>NC_083408.1:84008202-94008202 GCF_020745735.1 Hemiscyllium ocellatum
GTTATGGCGGTGGAAGGCCCGACTGTCGCCCCGGGGGGTTTGGGCAGGTCAGGCCATGGTGCAGGACAGTGGGGAGACACCGTCGGCTCATCCCCTGGAGAGGGGCAGCGCCGCCGGCGCGCTGATGGGATTTCTCCCCCTCCAAGGGCCGGCGCCTCTTCCCCAGAGAGACAGGGGGGGAGTTTATGAGTCTTCTCCTCCCCGCCCGCCTTGGTGGTCGTGGGGCCCGAGGTCCCTCCCCCGCGCCTTTCCCGGAATACGATTGGCTGGGGGAAGGCAGGGGGCGTGGCCAGGGTGGGAGGGTCAGCCGTGTCACTTCCTGCCCCGCCCCTGGTATATCAGGTGATGGCGGGCGGGCAGGGGCCCAGTTCCCTCTCCGGGGCCCAGAGACACGGTCGCTGCAGGAAGTGGAGCAGCGATGGTTCCCCCCAGGTTAGTGCCAGGGGGTGGCTGGGTGGGGGGGGGGGCTCAGTTTCTGGAGGGGGGGTTGAAGCCCCAGGAGTTTCCTTAACGCGGTGGGGGTCGGGGTCAGTGGGGCCGGGATCAGGTACGGGTTTGGGGGTTCGGGGGTCAGGGTTCCCGCGCCGGGGCGACGCTGGCACGGCCGCAGGGGCATTGTCGTGCCGGGGCGGGGCAGGTCGTGGGTTACGTGGAGGGGAAGGGGAAGGGGATGGGGATAGGGTGGTCTCCCCGTGGGCGGGCTTGACGCGTTGCGTCTTCCTGAGCGCCTTCCGTTCGGTCGGACGCTCACCCCCCTCCCTGCCAGAGGCTGAGGTATTGGGAGCCTCCGGCTTAGCCCCCGGTGCCGGGGCTTGTGGTGTTGACTTTGGGGGGGGGGGGGAGTGGGTGCGGCGGCACCACCCGCAGCCGTTGGTGTGGGCTGGGCAGCCTTCTGGGTGGGGCAGTTTTTCTAATGTGCCCCACCTCACGGCACAGGTGGCACCGCACGCCGTCCAGAAGGCGCGGTATGCCGCGCCCTCGTGGAGGACAGTGAAGGAGCCCTCCGTGACCTCCTCCCGGGCCAGGCAAATAAACACCTGGCGTCGGAAGGAGTACACGTGACGGAGGGTGGGGTCCTTAAGACCGAGCAGGAGCGGTTGAACACCTGACCGGATCTCCCCCAAGGTGTTGAGGTGGGGAAGAAGGAGCTCGCTGGCAATGAAGGGCGGGACGTTGGAGATCACGACTCTCTGGGCCGTGACCTCCAAAGGGTCGACTGGCAAATATGTCCCGCCCACAGTGAGCCCCCTCTCCACGGCCAGGTGGACCGCCTGCTCGGTCTTAAGAAAGAAGACGGCCTTCCCGTACATGCGGGCCGCAGCGACGATGGCCAGTGGGCCGACCACACTAGCCATGGCCTTACTGCAGGCCTCGATGGTCATGTTGGGATGGGGATAGGCCTTGACCCCCAGGCGTTTGGTCAGGTGCCTGAAGGGGGATGCGGTTGCGGCCGGGTTGGGCCAGCCGAGCCAAGGCAGCGGCTACCCCGGCGTAGGTCCGGCTGGGCCCTGCGACCTTCGGGCTCGCCATATTCTGCTGCTGGAGGTGGGCCTTTGGCTGTAGCAGTGGCGGAAGTCCTGGGGTCGTGCCCAAAGCCAGTCACCCGAGGAGAGTCCCAGGCAGCGACGGTGGAAACCGGCCTCAGGCAATGGCGGGGCAGGCTTCGGGCGAGTCCCAGGTAGGCCCTTGGTCACCGGTAGGGGCAGGCCTGTTGGGGAGGGTCCCCAAGACAAGTCCCAGGCAGCCCCAAAATTAAGTCCTGGGCAGCAGCGGTGGAGGTGGGCCTCGGGTCGCAGCAGTGGTGGAGGCTGTGGAGAGTGGCCTCAGGCAAGTCCCAGGCTGCAGTGGTGGAGGCAGGCCTCTGGCGAGTCCCAGGCAGGCCCTCAGTTGGGGAGGGACTCCCAGGCAATTCCCAGGCAGTGGTGGTGGAGGCAGGCCTCTGGCAGCAGCAGTTGAGGCAGGCTCTGGCAAATCCCAGGCTGGCCCTTTGTCCCAGCAGTGGAGGCGGACCTGTTGGGGAGGGACTCCCAGGCGAGTTCCAGTCAGCAGTGGTGGAGGTTGTGGGAAGGTGCCTCAGGCGAGTCCCAGGCAGCGCTGGTGGAGGCAGGCCTCTGGCAAGTCCCAGGCTGGCCCTTGGTCCCAGCAGTGGAGGTAGGCCTCAGGTCACACCAGTGGAGGAGGTTGTGGGAAGGGGCCTCAGGCGAGTCCCAGGCTGCGGTGGTGGAGGGCAGGCCCAGGCGGGTCCCAGAGACCAGCAGTGGGAGTGGGCCCCAGGTCAGCTCAAACACAGGGCCCAGAACACAAAGCTCTCACCTCCTCCTTCCACCTCCTCCTTGGTCTTCTCTCTTTTTTTTTTAAATTCTATTTCATTTTTTTCTTTTTTTCTACCCCCACACTACCGCCTAACTGCGGTAGTGCTTATTATTTTTCCCCAGCACCCATGGTGTGTGTGTGTGTGTGTAGCTGTGAGACACAGTGAGAGACATAAAGTGCACAAATCTTTATTTAATTTCCACCACCAGGAAAAGTAGGAAAACACCCGAGTGGCCTGTGACGAGCAGTGCCCTTCACATCAAAGGGCAATGCTGTGTGATCAAAACAGTGAAGGGGAGGGCAGGGACTAAATCAAAATAGAGTTGGAGGGGGAAATGATGCACTCCACTCCCTGCGGCGCCCACCTCTCCCTGAACAACTCCAGGGTGTTGGTGGACACCGCGTGCTCCTTCTCCAAGGACACCCGGGCCCTAACGTAACCGCGGAAGAGGGGCAGGCAGTCGGCCCTAACGACCCCCTCCACGGCCCGCTGCCTGGACCTGTTTATGGCCAGTTTGGCCAGGCCCAGGAGCAGACCCACGAGGAGGTCTTCAGACCTGCCCTCCCTCCTCCGCACCGGGTGCCCGAAGATCAGGAGCGTGGGACTGAAGTGCAACCAAAAGCAGAGGAGAAGGTTTTTCAGAAAATCAAAAAGGGAGTGCAAACGCCCACACCCAACATACACATGGTCCACGGACTCCACAGCGCCACAGAACAAGCAGTTGGGCTGGGAGTCCGTGAACCACCGCAATCTGCGGTTGCAGGGGACTGCTGCGTGCAACACCCTCCACCCCAGATCCCCGAGAGAAAGGGGGAGGACTCCTGCGTAGAGGCCCTCCACTGGGGATCCCCACCGCCCGGTGGCAAATGGGCACGCCAGGGCGTGTCCGGGCGGTGGATGAGGGAGAAGAGGTGGACGGTGTGCAGCAGCAGTCGATATAGGACACACCTTTTAACGTCCTTGAACGGGACAAAGTTAAAATTTCGGAGGCGGCTCAGGTTGTGGGGCACAGGCTCCCGCGGGAAGTACGGGACCCTGGGGCCAATGTGAAATTCCGTCCGGGCAGGGGTGAGCGCGGACGGGATCCCACCGCACACCTGAGCGTCCTCCAACTGGTGCACTACGTCGGGTCCGAGCACCGCCGTTTTAAGGCGTCGGATGCCGGTGGCCACGTACCGGACGTCTACCGCTGCCCTGCTCGCTATGTCTTGCGGCAACGTCCAGCCCAGGCCCCCGGCACCCAGCACGTCCCCGACCCTGGTCACCCTCGCCGCCACGGCCCTCCCCTCCGACAGCCACTCGAACCCGCGAGCACGGAGGTGCGGATTCCTGAGCAACGGCTCCCTGACGACAGCCGCTACTCCTGCCGGAGGGTAGGCGCGACGCGATTCGACCATGTTCCAGACAGTGATCAGGTCCTGGTAAAAGACAGGCAGCACCTTGAGGGCGACCTCCAAACCGTCACGGTCGACGAACAGGAGCTGCGTGTCGTAGTTGAGGTTACGCACCTGGCGGAAAAAAATACGTCGCCAGGGCGCACCACCTAGGAGGAGGCTCGACGTAAAGGTATCGCTGCAAGGTCTGAAGGCGGAAGGTCGCGACCTGGGTGCGGACGCACACCAGCGACTGACCGCCCTCCTCAATGGGGAGACTCAGAACCTGCGCAGCGACCCAGTGCATCTTTTTGTCCCAGAAGAAGTCGACCAACGTTCTCTGGATGTCAGCGACAAAGCCAGGAGGAGGGACCAAAGTGACCAGCCGGTACCACAGCATGGCGGCCACCAGCTGGTTTATGACCAGCACTCGGCTCCTGTAAGATAGCACTCGGAGCAGTCCTGTCCAGCGGCCTAGGCGAGCCGAGACTTTGGCCTCCAGCTCCTGCCAGTTGGCCGGCCAGGATTCCTCGGTCGGGCTGAGGTAGACCCCCAGGTAGAGGAGATGGGTGGTACTCCAGCTGAACCCCCGAAACTCCTCCGGCAGGGAGTCCACCCGCCACGGACCCACCAGTAGCCCGGAACATTTGGCCCAGTTGATCCTGGCGGAAGACGCCGCCGAGTACACGGCCTGGCACTCGCGCATCCTCCCCAGGTCAGCCGGGTCGGTGAAAGTGAGGAGCACGTCGTCGGCGTAGGCCGAGAGGACCACCCCCGCGCCCGCGCCGCGCAGAACCAGCCCCGACAACCTCCTCCGCAAGAGGCGCAGGAAAGGCTCCACGCACAGGGAATACAGCTGGCCGGACAGGGGGCAGCCTTGACGCACTCCTCTCCCGAAGCGAAGGGGCGCCGTCAGGGACCCGTTAACTTTAACCAGACACTCTGCGGCGGCGTACAAAAGTCGGATCCGGGCGACGAACTGCGTCCCGAACCCGAACGCCCGCAGAGTCCCGAGCAGGTACTCGTGATCGACCCTGTCGAACGCCTTCTCCTGGTCGAGAGACAGGAAGGCGCTCGGCAGACCAGCCCGTCGACAGAAATGGATCAGGTCCCGGACCAGATGGACGTTGTCTTGTATCCTCCGGCCCGGGACCGTGTAGGACTGGTCCGGGTGAATCATGTGGGCCAGCACGGAAGCCAGGCGAGAAGACAACACCCTGGCAAAGATTTTGTAGTCCGTGCTGAGGAGGGAGACCGGACGCCAGTTCTTCAAAGAACGAAGGTCCCCCTTCTTTGGCAGCAGGACGATGACCGCCCTGCGCCAAGAAAGGGGCAGCTCTCCGGCATTTAGACACTCCCCCAGGACCTGTGCGTAGTCGCTCCCCAGGACGTCCCAGAACGCCCTGAAGAACTCCACAGTCAGCCCGTCCAGCCCCGGGGATTTGCCCCTCGAGAGCCGGTCGAGGGCGCCGGTCAGCTCCTCTAAGGTGACAGGAGCGTCGAGCCTTCCGGCGTCCTCCGGGCTGAGCTGCGGCAGGTCCTCCCACAGAACTCTGCGAGCGTCCTCGCTGGACGGATCCGGAGAGAACAGGGCCGTGTAATAGGATCGGACGTGGGCCCTGATACCCTCCGGATCCGAGACGAGGGACCCGTCGTCGGCCAGCAGCACAAGGAGCTGCTGACGGGTGCCACGCCTTTTTTCCAGCGAGTAGAAGAAGGGGGAGCCGCGGTCCAGGTCCTGGAGGAGCTGGAGCCGCGACCTCACGTACGCGCCCCGAGCCCCGACGAGCTGCAGGTCCCGGAGCGCGGCCTTCTTCTCTTCGTACACCCCGCGCAGGGCCGGGTCCGCGTCGGGCTGACCGAGGCGTGACTCCAGGTCGAGCATCTCCCTCTCCAACTCCCCGATCCTGGATTTCCGCCTCTTCGTCGACCCCCTCGCGTACTCCTGACAGAAGACGCGGACGTGAGCCTTGCCCACGTCCCACCATAGCCTCAGGGAGGGGAAGCTTCCCCGCTTCCTTCTCCAGCCGGCCCAGAAACGACGAAACGAGTCCCGGAACCGCTCGTCCTCCAGCAGCAGGTTGTTAAAGTGCCAGTACGCGGAGCCCAACCTGGCGCCGAACGGAAGGAGTTCCGCCCACACCAGGTGATGGTCCGTGCACGACACCTGCCGCGTGGAGGCCTTCGGAAAGCAGGAGGCGTACGCCCGCGAAACGTACAGGCGGTCGATTCTGGACGCTCCGACCCCAGGCCTCACGAAGGTGAAGGCGATGGAGTCAGGATGGAGATTCCGCCAGACGTCCACCAGGTCCAAGGACTTGACCAAGTCCCCCAACCTCCTCCCCGACGTCGAACTCGTGCGGGCACCGCCGTGGTCCCTGTCCTCGAGGACGCAGTTAAAATCTCCCCCGAGGACGACGCACTGGTTCTCGTCGATGGAAGCGAGATGAGCGGACACTTCTTCGAAGAAGCTCGCTTGCCTCGGCCCGGCCAGGGGAGCGTAGACGTTCACCAAGTGAAGCACCGCGCCCCCCAGCCGAACCGTCAGGTGAAGCAAACGGCCTGGCACTGGCTCCCTGACCCCCAAGATCTCCGGCTGAAAATGCGGGGCCAACAAGATAGCCACCCCGCCAGATCTGCGGGTGAGGTGACTCATGTAGACCCCCCCTCGCCACTCCAGGAGCCAGGTGGCTTCGTCTCCCGGGGTAGTGTGGGTTTCTTGCAGGAAGCACACCGCATACCTCCCGTCCCGAAGGACCGAGAGGGTCTGGAATCTGCGCTGTGACTCCCTGCTGCCGTTGATGTTGAGGCTGGCTATAGTTGTCTCCATGTCGAAGTATAGTGCAACCACCACCAGTACACACAGTTAAACTATGTACATATTTACTGGGAGGACGAGAGAGGGGCACAGAAGTCCCTCGCCCTCACCAGGAGTGCTCCCAGGAAGTTCCTGACTCGCTTTCGCTCATTGACGTCAAGCCCGGGCGCCTGGCGCGCAGCGTGGGCCGACCAGTAGACTCTTTCGAAGGAGCTCCAGCGGTCGAGCGCCAGTTGGGCTCTATCCCGGCGACTCCGAGTTTCCTCGACAAATTCCCGGAGTTCCTCGAGGGGGATGAGGGGGAGATCGGTGGGGGGCACCTGGGACTCGAAAATGTCGCTGGAGACGGACTCCGCGTCGTCCCCGGTGTCCGCCACCGATCCAGAACCCTCCTCCGGGAGGTCGCCTTCGGTCACCGACCCCTCCCCCACCGAGAGGATGGGGGCTGGTCCGGCACCGCCAACTGGCCTCAAACCTCCAGTGACCCCACCCCCAGGGTCACCTTCCGTATCTTCCTCGGCGCACCCCTTCCCGGAACGCCCCGAGTTCGGGTCGCCGGGCGGCAGAGGCTCGGGGCCCCGCTCCTCTCCCGACACCGGGACGCCCGGCTCCTCGGGGAAAAGGTCCTCCCCCAGGGCCAAGGCCCCCGGAAAAACAGTCTGGGAGGGAGGAGCGAGGATAACACCTTCCTCCCCTCCACCGCTCGACGACCCAATGGTAAAAAGAATGCGGTCGCCTGCACCATGGCCCGTGACGGTATTAAAATCCTCCCCAGGGGCTGGAGGAGTTATGGCGGTGGAAGGCCCGGCTGTCGCCCCTGGGGGTTTGGGCAGGTCAGGCCATGGTGCAGGACAGTGGGGAGACACCGTCGGCTCATCCCCTGGAGAGGGGCAGCGCCGCCGGCGCGCTGATGGGATTTCTCCCCCCTCCAAGGGCCAGTGCCTCTTCCCCAGAGAGACAGGGGGGAGTTTATGGGCCTTCTCCTCCCCGCCCGCCTTGGTGGTCATGGGGCCCGAGGTCCCTCCCCCCCGCCTTTCCCGGAATATGATTGGCTGGGGGAATGCAGGGGGCGTGGCCAGGGTGGGGAGGGTCAGCCGTGTCACTTCCTGCCCCGCCCCTGGTATATCAGGTGATGGCGGGCGGGGCAGGGGCCCAGTTCCCTCTCCGGGGCTAGGAGAATCAGTCTCTGGAGGTGGTAGGGCAGCGATGGTTCCCCTCAGGTTAGTGCCAGGGGGTGTATGGGTGGGGCGGGGCTCAGTTTCTGGAGGGGGGTTGAAGCCCCAGGAGTTTCCGTAACGAGGTGGGGGTTGGGGTCAGTGGGGCCGGGATCAGGTACGGGTTTGGGGGTTCGGGGGTCAGGGTTCCCGCGCCGGGGCGACGCTGGCACGGCCGCAGGGGCATTGTCGTGCCGGGGCGGGGCAGGTCGTGGGTTACGTGGAGGGGAAGGGGAAGGGGATGGGGATAGGGTGGTCTCCCCGTGGGCGGGCTTGACGCGTTGCGTCTTCCTGAGCGCCTTCCGTTCGGTCGGACGCTCACCCCCTCCCTGCCAGAGGCTGAGGCATTGGGAGCCTCCGGCTTAGCCCCCGGTGCCGGGGCTTGTGGTGTTGACTTTGGGGGAGGGGGAGTGGGTGCGGCGGCACCACCCGCAGCCGTTGGTGTGGGCTGGGCAGCCTTCTGGGTGGGGCAGTTCTTTCTAATGTGCCCCACCTCACGGCACAGGTGGCACCGCACGCCGTCCGCCGTCCAGAAGGCGCGGTATGCCGCGCCCTCGTGGAGGACAGTGAATGAGCCCTCCGTGACCTCCTCCCGGGCCAGGCAAATAAACACCTGGCGTCGGAAGGAGTACACGTGACGGAGGGTGGGGTCCTTAAGACCGAGCAGGAGCGGTTGAACACCTGACCGGATCTCCCCCAAGGTGTTGAGGTGGGGAAGAAGGAGCTCGCTGGCAATGAAGGGCGGGACGTTGGAGATCACGACTCTCTGGGCCGTGACCTCCAAAGGGTCGACTGGCAAATATGTCCCGCCCACAGTGAGCCCCCTCTCCACGGCCAGGTGGACCGCCTGCTCGGTCTTAAGAAAGAAGACGGCCTTCCCGTACATGCGGGCCGCAGCGACGATGGCCAGTGGGCCGACCACACTAGCCATGGCCTTACTGCAGGCCTCGATGGTCATGTTGGGATGGGGATAGGCCTTGACCCCCAGGCGTTTGGTCAGGTGCCTGAAGGGGGATGCGGTTGCGGCCGGGGTTGGGCCAGCCGAGCCCAAGGCAGCGGCTACCCCGGCGTAGGTCCGGCTGGGCCCTGCGACCTTCGGGCTCGCCATACTCCGTCGGCCCCCGGCAGCAGCGGTGGAGGTGGGCCTCTGGCAGTAGTCGCGGTGGAGTCCTTGGGGAGGTGCCCGAGGCCAGTCACCCGAGGCGAGTCCTAGGCAGCGGTGGTGGAGGCAGGCCTCAGGCAAGTCCTCGGCAGGCCCTCGGTTGCAGTGTTGGGGGCAGGCCTGTTGGGGGGGTCCCCAAGACAAGTCCCAGGCAGCCCCAAAATTATGTCCTGGGCAGCAGCGGTGGAGGTGGGCCTCAGGTCGCAGCAGTGGTGGAGGCTGCGGGGAGTGGCCTCAGGCAAGTCCCAGGCTGCGGTGGTGGAGGCAGGCCTCTGGCGAGTCCCAGGCAGGCCCTCAGTTGGGGAGGGACTCCCAGGCAAGTCCCAGGCAGCGCTGGTGGAGGCAGGCCTCTGGCTGCAGCAGAAGTTGAGGCAGGCCTCTGGCGAGTCCCAGGCTGGCCCTTGGTCCCAGCAGTGGAGGTAGGCCTCAGGTCACACCAGTGGAGGAGGTTGTGGGAAGGGGCCTCAGGCGAGTCCCAGGCTGCAGTGGTGGAGGGCAGGCCCAGGCAGGGTCCCAGAGACCAGCAGTGGGAGTGGGCCCAGGTCAGCTCAAACACAGGGCCCAGAACACAAAGCTCTCACCTCCTTCCTCCACCTCCTTCTTGTTCTTCCACCTTCTTCTCTCTTCTCTCTTCAGCACAACACTGCCACTGGTCCAACTCTTAACAGGCAAAACACCCAAGTGGTCTAGTGACAAGCAGTGCCCTTCACATCAAAAGGCAATGCTGTGTGATCAAAACAGTGAAGGGGAGGGCAGGGACTAAATCAAAATAGAGTTGGAGGGGGAAATGATGCATTCAACTCTCCTGGTTATATTTTTTTTTTTCTTTTTTATTTTCTTTTTTTCCTTTTCTTTTTTCTTACCCCCACACTACCGCCTAACTGCGGTAGTGCTTATTATTTTTATCCCAGCACCCATGGTGTGTGTGTGTGCAGGTGTGAGACACAGTGAGAGACAAAGTGCACAAATCTTTATTTAATTTCCACCACCAGGAAAAGTAGGAAAACACCCGAGTGGCCTGTGACGAGCAGTGCCCTTCACATCAAAGGGCAATGCTGTGTGATCAAAACAGTGAAGGGGAGGGCAGGGACTAAATCAAAATAGAGTTGGAGGGGGAAATGATGCACTCCACTCCCTGCGGCGCCCACCTCTCCCTGAACAACTCCAGGGTGTTGGTGGACACCGCGTGCTCCTTCTCCAAGGACACCCGGGCCCTAACGTAACCGCGGAAGAGGGGCAGGCAGTCGGCCCTAACGACCCCCTCCACGGCCCGCTGCCTGGACCTGTTTATGGCCAGTTTGGCCAGGCCCAGGAGCAGACCCACGAGGAGGTCTTCAGACCTGCCCTCCCTCCTCCGCACCGGGTGCCCGAAGATCAGGAGCGTGGGACTGAAGTGCAACCAAAAGCAGAGGAGAAGGTTTTTCAGAAAATCAAAAAGGGAGTGCAAACGCCCACACCCAACATACACATGGTCCACGGACTCCACAGCGCCACAGAACAAGCAGTTGGGCTGGGAGTCCGTGAACCACCGCAATCTGCGGTTGCAGGGGACTGCTGCGTGCAACACC
The DNA here is from genome assembly GCF_020745735.1 of Hemiscyllium ocellatum. NCBI lineage: Eukaryota > Metazoa > Chordata > Chondrichthyes > Orectolobiformes > Hemiscylliidae > Hemiscyllium > Hemiscyllium ocellatum. Next base: position 84,018,652 of record NC_083408.1, read on the forward strand.
CTCCACCCCAGATCCCCGAGAGAAAGGGGGAGGACTCCTGCGTAGAGGGCCCTCCACTGGGGATCCCCACCGCCCGGTGGCAAATGGGCACGCCAGGGCGTGTCCGGGCGGTGGATGAGGGAGAAGAGGTGGACGGTGTGCAGCAGCAGTCTGTACAGGACCCGCCTTTTAACGTCCTTGAACGGGACAAACTAAAATTACGGAGGCGGCTCAGGTTGTGGGGCACAGGCTCCCGCGGGAAGTACGGGACCCTGGGGCCGATGTGAAATTCCGTCCGGGCAGGGGTGAGCGCGGACGGGATCCCACCGCACACCTGAGCGTCCTCCAACTGGTGCACTACGTCGGGTCCGAGCACCGCCGTTTTAAGGCGTCGGATGCCGGTGGCCACGTACCGGACGTCTACCGCTGCCCTGCTCGCTATGTCTTGCGGCAACGTCCAGCCCAGGCCCCCGGCACCCAGCACGTCCCCGACCCTGGTCACCCTCGCCGCCACGGCCCTCCCCTCCGACAGCCACTCGAACCCGCGAGCACGGAGGTGCGGATTCCTGAGCAACGGCTCCCTGACGACAGCCGCTACTCCTGCCGGAGGGTAGGCGCGACGCGATTCGACCATGTTCCAGACAGTGATCAGGTCCTGGTAAAAGACAGGCAGCACCTTGAGGGCGACCTCCAAACCGTCACGGTCGACGAACAGGAGCTGCGTGTCGTAGTTGAGGTTACGCACCTGGCGGAAAAAATACGTCGCCAGGGCGCACCACCTAGGAGGAGGCTCGACGTAAAGGTATCGCTGCAAGGTCTGAAGGCGGAAGGTCGCGACCTGGGTGCGGACGCACACCAGCGACTGACCGCCCTCCTCAATGGGGAGACTCAGAACCTGCGCAGCGACCCAGTGCATCTTTTTGTCCCAGAAGAAGTCGACCAACGTTCTCTGGATGTCAGCGACAAAGCCAGGAGGAGGGACCAAAGTGACCAGCCGGTACCACAGCATGGCGGCCACCAGCTGGTTTATGACCAGCACTCGGCTCCTGTAAGATAGCACTCGGAGCAGTCCTGTCCAGCGGCCTAGGCGAGCCGAGACTTTGGCCTCCAGCTCCTGCCAGTTGGCCGGCCAGGATTCCTCGGTCGGGCTGAGGTAGACCCCCAGGTAGAGGAGATGGGTGGTACTCCAGCTGAACCCCCGAAACTCCTCCGGCAGGGAGTCCACCCGCCACGGACCCACCAGTAGCCCGGAACATTTGGCCCAGTTGATCCTGGCGGAAGACGCCGCCGAGTACACGGCCTGGCACTCGCGCATCCTCCCCAGGTCAGCCGGGTCGGTGAAAGTGAGGAGCACGTCGTCGGCGTAGGCCGAGAGGACCACCCCCGCGCCCGCGCCGCGCAGAACCAGCCCCGACAACCTCCTCCGCAAGAGGCGCAGGAAAGGCTCCACGCACAGGGAATACAGCTGGCCGGACAGGGGGCAGCCTTGACGCACTCCTCTCCCGAAGCGAAGGGGCGCCGTCAGGGACCCGTTAACTTTAACCAGACACTCTGCGGCGGCGTACAAAAGTCGGATCCGGGCGACGAACTGCGTCCCGAACCCGAACGCCCGCAGAGTCCCGAGCAGGTACTCGTGATCGACCCTGTCGAACGCCTTCTCCTGGTCGAGAGACAGGAAGGCGCTCGGCAGACCAGCCCGTCGACAGAAATGGATCAGGTCCCGGACCAGATGGACGTTGTCTTGTATCCTCCGGCCCGGGACCGTGTAGGACTGGTCCGGGTGAATCATGTGGGCCAGCACGGAAGCCAGGCGAGAAGACAACACCCTGGCAAAGATTTTGTAGTCCGTGCTGAGGAGGGAGACCGGACGCCAGTTCTTCAAAGAACGAAGGTCCCCCTTCTTTGGCAGCAGGACGATGACCGCCCTGCGCCAAGAAAGGGGCAGCTCTCCGGCATTTAGACACTCCCCCAGGACCTGTGCGTAGTCGCTCCCCAGGACGTCCCAGAACGCCCTGAAGAACTCCACAGTCAGCCCGTCCAGCCCCGGGGATTTGCCCCTCGAGAGCCGGTCGAGGGCGCCGGTCAGCTCCTCTAAGGTGACGGGAGCGTCGAGCCTTCCGGCGTCCTCCGGGCTGAGCTGCGGCAGGTCCTCCCACAGAACTCTGCGAGCGTCCTCGCTGGACGGATCCGGAGAGAACAGGGCCGTGTAATAGGATCGGACGTGGGCCCTGATACCCTCCGGATCCGAGACGAGGGACCCGTCGTCGGCCAGCAGCACAAGGAGCTGCTGACGGGTGCCACGCCTTTTTTCCAGCGAGTAGAAGAAGGGGGAGCCGCGGTCCAGGTCCTGGAGGAGCTGGAGCCGCGACCTCACGTACGCGCCCCGAGCCCCGACGAGCTGCAGGTCCCGGAGCGCGGCCTTCTTCTCTTCGTACACCCCGCGCAGGGCCGGGTCCGCGTCGGGCTGACCGAGGCGTGACTCCAGGTCGAGCATCTCCCTCTCCAACTCCCCGATCCTGGATTTCCGCCTCTTCGTCGACCCCCTCGCGTACTCCTGACAGAAGACGCGGACGTGAGCCTTGCCCACGTCCCACCATAGCCTCAGGGAGGGGAAGCTTCCCCGCTTCCTTCTCCAGCCGGCCCAGAAACGACGAAACGAGTCCCGGAACCGCTCGTCCTCCAGCAGCAGGTTGTTAAAGTGCCAGTACGCGGAGCCCAACCTGGCGCCGAACGGAAGGAGTTCCGCCCACACCAGGTGATGGTCCGTGCACGACACCTGCCGCGTGGAGGCCTTCGGAAAGCAGGAGGCGTACGCCCGCGAAACGTACAGGCGGTCGATTCTGGACGCTCCGACCCCAGGCCTCACGAAGGTGAAGGCGATGGAGTCAGGATGGAGATTCCGCCAGACGTCCACCAGGTCCAAGGACTTGACCAAGTCCCCCAACCTCCTCCCCGACGTCGAACTCGTGCGGGCACCGCCGTGGTCCCTGTCCTCGAGGACGCAGTTAAAATCTCCCCCGAGGACGACGCACTGGTTCTCGTCGATGGAAGCGAGATGAGCGGACACTTCTTCGAAGAAGCTCGCTTGCCTCGGCCCGGCCAGGGGAGCGTAGACGTTCACCAAGTGAAGCACCGCGCCCCCCAGCCGAACCGTCAGGTGAAGCAAACGGCCTGGCACTGGCTCCCTGACCCCCAAGATCTCCGGCTGAAAATGCGGGGCCAACAAGATAGCCACCCCGCCAGATCTGCGGGTGAGGTGACTCATGTAGACCCCCCCTCGCCACTCCAGGAGCCAGGTGGCTTCGTCTCCCGGGGTAGTGTGGGTTTCTTGCAGGAAGCACACCGCATACCTCCCGTCCCGAAGGACCGAGAGGGTCTGGAATCTGCGCTGTGACTCCCTGCTGCCGTTGATGTTGAGGCTGGCTATAGTTGTCTCCATGTCGGAAGTATAGTGCAACCACCACCAGTACACACAGTTAAACTATGTACATATTTACTGGGAGGACGAGAGAGGGGCACAGAAGTCCCTCGCCCTCACCAGGAGTGCTCCCAGGAAGTTCCTGACTCGCTTTCGCTCATTGACGTCAAGCCCGGGCGCCTGGCGCGCAGCGTGGGCCGACCAGTAGACTCTTTCGAAGGAGCTCCAGCGGTCGAGCGCCAGTTGGGCTCTATCCCGGCGACTCCGAGTTTCCTCGACAAATTCCCGGAGTTCCTCGAGGGGGATGAGGGGGAGATCGGTGGGGGGCACCTGGGACTCGAAAATGTCGCTGGAGACGGACTCCGCGTCGTCCCCGGTGTCCGCCACCGATCCAGAACCCTCCTCCGGGAGGTCGCCTTCGGTCACCGACCCCTCCCCCACCGAGAGGATGGGGGCTGGTCCGGCACCGCCAACTGGCCTCAAACCTCCAGTGACCCCACCCCCAGGGTCACCTTCCGTATCTTCCTCGGCGCACCCCTTCCCGGAACGCCCCGAGTTCGGGTCGCCGGGCGGCAGAGGCTCGGGGCCCCGCTCCTCTCCCGACACCGGGACGCCCGGCTCCTCGGGGAAAAGGTCCTCCCCCAGGGCCAAGGCCCCCGGAAAAACAGTCTGGGAGGGAGGAGCGAGGATAACACCTTCCTCCCCTCCACCGCTCGACGACCCAATGGTGAAAAGAAGGCGGTCGCCTGCACCATGGCCCGTGACGGTATTAAAATCCTCCCCAGGGGCTGGAGGAGTTATGGCGGTGGAAGGCCCGGCTGTCGCCCCTGGGGGTTTGGGCAGGTCAGGCCATGGTGCAGGACAGTGGGGGGACACCGTCGGCTCATCCCCTGGAGAGGGGCAGCGCCGCCGGCGCGCTGATGGGATTTCTCCCCCCTCCAAGGGCCGGTGCCTCTTCCCCAGAGAGACAGGGGGGAGTTTATGGGTCTTCCCTCCCCGCCCGCCTTGGTGGTCATGGGGCCCGAGGTCCCTCCCCCCCGCCTTTCCCGGAATATGATTGGCTGGGGGAATGCAGGGGGCGTGGCCAGGGTGGGGAGGGTCAGCCGTGTCACTTCCTGCCCCGCCCCTGGTATATCAGGTGATGGCGGGCGGGGCAGGGGCCCAGTTCCCTCTCCAGGGCCCAGAGACACAGTCGCTGCAGGTGGTAGGGCAGCGATGGTTCCCCCCAGGTTAGTGCCAGGGGGTGTATGGGTGGGGCGGGGCTCAGTTTCTGGAGGGGGGTTGAAGCCCCAGGAGTTTCCTTAACGGGGTGGGGGTCGGTGTTGGGGTTGGGGTCAGTGGGGCCGGGATCAGGTACGGGTTTGGGGGTTCGGGGGTCAGGGTTCCCGCGCCGGGGTGACGCTGGCACGGCCGCAGGGGCATTGTCGTGCCGGGGCGGGGCAGGTCGTGGGTTACGTGGAGGGGAAGGGGAAGGGGATGGGGATAGGGTGGTCTCCCCGTGGGCGGGCTTGACGCGTTGCGTCTTCCTGAGCGCCTTCCGTTCGGTCGGACGCTCACCCCCCTCCCTGCCAGAGGCTGAGGCATTGGGAGCCTCCGGCTTAGCCCCCGGTGCCGGGGCTTGTGGTGTTGACTTTGGGGGAGGGGGAGTGGGTGCGGCGGCACCACCCGCAGCCGTTGGTGTGGGCTGGGCAGCCTTCTGGGTGGGGCAGTTTTTTCTAATGTGCCCCACCTCACGGCACAGGTGGCACCGCACGCCGTCCGCCGTCCAGAAGGCGCGGTATGCCGCGCCCTCGTGGAGGACAGTGAAGGAGCCCTCCGTGACCTCCTCCCGGGCCAGGCAAATAAACACCTGGCGTCGGAAGGAGTACACGTGACGGAGGGTGGGGTCCTTAAGACCGAGCAGGAGCGGTTGAACACCTGACCGGATCTCCCCCAAGGTGTTGAGGTGGGGAAGAAGGAGCTCGCTGGCAATGAAGGGCGGGACGTTGGAGATCACGACTCTCTGGGCCGTGACCTCCAAAGGGTCGACTGGCAAATATGTCCCGCCCACAGTGAGCCCCCTCTCCACGGCCAGGTGGACCGCCTGCTCGGTCTTAAGAAAGAAGACGGCCTTCCCGTACATGCGGGCCGCAGCGACGATGGCCAGTGGGCCGACCACACTAGCCATGGCCTTACTGCAGGCCTCGATGGTCATGTTGGGATGGGGATAGGCCTTGACCCCCAGGCGTTTGGTCAGGTGCCTGAAGGGGGATGCGGTTGCGGCCGGGGTTGGGCCAGCCGAGCCCAAGGCAGCGGCTACCCCGGCGTAGGTCCGGCTGGGCCCTGCGACCTTCGGGCTCGCCATACTCCGTCGGCCCCGGCAGCAGCGGTGGAGGTGGGCCTCTGGCAGTAGTCGCGGTGGAGTCCTTGGGGAGGTGCCCGAGGCCAGTCACCCGAGGCGAGTCCTAGGCAGCGGTGGTGGAGGCAGGCCTCAGGCAAGTCCTCGGCAGGCCCTCGGTTGCAGTGTTGGGGGCAGGCCTGTTGGGGGGGTCCCCAAGACAAGTCCCAGGCAGCCCCAAAATTATGTCCTGGGCAGCAGCGGTGGAGGTGGGCCTCAGGTCGCAGCAGTGGTGGAGGCTGCGGGGAGTGGCCTCAGGCAAGTCCCAGGCTGCGGTGGTGGAGGCAGGCCTCTGGCGAGTCCCAGGCAGGCCCTCAGTTGGGGAGGGACTCCCAGGCAAGTCCCAGGCAGCGCTGGTGGAGGCAGGCCTCTGGCTGCAGCAGAAGTTGAGGCAGGCCTCTGGCGAGTCCCAGGCTGGCCCTTGGTCCCAGCAGTGGAGGTAGGCCTCAGGTCACACCAGTGGAGGAGGTTGTGGGAAGGGGCCTCAGGCGAGTCCCAGGCTGCGGTGGTGGAGGGCAGGCCCAGGCGGGGTCCCAGAGACCAGCAGTGGGAGTGGGCCCCAGGTCAGCTCAAACACAGGGCCCAGAACACAAGCTCTCACCTCCTTCCTCCACCTCCTCCTTGTTCTTCTCTCTTCTTCCTTCCTTCTCCTTCTCCTTCTCCTTCTCCTTCTCCAGGCACAACACTGCCACTGGTCCAACTCTTAACAGGGGAAACACCCGAGTGGCCTGTGACGAGCAGTGCCCTTCACATCAAAGGGCAATGCTGTGTGATCAAAACAGTGAAGGGGAGGGCAGGGACTAAATCAAAATAGAGTTGGGGGGGGAAATGATGCATTCAACTCTCCTGGTTATATTTTTTTTTTCTCTTTTTTTCCTTTTCTTTTTTTCTTACCCCCACACTACCGCCTAACTGCGGTAGTGCTTATTATTTTTATCCCCAGCACCCATGGTGTGTGTGTGTGCAGTGTGAGACACAGTGAGAGACAAAGGTGTACAAATCTTTATTTAATTTCCACCACCAGGAAAAGTAGGAAAACACCCGAGTGGCCTGTGACGAGCAGTGCCCTTCACATCAAAGGGCAATGCTGTGTGATCAAAACAGTGAAGGGGAGGGCAGGGACTAAATCAAAATAGAGTTGGAGGGGGAAATGATGCACTCCACTCCCTGCGGCGCCCACCTCTCCCTGAACAACTCCAGGGTGTTGGTGGACACCGCGTGCTCCTTCTCCAAGGACACCCGGGCCCTAACGTAACCGCGGAAGAGGGGCAGGCAGTCGGCCCTAACGACCCCCTCCACGGCCCGCTGCCTGGACCTGTTTATGGCCAGTTTGGCCAGGCCCAGGAGCAGACCCACGAGGAGGTCTTCAGACCTGCCCTCCCTCCTCCGCACCGGGTGCCCGAAGATCAGGAGCGTGGGACTGAAGTGCAAACAAAAGCAGAGGAGGAGGTTTTTAAGAAAATCAAAAAGGGAGTGCAAACGCCCACACCCAACATACACATGGTCCACGGACTCCACAGCGCCACAGAACAAGCAGTTGGGCTGGGAGTCCGTGAACCACCGCAATCTGCGGTTGCAGGGGACTGCTGCGTGCAACACCCTCCACCCCAGATCCCCGAGAGAAAGGGGGAGGACTCCTGCGTAGAGGGCCCTCCACTGGGGACCCCACCGCCCAGTGGCAAATGGGCACGCCAGGGCGTGTCCGGGCGGTGGATGAGGGAGAAGAGGTGGACGGTGTGCAGCAGCAGTCTGTACAGGACCCGCCTTTTAACGTCCTTGAACGGGACAAACTAAAATTACGGAGGCGGCTCAGGTTGTGGGGCACAGGCTCCCGCGGGAAGTACGGGACCCTGGGGCCGATGTGAAATTCCGTCCGGGCAGGGGTGAGCGCGGACGGGATCCCACCGCACACCTGAGCGTCCTCCAACTGGTGCACTACGTCGGGTCCGAGCACCGCCGTTTTAAGGCGTCGGATGCCGGTGGCCACGTACCGGACGTCTACCGCTGCCCTGCTCGCTATGTCTTGCGGCAACGTCCAGCCCAGGCCCCCGGCACCCAGCACGTCCCCGACCCTGGTCACCCTCGCCGCCACGGCCCTCCCCTCCGACAGCCACTCGAACCCGCGAGCACGGAGGTGCGGATTCCTGAGCAACGGCTCCCTGACGACAGCCGCTACTCCTGCCGGAGGGTAGGCGCGACGCGATTCGACCATGTTCCAGACAGTGATCAGGTCCTGGTAAAAGACAGGCAGCACCTTGAGGGCGACCTCCAAACCGTCACGGTCGACGAACAGGAGCTGCGTGTCGTAGTTGAGGTTACGCACCTGGCGGAAAAAATACGTCGCCAGGGCGCACCACCTAGGAGGAGGCTCGACGTAAAGGTATCGCTGCAAGGTCTGAAGGCGGAAGGTCGCGACCTGGGTGCGGACGCACACCAGCGACTGACCGCCCTCCTCAATGGGGAGACTCAGAACCTGCGCAGCGACCCAGTGCATCTTTTTGTCCCAGAAGAAGTCGACCAACGTTCTCTGGATGTCAGCGACAAAGCCAGGAGGAGGGACCAAAGTGACCAGCCGGTACCACAGCATGGCGGCCACCAGCTGGTTTATGACCAGCACTCGGCTCCTGTAAGATAGCACTCGGAGCAGTCCTGTCCAGCGGCCTAGGCGAGCCGAGACTTTGGCCTCCAGCTCCTGCCAGTTGGCCGGCCAGGATTCCTCGGTCGGGCTGAGGTAGACCCCCAGGTAGAGGAGATGGGTGGTACTCCAGCTGAACCCCCGAAACTCCTCCGGCAGGGAGTCCACCCGCCACGGACCCACCAGTAGCCCGGAACATTTGGCCCAGTTGATCCTGGCGGAAGACGCCGCCGAGTACACGGCCTGGCACTCGCGCATCCTCCCCAGGTCAGCCGGGTCGGTGAAAGTGAGGAGCACGTCGTCGGCGTAGGCCGAGAGGACCACCCCCGCGCCCGCGCCGCGCAGAACCAGCCCCGACAACCTCCTCCGCAAGAGGCGCAGGAAAGGCTCCACGCACAGGGAATACAGCTGGCCGGACAGGGGGCAGCCTTGACGCACTCCTCTCCCGAAGCGAAGGGGCGCCGTCAGGGACCCGTTAACTTTAACCAGACACTCTGCGGCGGCGTACAAAAGTCGGATCCGGGCGACGAACTGCGTCCCGAACCCGAACGCCCGCAGAGTCCCGAGCAGGTACTCGTGATCGACCCTGTCGAACGCCTTCTCCTGGTCGAGAGACAGGAAGGCGCTCGGCAGACCAGCCCGTCGACAGAAATGGATCAGGTCCCGGACCAGATGGACGTTGTCTTGTATCCTCCGGCCCGGGACCGTGTAGGACTGGTCCGGGTGAATCATGTGGGCCAGCACGGAAGCCAGGCGAGAAGACAACACCCTGGCAAAGATTTTGTAGTCCGTGCTGAGGAGGGAGACCGGACGCCAGTTCTTCAAAGAACGAAGGTCCCCCTTCTTTGGCAGCAGGACGATGACCGCCCTGCGCCAAGAAAGGGGCAGCTCTCCGGCATTTAGACACTCCCCCAGGACCTGTGCGTAGTCGCTCCCCAGGACGTCCCAGAACGCCCTGAAGAACTCCACAGTCAGCCCGTCCAGCCCCGGGGATTTGCCCCTCGAGAGCCGGTCGAGGGCGCCGGTCAGCTCCTCTAAGGTGACGGGAGCGTCGAGCCTTCCGGCGTCCTCCGGGCTGAGCTGCGGCAGGTCCTCCCACAGAACTCTGCGAGCGTCCTCGCTGGACGGATCCGGAGAGAACAGGGCCGTGTAATAGGATCGGACGTGGGCCCTGATACCCTCCGGATCCGAGACGAGGGACCCGTCGTCGGCCAGCAGCACAAGGAGCTGCTGACGGGTGCCACGCCTTTTTTCCAGCGAGTAGAAGAAGGGGGAGCCGCGGTCCAGGTCCTGGAGGAGCTGGAGCCGCGACCTCACGTACGCGCCCCGAGCCCCGACGAGCTGCAGGTCCCGGAGCGCGGCCTTCTTCTCTTCGTACACCCCGCGCAGGGCCGGGTCCGCGTCGGGCTGACCGAGGCGTGACTCCAGGTCGAGCATCTCCCTCTCCAACTCCCCGATCCTGGATTTCCGCCTCTTCGTCGACCCCCTCGCGTACTCCTGACAGAAGACGCGGACGTGAGCCTTGCCCACGTCCCACCATAGCCTCAGGGAGGGGAAGCTTCCCCGCTTCCTTCTCCAGCCGGCCCAGAAACGACGAAACGAGTCCCGGAACCGCTCGTCCTCCAGCAGCAGGTTGTTAAAGTGCCAGTACGCGGAGCCCAACCTGGCGCCGAACGGAAGGAGTTCCGCCCACACCAGGTGATGGTCCGTGCACGACACCTGCCGCGTGGAGGCCTTCGGAAAGCAGGAGGCGTACGCCCGCGAAACGTACAGGCGGTCGATTCTGGACGCTCCGACCCCAGGCCTCACGAAGGTGAAGGCGATGGAGTCAGGATGGAGATTCCGCCAGACGTCCACCAGGTCCAAGGACTTGACCAAGTCCCCCAACCTCCTCCCCGACGTCGAACTCGTGCGGGCACCGCCGTGGTCCCTGTCCTCGAGGACGCAGTTAAAATCTCCCCCGAGGACGACGCACTGGTTCTCGTCGATGGAAGCGAGATGAGCGGACACTTCTTCGAAGAAGCTCGCTTGCCTCGGCCCGGCCAGGGGAGCGTAGACGTTCACCAAGTGAAGCACCGCGCCCCCCAGCCGAACCGTCAGGTGAAGCAAACGGCCTGGCACTGGCTCCCTGACCCCCAAGATCTCCGGCTGAAAATGCGGGGCCAACAAGATAGCCACCCCGCCAGATCTGCGGGTGAGGTGACTCATGTAGACCCCCCTCGCCACTCCAGGAGCCAGGTGGCTTCGTCTCCCGGGGTAGTGTGGGTTTCTTGCAGGAAGCACACCGCATACCTCCCGTCCCGAAGGACCGAGAGGGTCTGGAATCTGCGCTGTGACTCCCTGCTGCCGTTGATGTTGAGGCTGGCTATAGTTGTCTCCATGTCGGAAGTATAGTGCAACCACCACCAGTACACACAGTTAAACTATGTACATATTTACTGGGAGGACGAGAGAGGGGCACAGAAGTCCCTCGCCCTCACCAGGAGTGCTCCCAGGAAGTTCCTGACTCGCTTTCGCTCATTGACGTCAAGCCCGGGCGCCTGGCGCGCAGCGTGGGCCGACCAGTAGACTCTTTCGAAGGAGCTCCAGCGGTCGAGCGCCAGTTGGGCTCTATCCCGGCGACTCCGAGTTTCCTCGACAAATTCCCGGAGTTCCTCGAGGGGGATGAGGGGGAGATCGGTGGGGGGCACCTGGGACTCGAAAATGTCGCTGGAGACGGACTCCGCGTCGTCCCCGGTGTCCGCCACCGATCCAGAACCCTCCTCCGGGAGGTCGCCTTCGGTCACCGACCCCTCCCCCACCGAGAGGATGGGGGCTGGTCCGGCACCGCCAACTGGCCTCAAACCTCCAGTGACCCCACCCCCAGGGTCACCTTCCGTATCTTCCTCGGCGCACCCCTTCCCGGAACGCCCCGAGTTCGGGTCGCCGGGCGGCAGAGGCTCGGGGCCCCGCTCCTCTCCCGACACCGGGACGCCCGGCTCCTCGGGGAAAAGGTCCTCCCCCAGGGCCAAGGCCCCCGGAAAAACAGTCTGGGAGGGAGGAGCGAGGATAACACCTTCCTCCCCTCCACCGCTCGACGACCCAATGTTAAAAAGAACGCGGTCGCCTGCACCATGGCCCGTGACGGTATTAAAATCCTCCCCAGGGGCTGGAGGAGTTATGGCGGTGGAAGGCCCGGCTGTCGCCCCTGGGGGTTTGGGCAGGTCAGGCCATGGTGCAGGACAGTGGGGAGACACCGTCGGCTCATCCCCTGGAGAGGGGCAGCGCCGCCGGCGCGCTGATGGGATTTCTCCCCCCTCCAAGGGCCGGTGCCTCTTCCCCAGAGAGACAGGGGGGATTTATGGGTCTTCTCCTCCCCGCCCGCCTTGGTGGTCATGGGGCCCGAGGTCCCTCCCCCCGCCTTTCCCGGAATATGATTGGCTGGGGGAATGCAGGGGGCGTGGCCAGGGTGGGGAGGGTCAGCCGTGTCACTTCCTGCCCCGCCCCTGGTATATCAGGTGATGGCGGGCGGGGCAGGGGCCCAGTTCCCTCTCCGGGGCCCAGAGACACGGTCGCTGCAGGAAGTGGAGCAGCGATGGTTCCCCCCAGGTTAGTGCCAGGGGGTGGCTGGGTGGGGCGGGGCTCAGTTTCTGGAGGGGGGGTTGAAGCCCCAGGAGTTTCCTTAACGAGGTGGGGGTCGGTGTTGGGGTCGGGGTCAGTGGGGCCGGGATCAGGTACGGGTTTGGGGGTTCGGGGGTCAGGGTTCCCGCGCCGGGGCGACGCTGGCACGGCCGCAGGGGCATTGTCGTGCCGGGGCGGGGCAGGTCGTGGGTTACGTGGAGGGGAAGGGGAAGGGGATGGGGATAGGGTGGTCTCCCCGTGGGCGGGCTTGACGCGTTGCGTCTTCCTGAGCGCCTTCCGTTCGGTCGGACGCTCACCCCCCTCCCTGCCAGAGGCTGAGGCATTGGGAGCCTCCGGCTTAGCCCCCGGTGCCGGGGCTTGTGGTGTTGACTTTGGGGGAGGGGGAGTGGGTGCGGCGGCACCACCCGCAGCCGTTGGTGTGGGCTGGGCAGCTTTCTGGGTGGGGCAGTTTTTTCTAATATGCCCCACCTCGCGGCACAGGTGGCACCGCACGCCGTCCGCCGTCCAGAAGGCGCGGTATGCCGCGCCCTCGTGGAGGACAGTGAAGGAGCCCTCCGTGACCTCCTCCCGGGCCAGGCAAATAAACACCTGGCGTCGGAAGGAGTACACATGACGGAGGGTGGGGTCCTTAAGACCGAGCAGGAGCGGTTGAACACCTGACCGGATCTCCCCCAAGGTGTTGAGGTGGGGAAGAAGGAGCTCGCTGGCAATGAAGGGCGGGACGTTGGAGATCACGACTCTCTGGGCCGTGACCTCCAAAGGGTCGACTGGCAAATATGTCCCGCCCACAGTGAGCCCCCTCTCCACGGCCAGGTGGACCGCCTGCTCGGTCTTAAGGAAGAAGACGGCCTTCCCGTACATGCGGGCCGCAGCGACGATGGCCAGTGGGCCGACCACACTAGCCATGGCCTTACTGCAGGCCTCGATGGTCATGTTGGGATGGGGATAGGCCTTGACCCCCAGGCGTTTGGTCAGGTGCCTGAAGGGGGATGCGGTTGCGGCCGGGGTTGGGCCAGCCGAGCCCAAGGCAGCGGCTACCCCGGCGTAGGTCCGGCTGGGCCCTGCGACCTTCGGGCTCGCCATACTCCGTCGGCCCCGGCAGCAGCGGTGGAGGTGGGCCTCTGGCAGTAGTCGCGGTGGAGTCCTTGGGGAGGTGCCCGAGGCCAGTCACCCGAGGCGAGTCCTAGGCAGCGGTGGTGGAGGCAGGCCTCAGGCAAGTCCTCGGCAGGCCCTCGGTTGCAGTGTTGGGGGCAGGCCTGTTGGGGGGGGTCCCCAAGACAAGTCCCAGGCAGCCCCAAAATTATGTCCTGGGCAGCAGCGGTGGAGGTGGGCCTCAGGTCGCAGCAGTGGTGGAGGCTGCGGGGAGTGGCCTCAGGCAAGTCCCAGGCTGCGGTGGTGGAGGCAGGCCTCTGGCGAGTCCCAGGCAGGCCCTCAGTTGGGGAGGGACTCCCAGGCAAGTCCCAGGCAGCGCTGGTGGAGGCAGGCCTCTGGCTGCAGCAGAAGTTGAGGCAGGCCTCTGGCGAGTCCCAGGCTGGCCCTTGGTCCCAGCAGTGGAGGTAGGCCTCAGGTCACACCAGTGGAGGAGGTTGTGGGAAGGGGCCTCAGGCGAGTCCCAGGCTGCGGTGGTGGAGGCAGGCCCAGGCGGGGTCCCAGAGACCAGCAGTGGGAGTGGGCCCCAGGTCAGCTCAAACACAGGGCCCAGAACACAAAGCTCTCACCTCCTTCCTCCACCTCCTCCTTGTTCTTCTTTCTTCTTTCTTCTTTCTTCTTTCTTCTTTCTTCTTCCTCTTCCTCTTCCACCTTCTTCTCTCTTCTCTCTTCAGCTCAACACTGCCACTGGTCCAACTCTTAACAGGCAAAACACCCAAGTGGTCCAGTGACAAGCAGTGCCCTTCACATCAAAGGGCAATGCTGTGTGATCAAAACAGTGAAGGGGAGGGCAGGGACTAAATCAAAATAGAGTTGGAGGGGGAAATGATGCATTCAACTCTCCTGGTTATATTTTTTTTTTCTTTTTTTTTCTTTTTTTTAACCCCCACACTACCGCCTAACTGCGGTAGTGCTTATTTTTTTTCCAGCACCCATGGTGTGTGTGTGTGTGCAGCTGTGAGACACAGTGAGAGACATAAAGTGCACAAATCTTTATTTAATTTCCACCACCAGGAAAAGTAGGAAAACACCCGAGTGGCCTGTGACGAGCAGTGCCCTTCACATCAAAGGGCAATGCTGTGTGATCAAAACAGTGAAGGGGAGGGCAGGGACTAAATCAAAATAGAGTTGGAGGGGGAAATGATGCACTCCACTCCCTGCGGCGCCCACCTCTCCCTGAACAACTCCAGGGTGTTGGTGGACACCGCGTGCTCCTTCTCCAAGGACACCCGGGCCCTAACGTAACCGCGGAAGAGGGGCAGGCAGTCGGCCCTAACGACCCCCTCCACGGCCCGCTGCCTGGACCTGTTTATGGCCAGTTTGGCCAGGCCCAGGAGCAGACCCACGAGGAGGTCTTCAGACCTGCCCTCCCTCCTCCGCACCGGGTGCCCGAAGATCAGGAGCGTGGGACTGAAGTGCAACCAAAAGCAGAGGAGAAGGTTTTTCAGAAAATCAAAAAGGGAGTGCAAACGCCCACACCCAACATACACATGGTCCACGGACTCCACAGCGCCACAGAACAAGCAGTTGGGCTGGGAGTCCGTGAACCACCGCAATCTGCGGTTGCAGGGGACTGCTGCGTGCAACACCCTCCACCCCAGATCCCCGAGAGAAAGGGGGAGGACTCCTGCGTAGAGGGCCCTCCACTGGGGATCCCCACCGCCCGGTGGCAAATGGGCACGCCAGGGCGTGTCCGGGCGGTGGATGAGGGAGAAGAGGTGGACGGTGTGCAGCAGCAGTCGATACAGGACACACCTTTTAACGTCCTTGAACGGGACAAAGTTAAAATTTCGGAGGCGGCTCAGGTTGTGGGGCACAGGCTCCCGCGGGAAGTACGGGACCTTGGGGCCAATGTGAAATTCCGTCCGGGCAGGGGTGAGCGCGGACGGGATCCCACCGCACACCTGAGCGTCCTCCAACTGGTGCACTACGTCGGGTCCGAGCACCGCCGTTTTAAGGCGTCGGATGCCGGTGGCCACGTACCGGACGTCTACCGCTGCCCTGCTCGCTATGTCTTGCGGCAACGTCCAGCCCAGGCCCCCGGCACCCAGCACGTCCCCGACCCTGGTCACCCTCGCCGCCACGGCCCTCCCCTCCGACAGCCACTCGAACCCGCGAGCACGGAGGTGCGGATTCCTGAGCAACGGCTCCCTGACGACAGCCGCTACTCCTGCCGGAGGGTAGGCGCGACGCGATTCGACCATGTTCCAGACAGTGATCAGGTCCTGGTAAAAGACAGGCAGCACCTTGAGGGCGACCTCCAAACCGTCACGGTCGACGAACAGGAGCTGCGTGTCGTAGTTGAGGTTACGCACCTGGCGGAAAAAATACGTCGCCAGGGCGCACCACCTAGGAGGAGGCTCGACGTAAAGGTATCGCTGCAAGGTCTGAAGGCGGAAGGTCGCGACCTGGGTGCGGACGCACACCAGCGACTGACCGCCCTCCTCAATGGGGAGACTCAGAACCTGCGCAGCGACCCAGTGCATCTTTTTGTCCCAGAAGAAGTCGACCAACGTTCTCTGGATGTCAGCGACAAAGCCAGGAGGAGGGACCAAAGTGACCAGCCGGTACCACAGCATGGCGGCCACCAGCTGGTTTATGACCAGCACTCGGCTCCTGTAAGATAGCACTCGGAGCAGTCCTGTCCAGCGGCCTAGGCGAGCCGAGACTTTGGCCTCCAGCTCCTGCCAGTTGGCCGGCCAGGATTCCTCGGTCGGGCTGAGGTAGACCCCCAGGTAGAGGAGATGGGTGGTACTCCAGCTGAACCCCCGAAACTCCTCCGGCAGGGAGTCCACCCGCCACGGACCCACCAGTAGCCCGGAACATTTGGCCCAGTTGATCCTGGCGGAAGACGCCGCCGAGTACACGGCCTGGCACTCGCGCATCCTCCCCAGGTCAGCCGGGTCGGTGAAAGTGAGGAGCACGTCGTCGGCGTAGGCCGAGAGGACCACCCCCGCGCCCGCGCCGCGCAGAACCAGCCCCGACAACCTCCTCCGCAAGAGGCGCAGGAAAGGCTCCACGCACAGGGAATACAGCTGGCCGGACAGGGGGCAGCCTTGACGCACTCCTCTCCCGAAGCGAAGGGGCGCCGTCAGGGACCCGTTAACTTTAACCAGACACTCTGCGGCGGCGTACAAAAGTCGGATCCGGGCGACGAACTGCGTCCCGAACCCGAACGCCCGCAGAGTCCCGAGCAGGTACTCGTGATCGACCCTGTCGAACGCCTTCTCCTGGTCGAGAGACAGGAAGGCGCTCGGCAGACCAGCCCGTCGACAGAAATGGATCAGGTCCCGGACCAGATGGACGTTGTCTTGTATCCTCCGGCCCGGGACCGTGTAGGACTGGTCCGGGTGAATCATGTGGGCCAGCACGGAAGCCAGGCGAGAAGACAACACCCTGGCAAAGATTTTGTAGTCCGTGCTGAGGAGGGAGACCGGACGCCAGTTCTTCAAAGAACGAAGGTCCCCCTTCTTTGGCAGCAGGACGATGACCGCCCTGCGCCAAGAAAGGGGCAGCTCTCCGGCATTTAGACACTCCCCCAGGACCTGTGCGTAGTCGCTCCCCAGGACGTCCCAGAACGCCCTGAAGAACTCCACAGTCAGCCCGTCCAGCCCCGGGGATTTGCCCCTCGAGAGCCGGTCGAGGGCGCCGGTCAGCTCCTCTAAGGTGACGGGAGCGTCGAGCCTTCCGGCGTCCTCCGGGCTGAGCTGCGGCAGGTCCTCCCACAGAACTCTGCGAGCGTCCTCGCTGGACGGATCCGGAGAGAACAGGGCCGTGTAATAGGATCGGACGTGGGCCCTGATACCCTCCGGATCCGAGACGAGGGACCCGTCGTCGGCCAGCAGCACAAGGAGCTGCTGACGGGTGCCACGCCTTTTTTCCAGCGAGTAGAAGAAGGGGGAGCCGCGGTCCAGGTCCTGGAGGAGCTGGAGCCGCGACCTCACGTACGCGCCCCGAGCCCCGACGAGCTGCAGGTCCCGGAGCGCGGCCTTCTTCTCTTCGTACACCCCGCGCAGGGCCGGGTCCGCGTCGGGCTGACCGAGGCGTGACTCCAGGTCGAGCATCTCCCTCTCCAACTCCCCGATCCTGGATTTCCGCCTCTTCGTCGACCCCCTCGCGTACTCCTGACAGAAGACGCGGACGTGAGCCTTGCCCACGTCCCACCATAGCCTCAGGGAGGGGAAGCTTCCCCGCTTCCTTCTCCAGCCGGCCCAGAAACGACGAAACGAGTCCCGGAACCGCTCGTCCTCCAGCAGCAGGTTGTTAAAGTGCCAGTACGCGGAGCCCAACCTGGCGCCGAACGGAAGGAGTTCCGCCCACACCAGGTGATGGTCCGTGCACGACACCTGCCGCGTGGAGGCCTTCGGAAAGCAGGAGGCGTACGCCCGCGAAACGTACAGGCGGTCGATTCTGGACGCTCCGACCCCAGGCCTCACGAAGGTGAAGGCGATGGAGTCAGGATGGAGATTCCGCCAGACGTCCACCAGGTCCAAGGACTTGACCAAGTCCCCCAACCTCCTCCCCGACGTCGAACTCGTGCGGGCACCGCCGTGGTCCCTGTCCTCGAGGACGCAGTTAAAATCTCCCCCGAGGACGACGCACTGGTTCTCGTCGATGGAAGCGAGATGAGCGGACACTTCTTCGAAGAAGCTCGCTTGCCTCGGCCCGGCCAGGGGAGCGTAGACGTTCACCAAGTGAAGCACCGCGCCCCCCAGCCGAACCGTCAGGTGAAGCAAACGGCCTGGCACTGGCTCCCTGACCCCCAAGATCTCCGGCTGAAAATGCGGGGCCAACAAGATAGCCACCCCGCCAGATCTGCGGGTGAGGTGACTCATGTAGACCCCCCCTCGCCACTCCAGGAGCCAGGTGGCTTCGTCTCCCGGGGTAGTGTGGGTTTCTTGCAGGAAGCACACCGCATACCTCCCGTCCCGAAGGACCGAGAGGGTCTGGAATCTGCGCTGTGACTCCCTGCTGCCGTTGATGTTGAGGCTGGCTATAGTTGTCTCCATGTCGGAAGTATAGTGCAACCACCACCAGTACACACAGTTAAACTATGTACATATTTACTGGGAGGACGAGAGAGGGGCACAGAAGTCCCTCGCCCTCACCAGGAGTGCTCCCAGGAAGTTCCTGACTCGCTTTCGCTCATTGACGTCAAGCCCGGGCGCCTGGCGCGCAGCGTGGGCCGACCAGTAGACTCTTTCGAAGGAGCTCCAGCGGTCGAGCGCCAGTTGGGCTCTATCCCGGCGACTCCGAGTTTCCTCGACAAATTCCCGGAGTTCCTCGAGGGGGATGAGGGGGAGATCGGTGGGGGGCACCTGGGACTCGAAAATGTCGCTGGAGACGGACTCCGCGTCGTCCCCGGTGTCCGCCACCGATCCAGAACCCTCCTCCGGGAGGTCGCCTTCGGTCACCGACCCCTCCCCCACCGAGAGGATGGGGGCTGGTCCGGCACCGCCAACTGGCCTCAAACCTCCAGTGACCCCACCCCCAGGGTCACCTTCCGTATCTTCCTCGGCGCACCCCTTCCCGGAACGCCCCGAGTTCGGGTCGCCGGGCGGCAGAGGCTCGGGGCCCCGCTCCTCTCCCGACACCGGGACGCCCGGCTCCTCGGGGAAAAGGTCCTCCCCCAGGGCCAAGGCCCCCGGAAAAACAGTCTGGGAGGGAGGAGCGAGGATAACACCTTCCTCCCCTCCACCGCTCGACGACCCAATGTTAAAAAGAACACGGCCGCCTGCACCATGGCCCGTGACGGTATTAAAATCCTCCCCAGGGGCTGGAGGAGTTATGGCGGTGGAAGGCCCGGCTGTCGCCCCTGGGGGTTTGGGCAGGTCAGGCCATGGTGCAGGACAGTGGGGAGACACCGTCGGCTCATCCCCTGGAGAGGGGCAGCGCCGCCGGCGCGCTGATGGGATTTCTCCCCCCTCCAAGGGCCGGCGCCTCTTCCCCAGAGAGACAGGGGGGGATTTATGGGTCTTCCCCTCCCCGCCCGCCTTGGTGGTCGTGGGGCCCGAGGTCCCTCCCCCCCGCCTTTCCCGGAATATGATTGGCTGGGGGAATGCAGGGGGCGTGGCCAGGGTGGGGAGGGTCAGCCGTGTCACTTCCTGCCCCGCCCCTGGTATATCAGGTGATGGCGGGCGGGGCAGGGGCCCAGTTCCCTCTCCGGGGCCAGAGACACGGTCGCTGCAGGAAGTGGGCAGCGATGGTTCCCCCCAGGTTAGTGCCAGGGGGTGGCTGGGTGGGGCGGGGCTCAGTTTCTGGAGGGGGGGTTGAAGCCCCAGGAGTTTCCTTAACGGGGTGGGGGTCGGTGTTGGGGTCGGGGTCAGTGGGGCCGGGATCAGGTACGTGTTTGGGGGTTCGGGGGTCAGGGTTCCCGCGCCGGGGTGACGCTGGCACGGCCGCAGGGGCATTGTCGTGCCGGGGCGGGGCAGGTCGTGGGTTACGTGGAGGGGAAGGGGAAGGGGATGGGGATAGGGTGGTCTCCCCGTGGGCGGGCTTGACGCGTTGCGTCTTCCTGAGCGCCTTCCGTTCGGTCGGACGCTCACCCCCCTCCCTGCCAGAGGCTGAGGCATTAGGAGCCTCCGGCTTAGCCCCCGGTGCCGGGGCTTGTGGTGTTGACTTTGGGGGAGGGGGAGTGGGTGCGGCGGCACCACCCGCAGCCGTTGGTGTGGGCTGGGCAGCTTCTGGGTGGGGCAGTTTTTTCTAATGTGCCCCACCTCACGGCACAGGTGGCACCGCACGCCGTCCGCCGTCCAGAAGGCGCGGTATGCCGCGCCCTCGTGGAGGACAGTGAAGGAGCCCTCCGTGACCTCCTCCCGGGCCAGGCAAATAAACACCTGGCGTCGGAAGGAGTACACGTGACGGAGGGTGGGGTCCTTAAGACCGAGCAGGAGCGGTTGAACACCTGACCGGATCTCCCCCAAGGTGTTGAGGTGGGGAAGAAGGAGCTCGCTGGCAATGAAGGGCGGGACGTTGGAGATCACGACTCTCTGGGCCGTGACCTCCAAAGGGTCGACTGGCAAATATGTCCCGCCCACAGTGAGCCCCCTCTCCACGGCCAGGTGGACCGCCTGCTCGGTCTTAAGAAAGAAGACGGCCTTCCCGTACATGCGGGCCGCAGCGACGATGGCCAGTGGGCCGACCACACTAGCCATGGCCTTACTGCAGGCCTCGATGGTCATGTTGGGATGGGGATAGGCCTTGACCCCCAGGCGTTTGGTCAGGTGCCTGAAGGGGGATGCGGTTGCGGCCGGGGTTGGGCCAGCCGAGCCCAAGGCAGCGGCTACCCCGGCGTAGGTCCGGCTGGGCCCTGCGACCTTCGGGCTCGCCATACTCCGTCGGCCCCCGGCAGCAGCGGTGGAGGTGGGCCTCTGGCAGTAGTCGCGGTGGAGTCCTTGGGGAGGTGCCCGAGGCCAGTCACCCGAGGCGAGTCCTAGGCAGCGGTGGTGGAGGCAGGCCTCAGGCAAGTCCTCGGCAGGCCCTCGGTTGCAGTGTTGGGGGCAGGCCTGTTGGGGGGGTCCCCAAGACAAGTCCCAGGCAGCCCCAAAATTATGTCCTGGGCAGCAGCGGTGGAGGTGGGCCTCAGGTCGCAGCAGTGGTGGAGGCTGCGGGGAGTGGCCTCAGGCAAGTCCCAGGCTGCAGTGGTGGAGGCAGGCCTCTGGCGAGTCCCAGGCAGGCCCTCAGTTGGGGAGGGACTCCCAGGCAAGTCCCAGGCAGCGCTGGTGGAGGCAGGCCTCTGGCTGCAGCAGAAGTTGAGGCAGGCCTCTGGCGAGTCCCAGGCTGGCCCTTGGTCCCAGCAGTGGAGGTAGGCCTCAGGTCACACCAGTGGAGGAGGTTGTGGGAAGGGGCCTCAGGCGAGTCCCAGGCTGCGGTGGTGGAGGGCAGGCCCAGGCGGGGTCCCAGAGACCAGCAGTGGGAGTGGGCCCCAGGTCAGCTCAAACACAGGGCCCAGAACACCAGCTCTCACCTCCTTCCTCCACCTCCTCCTTGTTCTTCTCTCTTCTTCCTTCCTTCTCCTTCTCCTTCTCCTTCTCCTTCTCCTTCTCCTTCTCCTTCTCCTTCTCCTTCTCCAGGCACAACACTGCCACTGGTCCAACTCTTAACAGGGGAAACACCCGAGTGGCCTGTGACGAGCAGTGCCCTTCACATCAAAGGGCAATGCTGTGTGATCAAAACAGTGAAGGGGAGGGCAGGGACTAAATCAAAATAGAGTTGGAGGGGGAAATGATGCATTCAACTCTCCTGGTTATATTTTTTTTTTTTTTTTCTTTTATTTTTTTTCTTTTTTTTCCATTTTTTTTCTTTTGTGTAGTTGTGAGACACAGTGAGAGACATAAAGTGCACAAATCTTTATTTAATTTCCACCACCAGGAAAAGTAGGAAAACACCCGAGTGGCCTGTGACGAGCAGTGCCCTTCACATCAAAGGGCAATGCTGTGTGATCAAAACAGTGAAGGGGAGGGCAGGGACTAAATCAAAATAGAGTTGGAGGGGGAAATGATGCATTCAACTCTCCTGGTTATATTTTTCTTTTTTTCTTTAAATTAACCCCCACATTACCGCCTAACTGCGGTAGTGCTTATTATTTTTTCCCCAGCACCCATGGTGTGTGTGTGCAGGTGTGAGACACAGTGAGACAACCTTCTTGGTCTTTTTTTTTTCTTTTTTTGCTCCTTTTTTTATTTTTTTTTTTTTATTAACCCCTACACTACCGCCTAACTGCGGTAGTGCTTATTTTCCCCAGCACCCATGGTGTGTGTGTGCAGGTGTGAGACACAGTGAGAGACACAAAGTGCACAAATCTTTATTTAATTTCCACCACCAGGAAAAGTAGGAAAACACCCGAGTGGCCTGTGACGAGCAGTGCCCTTCACATCAAAGGGCAATGCTGTGTGATCAAAACAGTGAAGGGGAGGGCAGGGACTAAATCAAAATAGAGTTGGAGGGGGAAATGATGCACTCCACTCCCTGCGGCGCCCACCTCTCCCTGAACAACTCCAGGGTGTTGGTGGACACCGCGTGCTCCTTCTCCAAGGACACCCGGGCCCTAACGTAACCGCGGAAGAGGGGCAGGCAGTCGGCCCTAACGACCCCCTCCACGGCCCGCTGCCTGGACCTGTTTATGGCCAGTTTGGCCAGGCCCAGGAGCAGACCCACGAGGAGGTCTTCAGACCTGCCCTCCCTCCTCCGCACCGGGTGCCCGAAGATCAGGAGCGTGGGACTGAAGTGCAACCAAAAGCAGAGGAGAAGGTTTTTCAGAAAATCAAAAAGGGAGTGCAAACGCCCACACCCAACATACACATGGTCCACGGACTCCACAGCGCCACAGAACAAGCAGTTGGGCTGGGAGTCCGTGAACCACCGCAATCTGCGGTTGCAGGGGACTGCTGCGTGCAACACCCTCCACCCCAGATCCCCGAGAGAAAGGGGGAGGACTCCTGCGTAGAGAGCCCTCCACTGGGGATCCCCACCGCCCGGTGGCAAATGGGCACGCCAGGGCGTGTCCGGGCGGTGGATGAGGGAGAAGAGGTGGACGGTGTGCAGCAGCAGTCGATATAGGACACACCTTTTAACGTCCTTGAACGGGACAAAGTTAAAATTTCGGAGGCGGCTCAGGTTGTGGGGCACAGGCTCCCGCGGGAAGTACGGGACCTTGGGGCCAATGTGAAATTCCGTCCGGGCAGGGGTGAGCGCGGACGGGATCCCACCGCACACCTGAGCGTCCTCCAACTGGTGCACTACGTCGGGTCCGAGCACCGCCGTTTTAAGGCGTCGGATGCCGGTGGCCACGTACCGGACGTCTACCGCTGCCCTGCTCGCTATGTCTTGCGGCAACGTCCAGCCCAGGCCCCCGGCACCCAGCACGTCCCCGACCCTGGTCACCCTCGCCGCCACGGCCCTCCCCTCCGACAGCCACTCGAACCCGCGAGCACGGAGGTGCGGATTCCTGAGCAACGGCTCCCTGACGACAGCCGCTACTCCTGCCGGAGGGTAGGCGCGACGCGATTCGACCATGTTCCAGACAGTGATCAGGTCCTGGTAAAAGACAGGCAGCACCTTGAGGGCGACCTCCAAACCGTCACGGTCGACGAACAGGAGCTGCGTGTCGTAGTTGAGGTTACGCACCTGGCGGAAAAAATACGTCGCCAGGGCGCACCACCTAGGAGGAGGCTCGACGTAAAGGTATCGCTGCAAGGTCTGAAGGCGGAAGGTCGCGACCTGGGTGCGGACGCACACCAGCGACTGACCGCCCTCCTCAATGGGGAGACTCAGAACCTGCGCAGCGACCCAGTGCATCTTTTTGTCCCAGAAGAAGTCGACCAACGTTCTCTGGATGTCAGCGACAAAGCCAGGAGGAGGGACCAAAGTGACCAGCCGGTACCACAGCATGGCGGCCACCAGCTGGTTTATGACCAGCACTCGGCTCCTGTAAGATAGCACTCGGAGCAGTCCTGTCCAGCGGCCTAGGCGAGCCGAGACTTTGGCCTCCAGCTCCTGCCAGTTGGCCGGCCAGGATTCCTCGGTCGGGCTGAGGTAGACCCCCAGGTAGAGGAGATGGGTGGTACTCCAGCTGAACCCCCGAAACTCCTCCGGCAGGGAGTCCACCCGCCACGGACCCACCAGTAGCCCGGAACATTTGGCCCAGTTGATCCTGGCGGAAGACGCCGCCGAGTACACGGCCTGGCACTCGCGCATCCTCCCCAGGTCAGCCGGGTCGGTGAAAGTGAGGAGCACGTCGTCGGCGTAGGCCGAGAGGACCACCCCCGCGCCCGCGCCGCGCAGAACCAGCCCCGACAACCTCCTCCGCAAGAGGCGCAGGAAAGGCTCCACGCACAGGGAATACAGTTGGCCGGACAGGGGGCAGCCTTGACGCACTCCTCTCCCGAAGCGAAGGGGCGCCGTCAGGGACCCGTTAACTTTAACCAGACACTCTGCGGCGGCGTACAAAAGTCGGATCCGGGCGACGAACTGCGTCCCGAACCCGAACGCCCGCAGAGTCCCGAGCAGGTACTCGTGATCGACCCTGTCGAACGCCTTCTCCTGGTCGAGAGACAGGAAGGCGCTCGGCAGACCAGCCCGTCGACAGAAATGGATCAGGTCCCGGACCAGATGGACGTTGTCTTGTATCCTCCGGCCCGGGACCGTGTAGGACTGGTCCGGGTGAATCATGTGGGCCAGCACGGAAGCCAGGCGAGAAGACAACACCCTGGCAAAGATTTTGTAGTCCGTGCTGAGGAGGGAGACCGGACGCCAGTTCTTCAAAGAACGAAGGTCCCCCTTCTTTGGCAGCAGGACGATGACCGCCCTGCGCCAAGAAAGGGGCAGCTCTCCGGCATTTAGACACTCCCCCAGGACCTGTGCGTAGTCGCTCCCCAGGACGTCCCAGAACGCCCTGAAGAACTCCACAGTCAGCCCGTCCAGCCCCGGGGATTTGCCCCTCGAGAGCCGGTCGAGGGCGCCGGTCAGCTCCTCTAAGGTGACGGGAGCGTCGAGCCTTCCGGCGTCCTCCGGGCTGAGCTGCGGCAGGTCCTCCCACAGAACTCTGCGAGCGTCCTCGCTGGACGGATCCGGAGAGAACAGGGCCGTGTAATAGGATCGGACGTGGGCCCTGATACCCTCCGGATCCGAGACGAGGGACCCGTCGTCGGCCAGCAGCACAAGGAGCTGCTGACGGGTGCCACGCCTTTTTTCCAGCGAGTAGAAGAAGGGGGAGCCGCGGTCCAGGTCCTGGAGGAGCTGGAGCCGCGACCTCACGTACGCGCCCCGAGCCCCGACGAGCTGCAGGTCCCGGAGCGCGGCCTTCTTCTCTTCGTACACCCCGCGCAGGGCCGGGTCCGCGTCGGGCTGACCGAGGCGTGACTCCAGGTCGAGCATCTCCCTCTCCAACTCCCCGATCCTGGATTTCCGCCTCTTCGTCGACCCCCTCGCGTACTCCTGACAGAAGACGCGGACGTGAGCCTTGCCCACGTCCCACCATAGCCTCAGGGAGGGGAAGCTTCCCCGCTTCCTTCTCCAGCCGGCCCAGAAACGACGAAACGAGTCCCGGAACCGCTCGTCCTCCAGCAGCAGGTTGTTAAAGTGCCAGTACGCGGAGCCCAACCTGGCGCCGAACGGAAGGAGTTCCGCCCACACCAGGTGATGGTCCGTGCACGACACCTGCCGCGTGGAGGCCTTCGGAAAGCAGGAGGCGTACGCCCGCGAAACGTACAGGCGGTCGATTCTGGACGCTCCGACCCCAGGCCTCACGAAGGTGAAGGCGATGGAGTCAGGATGGAGATTCCGCCAGACGTCCACCAGGTCCAAGGACTTGACCAAGTCCCCCAACCTCCTCCCCGACGTCGAACTCGTGCGGGCACCGCCGTGGTCCCTGTCCTCGAGGACGCAGTTAAAATCTCCCCCGAGGACGACGCACTGGTTCTCGTCGATGGAAGCGAGATGAGCGGACACTTCTTCGAAGAAGCTCGCTTGCCTCGGCCCGGCCAGGGGAGCGTAGACGTTCACCAAGTGAAGCACCGCGCCCCCCAGCCGAACCGTCAGGTGAAGCAAACGGCCTGGCACTGGCTCCCTGACCCCCAAGATCTCCGGCTGAAAATGCGGGGCCAACAAGATAGCCACCCCGCCAGATCTGCGGGTGAGGTGACTCATGTAGACCCCCCCTCGCCACTCCAGGAGCCAGGTGGCTTCGTCTCCCGGGGTAGTGTGGGTTTCTTGCAGGAAGCACACCGCATACCTCCCGTCCCGAAGGACCGAGAGGGTCTGGAATCTGCGCTGTGACTCCCTGCTGCCGTTGATGTTGAGGCTGGCTATAGTTGTCTCCATGTCGGAAGTATAGTGCAACCACCACCAGTACACACAGTTAAACTATGTACATATTTACTGGGAGGACGAGAGAGGGGCACAGAAGTCCCTCGCCCTCACCAGGAGTGCTCCCAGGAAGTTCCTGACTCGCTTTCGCTCATTGACGTCAAGCCCGGGCGCCTGGCGCGCAGCGTGGGCCGACCAGTAGACTCTTTCGAAGGAGCTCCAGCGGTCGAGCGCCAGTTGGGCTCTATCCCGGCGACTCCGAGTTTCCTCGACAAATTCCCGGAGTTCCTCGAGGGGGATGAGGGGGAGATCGGTGGGGGGCACCTGGGACTCGAAAATGTCGCTGGAGACGGACTCCGCGTCGTCCCCGGTGTCCGCCACCGATCCAGAACCCTCCTCCGGGAGGTCGCCTTCGGTCACCGACCCCTCCCCCACCGAGAGGATGGGGGCTGGTCCGGCACCGCCAACTGGCCTCAAACCTCCAGTGACCCCACCCCCAGGGTCACCTTCCGTATCTTCCTCGGCGCACCCCTTCCCGGAACGCCCCGAGTTCGGGTCGCCGGGCGGCAGAGGCTCGGGGCCCCGCTCCTCTCCCGACACCGGGACGCCCGGCTCCTCGGGGAAAAGGTCCTCCCCCAGGGCCAAGGCCCCCGGAAAAACAGTCTGGGAGGGAGGAGCGAGGATAACACCTTCCTCCCCTCCACCGCTCGACGACCCAATAGTGAAAAGAAGGCGGTCGCCTGCACCATGGCCCGTGACGGTATTAAAATCCTCCCCAGGGGCTGGAGGAGTTATGGCGGTGGAAGGCCCGGCTGTCGCCCCTGGGGGTTTGGGCAGGTCGGGCCATGGTGCAGGACAGTGGGGGGCACCGTCGGCTCATCCCCTGGAGAGGGGCAGCGCCGCCGGCGCGCTGATGGGATTTCTCCCCCCTCCAAGGGCCAGTGCCTCTTCCCCAGAGAGACAGGGGGGAGTTTATGAGCCTTCCCCTCCCCGCCCGCCTTGGTGGTCATGGGGCCCGAGGTCCCTCCCCCCCGCCTTTCCCGGAATATGATTGGCTGGGGGAATGCAGGGGGCGTGGCCAGGGTGGGGAGGGTCAGCCGTGTCACTTCCTGCCCCGCCCCTGGTATATCAGGTGATGGCGGGCGGGGCAGGGGCCCAGTTCCCTCTCCGGGCCCAGAGACACGGTCGCTGCAGGAAGTGGAGCAGCGATGGTTCCCCCCAGGTTAGTGCCAGGGGGTGGCTGGGTGGGGCGGGGCTCAGTTTCTGGAGGGGGGGTTGAAGCCCCAGGAGTTTCCTTAACGAGGTGGGGGTCGGTGTTGGGGTCGGGGTCAGTGGGGCCGGGATCAGGTACGGGTTTGGGGGTTCGGGGGTCAGGGTTCCCGCGCCGGGGCGACGCTGGCACGGCCGCAGGGGCATTGTCGTGCCGGGGCGGGGCAGGTCGTGGGTTACGTGGAGGGGAAGGGGAAGGGGATGGGGATAGGGTGGTCTCCCCGTGGGCGGGCTTGACGCGTTGCGTCTTCCTGAGCGCCTTCCGTTCGGTCGGACGCTCACCCCCCTCCCTGCCAGAGGCTGAGGCATTGGGAGCCTCCGGCTTAGCCCCCGGTGCCGGGGCTTGTGGTGTTGACTTTGGGGGAGGGGGAGTGGGTGCGGCGGCACCACCCGCAGCCGTTGGTGTGGGCTGGGCAGCTTTCTGGGTGGGGCAGTTTTTTCTAATATGCCCCACCTCGCGGCACAGGTGGCACCGCACGCCGTCCGCCGTCCAGAAGGCGCGGTATGCCGCGCCCTCGTGGAGGATGGTGAAGGAGCCCTCCGTGACCTCCTCCCGGGCCAGGCAAATAAACACCTGGCGTCGGAAGGAGTACACATGACGGAGGGTGGGGTCCTTAAGACCGAGCAGGAGCGGTTGAACACCTGACCGGATCTCCCCCAAGGTGTTGAGGTGGGGAAGAAGGAGCTCGCTGGCAATGAAGGGCGGGACGTTGGAGATCACGACTCTCTGGGCCGTGACCTCCAAAGGGTCGACTGGCAAATATGTCCCGCCCACAGTGAGCCCCCTCTCCACGGCCAGGTGGACCGCCTGCTCGGTCTTAAGGAAGAAGACGGCCTTCCCGTACATGCGGGCCGCAGCGACGATGGCCAGTGGGCCGACCACACTAGCCATGGCCTTACTGCAGGCCTCGATGGTCATGTTGGGATGGGGATAGGCCTTGACCCCCAGGCGTTTGGTCAGGTGCCTGAAGGGGGATGCGGTTGCGGCCGGGGTTGGGCCAGCCGAGCCCAAGGCAGCGGCTACCCCGGCGTAGGTCCGGCTGGGCCCTGCGACCTTCGGGCTCGCCATACTCCGTCGGCCCCCGGCAGCAGCGGTGGAGGTGGGCCTCTGGCAGTAGTCGCGGTGGAGTCCTTGGGGAGGTGCCCGAGGCCAGTCACCCGAGGCGAGTCCTAGGCAGCGGTGGTGGAGGCAGGCCTCAGGCAAGTCCTCGGCAGGCCCTCAGTTGCAGTGTTGGGGGCAGGCCTGTTGGGGGGGGGGGGGGGTGTCCCCAAGACAAGTCCCAGGCAGCCCCAAAATTAAGTCCTGGGCAGCAGCAGTGGAGGTGGACCTCAGGTCGCAGCAGTGGTGGAGGCTGTGGGGAGTGGCCTCAGGCAAGTCCCAGGCTGCAGTGGTGGAGGCAGGCCTCTGGCGAGTCCCAGGCAGGCCCTCAGTTGGGGAGGGACTCCCAGGCAAGTCCCAGGCAGCGCTGGTGGAGGCAGGCCTCTGGCTGCAGCAGAAGTTGAGGCAGGCCTCTGGCGAGTCCCAGGCTGGCCCTTGGTCCCAGCAGTGGAGGTAGGCCTCAGGTCACACCAGTGGAGGAGGTTGTGGGAAGGGGCCTCAGGCGAGTCCCAGGCTGCGGTGGTGGAGGGCAGGCCCAGGCGGGGTCCCAGAGACCAGCAGTGGGAGTGGGCCCCAGGTCAGCTCAAACACAGGGCCCAGAACACACAGCTCTCACCTCCTTCCTCCACCTCCTCCTTGTTCTTCTCTCTTCTTCCTTCCTTCTCCTTCTCCTTCTCCTTCTCCTTCTCCTTCTCCTTCTCCAGGCACAACACTGCCACTGGTCCAACTCTTAACAGGGGAAACACCCGAGTGGCCTGTGACGAGCAGTGCCCTTCACATCAAAGGGCAATGCTGTGTGATCAAAACAGTGAAGGGGAGGGCAGGGACTAAATCAAAATAGAGTTGGAGGGGGAAATGATGCATTCAACTCTCCTGGTTATATTTTTTTTTTTTTTTCTTTTATTTTTTTTCTTTTTTTTTCCATTTTTTTTCTTTTGTGTAGTTGTGAGACACAGTGAGAGACATAAAGTGCACAAATCTTTATTTATTTCCACCACCAGGAAAAGTAGGAAAACACCCGAGTGGCCTGTGACGAGCAGTGCCCTTCACATCCAAAGGGCAATGCTGTGTGATCAAAACAGTGAAGGGGAGGGCAGGGACTAAATCAAAATAGAGTTGGAGGGGGAAATGATGCATTCAACTCTCCTGGTTATATTTTTTTTTTTTTTTTTTTCTTTCTTTTTTTTTTTTTTTTTTTTTTTGTGTGTGTAGGTGTGAGACACAGTGAAAGACTTAAGGTGCACAAGTCTTTATTCAGTTTAGACCCCTGTTTATATTTTTTTTTTTTTTCTTTTTTCTCTTTTTTTTTTTCTTTTTTTTTTTCTTTTTTTTCATTAACCCCCACACTACCGCCTAACTGCGGTAGTGCTTATTTCTTTCCCAGCACCCATGGTGTGTGTGTGTGTGTGCAGCTGTGAGACACAGTGAGAGACATAAAGTGCACAAATCTTTATTTAATTTCCACCACCAGGAAAAGTAGGAAAACACCCGAGTGGCCTGTGACGAGCAGTGCCCTTCACATCAAAGGGCAATGCTGTGTGATCAAAACAGTGAAGGGGAGGGCAGGGACTAAATCAAAATAGAGTTGGAGGGGGAAATGATGCACTCCACTCCCTGCGGCGCCCACCTCTCCCTGAACAACTCCAGGGTGTTGGTGGACACCGCGTGCTCCTTCTCCAAGGACACCCGGGCCCTAACGTAACCGCGGAAGAGGGGCAGGCAGTCGGCCCTAACGACCCCCTCCACGGCCCGCTGCCTGGACCTGTTTATGGCCAGTTTGGCCAGGCCCAGGAGCAGACCCACGAGGAGGTCTTCAGACCTGCCCTCCCTCCTCCGCACCGGGTGCCCGAAGATCAGGAGCGTGGGACTGAAGTGCAACCAAAAGCAGAGGAGAAGGTTTTTCAGAAAATCAAAAAGGGAGTGCAAACGCCCACACCCAACATACACATGGTCCACGGACTCCACAGCGCCACAGAACAAGCAGTTGGGCTGGGAGTCCGTGAACCACCGCAATCTGCGGTTGCAGGGGACTGCTGCGTGCAACACCCTCCACCCCAGATCCCCGAGAGAAAGGGGGAGGACTCCTGCGTAGAGGGCCCTCCACTGGGGATCCCCACCGCCCGGTGGCAAATGGGCACGCCAGGGCGTGTCCGGGCGGTGGATGAGGGAGAAGAGGTGGACGGTGTGCAGCAGCAGTCGATACAGGACACACCTTTTAACGTCCTTGAACGGGACAAAGTTAAAATTTCGGAGGCGGCTCAGGTTGTGGGGCACAGGCTCCCGCGGGAAGTACGGGACCTTGGGGCCAATGTGAAATTCCGTCCGGGCAGGGGTGAGCGCGGACGGGATCCCACCGCACACCTGAGCGTCCTCCAACTGGTGCACTACGTCGGGTCCGAGCACCGCCGTTTTAAGGCGTCGGATGCCGGTGGCCACGTACCGGACGTCTACCGCTGCCCTGCTCGCTATGTCTTGCGGCAACGTCCAGCCCAGGCCCCCGGCACCCAGCACGTCCCCGACCCTGGTCACCCTCGCCGCCACGGCCCTCCCCTCCGACAGCCACTCGAACCCGCGAGCACGGAGGTGCGGATTCCTGAGCAACGGCTCCCTGACGACAGCCGCTACTCCTGCCGGAGGGTAGGCGCGACGCGATTCGACCATGTTCCAGACAGTGATCAGGTCCTGGTAAAAGACAGGCAGCACCTTGAGGGCGACCTCCAAACCGTCACGGTCGACGAACAGGAGCTGCGTGTCGTAGTTGAGGTTACGCACCTGGCGGAAAAAATACGTCGCCAGGGCGCACCACCTAGGAGGAGGCTCGACGTAAAGGTATCGCTGCAAGGTCTGAAGGCGGAAGGTCGCGACCTGGGTGCGGACGCACACCAGCGACTGACCGCCCTCCTCAATGGGGAGACTCAGAACCTGCGCAGCGACCCAGTGCATCTTTTTGTCCCAGAAGAAGTCGACCAACGTTCTCTGGATGTCAGCGACAAAGCCAGGAGGAGGGACCAAAGTGACCAGCCGGTACCACAGCATGGCGGCCACCAGCTGGTTTATGACCAGCACTCGGCTCCTGTAAGATAGCACTCGGAGCAGTCCTGTCCAGCGGCCTAGGCGAGCCGAGACTTTGGCCTCCAGCTCCTGCCAGTTGGCCGGCCAGGATTCCTCGGTCGGGCTGAGGTAGACCCCCAGGTAGAGGAGATGGGTGGTACTCCAGCTGAACCCCCGAAACTCCTCCGGCAGGGAGTCCACCCGCCACGGACCCACCAGTAGCCCGGAACATTTGGCCCAGTTGATCCTGGCGGAAGACGCCGCCGAGTACACGGCCTGGCACTCGCGCATCCTCCCCAGGTCAGCCGGGTCGGTGAAAGTGAGGAGCACGTCGTCGGCGTAGGCCGAGAGGACCACCCCCGCGCCCGCGCCGCGCAGAACCAGCCCCGACAACCTCCTCCGCAAGAGGCGCAGGAAAGGCTCCACGCACAGGGAATACAGCTGGCCGGACAGGGGGCAGCCTTGACGCACTCCTCTCCCGAAGCGAAGGGGCGCCGTCAGGGACCCGTTAACTTTAACCAGACACTCTGCGGCGGCGTACAAAAGTCGGATCCGGGCGACGAACTGCGTCCCGAACCCGAACGCCCGCAGAGTCCCGAGCAGGTACTCGTGATCGACCCTGTCGAACGCCTTCTCCTGGTCGAGAGACAGGAAGGCGCTCGGCAGACCAGCCCGTCGACAGAAATGGATCAGGTCCCGGACCAGATGGACGTTGTCTTGTATCCTCCGGCCCGGGA
Organism: Hemiscyllium ocellatum; assembly: GCF_020745735.1. Taxonomy (NCBI): domain Eukaryota; kingdom Metazoa; phylum Chordata; class Chondrichthyes; order Orectolobiformes; family Hemiscylliidae; genus Hemiscyllium; species Hemiscyllium ocellatum. The sequence continues at coordinate 84,050,791 of NC_083408.1, forward strand.
CCGTGTAGGACTGGTCCGGGTGAATCATGTGGGCCAGCACGGAAGCCAGGCGAGAAGACAACACCCTGGCAAAGATTTTGTAGTCCGTGCTGAGGAGGGAGACCGGACGCCAGTTCTTCAAAGAACGAAGGTCCCCCTTCTTTGGCAGCAGGACGATGACCGCCCTGCGCCAAGAAAGGGGCAGCTCTCCGGCATTTAGACACTCCCCCAGGACCTGTGCGTAGTCGCTCCCCAGGACGTCCCAGAACGCCCTGAAGAACTCCACAGTCAGCCCGTCCAGCCCCGGGGATTTGCCCCTCGAGAGCCGGTCGAGGGCGCCGGTCAGCTCCTCTAAGGTGACGGGAGCGTCGAGCCTTCCGGCGTCCTCCGGGCTGAGCTGCGGCAGGTCCTCCCACAGAACTCTGCGAGCGTCCTCGCTGGACGGATCCGGAGAGAACAGGGCCGTGTAATAGGATCGGACGTGGGCCCTGATACCCTCCGGATCCGAGACGAGGGACCCGTCGTCGGCCAGCAGCACAAGGAGCTGCTGACGGGTGCCACGCCTTTTTTCCAGCGAGTAGAAGAAGGGGGAGCCGCGGTCCAGGTCCTGGAGGAGCTGGAGCCGCGACCTCACGTACGCGCCCCGAGCCCCGACGAGCTGCAGGTCCCGGAGCGCGGCCTTCTTCTCTTCGTACACCCCGCGCAGGGCCGGGTCCGCGTCGGGCTGACCGAGGCGTGACTCCAGGTCGAGCATCTCCCTCTCCAACTCCCCGATCCTGGATTTCCGCCTCTTCGTCGACCCCCTCGCGTACTCCTGACAGAAGACGCGGACGTGAGCCTTGCCCACGTCCCACCATAGCCTCAGGGAGGGGAAGCTTCCCCGCTTCCTTCTCCAGCCGGCCCAGAAACGACGAAACGAGTCCCGGAACCGCTCGTCCTCCAGCAGCAGGTTGTTAAAGTGCCAGTACGCGGAGCCCAACCTGGCGCCGAACGGAAGGAGTTCCGCCCACACCAGGTGATGGTCCGTGCACGACACCTGCCGCGTGGAGGCCTTCGGAAAGCAGGAGGCGTACGCCCGCGAAACGTACAGGCGGTCGATTCTGGACGCTCCGACCCCAGGCCTCACGAAGGTGAAGGCGATGGAGTCAGGATGGAGATTCCGCCAGACGTCCACCAGGTCCAAGGACTTGACCAAGTCCCCCAACCTCCTCCCCGACGTCGAACTCGTGCGGGCACCGCCGTGGTCCCTGTCCTCGAGGACGCAGTTAAAATCTCCCCCGAGGACGACGCACTGGTTCTCGTCGATGGAAGCGAGATGAGCGGACACTTCTTCGAAGAAGCTCGCTTGCCTCGGCCCGGCCAGGGGAGCGTAGACGTTCACCAAGTGAAGCACCGCGCCCCCCAGCCGAACCGTCAGGTGAAGCAAACGGCCTGGCACTGGCTCCCTGACCCCCAAGATCTCCGGCTGAAAATGCGGGGCCAACAAGATAGCCACCCCGCCAGATCTGCGGGTGAGGTGACTCATGTAGACCCCCCCTCGCCACTCCAGGAGCCAGGTGGCTTCGTCTCCCGGGGTAGTGTGGGTTTCTTGCAGGAAGCACACCGCATACCTCCCGTCCCGAAGGACCGAGAGGGTCTGGAATCTGCGCTGTGACTCCCTGCTGCCGTTGATGTTGAGGCTGGCTATAGTTGTCTCCATGTCGGAAGTATAGTGCAACCACCACCAGTACACACAGTTAAACTATGTACATATTTACTGGGAGGACGAGAGAGGGGCACAGAAGTCCCTCGCCCTCACCAGGAGTGCTCCCAGGAAGTTCCTGACTCGCTTTCGCTCATTGACGTCAAGCCCGGGCGCCTGGCGCGCAGCGTGGGCCGACCAGTAGACTCTTTCGAAGGAGCTCCAGCGGTCGAGCGCCAGTTGGGCTCTATCCCGGCGACTCCGAGTTTCCTCGACAAATTCCCGGAGTTCCTCGAGGGGGATGAGGGGGAGATCGGTGGGGGGCACCTGGGACTCGAAAATGTCGCTGGAGACGGACTCCGCGTCGTCCCCGGTGTCCGCCACCGATCCAGAACCCTCCTCCGGGAGGTCGCCTTCGGTCACCGACCCCTCCCCCACCGAGAGGATGGGGGCTGGTCCGGCACCGCCAACTGGCCTCAAACCTCCAGTGACCCCACCCCCAGGGTCACCTTCCGTATCTTCCTCGGCGCACCCCTTCCCGGAACGCCCCGAGTTCGGGTCGCCGGGCGGCAGAGGCTCGGGGCCCCGCTCCTCTCCCGACACCGGGACGCCCGGCTCCTCGGGGAAAAGGTCCTCCCCCAGGGCCAAGGCCCCCGGAAAAACAGTCTGGGAGGGAGGAGCGAGGATAACACCTTCCTCCCCTCCACCGCTCGACGACCCAATGGTAAAAAGAACACGGCCGCCTGCACCATGGCCCGTGACGGTATTAAAATCCTCCCCAGGGGCTGGAGGAGTTATGGCGGTGGAAGGCCCGGCTGTCGCCCCTGGGGGTTTGGGCAGGTCAGGCCATGGTGCAGGACAGTGGGGAGACACCGTCGGCTCATCCCCTGGAGAGGGGCAGCGCCGCCGGCGCGCTGATGGGATTTCTCCCCCCTCCAAGGGCCGGCGCCTCTTCCCCAGAGAGACAGGGGGGGATTTATGGGTCTTCCCCTCCCCGCCCGCCTTGGTGGTCGTGGGGCCCGAGGTCCCTCCCCCCCGCCTTTCCCGGAATATGATTGGCTGGGGGAATGCAGGGGGCGTGGCCAGGGTGGAGAGGGTCAGCCGTGTCACTTCCTGCCCCGCCCCTGGTATATCAGGTGATGGCGGGCGGGGCAGGGGCCCAGTTCCCTCTCCGGGGCCCAGAGACACGGTCGCTGCAGGAAGTGGAGCAGCGATGGTTCCCCCCAGGTTAGTGCCAGGGGGTGGCTGGGTGGGGCGGGGCTCAGTTTCTGGAGGGGGGGTTGAAGCCCCAGGAGTTTCCTTAACGAGGTGGGGGTCGGTGTTGGGGTCGGGGTCAGTGGGGCCGGGATCAGGTACGTGTTTGGGGGTTCGGGGGTCAGGGTTCCCGCGCCGGGGTGACGCTGGCACGGCCGCAGGGGCATTGTCGTGCCGGGGCGGGGCAGGTCGTGGGTTATGTGGAGGGGAAGGGGAAGGGGATGGGGATAGGGTGGTCTCCCCGTGGGCGGGCTTGACGCGTAGCGTCTTTCTGGGCACCTTCTGTCCGGTCGGACGCTCACCCCCCTCCCTGCCAGAGGCTGAGGTATTAGGAGCCTCCGGCTTAGCCCCCGGAGCCGGGGCTTGTGGTGTTGGCTTTGGGGGAGGGGGAATGGGTGCGGCGGCACCACCCGCAGCCGTTGGTGTGGGCTGGGCAGCTTTCTGGGTGGGGCAGTTTTTTCTAACATGCCCCACCTCGCGGCACAGGTGGCACCGCACGCCGTCCGCCGTCCAGAAGGCGCGGTATGCCGCGCCCTCGTGGAGGATGGTGAATGAGCCCTCCGTGACCTCCTCCCGGGCCAGGCAAATAAACACCTGGCGTCGGAAGGAGTACACATGACGGAGGGTGGGGTCCTTAAGACCGAGCAGGAGCGGTTGAACACCTGACCGGATCTCCCCCAAGGTGTTGAGGTGGGGAAGAAGGAGCTCGCTGGCAATGAAGGGCGGGACGTTGGAGATCACGACTCTCTGGGCCGTGACCTCCAAGGGTCGACTGGCAAATATGTCCCGCCCACAGTGAGCCCCCTCTCCACGGCCAGGTGGACCGCCTGCTCGGTCTTAAGGAAGAAGACGGCCTTCCCGTACATGCGGGCCGCAGCGACGATGGCCAGTGGGCCGACCACACTAGCCATGGCCTTACTGCAGGCCTCGATGGTCATGTTGGGATGGGGATAGGCCTTGACCCCCAGGCGTTTGGTCAGGTGCCTGAAGGGGGATGCGGTTGCGGCCGGGGTTGGGCCAGCCGAGCCCAAGGCAGCGGCTACCCCGGCGTAGGTCCGGCTGGGCCCTGCGACCTTCGGGCTCGCCATACTCCGTCGGCCCCTGGCAGCAGCGGTGGAGGTGGGCCTCTGGCAGTAGTAGTAATGGAGTCCTTGGGGAGGTGCCCGAGGCCAGTCACCCGAGGCGAGTCCTAGGCAGCGGTGGAGGAGGCAGGCCTCAGGCAAGTCCTCGGCAGGCCCTCAATTGCAGTGTTGGGGGCAGGCCTGTTGGGGGGGGGTCCCCAAGACAAGTCCCAGGCAGCCCCAAAATTAAGTCCTGGGCAGCAGCGGTGGAGGTGGGCCTCGGGTCGCAGCAGTGGTGGAGGCTGTGGGGAGTGGCCTCAGGCAAGTCCCAGGCTGCAGTGGTGGAGGCAGGCCTCTGGCGAGTCCCAGGCAGGCCCTCAGTTGGGGAGGGACTCCCAGGCAAGTCCCAGGCAGTGGTGGTGGAGTCAGGCCTCTGGCAGCAGCAGCAGCAGTTGAGGCAGGCCTCTGGCAAATCCCAGGCTGGCCCTTTGTCCCAGCAGTGGAGGCAGACCTGTTGGGGAGGCACCCCAGGCGAGTTCCAGTCAGCAGTGGTGGAGGTTGTGGGAAGGTGCCTCAGGCGAGTCCCAGGCTGTGGTGGTGGAGGGCAGGCCCAGGCGGGGTCCCAGAGACCAGCAGTGGGAGTGGGCCCAGGTCAGCTCAAACACAGGGCCCAGAACACAAAGCTCTCACCTCCTTCCTCCACCTCCTCCTTGGTCTTCTCTTTCTCCTTCTTTCTTCTTCTCCTTCTTCAGGCACAACACTGCCACTGGTCCAACTCTTAACAGGTGAAACACCCGAGTGGCCAGTGACAAGCAGTGCCCTTCTCAACAAAGGGCAATGCTGTGTGAACAAACAGTGAAGGGGAGGGCAGGAGATTCCTGGTTATTTTTTTTTTCTTCTTTTCTTTGTGTGTGTAGGTGTGAGACACAGTGAGAGACATAAAGTGCACAAATCTTTATTCAATTTCCACCACCAGGAAAAGTAGGAAAACACCGAGTGGCCTGTGACGAGCAGTGCCCTTCACATCCAAAGGGCAATGCTGTGTGATCAAAACAGTGAAGGGGAGGGCAGGGACTAAATCAAAATAGAGTTGGAGGGGGAAATGATGCATTCAACTCTCCTGGTTATACTTTTTTCCTGTTTTTTTTCCTTCTTTTTGTATTTTTCTCCCCCACACTACCGCCTAACTGCAGTAGTGCTTATTATTTTATCCCCAGCACCCATCGTGTGTGTGTGCAGGTGTGAGACAATTCCCTGATTTTTTTCTTTATTTTTTTTTTTCTTTTTTTTTTTTTGTCTTTTTTTACCCCCACACTACCGCAACGCGACTGGTTACATTGTACAGCACTATTAACCCTGATTGGTTATATTTTTTTTTATCCCCAGCACCCATGGTGTGTGTGTGCAGGTGTGAGACACAGTGAGAGACAAGGTGCACAAATCTTTATTCAATTTCCACCACCAGGAAAAGTAGAAAAACACCCGAGTGGCCTGTGACAAGCAGTGCCCTTCACATCAAAGGGCAATGCTGTGTGATCAAAACAGTGAAGGGGAGGGCAGGGACTAAATCAAAATAGAGTTGGAGGGGGAAATGATGCACTCCACTCCCTGCGGCGCCCACCTCTCCCTGAACAACTCCAGGGTGTTGGTGGACACCGCGTGCTCCTTCTCCAAGGACACCCGGGCCCTAACGTAACCGCGGAAGAGGGGCAGGCAGTCGGCCCTAACGACCCCCTCCACGGCCCGCTGCCTGGACCTGTTTATGGCCAGTTTGGCCAGGCCCAGGAGCAGACCCACGAGGAGATCTTCAGACCTGCCCTCCCTCCTCCGCACCGGGTGCCCGAAGATCAGGAGCGTGGGACTGAAGTGCAAACAAAAGCAGAGGAGGAGGTTTTTAAGAAAATCAAAAAGGGAGTGCAAACGCCCACACCCAATATACACATGGTCCACGGACTCCACAGCGCCACAGAACAAGCAGTTGGGCTGGGAGTCCGTGAACCACCGCAATCTGCGGTTGCAGGGGACTGCTGCGTGCAACACCCTCCACCCCAGATCCCCGAGAGAAAGGGGGAGGACTCCTGCGTAGAGGGCCCTCCACTGGGGACCCCCACCGCCCGGTGGCAAATGGGCACGCCAGGGCGTGTCCGGGCGGTGGATGAGGGAGAAGAGGTGGACGGTGTGCAGCAGCAGTCTGTACAGGACCCGCCTTTTAACGTCCTTGAACGGGACAAACCTAAAATTACGGAGGCGGCTCAGGTTGTGGGGCACAGGCTCCCGCGGGAAGTACGGGACCCTGGGGCCGATGTGAAATTCCGTCCGGGCAGGGGTGAGCGCGGACGGGATCCCACCGCACACCTGAGCGTCCTCCAACTGGTGCACTACGTCGGGTCCGAGCACCGCCGTTTTAAGGCGTCGGATGCCGGTGGCCACGTACCGGACGTCTACCGCTGCCCTGCTCGCTATGTCTTGCGGCAACGTCCAGCCCAGGCCCCCGGCACCCAGCACGTCCCCGACCCTGGTCACCCTCGCCGCCACGGCCCTCCCCTCCGACAGCCACTCGAACCCGCGAGCACGGAGGTGCGGATTCCTGAGCAACGGCTCCCTGACGACAGCCGCTACTCCTGCCGGAGGGTAGGCGCGACGCGATTCGACCATGTTCCAGACAGTGATCAGGTCCTGGTAAAAGACAGGCAGCACCTTGAGGGCGACCTCCAAACCGTCACGGTCGACGAACAGGAGCTGCGTGTCGTAGTTGAGGTTACGCACCTGGCGGAAAAAATACGTCGCCAGGGCGCACCACCTAGGAGGAGGCTCGACGTAAAGGTATCGCTGCAAGGTCTGAAGGCGGAAGGTCGCGACCTGGGTGCGGACGCACACCAGCGACTGACCGCCCTCCTCAATGGGGAGACTCAGAACCTGCGCAGCGACCCAGTGCATCTTTTTGTCCCAGAAGAAGTCGACCAACGTTCTCTGGATGTCAGCGACAAAGCCAGGAGGAGGGACCAAAGTGACCAGCCGGTACCACAGCATGGCGGCCACCAGCTGGTTTATGACCAGCACTCGGCTCCTGTAAGATAGCACTCGGAGCAGTCCTGTCCAGCGGCCTAGGCGAGCCGAGACTTTGGCCTCCAGCTCCTGCCAGTTGGCCGGCCAGGATTCCTCGGTCGGGCTGAGGTAGACCCCCAGGTAGAGGAGATGGGTGGTACTCCAGCTGAACCCCCGAAACTCCTCCGGCAGGGAGTCCACCCGCCACGGACCCACCAGTAGCCCGGAACATTTGGCCCAGTTGATCCTGGCGGAAGACGCCGCCGAGTACACGGCCTGGCACTCGCGCATCCTCCCCAGGTCAGCCGGGTCGGTGAAAGTGAGGAGCACGTCGTCGGCGTAGGCCGAGAGGACCACCCCCGCGCCCGCGCCGCGCAGAACCAGCCCCGACAACCTCCTCCGCAAGAGGCGCAGGAAAGGCTCCACGCACAGGGAATACAGCTGGCCGGACAGGGGGCAGCCTTGACGCACTCCTCTCCCGAAGCGAAGGGGCGCCGTCAGGGACCCGTTAACTTTAACCAGACACTCTGCGGCGGCGTACAAAAGTCGGATCCGGGCGACGAACTGCGTCCCGAACCCGAACGCCCGCAGAGTCCCGAGCAGGTACTCGTGATCGACCCTGTCGAACGCCTTCTCCTGGTCGAGAGACAGGAAGGCGCTCGGCAGACCAGCCCGTCGACAGAAATGGATCAGGTCCCGGACCAGATGGACGTTGTCTTGTATCCTCCGGCCCGGGACCGTGTAGGACTGGTCCGGGTGAATCATGTGGGCCAGCACGGAAGCCAGGCGAGAAGACAACACCCTGGCAAAGATTTTGTAGTCCGTGCTGAGGAGGGAGACCGGACGCCAGTTCTTCAAAGAACGAAGGTCCCCCTTCTTTGGCAGCAGGACGATGACCGCCCTGCGCCAAGAAAGGGGCAGCTCTCCGGCATTTAGACACTCCCCCAGGACCTGTGCGTAGTCGCTCCCCAGGACGTCCCAGAACGCCCTGAAGAACTCCACAGTCAGCCCGTCCAGCCCCGGGGATTTGCCCCTCGAGAGCCGGTCGAGGGCGCCGGTCAGCTCCTCTAAGGTGACGGGAGCGTCGAGCCTTCCGGCGTCCTCCGGGCTGAGCTGCGGCAGGTCCTCCCACAGAACTCTGCGAGCGTCCTCGCTGGACGGATCCGGAGAGAACAGGGCCGTGTAATAGGATCGGACGTGGGCCCTGATACCCTCCGGATCCGAGACGAGGGACCCGTCGTCGGCCAGCAGCACAAGGAGCTGCTGACGGGTGCCACGCCTTTTTTCCAGCGAGTAGAAGAAGGGGGAGCCGCGGTCCAGGTCCTGGAGGAGCTGGAGCCGCGACCTCACGTACGCGCCCCGAGCCCCGACGAGCTGCAGGTCCCGGAGCGCGGCCTTCTTCTCTTCGTACACCCCGCGCAGGGCCGGGTCCGCGTCGGGCTGACCGAGGCGTGACTCCAGGTCGAGCATCTCCCTCTCCAACTCCCCGATCCTGGATTTCCGCCTCTTCGTCGACCCCCTCGCATACTCCTGACAGAAGACGCGGACGTGAGCCTTGCCCACGTCCCACCATAGCCTCAGGGAGGGGAAGCTTCCCCGCTTCCTTCTCCAGCCGGCCCAGAAACGACGAAACGAGTCCCGGAACCGCTCGTCCTCCAGCAGCAGGTTGTTAAAGTGCCAGTACGCGGAGCCCAACCTGGCGCCGAACGGAAGGAGTTCCGCCCACACCAGGTGATGGTCCGTGCACGACACCTGCCGCGTGGAGGCCTTCGGAAAGCAGGAGGCGTACGCCCGCGAAACGTACAGGCGGTCGATTCTGGACGCTCCGACCCCAGGCCTCACGAAGGTGAAGGCGATGGAGTCAGGATGGAGATTCCGCCAGACGTCCACCAGGTCCAAGGACTTGACCAAGTCCCCCAACCTCCTCCCCGACGTCGAACTCGTGCGGGCACCGCCGTGGTCCCTGTCCTCGAGGACGCAGTTAAAATCTCCCCCGAGGACGACGCACTGGTTCTCGTCGATGGAAGCGAGATGAGCGGACACTTCTTCAAAGAAGCTCGCTTGCCTCGGCCCGGCCAGGGGAGCGTAGACGTTCACCAAGTGAAGCACCGCGCCCCCCAGCCGAACCGTCAGGTGAAGCAAACGGCCTGGCACTGGCTCCCTGACCCCCAAGATCTCCGGCTGAAAATGCGGGGCCAACAAGATAGCCACCCCGCCAGATCTGCGGGTGAGGTGACTCATGTAGACCCCCCCTCGCCACTCCAGGAGCCAGGTGGCTTCGTCTCCCGGGGTAGTGTGGGTTTCTTGCAGGAAGCACACCGCATACCTCCCGTCCCGAAGGGCCGAGAGGGTCTGGAATCTGCGCTGTGACTCCCTGCTGCCGTTGATGTTGAGGCTGGCTATAGTTGTCTCCATGTCGGAAGTATAGTGCAACCACCACCAGTACACACAGTTAAACTATGTACATATTTACTGGGAGGACGAGAGAGGGGCACAGAAGTCCCTCGCCCTCACCAGGAGTGCTCCCAGGAAGTTCCTGACTCGCTTTCGCTCATTGACGTCAAGCCCGGGCGCCTGGCGCGCAGCGTGGGCCGACCAGTAGACTCTTTCGAAGGAGCTCCAGCGGTCGAGCGCCAGTTGGGCTCTATCCCGGCGACTCCGAGTTTCCTCGACAAATTCCCGGAGTTCCTCGAGGGGGATGAGGGGGAGATCGGTGGGGGGCACCTGGGACTCGAAAATGTCGCTGGAGACGGACTCCGCGTCGTCCCCGGTGTCCGCCACCGATCCAGAACCCTCCTCCGGGAGGTCGCCTTCGGTCACCGACCCCTCCCCCACCGAGAGGATGGGGGCTGGTCCGGCACCGCCAACTGGCCTCAAACCTCCAGTGACCCCACCCCCAGGGTCACCTTCCGTATCTTCCTCGGCGCACCCCTTCCCGGAACGCCCCGAGTTCGGGTCGCCGGGCGGCAGAGGCTCGGGGCCCCGCTCCTCTCCCGACACCGGGACGCCCGGCTCCTCGGGGAAAAGGTCCTCCCCCAGGGCCAAGGCCCCCGGAAAAACAGTCTGGGAGGGAGGAGCGAGGATAACACCTTCCTCCCCTCCACCGCTCGACGACCCAATGGTAAAAAGAACACGGCCGCCTGCACCATGGCCCGTGACGGTATTAAAATCCTCCCCAGGGGCTGGAGGAGTTATGGCGGTGGAAGGCCCGGCTGTCGCCCCTGGGGGTTTGGGCAGGTCAGGCCATGGTGCAGGACAGTGGGGAGACACCGTCGGCTCATCCCCTGGAGAGGGGCAGCGCCGCCGGCGCGCTGATGGGATTTCTCCCCCCTCCAAGGGCCGGCGCCTCTTCCCCAGAGAGACAGGGGGGGATTTATGGGTCTTCCCCTCCCCGCCCGCCTTGGTGGTCGTGGGGCCCGAGGTCCCTCCCCCCCGCCTTTCCCGGAATATGATTGGCTGGGGGAATGCAGGGGGCGTGGCCAGGGTGGAGAGGGTCAGCCGTGTCACTTCCTGCCCCGCCCCTGGTATATCAGGTGATGGCGGGCGGGGCAGGGGCCCAGTTCCCTCTCCGGGGCCCAGAGACACGGTCGCTGCAGGAAGTGGAGCAGCGATGGTTCCCCCCAGGTTAGTGCCAGGGGGTGGCTGGGTGGGGCGGGGCTCAGTTTCTGGAGGGGGGGTTGAAGCCCCAGGAGTTTCCTTAACGAGGTGGGGGTCGGTGTTGGGGTCGGGGTCAGTGGGGCCGGGATCAGGTACGTGTTTGGGGGTTCGGGGGTCAGGGTTCCCGCGCCGGGGTGACGCTGGCACGGCCGCAGGGGCATTGTCGTGCCGGGGCGGGGCAGGTCGTGGGTTATGTGGAGGGGAAGGGGAAGGGGATGGGGATAGGGTGGTCTCCCCGTGGGCGGGCTTGACGCGTAGCGTCTTTCTGGGCACCTTCTGTCCGGTCGGACGCTCACCCCCCTCCCTGCCAGAGGCTGAGGTATTAGGAGCCTCCGGCTTAGCCCCCGGAGCCGGGGCTTGTGGTGTTGGCTTTGGGGGAGGGGGAATGGGTGCGGCGGCACCACCCGCAGCCGTTGGTGTGGGCTGGGCAGCTTTCTGGGTGGGGCAGTTTTTTCTAACATGCCCCACCTCGCGGCACAGGTGGCACCGCACGCCGTCCGCCGTCCAGAAGGCGCGGTATGCCGCGCCCTCGTGGAGGATGGTGAATGAGCCCTCCGTGACCTCCTCCCGGGCCAGGCAAATAAACACCTGGCGTCGGAAGGAGTATACATGGCGGAGGGTGGGGTCCTTAAGACCGAGCAGGAGCGGTTGAACACCTGACCGGATCTCCCCCAAGGTGTTGAGGTGGGGAAGAAGGAGCTCGCTGGCAATGAAGGGCGGGACGTTGGAGATCACGACTCTCTGGGCCGTGACCTCCAAAGGGTCGACTGGCAAATATGTCCCGCCCACAGTGAGCCCCCTCTCCACGGCCAGGTGGACCGCCTGCTCGGTCTTAAGGAAGAAGACGGCCTTCCCGTACATGCGGGCCGCAGCGACGATGGCCAGTGGGCCGACCACACTAGCCATGGCCTTACTGCAGGCCTCGATGGTCATGTTGGGATGGGGATAGGCCTTGACCCCCAGGCGTTTGGTCAGGTGCCTGAAGGGGGATGCGGTTGCGGCCGGGGTTGGGCCAGCCGAGCCCAAGGCAGCGGCTACCCCGGCGTAGGTCCGGCTGGGCCCTGCGACCTTCGGGCTCGCCATACTCCGTCGGCCCCTGGCAGCAGCGGTGGAGGTGGGCCTCTGGCAGTAGTAGTAATGGAGTCCTTGGGGAGGTGCCCGAGGCCAGTCACCCGAGGCGAGTCCTAGGCAGCGGTGGAGGAGGCAGGCCTCAGGCAAGTCCTCAGGCGGCCCTCAATTGCAGTGTTGGGGGCAGGCCTGTTGGGGGGGGGTCCCCAAGACAAGTCCCAGGCAGCCCCAAAATTAAGTCCTGGGCAGCAGCGGTGGAGGTGGGCCACGGGTCGCAGCAGTGGTGGAGGCTGTGGGGAGTGGCCTCAGGCAAGTCCCAGGCTGCAGTGGTGGAGGCAGGCCTCTGGCGAGTCCCAGGCAGGCCCTCAGTTGGGGAGGGACTCCCAGGCAAGTCCCAGGCAGTGGTGGTGGAGTCAGGCCTCTGGCAGCAGCAGCAGCAGTTGAGGCAGGCCTCTGGCAAATCCCAGGCTGGCCCTTTGTCCCAGCAGTGGAGGCAGACCTGTTGGGGAGGCACCCCCAGGCGAGTTCCAGTCAGCAGTGGTGGAGGTTGTGGGAAGGTGCCTCAGGCGAGTCCCAGGCTGTGGTGGTGGAGGGCAGGCCCAGGCGGGGTCCCAGAGACCAGCAGTGGGAGTGGGCCCCAGGTCAGCTCAAACACAGGGCCCAGAACACAAAGCTCTCACCTCCTTCCTCCACCTCCTCCTTGGTCTTCTCTTTCTCCTTCTTTCTTCTTCTCCTTCTTCAGGCACAACACTGCCACTGGTCCAACTCTTAACAGGTGAAACACCCGAGTGGCCAGTGACAAGCAGTGCCCTTCTCAACAAAGGGCAATGCTGTGTGAACAAACAGTGAAGGGGAGGGCAGGAGATTCCTGGTTATTTTTTTTTTCTTCTTTTCTTTGTGTGTGTAGGTGTGAGACACAGTGAGAGACATAAAGTGCACAAATCTTTATTCAATTTCCACCACCAGGAAAAGTAGGAAAACACCCGAGTGGCCTGTGACGAGCAGTGCCCTTCACATCAAAGGGCAATGCTGTGTGATCAAAACAGTGAAGGGGAGGGCAGGGACTAAATCAAAATAGAGTTGGAGGGGGAAATGATGCATTCAACTCTCCTGGTTATATTTTTTTTTTTTTCTTTTTTTTTTTTTTTTTTTTTTTTTTTTTTTTTTTTTTTTTTTTTCTTTTTTTGCTGTGTGAGACACTTCTGTTTATTTTTTTTTTTTTTTTTTTTTTTTTTTTAATGCCTCGCAGTGCCCACCTCTACCTCTTGTGTACTCTTTTTTTTTTTTTAATATTAACCCCCACACTACCACCTAACTGCGGTAGTGCTTATTATTTTTATCCCCAGCACCCATGGTGTGTGTGTGCAGGTGTGAGACACAGTGAGAGACAAGGTGTACAAATCTTTATTTAATTTCCACCACCAGGAAAAGTAGGAAAACACCCGAGTGGCCTGTGACGAGCAGTGCCCTTCACATCAAAGGGCAATGCTGTGTGATCAAAACAGTGAAGGGGAGGGCAGGGACTAAATCAAAATAGAGTTGGAGGGGGAAATGATGCACTCCACTCCCTGCGGCGCCCACCTCTCCCTGAACAACTCCAGGGTGTTGGTGGACACCGCGTGCTCCTTCTCCAAGGACACCCGGGCCCTAACGTAACCGCGGAAGAGGGGCAGGCAGTCGGCCCTAACGACCCCCTCCACGGCCCGCTGCCTGGACCTGTTTATGGCCAGTTTGGCCAGGCCCAGGAGCAGACCCACGAGGAGATCTTCAGACCTGCCCTCCCTCCTCCGCACCGGGTGCCCGAAGATCAGGAGCGTGGGACTGAAGTGCAAACAAAAGCAGAGGAGGAGGTTTTTAAGAAAATCAAAAAGGGAGTGCAAACGCCCACACCCAATATACACATGGTCCACGGACTCCACAGCGCCACAGAACAAGCAGTTGGGCTGGGAGTCCGTGAACCACCGCAATCTGCGGTTGCAGGGGACTGCTGCGTGCAACACCCTCCACCCCAGATCCCCGAGAGAAAGGGGGAGGACTCCTGCGTAGAGGGCCCTCCACTGGGGACCCCCACCGCCCAGTGGCAAATGGGCACGCCAGGGCGTGTCCGGGCGGTGGATGAGGGAGAAGAGGTGGACGGTGTGCAGCAGCAGTCTGTACAGGACCCGCCTTTTAACGTCCTTGAACGGGACAAACCTAAAATTACGGAGGCGGCTCAGGTTGTGGGGCACAGGCTCCCGCGGGAAGTACGGGACCCTGGGGCCGATGTGAAATTCCGTCCGGGCAGGGGTGAGCGCGGACGGGATCCCACCGCACACCTGAGCGTCCTCCAACTGGTGCACTACGTCGGGTCCGAGCACCGCCGTTTTAAGGCGTCGGATGCCGGTGGCCACGTACCGGACGTCTACCGCTGCCCTGCTCGCTATGTCTTGCGGCAACGTCCAGCCCAGGCCCCCGGCACCCAGCACGTCCCCGACCCTGGTCACCCTCGCCGCCACGGCCCTCCCCTCCGACAGCCACTCGAACCCGCGAGCACGGAGGTGCGGATTCCTGAGCAACGGCTCCCTGACGACAGCCGCTACTCCTGCCGGAGGGTAGGCGCGACGCGATTCGACCATGTTCCAGACAGTGATCAGGTCCTGGTAAAAGACAGGCAGCACCTTGAGGGCGACCTCCAAACCGTCACGGTCGACGAACAGGAGCTGCGTGTCGTAGTTGAGGTTACGCACCTGGCGGAAAAAATACGTCGCCAGGGCGCACCACCTAGGAGGAGGCTCGACGTAAAGGTATCGCTGCAAGGTCTGAAGGCGGAAGGTCGCGACCTGGGTGCGGACGCACACCAGCGACTGACCGCCCTCCTCAATGGGGAGACTCAGAACCTGCGCAGCGACCCAGTGCATCTTTTTGTCCCAGAAGAAGTCGACCAACGTTCTCTGGATGTCAGCGACAAAGCCAGGAGGAGGGACCAAAGTGACCAGCCGGTACCACAGCATGGCGGCCACCAGCTGGTTTATGACCAGCACTCGGCTCCTGTAAGATAGCACTCGGAGCAGTCCTGTCCAGCGGCCTAGGCGAGCCGAGACTTTGGCCTCCAGCTCCTGCCAGTTGGCCGGCCAGGATTCCTCGGTCGGGCTGAGGTAGACCCCCAGGTAGAGGAGATGGGTGGTACTCCAGCTGAACCCCCGAAACTCCTCCGGCAGGGAGTCCACCCGCCACGGACCCACCAGTAGCCCGGAACATTTGGCCCAGTTGATCCTGGCGGAAGACGCCGCCGAGTACACGGCCTGGCACTCGCGCATCCTCCCCAGGTCAGCCGGGTCGGTGAAAGTGAGGAGCACGTCGTCGGCGTAGGCCGAGAGGACCACCCCCGCGCCCGCGCCGCGCAGAACCAGCCCCGACAACCTCCTCCGCAAGAGGCGCAGGAAAGGCTCCACGCACAGGGAATACAGTTGGCCGGACAGGGGGCAGCCTTGACGCACTCCTCTCCCGAAGCGAAGGGGCGCCGTCAGGGACCCGTTAACTTTAACCAGACACTCTGCGGCGGCGTACAAAAGTCGGATCCGGGCGACGAACTGCGTCCCGAACCCGAACGCCCGCAGAGTCCCGAGCAGGTACTCGTGATCGACCCTGTCGAACGCCTTCTCCTGGTCGAGAGACAGGAAGGCGCTCGGCAGACCAGCCCGTCGACAGAAATGGATCAGGTCCCGGACCAGATGGACGTTGTCTTGTATCCTCCGGCCCGGGACCGTGTAGGACTGGTCCGGGTGAATCATGTGGGCCAGCACGGAAGCCAGGCGAGAAGACAACACCCTGGCAAAGATTTTGTAGTCCGTGCTGAGGAGGGAGACCGGACGCCAGTTCTTCAAAGAACGAAGGTCCCCCTTCTTTGGCAGCAGGACGATGACCGCCCTGCGCCAAGAAAGGGGCAGCTCTCCGGCATTTAGACACTCCCCCAGGACCTGTGCGTAGTCGCTCCCCAGGACGTCCCAGAACGCCCTGAAGAACTCCACAGTCAGCCCGTCCAGCCCCGGGGATTTGCCCCTCGAGAGCCGGTCGAGGGCGCCGGTCAGCTCCTCTAAGGTGACGGGAGCGTCGAGCCTTCCGGCGTCCTCCGGGCTGAGCTGCGGCAGGTCCTCCCACAGAACTCTGCGAGCGTCCTCGCTGGACGGATCCGGAGAGAACAGGGCCGTGTAATAGGATCGGACGTGGGCCCTGATACCCTCCGGATCCGAGACGAGGGACCCGTCGTCGGCCAGCAGCACAAGGAGCTGCTGACGGGTGCCACGCCTTTTTTCCAGCGAGTAGAAGAAGGGGGAGCCGCGGTCCAGGTCCTGGAGGAGCTGGAGCCGCGACCTCACGTACGCGCCCCGAGCCCCGACGAGCTGCAGGTCCCGGAGCGCGGCCTTCTTCTCTTCGTACACCCCGCGCAGGGCCGGGTCCGCGTCGGGCTGACCGAGGCGTGACTCCAGGTCGAGCATCTCCCTCTCCAACTCCCCGATCCTGGATTTCCGCCTCTTCGTCGACCCCCTCGCGTACTCCTGACAGAAGACGCGGACGTGAGCCTTGCCCACGTCCCACCATAGCCTCAGGGAGGGGAAGCTTCCCCGCTTCCTTCTCCAGCCGGCCCAGAAACGACGAAACGAGTCCCGGAACCGCTCGTCCTCCAGCAGCAGGTTGTTAAAGTGCCAGTACGCGGAGCCCAACCTGGCGCCGAACGGAAGGAGTTCCGCCCACACCAGGTGATGGTCCGTGCACGACACCTGCCGCGTGGAGGCCTTCGGAAAGCAGGAGGCGTACGCCCGCGAAACGTACAGGCGGTCGATTCTGGACGCTCCGACCCCAGGCCTCACGAAGGTGAAGGCGATGGAGTCAGGATGGAGATTCCGCCAGACGTCCACCAGGTCCAAGGACTTGACCAAGTCCCCCAACCTCCTCCCCGACGTCGAACTCGTGCGGGCACCGCCGTGGTCCCTGTCCTCGAGGACGCAGTTAAAATCTCCCCCGAGGACGACGCACTGGTTCTCGTCGATGGAAGCGAGATGAGCGGACACTTCTTCGAAGAAGCTCGCTTGCCTCGGCCCGGCCAGGGGAGCGTAGACGTTCACCAAGTGAAGCACCGCGCCCCCCAGCCGAACCGTCAGGTGAAGCAAACGGCCTGGCACTGGCTCCCTGACCCCCAAGATCTCCGGCTGAAAATGCGGGGCCAACAAGATAGCCACCCCGCCAGATCTGCGGGTGAGGTGACTCATGTAGACCCCCCCTCGCCACTCCAGGAGCCAGGTGGCTTCGTCTCCCGGGGTAGTGTGGGTTTCTTGCAGGAAGCACACCGCATACCTCCCGTCCCGAAGGACCGAGAGGGTCTGGAATCTGCGCTGTGACTCCCTGCTGCCGTTGATGTTGAGGCTGGCTATAGTTGTCTCCATGTCGGAAGTATAGTGCAACCACCACCAGTACACACAGTTAAACTATGTACATATTTACTGGGAGGACGAGAGAGGGGCACAGAAGTCCCTCGCCCTCACCAGGAGTGCTCCCAGGAAGTTCCTGACTCGCTTTCGCTCATTGACGTCAAGCCCGGGCGCCTGGCGCGCAGCGTGGGCCGACCAGTAGACTCTTTCGAAGGAGCTCCAGCGGTCGAGCGCCAGTTGGGCTCTATCCCGGCGACTCCGAGTTTCCTCGACAAATTCCCGGAGTTCCTCGAGGGGGATGAGGGGGAGATCGGTGGGGGGCACCTGGGACTCGAAAATGTCGCTGGAGACGGACTCCGCGTCGTCCCCGGTGTCCGCCACCGATCCAGAACCCTCCTCCGGGAGGTCGCCTTCGGTCACCGACCCCTCCCCCACCGAGAGGATGGGGGCTGGTCCGGCACCGCCAACTGGCCTCAAACCTCCAGTGACCCCACCCCCAGGGTCACCTTCCGTATCTTCCTCGGCGCACCCCTTCCCGGAACGCCCCGAGTTCGGGTCGCCGGGCGGCAGAGGCTCGGGGCCCCGCTCCTCTCCCGACACCGGGACGCCCGGCTCCTCGGGGAAAAGGTCCTCCCCCAGGGCCAAGGCCCCCGGAAAAACAGTCTGGGAGGGAGGAGCGAGGATAACACCTTCCTCGCCTCCACCGCTCGACGACCCAATGGTAAAAAGAACACGGCCGCCTGCACCATGGCCCGTGACGGTATTAAAATCCTCCCCAGGGGCTGGAGGAGTTATGGCGGTGGAAGGCCCGGCTGTCGCCCCTGGGGGTTTGGGCAGGTCAGGCCATGGTGCAGGACAGTGGGGGGACACCGTCGGCTCATCCCCTGGAGAGGGGCAGCGCCGCCGGCGCGCTGATGGGATTTCTCCCCCCTCCAAGGGCCGGCGCCTCTTCCCCAGAGAGACAGGGGGGGATTTATGGGTCTTCCCCTCCCCGCCCGCCTTGGTGGTCGTGGGGCCCGAGGTCCCTCCCCCCCGCCTTTCCCGGAATATGATTGGCTGGGGGAATGCAGGGGGCGTGGCCAGGGTGGGAGGGTCAGCCGTGTCACTTCCTGCCCCGCCCCTGGTATATCAGGTGATGGCGGGCGGGGCAGGGGCCCAGTTCCCTCTCCGGGGCCCAGAGACACGGTCGCTGCAGGAAGTGGAGCAGCGATGGTTCCCCCCAGGTTAGTGCCAGGGGGTGGCTGGGTGGGGCGGGGCTCAGTTTCTGGAGGGGGGGTTGAAGCCCCAGGAGTTTCCTTAACGAGGTGGGGGTCGGTGTTGGGGTCGGGGTCAGTGGGGCCGGGATCAGGTACGTGTTTGGGGGTTCGGGGGTCAGGGTTCCCGCGCCGGGGCGACGCTGGCACGGCCGCAGGGGCATTGTCGTGCCGGGGCGGGGCAGGTCGTGGGTTATGTGGAGGGGAAGGGGAAGGGGATGGGGATAGGGTGGTCTCCCCGTGGGCGGGCTTGACGCGTTGCGTCTTTCTGGGCACCTTCTGTCCGGTCGGACGCTCACCCCCCTCCCTGCCAGAGGCTGAGGCATTAGGAGCCTCCGGCTTAGCCCCCGGTGCCGGGGCTTGTGGTGTTGGCTTTGGGGGAGGGGGAATGGGTGCGGCGGCACCACCCGCAGCCGTTGGTGTGGGCTGGGCAGCTTCTGGGTGGGGCAGTTTTTTCTAACATGCCCCACCTCGCGGC
Source organism: Hemiscyllium ocellatum (assembly GCF_020745735.1). Taxonomy (NCBI): domain Eukaryota; kingdom Metazoa; phylum Chordata; class Chondrichthyes; order Orectolobiformes; family Hemiscylliidae; genus Hemiscyllium; species Hemiscyllium ocellatum. The sequence goes on from NC_083408.1 coordinate 84,069,672, forward strand.
ACAGGTGGCACCGCACGCCGTCCGCCGTCCAGAAGGCGCGGTATGCCGCGCCCTCGTGGAGGATGGTGAATGAGCCCTCCGTGACCTCCTCCCGGGCCAGGCAAATAAACACCTGGCGTCGGAAGGAGTATACATGGCGGAGGGTGGGGTCCTTAAGACCGAGCAGGAGCGGTTGAACACCTGACCGGATCTCCCCCAAGGTGTTGAGGTGGGGAAGAAGGAGCTCGCTGGCAATGAAGGGCGGGACGTTGGAGATCACGACTCTCTGGGCCGTGACCTCCAAGGGGTCGACTGGCAAATATGTCCCGCCCACAGTGAGCCCCCTCTCCACGGCCAGGTGGACCGCCTGCTCGGTCTTAAGGAAGAAGACGGCCTTCCCGTACATGCGGGCCGCAGCGACGATGGCCAGTGGGCCGACCACACTAGCCATGGCCTTACTGCAGGCCTCGATGGTCATGTTGGGATGGGGATAGGCCTTGACCCCCAGGCGTTTGGTCAGGTGCCTGAAGGGGGATGCGGTTGCGGCCGGGGTTGGGCCAGCCGAGCCCAAGGCAGCGGCTACCCCGGCGTAGGTCCGGCTGGGCCCTGCGACCTTCGGGCTCGCCATACTCCGTCGGCCCCTGGCAGCAGCGGTGGAGGTGGGCCTCTGGCAGTAGTAGTAATGGAGTCCTTGGGGAGGTGCCCGAGGCCAGTCACCCGAGGCGAGTCCTAGGCAGCGGTGGAGGAGGCAGGCCTCAGGCAAGTCCTCAGGCGGCCCTCAATTGCAGTGTTGGGGGCAGGCCTGTTGGGGGGGGGTCCCCAAGACAAGTCTCAGGCAGCCCCAAAATTAAGTCCTGGGCAGCAGCGGTGGAGGTGGGCCACGGGTCGCAGCAGTGGTGGAGGCTGTGGGGAGTGGCCTCAGGCAAGTCCCAGGCTGCAGTGGTGGAGGCAGGCCTCTGGCGAGTCCCAGGCAGGCCCTCAGTTGGGGAGGGACTCCCAGGCAAGTCCCAGGCAGTGGTGGTGGAGTCAGGCCTCTGGCAGCAGCAGCAGCAGTTGAGGCAGGCCTCTGGCAAATCCCAGGCTGGCCCTTTGTCCCAGCAGTGGAGGCAGACCTGTTGGGGAGGCACCCCCAGGCGAGTTCCAGTCAGCAGTGGTGGAGGTTGTGGGAAGGTGCCTCAGGCGAGTCCCAGGCTGTGGTGGTGGAGGGCAGGCCCAGGCGGGGTCCCAGAGACCAGCAGTGGGAGTGGGCCCCAGGTCAGCTCAAACACAGGGCCCAGAACACAAAGCTCTCACCTCCTTCCTCCACCTCCTCCTTGGTCTTCTCTTTCTCCTTCTTTCTTCTTCTCCTTCTTCAGGCACAACACTGCCACTGGTCCAACTCTTAACAGGTGAAACACCCGAGTGGCCAGTGACAAGCAGTGCCCTTCTCAACAAAGGGCAATGCTGTGTGAACAAACAGTGAAGGGGAGGGCAGGAGATTCCTGGTTATTTTTTTTTTCTTCTTTTCTTTGTGTGTGTAGGTGTGAGACACAGTGAGAGACATAAAGTGCACAAATCTTTATTCAATTTCCACCACCAGGAAAAGTAGGAAAACACCCGAGTGGCCTGTGACGAGCAGTGCCCTTCACATCCAAAGGGCAATGCTGTGTGATCAAAACAGTGAAGGGGAGGGCAGGGACTAAATCAAAATAGAGTTGGAGGGGGAAATGATGCATTCAACTCTCCTGGTTATATTGGTCAGCCAAGGCTTTCCCAATTGGCCCACGTTACTGACTCCAATCAAGAACCCCGTAGTCAATGAAGGTCACCTGATCTCAATCACTAGGAGTCCATAAGAGCTGCATTTTCAACTGGTCCTTGAAACACTTATGAAGGTCACCTTAACCTTAATTACTGGAGCACTGTGTTCTATAAGGGACAGTTTTTGGCATTCTGAAATCCTTCATGCACAACTCATATGCTATCCATCTCATCTAATGTTAGAAAATAATGCAGTCCATGCTAAGCACATCAGTCATATTGAGGATGACATACTTTGTGATGCAGCCCTACCACTTGAAGTACTGAGAACAGTCAAACTGCTCCATGACTGATTTCCCAGCCTATCATTTTCATTGTGTAATGCCTGTTAAATGAACAGTTTGAGCACTATCTCTTTTGATTTAGAGTCATAGGGTCATAGAGATGTACAGCATGGAAACAGACCTTTCAGTCCAACCTGTCCATGCTGACCTGATATCCAACCTGCCAGCACCCAGCCCATATCCCTCCAAACCCTTCCTATTCATATACCCATCCACATGCCTCATAAATGTTGCAATTGTACCAGCCTCCACCACTTCCTCTGGCAGCTCATTCCATACACGTACCACCCTCTGCATAAAAAGTTGCCCCTTAGGTCTCTTTTATATCTTTCCCCTCTCACATTAAACCTATGCCCTCTAGTTCTGGACTCCCTGGCCCCAGGGAAAAGACTTTGTCTATTTATCCTATCCATGCCCCTCATAATTTTGTAAACCTCTATAAGGTCACCCCTCAGCCTCCGACGCTCCAGGGAAAACAGCCCCAGCCTGTTCAGCCTCTCCCTATAGCTCAAATCCTCCAACCCTGACAACATCCTTGTAAATCTTTTCTGAACCCTTTCAAGTTTCACAACATCTTTCCTATAGGAAGGAGACCAGAATTGCACACAATATTCCAACAGTACCTAACCAATGTCCTGTACAGCCGCAGCATGACGTCCCAACTCCTATACTCAATTCTGACCTTCTTCACTATCCTACCTACCTGCGACTCCACTTTCAAGGAGCTATGAACCTGCACTCCAAGGTCTCTTTGTTCAGCAACACTCCCTAGGACCTTACCATTAAGTGTATAAATTCTGCTAAGATTTGCTTTCCCAAAATGCAGCACCTCGCATTTATCTGAATTAAACTCCATCTGCCACTTCTCAGCCCATTGGCCCATCTGGTCAAGATCCTGTTGTAATCTGAGGTAACCCTCTTTGCTGTCCATTACACCTCCAATTTTGGTGTCATCTGCAAACTTACTGACTGTATCTCTTATACTCGCATCCAAATCATTTATGTGAATGACAAAAAGTAGAGGATCCAGCACCGATCCTTGTGGCACTCCACTTGTCACAGGCCTCCAATCTGAAAAACAACCCTCCACCACCACCCGCTGTCTTCTACCTTTGAGCCAGTTCTGTATCCAAATGGCTAGTTCTCCCTCTATTCCGAGAGATCTAACCTTGCTAATCCGTCTCCCATGGGGAACCTTGTTGAACACCTTACTGAAGTCCATATAGATCACATCTACTGCTCTGCCCTCATCAATCTTCTTTGTTGCTTCTTCAAAAAACTCAATCAAGTTTGTGAGACATGATTTCCTAAGCACAAAGCCATGTTGACTATCCCTAATCAGTCTTTGCCTTTCCAAATACATGTACATCCTGTCCCTCAGGGTTCCCTCCACCAACTTGCCCACCACTGAGGTCAGGCTCACTGGTCTATAGTTCCCTGGCTTGTATTTACCACCCTTCTTAAACAGTGGCACCACATTTGCCAACTTCCAGTCTTCTGGCACCTCACCTGTGACTATCGATGATACAAATATCTCAGCAAGAGGCCCAGCAATCATTTCTCTAGTTTCCCACAGAGTTCTAAGGTACACCTGATCAGGTCCTGGGGATTTATCCATCTTTAACCATTTCAAGACATCCTCTGTAATCTGGACATTTTGCAAGATGTCACCATCTATTTCCTTACGGTCTATATCTTCCATATCCTTTTCCACAGTAAATACTGATACAAAATATTCATTTAGTATCTCCCCCATTTTCTGTTGCTCCACACAAAGGCCGCCTTGCTGATCTTTGAGGGGCCCTATTCTCTCCCTAGTTACCATTTTGTCCTTAATATATTTGTAAAAGCCCTTTGGATTCTCCTTAATTCTATTTGCCAAAGTTATCTCATGTCCCCTTTTTGCCCTCCTGATTTCCCTCTTAAGTATACTCCTACTTCCTTTATACTCTAAGGATTCATTCGATCTATCCTGTCTACACCTGAGATATGCTTCCTTCTTTTTCTTAACCAAACCCTCAATTTCTTTAGTCATCCAGCATTCTCTATACCTACCAGCCTTCCCTTTCACCCTGACAGGAATATACTTTCTCTGGATTCTTGTTATCTCATTTCTGAAGGCTTCCCATTTTCCAGCCATCCCTTTACCTACAAACCTCTGCCTCCAATCAGCTTTCAAAAGTTCTTGCCTAACACTGTCAAAATTGGCCTTTCTGCAATTTAGAATTTCAACTTTTCGATCTGATCTATCCTTTTCCATCACTATTTTAAAACCAATAGAATTATGATCGCTGGCCCCAAAGTGCTCCCCCACTGACACTTCAAACACCTGCCCTGCCTTATTTCCCAAGAGTAGGTCAAGTTTTGCATCTTCTGTTGTAGGTACATCCACATACTGAATCTGAAAAATGTCCTGTACCCACTTAAGAAATTCCTCTCCATCTAAACTCTTAACACTATGGCAGTCCCAGTCGATGTTTGGAAAGTTAAAATCCCCTACCATAACTACCCTATTATTCTTACAGATAACTGAGATCTCCTTTCAAGTTTGTGTCTCAATTTCCCTCAAACTATTAGGGGGTCTATGATACAATCCCAATAAGGTGATCATCCCTTTCTTATTTCTTAGTTCCACCCAAGTAACTTCCCTGGATGTATTTCCAGGAATATCCTCCCTCAGCACAGCTGTAAAGCTAACCCTTATCAAAAATGCCACTCCTCCTCCCCTCTTGCCTCCCTTTCTATCCTTCCTGTGGCATTTTTATCCTGGAACATTAAGCTGCCAGTCCTGCCCATTCCTGAGCCATGTTTTGTAATTGCTATAATATCCCAGTCCCATGTTCCTAACCATGCCCTGAGTTCATCTGCCTTCCCTGTTACACCCCTTGCATTGAAGTAAATGCAGTTTAATTTATTAGTCCTATCTTGTCCCTGCCTGCCCTGACTGTTTGACTCACTTCTGTTCTCAACTGCACCAATCTCAGGTTGATCTCTTTCCTCATTATCTCCCTGGGTCCCACCTTACTAGATTAAATCCTCCCAAGCAGTTCTAGCAAATTTCCCCCACAGTATATTAGTCCCCTTCCAATTTAGGTCCTCCTTGTACAGGTCACTTGTACCCCAAAAGAGATTCCAATGATCCAAAAATGTGAATCCTTCTCCCATACACCAGCTCCTCTGCCATGCATTCATCTGTTCTATCCTCCTATTCCTGCCCTCACTGGCTCATAGCTCCGGGAGTAATCCAGATATTACTACCCTTGAGAACCTCCTTTTTAAATTTCTGCCTAATTCCCTGCAATCTCCCTTCAGAATCTCAACCTTTTCCCTTCCTATATCGTTGGTTCCAATGTGGACAATGACCTCTTGCTGGCCCCACTTCCCCATGAGTGGATATTCTCTATGAATACTTTTGTGAACCATGGGTGATTCTTCCTTCTCATCAACTCCTTTTTGTCTACAGTAAAGTTTTACCAAGCATTATGAAATATATCCACTGATTTACCTCTGTTTATCTTCCCAGCTCATTTAGGCAGCTCTTGCCTCATCTCTCTAACATTGTCCTTAATTTAGTTGACTGTATTGGTTTGAGACCCAAGTTGCTCTACCTCAAACTGAGCATGAAATCCTACCAGGTTGTAATTGCTACTTCCTTGCCAATGTTTAACTATAAGTAATCTTATTAATCCTATCTCATTATGCAGTACCAGATATAAAATAGCCCATTTCTAGTGATTCTGCAGCATACTGTTTTAAGAAACAATCCTTGATGTCCTCTATAAATTCTTTTTACCCTTACCCATCTGATTTGTCCAGTCAATATGCAGATTAAAATAACCCATGACAATTGTCTTGCCCTTCTTATAAGCCTCCATTATTTCCCAATTTATTCTTTGTACTACAGTAAAGTCATTCCTCAAAGGCCTATAGACAATTACCATATGTGATTTCTTTCATTCCTGATTCCTACCCAAATTGATTCCACACCTCTATTACTATTCACCCTCGTACTGATACCTATCTTGGCTGGTTACCACCACTATGGGCTTTACCTCCTACTCTATCATAGTAGTGATTGGCAATGATTGGTGGAAGATGAGTATTTGTTACCTTCCTAACCTACAATAGTGCCTGGCTTCCATTCATCTTGGATTTTCCCTACCATAGGGTTGAGATCTCATTCCGTTGGGACCATTGATGTGCAGTGACCATGGCATATTAAAAGAATCCACACCTAAGCACCTTCCACCGCAACTTTCCTCACCCACCAAAATGAATTTCTGAATCTGGAACATCAGGTCCCTTGTGAACAAGCCCAACAATGACAGACCTGAACATCATGCTGCAGCCATAGCCTGGGATCTCTGGTGTTACATCACTGTGCTGTGTGAGTTATGCCTTTCAGGAGAAGGTGAGCTCACAGAGCAACTCCAAACCTCAACCGAAACAAAACTAATGTCCTGGGTCTGTGTGAGCCTGACTCCACCCAGTCATGCTTCTTTTGTTTCATTTTAAAACAACACTTAGGGAGCTCAAAGCTGTTTGCTAATTGCTTCTGAAACAGACATATCAGTGCCATGGTGACAAAACCACTCTGCAAGAGAAATGGGGCAGAACATGCCATAAAGGCACATAATCACCACACTTCTCTCCCCTTAAAAAAGAAATGAACCATCTATATACACAGATGGCTTTACATTCGAAACCTTTGGTCTCATGCTATTAGTATGCTACATTGTCTAAATACATTACATTAAATCTAAGCTTGCAAACATTCAATTATACAATTCACCTCAGTCCATTTCCTCCAACAATGAACGCCTTTGTCTTGCTTCATGATAGTCATGACAATGTGTCGGCAATTATACTCCCTCATCCTGCCAAGTGTATAATGTTCAAATTGAATGGGTGTAACAATAAACTCCAACTAAACAGTCTGGTATGCTTATCCTTAAATTTTTCCAAAACTGTTGAGGAGTTATGATCAGTATAAACAATTGTCTCTAATACATTACTGTCAATATAAATGTTAAAATGTTACAGCCCCAACACCATCTCTTTCTCAAAGGTGGAACATATCTTTTGATGAACATTCAACTTTCTGGAAAAATATCCAGTTATCTCATACTCTAATTGTTTTCTTGCAAGAGTACAACTTTGTCATCTATATTACTTGCCAAGTTGAATGGCTTCATGTATTTGGTTGTTGCTAACATTGGGGCAGCCTTCAGACTATCAAATGCCTCTGACACTCAGCAGTCCACTGAAATTTTCTGTACTTCTTCAACAAGTCAGTGGAACAACAACACTGCCAGAATTAGGTACAAACCATTCAGATCCAGGATTCGCAGTACTACCCTCTTTATCGATAGTATGGGAAACTCCCAATAACCTTTGTTTTCACATCCCATTTTCACATCAGTCCACATTCAGTGGTATCGCCCAAGAATGTAACTTGGGCTTTTGCAAACTCACTCTTAGCCAGATTTATCACCAAGCCTATCTCCTAAAGTCGATTGAACAATTCTGCTGGATGCTCCAAATGTTCCTTCCATGTGTGACTAAAAATCACCAGATGGTCTATGTACACTACACTATTGAGTAATCCTGAAATGACTTTATTGGTTAGTCTTTGAAATGTGGTTGGCACATTCTTCATAGCAAAGAGCATGGTTTTAAACTGGCAAAGTCCATTCCACATTATGAAAGTCAAAATTTCTTTTGCTATAAAGGTACCTGTCAGTATCCTTCGAGTATGCCCACCTTAGAAATATAAATTGCTTGTCGCACCATCTCAATACAGTCTTCCAAATGTGGAACAGGATTCAAATCGGATACTGTAACTGCATTGACTTTGTGATAGTCCTCACACAATCCATTGGGTACCATTTGGTTTTGGCACCATCAGGATTGTTGAGCTCCATATGTTGAAACACACTTTGATTTTGTTGACTCTTTCAATTTCTTTTTGTATCCGTACTAATTTTAGAGGGTTAAGCTGGTAAGGATGTTGCTTAATTGGAGCAGCATTTCAAAGTTCAAAGCTGTTTACCAATTATGTCTGAAGCAGACATGTTGATACCATCCCTCTTCAAGAACATCTCTTAAAGGCATAGTATCATAACTTGACACTCTGGACCACGGAACCATAGTCAGTTCACTATCCCTCCATACAATCTGTGCCCCCATCCATATTAGAAAAAAAACTTGTATCAACTGCTAAATTCTAAATTTTGGCCAAAGCTAAATTAAACATCCTCATATCTGCCTCACTGACAGTCGCATCCTTCTATCCTTGACCACAAACATTAACATGAGGGTGTGACTGTATGCTGAAACAGTGTCCATATAGCTCTCCCTCTATCTAATATATCACATAAACCATAAACAATAACTCTGAGCTGAAGGTCCTCAAGCAGCCAACATTTGGTGCAGTTGTGGCCACTGTGGATTGTAACACAGAGTCATTGAGTTGTACAGCATGAGAACAGATCTTCTACTGCAACTCATCCATGCCCCCAACCAGATATTCTAAATTAATCTAGTCCTATTTGCCAGCATTTGGCCCTTTAAACCATTCCTATTCATATACCCATCCAGAAGCCTTTCAAACATTACAATTGTACCAGCCTCCAGCACTTCCTTTGGCAGCTCATTCCATACACTCACCAACCTCTGCATGAAAAAGTTGCCCCTTAGATCCCTTTTAAATCTTTCCCTTCTCACCTTAAAATTTAGGCCTCTAGTTTTGGACTCCCCCACCTTAAGAAAAAGACCAGAGTAATTCACCCTATCCATGCCCCTCATTATTTTATAAACCTCTACAAGGTCACACCTTAACCTCCAATGCTCCAGGAAAAACAGCCGCAACCTATTCAGCCTCTCCCGAGAGCTGAAAACCTCCAACCCCTTCCAAATCTTTTCTGCATCCTCTCAAGTTTAACAACATCTTTCCTATAGCAAGAAAACCAGAATTGAATGCGTTATTCCAAACATTGTCTAATCAACATCCTGTAACATGACCTCCCAACTCCAATATTCAATGCACTAACCAATAAAGGCAAGTGTACCAAATACCTTCTTCACGACCCTGTATACCTACGACTTGATCTTCAAGGTACTGTAAACCTGAACCCAAAGTCTCTTTGTTCAGCAACACTCCCCAGTACCTTACCATTAAATGTATAAGTCCTGCGCTGATTTGCCCCACTAAATTTAACTGCCTTCTGGGCAATTAGGTAGGGGCAATGCATGCTGGCCTATCCAAATGAATTTTTAAAAAGCAACATTTCATATTTATCTAATTTCCATCTGCCACTCCTCAGCCCATCAGATTAAGATCTCATTTTACTCGGAGATAAATCTTCTTCATTGTCTGCTATACTACTGATTCTGATGTCACCTGCAAAATTACTAACCATTCCTCCTATATTCGCAACCGAATCGTTAATATCAATGACAAAAAGCAGTGGACCCAGTATCGAACCTTGCAGCATCCACAAGCTGCCACGTAATATAGCTGCAACACACCATCTGCCCAGCCTTCTCTTTTTTTCTCTCTTACACACAAAAAAAATAAAGAAAACCAAAAAGAACAAACATTCTCTCCGGAAAAAGGTGGAGGGGTTAAAGAATAAGAAACTCCCCTCTGACAAAATGGGTGGCACAGTGGCTCAGTGGTTAGCACTGCTGCCTCACAACACCAGGGGGCCCAGCTTCATTTCCCACATCGAATGACTGTCTGTGTGGAGTTTGCACATTCTCCCTGTGTCTGTGTGGGTTTCCTCCCACAATCCAAAGATGTTAAGGTCAGGTGAATTAGCCATATTCAATTGCCCATCGTGTCAGGTGCAAATATAGGGTAGGGGAATGGGTCTGGGTGGGTTACTCTTTGGAGGGTTGGCGTGGACTTGTTGGGCTGAATGACCTGTTTCCATACTGTAGGGAATCTAATCTAATCTCAAACACAGTACCAGCAGGAACAGAGTCAGTGCCCTAAATTGAAGAGGATGCTGAATCTTCTGGCTCTATATATTTTTTTGGATTCTAAGTCCCCTGGTTATTATTTTTTTCTTTCCCTTAACCCCCAGCCTTCTCTATTCTATTAATTAATTAACTGGGGAGATAAATATTTTAAAAGTAAATTTCTTATTTGTTCTCATTAACTGCAATGATGTTTCCTGATTAAATCACTTGGCCAATCAAAAACAAAGACACTGATAAAATAATCGCTGATCACCTACCTTTATTCCTATATTGTCACACTTTGCCTCTAACAGGTAGAAACAGCTAAAGTGACAGTTTTTTTTTTATCTCCTGCTCCTACTGTCCTTCTTACACTGACCCACTTTTCTTTATGAAACAGCTTGTCTGTGTTGTTTGAGAAACTGCTTACCCTGCTCTCTCTCCTACTCTTTACGAAGCTGCAGTCTCTTATCTCTCATACTGCTTCAAAAGCACAGAGCTCTGTCATTCTTTGTACACATTACAGCTCATTACATATTGAGGTCAATTATTTTTTATGTAGTCCCTACATTACATTATGACAGGGTCCCTATTTACAGAAAATGCCCTAACAGTACATGTTTACTCTTGATTCTTGTTTAATACAGTCCTTGAAGAAATGTCACTGGACCCAGAACATTAGCCTTGCTTTCTCACCACAGATGCTTCCAGACCTGCTGAGTTTTTTCAGCAACTTATGTTTCTTTCTCAGATTTCCAGCACCTGTGGTTCTTTAGTTATATTTGTACATGCAGTGTTTGCTTACCATTACTTCTTCACTCAATGCTGCTGTCATCCTTAATCCATGCCTGATCCAATTAAATATTTGAACGCGCAGCTTTTATCGAGTAGTTTGGCATTTCTGACTTCCTCAAGCCTGAAGAGAGTTACATTGCCTTTCAGTTTCCCAGTTTTTACAGGGCTATACCCACAAAACGAGCTTTTGTTTATTTATAAGGTTCAGCTGTATTGACATCAATAGTCATTATGTCCTAGTTAATGATTCGTAAGCCACTTGAGCTACTGCACGTGAACCAGAACTGTCACAAGTAACTAAAATTGACCTACATGGATTGAGGAGGATCAATTGAGATCTGTAACTTGAAATAACGTAATTGCCAAAACTCTGTTAGACAAAAACAAACATAAAAGAAGATCATTCAAACTGAGTAAAGTACTATTTGATTCATGCTGCTACAGATTACTGGGTGACCTAATTGAGATAAAAATAAGAATTGCTGGAAAAGCTCAGCAGGTCTGGCAGCATCTGTGGAAAGGAATCAGAGTTAATGTTTCGGGTCAAGTGATCCTTGCTCAGAAGTGCCAGTTCTGAGGAAGGGTCACTCAACCAGAAATGTTAACTCTGATTTCTCTTCACAGATGCTGCCAGACCTGCTGAGCTTTTCCAGCAATTTCTATTTTTGTTTCTGGTTTACAGCATCCGCAGTTCTTCCGGTTTTTACTTAGGATCCAATTGAGATGTTCAGGATTATTAAAACATTAAGTGCAAATAAGTTGCTCAATACATGCCGAAGGATCAGCCAGCATTATATGGGGTTGGCTGGAGGCAGCCTGCTGTAATCAGGAAAATTAGGTTTGCAGGCAGTCCCCAAGGGCTAGCAATGTAGAAAATTGAGCAGAGAATTTAACTCAATCTTTCCATTCAGCAGGCTGATAGTGACCTGTGAGCGACTTCCGGGCTGCCACCAAAACAAAGTTAACAATTTCTTAAGTGAGTACGAAACCGTGAGAAGCTGCAGTGTTCCTTCTGGCCTCATGTTCAAATCACCCAGACCATTGCTTGCCACCTCACCTCCCCCAGCCCCCAAGCAAAATCGCAAGCCCTCAAACTCCCATTTGCAATCATCAAATTAACTAAAGAGCAAGATAGAAATTACAACAATGTTTACTGAGAGATTAGTTAGAATATGGAATACTTCAATACATGTTAACTAAACATTCAAAGTTTGGGAGAAGATTTGTAGCTCGGGTGCTCGTTGTTGTGGTTCTGTTCGCCGAGCTGGAAATTTGTGTTGTTGACATTTCGTCTCCTGTCTAGGTGACATCCTCAGTGCTTGGGAGCCTCCTGTGAAGTGCTTCTGTGATCTTTCCTCCGGCATTTGTAGTGGTTTGAATCTGCCGCTTCTGGTTGTCAGTTTCAGCTGTCCGTTGCAGTGGTCGGTATATTGGGTCCAGGTTGATGTGCTCATTGATTGAATCTGTGGATGAGTGCCATGCCTCTAGGAATTCCCTGACTGTTCTTTGTTTGGCTTGTCCTACAATAGTAGTGTTGTCCCTGTTGAACTCATGTTGCTTGTCATCTGAGTGTGTGGCTACTAAGGATAGCTGGTCGTGTTGTTTCCTGGCTAGTTGATGTTCATGGATGCGGATTGTTAGCTGTTTTCCTGTTTGTCCTATGATGTCCACTTCACAGGAGGCTCCCAAGCACTGAGGATGTCACCTAGACAAGGGATGAGACGTCTGCAACACAAATTCCCAGCTCGGCAAACAGAATCACAACAGTTATCTAAACATGTTCAGAACAGGACCTATGTTTCTTTTGGAAAGGGAAGTGGATTAATATTTAATACATAAAAAGGGAAAATTAAATAAATATCTGGTTCTTTCATATTTTAAATGTATAACTTGATTTGAAGTATACTGAGTATTTATTAAAATGATTACTTTTGGCAGTGGTGTTTTTAAAACTAGGACTAATTATGGTTTGGTAGGGAAATGAACATTGGCCATCTTACTTGATAACAACCATTTCACAATTTTATTAGCTTGTTGTAAATAATAATTAAATAACAAATCTTCTCAAAACTTGCTAAGTAAATAATAAAGAATAAAGTCAATTTATCATATTTGTAAGAAGAGGAAAATATTGGAACTATGTTATGTTTTTGGTTAAAATACTGATTTACTTGTTTATGTAAATTGTGACAATGGATTCATATTCACTGATGTCTTGATTGATGTTGCTGAAAGTCATTTTACTTAAGGCTTTTACTAGCCTTCAGAAAGGTTGTCAACTATTTGTTATGAATACCACATTACATTGAAACTAATGGTCTGCATCTATTATAGATATTTCCATCTGCAAAAAACATTTAACAGTGGCTTTTTTCCTGGAAATAGTTGATATAAATTGATGGGATTTTGAGCTTGTGTGATGAATTTCTGACCACCGATATCAGTGATTACAATATGACTGCAATAGCAACGTTGATTTCTGAAGAGAAAAGCTTGGATAGAATTGCTGAATATAATACTTGGAATGAAGTAAAAGGACGAACCGCAGAAAGGCAAATGCAAGTCAAACAGTATTTAAGACAAGAAGATTAAAGCAGCTGAGTTCTTGTATCACAGTGAAATTCACCTCAGATAGACTTAGCAATGAGATCAGCAGATGACAAGATGCTGATCATCAGAGCAAGTAAAACTGCTAAACTTTTGTTATGTCCTCAGTTTCTTAAATATGCTAATACAGTAAATGGATTGATATTTAAAATGACAAAACAACTTACAGGGGAAGTGAACCTTCATGTGCCTATCAATTAAAAAGAAAAGAATATTGTACTTTTGGTCCATCTGAACGCACCTACTGGGCCTATTCTCTAATTAAATATTTTAGACTGAACTGATTATTCTCAAATGTTCCCTTTAAAAGAACCCTCTAGCCAGTCACTTGATTCATTTGTAACACTATAACATGCGTAAGTGGCAGAGTAGCCAGCATTCGTCACCCACCAGCTTCAGCCCAGGGTTTTGGCCCTCCCTGACTCCGGTTCCTGGAGTCCAGCTCCTGGCTGTCACACTACATGGCTCACTTACTGGCCCGGATTCTTGTTCTTCCCAGGTCTTGGTAAGTCAATCCTGTCTCTCAACACCTCCCATTTTCATAGAATCACTATGATTTATGAGCATTTATGAACTTCTGAATAGGAATAATGTGATCAAGGATAGTCAGCATGGTTTTGTGAAGGGCAGGTCGTGCCTCACAAACCTTATTGAATTCTTTGAGAAGGTGACTAAGGAGGTGGACGAGGGTAAAGCGGTAGATGTGGTGTATATGGATTTAAGTAAGGCATTTGATAAGGTTCCCCATGGTAGGCTACTGCAAAAAATACAGAGGTATTTTTTGAGGGCGAGTTGGAGGTTTGGATTAGGAATTGGCTGGCTGGAAGAAGACAGAGGATAGCAGTTGATGGTAAAGGTTCATCTTGGAGTGCAGATACCAGTGGTGTTCCACAAGGATCTGTTTTGGGACCATTGCTGTTTGTCATTTTTATAAATGACCTGGAGGAGGGGCTAGAAGGTTGGGTGAGCAAGTTTGAGGATGATACAAAAGTCGGTGGAGTCGTTGACAGTGAGGAAGGATGTGGCAGGTTACAGCGGGAGATAGATAAGCTGCAGAGCTGGGCAGAAAGGTGGCAAATGGATTTAAATGTAGACAAGTGTGAAGTGATTCACTTTGGTAAGAGTAACAAGGAGATGCGGTACTGGGCTAATGGTCAGATACTTGGTAGTGTGGATGAGCAGATAGATCTTGGTGTCCATGTACACAGATCTCTGAAAGTTGCCACCCAGGTAAGTAGTGCTGTGAAGAAGGCATATGGCGTACTGGCTTTTATTGGTAGAGGAATTGAGTTCCAGAGTCCTGAGGTCATGTTGCAGTTGTTTAAGACTCTGGTGAGGTCGCATCTGTAGTATTGTGTGCAGCTTTGGTCGTCATACTATAGGAAGGATGTGGAGGCACTGGAACGGGTGCAGAGGAGGTTTACCAGGATGTTGCCTGTTATGGTAGGAAGATCATATGAGGAAAGGCTGAGGCACTTGGGGCTGTTTTCATTGGAGAAAAGAAGGTTTAGGGGTGACTTGATAGAGGTGTACAATATGATTAGGGGGTTAGATAGGGTTGACCATGAGAACCTTTTTCCACGTATGGAGTCAGCTATTACAAGGGGGCATAGCTTTAAATTAAGGGGTGGTAGGTATAGGATAGATGTTAGGGGTAGATTCTTAACTCAACGAGTCGTGAGTTCAGTAGCAGTGGTGGACTCTTCCTCTTTATGGGCATTTAAACGGGCATTGGATAGACATATGGAGGATAGTGGGCTAGTGTAGGTTAGGTGGGCTTGGATCGGCGCAACATCGAGGGCCAAAGGGCCTGTACTGCGCTGTATTTTTCTATGTTCTATGTTCTAACGTGGAAGGAGGTGTCTGCCGCTGCTCCTGTCCGGGAGCAGCGGGAGACAGAGCGGAGCTGATGTTGGTCATCTCCCTCCAAAACAGGTATACCATTTTGGATACAGTTGGGGGAAATGGCTCACCAGGGGAGGGCAGCAGTTGTCAAGATTATGGCACCGTGGCGGGCACGGCTGTTCAGAAGGGTGGGAAAAAGATCCATAGGGCCATAGTCATAGGGGATTCTATTGTGAGGGGAGTAGATAGGCGATTCTGTGGACGAACAACAAACTCCCAGATGGTTTATTGCCTCCCAGATGCTCGGGTCAGGGATTTCTGAAAGGGGAGGGTGAACAGTCAGTTGTCTTGGTACATACAGGCACTAATGATATAAGTAAAAAACGAGATGAGGTCCTGAAAGCAGAATTTAGGGAGCTAGGAGAGCAGTTAAAGAGGAGGACCTCAAAGGCAGTGATCTCGGGATTGCCACCAGTACCACGTGCTAGCCAGGGTAGAAATTAAAGAATAGGCATGATGAACACATGGCTTGAGGGATGGTGTAGGAGGGAGGGGTTCAGATTTCTGGGACATTGGGACCGGTTCTGCAGAAAGTGGGACTATTACAAATTGGATAGTCTACACCTGAACCAGACTGGAACTAATGTCCTTGGGGGAGTTATTGCTACTGTTCTTGGGAAGGTTTTTAACTCATGTGGCAGGGGGCTGAGAACCAGAAGAGAAGACTAGTAGACAGTGAGATGGAAACTAGAGACTGTATGGATCATGAAGTTAGCATTACCAGGGGTAGAGTAGGCAGAGAGCAGATGAATGCAAAAGAACTGGTGGCCTGAAGTGCATATACTTTAATGCAAGGAGTATAGTGGGTAAGGCAGATTAATTTAGGGCTTGGATTGGTGCCTGGGAGTATGACGTTATTGTGATCACAGAGACTTGGTTGAAGGAAGGGCAATACTTGGCAACTGAATGTTCCAGGATATAGATGCTTCAGACAGGACAGGGGGGGATGTAAACGGGGGGGATGAGTTGCATTGATGGTCAAGGATGATATCATGGCTGTGCTAAAGGAAGCCACTATTGAGGGCTTGAGCGGTGAGGCATTATGAGTGATGAGAAATAAGAACGGTGCAGTTACATTGTTGGGGCTGTATTACACGCCTCCCAACAATGAGTGTGAGGTAGAGGAACAAATAGGTAAACAGATTATGGAAAGATGTAGTGGCAACAGGATGGTGGTAACTTTCCCAACATTGACTGGGATACACTTAGTGTCAGACGTCTGGAAGGGGCAAAATTTGTAAGGAGCGTTCAGAAAAGTTTTCTACAGCACTATGTCAATAGTCCAACGAGGGAAGGGGCCATATTGGACCTGGTGTTGGGGAATGAGTCAGGTCAGGTGGTAGAAGTTGCACTGGGAGATTTCTTTGGGAATAGTGACCACAATTCTGTAAGTTTTAGAATACTCGTAGTAAAAGATGAGAATGGTCCTAAGGGAAGAGTACTAACTGGGCCAAGGCCAATTATATCAAAATTAAGCAGGAGCTTGGAAATGTGGCTTGGATGCAGCTATTTGAGGGAAAGTCCACATTTGATATGTTTGAGGCTTTCAAAGCTAGATTGAAGATAGTGCAGGATAGGCATGTCCCTTTGAAAACAAGGGATAGGAAAGACAATATTCGTGACAGGAGAAATCATGCAACTAGCAAAGAGGAAAAAGGAAGCATGCATAAGGTCCAGACAGCTAAGAATGGAACAGGCCTTGGAAGAATAGTGGGAGAGTAGGACCAATCCTAAGCGAGGAACCAAGCGGGCTAAAAAGGGTCATGAAATAACTTTAGCAAGCAGAATTAAGGAGAATCCCAAGGACTTTTATTTTTATAAACAAAGCAAGAGGGTAACTAGACAATGGGTTGGTTCTCTAAAGGATAAGGAAGAAAGGTTGGGAGTCGAACCTGAGAAAATGGGTGAGATTCTCAATGATTATTTTGCATCAGTGTTCACTGAGGAACGGGAGGTGATGAACACTGTGATTAGAAATAGAAGTTTGTTTACTCTGGATCATGTTGACATAAAGAGGGAAGATGTGTTGGGTAGGCTAAAGGATTTTAAGGTGGACAAATCCCCAGGACCGAATGGGATCTACCTCAGGTTGCTGAGGAAAGTGAGAGAGGAAATAGATGGAGATCTTACAGATATCTTTGTAGCATCCTTAAGCATAGCTGAGGTGCCAGAGAACTGGAAGGTTGCTCATGTTGTCCCCCTGTTCAAGAAGGTTGATAGGGATATCCCAGGTAACTACAGACCGGTGAACCTGACTTCAGTGGTGGGAAAGTTTCTGGAGAAGGTACTGAGTGATAAAATCGATTTATATTTGAAAAAGAATGGGCTTACCAGTCACAGGCAACATAGTTTTGTGCAGAGTAGATCATGTCTGACCAACTTAATAGAGTTCTTTGAGGAATTGACCAAGTTGATAGATGAAGGAAGGGCTGCAGATGTCACATACATGGACTTTAGTAAAGTGTTTGATAAGGCTTCCCATGGTAAACTAATGGAGAAAGTGAAGTCACATGGTATGCAGGGTGTTCTAGCTAGGTGGATAAAGAACTGGTTGAGCAACAGGAGACAGAGAGTAGTAGTTGAGAGGAGTTTCTCGAAATGGAAAAAGCTGACCAATGGTATTCTACAGAGATCAGTGCTGAGGCCACTGTTGTTTATGATATAAATGATCTGTATGAAGGTATTGTTGGTCCGATTAGTAAGTCTGTCGATGACACGAAGATTGCTGGAATAGCAGAAAGCATAGAGGACTGTCAAAGAATACAGGAGAATATAGATAGACTGAAGAGTTGGGCAGAGAAATGGCAGATGGAGTTCAATCCAGACAAATGTAAGGTGATCCATTTTGGGAAGCCTAATTCCAGAGCCAGCTATATTGTAAACAGAAAAGTCTTGGGTAAAGTTGATGAGCACAGAGATCTGGGAGTTCAGGTCCATTGTACCTTGAAGGTGGTTGCACAGGTGGATAGAATGGTCAAGAAGACATATACTATGCTTGCCTTCATCGGACGGGGTATTAAGTATAAGAGCGGGCAGGTCATGTTAAAACTGTACAAGACATTGGTTTGGCTGCATTTAGAATACTGTGTACAGTTCTAGTCGCCACATTACCAAAAGGATGTGGACGTTTTGGAGACGGTGCAGAGAAGGTTTACGAGGATGTTGCCTGGTATGGAAGGCGCTAACTATAAAGAGGTTGAGTAGGTTAGAATTGTTTTCATTAGAAAAAAGGAGGTGAAGGGGGGACCTGATTGAGGTCTACAAACTCATGAAGGGTATAGACAGAGTAGATAGAGATAAGCTTTTTCCCAGTGTGAGGGATTCAGTAATGAGAGGTCACGCTTTCCAAGGTGAGAGTTGAATAGTTTAAAGGATTTATATACGGCAAGTACTATACACAGAGGGTGGTAGGTGCCTGGAACGTGTTGCCAGCAGAGGTGGTAGAGGCAGGCATGGTAGATTCATTTAAGGTGCATCTGGACAGATGCATGAGTAGGTGGGGAGCAGAGTGATACAGATGCTTAGAAATTGGGCGATAAGTTTAGACAGTGGATTTGGATCAGCTCAGGCTTGGAGGGCCAAAGGCTCTGTTCCTGGGCTGTAAACTTTCTTTGCTCTTTGTTCTTTGAAGACATTCAGCCCATCGAGTCCACACTGCCCCTCTGAGGAGTCCAGACCCACCCCCCCACCGTATCCCCTTGCTAATCCACTTAACCTGCACGTCCTTGGCCATCATGGGCAAGTTAGCATAGCCAATCCACCTAACCTACATAACTTTGGACTGTGGTTGGAAACCGTAACACCAGAAGGAAACCGACAGAGACGTGGGGAGAATGCAAACTCCACACAATCGCCCGAGGTTGGAGTCGAACCCACATCTCTGGTACTGTGAAGCTGTAGTGCTAACTGCTGAGGTACTGTGCCACCCCTAACCTTCTGCATTCATAATCAGTGGCAGATGTTTAAGAAGAAATTTCACAACTTTTAACAAGCCATATTCCATTGAGATAAAGTTACTCTCTAAGAAGGATGAATCATCTGTGGCTAACTGTGGGCAAATGGTGACAAAGTGACCATGGAAGTGGACCAGTAAACTAGCATTCCAGGCTAAAGTTCTGCGGACATAGATTCAAATCCCACCATGCAGATGGTAAAATTTGATTTTAATAAAACTCTGGAATGGAATGCGAGCCTAATGGTGATCGTGTAACTGTTCTCGGTTATCATAAGAATGCAATCTAATAACCTGCCCTCTCACAAAGAGAATAACTCCTGAAGCATTCTCCTTAGCAGCCACCTTGCTTTAGACATTCACAATATCAGGGAGTCTGAAACTCTACACACCTGTGGGAGTAGTTTCCCCTGACCAGGATTGAAGATTCAGGAGGCAAGCAGAATTCTGGCAAGTGGAAGATTTTTATTCAAGCAGAAACCGGTTAATGCAGGGAGTGGGCCAAAGGATCTTCCCTAAGACTGGCCTCAGAAAGGAGATCCATGACACACTGTAATTGTACAGTAAGAAAAACAGTATTCTTACATATTTTCAGTTATAATAATCATATACGATGTGGTCACTATGTCTTTCCCTCTTACTCTGTGTACCTAATCCTGTGAGACACCTAATCAATGATGGGCATTCCTATGGACAGTCCCAGGTTCCCATGATCTCATGGTGTTTAACAGACATTTTCTGTCTAGGAGAAAGTGATGACTGCAGATGCTGGAGAGTCAGAGTTGAAAAGTGTGGTGCTGGAAAATCACAATAGGTCAGGCAGTATCCAAGGAGCAAGAGAGTCAACGTTTCGGACAGAAGCCTTCATCCATGGGCATATGCCCGAAACGTTGATTCTCCTGCTCCTCAGATGCTGCCTACCTGCTGTGCTTTTCCAGCACCGCACTTTTCAACTAAACTCACTAGGCCTTGGGATCTTCCTGTGCATCCTATTCATTCACATTCCAAAATACTCCTTCAGGCCTGTCTCAGGTTGGTTTGTCTCTAAAGACAGCTTGAATTCTGTTAATCATTGTATTCCATTTTATCAAATTCAGTTACTTCTCTTGTATTTCCTACTGTCCTGATTATATATGTAAAAATACAAAAAGAAGTTGGTTTTAAATTACTTGCTTTAAGATTTATTGTATCGGTTTATGTTATAAAGTTAGTTATAAAGTTTAAAATAATACAGCTACTTCTACTGTCAAGACTTTGATTAATAGGTTATGAACAATCTATTTTGCTCAAGGTGTAAAAGAAGTCATTTCCTAATCTAACTAATCTTCACTTCTAGGTTTAAATGCTTTTTGTTTCCTTTGTGGCTTTGGTTACATGCACCTATTTTTTATGCTGAAACCTGCACTTATGATGATAAGACTCTTTTTCTTAATATTTTAAGTTATTTCAAGAAACTAAGTACTGTAAGTTAACTTTAGCTGTTGCACCCTCAGCTGTTTTAGGGAATGTTTGGGCTATATCTGTCACCTGGTATCTGTTAATTTGCTAGGACAATTACCCTTTCATTTAATGAGGCTGGAGTTACTCATTTATCAAATTTAAAGACTTCTCATCAGAACAGTTTTGAATGGGAACAGGCTGGGTCCTTTTCACTGTCTTTGGAGTGGCTTTGCCAAAGGTGCTGTTATTTTCTTTAATTAGAGGCCAGAACAGGCTGTTTGTCTTGTTTATCTCCTTTCAGCCATCTTGTGTATTAATGCTAGGACAGGCTGTCTTTCTATGGTCGGCCATTTTGTGTGAGCAGACATGGGCCACTCTATTCTGGACAGGTATAGGCCATCCCTACAACTTTGCAGCATCCCAATCACAATTCCTGCATCTGCACCCCACCAAGCTCCACAGTCTACTGGCACAAAGATGCTCAATTTTCCAGCTTGCCAATAGTCTTGGCCTCTCCAATCCGAGCAGTAGTCTCCAACCCTTGCTGAGAAAATGGGTTTCTTTGAAAAGATGTTATGTGTTCTTCTTCAACACTACTTAGAGTCCCTACAGTGTGGAAACAGGCCTTTCAGCCCAACAAGTCCACACTGACCCTCCGAAGAGTAACCCACCCAGACCCATTTCCCTTTGACTAATGCACCTAACAGAATGGGCAATTTAGAATGGCCAATTCACCTGACTTGCACATATTTGGACCATGGAAGGAAACCGGTGCGCCCAGAGGAAACCCACACAGTCACAGGGAGAATGTGCAAATGCCACACAGACAGTCGCCCGAGGCTGGAATCAAAGCTGGGTCCCTGGCGCTGTGATGCAGCAGTTCGAACCACTGAGCCACCGTGCCACTTCTGGTTGAAAATTTCTTGAGCCAAAGACCCTCTACATGGAAGCAAAATTCTTTGAATCATTCCCTTTATTTTATCTGTAATTACCTTCAATGTAAACTTTCTCATTAGTGACTCATCAATCAGTATGCATTTTATAAACTTGTCAGTGAGATTCATCAGGGGTCATATAGAAGTTAAGAGCAAACTTGTCCAAAATTGATAGCCACGCACAGACATTTCTTGCACTGGATAACAATTGGATTAATATTATCCCTTCCTAGCCAAGGTCATTCAATTTCAGCTCATGTACTCCAACATCCAGCTCTCAAAGGCCAACCTGCACATCTCTATTTCTACTTCCATGTTTTTCTACTCTATTAGTTTATTCTATTTTATTTTCTGTGGGCCTGGATGATCAAAAAGAAAGGTTCCTAGCACTGTTGCTTCTTTTGTGAATTCAGTCAGAACTTCACGATTAATGAGAGCACCAGCAATATGAAATATATACAAATTAATAGTAAAATATAACCATAGAATCAGACATTTGCAGCACTGAAGGAGGTTATTTTCTCTCATCATTTTCATTGAAACAGCTGCACACCACAAACATTAAAAACATCTCTAAGGCTCACAATACAAACTTGCAATGGTCCTGAAGACAAGAAACCTGGACATCTCAGCGCAACACAGGGTCATGCTGCTGATTAGAAGTAGGATTAGGTTTTATTGTCAAGTGTACTCACGTTCAGGGATACAGGAGTACAGTGAAAAGTTTACAATGTCACCACTCACAGCGCTATCTTAAGTACAAGGTACCTTGGTACAAAATCTTGAATTAAAAAGTGGAATAATGAAGAAATAGTTCAACATTTCAGTTCTTGTCAGTATAAAATAGTAAAGAAAAAATAAAGCTAGAAGATCCAACTTACAATCCTTGTCTAGCTGCATTCACTCCATGTGATGCTTTCCTCAAGGGTTCAATCTCTCTCCTGTGCTGGGCTCAATCTCTCAATCCTCACATCTTCATGCTGCTGTTTCACCACTGACCATCATTTTCTCTCTCTCTGTCTGTCTCTCTCTCTCTCTCACTCACTCACTCACTCTCACGCTCTCTCGGCCGTGCTAGTCTTAACCTTAGCTATTATAGAAACTAAATCACTTATCTCTGAATTCTTTTTAACATTCCTGGTAGTTGGCAGGTTTTTAACATCAAGTATTTGTTATATTATATTAAAAGCCATTGAGAAAAGCAGGTAAGACATTTAAATTGTCTAAATGCAACCTTTAAAAAATCGGACAGAATTGGTCATAACATGTAAAAGAAATTCAGGCCCAAATCTTCTGATCTGGTCAGAATGCTGATTTCCAACCCAGAGCAGACAAAAATTGCCTACTTACCTCTCGAGGGTTTTGCAGGTGAACATCTGAGGCCTTCCTAATTGAAGTAATGTAATCCAGTCCAGGACTCCATAGCAGCAGAGAGTATCATGTTGAAACCAAGTACTTCTTTAGCATTTGAGATGATCATCTTCAATGTTTGAAGGCCCAAAGACAATATGCAGATATAGAGAGAAGTGAAGTGTGTAAACTAAATGTGGAGATAGGGTGGCAGTGAGGTAAGAGGGGTTGGGTGGCAGGTGGGTGGGGTGCCAGATGGGGAAGGGGGTTTGGTGACAGGTAAGTGTAAGGTCTCGGAAAAGTTCAGGGTTGTTGACTCCAGGTGGAAGTTGAGAGCTATCAGGCTGAGTCTTGTTTTTCTCGCCATGGGGGGGTTGAGATTGGTTGATGAAGAGTCTGGAGGTTGGGAGAGAGGGTGATAATTGTCAGGAAGGGAATCCAGCTGAGGTCAGGTAGTCAGCAGTCAGGCATTGAGATAGAGTCATAGAGATGTACAGCATGGAACCAGACCCTTCGGTCCAACCTGTCCATACCGACCAGATATCCCAACGCTCTAAAAGGTCACCCCTCAGCCTCCGATGCTCCAGGGAAAACAGCTCCAGCCAGTTCAGCCTTTCCCCATAGCTCAAATCCTCCAATCCTGGCAACATCCTTGTTAATCTTTTCTGAACCCTTTCAAGTTTCACAACATCTTTCCAATAGGAAGGAGACCAGAATTGCACACAATATTCCAACAGTGCCCTAACCAATGTCCTGTACAGCCGCAATATGACCTCCCAACTCCTGTACTCAATACTCTGACTAATAAAGGAAAGTATACCAAATGCCTTCTTCACTATCCTATCTACCTGCAACTCCACTTTCAAGGAGCTATGAACCTGCACTCCAAGGTCTCCTTGTTCAGCAACACTCCCAAGGACCTTACCGTTAAGTGTATAAGTCCTGCTAAGATTTGCTTTCCCAAAATGCAGCACCTCACATTTATCTGAATTAAACTCCATCTGCCACTTCTCAACCCATTGGCCCATCTGGTCCAGATCCTGTTGTAATCTGAGGTAACCCTGTTTGCTGTCCACTACACCTCCAATTCTGGTGTCATCTGCAAACTTACTAACTGTACCTCTTATGCTCGCATCCAAATCATTTATGTAAATGACAAAAAGTAAAGGACCCAGCACTGATCTTTGTGGCACTCCACTGGTTACAGGCCTCCAGTCTGAAAAAAATCCTCCACCACTACCCTCTGTCTTCCACCTTTGTGCCAGTTCTGCATCCAAATAGCTAGTTCTCCCTGTATTCCATGAGATCTAACCTTGCTAATCAGTCTCCCATAGGGAAGCTTGTCGAACGCCTTACTGAAGTCCATATAGATCACATCTACTGCTCTGCCCTCATCAATTTTCTTTGTTACTTCTTCAAAAAACTCAAGCAAGTTTGTGAGACATGATTTGCCACGCACAAAGCCAGGCTGACTATCCCTAATCAGTCCTTGCCTTTCCAAATACATGTACATCCTGTCCCTCAGGATTCCCTCCAATAACTTGCCCACCACTGAGGTCAGGCTCACCAGTCTATAGTTCCCTGGCTTGTCCTTACCGCCCTTCTTTAACAGCCTGATAAGTCTGAGGATTCCCTGGGAATTCAGAGTTCAGGTGAGTGGTGGTGTGGAGGGCGTTTAGGGATGGGGAGGTGCTTGGTAATCATTCTGAAAGGGTTAATCTTGGAGACTGCATTTTACTCCACCCAATCTGATGATGTCATACAACTTTGGGTGGGGTAAGGTAGAACACATTATGACGTCATAAAGTGAAGACATATATTGAGAGATCTCCTCACAGTCTTTGTAACAATGTCTGTCTTGTTAATGTAACTTGTGCCTAATTACTATCATGCGATAAGCTGCTGCTTGTAAAGATAACAGCTTGTTAAGACTCACTCAATCCTCTACCATTGTAAGCTGCTTAGGGCCTTAGACACAGTCATGAAGAGAGGATTCATGGCACAATTATCACAGTCAGGTTTGGAGGGAGAGAAATAGGGTGTCAGTGGGATATCAGGATGTGGGGGGGTGTGAAGAAATCGTCAGTCGTGTAAATGGTGATTTGGGGTGTGTTTTAAATCAAATTTATAGTTATCGAGGAGTTCCAATTCCTCTAACTTTTCCCAACTAACTGTTGAAGTGTGTAGGTTGGAACCCTGTAAAGTCCCTAACACAGAGTTGGAGATTTTTTGAAGGGTTACTGATGCAGAGTAATTGTCCATCCTAAGTTTCAATTTCCCTGGAAATTACCACAAAGTCTGTTGCATCGGGAATTCTTCATGGTCGAGACGTACAATTCCGGTCAGCAATTATTTTCATATTGGGAGATCTGGACCTCTGTTTGGCACATCAATGAGATAAATGGTGAAACATGTAAGAAATAAGAGAAACTGTTTAAACAGGTATTTGCTAATCTAGAGAGGCAGGGTTTACTCTGACACCAAATTTATTGTCAGTGGCAAATGGCTGGCACTCATTTTTCTTGTTATGCTTAAGTTTTTCTATGGGTTTTAACTGTTTAATACTTATTTGGACAGGTCAGAACATGCCACAGCATGTCTCTTTAATCAATCAAATTGAAGACTTTTTACTGAGGCACATTCTGATGAGTTTCATGGAGGATTTCTGTCTGTCAGCCAGAGTGAGATTTCTCTGAGGCTCACCTCATTAGCTATGCACTGTCCCTCTATTACACCTGGGTCATCCTCTCTTCCTACTCGTATGACATGAGGTGCTCACTACAGCCTCGGCCTCCCCTGATTTCCATTTTTAACATGAAATCCTGCACTAGGTCAAGTTCTGTAAGTTCAGAGCTGCCTGGTCCGTTCCTATGCACAACCTTGGAGGTGTTGTACAAAGGTAAGTTGGTTCCATGTTGTTCTGTCTTGGTGGATAGAGTGGTGAAGTGCAGTGCTTCTGGATCCCTCAGGACCAGCAGAGGAGACCATGCCACCAGGCTATGCTGTCTAGAAGCCAGGGGAATTGTGAATGTTGATTACACCTTTCCCCTCCCCCAGTAATCCATGTACTCCTATGTGTAATCCTATATCCCCCTTTTTATCTTCAATTGCATCCTCTTAATGATTCTCCCCTCTGCATCCCAGCATGGTGCCTCCAATTCCCACCATTGATTCCCCTAAGTTCCATTTGACTGCCATTAAGTTGACCCCCAGGAACTAAATGTGGCCACCTCTGACCAATTTGAAGGGACAGCCCTGACAGATGACTGACCACACCACTGACTGACCTGTGCACAGTTCCCTGTTTGATGTACTGCAATACCCTGCCTTGTTTCAGCTAGATCTGCATGACTGACCATAATCCACTTCCTGGAGTTTGGTAATATCCTTGATCCTGGGCACTCCAAATGATAAAATGATTCCCATGTTCAAAATACATTTTCATGGTTACACCACTGGGCCTTTGATGTGGCCAACACCAGAGCAATATGGGCGGATGGCGTGTCACTTTGGTCTCTCATATGTTCTTGTAGAATCTGGCTAAGCCAATTGTGAACTGTTGGCAATTGCATTACCGTGGCTCGATTGTATGGCTCAATTTCTTGGATGAAGACTTTGCCTGATAAAGCAGTCAACTGTCACTCTGGAGAGGTGCATCTGCCATGATGTACACATTCCCATTCACATAGACAGTTTAGAAAGTCAATCTCATGAAATAAAAGTCAAATCTTTCTGTTTTTGGAATTATTCTTGCAGATTCCTTCCTATCTAGTAGAGACTTTGAAGGTTTAAGATTTGTTTCAATACCACTTGCAGAGCTATGGCATAATCTGACAATCTCTCATAAGCACATGTAACTGACAAAGCCTCCTTTTCAATCAAAGCATCTCGTGTTCCTGAATCAAATAATGGACTTCAGACATAACCAGTTGGCGCTCAAACTCTTTTCCACAATTGCTCTAACTTTGAAGAGCTTCACAACTGCCTTGCTCACCACATGTTGCTGCTGGCTTTGAAATCGTTGGCCACCTCCCTGATTGTGTATTCTATATTGATGCTGAGCAATGTATTTGTATCTGTCTTCTGCTTTTCAGTGCTTCACTCTTCAATAGTTGTAAAATAAAATAAATACCTTCCTAATGTTATAAACCGGTCCTAATAGCTTATCTGCCAGAAATTTGTCTCAGGTGGGAGCATAAAATAACTTGTATCATAACAAACACATATTATACATAACATTCAATAGTTAAATCCATTTCATGTCCTGAAACTGAATATACCATTTGCATAAAGAGCAACAGGTGCAAAACCTTCTGCTACCAGTGAACCAAACCTTTAGTCCTTTAGTTTTTCTGTCGTCACCTGTTTTCATACTGTGTTTACTTATTCACAGACTTGTACTTAATAATAATTAAGTTGTTTCTGTCAAACCTGCCTGTTATTCTTTGCATTTGCAGTGCTATATAAGTCAACTCGTAACTTAGTTATTCCTGATGGAGCTCAATTTCACTGGGGAGAGGGTGGAGAATGAGGAGGGTTTTGAAATGCTTTATCACTGTGAACATAACTCAATCCATGAGCTGCACTGGTTGAAGAACAAACACAATTGCTGAGAACACTCAGTAGATCAGGCAACATCTATTGGGAGAGAAGAAACATTAATTTTTCAGGTCATCGATCTTTTACAAGTGCACTGGCTGAAATTATTATACCTTCCTGCGGAAGGGCTCTCACCCCTGGGTCAATGAATGTGCAGGTCAGAATCCTCTGATTTTGTAGTCATCTCTCCTCACAATTCCAACCTGAGTACAAACTACTTGGTAAATTTGGAGACCACACAGCAGATGACTAAAATTTCCAATACTACAGCAGGAAGCCATCACTCCTACCTCCGGTCATTTCCCGAACAGCAACACACCCAGGCTTCTGAACCATAGAATTGCATACTGTAAATACTCAAGTTAAAGTCAATCTCATGGAAAAGTCAATCTCCTATTTTTGGCCAAAATTCTGGGATTTTTGCAAAATTCTATCCTAATTCTTCACAGATAACAGATCAACATTTGTGACTCAAGGTAATATCCTGTACATAAATGTTATGATGAGGAAATGATTTTTTTCACGCTATTATGTGTTTTGATGCATAATTCACACTAATTTAGCATGAAAGTTTAAGATGCATCAGGTCAGAGCCAGATGACAACCTCCCTTTGTGCGTAGCTCAACTGAGCTCAGTTCCCAGATGGCCTCCTACTTCAAGGACTGCAAATTCCCCTCCCACGCAGTCAACAATGTCCTCTAGCGCACCTCCCCCATTTCCCACACCTCCACCCTTGAACTCCACCCCTCCAACTGCAACAAGGATAGAACATCCTGGTCCTCACCTTCCACCCCACCAATCTCCGGATACAACGCATCATCCTCTGCCATTTCTGCCACCTCCAGACAAACCCCACCACCAGAGATACATTTCCCTCCCCAGCCCTACCAGCATCCTGCAGAGAACATTCTCTCCACAACTCCCTTGTTAGATCCACGTCCTCAACCAACCCACCCTTCACTCCCGGCACCTTAGCTTGCCACCACAAGAGGTGTAAAACCCATCTGGTTCACTAATGTCCTTCAGGGAAAGAAATACCCACTCACTTTCATCCAAGGCTGCAAAGGATTCTTCCATATCTGGCAGAGATTTTCCTGCATGTCCAAACACCTTAGCTACTGTATCCGTTGCTCTCGATGTGGTCTCCTCTACATTTGGGAGACAGGACACCAATTTGTGGAATGTTTCAAAGAACATCTCCAGGACACATGCATCAAACAACCCCACCACCCTGTGATTGACCACTTCAACTCCCCCTCCCACTCCGCCAAGGACATGCAAGTTCTGGGCCTCCTCCACTGCCAAATCACAGCCACCAGATGCCTGGAGGAAGAATGCCTTGGGACTCTCCAACCACATGGCATCAATGTCAATTTCACCAGCTTCCTCATCTCCCCTCCCCCCACCTCATCCCAGATCCAACCCTCCAATCGGCACCACCCTCTTGAACTGTCCCACGTGTCCATCTTCCTTCTCATCTATCTGCTCAACCTGCTCCAACCTATCACCATCACCCCACCACCTGCATCTGCCTATCATCTTCCAAGTTACCTTACACCCAGCCCCACTCCCCTCCTATTTATCTCACAGACCCCTCTCCCACCCCACATTTCTGATGAAGAGCTTATGCAGGAAACGTCAAATATCCTGCTCCTCAGATGCTGCCTGACCAGCTGTGATTTTCCAGCACCACACTTTTCATCTCAGTTCCTCTGTAGCATTTGTAGAATTACTGTAATTTGTTGTGTTTATTTTCTTTACTTGTTTAGAGATCATTTGGGCTTTTGGTAATGATACGGTATATTGGACTGCAATATGAATTCCAGCCCCTAAAAAGGAGTAACCATGTAATAGCTGACACCCTAAATTTTACTCTTAAGAGGTCTAAAAGATTTGAATTCTACACGAGTATATAAAGTAGTTTTACAACATGGAAGGGGGACATTCAGCCAGTCGTGCCTGCCTGTATCAATTTGTTGAAAGAACTGTCTAATTTAATCCCACACTACCATTTTCCTCTCCCACAAGTGGAGGAAGCCAATGCACTGGACTATTATCATTAGACTGTTAATCCAGAAACTCAGCTAATGTTCTGAGGACCTAGGTTCAGAATCCAGCGCAGCAGATAATGGAATTTGAATTCAATTTTAAAATTCTGGAATTTGTAATCTGCTGATGACTATAAAATCAGTGTTGATTGTCAGATAAACCCATCTGGTTCACTAATGTTCTTCAGGGACAGAAATCTGTCATCTTCACCCAGTCTGGTCTACATGTGACTCCAGACTTACAGCAAGGTAGTTGACTCTCAACTGCCTCTGAAATGGCCGAGCAAATCATTCAGTTGTATCAATCACTACAAAGTCTCAACAAAGAAATGAAACCATATGGACCACCTGGCATCACAGGAAAAGACAATGACAAACAACTCTGTCGACCATACAACATTGTCCTTATCAATATCTGGGGGCTAGTGCCAAAATTGGGACAGCTATCTCACAGACTAGTCAAGCAGCAGCCTAACGTGGTCATAAGCACAGAATTATACCTTACAATGTTCCAGACATCACCATTGCTATCTCTGGATATATCCTTTCCCACAGATAGGACAGACCCAGCAGGGCTGGTGGCAGGGACAGCGATGGTGATGTCTGGCACATTGTGACTCTGTAAGTATACAATCAGAAGAGAGCTGCGCTGGGAGTCCTCAATATTGACTCCAGCTTCATGCAAAACATGGGCAAAGAAATCCCCTACTGATTACAATGCACTGTCCTCCATCAGTTGATGAATCAGTACTCCTCCATAATGACGCCACCTAGAGGAAATACTGAGCTTTTCCAGGGTGCAAAATGTACTCTGAGTGGGGATTTCAGTACCAAGAGCGGCTCAACAGCAGCACTACTGATCGAGCTGGTCAGGTCCTAAAGGATACATCTGGTAGACTGGGACTCCGGCAGGTGGTGAGGGAACCAACAAGAGGGAAAATCATACTTGATCTCAACCTTACCAATCTGCCAACCTGGTAATCATCCAGGTTACTCCAGGTAATTTTCACTGTACACTTACCAAAACAAATTGCCAAGTTATGGTCTGGGTTGCCTGCTCAAGAATGTTTTGAGTGATCTGGCCTAGTCCACACTATTAGAGTCAGTTTCCAAAGAGAATTGAGGGACTGCTGTGTGCTCGGTTTTACAGAGACATGGCTCATCCCTGCTTCACCTGAGTGTGCCTTACAACCTCAGAGTTTCTCAGTTCATCAAATGGACCGGCGGACAAGGCAAGGGTGGTGTGGCTTGCCTCCTAATCAATTCTCCCCTGGTGCTCAGACATGGTGACCCTGGGGAGTTACAGGTCTACGGACCTAGAATATATTAAAATAAAGTGCGCCCTACTTCTTATCATGCATGCCATCCTCTGCCATCCTGACAGCGGTCTACATCCCACCCCATGCAGAAGCGAAGAATGCACTGAATGAAGAGTTTTTACAAATACATTAAGGACAAAAGGATAACTGGGGAGAGAATGGGGCCCCTCAAAGATCAGCAAGGTGGCCTTTGTCTGGAGCCACAGAAAATGGGGGAGATACTAAACAAGTGCTTTGCATCAGTATTTACTGTGGAAAAGGAAATGGAAGATATAGACTGTAGGGAAATAGATGGTGACATCTTGCAAAATGTCCATATTACAGAGGAGGAAGTGCTGGATATCTTGAAACACAAAAAGGTGGATAAATCCCCAGGACCTGATTGGGTATACCCTAGAACTCTGTGGGAAGCTAGAGAAGTGATTGCTGGGCCTCTTGTTAAGATATTTGTATCATCAATAGTCACAGGTAAGGTGCCAGAAGACTGGAGGTTGGCTAACATGTTGCCACTGTTTAAGAAGAGTGGTAAGGACAAGCCAGGGAATTATAGACCAGTGAGCCTGACGTCGGTGGTGGACAAGTTGTTGGAAGGAATCCAGAGGGACAGGATGTACATGTATTTGGAAAAGCAAAGACTGATTAGGGATAGTCAACATGGCTTTGTGCATGGGAAATCATGTCTCACAAACTTGCTTGAGTTTTTTGAAGAAGTAACAAAGAGGATTGATGAGGGCAGAGTCGTAGATATAATCTATATGGACTTTAGTGTGGCGTTCAACAAGTTTCCCCATGGGAGACAGATTAGCAAGGTTAGACCTCACAGAATAAAGGGAGAACTAGCCATTTGAATACAGAACTGGCTCAAAGGTAGAAGACAGAGGGTGGTGGTGGAGGGTTATTTTTCAAACTTGGAGGGCTGTGACAAGTGGAGTGCCACAAGGATCGGTGCTGGGTCCTCTACTTTTTGTCATTTACATAAATTATTTGGATGTGAGCATAAGAGGTACAGTTAGTAAGTTTGCAGATGACACCAACCTTGGAGGTGTAGTGGACAGCGAAGAAGGTTACCTCAGATTACAACAAGATCCTGATCAGATGGGCCAATGGGCTAAGAAGTGGCAGATGGAGTTTAATTCAGATAAATGTGAGGTGCTGCATTTTGGGAAAGCAAATCTTAGCAGGACTTATACACTTAATGGTAAGGCCCTAGGCAGTGTTGCTGAACAAGGAGACCTTGGAGTGCAGGTTCATAGCTCCTTGAAAGTGGAGTCGCAGGTAGATAGGATAGTGAAGAAGGCGTTTGGTATGCTTTTCTTTATTAGTCAGAGTATTGAGTACAGGAGTTGGGAGGTCATGTTGCAGCTGTACAGGACATTGGTAAGGCCACTGTTGGAATATTGTGTGCAATTCTGGTCTCCTTCCTATCGGAATGATTTTGTGAAATTTGAAAGGGTTCAGAAAAGATTTACAAGGATGTTGCCAGGATTGGAGGATTTGAGCTATGGGGAGAGACTAAACAGGCTGGGGCTGTTTTCCCTGGAGCATCAGAGGCTGAGGAGTGACCTTATAGAGGTTTACAAAATTATGAGGGATATGGATAGGATAGGATAAATAGATAAAGTCTTTTCCGTGGGGTAGGAGAGTCCAGAACTAGAGGTCATAGGTTTAGGGTGAGAGGGGAAAGATATAAAAGGGACCTAGGGGGCAATGTTTTCTTGCAGAGGGTGGTACATGTATGGAATGAGCTGCCAGAGGAAGTGGTGGAGGCTGGTACAATTGCAACTTTTAAAAGGCATTTGAATGGGTATATGAATAGGAAGGGTTTAGAGGGATATGGGCCAGGTGCTGGTAGGTGGGACTAGATTGGGTTGGGATATCTGGTCGGCATGGATGGGTTGGACCGAAGGGTCTGTTTCCATGTTGTACATCTCTATGAGTCTATGACTCTAAGTATATTACACTGCAAACAGACTTGAGATGGTATACCTTGAGGCTTTGTTCATTGTAGCTGGTGACTTCAAACAGGTCAACCTCAAGAATGTGCTACTAAAATACCATTAACACATTTCCTGTCCCACCAGAGATCCAAACATGCTTCAGCATTGTTATACAACCATCAAAGGACGTACCACTCCATTTTCCATCCATAGTTTGGAAAATCAGATCACTGTGCTCCTCCTCCTTACAAGCAGAAATTGAAACATGAGGCCACAGTACGTGTTGGTCCGAGGCAATGGAAGGGCTTCTACAGGACTGCTTAGAGTCAGTGAACTGGGCCATATTCAAGAACTCAGCACCAACCTAAATAAATTGCAACTATTCTTATAGGAAGTGTGTAGAAGCCTGCGTGCCAGAGAAGTTAATCCAAACGTTCCCCAACTGGAAACCATGGATGAACATGGAGATCCACTTCCTACTGAAGTCCAGGTCTAAGGCATTCAAGTCAGTCAACCATGATTTATACCGGAAATCCAATAAGGCCATCAGAGACACCAAGAGAAAATAGCAAACTAAGCTTGAGATCCAAACCAACCATATGGACACCTGCTGTCTGTGACAAAGTTTACATGATATAACAGGCTACAAAACGAAGTCAAACAGAATTGTGGGTAACAGTACATCCCTACCAATGAGCTCAATGAATCTACACTCATTTTGAACAGAAGATCAGTGAAAGGATGTCACTTGTCCCAGTTGCCTCAGATGCATCTGTATACTCAGACATTACCACAGACATTAGGTCGATCTTCTTGAGAGTGAACCCACAGACAGTGACTGGCCCTGATGGAGTCCCCAGCCGTACATTCAGATTCTGTGCTGACCAGCTGGCAGGAATATTCACTGACATCTTTAGCCTCTCCTTACTACGAAATGAAGTCCCCACCTTCTTCAATAAGATCTCCATTATCCCAGTGCCAAAGAAAAATCATGCAGTGTGCCTCAATGACCAAGTCCAATGGCTCTGACCTCCATGAATTTTGAAGTGCTTCGAAAGGTTGGTCATGGCTCAAATCAACTCCAGCCGACCAGATTACCTTGATCCTTTTAATTCACCTATCAGCACAACAGGTCCACAGTACACCATCTCCCTGGCCCTGCCCTCATCCTTGGATAGCAAGGATACTGACGTCAGGCTTCTACTTACTGACTACACTTTCAACACCATCATTCCAAGCAAACCTAAGTCTCGGCTCACCCCTCTGCAACAGGATTCTCAACTTCCTGATCCATAGACCACAATCGGTAAGGATAGGTGACAACAATACCTTTACCATAATCCTTCATACCAGTGCCCCACAATGCTGCATACTCAGCCCCATACTGTACTCCTTGTACACTCAATTGTACATGTTCTATGACAACACAATCACTGTAGGTCAGATCTCAAACAACAATGAGCCAGAATACAGGAAAGAGATAGAGAGCTTAGCAGCATGGTGTAAAGACAACACTCTCTCCCTCAATATCAACGAAATGAAGGAGCTGGTAATTGCCTTCAGGAAGCAGAGTGGAGGGATTGCCCTGTCTTTATCAATGGCGTTAAGGTAGAAATGGTCAAGAACCTCAAGTGCCTGGGAGTGATGATCACCAATAATCTGTCCTGGGTCAAGATTAGAGTGGTGCTGAAAAAGCACAGCAGGTCAGGCAGCATCCGAGGAGCAGGAAAATTGACATTTTTGGCAAAAGCTCTTCATCAGGAAATAATCTGTCCTGGTCTAATCAGGTTAACATTATGATCAAGGAAGTACGATGACCCCTATACCTCCTCAGAAGGCCAAGAAAGTTTGGCATGTCCACAGTGACTCTTACCAATTTTTATAGATGCACCATAGAAAGCATCCTGTCTGGATGCATTGCAATGTGGTATGCTCTTCACAAGACCACAAGAAACTACACAGAGTTATGAACACAGCGCAGTCCATCATACAAACCAGCCACCAATCCATTGACTTGATGTATATTCCTGTTGCATCAGGAAAACAACCAATATAATCAAAGACCCCTCCCTCCCCTGTTATACTCTGTTCCACACTCTTCCATCAGGTAGAAGATATAAAAGTTTGAATGCACATACAAACAGATTCAGGAACAGCTTCTTCCCAGCTGTTATCAGACTTTTAAACGGACCTCCATAATGTTAGTGTTGATCTCTCTCTGCATCTTCTCGGTGGCTGTAACACTGTATTAGCATTTTGTTCTGTTGCCCTGATGCACGTCTATAGTATAATCTGCCTGTAAAGTACATAAAATAATATGTTTTACAGTACCGAAGTACATATGACAGTAATAAATCAAATCAGCTCAACCGTCTTCAGCCAATTTAATTTATCCCATGGATATCAAGAAATAGTTGGAGTTATTGGATACTGCAAAAGTTATAGACCCTGACAATATTCCATCAATACTACTGAAGACTTGCACTCCAGAACTTGCCACTCCCCTCATCAAGCTGTTCCAGTGCAGTTACAACACACTCGGGAGGATAGAGGGGAGGGTTGACAATGGCTGGTTGCTGAAAGACATCCCCTCCATCCTTGCCTCCAATGCTGCCCAAGATAAGTCAACATTTTTCCATGATCTGCAGCCTGCAATCCCTACCGGTACCATCCGTGCCCGGACAGGTTTTCGTGGTTGTGCAGTGGGCTCCAGCACCCAGTAGCTGCTGGCCTACAGTTCGCTGGCAGCTTCAGGTGGCTGGGACTTCTTTGGTGAGATACCTCATTGGCCATGAACCCTGTCAGGTTAGGCTGGCACTTGATCCAGCGGGCTTTCTCATTCATAGGGGTGGGGGGCAAGGTGGGGAATTAGCCTGCACCCTCTCCCCACAACCTTCCCACCACCCACCCACAGTGCAGACACTAAACCCGGCTCAATGCAGTTTCACAAGTCTGACTTGCTGAGTGTTTTGAGCATGTTCTGGTTCACTATTTATTATTGGAGGTGATAACAATGTGCCAATTAAATAAATGCAAAGTCAATGAGCATTCTACATTTGAAAGAGATGAATATCACTCCCAAGGCATTTTTACCAGAAAAATGATTATCACTTCTTCATAATGTTCCTATTCTAGTGATCTTGTTTCAAAATGCTGATAGCATTATAGGATTACTGACTTGAAGGAATTACTGACTGTGATGCCCATATGAATCATTCCTTTTCTGCATTCACTGCACTAAGAGAATAAAAACAGGACAAAATGTCCTGCCAATTCTTGCCTGTGTGAAGTAATGTTCCGTGTTACAGAGAAAGCCAAGTCAACTGTGTGCAATTAATATTACCTGGCTCTGTTCAATTAGATCAGCATCTGAAAACAAGACACATGGTAATAATAAAGAAATAATGAAAGGGCTGGGATTCGGTATTACAAATAGATGGAAAGCATGAACTTTTCTCACTGTAAGTTAAGTATGCAATGATGGTATTTGTCAAATGATGTAGGTACACAGAGGCCACCAAAAATGAACATGTGTGGGAGCTGAATTAATATTAATGAGACTGCCATTAACACTGGACCATTACGGTAATAATGACGTGATTAAACTGAGCTGCATTACAACTTCAAGTCTTGCGACAATGCCATCACTCCACCAGTATGGGCAGCCATTGTCCATGAAAACAAATCAAACAAAACTCTTAAATAAAAAAAAGTTCAATCGATGAAAATATATCTGACTTTCTAAAGTAATTCTGACATTCAACTCTCTTTTCAACGTTATGAATCGCTTCGTCACAGTAACTAAAACATAGAGATTCTGGTGGTGGAGCTAACGCAATGTATTTCTTCTGTAATGGGCACAAAGCAATCATTTTTCTAGGGCAGTAAATATTTTGCTGAAATGAAACACACAAAAATGTGTCAGAGCTTTCTAAGACATGCACATGTCACTTTGAAGCAATATTCACCATACACATTGTTGTCTCATTTATATTGTCAGCCAGTGGTTATTTATTGTTTGGCCGTGTGTAACAGCTTACAGGTTACGTAATTTACTTAATTTAGAAAATACATTTCAATGTGTTAAGGGATAAAATTCTAGAATAGAAATTACAAACGGATTTTAGGCAACTAACTAAGCTTGCAGGCTGACATGATATGTAATGATAACTAATTATGTGTAATTAAAGGTAGAGTCCGGCTAATAAAGTTTAATGAATGAAAAAAAGTCAATCAGCAGTAATAGCATCGGGTCCCAAGTTGCTGGAGGCCAGTTTGATTTGTGGATATTGAAAATGACTCTGTTCATCCATTCCTTCTCTGTTGATAACATGGTAATTGGACTTTAGATCGGTTAACTATGGATTATTCAATTCATTGTGATGGCTCCAGTAAGCTTAATCAGTGGATAAAATAGTTGTAAATTTGCAGAAATTTCATCTGGTCCTTCTTTTTAATTTCTAGTGCCTTCCTCATCCATCAAAGTTTCACCTGCACTTCCACGCATGCCATTTATTGTATCCATTGCTCCCGATGAGGTCTCCTCTACATTGGACAGACTGGACGCCTTCTCGCAGAGTGCTTCAGAGAACGTCTCCGGGACACCCACACCAATAAACCCCACTGCCCCGTGACTGAACACTTCAACTCCGCCTCCCACTCTGCCGAGAACATGCAGGTCCTGGGCCTCCTTCATTGCCACTCCCTCACTACCCGACGCCTGAAGTAAGAACACCTCATCTTCCACCTCGGAACCCTTCAACCCCAGGTATCAATGTGGACTTCACCAGTTTCCTCATTTCCCCTCTTCCCATCTTACCCCAGTTTCAACCTTCCAGCTCAGCACCGTCCCCATGACCTGTCCCACCTGCCAATCGTCATTCCCACCTATCAGCTACCTTCTCCCCAGCCCCACCCCCCTCCCTCCCATTTATCTCTCCACCCCGGAGACTTCCACCCTCATTCTTGATGAAGGGCTCCTGCCTGAAAGGTCGATTCTCTTGCTCCTTGGATGCTGCATGACCTACTGTGCTTTTCCAGCACCATACACACTCAACTCTGATCTCCAGAAGCTGCAATTCTCACTTTCTCCTCCAGTATTACAGATCAGTCAGGGAATCTAATACAGTTGATGTGTCAAAATACACTTTATTTGCACTTGGTCATCTGGATAGTGACTCTGGTAGAAACTCAAATTTTTGATACATTCATGGGATGTGAACTCATTGGCAGGGCCAGGATTTATTGCCCATCAGAGTTGTGTTTGATAACTTACCTTCTTGAATTGTTGCTGTCTATTTGGTGTACAATTCCATAAAGGAGAGAGTTCTAGGAGTTTGACTCAGTGACAGTGTAGGAATGATGATATATTTCCAAATCAGGATGGGTTTGGCTTGGAGGAGAACTTGCAGTTGGTGTTCCCATGTATATACCTTCCTCATCTGCTCATAGTCATGAGATTTAGAAGATAATCTCTAAGAATCCTTGATTAATTTCTGCTTGTAAATGGTGCACGCTGCTGCTACTGAGTGCCAGTGGTCGAGGGATTGGATGTTTGTGGATGTGGTGTCAATCAATGGAACTGCTTTGTCCTGGATGGTGTCAAGTTTCATGAGTGTTGTTGGAGCTGTACTCATCCAGTGAAGTGGTGAGTCACACCGAATTTGTACTTTGTTGATAGTGGATAGGCTATGGGGAGTCAGGAGGAGAGTTAGTCGCTACGGTCTTCCCAGCCTCTGACTTGCTCCTGCAGCCAAGTCATTTATAAAGTATTTATAAAGTTCGCTCCAGTTCAGTTCCTGTCAGTGGTAACCCCAAGGAGTTTACTCCATAGCGCTGACCAGGGATCTTTCCCATTCTTACTGCCTACCATAGGCATGATGAAACAATTTACTGGTTAGTAACCAAGTTGTTTGGCCCATATTATGAATTGACTTTCCTTGGACATCAAGCCCTGCAGTGAATCTCTAGTTGATCAGCAGGAATATCACCTACTCTACCAAAAGACCAGCTCTCAAGAGCATCAAGTACTTTCCAATAAATGTATTTTCTTATTTCAAATATTTGTTGGCATTATCCTAGCTGACCTTGGTGACTCCATCTAGCCTCATATTGCTACAGTTGATGTCTATTCAGCTGACTCTGATTCTGTTACATCTTACAAATTTCTCGCTTCACTTTATCATTAATTACTATTCTTTATTTTCCTCCTCCCATCTTATGACAATCGATTCTTAACGTATCCACTTCTTCCAAAAGGTGTCAAAACTGTGACACCACTTGCTCTTCCCCAACAACCTTTACTTCTTCTTTTATCATGCTGTTTGAAATAAATCCATTTTCCACTCAACTGAAAGCAT
This sequence comes from Hemiscyllium ocellatum, assembly GCF_020745735.1. NCBI lineage: Eukaryota > Metazoa > Chordata > Chondrichthyes > Orectolobiformes > Hemiscylliidae > Hemiscyllium > Hemiscyllium ocellatum. The sequence continues at coordinate 84,108,947 of NC_083408.1, forward strand.
TTGCTTCCAAAATGTGAACTGACCTCAAAATGGACAGAGGTGGAACCCACACAATGAATAGCAACAATGAAAATTTTTAAAATGTCCAGTCCATTTGTGCCTGTTAAAGTAGATCAATATGAGCCACTTCAAGCCCTATGTTTATGATATCAGTTTGACAAGTTGCACGTTTAAGGAAGCTACCCTGGCTTTAAAACATGTTATCAGGTTTTATCCTGTGAAGGAGCTGTCACCCTTATATGTCAGTAACATCAATATCTGTAGGATTAGAGAAAAAAAGAGGCTGACTTCTTATCCTTAGAATATTCATGAAGTCACATTTTTTGAAAGGATATTTGTCAGTGAACTAAAAAGCTGCTGATATTACATTATCACTTCATTCATATGACCTTTCCTTTCCCACCTCTCAGCCATAATCTCAATGTTCCTTTAGCAATAGGCATGACATCTTCAAATATAAGTGCACAGTGGGAATATTAAGTCGAAATGCAATTAATTTATTGAATCTTGATGAATTCTCCCAGTTGAAATTTATCAACCCAAATGTCAATATTCAACATCACATGGGAAACTTCAATTCCCATAAGCTGCAAGTGTCATTTTTAACAGATACATCATGATTCAACTCTCTTTGCTTTCTCAAGCAAATGTCTACATAGCTAAAATATGTCCTGGTGGTCAATTTGACTTTCACAGAAAAAGTGAGAATGTTCCACAAGATCATCTGCAATTTCCCCCAGTTCAAGTCAGCAGCTTTCCACCAGCCATGCTACAGTCCCTGCAGTTACAGCTCCATATAATAGCACCAGAATAAGCAAAGGTATCTCACAACAGGCTTGAAGAGAAAACTCCAGAGCAGTTAGCTGTGTGTGGAATATTGAATGGTTATTGGATATTCTTCTGTTTAGAATTGCTATTTTATGGTGACTTTTATTTTGCCAATGCAGCCAAGAAAATACTGTAATTAATTTTCACTGATAAAGACATTGTAAGGTATGTGACTGTTGTGGCTGTGAAAGGTCATTATATCAGTGAATTTATTTGCACCAAGATCTTTCCAGCCTAAAGCAGGAAACACATATAACAAAATCCAGTCAATGTCTACTACTGCATCAGAGATTTGACGGATGTTCTTTATGCTAGGCCATAGTGTTCAATAGTGTGATTGTTCTATGTTTGAACATGGTAGTCAGTTTATGATTTATACAATTTTGCATGCTTGCTTAAGCGTGTGGCTGGAGTTAGAGTGCTAAAGGGACTGTGAGGTTTTCATGAGGTGTGTGTGTGTGTATGTGTGTACGTATATATGTATATACACGTGAATATGTGTGTGTGTATATGTATGTATGTGTGTATATATGTGCACGTCTGTATGTATATGTGTATATGTCTGTGATGAGACAGAGTGTAGAGGTTATTTCAGATCCACAAACAGTGGAACACCTAGAAGCAAAGACAAGAAGTTCCTCCAGAGTGCTCCAGACAGCAGAAAATTATTGTTCCAGCACCTCAAGCATTGGTGCTATGATGCTTCTCACCATCACATGGTTCTCAATGTAAGTGTGCAGGCCACATTTAGATCATAAGACATAGCAGAAATTAGGCCATTCAGTCCAGCAAGTTAGCTCCGCCATTCGATCACAGCTGATAGGTTTCTCAATTCCATTCTCCCGCTTTCTACCCGTAAACCATGATCCCCTTGATACTCAAGAACTTTCAATATCAGACTTAAATGTACTCAATGACGTGGCCTCTACAGTCTTCTGTGGCTATGGATCCCATAGATTCACCACTCTCAGGCTGAAAAGGTTTCTAATTATCTCTGTTCTAAAAGGCCTTGCTTTTATTGTGGTGGCACGGTGGCTCAGTGGTTAGCACTGCTGCCTCACAACGCCAGGGACCCAGGTTTGATTCCCACCTCAGGCAACTGTCTGTGCGGAGTTTGCACGCTCTCCCCGTGTCTTCATGGGTTTCCTCCGGTTTCCTCCCACAATCCAAAAGATGTGTAGGTTAGGTGAATTGGCCATGCTAACTTGACAAATCAGGTGTCAATATAGGGTAAGGGAATGGGTCTGGGTGGGCTCTCTTCGGAGGGTCAGTGTGGACTTGTTGGGCCAAATGGCCTGTTTCCATACTGTAGGGAATCGAATCTTATTCTAAGGCTGTGCACTCAGGTCCTAATCTCTCCTACCAATGGAAACATCTTCCCAACATCTATTCTGTCCAGGCCATTCAGTATTCTGTATATTTCAACTAGATCCCCCCTCATCCTTCTAAACTCAATCGAGTATAAATTTGGAGTCCTCAAACATTTCTCGTATGTTAAGCTTTTCATTCCTGGGGCCATTCTTGTGAACCTCCTCTGAACACGCACCAAGGCCAGTATATCCTTTCTGACATATAGGGCCCAAAACTGCGCACAATACTCCAAATGTGGTCTAATCAGAGCTTTATAGACCCTCAGAAGTACATCCCTGCTTTTATATTCAAGTCCTCTCAAAATAAATGCCATCATTGCATTTGCTTTACTAACTACTGACTCAACCTGCAAGTTTACCTTGAGAGAATCCTGGACTAGAACTCCCAAGCCTCTTTGCATTTCAGACTTCTGAATTTTCTCCCCATTCAGAAAATAGTCCATTCCTCTATTCTTCCTTCCAAAGTTCATGACCTCACACTTTCCCACGTTGTACTCCATATGTCACTTCTTTGTCCACTCTCCTAACCTGTCCAAATCCTCCTGCAGCCTCCCTGTCTCCTCAATACAATCTGTCCCTCTACCTATCCTTGCATCGACTGCAAACTTAACCAGAATGCCCTCGGTTCCTTCATCTAAATCATTAATGTATAAAATGAAAAGCTGTGGTCCCAACATTGACGCTTGCGGAACACCATTTGTTACTGGTTGCAATCCTGAGAAGGACCATTTTTATCCCCATTCTCTGCTCATTCTGTGTCAAAACATTGCCTCTCAGGTTCCCTTTTATTCTTTCCCCTCTAAGTATAAACTGGTGCCCTCTCATCCTTGATTCCCCAACCCTGGGAAAATGACTGAGTGCATTCAACCTATCCAGGCCTGTCATGATCTATACACCTCTATAAGATCCCCCCTCAGTCTCCTTCACTCGCAAGAAAAATGTCCTCACTTGTCCAATCTCTCACTATAATTCAGACCGTATGTGGAAGGGTCCTCTTTCCATTACTCTGCACTCGGCCTGGCATCGGGGTTCACCGATTACTGTGGTGGTCTCTCTCTCTTTCTCCAGCAGGCTCTGAAACTTCAAAGACCCGGAATGCCGCACTAGGACAACTCTGCTGGAGAGAGGGGGATGAAATGAACTCACTGTTTATAGCCTGACCAGTGAATTGGAACAGTAATCGCGACCGCCACCAAGGCCTGTGCGATTCCCTCTCTTGTTGATGGGACAACGGCCACCTGGTACCTACCAACTCGGGCAATACCCGGAACAGAGAGGAAAAAAATGGGATCAAATTGCTTACCTGGCCAGCAGTTCCTCTTGAGTGGGCGGTTTGAAGCGCCCAGATCACCGTTCGGTCCTTGACACTGGAAGATTAGTCTGGGAACTACTGTGAACTCCGCCAGAATTGGTGTACCCAGAAGGAGGAGAAAGTGAGGACTGCAGATGCTGGAGTTCAGAGCTGAAAATGTGTTGCTGGAAAAGCGCAGCAGGTCAGGCAGCATCCAAGGAGCAGGAAAATCGACGTTTCGGGCAAGAGCCTGAAGAAGGGCTCATGCCTGAAACGCCGATTCTCCTGCTCCTTGGATGCTGCCTGACCTGCTGCGCTTTTCCAGCAACACTTACCCAGAAGGAGCACAGACAGACTCAAATATGAGTTCAAAATTACCAGTGAACTTTATTGCAGAAAAAGAATATTCAACTTGCTCAATCCGTACAATAATTTGATGAAACTTATACTCTATGCTGTGATATAAAACACAAGAAAACTGGAGTGGACACAACATAAATCTTTAACCTTACACAATTTATAGGGGTCATATACTTTAAGAATTACACAACCACTATGGCTAACCTACTACTCCAGAGTATGAGTGTCCCAGGCCTGAAAAGGGTTCTCACAGTCTCCGAGGAACTTTTTGCCTGTCCAGTGGAGCTCCTTCTCTGCCTCGGATGTTGTTGCTCACTTCCGAAGTCCAAGGTCACAGACAGGGTCGATGTCTTCAGCCCCAAAGCGTTGGTGTCCAGAGACCCAGTGAAGAGAGTGAGAAAGAAAGTGTCTGATAGCTGCCCCTGCTGCCCTGTGTACTCTTGCGATTCCAAAGGATTGGCCATCTCCGCCCCTCAGGTAATTCCATTTCACAAAGCATCTCCGGTGATTGCTAGGGATGGTTTCATCTCATCATTTGTGGAAACAAAAGGGTCAATACTGTCCCAAATTTACTGAACTGAAATTTTGATGACTTCGTGGAGCCTCCCAAACTGGTTTCAGATTAGAGTAAATCATTATCCCATTAACTCGATAGGCTCCATTGTTCACAGTTTCAGGGTTCGTTACCATTTTTATGCCTGCTCCTCAATGCAATATCTGGTGGGTGCCATTTTGTTGGTTGAGTTATCTCATGCCTTTGATGATCTCTGTCCCCAGAAAAAGGTCTATCCTTATTCTGGTAGACCTGCTGGGAAATCCTGCCTGCACAGGTTGACCAGCTTTTCACAAAAGGCTATTTTCTTTCAGTCTTTCCTTTTAAAACTGGGGATTGCCCTGAAACTGCTACACCTTGAGTCCTGGCATCCTTGTAAATTTCTTCTGTACTGTTTCCAGTTTAATAACATTGTTCCTACAGCAAGGTGCCCGCAACTGAACATAATACCTCAAGTGTGGCCTCACCAATATCCTGTACAATTGCGACATAACTTCTCAACTTCTATACTCAATGCCTTTATTGACGAAGTCCAGTGTGCCAAAAGCCTTCCTCACTGCCCTGTCTACCTGTGACTCCACTTTCAGAGAACTGTGCACCTGAACTCTAAGGTCCCTCTGTTCCACTTCACTCCTTAAGGCCCTATCATTCCCCATGAAACTCCTACCTTGATTTGACTTTCCAAAATTCAAGACCTCACACTTATCTATATTAAACATCATTTGCTATTTCTGGCCCACTTCCCCAGCTTATCCAGGTCCTGCCGAAATTTCTGCTAACCTTCCTCACTGTCCATGATACTTCCTATTTCAGTGTCATCTGCAAACTTGCTACTCATGCCTTGTACATTCTCATCCATATCATTGGCATAGGTAACAATATGTGTGTGTACCAAAAGAAAGAGCAAAAGTTGACCTTCCTTGGGATATAAGGCAGGGCAAGTAACTGAATTGTTAATAGGGAACACTTGCAGACCAGTGATTGTGCTTCTATTAGTTTTAACATATGGAAAAGAATAGACCTTGCACAAAAGTTGAAGTTCTTAATTGCAGTAAAGCAAACTTTGACGTTATGAGATAGGAAACTTCAATGGGCTCAGCACCAACTCCTGAGGCACTCCACTAGTCGCAGGCCTCCAGTCCAACAAGCATCCTTCTACTATTACCGTTGGGTTCCTACCATCAAGCCAATTCTGTATCCAATTTGCCAGCTCCCCCTGGATTCCATGCGATCTAACCTTCTCGAGCAGCATACCATATAGAACCTTATCAATCAAAGCCCTTATTGAAATCCAAATAGACAATGTCTACCCACCCTGCTTTTGTCAAACTTCCTGGTCACTTCATCAAAGAACTCTAACAAATTTGTGAGGTATGATCTCTCACCCACAAAACCATACTGACTATTCCTAATCAAATCTTGTCTTTCCAAGTGCATGTACCTACCACAGATGTTAGGCTTACTGGCCTATAGTTCTCAGGTTTTTCTTTGCAGCCTTTCTCGAATAAGGGCGCAACACTCATTACCTCCAGTCTTCAGGGACCTCACCTGTGGCTAACGATGATGCAAAAATATCAACCACGGCCCCCACAATATTTTCTCTGGCTTCTTGCAGTGTTCTCAGATATATCTGTTGGGGAGAATCTGCTATCGGGGTACCTACATTGGGGCTAGGGAGGGGAGCACCATTATTAAAGCAGACACTGTCAGATACCAGCTAAAACACAGCCATGTAAAGTAAACCCAGCCACTGCAGGACTGTCTGCCTGGGGCCACATTCCTGGGGGATTAGAACATGTCCGTCAGTTTCAGATCATCCTGCTACACTCTCATTGTTAATAAAGGAAACCGGTAACTATCGGATAGTGTAAATCGCACCGATACCACACTTGATTGATAAAGTACTTGCTAATGCCTCCGCTGACGTCAAACTCATTCGGGTCCTATGTTAAATGATAATATCTGTATATTCAACTATGGAGAACTATTGTGAACGCCCAGACAGCCAGACGCATGGCAATGAGGAAACCCTTCCAACAATAAACTTTTAATTTACAAGATCGGAAACTGCCGAACCCAGGATGTCTACCCATTGTTCGGCACAGCAGGAGTGGGACAGGTATCTCGGGGCAGCCAATAGAGACACTAATCCCTTCACAGACAGGTGAACCGACCAATGAAAGAGCCAAACAAGGGGAACCTGACCGGGAACTCGAGGAAGCGCGAAGTATAACTGCACCAGATCCGAAGGGAGAGAGAGAACGCCTTCTCCAACGAATTGCATGCCTTTGAATTCGTTGTATAGTTTGCCAGTCATGATTCTGTAATAAACGGTGTTTTTGCTCCAAACTCTAGCCGGTTTGATCTCTCCTTCCAACGAACACGTAGAGACGAGACCATTCGGTTTCCGTCTCAACAGATGGTGAGCCTGACGCGGGAAGGGTAGGAGACGACCGCAAGTTGGCCACGTTGGCGGACCGGAGGGCAGACAAACTTTCGGCCGAACTTTTAAAAGGTGAGGAAGCGCCTGTTAAAGCAAAGACTTCCAGTAGGTAAATTTTTTCAGTTAGTCAGTCTTTGTCTGCTCCCTGATCCTCACCAACACAAACAGTACTTTTAAATCAGTTTGGCAGCAACGTTGCAGAGTCCATACTGGTAAGCTATTTTCTCACTTCTTCACTAATACCTGCCTGTTATCGCGGTACTGAAGTGACTAATTGATCCATGGCTAGCCTTAAGTTAATGCGCGCTTTTTGAGTCGAGTTACTGCGTGGATTTCGGATCCTGGACGCAGCTTTTTGAGTTTGAGTTTTACGCGTGGATTTCGGATCCTGGACGCGGTTTTTGAGTTAAGTTAATGCGTGGATTTCGGATCCTGGACGCATGTTTTTGAGTTTTGAGGTTTACGCGTGGATTTCGGATCCTGGACGCGGTTTTTGAGTTAAGTTAATGCGTGGATTTCGGATCCTGGACGCATGTTTTTGAGTTTTGAGTTTTACGCGTGGATTTCGGATCCTGGACGCGGTTTTTGAGTTAAGTTAATGCGTGGATTTCGGATCCTGGACGCATGTTTTTGAGTTTTGAGGTTTACGCGTGGATTTCGGATCCTGGACGCGGTTTTTGAGTTAAGTTAATGCGTGGATTTCGGATCCTGGACGCATGTTTTTGAGTTTGAGTTTTACGCGTGGATTTCGGATCCTGGACGCGGTTTTTGAGTTAAGTTAATGCGTGGATTTCGGATCCTGGACGCATGTTTTTGAGTTTGAGTTTTACGCGTGGATTTCGGATCCTGGACGCATGTTTTTGAGTTTGAGTTTTACGCGTGGATTTCGGATTCTGGACGCGGTTTTTCAGTTAAGTTAATGCGTGGATTTCGGATCCTGGACGCATGTTTTTGAGTTTGAGTTTTACGCGTGGATTTCGGATCCTGGACGCGGTTTTTCAGTTAAGTTAATGCTTGGATTTCGGATCCTGGACGCATGTTTTTGAGTTTGAGTTTTACGCGTGGATTTCGGATCCTGGACGCGGGTTTTTCAGTAAAGTTTATGCGTGGATTTCGGATCCTGGACGCAGCTTTCTGAGTTAAGGTAAAAGCGTGGCTTACGGAGCCTGGACGCTTAGTGAAATTAATTAATACAGCGCTGACCGCACTTGACTGATTGGATCCTTTCTCTTTTTATTAAGCACTTTAACTCCGACAACTATCGATTGACACACTCGCTGCTAGCATCCTAAGGGGACAGAGGACGGATCTCATCTCCTGGATAGGGTTTACCTGCACAGGCGTTTGCCTTAGACCGGTTGTTAAGAGCAGAAATCTGCCACGCGAAGGTCAGGCTTTTGAAAAACGCACTGGTTTTAAAGCGGTACCCACCAGGTGAGATCCGTCATGGGGGACTTGAACTTTGGACCACCAAAAATGACCCAATTTCGACCATTACGCCCCGGAGTGCCCTGGTGGCACCTCACGGTCGGCACAGACGTAACTTGGCATGCCCATTTATTACTGGACAGTGTAACAGTGCACAAGACAGCACTGGATCAAGTGTTTAACCAAGCGCCCGCCCAAAAGGACCTGATATTGACGAGACTAAAAGAGACCTTCACAGATACGGCGCTAATGACCAAAATTTTAAACGGTCTCCTATTCGCGCCGCAATATTCAGCGCGGCAAACGATAGCCCTAGGGAAACCCCCTACTGATTGGGCACCACCGACCGCCGAAAAATCCCCGGGGTGGAAAACGAAACTGTTAATCACATTCATCCCACAGTGGCAAGCGGGCCACTGTACCTCCACCACAGCCCCAGTCATCTCGGATGCCCCTGCCCAAGAGTTGCACCACCTCACTGCCACCGTTTCCATTCCACCTGATGCACACGCCAGTGAACACACCCCACTCCCGAACACCCCGGCACCTCAGCCCCTTACAGGAAAGGTGCTGGACGAAATTCGTACACAAATTAGAGAGAATAACACCACCAAAGAGGCTCAGCGGAAACTCCGTTACCTCGACAATACCCTCAAGCTGTGGCATAACAAAGACTGGTTCCCTGAGGATCACCAGCCCTTTTTCACACCAGCAAATTTTGAACGCTGCCAGGCCAATATACACACCTTGAAAGAGAGAAAAGATAAGACTAAGAAAACTCTTTTTACTCTGTCAAAGCCTCCTGCTACAGCAGATGACGAATCTGTCTACCTCCGGGAGCTCTTAGTAAGGTTGCTGACCCATTTGCCTGCCCCGCCAGCTGAGACGCCTCCTAAGAACGAATGCGACCCCCTCCCGGAGCATGAGCCTGAGTGGGTTCCCAACCAGGCCCTACTTTGCCCCCTTCCCCCTACCCTTCACACGCCCACTATCCTACACCCTGCCCCAGCTGAACTGCTCAAGCCCAGTCCGCCACCCCCTTCTCTAGATGCGCTGGGCACCCTCAGGCTACAGTTCGGGGACGGTGTATATGAATATCTAGTGAGGGCCACGGACCTTTGGGAGACTGGCACAGGGGAAAGGCCCAATGGCTCCCCCTTGCCAATAGCACATTTTCAACGGGGGTTAATGGAAGAACTTCCCGCCCCAGTACAGAGCAAATTGAATGACCTTGTGGGGGTACACTCAGTGCCGGAGGACCAGGGCAAAACCCAGACACACCACTATCTATCCAGGTGCCGAGCATCAGAAAAGGCGGAAACTGAGAGACAGGCTTCCAAACTGCGTATGCAACTTATAGAGCGACTCGAAAAGGTTCTTCTACTGCTGGAGACGAAGGGCACAGCGCAGGGGCTTATGCCTTCGGCTCCACAGACGTGTAGTTCCCCTTCGCCCTACGCCCAGGGACTATTGCCCTCGCCCTCCCTTAGCAGGGCGGGCAGTTCTCAGTACCATATGCCTGCCCGCAGTAGACCAACCCGACCGCCCGCTGGGATACGAAAGGGGGGAAGGACAGACCCATTACCCGGGCGTTGTTGGAAGTGTCACGAAATTGGACACAATTCTTATAGATGCGATATGGAGACAGATGACTCATGCTGGATTTGTAAAGGGACAGGACATAAAGCCCGCCACTGCGGCAGGGAAAGGGTGCAACAAGCAGGGTCCACACTCCCAGCTGGCTCACCCTCTTATAGACACCCTGAGTCTAGACGTGGCAGACCCCGACAACGGAGGGAAACAACCAGGGGATTATGGAAAAGGGCCCCAGGACGCGGGATAGACAGGAAGGGGTGGATGGGTCTTGCCTAAGAATGGAGAACCACAACGATTACTTGACGGGCCCATGACAGATGGGGATAGCATGGTGAGCTGCGCAACTAGTAAGAGCAGTTTTACTGGGGATCGACTGTGTCAGTTTTCCTCCTTGCACCTCACGGTCCGTGCCTCGTTCGATTGGGGCTTCCCTACAATCTCACATTGATTTGTTTTAGGATTGGTAACTTCTGTCCACCCACAACTAAAAAACTGCTTCACAATCAGCCTTTTAATCAATCTTTTGTCCTTTCACAACAACAACACACAGGAGATTATACATCGTGCTTCCAATTACATCCTTCCCAACAGGTTGTAATCTTTACTTCTTACTGAACACCAAGCAGTGGCGTGTTGTTGTAAGCCCGACTTTATTCGGGATTATAGAAACCGGTATTCGGCTACGGTTTCACACAAATTGTCAGTTCCTGCGAGTATGTAATGCCCCGGAACATGTCACTAAAACTGGGGACAAGGGACTGCGACAGGCTGAGACGAGAGTACGACACACCGACAGTATGCGTGGATTGGCATGTATGTGGATGAAAACCAGTGTGGGGCCGGCCCAGTGTGAGAGGGAGTGAGTGAATGAGTGCAGTGATTTTTAACAGACGTGGCGAACGGAGGTGTCGCAACAAATGTTTCATCCCAGGACTCGGTGTACAGTGGACCGGCACCGACAGCCTGAGTGACGGACAGGGACCGTGGGAAGCCGCCCAGCAGCCGAAAGCAGTTTTACTGCTGTCGGGGTACGTGAGTATTGTTCCCTACACTGAGCGGTTTGGGATTGATAACTTAACGGTCTGGGATTTTTCTCCATAGTCTCGTCTTGATTTTTAGGATTAAATGCCGCTGGTCCCCCCACTATCACTTTTAATTACTCTTATACTTGGAAAGGAATACCTGAATGTAGGGAGGGGGCGCAGGAAGGGATGGTTGAGCCTTTACTTTAATAACACTACGGTTGTGGAATCCTAAGACGGTAAATCCCGGGGTGTCCCGTGCTCACCCTAGTTTTGGCGGGTCACCCTTCTCTGGGCGGGTCACCTTAGTTCTTGGTGGGCTTTCTTGCTTTTGGCGCGAAGACTCAGGTTGGGCGGGGCCAGCTGACTTTTGGCGCAAACGCTCAGTTGGGGCGGTGCCCGTTCGCTTTTGGCGCGAATGCTCACTCTTGGCAGTATTGCACAGTCTAGAAAGAGCTGCTCGCCTGCGGACGCTCCGCCACCCCTTTTAGCTCAACTACCGCGCCACCACTACACCGATGGGTCTCTCAAGCGTCATTGCCCTACTTCATGGGATTACTCGATGAACAGGTCCTCTTTAGTTACTGGGATGTCGATATGAATCATGCCTCTAACCACATCTTCTCTGACAGGTCGTACCTTTCTAACTCTAACGTCCCGACCGACAACGTGCGCATTGCCGTGTCGCCATATTGTGCATTTTCATTTACAACGTATTGTATGTCCAGTGTTTGGCCGTCCCGCTGCCCGAATATCCCCCAGCCCACTGATCTTGTCTCTCTCTTTTTCCCCCGCTGGTCACAGGCCTCAGGTCTCCAGCTAGGACGTGCTACTCAGCACCCAGCAGGGTGCTTGGCCCATCTCTCTTCCTCGCGGCCGCTCACTCATCTTTTTGTCCACCGACATGGGTGTTTAGGCCATCCCTTTTCCCCTCGTGTTCACAAAGTGCCAAGAACGAGGGGGGGCCCACCTACTCCTTCTTCCGTCTATGCCCTCCACATTTTTCTGCCCCCTCTCACGAACCCATTTTTATCTTTTCTCCCAAGTCCACAGATTTTTTCATTCGCTAAAGCATTATGGACGCTCATGGTCACGCCCCTTCATCGTTTTCTCCCAAACCCACACACTTTATGTTCACCGCCGGATCTGAGGTCGTCTTAGTTCTGTCTTTCATTCAGCTTGCATGAATTCAACTGGGTCTTGCTGAATAGAAGATCCGCTGATCCTTACGCTCCATCTCTTTTTAACGTTTTAAGCTCCCTGAGGTTTTCTACCAGGACACAGTAACTCATCTTCTGGCCTCATCTCTCCATTAGGGCATTTCACTCACTATGCTTCTACTGCCTTGCTCTGCGCCCCATCTTCTTTCCAAAGTCTCATGCTCCCTGAGGTTTGCTACCAGGACTTCCCAACCCCCATGCCCTGCCCAAATCCTTCAGTCTCCTCAGCTGCGAGTGCTCCTCGCCAATTCATCTGTTCATTTCTTTTGCGACGCACAGGTACGCACTGAGAACGGCAGGGTCACCAGGTTCCTTTATGATCCTTTCCCGGGGTATCTTTTCAAGGCTGCTACTTCCCTCAAACTGATCAAATCCTCAAATGTCAAACGGAGGAAAGTGCTACTCAGACAATTTCTATCCTGACCTGTCTGACCATCCTTTTATGATACTCTCCCTCTCCCTCTCCTTTACACAGGGATGAAGTCCGATATGCCCGCAGCACCTGCGCATTCTCTTTTGTCTACGCCACACGGCCCTACACACACACAGATTCTTGCATTCACAAGGATTATACTTGCACCTCTCATTTTGTATCTCGGTTGGGGGGACAAGTCCCCTCAGGCAAACAGTCCAATTTCGTCCCACCGCAAATCTCCTAATTGCCCAGAGTTTTACATTGTCCCCCTCTCCATAATCATCATCATCATTTCTTATACTGAGCTGGCTGGAAACACATAGGCCACCGCACGCACCACTTCTCCCATTGCTCCAGGTCAGCACAACCTAATATATCCCTAAAATCACTCGATGAGACAGGACCTCGCGGGGAGATGCAGACTGAGAGGGGAGCATGCAGCCCCACCTTGACACGGCCCGACATGGGTCCATTTCACTGATATCTTTGCTCTTCTTGTACTTTATTCTGCTGTCTAAACTCTTCATTGGGCCTTCTCTCGGGAGATCCACCTTGTTAATCATGGACTCCGCTGTGAGCAGGCGAATAGCCGTCCAAGTAGGATTGTGCCCTTTTTAGTTGGTGATTCAACTCCCTTTTCGTCTAAATTTGTCTTTATCCCTTGCGTAGGCGCCTTTTTCTGATGTTACCCATATTCTGAGTTACAGTCGCGTTCCGCTCCAATATCCTACCCAAATGTCTAGGGGCGACAATCCGCCCTGCCTGCAAAGGGGGGGTCCCAGCCGCCTTGAGGCTTACGCTGCACGCCCTGAGAGGTTAGGGCGATCTCCTGCGCTGTGTCTTCCCTAACCACACGGTGGAAATTTACCTGCTCTACAGTCCTGTTGCCACAGAGTTGATGGGGATCCTCATCATTTCCACATTAATGACCCTTATCCTAAACGGTCTCCATGGGTGACTCATCAAACGATTGTCCTACGACAACCCCATTGGTTGTGCGCCCCGAGCACGGACAGTTCCCCGGGGTGCAAATCGAGGTTGCTTGCGCCCCTTACCGCGCAGTATCAAGGCGTACCGTAGGCCTTCCCCTATACAGTCTATTGTAGTTCCCTTCTCAATATTACCAATCCCACTTCCCTCTCGAGGGACTTACTCTATTTTTTGACACAACTCCTGGACGAATGTTTTTACACCTCAAACATTGCGTTTTAAAACATACAGGCGCCTGCGCTCCTGCTGCTGCTAGTATACATTCCTACCGAGTCAGAACTGCCACTCGTACTATCTTGCATTTATATCAGTGTCCCGACTTTCATCTACCCCGTGTAGTGCTGCTGCTCAAATGAACACGGATTATCCCACTAATTGTCTTCCACACTATGCGCACACTTGATTTTAACTTTGTCAGAATATTGCGACTTGACACCGTTTGCGTGACTGCTCCCCGCAATTACCTCACCGACACTGGACCAGTGTCATGATTACGTTTTTACATTTTTCCTCTGCCTCTTCGTAATTCGACGAACATTAAAACACCTATAGTATAATCTGGCTACCCCTGCCTCGACTGCCTTTTTGTGGCAGCCCGTGCTGGGGAGCCTTTTTTCTCTGATTTGAGATCACGAATCCCTCTGACTACCTTTGTGTAAAGTTGTACCCTTTCCCTTGCGTGAAACCACTCCTTCTACCTCACACAGAGTTCTCTCTATTCTGATGTGACTCCTTTTTGTCGGATACTGCCACGTACAGGTCCGCAACTCATAAGAAACGTTAAGGGGTTCAGACTACCTTCATTATTTTCACCATTGTCTTTTTATATCTGCTCTCTCCTCTAGTGCTAGTGCTTCCTCTTACACAAATGGTTGAGTGCACTCTTCCTGCTTGCATTTGACAGTCCACATGAGCACAGACCTTATGTTCAGGAGTACTGACTGGAGACTTTGGGGACTGCCTCCTGTCCATTCCGGTCTCCCAGACATGCCACCCCAAAGACCCCTTACAACACAACACTTTATTTCCCATAGTAGTCACATAGTTCCTGACTGACCCCGCCATATATCACCCTGGTGATGCGGGGACTCCTTTTTACTGCATTCCCACAGCCCCATCTTACTGATTTAAAGGTGATAAGGTATTATTACTTTTCAACCGGACCCCCATCCGTTGAGCTCCACCAGGAGACGCCGCTGCTACCAACTCCAACAACACGACAGCCTGTGTGTGACCTCCTACAAACGGACAGGGACACATCCAATACATGCTGTAATGCGACGTCCGCTCGTGAGCCATGACACCGGGTTTCTTGCTTACGGCTGGTTGCGATAAGGGCTGGCGAGTGGGGACCTCCCAATTCTTTTCTTCATTGCTATAGTACCGCCTTTGCATAAGATCGCGGTTCGGGCGTGGTAAATCCTATCTCACCGGTGCGTGTCAGCTCCCTCAATGACTTTCTTTCGAATTCGTCTGATCCTGTTGTACTCATGACTAACTTTTCATCTTCATGTACGATAAATGCAGCCTAGTTGTCCAAAGAACCCCCACTTATCTATTTTGCCCGTTTAAATTGGGGATATGTGAATTGAACCTTCCATAACAGCGGGTGGGTGAAATGTACTGTGTGCCTTGGCAATTGAGACACTGCTGCTCTCACAGGCGGCCTTTGCGGCCTGTCCAGTTTTCCTGACTGGCCTCAGCCACCCTCGGAGGCCACTGACCATGCTACTGAGCTGCCCATGCCTGTCCTTGGGGTGGTGAAATGGATGTCACCATCTATTACTCAATGCAGCACGACTGGTTAGCCAATGACGGGTAAGATCCCTCGGGTGAGGGACAACCTAAGACAGGCACAGTCGCGCATTGACATCGGAACACGTGGCCTCCGTTCGTCTCCATTCGATGAGACCTCTGCCTACTTGCATCCGTGTCGGACGGTTGAACAGCACTGCTGCTCTCTAGAGCTTACTGATCTACGGGACCACCGGGGCACAGTACAGTTTCACACTGGGTTTCAGATCTCTAGCGGGTACCTAACTGCTGGTACCCGGCTGTTCCTACTCCCTTTCCACACTTACAACGCCTATTTACATTTGCCGGCTCTTTGGACTACAGACTTGCGTTTACTAAATGGCTTACTCATTCTAACGCACTCGCGTACATATCGCCAGCTCTGAATGACTTATTGCAATGCTTGTCTATTCCTGTGCTTTTCGTTATTCCTGCAGACACTGCCTCAATTACTTCAACTATTAGTTTAGCTTAGCATGCAGCTGTGACTATCTATTGCTTAATTGTGTAGCGGCGCGTTTTTCAGGGCACCCTTCATCCCCATATGACTGTCTCCTTAGAACCGGTGAGTCTGGGCGGTACAACACCGGACACCGGTCGCCTCGTGGGGTTGCGTTCCTTACGGGATAAGGGGGTGTGGCCTCTTTCGAGGCCAAGGGAGGGAATGTTGGGGAGAATCTGCTATCGGGGTACCTACATTGGGGCTAGGGAGGGGAGCACCATTATTAAAGCAGACACTGTCAGATACCAGCTAAAACACAGCCATGTAAAGTAAACCCAGCCACTGCAGGACTGTCTGCCTGGGGCCACATTCCTGGGGGATTAGAACATGTCCGTCAGTTTCAGATCATCCTGCTACACTCTCATTGTTAATAAAGGAAACCGGTAACTATCGGATAGTGTAAATCGCACCGATACCACACTTGATTGATAAAGTACTTGCTAATGCCTCCGCTGACGTCAAACTCATTCGGGTCCTATGTTAAATGATAATATCTGTATATTCAACTATGGAGAACTATTGTGAACGCCCAGACAGCCAGACGCATGGCAATGAGGAATCCCTTCCAACAATAAACTTTTAATTTACAAGATCGGAAACTGCCGAACCCAGGATGTCTACCCATTGTTCGGCACAGCAGGAGTGGGACAGGTATCTCGGGGCAGCCAATAGAGACACTAATCCCTTCACAGACAGGTGAACCGACCAATGAAAGAGCCGAACAAGGGGAACCTGACCGGGAACTCGAGGAAGCGCGAAGTATAACTGCACCAGATCCGAAGGGAGAGAGAGAACGCCTTCTCCAACGAATTGCATGCCTTTGAATTCGTTGTATAGTTTGCCAGTCATGATTCTGTAATAAACGGTGTTTTTGCTCCAAACTCTAGCCGGTTTGATCTCTCCTTCCAACGAACACGTAGAGACGAGACCATTCGGTTTCCGTCTCAACATATCTATGGTTGGAATACTTAGGGATTCAACATTTCATAGTGTTAAGGGCTTGGATAGTGAATAATTTGTTAAATATGTTCAAGAAAATTTTCTTATCAATATGTGCAAATACCTACTAGAGAAAGAGCAAATATTGACTTTCCTTCGGAAAGTGACTGAAGTATTAATGGGGAAGGAGTTTGGGACCAGTGATCATAATTCTATTAGTTTTAACATATGGAAAAGAGTAGGCCTTGAATAAAAGTTAAAGTTCTTAATTGGAGTGAAGCAAATCTTGATGGTATGAGACAAGAATCTTTAAAAGTTGATTGGAGTAGACTGTTTTTACGTATGGAGTAGACTGTTTGCAGGTGAAGAGACGATTAGCAAGTAGGAGGTTTTTAAAGTGAGAGAGTAGGAATTCAGAGGTGTTACATTCCTGTTAGAATGAAGGGTAAAGCTTGTAAGGTTGGGGAACAATAGATGAATAAAGATATTGAACCTGTGGTCAAGAGTAATAAGTCATAAATTAGGTATGGACAATTGGGATCAAATGAACCTCTTGAAGAGTATAAGAGGTGTAGGGGGCATTCTTAAGAGGGAAATCAGGAGGGTGAAAAGGAGTTGTGAAATACCAGATAAGGTTAAGGATATTCCAAATAGATTCTACAAGTACATGAAGAGTGTAAGAGCAACTAGCCAGACAATATGGCCCCTTAAAGATCAATAAGCTCATCCATTTGTGAACCCACAAGAGATGGGAAAGACACTAAACAAATAGTTTGCATCTGTTTTTACTGTGGAGGGAGAAATGGAGGCTAGTGAACTCAGGGAAATAAATATTAATGTCTTGGATACAGTCCACATTACAGAAGAGAAGGTGTAGAGGCATTAAAAAAACGTAAAGGTGGGGGTGGATAAATCTCTGGGACATGATCAATTGTATCCCAGGACATTGTGGGATATTAAGGAAGAAATTGCTGGATCCCCAGTAGAGATACTTGGATCATCTATGGCCACAGGTAAAATGTCAGGGAACTAGAGGATGACTAAGATTGTGCCTGCATTTAAAAAAGACAGAAAATGAGAAACCTGGGAACTATAGATTGGTGGATCTGACATTAGTGGTGGTGTAAGTTGTTGGAGGAGATTTTGAGCGATAGGATCTACATGCATTTGGAGGGGCAAGGACCGATTGGGTAGTCAGCATGGCTTTGTGCACAGCAAATTGAGTCTCACAAACTTGATTGAGTTTTTTCAGGATGTAACCAAAAAGATTGATAAGGGCAAAGCTGTAGACATTGTCAACATGCACTTTATTAAAGCCTTCTGCATGGTGGACTAATTAGTAAGGTTAGATCACATGGGATTCAGGGACAGCATACCAGTTGGATACAAAATTAGCTTGACAGTAGGAGACAGAAGGCCAAGGTGGAGGGTTGTTTTTCAACTGGAGGCCTGTGACGAATGGATTTCTGCAGAGCACTGGGTGCACTTTTGTTTGTCATTTATTTAAACAATTCTAATGAAAATTTCAGAAGCATGGTTAATAAGATTGTAGATGACACAAAATTGGTAGTATAGCGGACAGTGAAGAAGATTATCTAAGATTACAAAGGGATTTTGGTCAATTGGGCCAATGGGCTGAGAAGTAACAGACTAGGTTTAATTTGGATAAATGTAAGGTAATACATTTTATTAAAACAAACAAAGGTATGACTTACACAGTTAATGGTAAGGCCCTGGTAGTGTTGTAGAACAGAGACCTGGGGATTCAGGTACATAATTGTTTGAAAGTTGTATCACAGGTGTGATTTGGAGATGCCGGTGTTGGATATGCCCCCTAGATTTGAACTCCCCTAACCTAGGGAAGAAGATCCTTTCTATCATCTTATCTATGCCTCTCATGATTCTATAAACCTCTATAATGTCACCCCTCAACCTCCTATGCTCCAGTGAAAAAAGGTCTTAGCCTATCTAGCCTTTTCCTATTGCTCAAACCTTCCAGATGATGAAGGACCTGTGCTCTAAAAGCTAGTGCTTCCAATAAACCTGTTGGACTATAGCCTGCTGTTGTGTGATTTTTAACTTTGTATCACAAGTAGACATGGTGTTTAAGAAAGCATTTAAAATCCTTGCTATCATTGCTCAGACCATTGAGTAAACAAGTTGGAATATCATGTTGAGGTTGTTCAAGACATTGGTGAGGCCATTTTTGAATACTATGTACAGTTTTGGTTGCCTGCTAGAGGAAGGACATTATTGAATTAGAAAGGGTTCAGAAAAGATTTACCAGGATGTTGTCAGGACTGGAAGGTTTGAGCAATAGGAAAGGGCTAGATAAGCTAAGACCTTTTTCACTGGAGCATAGGAGGTTGAGGGGTGACATTATAGAGGTTTATAGAATCATGAGGGGCATAGATAAGGTGATAGAAAGGGTCTTTTTCCCTAGGTTAGGGGAGTTCAAATCTAGGGGGCATATTTTTAAGGTGAGAGGAGAAAGATTTAAAAGGGACCTGAGGGGCAATGTTTTCACACAGAGGGTGGTTCATATATGGAATGAACTGCCTGAGGAAATGGTAGGTGCAGGAACAGTTACGAGGCTTTTTTTAGAATCCCTACAATCTGGACACAGAAACTTTGACTCTACAAGTCCACATCAACTCTCTGAAGAGTATCCTACCCAAACCCATCCCCATTACTCTACTTTTATCTCTAACCTACACATCACTGAACACTATGGGCAATTCAGCATGGCCAATTCACCTAACCTGCACATCTTTAGATTGTGGGAGGAAACCCACACAGTCACAGGGAGAATGTGCAAACGCCACACAGACAGTTGTCCGAGGCTGGAATTGAACCCAGTTTCCTGGCGCTGTGAGACAGTAGTGCTAATCACTGAGCCACTGTGCCACCCCAGACACTTGGATAGGCATATGAATAGGAAAGGTTTAGAGGACTATGGGGCAAATGCAGGCAAATGGGACTAATTTAGTTTGGGAAACTTGGTCCATGTGGATGAGTTGGACCGAAGGGCCTGTTTAACCGTGCTGTATGATCCTATGACTCTATGTAAGTATATGCAAGAAGTTTATGCTCGAGGCACTACAAAGGTAACATTTACATCCAATGAGTCCAAATGACACAATAGAATAATGAGGGGGACTCTTATAGAAACATTTAAAATTATGAAAGGGAATAGATAAGATAGAAATAAAGAGGATGTTTCCACTGGCAGGTTAAATTAGGACAAGAGGGCATAGCCTCAGAATTAGGGGGAGCAGACTTCGGGCTGAATTGAGTAAGAATTTCTTCACCCAGAGGGTTGTGAATCTATGGAATTCCCTGCCCAGTGAAGTGTTTGAGTCTTCCTCAGTAAATGTTTTTAACCTAAGATAGATAATTTTTTGAACGATATAAGAATTAAGGGTTACGTTGAGTGGGCGGGTAAGTGGAGCTGAGGCCACGAAAAGATGAGCCGTGATCTTATTGACTGGCAGAGTGGGCTTGAAGGGCCAGGTGGCCTATTCCTGCTCCTAGTTCTTATGTTCTTAATTGAATACCTAACTGGTAGTTAAGACAATATGCTAAATGCATATGGCTCTTCTGCACTAATTCCTGTGGGTCGGCTGATTTAGCCAGATATCCTGCATCTGCCCCTGGTTAGGTTCCTACTATGTGATGAGATTAAATATATTGGTCCACAGCTGAGAGTAGACAGCACCGTTTGAAGATTAAGGTCAATTTGTCATGGAGCATTGGCAGGCAGTAAAAAAAATCTCCTGGAGCTTTGGCTTCTTCTTCCAGCCCTGGGCACTGATGCCAAACTTTCAATGGGCAAAAGGGTGGTGTCGCAGACTCATGCCCCACATGTAATCAAGCCAACCACAGCATTTGATGTGCTAAAAGATCCACAAACTTGAGCAGAGTCACAAAATAAAGTGGAGGTCAGGATTGAGGCACATCTCACTGCTTCTTCTAGGATGTGTCACCTGACACCATTTCAAGGCCTGGACATAACATGCTCCAGGAAATCTATTTCCCTCCAATGTTCATGGTCACCTTGGTGCGTTAAACAAATTCTCTGACAGGTTTGATCAGCCACTAGATCAATCTTCTTAATCACTGTTCCTTAAATTGAAACAGATTTTGCTGATATTCTCTCCCCTATTACATTGTGTCCCATCTGTTTGCTCATGATAGCACCTTATTCTTATATAATGCTAAGGATCTTTGTTCAAGATTGGGAAAACTACTTTGTTTGATGCATCACCACAACAAAAATTTCTCCTATTTGTTCAGCTTGGTGCTGCTGATACTCATCTGAAGAAGGAGGTACAACAAATGTTATTAATGACATTTATCAACATTTCCCTTGATCTTTTTATTTCTTTTATACACTATATTTCATTGAAACCACTTCATCCTGCAGTTATCAGTGTTTGTGGAATCTACAGGTCAGGCACTAGCTTTCTGTGCTAAATATTTTTAGATACTAAAGCACGGAATTACTCAACCATTCCTCAAAACAGATCAGTTTTCGAATGAATTGGCAAACATTGAGTTAATTCAGATTCATGGCTCTGACTATTCCAGAAAGGTAAGGATAGAGGAAGCTCTTTCTTTTCCCTTCTCCCTCAGTTCCCCTGGAAGGGCTATGTTTTGCTGGAAGCTAGTTCCATAACACAGTTGACCCTCTATCTGCAATCTCATTCAGTGAACACTTTTGTTGTGTGAATCCGAACAGAGTATCGGCAAACGTTTCAGCCGTAAAGGGCATTGAGCTGATCCCATTCTTACGGTCAACCAATCTCTACGTCTGCACACACCCAAGCATAAATTCCAACACGGATCACTGGATAACAATTTTAATTTTCAATATGCCCTTTGTCCCCCACACCCACGTATGTCCCAGAAAGCTTAGGGGCATTCCAGCATTCGATCCTGGAAGCTAAATTTCCGAATATAGGTTCAAAAATCCTGCTCCTTTCATTGGCACAGGACCCTACAGTGGGACAAGCGTATACTCACATTGTGCCTGGCCCATATGTTAAATGGTCCTGGGCCTGATCAGGAGCTGGATAGTTTGGATGCACTAGTCTAAATAACAGGAGAGTGGAAGGGACAAAGAAAATGGCTTTTCTCTTGAAGCAGAGCTATCTATTTTTTGCACACTGAGGATTTACCTATACCTTCTTCTCTATATACACACAGCACCAGCCACTGTGGAAAGCTGGGAATCTATTAAGTCGACAAGTTCTGATGCAGATAAATGCTTTCCTCTTGAACAGATATCCAGAACTCCTCTTCCATGATTTAAAGAAACGGAGAAACAAAATTGGTTGGAAACTAAAAGCTGAAGTTAATTGCTCAAGACCATGTTTGTCTACAAAACCAATGAAAAACTAGCTCTTCTCAGTCACTCACAATTCTAATAGTATTTTGGAAAAATAAACATTTTAATTTTGCTGCTGAGACAAACTGGAGAGGGCAAATCAGTTTGGACCAGTGGAGCTGAACAGACAGCTGACACTTGACTGAGCGTGAATGTTGTAGTCAAACCCCAAGCAATGTTTGAGGGGAAAAGCTTTCTAAAAGGAGCATTGAAAATTCACATGATAATTATCTGAAGAGGTATGGTGGTCAACAAAAGCATTTGTTTGCATTTATATTGCACCTTTAACATTGTAAAATGCATCCTAACTGCTTCACAGAAGTGTTATCAAGCAGAAAATGAACAGAAGGAATAGAGTTCAATAATTTCAGAACTAAACATTTAACAATTTGCATCTTGTTAAAGGGACCTTGAAAATCATGATAGAATGAAATAATAACACATTTGAAGCAGTGGTTGGTGCAAGTCAGCCTAGATTTAGACCAAAAGTAGGAAAAGGAAGGGAACATTTAACCCAGAACAATCTTTAATATCTAGAAGTAGGGAAGAAAATTTACATATTGTTCATAGACTTTGAAAAGCCATTCAATTGTACTTATCACCAAAAGTGAATATGACTGTAGCGAGATTGCTTTATCCAGAGTCTATTTGAATTGAATAACGAGCATTAGACTAGAAGAGGGATGATCAGATATGCTTGAAGTGAAGAGAGAAGTACAACAAGGTTCTGAACCATCAGCAAAATTATATAAACTACACGCAGAACAAATATTTAGATAACTAGGTATGCTCCTGGAGTAAAATTTGGAAGCAATAATCTAACTAACATATGATACAATACAGTACTACTTGAAATATCAAAAGAGGCCTGACAAAATTTCATCGGTTAAGTAAAATCTGACACTTGAAAAAACAATTTGAGAGCATGAAGACCAACGGAACAAAACATTGATTAGTTAGAAGGAAGTAGAAACTGGAGTAAAGATTAAAGTGGATACTGTCACACTAGAATAAGCCAATAGCTTTAAATACAAAGGGTAACAGAATATGGTAGATGTGGTGCAGAAATCAAAAGAAGGTTAGAAATAGCCAGAAGTAATTTTATGAAGCTGATGTATACATTAACAACAAGAAAGGATCCCCTGCTCCCCTCCCCATCCCCCATTCCCATTGATTCCAATTGAGCTCAGCTTCCTTGATGCCACCCTTGGTCAAATGCAGCCTCATGTCAAGGGCAGTCAGTCTAACCTTCCCCAAGATTCCAAAAACTACTGACCAGTGTCCATAGGTTCCAAGAAGGAACACTCATAGGTGATCATCCCATTCACAATCATTAAGCCCATTGAAGACCACTTAAAGACCACATTTTACATCCACATTAGCTGCAATTTTCTTATTTCCCAGACAGAGTGAATAACAGGTACCCTCAGGTAAATCTATGTGAGCTGCCGGTCTGTTGGCCCCTTGAACTCTATTAACTTGTATATAATTGATGGCTTGGGCCTGGCATAGGACGGAGTGGGAATTTGACTACTGACAGATGTATGCCTACTTTTGTTTCTGATGCCCATGTTCCCCCTTTCCCACAATCCACACCAATTAAGAATCCCCCTAACAATATTTACTTTTGCTCCCAGGTTGGTCCTGAAAGCCAGAAGAAAAGATCCATTCCTACAGGTAGTCCTTTCAAACCATCAGAGCTGAAAAAAGTATATTGGTAGCCTCATTTCAACATGTTCAGTGACCATCCATCACAGTAACTAAATTGCAGAAATAAACCCTATTTTATAGGTTTCAGTCTGAAGTCTGACTTGCCAAGTATTACCATCAGCTGGGATCATAATATCTGGTAATATCTAAGTTTCAACACACAGCCCAGTGGGCATGAGGACATGTATATACAACATTCAACTAAATAAGACAATTTAAGTCTGGTTGCTTTTGTTATGAACATCTACCAGATGCAAGATAGAGGATGTAAGATATATCCTACAGCATTGTTAAGATATAAAATATATTTTATAAATACTGCTTCTCAGAGGTTAATTGTCAGAGTAGACTCCAGAGGAGGTTTACAAATCAGATCCTGGGGATGAAAAGCTTGTCACATGAGGAGCAGTCAAGGTCTGCACTCAGTGGAAGTGCACTCATTGACACTTAGTGAATACTGAAAGGCCTTGTTAGACTGGACATGCCAAAGAGGTTTCCACTAGTAGGAGAGACTAGGCCCCGAGAATAAAGCCCCAGAGTGAAGTGATGAGGAGGACTGAGATGAGGAGGAATTTCTTCAGGGAGCGGGTGGTTAATCTGTGTAACACATTGCAACAGAAGGTTGTGGAGGTCAAGTCAACGCCAGAGACAGTTGTATTCTTGATTAGTAAGCGGATCAAGAGTTACAGGGAAAAGCCAGGAGAGTAGGGTTGAGAAATATATCAGCCATGATTGAATAGTGGAGCAGACTCCCATTCTCATCGCTGTTGTCAGCAATTTTCGACATGGCAGCTTACTGGTTAGCATTGGTGCCTCACAGTGCCAGGAAACTGGGTTCAATTCCAGCCTTCGGCAAAGTCTGTGTGGAGTTTGCACATTCTCCCTGTGTCTGCATGGGTTTCCTACAGGTGCTCTGGTTACCTCCCACAGTCCAAAGATGTGCAAGTTAGGTGGATTGGCTATGCTAATTTGCCCATAATGTTCAGGGATGTGTAGGTTAGGTGCATTAGTCAGGGGTAAATGTAGAGGAATGGGTTTGGATCGGATACTCTTCAGAGACTGGTGTGGACTTATTGGGCAGAAGGGCTGGTTTCTACACTGTAGGGATTCTAACTCTAAACTCAATGGACTGAATAGCCTAATTATGCTCCAATATCTTATGATCTTGAGTTATACATGCTAATTATGATGCACTAATATGATGTAAAACAACACTTTTCACTGTACCTCAGTACATGTGACAATAATAAATCAAATCAACTGAGTGCTAACACTAATACTATTACAACAGGAGTGCCCTCCCATAGAAAATCCAAAAGCATCAATCTGCCATTGCTACCTGGGGACATGGAAACACTGGAACAGGAGAACAGATTCATGTAACACCTTGAATCCGTTCCAACATTCAACACGATCATGACTGATCTACAAAGTAACTATATGTATTAGTCTTCATCCAATATCTCTTAACATCTTGCTTGTCAGAAATCTATCAATCCTAGCTTTAAATTAACAACTGATTTAGCATCAATTGTCATTTGAAAAGAAAACTCCAAACTTCTACCTCCTTCTGCATGTGAAACTGTTTTCTGAAAGATTTCAATTTTAAATGATTTCATATCCAATGGAAATGATTTCTCTCTGTGTGCAATATCTGTTTCCTTTAATATCATGAAAGCTTTAAACTAATCATCCCTTAATCTGGTAAATTCCAAACAACACAACCTTGTTTGTATCATAGTTTCTTATA
This sequence comes from Hemiscyllium ocellatum, assembly GCF_020745735.1. NCBI lineage: Eukaryota > Metazoa > Chordata > Chondrichthyes > Orectolobiformes > Hemiscylliidae > Hemiscyllium > Hemiscyllium ocellatum. The sequence goes on from NC_083408.1 coordinate 84,134,547, forward strand.
AAGCAACCTGGAGTCCAGATTTTTCTCTGGTAAACCAACTAAAGCCAGTATATCTTCCTTAAGTTGCAGTGCCCAGAAATGTTCACAGTACTTGCACTTGAGAAGTAGTCTAATAAAAGCTTGGAATGACTGAAGCATGACTTCTTTATACAAAAGCCAGTGTTCCACTTGTCTGGCTCCATGGGGCCAACACACTAAGCTAAAATCACAGAGGACCATAGGGCTGCTCTCCTGTTACCGAGAGATAACTGATGGCGAACCAAGGACTATCAGATCATAGGCAAGGTTGAGAAAACTGGGCTATCTTGGTAACCTCAGTCCAATGTAGGAATTGAACCTACATTGTTGGCATCACTCTGTATCACAAACCAGCAGTCCAGCTAACTGAGCTAACCAAGCAACATAACATGCACTTCTTCACTCATCCTAGTCTACCATCAATGCAGTAGTACTGCTCAATCTGGTTCTGGAGCTGGCACACTAACTTGATAGATATCTACCTCAGGGTCATAAAAATGACTTCCTGAAGATTAAGACTGAAACAGCTCAAGTGGCTTCTTGTGCTAGCAAATTGAAGTCCCAGATTACAATTTTTCACAGGAAATCTGAGCAATCTTTGATTGCTTGAGGACAGGCCAAGGACAATGCCACTTATTTCACAGTTGAAACATGAGAAACACCTGAAATTGTGACTATGACCATCCAGGTCAGGCCATGGTCCAGATACTGAACTTCTGCTCGGAAATCCCACCCTGATGGCATGACAGTCATTCACACTGTGGCAGCTACTCTTGGAATGGATTATTAACCTTGACATTGGTCTATAACTGCTTCCCCAGCTACACAAATAAAACAAAAGGTCAGAGATTCCAATCCTTCTTGGGACAAAACTTTAATGCAATAAATGTGGGGGAATTAAAATTTAGGATGAATAAGGATCTGCATGATTTCTGTCTAGCTAAGAGTGGACTATGAAAATTCTCATTGTGTCTAATGATACGTACATACAAAAGGATTTAAGCCAAGCATGTGTACAGTTTAACTCCTTTGTTAAAATAATAGAAATAAAACTGATACAAGCTTGTTAATATACAGATTACTAATACTGAGATTTCACACCACATTTTACATCTACTTTTACAAATGTAGCTAAGCTAAATCTATGAATATAGAGAGAAGGTAGACCGTAAAAATAAGCTACATTGTGAAAAATTGTTGGCACTTGTTTTCAGTACCTCTGATGATAAATCTACTGCTTCGCTAATGTCTAAAGAATGAAATAGGGTTTTAGATTAGAAGCAGGAAGAAGTGGTGCTGAAAATTGAGAATTTAGAATAGTAATAAGTCTTTCCAAAAGTTTTTTTAATTCATCAGTCTGAAATCGACAGTAATGTATAGTGCCATGTGAACTTCCATGCCTCAGTGGAGGGAGATGACAGTTGAGGGGTGACATTACAGAGGTTTTTAGAACCATGCGAGGTATAGATAAGGTGAATGGCAGTTGACTTTTCCCTAGAGTGAGGGATTTCAGAAGTAGGGGGCATATGTTTAATGTGAGAGGAGAAAGATTTAAATTGTGAGCAAAAATTTATTTTACACAGAGTGTGATTCATGTAGGGAATGAACTTCCAGAGGAAGTGGTGGATGTGAGTATAGTTACAACACTTAAAAGACATTTGGATAAGTACATAAATAAGAAAAATTTGGAGAGATATGGGCTTAAGTGCAGGCAGATGGGACTAGTTAAGTTTGGGGTTATGGTAAACGTGGACTGGTTGGATCGAAGGGTCTGTTTCCATGCTATATGACTCTATGACTCTAGTAATCCAGGGACGCAAAGTAATGCTCTGTTGACATTGGAGTAATTTAGTTTCTACTAATAAATAAGATCTGGAATTGAAAGCTAGTCTTAGTAATGTTTCCATGAAACTATCATTGATGATTGTAAAAAACCTATCGGGTTCACTTATTTCCTTTAAACTTATTCTTACCCAGTCTGGACTACATGCAACTGCAAACCCACAGCAATTGTGGTTAACTCTACATTGGTCTCTGAAATGGCCGAGCAAGCCATTTATTTCTAGGGCAATTAGTGACAGGCAAGAAATGCTGGCCTCACCAGAAATGCCTACAACCCATAAAAGGAAGGGCAAACTAGTAGAAACGTTCAGTTCATGTCATTGTAAGGATTTACCAACAACTGGACAATCTTCAATGCTGAATTAAATTGATGCTGTTATAGCTCCTTGTAAGTGGTCTCAACCGTATCTGACACATGGATTCATTCGGTTCAATCCTGTAATCTCTGCCTCATCTCATTTCATCTGTTTCTAAAGCCCTCAGTATGATCAACCATTCCAAATCTTCCTTGAGCAGCACCCTCCATAAACTTGAGTACACCTAAAACTTTGCTGCGCCCTAACTTGCATCTGGTCAGGTACAGCCATTACCGCTGATCCACATTGGGGCGTAATTTGACAACATTCCAATTTTAAACTTTCTGTAGCAATTTATACACTTAATGGCAAGATCCTGGAGTGTGTTGCTGAACAAAGAGACCTAGGAATGCAGGTTCATAGCTCCTTGAAAACATATTTGGTATGTTTTTCTTAATTGGACAGAGCATTGAGTACAGGGGTTGTGAGGTCATGTTGCGGCTGTACAGGACATTGGTTAGGCCACCTTTGGAATATTGCATGCAGTTCTGGTCTCCTTCCTATCGGAAAGATGTTGTGAAACTTGAAAAGATTTACAAGGATGTAGCCAGGATTGGAGGATTTGAGCTATAGGGAGAGGGTGAATAGACTGGAGCTGTTTTCCCTGGAGGCTGACGAGTGACCTTGTAGAGGTTTATAAAATCATGAGGGGCATAGATAGGGTAATTAGACAAGGTCGTTTCCCAGAGATAGGGGAGGCAAGAACTAGAGGGCACATGTTTAGTGTGAGAGGGGAAAGATTTAAAAGGGACCTAACAGGCAACAGATAGTGGTGCGTGTGTGGAATAATGTGCCAGAGGACGTGGTGGAGGCTAGTACAATTTCAACATTTAAAAGGCATCTGGATAGGTATATAAACAGGAAACGTTTAGAGGGATATGAGCGATTTGTTGGCAAATGGGACTAGACGAGGTTAGAAGCAAATTACTGCAGATGCTGGAATCTGAAATCAAAACAGAAATGCTGGAAATTCTCAGCAGGTCTGGCAGCATCTGTAAGGAGAGAAAAGAGCTGATGTTATGAGTCTAACTGACCTTTTGTCAAAAGCTGGTTAGGATGTCTAGTCGGCATGGATGAGTTGGACCGAAAGTTCTGTTTCCATGCAGTGCATCTCTGTGACTCTATGACTCTATGACTGAGATTACAGGAGTTTGTTGTCATTCTTATAGTCACCATACAAACTGAAATACTCTTCAAAATAACTCAAAAGATGTAAGCTAATTAAAAGAAAAAAAAAATAACTTTCTCACCATTGAGAGCTTCATTTAGGAGCTTTGGAATCTTGTACCATGTTATGGACACTCTATAAATGTAAGTTATTGTTCACTTAACACTCAATAATAATTTTACATTTATAAACATGCATTTGTGAAGGTCTTGCGGGTGCTGTGTTTAATGTTCTTGCCCCTGGGTTTATAAGCATTTTATATGATCCTTTGTCAAAACACCTATTAAAAGTCTATATGCACAGTATCAACCACCTCTTCCAATCGCTCTTCATCTCAATCAGCCCAATATGATATCATTAATTCACCCTGACCTTCACTAATTTGTCTACGCTTTTCCAAATGCCAAGCCAGTTTGATTACTGTGTCTGAAAGTTTTCTCAGCACTGACACCGATGTGCTCTCGCTAGTTTTATCCAGGGGCGTACTTTCAAACAAGATGGAAAAGGCAAGTTATGAACTTCATCTATGTGTGTGTTGTCCGTTCAAATGTTGTATGCACGACATTGTGTTATTGATATCACCGACGATCTTATCATATCTGTCACATACCTGCCTGTGAGGAGGCAATGCATTTTAACAGCTGCATTTTTCCAGGATGTTGGGATTTTTTTAACATTTTGTTCTTTGCTGCCAAGGAGGAAATGAGGTGGAATGAGTTGCTGTCAGGTGGATTAGGTTAGTCTCTGTATAAAATGACAGAAAATCATGTTTGTACAGTATCTGAAATCAATGTGTTAGAGGAAAGCCCATGGTGTACATAGAGGTTTCGAAGCAAAATAAAATTGTCAATCTGACCACTGTTCCTGCAGTACAAATTTATTTGTTTTGCATTTCGCAAAAGCTGGTCACCCAGAAGGAATAGTTTCTGTAACGTTAGCTTGTGAAGTGTGGTTATTTGGAAAAAAGAAATAATGATTGTCAAACAATAAGGCACTCCTATTTTTAAACAAATAAAATCATTTCAGTATTTTTACTAATTAAGTGTAACAAAGCTCATCATTAACTTTTTATTCAATTTGTTTGAACAAAGGAATTTTCCCATTCATGTATGGTTCTTATGAGACTGGAAGTGCCTTTCCCAGCAGCATTGCATAGTTTCCCAATTAGCAAAATAATAACTGCATCTAAGGCTGCAGATGAATATGTTTATTGTAAAAATGTTAATTAAGCTTTTTCTCTTATGGTTCAGAAAAGGCAGCTGCTGTTCTATCCTCCAATTCAACAAATAATATAATAGTGTTTAAGACAGTTCTACTGAAGGACTTCTAAGAGGGTTTTGTTGTGTCATTTCAGACTGGAATCCATTTGTATTTATTCTTACAGAATGAGGACACCCAGATCTGTGTTAGACAAAGAATTAGAAGTGGGACAGGGCTTGTTTCAATTCACTCAACTAAGCTGTCTTCCACATTACAAAGACAGACTTGCAATAATATAGCACATTTCATGATTTCAGGCCATTCCAAATGTCTTTACAATTAACAAAGTAATCTTGTAAATAAAACAAGAACTGTGGATCCTGGAGATTAGAAACAAACATGAACAGAAATTGCTGGAGAAACTTAGCAGATCTGACAGCACCTGTGAAATGAAAACAGAGTTAATGTTTCGAGTCCAATGGCCATTCTAGAATTCATGAGAAAAATGCTTTAGAATAGGTTTGAGAACATTCTCTGTCATAAACATAAACAAATTATGATTTTAAAAAAAATAATTATAATAAATCACTGGCATATGGATATCAGCACTGTTTGATATCTGGTCCTCTTGTTTCACAATGGGGAATGACTAATGTGTGATGTTGATTCTGAAGGTAACAATGCCATTTACAGTTTTGAGGATCTAATTCTTGCTGAGACCATCGAGAGATGGTTAAGAGATGACAGGTTTTGGATAAATGGACTCTTCCCAATTGCACACAAATGATGTAGCAAGATATGTTGAGTGAGTCTTGATTTGGAAATGCCAGTGTTGGACTAGTTTAAAGTTACATTCTCAAGTGAACTTTAACAATTGGTGTCATATCGGCCCAGATAATGCATTTAAGGTGTGAGCTGTAACCAAAAGAGAAAATGCTGGAAAATCTCAGCAAGTCTGACAGCATTTGTAAGGAGAAAAAAGAGCTGATGTGTCGAATCCAACTTGTCAAAGCTGTGGGGAGGAGGCATCCGGAGGAAATGAGGTCAGTCATAGTGTTGGAGACAGTGGCTCGATGCTCAGTGGAGTGGTCATGCTCCCCCAGGGGGAGGTAGGAGGAGGAATCTGAGAGTTGGCGCTCAGCCTCTGCGAGGTAGAGGTCAGTACGCCAGACGACAACAGCACCCCTTAGTCAGCAGGTTCGATGACAAGGTTTGAGCTTTGACAAAGGGTCAGTTAGACTCGAAACATCAGCTCTTTTTTCTCCTTACAGACGCTGCCAGACCTGTTGAGAGTTTCCAGCATTTTCTCTTTGGGTTTCAGATTCCAGCATCCACAGTAATTTGCTTTTATAAGGTGTGAACTGTCCGGTGTGAGAGTGTCTGTGCCACAACGGTCAGACTGATTCTAATCTAAACAATTTTCAATATATAATTTCAGGTTTTATTTAGATTACTTACAGTGTGGAAACAGGCCCTTTGGCCCAACAAGTCCACACCGACCCTCTGAAGAGCAACCCACCCAGACCCATTCCCCCACATTTACCCCTTCACCTAACTCTATGGACAACTTAGCGTGGCCAATTCACCTAACGTGCATGTTTTTGGACTGTGGGAGGAAACCGGAGCACCTGGAGGAAACCCACACAGACACGGGGAGAATGTGCAAACTCCACACAAACATTTGCCTGAGTCAGGAGTTGAACCCAGTGCTATCCACTGTGCCACCGTGCCGCCCACACTGTAAATTTTTGCTATTAATTCTGGGTCTTACAATCTTATACTCCACAGCCATCTGATGAAGAAGCAGCACTCTGAAAGCTAGTGCTTCCAAATAAACCTGTTAGACTATAACCAGGTGTTGTGTGATCTTTAACTTTGAATGAGACTGGTTCTGAGTTGTACACAGCTTTTGTAGATGCAACTGCTTGCTGTTCTTTGCAGACTGGGTTTTCTGCCTTAATGTATCAGTATCGATCCTTTCCTGAGTACAAAATTATCTAGCAAGTATCAGGGTGTAACAAGACAATTCTGAGAATATACTGAAAGCTATGCGAGGCTTAGCAAAACTCTGGAACCTTCCTTTGGGCATTTCAGTGGCTTGCTCAATTGTTCTGCTTTTCTTCAGCTGGGAATTGTGTCAGATACATTAAGGCTGACATTATTTGGATGTGGTGCTACCTGATTTATCTGGCTTCATTTACACCCTTTTGACCATCAAACCTGCAGTGTACACATCATCTCAACAAGATACCAGCCTAACTGTTACCTTGACAATTTTGATTATTATTCGTTTCACACAATGTGAACATCACTGGCAATGGCTAACAATTACTGGGCATCCAGGTTTTACTGCACAAAGGCATGAACTGCTTCATTATCTGAGGTTTTGATTAGATTACTTACAGTGTGGAAACAGGCCCTTCGGCCCAACAAGTCCACACCGACCCGCCGAAGCGCAACCCACCCATACCCCTACATTTACCCCTTACCTAACACTACGGGCAATTTAGCATGGCCAATTCACCTGACCCGCACATCTTTGGACTGTGGGAGGAAACCGGAGCACCCGGAGGAAACCCGAGCACCCTGAGGAAACCCACGCAGACACGGGGAGAACGTGCAAACTCCACAGAGTCAGTCGCCTGAGGCAGGAATTGCAAATGGAGTGAAACACAGAATTCATCAGCAAACATCCCCTCCATGTACATATATATTATATATAAATAATATATCAAACATAGGAAGATCATTGATGAAGCAGCATGAAATATTTGGGCCTAGGACCCTGCCCCAAGTAATTTCTGCAGCAATGTGCTTCAGCTGAGATAGTTTTTCTCCAATAACAATACTTTCGTGCTTGTGATGCTAGACAAATCCAGGCAAATAAAGAATATTCAATCATACTCCCTGACTTGCGTCTTGCAGATGGTGGACAGGCTTTACACAGTCAGGAATTGAGTCATTCATCCACAGAATTCCCAGCCTCTGTTCTGATCTTGTAATCACATTGTCTAGATGACCAGTCCAGTTGAGTTTCTACTTAATGGCAACCCTGTTAATGTTGATGATCACGTTGGGGGAGGGGTGTCCAATGATGGTAATGTAGTTGACTATCAGGGCACAATGACGAGACTCTGTTGTTGGAGGTGGTCATTGTTTGGCACTTGTTGGGAATGAAAGTCTTGCCACTTATCAGCTCAAACCTACATGTTAATTAGACTCTTGGCATTTGTACATAAATTTCTTCATTGCCTGCAGAGTTTCAAATGGAACTGAGCACTGTGCAAACATCAGTGAACATCTCACATCTGAAGTCATGTTAGAAGGATGGTGATTGGTGAGGCAGCTGGAGATGGTTGGATCTAGGACAGAACTCTGAGGAACTCCTGCAGTGCCTGCCAAGACTGAGATGATTGACTTCCTCACAAGCATCTTCCTCTGTTATAGGAATGATACCAGACAATGAACAGGTTTTCCCTGGTTCACCATTGACTTCAAATTTTTCTCCAGTGAAATGCAACACTCAGTCATGAGCTGCCTTGGTGTCAGGGATAGTCTCACATCGTCCCTGGTATTCAGTTTTTTTAGTCAAGACTATAAATGTGGTCTGGAGCTCAGTAGTCTGAGTAGATTCCACATCAAGGATTGGTCAGCAGGTTATCTGTAAGTAGCTGCTAATAAATAACACTGTCATTGAAAATGTTAGCTGATGGAGCAATAATTGGCCTGTTTGAAACTGTATTGCTTTCTAAGGACATAATATACTTATGCAATTTTTCACATAATCAAATAGATCGAGAGAATCACAAAATATATTGCAAATGTTTCCTAAGTATGATAGAGAAAAATTAATGTTTCCAATGAACCAAGAACTTATAAATGTATGAACAAGGAACAGGAGTAGGCCATTCCACCCTTCAAACCTGTTCTGTCATAAAATCATGGCTAATCTGATTGTAACCTCAAATCTATATTCCCATCTATCCAATAACCTTTTACCCTTTTGCTGAGCAAAAATCTTTGTGGCTGATTCAAGGCTATTTCTTTCAATTTAATTTTTGTTTCTTACATTACAGAAGCAACTATGCTTTAAAAGCACTGTACTTAATTGGCTGAAAACTGCTTTGAGGCACAACATAACCCAATGTAAGTACAAATTTCCATTTTTAGCTTTTTATTGCATAGGAAATATCATTGAATCCCTACAGTACAAATAGAGGCCATTTGGCCCTTTGAGCCTGCATCTTCTTAAGACCATCACACCTTATCCCTATAAACTCACATTTACTCCATTAGCCCACCTCGCCTGCACACACTATAGGGCAATTTTGCATAGACTTGCACATCCCTGGACTGTGGAAGGAAATCATAGAACCTGGTGCAACCTACGCAGACATGGGGAGAAAGTGCAAACTCCCCACAGACAGTTACCCAAGGCTGGAAACAAATTGACACCATGAGGCAACAGTTATAACAACTGAGCCACTGTGCGGCACCTTGAATATGTTTTACACTTCTACTGTTTGGAGCTTTCTACATTTTAAGCTTGCCACTCTTGTCATTGCAGGCACTGATTCTCACCGGTATTCAGATCCAATCTTTGTGAAATCTTCTGATCACAGCATCCCAGTTCCTCCCCCAACCCTCCAAATTGTATGTCGACAGTGGCTATTAGCAGGTGAACCAAGTTTGCAGAAATGAGCAATGAGCATCATAATTGAATTCAATGCTGTCCTCCTCTAGTGTAAACAATATCCAACAGAAACCACTGTAGAGTGAGCAGAATTAGGACATGCCTTTAATTTTCCATTTCTTGCCCTGAGCACCAAGATCATTAGCAAGACCTCTCACTGCCATCTCAGTTAATATCAGTTAGTTTAGGAAACTCATGAGAATCAGCAGAACAGTTTCACACTAGACAGTCCACTTACCATCTCACACTTTAACTCCCCCTCCCACTCCACCGAGGACATGCAGGTCCTTGGACTCCTCCACCGGCAGAACACAACTACACGACGGCTGGAGGAGGAGCGCCTCATCTTCCGCCTGGGAACCCTCCAACCACAAGGTATGAATTCAGATTTCTCCAGCTTCCTCATTTCCCCTCCCCCCACCTTGTCTCAGTCGGTTCCCTCAACTCAGCACTGCCCTCCTAACTTGCAATCCTCTTCCTGACCTCTCCGCCCCCACCCCACTCCGGCCTATCACCCTCACCTTGACCTCCTTCCACCTATCCCACCTCCATCGCCCCTCCCCCTAGTCCCTCCTCCCTACCTTTTATCTCAGCCTGCTTGGCTCTCTCTCTCTTATTCCTGATGAAGGGCTTATGCTCGAAACGTCGAATTCTCTATTCCTGAGATGCTGCCTAACCTGCTGTGCTTTGACCAGCAACACATTTGCAGCACTTACCATCTCAGCCATAATCCCATTGAGCACTTTAATATTCTACTATGCAAGTTGTGTATATTAATGTTCGCCATGCAATCAAAATTAAAATGGGCTGCAAACTGATATTACAGACCTTGCAAATAATGTATACTAAAATATGAACATGCTGTCTGTATGAATTACAATAAAACACAGTTGAAGACAAAAGTAGCTATTTTAAAGAAATGCACTTGAAAATAAGGCAACAATATTGTTTTTTCTGGCCTGCACTTGCAGGATCAGGCAATTAAATAATAGTCATAGATTTAGAATCTGACAGCGTGGAATAAGGCCTTTAGCCCATCGTATCAAGATTGGTTGTCAAGCATCTATCTATCTAATCCCATTATCCAACATGCTATTGCATTTCAAGTGCATATATAAATACTTGTTAAATTTTGTGATATTTCCTGTCTTTCAGATAATGACTTCCCGATACTCATCACCATCTGGTCGAAATTGCCCCTTTAAACCTCCTGCCCCTTACCTTAAAACTGAGCCCCTTGTTATTGATCCTTCTACTAAGGGGAAAAGTTTCTCCCTATCTATGCCCTTCATAACTTAGTACACCTCAATCAGGTCCCCACTCAGCCTTCTCTGCTATAAAGATAAAGGAAAACAACCTCAGTCTATGACACAAAATTATATCCATTCCCACATTTTCTGACCCTTTAATTACACCTCCCAGCAGTGTTCATCATGGAGATTCATTCCAACTCACTAGTGTTCCACTGGAGTGTAGGCAGTAGCCTTCGAAAATAATATTTTATAGAATTTTGAATAATTAATTTTTTTTTAACCTGACACTTGATTTGACTCCTTTTCCCTAAGCCAGGCTATTTCTGTCTTTCCCAGAAAACAAGCACGCAATGGTTGTAGTAGTGAGTTTTGAGATTTGTAGCTCAGGTTGAGATTCTGGATATAGGTTTGCTCACTGAGCTGGAGGTTCATTTTCAGACATTTTGTCACCATGCTAGGTAACATCTTCAGTGAGCTGCCAGAAGAAGCACTCTGATGGTTCCTGCTTTCTATTTATAAAAATATTATAAAATAGAAAGCAAGAACCATCAACAGTACTTCGGAAGATGTCACCTGGAATGGTGGCGAAATGTCTGAAAATAAATCTTCCAGCTCAGCGAGCAAACCTATATCCAGAATAACTATGATGTTAACCTGCATCAGGAGCTGCAGAATTTGCACGTCAACTAGGAGATGTTCTGAAGGATTGCAGAACTGAACAGTTTAGCTACTGTCTTCAGGTAACACCACAATCTCAAGAGGCTAAGCACCAATAGTACGTTGAATGTAGAATGTTAGTGATGACAGGACAACTTCACATAAATACAAGCATAAGTTCATTATTAGATTACTTACAGCGTGGAAACAGGCCCTTTGGCCCAACAAATCCACACTGACCCACCAAAGTGCAACCCACCCAGACCCATTCCCCTCTTCACCTAACACTACAGGAGATTTAGCATGGCCAATTCACCTAACCTCCAAATTTTTGGACTGTGGGAGGAAACTGGAGCACCCGGAGGAAACCCACACAGACACGGGGAGAACGTTCAAACTCCACACAGTCAGTCGTCTGAGGCAGGAAGTGAACCCGGGTCCCTGGCGCTGTGAGGCAGTAGTGCTAACCACTGTGCCACTGTGCAAGCCCATGCTGTTCCTTTAATTTAAATAAAATATTGTATTTCATGTTATGTTTCTATAGCATGAATATTAAAGCATCCAAACAATCATTATTTCCTTAAATTGATAAATATATTCCTAAACATATATGCTGAGATACATTTTTATTTAAGTTATCATTTTTAAGATAAACATACCACATATATGAAAGGGAGGCAAAGGCCCAGTGGTATTTTCACTGGACTCTCAATCCAGAGACGCTCATAATGTTCCGGTGGCCTGGGTTCTAATCTCGCCACGGCAGAGGTGAAATGTGAATTCATAAAAGTCTGGAATTAATAGTCTAGTGATAACGATTAATTAATTGATGATTGTTAGGAAAACCCCATCTGATTCATGAATGTCCTTTAGGGAAGGGACCTGCCATCCGGACCTGACCTGGCCTATATGTGACTTCAAACCCACAGCAATGTGATTGACTCTTAACTGCCCTTGGGCAATTAGGGATGGGGAATAAATACTGACCTAGTGAAACCCTCATTGAATGAATGAGTATAAAGAAGAAAAAGTGATGACCACATGTATACTCTCCTCAAGATTTCAATTGCTTTCTGTATATCAAGAGGTCGTAACCTTTTCCATTTATAATAATACAGCAGTAGCACATTTTTGCCTTGCCTTCTAAACTTGATCCTATGAATAAATACTCAGCAAATCATGGAACAGGTATCAACTCTTTTGTTTTCGGCTTCTTAGTTGCACTATTTTGTGCAGAAAGTTTAAATTTAGGAAAGGTTTGCTTCATCGTTATTTATAGCTGGCTGGAACCCCAGTGCAAGCAGGTAAGATGATATTGTGAAAAGGAGGAAGGTTTTGGTGAATTTTACAGCAAAGTTATCAACATTAAATACCGTGGAGGAGAATAAATGTCAACAACCAGCAGCTACAACCCACGATGTTCAACCAATGTTACAGACAAAGTAGGGATGGTAGAAGGCTTCTCTCCTTCTCTACCTCTTGATTTAACTGAAGTCCCGGTATGTTCTCAAAAAGAACAAGTGTGAAGATCTCAAGTACTGTGACTGTTAGCAATTGACAAATATAAAGGGAAAGTTACTGTTGTCCTCCCACACCATCAGGCTCCTCTCTCATTGGAGAGTGTTGGCCAGGGGCTGCTCACATATAAGGACAGTGAGCTTGTGAACTAAAGTTACCTGAGCCCCCAGCCTCTGGCTTGGGCTGGCTTGAACTGGTTCAACTCAGAGAATTGATGCAAGTGTAAATCTTTATTTGGTGGCAGAATAATGAGGTAATCCTAAAGGTGTCCTTGGAGAGATCCTGCAGTGGAAAGACACCAGCTCGCCAGATGTGCTAAGAACCAACAAGGGCAAGACATCACAGTTCAGGAAGATAAGGAAAAAGGATAAAAATGAAGAATTTCAGCATGCCAGCAGTGAAAACGTTGGATATTGTGTGTCCCATGCTTGGAAGTGTGGAGATAACCATAAAACCTGGGAGAAATCGCCTAGCCAGCATGAGTTTCTATTCTTGGGTATTAGCTTTTATATTTGTTAACTGCTCAGGAGCAAATGTCATGGAAACCAGTGGGGGTGTGCTTAGCTTCTAGCCTTGTGTGAATTGCATGCCTGCTGTCAACCATTTGACCAAACGGTATGTCTGTTTTAACAAGACTAATTGGTGGTTACTTGATTCATACTTGACTCTTGTCTTGGAGCCAATAATTGTTGTCGACGGCAGTAACTAAGCAACAAGAGAGACAACTGGTGGTGGTTTAAGCTGAGAGTCACTGTGCCTCAGGTGAGGGGAGAAGATGGGAAAGAGAAGTCTTTCATGGTAACTTCAGCTGGTACAGATGTTGAACTCAAGTTGTTAGTATCACTTTGCATCACAAACCAGCTGTCCAGCCAACTATTTTCATCAGAAAAATTGCAAATTGAGTGAAATCATACAGAGGTCTGAGTGATGTGGGCTGTAGCAGAATCAGACATGAAGTCCAACGAGGTCCATCTCAACGTTTAGATCATTTCGCTGCATCCTTTATTCATGTCACCAGCATGTGTCACTCTTTAAGGAGCAATGTGATGGTATTGATGGTCATTAATGATTGTTAAATGCCTTGTTAATGCCACAACTCACTTCATTAACATTCAGACTCCTGAATATTACCAAACCCACTAAACAAACGTTATATCAGGAAATCTCTGCAAGGAAACTAGAGAGGGTGCATCGCAGAATCAGCTGCTCGCTTACTTCAAATGATATCCATGATTTGCAACCAAACTGCAGCCCATGGCATGATCAATGGCATTAGCACATGTACTCTTCCCCCATAGACATTGGCATTTGGCACCAGGCAACCCACACAACCATCCTGACACTTCTACTGACAGTGTGCTCTGTCAGGAAGCGCACATTTACATTTTAACTGGCATTGAAATATTGCAGTGAGGACACTTCACATTGGGCCAGGTTGCATCTTAGGGCTGCTCATTTGCTCTCTTAACATTTCCTCACCTAGTTCCTACCTGTCATGCCATTTCTGCTATGCATTGCCATGCCAATTCACATGGTCACACAAACAGGCAGCTTAACTTAGGCTAAGAAGCCCCAAGTCTAAGGTCGCACATCTTATAGAATGGCAGTGTGCTACATCTATCTCACTCTACTGTATGTTCAGCAAGGAGGCAACCATGGTGCAAATGCTTCAGGAATAGGTCACAATGACCTCCATGGAGCTCTTTTCAGTTAGGGGCTCCTGGCACAGTAATTCAATGGCAGCTTCCTATACCAGCCACTGTTAAGCAATCTGGTTAGAGTATTCGCAAACATGGGGTCACAGAGGCTGCTAAACCTGCTGAGTTTCTCCAGCACTTTCCATTTTCATCTCAGATTATCAGCATCCATTTCACTTTTATTATAGTGGTGTGTGAGGTTGAGGAGGGAGATTGGGTGATGGAAAATGTTGCAGGCAATAGTGAGAGTGGCAGACAGAACAGTGTGACACTCACCTTGGCAGAACACAGTGACATTTTTCCTGCATTACTGGCCATTCCTCCACAATGTTGAAGTGGCACTGACCCATGTGGCAACCTCATACCAAGCTGGCATGGGAATAGGACAACTCTCCTTTGTGCCACCTTGTCTATCAGAACCTCCAGGACCCTGTCAGAAAATCACGGTGCTGTCTATCCCTTATCCAACATGCTCACACTCAGTCTTTGAGTGAACAGGGTAGCTTCAGGATGCCAGGGCTTGCCCAGATGCACAGTGCCCTTTTAAAGATGGCACAGGCACAAGGGATGCTGGTGTTTCAGCTGACATTCGTAAGTGTTGTGTTGTTCTAGCAGAGGAATAAGGAGAGATGGGGCAGAAATCCAACATGAGAAGTGCTGAGGGGCAGTGATAGGTAATTAATGGGACATGTTTGGTAAGGTAAGGTTCAAAAACATGCCAGGCCTCAAGTCAAAGCACTCTTCAAAAAGCTCCCCACTATTCAGACTTAATCAAATAAAAGTTTCAGTCCAATGTTTACTAGACAACACCCAAAATGTACTCACACATGCCCCCACTCACACACACTCATATAAATATATACGAACACATGAGAAAAGATGAAAATTACTTAAGGTGCAACATACACTTTGACCCAAAAAGTCCAAACATTCATTATCATACTTGATTCTGTTGAGTTGAAGTCTTGAACCATTACCAATTCCTTTTTGAAAACACTAAAGAAGTTGTGTCCAGAATTTCATGAAGTTGGAATCACAGTGTTTTACTGTCCACGATAGAAGATATCTCTAGCTTCACATTTGTAAAACTATTGTCAAACTCCATGTGGAAACTGATATGGTTCTTCAAACAGAAAGGTGAAATTCTCTGCCTTCTAATAGATCTTAGAAAGAGTCCTGTTCCTGTGCTGGTCTGGAGCTTTTCCTCTGCCTTGTTGCCATATAAATGTGCTTTATTAAGTGTCTCTTAGCTGAAACCTTGTTTCTACCATATGATCATAATATCTGTTTTTTTTTTCATTTTCCTCACAGATCATCTCAGTTGACGTGACCATTGACAAACAATAGGGTTCAAGATTCATCCACTCACATTTCAGTATGAATAGAGTAAAACTCTTCTACATCTATTCCTTGGAATGCCATTGTAAAGCCAATATATCTACAAGTCTTTTGTGAACTGGTTTTGTACTTATAGCCAATAATTTTGAACCTTAATGTATCTTAGTGTATCAACCAGCAACAACTTCAGAGCCATATATATTGGCACAAAAAAAACTATTCAGCTGCATTTTATTTCAGAAATAAAGTGTACATTCTTCAAAAATCCGTGAACCTATAAATCTATATTATGTGACCACGACAATAACAATAGCCAAAAATCATAGTCACATAATAGCTTGCTATCTGCATCCTATTAAGGGAAAGCTCCAAAAAGTGTTTGCATCAAGAGAGATGTGAAAGTTAGTTTGATGTTGTCTTTCACCAGCCAATGTGCATCAAATATTGGTGAAGGAGTGCAAAACTCAAAGCTGAGTCCTTGCCCTGAGGAGGTTTTGGATGCATATAATAGTGTATTATAATTTAATAGTATTATATAATAGTATATAATAGTATATTATAATATAATAATGCAATTTACAATTTGGTCGAGAAGCTTGTGTTACTGGTGTTAATGACTTTCATTAAGACTGTGTATAAATGCTGATGGACATTCCTTTTCCCATATTTCCAATGATTGATCCTGAAATATAAAGTCAATACTAAGCAGAAAGCTAAAACTGGCACAGTGACCCTTGGTCTTCACAGTTGAGGTTTTTAAAGATACATTTCCATTGATTTTCTGAGGTAAAATGAAATACTTGCTTTAAATGCAGTTGGATTGGTTGTTGCATCATATTGTTAACTGCATTGATTTGTTTTTAAGAGTTGGAAATTTTAACATGACAGTTTATTTTCATTTACATTCTCTCCTCCACATTGTTTTTGCGCCATTTCCATTCAGTGTAGTTTCACTATGTATTCTAATAGCTTCTACTTGTGGCTTTAGAATGCCTTTAGTAATTCTTATTGCCCTCAGGATCTAAAAAGTGACCTACTGCAAAAGGACAGGCAGAGTTTAACTGATCTGGTGCACCAATACTTCAGCACACGATTCACATACAGGAGATGACCCTCATATAATCCAGCAAAATGTACTTTCTGCAGGTCAGAATGCAGCTTTGGTTCACTAATTTATGCAAGCAGAAAAGTTATATTGTAATGCCAGAATTCAAAGTCAACATACTTAACGTTTGAAGCTAATTTTTCAGAATCCATTTAGTTTATTTTCTAAAAATGGCCTAAAGCATTATCTCTTGGACTGTATGAAGGAAGGTATCCAACTATATGCTGCTGTTTGATGTAGACTCCACTCCTTGGCATGAGTATGCAATGAAAATGATGGAAGCTTATGCACAGCTTGCCCTAGCTGACCAATCGTTGGTTAGATTGATGGAGATGGTCATTGCCGGGCATTTGTGTGATATTAACGTAATTGGCACTTTTCTTCCTAACCTGGATATTGTCCAGGTCTTGCTGCAGTTGGATACAGACTGATTCAATCATGAAGTCCTGAACACTGCACAATCACTAGTGAACAGCTTCACTTTTCGACCTGACGGAGGGAAGGTCATTGATGAAGCAGTTGAAAATGGTTGGGCCGAAGACACTACCCTGAGGAAATCCTGCGGGGATATCCTGAGAATTAGATAACTGACTTCCAGCAATCACAATTACCTTCCTTTTTGCCAGGTACCACACCTACCAGCAGAGAGTTTTCCCCCAATCTCTATCATCTTGAGTAAGGCTAGGGTTATCTTATGTATGCCTTCAGACCTGCATTTAGTACTTTCACCACATTCTGCCAGGAACTTGTACTGTTATACACTGGCCTCAGACCTCTAAAATACTAAAAGAAGAGTACTCCCTCTGATGCAATCTGTGGGTAGAGTGCTTTCCTGCTTTCCAATTTGTATCAATCTTGTGCACCTTCTTTTGATCTCTTTAAATTCATTTTTATCCCAGTATTTCCCCCAAGAACCCCCTAACCACCTCACAACTGAGCATTCTCCTCTCCTATTTTACAGCCTTGGTAAAGTTTAACAAGTGGGAAAATCATCTGGAAGGTGAACCTTGTTAATGATATGGCCTTGTCTGTCAATTATCTAATTTATGTACTTTTCTTCTGAACTGATGCAGTGAGTATTACTTATAGTGTCTACCATTAATTGGGGTTATTAAACAGCCAGTCACAAAGCCGTAATAATCATTCAGCATCATAACAGCAGTTTAATACAGACTGGCTGTGTTTATACATTAGTTGTAATCTAACTTAATGTGCTGCTAGTAGATCTACCTATTCCTAACAGTGTACTAAGAAGAGAAGAAATAATTTCTCCTTAAACCACAAAAACAAAAATCATCATTTATTGCCGCCTATATTGCCTAAATCCCCAACCCAATTCACTTTGTCAGCAATCTAAATAACCTGTAAATAAAGAAAACACTTTCTTATAACAGACTGAGATTTCCCAGTCATTAATCTAAGTGACAGTAGCATAAGACTTTGTGCACAATCAGAATGCTTTATAATTTTCTCCAGTTATAATGGGGAATTCCTGAGAAATATTTTTTCCTATACCAATATCATTCTAAACTGAATAATTATAACCTTCCGGTTCAATGTTCCCCACCATGCAGAAGACTATTCCATGAAAATGTGTATCTGAACATTTTCTATTTGAATTGGAGCTCTGGTATACTGTATTGGCCTATTAAATTTTAGTGCCTGTCACTAAACTTAGGAGCAGCTAGATATGAAGCTCAAAATCAGAGTTAATCTGAAGAGAGTTAAATTCAAGGGGTGGCCTTTCAATTTATGTCTGAACTTCAGAAATATTTCCTTATTGTGGGTGTCATGGCCATCAGCATATTCACTATGTGGTTAGTGAACTGTGGATTAACATGGCTCCTTTTAGTTTGTGATGATTCAGTTAAAGCCAGCCAGTTTAAAATGTAATTTGTTACAAGTTATTGCTGAAGGCTCCTAAGGGATACAGAGATAAAGTTATGACAAAGAAATTATAGATACCAAGATTAAAATGAGTACTTACATATGTGCATATTAAATGACAAATTAGGAGCAAGAATAGTCCTTTGGCCCATCTATCTGCTCCACCATTCGAAAAGATCATAGTTGTCTGAATTATGGCCATAATCCCACATGTCCACATTCTTGTTAATCAAGAATCGATCTATCTCTGCTTTAAAAATATTCAATGATTCTGCCTTCACTGCTCTCGAGGGAAGAGTTCCAATGATACACAACTCTCTGATAGAAAAGAATTGTGCTTTATCTTAATCTTAAATGGGAGATCACTTATTTTTAAATTGTGACCCCTGGTCTCATCTCTCTCAAAAGGGGAAACATATTTTCTACGTGCAACCTGTCAATCCTTGCTGGTCTCATTTGTTTCAGTCAGATACCCTCTCATGCTTCTAAATTCTAATGGATACAAGCTCTGTCTGTTCAAACGTTCCTCATGAGATTTCCCTTCCTCACCCTGTCCCCATCTAAGTTGAGTGAACCTACTTTCAACTGCTTCCTTCTTAAATAAGAAGGCCAAAACTGTGCACAGTACTGTAAATGTGGTCTAATCGTTCCTTTACTCAACTGTAAAAGAATCATCCTGCCTCCCCTTGGGATACTGCACGGCAACTGATGAAGTCTAGCGTAGAATTCTTCTTTAGCCTCATCCATTGATTTGCCCTGAATACTATGATATACTGTTTCTGGTGTAAGGTAATGCATAGGGTCAAGAGCCATTCATTTATCCCACAGGGGTCCTTGCTGAGACAGTCAACTACCTTTGTTTCTTATGGACAAACCCACCCCATGAAGTCAAATCCTTCCTCAGAATTACCCTTTCTGAAGAAGGTATAAACCACCTTGTACTGTTTTCTCCTTCCCACAATGTCTCATTAAAGGCAATGATGCCAATGTCATAGTGTTGAGTTCCTAGGCCACAATAGCAATGCATCGTCCAGGTCTGTCACTGCTGGTAATGCTCATGAGAGATTTTTACTCATTCAGTCAGGGATATGGGCTTCACTGGCTAGAAAAGTATTTAGTTCCTATCCCTAATTGCCCTTTGGAAGTGGCAGGGAGCCACCTTCTTGAACTGCTATAGTCCATTTAGTGTGTTAAGGAAGTAGCTCTAGGACTTTGGTCCAGTATCACTGAAGGAATGCCTATATATTTCCAAGTCAGGATGGTGAGCAGCTTGGAGAAGAATATATCAGTGGTGGTATTCCTGTGTATTTGCTGCCTGTGTCTTTCCAGATGAAAATGGTCTTGAGCTTGGAAGGTGCTGTCTAAGGAGCCTTGGTGAATTTCTGGAGTGTATCTTCTACTGCTGCCCCTCTAATTATGTGGTGGAGAGAGTGAATGCTTGTGGATATATTGTCAATTGAGTGGACTTCTTTATCCTGGATGCAGTTAAACTTCTGGAGTATTGTTGGAATTGAACTCCTCCATGCAATAACTACAATTATCTTCCTATGTGTCAGGCAGCAGGGAGCTTTGCTCTAATTCACATTGACATCAGTGTTGCTCGGACTCTTTTATACCTTACACAATCAAATCTTGCCTTGGAGTCAAGGACAGGTATTCACACCTCATCTCTAGAATTCAGCTGTTTTTTCCATGTTTTAAATAAAGGTATTGATGTTCCAGATCACAAACTTTATTTTGAGTAGGGGGAAGATGTCTGTGCATGGGATCCTGAAATGTGGGGAGACCATTGTACTCCAAGTACCACTCAGTGGTGGTGAAAGAAATTGTGCAACAGCAGAGAGAGATGGGATAACTGGAAGTGAGCAAGTGACAACCCAGGGAGACTCTGATAAAACTTGATACCATTATTTCTAAAAGACTTCTGAAAACGCTCCACACAAAAGATTGTTGATCAAACTCACAGTTCAGGAGCTTTAGGATAAACCTCGGGAATGGAAATGGGATGGGTAGAAAATAAGTAGTTCTGGTTAAATGAGTTAGATCAGATCAGTGAGGGAAATATTAAGTGTGGTACCTCATTGTTCAGTATGGAAACCACTGTAGTTACAAATTTACTAAAATTTAGTTTTGCTCAGAAATTCAGTGAGAAATGGGCAAACAAATGAACAAGCCAAATTAAGAGGAAAATGGTTGATAAGTGTGATAATTTTCATCACTTCTATGTACATGGATGATTTTTCTAAGATAGAATCTTCTGAAATATGTAATTAACCTTTTGGTAATACACAACTTCACGATTGCTAAGAAAAAGGCACATTTTATTGAAACTCTTCATCTTGCATCCATCTGGATAATTCCCAAGAATGTCATTGTACAGGGAAGCCAACATTTATCTAGGTGAGGACAGTGTTTGTTAGTTAGTAAGGACACAACAGTTGATAGAGGGATTGCCATAAAAAATATGCAAGTTAATGGTGACTAACAGTTACTGCCAAGATTGCTTCAAATTTTAAAGCAAGCAGATTGATTCTGACTGGTCAAGGCATTTCCCCTCAGAAATGAACCAGTGAATGGATGTCACCTATTTTGCTGACTTGTAGCAGGTGCAGGGTGGAGCCTCATTTGTTAATGTATCTATAAGAGGCAGCAACAGCCTCGTGATATTATTGTTGAACTATTTATCCAGAGATGCAGATAAAGTTTAGGGGACTCAGATTCAAATCCCATTGGGGTAGATGGTGGAATTTGAATGCAGTAAAAAATATCTGCAATTAAGAATGTAATGGTGAAATCACTGTTGACGGTCTGAAAAACCCATCTGGTTCACAAACATATTTTACATATGGAAATCTGCTGTTCTTACCTGATGTTACAAAATTCATACTACTACATGTGACTCCAGACCCACAATAATGTGGTTGACTCTCAAATGCCCTCTGGCCAATTAGGGCCAGACATTTTATGCTGGCCTAGATAGTGACACCTACATTCCATGAATGAATAAAAAATAACTAATCCAAAATTGTTTTTTAGCATAATTCTTAGCACACACAGGATTGTGCAGTAAATGCTGCCCAATTGCAGAATCACATCTAACGTTGGACATTGTGTTGCATGTTTTGCAAGTACTGACTGGTTGAGTAAGATCAATACCTTGCTTGTGACAAACAGATTAAAAATTCCACTGTTTGCCATGATCCATCAGTTTTGGGATATACAGCCTATGTACCTGGCACCTTACCAATACTGAAATTCATATGTCGCATTATTTATTATGCGATAGGCTGAATATATTTTTCCTCTTGACTTTAGGAACTTTTTTTGGAGTGAATATCGCTCATGTTGCTATTGCATAGTAACAGCTTATGGTGGCTAGCTTCATCTGTTGCTCAAACATTTGAAATACCTTATCCTTCGAAGATAGACTGCACACTGTCCACAACCAAAAGTAACAGCTTGTACGTGTTCATGAGTTTGTGATACACCATGAGAAATTATCCACTCACAGCAGCCATTATCCCACAGCATTTCAGTGCTGGATGTTAACAGTCACTCATCATTAACTGGTGCAATTTCTATAGCAATGCTTTGACCAATTAGAGCATGCTTACCACACAATCAGCACTTTCCTCTCCTACAGCAAAATGTTGGTTATTACTTATACTGGTATTCTTGTGAATTGTCCTGAGTACCAGATGAAAAGCTTTGACAAAATGTATCGGTTGTTCAGCAATACTTAGATATATTTTAGATTAGATTACTTACAGTGTGGCAACAGACCCTTCGGCCCAACAAGTCCACACTGACCCGCAGAAGGCAACCCACCCAAAACCATTCCCCTACATTTACCCCTTCACCTAAAACTACAGGCAATTTAGCATGGCCAATTCACCTAACCTGCACTTATTTTTTGGACTGTGGGAGGAGACCGGAGCACCCGGAGCAAACTCCACACAGACAGTTGCCCAAGGCAGGAATTGAACACAGGTCTCTGGCACTGTGAGGAAGCAGTGCTAACCACTGTGCCACTTTTCCCAAGTGAGTTAATATAAACAAATTCCCACTTTATCATGAAGGATGAAGCAGGTAATTATTGGAATTTTCTAACCAGTATTTATTTCAAAAGTAAAATAGTATTTTGAAACCTATAAGGTTCTTAATATTTACAGTTCAACACTAAATGCCACCGTATAACATTCCACTGTATGTTCCCTGAATGCAGATATTTTGTTAAGTTGATCATACGTGACATATTACCTCTGCTGATATCTGCAGCATAAATTGGGGACTTTTCTCTCAGTTCCACTCTCAGCTTTACAGCAGAAGTTGTGGGTTCAAGTTGCTCTTCAGGATTTGAGGACAAAGATCTATGCTGAAACTTCAGTGGAAGACTGATGGTGCATTACACTTTTGCAGGTGCCATCTTTTGGATGAGACATTAAACTATTGTAGATATTTGTACAAATTTGCTGCCATGTTTCCTATTTATAACAGTGACTATTCTTCAAAAAGCAATTAATTATCTGTAAACTATTCCAGAATGTCCAGTAGATATGAAAGGTGCTATAATAATGTGACTTTAGTAATGAAGGTTTTAGTATTGACAAAGTTCAGTTTCAGATTCAGTAAGGAAGAGCTTCAGGAGGGAAATCTGAAGATCAGGTTGCCCTGTCTGTTGTGGATTCAACAGGGGGATTTTTTTTCTACTGGATCCAAAACTAGGACTCAGCCTTCATGACATGTTTGGTTTTCTGTCAGCAAGGGAACACTTCAAAGGAGACCACAAGAATAGGAGCAAGTCAGCAATCTGCTGCTATATTAGTGGAAGAATTATGAACTGTGACAGAGTGAGATTCTAATCACTAATACTAGCAGGGCTGGGAGTAGAGGTATCTAATTCCACAAGAAGGTTGATGTCTGATTGCAGCAAGATCTTTGGTTTGGGGAGGCTGTTTTGATGGAAGAGAATCTGAAGAGAGGGGCAATGTAAATTTGAGCAGCTGGTAGGAAATACCACTGTTCCTCTTTACCCACAAGCTGTACTATAAATGTGTTTATCTTTTCCATGACCTTGTTCACACCTCCCTTGAACTCCTGGGTTTTCTGAGAGCTGAGAAAACTGTTGGGACAGTATTGAATTTGTAAGACAGGTTAATAATGAGGCGGGCAGCCTTGGTATGATGTTTTAATGACCAATGGATCTCATAGAAAATGAGCTGTGAGGATTTCTGCAGCAACAAACATGTGAGGCGTGAGGTGAAGGATATGAATATCCACTGCCTCCTACTTATCCCATTTTGTTTTACGGAAGTGGGTGCATGAGGGTCAGTTGCAAGCATTTGAAAATCTCACCTGACCCCAAACCACCCATTTTTCAGTGTTCCAAATTTTTGAAACAGAATTAATTTGTTGTCAAATTTATAAGCAGAACAGACATACCATATGCACAGAAGGCCATTTTATACTCCAGAGTAATATGGTTCAAATCCTTTTGGCCTGACTAGTTAAAAACAGATGGCGCTGTGGGCATCTCTCAACTAACTGATGTACACTTTTGCCAAATCATAAGTCCTTTAGCATTTGTCGAAGACATTCCTTCCTGGATATATCAGAATGTACCTGAACTTAGAGCTTTGCCCTCAAACAGATGTTGTATTCATACGACAACCAGCTGTAAATTCACAATTAATATTGATCCTAACCATAGCATCTCCAAGATGGCAAAACATTCTAAAAATGATCATGTTTACTGACTTTGAAAATGTGGTGAAGCTGCCAATAGTAAATATTATTCAAATGTTGCTATTTTGCATTTACCATTAATACCTTGCACAAAGTAAAATTCACAGAAGGGATTCAAACTGAGCCCCATTCTGCTCAGCTCCTGATCTGCTGCATGCTACTAAAGATATTAAGGATCATGCTCATCCATGATTAAAAGAAATTGTAACAAACCTGTTCTTTGACAAGGTTAGATGGTCCTTGTGTTTTTTTTCAGTGAGGTTGTAAACGGCCCAGATTCTAAAAAGTCTGAGAGTTTGGATAGATTTTAAGGCCCACTTGTTTACAGCTAACAGATGTTGCCTCCAGCAGGAGACTTTCATGTTTTAAAATAGCTTGTACAATGAAAGGGGAGTTGCCAGTCCTAACAGCTGAGTGTTTTGATTCAGTTCAGCAGCAGTGTGTCCGAAGGAAGGATGCCGGAGCAATCCAGCCTGGTACTCTCCCTACTTCTGCCCTTCTGACTTTGGAACCTGTGAGCTTTTTGCGTCATTTTTACTCTTTGTGCTAAGGGGTTTGTTTATTTGGGACTATTGCAAGTATTTTGGAACAGCATCATTAAGTCGGGATAGCCTGTCAGGTTCAGATAGGAGAAGCCATTCAGGTATTCAATTTTCGGTTTGTTACGCTTCATTTCATAATTTTGTAAATAAATTGTGTTTATTTAAAACTCGGCAGTCTGACCAGATAATTCACTCTGCGAATATCAACTATACACACACCCGAAACAAATAGCAGAGTTATGGTCTGGGCTAGCTGCTGAAAAATGTTTTGAGAGGTCGGGCCTGGTCTGTAACAGATTCATTACTTTCAAATTATTACAATGGTTGCAAATCAAAGAATTGCATTCCTCAATTCAGATTCAGGTATGTTATAGAGATTTCAACCGCGCCAATATCTGGTTAAACACAAGAAGACTGGGGTTGTGAAGATGTATTCAGTGAAAGTGTTGTTGAATATACTGAATGCTATGATCCGTATGTTCGGTGAACATTTCTCCTACATCCACCAATTTAGCTGCTGAGCACTCTTGCTTGACAAAACCAACTTTATACAAACAAGTTGGTTTACTTTGCACATACTGTATGATTTTTTTTGATGAAATTCAATCCAATCTCTTGCTCCTCATCACATCAAAGTAACAAATCATTGGTTCAAAGTTTCTAATACAGGACAGTTTTACATTTACGTAGAAGTGATTAATAAACAAACTCAGCTCCAATCTTAGGAAGGGAGACCTCCACCTAGGGAATTGTTTTCACTTCAAATTTCTTCAGTCAGTCGTGATGTAATCTGCTCAGGAAGCAAAGAAACTTGACTTGTTCACCTCCCTTAGCTCTTCATGTTAGTGATCAAACATTCAAGCTGTGAATCATGACACAGACTGCTGTCCAAGGAATGGGTTTCTTGGCAAGTACTTCACATGAATCTGACATTAATGGAAGTTTAAATTACAAGAGAGAATAAAAAAGAGAGATAGATTAAATAATGGGCAATATGTTATTGCCCAGTTTACATTGTCGCCAACTGCTAAAATAACTCTTTTGAATGTTGAATTTAGAGTTAATATAATCTCCTATCAGTTGACTTTTACATGTCAATGAAATCTTGCTATGATTCTACCCAAAGTCTTTTAGGCTGAATCATCAAGATTCCCAAAAATGCGGCAACAAAGTTAAGAGCTGGATTTTAAATTTCTTAGTGAAGTTGAGGTGTCAAAATGGAAACTGAGATTTCCATCACCTCACTCTGCACACTTCTGCCATTTCTGCATGTCTGCAATGTCAGATGGTCATGTAGAGGCTGTTAGACAAGAAGGAAGGCTAATGGAAAGGCAAAGAAAGATTGACTCTTAACTATGAGTACACCATCTTTGCTCTCTTCCAACATTGCAATTATTTTTATGGTGAGTTGCTCATGTCTATTTTTAGCTGCCAAAAACAGTCATCGCTTGTAACTATCCAAAAACAAATTGTAAGAGTTTTGCATTTACTTTATCACTATCTCCTCTAGTTAATGCCTCTTCATTAACATTTAACAAACTGTTAACACAACTCACTTACTTTATAGCAATATTCTTGAAACATCAATTTTCCTGCTCCTTGGATGCTGCCTGACCTGCTGTGCTTTTCCAGCACTACTCTAATCCTGACTCTAATCTCCAGCATCTGCAGTACCCACTTTCACCTGTATTGGAAACTACCAAACTGCATCGCTAATGTTATCTGCCTTACCTTTCTGAGTGATCTATGTCTATCTGAAAGAAACCTGCACTGTCTGACCTTCTGGATTTTCTGAAAGAACTTTTCATTGTCTCTGCCTTCCTTTGCCATCGAACAACCAACTGATTTTTCTTTCTCACCTCTACCCTTGTGTTCTGAAACAGTGAACTTTTCACCCTAGGATTTCTTTTAAAGATTTAAATGCATATAAACAACTTACCAAAAAACAGATGACCACTCACAGACGTCAAAAATTAAACTAAACCTTATACCTCCCCTTCTTAACACACACCTTTGAAATAAAAATCAAACTTAAAGCAAAACATTGCTCACAAAACCTACGTTTTAAATACTATTAATAATAATATATCATGAATCTTCATCGTACTTCCTGACAGAAGCAATGATAAGGTATCTTTAAGAGGCATTTTTGTTTTCCCAAGACAAATTCTTCTCGCGATTTGTACAAGTTTCACTTTGATGGTAACAATATTCATATTAAATAGCCAAGAACTTTCTCTAATAATCACTTTCTACACAACTTCAGTTTGATCACAACATATACTTTCTCATGGTAAAGTATCCACTATAATATTGTCATTTTCTGTGATGTGAAGGATTTTCTAATGACATAGCTGCAGCATTAAACTCCAGTCAGTCACGAAAGCCTGGTATGAAATAATTCAAGAAAAGTGAGAGGATTATGATCCATATAAATCAGTTTCTATGCAATTGTTAGAAATATAGAATTCAACAATGTTCCAGGGCCATTATCAAACTCAAATCTTATTTATTTTCACATGAATATTTATGTTGACACATACCATTTGCATGAAAAATGACTGAGTATTTGATTCCCATCTCATCTCCCTTTAATAACATTGCACCAACACCAATGTTGCTGGCATTAACAGTCAGTTTGAATGGTTTATCATAACTTGGTGCTGCTAAACCTGGACCCATAGTCAGTACAGCTTTCAAGGCATCAAAAGCACTCTGACATTCTTTCTTCTAAATACATTTCCTGCCTTTCTTTTACAAACTTGTTTTAAAAAGGCACTACAGTGCTGAAACTCTGAATGGATCTTGATAAAATTCTTTCATGCCAATGTATGACAAAACTTCCATTTTTTGCTTAAGCATAGGTAACTCCAGAATAGCCCTTATATTTAGGTTTCTTTAGGTGCTTCCTGGCCTTGTCTCACACTGTGGCCCAAATAAGTCAGCTTTGTTTTGAAAAATTCACTTATAGCCAAGTTATGAAGAAATTAACTCTTTGCAAATAAATCAACAGCTCATGAAAGTACTATAAAGTTGCTCCCAGATTTGTCTGAACACAGTTGCATAATCCTTTGATTATCAATGTTTCGGGTTAGAGCCCTTCATCAGGAATGAGGCCTTATTTCAGTTGAAAGGCTCCAGCCCAAAATGTCAATTTTCCTACTCCTAGGATGTTGGCTGACCTGCTGTGCTTTTCCAGCAACACACTCTCGACTGTGATCTCCAGCATCTGCAGACTTCACTGTCTTCTACTTGATTTCAACCTTACTGCGAAGCCTCTTCCAAGGATGCGTACCTTGAAAAAGTTCTCCTCCTCTCTCTACAAAGATCTCAGTGAGTCCCTCTCTGTACTCCCCAAGTCCTTTAGTCTCCCTAGTCATTCCTGATGAAGAGCTCCGGCCTAAAACGTCAATTTTTCTGCTCCTCAGATGCTGCTTGACCTGCTATCATTTTCCAGCAACACACTCTCAACTCTGATCTCCAGCATCTGCAGACCTCACTGTTTCCTAATCCTTAGATTACCTTGTTGGTTGATCACTGAAAAGTTGCTGGTGCATTCTTCATTTTGAACACTATGCCTTTACATTGATAAAGGCTATTTGGTGTTGTAGAGGCTGACAAGTCTTTAGTTGTGTCGGATAATGGATCCTGCCAATATCCTGTTAACAAATCAATTCAGTATTCTCAATACAAACCTCTAATCATTCTATCAGATATGAATCAATTTCTGTTACTGAATTGTTTTTGCAAAGATCTATTCATATTGATTGTGATCCATCTTGTTCCAGTCCTATCATATAAAGCGAGCTGTGATGACTTGGTTCAATAATATCATTATCCATCATGATCTCTTCTCTATTTGCCTAGTTTCTCTAAATTAAGACTATAAGGATATTGTTTTACAGATAATACATTCGCTGCATTAATGTCACTTATAACCAAAGATTTTTTTCTGGGCCTGTTTGCACGAATCAATTAAATAGAATCATTGAAACAAGACAGTGTGGAAGCAGGCCATTCAGCCCATCAAGTCCACAGTGACCCTCTAAGAGCATCCCAACTAGCAGCATCCCCTAACCTACCTCTGTAGCTCTACATTTCGCTTGGCTAATCCAATTTTGTAAGTAATTTTGATAGTTTTTTAGGAGAAAGCATAACATCCCATCTAACTTTTCAAATACTATCCAATTTGATATTGAAGGGCATCTTTAACACTTACCTCAAATTGTTCCAATACTTTCCTTTCACCATTGTAACTACATTTCTCTCCTGACTATCATTCTTGCTATAACATGATTTAATACATCAGCACAATGTATTTGTTGATTTTCTTCTCCTTTCTGGAATACTTACTTCATGATTGACATCACTGTGAATCTTTTTGATTTGATAAGGTCCCATAACCTTGCTTTTAATGTTACCAAGAGACAGGTGTAATGTTGGCACCTTGTCTGTAGCAACAAATTCTGACCTTCTTTATCTGTGCTAATTTTCATTGTTTATTGAACACTTTTCAATTCTTTTATCACCACTTCACCCACTTTGTTTAGTGATTCTCAGAATCGACCATGTCAATCGGCCGTGTCCTTTCTTGACTTTGGTTCATACATCTATTCTTTAATAAATTGAAAAAGTGGATATGTTAAGGGCAGCTGTAATAACAAACAGTAACAAAGGGAATTCCTATACCACAAACATGAAGACATTCTTGAACATAAGCTCTAATCATGGTCTTTAAGTTTGAAGCCTTTAAGGTGTCAAATACTCCTTGAGTTTGTAGATAATCAACTTAAGTGATAAATTGTATTATTCTCAAATTATTCAATATTTCCTGAATATTTATGACATAAAAGTTCAACTTTTATTTGATTGTGTTTTATTGAATAACCAAATCTTTAAACAAAAAAGTTGTTAACTTCTCCATTGCCATTTATTCTATTTTTCTTTCCAAAGACACTACCTCAGGAAATGTGGTCAAACCATCTTTATTACTTAAAGATCCTGTTTCCCCCTTCTTGTTTTAGGTAGGGGCCTTCCTCAATCCAATAAAATCTTCAAAACATTTCAGAAAATGCTTGTTTAAAAATGCTGGTTAAATTAATGACCAATGCCTGGCATGTCTGGCATATCTGGCAAAATGTATCCACTTCTACATATAATCATGACAAATAAAAAATACTTTAGTATTTTAGTCTGCAAATATTCCAGCTACATTTTCAACTCCTAGAAACGCCTTAGCGATAGTCAAAGGCCATTTTCAAATTCCAAATCACATAATATACATAGCAACTCCTACCATTATGCCCAGTATCTCTACATACTCATTTTTCGAAGATTCACAAATAACTTCAATAAATTTCTATTCTAACAAATGCCCCCACTTTGCCAAGATCCCAGTCAATGGTAAAAATTGACAAGTCAGATCCCAGAAGGAAACCTAGCTTGATGGATAAGTTTTATTTTTGCAATTAAGTTATCATGTTAGTCATTCACAAAAGGGTTCCAACATAATTCAAACAAACCTCATTACATATATAAAGGAAAAATAAACTATAATACACTGTACAAGAACAAATTGAAAGTCTTATTACAAATGTCATAAATAAAGTATCAATCCTTGTTCTCTCAACATTGACCTTAAAGATGCTGAAACCTCAATAATCTGTTTCTATTTTAAAGTTTGTTTTTGTTCAGTTAACACAACTAAGTTTGGTTTCATTCTGGCAAACATCAGTATTTACTCAATGCTTTCTTCTTTAGTTAATGTGTCATCAGGAGACCCTTAAACAAGCTGTTAACACTTACTCATTAACATGTATTCCTTAAACGATTCATTCAACAGCTTTGTAAGATGTTTTCCTCTTTGAAACCTTAAAGTATTCTGTTTCTGGAGCTTTTCTTTCCACTAACTTCGAAGCTACTCAGGGACCTCTTTTATGTGACCAGACTTTATAAAAGGTCTTAAAGTAAGGGAACCCTTAGGAAGTATCAATCATAATATGGTAGAGTTTAGTCTGCAGTTTGAAAGAGAGAAGGCAAAATCGGATGTAATGGTGTTACAGTTAAACAAAGGTAATTATGAGGGTATGAGAGAGGAACTGACAAAAATAGACTGGAAGCAGAGCCTAGCGGGGAAGACAGTAGAACAAAAATGGCAGGAGTTTATGGGTATAATTGAGGACACTGTACAGAGGTTCATCCCCAAAGAAAGAAAGATTATCCAGGGAGGGATTAGACAGCCATGGCTGACAAAGGAAGTCAGGAAATATATTAAAGAAAAAGAGAGATCCTATAAAGTGGCCAAGAGCAGTGGGAAATCAGAAGATTGGAAAGGCTACAAATGCAAACAAAGAGAGAAATAAGGAAGGAGAGGATCAAATATGAAGGTAGGCTAGCCAGTAATATTAGAAATGATAGGAAAAGTTTATTTCAATACATAAGAAACAAACAACAGGCAAAAGTAGACATTGGGCCACTTCAAACTGATGCTGGAAGACTAGTGATGGGAGATAAGGAAATAGCAGGAGAACTTAACAAGTACTTTGCATCAGTCTTCACAGTGGAAGACATGAGTAATATCCCAACAATTAAAGGGAGTCGGGGGCTGAGTTGAGTATGGTTGCCCTTACAAAAGAGAAAGTGCTAGAAAAGCTAAAAGGTCTTAAAATTGATAAATCTCCTGGCCCCGATGGGATACATCCTAGAGTTCTGAGAGAGGTGGCTGAGGAAATAGCGGAGGCATTGGTTGAGATCTTTCAAGAGTCACTGGAGTCAGGGAAAGTCCCGGATGATTGGAAGATCGCTGTTGTAACCCCCTTGTTCAAGAAAGGATCAAGACAAAAGATGGAAAATTATAGGCCAATTAGCCTAACCTCGATTGTTGGTAAAATTCTAGAATTCATCATTAAGGATGAGGTTTCTAAATTCTTGGAAGAGCAGAGTCTGATTAGAACAAGTCAACATGGATTTAGTAAGGGGAGGTCGTGCCTGACAAACCTGTTGGAATTCTTTGAAGAGGTGACAAGTAGGTTAGACCAGGGAAACCCAGTGGATGTAGTCCATCTACA
The DNA here is from genome assembly GCF_020745735.1 of Hemiscyllium ocellatum. Taxonomy (NCBI): domain Eukaryota; kingdom Metazoa; phylum Chordata; class Chondrichthyes; order Orectolobiformes; family Hemiscylliidae; genus Hemiscyllium; species Hemiscyllium ocellatum. Next base: position 84,166,633 of record NC_083408.1, read on the forward strand.
CTTCCAAAAGGCCTTTGATAAGGTGCCACACGGGAGGCTGCTGAGCAAGGTGAGGGCCCATGGTGTTCGAGGTGAGCTACTGGTATGGATTGAGGATTGGCTGTCAGACAGAAAGTAGAGAGTTGGGATAAAAGGTTCTTTTTCGGAATGGCAGCCAGTGACAAACGGTGTGCCGCAGGGTTCAGTGTTGAGGCCGCAGCTGTTCACATTATATATTAATGATCTGGATGAAAGAACTGGGGGCATTCTAGCGAAGTTTGCCGATGATACGAAGTTAGGTGGACAGGTAGGTAGTACTGAGGATGTGGGGAGGCTGCAGAAGGATCTAGACAGTTTGGGAGAGTGGTCCATGAAATGGCTGATGGAATTCAACATGAGCAAATGCGAGGTCTTGCACTTTGGAAAAAAAAATAAAAGCATAGACTACTTTCTAAGCGGTGAAAAATTCGTAAAGCCAAAGTACAAAGGGATCGGGAGTGCTAGTCGAGGATTCTCTAAAACTAAACATGCAGGTTGAGTCTGTGATTAAGAAAGCAAATGCAATGTTTTCACTTATCTCAAGAGGGTTGGAATATAAAAGCACCGTTGTGCTACTGAGACTTTATAAAGCTCTGGTTAGGCCCCATTTGGAGTACTGTGTCCAGTTTTGGTCCCACACCTCAGGAAGGACATACTGGCACTGGAGTGTGTCCAGCGGAGATTCACACAGATGATCCCTGGAATGGTTGGTCGAATATGCGAGGAACGGCTGAGGATCCTGGGATTGTATTCATTGGAGTTTAGAAGATTAAGGAGAAACTTAATAGAAACGTATAAGATAATACATGGCTTGGAAAGGGTGGACGCTAGGAAATTGTTTCCGTTAGGTGAGGAGACTAGGACCCGTGGACACAGCCTTAGAATTAGAGGGGGTCAATTCAGAACAGAAATGCGGAGACATTTCTTCAGCCAGAGAGTGGTGGGCCTGTGGAATTCATTGCCGCAGAGTGCAGTGGAGGCCGGGACGCTAAATGTCTTCAAGGCAGAGATTGATAGATTCTTGATGTCACGAGGAATTAAGGGCTATGGGGAGAATGCGGGTAAGTGGAGTTGAAATGCCCATCAGCCATGATTGAATGGCGGAGTGGACTCGATGGGCCGAATAACCTTAATTCCACTCCTATGTCTTATGGTCTTATGGTCTTATGTGCCCTGACTATAACGGAGACTGGTAAACTGATGTTACAGGACTTTTTGTACCACTCTTGTGCCATTTCATCATAACTGCAGTAAAAGATTCCCAAACTGTTTTCTGTCTAATGCCTGAAAAACTATGATGATTAAATTGTTAACAAACTTAATAATACATTTATCAATTACATCAACACAATGTGTGGGCTGTTGATTTCAGCACCCACACGTCATCCATATTATTGCAGAATGCCATGATGGGTTGCCAACCTAACATCATAATGCAGAGACTCCCATCAGCGTGCTGTGAGCTTTAAAAACACCTCTGTAATTTCTGCCAAAACTGTAAGAAAACAGTGTGCATTGACCTTTGTGTTATATGTTGAATCTTAATTTAGGAAGCCTGCCCATATTATTTAACATAAGTGATACCATAGAGCCAGAGAGATGTACAGCATGGAAACAGACCCTTCGGTCCAACCTGTCCATGCTGACTAGATATCACAACCCAATCTAGTCCCATCTGCCAGCACCCGGCCCATATCTCTCCAAACCCTTCCTATTCATATACCCATCCAAATGCCTCTTAAGTGTTTCAATTGTACCAGCATCCACCACATCCTCTAACAGCTCATTCCATACACGTATCACCCTCTGCATGAAAACATTGTCCCTTAGATCTCTTTTATATCTTTCCCCTCTCACCCTAAACCTATGCCCTCTAGTCTGGACTCTATGACTCCAGGGAAAAGACTTAGTCTATTTATCCTATCCATGCCCCTCATAATTTTGTAAACCTCTATAAGGTTACGCCTCAGCCTCCGACGCTCTAGGGAAAACATCCTCTCCCTCCAGCTCAGATCCTCCAACCCTGGTAACATCCTTGTAAATCTTTTGTGAACCCTTTCAAGTTTCACAACATCTTTCCAATAGGAATGAGACCGGAATTGCACGCAATATTCCAACAGTGGCCTAACCAATGTCCTGTGCAGCCGCAACATGACCTCTCAACTCCTGTACTCAATACTCTGACCAATAAAGAAAAGCATACCAAACACCTTCTTCACTATCCTATCTACCATCTAAAACAATATTCCAATCATATTAAGTATTATATAATAAATTTACATTAGAGGCTTTACATTAAAGCAAGACAACTGTGTTGAGTTTCTGCCTATCCTTCACTTTCTCTCTCTCTCTCTGTCTCCTTCTCAAGAGGATCAATCCCATTGCATTAATCTAGAATTAGAATCATGCAACCAGTAAGTGACCAGAATTCACTCGTGAGCAGCTATTGGTGAACCTATGTGCCAGGTTGTTTGCTCAAAGCCCTCTAGAAGCAGTCACCTTGCTTTGTGTTAATTAAAACATTGGTATTATTTTCTAAAGATGCCCCCTTACAGTCTAACCAAAATGTATAATTAATGAAAAAGCAAGTATTGCCTTGAATGTGAATTGTTTATAGGAGGTAAAGCCTTAGCAGCTGACTTGTCTATTAAACCTGATAGCCTCAAATGCACAGCAAAGAACGAGATCACTTAGGTTATTATTTTGATTGTTTTGAAACCTTGGAATATAAGAATAAAATAAAGAATTATTCTGCACAGGCAAGTCAGGACAGTACATTGGTGGTCTACTGCCCTCCAATGGATAGTGTCAGTATCACATCTTCAAAGTCAGATTCTACCAACAAGTCCTCCTGTAGTTATAACAATTTCAAATTTCTGTTGTTCATATAGTAGAACAAGCGTTTAGAATTGGTAGACTGCACAATCTCCAAATTGCTTCTGTCCCAACCCATTATCTAGCTTCATGCTAGGGAGATACACTGAAACAATGATTTGAACTATTTTGAATGCCCACTGTTCTACGAAATAATACAAAGCCAAAAGTATTTTAACTTTACAAGTACAACATGAGCCATTTGCAGAATCTTAAAAGTTTCTGACCATTTATTTATTTTATGGATTGGCTTAAAGTGCTAATTGCTCCTGTTTAGTTTAAACGTAGAACTCATTTAGCAGATTCTGGTGAATTAACAATCAGTGGGCAGCACGGTGGCACAGTGGTTAGCACTGCTGCCTCCCCGAGCCTGAGACCCGGGTTCAACTCCCGACTCAGGCAACTGACTGTGTGGAGTTTGCACGTTCTCCCCGTGTCTGCGTGGGTTTCCTCCGGGTGCTCCGGTTTCCTTCCACAGTCCAAAGATGTGCGGGTCAGGTGAATTGGCCATGCTAAATTGCCCGTAGTGTTTCGGTGGGTTGGTGTGGACTTGTTGGGCCGAAGGGCCTGTTTCCACACTGTGAGTCTAATCTAAATAAGTCATACACACAAATTAGGTCCTGAACCCACCTGCATCGCTGGTCAAACCAGACTCACACTCTGCTTTTGATGGGTTTCTTTAAAACTGATCCACTTGTTATTGAAGTTGGCAATCACTTATACAGAATTCATTTTAAAAAACTATTTTGTTATGATGAATAAATCCATTGCAATTTTGGACCAGAAGTCAGTGGATTCTCATGAGATTGCAATGCTTCTTTATGTTGCTGTGCTGGTGACGCTGGCATGCCTCACATAATCCTCAGTGTCTTCTCTATGTCATTGTTGATCTTCGTATTACCCAACATCCTGTGCCAGGCATTTTGTCCACTCTGTGCCGAAATGTCCTCAATATAGCTATGACACTGAAGTAAAATAAATAACTTAACTTTAATAATTACACCTCTTGAGATACCAAGTTCATCTCTACATGGTGATAAGTATCTGAGAGTGTCTGGCACTTTTTGTGTCAGGCCACTCTTCCACATTTACACTCCACAATAACTTTACTTGTTGTTGATTCCTAAATCTGGTAGCATTTGTGCTGACTAACATTTATCAAATCAACCATAAGAATATCTGCCACCTTGCTTCATAGCGATTGGGACATCTGAGTGGCTTGCTAGGCCAATTCCTGAAGAAGTGTTATACCCGAAACATCAACTTCTCCAAATCCTGATGCTGCCTGGCTTGCTGAACTTTTCCAGCCTCCTGCTTGTCTACGGTATCTGCATCCAGCACCTGCAGTTTTTTCGTCTCAGACCAAGCCGTAGAGTCATAGTCATGCAGTTATATTGCATAAAATGAGGCCTCTCAGCCTACCATCTCTATGCCAACCAACAAACACCAAACTATATTAATCTAATATTCCTGCACTTTGTCCACAGCCTATATGTCTTGGAATTTTAAGTGCTTATCCAGATGCTTCTTAAATATTGCGAGGGTACTTGCCTCCACTACTCTCGCAAGCAGTGTATGCCATATTTCTACCACCATCTGACATTTCCTCAGATCCTCTCTAAATCACTTCTTCCTCACCTTAAATTTATGCCATCTGGCCTTAGACACATCCATCACAAGCAAAATATTCCCCTGCTCCACCCTATCTATGCCTCTTCTAATTTTGTATACTTCAATCAGACATACTCCCTCAGGATCTACTATTCTTTGTGTATATCCTTCTCTTATTAGGCCTTCCAAAATGCATCACCTCACACTTAAAATCCATCTACTTTTGCCATGCCAGTTTACCAACCTGAGACCATCCTCCTCAGTATCAACAACACCACCAATTTTTGTATCATCTGCAAACTTACTAATTATATCTGCTACATTCATATCTAACTCATTAATGAATGTATCAAACAGCAAGGGTCCCAGCACCAAACCCTTATATATATACCACTCACTACTCAGTACAAGCTCCTTCCCCACTGCTCTGAGACTTTGAATCTCAGTGCATTTTTCCACGGTGTCATTTTCCTGAGATGTCACTCTTTGCTTTCTGCCAGGCCCCCTATTTTGGGCTTCAATTTATCTTGTTTAAAAAAAAACAAAAAAAACACTCTCCTCTCCTTCAAAATCCCCATTGCTGAGGGTCTTGAATCACATGTAGGCCAAACCAAGTGAGGATCCAGATTTCCTTCCCTGAAGGATATTTTCCTTACACTTGGCAGTGTTTTCATCATCATCTTCAGATTTCTTAATTCCTTAAATAAAATTCAAATTCCATCATATCCCTCAACAGGATTTGAACCCAGGTCCCCAGAACATTTGTTGAGTTTCTAGACTTATCTAGCAATTATACCACTAGGCGACCACCTCCTCTGCCCATGCCAGCAAATTGTAAGTGAGGAAGGTTCTGCATTCTTGTTCAGATTTAACAATTTGCTCCATATGGCCACACTAATCATTTTGATTAGATTACTTATAGTGTGGAAACAGGCCCTTCGGCCCAAACCGACCCACCGAAGCGCAACCCACCCAGACCCATTCCCCACTTCACCTAACACTACAGGCAATTTAGCATGGCCAATTCATCTAACTCGCACATTTTTGGACTGTGGGAGGAAACCAGAGCAACCGGAGGAAATCCCACGCAGACACAGGGAGAACGTGCAAACTCCATACAGACAGTCGCCTGAGACGGGAATTGAATCCAGGTCTCTGGCGCTGTGAGGCAACAGTACTAACCACTGTGCCACCATGCTGCCCATCAGTACCAAGTTGTACTGATTTCATATGTTGAAGTTGTATATCTGTATTTCTATCAGAAGTCATTGTTGTCTAGGTGCAGCAGTTACCAGTAGTTTGTGCTAAATTATTTCCAATAGTTTCCTCAGTGAATTGCTCACTGAACAGTACATTTGGGATTTTGTGACATAGTCTGAAAACTCTTGTGATAATGATGTATACATGTACCCTGTTGAAATAATATGATTGCACTCACAAAAGTTCATTTGGTATACTATCTTACATGATGCACATTCCTAGTTCTTTCTGACATGCATCAACTTGTAGGATTCTTTTCTTCTTTGGTTCATAATACTGTAAGATACAAATTTCTACTGGCAATGCTTGTTGGAGTCACTTGAAGAGCTCCAACCCAAAATGTCGATTTCCCTGCTCCTTGGAGGCCGCCTGATCTGCTGTGCTTTTCCAGCAACACACTGTCAACTCACTTGAAGACATGCTAATGGTCCTCCTAGTATCATATAGCATGCTTTTTCTTCACAATAGTGCTTTGATAGAAAGATTTGATATGTACAGTGCAAGGAAGTTAGGAAGTCCTGAGCACCTTTCCATGTCTTCGTTGACTTGTAATGTATAGTTTTGCCTGAGTTGGGATGGATTCCACAATGAATAGGTTGAACCAAAAATGTTGATCTGATATTGGCCTGGTATTTCTTGCTGATGGAGATGAGTTCTTTACAATGCCAATATTAATGAGTGCAGATTGGTCGCTTTCATTTTTGGTTTTGTCCATCATCACAATATCATAAGTAATAGATATACATCCGGAATGCTTTCTGAAATTCTGTCCATATACTGTTGGAACAGATTCTGACTGACCGATAGATTGAAGTTAGTCTCTGAAAGCTAATGCTGTTCTGAAAGCAGTGATTTCTAGAGTTTCCTTTGCCAAATGAACCAATCTCCATGCATACTTGGTATCCAGACTTGAAAAGAACTTAGCTCTTATGAATTTGGAATTCAGTTCTGGTTTTGGAATTCTTATGCTGCTATCTTTGTAGAGAAAGGTTTAGATGTCTTGGAACCAAACTTGCTCTGACTGTGTCACCTTTCTTTTGTGTGCAAGTAATTGAGCTACACCAATATGTGCATAGATGTACACTATGGATGACATCATCGCTTTCCAAATCATCTCATTTGCTCTTAATCTTCTCTTGTATTTGGACACTGCACTTTCCAGGAGTGTTGTTTGATGTAATTTCATCTTCTCTAAGGTTTAATGCAATATCATCTCTGAAGTTTCCAATGTGTTATTTTTATGTGTCTGCATTTGCTGCAAGTCCTAGCCTCTTTTGCTGTCCTTGTGATTTAGTAAACGGTCACAATATTGAGTTGTAAAAGCTGGTATTCCTGCTATTACTTGACCATTCAAGTCCACTAAGCAAAATACTTACGGATTCCATGCAGAATTGCAATAGCTGCATTTCACTTTGAATATATCAATGCAAGGGAAGGATGACCCATTGCGTGCAGTTTGTTTTGCTGCTATAGGTACCTCATTGCCATCCAATGGCCTAGGTTCGTATTCTTCAGAATTCTGATGGTATGATAGTTACATGAGCTCCTGTGTCAGTTTTGGTCTGGCGCACATATTACCAATTGTTTTTCTGGTATATGATGTTAGTAGTGGCAAATGCTTCTAACTGCATGAGTTTGTTCAAACAATGTGTTATATTCATAATGTGGAAAGTCTGTTTATCTTCTGGTTGAAGGGTTACCCATTTTGAATCTTCAACTGGATCCATTTTGCTGCGATGCTCATGTATGCATTTGTGCTAATGCAAGCATCTGGCACGCTCCATGCTGTTACTGCATGCTCCAGATGATTTTTATTTGGCTGTATCTTATTTAAGCCTCTGGTTGCATGTCTGGAACAAGTTTTCTTGCACAGTTAAGCCCAGTGTTCTCTTGTATAACAAGACTTGCAAAGATCATGCAGTGCATACAAGTGTAGATTTCCAATTAAACTTGTTTGCTTTCTGTTTCCTGGTTACAGCACCAGTCCTGGTAACTGTATATAAAACTACAATGACTACTTCATATTTTCTGCCATCTTAATTACTAGTGTGCGGATGTCATGACCTCTCTCTTTCTCCAAGAGCTCGTTCTTTGAAAGCTCGAATGGATGTTGAAGTTATAACAAGCTTCATCATCCACTTTGAACATTCAGCCTCTGAGAAAGATCCTTGTCTTAAGAAATGCAACATAAACACAAGAATTATGAAGTAATGATGAGCAATGAGTTCTCCAAAAAGTAACAAAGGAAGGATTGGAAACTTTAAAATATCAGATAAAAGTCTTCAGATAAGATTTAAAGCAGCATGGAAGTTACATTGACACGAGGACCCCTAAAACAATCACTTCTGTCCTTGTCGTGACACTACTGATCAATTTAATCTTGTGGCTGCTGCCTGTGATACATTAGCACTAGACAGTAAATTATAAAGTTCACTTTTATGCAAAGCTGATCCTAAAGCTTTCCTGTTGCTTAGCTGGGCCTCTCTGGTGCTGTCAAAACAAGCATGGAGTATACACTTTGTGCAATCCCTTGTTCAAATGGCTATTTTTATTTTAACCACTTTCTGTTTTTGTAACAGCTAAATCTAAGAAACATAACTCCATCTTTTGCTCAAAATCCTTGAATTTATTCAGGACAGCTGCAGCTTTCCAATTCAGGCAATGAAACTTTGAAGTCAAGTTCTGAATTTCCCTGTCTTTCGCAAGTGCTATCAGTTTCTGGGGTTTTATAGCAGCAATACTGAAAGGCTACTGCATGTGGAGATTCATCAAGACAACTGCTGTGCTTCTTGTGCTCTTTTTTAAGAATCTTCACTGTGCTGTTCTTGGATGCACTTCAAGCCTGTCTGTAAAAAGAATGAGGTTTCGTTTTCACTTTCAGAATGGCACTCAAGATTGTCTTAATGGCCCTGAAGTCTCTGCAACCCAATTCAGAACCAACTCACTACGTGTATGGACTCCCGAATTGGCCAGCTTATAAAATCAAGTGCTCACAGTTCAGCCAATGGTGTTTGAATTAAGGGCTTCCAGTGTTAATGTAACTTCTGTATTGATTTAATTCTTAGAAATCTCTTTAAAATCCTGATGTTTTAAAGTTTATATCAATGCCTTAGTTTTTTTTAAGGAAAATGATCATTCATAACCATTTCATAACCTTGTGTTGCATTTCTTAACACAGTATTAACATTCTCATACTGGTTCTGTAACTGTTGTGGTTTCAATTCACTTGGATATCTTATGGGTTTACTCAGCAGGCAAAATGATAACTTACAGTTACGTCCCTAGTCTAGCAAGCTGCTACTCGAAGTCTTCGCAGCTGATCATGTGGTGTCATCCTGCTTCGTATTTTTTTTAGCATACTCACCTCTTATGTCAGTATCATGACAGCAGAGACTCCTATAAAGTGTCAATGGAAGCAGGCAAAGCTCATATTTGATTTAACATATTTCCTATTGCCCAATTCTAATTACACTTCTTTTCATTAAGATAATTAAATCATTTTTATGACACAATTCTGTGAGGCTGACCAAATGCTTCGATATTATCTCAGAACAACCATTTCCAGTCTTACAGTCACTAGATAGCAAAATACTAGAGGGGTAGGATCTTACTATTCAAAGACAACTTGATCACTTCCACTTTTAATAAAGATCCTCAACCGTGTAAGAATTGTGCTATGTAGCACGACTTACCAGTATGGGCTCATATCTTTATCCTTGGCTAACTTAGTCTGACACAAGCACACCAACATCAGCCAATGTGTCTTTCATGTTTCTACATAATCCTGCAGGGATTCATTTAACCACTGCAGGAAAACCAAAATAGCCATGTAATTCCTACACGCCTTACAGCATTCAAGATAAATGTCACAAGATTAGACATTAACTGTAAGAGCTGACCCAAACATTGAACTAAAAATTTTTAAAAATCATTAGGGAGATTGAATTTTGTTCATGGCTAATTGCGAAGCATTGAAATATCACTGAACCAAGGGTTAAATTGGACTATGCTGCATTTTATTAACAATATATCTTAAATGTCAAAGAAGCCTCTACTAAATTAAAAATAAGAAGTATAATAATTGATAGTAAAGCATTCATAAATCTGTGAATTTAAAATAGTACAAAGATATAATTTATATGTTTAATTAACTGTTTGATGGATCTGTTTGTGGCACATGTGTTTTTCCAGATTGTGAATGCCTGGTTCAAGTTGATGTGATGTCTCTAAATGACATATCCATCCATTTGAACCAGATATTGACAGAGAATGCAAAATAAAAACAAAAATGCTGGAAATACTTAGCAGCTCAGGCAGCATTTGTGGTGAGAAACAGAGTTAATAAGTATTTCGCTTTGATGACCTTCCATCAATTATTTCAGGTTTCCAGCTGTATCTTGTTTTTGTTACAATATGCAACTTGTTCAATTGAATAGAATAATGCACATTGCACTTTTTCCTTCTGTAAATGTTGCACCAATTTCACTAATCAAAGATCATTGCTTAAGTGGCAAACAGATTGCTAGGTTGACGCTAAAAAAGTAGCTCTCTTCAGTTGTAAGTACTGACAGTCCGAGCATTTGATTATTCAGATTGAGACTTGAGTTGACTTATTGTGCTTTTTACTTTTTATGGGTCGTGCATGGTGGCTCAGTGGTTTGCACAGCTGCCTCACAGCACCAGGAACCCAGGTTCAATCCCAGCCCTAGGCAACTATGTGAAGTTTGTACATTCTCCTCATGTTGGCATAGGTTTCTCCTAGATGCTCTGATTTCCTTCCCAAGTCCAAAGGTGTGCAGGTTAGGCAGAATAACCAGGCTAAATTGTCCCATAGTGTCCAGGGATCTGCAGGCTAGATGGGTTAGCCGTAGTAAATGTGGGGATAGGGTGGGTCTGGGTGGGATGCCGTATGGCGTGTTAGTGCAGACTCAATGCCCTGCCCCTGCACTGTAGAGGTTCTGTAATTCTACTTCATTCTTTAATTAGAATCTGTATTCCTTCAAGCCCTTACAATACAAAGCAGATAAGGAAACAGACTACTATAGTGACAAAGAAACCTTCCATTATATAAATGCAAACAGAAGTACTCCAAACAAAATTGAAATCATCTTCGAAAATGCACATTTGCTGAAATTCTGATTTGATTTTTAGCCTAACTTATTTTCATTTGCCAATTTTTTTTGTATTTTACTGATGTCTGTTATACTGGGATGGTTCATCAAACACATTCATGCCCATTTTATGCAGCAACATTTTAAGGTGCACTTGCTTTCTCTTGTGCTTTAACCAATATTGTTACCTTCACATTCGGATACTGGTCTGGACTATCTTGGCTGGTGGGTCCTTGCAAATACAACTGTCCTGGAAGGTGCTTTTTCCTTATAACTAAGATTCTGGGGAAAGCTTTATGTATGTTCATCTTTTAGAATGATTTATGGGGTCTGACTTAACTGTGTCAATTTCATTGAAACACCAGTTGTAAATTAGTAATGTTTATCCAAGACAAAATCGTAAGACAGGACAAAAATATTCAGATGGCCAATTCAAAAGCTTTTTTAACGATGAAAAGGTAGAAATATAAAAAATATCTAAAATGATAGAAGACAATGTAAGAGCAAGAAGTGAAAATGTTTTAACTTAACGAATCAGACTTTCTCACAATTCCTTCAGGTGACTGGGCTGAAGTGAATCGTCGTGACCTCTTCTCTCTCCCAACCTGGAAAATAGGTGAAGGAACTACCTGCTGGAAACTCCATCTCACATTCTTAACTCATGTTTTCTTATCACAAATTAGCCTAACTGTCCACCACTTATTGGTTAACATTGTCATGCCTCAATGGGGTAGAGGGCTGGAAAGTAAGCACCTCTGTTATGGGAGTTGTCAGAGAAGTTAAATATGTTTTAAAGTACACTAAATTCCCCAATTTACCTGATTTCAGACCCAAGTTGACAGAAAACATGTGCCAGGTTTCTATACTAACACAAGGCCATTGTAGTCGTCAGGGTCAATAATCCCCTAATAATCCTCAATCCTGTCATGCCTTCTGATGCCATTTCACAAATCCTCCCTTCACTTTAAGTTTCCACCATCGCCATCCTTATTTTCACTTCCGCATATGCATTTACTGTTTCCACCATCTCCACCTTGACTCCCCCTTTTTAACTGTATTTAACTAATTTTTGTAATCAGTTCAGAGATGTTATTACACACTTCTGGAGCAGGTGGGTCTTGTACCAGGCCTCCCAGTTCAGAGGTAGGGGCAATAATGCACCACAAGAGGGCCCCAAAATAATCTTCCCGTTTGGGAATTGTATCCCAATCTCCCACATTGTAGATGGGGACAATAGTGCACCACAAGAGGGCCCCAAAATAATCTTCCCATTTGGGAATTGAATCCCAATCTCCCAAATTGTAGGTGGGGACAATAATCACTACACTAACAAGGAAGTGACTTAAACATAGTTGGAGTAAAAAATGAGGTCTGCAGATGCTGGAGATCACAGCTGCAAATGTGTTGCTGGTCAAAGCACAGCAGGCCAGGCAGCATCTCAGGAATAGAGAATTCGACGTTTCGAGCAACATAAACATAGTTGGATGCCATTAAGTAGGTAGCAATGCTTTAACACCTCTGTGTTTTAAGGCCACTAGAGCCTTTCCATCTTTATCAAGGGGAGAGTTAACCTTGTCTCCTTTCCCCTACCTTTTTAGCAGTGATCTCCCCATGACTCGTAATTAATCCCTTGCACCATCCTTAGTGAGCAACACACTGATCTCCAGGGATGTATTTGCTGTAGTTGATTGATTGATTTCAATGAGCAGCCCCGAGACATGACTGACCAGACTCTGAATGTTATCAGTCAAGAACTCCATGACTGCTTCTTCTGGCCCTACAGGACCGACCAATATCCATTTCCTGGGCAGCATTCAGACTGATCCCCAATTATGAGCATCTCAAGCTAATGACTGATGGTGGCCAAGTCCCAGATCTTTGTGCAGACTGTTATGGACCAGGCCAGACCCCCTCAATACATTTTAAGAAGATAGCCCCAGACCCTAACTTTTCTAGCTGTTTTAAACAGATGTGAGGTGAATATTCCAGAAGCAAGGTGGATGCTCAACCCACTTGGTTTTCACAAATCAGAATTTATTTACACACACGAACAAAGAAAACCGAATTTAGAATAATATAACTATCTGAAAACCTGAACCAGCACGAAAACACAACTTAACAAAGAGCTGTTCTGATTATTCTGCAACATCCCATGAACACACCCTTTGGCAAAAAGGTGAATTCAACCACAGGTTCTTCCAGGAGAGAGATGTCAGAGGGAGAAAAGATCAACATGGAGCTGTTTCTTTTGGGTCCCCAGCTAAAACCTACCCAAAACTAGAAAAAACCCTGAACTGGGAGAACTGGCCACTCCTCTTTCATTGTGCAAGTATTTTTTTAAAAACCCTGAAAGCTTTTTCTGATTGTTGACTTAAGCAGCATTTGTTAACCATTATTAAAGTAGCCAGTTCAGACATTTTGGCACCTCTACCTTTATGACCCAGTTTGAAAAAAAGCCATGGACAGAATAACCTTGTTATAGAAGCAGCAGCGTCACAAGATTGTGTCCCTGACCAACAGTGCCAAGACTATCTGACCAACAGCTTTCATCGCTTGCCTAGACTGAAGACCAGTCCCCACTCATTTTCTGACACGGCCATGTGTAGAAAATACAGTGTGTTTGTCGTTCAGGCAGCTGGCTCATGCTGGAAGTGTTCTCTGATGTTTTACAGTGTGACATATGCCAAGCCGCACCCTCCACTTTCTGCCTCAATTCCCCAGATAGATCCCTAATGACAATCAGAACAGGAAGAAGGGCTTCCTGAAGAAGGGTCCATGCCCGAAACATCGATTCTCCTGCTCCTTGGATGCTGCCTGACTTGCTGCACTTTTCCAGCAACACATTTTCAGCTCTGACAATCAGAACAATCAACTTGTCCATGTATCTTCATAAAACAGGATTTCAATACAGCAGTTTGAGAGCCTTTGCCTCTGGCTGAAGTGTCAATCAACAAGCATAGCATGGCAAGACAAGGCACGGATGCTGCAATCAGGCATTAATTAAATTGGCACTAAGACAGCAAGCCAGCGGCTCTGTGTCGCATTCTAATCCAGTTCATGAGCTGGGTGCCTGTCTGTATCGCAGTGTCTCCTTGCTGCAGCTTGTCCGTGCTAGTTACCAGTGTCAGTGCTCGTTACCACTGTGCCCTATAATGCAGGTCTGCACTTCTGGAGTGGTCTGTAAATATATTGGAGAGGTGCTCATAAAGGTTGTGAGGGCTTGGCCAAGGCCAGATGCCAATGTCTGTGTACACATGGAGCATGCAGCTGATTCCCTGAGATACTGTTTGGTGCTGAGCAACAATGGAGGCTGTTGACAGACAGCGGTGAGCTGAAGTCACCAGGTATTCATTCTGATTATCATGTCAACATGTCTCAATGTCTGCTTTTGGTAAGATAGGAAGCCACAAGTTAATAATGTGAGGTGCAGCATCTCCAATGCATTTAGCAAGCTATAAACGCCTTTTATTGGCAACTCCCCGCTGCTGAGTTAGAAACCCGCATCACCACAGAGCAATGCATAAAAGATTCAACAAGATGCTACTGATGTCAAAATATGTCTCACTGGATTTAACATAGAACATAGAACAGTACAGACAGCACAAGAATAGGCCCTCGTCCTGTTGATTTCTGCCACAAATCTCACCATTGCCCACATTGCTCAGACCCTATAAGATTCCACCCCTTGTGTTCAAATTCCTGCTCTCCTTTCGGATCCACAAACTTGATTGTGTGACATCTTTGTGAAAACTTTGCAAGTTTGATGTCTCCAATCAAGCAGGTTGTTCCTTGCAAATGCAACATTGTTGCTGCTGCAGCCAGTGTCATTTGTTTTGCAAATAGGTCTGTCCAAAACGTTCAAACTATGTGCGCACATTAATATATGCCCAGAGAACTATTGTAATATAATATTTTGGTCGACACATTTTCATAACAATGCACCACTTGGAAGAATTGAAACAACAATCTGTTAGAGATGCTTCATCATTGTGTTAGGAAAAAAAATGAAAAAGACACGTGTACAACTTCATTCAGCCTTTAAGTTCAATCATTACAGCTATCCCCTTTATAGTCTTGTTGAATAGTTGCATACATTTGTACAGTATAACTCTTTATATTCTTTACATCTTTGCTTGCATAAGTTCTATTTGCAAATTAGTTAATTTTATGTATTTCTTAAGGAACCTGGCTGATTCATTTTTGATGCTAAGATATATGTTTAATTGACAACATCACCCTCTCTTTCACCATTCAATCTTTGTTGTGAACAGTGGAGCATACAGTATCCAAGCTTTTTTAAAAGCAAAGAATATATATTCAACTTGTATAACATACCAGTACAGCCTCAAGTGAAGTATTGCATCCAGTTATGGGTACACACTTAGGAGAGAATGTCAAGGCATGAAACGAAGTGCAGAAAAATGGTTTTAAAAATAGCGCCATCAGGTTACCTAGACAGATTGAGGAAGTTCGGATCATTTTACTTTGAGAAGTGGAGATTTGATGGAAGTATTTAATGTCATGAGGAGTCTGAATAGAGTAGACAAGAAAAAATGTTTCCCATTGGTGAAAGGATCAAGGGCAAGAGGGCACAGATTTGACGTAATTGACAAAGAAGTAATGGCAGCATGAGAAAAAAACATTTTCACACAGCGAGTGGCTAGGACCTAGGATACTTTGCGTGTGACTGCCTTTCAGGTAGCTTTAATTGAGGCATTCAAGAAGTAATTAGATTATTAACTGAAAAGGAAGAATGCTTTGAGCTATTGACCATAAGACCATAAGACATAGGAGTGGAAGTAAGGCCATTCGGCCCATCGATTCCACTCCGCCATTCAATCATGGCTGATGGGCATTTCAAAGCTGAAAATGTGTTGCTGGAAAAGCGCAGCAGGTCAGGCAGCATCCAAGGAACAGGAAATTCGACGTTTCGGGCATAAGCCTTTCCTGATGAAGGGCTTATGCCCAAAACGTCGAATTTCCTGTTCCTTGGATGCTGCCTGACCTGCTGCGCTTTTCCAGCAACACATTTTCAGCTCTGATACTCCAGCATCTGCAGACCTCACTTTCTCCTCTGATGGGCATTTCAACTCCACTTACCCGCATTCTCCCCGTAGCCCTTAATTCCTCGTGACATCAAGAATCTATCAATCTCTGCCTTGAAGACATTTAGCGTCCCGGCCTCCACTGCACTCTGCGGCAATGAATTCCACAGGCCCACCACTCTCTGGCTGAAGAAATGTCTCCGCATTTCTGTTCTGAATTGACCCCCTCTAATTCTAAGGCTATGTCCACAGGTCCTAGTCTCCTCACCTAACGGAAACAATTTCCTAGCGTCCACCCTTTCCAAGCCAGGTATTATCTTGTAAGTTTCTATTAAGTCTCCCCTTAATCTTCTAAACTCCAATGAATACAATTCCAGGATCCTCAGCCGTTCCTCGTATGTTCAACCAACCATTCCAGGGATCATCCGTGTGAATCTCCGCTGGACACGCTCCAGTGCCAGTATGTCCTTCCTGAGGTGTGGGGACCAAAACTGGACACAGTACTCCAAATGGGGCCTAACCAGAGCTTTATAAAGTCTCAGTAGCACAACAGTGCTTTTATATTCCAACCCTATTGAGAAGAAAGCAATGGATTGAGGCTAGGAGAACCATCACAGACACAATAAACCGAATGGCCAACTTCTGTACTCTAATTATTCTAGGATTCTGCAATTTCATTTTGGATTTAGATGATAAAAGACTACCCAAATTTGTGAGCTTTGATTTATGGCATCTCGTCCCTGAGATGAGATTAACTCATAGTAATGTTAATTTATAATTTGGTAATTTTATTAATGCAAGCCTGATTTACTGTACAGCTTTTAAGTATACAAATTTATAACCATTATCCAAGCCATTCATAATCATTATACAATCTTACTGGAGTTTTGTTTTATTCATTAGTCCATGTAATTCCAAAAGACCATGTCATTTCCTTATTCAGTATAAAGTTACTTAAATAATCATAATTTTCAAGAACATTTTGTTGCTATTTCAAACCTGTGTTTATAAACTGGCTTTCAATTATCTGTTCTAACCTCTTCTAATATAAATTTGTCTCAGTTTCTCCTTTACTTTGATCTTGGTAGAACCAATGAAGTATTCTTTTGGAAGTCAGTAAACACAGGTTTTTATTAATAGAATGGTGTCACAAGGTACATTGCTTAAAACAAAAGAATTTTACCACATGAAAAACAAATAATGTGAATGCTAATAACTTACACTGCATCCAAAATAGGCAATTACTTTAAAGATATTAAAATACTTTAATGTTAATATCAAAAGAAAAGCTGTTAAAGATTTTAAATACATTTTGACTCAAAACTGAACTTAGCTCAAATTTCCTTCACTACACTAATACCCCCCAAAAACTTAGTCAGATACTTAGCAGAGATTTGAAGATTAAGCATTTAATTTGAGTGCCGGTTCAAAACTTTCTAAAAAGTTCTTGGGTTTATACTTCTTGGGTTTTCTCTCTACTTCCAGCAAGGTTGGCCCCTGAAATTTTCTCCAAACTTTCAAACTTCCAGCTCAACTCAGATGTTGCTAGCATTTAACCACAGCCACTTCAGATCAGAACTCTCATTGTTCTACAGTTGTTTGACTCTGGAATCTGGCATCCAAGAATTCTCTCTCTCTCTTTCTCTTTCTCTCATTCTCTTCTCAGCCCATAAGTTTTTTTTTGCATTTGCTCATGGAATGTGGGCATCACTAGTTAGGCCAGCATTTTTTTTGTGTGTGTGTGCAGGCGTGAGACACAGTGAGAGACCCAAGGTGCACAAATCTTTATTCAATTTCCAACACCAGGAAGATAGAAAAACACCCGAGAGGCCAGTGACAAGCTGTGCCCTTCACAAATGGCAATGCTGTGTGATCAAACAGTGAAGGGGAGGGCAGGGATTAAATCAAAATACAGTTGGAGGGGGAAATAATGCACTCCACTCCCAGCGGCACCCACCTCTCCCTGACAACTTCAGGGTGTTGGTGGAGACCACGTGCTCCTTCTCCAAGGACATCCGGGCCCTAACGTAGGCCAGCATTTTTATTTGCCTAAAGGGCCGTTAAGAGTCAATAGTTAGTTAATAGTTAGTAAGAGGGCCGTTAGTTAATAGAGTATTTCACTTGTCAAGATCTTTAAACATGTTTAACCAGAACACAAAATTTCACCCACAATCTGCTTGAAATAGATGTTCCCTACACCGAGCCTATTCTCAACTAAAAGCTGCTTAATAAACCACATCCCAAGAAGCTAATGTCTCATGTCATTAATTTCTTCTTGATCCTTTTCTATTGGTTAGTACTTAGGCATCTTGGTCACATGATCCATTACAGAACATATGCTGTCTTTTGCAAAAAAAACTCTCACAAAAATTTATATTTCTTAAAGGGATAATCACTCCAACAAAAAAGGACAAGTTTATCAACAAACGCACATTCAGAAACACAGCTTTGCGAAGTGATTTGAATGTTTGTCATGATAAAAGTGTTATATAAATGCAGGCAGATTGTATTTTTTAAAGAAAGGAAATTAAACATGTATTCACCGCACAATTTTGCAACATATGTGAGGAGTTATTCAAGTCAGAAGTGGAGATGATATAATCATATATTAAACAGTGCCCTCCTGAACATGGCACCTACTCATAAGTCCATAAGACCATAAGACATTGGAGCAGAAACGAGGCCATTCAGCCCATCAAGTCTTCTCCACCATGGCTTGGTTCAATCATATTGCATTTGTTGTGTAAATAAAGTTTTTACTCACACTTTAGTTGGTTTGGTCTCAGTTTATTGACTTAAAAGATGTCTAAAATTAATTGTCATATAAAATTACCATACTCTTAAATTGTCTGTCTGGCAGCAAAGCCACAAAGATGTCAAAGCATGCTCTGCCTGAATTTCAACAAAGCTAAAGCCAATACCTTTAGTTCCTAATAATGTCTCTGATCCTGTAATAAACAAAAAGTACAATGGATTCTGGAGACCTCTCTTCAGAGATGCTGTTGATTTTTTTCAGCACTTTTCATTTTTCTTCTGATCTTCTAGTTTTGAGTCACTTAATTTCCCTCACTGTAGCCTGGAGATCACCTAGAAAATCAGAAACGAAGGTGTACCTCATGGTATCACCTCAGTTTCCTGCCATCATCACCAGTATATCCATATTCTGTTGCTAATGCGACAGCCCATGTCTTCATCATGGATTATCTTTCAAAACACTTCTGTCTTCAGTATCAATCTCCACAAACTTTACCTAATCTAAAATATTATAGTCCATCTTCTCACTGGGACGCTATCACACAATCCTATCAGCCCATCTCTCTGAGTTCTACTGATTTTCCCATATATCAGTGTATTACCTTCAGGAATCTTGAAGGTAAAAACAATGACTGCAGATGCTGGAAACCAGATTCTGGATCAGTGGTGCTGGAAGAGCACAGAAGTTCAGGCAGCATCCAAGGGGCAGTAAAATCGACTTTTCTGGCAAAATCCCTTCATCAGAAATACAGGCAGAGAGCATGAAGGGTGGAGAGATAAGCTAGAGGAGGGTGGGGGTGGGGAGAAAGTAGCATAGAGTACAATAAGTGAGTGGGGGGAGGGGATGAAAGTGATAGGTCGGTAGGGGGGACAGGGGAGTGGATAGGTGGAAAAGAAGATAGGCAGGTAGGACAAGTCATGGGGACAGTGCTGAGCTGGAAGTTTGGAACTCGGGTGAGGTGGGGGAAGGGGAAATGAGGAAACTGTTGAAATCCACATTGATGCCCTGGGGTTGAAGTGTTCCAAAGCGGAAGATGAAGCATTCTTCCTCCAGGCATCTGGTGGTGAGGGGGCAGCAGTGGAGTAGGCCCAGGACATCCATGTCCTCGGCAGAGTGGGAGGGGGAGTTGAAATGTTGGGCCACAGAGCGGTGTGGTTGATTGGTGCGGATGTCCCGGAGACGTTCCCTAAAGCGCTCTGCTAGGAGGCGTCCAGTCTCCCCAATGTAAAGGAGACTGCATCGGGAGCAACGGATAAAATAAATGATATTGGTGGATGTGCAGATAAAACTTTGATGGATGTGGAAAGCTCCTTTAGGGCCTTGGATGGAGGTGAAAGAAGAGGTGTGGGTGCAGGTTTTGCAATTCATGTGGTGGCAGGGGTAGGTGCCAGGACAGGAGGGTGGGTTGTAGGGGGGTGTGGACCTGACCAGGTAGTCACGGAGGGAACGGTCTTTGCGGAAGGTGGAAAGGGGTGGGGAGGGAAATATATCCCTGGTGGTAGGGTCTTTTTGGAGGTGGCGGAAATGTTGGCGGATGATTTGGTTTATGCGAAGGTTGGTAGGGTGGAAGGTGAGCACCAGGGGCGTTCTGTCCTTGTTACGGATGGAGGGGTGGGGTCTGAGGGCATAGGTGCGGGATGTGGACGAGATGCGTTGGAGTGCATCTTTAACCACGTGGAAGGGAAATTACGGTCTCTAAAGAAGGAGGCCATCTGGTGTGTTCTGTGGTGGAACTGATCCTTCTGGGAGCAGATACGGCAGAGGCGGAGGAATTGGGAATATGGGATTGCATTTTTGCAAGAGGTAGGGTGGGAAGAGGTGTAATCCAGGTAGGTGTAGTAGTCAGGTTTGTAAAAAATGTCAGTGTTAAGTTGGTCGTCATTAATGGAGATGGAGAGGTACAGGAAGGGGAGGGAGGTGTCAGAGATGGTCCAGGTAAATTTAAGGTCAGGGTGGAATGTGTTGGTATACTTGGAATTGCTCAACTTCCTCATGGGAGCACGAGGTGGCGCCAATGCAGTCATCAGTGTAGCGGAGGAAGAAGTGGGGAGTGGTGCCGGTGTAATTACAGAAGATCGACTGTTCTACGTAGCCAACAAAGAGACAGGTATAGCTGGGGCCCATACGTGTGCCCATGGCTCCCCTTTGGTCTGGAGGAAGTGGGAGGATTCAAAGGAGAAATTGTTAAGGGTGAGGACCAGTTTGGCCAAATGAATGAGAGTGTCGGTGGAAGGGTACTGTTGGGGACGTCTGGAGAGGAAAAAACGGAGGGCTTGGAGGCTCTGGTCATGGCGGATGGAGATGTAGAGGGATTGGATATCCATGGTGAAGATGAGGCATTGGGGGCCTCGGAAACAGAAGTCTTGGAGGAGGTGGAGGGCATGGGTGATGTCTCGAACGTATGTGGGGAGTTTCTGGACTACGGGGGATAGGACAGTGTTGAGGTAGGTAGAAATGAGTTCAGTGGGGCAGGAGCATGCTGAGACAATGGGTCGGCCAAGGTGGTCAGGCTTGTGGATCTTGGGAAGGAGGTAGAACCGGGCAGTGTGGGGTTCCCGGACTCTGAGGTTGGAAGCTGTGGGTGGGAGATCTCCTGAGGTGATAAGGTTCTGTATCGTCTGGGAGATGATGGTTTGATGATGGGTGATGGGGTCATGGTCGAGGGGGCACTAGGAAGAGGTGTCCTCGAGTTGGCGTTTGGCTTCAGCGGTGTAGAGGTCAGTGCGCCAGACTACCACTGCGCCCCCTTTATCTGCTGGCTTGATGGTGAGGTCGGGATTGGAGCAGAGGGATTAGAGGGCTGCGCTTTGTGAGGGTGAGAGGTTGGAGTGGGGGACGAGGGTAGACAGGTTGAGGCGGTTAATGTCCCGGCGGCAGTTGGAAATGAAGAGGTTGAGGGCAGGTAATAGGCCAGCACAGGGTGTCCAGGTGGATGGAGTGTGTTGGAGGTGGGCGAAGGGGTCCTCGGAAGGTGGGCAGGAGTCCTGATTGTGAAAGTAAGCTCAGAGGTGGAGGCGGTGGAAGAAGTGTTCGACGTCACGGCGTGTATTAAATTCATTGATGCGTGGACGAAGGGGGATGAAGGTGAATCCTTTGCTGAGGACCGATTGTTCATCCTCAGTAAAGGGGTGGTCTAGAGGGATGGTGAAAACCCGGCAGGGCTGGGAGCTGGGACCTGGTGTGCATGTGGAGCTAGGAGTGGGGGTCAGGCCTGTAACCGGAGTGAGTGTGGTGGTGGGGGGAATGGGGGTAGAGTCATGAGCAGGGATGGTGTTCCTCTCAGGGTTCTGGGGGGCGGGAATGGTGACAGTGGGATCTGTGGGGGGCATGTCAGCAGAATGCTGGTGAGTGGCGTTGGTTGTGGCGGAAGTGGTGGCAAACATGGCAGTAGGGGTACGGAAGTCACTGAGCGTGTGACATCAGCGATGATGCGAGAGGCAGAAGTGTTGTCATGTGTGGTGCATGAGGAATTGTGAGGGGTGGAAGTGGCTGTGAGCGTGGCCATGATGGGGTGGAGGTGACGTCATCAATCAGCATGGGGGTGGCAGCTGCACCAACTGCATGGCTAATGGCGTCCGAGCAGTTCCAGAGGCCAGGGGAATCTTCTGGAATGTTTGAAGAGCGCTGGTTATGGAGATGGGTAGATAAAAGTTTGTTGTACTTCCAGTTTTTGATGTTTGAGATGGAGTTGAAATACTGTTTGCTGAGAGTATGAATTCTCCTGATGATGTAGTATAGAGTGTGTCGTTTGCAATTCTGAGAGTGGCCCTCAGCTGAGGAGGGCTGACTGTAGAGAAGTTAGGTGCCGGCGCATTGCTGCAAGCGTGGTGGAGGATCTTGAAGGAGAACTGTTGCTGGTGTTTATGAATCTGTAGTCTGTACTGTTTGTCTTGTTCGGGTCCGAACTCTGCTGGTTTAAAGGTGGTCCAGAATCCATGTGGGATGAGTTGGCTACGGAGGCAGGCACTGAGGAAGCAAATATGGCTGTGGTAGCGAGTTTGTTTCAGGACATGGTTGAAGAGCTTCAGGGCAGAGGAAATGACCTGGGAGTTGCAGTGGAAGAGGGACTCCCTGAGATTCTCGTAGAGAGAGGAGGAAAACTTGTTCAAGGTAGGCATCCTTGCAAGAGGATTCGCAGTAGGGTTAAAATCAACGAGGTAAAAACAATGACTGCAGATGCCGGATTAGTGATGCTGGAAGAGCACAGCAGTTCAGGCAGCATCGAGGAGTAGTAAAATCGACGTTTCAGGCAAAAGCCCTTCATCAGGGATACAGGCAGAGAGTCTGTATCTTGTGCCTATTTTTAATTCTTTCCATGGTCATCCGCTGCTCATCTTATTTTTGAAGTCCTTACTTGTACCTACCATTCCTTTACCTTTTCCTTACTTTTGCTACTCTATTGGTGACCAACCATCCATCTATTCCAATCTTCTGGAATACTTGCAGATTCCTCTATTTTATAATTTAATTTCTAGAGTTTTCACATTTATAATCTTGGTATCACTGTTCTCCACCCAATTTCCCATGCTCATCATCATTACTAACCCAGGCATGTTGTAACCTGCTATTAAATCAGACAATCAGATAAGTCAACCTAATAGATAAACCCTAACATTGTTAATTCAATCTCAATGTATAAAGTCACACCTTGAACAAGCATCTGCAGTGAAAGCAAAAACCAAAAATCCCCAATTACGCAAACATATCGTTATTGCCTGTTTTTTTCAGAACAATAATGTACAAAATAAATCTGCAATTTAATAAATGAGATCATGTTATTTATTGTCACTATGTTAGACTGGGATGTCAACAGTTATTCATTCCATATAGTCAAGAGACATGCACCAATGGTCCAGAATGCCAGTCAAGTTGGGGGAGATGTGTAGCAGTAATAATATAGTTAGGGAATAAATACTGTTCACTACAACAAAGACAATGATAGTCCTGAAGACTGTGTTGCCTACTTGATGCCAAAATTCAGGACATCACCTTCTGGGTGGATAGGCGTTTAATATCTGAAGGAAAGAATCCAGTAGTCATGGTCTACGTGGGTACCAATGACATAGGAACAGATCGGCAGTCAAGAACCGTATCCAATGAGCGATAAAAGTGGCAAAAACTAATCATAGACCAAAGAATTGGGATCTATTTTTAAACCAGCGACATATGCGAAAAAGCTAATAAAGAAGGAGAAAACTGATTATGAAAGTAAATTGGAAAGAAATCTAAAAACAAATAGCTACAATTTTTATAGTTATATAAGAAGAAAGAAAGTACCTAAAGTGCTTACTAAAGTAAGTTAGAACTTTGGAAGATGTAACTGGGAAATTAATAATGGGGAACAGGTAAATGGCAGATCATTTAAACCAATATTTTGCATTATTCTTCACAGTGGGGGACACTATAAATAGACAAAACAACAGATAAGGAAGTTGCTAAGGGGAAGAAGGATCTTGTAACCATCTCAATCACAAAGGATGAAGTATTTGTCAAAGCAACACAACTAAATGCAGAGATGCCAGCAGAACTTAATGGTGAGGGGTTTAAAAGGAGGTCGTTGCAAAGTTAGGGGAGCCATTGGTTGAAATATTTCAGAAACTCATTGGATTCCAGGACAATTGCAGCAGATTGGAAAACTGCTAATGTGACATCCAAGAAGAGAGAAGCATAAAGCAAGAAATTAGAGGCCCGTTAGATTAACATTTATTATTGGAGCTTCTTTTCTCCTCCCATGGGAATTGGGCAACATCAGCTCGATCAGAATGTATTGCTTGTTTTTTTGTTGCCTTTGAGTCCTTTATTCAGGAAGGAGTAGCAGGTTATTTATAGAAACTTTATGCAATCAAACAAAATCACCATGGCTCTGTGAAGGGAAATCACATCTGACATTCGTTGAGGATATAACAAGCAGAGATAATAAAAGATAACTGGTGGATGTAGGTTAATTGCATTTCCAAAAGGTCCTTCACTAAGGTCCTTCACTAAGGTGCTGCATAAAAGGTTGTTGCACAAGAGTCTTGGACCAGAGGGCATAATCTCAGAATAAGATGTCACTCGTTTAAGACAGAAGTTAGGAGGTCTTTCTTCTCTCAGAGAGTAGTGAATCTATGGAATTCTTTATCTCAGTGGGCTATTGACACAATCGTTATAGCATATTCAAGACTGAAATAGAGAGATTTTTAAATCACTAATGGAATCAAGGGTTTTGATAAAAAGCAGGAAAATGGAGTTGTGGATTATCTGATCAGTCAGGATCTGAAGAAATGACAGAGCAAACCTAATCAGCTGAATGGATTCTGGATTAGTGGCACTGGAAGAGCACAGCAGTTCAGGCAGCATCCGAGGAGCAGTAAAATCGATGTTTCGGGCAAAAGCCCTTCATCAGGAATAAAGGCAGAGAGCCTGAAGTGTGGAGAGATAAACTAGAGGAGGGTGGGGTGGGGAGAAAGTAGCATAGAGTACAATAGGTGAGTGGGGGAGGGGATGAAGGTGATAGGTCGGTAGGGGGGAGGGGGGAGTGGATAGGTGGAAAAGAAGATAGGCAGGTAGGACAAGCCATGGGGACAGTGCTGAGCTGGAAGTTTGGAACTAGGGTGAGGTGAGGGAAGGGGAAATGAGGAAACTGTTGAAGTCCACATTGATGCCCTGGGGTTGAAGTGTTCCGAGGCGGAAGATGAGGCGTTCTTCCTCCAGGCGTCTAGTGGTGAGGGAGCGGCGGTGAAGGAGACCCAGGACCTCCATGTCCTCGGCAGAGTGAGAGGGGGAGTTGAAATGTTGGGCCATAGGGCGGTGTGGTTGATTGGTGCGGGTGTCCTAGAGATGTTCCCTAAAGCGCTCTGCTAGGAGGCGTCCAGTCTCCCCAATGTAGAGGAGACTACATCAGGAGCAACGGATACAATAAATGATATTGGTGGATGTGCAGGTAAAACTTTGATGGATGTGGAAGGCTCCTTTAGGGCCTTGGATGGAGGTGAGGGAGGAGGTGTGGGCGCAGGTTTTGCAATTCATGCGATGACAGGGGAAGATGCCAGGACGGGAGGGTGAGTTGTAGGGGGGTGTGGACCTGACCAGGTAGTCACGGAGGGAACGGTCTTTGCGGAAGGCAGAAAGGGGTGGAGAGGGAAACATATCCCTGGTGGTGGGGTCTTTTTGGAGTTGGCGGAAATGTCGGCGGATGATTTGGTTTATGCGAAGGTTGGTAGGGTGGAAGGTGAGAACCTATTCTCAAAGATAGTGGAATCAAGAGTTATGGAGATAAGGCATGAAGAGGACACTAATTAGGAATGATGAGCCATGATCATATTGAATGGCGGTGCAAGCTCGAAGGGCTGAATGGCCTACTCCTGCACCTATTGTCTATGCACCAGGGGCGTTCTGTGTTTGTTACGGTTGGAGGGGTGGGGTCTGAGGGCGGAGGTGTGAGATGTGGACGAGATGTGTTGGAGGGCATCTTTAACCACGTGGGAAGGGAAATTGCGGTCTCTAAAGAAGGAGGCCATCAGGTGTGTTCTGTGGTGGAACTGGTCCTCCTGGGAGCAGATATGGCGGAGGCGGAGGAATTGGGAATACGGGATGGCATTTTTGCAAGAGGTAGGGTGAGAAGAGGTGTAATACAGGCAGCTGTGGGAGTCAATGGGTTTGTAAAAAATGTCAGTGTCAAGTTGGTCGTCATTAATAGAGATGGAGAGGTCCAGGAAGGGGAGGAAGTTGTCAGAGATGGTCCAGGTAAATTTAAGGTCAGGGTGGAATGTGTTGGTGAAGTTGATGAATTGCTCAAACTCCTCGCGGGAGCATGATGTGGCGCCAATGCAGTCATCAATGTAGTGGAGGAAGAGGTGGGGAGTGGTGCCGGTGGAATTACAGAAGATCGACTGTTCTACGTAGCCAACAAAGAGACAGGCATAGCTGGGGCCCATACGGGTGCCCATGGCTACCCCTTTGGTCTGGAGAAAGTGGGAGGATTCGAAAGAGAAATTGTTAAGGGTGAGGACCAGTTTGGCCAAACGAATGAGAGTGTCGGTGGAAGGGTACTGTTGGGAAAAAACAAAGGGCTTGAAGGCCCTGGTCATGGCGGATGGAGATGTAGAGGGATTGGATATCCATGGTGAAGATGACGCGTTGGGGGCCGGGGAAACGGACATCTTGGAGGAGGTGGAGTGCGTGGGTGGTGTCTTGAACGTATGTGGAGAGTTCCTGGACTAGGGGGGATAGGACAGTGTCGAGGTAGGTAGAGATGAGTTCAGTGGGACGGGAGCATGCTGAGTCAATGGGTGGCCAGGGTGGTCAGGCTTGTGGATCTTGTGAAGGAGGTAGAACCGGGCAGTGCAGGGTTCCTGGACCAAATCATCTGCTGACATTTCTGCCACCTCCAAAAAGACCCCACCACCAGGGATATATTTCCCTCTCCACCCCTTTCCACCTTCCACAAAGACCGTTCCCTCCGTGACTACCTGGTCAGGTCCACACCCCCCTACAACTCACCCTCCCGTCCTGGCACCTTCCCCTGCCACCACATGAATTGCAAAACCTGCGCCCACACCTCCTCCCTCACCTCCATCCAAGGCCCTAAAGGAGCCTTCCACATCCATCAAAGTTTTACCGGCATATCGACCAATATCATTTATTGTATCCGTTGCTCCCAATACAGTCTCCTCTACATTGGGGAGACTGGGCACCTCCTAGCAGAGCCCTTTAGGGAACATCTCCAGGACACCCAATCAACCACACCACCCTGTGGCGCAACATTTCAATTCCCCCTCCCACTCTGCCGAGGACATGGAGGTCCTGGGCCTCCTTCACAGCTGCTCCCTCACCACCAGACGCCTGGAGGAAGAACGCCTCGTCTTCCACCTTGGAACACTTCAACCCCAGGGCTTCAATGTGGATTCCAGCTTAGCACTGTCCCCATGACTTGTCCTATCTGCCTATCTTCTTTTCCACCTATCCACTCCACCCTCCTCCCTGACCTATCACCTTCATCCCCTCCCCCACTCACCTATTGTACTCTATGCTACTTTCTCCCCACCCCCACCCTCCTCTAGCTTATCTTCCACCCTTCAGGCTCTCTGCCTTTATTCCTGATGAAGGGCTTTTGCCCGAAACGCGATTTTACTGCTCCTTGAATGCTGCCTGAACTCCTGTGCTCTTCCAGCACCACTAATCCAGAGTCTGGTTTCCAGCATCTACAGTCATTGTTTTTATCTAATCAGCTGAATGGCCTGTTTCTATGCTTACATCTTATGGTCTTATAGGCACTCGCAATATTGGAACAATGTATTAGCACGGATTGGGGATTAATTAATATGCAGAAGCAGAGAGTCAGGACTAATGGTCTTTTCCAGATGAAAAGATGCAAATAGTGGAGTACCACAAGGATCAATCCTATGGCCTCAGTTACTTACTATCTATATTAATGACTTGGAAAAGGGGACAGAATGTAATGTATCAAAAGTTGCTGGAAGAGGACATAGCGACGAGGATACAAGGAAACTGCACGATGATATAGAAACGGTGAATGAGTGGATGACAACCTGGCGCATGGAGTGTAATATAGGAAAACGTGAAATCATGCACTTCAAAAGGCAGAGATTAATAAAATGGATCTAGGTGTTCTTATGTATGAAACACAAAGTTAGCATGCAGGTGTAGCAAGTAATTAAAAAGGCAAAAGGAATTTTAGCTTTAATTGGTAAGGATTGCATTTTAAAACAGAGAAGTCTTATTATTCTGAACAGGATGTTGGTGACGTATACAGCTTTCATCCCCATGTTTGCAAAGAGATAAAATGACATTTCAGGCTGTTCAAAAGAGATTCATTAGGCAGGCTCTTTGGATGATGGAGCTGATGTATCAAGACCAACTAAACTGAGTAGGCCTTTGTTCATTAACGTTTAGAAGAATGCGTTGTGATCTTATTGAAACATACATGATTCTGAGCAGACAGAACAAGATAGATTTTGAGAAGATATTTTCACTATTGGGAAATCTTGAATGAGGGAATATAATTATGGAGCAAGGGAACATTCATTCTTCTCCCAGAGGCCAGTAAATGTCTGGAATTGTCTACCCAATAGTGTTGTGGAGACTGCATCACCTGAAGTATTTAAAAAGGAGGTAGATAGACTTCTGAAACATAGGAGTTGAGGACCATGAGGAGCTGCTGTAAAATAGTTGAGGCATGGGGCTGAGCAGTCATAATCTTATAAAAAAGAGGGGCAAGCTTAAGAAGGCTGAATGCTCCTTCTCTGCTCCTATTTATGATGTTCTTATGTTTTAATTTATGAAGATAGCTTAGTTGCCCCAATAAAGACAGTGAGACTTGAATGTGTATTATGCAGTTTCTAGGATCAAAAAAGAACTGAAATTAATTATGAGTGATTATGTGCTTCATTTGCATAGTGAGCATGTGTGTCTTATTGTTTTTACAATTCTGATTAAAAGCAACTGCTTTTAGCTATTAAAACTCATGACTTTGAAGCTATAGCACTTTGTAGAAGCAAATGACAGTGTTTGCTAATTTCCAAATTATAACAGACTTAACATGATGCAAGCCAGTCAAATCCAGTCCCATGTTGCTGAAGCTCACCAAAGAACAGCGAGTGTCAAGCTGATCTTCAGCTTAGTGCATTATGGATAATAATAAAGTCACCATCGCATTATTAGACCATAAGGCTGCTCTCTCACTGGAGAAACAAATGATGTTGGATTAATCGGAGGGTCACCATGCCTGAGGTGAGGGGAGAGGTTAAGAAGCCTCAATCTTCAATCACCAACAACATCAGGAATGGGGCTGAACATTTACAACGTCAGTCAATTTGCCTATTTTGCAACATTAGCCGTTTTGGTGATGCAATTTCTAAGCCCGACAAGGCTGTCAATCCCATGTAACATGCCTTTTAAGTAAGAGCCTTGTAAGTAATGGAAGCTAACAATGGGAAATAAACCAGCCTGGACGAGGGCATGTGGGTCAATGCGTCAACACACTAAGCCAGGTTAAGGGCCTTCTCTCTGCATGTATGTGGATCCAATCAAATACAACCAATATAGGTCTCTGTGCTCTGCCACCCTCCCCCTTCCCTCAGTTGTACCCCTATAGTAGCTTGGCTGCTTCCTCTGGTTTGGATTAAACTTTTTATAAAAAAAGATAACTGAAGGGCAACTTCATCTTGAAGCACCCTCTCAACTAAATACTGTTCACTGTAGTTGAGTGCTTCATCTCTAGAAGGTGGAAGCCTCTAATTGTCCTTTTAGGTTTGAGAAGCTTCCAGAGATGGGACTTCATCCTATAACAATTAACAGGGTGCCCTGATCCAAATTCCAACCAATGCCTCTGACAAGTTCAGGATCAGGAACATTCCTGAGTGCCATTTTTGGCCTGGAACATTCCCAGTTGCTGTTTCAACCCCACAGTGTTTGATAAGACTCAGGCTCAGCCCAGTTGAGGTTACTGAGATGTGCATCTTGATTCAGCATCATCTTCAGACTTGGTTCACAAGAAGAACAGGACAGCAAGCAGTAATAAAGAAAATAAATGCTCTCCATGCTTGTGTTACTACCAGCCACTGATAGACCAGCTCAAATCTGCACTGGAGACCTATATAGTCAGTTGCAAGGATATCAGCAACTGGTCTAAGGGAATTACACACATGGGGTTATTTAAACAGAAACAAGATTATGACGGTGTAAAAAGATGGTGTAAAAAAGTCAGTGGCAGCAGACTCTGATTTGTTTACAATAAAGCCATAAATATGAGCTTCTTGACAGTCCAAGTCACATACACAGAGAAGAGTCGGTGATTCTATTACTGCGTGAATGTATGGCTCAGCAGCTAGACTTACTCCACTTCATTGCCAGACCAATGTTCAAAATCAGCTCAAAACAATGTGCTTGAGATAAGTGACCATATCCAGTCCTGACAGTTTCAGATGGCTTGAGACAGGGTAACTGATTCTGGTGGCAATGTTGCATCAAGTGTTTCAGAAAGATTCTGGTGAAGATTGAGGCTACTCGAAGGGGTGTCAGAAGGGTAGCTCTGTAGGCAGACTTCCTGCAAACTTTAGAACCACATATCCCGTCATGCCCCACATTCATCCATCACTCGTCTATAGTTTCAACTAACTGATAAAGGACAACTAGGATAGACTATAAATAATGGTCTAACCAACAAAGCCCCAATCTTCAAATTAACTTTAAAAGTTAATATGACATTGCAAGCAGTATGTAACGCATTCAATTATCCAATCTGATATTGCATCTAATAAGTACATCACAGATGAATAAATAAATAGATGCTCAATTTTATCTGTTTCCAATAAAATCAGCTTTCAGTTTTGAGCTCTTTTATTGACAGTTACTCCAGACACAGCTAGATGAACAATCTCAGTTCCACTTTAGCAGCTGCTTTTAAATTCCCTGATTTTCCCCGAGTACAGTCTTCTTCCTTTGATACATGTTGACCTCCTTCTTCAATAGTCCTGCAAATCCCTCAGCAAAATTCTCCACTTTCCCAGATTATACTTGGGACCCTCACATATTTTCTCTCATCCCAGTTGATTGTAGTTTTACCTCTTGAGCGATTGAAGATGCCAGCTAATGCTGTCTTCTCTCAAAGGACATTCTAAATTTCCTCAACCCTGGCTCCTGGCATAGACTTGCAAATCCTGTATGCTAATTCTTACATCAGGTCACATTGTTAAAATTTCACAAATAAGTAAAATCCAACAAAATTTTTAATGAATTATATGATTCATTACCACAACCTTATGTCTCATTTTAACACAGCAAAGCACATTTTTGTTACTTGTTGGGACCATTTGGCCCAACAAGTCCGCATTGGCCTTCTGAAATGTAACCCACCAAAACCCATTCCCTTCCCCTTTTACTCTACGTTTACCCCTGACTAATGCACCTAACTCACACCTGGGCAATTTAGCACGGTCAATTCACCTAACCTACAAATCTTTGGATCGTGGGAGGAAACCGGAGCATCCAGAGGAAACCCACGTGAACATGGGGAGAATGTGCAAACTCTGCACAGATAGTCACCCTAGGCTGGAATTGAACCCATGTCTTTATGAAGTAGTAGTGCTAACTATTACTTCGGACAGTTACAAGGCACAATAAATATTCTACTCACCAAACCTTTCTAACATTTGTTTTGTAGTCTAAAAGGGTTAATACTTGATGTAGTGCAGTAATTACCATCCACTGTGATGATGTCATGAGAGTAAAGTTGTAATTGATATGGGACAGAGTTGAGATTAATGTCCTCCTATTAGGCATATTCATGAAATTTGAAATAGTTACAGAAGTGCAATAAATTTCATATTGTTTATTCAACAGGATTATTTTATTTAGACTAAAAATATGGCTATTTTCATCTATGCACTATCACTTGGCGCTTCAAGATACCCACGCACAATATTCATCCATCATGTATAACAGCTAAGCTTAATGAAGACTTTCTGTAAGGTGTATGTGATTGGAATGTGAAATAGCAAAACAAATTTACATTTTGCTCAAAGCAAAATGATCCTTTTTGTCTCAAATGGCTTCATAGCCTGGAACAGAGAAGAAATATTATCATGAACTTTTATTGACAAGTAATTCACTCACTGGGTAAAAATAAACCTTTATTTGGTTAAAATATGAATGGCCTAGAATTTGCTGAGAAAATAACACCAAGTTTAATACAGATGCCTTTATTAGTCTGTAAATGCCAGAGGAATATCTGGCAAATGAGGGTCAATTCATGTTGGGATGGCCCAGTGGCTCAGTGGTTCACATTGCTGCCTCAGCACTAGGGACCCAGGTTTGATTTCAGCTTCGGGTGGCAGTCTACGTGGAGTTTGCACATTCTCCTTGCGTCTGTGAGAGCTCCCTCTAGGTGTCCCAGCTTCCTCCTACAGTCCAAAGATGTGCAGCTTAGGTGGACTGGCCTTGCTAAATTGCCCGTAGTGTCCAAGAATGTGCAAGCTAGGTGGATGGGCCACAGGAAATACAGGGATAGCTTAGGACTGGGTGGGATGCTCTTCAGAGGCTCAGCGTGGGTTCTATGGGCAGAACAATCTGCTTCCACACTGTAGGAATTCATGAATTGGGAATCTGCACAAATGTTTGGACAGCACTTAGACTATGAGAAGTAGAAGTTTGCTGTCAAATGCCTGTGACTTTCAAGAAATTAGAGCATGTCACTTCATTTAAAGTGTAAACATGTATTAAACTTGCAGAGGGAAGTTAGGACTGCATTTAATAATAGAAGGACACTTCAAACATGAAGGTTAAGTACCTCTATTTCCACTTTACCAATCTAGTCTCAAAAAAGCTCAAGTGAAACTCCAAAACCTATAGAGGTTTCAAAAATTTTTTAAAATTCTCACAACACTTTAACCTCCCCAGTTCAGAATGCTTGGAGGTCAAGTCAATTATCTGAATTGTAGAAAGACATTAGAATACTTAATCACAAGTTTATGAACTGGAAAATACTGCAGATATAAAAGGCAAAGTCACCCTAATCCTACCAGACCACAGATCTGTTCTGTCATAAAGATGTGCAGCATGGGAACAGATCTTTCAGTCCAATTTGTACAGGCCAACCAGGTACCCTAAACAAATCTCATCCCATTTGCCAGCACTTGGCCCATATACCCCCCTGAACCCTTGCTAGTCATATATCATTCCAGATGCCTTTTAAATATTGTAGTTGCACCAGCCTCCACCACTTCCTCTGGCAGTTCATTCCACACTTTGCCCCAGCCTATTTAGCCCTATAGTTCAAATACTCCAAACCTGGCAACATCCTTGTAAACTTTTTCTGAACCCTTCCTATAGGAGGGAGACCAGAATTGCACATAATATTCCAAATTGGCCTAATCGATGTCCTAAACAGCCTCATTAGAGAGGGATGATTGGTTGTTGTTTAACTATGTCTCAGGTGAGGGGAAATGTTGAGATTCCTTCACGGTAACCTCAACCACTGTGGGAATTAAACCCTATATGTCGCAAAACTGCCATCCAGTCAATTAAACTAACCGTCCTCCTCACTGCAAATATAAATATTAACCTGAAGCACAAAAGAATGGTAAAACATTATAGAGCAGTAATAAGTAATCTTTTACGTATCCAATTACGCTTGTCAGGGTCTTATAGGAGCCGCAATAATATAGGCTATGTGGGAAACATAGCAGAATTGAGTGAGAAGTCTGGTGAAGACTACCTCGAAGTCGAGTGCAACACGCTGCATCGGTTAAGCAAGGTCCAGGTGTCAAGGCAAGATTCTTAGCAGGAAGAGGTGAGCTGCCTATTAAAGGGAAGAGTTGTCTGTAATCAACATTATAACTGCTCCTCTCAACCTATATTATGCAGTTCCAAACTGTTCAACCATTCTGAATAAACCAGATACTACAAATTCTTGATGTAGAAGTTATAACCTGGCAATGATAGCTCACCACTGGCTGCAAATGTTACTCGGTGGGAAATAGAAATGCAGGGCACCATTCATGCACACCAACTACAACACCAATTGTCCACAAACCCATCAGGATTCTCATGTCACCTTGATGTGCAGCACACATATACATGACTCTAACACCCACAACATGTGCCTGCTGCCTGGGTGGCAAAGTTACTGCTTGTTTATTCAACCATGTAAATATTTTGGCAAGTGGCTGAGGGCTAGTCCTCAGTTCAGTGACGATGATCCAGCTGTTGATCAGAGATTCCTTGTACCATCAGTCACGGGGACAGGCTACACATTATCGAGGGGCACTGGCTACGGTCAGTCATCAGCCTAGGCTAATCATGATCAAGGGGATCTGTCCAGCCACAAACCAGGAACCGAGTAACCGTCAGCCCTGTCAGGCTATCAGAAGGTGCAGTCCCAGGTCATCAGTCAGGGAGCAGTCAAGGGTCTGATCAGTCCTATATAGGGGCTGTTTGTCAAATTCTGTCAGAAATCTGGGGTGAATACTGTCCTAGGAGTCCATGTGTTGATCACTGTGGAAGGTGCAAGGTCAAAGAGGGGTTCAGTACCAAAATGGAGTGGGGCAGTCAAATCTGAGAAAGAGAACTCAGAGGTATGTGCTGAGGTTGGGTCAAAGACTAGACAGGGGCAAGTGTCAAGGCATAAGGGAGGTAGGCAGAATAGTACAGAGAGTGTGGTGCGTAAGGGAAAGTTATTAGAAGCAATCGTCATCATGGCCCCCATAATGAGGACCAGGGTGGACCAGGGCTCAGGGAGCAGCGATGACAGTTAGAGACAAAGTTCACGTGGTGGAGATAGGTGGAAAAGGGCTAAGAGAGTCGAGCAATATAAAAAGGGACTTGGAGATGTTGTGAGAAACTTGGTGACCAAGTGGAGCTCTGTATTAATAATGTCCACTCTGAGCTGTGATCCCTGACATCACTTGCTCTTCTCTAGATATTAACTGCAAATGCAAAATACTGAGAGAATGGCCAGACTCAGTGTCTGTGTTGTTCGTTGAAAGCACAGCATGTATGTCCACTGGACCCGAGAATACGAAGGGCCAAATACACAAAGCATGCATTTTCAAACTGCAGTGATATTTCATTTCCAAACATTTCGTCAATACTCAACATGCATAGAAAGTGATTGTGTTTATGATTCAAATGCTGGTCAAAAGGTAATTCACACCATGCTAATGGTCATTGCAGTTTGAACATTGCCATTAAAGTTACCATTACTGAGATGCCAGTGACATAAAAAGAGGAACACTGGCCAAAAATGATACATAAATTGTGAAACTTCTGGGGGTGCTGTGAAAGATGGAGACCATCGCTTCATTATCTATAACCTAAGGAAAGGATCTATTGAAAGCAAATGTCAGTTTCCTGGTTGATGTGGGTCTGGTTTGGGAAGGCTTTACCAAGCAGTCTTTTTTCGATGTAACGTACAGATGTGTATGCTGAGGTTAAATCTGAGCGAATCATAGAGACATGGCCCTTATTATCAGGGTGCTGTATGCTTCACTGTATGAAGACCTCATCTGCAGAACATGCTTCTCCTGACTGTTCTCAGAGCTACGAGTCCGATTGATTCCATGGTCAGAATGCTGGCATTTGATTTACATTGTGGGGATGAAGTTCAACCTGTGTTGGTTTTGTTTGTGTCTATTTTTGCTAGCTGTTAATAAAAGCTCGTATTTGGAATTGTCAGTATTTGATGTTCACCTACTGGAAAATGACAAGATGTCAGTGATTAGTGAGTGCTAGGGACAGAGTAGCAGTGATTTAGAAAGAATGCTTAGATGAGATGGAACTGACAAAGTAAATTGCAGACAATTGGTGCTTCTAAATAACTGAACTGAAGAGGTTACAATGCATTTGTTTCAGCTTTTTTCTTTTTTTCCCTCTTAATCCAATCTTTTCCTGAATCTAATTTGTCTCTAATTCACTCCATTTCTTTTTCTGCTTTTCCTCTCCCTTTCTTTCTAAAATTTCAATTCTCTTGGATTAATGGAAGAGACAGTCTATCCACTCATTAAAGTACAGATTTCCCATTTAACTGATAATGTAATTAGTAATTGGCACTTCCAGCAACTTCCTTTGCAATTGTTTTAAACAGTGAAACAGTAAGGAGAGTATATAATAAGTGGGCAGCATGCAAATGGAGCATACAATGAGATGCACTACTCCAGCAAACGCTAGAAAATTATGACACAATGTAAGGACAGGAAGCAGAAGAAAGTCCATCTTAAGGGATGCTTTGACATACACATTATTGATGCGTTGCTTTCAATTAGAGAAGAAACCTCTGTAATACCCAGTACACACACACTTCTGCTCATTTCGCTCTTATCCATTTTGAGGGATGAGTTTGTTCTTGCATGAAAATTAATTTTTCAACACAAACAAGCAATTTTTTTTAAATCAATATGTGTATGCTGATAACCATTTGGGGACTTCATTCAGATTATGGGAGGACATTGCAAAATTTGCAGTCTTCACTCAGATGAAACGTCAGTGCAGAATAATATTAATAGATGACTACACTGTGCAGTGTTTTGCAGCTTGGGGCAAATCTCTGAAGGATCACAAGCCATTCAGAGCCACAAATAACATCTCCACTCACTCCCTAAACACTGTACAATCTAATGTTTTATTTTCTCAACATACGTTTCTTAGGCTGTTTCATCTCATTTGCGGAAGATGTTGCGAAATCGGTCAGTAACCTCCACTGATTTGGTTGCCTTGAATTCTAACTGTGGCATGAATGTGTTATTTCTTTTCCCTTTTGTCAGAGCCTTAGGGATGTGTAACTTAATGAATTTTTGTATGTGGTTTTAGAAATACATCTACTTTATTAGCATATGCATTAAACTACTTACTAGTTTTGTGTGACTGCGTCGACTTACACAGCAACTTGATTAAAC
Source organism: Hemiscyllium ocellatum (assembly GCF_020745735.1). NCBI lineage: Eukaryota > Metazoa > Chordata > Chondrichthyes > Orectolobiformes > Hemiscylliidae > Hemiscyllium > Hemiscyllium ocellatum. The sequence goes on from NC_083408.1 coordinate 84,203,696, forward strand.
AATACCTGAGACTATAAAGTGGAGAATACTTTTGCACCTTAGATATTTACAGCAGACATATAGCTATTCACTACTAATGAATATCCAACGTATTAATTTTATACTTTATTAAGTTTCAATTTTATATTCAGGTGGAGTGGCAACTTAAAAGTTTCATAATTTCATAAGGAAGGCTGTGCTCCATGTTTTCTGTAAATGAAATTGTTGTATAAAACTTGGAATAAGTAGAGATAGTGTATAAAAACATTTTTAATTGAGATGAAAAAGAAAGATTTCTTAACAGAAGTTTTCTTTGAAATTTTGAAATGTTGCTTCTTTCAGTCACTGTTGAAGTTGACCGTGCACTATTCAATGGAGTAGCTAAGATGACACTGAAGAGGTTGGTCCAGAACATTGAACAGGGACTGTGTAGGAGGGTAAATTTGCTGTTAGCACATTGATCATGATTAAATATGAGATTTTTTTTTCATTTTTGCTTTTACAAAGGCAATCTGAGGAACATCCAATGTTCTGTATTTTTGTGGAGATCAGATATGTATGACTAATGCACAACTCAGCTGCTGATCAGAATACATATAGCATAATACCACACTGACTCACTCTTCAACCACCTTAATAAATATTCTCATAGGTAGGTCTATACTACCTACAGAATAACAATGATGCATTCAAAAGAAATTCATTGAATGTGAAGGGTTTTGAGACATCCTTGAGGTTTATGAACAGTAAAGTCCTGCCGTTGCTATTATTTCCCAAGTGAAAGGAAAGATTTTCCACAATGGTCTTTAGATAATGAATTTAATTCAGGAAGTTATTTTTCAGGACAGCAGCCAGACATTGAAGGACAACCCTGCTTATGTCTATCTGACAATTATGAGCCCAGTGTCAGGACTCCCATCCATCAAGTCAGACGGCCAGCATTTTCCAGCCTCAGAACGCTGCTGGGAGCAGTAGTCAATGCAGTTCCTGCACCCATCCTGGGTAAGCATCGTGGACGCTGCTTTGGAAGTAAGGACATCGTGGCCAAGGTGACCACAACCAGTCAGAAAGGTCCTGCTAAGAGGCCAATGAGGGGCAGTGCAGGGTATTGGTGAGGAAGGAAGGGTATGTTTCAGTGGTAGTTACATTAATACTGGGAGTAGAACCCTCTTTGGGTCACAGAGGGCCCAACCAGGGGCAGCTATTCTGAAATAGCTCCACATTGTCACCCTTTATTTATATGTGTATAGTATGTGATGCTGACTCAGCGAGCACAGAGCCAGCTCTGAGACTGAACAGAACCCCTTGACACACCTGTTTTTTTTTAAACAACAAGTTGCATATTTAGAAATGATGGTCAATGGCTGTGACTTAACATCACACTTAAATATTGGACAGACTCTTCTGCTCTCACTGGGGTGCAGGGACATTGGGATGATGCAGTCACCAAAGCTGCCACCTTGCGGCCTCCACTAAAAGTTTGTGCCCTGGGTGATAAGGCCCAAGTTTGACCTTCCCATTCTGCCATCAATTGATGCCATGACGTGGCTAAATAATGAACTCACAGGATTCAGATAGGCTGGTCTCCATGTATCATGCCCAGTGGGTGGAACAAAGAGGGCTATTTTTTGCCTCAAGGCAGGTGAAAGGGTGTGGTGTTCCCTAGATTAAAGACAATTAACATGTGTTGAAGAATTACACACCAACTAAAGAGGACCTGATGAAAGCTAACTTCCTACTTTTGCTTGCAATCCTGTTAGTCCTCTATCGTCATGATCTACATGCCTGCAATCACCCACCCCATTGTCATATTCCTTATGTTTCTCCTGGAACCCCCATGGTCCTGGGACTCAGGCGGACAGGTCTTCTAACAGCAAGCAAAGCCTTCTTGACAGCGCATACAGAGGCTAACTGTTCTCACCAGGTGGGATATCCATCCTCAAGGTCTTGATTATAGGAGAAGGCTCACTGATGGCCTTGCCACTTCCACGATTGTCATGTAGTTCAGTATTCTTCCTGAAAAGGAGCAGTGGGGACTTTTTCTGGCTCTGCAGCCAGGAAAAAAGACCCCAACAACAAACGATTCACCCATCATTACAGTCAAATAATCTCTCCTGTAAAACCAACTGTGGTCACATTTGTCTGTTGACATTTACAATCATATATTAACATTTCTCATTGAATTCCTCAATGGTAACTGTAACAATATCATGAAATCATAGAATTTTAAAACACAATGATCTTTTGACGTAACAGAACTGTATTGTTCTTATAGATCATCTAATTAGTCGCACTCTCTGCCCTTATCTAACAATCCAGCAAAGCTTTCCTTTACGAGATTTCAGATATTCATCTAATTCACTTTGGATGTTATGATTGAATTTACTTCTGCTGTGTTTTCATGCAGTGAATTCCAGATCATAACAACACTGCTGCATTTAAAAAAATGTTGCCTCTAGTTCTTTAGCCTATCACCCTAAATTGGCATCCTCTGGTTTAGCATTTTGTGTCTGGTAGCAGTTTTTCTCCTGACTTTGTCCATTAAAAGCATTCAAGATTTCAAATATCCTGTGAAATCTCTCATTAACCTCCCCGATTCTATCACTATCCCCTTCACTGTTCGGTATATTTCTGAGTTTTATGGTACATGTAAAATTTAGAATGATAACCCATATACTAAGGTTAGGTCATTAATTTGTATCAGAAAGAGTGATAGCTCCCCCAAGGTCAACACTAGAAACTTCCTCCAGTCTGAAATATTCTCAGTTCCATTATCATCTTTTTTTAATATTGAAAGACACCTTTAATGTAATAAAATATCCAGACAAGATGCACAATGAGATTTAACCAATAACTTGGTTAAACAGGTAAGTTTAACAAGAGTCTTAAAGGATGAAATTGAGGTAGAGAATCAGAAGTGTAGACAGGAACACCTCAGTAACCGAAAACGTTGCCAGCAATCTAGGAGGCATGAAAGCCAGATTTGGAGGGTTATAGACAATGTTCCCTTGAAAAGTCAAGTAGCCATGATGCAACATGAACGTCCCTGCACCAGCCATCCACAAAGCCCCGTGTATATCACCACATGTACACAACACGATAAATAAATCGAAAGGAGCTGTCCACTGAAACAAATCACCTACGCATCACAAAGAAAGTACAGGAAATGTTGATCGTGTCTGGAGGGGGTGACAGTGATAGGGTGGGGTGCAGGGTCTGGAAGGCATTACAGAGATAGGGAGGGGTGTAGGTATTGGAGGAGTTTACAGAGATGGGGAGGGATGTAAGAGCTGGAGGAGTTTGCAGAGATAGGGAGGGATGTAGGGACTGGAGGTGTTTACAGGGATAAGGAGGGATGTCAGGACTGGAGGAGATTTCAAGATAGGAGGATTGTAGGAGGAGGCTACAGAGATGAGGATGAGTGTAGGCACTTAAGAACAACAGAGGCAGGGAGGAATGTCAGGAATGGAAAAGGTTGCAGAGATAGGTAGCAGTATAAGAGCTGGAGTAGATTAAAGAGATAGGGAGGGATGTAGAGGCAAAAGGAGTTACAGAGATAGGGAGGTATCTAGGAGCTGGTGGAGCTTACAAAGATAAGAGGGCTGCCGGAGCTACAGAACATTATAAAGAAGTCTGTAGGTAGTTACAGAAATAACAAGGACCCCGGCCATGGAAATTTGAGAATTTTTAAAAAATGAATATGTCCCTCAGCCTTGAGCCAGTATAAGTCAACAAGCACAGAGGCAATGAGTAAACAGGAGTTGGTGTGACTTGGGACATAGGCAGAAGAAGTTTTGAGAACTTCCCAATCCCATAACTTAGAACATGTGAGGCCAACAAAATCAATCATGACAATGAGTTTGCAAAGCAGCCAATTCTGCCTGAAACGATTGCCAGAGAGAAGAAAGAGGTGGACAGCGAGCAAATGCAGATTGTGGCAAAACCCAAGGCTAAACTCTGCAGACTCCCCAGTATTTAATTGGAGGACATTTCTGCTCATTCTGCACTAGATGACAGGCAAGCAATCTGATAATTCAGAGACAGCGAAGGGGTTGCAGAGTTGATGTGTGTTGCCAATGTGCATCAGGAAACTGATATTCTGTTTGCAGATCTTGACCCCCCAAAGGGCAGCACATAGTTAAAGCTTTAACTATGTGCTGCCCTTTGGGGGGTCAAGATCTGCAAACAGAATATCAGTTTCCTGATGCACTTTGGCAACACACATCAACTCTGCAACCCCTTCGCTGTCTCTGAATTATCAGATTGCTTGCCTGTCATCTAGTACAGAATGAGCAGAAATGTCCTCCAATTAAATACTGGGGAGTCTGCAGAGTTTAGCCTTGAGTTTTGCCACAATCTGCATTTGCTCGTTGTCTACCTCTTTCTTCTCTCTGGCAATCGTTTCAGGCAGAATTGGCTGCTTTGCAAACTCATTGTCAAAGATAGATCCTTGGTGCATACTGTGTAGGAAGAAAAACCATTGACAGACACCTGTCACTGTAGCTTGGTGGATAAAAATGGATCCAAGCAACAGAAAATTTAAGGTGCACCAATGCATGGTGACTCTTTCAGAGCTTTCCACAGCATATCTCATTCTTACATACATTATAACCATTCTGCTCTCTTAAACCTAAATTCTAAGTCTGTTAAAATTACTAACAATGTTCACTTAAATCTACTGGCAGATCTAAAGATACTACGACTGTCCAGGTCCAATTACAAACACTGGATTCACAAAACCTACCAGCTTCCCACAGGCCTGAGCTTCCTGACCTCGAGGAAACCCTGAACCGAGGCCCAACCAGCTCAGGAACGATACCTGACTCTGCAGTGACCCAAGGAGGCCTGATCCAACCCAGGAAAGACACCCGATCTTGAAGGAGGCCTGACCCAATCACAAGGAGGCCAAACCAGCCCAGGAAAGACACCCGATCTTGAAGGGACCCAGCAATATGGAATCAACTCCAACAACCTCTGGGTGCTTGTGGTCATGACCTGTGCCCAGGCTCCACACCCTCCAAAGCAGCAGACGTCCATCACTGACACCCAGGATCAACCAGACACAGCCACCTTACCAGGAAACATGGGAAATGTGCTGGCCAGCAGCTGAGACTGAAATAACATGGTTTCAAGATCCCCTTCCCCAGCATACTCCTGGCAAACGTCCAAGCCATTGAAAACAAAGTCAATGAACTTAAAGGTAGACTTACCTTCCAGAGAGACTGCTGTGCGCTGTTTTATAGAGACATGGCTCACTCCTGCTACACCTGACTGTGCCTTACAACCTGAGGGTTTCTTAGTTCACCAAACGGCGTTCTCGGCCAGGGCTGGGGGGGTGGGGTCTGCCTCCTAATCAAATCCCCCTGGTGCTCATATGTGGCAACCCTTGCAAGTTACTGCTCCCTGGATGAGAATACCTTACAGTGAAGTGCCATCCCTACTACTCACCATGTGAGTTCAACTCCATTATCCTGATAGTGATCTACCTCCGGTCACGCAGCATCTGAGGAGCAGGAGAGTCGATTTTTTGGGTATAAGCCCTAACTGAAAACCGCCGCTGCTACCAGAGCTCTGCTTCCACTGCTGCCAGGCCCCCTGGACTTTAGACTCTTGCTGTTGCCTGGGGCCTACCTCCACCGCTACCGCTTGAGGCTCTACAACACAAGAGACTGTTGCTGCTGCTGCCTGGGCTGTTCAGTTGTCACCACAGCCCAGGAAAGACCATTTGAAGCATCCAGCAGCTCAACATGGCGAGCCCCAAGACAGCAGGCCCCAGCCACACCTATACCAGGGCAGCTGCTGCATTAGGCTCGGCAGCTCCACTCAGGGTTACAGCCCCAACCCCCTTCAGGCACCTGACTAAACGTCTAGGGGTTAAGGCCTATCCCCATCTCAACATGACCATCGAGGCCTGCAGTAAGGCCATGGCTAGTGTGGTCAGCCCACTGGCTACCATTGCTGCAGCCCAGATGTATGGGAAGGCCATATTTTCCCGTCAGACCAACCCAGTGGTCTACCTGGCCGTGCAGAAGGGGCTCACTGTGAGCAGGTAGTTCCTTCCCATTGATCCTTTGGAGGTCACGGCCCAGAGGGTCGTAATCTCCAATGTCCCGCCACTCATTGCTGGCGAGCTCCTTCCCCCTCATTTTCAAACACTAGGGGAAATTCAGTCAGGTGTCCTTTCGCTCCTGCTCCATCTGAAGGACCCCGCCCTTATGCACATTTACTCGTTCCGAAGCCAGGTGTTCATTTGTCTGACTTAGGAGGAGGTCACCAAGGGCTTCTTTACGCTGCTCCATGAATGCGCAACCTAACAAACATCTTCTGGATGGCGGACAGCAAGCAGAACCACTTATGCCGTGAGGTATAAGAAAGAACTACCCCACCCAGAAGGCTGCCCTGCCCACACCAGCAGTCACGGGTGGCACCACCACATCTACTCCCACTGCCCTCCCTCTAAGACAATACCAGAAGCCCCATCAGCAACACCTAAGCCAGCGGCTACTCGTGCCCTGACCCATTGGGTGGGTGAGTGTCAAGCCAGAGAGACAGCACGGAAGGAGACCAAGTACATCGAGTCCACCTTGCGGAAGCAATGCCATCCCCTCTCCTGGCATCAGACTCTCGCCCTGGCCGACCCCAGCATGACAATATCCTTATGGCCACACTGACGTCACCCTGACATGGGAACCCTGATGACCGAGCCCCTGATTCCATGCCCGAATCTTGCCCTGTTGTGGCAACGCTCAGGGCATCCGTATCTGACCCTTGTCCTGTGGCACATGACCCCAGAATTCCTCATCCCGAGCCCGAGCCCTGCCCTGTACTCCTGTGCCCTGGCTCTGACCCTGGGGAACCTGCTGTTGCTGTGCCCCATCCTGCTGCAGCTGTGCCTCTGAGCCCTGGGCAGGAAACTGGGCTCCTGCTCCACCCCCCAACATCAGATAGCTCAGGGCAGGAAGTGACACAGCTGGCTCTTCCTGCCTTTGCCACATCCCCTGCAAACCCTCAGCCAATCATATTCTGTTAATAGCTGAGGGGTGGAGCCTTAGACCCCATGACCAATTGGGTGGCCAGAGAGAGGAGAGTACTTACCACAGTCACTGTCACCAGGAGGGGGAGGACTTCCCTGCGGTTTGCCAATGGCACTACCCCTCCCCAGGGGATGTGCTTGTAATGCCTCCTGCCTTTCCTGCACTGCAGCCATAACCAAACTGAGCACTGAGGACTGCAGCACATTCCCCTGATGCCACTAATTCCACCAGGCCCTGGGGATGAGCCTGTGCCCCATGTAGGCCTTGGTGTGGGCTGTAATAACTTTAACACTGCTGGGTCATCGAGCAGTGGAGAGGAGGAAGGTGTTATCCTCACTCCTTCCTCACAGACTGTTTTTCCAGGTGCCTAGTGCTGCTGGCCCCAGACGGGTCCCTTGTCTCGTATCTGGAGGATATCAGTTCCCAAATTCTCTCCTACTGCACGGCCCTGTTCTCTCCGGATCCATCCAGTGAGGATGCTTGCAGAGTTATGTGGAAGGACCTGTCGCAGCTCAGCCCAGCCCAGAGGATGCCGGAAGGCTAGACAATCCCGTCACCTTAGAGAAGCTGACCAGCGCCCTTGACCAGCTCTCAAGGGGCAAGTCCCTGGCTGACTGTGGAGTTCTTCAGGACATTCAGGGACGTCCTGGGGACCGACTATGCACAGGTCCTGGGGGGGGCAGTATGTAACTGCTGGTGAGCTACCCCTTTCTTGGCACAAGGCGGTCATCGTCCTGCTGCCGAAGAAGCGGGACCTTCGTTCTCTAAAGAACTGGCGTCCAGTCTCCCTCCTTAGCACAGATTACAAAATTTTCACCAGTGTGTCGTCTTCTCACCTGATATCCGTGCTGGCCCACATGATTCACCCAGACCAGTCCTACACAGTCCCGGGCCGGAGAATACAAGACAACATCCACCTGGTGAAGATCCCCAGTAGAAGGGTCTCTACATGGGAGTCCTCCCCTTTCTCTCGGGGATCTGGGGTGGAGAGTGATGCACGCAGTGGTCCCCTGTAACCACAGATTGCAGTGGTTCATGGACTCCCAGCCCAACTGCTTGTTCTGTGGTGCTGTGGAGTCCATGAACCCTGTATATATTGGGTGTGGGTGCTTGCACTCCCTTTTTGAGTTTCTTAAAAACCTTCTCCTCTGCTTTTGGTTGCACTTCAGCCCCACTCTCCTGATCTTTGGGCACCCGGTGCGGAGGGGTGAGGGTAGGTCAGAGGACCTCCTCGTGGGACTGCTCCTGGGCCTGGCCAAACAAGCCATAAACAAGCCATGGAGGGGGTCATTATGGCCGATTGCCTGACCCCCTTCTGTGGTTACATTTGAGCCCAGGTGTCCCAAGAGAAGGAGTATGTGGAGTCCACCGACACCCTGGAGTTGTTCAGGGAGAGGTGGGTGCCACAGGGAGTGGAGTGCATTATTTCCCCCTCCAACTCTATTTTGATTTAGTCCCTGCCCTCCCCTTCACTGTTTGATCACACAACATTGCCCTTTGATGTGATGGGCACTGCTTGTCACTGGCCACTTGACTGTTTCCTTTCTTCCTGGTGGTGGAATATAAATAAAGATTTGTAAACCTTGTGTCTTTCACTGTGTCTCACACCTGCACACACACAACAAGGTGCTGGGAAGAAATAAGCACTACCGCTGCTAGGTGATAGTCTGGGGTTCAAACATATAATCAGGAGATAATAAAGTATTTTCTAACCAGGAGATTTAGAATCCCCTCAGTTTAGAGGTCTGACTCTGTAGAGAGGAAAAAACCCCAGAAGATGTAGAATTCCCTCAGTCTCAGGAAGTGACTGTGCTGGCTAGGCTTTAGTCAATGTGCTCCTGCTCCTTTTGGTTTCTGTTTTTCCTTTTGGAGAACCTGATTCTGAAACTGGCTAGTTTACAAAGCTAGTTTTGTTAATTTTTTTTCACAGAAGAAAAATCTTAAAGTTTACTTTAAGGCTTTCAAAAAAGTTTTTATATATTTTTGAGTGAAGTCGATTTGCTGTTCACTGAAAGAATAAACTGTATGTTTCAGAACACAAAATGTATTTGAGCCTGGATTTTGCAATGAGCAGCAAAGCAAGAATGCTAACCATTGACCTTGTAAAAAGACTTGCTGAGAAGTCTAGCAATCTCCACAGCATGAATTTCTCTCTTTCACCACACATTGGATTACAACATTCTTTGGAGGATTGCTAATGTGAAGCTGGAATGATGTCATCAAGTTATCTAAGCAGCCAATCACGTAAGTCTCCTCATGGGTTGTTGAAAAGCATAAAAACTCATTTTTAAAAAATAAAACTGCTCGCTAAAGATTGAAATATACATATTGGGTGAAGGTAGAAGCTGAATTTTAAGGAAAAAATACAATAAAAATAGTTGAATATCCACTCATTAATCATAATGGAGTCATTAACAATACTCCATAAGTAGGAAACTATTTTTCAGTGACAGCTCTATTGTTGAGTTATTCCTCAACTGAGCACCTAGATTTGTTTTGTCTCATAGTAGAAAGGGGAGTGCTTGCCAAATTAACTGTTTCATTGTTGGGTTAGTGTAGGGTCATAGTGCACCTACACTATGATTGGATTTTTGCATTCATCTGCTCTTGCCCTTGAGAGTTTGGCTAATTTCAAAGGAATGACAATAATTGACATTGACAGTTCACAGTCAATAAAGCCCCACAAAACTCATACTAGCAACTTATAAAGAGCAGTTCCTTTTTGCTAAATTTGTCCCCATATCTACACCCATACAAGTGATGAGCATAGGTTTGTTAGAAAATATCTACAGTAGATACATCACTCACAAATTGTGCTGGATTTTAAATGTAAATGTGGACAGATATGTTGGAAAACTAAGCAACTTTCACAATTGCTTACATAATGCAAACTGAACACGTGAAAACTCTAAAAACATCTGCAATCTTTGATTTGAAAAACTTGTGTGAAAAGCTGTGTTTCATTTCCAATTGGAATTCTTGCTTCTTTCTAATAGACAATGATTTACAAAAACACTTCCCAACTTTAGCCTGTTGAAATTAGATTAGTTATAGATCAGATGTTCTCTATTGCTACAGAAAAATTCTAATTTTGAATGGGTACTCAATACTAGGAGCAATACCATTACCAGTTAAAGTACGTACAAAGCAAAATATTAGATGTCTACTTTTTTCAAGTTGTGAATCCATGTCCACAAAAACTATACCATACTTTCCTAAATATTTCATGTTAAAATAGTCAGAAGAGATTTAAAGGTCAGAAACACAATTAAAACTATGATTAGAATGCCAGTTTTGTTAACTGGTATTTTTTTTTATTGAGGACTGATTTCTAAACTGCCTGATCTTCAAGTCAATGTGTGTTGGCTCTCATTAGGGAATTATTGTTTCACTGGTTGGTTACAGCCTGAGTGTTACTCTTTTCTCTTTCATTTTGAGAAAATAGCAATGCTGATTTTGTGGCAGGGCTTAGCACTCTGTTTTTGTTTTGGTTTTTGTTTGGAATGTGCTTTCACTTTTTTGGTGTTTGGGCTGAGCCCTTGTGAAAAAACACATCTTTCCAGCTGAACTGTTCCTCTGTGGATAGGCCTGGCTCTTTGTGGGTGACTAGGCCCCTGCAAAGACTGAACACCTGAAGTGTGTATGCTTGGAAGTGAGCAATTGCTGGTTCTGGGAATGGACTCTACCCTTGTGAGTTAACTGCACCTTTACAATGTACTGTGTTCCCTGTGATTCGGTCGGGTTCTTGATGGATGGGCCAGGACCCTAAAAAGACTGAACACCTGTGTGTGCTGCGAGATGTGCATTTTCTGCCTTTGGGTGTGGACTCTGCCTTGGTACTGGAAACTGTGTTGTGAGGATTTTGTGAATTCTGTTCATGTATATGAGTTTTGAAATTAATTGTGTTTGAGTACGGGCCAGAGCAGGCTAGTCAGTACGTGGGGCAATCAGGAGCTGATGGGTTGATGTCTGACCTGGGATCAGCGGGCTGGGCGGGGGGTGGCGGAGGGAGGGGTCTGTTAGTATGCGTGCTCATAGGAAAGCTGGTCAAGGGAGGGGCAGCCATTACGCATGCTGGCTGGGGGCTGGACAGTTGATGCCCAGCTTGGAGGAAAGTGGTCCGGAAGGAGCCTGTCAGTATGCGGGGTGGGCGGGGTATAGGGAAGGCCAGTCAGTCCATGGGGAGGCTGAGCCAGGGGGCTTGTAGGAAGGCCGACCAGAGGAGGACCAATCAGTACACAGGGAGTCTGACAACCGATGGCTAGCCCATAGAAATGCTGGCCAGGAGAAAGGGTCAGTCAGTTCACGAGGTGGCTGGATGCTGGAAGGCCAACGACTGTCCTGCAGGAAGGCTAGCCAAAGACAATCTGATCAGTATGTGATGTGGATGGGTGTCAGGTGTCTTTTTTATAACTATATTGGGTCTGTGTTCTATGCACTGTTTCTGATTTGATTGCAGTTTCTTGCCTGTGTTTATTACCATTATGTTTGTGACAAGTGGAAGTGGGATTTGAGGTTTGTCCTCATCTCCCTGAAAACTGGTTGAACGGTGGGGTTTGGGATTTGGCTTTGTTGCCCTTTTCCCTATATATATCATTTTCTTCTGTGAACCCGCTGCTTTCTGTTTATTATTAACTATATTTTGTACTGTTTAATAAAATATAACTAGGAGATTTAGAGTCTTTTCACTCTGTGCTGGCTAGGCTTCAGTCAGTGTGCTACCGCTGCTGTTGGTCTCCGCTAAGGAGGAGAGTTTCTTTTTCCTTCTCCCCCTGTCGAAGGTATGCATTTAACTTTTGGTTTTCTTTATTGGTTTTCTATTTTTTTCCTTCGATTAGAACTGTGTTCAGCTGCACAAGCAGTTACCACCACCACTGCTGCAGCCTGGGCCTTGCCGCCACCTGAACACTGTTGCTGCTGCTTGGGGCCTGCTTAGACCTAAGGACTGTTGCTGCTGTTGCCCGGGCCATCCAATTTGCCACCGTCACCCAAAGTCCGTAAAGAGGAAGACCACCTGAGAAGCAGCTCAACATGGGAAGCCCCAAGACAGCAGGACCCAGCCATAACTATGCCAGGGTAGGTGCTGCCTTAGGTTCAACCACTCCAGCTCCGGTTACAACCCCAACCCCAACCTCTTTCAAGTATCCAACTAAATGCCTGAGCCTGCAGTAAGGCCGTGGCTAGTGTAGTTTGCCCACTGGCCACCGTCGCTGCAGCCCGTGCAGAGAGGGACTCACTGTGAACAGGTCGTTCCTTTCTGTTGATCCTTTGGAAGTCATGACCCAGAGGGTCATGGTCTCCAATGTCCTGCCATTCATTGCCAGCAAGCTCCTTCTCCCCCATCTTCAAACACTGGGAGAAAGCCGGTCAGGTGTTCAATCACTCCTGCTTGGTCTGAAGGACCCCACTCTTAAGCACGTTTGCTCATTTTGAAGCCAGGTGATCATTTGCATGGCCTGGGAGGAGATCACTGAGAGCTCCTTTGCCCTTCTCCATTAGTGCGCAGCCTATCGCATCTTCTGGATAGCGGGCGGGTGCAGTGCCATAAGGTGAGCTTTTAAGAAAGAACCACCCCACCTAGAAGGCTGCCCAGTGCATTCACATCACACCTACCCTCATGGAAGTAACCCTGTCCCATCCCCTGGACTCACCCCAGCATGGGTATCCTGACCCCTCACGCCCTGATTCTGTGCGTGGACCCTGCCCGGATGTGACATCCTTGCCTGACCCTTTTACTGTGGCACCTGAGCTCAAACCCTGCCCCACTCCACTGGGCCCTGACCTTGAGAAACCGGCTGTTGTTGCCCTCCATCCTCTAGTAGTAGTGTCTCTGGGCCCATCACCGGCAGGACAGGAAGTGACACAGCTGATTCTCCCTGCTCTTGCCACACCCCCTGCCTTCCCCCAACCAATCATATTCCATGTAAAGTTGGGAGGAAGAGCCTCAGGCCCCATGACCACCAGGGTGGGCAGGGAGGAGACAGCATTTACCCTAGAAGAGATGCTGCCCCCAGGAGTGGGAGGATTTCTCTACGTCACACTAACAGCACTACCCTTTTCCAGGGGGTTTGCCTGTCACGCTTCCTGTCTTTCCTGTACTGCTACCTGACTTACCTAGAGCCCAAGGGTCACAGAATGTTCCCTTGATGCCACTATTCCACCAGCCCCTTGGGACAAGCCTGTGACCCACATAGGCTGTGGTGTGGGCTGTAATAATTTTAACACCGCTGGGTGAGTGAGCGGTGGAGAGGAGGAAGGTGTTATGCACAGTCCTCCCTCCCAGACTGTTTTTCTGAGGGCCTTGACACTGGGGGAGGACCTTTTCCCTGCGGAGCCAGGCATTCCAGTGTCGAGAGGAGCGGGGCCCTGAGCCCCCATCAATCCAATGGGGCATTCCAGGAGAGATGCGCTGAGGAAGTTACCACCGGTGACCCTGGCGGTGGGGTTGCTGGGGGTTTGAGGCCTGTTGGCAATGCCAGACCAGCCCTCACTCTCTCAGTGGGTTCCCACATGGACACTGAGGACGACGCAGAGTCCTTCTCCAGTGAGGTTTTTGAATCCCAGGTGCCCCACCACCGAGCTCCCCCTCGAGGAACTCTGGAACTTTGTCGAGGAAACACGCAGTCACCGGCTTAGAGCCCATCTGGCGCTTGACCACTGGAGCTCCTTTGAGCTGGTATATTGGTTGGCCCAGGCTGCTCGCCAAGCACCTGAGCTGGACATAAATGAGCGAGAGCACATCAGGAACTTCCTTGGTGCATTTCTGGTGAGGGCAAAGGATTTTTGTGCCGCTATCTCATCCTCCTAATAACTGTTTTAATTGTATCAGTGGTGGTTGCACAATACTATATAAACGGGATTTTCAGGGAGAGGTGGGCGCCGCAGGGTGTAGAGTGTTTTACTTTCCCCTCCAAATCCATTTTGATTTAAGTCCCTGTGCTCCCCCCTCCCCCTTCACCCTTTGATCACTCAGCACTGGCCTTTGAAAGGGCATTGCTTGCCACTGACCACTCTGGTGTTTCCTTCCTTCTTGGTGGTGGAAAATAAGGATTAAGACATCAACACCTACACACACAACATGGGTGCTGGGGACAAATAAGCACTACCGCTGTTAGGCAGTTGCGCAGGGAATTTAAAAAAAAATGTAACCATGAGATTTAGAATCCCCTCAGTCTGACTCTGTGCTGGCTGGGCCTCAGTCAATGCGTAGAGAGCATAGGAGCTGCTCTCTTATTAGAGAGAAGCAACTGGTGGTGATTTAACCTGAGGACCACCAGACCTCAGGAGAAGGAAGAGGTTGAGAAAGAGAGTCCTTCATAGTAACCTCAAACCAATGATGGGAATTGAATCCACACTGTTAGTATCATACTGCTTTGTGAACCAACACTCCAGCCAACTGAGCTAAACCGATTCCCTTTATCTGCAGTCATTGTTTTTACTCAGTCAATGTGTTACTGCTGCTTTTGGTTTCTGCTTTTCTTTTTGGGGGGGGTGGGGGTGGGGGAGGCCTGATTCCTGAACTGGATTTTTGACAGTTTGAGATGACTGGCACAGGCATGTGATTTTGGGTTAACCCTGAATGAGATACTGAGAGATTAGATTAGATTCCCTACAGTGTGGAAACAGGCTCTTCAGCCCAACCAGTCCTCACCGACCCTCTGAAGAGTAACCCACCCATACCCATTTCCCTCTGTCTAATGCATCTAACACTATGGGCAATTTAGCATGGCCAATTCACCTGGCCTGCACATCTTTGGATTGTGGGAGGAAACTGGAGCACCCAGAGGAAACCCACACAGTCACGGGGAGAATGTGCAAACTCCACAGACAGTCGCCCAAGGCTAGAATCGAACCTGCAACCCTGGTGCTATAAGGCAGCAGTGCTAACCACTGAGCCACCGTGCCGCCTGGTTTGGCATCTGGGATAATTGATGTAACCAATGCTGAAGCACCTACTAGCTGAAGCCTAACTGGACTTCAAACAAGCTCTATACCTGACTTGGTCATTTGAAAATGCGGCAAGTGGAGCATGGAAACTACAAGGAAATGGACACCCTCACCTGTCTGACTGAGCTTGGAGAACACCACTTGAGCATTGGCAATCAGATGGCCTCATGCAGGGCATATCCTAAGCACAGGGGCCTTCGGGCAGCTCACAGCAGAACCCCAAAACAAAGCCAAGTCTCAGCCAATGGCTAAACAGTTCTTCAGGATCTAGGCTGGAAAGCCATTGTATCCAGACTTGAGACAGCAAAGGAGTCTTGTAAAGTTTGACCTGAGAAGGAGAACTTGTAGACTGGTACTCTGGAAAGTCCCCCTACATGTTGGTTGGAACAATTTAATTGCTTAGTGACATTCACTAGGGAACCATTGCAGATTAAGGATATGATTTTGTGAGAAACGAAGCTCACTGTCAAATAATTTTAGTGCGAGTCAAATTCCAAAGCAGTCTTTATTCATACGTTCTTGCAAGCCTAGGTGACCACAAAGTAGGCACCCTTCTGAATAATATTAATGCTTATTTATACAGTTTTCTATGAGCCTCTCTGTACCTCCCCTTTTACCTCATTTGTGACAGTTGTGTTGCTCTGTGCAGCTGCTAATCTAATCAGCTTACCACATCTGCTTGTGGCCTGTTGTTAGCATGCAACTCCCCTTGATAGCTGAGTCTTATTACTTTTGCTGATGCAACACTGGGTCTTATTACTTCTGCACACTGAGTCTTTATGACTTCTGAGTACCTGACTTCTGCAGAAGCAACACTTAGACAGATTTTTCACAATTTCTGTTCCAGTGTCCTATGAGAAACAGTTGATGGTAATAAAAGGCTCGGGCCCAAGTCAATTGGGCCAGAATTGGTTAGGAAAAATTCATCTAGATTGGCTCAATATTTTTCAATTGGAAAATGGCTGCTTCAGTGAAGTTCCAGTGAAATACCCAGGAATGTTTCAGGAAGGGTTTGGGACTATCAGTGGGGCTAAAGCCACTTTACCTGCAGACCAGGAAGTAATTCCGAGATTTTGGCAAGGTTCACCCAGTGTCATCTGCCTTGCGGACAAAAGCAGAGGTGGAAATCGGGATGCTGGAGAGAGAAGGAATCATCAAGTCAATGCAGTTTGCGGAATGGGCAGCACCGGTCATACTGATAGTGAAGCCTGATGGTTCACTTCATCTTTGTGGGGATTTTAAGCAATGGTAAACCGCTTCTCGCAGCTGGATAATTACCTGATCCCTCGCATAGTGGGCTTCTATACAAAGTTGGCAGCGGGGCTGTCCTTTACGAAGCTGAACATGAGCCAAGCCAACCTGCAATTGCAACTGGATGAGGAGTTCCAGAAGTACGCTACGATTAATACCCATAAAGGATTATATCAAGATACAAGACGGCCATTTAGGGTATTATTAGCCTGTGTCCTTTTCCAGCGGACTGTAGAGAACATTTTATAAGACCTACTCCACACAAAACCTTTCAATGCATGTAGGTGCATGTGACAATAATAATTGAATCGAATCAAATGAAATCAAGAGAAGTCTTATCTAGATGACAGTTGAAAAATGTTGAAGGAGGATGGTGTAATCAAATCTGCCAAACCCTGCAGATAGTTTGAGAAAATATTATGAATAAGTTTTCACATCATTTTGTGAGAAATTTCTTTGCTACATTTTATAAATAATATGCATGAATTCTCCAGAGATCATTGAGAAATATCGGAGTGATAGATTTAAGTTTCTGGATAAGAATCATAATATCAATGAAAAGAAGAACCTTATTTATGGAAATACATATTCATCTTCAGATCTAAGCCCCACTCCACAGAGTTATTTATGTGTTTCCATTGCACTGCCAAAAGTATAACTTAGATTTCAAAAATCAAACTTGTCTTCTGGTCTTGACGTCTGTGGTGTTTTGAATTGTATCATCAGATATGTTACGCTGAAAATAAATAACGCCAGTTTCTTCTACAGAAGAAGATGGTTAGTGAGATTGAAGTTGAGAGCATTCAAAATGAAAAAGGCGAAAGATGGAATTTAGCCATGTAAGTTCAATCAGTTTTGAGGACATAGAAACAGTATTATATATTGATCTCTGAATCACTTATTGGCTGTTTAGGGGCAATTAAATTAACGACTGCCCATGGTTTATATGCGGTAAGATAAATTTATTTCCAATGTATCAAACAACCATGAAATTTGGTTGAGTTTTATATGTAGTTACATTTTCAGATCAATACCAGCTTGCACCAATGCAAGTGAACAGCACAGAGTTATACAGTCAACTCTCCACTGTAAATTCACAGAACTCTGCATATACATGTACCTGAAAGCTAAAACATATATCCCCTGCTTTTCTAACGTTCGCTTTACACCATTTCGCTTATACGAAAGACCTACATTAATACTTTTTTGCACAAATCTGAAGAGGATTTTTACTTTTACCAGAAAAAGTGAATTTTTTTCCCATATAAATCTTGCATCTTTGTTTTGCACCGTTTTCAGATTACAAAAGGTTTCCTATGAACACTCTATTTTTGGATAGCGGGGAATACCTATAAAATGAATTTGGGGAACTTACCTGCTAATTAAACTTATAATATAAAATGGTCACACTAGCTTCAACACAAACATTATGTTGATTCATTATGATTTTCATATATTTACAACAAATCAATCTGTGTGATCGAGCCCAGTATGGTGTATTATCAAACCTGTTAATGACATTAATCTACACTGCAATAGTAAAGAAACTGAAAACAAGATGCTTTAAAATCTCTGATTATTTCATATTTTGAACAGATACCTTTTAGTCAAATTGCTTTAATAACTCCCAAAAATTACTTTTATCAAAAGAAATGATTGTAGAATACATAAACCGAAACAATTATACCACATAATACTTGTACCACCTTTAAGGAGATTTAACAATTCTGAGTGATAATAATTTACTGAAGGGAAACAAACTTCAATAGAGTTTGCAGACCGAGATCAGGGTGCAAGATATATCCTTTTTTTCTTTCAAAGGCTGTGGTTTAATTTTCATTTTCAGGGCGACTTTTTGATTTTCAACAGCTACCCTTTGTTTATCAGGACATCCTTTTTAATTCTTTGTAACTCATTTATTTAGTTTCATGTAGTTATGAGGTAATAACATGGCACTCATCCAGGAATTCTATCAACAGACACATCGACCTAGACCCTATATACCGGCCACTGCAATGGACAGCAACTGACAACCGGAAGCGGCAGATTCAAACCAGTATAAATGCCGGAGGAATCAGCACAGAAGTGCTTCACAGGAGGCTCCCAAGCACTGAAGATGTCACCTAGACAGGGGACGAAATGTTTGCAACAAAAACTCCCAGCTCGGCGAACAGAACCACAACAAAGAGCACCCGAGCTACAAATCTTTTCACAAACTTTGAGGTAATAAAACCTTTTGCATTTGTGACAACATTTAGGATATTTGGATTCTCACAGAAGCAGAATCAAGCATCCTGAATAATTATCATAAATTGATGGAAAATATCAGCTGGTTGGGCAGCATCCGTGAAATCAGGGTTAACGTTTTGGGTCTAGTGATCCTTCTTCAGAACAGTTCTGCAAATGGGTCACTATTTTGGAGATGTTTACTCCGAGCTTCTCTCCACAGATGCTGCCAGACCAGCTATGATTTTCCAGCAATTTCTATTTTTGTTTCTGACTTTTGGCATCAGCAATTTTTTTGGCCTCTGAATAATTATCAACCTTTGAAAAAACTTAAAGCCACAACACACAAAGAAAGTATTAATTTCTTAGATACTACAATATTTAAATTGACACAAGGCAGCAGGTGTAAGTTAGCAACAGTTTTTGTTATCAATATAACTGATACACATTTGACATACAAAAAACTCATTTAGCCCCTATCTCTTGCTCAATTTGTCTCACTCTGCACTTGCAGCCTCCCTCCTTACGGCCTTGCAGCATTTTGAGGAATTTCAGGGCATGTTCACCTATCACTCCTCTGTATTTTGAGCACTGTTCCAGACAAACTGACACCAAATATTTTCAGGAGAAACCGCACATGAACAATAGACTGCCTTTAAAGAGAGAGTTCAAACAAGGCCAAAATATGTTGCAACAAAGGGAAAAAGTAGAGCAAATAAATTCAGATGAAATGAATAAAGAATAGTCTGAAGCAGAAAAAATATGGTTATAACAGATATAAGATGGCTAAGATAATCAAATACCAGGCCAAATGTAAAAGTTTCAAAGCAGAAAAGGAAGAAACAAAGAAACAACATGAAAATAGACTGATTGCTCATTTTAAAGGGAATCTAAACACTTAGCTTTCTCTCAACATCTAAGTTGCAAGAGGGTAGTGAGAGGAGGAGTGAGGCCAGTTTGGATCCAAACGGGATCTGTATATGGAGCAAAGATGAGTTAATAAATTATACTTTGAATTTGTCATGACCAAACAACGAGATGCTGCTCACATAATAGTGAACCAGGAGGTATTTCACATACTTGAAACGTGTAAAATTGTAGGACCATGTAAGATGCATCCAAGGATACTGAGGGGAGTGAGAGTAGAAACTGTGGAGGCACTGACAAAAATCTTTTAATTCCTAGATTCATAGATGATGTCAGATGACAGGAGAATTGTACATTCTAATCTTGTTCAAAAAGGATGCAAATAACATGCAGGAGTTTTTTTTGTTGAGTTAACAGACAGGTTTTGTCAGGGCAAATGCTGCTGATGTAGAGGTGTACATGACCTTCTAGATGGCATTGGATAAAGTGCTACACCATAGACCTGTGAACAAACTCTAAATTCGTGGAATTACAGGGATAGAAGCAACATTGATTTAAAATTGGGTAAGTGGTAGGAAATGATGAACTATTGTTTATTAAACAGGACAATTGTTTGGTAGTGCTTTCCAGTTTTGTGTAGGCAAAAGGAATTTGTGGATATATTGCACTTTTCTCATTGAAAAAGTAGAGGGGCTTGCAGAGTGCCAATTTCTGCTGCATTTCCTAGACAATTGCCTGACCTATCAATTTGACCTGCCTGGTCTGCAAACTAAGATTGACAGTGACATTTCTATGCAAACAATCATCAAACAAATCAGCATCCTCTTCTCACGCTGTATAAACTTTTCAAGTCTATTCCTTGTGTCCTAGTGCTGATGAGTGCAAGATGAAAAACTTCAATGTCTTAACTCCTTTTAGCAATATTTAAACTTATAGAGGAATTTGCTAGGCATCAGTGTTCAGCTCTGAAAATGTGTTGCTGGAAAAGCACAGCAGGTCAGGCAGCATCCAAGGAACAGGAGAATCGACTTTTCGGGCATAAGCCCTTCTTCAGGAAACGTCGATTCTCCTGTTCCTTGGATGCTGCCTGACCTGCTGTGTTTTTCCAGCAACACATTTTCAGCACTGATCTCCAGCATCTGCAGTCCTCACTTTTTCCATCAGGGTTCAGCTCCCTGTCTGCCTCATGGATATTAACATTCCAGGACTTTGTGCTCTGGGTACAATTTAAAATATACAGTCAACATAAAACTTCAAAGATTTGGAAGAGAATCTTGAGGAGAATGGTGCTGAACTTTTAAAGGACATCTGCAGTATAGTGGAATGAGCAGACAACTGGCAGTTGAAATGTAGCACAGAAGCGTGTGAAGTATTTGATTTTGGACAGAGGAATGCAGACAGACAATTTAAAAATGCATAATTTGTTAAGAGAGTTCAGTATGAGAGTGATCTTAGGGTACGTGTGAATAAGTATGGTTGTGCCTTCACTGTCATTGGGTCAAAACACTAGAATTTCCTTCCTAATTGCGCTGTGTGTCTACCTATGCCCCAATCACTATTGCAGTTCAAGAAAGCAGCTCACCCCCACCTTCTCAGTAGCAGTTAGAGATTGTAATAAATTTAGGCCCAGCCAGAAAAACCCTGACAGAATAACAAAAACATTGAAAATAAAAAGACAGGCTGATATAGTCACTAATAAAGCATTCTAAACTTTGACAACAGAGTTCAAAAATAAAAAAAAAGGTATGTTAAACTGATTTAAAAACACTGATTCGTTTTGAACTTAATTATTGTGCCTAATTTTGGGCACTGCATTTTTGGAAGGATTGTGAAGGTGCAGCAAACAGTTACAACAATAGTTCTAGGGCAGAGGAACATCAGCTACATGGAGTAGTTGGAGAAGTTGGGACAATTTCTTGAACAACAGACGTTTGAGAGAAAATTTGATACAGGTATAAAAATCATGAGGGACCTGGTACCATTTGAAGGAAATAATATAAATGCATTAAAGGGGAAGGTATTTTGGAGTATAAAGATGGAATAAAGTAATTGGATCAAATGATCAGTTTCTGTGCTATAGATTCTATCTGAGTATAATGACATTGAGACCTTTCAGAAGAGAATAGTAATTTCATCAGGTTAATGTCAGACTGCCCTCGTGACCCAGCTGATTATCAAGAATAAGAGGGAAGAGCTTATAACTCATCTGGCATTTTGTCATAAACCTAATCATGGAAAATTTATTGCTTTTGAGGATTTTATGTTCCATACATTTTATTCTGTGTTATATTATCAATGAATGATAATGTCATCATGTTCAATCTTGTGACAGCAATTAAAGTAAGGATAATAAAATTTAGGACTGCTAGTTAATGCAATGAGAAGAGAACAATGAATAATCCTTGGAAAAGGAACTGTGAGAACATTAAATGAAAAAAAGGTGTCTTGAAGATTTACTGTTGCAAATATATAAACCCAATTAATACAGGAGTATAGGGATAACATTGAAACGTGGATGTAAGTAGTTGACTGAGGAGATTAGGAAAAGTAAAGCAGTGAATTATTATGAACAAATTTTGAGAATTATTTTTATTAATTGTATATGCTTCTTTGCTTTGTGCATTTTTTATAATTAAAAATATCCACTAAGCAACGAACATTCATAATAGGATTTCCCAATTCTTTAATTCTCTTTACTTTGATGGATATATTTTTTCAAAATTGATACCCACAATAGAATATATATCAGTTATATACCAAGAGGAGAAGCAATACGTAAATTATTATTGTAAAAAAGGACAGATGACTAGATAGAAAATAGTATGAATATTAAATAAAATGAAAGTATGAGCTTTTGGGAAGAAGTTGTCAAAGCTCCTTGGATGTAAGAATCATACCAAAGTAAAGAAATATAATTGGTGCAATTTTAATCTCTTAGAAAGAAAGATTAGAAATCATATCTCATAAAGCACATGCCTATGAGCTTGCTACATATAAGATGGGAAAATAATGCATTAAGATTAGAATATATTTCACCCCAGAAATTTTGAATAACTTCAGTTAAATTAATATTAGATGAGATATTTGAGATAAGCTCCAACAAAATAAGTTTTTTAATGATATAAAGAGAACTGCAGAAAGAATTCCTATTTATAAACAAAATATTTGTGAATCAAAAGACCACCTGGTCCATCAAGCAACCTCCACTCATAATGAGCATCATGACCAAATCCTTCTATTCCTTTCTCACTTTAGTCCACTGATATTACAAAGTTTTCTTACTTCAGAAACAATCAAAGAATTTCATCAAAGTTTCTTTATTGCAGCAAGGTAAAGTATCCTTCAAAATGTGTTAGTTTTAACATCAATGTGGTGTTAACTACAAGGTAAAAACAGAAGATGCTTAAGAAACTCAACAGATATAGAGGGGGAAAAATGTTAATGTTTGAATCCAATATGACTTTTCTTCAAAATTCCAAAGAAAAGCCATATTGGCCTTGAAATATTGGTGGTTTCTGTCTCCACACAGACTGCCAGACCTGCTAAGTTTCTCCAGCACTTTTGTTTTTACTTTATTCTCCAACATTCAGAGTACTTTGCTGTTAGTTAATTATAAATTTTGGTTAAATATATCAGCAAGACCAAGCAGTTGGCCAAATTACCTAACTAAATTATCTAGATCTTGACAATTCATAAATTTAAAATCAATGTTCAAGAATTTTTGAATTGCAAACGAATTACTAACTAGTTTATTCATGGCAGCCATTTTGAACTATTTTTGCAATTTTCTGAGTTTTACCTATTTGCAAGCCACACAAAGTAGGACAATTTAGTTTACACTTGACAGTGATTCGATATCAAAATTACTAAAACTGGGAAAAAAATCCCTTCTTGCATTTTAGTTTAATATTTGACTTGAATTTACAAATGATATGGTTGATATTTCACTGCCTTCACTTCTAGTTAAGGGGTATTAAGGGCTCAGGTACAACATCAGAGATTCACAGGAATTATCATGGTTCAGAAACAGGTCTATTGTGTCTGTACTGCCTCTCCAAATGAACGTTATAATTTGACGCCATTCTTTTCCCCACAATCCTGCACCTTGTTTCTATTCAGTTTGTCTTCCAATACCTTTTCAATGACTCAATTGAACCTACTTCCACCATGTTAACAGCAGTGCATTCCAGACCCGAACTACTCACTGTGTGAAAACACTTTTACCTCACATCATGTTTGATTTTTTTTCAAACCACTTTAAATTTGTCCTTCTCAATCTTAATTTTTGTAATGAGTGGGAACAGTTTGTCCCAATCTATTTCTTCCAAACTCCCTGTTATTTTAAAAACTTATATCAAATCTCCTTTCAGACTCCTCTGCAGGAAAAATAGACCCAGCATCTCCAACGTATCATCACATTTGATGCTATAGGGTCAAATGAACATGCAAATTAGGAGCAAGAGTAGGCCATTAAGCCCGTCAGGCCTTCTCCACCATCCAATGAAATCGAGGCGAATCTGATTGTAATATCCAAGACGCATTCCATACCATCCCCAACAAATTACCACCTTCTTGCTTAACAAAAATCTATCTAAGCTGAAAAATGTGTTGCTGGAAAAGTGCAGCAGGTCAGGCAGCATCCAAGGAGCAGGAGAATCAATGTTTCGGGCATAAGCTCTTCTTCAGAATCTATCTAACTCTACCATAAAAATATTCAAGGATTCTACTTTTATCACCTTTACATGATGAGAAGAGCAAAGACTTACAACCCTCTGAGAGAAACGAATCAAATGGATGACATCTGTTTTAAATGGATGACATCTGATTTTTAAAAAGAGACCCCAAGTTCTAGATTCTCTCACAAGATTTCTTTTTGACATCCAGCCCATCAAGATCCCTCAGGGTCGCAAATGTTTCAATCAAATTGCCTCTCAGTTGTCCAAACTCAAGTGGATATGAGCCTAGCCTCACAAGGCAGTCCTCTCATTTTTTCTCTGAGTGGCATCCAAGCCATTTACATCCTTCTTTAAATAAGGTGACCAATATTGCACACAATTCTCCAGGTGCAGTCTCACCAGTGGTCACCCATCTTAACCCCCTTCTTTTGTATTCAATTCCCCTTTCGACACTCTCTTAGCATGCTTTATTGCTTCCTGTACCTGCACAGTAACATTTTCTGGTTCACGTAGATCTTCATCTCTGAAACAATTCTTGCAAAGCTCTTCTGTGCTTTGTTTATTGCTTTCACATTCATCCAGAACTCAGACACCCATATTGTATATGTAATCCAACTGATGTCTAACTAGTGTTTTAGACAAGCTCAACCTAATCTCCTTGCACTTGCTGTCTAAGGTCAGTAACCTCACCAACCTTCCTTCAATTCAAACAATGCTGTCAGTGACTTTGTGGAAGATGCCTACTGCCAAGTACCCAAAGTGCTGCCTATTTCAAGCAATAGGCCCCCTCATATATAGAAATTAAGGTCTTATGAAATAAAAAAGGACCTAAATATTAATTTGATTAAAGGGCTTTTAAAATTATCTGTGCCCATGCCACTTAACAGAGCTACTATGATCACAAAACACTTTTCCTACACATTTAGGCACCCTGCTCTGTGAGATATAAACCTTTGTAAGTGAACAACAGCAGGCTTTATGGAATATAATTATGTACAGAAAATGATAAAAGAGGACGTAATCTGGAACCTTACAGACTCAGTTTCTAGTTCTACATGTCACAACGACATAACTCCTTTCACATTTCCTTAGCAGCTAAACTTAGCATAAAGATAGTGTTCCCTTTACTCTGCACACAGCCTAGTTTTGAGACCTAATTATAGTGAGATGCATTTTGATGCCAGTTTGGCACCATCTGTCAAATTATAATAGCCAGCCTCAAAATTGTTAGTGCCAATTGATCTTGAGGGCTGGCCAGTTCTCATAAAAAAAATAGCATTTAGGGTTTAACTGATATGTGGCCCTGATTTCCACATTAAAAAGGACCTTTTTCCTGAAGCAGGGATTCACTTTTTATATCTGCAGGTTAACCCATTTCTAAAATAGAATTTGCCACTTGAACAGCATGAATCGGGCGATAAAGTTACCAACCTCATGACACAGTAGAACCAAACAAGAGCAATGAAAACAGAACCCAAGTTGCTACTGTGTCATGAAAACGTGTATTATGTCAAAATGATTTTTGACAACAGCTGAAATCCTCTAAGTAATTTTCTTTTAACATAAGAAGCAGCTGAGACACCAATGGAACAAGATCCAGAATAGGTTCATTCTTTTCTCTCGCTCCCTCTCCACCAAGATTACAACACTTTGAAAACTATCTGCCAATTGTGACTGCGTCCAACGTCGTTACACACAGCTCTTTGAAAGAAATCAACTTAACATGATTGTCTCCAGAAGAACGGATAAATGGTTCTTCTGCATCTTTAAATTGCTTTGACATGAAAAGCATCAGGATAACTGATGTAGTGGCCATTGAATTAAGCCTGAAGCCAGCCTTCAGAAACTATATAGCCCTTTAACTTGACTGGACTTTTACCTTGCTTAATTGATACTCTCAACGCTACAATCTATTTGCTTTTTAGAGAACTTCCAAGTATGACCATGTATGAGAAAGTCAGAATGGTATTTTGTTATTGTATTTAGGCCTGTTTAAGTACGATAATAGATATGTTTTCTCTCTTAAAAACAGACTTACTGTGCCTTTTATATAATCACAGCAGAAAGGCAGTTAAACACACACTGAATTGGCAAGAGAAATCCAATTGACTCTTTTCCCATGATCATAACAACTGCCTTCTGATTGAACAACAAACTACTATTCCATAAAAAGCAAAAGCTCTACACCACAAGATTAAAAATCTTGTGGCCTTTCCCTCACAGATGATTCTCTAAGAGATTGTGAATTTTCTGAAGATTAAAGTTCTACGGATGAGACATTGCTATCTCCCTTAAGGGATAAACGTCCAATTTAAATCATGAAAAATTCTATTATTTTAGCTTTAGGCAATGAAAGAAAATAACACCCTGGAGATCTCTTTGAACATTACAGATTTTATTTTGCAGAAAAAGGAAAAATTTTGCATTTGAATAAACTTTTGAGATCTATAGTCTTACGATGTTTTTGAAAAGCCTTAGGTAGAGACTTTGTATTTTGCAGTTCAAACACACTAGGCTCTTGTTCATTCTTAATGAGTGGTGTGATTATTTGCAAATGCCTGAACAAGTATAAGGCAAGTATAGGTGCTTTCACAAACTAAATCAAAATATTTGCGATCTAGAGCAATGGGATACATTGTAAAGCAAACACTAATGAGTCTGTGTTTCCACATAATTAGCCTAATCAGAGAATGGTAACCTCACTTAAAGGTCTGCACATGGAGAAAGTGAGAAAGAGGTCTATAGTGACCAGACAATTTTCAAATATTCTGACTGCTTTTGATATCAGGAGACTGCATCTAAAGACCTCATAACTTCAATATTGTGTTTATAGCATCAAACAAATATTCAATTCAGAATCTTTTGCAAGAAATGATTGAATGCTACTGAGCTTTATATAATCTTTTACTGCTCCCAGGAGCTGGAAACAGGCAGGCAAGAGGCCGAAAATCAGGTTCCTGATGGCAAGTTAAATGTTTGCAATTAAAAGCAGGTCTCGGGTAGCCCTTTTACACATCAAGCATGTTCATTATAA
Source organism: Hemiscyllium ocellatum (assembly GCF_020745735.1). Classification (NCBI taxonomy): domain Eukaryota; kingdom Metazoa; phylum Chordata; class Chondrichthyes; order Orectolobiformes; family Hemiscylliidae; genus Hemiscyllium; species Hemiscyllium ocellatum. Next base: position 84,230,710 of record NC_083408.1, read on the forward strand.
AGACAGCTCACCAGAACAGAGTTCCTCCTCCCAATTATATTCTTCTGGGGTGAGCACGCCTTTAGATTTCCAACTGCCTATAGAAACAGACAACAGGAGAGATACTGTACTAGCTGGCATTTGTAATGAGTAGCCACTGCATTGTCCTCTTCAGGCAGAGTTCATCTATGCCATATCATGATGGAGATCAAGTGTCAATAGTACTACATAGCACAGGGCACAGAGGATGCCGAGGGAGAGATGTTGTACTGTAATGGGACCCGGTCAGGGAGGCTAACCATGGGTGAACATGAGGCAAGCTGACTGGAAAGGTTAGAAGGACCAGACTGTTCAGCTGCAGGCATCCATCCTGTCAGCCCCAATGATGTCCCTGGCTCCCAGAGAATGATCGGGAATGACCGGCTGTCCAGCTCCTTTGTCATTACTGCACCAGGAACTCTGACCCCAAAAAGTACCAATTTCTTTTTGAGACGGGGGGGGGGGGGGGGCGAAGTGGGGGGGGTGGCAAGTGAGGGGGGGAGTGGGGAACATCATTTCTACCCCAGCATATGATTCGCCAAGCTGCTCGTGCATCCATATTTAACACGTTGAATGATCAGATGAGAAAAGCCAACCCACTTAACCCCCTCAGCGCCCGCACTGCCAAGCAGCAGTCACACACTCTTCTACACCTAATGCCAAACTTAGATTCTATAATGACCAATTCCATCCATGAAAAATTTAATTTCACTTGTAAATTTTTCATTTTATGTTGGTTTCACTTCTATGCATCACCATTTTTTGTTATGACTGGCTTAGTTATAGACCTAAATAGATTGACATACAATCTTCTTTCTAAACTACATGACTTCAACAGTCTGCACAAACAAAAGAATGTAAGCGGGTATAAAACTAAAAGCTGATACACCTCATGGTTTGCATGCATTAATCGTTACAGAGGAGTTAGGGGCATGTCCTATGTTGTTGGAGAAACAATGTTTTGTTTTGTTCAGTCTTCAGTGAATGTCATGTTAGTGTGCAGTGTTGCACTCTCCACTTTTCAGGACACTTATATGCCGTTGACCCTCCCTTTTTGTGCATTATTAAATAGATTATCCAATGACAGTCTAAATGGAAAGAATTTTAGCTGAACTCAAAAGCCCTGTAAGGACTTAACAGCCAACATCCTAAGATCAACCCACAGTACTGACTCTGCCCTTTAGGCACTTTATTTTGTTAGCTGGACAGACTGTACCCACCATCCCTACCCCATTAGGCTGTTCCCTCTTCTCAAACCCCTTGACCCTTTACCACACCCCTTCCACTGGTGAATCAAGCTTGCCAGTTCAGAATCTCCATTCAAGCTGCCATTAGCCTGATCCCTTTTCTCATTGATAAGGTAAGCTACTGACCTGATACACAACTAAACAAAGCTGATCAATGCATGTTACATAAGGTAACTAGGACCTGAAAGGATTAGCTGACATCACGAGATAACCTCCAGTCACCATGATATAAAGATGATTCTTGGCTGAAGCTAACTAGTTTCCAGGGTGTGCTCGAGTGGTTGTTCTTGGTGTTAACAGAATTTAGCTAAATTTCTGTATTTACTCTTAGGTTGAGCTTAATGTCTCACAAGAGACAATTATGTATCGTAGATGAAATATAGCAAGCTATTAAGTCATAAATCTATTTATCATTCATCAGGATCGGGTCAGTACCCTAGACTAATACCAGCAAGAATGATTGGAATCAACAGAACCATCCAAGATATTCAACATTGTAAAAAGTGAAGGACTTGTCCAGTTATAAGAGTGATCACCACTTTTACTCAAACGTGAGTCAAGATTCTCATGGGCCACTAACTGTATTTTGAATTTAAATAAAAACATTTCATGCCATTGAGTATTCCTGGAATGTAATGTGAAGTAAACACATTGCTGACTTTGTCATATGTTTCAACCCACTATCAGGCAATGAAGATTTCATATCCCACTTAATTAAAGCATCCCAAACATCACAATTCACATCCTTACAGAATCTGTAAAATCACATTCTCCCAAATACTACCCCGTATGTACTGACCTTCAGTGTAAAACATTAGAAGAACCAACAAAGATTTAGTCTAGAGTCTTCCACTTCAGTACCAAGAGTGTGGTGCTGGAAAAGCACAGCAGGTCAGGCAGCATCCGAGGAGCAGAAAAATCAAAATTTCGGGCTGAGCTATAATTATTTTCATGATCTAACAGTGAGAAAAATGTTGTGGCTGGGGACAGCAGACTCAAAACTTCCTAACTTCTTGGTTTTAGTTTCAGCTGAAGAAATTACAGAATGTTTCAAACTGAGAGAAATGAATAAAAACCGAAAGAACTCGATTGACCCTTCCTCCGATTCCCATTCTGATAAGGGTCAATCAACCTGAAACGTTAACTCTGAATTCACTCCACAGATGCTCCCACACCTGCTGAGCTTTTCTAGCAATTTCTATTTTTGTCTCTGAAAGAAATGAATGTTAGCCCAATGTTGGCTTTATTAGAGCAAAAAAATTGATCTTCCACAGAGAGAAACCCTCTCTTGAACCCTTTTATTTGACTCAGCAGAATTAATTATTGATAATAACATTGATAATTATTGAGAATAACATTGAGTCTTTTGAAATATTGATTGCCTGTAAAATGTACTAACAGACAGAAATAGAACGTATTTGTTACCACATTGCTACAGAGAAGTACAGGATCAAGAGGAGTCAACTCAGTGCTTCAAGTCTGTTCCTCCATACAATAAGATCCAGGTTCTTCTGTATCTTAAGTCCATCCTTCCATGCAGGTTCCAATTGTTTTTGTCTAGCAAAAATCTAAAAAATCTCAATTTTAGTTGCATTAGTTGACATCGCATTCACTGCTTTTTCTGGAAAACTGTTCCGTACTGTTCCGTTAATTGAGCAAAGAAGTCAACTTCTCTTCTAAATGACCTTGCTCTGATTTGAAGGTTACATCACATTGTCGTAGAGTCACTGAACATCAGAAAGATACAAGGCTGCTGTTGTGTACATTATTGGTTGTGCACATGAATCTCCAAACCTCTTTAAATCTCCAAAATTCCTGCAGTTTTGCTATTTAACACTGGTATCGGTTATTGTTATTGTCAAAAATTTATTACCTCAGACTTACCTGTCATTAAAATCAATCATTTTAATAAATGGTTACCCACTCAATTAATCTATCATTGTCTCTTTGTTACCTTATGCCCCCATCTACCCTACTTACTATGTACTAATCTTGATATTATCAGTAAACATGCCTTTCTATTCTGTTGGGAAAATGAGGGCTACAGATGCTGGAGTATCAGAGCTGAAAATGTGTTGCTGGAAAAGCACAGCAGGTCAGGCAGCATCCAAGGAACAGGAAATTCGACGTTTCGGGAATTCCTGATGAAGGGCTTATGCCCGAAACGTCAAATTTCCTGTTCCTTGGATGCTGCCTGACCTGCTGCGCTTTTCCAGCAACACATTTTCAGCTCTTTCTATTCTGTTACTTAAGTCAACATTAAATATGTTAAATAGCTGAAGAGAAAGGGTAAATGTAGGGGAATGGGTCTGGGTGGGTTGTGCTTCAGCGGGTCGGTGTGGACTTGTTGGGCCGAAGGGCCTGTTTCCACACTGTAAGTAATCTACTATCTAATCTATCTATCTATCCATCAGCATTATACCACTTATGAATTCGTTCTAACTTGAATACAATACTATTAATATGCTTCACCATCTCCTTGATTTTCTTTTTCTAATTAACCTGTTCAGACATGTTATTACACACTTCTGGACCAAGTAGAACTTGAGGATAGGCCTCCTGGCTCAGAGCCAGGACACTACCACTGACCCACAGGAGCATTTACACACCATCTTCTCCTAATCCATCAACAACTTATGCTTCAATGCAAGACGTATAACACGTAAAACAGATTAATTTAGAGCCTGGGTTAATGCAAGCAATTCTGATGTTTGTGCTATCACAGATGCATGGTTGAAAGAGCAGCAGGATTGGCAATTGAATGATCCAGGATATTGATGTTGTAGACAAGATAGAGAAGGAGGCAAAGAAGGTGAGAGATTTGCATTTTTGGTTCAGGAGCATGTCACAGCTGTGTGGAGGCAGGACACCCTGGAGGGATCTTACACCAATACACTATGAGTACAGCTCAGGAATAGGAAGAGCATAATCACAGTTCTGGAATTGTACTACAGACCTCCCAGCTGCCAGTGAGAGATAAAAGAAGAGATATGTAGTCAAACTCTAGAAACATGTGAAAGTAACAGGGTTGTGTGGTGGGTGATTTTAACTTCTCCCATTTTATTGGGACTCCCTTACTGCAAGGGTTTGGATGGGGGCAATTTGTTAAGTGTGTCTAGGAAGGTTTTTTTAGTTTCAGTGGAGGACCATTTTGGGAATAGTATCCATAATTTCATAGTTTTCAGGTACTTTAGGATAAGGACAATAGTAAATGTTGGATAGTGGTGTTAAATTAGGGGAAGCCAACAATAAACAAATTAGACAAGAACTGAAGAATGTGGATTGGGAGTGGCTGTTTGAGAGTTTATCACATCTGACATGTGAGAGTCTCTTGAGGAACTGTTGATTAAAGTGCTGCACAGGCATGTTCCTATGAAGATGATGGACAGGAATGGTAGGATTCAGGAGCTTTGGATGACAGGGAAAATTATCAGCTTAGTCAAAAAAAGGAAGCATACCTAAGGACCAGACAACTAAAAACAGATGAAGTCTTTGAAGAATATAGAGAAAGTTGAAGGAACTCAATGGGTAGCTAGGAGGGCTGAAAGGGCCTCTGAAATGTCTTTGGTCAGCAGAGTTAAGGAAATCCCAAGGCATTTTATACATATGTTAGGCACAAGAAGGTAGCTTGGGAAAGAATAGGCCCACTCAAGGATAAAGGAGGGAGGTTATGTGTGGAGCCTAAGAAAATGGGACAGATCCTTAATGAGTGCTTTATATCCATATTCACCAAAAAGAGGTACATGAGAAGTGTTAAATTTAAATGGAAGTGGTGGAAGCAGGATGTTAGCAACATTTAAAGTGTATTTTGATAGGTACGTGAACATGAAGCGAACAGAGAGATAGCTATCATGCATGGGTAGGAAATAGCGAGTCAAAATAAAGATTAGAAATTGGCGCAGGTTTAATGGGCTAAAGGGCCTATTCCTGTGTTGTGTTGTATTGTATTATATGTTATACAACTTAATACACCTTCACCTTGCTGTTTCAACAAACATAGAACCTTATTTAATGTCTTCTGGAAGCTTATCTCAGCTACCTCCAGGGCATTTCCCTGCCAGCACTTCAGTAATTTCCTGGAAAATTATGTTAGGTTAATTAGTCATGGCCTATATTTTTCAAATCAATAGTGGTTCTCTCTAATCAGGTCAAATTTTTCCAGTATATAATCATCTTGAGTGAAACCTTCTTGGGGCCTGAACTATGTGGACTATGGTGAAAAATCTGGGAGAATCATGTGAGAACTCCAGTGAGGCATTTCTCAATGTCAGGAACGGTCAGTTTCATTCTTCAACAGAGATCCAGGCAATGAGACAAAATTCCCATGAGGCAATAGCGAGATCTCTGTTAAGGGATCAGTGCTTGTTGTCAGCCTAATTAACTACACATCTCATTAACATGCAGTCTCCTATCCAACCACTCACTGCAAGGAAACACTGAGATTGCCTGACGTGAATGTCTGAGCAGGTACCTGGTGAGTCCAGTTTACCACTTGCTTTTCCAGACTGCCGTCTTGGACATCCAGCACCAACATCTCAGGGAACACTCCATGGGAACAGCCATGCGAACCTTATGTTTACAGATGCCGGCACACGAAACGTGTCATTGATATACTTACACCATAGTTTGCCAATGTTTGGAGTGCACTGGGCGACTGTATCTGCAATGCTGCTGCAATGATCCTTTATGCAGAAGGACCAACATCCAGCTCACAAATTGGACCGGATGGCATCTAAGGGCTGCTTACTTGCTGACTGTCACACAGTAACTCCACCAAGGCTCAAAGAACTGCGTTATTGCATTGTAGTTTTTAACACTGGTATAATTCAGCAACATATCCTTATCCTTCATTGCTGACTGGTTATTAACAGTCAGCAATGAAGGATATGGATATGTTGCTGCAAGACATTCCAAGTCAGGATAGCGTGTGGCTTGGAGGGGAAAGAGCAGATGGCGATTTTCCCATGTATCTGCTGTCCTTCTACTTAGAAGTAGTCATCTGTTTAGGAAGCACTGTGTAAGGACACTTGGTGAATTTCTGCATTGCACCTTGTAGATAGTACACACTGATGCTACTGAGAGTGGTAGAGGAAGTGGATACTTGTGAATAAAGTGGACTGTTTTGTGCTGGATTCTGTCAAGTTTTTTGAGTGCCTTTTCTTGACCTGCACTCATCCATCACACTCCTAACGTATGCTTTATAGTTGGTGGACAGGCTTTGGAGAGTGAAGAGAGGAGTTCCCAGTCATTCTGCCTCACTATACAAAAAGATTCCACCTTACTTCTCTGCTCCATCTCAAACCCAAAAGCTCAAATCTAATTTAAAGAGGGATACAGACACTACACACTGTGAGTCTAGTCAATAAACTAAGAGATGAACTAATGTACCTCTGTGGTGTCCGAAAGCTTGTGATTTCAAATCGGACTATAACCTGGTGTCATGGGATATCTGACTGTGTCCATATTTCAGTTACAGGTAAAATTCGGACTCTGGTTCTTTCCATTGTTTGCAAAGGAGCGACACCAGCGCATGCTGACAAATCAATGTTTTACTTTCACGCCTGGTTACCAACAGAAAGAAGTGCCAGTCTCAAGTTACATATATGAAATAATTGCTGATGGCTTATTATATGATCAAGTTTAAATACAGAGGTTTCAATGGAATATAATGTGCTAAATGTTTTGGGCATTTGCCTGTGCTTCAACTGGATTACGAGAAAATTAGGTTCTGATTCACTGACAGCTTCTGCAGAATCCATTGTCACTGATTGACACGTCTTGGGGAAGCTTATTTATGAATGCAATTTATTCATAAATGAAAGCAGTCTGAATGATAGAAAGCTAGACTAACAAAAAGTGTCAGAATGACATTATCTAAATTAGACTTAGATCTACACGGTATAACAGTGGCATCTCCTGTTCCAGCTTCATTAGAAATTAATGAACTTTATTCCAAAAATAGAAAATGCTGTCATCTACTTGCTATTTAGCATTGCTGCCATGTGTAATTCATAAGGTTTAGAATCTGAAATATTCATTATAAAGTGGTTTTGAAAAGTGTTGAAACCACTTTGCACAGGTATATTTATTGGTTTTGGTTTTTCTGTTACTTTGCCCGTCAATTTTTTTTGTGTGCAAGCAGTCCTGGATGTAATATATTACATGTCAATTGACCTATTCCTTATATGTTTCCTCACTAATGGCTTCCAAAGCCTTGGAGACAAGATGATATAAGTATAGGAAATGGCTGCAGTTGTACTGGTTTACAATCTTCAGCATCATATAATTCAGTTCCGTTGATCACACATTGTCGTGTGTTGCCAACTCCAATAGCTGCATTGAAGACAGGATGCTATGAACTCAATATCCATGTGCTAATGTTGAAATGTATTTGATGAAATATGCATTGTTGTCCAATGTACATCACAAACCTTTCAATTTTTCTAATGAAATGGCTACAATAATTTGAGAAAGCACAAGTTTCGAGAGTTGCGCAAAAGGAAAATGATCTGTTGATACAACACGAAATGCCTTGTGCAGTTTGTGATGAAGAATATTACCAACCAACCTAAGTAAAATCCTTTCTGCTGTCTGAAATGGTGCAATGACTTTAAGAGATGCATTTGTCCTTTTTGTTTGTTTGAAACATTGACACAGGAGTACAGAGCAGTCTGCTCCAAAGCCAATAAAGTAAACAGCTTTTGAAACCTTGGGATCTTTTTTTAAGTTGGAACAAGCGAAGCATCCTGAATGAGCAGAGTCAACTCCCACAAAAGCAGGGTTTTTTTACTTTTAGCCTTCAGAATCAGTTGCTGGGATCTTGAAACTGAAAATTTAAGCTCTTACTACTCTCTTTGTTTCAGCTAAAAGCTGGCATATTCTATTTTGATCAAAGCTGTGTTTATGGGATATTACTATACTGGAACAGTTCATTAGCTGTAGTTAAGATATATAGTATTTTGTTAAGCATTTCAACAGCGTTACAGCTAAGTCAATGCTTTTATTTTTATTTTATTTGTATTTTAATTATAGTGTACAAATAAAGTGTGTTTTGTTTCAAGCCTGGTAACTGGATCAATTGAATTGTACCTGGAACACAGCACCTTATATTTACTTTTAAAATAAGAAAAATATATAATATCTTCTTAATATATTTTGATGGGGTTTGATCCGTTCCACAACAAAATGGGGTTTCTTGCCAGGATCAAAATCTCTAATTCCAGGTTGGATTTAAGACTATTGTACTCAAAGTGATGAGTGTTGATGTTCTGTTTTTTTTGGGGGGGGTATTGAATTCAATTGGTTTAAATAGGGCGTACCTCATGCAGTAATGGCTTTCAGTTCCCGAGAGTTTCCTGGGGATGGAAGAAGTCACTTCAGAAGTTTACAGAAAGTGAGCAAGCCAAAGGTTTAGAATAGACAGACAAGCTGAAATTGGCTTGCCTTTGTCCATGCGAGAAATGGAGGTAATTGAAGCAATAGCTCTGTATTTATGATTGCCAGAAATGCTGTTGGAATCATTGGAAAGAGTTAAATTCTGCTGCAAATGAAGCAGCTTAATCATGGAAAGGAAATGAAACAGTTTGAATTATGATTAAAAGCAGAGGAAAAAGAAAAGGAAATGAAAGGAGAAGAAAGGAAAAAAAAAAGAAAATTCTTGAACTTCACAGGTTGGAGCTGAAAACTCAAAAGTCAACTTAAAATGGCGGAAGTGGAAGTGAAGGGTAGGAGTAGTGATGAGGACAATGATGGTGATCAATCCCATTGTAGTCAAGGGCCTGGTGGGGATCTGTTTAACTATATCCTGAAAGTTGTGTTAACCATTTCCCCAGTGTTGGCCACACCTCTTAAAGTCATAGTATCATCACATATCATGATCCACAACGGGGAAAATGCAGATATCCAATATCTAAATAGTAACTAAGTGGTACAGAACTTCAGTATTGCTGTAAAAAGACACAATCTGTTGCACATTTTGCACTCATCAGAACACTTCACAAGAATACAAATTCAAGAGGAAACTACCATTGAAGAGAGACCAGATCAGTCAGGAAGTACCACCACAGTCAGTCAAGTGGTTCATTCAATTCCAGTCCAGGTGATCACCCACTGCCAGCCTGGCACTTTGTCCTACCTGAATTCAGGGATCATTGCCTTTGAAGACCAGGCACTGATTCACTGTCAGTCCTGAAGTTTAAATATGATCAGCCCAGGGATTACGGGTAAGTCAGTCAGGGAGCTCTAGGGACATCAGTGCCGAGGGTCAGAAATGTTTTCTGTCATGAGACAAAATTGGAAATGGGAAAAATTTGTTAAGGTCAGAATGGCAATGTGAATGTAACCTGTTCCTGTTATTAGTGGCATCAAGGACAACATTAATCCAACTCCTTAAAATAAAGGCCTAATCTTTTCATCAAGATTGTACATAGACTGAACTTTCTCTCCAGTTCATGATGTCCACACTCCTGCCCTTGCAACTTTCCATACTATCCTGTGATGTTCTCCTCCACACTACTCAAGCTCTACAGGTACCTAATGATGTCCTTCCACTAAAACTTGTTTTTTCTGGCTCCATTATCAATATGCCTTCCACATCTCATATCTCTGGGCTGTTCTTATCGAGGTCTCCTCAACTCATTGTCTCTCTTCTATTCGCTAAGCTTTGTCCTGGTGACAGAAGCTGACTCTCACTCTAGCTGGCTGCAAGAAATACATTCCAAAAATTATAATCTGATTGTGTTGCTAGGGTCAGCAGGACTTTACACGATAACATAAACTTTTCTCCTTAACCATCTCTATTCCTTCATTGCCTCGCTGTAAATATCAGGGCCTTATCTCCTTACTTTCCAGGTGGCCTGGAACATCTGCACCAGTTCAGCCTTCTCCATTGATATTACCAAATCATATATTCAAACTAAATGTTCTTGTAATAGTGATGCACTATTTGTTGGTCTAACTAAATTTTTGCTTGTGTTAGTCTAGAAAGAGTTGCTTTGGGGTTGAGACTAGGAAAGGAGATTGTCAAAATAAGATTGGTTTGTTAGACTCTGTTGTTCATTGAATTCAAGTGTATAGCACCATTCAACAAAACCTTTTACAAGTATCTGAGTTTGTAGGGTAACTGAACTGCCTGACCAAACACAGGATATCTTATATTTATTCCATCCAATTATAGATGTATTGATCCATTGTGTCCATGCTAGAACCCAATCTCGCCAAATACATTGTGATGTACTTTCCCCATATCCTTCCATTTTTTCTTCACATGTCAAATAGACTCCCAGCAGAATGTTTAAATCAGCATCAGCATCCATACTATATTGAGGTCACCCTTTGTACAAGAAGTCCCTTCTTCAGTGTTTATTGTATTAACGTGAGTTTAAGCTAGTTTTTAATCACAACATTCACAACACACCACAAACATAAATTGTAAGATTATAGGCTAACTACATCAATAGATGCAATGTTGCAAAAGCATGCTCAATTGATGGAAAACATATTTTTGTTACTTGTACTGACAGATATCTTTTTTAAAGGTCAAATTTGAAACCATCTTGGTTTAACCTTCTGGCTTTGATTGTTTTCTTCCCAACGTAAGTTGACAAATGAAAGTTTCTGGTTGATAACATTGAAACACTGTTTGGGAACAAACAACTTTATTAATACTTCACAACTTTTCCAACAACAATATAACAGATATTTCTTATTTTTGGTCTGTTTCAATGTTCCCTCTGGATTATGAATTCATAACCTTAAACAAAATGCTCTAAAGTGTTCAGTTCATCTGATAAAATAGATAAGAATTTCATCACACCATCTCAGTTACAATCTTACACATTTGTAATTGAACTATATGACACAGCAACTGGAATCATTGTATAGATTTTCATGTACAATGCCTGAGCAGTAATCATTTGGAATGGATTGCATGCCTTTTAATCAAGCTGCCCAATTTTCTTCCAGGAGCAGAATGTCTCAACATCTGTCAGTTAATTTGCATTCAACACTTCTTATAACCTCAGGATGTCACATAATGTTTTATAGCCAATTAAGTAATTATAATGTGTCGACACGGTTGTATTGCAGGAAGCTCAGCATTCAATATGTGCACAGCAAGGACCTGCAAACACAATCTGATAATTGCCGTAATGGTATGGCCATGTGCACTGGAACCATTCGGGATGTCTTCGGGTTGGTGCATTGCCATCGTGGGTCATTGGCCTCCAATATGAAAAGCAACCCTCCACCACCACTCTCTGTCTCCTACCGTCAAGTCAATTTTGTATCCAATTGACTAGGTCTTCCTGGATCCCATTTGATCTAATTTTACTAACCAGTCTACGAACCTTGTCAAACACTTTGCTGAAGTTGATATAGATAATGTCTACCCCTCTGCCGTCAATCTTCTTTGTCACCTCTTCAAAAAACTCAATCAAGTTAGCGAGACATGATTTCCCACGCACAAATCCATGCTGACTATCATAATCAGTCCTTGCCCTTCCAAATGCATGTAAATGCTTTCCCTCAGAAACCCACCACTGACTTAGGCTCACTGGTTTAAAGTTCCCTAGCTTTCCCTTACAGCCATTCTTAAATAATGGCACCACATTACCCAACCTCCAATCTTCTGGAGTTTTTCTATCCATAAGCTCATATGATGTCATCATATTGGGTGGTGCTTGTGGAACTTCTCAGTATTAATCCTTTCAGATTTAGCTCATTTACAAAAACATTGTGCCAGGATTATGAATCCATCTGGCCCTGTGTGGTCCAATTTTCAGTTTTCAAGCAGCAACCAAAATCCATTCCTCAACAGGCAGAGAAGATGCTTTGAGTGCCTTAGAATTTTCATTCCTTCAGAAACACAACACCAGGTAGCTCAGCATCTGCAGCCTGATAGAAGCTTTCAGTGTTTCTGGATTAGTCTGCCATGGATCGATAGCAAAGAGTCATCGTACACAGTAATTATACTAGGATTTGTGACTCCCAAAAGTTAAACTTCATTCCTAAAGATTTTAGGAATTTCTCTTCTTCCAATAATCCCAATGGTGAACATGAACCATGCTAATAAAATCATTATGGGCAGTGGGACATTAGTCACTGGGACCTGATCTAGTTTTGTATAACCCAGGAGTAAAAAGTGAGGTCTGCAGATGCTGGAGATCAGAGCTGAAAATGTGTTGCTGGTTAAAGCACAGCAGGTCAGGCAGCGTCCAAGGAACAGGAAATTCGACGTTTCGGGCCAGAGCCCTTCATCAGGAATTCATCAGGCTCTGGCCTGAAACGTCGAATTTCCTGTTCCTTGGATGCTGCCTGACCTGCTGTGCTTTAACCAGCAACACATTTTCAGCCTTGTATAACCCAGGACATTGTAGGAAGTTCAAGTAGAAATTGTGAGGCCCCGAGTGAGATATTTGTATCACCTATAACTGGGTGAGGTGCTGGCAGACTGAAAGGTGGCTAGTGTTGTGTGCTTTTATCTAAGAAAGGCTGTAAGGAGAAGCCTGAGAACTATAGGCCTGTGAGTCTGACATCAGTGGTGGGTAAATTGCTGGAGGTGATTCTGAGGATAAGGATAGGATTTACATGCATGTGGAGAGGCTAAGACTGATTAAGGATGGCCTTGTGTCAGAGAAATCATGTCTCACCAACTTGATTGAGTTTTTTGAGGAAGTAACCAAAAAGACTGATGAGGGTAGAGCAATAGACATTGTTTACAGAGATGTTAATAAAGCCTTTAACAAGATTCTGCACGCTAGACGAATTAATAAAGTTAGATCACATGGGATTCAGGATAACACTGTGGCCCTCAGAGTCTATAAATAATGTCACTAGTGTGATATGTGCAACTCCGAGGACCAGACACTCAGGGTGAAATTCTAGAAGAGAAACAGTTTGAAGTCAGCTATTTGGGGATATTGCTCATAGACTGTGCAACAAGTTAAAAAACAATATTGATCTTCCAACTCCCAAATACTCTCCAATGTAACAGAAATACTGAGAGGATAAATTTCTACTAAATGGATAATTCAAGTGACCAATTTGCTTGCTACTAATCAATGACTAATACAAATGAATTTCCATATACATTTATCAATTTGTCCATCAATAAATATGGATCTTACAGAATCACAGAGTGTTTCACATATTCGTGAGTTTGGACATAGCTTTGTGAAATATGGCTTTTTATGTTGCAAAGCTCGAATAAATATAAATCTCTAGGTTTTCCTTCATCACCTACATTGTAACTTTGGTAGTTATTTCAAAAGCCTTCCTGCTCAGCTGCAACTGTATTGCCTCTTGTTTATTTTCTCAGAGTCTAATTTTTAAAAAATTATTCTCACTATTTCTCAATAAAATTTCCGTAGCTTTTGATCTTTAAGTTTTCCACTTGCTTTCTCTCTTTCTAATTGCCAACATTAAAGCTGAAAGAATGGGTTTTCAAAGGAGAAATAGTTGCTTACTTTAAAGGATCAATGAATCAGAATATGAATAGCACACTGAATAATAATTAGTTAATTATTTTGTAAGTGATTTTATTGTTGTATCTGCAATGGGAATGTGCAGGCTGCTAAGTCATTTATTTCTGTTGGATCTAGCACTTAGCAAAGCACACACCATACACTATGACCAGTCAAGCTGAATTCATTTCAGAAATTATATATAACAAAAAGTTTACATAATTTATCTTTTAAGTTGATATTAGACAAATACATAAACATTTGTTTCTGAGCTAGTGAGAAAAGAAAATCGTCTGATATGCAAAACGTGCTGCCAACTCATCAGAGCAAATCTTCCAAGGAGTTATATCCACTGTCATAATGCCATGCACTTGACTCTTACTTTTTTTTCCAAAGATGTGTCTCTGTATTTCTGGTTGGGACTTTTCTTTCATGTATTCATCTGGTTTGGCACCACAGGATAGGCCAGCATGTATTATGCGTCCCTCATTGCCTTAGAGATGATGGTAGTGAGCTGCCTTCTTGAACCACTGTAGTCCACATCACTATTTTTAAGCCTGGCCACTTTAGAAATGCGCAGCCATCTTCCAACAGAGACCTTCTTTGATGCATAGGATCATTGGGTGGAAGTCAAGCTGTGCTCCTTTTTTTTGTAGCATTTGCTGCTGTTTTCTGGTACATCTTTAACCACTAACATGCCAAGAGGTTATGGTCCATTTAAGTAGCTTTGCAGTGTGTTTTTGAGTAAGATAATTGGGTTTGGTGGCAAATTCTAGAATGCGTACACTATGTCATGTAAGAATCAGAGTGGTATGGGTGTTGAAGTGGCACTGGCAGGAATTAAAATGGTTGTAGTGAGTCAGAGGGGAGATGGAGGACTAGAAGGGTGACAAAGAGTTGGACGTGGGTATAACGGCAGAGATGGACCAGAACTGCACAATGTACTGCAATGCCATCAGAAGCACATACCTGATGCCCAGATTATTAATTGTACTGGAGAGGGAGTGTCACTCTCACATACTCAGTCCTGGTTGGCCCTTGGCTATTTCCTCCTTCTAATTTTGTCTGATGCCCTGGTCCTGTGAGTCATGTCCTCAGGACGCTCAGGTTGTCTGACATGACAGTGAAAGAAACAATGGACTGGTCTGCCAAGTTTGCAAAGAACATGACCTCACTTTTGCCTCTCACTTTGACTCTTGATGTGAGTTCAAACAGTTCAGAGAAGTCCATCTGTCGATGACCTGATAGTGGATCCAAGCAGAAAACAGTTATGTCATCAAGGTACTGGCTGCCTGAGATTGTTACTTCTCTAAAGTTTACACCTTACTTGTTGGACTTGGCAGAGGGTTTTTCTTCTAAGCAAGGGACAGTGGAGGGAGGACACCCTTGCCTGACTCTATATTTCATCAGGAAACTTTGCAATTCCCATCCATTGATTACATCTGTGTTACTAATGTTTTTGTAGAATAATTGGATCAAATTGTAAAATGTCTTGCCCAAAAATCATTTCAGACACTTCATTGATGAGATACATATAGGATCTTGTCAATTTGATTATTTGCCCATTATTCCAACTCTCTGTTTTCTGCCACTCAACCAATTTCCTATCCATGTCAATAATTTGTTGCCACTTCTGTGGGCTTCCAACTTAGCTAAGAGTCCCTTGTGTTGGATCTTATCAAATACCTTCTGGATGTCCATAGAAACTATATCCATCGACTTACCTCTGTCAATCACCTTTTTCACTTCTTCAAAGAAATTCTATGAGATTAGTCAGGCATGACTTACCCTTCATTAATCTATGTTGACTGACCCTAATTAACTGAAATTCTATAAGGTGATCAGTTACCCTATTGTTGATTATAAACTCCAAATATTTCCCCTCCATAGATATCCCAGTTCATATTGATACCCACCCTCTACCTTGCACTTAACAATCATATGTATGAGTAACACAAGGCAATCAAAGATCTTCCTGAACATACAGAATTGGTCTGATCAGGATGGATCACAAACAGCAGAGTAGACTTGACCCTTAGTTAGGATTTCATAATTCATATTTAACAATGAAGTGGGCTACCACTTTTATTCCCTCACTCTGTCCTATTGTTGATAGATAAAGGTAATGCTGCATTTTTTTTCTGGGAATTCCAACATGCTGCCAGCCAGTGTACTATTCGTGTGCACTTCCTGCAGATTGGGGCTAATGCAGTCAATATCACAAAATCAAGTACAACTGAGCCATAAGCCATTTCTTCTGAAAGTTTACTCATTTCAAAAGACGTGATGACTGTTGACAGATTGTCCAACATTAGCAGTTTGACTAAGCATTCCTACATGGTGTTATTAGGATCTCTGTGATAGGGAACAGGTTGGTTGGGCAGCTGTGCCTCCTGACATGGGCTTCATGCCAGGCAGCCTACACTGAAAACATATGCTGACACTTAGGACAGTATGCTATAATGATGCTATCAAGCCATCTTTTCCTTATCACGTTGTAGATCACAGACCTTCCTCTGCAAAGGTGTTTGAAGACAAAACATAAGCATGCCTCATCCTCCTACATGGAATGGAGTTTGGACAGCAAAGTGTGAATGCTGCTGACTTTGTTACATACCTGACATCAACTGTCATTGATCCATCTGGAGTGAATTCTGTGTGCTTGCATGGATACACATAGATTTACTGCAGTGGAACGTTTTAATATAATATGTCTCTTATTAGGAGACAGTGACTACCACTCCTCAACTTCAATGGCAGGGAATTTGCCTTCCTAGAGCAGATTACCATGGTCACTGAAACAGTATCATTCCTCCTGACTATATAGTTAGCCCATGAGACACCTTCACAACATCAATTGTAGGTGACGAGGTGCAGTATTCAGCATTCCCTCAAAGAAAATCAGGCTATGTTTGAAGTTGGCAAAGTATCCCAATGTAGTGGCTTGAACACTATATATATTAATGGAGACTACAATTATAGTCGAAAGTGTGATGCTGGAAAAGCACAGCAGGACAGGCAGCATCCTATGAGCAGGACAATCAATGTTTTGGGCATAAGCCCTTCATCAGCAATAGAGATTACCATTATATCCATTTAAACTGTGTAGAGACCTTTTTCTTTTCTTTTCTCTACCCTTGGATATACCTTTGGGTATGTTTGTAATGGCTTAAAAATTAGCAATGAAGAAGCTACAAACTCATGTCAGATTGATCCCAGGTAAACAATTAGCACCTTTAAAATGAGGTAGTGAATAACTGGTTGGGAATAGTATGGATATGGTTGAATTTTAGGCAAAATGTAAAAGCTCACAAACATTTAAGATATCTGAAATGTGATGTAATGGAAAACAAATAGTTAAGAATATTTAATGTAAGATGTAAATGGATATTTAGGTACTCTAGAGCTTAATTTGACATCTGATGGAGGTAAAAAGTAATGTGTGGAAAAGCAACCTCAAATGGTTAACAGAATTCCATGGCAAGCCAGATCTTCAGCATTTTTAATTTCCTTTTGTTACAACATGAAGAAAATATTAAACTCAGACATTTCAGACTGGAATTGTTACCAAGCAATCAAGAGAAGGCTGCAGACCATTTTCTAATCTAGTGTAAAACTGATGTTCTTATTCATATAGTGATTTGATTAATGTTAATGCAGAACATTATTAAAACAAGCATGTAATAGCAATTAATTTTAATTGTAAATTTGATTTTCATTGGGATCATCTGATGAAATATCTTCAGCACATATTTATTTACTGCTCTTGGTATTGAAAAAATTTTTAATTCTAAAATTTTAATATTATAATTGTACAAATAAAATTTTCTTGAACCAACAGTAACATATAATTGAACATACCTTGAGCATTTTTAGAAATATGATGATAATTCAAGCAATGTCAAACTGTTTTGATGCTTTTTGATTCATGTCTAAGAACCTGGTGTCTAGAGAAATATAAAGTGTATTGTGTTTGTTTTAATGCTATAAATAGTTCATGAAATACAAACTGTGAGATGGATTTAAGATATTGTTACTGCAGTATGACTATGATAAAATAAAATGACAAGCTTTTTTTTATAAAGCATGGGAATATTGTACAAAGGGATTTGATTGATTAATGTATATATTGCAATTTCCTCATATTTGAATGCTTTTTGATGGTTAATATAAAAAAAACTACTATGAAATACTATACATATTGACAAATGCAGAACATCTCACCACAGGAGGCCATAACATTGTCAAACCTATATGGTTATGCTTCCAAATTTACAGAAGGTTGATGCTTTACCTTTTAGAAAACCAAGTTGGAGAATAGCCAATTTATCTTGAAACAATATAGTCTGATGAACTTCCTTGTTGTTCTGAGGTTTAAATGGTTCATTATAGGTAGCTTGCATATTTTGGAAAAAAATATCCTCAGATCTTTCCTCTGTATGTTTTCATCCATGATCCAAGCTGAGTTGGTCAAACAAGGTACCTGAATTGATGAGAGGGTAGTAGACCAATTTGCCCCTTTGCAAACTTTGAACATCAAAGTTGGGGCTAATGACACCATCCTCATTCATTCTGCCTATGAAATTGGAACTATTTTTCCATCTCTCTGGTTATCAATAATCTTCAACTTTTCAATATAGCCATGCTTTATCATTACAGTCAGGAATCTCACAATCACTTTCAAACATGGCTGGATGAGAAGCTTACATTTGACATGTCTCTCTGCAGTGTTGATACTGGTAAGGGCATTGGCAAGATCATTCATGTGCACCATGATTTTGCTGAGTCAATATTGACGGCACGTATAGGTTAATCTGTTCAATGATGGACAGTAGCCTGCATGTCTGTTTTGGACATTAAAATGCAAATAATCTGTTTGAATATTTCCTTAAAGAGATATTAAAAATGCCACTGATATCTTCTGTGGAATCAACATCAAATGTTATCTATCAATCTTCTATAGGTTTGCAAACATAACTACATGGATTTGACAATGGCCTCCTTTGGTGCGTTGTTTTGTATTGTCGATATTTGCAGTTTTTGGTAGCAGTTTTTTTTATATACCAAGCATTCAAATATAAAATACAATGACCATCCAGACTTAGTGGCTACAAAAAGAAATTTCACAAAAGAGAATGTGAAAGAAAGGCACTGTACTACAGGAGGATGCACATAGCTGAGTTTCAAACTCAATTGTATGCAAGTGTTCACATCATCAGGGAGCAATTTTGTGGACAATAGGAACATGAGCAAAATGGTTACATGACACAAACTAACATGTAGGAAACATTTGAGAGGAAATGCATCTTGAGAGTAAATACATCTTGAGTGATCTAGAAGACAGAGACTGAAAAAGAAGCAATTATCTTCCCTTCACAGTAAAGGAAGAACCCTACCCAGAAATTAGTTCTTAGGCAGAGAAATAGAGCTATCCTCTTAACTGTCAATTTACTGAACTAAGCCATGGGTTTATTGCAGGGTTTTGACAATAACTTGAACTGTAGTAAAACCAAAAACCTACAAGGACTAGCTGACCATGAATTCATCACCAAGAACATTCAAACTCAATTTTCTTCAAAAAGAAATTGCCAAAATTTTCAGTTTACATCTCAAAATGCAGTAGTACCATAACTTTAGGGATCATTAAAACCCTAACAGCATGATACTTCTTTAGCATTTACTTTTGATGGCATGTGTATGTCTTGTGTAAATAAGCAAGAGAGCTGTTGCAGTTAGATTTGGATATTATGAATTAAACATTTTTTTTAAGTTATGACAAATACCCATTCAATAGCTGTTCTTGAGCGCCAAACACTCAAGGCATGAAGGCATTTCCTTAAACACATTTTGGCGTAGTTGGTTGAAAAGTGGGAAAAGAAGGGAAAACATCCAACTAAATCTCCATTGACAATCGCAACACTTACTTTTGCAAAAATGTGACCATCCTTAAAATCTCTACAGAAGTATAGGTTGCTTCTGTTTTAGTTGTACAACTGTGGGAAGTAAATTAAAAGCCAAGATTATGACAAATGTTTGAAATACATCCAACAGTACAAGATAATAGTGAGATGCTGGCATATTGCCAGGAGACATCTATTGACAGAAAAACATTGGTTCAGTGGAAGGTGTTGTTTCTTGTGATATAATTTTAACTTCTAAGTGACCCTTGAATGAAACACTTTGAATGCCTTCAGGTTGGAGGGTATGTTCATTTAAAAGAATCAATGGAATTTGAGATGACCCACAGCTGAACTCTTTCTGAATAAAATGTTGGAAAAGAACCCATTGTTAGGAATGATCTGCATGACGTCATTTTTCAAATTAAACAGAAAAATTTGAATTGAAAAACAACACAGCAATGAGTTTGGAATGGAGAGGAGGACATTTGGAATATGTCATTTATTTACGAAATATTTGACTGCAATTTTAATTGTTGCTCAAGTTAAGAAGCTGCTTGGCTCCTGTCTGACTGGAGCTCCGAGTACCTTGTTTAGGAGAAAGCTTTGTAATACCCAGAGTTGACATAAATAAGTCGAACTGTCTCCCAAAATCTAGAAACATAGACAGCAAGGAAACAGGATAGAAGAATCCAAGCATTCTAAACATTTAAAAGAAGATAGAGTATGTTTACAATAGCGCTGGTTCTAACCATCAACAACGGGTGGGTGAGATTCTTCGGGCCAGTTAAAAATATGAAAGAAGGAATATAATCTCCACACATTGAGTGCATGTGTTTTACCATTTTTAGAGTAGTGAGTTTTGTGTCACGCAGGACACTTTAACATTGTTAAATCAGATCCCCTTTTTGGAATTAGGGGTCTGTTTCAATTTTACAGATGTTGCGTGGAACATTACACCATAGGACATGGCAGTGAAATGGAGGTGGGAAATGCATTCTGCAGCATTCCTTGTGGGACTTCCCCTGTTTCCATTAAACTTCCTCCCTGCTGTATTGTCAGCCTATTTACTTACTTACAATCAATACCCCCAGAACCGTCCCAGTCACTAACTTAAACTCTCTTACAACTATTAACCCGCCAAACTCCCTTCTAACTTCATAGTTGCTACAATAGACAATCTATTCCCATATTCTGTTCCCTGTATTCTTCCTGTGATTGTCAACACTTCTCTCTCCAGGCTTCAATTTCTTGTCCCTTCAGCCTCCCGTTTGGTAACTGCGCTGTTAAAATGAAAATAAGTGAAAATACAAATAAGCTGGAAATCTTGATAACTACAACATTTGTTGTGACATATTTCATTCCATCTAGTTAGAAAATGTTAGATTATAAAGTACAAAATCAAAAGGTTATTATGGAAAGATAAAGCAAAATCCTCCAAACTGTCAGACTGTAGCTGAAATCAGCTATATAGATTATTGACTGCCAATGAGTCTTGGTGACTTCCTTCATCTAACCTCTGTTCGTTTGATGCCTCCACTATTTCTAGATTGTCATCTGGTACAGACACCATCCAATATTGGAGAAGCAGAATTTTTCTCCAATTAAACACTGGAAAGACAGAAGCCAAAGCCTGGATTTGGATCCAGAGGTATACCTGAGAAGACTTCCAGACCTTACCACACCCAACCTGGGGTAAAGTAACCCACATTTTGATGGGTGCAGTGCAAAATAGAGTCAGGCTTTCTGGTCCCAAGCCAAATCAGAGGCAGTCACTCTCTCTACCAAGTACCATGGCAGACTGGTTAAAATGTCAGCTGATGTTCACTGGACTGTGTTCTAGTTATGTTAAATATTAAGCCCCCTAACACACACTCTTCATCCCAACCTACTCCTCCTACCCACACATGCCAACTTTAATCACACACCCACTTCCATGGTGCCTATAGCCCCAAGCCAAATTACTGCCAATTCACGCTCCCAATCCACTGAGCTTTGTCTTACATGCCAAATCGCCCAGGACCTACCATGGGCATACTCAGGAATTGCGCTGATATGAGAAGAAAGTTCTAAATATATATTACTGACTCTGTAATAATCAAAATAAATTTCATTCATGAAAGCCAGTTTAAATCCTTTCAAGTACTTAAATCTGTTTGTCTTTATAAAGGATAATCAGTCAAACTGAGCTCATCCTACACCAAGATAATGATAGGTTCTGGAAACATTCAAACAATAATGATGCTATAATGATAATAGTTAAGATTATATCAGCAAATAACTACGTAAAATTCTAAAACTGATTTTTTCAATTCATATGAGCCAAGCAGGGTTTTATTTCTCAATTTTTAAAATGCAAACTACTTAATAACTTGACAATTCACAGTCAAGTTATTTAAACAACACCAAATGAACTACAACAGTCAAGAAGTCAGCTCACTAAAACATTCAAAAGGGGAAATAGTGATCAACCATTAATGTTGGCCCAGCCAGGGTAACCCACAAACATTGAATTAATAAGAAAAACATGGCTAAAGTCATAAGCTACAAGTTATGTAACCAATGCCCTATCTCCCCAGCAAAAATGGGTCTATTTGAATTCAACATTGAGTTCAAAGGGCCTTGCTAACTTTGGGTTTCCCCCAATATTAAGTTCCTGTTCCTATTGTCTCAATAGAATTATTTGAAAATGGGCTTTGGATTCAAGGGATCTAGCACCATTTTGGGTAGATTGCTGAGTCTCCATGACTCCACAAAAATCTTGGTCTTTATCTCTTGATCTCTATTCCCTCGCCACTACCCCATTCGCTTCCTCTGACAGCTGTCTGCTGAGGTTGAACTGGACTCTGGATGTCATACCTGAATTTAGGAACATATCAATGCAATATCTAACATTTACTATTTCCTCACTGTAACTTCACCTTTCTCCACCTTTGTCTCAGCTCACCTGCTGCTTCAATCTTCATCACTGCTTTGAACCTGACTGTTCTAACACACTCCAGACCAATCTCCTTAGTTCGAGCTCCTGTTAACTTAGTCATTCAACATCTTGCTACCTGTGAGTAAGTTGCACGAAGTCCAGCTCTCCCATATCCCATGTGCTCACTCACCCATGTTAGCTACCAATTAAGCAACACTTCCAATTTTAAAATTCTCAACCCTGTTTGTAAATCCCTGTATGCCCTTGAACCTCTTCATCTCTATAATTTCCTCCAAACATACAAATGCCCCTAAGACCAACATACTTTCCCAATTCAGGCTCTTAAGCACTTCTTATTTTAATAACTCCTTTATTGGCAGCCATGTATTTAGCTTCTCATATCTTAAGCACTGGAACTTCCTTGGTAGAGTTCTTCACTTTTCTATTTGCATCTTTTCCTCTTGGACACTTATCATGTCCTCTATGAATGACTAACTATCAGTCATTCCTAATATTTCATTTTACAGTTCAGATTAAAACTTTGTTTGATAATACATACAGCACCTTGGATATTTTATTATATGAAAAGTACTATATAAAGGCAAATTGTTGTCTCTGTACAGTGATTCGAATGACAGCCAGATTGGCTCATTGGCTATGAGATCCTTGTTTGGGGTTGTTAACCAAGACCAATCAGGGAGCTCTGGCTGACAGATCTAAAAAGGAGATTCAGAGAGTCTCCTCATTCTAGGGACTGGCTCTGAGCTGGCTGGTAAGAGCCCATATACTGTGTACGTTTAAATAAACAAGGGGATTTGGTGACAGGATACTAGCCTGTGTAAAGTTATTTCACTATGGTTGTAGACCTGTCAGATTCTTGATGGGTCTGATTAATGAAGGATCTGATTGTCAATGGTTTGACAGAGTCTGCATCTATCGTTAATGAGTTTGATTTTTGATGGTTCTGTTGGACTCAATCTCAGTCATAACAGCTCTGAATCATTACTAACATAATCAGATTTCATTTTTAAAGTAGGATGTTAAGGTAAGCTATCTATCACAAGAATTTCAAATATAGTTTTATATTAAAGGCTAATAACTTTATAAAAGACTGAAGACAATGCAGGCTTAAGCAGAGGATTTTCTTTTTTTCAACTTTTCCAAATTCTGCAGGCATTGGTTTATTAGTCCCCACATGAAGAATAAATACACTGCAATAAATTCTGCCATTTTACAACATATTTGGGAATTTGATTTTGGAAATATGGCTTCACAAAACTTGATTATACTTAAAATAGAAGCATCAAGACAATCAGTCACACACTCAGCCTAAGGAATATAATCACTAATGTAAAGCAAAATTCAGACATCACAATCTGTTACTTGGATCTTATTCACAAAGGACCACCTTGAATAAGTGTAGGAACAGCATTAAAAAATAATAATAATAAATACTTATAATTAATAGTTGACAGTGTAGTTTATCAAAACCCAGGAATCCAATTAGTTGATTTAGAGATATTTAATGAGAGCATCTGAGTATTAGGTTAATCTACTGCTCAAGATTCATAGCAGCATTATAGGTATTGACATTATATTTGTAGATCTTCATAATTTCCACACAGCTACAAAATCCACATGCTATGTCACAGTGAATTCCTGTCTTTGCCCATGAGACTAAATTAATTCCCAGAAGAAAATCACAAAACACCAGGTTATAGTCCAACAGGTTTATTCCGAGGCAATGGCTTTTGAAGTGCTGCTTCTTCATCAGGTGGTTGTGGCATGAGAAGGAGAGAGGCTGTGATTAACAGAGAGGATCCAAATACTGCCTTGAGAGGCTAGTGTTTTATAATGCTCTCACCCTTCCTGACCCACTGGGAGTATCAGTATTAGCTTGTGAGATCAGCATCTGCAGCTTCCCTCACTGCTGGGTTACCCAATCCTTGGACTAACATCTATAAAATTTGCATTGAGCTCCTGATTCACTGCATACGCTAAATTTAAAACCATCTAATGAAGAATCAGTGCTTTGAATGCTAGTGCCTCCGAATAAACCTGTTGGTATTGTGTGATTTTTAACTTTGTTCACTCCAGTCCAACACTGGCTCCTCCAAATCAATCCTAGAAGAATGAACAGCCTACACCATCTACATATAAAAAAAGACTTGAAGTAACAAAAGTGTTTGAATACTGTTTTACAGGAGGAGGTCTTATTGTGTAGGAGGTAGCATCCCTAAACCTGGGCCAGATGCTCTGTATGCAAATCCCACCTCAGACCACAAAAGGTTATCAACATGTAAACCCTTCTGATATGACCACAGCAGGTGGGAGAGTCTCCTGCACAAATCAGCCAGACGCATGCAGTGCAACAGCCTTCTCAGTTAAGGGAGCTGATGGCTTTGTGATTCTATTACTGGAATGTTAATCTAGAGGCCCAGGTACATTTCTGGGAGCTCTGGGTTCAAATCCTGCCATGGAAGATGGTGAAATTTAATAAAAATTTAGAATTAAGCAGCTAATGCTGACCACGACTCCATTGTTGACTCAGGAAAAAGCTATCTGTTGCACGAATGCCCTTTAGCTAAGGAAACGGCCATCCTTACCTGGTCTAACCACAGTAATGTGGTTGACTTTTAACTGCCCTCTGAGCAATTAGGGATGGGCAATAAATCCTGGTCTTGCTTCTGATGCCCTTGTCCTGTGAATAAATTTAGGACTGAAAACACTATTTCCTCATTCTTGACATAAGTAGACATCAGCTTGTTCCAATTTACTACAACACACTGTTTTAAAGCAATATTTGAGCAGCACCACTTTTATATTTTGTCACTGCTAAGAGTTAGCCAAAGAACATTATTAGTCTTTAAATATTCTTTTGCATGCACTAAGTTGAAATGTAAATTTGGAAATTACACTTTGAACTGGCTTTCCAATAGTCTACATGAAGGAGGAGGGAATGCCCAGCATTATGATTAGATTCCCTACAGTATGGAAATAGCCCTTCGGCCCAACCAGGCCACACTGACCCATCGAAGAGTAACCCACCCAGACCCATTTCCCCCGAATGATGCACCTAACACTATGGGCAATTTACCACAGCCAATTCACCTACCTGCACATTTTGGACTGTGGGAGAAAACCCACACGGAGAATGTGCAAACTCCACACAGTCACCCAAGGCTGGAATTGAACCTGGGACCCTGGTGCTGTGAGGCAGCAGTGCTAACCACTGAGATACTGTGCCACCCTATGATAGCCTAACATACATTATTTGTGATATGTTAACAGAAGATCTACATCCAAAGTTAAACAGAAGGGTGGAAGAATGGGTACTTAAGGCAATAACAGTAAGATGAAATTATGATTGTTTGAGACTGGCAATTTTGCTGGCTACCAGGTGAGAAAGGCAATTCCGAGAGTTATTCCCTAGTATTTGGAGAGGAGAAGATTGACATTTAGGACTGAACTTGACAAAGGAGGTGGTTATTGAAAGAGCAAAAGGTCAGCAATGGTTTAGGATGAAATTAGCTGAATGGAAAGGGAAACCATTTGATCTGGAGAGGTGAGGCCTGGTGATTAAGTCATTAGAATGAGAGAGGCTGTAATTATCTGAGAGGAGCCAAATACTTTCTTGAGGGGCTAGTGTTTTATAAACACTCTCACTCCTCCTGGCCCACAGGGAGTATCAGCATTAGCTAGATACCAGCATCAGCTTGATACCAGCATCTTCAGCTTGCCCTCACTACTGGCTTGCCCAATCCTTAGATCAGCATCTAGAAAATTTGCATTAAGCTCCTGATTCACTGCATAAGCTAAATTTAAATACATATGAAATATGAGCAGAAGTAGATTCTCTGACCCAAATTTTCATCTGATTCCCTGTCAACATCAGGCTTGAACATACTCAACAATTGGCTCCATAACCACCTGTGGTATAGAATTCCAAAGATTCACAACAGTATCACTGTTAATGGACTCTTTTGAGTAAGAATATCGTCATTCAGAGGGTAGAAAAATCTTTGAAATTCTCTACCCAGAGGGGTGTGAAAGCGTGATCATTGAGTGCATTCTACACAGAAATTCAGAGATTTCTGGAAACTAACAACATTAAGGGGGTAGGAAGACATTGCAGGGATTGGCACAGCTATTGTTTAAGTGAAGGCCTCAGCAGGCTTAATGGTTGAATAGCCTATTCTCTGCTCCTCTGTTCCAGAATCAGAGGTCATAGCCTCATGAAAAATGTTAATCGTTTAAGACTGAGTTCATGAGATTATGCTGTCTGATTTTGGAGACAGAGGAAACATTTTATCTGTAACGACCTCTTTATGGACTACAATAATTTTAAAAGTTTCAATGAGATCATTTCTCATACTTCAATTTCTAGACAATACAGACCCCGGTTCCTCAGTCCCTCTGCATTCAACAATCCACTATTCAAGAGTGAACTGCCATTACACTCCCTCAATGGGATGAGAGGACCAAAGCTGTACATAAACTCCAGTGAGGTTTCACTAAGGCATTGTATAGTTTTGGCAAGACATTTTGTTCCTGTATCGAAATTCCTTTGTGATGAAGGCGAACATATGATTTGTCTTCCTAACTGTTTGCTGCATTTGCAAGCTAATATTTAATGGCATAAAAACAAGGACACCAGGTCTTTTCAGAAACCTGCATTTCCCAACTTCAACATTAAACAAATATTCTGCCTGTTTTTTTCTCTATCAAAGTGAATAGGTTCACAGGTATTCACATTCTATTCCATCTGCCAAGTTTGAACCAATGCAATTTACCTGTCCAAATCCCCTAAAGGCATCGTCACAGCTTACATTCCTATCCAGTTTAGTTTCATCATCAAGTTTGGAAATTTAAAAATTATTAAATATCCTCTCGACAACTATCTGTAAATCCTTTCTGAATCCTCAATGCTTCAAGGAGACCATCTTTCAAGCTTCTAAATTCCAGAGAGTATAAGTTTATTTTATTCAATATCTCCATTCAACAACCCTCTCAGTGCAAGAATCAGTTATGGCCCCAAGAAGATCCTTCATTTGAATAAGGCACCCAAAATTGTGTATGACATTCCAGGTGAAATTTCACAAAAGCAAATTCAGTAAAATGTCTTCATTCTTGAACGCCATTCCCTCTATAATAAAGATATAGCATGTTAACCTTCTATATTTCAAGTCTAAGACCTTTCACATCCTTCTGTCTGAGTATGATTTTTTTCAAATTATAAGAAACTTGTTTTTTTCTATTCTTACAAATAAATGGAACAATGTCATTAACCCCATTTTAATACTTTTTTCCCCATTCACATAACCTGTCTGTATCTCTTTACAGTCTTTTCCATATTATTTGCATAACTTACGAAGGAGACAGGAGATTATCAGGAAACTCTGTTCAGATCCAGAGCCTCTCTGTTGATTGCCTGCTTCTGGCATGAATCTGGTGTTGCAGGGATGCAAGACACCAACATGGTTGGGACTGGGAAATGGTTCCTGCCTTCAATTATTTTCTATATCCACAAGATTTCAGAGCTTGTGTCCCCCTCACAGAGTACTCTCCCACCGAGTTTCCTCTCATCAGCAAATTTGGGGAGTTACAATTGATCCTTTCATCCAAACTATTATAAAAAATTAATAAGGCCTAAGCACTGGTCCTTGCTATTATTATGGCCAAACAACTTGAAAAATGACCTGCTTATTACTTTCCTTACTGTATGTGAATAAATTACTGGCCCACTCTGCAGTGACAGATTCACACACCACGAATCCTGTCACGACAAAAATGGGAATGGCACATGCGTGCCTTTTAGGATCATGTTCTTCATTTCTCTCATTTAACCACACTGCTTTGGACATTAATATCAAGGTCTTCAGATCGGTGAGCTTAGTTTAATTTAGCAGCTTTGAGAAAAGTGAAGCTGTGACAGATCTTTTATTTTCAAATTCCAATCTGCAGCAAATCTAATACTGATCAGGTATTAAGTTGACTAAATAGCATACAGTGTGAGCATCAGCAGAAATGTCGATGAGCAGTAGCAATTAGTACAATGCTTTGGTGTGTGTTACATGTACAAAGTGCAAAATTATTCATGTTGATGCATGATGCATGTAAATGAGAGATACAGTGGTTATTATGCACAGAAAAAAAGCCATTGGATCTGAATGTCACTTAATGCTGGAAGTGTAAAGATATATGCAATGGCAGAGAAAATTAAACTAAAGAACCTGCAGAAATGAAAGTTAAGGCATTGAAAATTAGTGTCAATTTCACACTCGCATATGCTGCAGAATTTCACTGTTGCCATTTTGAATTTGCCGGTCTGTTTGACATCTAGTACCCATGCTTGAAACCAATGAAAACTTCTTTCAACATATGCTTCACAGTTTATAGGCTCTTTTCGACTAATTCCATGTCTCATTGCAAAGCTAACTGTGGGAAATCACTTGTCCGCTATTTGGACAGTCAAAATGTTTTCTTTTGAGTTTTTTGCGAGCTCTGGCTACTCAATGCAACAGTCATCTTTTGTGAAGCTGTTTGGTAAGTCAACAGTACGTTTTCACCAGAAATCTTTAATAACTATTGATAAGTTTGCTGCTTGAACAGCTGTTATAGCAGAAAGATGAGGAGAAGGAAACAGTAGTCCATAGAATTACTGCTGCAGAGACTAGAGACAGAGGGGACATTCACAGAATAGCTTATCGCACATAAATATAGAAGCTCAGAAGCTTAATTTACAGAAAACTGGTTTGTGAGGAGGCCCCACCTTTTCATGGAGTTGAATCTCTCACTGCAGCAGACACAAGACAATTGACATAATTGAGGATGGCTGGTAAGATTACCATCATCCTGAATGTTAGCCTCAGAGATTTCCCAGGGCACAGCAAGTGACATTTTCAGCAGAAGTCACTGCATTCTTCAACTCTGCATTCAGAAAATGGCGTACATATCCTTGAAAAGAATGCCAATGGCTTTGTATAATTCCCAACACATGACAACAAAGCAAGAGGACCAGACTCTGGTGAACATTATTAAATACTCCTGTCTGACACAGAAGTGAATCTGCACAGTTACTGCCTTTGCTGTTTGAGTTCATGTATCTCTGGACATTGGAGTGTGTCTTGGAAAAATTAGCAAACAGCAATATTCATAGCTGACCTTGGAGGAACCTATGTAAGAGAGCTCATAGCATGGGAACAGATAAGTGCATAGATTTTTAGTGTAATCTTGCTGTAAATCTATAATGATGAGGGGATTGAGTTCCTTCTTGATCTTTCTTGTTTTATTAAAATCTGTCTCCTGATTAAATTTTAAAAATATAAACAATAATTATTAGCCGGGAGCAGTTTTTTTTAGAGCAATAAGACAGTACTATTTTCTAGGTTTGTATATTGTGAAGGAGTAAAGATGGCCTTTAGTAGAGTGATGTGTTTATCCTGATGGATGTGGGAGTTTAGGGCGAGTTTCCATGTTACTGATGATTATGTCAGCGGCAAGTGTCTTTGGTTGTGAATCCTCTCAGATCACATAGATCGGTTGGACTGGCAGTTAGAGGCAATAAGGAATTTACAGGAGCATGGATGGTAGTTATAGGAAGGGAGAAAAGCCATAGATACATTCAGGTAGATGGATTAACTGCAGGAAAGCTAGGAGGGGTATGCAGGTAATGCAGGGGTCTTCTGTGGCTCTCCCCATCACAAACAACAATGTTGTTTTGGAACATTTAGGGGGTGATGGACTCTCAGGGGAATGTATCATGAACAGCTAAGTTTTTAGTACCAAGAATGGCTCTAATGGATTGAAAGGTACATTGAGTTCCAAGCAATCAACTGTGTTAGGCAAATCCCTAGTCAGAGGCACAGACAGATGTTTCTGTGGCCAGCAGCGAAAATTCAGAATGGTGTGTTGCTTCCCTGGTGCCAGAATCAAGGATGTCTCAGAGAGGGTGCAGAATGTTCTCAAAAAGGGAGGGGACCAGCAGGAGGTGATTGTACACACTGGATCCAATGACATAGGAAGGGAAAAGATTGAGATTCTGAAGGGAGATTATAGAGAGTTAGGCAGGAATTTAAAAAGGAGATATTCAATGGTAGTAATATCTGGATTACTCCTAGTGCTACAAGCTAGTGAGGGTAGGAATAGAAAGCTAGAGCAGATGAATGTGTGGCTGAGGAGCTGGTGGAGGGGAGAAGGGTTTACAGTTTTGGATCACGGGAATCTCTTCTGGGGTAGAAGTGACCTAAACAAGAAGGACGGATTGCACCTGAATTGGAAGGGGACTAATATTCTGGCAGGGAGACTTGCAAGAGCTGCTGGGGCAGATTTATACTAGTAAGGTGGGGAGATTGATCCCAGGGAAATAGTGAGGAAAGAGATAAATATGAGATGGTGAACTTGGGAAAAGGAGACAATCAAACAGTTAGGGTAGGCAGGGACAAAGTAGAGAATAAGGTAGCAATGATAAATTTAATTGCATTTATTTAAATGCAAGATTCCCAACAGGGAAGGCAGATGAACTCAGGACATGGTGAGGAACATGGGACTAGGATATAATAACAATTACAAAGACTTCGGGTTGGGCAATAGCTTAATGTCCCAGGAAACAAATGTTATAGGAAGGACATAAAGGGGTGCAAGAGAAGAGGGAAAGTGGTGTTTTTGATAAGGGATAGCATTATGGCTGTACTTGGGGAGGATATTCCTGGGAATACATCTAGGGAGGTTATTTGGATGGAACTGAGAAATAAGAAAGGGATGATCACCTTATTGGGATTGTATTATAGACCCGCAGTATTCAGAGGGAAATTGAGAAACAAATTTGGAAGGAGATTTCAGTTATCTGTAAGAATAAGAAGGTGGTTATAGTTGGAGATTTTAACTTTCAAAACGTAGACTGCCATAATGCTAAAGGTTTTAATGGGGAGGAATTTCTTTTAAGTGTGTATAAGAAAATTTTCTGATTCAGTGTGTGGATGTACGTACTGGAGAATGTGCAAAACTTGACCTACTCTTGGGAAATAAGGCAGGGCAGGTGACTGAGGTATCAGTGGGGGAGCATTTTGGGGCCAGTGACCATAATTCTATTAGATTTAAAATAGTGATGGAAAGAATAGACCAGATCTAAAAGGTAAAGTTCTAAATTGGAGAAAGGCCAATTTTGATAGCGTTAGGCAAAAACTTTCAAAAGCTGTTAGGGGGCAGATGTTTACAGGTAAAGGGACGGCTGGAAAATGGGAAGCCTTCAAAAATTAGATAATGAGAATCCAGAGACAGTATATTCCTATTAGGGTGAAAGGAAAGGCTGGTAGTTGCAGGGAGTGCTGGATGAATAAAGAAATTGAGTTTTTGGTTAAGGAAAAAAGGAAGCATATGTCAGGTAAAGACAGGATAGATCGAGTGAATTCTTAGAAGAGTATAAAGGCAGTAGGAGTACATTTAAGAAGGAAATCAGTAGGACAAAATGGGAACAGGTATTAGCTTTGGTAAATAGGGTTAAGGAGAATCCAAAGGGATTTTATAAATATATTAAGGACAGAAGCGTAGCTAGGGAGAGAGTAAGGCCCCTCAAAGATCAACAAGGCAGCCTATGTGTGGAAACACAGGAGATGGGGGAGATATTAAATGAGTATTTTGCATTAGTGTTTACTGTGGATAAGGACATAGAAGATATAGAATGTAGAAAAATAAATGGTGACATCTTGAAAATTGTTCATATTATAGAGGAGAAGGTGCAGGATGTCTTAAAACGCATAAAAGTGGGCAAATGATCAAGATCTGATCAGGTGTACCCTAGAACTCTGTGGGAAGCTAAGGAAATGATTGATGGACCCCTTACTCTGATATTTTTATCAGATTGTCACAGATAAGGTGCCGGAAGACCAGAGGTTGGCGAATGGATTCCACTATTTAAGAGCGGTAGTAAGGCCAGGGAACTATAGACTAGTGAGCCATTTATGGTGGGCAAGTTGTTGGAGGGAATCCTGAGGGACAGGATTAACATGCAATTAGAAAAGCAAGAGCTAATTGGGGATAGTCAAAATGGATTTGTGAGTGGGAAATCATATCTCACAAACTTGATTGAACGTTATGAATAAGTAACAAAGAGGACTGAGGAGGGCTGAGCAGTGGACATGATCTATATGGACTTCAATAAGGCATTCAAAAGGTTCCGAGGAAAAAGTGAGGTCTGCAGATGCTGGAGATCAGAGCTGAAAATGTGTTGCTGGAAAAGCGCAGCAGGTCAGGCAGCATCCAAGGAACAGGAAATTCGACGTTTCGGGCATAAGCCCTTCATCAAAAGGTTCCCCATGGGAGACTGATTAGCAAGGTTAGATCTTATGGGACACATGGAGAACTAGCCATTTGAATACAGAACTGGCTTGAAGGTGGTGGAGGAGGTTTGCTTTTCAGACTGGAGGCCTGTGACCAGTGGTGTGCCACAAAGATCGGTGTTGTGTCCACTGCTTTTTGTCATTTATATAAATGATTTGCATGTGAACACAGGAGGTACAGTTAGTAAGTTTGCAGATGACAGCAAAATTGGAGGTGTAGTGGACAGCAAAGAAGATTACCTGCGTACAAGTGGATCTTGATCAGTTCGGCCAATGGGCTGAGGAGTGGCAGAATGGAGTTTAATTTAGATAAATGCAAGGTTTGGCATTTTGGAAAGGCAAATCAGAGTAGTACTTATATACTTAATGGTAAGGGCCTGGGGAATGTTGCTAAACAAAGAGACCTTGGAGTGTAAGCTCATAGCTCCTTGAAAGTAGAATTGAAGGTAGATAGGATAGTGAAGAATGCGTTTGGTATACTTCCTTTATTGGACAGAGCATTGAGTATAGGAGTTGGGAGGTCACGTTACAAATGTACAGGACACTGTTTAGGCCACATTTGGAATATTGTGTGCAATTCTGGTCTCCTTCCTATTGGAAGGATGTTGTGAAACTTGAAAGGGTTCAGAAGAGATTTACAAGGATGTTGCCAGGGTGGAGGATTTGAGCTACAGGGAGAGCTGAATAGGCTGGGGCTGTTTTCCCTCAAGCATCAGAAACTGAGGGGTGATCTCATAGAGGTTTTTAAATCATGAGGAACATGGATAGGGTAAATAGACAAAGCCTTTTCCCTGGGGTGGGGGAGTCCAGAACTAGAGGATATAGGTTTAGGGTGAGAGGAAAAATTTAAAAGAGACCTAAGGAGCAATTTTTCATGCAGAGGGTGGTGCATGTATGGAATGAATTGCCAGAGGAAGTGATGGAGGCTGGTACAGTTACAACATTGAAAAAAACATCTGAATGGGTATATGGATAGGAAGGGTTTAGAGAGATATGGGCCAAATTCTGGCAAATGGGACTAGAATAGGTTAGTATATCTGGTCAGCTGCGATGAGTCGGTCCGAAGGGTCTTTTTCCGTGCTGCACATCTGTATGACTCTATGACTCTAAGTCACAAGTGGACATAATTCTGCATTCCCCAGTCACAGGTGTGCAGGCCAGGGGAATCTGTAAAATTGCTCTTAGACAGTCATTACAATATCTTTCAGGGTATCTCTTTTTGTTGTCACTTCTACATTTCACCATTCTTCCTCAAAGCTATATGGGCAGAATTTTGTTAGACAATAGGGTTTTTCACTCTGCTACTGAATAATCAGTAGCAAATGCAGACTACCAATGACAGCAGATCTGCAGCTAATTAATGGTCTGAGGAGTATGAATTGGCTGAAGACAGGTCTTCTACTCTGAGTGGAAGTCCTATCTCAGCAGCACTATCAAGCTATAATCAACATAATAAATAACAACCCAAATATAAACATTCCCAAATGTAAATGATTCCTCTTCAACATTTCCTGAACAGTCTTTGACAAGATGACCATCCTATCTTTCTCAAATACTTCCCCATTGTTGTCCAGTTAATAATCTCTCCTAGTTCCATTCTTATCGGTCTAACCACAGTCAAAGAATCACATGCATTGGTTTCCATTCTTGTCCCATACTGTTACCTCCTGGTGATGTTGAAACCCTCGACCATTCTTCTGTTACCTCAAGACTTGACTGGTCAAAAACAGTCCTGGTTGATCTCATGCTATCTATCCTCCATGGAACTAAACACAGCAAAGTTCTGCTGTCCATATCTTTTCTAGCCCAAAATCCCATTTTGCTATTACTCCTGTCCTTACTGGGCGACACTGACACCGTCATACAATGTCTTGACTCTAAAATCCACATCCCTGGTTTTGAATCCCTTCAGAACCTTACCTCACTTAATTGCTATTTTGTCCTTGAGCTCACAACCTTCCAAGATTTCTGCACTCCTCTTATACTGGCCTTTGAAATCTGACATCTCCAATGTCAAGCACTGCACCACTGCTGATCACAGCTTTCATTATCTTGGTCCTAAACTCTAGAATACTTTCTCAGAGTTCCAACATCCATCTGCTCTTCTACTTTGCTTTCCTTCTTTAAAACATTGTTTAAAATTTGTCTCTTTGACCAAACGCTTGTTCATCTGACTGAGCACCTCCTTACATGACCTGGTGTCATACGGTATTGTTTTATAATACTCCTGAGAAAGACCTTGAGACATTTTATAATGTTAAAGGCACTGTATCAACATAACTTGCTATTTTTGCAGGAACGTGGTCCCGGCTGTGCTCACAATAACAAGAATATGAATGAGACTTTTGCCTTAGCACACTGGATCAGATTATTGAAGTATTTTTTTGCCTCGTCTCCTGGCCCTACTTCTGGCAATTACAACCACAATCATAGTGAATTGTCCTTTCTTCAGCTGCAAGTCACACTTGTCGCATATGATGGAAATAGGGCAATCTATATTCTCCTTAATCACTCCCGTAAAGTTTCCAGAGTATTATCATTGTTGAAATTTATTGGCTTAGTGTGCAAGCCACCATCCATTGAGCTACATAATGCGTATTGCAGCTTCCACATGTGAGATGCAGAACACCAAGTACTGATATTGGAGCTGCTCAAAATCCTCCTCGGTCTTGCTACCCTTCAAATAGGAAGGTTTCTTAAACATCAGACTAATTCAGATTGATTTTTAAGTTCAACCAGAAGTTGATAAAGAAACTAAGAATGAATGGATTAGTACATAACTGTTAGATATCAGTGAACTAAAGTGTGACAACAAGAGTCGGGAACCAATGTAAGCAACAAGGGAAGGATTTTAAATAGTCGTAAATTATATGTTAAAACTGTAGATAATTGAGAATTGGGATGAGTGTAGGGAAGGGTAAAGACAAAGAGAACATAAGTGAATAACAATATTATTAATATGGCAGGAAACGGTAAAAAAGGAATATTGGAAGCTTCCATAAACAGATGAGAGAAAAAAAGAGGATAAAGAAACAGTGGCCTACCTGAGGTAGCTCAGGAGAATTTGACTTAAAAAATGACCAAGGAAGAGTCAATATTACTAATGACTTCTTTGTGTTTGCGTTTGCTAACAAGTTGGAATACTGCCATCCTCACATTTAGTTTGAATTTAAAGAGCAAAGGGAAATTACCTAAAAGGAGTCACAATGAGAGAAAATTAAAGAGATCAAGTCATGAGGGCCTGACTTCAAAATGGAATGCTGAAATGGAGATAAATTATGGCTATCTAAGGGATCACTAAAATGTAAAGAAGACTGGAGAATAGAAAATGTAGTTCCCAATTTGTAAAAACTAAAAATAGCAACTAAGGAAACAATAGGCCAACGGCCTTGGCATAGTGAGAAAATATTTCAAAGTATTCTGAGAGGACAGTGAGGCAAAATAATGATAAACAATAAAAATACCTAGATTTTGCATGATGAATCATGAAGGACCTAATTGATTATTTGCTAAGGGGAATTCTAAATTTAACTAACCAAGACTTCAGCAAAGCTGTTAATAAAATACCAAGGAGGAAGTTATTATATGAGGTACAAAGAGATGGAATACGAGGGAGGATTTTGAAGTGGATACCTAACCAATGGAGTCAGAGGGTACCTATTAAATGAACCACATTAACTTGGAAAGAGGAGATAAGCAATAAGCCACAGTCCATTGTGGTCTAAGCAAATATTGATGATTTGGTTGAATAGGAATCAAAATCCCCAAGTCTGCCAAAAATTCCAAATTAGGAAATCACGTAGATTAGCTGGGAATTCAATGAACAACTTCAGAAAGATCTGGACAGGTTAGGAATTAAGTTCTAGTGATGAAGATGATACTTAATTTGGGGAAATGCAAAGTCATGAAGCTGAGGAAACGCAAGCTGCAGGAGTGAAGAAAGGGAGCATCTAAAGGAGACACAGGAAAGAAATTGGGGAGAATGGATTTAAGCAACCAGCACAACATTCCGTAATTAGTTTATACAAAACACTGACCCACAATCTGTACACTTATACCAACACCATATAGTAGGCATAGACTCTGTCCAATCCTGTCAATGCTTTCCGAGTGCTTTTTAAGGAAGGATATGCTTGGCTCAAAGGACGTACAGCAGTATATTAGTTCCTACAAAAAGATGGTTATCCTAAAATGATTGCATAAATTGGGCATGCATTCTCTGACATTTAGAAGATTGAGAGGTTATTTAATTAGAACTTACAAGGTTTTGAAGGGGATTGGCCATGTAGACACTAAGAGATTGTCTCCCTATAGGAGAAAGTGAGGTCTGCAGATGCTGGAAATCAGAGCTGAAAATGTGTTGCTGGAAAAGCACAGCAGGTCAGGCAGCATCCAAGGAACAGGAGATTCGACATTTCAGGCATAAGCCCTTCCTCAGGAATGAGGAAAGTGTGTCCAGCAGGCTAAGATAAAAGGTAGGGAGGAGGGACTTGGGGGAGGGGCGATGGAGATGCGATAGAGATGCGATAGGTGGAAGGAGGTCAAGCTGAGGGTGATAGGCCAGAGTGGGGTGGGGGCGGAGAGGTCAGGAAGAAGTTTGCAGGTTAGGAAGGCAGTGGTGAGTTCGAGGGATTTGACTGAGACAAGGTGGGGGAGGGGAAATGAGGAAACTGAAGAAATCTGAGTTCATCCCTTGTGGTTGGACGGTTCCCAGGCAGAAGATGAGGCGCTCTTCCTCCAACCGTCATGTTGTTATGGTCTGCCTGACCTGCTGTGCTTTTCCAGCAACACATTTTCAGCATTGTCTCCCTACAGACAGGATGGAGCACAAACCCAGGTCAAGGGATTGATCAATTTAGTACTGAAATTAGGAGAAACTTCTTTACTCAAGTAGATCTGAACCTTTGGGATTTTCCACCCCAGATATTTTTGAGTACACTCAGTACACTTAAGATTTAAAGCTCAGAAAGTTAGATTTTTGATTTTACACAAAATCAAGGGAAAGGGAAAGCAGGCAGGAAAGTGGAGTTAAAGCCCAAGATTGAATAGTGGAGCAGGCTCAGAACTGAATAATCTTCATCTGCTCCTACCTCTTATCTGAAGTGTCCATCAATAAGCCAACTAATTACCTTAATTATCTTAATTGAGTGACCACTTCTGGTCAAATGGCAGCTAAGCAAATAGCATTCCCTTCTTTGGTAATGTTATATGGCCATAGGAGCACACTAGCCTTGTGTGTCTTTTTGCCATCTCCAAATCTCTCAAAGGGCAGATATGGGAGGAACAGTGTGTTGATAGCCAAAAATTAACAAAATGGAAAGGGCTTGTTTGTGAAGGCTATCTGGTAAACACATCGGTTTCTGGCATTCTGACTTGCATGTACACTCTTGAAATGAAACAGAATATCAGAGTTTGTAGCATGCTGGCCGTGCATATGAGAAGGTCAAAAGAAGGATAAAATGTGCAACCTAATGGTGTTAGTATGATCTTCTCTGCAGATTCAGTTTCATTTCTATTTTTAAAGTGTGAGTGGGGATTATGTAGGATAAGTAACTGATTCAAAAATGTTGTGAATGTAACATGTACAGTCAAAATTATGAGAGCACTGAGGCACCCTAGGGTTATGGATGTGTTGTACCCTGAAACAATCTGATTCACTTACATCTCCTGAACACCACACTGAATGGCACTGATGATATGCACTGACTCAGTCTATTGATATTAATGTAACATTCTCCTACTATACTGTCTGGTTCCATTACATCTCCCGGCTGTTCAGTCCAATGATATCTGTAGTGCGCAGAGATAAAAGGAATAAAAACTTCAATGCAGCAGATGAATAGAGCTGAGCTGTTTATATTAGGGGGAAGTTCTTTGAAATATTAAACAGCAAAAAATAACTGTGCTCTCACCATTCAAATATGCCAGCTGCAAACTGAGGCCACTTGTGGTAAACACCATTACTGGCCACTTTAAATATCAAAAGATTGAAAACAATATCATGATTTTGGCATTTGTCCAGCAGGTATTATGTATGATAACTAGTTTAAATTACCAGGAAGCCCTATTTAATTTTCAGCATGCAGTCTAAATCATTCGCATTAATTAATAGTTTAGAGGTGGGAAGTAGGTTAGATCCTTTTGGTTAATTCTGTGGTCTAAATATCCATTGAAACCAATTAATATAACTAGAAGGATTTAAGCCAGGCATTACTGATCCTCATTTAAATTATTAGGTCACAGTGACCCACAGAATTTTGCTTAAATCATTATATGAGGATTACCAGCCTGAGATATTGAGAGCAGAGTATCTTCTTGTTTTCTTTGTATGATTAGAAAATATTTGATATGCTCAGCAGGTTCATCAGCATCTGAAGGAGTGGTAAGCAATTAACATTGTAGATGGGAATTTGACTTGTGTTCAGAAAACCTACAGGCTGTCCAGCTTTTTGGCTATTACAATCTTTGTTTTGTATGTTTTCACTACTGAAGTGAATTAAGTCATTGTCATTTAGTGGGAACTATGTGTTATGTTATGCATCATGTGAATAACTTCAAAGGTTTATAAAATCATGAGTATAGGGGTTGAGAGGTCATGTTGTAACTACACAGGACATTGGTTAAGCCATCATTGGACTGTTGCGTGCAATTCTAGTCTCCCTCCCATAAGAAGGATATTTTGAAACTTGAAAGGGTTCAAAAAATTTACAAGGATGTTACCAAGGTTGGAGAGTTTGAGCTATAGGGACAGGCTGAATAGACTGGAGCTGATTTCCTGGGAGCATTGGAGGCTGAGGGGTGTCCTTTATAAAGATTTATAAAAATCATGAGGGATATGGATAGGGTGAATAGCCAAGGTCTTCCCCCTGAAGTGGGGGAGTCCAAAATTACAGGTCATGAGTTTCAAGTGAGGGGGGGAAAGACTTAAGGGGCAACTTCTTCACACAGAAGGTGGTGCGTGTGTGGAATGTGCAGCCAAAAGAAGTAGTGGAGGCTGGTACAATTGTGACATTTAAAAAGCACCTGGATGGGTATGTGAATAGGAAAAGTTTAGAGGGACGTGGACCAAACACTGGCAAATGGAACTACATACACTTTAGGATATCTGGTCAACATTGAGTTGGACTAAAGGGTCTGTTTCCATGCTGTACATCTCTATAACTCTATAAGGGCTATAGGTAGAGCTAATGGTAAGTGTCTTTCTCCTAGAATGGAAATTTCAAGACTAGAGAGCAGATTTTTAAGATGTGAGGGCAGAGTTTTAAAAACACATGAAAGGCAAATTTTATACAAAGGGTGGTTTGCATGTGAAATTAACTTCCTGAGACAGTGTTGGATGTGGGCAGTTAGTGTTTTAAAAGACACTTATCTAAGTATATGGTTAGAAAAGTTTGAAGCAATGTGGGCCAGGAGCAAGAACTAGTTCAGTTTGGGATTACATTCAGCATGGATGGATTGGACCGAAGGATCTATTCCCATGCTACATGACTCTACATCTTTCCTTCAAGCAATGGAACAACAGTGACAATGAATCTTCAATCATTGGACTGAAAATACCCTGCTTGCTTCAAATCAATACTGAAAGTGGAATACCTTACAGGACCTGTGATCCCAGAAAGGAAGTTAGCCATTCACAAAATTTTAAAATTCCAAATATTCCTGATATAAAGCCAGACTTCGGGGAACCAAGGTATAACAAGGATGTTAATGTTTTCAGCACCCTCAATACTTTTAAGTTTGATACAAATTTCCCCAAAGCCACCAGGAATTGATTAAAGGGGTAGAAATTGACTTTTGCTTGTTAGGGTCCAAAATTGGCGATCATCCAGAATCTATTCTAGATTAGATTGATAGTGAGCTTATTTTCCAGAATTAATAAAGCCATTTGCCCCATCATCTCAGGTGTGTAGATGCCCCTATGGTGATGGGAGGGGGGGTGTGGGGAGGCACAGTGAAGGTCAACAATGTGTATGGGAGATGGGCCCAAATGCTATTTAATTAGGGAACGCCTGTTTCTTCTTGGCTCCACAGCAATCACATTTAATTTCTCTCCTTTTTTTTTCAGAAAATCTCTTGCATTTTGTTGGTGGTGAACCAAGTTTGGCTGTTAGTCCATATCTGTGACCAATTTGAGTAAATCGTCGTAAAAATGGTGCAAATCTAAGCCATTCTTAAAAGCCATGCTGGACAACTAAAAAGATATTTCATGGTAATCAACCACCTATTTCTAGTTCTGATATTGCAAAAAATGCTAGGGCATCGAAATTAGAACATGAACTGTTTCATTATGGCAGTTTGAGCCATTCAACATTTGATGTTCCTAGCCCTTGTTAATACATGAGCTGCTTTCTGCTCCTCCACACAAAGATTTCTCACGTCAAGATTAGAAATTGTTTTTGGATTTTCCACAATTGTTAGTTAATCCCTCTTAGCTGTCTCATAAATGCCACATTGCAAGCTAGCAGGCTTGACTTGAATCCATCCCTAGAATGTTGCCCTGTGTGTTTCTATTGATCATGGCTATAATTAATTTCCTAGAGCTAGGAGAGATGAGCAGACGGAAATTGGGCACAACTTTTGCCAGCAGCTATGGTGTCCCAGAGAACATTTTTCCCATTGTTCAATGATATCCAATTATTAAATGTACTGATACTAGCACTTTTGCTGGATCCTTTTTATTTGTGAATATTTTAGTTGATTCTGTTTGATCAGCAGGTGAAGCCTACTCATACAAGTTAATACTAAGTGGCAACATTCACCTCTGGCAATGTTTTTTTTTGTTCGTTATCTGGATTTCACATGTCAAATCAAGAAGTAAAGCTGATTTATTTTTAAGGCACAATGCAGTAAAACTAACTGCAGATGTCTTCAACAACCTTGTCATCAACTTGAATATCTATCTGAAATTATACCTTTTATCAAAGTAATTTAGATCTACTGTCTTCATGTTAGATGAAAAAGTGGAAATCATGTCACAAGCAATCAGCCTTTTGACTTCTATCCAAAAGAACCATAGAATTATGAAATGAGGCAGTACAAAAAAACCAATGTTGCCGGTCCTGACTCTGTGAAACGGCCATCCAGTTCATCCATTGCCCTGCTCTTTCGTTCTCACCCCCAAAATATTCCCTTTTGAAGTAACCACCTAATTTCCTTCTGAAAGTTATTATTGATTCTGCTTACACCATCCCTTCAAGTATTGCATTTTAGATAAAAGCATGTCACTTCATAAAGATTTCTCCTTAAACTGCCTCCAGTTCCTTAAACAGTTTATATATGTCCTCTAGTAACGAGCATTTTTTCATTTCTTATTTATTATACCAAACTCTGCTCTATCTCACTGTCCTCGAGGTAGAACAGCACCAACTCCCTTGGTCTGTCCATGTAACTGAACTCCTGAAGTCGTGTTTTAGCAGATGTCTCATCTATAGGGTGTAGGTTTGCTCGCTGAGCTGTAGGTTTGATATCCAGACGTTTCATTACCTGGCTAGGTAACATCATCAGTGGCGACTTCCAAGTGAAGCGAAACTGTTGTCTCCTGCTTTCTATTTATATCTTTCTCCTGGATGGGGGTTCCTGGGGTTTGTGGTGACGTCATTTTCTGAGGGGTTGATAGATGGCATCTAGATCTACGTGTTTGTTTATGGTGTTGTGTTGGAGTGCCAGGCTTCTAGGAATTTTCTGGCATGTCTTTGCTTAGTCTGTCCCAGGATAGATGTGTTGTCCCAGTTGAAATGGTGTTTTTTTTTTCATCCGTGTGTAGGGCTACGAGGGAGAGCGGGTCGTATCTTTTTGTGGCTAGCTGGTGTTCATGTATCCTGATGGCTAACTTTTTTCCTGTTTGTCCTACGTGGTGTTTGCGGCAGTCCTTGCATGAAATTTTGTAGATGACGTTGGTTTTGTCCATGGGTTGTACTGGGTCTTTTAAATTTGTTCGTTTTTTGTTTGAGAGTGTCGGTGGGTTTGTGTGCTACTAGCATTCCGAGGGGTCTCCTGAACAGAAGGGACTACATAGAAAAAGCCAATGAACTACCTGCAGACACCAACACCTACCAAAAGGTGGCGCTAGACCCAACCCCACAACTAGGAAACAAAATTACATATCTCCTAAGAAAATTACACAATTCCAGACAATTAAACAAGACGGAATTCCAGAAAATGAAACCCGACGGGACCAATACCCCACGATTCTACAGACTACCATAAATCAGGAGCCCCCTCAGACCTATAGTCTCACTACCCAGAACACCAACTTACAGACTGGCCAAATAACTACACGCAAGACTGAAGTACCTAGTAGAAGAGTCACAGCACTCCATCCACTTCACCCAAGAATTCCTGAAAATCATCAAAAACACCAAAATATAGGAAGACGAAGCAATGATCTCATTCGACGTAACAGCACTGTTCACCTCCATCAACATTGACCTAGCAAAGGAAACACTTACCACACTTTTAGAAGAGACCATCACACACCCACCAAACACCATCAATCATATTACCAATGAAAATATCATGAAGCTAGTGGACCTGTGCCTCATCACCCACTTCACTTTCAACAACATAGTCTACAAACAAACCAACGGCACACTCATGGGATCTCCGCTATCGGGATTCCTAGCAGAAGCAGTAATGCAAAGGCTAGAACAAACAGCCCTACCAATCATCAAACCAAAAATCTGGGTTCACTACGTAGATGACACCTTTTTGTCAGCACAAAATGAAACAAGATAGAAGAGACATTTAACATCAACAACATCCTCACAGGCATAAAGTTCACCAAGGAGGAAGAAACTGTCAACAAACTTCCCACTTCTGGACGTCACAATAGAAAGAAACGACAACAGAGAATTACA
The DNA here is from genome assembly GCF_020745735.1 of Hemiscyllium ocellatum. NCBI lineage: Eukaryota > Metazoa > Chordata > Chondrichthyes > Orectolobiformes > Hemiscylliidae > Hemiscyllium > Hemiscyllium ocellatum. Next base: position 84,274,446 of record NC_083408.1, read on the forward strand.
AACCTGCATATACAGAAAACCGACAAACACTGACCAAATACTCAACTACACCAGCAACCATCCCAACACGCACAAACTAAGCTGTGTCAGAACACTATTCCAACGAGCTACCACACACTGCAGCACAGACGAACTTTGAAAAACAGAGGAGAACTACCTATATGAAGTATTCAAGAAGAACGGCTACTCAAAAAACACAGTGCGCAGATTCCTCAAGAACAAACCACGACAAGCAGACAAAACACAGTCAGAAACCCAAACCACCTTCAAAGGTGGTTTCAGAAATGGCAGCCAGACTGCTGAGACCCCTCGGAATCCGAGTAGCACACAAACCCACCAACATTCTCAGACAAAAACTAACAAATTTAAAAGACCCAGTACAACCCATGGACAAAACCAACGTCATCTACAAAATTTCATGCAAGGACTGACACAAACACTACATAGGACAAACAGGAAGAAAGTTAACCACCAGGATACATGAACACCAGCTAACCACAAAAAGATACGACCCGCTCTCCCTCATAGCCCTACACACGGATTGAAAAAAAACACCATTTCAACTGGGACAACACATCTATCCTGGGACAGGCTAAGCAAAGACATGCCAGAGAATTCCTAGAGGCTTGGCACTCCAACCACAATGCCATAAACAAACACGTAAATCTAGATGCCATATATCAACCCCTCAGAAAACAAACAGGAAATGACATCACCACAAACCCCAGGAACCTCATCCAGGAGAAAGATAGAAAGCAGGAGACAACAGCTTCACTTCACTTCACTTAGAGGTCACCACTGATGTTACCTAGCCAGGTAATGAAACGTCTGGATATCAAAACTACAGCTCAGCGAGCAAACCTACACCCTAAATCTCAACCTGAGCTACAAAACCTTCACAAACCTTGCATCTCCTGTATATTCTCTAAGGTTTCCACATCATTCTCAAAGTGTCATGTCCATCATTAAACACAACGTCTCAGCTCCAACCTAACCATTGATTAATAAAGTTTAGCAGGAGTTTCTTGCTTTTGTCCACTATGCTGTTGTTTGCAATCCCAAGGATGTCTGATTTCTAAATATCTTTCACAACTTGTCTCAGCAACTTCAAACACTGTATATACTCACCCAGTTCCTACACACCTTTTTAAGTAACCTGTTCAGACCTATTATGATAAACCTGGATCAGGTAGGACTTGAAGCAGAAGTAGGAATTGCTGGAGAACCCAACAGGTCTGGCAGCATTTGTGAGAACAAAGCAGTGTTCATGTTTTGATTCTGGTAATTCTTCAGCAGAAGATCTGAACCCTGCTCTTCAAGGAGAAAGTGAGGACTGCAGATGCTGGAGATCAGAGCTGAAAAATGTGTTGCTGGAAAAGCACAGCAGGTCAGGCAGCATCAAAGGAGCAGGAGAATTGACGTTTTGATTCCTGAAGAAGGGCTCATGCCCAAAACATCGATTCTCCTGCCCCTTGGTTGCTGCCTGACCTGCTGTGCTTTTCCAGCAACACATTTTTCAACCCTGCTCTTCTAGCCCAGTGGTAGTGACACTTCCACTATGCCACAAGAACCTCTCTGCATTCCTTTTAAATGTTTTCCAATAGTCTGAAAAGGACAACTAGGTTAGTTTAAAATTAGTTTTCTTTCATTACTGTGATTTATAAGTATTTGAAAAGGTTTAAATTTTAAGGAAAAGGAACTAAAGGGTTAAGTACATAACATTAACTGTGAGGCTTAATCTTCCTCTATCATAAACAGGAATATAATAATCACTGCAACTAGTGTTTTTAAAAGGTTTGAACTGTCAGATGTCTGGTAATCACAATTCAATTTTTGCATATTTCATATGGCATAAACAAAATTCTAAGGCAAGACCAGATTTTCCCTGTGAGCTTCTGAACCTCCCCATCAGGATCTACTGTGAGTCTGGAGATCACAATTGAAGAGAAAATGGTCAGTTATTGTGATTTTCTTTACAGCAGCTGGTCAATAACCAGAGGATGGGCTCGCCATTCAATGAAAGGTGGTTGAGTAGGCTCTCAAACCTGGAAGGTCAGTCAGAGACCTTCTAATTTGAAGGTCGATGCCACAGCAGGGAAGTGAGAAAGAAGCTACCTCAAAATGGAGCACCTTCATTCCAACTTGCCAAAATGGAAAATGGCTTTTGGAGGCAGGTAGAGAGAGTTGGGAGATATTCTATACAGTGCCCTGTGGTAATTATTGTACAAAATAGATATGGAGGGCCTTTTGTACTTGCTTAGAGACCTGACCCTTGCTTTATCAGAAGGATGCAGCCCTCAGCCAGCTAAATATGTCTTGGCCACTTCGAGGAGTTTGGAAATTTTATGCCACCATATCCCCACTATCACCCAACCCCAACCCCTGAGGAATTAGGTTGGGAGTAAGATAGAATGAGGAGAATTACCTTGCAGGCCCTATATTTTATTAACAAATGGTTCCAGGTGCCAGTGGAAGATTACCAAAATTGTTTGCAATGGATGTAATTTTTTGACTGCTCACTCCACACTGAATAAATGAGGGAGTCAATTGTTTAACTAACCTGGTCTATCCAACTACACATACTTGAGTTAATTTTCCAAACTTTTTACAAGTTGTTTGATCAGCTCAGCAAACTGCATGTGGAATGTATTGTGTGAGGTAATGACTGTGAGTCAGTTAATGTTGAAGTTGGACTAGCTCCACCTGATAATACCGCACAGTCTTTAGATGGAGAAATAGTTAGTCTTATAATAAAGTCCCAATCGAGACAAACGTGGTAAACCAGGCTCCTGAATTGTGCCTAACTGGTTAACGTTAATTGCATCTATTGCTATTACACTGAATTATAGCTTGTTATGTAAGCTATAGCTTGTTAAGTGCCTCTTGTTTTTTTTTCTTAAGACTTTCTTGTGACCTATCCTCTACCACTGGCAATTACACAAGATTTGAGCGAAAATGTGTAGCTCATGTGCTGGTTGCTGTGGTTGTAGGTATGTTCGCCGAGCTGGGAATTTGGTTTGCAGATGTTTTGTCCCCTTTCTAGGTGACATCCTCAGTGTTGTGCATGTTCCTGTGAAGCACAGTTGGCATCTATTTGGTTTCGTTCCCGTTTCTTCCGGTTGTTTGTTGCAGTGGTCGGTATGTTGGGTCTGGTCAAAGTGTTCACTGATGGAGGCTGTACTTCTAGGAATCCTCTGGCTGTCCTGTTATTGTGTTGTCCTGGTTGAATTTGTAGTCCTTGTTGTCTGTGTATAGGCACTAGGGCCAGCTGGTCACAGCGTCTAGTGGCTAGTTGACGTTCAGGAATGTAGATTGCGAGCTGTCTGCCTATTTGTCCTATACAGTATTTCACGCAACCCCTGCATGGAGTCTTGTACACTACGTCTATCCTGCTTATGATGGGTATTGGGTCCTTTTTTTCTGGTTAGTTGTTGTCTGAGCATGGCTGTCAGTTTATGTGCTGTCATAAATCAAAGTGGTCAGAAGAGTTTGGCTGTCAGTATTGAGATTTTTTTAATATAAGGTAGAGTGGTAAGTGTTGGGTTCTGGCATGCAGGGAGTGCTGCAGTGTGTAGCCCTTTTTGAACAGTTTCTCTTGCAGTTTCTCTTGTGTGTGTCTGGTGATTGCTGTTATAATCCATGTTTGTGGCTTTCCTGTACGCTTTTGACGTGCATTTCCCATTCTGTTTTCTTTCTACCATCACAACAACCAACCCCCATTCCTGGATAATTTCCTACTGATCCCTGTGAGCCTGGTGTTGATAATCTGGTGTGCGCTCTCGATCTCTGTTCTTTTAATTATTACGAAAGCATCTACACGCACAGATAACAACCACACATTCAGCTGGAGCAACACAACAATAATAGGACAAGCCAGAGAATTCCTAGAAGTTCGGCACACATCCATAGTCTCCATCATTAAACACATTAACCTAGACCCAATAAATTGACCACTGCAACAAACAACCAGAACTGGCAACCAGCAGCAGTGGGAACGAAACCAAATAAATTCGAACGGACACAGTATAGCAGTGCTTCACAGGAGGCTCCAGACCATTGAGGATGTCACCAAGACTGGGGACAAAACGCCTGCAAACCAAATTCCCAGCTCGGTGAATATACTCACAAGAACTGCAGTTGGACTAGGATCGCAGATTCAGCAGACAGAAGAAGATGTAAACACAATAGAGGCTTTTAAAGACCTGTAGGCACTGCAGGGTCTTGAGTGCATCATCATCCTAAATGATGTTATTCTCATTGTTTTAGATTTGTAATCTTTTCATTGTATGTTTAAATTTTAGTTTTTGAGTACCCTACCAGAAGCTGTTTAACTTAATTAATGTTTTCTTTTAAAACTGTTTAAAAACCAGATTGGCAGGTGTAAACTACCGCAACCACGAGCTGCCAGATGTTATTATTCAGAGCCCAATACAATTTGACGGCCAATAAAATGGGTATCATTGATGAAATACTTTTTTTTTTAAGTAATGGAGAAAATCAAGTAACCCAGATGAAGAAAATTTAAAAGACAATTGAGTTCACCATTTTAAGACCATCATCATTTCAAGAAGACACAATGTAAGTTAGCAGCTAAAATGCATAAGCAAACAGTCAAAGCACAGGTCAGGCAGCATCCGAGGAGCAGATGAATCAACATTTCAGGCATATTCCCTTCATCAGGAATGATGCTTGTGAGCCAAGGAGGTGAAGAGATAAATGGGAGGGTGGGGTTGGGGCTGGGGCTGGGGCTGGGGAGAAGGTAGCTGAGAGCGCAGGAGATTGATGAAGGAGGGGGTAATGGGGATAGGCTGGAGAGGAGGGTGGAGTGGATAGGTGGGAAGGAAGATGGGCAGATCAAGAGGGTGCTGCTGAGTTGAAAGGTTGGATCTGGGATAAGATGCGGGGAAGGAAAATGAGGAAACTGGTGAAATCCACATTGATCCTGTATGATTGACTGGTCCCAAGGTGAAAGATGCAGTGTTTCCCCTCCCACGTGGTTAATGCCCTCCACCACACCTCTTCCACTTCCCACATCTCCACGCTGGAACCCATCCAACCGCAGCAAGGACAGAACCTCGCCTTGCATCCTAGCAACCTCCGGATACATCCCATCAACCTTGGCCATTTCCGCCACCTACAAACGGACCCCACCAACAGAGATATATATTTCCCTCCTGACCCCTATCTGCAATCTGTAAAGACCATTCCCTCTGCAACTCTCGTCAGGTCCACACCCCGCACCAACCCACCCTCCCCTCCTGGCACCTTCCCCCTGCCACTTGCAAGAATTGCAAAATCTGTGCCCACACCTCTTCTTTCCCCCACTTCCCCCTCCATCCAGGGCCCCAAATCCCATCAGAGATTTACCTGCACTTCCATACATCATTTACTGTATCCGTTTCTCCCAATGTCATCCCCTTTATTTTGGGGAGACAGAACGCCCTACTTGCAGAATGCTTCAGAGAACATCTCCAGGACACACTCAATAAGCAACCCTACTGCCCCATAGCCAAACACTTCAACTTCCTCTTCCACTCCACCAAGGATATGCAGGTGCTGGGCCTGCTCCATTGCCAAACCCTAACCATCTGACACCTGAAGGAAGAACACTTCATCTTCTACCTTGTGGTTGGAGGGTCCCAATGTAGATTTCACCAGTTTCCTCATTTCCCTTCCCACCCCCCCCCCCCCCCCACTTTATCCCAGTTCCAACCTTCCAACTCGGCACTGCTCTCATGGCCTGTCCATCTTCCATCCCACCTATCCGTTCCATCCTCCTCTCTGACCTATCGCCATTACCCCCACCTTCATCTACCTATTGCACTCTTCGCTACCTTCTCCCCAGCTTCACCCCCTTCCCATTTATCTCTCTTTAACCCTTTGGCTCACGAGCCTCATTCCTGATGAAGGGCTTATGCCCGAAATATCAATTCTCCTGCTCCTCGAATGCTGCCTGACCTACTGTGCTTTTTCAGGCCCACACTTTCGACTCTGATATTCCAGCATCTGCAGTCATCACTTTTCTCCTGGATAAGCAAACAGTCAGCAGCACTCATGGGAGAAAAGACAAGTTGAAAGTATCTCCTCAGAAGAATATTTTCCCTGTGCCTTTTAAAGGTCTGAGGTAAAGACTGTGCTGGGGGGAAAAAAGTGAAGGCTGGACATTCTGGAAAGCAACAGTAAAAGAATGCTGAGTAAGCAATTTAAAAGCTCAGAGTAAAGGTCGTAATTTTTGAGGAAGAGGGGAAAAAATCTTTATACAGCAATAACAATGCAAAGACCAAGCTGTGAATGAGAAGGGAAAGGGGCCTAGTTACCCTCCGAACTGAAAATTGCCACCACCTCGTGTGGGCTCTGAGGCACAGCTACTGTAGATACAGCAGGGATAATAAAAGCAATTTTATACCAAAACTGCAGTATCCGCAAAGAGGCAAAAGTTATTTACATCAATGAAAGGACAAATAAAAGATTTTTAAGAAGGATTTTAATCGACAAAGAATTTTAAGACTCTCCGACTGGGACACTCGGGATTTAAACCATGATTTTCATGGGAGGGGTCATTAAGACAACAGCCACAGAAGTCCATTTTCAAAATAGTGCACATTTTCTTGTGCAAGGTATTAAGCAGTAAAAAGCAGGGAAGCAATACTTTATCGGGGAGAAAGTATCCATCTTACGCGCAAAATGTGGGGAAACCCTCTGGAAGGTGGAAAGCACCATTGTGATTTTATAATAGTTTGCTCCTGGGTTTTTTTTAAAAGTTTTTGAAACTGTAAAACAGATACACACATACAGTATTGATATTGAACAATGGTGGCATATCCAGCTTCTCATAGTGGTCATCACTAATACCTTTAGGTATGCTTAACATTAATTAGTTATCATGCGACAAGCTAAATCTTGTGTAAAACACATACTGCTCTTTTAAGACTCTCTAGTGATCTATCCTGTCTAACTTTTCAATCGTACAAAACATTAGAACTAATACACAAAAAAAAGCATTTGTCACAGCAAATTTACCCAAACACAAGCTACTATTTATTGGAAACCAGAGCCTCATCATGACAGTGAACAAATGTGAAGGATCTAATTATATTCACCGAAAATGTACTAATTGGATAATTTAGTCACATATGTCACCTTCCTTAAGAAATGTTGGTACAAGCATGTAGGTAATAACACTGTCCAGAGTTTACATTTATGAGACTCGTGTTCCACTGAAAACTTGATGTGAATTGTTTCCTTCTTTAAGAAGACAATAGCATTAAGACCTTACTTTTACTAAAGAAAATGTAAGATGAAAAATAATTGGATTTATAATCAAATCTTTCAAGTCTGCAGGACATAGTAAGATACTCCACAGTAATGAAATTTTTTTTTGAGTAGTCATTGTTGATTGGTTTCTCTTCAGTAAATATGGTTGCTTCTTCCACAAGTCCTTTTATTAGAGGAATGGAAAAAAAACTTCTCTCTGCAAATGATAAAAGTGCTAGTTCCATTTCCACTTCATGTTTTTAATGACACCAGAGACAGTAATTTACTATAGAGGCCATTAGGCATTTTTCAACAGCATTCACTTTTTTTTTCAATAATATACTATTAGTGATTAACCAAAATGCAAGACAGTTTTCTATAGAATGATGATAATTATGTTCTTTTTGGAGCATGAGAAGATTTGTAATTAAAACATCCCTGTCCATCTCCTGTCAATGTATAATAGCTCTACAACTAAAAGTAAGGATAATAGAGCCATTCTATGAAAACAACACCAAACAGAGTGTGAATCTGCCATGAATAAAAATTACTTAGGAGCTAAGAGGCCAAATCTCCACTTGTATACAAGGCTAAGGTTTAATATGATGCCACTTAGATATCAAGAAACTTCTAAAAGGTTTTCAAAAACTTACTGATAACTGTCATGTTGGCTGACAGACATCAGGAATAAATCAATAACTGGGAGCCAGATAGATGAAGCTATTTTTCCTGAATGTAGCGGTTATGTTTCACAGTCCATATGTTGTGTACCTTATGAGACATGCACATGATTTCAATACAATATAGCATCGGACTGAAAGGGCAGAAAGATCTCTGATGCTATGTTACTGGGGATCATGTGATCCACCCTGCTGTTTTTAACCAGACAAATTATCGTGAATTCAGGCATTGATGTACCTGTGAATGTAATATTTGGCTACACTAATGAGTTGCAATTAATGTCTGCTGAATCCTTCAGTATCACATTATCAATAGTTTCTTCTGAGATGAGGGATAAGGTGAGCATTGCTGCAGCAGATAAAGATAAACTGCTGGAGGCAAGCCACACATAATGGCTAACAATGGTGGTCATCTATAGTGAAAAGACTCCAAGGTCTCAGTGGTAAATATGTGGGGAAACTAATTGAAGACCAACTGGATAAAAATCCTGTACAGCAAGGAAACAAAGCATCAGCTGCTGTGGATACAGACACCTGTACACACGTCCTAGGGAATTGACAGCCAAAAGGTAGAGATGATTTATTTTCAGATAAAGTTATGATCTTTCAAGATACTAAAAAAACTTCAAGGATTACCTTTAAAAATAAAAGGCTGCAGTTACCAACACAATCAAAACCAAGACTCCTGATCTATAAGACCATAAGAAATAGGAACAAGAGTAGGCCATTCAGCTCCTCAGGCCTGTTCTATCAATCAATAGGATCATGGCTGACCTGACATTCCTCACATCCACTTTCCTCTCATTTCGCTGAAACGCTTAATTCCCTTACTAATCAAGAACCTATTTATTGTAATCTTAAACACAAGAAGTTTCCCAACATCCAGGACAATGCATCTTGCTTGACTGGAACCACATCCACAAGCCACTGTTCCCTCCAACATAGTACACATTGGTGCTACTGAGTGTCTCTCTTATTAAGGTACACTATAGAAGTTCACCAGAGATCCTTAGCACATTTCAAATCCATGACCACATCCATCTAGAAGGATAATAGCAGTGAATGCATGGGAACAAGACCACTTGCAAGTTCCCTCCAAGCCACTCTGTATCATGACTTGGAAATATAGTGCAGTTCCTTTTCTGTTGCTGAGTCAAAATCCTGGAATTTCCTCTATAATGGCATTGGGTTGACCCACACAGCAGGTGGACAGCAGTAGTTTAGGAAAGCAGCTGACCATTACCACCTTAAGGGCAACTAGGGATAGGCAATAAATGTTAGCCAGTCAGCAATGCTCACATTCCCACAAGTGAATAACAAAAGAGCTCTACCCCACAGCTGAGTATGGCAAGGAGTTCCAAAGATTCACAACATTCTTACAGACGAAATTTCCCCACATCTCAGTCTTAAAATGGTCCCTTTATTCTGAGATTATGCCCTCTGGTCCTAGACTCTCCCATAAAGGGAAACATTCTCTCAGCATTTATTTTGTTAAGCCCCTTAAGAATGCTATATGTTTCAATGAGATCACCTCTCCTCCTTCTGAATCCCAGTCTATAAAACCTTTGCTCATCAAACAACTTCCCCATACCAAGAATCATCCTAATGAACCTTCTCTGAACTGCCTCCAATGAAACCATATTTTTCCTTAAATAGGAAGATGCCAAATTGTGTGCAAGCTTTATGTTTCATGCACATTTTACCTCCAGTCCCTTTATGTTGTAGATGTCCAGTTTTTCTCCAGTTAAATAGTACTCTACACCTTTGATCCGCCTTCCAAAAGGAACAACTTCACAGTTTTCCACCATATGCTTCATTTGCCAATTTTTTTTGCCCATTTATTTAACGTATCAGTATCTCTCTAATCAATATCCCCTTGCCTTTCCACCTGTTTGTGTTGTCTGCAAATCTGGCTACAGTGCATTTGTTTCCTTCCTCCAAATCATTGGTACAGATTCTATTAATGTGGTGTCTGTGTGTCTCTTTCTTCAGAAAATTGTGACACTATGCAGTTGTGATTTTTTTTTAAAAATGAAGGCTTGACTTTTCTTTTAAGCAAACAATGTTTTTAAGAAAATATGGCTTAAGAACACTATAAAAAGCAAGAAGTCTTAACCTTGTCCAGATTGCAATTGGTTCCTTTTTTTCCCTTTCTTCAGACAGACACCAAAATAAAAGATGCAGGGTATCGACATATTTGGTGTGACTACAACCTATGGGTAGAAACCTGCTACTACAAGTTAACAATTTTGAATCCACAGGCCTGTAATTCTCAAAGCAGCATTCTTAAAGAAGCCACATCCAATAAATGAGCAGCAACATACAAAAACGAAAGGAAGTGGATAGAGGGGGGAAAACAGGAAATAAAAGTTAATATAACTGAGTCCAATCTGTTACAGATTTTGTGGTTTGGTTCACTTTGCTCACTCTGTTAATAGTGTTGGCTAGACCTAAGCATGCAATTAGTATTGACCTGCAACTATGCCTTCATACTTATGTCCATTTACTAATATGGCATCAAATGAATGGCCCGTTTTCCTTGCCCAGAGGATCTTTTCTGAAGGCCTGAATTGGTATCTAGGTGATCACATATTAAATAAGCCTTCTTCAGACGAGTCTCATTTATGCCCTTTGCTGTGTTATGTTCTGACAAGCTTATGAAGGGACTCTTTGGGTTGCTGTCTATATGATGTGAGATTGAAAACTGTTTATCCTAAAGTAATTTCTTATCTGAGTTAGAATTAAACACTACTTCTTTTTTTAAAAAAAAGAGCGAAGACCTCCAAAGACAAATTGAATGCAAATATTTGTTATGGATCGGGCATTAATTGATACCTTTACTGAATTATAACTATCATGGAACTCTATTTTTCATAAGAAAGGAACTTTTAAAAACTTTCGTTGGCCATTTGTAAAATTACCTAATTCATTACTTATTAATATTAATCTGTAATGTTTTGATCTTTACATAAGTGATCAAAAATATCCAGAAGCGAACTATACATTTCCCAAAGACCAACTTGAGGGACTTCCAGGTGTATGAGACATGTAGAATGGCATCATAGGACATTGTAGGGTACTGGAGAGTGTTAGATTAGGAGCAGTTATCATCACTGTGAACTCCACAGTGGGAACATAGAGAATCAGAATGGGCATTGTTAAGATGTAATGCTCGGGTTTCATGGCAGAGAGCACATCTTTTTTCTTTTAAGTGAAGTTCGATCTGGTGGGGTGTGTGGAAATGGGTTGTCGGGTTGGTCTGAAGTAAAGGGGGATTTGGAGGATCTCTGAGGGCAGTCAGTCCCCAGGCAGAGCCCAGTGTTGTCAGTATCAAACGTGAACTACATTCCCTTCCATCACTTTTTATTTGTTCTCTCGATGCGCTACTACAAAATGTCTGGGACAACAACTGGCAGAGCAAGTGTCAGGTTGATAGCGAAAGCAGACTCCCCGTTGAAGGAACAAATACATGAATTGGCTTTTTTTCCAAGGTACACTTAATTTGTAATCATTTTATTGCCCATTTGTTAGTCATGCAGAGTGAAGGTTCTTGGGGGTGGGATACTGTTCAAAAGCAACTTGTACCCAAGCTATTCATTTGCAAATTGAACATTGCCATCTCAATGATATCAACATTGGCAGAATGACTTAAAATGTGCAAATCCTGGCCAAATGTGACACAATGTCCATGCAACTTCTAAGGGATGTTCACACCATTGCATTAATACCTGTAATATAAGTGTATTCAGCACAGCATCATTAAAATGAAATGTTGAATGCTTGATGTGGGTCTGAGGTAGAAAGGCAGCTGGAGTGCAGCAGACACTCCCTTTCTAATCTAATATGCTGGTCACTCGGCTAGTGTGGCACATTCACCAAGTTGGTGCCCATGCTGAGGCTAAAACTAAATGAATGATGGAGGTACAGCCCTCATTATTGGGTTGCTGCATGTCTCACTAGGTAGAGGGGTGTGTGCAGCCCTCATTGCAGCATGTTCCTCCAATGATTTTTCTGAGATCTATGAAAACTTCTTCCTCATGGTAGTAATAATATAGAGTCCTGCAGCCACCATCGGTGAATGTTGGTTATTGTGGCTGCCTACCTAAGAATATGCAGGAGGACCAGGGCCAGCAGTTGCACCTCCCCAACCCCCCCACCACCCCCCAACCAACAGGAAAAGGAGCACCCTTCTCAGGAAGAGCACCCTGCTACAGAGCCCTTCGGTATTAATAGAAGGGGTGCAGGAGAAATAGTTTTCCACCCCAATTCCATCTGCCAGGAATGAAAGGTATCCAGTGACCATTGCAGACAGAATTGTGTCTTTTTTTTTAGACAGAGCATTTAACTGCAGATGATAAAATGTGTGGTCTGATGATTAAACTGCAACCAGGGTAGATAATGGGGTTATATGTGTGATGGAGTATAAGCTATGCTATCTATAATCATGGTTTTTTGGTTCCTATGCCATTACATTGGCAATCTGGCATTATGCTCCACTAGCAATGCTGATCCAAATGTACAGTTTTTACACCAGCAGTCACCCATTCCTTTTCTACCTGTGCACTCTTTACCTGCAATGTGACAGCTCACGATATATGCTATCTTCGATTGTCTCAGCCTTGCAGATAATCCTCTGCCAATCCAGTCTCCACTCCAAATCTGTAATGTTGATTTACACTCGCTGCGGCTGGATACACTTGCTGCACAGGTAATCATCCTGGACATTGGAAGCGTGCCTGACTTCCCACCTGATACAGGAGGAGTAGTCCCCCTGGCTAAGCTGCCTTGTGATAACTTATCCTTCAATTATTCTCTTTCCATTTAATTCCTCTGGTTAAAAGACTATAAAGATATACCAACAATGTTTAATCTAAACTAATTTCTTTATTGTAAAGACTGAACAATTGAAATGCTCACTTGGTCTCACTGACCAAAGCTGCTACATGTCCCATGTTGGATTCCAGTACTAATTGATGAGCTTATGCAATGTCACTCTTGTATAATTTCAAAGCTCGATCTAATTGAGCTTTTCAACTCGTGGTTTCCTAAAGGCTGAAAATAGAGAAATTCCCCTTTTTCCAAGCTTTGTCGTTTGACCACTCCGTACCAGTGCACTCGGTTGTGGGACTCCGATCCCTATCCTAACTTGCAAATACAAAGCCAGTTAGTTAACTAGCTGACCACACCTGTTAGGTAGCAGAAGCCTTGATTTTTCTTGTTTAGCGCTGCCTCCAAGACATCAGAATTAAAACAATTTTTTTTAACCAATCTGAAAAGATGTTATCATGCATTGCTGGAGCACATGGGATTTTAACCCAGGCCTCCTGGCCTACAGAGAGGAACAGTATCACTGTGCAACAAGAATCCTAGAATTAAAACAATAAACAAACTGCAGGCAAATAATCCTAGATTTTACATAACATTAACCTGTAACTCTGCAGCAGAATGTGAAGACCATTGGATGTGGGCATTAATGTGAGAGACAACATATGCTTCGCATATGGAAATAACTGTCCTAGAAGAACTAGGAAGTCACTCTCTCTGTTGGTTGTCACTCACATAGAAAACTGGAAGGTTGCAACAACCAGATAAACAGCTGTGACTGATGATGATTATGGGCTTGTCCACAAATTTAAACCCTTCTTCCATAACCCCTACACAAATGAGATGGTGGGAGAACGAAAAGCAAGCATATTGCCAGGGATTCAAAGGGATAGGAAGTAATAGACAATAGGTGCAGGAGTAGGCCATTCTGCCCTTTGAGCCTGCACCACCATTCAATATGATCCTGGCTGATCATCCTTACTCAGTATCCTGTTCCTGCCTTATCTCCATAACCCTTGATTCCACTATCCTTGAGAGCTCTATCCAACTCTTTCTTAAATGAATCCAGAGACTGGGCCTCCACTGCCCTCTGGGGCAGAGCATTCCACATAGCCATCACTCTCTGGGTGAAGAAATTTCTCCTCCTCTCTGTCCTAAATGGTCCACCCCGTATTTTTAAGCTGTGTCCTCTGGTTCGGCATTCCCCCATCAGCGAAAACATGTTTCCTGCTGCCAGAGTGTCCAATCCTTTAATAATCTTGTGTCTCAATCAGATCCCCTCTCAGTCTTCTAACTTCAAGGGTATACTAGTCCAGTCGCTCCAGTCTTTCAGTGTAAGGTAATTCCGCCAAACCAGGAATTGACCTCGTGAACCTACACTACACTCCCTCAACAGCCAGAATGTCTTTCCTCAAATTTGGAGACCAGAACTGCACACAGTACTCCAGGTGTGGTCTCACCAGGGCCCTGTACAGCTGCAGAAGAACCTCTTTGCTTCTATACTGAATCCCTCTTGTTATGAAGGCCAGCATGCTATTAGCCTTCTTCACTACCTGCTGTATCTGCATGCTTACCTTCATTGACTGGTGTACAAGAATTCCCAGATCTCTTTGTACTGCCCCTTTTACCTAAATTGATTCCATTTAGGTAGTAATCTGCCTTCCTGTTCTTGCCACCAACGTGGATAACTATCCATTTATCCACATTAAACTGCATCTGCCATGCATCTGACCACTCACCTAACCTGTCCAGGTCACCCTGTAATCTCCTAAAATCCTCCTCACATTTCACCCTGTCACCCAGCTTAGTATCATCAGTAAATTTGCTAATGTTATTACTAATATCATCTTCTATATCATTAACATATATTGTAAAAAGCTGCAGTCCCAGTACTGATCCCTGCAGTACCCCACTGGTCACTGCCTGCCATTCTGAAATGAAGCCGTTTATCACTACTGTTTCCTATCAGCCAACCAACTTTCAATCCAAGTTAGTACTTTGCCCCCAATACTATGTGCCCTAATTTTGCTCACTAACCTCCTATGTGGACTTCATCAAAAGCTTTCTGAAAGTCCAGGTACACAACATCTACTAGATCTCCCTCGTCCATCTTCAGAGTTACATCCTCAAAAAATTCCAGAAGATTATTCCAGTATGATTTCCCCTTCATAACTCCATGCTGACAGGATCTCCTCTGCAGGCCTTGAGGAAAGATGCTGATGGTAGAAGTGATGTGGAAAGTGTGTGTGTTTCCATTGTGAGGTATGTATGTGGGATGCGTGAGGGCAAGCGGGTCAATGCAGACAGCAGAACAAACCAAACTGTAACTCTCTCTGCACCTGAGACCAAGTTTTGGCTTTTATTTAGTATCTAAAGAAATGGGGAGGCTATAAATCAGAAACAAGAACATAAATTGCTGCAAAAGCTCAGCAGATCAGGCAGCATTTGTGGAGAGGAATTGAAGTTAATGTTTTGGGTCGAGTGACCCTTCCTCAGAACTGGGGTCACTCGGCCCGAAATGTTGACTCTGATTTCTCTCCACAAATGCTGCCAGACTTGCTGAGCTTTTCCAGCAATTTTTTATGTTTCAAATTTAAATACTTGTCAGCACAGGAAAAGTAACTCTTAATTCCTCAACTGGGGCAAGTGAAACTTGAGGTTGTTTTTCTCCATTCACAGGATGGGGGCAGCACTGAAATTGCCCGTCATTGGTGTCCCTTGGAAAGGTGGTGATGAACTATCTTATGATCTGCCATTTGGGAGGGAGTTCCAGGACTTTGACCCAGCAACACTGAATGGGCAGTGATATGTTTCCAAGTCAGGATAGTGAGTATTGGAGGGAATTTTGCAGCTGGTGCTATTCCCATGTATCTGCTGCCCTTATCCTTCTAGATGGTAGTGGTTGTGGGTTTGGATGGTGCTGTCAAATGAGACTCGGTGAATTTCTGCAGAGCATTTCGTAGACAGTTCACACTGCTGCTGAGAACCACCAGAAGAGGGAGGGAGGAAGTTAATATGGTTGCAGTTTCAATCAAGTGAGATGCTTTGTCCATTACACTTTTGACTTGTACCTTTGTAGATGATGGACAGGTTTTGGGGAGTCAAAAGGATAGTTGATCCCTGCAGTATTCCTAGCCTTTGACTTGTACATGAAGCCACCATATTTATACAGTTAAAAGTCACACAACACCAGGTTACCATATTTATATGGCTAGTCAAGCTTCTTTGTGGTCAATGGTAACCTCTTAAAATAATCAACAGTGTCATATCGTTATGTTTTTAATTGATATTACTATCAGGCGGAGGATAAGCCAGCATAGATGTGTCATGTTGTAAGGACTTTAGAGGATGAATAAGCAGTAAAGATGAGGCAAAGAGATGCCCAGACAATTCCCAAACTGAACCTCTCTCTTTTGATTAGCTATCACTGAACTATTAGAAAAATTAGATACCACGTTTTCATCTTTAGAAGCAGAAGAATTAAGGACTTTACAGGGTTAATGGTCAAACTTGAAGCAGACTGTAGTTTCGAACCAGGGTGTGAAACTTCAGCCATACGTGATGTGGGTGCGGGAGAATCCTCTCCTGCAAAACAGCATCTTTAAAACTAAGATCAGAGAAACAGGCTAGGATGCAAGCAGAAATCCAATACATGTTAGCAAGTCACCTATTTGAACCCACTCAAAGCTGTTTGAGTTCCCCAGTAGTTTACGTGCCTAAGTCTGGTGGTTCAATGGATTCTGCATAGACCACAGGAAGATCAATGCAATAATAAAAGCAGGCAACCAACTCCTCACTTGAGAGTCTGTTTATAATGAAGATAGCAGTGCAGATTTCTTACCAAATCAGATTTTTAAAAGAGTTAATGGCAAGTTCCTTTAGCACCCATAAATAAAGAAATATCCGCCTTTGTCACATCAAGCAATCTTTTCAAATTCTGTGCTGGATCCACTGTTTATTTATATAAATGATTTTGGACGAGCGCATTGGAAGCATGGTTAGTAAGTATGTGGATGACATCAAAAGAGTGGACAGTGAAGAATGTTATCTAAGGTTACAAAAAGACCGTGATCATTTGGGCCAATGGGCCAAGAAGTGGCAGACGGAGTTTTAATTTAGATAAATGCAAGGTGTTCTGTTTTGGTAAGATGAGCAAGGGCAGGACTTGCACTGTATATAATAGGGCCCTCGGGAGTGTTGTACAACGGAGAGATCTATAAAGATTCAGGAATGTCATTCATTGAAAGTCAATTACAAGTAGACACATTGGTAAAGAAGACATTTGGAACACTTGCCTTCATTGCACAGATCTTTTGAGTTTAGGAATTGGGACATCATGTTGCAGTTGTACACGATGTTAGTGAGATTACTTTTGGAGTACTGTGTGCAATTCTGGTCACCCGGTTATAGGAAGAATATTATTAAATTAGAGAGGGTTCAGAAAAGATTTACAAAGACGTTATTGGGATTAGAGGATTGGAGTTATGAAAAGAGGCTGGAGAAGGTGGTAATTTTTTAGGAGATTGAGACTGATCTTAAAGTCATGAAGGCATAGAAAAGGTGAATAGCAAAAGTTTTTTTTTCTCTAGAATTGAGGAGTTCCGAACTAGAGGGCATAATCTTGAGGTGAGAGGAGAAAGATTTAATGGGGACCCAAGGGGCAATGTTTTCTCACAGAGGGTGGTTCAAATGTAGAATAAACTACCTGAGGAAGAAATAGACACAGGTACAGTTACAATGCTTAAGAGTCATTTGGATAGGTACATGAATAGAAAAGGTTTAGAATGATATGGGCCAAATGCACACAAATGGGACTAATTTAGTTTGGGAAACCTAGCTAGCATGGATGAGTTGGACTAAAGGATCTGTTTCTATGCTATATGACTCTGTGAATCTAGGGTGTCATTTTATCTAAAGTGGTTAAGCAATTTGCCAAAGACTAATGAATCAAGTGGAAACCACCATTTCTAATTATTTGCCTTGATGATGTACTAGTTTTAAGGGCTCTTGTGATACAACAGTAGCGTTCCCTAACTTTGTATCAGGAAGCACAGGTTCAAGTCCCACCTGCTACACAGGCATGTAATATCATCTCTGAACAATTCAACTAAAATTATGATAAAATACAATTGCAATTGGATTACTATTTACAACAATTTGAGGCATTATTTAAGAAATAACAATGAGCTGATTTGGTGATTAACGTTGCCAGAAGTACATTTGCAAAGGCAAAAGTAACTTCCTTCAAGCTCAAAGCAAGGTAAGGAGAAATTCTGTTTTAAAAAAAAACAGCAAATGTACAAGCACTAGTCGAGTTTCCTATCCCTGAAAATAAACAAGGAATTGAGATTTTTTTCAGGATTTGCTCCACTGACAGATTTACTACAAAAGAAAGCTTGGGTAATGTGATCAGGGAGTACCAAATATGTACTGAGAAGTTGAAAGCAACTTTGATCAATGAACCAGTTAGCTGTACCAAATTTCATTAAGACCTTCATGGTAACATTTTGTTGCTAGTGATTTGAGAATTGATGCAATTCTATTATGAGAAAATGGGTCAGACATAAAGAAGCTAGTAAGATACTTTTCTAATGAACTAGATCAATATCAAAAGAAATACTTTGCAGTTAGAGAAGAAACACTGCATCTTAAACATTTTGAAGCATTTATTTGTCACCACTATAAAGAGTCACAGATATATATTGATCATAATCCCTTAACCTTTCTGAAGAAAATCACAAGTATAATGGTGAACATAGCTACCTTCCAAACTACCAGACTAATTTATCAGTGTTTGCAATTCAGCCTTACTGATTAAGAATTGTTCACGTTGTAGAGAAAATAGCATAATTGTTAATGATTTATCAAATATCACATTCCAGATGAAGGGTGTATGCCCGAAATGTCGAATCTCCTGCTCCTCGGATGCTGCTTGACCTCTGTGCTTTCCCAGTGCCACAATTTTCGACTATCAAATGTGTAACTTAGTTTAAAATATCTGAAAAATTACATTTGAATACTGAGAAGGTATCAGACATAATTTTACAAGCTACATGTAAAATGCAAATGAGCATCAGTGTGCAAATACTTGCAATCTTGAAACAACTTTGTCCAAGCTTTACAATGGGACATGTTTAAAAACGTCATTTCATTTGTTTGAGGGTGAGGTTGTTATAAAGAGGCTTCATACTTAACATTTCTTGGAGTAGTAAAACTTTTGAAGGATTGTTGAAAATTTTAACTTAGCACACAAATATTGATGATTCCCATTCTCATAATACAATCATTATAAACACCTGCAAATGTCAGAAAATCATACCCCATCATTGATATAATTTCTACTTTTTTTATGCATGAGGTGTCTGTTTAATCACTTCACTAACAGTTAATGATTACTGTTTTATGTGTTGCCCTCTTCTTGCCATAATGCTCTGGATAATACATCATCAATTGGCAGGACAATTGCAAAGCTGATTACCAGGCTGTAGCAATATTACTGAATCATTGTTCAATAAAAAGAACAAAATAATTATTCTCTTCCTCCAATGCCCTGTAAATTTTACATCTTGTTAAACTCATTTATTTTCCTTCACACTTTTTGTTAAGGAAGTTATCTTAATACAGAAGTTCATCTATAAAATGTTTTGTTTCAGTTCACCACTTCAATATTGCACATTGGAGCTCAAAGACGCCTTATGTTACAATGCTGCTGCCATGTTGCTTTGTAAGCAGGGACAGACACTCATCACACGCATTAGTGGAAGGTGCATCCCTGGGCTCTTCACTTGCTCTCTTTAGAACTCACTCACTTTGTGCCTACTTGGATGTTCACAGCATTTCTGTCTTGCCTTATCTTTTTATATATTGTCACCTCATTCAGAACTTACAGCTTCAAATTACTTCTGTATTGCCTGGCCTTTAATTACAGATACAAAGCCAGACAGCCTGCCATGTTTTCCAGCAATGTTCAGTCAAGGGGATAGACATGTTGCTGAATCTCAAAGTGCAGCATGGGCTAGCAACGTATGCAGCAATAATGTTGCATGTGTTTCAAACACTTGACCATGTCTCAAAGCCTAGGGGGAATAATTCTTAAGTCCAAAAGGACTGTTGTCAGGCCTGAACATTCAATGGGAGGGGGGTGGAGGATACTGGGTTACAATCAGTTATTTTCCTGATCTTGAAGTGGTTCGGATCGTTCACAGACCCCTGGTTCTGGCCACTGGACTTATTTATGAGGATGTAAATGAAGACCCATTAGACAGGCATTTAACTAAATTCAGAGATTCTCTTGCTATTAAGGTAGAAAGGGTCATTATAATACAAGAAATAGGTTAGGTGATAAATCCAAGGAAATTAACACAATTAACATACAGGAAACAGCAGTACTTTTTAAAACACACTAATTAGACACTAGTCACTGGTTTACAGAAAACAAACAGTATTTAAATTTACACGCTTAACAAGAATTCCTGGCAGTAGGGTCCCAAAGCATTGATATCACCACCTGCCACTGCTAACTATGTTAGAACATTGGGGTTTCGGGAGTTTATGCTCACCACTGAGAAGGTGGTTTTGAAGGTCACTTGGCTGTTCTGGCTTTCCGTACCCAGAGTGCAGTTGAGGACTTTGAGGTGTACAACCCTTTTCAGTTTGCAGTTAGGTGTCATAGTGATTGGATTGGCTGGATTTTGTTGGCTACAAGATCCTTGTTCGGAGTTATTAACCTTGACCAATCAGGAAAGTTCTGGCTGACCAATATAGAGTCATAGATCACTGGCCACTCGGGTGGTTTCCTACTTTTCCTGGTGGTGGAAATTGAATAAAGATTTGTACACCTTGTCTCTCACTGTGTCTCACACCTGCGCACACACACCATGGTGCTGGGGTTAAAAATAATAAGCACTACCGCAAGAGAAAAAATATAACCAGGAGAGTTGAATGCATTATTTCCCCCTCCAACTCTATTTTGATTTAGTCCCTGCCCTCCCCTTCACTAAAAAGAAAAAAAATAAAATATAGAGTCATAGAGATATACAGCATGGAAACAGACCCTTCGGTCCAACCCGTCCACGGCGACCAGATATTCCAACCCAACCTAGTCCCACCTGCCAGCACCCGGCCCATATCCCTCCAAACCCTTCCTATTCATATACCCATTCAAATGCCTCTTAAATGTTGCAATTGTACCAGCCTCCACCACTTCCTCTGGCAACTCATTCCATACACGTACCACCCTCTGCGTGGAAGACGTTGCCCCTTAGGTCTCTTTTATATCTTTCCCCTCACCCTAAACCTATGCCCTCTAGTTCTGGACTCCCCGACCCCAGGGAAAAGACTTTGTTTATTTATCCTATCCATGCCCCTCATAATTTTGTAAACCTCTATAAGGTCACCCCTCAGCCTCCGATGCTCCAGGGAAAACAGCCCCAGCCTGTTCAGCCTCTCCCTGTAGCTTGGATCCTCCAGCCCTTGCAACATCCTTGGAAATGTTTTCTGAACCCTTTCAAGTTTCACAACATCTTTCCAATAGGAAGGAGACCAGAATTGCACACAATATTCCAACGGTGACCTAACCAATGTCCTGTACACTCTCAACATGACCTCCCAACTCCTGTACTCAATACTCTGACCAATTTCAAAAAAGCATACCAAACGCTGCCTTCACTATCCTATCTTACCTGCAACTCCACTTTCAAGGAGCTATGAACCTGCACTCCAAGGTCTTTTTGTTCAGCAACTCTAGGACCTTACCATTAAGTGTGTAAGTCTAGCTAACCAGGAGATTTGATTTAACCCTACTCCACACCCTTGTTCACTATTTTGGTCACTTAGATAGTGTCCTGTGTTGAGAAGGGCACTGCTGGTCACTGGCCACTCGGGTGTTTCTTTTCTTCCTGGTGGTGGAAATTGAATAATGATTTCTGCACCTGTTGTTTCTTGACTGTGTCCTATACCTGCGCACACACACACACACACCATGGGTGCTGGGGTAAAAATAAGCACTACTGCTTTTTGGGGGTAGTGGGGGTTTACAAAAAGAAAAGGAAGGAAAAAAAAGCAGGAGCACTGGGGAGAGTTAATTTCACTGGGAGTGCTGGCATGTGGGTTTCCTTTAATGCACTGTTTTTCAGCTGTTCACTGTGTTTTTATTTGGAGCAATGCAATATGTTTTTTTTCATAGAATCCATACAATGTGGAAACAGGCCCTTCGGCCCAACACGTCCACACTGACCTTCCAAAGAGTAACCCACCTAGACCCGTTCCTATACCATATTATCCTACGTTTACCCCTGACTAATGCACCTAATCTACACGTTCCTGAACACTATGGGCAATTTAGCACAGTCAATTCACCTAACTTATACATCTTTGAATTGTGGGAGGAAATCGGAGCACCCAGAGGAAACCAGGGAGAATGTGTAAACTCCACTCCGACAGTCACCCTGGGATGGAATCGAACCTGGGTCCCTGGCACTGTGAGGGAGTAGTGCAAACCAGAAAGGCACCATGCTGCCCCATTTTGTTGATTCTGTGTACTGTTTTTCGTGTTGGTTACAGAGGACTTGATGTTTAATTTCAAGAACCTGTTTCTTTGTAGTTATTTTTCACTGTTAATTGTTAGTGGGTCATGTTAATTTGTATGATGTTGAAGAAAAAAAATCTATATAACTAGGAGATTATAATCTCCTCAGTTTAGAGGACTGACTCCAGGCTGGTTGGCTACAGCCAGTGTACTGTACACAAGTAAATAAAGGGAGACTTGGTGATGGGGTGCTGCCCTCTGGTCAGCTATTTCAGGTGTGTATTGAGTCTATATCTGGTAAGTACCTGATTTCCTTTACTTTTGTTGGTTTGGTGAGCCTGGTTTTCACCTCATGCTGTATCTGAGGACTTGTATTGGTCGAGTGAGTTGTTCAGCCTGTTCTGCTGTGGATCTCTCGGTTGGCATCCCCCTATCGATTGTCCTTTGTTTTGATGATGCCCTTGGTTCAACGTCCTGATTGAGCTTCTCTGTTCAGCCTCTCAACTCAGCCTCCCTGAGTCTTGATTTGGAGGGGAGGGAAGAGCTTGTGGGGCAGCTATTCATGCAGGAGCTTATTGTTGGAAAGGTCTTTCTTCAACTGAGATTAGGGCCTCCCATCTCCACGCCAACTCTGTGTAGTTTACCCTGTGCTTTTAATGTTCTCTTCTAAGGTAATTGACTTTGCAATGACTAAAGTGGGTGTGAATGGGTTTTGATTGAGGTTGAATATCAAGTGTCTCTAAATTCCATACTGTCGGCACCATATAGTCCGAGATGTCAAAACTGTCTCTAGCTATTTTCTGCTGGTTTTGGTCAATTTATTCTTTGAGAGAGGAGATGTAAATTGGGATTCCAGGCTTATAAATACACTCTCTCCATTCTGCTCGTTATGCTGTGTGTTTCCTGCGGAATTCAGACCAACTGTTCCTTTTCTTTTTAAAAGCTTTGAAAGTCCAGGGCTTGGCCCAAAAATTCCGGGTTTTGTCCATTTGTTTTAATATTGAGGGTTTTTGCTCCATCTCCCAGTGGTCCATCAGCCATTGGAGGGCAAGATGTCTTACCAAGTTGGGAGGATCATTGATGCAGACCAGCACCCTGGCTCCCTTGGGGAACTTTGCAACATGATAGCTAGCATAAATAAACTATGGGCCTGGGCTCAGGAGGAAAAGTGAGAATATGAAGACTTATACAAAAATATTGGGAGGGAATGGGTCAACAGGGAGTGTATGGAAGAAAGGAGCTTTTAAGGCTTGGGGATCAGGTGGTCTTTTTCTCTGGGGTGGGGGAGGCAAAACTAGAGGGCACAGGTTCAGGGTTAGAGGAGAAAGATATAAAAGAGAACTAAGGGGCAACCTTTTCACGCAAAGAGTGGTGTGTGTATAGAATGAGCTGTCAGATGAAGTAGTGGAAGCTAGTACAATTACAGCATTTAAAATGCATCTGGATAGATCCATTAATAGGAAGGGTTTCAGAGATATGGGTTATGTGCTGGTAAATGGGACTAGATTAGGTTAGGATATCTGGCCAGCATGGATGAGTTGGACCAACGAGTCTGTTTCAGTGCTATACATCTCAGTGACTCTATGACTCTAAAACTAATCCATGTTGCCTTCCATCTTTATCTAAATTATTAAGGCATAATGGAAACAAAAAATGAATTGTCATGACACCCAACGTGGATGGAGTAAGTGCTTTGCTTTCCTGTTGGATAATTTGTACATCCTCAAATTATGAGCAGCATAAAGCCCTTCATTACATTAATGTTACTTTACACATTACAGGTTAAACACATTTGTAATCAGAATATTCCACCTGTGGCTGGCCACAAGCAATATTGACCATGTCATTGGTCAATAAAAACTGATCATAGTCATCTCCATGAAGCAATGGTAATTCCAGACAACCTGGAATAAAGTTACTTGTAGGCCACAATTCATGAAGAAAATCCCAGGTCTGTAAGAACATGGTGCTTATTTATTCTCACCTCGAATTTGACAACATTATCTTCTATGCAATTATGCCTTTCTTGCATTATATGAGAAGTGGGAAAGGGGAAACCAGGTTTCACTAACTTACTGGATTTGTTCTGTACACATCAGAATAAGGTCCACATGCAGGCATTCCATGGTCATAGAGTCATAGACGTGTGTGGCACAGAAACCGATCCATCAGTCCAACTCATCCATGCTGACTAGATATCCTAAATTAATCTAGTCCCATTTACCAGCACTTGGCCCATTGCTCTTTAAACCCTTCTTATTCATTTGTGCATCCAGACACCTTTTTTAAATGTTGTCATTGTACCAACCTCCACCATTTCCTCTGGCAGTTCATTCCAAACACATATCACCCTCCGTGTGAAAAAGCATCCATAGTGAACTGTGTGGGATCTCTCAATTGTCAACACAAACGTTTTCAAGGCTGTTATTGATGTGATGTAATTTGTGCCAGATCATACCTCTTCTCATTTCATCATGATGAAATCTGGACTGTAACCTTAGCAGTAGGCTTTTCCAATTTAGTTGGCTTCTCCTAGGTGCAGAACACTATAAACTGTACACATATTGTGTTGAGAGTGCCATATCATAACATGGCTGATTTCATCAACAGAAAAAGGTTCCAATCCATCAGTATCTGAGTCTTTGGTGATTGTTGGTACAACATTTTGGAGATCTGCACCAGCTTCCCTGGAATATTCCACAATGTCAATATCTGTAAGAATATGCATATGATTGCTTCATTTCAAGGTTTGGATGCCTTCCAAGGGTGATTTCTAGCAGAATAAAACAAACAACTGTTGATGCTGGAAATCTGAAACAGAAAGAGAAAATGCTGGAGGAAGTCAGAAGATCTGTGGAAAGAAACCAGAGTTAAGGTTTTGAGTCCAGTGCGTGCCTAGAGCTACTTGTGGCTGACAGCATTTGACTAGGTGCACAACTTCCCTTTAAATGATAGCAGAAATCCAATAAGGTCCCAGCAGTGGTGAATAGTACCACTGCTGATAAACAGGAGTGCAGTGTCGTGGAGACATGATATACACATAGTTTGTTGTTGCTCATATCATTATGAGAGACAACTCACTAGAGCCCACAAAGAGAAACACTCCATGAAATTCAACAAAATTGGCACTAAGTCAATTTTTGATGACATTCAGCCCATATACTTAAACTCTAACTATTGCTATTCAGAAGTTTGATCATTCCAAGCTTCAGTTTCTTCATCAGACAAACTTGTGTCTTCAGCAGTGTGGACCAGTGGTCATGCAATTTTGATATTGTGAATATCCAAGTCTTTTTCTGTGATCAAGGCTTTCCACTTAATCTAAATTCTCCTGGAAGGGATTTGAGTAGACTGGTATGCATCCTTTTGAAGTTGCCTCCCTTTCCAAGCTGCAGATAGAGAAATCCCAGAATCCTACTTTCTGAAGCTGTTCCAATTTTAATAGTAGTAAACTTCACAGATCCAGCTTGGATTCTGCACATGAGCTGAATTTGCATGGTTGTTTCATGCTGGTAACTTGAATATGCAAAGAAATGTCTGTTTGAATATATTCCTGGACTAAAATTTAACTGACAATGCAGGGATATGAAAAATAACATGGTCTCCTTTGCTTATTTTTCTGAATTTTCAAAGAGCTGTTATCAAATTAAAGTTGTCAGCTAATATATACTCCCAAGCATACCTGTTTAAAATGTTAACAAGATGGAAGGAGAGGTCCGGAAACAGTTTTTTAAAAAAAGCATAACTTCTTTGGAACTTTTGCTTTTTGAAAGAAAGTATTGATGGTGAAATTATCACTTTAAAATAAGAGTAGATGTCTATTAATTGTCAAACTATTATCAAAACTAATCTAGTACAGGAATATATCTCAAGGACACTTGATTATAAATGGGTATAATTTATTCTCACCTTGCAAAGGTCATTAGAAAGGCCACAATTAGAATATTGTGTGTAATTTTGAGCTCACTACTTCTAAAGTTAACAAGCCTCAATCAAGATTACATGACATTTTCCTTCACTGAGTAATAGATAATGTGAATTGGATTGCCACCAAGAACGACTGATGCTATTTTGATCATCTCTTTAAAGGAAACTGAATAAATATTTGATTAGAAATTGAATTTAAGGTTAAACTACTTAAGCAAGTCAATTAAATATTCATCTGAACATGATTGTTCTTCTGTTTGGGGGCCTTGTAAGTGTCATCAACATAAAGCAATCAGCCAGGTTTGAATAATATAAAAGTGTAAAACTAGATAAATATTCTATGGTATTTCTTTAAACTCCATTCTCACTACAAGTTATTAATGTTAATTATATTCCATTAACAGAAAACCTGCAAGTTCAAACTCTAGTGTTCCAGTTGAAAAGTCATTGAATTGTCCAGAAAAAAAATGTTTTTTCTTTGAGTATTTGAAAGTGAAAATGTAGTTACAATTTGAAAACACTTATTGAGATGAGCTTCCACAACTGATCCTCCAGTCATAACTTCAGTTGAAGAGCTATGAAAACTCTGGAAGATGCATGTGCACCATATCTGGGATTTCAAGGGCATTTCTACTATACTTTATGGAGTGAATTTCTGCAAGAGTTCCTATAAAGACATAATCTGAAAATGAATATCTGTATCATAGTCAGATGGTCAATGGAAGGGGAAACCACCTGGTGTGTCCCAATCTTAATAATTAATCAATTCTCCCCAGGATCAAACGAGAAAGATTTGGCATAATCATCTATGGGCTAGATCCTAGCATTGCATTAATCATAAGGAACTAAGACATCAACAGAAGCGGCTAGCTTGAAAAGCAAGAAGAAAAGGAAAAGCAAACGGGATAGAGACAAACTGATCCATGTAGAAATTTGAAAATGATTTGGAGGTGAAATTAACTTGCCAAGGAATATAAAAAGAAATAAAGTATCTACTGATATATAAATAATAAGAAAAATATGGCTACTAAAGGATGCACATGACAAACTCCCCAGTAATGACAGTGGAATGGTAAAAATACTAAGTAATTACATTATCCTCAGTATTTATGTGGAAAATGAACATATTGGGCATAACACTGGAAGAAGAGCCAAAAAGAATGACAAATGTTTAAGAAGGAGATGTGAGGGGGTAATTGATAAACTCAACTAACAAAGATGAAAAGGCATTGGTACAAAAATATTGGCAGAGAGCTAATTTGATATTGATATTAAAAAAGGCATAAAGAACAATTCCCTTAACACTGATAGTGAGAAATGTAATGATCTGGAAATCTGATAAGTGGTGAAATATTTCTTACTCCTTCTTGGTTACCGAGGTAAAAGATTGTAGAAAATCCTGAAAAATGCTTGCCATTTTCTGTGGTTTATCCATGTCCTCTGGCAAAGTTAGGCCAAGCAAACAGGAGAAACCCAATGGAAGTTCACCCATAAATGTGATAATTCTTTATTTTCTAATGATAATGGACAAGATATCATTATTTTACAACCTGCAATGACACAACCACAAATGGGGCATAAAGGAAACAATTAAAACTATTAACAATGAATGCTGTAGGAACAAAGATTAACATTTTACCAAAATAATTTAGAATAGTTTACGGTGCAGATATTCAGAATTTCAAATGATGTAAAAGTCCTATTGAGTAGCTTTCACAGCTTAAATTTATTCATTGTAACAAGCTTTGCTCGGATTATTTGTTTTGTGCAGTGTTTGATTGTGATGCCAGAAAATGCAATTTAACTTCAACCCTGAAATTCAATTTCGGTACAGACCGTGTTAAGTTTTCATATTTTCAGCTTCACCTATTTCTCTTTTTCACCATCATTGCACATTTAGTTCATGTAACTTTATCATAGCTCAGAAATAATGTCTTCCTGCACAGCTTAATTCATCTGCTTTGGAAATGGGTTCTTTCAATTGCTTCCTCAGCAAGCTGTTTTATTCGCGACATTTCATGTTTCCCTCCAGACTAATAACTGGTTCATTAAATTGACTCCTTCACTCACATAACAATGCTGCCAATAATTGGCATCCAAAGGCTAGGAGGACAATCAGAACCTGATTCAGCAAGCATATGGAAAATGTGTTCCTCTTTCAACATTTTTCAGTCAACTCAAGTTGAAAATATTAAAACTCTTGAATCAAACAGTGACAGTTATGAGACTGTGTCATCTATGGAAAATCAAACCAAAAATGACATGAGGCTGAAAGTCTAAAAGACTTTGATTGTTTTCCTTCCTTACCTTCTCCTCTGCTGAACGATGCAGAAAATATTTTGATAAGTGTTGAACAATGAATCAATATGCATAGATCTAGTATTTTTGGACAATTAAAACCCGAATTAATAAATAATATTAGCAATTTTTGAGAAGATTTGTAGCTTGGGTTGATGATAAGTATGTATGTTAGCTCACTGAGCTTGAAGGTTTGTTTTCAGACATTTCATCACCGTACTAGGTAACATCATCAGTGACAAGATTAGAGTGGTGCTGGAAAAGCACGCAGATCAGGCAGCATCCAGGGAGCAGGAAAATCGATGTTTCGGACAAAAGTCCTTCATCAGGAATCCTGATGAAGGGCTTTTGCCTGAAACGCCGATTTTCCTGCTCCTCGGATGCTGCCTGACCTGCAGTGCTTTTCCAGCATTACTCTAATCCAGACTCTGATCTCTAGCATCTGCAAACCTCACTTTCGCCTAACGTTATCAGTGAAACTCTCTGAAGTGCTGGTGGTATATCCTCCCTTTCTATTTATAGGTCTTAGTTTCTTAAGGTGAGTAATGTAATTTCAAGTTCTTTTTTTCAAGGGAAGGTAGAAAGGGTCTAAGTTGATGCATTCATTGATGGAGTTCTGGTTAGAATGCTATGCCTATAAGAATTCGCATGCATGTCTTTGTTTTGCCTGTCCTAGGAAGGATCTACCTTCCCTTGAAAAAAAGAACCGGAAATTACATCACTCACCTTAAGAAACCAAGACCTATAAACAGAGAGGCGGGACATACCACCAGTGCTTCACCAGAGACTCTCGCTGATGTTACCTAGTATGGTGACGAAAAGTCTGAAAACAAACCTTCCAGCTCAGCGAGCAAACTTACATACTTAATAAATAATATTAATAAAGCACTTTCCACTTCTACTGACTTTTAGTATATCAAGTCACCTAAAAGCTCTTCATAGAAGGAAATATTGTTAGATGTGCAGTAATTCCTATTAAATGTGTAACATTAAACAAACCAAAATCAAATTTAGGACAAACTATTAAAGTTCAAAGATCTTTATGCAAACCCAGGTATTCATATAAAGATGATATGACATTGTGTCTTGCCCAAGTCATTCAAATTTGTCAAAAATGATGGTCAGATCTTACAACAAAACAGATGACATATCCAATTTGTATGTGACCATCCATCGATCACATAAAGGATTTTTCTGATACTGAAATATGACAGATAGCAACCATACGTCTATAAATCATGATACACATTCATCCACAACAACACGTAGTACATCACAGAGTAAAACCACACAGTTATGTTGTGATAATTGTGATAAGTACTAGGTCTGGTCATGTTGTAGATCCACCAAGTACTATTTTAATGTGTAAAGATAATGTATTGATGTGCATCTTTGTGTAGATTCAAATGAACATATTTCCTATGTTTCAAAGGGTGAAGGAGGGAGGGGTGTTGTATTATTGCACAGATCACTGAAAGGCACAATACCTTTAAGATGGCAGCATGACATTGCAGGATTGAGCAAAAATCCCTAGCAACTGAAATACTGGATCAAAATCCTGGACTTTTCACAAATAACTTTTAAAAGTAAAAAATGCAGCTTGGCTATGCTTTGGGAAAAATACAAGTCATACAATTCCAGGTGATAGTCCAACAGGTTTATTTGAAATCACAAGCTTTCAGAACGCAGCTTCTTCATCAGATGCAGGGGCTCTGGTCCGAAAGCTTGTGATTTCAAATAAACCTGTTGGCCTATAACCTGGTGTTGTACGATTTTTGACTTGTTTTTTGTTGAAAATGACATTCCAGTGATATACCCAAGTTTGTGAAGATGGTGAAAATGAAAATATGTTCACGGGAGCTTCATTAATTCTGTCAGACCATCCCTAAATATCTTTTTTTTTAATTCTTGTAGTTTCTCATCATCAGCAGTTGCAAATTTCACCTGCTCACCCTGATTCTCGCCAATGTGGAACAGAGCAACATCTAAGAATGTCTTTTATTTCAAACGATTCAATTGAATCACCATTGTAGATTCTTAGGGAAAATAATCTGGTTCAGTAATTTTCTTTCGGGAAGATATTTGAACTTCTCTTAAATGATCGTGGAAATCTCATAAAGTCCCAGCAAGGTGAATACAACTGCCGCTGATAAGCAGGAGAGCAGTGTCACAGAGACACAATATACACCTAATGACATGGGCAACAAAGAATGATGTGACATAGCTCACTAAAGCTCACAGAGAGAAACCCTCCATGAAACTCACCAAAATTGGCACTTAGTTAATTTTGATGCATTCAGCCCATAATTACTTTATATACTTTAAATACTGCTATTCAGAAGTCAACCATTGTCCTTACCTCACCTACATGTGACTCCAAACCCACAGCAATGTGGCTGACACTTAACTGACCAGAGTTTTAGATTTTAGATTTTATTTTCACATGCACTCAAGTACAGAAGTACAGGAGTACAGTGATAAATAGTATAATGCAACCACACATTGTGCCATTTTAGGTACCTAGGTACAAAAAGGACTTTGGTACAAAGCAGTAAGAGAAACAAGATTTAAAAAGTTTAGCACTCCTTCATAGAATAGAAAAAAATAAAGAAATAGGTCATAGCTTACATTAAATTTTTCTTAGTTAAAATTAGGAAAGTAAAGGAATAAGTGAGAAGTTCTACAGCCTTTGATGAGTCCTGCACTTCTCTCACTCTCTGTGGAGACCTCAGCTGTCTGTTCTCGACTCTGCTGCCACAGGTAGTGTCATTGTTGCTGAAACTGCCCCCTCTCCAATCCATCCCAGTGCCTCAGGAAAATACCCCTGCAAGCTGAGACACATTCATGAGTTACCAAGAGGCCAGATGACATACCGTCAAGAGACTCGACCAGGTCCTGCCACAAGCTGCCAAGAGATCAGATTGGGACCAATCCGAGACCCACGATGATTCACCAAGGGACCAGGTTGAAAGCTTGGTCACTGAGAGACCAAGCCAAAGTATTCCAACTGGAGCTCCTCTGCTTCTACTATTTCTTAATTTCTTCTCTTCTTTTTTCCTCCTTTTTTACTCCTTTATTTGTCCCTTTTTGGTGTTTTCCCCCTCTTGGTGTTCTCCTGCCCTGTGGCAGGTCTCAGTATGGTCTCTTAGCAGCTCGTGGTGGGTACTGGCCTGGTCTCTTGACAGGTTTGAGGATGGGCAATAAATGGTAGTCTAGCCAGCAAGACTCCCATCCTGTGAATGAATAAATGAGTGTGATTCTGCCAATGAATGGAACTGATGATCCATTATACACTGAGAGATAGTCTTGAGTAAGTTATCCCATGGAGTACCACTTGCTTATCTATAAGTCTTTAAAGAATGTGCAATGGAGATATTTTGGCACTAGTTCCCATTTCAATTTCAGCTTTTGGCATGTGTCATCCTGCCTTTTCAGAACAAATTACATTATTGAGTATAAAAGGTTTTGATGGCTGAAACTGTTGACATGGACATTGAGGTCAACAATATGGAAAATCTGGTCATGTTCCAAAATTTACCTTTTGATCAGTTAACTATGTTCTTCAGTGATTTGTTCGTGTATGTCCAAAGTGATTTTCTTGCCAGTGTTTTTGTGTTGTACCATCTTGTCAGTCATCCGTGTTTTGTTCTGGTGTCTGTTTTGGCACTTCAGACCAGATTTCTTGCACATGCACGTCCTATGTCCTTTGCTGCTCTATGTTTTGCAGATGTTAAGAAATGCGGGAGGGCTTTTAGAGAGGTGCAACAAACCACATTGGTGAAAGATCTTGTTGGTTTAGTGCACTTTGCTGACTGTAGTATCTGTGTCGGATGCACATTGCTGTAAGATGAAAAGTGCAAACCAACCTTGACCATAGAGTCATAGAGATGTACAGCAAGGAAAATAGACCCTTCAGCCTAACCCATCCATGCTGACCAGATATCCCAACATAATCTAGTCCCACTTGCCAGCACCCGGCCCATATCCCTCCAAACCCTTCCTATTCATACACCCATCCATATGCCTTATAAATGTTGCAATTGTACCAGCCTCCACCACTTCTACTGACAGCTCATTCCATACATATACCACCCTCTGTGTGAAAATATTGCCCCCTAAGTCACTTTTATATCTTTCCCCTCTCACCCTCAACCAATGATCTCTAGTTCTAGACTCCCTGGCCCCAGGGAAAATACTTTGTCTATTTATCCGATCCATGCCCCTCATAATTTTGTAAACTTCTATAAGGTCACCTCTCAGCCTCCAAAGCTCCAGGGAAAACAGCCTGTTCAGCCGCTCCCTACAGCTCAAATCCTCCAACCCTAGCAACATCCTTGGAAATCCCTTCTGAACCTTTTCAAGTTTCACAACATCTTTCCGATAGGAAGGAGACCAGAATTGCACACAATATTCCAATAGTGGCCTAACCAATGTCCTGTACAGCCGCAACATGACCTCCCAAATCCTTTACTCTGACCAATAAAGGAAAGCAGACTAAATGCCTTCTTCACTATCCTATCTACCTGTGACTCCACTTTCAAGGAGCTATGAACCTGCACTCCAAGGTCTCTTTGTTCTGCAACACTCCCTAGGACCTTACCATTAAGTGTATAAATCCTGCTAAGATTTGCTTTCCGAAAATGCAGCACCTCGCATTTATCTGAATTAAACTCCATCCGACACTTCTCAGCCCGTTGGCCCATCTGGTCGAGATCCTGTTGTAATCTGAGGTAACCCTCTTCGCTATCCACTACACCTTCAATTTTGGTGTCATCTGCAAACTTACTAATTGTACCTCTTATGCTAGCGTTCAAATCATTTATCTAAATGACAAAAAGTAGAGGACCCAGCACTAATCCTTGTGGCACTCTACTAGTCACAGGCCTCCAGTCTGAAAAACAACCCTCCACCACCACCCTCTGGCTTCTACCTTTGAGCCAGTTCTGTATCCAAGTGACTAGTTCTCCCTGTATTCCATGAGATCTATTCTGTGAGGTTCTGCGAATCCTCTTCCGTGAGATCTAACCTGGCTAACCAGTCTCCCATGGGAAACCTTGTCGAACGCCTTACTGAAGTCCATATCGATCACATCTACCGCTCTGCTCTCATCAATTATTTTTGTTACTTCTTCAAAAAAACTCAATCAACATTGTGACACATGACTTCCCAAGCACAAAGGCATGTTGACTATCCGTAATCAGCCCTTGTCTTTCCAAATACATGTACATTCTGCCCCTCAGGATTCCCTCGAATAAGTTTCCCACCACCGATGTCAGGCTCACTGGTCTATAGTTCCCTGGCTTGTCCTTACTACCCTTCTGAAACAGTGGCACCACGTTAGCCAACTTCCAGTCTTCCAGCATCTTACCTGTGACTATCAATGATACAAATATCTCAACAAGAGGCCCAGCAATCACTTCTCTAGCTTCCCAAAGAGCTCTAGGATACACCCGATCAGGTCCTGGGGATTTATTCACCTTTATGCGTTTCAAGACATCCAGCACTTCCTCCTCTGTATTATGGACATTTTTCAAGGTGTCACCATTTATTTCCCTACAGTCTATATCTTCCATGTCCTTTTCCACAGTAAATACTGATGCAAAATATTCATTTAGTATCTCCCCTATTTCCTTGGCTCCACACAAAGGCCACCTTGCTGATCTTTGAGGGGCCCTATTCTCTCCCTAGTTATCTTTTTGTCCTTAATGTATTTGTAAAAACCCTTTGGATTCTCCTTAATTCTATTTGCCAAAGCTATCTCGAGTCCCCTTTTTGCCCTCCTGATTTCCCTCTTAAGTATACTTCGACTGCCTTTACACTCTTCTAAGGATTCACTTGATCTATCCTGTCTATACCTGACATAGGCTTCCTTCTTTTTCTTAACCAAACCCTCAATTTCTTTAGTCAGCCAGCATTCCCTATACCTACCAGCCTTCACTTTCACCCTAACAGGAATATACTTTCTCTGGATTCTCGTTATCTCATTTCTGAAGGCATCCCATTTTCCAGCCGTTCCTTTACCTGCGAACATCTGCCCCCATTCAGTTTTTGAAAGTTCTTGCCTAATACCATCAAAATTGGCCTTCCTCCAATTTAGAACTTCAACTTTTAGATCTAGTTCTATCCTTTTCCATCACTATTTTAAATCTAATAGAATTATGGTCATTGGCCCCAAAGTGCTCCCCACTGACACCTCAGTTACCTGCCCTGCCTTATTTCCCAAGAGTAAGTCAAGTTTTGCACCTTTTCTAGTAGGTACATCCACACACTGAATCAGAAAATTTTCTTGTACACACTTAATAAATTCCTGCCCATCTCAACCCTTAACACTATGGCAGTCACAGTCTATGTTTGGAAAGTTAAAATCCCCTACTATAACCACCCTATTATTCTTACACATAGCTGAGATTTCCTTACAAGTTTGTTTTTCAATTTCCCTCTGACTATTAGGGGGTCTATACTACAATCCCAATAAGGTGATCATCCCTTCCTTATTTCTCAGTTCCACCCAAATAACTTCCCTGGATGTATTTCCAGGAACATCCTCCCACAGTACAGCTGTAATGCCATCCCTTATCAAAAATGCCACTCCTCCTCCTCGCTTGCCTCCCTTTCAATCCTTCCTGTAGCACTTGTATCCTGGTACATTCAGCTGCCAGTCCTGCCCTTCCCTGAGCCATGTTTCTGTAATTGCTATGGTATTCCAGACCCATGGTCCTAACCATGCCCTGAGTTCACCTGCCTTCCCTGTTAGGCCTCTTGCTTTGAAATAAATGCAGTTTAATTCATTAGTCCAACCTTGTCTCTGCCTGCCCTGACTGTTTGACTCACTTCTGTTCTCAACTGTACCAGTCTCAGATTGATCTCTTTCCTCACTATCTCCCTGGGTCCCATTCCACCTCCACCCGCTCTCTCCCCCCCCCCAACTTTACTAGTTTAAGTCCTCCCGAGCAGCTCTAGCAAATCTCCCTGCCAGTATATTAGTCCCCTTCCATTATTTAGGTGCAATCCATCCTCCTTGTATAGGTTACTTCTACCCCAAAAGAGATTCTAATGATCCAAAAATGTGAATCCTTCTCCCATACACCAGCTCCTCAGCCATGCATTCATCTGCTCTATCCTCCTATTCCTGCCCTCACTACCTCGTAGCACTGGGAGTAATCCAGATATTACTACCCTTGAGGACTTCCTTTTTTTAAATTCCTGCCTAACTCTCTGTAATCTCCCTTCAGAATCTCAACCTTTTCCCTTCCTGTGTCGTTGGTTCCAATGTGGACAATGACATCTTGCCCTCTCCCCCTTAAGAACATTTTATACCATCTCTGAGACGTCCTTGATCCTGGCACCAGGGAAACAACACACCATTTTCATTTTTCGCTGCTGGCCACAGAAACATCTGTCTGTACCTCAGACTAGAGAGTTCCCCAACACAATGGATCTCTTGGAATCCGACGTACTCCTCATTGCATTAGAGCCAGTCTCAATACCAGAAACTTGGCTGTTTGTGCTACGTTCCCCTGTGAATTAAGCACCCCCTACATTTTCCAAAACAGCATACTTGTTTGAAATAGGGATAGCCACAGAAGACTCCTGCACTAGCTGCCCACCTCTCTTACCTTTCCTGGAGTTAACCTATCTATGTGACTGTATCTGAGACTTTTCCCCCTTCCTATAACTGCCATCCATCGCATACTGTTGCTGTTGCAAATTCCTCAATGCCTCTGACTGTCTCTCTAACAGATCCATATGTTCTGATAGGATTCGCAACCAATAGCATTTATTGCAGATTTAATCTGCAGTAACCCTTAAACACTCTTTAAACTCCCACATCTGACCAAAAGTGCATATCACTCTATTAAAGGCCATTTTTGCTTCTTCACAATCTACAGACACAGAAAATAACACTATCTTATTCCTCTACAAAACACTGTCCCAGGTTAAATTAATAGTTGTGGCTTATATTTTAAGTGTAATCAAGAGACATATCTCAAAAACACATATAGTCAAGAAAGAACCCACTCTACTCACTATTGCAGACTTTCTGTAGGCTACACTAAATTTGCAGTAACTCTTTTAGCTCAGGCATATTAATAATGTGACAGACAAAAGGGAACAAGAGTCCAAGGGTAAGGTCCAATGCAACTTTAATTAGCACTTTATCTGATAAAACAATATTTATCAGACTCTACCAATATACTTCAACTCAACCTGTCAATCTCTTCAGAGGGCTCTTCAGTAAACAGTCTCAAATCTACACCAGCTAACCACTTCTGAAACTTATGTTTTAGGATCTACAGTCATTGATTTGGGCTTCCCCTCTCATCTAGGACTGGTTCTAGTCTTCAGGTCTTCTCACTGAGGTGGTCTCTCTGGAGATACCGTTAAAGAAGGAAAAAAAACCAAAGCAATCTGGGGCTCATGGTTACTCCTTTTAGCCCCCTCTTCACATCCTTCTTGAAGATTCTGAGGCTTGTGACCAATAGTAGCTTCAGACAGGGGCAGGAAGATCTAATGAGGTGACAACTTCCCATATTTGGAGTTTGCGGTTTTGAACCCTCAACTGTCAAGTGCTCGCCTTGTCACACTCTGCCTCTGGCCTCCTACAGAGCTGGGCACCACCAAGTCTGTGTAGCATTTTTCTAACAAAGAAGCATCATTGGAGGTGGAACCAATGGCTCATTCTGAAACAATGTGGCTGTTAGCACCTGGCCAGGCAGTTCCAGGCCTGTCTGGTTTTGGTGGGAAGTTGATTGTCTAAGGCTTGGCTGCATGAATACTGTCAATTCTAGCAGTTTGCAAATTGCAGAGTCCAGCTAGGTTTAAACTTGGTTTCCACATTGAGTTTCTATCCATGTTCATGAAAATATGTCAATATTTCTGTAACAATCCTGTGGGTCATGGGTCACCTGACCACAGCCCAAAGCATGTAACTGTTGTACTCTGTCCCTGTAGCTTCAAGATGACATATATCTTCACGCAAGGCAATCATGGTATTGTCCTTTTTCTCACCCAGAAGATCATTGCTAAAGGCTTCAATTGGAATAAAGGCCATTACTAATTTGATGATTATCTAAGAGTGTTTTCCTTGCTGCAGCATCTTGCCACACACTTGTCAATATGCTCTTGACATTTATGTGTACTGCTCCCACAAGGTATCTGTACCTCTTGCAGCAATGCTTCTATAAGCTACCATAACATAAGAATGAGAGGTAGGTAATGTGGCACTGAATGATACAGCAAATGTTTATTAAAGCTCCTGCCATATGTTTTATATAGATCTCATTGTTTGAATGATTAGTAAACTGTTCAGTTCCAAATAGGCACATCACTTCATTATTATGCCCTGCGTCAAGTGGCCCCAGCTAAGAGACCTTTATACCATTTGATGACCTGTCACTGCTCGCATTTTCTTGAAATAAATGCCAACACATTGGTTATCTTTCTAATTGCTTGCTATTCCTGCAGGCTAACTTTAGTGACTCATGAACAAAGACACAGATCTGTTTGGACAGGTACACTTCCCAACCTCTTATTACTTAAGAAATATTCTGCCTTTCTGTTTTGTTCTACATTGCATTTATTTATATTATTTTCTATCTGCCAGGTTGTAGCCTATTCACTGAACCTGTCCATGTTTACTTGTAGTCTCCTTGTATTTTCCTTGCAATTTAAATTCCTGCCCAGTTT
Source organism: Hemiscyllium ocellatum (assembly GCF_020745735.1). Classification (NCBI taxonomy): domain Eukaryota; kingdom Metazoa; phylum Chordata; class Chondrichthyes; order Orectolobiformes; family Hemiscylliidae; genus Hemiscyllium; species Hemiscyllium ocellatum. Next base: position 84,312,642 of record NC_083408.1, read on the forward strand.
AGTGTCATCAGCAATTGATTCCATCTCCAAATAATTTATATAGATTTCAGACAGTTGTCAGCCTAACATTAACCTTGCAGATCTCGCTAGTAACAGCCTGCCATCCTGGGAGTGCTCTAGTAAGTCCTACTGTCAACTATCAATACCATGTGCTCTAATTTTATTTGCAAATCTTTTGTGTGGAACTCACAGACTCAGACCTTTACAGCAAATACAAATAATCTGAATGCACTTCATTCACTGGTTCTCCTTAGTCTATATTACAAGTAACATCCTCATAATACTCCCCCACATTTCTCAAACATAATTTCCTTTTCATAAATCCATGTCAAAACTGCCAATTCTGCCATTCTTTTCTGAATATTCAGTTATCACATTCTTTATGATAGATTCAAACATTTTCCTGACAATGGATGTCAGATTGCTAGTCTGTAGCTCAGCACACTCCCTTTTCCTCTGTCTTAAATAGTAGGCAGAGTCAGAAGTCCTCTCACCTGATGAAGGAGCAGCGCTCTGAAAGCTTGTGATTTCAAATAAACTAGATGGACTGTAACCTGGTGTCATGTCACTTCTGACTTTGTCCACCCCAATCCACATTGGGATCTCCACATTTTAAATAATAGAGTTACATCTGCTACCTTTCAGTCAATTGGAATCTTTCCAAAATCTATGAAAATGTGAAGGATAACTACCAAGGGTTCCATTATCACTATTGTTACTTCCTTCAACACTCTGGGATGAAGCCCATCTGCTCCAGAAGAGTTATAAATCTTCAATACAGCTATAGTGCTATCTCTTTAACAATATTGATTTCTATCAGCTATTCTGTTACTCATAATTCTGTGAGATTTTCTTTCTCCTTTTCCTTGAAGTTAGACACAGAATATCCATTTCCCTGTTATCTGCTATAAATTACCTGTTGTCATCTGTAATAGTCCCAAATGTATCCTTGCTAACCTTATTCCTTTCACCTGTAAATAGATGCAACTACATCGCTCAGTTATGTTTCTTACTAGGTTGAATTCATACTCTCTTTTTCCTTATAATCTCTGTTCCCTCTTGGCCTTCCTTTGCTGGATCATAGATTGCTCCCATTCCTCCAATTACCACTACTTCTCACATTACAATAAGTCTCTTCCTTCAAACAAATTCAATCATTAAGTTCTTTCCTTAACTATGGTTGATTCACTATTTCGTCTGGGTGTGTGTACCTAAAAAAGATTTTGAAATAACTCCAAAGAGGCTGATATCTTGTCACCAAGTCACCCTTTATTTACATGAGGAGAATCCTAAACACTGATCCTGCTCAATCGCAGCCAGCTCTCAGAGTAAACAGAACCTCTGACACTCCTGTTTATATCTGCCAGCCAGGGCTCCCTGATTGAACTAGAGTAACAGCTCCAATCAGGGAATTCATCTTCTATGAAGTCCACCTGGCTGACCACATTACAAACACTGCAGATTTAATATTTGTTGTAGACGTCGTGGTATTATTTGCTAGTTTGCCATCAAACCATTTTGTGTAATTTCCCAATCTACACTAGCCAACATATCAAGTCATAGAGTCATACATACAGCACAAAAACAGACCCTTTGTTCTAACTAGTCCATGCCGAGTGTAATCCCAAGCTAAACTAATCCCATCTGCCTGCTCCTGGCCCATATCCCTCCAAACCTTTCCTAATCATGTACTTAGCCAAATGTCCTTTAAACTTTGCAATTGTGCCCAAATCCAACACTCCCTCAGGAAGTTTATTCCACATGAGAACCACCCTCTATGTAAAAAAACTGCCTCTCATGTTATTTAAATCTCTCTCCTCTCACCTTAAAAATGTGCCCGTCATAAGCTCCTCAACCTAAGGAAAAGACAATTACCATTAACCCGATCAATACCCCTCATGATTTTATAAACTTCTATGAAGTCACCTCTAAACCTGCTATGCTCTGATGAAAAAGTCCCAGCCTACCCAGCCTTTCTTTATAACTCAAACCTTCCATGCCCAGCAGCATCCTGATAAATCTCTTCTGAAACCTCTCCAGCTTAATCATCTCCTTCCTATAACTGGGTGACCAGAACCAACTCTTCACACTCTCACAGCTTCCCTTGTACAGATTTAAAATTCTACCATGTTATAGTCACTATTTCCAAAGGCTAATATTATTATTACAGCAATGTAATTTATTAGTCCATTCTCATTTTACAACAACAAATTCAAAATCAGAAGTAAGGCGTTCGACAAGGTTCCCCATGGGAGACTGATTAGCAAGGTTAGATCTCAAGGAATACAGGGAGAACTAGCCATTTGGATACAGAACTGGCTCAAAGGTAGAAGACAGAGGGTGGTGGTGGAGGGTAGTTTTTCAGACTGGAGGCCTGTGACCAGTGGAGTGCCACAAGGATCGGTGATGGGTCCTCTACTTTTAGTCATTTACATAAATTATTTGGATGTGAGAATAAGAGATACAGTTAGTAAGTTTGCAGATGACACCAAAATTGGAGGTGTAGTGAACAGCGAAGAAGGTTACCTCAGATTACAACAGGATCTTGATCAGATGGGCCAATGGGCTGAGAAGTGGCAGATGGAGTTTAATTCAGATAAATGTGAGGTGCTGCATTTTGGGAAAGCAAATCTTAGCAGGACTTATACACGTAATGGTAAGGTCCTAGGGAGTGTTGCAGAACAAAGAGACCTTGGAGTGCAGGTTCATAGCTCCTTGAAAGTCACCAAGCATTTGGTATGCTTTCCTTTATTGGCCAGAGTATTGTATACAGGATTTGGGAGGTCATGTTACAGGACATTGGTTAGGCCACTGTTGGAATATTGTGTGCAATTCTGGTCTCCTTACTATCGGAAGGACATTGTGAAACTTGAAAGGGCTCAGAAAAGATTTCCAAGGATGCTGCCAGGTTTGGAGGATTTGAGCTATAGGGAGAAGCTGAACAGGCTGGAGCTGTTTTCCTGAAGCATCGGAGGCTGAGGGGTGACCTTATCGAGGTTAACAAAATTATGAGGGGTATGGATAAGATAAATGGACAAAGTATTTTCCTTGTGGTTGGAGAGTCCAGAACTAGAGGGCATAGGTTTAGGGTGAGAGGGAAAGATATAAAAGAGACCTAAGGGGCAACTTTTTCACGCAGAGAGTGGTATGTGTATGGAATGAGCTGTCAGAGGAAGTGGTGGAGGTTGGTATAATTGCAACATTTAAGAAGCATTTGGATGGGTATATGAATAGGAAGGGTTTGGAGGGATTTGGGCTGGGTGCTGGCAGGTGGGACTAGATCGGGTTGGGATATGTGGTCGGCATGGACGGGTCGGACCGAAGGGTCTGTTTCCATGCTGTACACCTCTATGACTCTGAGGGCTTATGCTGCCTGACCTACTGAGCTTTTCCAGCACAATATTCCCGACTCTGATCCCCAGTATCTGCAATCCTCACTTTCTTCTATCAAATCCAAAATGTGCTATTCTTTATTTGGACTGAAGGGTCTGTTTATATGCTGTATGACTCTGTGGGTGTATAATAAGAAATACTCTGCTCCTTAGTAGCTCTGACCAAACTGGCTAACCTCATATTTATTTGCATTATATTATATCTATCATGTTCTTGCCCACTCACCCAAACTCCTTGAAGCCTCAACTGTTCCAGAAACCCACATCATACAAACTCCAGAAATGCATCCTCCACAGTATTAATGCTGATTGGTTAACCCAGACGGTATGCAAATTGAAGTATGGCCCACATTACATTAATCTCTAATTTCATGAATTTCTCTGTGTGAAGCATTGACACCACAATTTGGTGTTCTCTATGTAACTCCCATCAATGTTTGCCACCCTTTGCCATTTCTTAGTTCCACACAAACTGACTCTGTATATTGGTTCTTTAATCAAAAATCGTCTCTTACCAAAGCACTAATGTCAATCATTCTTAGGAGTACTACTCACCTCTTTTCATTTTTATCGATCCCTCGTAAGGGTTGAATATTTTTTGATATACAGTTCTCAATCTTGGTTGCCCTGCAGCATGTCTCGATAATGGAATTTAAGTCATATCATTTACCTCAACTTGTGTGTTTAAATCATCAACCCTTATGTGAATGTTAAGTACATTCAGATAAAGTGCTTTTTCTTCAGACTTTTAAACCCTTTTTGCCATTTCATATTTCATTGGTCCTTTTTTTTTTGCTTATTACTCCTCCACTTCTTTTTACTAGTTTTGCTTCCCTTAAATCTGAGGCCCCACTTGGGGTCCCATTCTCCAGCAAACAGCTCCTCAACAACATTAGTAGATATCCCTATGAGGATGTTCATCCTGGTCCTGCCAAGATGAAAGCTGTTCATCCTGTTTAGATCCCAACTACCCCAGAACCAGTCCTATTGCCTCAGAAATCTTTTGCCAAATAGAGTCTTAGAGTCATAGAAATGTACAGCACAGAAACAAGCCCTTCACATCTGGCCCGTATTCCTCCAAACCCTTTCTATTCATATACCCATCCAGATGCCTTTTAAATGTTGCAATTGTACCAGCCTCCACCACTTCCTCTGGCAGCTCATTCCATACACGTACCACTCTCTGTGTGAAGAAGTTGTCCCTTAGGTCTCTTCCAGACCTTTCCCCTCTCACCCTGAACTTATGCCCACTTGGTCTGGACTCTCCCACCCTAGGGAAAAGGCTTTGCCTACTTACCCTATCCCTGCCCCTCATGATTTTATAAACCTCCATAAAGTCACCCCTCAGCCTCCGATGCTCCAGCGAAAACAGCCCCTGCCTATTCAACCTCTCACAATAGCTCAAATCCTCCAATTCTGGCAACATGCTTGTAAATCTTTTTTGAACCCTTTCAAATTTCACAATGTCCTTCTAATAAGAAGGAGACCAGAATTGCATGCAATATTCTAAAAGTGGCCTCACCACGTCCTGTACAGCTGCAACATGACCTCCCAACTCCTGTACTCAATACTCTGACCAATAAAGGAAAGCATACCAAACACCTTCTTCACTATCCTATCTACCTGTGACTCCACCTTCAAGGAGCTATGGACCTCCTATACCAGTTTTCAAACCAGATGTTCAATTGTTCAATTCTCCTTTTCCTTTGCTCACTCATACGTGGAAATGGGAGTAGTCCTGAGATATTAGATTCAGAGATCCTGCTTTTCAATCTCCTTCATTACTCTCTGAAATCTGCTTTCAGGACCTCTTCTCCCTTCAAATTCAAGTCATTAGAATGAACATGGACCATGATCTCTGCTGGTTCCCCTCCCCAAGAAGAATGATCTTCCGCTGTCTGTGACATCCTTAACCCTGGCACCAGAAAGGTGTCAATGATTAGGATCCAGGAGGCAACTGTAATATTTTCGAGGGCAATGATACTTAGTGGGAATTTGAATTGAGACAGGGGGTGCAAAGAGGTTTCAAGGGGATTTTGACAGACTGGGTGAGTGAGCAAGAACATGGCAGATGGAATATAATGTGGTTAAATGTGAGGTTAGCCACTTCAGGTGGAGCTTGTAAGGTGAGGAGTATTTCTTAATATACAGTCATAAAGTCATACAGCAAGGAAACAGACCCTTCAGTCCAACCCATCCATGCCAACCAGGTTTCTTAAATTGAACTGGTCCCACTTGCCTGCATTTGGCCCATATCCTTCTAAATCTTTCCTGTTCATGTACCTACCCAAATGTCTTTTAAATATTGTAATATTAATCACCTCTTCCACTTCCTCTGGCAGTTCAAATGGAGAGAGATTAGAAAATGTAGAATCCAAGGGTTCTAGGTGTCGTTGTTCATGAGCCAGTGAAAGCTAGGAACAAATTATTTGGAAGGCAACTGGTATGTTAGATTTTTATTGCAAGAGGCTTTGAGTACAGAAGCAACTAGTCTTGCTTCAATTGTAAGTTCAAGACAGAGATTGATAATTTACATTTTTTAATTGCTGATGCTCCCCCTCTCTCAAACAATTTCTCTTAGCCTTTTGGAAAGGGCATCCGGTGATAAAGCAAATTGGAGAAATAACCATTCACCAAGTACTCAAGGGTATCTACAAATTTCTCCACTGCTAAAGCTGCAAGTCAGCAATTAAATTCTCATAGATTCAGATTAAAACCTATCCCCTCAAGGGCTTTGAGGAATTTTGAAACTGCCTATTCTTCTTAGAATCATAGAATCTCTACAGTATAGAAACATTCAGCCCATTGAGTCCACACCAACCCTCCAAAGAGCAATCCCACACAGACCCACCCCTCTGCCCTACATTTCCCATGGCTAATCCACCAAGCCTGCACATCCCTGGACACTATGGGCAATTTAGCATGGCCAATCCAGCTAACCTGCACATCTTTGGAGTGTGGGAGCAAGCAGGAGCATCCAAAGGAAACCCACACTGACAAGGAAAGAATGTGTAAACTCCACACAGACAGCCACCCGAGCTGGAAACGAATCTGGGTCCCTGGCTCTGTGAGGCAGCAGTGCGAACCACCTGATGAGCTCTCCTCATCCAGTCTTAACAACTGTTACAATTATCAAGGCTGTTTCAAAAGAATGACATAGTAATCCTAAATTGTACTTGGATTGGCTTTAATGATGTAAAATTCTGATACAACGACAACAAAAGTAAATTCAAATGTCTGACACTATTCTGATTTTATTTCCAGTTGTATTTTCTTTAAGTTTAATACATCAAATCACTGAAAGGGGAAGGCTGCATTCAGTGGAAGCCATGTTTCATTTGAGAGTGAAATACTTCTAGTAAAATATTGCAGTAGTAAGTAAAAGGGACTAAAATGCCAGAGATTTTAAAAACACCTTAATTATCCTGAAACTCCTAAAGCCCCAATCTAGGCCTGCATTTGGGCCAGTTTCTGAGATTTGGCTCATATACATGAAAGCAATTAGCACATCCATTTCTATTGATCAGGACATCCGCCATGTAAGGCACCAGGGAACAGGACAATGTTGCTCCTGAGAAGAAGTTATTCTGGGCAAGGATCTTTTATTTCTGTTTAAGTGATGCTGCATGTCACAGATGCCAATTTCCTAATGGCAATAGATTGATGTGAAATTAATTGACATTAGAAACCAGGCATTGTGGACTCAGCTCTGACAAGTTTTTTTCAGGGAAATTTTGCACAGGGTGGGCAAAGCAAACAGAAGCTGATATAGAATCCCTGCAGTGTGGAAGCAGGCCATTCAGCCCATTGAGTCACACCAACCCTTCAAACAGCATCCTATCCAGACACACCACCCTATCCCATCCCTGTAACTCTGCATTTCACATGATCATTCTGCCTAGCCTGGGTACTATGAGTAATTTAGCACAGCCAATCCACCTAATCTGCACATCTTTGGACTGGGGAAGGAAACCAGAGCACCCGAAAAAACCCTTGCAGATAGAGAAAGACTGTGCAAACTCCATACAGACAGTTGCTGGAATTGAATCTGGGCCCCTGGCATTACAAAGCAGCAATGCTAACCACTGAGTCACCATCTCATCCTCATATCATCTCATCAGTCCTGTATCTTTTCCTGCAGAGGAATAAGAGAAACTGAGGACTGCAGATGCTGGAGATCAGAGCTGAAAATGTGTTGCTAGAAAAGCACAGCAGGTCAGGCAGCATCCAAGGAGCAGGAGAATCGGCATTTTGGGCATGAGCCCTTCTTCACAAACGAGGAAAGTGTGCCAAGCAGGCTAAGATAAAAGGTAGGGAAGAGGGACTTGGGGGAGGGGCGTTGGAAATGCAATGGTGGAAGGAGGTTAAGGTGAGGGTGATAGGCTGGAGTGGGGGTGGGCGCGGAGAGGTCATGAAGAAGATTGTAGGTTAGGAAGGTGGTGCTGAGTTCAAGGGTTGGGACTGAGACAAGGTGGGGGGAGAGGAAATGAGGAAACTGGAGAAATCTGAGTTCATCCCTTGTGGTTGGAGGGTTCCTGGGTGGAAGATGAGGCGCTCTTCCTCCAGCCGTCATGTTGCTATGGTCTGGTGATGGAGGAGTCCAAGGACCTGCATGTCCTTGGTGGAGTGGGGGGGGAGTTGAAGTGTTGAGCCAACAGGGTGGTTGGGTTGGTTGGTCCAAGTGTCCCAGAGGTGTTCTCTGAAACGTTCCGCAAGTAGGTAGCCTGTCTCCCCAATATAGAGGAGGCCACATTGGGTGCAGCAGATGCAGTAAATGATGTGTATGGAGGTACAGGTGAATTTGTGGTGGATATGGAAGGATCCCTTGGGGCTTTGGAGGGAAGTAAGGGGGGTAGTGTGGGCGCAACTTTTGCATTTCTTGCAGTTGCAGGGGAAGGTGCCGGGAGTGGAGGTTGGGTTGGTGGGGGGCGTGGACCTGACGAGGGAGTCGCGGAGGAAGTGGTCTTTTCGGAACACTGATAGGGGAGGATAGGGAAATATATCCCTGGTGGTGGGGTCCGTTTGGAGGTGGCGGAAATGATGACGGATGATACGATGTATATGGAGGTTGGTGGGGTGGTAGGTGAGGACCAGTGGGGTTCTGTCCTGGTGGCAATTGGAGGGGCGGGGCTCAAGGGCGGAGGAGCGGGAAGTGGAGGAGATGCGGTGGAGAACATCGTCGATCACGTCTGGGGGGAAATTGTGGTCTTTGAAGAAGGAGGCCATCTGGGTTGTTCGGTATTGGAACTGGTCCTCTTGGGAGCAGATGGGACGGAGACGAAGGAATTGGGAATATGGGATGGCGTATTTACAGGGGGAAGGGTGGGAGGAGGTGTAATCTAGGTAGCTGTGGGAGTCAGTCGGTTTATAGTAAATGTCCGTGTTGATTCAGTCGCCCGAGTTAGAAATGGAGAGGTCTAGGAAGGGGAGGGAGGAGTCTGAGACGGTACAGGTAAATTTGAGGTCGGGGTGGAAGGTGTTGGTAAAGTGGATGAACTGTTCAACCTCCTCGTGGGAGCATGAGGCAGTGCCGATACGGTCACCGATGTAGCGGAGGAAAAGGTGGGGGGTGGTGCCAGTGTAGCTGCGGAAGATGGACTGTTCCACATATCCTACGAAGAGGCAGCCATAGCTGGGGCCCGTGCGGGTGCCCATGGCTACTCCTTTGGTTTGGAGGAAGTGGGAGGATTGGAAAGAGAAGTTGTTCAGAGTGAGGACCAGTTCAGTCAGTCGAAGGAGGGTGTCAGTGGAAGGGTACTGGTTGGTATGGTGGGAAAGGAAGAAGCAGAGGGCTTTGAGTCCTTTGTGATGGGAGATGGAGGTGTACAGGGGCTGGATGTCCATGGTAAAGATAAGGCGTTGGGGACCGGGGAAGCGAAAATCCTGGAGGAGGTGGAGGGCGTGGGTGGTTTCCCGAACGTAGGTGGGGAGTTCTTGGACTAAGGGGGACAGGACTGTGTCGCAGTATGCAGAGATGAGTTCAGTGGGGCAGGAGCAGGCTGAGACAATGGGTCGGCCGGAGCAGTCGGGTTTGCAGATTTTGGATAGGAGTTAGAAACAGGCAGTGCGGGGTTGTGGGACTATGAGGTTAGAGGCGGTGGATGGGAGATCCCCTGAGGAGATGAGGTTATGGATGGTCTGAGAGTTTATGGTTTGGTGGTGGGAGGTAGGGTCATGGTCAAGGGGGTAGTTGGAGGAGGTGTCCGCGAGCTTGTGTTTAGCCTCAGCGGTGTAAAGATCGGTGCACCAAACTACCACCGCTCCTCCTTTGTCTGCTGGTTTGATGGTGAGGTTGGGGTTGGAGTGGAGGGAGTGGAGGGCTGCACGTTCCGAGGATGAGGTTGGAGTGTGTGAGAGGCGTGGAGAGGTTGAGGCGGTCAATGTCGCGGCAGCAGTTGGCTGTGAAGAGATCGAGGGTGGATAAGAGGCCAGCACGGGGTGTCCAGGTGGATGGGATGTGATGGAGGCGTGAGAAGGCCTCGTTAGAGGGTGGGCGAGAGTCCTGGTTGAAGAAGTAGGTGCGGAGGCGAAGGAGGCGGAAGAATTGATCGATGTCTCGCCGTGTGTTGAGTGAAGGTGAGGCCTCTGCCGGGGAATAAGCAAGAACCTTCCGCTTCCACCTCTGCAACGATCTATACATTTAATATAAAGGGACAGTGATCTGACCAAGGCTCCAACTTTCACAAAGCAAGATCCTGCATAGAGCAGTCAACAGATTATCTGTTTTAACAACATTGATTGAGGGATAAATATTGTTAAGGGAATCGGGAGGGCTCCTACTCTTTCCAGAGCCAAAATGGGATATTTTACATCCACCTGAAAGGGTTTCAGTACAACATTCCATCAGAAAAAAAGTACCTCCCAAAGGGGAACACTCCGTTAGAGAGAGTGACATTGTAAATCATGCACTCAAGTCTCAGGAGTGAGACTTGAACACATGAGTAATTCAAAGGTAAGCCTGCAACCTCTGAGCTGTGGTTGAAATGTATTTATAGCCACTTGCCTTTTCTCTGATTCCATTACTACATCTGTTGTCTGCATTTTATTGTCTATTCGGTTCATGGCATTTTCTGTTACTGCATAATTTCATTAACTTCCAGTCCAATAAATATTTTTGAAAGGAATTCATGGATGAGATGAGGGAAACTTCTTCCATATAAACGCAAATAACTATCATCACCAGCCTCTGCTGCTGCTCTAGAACTTTTTTCCTATTTAGGTGGCAATTCTGTTTGGATTTAGAATTTCCTTCTTGTTTTATAGTTCATAGCATGGCTTTACCATTGGCTAAGGGCATAGCTTTTGTTTCAAGAGTCTTGTAACAAGATCCAGAGCCCTGAAACAAGTCTTTTTTCCCCAAGATATTCTTCCATTCCTTTCACATATTTAGGAACAGAGGGAAAAAAAATAGTGTATTTAAAATAATGAATGAGAATTCCATTGCAGCTTTCATCCACTGTTTTCTGCTCAAATCTACTGTTTTTTTTAAACGAACACACAAAGGGCAAAACATTACACTGAAGCTTTTACTTTCAGGTGACCAATTCATTGAAAAGCAATTACAGTGGAACACATCAGCCCACTATGGCGTACACTCAGAGCTAGATTTAAGTTTCAAGCCTGTGTTATGTGAAAGCTGAAAGCTGGCTTTTATCACAGCAGGCTTGAACCATAAATTCACAGAAGGTTCTTGTTGTCAGGAGCTATCCTTCCGGACTATACACTTTATTAATACTGTTCTTCCTCCTCATATTGCAATTTAGAAACTGTCCTTTCTTTTTAAAATAAGTCATCTCATTTTGATAGGTATATATCTTCTTACCTACAACAGAGAGCATATTTCATTTCTAATTTGCTATTTATTTCTATATTTACTCATTCATGGTACGTGGGGGCTGTTGACCAGGCCATCATTTATTCTCGTAGTGAGCTGCCTTCCTGAACCTTTGCAGTCCATGTTGTGTAGGTACATCTGTGGTCCTGTTAGGAAGGCGTTCAGTGAATTTTGATCCAGCTACTGTGCTAGGTCTGGATACTGAGTGGCTTGAAGGTTACCATGCAGTTGGTGATATTTCTATGTAACTTCTTCCCTTCTCCTTCTAGATGGTAGAGGATATGTATTTGATAGAGCCTTCAACAGGTGTCTTAATGAGTTGTTGCTCTGCATCTTATGACTTTAAAATCAGTCATTGAGTTCATTCTTGCTCTATCAAAGACCCGTAACTAACAGTCCATTGAAGTATCCAAATATATATTGTGCCACTGTAATAATCAGTTAAGCATAAATGGCAGAAACCAGAGTTTTAAGTGTTTTATTTTGTCACTCTAATGGAAGCAAAAGTTCTCCTGCTCTGACTTGCATTCACATGTGATTTCTCATTAGCCAGCCAATTAACAACTAGCAGACGGATGAGGCGAACAAAACTGGCTGGAGGTGGTCTTTGAGAACTAGATAGAACTAAACTGGAGAGAACTAAGAGAGTAAACATTGCCAAATGCCAGGATTCTTCAATACCATCACCACACTCAACATCTGAAGCATTCAGAAGCCAGTGAGCCCAAGGTGCACTTTATCTAGGAGCCAAAATATCCCCTACCCTATCCCCGACCTCACAAATATCCAGGAATCCTGAACACAACTTCAACATCCAGGGCCTCGGAACTAAACAGCCAGTGGTCACTTTCACATCTCCAATATCCAGAAACCAATTTTCTCTGAACCTTCACACCCAGAACATCAAAGAACCTCCACAAGCCCGAACATTCAGGATCGCTTGTTCCCTCAACACTTGAGAGCCAGCCTTTCATTCCACCACTCATGTTCCACCTCCATGACTCTCACACCTTGTCAATAAACAAGAAAACTAATAATAATTCAAGACCTAAAACATATTGGAGTTTGTTAGGAAGTTGAAGGTGTCTATTCTAACTTTAGTGTGAATGCTGCTTTGCACTGAGAACTTCCAAGCACCTGTCATATGACTAGCTAATATACTGGAAAATTGAAAGTTTGCAACATTTGGTTGTGAAATGGATACCTGATTTGGTTGCTATTTTGACAACAATTCGAAGTTAACCAATCAGTTTAAATTATGCCTCAGCTGACTAAAACCCAATCAAGTTTGAATTTATTGTTTTGTCAACAGCGAACCAATGAAACGATCTAATGTTGGGGGTATAAAAAAAGCAGGCATTTTGAAAGTCAGACAGAGCAGCTACCATTGGAAACACACTCTCTCAAAGGGACCTTTTCACATGAAACAGGTTTGCAGTAGAAGAAAGAAGACCACCCAGGGAGATCTTCAGCTGGGTGAAGGCAGACACCAAAGACAGCAGCCACTGTATAATCTTGAAATTAAGTTGATGTCATTTTAATAGTTGTTTCATTGGAATAGTATATTGTTATAGAGTTGGAGGCAGGTAATAAGCAGTTAATAGAAAGGGGGGGCTTAGATTTGTGAATAGTTGTTGTTTAATGTTCACTTTTTGAGTTAAAGAATAAATTGATATTATTTTCGTTAAATAGTGGAATTTGGGAGTTCTCTATCACTCATATTTTAACAGATCACAAGGCAAAGTGAGCATTTCTGGGTGTTTGGTTTAATGAACTGAAGGGTTCACCATGGTGTCATAACAAGTTAATGTAAGCAAGTAACTAGAATGAAAACAATAATGGTTCTGGATCTGACAAACCTACAGAGTATTTCAGTATGTGATAGATTACACTTCTTGGCTTTAACAAATTTCAAAGATGATGATATTGAAGTTGCTTTAGCCATAATGTTCCAAAGCAATCTTCATTCGAAAATGTTCCTGTACAATGGAAATTTTCAAACTTCAATTCAATATTTAGGAAGAGACAGGAAAACATTAAATTTTCCATTTCAAGATCTGTTATTAGGAAATTCTTGAAATAGCAGGATAATAGGATCTGAAAAGTAACTACAGAGAGTTAAGTTGGAAGCTGAAGAGCAGGATGAGTAGAGTAGTGATTTCAGGTTTGCTACCGGTACCATGAGATAGTGAGATGAGGAACAGTCAGCAAATGCAGCTTAACATGTGGCTGCAAGGCTGGTGCAAGAGGGAGGGCTTCAGATACCTAGACCATTGGAATACCTTCCGGGAAAGGTGGGACCTGTACATGAAGGACAGGTTGCACCTGAACTGGCGGGACACAAATGTCCTGGGTGGGAGATTTGCTCATGTGATTCAGGAGGGTTTAAACTAGTTTGGTGGGGTGTGGGAATCAGAGCCACATGTCTGAGAGGGGGTCAGTTGTAGATGGAACAGTGACAGGATATATTGAATCTATCAGGAAGGTTTCTCATGCGATGGAACAAAGGGATCGGTTAAAGTGTGTCTGCTTTAATTCAAGGAGTGTCCAGAATAGGAGTGATAAACTGAGCGCATGGATCAGTACTTGGGGCTACGATGTTGTGGCCATAACGGACACATGGGTTTCACAGGGGCTGGAATAGTTGCTTGATGTTCCAGGGTTTAGAATGTTTACAAAGAACAGGGAGGGTGGAAAAAGAGGAGGGGATGTAGCATTGCTAATCAGAGAGTGCATCACAGCTATAGAAACAAAAGGTTGTTGAGGAAGGTTTGTCTACTGAGTCAGAATGGGTGGAAGTTAGGAACAGCAAGGGAACAGCCACCACATTGGGAGTTTTCTACAGACCATCTAATAGCAGTAGAGAGATTGAAGATCTCATAGGCGGGCAGATTCTGGAAAAATGCAAAAGTAGCAGGATTGTTGTTGTGGGTGATTTCAACTTTCCCGATATCGACTGGAACCTCCTAAGTGCCGATGGTTTGGATGGAGCCGTTTTTGTCAGGTGTGTTCAGGAGGGTTTCCTTACTTAGTATGTAAACAGACCAACAAGGGAAGAGGCCATTTTTGATTTGGTGCTCGGCAATGAGCCAGGACAGGTGTCAGATCTCACGGTGGGAGACCACTTTGGTGACAGTGATCACAACTGCCTTACATTTAGCATAGCCTTGGAGAGGGAAAGGAGCAGTTACTGAGGGAAGATATTTAATTGGGGAAAAGGAAATTATAACGCTACCAGACAGGAGTTGGGAAGTATCGACTTGGAGCAATTGTTCCATAGAAAGGAGCAGTTGTGGTGAGTAATGCACAAATTTGTTCCTCTGAGGCAGGTAAGAAGGGGTAAGATTAAGGAACCTTGGATGACTAGAACAGAGGAACTTCTCATCAAAAGAAAGAAGACAGCTAACGTAAGGTGGAGGAAACAAGGATCTTGCACAGTTTTAATGGAATACAAGCTTGCTAGAAAGGAGCTCAGAAATGGGCTGAAGAGAGCCAGGAGCGGGGACGAAAAAGGCTTGGCAAGAAGGCATTTTACTCATACATGACAAATGAGAGAATGACCAGGGAGAAGATAGGGCCGATCAGGGATAGCGGAGGGAACTTGTGCGTGGAGTCTGAGCAGATAGGGGAAGCCCTAAATGAGTTTTTTGCTTCTGTTTTCACCAGGGAAAGGGAACTTGTTGTAAATGAAAACTTAGAGGAGCTGGGATACAGGCTTGACCAGATCAAGATTGATGAAGTTGATGCGATAGAAATTTTGGAAAACGTTAAGATTGATAAGTCCCCAGGGCCAGACCAGATCTATCCTAGGCTGCTCCAGGAAGCGAGAAAGGAGGTTGCTAAGCCGCGGATTGGAAGGAGGCGAATGTTGTTCCTCTTTTCAGGAAGAGTAATAGGGAAATCCATGGCAATTACAGACCAGTCAGTCTTACGTCTGTGTCAGCAAAGTTTTTGAAAGAATTCTGAGGGTTAGGATTTATGACTATTTGGCAGAGCATAGTGTGATTAAAGGCAGTCAGCATGGTTTTATGAAGGGCAGATCATGCCTCACAAATCTTATTGAGTTCTTTGAGGAGGTGTCAAGACAGGTCGATGATGGTCAAGCAGTGGATGTGGTGTATATGGACTTTAGCAAGGCATTTAATGGGGTTCCCCAAGGTAGGGTCATTCATAAAGTCAGGAAATATGGGATACTGGGAGATTTGGCTCTCTGGATTCAGAATTGGCTGGCTGACAGAAGGCAGAGAGTGGTTGTAGATGGGAAGTATTCTGCCTGGAGGACAGTGTTGAGTGGGGTCCCACAGGGCTCTGTTCTTGGGCCTCTGCTCTTTGTAATTTTTATAAATGACTTGGATGAGGAGGTTGAGGGGTGTCTTCATCAATTTACAGATAACTCAAAGGTTGGAGGTGTCATCAATAGTATAGAGAACTACTGCAGCTGCAGCGCGACATCAACAGGATGCAGAGCTGGGCTGAGAAATGGCAGATGGAGTTCAAACTGGATAAATGCAAAGTGATGCATTTTGGAAGGTCAAAATTGAATGTTGAATATAGGATTAAAGATTAGATTAGATTACTTACAGTGTAGAAACAGGCCCTTCAGCCCAACAAATCCACACCGACCCGCTGAAGCGCAACCCACCCATTCCCCTACATTTACCTAACACTACGGGCAATTTAGCATGGCCAATTCACCTGACCTGCACATCTTTGGACTGTGGGAGGAAACCGGAGCACCCAGAGGAAACCCACGCAGACACGGGGAGAATGTGCAAACTCCACACAGTCAGTCGCCTGAGTCAGGAATTGAACCCGGGTCTCTGGCGCTGTGAGGTAGCAGTGCTAACCACTGTGCCACCGTGCCGCCCAAAGACAGGATTCTTGGCAGTGTGGAGGAACAGAGGATCTGGGTTTGCTAGTACATAGATCCCTCAAAGTTGCCACCCAAGTGGATAGGGTTGTTAAGAAAGCATATGGTGTTTTGGCTTTCATTGCATCAAGTTGTATCAAGTTTAAGAGCTGCGAGGTTTTGCTGCAGCTCTACAAGTCCCTGGTGAGACCACACTTGGAATATTGTGTCCAGTTTTGGTCACCCTACTATAGGAAAGATACAGAGGCTTTGGAGAGGGTGCAAAGAAGGTTTACCAGGATGCTGCCTGGACTGGAGGGCTTGCCTTATGAAGAAAGGTTGAATAAGCTTGGACTTTTCTCTCTGGAGAGAAGGAGGAAGAGAGGAGACCTGATCGAGGTGTACAAAATAATGAGAGGAATAGATAGAGTCAATAGCCAGAGACTTTTCCCCAGGGCAGGATTGACTGGTACGAGAAGTTATAATTAGAAGATATTAGGAGGAAGGTATAAAGGAGACATCAGAGATAGGTTCTTTACGCAGAGAGTTATGAATGTATGGAATGCGTTGCCAGCTGAGGTGGTGGAAACAGAGTCATTGGGGATATTTAAGCGACTGCTGGACATGCACATGGATAGCAGTGAGTTGACGGGTATGTAGGTTAAGTTACTGTATTTTACATCAGGATTAAATCTCGGCACAACATCGTGGGCCAAAGGGCCTGTTCTGTGCTGTACTTTTCTATGTTCTATGTTCTAATGACAGTTTTAGTGAACTTTAAGCTGAGAAAGAGAGCTAACATGAAGTTGTAAAGGATTTGTCATGTCTGATTAGTCTAATTAAATTTTGTGAAGAGGTAAAAGAGGTAGACAGCAGGTTACCAATGCATGTAGCTTATATGGACTTTCAAAAGGCAGAGATTAAGATTCCGCATGAATACTGTTAACTACAAGTAAAAGCAATGAAATTGCAAACAGTTAATTAATGAGTTCAGTTGGGAAAAGGCAGAATTGAGTGTATAAAGGTGTTCTAACTTAGAAATCCTTTCATAGCAGTTATCAAGCTCCGTATGGAACTGGTCTTTCTTCTCAATGACCACCTTTGACAATTCTAGATTTCCCGGACAGGAATTGGACTCAACATCCCACTTATATACACAGCCGTTATTTTCATGCCAGATATCTAACCCAACTTCAATTCTCAAGATATGGATTTTTCTCCCAGCTTCTTTAAACTATTCCAAAAATCTACTGTAAAGTAGTTACAAACTGAAGTCATTTAATTTAACATTCTAACTGCCTGCATTCCAGGCCAGAAGAGGTATGGAAAATCGTCTTATGACGTGACTTATTTTGTCGTCCTTTTTAACATGATAATGTCAATTTTGAAATAAAAATGATTATGTTTGAATTAGAATAGTAAGTGAAAAGTGCAAACAACAAAATATCACATTTAAAAACACTTGTGAGAAATTTTAAATTGATTACTGTCTTTGGATCCTTAATTTCCTATTATATTAAGGAAATTATTATGTGATTGAACATTAATACTGTAATTTTTACTCAGGCTATATTAATAGATTAGTCATTCAGTAGTTCAATTTTCTTTTCATCATATCTGCCACAGAATTTTGATCAGTTTCTGACAGGTGCTCCATAGGCTCATACAACCACAGAAGTCAGCACAATGCAACTGAAATCATTATGCAAATTCATATAATCTCAGAAGATTGCACAACTCTTAACTAAAATGACAGTATTATTCATACGGTATCAAATTGTTATAATACTATTCATGTCACAAGCCTAATCTCAAAACCCATTGGGCTTTTGGCAAACTTATTCCACTTCCTGATCTTTCACCCAAGCTAATCAAATATGATCAATTTTCCCACCTGAAATTTAACCTGCCTGGTATCACTTAGAAGAAGATAAAGGTGATGCAGCATGAAAAGAAGTAGAATAATATAGTTACATTATGGGTAAAGCAGAGTGCAGTTTATATTATAATCAAGCTCAATGGGATAAAGGAGGTTTTATGTATAAAATACCTTGCATTTCTTTGCTCACTTTTTTATTGCCTTTTCTCTAATCACAATAATGCTTCCTACAGCTAAAATCATAAAAAATCTTGCATTTGTATAGCACCTTTCATGACCAATCAACATCCCAAAACATTTTACTGACAATGAAGTACTTATCAAAGTCTAATTATTATTGCAACGTAAGAAGTGCAACAGTCAGTTAGTGCATAGTAGACTGTCATAAATAGCAATTTGATCATTATTGTGATATTGCATTAAGGTGCATATAATTTTTCATGTGTTAAATATGTAAACGATTTATACTATATCATCGCAGAAAGAGATGGAAGTTAACATATATGATAATAGTTGTAACTGTATTGATCAGCAGGTGACATATGAATGAAGAGCTTTCCTGGAACTGTCCTGATTTTCAACAAAGAACCCCTTATAACGATTACCAATCATTATTGTACATTATACATTTGCGTTAATAAAGAATAACAGCAAGAATTAACAAAAGGTATGTCTTAGAACATAGAACAATACAGCGCAGAATAGGTGCTTTGGCCCTCAATGTTGCGCTGACCCATAAACTATTCTCAGCTCATCTCCCTACACTATGCCATCATCATCCATGTGATCATCCAAGGATTGTATAAATCTCCCTAACGTGGCTGAGTTAACTACATTGGCAGGCAGGGCATTCCACACCCTTACCACTCTGAGTAAAGAACCTGCCTCTGATATTTGTCTTAAATCCATCACCCTACAATTTGTAGTTATGCCCCCTCGTACAAGTTGACGTCATCATCCTAGGAAAAAACTTTCACTGTCTACCCTATCTAATCTTCTGATCATCTTGTATGTCTCTATCAAATCCCCTCTTAGCTGCCTTCTTTCCAATGAGAACAGACCCAAGTACCTCAGCCTTTCCTCATAAAACCTTCCCTCCAGACCAGGTGACATCCTCATAAATCTCCTTTGCACCTTTTCCAATGCTTCCATATCCTTCCTGAAATATGGCGACCAGAACTGTACACAATATTCCAAGTGTGGCCACACTAACATTTTGTACAGTTGCAGCATGATATTGTGGCTCCGGAACTCAATCCCTCTACAAATGAAACTTAACACACTGTATGCCTTCTTAACAGCCCTATCAACCTGGGTGGCAACTTTCAGGGATTTATGTACATGGACTCCAAGATCCCTCTGCACATCCACACTACCAAGAATTTTTCCATTGTCCCAGTACTCTGCCTTCCTGTTATTCTTCCCAAAGTGTATCAACTCACATTTAGCTGCATTGACGCTATTTGCCACCTCTCAGCCCAATCTTGCAGTTTATCCAATTTCCCCTGCAAACTGTAACATTCTTCTAAACTGTCCACTACTCCACCGACTTTAGTGTCATCTGCAAATTTACTAATCAATCCACCTATGCCTGCGTCTAAGTCATTTATAAAAATGACAAACAGTAGTGGTCCCAAAACAGATCCTTGTGCCACACCACTAGTAACCGGAGTCTAGGCTGAATATTTTCCATCAACCACCACTCGCTGCTTTCTTTCAGAAAGTTAGTTTCCAATCAAAACTGCTAAATCACCCCCAATCCCATGCCTCTGCGTTTTCTCCAGCAGCCTACCATGTGGAGCCTTATCAAAGGCTTTACTAAAGTCCATGTATACCATGTCAAACTGCCCTACCCTCATCTACATGCTTGGTCACCTTCTCAAAAAATTCAATGAGGCTTGTGATACATGACCTGCCCTTGACAAAACCATGTTGACTATCTGAAATCAAATTGTTGCTTCCTAGATGATTATAAATCTCATCTTTTATAATCCTTTCCAAAACTGTTCCTACAACAGAAGTAGGAACTATAATTACTTAGGTCATCTCCACTTCCCTTCTTGAACAAGGGCACAACATTTGCAATCCGCCAGTCCTCTGGTACAAAACCTGTAGACAATGATGACCCAAATATCAAAGCCAAAGGCTCTCCTATCTCCTTCCTAGCTTCCCAGAGAATCTTCAGACAGATCCCATCTGGCCCAGGGGACTTATCTACTTTCACTCCTTCTAGAATTGATGACACCTGTTCATAACTAACCTAGATCCTTTCTAGTCTAATATCTTGTACCTCATTCTTCTCCTCTACAATATCCTCCTTTTCCTAAGTGAAAACCGATAAGAAATGTTCGTTTAGCACCTCTCCGAACTCCACAGGGTCCACCTTCAACTTCCCACTTCTGCCTTTGACTGGGCCTATTCCTACCCTAGTCATCCTCTTCTTCTTTACATACCAATAGAAAACTTTAGGGTTCTCCTTTATTCTATTTGCTAAAGACTGCTCATGTCCTCTCTTTGCTCTTCTTAACTCTCTCTTTAAATCCTTCCTAGCTGATCTGTAACTCTCCATCACCTCATCTGAACCATCTTGCCTCATCAACACATAAGCCTCCTTCTTCTGATTAACAAGAGATGCAATTTCTGTAGTAAACCATGGTTCCCTTACCTTACCACTTTCTCCCTGCCTGACAGGGACATACCTATCAAGGACACGCAATATCTGTTTTCATTATGTTAATTAAGGGATAAATATTGGCCAGGACACCCAGGTTAACTCTCCATTGTTGTTTGAAATATCATTGTAAATCTTTTATATCCAACTTAGAAGGCAAATGGGAGCCTGAATCATGTAAAAGACAGCATCTCCAATAGTGTAGCATTCCCACAGTCCTGCATTAGACAGTCAGCCTTCACAATGTGTCCAAGTTCTTGAGCTAATTGCAACATAAACAAGTTTCAAAAGTTTAACCATCATTTTGCAAATCACCATTCTTTTCAATATTCCCATGAAGCTACAAAACTATTCACTGTTAAGTATCATGAGAAGTTCTGCAGGTTTACGTTCAGAAAATTATTCACCATGAGGGCGAATGAAGCCTTCCTTGTGCAATCACTTCAGAGATCTTGACCACTCAAAAGAAACAATAGATTTATTAAAATTCAAAAATAATGCAAACCACATGCAAATACGTGAAATTGGATTGGAACATATCTATTGCAGCTTTTATAATGACAAAGAATATTTAAATTTGCAAGGGAAATTGTCTCTGACAGTAATCATTAAGAGATTGGAATTTAAATAGGTAGATCAACCAGACTACATTAACTTTAATGTATTTTCTATTTTACTTTATAAAATCTATTAAGCTTGGCTTTTCATTTGATCCAGTTTTACTTCTGAGGTTATTGAATAATAATTTCACATATTTATTCTGTTTGCTTGCTACAGCTGTTCTTATATAAGATCTATATATGATGTAGTGCTGACTTGAAAGCTTTTGCGCTATCCTTAAAGGATCCCTGAAGAGGTCAACAGACCCATCAACTTATGGACCAACCAAAATGCAGAGAGGTCATGTGGAAAGACACCAAGCTCTTCTATAGGTTTTTCAGAAACCTTGAGAGGCAAAGGTAAGTATCAGATGGGGCGCACATACTTCCAAACAATCTATCTACTCAACTTATCAAACAGCCTTTCCCACAGTGTAACAGGATCTGCGTCAGATAATACAATGAATTTATCAGGCATTGCAAAACCTTAGAACTGGAAGCAGATTATCCTCAATCCCAAGGTACTGCCTAAGAGAAGGAAAAACTAGCTTAAACTTTTAAAATTAAAATTATTTTCATTATTACATTAGAATTGTTCTCCAATAATGCAAAAGGAGTTAGTGAACTGCAAATTTAGACTAGATATTTGAAATATGTCTGCTCAAAACGTGATAAGTTTGTAAAACTACTAAGCATGATAATAGAGGCAAAATCATTGAGACTATGAAATCCTACATTAGAGAGTTAGACTGCAGCTATTGTGTATATGTAGTCGTGAAATATGAACTGCCCACTGGGAAGTGCTGCCAGCAAGATTGCTATTAAAATGTGAATTGCCTGAAGCCATAACCAGTAGCCTGCGCACCAGGAAAGATTTCCATACATACATATATTCATTCAGTTCAGCTTCCCAGCCACTAAATATTTATTGTATTGATCATGTAAGTCAGAGAATCTGCTTTTAAAATCATTGAAAAGGATTCTGCAACAGACTCACTAAATGCAAAGAGGACCCAACAGAGTCAACACTTTCAAACCACACTGAAGTTGTACCCTGCAGTGTCAGTCAGGAAAGTTGAAATGGTTTCATACCATTTTCAAGTCAGATCAGTAGCTGACTCAAGAGTTATGTTGCTATCACTTTTGCAAAATAGAAACTGCTTCACTTGTGTGGATAAGTCAACTTTATTGTAGCCTTATTGTCCTGGAAGTTGAGCTTTGATGGATCAAGCATAATTCTCACAGCCTAGCTTTTCAATACTTTCACTTAAAGTGTACATAATTAAAATAAATAATTCTATTTGAATTGAACTTTATTGAATCACAACGAGATTTGTATTCACAGAATGATACAGTAGGAGTCCAGTTAGAGCTGGGTGGGGAGCATCTAGTTCAGAAAAGCATCAACAACATGTTGAACTGTGTTCTGGATGAGGTCCACTTGGGGCCTGCCTCTTTGCCCTTCTCCATACTCAAGTCACAGCAAAAGCCAATGTTCGGCAACTCTCAAAGGATCGAGAAAGCTCCTTTGAGAAGAAGAATAAGACAGTACAGAAGGAGGTCATCATGACTCTATTGACTGTATTGACTCTGAAAGAGCTATCCAATTAGTCCCTTTCCCCAAAGCACAACAAATAATTTCCATTCCAGCATTTATCATTTTGGTTTGTCATTATCGATTTTCCTTCTACCACCAATTTTCAGGCATCTTATTGTATTAACAGTTCTTCTTTTTTTCTATTATTTTCAATTTATGTCTTTTGCTGATCAATTTTTTGCCATTGGAAATAATTTCTCCTTCTTTATCAACATTTTACATATAACTCTTCTTCAGGACTAGATGTGTCCTCCATTCCTGAAAAAGACTTATACCCGAAATGTTCACTTCTGCACCTTCAGATTCTGCCTGCCTTGCTACGCATTTCCAGCCTCCTGTTTGCCTATTTTGGATTCCTGATTGTCTATTTTGGATTCCTGTTTGTCTACTGTGGATTCCAGCATCTACAGTTTTTTTTGAGTCTTCCCTTCCCTGCTAGCTAGGTTCGAACTTTGGGATCTCAGGAATTTCAGCTCACCATTGAGAAATGCAGTTGGTCACGTTCTTGCAGTTAGTTCTCTTTGTTCAGAGCAAAGTTAAAAATCGCACCACATCAGGTTATAGGCCAACAGGTTTATTTGGAGTCACTAGCTTTCAGAGCGCTGCTCCTTCATCAGGTGGTTGTGGAGTATAAGATTGTAAGACACAGAATTTATAGCAAAAGTTTACAGTGTGATGTAACTGAAATTAGATATAGAAAAAGAACTAGATTGCTTGGGAATGAACATGTTGATTTCAGTTCTTTCATAAGAACTTTTTTAAAGTTACATTCTCAAGTGAACTTTAACAATTGGTATCATGATAATGCATTTAAGGTATGAGGTGCCCTGTGCGAGGCTGTCTGTGTCACAATGGTCAGACTGATTCTAATCTAAGAAATGGATTCATAATAATCTTACACGGATTCATGTAGTTCTTGTGCAAAATAAAATGTAATTCTGCAAATACAAATTTACCTCACAAACTTGTGTGTGTATGGTTGGGAGGGGGTGTATGAATGACTGTGAGAGAGTGTGAGTGTGAAGGGGTATAAGTCTGTGAGAGGGTGCATGTGAGTGTGGGAGTGTGTGTCTGAGCATATGAGAGAGAGCTCGTGTATGAGAGAGGGTCTGCAGGAGTGTATGGGTCTGCAGGAGTGTGTGTGCCTGTAGGAGTGTGTCTGTGTGTAAGAGTGTCCATGCGCAGGAGTGTCTGTGTCTGTGTCTGTTTGTGTTCGCGTCTGTCTGTGTGTGTGCATCTGTCTGTCTGTGTGGGTTGTGTGTGTGTTTCAGCTGAGTGTGTTTCACCAACAACTGCCGATCTCCAAGCACTGTCCTACAACTGATCTGCTTTATCCTCGACCACAATATTTTCACCTTTGACAACCAGTTCTTCATCCAGACATATGGAACAGCCATGGGGATCAAATTTGCACCCCAATATGCCAACATCTTCATGCACAGGTTCGAAAAAGACTTCTTCTCTACGCAGGACCTCCAAGCAACACTATACACCAGGTACATTGGTGATATCTTCTTCCTCTGGATCCATGGCGAGGAGTCACTGAGAAAACTACACAGTGATATCAACGAGTTCATCTCACCATCAAACTCACCATGGACTACTCTCATCTGTCTCATTCTTGGACACATGCGTCTCCATCAAGGATGGGCACCTCAGCACCACACTCTACCGCAAACCCACGAATAACCTCACAATGCTACACTTCTCCAGCCTCCATCCAAACATATTAAAATAGTCATCCCCTGTGGACAAGCCCTACGCATACACAGGATGTGTTCAGATGAGGAGGAACAAGACAGGCACCTGGAAGTACTCAAGGATGCCCTCATAAGAACAACTACGATGCTCAACTCATTATCCGTCAGTTCCGACGTGCCACAGCAAGAAACCGTAATGACCGTGCTGCAACTGACAGGGTACCCATCATTGTCCAGTACTTCCCAGGAGCTGAAAAACTATGCTATGTTTTTCGCAGCCTGCAACACATCATCAATGAGGATGAGCACCTCACCAAGATTTTCCCCACACCTCCACTTCTCGCCTTTAAACAACACCAAACCTCAAACAGATCATTGTTCATAGCAAACTGTCCGACTTTCAGGACAACACCACATAACCTTGTCACCATAGACGCTGCAAGACATGTCAGATTGTCAACACAGAAGCCACCACTATACATGGGGACACCATCAACCATGTATGCCGCAGATTGTCATGTGACACCGTCAACGTTGTCTATCTCATACGTTGCCAGCAAGGATGCCCTGAGGCATGGTACATTGGCAAGACTGAGCAGAGGCTACGGCAACGGATGAATGGACACTGCACAACAATCACCAGACAGGAGTATTCCCTCCTAGTCAGAGAACACTTCAACAGTCTGGGACATTCAACCTTAGACCTTCGGTGACCATCCTCCAAGGCGGACTTCAGGACAGACAACAACGCAAAGTGGCCGAATAGTGGTTGATAGCCAAGTTCAGTACCTGTGGGGATGACCTCAACCCAGACCTTGGGTTCATGTCACACTACAGGTGACCCCACTGCACTACACAGACAGATACACACACACACACACACACACACACACACACACACACACACACACACACACACACACACACACACACACACAGACACTCATACACACACTCCTATATACAGTCCTACAGAGACACACACTCACGCAGACCCTCTCTTAGACACAAACTGTCTCTCCTATGCTCACACGTACATTCACACACACACACACACACACACACACACACATGAACACGCTCACAGACTTATACCCCTTTACATTCACACTCACACACATACACATACTCTCTCACAGACACCCTTCCACCCCTCCCACCACCAACCCCCCCACCCCCTCCCACACACACACATATGCACACATACACATATAAGTTTGTGGGGATGAATTTGTACTTGAAAATTACATTTTATTTTGCTCAAAAACTGCATGAATCCCTGTAAGATTCTGTAAATCCATTTTTTAGATTAGAATCAGTCTGAACATTATAATACACACCATCTCATACAGGGCACCCCACACCTTCTATGCATTATCTGGGCTGACATGAAACCAATGTTAAAGTTCACTTGAGAATGTAACTTTGAAAAAGTTCTGCGATTTTACATATGAAAGAACTGAAACCAACATTGTTATTCTGAAAGATGAGAGACTTAACAAACAATCCAGGTCTTTTTCAATATATAATTTCAGTTACATCACACTGTAAACCTTTGCTCTAAATTCTGTGTCTTAAGATCTTATACTCCACAACCACCTGATAAAGCAGCAGCGCTCCAAAAGCTAGTGCTTCAAATAAACCTGTTAAACTATAACCTGTGTTGTGTGATTTTGAACTTTGTACACCCCAGTCCAACACCGGCATCTCCAAATCTTATTCAGAACAGGCTGTGTCAAGTAGTTCTTGTTCAGATAGCACTTGGTTGGCTTCTCCCATCTTGGATGTCCTTTGTTCAATGATGCTCTTGGTTTAGCTTCCCAATTCAGCTTCTCTGTTCAGCCTCTGTGGTTCTTCGTTCCGTAGCTGCTTGTTGGAACTAGAAGACTGTGGGGAAGCTGTATGTGCAGAAGCTTGCTATTTCCCTCAAGTGAGATTGGGCTGGCAGTGATACAGACTGTGTGCCCTCTCATCTCACCTCAAATCTGTGCTGTCCATTGTGATTGTGATGTTTCTTCTGAAGCCAATTGGTTTCCTGATCATTAAAAGTATGTGTGGATGGATTTTGATTGAAGTTGAATATCCCAAACTGTCTGGGTAGTCTGAGGTGTAAACGTTGGCTTATGCTAGAGTCTTGTTAGTATTGGTTGATTTTTCTTTCAGAGTGGAGGTGTAAATTGGAATTTCTGGCTGAACGGTAGTCCCAGACAGAAATTCCCATTCTGCTAGCTTTGTTGTGCACCTGCTGCAGCCTGAGTTCAGGGTTGTGCCCAATATTTGAGTTAAAGATTACACAACACCAGGTTATAATCCAACAGGCTTATTTGGAAGCACTTGCTTTCGACATTCTCAACCACCTGATGAAGGGCCAGCACTCTGAAAGCTAGTGCTTCCAAATAAACCTGTTGGACTATAACCTAGTGTTGTGTGATTTTTAACTTTGTACATCCCAGTCCAACACCGGCATCTTCAAATCATACCCAATATTTTAGATATTGAAAAGGTCCAGGGTTTTGTCCAGTATTTTAGATGATGGGGAAATTGCTCGATCTTACATTGACTAAATTGTATTTGTAAATATTAACAAGTCATTAACCACAGATTGATAGTTGCTAATTTACATATATAATGTTTCAGACGGGGTCTTCATTATTAACAGTGCTACAAATGAATGAAGCCATTTTCTGGATGTACACAAAACTGTAGTATCTTCTATGAGCCTTATGTTTTACATTTTTTTTGTGTTATTACAATGTAAAAGCAAATTGGCTTTTAAGTTAAGTATTTTATTCAGGCATTAAGTTCTTTGGTCAGTTCAAACTTGATTTACATAAAGTCATAGAGTTGTAGAGATAGGCAGCACAGAAAAAGACTCTCCAGTCTATTGCAACCACAAACAACCACCTAATTGTTCAAATCCCATTTTCCAACATTTGGCCCATAGCTTTGAATGCCTTGGCATTGAAATACTTCTTAAATATTATGAGGGTTCCTGCCCTCACCATCCTTACAAGCATTGAGATACCAGATTCCCACCACACTCTGAGTGAACACATTGTTCCTCACATCTCTGAACCTTCTTCCCCTTAACATAAATAGCAGCTCATTGTCCTGCTATTTTCCCCAAGTTTTTGTGGACTACTTTGTCTTACCTTGCACAAATATGCTTCCCAGGAAAAGATGATCAATGTCATGCACTCATTTCTGAATGTCATGATAGCCAGTGTAATGCAAACTGGGGCATTATTTTATTTCAGTTGCTTCTTGATTATTTTGTCCCTGTAACCCTGCATTTCCCATGGCAAATCCACCTAGCCTGCACATGCCTGGGTATTATGGGCAATTTAGCATGGGCCAATCCACCTAACCTGCATATCTTTGTAACTATGGGAGGAGACCAGAGCACCCAGAAGAAACTCGCACAGACTCAGAGAGAATGTGCAAACTCCAAACAGTCTCTCAAAGGCAGAATTGAATGTGGGTCTCTGGTGCTGTGAGGCAGCAGTGCTAACCACTCAGCCACTGTGCCACCCATGTGATTGAAAATGTTATTAAAAATGTGAAAGGTCTGAAATCACAAATACCTTAAAAGGAAAGGAAGAGCAATCAGACTTCGAAGGAAATTAAAAGGAAAGGAAGAGCAATCAGGCTTGGAAGGAAATGCATAACTTACAGGATGTAACACTGACACTTTGAATAAGAACATGAGACTCATCTGTACGAAGAAGACAGAGGTCTTGTATCAATTCATACTGGACACATACTGAAAGACCTTACAGTCATTAGGAACAACACACCCCTCCATTCAGTACCAAAAAATTGCCATCTTGGAACTATTCTCTTCAATTAGGCTCTGACAAATGATTAAATAAACCATCATCTGGCAAAAACAAGCTCAGCATTTGGCAGATACATTCACAAACCTCAGAAAAAACATGGAGGTCATTTCAGAACAATGGTCAAAGTTTACCAGTCAGTGGTTCTTGCGTAATTTGTTAATGGGTGTGAGATTTGTGCGACCTACTGACATAAAGCAGTCAGAAGCACTCCATTTTCACCATCTAATTGCAACATCAAGCAGCATGATCAACCTTGCAGAGGTTCTTGCTTATCGCTACGCCCATGGCATTGATAGCATATTAATCAGAACTCAGCTTTGCTGGGTTAGTCATGTATATCAATGGGGGATTCCAGGATTACAGAAGCGGAAATTCTGCAGCATGAAAACCCCTGCCACAGGATATCCCACAGGATGTCAAACAGAAAGTCAACCTCACAGCAAGCAAGCCAAATCCCATTACAGAGGAACCTCAATTATCCGGCATCCGATTTTCTGAATATCAGATTATCTGGCAAGATCTCAAGGTCCCAATGATCTAGCATTCGATTATCTGGAATTCGATTGAACAAACAAAATACTGTCTGCTCGTGTCCTTTGGATAATCGAGGTTCCTCTGTACATGGAAAAACAACAGAGCCAAATGGCCAAGACCCTGTTGCCAAACGATTTTGACATTTGAGTAGAACAAAGTCAAGATTCTTCAGAACAATTCAGAATGTTTCCTTCCATCCCTCCAATACTGACTTCATCAGCCATATTTGCAATTGGTTAAGCAAGTCAAGACTGGATCCAATGGCACACATAAGGCAGTATAAATCTATACTTTAATATAGTCTTTTTCTTCATGTTTTTCCTATTTTTCTGAACACTTGTTCATTTAAGCAATGAGAAAATTCATCATTGAGGCCAATTGGTGTTTGGCCCATGATCAGCATATTCAAGTCACCTTTAGTTATGGCTTTAGGTAGTCATTCCCAGGACACAGAAGCCACCGACTCGAACTTCAGGTAGAGATCAGGTATATGAGCCAAACATATCAACCTGCAATAATATAAAATTGTTGCTTTCATTCAATGGATAATTGGGTAGATTTTATTGGAGCGTTCCAGTACTGGGATGATGTGAAAATTGGGAGGATGTACCTATATTTGTTTCCCAAGTTAGGGACAACTATAGAAAATAAGGAGAGTGAATGGCCCAATACAAGAATTCTACCCACTGATGAAATATGTCAATTAAGCTCATTAATGGGTTAAGTGATACCAATTATTCTTGACCCCATGCAAAGTAGGGGTAGCCTGGGAATTAAATGAGTACTGTTTCCAAGCCTCCCATTGGCCACCCATCAAACCCTGTCATGTATGTATAGCAGCAGCCTCCATGAGGCCCCCCCCCCCACCCCTCCCCCATTGAAAGGAATGCAGTGTCTGACCGAGTGACTCAGCATCACAAACAAGTGGCCGATGACATTCACACCCTATTCTTGTCTCTGACTCCTCCTTTCACTACCTCCTGTGACCTCCCTCATACAATCCCTATCATGCCTCATCTAGCTTTGTACTAAGTCCCTTGTAAGTCCTCGACCCCTCTGGTGGGTGCACTAACGATAGCTACCTCCTCTACAGATGGCACTGATAGCAATGAAGAGTTATTGGTCTCTAAGTGACTGGCAGTTCTCAAAGGGTAATTTATATTCCCGAGATCCCCAATCACAGGGAAGGCACAACAGTAGCCAATTAAATGCCTGATGGGAACTTTAATGCATTCGGCCTTTCCTAGGGAACTGACAGTGGTTCCTCACCGATTTTCCAAAGGTGGGTGAGACCCTCATGTGGCTTTAATCTCCATTTAAAATATTGCTTAATCCTGCTCCACACATTGGCATGCCCTTGGGCCCATGAAGTAACAGTAGGCAAACAGTTAAACATCAGAGACATGCCTTACCAATTATTTCTAGCTGCTCTGAAAACAAACAGCTATTTTATTAAACATGCATAGATGATTTGTTCAAAATGAACAATGCTTGGGGTTGCATCTTTTGTTTATGTTTTAAATTGGGCATCGAGTAACACTACAGATCTAACAAAGAAGTGCAAAACATTGTTGCATATTAACAGCTGGTGGTTCTCTCCGCGGGTAAGAATGAAAGCAATTTGGAAAACAGCATGTTCTAACTCTAAAGTCAGGCAGTTTATAATGATGCAATGGTAATGCTGCTCACCTTCTTTAAACTGATTTAAGAACAGAATACAGGAAACATAAAGTACAACAAATAGCCACTGATTTTCTTTCTATTATTTTATTGGTTCTAATCTCATAAATTCCTTTCCAAAAGCAGGCAAGCTGATCTACAAATTTTCCAAGTACTTGTAAGTTACAAATTCTTATGAAACAGAGTTCAAAAAAGAAATTTATAGTTCACAACTAAAAATGTCCCCAGTGGGCGAATTGGACTATCAATTTTTATTTGACAACATTTTATTTACAATTCACATTCATCTTGAAATTAATGAATTATTGTTAAAATCTAATTATATTCTGCTTGAATGTTTATTGAAAATATCCATGCTTGTGTGCGTTTTCAAGTTATAAGACAATTAGTAAAAATCTGATTAAATTTGTTTTTGTTTGAAAAAACATTGCAAATTAATTTACATATGATGTATTGAATATTTGAAACATTTAAAGTCAAATTCAATTCTTCCCCCTTTAAAATTGAGTGTTGCAGAAATTATATATTTTAGCAAAGGTTTGTAAACATCTTACTCTGCGTCTAAACTGTGTAAACTTTGATCCAATAACACTTAATACATGTAAAGACAGTATCCATGCATGTGGTAAACCTATTTGTGAAGTTTTTAATTTGTGTTACAATCTAGTCAGTCAGATTTTGCAAGCTAAAACATAGCTAAGACTTTCATGTACTCCTATTTGAAAATGAATTATTTAGATTTTAAAAATGGAAAATAATTTTCACACAGCTGATCATTCTGTATGGCTGTTTGCCTTCCACCATTGTTACCAACTTACAGAGTTGTATTTATAGTGCATTATAAGTTGATTATACCCTTCAAACTGCAACATTAAGAAAATGATGTTTTCCAATAAAGAGAATGTATCAATTCACTGGAATGATATTTCAAATTACTAATTTAGTGGAATGGCCTGCAGAAAGTCAACTGAAACGATGTTTTTACTTCTTCACTCTGACGTTAATGGTCAACCACTTCATATTTGTAACCAATAACTGACAGCCATTCATTGTACGGCTAAGCGACCAAGCATTAGTGCTGCAAAGTGAAGTCTTAATCTTATTGTAATCTCACTTAGGCCACTCCAATACTGAAACAGAAGGAAAAAAACAATCCATTGAATGTTTGTAGGAGGAAATCATATATTACAACAGACAGCCCTGTGTCTTTCACTCTGGTTTGAACTCCAGACCTGAAAGATTAAAGTATTTAAGTCTGGCATCAGGCATGTCTTTTAGTAGTTATGACCCAGATAGCCATAGTACAAAACTGATGACAAGTATGCTTGTTATCAGAGGAAAGAAGGCATTAGAGAATACTCCTCCAAGGTTAGCACTGAGGAACAGTAATGTGACTGACTCATTTTGGCAGCTTTAGTTTGCATCAAATCTGATGAAAATGTGGACTAAATGTGCAGGAGGACCTCTTTCACCTTTCAGTATAAACAAATAAGCACCAACTCCATCTATTGAAGTTTGCCTTTCACAATGTTGTGTAATTACAAGTTATGTGAATAATAAAACATAAAAATACTCAATTTCACATATGTGAGTCAGCAGGTTTCCAAGAGGTGATAGTGGCAGCATTCCATGACAAGCAGCACAATAGGGAACTGACACTACATTAATCCCGTAACCTCACTTTCCCAAAGATCACATTGAGCTGAACCTCAAGCTCATCATAATCCCTGGCAAGTTAATTGATCAGCATGTGTTAGAATTGTGTTATGGGGTGGCTTGGCGTTCTCGAAGAACAGGTCATTCATTTCAAGTCTCGACTCATGTCTGCAGTCTGTTTGGATGAAATAGGAAAGAAGAAGAAACAAATTACATTTAACCATGATGGATTACATTGTCAGAGGAACTGACCCAATCAGAAGGAGTCATAGAGTCATAGAGATGGACAGCATGGAAACAGACCCTTCAGTTCAACACATCCATGCCGACCAGATATCCCAACCCAATCTAGTCCGACCTGCCAGCACCCGGCCCATATCCCTCCAAACCCTTCCTATTCATATACCCATCCAAATCCTCTTAAATGTTGTAATTGTACCAGCTTCCACCACTTCCTCTGGCAGCTCATTCCATACACGTAACTCCCTCTGCTGAAAAGGTTGCCCCTTAGGTCTTTTTTTATATCTTTCCCCTCTCACCCTAAACCTATGCCCTCTAGTTCTGGGCTACCCACCCACAGGGAAAAGACTTTGCCTATTTACCCTATCCATGCCCCTCATAATTTTGTAAACCTCCATAAAGTCACCCCTCAGCCTCCGATGCTCCAGGGAAAACAGCCTCAGCCTGTTAATCCACTCTCTATAGCTCAAATCCTCCAACCCTGGCAACATGCTTGTAAATCTTTTCTGAACCCTTTCAAGTTTCACAACATCTTTCCGATAGGAAGGAGACCAAAATTGCATGCAATATTCTAACAGTGGCCTAACCAATGTCCTGTACAGCCACAACATGACATCCCAACACCTGTACTCAATACTCTGACCAATAAAGGAAAGCATACCAAACCCCTTCTTCACTATCCTATCTACTTGTGACTCCACTTTCAAGGAGCTATGAACCTGCACTCCAAGGTCTCTTTGTTCAGCAACACTCCCTAGGACCTTACCATTAAATGTATAAGTCCTGCTAAGATTTGCTTTCCGAAAATGCAGCACCTCATATATATCTGAATTAAACTCCATCTGACACTTCTCAGCCCATTGGCCCATCTGGTCAAGTTCCTGTTGTAACCTGAGGTAACCCTCTTCGCTATCCACTACACTTCCAATTTTGGTGTCATCTGCAAACTTACTAACTGTACCTGTTATGCTAGCGTTTAAATCATTTATGTAAATGACAAAAAATAGAGGACCCATCACTGATCATTGTGGCACTCCACTGGTCACAGGCCTCCAGTCTGAAAAACAACCCTCCACCACCACCCTCTGTCTTCTACCTTTGAGCCAGTTCTGTATCCAAATGGCTAGTTCTCCCTGTATTCCATGAGATCTAACCTTGCTAATCAGTCTCCCATGGGGAACCTTGTTGAACGCCTTACTGGAGTCCATATAGATCACATCTACCGTTCTACCCTCTTTGTTACTTCCTCAAAAAACTCAATCAAATTTGTGAGACATGATTTCGCACACACAAAGCCATGTTGACTATCCCTAATCAGTCCTTGCCTTTCCAAATACATGTACATCCTGTCCCTCAGGATTCCCTTCAACAACTTGCCCACCAGCAACGTCAGGCTCACCGTCTATAGTTCCCTGGCTTGTCCTTACCACCCTTCTTAAACAGTGGCACCACGTTAGCCAACCGCCAGTCATCCAGCACCTCACCTGTGACTATTGATGATACAAATATCTCAGCAAGAGGCCCAGCAATCACTTCGCCACCTTCCCACAAAGTTCTTGGGTACACCTGATCAGGTCCTGGGGATTTATCCGCTTTTATGCATTTCAAGATATCCAGCACTTCCTCCTCTGTAATCTGGACATTTTGCAAGATGTCACTATCTATTTCCCTATAGTCTATATCTTCCATATCCTTTTCCACAGTAAATACTGATGCAAGATACTCATTTAGTATCTCCCCCATTTTCTGCAGCTCCACACAAAGGCCGCCTTGCTGATCTTTGAGGGGCCCTGTTCTCTCCCTTGTTGTCCTTTTGTCCTTAATATATTTGTAAAAACTCTTTTGATTCTCCTTAATTCTATTTGCCAAAGCTATCTCATGTCCCCTTTTGCCCTCCTGATTTCTCTCTTAAGTATACTCCTACTGCCTTTATACTCTTCTAAGGATTCACTCAAACTATCCTGTCTATACCTTGCATATGCTTCCTTCTTTTAGATTAGATTAGATTGCTTACAGTGTGGAAACAGGCCCTTCGGCCCAACAAGTCCACACGGACCCTCTGAAGAGCTATCCACCCTGACCCATTCCCCTACACTTACCCTTTCACCTAACACTACAGCCAATTTAGCATGGCCAATTCACCTAACCTGCACATGTTTGGACTGTGGGAGACACGGGGAGAATGTGCGAACTCCACACAGACAGTTGCCTGAGGCGGGAATTGAACCTGGGTCTCTGGCACTGTGAGGCAGCAGTGCTAACCACTGTGCCACAGTGCCGCCCTTTAACCCTTTTCTTAACCAAACCCTCAATTTCTTTCATCATCCAGCATTCCCTATACCTTCCAGCCTTTCCTTTCACCTCAACAGGAATATACTTTCTCTGGATTCTCGTTATCTCATTTCTGAAGGCTTTCCATTTTCCAGCCGTCCCTTTACCTGCATACATCTGCCTCCAATCAGCTTTTGAAAGTTCTTGCCTAATACCATCAAAATTGGTCTTTCTCCAATTTAGAACTTCAACTTTTAGATCTGGTCTATCCTTTTCCATCATTATTTTAAATCTAATAGAATTATGGTCGCTGGCCCCAAAGTGCTCCCCCACTGACAGCTCAGTCACCTGCCCTGCCTTATTTCCCAAGAGTAGGTCAAGTTTGCACCTTCTCTGGTAGGTACATCCACATACTGAATCAGAAAATTGTCTTGTACAGACTTAACAAATTCCTGTCAGCATGTAAGAAAAAGAATGGATAAGAATGATGACTAGCTTCTCAAATCCGGTAATTTTCTGCGTGGGAATCACCACCAACGGTTGTCCAAGGGGAAATTTTGGCATGTGTAATAACTATTCTTACCTTCTCACAGGGGAGCCAATATGAAATCTTACACTGAAAAGTAACAATCATCACATTCTCTAGCCACGTTGTAGCACAATTCACAAGCATGTCAACATCTCCTGATCATTATTTCAAACCTCAGCACATCTGAAAGCGCTTATCATGAAGTGTCAAATTGCCCTGAGTTCTGGGAATTTGACAGTCATACCTGAGCTACTGTTATAGACACAGAATACACAGTGCATAACATGAGGATAGTCTGAAGAACACCAGTACTTTCAGGAAAGATCGGCAGCTGAAATCTTTACCTGTCAAGTACAGGCAAAGATTTGTGTTCATTAAGTCCAGAGTAGAAAGGCCGATGGATAGCTGCTTGTGGACTCTAGTGGAGGAGGAGGAGGATCTTTTCTTCAATGGTACTTAGTTAAAGAATTAGCACTGAGTAACGGGTGGCTCACTGAGAGCTACATGATTGCCCTTGCTGCTGAATCTCTCTGCCACTGCCCCCACTCCACATCCCATTTGCCTCCATCACTAACCTGGTGCCTGGGTCCATTGGGATCTTGAGGCCTGAGCGGTGTGTTGTACGAGCAGCAGCATCCACCTTTCCAGTGGCACAGTTGAGTACCGAAGAGCTACAGTGGGGAGGCAATGGCCTAGTGTTATTATCAACAGCCTGTAAATCCAGAGACCCCGATGATGGTCTGGAGACCTGGGTTCAAATTCTGACATGGCAGTTGCTGGAATTTCAATTCAATAAAAATCTGGAATTAAAAGTCTAATAATGACCATGAATCGATTGTTGGAAAAGTCCAACTGGTTCACTAATGCCCTTTAGGGAAGGAAACTGCCATTCTTACCTGGTCTGACCTACATGTGACTCCAAACCACAGCTATGTGGTTGACTCTCAACTGCCCTCTGGGCAATTAGGGATGGACAATAA
This sequence comes from Hemiscyllium ocellatum, assembly GCF_020745735.1. Taxonomy (NCBI): domain Eukaryota; kingdom Metazoa; phylum Chordata; class Chondrichthyes; order Orectolobiformes; family Hemiscylliidae; genus Hemiscyllium; species Hemiscyllium ocellatum. The sequence goes on from NC_083408.1 coordinate 84,348,892, forward strand.
ATGCTGGCCCAGCCAGCGATGCCCTCATCCCGTGAATGAATAAGAAAAAAAAGATATCTGATTGACCAGCAACTTTCAGCAAGCAGGACTTCTGCCACAAGGTTTCTTGATCCCACTGGAGGAACATGGCTAGCCCACCAAGTGCCTTTATAGCAAGATGCAGCAGGTCTGTGTAAAAGACATGATGCAGAGCTTTCACCTGTTTCCCAGCTGGCTGCTGAACCTCCACAAGGGTCGGCATGCTCAACATCACAGAGACCACTACATGCAATGGAATGATATGCTTCACTGAAGTTTCCTCAAGCAAAGAAATTTATTGTTTGGCAAGACCAACCACTACACTACACAACACATCATTTGTGATGGGCAAACCAGCGAAACCAACATATCCAAGATGGCACTGGAATGTGGCAACATTATCCATTTTATGTTGTACCTAGGGACAAGTGACTTTAAATTAAATAAATATGCAAGGTTTGTGAAGGTTTGTAGCTCAGGTTGAGGTTTAGGGTGTATGTTTGCTCGCTGAGCTGTAGGTTTGATATCCAGACGTTTCATTACCTGGCTAGGTAACATCATCAGTGGCGACCTCCAAGTGAAGCGAAGCTGTTGTCTCCTGCTTTCTATTTATATCTTTCTCCTGGATGGGGTTCCTGGGGTTTGTAGTGATGTCATTTCCTGTTGGTTTTCTGAGGGGTTGATATATAGCATCTAGATCTATGTGTTTGTTTATGGCGTTGTGGTTGGAGTGCCAGGCCTCTAGAATTTCTCTGGCATGTCTTTGCTTAGCCTGTCCCAGGATAGATGTGTTGTCCCAGTCGAAATGGTGTTTTTTTTTCATCCGTGTGTAGGGCTACGAGGGAGAGAGGGTCGTATCGTTTTGTGGCTAGCTGGTGTTCGTGTATCCTGGTGGCTAACTTTCTTCCTGTTTGTCCTACATGGTGTTTGTGGCAGTCCAGATGATGTTGGTTTTGTCCATGGGTTCTACTGGGTCGAAAAAAACCACCAAAAATGATCAGCTGCTTTATATAGGATTGGCCCGCATTACATATTTTATGAGTACCTGACATATTAGACTGATGAACAACCATGTCTTCGGAAAGAGTTTCATTAGAGTGGTTAATTATTAGAAGTTTATTAACATTTTCTGTATGGAACTAACCCACTTATGTTTAAAGATGTGCAGGTTAAGTGAATTGGCCATGCTAAATTGCCCCTAGTGTTAGGTGAAGGGGTAAATGAATGGGTCTGAGTGGGTTGCTCTTTGGAGGGTCAGTGTGGACTTGTTGGGCCGAAATGCCTGTTTCCACACTGTAAGTAATCTAATCTAATCATTATATTATTCAGATATCCCAAGGCAAGGTTATAAAATTCTGCTACTCCTGATAGGCCGCAGCTTCTCATCTTATTTCAGTTTCAGCTATCGGATTTCTTTCTGAATCTATTCCATTTCGTATGGTATTAGTGCCACAAAACACAGTGGAAAGTGTGTTACATGTGAGTATAGGGTATTGTCTCCACATGTGTCTGTCCTAACAACGCCATCAAGACAGACACATCTGTGACAGATGGTTGGTTCAGATGAAGTCCAATAACGTCGTGAGCACAGATCAGAATCCAAAGTACAATGGATATTTTCAACTTGTACTTCCAAATGTATTTTTTTAAAAGATGGCTGATACAGTGAAAATTGGCTGCTGATATAAACCAAGTGGTTGTTCACCAGCTAATTATATCCTCATGACCCCATCACACTTAAAGATGCAAAGGAAACTTTAAACAACAACTTTTGAATAGGGAAAAAGGAAAGTCAAATAGACTGGACTGTCAAGTCTGTGACCACAAAGATAACAAAAGACTGATGGCCATCTGCTCACAGCAAGCTACCCCCAACAGGTTATGGCACAAACTCCAGGCACATTGTCTATTTTCCCTTTGAGTGATAGACCATCCTCTATACACCCCTATGTTGCTGATAAAAGGGTCTCTCTCACTATGAGTGCTAGCAGCTGATCAGCTAGCAATGCCAGACAGAGGAAACAGAAGAGCAATAGGACCATCTCTCACCTGGAATTCAGTCATGGTTGAAAGAAATCAGAACAACAGAATCCTAAACAACCTGCAAAATTAAGAATCTTAAAATAGTCTGTTAACCTACCAATGTTAATGAAATTGGTAAAGTTCACTATAATAGCCACAATATTCAATTATTCACTCTCCACGGACAATTCAGAGACTGATTCTTTTTTCATAAACATTCATCTTTCTGCACTCACCTCTTGCTTCTGATCTATATGTGTTGCATTACTAATTCTTCTCAGGTTTATTAACTAATTAACTTATTATTTATTAACTCAATAAAGCTTAGTTAAATTAATTCATTTTATAATGTAAGTTCATTTAGGAGAAATATTCCCAGAAGGGAAGTGATTAGTGTTCCCTCAAAGCTGTGTGAAGCTACTCCAATGTTCTGCACACACGATAGATGCCAAACATGACACTGACTTCTCGTCACTGCAACACAAGGCCTCACAGATTAGTGCAACTAGTAAAAAAAAATTCAAGGGCACTCTGGAAGGAAGCTTAAATGAAAAGGGGAACCAGTTCATATCTCTTGTCCTGAAATCATTAATTAGCAATATCCCGAATGGAACCTAATGCCGGTTATCTCCCTGCTTGCAGTAAGCTCACTCTAGAGGTTCTGACCTTCAGGCACTCAGCCAGCTTAGTCAGCAAAGCTGTTCTTGGTTATGGACATTGAAGTATGCCATTGGGAGTACCTGCTATGCCATGCTGCTGTCAGTGTTTCTTCAAATGGTGTTCAACATGGAGGAATACTGATTCTTCAGCTGAGGAAGATCGTAAAGTGTCAATGAGCAGGAGATTTCTTTGCCAATATTTGACTGATATTAGATTCATAGGCAGAAAGTAAGTACTGCAGATGCTGGAGATCAGAGTCAAGAATGTGGTGCTGGAAAAGCACAGTGGGTCAGGCAGCATCTGAGAAGCAGGAGAAATGACATTTCGGGCATAAGCCATACCTGATGAAGGGCTTATGGCCGAAATCTTGATTCTCCTGCTCCTTGGATGTTGCCTGACTTGCTGTGCTTTTCGAGCACCACACTCTCAACCTTAGATTCATAGGGTCCAGAATCAATGTTGAGGACTCCTAAAGCCAATCCCTCCTGCCACTGGAATAGTACAGACCCAGGAATAATGATGAAGGAATGTAAGTAAGACCTGAAAGGCATTATTCTGCCAACGAGTCAATGTTAGGTTATTACGTTAAGTTATGGGAATGACCTCCTAGTTTTGAGACAAGAGTAAGCAGGATGCAGTCATAGTAATTTTGTACAACTTGCTAGCTCATTTCATAAGACTTAAAAGCTGTGATTCGAGATGCGGGTTATCAACCAGACTGGGTAAGGGCAGCAGGTTTCCTTACATAAAGGACATTTGTGAACCAGATTCTTTTATAACAGTCCAGTAGTTTCATGATTCCATTATTGTTATCAGCTTATGATTCCAAATTCATGTAATTAATAAAATTTTAAGTAGATATGTCTTGGTGGGCATTGGACATATGTCTCTAGGTAGATTTGGTAACATAACTACTTTGTCACTATCTCCTGCATGACAGGCATGCATGGGTAAATAGACAGATATATAGACAGATCCACTTCTTTGTCATACAGAAGCTGAACTTTATGGAAAGGGTGCACTTTTATCAGAACGAGGATGCAAAAAAGCAGACAAACGAGAACTAAAATAAAAGCAAAGTGCAGCAAATGCTGGAAATCTGAACTGTAACCAGAAACTTGACATGTCTGGTAGCATTAATGGAGAAAGAAGCATCGTAAATCTTTTAGTTCAATATGAAGAGTCATGTTGTTTAAATTGGCATCCCCTTTATCACGTCTGTTTCTTGCATCCCTGACCTGATGAGTTCCAGGTGAACAACTATCACTTGTGTCTCATGCAGCACAGAAGATGGAACAGTACAACACAGGAATAGACCCTTCGACCCACCACACCTGTGCTGACCACAATGTTATTCTCAACTAATCTCATTTGCCTCTCATGGTCTGTATCCCACTATTCTCTGCCTAAGTGCATTTAAACTTTGCTATTGTATCTGCTTCTACCACCTCCCCTGCCAGCATGTTCCAGGTACCTACCACCCTCTGTTCAAAACAAAACTTTCCTTGCACATCTCCTTTAAACTTTTCACTTCTCACCTTAAACCTTTCTCCCCCATCTTAAACCTTAAACCTCTTGTTAGCATTGTTTAGATTCACCTCTGTGAAGGTAATCAAGACTGAACCACATTAGCATTCATTAACATTCCCATAGCTTTTCAGTAAATCCTACTTATCAATGCATTCTCTATTCACTCAAATTTATTTAAGAGATTACAGTTATTTTTAGACCACAAAATTAATTATATTCAAATTTGAAGTTTTATTTTTCATAATACATTAAAGCTTTGGCCTCTGAAGCTAATTATTTATTGACACATTCCACTTTGCCTCTATGTTTTGTAGAAATTTTGTTAAGAGTTAGCATGGTAATTATTTCTAATTATCAGAATACCGTCTAAGATTTTGGTTGGTCAACCAGTAGCCATTATAAATGAAAACTAACAGTGACTAAATAGTTAAAACTAATATCAGCAGAACGAAAGGTGGTAGACTGTGCTTTTTAAGTTCTGACAAGTACACCCTCAAAATTCTTTGCACCTGACAGAAACAGAAAACCAAGAAACAAAATAATTTATCAAATTGTTCAATTCACCAAAAAATGTACAATAAAACATAATGTAATGAATGAAGTTTGCTTAATGTTATGTATTATCTATGAGAGCTCATAACTAAACACTTTCAATGTGAAACAGAATATCTGAATAAAGCACTGTGCATTCAAACCATGTTTTCATCAGTCCTTTGCCCCATTCCACTATAGAACCTATTCAATCATGTACCAGAGCTTCATTACACAACAATATTGACTGATGTTCCATTTCATTCATTGGCCTCACTCTTCATTTATTATATACTGTTATAAAAAGAAATATTGGATTTGTTATAATATCCATACAGCATTTTTCAGGTTCAGTGACATGAAAATACATATTTTGCTGCTACATAGATTTGGAATAGTGAGTCAAATGACATTTCATGATAGACAGATTATAACACTGCTAGATTCCTGCTAGGTCAGGGCAGCCAAGTTTACGTTAGTTCCAAGGCTAGTAAATGAAACACAATAGTTCAATGATCCTAACACCTTGGGTTGTCCATAGTTTTCAACCAAGTAGCTATATCTTATATATACATATATTTATACATATATTGACAATAACAATGAACACCTGAACAGTAATTCTGTGCCCAGGGCAACTCAATTTGAAGGCCAACAATCACAAGGTTATCTTAAATATAATTACTGTCACTGAGCAGAAGTTGTTTTTTTTTATTTAAGGAAATTCATTCATTCAAACACACCAGGGTACTTTGAAAAAATCAATCCTGGAGTACGTATTTTATTTGCATTGTGTCCCTTCTGGCATTCCACATAATAAAATGGAAACAATATTGGAGAATAGCATAGTACAATGAGATCTGTGTAAAGCTGCAGTAGAGATTCACCAGGATGTTGTCCTGGGATAAAAAGTCTCAGTAATGAGGAGAGAAATGATAGGCTGAGTTGGTTTTCCTTGGAGCAGAGGAGGCTGAGGGCGGTTTTGGATTAAGGTTACAATGAGAGACATAGAGTAAATCATGAGAATCTTTCACATGGTAAATATGTCAAAGACAAGGGGACATAAGTTTAAGATGAGGTTTAGAGGGGATCTGAGAAAAATGTTTACACCCAGAGGGTGGTAGAAATATGGAACGTGCTGCTTAAGAGTGGGTGAACGCAGGTATTCTCATAGCATTCAAGAAGCATCTGAGCTTTTAAAGTGACAGGGCATAGACAGCTATGAGCCAAGCCCTCAGACGTGGTGAACCTGGCAAATACCCTCAGACATAAAATATCTTACTGTAAAGTGTCATTCATACTACCTACCATGCAAGTTCACCTCCGCTATCCTGACCGTGATCTTGAAGAGTTCACTTAAAAAAAGAGAGACAAAAGATTTTTGCTGTTAAGACTGACCTGGACAGATGATCCAAGTTAATTACTACTCCAAGAACACCATAGACAATTTAACACTGAGGTATTATGCTCAGGGACTGGCCGCTGGTTGAATGTTGAAATGGTCAATCAAGGGATTTTGGCAGCCAACCACAGAGAGTGTAGAAAAAGACAAACAAGCCAAAGAGGGGATTATCTCTGACTGGGTTTCAGGCAGGACGCAGTTTTGTTTTTTTTTGCTTTAGAAGCTTCTAGACTGGACTGGGTTTTCAGATATGTCGCTCTAGTTACTCTCCAGTCATTGACTTGTTGAAAGTTCTGAGAAAAGAATCACAGTGATAAGTCTCCAGAGGTCTGGAGATGCTGTTTGCATTGACTGGCATGGTTAGAAATCAAGTAAGAGTCACAGTCTTGCATGCCTGTAATTCAATCCATTATGTAAGGATTACATGAAGGCCTGGTATTCATCATTAAATGATTATTGCACAGGCAAATTATGGTACCTTTTTCTTTCTTTAATTTCACCTTTAACTCTGTCTGCTGGTGTTTGAGTGGGAGATTGGGCTTAGATCAGAGATATAATTAGATTGTCTTGAAGTTTGCCTGTCTTCTGCTTAAGCCATGTTTTTAACAATAAAATGTTAATTTTTGTTTAAATTATAAACTTGATGTCCAAGACCTATTATTTGTGAAATCTGATTCAGAACAGCTAAGCAATTTTGAATGTTTTAATTTCTCTGTGTTGTGAATCTGTAATAGTGAGGTTGATTTGGTTTGGCTTGTAATTGCTGTGTCATAACAGAAATAATATTAAAACTCTGTAAGTACACAAGTGTCATGTAAAAAACAAAACATAGTTTCTATTATTTTAGATGGAGATTCCCTTTTTGAATGCAAACTGAAACACTAAGTTCAGGTTTTTCTTTTCAGATCTGGTGTAAATTTACAGCATATTCTGTTTTGAATATTCATCAAGGTAAGGAATGTTACTGCCGGGAAGTAACTGTTTACTATAGCATGCAATCTGTGACAGGAGGAAGCAGCTGTAGATGATGTATAATTAGCTAGATGCAGATTAAAGCTTCCTCTACTCTCCCTCATCAAAATGCCTCTTACCTAACGTTAGACAATTACACTATATTTCATCAATGAGACGTTTTATTTCATTTCCCATATCAACCCTCCTTGCCACCTTCTGGATATGATTTTTAAATGTAGACAATAGTACAAATTACAACCACAGTCACTGTATATTTAAAAGACAAATAAATATGCTAAAAGCTCATACTTCCACTAAATTAATTTGCATACCGGTAACTTAGAAACAAATTCAGTCAGTAATTTGCAGATCAACATCACATGAGAAATACCACAGACACCAATTGATTGGGATTCAGACACGCTTGATTAAATTTTAGTCAAAAAGAAAAAAACACTTAGCTTTTATGATAATGAACAAAATCCTTTTACTATGCCTTTGACAACAAGAGGCTTTGTAAATCTTAAGTATTAGTAATCTTATCACACAACTCCAGACTTAGTTTATATTTCAAACATTTGCCCAAGGCAATATCAATCATTTGACAAAGTTGTACTTCATGAACAAAAGAAGCCATGCAGATTGTCATCTTTGGTTATATCAGACTCTGGGATCAATAGTAATTAGATGAAACAGTCCTCAATAGAAGTGTTATTTTTGTTAGCTGGAAGAACAGCAATTGTGTGAAATTCTACCAGATTAGCACTGAGTGACAAGATTTTCTAAGCACCTTTCATGCCTTCTGCTGAGTGAATCAAGATAGCATCATCACTTAGGAAATCTTTCAAGGTCTACATATGCTATTGTCACCCTTCTCTATTACAAAACTAATCTCTTCACTCACCAATAAATCATGGACCTCTCCATTTCATTTTTAGATATTTCTGTCAGATCAGTACCAATTACACAGGTTAATAAACTTTACAAATAAACTTTTCAGGTGGCTCAGTGGTTAGCACTGCTGTCTCACAGCACCAGGGTCCGAGGTTTGATTCCGGCCTCAGGTGACTACCTGTGTGGAGTTTGCACATTCTCCTTGTGTCTGCGTGGGTTTCCTCCCACAGTCCAAAGATGTGCAGGTCAGGTGAATTGGCCATGCTAAAATCACCCATAGTGTTAGGTGCATTAGTCAGAGGGAGATGGGTCTGGTTGGCTTACTCTTGGGAGGGTTAGTGTGGACTGGTTGGGCTGAAGGGCCTGTTTTCACACTGTAGGGAATCTAATCTAACACTTTATTGTAAAAAGTATTTCTTAATCTTCATCTCTGAGCTTTTTTGCCAGATTCCCGGCTCCATATTACAGATTCTTACCAAAATACAAATATCAATCATTTTCATTCTATTATTTTACGACTGACTTTTAACTAAATTAACTCCAATCACCATCAACTTAATTCTTCCATTTGTTCTTAGATGCTCCTTCACATACTTATTTTTCCTGTTTTATTGGAAAAAAACCCTCAAATTTTCCTGTAAAATGCAGGCATTACCCAACTCCAACATTTTGGAGGCTATTTACTATCTTGCTGCAGATAATTCCAAGAAAAAGTTTAGTTTATCAGTTTTGACAATTGTACGTATCACTGACCAATGGTGTACCTATTCCAATAGCCTGATAGTCATTGGAACAGCTTGAACTGCAGTTGCACATTGGGGTGCAATATCTCCATTGTGGCTGATTCTTTGGAATTGTCAAGGAAATTAAAATCTCCAATGGGCAATTCTAATGCATCTAGACTCCTCCAAGAAAGATGTTTAAAGTCATAGAACTCATATGGTTCAGACTCATTTAAGCTTGATTGTTGCCCAGAAAATGTTAGAGGGTGAAAAATATTACTCTAGTTCTTGGGCAACTATGAAATTGAGCCCCAGCTCACCATTGACCACCTGCGAACTATATCCTGCTGACTCTTGACTTCCCTTGACCAACCATGCCCCCTCAACCAGACAGATTACCCACCCACCTGCCCCAACTCAAACCAACCTTGCCAGATTCAAACCTCAATCCCTCCCTGAACCCACCTGATCCTGCTGGACCTGAGCCCCACCCTTCCTCCATCCCAACTCTACCAGAAATGACATTTTAGCCTGGGTCTGGCCTGATCCAACCTACCAGAACTGGCACAACCCTACCATCTCTCCTCCTCCACCATCCCAAACCAACCAAACTCACCTAGCCCTCCCTGCCAGAACTGACAATTTTCTCATCTTGGTCGCAGAGCTGCTGCCTCAACACATTTGGGACAGGCCAGACCTGGAATCACTGTTAGAAAAATCACCAAATCAGTGGATCATTTTAAAAAGACTTGCCTTTGCTCTAATTTGTTCAAACAATGATCAGAATATCTGAATGAATATTTATTTTCTAACTCCTTCAAGTAATGAACTTAGTCGAGAGTGTGTTGCTGGGAAAGCACAGCAGGTCAGGCAGCATCCCAAGGAGCAGGAAAATCAACGTTTCGGGCATAAGCCCTTCATCAGATTTCTGATGAAAGGCTTGTGCCCAAAACATTGATTCTCCTCTCCTCAGATGCTGCCTGACCTGATGTGATTACCCAGCAACACACCCTCAACTCTGATCTTCAGCATCTGCAGTCCTCAATTTCTCAGCAATGAACGTATCATGAATACTCACTTTCCTTTCATTTGTTGTTTTTACTAAGAATTCTCCCCTCTCTTTGTTTGCATTTTTTATTTCAGCTTGCTGAACCAGAGTAGGCCTCTTAGAGCTCCTTCATATAAAATCTACCTGCCCCATACGTCATTAACTTTAGCCTTTAAAGGTAAAACTGCATAACTTCCCTTATCCTCATTGCAGACCTGTCTCCACTGATTTAAGAGCGCATCCCTCACAACAATTCTTTGTTAGTGTCTTCTCCTTAGAGACACTCAAACTGTGTTTAATTTTGGCAGCTTCTCATTTTCTTTCCATTCTCTTCTCTTCTGGCATGAATCTCTTATTTCTCAAAATCTTCTAAAGCAATCAATCAATTCCCATCTTCCAATCCAAACTGTATTTCTCTTCTGACCAGTTCTTATTTTCCCTCTCTTTGATATAGAAACCTTCCCAGTTCTTTGCCCATTGTATGAATTACTAATCCTCATCTGGCAACCAATTCAGCTGCCAACATCAATAAGTAACCTCATTTGTTTTTTCAAGACGTTTCCTTACATTTTATTCATACAGAGCACACTTCAATCTTTGTCTTGCTCTATCTATAACTTATACAATTTTTGTATTTATTTTTAACTAGTCACATTTCTAAATAAAGCAATCTGTGTGATTGACAGCGTTCCATCAGCCAGGGCTGATGGGAATGCAGCCTCAGAATGTTTGGGAGGTCAGATGCAGTTATCTGCTGCACTTCTTTTGACGGCTGAGAAGGGCAAAGTCTGCCACAAGTGCTGGTCATGTGAGATTATCTCTGTAGATGCCTTAAATACAGGGCTGACACCAGCTTTGGGGTTTCTAAAATACGTGTGGAACTAAATTACTTTTTTGGCTGTGAGTTTTTTTAAGGTTGGAGGTACTGGATCGGGTGGGAGGGTGCAATGTTAGGAACTCTCCACCTGCCATCCTCTGCCTGATTAAGATGGCCTCACCCACTGCAGCTCATATTCAATCCTCTTGGGAGTTCTGAGGAAGGGTCAGCAGACTCAAAATGTTAACTCTGATTTCTCTCCACAGATGCTGCCTGACCTGCTGAGATTTTCCAGTAACATTACTGGAAGTGCAAGGGGGTGCAAAAGTATTTGACGTTCGATCAAACGACAAGACGTCAGGACGGGATTCTTGCTATCTGTCACCCGCTGCTTTTTTCCTGACCCTTCCAACTCACATCAAGCAATCCTTTCCTGTCCCCCCCAACCTGCCCCACTTAATTGTGGCCTGGACTCTCAGCGATCCAGTGCCTCTGGGGGTGAGTTACCAACAACAATCATTTATTCCCATGGTGCCAACAGGAACTGAAGAACTGGCAGCTTCTGATTAGCTTCAGTTTTTTGTACCAGTTTTTCTGGGGTCCTGAATTCCCATAGTAGACCCACCATTTACCAGCTAATAACATGGTGAGCAGTTAATTTTGGCAGGACTTCACCTAGAGAGCCTGTGCAGGGTTCCCACTGGCTCTTCAGTTAACAACCTGTCATTAACGTTAAATTTTGCCTCAAACAAAGACTAAAAAACAATACAGCACAGGAGCGGGATGTTCGGCCCTCCAAGCTTGCACTGCCACATTTTGCCTTTCCATGCTAAACTATCTTCACTTACAGTATCTGTATCCCTCTATTCCCTTCCTGTACATGTATATGTCCAAGTGCTTCCTGAATGCTGCTTTTGTGTCTGTTTCCACCACCTCCTCAGGCAGTACATTCCAGGCTTTCACTACCTTTTGTGCAAAAAATTGCCCCTCACACTTTTTCCTGTGTCCCCTAGTAATTGATCCCTCCGCACTGGGAAAATGCCCCATACTTTCCACCCTATCCATGCCATTCACAACCTTATACACTTCTATCAGGTCGCCCTTCAATCTCCTGAATTCCAGTGAAAAAAACTCAGTCTATAAATTGATTCTTCACAGCTAAAATCCTCCATACCAGGCAACATCCCGATAAACCTTTTCTGTACCCTTTCCAAAGTATCCACATCATTCTGGTATTGTGGTGACCAGAACTATAGGCATTATTCCAAGCGTGGCCTAACTAAAGTTCTATAAAGCTACAGCATAACTTGTCCATGCTTATCTTCAATGCCCCTTCCTATGAAGGCAAGCATGCCATAGGCCTGTTTTTACTACCTTATCTACCTGCCCTGCCACCTTCAGTGATCTGAGGGGCTGCATACCCAGATCCCTCTGCATAGCAATTCTCTTAAGGGTTCTAGCATTCACTGTATAATTTCCGTCTGTACTTGGCCTTCCAAAATGCATAACCTCACATTTGTTCAGATTAAACTCCATCTGCCATTTTTCTACCCATGCCTCCAACTGATCTATATCCTGCTGTATCCCCTGACAATCTTCCTCACTATCATCCACAGATGTACTATTTAGATCAGTTACATTTCCTCCAAATCATTTATGTAATCATAAATAGCAAATGTTCCAGCACTGATCCCTGCGGAATATCACTAGTCACAGCCCTCCATTCCGAAAAGCATCCTTCCACGCTACCCTCTGTCTCCCATGACTAAGGCAGATCTGTGTCCATCTTGCCAGCTCACCCGAAACCATGTGACTTCACCTTTTGTGCCAGTTTGCCATGAAGGATCTTGTCAAAGAACTTTACTGAAGCCCATGTAGACAATATCAACCACTTTCCCCTCATTAATCATCTTCATCACTTCCTCACATAACCCAATCAAGTTAGTGAGGCACGACCTCCCTTGCACAAAACCATGCTGGCTAACATATATAAGTCCATTTGCTTCGAAACCTGTATGTTGTCAAGGTGGCTGATCCTTACCCACAGTAGACAACACCAACTCACGGTCATCAGCAAGAGTTAAACTTGTTGTGTTGGATGTTGGGGTATTCATGTCTCTTTTAACAACATCACTGAATTGGAACTTTTGGGTACTTTCTTAGTCTCATGGCATGAGCTTCCTCCCTTTAAGACATAGTCTTGGGGATGTAACTAACTTTCATCTTGGGTAGATGACCATACCAAAATAGTCTAATTTGATTTGGGTATCAGAGTAAGGACCAGAGTGGAAAAATGTGGTGCTGGAAAAGCACAGCAGGTCAGGCATCATCCAAGGAGCAGGAAATCCGACATTTCGGGCATACGCCCATTGGAGTGGGGTTGGGGTGTCTGAGTGATAAATAGGGAGGGTGAGGCTGGGATCAGGGTGGGGGGGAAGGTAGCTGGGAAGGCACTTGGTGGATGCAGGTGGGGGGGGTGATGGTGATAGATGGGGACAGTAGAGCAGAGATATGGAAAGAAAGATGGACAGGTATGACAGTTCAAGAGGACGGTGCCCAGTTGGAGGGTTGGATCTGGGATGAGGTGGGGGGAAGGGAGATAAGGAAACTGGTGAAGTCGACATTGATGCTATGTGGTTGAGGGGGTCGCAATATGAGGTATTCCTCCTCCAGGCATTGGATGGTTAGATTTAGTGGTGGAGAAGGCTTAGGACTTGCTTGTCCTTCGCGGAGTGCAAGTCTTGCTGCAGTTATACAGGGCCTTGGTGAGGCCACACTTTGAGCATTGTGTGCAGCTTTGGTCTCCTAGTCTGAGGAAGGGCATTCTTGCTATTAAGGGAGTCCAGCAAAGGTTTACCAGATTGATTCCGGGGATGACAGCACTGACATAAGATGAAAGACTGGGTTGACTGGGTTTGTATTTGCTGGAATTTAGAATAATAATGAAGGATCACATAGAAACATACAAAATCCTGATTGGACTAGACAGGCTGGATGCGGGAAGAATGTTCCTGATGTTTGGAAATCCAGAACTAGGAGTCAGTCTAAAAATAAAGGGTAAGGCATTCAGGACCAAGATGAGGAAAATGTCTTCACTCAGTGAGTTGCAAACCTGTGGAATTCTCTCGTACAGAAAGTCGTTGGGATCAGTTCATTAGATATATTCATGAGGGAGCTGGATGTAGCCCTTGTGGCGAAAGGGATCAAGGGGTATGAGGAGAAGCTGGGAATGGGATACTGAAACTGGCCAAAAAGGCCAAATGGCCTACTCCTGCACCTATCTTCTACGTTTCTATGTTTAATTAATACTAGTATGCTTGGCAAGTGCTAGAAGAGTTTGCTTCATTGGTGATTTTGTCTTTCTGTAATGCACAAAATCTGATGTATTTTTGAAGATGTAAGTTATTGAGCCTTTCTCTTGTTAGATACACATAGTCGAGCCATGTTTAAAGACAAAAGTTTTGTATGTATGTGTCTTGATCCTATGAGTCAGTTTGTTATTTCAGCATAGGCAGAGTTGGGTACTGCAGATGCTGGAGATTAGGGTCAAGATTAGAGTGCTGTTGGAAAAGCGAAACAAGTCAGGCAGCATCCGAGGAACACAAAAATCAGGAATTTGTTGAAGGGCTCATGCTTGAAATTTAAATTTTCCAGCTTCTCAGAGGCTGCCTGGCCTACTGTGCTTTTCCAGCAGCTCTCTAATTCTGTTATTTCAGCAAACTCATTTTGTTAGTTGTTCAAGGTTAGTTACTGCCTTTCCAACATGCATACTGAGCTCTTCGTCAAGAAACAAGTTGTCTATCACTGTAACTTTCAGGTACCAGAACTTACTGACTGCTTCCAGTGGTATGTTGTTGGGTCTGACCACACAATGTCTCATAACTTCACTCAAATAAAAGGAAAGAACTGCGAATGCTGGAGTGCAGAACTAAAAATAGAAATTCCTGAAGAAACACAGCAGGTCTACAAATCAGCATCTGCAGAAAGAGTCAATATAACGTCTTCAGATCTAGATGGGGCTGGAAAGTGATAATTATTTGGCTGTTTATGAAGAAGAAGGAAGAGCAAGTGGAACAAATGGTTGGGATGAACAGAGTGGAAACCGAAGAGAGTGCGAGTTGTAATAGAGGAGAGAGAGAGAGGGAGAAATAGAGAGAGATGCAGAATAGGTGTTAATGATGGATGTTAGAAGAAAGTAGGTCAGCTCTGACAGCAAAACCATGCAAAAGAAACACTGAGGGAAGAGGGGTTGTAATTAAAATGGAGGACAATACCATGGTGTGAAGTTGTTTAACTCAGAGTTGAATCCTAAAGACTGTGAAGTGTCTTAGTGGAAAATTGGTTCCTCCAGGTTGCATTGGGCTTTGCTGGATTGCTGCAGCTGGCATAGGACCAAAATGTTGGCACAGGGGTAGGTGATGGATTGAAACGGCAAGCATCTGGAATGTTGGTCATTCTTATGGACAGAGCAGAAGTGTTCTGCAAAGTGATCACTTACACTTCTTTCAGTCTAGTTCAATGTATTCCCTGCTCACAATGTGGTCTCCAGCACATCGGCAACACCAAATACAAATGGCTAACGACTGTGAAGTACCATTTCCACTCTGTCCAGTTTTCTTAACCATGATCATGAGTACATGATACAGGCTTGCTAGATTCAATCCAGGAGTCTTTGGAGTTAGTCGCTTTTTCAGCATTCAAGCAAGAATATCAGCATAAGGGAAATTCTCTGATCCAGGCATCCTGCACCTTTGTCTCAGCTTTCAGTGTTTGTATTTTGAGGAGTTTCCCATTTGATTGCATGTAGGCGTGCACTCCTCCCATGGTACCCAGGAAAGCATTGAGGACAGAGAATAAAGTGCAAAACAGAGAAAGGGCTAAAACTTCCAGCATTTAATATATTTTTCTGATGGGCAACAAAACAAAAAGGATTCAGGGTATTCCAAGACGGAGGACGGGAAAAAAGTGTAGATGTAAGAGTTGTTCCTTTTTTAAGGTATTTTAGGTGTTGGAAGTGATGTCCTCAAATTCCAGGAGCAGCAATTACTGGTTTATATACTTTTGCATTGTTTTGGTACTTTGGGGAAAACAAATCAAAACAATGGCACTTTTAAAAAGAGGAAGACAGACAAAGGGAGTGAGCACGTGGTCAGTGAGGGAAAGAGAAAGAAACCAGTGAGGGGGAGAGAGAGAAAGAGAGAGAAAGAGAAAAAGTAACAGTGAATCTGCACAGTTACTATCTTTGCTGTTTGAATTCATGCATCTCTGGACATCGGAGTGCATCTAGGAAAAATTAACAGTGAAATTCACAGGTAACCTTGGAGGAACCTATGTGGAGAGCTCACAGCACATGAACAGATAAGTGTATAGTTTTTTTTAAGTGTAACCTTGTTATAAGTCTTCAGTAGTGAGTAGAGTGGGTTCTTCCTTGATTAAATCCTTTATTGAGATCTGTCTCTTGATTAAATTTGAAAAATATAAACCATAAGTGTTAAGTTAGCCTAGAGTACTACTTTTTAGAGCAAAACAATGGTGCTATTTTCGGGGTCTGTATATAGTGAAGGAGCAAAGGTGGCCTTTAGTAGAGCTCTTCCTGTCAGATATGGGAGTTTAGGGAGAGTTTCAATGTTGCTGATCCTTATGTCTGCAGAAAGTGTCTTTAGTTGCAAATCCAATCATATCGCATGGATTGGTTGGAACGGCAGCTAGAGGCAATAAGGAATTTACAAGAGCAAAGAGGTGTGATGGATGGCAGTTAGAGGAAGGGGCAAAAGCTGGAGATATAGTCAGGTAGACAGGTTAATTCTAGGAAAGATAGGAGGGGTACGCAGGTAGAGCAGGAGTCTCCTGTGGCTATCATCATCTCAAACAAGGATGCTGTTTTGGAAAACATAGTGGATGATGGACTTGCAAGGGAATGTAGCATGAACAGCCAAGTTTCTGGTACTGAGAATGGCTCTAATGTAATGAGAGATACATTGGGTTCCATGCGATTGATTGTGTTAGGGGACTCTCTAGTCAGATGCAAAGACAGATGTTTCTGCGGCCAGCAGTGAAAATCAGAATGGTGTATTGCGTCCCTGGTGCCAAGATCAAGGATGTCTCAGAAAGTGTGCAGAATGTTCTCAAATGGGAGAGGGACCAGTAGGAGGCCATTGTATACATTGGAACTAACAACATAGGAAGGGAAAAGGATGAGATTCTGAAGGGAGAATATAGAAAGTTAGGCAGGAATTTAAAAAGGAGAGCCTCGAGAGTAGTAATGTACGGATTACTCCCGGTGCTATGAACCAGTGAGAGTAGGAATAGGAGGATAGAGCAGATGAATGTGTAGCTGAGGAGCTAGGGGAGGGGAGAAGTGTTCACATTTTTGGATCACTGGAATCTCTTCTAGGGTAGAAGTGACCTATCCAAGAAGGCTGGATTGCATCTGAATTGGAAGGGGACTAATATACTAGCAGGGAGACTTCCTAGAGCTGTTTGGGAAGATTTAAACTAGTAAGGTGGGGAGATAGATCCCAGAAAAATAGTGAGGAAAGAGATCAATATGAGATGGTGCAGTTGGGAAAAGGAGTGAGTCGAACAGTCACGTCAGGAAGGAACATAACAGAGAACAAGGTAGGACTGATAAATTAAACTGCATTTATTTCAATGCAAGAAGCCTATTAGGGAAGGCAGATGAATTCAGATCAAGGTTAGGAACATGGGAATGGGATATCATAGCAATTACAGAAACATGGCTCAGGGATGGACAGGACTAGCAGCTTAATGTTCCAGGATACAAATGCTATAGGAAGGATAGAAAGGGGGACAAGACAGGAGGGGGAGTGGAGTTTTTGATAATGCTGTAATGCTGTACTTAGGGAGGATATTCCTGGGAATACATCCAGGAAAGTTATTTAGTTGGAACTGAGAAATAAAAAAGGGATGATCACCTTATTAGGGTTGTATTATGGACCCCCTAATAGGCAGCAGGAAATTGAGAAACGACTTTGTAAGGCGATTTTGGTTAAGAATAATAGGGTGGTTATGGTAGGGGATTTTAACTTTCCAAACATAGACTGGGACTGCCATAATACTAAGGATTTAGATGAAGAGGAATTTGTTAAGTGTGTACAAGAAAATTTTCTGATCAGTATGTGGATGTACCTACGAGAGAAGGTACAAAACCTGACCTATTTTTGGGAAATAAGGCAGGGCAGGTGATTGAGGTATCAGTGGGAGAGCAGTTTGGGGCCAATGACCATAATTCTATTAGTTTTAAAATGGTGATGGAAAAGGGTTGACCAGATCTAAAAGTTGAAGTTCTAACTTGGAGGAAGACTAATTTTGACAATGTTAGGCAAGAAATTTCAAAAGCTGATTGGGACATATTTTCACAGGTAAAGGGACAGCTGGAAAATGAGAAGTATTCAAAAATGAGATAACGAGTGTCCAGAGATAGTATATTCCTGTTAAGATGCAAGGAGAGGCTGGTAGGTGTAGGGAATGCTGAATGACTAGAGAAATTGAGGTTTTAGTTAAGAATAAGAAGGAAGATGTAAACAGGAGTGATCGAATGAATCCTTGGAAGAATATTAAGTCAGAAGGAATTTACTTAAAAGTGAAATCAGGAGGGCAAGAAAGGGACTGAGATTGCTTTGGCAAACAGGGTTAAAGAGAATCCAAAGGGACTCTATAAATACATTAAGGACAAAGTGTAACTAGGGAGAGAATAGGGCGCCTCAAAGATCAGCAAAGTAGCTCACATGTGGAGCCGCAGGAAATGGGGGAGATAGTAAATGAGTATTTTTCATCAGTGTGGAGAAGGACATGGAAGATATAGAAATAGATGGTGACATCTTGAAAAATGGTCATATTACAGAGGAGGAGGTCTTGAAATGCATAAAAGTGGATAATTCACCTCGACCTGATCAGGTGTGCCCTAATCTCTGTGGGAAGCTGGGCAAGTGATTGCTAGGTCTCTTGCTGAGATATTTTGTATCATCGATGGTCACAGGTGAGGTGCTGGAAGACTGGAAGTTGGCTAACGTGGTGCCACTATTTAAGAAAGGTGGTAAGGAAAAGCCAGGGAACTATGGACCAGTGAGTCTGACGTCGGTGGTGGGCAAGTTGCTAGAGAGAATCATGAAGGACAGTATTTGGAAAGGCAAGGACTGATTAGCGATCATCAGCATGGCTTTGTGTGTGGGCAATCATATCTGACAAACTTGATTGAGTTTTTTTGAAGAAGTAGCAAAGAGGATTGATGAGGGTAGAGTGGTAGATGTGACATAAATGGACTTCAGTAAGGCTTTCGACAAGGTGCCCCATGGGAGACTGGTTAGCAAGGTTAGATCTCATGGATTACAGGGAGAACTAGCCATCTGGATACAGAACTGGTTTGAAGGTAGAAGACAGAGGGTGGTGGTGGAGGGTTTCTTTTCAGACCAGAGGCCTCTGACCAGTGGTGTACCACAAGGATCAATGCTGGATCCACTGCTTTTTATCATTTATATAAATGATTTGGATGTGAATATAGGAGGTATAGTTAGTAAGTTTACAGATGACACCAAAATTGGAGGTGTAGCAGACAGCAAAGAAGATTACCTCAGAGTACAACGGGATCTTGATCAGATGGATCAATCAGATGAGGAGTGTTTAATTTAGATAAATGCGAGGTGATGCCTTTTTGGAAAAGCAAACCAGAGCAGGACTTAGTCACTTAATGGTAAGGTGCTGGGGAGTGTTGCTGAACAAAGAGACCTTGGAGTGCAGGTTCATAGTTCCTTGAAAGTAGAGTCGCAGGTAGATAGGATAGTGAATGCATTTGGTATGCTTTCCTTTATTGACCAGAGCATTGAAAATAGGAGATGGGAGGTCATGTTGTGGCTGTACAGGACATTGGTTAGACCACTTTTGGGATATTGAGTGCAATTCTGGTCTCCTTCCTGTCGTTCAGAAAAGATTTACAACGATGTTGCCAGGGTTGGAGGATTTGAGATATGGGGAAAGACTGAATAGGCTGGGGCTGTTTTCCCTCAAGCGGCAGAGCCTGAGGGGTGACCTTATAGAGGTTTATAAAATCATGAGAGGCATGGATGGGGTAAATAGACAAGTGGGGTGGGGTAGTCTAGAACTAGAAGGCACAGGTTTGGAGTGAAAGGGAAAAGATATAAAAGGGACCGAACAGCCAACCTTTTCACATAGAGGGCAGTGCATATATGGAATGAGCTGCCAGAGGAAGTGGTGGATGCTGATACAATTACAGCATTTAGAAGGCATCGGGATGGGA
This sequence comes from Hemiscyllium ocellatum, assembly GCF_020745735.1. Taxonomy (NCBI): domain Eukaryota; kingdom Metazoa; phylum Chordata; class Chondrichthyes; order Orectolobiformes; family Hemiscylliidae; genus Hemiscyllium; species Hemiscyllium ocellatum. The sequence continues at coordinate 84,368,764 of NC_083408.1, forward strand.
ATATGAATAGGAGTGTTATAGTAGAGGGATATGGGCCAAATGCTGGCAAATGGGATTAGATTTGCTTAGGGTATCTGTTTGGCATGGACGAGTTGGACCAAGGAGTCTGCTTCTGTTCTGCACATCTCTCTGACTCTGACTCTATAACAGAAATACACACACTTTTAATCTCAGCTAGGAAAATAATTCTAATGTTTTCTATTGTTCAAGGCAATTGAAAGAGATACATATATATTCAAGTTAGCAATTCTCCACATTTTTAGAAAAACAATTATTATCAATTACTCAGTTTCATTTCAGTGCCGTTTTGCCAATGTAACTGTTTTGCATTTCAAAGTAATTAATTGTGTGCAGCACTTCAAGACATTTTGACATAAGATGCTGCATAAATCTAAATATTAATATGTCAAACTTTAACAAGTGATTTACTCATCCAGTCAGCTCACACCAAAACCTGCACTGCAGCAGATTCTTTCTGAAATGATCCCAGGAAATCTTTTCAGCCATCATAAAATTTACTCATTCACAGAACCTGCGTGAGCAGCAATTTTTACTTCTAAAAAGAAACGTTTTCAACCAACCCATTTGGATTTGTGGGAGCGGAGAATTTAACTCAGAATTTCTGACACCAGAGGTTTATGCCAACACTTTTAATGAGTTAATCAGCTTTAACTAATTCATATGTGAATCAGGTTTTGCTTATATTTCAATCCAGATTTCACTCCATTGATAAAGTTTCCTCTATGTAATGTAAAATTCCTCAGAATCTAGTCACACTCCCCTATCGATAATTGGCAACAGCAGTACAAAACTGTCATGATTTTTTAAAAGCATTTTCAAGATGTCTTGTGAGAAAGAAATATAAACTACTGAATGCACGATTACAGCATTGTAGAGAATATGTGATTACATCTCATCAGTACATCTAGTTGCCAAATGCGCTTTCAGAATGGACCCTCTGCTTCCCTTAGTTACTATTCCTGCTGCTCCTGCAATTCCTTCAAGGAGATTCAGTAATTAACAATGTGTTGTAAAGGAGGGGTTGGCAATAACGGGACATATGCTTACTTCAGACAAAAGTACAATCTGCATAAGTGAGTTGCTTTAATCCAACGGTCAATCATGCTTCAAAACCAGTATGAATTCACAGTAATACTCAAGTGATCCTGCTAAATAATAACATTCCAGCCATGTAGTTTCAAATAGCATTTAATACTGGCACTAGCTGCAAGATACACAAATGTTTCTATTCATTCATGTTAACAAGCCTGAGGTTGGTCCAAGCAGATAGAGAATTTGGGCACAATCTTCCCTCTTAAGAAATCAGTGTGGAAGGTGTTAACTTGGGTCTGGAGACATACTTGCCCCCTCCTCCTCACCTTGGCAATTAATTGCTCGCCAAGAAGATCAACTGCAGACTTTCTGGATGTGGTAGCAATAAGACCTTTAAGTGTTCAATCCTCATCTTCACTTCCTGCTTCTGATTGGCCCCAGATTACGTGAAATGGAGGCCCTTCCAAACCAGTGGGATGGTGCCCTGGATCCCTGATCAAGGAGCATTTCTTCTCTGTTGGAAAGGCAAGTGGTCAGGCCAGTAGTGAGGTAAAGCCCTTAATGTCCCTGGTAATTGTAATTCTCCTGGGAGCCCCCTGTTCCTTTCAATTCATGATTTCCAGCTATTTCCAGGATGCTTTTTGTATTCTCTCTAATATAGAAAAACACAAACTCTGTTCAATTTAAACTAAATATTGGAAGGTGAATTCAGTTACATGGAAAGTTATGGAAAAAGTTAAAGGTGGGGGGGATGGCAGGTGGCTCAGGAGATCTTATTAAAGTTTCCACAACAAGTAATAGAATACGGGAAGGGTCAGGAATCTAACTTCAAGCAAGGGGACAACAATGAGAAGGGAGTGGCAGTCATTTCAGGATTGAGGGTGCTGTACTTAAATGAACACAAAATATTAAACAAGGTAAATGAGCTTGTAGTGCAGATTGAAATTGGCAGGTATGATGCTGTGGGTATCACAGAATGTGACTGCAAGGAAATCCAGGCTGAGAAGTAAATATCCAGGGATACACATCCTATCAAAAGTACAGACTGGCCTCTGGGCAAAGAGGCCAGATTTGATTAGAAATGAAATTAAATCAAAAACCAGAAGTGAGGTAAAATCAGAAGGCATTGAATTTGTACGGGTAGAGTTGAGGAACCACAAAGGAAAAATGGTCCTGATGGGAGTCGTTTGTAGGGAACAAAAGAAATCATGAGATAGAAAAGGCATGCAAAAAAGACACTATTATAATTATTATGGGGGCTTCTACATGCAGATAGACTGGGAATTTCGGATTGGTAGCAGATCCCAAGGAATATGTGGAATATCTACAATATCTCTTTTTTTGGAGCAGGTTGTGATAGAACCCACTAGGAAGAGCCAATTATCGATTTAGCCATGTGTAGACTTGATTAGAGAGCTTAAGGTGAAAGAATTTGAAGGAGGGAGAGACTATAATATGATAGAATTCATCCTGCAGTTTGAGAGGGAGAAACTGGAATGAGATATAACAGCATTACAACTGAGTAAAGATAACTATAAAGGCATGAGGAAGGAGCTGGCCAAAGTTGATTGGAGGTGGGGCTAAGCAGAGAAGACTAGCAGGGCACAGCATTTATTCAGCATTTCTGAGGGTAATCCAGGAGACACAGCAAATTCATCCCAAGAAGAAAGAAACATACCAAGGAGAGGACAACGCAACCATGTCGAACAAGGGAAACCAAGCACAGCACAAAAGCAAAAGAAAAAGCATAAAATGCAATGAAGACTGGTTGAAAGCCAAAGGATTAAGATGTGCTTAAAAACCAACAGAAGATAACTAAAAGAGCAAACATTAGGAAGAGGATGAAATTTTATTGTAAGCTAGCAAGTAATACAAAAGTTTGCAAGAGTTTTCTTAGATATCTTAAAGGTAACAGAGACGAAAGAGCAGGCATTGGACCGCTGGAAAATGAGGCTAGATAAGTAGTAATAGGGAACAAAGAAATGGCAGAGGAACTGAACAGGTACTTTGCATCACTCCTCACAATGGAAACACCAGTAACACACCAGAATGTCTAGAGAGTCAGGGAGAAGAAATGAGTGCAATGGCCATCAGTGAGAAGAAGGTGTTGGGAAAGCTGGAAGGTCTGAAGGCAGATAAATCACCCAGATGAGATGGGCTGCACATTTGAGTTCTGAAGGAGATAGCTGAGGAAATTGTGGAGGCATTGTTGGTAATCTTTCAGAAATCACTGGACTCAGGTGGATCCAGAGAACTGGAAAATGGGTAATGTAACACCCCTGGCTTAAGAAGAGAGGGATGAAGAAGACAGGAAACTATAGGCCAGTTAGTCTGACCTCAGTCATTGGAAAGATTTTCGAGTCCATTAATAAGGATGAGATTTCAGAGTACTTTGAAGTCCTTCATTCAACAGGGCTGAGTTAGCAAAGCTTCATCAAGGTGAGGTCATGCCTGACAAAGTTGTTAGAATTCTTTGAGGAGATAACAAAAAAATTAGACAAAGGCGAGCCAGTGGAGGTGTTCTATTTGGATTCCAGAAGACCTTAGACAACGTGCTGCACAGGAGGCTGCTAAATAAAATAATAACCCGAAATGTTACAGGCAAGCTGCTTGCATTGGTAGAGGATTGGCTGGCTGACAAAAGGCAGAGTGTGGATATAAAGGGGCTTTTATTCACAATGGCAACCAGTGACTTGTGGATGTCCACAGGGGTCAGCATTGGGACCACAACTATTCATGTTATACATTAATGATCTGGATGAATGAACTCATGGCATTGTTGCTAGGTTTGCAGATGACACAAAGGTAGGTGGAGGGTACATTAGTGTTGATGAGGCTGGGAGGCTGCAGAAGGACTTGGACAGGCTAGGAGAGTGGCGCTTTGGTAGGAAGAATAGAGGCATAGGCTATTTTCTAAATGGAGAAAGTTTTTAGAAATCTGAAGCACAAAGGGACTTGGGAATCCTAGTTCCGGTTAATATGCAGGTTCAGTTCACAGTTAGGAAGCCAAATGCAATGAATAAGGGGCCTGTACACCATTCCCAAATGATGTTTTGACTTCTCATCTCTATCCAAAACACTTCAAAATCCTAGCTTCCCATATTTAAGTTATTACTCTCTATTGTGGTCTGACCATCATTAATTAACAGACCCACCTTTACTCGTTTTCCTAGCTTTCTATCCGTCTATAATGTCATGTACCCTTCAATATTCAGCGCCCCATCTACATCATCCTACAGCCATGTCTCTGTGATGGTTATCAGATCATACATATTCATGTTTATTTGCACCATTCGTTCAGCTGTATTCTTGCCACTCAGTCAGTACCCGATATTTCTGTTAAAACAGAAATCCGTACCATGGTGTAGGTGGCAAGAAAATTAAATTTGCAGCAGGCACCAAAGATAATGACCTTGGTCTTCCCAAGATTAAGTTGGTGATTACTGCTCATCTAGTAGTGAGTAGCAGAAAAGCAGTCTCAGAGTTGAGAGACAGGAGGGGGCTAAGAGAAATAACTATGAGGTAGAGCTGCAGATCATCAACATACACGTAAGAACTGATTCATTTATTTCTGCAACGAACCAGAATTGATCAGGGACCTCGAAGTGAAGGAGCCATTGGGAAGTAGTGACCATAATACAATAAGTTTCAATCTGCAATTTAAGAGGGAGAGGGTACAATCGGAAGTGACAATATTTCTGTTGAATAAAGGGAACTATGGAGCTATGAGGGAGGAGCTGGCCAAAGTTCAATGGTGCAATACCTTAGCAGGGATGACGGTGGAGGAACAATGGCAGATATTTCTGTGTATAATGCAGAAGTTGCAGGATCAGTTCATTCCAAAAAGGAAGAAAGATCCCAGGAGGAGGCATGGGTGGCTGTGGCTGACGAGGGAAGTTAAGAAAGATATTAAGTTAAAAGAGAAAAAGTACAACATAGCAAAGATAAGTGGGAAAACAGAGGACTGGGAAGCTTTTAAAGAACAACAGAGGATTACTAAGAAGGAAATACACAGAGAAAAAATGAGGTACAAAGGTAAACTGGCCAAAAATATAAAGGAGGATAGTAAAAGCTTTTAAAGGTATGTAAAAGGCAAAAAAATGGTTAAGACTAAAATTGGGCCCTTGAAGACAGAAACAGGGGAATATATTAGAGGGAAAAAAGAAATGGCACAAGAATTGAATTGGTACTTCAGATCTGTGTTCACTGGGGAAAACACAAGCAATCTCCCTGAGGTAACAGTGGCTGAAGGACCTGAACTTAAGGGAATTTATATTTGCCAGGAATTGGTGTTGGAGAGGCTGGTAGGTCTGAAGGTTGATAAGCCCCCGGGGCCTGATGGTCTACATCCCAAGGTACTGAAGGACGTGGCTCGAGAAATCATGGATGCGTTGGTGATTATTTTCCAGAGTTCGATAGATTCGGGATCAGTTCCTGCGGATTGGAGGGTGGCTAATGTTGCACCACTTTTTTAAGAAAGGTGGGAGAGAGAACACAAGAAATTATAGACCAGTTAATCTGACCTCAGTGGTGGGAAAAATGCTGGAGTCTCTTATAAAGGATGAAATTACGAAACATCTGGATAGTAGTAACAGGATAGGTCAGAGTTAGCATGGATTTATGAAGGGGAAATCTTCTGGAATTTTTTGAGGATGTAACTCTGAAGATGGACGAGGAAGATCCAGTAGATGTAGTGTATCTGGACTTTCAGAAAGCTTTTGATAAAGTCCCACATAGGAGGTTAGTCAGCAAAATTAGGGTGCATGGTACTGGGGGCAAAGTACTAACTTGGATTGAAAGTTGGTTGGCTGATAGGAAACAAAGAGTAGTGATAAACGGCTCCATTTCGGAATTGCAGGCAGTGACCAGTGGGGTACCGCAGGAATCAGTACTGGGACTGCAGCTTTTTATAATATATGTTAATGACATAGAAGATTGTATTAGCAATAGCATTAGCAAATTTGCTGGTGATACTAAGCTGGGTGGCAGGGTGAACTGTGATGAGGATGTTAGGAGATTACAGGATGACCTGGATAGGTTAGGTGAGTGGTCAGATGCATGGCAAATGTAGTTTAATGTGGATAAATGTATGGTTATACACTTTGGTGGCAAGAACAGGAAGGCAGATTACTACCTAAATGAAATAAATTTAGGTAAAGGGGCAGTACAAAGAGACCTGGGTGTTCTTGGACACCAGTCAATGAAGGTAAGCGTGCAGGTACAGCAGGTAGTGAAGAAGGCTAATAGCATGCTGGCCTTCATAACAAGAAGGATTGAGTATAGAAGCAAAGAGGTTCTTCTGCAGCTGTACAGGGCCCTGGTGAGACGACACCTGGAATACTGTGTACAGTTCTGGTCTCCAAATTTGAGGAAACTCATTCTGGCTTTTGAGGGAGTGCAGCGTAGATTCATGAGGTCAGTTCCTGGAATGGATGGACAATCTTACACTGAAAGACTGGAGTGACTGGGCTTGTATACCCTTGAGGTTAGAAGACTGAGAGGGGATCTGATTGAGACATAAGATTATTAAAGGATTGGACACTCTGGAGGCAGGAAACATGTTTCCGCTGATGGGTGAGTGCCGAACCAGAGGACACAGCTTAAAAATACGGGGTAGACCCTTTAGGACAGAGATGAGGAGCAACTTCTTCACCCAGAGAGCGGTGGCTGTGTGGAATGCTCTGCCCCAGAGGGCAGTGGAGGCCCAGTTTCTGGATTCATTTAAGAAAGAGTTGGATAGAGTTCTCAAGGATAGTGGAATCAAGCGTTATGGAGATAAGACAGGAACAGAATACTGATTGAGGATGATCAGCCATAATCATATTGAATGGTGGTGCAGACTCGAAGGGCAGAATGGCCTATTCCTGCACCTATTGTCTATTGTCTATTGATGGCATTGCTGATGGACTGCATGAAAATGAGAAACAGGTCAGGAACAAGGTAGATCCTTTAGCGTTTACTTAATTAGAGTCATCTTCTTGTTCTTCTCCATAGCCCAGTGAGATTTTCTTCCTTCAAGTATTTATCAGATTTGTATTTTGAATTAGTTAACAAACAAGAATGCCAATGCATGGTTATGATGGAAAGCCGAATCCCTTGTTCTGTTTATTACCCTTGTACGATGGAATATCACCAAAATGTGGCCGCAAAATAGACTAAATAGAGAACAGACCAGGGCACTAGTATAAAGGCAAGACAATGAGGTTATTATCGGTTTCTTGCACTTTGTTTCCCTCTGCCCAATTTTCTTAAGTCTTTAAAGCTAAAAGAGCCTTAAGACAAATCTTAAGTGTTGTGTGAGTCCAAAATGATACTGTGTATTAGAACTGTAGTCTGATAATACTATGAGTAATTTCCAGTTTCTTACAGTAACTCTAGATTTTGACCAAATGAAGAGACTTAATTTCCACTGACTTCGGACTCACTGAACATCTTCCACATTATTGTCTATAAATTCTATACATTATGGTCATTATCAAGATAAGATGCAGTAAAACTGCAAAACAGAAACTGAATATAAGATTCAATATTCCTGCATTCTACTATAATCTCAATATCTGTAGGTGGGACTAGATTGGGTTGGGATATCTGGTCGGCATGGCCAGGTTGGACTGAAGGGTCAATTTCCATGCTGTACACCTCTATGACTCTATGATTCTATCTTACATACTGAATTACAAACCACACTTAGAATAGGTTGGAAGTACAAATTGAACCTCCTGCAATTTTACAATGAAATTTCAATTTAAACAGAGTGATACAATTGATTTGTGACCCAAACCGTGATTGCTCTGACTAAGCCATATAGATTCCACAGCCCGAACACCTTAAATTTAAAATCCTCTTCCATTAAATCATTTCATGGCTTTGTCTAACTTACCCCCACAGTCTGTTTGATTCTGCCATCTGCAACATTCTGAGTTCTACAAGCTCCCTAAACCTCTCTGTCTTCACATCTCCTCTGTCTTTTGAAAAGCTTATTCAACCCTCACAATCCATTGTGCTTTTGATTATTTATTATTACCATTTTTTTCTGGCTCAGTGCCTATGCATTTATTGTGAGAAGTGCCTTGGATGATGGTGGCTGCTGCTACTTGTAAGATTTTACCCCAACCCAGTTAGTAATCTAGTTAATAAACCATTTTTCCTGTTATATTACAAAAGGTGCAATATTTGCAGTTAGAATTTCTTGCTTAGAGTATTTCCTAATAAGTGAGGTTTTAAATACCCAAAAAGACTTTGCACAATTTAGTATGAGAAATAAAATCCCACATATTTATAGAAGCAAAATACTGCTGGTTGAGGATATCTCAAACTGAAAAAGAAGATGCTGGAAATACTCAGCAGATCTGGTAGCATATGGAGGGAAAATCATGTTAATATTGCAAGTTACATTTGAATTTGCACTTATGCATAAACTTGCTATGATCCTAATATATCCTGACACCTAGCAACCAATCAGAACAATCACTCTTATTTTGTACACAAATATATCAACTAAATTGAGCACAGAAAGTTCACACAAGCAGGAAAACGAATGTATCACTCAATCATCTGTTTTTGATGGAGTTCACCGGCAGCTAAGGAAACTGTCATGCAGTCCTTGCAGTAGTGACATTGGATATTTTGTAAAGTTGCAATTGCAGCCAAGGTCACCACTAGTTGGAGCATCGAATGCAGATGTTAAAATCAGATAGTTGCTTTTAAATTCACACTTTGTATCTTCAGTTCTGCCAAACCTGTAGAGTTTCCCCAGCAATTTCTTATATATAAGTGCATGTGAAATCACACAGAGAACTACAAGTGCATTTTGGAGAAAGGGCTTTAGGGAGAAATTCAAATGTAAAGAGCTTCTGACTCATTTTGAACTCAAGCTCATACAGAAATTCTTAAAATATGAAACAGTTTAATCTCATTTGGGACTGACAATATATTTTTCTTTCAATTAAGACACAAAGCCACTTTAGCCACAATTGATCGGAGAAAAACTATTGCATATTTGCTTTGACTGAGCCATCGATACTCACCTTAACTCAGAAATATTCTGCTTGAAGAGACTTTGGTTTACTTCAATTGCTATCAAGTGCTGGTGTTTTATCACAGGTTCAACTGTGCATGCATTGATGAATCACAATGGCCTTAGTTCATGGAGGCGTCCATCTCCTGCACCGTGTGCACACATTCCAACTTTGTATTTACCTGAGCAGTAAACTGTTAAATATGGGTCTGAAAGGTTCATATTGAGGAGTGCCATATGCATTACTCACTATGATGATGTCACATGAGTTTGTACATGTAACATATTAGAATCACAAAGGAGTGAAATCTAACAACTGCTTTTCCTCAAAGTCAAAGACTCTTCTAGCGAGACCAGGAAGTGTTTATTTTTTATTCACCAGACTACATCCTACACTTAAAGAGTTTGGTGGCAGCACCTTCATCAGCTCCCTTCATATAGCATTGTGAGACTACAAGACCATAGGACATAGGAGCAAAAATTAAGCCATTAAGCCCACTGAGTCTGCTCCACCATTCAATCATAGCTGATAAGTTTCATATCCCATTCTCCCACTTTCTCCTCTTAACCCCTGATCCCCTTGATACTCAAGAACCTATCTATCTCAATCTTACTCAATGACCTGGGCTTCATAGCCTTCTGTGGCAGTGAATTCCATAGATTCCCCACTCTCTGACTGAAGAGGTTTCTCCTTATCTCCGTTCTAAAAGGTCTTCCCTTTACTCTAAGGCTGTTCCCTGGGGTCCTAGTCTCTCCTGCCAATGGAAACATCTTCCCAACATCTACTCTGTCCAGACCATTCAATATTCTGTATGTTTCAATTAGATCCCTCCTCAACCTTCTAAACTCCATCGAGTATAAACCCAGAGTCCTCAAACATTCCTGATATGTTAAGCCTTTCATTCCTGGGGCCATTCTTGTGAACCTCCTCTGAACACAGTCCAGGGCCAGTGCATCCTTCCTGAGATATAGGGCCCAACACTGTGCATAAACTCCAAATGTGGTCTGACCAGAGCCTTTTAGAGCCCCAAAAGTACATCTGTACTTTTATATTCAAATTCTCTCAAAATAAATGCCATCATTGCATTTGCCTTCCTAACTACTGACTCAACCTGCAAGTTTACCTTGAGAGAATCCTGGACTAGAACTCTCAAGTCTTTTTGTACTTCAGACTTCAGAATTTTCTCCCCATTTAGAAAATAGTCAATGCCTCTATTCTTCCTACCAAAGTGCATGACTTCACACTTTCTCCACCTGCCACTTCTTTGCCTCCTTTCCTAACCTGTCCAAATCTTTCTGCAGCCTCCCCACCTCCTCAGTGTTACCTGTCTCTTTACCTATCTGGAATGCCTAAACAACTGAGGCCTCCATTTAACATTTCATCAAAAGGATGGCACCCCTAATAGTGCAGCCCTCCCTCAGCAAAAGAAAATAAAGAACTGCGGATGCTGAAAATCTGAAACTAAAACAGAAGCTGCTGGAGAAACTCACCGGCCAAGCAGCATCTGTGAAGAGAAATCCAAGCCAATGTTTTGAGTCCTGTGATCTTTCTTCAGTTCTGACAGACCTGCTGAGTTTATCCTGCAACTTCTGTTTTAGTTTCAGCCCTTCTTCAGTACTGATTTATTGTGTCAGCCAAGTGACAATTCCTACACAAGTTGTTTTTAAATCTAATATAGGATGGCAAGTAAATGCTGTCTAGATGTAATATTTTTGGGGAAAAATAACTTTAAGCACCTTCAGTTCATGCTTGCAAATCCTAAAATGAAACAAAATAGCTTATAGCTTGGAAATTCAGCACAGTGAAGGGGTAGTGCAGGAAGTACAAATTGTAAGCACTGACTTTCCCAGCCTCTGAATGGCATCGGCAATGGTGATTCAGTTGGAAAAATGTAGCGATATTGAAAAATTGAGATTCTCAACATCGAGACAAAATAAGCCTAATTTTCCTCACAAAGTTTGAACAGTAAGATGCGAGAGGCCTATTTTTAACTCGTCAACCTTGTTATCACACAGAAGGGACTTGAACATGGACCTCCTAGTTTAGGACTAAGAACACTACCACTCTGTCACAAGAGGGTGAGAGGTCTTTGGGCATGCACTTTAGTCTTACCAGTACCTAATTTCAACTTTTTAATATGCAAATTCCTATTCTCCCACGAGGCACTACGGCCAGTAGTATAGGGAACATTCAGGATGTGGGGGGCCAGATAATTAATGTCCACAACCATTAAGTTCACTGCAACCAGACAGGAAATTAGTGGTAAATTGGTTGGGAGCTGCACAGAGATCAGTCCAGGGTCTGATTACAAAGCAATCAAGGCTGTCTTTCCAAGGCAATTACAGGGATAGCCACCATCAGTCTTGAACAATGAAGAGATGTTACGTTATGTCAGGCATGAGGGAAAGAGTAGAACTTCCTCAGATATGATTCAAACATGGTATAGCATAAAGAACAGGGAGTATTTGAAGCTTGATTGCTGTAGCTACAATTACAATGTCAGTGATCAGACAGTAATCATGCATCTATTTGCAATGAAGTATCAACCATGACATCTATCTGGCCTCAGAAACTTTTCTTTCTTGTTTTCTGCCTCATGTACTGTGAAAGGCTATTAATACCTGTCTGTGATTGGTCTGGTGGACAGATGGATTTTACATTATACACCAACAGTGAAAATCCCAGCAGGTCCTGGCAGAGAAGAGCATTTTGGTCATTGGTGAACGCAAGGTAGCATGATCACAGTATTATAGAGATGTGGAGCAAACATTATGAGGTGAGCTGCGGAGAATTGCATGACATAAGTCGTTCACAGAGAGCAACATACCATGAAGCCACTGAAATTGACATTTTGGCGATTTTTAGAGTCATAGTCATAGAGATATACAGCATGGAAACAGACCCTTCGGTCTAACCCATCCATGCTGACCAGATATCCCAAACTAATCTAGTCCCACCTACCAGCACCTGGCCCATATCCCTCCAAACCCTTCCTATTCATATACCCATCCAAATGCCTCTTAAGTGTTGCAATTGTACTAGCCTCCACCACTTCCTCTGGCAGCTCATTCCATACACGTACCACCCTCTGCGTGAAAAAGTTGCCCCTTAGGTCTCTTTTATATCTTTCCCCTCTCACACTAAACCTATGCCCTCTATTTCTGAACTCTCCCACCCCAGGGAAAAGACTTTGCCTATTTATCCTATCCAGGCCCCTCATAATTTTGTAAACCTCTATAAGGTCACCTCTCAGCCTCCGACGCTCCAGGGAAAACAGCCCCAGCCTGTTCAGCCTTTCCTTATAGCTCAAATCCTCCAAACCTGGCAACATCCTTCTAAATCTTTTTTGAATCCTTTCAAGTTTCACAATATCTTTCCGATAGGAAGGAGACCAGAATTGCACACAATATTCCAACACTGGCCTAACCAATGTCCTGTACAGCTGCAACATGACCTCAAATTCAGCCCCAAGTTTAGCTTTCAAATTGGTTTGATCCATATTGTTGTTACAAAATTAATGGAATTTCTTGTGCCATTAGTTGTGCTATACTGAATCAGGTTTGTACATAATGGCAAAAATTGGTAACTGTATCCATTGCTTTATAACCAGAAACCTTAGCTGAATTAATAGAGTAGACAAGATGGTGAGGTAATGATAATGTCACTGGACTTGCAATTAAAAAACTTAGGCTAATGTTCCAGAGACATGGATTTGAATTTCATAACGGCAGATGGTAAAATTTGAATTCAATAAAATCTGGAATGAAAAATTGGCCGAATGACAATCACGTAACCAATGTTATAAAAACACACCTGGTTTGCTCAGGTTCTTCAGGGAAGCAAATGTACAATTCTTACCTGGTCTGGCCTATGTATGGCTCCAGACACACAGCAATGTGGATGACTATCACCTTCTGTGCAATTCAAGCTGGGCATAAAATGTAGATGTAGCCAACGACATCCACAACAAATAAAATGTAACAATATTGATAACGTGGAAAAAGCTGAAAATAGAGAATAAGTTCCTTAACTTCAGCTCCTGATATAAATTTCATGCTCATTCCTTAATTAGCTATCCAATTTTCACTCAGTGTTGTATAAAACATTTAATCTCAAGCTTTGATTTAATGAAGCTCAATGCTTTTGAGCAACAAAGTAATATCTGTGTCATAATCACATCGGCTACGTGAGTGCACATTTTTCACCAAGTGATTTCAAACCTCCCTGTAACTGTATATAGTTTGCATCCATTAAAATATTATGTAACAGTATCCCTAAAATTGATGTTTAAAACCACAACACAATTAAGAATATTCCCATTTACTTATGAGCTTGTCGTCAAGAACATCGAGGAAATATGTTTTCATAGTTCAAACTTAGCAACTGGGAACTAGTTATCAGAACTTAGCATATAAGTGGACAACATATGTTCAGTTAGGGATGTTAAAAACATATAGAGTGGAAGGTAATGACCTAGTGATATTATTGCTAAACTATTAATCCAGACACCCAGGTGGGGGCCAGGGTTCAAATCCCATCGTGGCAGATGGTGCAATCTGAATTTAATTTTTAAAAACCTGGAGTTAAGGGTCTAACAATGATTGTGAAACCATTGTTGATTGTTGGGAAAACCCATCTGGTTCACCTATGTCTGTTTGAGATTGAAACTGCCATCCTTACCTGGTCTAGCCTACATGTGACTCCAGACCCACAGCAATGTGGCTGACTCTCAACTGCTGTCATGGCAATTAGGACTGGGCAATAAATACTGATCTGGTCAGAGAAACACTCATCCCAAGAATGAATAAAAGAAGTCCCATTGTATACTCAGAAAATCAATCTTCCACACACATTAAAGAGATGTATTTGTATCTATCATTTTTGGCATTAAAAGCTGACATAACAATTCAAAACTTAATAACCCAAGCTTTAATAAATTTACCTCATAAGAAAAAGACAATATTTTATCAAAGAAATGACAGGAAATGATGCATAAATTATTCATGGTATAGTTTTGCAACTCACAGTAATCTATCTTTTTTTCATTTTTAACAATAATTTTATCAGATTCAGATCAATGACTTCTAGCATTTTCCAAGAAGTTCTTCTATCCGGACCTAATTTCTATTCCTTTTGACTGCTGGAGCTTCATGGTAAACTTCAACCCAGAAATAGTGCATGCTGAATATGACAATATTTTTAATGGCCAATAATTTTTTAATGTGCCAATAATTCACAATTTTTTTATGCCAGTTGTGTTCCAGTGACATGAATGCTTTGGAATTACTTTCACATCTGAAGAGGAGTTTGTTAGTTCAGTTGGCTGATTGGCAGGCTCGCAGAGCAGAGTAATGCCAACAGCATAGGTTCAATACCTACACTGGCCGAGGTTACCATGAAGGACTCTCCTTCTCAACCTCTCTGCTTGTAGGTTAAACCACCACCAGTCATCTCTCTCTCAAGAGAAAGCAGCCAAATGGTCTGGTAAGACTATGGCAACTTTACCTTTACTTCAAAAGATGATACCTTACACAAATGCCAATAGAGTGTTATACTTGGCGAAATTGTGGAGTCTTTAAGCTGGATCAGTCATATCTCAACAATTTACTTCAATTAGTCAGCTCTCGACAACATTTTGTTTTAAAGCTCTCCCGTGATATTTTGATCAACAACTCTTGTCATGAATTAACATTTTACATAGAACTACACAGAACATACAAAACTGAAGCATATTTCGCTAAACTAATCTGTGTTACCCAATCATACGCCATACAAATCCCCTCTCATTGCACTTATTTTATCTTAACCTACCAGTACTTCTTTCTGTTCTCTATTCTTTCATGTACTCATTGTACTGGTCAATAGTCTAAATGCTCTGTATTTGATTAAGTGGGCTGGAGTTTGCAATCCCTAACCAGTGGTTTGAGAAACCAGTGGAAGTTTCACCTTGAAGCAATTAATGCAGGCTCTTGAAATAATGTGGGGAATGTGAGAGGGTTCCATCCCCTTTGAAGTGGGTTGTGGTGTGTGGGCTGGATTGCAGTACCCAACAAAACCCAGCTTGGGGTGACTTGATATTTCAGTGTGCTTTTAGTCTGGCCTGAGTGTGGTCACAAAGAAACATAAACTAAACTAGGAGAAGAAGCTGGAAGCATGAGAGAGCAGATGCTTTCAAAAGCACTCGTAAATAAAACCGAGTGTGTCATCTCAGCAAATCTCTGAGGCATAAGACACATTTGCCTGGAGAGTTTTGAGAAGATTTGTAGCTCAGGTTGAGATTCTGGATGTAGCTTTGCTCACTGAGCTGGAAGGTTCGGTTTCAGATGTTTTGTCATCATACTAGGTAACATTATCAGTGAGTCTCTGGATGAAGCACTGGTGGTATGGCCCACTTTTTATTTGTGCTTAGATTTCCTTAGGTCGCTCAGTGGTTAGCACTGTTGCCTCACAGCACCAGGGTCCCAGGTTCGATTCCAGCCTCGGGCAACTGGGGTCTGTGTGGAGTTTGCACATTCTCCCCGTGTCTGCATGGATTTGCTCTAGTTTCCTCCCACAGTCTAAAGATGTGCAGGTCAGGTGAATTGGCCATGCTAAATTGCCCGTAGTGTTAGGTGCATGAGTCAGAGGGGAAATGGTCTGGGTGGGTTACTCTTCAGAGGGTCAGTGTGGACTGGTTGAGCCGAAGGGCCTGTTTCCACACTGTAGGGAATCTAATCTAATAAAATTTGTCCCATTGTCACTCCTTTGGTCTTGCACTTGTGGCCTTCTCTCCTACATCCACCCTATTCGTATCCTCACTTTTCTTCTTTTTACCCATGCTCCTACCTTCATGTGGTTAAACACTTTTATGTTTCTCACATTTCCCAGTTCTGATCAAAAGGTCCCAAACAAATATGTTAACAGTTCCTCTGTCTCCATGGATGCCGCTTGATCTGCTGAACATTTCCAGTATTTTCCATTTTTATTTCATCCTGTCTTTTATTTAAAGTGGTGATAACTCTCTATTTTTTCTGCCAAAATGTGTCACCACACACTTATTTGTGTTAAAATTTATTTGTCACCATTGTGTAAAGTTTCTTTGTATTTATTGTGTTATATTCTTCCTTCATTTAGCTACATCCCTACTTTGCTGTCATCTGCAAATCTTGATGTTGAGTAACTTATTCCTCAGAACAAGTTATAAATGTAAATAATGAGAGATCTTTAAAACCTTACCTGAATATGCCAGGAATTCTGTTTATGTTGCAAAAAGGATATATCCGCTGTGTTTCTCCTCCTCACAAGTTTTCATCATAGGTCATAGCACTGAGTTCTTCTTCTGACTGGGATTAGAAGTAATAGCTGAAAGTGCAAGAACCCTCTGGAGTCAGCAGCAATGCTTACAGCACTGTCACTGTTCTTAAGATCTGGCCCAAGTATACCACCTATGATGGCACTATGATGTAGAAGAAACATGATTATCCCAGTTATTATTCCTTCCTGAATAATGAGACCATTTCTGTGTGTTTTCTTTCACCAAAACACTTGGAGACTGTGCAAGGTCCATGGCAAATCACTAATTAATCTCTTTGTGGGGCTTGTTGAGTATGCGTTTCCTTGGTAACAGACAAAGACCTGCCCAGCTGGAACTCATCACCTGAGCCCTTTATAAAGAAGACCCATGGAAGGGTTTGCAAAGCTGGCTGTCCCAGGCTGTGATGAAGCTATGTATGCCATGAGTAGTGGCCCCATTTTGTTTTCCAACATTAAATTACATTGCTTTCCAGTCAGTTTCCTGAGTTATTACAGAGAACAATTTAGGTTTGTTTTGTTTTGTAACCTTCACATTTATCTACAACAAAAATACATTTGAAAAGTGAATTGCCACTTTGGCTAAGAATATATTAATACCCAGGCACCCATCTGAAACTAGGAAGAGGAACATAGAGCTGATTTGGAGGAAATGTATTTCAGTTGCCTTTCTTCTATTTTGCCAGTTGTATTGAGCAGGAGAACATTGTACATATGCCTAGACACAGGTATGGACAGAGCATATCCCCAACAATTAATTGTATAATTTCATAAAATAGTATTGAAATTGAAGTTTGGTGGATTTATAAACAGATTCAAACCGATATTATGTGAAGCAGTATGAGACATTTTCATTTTTCTTCCCACACCTAGTTGTGCATGAGACATACGTTGCTTGTACTTTTGTCTGTTTCAATGGCTATTTTTTCCTGGAATAGTCC
This sequence comes from Hemiscyllium ocellatum, assembly GCF_020745735.1. Taxonomy (NCBI): domain Eukaryota; kingdom Metazoa; phylum Chordata; class Chondrichthyes; order Orectolobiformes; family Hemiscylliidae; genus Hemiscyllium; species Hemiscyllium ocellatum. Next base: position 84,386,066 of record NC_083408.1, read on the forward strand.
ACCAGTTTTTCACCAAAGGCTATAGCTTGACAAATGTTACTCTGCATCAAGGATGGTGAAAGTGAGTATTGCAGGAGATGCTGGAGAGCAGAGTCAAGATTAGAGTGGTGCTGGAAAAGCACAACAGGTCAAGCAGCATCCAAGGAGCAGGAAAATCAACATTTTGGGTAAAAACCCTTCATCAGGAATCAAAAACCCCTCATGAAGGATTTTTGCCCAATCAGTCGATTTTCCTGCTGCTCGGATGCTGCCTGGCCTGCTGTGCTTTTCCAGCACCACTCTAATCTTGATTCTGCATCAAGGATGCCTAACCCAGGAGTCTGTCCTGCTCTTACCACCTGTCATTGACACATTGAAAGGCCCGGTTGAAACTGAACCACTTTTGACCATGTTATAAAAGAATCTACCTTGCCTATCAAGTCAGGGACAGGACCCAAACCCAGAGCTCCTGCCTCAGAGGCAGGGCACTACCTACTGCATTACAAAACTTCCCAGTGTGAAATTACTAGAGATTGAATGTTAACCTATGCCTGGGTTGCTAATCAAATTAGCAGTCAACTAAATGTGAAATCTGATATTGCTACTGATGTGGTACCATGTTTCAAAATTATAGTCACTGTTTTATAGTTCATTAAGGATCTGCATAACATACTTCTACTAACCTCTGATCTGATCAATTTCCTCGTAAGCCCTTTGACTCCTAGCTCATTCAATTTGCTCTAATTGCTTTTTGGTTAACTATTCAGTTTTAGCTAGTGATTCAAATTATTGATTTGTTGTCCTCATCTATCCACATCTATCACCTCTCCTTCTATTGTAATGCTTTCAGTGCAGCAACCACCATATTCTTGGCTATCTTGCAATTCTTATAATGGATGGGTACATGAATAGCTGAAAATGTGTTGCTGGAAAAGCACAGCAGGTCAGGCAGCATCAAGGAACAGGAGAATCAGCGTTTCGGGCATAAGCCCTTCTTCAGGAATGAATAGTACATGAATATTAAAGGTTTAGAGGGATATGAGCCAAGCACTGGCATATGGGACTAGTTTAAGTTGAGATTCCTGGTCGGCACAGACGGGTTGGACTGAAGGGTCTGTTTCCGTACTGTACATCTCTATGACTTTATGACTCTAGGTGCTTACAGAGTACACGTCGCAGCCATTTGCAAATATATGATTGTGCGTGAGAACTACACTTATTATATAACCATGAGGGAAGTAAATGCTGCACACGCTTGACCATGCCATTGGTCAATTGCAGATTGAAGATAGTCATTTCTGTAAAGCTACTAACAAGAAACCTTAAAAGAGACCTCCGTGGGCCACAAAGCATAAAGATACTGAAAGATCTCAGAGATTTGACAGGGACTGGAAGTGTTTCCCTGTCACCGTGAACTGGAGGCATTCACCAACATGCTCTTACATGCAAAGATGCCTTTCTTGGGTGATGTGGGGCTGAGAGTACAAGTCTTCAGTATTTATGCAGCACTCACAAACCCCTACTGTCTCATTACAATCTGATGTATACTGCCCTCATCAGAATAAGGTCCTGATGTAGAGGTTGCATCTAGAGACATTTCAAGGTCCTCCTTGTCAGAATCTTCCATGTGCCACTGTATGGAATAGTGTGCTAAACTATCATTTATGTGAGAGCTGACTGCTCATATTGCTAAGGACCTGTTCTGTTTTGCGTGCTCCTCGCACAGATGCATTGCAACTCGTCTGATGAATCCAGCCAGAGGAGGGATATCATTGCTGTCATTGTGTGACAACAAATGTACAGAGAAATAGAAGAGCCCCAGATGTTACAACAGCCCAGGACAGCAGCAACCTCCATTAGGTACTGAACAGACTCCACCTGAGGAGGTTACAGTTGAAGGTCCCCTCAGGATGTGGAGGTGGAACACGATGCCCAGAGTCTATTGTCCTTAATGCCATTTCCTCCAGATGAGGGAGGAGCAGTGTCACTGCAAACTGAGGATGTCCCAGGACCAGGTAGCTATTCTGTCCCAGTGACCTGCAAGGTGACAGCCCTCTGCAAAATTGGCACAATGGTTCAGTGGTTAGCATTGTTGCCTCACAGTACCAGGGGCCTGGGTTTGACTCCACCTTTGGGCAACTGTCTGGGTGGAGATTGCACATTCTCCCTGTGTCTGTATGGATTTCCTCCGGGTACTCCGATTTCCCAGCACAGTCCAAAGATATTCAGGTTAGGTGGATTGGCAATGATAAATAGCTCATAATGTCCAGGGATGTGCACACTAGGTCAATTAGTCCATGGGAAATGCAGCATGGGGATAGGGTAGGGGGATGGGTTCAGGTGGGATGTTCTCCAGAGGATCAGTGTGAACTTGATCAGCTGAATGGCCTGCTTCCACACTGCAGAGATTCTATGATTCTAACTGGGTCCTTCCAAGAAGCCACCAGGGACCTGTGCAGGATCTCTCTCAACAAATGTATCAAGGCAATGTGCAATTTGATGCAATTGCTGCCAAATTACAGTAATTCATTTTGTCTCTCCGTGATGAGATTAGTGCTACCATCTGGGCAGTCAACTTTGCCAACATAACTGGCTTTCCCCAGGTGCAGGATACAATAGACAGTGTGTGCACGTTATGTTGGGAAGGCCCATATCATAACGCTGCTGAGTTTGTCAATAGGGAAGGCCTCCATTCCATCAATATTCAAGTCACCTGCAGCACAAGCATTAAAAAGCAGGCAAGTTTTAATTGACTGCTGAAAATGTGTTGCTGGAAAAGCACAGCAGGTCAGGCAGCATCCAAGGAGCAGGAGAATCGACGTTTCGGTCATGAGCCCTTCTTCAATTTCTCATTCCTGAAGAAGGGCTCATGCCTGAAACATCGATTCTCCTGCTCCTTGGATGCTGCCTGACCTGCTGCGCTTTTCCAGCAACACATTTTCAGCTCTGATCTCCAGCATCTGCAGTCCTCACTTTCTCCTAGAAGTTTTAATTGACACCTAGTTCCAGTAGATATGAGTTGGATGCAGTGATCACTTGCTGGCTGTAAATTTGTTGTTGCTTGAAATGCAAGCAGTCTGTTTCTTTTCCCAGAGGATAATGCAGCTTCTATGTGCTTCTGTTTGTTTGTTTTGGTGTAGTTAGATACAAGTGAATGTTTTGAGCTATTTGAAGGCTTTCCAGTATGTGATAGTCCCATGTTAAACAGGGTTGTAAGATGGGATGAGGCTAAGGATGGGTAAATTATGTCTCAATAGATATAAGAATGTGCACTTGCATGTGTAATCAAGCTGTGACACCCTTGTACTCTGAGAAGCATTTGTTTTTAATTGGTCTACCAGGGCGTGCACAGTGAAACGCAAATCTGGATAGCCAATACTTGTGTAGGTCCATGGCTGTGCTTAAAAGACAGCATCAGCACCAGGAATCCTGGGATATCTCAGCAGTGGTATATATCCATACAGCAAGTGAGAGAATACAATGAGTGGGGTGATATGGGGCAGGGTGATGAAACATGAAGATAGCTAGAGAAAACTGACTAGGCCTAGCAGAGAGTGATGCTCCAGGAAATGCACTAATATTGACCATGTGCTGATTTCTGCCCAAATTGCTCTGAAGAACAGAACAGAAAAAATAGACATGAACCCCATGTGAATACAACCTATGAACAATAGATGTTCAATGTTTAGGCCCAAGAAAGAAAACAGTCCATTGATCAATAGGTAATCTCATTAACTCACCTTGCAAGAATCTGTGAATTTACACAACTAAAAGACAGACTAATTAAAGACAGTGCTATGCAAAAGGGGTTCTATGGGGAGAGAATATCTATTGTGAGACCAAATTCTTAATATCAGGGAAGTGGTTGACATGTGCAGACATACTGAGGTTGTCAATCAAGTACAGGCCAGACTATTAACTGTTCTGGGGGAATGTCACCAGCTCCAAACGATTAACTCTGACTTCTCTTCACAGATGCTACCAAATGTGCTGAGTTTTCCTAGCAACTTCTGTTTTTGTTTATGTTATTTTGAAGGTTTGAAATAAAGGGCACAAACTATTTTCAGCAATAATTGACCTTTTAATGAATGAATAAGAAATTGCCCCACCCCCTGATATTTTAATTGAAGTATTAACTGTTTAAAATAAACAAGTTAATATATACATTACAATAGAAGAAGGAGAAATTAAGCATATGTGAGACAACATAATTAACAACACTGAATTTCTTTAACTCATTTGATGTATTAGCACCCAATATTAGAATTAATTTAGGAAGTCCACAATTGATGAAGATTATAGACTGTTAACATTTCATTCTAAAATCATTACCATTTATTTTGTTTGATGGAACTGTGTTGTGAGATCCAAAACCCTTAAAGTATCACATTGACACAAAGTGTAGTAGAAATTTGGGATTGTCTATTCCAAATTTATGGAGGCTCAGCGAATTGAAGCTTTTGTGGACATTGATAGATTTCTGTTCAGTAAGGGTTATCAATTGATTTGGAATTAATTCAAGTAAATTACAGTCACTGGAACTAAACGTCAGGCAATGACTGGATTATATGACCACCCAAAATGAATTGCTACCTCGTTACTCCTCAGTTTCTTTCAAGTTTGGAAAATTCAATCAAACTGATCTAAAGAATTCTGTAATCATGATTAATTGGCATCTCTAATGGATTCTTTCTCTGTGACTTTCCTCCAGAGTGCTAATTCAAGGTCTAAACCATTTAAATTTTCTCTAGCTGCACTATAATTCTCAGGGGTAGCAATCATATTAAAAATCCATTTTTCTGTTCTGTGGGAAGATTTTGTTCATCATTGAAATACCAAATGCCATCATGGCTGAAAATGTGGCTTGGTTTTCTGAAGAAACACCATTGAATCTGAAATTACTGCACCTGAATCACTTCCAGCCAAACTCATCCAAATGATCGGAGGCTATTTTTACACAGTTTTGGCACTTTTACACAACAACTACAGTCCTTAGGAACACATTCACATCACAACAGCATGGTATGTATACGGAATTTGTGACTTCTATTTGTGAAATGTAACTGCAGTACAAGCTCTTTGGCCTAGTCACTTTGACCTAATATTTGTACATTAACTTAACTATTCCTCACAATCCCCGTCTCATCTTCAGTCACAAGTTAGAATGCTAATGTCTTCTGTTTTCACCAGAACAATACGTGCTAACAACGGATGTATTGGAGACCTGCCAATTCAGCTGACAAAAATCATTTCCCGATAATCACTCACATTGACAGATATCATCCCACAGCCACAGGATCTATGTGCATGATTATGTTCTTGTCTATCCTAATGGTGAAGATTAGGATCGATTCATTTGAAGACAAGAATTGTTTTTGAATGGAAATTTAACCTTCATTTCAACACTACCTTAATTTTATGAGTTTTTAGATTTTTCACCAGATAATTGTTCCTGAGAATTGTTTGCAGTATTTTAGAAAGGAAAATGTGTTCTAATCTCTACAGAATTACAGCATTATTCAGTTGAAGGTCAATTATTCCACAGATCAGTTGAAATGCAAAATAGCTTCATACTGACTTAATCAAGCAGTTGAACACCAAGGTAAAAGAGCACCCTCTGCTGTATAAAAGTGGTATTTCCCCAAATATTCTGCAGGGATTTGGGCAGAAGGCTTGTATCACTTGGCTTCAAAAGGACACAAGTGTTTGTTCGACTGATGTTCCATTGAATTCAGAGATGTAGAGGAGTGACTTATTTTATTCATTCACAGGATGTGGGTGACACTGGCTACACCATTTTATTGCCCATCCCTAATTTCCCTTGAGAAGAAGAGTTGTCATCTTGAACCATTTACTGTCTGTGGTGTTTGAGATGCACATCATGTTGATAGAGAGGGAGTTCCATTGCTGGAATTTTTTGAGACACTCTTAAGTCTTGCTGATATGAGTTCAGTTCTCACTACAAGAACATAGTGATGATACACTAACGGACTTTCATTCATTGACGAGGTTTTTTTGGCAAACATTCACTGCCATAGTTTATAGAAGGCAGGACAGGCACAGCTGACCTGGAGTTAGATCTCCTCATCAATAGTAACTTTTTAAGAGTGGTGACTTGCTGAGTTCTGAATTTGTCGACCGTGTTGTGATAGCCAAAAACCAGCCCGCCCACCAGATCCTGCTCTCTCCCAAATGGAGAATGTTCTGTGGAGGATGGAAAAAATAGTTGAAACACTCTGCAGCTCCCTTTGAAGCATAATGACATTTATATTACTGACTTAGAAGGAGCTTGCTTCCAATCCTTCAGCATGAACACAATTATCCATTCAGCTGTGTTCACACTTTAATTTCCAACCATTTGGTGATGAAGTAATGTGGTGGGATAGAAGGAAAACAAATTCTGCGAACTGGATCCCACTAGCTGGTGGAAGCCCTTCCCAAATGTCCAAAAGATCAACAGGCCAAGAATCAGGACAAAACCCCACAAATCTGAGTAGACATAATCCTTAGGCAGATAATCCGTTACTACTGTAGACCTTTTTTTTGGTGGTGTTTGCAGTTTAGGAATGTCTTGCATTTCAGAATTAGATCTCCTGTTCGTTTTCATGAAACCAGTCATAATGTTTCCAGATAAAGAAACCTCAAGTAGCCACACAAGGATTGTTCTTGATGGATTTAAGGAAAATCCAGGCTCTGTGGACATTCTGTAGTTCCTGTTCAGTTTGCAAATTGCCAAACCTGAACATGGTACACAACTATCAAACTGGAACAATTAAATCATGTTTTTGATGATGAAAAGATTTTGCCACTCACACTTTTTGTGTGTGATCTGTGCAATATTTTTTAGCTGACCATTGGGTCAGTTCTCTGTGTTGTAAGGTGAGCTGCCTCCTTTCCTCTGCCAGCAGCAGCAACATCTATTATTGGTTACTATTTGTTTTTGTTGACCAGGTTCAGGAGACAACAATTGCCAACTCTGAACTCGCCACCAGCACAACTAGGGCATCCACATTGAAAATGACCGCATGAATAACACTAATGTGGGATAGGGTCAGGATCTGGAAATGTTTTTGGACATCAGAATCCTGACCCTGGATTGAAAATCAAGACTGGTAATCACGCAGCAGAAACTATTGCAAGTGATGTGCGTGCTGCGATTAGATAGATGACAGTTCAAAGGCATTGGTGGAGAGTGTTGAGGTTGAAGCTGTAAAGGTTGTAGACATTTTAAGAATGATGAGGAATGATAATATATTATTGTCACAGTCATGTACAAAGTCGCTGACTTTGTTAGGAACTGTTTCAAGCATATGGAATGTAATTCCAAGAAAGTGGGACACATTTTAAGTAGGTAATTTACCCAATAAGCCACTATATATCTTACTAGTTGAAAGTGAGGACTGCAGATGCTGGAGATTAGAGCTGAAAAATGTGTTGCTGGTAAAGTGCAGCAGGTCAGGCAGCATCCAAAGAGCAGGAGAAGAAGGGCTTACGCCCGAAACGTCGATTCTTCTGCTTCTTAGATGCTGCCTGACCTGCTGCGCTTTACTCGCAACACATTTTTCAGCACTATATATCTTACAGCAGAGAGTGAAGAGTATGTATTGTTACTGAGCTGAAGAGAGACACTTAGCGTATTGACCCAGTTCAAAAAGTACCAAGGTATCTTGTTAGTCTTGTTAGAGGATTAAACATTTTCAATGGTGTTTGAGAAAGGGTGAGAAAAGGCATTCTTTACTTTCTCCGTGATCTGATTAATGCAAGAATGGTGAAGTGACACACTTCAATTCATGATAAATGGTTTGAGAGCAATGTTGCAGAATCTTTGTGATAAATGTGCAGAGAAAATGAAATGAACTGCCTCCAAAACAAGTTTTTAACGTCAATTAGGATATTACAAATTATTGGTTCTCTAAAGGCAAACTGTTAATGGATTGTGGATCAGTGGTGCTGGAAGAGCACAGCAGTTCAGGCAGCATCCAACAAGCAGCGAAATCGACGTTTCGGGCCAAAGCCCTTCATCAGGAATGGATTGACAGAGAGCTGGTTAGCTTTGTACACACACACACACACACACACACACACACACACACACACACACACACACACACCAGCGTGAAACAGAGAAAAACAGAATGCCAGATTCTAAGAATCCTACTTTTTATTTAAGCAGGGAATGTGGGCATTACTGGCAGGGCTTATCCATATTTGCTCTTCAGAAAATGGTGGTGAGCTGCCTTATTCATCAGCTGCAGTCCACGTGCTGTTGGTAGACTCACAGTATTGCTAAGGAGAGAATTTCAGGATTTTGATTCAGTTGCACTCAAGGAACAGCGATGTATTTCCATGTCAGGAGAGTGAGTGGCTTGGAGGGGAACTTGCAGTTTGCAGTATTCCCATGTACCAGCTGCACTTGTCCTTTTCGATGGAAGTAATCATGGATTTGAAAGATGCTGCCTGAAGAATCTTGGTGAATTGCTGCAGGGCTTCTTGTGAATGGTGCACACTGCTGTTACTGCATGTCAGCGGTAAAGGGAGTGAATGTTTATAGGTTGTGGGCTGCTTTTCTCTGGATGCTGCAAAGCCTTTGATTGTTGTTGCACTCATCCAGGCACGTGGGGTGTATTCCATTCTCACCCACACTCACTTCTGAGTAGTCAATTAAACCTGTTGAACTATAACCTGGTGTTGTGTGAATTTTAACTGAATAGTCATGATTTGGAGATGCCGGTGTTGGACTGTGGTGTACAAAGTTAAAAATCACACAACACCAGGTTATAGTCCAACAGGTTTAATTGGAAGCACACTAGCTTTCGGAGCGACGCTCCTTCATCAGGTGATAGTGGAGGGCTCAATCCTAACACACAGAATTTATAGCAAAAATTTACAGTGTGATGTAACTGAAATTATACATTGAAAAATTGATTGTCTGTTAAGCCTTTCATCTGTTAGAATACTGTGATAGTTTCACTTCTTTCATGTGTAAATCACAAAATCCTTTTTTTCAAAAGGTTGCATTCTTGGGTTAGCTGTTAACAATGGTGATAGCTAAACAATATGTTGAAGGTGTTAGCCCCCTGTGTTCTCTGTCTATGCCATGATGTTTAGATTGATTCTAATCTAAAAAGTGAGATAACGGAGTTTTACATAAATTCATGCAGTTTTTGAACTCAGCGTTCTACATGAATGTAGACATGAATGTAGGCATAGATAGAGTACACAGGGGGCCAACACCTTCAACATATTGTCTAGCTATCACCATTGTTAACAGCTAACCCGAGAATGCAACGTTTTTTTAAAAGAAGGTTTTGTGATTTACACATGAAAGAAGTGAAACTATCACTGTATTCTAACGGATGAAAGGCTTAACAGATAATCAATTTTTCAATGTATAATTTCAGTTACATCACTCTGTAAATTTTTGCTATAAATTCTGTGTGTTAGGATTGAGCCCTCCACTATCGCCTGATGAAGGAGCGTCGCTCCGAAAGCTAGTGTGCTTCCAATTAAACCTGTTGGACTATAACCTGGTGTTGTGTGATTTTTAACTTTGTCCACTAATTATCTTAAACCACTTAATTAAAATTCTCCAGTACTCAAACTGACTGTACACAACTCATAATTTAATCCTTTAGCCCAGCTGCTGCAGCCCCAACATACCTTTTCTGAGACGTGGCACCCAGATTGAAACTGATCATTACAGCCAATCCTAAGGCTTACGTAACAGTAACACAACTTAAATATCGTATCATGCAACACTCAGGTCTAAGCAGTGGCTCGGTTAGAAGCGCACTCACCTCAGGGTCAAAATGTTTCGGGTTAAATTCCCACACTGGACCTGAGCACAAAAATGAAAAGCTGACATCACAGTGCAGTACTGAGGGAGTACTGTGCTGTGGAGGAGGAGAGAGATTTAGGAGTCCATGTACAGTAAATAAATAATTAAACATGAGTAAACTGCTGCAGAATTTAATAGCCTGAATGAATGTTACCTTCTCATCAGGGAGAGCTGGAATACAAAAGTACATTGAAACAGGGAACAAAGAATGTATTTATATTACTTTCATGATCATAGGACATTCCAAAGCATGATAGAGCGAATGAAGTATTTCATTCATGTGGAGTTTGCACATTCTCCCCAAGTCTGCATGGGTTTTCTCCGAGTGCTCCAGTTTCCTCCCACAGTCCAAAGGTGTGCTGTTTAGGTGAATTGGCCATGCTAAATTGTCCAAAATGCTAGGTGCATTAGTCAGAGGGAAATGGGTCTGGGTGGGTTACTCTTCGGAGGGTCAGTGTGGACTGGTTGTGCCGAATGGCCTGTTACCGCACTGTAGGGAATCTAACCTAAACTGGGTCCAATGGCTAAGGAGTGGTAGATGGAAATTAATTTGGATAAATGTGAAGTATTGCATTAATGGGCGGCACGGTGGCACAGTGGTTAGCACTGCTGCCTCACAGCACCAGAGACCCGGGTTCAATTCCCACCTCAGGCAACTGTCTGTGTGGAGTTTACATGTTCTCCCCGTGTCTGCGTGGGTTTGCTCCGGGTGCTCTGGTTTCCTCCCACAATCCAAAAATGTGCAGGTTAGGTGAATTGGCCATGCTAAATTGCCCATAGTGTTAAGTGAAGGGGTAAACATAGGGGTATGGGTCTGGGTGGGTTGCTCTTCAGATAGTTGTGCCAAAGGGCCTGTTTCTACACTGTAAGTAATCTAATCTAATTCAGATGATGCACTGAATCTTACAAAGGGTCTGAGCAACATGGGCTACTTGAGCTGTCTTTCCGATGATAACCTGAAACCTCATCTGCCCTTTCTTGTACTAATCCCCTCGCTGCCCCTATGTGACTGCCAAGTAGACACCCAGGTCTGTAAACACTTCCAACCTCTGACTCAGTTCAATGAGGGGACAGTTCCTTAATGAAAGATGTGATTTCCCTGACTTCTCATACCAACAGGACTGAGAGTTTCCCATTCCCTAGACTGTACTGCTACAGATCCTTGACCATCCCAAGCAGAATACTTGCTGCAGCCAAGCCCTAAGACCTGTGTGTGGATTATGCCCACAACTGACAGACAGTGACAAGCCTTTGTCAATATGAAGGACAGTTCCATCAGTTTGAGACATGGCCATTTGACTGAATGAACATGTAGTGTGTTTGAGACTGGCACATGTTGTAGGTGCTGAAACGCGGTGTGTTTCTCATCAAGATGTCCTCTCCACCTCAGGTTTATCCCTACAGATAAACATGACAAGCAGCCTGTGTGTGTATGTCTGTGTTAAAGAGCACATCAATATGACAGTATGGAGAGCCTTCACTTCTGGTTGAAGCACCGATGTGCCATTGGGCATGGGTAGGCAAAGCATGTTGGTAAGCACTAAGTGAGTAAGCACTAAGAAAGCAATTGAGATGCAGTTTGGTTTGACCCATTATTGGTGCCAGTCTGTGATAGCAGTGCAGTACACCCTGCAATGCAAGTCTGTGCTTCCTTGGCAGCCTGCCAGTGTATCAGAGGGCTGCTATGATGTTCTTGCAATGTGGCACGTGCAGGATGCTAATGCCCCATGGATGAGGGGTGCATGAGGCTGATGCCTGTGAATCATGCCCTGGGCTGCAGTTTGATTCTACACAACAAGGAGGTCACTCGGAGTGAGTGGCAAGCTGAACCTACAGCTTGGTTTCCATGTCAAGTTTTCTTTTGTTGGGGGTGTTCAATAATATAGAAATCTGAATATAAAGCTGAGGCACTTAACAAGCTGTAATCTCCCTTTGACAAATTGCTTCTGCTGAACGAGAAAGCTGCCACCCCACTGTGAAAAACATAAAAGACGGAGTGAGATGTTCCTGACATAGAGATAGACCCCACCGGACTTCTCATCCAATTCTGCCACAAATCTCGCAATAGCCCATGTCACTCAAATACCTATAACAGGCCACTTATAATCTCAGTAGAGTACTTCATTGGCTATATAGTTGGCTTTGGGATGTCCTCAGATCTTTAAAGTTGAAATAAAAATGCACAGTTTTTCCTTTTTCTTATGCACCTTTGTATTCCAGCCCTCCCTGATTTGAAGGCAACATTTAATCCTCCACCTCCACCTCTTCCATGATTTTTGTTTCCCTGGCCCCCAACGCCTCATCTTCACCATGGACTTCCATTTCCTCCACACTTCCACCTATGGTGAAGGCCTCCAAGCCTTCCATTTCTTCCCCTCCCACTGACCCAAACAGTATCCTTCCACCGACACACTCATTCATTTGGTGGAACTGGTCCACTACTTCTCCTTTGAATCCTCCTACTTCCTTCAGACCAAATGGATAACCATGGGCCCCCGCATGGGCCCCCGCATGGGCCCCAGCAATGCCTACCTCTTCATCTGATATGTGGAACAGTCCATCTTCTGCAGCTACACTGGCACCATCACCCACCTTTTCCTCCACTACATTGATGACTGCACCGGCATCACCTATGAGGAGGTTGAACAGTTCATCAACTTGATGAACACCTTTCACCCTGACCTCATCTAAATCATCTCGGACACCTCCCTCCCCTTCTTGGACCCTGTCATCTCTATCTCTGACAACCAACTCAACACAGATATCTACTTCAAATGCACGGACTCCCACAGCTACCTGGACTACACTTCCTCCCAACCCCCTTCCTGTAAAAACATGACCCCTTACTCCCAATACATCCGCCTCTGCCATATCTGCTCCCAAGAGCAGCAAATCCACTCCAGGACATCCCAGATGGCCTCCTCTTTCAAGGACCACAATTTCCCCTCCCATATGTTCAACAACGCTCTCCACCGCATCGCTTCCATTTCCTGAACCTTATCCTTCCAACTGCACAAGAACTGCAACCCTCCACCCCACGATCCTCACCTTCCACCCTACAAATCTCTGGATACAGAGCATCATCCTCCACCATTTCTGATACCTACAATCAGACCCTACACCAGAAATATATTTCCCTCCCCACCCCTATCTGCATTCTGCAAACCATCCCCTCTACAATTCCCTCATTAGGTCCACACCCCACACCAACCCACCCTCCACTCCCAACACCTTCCCTTGGTCTCCTCCACATTAGGGAGACAGGATGCCAACTTGTGGAACGTTTCAGGGAACATCTCTGGAACACATGCACCAAATAACCACACCGCCCTGTGGCTGACCACTTCAACACCCCCTCCCACTCCACCAAGGACATGCAAGTCCTGGGCATCATCCACTGCCAAATCCAAGCCAATGACTGGAGGAAGAACACCTCAACTTCTGCCTTGGGATCTCCAACCACACAGCATCAACAACAATTTCATGAGTTTTCTTATCTCCCCTCTCCCTACCTCTAACCAGATCCAACCTTCTAACTTGGCACCACCCTCTTGAACTGTCCTAGCTGTCCATCTACCTTCCCACCTATCCACTTCACCCTTCTCTCCATCCCACCACCATCACCCCTCACCTGCGTCTACGTATCATCTTCCCACCTACCTCATCACCACCCCCACCCCACCCACCCACATTCCTGATGAAGGGCTTATGCCCAAAATGTCAATTCTCCTGCTTCTCAGATGCTGCTTGACCTGCTATGTTTTGTGAGCAGCACATTTTCTGGCTCTGATCTCCAGCATCTGCAGTCCTCAGTTTTTCAGCCTCACATTTAATCAGCCTTTTAAATTACATTTTGCAGCAATCCACTACCTTTTAGTGATTTATGTCCAGTGCATAGGCTCCTAAATCTCTTTGCTCCATCACAATTCGCACTTTAAAAATCTTTCTCAGTTCCTCAAGGGATGTCCTCACCTTCCCCACTCTGTCTTTCACAGTTTCGCCCACTCACTTAATCTATCAATGTCCTTTTATAATTTCAAAAGGCAAGATGTGCATCCATTATGGGTCAACAGAAGACCGGAGCAAGATTGATGTTTCACAGAATTCTCTTGAGTTTGTTTAAAAATGCTTCTATGATTGTGTTTCTATCAGGCAGCCAGCTGACCAAAACTCAAGCCCAGTTCTGCTGTGCCCACACCCTCCCAACCACTGCCACCCCTGTATTATAGTAGAGTATACCACAGTTCCAGAGAGGATGTAAAGGAGGCAAGGTGATATTAAAGGTAATTTCTAAATTCATGTTCCTGGCAGAAATCCTCACCTCGGGAGGGAGCACATCAGGAAAAGAGTTGTTGGTTGTGCACAACGTTACATTAATTTGGTGATCTCTGCTTCTAATCAACTTGTGGAACTCAATTGAAGTGGGACGACAGGCTCTTTAAATACTGTAAAATAAAACAAAGAATTGCAGATACCTGAGATCTGAAAGAGAAACGGAAATTGCTGGAGAAACACAGCAGGTCTGGTATCTGTGGGAAGAAAGCAAAGTTAATGTTTTGATTCTAATAACTCACCATCAGAATTGTCTGTAGCTGTGAAAAAATGGTAGTGGTAGGAGGGAAGAGGTGACTGGATTGGTGGAGATGGAGCCTGGACAGCGAGAGGGATATGAATGAAATAGGTAAGCAAGAAGATTATGGCTAACAGGCAACGGCAGAAGAAAAGCTGAAGAAGTGATAATAAGAGCAGAAAATGGGTGAGATGTACCAAAAACAACCTATATAATGTGATAATGAGCCTAAGAGTACTAAAGCATGGGTGACTGTGCGAAAAGCAACCTCCAGGTATGGGAGTGGGTAAAAAAAAATGGAAGGATCTAAAACTATTGAACTTGATATTGAGTCCTAGACACTGCAGGGTCCCCAACCAAAAATTGAGATGTTTTTCTTGGAGCTCATGCTGAGGATCACTGGAACACCACAGCAGGTCTCCGACAGAAATGTTGGTTGGGGCAATGGAAGCTCAAGAGCGTTTTTGTGGACAAATGTTGGTGTTCTGCAAAGTGCTCATCCAGTCTGCATTTAATTTCTCCAGTGTAGAGAAGACCACATTGTGGACAACAAATACAGTAGATAGATTGAATGAAGTGCAGGTAAATCGCTGCTTCACCTGGAAGGTGTGTCTAGGACCTTGAATAGTGAGGAGAGAGGAGATAAATGGACAGGTGTTACACCTTCTTCAGCTGCATTGGAGAGTGCCACGGGTGTTTTGGGGTATGGGGGTGGAGGAAGTGCGAACAGTGTGTTCCAGAGGGAATGGCCTCTAAGGAATGCTGACAAAGGAGGGGAAGGGAATATGTGTCTATTCGTGATATCTTTCTGGAGTCTGGTGAGTCAGAAAGTGAGGACCAGGGATCCTATCAGTGTTGTGGAAGGGAAAGGGTGAGGGCAGAGTGTGGAAAGTAGGCTAAACACGGCTAAGGACCCTGTTGATCACAATAGTGGGGAATCCTCAGTTGAGGAAAAAGGTGGATATTTTTGAACACCACTTAAGAAGTTGGCATCATCAGAATAAATGTGACGGAGGACTGAATAGAGTCTTTACAGGATGCAGAGTGTGAGGATATGTAATCAAGGTAATTGTGGAAGTCAATGGGTTTGTAATGGATATTGGTGGCCAGCCAAACCCCATAAATGAAAACAGAGATATTGAGGAAGGGAAGAGAGGAGTCAGAGATAGACCAGGTGAAAGTGAGAGTGGGGTGGAAATTGTAAGCAAAATTCATAAACTTTTCTGGTTCAGGACGAGACAAGGAAGTACCGTTGTGATATAATTGATATGCCAGAGAATGAGTTGTGGGTCGGGGCCAGAATAGGACTTGAACAAGGAATGTTCCTCATATTCCACAAAGAGACAAGCATAACTGGAGCCCATGCTAGTACCCATGGCCACTCCTTTGACCTGAAGGAAATGGGAGGAGTTAAATGAGAAATTAGTTAAAGTGAGGATGAGCTCAGCCAAGTAGAGGAGGAGAAGCCCACTTTTACCTTCTCCCCAAAATCCACAAACAGGACTGCATAAGCAGACCCTTTGTTTCTGCCTGCTGTTACCCTACAGAATGTATTTCTTCCTCCAATGACTCTATTTTTTTCTTCCCTTGTCCAGTCCATCTTCACTTACATCCGTGATTCTTCAAATGTTTATGTCAGTTTCAGAATTTCCAGTTCATAGGCTCCAGCCACCTGTCTTCATCAAGGTCATACAATCTCTTAACCTGGTCCCCTCCTCCTCCATTCCCAATGCCTCCCCACACGCCATGGCACCTTTCCATGCAACTGCAGAAGGTGTAACACCAGCCCATTTACCTCTTCCCTTCCCATCATCCAGGGTCCCAGACCCAACTTCGAGGTGAAGCAGCATTTCATCTGTACTTCATTCAATCTAATCTACCTTATTCACTGCTCACAATGTGGTCTCCTCTACAGTGGGGAGACGAAACACAGACTGGGTGACAGCTTCCCAAAATACCTATACTTTGTTTTTTGTTAATAAACTGACAATATAATTCAGCCTGTTCAGGAATCAGACTCCCCCCACCCCCCCCAAAAAAAAGTTTAGATTGCTAAATTGTCAGTAACACACTGACTGTGGCCCCAGCCAGCACAGAGTCAGTTCCCTAAACTGAGGAGACTCTAAATCTCCTGGTTATATATTCTTTTTTCTTTTTCTTCTCTTTACCCCCACACTATCACATAACTGCGGTAGTGCTTATTTTTCCTTAGCATCCATGTCATGTGTGCGTTTGTGTAGGAAACTGTAAAGAACAACAGGTGCATAAATCTTAATTTTTTTCTCTTTTTTTCTTTTTTTTAATTGCACCCCACACTACTGCCCATTTTCCCCAGCACCCATGCTGTGTGTGTGCAGGTGTGAGACACAGTGAAAAACAACAGTGTACCAATCTTTATTCAACTTCCACCACCAGGAAGAAAGGAAACACCAGTGGCCAGTGACAAACAGTGCCCTTCTCATCAAAGAGAAATGCTGCATGATCAAAAATATGAAGGGAAGGGCAGGGATTACATCAAAAGAGAGCTGGAGGGGGAAATAGAGCACTCCATCCCCTGCAGATCCCATCTCTCCCTGAATAGCTCAAGGGTGTTGGTAGACAAAGGGGGCTCCTTCTCCAGAGACACCTGAGCTTGAATGTAACCGCGGAAGAGGGGCAGGCAATCGACCGTAACAACCCCCTCCATGGCCCGCTGCCTGGACCTGTTTATGGCCAATTTGGCCAGCCCCTGAAGCAGACCCACGAGGAGGTCCTCTGACCTACCCTTCCCCCTCCACATCGGGTGCCCAAACATCAGGAGCATGGGACTGAAGTGCAACCAAAAGCAGAGGAGAAGGTTTTCTAGAAAACTAAAAAGGGAGCGCAAGTGCCCACACCCAATATATCCAAGGTCCACTGTCTCCACAGCGCCACAGAACAAGCAGTTGGGCTGGGAGTCCGTGAATCGCCGCAATCTGCAGTTGTAGGGGAATGCTGTTTGCAGCACCCTCCACCCCAGGTCCCCGAGAGAAAGGGGGAGGATTGCCACATAGAGAGCCCTCCATTGGGGATCCCTGGGGATAAATGGGTACGCTAAGGCATGTCCGGACGGTGGATGAGGGAAAGATGTGGACGGTGTGCAGCAGCAGTCTATACAGGACCCACCGTGATATATCCCTGAAGCTGACAAAAATAAAGTTCCGGAGGCAGCTCAGGTTGTGGGGCACAGGCTCCCGCGGGAAGTACAGAACCTTGGGGCCAATGTGAAATTCCGTCCTGCAGGGGTAAACGCAAACAGGATTCCATCGCACACCTGAGCATCCTCCAACTGGTGCGCTATGTCGAGTCTGAGCACCACCATTTTAAGGCATAGACTAGCAGTGGCCACAAAACAGACGTCTACTGCTGTCCTGACAAAATACCTGTATTCTGTCTTCAAAATTGACCTCAAGCTTCCAGTTGCCTGTCACTTCAACATACCATCATGGTTTCCTGGCCAATATTTCTGCCACTGTACATTCTGAAAAGGGGTCACTGGATCTGAATTATTAACCTCTGCTATCTCTCCACAGATTCTTCTTGATCAGCTGAATTTTTCCAGCAATTTCTGATTTTATTTCTATCTTATGCCTGCTGTGGTATTCCAGGGAGCCTCAGCACAAGCCTGAACAACAACATCTCATTTTCCATTTGGGGACCTCACAGCTTCTAGGACTCAACACTGAGTTCAATAACTTTAGAGTCTAACCCACTCCCAGACCTGTAGGTTGCTTTTCGCACAGTCACTCAGTCTTTCATACTCTTAGGCCCATCATCACATTATATAAGTTGCTTTTGGTACATCTCATCCATTTTCTGCTCTTAATATCACTTCTTCAGCTCTTCTTCTGCCCTGGCCTCTTATCCATAATCTCCCTGCTTATCTATCTCATGCGTATCTCTCTCACTGTCTGGGTTCCATCTCCCCCTATTTGCTCACTCCCCATGCCACACCCCACCCTATCAGTATCGCCTTCAGCATAAATACCACTTTTATTAACAGTCATTAATCCTGATGAAGAGTCACTGGATTTAAGATGTTAATTCTGGTTTCTTTCTACAGGTTATGCCAGACATGCTGAGTTTCACTGGCAATTAGTTTTTGTTGTATAATTCTCTGATGGACTGCACTTCTTGGTTGATTTCTAGTTACCGCAGTCTTGATATTCTAAAGAAAGCAACATTGACAACTTACAAATCCAAAGTTCTGCATATTTACATTAGTGCAGACAGGCTAGAGTCATAGAGTCATTGAATTGTACTTCATGGAAACAGATTGTTCAATCCAACTGCTCTACATGACCAGATATCCTAAAGTAATCTAGTCCCACCTGCCAGCATTTGGCCCATGCCCTTCTAAACCCTTCTTATTCATATACCCATCCAGATGCCTTTTAAATGTTGTAATTGTACCAGCTTCCACCACTTCCTCTAGCAATTCACTCCATACACGCACCACCCTTTGTGTGAAAAAGATACCCTTAAATCCCTTTTAAATCTTTCCCCCTCTCCTTAAATCTATACCCACTAGTTTTGGATTCCCCCACCCTACAGGCCCAATCAGTGAAACCACTTGCCATGAATGCTGTAGATCCTAAATAAAACACAAAAGTGGATAAATCTCCAGGACCAAAATCAAGTGTATTCTGGAATGTTGTGGGAAGCTATAGAAGAAATTGCAGGGCCCCAAGCAGAGATATTTATATCATTGACAGCTACTTATGAGTACTGGAGGGTGGCTAATGTTGTGCCTTTACTTAAGAAAGGCTGTAAGGAGAATTCTGGGAACTGTAGACCGGTGAGTCTGACATCAGAGGTGAGTACATTGTTGGAGGGGATTCTGAGAGATAGGATTTACATGTATTTGAAGAGGCAAGGAGTTATTAGGGATAGTCAGCATGGCTTTGTGAGTGGGAAATTGTGTCTCGCAAACTTGATTGAGTTTTTTGAGGACATAACCAAAAAGATCGATGGGGACAGAGCTGTAGATGTTGTCTACATTTATTGTAGTAAAGTCTTTGACAAGGTTCCACATAGTAGCCTGATTATTAAAGTTAGATCACGTAAGATCAGGGTGAGCTTGCCAATTGGATACAAACTTTGCTTGATGGTGAGAGACACAGGTAGGTATTCAATGGTTGTTTTTTCAGATTGGAGGCCTGCAACCAGTGGTATTCCACAATTGTCAGTGTTGGGTTCACTTTTGTTTTTCATTGGATGAGAATTTAGGAGGCATAGTTAGTAAGTTTGCGGATGACGTGAAAATTGGTGGTATAATAGACAATGAGGAAGGTCATCTTAGATTACAAAGGGATTTTGGTCAGTTGGGCCAATGATCTGAGGAGTGGCAGTTGGAGTTTAATTTGGATTAATGTGAGGTATTTCATTAATCCAAGGGCAGTTTATACAGTTAATGGTAGGGCCCTGGGAAGTGTTTTTGAACAGAGAGACCGAGACGAGGTAAATAGCTCTTTGGAAGTTGCATCACAGAATGACAGGGTAGCTGAGAAGACTTTTAGCGTGCTTTTCAGTGTGTATAGGAACCGAAAGAACTGTAGGTGTTATAAGTCTGAACCAAAAACAGTAATTGCTCAGCAGGTCTACAAAGTTAAAAATCACCAGGTTATAGTCCAACAGGTTTAATTGGAAGCTTTTGGAGCACTGCTCCTTCATCAGGTGACCTCCAAAACAGCAGGTCTGGCAGCTTCTGTGGACAGTTCTAAGGAAGGGTTTCCCAACACAGGCTTCTCTGGCTTCTCCCCACAGATACTGCCAGACCTGCTGAGCTTTTCCAGCAATTTCTGTTTTTGTCTTTAAGCATATATGTTCGTATGTCATTTTGAGGTTACACAAGATTTTGGTGAGGACACCTTTGGAGTACTTTATTCAGTTCTGATCACCTTGCTATTAGAAGGATATTATTAAATTGGAGAGGGTTCAGAAAAGATTTACCAGGAAATTACCAGGACTGGAGGCTTTGAGTTAAAAGGATAGGCTGATCGGCTGGGACTTATTTTCACTGGAGCAAAGGAGATTGAGATGAGATCTTATTGACGTTTATGGAATCATAAGATGAACAGCAACGGTCTTTTACCTAGAGTGGGTGAGTTCAAAACTAGATGACATAAAATTTAAGGTGAGAGGAGAAAGATTTAAAAGCGACCTGAGGGGCAACCTTTTCACACAGAGGGTGGTTCACATGTGGAATGAACTGCCAGAGGAAGTGGTAGATGCAGGTACCGTTACAACATTTAAAAAAATATTTGGACAGGTACATGAATAGGAAAGCTGTAGGGGGATATGGGCTAAACGCAGGTATGTGAGACTTGTTTAATTGAGAAACTTGGTTGGCAAGGACACGTTGGACCAAAGCGTCTGTTTCTGTGCTGTATGACTCAAAGGCATTGAAAGACAAATGGATAAGTTAGACTTGATCCCAGAGTTGGATAAGGAAAGCTGAGAAGTGAACAGAGAGTTCAGTACATTTACAGACAGTTGACTTCTTAAGTTTTTTTTTAAGAATGTCATGATGGTATAAAATATGAGCAATTTATCTTTAAATCTCATTGACTAACCTAAAAACCTTGGACTTTGGTTTCAGAAAAAACAATTAAATAAGAGCTAGGGCACTTTAAAAATGACTGCCAAAGGCATCTTATCTGAAAGGAGCCAAGTTCACAGGAATATTCAAAGGACTGTCTAAGTAATGTGAAACTGCCTATCCGAGAATAATTAATTACCTGGATGTTCATATTCATCATTTGGAATGTATTGCTCATAATGAGACCTTCAAATGTCTCTGGGGATGAACTTTCTCAATTATAGGCATTGCCAGAATAAAGACTTCAATCTGAAACTCATTATGTAAAGAGGAGGATTGAAATCCCCTTATCTATATCAAATCCCCATATGTGTCTCAAGGGATAACAGCAGAGGCTGTCAATAGACTATTGAAACTCTTTGTTAAAAATAGATTTCCCCAATGTCAGCCAACAATTGGCATTGACACATCAAAACCCTTTCTGCCATGAGAAGCTATGATTATAAACTTGTTGTGTCTACTATAAAAGGGGACTAATATACAGTAATATGAGAAAGATGGACTCTCTCTCTCTCTCTCTCTCTCTGGAGATGGTGTTCCTAACTCTGCAAAGGTGATCTTTCCCTGAGAGAAAAATCAACAGTGAACCCAAAGCTTTTAAGAGAACTCTATACAGAAGAACAACAGTAATTCCGCTGCAATCGCCACAACAACTCCTATCACAACAGCCCATCCCACCAGCTCCCAAACTGGAAGTTTAAAACCAATATTAAAATGTATAATTCCTCCACTTGAGAAAAATAATTGCTTTCTCCACCCAACTTTTTCTATCCATGTACCTTGTTCTTTTTACTTATATGCTGATTATGTGTGCATGTGGAATTCAAAATGAATTTTATAGTTTTAATAAAGTTTATATGATTTGCTCAGTGAGTTTCTAATAAAGCTCAGTTTTGATTACCTCAAGAGATTCACCTGGCTTGATTCTTCGTAGATTTAAAGTATGGTCAAGTTGGACTAGGTGCCTCCAGGGATAATATGCCCTAATTTTTTCCTGCTATTTTAAAGTTTGAAAAAGAAACAGATTGACAACTTACACTAACCTGCCCATGCTAATTGCATTATGGTGCGGACAGCATAATATTGGGGTCAACTGAACTTTTAACAAACTCAGTTGACCTTTAATTGTGGCTGATGATTTTGGCTCACATCCATCCTCTATAATATGTGGATGAGTTTAGGGATGCATAGGAAGGTTGTAAGCTGGTTAACCTCCTTGTGTTACATACCCCTCCCCCCAAAACATACCTGGGAGGTATATTATTATATAGTACATATGCCTATAAAACATACAAGAAAGAAGACCTACTAAACATGCATGAGCAATGGCCAGATTTTGAAAAATTGAGAATGCAGGATGGATATTCTATAGAAGGATACATAATGTTGCCAGGTTGGAAGGTTTGTCCTATAGAAAGTGGCTGAATAGGCTGGGCCTATTTTCCCTGGAGAGTCGGAAACTTAGGGGTGATCTTATGAAGGCTTATAAAATCAAGAGGGGCATGGATAGGGTGAATAGCCAAGGTCTTTTCCCTGCAGTGGGGGAGTTCAAAACTTGATGACATAGATCTAAGGCGAGAGGGGAAAGATTTAAAAAGGATCTAAGGGGTAATATTTTCACACAGAGAGTGGTGAGTGTATGAAACAAGCTGTGAGAGGAAGTGGTGAGGCTGATACATTTACAACATCTTAAAGGCATGTGGGCAGGTACATGAATAGGGAGGATTTAGAGAGATGTGGGCAAAAAGGTTGCAAATGGGACTAGATTAATTTAGGATAGCTGGTTGACATGGACAAGTTGGACCGAACAATCTATTTTCACGTTGTACATCCTTAGAACTCTATCTATAACGTGGAAATTACTACACAATACAGATTATGAAATCTCTATTTGAAATTTTCTATTCCATATTTCCCTTTAATTTGCTGGATAGTGCCCCCTCTGAATTCTCTATTCCTGAGATGCTGCCTAACCTGCTGTGCTTTGACCAGCAACACATTTGCAGCTGTGATCTCCAGCATCTGCAGACCTCATTTTTTACTCGAAGATTTTAACCTACTGCGAATCCTCTTACAAGGATGCCTTCCTTGAAGAAGCTCTCTTCCTCCCTCTGAATTCTCTATTCCTGAGATGCTGCCTAACCTGCTGTGCTTTGACCAGCAACACATTTGCAGCTAAAGTATCGAACAGGATTAGATTTCAGGATACATTTTCTGGAAGAGGCAGGCTTTTAGGACAGACGTCAGAATCTTTAAGATACTTCCTAGAAGAACATTAATTCCCCGGGGCAGTCATCACTCGAGTGGGATATAGGTTTAACAGAAAGAATGAAGAATTCAGTTTTAATGGCAACACAGTCAGGAAGTGCCAATGTGAAGGAGAAACATAATTAAAAGGAGTGCAGATGGAGATACCTCTGCCAATTATAATTGACAGTGGGAACTGGAGAACTGTGACTGAAAGATGAACCCCAGGAATGCTGAGGGAAGAGAAATTGATATTTTAGATGCAACTCAAAACACCATTATGCAACAAATTAGCCTAATGGGAATAACAAGGCGTTTGAATTTAGACGCAGGACAGAATTTTAAATATGATACTGGTGACACCGATCAGGCAGCAGGGATTTCAATTGTTACTAAATACCTCGGCACAGGAAGGAATGTTTCAGTTGTAAACTCATAAATTGCATTGAATTGGATGGTGGATGCATGTCCGCATTATGTGGTGTGAATTAGTTAAAATTCTACCTGGATTCTTTACATGAGTTCTGATCATAGGAGGGGGAGCTATTGTAGAGTATTCCAGAATAAATAAATAAAGGTCATAACTTGACAGGAAAAGGACTAAAGAATAGGCTGGGAATACCATGTGCAGTAGAGGCCCTTAAGACTGAGAAATTTTAGTGGCTACAAACAAATAAGTTAATAAAAGATGCCATACAAAAAATGTTGGAGAGCTGGAAACAATTGTTTGTATACAGTGATGTATCATGTACAGGTTAACCAGTCTTACACAACCTGTTCAGACATTTAAAGCTAAATACAAACTACAATCCCAGGGCAAACTGAGAAAAGCTTTTATTCTCATCATAAAAGTAAATGTCGCCCAATGGGGCCAAGGGGATAAAGGCTGCTGGAAGGTATGCCTGACATTGGGTTCATCACACCATGTGAGGAGAAGACAGTGGTTATGGTCAGAGAAGAAAATGACTGCTCATGAGGGGATTCCATTAGCAACTAGCCCATTATAGTTCATTATGCTGTGCTGGGAAGCTCATTACTACCTTCGCTAACTAATTTTTAAACTGCACAAGCTTTTATCTCTCTTACACAGCTAATTCTCTTTTCATATGCAGGAACCAACAGCACCCAGCAAACCTCAATATCAATGAGTTGAGTGCTGTTCAGCTGCAAATGTGTTGCTGGTCAAAGCACAGCAGGTTAGGCAGCATCTCAGGAATAGAGAATTCGACGCCAGCATCTGCAGACCTCATTTTTTACTCGAGTGCTGTTCAGCTCCACTTCTCCCTCTGTGATGCCACTCAACCCTCAGGCTGCATTCACAAGGCTTTCACCTGCATCCTCTACCAGCTCAGAGACTTTCACCTCGATATGCACTCTACCGAGGAACACAATCTAGTTAGCACATCACTGGCAAGTCTCTGGCATTCAAGGACTGCTGGCTCCTCCTCAGCTCCAGGAAGAAGATGATCCCATGATTTCAGTCATTAATGACATTGTCAAAATGCATAAGCAAGCACACAAACAGAAGGCATATTTATCAGAGTCATTCAATACACTGCATCAAAATGTACATCTGCACAATATTATCAGTACTGTGCTGGCTGCAGCACATGTGTCTAGCTGCCTCAGCTACTGTCATGGAAACCTAGATCCAGAATCTGCTGCATGTGCACATAGACTTGCACTCTACCGATATAGCCATAGAGGCTCAGCATCAATAGGATTGCCTTCTTCTCAGGGATACAGGGTAGTGCCAGCAGGTACAGCGGGCGGGGAGCCAGACAGAGAATCCTCTGAAGCTTCCTCTCATGACACTCCTAAGTGTCTTGCCACTCCACTTGCTCTCTGCCTGTGATGCCAAAGCCTGCTGAAGGTTTCGCTAAGGAGAACAAGACTGCATCTGGACAGGATACTCTCCACAGGACTCGACCCTTACAGCCAATGGCCATGGTACCAACTGCTAAGATTTCCAGGCCAACAACTACTCAATAGGCTCCTTGCCAAGATGCTGGTATCTTGACAATGCTTACATAAAGTCAAAGGAAAAGTAAAAAAAAAGACTTATTGAGAACATATAGGTGGTATGGGTGGCACATTATTGACAAGTTTCTTACAGTTGTGCAAACATATATGCACTTGCACTCTTAAAATGTCTAGTGCCTTTGTTGCTGTTGAATCTGATGATGGTGCATCCATCTGAGAGATGAGCGGCCTCTTCGGATATCCCAAGAATGAAAAAAGTTGGAATGGCCAAATGTCTTGTCAGTGACTGCATGAAATCAGTGACAAATCTGCACATATCCAAAGGCAAATATTCATTCTACATATTAGCTTTGCAAGGGAGCACACTGTCATTCAAGATTGCATTTGACACACACAATAATTACCATATTTTTATGTTCCCTTTTGTGTTGCTGTCTCTATCCCCAGTGATTTTTCAGCTTCCCCCATTTCTGTTCTGTCCCTTTATATAATCACCAATGTCCTCAATTCACTCCTTGAATTTATGGTTTTACAAATTGCATGTCTTGTTGCCCATACAAACTTCTCATGCAGAGGCCACAGTGAAAGTAGCTCATGAAAATGCCATCTTCTGGAGTTCCCTGTCCTCTCATGCACTCTATGAGAGCACCTTTCTATCTGTAATTGCCCTCTTTCATTGCACTCACTCCATCAGCGACTCAGTCCAAAGAAATCTATCCTCAGGCTTGAGAGTTTTTCTGAGAAAGTAGGCTAAAAGCCATTTCGTGCATCCTGTGTCGATACATGCATTGGTGTCCTTGTGTGCAAAGCAACCTGTCAGAAGCATGCAAGTCATTGGTGTCCTGAGCTCCAAACTGAGGCCTTGAAGGACTGAAGTGCTGGGTAAGTTGTTCTGAAAGCGGCCATTATTATGTGGTGATGCTGATAGTTTGCCTTTGCTGACTTGCTTGGACGAAGTATAGGAGAAGACGGCGTTCGTGGAGCATGCAGGAACATTGTGGTAAAGACAAAGTTGGATGAAGACCCAGAGATGCCATCAGTAGCAGTAATCATTCAGATTTTCATGTCGGGAATTGGTGCTATCTAGCTATTGGAAAAGGAAAGGAGAATAGGTAAAGAAATGAGCTAATCAGCTAATAATGAGATTTGAATATACAGAATTAAGGTAGTTGCCATTCATTAGTAGCATACTGACCTCACCTTTTAAACCTTAAGGGAAAAGTTGGAACATTTTTCTTGACTTTGTAATTCTAATTAGTTTACCACTTTTCACCAACTATTTCACCATTGCCTAAGCTGCTCAAGAGAGACAGAAAATTCCACTCATTTTTTTATTCAAAGAATGGGGAATATGGAAGGTAGATTTTATTATATAGGGAACAATAGTTGTGTTACTGATTGATTGCATTATAAGTTAAGGTTTAAATAAAAATCTGTTCTGAAGGATCACTGGACTGAAGGCATTAGCTCTTTCTCTCCACAGATGCTGCCAGACATGTCAGGTTTCTCCAGAAATTTCTGATTTTGTTACAGATTTCCAGCATCCACAGTTCTTTCTTTTATTAAAAAAAAGTTAACTTTCTTCAAGATTTGTATGTCTTCTAAAGTTTTATTCAAAGAGAACGAATGAATCTACTAATATAGCAAGCAGTGTGGTGAATGATGAAGCACTCATGCTTGGAATATCGACTCTCCTGCTCCTCGGATGCTGCCTGACCAGCTGTGCTTTTCCAGTGCCACACCTTTTGACTCTGATCTCCAACATCAGCAGTTCTCACTTTCTTCTAAGGTAGCAAGCAGTTAAGCAGGAGATTGGGCTTAATTCATCAATAGGTAGATATAAAGAGAGAACAAGCATGACTGGCATATGGAAGGAGCTGCAAGGCTGGAGTGATTAATAAACTTTATCCACAAAGAAAGGGGTCTTGGTTTTTGCAACACTGACTGGCTTGGATCTGGAAATACAACCACCTAAGTTTAAAAGTTTTGATATTGTTAGTTTCATAAGGCTTTATATAGTGTTGGGGTGGTAAAAGCTGTCTTTTTCTCCATGGATAATTATGTGCCCCTATTCTATCAAAGCACCATCTATCATTTCCAGAGAGATGCCTTCATACAGGTTAAAGTACTTCCAATGAGAACATAGCTAAATAAATTGGAAATTCAGATAAAATTCTGACATCTTTATTTCCCTTGATATCAATCTTGACAAACGTGTAAACCTTTGTTGTCATAATCCCTCATTTCTTATTCTGTGTAGCCATCTTTACACCTTGTTCAAATGTTGGTCAGATTTTTGTCAATCTACCAATCAAAATATTCTGCACTGACATCAAATTACTTACTATTTTCTACCACTTGAGTCTTCCAACCACAACTCACATCAATTTAACTATAATCTTTGTGCTCTCTACATTCGCGCTTTTAAAATCAAGACTTGTCAAATAATTTTCTCTCACTCATTTTTTCCGAGGACATCAAAATTGTGGAATGATTTACCTGTTCCTCCCTAGAAAGGGCATATACACTTGTACAATTACACGGTTCAGTCCCAATGTTGACACGAAGATGTCTACTGGTAGATAAACATCAAGCAACATAGGTAAGAACATTATTTCAGCCCAGTCCATTGACACCAGACGGATGGAAACAATCTTGAGTTGCCTTATTTCCAGTTATCCAGGGAACAGGATGTATAAGCCATGAAAAATTTATTTAGGATTTTAATCCTCAAGACAGTTGATGTCATGAAATGTTGAAAAATTCAAACATGAGCTAACCTGCATTTTATCTACATTATGCTTTGATGCAGGTGAGACAAGTAGAGCAAGCTAATAATCATATCCCAAAAGGTCAGTGTGTCGTTTAAACATTTTATTGAGCCAACATACCTCGCATTTTTATTTCTTCAGTTTTAGTTTATTACTGGCCAGGCAGCTTTCCTGTGCCTTGGTGCCAGCTCAGTTGGCTGGACAGTTACCTTGTGATGTAGCATGGCACCTACTGTGTCCGACACAGGCTAAGCTTACTATTGTTGGGGATAATCTGCTATCGGGGTACCTACATTGGGGCTAGGGAGGGGAGCACCATTATTAAAGCAGACACTGTCAGGTACCAGCTAAAACACAGCCATGTAAAGTAAACCCAGCCACTGCAGGCCACATTCCTTGGGGATTAGAACATGTCCGTCAGTTTCAGATCATCCTGTTACAATCTCATTGTTAATAAAGGAAACCGGTAACTATCGGATAGTGTAAATCGCACCGATACTACACTTGACTGATAAAGTACTTGCTAATGCCTCCGCTGACGTCAAACTCATTCGGGTCCTGTGTTAAATGATAATACCTGTATATTCAACTATGGAGAATTATTGTGAACGCCCAGACAGCCAGGCGCATAGCAATGAGGAAACCCTTCCAAACAATAAACTTTTAAATTACAAGATTGGAAACTGCTGAACCCAGGAGGTCTACCCATTGTTCAGCACAGCAGGAGCTGGACGGGTATCTCGGGGCAGCCAATAGAGACACTAATCCCTTCACAGACAGGTGAACCGACCAATGAGAGAACCGAACGAGGGGAACCTGACCGGGAACTCGAGGAAGCGCGAAGTATAACTGCTCCAGGTCCGTAGAGAAAGACAGAACGCCTTCTCCAACGAATTGCATGCTCTTGAATTCGTTGTATAGCTTGCCAGTCTTGATTCTGTAATAAACGGTGTTTTTGCTCCAAACTCTAGCCGGTGTGATCTCTCCTTCCAAAGAACACGTGGAGACGAGACCCTACGGGTCCGTCCCAACACTATGAAGAACTTCTCTTCTCAATCTATTCCCTCAACTGAGGCACAGTGACTCTTAGATTAAAGCACCTAATGAGAAAGCATCCTTATGATCTGGTAACTTTTTGTTTACTGTACGTCTCCTAGCGATGAATTATTCAGTGAAGAAATGTTTCAACAAAGGGGAAAATGCTACACTTTAATTTAATTAAATGAAATATATCAGTAAAGGGACTTTGGTGTGCAAATGCATTAGCTCAAACAAATAGCAGTAGTAAATAAGGACAAAAGAGGCAGCCAAAATCCTAGTTTTGTATCCATAAAGGAATAGTATAAATACATGGATGTAACATTTATCTTGGAAAGGGCACAGGACCACGGTTATGTTCCTCTTTGAGTATGATAAATGGTTTTGGACAAGTATTATAAGGATATTAAAGCAAAAGGAATGACATAGTGGCTCAGTGGTTAGCACCACTGCCTCACAACGCCAGGGACCTGGGTTTGATTCCTGCCTCGGGTGACTGTCTATGTGGAGTTTGCACATTCTCCCTGCGTCTGTGTGGGTTTCCTCCAGGAGCTCCAGTTTCCTCCCACAATCCAAAGACCTGCAGGTCAAGTGAATTGGCCATGCTAAATTGCCCATAGTGTTAGGTGCATTAGTCAGGCAGAAATGGGTCTGGGCGGGTTACTCTTCGGAGGGTTGGTGTGGACTTGTTGGGTCAAAGGGCCTGTCTCCACACTGTAGGGAATTTAATCTCATCTAAACTGAGTGTTCAGTATAGAATTATTAGCATACTACGAGAGTAGCTGAGGCATTCTAGTTATGAAGAAAGGCTTGAGATGTTAGTTTTTTTGATACATTACAACTGAGAAGACTGAAAGGTGACCTGATAAAGGCTTTTAAATGTACAAAGAATTATAATGGGATAAATGTGGTCGATGGTTTAACCATTGGTCTGCAAAATGGTAATAAGGGAAAATTTAAGGCATCACAAAAAGATCAAAAAGGAAAATTTGAAAAAAAAATCTCTGCCATAAGCTATTATTAGAAAATTATTCACAAATGCTACTAGAAATAGACAGTTCTTTGTAAATAAAAGTATATTAAAGATTATGGAGAGTAAACGGCAGAGTAGGAATAGATTAGCTGGCCCATATAAAGCAAAATGCCTGGCGGATTTAACAGACCAAACAGAATTTCTGTATTGCAACATTTTATAATCTGAGTCTGCATACATTCTGGGTTTTGGATTTGCACGTAATATGATTATCATTTATGAAAATTCAAATTTAAAAATCTGAAAAGAAAATTAAGTTACTACCTCAGCTCGTAATTTTGAGCATCCTGTTTCAGTGAACCATAGCATTTTGATATCTTATCTTTTATGAATGTGCATTTCATTAATAAATTTAATACTTATACAAGCACACAATCTCAAACCAACTATTTCAGAGCCTTTATCTTCCTCTAATCACTTTTATCAGTTTGACTTAAATTAAATTATCTAATCCTATCTCTGGTGATCTGTTATCAAATACTCAAAATTAACATATTAAAATACACACTGCTACTCAAGTTAAGAAATTCACGGAGTGAAGTGGACATGTTTTCCTGGATTTTCTGATGACCAGACCACCTTTATTCCAACGTAGATGGGAGCTGCACATAGGACCCCTTAAAAATCCTGATCACAACACACTCTGACACAATTGGCCAGGAAATTGAATTTTCTGGAACCCTCTCAAAGCTTCCTTTGAAATCAGAGGCTTCGGATAGTTCCAATGAAATTAAATAAAATAGTTACTCAGGAAAAGTTAGACTATTAAATGCACAGTCTAACTCCTGAGTAAATGTTTACTGACCCCAAACTTACCTTACACACATTCAACTACCCTAAACCCCCATATATCCCACAAACCCTGACCTGATCCATTCTCTTCCCCTATTAGACCCGACTAAATCTGAACTTCCCTCCACAATGCCCAATCACTGCTCTCACACCCCACCCAACGTAACCAAAAACCTACCTCACTTGCAGTACACTCTCTCTGGTCATGACCATACCACCACCCCTACCTGGCACTCTATCCCATATCCAGCTGGCATCCTATTTAAACTAGCACCTTTGCCCTTACTCATCTGGCAATCTACACCTGACACCTTATCCCTTCCCAGCTGGCAGCCTACCCGGCTGACACACTAATTATCTGGTACTTTGGGGGAACCTTACTTATGTGGCACCTACCCCCCACCTATCTGGTAACCTACCCTTTGCATCTATTCCCTCCCCAACTGGCACGTTATGCAGCTGGCACCCTACCTAGCTGGAAGCCCATCTTTACTGATCTGGCATCCTATCCCAGGTATCATACCACATTCCTAGCTGGCACTCTTCTTTGTTGCTACCCTACATATCTGGTACCCTGATAACCTACCCACCTGGTCCTCTACTTAGCTGGCACCTTATTTCCCCCCTACATTTCTAGAATCCTACGCTGTCTGCACCCTAACAGCACACATGTCTTTTGTACCTGAGGTTTGACAGCAGCTGTCAAAGTGACTGTCAAGAACTTGAAATATCAGAATACAACAACTGACTGCTGTGAAAGAGGGGGTGGGTTTGTCTCCTTCCAATAGTTCTGTACTAGAATAGAACCATCACTACGGAACTGCAGCTCTATATCTCTCAGAACATTGTCATTTCTCAGAAAATCCAGCCCCTAATTTTCAAATAATTTATATTGCTTTATGTTCAATATTTGTGTCTTTCATTATGTTTTATAAAATAATTAATTGAAATTCAACATAAAGTGCAATTTTGTGTTCAATGGAAGTTCTAAAATATGGGGAACATTGAATATTGACTTTCTCCACATCAATAATTCATTACTTAAGGAACTGCGAAAATAGCTTCCAATTAACCTGACCCATCACTGGTCTATACATGCAATGACAGCACATAACAATGTCCACATTCATCATATTATAGAATAGCCACAATAAATTGACTTCACCATTCTCAGTTTGAGTTCACATTCTCAAATATCTAAATACAATTTACCAAGTGCAATGGTTCCTCAGTAGCAGGTCCCGTTTGCTGATAAAGATATTGGGCGATCAATTTTTCTGGAAATGATTTGTGCATGAACAACCTTGACATTCCCCTGAATTCTCAAATTACAAAACATCTTTTTTTTAGACATCTCTGTGTAGTGAACTTCAAATGTGAACCTATATCTCCCCATTACGTAGCAAAGCACAGTGCATCACTGGTGCTTATTGTTAGCATACCACATGTAGAATTTCCTTTTACTTGCATTATTATATTATTACAAATTCTTACTACAAATTCTTCCATCAAATGGGTGCTTTACCGCCTTTAACATTTCACGAGCACCCATGGCATACAGTATTACTGCATCATGCAAGTGATCTGCATCGGAGCTCACCTCTTTTTCTGATGACAAATCACAGTAAAAAGGGGGCTTCTTTTAATTGTTGGTACACAGCAGAAAACAAGATCAACTTTGAGCAGGGTTAATATCCAAGAATTTTGCACATGATAGAAAAAGGTTTACATTTACAGGTGGAGAAAGTGAGGACTGCAGATGCTGGAGATTAGCGCTGAAAATGTGTTGCTGGAAAAGCGCAGCAGGTCAGGCAGCATCCAAGGGGCAGGAGAATCGATGTTTTGGGCATGGGCCCTTCATCAGGAATGAAGAGAGTGTGTCCAGCAGGCTAAGATAAAAGGTAGGGAGGAGGGACTTGTGGGAGGGGCGTTGGAAATGCGATAGGTGGAAGGAGGTCAAGGTGAGGGTGATAGGCCAGAGTGGGGGTGGGGGTGGAGAGGTCAGGAAGAAGATTGCAGGTTAGGAAGGCGGTGTTAAGTTCGAGGGATTTGACTGAGACAAGGTGGGGAGAAGGGAAATGAGGAAACTGGAGAAATCTGAGTTCATCCCTTGTGATTGGAGGGTTCCTAGGCGGAAGGTGAGGTGCTCTTCCTCCAGCCGTCGTGTTGCTATGGTCTAGCGATGGAGGAGTCCAAGGGCCTGCATGTCCTTGGTGGAGTGGGAGGGGAGTTGAAGTGTTGAGCCACGGGATGGTTGGGTTGGTTGGTCTGGGTGTCCCAGAGCTGTTCTCTGAAACTTTCAGCAAGTAGGCAGCCTGTCTCCCCAATATAGAGGAGGCCATATCGGGTGCAGCGGATACAGTAAATGATGTGTGTGGAAGTGCAGGTGAATTTGTGGTGGATATGTAAGGATCCCTTGGGGCCTTGGAGGAATGTAAGGGGGGAGGTATGGACGCAGGTTTTGCATTTCTTGCGGTTGCAGGGGAAGGTGCCGGGAATGGAGGTTGGGTTGGTGAGGGACAAGGGAGTCACGGAGGGAGTGGTCTTTTCGGAACCCTGATAGGGGAGGGGAGGGAAATATATCTCTGGTGGTGGAATCCGTTTGGAGGTGGCGGAAATGATGACGGATGATACGATGTATATGGAGGTTGGTGGGGTGGTAGGTGAGGACCAGTAGGGTTCTGTCCTGGTGGCAATTGGAGGGGCGGGGCTCAAGGGCGGAGGAGCAGTAAGTGGAGGAGATGTGGTGGAGGGCATCGTCGATCACGTCCGGGGGGGGAAATTGCGGTCTTTGAAGAAGGAGGCCATCTGGGTTGTACGGTATTGGAACTGGTCCTCTTGGGAGCAGATTAGCGGCAGAGACGAAGGAATTGGGAATATGGGATGGCGTATTTACAGGGGGCAGGGTGGGAGGAGGTGTAGTCTAGGTAGCTGTGGGAGTCGGGCGGTTTATAGTGAATGTCCGTGTTGATTCGGTTGCCCAAGATAGAAACGGAAAGGTCTAGGAAGGGGAGGGAGGAGTCTGAGACGGTACAGGTAAATTTGAGGTCTGGGTGGAAGGTGTTGGTAAAGTGGATGAACTGTTCAATCTCTCATGGGAGCACGAGGCAGCATCGATACAGTCATCGACGTAGCGGAGGAAAAGGTGGTGGTGGGGGGGGGGGGTGCCAGTGTAGCTGCGGAAGATGGACTGTTCCACAGGCATAGCTGGGGCCCATGCAGGTGCCGTACAAAGTACATTTCATGTCTGCAGAAGCATGTCTCAGAGCACTTTACAACCAATAAAATGTGTTTGAGGTGAAGTAGCTGTTGTAATGAATGAGCCATAATAGCTCATTTGTAACTGCAAGCTCCCACACACAGTACTGTAATAATGGCCAGATAACCTGCTTTTTGGGATGAAGATTGAAAAATAAGTATTGGCTAGGGATAACTTTCCTGCTATTTTTCAAAATAGTCCTGAATTGAAACTCGTATATCCATCTAAAGGTGCAAAAGGGTTTAAAAACATTAAAAGCTTATAAATACACAGCAGACAAAGCTCCAGTTGAAATGCCATCTGCTAAATATTGCACATATATTTATAACATTAAAAAGGTATTTCTTCCACATTCCACATCAGCCATCCAACAGCTTCTTGCATCTACTGTACTTTTTTCTTGTGCGGTTATATTGCTTTGTCAATTTTGCCAATGAATGCACTACAAATAAATTTATTTGATGTCATTTCAATTATTCATTATTTGCATTTTCAAACAAAACAATGCTGCCTTCAAATTCTTATTCTGTATAATGCAGTAGAAAAGTGCAAACAACAAAGCGAAAGAACGATCCTTTGTTTGGTTGTGGCATTAGAGCAGAGTACAGTGTATGTGCTCTGAAATTTGGACATTTAAATTGTGATGGAATAGGAATGACCAGGTAAAACTCTGAATGTGATTGCAAAACGAAGAACAGAAGTGTTTTAATAGACAAGTGACTTTGGAAAAATGATAGAGGTTGAGTCCTTTATTTCTCCTCAACAGCAATCAAAATCTATTTGTAAAAGTCAGCCCTTGCAAAGCAAATAGTCTGCAATAAAGAACTGCAGTTCTTCAAATAAAACCTTTAATTTCCATGCTTTTGCACAATAGATTTTGCTTTCGATCTTCAGTTAAATTTGACTCTCTTCATGCTGATAATAACGTTGTTCAAATAATCATGGACATAATTTTTTACTTTGCAACTCAAAGCAGAACACATTTATACACATTCTGTTTACACATAACCTCATGCCAGATTATTGAGATGAAATGATACTTCATAGAATTGCATCTTTTAAATTGTTAAGAAACCAGTGTTGTTGAGAGGGTATAAGTTTAATCCAGATGTTTTCTTTATTTATACATGGGACTATGCATTGCTGAGTCAGTTAGCATTTAATGCCAATCCTGGATCAGTGGTGCTGGAAGAGCACAGCAGTTCAGGCAGCATCCAACGAGCAGCGAAATCGACGTTTCGGGCAAAAGCCCTTCATCAGGAATAAAGGCAGTGAGCCTGAAGCGTGGAGAGATAAGCTAGGGGAGGGTGGGGGTGGGGAGAGAGTAGCATAGAGTACTGTGGGTGAGTGGGGGAGGGGATGAAGGTGATAGGTCAGGGAGGAGAGGGTGGAGTGGATAGGTGGAAAAGGAGCTAGGCAGGTTGGACAAGTCTGGACAAGTCATGGGGACAGTGCTGAACTAGAAGTTTGGAACTCAGGTGAGATGAGGGAAGGTGAAATGAGGAAGCTGTTGAAGTCCACATTGATGCCCTGGGGTTTCAATGCCAATCCGGTGAGTTGACTTCTTGCACTGTTGCTGTCCTTAGGTATTAAGTGCATCCTCTTGAATCTGCAAGAGTGAAGGAATGCAAAAATAGTTTCAAGTCAGGATAGTGTGCCTTGGAGGGGAAATTGCAAATGGTGTTGTTCCTATACTGTCTATGTCCTTGTAGGTGATAGGTGCAATGGATATGGAGGGTTTTGTTGAAGACACCTTGTTGAATTACTGCAGGTTATCAAAGGACCATAAGACATAGGAGTGGAAGTAAGGCCATCCAGCTCATCGAGTCCACTCCGCTATTCAATCCTGGCTGATGGGTATTTCAACTCCACTTACCTGCACTCTCCCCATAGCCCTTAATTCCTTGCGAGACCAAGAATCTATCAATCTCTGCCTTGAAGACATTTAACATCCCAGCCTCCACTGTGCTCCGTGGCAATGAATTCCATAGGCCCATCACTCTCTGGCTGAAGAAATGTTTCCTCATTTCCATTCTAAACTGACCCCCTCTAATTCTAAGGCTGTGCCCATGAGTTCTCGTCTTCCCGGTTAACGGAAACAAATTCCTACCATCTACCCTTTCTAAGCTATACAATCTCTTATAAGTTTCTTTTGATCTCCCCTCAACCTTCTAATCTCTAATTAATACAATCCCCAAATCCTCTGCTGTTCATCGTATGTTAGGCCTACCATTCCAGGCCTACCACGCTCCAGTGCCAATATGTCCTTCCTGAGGTGTGGGGTCCAAAACTGGACACAGTATTCTAAATGAGGCCTGACCAGAACTTTATAAAGTCTCAGTAGCACATCACTGCTTTTATATTCCAACCCTCTTGAGATAAATGACAACACTACATTTGCTTTCTTAACCATGGACTCAAATTGCAAGACAACCTTTTGAGAATCCTGTACTAGCACTCCTAGATCCCTTTGTACTTTGGCTTTATGAATTTTCTCACCATTTAGAAAATAGTCCATGCTTGTATTCTTTTTTCCAAAATGCAAGACCTCGCATTTGCTCATGTTGAATTTCATCAGCCATTTCTTGGACCACTCTCCTAAATCATCTAAATCTTTCTGCAGTCTCCCCACCTCCTCAGAACTACCTGCCTGTCCACCTAACTTCGTATCATCAGCGAACTTTGCCAAGATGCCCCCAGTCTCTTCATCCAGATCAATAATGTATAAAGTGAACAGCTGTGGCCCAACACTGAACCCTGCGGGACACCACTTGTCACTAGCTGCCATTCTGAAAAAGAACTTTTTATCCCAACTCTGTCCCTTCTGTCAAACAGCCAATCCTCAATCTATGCCAGTAGCTCACCTTGAACACCATGGGCCCTCACCTTAATCAGCAGTCTCCCATGAGGCACCTTATCAAAGACCTTTTGGAAGTCTAGGAAGATAACATCCACTGGGTTTCCCTGTTCTAACCTACTTGTTACCTCTTCAAAGAATTCTAACAGGTTTGTCAGGCATGACCTCCCATTACTAAATCCATGCTGACTTGTTCTAATTCAACCCTGCACTTCCAAGGATTTAGAAATCTCATCCTTAACTATGGATTCTATAATTTTACCTATAACTGAGGTTAGGCTAATCGGCCTATAATTTTCCATCTTTTGTCTCGATCCTTTCTTGAACAAGGGAGTTACAACAGCGATTTTCCAACCATCTGGGACTTTCCCTGACTCCAGTGATTTTTGAAAGATCACAACCAATATCTCCGCTATTTACTCAGCCACCTCTCTCAGAACTCTAGAATGTAGCCCATCGAGGCCAGGAGATGTATCAATATTTGGACCTTTTAGGTTTTCTAGCACTTTCTCTTTTGTAATGGCTACCATACTCAACTCTGCCTCCTGACTCTCGTTAATTGTTGGGATATTACTCATGTCTTCCACTGTGAAGACTGACACAAAGTATTTATTAAGTTCTTTGCTATTTCCTTACCTCCCATTGCTAGCCTTCCTGTTTCAATTTGGAGTGGTCCAATTTCTATTTTTGCCCCTCGTTTGTATCTTATGTATTGGAAGAAACTTTTACTATCATTTCTAATATTAATGGCTAGCTTACCTTCATATACTAGCCATGTAGATTGTCTGTAGATCATGTTGATTGTCTGCCTTGCTGCTACCATGCATCAGTGGTGAAGGGAGTTAAACTGAAGGTAATGGATGGGGTGTCAATCAAGAGCTTACTTTTGCCTGGATGGTGTCAAGATTCTTGAGTGTTCTTGGAGGTGCAATCATCCAAGCAATGGAAGAATATGCTTTGTACTCCTGACTTGTGCCTTGTGGATGATAGGCAGGATTTGGGAATCAGGAGCTGAGTTGCTTACTGCAAAATTCCTAGCCTCTAACCTGCTATTGAAGGCACTTTATATAAAGGCTAGTCCAATTCTGTCAACCGTAATCTCCAGGATATTGGGAATGGGAATTCAATGATGATACCATTAAAATCAAAGGACAATAGTTAGATTCTCTCTGGTTGAAGAGGTTCATTGCATGGCATGTGTGTGGCACAAATATTACTTACTACATATCAGCCAAAACATATACTTTGTCCAGGTATTGCAGCATATGGATATTGACTGCCTCCATGTCTGAGGAGTTGCGAATAGTGCTGTACATTATCAATTATCAACGAACATCCTCACTTCTGACCTAATGAATACAGGGAAGATCATTAGTGATGCAGATGAAAATGATTAGGCCGAGAACACTATCTTGAGGAAAGGCTGCACTGATGTTCTGGGACAATGATGATCAACCTCCAACAACCATCTTCCTTTATGGTCAATATGACTCCACTCAGCAAATTCCCCATTTGCTACTTACTTCTGCTTTGCTAGGGCTCCTTACTGCCACATTCAATCCAACATCACATTGATGTCAAGGGCAGTCACTTTCCCTGGAATTTGGCTTTTCTGAGATTTTCAACTAGGACTATAATAAAATTAGCTGAATGTCCCTAATGGAACCCAAACTGGGCATAAATGCGCAGATTATTGCTTTACTCAGGAGTGGTAGAGTCATACAGCATGGAAACAGACCCTTCGGTCCAACTTGTCTACTCTGACCAAACATTCCAATCTGACCTCATCCCATTTGCCAGCATTTGGTCCATATCTATCTAAACGCTTTCTATTCATATACCATCCGCAAGTTGTAAATAGAGTCCTCTCTACCATTTCCTCTGGCAGCTCATTCCATACACAAACAATCCTCTGTGTGAAAAAGTCACCCCTCAGGACCTTAATTTTGGAATCTTCCACCCTCAGAAAAAGAACTTGGCTATTCACCCTACCCATGCCCCAAATGATTCTATAAACCTCTCTAAGGTTACCCCTTGGCTTCCGACACTCCAGAGATAAAAGCCCCAACCTATTGAGCCTCTGCCTATAGCTCAAACCCTCCATTCCCGGCAACATCCTTGTAAGTCTTTTCTTCACCCTCTCAAGTTAACAGATTTGCAATTTAAGAACTTGCAACAAAATAAAACTCCATTCTGTAACAGGGCAATTTATGGTTTAAGTGGATTTCATTAACTCATTGGAAATGTTAGGTGAGAATGACTTCCTAGATCAAAGCTTTTCACCTTTCAATGCAGACCTTATCTGCTTACGTGTTCATGCCTATGTGTAATTTTAAGATTTAACTTAATAATATTCAAAGAAACACATTGTTTTGTAGATGAGCATTGGTGAAAGAATGGGTGTTATAAACCAGGCCATCAAGTAATTCAGAGAGAGCTTGTCAAATC
This sequence comes from Hemiscyllium ocellatum, assembly GCF_020745735.1. NCBI lineage: Eukaryota > Metazoa > Chordata > Chondrichthyes > Orectolobiformes > Hemiscylliidae > Hemiscyllium > Hemiscyllium ocellatum. The sequence continues at coordinate 84,425,500 of NC_083408.1, forward strand.
ACAGCTATATTAAAATCAAATGTTCAACCCTGATTTCTATAATAGCTGCTAATATTAAATGTGAATGTCCAACATGCTAGACCTAAGGATTTAATCTGCAAAAGAGTCTTTGTTTGTTATTTGACTGATCTCTCTGGTATCTGACTAGTGTGTATTAAACAAAAGACTATATTATTATTATCAATTTGGTACAGAATGTACTGTCTTACTTCCTGTACAACTGTTTCATGACTATTGATGCACAACTTCATTACTCCAAACAAGCAATTATGGATCAGCCTTTGTGGAGGTCAAGAAGCCCTTGATGGATGTTTGCCAGTGACAAATTCGATGTATAACTGTTTGGTAAAATTCTTTCTGAATACAAAGCTGTTGATGACTACACTGTTGGGGATTGGTTAGTTCAATTGTTTGGACAATAATGCCGAGTTATCCTAATGCATGGGCTTAACTCCCATCAACTGAAGTTATCATAAAAGACTCTTCTCCTCAACCTCTCCCCTCACCTGAGGCATAGTGACCCTCAGGTGAAACCACCACTAGGCATCTCTCTCTCTCTCTCTCTCTCTAATGATCTAGAAGCCCTCTGATCTGTTAGGACTACTGCAACTTTATTTTTTAACACCTTTATTAATATTATATTTAAAAAATGAGTGAAACTGGCAGAACTTTCAAAATTAGTAGGTAAATTGTTAGTTTGCATGGTGCCTCCTTTATTTCAAGAATGAATATTAGCTCTATAAAATAATAAATGAGAATCATGCTGGCCAGCTTCTTCTATAGTGAGCTGCTTTGATAACGCATGAGCATTACTGAATCAAATGAGTTACTGCCAGATCAAAACTACAACAAAATCAAGGCTAGTTTCTTCGGCAACATGAAATGCTGCATTAATTAACTGAAGTTCCAAAAATTTCAGAATGGTCATGTGAAGTAGCTGCAAGTACATCTGTTTCATTCCATACAAGAGTAAGAGTAATTGATTGCATGCTGGTAGGCCACCTTTATTTTTGGGTAAACTGGAATTAGTGGTTTACTAAGTACAGGTTAGAACAGTTATTTCCTTAAGAAAACAAAACACTAGCATTGGCATTTAGATAATGCACCAAGCCAAAATCTATTGCAAATGTTGATCATAGCACCAGCACATCATTGAAAAGAAGTGGTGCAGATTATGTGATAAGCCCTGAAGAAAGGCTTATGCCCAAAACGTCAATTCTCTTGTTCCTTGGATGCTGCCTGACCTGCTGCGCATTTCCAGCAACACATTTTCAGATTATGTGATAGCAGTACAAAAGAAAGCAATATCTTTTTTCTAATAGAAAGCTACCTGAAGAATTAAGGCTGTAAAGACAAAATAAGTGCAATGTTTAGTATGGGAATTTGTATTTCCTAGCTGGATTTAGATTGGGAAGAGGAACAACTCTGAACATTAAGTACGATTTAATAGCTTTTTTTCAAAACTTTCATCATATGGGTTTTCTTGTTGAGTACAAAAGCACTGTTATGAATGACATAAGGGTGAAGTGGCTTTGAGCTCCTCTGCTTGGTTATGCTCCAGATGCACTTAGGTGAAAGAAAATAGAGCACAAAAGAAACACAGCGGAGATTTGCTTTAGGGAAGTTTAGGAAATTTGACACAAAGCAATACAAATGGGTGCCAACAACTATAGATCCTAAGCATTATACTAGTTAGAGGAGAACAGCAAGGAAATATTTGAAACACAAGCTGGACTTGTAATTTTAATGTTGAATAAAATTACATGTTATTCAGGAAACAATTGCATGAGGAAGTTGTGAAGGAGTAAGCTGTTCTGCCTAGAGAATAGAAATAAGTGAATTAATAATTTCTTCTGGGACCACACTATGAAACAAACCAGCACAAGTTTCAAGCATTCGATTCACCTCAAAGGATATGTCCAGGAATTTCAGCCAACTCTGCCAAATTGATTTTAAAAAGCAATGGCTAAGAAGCAATGAACTCTCCAGCACGTTCAGCAAATTGACTCTCAATCAATAACCTTACTAGTGAAAACCAGTGAGGTTTACACATATCCATGGAGACTGGCTAGCCCTGTAGCAACCAAAATCTAAGCTAAAACAGATGCATAATTAGATTAACAGTTCCTGTTTTGTGTCTGCCTCAGTGTGAATGCTGTTGTATCTGATGTTCAGGTCAACACAGTGATAGAATGAGAAATCAGCATCCTAAAGTGACCAGAATTGAAAATATTCGACCTCACTGTTTCTCACTGACTTTTGATTGTTTATGACAGTTGTTAAATTCAATATAAAAATTAAATTTAACAGCATTTAACTGATTATTGCACAGTCTTTTTGATCAAACATGATTTTCATCAAAAATATATATCACAATGATACAGATTATCATCAACATCAAAAATTATTAAAAGTTTATTAAAATTTACCCCTTAACATATGTTAAGGTTACTCAGAAAACTACTTCACTTACTTTAAATATATTTCATTGGCAGCAAACAAAGTAAAATCTGGAATACACTATGGTATCATGTGTTTTCCAGTATTATTCATTTGGAAAATAGAATATCATAAAATTACCTATAAATATTTCCCTTCCTGTTAACTGTTCTCAACTACCCTGGTCTAATGTTATAAAAAAATGTGAAGTATCGCCTCTTATACCATGAGATATGCAACCACATAAAAAAGTAACTAAGCTGCCATAATGGTACCAAATTGTGCAAGCTCAAAAGTGAGTTCAAAGCAAAGCATGTCAAATTTTTTTAAAAAGCCACAATTGACAAAGTAGTAAATTATCTTTAAAAGCATGTAGCCTACATTTAAATGAAAGAGCGAATAATCATTGCAAGGCCTTCTAAATGCGTAAGTCCATTGCTATATTTCCTTACTCCCACATATCATTTAATCTTCACAACTGGAATGGATTGAATTGGGCCTTTATAGAAACATAGAAGCAGGAGCATTTAGCATATTGAGCTATCTCCACCGTTCTATATCATGGGTGATCATCAACCCGAACACCATGTTCCTACACTATCGCCTTATCCCTTGATGTCATCAGTAACTAGCAATTTATGATATTGTAAATGCTTTATCTTGTGCTTTAAACTAATACTTATACCTGCACAATGAGATACAGGTCCGGCATATCACTAAGCTGTGGATGTCTGCACATATATTGTCCCTAAGACTGTTTGCTTGCTATCTCTAAATTACGTTCTTAACAATGGATGTGCTGTTAAACCACTTTATTTGTGTCTGTACAATGCAGGATAAAAATGTAGTTTGAAGAGCATTCTTTAAGGCATTTCTTTTTATATTCTCATTTTATTCTGATGATTTCTCTCTGATTGGTGGCTATGATGTGATCAGTGATATCATCATGATTTACATGAATTTTATTACCCCAAACCTTTCCTTGACATATCTCCCCATCTGACTGACATTATCCCAGTAGTTTGCTTTTACTAACAGTTTGCTAATCATTAATGTCATTAATAACCTCATTATCATTATTACTGTTATCACCATCAATCCTTCCCTCCCACATCAAAGTCTGAACCTAAGAGGCTAAGGCAATCTGAAATTATGATTGGATGCCTTAATGTGGTCCGCTTCTATTCAATACAAGGGTGATTAAGTTGTAACATGTCAGGAATTGTTGTACCTTTCTGCACAGTTTCTAATCTACCACAGGAATGGTTGTCCCAAATTCTGTGAAAATTATACTCAGTCTCACTTCTTGGCTTGCACAACATCAATGACTTCCTGTTCCCCCCCAAATGTCCTTTCAGGCATTCTGACAGTATAAGATCTTGGTTGGTCAAATTGTCTGATGACCATGGTTTCTGACTTCCTATTCCTCAAATACACTTTGTGCTCTAGTGTTAAGACTAAAAGTTTTTACTCTCTGTCTAGAGATATACCACCTCTGCTGCTTTTTGCTGTGGATTTTCTCTAGTTATTTTACCTACACATGGTTTTAAGATTTGGAGATGCCGGTTTTGGACTGAGGTGTAAAGAGGTAAAAATCACACAACACCATGTTATAGTCCAACAGGTTTAATTGGAAGCACTAGCTTTCGAAGCGCTGCTCCTTCATCAGGTGGTTGTGTCTACCTGATGAAGGAGCAGTGCTCTAAAAGCTAGTGCTTCCAATTAAACCTGTAGGACTATAACCTGGTGTTGTGTGACTTTTAACATGATCTTAAAAGGTTCTCTTTGGTTTTGAGGTTCTGTTCTAAAACTGATACATCTGTTTCTAACCCACTTACAAGTGGTCCTAAAGGAAGAGTCCTAAGCTGAAGGAAAGCCAACTATACAAACATTCGGCAGGAGCTGGGGAATGTAGATTTGGAGCGGCTGTTTGAAGGTAAATCCACATTCACTATGTGGGAGGCTTTTAAAGAGAGGTTGATTAGAGAGCAGGAGGCATGTTCCTGTGAAAATGAGGGACAGAAATGGTAAGAATAGGGAACCATGGATGGCAGGTGAAATTGAGAGACTAGCTAAGAGAAAAAAGGAAGCATACAATGTCTAGGCAACTGAAAACGGATGAAGCTTTGGAAGAATATCGGGAATGTAGGACCAATCTGAAATGAGGAATTAAAAGGAGTGATGAAATATCTTTAGCAAACAGAGTTAAGGAAAATCCCAGCCTTTTATTCATATATAAGGAGCAAGAGGGTAACTAGAGAAATTGTTGGCCCACTCACGAAGAAATGAGGAAAGTTATGTGCAGTGTCGGAGAAAATGGGTGAGATCCTTAACAAGCACTTTGTATCGGTATTCACTGAGGAGAGGGACATGACAGAAACAGAGGTTAGGGATAGATGTTTGATTACTCTAGGTCAAGTCAGCATAAGGAAGGTGGAAGTGTTGGGCATTCTAAAAGGCATTAAGGTGGACAAGTCGACAGGTCTGGATGAAATCTATCCCAAGTTACGAGGGAAGCAAGAGAGGAAATAGCTGGGACCTTAACAAATATCTTTGCAGCATCCTTGAACATGGGTGAAGTCCTGGAGTACTGAAGAATTGCTAATGTTGTCCCCTTGTTTAAGGAGCACAACAGGGATAATCCAGGTAATCATAAACCGGTGAGCCTGACATGGTAGGGAAGCTGCTGGTTAAGAGACTGGGGGATAGGATCTATTCCCATTTAGAAGAAAATGGGCTTCTGTGATAGGCAATGTGGTTTTGTGCATGGAAGGTCATGACTTAGCAACTTAATAGAATTCTTTGAGGAAGTGGCAAAGTTGATTGATGAGGGAGGGGCTATAGATGTCATGTACATGGACTTCAGTAAGGCATTTGATAAGGTTCCCCATGGTAAGCTGATGGAGAAAGTGAAGTTGTATGGGATCCAGTGTGTACCAGCTAGATGGATAAAGAACTGGCTGGGCAACAGGAGACAGAGAGTAAAGGTGGAATGGAGTTTCTCAAAATGGAGAACGGTGACCATTTTCCCAGAGTGGGGGCAATTACTCAAGGTCACAAGTTCAAAGTGAGAAGGGAAAAGTTTAAGGGAGATATTTGTAGAATGTTCTTTATGCAGAGTGTAGTGGGAGCCTGGAATGTGATGCCAATAGTGTGGTGGGGTGGGCATGGTAGTGTCATTTAAAATGTATCTAGACAGATACATGAATGGGCAGGGAGCAAAGGGATACAGATCCTTAGAAAATAGGTGACAGGTTTAGATGGAGGATTTGGATCAGCACAGGGTTGGAGGACTGAAAGGCCTGTTCCTTTGCTGTAATTTTCTTTGTTCTTTTGCACTTGGACCACTGTCACAGTGCCACAGACTTAGATACTCAAAGTTATTTTCAATTAACCTGTTTGGACACATCGTGACACACCTCCAGAACAGATGGAATTTCAATGCGAACTGCTCACCCAGGGATAGAGACTTACTGCTTTATCACAAGACTCTGTTGCTTGTTTAGTGTTAGAAGCCAGTGTCTTCATCTTTTGCTTTTCTTATGCGCTTCATCAATTTCTCTCTGAACTTTCTAAATTTACCCAGGTTCTCAATTGAATTATCCGCCTGACACCATAATCCTTTTTTTTCAGCTTTAACATAATCTCTATTGCTTTTTGCCATCCAAGGAACTCTGCGTTTATTGCCCTACCCTTTTCCTTTTGTAGTCATATACCTCGACTACTTGGATCCTTTCAGGGGAGTTCATTGCCCAACTCAAGTTTTGCTTGCTTATCAATGACTCTTAATTTATCTAGGCTGATATACATTTACCCTAATGAAACTAGCTTCCCTCCCCCAATTACTCTTACTTTGGCTTGTTCATTAACCTTTTCTGAGGGAAAACTAAATCTTCTTATGTAACAATCACTGTCCCCTAAATTATCCCTGACTGAGTTAATTCACTTAGCCTACCTCATTCCCAGAACCAGTGCAGCAGTTCCTCATTCCTCAATAGACTGGAACCACATAAAATATTTTCATGAATGCAAACCAGAAATTCTTGCTATTCTCTGCCTTCATCAGTAATATGATGCCTAAACTGCACAAATGATTATACTGAAAAAGATGAAGTTACATCACAATTAGAATCTGTAATACATCTCACTGCAGATACCATAGAGGACAGCACCATTACAGAAACAGCTTATGCTCGAAATGTCGATTCTCCTGCTCCTCAGATGCTGCCTGACTTGCTGTGCTTTTCCAGTGCCACACCCTTCAACTGTGATCTCCAGCATCTATAGTCCTCACTTTCCACTGTTACAGACTTCTCCAGCATCTGCAGACCTCACTTTCTCCTCGAAGATTTTAATCTACTGCGAATCCTCTTGCAAAGATGCCTTTCTTGAAGAAGCTCTCTTCCTCCCTCTACAAGGATTTCAGTGAGTCCCTCTCTCACTGCACACCCCAGGTCATCTATTCCTTCCACCTATCGCATCTCCAACGCCCCTCCTCCCTACCTTTTATCTTAGCCTGCTGGACACACTTTCCTCATTCCTGAAGAAGGGCTTATGCCCGAAATGTCGAATCTCCTGTTCCTTGGATGCTGCCTGACCTGCTGCGCTTTTCCAGCAACACATTTTCAGGTCTGATATCTGTACACAGTCATTCATTATCTGCAAAGGCAAAGATCTCAAAACCTGAATAGTAATTCTGTAGAGTCATACAGTTGTACAGCATGAAACAGACCCTTCAGTCCAATATCCTAAATCAATCTAGTCCCATTTGTCAGCATTTGGCCCATATCCCCCTAAAACCTTGTTATTTTAAACATTTTTATTGTACCAGCCTCCACCACTTCCTCTGGTAGCTCTGTAGGCCTTATTCAGTCCAAGTTTTATTTTCACCCTATGATCAGTATGTCCTTGCTTACTATGATTTGCCTGCACTGCTCATAAACACAGCTTTTCACTGTATTTGAGTACAAGGGACAATAAAACAAATCGTTCCATACATAGACGACACTTTGCGTGAAAAACTTGCCCTTACGTCCCTTTTAAATATTTCTCTTCTCCTCTTAAACCTAGGTCCTCTAATTTTGGACTCCCCCACCCGGGGAAAAGATCTTAGCTATTCTCCCTATCCATAAGCCCCACGACTTCCTAAACCTTGATAAGGTCACCCCTCAGCCTTGGATGGTCCATTCTATTCACTCTATTCCTTATAACTCAAACCCTCCAACACCTGACAACATCCTTGTCAATCTTCTCTGAATCGTTTCAAGTGTTGCAACATATTTCCTAAAGCAGGTAGACCAGAATTGCAAATAGCATTCCAAAAGGGACCTAACCAATGTCCTGTACAGCTGCAACAGGAACTACCAACGTTTAAATCTGAATGCACTGACAAGTGAAGGCAAGCATACCAAATGCCTTCTTCACAATCGTATATACCTGCAACTCCACTTTCAAGGGATTATGAACTTGCACTCCAAAGCCTTTGGTCAGCAACACTGCCCAGGACCTTACTATTAAGTGAACGCATCCTGCCCTGAATTGCCTTCCCAGAATGCAAAACCTCACATCTAGCTAATTTAAATTCCATCTGCCACTTCTCGGTCCATTTAATCCAGGTCCTGTTGTACTCTGAAGTAACCTCCTTTGCTGTCCACTACACCTCCAAACTTACTAACCATACCTCCCATGTTCACATCCAAATTATGTATATAAATGACTAAAATCATTATATCCAACATCAATTCTTGTGGCATACTGCTGGTCACAGGCAACCCGGAAAAGCAAACCTCTACCACCACCTTCTGTCTTCTACCTTTGAGCCAGATCTGTATCCAAATGGCTAGTTCTCTTAGTATTCCACATGATCTAATCTTGCTAACCAGTCTACCATGAGGCACCCTGTTGAACGCCTTACTGAAGTCCATATAGATCACTTCCAGCGCTCTGCCCTCATCAGTCCTCTTCATTGAATTTTTTGAAGTAATCAAGTTAGTGAAACATGATTTCCCACACAGCCATGTTGACTATCCCTAATCAGTCCTTGCCTTTTCAAATACATGTAAATCCCATCCCTCAGGATTCCCTCCACTTGCCCATCATGATGTCAGGCTCACTGGTCTATAGTTACCTGGTTTTTGCTTCCCACCTTCCTTAAATATTGGCACCATATTAGCCAAGCTCCAGTCTTCTGATATCCTGTGTATTGTCACAGTTTGGAACTGCTGCTAATCAAATGCTCTCAAAATTATTCTATCCATTAAAAAATCTCTATTTATTAAATTAAGAGTCTTGTTAAACTCAACTTAACAACTGTCCACAGAGCAGAGATCAAACGTTAAAATAAAGTTTATTTATTTTAGACCTTTCAGACATTAATACCACCTCAACTTGCCATTAGTGAGACTATGAACATTAACATTACAATTATAATGCTTAAAATTTGAATAAGCGCACAAATAGGAAAGATTTTGAGGGAGATGAGCCAAGCACAGGCAAATGAAGCTAGTTTAATTTAGGAATATGGTTGGTGTGGACTGGTTGGACTGAAGGGTCGAGTTCCATGCTGTATGACTATGATTATCATATTGCATATTACTGCTAATTTTACTATTAAAATTATTACAGTCAGTTCTGCTATAATGCATGTTTCTTCAACATGAATTGGCTATAATGTGATTGAAGAGCTTAGACCATTATTTATAAAACATGAACTTTCCTTACCTGTATTGACTAATGCGATTCCGGTCCCATTGGTTTAAATGGTGTTGTTACATGATTTTCTTATAACGTGGGATCGCACAGGAACAGAACTATCATGTTATATTAGAATAGACTGTAGAGAATAAAATTCCCATTGAGAGATTTATGGCCATCTTGTATTCAACAAAAACAAGTCTCTTTCAGAAAAACATTATTATCTTCTTTCTTAAAAAAAAAGTCTGAAGATTTTGCTAAAATTCTCCATATAGCTTTATCAACTCTACTTGTGACAAACAAATATTCCCTGGCAAAGATGGAAAACAATTTTGGAAACCTGAGAATATGTCTCTATATTGAAAGGTATAATAAAAACGTGTAGTTCTTCAAAGATTAAAATCACAATGATGTAAAACTTGTGCAAGAGATCCCCCTGGTGGTCATATACATGTGTAATATAGAATAATAAACAAACACAATGGTAAAACATTTATTCAATTTTATTAAACTATAAATGACTTTTGTTATTATGATAATTGACAATTTTAAATTAAAATGCTTGGTATGCACATATTAATAAGCTTGTCATTTGACTTCATTGATTTCCGCCTGCCAGACGTTTAACATGATAGTTGTGAATTCAGTCCATCCAGTCATGAGCACATTTCTTCAGTTCTCAGTCAACCTTATATCTTAATCACACATGAAACATTTTGCTTTGTCCACTCACAGACCAAAAACAAAATAGCAGTTGCATCTATCGCGATTTCTCTTGTTCTTCTGTGTGACATGCACTCTGTTGTCAGTTAAAGTTCGAAACTGCTTCAGTATTACATCAGTTAAATGTGGATTGTTTGAAATTACGATTTCCTTTAGAAATGCCAACTCTGCAAAGCCAATCAAAATGTCTGGTTTCAACAATCTACACCCACTGAAAAGAGAGGAAAACAAAATCATGCAGTTTAGTGAGAACTTGCAGGAATCTATTTTTAAAAACTCAAAAGATTTTCCTTTATTCATAAAGTTAAGCAACTAGTTAGTCACGAACTTCCAAAACAAATTGATAATTCAAGTAATTTCCATTCTATGACATCACTAGTAAAATGAATTCCCAATTCCCAGGGATGATACCAGAGAACTGAAAAATCACAAATGTGACACCCCTGTTTAAAAAGGGAGTAAAGCGAAGGATAGAAAATTATGGACGAATTAACTTAATCTATGTTGTGGATCCTGGAATCCATTGTGAAGGATGAGATTTCTGAATACTTGGAAGTGTATGGTAAAACAGGGCAAAATTAGCATGGTTTCACCAAGGGGAGGTATTGTCTGAGAAATCTGCTAGAGTTCTTTGAGGAAATAACAAGCAGGTTAGATCAAGGACAGCCAATGTATGTTATCTACCTGGGCTTCAAGGCCTTTGACAAGGTGCCGCACAAGAAGGTACTGAGTAAGATATGGGCCCCAAGGTGTCAGAGGCAAGATGCTTGGCTGTCTGGCAGAAAGCACAGAATGGGGATAAAAGGATGGCAGCTGATGAAAGGGATGTTCCGTAAGAATCAGTTTTGGGACCACAAGTTTTCATTTTATACATTAATGATGTAGATGAAGAAACCGAGAGCATTCTGGCTATGTTTGCAGACGAGACAAAGATAGGTAGAGGGACAGATAGCATTAGGAAGTGGGGAGGCTGCAGATGGGTTTGGACAGGTTAGGAAAGCGAAACACAAAACAAAAACTACAGATACTGGAATCTAAACTAGACAGGCAGAAGGCTGGAGAAGTCAACGTTTCGGTAACCTTTCTTCAGGCCTGGACATGGGTGTAGGGGAAGCTGCAGATAAAGGGGGTGGTGGGAGCAGGGCAGTGAAGTGGGGATAGGTAAAGATAGGCAATGGGAGGTTGGTCAATGGGATGAATGAATCCAGTAGGTGGCTGTGCACGTTTTGAGAAAATTTGTAGCTCAGGTTGAGGTTCTGGATGTAGGTTTGCTCACAGACCTGCAAGGTTCATGTTCAGACGTTATGTCAACATACTGGTAACGTCATCAGTGAGCCTGCAGATGAAGCCTTGCTGATGATTCCTGCTTTCTTTGGGTTAGTGATGTCATTTCCTGTGGTGATGTCATTTCATGTTCTTTCTCTCAGGAGGATGGTAAATCGGGTCCAATTCAATGTGTTTGTTGTTAGAGTTTCGGTTGGAATGCCATGCTTCTAGGAATTCTTGTGCGTGTCTCTGTTTGGCTTGTCCTAAGATGGATGTGTTGTCCCAGTCAGTGGTGTCCTTCCTCACCTGTATTTAAGGATATTAGTAAGACAGGGTCATGTCATTTTGTGGGTTATTGACATTCATGTATGTCCTGGTGCCTAATCTTCTGTTTGTCCAATGTAATGTTTGTTACAGTTCTTGCAAGGTATTTTGTAAATGATATTAGTTTTGCTTGTTGTCTGTATAGGGTCTTTCAAGTTCATTAGCTGCTGTTTTAGTGTGTTGGTTGGTTTGTGGGCTACCATGATGCCAAGGGGTCCGAGTAGTCTGGCTGTCATTTCAGAGATGTCATTGATGTAGGGGAGAGTGGCTAGGGTTTCTGGAAATGTTTTGGGTTTGTGCAGAGAAATCTGCAGATTGTGTTCATTGGTTACCCATTCTTTTTGAATACACTTTATAGGTGATCTCTTTCTGCTCTGCATAGTTCCTCTGTGCTGCAGTGTATGGTGGCTCGTTGAAATAATGTTTTGATGCAGCTTCATTTGTGGATGTTGGGATGATTGCTTCTGTAGTTCAATATTTGGTCCGAATGTGTTGTTTTCCTGTAGATGCTGGTTTCAAGTTCCCCATTGGCTGTTTGCTCTACTGTGACATCTAGGAATGGCAGTTTGTTGTTGTTGTCCTCTTTAGTGAATTTTATGCCAGCTAAGGGTATTATTGATGGTCATGAAGGTTTCCTCTAATTTGTTTCGTTTAATGATGACAAAGGTGTCATCCACGTAGCGGACCCAAAGTTTGGGTTGGATGGCTGGCAGAGCTATTTGTTCAAGTCTCTGCATTACTGTCTCTGCTAAGAAACCTGATATCAGAAATCCTGTGTACGTTCAGTTGGTTTTTCTGGACTGCCAGACTACTCAGATGCCTTGGCATCATGGGAGCCCACAAACCAACCAACACACTAAAACAGCAGCTAATGAACTTGAAAGACACTATACAGACAACAAGCAAAACTAATGTCATTTACAAAATGCTGTGCAAGGACTGTAACAAACACCACATTGGACAAACAGGCAGAAAACTAGCCACCAGGATACATGAACATCAGCTAGCCACAAAATGACATGACCCTCTTTTAGTAATATCCTTATGTACATGTGAGGAAGGACACCACTTCAACTGGGACAATACATCCATCCTAGGACAAGCCAAACAGACACACGGACGAGAATCCCTAGAAGCAAGGCAGTGCAACCAGAACTCTATTAACAAACACATTAACTTGGACCCGATTTACCACCGTCTGAGAAAAAGAACAGGAAATTACATCAACACAGGAAATAACATCACCAACCCAAAGAAACCCAAACATATAAATTGAAAGCAGGAATCATCAGGAATACTTCGTCCGGAGCTCATGGAAGATGTAACCTAGTATGGTGATGAAACGTCTCATCATGAACCTTCCAGCTAAGCAAGCAAACCTACATCCAGTAGATGGCTCCCTTCCACCTACTAGATTGACCACTGCCACCCCCTTTATCTGCAATTCCCCCTATACACACCCCCAACTCCTCCACCTCATGATACTACCTGGCTTGCTGTTTTCTTCCAGCCTCCTGCCTGTCTACCTAGATTAGGAGAGTGGGTAACGAAGTCACAGCTGGAGTACAATATGGGAAAGTGCGAGGTCATGCACTTTGTTAGAAAGAAAGGAGGCATAGACTATTTTCCAAATAGGGAGAAAATTTAGAAGTCTGAAGTGCAGAGAGACTTGGGAGTTCTAGTCCATGGTTCTCTCAAGGTAAACGTGCAGGTTGAGCCAGTAGTAAAGGAAGGGAAATGCAATGATGCCATTTAATTTCAGAGGATTTGAATATAAAAGCTGAAATGTACCTCTGAGGCTCTATAAGGCCCTGGTCAGACCACATTTGGAGTATTGTGTGCAGTTTTGGGTCCCATACCTCAGGAAGGATGTTACTGGTCTTGGAGTGTGTTCAGAGAAGGTTCACAAGAATGATCCTAGGAATGAAAAGCTGAGACTCTAGGTTTATACCTGATGGAGTTTAGAAGTATGAGGGGGGTCTAACTGAAACATGCAGAATACTGAATAGTCTGGACAGAGTAGATATTGGGAAGCTATTTCTATTCGTAGGAGAGACTGGGACCTGAGAGGCATAGCCTTAGAGTAAAGGGAAGACTTTTTAAGATCAGAGGTAAGGAGAAACTTCTTCAGCCAGAGTGGTGAATCTATGGAATTCCTTGTCACAGAAGGCTATGGAGACCAGGTCATTGAGTATATTTAAGACTAACATAAATAGATTCTTGAGGATCAAGGAAATCAAGGGCTATGGGGAGACAGTGGGAGAGTGGGGTTGAGAAACTTATTAGGCACGATTGAATGGTGGCACATACTCAATGGGTTGAATAGCCTAATTTGTGCTGTGTCTTATGACTTCATTCCTAATGACATACTGGATAAGCCAGCTGGCCCATCCAGCTTGGCCATACCCATGATGCCTGGAGCATCATGGATGTATACTCTGCAAATCCTATATCCAGGTGTTTTTTTTGGTTTCTTGCATTGCCCAGAAGATTAAGCACCAATAAAAATTTTGCAAAAGAAACTCTCCAATCCTGGATGTAGGTTTGGTTTCAGATGTCTCGTTGCCATACTAGATAACATCAGTGAGTCTCCGGAGGCACACTGATGATGTAACTTAGATGACGAAACATCTGAAACCGAACCTTGCAGCTCAGTGAGCAAACCTACATCGAGAACCTCAACCTGAGCTACAAATCTTCTCAAAACTTTCCAACCCTGCAATCGATCAAAACCGATTTCTTCTGTCAACGTATGGCTCAAAGATGCAAGACAGTGTCCTGTCATAGGCATTTACTAAGGCAATATAAAACAAAGCATAACTACACATATTTAAATACTCTGATGTTCAAAACAAAATCTCAGTACATTTGATTTGTTGATATTGAGATTAACACATAGGATGTTTTGATCAATAATTCAAAATTAAACTACACAATTCAAGGATTTATTTTTTTGAAAGAATTACAGGATTATTGATAATTTGGTTTATACTCATTCAGAATTACAACCAATATTGAGTTAATTTCTAGCATGAAATTATGCTTAATCGATAATTTGAATTTTCAAGCAAAAGACTTATTTGAAATACCATTTGCACATTTCTCAAGGGATAACATGGCAACTGATAGTTGAACCCTGGTGTAGGCATTATGCACCCAACTGTCGAGACTAAATCAACATTCAGATAGGCTTCTAAGTAGGCATCAAGCAACCCTAACAAAATGAGATAGTGGATGGTCCAAAATGCATCATTGAGATTCTGTGACAGTTTCAGAATCCTGACTGCAACTTTCAAAGACAAATTAATAAAGCTGCCGTTCCGACTTTGTCCAGGCACAGAGGCTAACCAGCAGTTATTAAAGGAAGTATTGGAAGTCTCTCTTTAAGAAGTCGTGACCATTTCTAATTTAGAGCTGAAAATGTGTTGCTGGAAAAGCGCAGCAGGTCAGGCAGCCTCCAAGGAACAGGAGATTCGACGTTTCGGGCATAAGCCCTTCTTCAGGAATCCCAAATCGGGCTTATGCCCGAAACGTCGAATCTCTTGTTCCTTGGATGCTGCCTGACTTGCTGCGCTTTTCCAGCAACACATTTTCAGCTCTGATCTCCAGTCCTCACTTTCTCCTCCCATTTCTAATTTAGGACAATTTATGGGTCCGGTTCTTCCAGAAATACCTACAAGGATACCAAACCACATCCCTCAACAGGCCCTACTTAATAGCAATATCTGGATTCACTATTTTTCTTCACTAAATTGAGGAACTATAGAGGAATAGGTGTTTAGTGCATGCAGCTCATTGTGAAAATGTTAATCGAATCTGCAATGGTTTGGTCTTCTTATCTGTAATGCAAGACAGGCGAAAATGGAAAAACTGGTCATTTGGTGCCTATTTGGCATACACACAAACTCTTGCTCCATTGTGCCATTTTTGTAGGTTTGAAATTTCTCTAGCAGGTATAATTGCTTGTCTAAACAATACTTCATGAAACATCTGAAACATGAAGAGTTAGAGAATGAAAACAAAGATTATGTTATTTGTGTCGCACAAGAGCTTGCAGTACTTTGGCAATCTTCACTGAAAACAAAATTTTTAAATTATCACTGTTTTCTGAGTTTCTTTATTTGTCCTGTGATCAAAAGTTAAATATTATTGCTAGTATATCAGCTAATGCTCAAAACTGCCTGAATAGTAGTTGTAACTCTCTTTAACTAATGTAATGCAAAGAGAAAATTCCAGCAGTGTCTAGAAATCTTGATACTGCCAAGACTAATTACCTCAACTAACAGAAACTTAAGTTGACACCTAGAGATTTCTCTTTGCCTTGTCTAATGCAATAAAAGATACATCTGCAATTTGACAAAACCATTCTGATTTAAAAAACAGCTGCCGTGGCAGGATATTCCTAATGGTTCAGCAGATAAAACATCATGTTGGCACAGTATTCAGCCATTAGATCAAGATCATCCCATGATTTGGAGATGCCGGTGTTGGACTGGGGTGTACAAAGTTAAAAATCACACAACACCAGGTTATAGTCCAACAGGTTTAATTGGAAGCACACTAACTTTTGGAGCGATGCTCCTTCATCAATCACCTGATGAAGGAGCGTCGCTCTGAAAGCCAGTGTGCTTCCAATTAAATCTGTTGGACTATAACTTGGTGTGTGATTTTTAAGATTATCCCAGATTCTGACCCTGGTCCTAACAGAATTAAATTCAGCAAAGTTGGGCATCTCAGTGTGCCAAGCCAAAAGAAAAGGCTGTGAATCATCCACAATCTTCCATTTGTACGTGTACATGTATACAGATATAATTTACCTAAGGTCAAGGCTCTGCAGAAAAGGAAACTGTTGTGGCAACCGCTTTAGCATTATTTCAGTCATACCACTGCACATCAGCAAGCCGAGATGTTTAAGAGTTTTCCCAGATGAATCTGATAGAAGCTGCACATCCACACTGGAGAGTCTTGTATTTATTAAATCCAAGCTTGCAAGATCTGATGGCAAAATCTTTACATACTCAGCAAGAGGTCCAGTCCCTGATAAGTACATAATTTAAATGATAAATGACTGAATCCATTTGAAATAAAAAATCTTCCTTCAGAACTTTGCTCCTCTTATATATACCTTGTAAAGTCAGCATCCAAAGGAAAAGGGCATAAAATGTTGACGCAACCAATTCCATAACTCTTCAGACTGAATACATAAGAAAATATTGGGCACACAGTAAGACTTGCTTTCAATTTCAGATATTTGATGAATTGAATTTAAATTCTATCAACTTGAGGTGGGATTTTAAATCATGTATCCAGAATACTAATCTGGGATTTGGGTCTTTGGAATTTTTGCCCAGTGACATTACCACAACACCATCATCTCCCCTACACTGTATGCTAAAAGCACTCCTACTTCCTAGTCAGAAGACACTGAGATTATGCAACAAATCCAGAACATTTAATTAAATGTTGCAGCACAGAAGACAATTATGTGGCTCATTGAGACTTTACCAGCCCCTGGTAAACTTTTTGATTAATTCCATTAGCATGTCCTATCCCCAAAGAACCGTCATATTTTTCTCTTTAAACATTTATCAAGTACCCTTGTATATTACTATTAAATCTGCTTCCACTAGCCTTTCAGGCAGCACATTCCAGATTAAAATTCACCATTAAAAAAATGTTTCCTCACGTTATCTTATATTCTTTTGCCAATCATTTTAAATCTTAATCCTCTAGTTACTAACCCTTTTACATTTTTTCTGAAATACTCTTAAAAATTATTTATATTTTGAATACCTCTAGCAAATCATCTTTGTATCTGCTTGACTTCTGAGATAAATTTAAGCGGACACTTCAGTGCAGTAAGTGTGTTTTGAATTTTAGGCCAAAATTCTGTTAATTCACTCAGGTGAATCCAAAATATCCTGTGTCACGATTTCAAGATTGAGTTATTTTAATGTTCTCTCAACCAACATATTCAAAACCAAGTTGTTTAGCAAGTTGTCTATCAAAGTCTACAAAAGTGTGTGTGCATTAAAAAGTAATATTGAATATATTAAACTTTAGAACAACTTAAGATGTATTAAAAGTTTTGTATAAATGCAAAATATTTTTATTTTCCCTTTCACATGATCCATGCAGTATTTTCCGTTGTTATTTCAAATTTACAGAATATTCAATCAATACTGAATACATAAACATAGTTCCAAACATCTGAAAGAAAAATACAATATTCTCTTAACCAATTACCAACTTTAAATGAATACTAGATTAGAGGGAAATTATAAATGTAATAGTAATTCCTTCAAGTGATTTAGGCTTTAGTATATCCATTCAATGATGAGTTTCACTTTAAATTTATTTGCCACAGACCTCCCACTCTATGATCTGCCTAGTCCGTTTCCACTACACTTCCACCTTAACCTTGAATCCCAACATTGCTCTTTCCACAATCCTTCCTCCACTATTACTTTTACAGTTCCTATCTTCATTGCCATGAGGTCAAATTTGCTCACTACTTGTCTTGCCCCCATTGCTGGACTTGTTCCTTGCCTGGTTCTCAGTCTTGACTCTGCTTTCACTCTAAGACACTTCCACTCCGGCTCCCACTCCCACACCATTTTTAAAAATATCTTTAAAGTCCTTCAGGTCTGTGGCCACCACTGGGGCTTCTCCTGGTTTCAGCTTCTTCGGGCTTCTGTTTTGAACTCACCCTGAAGTCATAGGCTTCAACTAGTGGCAGATAATAGTGCAGGTAACAGCTGCTATCTCAGAATGCAATTGGCTTTTCCAGGCAAGAAAATGTCTGAAGGAACCCAACTCCAGTTTAAGCAATGATTCCTGAAATAGTCTGGATTCACTTCACATTATAATTTTCAAACAACCACATACTTAAATGTGGATTCATTGAATTTCAAATTCTGGATATTGCGATTTTTGTAAATTACTTTTGAAATTGCTTTCTCTTCCAATTTCAGGTTATTGACTACTACTTCCTTAATTACAATACCAGGATGATTAGGGTTTTGTTATTTTGCTGTATTGTTATCATCCAACTAGTGGTGAAATTCAAATAAGCTCAGCCAAATGTTTCTCCAGCATAGTGCAACTCATTTCTGCTCTAAATTCATGATAGAAAGTAAATTGGCAATTGCAGATATAAATACCCACAGACTGGATAGCAGGGTGCAGATAAGTTTCCTTATTATTTGTTAGATTATATAGCTTTATGGAAAGTAAAGGAAGAATGTAAATGAAGATGTAGCTGCATTGCTCATCTCCATTATATTCTTCTGAGAAGAACTTAAGCATAGTTGGAGGATCAGGCTAGATGGCCTCTCATGCTGGCTCTATCGTTATAAGATCACAGCTTATTTTTGTCCTTAAGATCAAAGGGGGGAAGAGTGAAGTTATATATTGGTTCCTTGAAGAATCTAAAATCCTATCAACTTCAGCCTTGAACATTGTAAATACGAGATTGCTCAGTTATTGACTATTTTCCACATGAAGAAATCTCTCAACTCAGGCCTTAATGCTGACCTCTAATACTAAAATCTTGTTTCTGCACAGGTTACTGTCCAATGTGATCTCACCAACATCTTTTGTTGGCAATAGTATTTTGTCACTAAAACTTTCTAACATGAGATTTTACATTTTATTTTGAGTATTATGATGTCATTTTTACTGTCCTTTCACTCACTAACTGCTTGCTGCCTACAATTCACCTCCAAATGTGCTGTCTCTGATGCCAGCTTGCATACTTGCTCCATCAACACCAATCACAGCTCCTCCTTTGCCCTTTCATACCACTATCAGATATTCTTTTGGATGTTTACATTCCATGGTTCAGAATTCTCTCCTCAAAACTGTCTTCACATCCTGTGTCTCATTATCCATTTCTTCCTCATGATGAGAAGTATCTTGCTCCTTCATTAAAAAGGAGTTATATAAATGCAAATTATGGTAGGTACAGCAGTCATAATTACAATAATGCCAATCAGATGGTACACTCATTACTTTCTTCCAGGGCATCTCATCTGGCAATCTATAGGAAGAAATACTGTTTTATATTAAAAAAAAGTTTGACTGAAACACTAACAAATGTACTGGAATTTCTTCAAAACACTTAAAATGTTCAGCAGTTCAGAAATTCCACAGGTTCTTTAAATAGAATTATGATTAAAAAAAGAAGAAAGCAATAACAATTCTGCAAGTCAATTTGGAAATGTGGCAAACATTGAGTGAACATGATAAAAACAGAATACATTCCAGGCACGTGCCTTGTTACAAATATATTCTAACATACATCCGGAAATGGATCAAAAGGTTATATCAATATCAAAAAAGCTTAATAAATCGGTCACACTCTTAAATTTTCCCAGATTCCTTGCTTTAAAAGGGACATTTATATACAAATAAAGTTTACTTCCAAAATCTACTCACAGTTAAGTTCCAGTTCAGTGATGTTTGGCAAGTTCTCCAACATACTGTGCACAAAATTGCTGTTCATTAACATAGGTGGCTTGCTGAGGCTCACAGAAAAACTACAGACATTCGACAACTGCTCCAGTGCTGTCTCAGACAGTGGACCATTGATGCTATTCAAAAGGCTCAACTTCTCTAATTGAAGGTGAGAGATGTACTGTGACTCAAAACTGCCACATTCTGTAAACACAAACATTTTGTTTTTGATTCATGTGCTACTTACATTTTTAAAATAACAAGGTTAGTTTACCAAATTACATCAAAGTAACAAATCTCCTGTGGCAATGCTGATGGCTAATCAGTGATGAAATTTTAATACACAGTTGAATTATACCATATAATAAATATTATTTCATTGTTAAGGCACAGACACAAAAATTAAAGAGATTGTAAAACACACAAATTATGCACATCCTGTTATCAAATACCATTGTTAGAGATATTCTAGCATTGTTCTGATAAGCAAGAATGAAAGCAAAGACTGCTCCCTGAAAGCAACTTGACAAAATATATTGTGGTTGATTAGATCAAAGGCTACAGCAAAGATTAGAATACATAGTGCACCATAATTACAATGGCACAGAATATAATTTGTGACTTTGATTATGGCAAAACAAAAAAAACCCAAAGAACTATGCATGCTAGAAATCAAAAAAACAAAGTCAGGCATTGCTGGGGGATAAAAAGATCAGCAGGTCTGGCAGCATCTGTGGAGAGAAATCAGAGTGAATGTTTTGGGTCCAGCAACTCATCTTCAGAATGAATAAAGGGGTCTGCAGGAGGGTCACTGGACCCAAAATGCTGCATTCTCTCTATTGACACTGCCAGATATGACAAATACATTTAACTTGATACCTCTTAACTTGAAGTAATAAATATGGGATCCTTTACCAGTTGGTATGAGCAGGATGAGAAAAGGTGAACATTTCTGTCCATAGCAGATCAGCAAATCAACAGCAACAGAAGAAGGATTTGTAACAAATGGAGAGAAAAAAGATAGGCAATTGGGAACTTGGAAGTGTAATTGTGCGCAACTTCGGAGAATGAGATTTGTTCTCCCCACCCCCCTCCAACAGTGGAGAAGTTGAGATGAAAGGTGCTAGAGGGATGTAGACAATTATAGGTACAAAGTAGTTGGAGGTGGGCATAACAATGGACAAGTGTGTGGAAGTAGGTCACAATTAGCTATAGGTATAGCAACAAATCATGAATGGAAGAATATATTTTTAGTAGGACAACAGCACAGTACATTCAACAAAAAAAGAGGGAGTGAAGAAGAATAAAGTCATCAAAGGGGACGATGTAAAGACTAATAGGGAAAATAGCAGAATATATTATAGACTTGAGCTGACAAGCAGTAAAGAATATCCATGTTATACAAGTGTCAGACAATGACCATCTCTAATTATCAATAATCTTGCCATCTCCCCTAAACATTCATGCCACTATCATCTCTGATTTTCTCATCACTGACGCCCTGGAGGTTACCATCAAATTTTTAAAAAAGATCATCAGTATAAATATTGTAGATAGCAGAGCAGATTACAGAGTACTACAGGCGGCACGGTGGCACAGTGGTTAGCACTGCTGCCTCACAGCGCCAGAGACCGGGGTTCAATTCCTGCCTCAGGCAACTGTCTGTGTGGAGTTTACACATTCTCACCATGTCTGCGTGAGTTTCCACTGGGTGCTCCGGTTTCCTCCCACAGTCTAATTAATCTAATCTAATCTAAGTAACTGACCTCCACTCCTCAAAGTCTACCCACCGTCTCAAAGCACAAGTCACGAGCATGACAAATATTTTTATATAAAGTTATACTGGCACAGAAACAGACCCTTCGGTCCAATCCGTCCTTACCAACCAGACATCCTAAACTGAACTAGCCTCATTTGCCAGTGTTTGGCACATATCCTTCTAAATCCTTCTTATTCATGTACCCATTCACTAACACCAGTGCACAGTAGCAGTGTACATAATCTATGAAATGCACTGTGATAACTTGTGAAGAGATCTCAGGAAGCACTTTCTAATTCACAATCCCTATCATCTAGAAGGGACAGCAGATTCATGAGAACACTGCCACATAACACATCTGCCTTTCTTCTTCCCTTTTGGCCCACTGTATAGACTCAAAATATACACCTGAAAAAGGTGTGACCCTCAAATTCCAGACATATGTCATTTTATTTTCGCAGTTACTTCCCACTCTTATCTTTCTGCCCTTAGTATTTCAATAAAGCTCTGTGCACGCTCCAAGAATACCACCTCTACACGTAATATCTTTTTCAGCAATATTAGATTTCAGCAGTTGTTCTAGTTTGTTTATCTTGGTTGGTTCAGATTTTGTGTTCCTCTTTTTTTTGCTGTGAAGCAGCATCTGTTTAAGATTGTGCCATTTGCACCTCTTATAGACACATCTTTTGTTTCCTTACTTGTCATATTGCCACTTCCTTTGCCCTGTGGACACTTCTCTCATTTAATTGCTCCTGCCTACCACCTTATTACAGAATTTCTTCCCTTTTACCCATCTTCCCTCAAGCACACCCCTTTCACTTGCTTAAAGCCTATTACATTCCCAACATTCTAATTCTGATGCTAAGTCTTCGGCATGAAAAGCTAACTCTTTTTTCCGCTACACAGAGACTTCGGTTTTAGTCTCAGCCAGGTGGGTCAGATGCATTGGCATTGTGATAATATCATAACTATCAGACATTTGCCAGACATGTAACTGAGTCTTTTCTTACCTGTTGTTATTTTTGTATTTTCTTATAAAATCTCCACAGCAATTCTTCTCCCATAGCCTTTTACTTACCTGTCAGTTTAGGAGTTGTCATTTCTGGGGAGGTAAAACATAATGATAAATTCTCCCAATTTTCCACAGAACTTAGTGACAGTTCCCTCAGTTTTGGCAATCGAAACAAAACATAGCGAAGTGATATCAAAGAAGGGCTTTTCTGTCTGGCGTGAAGTGTCAATGCTTGTAATTTTGTTAATACTGCAAGGTGGTGCAATGAACTGTCCTGGATAAATACTGAAGTGCACAAAACCAAATGAGTCAGTTGTTTGAAGAAAGCAATTTCTCTTAGCAGTTTTTGATCTAGCACTTGTATATTATTACTCAGTTGTAACTTCTGTAAGTTTGCAAGTGATTTCAAAGTGCTTAGACTCTCCAAATTTTTTTTCATATCAATAGTAACAGCTGTCAGGTCAGGTAGTAAATTCACCATCCTCTGTCGTTGCTTCTGCGTTGCTTCCTTAATCACCACAGATCTTATTCGCCTTTTTCTTAGTGTTCTCCAAAAGAACGAGTTACAGCATTGTAAACTTTTCAGGACAATTGTACCATTCATCCATAAAGTAGGGTGATCAATTAACTGTTGTAAGTACTTGCAGGTTGCACGGACGTTAGCTTTTCCTTCTGGTGTTAGATATCTAAATACTTCCAACAATATATCCTGAGGTAGGTTTAACCAGTGATGAGGTTTTTCCATATTAGTTGAAAATCTTATTCTTCCTTAATACATCCAATTAATTGCTTCTGTACCAATATTTTTCATATTAACATCTACAAGAAAACAAGAAAATATCACAATACTTGACAAGGACTCTTCAAATATTTTGTATTAGTTGTCAATGTAGATTTAGATTCAGAAAAAAAATAATTCATTGAATTCTAACTTTTTCAAAAACTCATATACAAATCCACTTTGTTGTCTAGGGATAACAGCAGGGTACAAAAGTAGCAATGGATATGTACTTAAACATTTTCATCTCTTTCCTAGTAAAGACATTTCTACCATTGCTTTACTTATTTGCTGTAACTGCAGAACCACATCTCAAAATTTCATTTTTCCATCAGCTAACTTCACAACAAAACCCATAATTGAAAGCCATAAAACTTAAACACTATTTGGTTATACGTGATAAATAGACAAACATCTGCACTGTTAGAGCTTTTAAGTGAGATCTTAAATACTCTTTATGAATAGATTCATGCAAAAGATCCCATGAAACTACTGACAGAACACTCACAGTTCCCTCTGGCTATTATTTATCTCTCAACCAATACCACTATAATAACTTGGTATTCATCTCGCTGCTCTTTTTGACCCTGGATGTGAACAGTTTACCACATTTGCAATTGTTCCAGAGGCTGGATCAAAAAAAATGTTGTACTTTTGGTCACCATGAGATAGTGAAAGGTGCCCACATAATGTAAATAATTTTAAAAACTGACACGAGTGCACACAAAACCAACTCATGAATCAATCGTACCATCATGAAAATATATACAATTTTACTTCTAAATACACAGTATCCACAAAATTTAATTATTTCACAATAAGACAATATTCAACCTCCAATATATCTTTTATATGTTTTGCAAAACAAAACTGAAGCCTATGACTTCAACAATTTAGTATACTGCCATTAATGTCATGAAACACCCTAGCATTATAAGTATGACCTGCACTACTTAATTAGATAATAGGTCAAGATGATTAAGAGTTTGGTCAATGAGTAAACTTGAGGGAGCGCTTGAAGGTCAAAAAAAGGAGTTAAAGAGGTGTGGGCAGGGAATCCAGAGCAAATGCAGATACACAAAAAGGCCAAAGAAACAGTTTATGGTTATCTCATGACCTGGTGGAAATTGCAGGTGAGGGATCTGAATGAAGCAAGGATGTTCAGAGCAAAGGTTGTGAAAAAAAACTTAAGAGGCATTCACATTACACTGCAAATGGAGTGAGCTAGGTGAGAGCAATATTAACAGATCAGTGTCCTTTAAAGTTAGAGAGTGTATTCATCAGTCTAGTAACTGTCGGGAAAAAGATTTGAATACATCTCAGTCCAACACCAGCATCTTCAAATCATATTTTCCGACAGTTTGTGAAAATTTACTACCTACCATAAGTTTCTACCGTCATATGATCGACTCTGCGCGTGCGCGAACCTGACCACTGGAACTGCGCGCCATTCCGCGCGTGCGCACATGGTCTATTTGTGACGTTACACGCGTTCATTGGGCAGGCCGAAGAGCCAAGGTCCAATCAAGTGCCGATGCCTTGGATTCGAACATTCCTAACGATTTTTTCGGTTTGAAATGGTTGTTGCGGGAGACACGGGAGTGCGGGTAAGTTAACGGATTTGTTTCTGCAGTCGGAGCTTGACGAGGTTACCGGTTGAGGAGGCAGAGGGAAGGGAGGGTGGAAGGACGGGTTCGCGGTGCTTGGAAATGGGGGTGGGGGTAAGAGTCGTTCGCGTCGACCGTCTTGGGTATGCTCGCTCTCATACAATGACAGCAAAATTGGAGCTACATGGGGAAAATTGCAATAGAAGTTTAATTGATTCCCTCTTTATCGAGACGTGGACGGCCCAGAGTTACTTATCTAACCGTGACCCCAAATACTTTTTGGCGATTTGGTCAAAATCAGTAATGCGGGCTGAGAAAATGGAGGGAACTCTTTGAAATGAATGCCTGGTTGTGATGGGTGACCTGCAGATTGTTGACTTAGGTTGCCTGGAAAAAAAATTCTCTCACGTTGTTGGGTTGACTCATTCAGACAGTTGAATTGCTGCGGAATGTTGGTTTGTCCCTATGTTTCCTAATTGTACGAAATGATTTATTGGTTTGGTGCTTTAATGAAGTAAGTAGGTGTAACGTACCTAGCGATAAAAATACTGCAATGGATGGAATCCAAATTTGACAAACAGGAGGCTGGAAGAACACAACAAGCCAGGGAGCATTAGCAAGTGGAGAAGTCAACATTTTGGGCATAACCCTGCCTCAGGAATGGAGGTGGGGTTCGGGGAGGTGCAGACACAGGAGGGGGAAGAGAAGGGTTACGGGTGGGGAAAAGGGCAGAATGATGAGGTAGTGATAATTGAATACAGATGGTGGTTATGACCTGGTTGGTTGATGGGAGGGGTAAATCTGGTTGGTACCTAGAAGGGTGAATGGGAGGAATAGAAGGGAGGAGGTGGGGATGGATAGGAAGGTTATTTGAAATTGGAGAAGTCTAATGTTGACAGCTGTGGGCTGTAGGCTACCCAGGCAGAAGATAAGGTGGTGTTCCTCTGAATAGCGGTCTGATCCACAGTGGCAATGGAGGAGGCTGAAGGTGAATATGTTGGACAGGGAGTGGGCAGTGGAATTGAAATGGATGGTCAGGCTGCCTGAGAGGTTTGGCAAAACGTTCCCTTAGTTTATATTTGGTCTCACCTTTTTATAGAGAAGGCTACATTAGGAGCACCGGATGTAATAAACTAGGCTGGAGGAGAGGCAGGTGAACATCTACTGGGGGGGATGGTTGGTGGTGTAAGTGGTGTGTACTAAGGAGTGATTGAATTGAATGGGTTCTTGTGGAAGGCAGAGAGGGGTGGGAAGGGGAAGATATTCTTGGTGGGGACAAGAGTCACAGAGATGCACAACGCAGAAACAAGCCCTTTGTTCCAACTCGTCTTTGTTGCCCAGATATCCTAACCTTATTAGCCCCATTTGCCAGCACTTGGCTCTTATCCTTCTTAAACCTTTCCTATTCATATACCCCTCCAGATGTCTTATCAATGCTGATTGTATCAGCCTCCACCATTTCCTCTGGCAGCTCACTCCATACATGCACCAGCCTCTGCGTGAAAATGTTGCCCCTTAGGTCCCTTTTATATCTTTCCCCTCTCCCACTAGAGGGCTGTCTGAATGACGGGGGTAAAAGCATGGTGTTTAAAATAGGTGGACATCTGGGATGCTTGCAAGTGGAACGCCTCCTCATCAGAGCGGATGCAGTGGAGATAGAGGAGTTGGGAAAACAGGATAGAGTTTTTGCAGGACATGGGGTGGGAGGAGATATGGTCCAGGTAGTTATGAGTGTCTGAGAGTTTATTGTAAATGTCAGTCCATAAACTAGAGCATAGAACGTTACAGTGCTGTACAGGTCCTTCGGCTCTTGATGTTACATCAACTGGTGAAACCAATCTGAAGCCTATCTAACCTCTACTAGTCCAATCTCGTCCGTGTGCCTATCCAATGACTATTTAAATGTCCTTAAAGTTGGCAAGTCTATTATTGTTGCAAACAGCACATTCCATGCCCCTACTACTCTGAGTAAAGAAACCACCTCTGGCATCTGTCCTATTTCTATCAACCCTGTCTGTCCCCTCGTGCCAGCCATCTAAGGAAAAAGGCTCTCGTTGTCCACCCTATCTAACTCTGATTATCTTGTATGTCTCTATTAAGTCGCCTCTTAACCTTCTCTCTAACGAAAACAGCCTCAAAGTCTCTCAGCCTTTCCTCTTAAGACCTTCTCTCCATACCAGGCAACATCCTAGTAAATCTCCTCCGAACTCTTTCCAAAGCTTCCACATCCTTCCTATTATGCGGTGACTGTTGGTGAGGAATGATATTCAGTCCCTTGCAAGGGGGGCGACATAGAATCAGAAGGTGTGGAGTCAGTATGTATAGAGCTGAGAAATTCTACGGGTAGAAGGACCCAGTGGGAGTTATCTACAGGTTCCCAAACAGTAGCCTGGATGTAAGGTGTAAATTCAACAAGGAATTGAAATTGGCCTGTTGCAAAAGTACTACTACAGTTGTTATAGGGGATTTCAACATGCAGGTAGACTGGGAGAATCAGGATGGTACGAGATCCCAAGAAAGGGAGTTTTTGGAGTGCCTCCGAGATGGATTCTACCAATGAGAAGGCAATTCTGGATCTGGTGTTGTGCAACGAACCAGATTTGATGAGGGACCTCAAAGTAAAGGAGCCATTAGGAGGTAGTGACTAGAATACAAATATTAATCTGCAATTTGAGAGGGAGAAGGGAGAATCTGAAATGTCAGTATTTCAGTTGAACAAAGGGAACTATGGAGCTATGAGGGAGGAGCTGGCTAAAGTTCAATGGTGCAATACCCTAGCAGGGATGGCAGTGGAACAATAATGACAGATATTTCTGGATACAATGCAGAAGGTGCAGGATCAGTTCATTCCAAAGAGGAAGAAAGATCCTAAGGGGTGGCCATGGCTGACTAGGAAAGTTAAGGTCTGTCTAAAGATAAAAGGGAAGTATAACATAGCAAAGATGAGCAGGAAGCTGGAGGACTGGGAAACTGAAGCAACAGAGGATAACTAAGGCAATGTGCAGAGAAAAAATGGGTACGAAGGCAAACTGGCCAAAGATAAAAGGAAGATAGTAAAAGCTTTTTTAGGTATGTGAAAAGAAAAAAATGGATAAGACTAAATTTGGGCCCTTGTAGACAGAAACCGGTGAATTTATTATGGGGAACAAGGAAATGGCAGAAGAGTTGAATAGGTACTTTGCTTGTGTCTTCCCCAATGAAGACAGATCCAATCTCCCAGATGTAATAGTAGCTGAAGGACCTATGGTAATGGAATAACTGAAGGGAATTTATATTAGGCAGGAAATGGTATTGGATAGATTGATAGGTCTGAAAGGTAATAAGACCCCAGCACCTGATGGTCTGTATCCCAGGGTATTTAAGGGGGTGGCTTGAGGAAATCGTGGACACATTAGAACATTGGAAAATGATTACCATCGATTCAGGATTAGTTCCTGTGGATTGGAGGGAGGCTAATGTTGTCCCACTTTCCAAGAAGGGAGGGAGAGAGAAAACAGGGAATTATAGACCGGTTAGCCTGACGTCAGTGGTGGTAAAGATGCTCAAGTCAATTATAAAAGATGAAATTATGACTCATTTGGATAGCAGTAACAGGATGGGTCAGAGTCAGCATGGATTTATGAAGGGGAACTCATATTTGACTAATCTTCTGGAATTTTTTGAGGATGTAACTATGAAGGTAGACAAGGGAGAGCCAGTGGATGTAGTGTACCTGGACTTTCAGAAAGCTTTTGATTAAAGTCCCACATAGGAGATTAGTGAGCAAATTTAGGGCACATGGTATTGGGGAAAAATACTGACTTGGATTGAAAATTGGCTGACTGACAGGAAGCAAGGAGTAGTGATAAATGGAATGGCTAGCGGTGACCAGTGGGGTACTACAAGGTTCGGTGCTGGGACCACAGCTGTTTACAATCTGCATTAATGATATAGGTGAAGGCATTAAAAGTAACATTAGCAAATTTGCTGATAGCACAAAGCTGGATGGCAGGGTGAAATGTGAGGAGGATGTTATGAGAATACAGGGTGATTTGGACAGGCTAGGTGAGTGGATGGATGCATGGCAGCTGTAGTTTAATGTGGATGAATGTGTGGCTATCCACATTGGTGGCACGAACAGGAAGGCAGATTACTATCTAAGAGAAGTCAAGCTAGATAAAGGGGAAGTACAACGACATCTAAGTGTCCTTGTACTTCAGTCAATGAAAGCAAGCATGCAATGAAGAAAGATAATGGCATGCTGGCCTTCATAACATGAGGAATTGAGTAAAGGAGCAAAGAGATCCTTCTGCAGTTGTACAAGACCTTGGTGAGACTGCACCTGGAGTATTGTGCAGTTTTGGTTTTCAAATTTGAGGAAGGACATTCTGGCTATTGAGGGAGTGCAGCATGGGTTCACGAAGTCAATTTCTGGAATGGCGAGACTATCATATGTTGAAAGATTGGAGCAACTGGGCTTGTATGCCCTTGAGTTTAGAATGTTGAGAGGGGATCTGATTGAGACGTATAAGATTATTAAAGGATTGGACACTCTGGGGGCAGGAAGCATGTTTCTGTTGATGGGTGAGTCCAAAATCAGAGGACACAGTTTGGAAACAAGGGGTAGGCCATTTAGAACAGAGTTGAGGAGAAACGTCTTCACCCAGACAGTGGTGGATATATGGAATGCTCTGCCAGTGGAGGCCAAGTCTCTGGATACTTTTCAAGAAAGAGATGGATAGAATTCTTTAAAGATAGTGGAATCAAGGGTTATGGGGATAAGGCAGGAACAGGATACTGATTGTTGATGATCAGCCCTGATCATAATGAATGGTGGTGCTGGCTTGAAGGGCCAAATGGCCTACTCCTGCACCTGTTGACTGGAACTATGGCCTCGCCCCTTGTTGGCCTGTCTACATAGTGTTAGGAAACCCTCCTGCACACATTGGACAAAAGCTGACCCAACTAAAGTACTTGAATTATAGTGTTCCCAGTCAATATTTGGAAAGTTGAAGTCCCCCATAACATCTACCCTGTCACTCTCATTCCTATCTTGACCAAATGAGGTTAAGGGTCGGGTGGAAGTTGTTGGCAAATTTGATGAACTGCTCCAGTTCAGCTTAGATGCAGCACCAATGCAGTCATCCATGTAATAAGGGAAGAATTAGGGAACGGTATCTCTGTATGTATTGAAGACTGTTTGACGTAGCCAACAAAGAGGCAGGTGTAGCTGGGACCTGAGAGTGCCCATGGCTACCTCCTGGATTTGGAGGAAATGGGAAGAAATGAAGGAAAAATTATTGACAGTGAGGACTAATTTGGCTAGGCAGAGGAGGGTATTGGTGGAGGGGGACTGTATGGGTCTGTTGGACAGCAAGAAACTGAGGGTCAGCAGACCATCATTGTGGGGAATGAACGTGTATAAGGACTGCACGCCCAAAGTGAAGATGAAGTGCTTGGGACTGGGGAACTGGTTTCTGAACAGGTGGAGAATTTGGTTGGTTTCCCAGAAGGGAATGTTTTGCCGAGCATTTCAGCCGGGACTGTATGGGCCAGCCTGACCACCTAGTCACCGCCCATTCAATTCACCTTCCCACTACCTCTCTGACATGTCCAACCTCAGCTTCGTCCCGTGCCACAGCGAATCAAACTGCAAATTGGAGGAGCAACACCTTATCTTATGCCTGGGCAGCTTACAGCCTGGAGGACTCGATGTTGAATTCTCCAATTTCAAATAATCTTCCTTCCCATCCCCTGACTCCCTTTTCAGCCCTGCCTCATACCTTCCATTCCTCCTACTGGCCCTTCCTTCTACATACCAACCAGATACCCTCCCATCAATCAACCTGTTGTACCCACCACCCATATTCCTCCTACTACCTCACCATTTCACTCCTCACCTGACCATAACCCTTCCTACCTCTACCCCCTCTTTGTCTGCAGCTCCCCTATTGCCTCTTCCATTCCCGAAGAAAGGTTATATCCAACTGTTGACTTCTCCACCTCATGATGTTGCCTGGTTTGGTGTGTTCATTCAGCTACCTGTTTATCTACTTAATGAAAGACTTGGCATTAACTGTGCCTCAGCGTGGATCCTTGAACAATATTTTGTTGACATGTAGCTTGTACAGTTATTGGGTAATAAAAGAAAGCATTAATTTCACCACAGCTGGAGTATCGTGTTGAATTCTGGCATTACACTCTCAGAAGCATGTTAATAGTTCAGAAAGGAGCCAATTGAATTAAAAGCAGGGGTAGGTGTTATGTTTTCTTTAATGAACTCCTGTTGGGATACAGGAGGCTATTGGAGTACCACAGGGATAAGTACTGGGTCCAGAGTTATTTACTATGTTTGGATGATGAAAATTAATTAATTACTGCCAAGTTTGAAGTTGACACAAAGAGGAGGGTAACAGTTACAGAGAGGATTAGACAAGTTGAGTGACTGGACAGAAACTTGACATGGAATATGCCGTGGAAAAATGTGAAGTGATGCACCTGGGCAGTGTGAATAGAGGAGTTAAGTAATATTTAATTTGGAAACTACCACAAAAAGCTGCAGTGGAGGAATTTGGTGTTCTCACGCATGAATCCCAAAAAGCTAATCTCAAGTGCACTGAGTTATAGAGAAAGCAAATGGATTGTTTGCCTTTATTAAAAATGTGACCTTATGGAAATGTACAAGATTCTTCAAGGACTTGATAGGGAGATATGGAAAGGTTTGTTTCTCTTTGCGGGACAGTCTAGGACCAGAGGACATAATCTGACAATAAAAAAGGGTTTTACATTTAAGATGAAGATGGGAAGAAATTTCTTGAGGGTTGTAAATCTGTGGAATTCTTTACCACAGAAGCCTGTTGATGTTGGGTTATATTGCATATTGAAGGCTGAGATGGACATTTCTAATCAGTCAGGAATTTAAGGGTTATGGAGAATATACAGCTGAGTTGAGCTGAGGTTTGTCACTGCTATGATTGAATTGAATGGTGTAGCAGATTTGATGACCTGAATGTCCAATGTTTGCACTTCCACACACGTCATTTATTGTATCCGTTGCTCCTGATGCGGTCTCGTCTACACTGGGGCGACTGGACACCTACTCGCAGAGCGCTTCAGAGAACATCTCCGGGACACCCGAACCAATCAACCCAACTACTCGGTGGCCAAAAATTTTAACTCCCACTCTGCTGAGGACATCCAGGTCCTGGATCGCCTCCATCACCACTCTCTTTAGCATCCAACACCTGGAGAAAGAACACCTCATGTTCCGCCTCAGGACCCTTCAACCCCATGGGATTAATATGGACTTCACCAGTTTCCTCATCTCCCACCCCACCCCACCTTACTCCATTCCAACCTTCCAGCTCAACACCTTCCTCATGACCTCTCCCACTTGTCAATCTTCCTTCCTACCTGTCCGCTCCACCCTCCTCTTCAAACCTATCACCGTTACCCCCACCTCCATCCACCTATTGTACTCTCAGCTACCTTCTCCCTGGCCTCACCCCCTCCCATTTATCTCTCCACCCCCAAAGCTCCCAGCCTTATTCCTGATGAAGGGCTTTTGCCCAAAACGTCAATTTTCCTGCTCCTCGGATGCTGCCTGATCTGCTCTGCTTTTCCAGCACCACTCTAATCTTGACTCTAATCCCCAGTACCCACTTTTGCCTGGCCTATGTTTGCATCTATGTCTCGTAGTCCTAAGTATTACTAAAACACTATATGGCATGAGTCAGTCCACAGCCATGAACAGTTTTGGTCCTGTTTATCTAAGGAAAGCTATCCCAGCAATGGAAGTAGTCCACAGAAGGTTCACCTGGTCGATTGAGTATGGAGGAAGATTCAGTAGGTTGAGCTTATACTCATTAAAGTTTCGAAGAATTAGTGGGGGTCTTATTGAAACATTTAAGATTCTTAGGGCACTTAATGTGGTAGATGTGCAGAGGTTATTTCCTTTCTAAGAGTCTGTGACCAGAAGGTTTAATCTCTGAGTAAGGAGTCATCCATTTAAGACACGTGAAAATTGTATTTCTTCTGTCTGAATAATGATATGGAATATTATATAGCAGAGAGCTGGACATGTTTCTAATAGAGTCATTGAGGTCTGCAACATGGGAACAGGCTCTTTGGCCCAGCCTGCCCATGCCACCCAGTTTCCACAATTTTAACTAATCCCATTTGCCTGCACTTGATCCATGGCTTTGTGAATGGGCAATAACATTTCATGAATTTGGTTGAGTTTTTCTGAGAGGGTGACCAAGAAAGTAGATGAGGGCAGAGCAGTAGACGCTGTTTATATGGACTTTAGCAAGACCTTTGAGATACTGCATGTAGGCTATTGAGTAAGGTTAAGTCTCGCAGGATCCAGGAGAGCTAGCTAATTGGCTTGACCTTTAGACAGAGGTTGGTGCTAGAGGGTTATTTTTTTGAGACTGGAGGCCTGTGACCAGCGGTGAGCCACGGGGATAGGTGCTGGATACACTGTTATTTGTGATTCATAAAAATGATTTGGATGAGAATTAAGGAGCTATGGTTAGTAAGTTTGCAGATGATACTAAGATTGGTGCAATAGTGGGCAGATTATCTGGGAATGCAGTGAGATCTTCATCAACTGGGCTGAGGAATGGCAGATGGAGTTTAGTTAAATAAACGCAAGGTGTTGCATGTTGAGAAAGCAAACTGGGGTAGGACTTACAATCAAGGGTCCTTAAAAGTTATGGGAATAAGTCAGGAGTATGGAGTTCAAGATTATCAGATTAGCAAAGATCTTAATGAATAGCAGAACAGATTAGAGGAGAGCCTGCTTCTGCTTCAACGTCGTATAGTCTTACCATTCAAGAAGAACATGATGTTCTTACTGTGGTCTCAACTATACATTTCAGCCTAACCTTGAAAAATATTTTACACCTTTTTAAAAATAGTCAGAAATGTATCTCCTCTGCCTTCCAGTATTCAATGACCCTGTCTCTACTGCATTCAAGGAAGTATTAAGAAGGGCTCTGCAAGGTATTCCAAAAACACTCAATCCTCAGGGAGGAAAAGATTTTTCCTTATATCAGTCTTAAATTCTCTGACACTATGTCATCTGGACCTATACCTTCTCATCAGGGGAAACATCCTCAGCATTTATCAAACCTATTGACATTCCTATATAATTAGAGTCATAGAGGTGTACAGCATGGAAATGGGGTCCAGCTCATCCATGCTGACTAGATATTCCAAACTGTTCCATTTGCTAGCATTTGGCCCGTATCCCTCAACTCTTCCTATTCATATAGATGCCTTTTAAATGTTGCCTCCACCACTCCCTCTGGCCACTCATTCCGTAAACCCACCAAAAAGTTACCACTCGGGTACCTTTTTAAATCTTTCCCATCTCACCTTAAACCTATGTTTTCTAGTTTTGGGCTCCCCTACTCTGGGAAAAAGATCTTGGTTATTCACTCTATCCTTGCCCCTCATGATTTTGTAAACCTCTGTAAGGTAACCATTCAGCCTCTGATGCTCCAAGATAAAAGAGCACCAGCCTATTCAGCTTCTGCCTAAAAAAAGCTTTCAGCTGTTTTTTTTTTCCCCATTTAAATAATCCTCTGTTCTGTTATTATGCCTTACAAAATGAACAACTTCATATTTTCCCACATCGTGCTCCATTTGCAAACTTTTTGTTCAGTGGGAACACTTATTATCTGTTTTTTATATTTCGTTTTAACTTTCATTTTTAGTCATCTTTGACATTCTTTTTGGTTTGAGTCCAGTTTTCTGACTTTCACTCATCCTTGCAAAATTATGGCCTTTTTCTTTAAATGCAAACTCTTTAACTTCCTTAGATGGTTGTGGATGATGCATCCTTCCCTTGAAGTTTTTTTTTCTCAAGCCGTAGAAATAAATGTTCAAAGTGTTTAGACAAAGAACCAAAGGTGAACTGTACCTTTTTCTGAGTATTCACTCTCATCACCTTAAATGTTATGCTCTGGAATCTCTTATGACCTACCCTGTATTCTAGTTTCCCACTTCACTTTCTGTGTTCACATGCTTCATAATTGTCCTCCTTCAAAATACTTCTTAGATTCACTTTTCTGTCCCTCAAGCTGAACATAAATATTTGATCAAATTACAATCACTGCTATCAAGGTGCACTTCCACTGTCATTAATTGCTGTAATCCTGTCTTGTTGCATATTACCAGGTGTGGTAATGTCTGCTCTCGAACATAAGGAATTGATGTGAAAGTACTCTTTTTAAAAACACATTTAAGAGACAAGTCTTGTAAATATGATTTGTCTGATCTGTATGCAGGTTAAAATCACCCATGTGTATCTTCCCCCTCTTCCCCCCCCCCCATGATTTGTTACCTATTTCTCTCATGCCAATCTTTAAACCACTTATTTAACACTCGCTTCGTTTAGCCTTTTGAGTAATAATTTTGAGTAGTAATCCAAGATTATTGCCTTTTGATATTATCCTCTTCATTTTACTCCTACCAGCTCGTATTCCCTCGGGGATTTTTATAGTTATTCAAAACCGTGAGAGGTCTAGACATTGATGCAAGAGTTGAATTCTAGAAATACATCTTCAAAGTGATTAGACAAAGAACCAAAGGTGATGAGGAGAAAAATGTTTGCAGCATCTGTCTATATGGGCCAAAATGACCTGTTTCCACATAGTAGGGAATCTAATCTAATCTAATTTAAACATGTGGAGTTAATTGCTTGAGAGGATGGTAGAAATGCATGTAATTTCAACAGGGGATTAGATAAGCATTTAAAGGGAAACCATAGCATAAGTATGGGAAAAAATGGACAAATGAGTCAAGCATGAATACCCTCTGAGAGATAAAAGCAGAGCTGCAGAAATTGCTGTGGAGAGAGGAAGTTGTTTCAGGTGTGTGTGACCTTTTATCCGAACTTGGAAATTCACAAAGCTAAAAAGGCAAAGATACTTTGACTTGTTCGTTCCAGCATTTTCAGTGATTTCGTTCCCAGTTTCCAGAAAGACTATTTTAATCATACTTGGGTTGAAATACTGCTTGTGCTATGTAGCCTTTCTATAAGCTGGGAACTACATTATAAAATGCAACATTATACTTTAGCATTGGAATGCACCAAATGCATCCGAATTCGTTTCCAACAAACTAATAGTCTAAATGAACATTCCTTAAATTGTTACAAGTTTTGAATCAACAGATAGTTTTATTTGAATTAGGTAAATAAAAAAAATCAGGCTGCAGTCTAGAAGGGTAAGAGAGACAGCTCTCTAGTCTTGAAATCGATTGTTCAGAAATACCAGTTGTCCAGAAGTTTTTTTTGAGCAGCCACAAACAACTTGCACAATTGCTTTAATATAGTTTGGGGCCAGAAGCATGACAGAATACATCTTTTGGATTAGTAAAACATATATTTTATTACAGATTTGTGTTTTAGCGTATTTTATCTTTCAGATCAAGGCTTATAACTGATGGTGTTTCGTGTTCTCCCTCTTGTGGTTAGGCATTGCAACATCATTCCATTACCACCAAATTCCAAAATCCAGAAATGGTGGTTTCATGCATTCTGGACTGGAGCGGTTTACAATGTGTGTGTATTGTTTGCACTGTGAACTAAAATATTCAATTCACTTTCTCTTTAAATAAGGATCTTTAAAATGTTTATAATCTAATCTTTCATATATGCATTGCTAATAAAGCATGGACAGCTTGACTGTGCCTTGAATCCCAGTGCAACTGTGGAAGAGAAAATTTTAGCTGATTCATTAATGTCTATCATGAAATGTCCAATGAATCAGTTATCCTACTTTCTGTCTGAAATGTCTTAACTAGTTGGAAATCAAAATCATTACCCTAGCCAAACCAACTGTGATAAATATACAAATATTTTGTCAGACTATTCGAGTATGTTTGCAAATGAAATAAAAATAGAGGACAAATGGACCACCATAATACTGCAGTAAGTCAGTCATATAGCAGCATGGAAACAGATGCTTCCGTCCAACCAGTCCATGTCAACTACACCAGTCCCAATTGCCTGTTCCTGGACCATATCCCTCCAAACCTTTTTTAATTATGTACTTACACAAATGTCTTTTAAACATTGTAATTATGTTAAAGTACAGATTTAAGATGGCCCAGCGAATCCCTTGTGGACTCTACCTGTAAGCCTCTCTTTGTTCGTCTCGGAAATCGTACTCTTTGGTCTGGAGTAAAAAACCTCTCACAGACAGTTTAGCTTAATTATAGTCATTCCCTTTATTTACCAATAGCATCACTGTTACAACATAACACTGATATCTATAAGCTAAACTAACTAGGTTCTAATAACCCAGGAGAGTAGGGCACCAGTTCTTCAAGAGCCTTAGCATGCTACTTTGCTGTCCTGTCATAAATAGGCTTCTTTATACAAAAAGCTTACAAAAACACTGCATGTTCTTAACAGGACAGATAACCGTGAAGGACACTAAGGGAGAGAAGTTAATTGATACCAAGTTTCATTTCAAGGTCTGAATCAAACACTCTTATTAGTTTCACAAGGGAATAGCCGTGAATGTTTACGCACACTCTGTACTGTTAAGGCGAATGTTCTTAGTTGCCTTACAATCCCTGCAGCAAATGTGTTCTATAATTCAACATTACATTTCAGTCTAAATGTTTAAAAACAAGTTTTAAGACTATAGAATTTCTCAGTCCCTCCTTTTGTCATTTCGTGACAGTTATGCCCACATCCATTCCTTCCTCAGGACGTTCATTTCACAGGCAAACCACCTTCTGTTTAAAACAAAATTATCTCAATGTCTTTTTAAAATCTCTTTCCTTTCACCTTAAAATTGTGCCCCCAGTCTTGAAATCCCCCATCTTAGGGAACAGACACCAATCATTAACCCTATCTATACCGCTCGTGATCGTATAAACCTCTATAACGTCACACCTCAACCTCCCATGCTCCAGTGAAACAAGTTGCAAGTGTTCACTGGTTCACAAGAAAGCATATTAAATAGATAATATCTGAGGCTACATGAAACTGTAATAATTTGATTTGGTACTGTGACCATGGCCACAATTTGAGATGATGTGACATATATTTGGATGTTAATTGGCTTGAAGGATGCAATTTAACAAATATTCTTAATGTTTAATTTCTCCCATTACTCAAAATGGAAGATATGAACATCATTCCTCCTCTAAAACGTAGCTAGGTAATATCAATGATCTTAATAAAGGCAAGATGGCTAAATCTTAACAGGGCAAAATTATTATGGAAATAATTTGTTTAGTACTGATAATCATCATGTGACAGATGGTGGATATGGAGGAGATCCCAGCAGAGTGAAAGTTGGCCAGTAAATTACCATAATCAAGAGGTGACAAAATCGGTTTATATCCGACATTTGAAACCTGACTATTATTAAATGCAGGAAATGTGAGTTCAAGCAATGCTGCTTAACTAATTTTCTTAAGAAATGAGAAACCATGGTAATTATGAAATAAATCCAAGATGATGATGCACCTTTTCTTCCAGAAGGTTTCTACCTGAATTGCATGTGAAACCTCTTGAATAAGCCTCAAGTTAAAGAGGATGAGATCATATTAGAAATGGTTAGGAAGCTGGCTGAAACATAATTGTTCAAGAAGTTGACAGTTGCACTGAAGAGGGAGTACTGATTTGGCCAAGTCATCAAAAACAGAGAGGGAATAATGCTCTAAGTGGTTAATGATATCCTGCACAAATCTGTATTCTAGCCTTAGTTACTCAATATATTTATTTTGTGATGTAGGAAGCAACATATGCTAATTTGCCAATGATGCACAAATAGGTAGCATTACGTGCAATTCACGAAAAGGATGTTGATTTAAGTAAACTGGCAAAACTGTGGCAGTTGACTTTGCATGTTAAAGGAATGTAAAATCATCTATTTAAGACCTGAAAAAAAGTGTATTTTCTAATTGGTAAAACCCAGAAACAATGGAGGGGCCAGCAAATTGGCATAAGTTATAAAACAAGGTGATCAATAAGTTTTACCTGGTCGTGAAGGAGAGATCACGTTCAGAGTAGGACACAGCCTAAGTGACTATATAGTTCATGGAATTTAATGCAATGGGGAAGAGGTGTTTTTTGTTTGGCTCACAACATGGTTGTACACAACACCAAATTATAGTCCAGCATGTTTATTTAGAAGCACTAACTTTTGGGGTGTTGCTCCTTCTTCAGGTGGTTGTAACTGATGACAACCACCTGATGAAGGAGTTGTGCTCTGAAAGCTAGTGCTTCCAAATAAACCTGGTGTTGTGTGAATTTTAACATTGTACCTGACATTTGGTCAGGAACTGAAGGGTGTGACTACCAGCAAGGTAGGTAGAGGAATCCAGAAGATTGTGCTGAAGTAGCCTTACCCTTTGAGCTTGTCTCTTTTACAAATAATAATTCTTGTTAGATCTTTCATTAATTTTAAACTTTTTTTTGTTAGCAGTGTTTCTGAGGAATATGGGACTCAGGTGGTTACATTGTTGAATCGCACATCCGTCATGACTTCATTGAATGTGGAACAGGCTAGAGAGGCTAAATGATTGCTTCCATTCTACACTAGGCTGTACTGCTGTCTAATTTGGAGAAAAGCCTGAGGTTTAGATATTTTAGACACACCGTTTAAAGTAAGGCAGAAAAGCAAGCTGCAAGGCAACACAATATTAAACTACGTAATAATAGTACAGGTCCAGATTGATCAAGGCTGCTCGTATTCTGGACAGACTATATCTTGAATGCCAGAGATAGTGCAGACAAAGTAGCAGAGACAAAAGTTCTGGAATCCTTTAAACAGTTGCATGTTTTGATAACAATTTTATTATTTTTTCACATGGATGAATTGAGTTTGGTTGACTGATTTTATTATTTGTAATCATGTCAAGGAACTGCAGCTTTCATTAATATATTAGAACACATCGTTATTCATTAATGACTTATGATGCTTGTCATCAAGCAAACTTCTGAATGTCCTCAAACTTGTGAATTTGCATCTATAAATCAAGATCACAAATCTGTCATTTTCACGATCAGATTCTGTCTCTTTTTAGTTAATCAGTAAGAACCAATAAATTGTGCAATTAATTGTTTAGCTTGGCTACCTTATTTCTTTTTGTGTGTGGTTTATTTTTGTGTTCCATATCAACAACATTCAGCATAAAAAAAAATTATGTTTGGGCTTTTTACAAATACCTAGGATTCTTAGGTTCTGGTTTCACCTACCACTTCCCAAAACAAATTTCTTGCATATACACAAAATAGCAAAAATCTCAATTAAATGGAGAGTAGACTTAAAGTTCCTTATGAATTCCATTATAATCTACTTGTCAGGCATTGATTACATTTTCATCTTTGAGAAATGACCTTCTTTGGCCCTGTTTTAATTCCTTGAGTGTTAATTCATGCACTGCATAATGAGTT
Source organism: Hemiscyllium ocellatum (assembly GCF_020745735.1). Classification (NCBI taxonomy): domain Eukaryota; kingdom Metazoa; phylum Chordata; class Chondrichthyes; order Orectolobiformes; family Hemiscylliidae; genus Hemiscyllium; species Hemiscyllium ocellatum. Next base: position 84,465,964 of record NC_083408.1, read on the forward strand.
AATATTGAATATGTAACAAGGTTTTTAAATTTTGTTTTCAGTACCATTTAAATTTAATATAATACCAGATTTTAAGGTTGAAAAATTCAAAATAATTTCAAGATCTACTTTTTAGACTCAAGTGATTATTGATAATTAAGACCGTTTTGATAGTTACTCTATTGTATATAAATGTAAATCAGGGTTCTCTTTAAATGGTGAAAAACTCGAAACCAGTCCAAACATAATTGAGGGTCCAACTCAATTTCATAAATGTTATGAACTGGTAAATAATAATAAAGAAAAATACAATTTTCCTTTTAGAATTAACTTGCAGCATACTTTCTTAAATGTACACTGTCCTGACTAAATTTCACTTTTCTCTATTTAACCTAATTTTTCTAATTAACTTGTTCAGAAATGTTATTATGCACATCTGGAGTGGGTGGCTCTTGAATCCAGGACTCAGTCCAGGAGTAGGGCCACTATCATTGGGCCACAAGAGGGTCAGCTTATTGCACTTTATATTCCCAGGTTGTCTATTAAGTACGAACTGGGCTGGAGTCTGCTTAGCTTCCGAGATCATGTGTTTTCAGACTAGTATGTTGTTAAGATCGAGGTGGGAATCTCTGATGAGGCAATCCAATATTTAATAATTTGGCAATGATTCACCAGCTTGATATCTGTATCAATGGTGATTTTCTTTGTAGATTTGACTTCCTGTATCTCCAGGTTCTTTTTTTTGTAGTAGAATCTAGTCATCAAACATCAGGAATTTCCTTAAAACGTTCCTGAATACACATTCTGTTAATCTTGACCAGTGGATCATTAAAATAGGATGAAGGCAATAAACACTATCTGATAGTTGTTGTGGAGATGTGGCTGCATAGTAATGATATTCAGAAAAAGTCATTGGTGAAATAGCTAAAGATGAATGGTTCACAATCGATTTGGGTTGAGTTGACAAATAGTAGGGGAAGGATGTTATTAATAGGAGTGATCCACAGACAACCTCATAATAACCACTATGAAACATTGGCTGCTCACAAGGCTTTTGAGACCATCTCATAGGGTACATGCCCTGGAAATGAGCAGATAGCAGATTACACTAGATTTAGTAATGTGTAAAGTGACAGGATTAATTAATTTGCTCCAGTAAAAGGTGCACTGAGATATCAGCAAGTAAAATATGATTGATTTTTAACATGCAGTTTGAAGAAGAGAATATTAGAACCAAGACTAATATTTTACACTTAAAATAAGGGCAACTGCGAGGGCATGAAAGCTGAAGCGAGCCAGGATACTTGTGTCAGGGGTAGGTCAATAGAGAAACAGTGACCAATATTTACAGGGATCGTGGTTGTGGGTATGTTCACTGAGCTGGGAGGTATATTTACAGATGTTTCATCCCTTGTCTAAGTGACGTCTTAGTGCTTTGGAGTCTTCTGTGAAGCACTGCTGTACTGTGTCTTCTGGAGTTTATTTGGTTCTGTTTCTGCTGTTTCCAGTTGCAGATTCTGGTTGTTTGTTATATTGGGTCTAGGTCAAAGTGCTTGTTGATGGAGAGCTGTGACTGAGTGCTATACATCTAGAAATTCTCTGGCTGTCCTCTGTTTAGCTTGTCCTATGATCATCGTGTTGTCCCAGTCGAATTTGTGGCTCTTGTCATCTGTGTGTATGGCTACTAGGGACAGCTGGTCGTGGCATTTCGTGGCTCGTTGATGTTTGTGGATGTGGATTACTAGTTGTCTGCCTGTTTGCCCTATATAGTGTTTTGTGCAGTCTTTGCATGGAATCCTGTAAATTGCGTTAGTCTTGCACTTGATGGGTTTAGGGTTTAAGGCAGAAGAGAGAGGATGATGAGGAAGGCAGAGAGGAGACAGGTGCAAGAGACCCCGGGAGAAGTACCTGTCAGGAACAAGTTGAAGCTGTTGGAAACAGTGGAGACTGATGACACTGCCAGTCCGTGAGGCAGTCAGGTCTGTCTATCAAAAGTTGGCGCAGAGGCAGAGCGGAAGAGTCGGACATCGCACAGAACCGTGGTAATAGGGGACTCTATCGTGAGAGGAACTGACCGAGGTTTTTGTGGCAGCAGATGGGATTTAAGGATGGTGTGTTGTCTTCCTGGTGCCAGGGTGAAAGACATCGCGGACAGAGTGCAGGAAATCCTCAAGGATGAGGGTGAAGAGCCAGAGGTGGTGGTACATGTTGGCACAAATGATGTCGGGAAGAAGAGGAGGCACATGCTACAGCGGGACTTTGGAAAAATAGGAAGAAGGCTGAAAAGCAGGACGTCCAAGGTGGTTATCTCTGGTTTGCTTCCAGTTCCTCGGGCTGGTGAGGCCAGAAACAGGGAGATAATGGACTTGAACGTGTGGTTGGGGAACTGGTGCAGGAAGCAAGGATTTAAGTTCTTGAATCACTGGGGTACAATTTGTGGCAAACATAAATTCTACAAGAGAGACAGTTTGCACCTTAATAGGTTAGGGACCAGCATTCTGGCAGGCAGGTTTTCTACTGCAACGCCACTACATTTAAACTAAGTAGCGGGAGGAGGGGACAAACTGGATGTATAAAAAGGAAGTTGAAGTGAAAATTAGAACAAGAGAAGGCAAGAAAGATAACTGTATCAATGAGGCAGAAAATTTGAAAAGGGATCATGCTGTAAGGTTGAGTGGAATAGGGGTTGATGGGAAGGTTGAGAGCAGTAACAAATTAAAAATACTGTATATGAACGCACGAAGTATTAGAAATAGGATGGATGAGCTTGAGGCTCTTTTGGAAATTGGCAGATACGATATTGTGGGGATAACTGAGATGTGGCTTCAAGTGGACAGGGCCTGGGAAATGAATATTCAAGGCTACATGTGCTTTCGTAAGGACAGACTGACGGGCAGAGGGGGTGGAGTGGCCTTGTTGGTAAGGGAGGATATTCAGTCCCTTGCATGGGGGGACATAGAGTCAGAGGATGTAGAGTCGGTGTGGATAGAGCTGCGAAATACTAAGGGTAAAAAGACCCTCTTGGGAGTCATCTACAGGCCCCCAAACAGTAGTCTGGATGTCGGATGTAAGTTGAATCAGGAGCTGAAATTGGCCTGTGGTAAAGATGTTACTACAATTGTTATGGGGGATTTTAACATGCAGGTATTGGACCTCAAGAAAGAGACTTTGTGGAGTGCCTCAGAGATAGATTCTTAGAGCAGCTGGTGCTGGAGCTGACCAGGGAGAAGGAAATTCTGGATCTAGTATTGTGTAATGAACCAGAATTGGTCAGAGACCTTGAAGTGAAGGAGCCTTTGGAAAGTAGTGACCATAATGCAATAAGTTTCAATCTGCAATTTGAGAGGGAGAGGGTACAGTCAGAAGTGACAGTACTTCTGTTGAATAAAGGGAACTATGGAGCTATGAGGGAGGAGCTGGCCAAAGTTCAATGGTGCAATACCTTAGCAGGGATGACCGTGGTGGAACAATGGCGGATATTTCTGTGTATAATGCAGAAGTTGTAGGATCAGTTCATTCCTAAAAGGAAGAAAGATCCCAGGAGGAGGCATGGGCGGCCGTGGCTGATGAGGGAAGTTAAGAAACATATAAAGTTAAAAGAGAAAAAGTATAACATAGCAAAGATAAGTGGGAAAACAGAGGACTGGGAAGCTTTTAAAGAACAACAGAGGATTACTAAGAAGGAAATACACAGAGGAAAAATGAGGTACGAAGGTAAACTGGCCAATAATATAAAGGAGGATAGTAAAAGCTTTTTCAAGTATGTGCAAGGCAAAAAAATGGTTAGGACTAAAATTGGGCCCTTGAAGACAGAAACAGGGGGATATATTACAGGGAACAAAGAAATGGCAGAAGAATTAAATGGGTACTTCAGATCTGTGTTCACTGGGGAAGACACAAGCAATCTCCCTGAGGTAACAGTGACTGAAGGACCTGAACTTAAGGGAGTCTGTATTTGGTGTTGGAGAGACTGTTAGGTCTGAAGGTTGACAAGTCCCTGGGGCCTGATGGTCTACATCCCAGGGTACTGAAGGAGGTGGCTCAGGAAATTGTGGATGCGTTGGTGATTATTTTTCAGAATTCGATAGATTCGGGATCGGTACCTGCGGATTGGAGAGTGGCTAATGTTATACCACTTTTTAAGAAGGTGGGAGAGAGAAAACAGAACATTATAGACCAGTTAGTCTGACCTCAGTGGTGGGAAAGATGTTGGAGTCTATTATAAAGGATAAGATTACGGCACATCTGGATAGTAGTAACAGGATAGAACAGAGTCAGCATGGATTTATGAAGGGGAGGTCGTGCTTGACTAATCTTCTGGAGTTTTTTGAGGATGTAACTCTGAAGATGGACGAGGGAGATCCGTAGATGTAGTATACCTGGACTTTCAAAAGCTTTTGATAAAGTCCCACATAGGAGGTTAGTGAGTAAACTTAGGGCGCATGGTATTGGGGGAAAAGTTCTTGATTGGATTGAAAATTGGTTGGCTGATAGGAAGCAAAGGGTAATGATAAACGGCTCCATTTCGGAATGGCAGGCAGTGACCAGTGGGGTACCGCAAGGATCCATGCTGGTACTGCAGTTTTTTACAGTATATGTTAACGATATAGATGATGGTATCAGCAATAACATTAGCAAATTTGCTGATGATACAAAGCTGGGTGGCAGGGTGAAATGTGATGAGGATGTTAGGAGATTACAGGGTGACCTGGACAAGTTAGGTGAGTGGGCAGATGCATGGCAGATGCAGGTTAATGTGGATAAATGTATGGTTATCCACTTTGGTGGCAAGAACAGGAAGGCAGATTACCTCAATGGAATTAATTTAGGTAAAGGGGCAGTACAGAGAGATCTGGGTGTTCCTGTACACCAGTCAATGAAGGTAAGCATGCAGGTACAGCAGGTAGTGAAGAAGGCTAATAGCATGCTGGCCTTCATAACAAGAGGGATTGAGTATAGAAGCAAAGAGGTGCTTCTGCAGCTGTACAGGGCCCTGGTGAGACCACACGTGGAGTACTGTGTGCAGTTCTGGTCACCAAATTTGAGGAAAGACATTCTGGCTATTGAGGGAGTGCAGCGTAGGTTCACGAGGTCAATGGAGGAATGGAGGGGTTACCTTACACTGAAAGACTGAAGCGACTGGGCTTGTCTACCCTTGAGTTTAGAAGACTGAGAGGGGATATGATTGAGACATATAAGATTATGAAAGGATTGGACACTCTGGCAGCAGGAAACATGTTTCCGCTGATGGGTGAGTGCCGAACCAGAGGACACAGCTTAAAAATACGGGTTAGACCATTTAGGATAGAGATGAGGAGCAACTTCTTCACCCAGAGAGTGGTGGCTGTGTGGACTGCTCTGCCCCAGAGGGCAGTGGAGGCCCAGTCTCTGGATTCATTTAAGAAAGAGTTGGATAGAGCTCTCAAAGATAGTGGAATCAAGGGTTATGGAGATAAGGCAGGAAGCGGATACTGATTAGGAATGATCATATTGAATGGCGGTGCAGGCTTGAAGGGCAGAATGGCCTACTCCTGCCCCTATTGTCTATTGTCTGTTGTCCTGGTGAGTTGTCTGAACATGGCTGTCAGTTTATGGGCTGTCACAAATCCCAGTGGCCAGAGAAGTCTGGCTGTCAGTTTTGAGAAGTTTTCTTTTAATGTTAGGTAGCGTTGCTAGTGAGTTAGTTCGTGACGTTTCTTCAACATGTTGGTTCCCTCTATAATAATAATCCAATAAAACCCCCGATTAAGATTTACCAAAATTAAAATTTCAAAACCAGGCAGTTGTCAAATCTTCCCTTTGTATCTTCCTCTGTAGATTTTCTTCTTAGGGATTTCTGTTTTACAAATCATTGATAGACAACAGTACCTTTTTAAGAGAGCTGTGTTTCGGGTAGTCTATACCTGCTGGTGGCTTGGCAGTTCTTCCCCATCCTCGCTTTTTTTTTAAAAATATTGTGGAAAAGTTTTATGGTTTACATGATAAGTTTCAGAGTCATTTTAAGCATTACAAACTTAGTCATTTCACTTGAAGGAAAGTAAGATACAAAATATTTGCCCTCCTTTAATTGGGATAAAGTGAATTGTTTGTTCTCCTGTTCAATGATCTCTCATCTCAGTATATTACATCTTCCCAATGTAAATTGCAGTCTTCAAATTCCTTACAATTCATCTTTTACATCTGTGGAAACCTCAGTCTGTTTTTCTTGATCATCGTCATCATCATCTTCCTGTTCATTGAGATCTACGTTCATGCTTAGACGAAGCACAGCAAGGTCTGTGGCAGTCTGATCATCCTCATTTTCCTTGACTCATTTCAGCATGTCATTTATCAAAGACTTGATAGTCAAAAGGAGACAATTGACTATCATGTGTGAGCCTAACATAATTTACAGGATTCCATGCAAAGACTGCACAAAACATTATACTGTATAGGGCAAACAACTAACAATTGGCATCCACGAACACAAACTAGACACTAAATGCCACGACCAGCTGTCCCTAGCCATCTACATGGATGACCATGATCACAAATTCAACTGGGACAACACAACAATCATAGGACCAGTTAAACACAGGACAGTCAGAGAATTTCTAAAAGCAGGGCACTCAGCCACGGACAAGCATGTCGATCTAGACTCAATAGACTGGCCACTACAACAAACAAAGCAACAGAAACGGAACCAAATAAATTCCAGAAGACAGAGGAGGTTCCAAAGCACTGAAGATATCATCTAAACAGGGGACAAAACGTCTGCAAATCAACTGCCCAGCTCGGCAATCATACCCACAACCACGACAACTGGCACCTGAGCTACAAATCTTTACACAAACATTGAATTTACATGGCTATTTCAGAATAAATATATACAAATACATATAAAATGAATATATATCTAGTGAAAGGAAGCTTCAAGAGAGGACCTACCATCCATTATTTATTAAATAAGCTAAGGAAAGCATCAGGTTTGAGGAAAATGCACATAATTGTCAGTGATTGGGCTAAATGTAAAGAAGGCCAGAGAAAATGATTGAAATTAATCAAGAGGAAGAACTCTAATAATGAAAGACAAGCTAGCCAGAAATATAAAAATGGATCATAATAATTTCTACAGCTGTTTAACAAAGAAAAACATAAGTAAGGTAAAGTTATCAGACCATTGGGCAACGCTCTCCTTAGTGAAAGATGATTGGTGGTTTAAACTGAGAGTAGCCATACCTCAGGCGATGTTGAGAAGGTGAATCCTTTATGGTAACCTCAGCCGATGAGGGAATTTGACCCATGTTGGCATCACTTTACATGCAAACTGGCTGTCTAGCCAAGTAAACTAATCCATATCCTCGGTGAGTTTGTAGAAAAGGAAATGGTGGATGAAGGAAACAAATATTTGCTTTCATCTTCACTGAAGAATACAAAATAGCTAGAAATCAAGAGTTGGAAGGAAGAAAATAACTCAAAATTACAATCATCATGGAAGGAATACTGATGAACATACATAGCTGGGGACAGACTCCAGGTCTGTGGGCTTAATTTTAGATGTTGAAGAGGTGGTGAATTTTCCATAATTCACTAAATAATGGAAGAGTTCTATCAGATTGGAAAGTAGCAAATATTGCTCCTTTATTCATAGGAATTGGAAGTGGGGTATGCAAGAAGCAAGAAATAATGGGCCAGGTAGTCTGTCTTGAGAAAAAAGAGTAATTTGGGAGGCTAGTGATATTATCACTGGAGTGTAAGTGCAGAAACTTAGCTTGTATTCTGAGACCCTGGGTTTGAATCCTGCCACAGCAAATGGTGAAATTTGAATTCCATAAAATATATCTAAAATTAAGAGTCTCTTGTCATGACCGTGAAACCATGGGTGATTGTCGGAAAAACCCATCTGGCTCACTAATGTCCTTCAAGGAAGGAAATCTGGCATATATGTGACTCCAAAGTGGTAGACTCTCAACTGCCTTCTGAAATGGCCGAACAAGTCACTCATTATATCATTTGTTACAATGTCTAAAAGAAAAATGAAACTGGACAGACCACCTGGCACTGACCTAGGCACCAGAAATAACAACAGCAAAACAGTTCTATTGAATCTGCAAAGCCTTCCTTACTAACATCTGGGGGTTAATGCTGAAATTGAGGCAACTGCCTCATGGACTGACTAGTCAAGCAACAACCTGACGTAGACATACTCACAAAATATACCTTACATGCGATGTCCCGGTGCTACCATTAGCATCCCTGGATATGTCCTATTATCCCAGTAGAACAGACTCGGCAGAGGTGGCAGTATAGTAGTATTCAGTCAGCAGCAAGTTGCCCTCTGATTAAACATGTGCAAGGAAACTTCCTGCTGAATACAATGTACAGTACTGTCCTCTCTTGGCTAATAAATCAGTATTATTCCATGTTGAACAGCATTTAGAGGAAGCACTGAGTGTGCTCTGTGTGGAGAATTTCAATGTTCACCAGCAAGAATAGCTCCACAGCAGCACTACTGGCAGTGCAGTGGCTCAGTGGTTAGCACTGCTGCCTCACAGTACCTGGGACCCAGGTTTAATTCCAACTGTAGGCAACTGTGTAGAGTCTACCCTGTGTTTACTGGATCAGAGGAAACCCATGCATTCGGTACCAAGGTGTGCCGGTTAGGTGGATTAGCCATGCTAATTTGCCCATAGTATCCAGAAATGTGTAGGTTAGGTGGATTAGCCAAAGGATAGGCTTGGGTCTGGGTGGAATGCTCTTTGGAGAGTAGGTGTAGACTTGTTGGGCTGAATGGGATTTTATGATTTCTATAAGCTGCTAAACTGCAGCTTGTGTGGGAACCAATGACAGAAAAACATACTTGACCTCATCTTTACCAATCTGACAGCTGCAGGTGCATCTGTCCATGGCAGGATCAAAAAGAGTGACCACTGCACAGTCCTCGTGGAAACAAAGTCCCACCTTCACACTGAGAGTACCCTCCATTGTGCTGTGTGGCACCATTACCATGCTAAATGGGAGAGATTTTGAACAGATCTAGCAGCTCAAGACTGGATATCCACAAGGTGCTGTGGGCTGACAACAGCAGCAGAATTGTACTCTAGCACAAGCTGTAAGCTCGTGGCCTGGTATGTCCTCACCCAATCAGTACCATCAAGTTAGGGGAACAACCCTGGTTCAATGGAGAGTGCAGGAGGGTATGCCAGGAGAAGCACACCTAAATTGATCAACACTGAACCTTCCAAAGATGGATCACCTACTTAGCACTTCTTGTAGAAGATTGTTACTGAAGACTTCACCCAGTACTGATGTGCTGAGCTGCTCCCATCATTGAGATGCAATTATGTGCAGATCATCTCCAGTGAATTGTCCACCCCATTCACAACTGGATGTGCAATTCTGCAGAGTGTTGTCGGTTATGGAATCACTTAGCTCTGTATATCTTTTGCTGTTCGACATGCAGTAGTCCTGTTTTGTGACTGTTGTGTAACGTGCCGTCCTTCATTCTTTCAGTTAAAAAGCATTGGTCAGACAACATCAGATGTTGTGTTCCTGCATCAGACCAGACAGATAGTGCTTTAAGACACAACATGAATCAATACAGTGTGTATAACCAGTTAGTTGTGTGTGTATATAATGTACAGGGACATTAGCACAGAACCTGTGATATTATAACATGTAAATAGTGAAAACCTTCAAGACATCTGTCTCAACAAAACCCCCTTTTTTTTTGTGGATGTGCAATTCTTGCATCCTGCAAATGAATTGAAAAAGTATATCTGGAGTGGGTGGGAAAGTGAAGTTAATGCCCAAAATCAGTCATGATCATAACAAGCGGTGGAGCAGGATCGATAGGCTGTATAGTCTACTTCTGGCCCTATTTCTCGTGTTCATTCCTCTCCTCTGTTTATTTCTGCTGAATTAGCACTAGTTCTTCACATTTTAGCATACAGTCATGAGTTTATTGGGAAATATTGGGCACAACTGAACAATTGGAAGATCAGCATAAATTTCATCCTGACATGCAGAAAGCCCCATGCCAAGGTTGGCAAATAAACTGAGTGTCATGATTGGGAATATCAGCTACTTCAGTATGTATCTGATGAAAACTTGGTTCTGAAAATCTAAATTAATCCTTAAAAGTCCAGCATCCGAGCTGTGATCTTAATGGAGGAAATGTGTTATGTTAATGATCTCACCTGAGAGTTAATGAGCCAGCTGTTAAAGCTGTTACTGATAATGATCAGGGTCCAAAGGTACTCTGTCACCTCATTTCAGTCTTCCAACCAGCATTCACATCTGCTCGTGGGAGAACCAGTATTACTTGGATAGTGTGATATTGTCTTGTATTATTCTTATGTTCAGTACCTGATAGGCAATTCAGAATTTCCTTTTAAGTCTATGGTCAAACTGCTAAACTTCCTGCCCTTAACATCCATAAAAGGGCAAAAAGGTGGTGAAGGTCTGTAAAGAATGGAGTACTCATTGCTATATAGTCATACTTCATTATATTACTTAATACTAGGTAGTTCAGCAAATTCCTGTCAAAGCCCTGCAACATAGATAACACAAAAGTAAGAAAAATAATTTGTTTAATTAGTATAAGATTAGAAGGGACAACTACAAAATTTTCAATCCCTGAACAGATTTCAATATCAGGAAACTGTATATTCTCCCAAAGGATAATTTCTTGGCGGGCGGTGGGACAGTTAATTCATATCAATTAATTTTAAAAGAAAATGATCAGTTCCTGTTAGGCAGAATCTAATGTCATTATTTTGAGAGAGTGGTAAGTAAATTTATTGTTCCATAATGTCTGTGTTACTAGTACAAGTGGGCAGAGTGGGAAAGTCATAACAGGCAAGTAATCATAGAGTCATTGAGATATACAGCATAGAAACAGAACCTTCGGTCCAACCCATCCATGCCGACCAGATATCCCAACCCGATCTAGTCCCACCTGCCAGCACCCGGCTCATATCCCTCCAAACCCTTCCTATTCATATACCCAACCAAATGCCTTTTAAATATTGCAATTGCACCAGCCTTCACTACTTCCTCTGGTAGCTCATTCCATACACGTACCACCCTCTGTGTGAAAAAGTTGCCCCTTAGGTCTCTTTTATATCTTTACCCTCTCGCCCTAAACCTATGCCCTCTAGTTCTGGACTCCCTGGTTCCAGAGAAAAAAACTTTGTCTATTCATCCTATCCATATCCCTCATGATTTTGTAAACCTCTAAAAGGTCATCCCTCAACCTCTGATGCTCCAGGGAAAACAGCCCCAGCCTGTTCAGCATCTCCCTATAGCTCAAATCCTCCAACCCTGGCAACATCCTTGTAAATCCTTTCTGGAACCTTTCAAGTTTCACACATCTTTCCGATAGGAAGGTGACCAGAATTGCATGCAATGTTCCAACAGTGCCCTAACCAATGTCCTGTACAGCCGCAACATGACCTCCCAACTCCTGTACTCAATACTCTGACCAATAAAGGAAAGCATACCAAATGCTTTCTTCACTATCCTATCTACCTGTGACTCCACTTTCAAGGAGCTATGAACCTGCACTCCAAGGTTTTTTGTTCAACAACACTCCCTACGACCTTTTATGCTCACATCCAAATCATTTATGTAAATGACAAAAAGTAGAGGACCCAGCACCGATCCTTGTGGCACTCCACTGGTCACAGGCCTTCAGTCTGAAAAACAACCCTCCACCACCAACCTCTGTCCTCTACCTTTGAGCCAGCTCTGTAACCAAGTGGCTAGTTCTCCCTGTATTCTGTGAGATCTAACCTTGCTCACCAGTCTCCCATTGGGAACCTTGTCGGACGCCTTGCTGAAGTCTATATAGACCATATCTGCCGCTCTGACCTCATCAATCCTCTGTTACTACTTCAAAAAACTCCAAGTTTGTGAGACATGATTTCCCACACACAAAGCCATATTGGCTATCCCTAATTAGTGCTTGCCTTTCCAAATACATGTACATCCTGTCCCTCAGGATTCCCTCCAAGGACAGTGTTAGCTTCCTGGACTTATTGGCTGCCTTTTAAATTTTATTTTTACTAACTGAGTAAAAAATGTGATTTGTATTAACTACTTTGTAATGGGTTGAAATTCAAATCATTTACATCTTATTCCTACTTGCCTGCAGAGTTCGATTTTGAATAATTTTAATATGCATTGTGTTAATGACATAATTTTAAGTATTGCTGGCTTTTGGTACTGTGGGGTCAGAGGACGGGGAAGCTTGAGGGCACGCAAAGCAGTTTTGCTAGTAACTAAAAGTATTATTTTGTTTACTGAACAGATTTTTCATTCAGCATGGATATCCAGTTTTTGAGACATAGGGTTAGTTTTTTGATCATTTACAGATGCATATAAAAGATAAAAATTTCCAGTGAAGAACAGTAGAAGTGAAAAGGAAAATAATTTTTTTTCAGTATGGTGTCTGTTACTCCATCCAAGAAGAACATTTTCAACAACACTGAAATGGACAGAGAACAGAAAACAACCTGGAAATCAGTACCTCTTCATCAGATTCCAAACGGTACTCCATTAAAAGACTTACATAAACTTCCATGTATTTCAACACGTATCCAAAGGGAGAATACCAATCTGAAACCTCCAGACACATTCCCTATTATCTCATTAAAAGCTAAGAAAAATCCTCAAGTATTTCATCAACTTCAATCCACAGCCCTGGAAAATGAGGGAACATTTCATGTAATTCCTCCTGAAATCAGTGATATAATAGATTCTGATCCAACGAGTGTGAAAGTAAGCCAGAGTCATGTCAAATCTGATTTAAATCCTATTGGATCTACGTTGGTCAAGCAAATAGTCTCTGAGAGTCCTGCTAAAACGTTCCAAAAAATGAAAGCCAAACTTCACGGTGATCATCTTCATATCCCTGAAAATCACCATCTTCGAACTCCCCAAAAAACAACTTGTGGTTTGAATGGGGCTGTTACATCTGTGAATGGACGTGTAATAGAAAACACATTTTCAGGTATGAACTAATATTGACTGAATATTGATTATTATTCAGGGTTATTCATAGTAAATATATTGATTATTTTATCATTGAATGCAGCTAATTGTATTGAGCAATATGTACTGATGCAGCAGCATTTGATGAGACAGTCCAAGTTTGTTCTGTGTATAATTTGATAGTGTAACAAAAGAAAATCTAAACACCTCCTTTCATGGATGTGGGTGTTGCTGGTCAGGCTATATTGCCTATCCTTAATAGTGCTCAAGAAGCTGTCACTGAGGTACCTTGAGTCGCTGCAATCAATCTGCTTCATCTTTTCTACAGCAGTTTTACCCAACTGAATGACTTCTATAGAGATGGCTATTAAGAGTCAATCATATTGCAGATAGTAGAGAGTTGCATCTAAACCAGGTCGAATGATAAAAATGATAATTTTCTTCCCTAAAAGGCATTAGTGAATCAGATTGGATTTTTATGACCAACAACAATAGTTTCATTGTCACTTTTGCTGAAGTTAGTAATTTTTCCCAAATATATTAGAGGAGTTAAATTTACATTTCACCAACTGTTACAACAGAAGTTGAATCTGAGAACATTAGCCTGAACCTCTGGATTATAAGTCCAGTAACGTTGCTATCAGGCCATCATCTTCCCAGTCTTTCAGTTGCGACATACTTTGCCACTTTAGTATTTGCTAAATAAATGTGAAATACAACAGATCATTTTAAGATTTTTTTTCCACCCACTTTAAGCCATGAGCTTTTGTAATTGCTTTCATAACAGTTAGACACAAGAATTGAGTGCAATCAATATTAACAAGAGTTAAAACAACCTGTTTTCTCAATCTGCACATGTACCTTGAAATTTGAACATTTCTGCTGAATCTTGAAACCTTAAATTTAACAAAAAAAAGCTTTCTATTAACTTTCTTGACTATTGTCCCATGGCTACTTACATTAAAATATGGTAAAAAGATGTAATAATAGCAATGATCATTCAACGCGAGAGCTATTTTAATGCATTTTATATTGGTGATATCTAAATATCTATTTTTTATATTTTATTAACACTGGTAAGTTATTGCGTGTCACATTTAAGTCTGTTCTAAGCTCATTTCACTACTTATGAAGATTCAACTCTTTTTGCCTCTCCTTGCCTTTTCAACTTAACCCATTTGTTTGGAACATATGCTCCAAATTGAGGAAAATTAGATACAACAATATTCTGAATTCCCACTCCTAATGGATGATTTCTATATTCCCTCCTGCCCCACTCCATGACTTATAACAAGTACAACATGGAAACTTCTTACCAACTCAGATTTTATTTGAAATAGGTACTGTTTTAGGCATCAAAGTCAAAAAGTGTGGCGCTGATGAAGCCATTATGCTCGAAACGTTGACTCTCCTGCTCCTCGGAAGCTGTCTGTCTGTGCTTTTCTAGCGCCACACATTTTGACTCTCATCTCCAGCATCTGCAGTCCTAATTTTCTTCACACTGCTTTAAGCATACTGGCTGTGGGGTATCTTTTCTTTATTCCGGGGTATCGTGTGGAAGTTGAATTTGTAGTTGTTCCACTTCTAAAGCAATGTTATATTGTGGTTTTAATGTTGGCTAGTTCCAAAACATTTCATAACCAATGTACTTTTGAAGGTTCTGGAAAAGCTTAGCAGGTCTGGCAGCATCTGTGAAGAGAAATAAAATTAACGTTTTGGGTATGGTGACCCTTCCTCAGAACTGCAGTTTCCTCAGTTGGGAGGTAGGTCACGAAACCTAAAACATTAACTTTGATTTCTCTGCACAAATGCTGCCAGACCTGCTGAGCTTTTCCAGCAACTTCTGTTTTTGTATCTGATTTATAGCATCTGCAGTTCTTTTCGGTTTTTACTTTTGAAGATTAGTGCTTGTGATTAAGGAAACACAGCAGTGCAAAGAAATAAAAAAGTTAATCTATTTTGGAGGTTAACCTTTCCCCTTAGTTTGCCACTGATTATGAACACAAGTACTGGAGTGGATCTGGAATTGACAACTCATCCTTCAGCTGAGCCAAACTGCAATGATGTTTAGATTAGATTAGATTATTTACAGTGTGGAAACAGGCCCTTCGGCCCAACAAGTCCACACCGACCCGCCGAAGCGCAACCATTCCCCTACATTTACCCCTTCACCTAACATTACGGGCAATTTAGCATGGTCAGTTCACCTAACCTGCACATCTTTGGACTGTGGGAGGAAACCGGAGCTCCCAGAGGAAACCCACGCAGACGCGGGGAGAATGTGTAAACTCCACACAGTCAGTCGCCTGAGGCGGGAATTGAACCCGGGTCTCTGGCGCTGTGAGGTAGCAGTGCTAATCACTGTGCCACCGTGCTGCCTGTTGTTTTGGATTTCTTATTCAGAAATTCCTCAAAGTTAATTCTTTTATTTAATTCATACTAAATTACAACCATGATTTGTTTTGCTATTGTATTGGAAACAAGTACAACTTCAGCTTATTTTTAGTACCTTGTTCTTCACTGGATCGACATGTTGAATCAAGACTTTATTGTGCATCAGAAACTCTAGTTCAGAAAGTACTCGTGAGCTGTTGCCTTATACTACCAGTGTATTCCTTGTGATAGAGGTACTCTTGACAGTCCTGTTGGTACGGCTTTATAGGTTATCATCAGTGACAATAAAGGGAGTAGCGAGGAACTTCTAGGGTGGTGTGACTGAGAAGGAATTAGCAGGTATGCCATGCACCTGCTCCCTTATCTTTCTGTTCAGTAGAAGTTATACATTTGGGAGGTGCTGTTGAAGAAGCCTTGGCAAGCTGATGTGAGATTGTGCAGGGGGTACACACTACAAACACTGTGTTGGTAGTGGAAGAGGTGAATATTAGAGAACAGTAATAAAACTGGCCCTGTAGTTGGTACCTGTATACCATGAACAAATTAATTTTAAAACATTAAGGTTATGGGTACATTCAAGCTACCTTCGTTGCTGTTGTGTCAAGCATCGTAAGTGTTGTCGGAACTGAAATCATCTAGGCAAATAGGAATATTCTAATACAATTCTAATATGTGCCTGGAAGATGATGGAAAGGCTTTGAGAAGCTGAGAATTCTCAGCCCCTGACTTTTTTTTCCCCACAGTATTTATGAAGCTGATCTAATTAAGCTTCCAGTCAATGCTGATCCTGGGATGTTTGTAGTCGGGCATATAATGATAATGGTAATATATGTCAAGGGGACATGAATATGGTCCATCTTTTATTGCCTAGCACTTGAGGATGCAAATATTAGTAGTCACTTAACAACCAAAGTTTTTGTTGCTTGTGACCATAAACAACTACAATATTTGAAGAATTAGAAATGAAACTGAACACTGCAATCATCAGCAAAACACCCCCACCATTGACCTCATGGAGAGAAGGCTATTGATAAGTGTCTGAAGATGTTTGGGCCTAAGCCACCATCTAATGGAACTTGTACAATGCAAAGATTAGCCCCTCATTGACTACAGTGTTGTCGTCTTTTGTGCTGAGTTTGACTCCAGCTAAAGAAGAGGTTCCTTTGTGATCTTAATTGACTATATATTTTGCTATGGCTCCTTGATGTAACTCTTGGTCAATGCTACCTTGATGCCAAACGCGGTCACGGTTGCCTCTGAAGTGACAATACTATTAAAGAAGACTTTTGTTAAAAAGAGGCAATCCTCAAGAAAGTGATGACATAAGTGGTTAAAGTTGAGAAGTAAAATGTGTATGACCATGTTACCTGGGGTATTCTAAAGGTCTCCACTTAGAAGGGAAGTCATGTATAACAATTATAGAGTGGTATTAGGACATCTGAAATTCATAGACTTCCTGTGTAAAATTGTTACATAAGAAAACATCTTTCTTGATTCTTGGCCTGCCATTGAGACTTGACCATTATCCTGTTGTGCTATGTTGTATTCGCTTTGTATCTACCTGAAGCCGTTGCTGTGCCAGTTCTCAGTTTCCCATCGATTTTGACCCAGCTACATGGTCGGTCTTGCTTCTCTAATTTTTTCAAATAAAACAAACCTTTGAAAAGCTCTGTTAGATGATGTGGTCATGCAATGCAGATGATATGTAGTGTAAGATTTTTTTTGCCTGGTACTTTATGCCTGTGAGGGTGGTGGAAATGGAGACAATAAGTATTTTCAAATGAAAACTAGACAGGTATTTGAGAGACCTAAATTTGCAGGGCTGTGGAATAGAGCTGACTGGATTGCTCAACAATCCAGTCTCTGGCATTGGTTCTATGAGCCTCCTCGACACTATCTGCACTATAATGAGTGGCCGCAACTGTAATTTGTAATCTCTTGACTGCTAACCATCTTCTTAAAATCTATCCGCAACCTGCTTCAAACACCTCCCCACCCCCCCTCGGCCCGTCAATAAATGCGAGGGTCTTAGTTACTTTCTAAGTATGATTGAAAATATTCAGACAGCTGTTTACTTCGCTCCCATTGGCCCACTGTGTCAAAAGTTCTCCAAAGTTCCCACAAGAATTTCCACTCCATCCGAGAATTTGTATTATTTTCTAGATTATGACCTCTCTCATATCATGCCCTCTTTGAGATTATGAAAAGGATACTATCTTTGAAAACTCCACTTTTTGAAATTCAAGAAACTGAGACTGGCTTCTAATGCTTTAGCTGCATGACACAATTTGCATTTGCAGTCATCTAGATTCAGCTTTACATTAAACTACACTGCAATGTTTGTTTCATGGCATCGTGAAATGCAAAAGGAGACTACGGGGTCCATTCTAGTTAATAATTAATTAACTATTTAATTAATCTTCTTCTATCCTATCCTCATGACATTTTTCTCCCACATTTAAGTAAATTTAAATTAGAAGCCTATACTTATTGACACCACTGCTAAGTAATGCAATGACTGCAGAATTACATGAACAAGCTTTGCAGTGCCACATCACTGTAAAGGTGCTGATGCAGGGGCTCCTATTTGCACATGTGCAAATGCATCCCGGTGAAGAAGGCTCTATTGCAGCAGGTGACTTGATGTCACTGGCACCACCTGTGTGGGGAATGGCAAGCATCTTTATCAATTATCTTAGCATTGGTAACAAACTCAAATTAGAACCGTCCATTTTTCTGGAGCTATTGAACCAATTATCCAATGAGTGCACTGCACAATTTTGCAGAAATGTGAAGCCTTTTGCACAGGCGCTTTGTGCCCTCAATGCTAAACAGTAATACCCTTTAGAGAGAAATGCAACACAATTCAACTCCTCAAATATGTGGCACTATCTGCGCAGAATAGACGACACAGAATTATTACAGACAGAAGAAACCATTTGGCCCATCGTGCATATACTGATTCAAAATTAGCATCTCAAATGCCATTCTTTTCAAATAATTGTCTAATTCTCTTTTGAATGTCTCAATTAAACTTCCACCACATTCTAAGGCCGTGTATTCCAGACTCTAATCACTCATTGCATAATATAATTTCCTCATATCAATCTTTTGCTACATTTTCATCTGAATTCTCTCATTCTAGCTGTTTCCATGAGTGTGAATATTTTCTTTCTATATTTTGTGGTGGTATCCTCATGATTGTGAATACTTCAAATGGATCTCCTACCAGCCTTCTCTTCTCCAAGGGAAAACAACAATTAGTTTTGTCATTTTATCATAATTGAAGCTCTTCGTCCCTGGGCCCATCTCATTAATCTTTTCTTTCTCCAAGACTTTCACGTCATTCCTACAGTGTAGCACCCAGAACTACATGTAATACTCTGGATGAGGCTGAAAAATGCTTGATCCATACACAAACATCCCATACTACTTAACAAAAAATGTCACCTCCATTTGTCCTTATTACCATTGATTTGCTGACACTTAACAATGGTGCAGTTTTAGCTTGATCATCTTAAAACTAATGAATTAAAAAATTGCTTATCCCTAATCCATTTATTGGGAATAAGTGTTTGTAGGATTTCCAAGCAAAGAAGATTGAAGACTGTAGCTCAGATATTGAATCGTTGCCCCATATTAATTGTATAGAGCCTATTCCAATCAGTTAATTTCAACAATTAATGATGCTAACCATGGTTTAAATAGTCCCTTTGCATTTTATAGAAGATGCAGGGAATTAGCGTGGTCTATCTGTTGATCACTCACTATCATTCTCATGGCTATTAGTTTATTTTGATCCAGTTGCACAATAATCTACAGTGTTTTTTATATACATTTGTGTAAGATATAGATGCATAATATAAATGTGTGGTCTATTTGTAGTCCCTACTCTGCCAATTGGTTACCAGACTTCACACAAGAAGGACCATGTTCCTGTGATCCAACAATCTCCAGCCAAAATCTTTTTACAAATGAAACAAGGGATTGAATTAGGCAATAATCCATTGGCTTCAGTTCAACTTTCAGAGCATAAAGGTAAAGTCTGATGGTGTTATTTCTTATCTATTTATAATGTCTACAGTCATTTGACCTGTTGGAGCTTACTCACTGTTAACATCTTTGAAAGTTGGAATCTACGTGCATAACTGATTTGTATGGTACAGGACCTTATTTTTGATCAGATAGTACCAAGGTGTTAGGTGATCAAACCAGACTAATCCAAGTTGGACATGAGGAAAAAAATAAAATGTAAATTGTAAGAGACTATTCCTGCTATCTTTCTGCAATTTCTTGCATGATTTCAGTTTACTTAACTATAGGCTTTACGTGCTACAAGAAATTTCCTATGGATAATCACTGAGGTAATATTGGGAAATTGAGCAAGTTGTTTGCCTCCAGCAAAGTTTCCATAATCAGCATCAAAAAATGATCAGGCGACTTGTCTTGATGCAAATTTAATCATAAAGGTGATACCAAGTGAACACAGCTCAGTCTCTGCAACTTTTGAGTTTGACCTGAGAGGGCAGCCTTGGTTGAACATTGTATCAAAAATCTCCATCTCTGAACGCAAAATTCCCTAAAATATAAATTGAATTGTCCACCTAGATTATGTATTCAAGTGACTGAAATTGAACGTGTTAATACTCAACTTTCAGAATTGAAGGCAAGAGTATACCCATTGACCCTAGGCCCTCATTCGGTACATTTCCTTTGTTTAAATATACATTTGACGATTGTCTTGAATTCAGATAATTAGTTGACATAAATTACTCCTTACTTATCCATATTTAATAATGCATGATTAGTTGTAACTATTCATTGAGTTATCTCTTATAATTTGCAGATGTTTTATTTTCTAGGTGACAAAATATTTAATGTAAAAATAATTTAATTTCAGTTATTTCCAATTCTTTTAAAACCTGATGATTAACTTCACCATCCTCTCCAGTCTAGTAAGAAAAGCAGCCTGATAATCTGCAAGATGGCAACAGGGATTCTTGTATGTGTCCAAGATATAAAAGAATAACGCTTGAATGAATGAGTTGAGCGGCAATAGGATTTTCGTGCTTGCAACTGGAAAGTATGACCTAAATTTTTATTCCTGGGTTCAGAACAGAGTCTCTCCATTTCTTAATTCTGCAAACATGTCCTGGGGAATAAGTGCTCCGGTAAATTGGAATTTAGTTCTAGGCAGCAGATGAAAATAAAATGGTAGACATGATAGATAACCTTAGAGACCGTGCAGATTTAGCCTGAGTAGAGCCAGTGCTTTGTTGAGTCTAAGGAAAAGAACAATAAAACAAACAGTTTTTTTTTCCCTCTCAACCCCTCACTAACTTGTGCTTCACTTATGTTCCTCATGCCCTCACCCACACCCACAGTTGTTCATAATATCCATACCTCTCTACATATCCTATAGCCTATTACAAATCCTATTCCAACTTAGTGCCAATCTATTCTCCGCCACCCTATGTCCTGACACATACCATGCTGATATTAAATAAAGCTAAGTGTCCTATCAATGAATGAACTATTGGAAAAATAAAACTACAATCCGTAGTTAAAATCTATTAACTGCATTTAATATTCTTCCATCTTTTATAAAACAAACATTGGAATTTATATCCAACCTCAAACTGTTTTGATTTGGAGATGCCGGTGTTGGACTGGGGTGTACAAAGTTAAAAATCACACAACACCAGGTTATAGTCCAACAGGTTTAATTGGAAGCACTAGCTTTCGAAGTGCTGCTCCTTCAGCAGGTGGTTGTGAGTGGTGACAACCACCTGATGAAGGAGCAGCGCTCCGAAAGCTAGTGTGCTTCCAGTTAAACCTGTTGGACTATAACCTGGTGTTGTGTGATTGACAATCATCAACACTTTGAGTTTACAATCAAATTATCAGGTGACAAGCACTCTGCTGTGATAGTGCAATGTTTTGAAATTTATCATGTCAGACAAATTCTATTATGATAATCCATAGGTATGTGTCAACAGACAGAGTGAAATAGTCAGTATTTTTTAAAAACACTTAACACAGCTTTTTGTATTGTCAAGTATTTAAAGGGCAAGGGTTTTAAATCCCTTGACAGCTTTCTTGATTTTTCGAATGAGTTTGTACAAGTTCGTATCTGCTTTTAACATCGTCAGAGGGCACTTTATCTCTTCCAAATGGAGCCTGATCTTGCCCAGAACCTCCCCAAAGTAGTCCAGCAGCTTTAGACCTTCACCTACCAGGTTTAAAATTCACAAGTCATGTCTTGCACATTCCACTTGCAAAAATATAACCAGCCTTTGGCAGCTGCACTTTCTGTTCGTTTGCTTCTGTGGACCATGAATATGGGAATTAGATTCCATCCCCATGATCCAGTCTCTCTTGCCCTGCCCATAAAATGGGAAATCTCATATTCAGGAATTATACATCCAAATTTGGCCTTCACTGTAATTTTTATAACTGAAGGCCTCTCCATCTAATAAATTTCTGAGGCCTTTTTTTAAAAAAAATTGTAGCAAAATCGAAGTCAGAGAAACAAGAGTCGGAAAACATTTGGGAGGGAAATCGTCAACACTGGAGATTGTCAGATGTTATATTACAGGTAGATGATTCTAAAGAAAATTCATTTTGGAAGATTAGAAATATAGTGAAGTATGATGGTAATTTTACAATGTATCCATTAAAAGTAATGTGACCAGGCATTACCTCATGCTTTTTATGCATTGTTTAGTGGTTCAATTTATAATGAGCATCTTAGCATGGAAAGTGTGGACAATTTGAAGGCACATTTTTCCAATGCAACTGTTTGGTGAGTGCCCTGAAATCAGCAAAGAGTGACTGAGCTGTGTAGACTTAGTGTTCAGGAGTGAATCTTTTTTTGCTAAGACTGACCTCCGTGGTGGCCCATGCCACTATTACAGAAGGAAATGTCAACTATGTTTCTGATCCTGATTATTCAATAATTCCTGCTGACCACATGTATATTGATCTGCAATTGTGGGACATTGATCAACAAGAAATCTATTGGCATAAAAAGAAATAAGATGACTATTTGATCTTTTCAGTATCAATTGTGCTCATTTGTTTGAGTTAGTTTATTTTAACCTTTAAATTTAATAACCTTTTGTACTCTTCATAGTCAATGACTATGACTTCCTGTTCCACGACTTAGACAGTAGAATGTAACATTCTGTTGGCTTTGCTGAATATTATTTTTCATTGGTTAGTTGTTTTGAGTAACCAGATACTAAAAAGCTCTCTTGGGTCTATCAGCATTTTGTCTGGAGCATTCTGTAATTTATTATCTGTCTCTTTCCATTTCAATACTCTTTCTAGTTTGGTAGGTAAATTTGACCAATTTGCATTGGGTTTCTCAGTCAAATAATTTAACTGAGTTAGAAAACAATTATTGTTCCAAAACTTATTTCTGTGACATCTTTGTGTATTTCTTCTACCCCAATACAAGTCCTAAAAACTCTATTTAGTCTGGAGTCTAATGTTTTTTAGTTGAACTAATATCCTTCAATGTGAATTTTGTTAAATAATATTTCAAATTCATGAACAACAGTAAAGCTTATCACTTAAGACATTCATTTGTCAAAACAATGAAGAATTTTAATCAGACAGGATTTATTTTCTTCTGAATACATTAATTGTTTATTATCTGTATATCAACTTAGGTTCATTTGCAGTTCCACTATATGCCTATTTGTCATCCTTTTTGAATATAGACTAACCTAGCTTCATCTTTATTGTGACCTTATAATGCTGGTAACGTCTTGGATGTCATGTGAGATACAATCCAGCTCACATGCAGAATGTTTAAGACCTTTAAATCTTTTTAATATCCCTAATTATATTAATAATGGGCATTTGTGAGGGTGGGATGATGGTTTGTTTGCGTTTTTACTATATTCTCAATCTGCTGACCTAACGATTTTCATATTTTGGATAATAGCGGGATTGCTGCACAGTAACCAACATGGAGCAACATTTACAATATCAAGCCTATCAAATGAACAGCCCACAGAAAGAATAGAAGTTCCACAGAAGAGTGCAAGAACATCAAGTGTTGATAACACTGTCAAAAAAACTGAAAATTGGAATACTCTTTATTTGAATGAGGATACTGATAATGGCAATGAGGGAGACAATGAAATGTCTCAGGATGTCGCGCTAAACACCACAAATTCAGTTTCTACTGGTAACCAAATTAACTGTACAAAAAGTGCAATTCAGGACTTCACCGATGTTAGCGTTTCCTGCTTGCAAAAGATTGTCCATTCAGATAATGTAAAAATGCTAACAAGGTCAAAGTGTTCTAAAAAAGAAAATGATGATATTCAAGAGTGTAAGAATTTATGTAATATCTTGCTGACATCACCAAAGATCAATATACCAAGGAGACGAAGACCAGAAGTAGTAGAATCCACATCTGAGGATGCTAATGGTCTGGAAATTAAAATGGTAAGCAAAATAAAAAGGCGAACATATAGGTTGACTGTTTAAAGAATTTTATACAAATGCAGAAGCTTTTCTGTTGTTGATTGTTGAAATGTATGCATTTCGTAAGAAATTGGTGTAACATTAAAACTGCATATTGAAAAAAACAAAATTTAGGGTTTTGCAATTAGAGAATAAACTGTACAAGTTCACTCATTTTACTTCCAATTTAAGATTTATATGTAAAACTTAGGTGACACTCATTATCGTAGAATATGTGTAACTAAATACTGAACAGGGCTAGGTAGATTATAATGTTAATATCATGGTTACTTTTCAACTGAAACACTTCTGTTGCATTTTACAAGATTTTCTGATTGATGACAGTGCCATCCAAAAAGAGCAACTCTTTTGCATCAAAATCTCACTATTTAATAAAAATGGAAGGCCTGACATTGCTAAGCGTGTGCCTGGACAAATATCATCATTATAGACTGCTTTACTAGAGTAGACTTATTCTTGGGACCTCTTTATGGATTGAACATGAATGAATAGATCACACATCATGCTCCTTAGTTATTGTTTGCTCTTCTGTCAGAGTTGCAAATGAGTTGAAATTGCAAGCACAGTTTAAATTGTTCTATCCATCTCCCAAATTTTCTTGGATTACAGTTTTATGAACTCTGGGCAGCTATTCAAATAGCTATTTTAATATGGGGTCAGACAATGAATAATGACACATCGTTCAATGGTGGGAGAATTGAACCAAATATTGTCCTTATTTTTCAAACTTTTTAGCTAGCCTGAGTAACAACAAATAATGAAAGCTGAAATATGAGCTATTAAAATTCCATTATTGGAAACAGAAATGCTGGAAGTACTCAACAGTTTAGGCAATATTCTTGGAGAGAAGAGTGGCTTGATCTAGAATATATCCAGAATATTGTACTTTGTTTCCAATATATACCAACATGCAAATTAGAATCCATTTAGTCATTAAAACTTTTCTGCCATTCACAGCATTCAGGTACAACAGGCAGTGATGAAGGTAAATGGAATATTAGCCTTCATAATGAGAGTATTCATGTGCAGGAGCAGGTTTGTCTTGCTGGAATTGTAAAGGGCCTTGATGAGAATATAGTACAGGAACGGGTCCTTCGGTCTGCCATGTCTGTGCCAACTGTGATATTCTAAATGTATCCCATCTGACAGCACACAGCTTGTATCCTATTATCCTTTGCCTGTTTAAGTTTATTGATTAAATGTCTCGTAAACTTGCTTTCGTATCTGCTTCTACCACCTCCCCTGCCAGCGCGTTCCAAGCACTTACTGTTGAGAAAGAAACTTGCCTTGCACATCTCCTTTAAATTTTTCCCCCTCTCACTTTAAACCTAAGCTCCTAGTATTTGACATTTGGACGCTTGGAAAAAGGCTCTGGTTATCCAGTCTGATCATGCCTATCATAATTTTATATACTTCTATCATGCCACCCCTCAAGTTTCAACCTTCTAGCAAAACAATCCCAGTTTGTCCAATTTCTCATATAGATAAATCCAGTCAAGCAACATCCTGGGAAATCTCTTATGCATCCTCTCCAAAGCCTCCACATCCTCCTTATAATGCAATGACCAGAACAGCACACAGTACTCCAAATATGGCCAAACCAATATCTTATACAGTTGTAACAACATGATTTCCCAACTTTTATACTCAATGCTCCAAATGATGGAGACAGGAATGCTGTATGCTTCCTTTACTGCCTTATTCACTTGAATTGTCACTTTCGGGCAGCGATCGGTTTAAACCCCGAGACCCTTCTGTACATCAATGTTCCTAAAGTTTCATGATTTGGAGGTGCCAGTGTTGGACTGGGGTGGACAAAATTAAAACTCACACAACACCATGTTATAGTCCAGCAGGTTTATTTGAAATCACTAACTTTCTAAGTGCTGCTTTCTCTTCAGGTTCTTGTGTAACAGAATCATAAGACACAGACTTTATAGCACCAGGATTGCAGTGTCATGGAATGAAATATTAAACAAATTTAGCTTAAGTCTTTCATCCTTTAGAATGATCATATTAGTTTCAGTTCCTTCATATGTAAATTCCAGAACTTTTTTAAAGTTATATTTTCAAGATAGCTTTTGACAATAGGTGTCACCTTACTTCCAATAATGCATTGGAGGTGTGAAGTTAAAGTCTGTCTGTGTCCTAATGTTAGGCCAGACTGATTCTATTTCTAAAGTGGAGTTACAGAATCTTACATGGATTTATGTAGTTTTTGAGCAATATAAAAAGTAATTCTGCAAGTACAAATTGTGTATGTGTGCGCGCATGCACACGCAGGGGAGACAATGTGTGTGTCTGTCTGTCTGTGTTGGGTGTAATGGGGTACAAGTCTGAGAGAGGGTGAGTGTGGGGTTGTGTATGTGAGACTTTGTGTATAAGAAAGGATCTGGAGGAGTGTGTGTGTGTGTGTATGTGTCTGAGAGCATGTGTAGTGTAGTGGGGTTGCCTGTAGTGTTCCATGAACCCAAGGTCCCAATTGAGACCATCACCATAGGTACCAAAATTGGCAGTCAGCCTCTGCTCAGCCTCTTTGCATTGTTGCCTAAGTCCGCCTTGGAGGATGGTCACCCAAAGATCTGAGGCTGAATGTCCTGGACCGCTGAAGTGTTCCCCGACTGGGAGGGAACACTCCTGGCTGGTGATTGTTGTGCAGTGTCCAATCATCCGTTGCAGTAGCCTCTGCTCTTACTCACCATGCCTCAAGGCATTCTTGCCTGCAGCATATGAGATAGGCAACGTTGGTCAAGTCACATGAGTACCTGCCGCGTGCATGGTGGGTGGTGTCCCCATGTGTGATGGTGATATGTGTCGAAACTCTGACACATCTTGCAGTGTTGTCTGACAGGGTTGTATGGTGTTTTCCTGAAGACCAGGCAGTTTGCTGCGAACAATGATCTGATCAAGGTTTGGCAGTTGTTTAAAGGTGAGAAGGGGAGGTGTCGGGTAGGTTTTGGCAAGGTGCTCGTCCTCATCGATAATGTGCTGTAGGCCACGAAGAACATGGTGTAGTTTTTCAGCTCCTGGGAAGTACTGGACAATGAAGGGTACCTTTATTGGTTGCAGCTCGTGTCTGTCTCCTGAGGAGGTCATTACAATTTCTCACTTTTGGAACTAGTGGTCAATGAGTTGAGCATTATATCCCATTCTTATGAGAGTGTCCTTGGTACATCCAAGTACACCAGCATTCCCCACAACAACGGCAACAGCCTCAGTATTCAATATCAACTCATCCGCATCATCCTCGACTATAACATTTTCACCTTTGACAACCAGTTCTTCATCCAGACACATTGAACAGCCATGGGGACTACATTTGCACCCCAATATGCCAACATTTTTATGCACAAATTTGAACAAGACTACTTTTCTGCACAGGATCTCAAACCAACACTATTCACCAGATGTATTGACAACATTTTCTTCCTCTAGACCTATGGTGAGGAGTCTTGAAACAACTACACAGTGATATCAATGAGTTTCATCCAACTATCAAACTTACCGTGGACTACTCTTTAGTATTTGTCTAATTCTTGGACACATGCATCTTCATCAAGAATGGTCACCTCAGCACCTCATTGTACTGCAAACCCACTATGCTACACTTCTCTAGTTTCCGCCTGAAACATATTAAAACAGCCATCCCCTATGGACAAGCCCTATGCATACAAAGGATCTTTTCAGATGAGGAGGTACGTGATAGACACTTGGAAATACTCAAGGATGCTCTCATAAGAACGGGATATGATGCTCAACTCATCGACCACCAGTTCAACGTCCAGCTGCAAGAAACTGTAATGACCTCCTCAGGAGACAATCACAAACTGCTACCAATAAGGTACCCTTCGTTGTCCAATACTTCCCAGGAGCCGAAAAACTATGCCATGTTCTTTGTGGCCTACAACACATTAAGGATGAGCACCTTGCCAAAACCTACCCGACACCTCCCCCTCACCTTTAAACAACCGCCAAACCTTAAGCAGATCATTGTTTGCAGCAAACTACCAGGCCTTCAGACCAACATCATACAACCCTGTCACGACAGACGCTGCAAGATGTGTCAGAGTTTCGCCACAGATACCACCATGTATGTGGCAGGTACTCCTGTGACTTGTCCAACGTTGTCTATTTCATACGCGGCAGGTAAGGATGCCCTGAGGCATGGTACATTGGCAAGACCGAGCAGAGGCTACAGCAACAGATGAACGAACACCAGTCAGGAGTGTTCCCTCCCAGTCAGGGAATACTTCAGCAGTCCTGGACATTCAGCCTCAGACCTTTGGGTGACCATCCTCCAAGGCGAACTTCGGAACAAGCAACACTACAAAGTGGCCAAGCAGAAACTGACTGCCAAGTTTGCTACCCATGGGGATGGCCTCAACTGGGACCTTGGGTTCATGTCACACTACAGAGAGACCCATACACTCATGCAGACCCTTTCTCATACACAAGCTTTCTCTCATTTGCTCACACGTACACTCTCACCCACACATGCACCCTCTCACAGACTTGTATCCCATTACACTTTCACATAGATACACACTGTCACAGACACTCACCCCACACAAACTCCCACATACATACACACACACACACTCAGTCTACCCTACTCACAAACATATAAGTTTGTGGGGTTAATTTGTATTTGCAGAATTACTTTTTTTATTTTGTTCAAAAACTGCATAAATCCATGTAAGATTCTGTAACTCCCATTTTAGAAATAGAATCAGTCTGACCTAATATTGGGACACACAGACTTCACACTTCACATTTTCAATGCATTATCTGAGCTGAGGTGGCACCTATTGTTAAAAGATATCTTGACAATGTAACTTTTTAAAAGTTCTGGAATTTAAATATGAAGAAACCAAAACTAACATGGTCATTCTAAAGGATGAAAGACTTAAACTAAATTTGTTTAATATTACATTCCATGTCACTGCAATCCTGGTGCTGTAAAATCTGTGTGTTATGATTCTGCTCCACAACCACGCGATGAAGAAGTGGCGCTTCAAAAGCTAGTGATTCCAAATAAACCTGTTGGACTATAACCTAATGTTGTGATTTTAACCTAAAGTTTCAGCCATTTACAGTATACTTTCCTCTTGTATATGACCTCCCAAAATGCATCACCTCACATTTGTTCTGATTAAACTCCATCTGTCCTTTTTCTGCCTAACTTTCTGCTAAAAATATTTGATATCCTTCCTGACTATCCACAACTTCACTCAGTTTCATGTCATCTGTGAACTTACTAATCAGACTACCACATTTGCAGCTAAACAATTTATATATACTGCAAACAACAGAAGTCCCAACAGCAAGCCTTGCAGAAAATGGATGTTCTCACAGTTCCTATTGGAAAAGCACCCATCCGAAACTACCCCCTGTCTTCTATGGCTCAGCCAATTTTGTATCCAATTTGTCAGCGCGTCTTGGGTTCCTTGCAATTTGACCTTCTGGACCAGCTCACCTTGACGGACCCTGTCAAATGCTTTTGTAAAGTTCATGTCGGCAACATTAACTGCCATGCCCTCATCAATCATTATCTTCACTTTCTTGAAAAAACTGTCATGTTTGACAGACAAGACGTCCCCAGCATAAAGGCATATTGACCATACCTAATAACTTCATTCTTCTCCAAATGCTATACCTAAGAATCTCCTCCCATAATTTCCCTAACAGTTATGTAAGGGTTACCAGCCTATAATTTCCTGGGTTATTCCTGTTGTCCTTCTTGAATAAAGGAACATTGGCTAATCTTCAATGTTCTAGAACCTTGTCTGTGACTAAAAAGGATACCAAGATCTCAGTCAAGACTCCAACAATCTCCTCCCTTGCTGCCTTCAATATTTTGAGATAGATCCCATAAGGCCCATTATGTAGCTTAATGTTTCTCAAAACACACCACACCTCCCACTTCTTACTATCAATATACCCCTGTCTAAACTTGCCACCATCTATGTATTTCTCCTTGGAGCATACCAATTTGAAATACTTGAGGACCTCATCCACTTCCTCTTGCTCCACACACAAATTCCCTCCTTTGTTCTTGAGTGGGCCTATTTTTCTCCAAGTTACACTCTTGCTCAGACTTTACGTATAAAATGCCTTTCGAGTCTCCTTAATTTGGTTATATTGAATGGCGGAGTAGACATGAAGGGCTGAATGCCTACTCCTATTTTTTATGTCTCCATAGCTGATACAACTGTGACCACAACACCACATTTTCACCTACCTCAAATAATCTTTGATTCCCTTGTTAGATTGCTTGGAGTTACAGTTTTTATTAACCTTACATTACTAAAAGTTTAACAGCACCTTCATTGCACGTGAGTTAAAGTTTCCATTTTAACACTAGAACCCAAAAAGAAAATTAGCTATTCAAATAGTATGTGCAATCTTAAAGGCGAATCTTTCAAAATAAATTCAGAGGGAGTAGGGTTATGATAGTGAGTAGTTTGCATCAAAGATGGGTGATATGCAAATAAGCATAATTTAAAAGTTACGTATGAATAGGGAAGACAAAGTCTCTGTTTATAATGAGCATAATTCAACATTAGGGGAAAGAATGGCCCTGTGGTATTACTGCTAGACTATTAATCTTGAAATCCAGATAATGTTCTGGGAGCCTGTATTTGAAATCTGCAATGGGGCAAACAGTGAAATTTGAATTCAATAAAAATCTGGAATTAGGATTTTATGATGATCATTATTGATTGTTGGAAAAACCCCAGATTCACTAATGTTCCTTAAGGAATGAAACTGTTGTCCTTACCTGGTCTGGCCTTCATGTGACTCCAGACTCAGCAATTTGGTTAGCTCTTAACTGCCTTCTGAACAATTGGGGATGGGCAATAAATGCTGGTTTAGCCAGCAACACCAACACAAAAATAAATTTCACACCACAATTGGTACCTATTTTAATATTCTACCAGGTTTTCTGAAATCAGTCTTTGTGTATAAATCATCAGGAGGTTTTAGGATGGCAACACTGCTCAATAAGAGCAGTACTAGAAACAGACATTAACTAACTAGTAACCTACAATATCTAGGATTTAAATAATTGAGATGTCAGCCCACCAGCAGCAGATGGTCAATGAATAATACTGGTTAGGTGTTTTTAGAGAAATCTTTTAAGCTCTGAATAACTTCAATATTTAGCAATTATTATTATCTTGTTGACAAATATTTTGTCATAGATTATTTAACTTTGTATCACTCTTTGTTTTAAATATGCAGGAAAAAAGGATTACTCTCACCAAATGGATCATCCAACAGATAAAAGGCAGCAATGAGATTTGTGTAGAAGGAAAAAGGTAATTTCCTTTACGTTTAAAAAATAGAGAAAGAAATCTTTAAAGAGTACTTTTCCTATTTTCTTGTCCTATTGCCATTTTTAACCCCCTCATCCTGAAGTGGCATACTGCTTTTCATGAACTATTGATAATGTGCAAAACATTTTTAGCCAAGTGGTTGCGATCAGGAAGGTACATTCTGAGAGAAGATGGTCAAAGTGGTTACAATCAGACTTTAATTTGATAAACACCTGAAGATGAAAATATATAGGGCTATAGGGAAAGAGTATGATAGTGGGATAAGCTGAATTTGCTCTTGCAAGCGCAAACACATTGGGCTAATGGCCCCGTTCTGTGCTGTAACCATTCTATGCGAGAGCGTAAATACTGTCAACAAGTTGTTCAAATCAAAATAATTTAGTGGACCTCCAAGAGACAGTGATGATTGTTATTAATCAGCACCAGGTGTTGTGGCCAGTTTCCCCTAATCCAGGGTAGTGATGTAATTTTGATGCTCCTCCTGTTACAATGAGTTAATGTTGCTTTCACATTAAATTTAAGTACACTGATTTATTTCTGTGGCAAAGTTAGACATTAATGTAATTAACAAGATGAGCAAATGATTGCATGTTTTTACTTTCTAGGCAAAAACACTCAAAATAGTTGTACAGTAAATTACAGATAAAAATAGAATAATTATTTCATTTAAAGAAACTGAAGGAGCTGATGTCAGAAAAAAACACTGACAAAGAATTACCTCAGAATTGTTCCCATTTCTCCAATGTTCCTTCACAAGAAACACAATAGTTATATCTGAAACTTACTTGGATGTCCATTTTTTTTCCCTACAGAAGTAGGAAGGAATGTCAGTAGCAGCACTAGGTGTGCCTAAAAGTGAGCTGTCAGCCTGGTGAAGCTACCAAACAGGACTATTTGCATGCCAAACATCAAAAGCAGAAATTGCTAGACAGAATGAAGTGACCCCACAAAGAATGGGTCATATCTAAGCTCTGAAGTCCTTTCATATCCAGTGGTGAATGGTGATAACAATTTAAACTCTCTACAGGATGAGGCTCCATAAATATCCCCAATCTCCACGATTGAAGAGCCCAATACATCAGTGCAAAAGATAAGGTTGAAGCACTTGCAGTAATTTTTAGCCAGACGTGTCATCTCTGCCTTCTCCAGTGGTCCCTAGAAATACGGGTGCCAGTCTTCAGCCAATTCAATTCTGACCTCATTACAGCCTTGGTTCAAACAAAAATGTTAAATTCCAGACGTGAGGTAACGTCAAAGCCGCATTCGACTGAGTGTGGCGTTAAGGAGACACAGTTACCTGGTTAAGTTTTCTTGCTTTCATAGAGAAAAGGTTGGAGAAAGATGCAAATTAGGAGACAAAGCAGCTCCCTATTGCATTTCATCTCCTAGTGACACATTGCAGGAGCAACTTAGGAATTGCATCAGCTGCCTTCTCCACAAAAGCAAGCAATTAGTTAGGACACTTGAGATCTCATTTGGGAGCAATTTTACAATGGCATTGATATTTTCCCTCCATTTAGTCTGACTCCCGCTGTATGCAGATATTGCAGTTCTATCAAGGTAACCTCCAGGTGGCATGTTGGGTGGTTATCAGAGACGGGAACTCCATGCGTCAATAATATGTTTGTTGAAATGAAAGACTAGAACCACAAAAGATTACAACTCTGGTGTAGATGTTGCCCCACTATTTCAATTGTCCTGCTAGCTTCAGGCTTTATTTGAGGACCTAAATGTAAACAACCAAGAGCACTACTCGCTTGAGACATGCTTGACTTCTTCTGCATCCAATAACAGCATCCACGCCTCCTGGTGGAGCCACTGACCTGACAGTGCTACATGCTTTCTTGTTGGGCCTACTGCTCAGGCTGTCATGAAGTGTTCAGGGGAAAAAAAATCAACAAGGAGGTGACCAATTAAAAGACAAAATGGGTGGGCTTGGTACTCCTCCTAAAAGGTATTTTAGGTCAATGAGCTTGTGTCAGAATTGGGATTGGATGCATAGTTGGTTAATTTGTACAATGTACCTGGAACTATATTTTTAGGTTCTTCAACTGGATATTAAAACACTATGTATGTGTTCCCAAACAGAGACACTGATGGAGTATACTGGCATAGTAATGTAATTGCTGAACGAATTAAACAAACTGAAGTGAAATCTATCACTGGTTCAATTTATGTTCTGAAAGGACCTTTGGATTATGTTGCAATGAAAAACCAGGGTAAGTAGACTAATAACTAAATTAAGGCAAAAAGCAGAGATTGCATGCAGGTTTGTTTTTCAAGTGGCAGAAAATAAGAAATGGTGTTCTAAAAGGGTCATTGCTGGAAGCATGTAAAGTGGTTAAATAATTTGCAATTAGAGTTCAATATGAATAGGAAGAATAGAAACATCACATTATATTTTCCAGATTTAAGAACGAATACTGAAGAAAGGCAAACACAAAACTTTAGTTGGGAATGAAATGAAAAGTAGGCAAGTAGTGTTAAATCTAAATGCACCATACAGTTTTAGTTGCCATATTATTAAAAAATGATCCAGACATACTGGAGACGGTACAGAGGAAATTTATTATGGTGACACCAGAAATGTATGCATGTTCTTACAATATGGAGACAGCCAAATCAAATCAGCCTTTACTGTAAAAGTAGAATACTCAGTGACACTCAAAATTGATCCCACTTATTCTGAGCCTGACTTTTTGGAATAACCAGAATTAGATGTTGTGAATAATCGACTACAGCAGAACAAGGTGAAACAATAAGTTAATCTAATTAATGTCTGATTTAAACCCAGTAACCCTTTTTCATAAACATAACAAAAAATGCTGGAAACATTCAACAAGTCTGGCAGCATCTGTGAAGAGAAAGCAGACTAAACATTGCAGGTTCAATAACTCTTCCTCAGAACTAACTGACTTCCAGCATTTGCACTTCTTTGATTTTTTTTGTTTTGTTTAGTCAAACTTTTGTTTTCAGCCCCATTCACACCTAAGATATACAAATAAGCATGGTAAACGGGTACATTTTTTAAAAAAAGGAAAAATAACAAACTAGCCTGATTACTTCAGCAGCTTTGAAGATGTGTCATTTGACAGTACATAGGTTTATCTCTTGATTGTCTTCAGAAAGTCATCGATCAATGCCACTGTAATGACAGAAATGGGGCGTGTGGGGTGATGATTGAGATAGCAATGAGTGGCATCGTTGTTAGGGCTAGTGCATGTGGGATAAAGCTGGTGTGGTGTTCCAAGAGATTGAGGAGGCAACTTGTAGGGCATGCAGCATTAGTGGTGTGGAGGGTTGAATGGGGTGGGTGACAGTGAGAGAGGTGTGGAAAGAAGGAAGTGTGAAATAGTGAGGCTGGCAGAGTGTGAACCATAATGAGAATTGAGGAAATGGCAGAGAGAGAGCACCCAAATGTGAGATAGCAGAGATCAGAGCGTGGCACTTAACATGGTGGAGCAGAGAAGCAATTGACGTTCTTTCTGCATGGCTGGATGTTCCTCCACACCCTGGAAGTGGCACTACATGGGTGATGACCTCTGGCAACTTTGACATGGTCTATAGCATGGCTTTTTTTTTACCAGTTTTCAAGAATAGCACTCCTTTCCTTTGCACCACCCCATCCCCTCAGGACCTCCAGGTCCCTGACAGGGAAGTTTCAGAATACAAATGCTCATCCAGATGCACAGAAACATTTTAAAGAAGGTGCACATGCAAGGGGTACCAATGTTTTGGTTGTTATCTGTTGAGGGGTAAGCTATTTTGGGCGCAGAATGTGGAATGATGCAGCAAAATTGGACTTGAGAAATATCATTAGAGTGCAGTAAGTAGTTAATACAGTGAGTTTGGTAAGATGCAGTAAGAAAACATTCTCATCAAACCTTCCAAAAAGTTTGTGCAACCTCAACTTAGCCAAAATAAGTTTGATTCAGCCCCGTCTTTGAGCTATGAGGTCTAGTTCATAATGAGGAGACTCTCTTAGTCTGCCTATATTACAGTTTATAAGTTAATATATGCCAATTCAGATTGGTGAATAAATACTTTATATACTTAAATATGAAAAATGTCAACACGCTTAATTCCAGCAATGGTATATTTTATTTCCTTTCCCCTTTTAACCCTTGATTAGCCCTTTGTCTGTAATATTTCCTTGTCAACTTAAATGACAAAAGAAAATAATGTTGTTAGATTTATTCCTTTTAACTGTGTTTTTTTTCTTTGAAACAGGATTCTCTAATTCCATTTTAAAACATTTTTTTCTGGGTTTTCCATTGGATTGGAAGGAGTATATTGAAGAATTCTTTAAAAGGAGGTATGTCAGTCTTCCCTTTCTATACTGTAGTTGGTGTTGATTTAAGTTGCTATGGTCTAGTCCAAGATTATCAAGTTGGGGTGCGAAGACTTTTAAGGAAACAATCTTTACAGGATATATTGCTCATTATCTCTCTGTCACATTCCTTGCAACCCAGTGCAATTGTCGTTATTATTGTCTGTTGCTTCATGTGTATTTGGTAAATATTGAAAAATCGCTAAGAACTATCCTCCCAGTGCTCGGACTAGACACGAGTTCAGTAATTTTCCTTTGTCAAAAATAAGACTACTTTGAGAAGGTTCTGAAATATCTTTCGTATCACTTCCCCCATTCTGCACATTGTAACAGATTCCAAGGCCATAACAATAAAGTGAATTAATTTTAAAAGGAACTGCTAGGAGTACATTAAATACCATGTTAATGGAGCACTAATTTCCAGTTAGTGTAACATTTTCAGGACCAATCGTATACTTTTTTTCTAGTTTGAGCCATCTCAGTAAGGACCTGAGAAAGCATAAAATTAAGTACAATGCAAGCCAACTCCCAAAAATTTGGTTTTCATCTTTATGCACCAATTGAAACTTTACGAGAATATCTGTTGTAAGTTGAATGCATAAAACATTGTTCACTTAGGTATTTCAATCATTTTTTTTAAAAAGTGAGTATTTAAAGGAACTTTGAAGCTGTTAGCAATCATTCGGAGTTATATGGCAATCTTTACAGCTTTGGCATACACAACCTAGCTGGAGACAGTGACCCTCTGGTTAGGAGGTTCTAATTTACAGTTTTTATAGATGCTTTTGTTCAGAGTTGCTAACTGTCAAGATGGCTGTATTTCAAGATTGTTCT
Source organism: Hemiscyllium ocellatum (assembly GCF_020745735.1). NCBI lineage: Eukaryota > Metazoa > Chordata > Chondrichthyes > Orectolobiformes > Hemiscylliidae > Hemiscyllium > Hemiscyllium ocellatum. Next base: position 84,502,318 of record NC_083408.1, read on the forward strand.
GTACTTATGTTTTGATTATGTTATTGCCAAGAATAATTGAACACTTTCACTTCAGGAAGAAAGTGGAGCAGAAAAATACATTGGAATATAGTGATCATGTTTCACAGAAAATAAGATGCTATCAGTTACTACAGAAATGTTTGGGTCACTATTCAAAAAAATAATAAATGTTTCACGAGAGAAGAAATGAAAGGTGTTTTGGAAAATCACAATGGCCGAATTTGTTAGTTTTTACAACTTAGAAGATTGTCCTATTATATCTGGGCCTGTCATTACATATCTATTTCTTCTTATCCCATTTTCTAGTACCTAGCCTTGTACACTCTGGCACTTCAAGTGTATGAAATTCTTGTGTGCCATGAGCCTGTCTCTCTACTCCTCTCCACCCACCCCTCCCCCCACCATCATTTAAAATACTTGTAATGATGGTATGAGGCCCTTAGGTGGCAATAATTAGCCATTTATCTTCTAAAGATCCAACAGCAGATAGAAACATTTTAGAAAAGTCACCCAATGCATTTTATGTGCACCTCCTGTCTGCGAAGTTACTGATGAAGACATCAAAAACAGCCAAACAACCAATTATTGAAATAATACTAATCTAAGCAATTTTAAAACAATCCTTTTAAAAATTCTCATCATTTAGGGAAAAAGGATGTCATTCAAAAACAAGGGAGAGTAAAGATGCCAAGTTTCAAAAGCTGCCTTCAGTGAAATCCAGAAATTTACAAGATAATGCAGTTTTACCACATGATAAGGCTAAGACTCCATTGTCATCAAAGAATAAGCGAATGAGAGAGTCAAAAATTGATAATGGTAAGTTTTAAATACTTGTATGGGTTGGGGAAGAGGGGTGTATGGTTAGTGAAGAAGATGGAATGATTACAATTTGTTGTGGGGAGAGGGTCTTAACTATATAGAAAATGCTTCAATTTATATTTCTTGAATGCAAGTTCATTTATCTTGCATTTACCTGTATGGAATGCCTTTTGACAGTTATGCCCACTCTATCTTCTTGTAATCTAAGGCAATCCTCCTCATTATTTACCACCTCACAATTTTTGTATCATCTGTGATCTTATTGATTAACCTTTTTACATTGAAGTCTAATTTGTTTACATTTACTGCAAACAGCAACAGCAGAACGCCACATAGACCTCCAGTCACAAAAACACCTCTCGATCATCACCATCTGCTTCCTGTCACTCGGCCAATTCTGGATACAATTTGCCAAATTTTTGCAGATTCCATGGCCTTTGTTATTGGTCTCCTATGCAGGACCTTTTAGTCCATCACTGCCACTCAGTGAGATCATGGCTGATGTGATGATCCTCAACTCTATATTTCTTATAATCCTGATTCCGTTCCTGATTAAAAATTAAAATTAAAATCTGTCTATTCAGCCTTAACAGTCCTCAGCAGCAAGTAATTCCCAGATTCACTACTCTCTGACAGAAGAAATTCTTTCCCCTCTCTGTCTTAAATGTGCAACCTCTTATTCTGGGATTATGCCCACTGGTCTTTGCCTCTTCCAGAAAGGGGGAAAAGACGACCATGTCTACCCTACCAAGCCGCCTAAGAATCTTGTATGTGTTAATAAGGTCATTTTTCTAAATTGCAATGAGTACAAGCCCAACCTACTCCATTTCTTTTCCTCCTTGGATAAGGGACTCAAAACTTGGTATTCCAGCTGTGGTTCTGCCTTGTATAGTTTTAGCAAAACTTCCCTGTTATCCAGTGAACTTGGATTTTCAGGACTCTGTTATGACACAGAGACAGATAGCTGAACCCAATCAGCCTTTCTACCTCTGTAACTGCAACACAATAAAATTAAACCATTGAAAACCCCACAAAGTCACTCCAATGGTTGCTAATCAAACTTTTGAATAACCAATCCCAAACTTTGTGAATATTTAATATCCAGCCACCAGTTTTACATCTTAATCAAAAGAGTTGAAAAATGTGGTGTTGGAAAAGCACAGCCAGTCAGGCAGCATCCGAGGAGCAGGAGAATTGACATTTCAGGCATAAGCTCTTCATCAGGATTGAGGCTTGTGGGCCAAGGGGGCTGAGAGATAAATGGGAGGGATGTTGGGCTGGAGGGAAGGTAGCTGGGAATGTGATAGGTGGATGAAGGTGGGGGTGAAAGTGGTAAGTAGGAAGGAGGATGGAGCAGATAAATGGGAAGGAAAATGAACAGGACCATTCAAGAGGGCAGTGCTGAGTTGGAAGGTTGGATTGGGATAAGGTGGGGGGAGGGGAAAGAGGGAAACTGGTGAAATCTACATTGATCCTGTCTAGTTGGAGGGTGCCAAGGCAGAGGATGAGACGTTCTTCCTCCAGGCGTTGGGTGGTTAGGGTTTGGCGATGGAGGCAGCCCAGGATCTGCATGTCTTTGACGAAGATGAAGGGGGAATTAGTGTTCAGCCACAGGGCGATGGGGTTGGTCATTGCGGGTGTCCCAGAGATGTTCTCTGAAATGATCTGCAAGTTGGCGTCCTGTCTCCCCAATGTAGAGGAGACCACATCAGATGCAGTAGATCTCAGTCCAGCTTTAAAAGCTATTCAGCAGCTAGGTGTTGTTAACAGGACATATGAAGTGTCCTGGAAATTGTGGTGGCTCACAAGAAGTTGCATGTCAATAATACATTCGTACAGATGACTGAGGGTTGAAACTCCCCAAAAAAGTATTTACTTCAAGCAACAAAAGAAGATTAAAATTCAGAAATTCTAGGGACATATCGTGCTTTGGGAAGCTAGCCGATGGCACAATGTTGGAAATGTGCTGGTGAGTAAGTACTAGACAGCAGTATTCAGAGTCCAGGGCGGCATAAATGCAGGAAAGCAGGTGATCAGCCAGAACAGAAACATTTGTTGTAGCAGTCCATGAGTGAACAGCTCTTGAGCAAGAGTTAAAAGCCGGGTTGGCAAAAGTGAAGAATTATATTCCCTTGTGAAGCTTAATGAGATTTTATGACCAATTATGACATCAGGGCATCTGAGGTAGTTGTCAAAAACTGTTGTAATCTTTCTCAGTTGTACTTTTTAAAATTTATGTGCTTTGTAAGTTTGATCACAGTATTGTTTATGTCTACTATATCGTTAATTCTGGGTATTAGAAATAAATTGCACATGTAATATACATCATATTATTGTTCCAGCTCTTATTGTAGAGGCTTGATATTTGCTCAAAATGATGAAATCTTATTATCTTAAGTCCCCTGGAACACACCACCTTTGCTTAAAAGATAAAAGATACTGCTCACAAACTAGATCAAATTACAATTTCATGATGTAGTTCTGGGATCATAATGTAAAGTTGGCAGTCTGGTTTGAATTCATAGCATGTGTAATCTTTATAAATTAAAGTAAATATAAACTAAAGCCAACAATGTTATCTTGATAAACAATGCAAGATAGCAGCTATTTTACCAATTTTGTAATTTATTAAATGGTCTATAATTTAAATCCTGGTAATCTCAGAAAATTTGTTTTTCATTTTTCAACCACAGAAATTATTTTAACTTTCATCATGTTTACTGCTCTGCAACTGGTTATGTGCATTAATTCTGATATTTAATACTGTTTAAATGGCTTTTGTACCTTATTTTACAATAGAGATTACAGTTTCCACAGAAACGTCAATGCAAAAATATACACTGACTAGTCGTAGTGGTCGTTGCATTAAAGCACCATTGGAGTACTGGAGGGGACAACGATTAGTGATTGATAATACATTGAACGTTACCGTCAATGAGGGTGGAACGGATTACTTAGCTTTCACCACACAAAACAACGTAGTAAGTATAATACTTTATAATAAAGGGAATAATAAATACTTAATGACTTGAAGTAACTATTTTGTTTTTTTTTAATTTTACAAAAGGAGAAAACAAATGTTAAAGATGGAAATTATTTGAGAACCTCAAATCAACAGAGAAAACGACCATCATTGACAGACGACCTGAGTAAAAAGCAAAAGAGATGTAAGAAAATATGACTTCTGTAAAAATGTCCATAACACACAATATACTCAGTCTTTTTTTTTATATTTGATTTATATTTACTATGTATGGCCCCACAGTTGTGTTGGTGGCAGAACTGTCAGCACCTATTATTATAATGATGCAATGGCTGATGCTGAAATAAAGTTAATATCTACATTATGACAGTTAAATGTAATAATGTAATATCCTTAGATATTGGGTTCAATGGGTGGTGCATGACAGCATGCTAGGAACAGCGTCAAGCATTCCTAAAATGAAGAGTCATCCTGACTAAACCACCAAACAGAACTATTGCACTCCAAACAGCACAAGCAGCATGTGAAACCAACAGATCAGCTCTAAATTCTGTAGTGCTGCCACATCTAGTCATGAAAGACAACAGACAATTTAGCAACTCACTGCAAGAGGAGGCTTCACACATGATGGGAGAGCCCAGCACATTAATAGAAAAAATAAGGCTAAAGCGTTCACAGCAATCTTCAGCCAGAAGTGCCACTTAGGCGATTTGTCTCAACCTCCTCCAGAGGTCCCCACCATCACAGATGCCAGAGGTCAGCTAATTTGATTAACACCTCATAATATCAAGAGACAATTAGAGGCTGGATAGTGCAAAGGCTATAGGCCCTGACAACATTCCAGCAATAGTACTGAAGACTGGACCTCCAGAACTTACTGCATACCTAGCCAAGCTGTTCGATTACAGTTACAGCATTGGCATGTAGCCAATAATGAAGAACATTGCCAAAATATGTCCTGTAAACAAAAAGCAGGAAAAATCCAAATTAGTCAACTACTGCCCAGTCAGTCTATTCTCGATGATTATTTGGAGCAGCATGCTGGCTCAGTGGTTAGTACAGCTACCTTTTCACCAGAGACCTGGGTTCAATTCCAGCCTTTGGTGACTGTCTGTACGTTCTTCCGTTGTCTGTATGGGGAGACAATGCTCCAGTTTCCTCCCACCATCCAAAGATGTGCAGGCTAGGTGGATTAGGGTTACGAGGATGAGGTGGGATGTCATGGGTCTAGATGTGTCTTGATGAGCTTAATGACCTCTATATCTGTACTGTAAGAATTCTATGATCCTGAGTGAAGCTAGCTGTCATCAATAGTGCTACCAACAATATTTGCTCAGGAATAACTTGTTTACTGACATCCAGTTCGGGTTCCGCCAGAACCACTTAGTTCCTGATCGTAATACAATTCAAACATGGACAAAAGACTTGATTTCCAGAGGTGAGGTGAGAGTGACTGTCCTTGCCATCCAGGTTGCATTTAACAGTGTGGCATCAAGAAGTCTGAGCAAAATTGGGGGTGGAGTATCAAATCATAGCAGATTTTTGAAGGAAGTTTCCCCCATATTTCAACCACATGTTGTGTGAAGAATTGCTTCTCAAGTCACTGGTGAATGACCACTCTCTAAATTTAAGTCTGTTCTGGGTCCCTCCTTTTATCATTTCTATTACCTTGCATATCCATTTTCTGTACCAGGTGTGAACCCATTATATATGTTGCTTTGTTTCCAATATTTATTTCTCATTACAATAATAAAAACAGTATCTTTTCATGACGAACTTCATTCAAATAGCATTAGAGTATTTTGAAATGGGACAATAAAAAAAATCCATCTGCTGAAGTACTTGGTAGGATCATCCTCATACTAAAATGTTCAAAGATGTGCAGGTTAGGGGGATTGGCCATGCTAAATAGCCCATATTGTCCAGGAATGTGCAGGCTAGATTGGTTAAATATGGGAAAAGAATGGTTACAGGGATAGGGTTGGGAGTGGGTATAGATGGGATGCTGTTCAGAGGGTTGCTGTGAACCTGATAGGCAGAATGGCCTGCTTACACATTGTAGGGATTCGGCTACATGAATCTGCATGCATTTTATCCACTCACATTGAGTTTAGATTAGATTACTTACAGTGTGGAAACAGGCCCTTCGGCCCAACAAGTCCACACCGACCCGCCGAAGCGCAACCCACCCATACCCCTACATATACCCCTTACCTAACACTAGGGGCAATTTAGCATGGCCAATTCACCTGACCCGCACATCTTTGGACTGTGGGAGGAAACCGGAGCACCCGGAGGAAACCCACGCAGACACGGGGAGAATGTGCAAACTCCACACAGTCAGTCGCCTGAGGCGGGAATCGAACCCAGGTCCCTGGCGCTGTGAGGCAGCAGTGCTAACCACTGTGCCATGGAGTTCTATCTGTTATTTCCACATTGCTACTTAGTTTCTATTTCAAAGATAATTTGTGGAGCCATATAGCACTCCTTATATTCTCCACATAACTGAAGTGGTAAATGAGTGAGATGTCAAACAGTTTTGATGTAGTGACATCATGACACTTAAATATTGTGTTCGCACAAATTAATTCAGTGAGGATTTTCTGAATGCACCATTTGTTTTGGTGCCAACTATTCTCTGTTTGTTCCCTTAATTTAATTATCTTTTTGTAAACTATAATAGAGTCATACAGCATGGAAATGGACCCTTTAGTCCAACTAGTCCATGCTGACCCTGTTCCCAAACTAAACTAGACCCACTTGCCTATGTGTGGCCCATATCCATCCAAATGTTTCCTATTCATGTACATTTAAATGTTGTAATGTACCTCATCCACCACTTCCTCTAGCAATTCATTCCACAAACGAGCCACTGTGTGTAAAAAAAAACGCCCATTATGTCCTTTTTAAATCTTTCTCCTCTAACCTTAAAACTATGCCCACTAGTTTTGAACTCCCCCAACCTAGGGAAAAGACCCTTGTTATTCACTTTTTCTATGCCCCTCATCATTTTATAAACCTCTATAAAGTCATCCCTCAACCTCTATGCCCCAATGAAAAATGTCCAAGCCTATCCTATTTTTATAACTCTCATTCTCCATTCCCAGCAAAAATGACTTATTTTGTGTATCAGTGGAATAATGTTTTAGAACAATATATTGCAGCAGTGGATGCCCTTGATTTAATTTTTGGGAAGGTTCCCTGCACTCTAAAGAAGCTCAAAAAAAAAATGGATGCAGGAAATATCAGCTATTAAGCCAAATCAGAGCATATGCATGTAAAAGAAGAAACTGGTTTCCTTCCTGCCAAAACTGCTTTGCTTTCCATGTAGGTCCATGTACATATCTTTTGAAAAGAGCTTGTAATTAAGAACCATGAGAATTTCTGTGAGCAAGTCTAGCTTGTGTCACAATTCAATTTGATCATTGCTGGTCAGTATCTTAACTCTGACTGCTCTGCCAGATACAATGTTGTTTCAAAGATTGCTGTATCAAGATTCCTGTCATTTTTGTTTTCTAAGTATTTATTAAGATGCAACAGCATGCAAACCAAGCATTTTCTTGAAGGTCTCAAACAACTACTAATCACTGGTCTAGTATTCCAGAAGCTGACGCTAATGCTCTGGGGCATAGATTCAAATGCCACCATGACAGCTAGGGCAAATTTAATTCAATTGATAAATCTAATATATAATGCTAGCCTCAGTAATTGTGACCATGATGACTTATCATCAATTATTTTAAAAGCCAATAATTGTCCTTTGGGAATGGGAGTTTCCATTCTCACCCAGTTTAGCTTATGTGTAACTCAAAATTCACAGCAATGTGGTTGATACTTTAATTGCCCTCTAAAATCAGCAAGCAAGTCTCTCAGTTCAATGGTAATAAAAGATGAGCACCAAATGTTAGTATTGTTTGCAATTTTCATCCCATGAAAAAAAGGTTTTGAAGTAGTTAACACCAAAATGATGGAAAACTTTAATAAACTAGACAAAATTCAAGATATGAGATGAAAACAATGACTGCGGATGCTGGAAACCAGATTCTGGATCAGTGGTGCTGGAAGAGCGCAGCAGTTGAGGCAGCGTCCAAAATGGAGCGAAATCGACGTTTCGGGCAAAAGATGAAGGGCTTTTGCCCGAAACGTCGATTTCGCTGCACTTTGGATGCTGCCTGAACTGCTGTGCTCTTCCAGCACCACTGATCCAAAATTCAAGGTATGTTTTCTGTTTTATAAATTCAAGGTATCATCTTCAGTTATGCACTTCTGAAGGATAACAGTACAGAAATCTTTTTCATCAACCAAACCTTTACCACATGTTTAGTCAACCCTGCAAGGTAATTTGGTATGATGTCCAGGAATATGTAAAGTGAAGAATGAAATAAAATTGTCATTTGTCCAAAATTCCCATTGCATTTTACTATTTTAGTAGATTTCTCATTTCTTATGGAACACTGATTACAATGCTGAAAGATAATTAATTTATCTTTTACAGTAAATATCCACTGTATTTGAATATTAGATCTAGAATCTAACATGTGTCTTTTAATAGATCCAATTTTGAAGATGGAAAGAGGCTGCAAACAGGGAAAAAAGGGAAATGAAAAGCCTAACAACCAACGGGTGAAATATATTACAAGAAATCAAAAACGCAAACAGTTGTTAAGACAGGTTGCTTCAAGCACAGGTGAAAGTTCATTGAGTACAACAACAGGAAAACCTACGCATAGAAAATATGGTGACCTAAACCCAACAGTTGTTTTGACTCCAATTTGTGATCCTCGGTCATTAAGCAACAAAACAGTGAAATTAAATGAACTACCCACTGCTAATATGAAAAGAAAGAATGGAAAGACTCTGACCACTATAAAACTGGTAAATCCAAAGGAAATAGAGGATACAAGTGAAAGTGATATTTTTGAAAACGAGTCCAATCAGAAACTCAGGAAAACAAAACACTCTTACAAATTAAGAAGTATAAGGGTAAAGTCAAGTGGTTTGTTAGATAATGGTGAAAGCGAAAGAAATATGTCTGTAGCTGAAGTGAGCAATTCACCTGAAATAGAGGATACAAATGGTACTGATAATTTCGAAGACAAATTTAATTGGAAACCCATGGCATTGAAACAACGTGACCCTTACAAATTAAGAAAAAGAACAATAAAATCAAGTGGTTTATTAGGTAATGCTGAAAGCACAAGAAACAAAGAAAGAAATATGTCTGTGGCAGAAATGAGTAGTTTATCTAAAGTAAAGGATACAAATGACCGTGATAATTTTGAAGACTGTTCTAGTGGACCCACAGGATTGAAACATTCTTCAAAGTTGATCAAAAAACTTGTTGAATCAAGACAATCAGAAGATGAGAGTTTGGAGACCAGTGAGAGTGTCAAGATTAAGATTAAAAGGAAAGTGAGAAGTGCAAACTACAAAAGGTGTGTCAGTAAACAAAATCAAGCAGCAATAAATAAGCACATAATTTTGACTACATGTAATTCTGACTGTACTAATCGCACGGAGCCCTCCGAAACATCCTCAGTTCAGCTGAAACCCGTCTCTCCAATGATTACTAAAGATTGTATTTTGTCTGAGACACTGATATCATCCGACTCTATTCCAAACAACAAGGAGATCAGAAAAAATAATGCTGACGAACTTCCCTCAAATAACCTATGTAGTCCTAGGAGACAGAACGTCACTCGTGTTCAAAAGTTTCAAACTCCTTTTCATTCTAAAACAGGCAGGCAGAAAACAGTATTACATAGTGGCAATGCCAAAGTGACTACTACAATTGGATCAAAATGCTCGTCAAAACTAAATGACAAAGTTCAACAATCTCTTTCATATCCAATAAAGGACCCAGAATTAAGACACCATTATGTTGGAAGCAGTGCATTAAAATGCAAGCAACACTCTTCACAAAGAGAAACTGAGAATCAATTCAATAGTTTTTTGTCATCAGATGTTTCAGAGACTGAAACAAGTAAGACTGAAGTTATTGTAAAAGAAAAAACAAAAGTTCCAAATAAAAAAACTGTACCTAGAAAAGTATTGGCTACAGACTTTCGCCCCATATCAAATTCTAGATCTAGTCTGAAAAAGCAAGCAAAACAGTTCATATCCTTGCATTCCCTTGATAGTGAAGCCGAACCCTGGACCAAGAAAGAACTACGTTGTCTACACAGGTAAGAATATCTAAATGATTTAAATTAGTTTGAACTTTATTGTCTTTTTACTCTGTATGCTGTATCTTTAAGCATGTGTTTCGCAAACCAATTTCTTGACTGTATTACCAATAATGCAATGAGTATTGAGTTTTTGTATCTTGATCATCACTTTGTTTTAGATTTCAACATTGTGATAGAGTGTTCCTTGTTGCACATATTTGACTGTAACTTTTTTAACCAGACATTTATGATACCAATGTCACCCATACTTAGCTAAATAATCTGTGAATTTTTATTGTAATTAAATTTGAAATTTCTCAAATAGCCCTCCCATATTCTTTAATTCGTATGGCTTATACTCACACTGTTTGAATTGTTTCTAGAACAATTATTTTTGTGTTAATTGAAAGCATAGTATTGACAAAGTGCAAAATAATATACACACTGTTTGTCTGGGAATTTGTCATTGAAAACAGAACACTTACATTGTTAATCTAAATAATGCTTCCAAATTTACCATGCAGAACAAATAAAATAAATTGACAACAGGAAAGGGGTCTATTTTGAGAAAAAAAGAGGTGTGATGTGGTTAAAAAGGTGAATTTAAGTTTTTAGAGTTAATTAATAATAAAGCATTGAGGTTTGATATGAGAGTTCTGAAGATTGGGAGTCAGGTAGTTAAAGATTTTGCCATCATTGCAAACAGGACAGGATATACAAAAAAAATGTTGTATGGCTGGTAGATGTGACTTATAAATCTGGAAGAGTATGCCTAGAGTAGGGCAAGACTGTGAAAGGGTTAAATTAAGTACATCGAAAAATGCACTAGATGTGCGTAGTTCAGCAACAATTAGGTTGATAGTCAAGTAAAATGAACTGCTGTGTATAGGCAGCTGTTTAAAAGAACGTGAGAGATCCACAAGGAGAAGGTACGACAGTTTGAAGTGTGAGAAAAATGTGCAAGGCATTTCAGCAGAGGCGGTTAGTTATGTACATACAATTTTGTATGCCATATTATGTCCTGATGATAACAAATTTGGACATAAGTGCCAAAGATGTGCATGTTGAGTCTACAATCAAAACAGTGGCATTCAATGCACCACTCATTGACCACTGCTTCTATTGTCGATTAAAGATGTTGAAGCAGCAGGCCAAGCTATCAGAGGAACAGAATATTCCAGAGTCCCACAAGATCGATTTATATGGCAGAGAAATTAGTTTTTCTACTGCAAAAACATAGAAAATGGCAGGAGTAGACTGTTCAGCTCTTCAAGCCTTCTCTGCCATTCGTTATAATCTTGACTAATCATCCAACTCAATAGACTATTCCTGCTTTGATCCTTTGATCCCTTTTGCTTCACATACTATATGCAGCTCCTCCTTGAAATCATACAACATTTTGGCTTTGACTGATGTCTGTAGTAGTGAATTCCACAGGCTTACCATTCCTGAGAAGTTTACCCCATATCTTTAGATTGTGATCCTCGGTTCTGTACTCCCTCTCACGCTCTTCTCACTTGCAATACCCTACCCCCAAAAAGCACAGGAACATTCTTCCAGTATTTACCGTCACTGGTTCTATTAGAATGTTATAGGCTAATTGTGTGCAGTTTTGGTCGCCATACTATAGGAAGGATGTGGAGACACTGGAACGGGTGCAAAGGAGGTTTACCAGGATGTTGCCTGGTATGGTAGGAAGATCATATGAGGAAAGGTTGAGGCACTTGGGGCTGTTTTCATTGGAGAAAAGAAGGTTTTAAGGGTGACTTGATAGAGGTGTACAAGATGATTAGGGGTTTAGATAGGGTTGACCATGAGAACCTTTTTCCACGTATGGAGTCAGATATTACGAGGGGGCATAGCTTTAAATTAAGGGATGGTAGATATAGGACAGATGTTAGGGGTAGATTCTTTACTCAGCGAGTTGTGAGTTCATGGAATGCCCTGCCAGTAACAGTGGTGGACTCTCCCTCTTTATGGGCATTTAAACAGGCATTGGATAGGCATATGGAGGAGAGTGGGCTAGTGTAGGTTAGGTGGGCTTGGATCGGCGCAACATCGAGGGCCGAAGGCCTGTACTGCGCTGTATTGTTCTATGTTCTATAGAACTCCCCCATTCTTCTGAACTCCAGCAAATATAATCCTAATCGATTCAATGTCTTCCCATTTATTAGTCTGGTAAATCTTTGCTGTACTCCCTCTATAGCAACAGCAGAAGAGGTACAGTTAGTAAGTTTGCAGATGACACCAGAATTGGAGGTGTAATGGACAGCAAAGAGGGTTACCTCCGATTACAACAGGATCTTGACCAGATGGGCCAATGGGCTGAGAAGTGGCAGATTGAGTTTAATTCAGATAAATGCGAGGTGCTGCATTTTGGGAAAACAAATCTTAGCAGGACTTATATATTTAATGGTAAGGTCCTCTGGAGTGTTGCTGAACAAAGAGACCTTGGAGTGCAGGTTCATAGCTCCTTGAAAATGGAGTCGCAGATAGATAGGATAGTGAAGAAGGCATTTGGTATGCTTTCCTTTATTGGTCAGAGTATTGAGTACAGGAGTTGGGAGGTCATGTTATGGCTGTACAGGACATTGGTTAGGCCACTGTTGGAATATTGTGTGCAATTCTGATCTCCTTCCTATTGGAAAGATGTTGTGAAACTTGAAAGGGCTCAGAAAAGATTTACAAGGATGTTGCCAGGGTTGGAGGATTTGAGCTATAGGGAGAGGCTGAACAGGCTATTTTCCCTGGAGCGTCGGAGGCTGAGGGGTGACCTTTTAGAAGTTTACAAAATTATGAGGGGCATGGATAGTGTAAATAGGCAAAGTCTTTTCCCTGGGTTTGGGGAGTCCAGAACTAGAGGTCATGGGTGTAGGGTGAGAGGGGAAAGATATAAAAGAGAACTAAGAGGCAACTTTTTCATACAGAGAGTGGTACATGCATGGAATGAGCTGCCAGAGGAAGTGGTGGAGGCTGGTACAATTGCAATATTTAAGAGGCATTTGGATGGGTATATGAATAGGAAGGGTTTGGAGGGATGTGGGCCAGGTGATGGCAGGCGGGACTAGATTGGGTTGGGATATCTGGTCAGCATGAACGGGTTGGACCAAAGGGTCTGTTTCCATGCTGTACATCTCTATGACTTTAATTTGCTTTTTCAGGTAAAGAGATCAGAACTGCATATACTGTTTTCAAATGTGGGCTTATTTGACCTTGTATAATTGTAGCAAGAGTTACTGCTCATGTGTGTGAATTCTCTTGCTATGAAGAAGAAAACTGCCTTCATATATTGTGGATTAGATCATACTGTGATGTAAGGTGTCTGATGTGTATTTTTATTTTATTATCATTCATTTTGGACTTTTGCATTTTGAACTTGTGGCATTTGGATTCTGTATGTCTAAGGGAGTTTAATGGTTAATTTGTATTTCTGTAGTCAAGGTGATTTCTTTTATAACACAGCGCTGGGGAGAGACTCTCTTGAGGGCAATGGGGCTTAGCTTACATTGGGATCCACCTCTCCCAGTGATAACATCAGCTAGGATCAGAACAATACCTTGCAAGTTCACAGATCGGAAAGACCTTATTCACGTGTCAATGGATTTCCTGGAAAAAGATTTAGCAAACATAGTGAGAGCTCTTGGACTCACGAGGTAACAGTGAGTGGGATGATTTGGACAAGAAAGTGATTGGCAAAATTACCCAGCAGTGGCCATACTAGATGAAAAGCACAGTGAGAAAATATGTTTGAATATTTTGCATCATGGGCCAAGAGTGGCATAGGGAGAAGCTGCTACTTTATCTAAGAGGGAGTCAGGCTGAAATACTGGCAGGAGAGTAGGACACTAAAGATATATGGATATAGGCCAGCTGAGTGTGTTGAAATGCAAGGAGGTATAATGAGAAGAAAGTGTGGTTAAAAACAAAGGAAAGAAAAGGAGTAGAAGTGACAGGTTCAGATCCTGAATAGCAGCCAATAAAGGCACACAAGTAGAATTTTCTTTACAGAAATGTCTGGTAAAGTAGTGGTGTTAAGGTGCACTGTGTCCTTTTAAGTTCTACAGAAGCGAACTATTGGTCATTAAGGGATAGATCAATCACAATACAACACATCTTCATTGAAAGTTCGTATTGAACATCTTTGTTCTATTTTGTTCACGTAACAATGCATGTTGGATGTCCCTTAAAAGATTTTAAAACATTGTAAGCTCAGTTATCTTTATTTTACATGGTTTTAATGAAGTTTCAATTTGACTTTTACCCTAATAGAACTGTTTCAGCAATACCAAAAAGTAAACCTGATTTCTGGGACGAGATTGCTGCATCTGTTGGAACACGTTCTGCTGAGGCTTGCCAGCAAAAGTACCTATCTGAACATCAGCTGAAGTTGTCCAAAAGGCCTAATGTAAAGCAGAAGAAAAAATGTCCCAGTGATGAAAACAAGCAAGGTTGGAATATATACACTTAGAGATGGTTTGTTAGTACGTGAGGTAGTGTAGAATATTTTTCATTATTATTAACATTGCCAAATATTATGTTAGGAAAGGGTAAGATTATGAAGGAGTAGGTCAGAATCATAAATATTCGTTTTAATATACTGGTAAGTACCCTCTGTTGTTTGTGAGCAGTTCATTTTTGTAAACACTTTTGGAAATATATCAGCCAGTGACTAGAGTTGAAAATACAATAAGAAATTCACTGTGTTACACTCATCATCATATATGTAACTATATGGTCATATAGAATTACTACACTAAATGATTTCATTCAAAATTCTGGAATCCACAGAATCCTTACAGCGTGGAAACAGGCCCTTCGGCCCTACAAGTCCACACTGACCTTCCAAATGTGTATCCCACCCTATTTCCCATTACTCTATATCTACCCATAACCTACACATCCCTGAACATTATTGGCAATTTAGCATGGCCAATTCACATAACCTGCACATCTTTGGATTGTGGGAGGAAACTGGAGCACCCGGAAGAAACCCACGCAGAAACGGAGGGAATGTGTAGTCGCCAAGTGCTGGTATCAAATCCGGGTGTCTGGCGCTGTGAGGCCGCAGTGCTAACCATTGGGCCACCATCCCGCCCTTAAGTGTTATATATGAACATAAAGGTATATCCAAAACTCGCAATAGGTAGTTAAACAGAATACGTTCACATATAATAAGTTAAAAACAAAAATGGCTGGAAATACTCGGCAGGTCAGGCACCTCTGAAAAGTAGCAAAGTTAATGTTTCAGTTTAAGATTACGTTTCATCAGGACTAGTTTTTAGATATTTGATCAGGTACAAGACAGGAAATAGCAAAGGAGCTAATAAAGTAAAAGGGTCAAACTGTTGGAGAGAAGAACTTTTTCAAACTTGCTTTGTATCTCACTGCGCTGTTTGATCAGATATCTCTGATGAAAGGTCATGTTGAGCTTAAAAATTAATGGTCCTTTTCACAGATGCTGTCTGACTGCTAAGGTATTTGCAATATATTTGATTTTCATTTGAGATTTCCAGCATCCACAGTAATTTCCTTTTGAAATTAATATTTAATTCACTGCCACTTGCCTCCGAGGAATTCCCACAGTGAAGAAGTTCTGTTCCTCTTGCTAATGAAACTTGCATTTTTTCATCAGCCTGTTCACTTTCTTTCTTTTCTATTTCCCCTTCATCTTGAATAATATGTACATATAACAGAATTTTACATTTTTTTCCCTAAAACTCCCTCTCCTAAACAGTACATTCATGTCCTTTGTTAATGCATTTATTTCATTCTCTTTCTTCATCAGTTATATGTGAACTAGGTTGCCACAAGTGAGCAATAGACATTGTCAAATATTAGGCTTGGAAAAATTGAAAGCAGGATGTCTTTTTATTGTTAATACAATAAATCTATCTAGTTATGTTTATATTGTGCTGATGATGTTTTTAAAAACTCTAAATCATCTTAAAAGATGTGATCAAACAATTGACACCTAACCAATGAAGCAAGAACAACCAAGAGCTTGATCAAGGAGTTATGTTTGTATGAGAATTATAGAGATAAAGATTAGAGTGTGATCACTTGGTGACTAACAACAGCTATCATGAGGAGAAGAGGGGTAACGACATATATGAGAGTAGAAGTAGTATCAGGGAGAATACTTTTAGACCGAGTGAGAGTTATAGAGCTGTATAGAAAATAGCCCTGTAGGAATCAGAATGCAAGACTAAATATTGGAGAAAGTGTTTGACAGAACAGAAACATAGAAGGGATTTGGAGAGTGGTGGGAAGATGAGAGTTTTGGTATTGATACTTGTGGCACTAAAAGGCAACATGTAAGTAATGAAAACAAGGAAGGCAGGCAAGGATAGAACCATGGAGGACTCCAGAATAATGATCTGCCCTGCCTCTGACTTGTCTGATTGCCCAGCATCTATTTCCAGATGAAGTGGCATTTAAATTAAGAAGCAGAATCTCAAAAGGTAATAATCTCTAGGTTTGAACTGTGGGACACCGACACCTGTACTGTAGAAAGTCAGGTCTGTATAACCAGGGCAGTCCATACCTGAACCATGCTGGACTGTGTTTCTCACCAGCTGTATAATTAATAAGATACAGAAGATTTTATACCAAATAGCGGGGCAAGTGATCAAATTAGGAAGATGTGGTCATCAAAAAGTAGAAACAAGTCAAAACAGACTTCTCAAAGCCTGTCCACCATTTATAAGGCTCCACTCTGGTGTGTGATGGAATATTGTCCACTTGCCTGAGTAAGTGCAACTCTAACAATACTCCAGAAGCTTGATGCCATCCAGAACAGGGCACCCCGTTTGATTGGCTTCACATCCACTCACTTATACAGCACCTTATTAATGCACTACTATTTATAAAGACAAGAGCAATAGGTACATGGGAGCACCGTCACCTGCAAGATCTCCCCCCCCAAGCCACTTGCCACTCAGAATTGGAAAAAAATTGCTATTTCTTCAGTGTTGCAGGATTAAAATCCTGGAACTCTCTCACTAAAGTCTTGTGGACCTATCTACAGCAAATGGACTGTAGTGATTAAGGAAGGCAGCTTACCACCAACACCTCAAGGGCAAACCTCCTTGCCAGGATATTGGTACCCCTCCAGTTTGGTGCAATTCATCCTTCTTGTACAGGTCACACTTTCCCTGGAAGTCTTCCTAATGATCCACATATCCAAAGCACCCCCTCCCCCAACACACACATACACACACACCAGCTTTTTAGCCACATGTTCAATTCTACTCTGACTCCGTCCCTAGCCTCAGTAACACACGGCACGGGGAGTAATCTTGAATTTACTACCCTTGAGGTCCTGCTTTTTAGTTTACTACCTGACTTGCTGAATTGTCATTGTCAGACATTCCTACCTTTGTCATTTGTGCCAAAATGAACAATGATTTTTGTCTGTTTACCCACTCATTTCAGGATGGTCCTAAGAGACTCAGAGACATCCATGAACTTGCTACCAGGGAGACAACACACCATTCTGGAGTCTCTTGCAGCCACAAAATTCTGTGCCCCGATTATCGAATCTCCAATTAATATTGCTCTACTACCCTTTGTCCCTCCCCTTTATAAAGCAGGACCAGCATGGTGGCACTTCTCTGGCTGCTGGTGCTGTCACCTGATGGGCCACCTATCCAAAACGGAATGTTTGTTTGCACATCCCCCCGCCCCCCGTGTCTGCGTGGGTTTCCTCCGGGTGCTCCAGTTTTTTCCCACAGTCCAAAAATGTGCCGGTCGGGTGAATCGGCCATGCTAAATTGCCTGTAGTGTTAGGTGAAGGGATAAGTGTAGGGGAATGGGTCTGGGTGGGTTGCACTTCGGCGGATCGGTGTGGACTTGTTGGGCTGAAGGGCCTGTTTCCACACTGCAAGTAATCTAAGCTAAAAATAAGTTCCTTTCCTTCAAAAAAAATTTCCAAAATAAAGCCATAAAATAAATATTTATATTTCCTTGTGGAATTATTTCCTCCTATAATCAAGATGTAAAACAAAATTATCTGCAAAATGTTCAGATTTCACTGATTAGGTGAGATAACAGTTTTGTGGTTTCATAGCATAATTATTTATTATGTACCATACTTTATAGGTGACCCAGTGAAAATTGTTGCTCATATTGGAACACTGAAAAGAAAACAACAAGTAAGGGCCTTCCTGGAACAGTTGCCAAAGGAAGACCATGAAGACCTTTTCAATGATGCAGTATTGCAGCATAAACGAATAAAGGTGAGGGAAATGTAGAACATCATTTCACAGTATTATAAAGCATCAGATAATCTCATCAAATTCTTTATGATTCAAAATGATTGTCGAATACTTGTTTTATTGAAAGCAGATTAAAATTAAACGTAGACTTGCTACAATGTATATGACTTTGTTTTGTGAGGACATCCCTGAAATACTGTATAATTTTTGCTTTCCATTTCTAAGGAAGTCTAAATTTACTTTAGAGTGCAAAACGGCTTACTAGACGGATTGCTGAGAAAGAGGGCTGTCTTATGCAGAGCCATTGAGCAAAATAGGCTAATATTCTGTAGTTCATAAGAATAAGAGGTAATTTCATTAAAAAGTATAAAATTATTAAGGATGTTTGACGGGGAGAGTATATGTTATATTCCCCTAAGTGGGGAGTCTCAAATTAGATTATATTTGCTATCATCTAATATGGTCCAAAGGGATACCTGAGTCTTAATGGAACAAGGGAACAGATGATAGACAAGTTCATTGAGCTAAATTAGATGAGAATTGGTTGTATAAATATGGGCAGCTTGTAATTAATGGGCTGAGCGTTTCCTGGAGTGTGGTTAATTGAAATAAAGCCATCACTTAAATGTAAACTTGATCTTTGTTTAAACAGTTATCTTGTAATATGTTGAGGTTGCAGAGGATGGTTGAATCAAAAGATGAAGTTTCAGGATATGATTACCCAAATTTTACATTTGAAAATGAATCTTATGGTATGGAAGCAACCCCATTTTTCCAATGGCTAAAGAGGAGATGAAGTATGGCCTTTGCACAATTGCCACCACACAGAAGCAGGGTACAAAGTGAGCCTGATGATTTGAACATAAATGAAGGTTTGGACAGGTTGTTAACTTTCATTGATATAATTTATCAAAAACATAATTTATTGAATGCTTATGAAGTGTGGCCAGATTTTGACAAATTTTAGGAAGACTGAATATAATACCAGAAAACATAACATCATGAAATCCAGAGATTTATATGCAAAACTACATAAATTTCATTTGGTTGAATGCCAATCTGTGCTGGTGTTTAAGTTGTTGAACTGTACCAAAATATCGAGTCGTGGAGTCATACAGCACGGAAACGGACCCTTCGGTCCAACCAGTCCATGCTGAATATAAACTAAACTAGCCCCTCCAGCCTGCTCCTGCCCATATCCCTCCAAATCTTTCTTATTAATGGAGGGTTTGAGTTATAAAAATAGGCTGGATAGGGTGGGAACTTTCTCACTAAAGCATGGGGGGTTGAGAGCTGACCTTATAGAGGTTTATAAAAATAAGAGGCATACATAAGATGAATAGCAAAGATCTTTTCCCTGAGGTGAGGGAGTTCAAAACTAAGGGGCATATTTTTAAGATGACAGGAGAAAGATTGTAACAAGATGTGAGGGACAACATTTTTACACAAACAGTGGTTAGTGTGTGGAATGAATTGCCAGAGATAGTGGTAGATGCAGGTACAGTTACACTGTTAAAAATATTTTGTTAGTACACGAATAGGAAGGGTTTGGAGTGATATGGGCCAAACAGAGACAGGTGGGAGTAGTTTAGTTTGGGAATATGGTCTGCATGGAGTATTTGGACTAAAGAGTGTGTTTCCATGCTGTATGACTCTATTCATGCATCCACTCAAATGTCTTTTAAATGTTGTAATTGTACCTACATCCACCACTTTCTCAAAAAGTTCATTCCACATACGAACCACCCCCGTGTAAAAATAGCACTAAAAAAAAATTCCTCGGAAAGTATCCTTTTCCACCCATATTCATTGCACAAAGTGGGCATGGACTTATCAGTTCTGATAGTTAATATGAAGGCATTAGTCTCAAAGGACAACTGTCAAAAATGGATATATATTTACCAGACGGGGCTAGGCTAAGGAGAAATGGACAATTATAAGTTGAGCAGGGAAGGACAATGGAAAATATAACAGTTGGATAAATGTCAGGGATGAAGGTCAGGCCCATGATGTATAATGGGGGTATGCATGATGTATACCCATCATGGAACAACTTTGGAAACATGATGTATAAAGATAGGAAGACAAGAAGTCACAAAGTAGGCTCAAATAGTAGATCTGGAAGCAAATGCCCTGAAAAAGAAATCATAAATCATTGAAAACAATCCTCTTAATCAGAGGGGAGGTCAAAAGGTGGCAAGTGTAATTTAACAAGGTCAAGAATAGAAGGCATAATTTAGCAAGGCCAAGAATTGTAGTACAAGCCATGGATATCACCGGCAGAAACCCATGTGATTGTTAAGTCTAAGTGGCCACAAGCAAATTAGAAGACATGTTAATGAAAAAATGCTGGACAACAAGAATTAGAGAGCTAGAGAGAATTTGGAGTGTATACAGAGGTATCAATTGGAGACAAACCAACCTTAGCGCATAGCTGGATACATATGGAAAAGTGTCTCCTGATG
The DNA here is from genome assembly GCF_020745735.1 of Hemiscyllium ocellatum. Taxonomy (NCBI): domain Eukaryota; kingdom Metazoa; phylum Chordata; class Chondrichthyes; order Orectolobiformes; family Hemiscylliidae; genus Hemiscyllium; species Hemiscyllium ocellatum. The sequence goes on from NC_083408.1 coordinate 84,522,968, forward strand.
AGAAATATATAGCTAAAGCAAGTCTAGTAGCACATGCTGTTGAAGAAAAACTGGGGACTGAGATTTGAGTAGGTTCACAAATTAGCGGAAAAGCAATTTTGAATTTTTGGGTGGGCTTTATTAAGACCTCATGCTTGGGTGCGTGGATCAATTATTATGAAGGATGCATGACTGTAAGGATATTAGCTCACGTTGGAAGCAGTTCTTCATCCTCCAAAGGAGACACCAAGTGGGAACACTTTGGATGTTAAATAAATGTGAATTTGAGGGACCTAACGGGCAACTTTTCACAGAGGGTGATGAATATGGAATGAGCTGCCAGAGGAAGTGGTGGAAGCTGGTACAGTTACAACATTTAAAAGGCATGTGGATGGGTACATGAATAGGAAGCGTTTAGTGTGTTATGGGCCAAATGCTGGCAAATAGAACTGGGATATTTGATCAATATGTTTGTATGCTGTATAAAGTTCTGACTCTGTGACCTAAATTATCTCTCTAGAGTTTGGTACTTCTCAGTACGGTCTGTTTTGTTAAAACTGGGCTGTCTTCAGTATAAAGCAGACTCTGCCATGTTTTACTGGTATCACAAGTGACAGCTGTCAGGAATCTTTATACTGAACACACATGATTTTTTTGTGGGGTAGAAGCAGTTTCATAAATGGGCTTAAAGCAGAATTCAGAATTGGAATTTGGACTTCTGGGGCTTTTAACTACAGCAAATTAGAAATCGGGCAGAAAGGATCAAGTGTCATTTTTTAGTTTAGATCAGAGTGGTACTGGAAAAGCACAGCAGGTCAGGCAGCATCCGAGGAGCAGCTAAATCAACGTTTTGGGCAAAAGCCCTTAATCAGGAATAGCTCCTTGGATGCTGCCTGACCTGCTATGCTTTTCCAGCATCACTCTGGTTTCCAGCATCTGCTGTCCTCACTTTTTTCTTGTTTCATTTTGGCTATTTTATTTGGAAAATCTTAACGCATTACTTTTAGTCAAAGTATGGCTTCTCAAGAATATGCAATGGCTTTGAAAACTGAAATGGAGGGATTGTGAAGTCTAATTAGACAGCTGAACTAGCACAGCACCGAAACAAGGCGTTTTGAAGTCTTAGAGTTAAGTACAACTTTGAAAAATCCCAAGGTGGAAAAAATTATTTGAACAAACAAAACATTGAAAAAATTAAAAATGAACCATTGTAATTTGAAGTTTCCATCTTTAGGGTATGGAAGGAACATGAGACCTGTTTTAATCATGCTTCTTGTGCAAATCTCAGGAATGAGTTGCTGCATGCAGCAGGGTTTAGAACTTTGCTTGTGGGAAGCTAAAAAGGTCAGAAGAATAGTAAAAAGTAGCTTTTGTAGATTTTTCATCACAAAATTATTGGAAGAAATTCTAAAAAGGGATTTAGCTGAAATACCCAATGTCTGCAACATCAAGTCTTATAAGTTACTATGGGATAAAGTATACTCCACAAAATGAGTGAATGGAAAAAAGGATCAATGTTGCAATCTTAACGCAGATGCTGGAGAATGGAATGGGTGAGTAGCAGTAGTCAACTGTCCAATTGTTTTACAAACAAAGCAGAAAATTCTCAGATACTGTTGGACATAGCAGTAAAAGGATGCTTGGAACTTTAATGTGGAAGTAAGAGATTATAATATGTTAATTTTTTTATTGTGTGTATATACTGTTTATTTAAAAAGGAAATATTAAATCTGTTATCATTTAATAAGGTCTTAAAGGATGCTTGAAACCCAATTGAACAAGGAAGCAGATAATGAACATATTAATTAAGGATTAATTCAGTGAGAATTAGTTGTATAAATACGGAAAAATATTAAATTCATGAGTTGTGGTTAAGTGAAATAAATTTCTCCCTAAAAGTGTGGATTTGGCTTCTGGTCAAATAAAGTTCTCTTGTGTATAGCAATAGTCTCAGGATAAGGTGTTAATCATTGAGATGAGTTTTTTTAATAATTCTTCACTTAAGTCTATGAATATTTAGCATGCTCATCGAATATATTTAAGAGTGTGTTTAAGTTCAAAATCACAAAGGGAATCAAGAGATTATAGGGTAACTGAGTAAATGGATAATTTCAGACTGGAGGAAATACATTGAAAGACAACAATTCTGAAGGGTTGCAGGAGCAGAGGAATCTGGGTGTAAAAGAACACAACTTATTGAAGGAAAGGTGAGAGAGCAGTTAATAAAGCATACAGTGTTCTCTGCTTCATTAATTGAGTATAAGAACAACGAGGTGATGTTGAATTTGTACTGGACATGTGTTACCTCAGTTGAAGTATTGTGTATAGATGGGGGCACCAGGTTATTGGAAAGATGTGAATTCATTGGAGAGAGTGCAGAAGGGATTGACAAGAATAGTTCTGAGGATAAGAGTGAAAAGGTTGGGATTGCTCTCCTTGGAGAGAAAGTAGTTGAGTGGAGATCTGATTGAAGTTTCAAAAACATGAGCCGGCTGTTTAAACAGAGAGAAGCTGTTTCTGCTTGGAAAAAGAAAAAGAACAAGAGGGCATTGATTAAAAGTGATATACAAAAGAAGCAAAACGTAATGTGAGAAAAGACACGGAATGCAGTATCTGGGAATGTGGTGAAGACAGGTTCAATTCAGGCATTCAAGAAGCATTTAAGAAATGGAGGAAAGAGATATAGTGGAAAGGCAGAAGTTAGCATGAGGGGATAGATTTGGTACAGACATGATTGGCTCAGTGTCTTCTTTCTGTACTGTATCAGTGCTGTGATCTAACTTATTAATATATATTGCAAGTAGCTGTGGGTGAAGCACATCCCTGTAGTACTCCACTATTCACTGGCTGCCACTTGGAAAATTTATTCCTTCTCTTTCTTTTCCAGTCTGCCAGCCGAGTTCTCTATCCACATCAGTACACTACCACCAATCTCATGACCTAACTTTTACCTGCTAATCTCTTCTATAGGGCCTTATCAAAAGCCTTCTCAAGTCTAAGTAAACTACAGCCACTGTGTCCCCTTTATCAACTACACTAGCTACATTCTCTTAAAATTCCAGTAGATTTGTCAAGCATGATTTCCCTTTCATAAATCCATGCTGACTGTGTCAGATCCCCTCAATATTTTCTAAGTGATCTGATATTCAATCTTTTATAGTGGACTCTAGCATTTTCCATATTACCAATGTCAAGTAAACTAGCTATAATGCCCTGTTTTCTCTACCTCCTTTTTAAATAATGGGGTTATGTTAGCTTCCTTAAAGGCATGTCTTATTTAGTTAGAAAGTCTTTAGGAGGGCAAAATATTCTGGGGAAAAAGCTGAAATTTTACAACAAAAAGACTTCCTGATTTTTCCTGTTCTCCAAATGACAATGGTCTCATTATTTGTCCAAATTAGCTGTTTACCAAGAGGAGCCAGTGAGGGTTTTGAGGAAAGACTCTATGCTGCATTGCCACATGATTGTTCTAATTATACAATTTGCAGCCAAAGTCCTCTGACAAATCAATTTCACTTGAGAGTTTAATGACCTCTTTGATAACTGTCATTGAGGAAGGGGTAAGATGTTTTTGTATGCATGAAACATCAAATACATTCAGAATATTTCTCAAAATGTTCCAGAATGCATGATTTTAATTTATGTTGTTGTGCTTGATTCTTGTCAATTATTCAGAGCCTCTCTACTATGAAAACATTAAATTACAGCACAATCAAAAATGCCTTACCTCTGATGTTTTTGATGCAAGTCCTGAGGTTGATGGTGGTAGCATATTCATTGTGATTTTAAATTCAGAATTTATCATGAAATTTGTATACATATAAAAATTAGGGACAGTTTTTGTTGAGGAATTCATATAAAGGCAGTAGCACAATTAAGAAGCATATTTACAAAAACAGTTCAAGTGTCTTTGGTGCTATTAAAAATTAATACTGAGCACTAACCTCCAAGTTCTGCTGATGTTATTCAATTAGTCAATTATCAGGACATGACTTACTCTGGCTTATTGGGAAAATAAACTGAATTCTTCAATTTGTTAAGTACATTGGATTAAAATTCAAAACGAAAATCCGAAACAAGATACATGCTTTGACTTGCATCCATAATGAGTAATTTTATTGAATGTGAAATCTTATCTCCGTACAGATAATAAATCCTTAATTATCAAACAAATGTTAATTGTTTTAGAATTACAAATTTTGAATTTCAACATTTCCTTCAACATTGTGCAGCTTCCCAGCTTTCCAAGCAGTCAAGAGGAGGATGATGATGATGACTTTTTGCTTCAAACAAATCCAACTACTCCAACTTCAGTCATCTTTCCTTTAGCGAAAACACCACAGTGGAACCACATCAGTCCTCGAATGTTGGGGCCTACTGATAGGTAACCAACCTAACAAAGAAAAATTATACTGCTGGCAATTGACTTTATTATCGAGTAATGAATCCTAAAGTACAATGGGATTCTGAAAGTACTTGTTTTGATTCTTTCCTGGGATTTAGATATCACTGCCTAATCAAACATTTATAACTCATTCCTAATTGCCCTTGCTTTCTTGAAATCCTGCAGCTATGTGCTGTAAGTACACCCACAATGCTGTTAAGGGAACTGTAGAATTTTGATCCAGCAACAGTGAAGGATCAGTAATTTGGTTCCAAGCCAGGATAGTGGAGTAGAAATTGCAGATGGTAGTGTTGCCATACATTTGCCATCATTGTCCTTCTAGAGCTTGTGACTTCAGATAGTGTTAGTAAAGAAGCTTCAGTGAGTTGTGGCTGTTCATTTTGTAGATGGAACAAACTGCTGTCACAATGCGTTAGTGGTGGAGATGGTGAATATTTACGGTGGTGGATGGGCTACCAGTCATGCGGCTGTCTTGCCCTGAATATGTTGAGCTTCTTAAGTTTTGTTGAAGTTGCATCCATCTGGTAGTATTCTATCACACTCATGACTTATTCCTTTATGGTAGCAGATAAACTTTGGGGGTATGGAGATAGCTGCACAATTTTCAGCCTGTGACCTGCTGTTGAAGTCACAGTATTACTATGCTGGTCCTGTTCTGGTCACTGTTAATCCCCAGGATGTTGACAGTGGTGGATTCAGTGATTGTAATGCCATTAAAGTCCAGGAAAGATGGTCATTGCCTGGCATTTGTGTGTGATGTGAACATTGCATGTTACTTATCAGCCCACACCTGAATGTTGTCAAGGTCTTGCAGCAAATAGTTACGGGCTGCTTCAGCGTTTGAGTTGTGAGGAATGGTACATTGTGCAGACACCAAATACCCCCATGGAGGGGAGATAATTGATGAAACAACTAAAGGTGGTTGTTCTTTTTCGGGATGTGGGCATTACTTACTGGGCCATTATTTATTGTCTATCTATTGTCCTTAAATAAAGTAGCTAATTTGTAGCAAGTTGAGAGTAATTAAAAGTCAACGACATTGCTCTGTTTTGGAGTCATAGACCAGATAGGAATGAAAACTTTCCTTCTCTGGAGGACAGTAGTGAACCAGATGGGTTTTTACAAAAGTTGATAGTTTAATAGTTACAGTTCAATTCCAGATTTTTTTAAACTGAATTTAAATTCTACCTTGTGAGATTTGAATCTAAGCCTCCAGATCTTGGTTCTATGTGTGACTGTTACAGTGACATTATCACTGTGCCAACATCTCCCCATGCTGGCAATTATCCTCCATTTTTTATTTTTTTATTCATCCACAGGATAAGGGTGTTGCTGGCTAGGCCAGCATTGAATACCTATTCCTAAATGCCCAAAGGGCAGTCAACCACAATACTCTGGGTCTGGAGTCACATATAGGCCAGACTAGGTAAGGATGACCGCTTTCTTTCTTAAAGACCATTAGTGAAGTAGCTGGGTTTTCCCAACAGTCGACAATAGACTCATGCATGGTTTTACCAATAATCGATATGGTCATCATTAGACACTTAACTCCAGATTTTTATTGAATAAAATTCCACTATCTGCCATGGCAGGATTCGAATCCACGTGCCCAAACATTCCCTGGATCTCTAGCAATAATACCACTAGGCCATCTCCTCCCCATTTACTTGCAGTATTTCATAACCAGATGTGTGTGTGACCTATTCTTAAACTTTGCAGTGATACATTTGTAATCAAATAAGAAATTGTGGAGTATAAATGCAAATTTTCAAATTCTAAATATTCATGATCAAGATTTTTTATAACAATCTGAAACATCACTGGGCTTTCCTTCTGCATATACATCTGAAGTTTAGTTTTGTACAACTTACTGGAATAATTGTTTTTTTCTTTATATAGTGCTAATAATGATAAATATGTTTTTCAACTGCAAAAAAAGAGCAAGATGAAGAATTGGTCCAAGCTCCCTAAAAGATCGGTAGGAAACAATTGATTTTGTATTGATCATTTAAGTAATTAAAATGTTTAATATTTTCATACTTTAAGATCTAATTATTCTTATTTTAGAAACCTGAATTTTGTATGTCACCGGCTAGATCAAAATCATCACATTTATTTGAAGGTAAGAGAACTACACCTAGTAATAATTATTTAACTCCTGTTTAATCCCACATGAGTATGCAAATTGTTAACAAGGAAAAATTACAGTGTAAGACCTGCTAGAAATATAAAAAGTGTTCTATGGATAATTAAAAATCAAAAATTAGGAAAATGTGTTGGTCCTACAGAAAGCATGTCTAGAAAGTAATGAGATAGCAAAGGAACTGAACAGCTATTTTTCATTGGTAGATACCATAGAGGATATAAATAAGGGAAAGTTGTAAATCAGGAAATGGGAGGGAAAGTAGAACTCAAGAAAACTACAATTACAAGGTAGAGGTAGTAAGCAAGTTGTTGGAGCTGTGGGTTAATAGGTTTCTGGATGTGGAAGATACAAAGATTTGGAACAGGGTAGGCCATTCAAAATGATCATGTCTGATTCTCTATTTCAATGTCATATTCCAGCTTCCTCTCCCCATCCTTGATGTCTTTCATATCAATCTCTTTCTGGAATAAACTCAGTGATACAGCCTTCTGCATGTGAATTCCTCATCTGTGTCCTAAATGGCCTATCCTGTATCCTGAGATTGTGATGAATGGTTATAGACTTCCCATCCAGGGAAGACAACCTCCCTGCATCTACTCCATTTAGCCTTGTTACAATTTTCTATGTTTCAATCAGATCCCTCCTCTCATTCTTCTAAGCTCTAGTGAATACAGGTTTAGTCGAACCAATCTCTCCTCAAACAATCTTGCCCATCCCTGTTATCAGCCCAGTGAGGCAGCTAGAAATATAAAAGTGTTTCCTCTATGAAAAGTATAGTTTCTGTTAGGTAGGGAGGACCAAAACTATACAAAATACTTTAGGTATTTAGGTCTCCCTGGTATCTTTCCTATACCAGAGAGACCAAAATTGAACTTGGTTAGGCTACTTTTGGAATACAATGTCCTGTACAGCTGCAACATGACCTCCCAACTCTTTTACTCAATACTCTGACCAATAAAGGAAAGCATACCAAATGCCACCTTCACTATCCTATCTACCTGCGACTCAACTTTTAAGGAGCTATGAACCTGCACTCCAAGGTCTCTTTATTCAGCAATACTGTCTAGGACCTTACCATTAAGTGCATAAGTCGTACTCTGATTTGCTTTTCCAAAATACAGCACCTCACATTTATCTAAATTAAACTCTATCTGCCATTCCTCAACCCATTGGCCCATCTGATCAAGATCCTATTGTAATCTGAGGTAACCTCCTTCACTGTCCACACACCTCCAATTTTGGTGTCATCTGCAAACTTACTAACTGTACCTATATTCACATCCAAATCATTTATATAAATGACAAAAAGCAGTGGACCCAACCCCAATCCTTGTGGCACACCACTGGTCACATGCCTCTAGTCTGAAAAGCAACCCTCCACCACCACTCTCTGTCTTCCACCTTTGAGTCAGTTCTATATCCAAATAGCTAGCTCCCCTGTACCGTTTAAACCACCCAAATTCAACACCCGAAACAAAAGACTCTAACACTTACTTGCTGCCTTTGAGTCTGACAACCCTAAACCCAAATTGGAATTGTAGAATTATCCTGACGAGAGCCCCCAGTCTGTTATGGACCAGGTCAGACCACCTCAAAATATTTTAAGGTCACCTCTCACCTACTCTTTTCTTATTTTAAGGGTGGATGTGAAATGGGTGTTCCAGATGTGATACAGCTGGTCAAACCATACAACTTTAAAAACACAATTAGTTTAACACAAGCAAAAGTGGATTTTAGAATAACTTAACTATTGGAAAATATAACCAAATACTAAACACAGTAACTATTACTAATTAACTGTTCCAATATAGTAAAATCCCATAAACATACCCCTTAGCAAAAATGTAAATTCAAACACAGATGCTTACACACAGCTCAACACAAAGAGATCTCAGGGAAAGTCCTCATTAAGAATCAGTTATTGAAGTTTGCAAGCTTTGTGGGACCCCAACGTCTTCGGACCGTTGCACCAAAAAATAACTAGAAAGCCTGAACTGGGAGAACTGGCTTCTCCCGTTCCAATGTTAAACTGTTTTAAAGAAAACCCAAAGGCCTCTGAACATTGACACTTCGGCACCTCTGCCTTTACAACTTATCTTCAAATGAAACGCAGGACAAATTAACCTTTTCAAAGTGATAGCATTGTCACAGGCTACAAGAGCTGGTCAGAGCCTATGAATACTGCTGTGAGCAACCCATCTCCAGATTACTCAAAGCCTGGCAACCATCTACCAGGCACAAAGTCAGGAATGTGATGGAATCCAATTGCCTGGATGGATGCATTTCCAACAACACTCAAGAAGCTTGACACTATCCAGGAAAAACCCACAACTTCCATCTAGAAGGACGAGGGCAGCAGATACATGGAAACACTACCTCCAAGCCACTCACCATCCAGACTTGGGAATATATCACCGTTCCTTCAACTGTGACTGGGTCAAAATCCTGGAATTGCCTCCCGAAGGGTAATGTAGGTCGACCTACAGCAGTTCAAGAAGGCAGCACAACACAACTTCTCAAAGCCCATTAGGGATAGGCAATGAATGCTAGCCAGCCAGCAGAGCGCACATCCCACAACTGAATTTTAAACAAAGAGTCAGAACTCCTGTACTTCCGGCTTAGTCTTATTAGACAGCTTACCCATTACCCCTCCAATTACATGCACTTAATCTGTGGTGTAACTGCTTTGTTAAACCTGCAATCCATCATTCTCCGTTTTCTGGATACAGCACAGTGTCTCCAATCTGGGACCAAGTTTCACAATGTGAAGCTCAAAGCTTTGCAACTGGAGACATGTGATTGTCTAGGCACATGTCTCCCCAAATGATACAGTTTAATTATTCCATGTAGCTCAGCTATTCAGCCATGTCTTAAGCTTACTTTCAGACTATATAATTGAAATAGTAAATTTATTAACCAACTGGTTCCCAGAACCTACCCTTTGCAAATTGACACTTGCACTAGATACTCACCAAACAATCAGCTTATGACTTTGCTGCAACACCACTGATTTTCTTCTTTAACTTGGCATGCACTAACTCCCAGCTGCTGCCTGTGTATGAGAGAGTGAATATTTCTCTTCAACTTGCAGAAACTGAAGACCTGGAACCTTTCTCTGAATGATCACTTTTCATTTTTTATTGTATTCTTACTGTAAAGTACACATGACAATAAAATCAAAATCAATGTGTGTTGTCCCACTCCCATCTGCTGAAATACAAGTCTGCTGCCTCTCCAGCTTGCAGGTAAGTAAGACCTTGGGCTTTGACTTTCAGATTAATAGTTGTACAGGTCTACACATGAAATGTTTTGCTAATTGCAATAGTTTTTGAAATTTGACCATATTTTTCAGGTGCACAGAAGTCTAACATAGGAACCGTATTCAAGAGTAGAGAAGATACTCAATCAGATGACACAGAGGATGAAGATTACTATTTTTCAGTTACTGATTAGCTTTTAATTTATAATAAAACTAAACTTCCTGAAATTGAACTACTTAATTTGCATCTTTTAAGATTGAACAGTCTTGGTAAATTTGGATGCTGGAATTACATTTACCATCCAGTTAAATATTTTAAAAATTCAGGTTGTTTTTCTTAATGATTTTAAATGCACAGCAAATGTACATACATGTATAAAATACATACAAGTTTTTTTTTTAAGTGTTTTGTAATGCGTTTATATTGTAAATGAGATGGTATTGATTTCAATTTAATCTTGACAGTTCCTCGGCCGATGTTTAATTCCTGTTGTCTACAATGATGGTTTTTTGATTATTGCCTGAGCATTCTTTAAATGTGCTAAACATGTGCTTGGATTTTTCATGCTGTCTAAGAAAATGGAGGCCTCTAAATAGTATATGATGAGTGGTTGCTGCAGTTTCACAGCTTGACCCTTTTTTCACATATAATAAAGGGAGAGAAACATTTTGAGCAGGATTCTGAAAGCAGTTATCTCAGTAACAGCCTTATCTTAATATTTTTTGGTATAAAGGGGGGAAAATTAGCCAGGCCTTTCACTCCTGTTCTTTACCCAATGATTCTGCAAGAGTTCAGCTTATGGAGGAATTGTGTGTTATGGATGCTTGTGGAGGATGCAGTCAATGCCCTATGTGGAAGAAGTTGCCTGCCGATATACGTCACATCCACTGGGCCATTCTGTAAGGGATTTTCTTTTTTGGGTAAATTAAGAGCACAAAGTATTATGCAGAAACAATTTGCATTTCTTCATAGTGCAGTCTGAAACTATTTCCAAAGGAAGCAACAAGTACCACAGTAAACTAGTTGAATTGAAGATGCACTAACAATTTTCTTAGAAGTTCTGTATTCATTCTTCAGGGGAAAATATAAGTCATTAGATAAAAATATGAAATTATAGTTTAATGTTCCTTTATATTAGCTGTAATAAGCTGAACACTTCAAGAAGGACGTTAACTGAGCCCAGTGACTGCTAACAAATTTCTTACTATTTCCTGCAAATCAAACGGAAGCACTTGAGGTGATTATTGAAATGATTTGCTGGTTGAGAAATTTGAACAGGCTGCACTCTGCATAACTTCCATTAACATGTCATGCCCAGTATGACATAAGTCCTGAATATACTGTTTCACAATGGTAGAGCATGAGATAAGCACTTTTCCACTCACTCAGTTTATTTCATGTTATTTTCAGAGCAGCACCAAACAAATGCTATGAGAATGCCCATAAGATGATTGCTACTGTGCCTTCCCATGATCATTTCCTGAGTGGAATTAAAGGTGATTGAGTCTAACCTTGCCAGTAGCACAGAGAGATATAGGAAAGGGAGAAGGTTTTGATTTTTTTTAACATTGTGAATAAAGAATGCCATAAGTTTCTCAAGGCTAGTTATATATATTTCATCTGGCTATTGAAGAATTCTCATGATCCAAATGCACAATAATGCAGTTCAAATTAGTTTTCAAAGGTATTATATTTAGGTTTTGCAATGCTCCATAATAAAGTACACAAATTAAGACTTAAAATTTTACAGCTAGACTTTAAATTACTGTATGTAAACTTCACCTGTCAAGTAAATACATTTCCTTCATATTCTGCACTCTGAACTCACTTGTCTAATCAAGCTTGCTCAATTCAGAGTCCACATATTAAAATGTGCAACTTAGGTAACTTGATAACATGTTCAAAATTATGCATGCTGGTCTGGGATTATTTGATACCTTCAAAAGGGAGCAGAGAAAATATCTGTTGAATAGAATTGCTGATTAGAAATAGAAACGGAACTAATCTTTTTCCACCTCTGGTTATAAATGAAAAACTAATATTACTTCAGAGAGCTGATAACAGGAATGCATGATCAAATAGTCATATCACATACATTCATCTGTTTTAGTTTTATTTAGTTTCAAGCAGTGTTGACTTCAGGTTTTTGTTTGAGTAACTATAGATGACAAGGAATTCTTAACTAAATGTACCAGGTTCCTAATTACAAATTAAATGTTTTCTTCTGGCAGCTTTTTTGAAGTATTAATTAACTTGAAATATTAATTTACTTTATAACATCCATATGAGCTGATGACTGGTCTGAGAGAAATGTGCAGAAGAAATGTCAACTATTGCAGGCCCTTATTCCAATCTCAACCATGATACGAAGACTTGACATTTAATTGCTTAATGACTGCAGAAAAATTGGCACTGCTTGAAAATGGTTTCACAACTGTGATGATTCCAACTACTAGTTTTAAGTTTTGACCATACCGCCAAAGCTATCATTTAATCTTGAACGACTTAGAAAACTTAAATTCTTCTGATTGGTCAGAAGGGACTGTTACATTTCAAGCACATGTTTAAAAAGTCAACTTTCTCTAATGGACCTATTAATCCAAATTGTTCTTAAAAATACTGTTTTTAATAGATTTCCTATATCTTTGTATTTCTGTAAATAAATGTAGAGCAAAGTATAACTACTGTATTAATGATTTAGTCATGTGATAGTGTTGTCTAAGGTAATAATGCATGGTGAATAACTCACCTGTTCTCTGGTTGGGCAGAGAATAAAGATACAGAATACAGTTCATAAGCATGGCGTACGAATGGAAATTGTCATGTATTCTAAAGCACTGCTTTCATTATAAAGAGATACAAAGCAAATTACGGGTGGACAGGAATGATGTATGTAGTCAAACCAAATCATCTTTAGGGCTCTGGGAACCTGTTTGTTTTAGTGTAGTAGAGGAAAACTCACTGGTCTAACATGAGAGACTCTTATAAACAGTTTTTAATCAATCAGTTCAGAGATGTTATGTCATGCCTGTGGAGCAGGACGGACTTGAACCTGTGCTTCCTAATTCAGAGGTATTGAACAGGAGTAGTTTCTGTAGTGGCAATTAAGTACAGGTTTCATTGATGTGGAAGTCTCAATAAGGAAGACCCAGCTGTTATGTCATACTCATTCAAGATCCTAATGGTGATTAGGGCACTCCTCCATACTAAACCTTTAAGACCCTTCACCCATGTACAGCAAAGGGCTGTAACTGTTCGGGCAAAATTCCAAAATGGGTTGGAATGCAAAGACATTAAAAATTAATTGATGGTTTTCTTTTCAATGAGAGGGTAGGTATTTGTAAAGGATGAAATTAGTAAACGATGAACCCTCAACAATTTCTCCTTCGAATCCCCTCATTTCCGCCAGATCAGAAAGGTAGCCATGGGCCCCAGCTATTCCTCCCTCAACAGTCCATCTTCCACAGCTACACTGGCACCATTCCCCACTTTTTCCTCTGCTACTTCGATGACTGTATTGGCAGCACCTCAAAGAGGTTGAACAGTTCATCAATTTCACAAACACCTTCCACCATGACCTCAAGTTTACTTGGACCATCTTGACACCTGCCTCCCTTTCCGGTACCTTTCCATCTCCATTTCTGGTGACCAACTCAACACTGACATCTACAATCAAACCCATTGACTCCCAGTTACCTGGATTATACCTCCTTCCACCCTGCCTCCTGTAAAAATGATATCCCTTATTCCCAATTCCTCTATTTCCAAAACATCAGCTCCCAGGAAGACCATTTCCACCACAGAACATCCCAGATGGCTACCTCTATGTCCTCTAGTGCATCTCCTCCACTTTCCACCGCTCTGCCTTGAACCTGACCATTCCAATTGCAAGAAGTACTGACCCCACCCCCCCCAGCTCCTCACCTCCCATCCCACTAACCTCCAGATACACACGTCATCCTCTGCCATTTCAAACAGACCCCACCACTACAGAGATATTTCCTTCTCTACTCCTATTTGTATTCCACAGAGACCATTCCCTCCACCCCCAAAATCTTTCCTTACCACCGCAAGAGGTGTCAAACCCGGGCCCATACCTCCATCCAAGGCCCCTCCTTCCACATCCAACAGATTTTCCTGCACCTCCACATACGCCATCTACAGTGTCCGTTGGTCTCGACGTGGTCTCCTCTACATTGCGGAGACAGAACGGCAACTTGTGGAACGTTTCAGAGAAATCTCTGGGTCACTCACACTAGACAACTCCACTGCCCTGTGGTTGAACGGTTCACCCCCCTCCCCCAAAAGGACATTTAAGTCCTGGGCTGCTTCCACCACCAAATTCTAGCCACCCGACGTCTGAAGGTAGAATACCTCATCTTCAACGGAACAAGGACATGCCGCAACCCAAAGGACTAGCCACACTACCATACATCAGGAGCATTTCCGAACTGACAGCCAGACTGCTGCGACCACTAGGACTCATAACAGCACACAAACCAACAGCCACTCTCAGACAACAACTCGCCAGGAAAAAGGACCTGATACCCAGCATGAGTAAAACCAACTTAGTGTACAAAATCCCATGCAAGGACTGCACAAAACACTACGTAGGACAAACAGGAAGACAGCTAACAACCCGCATCCACGAACTCCAACTAGCCACGAAACGACACAACCAGCTATCCTTAGTAGCCACACACAGGCGACACATGAATTCAACTGGGACAACACTACTATAATAGCGCAAGCCAAACAGAGAACAGCCAGGGAATTCCTAGAGGAATGGCACTCATCCATTGATTCTATCAACAAACACATCAACCCGGACCCTATATACCGGCCACTGCAGCGGACAGCAACTGACAACCGGAAGCGGCAGAGACAAGCCACTATAAATGCCGAAGGAAACGTGTCAGAAGCGCTTCACAGGAGGCTCCCAAGCACTGAGGATGTCACCTAGAAAGGGGACGAAACATTTGCAACAAAAACTCCCAGCTCGGCGAACAGAACCACAACAATGAGCACCCGAGCTACAAATCTTCTCACAAACTTTGAACCATCTTCAGCCTTGGCACCCTCTAACCTCAATGTGTCCCGGATCCAACCCTCCAACTTGGCACCACTCTCTTGAACTGTCCTACCGTCTATCTTCCTTCCCACCTATCTGCTCCAACCTATCACCATCACCTTCCCCCCACCTAATCTACCTATTCCCAGCTACCTTCCCCCCCACTCCCATTCCAACCCCCTCCCAGTTGTCTCTTAGCCCCCTTCCTCCATCCCACATTCCTGATTAAGAGCTTATAGTAGAAACATCAACTCTTATGCTCCTCAGATGCTCCCTGACCAGCTGTACTTTTCCAGCACCACTCTTTATGACAAAGGATTCAATGTTAAAAAGAGTATCACTGATCAGGTAACAATGCATTGATTTTAATGACCGAGCAGAGAATGAATTCTGGATTACAAGGCTTCAGAATATGGAGTAGCATAACCAAGATGATGTTTGTCAACAACAGATCAAAATTTAATCTGGTACAAGCTATAAAGTCCAAATTTTGTCTAATTAAGCTAGGAATCAATTGGAGTTATATCTAGCCAAAAAGGAAGATGGATCTGGTGGTTAAATGTCAATCATTTCAGCAACAGGACATCACTGCAGGATTTTTCGGGTGGTGTGCTATATCCTAACCACCTTCAGCTATTTCATGATGACTTTCACTTCCTCTGAAGGTCAGACCTATGATGTTTGCTGATGATTGTGCAATATTCAGCACCACCTTGGGTACTATGCAGTCCATGTCACTATACAGTAAAATCTAGCCTTCTGTTGATCAAATAGAGATGGGCAAAAAATACTGACTGAGCCAGAAATACCTACATCGCATGAATGAATAGAAATATTAGGAAAAGGACACAGCACTTTAAGTTAACAAAGACAAAGACAATCTTACTCAACTAGATATTAACTAAACGATGTTGGAGGGTGGTGGGGTTAGTGACCATATCAAACGCAAGAGAAAAAACATCACGTGGGCTTGTGCTAACAAATTGAAACAATTCTCTTGGTGCAAGTAAACATTGACAATGAAATCAACATCAATTCCAGCGCAGCCTTCAGATGCCTGAGTAACAAGAGTGGTTGAAGCCCAAGACTGCAAACTCAACACCAAGCTCAGTCTACTGAGCAGCTGTGGTCCCCAACCTTCAGTATCCTCCTGCAATGCATGATCATAAAACATGAACTGCGTGGACAGCTCAAATCACTGGAAGGTTACACCAACCCTTTGTAAAATGCTACTAATCCACTGGCAGTATACAGTGTCCAGGCACTGGACAAGCATGGCCAGATGTGATAGGTGGGCCCCACTGCTCACATGCCAGACACAAAACTCCCTGAATACACTCTACTCTGAGCTCCACGTTTGGGAAGGTGAGCAGAGTAAATGCTGTAGGGATATCCAGAAAGCCTACCTAAGCAAATACAACATCCCCACCAACACACAGGAATCACTTGCCCTGGAAAGCACAAACTGGTGAAGAATCAAACACCAAACACTTCATGCACCCAGTGACGCTCAGAGGTCACGTGCAGGCAGTAGAAAGCACACCAGAATCCTGAATGTCCTACTCATCTCCATCATCTGCCCTTGGGCAGAGCCTGAGGCTGCAGGATTGAAGTATTTATCCGCCTCAGAGCCCACCCCCTCCTCGGAGTGGTAGCAAGTCATCCTCGACCCTTTAATAAACTTCCATCTTTCATACTTTATTCAAGACAATTAGCTTTAAAAACATTTGCTGGGAAATATATCTTTGCAGGACTATTTTGGAGTTGAAGAGCTCCATGACTGATCTGTGTCCCAATAATATTTGAGTTGTGGTGCAGTACGTCCCGGAAGTACTTGTACAGCAGACTGAGTGAATTCATTGCAGAGTGAGTTTGGGCAGCAACGATTTGCGTCCTCCCTGACAGTTCTTTATCAATGGCATCTGGGTAAGTCTCAAGCCTGCAGTGAACCAACCAACTCGTTTTCGCCATCTTTAACCGAACTTCGAGAATCTAGATATTTAGGGCGAGAAACGCTAATGACTTCCGTAACGATATCGAATTAATGTGATTTGAAAGAGAATTCACGGTATTTTAAGAGTTGCGTGCCCGCGTTCCCTCTCCTAAATCTCTATCATTGTTTGCAACAGGAGGTGCTCGTTCGTGGTGTTTTGTATTTGCAGTGCTGTGATCTCTTGCAGCCATGGTGTTTACCTGGAACCAGATCAGAATGTTAGGTAAGTGCAAGAGACGGATCTTGTGATTGCCCTTTAAAGCAGGGAACGATGTCATGCCATTCCGCTGACTCCCTGTTAAGTTGACTAGTCCGTCTACATGATAATTTCTGAATTCTTAATGCTTGAGGAGTAATTTACTCATTCAGCGTAAAAATCGAGCTGATTTCAAACTGTAGACCAGAATTAGACCTAACTGGGCAATAGCCTACAGATACAAAAACCAGCAGTACTTCAGTGGGCAAATCATACAGCAGCATCTGCCTCTATAATTGCTGCCATATGCACTTGTTGCTGACTGTATTGATCAGTTGCAGCTATTGCTTTAACATTAAATATTATATTTTCACCAGCAACTTTTGTCTTATGCCATATCTGTCTGAAATGTGTCAGTGTCACATGAACATCCTCTGTTTAAGGCAGCTTCTGCAAATACAAGCTACATAAACCACAACTGGAAGGTGTGAACAAAACACTCAGAACTCATTTGTACTGTTAGCTCTGTAAAGCTTTTGTCACAGTAACATTTTTGATGTATTTCTGTGCACTATATATATGAGGAAAACAACATTCGGCACTTCATAGGGATTGTACGGGAGGGAATAATAGGAAAAATAAGCAAGAGATTGGCCAGACTTGAAGAGGAAGATGAAGGTTGGGGGGCAATTGATTTAGGGCAAGAATTTTAGCATATGGCCTAGTTCATTGAACACACAACCACCGATAGACACAAAATGCATAAGAGATTGGCACCAGAGGAATGGCAGGTTGTGGACTGCAGGACTAGGAGAAGTCAGAAATGGGTTGGGGATATAGTTTCAAAGAGTTAAACATGAATATTAAAGGAGTTGGGGGGATAAGGTGAATCAAAGAAGAATGCATAGGATTTGATGGCAGACAGGTTGCAAGTAGCTGAGGTTAGAGTGAAGTTTACTGTATGATGAGAATTGATCGCTGACCAAGGCAGTATTGAAAGATAGAGGTGATGGATGAAGATTTTAGAAGTGTAGCTGCTAAGACAAGAGAATACTGATTTTGTAGGACATTTAGGAGACAGAGGCTTGTGCAGTGTTAAATCAGACGTCATGGCTGTAAACGGACTAGTTCAGTCGGAGGCAGTGGCCAGTAATAGGAATGGAACTGATAGAAACTCTTTTTGGCAGAACAATGACATCAATTTTAATTTGAGCAAGATTCTGCTGGTTAAATAGTATCTGATAAACAAGCTATGTGTCAACGCAAAGTCATTATGGAACACAGCTTGATGTCGAAGCCAGTTGGAAGTTGATCCCATGTTGATATTTCTAAGGGGAACCCTATAAATGAGATGGAAGAGAAGACAGAGACTGATCACTGGAGGTCTCAATGGTAATGGTATGATATTGAAAGATTCTGTGGCTCTGATTTGGATAACAAAACAAGACTTATCCTGCTGAGGTGGAGAAGAGAGGTGTTGGAGGAAGATGTTCAGCTCAACAGTGTCAAAGGCTGCAGGAAGCTAAAGGAGGATGGGACTGATAAGTCACCAAAGTTGCAGAGCATGCCATTAGAGATGTTGGTTAAGAGTTGTAGTAGGAAATCTGATTAGAAAGTCTTTGACAAGGAGCTGTAGGAAAACAGAATTTGGGATCTGAAAAGACATTTGAGGAAATTGGAGCGATGTTGAATGTTATGGATGGGGAAATAAGTAGCTTGCAAAAACAAGAAGGTGAAGGGAATTTTTTTCTAGTAAGAAATATTGATGGTAATTTTGAAAGTGAAAGTACAAGAAGAAAGGAAACCATACCATATGTGACATGACTTAGAATCAGGTCCAAGAAGAGATGTTGAGTGGATCAGAAGTTCAGTGGGAATCGGTCAAGAGAGCAGAACATGGTAAATAAAATAAAAATGCTAGAAAAGTCTAATGATGACCATGAAACTATTGTTGATTGTCAGAAAAACCCATCTGGTTTACTAATGACCTTCAGGAAAGGAAATCTGCCTTCCTCACCTGCTCTGGCTTACATGTGACTCCAGAACAACATTGATTCTCAATTGCCATCTGAAAAGGCTTAGCAAGTTGTATCAATTGCAACAAAATCTCACCAGGGCACTGGAAACAACCATGCCACAAACAGCCCTGCTGACTCCTAACATCTGGGGGCTAGTGCCAAAATTGGAAGAGTTGTCTCTTAGACTAGTTAACCAACAGCCTGACATAGTCAGACTCATGGAGTCATATCTTACAGGCAATGTTCGAAACACCATCACCGTTCTAGGATATGTTCAGAACAGGCTAGCAGAGGTGGTGATGTACCGTTGGAAGGGAGTCTTCCTGTAGTCCTCAACATTTACTGCAGAATCCATGAAGTTTCAATTTAGCAGGTTAAACATGGACAAGAAAACTACCTGCTGATTATCACACACTGTCCTGACTTGGAAAGTTATAGTTATTTCTTCACTGTTGCTGAGTGCAAATCCTGGAATTCCGCCCGAACAGAATTGCGGGTCTACCTATTAGCTCATGACTGCAGCTAAGTTCAAAAAAGCAGCTCACCACCAAAATCTGTAGGGCAACTAGGACAGGCAATAAATGCTGGCGAGCAAGAAACACCCACATATCATGAGAGTATAAAATAAAATGATCTGGGAATATTGTGAATTTTAGACAGAGAAAAATGAATTGTTCGTATGTATGAATTCATTGATGACTATACTGGTTGTTCACCAGATACATTGAAAAATGCATTATAGGTATTTGATAGATGGGGCTGTATGGAATTGGGACTGTACCAAGGGTATAATCAGGATGGTAGCGAGTGAAGATGTTGCCAGGGCCAAAGGTGACAGAACAATGTGTATTTGGACACCTGTAGAACTATTGTGAAGAAAGAAACGTGTTTATTTTTCACTTGAGCTGATTCAGCAGTTCTCTTTCAAACCGTTACTTGATGATCCTTTTGTGAAAGATTTTCCTGGATTTTTTTTTCAATTTTTGTGATTGAATAATAAACGCTGTATGACCCTAATATGCGCAACACTCAACATATTGGACATGTGTCTGTAATGAGTTATCTGTTTTTCTGCAGTCTTCCTAATGGATGGATGCATGTAGGGCGAGTATCAGCCTCAGATGAACTATTACTCACTTTTTCACTGAAACAGCAAAATACCGACAAACTCAAAGAACTTCTGGAGCAAGTATCAAACCCGCATTCTATCCAATACGGTAATGTCTAGAAAATGTTATGCTTTTTATTTACCATTTTATATGTAAGCAATGTTCACGGGATTTTCTGTGACTTGACAATTTATCTAGTTTGTAATGTTATCATTGCAATCTTAAACACAATATCCAGGCACTATATTAAATTCATGTATTTAGGTGAAGGAGTTATTCTATCTTTGTACTTGAACATAGTTTTCTGCATGCTTCTGGCAAAGTAACACTGACAGAGTGGGACCAGATTTGAGGAATTTCCTAGCTATAGTCTGTAAAACTTGATTTATTTTTAAAAAGTTCTAAATATTCACACTGCTATGTATTTCAGCATCTCTTGATACAAAGCAATAATTTATTTAATTCTGTTAGTTATTTTAAGTTTGAGTTTATAACGAGGTATTTTACTAACAAATAGGGAACAAAAATTTCAGGGTGAATTCCCAAGATGAAAATTCTGCAAAATCAATCTCCTCCACCTCTTTCAGGAAGTAAGATTCTATGTGGACTGAAAAGTTTTATGACCTGGCTAATCAGCACTTTCAAAAGACTTTTTGCAACATTCAACATATTAATTAAACACATAGCTCTAGCAATTCAGAGATCAAGTGCAAGAAGTGGGTTTACGTCAAGCATGTTAAATCCTAAATGGGACAGGTCAGAATTTTTACAGTTTACTTAAATAACTTGCTTGCAAAAAAATCAATACATAATAGTCATAACTGTAATACCAAAGTCAGATAGTAAAGTCAGAAAATACAAAATGAATTGGAAACAATCATTTAAATTTTGGAAAAATAGCAGGAGAGACACATGCAAGGCATTGAGAAAGGAAGAAAAATTAGTTGACCTGGCTGCTTCAGAAATGATATTGAAATTGCAATGCAGTCTCAGTGAGCACCATGCTAAATATGTCTAAGCACGCAGAGCAGCAACAGACCAAAGTCAAAAAGACATTGGACGACACATGGACAATGTTGGAGAAACTTAGCAGGTCTGGCAGCATTTGCGGAGAGAAAAACATAGTTAACATTTTGAGTCATAGTCATAGAGATGTACAGCATGGAAACAGACCTTTCGGTCCAACCCGTCCATGCTGACCAGATATCCCAACCCAATCTAGGCACACCTGCCAGCATCCGGCCCATAACCCTCCAAACCCTTCATATTAATGTACCCATCCAAATGCCTCTTAAATGTTGCAATTGCACCGCCTCCACCACTTCCACTGGCAGCACATTCCATACACGTGCCACCCTCTGTATGAAAATGTTGCCCCTTAGGTTTCTTTTATATCTTTCCCCCTCACCCTAAACCTATGCACTCTAGTTCTGGACTCCCTGACCCAAGGAAAAAGACTTTGCCTATTTACCCCATCCATGCCCCTCATAATTTGTAAACCTCTAAAAGGTCACCCCTCAGCTCCGACGCTCCGGGGAAGCAGCCCCAGTCTGTTCAGCCTCTCCCTATAGCTCAAATCCTTCAACCCTGGCAACATCCTTGTAAATATTTTCTGAACTCTTTCATGTTTCACAATATCTTTCCGATAGGAAGGAGACCAGAATTGCACGCAATATTCCAACAGTGGCCTAACCAATGTCCTGTACAGCCGCAACATGACCTCCCAACTCCTGTACTCAATACTCTGACCAATAAAGGAAAGCATACCAAATACCTTCTTCACTATCCTATCTACCTGTGACTGCACTTTCAAGGAACTGTGAACCCGCATTCCAAGGTCTCTTTGTTCTGCAACACTCCCGAGGACCTTACCATTAAGTGTATAAGTCCTGCTAAGATTTGCTTTCCTAAAATGCAGCACCTCACATTTATCTGAATTAAATTCCATCTGCCAGTTCTCAGCCCATTGGCCCATCTGGTCAAGGTCCTGTTGTAATCTGAGGTAACTTGCTTCGCTGTCCACTACACCTCCAATTTTGGTGTCATCTGCAAACTTACTAACTGTACACATGTGTTATGCTCACATCCAAATAATTTATGTAAATGACAAAAAGTAGAGGACCCAGCACCGATCCTTGTGGCACTCCACTGGTCACAGGCCTCCAGTCTGAAAAACAACCCTCCACCACCACTACCCTCTGTCTTCTACCTTTGAGCCAGTTCTGTATCTAAATAGCTAGTTCTCCCTGTATTCCATAACATCTAACCTTGCTAATCAGTCTCCTATGGGAACCTTGTCAAACGCCTTACTGAAGTCCATATAGACCACATCTACTGCTCTGCCCTCATCAATCCTCTTTGTTACTTCTTCAAAAAACTCAATCAAGTTGGTGAGACATGATTTTCCATGCACAAAGCCATGTTGACTATCCCTAATCAGTCCTTGCCTTTCCAAATACATGAAAATCCTGTCCCTCAGGATCCCCTCCAACAACCTGCCCACCACCAACATCAGGCTCACTGGTCCATAGTTCCCTGGCTTATCCTTACCACCCTTCTTAAACAGTGGCACCGCGTTAGCCAACCTCCAGTCTTCCGGCACCTCACCTGTGACTATCGATGATACAAATATCTCAGCAAGAGGCCCAGCAATCACTTCTCTGGCTTCCATAGAGTTCTAGGTTACTCCTGATCAGGTCCTGGAATTTATCCACCTTTACCCGTTTCAAGACATCAAGCACTTTCTCCTCTGTAATCTGGACATTTTGCAAGATGTCACTATCTATTTCCCTACAGTCTATATCTTCCATAGAGTCAGTATATCTTCTTCAGAAGTCCAAACAAATGCTGCAAGACTGGCTGAGTTTCTCCAGCATTCTATGTTTACTTCAGATTTCTAACATCTGCAGTATTTTACTTTTGTCCAAAATATTGAATTTATCGAAAATGTAAAATAAAGGTCAGAAGGATAACTGAATAGATATCATTGTGTCAAACCTTGAACTTCCTAGTTAGTAAGAAACAAGCACGACATTCAACTGCTATGTACAATGCAGGAAAAGGAAGCACATGTACTTCAGCTGCTAAAAGTTAAATTTAGATTAGATTACTTACAGTGTGGAAACAGGCCCTTCGGCCCAACAAGTCCACACCGACCAGCCGAAGCGCAACCCACCCATACCCCTACATTTACCCCTTACCTAACAGTACGGGCAATTTAGCATGGCCAATTCACCTGACCCACACATCTTTAGACTGTGGGAGGAAACCGGAGCACCCGGAGGAAACCCACGCAGACACGAAAATGTAAAATAAAGGTCAGAAGGATAACTGAATAGATATCATTGTGTCAAACCTTGAACTTCCTAGTTAGTAAGAAACAAGCAAGACATTCAACTGCTATGTATAATGCAGGAAAAGGAAGCACATGTACTTCAGCTGCTAAAAGTTAAATTTAGGGCTGATATTAAGAACTTTTTCATCATATATTGAATAAGCAAGTAGAGTAACAGAGCAGAAAGCCCAGAATCATTTCAGAAATTAGATAGAACATAGAACGTTAGCGCAGTACAGGCTCGTCGGCCCTTGATGTTGCCCCAACCTGTGGGACCAATCCAAAGCCTATCTAACCTATACAATTCCATTCTCATCCATATGCCTATCCAATGACCACTTAAATGCCTATAAAATTGGTGAGTCAACTGTTGCAGACAGTGTGTTCCACGCCCCTACTATTCTCTGAGTAAAGAAACTACCTTTGACATCTGTCCTATATCTATCACCCCTCAATTTAAAGCTGTATCCCCTCATGCTAGCCATCATCTGAGGAAAATGTTGATGTTGAATTGTGAACGTGGTGGCTGGAGTGAGACAGGTGGAAGTAATGGCGTTGAATATTCTCAAGGCAGAGGTAGATAGATTCTTGTTAGCCAAAAAAATGAAAAGTTACCAGTGTAGAGGAAATGAGTGGATTAATTAAAATTAATTTTAATTAATTAAAATTCTTCCCAAAAACAATATTTTCCAACACTTTTAATTTGTACTTCAGATTTCCATTTTGTTTTATTTATAGTGTTTCAGTATTTTATCTTACTTAACGAGACTCCTTCTAGAAGAATTTCAAATGTGAATACATGACTAATTCTGACCTAAAGGTTGTAATTTTTCTTTTAAATGTGATAACAATCCTTGCACATTCTGATCCTTTTTGAGAAGTATGTAATTGCAATTATAAACTGAGTCTCACTATTTTCTAGGTAAATACCTCACCTTGGATGAGTTATCGAGTCTGATTCGACCTTCAGAAGAGACTCTGAAAACTGTGTGGACGTGGCTTAAAAACCATGGTGTACAAAACTGCTCCACCATCCAGACCTTGGATTTCTTGAGATGTTTCATGTCTGCCAGGTGAAAACAAATCTGAGTTGCGGAATGTTTACAATTTATAAAAAACCTAACTTTTATGGGGTCTCATACTAAACTATTAAGAAAGGAAAATGTTTGTTCAGTGTTCTGCATTATTGAGAGCGATGGACAGTGCAGGTTATAACTGAAAACTATCTTAAGGTGCAGAAACATTTTTTAAAAAGAAGTTTAAGTAAGTGATACTCATGGACACAATTCAGTAAATTCCAGTCTCCAGTGCTGCAATTTTTTTTCTTGGTTCAACTTGATCTGCTCATGTGCATCTCAAAAGTTGGCTTTTTGTCCAAAATGCAATGGCTTCAAAATTCCTCAAGTCATGAAAACAGCAGTTATTTTAGAATTATATCAATGGTGCTCTCAAGCCAGAGTTGACAGGATCCATAAAGGGAGATTTATTAGTTTTCTGCAAACATTTCTTTTACATCGTTCATCAATGTGATTCTGACTATGTACCATTTTAGATGGAGAAGAGTTAGCATGTGTCCAGATCACCTAACTGACCCTGGAAAGTTGACCTTCTGGTCCCCTGAGATTATAATGCAATGATGTTTTTATGAAAGGAAATAATGGACATTGTTTTCCTAGTCTGGACCTCCCTGTTGGCACCCATGTACACTGTAGTGGAGGTCAAGCTGCCTCTATTTCATTCGTTGACTGGTTGCATCAGCAACACATTTTGAGTAACAGGAAAAGTGACACCCCTAGCATAGGGTGTCCCAGTCAACAGCTAGTCGCTCGCTTTGTAAAGGGCGGTCAGAAATTTTGTTCCTTACAAGAGACTAAGAAAAGTCTTGGAAACAGCACGGACCCACATAACAGGGTTATAGCAACTTGAAAGAAGTCACTTTTCTTTGGGAGTCCCAATAATCCATTGCCAGAATTCTTGTGACATTTCAAGTTTAGTTGCTAATTAAACTGTTTGGCACTCCAGTATGTAACATTAACATCTTTGCATAGTTACATGGGAAAGAGGGAATGCTGAGAAAGTGGTACAAAAAAATTAAAGTAGTAGCTCCTATACACAAGGTAGGAAGACAAAATGTTTTGGGGACACATTCCAAACATTTAAGAGTGGAGTGACTGAAAAGAAGATTCCCAAGGAGTAAGCTAGGAATAAACTAGTTAAGGAAAAAGACCAGATTGGGATGTAGAATATTCCTAAAGACAATTGGGCAAGACTGGAGGGGCTAGCATGATGATAAGGGCATAGAAACATACCAATTATTTGTATAAATACAGCATTCAGTTCCTCATGTTTCCTCAGCCATTCAATAACATCATGACTGATCTGTTTGTGGTTTGAATTTCAATTTTTCTCCAACCCGGTAACTTTTCATTTTCTTAGCTACCAAGAATCTCTCTACTTCTGCCTCGAGAATATGCAATGTCATTGCTTCCACCATCTCCGAATGTATAGAGTTGCAAACTCACAGAACTTTCTAAATCAAAAAATTCCCCTTATCTCTGCCATAAGGGCAATCTCTCATTTCTAAACAATGCTCTCAAGTTCTGGATGCACTTACAAGATGAATCATCCTTTCTCTGCTTACCTTGACAAGCCTACTTAGGAATATATATACTTCAATCAAGTGACCACTTGTTCTGCTAAACACCAGTGAATGCAGGATTAGGTATCAATTTAGGAAACACCACCAACACATTTACATCCTCCTTTCAATAGGGTGACTAAAACAGTACACGCTAATTGAAATGTGGTCTCACAAATGCCCTGTTTAACTGAAGCATAACGTATTCTATGTTTAATTCGTCTCCTGTTAAAGAGTAGAACTGCTTTAGCTTTCTTTATGTGCTATGTGTGCACACTAGCATTTTGTGACTCATGCAGTCAAACACCTAGAATCCTCTGCACCACAGAATTCATTCTCTATTTCACTAATACACTTTTTTTTCACATCCTACCAGTTCAGGAAAAAAGATCTGTTTATGCACATTTTGTTTTCTGCCAGCCAGCCAATCTTGTCTCCATGCTAGCATGTTACGCCCTACACCATGAGATCCTGTTTAGCACAAATATCTTTTATGTAATGTCTTCTCAAATGCTTTCTGGAAATCAGCCAACATCCCCTTTACCCATATTGCACATTACTCGTTCAAAGAACTCCAGCAAATAGTTTGAACTTAAGTCTCTTCCATAAAACCATGCTGACTGTTCCTGATTACTTTGAGCTTTTCTAAATGCCCAGCTGTAACCTCTTGAATAATCAATTCTAACAAATTCCCCAGGACTAAAGTCCAGCTCAGTTGCCTTTTATTTCCCACTTTCTGCGACCCTCTCTCCCTTATTGAATGCAGGAATTATATTTTTTACTTTGCAGTTTGATGGAATCTTTCCAGAATCTAGCAAATTTTGAAGAGTTAACGCCAACAGATTATATAACTAACTTGTTCGTTTGAGACTCTAGAGTGAGGTTGATTGGAACATGGGCACTTGTCATCAGTTTGTTCAGTATCACTCGTGTGATTGTATTGTAATTTCACCAGTTTCTCTCTCCCTTTCAGCTCCCAATTGACAACTATTACTGGAATGTTTACTTTAAGTTCTGTGGTTAAGACTGAAGCAAAATATTTCTTCATCTCATCTTCCATTTCCTTATTATCTAGTGTTACCTCTTCAATCTCATTCTCTGGAAGACCAACACTCACTTTACTTACTCTTTTCCTTTTAAAAGACCTGTAGAAACTCTTGTCTATTTTTACATGTTTAGTTAGCATCCCCTCATATTATTAATCTTAGTCATTCTCTGCTTTTTATATTCTAACCAAACGTCTGACCTGCCAATCATTTTTGTGCAAAGATATACTTTTTCCTTAAGTTTAATGATCTGCTTAACTTCTTATATTCACCACAAATGGTAGACCCTTCTATTCATTTTCTTTTCTTCATATTAAATGTACACTTGTTCTGAGTATTATGACACGGGGTAAACCCTTCTGCCAGTTTAATCCAGCAAGACAGACAAGATTCATCTTGTGTAGTAAACTGTTAAAATTCGAGAGGCAAAGAAAAATCCCCAAAGTCACTATTTAAAGCAAAAATTTAAGAGTTTTATTCTTTAAGTCTAACAGAGAATATTAACCAACAACTATTTACAACTCCTTTCTTTTAAACCTATCTTTTACCTCCCCCTCTACAAGACTGGTCCGATTTTTAAAAAAAATCCTGATTACAATCTACAAAAAAAACACAATTCAAAACCAGGCAGCTTAGCTGAGTGTCCTGGATAGATTTTCCTCTGTTGTCTTTTCTTCTTAGGGATTCTGCTTCACGGCTCTTTGATAGATATAGGTACCTTTAAGAGAGGAGTTCGGCAGGCAGACTGTATTGTTTTGGTTTTGTTGGTGCACTTTGCCGCTCTGGGTAGCAGTTCAAAATGTCTGACATTTTTATACCCCAAAATAT
Organism: Hemiscyllium ocellatum; assembly: GCF_020745735.1. Lineage (NCBI taxonomy): Eukaryota > Metazoa > Chordata > Chondrichthyes > Orectolobiformes > Hemiscylliidae > Hemiscyllium > Hemiscyllium ocellatum. The sequence continues at coordinate 84,550,991 of NC_083408.1, forward strand.
CGGATCGTTTCATTGGTTTTAATATTGTCAAAATACTAAATTCAAGCTTGATTAGAGTTTGGTGTCTTCGGGCATAATTTAAAATGATCGGCTGAATTTGTTTTTGTATCCAGGCAACATAACTTGTGGGCGGCACGGTGGCACAGTGGTTAGCACTGCTGCCTCACAGCGCCAGTGCTACCCGTCCACCTTTATCTAGCTTCATATTCTTTTTGAATTTTAAAAACCTATTGATATTCAAAAACCAATTCTTAACATTATACATCAGCATCTCTCTAATGGTTATTGAATCATTGTGCACCTTCAACTTATTTACTTTGCTATGACTCCTACACATATTTATATACAAAGCCTTTAAACTTTTTTGTGTTTTTGGTGTCTTCACAACATCCAGACTTGACGCTTGAGATATTCTGTCTCTCCAGCCGTTCTGTGATCTCTTCCCATTGTGCTTTCCTGTCCTTGATTTGCTCTCTCTCTTTCCAAACTCAATCCCTCACCCCCATTATTTAATTTCAGAGAAAGTCAGGGGAATCCTTTACTGCAGCGTGCAACTCTGCTGGACTCCAACATCTTGTGTCTGCTACAGCTAAAAGCAAATTAGGAAAAACCTGAACTGGGAGAACTGGCCATTCCTTGACCATTGTTAAACTAGACTTTTCAGTGCTTCTGCCTTTATGACTTCTCTTCTTAAAAAAAACAAGGACAAAATAACCTTTTGAAAGTGGCCGCATCATTAAAATACAAATAGAATTGGACAGCATTATCCAAAGTGTGTGACCACCTTTTGAAACAAAATATCCAAGTAACTCTTCCCCCTCCATAATGTATGACAGGGTGTTCTGTTCATCCCCTAATTCATTATTAATTGGAGTTCTTGTGGCTTTAGACATTTGCTAATGCGTGACTATTCTCTTTCTAATAATTTAGTGTTTTTGTAGCAGCATAATAAAGGGCACAATTGAAAATGCTCCCAAGGTTGTCGCTCTTAAGTCTTTGATTCATATTTGAATAGGAAGATTACACCAAATATGTAGGGAAATAATTGAACTGAGATTACATGAACCAGTGGGAGCTGAACATTTAATTGGTTTTCCTGCTATTAAACTTCACAAAAATTTGGTTTTGCAGTTCAAGAACTGTTTCTGAGTGAAGTTATGGAATTATTCTGTTTCTCAATCTGTATTTCAGCACTGCTGAAAAGCTTTTACCTGGATCAGAATTTAATCGGTACACCAATGGCCGTCACATTTTGATAAGATCTCCACTTAAGTATGAGGTTGCTGAAGAAGTTGCTGAACACATTGATTTTGGTGAGCTATTAAAACAGTAACCTTTGGATACTGTTGTGGATAAATGAAATACTTCAGATACAGTACAAGTCATTCTATCCTGTCCCTGGCTGGCTAATTGTTATAGTAGAACAGATGTTTTATTTTAAGCCAGTCAGCTGTCAGATTCAGGAAATTTCAAACCAAAGTCTACTGACAGATCAGAAACTCTGCCTCTGTGAATTTAAGATATGGAAGTCCTCTTCCCAAAGGGTAGAGTCTAAAACTGAACTTTTCCTCTTATCCATTCACAATGTCGTTCATCTCGTTCTCATTTTGAATTCACTATCACCTTCTTTTTGCCAATGAAAATGTGAAGCGTCTATTTATTAAATACCTCTGCAGATTTATAATCAAATCTATAAATTGATGATCAATGGTATTCTAAAATCAATACTGTTTTACTTTTTTAATTTAGTGTTCTTATTCTGCACCTTTTGTAATCTTCAGGTTCTGATTTCCCCTTCAGCTTTACCTATGATAATTCTGCATGAGTCCACTGATTTAAAAAAAACTATCTTAAGTAAGCCTAACTTATATTCTATTTCCAATTCTTGTTGCTTCTCCCCCAATATTAACTCACTGATCTGATTTTTTTTTTCAATTGCTCATATTCAGCACAGCAGCACACACTTCTCTGTCAGTAGACTTGAAAAGACTAGTTGAGGAAGGATCTTTTGTGCACATTTTCACAATTCTATTTCTTTTCTCACTCTACGTATTCGATAAAGATGTAATTAAAATTTTCTGGAACAGTAATTTGTTTATTATTCATAATAAGTTTAATCGTACTTCGGATTTCTATCATAAATCTATATTACTTTCCTATATGCTTCTCCCAGTTCATCTTTAAATTTGTATGTCTTTCACTGTTCCAAAGTATGCAGTAATTTTGTGTAATTTTTCTGCTACATGCAATTGTCTAATAATCATCCTCTATGATTAGCCACTGTGAAATATCCTGAAGTAGCTCAGTGCCACAGTACTAACCTGAATTGTGATTCCTTACTTGGACACTACTTAGCATCTGCCTTGCTTTAATTCCAGGCTCTGGTATGCCCTAGCCTGCACAACCTTTCCTCAATTCTACACCTGTCTGTCCACTAAGTTCACTTTTCAATCTTTGCAGCAGTTCTGCTTCTATAATGTCTGGCATTTATACAGCCACCTTAATGTAGTAACTTGCCCAAACGAATGGGCAAGTTAGTGGGAAATATTGCTTTCATCGTAAATTTTTTAAAAAATTGTACTTGTTTTAGTTGGAGGTGTACATCGATTCCCTCAGAAAAAGACTGTGATAAGCAAGGCGTGGAAAGCTAGCCGGAATATAGAAGCAGATTTTCACTTGGGCGTGACACCAGCTGTCCTAAGAAAACGTTATAACCTTACTGCAAGTGATGTTGGGTCTCATGAGAATAGCAGTCAAGCTGTGGCACAGGTAATGCTGTTACTCTGACCATATCAAACCCACTGGTAAGCTGGACTTTCAATATCTTTGTTGTCTGTTAGTTGGAATAGTATTTTGTCCAAAGAAATATATATTGTGCCTCCTGAGGAAAACCACCACATCAGGTTTCAAATGACAGTATCATTGAGAAACGTTACCATACTGAAAGGGCATACACCAAATAGGGAAAAAATAAATTTATAAACAGAAACCAAAAATGTGCTGTTGATGGGGAGGAACATTGATTTAGCAAACAGAGACCAGGGATTCAAAGATCACTTAGATACATGGCCGACGTGGTTGGGGGGACTGGATTCGGGAATTTTCATTGGTGGAGCAAGGCCCCATAGGACCTTGGAGCCAAATTGTTCTGAATTGAACAGGATAGATATGCTAATGAATAATCTAATGACTTAAGCATGTTATTTTGTACATTTATTTCATTGATGTTTGATTCGTCTGGAAAATAAAATCAGATGTGGGTGGCACGGTGGCACAGTGGTTAGCACTGCTGCCTCACAGCGCCTGAGACCCGGGTTCATTTCCCGACTCAGGCGACAGACTGTGTGGAGTTTGTACGTTCTCCCCGTGTCTGCGTGGGTTTCCTCCGGGTGCTCCGGTTTCCTCCCACAGTCCAAAGATGTGCAGGTCAGGTGAATTGGCCATGCTAAATTGCCCGTAGTGTTAGGTAAGGGGTAAATGTGGGGGTATGGGTGGGTTGCGCTTCGGCGGGTCGGTGTGGACTTGTTGGGCCGAAGGGCTTGTTTCCACACTGTAAGTAATCTATAGATATTTCCTTTGTTGAGCAAAATGCATTTTCATTAAAGTGAAATAGTATTCAATTTATGATAAACATGATACATGGCAGATTTACTGAACTGAATTCTGTTCCTATGAATTATTTGGATCAATTGTTTTATCTTTTAGTTCCTGGAGCAATATTTCCACCAGATGGACCTCTCAGAGTTTATGACATTTTTTGGTAGCAGCTTTGTGCACCACAATAAAGTGAGTAAAGTGATTGGCTCCCAGGGCGGTATAAAGGCAGGTTTGGAAGCCAGCTTGGATGTGGAGTACATTATGAGTGCTGGTGCAAACATAACTACCTGGGTCTTCAGTAATACAGGTGGGTTTTGATTGCATTTCTGGGTATATCTTTGTAACCACTTGCATGAAGGATTAGCCAAACTATAAGCCTGCCCTTGTAAGACATTTTATGTTTCAAAAAATCCTCAACCAAGCATGAGCCAACTCAGTTTTGTTTTTCTTTAAATCTAATCAAGCTTCAAGATACTTCTGCTTTTACACAGCTTATGATGCTGGTTAAATCAGTATTTGGTCACATGGTAATGACATACAAAGTTCACGTGCATTCGTTATAAGTTGGGTAATATGTAAAGTCCAGTTGGAAATAGCATTCACTTGAAATGTTTTGGCTAAATATGTAATTATGAATTTGATAAACTTCTGAAGTAGCCAAGCTGCATGCATAACAAATAATTTTAGAAATTTTGACCTTTATCCTTTACCATTGTCCATTGATTAGAGTGAATCCGTAAAAAGAGGAAAAGATATTTGCTGAAATACTGTTCAATATTTACCACAACAATTTCACTAAGTTTGTGGAGAGTAATTCGCGGCTTTTAAAATATTGTTTTCAGCAGAAAGTAATTGAAGCAGAGAACATTCTGTATCTTAAGAGTAGATAAGCATTGGAAACAGGCCCAGATTGGAGTGACTTGATGTTGCTGAATCAGCTAGAGATGGGATGGGATAATGACCTGAGGATTGGGAGCTGAGCTTGCATTACTACTGAGACTACTGAGTCAGCCAGTGGTTTGAAGGAACTAAGCTTATTCAGCATCCTACGTTAGGCAATGATTCTGAAATTTGTAAGTTTCCAAAGAACTAATTCCCCAACCACACACATGATTCAGAATGGTTTTGTAACATGGCAGCTGGACAATCTGAAAAACCTTGTTAGATGCCATGAAAGTCATCCATTCTGGGCAAGTGATGTGTACATGCAGTCAAATGTTTGAGTGAAGTTCAGTTCAGTTCAGTTAACCTCCTTTTAATGCTGACCTATTCAACCTCCTGCTAAGAAATGCAAGTTACCGCGATGACACTTTGGCTGAGTTCTTATGTAAAGTAATTATCTCAACGGACAGCACACCACATCTGTGCTTTTGAAAACAGCAACTTACTCCAGGTTATGTGACTACATTTTAATGCTGTGCAGGTTCATGTGTGTTGGCAGATTGAAGTTTGTAATTGGAAATTACTGTCGCTGTGACTCTGACCACCATTCACATTTGAGGGTTTAAGATTTGGTATGTTCAAGAAGATTGCAACATGAGTCAGTTCCTTTTCATTCATATGTACTCCAGAACAATTGGCTGGCTAATCAGAAAGTGTTTTGATTGTCTTAAATTCTCCCTGCTCTAAATTAAACAATTTCTTCATAATTTTATCCCAATGTTTATCAGAATAGTTGCAAGGAAAAAGTAAATTAAATATTGTTGATCTCTGCAGGAAGACATGAATCCCAGGAACCCTTTCTAGATTGGATGATGTTACTGAGTAACATGTCATCAATTCCATGGGTCCACTCTGTCAGTTATGGAGATGATGAAGATAGTCTATCTTTGGCGTATTTGGACCGAATCAACATGGAGTTCATGAAGTCAGGTGTCCGTGGACTCACAATACTCTTTGCTTCTGGTAAGTGTTTTAAATTTTATACAAAATAGCTTCTAAAGTGAGTTTTTCTTTCCACTTGTGTCTTCATATGATGTACCCGAACTTGGAATCAAGAGTATCTTTTTGAAAAATTCAATACAACTTGCAGAACCCTGAGATACAGAGAGATGTGGGTGACCTGAGACTGGGAGACAAATAGCAAATGGTACTTTATTGCAAGAGGAATAGAATTTGAAAGTAGGATGTTTTGCTACAGATTGATTGATGGGATCACAGCTAAGGTGCTATGTACAGTTTTAGATTAGACTTACAGTGTGGAAACAGGCCCTTCGGCCCAACAAGTCCACACCGACCCGCCGAAGCGCAACCCACCCATACCCCTACATTTATCCCTTACCTAACACTACGGGCAATTTAGCTTGGCCAATTCACCTGACCCGCACATCTTTGGACTGTGGGAGGAAACCGGAGCACCCGGAAAACCCACGCAGACACGGGGAGAACGTGCAAACTCCACACAGTCAGTCGCCTGAGTCGGGAATTGAACCCGGGTCTACAGGCGCTGTGAGGCAGCAGTGCTAACCACTGTGCCACCGTGCCGCCCACGGTCTCTGTATTTAAGAAAAGATAGGTGGTTTAGAAGCTGTTTGGAGAAGGTTAACTTAACTGATTCCTGGGATGAAGGAATTATCTTATGGAAAAGTTAGACAGGTTGAATCTGTAGCCGTTCTAGCTTAGAAGAATAAGGGATGATCTTATTGAAGCAAATAAGATCCTGAAAGAACTTTATTCGTTCAAAGGAAGTGGGCATTGCTGGTTGAGCATTGTCCATGCCTATTTGACCTCGATAAGGTGGTACTGAGCTGTCGTCTTGACAGTGGATCTTGAAAGGATGTTTCCCTTTACGTGACAGACTAAACTTAGAAAACAGTTTAAAAGTAAGGGGTCTCCTATTTATGATGGAGATGAGGAAACATTTTCTCTGAGGATCATCTGTCTGTGGAACTCCTATTTTTAAAGCAGCAGTAGTTACATTCTTGACTGACATTAGTGTTGAATCATATCAAGAATATATTGGAAAATGGAACTGAGGCCACAATCAGATCACCCATGATTTTATCAAATGTTACAGTAGGCTTACAGAACTAAATGGCCTGCTCCTACTTCTAGTTCATTGGTACCATGTTAACTACTGTGTTGTTGTCACGTTATTCGATATTTGGTTGGTGAAGTAGCAGGGAATTCGACTAGCTTAAACATGTCATATGACATCAAGTTATAGTCCAATAGGTTTATTTGAAACCACAAGCTTTTGGAGTTCTGCTCCTTCATCAGGTGGAGTAAAGAGAACATAGGCACATGATTTATTGGCAGAGAGGTCAAAAGGTCACACACACACACTGTAGTTGGAATGTTGACAGTCTGAATAATAAGTCTCTGCAGGTAATCAAAAGTGTTACATGGTGTGAGTAAAGTGTCAACAATTGAATTGCAAGTGAAGGGATGACCTATAATATGATTAACTGAGACAGACAAATTAAAATTAAGGTGAAAGTTGCTAAACTTTAAACTTTCAGTTGTAAAAGCTCATGAAAGGCGTGATGCCAGTTAAATTTTAACACTAATTTGCCTTATGGACAGGTGATGATGGTGCAGGCTGCAGAGAAGTTCGAAGAGGAATAAATACCTTCAGACCAAACTTTCCTGCATCTAGGTAATGTCCCAATACACTGTGCAGCTTCCTAATGGGGGGGTAGGTAATATTCAGTAAGCTACTTGCTTTGCATCATTAAACCTCATGAGTTTTATAGCTCATAAATATTCATTTTACTTTTCCTGAACCACAAGTGACACTTGAAATTATATTTATCATTTCAAAACCCATAATTGTTCTCCAGCAATAATTTAATTAATTCATTTTAACATTCTAGATAAAGCTTGAAATGCTGAGGTTATTCTGACCTAATATGTTTATTGCAAGAACTAACTGTGAATTCTAATATGCCAAACTAGAATTTGTAAAGATCAGAAACAGTGCAGTGGCAGTCCAGGGCACGGAAAAGCATAGATCAATATTGTTGTTCACAATTTCCATTGCTTAGCTTGACAGTGTGGAACATGTCAGAGGTGAAATGTTTGCCCACACTAAGGGAACCAACATTGATAAGATTCATCCCCCTGCACCCTGACCTAATTATTGGTTACAGCACGACACAGCCAGATACCCAGTGGAAGGGGCTGGCATATCACGACTAGGTCAGAAGAAACTAGAGTAGGAAAGCCAGGAGGAAATATCAGGAAAAATCTTTCAATTGGCAGCCAGAGTAATTAAGGCACCAACCCAAAACCAAAATAAAGTCTCAAATCATTTCTAGCTCAGCCTTCAATTGAATTCAGCTGGGGGGGGGGGGGGCTGCAGAGTGGTGGTAGTTACCCACCACAGAGGCACAAGAATGAGACAGAAGATCTTTGTGTAGTCAAGCTCCTATTTCCATCCCCCCAACTGGTTAGTCAGTTCAGTGCTTGTTATAGCTTGCCCTTTGTTGCTGAACATTGATTTGAGGTGGTATAATTAACCTGATTTGAACATTCAACCAGGCTGCCATCAGATATGAATAAGTGAGATATGGGAAGTTAGCTTGAACGTCTAACTCAAAATCAAAGCAGGTGGGTGCTGGGGGTTACAGGAATATTGAAGAATGCAGCCAATATTGTAAAATAGTACTAAGAAATACAAATTTTGACTATTTGAATCAAAAACAGAAATTGCTGGAAGAACCCAGCAGGTCTGACAGCACCTGTGGACAGAAAGCAGAATTAACGTTTCAAATGCTGTGACACCCCCTACTGTCACTATTTGTTCTGATAGTTAATACAGTCTTTAGGCGAGATGATATGATCAGTCACTTAAGGATCACTGCAGTGTTTTATTCCGTTGTGTAACCATTTATTATGTAACTTCTAACCTTTATTTTCGTCAGGTATATCCATGCAGAAGGCATCACTTTAAGGTCACTAATTGTTGTAGAAGTTATTAAAACGATGGCTTTCAGAAAAAGATCATATCATAGAAAATGCCATTGGAATAAATATGCTTATTGTATGTGCTGTCCAGCCATAACCAATTACTAAACTTCTTTCAGTCCATATGTCACAACTGTGGGAGGAACGTCTTTCAAGAATCCCTTTCAAATTACATCGGAGGTCACAGATTACATCAGTGGTGGTGGATTCAGTAATGTGTTCAAGATGCCAGACTATCAGTTAAGTATACCTTTTGATTACTAGGTTGGTTTTCTTTTACTGAAGATGGCTTTCTATTCCCACATGAAGCAGACTTAGATTCACCCAAAATAGGTTCATGTAAAGATATGCAGCTCAGGTGCCAGCTGCAGTTGTTGTGGGTATGTTCGCCGAGCTGGGAATTTGGATTGCACTGATGATATCCCTAGTAAGGGGACAAAATGTTTGCAATCTAAATTCCCAGTCTACAAACCTACCCACAACAACTGCATTCAAATAGATACAGGAAGTTAATCCATTTTAATAATGTAATGGTACTGAAGGTACAATGTGGGCAGCATGTCAGACAGGATAATGATGTGGCAGCAATAATTAGGACCCCTCACCTGCCCTCCAGTTCAAGAAAGGCAATATGGCATATAGGATAATGGTGCAGACGTTTTATGGTTTCACATGTGAAGGGAGCCATTCCTGCATCTTGTGCTGCATCTGGGATCTTGGAACATCATTGTTACTTTGGCAACCAAAGTGAATAACTAAAGTGAGTCTTTTCAGGCTGAAAGACATTGCTTGTGCCTCTCCAAATAAAGCCTAAACACTGTAAGAGTCATAGTCATTGAGTCATGGATGTTTACATATATGGTTGGGAATACTTGGGGCTGGGGTGCTTAATCTACAGAGTGACCAGTAAGAGATAAAGTGAAGAGATCGGAGATGCTGCCGGTTTAATCTGTGAGCTAGGTGTTTGTGCCTGCAGGAACAATGTCCTGGCAGCAGCATTCCAGGTCATGTGTGTATGTAAGTAGGCACTGTATGTGCACAGAGCATGAACTGAAGTTTGAGGGTCTGCTGTCCCAGGGAGCAACTCATGAGCTGGAGTCACTAGGTACACAACTTGACTTTCATAACAGGAATTGGTGCTGCTTGTTTTTTTTTCTGTGCAGCCCATGGCAGAATAGTTAAGTGCACAGAAATTTCACGAGATCAGGTACTAATGCATGCAAATAGACCTGTCACCATTCCTGAATGAGGTTCTCATCTCCCCATTTAAAACTTCAATGTAATATCCGATTCTGTTTTCTTAATGTCAACAACCATGTTTTTCTGAGCTTCCCAGTTTCCCAACTGATTCACCCTTGCCCATGTAGTTCAGCTGCTGAGAAAATTCACCCCAATGTGTCTTTTGCTTCTTGAATGTTCAACATATGCATGTTGTTCAACCATGGGGTCACAGTTATACAACATGGAGACAGACCCTTTGGTCCAACTCGTCTATGGCAACTGCATATTCTTAATCTAGTCCCACTTACCTGTATCCCTCAAAACCATTCTTATTTATATACTCACCCAGATGCTTTTTAAATGTTGTAATTTTACCAGCCTCTACCACCACATCTAACAGCTCATTCTGCACATGCACTTCCCTCTGTGTAAAAAAGTCGCTTGGATCGCTTAAATCTTTCACCTTAAACCTGTGTCTTCAGGATGAATAGTCAAGGTCTTTCCCTCAATCTTTGATGATTTTAAAAATGTTTTGGAAGTCACCCCTCAGCCTCTGATATTCCAGGAAAAACAGCCCCAGCCTATTCAGTATCTCCCCATAGCTCAGATCTGCCAACCCTGGCAACATCCTTTGTCAGTCTTTTCCAAACCCTTTCAAGTTTCACAACATCTTTTCTACAACACGGAGACAAATATCAGGGATATGACATGTTTTGAACTTGAATTTTCATCATTGTACTTTTGCCAATGAGCAGTCATGCATTGGAGACCAAAGAGTCCAAGGATTAATTTTATTAACCAGTTCTCAAAACAAACTCAGGGATAAAATACTCAATTATCTCAAAGATATAGTGTTCATTACAAGGTGTGAATCAGTTTTAAAAATCTACATTTCTCTTGAAATGATATAAATAGATCTGTTATGTAGTTGCAAATAAATGATGGGTAATATTCAATTTCATTTTACAGGCTGCTGCTGTGAATTCTTACCTCAGAAGGATGAAATCACTTCCCCCAGCTACATACTATAATGTTAGTGGCCGTGCCTATCCTGATGTAGCGGCTCTATCCGATAACTACTGGATTGTAAGCAACCTAATCCCAATTCCATGGATTTCTGGGACATCAGTAAGTTAATTTATTTTACACTCTGCAAAGAACCTCTTTCCAAACGCACAATTGTATGTGAGCAGTTGAGGCTGTGCATGGGGCCCCATTATACGCAGGCTTATTTTATTTTTCTAGTCTTAGTTCACTGGGAGTTATGGGGAAAATATCTTTAAATTACCCCAGGACTGAATGGATCACATCAAACAATTGGAAATTCAACTGGACGATTAGTGAATGGGAGAGGACAGTCACGCTGCAACTGCGATATTGGGATGAGGCTAGTAAGGAATTTATGCAGAAAATTCAGAACTCCTCATCAGCATTGTGCTTCTCTATTTTGAACCTGGATAGAAGAGCACAGTGACCACGTAAGGTAACATTTTCATAAAACAGATTAAAAAAACAAATTTCCAGCTGTATAGGAGTTGGGAGGTCATGTTGCGGCTGTACAGGATGTTGGTTAGGCCACTTTTGGCATATCGCAAGCAGTTCTGGTCTCCTTCCTGTCGGAAGGATGTTGTGAAACTTGAAAGGGTTCAGAAAGGATTTACAAGGATTTTGCCAGGGTTGGAGCATTTGAGCTATAGGGATAGGCTGAACAGGCTTGAGCTGTTTTCCCTGGAACGTCGGAGGCTAAAAGGTGACTGTAGAGATTTACAAAATCTTGAGGGGCATAGATAGAATAAATAGAAAAAGTATTTTTCTCTGGGGTGGGAACTAACGGGCATAGGTTTAGGGTGAGAGGGAGAAGTTATAAAAGGGGATCTCAGGGGCAACTTTTTCACGCAGTGGGTGGTGCATGTATGGAATGAGCTGCCAGAGTAAGTGTGGAAGCTGTTACAATTCAACATTTAAAAGGCATCTGGATGGTATATGAATAGGAAAGGTTTAGGAGGAAATGGGCCAAGTACTAGTAAATGGGACTAGATTAGGTTAGAAATATCTGGTCAGCATGGACGAGTTGGACTGAAGGGTCTGTTTCTGTGCTATACATCTCTGACTCTATGTAGAGTTACACAGTTTTACAGCATGTCCATGCTGGTGAACAAACACCTCTCTAGTCCCATTTTACTTCACTTGCCCCATAATCTTTATCAAAATTGTTCAGAGATATTATTGCTCACCTCTAAAGCAGGTAGGACTTGAAGTGGGCCTCCTGGTCCAAATGTAAAGGTACTACAACCGCAACACGAGAGCCCTTTTCCCCCTAGCTTTGAATGCTCTTTCTTCAAATGATCATTGAAATACTTCTGTAAATATTTTCATGGTTTCTGCATCCAACACCCTTTTCAGACAGTGGGTCTAGGCACACACTGCTCTCTGAATGAAACATTTCTTCCTTAAATCCTCTCTCAACCCGTAGTCTTAAATCTATGACCCACGGTTATTGACCCCTGTGCTAAAGGGGGAAAAATGTCTTTCTACCTATGTCTTCAATTTTGTGCACCTCACCCAGCACCCCCTCAGGCTTCTCTGCTCCAAGGAAAATGACCCCAAACTACCAAGTCTGTCTTCATATTTTAATTGCTCCATCCCAGGTGTCCTGGTGAGTCTCATCTGCACTCTGTCTGAGGGTCTGGTGACCAGAACTGCACTTTGTTCTGCAGCAATGGCCTAACTAATATCTTTACTCCATCATAAACTCAATTCTCTGCTCATAAAGGCATTTGCCTCCTTAATCATTTTGCCTACTTGTCCTGTTGCCTTGAAGGAGCTGTGCCTATGCCAACCAAGATCCCTTTGATCCTCTGAACGTCATAGGATGCTCCCATTCGTAGTGTCTTCTCTTGCCTTGTTAGCCCTCCCAAAATATATCACCTCACACTTTTCAGGATTCATTCCATTTGCCATTGTTCATAACATTATCTATTATATTTTATCTTCATCCAAACTTTATCCTGGCATCACAAGTCAAGCTAATTTTGAAATGTGAGACGGGAAAGATTTGATTTATTATTGTCACATGTACTGAGATATATTTAAAAAATATTGTCTGGATAGCAAACATCACAAATCGTACCTTACGTAAGTACATCATGGTAATGAAACCAAATGCAGAGTTTCCATTACAGCTACACAGAAGGTGCAGAGAAAGATCAAGTTATTTATGAGAGATCTATTCAAATGTCTGATAACAGCGAGGAAGGTGTTTCTGAATCTGTTAATCGAAGTTTTGTATCCTCTGCCTTACATAAGAGGGTGGATATAGTACAACTGAAGTGGAAGGGGTCTTTGATTATGTTGGCTACTTTCCCGAGGCAGCGAGATGGAGTCAGTGGAAGGAAGGCTGGTTTGCATGATGTTTTGGGCTACATTCACAACTTTCTTGAGATTGTGGGAAGAGCATTTCCTGACCACACTGTGAAGCATCCAGATAGGATGCTTTCTATGGTGCATGTATAAAAACTGGTAAGAGTCTTTGTAGACATGCTGAATTTCCTTCGCCTTCTGAGGAAATAGAGGCATTGTTGTGCTTTCTTGACTGTCGCATCAATGTGGATAGACCAGGATAGATTAGTGATATTTACTCCTAGGAACTTGAAACTCTCTACCATCTCCACCTCAGCACCATTCATACAGAGTGTTCCTCCAATCTGCTTCCCAAAGTCAATGACCAGCTCCTTCATTTTGCAGATATTAAGGGAAGAGATTGTTGTGTTTACACCATTACACCCCTTTCTGTACTCTGTCTCATCTTTGTTTAAGAGATGACCCATGATGGTGTTATCTTTGACAGACTTGTAAATTGAGATTTGGGAAGCTATTATATAAAAATTATCACTAAAGTCAAATATCAAGTTTATCCACAAAGTCCATGTTCATCATATTTCAAGTTCAATCATTGCTATGGATTGCTGTATTGACAGAATTCATGAAGATCTGGAAAGCTAATTAATTTGCCAAATGACTTTTTATTTAATGGAATTGTGTAACTGTTTTTCTCTGCAGGCCTCAACCCCAGTCTTTAGTGGGATCTTGGCCCTCATAAATGATCACCGGTTCCAGAAAGGTCTTCCAGCTCTTGGTTTTGTTAATCCATTGCTTTACAGTTTACAGGAGAAAGGCATAACTGGAGCATTTTTTGATGTAAGTTAAAACAAGATTATTAATTCTAAATTGCTGCCACCTCTTTAGTGCCTGATATTTTAATTATTAATATATATTGTGTTCCATAAGGCAATGCCCTGGCTCTTTGTAGTTGTCAGTGATTCAGGTATACATAGGGGTTTAGAGACTGATGATAAAACTTGAGAATGAACAAATATTTCTGTGGTTGGTTGTTAGTAAGGAAGAAAGCTTTAGAAGAGGCTGATAATCAGGAATACTTAATTTCATAACGGCGAAATAAAGGGCTTTTGCCCGAAACATCAATTTTCCTGCTCTTCGGATGCTGCCTGACCTGCTGTGCTTTTCCAACACCACTCTTGACTGATAATTTCATATGTCCCAATTAAATTTGAGGGCTCTGATAACAAAGTTTCTACAAATATTTAAATCGGAAGAGAGTAACTAAAGCTGGTGTTAATCTTTTGAGAGAAACAGTCTGAATATAAGAAAATGATGGCACTTAGAAAAACCTCAAAAATGTGTGAAAATCAAGAAGTGAACAGTGTAACTCAAAAGGAACACTGTCACCCAAAACATATTACAGGTTCAATAACTTAATCGAGCTCTCAGTAGCAGAGCTCCATTCCAGGATATTCTGAAAGAGGAGGGCAAACAGATTGTGGTACAGACTAGCACTAACAATGCAGGTAGAAAAAGGAGAATTTAGGAAGTAGATGAAAGAACAGCACTCAAAAGTTGGTAATCTTAGTGTGGTGACTAGAACTGTACACAGTTCTCCAGCTCTGGTATAACCAAAGTTCCGTACAGCTCTTCTAATCTATGTCACAACTACCTTACTAACCTACCCTGGTACCTTCAGAGATTGGTGAACAAGCACCCCAAGATTCCTGTATTCCACTGAGCTTCCTAGTGTTGTGCCATTTATTGAGTACTTCCTTGACCTGTTCCAAACTGAATTAACTTACATTTATCAGGGTTAAATTCCACCTGCCATTAATCTACAATGTGGGGACAGAAAGATTTTAATTAGAACTAGCCAAATCAACCAGAATACACAGAGAACAGATGCTAAGTGTTACGACAGGGGGTAAAACCCCTTTGCTAATTTAAACCAGCTACACAGAAAAAGTTCACCTCACGTCTTAATCTGTTAAAATTCGAGAGACAAAGAACTATGCCAGAGGTCACTATTTCAATTAAATCTGTGATTACATTCTTACGACCTGCAACATGTACGATATATCAATTAAAAGTCTGCAGCATAAGACTGCAACAACATAGTCTCATATCCTAGTCTTTAGAGTTCCAAAAATGTAACAGGATTGTGATCTGTATGCACGTCAGTCTCTGACACATTTTAATGTGTATGTCATGAACAATGTTGTAAGGCAAGGCCAGTACCAAACTCGATAGTTCTTTTTTTGATCATGGAGGATATTGAGTTTTTTTTGAAAAGTAACCAACTGGCAATTCAATCCCATCCTCATCTTCCTGTAGCAATACAGCTCCAACTCCAATATCACTAGCATCAATGGCAACTTTAAAAGGTTTGGTGTAGCTGAAACTGGTGTGGTCATTAATAATGCTTTCAAATGGTCGAATGGTTCCTAGCATTGTTCGGTCCACCAAACCTTTGTGCTCTTCTTCAGCAAATTGAGTAACGGTGCCACTACACTGCTGAAGTTTGGAACAAACTTCCAATAGAATCCACTTAGTCCCAAGAATCGAAGCACCTCTTCAAGGTTGGTCATGAACATTTCTCGATAGCCTTAGGCTCTGTGTTCCGAGGGATCAACTTTCCATGACCGATGATACATCAAGAACGTCACCTCTGCTTTTGCAAATTCAATTTTGTTTAAGTTCATTACCAGTTTTGCTTTTCATAGTCATTCAAAGAGCTCTGTCAACTGTAGATGTGATCTTTCCAGGACTTACTAAAGATCACTATATCATCCAAATAGACTGCACAGTTTGTTAACCCAACCACAACTCTTTCCATGAGTCTTTGGAATGTGATGCATGCGTTCTTCATTCCAAAGGGCATCACTTTAACTGATATAGCCCATTTGGGATTACAAATGCAGAAATTTCTTTCGCAGTCTCTGGTAAAGGTATCTGTCAGTAACCATAAGTAAGTCCAACTTGGCGGTGTAACTGGCTTGTCCAACTTTCTTGACACAGTCCTCCAATCTTGGTATTGGATAGAAGTCAGATTTTGTAATGATGTTGACTTTCCAATAATCCACACACAATTATTGCCTCTTGTCCAGTTTGGAAACTAACACGATCGGCAAACTCCACTCGCTCTAACTCAGTTGTTGAGCACTGCCTCCACCTCCTTCTGGACTTGCCAGGCTTTGAAAGGATTAAGCCCATAGAGAGCAGTATTCCCTATATCTACTTTATATACAACAGCATTAGTCTTCCCCATCTAATTCTTACATATGTCCTCATATTGCAGTAACAAACCTTTCAACTGCATTCTATGCTCCCGAGAGTGCTGTATACCTAAGCTATCCATAACCTCCTTAAACAACATAGCAGAAAAGTTTGACCCTTGTTCCGGCTGAATTGCTCTGGGTAGCCCATACCAGAAGAAGAAAACTACCAACTCCTCTACTACCCTTTTTGCCTTGATACTATTATGGAATTGCCTCTGGAAATCTGGTAGACACATCCATTATGGTTAACAAGTACTGGTTCCCACTTCTAGTTTTGTGAAGCAACCTATACAATGAATTATAACCCGTGTGAAAGGTCCTTCAAATGCAGGAATTGGTAACAAAGGTGCTGGTTTTATTACTGCCCATGGCTTACCTCCCATTTAGCATGTATGACACATATGGCAAGAATTAACCACATCCTTGTGCATTCCAAGCCAATAAAAATGTTTTTGTACCTGAGCCAGAGTCTTTCATACCCCTTGTGACCACCTATGGTAGTTCCTGTCTTATACTACTGGCAACATAATCTGGTGCCTTTCAGCCTATTTCACCTCTGCACTAACTGCCGTGGTCTCCATTTCCAGCTTAGGGTGCTATCTTTCCAAAAATAACCTCTGCCTCCTTTTCGGAGTATGCATCCACATCTGTATCTTTTTTGATCTTGTCTTTCTACTGTAAATCCCTTAGCCTTTCAGGACTCGACACTTCTGTCTGACCCCCGCCTGTTCAGGTTTTTCCTGCACCATTACATCAAACAGGGTGTTCGCTAACTGAACCTCAACTCCTTCATCTTTACTCTTTCGTTTTTGCTTCGTGCTGTGACTTATGATAGTGGGATCTGGTTACTACACAGTCTGGGAAAAATACCAGAATATTTTTCTTTTAAATCCTCAGTTGCTTGGTCATCTTTGGGCTTCTCCACAACACAGGGTATCACTCCCACTTTGGATCCTGCTAAATCATCCCCAAGAACAAACTGGATTCCTGGAACTGACACTCTGCCAATACTTCCCTCGTCTTGAGTTGGCATTCCAACCTGGTCTTACATACCTGGTCTGTCCATCTATCCCACAAATTACCAGAGTCTGGTAATGGATCAGAAAAGGTGAAAATTTGTTCATCTCTTACTAATAGACACTGGCTAAATTCTTTAACTCAAAATTATAACTACTTGTCCTTCTCATCCTGTTCTTTGAGTAAGCTTAACCCACAGAGGCAAATTCTTTATAGGGATCAGATACTAAGTCCATACACAGCCCAAGTAGGCTGTGCACTCTCCTACAGCTACTTGGCTCTTCTCCTTTACTAATGCCACTGGCTTAGCTTCTTTTACCACATCTTTTCCCACAGTGCCTTTCTTTAACAACCAGCATTGTGACTTTACATATCCCACTTTACCACAGTTGGCACACCTACATAGAACAATACAGGCCCTTCAGCCCATGATGTTGTGCCGAACATTTCTCCTAGCTTAAGCACCTATCCAAGTGCAGCTTAAAAGTCAATGATTCGGACTCTGCCACTCCCATAGGCAGTGCATTCCATGCCCCTACCTCTGACATCCCCCCTATACCTTCCACCTTGTATATGTCCCCTTGTAACACTCTGTTGTACCCAGGGAAAAAGTCTCTGACTGTCTACTCTATCTATTCCCCTGATAAACCTCTATCAAGTCACCCCTCATCCTTCGCCGTTCCAATGAGAAAAGGCCTAGCACTCTCAACCTTTCCTCATACGACCTATTCTCCATTCCAGGCAACATCCTGGTAAATCTCCTCTGCATCCTCTCCAAAGCTTCCACATCTTTCTTAAAGTGAGGCGACCAGAACTGCACACAGTACTCCAAATGTGGCCTTACCAAGGTCCTGTACAGCTGCAACATCACCTCACGACTCTGGAATTCAATCCCTCTGCTAATGAATGCTAACCTGAGGCCTTTCACCTCTTTTCCACCCTCTTGGGCTTCTTTTTTTAAACAGGTGGTGAACTCTTCCAGTGTACTCTACTCTTTTCTTTCATGGTGGAAGAAACTTCTATCCCTCAAGATGAAATTCTGGCTGGAAGCTTGTCTTATGCACTAACATGTATTCATCTGCTGCCCTTCTCACTTCCTGAACTTTGTTCATCTACGTGAATTCTTATCATCTCTGGAAGTGAATTTTTAAACTGCTCCAACAGAATACTCTCTGAACCTCATAGCTGGGTGCGGGCTTTAAAGATGGATAGAACCTATCAAAATGACTGTTTAATTCTTTCATACTCAACATACAGAAGGAACCAGGTCAGAACTTACGTTTTTAAACCACTGTCTATATGCTTCTGGTATCAAATCATAAGCTCTTAAAATAGCCTGTTTGACCTCTTCATAATCTCTTGATCCCTCATATGACAGTGTGGCAACTACCTCACTAAATCTGCCTACCAGTTTAGTCTGAAATAGCATTACCCATAAATCCTCAGACCATTATCTGCCTAGCCAATTTTTCACATGAAATAAAGGAGGCTTTGATATATTTGTGTACATCACTACCTTCTATTTTAATCTGGATCCTGTTAACTTGACTTTACTGACTAAGTCACAACTTCAAGTTCAAATTCTCTCCTTTTTTCTCCGCTAAGAACCTTCTCAGTCTTCAAACTCCATTTTCCTCAAATGTAATTTAAGTTTTTCTAACTCTACTGCACTTGTCTGTTTATCTGACACACTTAAGTGTTTGAGTAACTCCCTTACAATTTCAGCTTTACTTTTATTCTTGGTTAAATCAAAATCTAACTTCTTTGCTCATTCTAAAAGTATAGCCTATTTCTTTAACTTTTTTGGCAAATCTGAGAATCATCTTCAAACCCCAGAACCCCTCTAGCAATTTTAAGAGCCATTTTTCTCACTTTTAATTAAACCAACCACAAGTCACTGAAATTAAACAAATTATCTCACCTGTGTTTTATTTAAAGATCTAGAATACTAACCTGCAAGCGTTTAAATCTGCTGGGCTTTTTCATACCCCAAATCTATTCACATCTGTCCAAAGTTCAGTCTGGATTTGTCGAAAATTGTTCAAATCGCGGATGAGAGCCCGCAAACAGTTACGACACTAGGTAAACCCCTCTGCTAATTTAAACCAGCCACACAGAAAAATTCACCTCACGCTGTAATCTGTTAAAATTACAAGAGGCAAAGAACAATGCCAGAATGCATCCAACCAGAGCTCTATCAACAAACACATTGACTTGGACTCCATTTACCACCCCGAGAGAAAGGACAGGAAATGACATCACCAACCCAAAAAAACCCAAAAATACAAGTAGAAAGCAAGAAACATCAGCTGTGCTTCGTCCGGAGGCTCACTGAAGATGTTCCCTAGTAGGGTGACGAAACATCTGAAAATAAACCTTCCAACTCAACGAACAAGCCTACATAGAGAAGCTCAACCTGAGCTACAGATCTTCTCAAAACCCGCCAATATTAAAACCAACAATTACTTACCTAAACCTATCTTTTACCTCCTACTAACAAGTCAGATTTTTCAAAAATCCGATTAAGATTTTTGTTTAAAAAACCAGTCAGCTTTGTCAATTCTCCTTTTGTAGATTTTTCTCGATAGGTTTTCTGTAGGTCTGTTTCAACATTCTGCTGCACAAATTTATAGACAGGTACCTTTCAAAGAGCTGTTCTGTTAACAGTTTGTACTTGTTGGTAGCTTCTCCTTCTAACTGTTCAAAATGTCTGGTTTTACTATCAAACTACTAAATTCAAATTTGATTGGATTTTGGTATCTTGGGGCATAATTTAAACTGATTGACCAAATTTGAATTTGTTTTTACTTCCCAAGTGTTACATTCTTACTTTATTCAGGACTCTGCTTTGTCAGTCCTTGTTAGCTTTTCAACTCTCAAAGATACAGTGCACCACTACATTTTCATAACATTAGGTAAATTTGTCAAAGCAGTGGGGCACATTTAGGAAAGTAGTAGGGAGAGGATGGGTCCAACAAATGGTGTGTACCCTGCAGATGGGACAAAGGAAAACAAAGGGTTATGCAAATACTGAGGGTAGAAAACAGCAGAAGCCTTCCGAATACAGAATGTGCAAGGGGAAACTGATGAAAGGATGAGTAGGGCCCATTAAGGACCACAGTGGTAATTTGTGCGTGGAGCCAGAGGATGTAAGTAGGATTCTAAATGAGTATCTTGTATTGGTGTTCACTAGTGAGAGGGATAATGTGGATATAGAAAATATATTTAAAGAAGCTAGCATAGACAGAGAGGAAGTTCTGAGTGGACTGGCAGGCTTAAAATTAGAAACATCTCCAGGGCTGGATGAAACCATGCATCACAGGAAGAGTTTTGATTAGACTCCCCTCAACACTTACCCATTAAACTGAATAATTTTCTTGTATCTACTTCGCTGTATAATGAATAAAATGTTCACGTTGGCAAAATTGCTTAAACGAAAGCTTAGTCTTCCCAAAAATCGCAGTATTGTGTTAAATTCAGAACACAGATAATGGAGTTTAATAGAACTCAAAGTTGAACCAGGACAGAGACACTTCATTGCTCTGTAGTATTGAAATTATCGCCTGCCTAATAACTCATGAAGATCTAAACATAACATTGAATAATTAATTTGCTTCTACTTTATAAAGTTAATCTGGAGAAATACCTTTAACTCTCAAAGAGCACAGTACAACACATTGAAGGCTGGAAAATAGTATTAAAATACCACTTTGAAAATGTTATATTTAGAAGTATTCCTGTTACATTGCTAATTGTGAATTCTCAATTTTCTCTTTAAATCATAAGGTAACTACAGGATGCCAGTTGGGCTGTCTGGATGAAAAAGTTGAAGGGCAGGGATTCTGTGCTTCTCAGTCTTGGGATCCTGTGACAGGTTGGGGGACACCCAACTATCCAGAACTACTCAAGGCACTCCTTACTGGCAAATTGGCTGATCCATAACCTGAATCAAGTATTTAACAATTTGAATGTAAACTACATGCTGTTTCTGACCTTACCTTTGTGCGTGTGTCGAGACCATTAGTGTTTATTACAGAAATTGATGGAAACAATGTTTTTTTGGAAAAAAATCTGCAAACAAATATTAAGCAGCACTGAAAAATACAATACTTATTGATGCCACCAACAATATTTTGATTAAACTACTACTCAAACGGAGAGAGTTAATATTGAATTCATTAAGTTAAATAACTGAGCAAATATGAAACACCTTAAATCTAAAGATATCTAAACTAAGCACTCAATCTAACGGATTTTGTAACTAGTTCATCTGACTAAATTTACATGAATTGTTTAAGTTATAGGTTATTGAACTTTAGTCAGATGGCAGAGACTGAATGATAATATTTGAATATGCTGATAAAATTCTGTTGAAAGATTTTATTTACATAATTTATACATCAATCATGAAACATTACAGAAATAAAGTGCATTTAAAGATGCCCACATTAGGCCAATTAAATTTATGGCTGTACATTTTGTTTCTGGTTAGATAGTCTGAGATGATCAGGTACCATTTGTCGATCAAATACATAGTGAAGGTAGCGGTAGATTTCTTCAGCTCGGCGGTGACTAACCTTTCCTCGAGATGCTATTTCATCCACTGAACTAGAATGATTGAAAATAATAACATTAACTACAAACTTATCAGATAAAAAAGACTTTCACAACAATAGGGAAATGCATACCTCAAAGAAGTGTAATACCAATGTAGTATACAATAGTTTAAAAATATTAAAATTCTTTAATCAACTAATAAATAATAAAAATAAAACTTTGACATCCTGGATTTTTCAATGTACAATTGTACCTTGTTTTTAAAAGTAGACACCACTAGGAAATATGTGTAACGAGGAAGATGACATGAAGAATCATAGAGATGTACAACATGGAAATAGATAGATAGAACATTACAGTGCAGTACAGGCCCTCGATGTTGCGCTGACCTGTCATACCAATCTGAAGCCCATCTAACCTACACAATTCCATGTACATCCATATGCTTGTCCAATGACGACTTAAATGTACTTAAAATTGGCGAATCTACTACTGTTGCAGGCAAAGCATTCCATACTCTTATTACTGTCTGAGTAAAGAAACTACTTCTGACATCTGTGCTATATCTATCACCCCTCAATTTAAAGCTATGCTTCCTCGTGCTTGTTGTCACCATACTTGGAAAAAAGCTCTCCCTGTCCACCCTATCTAACCCTCTGATTATCTTATGTCTCTATTAAGTGACCTCTCAACCACCTTCTCTCTAACGAAAACAGCCTCAAGTCCCTCAGCTTTTCCTCGTAAGACCTTCCCTCCATACCAGGCAATATCCTAGTAAATGTCTGCACTCTTTCCAAAGCTTCCACATCCTTCTTATAATGTGGTGACCAGAACTGTACACAATACTCCAAGTGTGGCAGCACCAGAGTTTTGTACAGCTGCAGCATAACCTCATGGTTCTGGAACTTAATCCCTCTATTAATAAAAGCTAAAAAACTGTATGCCTTCTTAACAACCCTGTCAACCTGGGTGGCAACTTTCAAGGATCTATGTACATGGACACTGAGATCTGTCTGCTCATCCATTGATCCAACCCATCCATATATCCTAAATTAATCTAAACCCATTTGCTACATCCCTCTAAAAGTTTCCTATTCATAAAACCATTCAGGTGTCCTTAAATATTGTAATTGTACTGGCCTCCCCCACCACCTTCTCTGATAGTTAATTCCATACTCTTACCACCTTCTGCATGAAAACATTCTCCCTTTTAAATCTTTCCCCTCTCACCTTCAACTATGCCCTCTAGTTTTGGACACCCCTACCCTGGGGAAAAGACCTGAACTATTCACCCTATCCATGCCCTTCACAATTTTAAAAACTTCTATTAGGTCACTCCTCAGCCTCAACACTCCAGAGAAAATAGCCCCAGGTGATTCAGCCTTTCCCTATAGCTCAAACTTTTTCAAGTTCCACACTATCTTTCCTATAGCAGGGAAACCAGAATTGAAAGCAGTATTCCAAAAATGCCTAACCAATATCCTGCATAGCCACATGACCCCCAAATTTGGGTACTCAATGCAGTGACTGATAAAGGCAAGCATACCAATACCGTGTTTACCTGCAAACAAAGGTCTCTTCACAGGAGGCTCCCAAGCACTGAGGATGTCACCTAGAAAGGGGACGAAATGTTTGCAACAAAAACTCCCAGCTCGGCGAACAGAACCACAACAAAGGTCTCTTTATTCAGCAGCACTCCTCAGGACTTTTAAGCACATACATCCTATCCTGATTTGCCCTACCAAAATGCAGCATTTCTCATCGACCCATTGGCTAATCTGATCTACTCTGAGCTAACCTTCTTCCCCTGTCCATTGCACTTATCTAAAAACACTTGAGCCAGGCAACATCTGCGTGGGAAGAACCTCCAGGTCTGTTGTCTCTCTCTCTCTCTCTCTCTCTCTCTCACTCACTCACACACACAGGTGCTTAAGCCAGTTGTAGTCACTATAAAGATACCTAATTTCTTTTTAGAATGTTAAAGTAGAGAACAAACATCCTAGGACTGTCACACTAAATGCCGGAATTTGGATTCAGATCATTTTTGGAACTATGATGTGGTACCAGATAACAGCTATTAAAAGAATAAAGGCAACTTTGCAAGAAGCAGTGATGTGGTGTCCAGATATTTGATATCTGGACAACCCATCACAAGCAGACAAATACATATTTCCATGGGCATGTAGAATCTTTAACTTCCTTTGACAATGTATCTATAAGCCTGCAATTAGATCAAATCAGTTGCACAAAGGTGGCTTTCTATCTTTAAAAATTAAATTACAGTCCATATGAGACAGCACAGAATGGACCTTTCAAATCAGCCATCCCTGTACCCGCAATTTTAATCAATTTAAGACTCCTTCTCATCTTTCTTCATCTGAATCTATCCTGAACTGCTATTTCCGTCTGGCTCATATGCCTATCCAACTTTCCTTTAAATGTACCCATGCCATACCTTTTAATCAGACCCGGAGATGGAAAGTCCTATATTCTCACCGCTCTAAGTTATTGAGAAGTTTCTTGTGAATTCTGTGGTTAATTTCTTAGTGATTACTTTATACTGATGGCCTGTAGGTTTTCTCTACGCAAGTGGAGACATTTTGCATCAACTTTATCAAAACTTTTCACAACTTTAAATAAAATCTCTATTATGTTACATCCCACACTTTTCAAAAAGACCTAACATATGCATGCTTGCCCGAGAGGTATATTTCAATATTTTTGATACTATCCTCAATTTTTTTTTTAAAAAGTCTTCAGTGACTTGATTGATGACACTGAAAACCGGGAGAACTAGCAATTTGGATACAGAACTGGCTCAAAGGTAGAAGACAGAGTGTGGTGGTGGAGGGTCGCTTTTAAGACTGGAGGCCTGTGACCAGCAGTGTGCCACCAGGATCGGTACTGGGTTCACTGCTTTTCGTCATTTATATAAATGATTTGGAATGTGAGCATAGGAAGTCTGGTTAGTAAGTTTGCAGACAACACTAAAATTGGAGGTGTAGTGGATAGCGAAGGTGGTCATCTCAGAGTACAACAGGAACTTCATCTGCCACTCCTCAGCCCCTTGGCCCATCTAATCAAATTGAGACAAATGTGAAGCGCTGCACTTTGGGAAAGGTAAATCGGGGCAGGTCTTATATACTTACTATTAAGGTCCTGGAGAGCATCGCTGAACAAAGAGATCTTGGAGTCCAAGTTCATAGTTCCTTGAAAGTCGAATCACCTTGATAGTGAAGGCGGTGTTTGGTATGCTTGCATTTATTGGTCAGTATCTTGAGTAAAAAAGTTGGGAGGTCATGTTGCATCTGCACAGGACATTGGTTAGGTCACTATTGGAATATTGCGTGCAATGCTGGTGTTCCTCCCATGGGAAGGATGTTGTGAAACTTGAAAGGGTTCAGAAAATATTTACAGGGTTGGGGGGCTCTAGGGAAAGACGGAATAAATTGAGGCTGTTTTTCCTGTAGCATCAGAGGCTGCGGGGTAATCTTAGAGGTTTATAAAATCACAAGGGACATGGATAGGGTAAATAGACAAGGTATTTTCTCCAGTGTGGGGAAACCCTGAACCAAAGGGCATAGGTTTAAGGTGTGAGGGGAAAGATTTTAAAAATTTCCAACATTAGAATTCCTACTGTATGGAAACATGCCTTTGGCGCAACAAGTTCATACTGACCCTCTGAAGAGTATCCCACCCAGACCCATTCCCCTACATTCACCCCTGACACATGCACCCAACCTATACATCCCTGAACACTATCAGCAATTTAGCATGGCCAATCCACCTAACCTGCAAATCTTCAGGTTGTGGGAGGAAACTGGAGCACCCAGAGGAAACCCATGCAGACACGGGGAGAATGTGCAAACTCCACACAGACAGTCGCCTGAGGCTGGAATCGAACCTGCATCCTAAACGCTGTGCCACAATGCTGCCCCATTTAAAAAGGACCTAAAGGGAAGCTTTTACACACAGAAAGTGATGTTTATATGGAATGAGCTGCCAGAAGAAGTGGAGGAGGCTGGCAAACGGGACTATATTTATTTAGTATTTCTGGTTGGATAGACAAACTGAACTGAAGGATCTGTTTCCATGTTGTATATCTCTATGACTTTATAAACCTTTTACAAAATGGCAGGTTCAATATTAGTTTATCATAATTTCTTTATTTTTAGAAGGACAGAAAGTAAAAGTAAATTGTGCTTGGCTTGCTTTTCTGTTGGACTTTGTGACTTGTGTATTTGGTCTCAGACTCTTTTGCCTCTTGATCCCATTCAAATTTTCTTTCACAAAGTCACCATAGTCCCAAAAGATCGTAGGGCTACTTGGTGGTGTTTAGATATTTTCTAATCAACTTGTTCAGAGATGTTATGACCTACAGTAACATTCAAGGCTGTGGGCTTACTGTAGGAATGTGTGACTGGTACCTTTTCTGTACTGTAAGGTTCTATGATTCTATGAATCATTACTCTAAGTATCAATTCTGTTTAGTCTGTAGCATTTCCTTGTGTGAATATTGACAACCTGGTTTAAGCAATCAAATCTCATATGCATTATATAGCAATGTTTACTAGTTGACTAGGTAATCTGATGGTAAAAAGATTGCTACTAGTAAGACTGGAAAATTAATTGACATGTCAAGAAACCTGAAATTTAGTTAAGATAATTTATATTTCTCATACAAAGGTGTATTTTTATATACAATTGGCATAAACAAGTTATGGAAATTAGTTACTAATTATGCTAACTGTGGCAGAAATTAAACCTCAGGTTTTCTGTTTTTAGCAGACTTGTTCAACATTTAGAAAATTTTTGATAAACTGTTAGTATTTAAGGATAATTTAGTTTTGTATTTATGGAACTGATTTTGTCCTTGTCACGCTCATGAAGTTGGTTGGTATAAACAAAAATTTGGAGTTGTATATAATGGTCAGTTGAATCAATTACCACTATTTGCCTTACATTACTAACCAAATCTAAAATTACCCACAGTTTCTCTGAATGAAATATATTACAAAAATTGTACTACAATTCCACCATGATAAATTGATTAAATCCAGATCCACTACAGCAGCTAAACCATTAAAAAGCTGTAACATATCATATGCTGTACTAGTGGAGCTGCTAAAATGTACAAAAGTATTAATGTCAAAATCATGGAATTCACTCCCTAAGGGCAATGTACATCTACTTACAGCACATGGACTGCAGCTCACCTTCTCAAGGACAATTAAAGATGGGCCAAAATTATTTGGGTGTGATCATCGGAGGTACAGTTAGTAAGTTTGCATATGACACCCAAACTGGAAGTTTAGTGGTTAACGAATAAATTAACTCAGAGACCAATGGACCGAGCAGTGGCAGATGGACTTTAATTTAGATAAATGTGAGGTGCTACATTCTAGAAAGGCAAATCAGAGCAGGGTGTGTACACTTAATGGTAAGGTCCTGGTAGTGTTGCTGAACAGAGACACCTTGTACTGCAGGTTCATAGTTCGTTGAAAGTGGAGTCACAGGTAGACAGGATAGTAAAGGCGGCATTTGTTATGCTTGCTTTGATTGGTCAGTGTATTAAGTATAGGAGTTGGGAGGTCATGTTGCAACTGCACAAGACATTAGTGAGGCCACTTTTGGAATACAATGTTCAATTTTGGTGTCCCTGCTATTGGAAGGATGTTGTGAAACCTGAAAGGGTTCAGAAAAGATTTCAAGGATGTTGCCAGGGTTGGAGTGTTTGATCTACATAGAGAGTCTGAATAGGCTGGGACTATTTTCCCAGAAGTGTCAGAGGCTGAGAAGTGACCTTAAAGCAGTTTATGAAATCACAGGGCATGGTTAGGGTGAATAGCCAAGGTCTTTTTCCCTGGGATGGGGGAGTCCAAAACTACAAGGGATATGTTTAAGGTGAGAGCGGAAAGATTTAAAAGGGACCTAAGGGGCAAATGTTTTTCGTAGAGGTTGGTGCATGTATGGAATGAGTTGCCTGAAGTGGTGGATGCTGGTACAATTGCAACACTTAAAAACCATCTGGATGAGTGTATGAATAGGAAGGATTTAGAGGGATATGGGCCAAATGGGACTGGATTTATTTACGGTATTTATTTTGGATAAGCACATGGATGATAGTAAATTACAAGGTATGAGATTGCTTTGATCTTCAAGTAGGTCAGTGTAAACGAGTCGGACTGAATGCCATTTCCATGCCATACATTTCTATTCCTCTGTGACCTCTGGAGCAGGTGTAATTTGAACCCAAGTCACCTAGCTCAGGGGTATGAACATAGAACAGTACAGCACAGTACAGGTTCTTCAGCCCTCGATGCTGTGCCAACCTTTTATCCTACTCTAAGATCAAAGCAACTTACATTCTCTTCAACTTACTATTATCCTTATGCTTATCCAAGAGTCACTAAAATGTCCCTAATGTATCTGACTCTATTACCACTACTGGCAGTGCATTCCACGCACCCACCACTCTCTGTAAAGAATTAACCTCTGACATCTCCTATAAACTTTCCTCCAATTGCCTTAAAATTATGCCCTCTTGTAATAGCCATTTCTGCTCTGGGGGAAAATCTCCGACTATTCACTTTATCTCTGCCTCTCATCATCTTGCACGCCTCTATCAAGTCACTTCTTCACTCCAGTAAAAGGAGCCTTAGCTCCCTCAGCCTTTCTGAATAAGTCACGTCCTCCAGTCCAGACAGCATCTCAGTAAATCTTCTCTGCAGCCTCTCGAAAACTTCCATAATCTTGCTACGATGAGGCGGCTAGAACTGAACACAGTATTCCAAGTGTGGTCTAACCAGCGCTCTGCATAACCCTGCAGCTCTTAGATGCAATCCCCCTGCTAATGAAAGCTAATACACCATAACAACCTGATCAATCTTGGGTGGCAACTTTGTGGGATCTGTGGACACGGACCCCAAGATCTCTCTCTTTCTCCACACTGCCAAGAATCCTGCCTTTAACCCAGTTTTCTGCATTCAAATTCTACCTTCCAAAACGAATCACTTCACACTTTTCCAGGTTGAACTCCATCTGCCAC
The DNA here is from genome assembly GCF_020745735.1 of Hemiscyllium ocellatum. Classification (NCBI taxonomy): domain Eukaryota; kingdom Metazoa; phylum Chordata; class Chondrichthyes; order Orectolobiformes; family Hemiscylliidae; genus Hemiscyllium; species Hemiscyllium ocellatum. The sequence continues at coordinate 84,579,959 of NC_083408.1, forward strand.
TTGTCAGCCCAGCTCTGTAATCTGTCAATGTCCCATTGCAACCTATAACAGCCCTCCACACTATCCTCCAGTCCACCAACCTTCAAAGAACATCGAACTTAGAAAATTGCAGAGCAGTACAGGCTCTTTGGCCCTCGATGTTGCGCCTACTAACTCAACATCTTTCTGATAGGAAGGAGACCAGAATTACACACAATATTCCATTTGCCTAACCAATGTCCTGTACAGCCGCAACATGTCCTCCCAATTCCTGTACTCAATACTCTAACCAATAAATGAAAGCATACCAAACACCACCTTCACTATCCTACCTACCCGCGACATCACTTTTAAGGAGCTATGAAGCTGCACTCCCAAGATCTCTCATTTATAAAAATCACAAAGAGCAGAGGTCCCAAAACAGATCCCTGCAAAACACCACTGGTCACTGTTCTTTAGACTGAATTCTCGCCATCTACTACCACCCTCTGTTTTCTATTGGCCAGCCAATTCTGCATCCAGGCAGCCAGATTTCCCTGTATCCCATGCCTCCTTACTTTCTAAATGAGCCTACCATGAGGAACCTTGTCAAACGCCTTGCTAAAAATCGATGTACACCACATCCATTGGTCTACCTTCAATGTGTTTTGTCACATCCTCAAAGATTTAAATTAGGCTTGAGAGGCATGACCTGCCCCCCACAAAGCCATGCTGACTACCTCTAATCAAACTATGGTTTTCCAAGTAATCATAAACCCTATCTCTCAGAATCCTCGCCAATAATTTGCCCACCACCGACATCAGACATAAGGTTACCTCAGATTACAACAGGATCTTGATCAAAGGGGCCAATGGGCTGAGAAATGGCAGATGGAGTTTAATTTAAATAAATGGGAGGTGCTGCATTTCAGGAAATCTTAGCAGTATTTATACACTTAATGGTAAGGTCCTAGGGAGTGTTGCTGAACAAAGATCTTGGAGTGCAGGTAGATAGGATAGTGAAGGCGATGTTTGGTATGCTTTCCCTGATTGGTCAGAGTATTGAGTACAGGCGTTGGGAGGTCATGTTGCAGCTGTACAGGACAGTGTGTGCAGATCTGGCCTCCTTCCTATCGGAAAGGTGTTGTGAAACTTGAAAGGGTTCAGAAAAGATTTGCAAGAATGTTGCCAGGGTTGGAGGATTTGAGCTATAGGGAAAGGCTGAACTGGCTGGGGCCGTTTTCCCTGGAGCATCTGAGGCTGAGGGGTGACCTTATAGAGGTTACTAAAATCATGAGGGGCATGGATAGGGTAAATAGGCAAAGTCTTTTCCCTGGGGTCGGGGAGTTCAGAACAAGAGGGCATATGTTTAGGGTGAGAAGGGAAAGATATAAAAGAGACCTAAGGGGCAACATTTTCACACAGAGGGTGGTACGTGTATGGAATGAGCTGCCAGAGAAAGTGGTGGAGGCTCATACAATTGCAAAATTTAAAAGGCATCTGGATGAGTATATGATTAGGAAGGGTTTGGAGGGATATGGGCCGGGTGCTGGCAGGCGGGACTAGATTGGGTTGGGATATCTGGTCGGCATGCAATGGTCTATTTCCGTGCTGTACATCACTGTCTATAAGACAGACTGGTCTGTAATTCCCAGGAGTATCCCTATTCCCTTTCTTGAACAATGAAATTACATTTGCCACCTTCCAATCATCTGGCACTACTCCAGTGGATAGGGAGGATGCAAAGACCATCACCAAAGATGCAATCTTTTTCCTTCGCTTCCCATACTAACCTTTGGGTTATCCTGTCTGGTCCAGGAGACTTATCTATCTTTATGTTTTTCAAAATGTTCAGCACATCCTCCTTCTTAACATTAACTTTTCAAGCATGTCAGCCTGTTTCACATTGTCCTCACAAACGTCAAGGTCCCTCTCAGCAGTGAATAATGAAGCAAAGTTATTCATTAAGGTCCTCCCTGCCTCCTCCAAATCTAGTCACAAGTTCCCACCACTATCCCTGATCGGCCCTATCCTCACTCTAGCCATCCTCTTGTTCCTCACAAGTGTAGAATGCCTTAAGATTTTTCTTAATCTGATTTATCTAAGTTTTCTCATGCCCCCTTTCAGCTTTAAGTCAATTCTTCAGTTCCTTCCTAGGTACCTTGTAGCTCTCTTGAGCCCTGTCTGATTCTTGCCTCCTCAACCTTAAGCAAGCTTCCTTCCTCCTCTTGACTAGATGTTTTACATTCCTTGTCCCCTAAGGTTCCTTCACCCTACCATCCCTTCCTTGCTTCAGTGAGAGCTGGACAGGTTTGTCTATCAGCAAGGACCCCCTAAACAACCTCCACATTTCTATCTTGCATTTTCCTGAGAGCATTTCCCAATTTACGTGCCCCAGTTCCTACCTAATAGCATTGTAAATACCCCACTCCCAGTTAAATACTTTCCCATACCATCACCTGCCTTCTCTGTCCATAACTATAGTAACGGTCAGGGAGTTGTGATCACAAATCTGACACCTGATCTGGTTCGTTACCAAGCACCAAATCCAATATGGCCTCCCCTCTAGTCTGTCTATTCACATATTGAGTCAGGAATCCTTCCCGGACACACCTGACAAAAAAATTGCTCCATCCAAACTATTTGAACTGAGGAGGTTCCAATTATATTAGGGAAGTTGAAGTCACCCATGACAAAAACCCTGTTACTTATGCATCTTTCCAAAATCTGCCTCCCAATCTGCTCTTCCTGGTCTCTGTTGCTATTGGGGTGTCTGTAGAAAACTCCCAATAAAGTGACTGTCCTTTTCCTGTTTCTGACTTCCACCCATACTGACTCTGTAGACAAACCATCTCACTTCCGCCACCTCTATTACCTCCCCTCCTATTCCTTTTGAAACATCTAAACCCTGGAACCACCCAACAACCATTTCTGCCCCTGTGATACCCATGTATCCATAATGGTCATAACATCATAGTTTCAAGAATTGATCAATGTTTTAAATTCATCATCCTTATTCTTGTTACTACTTGCATTAAAATAGACACACCTAAACCCATCACACTGCACCACAAGAGCCCTGGTTAGTCACCATACTCTTTCCAGATATTAGGGATATTCGATCATTAGAGAGAAATGACCGGTGGTTGTTTAACCTGAGGGTCTCCATATCTCCAGACCCTCATGGTAAGCTCAGCCGGTATGGAGTGCTATCTGCGCTTGGATGTTGCTCTGCATTGCAAAGTAGCCATCGACTCAAATGAACTAAATATGCAACTCCTTTATTGTATGAATTCACATCTATTACTACCAATGTACCAATTATTTCTACAAATTAGAGTATCTTGTGTTGAAGTTCTCCTCAATATTTGATTATACTCATCAAATATGCTATCAACCATAATTTTGGAATCAAACACTTTTTAAATTCATTCTTCTCCTGGTCTTTTAATTCCATAGTCTCTGGTTTTGTTTGTTATTATGCAATCTGTTATTTTAGGTGTTTTCAAAATCTAGATAAATTATATCTACTGTATCACTCTATTCTCTCATTTTCCTCTTCAAAACAATTCTTCAGTAAAGACAGCCTCTTGAAATCAATGCTGGCCGTTTTGTGTTTTCTGGATAGTTTTCTATTTTCTCTCTTACTGGAAATTCTATTATCTTTCCTATCACCAATATAACCTGACTGGACTATAATTCAGCAGACAGGTTCTGTCTTTCTTCTCAGATACAGGTCTTATGTTACCTACACACAAGTCCTCTAGCATAATAGTTTTAATAATTTGTTGATGAAATGTACGTGTTGTCTTTGTTAACTATATCCAAGATTCTTTTTTAATGCAAGGATGTAAGCTGAAAAGGGAAGTTATCCTACAATTTTGATCATTTCATAGTTCACCTCTATTTAAAAATTGCAGATATCTCATTTCTGTTTTTATTACCCAACACATGTTTACTTGCACTGTATCTCTGATAAATGCTGATACAAAGTGCAGGTAATTAGTTAATATTTCTGCCATTTCTCAATTATTCATTCTCCTGTTTAGTTTCCATGCCAAGCTGCACATGGCAAAATAATGAAGCACAACATAACCTGTCAAAATCAAGAGGTAAAATTACCTGTTGGCTACTTCTTTCACAGAGTTGAACCAATGACAGAGATTTAAAGCTGTTACATAACTGATGTCAGGAATGCTGAGGTAGAACTGTAAAACTTGCTGCCAGTAACCATGAACCTCCAGTGGGACAGTAATAGCTGCATTCTTCCTTTCTTCAACATGGGCAAGTTCAGCAATCAGACCTGCCGTTTCCTCCTGACTAGAGCTGAACAAGATTCGGATTCCAGCAACAGTCAAAGATGTTAGCAATCCATCATAGTATCTGGTTCTCGGGAATATCCTAGCTATATCTCCTGTAGTTTATTGAAATATAGAGAATTTAGCACAATTCACTTTTGCTTCAATGACAAATAAAATAATTCTTCAAAATAATTTTTAAGATTGACAAAGAATGTTTATCTATTTATTCATCTTTGAGTGCAACTCCTAAAGGTGCACAATATTAACTAACCTTTTATGGTAAAATAACATACTGTGCATCATAGCCAAACCAAAAATATTTGGCGTATAGTTACATACCATGTAATAAGATATCATTTAAGCACTTTAGAAAGAACACAACTTTCATCTTTAGCATTAGTAAAAGACAACAGTGAAAAGGTTACATCTGTGAATTAAAAACATTAATTGATTGTGTGCACGCTCATTTTCTTGAGTTGGTATATGGTTATGCCAAACAAGACTCTACATCATAGTGTGGGATGCAAGGATAAAAATAGCATCACAAATCAAACTGACTAGTCACTTTTGCACCATACACTGCCAAAAGCCGAGGGAATGATGTAGAAATCTCAGCAGGTAAAACAATTTGATTTTACTCGCTACAGCTTTTAACAAAAGGGAGCACGTGACATAATTGTAGTGTCCCTACCTCTGAGCCAGAATATGTGGATTTAAGTCCCACCTGCTCCAGAGTTGTATAATAACATCTCTGAACAGATAGATCAGAAAAATATCTACAGCATTTAACAATCTATTCATACATTCTCTCTACTGAAGGACACTTTAACAACCAATCTCCATTATACTTCTGAACAGCAGATTTCTGAAATGAGTGCCAAGATTAGCTACTTTCTCAAAGTCACAGTTGGCATTTTGCAGTGTGTTTATATTGGAAAAAAGTGTTAAGGCAATAAAGTTGTATTCATGTCTTAAATACATTCATCCAAGTAGAGAATGTTGTGATACGGCAATGGTAATTTACAATCTTTGAACGAGGATAATAAAATACTCACGAAAAAGGAAGCAAAACAATTTAGTTAAGAGGCATCTGAGAATCATTTTAAAAAATTCATACGAGCTACCCACCTGGCTTCATTCCATCTTTCTCCACAATGATACACACACGTTCAAACATGGCCTGAAGATGCTGAATACGGTCTACAAGCTTACTTCGATTTGTACTGTTAGCAAACTCTGAAAAGGATTTCCTTTCTACAGACATCCGGTTGCTCACTATATAATCACATCCACTGAGATTACAAATCTCAACCTTGATGCCATGTTTAATGCGTAAACAGGAAACCAGGTTTGGCCCAGAGGAGATTTCACGACTGTCCACAAGAACCTTTAGTGGAACTGTTCCACGAGATACGGACTGTTGATTGCTGACCAGGATGTCTTTACATAGATTTTCATTTGGTCTTGAAAACATGGCAGATTCCATCTGTAATCAGAAATGAGTCTATTTACAGCATTAATGTTAGGAGAAAGATGACATTCCTGAAGGGCTTATGCCTGAAACATCGATTCTCCTGCTCCTCGGATGCTGCCTGACCTGCTGTGCTTTTCCAGTACCACACACTCAGCATTAATGCTATCGGTGGTGGGTGTCTGGAAAGCATTGCCAGCAAAGGTGGTAGAGGCAGGCACGGTAGATTCATTTAAGATGCGTCTGGACAGATGTATGAGTAGGTGGGGAGCAGAGGGATATGGATGCTTAGAAACTGACTGACAGGTTTAGAAAGTACATTTGGATTGGCTCAGGCTTGGAGGGCCGAAGGGCCTGTTCCTGGGCTGTAAATTTTCTTTGTTCTCTTTATAACAGAAAGGGTATTTCTTCTAGCTGGGATGTCTAGTACTGGGGATATAATCTCAGAATAAGTACAAGCCATTTAGGACTGAAACAGAAGGAATGTCTTCGCTTGGAGAGTGGCAAATCTTTACAATCCTATATCCCCTAAGATTGTAAATGCCATACTACATTCAAGACAGAAATTGATAGATTTCTAAAACATAGATGACATCAAGGGATGCATGAAAAACACAGGAAAATAGTAGAGATAGATGATCAAACTTGATCTAGAATGGCAGGACAAAGCACTAAATATTGAGTACAGTAGATACTTGTAATAAATCAAATCAAATCCTAATGACATAATTTAGAACAAAAACCAAGGTCATGGCATTTACTAAATATCACAATCCGTTTCACATATTTAAACATAAAGTGATTAAAATGGTTCACAAGCTAAACTAGAACTTTTACTGCAAAAGATGCAAAGTATTTATCCTGCAATTTGTTTTTAAACTGAACCAAAAAACTTCTGTTAAAATATTTGCTTCTGCTGAGAAACAATCTGAACACAATGGGACAACACAAATGGCTATCCAAATTATTAAATACTATGTCACACGGTAATACTTCAATTTATTCCTTAGGTGGTCACTCAGAATCAAGAATGACTTGCTTCTACTCTGGTTTGCTGGGTTCTGAAGAGGCCTTTAAGTCCAATGAGTGATCTACAGATTCTGTTATATGGAGAGGCAGGTGATGCTGGAAGTGTTAGGAACACAATTTTGTTTGGAGGTTTCTGTGCTCCCTCCAAAACGTCAACATTGCTTCTGGATGCGAAGTCTTTTGATGAGTTCTGTGGCATTTGTGAATTAACCTTCAATCAGTCACAAGCCAGGACAGCCACAAGGATGGTTTCATCTTTTCAGGAATGCTTTGAAACAACTCTAAAGTATTTCCCATGTGTACATGGGCATTTCCTGGTAAAGCAAAGTTCAGGGCAGAACAGCTACTTTAGAGGATTCATGTCAAGGTTAGAAAAATGTCCCACCTAACAGAATGGATTTTTAATTCTAGCACCCTTGATGTTGGACTACTTTTCTTGCCAATGAATTTGGAGGATCTTGTGAAGGTACCATTGACTGTGTGTCTCTCCAGTGCTTTCTGGTGCCTGCTTATAACAAAATGACCCATATTTGCTCTCACAAAATGAGGCACAAAGAGGCAATCTGCCCTAGAATTAGAACAAAAGATGGCTGAGGGAAAATAAGCAAGACTAACGGTCTGTTCCAGCCTTTAACTAAATAAGATCTTTAAACAAACTCACTCCAAGCCCATAAATTCACTATTCTGGACAGTTTCTGACTAAGAGCATACGGGCATATTTGCGACCAACTCTGACCTTCATTAATCAAAGGGTGATTATGTCACTAAAGGGATAAACACCAGGTGCAAGATATAGCTCATCAACTCTCAAAGAACCATCAGAATGATAGCTCAAGTTATCCTGTTCCTTTAAAGTTACTCAAAACAATCGGTTCTAATTGAAGATTTTTTATAATAATAGGGGTAGGTTTCAACCCAAAATACACACAGAAAACCAATGCTTAAAATATATTAAAGAAAAGGCATTTAGACCTAGATGTGAAGTTAACTCTCAATAGGAAAATGACTTCTTTTACACTCTGAACAAAATAGATTGCTCGCAGCCCATTAACCACAAAACGCTGACGTAGAAATAGTTGTATGACTTTAACACTTTATAGCTGAAAATATGTTGCTGGAAAAGCGCAGGTAGTCAGGCAGGAATGAATATTCCTGAAGAAGGGCTCATACCTGAAATGTCGATTCTCCTGCTCCTTGAATGCTGCCTGACCTGCTGCGCTTTTCCAGCAACACATTTTCAGCTCTAATCTCCAGCTTCTGCAGTCCTCACTTTCTCCTTTAACACTTTATAACTAACTTTGCAACAGAAATCAACATTACAATTCTTACAGCAACTAGTTACAACTAACTTTTGTATTTTCACACTAGGACCTTAGGAAATATAAAATGAAAAACTGAATTCGATAAGAACAATAGGAGATACAATAAATAAGAGAATTCAAACAGTCTCCACAGGTAAAGCCAGCCTGAGAGGCCCGAAGGAGTGTAACAATTACCTTTGGAATGTAAATGAATAGGATGCAAAGAAAAATCCTAAATCCTAGAGATTATAGTGGATTCTGGATTAGTGGTGCTGGAAGAGCACAGCAGTTCAGGCAGCATCCCAGGTGCAGCGAAATTGATGTTTCGGGCAAAAGCCCTTCATCAGGAATAAAGGCAGTGAGCCTGAAGCATGGAGAGATAAGCTAGAGGAGGATGGGGATGGGGAGAAAGTAGCATAGAGCACAATGGGTGAGTGGGGGAGGGGATGAAGGTGATAGATCAGGGAGGAGAGGGGGGAGTGGATAGGTGGAAAAGGAGATAGGCAGGTCGGACAAGTCATGGGGACAGTGCTGAGCTGGAAGTTTGGAACTGGGGTGAGGTGGGGGAAGGGGAAATGAGGAAACTGTTGAAGTCCACATTGACGCCCTGGAGTTGAAGTGTTCTGAGGCAGAAGATGAGGCGTTTTTCCTCCAGGTATCTGGTGGTAAGGGAGCGGCGGCGAAGGAGGCCCAGGACCTCCGTGTCCACGGCAGAGTGGGAGGGGGAGTTGAAATGTTGGGCCACGGTGTGTTTGATTGGTGCAAGTGTCCCAGAGATGTTCCCTAAAGCGCTCTATAGGAGGCGCCGAGTCTCCCCAATGTAGAGGAGACCGCATCGGGAGCAATGGATACAACAAATGATATTAGTGGATGTGCAGGTAAAACTTTGATGGATGTGGAAGGCTCCTTTAGGGCCTTGGATGGAGGTGAGGGAGGAGGTGTTGGCACAGGTCTTACAGTTCCTGCGGTGGCAGGGGAAAGTGCCAGGATGGGAGGGTGGGTTGTAGGGGGGTGTGGACCTGACCAGGTAGTCAAGGAGGGAACGGTCTTTGTGGAAGGGGGAAAGGGGTGGGGAGGGAAATATATCCCTGGTGGTGGGGTCTTTTTGGAGGTGGCGGAAATGTCGGCAGATGATTTGGTTTATGCGAAGGTTGGTAGGGTGGGGTCTGAGGGCGGAGGTGCGGGATGTGGATGAGATGCGTTGGAGGGCACCTTTAACCACGTGAGAAGGGAAATTGCGGTCTCTAAAGGAGGAGGCCGTCTGGTGTGTTCTGTGGTGGAACTGGTCCTCCTGGGAGCAGATACGGCAGAGGCGGAGGAATTGGGAATACAAGATGGCAGTGAAATTACGGAAGATCAACTGTTCTGTTTGTTTGGCCGAACTGGTCCTCACCCTTAACAATTTCTCCTTTGATTCCACCCACTTCCTCCAGACCAAACACATAGCCATGGGCACACGTATGGGCCCCAGCTATGCCTGTCTCTGTTGGCTACGTAGAACAGTTGATCTTCCGTAATTTCACTGGCACCACTCCCCACCTCTTCCTCCACTACATTGATGACTGCATTGGCGCCACCTCATGCTCCCACGAGGAGGTTGAGCAATTCATCAACTTCACCCTGACCTTAAATTTACCTGGACCATCTCTGACACCTCCCTCCCCTTCCTGGACCTCTCCATCTCCATTAATCACGACCGACTTGACACTGACATTTTTTACAAACCCACCGACTCCCACAGCTACCTGGATTACACCTCTTCCCACCCTACCTCTTGCAAAAATGCCATCCCGTATTCCCAATTCCTCCACCTCTGCCGTATCTGCGCCCAGGAGGACCAGTTCCACCACAGAACACACCAGATGGCCTCCTTCTTTAGAGACCACAATTTCCCTTCCCACGTGGTGAAAGATGCCTCCAACGCACCTCGTCCACATCCCACACCTCCGCCCTCAGACCCCACCCCCCCCAACTGTAACAAGGACAGAACGGCCCTGGTGCTCACCTTCCACCCTACCAACCTCCGCATAAACCAAATCATCCGCCGACATTTCCGCCACCTCCAAAAAGACCCCACCACCGGGGATATATTTCCCTCCCCACCCCTTTTCGCCTTCCGCAAAGACCATTCCCTCCGTGACTACCCGGTCAGGTCCACGCCCCCCTATAACCCACCCTGCCATCCTGGCACTTTCCCCTGCCACCGCAGGAACTGTAAAACCTGTGCCCACACCTCCTCCCTCACCTCCATCCAAGGCCCAAAAGGAGCCCTCCACATCCAAACTTTTATCTGCACATCCACTAATATCATTTATTGTATCCATTGCTCCCGATGCAGTCTCCTCTACATTGGGGAGACTGGGCGCCTCCTAGTACAGCGCATTAGGGAACATCTCTGGGACACCCGCACCAATCAACCACACCGCCCCGTGGCCCAACATTTCAACTCCCCCTCCCACTCTGCCGAGGACATGGAGGTCCTGGGCCTACTTCACCGCCGCTCCCTCACCACCAGACGCCTGGAGGAAGAACGCCTCATCTTGCGTCTCGGAACACTTCAACCCCAGGGCATCAATGTGGACTTCAACAGTTTCCTCATTTCCCCTTCCCCCACCTCACCCTAATTCCAAACTTCCAGCTCAGCACTGTCCCCATGACTTGTCCGACCTGCCTATCTCCTTTTCCACCTATCCACTCCACCCTCTCCTCCCTGACCTATCACCTTCATCCCCTCCCCCACTCACCCATTGTACTCTATGCTACTTTCTCCCCACCTCCACCCTCCTCTAGCTGATCTCTCCACGTTTCAGGCTCACTGCCTTTATTCTTGATGAAGGGCTTTTGCCCGAAACGTCGATTTCGCTGCACCTTGGATGCTGCCTGAACTGCTGTGCTCTTCCAGCACCACTAATTCAGAATCGGGTTTCCAACAACTGCAGTCATTGTTTTTACCCTAGAGATTATACTGCCTGTTAAACACCATGAGAACCTGAGGCAGGCTATAGCGACGTCAATCACTGATTAGGTGTTTTAAGGATTGGGTGTATGGATTAGGAGGGAAGGACTAGAACTACATTGTATGTGATCATTACAGTACAGAAATGTATAAAAGTGCTGCACTTACTGCACACGTTAGAGTGTGTCACAAACCTCCCTTCCGAGGCTAGCCTCAGGGGAGGATCCTTTGGCCTTCTCCCTGCTTTAACCAGTTTCTGCATGTTTAAACTTTTACTTGCCCTGTACCCAGCGTGCCTCCTGAGTTTTCACTCCCTGTCAGGGGAAATGCTCCTAAAGTAGTTCAAATCTCTGAAGGGTATAGGAAGTTGGAAATCACTCTACCCAGTAAACTAAATCTTGACTGACAGGTTTCAAATCCCAATCCTCGCATACTTTTATCCCTCAACTGGCTGCAGGCATAGCTGATACAATGGCTCAAGAGTTGGAAAACGGTTTACGTTTTCCAGGATCTCTCTGCTGATTTTCAGTGAATGGGAGAGGTGTTATGCTGTGGATGCAGATTGGCAAGGTTTTCTGGAAGTTTCATGAAATTTTTCACATGCTGCAGAAAGGGTGTCAACAGCTTTTGAGTGAGTGCACAAACAAGTGTTATCACCATTATGAAACTAAATGATCCAATTTAGAGTAACTTTGGTTTTGCATTGAAAAATCATATGTCGAAGATTTTTAAATCTTCTGTTTAAATTATCTCTCTGGCTGTGGATAATTTGGTTTAGGGGAGGTGTAGTATTACAGCCTCATATGATTCCAGTCTTCACTGAGATAGGTTCTAAGATAGGTCTTTATTAATCTTAGATCATCCATCCTGTTAGAGCCCTCATTGATTTTCCACTATTTTCATTTTATTCTTTCATCAATTTTTGGTTTGGAACTGCAAACTGTGAGCTAAAGATGAATTTTAACACAAAATAAGTTAAAAAGAAAAGCAAACCAAACACGCTTTTGTTTACTCATGAGGCTAGGCCTGGAAGTTAATGGCAGGCTGGTTTCTGACCAAAAGGTTCTGCAGATGTTTCATCACAAGGGAAGAACATTGTTTTAAACAGATAGCAGAAGTGGCTATTAATGAGGTCAGTGTCTGGGAATTGATTTCAGTAAGTCTGGAAAAGGCTTTATGCTTAAGCAGATAGCAGATGTTGAATGGTAACTGGGACCACATGGAGGAGGTGGTCAGTCAGTCAGGGAGTGGTCAGAGTTGGAATTGGACTTTTGGCTGTGCTTTCTGAGAAGAAAAAAATCAGGCTCTTGATGCAACAAGGAGATGATTTGAAATCTCCTTGCCTAACCTCCATGAGCATCCCTTGAAAACTCAGCAAATAGAAAACAAATGTTTCAGTATTACTGCTTTTATCTGAGTGAAGTACAAAGATGACTCTAATCAACACCTTCAGAAAATCAACCAAGGTGCCATTTTCTCTATGATTTGCGAAACAATGCATCATATAAACAATTTAAATCACCTCGCCAGTTTTGTTTTATTTATCCCTCAACTATGTTTATTTGGTTGTCTGTCCTTTGTGTAAATAGGCTTAAAAAACATTTTTGGTTTAAGGCAGAGACCAATTAGTTTTTTTGTGATTAATGTTACTTTGCTAAAGTTAATACAGTTAATAAATTGCCAAGTCTTTTCTTTAAGATACAAACCAGTGTCTGAGATTGATTATTCATTGAGTCTAGGATTAATTACTCAAAAGTCTGCTAAGGAACCTAGATTAATTTTGAGTTCATTTGGAGTTTTAATTGAATGTGTTACGAATACAGAGATAGAAAGGCTGATATGGTTTGGCTGTCTGACTCCATGTTGTTCCAACCTAAAGAATTTTTTTAAGAAGTTTTTAAATGATTCTTGGTTGCTTGTCACAAATAAAACCACCCACACAATTAAAGAATGAGATGGAGGATAACAAAACTTTTAAGATTACAAAACATGAATATGCAAGTATAAGGGTTTAAAATCAATGGAATCTTTACCACCTGAAGTATCAAAGCTCAAAACACATTGCAATAGTTTCTGAAAAAAAATGCAGACAGATTTTTTTTGAGAAACTTCGCTTTTTCCTTTTGTATACTTTTGTACATTGTTTCATAATAATTAGTCCTACATCATTATAACAGGTTTTAAACCAGATGTAATACTGAAATTTATCTTATTCACTGACACAGAATTATTGCCAGTATATCAGACACTAAACTACAATTGATACTTACAAAGTTAATGGAATGAAGTTTGCTCACTTGGCATTTATCTTGTCCTTTGCCTTGCATTGAGTTCAGCGCAATTTCTGAGGCAACAGCTGAACTATATCTTCTCAAATGTTTGTGCTGTATTTGAAAGTCTAATGCTTCAGACACTGAAGCCTGGAGACTGAAACGCAAGGCATTACTTCTATCCCCATCAACACATGCTGGTTGTTGTACAGCCATTTTTGGTGAACATTCACTGAAACAGTCACCTACTGAGGTCAGGTTTGGAGAAAATGACGTAGTTTGCTCTTCTGCAGTCTGTTTACTTTTGTTGTTGTGTGCTAAATTCTTTCTTGGCAATTCATGGTTTACATTCACATCTTGTTCATCTTCACTGGAATCATTTAACAAAATTATCCGGCTGCCTTTCTTCTTTTTGGTCAAACCACGTTTACCACTTTTTATTTCAGCATTTTTTTCTCTTGTTCTGTTCCGAGTTGCATACTGTTTGTTTTTTTCAACAGGAGTATCATTCAAGAGATCAAAATTCACAATGTCATCATCACTTAACTCAGTTTGATTATCTGCTTCATCTTCCTCACGAACACAAAAGCTGTCTTCCATATAGGTCTCATCCTGTTCAGGTATCTATCAGGAAATTCAATATTAACAAACATCACCACAGAAATAAAACAAACATTCACATATTTGCAGTAGAAAACTTATAATTTATGTCAATCAACACAGGTGCCCTCACACTCCTGAGCAGGAGCTAATTTAAGTATATATAGCCTTGTAATCTATCCTGTCAACCAATAGCTTTTCAAGCTTAATTTTTGGTGAAATCTGTATGAGCCATTTTTATTCAAAGATGCATCCCACTGTTTAATGAACCAAATTCTTGGTTCTCTAACAAAGGTCTTAAGCATGAGCTAACCTGCCCAATTACCCAGTGTCTTTCTTCAGGAGTGTGTGGCATTGGTGGTGTTCAGAAAAATCAAACCATGGAGGTCTTTCTGTCAAGATTACTACCTATTTCTCTTGGCAAAATTCTATTTTTCCTCACAAGAACAATGAAAAGTTATTACTCCTCTGCTTCCTTTTAGCGTTCAGTCACAGAGACTGTGGTGCTGGATGTCTTGAAACACAAAAATGGATAAATCTCCAGGACCCGATTAGGTGTACCCATGAACTCTGTGGGAAACAAGGGAAGTGATTGCTGGGCCCCTTGCTGAGATATTTGGATCACCAGTAGTTACAGGTGAGGCACAGGAAGACTGGAGGTTGGCTAACATAGTGCCACTATTTCAGAAAGGAAAGTAAGGAAAAAGCCAGGGAACTATAGACCGGTGAGCCTGACATCAGTGGTGGGCAAGTTGTTGGAGGGAATCCTGAGGGACAAGATTTACATGTGTTTGGAAAGGCAAGGAATGATTTGGGATAGTCAGCCTGGCTATGTGCATGGGAAATCAGGACTCATGAACCTGATTGAGTTTTCTGAAGAAGTAACAAAGAGGTTTAATGACAGCAGAGTGGCAGATGTGATCTCTATAACTTCAGAGACACATTCAACAAGGTTCCCCATGGAAGACTGGTTAGCAAGGTTAGATCTCATGGAATACAGGCAGAATTAACCATTTGGATACAGAACTGGTTCAAAGGGAGAAGACAGAGGGTTGCTTTTCAGACTGGAGGCCTGTGAACTGTGGTGCACCACAAGGATCAGTGCTGGTTCCACTGCTTTTTGTCATTTCTATAAATGATTTGGATGTGAACATATGAGGTATAATTAATATGTTTGCAAATGACCCCAAAATTGGAGGTGTAGTGAACAGTGAAGGATGTTTCCTCAGAGTACAATGGGATTTTGAACAGATGGGCCAATGGGCAGAGGAGCAGCAGATGGAGTTTAATTTAGATAAACGCGAGGTGCTGCACTTTGGAAAAGGAAATCAGAGCAGTATTTATAAAATTAATAGTAAGGTCCTGGAGAGTGTTGCTGAACAAACAGATCTTGGAGTGCAGGTTCATAGCTCCTTGAAAGTAGTGTTGCAGGTAGATAGGATAGTGAAGGCAGTGTTTGGTATGCTTTCCTTTATTGGTCAGAGCATTGAGCATAGGAGTTGGGAGATTATGTTACTGCTATACAGGACAATGGTCAGGCCACTTTTGGAATATTGCATACAATTCAGGTCTCGTATCGGAAGGATGTTGTGAAACTTGAAAGGGTTCAGAAAAGATTTACAAGGATGGTGCCATGATTGGATGATTTGAGCTATAGTGAGAGGCTAAATAGGCTGGGGCTGTTTTCTCTGGAGCGTCAGAGGCTGAGCGGTGACCTTATAGAGGTTTATAAAATCATGAGGGGCATGGATAGGAGAAATAGACAAGGTCTTTTCCCTGGGTGGGGCAGTCCAGAACTAGAGGGCATAGGCTTAGGGTGAGAAGGGAAAGATATAAAAGGGACCTAAATGACAACTTTTTCCACACAGAGTGGTGCGTGTATGGAATGAGCTGCCAGAGAAAGTGGTGGAGGCTGGTACAATTACAGCATTTAAAAGGCATTTAGATGGGTATATAAATAGGAAGAGTTTAGAAGGATATGGGCCAAGTGCTGGCAAATGGGACTAGATCAGGTTAGGAGATCTGGACAGCATGGATGAATACACTACCAGAAGGGAATATACTACTTGGGTCCAGTTTGTACAGAAGTCTACTTGTAAGTCAAGCAGTTGAATAAGACAATATCCCAGTTGTCCCAAATGCTGCCTTAGAGTGTGACACTTATTTGCCCATCTTAGTGGCTCTTAAATCTCCCAATTATCTATCTGTGGGAGAAGACGTGTTAAAGAGCATCAAAGGAGGATTGCATCTGCCCCATTATTCAGCTCCAATTTCCAGCTCTCGTTCTCACAGTATTCCACCAAAGCTATCAGAATCACCTCTTGTACTCAGCTTCCCAGTGATTGTCCCAAATATAGCTTGTTGATTAAAAAAAATCTCAATCCAAGTCAGGGTATGGTAACACCAATTTGATAGAGTGTAATTTTCTTTGTACAATATTGAGCTCTCAAAATCATAAAAATGTTATGAATATTTTCCTACACTAAAGATTAAAAAAAGCATAGCTTGACACAGCTTTTTTCCTGTTCGGGAGCAGTGGGAGACAGAACAGAGGTGACGCTGGAAACCATGAGGTTGCTGGGAAGGTAAGGACTTAGCATATATTTGGGCAGTGACTAAACCACTACACGTGTAGTATCACCCACCACCACCACCACCCCTTCTAAAAGGGGAGGGTGAACAGCTGGTTGTCATGGCGCAAATAGGCACCAATGATAAGAAAAAGAACGATATGAGGTCCTGAAAGCAGAATTCAGGGAGCTAGAAGAGAAGTGAAAGAGGAAGACCTCAAAAGGTAGTGATCTCAGGATTAGGGTAGAAATGAAAGAATACACAGGATGAACATTTGGCTTGAGAGATGGTGTAGGAGGGAGGGGTTCAGATTTATGGGATATTAGGACCGATTCTGGAGAAAGTGGGACTATTACAAATTGGATGGTCTACGCCTGAACCAGACTGGAACTAATGGCCTCGGGGGAGTTTTTGCTACTGCTGTTGGGAGGTTTTAAAATAATGTGGCAGTGGGCTGGGAACTGGAAGAGAAGACTAGTAGACAGTGAGGTAGAAACTTGAGACTGTATGGATCATGAAGTTAGCATTACCAAGGGGAAGAGCAGGCAGAGAACAGATGAACGCAAAAGAACTGCTGGCCTGAAGTGCATATAATGGGTAAGTCAGATGAACTTTGGGCTTAGATTGGTGCCTGGGAGCATGGCATTATTGCAATCACAGAGCCTTGGTTGAAGGAAGGGCATAATTGGCAACTAAATGTTCCAGGATATAGATTCTTCAGACAGGACAGGGAGGGAAGTAAAAGTGGGGGAGGAGTTGCATTGCTGGTCAGGGATGATATCATGGCTGTGCTAAAGGAGGCCACTGTTGAGGGCTTGAGCAGTGAGGCATTTTGGGTAGAACTGAGAAATAAGAAGGGTACAGTTACATTGTTGGGTCTGTATTACAGACCTCCCAACAGTGAGCATGAGGTAGAAGAACAAATAGGTAAACAGACTGTGGAAAGATGTAGAGGCAACAAGGTGGTAGTGATGGGTGATATTAATTTTACCAACATTGACTGGGATACACAGTGTCAGAGGTCTGGATGGGGCAGAATTTTTAAGTAGCATCCAGGAAAGTTTTCTAGAACAGTATGTCAATAGTCTGACGAGGGAAGGGGCCATATTGGACCTGGTGTTGGGGAATGAGCCAGGCCAGGTGGTAGAAGTTGCACTGGGAGATTTCTTGGAGAATAGGGACCATAATTCTATACGTTTTAGAATACTCGTAGACAAAGATGAGAGTGATCCTAAGGCAAGAGTACTAAACTGGGCCAAGGCCAATTATATCAAAATTCGGCAGGTGTTGGGAAATATTGATTGGGAGCAGCTATTTGAAGGGAAGTCCATATTTGATATGTGGGAGGCTTTCCAAGAAAGATTAACGATAGTGCAGGATAGGCACGTCCCTTTGAAAACAAGGGATAGGAAAGGCAAGATATGTGAACCGTGGATGACAGAAGTCATGCAACTAGCCAAGAGGAAAACAGAAGTGTATATAAAGGACCAGACAGCTAAGAACTGAATGGGCCTTGGAGGAATATCGGGAGAGTAGGACCAATTTTAAACGAGGAATCAAGTGGACTAAAAGGGGTCATGAAATAACTTTAGCGAGCAGAATTAGAGAATCCCAAGGTTTTTTATTCATATATGAGAAGCAAGAGGGTAAATAGAGAAAGGGTTGGTCCACTAAAGGATAAGGAAGGAAGGTTGTGTGTGAACCTGAGAAAATGGATGAGATTCTCAATGATTACTTTGCATCAGTGTTCACTGATGAAAGGGACACGATGAATGTTGACATTGAAGATAGAAACTTGTTTACTCTGGATCACGTTAACATGAGGAGGGAAAATGTGTTGGGTAAGCTAAAGGATATTAAGGTGGACGAATCCTCAGGACAGGATGGGATCTATCCCAGGTTGCTGAGGGAGGCGAGTGTGTAAATAGCTGGAGTCCTGACAGATATTTTTGTAGCATCCTTAAACACAGATGAAGTGCCGGAGGACTGCTCACGTTGTCCCTCTATACAAGGAGAGTAGTAGGGATATTCCAGGTAACTACACACCAGTGAGCCTGACGTCAGTGGTGGGAAAGTTGCTGGAGAAGGTACGGAGGAATAATATCTATTTATATTTGGAAAAGAAAGGGCTGATCAGTGAAAGGCAACATGGTTTTGTGCCCGGGGGGGGGGGGTGGGATGGGGGTGGGGGGGGGTTGGGGGGGGCGGGTGTTGTGCCTTACCAACTTAATAGACTTCTTTGAGGAAGTGAACAAGTTGATAGATGAAAGGGCTGTAGATGTCATACACATGTACTTTAGTAATGTGTTTGAGAAGGTTCCCTATGGTAAACTAATAAAGTCAAGTCACATGGTGTGCAGGGTGTTCTAGCTGGGTGGATAAAGAATTGGTTGAGCAACAAGAGGCAGAGTTGTAGTTGACGGGAGTTTCTCGAAATGGAGAAAGGTGACTAGTGGTGTTTCACAGGGATCAGTGTTGGTGCTACTGTTGTTTGCGATATACATAAATGATCTGGAAGAGGGCATTGCTGGTCTGATCTGTATGTTTGCAGATGACACAAAGATTGGTGGAGTAGCAGAGAGCATAGGGGACTGTCAAAGAATACAGGAGGCTATAGATAGACTAGAGAATTGGGCAGAGACGTGGCAGATGGAGTTCAATACAGGCAAATGTGAGGTGATGCATTTTGGGAAGTCTAGAGTGAACTATACTGTAAATGGAAAAGTTGGGAAAAGTTGATGAGCAGAGAGATCTAGGGGTTCAGGTCCATTGTACCCTGAAGGTGGCTGTACAGGTGGGCAGTGTGGTCACTAAGGCATATGGTATGCTTGCCTCATCAGGCAGGGTATTGAGTATAAGATCTTCTAGGAGAAAGTGAGGACTGCAGATGCTGGAGATTAGAGCTGAAAATGTATTGCTGGAAAAGTGCAGGTTAGGCAGCATCCAAGGAGCAGGAGAATCGACGTTTCGGGCATGAGCCCTTCTTCAGGAATGAGGAGAGTGTGCCAAGCAGGCTAAGATAAAAGGTAGGAAAGAGGGACTTGGGGGAGGCGCGTTGGAAATGCGATAGGTGGAAGGAGGTTAAGGTAAGGGTGATAGGCCGGAGTGGGGGTAGGGGCGGAGAGGTCAGGAAGAAGATTGCAGGTTAGGAGGTGGTGCTGAGTTCGAGGGTTGGGACTGAGACAAGGTGGGGAGAGGGGAAATGAGGAAACTGGAGAAATCTGAGTTCATCCCTTGTGGTTGGAGGGTTCTTAGGCAGAAGATGAGGAGCTCTTCCTCCAGCCGTCGTGTTGCTATAGTCTGGCGATGGAGGAGTCCAAGGACCTGCATATCCTTGGTGGAGTGGGAGGGGAAGTTGAAATGTTGAGCCACGGGATGGTTGGGTTGGTTGGTCCGGGTGTCCCAGAGGTGTTCTCTGAAACGTTCAGCAAGTAGGTGGCCTGTCTCTCCAATATAGAGGAGGCCACATCGGATGCAGTAAATCGTGTGCGTGGAGGTGCAGGTGAATTTGTGGCGGATATGGAAGGATCCCTTGGGGCCTTGTTGGGAAGTAAGGGGGGAGGTGTGGGCGCAAGTTTTGCATTTCTTGCGGTTGCAGGGGAAGGTGCCGGGAGTGGAGGTTGGGTTGGTGGGGGGTGTGGACCTGACAAGGGAGTCACGGAGGGAGTGGTCTTTTCGGAACGCTGATAGGGGAGGGAGGGGAAATATATCCCTGGTAGTGGGGTCCATTTGGAGGTGGCGAAAATGACGACGGATGATATAATGTATATGCAGGTTGGTGGGGTGTAGGTGAGGACCAGTGGGGTTCTGTCCTGGTGGCGATTGGAGAGGCGGGGCTCAAGGGCGGAGGAGCAGGAAGTGGAGGAGATGCGGTGGAGAGCATCATCGATCGCGCCTGGGGGGACATTGCGGTCTTTGAAGGAGGTCATTTGGGTTGTTCGATATTGGAACTGGTCCTCCTGGGAGCAGATGCGGCGGAGACGAAGGAATTGGGAATATGGGGTGGCGTTTTTACAGGGGGCAGGAGGTGTAGTCTAGGTAGCTGTGGGTGTCGGTCAGTTTATAGTAAATGTCCGTGTTGATTTGGTCGTCCGAGATAGAAATAGAGAGGTCTAGGAAGGGGAGGGAGGTGTCTGAGACGGTCCAGGTAAATTTGAGGTCAGGGTGGAAGGTGTTGGTAAAGTGGATGAACTGTTCAATCTCCTTGTGGGAGCACGAGGCAGTGCCAATACAGTCATCGATGTAGTGGAGGAAAAGGTGGGGGGTGGTGTCAGTATAGCTGCGGAAGATGGACTATCCTATGAAGAGACAGGCATAACTGGGGCCCACGCATCTCTGTAGCATCTGCTCCCAGGAGGACCAGTTCCAATTCCGAACAACCCAGATGACCTCCTTCTTCAAAGATCGCAGTGTCCTCCCAGACGTGATCGACGATGCTCTTAACCGCATCTCCTCCACTTCCCGCTCGTCCGCCCTTGAGCCCCGCCTCTCCAATCGCCACCAGGACAGAACCCACTGGTCCTCACCTACCACCCCATCAACCTCCATATACATCATATCATCCGTCGTCATTTTCGCCACCTCCAAACGAACCCCACCACCAGGGATATATTTCCCCTCCCTCCCCTATCAGCGTTCCGAAAAGACCACTCCCTCCGTGACTCCCTTGTCAGGTCCACACTCCCCCACCAACCCAACCTCCACTCCGGGCACCTTCCCCTACAACTGCAAGAAATGCAAAACTTGCGGCCACACCTCCCCCCTTACTTCCCTCCATGGCCCTAAGGGATCCTTCCATATCCGCCACAAATTCACCTGCACCTCCACACACACACTATTTACTGCATCCGATGTGGCCTCCTCTATATTGGAGAGACAGGTCACCTACTTGCTGAACGTTTCAGAGAACACCTCTGGGACACCTGGACCAACCAACCCAATCACCTCGTGGCTCAACACTTCAACTCCTCCTCCCACTCCACCAAGGACATGCAGGTCCTTGGACTCCTCCATCATCAGACCACAGCAACACAACGGCTGGAGGAAGAGTGCCTCATCTTCCCCCTAGGAACCCTCCAACCACAAGGGATGAACTCAGATTTCTCCAGTTTCCTCATTTCCCCTCTCCCCACCTTGTCTCAGTCCCAACCCTCGAACTCAGCACCACCTTCCTAAGCTTCAATCTTCTTCCTGACCTCTCTGCCCCAACCCCACTCCGGCCTATCACCCTCACCTCAACCTCCTTCCACCTATCACATTTCCAACGCCCCTTCCCCAAGTTCCTCCTCCCTTTCTTTTATCTTATCCTGCTTGGCACACTCTCCTCATTCCTGAAGAAGGGCTCATGCCCGAAATGTCAATTCTCCTGCTCCTTGGATGCTGCCTGACCTGCTGCGCTTTTCCAGCAACACATTTTCAGCTATTGAGTATAAGAGCTGGAATGTCAAGTTAAAATTGTACAAGACTATGGTTTGACCGCATTTAGAATACTGTGTACAGTTCTGGCTGCCACACTTCCAAAAGAATATGGATACATTGGAGAGGGTGCAGAGAAAGTTTACGAAGATGTTGCCTGGTATGGAAGGTGCTAGCTATGAAGAGAGGTTGAGTAGGTTAGAATTATGCAATATTAAAAGTCCTACAGAATGTCTTTCTGATTTCATTAACCCAAGGCCATTAGGATATTCACACTAATGGTCATGTGAGTGTGCGTCTCTATGTGTCAGTAAATATGCAATATTTACAAACTGTATCAAAGAACAAAGAAACCTTACATCCCAGGAACAGGCCCTTTGGCCCTCCAAGCCTGAGCCAATCCAAATCCACTGTCTCAACGTATCATCCAATTCCTAAGTATCTGTATCCCTCTGCTCCCCACCTACTCATACATCTGTCCAGATGCACTTTAAATGAACCTACCATGCCTGCCTGTACCACCTATGCTGGCAACGCATTCCAGGCACCAACCACCCTCTGTGTAAAGTACTTGCTGCGTGTATCCCCCTTAAACGTTTTACCTCTCCCCTTGGATGCGTGACCTCTCATTATTGAATCCCTCACCCTGGGAAAAAGCTTATCTCTATCCACCCGGTCTATACCCTTCATGAGTTTGTTGACCTCAATCAGGATCCCCCTTGAAAACAAGAAAATGAGGGGGGAGGGGGGTGGATAGAGATAAGCTTTTTCCCAGGGTGAGGGATTCAATAATGAGAGGTCACGCATCCAAGGGGAGAGGTAAAACGTTTAAGGGGGATACACGCAGCAATTACTTTACACAGAGGGTGGTAGGTGCCTGGAATGCGTTGCCAGCATTGGTGGTACAGGCAGGCATGGTAGATTCATTTAAAGTACGTCTGGACAGATGTAAGAGTCGGTGGGGAGCAGAGGGATACAGATGCTTAGGAATTGGATGATAAGTTTAGACAGTGGATTTGGATTGGCTCAAGCTTGGAGGGCCAAACGGCCTGTTCCTGGGATGTAAAGTTTCTTTGTTCTTTGATACAGTTTGTAAATATTGCATATTTACTGACACATAGGGGCACACACTCACATGACCATTAGTGTGAATGGCCTTGGGTCAATGAAATCAGAAAGACATTCTGTAGGACTTTTAATATAGCATAATGTCCATGAAGTCCCTATAAATTTACATAAAGTAAAATTTCAAACCAGATGGAAAAACAAGATCTGATTTAACAAAATCTAAACAGATAGATCTTACCTGTGAAAATATGGTCATTTCATTTTTACTAAAGACCATTTTTTTCTTATTGTAGATATTAGGGCTACGGACAGACTTCAGATAAATTTCTTGCATGTCACTGTCTGGAGAAAAATTACGAAGAGATCATTAGATTTTAACATAATGGTGATAATGGCTTTCGTTCAAGCACCAACTTATAAAATTAACTAGCTGTATAATTTGGAAAATTCAAATGTTATGAATATCAAAGCAAAGACACAAATTTACAAAAAGCATAGCGGAACATCAGTTTCTCCCAAGTAAACCTTATCTTAATTTGATTAGAAGCTGATTTTGCCCATTTCACATCAGAATTGTCTGTTAGTCTGGATCCAGTTAGATTGTGAATAATGATATTGTGGACAAATATAAAGAAAGACTTCACAATGGATTTTAAATGCAAATACTTGGCTCCAAAAATAAATAACCTATGAACAAAATCAATTCTCAGAAATAACATTAGTGTTGAATTCCTCAATTTTGCCAATGGTAATAGCAGATCAAAACAAGTCAGCTTCCCCCCCTCTGCCAACAGTTTGGACTGCCATTAAACTTTACAATGCATGTTAATTAATGCTGTCAATAGTACTTCACTTCAATGAGGCCCCAAATAATAAGACCACCATTGTAAATGAATATTTAAACACATCTTACTTAAAGGCTCCAATACCCAATATTAAAACAATATAGAAAATAATCATGGAAAATATAGCACAGGAGTCAGCAATTTGTTCCATTAAGTCTGCACTGACACTTGCAAAGTTCCAACGAAATATGCTCTTATTTTGGGGCATATTATCGAGGTACATGTGAGGATCAATTATCCGTTGAGCTAGCTCTGCCATTTAATAAGATCATGAACTACTCTGATTGTCACTTCAAATTCCCCATGTTTGGTATGTTGCCTCCCAGGTGCAAGGGTACGTGATGTCGCTGATCGTGTTTTCCGGGTCCTTAAGGGGGAGGGGGAGCAGCCCCAGATCGTGGTCCACGTTGGCACCAACGATATAGGTAGGAAGAAGGGTGAGGATGTCAGACAGGCTTACAGGGAGCTAGGTTGGAAGCTCAGAGTTAGAACAAACAGAGTTGTAGTCTCTGGTTTGTTACCCGTGCCACGTGATAGAGAGTCGAGGAATAGGGAGAGAGAGCAGTTAAATGCGTGGCTACAGGGATGGTGCAGGAGGGAGGGATTCCGGTTTCTGGACAACTGGGGTCCTTTCTGGGGAAGGTGGGACCTCTATAAAAAGGATGGGCTACACCTGAACCTGAGGGGCACCAGTGTCCTTGGGGGGAGGTTTGCTAGTGCTCTTTGGGAGGGTTTAAACTAACTCCGCGGGGGCATGGGAACCAGGACTGTAGCTTTAGGGTACAGGACCTTGAGTGTAGGGAGGTTAGGAATAATGCAGCGATCTCTAAGGAGGGTGCCTGTAACCAGAAAGGTGGATTGAAGTGTGTATACTTCAATGCCAGAAGTATAAGGAATAAGGTAGGTGAACTTGCAGCGTGGGTTGGTACCTGGGACTTCGATGTTGTGGCCATTACAGAGACGTGGGTAGAACAGGGACAAGAATGGCTGTTGCACGTTCCAGGGTTCAAATGTTTTAGTAGGATCAGACATGGGGGTAAAAAAGGGGGAGGCGTGGCATTACTTGTCAAAGACAGTATCACAGCAGTGGAATGGACGATGGAAGAGGACTTGCCATCTGAGGTAGTTTGGGCTGAGGTTAGAAATAGGAAAGGTGAGGTCACCCTGTTAGGTGTTTTCTACAGGCCTCCTAATAGTCCTAGAGAAGTAGAGGATAATATTGCGAGGATGATTCAGGAAAAGAGTGAAGGTAGCAGGGTGGTTGTTATGGGGGACTTTAACTTCCCAGATATTGACTGGGAGAGCTATAGCTCGAGTTCATTAGATGGGTCGGTGTTTGTACAATGTGTGCAGGAGGGTTTCCTGACACAATATGTCGACAGGCCAACAAGAGGGGAGGCTATATTGGATTTGGTTCTAGGTAATGAACCAGGCCAGGTGTTAGACTTGGAGGTAGGTGAGCACTTCGGGGACAGTGACCACAACTCGGTGACTTTTACTTTAGTAATGGAGAGGGATAATCGTGCGCCGCAGGACAAGAGCTATAGCTGGGGGCAGGGAAATTATGATGCAGTGAGGCATGACTTAGGTTGCGTGGATTGGAAAAACAGGCTTCAAGAGAAGAACACTAATGAGATGTGGGGATTGTTCAAGGAGCAGCTACTGCGTGTCCTCGATAGGTATGTACCAGTCAGGCATGGTGTAAAGGGCCTTGTGAGGCAGCCGTGGTTTAGTAAGGAATTGGAGTCCCTTGTGAAAGGGAAGAAGGCGGCATATGTAAAGATGAGGCGTGAAGGTTCAGTAGGGGCGATTGAGAGTTATAAGGTAGCCAGGAAGGAGCTAAAGAGGGAGCTAAGAAAAGCGAGAAGGGGACATGAAAAGTCTTTAGCTGGTAGGATTAGGGAAAACCCAAAGGCTTTCTATAGGTATGTCAAGAATAAAAGGATGACTAGGGTAGGTATCGGTCCAGTCAAGGATAGTAGTGGGAAGTTGTGTGTGGAGGCGGAGGAGATTGGAGAGACATTAAATCAGTACTTTTCATCAGTATTCACTCAGGAACAGGACACTGTTGCTGATGTGAATATGGAATCACAAATAATTAGAATGGATGCCCTGGAAATATGCAGGGAAGAGGTTTTGGGAATATTGGAAAGGATGAATATAGATAAGTCTCCTGGGCCTGATGGCATTTACCCCAGGATCCTATGGGAAGCTAGGGAGGAGATAGCAGAGCCATTGGCCTGGATTTTTATGTCGTCATTGTCAACGGGAATAGTACCAGAGGACTGGAGGATAGCGAATGTGGTCCCATTGTTCAAGAAAGGGAGTAGGGATAGCCCTAGTAACTATAGGCCAGTGAGTCTGACTTCAGTGGTGGGCAAAGTCTTAGAGAGAATGGTAAGGGATAAGATTTATGAACATCTGGGTAGGAATAACGTGATCAGGGATAGCCAGCATGGTTTTGTGAAGGGCAGGTCGTGCCTCACAAACCTTATTGAGTTCTTTGAGAAGGTGACTAAGGAAGTGGATGAGGGTAAAGCAGTAGATGTTGTGTATATGGATTTTAGTAAGGCGTTCGATAAGGTTCCCCATGGTAGGCTAATGCTAAAACTTCGGAGGTATGGCATTGAGGATACATTAGAGGTTTGGATTAGGAATTGGCTGGCTGGAAGGAGACAGAGGGTGGTAGTTGATGGATTATGTTCATCTTGGAGCGCAGTTACTAGCGGTGTACCACAAGGATCTGTTTTGGGACCATTGCTTTTTGTTATCTTTATAAATGATCTAGAGGAAGGACTTGAAAGCTGGGTAAGCAAGTTTGCGGATGACACGAAAGTCGGTGGAGTTGTGGATAGTGAGGAAGGAAGTGGTAGGTTACAGCGGGATATAGATAAGTTGCAGAGCTGGGCGGAAATGTGGCAAATGGAATTCAATGTAGCTAAGTGCGAAGTCGTTCACTTTGGTAGGAATAACAAGATGATGGATTACTGGGCTAATGGTAGGCTACTTGGTAGTGTGGATGAGCAGAGGGATCTTGGTGTCTATGTACACAGATCTCTGAAAGTTGCCACCCAGGTAAATAGTGCTGTGAGGAAGGCATATGGTGTACTGGGCTTTATTGGCAGAGGAATTGAGTTCCGGAGTCCTGAGGTCATGTTGCAGTTGTATAAGACTCTGGTGAGGCCTCATCTGGAGTATTGTGTGCAGTTTTGGTCGCCATACTATAGGAAGGATGTGGAAGCTTTAGAACGAGTGCAGAGGAGGTTTACCAGGATGTTGCCTGGAATGGTAGGAAAATCTTATGAGGAAAGGCTGAGGCACTTGGGGCTGTTCTCATTGGAGAAGAGAAGGTTTAGGGGAGATCTGATAGAAGTGTATAAGATGATTAGGGGTTTAGATAGGGTAGATACTAAGAACCTTTTACCGCTAATGGAGTCAGGTGTTACTAGGGGACATAGCTTTAAATTAAGGGGTGGTAGGTATAGGACAGATGTTAGGGGTAGATTCTTCACACAGCGGGTTGTGAGTTCATGGAATGCCCTGCCCGTATCAGTGGTGAACTCTCCTTCTTTATGTTCATTTAAGCGGGCATTGGATAGGCATTTGGAAGTTATTGGGCTAGTATAGGTTAGGTAGGACTCGGTCGGCGCAACATTGAGGGCCGAAGGGCCTGTACTGCGCTGTATCCTTCTATGTTCTATGTTCTATGTTCTATTTCAGCCTACCCAATAAGAATATATCTACGTTGGCCTTAAAAACATTCAAGGGCTCTGTTTCCATCACCTTTTTGGAAAGAGTTACAAAGACTCACGATTGACAGAAAAAAGTATTTTGCATCATTCTTGTTTTAAATTCGTAACCTCTTATTTTAAAAGGAAACAGCTCAAGATCTAAGGCTTCAATAAAATATCTTTTTCTTCTAAATTCAGCTAATACAAGCCTAGCTTATCCAACTACAGTTTCTATGTTTCCTTGCTAAACAGTCTGCCTAGTCTAGATATAAATCTAGTCAACTTTCTCTGAACTGCTTCAACTCATTCACATCCTTCCTTAAATAGAACATAGAACAGTACAGCACAGAACAGGTCCTTCAGCCCACGATGTTGTGCCGACCACTCATCCTCATGTATGCACCCTCAAATTTCTGTGGCTATATGCATGTCCTGGAGTCTCTTAAATGTCTCCAACGACCCTGCCTCCACAACTGCTGCTGGCAACGCATTCCATGCTCTCACAATTCTGTGTAAAGAACCCGTCTCTGACATCCCCTCTATACTTTCCTCCTACCAGCTTAAAACTATGACCCCTCGTGTTAGTTATTTCTGCCCTGGGAAATAGTCTCTGGCTATCGACTCTATCTATGCCTCTCATTATCTGGTATACCTCAATTAGGTCCCCTCTTCTCCTCCTTTTCTCCAATGAAAAAAGTCCGAGCTCAGTCAACCTCTCCTCAAAAGATAAGCCCTCCAGTCCAGGCAGCATCGTGGTAAACCTCCTCTGAACCCTCTCCAAAGCATCCACATCTTTCTTATAATAGGGCAACCAGAACTGGATGCAGTATTCCAAGTGCGGTCTAACCAAAGTTTTATAGAGCTGCAACAAGATCTCACAACTCTTAAACTCAATCCCCCTGTTAATGAAAGCCAAAACACCATATGCTTTCTGAACAAACCGGTCCACTTGGGTGGCCATTTTAAGGGATCTATGTACCTGCACCCCAAGATCCCTCTGTTCCTCCACACTGCCAAGAATCCTATCCTTAATCCTGTACTCCGCTTTCAAATTCGACCTTTCAAAATGCATCACCTCGCATTTATCCAGGTTGAACTCCATCTCCCACCTCTCAGCCCATCTCTGCATCCTGTCAATGTCCCGTTGCAGCCTACAATAGCCCTCTATACTGTCAACGACACCTCCAACCTTTGTGTCATCTGCAAACTTGCTGACCCATCCTTCAATCCCCTCATCCAAGTCATTAATAAAAATTACAAACAATAGCGGCCTAAGGACAAAGCCCTGTGGAACACCACTCACCACAGACTTCCAGGCAGAATATTTTCCTTCTACTACCACACGCTGTCTTCTGTTGGCCAGCCAATTCTGTATCCAGACAGCTATGTTCCCCTGAATCCCATTCCCCCGACCTTCTGAAGGAGCCTACCATGGGGAACCTTATCAAATGATATATACCACATCCACAGCTCGACCCTCATCAACATTTCTAGTCACATCCTCAAAGAACTCGATAAGGTTTGTGAAGCATGACCTGCCCCTCACAAAGTCATGTTGATTGCATTTAATCAAGCCATGCTCTTTCAGATGGTCATAAATCCTATCCCTCAGAATCCTTTCTAACACCTTGCAGACGACAGACATGAGACTTACTGGTCTGTAATTGCCGGGGATTTCCCTATTTCCTTTCTTGGAGAGAGGAATTACATTTGCCTCTCTCCAGTCCTCAGGTACGACTCCAGTGGAGAGCAAGGATGAAAAGATCTTCGCAAGTGGTGAAACAATTGCATTTCTCGTTTCCCAAAGCAGCCGAGGACAAATCTGGTCCGGGCCTGGCGATTTGTCAATCTTCATGTTTGACAAAATTTTCAGCACATCAGCTTCCTCTATCTCTATCCATTTCAGCATGCACACCTGCTCTCAAAGGTTTCATTCACTACAAAGTTCGTTTCGTTCGTAAAGACAGAAGCAAAAAAACTCATTTAGAGCTGCCCCTATCTCCTCAGACTCCACACACAAATTCCCTATGCTATCCCTGATCAGCCCTACTCTTTCTTTGACCATTCTCTTATTCTTAAGTGTAAAATGCCTTTGTGTTTTCCCTAATCCGTTCTGCCAAGCCTTTCTAGTGCCCCCTCCTGGCTCTCCTCAGACCATTTTTAAGCTCCTTCCTCGTCTGCCTATAATCCTGTAGAGCTGAGCTTGACCCTAGCTTCCTCCACCTTATGTAAGCTACCTTACATAAATAAGGATGGCCAATACTGTTCACAGGTCTCTACATCTCACTCGCCCTTCATAACTGAAACATAACTTTTTACTTAATTTTCCTTACTATAAACCTATTCACATTATCCACTTCAGCACTCATCCCCTCTTTATGGCCTTTATTTAAAATTTAAAACAAATAGTCTCAGACCAACTTTCCCATCCCTCAAACAGATTATAAAATCCAATCGTAGTACATTCACTACAACTTAAGTGTGCCTTCCCTATGAAATCATTCATTAATGTTACCTCTTTGCACCAAATAAGGCCTACTCTTGGGTCAGCACCAGAATGTAGTGTGCAAATAAACTATCCCAAAAACTTTTTAAAGTTCCTTATCTATGCTACTTTTGCCAATCTGTCATTTCTATTCTACATGCCGATTTAAAACTCACTAAAAATAATAACAGCTTTCTTATTAACTTGCTGTACCCACATATTAACGTTAGATACAGCAGGTAATCAGTTAGGCTATGTGCTAACTTTCTGTATTTAGTGTACAAATACACAGTCTCTTTGTGATGCAGATTTCTGCAATTTTTCTGTGTTTAAATAATTTGTTCTCCCTTCCAAAATGAACTTTACATTTTTCCCCCCACATTATACTCAAAATAATCTAGTTATGTGCCTTTCCACTTAGATTTACACCATCTGCAAATTTGGCCTTAGTACATTTATTTCTTTTCACCAAGTCATTAACATGTACATATTTAATATATATTACTGTAAACAGCTGCCAACATTGCTTGATACTATTAAAGACAAAGCAACCTACTTGATTGGCACATCAACAAACATCCATTCCCTCCAACCATGAACTATCTATAAGATGCACTGCAAAAAATTCACCAAAGATCATTAGACTGTACCTTTCAAAGCCACAACCATGTCAA
This sequence comes from Hemiscyllium ocellatum, assembly GCF_020745735.1. Classification (NCBI taxonomy): domain Eukaryota; kingdom Metazoa; phylum Chordata; class Chondrichthyes; order Orectolobiformes; family Hemiscylliidae; genus Hemiscyllium; species Hemiscyllium ocellatum. The sequence goes on from NC_083408.1 coordinate 84,610,634, forward strand.
AGGATAAGGGCAGAAGAAAAAATGGGAACAGCACCATCTACAAATTCTCCTCCAAGCCACTCACCATCCTGACTTGAAAATATAGGAGAAAGTGAGGGTTGCAGATGCTGGAGATCAGAGTTGAGAGTATGGTGCTGGAAAAGCACAGTTGATCGGGCAGCGTCTGGGGAGCAGGAGAGTTGACGTTTCGAGCGTGAGCCCTTCATCAGAAATCGTGATGAGTTCTTCTTCAGGAATGGAGAATCTTCTGACTTAGAAATATGTCAGCATTACTTTCATGTCACTGTGTGGAAACTCTAGAATTCTCTCCCTAACAACATTAGGCTCTACCTGCAGGACTTGGACCACAGTGTCCAAGAAGGCAGCTCACCAACAACTTCTGAACAGCAACTAGGGATGAGCAATAAATGATAGCTGGACAGCAAGGCCCACATCCTACGAGTGAATTTCAAAAAGAAAATCAATGTTTTGACCATGACTATTCACAATATAAATTAATTATTTAAATGATAGAACTCTGTGTGATATCTCCAAGTTTGCAGCTAACACAAACTGGGCAGGAGGGTGAACTGTGAAGAGAATGGAAAGATGCTTCAGAATGTTTTGGACAAGTTGAGGGAGTGGCAGGTAAAGTATAACTTCCTTAAAATTCATTCAAATGATGTGAGCATCGCTGGCTAGGCCAGTATTTATTTCCCATTCGTTTTTGTTAAAAGTCAGCCATATTGTTATGCACCTGGAGTCATGTGAGAGCTAGACCAGTTAAGGATGGCAGATTTCCTTCCCTAAAAGGACATTAGTGAATCAGATGATTTTTTTTTTCCTTACAAGTGACAATGGCATCATGGTCACCATTACTTTCTTAATTCCAGATTTTTTAAAATTGAATTCACATTCCACTATCAATCATGGCAGGTTTTGAACCCAAGTCCCCAAATCATTTCCTGCATTTCTGGATTAATAGTCTAGTGACAATACCAAAAGTTCATCACCTCCCCTAAAGTGAAAGATACAAGCAAGGAAACAAAGACAAAACAGCAACGTTATCCATATTGTCAATAAAAAAATAAGGGAAGGTAGATTATTATTTGAATTGCAGTAGATTGGGAAAGAGAGAGGTACATTGAGGCCTGGGTGTCCTTTAACACCAGTCAATGAAAGCAAGCATGCAGGTGCAGTAGGCAGTGGAGAAAGCAAATGGAAAGTTAGCCTTCAAAGAGAGGATTGAAGTATATGAACACAGATGTCTTGCTTCAACTGTCCAAGCCTTGGAGAGAACATATCCGGAATACTGTGTTCAGTTTTGGTCTCTGTATTTGAAGAAAATATGTTCTGGTTATTGAGGGAGTACAACGAAGGCTTACCTGACTGATGTATGAAGACAGACTGGATGATAGGACTATAGTCACTGGAGTTAAGAAGAATGAGAGAATCTAGGAGAAACCTAGAAAATTCTAGCAGGACTGGACAGGGTAAACACAAGAAACATGTTGCCAATGACCAGGGAATCCACAACTAGGGGTCACAGCCTAAAGAAGTGTGGCAGGTCAGTTACGACTGACATGAAGAGAGATGTCCAAGAGAGTGGTGAGCCTATGGAATTCTCTGCGAAAGAAAATTATTAAGACCAAAACATTGAATGATTTCAACAAGTTTCTTGGGGCTAAAGGAATCGAAGGGTGGAGGGAGAAAGTGGGAACAGGACATTGAGTTGGATGATTGGCCATGATCATATTGAATGGTGGAGCAGGCTCAAAGGATCAAATGGACTACTCCTGCTCCTATTTTCTGTGTCTTTATGTCTCGTTAAGTGACTTCTTGCCTTCATTTCTCATCTTCACCCAAACTGTTTTTTATATCTTGGTTTCCTGAACTTAGGTCATCCCTTTCTATTACGCTAATATCATGATTCACTAAAAGAGGCACTCCACCCTACTTCCCCTACCTTCCTCCCCTTCTGAAATACCATTCAAAATTCAGCTTCTAATTCATGTCACCTTGCAATGGCTACCAGAATGTACAGATTTATTTCCACTAGCACTCTCATTTCATATTTTTGTTTTGAATGTTGCCTGCATTCAGATACAAATTCCAAGTTTTATCCCTTTATTCTTTTTACAGCTTTCTGTTAGTTTACTCTTAAATCTGTATGTCCTATCCATTCCTGTCATGGTTTATTAATAATTTCCCAAATTAATTTTTTTGTTGTTTTGAGTCTATTCTCTAATATACCATCACCTTCCTTAGTTTGATCCCTACTGTTTAGTTTCAAATACTCTCAACTTTCCTAGCTGTGCAGCTTGCAAGAACACTGGCCCCAGCATGGTTCAGGTGGCAACTATCCTGCTGTACATTTTCAGTGCCTAACAACTGAAACCATTTTCAAAAAAAGTCAGTCTTTGAGCCATATACACCTTTCTCTAATTTCATTTTTTGTGTACCAATTTTCACCAAGTTCAACAATCCATACCCCTTGAAGTTGTAAGTCTTTATTTCACACCTTGATCTTCATACTGGCTATGCATACCCTCCATGCACTGCCTATGGCATTGGTATTGAATTGCCCAAGATTGGTCCTTTCCCCGCAAATTTACCTGCAAGCCTGAGCAGATGTCCCAAAAGCTAGCATCAGGCAAGAAACATAGCTGTGCATCAGAGAACAGTGTCAATTTCTCTGACCATATTGTGTACTACTACTACATTCCTATATTACACTCACCACCTGCAACCTGAATTTTTTTCCAGTCATTTTTAAAAGAACCTCTAGCCTGCTGAACATCTGCACAGCTACAGGTGCCTGCATTCTTGGTCCCCTTACCTACCTCAGAGTCACACTCTTCGGTCTCTGAAATACTAACCAAATCAGAGGACCCCAAAGTCTGAATACCTCCTAACCTTCCCCTGCCCTAATCCTTCGCAGAGTCTGTAGTTCAGCCTGCAACTCAAGCTCAGAGCTGAAGCTACTCAAACTTCAAACCATTACTGCACGTGTTTGCCTGGGACCAAACTAACATCTAGGATTTCCTACATGTTATAGCTGTCACTCATCAGCCATCTTCTTTAATGTGTCCTAAATATATATTTATGTTTTTATATATTTTATTAAACTTAATAGCAATTACACTATGTTGAACTTCAGGAATAGAATAAACCTTAGTCAGCTCCCAAATATTCACCCAATAACTTACTACTTCTCAGAGCACAGTAAGGATCAAATCCTGGGGACTGAAAGAATTAAAACAAACCCTGCAAATTTCTCCTTTTAGCAGATATTCAAATTCCTTTTGAAAATTTATTGTTGAAGCTGTTTACACCATTTTTCTATGTAGGATATTCCAGATTATAGAAGCTCTCAACATTATTTTAAAAATCTGCTTTGGTAAACATGAGAAGCTCCATCATTCAATAAGGTCTTCGCCGATCAGTGTGCATTTTTATTTCCATATTCCCCATCTTCTCCCAACATGTTTTGATTCCTGTGCCTTAAACTGTTCAACCAACACACTTCCACAGCCTTCTGAACCAACATTCCAAGTTTCACAAACAAGAGAAAACATTTCTCCTCATTTCTGGCATAGAAGGACAGCTACATTTGAAATCTGCCTGTTGCCACCTTTGCTATTTCAAGATGAACCATCATTTCCACATCCAACTTATCTAGACTGTTCAAGATCTTGTATACTTCAATCAAGTCACCCCTTACTCTTCAAACCTCCAAAGAAAATAAACCCATTTTTTCCAGTCTTATTCAATAAGACAACTCATTCCAGGTGTCACTCCAATAAACCCCCTCTGAATTGCCCTAACCCATTTATATCCTTACCAAACAAGGCGAACAAAACAGCATTTAGTATTTAAGATGTGGTCTCACCAATACCTTGTAAAACATCCAGGCCTGGATTTTCTTCCAATTATCTTAACTCTGCCTTCTGATTACTAACCCTTGCACTTGTAGATACAGTCTTGCCCCATTTACCCTATCAAATGTCAACCTAACATCCACTATCCTCCCACTTTTCCCAAGTGGCTTCTCCAAATATTCCATGAAGAAAAAATTCTTACCACGATTCTTGCTGAAAACCAAAATTTATTAGGAAGATCTGTTAAGTAAATTCACTGGGTAGTTATGTTTTATTAAAATAAACCATAATAAATAAAAAGTTTAAATATTAGAAATGGCATTTACTTCTGATTTATTTGTCTTTATGTCAGTTTTCTCTGTTTCTTCCACTTAAGAATATACTGGGGGATCCAAGATGTTGACACCCTGTTAAGGAGCGCGTTTGCTGGGCTCTGTGCTGCAACACCGACCCGACAGAGTCAGGGTCCATCCCAAACACTTTACGGTGAGTAAAGGAGCTAGAAACCTGAAAAAAGCTACTTATTTTTGTCCTTGCAGCTGCAGAACACCAAAGAAAGGAGGAAGCACATCCAGGGCGGGGCCATGGCCCAGCCCTCTGAAGCAGCAGGCTTGCTTACTCACCAGACCAAGGTTGAGGAGCTGGCCAAATCGCGCAAGGCCCTGGGGAGGCAGATCTAGGAAGAAAGTGAGGAGAGGCTGGCTCCTGTATCTGCTATGCTGCAATACCTGAGAAAAGGACCAATGAGCTCGAGTACTGGGCTGCAGGGCTAGAGGCAGAGTCTGACTCCTCCAAGAGCCGGATTGAAGCCATGGAAACACAGGTCCATGGTCTGTTGGTTCTGGTAGACGATCTCGAAAACAGGGGCAGAAGAAAGAAACCGCGTGTTGTTGGCATACCAGAGGGGACAGAAGGTGAGCAGCTGGTGAAGTTCAAGAAGTAGTTCCTGAAGTTTCTTGGTGTAGGGGTTGAGAACAGAAGGATACAATTGAAAGAGTCCACAGATCAGCACCCATGCCCTATCCTGGTGAGGTTTCATCATTATAAAGGCAAGCAGAGGGTCATGGAAGCCTCCAGAATCCAGTGGAGGGATTTGAGGATGTTGTTCTGTGGCGGCTGCAGGGTCACATTTATTCTTCAAGACTTCTAGGCAGCAGTGGTCGGGAAAGATAAGTCCTACGATAGCGTCAAGAGGAGATTGAGAAAGCTTGGGATCCAGTATTTTTTTTTTAAGATATCCAGCGATGCTTTGGATCAAATCATAATGGATCCATACACTTGTTCGACTCGCCAGAGAAAGCGAAGAACTTTGCGGACACATTGATTTAAATCAAACGGCCAAATAGGCATACAGGACAGAGTTGTTCAGGTTTGAACTTTTTCAAGTTCAAAAAGGACTTGGTGAAGTCCCCTTTGTGGTAATAAGTTTCATGAAATGATGGGATGGATAGAGTATTTATCTTTAATCTCTAAATTATGTTAAGGGATGGGTACCATATTTATTTTTAATTTACTTGTTTATAGTACTAACCTTGCTTTTGGGTGTTTGTCTTTTCTCTACTGGATGGTCGGTGTATGTGGCGCGATCCTACCTGGTAGGAGTTGAGGGCGGTTGAGATCGTTAGTAGAGTTGTAGGATGCTAGGTACCCCTTTGGACAGGGGGTAAATTCCTCCAATCAGTGCCTTTGGGAAATTTTTGTTTTTCTGTTTTTGCTGTATATAACTTTTGTAAGTTTGCAGATTTGTTGGCTGTAGTTATTTTAGTCTGTGTAGTTTTTGGGTTTTGTGAATTCTTTTGCACTAAAGTTCAGAGGTATATAGTTCAGGTTCTTCCTCTCTGGAGTCTAGATGGTGCTATAGAAGGTTAGGACTAAGGATATGTTTAAGTGGTGCACCTGAAATATTAAGGGAAGTCATTCACTTGTAAAGAGGAAAAAAGTAAAAGGGAAAGGGAGGATGTTGCCTTATTACAAGAAACACACTTGGATGACACACAGCATTTTAAGTTGCAACAGAATGGGTATGATCGGGTTTATTTTTCATCTTTCAGTACGAGAAGCAAAGGGGTGGCCATTTTAGTTAAAAAGAATCTCCTATTTAAGTTATTAGAGTGCATTAAAGACACACAAGGAAGATTTGGTAGGCTACCCCATGGTAGGCTACTGCAAAAAATACGGAGGTATGGCATTGAAGGTGAGTTGGAGGCTTGTATTAGGAATTGGCTAACTGGAAGACGACAGAGGGTAGTAGTTGATGGTAAAGGTTCATCTTGGAGTGCAGTTACCAGCGGTGCTCCGCAAGGATCTGTTTTGGGACCATTGCTGTTTGTCATTTTTATAAATGACCTGGAGGAGGGACTAGAAGGTTGGGTGAGCAAGTTTGCGGATGATACGAAAGTTGGTGGAGTTGTTGACGATGAGAAAGGATGTGGCAGGTTACAGCAGGATATAGATAAGCTGCAGAGCTGGGCAGAAAGGTGGCAAATGGAGTTCAATGTAGCCAAGTGTGAAGTAATTCACTTTGGTAAGAGTAACGAGAAGTTGGGGTACTGGGCTAATACTTGGTAGTGTGGATGAGCAGAGGGATCTTGGTGTCCATGTACACAGATCTCTGAAAGTTGCCACCCAGGTAAATAGTGCTGTGAAGAAGGCATATGGCGTACTGGCTTGTATTGGTAGTGGAATTGAGTTCTGGAGTCCTGAGGTCATGTTGCAGTTGTACAAGACTCTGGTGCGGCCGCATCTGGAGTATTGTGTGCAGTTTTGGTCACCATACTATAGGAAGAATGTGGAGACACTGGAACGGGTGCAGAGGAGGTTTACCAGGATATTGCCTGGTATGGTAGGAAGGTCACATGAGGAAAGGCTGAGGCACTTGGGGCTGTTTTCATTGAAGAAAAGAAGGTTTAGGGGTGACTTGATAGAGGTGTACAAGATGATTAGGGGTTTAGATAGGGTTGACCATGAGAACCTTTTTCCACATATGGAGTCAGCTATTACGAGGGGGCATAGCTTTAAATTAAGGGGTGGTAGGTATAGGACAGATGTTAGGGGTAGATTCTTTACTCAGCGAGTCATGAGTTCATGGAATGCCCTGCCGGTAGCAGTGGTGGACTCTCCCTCTTTATGGGCATTTAAACGGGCATTGGATAGACATATGGAGGTTAGTGGGCTAGTGTAGGTTAAGTGGGCTTGGAGCGGCGCAACATCGAGGGCTGACGGGCCTGTACTGCGCTGTATTTTTCTATGTTCTATTTGTAATCCTTAAAGCTTTGATACATGGGAAAGAATACGGGATCTTAAATGTTTACTGTCCCTCGGCCCACCCCCTTATTTTCTTGACAGACACACTTTCTAGACTGGTTAAACTTGCATCTTAACATATCATCATAGGAAGGGATTTCAATTGACTCAGATTCCTAAGTAGACAGATTGCCCAAAGGCCCGCCAATATCTTCTTTGTGATCTCAACAATTAAGGGATCTGTGTGCTGAATTGTGTTTGGTAGATGCTTGGAGGCACCTTCACCTTACTGACAAGGACTTCATGTTATGTTTGAACCCACGTAAATGCCATACCAGGATTAATCTTTTTCTGACCCCACAGCACATCTGACTCAGAGGTGTCATGTACAATTGGCAATATCACTACTTCCAATCATGCCCCAGTGTATTTAATGGTTAAGAGTAAGGATACAGTGCAACTGGATCCCTTTGTCCTCAAGGATAGAAAGTTTATTGAATTCTTTTCTTCTGAGTTCAGGGCTTTTTTAGACATTAATTCAAGCTCGACCAGTAGCCCATCCACCATTTGGGAAACAGCTAAAGCCTATGCTAGGGGATTGGTTATTTCCTATGCAGCCAGTAAGAAGCGACAGACGGGTGAGCAGCAACGTTTGCTTGAGGCACACCTGCAAGAGCTGAAAAGGCATATTTTGACAGGCACTCACCAGTTAAACTGCAGAGGATCACGGTGCTTCGGTCTATGCTGAACTCCATGCTCAAACGGACAGCCAAGTAGCAGCTTATATTTGCAAGTCAAAGGCTGTTTGAGCTTGGGGATAAACCGGGCAAGTACCTAGCATGAGCTGAAAATGTGTTGCTGTTTAAAGCACAGCAGGTCAGGCAGCATCCAAGAAACAGGAAATTCGACGTTTCGGGCCAGAGCCCTTCATCAAGTACCTAGCATATCTTGCAAGGAAAAAAGTGTGTCCCTCTGGCTATTACCTTGACCAGATAGGACACTGGAAATTTAGCCTACGATTCCAAAAGGTTTAATGCAGAATTCCGGAAATTTTACTCTGAATTGTACCAATCTGAAAGCTGAGAGTGTAGGCGGGTGAGGATGGAGTCTTTTTTAAAAGAATTTGGACCTTCCGGGAGTGACCCCTGAACAAGAATCTCTCAAGGCCCCATTGTCAGAACAAGAGGTGCAGGAGGCTGTGAGACAGTTCCAGAATGGGTCCTGTCGGGCTCCCCACTGAGTTCTATAAGGAATTTAAAAGAATATTGTCAGGGCCAATGGTTAGTAGATTTAATGACTCACATTGTCGTGGCCTCCTCCCCCATCTCTAAGGCAGGCGATCATCTCTCTCGTTCTTAAAAAAGGAAGGCTCCAGAGGACTGTGCTTCCTATTGACCCATTTCACTCCTAAATATCGACTTCAAAGTCCTTTCCAAGACTCTGGCATTAAGGCTAGAAACTGTACTGCCCTCCACAATTAAGGAGGACCAGATAGGGTTCATAAAAGGTCGCAGATCGACGGATAATGTCAGGAGATTAATTAACATGATCCAAGTATGCCAACAGCTATCAGTACAGGGATTGATAATTTCCTTAGATAGGGAAAAGGCATTTGACAGGGTTGAGTGGCCATATCTTTTTCATTCTTTGAAGAAGTTTGGCCTGGGAGAGACATTTATCTGGTGGGTGGAGATTTTGTATAGTGAACCTCTTGCCACGGTTCTTACCAATGGTGTACGGTCAAGCAATTTTAATATTTGTAGGGGTTGTTGACAGGGCTGTCCCTTGTCACCACTGGTGATCGAACTGCTGGCGGAGGCAATATGCAGGGATTCCAATATAACCACTCCAGAAGTGGGGACAAAGTCACATAAGATTGCACTGTATGTTGATGACATTTGTGTCTTCTTATCAAACTCAACAGTCTCAGTGCCACACCTGAGACAATGCTTCAATCTTCTCGGGTTATAAGATCAATTTTATGAAGTAAGAGGCCATGCCCACGGCCATGCCTGATCCTGAGGGTGGATCATGGTTCCCCTTCAGATGGTCGCAAGAGGGCTTTCTCTACTTAGGTATATTTATTACTCCCATTTTTGATCAGCTATTTAAAGCCAATTTTGCCCATTTATTCAACAGAATCAAGCAGGACCTTCGTAGATGGGAGGTACTTCCAATCTCTTGGTTAGGTCGAATGGCCCTCATTAAAGTGAACATTCAGCTCTGCCTATTGTATCCTATGCGAATGCTTCCTCTGCTTTTTACTAAGCAAATATTTAGAAGAATGAGCGGCTGGTTTAGTTCTTTTATCTGGGATCATAAGCGGCCCCTAATTAAACTGACTAAATTGCAGTTACCTTACAGACTGAGGGGAGTGGGCCTCCCAGATATCAAAAACTAATCTGTTAAGCTCACTGCTACCTTATGTGAATGATTGGGCTGGGGGAACCCTCACTCACTTTGGTTGGAAATCGAAGCATCTCAGACAAGATGCCCCTTATTAGCCTGCTGCTCTTAGACAAAATGAGAACGGTTAAGGAATATTGCCATAGCCCAATAGTCACCAAGGCATGGAGGGCAATGCATCAGGGTGAGGGCAATATTGCCAAACCATCATTTTTGACACCACAGTTGATATGTCGGGCTTTCAGCCAAGGATGATGGACTCTGGATTTAAACCATGGGCAACTAGGGGCATGTCTTGCCTGGGTGATTTATTCAAAGGGGACACATTTATATCCTTTGATCAGTTGGCTTAAAATTTGAATTGTCCAGTATGGACCTCCTTTGTTTCTTTCAAATTAGAAACTTCACACAAAAAGAGACCACACTTCTAACTGATTCTTATAGTGAGACGTGGAGAAGAGGGGGTTGAGTGCTGAGGATACATTATCTGTTAGCAACGCTTATCATCTATTGGGAGAGGGTCCCTTGGACGAGACTGAATGGCTCTGTAAGATATAGGAGAGGGAATTGGACGTTGAGATCTCTTCTGAAATATGGGAGGATATCTGGGAAAATGCAACAAGGACTCGATTTGCAAAGGACCTATGCCTTGCAATTGAAGATCCTCTACAAGGTCCATCTAGCCCCAGACCACCTCCCTAAATTTAAAGCGGGAACATCTCCAATGTGTCCTAAATGTAAAGTGAGCATGGGCACTCTTACTCATTGTCTTTGGTCCTGCCACAGACTGTGGGCATACTGGAATGCTATGGTAGGTGAAATAGAGAAGGTCTTGGGGGACGGAGTTGGAGATGGACCCAGTACCTCTTTTTCTTGGCTTTGTTAATTCACTTTCATTAGACAGACACAAAATAAGGCTTTTCAGGATACTCACTCTTTTTTTTACCAGAAAGAACACTACTAGTGTGGGCGTCAGAAGATCTCCTGGGGCTGGCAGGCTGGCGTAAGCTGGTCATGGAGCACATCCCCTTGGACTTCCTTCAGACTATGATGCACCGTAAAACTGAGAATTTCAAAAGACGTGGTGGCCCTTTCTGAACTACCTGGGTAAAGATTAGTCCGCCATACTAATAAGAGCCTTTATATAGCTATGGCAATTCTATGTAATGAATCTGGTATCCAGAGGGGAGGAACTACAAACATATGAAGGTGCATAAATTCATGCGCTCGATGATCGAGGGTTATTGCTTTGTTTTGCTGAGCTGTGTAATGGTTATTATTATTATTATTATTACTATTGTTCAGACTTTTCTTTTTTAGCTTAGTTATTAGTTGATATTTATGTAATTAACAGGTTTGGTTTTTAATATTAGTTTGAATTGTTTGGTTTTGTATTTGTTGTAATACTCAAAAGAAAAAAAAATGTTTTTTTCATAAAAATACATTAAAAAGAATATACTGACGTTTTCCCCCCGAAAGAGATGCACCTGGCACATTCCAGTAACTTGCACAACTTGTTTATAATTCTGGTAAACCTACACAGTACATTCAATGTGCTGTTTGACCATAATGCAACTGAAGTTAAATCTGACCATATCCTAAATTTGTGTGTGTGTGTGTGTGTGTGTGTGTGTGTGTGTGTGTGTGTGTGTGTGTGTAGAAACAAATAGCAAACCTTTCTAGTTTATTTAGCTCAGCTATTCACTGGATATCAGTGAGCAGCCAGCTTTCTAACTCTTGGGAAACAAATGTTGCAAATAACATGGACATAACTATAAGTACTAACTAATGTGCCCTTAAGTTAATATGAATTATTGCAGAGTCTTACCACTTATAACTTGTGAAAGCTGAGATTCATCATTTATGAAACCTTTCAAAGAATCATCGTTGATATTGTCACAGTCATCTTCATCGGAGGACACATATTCAGCTCCATCCAAGGAAAGCTCAGCCTCTTCATCAAGAAACTGTCGAGCAACATGCTAAAAATAAACCAAGACAACAGTCAACTAATTAGTATTAAATTGCAAAACATTACCAACCTAACCTTCCAGATACATACCTTGCAAAAAAGAAAGTTGAGCTGCCCTGTATTAGTTTGGTCATGATACGGATACCATGAAACTGTTCTCATGCAAATTAATACACAAATATACATACGCATGTTATCTTTTTACTTAAAAGGCTTGAACACAATTTAGGTGAGGACATCTGATTACTTTTTTGGATGACGTGTTAAAGTGCGACCCATCTGCTGGACCACGTGGATGCAAAAGATCCAATGAGTCTACTCAAACATTTTCATAGAATCATAGGACTCTCACAGTGCACAAAGAGGATGCCACCCAGACACACCCTACCCCAAAAACTGGGGTTTTTACCATGGCTAACCATCAAACCTGCATATTGGACACTACAGGGCAATTATTTTTTAAACATTGCCAATCCACCTAACCTGCACATCTTTGGACTGTGGGAGGAAACCAGAGCACCTGAATCAAACACATGCAGCAGTGGAGAGAACATGAAAGCTCCATACAGACAGACGAATCAAACCTGGGATCCTAGTACTGTGAGGCAGCAAAGCTAATCACTGTGCTGCCTTACATGTCCCCATGTCTTGGCTGACAATCAAGTAATATATCAACTGGACATCATGGGAACATTGCACAGATTTGTTGCTGCATTTACTTTAAAAAGCAGTTAAGACAAAAGATTTCAGGCCATCAAGAATGTGGGACGTGTCACATCTCATTTTCTTATTCTTGCAATCTGCACAAAGAATTAGACTGGAAAAAATGCCACACTAAACATTCTGCAGAAGTTCATAATAGTTTTCCACAATTGAGTTCTTATGTCAGAAAGCGCAAAAGTTAAATTTAGTGCAAGGTACTTTATTATTTAAAGTTTCCATACAAATGTAATGTGCTGTTGCAGTAATTATATGCATAGAAGATCATTTGAGTGCCAGGCTAAAATAAATCATTCCTCTCAATTTTGAATTTTTCCAGATGCAATTTTACTTCACCCATAACAACTTCATCATTCAAGCTACTTGGTTTTACACTGGTAAAAAGAAGCCTTGATCAATTTTGTTACAATGGCTGTCCAATTGGTTCGTTATTTAATTCAAAGTTCATGGGAAGTGGGCATCACTGCTAAGGCCAGCAATTACTGCCTGTCCCTAATTGCCTTTAAGGTGAATGGCTTGCCCGGCCATTTCAGAAAGCAATTCAGATTCAACCAAAGAAATTGCTGGAAATTTTGAGATCTGGCAGCATTTGAGAAGAGAAATCAGAGTTAACGTTTCGAATCCAGTGACCCTTCTTCAGAACTGACGGTAGTTAGGAAAAGGATGTTTTTTTTATGCAGAAGGTAGGGTGAACGCTAAATGATAAATGGAGATAGAACTCACAGAAAAAGAAAAAGAGTTGGACAGACAAAGGAGTGGATATTGATCAGCCCAGGTTGATTGATTTATTATCACATGTATCTAAGCACAGTGAAAAACTTTATTTAAGAGCAGTCCAGGCATAGTAAGCAAGAACATACAGATCATAAGGTAAAAAAGAAACTTGGACAGAGACATATAGGTTACATCGCACAGGGCGTGCACAGGCAAGATCAACATTAGCAAGTTAGAGAGTCCATCCATCAGTCTAACGACAGCAGGGAAGAAGCTGGCCCATGCATTCAAGCATCTCTATCTTCTGTCTGACAGAAGAGGTTGAAGGAGAGCAATACTGGGGCACGATGGGTCTTTGATGATATTGGCAGCCTTTCCACATGTAAATGGAGTCCATGGATGGAAGGTTGGCTTCTGTAATGGTCTGGGCTGTGCATACAAACTTCTGTAGTTTTTTGGCAGAGTAGTTGCCCTATCAGGTCGTTGTGCATCCAGATACTTTGCTTTCTATGGTGCATCTGTAAAAGTTGGTGAGGGACCTCGAGGACATGCTAAATTTCCTGAGCCACCTTCTTGACCGTCGCATCTATGAGTGAAATCCAGGACAGATGGTCAGTTATTGCCACTCCTAGGTACTTTACACTCTCCACCCTCTCAACCTCAGCTGCATTAATGTAGATGGGAGCTTCTTTCAGAAGTCAATGCTCAGTTCTTTAGTTTTGCCAAAATTGAGAGAGGGGTTATTCTCAATGCAACCCATCATCAAGCCCTCTATCTCCTTTCTGTATTCAGACTCATCATTGTTTGATTTCTGCCCTACCAGAGTCATGTTATCAGCAAATTTGTAGATGGCATTCATCCATAATTTGGCAACAGAGTCATGGGTGTACAGGGATTACAGGAAGGGGCTGAGAACATATCCTTGGATGCGGGTTGGGGGGACTCGAGTGTTCAGTGCTATTGTGGATCAGGTGCAATAAAATAGTTCAAATACTGCATATTGCAATAATTGAATATACAACTAAAACTGCACCTACCTCTCGCCTCCGGGATTGATGAATATTTCTAAACAATTTGGCACCATTATTATTCTCGTTTGAAGGGTCTTTAAAATCATCGTCTTCACTGTCTGTGAAGCCTAACTGAGAAATTAAGCAATCCAAAGAACAAGATTTAATTATTTTTTCATCCAAACGTTTAGTTGACACTTCAATGATACATACAAAAGACCAACGGTGAACGAGTGGAAATTAGGAAATATTTTACTAATAAATGTAATGTCACTGCAAACTACCAGGAGCATTTCCTACAATTCAAAAGCTATAATTCTAGATATGAAACATATTGAGTAATGGCTTCATGCAGAACCTTTTATCAAACAGCTATGTGTAGAGAATTGCAGTGCTACAGGTAATAAAAACCATCAACTCGGAGTATCAGTTCTTATATTTGAATAGCTGTAAATTACTGTCATATACTTAATTTAATCGCATATCTTGACTTGCAAATTGATAATGGCAACAGTTTTAAAGTAAAAGGAAAATTACATTGCACTAGCATCAGACTGAATTTCTAGAAAAAAAGTAACTATTTTTCATACACAGTAGCGCCTCGACTTACGAACTTAATCCGTTCACGAACTGAATCAATTTTTCCCATTGTTCGGATAACGTAAGAATGCTTGGACGACTGTTCACAGCGCACGCGCCAAAGACTAACTGAATGAGATCACGTGGGACCAGAGAGCTTTTGCTTTCAACAAGCGGGTAGCAAAGCAGAACAATGAAACCACGTGGTCGCACACGGGCGTTTTGCGTTCGTACCTTGAATTTCGTATGTACGTTGAAGCAAAATTTTATGTACAATCCTGTTCATAAACTGATTTGTTCGTGAACAGGGTTGTTAGTATGTCAAGGTGCTACTGTACTTCTAAGAAATATCAAGGCAAACACCCAAATGCAATTAGAAAACATTCAGTGACACAGTTGACTTTAACCCCTATAATAATGAATAATGGGTTCAAATCCCAGTGCCATTTGAAACCTATTCAACAGATATATATACTATATGTTCCACTAGAATTAAATTATTTACATACATTAAGCATTTTCCTGGCTTTCCAGTTGGGTAAAATAGGAGAGTTGAGCTCATAGGTTAGAGTTACCTGTAACATAGAACATTTAGGCAAAAATTAAAAATTTATTGACTACTGATCACCATTACTCATTACAAACAGCACAGGCAGGAATTTCAATCGTACATATCAAACAGCTTCAAATTCAATTTAATTATTCTTCTCACTCTCTGGTCATTGGGGTTCTTTTGACCTATTCCTTTCGTTTTCATTGGTCACATTCCAATGGCATACAGAAAGAAAGGTTAAAAAGCATTTCTTTCACTTGATGTTATAAGGGTCTTTCTAACTCTGAAGGAAGTGCCGTTCAACAGCATCAACGACCAACAGTTCTGGTAATGTTGGGCAGCCTCATCACAGCTGTAAATATTTCCAACTTCCAGTTTTCCTTTAAATGTGCTATCATGAACATAAATATACCTACATTTAAATGATTTAATATCACCAATTTCATATATTTTAATGAATCTTTCCCTGCCTCACCCAAGGTGCAGTAAAGCTTCAGCTGCCAAAAACTTCGTCAAACAATATTTCAAATATGTCTTAATGTTAAATATCAAATTTTATAAAGAATGTGCTGGACGGTGAAGGGTAGAGCACCAATTCATAGTATAATAGTATAAAGGGACTTAATGATTGCATTGAGTTGAGTTTGAAAGGTGATATAATTAAGGATTTTAAAATAAAATAATCTGAAAAAGAGAGAAATTATTTTCTGATAGAAGAATTCAGAACCATTACAAACAATATTACCACTAGAGTTAGAACATCTCAAAACAAAATCTCAAAACATTATTCATTCAAAGGATTGTGGAAACCATTAATCTGTTTAGGCTGTAATGCTGGGCAAGTTGAAATTTCCAAAATTGAAAATGCTAGATTTTGTTTTGTTAGGCAAGACTTTAGTAGAAATAAATCGCAAGACGTGGTCATCAGCCTGCTGGTAGGGATTTGGGAAAAAAGCAGATCAACAGAGTAAAAGGCACATGATTCAGCTGAATGTCTGACAAGTTCAGAGTGTCACTCCTGGTCACTGAGAGATTATACTTGGCACACAACTGAAACAGCCAAGATCCATTCAAGATTTCCTTCTCTACTTAGTATTGAACAAGGATGTCTACCCAAAACTAGCCAATATCCAAACTAGCAATAACACGGAGTAGAAGAATAATTTTGCCAGCTATAAGAACTGATGATAGGATAGGGTGCAGATCATCAAAAAACCTGTCCTGTGCATCGCCACAGTTAGCTACTGTGGGAGCAAATACACAAATAGGTGTTATGTTTTTGCAAAGAAAGGTGTAGGTTCCTGGTTTTTAACATCCTTTGAAATCTCTCTCCAGAAGATGAAACCAAGTCCTGCCTCTTAGCAATCTGAAGGAGGTAGGCCATTTCAAATGGAGCCTGTTCCTATTGCTCCAAGCCAATTTTCGCCGAAGGCAGCTTGAGTGCACCTACACTCTACGCTCCCAAGATACTACAGCTGAAGGATGTTCTTGTCTATCATATGTCTGATGATCTGAGAGTGTTGACGTACCAGCATCACATTTAGAACTATAAATTTGTAGCACCCAAAGCACTTTCATACAGAGTCTTGGTTTAAAAGAAATTGCATTCATCTTAATCAAGTTTTGACATTATAAAAATGCATTTGAATTATTCTGTACAACGATGTATTTCAATGCCAGTTATCAAATAGTGTACTCACTTCAGGCGATTCCAGAACACCAACTTTAATTCTTTTACAAGGTCTTCTGATAACTTCATCTTCACTCTCACTGTTGCACCCACCTGAGGAAAGCAACATTTTCCCATAAATCAGAAACAGCTAATTAATAAACATCCTGGAAATAATCACAGAAAGGTGACGGCCTAGTGATATCATCACTACGTTATTAATCCACAAACCCAGAAAATGTTGTGGGGACCCAGGTTTGAATCCCAGCACGGCAAATGGTGGAATTTGAATTCAATAAAGAAAAGAATAAATCTGGAACTAAGAATCCACTGATGACCGTGAAACCAATGCCAACGTCAGAAAATCCCATCTGGATCACGAATGTCCTTCAGGGAAGGAAATTTGCTATTCTCGTCTGCTGTGGCCTACGTGCGACTCCAAACCCACAACAATGTGATCGACTCTCAACCTCCTTCTGAAATGGCCTAGCAAGCCATTCGGTTGTACGAATTCCTACAAGGTCTCAAAGAAATGAAACCATAGGATCACCTGACATCCACCTAGGCACCGAAAAAGACAGTGGCAGAAACAGCCTTGTTGACCCTGCAAAGTTCTCCTAACATCTGGAGACTAGCGCCAAAATTGGGATAGCTTTCTCATAGACTGATAAACAATAGCCTGACATAGTCATACTCACAGAATCATGCCTTACAGAAAATGTCACAGATACCACCATCACCATCCCCATCCCTGGATATATCCTGTCTCACCTGCAAGGCAGACCCAGCAGAGGTGGCCACACAGTGCTATACAGTCAGGAGGGAGTTGCTCAGTGAGTCTTCAACATTGACTCTGGAACATCATGAGGTCTTATGGCTTCAGGTTAAACGTGGGCAAGGAACCCTCCTGCTGATTAGCACGTACCATCCTTCCTCAGAGGATGAATCGATACTCCTCCTTGTTGAACAACATTTGGAGAAAGCACTGAGGTTGGCACTGAGGAATGCACAAAATGTATTCTGGGTAGGGGATTTCAATGTCCACCACTAAGAGTAGCTCGGCAGAAGTACTACTGATTGAGCTGATTGGGTCCTGAAAGACATAGTTGCTAGACTAGGGCTGGGACAGCTGGTGAGGGAAAAACATACTTGACTTCATCCTTTCCAATCTGCCAGCTGTAGATGCGTCTGTCCATCATTTTATCGGTAAGAGCAACAGTTCTTGTTGAGACAAATGAGACATGCTTCGAAGAGATCCAGCAACTCAAGACTGAGCATCCATGAGATGCTGTGGGTCATTAACAGCAGCAGCAGTGTACACCATCGCAAATTCTAACTCATGATCCAGCATTTTCCCCATTCAAGCATGAATATCAAGCCAGGGGATGAACCCTGGTTCTACAGAGAGTACATGAGGGCATGCCAGAACCAGCACCAGCATACCTGAAGATGAGGAGTCAACCTGGTGAAGCCACCAAACAGGACTACTTACATACCAAAAAATATAAGCAGTAAGTAATAGAGAGAGACACGCGATCCCACAACCAACGGACCAGATCTAAGCTCTGCATTCCTGTCACAGTGGTGGTGAATGATTAAGCAACTCACTGGAAGAGGCAGCTTTATAAATATCCCCAAACTCAGTGACGGAAGAGCCCAGTACATCCGTGCAAAAGATAAGGCTGAAGATTTTGCAATAATCTACAGCCAGAAGTGCCAAGTGAATGATCCATCTCGGTCCCCATCCAGTTGTTCCCAGCATTATAGATACCAGGTTCTTCAACTAATTCAATTTACTCCATGTGACATCAAAACACACTTGGAGGCACTGGATACTACAAAGGCTACAACATTCCGGCAATAGTCCTGAAGACTTATTCTCCAGAACTTGCCATTCTCCTAGTCAAACTCTTCCAATACAGTTCCAACACTGGCATCCAATCGACAATAACTTCCCAAGTACATAAAAAGCAGGACAAATTCAACCCAGCCAATTACTGCCCGATCAGTCTACTGTCAATCATCAGTAAAAGGGATAGAAAGTTTCATCAACAGTACTATCAAACAGTACCTGCTCAGCAATAACTTGCATAGTGATGATGTCGATGTGCCAGTGTTGAACTGGGAGGAACACAGTCAAAAATCACATAACACCAGGTTATATTCCAACTGGTTTATTTGGAAGTACGAGATTTCGAGGTGCTGCTTCTTCATCGGGTCTCCATGGAGCAGGATTATAAGATGGAGAATTTATTGCAAATGATTACAGTGTCATGCAACTGAATTGAACAAACCAGTGATGCCCAGTTTGGGTTCTGCCACGGCCATTCAGTTCCTGACAACTTTGGTTCAAAAACGAACAAACAAGCTGAATTCCAGAGGTGAGTATCACAGGGAAAACTCTCTGGAGGTTAGAGTCATACCTGACACATACGAAGATGGTTACGATTGCTGGAGATTAGTCATCTCAGCTCCAGGACATTTCTGCAGGAGTTCTTCAGGGTAATGTTCTAGGCCCAAACATCCTCAGCTGCCTCAATGACTTTCCCACCATCATAACGTCAGAAGTAGGGATATTCGTTGATGACTGCACAATGTTCAGCACCATTCGCGACTCCTCAGACACTGAAGCAGTCCATGTCCAAATACAAGATCTGGACAATAGCTAGGCTTAGACTAACCAGTGACAAGTAACATTTGTGCCACACAAATGCTAGGCTATGACCATCACTAACAAAAGTCAACCTAACCACCGCCCCTTGATGTTCAATGGTATTACCATCACCGAATCCCGCACTATCATTAATCAGAAACTCAACTGAACTCACCACATAAATACAGCAGCTACAAGAGCTGGTCAGAGGCGCGGAATACTGTGACGAGTAACTCACCTAACTCCGCATCAACTACAAGCCTCAATTCAGGAGTGTAATGGAATACTCCTCACTTGCCTGGATGAGTGCAGTCCCCACAACACTCAAGAAGTTTGACTCCATTCAGGACAAAGCAGCCACTTGCCTCATATATAGCCAAATAAGCATCCGCTCCCTCCACCACCAGTGGCAGCAGGATCTACAAGATGCACTGCAGAAATTCAGCAAAGATCCTCATGCAGCACCGCCCAAACTCATGACCACTTTTGATGAAGCTGCTCCTTTAACAACCTTAGGTTGTCCTTGGTTTTTTCTTCAAGAGGTCGTAAAAACACAGGTTCTGAAAAGTCTGAGTTTGGATGCATTTTAAGGCCAACTTGTTTACAGCTAACAGGTACTGCCACAGATAGAAAGCTTTCAAGTTTTAAAATGAAGGCTTTCAAATTTTCCCACCTCAGCTTTTCTCTGGTTTGGTTTCTTTTAGAAGTAGTTGTGTAGAAACACTGCTGGAATTCGAAAGCAAACTCAGGCTGGTTCTCTTTCACTGACTCCCATCCTATAAGAACTTGTATTTGATTTTACCTTTTGTGCCAAGGGTGTTTATGGAGACTGTTGCAAGTATTTTGGAACAGCATCATTAAGAGGGATGATTTGTTGTGTTTTCAGATAGGATAAGTTATTTGATATTCTGTTTTTTGCTCTTGGTGTTTCATTTGGTAATTTTATAAATACATTCTGTCTTGTTCAAAACTAAGTGGTTTGACCAACTGATTCTCTCTTGGAATACCCACCTTACACTTGCTGAAAACGACCTGGTCCATAACAACTTCCATCTACAAGGACAAGGGCAACAGATATACGAGAACACCATCACCTTCAAGTTCGCCTCCAAGCCAATCATCATCCTGACTTGGAAATATATCACTATTCCCTCACTGTCGCTGAGTCAAAATCCTGAAATTCCCTCCCTGATGACATGATAGGTCAACCTACAGCAAGTGGACCGCAGCAGTTCAAGGTAGCAGCTCACTACCACCTTCTCAAGGGAAACTAGGGATGGGCAATAAATGTTGACCAGCCAGCATTGCCTACATCCCACAAAATGAATAAATAAAAAAAAATCCTTTAAGTCATACTTTTAAGTTTTAATATTTTCGTAAGGACAGCAAAAGCGCACCGGGTTTAATCTTCTTTTGATTTCTAATGCTGACAGAAACATGTTAATTAACATAGATCATTCATAAGGACAATATAGAAATGAATGTTTCCTTCTAAATATGAACAAAATGCACATATTATTTGTAATGCATGTTTCTTTTTACAGTATAATTATACCTCACTGGAATGCAAAGCAAGTTTGAATATTTAAAATGCTGCATTCATTTTTGCCAGGAGTAACTAACTCCAGTTCTTATTTGACTTCAAAAGTGAGTTACTATTAATTTATGACTATTCTCACTGGACATCAACATGAAGCTATTCTCCAGCTATTTAAAGGTTTCATAGAATCATAATTACACAGCAAGGAACCCTTTGGTCCAACCAGTCCAATCCGACCACGTACCGCCAGCCTGCACTTGGCCCGTATCCCTCTAACCATTTCCTATTCATGAACTTGTCCAAAAGTCTTTTAAATGTTGTAATGGTTCTGCACGAACCATTTTCTCTGTCAATTCATTCCACGCACAAACCACTCTGGGTAAAGACATTGCCCGCCCACCCCACCTCCATGTTCTTTTAAAATCTTTCTCCTCTCACCTTATAAATATGCTCAAGTTTAAAACTCCCCCAACGTAGGGAAAAGACCCTAGATATTCACTTTATCTTTGCCACTCATGATTTTATAAACCTCAATAATGTCATCCAGCAACCTCCTACACTCCAAAGAAAAAAGTGCCAACCTTTGACCCAATTGATCAAAATCTCTTTGTATGGATCAGGGATGGGTCAAATACGGTGCAGAATGGTCTCAAGGGGGAGAGGGACCAGCAGGAGGTCATTGTACACACTGGAACCAACCAGACATGAAAAGAAAAAGGATGAGATTCTGAAAAGAGAATACAGAGTTAGGCAGGAATTCAAAGAGGTCCTCAAGAATAGTAATGTCTGGATTACTCCCGGTGCTACGAGCTAGTGAGGGTAGGAATAGGTGGATAGAGCAGATGAATGCATGACTGAGGAGCTGATGTATGGAAGAAGGATTCACATTTTTGGATCATTGGAATCTCTTCTGGGGTAAAAGTGACTTGTTCAAGAAGGACGGATTGCACCTGAATTGGAAGGGAATAATATACTGGCAGGGAGATTTGCTAGAGCTACTCAGGAGGATTTAAACTAGTAAGGTGCGGGAGTGGGACCCAGGGAGATAGTGAGGAAGAAATCAATATGAGACGGGTACAGCTGAGAACAAAGACGAGTCAAACAGTCAGGGCAGGTCGGGACAAAGCAGAGAACAAGGTAGGACTGATAAATTAAACTGCATTTATTTCAGTGCAAGAGGCCTAACAAGGAAGGCAGAAAATCTCAGGGCATGGTTAGGAACATGGGACTGGGATATCATAGCAATTACTGAAACGTGGCTCAGGGGTGGCAGCTTAATATTCCAGTATACAAATGCTATAGGAAGGACAGAAAGGGAAGCAAGATAGGAGAGGGAGTGGCATTTTTGAGAAGGGATAGCATTACAGCCATACTGAGGGAGGACAGCCATACATTCAGGGAAGTTAGTTGGATGGAACTGAGAAATAAGAAAGGGTTGATCAACTTCCTGAGGTTGTATTATAGACCCCCAATAGTCAGTGGGAAATTGAGAAACAAATTTGTAAAGAGATTTCAGTTATCTGTGAGAATAATAGGGTAGCTATGGTAAGGAATTTTGAACTTTCCAAACATAGACTGGGACTGCCATAGTGTTAAGGGTTTAGATGGCGAGGAATTTGCTATGTGCATACAAGAAATTTTCCTGATTCAGTATGTGGATATAACAACTACAGAAGGTGCAAAACCTGACCTACTCTTGGGAAATAAGGCAGGACAGTGACTGAGGTGTCAGTGGGGGAGCACTTTGGGACAATAAATCTATTAGTTTTAAAATAGTGATGGAAATGAGAGAGTGGATATAAAAGTTGAAGTTCTAAATTGGAGGAAGGCTAATTTTGACAAAAGCTGATTGGGGACAATTGTTCGCAGGTAAAGGGATGGCTGGAAAATGGGAAGCCTTCAGAAATGAGGTAACTAGAGTCCAGAGACAGTATATTCCAGTAAGGGTGAAAGGAAAGGCTGGTAGGTGTAGAGCATGCTGGATAACTAGAGAAATTTGAGGGTCTGGTTAAGAAAAAGACAGGAGAGATCGAGAGAATCCTTAGAAGAGTATAAAGCCAGTAGGAGTATACTCAAGAGGGAAATCAGAAGGGCAAAAAGGGGTCATGAGGTAGCTTTGGCAAATAGGGTTAAGGAGAATCCAAAGAGTTTTTACAAATACATTAAGGACAAAAGGATAACTAGGGAGAGAATAGGGGCCCTCAACGATCAGCAAGGCCACCTTTGTCTGGAGTCGCAGGCAATGGGGGAGATACCAAACGAGTATTTTGAATCAGTATTTACTGTGAAAAAGGACATGGAAGATATAGAACGTAGAGAATTAGATGGTGACATCTTAAAAACTGTCCATATTACAGAAGAGGAAGTGCTAGATGTCCTGAAATGTATAAAAGTGGATAAATCCCCAAGACCTGATCAGATGCACCCTAGAACTCTGTGGGATGCTATGGAAGTGATTGCTGGGGTTCTTACTGAAATATTTGTATCATCGATAGTCACAAGTGGTGCCACTATTTAAGAAAGATGGTAAGGCCAAGCCAGGGAATTATAGACCAGTGAGGCTGACATCAGTTGTGGGCAAGGTGTGGGAGGGAGCCTGAGGGACAGGATGTACATCTATTTGGAAAGGCAAGGACTGATTAGGGATAGTCAACATGGCTTTGTGGGAAAGAAATCATGTCTCATGAATGAGTTTCTTGAAGAAGTATCAAAGAGGATTGATGAGGGCAGAGTATTAGACATGATCTGTATGGACTTCAGTATGGCGTTCAACAAGATTAGATCTCATTGAATACAAGGGAGAACTAGCCATTTGGATACAGAACTGGCTTCAAGGTAGATGACAGAGGGGGTGGTGGAGAGATGTTTTTCAGACTGGAGGCCTGTGACCAGTGGAGTGCCACAAGGATTGGTGCTGGGTCACCATTACTTTTCATCATTTATATAAATGATTTGGATATGAACGTTAGGAGGTACAGTTAGTAAGTTTGCAGATAACACCAGAATTGGAGGTGTAGTGGACAGCAAAGAAGGTTACCTCAGATTACAAAGGAGTCTTGATCAGATGGGTCAGTGGACTGAGGAGTGGCAGATGGAGTTTAATTTAGATAAATGTGAGGTGCTACATTTTGGGAAAGCAAATCTTAGCAGGACTTATATACTTAATGGTAAGGCTCTACAGAGTGTTACTGAACAAAGAGACCTTGGATTGCAGGTTCATATCTCCCTAAAAGTAGAGTTGCAGGTAGATCGAATAGTGAAGGAGGCGTTTGGTATGCTTTCCTTTATTGGTCAGAGTATTAAGTACAGGAGTTGAGGGGTCATGTTGCAGCTGTACAGGACATTGGTAAGGCCACTTTTGGACTATTGCATGCAATTCTGGTCTCCTTCCTATTGGAAGGATGTTGTGAAACATGAAAGGGTTCAAAAAGATTTATAAGGATGTTGCCAGGGTTGGAGGATTTGAACTACAGGGAGAGGTTGAATAGGCTTAGGCTGTTTTCCCTGCAGTGTCAGAGGCTGAGGGGTGACTTTATGGAGGTTTATAAGATCCTCAGGGGCATGGATAGGATAAATGGAAAGGTCCTTTCCCTGGGGTGGGGGAGTCCAGAACTAGAAGGCATAAGTTTAGGGTGAGAGGGGAAAGGTATCAAAGAGACTTAAGGGGCAACTTTTTCACTCAGAGGGTGGTGTGTGCGTGGAATGGGCTGCCAGCAGAAGTGGTGGCACCAAGTACAGTTGCAACATTTAAAAGGTATCTGGATGGGTATATAGGAATAGGAAGGGTTTGGAGTGATATGAGCTGGGTGCTGGCAGGTGGGGCTAGATTGGGGTGGGATATCTGGTCGGCATGGACGAGTTGAATGGAAGGGTCTTTTTCCTTGCCATACGTTTCTATGACTCTATGACTTTAGATAACCTCCTTTACTTTCAAGAAGGAGATGCAGTTTAGTTTCATTAAGACAAACAAGTCTTGGCAAAGTTTGTAAAATTAAGCAGAAAGGATGAAACAGAACAAAAGGTACTCAAAGCTTATGAACCAGCAGATATTTCCATGGAATGGAAACTATTACACCTGCGTCTCAGTGCCTAGTTCATTCAACTACTGTGATCAACTCCAAAGGCTTATGAGACTTTAACAAAGAAATAACATTTTATTTCACATTAAATAAGCAATAACTCAGCAAGCTAACAAAAGCCCTGGTTTGAAGGCAACAGTTGAGTAACTCAAATACAATCAACAACTGTAGTAAATATTGTATTATTTACAAACATTACATGTGAAGAAGTACACATTCTTTAGAAATAGAGGAGGTCGGTTAGCCAGGTTGGCTGGACAACTCGTTTACAATGCAGTAATGTCAACAATATGCGTTCAGCTGAGGTTACAACGAAGGACTCTCATCAATTTTTCCCCTTACCCAAGTCATGACAACCATCAGGTTAAATCACCACCAGCCATCCCATTTACAAACACCTTACTAAATGAGAACATAGTCACCTCTCAGATCTTGAACCAAATTTCTCTCAATTCTGTGTTTAAATCTCACCAATTAAGTTTCTTGACTTTGGAACGGTTCTGAATTGGCATTAATTAATGTCACAAATGTGGCCTCAGTAATTATGACCAAGATGCACACCCCCTTCTCATCCTTCAAAAATTAGTCAGTCAATCAAGCACCATAGTTCAACTAGCCAGGTCACTGAAACTCCATCCTCTTGGTTCCAACCTTGCCCATCTTCCCAAAGTAGGCAATGGAACTGTGTTTCTCTCCAAAGGATCTATCCATTGCCCCTTCTCTTTTAACCTACATTCCGTACCACATTAGCATTATCCACTGTCATGCTATCAGTTTCCAAATGAATGCTCTATCTACTTATCTTCCACTTCCCGGAATTCCACTGTATTGTCAAGTTGCTTGTTTGGCAATTTGTTATAAGTGAGCTACAATTTTCTCCAGTTAAACTTTGAAGGCAAAAGCCACAGTCAATCAGGTTCCATGAAAAGCCTCCTTTTCTCATATTTAGTCTCACACTGAAAGATGGTTTACAGCCTTCATACCCTATTTGTCAGAGCCGAACTCCCATTCCCATGGTCTCCCTTTTACTTTCTACTTCTAATGTGGTAAACTTCTGCTCTGCCTCAGCCCAAATATTATATTAATGTCTTTGCCTCAATTATTGATACTTTGCTGGTCAGCCTCTTATTTTCCAGACTTTAACGCTCCAATCATCCAAAAACCTTTTCTGTTTCCTATCCTATGCTACTCCATCAGTCCTGATACTGGTGACTAATATTAAAGCCTGGAACCCCAATTTGTTCAAATTAGAAGTCCCATCTCAGATGGGAGTTAAAGTTGGGGGGCTTTAACTTCCTCCAACATTGACTGGAAATGCTGTAACTCTCATGTCAGATGGATCAGTATTTGTTCAATGCGTGCAGGAGGATTCCCTGACAGTATGTCGAAGGGCCGACAAGAGGGGAGGCCACACTGGATCTGGTGCTTGGTAATGAACCAGACCAGGTGTTTGATTTTGTGGTAGGTGAGCACTTGAAAGAGTGACCATAATTCAGTTACGTTTAGCGATGGAAAGGGATAGGTACATGTCATAGCGCAAGAGTTATCGATGGGAGAAAAGGCAATTATAATGCGATTAAGCAAGCCTTAGGATAGAATGGGGTAGCAAAATGCAGGGGATGGGGACAATCGAAATGTGGAGCTGGTTTAAAGGAACAGATATTGTATGTTCTTGACAGGTATGACCCTGTCAGCAGGGAGGAAGTGATAAGGAAAGGGAATCGTGGTTTACGACAGAAATTGCAGCTCTTGTTAAGCGGAAGGAGGGTTATGTGCCAATGAGACAAGATGGTTCAGATGAGGCGATAGAGTGTTACAGATTAGCTAGGAAGGATTTAAAGAGAGAGTTAAGAAGAGCAAAGAGAGGACATGAACAGTATTGAGCAGGTAAAATAAAGGAAAACCCTAAATCTTTCTATAGGTAAGTGACGAATAAAAGGATGACAAGGGTAGGAATAGGATCAGTCAAAGACATAAGTGGAAAGTTGTGTGTGGATCCTGTGAAGATCAGAGTTGCTAATCGAATATTTCTCATCAGTTTTCACTCAGGAAAAGAATATTGTAATGGAGAAGAATGACATACAAGATATTAGACTAAAAAGGATAGAGGTTAATAAGGAAGAGGCATTATCAATTCTAGAAGTGAAAGTAGACAAGTCCCTTGGGCCAAATGAGACTTATTTGAGGATTCTCTGGGAAGCTAGGGAGGTGGTGTTGGAGCTTTTGGCTGTGATCTTTGAGTCATCATTGTCTACAGGTTTAGTACCAGAGGACTGGAGGATTGCAAATGTTGTGCTCTTGCTCAAGAAGGGCAGTAGAGATGACCCAGGTAAGTATAGACAAGTGAGCCTTACGTCTGTTATAGGAAAAGGTTTGGAAAGGATTATGAGAAATACGATTTATAATCATCTAACAAGTAACAATTTGATTGCAGATAGTCAACATGGCATGGCTTCGTCAAGGACAGGTCACGTCTCACAAACCTCATTAAGGTTTTTTGAGAAAGTGATCAAGCATGTTGATGAAGGTAGGACAGTTGACGTGGTGTACGTGGACTTTAGTAAGGCCTTTAATAAGATTCGATATGGTAGGCTCTTGGAGAAAATGTAGAGGGATGGGATTTAGGGTGATTTGGCAGTTTGGATTAGAAACTGGCTTTCTGCAAGAAGGTAGTGAATGGTGGTTGATGGAAAATATTCAGCCTGGAGTCCGATTACTAGTGGTGTACCACAACAATCTTTTTTGGGGCCACTGCTGTTTGTCATTTTTATAAATGACTTAGACGCAGGCATAGGTGGATGGATTAATAAGTTTGCAGATGACACTAAAGTCGGTGCTGCAGGTTGCAGGGGGACTTGGATAAACTGCAGAATTGGGCTGAGAGATGGCAAATGGAGTTCAATGCAGAGAAATGTGAGGTGATTCACTTTGGGAAGAATGACAGGAAGGCAGAATACTGGATCAATGGAAAGATTTTTGGTCTTGTGTATGTGCAGCGGGATCTTGGAGTCTATGTACATATATCCCTGAAAGTTGCCACACAGGTTGATAGTGCTGTTAAGGAGGTATACGATGTGTTAGGTTTTATTGGTAGAGGATTTGAGTTCCGGAGCCATAATGTCATGCTACAATTATATAAAATGCTAGTGTGGCCACACTCGTGTACAGTTCTGGTCGCCCCATTACAGGAAGGATGTGGAAGCATTGGAAAAGGTGCAGAGGAGATTTACGAGCTTGTTGCCTGCTCTGGAGGAAAGGTCTTACGAGGAAAGGCTGAGACACTTGGGTCTGTTCTTATTGGAAAGAAGGCAGCTAAGAGGGGATTTGATAGAGACACACAAGATGATCAGAAGATCAGATAGGGTGGACAGTGAAAGACCTTTTCCTAGGATAATGTACAAGGGTGCATAGCTACAAATTGAAGGGTGATAGATTTAAGACAGATGCCAGAGGAAGGTTCTTTACTCAGAGTGGTTGGAGTGCGGAATGCCCTGCCTGCCAATGTAGTTAACTCAGCCACATTAGGGAGATTCAAACGATCCTTGGATAAGCACATGGATGATGATGGGATAGTGTAGGGGGATGGGCTTAGATTAGTTCACAGGTCGACACAACATCAAGGGCTGAAGGGCCTATTTTGAATTTATTGTTCTATATTCTATCAGGGCTGACTGACCAAATGTTCAATAAGACTTGAGCTCCAACACTGTGTTTAAAGACCTAAAGCATAAAAGCAAAGAAATTGCAGTGAACATTTATGATACACTGGTTTGGCCTCAGCTAGAGTAATATGACCAATTCCAAGCACTGCAGTTTAGGAAGGATGTGAAGTCATTAGCCAGTGCAGAAAAGATTTACCTGAACAGCTCTAAGGCTGAAGCATTTCAGTGGCATGGATTCACTGGCAAAACTGGACATACTTCATTTGAATTGAAAGCTGAGCAATTGGGAGATGTGTTCAAAACCACAAAAAGTATGGGCAGAATAGACATTACCAGAAAGGTTGAGAACCAAAGGAATTTGATTTAAGGAGAATGACAAAAGTGCAAGAGACAAAATGAGGTGTAACATTATTCATGTTTCATGTAGATTACACTGCCTGAGCGTGTTGCGGAGATGAAATCAATGGTAACTTTTAAGAGGGAACTGGTTGATTAACTATAGAAAAAAACTTGCTAATGGAAAAGAGGGGAGTGAGGTCAACTGAGATGTTTTTGCAGAGAACCAGCATGGAAAATTGAGGGCCAAATAGTCTTCTGTGCTGTGAAAATTCTATGTTTCTATACACTACTACCTGACTAAAATAAAAGTAAAATAGTCAACTTCAAAACAGGATCAAACTTAGGGTAATTGAATACAAACTTTGTATTTTTGTACCAATAGCATTCAGATTCTATGTCACAAGACTCAATAGGGAAAGAAAAAAAACTTATCAATCACGTTGGAAACGTTCCTTGGATTCAGTGACAAATTATTTAAAAGTGGATCACCAGCTACTTTAAACCCATGAATTGGCAGTGATTGAAAAATATTAAAACAAATACATATTTTCAAACAGCAAATATTTTAAACTACATCATCCCCCCAAAAAAGGGGTATTTACTTTTAGAGTAAGAATTAATAATAAGAAGAATTAATCATTAAGTAAAATTCCAGGATGAGGGTGCTATACCTCAAAATGTCTTATTGCAAAATACAGGAAAAGTGATCACTTTGGATATTGCATAATATAAAAGGCACAAAAGGAGAATGTCACACTATCGCTCAAGCATTTCAGCAAAATCATTTGAAGGATAAAAAAAAAGAAACATTATGAATCACATTGTTTTAAAGGTAAGCATTCACTGATTCTTCTTTCCAATTCATTCACAGCATACGGGCGCCACTGACTGGACCAGAATTTCCTGCCCAGCACTAGCTGCCCAAGAGTGAATCACATGCTGTGGGTCCAGAGTCACGTATAGGCAAGACCGGGCAAAGATGGCATATTTCTCTCCCTAAATATGCATCACTAAACTCCTATTTCCAGATCATTATTGAATTGAAGTTCCACCATCTGCTATGGTTGGTTTCTGCTATCTTCTGGATTAATAGTAACAATATCACTAGGCTACTGCCTAACCGGACTACCTTCATAGAACATCCTACCACAGATAAAGAGACCAAAACTACACACAATATTCCAGGTGTGTTCTCAGCAGTATCTTGTACAGTTGCAGCAAGACATCCCTGCTCCTGTATTCAAATCCTCGCTTTATGGAGGTAAATATAACATTCACCTTCTTCACCATCTGCTGTACCTGCATGCTTACTCTCAGCAACTGGTGCAAAAAGACTGCACTGCCCCTTTCCCAATCTATCACCAGTTATTAATCTGCCTTCTTGTTTTTGCTACAGATTTGGATAATCTAACATTTATCCACAGTATACTTCACCTGCCATGTATTTACCCACTTACTCAACATGTAAAAATCACAATAGAGTTTCCTTGCAGTCTCCTCACTGCTCATTCATCCAATTAGTTTTGTGACACCTGCAAACTTGGAGAAATTACATTTAGTTGTTTCATCTAAAGCTTCAATATACACCGTGAATAGTTGTGGTTCCATGCACTGACCCCATTAGTCACTGCCTGCTGCTTTGTTTATTCCTATTCTTTGTTCCCTGTCTGCTAAACAGTCTTCTATTCATGACAATATACTCCCCACAGTCCCATGCACTTTAATTGTACATTCTAATCCCTTGTGAGACCTTATCAAAAGCCTTCAACCAGTCAACATCCACTGACTCCCTCTTATGCCTTTGAAATGCGATTTTCCTTTTGTGAATCAATGCTGATTATTAGATTAGATTAGTTAGATTACTTACAGTATGGAAATAGGCCCTTCGGCCCAACAAGTCCACACCGACCCGCCGAAGCGCAACCCACCCATACCCCCACACCTACCCCCTACCTAACATTAGGGGCAATTTAGCATGGCCAATTCACCTGACCCGCACATCTTTGAATTGTGGGAGGAAACCGGAGCACCCGGAGGAAACCCACGCAGACACAGGGAGAATGTGCAAACTTCAAACAGTCCGGCGCCTGAGTCGGGAATTGAACCCGGGTCTCAGGCGCTGTGAGACAGCGTGCCACCGTGCCGCCCATGTCTGATCGTGTCACTGTTTTCCCAAGTGTTTTGCTATTAAATCAATTATAATGGACCTCTAACGTTTTCCCCACAGCTGACATTTTCCCTACCTCTCTTTTTTTTTGAAGTAGTAAGGTTCTATTAGCTATAGTCCAATCTATAGGAATTGTTCCAGAGTCTATAGAATCGTTTAAGATGACCAATGTATCAACTATTTCTAGTGCCACTTCCTTAAATACTTTGGGATATAGATAATTGGACCAGAGGGATTTATTAGCCTTTAAGCCAATTAATCCCAATACCATTTCCCTACTAATTTGCAATTCCTTCAGTCCCTCCCTCTCATGTTCCCTAACATTTTTGGTTATTATCGGCGTCCTCTTTTCCGAGTTCAAAACTAACATAGGTATTTAATTGGTCAGCCGTCTCTTTGTTCTCATTATAATAGAAGCTTTTGCAATCAGTTTGCATGCTCCTTCCTTGTTTGCAAGCTTCCTCTCATTGAGGTCATTCTGCTATAACATGACAGTTGCATTCCAGTGCAACATCACCTTTAGAAAATTGTGCTATGGAAAACTGCTATAGGAAATCACACTGTAAAAGATCACTACAGAAAATAGCTATACCTATTCAGCAGAAAGTTTGCATTATCCAAACAACGTCCACAATTCATCAATCGCGTTATAGCCATGTTGACAAACTGCACATTATACCAGAACTGAAAATATATTGCTGGTTAAAGCACAGCAGGTCAGGCAGCATCCAAGAAACAGGAAATTCGACATTTCGGGCCAGAACCCTTCATCAGGAATGAGGAGAGTGTGCCAGGCAGGCTAAGATAAAAGGTAGGGAGGAGGGACTTGGGGGAGGGGCGATGGAGATGTGATAGGTGGAAGGAGGTCAAGGTGAGGGTGATAGGCTGGAGTGGGGTGGGGGCGGAGAGGTCAGGAAGAAGATTGCAGGTTAGGAGGGCGGTGCTGAGTTCGAGGGAATCGACTGAGACAAGGTGGAGGGAGGGGAAATGAAGAAACTGGAGAAATCCGAGTTCATCCCTTGTGGTTGGAGGGTTCCCAGGCGGAAGATGAGGTGCTCTTCCTCCAACCGTCGTGTTATGTTCTGGCGATGGAGGAGTCCAAGGACCTGCATGTCCTCGGTGGAGTGGGAGGGAGAGTTAAAGTGTTGAGCCACGGGGCGGCTGGGTTGGTTGGTCCGGGCGTCCCAGAGGTGTTCCCTGAAGCGTTCCGCAAGTAGGCGGCCCGTCTCCCCAATATAGAGGAGGCCACATCGGGTGCAGCGGATGCAATAGATGCGTGTGGAGGTGCAGGTGAACTTGTGGCGGATATGGAAGGATCCCTTGGGGCCTTGGAGAGAAGTAAGGGAGGAGGTGTGAGCGCAAGCTTTGCATTTCCTGCGGTTGCAGGGGAAGGTGCCGGGAGTGGAGGTTGGGTTGGTGGGGGGTGTGGACCTGACGAGGGAGTCATGAAGGGAGTGGTCTTTGCGGAACGCTGATAGGGGCGGCGAGGGAAATATATCCCTGGTGGTGGTACTCCAGCTCGCGGACGCCTCCTCTTATTGTCCCCTTGACCATGACCCCACCTCCCACCACCAAACCATCATTTCCCAGACCATCCATAACCTCATCACCTCAGGGGATCTCCCATCCACCACCTCCAACCTCATAGTCCCACAACCCCGCACCGCCCGTTTCTATCTCCTGCCCAAAATCCACAAACCTGACTGCCCCACCGAACTCATCTCCACGTACCTCGACACGGTTCTGTCCCCTTTAGTCCAAGAACTCCCCACCTATGTTCGGGACACCACCCATGCCCTCCACCTCCTCCAGGATTTTCGCTTCCCCGGTCCCCAACGCCTTATTTTCACGATGGACATCCAGTCCCTGTACACCTCCATCCCCCATCACGAAGGACTCAAAGCCCTCCGCTTCTTCCTTTCCCGCCGCACCAACCAGTACCCTTCCACTGACACCCTCCTTCGACTGACTGAACTGGTCCTCACCCTGAATAACTTCTCTTTCCAATCCTCCCACTTCCTCCAAACTAAAGGAGTTGCCATGGGCCCCAGCTATGCCTGTCTCTTCGTAGAATATGTGGAACAGTCCATCTTCCGCAACTACACTGGCACCACCCCCCACCTTTTCCTCCGCTACATCGATGACTGTATCGGCGCTGCCTCGTGCTCCCACGAGGAGGTTGAACAGTTCATCAAGTTTATCAACACCTTCCATCCCGACCTCAAATTCACCTGGACTGTCTCAGACTCCTCCCTCCCCTTCCTAGACCTTTCCATTTCTATCTCGGGCGACCGACTCAACACAGACATCTACTATAAACCGACTGACTCCCACAGCTTCCTGGACTACACCTCCTCCCATCCTGCCCCCTGTAAAAACGCCATCCCATATTCCCAATTCCTTCGTCTCCGCCGCATCTGCTCCCAGGACGACCAGTTCCAATACCGTACAGCCCAGATTGCCTCCTTCTTCAAGGACCGCAGATTCCCTCCAGACGTGATCGATGATGCCCTCCACCGCATCTCCTCCACATCCCGCTCCTCTGTCCTTGAGCCCTGCTCCTCCAACCGCCACCAAGACAGAACCCCACTGGTTCTCACCTACCACCCCACCAACCTCCATATACAACGTATCATCCGCCATCATTTCCGCCACCTCCAAACGGGCCCCACCACCAGGGATATATTTCCCTCCCCTCCCCTATCAGCGTTCCACAAAGACCACTCCCTTCGTGACTCCCTTGTCAGGTCCACACCCCCCACCAACCCAACCTCCACTCCTGGCACCTTCCCCTGCAACCGCAGGAAATGCAAAACTTGCGCTCACACCTCCTCCCTTACTTCTCTCCAAGGCCCCAAGGGATCTTTCCATATCCGCCACAAATTCACCTGCACCTCCACACACATCATCTGTTGCATCCGCTGCACCCGATGTGGCCTCCTCTATATTGGGGAGACGGGCCGCCTACGTGCAGAACGCTTCAGGGAACACCTCTGGGACGCCCGGACCAACCAACCCAACCACCCGTGGCTCAACACTTCAACTCTCCCTCCCACTCCACCGAGGACATGCAGGTCCTTGGACTCCTCCATTGCCAGAACATCATAACACGACGGTTGGAGGAAGAGCACCTCATCTTCCGCTTGGGAACCCTCCAACCACAAGGGATGAACTCAGATTTCTCCAGTTTCTTCATTTCCCCTCCCTCCACCTTGTCTCAGTCGATTCCCTCGAACTCAGCACCGCCCTCCTAACCTGCAATCTTCTTCCTGACCTCTCTGCCCCCACCCCACTCCGGCCTATCACCCTCACCTTGACCTCCTTCCACCTATCACATCTCCATCGCCCCTCCCCCAAGTCCCTCCTCCCTACCTTTTATCTTAGCCTGCCTGGCACACTCTCCTCATTCCTGATGAAGGGCTCTGGCCTGAAACGTCGAATTTCCTGTTCCTTGGATGCTGCCTGACCTGCTGTGCTTTAACCAGCAACATATTTTCAGCTCTGATCTCCAGCATCTGCAGACTTCATTTTTTACTCGAACATTATACCAGAACAACCTGCAATCTATTTCACCCATTATATCAATCCCTATTTTTTTTTAAACTGAAATTCGAAATGACTCCCATTCCTCAGGTCTGCTTTTATGGCCATTTTGTAAGCCCCTTTCTTGGATTTAATATAATCAAATTTCCATTGGTAGCCCTGCTCGGGTCATCTTCTCTGTTTTGCTTTGACACCAAGACAAGAATGAACAATTGTTGCAGTTTATCCATGTACTCTATATGATTGCCATTACCTCTCTACCAACATCCTCTGAAGTAATGTTCCCCATCTCGCCATAGCCAATTTGCACCTCATAATATCATAGTTTTCTTTATTTAGATTAAGAACCTGAGTCTCAAGTCAATCATGTCACCTTCCAAAGAGGAACTCTATCCTATCACGGTCATCCTTCCTCACCAGGCCTCACATGGCTAAGTTGTCAATAATTAATTTCTGAATTAGCCAAATGGTATTTATTAAAATTCTGGGT
Source organism: Hemiscyllium ocellatum (assembly GCF_020745735.1). Lineage (NCBI taxonomy): Eukaryota > Metazoa > Chordata > Chondrichthyes > Orectolobiformes > Hemiscylliidae > Hemiscyllium > Hemiscyllium ocellatum. The sequence continues at coordinate 84,645,833 of NC_083408.1, forward strand.
TTTGTCTGATATAAAATCAAGTTTCTAAAGATTTCAACTATATTGCACAGTTCTCATTTGATCAAAAGTCAAACCAAAGGTACACATTTGGATTCCAGTACAGAGCCCTAGCATTGCATTTTATAATTCCAAACACAAATGCAATCTTTTGGTTCAGTATCCCTGCCTCTGATCAAAAGCTCTGGATTCAAGTCCCATCAGGATTTGATGGTTAAGGAAGATGCACTCTTTACTGTATAGGTTGATGATCAACCATCAAATCTTTTAAAGACATGAACTGCAGGCAGTTATAGCAGGAGATATTCCTGATTCTCCAAATGATAGAAAGAACATTGGAATCTCAACCATCACTACTTATAGATCAGGACTACAATATGCATGTGAAAGCACATGAATCCAAGTGAAGTACAATATCCCTACACAGCATTCAATACACACTATTCCTGATAACATTGGAATGTTGTTAACAGTATAACAATTTATAAACCTTTCACTTAAAGTGAGTGTGAATTCAACTCTTTACAGCCATTAAATATTAAAACTTTATTATTCAAAACATTAAGGGGGATGTAGAAACAAAACTTTGTATTAAGGTGAACATTATCCCTTTATTCTCAGAAGAAATTTAGTCACTTCTTACTACAATATATCAAAAGCTATGAAACTGTAATCTATATTAGATACAAATGAATAAGAAAAAAAATCAAATCTGGCTTGCCTCTACTAATGGATATCAAGCTGCCGAACACCTTGAATTATTTCCTCCCTTTCTAACATTTTCCTCACTTTCTAACATTTTCCTCACTGATTATGTCATAGCCTTTCTAAGGGCACTGACTACTTGTGGGGCATGGTTTCGCATGTCACAAATCCCTTTCTAGTACTTTTTCTTTGTGGTACTATTCACTTTAAATTTTGAACAACCCAAGTCTGCCAACAGAATTAGGGATGAAAATGTGTTGCTGGAAAAGCACAGCAGGTCAGGCAGCATCCAAGGAACAGGAGAATCGACGTTTCGGGCATAAGCCCTTCTTCGGGAATGAGGAAAGTGTGTCCAGCAGGCTAAGATAAAAAGGTAGGGAGGTGGGACTTGGGGGAGGGGCGTTGGAGATGCGATAGATGGAATGAGGTCAAGATGAGGGTGATAGGCCGGAGTGGGCTGGGGGCAGAGGGGTCAGGAAGAGGATTGCAGGAAGATCTTCTTTCTGACCTCTCCGCCCCCACCCCAATCCGGCCTATCACCCTCACCTTGACCTCATTCCACCTATCGCATCTCCAACGCCCCTCCCCCAAGTCCCTCCTCCCTACCTTTTATCTTAGCCTGCTGGACACACTTTCCTCATTCCCGAGGAAGGGCTTATGCCCGAAACGTCGAATCTCCTGTTCCTTGGATGCTGCCTGACCTGCTATGCTTTTCCAGCAACACATTTTCAGCTCTGATCTCCAGCATCTGCAGTCCTCACTTTCTCCTCCAACAGAATTAGGGATAAAAGCCTAGTCTGAATGTAGCATATAATACATGCACAAAGGCATCCATGAATCAGTGGAACTGGAGCAGTACCCCTTTTAACTATTTTTAACCTCAATAATCCAACACAGAGGTATTGCACATTAAGAATTCATTTATAGCCAAATGTATCAGCATGGTTTTGCACTGCTATCATTGCTATTGTTATAACATAATTGCAACCTGAACTGAGAATCAGAGACTAACCTAGTATTAGAAAAGAAATTACGATTTTCAGTAGTGATATGAAATTAAAGAAAAATAAAATTCCAACATATTTATGATTTTAAAATAAAATTAAGTAGCTCACCATTAATAGATGCTTCAAGACTTTTGCTAAAAGTATTCTCTTTTTTATTTGTAAGAGGCTTCTTTTCATGCTTTTCGCTTCTGCATGCACTGTGTGTTGCAGCACAAGTGTTAGATGAGGCTGCTAATTCTGTCAAAGATCTTTTATCAACCGAATCCTCTGAGACACTTAGTGCAGGTTGCTGGTTAATTATTAGATCATTTTTAAACAGTGGGCCAACACAGTTGAGAGGCAAACTCCTTTTTTCTGGTGTTGTAAAAGATGCAACAGCAGGAGAACAGGCTGAGGACACCTGAAGGTCAGACTGATACTTTGGAGAAAATAGAGTTGAATCTTGTGATGCCAGACAAATATTGGTAAGATGCAAAGCTTCTATTTTGCTTGGCACTAAGGAGGCGTGCTTTCCAGACTCTGGTGTTGAGCAATCTCTGATTACTTTCGACTCTGCTTCGAATATTTCTGAAGTAATTTTGTTGCAGTTTTTCTGAAACTCGGGGATGCATTCAACTGGTTCTGTCTTTATTATATCTGTGTTATCAGAAGGTGATTTGCCTGAAAGATGTTCTGACAATTCAGTAATTTTATAAACAGTATTGGTTATTGGCGAATTATTTTCATTTAAGTCTTCAAATGAAAAGCCCAGATCAAAGTTAGCAGAAAAGATTTCACCTGAGCAATTGTACACATTGCTGTTATCAACCACTGACCTATGCTGCTCAATGCATAAGTTTTCACAAAGCATTTGTTTGTGAAAAGATTGATGCAAAACTGGCCAGTGATTTATGTCCTGTTCAGTTTCATGGTTTCTTAAATTATTAGGAACTGCTTGGGCATGTTGCAGTGGTGTGTTCAACTCAGTAGATTGCCTTGTCAGTCCAGAGACATTCTTTCCAATCATACAACTTTTGGAGTTGGAAGCACGATGGGATAGAAGGCTGCCAAATGATGGTTCAGCTTCAAACAAAGGCAAGCTTTCCTCAGATACAAACAGCACGTCATTTATAGAGTCCTTGAAGATTACACTGGTTCTATTTTTGTTGTTATCAGGGGAGTTATGATATTTGTGCAAAGGATCATGTAATTCTTCTTGATTTACATCAGACTGAGCTCGATAATTTTGATCCAAGTGTTCTTCAACATTACTGTCAAATAAGTCATCCCAGGAAGGACTGCAATTTAAATCCTCAGGCTCTCTCCAAGTCTCTAAATCTGTTGGTTTAATACTAATTGATGATGAACAACTGAAAACATGATTGCCTCCTTGGTCAGATTTTAAAGTGGTTTCTGGTGGGATTTTTAAAATATTTGATTGTCCCCTATTTTCTTCATAATTCACTTTTTCGCAAAAGGAAAATATGTCTAGTCGTGGGGGAGAAGTAGCAAGAAAGGATTTTACTCTTTCCAAAACCACTTCTACACTAGTTGGAACTTGCCCACCATAATCATAATTAGGATGTTCAACCTCTGGTAAGCAAGAATACCTTTGAGAATCTGTATTTGAGGATCTGTGTCCTGAACTGTGGCCCCGAGTTATGAGCACATCTGGTAGATAAAACAGTTTAGACAGATTGATACAATTTGTTGATATTTCGTTAATTGAGCCACTGGAGTCTAAACTGACACAGTTTGATTTGTTGCATTTGGGAACCAGATCATGTGTTTCAGTCACAATATCTTTTAATACGTATTCATTTACTGGTTCATAATGGTGACACTCAGTTTGTTCTTTCTCGGCTGCATCAACAATTTTGTATTCAGAACTTATTGATTTGCTTCCAGTAGAACTTGTATAGATTTTCATGGGACTCAAGATTTTTCTCCTGTCTGCCCCACTAAACTTAGCTGCTTTCTGTATTTCACCATTTAAGTCCTCTTTAATTTCGTCCTCTGACTGATAGAACTGTTCACTTGATTTTGAAGTCTTTCCCATTACTGTAAATGCAGTTTCTCTGGTTTCCTTAGTGTTTGTAGTTCTAAGACAAGATGGTGAATGTAGACCTTTTGTCCTTTTATTTATATCAGAAAGATCACATAACTTAGCTTCATTAGTTAATTTGCAAAAATTATTATTCTGTTCAACACATTTCCTTCTGTCACATCTAGACTTTATTAGTTGATGCACTATATGTTTATCGCGATTTTTTGCCATGTAAGTGTCTCCAACTTGACATTGTTGCATGCAAGGTGCTTCAAAAATATCATCCATGTTTAAATACGGCATGATGTCTAATGAATAATTGTCACCGTTCTGTAATAGAAAGACAAATCATTAAAGGTAAAACTACATTTTTTACATTAAATTTTAAAATATTTACAATATTAACATGCGGGTACTGTATGAGTGTGATGCAGCAAGGTTCAAATAATGCAAAGATTATTTGCAAAGGAAAGCAAGAGAACAGGATTAGGTTAGATGCTCATTCAGACAGCCTGTACAATCTCAAATGGACCTAATGGCCTCCTTCTGCACTGTAACAATTTTGCTATTCTGTGAAAAACAGTCAATTTTAAGTTACAAATTAATACTCTGACCACAATAAAAGTGGGTCTGATAAAGATGCCTTCAAGGGGAAAGTGGCATTCCATTTAGAATTCTTGAACAGCAATTTAACCTAATTCCTTAACCATCTATCTTTTGTCATCAGTTTGCAGTATTTAGCAGTCATGATCTAAACTTAGTGCGTGAGGAGCTTAAACAGATCTACATCACTAAGTCGTTTAACTGAGCATGGAGTCTGTCAATCTCTGCTTCAGGCAGGACTTATGTTAAGCATAGGTTGAACCCTGGTTAGGTTACATTTGGAATACTGTAAACAATTTAAGAACATAACAAAAAAGATACAAAGCTGCTGAGTTGGTGCAAAGAAAGTTTTCCAGGATGGTATGTCAAAAACTGAGAAGGTAACTTTATCATAAACAACAAGCTGAGCCTCTTTTCTGTACAGGGTTGAGAATAATCTGATAGAGATTTTCAAGATTTTGAAAGAGTTTAACAGATTGGAAATAGAGAAAATATTTCCACCTATGGGGAATACAAAGCCAGAGTATATATGCATATTAACATACATGCACACACAGTCAACACTAGTAAATCTAATAGGGAATTCAGAACAAATACCTTTACTCAAAGAATGCAGAATATATAAAGAGCAGATGAGAGAAGAAACATGCATCAGAAAACTGGAGAAGCATTAAGAAATAAAGGAAAGAAGAATATGCAAGTATGGTTAAATGAAGTTAAAAGGTGGCTCATCTATAAAGTCTAGACCAATTTTGCTAAATAGTTTACCTTTATACCCTCTACTCAATGAAGTTGTTAGATTTAATTCTTGCAGTTTTCAATCACTTTTATGTATTCATTTTCCTTTAGTTCAGCAATAACATTTCTGGGAAATACACGTGACTTGGAATATCAGAAAAAGGTATTTATTTTTGTCAGAAGATAAGGGTGAAAATTTCAATCGAGGAAAATATAACAAATAACTGCTGCTTATAGGAAAAGAACAAATTTTGTCACAGATAGCTCGGATTTTTGAATGAGATTAACATAACCAATCCTAACTGTAGCTCAACTACTAGAAAACCAACTACAATAATTAACTTAATTTCAGTGTCAGCAGCTTTCAGTGAAGTTCAATCCTAATTCTAGCTGCTTAGAATCATGGAATCTTATAACACAGAAGGAAATAGTATGGCCCATCAATCTGGCCCATCTCTTCAAACTGCTCAGTTTGGTCCAACCCTGCCTTTCCCCAACAACTCTGCAAATAAGTTTTATACAAGGCTATGTCCGATTGTATTTTGAAAATTCTTACAGAATCAGACTTCTTCATTTCAGGCAGTCCATTCCAGATCACAATAATGTGTGGGAAACACCAGAAATTGAATTTCTCCCTTAGTTTTGTTTTGTTATATTTTGAAAATCTTTGAGTTTTGATTAATGACCATTAGCCTGAAGAAAAATGTTACTTTCCCCTAACTACTTGATCACAACTTCTCAATTTGGAATACATCAATGGGTCTTTCTGCTTTGAAGATAATTGTAATGACTCTGTTTTTCACAAAATGGCATCTTTTACCCTGGTATGACCTTGAAAAAATGCCTCTCCAGGACCTTAATAATAGGGGATACCTAGAATTCTGCAAACAACTCCAGCTGAAATCAAACTAATGTTTGCAAATGTTTAGCATGACTTGCTTGTTTCTGTCTTCAAAGACTAATAGCCACATACCTAATTTGCATCACCAACTTAAAACATCTTCAAAGATTTGTACATACTGTGATTAAGGTTTACACTATATCATCATTTAGGCATTTAGATTTTTAAGAGTAGAAGAAAATATATTTTGGTTTTAGCTCTGTGAGGTTGATTTCTTTTTGTCTTAAGTCAGAAAATCATTTTTGTTCAAACAATTAATTCAAACACAAGTCAAATGCTTCTTTGGGAAATTAAATGACTCTATCAGCTACCAAGAAATTTAACAGATGTAGTATTTACAAGATTGAACTTTTATGATGTATGATCTCAGCAGATGTTATTATCAGAAAAGGAACTGGCTTGATCAATCACATATTTTGGTATTTTGGTGTTAAGAACATAACCTTTTACTTAAAGATAAGAATGCAATGTTGCAATTTTTGCTTTAACAATAAAATTGAGGTTTATTACAAAAGGAATAATAAACCAAAGAAATCCAAACAAAAGCACAAAACCAATTCATTCTACAGGCAGGCTTCAAAAACTATTTTTTTTAAAAGAAATGACTGTGGTTACAGAAATACTTTCAAATTATTAAATCCAAAGTCTCATCAACATGATATATATACACATGAATCCCAGAGTTTACACGTGACATGAAAAAAGGTGGTGACAGTCTCCATTAGTTTAAATTCAGAAGATAAGTGATCTTGGCAAATGGCCAATTTTGTTTGGTTTGTACAAGCCTCAGAAGTGGAAACATATTCAGTCCACCACATCTGAAAAGAGTCAGTTCAATCAGAAATCTTACAGTTAAGAGAAAAATGATACCTTATTAGCTTTGAGTGACAGTAAAGGATATTATTGGGAAAAGTGCTGAACTTTTCTTTTTGATGTTTGTTATTTTCTTTTCTGTCATAAACAAATGCACTTTAATTTAAAGAAAACATATTTCAATGGGGGAGTTGACTTGTCCAGTAGTGCAACCAACTGAATAACAATGTGCATCTTTAGGTCCATTTGTTATTTCATCCCCACTCAAAATAGTACAAATTAGATATTCCCTTTCCATGTTCCTTCTGAAATGCATCATTCAACTAGTCCACATTATAGTATACTAGCCATGCAATACCTATTTCATTAGTCTATGACCTCCGGAGGTCTGCTATCATCCTGTTTAATTATTCACAAATTTGAAAGCTTTTGTATTGTGAACATGCCTGGAAATTGTACCGATTATAGGCATACTCATGTAATTAATATATATATAAAAAAAGGAAAATGGTCCTAGTGCGGACTCCTGGAGAACCCCACTGCATGTTGCTCATCAATGCAAAATGAATCTCCATCTCTTACCTCTTACTCAATTGTGTACACAAATTACCACCATTTATTTAGCACAATTTTTCTATTTTTGAAATGTTTTGTTTTAAATGCTGTTTTACCAAATGTATTACAAAGCTCATATGTAACATCTCCTGCATGACTTATCAACTTCCTTGGTTACTTCAAAGTACTCCAATCAGGTTAGTCAGACATAACATGCCTTTAGCAAATTAAGTTAGCTATCCTTTATAAACCCATATTGCCTCAAGATCTGAAACACTCAAATACTATTTCAATCATCCATGTTTCCACAAAATTACTTCCTCTTCTTGTAAATTGACCCATCAATCTTTCATCTGTTATTGGGTGATATGGTGGTAGAGTGGTTGGTTCTGATGCCTCACAGCACCAGGGGACCTGGTTTTGATTTCAGCCTTGGGTAATTGTGTCAAGTTTGCACATTCTTCCTGTGTCTGCATGGGTTCCCTCCAGGCACTCTAGTTTGCTCCCACAGTTCAAAGAAATCGGGATTAGGTGGGTGAGCCAAAGCAAAAACCCTCTGCATCATTACAGGAATGGCTTTTGGTGGAGTGTTCTTCCAAGGGTCAATGTAGACTTGATGGACCAAATTACCTCCCTCTGTACTATAGCGATTCTATCATACTCTTATTATTCCGAGTACTGAATTTTGCACTCCTTTTTATCTTACCTGCTGTTGCTCTCTTATATTGCTTTACAACTTCTCCCTGCACTCTGTATTCTGTACCTGATTCTTTATTGTTATGGCACAGTATTGTTAGCTGATTTCTTATGGTTAATTAATCGTACGACGTACCAAGTTATCACAAGATCTTTTCATTATTTATACTCAAGTGTCAGGTGAAATCTGTTTAAAAAACCATTGCAAAATCGTAAATCTTCACAATCAAGACCCTCTGATCAGAGAACTATATAAATTAGCAAACCCTCCTAGAAGTTGTACACATATCAGATGTTAGACACAGAGATTCATAAATGTGCACTGACATTGAAGTACATCAGAAGAAAATGTTAGCTCTTGTGCATGATTTAGAGTTCTCAATTCAACTTCTAACAGCCAGCATTGCAAAAGTGCAATTTCAGCAGACATTCTTTAACTAAACATATTTAAAATATAAATTAAATTGTATCAATATTTTTCAAACATTTAACAAATTTACAGCGCTTCCCAAATCTTTGCTGTTTGCAATGCTCATGTGATCTGTAACTAACAATCTAAAAATGTACTAGTTTTATTCCATTACATTTTCTTCATTCCGGTTGTTAAAATTAAGAAAATATTCTGTGTTAAACATAAACTATGTGATAAGCATTTTATGACTAGTTCAATTTATTTATGCTTTCAAAGAATGTCTCTTTTTTCATGTATTGCTTTAAGTATTATAAACAATAATAATTACACATCTTGTTGGGTGCCAAGGTTTATAAAAGCAGGCTACTATACTTAGAACAAGTTAAGCAATAATTGCAAACACCTGGTTGCAATTAATTATGTTAAAAAATCTTTGAAACACCGTACACAAAATGGGCTTCCCTCGCAGTCAATAATCTGCCACATGTCCTCAAATTATAGACAAGACGACCAATGAAAAGATTAAACATAACCTTGTTAAAAGACTGGCTTGTACTGTTACGCAAGATCAGCAAATAAGTCACAGACTAAGCTAAGCTAGAAAGAAAAATGTTTTCATAACTGGAACCTTTATGAGTCTGATTCTGGACCAATATCCCATATTTATGTTATAATTTGGCTAGGGACTATTATTTTTCTTCTAAAATGGCCAAGTGTGAAATCATGGAAAGAAGAAAATAAAGCTGAAGTTTTCAAAACAAGTATCAATAAATTTTACTCTATAAATTTATTGAACTTCTGTTTTAACACCCATAATTAACATGTGGTAAGTTTGGGTAATGAACTGCAATTAAGCATGCCACAGCACACAAAAGAGCAAATGAGAGCAAGACTAATCTCTTGGATTCCTCAGAAACTCTCTCAAAATAATTCACATAATGGGTCATCAAACTTTAATAAACTTGACAAGGGATTAGAATTCCTCATCTTTCCAATCTGGTCTTAAAACTCTGTTTCATGAACGATTCTGTCATGAATGGTCGAACATCCTCCTTTCCTAGGAGAAACTCCAGAAACTGTGCTCTAGTATTCGCATGTAGACTCAACTCCAGCTACTCAGAGATATCTTGGCAAGCCAGTCTTATCACTTTTTTTTAAGTTAACCTATTTGCCTAATCAAGCAGGTGGGACTTCAACCTTGGCCTCCTGTGTTCAGGTAAAAAGTGAGGTCTGCAGATGCTGGAGATCAGAGCTGAAAATGTATTGCTGGTTAAAGCGCAGCAGGTCAGGCAGCATCCAAGGATGATGGGCTTATGCCCGAAACGTCAAATTTCCTGTTCCTTGGATGCTGCCTGACCTGCTGCGCTTTAACCAGCAACACATTTTCAGCTCCTGTGTTCAGGGGAAGGGATACTACCACTGCACCACAAGAGGGCCACCAAAGAAATGGAAACAGTGATAGCTCAATCTTTGCATGCTTTTGAACCACCAGTCTTTCAGTTAACAACCATGTGTCATAGAGACTGGCTGTCACTAGGATTTTCTCCTGAGCTCAAATCTGGTTCAGTTGCATCAAGCAAATACTCCTTATGGGTTTTTCAACTCTCCACTCTCAACCTTACTAAATTATTACCTGCAGGCCTTACTGAGCCTCAACAGCTTCTAGGACTTCCTTATGTCCCAATTTCACAAAGCTATTCAATTGCTCTTGGAATATCTTATTGAATCCCCAACACACAACCGGTGTAGTTTAGGTGGCCTCCTAGCAGGACAGCTAAAAGCAGCACTGCCTAACGTGGGGTCTACAAACATACGAGCAAGTAACAAGAGTAGGCTACTCAGCACTTTGAGCATGCTCCGTTATTCAATAAGATTATAGCTGAAGTGATTTTTAACCTCAACTCTACATTGTTGCTTATACCCAATAATCTTTCATCCCCTTGATAATCAAGAATCTATATAACTCAGTCTTCTAAAATATAAATATTCTCTAGCCATTGACTTTAGAAGAAGGGAATTCCAAAGACCGATCAACTTTCAGAAAAACAACTTCATGTCAGTTTTAAATGGGTATCCTCTTATTTTTAAACTGTGACCCTTACTTCTAGACTTTCTAACAAGAGAAAGTAACCTTTCAACATTCACCCAGCCAGGTCCCCTCAGGATCTTGTGTGCACCAATTAAGTCTCCACTGTCTCTTCTAAACTTGAGGATTCGGGCCCAGCCTAACTAGTCTTCCTTCAAAATAATCAGCTCATTCCAAGTATTAGTCTATAAAAGCTATTTGAATTGCTTCCAATGTACTAACATCCTTCTGTCCTCACATATTCCCAACTTCCAGTTTTCCTGCCTGTCACCTGTGATTCCACTTCAGTGCCCTTAAACTGTTCTGAGTAACTAATTGAAAATCTTGCAATTAGCCCCACCCATTTTGAGGCATTTCATGCAATTAATTTTGGAATACAGTAGTCTAAATTTAACAACTTTGGAGCTGAGTGAGCCCACAATGTTATCTTCTCAAAGAATGCTGGGTTCAGCAGCAAGAATGCTGCTTTTCATGAGCATTTTTTGTGTCAGAAGGAATAGTGCAAATCCAACTTACTGAAAAAAAACTATACAAAAAAAATTAAAGGATACAAAGAAATGAATAAGGTGCAAAAGGGAATAAAAAAACTTGATAAAGGATATTAAGCCATCAATTAAAAAAAACAATAAATTGAGAGCCTAGTTATACAGTCATTCAGCACAGTTACAAAACCTTCAGTCCAATCAGTCCACACCTATCATAATCCCAAACTAACAGTCTCACCTGCACGCGCTTGGCCTATACCCTCCAAATATTTCTTATTCATGTACTTAGCTCAATGTCTTTGAAACATTGTAACTATACCTGCATCCATCAGCTCCGCTAGAAATTCATTCCATACATGAATACATGCTATGAAAAAAAAATTGCCCTTCATGTATCTTTAAATTTTCCTCCACTCACCTTAGAAATATGCCCTCAGTCTTGAAATCCCCCATCCTAAACACATGCATACCCCTCATGATTTTATAAACCTATACGGTCACCTCTTGACCTCCTAAGCTCTGGCCTATTCAAACTCTCCTTATAACTCAAACCCATCATTCCCAGCAACATCCTGGTAATTCTTTTTCTGAACCCACTTCAGCTTAATAATATCCTTAATAATGTCCTTCCTATAGCAGGGCAACCAGGCTGGACATAGTACTCCAGAAAAGGCCTCACCAACATCCTGTAAAACCTCATCATAACGTCCCAATTCCTGGACTCAAAGGTCTGAGTAACGAAGGCAAACATGCTAAACGGCTTCTTAACCAGGTGAAAGTGAGGACTGCAGAAGCTGGAGGTCAGTCTAGATTAGAGTGGTGCTGGAAAAGCACAGCAGGTCAGGCAGCATCCAAGGAGCAGGAAAATCCGAATCACCCCGTCTACTTGTGATGCAAATTTCAAAAACTTATATACCTGAACCTCTGGGTCTCTTTGTTCTACTACACTACCCAAGGCTCTTCCATTAGTTGTATATGTCCTGCCTGGTTTGTTGTATCAAAATGCTATACCTCGCATTTATCCAAATTTAACTCCTTCAGCCCATTCACCCAATTGATCAAGATCTCTGCGTAATCTTATATGACCTTCTTCTCTATCCACTATACTACCAATTTTGGCATCATCCACAAACTTATTAGATATGCCTTCTATATTCTCATTTAAATCATTTATATTAATGACAAAAGAGGACCCAGCACTGATCCCGTTGGAAAACAGCTGGTCGCAGGCCTCCAGTCCAAAGAACAACCCTTCACCATCACACTGTCTCCTGCTGTTCAGCCAATTTTGTATCTAATTGGCAAGCTCATCCTGAATCCCATGTGATTTAACTTCACTAATTAGTCAAGAATGTAGAATCTTGTCAAAGCATTACAAAAGTTCAACTAAATAATACTTAGGAGAATGTGGCCCCTTGAAAGTTGGTTGCCACTGACATTACAATGGATGATGAAAAAGGAAAGCATATGTACGTGGTCATCCATTTTTTTTGTAAAATATAGACAACGCTGAATATGTTTTAAATTAAGACATGAAGAACTGTGATAGATTAAGAAAACTCCAGTGTCCAGTCATATAAACTGCTAAAAGCTAGAGGACATAAACAAAAATATAACCAGAAAGACCAATACAATTTTGACCCATATAGAGTCTTAGAGATGTACAACACAGAAATAGGCCCTTCTGTCCAAGTCGTCCATGCTGACCAGATATCCCAACCTAATCTAGTCCCACTTGCCAGCACTTGGCCCACATCCCTCTAAACCCTTCCTATTCAAATACCCCTTTAGATGCCTTTTAAATGTTGCAATTGTATTAGCCTCCATCACTTTCTTTGGCAGCTTATTCCATATATGCACCACCCTCTGCATGAAAAAGTTGCTCCTTAGGTCCCTTTTATATCTTTCTCCGCTCACCCTAAACCTATGCCCTCTAGTACAGGAGAGCCTCACCCCAGGGAAGAGACTTTGTCTGTGAGATAGTTTTGGCAAATAGAGTTAGAGTTAAGGAGAATTAAAAGATTTTTTTACAAATACATTAAGAACAAAAGGGTAACTAGGGAGAGAATAGGGCCTCTCAAAAATCAACAAGGTGGCCTTTGTGTGCAGCCGCAGAAAATAGGGGAGATACTAAATGAGTATTTTGCATCAGTATTTTCTGTGGAAAAGGATATGGAAGATATAGAATGTAGGGAAACAGATGGTGACATCTTGAAAAATGTCCATATTACACAGAGGAGCAAGTGCAGGATGTCTTGAAACATATAAAAGTGAATAAATCCCCAGGACCTGATCAGGTGTACCTAGAATTCTGTGGAAGCAAGGGAAGTGATTGCTGGGCCCCTTGCTGAGATATTTGCATCATCGATACCACAGGTGAGGTACCAGAAGACCGGATGGTAGCTAATATGGTGCCACTGTTTAAGAAGGGTGAGAAGGACAAGTCAGGGAACGATAGACCGGTGAGCTTGACGTCAGTGGTGGGCCAGTTGTTGGAAGGAATTCTGAGGGGCAGGATGTACATGTATTTGGAAAGGCAAGGACTGGTTTGGAATAGTCAACATGGCTTTGTGCATGGGAAATCACGTCTCACAAACTTGATTGAGTTTTTTGAAGTAACAAAGAGGATTGATAAGGGCTAAGCATTAGATGTAATCTATATAGACTTCAGTAAGGCATTCAACAAGATTCCCCATGGGAGACTGGTTAGCAAACTTAGATTTCATGGAATACAGGGAGAACTAGCCATTTGGATACAGAACTGGCTCAAATGTAGAAGACAGGGGGTGATGGAGGAGGGTTGTTTTTTCAGACTAGAGGCCTGTGGCCAGTGGAGTGCCAAAAGGATCGGTGCTGGGTCCTCTACTTTTCCTCATTTATACAGGTGATTTGGAATTGAGCATTAGGGGTATAGATAGTAAGTTTGCAGATGACACCAGAATTGGACGTGTAGTGGACAGCGAAGGAGGTTAGGTCAGATTACAACGGGATCTTGATCAGATTGGCCAATGGGCTGAGAAGTGGCAGCTGGAGTTTAATTTAGATAACTGAGAGGTGCTGCATTTTGGGAAAGCAAATATTAGCAGGACTTACACACTTAACGGGTAAGGTTATATGGAGTGTTGATGAATAAAGAGACCTTGGAGTGCAGGTTCATAGCTCTTTGAAAGTGGAGTCGCAAGTAGATAGGATAGTGAAGGCGGCATTTGGTATGCTTTCCTTTATTGGTCAGAGTATTGAGTACAGGAGTTGGGAGGTCATGTTGTGACTGTACAGGACATTGGTTAGGGCACTATTGGAATATTGCATGGATAGGATAAATACACAAAATCTTTTCCCTGTAGAGGGTGAGAGGGGAAAGGTATACGAGAGACCTGAGGGGCAACTTTTTCATGCAGAAGGTGGTACGTGTATGGAATGAGCTGCCAGAGAAAGTGATGGAGGCTACTACGATTACAACATTTAAAAGGGTGGGTATATGAATAGGAAGGATTTGGAGGGATATGGGGCGGGTGCTGGCAGGTAGGACTAGATTGGGTTGGAATATCTGGTCGGCATGGAAGAGTTGGACTGAAGGGTCTGTTTCCATGCTGTACATCTCTATGTATCCTATCCATGCCCCTCATGATTTTATAAACCTCTGAGGTCAGACCTCCGCCTTCCATGCTCCAGAGAAAACAGCCCCAGCCTATTCAACCTCCCCCTATAGCTCAAATCTTCCACCCTGGAACATTCTTGTAAATCTTTTCTGAACCCTGTCAAGTTTCCCAACATCCTTCCAATAGGAAGACGACCAGAATAGCACATAATATTCCAAAAGTGGCCTATCCAGTGTCCTGTACAGCACCAACATGACCTCCAATCTCCTAAACTCAATGCTCTGGCCAATAAAGGAAAGCATATCAAAGCCTTCTTCACTACCCTACTCACCTGCAACTCTACTTTTAGGGAGCTATGAACCTCCACTCCAAGGTCTCTTTGTTCAGCAATACTCCCTAAGACCTTACCATTAAGTGTATAAGTCCTGCTAAGATTTGCTTTCCCAAAATGTAGCACCTCGCATTTATCTAAATTAAACTCCATCTGCCACTCCTCAGCCCACTGGCCCATCTGATCAAGACCCCTTTGTAATCGGAGGTAACCTTCTTTGCTGTCCATTACACCTCCAATTTTGGTGTCATCTGCAAACTTACTAACTGTACCTCCGATGTTCATATCCAAATCATTTATATAAATGATGTGGCACTCCACTGGTCACAGGCCTCCAGTCTGAAAAACATCTCTCCACCACCACCCTCTGTCTTCTGTATCTAAATGGCTAGTTCGCCTTGTATTCCAGGAGATCTAAATTTGTTAACCAGTCTCCCATGGAGAACCTTGTCGAACTCCTCACTGAAGTCAAGAAGACTGGAATACAAAAGAGTCGAAGCTACACTTAAGCCATACAGAGCCTTGATTAAGTCCTATTTAGTATACTGCATTCAGTTTTGCACACTGCTACCCACCACAGATTTGACAGAACGATAGCTTGATTTGAAGGATTAAACTAGGATGAAAAATTGAAGAAACCTGGTTTGAATTTCCTTGACTTAAAAAATAAAGGAAGGCTTGAAATTATATTGGAACTCTCATGACCTCAAATGGATCAAAATGAGTCACAGCTGAGGAAATAGTTTTCTTTGAACCAAAGTCACTTCCCAGGATAATTAAACTGAGCTATTTGAAAACAAATGGAATTGGTCGGGATTCAATTATCCAAATTTTGGATTCTCCAGCAAGGTCACAAGGTCCCAATGCTCAGCTAAAATGTGGTATCCAGCAATCGATTATCCGAGCATTTGATCATCCGACAAAATACTCCCCGCCCATGTCATTCTGATAATCAAGGTTCCTCTGTACACAGTAAAAATATTTATTCTAGTGTAGAATTCAGAAGAAGGCAACAGATTCAAAATTAGAAATCTAGTACTATCTTACCTAATAGGCTATGGATATGGGTCCAACTGAAATTTTACAGCCAAGATTGTAGTCTTTTTTCCAAACAGTTCATTGATGACAATAGACCAAAACTGACAAATGAAGCCAAAATACTATCCACTATTATATTAAATGATGGGAATGGGTCGAGTCATCAAAAAGACACTTGTTTCCATCACGATTAGTTTTTTAAAAAAAGTTGATTCCAAGTATAAGCTATTCTTCATCTGTCTGAAAAACACACTGTGGTAAATAACTTTGAAGTCGCCCAAGTGGAAACAACAGTCTAATCACATACATTTGAATAGACTGTCAACTCACAAAAGTTTACAGCCACTAAAACACAAAATGCCATCAATAAAATTTCAGTTGTATTTTATTTTTTAACAGGAATCACAAAACTGGTATTTCAAGGTTTACTTTCTCTGTAGATTTGTGTTAGGTGGATTTAGGGGACAGGGTCAAAACTGGTGCTGAGTGCGAATAAGTAATAAGTATATTATAATACTACTAAAATCTACTGGTTTCCAAGTACAGTTGCAACCTGTGATCTTAAGCCTAATTATTGGCTATCATGAGGTACAGATGCCTGGACATACTGACCTTGATACACACAGATTTAGCACTCAAACACAAAGTAATAATTTTCACAGCATTGTAAACGCAATCTTGAGGAACACCCTTCTACTGAAGGTATGTGGAGTGCAAGGACAGATCAACAATGACTTTTATCAGAATAAGTCAAGAATCAATTCTTGAATATGGAACTGAAGGAGAATAAGAGTGGGGTTACGTTTTACCCATTGTAGGGGTAAATACTGGGCCACAAAAGGAAATGTTGCAGAGCATATGGAAAGATATTGTTGCTAAGATATTGCCAGGACATCTGATCTCAGGAAACAGCAACAGGTCACAAAAAAATTAATAATTTCGCATGGATGGTCCCATCTCACAAACAAACTTCAATAACATTTGAATTGCAACTGCAATACTACTACATTGTCCATATGCCCAACCTCAATTCACACCAAACATTTCCTTTCCAGGTAAAAGACCAAGCAATAGGATGGAGAAACAACTGAACAAGGGAAGGCCATGTGTATTTGGGCAGGAAGTGATACCGGAGTGAGCAGAGTCATAGAGATGTACAGCATGGAAACAGATCCTTCAGTCCAACCTGCCCATGCCGACCAGATATCCCAACACAATCTAGTCCCACCTGCCAGCACCCAGCCCATATCCCTCCAAACCCTTCCTATTCATATACCCATGCAAATGCCTCTTAAATGTTGCAATTGTACCAGCCTCTACCACTTCCTCTGGCAGCTCAACCAGAAAACCTTTTTCCTTTGTGTGTCAATTCCAGATTCCTTACACATTCACAACTATCCCTGCACCCTCTTCTCCAAATTATCCTCACTGTCAAGTTCAATAGGTCTCATTATTCATATCCTCCTTTGATGATGATAACTTAATACTTATCATTTTGCACTCAGAGGCAAGATTTACTTTAGCTTTGGGAGTAATCGATGAGTCACCTCATTAAATCCCAACCCCAAGATAGCAACGAGGATCAGGAAGCAGACAAGCTTGATTTGCTACAATGCTAACACAAGCTTAGGGACCAGCAACACGCACAACTTAGAGGCCAGAATAGAACAAAACTTTGCTCAGTCAACTGCATTCGGTACAACGCTACCCCAAGGGTTAAGAACAGAAGCAAAGTCACGTTCATGTTTTCTAATCAACCTGTTCAGAGACATTAGTACAACCTCTGGAGCAATGGGACTTGAAACCAGGCCTCTAGCTTAGAGGTAGGATAGTACCACCATCAAGGTACTTCACCACCCTAAATTAAACCAGATGGAGACAAGGTCAAACTTAAGGTGGCAATCGACGAGTCTGGCATACCAAATGCCTCAACCTAAAACAGAACTGTTGACAGGTTGGAGATAAAGGTCTGCCTCCAATTACTTGCAACAATAGACAATAAAATAGGAAGGTTCAGTAATGAGCACCAGGAGCCACTTTAATTAGTCATCAGAGCCTTGATCAGTTTGGGTCAGCCACTTCAAGCTTCAACTCCTTTACTAAGATAACATTCCAGCATGGAATGCAAGCTAACCAAGACCCCACATTGGCTACCCCAGTTACTGGGGTACTGTGGAAATAAACATGTTCAGTTACTTGACTAAAATTATATTCATTTGCAAACTCTTTCACTGCCGTGCGCAAGTTTCCAGCTCAATGTCACATTAACCTGTTCCCTTATCAACAGAAATGCCGAAAATACACCAACTTGTTATGTGATAACCTTGACACAAATAGTCAAAAAGCTGAAAAGGAACCAAAGTATCATTTTGCATCACTTGCATCATTATGTATGTCATTTCCAGTCTCTATGGTAACCAAGAGGTACACCAAAGCCTTTGTTGTATTTTTAACACTGCATTAAATACATTAAAAATTAGCTGCTCAAGTGCGCACTGGAAAAACATCCAACTCCTGTCAGCAGGACTTTTTTTAATTTTCATGATACAGGTGTCACAAAACTAATAAAATAAAAATCCTGAAACCTATCATGTCACATGTTAATTTACAAAACATAAGTATAAAAACATATTTTCCATCTCTTCTTTAAAATAGTGGCATCTATTTGACAATTAAATAATAATCATTTCAAGCTACTGTTTTTCAAATAAAAGACTGTTTAAATTCACGTGCTGGATTCTGATTGTACAAGTAAAACCAATTTGTATAGCTTGCCAACTCAACTGTTTTATCCTCACATGATATTTCTGCATTCAATAAAGTAAACAGAAGAGCAATTCAATTTAAGTTCAGAGCTATTTGAAAATTTCTCTTTTTATGTAACATGAAATCAAAAGATATTAGAGAAAGGACGATTTTCTTTTTCAGGTCACTGAATCTGCATCAACCAGTGTGCATCCAGATTAACTGTTACCACACGCTTAAGCCTCAAACTCAGAATAACAGCATCTCCTACCCATTTAGAAATGGATCTACAGCGTAAGATGGTAAAATGGGCCCTCAGTGATAAAGCAGAAGACACTATGAAAAAAATGCATCTTAGTACACTCAAAAAGTGCTGATAACTACGACTTGAACAAACAATCTGAATGAGTTTTGCTCATTATCCTGACAGCTAAATGTCAGACGTGATGCAATCAAGATAATCCAGGTTAGATTCAATCTCAGGTCCACCACACAACCTACTGTCTTTGCTTCCCTAGCTTAAATCCTAAATTGGTATCTATAGCCTTAACTGAATAGAACACTGAATGCCTTACTAGGCAATACAAATCACAGAAAAGACAAGTAGAACAAATGGCCTGTTTACCCTGCTCTGCCATTCAACCCAATCACAGTTGATCTTACGCTGAAACTCCACTTTTCCAATTGCTCTCCTCTTCCCTCAATTCCGAAACACACCAAAAATCTGCCTGTTTAAACTGTAAATATATTGTAATGATCCTAGCTAAACAAGTCAGATACCAGAAAGAAATCTAGCTTGATAGGTCATTTTTGTTCTCAATTTATTGTGATGATCTTTCACTAAAACATAAGCACATTGTAGATTTGGTTTTAACAAGAAAATAAATGAAACAGAAATGAAGCAAACAGGCAACATAGCACAGTTTGAAAAATATCAAGACACATCATAACATAAATCAATAAAATCTGAGAAATTTTCCTTCCTCGCCCAAACTGTAGGTTTGACATAACTGCTTAATTCCTTCCATTGAATGCACTTACAACTGGGAGCTTAGATTTTCTCAGCTTTGAATAATCTTCAGAGTTCCAACCAAACACTCCATGGTCTGGAAGCTTTCATAAACTATAAACCTTGCACTAAGGAAATCTTTTCCTTAATTGCTTTAAATAATCTCCTTTTCTAAACAAATGATTCTAACATCCGACTTCAGTGACGTGTTCTGTAAAATGAACTAATTTTTTTAAAAACTTGTTTATCCTGGATTCTACTACAGTTAATGGCTTAATGCTTTCTCTCTTCTGCCATAAACCCTCACAGTATAAACAAACAATCATTAACAGTCACAATTGTCTGACAAATACTTGGTTAAAACCATGGCTCCAAAAAGAGACCCCCTTCATTTTTAAACCCCTTCATAAGACAATATTTAAAATCCCATACACCACTCGCTTGAAATCTAAATTCTTTTAAAAGATATTATATCACATCTTCCATCATAATCTTCAATGAGGAGCATCCACAACCCTTCCAATGGAGTACTACAAAGATTTAAAGTAACTTAAATAATTTATCCTCATCTTAGTACTAAATTATGGCTCCATTGTCCTGTTTTAGAGCTCTCAACCTCTGTCTACCCTGTCAAGCCCTTCACAACTTGTGTGTTTCAATGAGATTCTCTCTTATTCTGCTAAACACCAGCGTAGAGATCCAATTTACTCAACAACTCAAAAATCCTCACATCACAGAATCAACCTAGCACACCTTCACTGTTTTAACTCCAATGCATATGCTTCCTTGAATACAAAGGTCAAAACTGTAGACAATATTGCAGATGCGGTCTCACCAAAGCCCTGTACTATTTTAGGAGGATGTCTTTATTCCTATATCCCAATGCCTTGCAATAAATACCAACATGCTATTTGCCATCCTAATTGTTTGTTGTACCTCTATACCAACTTGCTATGTCCCTTGTCTGATCACACATAAGACGCTGAAAATCAACATTTAACAAGTTTCATGCCTTTAAGAACAATATCCTATTCTTCTGTTCTTACAAAGCAAAAAATATTATATTTCCCCATGTTATGCTGTTATCATTTTACTTGTCTATTTCTCCGATCAGCTGTGCCTTCCTTGTAGCTCATGATTTCACATGACTTGTATCATCAGCAAATTTAGATACAGTATTCTGTCTCTTTGTCAGAGTCACTAATTTATAAAAGGAAATAGCCAAGATCCCAGTCTTCATATGCTAGCTGCAGCCTGTCAACTTGAAAATGCCTCTTTTTATTCAT
This sequence comes from Hemiscyllium ocellatum, assembly GCF_020745735.1. Classification (NCBI taxonomy): domain Eukaryota; kingdom Metazoa; phylum Chordata; class Chondrichthyes; order Orectolobiformes; family Hemiscylliidae; genus Hemiscyllium; species Hemiscyllium ocellatum. The sequence continues at coordinate 84,666,865 of NC_083408.1, forward strand.
ACTGTTTCCTGTTAATCCACAATTAATCCACAACACATGCTAATACAATCACTCCAACCCATAGCTAACATTAATTTACATATTCAAAACCTTGAATGTGTGTATGAAATGAAGTATCAAGCTCACATCAAATCTGCTTTAAGACAATGGCACAATGGGGTTTTATATTTGAAATCTTGTCAAGCTAATATTTATTTTTGGACTAATCTATAAGGCATATATTTTATTAATCACACTAGCTGTATTGGTCATTGCTAAGGACATGACAGCAGGTCAGTCATGAGGTGTGGTGAGAAGGAACACAAAAAAGGAAAGAACATGGTAGTTAAGACAACATATTATAACAAAGTATACAATTTAGAACTTAACTGGAAGTAATGCTTTTCATAATTGAAAAGTTATGCCACTCTTATCTCACTGACCTCCTCTTGTCTCATCAAATCAATCATGTCCATAATGCTTATGAAGTGCAGGCAGCGATCAGAGTGATCAATCAAATAGGTAGCAAATGGACGATTTTGCCAAAGGCTCCACTCTGACAGAGAGAGTTCATGGATTGCACCACACTCCCGTTCCTGTAACAAACGAACATCAGTAACTTGGCAGTTAATTTTTACTTCATTTTTACCACAAGGATAATGGACATTACAAGGATTAACACCACAACAAATTTTAGTAGAGGTAGAAATGGACTTCAAAATTTGCAAGAGGTTTACATTTTCAAGGAATAATATTCTAAAGACACAGTAGATGTAGCAGTAATAATGAAGAAAACCTCTCCCATTAATGCACAGGAGGATTAAAAAAAAACACAAACTGAAGTCAAAAGAAATGCATGAAACTGTAAACAAACATTGCATCAAGGACAAGTGTCTTCAAGATGTGAATATAGTTGATGAAGCAAAGATCACAGCCACCTTCAGCCATTTCATCAATGACCTTCGCTCCGTCATAAAGTTAGAGATCAGGATAGTGGCTGATCATTGCACAATATTCAGAACCACTCGCAAATCCTTCAATGTTGTAATAGCACATGGTCCAAATGCAACAAGACCTGGAGAATATCAGGCTTAGGTCAATAAATAGTAAACAACTTTCGGCCCCCACAAGTGTTGGGCAATGACTATGTCCAACAAAAGAGAACCCCACCCTCAACCCTTAACTTTCAAAATAATTACTTAGATTGAATCTCCTCTACTAACATCCTGGGGTTAACAATAACTAGAAACTGAACTTGACTGATCATAAACACTGTGACTACAAGGACAGATCAAGGGCTGGGAATTCTACAGTGGGTAATTCACCTCCCAATTCCTCAAAACTTCTCCAACATCTACAAGGCACAGGTCAAGAGTGTGACAGAACACACCACTTGACTGGATGAATGCAGTTCCAATAAGCTTGACACCATCTAGAGAAAAAAAAAGCCCATTTGATTGCCCCCCAAAGCAGCACCTTCAACATTCACTCACTACACATAAAAGCTGAATAACAACACTGTGTACTATCTGCAGGATGCGGGGCAACAGTTCCTCCAGCATCTTCAACAATGTCATTCTGACTTGAAACCAGCTCTTCCTAATGACTATTCCTTCAACGTCCCTGGGTGATAATCCAAGATGCTCCTCCCTAACACTACCATGGGTGCACTTCAACCACATGGACAGCAGCAGATCATAAAGGTAACTGGCCATCACTTAAAATGTAATTTGAGCTAGTAATAAATATTTGCCTAGCCAGAGGTACCCATATCCTGCAAATGAATAAAAGAATATAAAAGCATGTGATCTTGGTGACTTATGGGGCACCAATAATTTAGAATGGGGAGTGAGAATACAGCAGTAGTTGTAGGGTGGAAAGTTAATGATGCTTCAGAATTAGGCAGCCTACGGATATGGTGTTGAGCAAAGCTGTGAATGTATTTAAGCCAACGAATGCATTGAAGCCTGAAGAAGAGAAGTTTACATTTCTAATCAAAGTAAAATCCAAGTATGGGTTTGCAGTGACAGGCTAGTGAGGATTTGATGACAGATGCAAGCATCAGTGCATACTGGATGTACTGACCCTTAAGGAGAGTACAGATCCTGAAAAATGACAAAAGGTACGGATGAGAGTTCTGACAGAAGAGCTAGATTAAAAGGTGCAAGTAAATGCTCTTTACAAAGGAGGAGGAATAGGATTCAATAATGGTGAACAAACAGTCTGCCTGAATGAAACAGGGTTGGAAAGGCAGATGCAATTGAATGTAATTGAATTAAAAGGTACAAAAGGCAATGGCTTCAGAGGGGAAGTGATTGCCTTGTGGTAATGTCTTTAAACTATTAATCCAGAGACCCAAGTACTGTTCTGGGGACCAGTTTGATACCCAGCACAGCAGATGGTAATGTATAGAAATATGAAGCGGAGTAAGGAACTCAGTCCTTTGAGCCTGCTCCATCCTGTAATCGTAATACGGAATTATTTGGTATCTTTGCACCTCTCTCCACGCTACCTGATGAAAGAGCAATGCTCCAACAGCTTATGATTTTAAATAAATCTGTTGGATTATAAACTGGCATTGTGAGATTTTTGACTTCATCCGTCCCAATCCAATACTGGCATCTCCAGATCATGGTAAAATCATGGTTGAAGCCATCTTGGTCTCAACTTTCCTGCCCACTCTCTATAATCCTTTATTCCATTATTAATTAAAAACTGTCCTCCTTAAATTATCTCAGTGTAAATGATTCACTCTGGGGCAGGAATTACAGAGATTCAAGGCACTTTGAGAGAAGTAATTACTCTTCATTTATTTTTAAATCTGCTACCTTTTCTCCTAAAACTATGACTTATCATTCTAGATTACTCCAGAAAAGGAAATATCCACTCTAAGTCTACTTTGTCAATTTTGGCTGGCATCTTATACACCCAGTTAGACCTCCAGGGTTGACTCTCAACTGGGCAATTCGGAATGGACAACAAACACTGGCCGAGCCAGTGACATCCACATCCCATGAATGAATTTTAAAGAATTTGCTCCACACTGTTTATTATTAATTCAGTAGAACAGTCCAGGAAGTGTCTTTGATTATTTTAAAAGTTTTGATGTCACAGTTCTTGATGCCAAATTTCACACACTATCCTCATAATCTAGTGAACTTTCTGAGAACTGCCTAGAATGCAAGTACATCCATCTTCAAGTAAGGGGACTAAACTATACACAATATTTGAGGTATGCGGAGTTTGGTGGGGTGGAAGGTGAGGACCAGGGAGTGGGGGTTTTGGTCGCATCGATATAGCGGAGGAACAGGTTGAGTGTGGTGCCAGTATAACTACGGAAGATGGACTATTCCACATACCTGTCAAAAAGCCAGCCGTAGCTGGCTCCCATCTGGGTGCCCATGGCTACCCTTTTAGTTTGGAGGAAGTGGGAGGATTGGAAGAAATTGTTGAGGATGAGGACCGGTTCAGCCAGGCAGATGAGGGTGTCGGTGGAAGGGTACTGGTTGGGACAGTGCGACAGGAAGAAACGAACTGCATGGAGTCCTTCGTCATCATGTATCGACGTGTACAGGGACCAGTTGCCCATGGCGATGATGAGGTGCTGGGGACCGGGGAAACGAGGGGGTGAAGGGCATGGGTGGTGTCCTGAATATAAGTGGGGAATTTCTGCACTAAGGGGGACAGGACAGTATCAAGGTAGGCAGAGGTGAGTTCAGTGGGACAGGCGCAGTCTGAGACAATGGGTCAACTGGGGAAAGTCAGGTATGTGAATCTTTGAGAGGAGGTAGAATCAGGCATTGCGGGTTCACAGACAATGAGGTTGGAAGCTGTGGATGGGAGATCCCCAGAGGTGATGAGGTTGTGGAAATGATGGTTTGGTGATGGGAGGTGAGGTTGTGGTTGAGGGGGCAGGAGGAGGTGTCTGCGAGTTGGCGCCGGGCTTCACTGGTGTAGAGGTTTGTGCACCAAACCACTACTGCTCCCCCCTTGTCTGCGAGTTTGCTTGGGAGGTTGGGGTTGGAGTGGAGGGAGTGGAGGGCTGAGCATTATGAGGCAGAAGGTTGGAGTGGGTGAGTGGGATGGACAGATTGAGGTAGTCGATGTTACAGCTTAACATGAAGAGATCAAAGGCAGGTAAACAAGGTCAGCATGTGGTGTTCAGGTGGATGGGGTGTGTTGGAAGCGAGAGAAAGAGTCCTCGGTGGGTGGACAGGAGTCTTGGTTGAAAACGTGGGCCCGGAGGTGAAGAAAGAAGTGTTCAGGTTCGCAACGTGTGTTGAACTCATTAATCTGGGATCGTAGAGAGATGAAAGTGAGGCCTTTGCTGTGGACTAAACATTCGCCCTCAGTGAGGGGAAGGTCTGGGGGAATGGTAAACACACAGCAGGGCTGGGAACTAGTACCTTGGGTAGGGCTGGACATGGAGCTGTCTGTGAGGGTGAAGACAGTCACTTGAGTGTGTGAGATCACAGGGTCAGGACTGAAGCCACCAATGCAAGCGACACTCTCAAAGGGGGCAGAAGTGGAGCCTACAGCGGTGTCCACAGGTTGGAAGTGACGTCATGTGTGACAGCGGTGACGTTGCGTCTCAGTGGAGGACTTCACTGGTGGCGGAAGTGACATCAGCGATAGGAGTCTTCTGTGTCCAGGTTAGTGATGTGCTTGGGGTGGAAGTGGCTGTGGCTGTGGCAGCAGCAACTGTGGGGGCGGAAGTAACATGCAGAGTAAGTATCGCGTCTGTACTTGACACAGTGAATCTAGCAGTGGATCCTGCGGGGGGTAGGGGCAGCAGTTGTCTTCCCGGCAATCACTGAGGTGGTTGGGTGGACGGCACTCACGGAAGTGGTGTGGTCGGCAGGGGCTGCGGTCTGTGCAGCGGCGAAGGTAAGGTCAGCGTTCACCCCAGTAGTGGTGGAAGAAGCAGCCACATGGCTAATGGTGTCTGAGCAGTTCCAGAGGTCAGGGGAAGGCTATGAAATGGTCGAGGAAACCAGTGTATTGAGGTAAGTACATGAAAGTTTGTTTAACTTATGTTCTTTTATGCCCGACACGGTAGAGAAAAACAAACAGCTTATTGAGCACATGAATTCTTCTGAGGATGTAGAACAGCAGTGGTCTGTTGCAGGTCTGGGAGAGTGTGGCCCTGAGCTGAAGCAGGACTGCCTACAGGTAGAGTAGGTGGCGGTGTACAGCTGCTAGTGTGGAGGGGAGGATCCAGAAAGAGAATCGTTGCTGAAGGTTTCGGATTGGTAGTGTGCACTGGGTATCCTGTTCAGGTCCAAATTATAGGGTCTGAATGTAGTTTGGAGTCCATGTTGGATCAGCCGGTTCCATAGGGCTTATGCCCAAAATGTTGATTCTCCTGCTCCTTGGATGCTGCCTGACCTGCTGCGCTTTTCCAGCACCACACTCTCGACTCTAATCTCCAGAATCTGCAGTCCTCACTTTCGCCTCTCTGGATTAATAGTCTAGCAATAATAGCAGTAGGCCATCGCCTAGGCTTCTAACTTGCATTTGTATAACGTTTTCATCACCACCAAGGATCTCAAAGCACTGAATAAGTGATGTTTGAAATGTGATACCTAGTTGTAAAGTGGAAAGCATAGATGCCTATTGAACATGACAAACTGTCACAAACAGCAATTTGATAACGTACAGCTAAGCTGCTATCGTGTGCTGATTTGGGATAAATATTGACCAAGATACAGGAGTTAACTCTCCTGATCATCTTCAAAATACTGCCATGGGACCTTTCACAACTACCTGTGAAGGCAACTAGGGCCTTCACTCATCAATATCACTCCCTTAGTATGGCACTGACTCGTCATCCTTGATTGACGAATATGACATTGAAACCATTTGTCCGTAAGGAAAGTAAAAAACTTGTGTAACTTTAAAAACAAAAAACTTTACACAGAAGAGATTGAGGCCATCTGATGAAAAAGAACAGCATTACGGAGCAAATGTAAAGATACAATATTAATTTATTCCTCCCCTATCATAGGCAACAGCGTTTTCTATTTGTAAATTATGCTGAATGAATGAAATATTTCATAACTTACCATGGTTATTGGCTCATCCTTTACAAACTCAAATGGAATTGACACAAATTTTGGTGTTCCTAAATCTTCACTTTTCAATCGGAATTTTCTGTCCCAAAATTCAAATTCTTCTGGACTTAACAAACCATCTTCTTTAGGGTTGGTTTGTTTTATTACTGCAAAAACAAATTTAGAAACATACCTCACAGCAGAAAATGCTTTCCTTCATGTCATTTTAAAAACAAACAACTTTTCAGATAATTTCAAATTTGTATTTTCAAATAGTGCATTCTTCCCCAGAGAAAAGCAATAACTTCAATTTATATTTCACCTTTTATTAATAAAGTCTGCCAGTACTTCACAGGGAGTATTAGAAAACAAAATATGACCTAGCCAAACAAGGAAATATGAAGACAAATGACCAGAAGCTAGGTCAAAAAGTAGGCTTTAAGGAACATCTAAAAAGGAGGAGAGTAAAGTATAGAGATGATTGTATTTCAAGCTTTGGAGTTCCTGAATACATTGGATAATTGATTGGTTTTCAACAATCAATAACTGACTTAATTCAGAGAGGAATTAAATTATTCACTGTTTCATTGTGATCAGTAATTGAACAGTTTCTGTAGGAAAAAAGTGCCTGGTTAAACGTACAATTGTGTTATTGAGTTAGCTCATACAATGTCGACTTAGGCTGACAAATGTGAATATGTTTCAAGTGGACGCAGTTCTACCTAAAAAGGCAGCTTTGTTTTACAATGGTCACTTTTGTACAAAAGGGGGAAACAAGCAGCTACAAAAGGGACAATCCTGTAAAGTGATCAGCATGTTAAAGAATGAATGAGGAGACAGTAGGAAGTGATGTCAGTAAGATGACCATTACTTTTAAAGAAATCAATCATGAAATGGGCAACTATCAGGCCAATCCAAAACTGACCATCCAGCCATTTAGAGTTATGTGCCTGATAATACACAGAGACTATTAGTCAGCAAGAGCTCAGAGGTTTGATGCATAAGAACAAAGAGTTACAACAGAAGGAGGACATCAATCAACAGGATTCTGCTGCTCAGTCAACCAACAACCCAAACAGGCATCCTGCAATGAACTGGCTGAGGTGGCATGGTGAGAGAAGTGATCACTGCCGACTCACAGCACCAAGGATCCAGGGATTCAATTCCACCCATGGGTGACTGTGACAGTGGAGGGCACATGCACTCCTCACGTTTGTGTGGGTTTCCTCTGGATGCTCCATTTCCTCCCATAGTCCAAAGATGTGCCGGTTAAGTGGAGTGGCCACGCTAAATTGTCCCATAGTGTCCAGGGCTATGCAGGCTAGGTGTGTTAGCTGGAGTAAATGTGGGGTTACAGGGATAGGGTTGTGGGAATGCTCTTCAGAAGTCTGGTGCAGACTCATGCTTTGACCAAGTATGACTTTTTTAGTACATTATAATAAACCAAATAAATTCTGTAAAAACTTGTGAATACATATGGAATGGGTCTTGTATCTAATCAGGACTAGTAAACTTGAAGTTTGAAAATCAGCTATTCTAAAATTGTAATTAAGTCAAATTGTTAGGCTAGAGTCAAATTGTATCGTGGTTAATGATGGTGGAGCAATTAAAATCAGGGATGTTCAAAAGGACAAAACATGAGGAACATATATATCTCCCAAAGGCCATGAGGCTGAAGGGACAGAAAGTACTTTTCAAAACATTCCATTGACCTATGCCTAGGTATGACTGAGTACCACAATTCCTCAGCAAACTATCTCAAGTAATATCTACATTTAAAGGAGAGAAGAAATTGGAAAAGGTATAAAGCAGGTCACTTTGTTCTCTTCTCCCTCATTTCCTAACATTTGAATGTAATGAATTAAACAATTAGTGTATTATTTCATTACTTAATCATCCTTTGAAATATAGTTGTAACAAGAGAGATACAAAACTCAAAAGAACTTAGAATGTACACTGCACTGAATAGGTAGAATTTAGATAATGACAAGGATGCCAAATTTCAACAACAATGTTTTTTTGTATCATAACTTGGGATCATTATTTCCGGTTCCATCTTGCTTTTAAAAAAATCACAAACATGTAGAGGTGGAAGTTTTATAGATCAGCTTTGTTCAAATGGTAGCATTTCCTCCTGACTCCAAGTAATGAACTCAAGTCTTACACCAGGACTTAATTTTATTCAGATGCTCGTGCTGCAAAAGTTCTTAAGTCTTAAAGGTTCAGTCCTTTGGAGGAGATGTAATTAGTTGTTCTATTCAAAGAGAAGGAAGTTCTCCCAATCATTCAGGCAATCTTTTTCCCTTAACAGCTATCACCGAAAAAAAAATTGCTCAGTGGTTGTAATCTGTTATGGATTATAAAACAGATGCCATTTAACAACACAAATGATTACATTTTTAACAAATGGCTATAAAGTACTCAAATAATTCTGTCAGAGTCATGGTGGGACACCATAAAAATAGAACTATTTTTTCATGACTTGTGCCAAACGATCAACAATCCTTATTTGCTGTGACTATCACAGGACATCCTGCCAACTGCAGAGCTTTGGAGGAGACAATCTTAATATCTTTAAGATATTATGACAAAGATACATCAATCTTTGGTCCACATCAGAACAGAGAATTCTGGCAAGATTGCACTGTTGTATTTGAATTTTAATTCTTGAGCAGCTAGTTTCTCCAATTATCTTATTAAGCTATCTATTCAATACATTTTTTCACTCCAATCTTCATATGTAAACATCATAAATGCTGTCGCATTGATTAAAAACGTAAGTTGTCATTCCCTACAAACAGCATCAATATGAGACTGACCATCAATGAAAGAAAATTCATAAACTACCATAAAGACCTTTGTACACAACTATAGAGCTGAAAACCTCAATCTATTGCACAAGAACAGACCAAGGATAATTCAATGTTTGTTGAAGCAAGGTAAGTTCAAAAACCAGATTCAGGTTATAAAGAATAACTAAGCATTTCAAGGGAGATAAATCAAAGTTTTGAGAGTGAATTGGAAGAAAGTCTGTGCAAAATTAGTGCTAGCAGAGAAAACACAATCACGAATCTATGTATTTCAGAGTAATTATTTCTTTTCATACAGGTTCTCTCTTCCATGCAGCAATTCAGTTTCACTTCTGAGTTGGGTGATAAGTGTGAAAAAGAGAGCAAGTTAGAAAAGAATGATGAAAAACAGCGAAGTAAAAACTACCTGACTACAGATTTGATGGACTACTAATTTTATGCAATGACAGGCTGATGGCTAACATGTTGTACAGTCCTAGGCTGTGTAGATATGATTGAAGTGCACGATGACGAAGGCATTCTGCCTACCTAATTAATTTTCTGCAACATGGAAAAATGCAGGTCCGACAGCCAATGAACAAGATCAAGTCAAACAGTAAAACACAATTCAAGCAATACTTTATATCAAATAAAGTTTCATTATGACAGCACATCAACAAAAAAAATCTGTAAGAAACACCAGTGTTAACTATCACACTGAATTGTCACCAGCAATTCATATTTGTTCAACTATCTAGATAAAAGATTATTAAATGAACCAAGAGGTTATATCTATCAGGAAGACTGAGGAATATGCAGCTCTCTTCTATGGACAGAGAACTAAGAGATAATTGAATAGAATTTTTTTGACAAGTCTGATAGGGAAGGGTGCTTCCACTTATGGGTATATCTATAGTTAATATCAAATAGTCACTAATAACAGAGGAAGTCAGCAAAAACGTCTTTACCCAGAGACTGGTTATAATGAGAATCTCATTACCACACTGAGCAGTTTAAGGCAAATAGCACTGGCATTTTATAAACAAGACTATAATCAATACATGAGAGGGAAGGGAGAAAAGAACGAAGGGTCTGCTGATGGGTTTCAAAGAAGTTGGTAGGTAGTGTGGTTAAGGGTCTAATGGAGCATGGACATCAAGCCTACTTGGTGCTGTAAATTCCATTGAAGTTCAAGAACAATCAAGGCTATTAAGGTTACTGCCAAATTGAGACAAATAGTCCAACTCAGAAATAGGTTCTTTGCTTATTAGACAAACACTGCCAAAGTCTAATAATTTGTATTGATGATTAGTTCAAAAGCTATTCAGAAGCCTGGACTGACAAAGCCAGCTCAAATCAAACCACGTCTCTAAGAATCTTTTTAAAACTGGAAATCAAAACAAACTGGCACATACATTTTTCTTTAAACACTTTCTGCTATTATAAAAACCTATATTAGTTCAATCATGGCCTTTTGCTGAAGAAACCAGCCATGCTTACCTGGTCTGGTCAATGTAACTCCCATGTCCCTAACCAACACAATTGACTCTAAGCCACTTCCAAATTGCTTAGCAAATCAATGTTTATCAAAGTGCTCCTGAGAAAGAGTTTCAATAATATACATTTTCTTTTAACGTAGCTTGAACAAATGCCGTTTTTTCCAGAGGTGCTCTATATGAGAAATTTCCCTCTGGTGTCAAAGCATCAGATGGACATTCTTCAAATCATATTTTAAATTAAATAATTCAGAGTGTATGGACATAAGAAATAAAGCTGGCATTTATTGCCCATCTCTAGTTGCTCTTGAGAAGGGATAGTGAGCTGCCTTATTGGACTTCTGTAGATTTTATGGAGTAAGTCATATTGATTCACTATAGACCAGATTGAGCAGACATTTTGAGATGCTTCAAAGCTGACTTTCTGACCTATACTCAAATTCAAAGAATTTGAAAATTAACAACATTGACATTAAAAGCTGAAAAAAGGTGTTAAAAAAGCTACCAGGATGTCCAACTGCAATGGTAACACAGGCAGAAATGAGAAGTAGATATTTCGAGATTTTATTTTATACTATATTGTTGCACATAATATGCTGCAATCTATACCCTTAAATTAATTAAATTTGGCAAAGTCAAATTCAATTAAAAATATTAAGAGTTGATTCCAAACCTCAAAAGTATCAACATTAAATCTGAAAAGCCATTACTTTGAATGTACTTCTCACACAAGCCATGCAACCATACAACATTATACAATAGACACATAAGCAAATATAAACTTATGAGGTTATAAAATTATAAATTAAAATTTTATTAAAATTTTGGCTTAGTTAAGCTATTCACAAATGCAGAAAGTATCACTTAACTTTCCGTCATACCTGGGTTTCTGTGTAATGTGAATGATTCTGGAAGTAAAATATTCGACTTTCTTCCTGGTTTTGATGAATAATTTGATACACTGCTTGATTCATACTTGCCAGTGGTAATGTGCATCTTGTGTGCAACAGGATTTATACCATCAGGAATCATGCGTGGACTATTACAGTAAAGGTGAAAGGACTTGTTGCCATTTCCTACAATAGTTTTGTAAATGTTCCGTTTTGAACATTGACTCTGGTTGTAGTTCTAGAAACACAAACATATCCATTAACGGAAAATAGCTTCATAAATAATAAAGCATCACTGTTCTCCCATGCTATTATTCAAAACAACTTCCTGTAACTTTACTTGGCCTTTACAATTGCACTTTTCATCTCCCTACTCGGTTGTTTCCTTCCTTTCTAGACAGTGTACCATAAGCCAACATGCAAATATACATTTTTTAAAAATTAGATCCTTTCTTCCCCCACGCTCCCCCCCACCCCACCAAAGATGCAACTCTGCATACTCTAATGTACACAGAGACTTCCATACCAAACAGACTTCCATCCCTGTAGTCATAAATCTTTAAACCACTTAGGCCAATCAGGAAATCAATAAAAACAAATTCACTGCAACAATTAATTATACTATGTTAAAAATTATACTACTTCAGTTCAATCACTCTAACAGGAAAAAAAAATTGCCAAGGAGCAGGAGAATCGATATTTTGGGCAAAAGCCCTTTATTAGGAATTTCTGATGAGAGGCCTATGCCCGAAACATCAATTCTCCTGCTCTTCAGATGCTGCCTGACCTGCTGTGCTTTTCCAGCACCACAATCTTGACCCTTATTCTTATAAGCCCAAACTATAGAATTTCTTACACACCACTTCAAATCTCCCATTTGTTACTCATCCACTTACTAATGAACACAAAATAACAGACCTACATAAACGTTTCCTTACATTTTAAGGTGAATTGACTTGCAAAATTTTAATGCACATTTAAGCTACTTGAGAATTTCATTCTTTTGTGCTGACCTTGACCTAGAGATTTTGAAGACAGCAGTTATATTTGCCCTTAGGCTTTTAAATGCTGAGCTAAATTAAGAATAGTTGTTATTAGTGTGGAGGGGTCATTAATGCGAAGTAAACATGGTATAGGTTCACAGGTTGATTCTAATTCAATGCGCATAAAAGTCAAAATTTTTGCAATAGTTACAACATTAGCTGTTATTTTTCCCAAATTCTTTTTTTAAAAACAAAACATACCCGTTCTTCTCGTCCCTCTGCAAGGAGAACCACAATTCTGCCCTGGCGCTTCCGGCCAGTCCGACCCATTCTCTGTACCAAGCGAATGGGGCTCTTTTGGGCATCAAAGCAAACAATGAGATCTACTTCACCAATGTCTAATCCTTCTTCACCAACACATGTAGAAACCAATGTGTTATAACCACCTTCCCGAAAGCGTTTCATAACCTTACATAGAAAATATGGAAATGAAGCAATGTAAGTGCTATAAAGTATTAAGAGTACCTTTGTCTTTACAAAATGAGATCCCAACAAACTAGCCTATCCTAAAATCTCGTTTGCATTCTGACCAGAAAAACACCAATTATAAATAAATAAGCAGAAAACTTTCATTTATCAATATTCTGAATTCAGCTATTGATTACATAATAATTTTCCAATTTACATCAAGACATTTATGATGCAACTGCATCTCCAAACCCTCAAGAACAATTATTCAAAAATTACACAAAGTATGAATGAAGTAAAATGAAGCTAGAATTACCATTTTCAGGAACAACAACATTAATCATGAACTGTGAGTGAATATGTAATTACATCATACCAGTCAATTGTCTAGGGCAATGCACATGCATAGCTTTCAGGTGGTACCAGATTTATTTGTCAATTGTGTTATCATTAAATAAGAAGCCCCATGCAGGTGTGGGCAACTCCACTTATTCTGCAATCTGATCAAATCATGGCTGATCTTAGCTCAGCAAGGAGAAAGTGAGGACTGCAGATACTGGAAATCAGTCAAAAGGTGTGGTGCTGGAAAAACACAACCGGTCAGGCAGCATCCAAGGGACAGGAGAGTCGACATTTTGGGCATAAGCCCTTCATCAGGAATGAGGGGATGGCCCAAGGGGACAGCGATAAATGGGGGTGGGGGGAGATAGCTGAAGGAAAGTAGCTGGGAATGCGATAGGTAGATTAAAGTGGGCAATGATTGTCATAGGTGGGAAAGAAGATGGACAGGTAGGACAGGTCAAGGTGGCAGTGCTGGGGGAGGGGAAATGCAGAAACTGATGAAATCGACATTGGTCCCATGTAGTTGGAAGGTCCCAAGGCAGAAGTATACTTTCCTGTCCACTCCTCGTAACCCTTCAACCCATTACTAAAAAAAACACACACACACATTTGGACAATAAAAATTAATTTATGTCCTCAAATTTACAAAATTTGCATCCACCGCAACCTGAGGTAGAGAAGTTAATAGATTCATGACCCTTTGAGAGAGGTCATTTTTCCTCATCTGTTTTAAATCTGCCAACTTTTATCCTAAAACTGCAACCTCTCATCCTAAGTTGCCCCATGAGAAAACTTCCTTTCTCTGTCAACCTTGTCAATCCCCTTTAGTTTCTAATATAGCTCAATTAAATCTCCTCTCATTCTTCTAAACTCCAGAAAGGCCTAAACTGCTCAATTTGCCTTTAAGTAAATGCCTCTGCCATCAATTAAGTGAACCTCCTCTGAATTACCTTCAATATAATTATCTCTCTCAAATAAGGGGACCAAAATTGCACACAATTTTCCAGGTACAGTCTTACTAATGCCTTGTACAGTTGCAATAACACTTACCTACTTTTCCTTAAGCAATAAATGCTAAAATTCCATTTTCCATACACCATTTTAAAATAATTTTCTGTTTCTATTATAGAAGTATGCACTAAAACTTGCAATGAAAATTGTATAAACTTGCCAGACTAAAAATATCCACCAGTATAAAAACATATTTGACTACGATGGCTACAATTCAGGAAAAATCACATCATGCAACCTTGCCCTCCCCTACCTTTCTTCTTCACCAACATGAACACCAACACGCCTCCTCAAAACAACCCCCGGTTCAGAGCGGGGTTCATAATTTAAGTGTATTAAGCTACCAGAAAGACTATGCTTTCAAGTTGGATTTGCTGGAGAGGTCTAAACTCAGACATTATCAGATTCAGATTTTTAATAGTAGAAAAGGTATCAACAATCCATAAATAAAATAATTGTTTGATATACCAGGTTTAACCACAGCCACTTATGTATTGGCAAATTAGTATGTGCAGTTACAGATTTGGAAAGCTTATTTTTCCTTAGACTGGAATTGAACTGTAGAATTGATTCTGGAGATCTTGAGGGAACTGAACTCGTGTAAATCTTCTAAACCATTCATTACAGCAGAAAACTTGCAGCTTGTTGGTGCTAAACAGTTTAAGGGATGAGTCTTTTTTTTAAATCATAAAGACAGTTTTCAAATTAACTGGTTCCTCAGAAGGTCTTGGGTGGAGAGAAAAAGAGTAGGATGGGTCTTTACTCAATCCTATGAAGTGTGCCTTCACTGAAAAAAATAACGGTCTGGATCGCTTAATAATTTAAAATGGAATAATTTTAGCTACTCATCTCAAAGGTCATTCATAGAACTTATCTTGGTCAGCTGTCAAGAAACAAGCCTACTTGATTTACCATTAGCAGAGTTTTGACATTTTGGATCTAAAGACTGGTTCGACTTTCTGTTGAATAATTTAATTCTCAACATGCAATCAAAGAAATTACCTTTTATCACAACAAAGTCAGTAAATATCATAAACTGTCGCATTCTTACGATACTGAGAGTTTTACATTAATTGATTACTTGCAGCATTATAAAAGTTTCTTAGAATATATTTTGAAACATGCATTTGCACAATCTCAAGTTATCCCTTTGGTGTAAATTATTGGTGTGCCAGCAACCAGGAGTACTAGTATGGAGCAACTATGAGTTATTAAATTGCTCACTGATTTTGCAAGTGTTAAAAGGACTAATAGTAACTGATTGAAATTTGAAGCTGATTAAACACAGAATTGATTGAATTTTACCATCTAATTTAACAAACTGGAATAAGATGGTTACAGAAACTCTCGTTTTGATTGGGTATTTGTACTGGGTAGGTTTCTCCAGGGGAGCATAAAAATGGCTTCCCTTTCTATTGATGAGAAAGATTTCATTCACAAAGTATTTTTCCACTGTATATGCTTAAGTAAATTTTGGACAACACAAATTCCTCAAACTCCAGACTATTGCTTGAAAGTTGCCATACCACAGGTTACCTCAAGTTGTTCCTTCTGCGTAAATCCCTTTGTGTTTTTTCCTGAAGAGTGCCCAACAAAAGTCATGACTCTCACAAGAGGGTCATGTCTGCTGAGCATCTCAGCAATCTCTTGAACACTGTCCCGAAATGAGGAGAAAATCATAACACGAGTATTTAAACCACTGTTCTTTCCTTCAGATATGTTTGGACCTGAAAAGCAGTCATAAAGTGTAGATAATTAGTTTAACAGCCAGTGAAGCAGCAGAAGAAATCAGATATATGGCATTGAAGGCAGTCCAGCGAAGGTTCACTAGGCTGATTCCAGGAAGGGCTGAATTATGAGGAGACATCGAATACATTGTTCCTGTACTATAAGGCATTAAAGACATAGGAGAAGAAATCATGCCATTCAGTTCATCAGGTCTGTTCCACCATTCAATTATGGCTGATGAGTTTCTCAATCCCATTCTCGCGCTTTCTCCCCCTAATCCATGATCCACTTGACAATCAAGAACCTATCTATCTATCTCCATCTTAAATATACTCAATGATTTGGCCTCAACAGCCTTCTGTGGCAGTGAATTCCAGAGATTCACCACTCTCTGGCTGAAGAGGTTTCCCCTCATCTCCGATCTGAAGGTTCTTCCTTTTACTCTAAAGCTGTGCCCTCATATCCTAGTCTCTCCTGCCAATGGAAACATCTTACCAACGATCACTATGTCCAGGCTTTTCAGTATTCGCTTTTTTTAATTAGACCCCCCACAATCCTTCTAAACTCCATATGTATAGACCCAGCATCCTCAAACATTCGTCATTTGTTAAGCTTTTCATTCCTGGAACCATTCTCTTGAACCTCAGCTGAATCTGCTCCAGGGCCAGTACATCCTTCCTGAGACATGGGGCCCAAAACTGCGCACAATACTCCAAATGTGGTCTGGCCAGAGCCTTATAGAGACCTCAAAAGTACATCCCTGTTTTTATATCCACATGCTCTCAAAATAAATCCCAACATTACATTTGCCTTCCAAACTATTGACTCAACCTGCACGTTTACCTTGAAAAAATCATGGACTAGAACTCCCAAGTCTCTTTGCACTTGAGATTTCTGAATTTTCTCCCCATTTAGAAAATGATCCATGCTTCTATCCTTCTTACCAACGAGCATGACATCTCACATTCCCACATTGCACTCCATCTGCCACTTCTACACATTGGAATATGGAAGAATAAAAGGTGATCTTACAGAAACATACAAACTTCTTAGGGAATTTGACAGTGTAGATGTGGAAAGGTGGTTTCCAATTGTGAGATTCTAGAACCAGAGGGCATAATCTCAGAATAAGGGGCTGAATATTTAAGACAGGAGGTGAGGAATTCCTTTTCTCAAAGGGAACTGAATATGCAAAATTCTTTACTTCAGAGGACTGCTAAAGCTGGATCATTAAAGGATATTAAGTATATTCAAAGTACAACTAAATATATATTTAAGTACATATAATTAAGTACATACAACTATATGGACATATTTTTAAATCAATAAAGTAATTGAAGGTTATGGGGAAAAGGCAGGAAAATGAAGTTGAGGATTATCAAATCAAACAAGGTCTCTGAATGGCAGGGTAGATTCAGTGGGCTAAATGACCTACATCTGCACCTATATCTTACAGTCTTATGGTGTTATTGATTCAATTTGACTACTCCAAGTACACAGAAGGAATGCTGTTTGGAAAATTGAAGGGCCAAATTTAATGTATTTGTTCAATTAAATCAAATCAAAACTGGCGACTGCAAGAACCAATTTCCTCACCAGTGCTAAGCGTGCATTCCACTTCCATAGCCTCCACATAATATTTTTCGACAATTAATTCCTTTTGAGCCTTGTTGAACATAGAGGTTCATTAAAATATGTTTTGTCAAAAAAAAAGAATGTTTACTGCAAAATTATTGCCTACAATGAAAGCATGTGCTATATTTCTACAACACTATAAAAGATGTTATAACTGAATTTATTTTCTGTGTTGTGGTTCTGTTCGCCGAGCTGGGAATTTGTGTTGCAGATGTTTCGTTCCCTGTCTAGGTGATATCCTCAGTGCTTGGGAGTCTCCTGTGAAGCGCTTCTGTGATCTTCCCTCCACCATTTGTAGTGGTTTGAATCTTCCGCTTCCGGTTGTCAGTTCCAGCTGTCCGTTGCAGTGGTCGGTATATTGGGTCCAGGTTGATGTGCTTATTGATTGAATCTGTGGATGACTGCCATGCCTCTAGGAATTCCTTTCTCTGTTTGGCTTGTCCTATAATAGTAGTGTTGTCCCAGTCAAATTCATGTTGCTTGTCATCTACGTGTGTGGCTACTAAGGATAGCTGGTCTTGTCGTTTCGTGGCTAGTTGGGTGTTCATGGATGCGGATCGTTAGCTGTCTTCCTGTTTGTCCTATGTAGGGTTTTGTGCAGTCCTTACATGGGATTTTATACACTATATTGGTTTTGCTCATGCTGGGTATCGGGTCCTTCGTTTTGGTGAGTTGTTGTCTGAGAGTGGCTGTTGGTTTGTGTGCTGTTATGAGTCCTAGTGGTCGCAGTAGTCTGGCTGTCAGTTCGGAAATGCTCTTGATGTATGGTAGTGTGACTAGTCCTTTGGATTGCGGCATGTCCTCGTTCCGTTGTCTTTCCCTTAGGCATCTGTTGATGAAATTGCGGGGGTATCGTTTTTGGCGAATACATTGTATAGGTGTTCTTCTTCCTCTTTTTACCGTTCTGGTATACTGCAGTGTGTTGTGGCCCTTTTGAATAGTGTCTTGATGCAACCTCTTTTGCGTGTGTTGGGGTGACTGCTTTGTAGTTCAGGATTTGGTCTGTGAGTGTGGCTTTCCTGTATACCTTCGTGGTGAATTCTCCGTTAGGTGTTCTCTGTACCATCACGCCTAGGAATGGGAGTTGGTTGTCCTTTTCTTCCTCTCTAGTGAATCGGATTCCCGTGAGTGTGGCGTTGATGATCCGGTGTGTGTTCTCTATTTCTGTGTTTAATGATTACAAAGGTGTCATCCACATATAGGTTTTGGTATCTGCAAGTAGTTGTTGCGCTTTTTAGATGTAGTCTGCTTTGTTCAGGGTGACCATCATTCTGCCTTTGTCTGCTGGTAGTATGATGATGTTCTTATTGTTTCTTAGTGATTTTAGTGCTTCCCTCTCCTTGGTGTTGAGGTTATGTGTTCGTCTTTTGAAAACTTGATTCTTTGAAAACTTTGAACACCTATGGGCGAGAGACGCTAAGACAAGCCAGGAAATGGGAATCCTGTGCCAACTGCCTAAGCGCCACATACAAACAACTCCGGTTCCTGCATGAATGCCAAAAGAATCGAATCCTTCCACCATGTGTCAGGTACAGACCACCAGTCAACAACTCACAAGCCAGGGACACAGCCAGACAGAACGGATTCAGGATGATCCAGGTAGTGATTACAGATGCTCACAACAGACTTCACAAATACAGACAATAAATTGCACGCCAAAAATCATTAATTTCAAAAACCACCAATCAGGAATGGACCCGGACCATAGAACAGGCTGTCACCATAGGACAAAACAGGACCACACACCGCAAAAAAACGGCACTAAAAGAAAAAAATGGCCAAACTAACACACAGAGAGGACACCACAACATACACCTGGGTTAGAAACCTCTCCCACAGACAGCTCACAGACACGGAAAGGGACTCGACTACAACCACAGGGATGCTAAGACAACAGACTTCCTAGCAGCACTAGGATGCACACTCAGGAACAATGGACTGACAGAAGAGACACAACAAACAGTGAGACAAAGTATTGTATCTCTGATAACACGGAAAAGACAAACACATAACCTCAACACCAAGGAGAGGGAAGCACTAAAATCACAAAAGAAACAATAAGAACATAATCGTACTAACAACAGACAAAGGCAGAATGACGGTCATCCTGGACAAAGCAGACTACATCCAAAAAGCGCAACTACTTGCAGATACCAACACCTACCAAAAGAGGGAGTTTGACCCCACCCCACAGCTCACCAATAGGATAAACAACACACTGAGGAACCTACTAAAAAAAAACGGACAGATAACCAGGTTTGACCTACAAAGAATGAAACCGGAAAGCAACAACACCCCCAGATTCTATGGACTACCTAAAGTGCACAAACCAGACATCCCACTCAGACCCATAGTATCACTACCAGGGACACCATTACACAAACTGGCTAAAAAACTACAGCAGAAACTGAAACACCTGATCAGTGGATCTAGACACTCTATACAATCAATACAGGAATTCTTGGACATTGTCAGAAATATACACATAGACAAGAAACAAACCATGGTCTCATTCGATGTAGCGGCACTGTTCACCTCTATCGACAAAACCCTAGCCAGAGAAACAATAGCCAACCTGCTGGACATACAGAACAGACGAGAGGACGTTGAATCTATCAACAACAAAGACGGAATACTCAAACTACTGGACCTGTGCCTCACAACACACTTCACATTCAACAACCAAATATGCGAACAAATCAACGGCACACCCATGGGCTCACCCATCTCTGGACTCATAGCAGAAGCAGTAATGCAAAGATTAGAACAAACAGTCTGGTATGGATTGAGGATTGGCTGTCTGACAGAAGGCAGAGAGTTGGGATAAAAGGTCTTTTTCACAATGGCAACCGGTGACAACTGGGTTCAGTGTTGGGGCCGCAGCTGTTCACATTATATATTAAATGATCTGGATGAAGGGACTGGGGACATTCTAGCGAAGTTTGCCGATGATACGAAGTTAGGTGGACAGGCAGGTAGTACTGAGTAAGTGGAGAGGCTACAGAAGGATCTAGATAGTTTGGGAGAGTGGTCCAGCAAATGGCTGATGGAATTCAACGTGAGCAGAGGCAAGGTCTTGCACTTTGGAAAAAAGAATAAAAGCATAGACTACTTTCTAAACGGTGAGAAAATTCGTAAAGCCAAACTACAAAGGGACCTGGGAGTGCTAGTCGAGGATTCTCTAAAGGTAAACATGCAGGTTGAGTCTGTGATTAAGAAAGCGAATGCAATGTTGTCATTCATTTCAAGAGGGTTGGAATATAAAAGCATTGTCGTGCTACTGAGACTTTATAAAGCTCTGGTTAGGCCCCATTTGAAGTACTGTGTCCAGTTTTGGTCCCCACACCTCAGGAAGGACATACTGGCACTGGAACGTGTCCAGCGGAGATTCACACGGATGATCCCTGGAATGGTTGGTCTAACATACGAGGAACGGCTGAGGATCCTGGGATTGTATTCATTGGAGTTTAGAAGATTAAGGGAAGGCTTAATAGAAACTTACAAGATAATACATGGCTTGGAAAGGGTGGACGCTAGGAAATTGTTTCCATTAGGCGAGGAGATTAGGACCCGTGGACACAGCCTTAGTATTAGAGGGGGACAATTCATAACATAAATGCGGAGACATTTCTTCAGTCAGAGAGTGGTGGGCCTGTGGAATTCATTGCCGCAGAGTGCAGTAGAGGCCAGGACGCTAAATGTCTTCAAGGCAGAGATTGATAGATTCTTGATGTCACGAGGAATTAAGGGCTACAGGGAGAATGCTGGTAAGTGGAGTTGAAATGCCCATCAGCCATGATTGAATGGCGGAGTGAACCCGATGGCCTTACTTCCACTCCTATGTCTTATGGTCTTATAGTCTTACCGCAAATTCAACCCAAACTCTGTGTCAGATATTTGGATGACACTTTTGTAATCATTAACAACACAGAAATAGAGAACACACACCGGATCATCAACACCACACTCACAGGAATTCGATTCACTAGAGAAGAAGAAAAGGACAATCAACTCCCATTCCTAGGCGTAATGGTACAGAGAACACCTAACGGAGAATTCACCACAAAGGTATACAGGAAAGCCACACACACAGACCAAATCCTAAACTACGAAAGCAACCACCCCAACACACACAAAGGAAGTTGCATCAAGACACTATTCAATAGGGCCACAACACACTGCAGTACACCAGAACGGTAAAAAGAGGAAGAAGAACACCTATACAATGTATTCGCCAAAAACGATACCCCCGCAATTTCATCAACAGATGCCTAAGGGAAAGGCAACGGAACAAGGACATGCCGCAACCCAAAGGACTAGTCACACTACAATACATCAAGAGCATTTCCGAACTGACAGCCAGACTACTGCGACCACTAGGACTCATAACAGCACACAAACCAACAGCCACTCTCAGACAACAACTCACCAAAACGAAGGACCCGATACCCAGCATGAGCAAAACCAATATAGTGTACAAAATCCCATGTAAGGACTGCACAAAACACTACATAGGACAAACAGGAAGACAGCTAACGATCCGCATCCACGAACACCAACTAGCCACGAAACGACACGACCAGCTATCCTTAGTAGCCACACACGCAGATGACAAGCAACATGAGTTAGACTGGGACAACACTACTATTATAGGACAAGCCAAACAGAGAACAGCCAGGGAATTCCTAGAGGCATGGCACTCATCCACAGATTCAATCAATAAGCACATTGACCTGGACCCAATATACCGACTACTGCAACGGACAGCTGGAACTGACAACCGGAAGCGGAAGATTCAAACCACTACAAATGCTGGAGGAAAGATCACAGAAGCACTTCACAGGAGGCTCCCAAGCACTGAGGATATCACCTAGACAGGGGACGAAATGTCTGAAACACAAATTCCCAGCTCGGCGAACAGAACCACAACAGCGAGCACCCGAGCTACAAATCTTCTCACAAACTTTGATTTACTTTCTGTAATTATACAACTGCATTATCCAATCCCTCAACACCTCTCCATCATCTATTAAAACTCAAATGAAAAGTATGAGGCAATGCCTAAACAGCTGGATGGGTGCAGCCACATCTTCTCATTGAAAACTCATCAGCATTTGGATTGGAGATCTCGGATCATTGTTGCCCACTCATCCAAATAGTGCAACATACACCATCCTCCAATCCCTCCACTAATCAAAAAGTCACACATCAAATTAAAGCCATGTTCCACCATTGTTTAACATTGCAAATTCCTGGAATTTCCAGTCTAATATCATCATCACTGCAACGTCACCAAACTGACTACAGTATTTCAAGGTACAGTCTGGTCACCAATTGCAGCACTAAATTTACAAATGCCAGAAGCAGCCAAATCCTGACCCTTGATATTACTAATATGCTCGATGTCCAGCATTGATACTTGTAAACTCGATACCTAAGCAAAGTAGAATAGAGCTCTGTACAATTTAACTACTTTGCAGCTGCAAATCATTAAAAATAAGATTGTTGTGGAAAAGATAATTTCATTAATGGATTAAGAAAAGTTTCAAAATTAAAACATTATCTTCACAAAACTGCACAGGTAAAAAAATTTTGAAAAGGAACAATCAAATTCTTAGCTTTATTTGACAAATCAATACCACAGTCTAGACACACCTTACCTTCAGATTCAGCCCAAGTCTTAAAGTGTCCCACAACAACCTCTTCAAGTTTTTGAAGTTTGGGGTGACTGTAGATGAGTTGCTTTTTGTTTTCAGACCCTGAAAGTATTTTGCTAGTGAGATAAATATTGATCAGGTACATGTGCAGAGAATTGTAATTTAAAAAGACAACAATATTTCACAATGAGCAATGATGAAATACCCAAGTGACACCACGAATGAAGAAAAACTTCACAATCTCTCAGAATATTGATAAATGAAGGTACTTCTAAGGAAAGAAAATGCTAACACTTTACTGTTCCTCATTAAATATTCTGTACACACATTAGGAGTGAAGAGATTTATAAAACTTGATTATTTAGATATAGAAAAATAAAAATATATGTAAAAATTGATATATGTGAAGCATACAGTCCATTAGGACCAGACTAAATTTCCTTATATAATATTGAGAGTCAACTTTGATGTTTCTAGCTGAGACTTTCAACAAACATGAAATCATAGCTTTGCAAGATTTGATGTTGACTTACATTCCAATTTCAGCACTACATTGTTCCAGAAATGATTCAGACTGTTCATAAATGTATAGATCCACTAGTCTTTGGAACACATTTATGCAAGTAGGCCACCTCACTGAGTTTACCAATTAAAATTTATGGCAAAACATGGCAATAACACCTCACAGTAGCTATTATTATAGAGAGCAACACATGATTCTAGGCACCCTGCCAACTTTCTAAAAGATCTGTACGGTCAGCTTATATCACTTTGGTTTTGCACTATCTGCATAGAAGTTCCTCATCTTCCAGCAGTCACAACATAGTGAATATAGATATCAAAGGATGCCTTAAGTTCATTTCACATCAGATTTTATAAGTCGACTATTTAAAATGTAATGGCTAGGTTGATCTTTACAATCTTCAAAAGGCAATTACTGTAAATTACAACATCAATTGAATGAATGACCTAGATCTCAATGGTCAGATACAGACATACCCTCAAAGTTAAGTGTAGGGACTGCTTGGGCATTTCACAGCACAGACTCTTTGTAAATTGACAGGAAAGTTTAAACCTTTAATGGGCAATTCCCCAGCATCCTGGGACCCTAACACTTATTCACTAATATGCAAAAAAATCAATTTAAATGCCACAAACGGTTAGCAAAGACTTACCAGAAAGTGGCAGCTAATGCTGTGTAAAGGGGCACTGGAACAAAAGGTAGAGCAAAGTGAACAAACTATTCAAATGAAGATACAAAGCATCATGGTACCTATTTGTGAATGAAAAAGGCTGCTTCCATTTGAAAACATAGCTTTCAGCTGTTCATACAACTCCTTGAAGACAGTATTTTTGCACAGCTCATTCCGTGCTCGTGTCATTCCTGTTAAAAAAAATGTATTAGGTATCAGTTTCCTTTTCTCAATTTCATTATGACAGCTGTATGAAGTGTTTAAAAAAGACAACTCTTACAGAAATTTATAAAATTTGCTAAATCTAGAACCTTTATTCAAGAGAGCTAATGCAAAAGCACAACACCAAAGAAAAAAAATTAATACTTTAAAATGCTCCAACGTCCTGCTGGTTTCAGGAAAGAATAGCTAAGAATCGGTGGTGGGCAAGTTGTTCAAGGGAATCCTGAGGGACAGGATGTACATGCATTTGGAAAGGATTCAGGATAGTCAACATGGCTTTGTGCTTGGGAAATCATGTCTCACAAATTTGATTGAGATTTTTAAAGAAGTAACAAAGAGGATTGATGAGGGCAGAGCAGTAGATGGGATCTATGTGGACTTCAGTGAGGCGTTCAATAAGATTTCCCATGGGAGACTGGTTAACAAGGTTAGATTTCATGGAATGCAGGGAGAACTAGCCATTTGGATACAGAACTGGCTCAAAGGTAGAAGACCGAGGGTGGGTGGTGGAGGGTTGTTTTGCAGACTGGAGGCCTGTGAAAAGTGGAGTGCCACAAGGATCAGTGCTGGGTCCACTACTTTTTCTCATTTATATAAATGATTTGGATACGAGCATAACAGGTATAGTTAGTAAGTTTGCAGATGACACAAAAATTGGAGGTGTAGCGCACAGCAAATAAGGTTACTTCAGATTACAACAGGATCTTGATCAGTCTTGATCAGATTGGTCAATGGGCTGAGGAGGAGGTTAATTTGGATAAATGAGAGGTGCTGCATTTTGGGAAAGCAGATCTTAGCAGGATCTATACATTTAATGGTAAGGTCCTGGGGAATGTTGCTGAACAAAGAGACCTTGGACTGCAGGTTCATAGCTCCTAAAAAAGTGGAGTCGCAGGTAGATAGGATAGTGAAGGCGGCATTTGGTATGTTTTCCTTTACTGGTCAGAGTATTGAGTACAAGAGTTGGGATGTCATGTTGCAGCTGTACAGGACACTGGTTAGGCCACTATTGGAATACTGCGTGCAATTCTGATCTCCTTCCTATCGGAAAGATGTTCTGAAACTTGAAAGGGTTCAGAAAAGATTTAGATTAGATTAGATTACTTACAATGTGGAAACAGGCCCTTCGGCCCAACAAGTCCACACCGACCCGCCGAAGCGCAACCCACCCAGACCCCTACATTTGCCCCTTACCTAACACTACGGGCAATTTAGCATAGCCAATTCACCTGACCTGCACATCTTTGGACTGCGGGAGGAAACCCACGCAGACATGGGGAGAACGCGCAAACTCCACACAGTCAGTCGACTGAGGCGGGAATTGAACCCGGGTCTCAGGCGCTGTGAAGCAGCAGTACTAACCACTGTGCCACCGTGCCGCCCACAAAGGATTTACAAGGATGTTGCCAGGGTTGGAGGATTTGAGCTATTGGGAGAGGCTGAACAGGCTGGAGCTGTTTTCCCTGGAGCATCGGAAATTGAGGGATGACCTTATAGAGGCTTACAAAATTATGAGGAGCATGGATAGGATAAATAGGCAAAGTCTTTTCTCTGGGGTGGGGGAAGTCCAGAACTAGAGGGCATCGGTTTAGGGTGAGAGGGGAAAGATATAAAACTGACCTACGGTGCAACTTTTTCACACAGAGGGTGGTATGCGTATGGAATGAGCTGCCAGAGGAAGTGCTGGAGGCTGGTACAATTGCAACTTTTAAGAGGCATTTGGATGGGTATATGAATAGGAAGGGTATGGAGGCATATGGGATTAGATTGGGTTGGGATATGTGATCGGCATGGACAGGTTGGACTGAAAGGTCTGTTTCCATGCTGTACATCTCTATGACTCTATAATTAAACTTTAGGAACAGAATAGAGAATCAGATCAGCTCATCAAACTCACTAGTTTCTCAGAATCATGCACATTTAGCCTCATCATGAATCCTATCAAATAAATGCAATGTACCATATCAAAATTCAGAATAATTGTACCTTCCACTCTTTTCTACATTCCTTCAAAGGATAACTTTTTTGTTTAGTTTATTTAGGAGGTGTGGACATCACTGGAATGGCCAACATTTCTTGCACATCCAATTTGCCTTAGAGCTGTCTTCTTGAATTACCATATTCTATGTTATATCTACACCTACTGTACTGTGAAGAAGGGTTTTCCAAGTTTTTAACTAAGCAACAGTGAAAGAATGGCAACATTGTGTGCCAAGTCAGGATGACATATGACTTGGAGGAAAAATTGCAGGTCATGCTTTTGCCAAGTGGCTGCTGCACTTATTCTTCTAACTAATAGCAATGATGTGGAGGTGCTGTTGTTAGTTTGGGGTGGACAAAGTTAAAAATCAGGTAGCTATGTGACGAAGGAGCAGCGCTCCGAAAGCCCATACTTCCAAATAAACCTCTTGGACTATAACCTGGTGTTGTGCGATTTTTAACTATTAGCAGTCAGACATATGTTGAAGAGGCCTTGGCAAAGTTACTGCACTTTTGAGGTGAAGCAAATGTATGCAAAAGGATAATGGATAAGGTGTCAATCAAGCAGGTGGTTTTCTCCTGGCTGAGATCAAACTTCTTGAATGTTGTTAAAGCTACACTCACTCAAGCCACTGACACTTCTGACTTGTGTCTTATAGATGGTGGACAGACATTGGGGAAACAGAAATTGAGCTACTCACCACAGTATTCCTAGTCTCTGACCTGCTCTTGTAGCCACAGTATTCATGTGGCTAGCCTAGTTCAGTAACCTACCCAGGATGATGATACCCAGTAATAACAATGCACTAATATTAAGGAGCAGTGATTAGATTCTCTCTTTACAAAAAAAAACGAACTGCTGCTAGAAATCAGAAACAAAAACACTCAACAGGTCTTCTGAGAGAAAGAACAGCTAATATTTCTGGTCGAGTGACCCTTCTTCAGAAATGGTTCCTTGATACCACATTTGGTGGAACGTTGCTTTGATGTCAAGGGCAGTCACTCTCAACTCTCCTCGGGAGTTCAATACTTTTATCCATGTTTGGACCAAGAACTAACAGGCCTGACCAAAAACAAACAGCACCAATGAGCAGATTATACCTTTGCA
The DNA here is from genome assembly GCF_020745735.1 of Hemiscyllium ocellatum. Taxonomy (NCBI): domain Eukaryota; kingdom Metazoa; phylum Chordata; class Chondrichthyes; order Orectolobiformes; family Hemiscylliidae; genus Hemiscyllium; species Hemiscyllium ocellatum. The sequence continues at coordinate 84,694,399 of NC_083408.1, forward strand.
ATTGCTGTTTGATAGTCCTATTAACAACCCTATGCATCATTTTGATGACAATTAAGATCTGCAGAAAGATTCTGGATTGGATTGGTCCTGCTTTTTCAGCACAAGGCAGACTTTGGCAATTTTCCATATCGTCAGTGTTTTAGCTGTACCACAGCAGCTTAGCTAGGAGGTGCAGCTAGCTCTGTAAGATTGTTAATTTGTTATCAGCACCCAGTCCAAAGTCTTCAGTCATTTTGTGATATCACATGATACGAATCAAATTGATTGAATTTGATTGTCATTTATGATTTTGGGGAACTTGGGGGAGGCGGAAATGGATTATCAACTCAGCACTTCTCGCTAAAGATATATTTAAATTCTGCAGACTTGACTTTTGTACAAATGAGGTAGGTTTTCCCATCATTGAAGATGGGGATATTTGTGGAGCCTCACCTCCAGTTATTTGATCCACCACTATTCACAATTGGATGCAGCCTGGACAGACTTTGGATATAATCCACTGATTGTGGGATCATAGTTCTGTGTGTACCTGCTTCCACTATTTGATACTCAAGTAGTCTGGTGTCATAGTTTTACCAGGTTGATACCTCTTTTGTAAGCATGCCCGATGCTACTTAGTCTCCATAAAACCTGTGCAATGGTCACTTTAGCCAATACTGTCAGAGGATTCACAATGAACATATAGCTGATGAGGACAAAGTCAAGTCGACTCTTCCCTGCTCTAAGTCCCCTCACTACCTGTCACACTCAATCGTGCAGCTATGCCCTTTAGGGGTCTCCCACCAGAGTGTATTGTCCTGGACACCATTTGTGCTTCCTCCAAAAGATGTTCAACACAAGCATGTGCTGATTCATTCATATGGGTTGGAGGTGGGGAGAAAGACAGAAAAAAAATTGCAAGAGCAATGGGAGTTCATGAGACCGTGAAGAGTGAGAGGTAGTATGACAACGAGTGGGTAAGACGACATGGTGATGTCTGACTTGGTCATATGTAAGGAATCATACTTTTCAGACTGCTGCCATACGTATTTGAGGGACACCTCTCCTAACTTTAGCATCAGCCCATAGATAATACGAAGGAGGATGAGTCAGGGTTGACAGGTTAGGGTTTGCTATTTTTGTTCTAGCAACTAGTTCCATCCTAGATGGACTGTCCAGTTTCTTTCCATTGGTTAGATTTTGTAGCAATGTAATATTACAGAGTGACTTGCTAGACCATTTCAGAGACAGTGAAATGACACCCACAAAACTGTGCATCTGTGGAGTCACATGTAGGCCAAACAAGGTAAAGGGGAAGATTTATTTTCCTGATATTTGTGGACCAGAAGGATTTTTACAATTGACAATGGTTACATGATTATCATTAAAGCTAACTTTTAAAGCCAGATCATTTGAAATAAAAGTTCACTATCTGCCATGTTGGGATTTAAACTAAAGACTCCATTAGGCTGGGGATCAAAATTACTAGTCCATGAGACAGTACACTGTGCCATCACTTCCTCCTGTAGCTCCTAAATAATTTCTCAGTATTTAATTATTTCCGTATGCTTTTATATTATTGTCTTAAATACATTTTAAAAATATATTTTTGCTCCAAGTCTATTTAGAGTTTTAATCAATTTAACTGGATTCATATATCAGAACTGGAAGAATGCCACGTGAAGGAAATTATTAAAAATGCAGTCAGCACCAAGCCACTAATTTTTAAGTAACTTTCCTTGAGCATGCTACCAACTCTAGTGAGAATTTTGCCTCTGTCGCTGAGCAGTGATATGGCAATTGTTCATAACATACTGTACTGAAACTGGAGCAATTACATCAGACCGCTTGGGCAGCTTGATGACAATCAAGTTGAAAGATTTCACATACAACAGGGCAATTAAAAGTGATAATTTGGTCTACATACAACAAAAAATTGGGATATATAAGGGGAAGGTAGAAACTAAAATACTCAAAAACTTCAAACTAATTTTAAAAATTTAGCCAAAAAGATCTAAATTATTTAATAGGATTCCACAGCAAAATTATTTTTTAGAACCAGTACAGTTATTCATCAATTACACCTGACCAAATGAGATGCTAATTTTTAATGGTATTTCTAATAGTGACATAGAAATGGAAATGAAGTTCTTGTTGATTTCAATGGCTTGGACAGAAAAACAGTGCAAACAGCAGGGATAAACTGAAATTTCAGGTTTTCCACACTAATCAGCACATGTCCAACATCCTGAAATAAAAACATAAATTGCTAGAGAAACTCAGCATGTCTGGCATCATTTATGACAATAAAACAGAGTTTACCTTTCGGTACCATTGACCCTTCTTAGGAAGTTAGACAAAGGCATGATTGAAAGTAAGCCAGGGAAGGAGAAAAAGTTGATAAAGGGGACCATGAGTAAGTGATAATCAGTTGGCTGCATTGAAAGCAGCCCACATCATGACAGGACCTGGGATCTCTGGATGAGTGAAGGACATGAAAGGTGGTGTTCATGCTCTAAAATTATTGAATTTTAGTCTTGAAGGCCACATAATCCTGAAGCAGAAAATGAGATGTCCTTCCAGCTTGCACTGAGCTGCACTGGTGTACTGCAACAGGATTTAGACAGAAATGGTGGCAGAGAACACAGTGGTGTGTTGAAGTGGTAGGGCAAATGGAAGCTCAGGTTCATTCTTATGGACAGAACATCCATGCCGCAAAGGGTCACCCAGTCTATTTTTCGGCTCCCCAGTTGTAAGCACCAAATACAATAGACTAGATACAGTGAAGTATGGTAAAATCACTGCAGCCCTGAATGGCATGTATGGATGTTGTATTTTGAGGGGGGGGGGGGGGGGGGGGGGAGTAAATAGAAATATGTTATCATTTCTGCAACTGCATGGAAAAGAGCCATGCAGATGTGGGCAAATGCTAGGATGGAGGAATGGACTACAGTGTACTGGAGGAAATGGCTATTGCAGAATGCGGACAAGGAAGGGGAGGAGAATGCTTCTGGTGGTAACATCCTGCTGGAGGTTGCTAAAATGCTGGTTTATGGTCCTTTGGATGCTGATGCTAGTAGGGTTAGTGAGGACTGGGTTACACTATCTGTGTTGGGGAGGGAGGAGAAAGGGGAGGGTAGAAATGTGGGAAATGGTTCAGACATAGCTAAGGATCCTGTCAACTATACTGGCAGGGAATCTTTAGTTGAGAAAGAAGTGGGTCATTTCTGAGGCACCCTTGCTGAGAACAGATGCCACTAAGAAACTTCTCTCAACAAGTTTATACTGACTGTCTATTACAAAGTAAATACCATGACCAATTAAGTAAGCTATTGTAAATTACTGTGCTGCTTTGGGTCATTACCTTTGGATCCATCCAGAATGCCTTCCAGGTAGCTGTACAATGATCGCATTCCCATTTGTAACAGAAGTTCATAACCATGATAAAGACTAATACAAAGAGCATAATCTCCTTCCACCATACCTCGTTGAGCTCCCTGAAATATTCATGAAAATTACATCAGTAGAATGACAAGCACTTGATAGCACTTATTATGAACAGATGTCTACCATTGTAGGAATAGGTAATAGACTTAGACAGTGTTCGTGATTTCAACTGGTAGGCTGAATTGTGTAGAACCTGCTGGGATGAGCAAGAATGAAGGCACAAGGGGAGTTTCTGCAGGGGGTTGTGTATTAGACTCCTGACATCTAAGCAATTTAATCGGCAGCTTTGCTTAATTGTCCACATATATTATATAATTGCAATTTTACTTGCTACCCTAATTTACTGGAACTCAAACACCTATTGTATCTTGGGTAATTCACCCAATGACAGCTGGCATAAATACGAACTGCTGAAAAAAACTCTGCAAATCTAGCAGCATTTATGAAGAATTAACACTTCAAGTCCAATTTGATTCATTTTTAGAATGGAAGTGAGCTTAAAAAGATGCTTTTTATGCTGTAGAAAATGGGAGCAAGTGAAACAGATGTGAAAAGCGCCTTATTGCTAAAGGCAAAGAGAGAGCTAATGGTAGTAGAGAAGGAAGGGATATAGATGAAAAGATGTTAATAGTAGGTGCTCAGAGTAGAAAATAGGTTAACTCTGCCTATGCACAAACTACAGCTTGGGAGTGTCAGAACACACACGAGAAGAGTGGTGTAAGGAGTGAAGGAAGGAACCCGAATATCGTACAGTTTATAGTAACTGCAGAATGCTGACAGGGGGGATAATGAAAGTGTATGTTTAGTGGTGATCCTGCTGGAATTGGCAGAGGACAATCCTTTGACAGCAGAGACTGCTGGGTGAGGAAGTGAGTAGGGGAATATGATCACTGTTCTTTTCATTTTATATATTAATGATCTGGACGAAGCAACTGAGAGTATTCTGATTAAGTTTGCAGATGATACAAAGACACATAGAGGGACACATTGTATTGAGAAAACGAGGAGGCTGCAGAAGGGTTTAGACAGGTTAGAACAAAAAAGTGGCAGATAGATTACAGTATGGGAAATTGTGTGTTCATGCATTTTGGTAGGAAGAATAGAAACATGGACTATTTTCTAAATGAGGAGAAAATTCAGAAGTCTGAAGTGCAAAGGGATCTGGGAGCCCTAGTCCAGGATTCTCTCAAGGTAAACTTGCAAATTGAGTCAGTAGTTAGGAAGACAAATGTATTGTTGGCATTTATTTCAAAAAGAACTATAACAGAATAACAGGGATGTACTTCTGAAGCTTTATAAGGTCACATTTAAAATAATGTAAGCAAGTTTGGTCCCCATGCTTCAGGAAGGACGCACTGGCCCTGGAGCAAGTCCAGAGGAGGTTCACGAGAATAATTCCAAGATTGAAAGGCTTAAGACATGAGAAATGTTTGAGGACTTTGGTTCTGTACTCAATGGAATTTAGAAGGATGAGGGGGATCTAATTGAAACATACAAAATACTGAACAGCCTGGACAGAGTGGACATTGGAAAGGACCTGAGGGCACAGCTATAAAAAGGGAACACTTTTTAGAACAGAAATGAGGAGAAACGTCTTCAGGCAGAGAGTGGTGAATTTGTGGAATGCATTGCCACAGAAGGCTGTGGAGGCCAGGAGTATAGTTAAAACACACTTAGAAAGGTTCTTGATTATCAAGGGGATCAAAGGTTACAGGGAGAAAGCAGGAGATTGAAGTTGAGAAACTTTTCAGCCATGATTAAATGGCAAAGCAGATTCTATGGGCCCAATGTCCTAATTTCTGCTCCTATGTCTTATAGTCTCAGAGAGGGGAAGGGATGAGAGCAGAAGTGCAAAAAAAAAGTCAGTTGAGGGCCCTATCAACCACACAAAAAAAAAAGGTGGTGATGGGGTGGGAATGTGGAGTTTCCTCAGTTAAGGGAAAAGACAACATATCAAAAACACTCCTACAGAAAGTAGCATCATTGTAACAGATGTCACAGAGATGGAGAACCAGGAGAATGGGATAGAATTTTACAGGAAGCAGGGTGCAAGGAAGCATAATCAATGCAACTGTGGCAGTGGATTTATAATGGATATTAGTGGGCAGCCTATCCCCAAAAATGGAAAGAGAAATCAAGCCAGTGTCAGAGATGGATCAGGTGAAGTAATCAGGAAGATGTACCAATAATGTTATTGAATGTAACAGAGAAACAGTTGTGGGAGTAGAACCGAGTAGAACTGAATTGTTCCATATACCAATCAAAGAGACAAGTACAACTGGGTCACATGTATATGAGGTAACCATAGTCAAACCTTTCTCTTTGACAAAGTGAAGCAAATTAAAGAAGAAACTTCAAAGTACAAGATCAACCAGGCCAAAGGTGGGTCGTGGTTGATGGAGACCCCTATCAGGCCTCCTTTCAAAGGAAAGGCAGAGAACATTCAGACCCCTCAGATTGGGAGTAGAGGTGTAGAAAGACTACGCAACTGTGGTGCAGAGGCAGCAACTGGGGCCAGAATCTAGAAACTATGAAACTGATGCAAAGCATCAGAAGAATGACAAATGCAATGGGAAAAGACTAGATAAGGAGAAATAAAATAGGGTCAAGATAGGAAGAAGCAACTTCAGTGGGACTGGGACAGGTGGAAATAACACATCTGCCCAGGCAGTGCTGTTTGTAGACTTTGGGAAGAACGTAAAAGAGGGCCGTGTGGGGCTGGGAAACAGTGAAGTGAAAAATTATGGAAGGAAGGTCTTCAGGAGATAAAGGGTAGACAGGAAGAAATGTTTCATCAGTGTCATTGTCTGGGGAGACCCCTCTTATCTGCCCTCAAAGCTTTCTTTCAGATGCAAAGTCAAAGCAGGTGATGTGTGGCTTCCCTGAAATACAGAGTTCTTTAGACTTCAAGGAAACAGAGTAACAGGGTACTGGATTGACCTCGAGACTTCTTTTGTGTAAAAACGAGCGGAGCTGAAACTATAGGGCAGAGCCACAGGTAGGAGATTAAGAACACGGAAGCACTGGGCGTAAAATTTAAGGGGTCGCATAAGCTGAAATGCAAATAGACTGTCCACTAAAAAGTGACATCACAGATTAATTACTAAGGGCAGCACATTTAGGAAGCAGCCCTTCTTCATCCTTCAGCAACAGAGGAGATATACCAGCTGGACTGTGATATCTCAGACCCCAGTTAAACCTGCCTGATGCCACCGACTGATTTGACGGAGAGGAATCTGCTCCCTGAGATTCAGAAAGACTTTTTGAAACGCCGGAGCAATAGAAATTTGGATCAGGAGATTCAAATTGCAGAGCTTCCTTAAAAATCCTGCAAGAGGAAATGCAGTACTGAACTGGTTGCCCCTTTAATATGTAAAAGCTCCTGCACAGCTTGCAGGTGAGACAGGCTTCTTGATTGCCATTGCTACATGACCTGGTGGTGAGCCCACATCACCCAAATTTACATTAGTTTGCCACCATATCCATGTTCAGCTCAATGTCATGGACCTAAGCCAGAGTCCCAATGACTTGCACACCTACCAGTATGTGCCACAATAGTGAACTAAACCCCATTCTTTCCATATACACTTAAGAATTAAAACACTTCTTCGTAAACACTTTTACAAATTGTGAAAGGATAATAAAGCTTAAAACAAAACATAACTACTTCTTTTAAAACATTACCAATCACTAATTGGAGATTGATTCAAATTACACACCCAACCTGCCTTACCTTTATAATCAACGATGCTATTAATGCTGAAGAAGGATGAATTTCAAGGTCAAAAACATCTCATTGTAAAGAAAAGTACATCATGTATTAATAAGAAAGAAACAAAGAAACTGCTTGAAAAGTCTGCAGGTGCGAAAGCATCTGTAGAGAGAAAGTAGAGAATGCTTCAGGTTCAATGACCCTTTCTCAGAACTGATTTCAGATAGGAAACTGTAGGTACATCAATTCTGAAAATCAGCTCTGAGAAAGGGTCACTGAACAAAATGTTAACACTGCTTTCTCTCCACAGATGCTGCTAGACTTCTAGTTTTTCTATTTTTGTACTAGAAAAGTTAGGCCTTACTCATGCAAGAGTACATTTTTTAAAATTATATACAGCATGATAATTCTTACTACCAAGCAACCTCACTGACATTGAAAATTAACTTATTTTTGAAATTCATGCTTGGAATATTGCCATTAGTATCGCTCATCAATAATTGTCCAAGAGAAAGTGATCATAAGCCCGCTCTTTGAAACACTGCAGTTCAAGTGACGTAAATAAACCTAGTGTTGTATCATTACAAAATGACACTAAAGGGTTAGTTATACGTGCTATATAACTTGTTAAATATGTTATGATGATAAAGAGTGACTATTTACCATAATGTTTGCTGGAGGATTTTTTCTAAACTGTTCCCGTGACAGAACTATTTGGTATTTGGTTAAATTTGCTATATCTTTATGAATTAGGGCTCCAGCCTTGAGGAGGCGCTGAGTAAATGACTCCAAGACCTACAATTAAAACATAGAACACACTCAATTAAGAAGCATTTTAAAATTTGCAACTTTATGAACAAAGTATTATAGATTGCCAGCTAATAATATTAAGAGCTCAGCCAGTTGGTTCACATTCCAGTCAGATAGCATCATTCTACTGCCATCAACATACTATAGAAAACAGAATGTGGAATTGTTTCTTGAATTGCAACCAACCATTGGACAGATTGAAACCTATCTTCTCAATTTACTCAGCAACCAACTTGATCTTATCCTACAGTATGTAATTACCAACTGCCAAGCTCTTCACATGGTCCTGTTAAAACAGCTGCTGTTAAAACATCTCAATGGTTAGCTTCAGGCAAATAAATGTGAAACGGTCCAGTTTCTAATTTGCTACAACATTCACAGCTTTTGTATTATAATATAGTTCAATTAGTTGATTTAGCAAATTTGAATCCACCATCTTCTAGCACTGCTGTACTATTTTCAATTTATCCAGGAAATTCAGTTCATAGCCACCTGTTACTGTATAGAACAAATTAATTATCTCAAGTTACTCAAAACACAGAGTCAGAGTTATACCAAGAAACTAGCCCTTCAGCCAAACTCATCCATGCAGAACAAGTTTCCCAAACTAACTAGTCCCATTTGCCTACGTTTGGTGCATTTCCCTCTAAACTTTTCCTATCCATGAACCTCGCCAAATGTCTTCTAAAAATGTTGTAATTCAACCGGTTGCTATCACTTCCTCTGGCAGCTCGTTCCGTATATCCACCACTCTCTTTGAGAGACAAGTTGCTCCTCAGAACCCTTTTAAATCTCTCACCTTGCACCTCAAACTCATGCCCTTTAGTTTTGAATTCCTCTACCCTTGGCAAAAGACCTTGGCTATTCCTTTAATCTATGCCCCTCATGATTTTATAAACGGGGCCAGAATTGGCTGTTGGATGTTCTGTGGTTTAGATGTTTCAAAAGGAATAGAGGAGGTGGTAAGATGTGAGGGAGTGGCATTGCTAATCAGGAATACTATCACACTGCAGAAAGAATTTGTTGAGGAGGGTTTGTCTACTGAGTCAATATGGGTGAAAATCAGAAACAGAAAAGAAGCAGTCACTTTATTAGGAGTCTTCTATACACCCCCCAACAGCAACAGAAACACAAAGGAGTAGATTGGGGGGCAGAATTTGGAAAGGTGCAGAAGTAACAGGGTTGTTGTCATGGGTGACTTCAACTTCCTAAATATTGATTGGAATCTCCTTAGTGCATAGTTTGGATGGGACAGATTTTGTCAGGGGCGTCCAGGAAGAATTCCTGACTCAATATGTAGACAGGCCAATTAAAGGGGAGGTCACGTTGGATTCGGTGCTTGGCAATGAACCAGGTCAGGTATCAGATTTCTCGGTGGGAGGGTATTTCGGTGACAGGGATCACAACTCCGACCTTTACTATAGTCATGGAAAAGGAAAGGAGCAGAGAGTATGCGAAAGTATTTAATTGGGGGAGGGAGAATTACATGCTATTAGGCCGGAACTGGGAAGCATAAATTGGAAACAGATATTCTTGGGGAAATGCCCAACAGAAACGTGGAGGGTGTTTAGGGAGCATTTGCTGAGTGTGCTGGATAGGTTTGTCCCACTGAGGCAAGGAAGGGATGATTGGGTAAAAGAACCTTGGATGACAAGAGATGTGGAACATCTAGTCAAGAGGAAAAATGAAGATTACTTAAGGTTGAGGAAGCAAGAATCAGACAGGGCTCTAGACAGCTAGAAGATAGCCAGGAAGGAACTGAAGAATGGACTTAGGGGAGCTAGAAGGGGGCATGAAAAAGCCTTGGTAGGTAGGATTAAGGAAAACCCCAAGGCATTCTATACTTATGTGAGGAACAAGAGGATAGCCAGCGTGAGGGTAGGGCTGATCAGGGATAGTGGAGGGAACTTGAGCCTGGAGTCAGAGGAGGCAAGGGAGATTCTTAAATGAATGTTTTGCTTCAGCATTCACTAGTGAGAGGGACTTTGTCGTTTGTGAGGACAGCATGAAACAGACTGATATGCTTGAACAGTTTGAAACACGAGGACAGAAAAGTCCCCTGGGCCAGACAGCATATATCCAAGGTTACTATAGGAAATGACGGAAAGAGACTGCTGCGCCTTTAGTGATGATTTTTCCATCCTCACTATCCACTGGAGTAATACCAGATGATTGGAGGGTGGCAAATGTTATTCCATTGTTCAAGAAAGAGAATAGGGATAACCCTGGGAATTATAGACCAGTCAGTCCTATGTCAGTGGTGGGCGAATTATTGAAGGGGATTCTGAGAGACAGGATTTATGATTAATTGGAAAAGCGATGTTCGATTAGAGGTAGTCAGCAAGGCTTTGTGGGGGAGCAGGTCATGCCTCTCAAGCCTTAGTGAATTCTGAGAGGATGTGATAAAACATATTGACGAAGTTAGAGCCGTGAGGTCCATGTCCATTGATCCCTCAAATTTGCCACTCAAGTTGAAAGGGTTGCTAAGGCGACATATGGTGTGTTGGCTTTCATTTGCAGGGGGAATTGAGTTTAACAGCCATGAGGTTATACTGCAGCTCTAAAAAGTATTGGTTAGACCACACTTGGAATATTGTGATCAATTCTGGATGCCTCATTATAGAAAGGATGTGGAAGCTTTAGAGAGGGTGAAGGGGAGATTGACCATGATGCTGTCTGAACTGGAGGGCATGTCTTATGAAGAAAGGTTGAGGGAGCTAGGGGTTTTCTCATTGGTGCAAAGAAGGATGAGGTGTGACTTGATAGAGGTGTACAAGATAATGAGAGGCAAAAAAAACAGTGGAGAGCTAGAGACTTTTTCCCAGGACAGAAATGGCTATCTCGAGGGGGCATAATTTTAAGGCAATTGAAGGAAGGTTTAGGGGAGATGTCAGAGATAGATTCTTTACATATAAAGAGTGGTGGACACATGGAATGCACTGCCAAGAGTGGTAGTGGAGTCAGATACATTAGGGGCATTTAAGCAACTCTTGGATAGGCACATCTCTGATAGCAAAATGAAGGATACATAGGTTAGTTTGACCTTAGGAGTAGGATAAAAGGTAGGAACAACATTGTGGGCCAAAGGGTCTGTATTGTGTTGTATTGTTCTATAAACCTTTATAAGGTCACCCCTCAACCTCCTATACTCCTCCTCCAAACCTCCTCCAAGAAAAGTTCCAGCCTATCCAGCCTCTCCTTATAACTCACTCGACATTCCAGTCTCTGTAACATGCTTATAAATATTTTTACACCCTTTCCAGTTTAATAATATCTTCCCTATGACCAGAATTATACAGTTCTCTAAATGTGGCCTTACCAATATCTTGTACATAAAAAGTAATAACTAATTTTGTAGTTGCTGTTGTAAGAACATTTGAAACAATATATTCAGCAAAGGAGTCTGGGAAACAAAGTTAGAACAGCAACAGTATAAGGCACTTAAAAGTTATAATTAGAAAGCTCACTTCATCTCAAAATATAGTGAATTTTAAAAAAAACTGTTTCCTAGGCTTTGTTTTTCTGTATAGAGCATACACCAGAAAAATCAAAGATATAAATTGATTGGCAACCTGATATAAAAACAACAGTGCTATCTTCATTAATTGCTGGGAGTAATTGCAAAACAAAAGGATTGGGATGGGAGAATTGGGTTATGCAAAATTAAGTAGTAATTAACATTTGCAAGGATTACAAAGTACTATTTAAAAACAATAGAAAATTATACGACAGGGGAAAGAGACCAGGAGAAAGGTAGATTTCAAATGAAATTGATCATACAGGTAGAAAAGAGTTCTCACATAGGTGTGGACACATTCAATAGAGGCATACATACATAAGCTGTGGGCCACAAAAAAAGTAGAAAGGCAGCAATTTTACCAAAAAATTATGCATTCAAATGCGAAGTACATTTAAAATAATATGAATTTGAAAATTCATTGCAAGACAGAACAATAACACTGAAAATAGCAGAGACACAGCTTAATAGAAAGGGTATTACGCATCAGAATTTGCAGTCAGTAATGAAAAATGGGTACTCAGTGAGGAATAGATGCTCATTGCTGTCCTCAAATCTAGCAATTTCTATAGCAAGAAATATATAGTGTCTCATCATGTGGAGAACTGCAGAATTTTTCAATGGAGATTGCAATGTTCAACTGCTGTAATGTCAAACTCCCCAATCACTTTCAAGAATTTTCACTAAAAGAAAATAAAAAGCACTACATCAAACTACCTTTTAAACATTTTTTGCACAAAACAGATTGAGACGCACAGACAGGGTTAAGATAGATGATGAAAGCTTATGAAAATGTTAAAAAGGAGATTTAACAATGCATTACAATTATACTTTATTTTCTCCGCCTCAGATCGCTTATCCAATAATAGTTGTTACCTAAATGACTATTTAAATCCAGTTGCTTCTGACTGAACTGGGTTTAACATTTAGTGACGCTTTAACAGCATTAGAGAATGGAGAGGAAAACGATCTCATATCAATTAAATTTGTGATTTCTGAGTTAGGGAGAGTGGGTAGTGAGTCCATTGCAGACCCCGCAACAGCAATGAGAGGCAGACTCCATGACAAGATTTCCATATTAATCTGCACTTGTATTACATCCTGAAATTTTAAGAGTTTCAACAAACATTGACAATTCTGTAGCAAAAAACAAAAAAACAAAAAAAAGAACATTAATCGCTTGCTTAATAGAATAAATCTAATAGATGATTTCCAAAAGATGTAAAGCGTGGTCCTACAAGACATAGGAGTGAAAGTAGGCTAATCAGACCATCTTGGTTTGACTACTTTAGACAACCTTCCTGTTTTTATACCCAACTCCTTCAAAATAAAGATCGACATCCCATTTGCCTCCTGTATTACCTGCTGAACCTGTATGCTACCTTTTTGTGATTCATGCTTGAAGACCCCCCATATCGCTCTGTAATGTAACACTCTGCAGTCGTTTTTAACCACTTAAATAATATTCTGCCTCTGTCCTTCCTATCAAAGTGCATTGTATTCCTTCTGCCAAGTTAACCTGTCTGAATCCCTCTAAAGACTAATGTCAGCCTCACCACTTGCCTTCTCAATATTTTTGTGTTGTGCACAAACTTGAAGATAGTATGCTCACTTACAAGTCGTTAATACATATTGTAAATACAGTACAGGAATGTCTGAACAGGATAAAGGGACTAATTTTATTCTTAAGATCAATTATTTTTCAGACAAAGGAAATTTTCAGTCTTCAAATACACTTACCCTATAGATCCATCCGGACCATTTAGAAAAAATTCTGCATGGCCCACATGGATTTAAAAGTGAAGTATTTTTCCCCCTAAAGGGCCTGAACACACCTGTAGACAGGCAGAGTTTGGGATCTTTGGAAGCAAAACATTTAGGTTTATTCTGGCCGAGCGAAGTTTTTTTAAAATCAAAGTGCCTGAACTGTGCAAAGGTTCGTTTGGGTTTTCTTTTGAAAAGACCTTTGGTTTTGAGGTCTTGTTTGTTTTCAGATGCGCAGATTAAAAAAAATATATGACCTGAAACACTCGCCCTGCACTGATCATTGTGGCAGTCCACGAGTTATGGGTTGCAAATTGAAATGACTCCCCTATCCCAACTCTCTGTCTTCTGTTAGTAAGTCAATCTTCTCTCCTTTCGAATATACCAGCCCTAAACCCACTGGCTTATCCTATTAAGTCTAATGCATGATAGCTGAGTGAACATCTTTTGAAATTCTAAAGGGTTCTTCTTTACCTATTCTGTTTGTTCCTCCTCAAAGTTTAATACGTTTGTCAAGCACACTTTTCCCTTCATGAAACTGTGATAACATAAACTTCAGATACTTAATAATTTTCATAGATTGAAAGAAGCAGCAATAACTGTCTGGAATAAACTATTAAGGGACAAGTACAATGGTTATGCAGGGATTGAAAGAAATTAACCTTAGGTGTGAGGAGTCGTCAAAACTACATAAATAAAACTGTTTAAAACAACTGCTTGATAAATGCTGCCTTAGGCCACAAGGACAAATGATTGCCCTGCATAAGAATTTCTGAAGTTGCCTGCAGGAAAGTGGAGTCTTCAAAACAGACAGTCAATGCCAAATGTCACAGGGAACAAAAAAGCTTCTTCTGCTAAGAAAGCAAGCTGCAGGCGTTATAGTTCCGGAGGAGTAGGTAAACATTTTGGATGAAAGAATCTAAAGGATCATCAATAATGTTGCAAACAAACGTGAAGGATGCAAAACTGTATAAGAACCTGTACGCTTAATGGTAAGGTCCTGGGGAGTGTTGCTGAACAAAGAGATCTCGGTGTGTAGGTTCATAGTTCCTTGAAAGTGGTGTTCCGGATAGTGAAGGCGTTTGGTAAGCTTTCCTTTATTGGTCAGAGCATCGAGTATGGAAGTTGAGAGGTCGTGTTGCAGCTGTACAGGACACTGGTTAGGCCACTGTTGGAACCTTACATACAGTTCTGGTCTCCTTCCTTTCAGAAAGATGTTGTGAAACTTGAAAGGATTCAGAAAAGAGTTACAAGGATGATGCCAGGGTTGGAGGGTTTGAGCTATAGGGAGAGGCTAAATAGGCTGAGGCTGTTTTCCCTGGAGCGTCAGAAGCTAATGAGTGACCTTATAGAGGCTTACCAATCATGAGGGGTATAGATAGGAAAAATAGACAAGGTCTTTTCACCGGGCTGGGGCAGTCCAGAACTAGAGGACATATGGCTAGGGTGAGAAAGAAAAGATTTAAAAGGGACCGAAGGGGCAAATTTTTCACGCAGAAGGTGGTGCATGTATGGAATGAGCTGCCAGAGTGTGTGGAGGAGGCTGGTACAATTACAACATTTAAAACACATCTGGATTGGTATATGAATAGGAAGTGTTTAGAGAGATATGGGCCAGGCGCTGGCAAATGGATATCTGGGTGGCATGGACGAATTGGACCTTAGGGGCTGTTTCCATGTTGCACATCTCTATGACTCTAGAATTCAACTCCAGATTCTTTGGGAGCAGAATTCCAGAAAGCGATACTGTACCAAGCCCTGGACATCCAGAGACAGACACTATTGGTTGGAATTGTAGCAAAATTCCACAACTGATCACGTAATAGCCAACTTGGATCTAGAGTCTTAACGTGCTTACTTGAGTAGTCTCATTATGGTCACTGTATGCAATAAAGTTTAGATAATTGTTTCAGTATTAGAAAATCTCAGACAATTAAATAAGTACCCGAATTAAAAGGTATCTTGTAGTAATTTATACACAAAGCCTTGCTGACACTATCACCACATTACGTATTTCTAAATATTCTGCCAATACCTCCTTCATAACACTAACATTTTCCTAATGACTTTTTTTTAAAGCCAATTAGCCAAACTTATCAGTTTCTTCATCACTTTCCTTTTTGAGTAAGAACATTACAGTTTCCAAACCTCTGGGACCGTTCGAGAATCTATCAGGTCAGCTTTTAGTCCCATTAGTTGCCCTGGCAATTGTTCTCCAGCAGTAGTTCCTGTATTTTTGTACTGTCCCTCAAATGAGATTTAAAATTTTATTGTGTTGTGATTATTACCCCCTTGAGGATCATTAACTATGAGATTCTTATCAATTCCATTCATTACATATGGTTAGATCTAAAATAGCCTGTTCCTTGTTATGTTGTGCATAAACTGTTCTATGAAACAATCCCTGATGCATTCTACAAACTCTTTTGCCATGTTACCCTTGCAAATCTGATTTGTCCAGTCAATACCCAGATTAAAGTCACCATGAAAATTCAAGACCGCTTACATGCCTCCATTATTCCACTGCCCTACAGTATGGCTAGTCTTCAGTTCCCATCCATGACATCCTTCCCTTACTATAGCTTATTTCCACATTACTATCTATTGCACCCATATCATACTCACCACTGTACTGATATGTTCCTTTATTAACAACACACCCTACTATCTTTTCCTTTTGGCCCACTGTTCCAGAACATCAAATATTCTTGAACATTCAATTTCCAGACCAGGTCACCCTGTAGCCATGTCTCCGTAATAGCCATATTTATTTATCTCTATTTTTGCCATCAACTCATTGCATTTGTAACAAGATCAATCAGATAAAGAGCCTCAAACTTTGACTTCTATTTACTGATTTAATTCTAAATTCTGCGACACTCCACTATATTTTCTGTCCCAACACATGCAATCACTCATCCCCTTACTACCCTGCACTCCTGTCTACAACCCTCATTATATAATTTGCCAGGATATTTGATATATTTCAAATGAAAGCCATACTAACAGAGCTCTGAATAGTGTCCAGTAGTGCCAGTGTCCCATGATTTGCTCTCCAGTTCTCTACACAAATCTTTGAGCCACACATTTACCTATCTAACCTATACAGCTAACAGCAATTTCCACATGGCTCAGACAGTAAACTGGACAATATTAATCTTTGTGTTTGTGCTTTTTGACATAGCACTGAGCTGCTCATAATCTCTCAGCAGAACCTCTTTCCTAGTTCTACCCAAGATTTAGTACATCGTTCTACTTGTGAACAGTGCATTATTTGCAAATAACGAGCGTTTCATTCAGACTAAAAGAATTTCTCAAATTCTTTCCTTAATGCTTATAATACAGATTAAAATTTCAAGTTTGGTCCCACTAAGTGGGCGGCACGGTGACACAGTGGTTAGCACTGCTGCCTCACAGTGCCAGAGACCTGGGTTTGATTCCCGCCTCAGGTGACTGTGTGGGTTTCCTCCAGGTGCTCTGGTTTCCTCCCACAATCCAAAAAAAAATGTGCAGGTTAGGTGAATTGGCTATGCTAAACTGCCTGTAGTGTTAGGTGAAGGGGTAAATGTAGGGGAATGGGTCTGAGTGGGTTGCGCTTCGGCAGGTCGGTGTGGACTTGTTGGGCCGAAGGGCATGTTTCCATACTGTAAGCAATGTAATGTAATGTAAACTCCAGAAGAACATTATGTACAATTTGAAATCAATTTTAAATTTTGTTTCACACCGGGGACAAAAGGGCAATCCAGGACCAGAACTTGCAAAGGACAAAGGTTATCTGAAAATGGGATGGTAAACAAGCAGCAGTTCCATTGATGACAGCAGATAGGAGTACTACCAGAGAGCATGGTGATCACACAAGGTGAAAGAATAAGCTGAACCCAGGGACAGAATAGCAGAGTGCTACTATGTAAAGCAATTGAGCAGGGAAGAGAGTAAATTTTACATTTAAGAGAAACAATCAGGTCAGAACATGGACAAGTTGCAATTAGAAAGAGTACTGATGTGCACCTGAAGTTCACTTGATGACCAGAGCATGGAACTGGAATGTGACAGATGATCACATTACATTTGCAAACTTTTATTGAGAGTATCACCTTCATTGCAGTGAAATATTGACAGACATAGCAAATAGCAATTACCGGGGGAAAATACATACAAATCACTACATATTTTCAGCTGAATGTTGAATCAAAACGATCAAGAAGTAGGCGCAAATCTTCATATTCTTTTACATTCTAAGCAGGAACCCGTACTGAACCACCTTCTACATCACACACAAGTCACAATTCCAATTTTATTTGTACTATAACTGCTTTAAATTTGACTTGAAAAATTCGTTCCCTGGTAGAGCATCATGATTGAGGTCAACATTAATCTTACATCTCCAGTTGCTTCGAGAAGATAATTATGTTATGTCTCCTTAAACGGAATGGTTTATTAAACTATTTAAAGCAGCAATTAGAACTCAACTACAATGTTGAACTGGAATCATGAAGGGTAGACTGAATAACGACAAGCAGGAGGCTGGAAGAACATGGCAAGCCAGGCAGCATCAGGAGGTGGAGAAGTTGACGTTTTGGGTGTAACCCTTCTTCAGTCTTGAAGAAGGGTTACACCCAAAACGTCAACTTCTCCACCTCCTGATGCTGCCTGGCTTGGTATGTTCTTCCAGCCTCCTGCTTGTCTACTTTGGGTTCCAGCATCTGTAGTTTATTTTCAAGACTGAATAAGGATAGCAGGATTCATTTCGTAAAAGTATAATTGATGAGTTAAACCTATGCAACAATCCAACAGCTTCGACTGATGCCAGTTTTTACTCTCAGTTTTCCTTCAAAACATTAATTCAACATAGCTGCAATACTAAGCTCCAAAGGACAGCAGTAATGGATAATGCAGTCCGAGGTCTTTCAATTGCACTTCAATTTAGATAATCCCGTAGGCGATTACTATGGTGTTCTGCTACAAGACGCAAATCCCTTTTATTTGCTCCCATGTGTGCAGATTTTCTAGATAACACATTTGTTCCTACTTCGTCATAAACTATTATGAGCTTTAAGGGAAAAAATGTAGGAAATCCTTTCTTAGTCTAACTGAAACGCTCATTTGCGAATGTACATTTCATGTTCATGAATTGCATAAATGTTTGAACTGCATTTTATGAAACTGCTTTCAAGATTTCTGATCAGAATTTTACAGCTATTTAACAGTTTAAAAAGACAGTGCCATACTTTGGAAGTATATTGAGTTTGTTAGATTCTGGTGACAGAAGAAGTGAATTACTCTTCACAAAATTTCTACCTCTAACATGTTCTCATGGCCACAGTATTTATATCGTTAGCCCAGTTGAGTTTCTGGTCAAAAGGTATCTGCCAGGATAATAATTGTATAGGATTCAGCATGGTAATGCTAATTGATATTAAGGAAATGGTCACTCCCAGAAACGCATGCAGTTCAAATAGACACTAGTCAGGTCTTACTGAAAATGGATTCGGACTGCTTCAATATCTGAATCAGAGCAAATATTTTCTTTCAACCCATTCATGGTATGTGGACAACGATGCCCATCCTTGTTGTCATTGCTGTGGGTCACAAGCAGGTCAGACCAGATAAAGGTGTATATTTCATCATTTCATTCTCTACGGGACATTATTGAACTAGATAAATTAAGACAGCGATTACATGGTTACCATTATGTGAACATTTCACAGAGGAATTATCTCCAATCTGCCAGAGAGATTCAAACCCAAGTCTCCAGAACATTAACCTAGGGTTCTGGTCAAACATGTGTTGAGAGTGTGTGTTGCTGGAAAAGCACAGCAGGTCATGCAGCATCCGAGGAGACCCCACCCACAGCTGCCAACCTCAGTTCGGGAACCCTACATCATCCAATTCTACCTCCAACTCAAGAGCCGCAAGTCTGACCACCCCGGCCAACCTATCGTCTCAGCCTGCTCCTGTTCCATTGAACTCCTCTCCACCTACCTCAAAAACCTTCCAGCAATACACACACAACTCTGATCTCCAGCATCTGCAGACCTCACAGTCTTCTAGTCAAATAGTCCAGTGACGTTACCACTACGCCACCACCTAATGCTGAACATTTCATAATCAGCAACAAACATCCCAACTTTCTGACGAAGCAACTGAAGAGAGTTGGGTCAAAGACACTACCCTTAAGAACTCCAGCAGGTGATGTACCAGGACTGAAATGAATAGCCTCTAACAACAACCATGACTATGCAAATAACATAATGCAAAGAATTGCATATGCTCAAGATCTGAAACAAGCAAAAATAGGAAGAAGAACGCGGTTCTGAAGAAGGATTACTGAACTCAAAACTCTGTCATTTCCACAGGTGCTACCCAACCTGTTGAGTTGAGTTTCGCCAGCAATTTGTGTTTGTATTTTTGTTTGTTTCACAACTATGCAGTCATGCTTAAACCATTGGTACTAGGCTTCACTAAAGTAAAGTGACAAATTACGTACATAATAAACGTGAAATTACTACCTTCAGTTCTAATACTTGAGAGACCTCATTCTATAGTCTTAGGCGTAAAGTCTAGGTTGGTATTCTCTACAGTATTGAGTGATTTGGAGGTCCCATCTTTCAGACAATGAAGTGAATCAATTGAGCTTCTTTTTATTCAGACTACCCCCCAGGAGTATGGCATACAGCAATAAAGTAGTTCTATATTTTGTAATGGAATATTCACTATACCAACAGGCAGAAAACTGGGTCTTTGTTATGTCAAATTATCATTTGCATAATGACAACACAGTAACTGTCTTTATTTCTTGGGAAGTGTAAAACAAGGGTCAAGATGACACCCATGGTGGGAGTTTGGAGTCAAAATTACTGCAAACTCAATGATCCAATGCTTGAGCCACTGACTCCCAAGTAACCTATAGTACATACTAATATTTGCTGGAACACAGAATTAACATTGGTGTTTTGTTTTACTTATTTAACTTCATGTAAACCTGGAAGTAAATGCCTAAAATAGTGAATATAGTTGGAAAAGAAACAGATAATTCACTTGTGTCAATGAAAGCTCAGTACAGTTGTATTATCAGCAATTTAATTACAATTATAAATTGTAAACAATTACTTACCTATTCTTTGTCTAGCCTTTTCCACAGTTATGTCCTTAATTGCAAAACTCACGATGACTTACATACAGCATCACCAATTTTGAAAATATTTAATCCTAGGAAGCAAGACTAAATTTTGGAACAGCATTATGAATTAATCCTCCAAATTGATAGCTGTATATTTCATTTTTTACAATATAAATAAACCACCAGTTTTTTTTTAAGAGTGAACTGAACCAGAAAAGATGGAAAATAATTTCCCTACTACTTAAATCAGTAAGTATTAATTGTTATGAAGGCCCTTAACATTCCCATTGATAATTTGTCACACACTTCCATAGCCAAGGCTAAATATGCCACAAAGCTGGAAGCAAATCTTTCATCACAGGTTAGTTTAATCCATTGTGCTGCCCTACATATTAAGCAGTTAGCAGCTGGATAGAGGATGAAAGGAAAATGTGGATCTGGAGTAGTTTAAAATAATCCTCTAATCCCAAATAACATGGACTATACACTTATTGTAGGAGAATCAATTCTATTGATTCTATCACCAACAACCTCAAAGCGAGGTCTGACAAACAATCTATGCCATGCCGAGAATTTTTATTTTCAACAAAGACCGAACTAAAATGGGCGGCACGGTGGCACAGTGGTTAGCACTGCTGCCTCACAGCGCTTGAGACCCGGGTTCAATTCCCGACTCAGGCGACTGACTGTGTGGAGTTTGCACGTTCTCCCCGTGTCTGCGTGTGTTTCCTCCGGGTGCTCCGGTTTCCTCCCACAGTCCAAAGATGTGCGGGTCAGGTGAATTGGCCATGCTAAATTGCCCATAGTGTTAGGTAAGGGGTAATGTAGGGGTATGGGTGGGTTGTGCTTCGGCAGGTCGGTGTGGACTTGTTGGGCCGAAGGGCCTGTTTCCACACTGTAAGTAATCTAAAACTACGAGTAGACACTTTATCCAATTACATAAAGCATATTCCCCTCTCAAATTACTGTAGCAGAGAGTTCCTGCCAGGTCCAATCTCAGCACATTTTCTTATTCCAGCAGCACCTTTTAAAAATAAACTTAATTCTAGGAATGTTTATTCTCTTTATTCTTGCATGTGGCTGTCCCTTGCAAGATCAGCATTTATTGCCCATCCATAATTGCCTTTTAATGGAGTAGCTTACTAGGCCATTTCAGACATCAATTAATTGTCAACCACATTGCTGATTATCTTGAGTCACATGTAAAACAAGATAGCAGATTTTCTTCCCTAAAAGACATAAGCGAATCTGATGAGTTTTCTAAGAATCAATTATAGTGACGTGGTGGTCATTATGGTGACTAGGTCTGTTGTCCATTTTTTTTAAACTAATTGATTTTAAATTTCACCAGCTGCTGTGGTGGCATTTGAACCCAAGTTCCCCAAAGCATTTTGGTCAGTGGCATTTCCCCTATGCCATGAGCTCCTGAGTTGGGTCTGGTATCTGCTTGCAAAACTGATCACTGCAATTAAAAGGATGATTCTGGAGTATGGAACTGAAAAATGTGTTGCTGGGAAAGTGCAGGTCAGGCAGCATCCAAGGAGCAGGAGAATCAACATTTCGGATATAAGCCCTTCTTCAAGGATGATTCTGAAGTAAGGATGATCACCAGCTCCTTTACTCAGCCATTACCCTTTTTTTTTTAAACCTCCCCATATCCGTCCAACTTTATATCCAAATAGTAAATGGAAAATTTGTTCACCAACATTGAAATGTTCCATTCAATTGCATCTGCCAAATATCCCCAGCCCTCCCTACTAATCTCATTTGGCCAAAACCATCAATTTAATCCTTACTACAATCTCCGTTCCCTTATCACTGAAAATCTCATTCCTGAGCAATATTTAAGTTGAAGCAAATTGTTAAAATCTCAATAATCTTTTGGACCCTAAGACCAACTACCAAATCAGCTGTGGCTCTTTCTTTGATTTGTTGGCAATCTTTAGCTGATTATACTTTCAAACAGACATAGGATTTGCCTTATGTTAAAAGGCGTAAGGGCTGTGTTATAGGCATAATGTAAGAATGTTCAAGCTATGGCGGGTTGTAACAAACCAAAAAACAAATATTACTAATTGACATATAACGAAATATAGAAGAAATTAGATTAGATTACTTACAGTGTGGAAACAGGCCTTTCGGCCCAACAAGTCCACACCGACCCGCCGAAGCGAAACCCACCCATACCCCTACCCTTACCTAACACTACGGGCAATTTAGCATGGCCAATTCACCTGACTCGCACATCTTTGGACTGTGGGAGGAAACCGGAGCACCCGGAGGAAACCCACGCAGACACGGGGAGAACGTGCAAACTCCACACAGTCAGTCGCCTGAGGCGGGAATTGAACCCAGGTCTCTGGCGCTGTGAGGCAGCAGTGCTAACCACTGTGCCACCGTGCCACCCACTCATTGGGTTTGAAAGAACTCAACCAAGGATTTAAGAGGTAGGTAGTAGAGGAAATGTAAATTAGATACACGATCCCATGATAAACGTTAGACAGTAAAACAAGATAAAGAAAGTAATGACGAGTTTAGCTCATGATATAAATCCATCAATCTTACGGGTAGGCTAAAAACCCGAAAGATCAGTCCTCAGCAGGGGCCTCACCTTCGTTCCCCTACGCCCTCGGATTAATGAGTTCAACACGCGGCGAGATATTGAACAATTCTTCCGCCGCCTTCGCCTCCGTGCCTACTTTCACAACCAAGACTCCCGCCCACCCTCTGACGACCCCTTCTCCCGCCTCCAACACACCCC
The DNA here is from genome assembly GCF_020745735.1 of Hemiscyllium ocellatum. Taxonomy (NCBI): domain Eukaryota; kingdom Metazoa; phylum Chordata; class Chondrichthyes; order Orectolobiformes; family Hemiscylliidae; genus Hemiscyllium; species Hemiscyllium ocellatum. Next base: position 84,717,509 of record NC_083408.1, read on the forward strand.
ATCCACCTGGACACCCCGTGCAGGCCTCCTACCCGCCCTCGACCTCTTTATAGCCAACTGCCGCCGTGACATCAACCGACTCAACCTGTCCACCCCTCTCACCCACTCCAACCTCTCACCCTCAGAACGTGCAGCCCTCCACTCCCTCCGCTCCAATCCCAACCTCACCATCAAACCCGCAGACAAGGGAGGCGCGGTGGTAGTTTGGCGCACTGACCTGTACACCGCTGAAGCCCAACGCCAGCTCGCGGACGCCTCCTCTTATCGCCCCCTTGACCACGACCCCACCTCCCACCACCAAACCATCATCTCCCAGACCATCCAGGACCTCATCACCTCAGGGGATCTCCCATCCACCGCCTCCAACCTCATAGTCCCACAACCCCGCACCGCCCGTTTCTACCTCCTGCCCAAAATCCACAAACCTGCCTGCCCCGGCCGACCCATTGTCTCAGCCTGCTCCTGCCCCACCGAACTCATCTCCCAATACCTCGACACGGTCCTGTCCCCTTTAGTCCAAGAACTCCCCACCTACGTTCGGGACACCACCCACGCCCTCCACCTCCTCCAGGATTTTCGCTTCCCCGGTCCCCAATGCCTTATTTTCACTATGGACATCCAGTCCCTGTACACCTCCATCCCCCATCACGAAGGACTCAAAGCCCTCTGCTTCTTCCTTTCCCGCCGCACTAACCAGTACCCTTCCACTGACACCCTCCTTCGACTGACTGAACTGGTCCTCACCCTGAATAACTTCTCTTTTCAATCCTCCCACTTCCTCCAAACTAAAGGAGTTGCCATGGGCACCCGCATGGGCCCCAGCTATGCCTGCCTCTTCGTAGGATATGTGGAACAGTCCATCTTCCGCAACTACACTGGCACCACCCCCCACCTTTTCCTCCGCTACATCGATGACTGTATCGGCGCTGCCTCGTGCTCCCACGAGGAGGTTGAACAGTTCATCAACTTTACTAACACCTTCCATCCCGACCTGAAATTCACCTGGACTGTCTCAGACTCCTCCCTCCCCTTCCTAGACCTTTCCATTTCTATCTCGGGCGACCGACTCAACACAGACATCTATTATAAACCGACTGACTCCCACAGCTACCTGGACTACACCTCCTCCCACCCTGCCCCCTGTAAAAACGCCATCCCATATTCCCAATTCCTTCGTCTCCGCCGCATCTGCTCCCAGGAGGACCAATTCCAACACCGCACAACCCAGATGGCCTCCTTCTTCAAGGACCGCAGATTCCCCCCAGACGTGATCGACGATGCCCTCCACCGCATCTCCTCCACTTCCCGCTCCTCCGCCCTTGAGCCCCGCTCCTCCAACCGCCACCAAGACAGAACCCCACTGGTTCTCACCTACCACCCCACCAACCTGCGCATACAACGTATTATCCGCCGCCATTTCCGCCACCTCCAAACGGACCCCACCACCAAGGATATATTTCCCTCCCCTCCCCTATCAGCGTTCCGCAAGGACCACTCCCTTCGTGACTCCCTTGTCAGATCCACACCCCCCACCAACCCAACCTCCACCCCCGGCACCTTCCCCTGCAACCGCAGGAAATGTAAAACTTGCGCCCACACCTCCACACTCACTTCCCTCCAAGGCCCCAAGGGATCCTTCCATATCCGCCACAAGTTCACCTGTACCTCCACACACATCATCTATTGCATCCGCTGCACCCGATGTGGCCTCCTCTATATTGGTGAGACAGGCCGCTTACTTGCGGAACGCTTCAGAGAACACCTCTGGGCCGCCCGAACCAACCAACCCAATCACCCCGTGGCTCAACACTTTAACTCCCCCTCCCACTCCACCGAGGACATGCAGGTCCTTGGACTCCTCCACCGGCAGAACACAACTACACGACGGCTGGAGGAGGAGCGCCTCATCTTCCGCCTGGGAACCCTCCAACCACAAGGTATGAATTCAGATTTCTCCAGCTTCCTCATTTCCCCTCCCCCCACCTTGTCTCAGTCGGTTCCCTCAACTCAGCACCGCCCTCCTAACCTGCAATCCTCTTCCTGACCTCTCCGCCCCCACCCCACTCCGGCCTATCACCCTCACCTTGACCTCCTTCCACCTATCCCACCTCCATCGCCCCTCCCCCTAGTCCCTCCTCCCTACCTTTTATCTCAGCCGGCTTGGCTCTCTCTCTCTTATTCCTGATGAAGGGCTTATGCTCGAAACGTCGAATTCTCTATTCCTGAGATGCTGCCTAACCTGCTGTGCTTTGACCAGCAACACATTTGCAGCTGTGATCTCCAGCATCTGCAGACCTCATTTTTTACATCGTCAACAGTTGACAATTTCCCCGCCCACCGCACCTCATGAACGGGCAAGAAGGACCAAATTGATTTAATTTGGGAAGCACTGATCTTTATCGTCCTTCACATTGTTTTGCTGTCTGTCCGGGTGCTCTCGCGAACCTGCTTTCATTTCGCGTATTCGGCTCCCTCCCACCCTAGCGACACTGATTTTAATCCCTCTTGTTCTTTGAAGCGATTCGCCTCTGCAAGCTCGGCCTCATGACGAAAACAGCTGGGAGTGCGCACCACTTCTGGGGTAAATGAGTCTACAACAAAAATCCTCATTTGGATCACAACCCGCGCGTGTACGTGTCAATCAGGTAAGCAATCGAAACACGCCAAGATTTAATCTGTAATGTACAACTGTCCACGCGTTTCAACGTTGATACACATTATTTTTAAAAGAAGCACTTAGTACCCAAACGCTTTCAAGTCTGCTCGATCACATTTTTCTATCCAAAAAGGTACAGGATTGCACAGATGGAGCGTCAGGGATGCAGGTTTGGTAGTAGTGATGGGGCGGGACGGTTTCTGCTCAGTTTGGAAGACCTAAACTCAGTGACGGAAGACGAGAACTTGGATTTGGCAAGTAGTGACAACGGCAATAATGACAACAGCGAACATGAGATTGAGCAAGAAGAGGACCATCTCCTCGGGTACTGGCAAAACATCGGCCGTGGGCATCAGGTGGTTGTGCCAAGAGGTAAGACACGCAAGCTGACACGAGTAGTTTCCGAATATATCAATAACTAATCAGATATTACTGTGGAAATCGATAGAGAAAAAAAAGGAGTTATCCAAACCCTTAAATCTAGTTTAAGTTGAAATGCCTCTCTCCTCTCAAGCCCCATCTGAGAGTTAACCATAAAGCATACTTATGTAATTGTTCACACAGTTTATTTCAGGTCTGTAATATTTTATGGTTAATTGTTTCACACAATTAACAAAATCCCCTTGCTTGATTGTTGTTCGGTTATTTTCTTGCCCAGATTGAAAAAAACGCGTTCGATTTAAATTAGAACTTACTGACCAATTAAAGAAAGATCTCGACTCATTTAAAAAGGCATGAAGTCATTATATTAATTCTGTGCAAAATTAAAACTCGAGTTCAATTCTCTCCATCGCTTTTTCCTGCCCAGAACGTACACCAGATCCAACAATTTAGGTTAAAAATAGAAAAATGTTGCTATGATAGTTCTGTGAATTGTTTTGTTAAAAAATAAAACCAGCAAGAAATGAAGGGAAGCAGTCAGATTTTGCAACACAAAAAAATTGTGACAACTGTTTATGACATCAGATTTTATAAAAGCAATCAATAGAATATCAAAAAACAAATCCTAGTCTGTTTAACAGTCAGCATTGAAACAGTATTTGCCCAACCAATCCACATAAGGAAAGAAAATGTCACCACATGGTTCATAAAAATTAAAGCTATTAGCACAGGAAAGTGGAACGATGCACCTCAATAAACCAATCGGATTTCCTTTTCCCCTGGTTTTGTAAGTGATGAAAATGCACTTTTCATTATTTTACCTGATTGTAAAAATAAGCTAATCATCTCAAACTGGCTTTAGAGATTGGGTAAAATATACATAAAGAATTTTCATACATTTTTTGCTGCCAAACAATAAAGGTTCATATGAAATTATCCTATTACCACCATCTATACAAAACTTTATATTCATACATAATTTTTTGGGAGAACATAAATTCTTCCAATTTAACAGCAAATCAAACTGCTATAACTATCAACTGTTTCCTTATGCTCTACAAACTGTTTTTGTACAACAGCGTAGGATCAACTTCAGCAGATGATTAAGATATATTTATTAGTGGAGTTTCAAAGTAGTCCTGTACTTAATGTTTTGTATTCTCTGAATGAATACATCACTGTCTAGGCCAGCAGTTATTGCCCAGAGGGCAGTTAAGAGTCAACAACACTGCTGTCGGCCAAACCAGGTAATGATGATAGTTTCTTCCATAAAGTAGATGAATGAATTAGATTTTTTCCCCTTACAAAAGGATTCATGTTCATCATTAGACTATTCTAGATTTTTTTAAAATCCCAGATTTTTCTGGATTTAAAATTCCACAATCTGACATGGCAGGATTTTAAACCCAGGTCTGGTGGGATGCTGTGTGGACTGGTTGGGCTGAATGGATTGTTTCCACACTGTAGGGATTCTATGAGAAGAGGGAGTTTTTTTTCCTTAGAATACAAAAGGAAGAGGACATTTAATAGTTTTTTTAAAATTTGAGAATTTTTGATAACAAAAGAGAGGAAAATATTTCCAACTTTGGGAAGAAAGGAATCAGTAACAAGAGAATAGAGATTTAAGATAACTGGCCAAAGAACCAGGGGATAGCTGTGGAGATGTTTTAAACAATAAACATATCCACTTACGGTACTTCCACCATTCTCTGAATTTGAAGAGACAATTTGCAACAGTTCCCCTAATTCTTCATCAATACCTTGAGTGAATTTTTTTGATGTGTTTGTCACTCCTAAGTCTTCATTTTTTGTATCCCACCCTTGACCAGGTTCCTTTTATTCTCTCTCAAATTATCAGTAATGAAACTGAGATTTTCAAACAGCATGGAAGGTATATGATAATAAGGCAGAAGAAAAGTCATAATAGAACATAGACCATTACAACGCAGTACTTACAACGCAGTACAGGACCTTCGGCCCTCGATGTTGTATCAGCCTGTGAAAATAATCTCATGCCCAACCAAAATACACCGTTTCATCATTATCTATATGTATGTCCAATGCCCATTTAAATGCCCTTAACATCAGCGAGTCTACTATTGTTGCAGGCAGGCTGTTTCACACCCCTACTACGGAGTGAAAAAACTACTCCTAATATCTGTTCTAAATCTAACACACCTCAATTTAAATCTACATCCTCTCATGTTAGCCTTCACCATCCAAGAAAAAAGGCTCTCATAGTCCATCCTATCTAATCCTCTCATTATCTTATATGTCTCAAATAAGTCACCTCTCAACCTTCTCTCCAGCAAAAACAGCCTCAGTTCCCTCACCCTTTCATCGTATGGCCTTCCTTCCATACCAGACAATATCCTAGTAAATATCCTCTGAACCCTTTCCAAAGGTTCCACGTCCTTCCTATAATGCAGTGACCAGAACTGTGTGCAGTACTCCAGGTGCAGCCTTACCAGTGTCTTGTACAGCTGAAGCAGGACTCTTGGATCTGAAACTAAATTCCCCCTACCAAAAAACACCAACACACCTTATCCTTTTTAATGACCCTATCAACCTGGGTGGCAACTTGCAGGAATTTATGCACTAGGACACAGATCTCTCTGTTCATCCACACTGCCAAGAATTTTACCATGAGCCCAGTACTCTGCATTCCTGTTACTTCTTCTGAAGTGAACTACCTCATACTTCTCCACATTAAACTTCATGTGCCACTTCTCAGTCCAGCTCTGCATCTTATCTATGTCACTGTGTAACCCACAGCATCCTTCGGCACTATCCACAAACCTACCTACCTTAGTGTCATCCACAAATTTATAACCCATCCTTCTATGCCCACATCCAGAATTTATAAAAATGACAAACCGCAGTGGCCTCAAAACAGATCCTTGCGGTAACTGAGCTCCAGGATGAACATTTCCCATCAATCACCACCCTCTATCTTCTTTCAGCGAGCCAATTTCTAATCCAAACCGATAAGTCACCTTCAATCTCGAAACTCCGTATTTTGTGCAATATCCTACCATGTGGAACCTTATCAAACGCCTATCGAAGTCCACATACACCACATCAACTGCTTTACCTTCAAACTGTTTTGTCACCTTATCGAAGAACTCAATTAGTGAAGCACGACCTACCATGTTGACTATCCCCAATCAAATTCTTCCTTTCCAGATGATTATAGATCCTATCTCTTATAACCTTTTCCAACACCCACAACCAAAGTAAGGCTCACTGATCTATAAATTACCATGGTTGTCCTGACTCCCCTTCTTAAACAAGGGAACAACATTTGCCAGTGTTCTGGCACTACTCATGTTGACAATGACGACAAAGATCAAAGCCAAAGGCTCTGCAATCTCCTCCCTGGCTTTCCCAGAGAATCAGAGGATAAATCCCATCCAGCTCAGGGGTCTTATCTATTTTCAGATCTTCCAAAATTGCTAAAAACTCCTCTTTGTCACCCTCAATCACATCTAATCTTGTGGCCTGTATCTCCATATTCTCACTAACATTGCCCTTTCCTGATGTGAATACTGATGAAAAGTATTCATTAAGCAGTTCCCTTACGTCCTCAGATTCCACACACAACTCTCCACTACTATTCGTGATTGGCCCTAATCTTACTTTAGTCATTCTTTTATTCCTGACATACCTATAGAAGGCCTTAGGATTTTCCTTGATCCTATCTGCCAACTTCTCATGTCCCCTCCTGGCTCTTCTTAGCCCTCTTTAGATCTTTTCTGGCTAACTTATAACTCTGAAGCTCCCTAACTGAGCCTTCACGCCTCATCCTCACATAAGCCGCCTTCTTCCTCTTGACAACTGCTTCAACTTCTTTAGTAAACGACAGCTCCCTCTCTCGACAATCTTGCAAACAATAGAGCAAGTTTGAAAGATTGATTGGTAGAAGAGGAGAAAAACAAATTATTTAAAAAAGGGAAAGACTATTGGGTGTCCTGATACATTAATTAGCAAAAGTTAGCATTCAGAAGTGGAGCACGTAAATAGAATTAAACAGAATATGGCATTCATTGCAAAGGTGTTGAGGTTGGGCATTTGGAGTGTTAAAATCAGGAAGCCTTGCTACCAGTTCAGGGTGCTGATAAGACCATAACTGCACAATGTACAATCCTGGTCTCTTTATTTAACAAGAGATTTATTACTTTAGAGGAAGTTCAGAGAAGGTTCACTAGGTTGATTCCTGTAATAAAACTATTTTCTTATGAGGAAGGGATAATATCCTTATGAAGGTATGATGTAGAGGTGCCAGTGTAGAACTGGGATGGACTAAGTTAAGGATAGGAGGAAGTGAGGACTGCAGATGCTGGAGATCAGAGCTGAAAATGTGTTGCTGGAAAAGTGCAGCAGGTCAGGCAGCATCCAAGGAGCAGGAGAATCGACGTTTTGGGCATGAGCCCTTCTCCAGGACCTGAAGAAGGGCTCATGCCCGAAACGTCGATTCTCCTGCTCCTTGGATGCTGCCTTACCTGCTATGCTTTTCCAGCAACAAATTTTCAGCTAAGTTAAGGATAGGTTAGCTTTTGCTTATGTCAAGTGTCCTGATGAAGGGTTATGCCCAAAATATTAACTCCCTTGCTCTTCAGATGCTGCCCGACCTGCTTTTTCCAGCACCATATTTCATGACTCTGACTCTGCAGTACCTGCAGTCCTCACTATCTCCTCTTTGCTAAAGTTAGTTTGGAAGAAGTGATCTTATTGAAATATACTGAATTTTGAATGTTTTGACAAAATAGATGCTGAAGGGATGTTTCCTGGCATGGAGAATCCAGAACTAGAGGGTTCAGTTTCAAAATAACTGATCTTCCGTTGAAGCAAGTGAAAAGAATTCTATCTGTCATTAATCTTTGGAATTGTTAACCCTCGAGAACAGCGGAGGCTCGGCTATGAATATATTAAAGACCAAGCTGGGCAGATTTTTAATCTTAAAAGGAATCAAGGAATCAACCCTGCAGGAAAGAGGAGTTGAGGCTGCAATTAGATTCAAAGTTTTATAGCCAAAGTAGTCATGTTTAAACCATTATTTGTTCTCATCTCTCAGACATGGCTGAACCAATTCAACAGATGTCAAGAAATAACCGATCTCATGACAGGGAACTGGTTCCATTTAAGACTACAGGTCATAAAAGGAAGGTAATAAATGATGAAGTACATTTATAAAGGGGTTAGCATTTTGTTTGAAGGTTGAGAACTTTTTTTTAAAATCTTCATCCTGACGTGTCATCATCATGCTAGGTGAGATAGAATAAACCTCTATTGATGGTTAGAAGAGACAGGTAATACAATGGAATAGTTACTTGAATTGTATGGTTGAGCTAGAAGAAAAATTACACTGTACAAAGACTATAAAATATAGTAATGTGTCCAAGATTGATGAACTAAAAGTATATGTGATATTTTTCTGTAAAAACATGAAATTCATAATTCACTAATTGGACAAATAAGGACCATCAATACTTCTATTCAAAAGCTTTCCCCATTCCAAGGTAACCTGGGTTATAAATAACTTCTGAGTGATACCTTGTTGGTAAAGTGACAATTTGCATGAGGAGAATATCAGGAATTCCAATTAGAAGAGAAGTCTTGTTGGTAGAGTGTCAGATAAGATAGTTTACTGTACAAATAATAACACAAAAAGGAATCCAAGCAAGGCTCTACATTTAGTGATGGCAGGACAACTTAGTGATTGTTTCAATATATTAAATTGGTAATGCGGTGTTAAAATAACGTGCAAGTTGTTTTGAAAGTTTCTAACATTTTGGTAAACCACAACATAAGACGCAAACCATTTTTACATCCCTATTTGTTCAAACCAAAGTTATCATGGTTGGCAGTAAACAATTTATATTTGTGTTCTATTTTTTCATTTACAGGCTGAAGAACTACTTTATGAAAAACGTCAATATGAGAAAGCAAAATGGGCTTGTGTAAAACAGAATGAATCAAGCTATGAGCAGAGCACATGCCTCGGATTTATGAAATTAATGAAATACATCTGCCAACAAAACTCAGCAGGTGACTTTCAAAAACAAAAATTCATGCTGCAGAAGAATAATACTAATGTAAATTCACAATGCTCAATGGAAGAACATGATGCTCTCATATTGTTATTTGCTGTGGTTATTTTGATTAACTGCCCTCCATCTGTGTAACCTCCAGAACAACTAGATATGTCGTAGATTACTTGGATTAATAAATTTCAAACTAAATCAATTACACTACTGTCTTCAATGCATTATTCAGTTAAGAAACTGTAAACAGATCTGTGGAAGACTTAAAAAGTATTCTATTTCTTTACTATTGTTCTTTGCATAACTGAGAAAAACTTTAAACATGCACTGTTGAATAATGCACGTTTCATAAACAGTATTTGTAATGAGTTTGCAGACTATATTAGCAATTACTTTTATCTGTGCTGTTAAGTGGCTGCTAAAAAGCCAAGACAAACTTTTTCAAATTTCCCAAGTAAAAAAAAATCAAAAAATAATCAGTTTTTCATTACTTTTTTTTTGAATGATGGCTAACACAATAATCTTCTGCCATGTAGTTATGCATTGCATTTGGGCCCAATAATCTACTGGTTTACCTTGTTTCTGCAGGTCTCTTCCTAGGAATGACACTGCCTGTCGTTACCATCGTGCACACCAACCAGACCAGAACAGAGCTCCAGCCTGAAGTAACCATAGCTTACTACCTGCCAGCGCAATTTCAAAATCAGACACCTCAACCTTTTGATGCTGAAATTGCAATAGAGGAGTGGCCTGCTCACACTGTATACACTAGGTAAATTGCATAATACAAAATTAAACAAAGTTCGGGGACATAAACAGTTAGCCCATTTTAAATGATGAGACTTGTGGAAAGGATCTATTTGATGACACCAATGCATTAATGATTGGCTAAATGAAGATTACATAAATAAGGAAATATTGCTGCAAGTGTACAGGCATTGGGTGAAACCACACCTGGGCTATTGCCTACAGGTTGAATTGAGAGTTCAGAGGAGGTTTATAAGATTAATTCCAGAGGGAAGATATTTGTTTGATGAAGAGAGATTGAGCACATTAGGCCTATACCCGCTAGAGATTTAAGGAATGAGGAGAGATCTAACTGAGATATAAAATATGCGAAAGGGGATTGACTGAGACATAGAAAGGATGTTTCTTCTTGGTGTGGGAATCTAGAATGAAAGCCAAGTTTTAGAATAAGGGGTAGCAGATTTAAATCAGGGAAGGAGAAATTACTTCTCTCAAAGGATCAAGGATCTGTGGAATTCTCTACTCCAGAATGCAGTAGATTTGAAGACACTGATTAAATTTGAGGAGATAGACAGACAGATTTTTTCATTATTAATGTGTTGAAGGATTATGGTTAGTGGGTATGAGAGTGGAGATGAAGCAGAGGTGAGCTCAGCCATGATTGTATTGAGTGACAGAAGAACTCAAGGGGTTAAATTCCTACTCCTACTCCTGCTTCTAGTTGTTACATTATGTTTGCTGACTGCACATGTATCACTGACAAAGCACATATTTCTAGATGTCTGCATGCACAGCCTAAACAAAATAGAACTTGTTTTACATAATCAGCTTAATATTGTGCACATGTTGTCAATAATTATTAGTAGTGCAAATGAACAGTTGGCAAATCATTGGTGCATTGATGTCAAACAAAGATCCTATTGTGTAGCAGATTTTGTCACATGATATACTGTTTTATTAAAATTGCATTAACTTCTTTTTAACTAGTAACTATCCTTGAGAGATATTGCTGCTAATGTACATTCTCCTTGGTGTCAACAAGCTCAGACTTGTGCAAACAGCCAAACCCCCCCTCAAATTTGGTAAGGAACACAGTTTCAGAATTACATGACAGAATATGATAAAGTGATTAAGTCTATGGTAGCATTGCCATTTTGGAAAGGTCTTGCAGAAGGCAAATTAAACAAGACCCAAGCAGAAATAAGCCAAAAAATCTAAACAACAAAAAGCAGACATTGAACAACCCAACTTATTGATAATATTGCAGCTAACTGAATAGCTTTTTAAACTACTGAATATTTTTAAACAATAAACTGAATTGTTAATTTGAAACAATCATTCTGTTAATACTATAGATAGTATCAAATAGAAAAGTCACAACTCAAAGTGATTTGTTGACGAGGGACGAACTCACTCAAATAATTTGCCATTTACCCAAGTAATTGCTCAGATTCTGGGGTTATGTTTTGTCATGAAATAACACCACTTCTAAGATAAGTCTTTAAAATCCATTTACTACATGTTGAAATACAAAAGTGTTCAAGACTATAAGGTTATCTGGTAACACTGCAACTTGATTAACTACTGCATATATCAAATTCTTCTTTTCTCATTTAAAACATGCTTTTCTGACAAGCCATTCACAATTCTCCATCCTTTCCAATATTTTTTGTTCTCAATGTTTTTGTTCAGATTCTGAACAGTTATCCCAGGAAGATAATGAAAAATGGTTTATGTATCCAAGTGGGTTGCTGGGCCATTTCAGAAGGCAGTAAATTAGGACTACAGACTTGATGTGGTAGGGATTAGCGAACTAGTGTGTTTTTACAACAATGTGATAATTTTAATAATCAATTTTTAAAAACAGGCTCAGATTTCCTGAATTCAATTTTACAGTTTGGCATAGTGAGATCTGAACTCCAAGTATGCTTTGCTGTTCCAGTTGCATAACCATGAAATTACTGTGCCCCAACATTGCCATTTTTAAGCTGGACAATGGGGTGTTTATGGATACAGCCCAGAAACAAAGCTTCAAGTATCAAAGTCAAATGAGGAAACATCAAACAAGCTCTGCATCTTTCCACCTTCCAGAGGAAGAAAGTAGGTTGGGGCAGAGGAACACAAAAGCCTGAGAAATTAATTAGGCTGGAGCAGTAACTCAAAAGGACACTTCTCTTCCCTCACCTACTTAGTCTAATCCCCAATAACTGGCTCTTGATTTTGGTTTTAATGGTGTTTGGGGCAGTAAGTGCAGGTTCAATTTCCAACACAGCAAGGAGGATGGGTGAGTGGAAAAATGACATTTCTCCAACAAGGGCAACAATCATGTCATCAGCTAATAGTTTAGGGTGGTCAGAGTAATAAGTACAGTTGAAAGATCATTTGGCTTACCTGATATTTAGGGGTTGGAAAAGAACAAATTACATTAACAGCACCTACAGTTATAACTGGTGCCTAATAGATAACACACTTAAGATAAGGTTTCGCAGACAATCACCTAGCATTACCCTATTTTTCTTAAACCACCTGTTATTACACACCGCTGTAGCAGGTGGGTCTTGAACTCAGGTCTCTCGGTCCAGGAGTGGGGACACTACCACTGCACCACAAGAGAGCCCTGATCCTATTTCACTGCTTGGTTGGGGTAGGAGATAACACCATTAGGCTATGACTGGAGTGTTAATCCAGAGGCATAGATAATGTTCTGGGGATGGGTATGAACCCTGCCACAGGAGATGGCAGAAGTTGAATTCAATTTTTTTTAAAAAGCTGAAATTAAAAGTCTAACGATGACCATGAATCTATTGTTGATAGTCAGAAAAACCCATCTGGCTCACTAATGTCCTTTAAGGAAGGAAACTACCTTTCACACCAGGTCTGGTGTGTATGTGACACCAGACCCACAGCAAAGTGGTTGACTCTTAACTGCCCTCTGGGCAATTAGGGATGGGTAATAAATGCTGGCCGAGCCAGCACCACTCATGCTGTGAATGAATAAAGAAACAAAAAGACCACAAGGCCACACCCACAATAAGTTTGAATTCCATGGCAGTCATTACTGCCTTGGAACTCAACTGCAATATCATTTCTCACAATCCCTGGCCAACAGGTCAGGAAACACTCATTTTAATGTGGGCTTTTTGATTAGAACAGCACGACATTGGAGTTTCTCATTTCTTTAAAGCTGTCAAAATTTTTAATATAGTAAATAGATCAACATGTACAAAAAGACATGGAATTGTAATTCATTACAATAGGCATTCAAACAAAACTTAGTAACTATCTGGGAAAATCATAATGCATTCTGGTGCTTTAAAAAGAGGTGTCAAACTTTGAAATTCATCAGAAAAGTAAACAAGAATCCTAATTGTTCATCATTTTCTGCTTGTGCAGACCCTTTAACGGCAACACCACTGAAGAGTCAATTCTCCAACAGATTAACCAATTAGGACAGCACCTAGACACTTCTGAGCAGTTCCTGCATGATACCTTCATCGTTGCTGTTTATAACAATCCTGCTGCTCCAAATCGACACAACGAAATTTGGTTTCTTCATAGCCCTTGAGTAAATAAAAAATGTCTGGTATGGAGCACAGACCTTGGACAGTGACTAATTTTGTGAAAATGTGAAATTAATGTGCTAGCATGAGCGTAAACTCACACTGATAAAAACTCAAAATTGAACATGAAAAACATACCATTAAAATGATCAGATTGATACTGTACTAAATAAATCTAGTCAGTTGCGGACAAAACTTCGCTGAAGACTTATAATTAATTACAGGGTGTCCTCTCAAAGTCATGGTTGTATTCCTGACAATCATGCTGTCAGTTGGCTTTTTTTTTAAAAAGGGATCTGCAACACCCTTCTTGCTGGCCGGCACCACCAACAGGATCTTCTCAGCACATTGTTCAACAGGCTGGGGCTCCTGGCTGGCTTCCCTGGTCCTCCTGCTGCCTAGCAGGATATCAATTGCATCTGGGTTTGCTACTATTTCCTTCTCTCTCTTTATACATGGCTGGCCAGCACAAGAGGTCATCCATCAGATTGTGGCATGCAGTTGGTTGGGAAGTGTAAGGGATTGCTGGATTTTTGTATGGGCAGTGGGGTAACAGGCAATAACTGGGTAGTTCAGATGGAGTTTGTGGCTGTCCACTGTCATTCTGTTGGTTGTATGCCACAGTATGCCAAGGGACCCTACAACTTTGTGGGAAAAAGTGTGGAAACTGTCACATGACAGTGCCCAGCAGTCCACAGAATAGAGGCCTGCCAAGGTCAGACTGGGCCAATATAAGGGAGTGACTGGGAATGCTGTTATGTTTCATAGTGTCTCGATGGCTCCTGTGGGGATGTGGTGAATGCCATTTGGTGTGGCAGTCCTAACAGGCAAATTGAATCTAGTGCATTTTGAAAGCTTCAAACAGTCAAAAGCCAGGAAGTTGGAAACAGCCTCAAGTCAGAGAGGCAGACGTCACTCCAAAGTGGCATCAGTCAGGTCAGGTAAGCTACTGCTGTATGTACCGTGAGCAAAATAATACCAAGCTATCGTGATTAAACTATGATTAATTGTAAATTGTTCCTAATTATGAAAACTTGTTATTTTGAATAAAACAAATTGAAAAATGTACTTTATCATTTGGATTAAGAGCAGAAGAAAACTGTTTCAAAAAAAAACTAAAGTGATTCTCAGTTTAAATCTCAAAGTTATAGATTAGTCAACAATTTAACGACTATTCTATGCATTTCACTGTAGGTGGCTGTAAAAAGAAAATAGATATCATTTAAATTTTATTCAAGGTTTTTAGCAAAATAAATGTGTATATAACTGCCTTTCAAGGTCAAACTATAGAAGTCTTTAAAAGAAAATAACCTTTAGCTTTCTTGCACAAAAGTCAGCAGCATTTGCTGTTTTGCACATCATCTATTATCACTAGATGCATTTTTATAAAATCATTCACTTGGGTAAGCATTGAAACTAGGAGCAACAGTAGACCATTTAGTACTTTGAACATGTTGTGCCACTCAGTCTGATCATGGCTGATCCTCCATCATAATGCTATATTCCTCCTTGATGCTTTTAAATCTAAAGATTTGACCGTCATTATGTGAATATATTCAGATTTCCGTGGTAGAGAATTCAACAGATTTATCAGCTTTTGACTCAAAAAAGTTTCCTCATCTCAGTTCTAAACAGTCTTACCCCCCCCCACCATTTCTTGAGATCATATCCCCTGGTTCTAGACTTCCCAATCAGGGAAAACATCCTCCCTCCATCTAATGTGCCCTGTACTTCTGAAATCATTTATTGTAATCAGATCCCCTTCCCAGTTTCTAAAATCTAGCAAATACAGGTCCGATTGAAAGAGTTTTTCCTCTTACAGCCTGCCATTCCGAGTATCAGCTGAGTGAACTTCCTTTGCATTCCATCTATGACCAGTATATTCTTATAAATAGGGAGAGTAAAACAGCACAAAATACTGTAGGTATGGTCTCACCATAATCCTATATGACTGCAGTAAACATGCCTACTTCTGAACTCAATTCCTCTTGCAATGAAAGCTAAATACTATTTGTTTTCCTAATTGCTCGTTCCTCAAGGACACCCAGATCCCTTTGCATATCCACACTTTACAATATATAATTTAAATAATATTCTGTTTTTCACATCAAAGTGTATAACTTAGCATTTGGCAACATTGTACTGCATCTGCCACGTGTCTGCCCATTCAACTTGTCTAACTCTTTCTTTGCAGCCTCCTCCCAACCCCAACCAGTCTTGAGTAATCAGGAAACTCCAGTTTCCTCATCCCCAGTCGTCTATATATGAGAAAGTCTATAGCCTTAACACTTGCCTTTAAACATTAGACTAAAACGTAATGCTGAATTATAGAACACAATTTACACAGGCAGGCAGGAAGGCTCAGAAAAAGAGGGGAACTCAAGGAATGCAGAAGATAGGGACATCTGGGCTCACCAAGTGATAACAGGATGCTGTAAGGCAATTAAGAACATTCGCCTTAGCATCAGTGAATCTGTGTGACCACGATACCAAGTGATAACATTCACAGCCATTCCCTTGTGAAATTAATGACTGTGTTTGATTCTGACCCTGAAACAAAACTCTAATATCAAAACCTTTGTAGTTAACAGTCAGGTGCTGTCAGTTATAGTGGATTCTTATTTCCCCTTGCAAACAGGGCAGATGCAGAGAGAAAAAAAACTTTGCTGTTACACGACCCTGACTTGAGAATTCAAAAGGATACTAGAGAAAGAGACCTTTGTTGTGTTGAGGCTGTTGGAGCCAGTAGAAAATTAACTCAGTGCTCACCTAAAATTGCAGTTTAGGACTTTATGATGATATTGAGTAGCCATTACTGGTTATTAAATACAAATCTGTAAAAGGTAATATTGATGAAGTTTTAATTTACTTGCTGTTCTTGCAGTCCACTCAACAGACTTTACAGTCTGAATAAGACTAATCAGATCTTATGTCTTATTTGAATTTGAATCACAACCCTGAAAAGAAAGCATATTTAATTCGAAGACTAATGAATCAGTTTAAATACAACCTTATGGTAACATCTCAGCCTCAGGTACAGAATGATTTCAGTGCTCTCTCATTGTCTGCTCCTAGCTTTAAAAAAAGTCATTTTAAGCCTAACATTGAAGAGATTCTCACATAACCTGTCAGGAATCCATTTTATGGTCAAAAGTTTGCCCTCCTTGCTAAGAAGCCATTTTGTAAAATAATTGTATCAGACATGTGAGTTGTGTAAGTTTACATTATGACCTCTCCAATTAGCTCAGACTGGTGCCTCTTTACGATAGGAGCTTATCTCACTGGCAGACACCTAACTTGGCAGGGTATGCTTTTCCCACCTGAATGGCTTAGGTCCTGTAGGAGCGATTAGTCAAGTGTACACAGACCTGTCAACTAACTTTTCTTCCTTACGAATTAGTGTCTTTCATTGTTATCTGTCTAATTAAGAACATGTAATGTTTTTTAAACTTTTGCATAAAGGAAGCCACTTTGTATCAGTACATCGGAGTGGCCTGCTGGGGCACTTGAAGAGCTGGTATCCTATTCTCCTAGGTTATTAGAACCTAGTTAGTTTAGCTTATGGGTATCAGTGTTATGTTGTAACAGTGGTGCTATTGGAAACAAAGGGATGACTAAAAGTAAACTAATCTGTACGGAAGAGGGTTTTTTATTCCAGACTTCCAAAGATCGCCAGGACGAACCTAGAGAGAGGCTTACGGGTCTGAGTCCATAAGGGATTCCCTGGGCTATCTCAAATCTGTACTCTAACAACTATACTACAAATAGCAGAGGACCAAGCACTGATCATGTAATTCTCCACAAATCACACTGCCTACCACTCGAATATATTACCGCCTATACTTCAATGCTGCCCACAAACCCCTTTTTGAAATGCCTTCTGAAAATCTAAATAAATCCATTGGCTCGCCTTTATTTATTCTATTTACATCCCCAAAAACTTGATTTGTGAAATATCATTTGTCTTTTATCAACCTATGTTGGCTTTGTCTATTCTCATTAATGCTTTTCAAATGCATTATTTTCACATCTAGCATTTCCCCAATTTCTGATGGTATGAACCACACCAAACCAAATCCCTCTTTCCCACCACCCCCCCCCCCCCAAAAATATTAATAAGATAGCCTCGACCCTAACTTTTTCTTACTTTAAAGGCAAGTGTAAGTTCTGGATGCAATTTGATTAGTCAATCTATCAGATGAAGCAGAACACAATTTATTCATGCACTACATGTAAAAGACAAAAAAAAAGGTAAGGAGAAATTAAACAGCAGCTCTGTTGGAAAACTTAACAGAATAATAAATTATCTAACTAAATAGTAACTGTTCCAAAATAGTAACATCCTATAAACACACCTTTGGCAAGGGCAAATTCAGTAGAATAGATGGCTTCACATGCAATTCTAACAGCAGGAAGAGAATGCCAAGCTTTTAGCTGTAACACAGAAGGGTAAAATAGCTTCCATATTCAGCTTCAAGATCGCAGCAACAACTGCAAAACTTAAAATCCTAGGTCTGTGGGAGCTTGACTCCTACCATTCAGGCTGTTTCTATTATTCCAACTTTAAAAAGACACTACAAGACCCCAAACTGTTTATTTTATTCGCTCCAAATAGATTGCTCAGCACCTCTCATAGTATCAACCATCATATCATCACATGATCTTAGGACTTTACTTCTCTGTTCTCCCTCTCCCTCCCTTTTCAAATAACAGGGTTACATTTGTCACCCTCCAATCTGTAGGAACTGCTCCAGTTCATGGAATATTGGACCAATATTCCAAGGGCCACTTCAGTTTCAGTCAACTTATGATTTTCCTTTTTTAAAAAGGGACTGATTTTTAAAATGACTAATATTTCCAAATATCAATGAAGACAAATAAAACCTAGTTTAAAACACTAATGATCCACCAGTTTTGAAGATTCCACCAGAAGCAAAAGTCATGGTATTTAGTTGATTTCTTGCTTCTTTACTTGTTAACAGTAATAACAGGATCATCTTGATTTAAAATTGAAACGTATTGTTTTATACTTGAACTATTTGTGCATTAAAAGATTAAGTAGTAAAACTAAATAGCTGTAAACATGTAAATTGCAAAGATGTAATCTGTAAAGCATGCTAATGTGTAAATAAACTGAAATGAAATCAAAAAGTGGTTTAATGTCATGTTAAGCTTATATCCTCAATAGCTTCAAAGTATATTTCAGTCACTTTCAAATAGATTAGCTAGTAAATATGCCACCAGGAAGCTGAAGGGCTGTGACAGGTCTACAGATCTCATCAGTGTAGCATTTCAGGTAAGGTTTTTGGCAAAAAGAATACCTATTATTCACAATCCAAATAGCTATCCAGAAAACTTGTTAAAATTTTACATTTATAGCTAGTGAGGATTGAGGCTCACTTGTGACAGAATCGAGTTGTGTGATAGACATTTGCTGTCACAGTTGCAAGTCCAACCTTTTTCGATTTCTGAAATTGCATCTTCAGTATTACATTATAAACAAAATTATAGTGAAACATTACTTTGTATGCATCACAATGCTGCCCAAATCTGAACTAAATCGCTTAATTTTTAGCTCATTTGATTGAACTTCAATTTGATTCTTTTTATATTATCAGAACCATAATTAATGTAAACTAATAACAGCTTGAAAAATTACAATTTCCCTTCTTCATACAAGTTTTTGCTATATTTTTTTCAGAAGCAAAATTAACTCCATAGTACGTATTAACCATTTTTAAATAAAGCTAGTTTATTATAAAAGCATTAGTACAATAAGGATGAGAAAAGAGTTAATTGAAAAGACAGTAAAGATCTATAAATATAATCTGCCATTCTATTTTTGCAGTGCCAAGCTGATTGGAGAGCATTTTTGTTTGAACAGTCAGACATGCACAGCAGCTCAAAGGGGTCGACTTGTGTTTGGACTGCATAGAAACACTCAGGACAGAAAGCTGAGAGAGAACTTTAACCTTAAGCATCATGTTTTTTTAAAACTCATTTGTGGGACATGGTCTTCACTGACTGGCCAGCATTTATTTGCCATTTCTAATTCCCCTTCAGAAGATGGTGAGCTGCCTTCTGGAATAACTATAGGTTAACCCACAATGCCCTTAGGGAGGAAATTCCAGGATTTTGACTCAGTCAGAGTGAAGAAACAGCGATATACTTCTAGTAAAAAATGAGGTCTGCAGATGCTGGAGATCACAGCTGCAAATGTGTTGCTGGTCAAAGCACAGCAGGTTAGGCAGCATCTCAGGAATAGAGAATTCGACGTTTCGAGCATAAGCCTGATGAAGGGCTTATGCTCGAAACGTCGAATTCTCTATTCCTGAGATGCTGCCTAACCTGCTGTGCTTTGACCAGCAACACATTTGCAGCAGCGATATACTTCTAGGTTAGGATGGTGAGTGGCTTGGAGGGGAACTTGCAGGTGGTGGTATACTGCTGCCCTTGTCCTCTAGATAGAAATGATCATGGTCATTCAACAGGTTATTGCTGAACAGGTGCTGCTTGATAGCACTGTTGATGACACCTTCCATCACTTTACTGATGTGCAAGAGTAGACTGATGAGGCAATAACTGGACAGATAGGATTTGTCCTGTTTTTATGTATAGGTCATACCTGGTCAATTTTCCACATTGTGAGACAGATGCCAGTGTTCTAAATGTCCTGAAAGAGCTTGGCTAGGGGAACAACAAGTCCTGGAGCACAAGTTTTAAGTACTAATGCCAGAATGTTATCAGGGCCCATAATCTTTGCACTATCCAGTGCCTCCAACCAATGTCTTGTTATTACATGCAGTGATTTGAATTGGCTGAAGACTAGTAAGGCTGGGGACCAGAGGAGAAGGCGGACAATGATTGTCCAAGTACACTTCTGGCTGAAGATTGCTGTGAATGCTTCAGCCGTACCTTTTGGGTTCTTCCAGCACTGAAGATGGGAATATTTGTGAAGCCTCCTCCTTCGATGAGTTGCTTAAGTATCCACCACCATGCACAACCAGATGTGGTAGAACTGCAGAGCTTAGATCTGATCCACTGGTTGTGTGCCAAACAACATTGGCAAGTAGCCCTGTTTGGTAGCACACCAAATTGACACCTCATTTTTAATGTGCCTGGTGCTTTAATACTTTTGGATATAAGAGCTTTATTTCAAATCGATGCTGTAATTGATGCCAAAGCAACATTTTTGCAAGAAAATTAAAAAGTTGCTAGAGGATGAAGGATGGACTGTAAAATCAAAACAGCCCAATATTTTACTATACAGTTAAAATTACACTAACGTCAAATAATTTCACTCCATTCTCCAGAGAGAAATAACACATACCTGTAGGTATAAAGACTGAATAGCAATCAGCTCAGTACCCAGAGGAACAACAAACTTCTCCACCTGTCTCTGGTGAGAATAGGGCTGGAGGTCCAAGGAATTTTCAGACCTAACCTCAAGATGCGAAATCATCAAGTTTGAGAGGACTTGTTGTACAGCCTATTATATAAAAAAAACAATAATTACATGAACAGTATGAGCAAATTATAAATGCTTGCATTCTTCATCTCCCAGGTGATGTCCAAATCTTCTCAACCATACGAGAGAGAGAGAGAGAGAGAGACAGACAGACAGACAGACACAGACACAAAGACACAGAGAGCAAGACAGTAGAAAAAGCAAGAGAGAGTTTTCTTTTCTAAATTGCTTCATAGGAGTGGCCATTGCTGGCTAGGCCACCATTATTGTACATCCTCAAGTATTAAAAGTCAACCAAATTGCTGTGGGTCTGGAGTCACATATAGGCAAGACCAGGTAAGTATGGCAGATTTCCTTTCCTGTTGGACACTAGTGAACCAGATGAGTTTTCCTGACAATCGATAATGGCTTCATGGTCACTATTAGATTCTGAATTCCAGATTGCTTTTATTGAATGAGAGAGTGTGAGAGAGATAGAAACTGTGTGAAAGAGAGAGTGAGTATTTTGTGGTTGTGGTGGTGGTGGTGGTGGTGGTGGGTGGAGTTGGAGAGAACAATAAATTTCTTTAGAGATGCTTCCAGCTACAGTCTTAGACTCCCAATTGCCTTCAGTTGCCAAGATATCTCTGCAGTTTTCAACGTGCTGAGCCACTTAACATCACTCCAGCTTTGACGTCCTGATCAACTCAACACCATCACCAACAGTTGTCTCAATTATCAACTACAAAGGAGCACAAACAGAATGCCCTTCACAAACTGGCATAGCCATCAATCACTGAATTGAGCTGCTATGTATCATGTTTCAATGGATTTTTTTTGTCCACCCACTACTCTGAAAAAATCTTGGAGGTCCAATATCAACCTCTCATTGGTGACACTTACCAACAATTGCAAAGAATTTAGGCATCTTCATTCATCTAGCATTTAGCCATTTATCCCCAATGCAAATCAAGAATGTGACCAGTGAAGTCCCACAAGAATCGGTGTTAGGACCACAATATTCACGTTAGTTATTAATGACTTGGATAATGGCACAAAGACGTATTTTCAAATTTGCTGATGACACAAAGTTAGGCAGCATTGTAGACAATGCATCTAATAGCTTAAAACTACAAAGGGACATTGATAGACTAACTGAATGGGCAAAACTACAGCAGATTTGGTTCAGCATAAGTGTAAGGTTATCCATTTAGGACCAAAAAAAGGATAGATCAGGGTACTTTCTCGATAGTATGAAGTTGAACAAAATAGATATCCAATGAGACTTCAGGTGCATAAATCTTTAAAATGTCACAAACAAGTGAAGAAAATAATCAAGAAAACTAATGGAATGCTGGCCTTTGTATCTAGAAGGCTGGAGTACAAGAATGTGGAAATGATGCTTCAGTTACTCACCATTCTGGTTAAACCCCACTTGGAGTACTGAGTGTAGATCTGGACACCAAATGTTAGGAAGGATATACTGCCCTTGAGGGAGTACAATGTAGGTTTACAAGAATGATATCTGGACTTTCAGGGTTAAGTTTGAGGACTACACAAATCAGAGCTATTTTCTCTACAATTTATGAAGTGGGGGGGGGGGGGGGGGGAAGAATCTGATTGAAGTCTTCAAAATATTAACGGGAAAAGACAGAATAAATAAAGATAAACAATTTCCACTGGTTGAAGATTATAGAACCAGGGGACAGTCTGAAAATTAGGGCAGAACGAAGCACTTCTACACAAAGGGTAGCAAACGTTTGGAACTCTTTTCCACAAATAGCAGTGGGTGCAGCATTAGTGTTAACTTTAAAACTGAAATAGGATAATATTTTGTTAAGCAAAGATATTAGGGGATATGGGTCAAAGACAGGTCTGCAGAATTAGGCCATCAGCCATGATCTCACTTAATGATAGAACAGGCTTGAGGGGCTGAATAGCCTACTCCTGCACCTATATTCCTCTAAGCCAGTCCACCCGGACTCTCTGACCAAACTTGCCTAAACTTCATCTACCCAGTTAATTCACTAAACTCATTTCCTATATATGCCTTCCACCTCTGCACCATCCTAATTCCAAAGAAAATATAGACCACATACCTTTCCTCCCTCATCTTCTCCAAAAAAAAGTACATAATCCATTTCAAAAGCACGTTGACAACCAGCCTCAAAAAAAAATTATCCTTCAATCCCCAATCCTTGTAAATTACTAGTCAACTGCAATCTTTCCTTCCAAAGATCTTGAACAGGCTTACAAAGTACACAAAAACATTGCCTAGATTGGAAGATTTGATGAGTAATGATTGGATAGGCTAGAACTTTACTACATTGGAGCAGAGGAGGCTGAGGGGAGAGGGAATACAGACTGGAAAATAGCAAATGTGACTCCTCTATTCAGAGATGAATGAGATAGAAAACTGGAAACTAAAGGCCAGCCAGCTGAACTGGTCATAGCAAAAATGCTGGAACATTAAAGTAAGGAGCTTTACCATAACATTAATGTTTGAGGAAGTAACAAACAACATAGATAGACTGTAAAATTGGTAGAAGGACTGTTCTCCAAAAGGCATTCAACAAGATGCCTCAAGGGTTATTACATAAAATAAGATCTTACGGCGTAGGGCATAACACATTAACATAAAAAGAGAATTGGCTTGCTAACAGGAAAGAAAGACTAGGCATAAATAGATAATTTTCAGGTCAAGAAGAAATAACAAGTAGTGTACCACAAGGATCAGTTTTAGCACCTCAGTTATTTTTTAATTTATATCATTGATTTGGATGAAGGAATTAAATGGTAGCTAAAATTGCTGATTATTCACCTTTCGAAAGGAGGAATATTGTTAAATTCGAGAGGGTGATTTGAGGATGTTGCCAGGACTAGTGGGTTTGAGCTATAGGGAGAGGTCAAATAGGCTGAGGTTTTTGTCCCTGGAGCAAAGACTGAGGGGTACAATAAGGGGCATAGACAAGGTGAATAGCCAAGGTCTTTTTCTGAGCCTGTTGGAGCCCAAAACTATAGGGCATAGGTTTAAGGTGAGAGGGGAAAGATTTAAAAGGGGCCAAAGGGCCCAACTTTTTTTATGCAGTAGGTAGTGGATGTACAGAACAAGTTGCCAGAGGTGGTGATGGAGGCAGGTACAGTTATATTTAAAATGGCATCTGGGTAGGTATATGAATAAGAATGGTACAGATGGATATGGGCCAAATACTGGCAAATGGGACTAGATCAGATTGGGATGTTTAGTCAGCGCAAATCAGTTGAACCAAAGGATACATTGCCATGGCGTGTGACTATTATTCAAAAATAACACGTGGAGCAAGTTTTGAAGAGGATATTATAATTCTGCAAAGGAAATTTGATAGCTTAAATGAGTGAGCACAAATTTGGCTAAATTCAGTCCGAAAATGTGAATTTCCCCACTTTCACAGGAATTGTGGGAAAGCAATACCATGTTTAAATAGTGACATATTGCAGAACAGAACTGCTGAGAAATATGGGTATCCTGGTACATGAATCACAAAAGACTGCAATGCTCGTACAGCAAGCACTAAGGAACATAAATGGAATTTTGGTTCTGATTGCAAGAGGAAGGCAAGATAGAAGTCAAGACATTTTGCTACAGAACAGGGTTCTAGTGAGATCACATCTGCAGTGCTATTTACCATTTTAATCTCCTTACCTAAGAAAGGATATAAAACATTAGAAGCAATTTAAACAAGATTCACTTGATTGATACTTGAGAAAAAAAATGGACAGGCTGGACTGTACACCTCTCATTTCTTCTAAATTCTGGGATTTCATTGAAACATGAAAGGCCCAGAGATGACTTTATAGATTGGATGCTGAAAGAATGTTTCTTCTAGTAGGAGACTAGAACGAGAAGACAATTTACAAAGAAGAGGAGAAATTTTGATCTCAGAGGACTGGAATCTTTGGAACTCTTTGCCATAAGGTTTTGAAAGTTCAGTCATTAAGTGAATTCAGGACAGAGATTGAAAGATTTATAATTACTAGTTGCATTAAGCGATAGGAAGATAGCACTGCAAAACAGTAGTGATGTAGGTGATAAACCATGATCTAAAATGTTGGAACAAGTTCAAGGGGCTGAATGACTTATGCATGCTCCTATGTTTCTTTATACAGACAATGCAACAAACTTAAAGCCAATGGTAATTTATAAGTGTAATAAAGGAGATGAATACGAATATGATCTTTGTATATATGCTTGTGGATATGTAAACATATGCACACAAAGAATAGCATGTAATGGATAGAGGCCCTTGTTTCAATATTTACAGTAAATAATTGCAGGTCTCTGAAACAAATATATGGGCACGCTCCAGACATCAAAAGCTTTTAGCTTTGAAATTTTTCCATATTTAATTCCTTTGTGAACTACAATTACTTGAATTTCAGTAAATTAAATTAACTTCAAAATCATTCAACTTTAACGTATCAGATAGATTGCAAGAGTAACCAACCTTTACATCACTACCTGGCGTTGCAGTCAAAGCAAGAATACGGAACTGACGTGTATAATTACACAGCTCCCGAACAACCTGCAAGTCAAAAAGAAGAGGAAATTAATGAAAGAATTCACAAGACATCACTCACACAAAATAAAGCCACATGCACAACAGTTACTGTACCTGACAGTAAGCATGATTTCCTAGTGCCTTGTGAGCTTCATCAACAACCAAACACTTCACATCAGCAGCTGGACAAGCTTCACGAGAAAGATCATTCATCATAACTTGAGGTGTGAGGAAGACTACTCGTTTGGCATTCCAAATATTCTGACGATTCAATGCCTGTGTTTTACCTGCAAAAGTTACTACATGTTTAACTGAAATTGACATTGAACTAATGTATTTTCTAATATAAAAGTTAAGCAGGAGAGACCTGAATGCCTTCTAATTAACAGTTGTATTTGGAGGACATTGCATTGGCACTCTGTCTTGAATTCAATTAAAGCCAGAAATAATAACATTTAGTCCAATATAAGAACATGCAACCCATTGATTTTGACTATGTATTTTGAACTTTGAAACTTCTGAACTATTAGTATAGTTGAAGGTGTACATGAAGAAATCAATCCTCTAAATAGGAGCAAAAAAAATTGTTAAAGTCTTATAATATTATAACAGTCTCGGGTAACAGAACTTATAATTATGTAAAATATTTATTATAAATTGCAAACACCTAAAGAGTCTATAAGCCCCCTGATAGTAGCTATATGGTGATACAGAGAATAAATCAGGAGATAATGAGGATATGTAACAAAGGTACATGGTGTGACTTTAATCTTCACATAGATTGGGATAGTCAGATTAGCAGAGGGAGGCATGAGGAAGAATTCATAGAATCTAATGCAGACAGTTCCTTAAAACAATGTTGTGGATCCAATCAGGAACCAGGTTTTTTAGTGTCTAGTCATGTGAAATGAGGCAGGTTAATACATGACAGATCAAAACGTGTAGTGCTGGAAAAACACAGCGGGTCAGGAAGCATCAGAGGAGGAGTGTTGATGTTCCTGGCATAAGCCCTTCATCAGGAATGCCTGCCTCTCCTGCTCCTTGGATGCTGCCTGACCTGCTGTGCTTTTCCAACGCCATATTTTTCAACTCTGATCTGCAGTCCTCACTTTCTTCCAGGTTAATATAGGATGTCAGAGTAAAGGATCACCTTGGAAACAGCCACCAGAACTCAACAGAATTTTTCATTTGACTTGACAGAATGAACTTGAGTCAGAAACAACTGAGATAAGCTTACATAACAGCAATTTAACATAACGTACTCAAAGGAGTTGAACAGTAAAGACAGTTGAGGAATAACGGCAGATGCAATAATTCAAGGCTCACAGCAAAAATTCATTCCAGTAAGGAAGGAGAATTCTAGTAAGGTGTTGGCTGACCATGGAAGATAAACAGAGTAAATTTGTATGAAATACACAGACAGACTGCAAGAGTTTCTTTAAAAATGTGTAAAAAGGAAAGAGAAGCCAAAGTGAACATAGGCCCTGAGAAAATTAGGTAAAAGTAATGGGGAACCAGGAAATGGCACAAAAGTTGAATAAATACTTTGCATCAATCTTCAGAGTAGAAGAGACTAAAAGAATTCCATAAGTATTAACATGCAAGGGGAAAAAGAAGGGGAGGAAATAATTTCAATAACTATTTAGAGTAATGTGCTAGCAGAAAGTAATGGGGCTGAAGACCAACAAGTCCTCTGAACCTGATGGCAAGCACCCTAGGATATCAAAGGAAATAGCTACAGAGATTATGAATGCACTGGTAACAATCTGCCAAGAATCTTTAGATTCTGTAAATTTTCCAGAAGACTGGAAAACTGCCAAAAAAGGGAAAGGAGGCAAAAAAAATAAGGAATTATATATAAGTTAATTTAACAAGTTATTGGGGAGATGTGAGAGATTTACAAATATAAATTTACAAATATAAATATAAAATGAATCTCAAAGCTAGCAGCCAAGATCAATGAATAAAAGGCAGAGTTGGCGTTGCATCATGAATGGGAAGTTATGCCCATTCATTAAGAGTCAGAGTCATTGAGGAAGTAACAAGCAGGATAGATAAAGTGGAAGCAATGGATGAAATTTTAATTTGCAGGAGGCATTTAATGAGGTACCATACTTTAGGCTACTTAAGAAAAGAGCCCTAAAAATCTCTTGTCCATTAACCCTCTATCCACTAATAGTAAACAGGGTTAGAGTAAGGACACCATCTTCAGGATGGGCTAACTATAACTAGAATTGTGCCATGGGTATCAGTGTTAGAACCACAATGATTTATAATATATAATTCACTTGGATTAAATGTAATTTAGCCACATTTGCAGATTTAAAAAATTAGGTCAGACAGCAAGTGCTGAAGGTGACAGAGTTTGAAGTGGGATGTAGATAAATTAAACAAATGGAGGAAAACTTGGTAGATGGAATATAATGGGGGAGAAAGATGTGACATTATGTATTTTGGCATAAAGAACCAAGGAGCTGAATATTATTTAAACGGAGACGACTATATAACAGAGGGATTTGGGAGTCCACATCCATGAATCTCAAAATCTAGCAGCCAAGATCAATGAATAATAGGAAGGTAAATGAGGTATATAAGTAGGGAGGTATACTAAAACCTCACAAGGCACTAGCCACACTACAGTAAGAGAATAATGGGCAGTTTTAGACACTTTATTAAGGGATATACTGAATTTAGAGGCAGTTCAGAGAAGTTTCACTAGCATGATTTTAGGTCATAGAATGACCGTCCCATGGGAAATAGCATGGGTAGGATGGGTCTGTTGTCATTGGAATTTAAAAGTATTGGAGTCAACATTATGGAAATATACAAGAAACACACAAACAGGGTAAATGAGTAGAAGTTGTTTCTCCTTGTGGGAGAATCTAGGACCAGTGTGCATAATCTCAGAAGAAGTAGTCACCTACTTAATACAAAACAGGAAGAATTTCTGCACTCAGGGGTAGTTAATCTGTGGAATTCTTTACCAGAGGACTGTTCAAGGCCAAAATAAACACATTTTTAATCTTTGAATGAATCAAGGATTATAGGCAAAAGGCAGGAAGCGGAGCTGAGTGTTATTAGCAACCCTAACCCCACAAAACCGAGTAACGGATAATTAGTTGTACTGGGTGTTTCACAACAGGTAATATAAAAATTGCAAAACAAGATAAGCAAGGATCAAAGGATTTAGAAAACCCAAAGATTGAATTTGTTTTCAATCTGACTGGTTAAAGGGATAGCCTTTTTATTAAAAAGATTTTTTTTCTCTAAACAGTTGAGGAAATAGGTTACCAGAGTAGAAAATCTTAGTATGTGCAGGTTCCAGACAAGGGATATGTGGCTAGAAATCTGCAGGTTATTGGAAGCTGAAAGTCTAAACTTACAGTTTTAAGTCTAATAATGTGGGACTCCACACGGTTTACAGGACAGAAAATGGGGAGAGTGAATTAAAACAGACTTAAAATATTTGATAGAGAAATGTAATTTCTCTTGATTTGAATCATTGTAAATTAATAGCGTTGGGAATAGAGTGAATCTTTGCTTTTCTGGTTCTTTTAAAGAGGTTTCTAACGGTGTTTTACATTTAGATACTTTGGTTTATTTTTTGTTCTCATTTTTTATATGATAAACTTCTGTTTTATTGTTATGTGGCTATGTTTTCTGTAAATCACCACTATATTAAATAAAATTTTTCATAAACCATTATCTATAGGCCAGATGTCATTCTGGGTTCCGATTTGTCCAGGCGTACCATCAACTGGGATGAGATTATAACAAATTATTATGTATAATTTTGTAGAAATCGTTAATCTGCCTGTTAAAGCAGACAGTAAATCCTGCAAACTGGCTCCAGAAAATCTCACGATTGTTTTGGTTAATTCAGTACAGGCAAAAAGGCTGAGAGACCGATACTATATCTCAGCATAACCAGAAAGGGAGAGTGAGACTTTAGGGAAAGTCTCCATGTTTCTGATGATTACATCTGCAGGAAGTGTCTTTGACTGCAGATCCTATCAGATCGCATGGATCAGTTAGAGCGGCAGTTAGAGGCAATGAGGAATTTACAAAAGCTAGGGCATGTGATGGATGGCAGTTATAGGAAGGGAGAATTTGATTAACACTTGGACAATGTAATGAATTCTTCAAAAGCTCAAAACTCAAAAAGCTCTGAGATATGAAGTAGCTTAGAAGGATTGGATGGAAATTTCAGCATAACTGACTTTGCTTTATAGAACAATTTGCTAAAGTTAATAAAACAACCATGTTAAATTTTAAATCTGTACAAGTCAGGCTTTGAGACATCATTTGAAGCAGAACTCAAAGCTCAGAGTGATACTATCCCATATCATCATACGGGGAGAAGACCTCTCAACAGTGAAACCAAAAAAAAGGTAACCCAGCTAAAGAACTGCAGATCGAACAAGGCTATCAGGGCTGTGACATTCAGATACATGAAAGCAAAATAAAGACCTTTCACTCCTTCCCAAAACCTTTTCTGTTCAGTCTGCCTGTTGGAGAAACCTCCATGTACCATCATGACTGCTGAATTCTAACTTCTAGTTTTCAACTTCTTCACTCTGAGAAGAGAAATCATCAAGCAACAGGCCAGTAACAATGATAAATACCTTACTTTCATCTTTATGAATACTTTTTAACCCAGATCTACTTTTAAATATTTGAATCTGTAGCTTAGATAATAACTTTTTTTTTAAACTTGATTCTGGGTAATCCACAATGAAGGACAGGAAAAAATTGTGACTGTAAGAGCTGCTCCTTTTCTCGAGGTATTTTAGGTGTTGGAGTTGATTTCCTCGAATTCCAGGAGCAACAATTACTGTTTTATATGCAGCTGCATTGTTTTAGAAGATAAAAACAATGGCATTTTTTAAAAAAAAGGAAGACAAACAAAAGGCAGCAACCACATGTCAGTTAGAGAGAGAAACAGAAACTGATACAGCAGTGAATCTGCACAGTTACTGCCTTTGCTGTTTGAGTTCAAGTATCTCTAGACAAAGGAGTGCCTATGGAGAAAAATTAACAAACAGCAAAATTCACAGGAGCCCTTGGAAGAACCTGTGTGGGAGAGCTCACAGCACAGGAACAGATAAGTGCATAGTTTTTAACATGTAACCTGCTGAAAGTCAAATTAGTGACTAGAGCGGGTTCTTCCTTCAATTGATGTTTTACTGAAATTGGTGTCATGATTTATGTTTTTAAAATTCAATCAAAAGTACAAGTTAGCCTGGAGCACTGTTTTTTTAAAAGCAAAAAGACGACTCTATTTTCTGGGTCTGTCGATCGTGAAGGTGCAAAGATGGCCTTTAGTAGAGTGATATGTTCTTCCTGTTGGATGTGGGAGTTTAGGAAGAGTTTCTATGTTACAGACCTATGAAGTGTCTTTTAGATGCGAATCCCATCAGATGTCATGGATCAGTTGGAGCGGCAGTTAGAGGCAATAAGGAATTTACAAGAGCTAGGGGGTGTGATGAATTGCTGTTATAGCAAGGGAGAAAAGCTACAGATATAGTTGGGTAGATGGGTTAACTCCAGGTTGGGAGGGTAGGCAGGTAATGCAAGAGTCTTTTGTGGCTATCCCCATTTCAAACAATTATGCTGTTTTGGAAAACGTAAGGGGGGATTAACTCTCAGGCGAACGTAGCACAAAAAGCCAAGTTTCTGGTATCAAGACTGGCTCTAAAGTAACGAGGGGTGCGTTGGGTTCCAAGTGATCGATTGTGATTGGGGACTCTCTAGTCAGAGGCACAGACAGACGTTTCTGCAGCCAGTAGCGAAAAATCAGAATGGTGTGTTGCTTCCCTGGTGCCAGGACCATGGATATTTCAGTGAGGTAACAGAATGTTCTCAAAGGGGAGAGAGACCAGCAGGAGGTCATTGTACACATTGGAACTAACAATATAGGAAGGGAAAGGATAAGATACTGCAGGGAGCATATAGAAAGTTAGGCAGGAATTTAAAAAGGAGGCCCTCGAGGGTAGTAATATCTGGATTACTCCCAGTGCTACGAGCTAGTGAGGGTAGGAATAGAAGAATAGAGCAGATGAATGTGTGGCTGAGGAGTTGGTGCAAGGGAGAAGGGTTCGCACTTTTGTATCATTGCAATCACTTCTGGGGTAGAAGTGACCTGGACAAGAGAGATGGATTGCACCTGAATTGGAAGGGAACTAATATACTGGCAGGGAGATTTTTTTCTTCTTTATTAACTCAAGGGTGTCGCTAGCTTAGCCAGCATTTATTGCCCATCTCTAATTTGCCTAGAGAGCAATTAAGAGTCAATCACATTGTTATGGGAGTCACATGTAGACCAGACCAAGTAAGGATGACAGTTTTCTCCCTGAAGGATATTAGTGAACCAGATGGGTTTTTCCAACAGTCGACAATGGATGCATGGACATCATTAGACTTTTAACTCCAGATTTTTGTTGAATTCAAATTCCACCATCTACCATGGCGGGTTTAGAACCCAGTCTCCAGAATATTACCTGGGTCTCTGGATTAGCAGTCCAGCGATAATATCATTTAAACTAGTATGGTGGTTGGGGTGAGGGGAGAACCAAGGCTAACAGTGAGGAAAGAAATCAATCTGAGACAAGTACAGTCAGAAAAGGGAGCAAGTCAAACATTCAGGGCAGGCAGGAACAAATCAGAGAACAAGGTAAAACTGATAAATTAAACTGCATTTATTAAAACGCAAGAGGCCTAACAGGGAAGGCAGATGAACTCAGGACATGGTTAGGAATATGGGACTGGGATGTCAAAGCAATTACAGAGACTTTTTCCACACAAGGTGGTGTGTGTACAGAATGAGCTGCCAGAGGAAATGGTATAGGCTGGTACAATTACAGCATTTAAAAGGCATCTGGATGGGTATATGTATAGGAAGGGCTTTGAGGGATATGGGCGGAGTTCTAGCAAATGGGACTAGATTTGTTTAGAATATCTGGTCAGCATGAACAAGTTTGACCAAGGTGTCTGTTTCCGTGCTGTACATCTCCAAGACTCACTTCAGCAACGGTTGCATAATAAACGGTCCTTTATCTTTTAAACATTAAAGCTTTGCTGCTGGAATTTTTTTTAAACTGGGGACACCCGATAAACTAGGGACTTAGTGAGCTAACTAATTTCATAGCCCACTTTGACGACATGCTTCTTGGACAGCAGAACAGAGGGGAAATTGCAAGAAGTGATGCTTTAATGTACTTGCTATTCTGCAACAGTTGGCATAGGTTGCAGATTTGGAAACGCTGCTGAAGCATCCCTGGCAAGTTCCTTCAGTGCATCTTGTAGAGAGTATAACTGAAGCCAATGTACTACAGGCAGAGGACACAAATGTTTGTAGTGGTGGATAGATGCCAATCAACCTTGCAGCTTTGCCTGGTTGGTCCCAAAATTACGTCGTTACAGTTGCATTCATCCAGGCAAATGGAGTGTTTTCCATCACACGACTGTTACGACACAGTGGTGAACCCTTCTGTTAATTAAACCAAGCACCTAGAGAAGCTCACCTCATCTCAATCTGTTAAAATATGAGTGACAGAGAAGCCCCAAATTCCACTACTTAAAGAAACTAATATCAATTTTTTTTAAACAATTCACAAGTCGAAGCTCCCTTTCTCTTAACTGCTTCTTACCTACCTCCAACTCTATAACAATATGCTGTTCCAATAAGAGACTTATTAAAATTACATAAACTTAATTTCAAAACCACACAGCCGCTGTCATCTTCGTTGTCTTTCTTCTTCCAGGTAAAGATCTCCAAGTCGTCGTCTTTCTTTTTACTGCGAACAATGTTTCGTATATAAAGGTACCTTTGATAGAGTGTTAACCAACTTCTTGAGTCTCTCTCGATGGCAGTTGCTCTCGCCCCAATTTTCAAAATGTCTACATTTCTATACGCCCAACATTAGATTGTCTCATTGCTTCAAAGTTGGCAAAACAATAAATTCAAACTCTATTGGGTTTTAGTGTACTCTGGCATAGTTTAAACTGATTGGTTGTCAAAACAGGAACCAAAACTCAGGTATCCATTTCACAGCCAAATGTTACACATTTTCAATTTTCCAGTACACACTGACTGCCACCTACAGAAGAACTTCAATTATTCGAAGGACATAGGCAGGAATATTTTGTTCTGTTAATCAAATTCTGGAAAATCGAATGCCAGATAATCTAGGTTCCTCTGTAGTCATATACACAGGTGCTTGTAATCTCTCTGTTCAGAACAGCATTCACTCTCTCAAAGGTACAGTAAACATCTTCAACTTCATAACACTACCAAGTTGTACCTTGTAAACAGTGGCGTACATGTTCCAGGGTCATACTGGTCTTGAAACATTAATTCTGTTCATCTCCACAGATAATGTCAGATCTGTTAGCATTTCTTCAGCACTATTTTACCTGCTTTATTGTTGGCATGGTCATTGCATGTCCTTGATAAGTACGTACCTGTCAGGCAATGAGGAAGTGGTCAAGCGAGGCAACTGTGGTTTACTAACGAATTTGAATCTCTTGTGAAGAGGAAGAAGAATTCTAATGTAAAGAGGAGACATGAAGGTTCAGTTAGGACGCTTGAGTGTTACAAGTTAGCTAGGAGGGTCTAAAGAGAGCTAAGAAGAGCCAGGAGGAGATGTGAGAAGGTAGGATCAAGGAAAACCCTAAAGCTTTCTATAGCCATGTTAGAATTAAAAGAATGACTACAGTAAAATTAGAGCCTGTCAAGAAGAGTAGCGAGAAGTTGTGCATGGAATCCAAAGAGATAGGAGGGGTGTTAAATGCATATTTTCTTCACAGGAAAAAGACAATGTTGTTGAAGAGAATACCAAGATTCAGGCAATTAGACTAGATGGGATTGAGGTTCATAAGGAGGTGATGTTAGCAATTCCGGAAAGTGTGAAAATAGATGGACCGGATGGGATTTATCCTAGGATTCTATAGGAAGCTAGGGAAGAGATTGCAGTGGCTTTGGCTTTGACCTTTATGTCGGCATTATCTACAGGAATACAAAAGAATCTTGATTAGCCAAATAAAATGGGTGGGCAGTACTTCATTCGGATAACTGATCCAATGCCTCTCCTCTGGGATTTGGAGTTTTCTGAAGTTTGCTTTCTCCTCTTTCTGCTTGCCTTGCTCCCTCTCTCTGTCTGTCTCAGGGTTTGTTTCTGAGCAGACACACTTGTGTGTAAGGGACCTGCAGCATTGCTGAAGCCTCTCCCCGCTGCTGCTTCACTTCAATGGAATTGACAGAGCAAACACTTGTTAAGTCCACTCCCCATTCAGAAGACTAGGCAGCAGCAACACCCCCACCAATGCTGTGTTTTCAACTTTCCACATTTCCAGCCAGCAGCTGCCTCTTATCTCTCCTCCACAAGGGGACTCCAGAACAAAATGAAGAACGTAAGGAAGACGGCAGCTGGACTGGACACCAACAGCAAGTGTGCCGCTGCTTTTTTTTGATGGTGCGGTTTCTCGAAATGGCACACACACAACTTTTTACTGCAATGTTTTGACAAGTGCCATCTCTGCCGTGTACAGGACAATGTTGGAGAGATTATGTGGGGATGGGGTTTGTATGGTAAGGTACACCCCTGCCTAGAACTCCACAGAAATTGGATTGGCCTGGGGTGGGGGGGGCGTTGTCTTGAAACCGTCAAAGCCCCGCAGTGCTTGCTGTGACCTTCTGGTTAGACAGAGCCACTGTGTCACGTTAAAAGAAAAAGCACATGTGAAAACTCACCTTCTTTCAGATCTGGAGTCTTTAAAGGTGCTGTCAAGAACATGAAAAGTGCAAACCAATTGAGGGAATTCCAGCTTCTGATGTTTTACTTTCCATTTGTTTGCTGCTCAGAGGCATGTGTCAGAGTTGTGTGAATCAGATGGAGATTTGTGCAAAACCCATCTTCCAATTTCCTCAAAGAAAGCTGCCTGTTTTCACATCTACCACTTGCAAAGTTAGGGGACTGCTGCAAAGCTGCTCTGTGTGTGACCCAGAGATGTGTTTTATTTTTAATTATTCCTGAAAAACGCTGAGAAAGAAAGAAAACAGTTAACTTTTAGTGCTCTTGAGAGCGTAGGACTGTTAATTTCAAAGACTCAGATGAGAAGCCTTTGTAATGGGCTGGTGTGTTCTTTATTTGAGAATGTTCAGTGCATCTGTCTGTCTTCGTTTAGAGAGAGCAAGAGGTCAGTCATTTGGAGACGGTGCCTGGATCCAGGGTTGTTCTCAGCTGCATTTCAGTGAGCCAAATTCAATTTTAATCATTGTAAACAAAAGATGCAATCATCGCACCAGTTTGGTAACACTGCTTGAGAACGTGTATAGGGTATAAGCAGGCAGGGAAAGAGTTAAGTCCTGAGTTTTGTGAAACAAGAGGTTCAGCTGAGTATGACTCAGATCAGATAAGAACTCAGAATTAACAATGGGGTGCTGGAGGCAAGGGTAATGGATTAACAAGCTGACACTATGTACAGCCATTTAACAATATTGAAAGAATTCAGCATGCAAGGTCTGCTAACAAGGGGAAAAGTATCCATTGTATGAGTCCAGTTAACAAAGTTAAGAATACCTATTGTATAACAGTCAAGTGCTTGGCCTCTACTTTCAATATGCATTGGATTGTAATGGTCACCTTATTAATATGTATGTTGCCTTATTTAGATGCTCCTCCCTATAAAATGACTATATAGTCCATTGAGAAGCTGTTGTTCAAGAGAAGATCGAGAACTCATGTCCCTGTGCACATGAGTGATTGTTCTCTCTCCCTCCTGGGCCCAGAATAAAGATGAAGGAGGTAAAACTATACTGTATCTCTAAGCATTTTGCTTCAACTTGGGGGAGGGGGGGTTGTGGGGAGGGGGAGACACATGGGACAAGATGACACTCTCTGATGTAATGTATTTAAGGGTCCTTGAAACCTTGAAATCTTTGGCTAATCGAGGTTCCTCTGTAGTGCTAGAAGAATGGAAGATAGCAAATGTTGTCGCCTTCAAGAATTGGAGTAGAGACACCCTGGTAATTATAAACCAGTGAGCCTCACTTCATTTGTGGGTAAAGTGTTGGAAAGGATTATAATAGATAGGATTTATAATCATCTAGAAAGGAATCATTTGATTAGTGATAGTCAACACGGTTTTATGAAGGGTAGGTTGTGCCTCTCAAACCTCGAGTTGAGAAGGTGACCAAACAGGTGGAGGAGGGTAAAGTGGTTAATGTGGTGTATATGATTTCAGTAAAGCATTAGATAAGGTTCCCCATGGTAGGCTTTTACAGAAAAGAGGCATGGGATTGAGGGTTTATTTAGCAGTTTGGATCAGAAATTGGCTAGCTGAAAGAAAACAGAGTGTGGTGGTTAATGGGAAATGTTCATCCTGAAGTTCAGTTATTTGTGGCATACTGCAAGGACCTGTTTTGGGGCCATTGCTGTGTCATTTTTATAAATGACCTGGATGAGAGCATAGAAGGATGGGTTAGTAAATTTGCACATTGCACTAAAGTTGGTAGAGTTGTGGACATTGCGGAAGGTTACAGAGGGACATTGATAAGCTTGAGTGTGGAATGAGAGGTGGCAAATGGAGTTTACTGTAAAAAAGTGCGAGGTGATTCATTTTGGAAGGAATAACAAGAATACAGAGTACCAAGCTAATGATAAGATTCTTGGTAGTGTGGATGAGCAGAGAGATCTGTGTCCATGTGCATAAATCCCTGAAAGTTGCCACCCAGGTTGGTAGGGCTGTTAAGAAGACGTACATGTGTTAGCTTTTATTGGTAGAGGGATTGCGTTTTGAGCCATGAAGTCATGTTGCAGCTGTACAAAACTCTAGTGCGGCTGCACTTAAAGTATTGCACACAGTTCTGGTCACCGCATTATAGGAGGGACGTGGAAGCATTGGAAAGGGTGCAGAGATGTAGCAGGATGCTGCTTAGTATGGAGGGAAGGTCTTATGAGGAAAGGCTGAGGGACTTGAGGCTGTTTTCATTAGAGAGAAAGTTAAGAGGTGATTAATAGATATCCAAGATGATCAAAGAATTAGATAGGCTCTCACTGTCCACCCTCTTTCCTCAGATGGTGATAGCCAGCACGAGGGGACATAGCTTTGAACTCAGGGGTAATAGATGTCGGACAGATGTCAGAAGTACTCAGCGAATAGTAAAGGCATGCAATGCCCTGCTTGCAACAGCAGTCAACTTGCCAACTTTAAGAGCATTTAAATAGTTATTGGATAAGTATAAGGATGATAATGGAAAAGTGTAGGTTAGATGGGCCACAGATCAGCTTCACAGATTGGTGTAACATCAAGAGCTGAAGGGCCTGTACTGCGATGCATTGTTCAATGTGCTATTGTAGCATACAGGTAATGTTACTCCTCACTTATCAATCCTAACCTGCATATTATATCAACTGGTACATTAGCAATGAAGCTGTGTGGATGGTACTGAACACTGCAATCATCAGCAAGCATCTCCACTTCCATTCTTATAATGCAGGGGTTGTCATTGATGAAGCAGCTGAAAATGGTTGGGCCACAAGAAGTGCTTGCAGCCATGCCCTGGAGGTGAGCTGAGTGACCTTCAACAACCAGTCGCCATCCATTGTGCGATGTATAGACTCCAGTCTACAGGTAGGCAGAGTAGTAAAAGAGGTGTCTGGCATACTTGGCTTCATTGATCAGGGCACTGAGTTGGGATATCATGTTACAGCTATACAAGACATTGGTAAGGCCATATTTAGAATACTACATACAATTCTGGATACCCTGCTATAGGAAGGATGTTATTAAACTAGAAAAGGGTGCAAGAAAGACCTACAAGGACGTTACCAAGACTAGAGGGTTCAAGTTGTAAGGAGGCGCTGGGTAGGCTGGGGCATTGATCCCTGGAGCATAGGAGGCGGAGGGTGACCTTTTAGAGGGTTATAAATGTAGGGGACGGTGGCACACAGTGAATAGCCAAGGTCTTTTCCCCAGGGCAGGGGGATAGGGCATAGGTTTAAGGTAAGAGAGGAAAGATTTAAGAGACCCGAAGGGCAACATTTTTCACCAAGTGGTGCAGGCAAATGGGAATGGTTCAGTTGAGTAAACTTGGTCAGCATTGACAGGTTGGCCCAAAGGTTGCATGACTCTTTGATTCAGGCAGTTAAAGAGCATTCCCCAATTCCCATCGACATCTTCAATTTTACCAGG
Organism: Hemiscyllium ocellatum; assembly: GCF_020745735.1. NCBI lineage: Eukaryota > Metazoa > Chordata > Chondrichthyes > Orectolobiformes > Hemiscylliidae > Hemiscyllium > Hemiscyllium ocellatum. The sequence continues at coordinate 84,756,076 of NC_083408.1, forward strand.
GCTCCTCAATATTACTGTGGGTCAAATATTATCTTGATGTCATCAGCAGTCATTCTTACCACACTTGAACATGACAAGAGTTCTTTGGCCAACTATTCAAATCTAATCCTAAAAACGAAGTTGATCTAAAGTCATTTACAAACGTAAGACTGCTGTGAGTTAGGACTGATCTTCATCTCCAGTTCATGGTTTTTTTTGGAAACTACAAATGCTCTAGTAATAAGCAAACAAGAATGCAACCAAACTGAGTTGACAAGAGGCCAGGATAGTATGTTGAACCACAACCACTGCAAAGAAATAAAAGGATGAAAATGCACCATGTTGTCAGTTGCAGATGACATTGTCCATCTGAGTTTGGTTAAGAAACATTAACAAGATAAAGAGTAGGCCATTTGGCTCTTTGACTTGCTCCACCATTCAACATGATCATGGCTGTTCTTGCTTTTACCCCATACCCTCTGATCCCTTTAGCCCCAAGAACTATATCCACCTCCTTCTTAAAAACATTCAATGTTTTGTACTCAACTACTTTCTGTGGCAAAGAATTCCACAGGCTCACCATTGTCTGAAATTTTTCATTTCAGTACTAAATGGCCTACTTCACGTCCTTAGACTGTACCCCAGTTCTGGATGACCCAGTAATCAAGAATGTCGACAAGCAGCAATCACTTGCTAAATAGTACAATTGTCCACCTCGGAAATCATGTGTCACTGGTCATGGGGAATATCTTTCCTACGTTTAGTTAGAATTTAAATTTCAATTTCAATGAGATTCCACAGTCCCCTTCTTCTCAGCTCCAGTGAACCATAATCCTAACTGATCCGATCTCTTCTATACTTCTACGAGCTTAGTTAGGGTTTTTTCAGTACTATTACAAGGCTAGAAATCTGTTAGACATTCCTACATGAAGTTGAGAGAAAGATGGTCAGCCACTTGGAAGGCAACACCTTCAAGGAAGTGAAAAAAAAGAGGGAAAGGTGATTTAAGATGGCTGGTAATTTGAAATAAGGGGATCAGAGTTCTACTCTACTAACCCATGGTCACTGGGGTTTAAATTCAGTACTTCTATCAAACCTTGACACTGATTGTTGACCCAGACTATTCTTGCTAGTTTGATAATCCAATGCAGGTTGGTGCAGTTGAGACACTACCTGCTACATCAGCTGGTTACCTGTCATCTCTGTCATGTGCTCCTGCGGAATACCCATCACCTTGTAACAAGCTTCGATTTGCTGAGCGACCAGGGGTTTGGTGGGGGCCATGAACACGATCTTCCCAGAGGGATACCAGCGGTAAAAGTTGTACATGACCACGGCCGCGATGAAGGTCTTGCCCAGGCCGGTGGGCAGGCACACCAGGGTGTTTTGGAAGAGGGCCACCCGGGCCATGTCGAATTGGTAGGGCCGGATGGGATAATTATTCGGGTAAATCCACACATCGCCAGAGGACAGGTCGAAGCCGGGGAGGGAAGCTGGCTGCAGGCTCCCAGAGTCCGGCCTGGGGCTGCCCAGGGACCGCTCAGCCTCAAACACCGCCACCAGCAGCACTTCATCATCCTCCTCCTCCTCCCCGTCATGGAAACCATCCCCTGGAGTCGGCGTTGCCGCAGGCCCGGTCTCAGCGCCCCTCCCATCCTGAGACCGGGGCGCCGTGTTGCCCCAGCTCTGAAACAGTGTCCGCTGCCGCCCGCCGCTCATTCGAGAAACTTCTCAGGAACGACCCAAACGACGCGCGCGACCTGCAGCAAACGACTCGGCGCCAATGGCCGCCCGACATTCAAATCTGGCGTAACCCCGTGACGTAACCACGCAGGCCCCGCCTTTCGTTGCCCGAGACAAGACAGAGCCAAGGGAGTTCCAGGCTGCCCCTAATGGGCACATTCAGAGCAGGTCAAGTGGTCCTGTAGTGATATCCATGTCCCTGAACCAGATGATTAGATTAGATTCTCTACAGCGTGAAAACAGGCCCTTTGGCCCAACAAATCCACACCGCCCTTCCAAAGAGAAACCCACCCAAAGCCATTCCCCTACCCTATATTTTTATTCCTGACTAACACACAACACTTAGAGAGGTTTGGGGAAAATACCTCAACTACAAGAGATTAATTTGCCTCATGAAACAGATGCCAGGTTTTCCCACCCATCTTGTACATGTTGTGGGAAATAAGAGAGGAGGCTGGTACCTCAGAGTCCTTCATATTCTGGGGTCATGGTTTTTTTTTAAAAAATGAAATATTACTGCAGTAAAGTGTGAGTTGCACACAATCAATTAAATCAAGTACGCTAGTAATGACAGGACAGGTGCTCAGTTTCTGTAAGAAATCCGTAGTGTCATGACAGAAGCTGGGGATCCCCATACAATAGGTTTCAAGATGCCTTCAATATAGCCGGAGAGATTCTCACATAGGGTCCCACGACACGATGGGGCATCCTGGTGTGTTGGCTTTGTGTACCTTTGGAAGGCAGTAAAAGTCGCCGACACGAGAAGTATGTGGGATGAGGGCACGTAGGGAACGCTGAAGGATTGGATCCAAAGTTCTGATCAATATGTTTAATTCACGGCATGTTCTTTGGTCAGATCAGCTGGTAGTTGCCTGGAGTGTTCCTGGTTGTTCAGTTGTCGGTACACTTCCTTGCAGTAATCTGTTTTATTCTGAATGACAATGGCTCCTCCTTTATCTGCTGGTTTGATGACAATGTTGTGATTGGTTTTGAGAGCCTGGATGGCATTGCGTTGTGAACGGTTGAGGTTTTGGTCTACCTTGTGGGTACAGCTGATGAATCTGGCATTTATATATTTCCTGACGGTTTGAGCATACATGTCAAGCCCAGAGCAGCGGCCCTCCGGTGGGATCCAAGTTGACACCTTCTTTGGTCCCTGTGATTACTTTTCCAGTTCATCAGTGGCCCCACCACTAAAATGGACCCATTGGTTCTGGCAGCAGACACGGAGGAGTTCATCAGACAAGTGAGACTCCGGGAATTCTTTCAAGGTACCAGCAGTGATCCCAATGATCCCCCTGATGAACTGGATGAATTTGCACCCCAATATGCCAACATTTTTATGCACAGGTTCAAACAAGACTTTTTCTCTATGCAAGATCTCCATTCAACATTATACACCAGCTACATTGACACCATTTTTTTCCTCTGAACCCATGGCGAGGATTAAACTACACAATGACATCAAAAGTTTCATCCCACTATCAAACTCACCATGGACTACTTTCGATTATCTGTCTCATTCTTGGACACATGCATCTCCATCAAGGATGGACACCTCAGCACCACACTCTACCGCAAACCCACAGACAACCTCACAATGCTACCCATTTCCAGCTTCCACTCAAAACATATTAAAACAGCCATCCTCTATGGACAACCCTTACGCGTACACCAGATCTGCTCAGCTGAGGGGAAACATAACAGACACCTGAAAGTACTCACAAGAACGGGATACGACACCCAACTCATTGACCGTCAGTTCCGGCGTGCTACAGTAAGGAACCACAATGACCTCCTCAGGAGACAGACACGTGCTGCAACTGACAGGATACCCTTTGTTGTTCAGTATTTCTCAAGAGCTGAAAAACCACACCATGTTCTTCGTGACCTGCAACACATTACCAATGAGGATGAGCACCTCACCAAGACCTTCCCCACACCTCCACTACTTGCCTTTAAACAATCGCCAAACCTCAAACAGATCATTGTTTATAGCAAGATGCCCGGCTGTCAGGACAACTCCATACAACCCTGTCACAACAGGCACTGCAAGACGTGTCAGTGTGGACATAGATACCACCATTACGTGTGGGGACACTTCCCATCTTGTACATGATAGGTACTCATGTGACTCATCCAATATTGTCTATTTTATACGTTGCAGGCAAGGATGCCCTGAGACGTGGTACATTGGGGAAACCGAGCAAAGGTTATGACAACGGATGAATGGGCACCGTACAACAATCAACAGACAGGAGTGTTCCCTCCCAGTTGGAGAACACTTCAGTGGTCCACGACATTCGACCTCAGACCTTCGGGTGACCATCCACCAAGGCAGACTTCAGGACAGGCAGCAGTGAAAAGTGGCCAAGCAGAGGCTGATAACTAAGTTCGGTACCCATGGGAGGGCCTCAACCGGGACCTTGGGTTCATGTCACATTATAGGTGACCACCATTGCACACACACACAGACACTCCTACACACACACGCACTCTCTCTCTCACACACACACACACACACACTCCTATACACACATACACATGGGCACACATATACACAGATGCTCACACAGACACCCACACACACCCTTACAGACACACACACTTTCACACTCACACATGCACATCCTCACAGACTTAAGACACTCTACACTCACTACACGCACACATACACTTTCTCATACTCACAACCCCCAACCCAGACAGACACACAGACAAAAACCCGCATGCACACATATATTTTGTGGGGTGAATTTGTACTCGCAGTGTTACATTTGCTCAAAAACTGCATGCATTCATGTAGAACTCTGAGCCCAAATACTGGATGAATTAATATAAAACTGCGTTATCTCACTTTTTAGATTAGAATCAATCTAAACATCATGGCATAGACAGAGAACACAGGGGGCTAACACCTTCAACATATAGTCTAGCTATCACCATTGTTAACAGCTAACCTGAGAAGGCAACGTTTTAGAAAAGGTTTTGTGATTTACACTTGAAAGAAGTGAAACAATTATGTCATTCAAACTGATGAAAGACTCAACAGACAATTGATTTTTCAATGTACAATTTCAGTTACATCACACTGTAAATGTTTGCTATAAATTCTGTGTGTTAGGATTGAGCCCTCCACTATCACCTGATGAAGGAGTGAGGCTCCGAAAGCTAGTGTGCTTCCAATTAAACCTGTTGGACTATAACCTGGTGTTGTGTGATTTTCATCAAAAGAAGCTAACACATTGAGAATGTTCTGTCATTCAATTCAGTGGAACTATGTTTTTATTTCTCTCTTCATACACCAGTATGCTTCATTCATCATCCTTGCTTCCAGCATCAATTGGGAAGATTGTGACAAGAGTTAGAGGAGTTGAAAATCTACATCTCCAATAAAACACCCTATCTTAATGAGAAGTATTTCCTGGAAATGAACTGGGTTATATGTAAGTTTTGTGAAGGAAGTGTTTATTTTTATGATTGGTGTAACATTTGATATTTTTGTGCTTTCCAAACAAAGATTTGAAATTTTGACCTATAGTCAGTGTATCTGTTGGTTTCTTCTCTTGTTTTACAGGATTTCACCCACCATGCTGATAACCAATGCATCAATTCATTAGGGTGGATTCACCGATTCCCTGTTAAAATTGGAAATGGGATAATGAAAAAGGGCAACTTTTTTGGACAGAAAAAGTCAACCAATGATTATAAACACAGAGTGCTGAAGAAACTTGACAGATCTGGCAATTTTTGAGGAGAGGAAAAAAGAGTTAACATTTCAACGCTGGTATGACTCTTCTCCAGAACTGGTTTGTTTCCAAAGTAATAGTTAATTGGTTACAACCAATGTTAACTGTTGCCAGTTGGGAATAGCTGACAGTCACAACTTGTCTCACATACCATTTGGTGACTGTTTTACCATTCCATTTAACTCATATTCCTTCTGGTGTGAAATCATTTATTCAAACCATTTCCTCTATCCAAAAAATTTCATTCAACAGTTCACTTAATCAATTGTGAGAAAGAAATTAAGAAACAATTGTAACAAATCTAAATGTTATAATTGAAAGCATTTTCTAAATTATTTTCACAATGAATTTACTTTCACTTGCTCTACTTAACTCAAATTTAATTAAATTAGATTGACAATTTTTGCTATAATTATTTACTGGTTATTTTCTACGTCCTCAGTGTCCCTCAAAATTCTCAGGATTGAAGTTAGCAAATACACCTCTCAATGTTTGTTTCAGATCATTTCATCATCAGTGCCAAAGGTACAAAGTGTGATGAAACTATGGCTTTAAGAGGTGTATTTTTCCATAGTTTTTTTTTTGAAAAAAGGCTTTGAGCTATAGATGCCAAGCTGTCTCTTCTAAGCCGATAAAGTAATCAGCTTGTGAAGCCTTGGGTTTTTTTAAAAGTAATAAAAGAAGCAGCATGAATAGGTAGAGTCAGGCTCTCACAGAACCAAGGCTTTAGTTTAGCTTTCAGCAGTTGTTGGGGTTTTGAAGTTGGCTGTGGAATCTGTTACATATCTCTCTGCCAAAGCAAAAAATTTAGGTTCTTTCTCTACTGCCAGAACTGCATGTGAAACAATCTGTTTTACTCACTTTGCCTTTGCTAAGGATATGTTTATGGGGTGGTACATTATTGGAACATTTGTTGTTTGGTAGTTAAATAATCTATTATTCTGTTAGGTTTTTCAATAAAATAAAGGTTATACCAATTCATCTTTCATTTGTATTTTAACTGTAGGGTAAGAAAGTGTGTTTTAATTAAAGTTGAGTAGTGTAACAAATTGAATTACATCTGGAACACAATACCTTACACTTGTCTTTAAACAAGATAAAAATTAGTAATAGAGTTGAAAGGAATTTGGTCTGGTCTGGTCCATAATAACCGTTGGCCGGGATGGGGAGGGGTGGGGTGTGGGGGAGGGGAAGGAAAAATAAAATAAAAGATAGCCCCAGCAGAACAAAAAGAAAAAGAAAGGATAGGCCTAGCAAAAGAAATGGAAAAAGTGACAGTTTTTGAACTTCTGAAGTTGGCACTGAGAAAGGGAAGTGGACTTAAAATAGCAACGGTAGAAATAGTGATGGGGTCAGTGATGAAGAGCAAACTTATTGTAGCCAAACGCCTAGTGGGGATCTGTTTAAATATGTCCAAGCATTACCAAAGTTTGACATGAGGAACCCAGAAGCTGTTTTCATTTCATTTGAGAAAGTGGCTAAGCAAATGAAATGAAATGTGGGTGTTGAATTTAATTGAATCATTTATTGTCGCATGTATTCAATATAAAATATAGTGAAAAGTTTATACCATTGCATGAATCTGCACCATTCTCATTAACTTAAAATAAAATAAAAAATAAAGAAAGTTAACTTAAAGACAGTCCAACTTTTTAATCTTCAGATTTCAGCCCACTCCACTCTATAGCCAAAATTCCGCATGAGGATTCACCAGTCCACACCACACCACACCACTGCCACAGAGTTCCACTTCAAGCTTCACAGGCTAGCCAACTCTTTAGCCACACTGCCTCTGAAGACACACCACCTTGGACCCCATTGAAGCCACCTTCCCACCAAAGACCTCCCTTTAGAAGGTAAATTTAAACAAAAACTAAAACAAAAACTGTGGAAAGGAGGTGATAAAAGGAAAGGAAAACAATAAACCTCAAAGATAATATAATCAAAGTGAGTTGCAGCAAATGGAGCTCACCCCTAGTGATGGTGCCAAAACCACATGGTACACAACAAATTATTGACTATCGCAATGTCAATACAGTTATGAAACCTGATTCATATCCATACCTCAACTGGAAGAATGTACTGAGAAAGTGGACAGGGAACATATATTTTGCAGCTGAGATTACTAAAAGGAAACTGGAAGGTACCTTCATCCAAAAGAATGATGGAAATTTCGGCTTTTGTGACACCAAATGAACCTTACCAGTTTAAAGTTATGCTGAAAATGCATCTGCTATGTTTCAATGACTAACCAATAAAGTCACTTGTATATATCAATTGTTTGATTTACATTGACAATCTGGTGATTTTTAGTCACACAAGGGAGGAACTTCTGGAGAAAGTATCGGAAATGTTCTATCAACTTTGGGAGGCAGGCTTGGTGATAAACCTGGTTGACATTGAGTTCCAAAGCATGTTCCAATGCCATAATGGTCAAACATGGGCAAATAACCCCATAGGATGTGAAAACAAAGGTTTTTTGGGAATTTCCCATACCATTGACAAAGAGGGAAGTGCTCTGATTCCGAGGACAGAGTAGTGTTAAATTGGCAATTTGTACCAAAGTTTAGCAATGTGATTGCATCACTAACAGACATGTTGAAGAAGTGCAGAAAATTTCAATGGAAGAAGAAATGTCAGAAGGCATTTGACAGCCTGAAAGCTGTGTTAACCACTGCCCTAGTGTTAACCACATCTAATTATGCAAAGCCTTTTAAGGTGGCTACTGATGCGAAGAATGTGGGGTGTTGGTGCTGTACTCTTGGAAGAGGATGGCGTGAAGATAGAAAAGCTTATTGGCTATTTTGCCAGAAAGTTGAATATACATCAAAAATAGATCCGCAATTGAGAAGAAAATCCAGAGTTTGGTGTTGGTGTTGTGACATTTCAATATTTACATTGCCCATAAAATGTCTGAGATAATTTTATATACTGATCATAACCTCAATGTTTTTGGAAAAATATTAAAGATAAAAATATCAGATTGTTAAGATGAAATTTATTATTACAGCCATTTAATTTGAAAATTATACTCGTGGCAGGATGAGAAAACGTAATTGTCAACGTGTTGTCATGACTTTGATGAAAGACAATGAAGGTGTTTGGTGATGGAAGAAATAGATTGAAATGGACTGTAGTATGAAATATTTGCATGCTTACAGCCAATGTAATGTATATGTATTGTAGTGTACTAAATAGCTGAAAGATTAAAGGTTTTTAAAATGAAGCCATCTTTGCATATCGATGGTTCATTTTATATAAGGAGGGAAGTGTCACGATACTATGGCTTTGAGAGTTGAATTTTGTCCAGTTTGGTTTTGAAGAGGGGTTTTGAGCCATAAGTGACAAACTGTCTCCTCTAAGCCAATGAAGTAATCAGCTTGAGATTTTTTTAAAAATTTAGACTAATAGAAGCAGCATAAATGGACAGATTTAAGCTCGCACCGAATCAGGCTTTTAGTTTAGCTTTCAGCAGTTGAAGGGGGTTTTAAAATTGGTTGGGGAAGCTGTTACATTTTCCAGTAAAGTTTTACCATTTCTTCTTCTGTTCGTATTTTAACAGTTGAGTAAAAATAAAGGGTGTTTTGCTTAAAGCTGAGCAGTGTAACCAATCCATCTAGAACACAGTACCTTACACTTGCTTTAAATAAGATAAAAGTTAGGGTGTAGGTTATCTCCTTGATATATTTGATGAGGATTTGGACTGGTCCATAACAAAAGATAACAGCTGTTGTACTATTACATTTTCAGAGTCACTGTCTGCATTTTTAATGTTATATTGAGTGGAATCTTCCCAGCCCCTGAAAGTTAGGAAGGAAAAAAACAGGTGATAAAATCCAGTGAGAACTTGCTGAACTGTCCAAAAATAGTCAATTTTCAACCAAGTGTTGGATGGTGAGACAAGATTCTCTCTAGTGAGCAAAGAGATGTCAATTTGCATGAAATATTGCTCATAATTATCCCCATTGCTACTCCTTCACATCTCATCAATGTGCAATTTCTCATTCTTTCACTTGTCAGATAGAACCTTTATGCCAAGATTTCTTGACATGAGATCAGAGCAGTTACCTAGCAACTCCAGCTTGCCACTTGCTCCTCCAGATCGCCATCTTAAGACCATAAGACATAGGAGTGGAAGTAAGACCATTTGGCCCATCGAGTCCACTCCGCCATTCAATCATGGCTGATGGGCATTTCAACTCCACTTACCAGCATTCTCCCCGTAGCCCTTAATTCCTCGTGACATCAAGAATCTATCAATCTCTGCCTTGAAGACATTTAGCATCCCGGCCTCCACTGCACTCTGCGGCAATGAATTCCACAGCCCACCACTCTCTGGCTGAAGAAATGTCTCCACATTTCTGTTCTGAATTGACCCCCTCTAATTTTAAGGCTGTGTCCACGGGTCCTAGTCTCCTCGCCTAACGGAAACAATTTCCTAGCGTCCACCCTTTCCAAGCCATGTATTATCTTGTAAGTTTCTATTAAGTCTCCTCTTAATCTTCTAAACTCCAATGAATACAATCCCAGGATCCTCAGCCGTTCACCGTATGTTAGACCAACCATTCCAGGGATCATCCGTGTGAATCTTCGCTGGCCACGCTCCAGTGCCACTATGTCCTTCCTGAGGTGTGGGGACCAAAACTGGACACAGTACTCCAAATGGGGCCTAACCAGAGCTTTATAAAGTCTCAGTAGCACAACGGTGCTTTTATATTCCAACCCTCTTGAGATAAGTGACAACATTGCATTCGCTTTCTTAATCACAGACTCAACCTGCATATTTACCTTTAGAGAATCCTCGACTAGCACTCCCAGATCCCTTTGTACTTTGGTTTTACGAATTTTCTCACCGTTTAGAAAGTCTATGCTTTTATTATATTTGCCAAAGTGCAAGACCTCGCATTTGCTCACGTTGAATTCCATCAACCATTTGCTGGACCACTCTCCCAAACTGTCTAGATCCTTCTGTAGCCTCCCCACTTCCTCAGTACTACCTGCCTGTCCACCTAACTTCATATCATCGGCAAACTTCGCTAGAATGCCCCCAGTCCCTTCATCCAGATCATTAATATATAATGCGAACAACTGTGGCCCCAACACTGAACCCTGCGGGACACCGCTTGTCACCGGCTGCCATTCCGAAAAAGAACCTTTTATCCCAACTCTCTGCCTTCTGTCAGATAGCCAATCCTCAATCCATCCCAGTAGCTCACCTCAAACACCATGGGCCCTCACCTTGCTCAGCAGCCTCCCGTGTGGCACCTTATCAAAGGCCTTTTGGAAGTCTAGATAGACCACATCCACTGGGTCTAACCTACTAGTCACCTCTTCAAAGAATTCCAACAGGTTTGTCAGGCATGACCTCCCCTTACTAAATCCATGTTGACTTGTTCTAATCAGACTCTGCTCTTCCAAGAATTTAGAAACTTCATCCTTAATGATGGATTCTAGAATTTTACCGTGTAAAAAATGAGGTCTGCAGATGCTGGAGATCACAGCTGAAAATGTGTTGCTGGTTAAAGCACAGCAGGTTAGGCAGCATCTCAGGAATAGGGAATTCGACGTTTCGAGCATAAGCCCTTCATCGAAACGTCGAATTCCCTATTCCTGAGATGCTGCCTAACCTGCTGTGCTTTAACCAGCAACACATTTTCAGCTGTGATCTCCAGCATCTGCAGACCTCATTTTTTACTCTAGAATTTTACCAACAACCGAGGTTAGGCTAATTGGCCTATAATTTTCTATCTTTTGTCTTGATCCTTTCTTGAACAAGGGGGTTACAACAGCGATCTTCCAATCATCCGGGACTTTCCCTGACTCCACTGACTCTTGAAAGATCTAAAACACCTGGCACCAATATCTCATACCGCACTCATGGGCAACAGCCTCACACATACAAGAAATACAGACATTGGTATCCAATATATATCAGCCTCACTGCACCATTATGGCACATTTCCCATCCACTGTACTTCAGTACTGCACATTGGAACATACCAAGACATCAATAAAATGCTACTGCCTGGACATTTTACACACAGAGAGTAGCATCCAACTCAGGGATTGGACTAGGATACATCCAAGGGCTCTTTACACATTCACTTACTTTTTGCCAGCTTCAATGCTTGCCACATCTGAGCCCTGGCTTGCATTTTTGCACTTTACAGTCTTTGCCAAATCTAATAGCCCTTTCTTGCCTTGCAACTAGTGCAGATACAAAACCAGAGAGCTTGTCATGGTCATTAGCTGTGAACAATTGAGACAGTGGATACTTTGCTGTAGGCATTTGTGCTATGTACCAGCTGCATTCGTATCAAATATGCTTCATCCAAATGGCCATGTCTCAAGGTCGACAGGAAGTAGTCTACAGTTAGTTCAAGAGAGACACCTTTCAGGAAGGGAGTGCCAGCACAATAACTCAACATTAATTGTCATCAGTCCAGGAGATTGGGCATAGCCAGTTGGCCACTCACTTCAGTCACGGCCAGATTCTCTCTACATTAAGGGATGAGTAGTGAAATGTCAGACACCCCACCATCCATCTTAGAGAAATTTGGGGCTGATTCTCCTTGACTGAGACAAAGAGTGGGAATAAGTGAGATGAAAATTGGTGCTGATGCAGGAAGGGAGGTGTTCCATGTGAGTGAATAGGAGGCTGTAGAAGCCACATAGTGATCTGAGGGGACTGGGAAGTGTCTGAGAGAAAATGTTGGATTTGACTCAAACAGCAAAGCACAAGAGTTTGGTAAGAGATGGTAACCATAGTCGAGACAGACCAAGTGTGGTGTAGGAGAAGGTGGCACTTAGCCTGGCAGAGATAAGATCATTGACCTTCATTGTTCATTCCTCCTGATGGTTGCCATCTCACTGACATAGGTGGCAACCGCAGACCACGCTGGCAGCACCTGGTGACATCACCTCCTCTGCTGTTCCTAGGGGAAGATGAGAGACCTCAGCTGCATCACCCCATCCATTGGGACTTCCAGTTCCCTGTCCACAAAGCGGGCCATCAATTTCTCCTTATGCCACAACTGGGACAAATATTATGGACATATATGCACGATAGCTCTGGACTAGTAACAGCTTAAACATATACCCTTCTGCTACTAGAAATAATTTCACCTTACTTACTAAATAATTTCCTATGTAATTTTGAAAACCTTTGTCAAATCACAGACTGACCCCAATTCTAAGGAAAAAAAAACCTTAATTAGGATCTCCAAGTAACTGAAATCCCAGACCCTCAGCTCATCTTCTGCACCTCTCAAACATCTTGACATTGTTCATAAAATGTGGTGCCCGGAACTGGACTCAATACTCCAGCTGGTGCCTTAGCCAATGTTTTATTGAATTTTAGCAAACCTTTGACTTTGTGCTTTGTACCTCTGTATATTTAAAAGCAGGATTCTGTATTTGTTTTATTGCAAAACTTCTCATGTCCTCTTATTCAAACGTATATATTATTATTAAGTTAATGTTGTTTAAATCAAAATAAGCTTCATTTAACAATAAGTTAAACAATTAATAGCAAATGTTCATTTTTAAAAATATAGAAAAGATGTACCTCTAAAATAGCAGATTAATCATTAATGAGTAACAGATTAAAGATATTTGCAAACAATGCTTGTGTATCGAGCAAACAACAGGGTTATTGACATTAAGTATCCTCCCTGTCAAACCAAAGTCTGTCTGACAGCATTTCAACATATCACGTTTTCAGACAGAAAACAAGAGAACAGTATGTCACAAATTGTGGATTGATTTGAGCAGAGAACAGTGAATAAGTAGGTCCTGAAACAATTGGTAAGTTGTTCAACAAATCATTTTGCAGAATATTATGATGCATTTTAGTAAGACAGGAAACAATTAATGAACAGCTTTGTAATGAGTGTTGTTATGTGTATTGAGTGTAATGTTGTTATGGCTAATGTCCTTAGTCAATTAGAAAAAGCAGGCATATTTAAGGTTTACGAAACTGAAGACAGAGTTCTTGAAGAGTACAAAGATAGCAGGAAAGAACTCAAACAAGGAATTAGGAGTGTTAAAAGACGCCATGAAATGTCTTTGGCAAACAGGATTAGAGCAAATTCCAAGACATTTTAATGTATGTAAGGTGCAAGAGGGTAGCTATAGAAAGAGTAGATCCACTCAAGTACAAAGGATGGAATTTATGCCTGGAGGCAGAGAACGTGGGTGAGGTCCTTAATGAATACTTTGCATCAGTGTTCACAAAGGAGAACGACATGGTGGGCACTGATATTCTAGGGCATGTCGACATAAAAAAGGAAGTGGTGTTCGGTGTTTGAAAAGCATTAAAATAGAAGAGTCTCCAGGACCTGATAGGATCTGTCCCAGAATGTTGAGGGAGGCAAATGAGGAAAATTCTGGGGCCTTGTGCGAAGTCCTTGTACAGTATTTAGTCACAAGAGAGGTGACAGAGGAATGTAGAATGGCCATCGTTTTTATTTTGTTTAAGAAAGACAACAGGGATAATCTGGGAAATTACAGGCCAGTGGGCCTTATGTCAGTGGTAGGAGAAGATTCTGAGGGAAAGGACTAACATTCAAGGAAATATGGACTTAATAGAAATAGGCAGTACGGCTTTGTGAGGGAAAGGTCATGTCTCACAAACTTGATTAAGTTTTTTGAGGAGGTGACAAAGATGATTATCAATAGGTGGTAGATGTTGTCAATATGAATTTTATATTAATAATATAGAAGATGGTATTAATAGTAACATTAGCAAATTTGCTGATGATACAAAGCTGGATGACAGGGTGAAATGTGAGGAGGATGTTAGGAGATTATAGGGTGACCTGGACAGGTTAGGTGAGTGGACAGATGCATGGCAGATGCAGTTTAATTGGATAAATGTATGGTTATCCACTTTGGTGGCAAGAACAGGAAGGTAGATAACTACCTAATTGGAGTCAAGTTAGGTAAAGAGATCTGGGTGTTCTTGTACACCAGTCAATGAAGGCAAGCATGCAGGTACAGCAGGTAGTGAAGAAAGCTAATAGCATGCTGGCCTTCATAACAAGAGGGATTGAGTATAGAAGCGAAGAGATTCTTCTGCAGCTGTACAGGGCCCTGGTGAGACCGGACCTGGAATATCGTGTGCAGTTCTGGTCTCCAAATTTGAGGAAAGACATTCTGGCTATTGAGGGAGTGCAGCATAGGTTCACGAGGTCAGTTTGGAATATTGTGTACAGTTCTGGTTGCCACACTATCAGAACAATATGGAGTTGGATAATGAGAGTCTTTTGCCAAGGGGAGAGATATCAATTACTACGTTTAAGGTAAAAAGAGGCAAGTTCAAAGGAGATGAGAGAGGCAGAGTTTTACACAGAGGTGGTAAGTGCCAGAAGAGGGAGTGAAGGTCGATACAATAGCAATGTTTAAGAGGCACCTTGATAGATATATGAAGAGGGAGGGAATAAAGGGAAAAGTACAGCATCGAGACAAAAGGCTTTTCGGGGGTGGGGGGAACGGTTATGAAGGCATCACGTGTCGGCACAATCTTGGTAGGCCAAAGGGCCAATTCGCGTGCTGTACTGTTCTTTGTTCTTTGTTCTACTGGATAGCTCCAGATTTGCACTAATTATGAATAAGGCAACATTTTTTTCTAATACCATGAAATTAACATTTTTTCACTAAACTCTGGGTTTAATTTAAAGAATGCAGAAAATTCTAGAGGAAATGTTAACATATAAAGTATTGGTTAACAGTCATTAACAGAAATAACATAAAGAAGCCCTAAAGCTTAAGTCAGTCCTATCTCCCTTGAATGGAGAATGGAGTGACTCTGTTGTCCTGTGCTCCAAGTTGTTACTTTAATTGAATTCATCAATGTGAAAGAATTGCTGATTTGCAATTTGACAAACAAGTTTAGTTTCCATTGGGATTTGAAGTTAAATTTTTGAACTCAAGAGCCATTTCATCAACTTCATAGTTTTGTGACCTATATTTTCCTTTCATAGCTCATGATGAATTTGGTGATAGAATTGTTTTTGTCTAGACTTTTGTACTTGCAGGAAGCACTGTTGGAAGAATCATGCCCACCACCTTCTAGACTCCCTAGATCATGGAGTGCAGAATCCCACATAGTGGGCAGATTTTTTTGGAAAGTATTTTGTGTATGTTTAGGTATTAAAAGTTTCGCACACAGAGTTGCGAAAATCGTGAGCTCATAAGAGATCTATGAAGTAGTTATAACATTGTTAAATAACAGATGCCGGACAGATATTTAAGGAATTGGGAAATAACAGAAAAATATGGATAAATTAAAATAGGTAAATTTAACGTCTGTCTGACTAATGTATCTAACATTATGGGCAAATTAAAATGGCCAATTCACCTGACCTGTACATCATATCAGCGAGTCTACTACTGTTGCAGGAAGGCTGTTCCAAGCCCCTACTACTCTCTGAGTAAAGAAACTACCCCTAATATTGGTCCTAAATCTATGTTCCCTCCTGTTAGCCTTCACCATCCGAGGAAAAAGGCTTTCACTGCCTACCCTATCTAACCCTCTTATTATCTTATACGTCTCGATTAAGTCACTTCTCAACCTTCTTCTCTCCAACGAAGACAACCTCCGTTCCCTCAGCATTTCCTCATAAGAACTTCTTTCCATACCAGACAATATCCTAGTAAATCTCCTCTGAACCCTTTCCAAAGCTTTCACATCCTTCCTACAATGTAGTGACCAGAACTGTATGCAATACTCTAGGTGCAGCCTTACCAGTGCCTTGTACAGCTGAAGCATGATCTCATGGGTCTGAAACTTAATCCCCCTACCAATAAACACCAACACACCATATGCCTTCTTAACAACCCTATCAACCTGGGTGGCAACTTTCAGGGATTTATGCACCTAGACACTAAGATCTCATTGTTCATCTACACTGCCAAGAATTTTACCATTAGCCAGGACTCTGCATTCCTGTTACTTCTTCTGAAGTGAATTACCTCACACTTCTCCGCATTAAACTCCATTTGCCACTTCTTAGCCCAGCTCTGCATCTTATCTAAGTCTCTCTGTAACCCACAACATTCTTCAGCACTATCCACAACCCTGCCTACCTTAGTGTCATTCGCAAATTTACTCATCTGTCATTCCATGCCCACAACAAAATCATTTATAAAAATGATAAACAGCAGGGGCCCCAAAGCAGATCCTTGCGGCACACCCCTGGTAACTGAACTCCAGGATAATCATTTCCAATCAATCACCACTCTCTGTCTTCTTTCAGCTAGCTAATTTCTGATCCAAACCGCTAAACCACGTTCAATCCAGAAACTCTGTGTATTGTGCAATGGCCTACCGTGTGGAACCATATCAAATGCCTTACTGAAGTCCATGTACACCACATCAACAGCTTTACTTTCATCCACCTGTTTTGGCACCTTCCTGATGAATTCATTAAGGTTAGTGAGGTACAACCTACCCTTCACAAAACCATGTTGACTATCCCTAATCAAATTATTCCTTTCCAGATGATTATAAATCCCATCTCTTATAGCCTTTTCCAACACCTTACCAACAACTGAAGCAAGGTTCACTGGTCTATAATTATCAGGGTTGTACCATCTCCCCTTCTTAAACAAGGGAACAACATTTGCTATCCTCCAGTCTTCTGGCACTACTCCTATCGACAATGATAACATAAAGATCGAAGACAAAGGCTCTGCAATCTCCTCCCTGGCTTCCTAGAGAATCCAAGGATAAATCCCATCCAGCCTGGGGGTCTGATCTATTTTCAGATCTTTCAAAGTTGCTAAAACCTCCTCTTTGTCAACCTCAATCCCATCTAAGCTTGTAGCCTGTAATTCCATATTCTCAGTAACATTGCCCTTTTACATTGTAAATACTGACGAGAAGAGAAGAAAAATTAAACATAAAGGAAAGAGGAGGCAGCAATGTCAAATAAGAAAAAAATGTTAATTTAATTCAACAATTCTAACATCTCAAAATAATTCAGAACTAAAAAGGAACACAACTCCATATTTATAATGATTCACTTTCTGGCTGAAAAAATTTAATTGCCAGTCATTAACAAATGCTTCAATATTTCAGGGGACTTATGCTGTTATTAAAGTTAACCGTTTATGGTATGCTAAAATGGATCATTAACATGCAAGTGCAGCAACTTCAGGAAAATCACAGGGATATAAAGTTGGAGGTAATGTTTATGCAAAGCCAGGGCAAGCAACTTTAGTCGATTTGCAATTCGTAAAGAATTAACTGTTTGTTTAAAACTTTAATAATGGTGTGTGTAGCTCATGCATTATTACTTTTTCAGCAAATTCTGACCAATATTTTTGCAAAGAAAAGCTTTGTCCCTGAATTTTTTTTTATCTCTACTCTCTCTACCTCTAATTGGTAGCTAAGGATAAGAATGCTGTTGAAGAAAATGGAATGTTGTGGAGTTGTAAAAACTACAGTAGCTAGTAAAGTATTTGACTAATTTTTTTCTGCTGTTCTATTGTGTACAGCCTCTATCATTTGCTTCTTCAACTGTTGCTTCATCTTATTTTTAAAAAGCTCAACATTTCGTAAGACTTGCAATAGTACTTCAATAGTCTGTCATTGTTATGGTGTAGATACCATTGTAAATTATGGTGTAAATGACTTACGACATTACATGATCAGTGTCATTTTTACGTTGCTCCGTGGAAAACGTAAATAAAAATATTGAACAGCTAATTATCATGAATCGGCCTCCATCAAACTGGTGGGAGGGGTTGACAGTTTCTCTGAAATGATTTTTTAAGCATGTAATTTAGATTATCCATAATATATTCATGGATCACAGAACCTTATTAAAAATCAAGTTATATATCAGTCAAAAAGACATTACATGCAACGTTCTCTGCTTATTTTGTGCAGTAAATTGTGTTGTAAATTTGTTACCGAAGAACAAAGTCACTCATGAGTATTGTTTATGGTGTTTGTCATTAATATTATCATCACAGCAATTTCCCAACTACTTGTCCATTGCGAGTGAAGCAAGATAACAAGATCAGATGGACTTACAAGAGAGTGCCAAAAGACAGTTGTTGAAAAGTTAGCTTCTAACAGTTGCATGGAGGAAATATATACGACAAGCAATCTAATGTTGGGGGTACAGGGCAGCAACACAAGAGATCATCCTGTTCAAAAAGAATGTCCTGTTGAAGTAAAAACAGTGTCAGCATAGCAGTACAACTTGAAGAGCGGTACATGACTGAAGCTGAGAATGATTGTGACATAGAAAAGAATGATTTAAATGTATAATGATAGTTGCAAAAATTGATCATGGACTTTTAAACAATTCTAAAATGGATGCGGCCAACATCTTTGGGAAAGACTGATAATGTTCACGATCTTAAGAATGTGTGATTACCTAATGTGTGATTCCAAATTAGTTCTGAATCCTTGCAGAGCTCTCTATGTAGAGTTTGTTTCAATCATAAAATGGCTGCTGACAATTGAATTCTGTAGTGGACAGATATTCCAATTTCTCAATCTTCTAATAATGCTTTACAGTAAATGTTGAAAGTTCCTGCATCACTAGTAGATGGTTATATTCACCTAATATATGTTAAATAACAGTGGGCATGCTGTCCATAATTTTCCATCCACTGAAATCATACCAGTAAGTACTGCCTGCAGCCAAACTGATGTGAAAGAGTTTTGTAAAATGTACACCTACCCATAACTTTGCACTCTAAGCTATTTGGAGATCTAATGAGTAAATCAACACCCATACACCCCTAGAATCTTATTTATTTGACCAATGTCTTGGTCATCTGACCTTATCTCTCCTTATTTGACTCATGTCATACTTGTTCACAACACTGTCAAATGCTTGGTAGGTTTTGCTATATTAGTGCTCTATATAAATGCAGTTATTCTTCTTGTTGGTGCATTCTTCTCAATAGAAGAGTTGAAATTTCGTTTTCAGAAATCTGGGAAGAGATAACTTCCCAATATTTCAACATGGTAAATTACAGCATGGGGAATGTAGGGAGTGGGGTTTGCCTCAGAAAAAGTAATTTATAAAGGAGATGGAAAAATAAATAAACTATGAAATATTAAACTGTTCTTCTGTTGAAAACAGGAGTCTTGAAAACAAGAGAATTGATAGAAGCCATGCTCCCTCCTGTAATCTTGCTGTTAGTTGTTACCCTTGTCACTGGAACAGACTTTTCTGCAACGAAGAAGAAACGACATGTCAACCATGAAGAAGACCTTCAAAATCATGGGCAAGGATCTGATATGGCAATGATTTCTTCTGCAAACACTGATTTTGCTTTTCAGCTCTACAAAGAAATTGCTAACCAGACTACTTCCAATATTTTCTTCTCCCCTATGAGTATTTCCACCGCTTTAGCCTTATTGTCTCTGGGTACCAGATCTGTGACACGTGAGCAGCTTTTCAAGGGACTTCACCTCGATAGTATGACAGAGGAAAGAATAGCTGAAATGCACAGGGACTACAAGCAACTCTTACATACCCTGATGGCAGAACAAAATGAGCTTCAGCTATTAATGGGAAACTCTCTTCACATTCAAAAAGGCTATGATGTGTTGCCAAGCTTTCTAAATGAGTCCAAGAAGTTTTACAATGCTGAGGTGTTTTCTCTAGATTTTAATCTGGATCCTGAAAATGCCAGGTTGCAACTGAATGATTATGTGAAAAAGATGACAAAAGGGAAAATTAAAAACATGTTTGACACAATTGACCGTTCAACCAAACTAATGCTAATTAATTACATCTTTTTTAAAGGTAAATCAATTTTTATTGTTGATACATTTTTTTAAAGATACATAATTGTTATTGTTGAATGTTTTGTATGTAATGCATCAACTATTATAAAATCTATGATCGTAATGTGAAAATAGTTAAACACCTTTGTTGATATTTTGCACAATATAAAGATCTGTTTTAATCATTTGATAGAAATGCTTCTGCTTAGAAATGTAACAGGTATCAATAATTTTATTTAAATATTTATTATGGAAACTTTAACTAACAACATCTACAATTTCATTTACATTTTAGTTCAGTGAAACTGGACTTTACCATCATGTAACATTGATATAAAGGCTGATCGGAAGAGCCCCTTTTCCAGTTTTATAATGAACTAAAATGCAATCAACCTCATAGACGCTTAGATTATTTATTGATAGGGACATTGACATTAAAGATGTGAACTAACCATTATGCAGTTCAAATGAAATAAGCTAACGTGAAAAACAAGATGGTTGAAGAGCTCAGAATCACAAAAATCACAGATTTATTACAGTACGGAAGGAGGGCATCCATCTATTGTCCCTTCCAACAAGCACCATTATCTAGTGCCAATCTCCTGCATTTTTCCCATACCCATGCAGACTATCCATTCAATCCTACTTGCCTCCACAATAGTTCCAGGAAGTGCATTCCATACCTTAACTGCTCACTGTGTGAAAGCTTCTTACCACCTTGCCTTCTTTTGCACATCACTTGAAATCTATGCCTTCTCTTTCTTGTTCTTTTTATGAGCAGGAATAGCTTCTCCCTACCTACTCCATCCAGCCCACTCATGATTTTGAAAGTCTCCATTAATCTCCTCTCGAACTTCTTCTCTCCAAACAGAACAGTCCTAACTTCTTCAAACTAGCGTCACTTCTGGAGCCGTTTGTGTAGATTGCTTCTGCATTCTCTCCAATGCATTCACATATTTCCTATGATGTAGCACCCACAACTGCATACAATACACCTGTAAGAGTATAACAAGTGTCTTATACAAATTCAACATCATCACTTTGTTCTTGTACTCTATGCCCCTATTAATAAAGCTGAGGACACTGTCTAATTTATTAACTGCTTTCTCTTCTAGTCCAGGCAATGATCTCTGCACACATGCACTCAGGGTCCTCTGGCCCTGCACTCCATATAGAATTGCATCCTCTATTTTGTACTGTTTTCAAAGTTCCTCCTATCAAAGTGCATCATACACATTAGACCACACAAGAAAAAGGTCATTCAACCCACCGAGTCTGTCTTAGCATTCAACAAGATCATGGTTGTACTGATAATACTCAACTCCACTTTCCTGCCTTTTTTCATCACCTTTGATTCCCTTACAGATTAAAAATCTGTCTATTCTGTATGAATATACTTAATGACTCAACCTCAAAAATCCTTAGTAAATTATTAATAAATAATTCCACAGATTCATAACCTCTGACAGAATTAATTCCTCCTCAACTGTCTTAAGATGTGTCACATCTTATCCTAAACGTATGCCCACTTATCCTAGATTTTCCCATAAGGGACAACAATCTTTCTGTATCTACTCTGTCAAGTCTCCTTAGAATCTTGTACAGGCCCAATCTACTCAACCTCTTCTCATAAGTGGGCGGCACGGTGGCACAGTGGTTAGCACTTCTGCCTCACAGCGCCTGAGACCCGGGTTCAGTTCCCGACTCAGGCGACTGACTGTGTGGAGTTTGCACGTTCTCCCCGTGTCTGCGTGGGTTTCCTCCGGGTGCTCCGGTTTCCTCCCACAGTCCAAAGATGTGCAGGATAGGTGAATTGGCTATGCTAAATTGCCCTTAGTGTTAGGTAAGGGGTAAATGTAAGGGTATGGGTGGGTTTCGCTTCGGCGGGTCGGTGTGGACTTGTTGGGCCGAAGGGCCTGTTTCCACACTGTAAGTCTAATCTAAAAAAAAATAAGACAGTCCTCCATACCTAGTATCAGCTGAGTGAACATTCACTGGACTGCCTCCAATTTTTCCTTTGCTTGTAAGGGGCCCAAACTATTCATAGTATTCTAGCTATGGGCTGACCAGTGCCTTGTAAGTTTAGGAAAACATCCCTACTTATATATTGCATTTGCCTTCCCTATTATCTGACGAATTCAGATGCTAAGTTTTTTTGGTGATTCTTGGACAAGGACTCCCAAAGCTTTCTTCTATAGCTTTCTGCAGTCTTTCCCCATTTAAATAACATTCTATTCCACTATTCTTTCTGGCAAAGTGCATACTTCCCCATATTATATTCCATCTGCCAGTTTTTGCACCACTTGCCTATTTTTGTCTCATCCACAAGTTATAGTACATTCAGTTTCCGCATCCAAGAATTTAATACATAATGTAAATAATTGTGATCCCACACTGACCCCTGTGGCACTCCACGAATTTGAGGTTGCCACCCTGAAAATTCCCTTCTTATTCCAACTTTGTGTTGTATTAATTAGCCAATCCTCTATCCATGTGAATATACTACTCCCATCACTGTGCGATATCATGAAGTAGCCTAATGTTTGGCACCTTATCAAATACCTTCTGAAAATCCAAATTACATCCATTGCTTCCCCTTAATCCATCTTGCTTGTTACTTTCTCAAAGAATGTAGTAAATTTGTAAGTCATGACTTCCCCTTCATGAAGCTAAGCTGACTCTGCTTAATCTTATTGTATATATTTAAATGCTCTGTTATTGTATCCTGTATACTAGACTCCGACACTTCCCCATAACAGCTATTAAGCTACTTGCCTGTAGAGTTCCTAACTTCTGTCTCCTCTATTTCTGAATAAAAGTGTTACATTGGCAACTTTCTAATCCTCTGGGATGTTTCCAGAATCAAAGAATTCCAAGAGGTTTACTACCAGTGCAACCATTACCTCTGTAACTACTTCGTTCAATATCCTTGGCTGCATCCCATCAGGACTTATTAGTCTTTATACCCGTTAGTTTCCTCAAACACTTTTTCCTCCATTAATTATCAATGTACTTATTGCCTCTTCTTTTGCTCCTTGAATATTTACTAATTTTGGGATGCTATTAGTGTCTTCTAATGTCAAGGCTGATGTATTTTCTGCCATTTTCTGCTTCCTCATTAATGCTTCCCAAGCCTTATTCTCTAAAGTGACCTATGTTTGCCTTGACTTCTCTCTTCCTTTTTATATATGTAAAGTAGCTTTTACTATGCATTTTGATATTCCTTTCAAGTTTATCCTCAAAGTTTATTTTCTTCTTCTCTTTGTTTTGGTTAGCTTTTGTTGGTTTTTACAATTTTCCCAAACCTCCAGTTTACCACTAATCTTTGCCACATTATATGTGTTTTTTCTTTCAATTTGATGCTATCTTTAACTTCCCCAGTTAGGCATGGTTAGTATATCCCTTTCCTAGAACCATTCTCCTTCACTGGAATAATGTCTTCATTATGAGCTATGAACTATTTTCTTGTAAATCTGCCATTGTTCCTCAATTGTCTTTGCTGCTAGACTCCTTCCCCAGTTTGCTCCAGCTAGCTCTAACATTGTAATTGCCCTTATTTAAACCAGATCTTGTTGTTTCTGACTCAAGTTCTTCCCTGTTAAACTGATTGATAAATTCGACCATGTTATAGTCATTGTTTCCAAAGGGATATTTTATTCTAGTAGAAAGTGAGGACTGCAGATGCTGGAGATCAGAGTCAAGAGTATATTTTACTCTGACATCATGTATTAAAACTGCCTCATTACACACCACTAGATTCAAGATAGTCAAATCCTTGACTGAATCTACAACACTGAGGAAACTGTCCCAAATACACACCTTGAATTCTTCCGCATGGCTTCCTTAGCCAATCTGACCATCCCAATTCCAAGAAAATTAAAAGGTCACCTATAATTAATGTACTGTCTTTGGCATATGTTTTCATTATCTTTTGATTTATTCTCTGTCCCAGCACATAGTTATTGTTTAGGGGTCTGTGGACCTCCGGTGTCTTCATCCCTTTCTCTTACCTCTGCTAATATTGACTCTATATGGTTCGATTCAAGGTAATTTCTTGCTGTCATCTTTATCCCAACCTGTACTAACAATGCTACTCTGCCACTCTTTCCTTCCTGTGTGACATTTGAAAAGTCTCTTACCCTGAATATTTAGTTCCCAGCTTCGATTTCCTTGTAACCATTTCACAGTAGTGGCTAGAAGGTCACATGTATTAAATTGAATTCGTGCAGTTATTTCAACTATATTGTTTTGAATACTACACACATTTTTACTGTTATGTTCCCCTTTCATCATATTCATTACTTTTCCTCTATGTTTATATACTCAGTCCCATCCTGAGTACCATTATGCAAATTGCTACCCTGGAAGTCTGCCACAATCTCTTGCTATGTAAATCTACTTTTCACCTCTCCCCCAACACTTCCCCCTCTAATTAGTTTAAAGTCCTCTCCATAGCTCTTGTTATCTGATTTGCCAGAGCACTGGTCTCAGCACAGGCCAAGTGAAGCCCATTCCACCAGAACAGCCCCATGAGTGGAAGGCTATTCTACCCACACCAATCTTTGAGCCATGCACTGAAGTCCTTGATTTTATCCACAATATAAGAGAAAGTGAGGACTGCAGATGCTGGACATCAAACTCAAAACGTGTGGCACTGGAAAAGCACGGCAGGTCAGGCAGCATCCAAGGAGCAGCAGAGTCGATGTTTCGGGCATAAACCCTTCATCAGGAATGTGGTGGGGGGTTGGGGGTGCCCAAGGGGCTGAGAGTTAAATAGGAGGGGGTGGGGAACGTAGGAAGGTGAGAGATGGATGCAGGTGGGGGGTGATGGTGATAGGTCAGAGCAGAAGGTGGAGCAGATAGATGGGAAAGAAGATGGACAGGCAGGAGCAGTCCAAGAGGGCAGTGCCGAGTTGGAGGGCTGGCTCTGGGATAAGGTGGGGGGGGGCAGGTGAAATTGATGTTGATGCTGTGTGGTTGGAGGGTCCCAAGGTAGAAGATGAGGCATTCTTCCTCCAGATAGCGAGTGGCTAGGATTTGGTGGTGAAGGAGGGCTGGGAGAGACAACAGATTTCTCAGAGAATATCTCCGGGGCACACGCTCTAAGCAACCCTACCACCCTGTGGTCAACCACTTCAACTCCCCTCCCACTCTGCCAAGGACATGCAAGTCCTGTGCTCCTCAACCTCCAAATCCAAGCCACCCGATGCCTGGTGGAAGAACGCCTCATCTTCCGCCTTGGGACCCTCCAACCAAACAACATCAACATTGATTTCACCAGTTTCCTCATCTCCCCTCCCCCATCTTATCCCAGATCCAACACTCCAACTTGGCATCACCCTTGAACTGTCCTATCTATCCCTCTTTCTTCCCACCTATCCACTCCACCCTTCATTCTGACCTATCACCATCATCCCCACCTGCATCCACCTATCACTTCCCTAGCTACCAGCCACCCAAGCCCGACACCTGACTTATTTATCTCTCGGCCCCCTTGCACACATCCCACACCCCCTCCTCAACATTCCTGATGAAGGGTTTATGCCTAAAACGTCGACTGTCCTGCTCCTTGGATGATGCCTGATCGGCTGTGCTTTTCCAGCACCATACTTTTTGACTTTATCCACAATATGTCAATTTGCTCGTGGCTCAGGTTGTAATCCAAAGGTTATTACTTTGGAGATTTTGTCTTTTAAAATTAAGCTCTTAACTGTCTTTTAGCAAAAGCTACTTTGCTAATAATCTACATAAATATACAAAGCTACAAATCTTTGGTGAGCTTTGCACCACAAGAGCAATTTTTGATCCACATCTTCTGAATGTCTATTCATAAAACCTAATTTAAAACGAAGATTGAATGGTAACTTTTACACAGGAAATTCGACTTTGGAACGCCTGCTGAATATTAGTTGCAGTAGAGTCCATAAACACTTATAAAAAGTAGTGAAATCACTGCTTGGAAAATAGAAATATTGAAAGGCATGGGAAATAAGCAGGAATATGGGATTAGAATAATAGCTCACATTGTGAAAAGAACTACTTCAAAGGAAACATGCTGGTAAAACACTGATGGATCAAATAATGTTCTTCTATGCTGTAATGGTTTTACATATAATAGATAGTGTCATTCTGCTGTTCACCCTCAAGGTCAGATTGTACCTTTTCTGTTTAACATGGTACACCATTCTGGGGAAAATATTGCAGCATAACAACTAACATAAGGGACTAGACATCTAGGCTCATGAAATAATTGACATTACAATCAGATTGAGTGTTATTTGTTCTGAGATTTGTTGCTCTATTTCTTTCTAGAGAAGAATCCTATCTTCTCTAAAAATCCCAAAATTATAGAATAACACAGCATTGAGTGAATTTGTATAGTCAATTAAGACAGCAGTAGGTTTTTCAAAGAACAGTCCAGTTAACCCCACTTTTCCTCCAATGCCCTATTTTTTTCTTTTAAATTATATCCAAACTTCCTTTGAAAGCTACCCGTGAATCTATTCCACTACCCTATCATGCACTGAATTCCTAACCTTAACTAGTTGCTGCATAAAATAATTTATTTTCCTAATGTCATCTGGTTCTTTTTTACCAATTGCCTTGAATTCATGCCCTTCATCCATTGGAAATAGTTTACTATTGTTTACTCTAGTTATTTCATGACTTGAAATACTTTTATCAAATCTTCTATGTTCCTTCTCTGTTCTCAGACCCAGCTCTTATAGTCTATCCACACAACTGTGAGCCCTCAGTCTTAGAATCATTCTGTTTCCTATAGCTTATGTTCCTCTCTTCTTTTCCTCAGATTAGCAAATCTGACTCTATGCCAACATATTTGCTTTGCCATGGCCTGCTACATTCAATGTATTGTAACCTTGTCAAATAAAGGCAATGGTTTAGTGGTATTATCACTGGACTCTTAATCCAGAGATGCAGATAAGGTTCAGGGGACCTGGGTTTGAATCCCGCCACTGCAGATGATGGAATTTGACTTCATTTTTAAAAATCTAGAATTAAGGATCTATTGGTGACCATGTGGATTGTGGATTGTGAATTGTCGGGGAAAACCCATCTGGTTCACTAATGTCCTTTAAGGATGGAAACTGCCAACCTTACCTGGTCTGGCCTACATGGGATTCCAGATCCACAGCATTGTGGTTGACTCTTAATTGCCCTCAGGGCAATTAGGAATGGACAATAAATGCTGCCTAACCAGCAACACCCTCATCCCTGAATGAATAAAGGAAAATAAAAATAAATCTCTTGAAGAATATAAAGGGTGTAGGGGCATTCTTAAGAGGGAAATCAGGAGTGCAAAGAAAGGATATGAGATCTCCTTGACAGATAAGGTTAAGGATAATCCAAAGAGATTCTACAAGTATATTTAGAGCAAAAGAGCGACTAGAGAGAGAATAGGGCCCCTTAAAGATCAACAAGATTATCTTTATTTTGAACCTCATAAGATGAGAAAAATGTTAAATGAATATTTTGCATCAGTTTTTACTGAGGAGAACAAAGTGAAGGCCAGAGAACTCAGGGAAATAAATATTCCTGTTTTGAAAACAGCTCACATCAGAGAAGCAGAAGCGTTAGAGGTCTCAGAAAATGTAAAGGTTGGCAAATCTCCGTGACCTGATCAAGTCTATCCCAGAATGTTGTGAAAAGTGAGGAAGGAAATTGCAGGGCCCTAACAAGAATATTTGTATCATTTATAATCACAGGTGAGGTCCAGAGAATTGGAGGGTGGCTAACCTTGTGCCTTTATTTAAGAAAAGCTGTTAGGAGAAGCCTGGGAACTATAGACCTGTGTCTGACATCAGAGGTGATGCTGAAAAAATAAGATGTACATTTATTTAGTGAGGCAAAGAATGATTAAGGTTAGTCAGCTTGGTTTTGTGTGAGGGAAATCATGTCTCACAAACTTGATTGAGTTTTTTGAGGAAGTAAGCAAAAAGAATAATGAGGGTAGATGTTGTTTACTTGGACTTTAGTAAAGCCTTTGATGAGGTTCTGCATTGGAGACTGATTAATAAAGTTAAATCACATGGAATTCAGGGTGAGTTTGCTATTGGATGCAAAATTGTTTTTTCAGTGTACAGTGGTGGTGGAGGGTTGTTTCTCAGACTGGAGGCCTTTGACCAGCGATGTTTCACAAGTGTTGGTACTGGGTCCACTTTTGCTTGTCATTTATATAAATGCTTTGAATGAGAATGTAGGAGGCATGGTTAATAAGTTTGTGGATGACATCAAAATTGGTGCTATAGTGGACAGAGAAGAAGGTTATCTAAGATTACAAAGAGACCTTGATCAATTAGGTCAATGGGCTTAGGAGTGGCAGATGGAGTTTAATTTGGATAATTGTGAGGTATTGCATTTTGGTAATACAAACAAGAGTAGAGTTTATACAATTAATGCTAGGACTTTGGGTAGAGTGTAGAACAGGGAGACCTAGGGGCTCAGATACATAATTTGGCATCATAGGTAGACAGAGTCATTAAGAATGCATTTAATGTGCATGTCTTCATTGCTCAGACCTTTGAGTATAGGAATTGGGACGTCATGTTGAGGTTGCACAGGATTTCGATGAGGCCTCTTCCGGAGTACTGTGTGCAATTCTGGTCGCCTTGTTATAGGAAGGTTATTATTAAACTGCAGAAGGTTCAGAAATGATTTACTAGCATATTGCTGGGAATGGAGGGTTTCAGTTATAAAAATAGACTGGATAGGCTGGTACTTTATTCACTGGAGCACAGGAGGTCAAGGGGTGACTTTATAAAGGTTTATAAAATCCTGAGGGTCTGTTCCCTACGACTGGGGAGTTCAAAACGAAGGGGCATATTTTTTCAGGTGAGAGGAGAAAGTTTTAGAAGGACATGAGGGGCAACTTTTTTTACACTGTGAGTGGTTAGCGTGTGGAATGAACTATGAGAGGAAGTGGTAAATGCTGGTACATTTACAAATTTTAAAATACATTTGGATAATTACATAAATAGGAAAGGTCTGGAGAGATATGGGCCAAATACAGACAGGTGGGATTAGTTTAGTTTGGGGACATGGTCGATGTGGACTAGTTGAAGCAAAGGGTCTGTTTCCGTGCTGTATGACTCTAGGGCTTATTGAGACATGCCCCCTGTGAAGTAGAAATGACAGGCAGAAGATCACCCATAACCTATCTTAATGAAATTTCCTGGCTTCTTTTCCAGGGAACAGAATCCTGATGGAGCCCCATTCTGCTCCATTATCCACCACTCACAGTTTCAGTGTGAATGGGCCAGTGCAGAATTCCAAGCTCCAAGTTCTATTAGTATTATAGCTGAATTCTGAGTTCCTTTGATAGAAGAAAGCTGAAACAATGCTGGTGCAAATGAGTGAACATTTACTGACAATTTATAGAGATAAACTTTAGCAAGACATTATTAGAATATTCTTCCCTAATGTTCCAGCTACATGGGATCTGGCATCATCTGATGTCACTGACAATAACTCTGGCTATTAGCATATTATAGTGCACAAATGTGTCCTAACACTGTAACAATATTCTCACACATACTTTCCAATTACAACTATTTTTCTGAATTAATCTGTAAGAATTAAGTATGGCTGACTTCCTCTGTCGAATGTACTCTGTCAAACTCTGGCAAATTTATGTTCAACAGGAAAATGGGAGAAGCCATTTGATCCGGCGCAGACTCGAGAAGCATTATTTAAAGTGAACAAAACTACAGATGTAACTGTGCAAA
The DNA here is from genome assembly GCF_020745735.1 of Hemiscyllium ocellatum. Classification (NCBI taxonomy): domain Eukaryota; kingdom Metazoa; phylum Chordata; class Chondrichthyes; order Orectolobiformes; family Hemiscylliidae; genus Hemiscyllium; species Hemiscyllium ocellatum. The sequence goes on from NC_083408.1 coordinate 84,786,048, forward strand.
TGATGCGCCAAACCAATCGGTTCAGCATGATATCTGACTACAATCTTTTCAGTAGCGTGATAAAACTTCCTTACCTTGGAAATGCATCCATGATCGCCATCTTGCCTGCAGATGGGAAACTAGAATATGTGGAGCAAAATCTTTCCCATGAAAAGTTTGATGAATGGGTCCAACAACTTGCTCACCACAAGTAATTAAAATTTCTTTTCAATCAATTTAAATATGTGAAGTATTTTTAATATTTCTACCAGTACCAATCCTTTTGCATAAAAAAAATGTTTGTTTGCTTTCTCCCATCGTTTCAATAATTTGTTGAGCAGGCAACAATGTGTCCTCCGATTTCCAAAAGTATCGCTGTCATTGTCATATGGGTTGAAAAATATCCTAGCGAAAATGGGTGTGAGAGATTTGTTTACATTTGCAGCCAACCTGTCTGGGATAAGCGAAAGTGAAAATCTAAAAGTTTCTCAGGTAAGTTCATTCTGGTGAAAACATTTTCTGTTATTCTGGCAAGTGCCCATTTGCAACAGATGTATGTGTAAATTAATTAATATGGAATTAAGAACATGCCTATCAATATCAGCTGTTGTTATCTAAATGAAATCAAACTACTGAATGTATATGACAATTTTGGAAGGTCAGGTAGACAGGAAAAGGTGATAAGGTTGCTCTTATAATTAAGGATGACATTAGTACAATAATGAGAGATGACATTAGTTCAAAGGATCAAGATGTAGAATCAATTTAATAGAGATAAGAAATAGTAAAAGAAAGAAATTACTAGTGGTGGAAGTTTATTCCTCTTCCCCCCACTCCACCTTACAGAAGCTGCTCAATGCAGCAGAGTATATGGGAAGAAGCAATGTAAGAAAGGTACCAAAATAATCATGGATGATTTAAATCAACATGTAGATTGCACAAATCAGATTGAAAAAGGATATCTTGGAAAAGCAAAATGAGTTCATATTTAGGCGAGTTTCTTAAAGCAACATGTTATTCTAGATCTGGTAATGTGTAATGTGATAGGAATATTTCATGACCTTAAGTAAAGAAGCCTTTAGGTAACAGTGATCAAAACATGTGAATTTTGTATTCAGGTTGAGGATAAACAATGTGGGTCTAAGACCAATGTTTAAACTTAAATAAAGGAAACAACAAGACTATGACGATTGAGCTGGCTAAAATGAACTGAAAATTAGAAACATAGAAACAGAGAAAATAGGTGCAGGAGTAGGCCATTCAGCCCCTTGAGCCTGCACCGCCATTCAATATGATCATAGCTGATCATGCAATTTCTGTTTTCTACTCCCACTTTCTCTCTATACCCCTTGATCCCTTTAGCCATAAGGGTCATGTCCAGCTCCCTCTTAAATATATCTAATGATATGGTCCCAACAGCTTTCTGTGATAGAATTCCACAGTTTATAACTTTCTGAGTGGAGACATTTTTCCTCATCTTTGTCCTGAATGGTTTACCCCTTATTTTAAACTGTGACCCCGAGTTCTGGACTTTCCCAACATTATGAACATTCTTCCCGCATCTAGCTGATCCAGTCCCATCAGGAATTTATATATTTCTATGAGATTACCCCCTCATTATTCTGGACTCCAGTGAGTACAAGCCCAGTCGATCCAGTCGGTCTTCATATGTCAGTCTGCTATCCTGGTTTCAGTCTGGTGAGCCTTCATTGGAATCTCTCAAAACCAAGAAAGTCCTTCCTCAGATTAGGAGACCAAAACTGTACACAATACTCAGGTGTAGCCTCAGTAAGGCCTGTATAACTCCAGGAAGTGATGACTACAGATGCTGGAGATCAGAGTCGAAGAGTGTGGTCCGAGAAAAGCACAGCCGGTCAGGCAGCATCCAAGGAGCAGGAGAGTCGATGTTTCAAACATAAGCTCTTCATCAGGCATGAAAAAGAGCTGACGAAGACCTTATGCTCAAAACGTCAACTCTCCTGCTCCTCAGATGCTGCCTGACCGGCTGTGCTTTTCCAACACCACATCCTTCAATCCTGTAGAACTGCAGTAAGGCATCCCTACTCCTATAGTCAAATCCTCTTGCTATGAAGGTCAGCATGATATTAGCTTTCCTTATCACCTGCTGCACCTGCATGCCATCTTTCAGCGACTATTCCACTATGACCCAGATTTCATTGCATCTCACCCTTTCCAAAACTGCCATCATTCAGATTATAATCTGCCTTATTGTTTTTGCAACCAAAGCAGATAACCTCACATTGATCTATTACATATTGCATGCATTTTACCCATTCAGCCAGTCTGTCCAAGTCACTCTGTAGCAGTTTGACATCCTCTTCACAGCACACACTGTCACCCAGTTTAGTGTCATCTGCACATTTGGAGATATAACATTCAATTCCTTTGTCCAATCATTGATGTATATTGTGAACAGCTGGGGTCCCAGCCTGATAAAGTAAAAGCAATCAGGCAGCAGCAAGGCTACTAGTGCATCATCACATTTTGTGGCTGTTTAGAGCATTAGTGAGATGCACTTGGAGTACTGTGTACAGAACTAGTCACTGTACTTATGGAAGAATGTTAATGAAGTGGAAGCAGTTCAATGAAGGATTATTTGACTAATATCTGGAATGAGCAGACTGCTTTGTGAGGAATGCCTAGACAGGCCAGAACTGTAACTTTGGTGTTTCGAAGAGTCACGGGTGACTTAAATGAAACGCTAGATGCTGAGGGTACTTGGCTGGGTGGATGTGGAAAGGATATTTCTTCTTATTGGAGAACTTAGCACTATTGTTAAATGTAAAGAAGTTGTCATTTAAGCCAGATAAGGAAAAGAATTCTCCCAAAGTGAGTCTGTAGAATTCTGGTTCTCAAAAAGCAGTAACTGCAGAATCTTTAAGTATTTTTGAGGTAGCAATAGATAGAGGTAAGTTGATTCTTTGTTACCAATGGGATAAAAAATTATCAGGAATTTGAATGAATGTAGAGTTGAAATTAAGGTCAGAGCAGCCATGATCTCATTGAATAGCAGAACAGACTCCACGGATGGTGTGGCCTTCTTTTGTGCCTTGTTCATATTCTCTGTGGATGTGCTTTTACTTGGATTCTCAAAAGGTGTTTGATAAGGTGCCATATCAAAGATTACTACATGAAATAAGATATCATATTGCAGCCAGGAAGATTAACATGGATAGGGGAATGGTTGGTGAACAAAAAGAAAGGAGTAGAAATGATTGTGTGTAATTTTCAGGTTAACAAGCTGAATTTAGTGGAGGACATTAAAATTGGTGATGGAGCTTTGTGTATTTGCAATGACTTGAATATAGAGGTAGAATCCATAGCTGCTAAATTTTAAAGCTGACATTAAAGGTAGTAGAGTAAATTGTGAACATGACATGAGAAGTCTACAAAGGGATATAGGTCAGTTAAGTGAGTGGACATTTTTTTGAGCAGATGGCTGTAATGTGGGAAAATGAGAACTTATTCACTTGAGAGGACAAATAAAAGATTAACCCAGTTTGTAAATGAAGAGAATACAGAATTTTGAAGTTCAGAGGGATTTGAATGTTCTAGTACAGAGACCATATGATGTTGTACTTTTATATGAACAAGTGATCTGGGAGACAAATGGAATGTTTCTGTTTATTGCCAGGGAATATAAAAGTATGGAGATACTTCAACAGTTTTAAAGGGCATTGTGGAAATCACTTCTGGAGTATTGTGTTGAGTTTTGGTTTTAAGTTTGATTTTTAAGAGATAATATAATTGTGCTGGAGGCATTTCAGAGAAGGCTCACTTTGCTGGTTCCTAGAATGCAGCAATAACCTTATGAGGAAGTTTAGAGAACGTGAGCTAGCCCTCTTGAAGCACAATGTTCTGAGGGGACTTTACAGAGTGGTACTGAAAGAATGCTTCTTCTAGAAAAGACTAGAATTAAAAGACACAGATTAAAATTAAAGGATCTCCAACTTGGGACAAAGATAAGGAGATCTTTTTCTCTAAAGAACATGTTTGTCTGTGGAATTATCATCCCCAGAGAGTAGTGGAAGCAGGGACATTGAATATTTTTATGGCTGAGTTAGATAAAGTCTTGATTGACAAGAGTGTCAAAGTTATAGTTGGGTAGATAGGAAAATAGAGTTGAGGTTATAGGCAAGTTGGCCATGATTTTATAAAATGGTTGAGCAGGCTTCAGGAGCCTAATGTCCAACTCCTGCTCCTGGTTCGTATGTGCAAACATTTGTAGTCTGAACATTTTTCTGGTTGTTGATTCAATTAGATAACTTGATAAGTGTTCCCTGGAAACCAACAACATTACTAGCTGTCTGTTAAGGACAAGGGTACTCCCATTGAAATTGGAAGCTTTCCATCAATTAAATGCACAAGTGGTAAGAAATCAAGAGAAACATAAAATTGACAACATAGATGGAGTTTACTCAAGACTCTCTTCCTCCCTTCTCTATTCCTGAGACTCTCTTCCTCCCTTCTCTATTCCTGAGATGCTGCCTGGCTTGCTGTGCTTTGACCAGCAACACATTTATCTCCAGCATCTGCAGACCTCATTTTTTACTCGAAGATTTTAACCTACTGCGAATCCTCTTACAAGGATGCCTTCCTTGAAGAAGCTCTCTTCCTCCCTTCTCTATTCCTGAGATGCTGCCTGGCCTGCTGTGCTTTGACCAGCATCACATTTATCTCCAGCATCTGCAGACCTCACTTTTTACTTGAAGAAACCCAAAGCCTAATTCCACTTTCCAGTTCTTAGTTCATATTATTGCCTATCTTTTGACATTGCAACTGCCTTTTCAAACTTTGAAATGTGATTCGGATTTCTTTATCTATCACCTTATCAAAGCAGTAAGTCCCATACCCCAGCACACCCTGAGTGAAGAAAATTTTCCTCCATTCTTTGTAATCCTTCTGCCAATTACATTTTTTGTCTCTCCTTATTGATAACTCTGCTAAAGGAATTTGGTCCTTTCTATCAACTCCATCTAGGCCTTCATAGTTTGATATATAGATTAAATTAGATTCCCTACAGTATGGAAACAGGCCATTTCGCCTAATGAGTCCATACCAACCCTCCGAAGAGTAACCTACCCAGACCCATTCTCCCTACCCTACGTTTACCCCAACTAATGCACCTAACACAATGGGCAATTTAGCATGACCAATTCACCTGACCTGTACATCTTTGAATTGTGCGAGCAAACCGGAGCACCCAGAGGGAAATCCACACAGACAGTCACCGGAGGCGGGAATCAAACCTGGGCCTCTGGCTATGAAGCAGAAGTGCTAACCACTGAGCCACAACATTTAAATATCTTATTTAAATATTGCCTCAGCCTCCAGCATTGCAAAGTTAAAACTCTCTATTCCTAAAAACATTATCTTAAACCTCACTTATATTCTGCCTTATGTGTTCTAGCTGGGAATCTTTCACGACCATAAGACATAAGAGTAGAGGACCCATTTGGTTATATTTCAATAAGATTTTCTTTCGTTCTTCTAAACCTGACCAAGTGCAAATCCTTCCTATTCAACCACTCCTCAAAGGAGGTCCTTGCATATCTGGATGTGATGAACCTTAGCTGGACTGTCTCCAATGCCTGTTTTATCTTTCCTTAAATAAGGGACCAGAACTGTTCACAGTATTCCAGGTGTGATCTGACTCATGTCAAATATAGTTTTAGCAAGTTCTCCTGAAATGTACAAGAGTCTTAGTATACTTGACAGGGCAGATGCAGAAAGGTTGTTTTCTGATTTGAAGAGTCTAAGACTAGAGGACGTAATCACAGAATAATGTGTTGGCAATTTAAGGCAGAAATTAGGAGGATTTTTTTTCTCATTGTGGCTAGTGAATCTGGAATTCTTTATTTCATAGGTCTGTAGAGGTTGCATTGTTAAGTATATCCAAGACTGAGATAAGCAGATTTTTAAACAATAATGGAATCAGAGGTTATAGGAAAAAGACAGGAAAGTGGATTCGAGGTTTACCAGATTGGCCATGATCTTGTTGAATGGTGCAGCAGACTCGATGGGCTGAATGGCCTACTTCTATTCCCATGAGTTATGGTGTGAAGATTTGAGATTGCAAGATGGGCTGAAAAGCTTTGTGGGTATAAGAAGCTGATTACCAATGATTTTTTAAAACTTCTTTCAATGACAATTGTTGACAATACAATTGGAAATTGTAACCTGCTTTTTTTTATTTCGGTTCATAAGGTTTCTCATAAGGCAGTGCTGGATATTGATGAGAAATCCACTGAGGCAGCTGGAGCTACTGGAGTAGGAATTATTCCAATGTCATTGCCACCCACACTGGCATTTAATCGACCATTCATTTTGATTATCTATGAGGAAAACACAAACAACATACTGTTTGTTGGAAGACTAAAAGATCCATCGAAGTAACCTTGCTCAGGAAACTCATTTGCATAGCAAAGAAATTTGGGCACACTTTAATTCTAGGGCTTGAAATGAAAGACATGTGTAATCAATCCAGTATTATTATGCATTGGCAATTATTTTGATTCTTTTTCAGCATTAATACATGCAGATCCATCAGCGTTCACAAAGTGAATATATGGGTTAACATCTTCATCACAGAAAACTGAAAGTTAAACAAGCATTTTACTATAGTTGGGATTTGGTGGTTTAATGATAATGTTACTGGACTAATAGCTCAGAGGCCCAGGTTAACACTATGGCCACATGGGTTTAAATCTCAGCACAGCACCTGGTGAAATTTAAACTCAATCATTACAATCTGAATGTGAAGCTAGTCTCGTAAGGTTAACCAAGAACCTATCATTTATTTCTTGTAAGATGCATCTGGTTCACTTATGCCTTTTCCTTACTCAATCTAGGCTATTTGTCAATTCAGATCCCAGCAAATCATTCAATTCAAGGGCATTTGTGGATGGGAATAAATGCAATCCTTTCCAGTCATGTGCACATCCCATGCAAGAATAAATAAATTAAAAAAGAGTGAACAATTGGTACTCCAATCACACATTTAACAGGCAAACTGCTTAATAGAGATGCAGAAAACTCTGCAAAAAATAAAGATCTCAGGAACATTTGAAGGATCCATTAGTTTGTTGAACCTGTTGGCACTGTGTACCATCTAGACATCAACATGCCTTTCTCTCTTGTCATATGCCATAGTACAAACCACTGACTGCTTGAGGATAGGGTAAAGAGCTGTCAAAAATCCTCCTTTCTGTGTTGAATCAAATGGCCTATCTGATGAGCAGTGGAAGACGATAAATCACTATTGAGTCTTAATGAGAAGAGACACTTATCTGACAACAAGATCTAATTTATTGCATGATAACAATAAGTACAAGTTGCTGCATCAGAAGCCAGATATGGCATGTCTATCTCCATTAGGTCCATGATACATCATAAGGTCAATACACACAAAGAAAATCCTCCTAAACTTCTTTCTCAACACAGAAAGGACCAAACATGGAAGATGCAAGAATATTGGAGAAATGGAAAGGAAATAATAAATAAACAAGGAGATGTTGGTGGTGGTGATGATGGTGATGGGGGGTGGTGTAGGGGGAGAGGGGGAATGAAATGGTACCAGCAGAACATGCTGGAAATGTTCAGCCATTTACTAGGATTAAAAGAATGAAAATAGACCAACGTAAATCATTGAACTCTATCATGGCCAAATGTCTACACTCAAAAGAATAAGTCACCACTCTCTCCCCAAATGCCAAGGGACTCACAATTCTAACATGCTATGCTGTAAAGTGATGAATAAAAATGGTATGATTTGTAAATTTAATTTTAACACTGTTGGAATCCAAAAAGTTCTGGAGAATGATAATAGACTGTACCCTTGCAGTTTCTTATTCTTTCCCTTTACCCCTTTTCTGCAATATTGATTACCAAAAGTTAGGCAACGCAAACTAAATGGTTAATTATTGAGGCATAAAAATCTGTTAATTTTACCGTAAAACATATTGCAAACACGTATTTCTTCAAGATCACCCACAACAAAATAATTTGATTTTATTGTGAAATTTTATGCTTTGGTACAATTGTTGATGCTCAGGAGAAAGACACATTATGATTTTTGACTGAATTAAGCAGTAATCTAATGTTTCAACATGTGTCAGCCACCAAAAATGTTTAATTTGTGTTCAATAAATGAAATGATCTTCATTCACACTGCCTTCCAACTATTTGGATAAATGACATACCATTTCTGTCATGTACTGAGTGTTCCAGCTGCACAAAATTATTAAAATGAATAAACATGAAGAGATATAGCGTCTATCAGGACCTTGGGATATTGTTGAGCACTTTACAGATAATTAGTACATTTAAAATACATAATTACTGTTGTAATGCAGGAAACATAACTGACAGTTTGACTCTGCACAACAAAGGCCTCACACGTTTTTCCAATCTTCTTGAGGTGACAGTAGTGGAAAGAAAGTTCTATTTTTCTGGGGTCTCATCAAATTACTATCTAGTTACAAAAGAACTCAGGAGTCATGCAGCACCGAAATAGACCCTTTGGTCCAACTTGTCCGCACTGACCAGATGTCCCAAACTGATCTGTTCCCATTTGGTCCATATCCCTCTAAATCCTTTCTATTCATATACCCAGCCAGTTGTGTTTAAATGTTGTAATTTTACCTGCCTCCACCACATTCTCTGGCAGTCCTCTCAGGTCCTTTTTAAATCTTTCCCCTCTCACCTTAAATCAGTGCCCTCTAGTTTCGGACTCCTTGGGGAAAAAAATCTTGGTTATTCAAACTAATCATGCCACTCATGGTTTTGAATAAATGAATTCAAAACCATTTGAATTTGCTGCCCCCAATGCGCACTGGGTCGCTTCCTCCTAACTCTGCACTGGGCTGCTGCCCCCTGACTCTGCACTGGGCTGCTACCCCCTGACTCCGCACTGGGCCCTGCCCCCTGACTCTGCACTGGGCTGCTGCCCCCTGACTCCGCACTGGGCCCTGCCCCCTGACTCTGCACTGGCTGCTGCCCCCTGACTCCGCACTGGACCCTGCCCCATGACTCTGCACTGGGCTGCTGCCCCCTGACTCCGCACTGGGCCCTGCCCCCTGACTCTGCACTGGGCTGCTGCCCCCTGACTCCACACTGGACCCTGCCCCCCGACTCTGCACTGGGCTGCTGCCCCCCGACTCCACACTGGGCCCTGCCCCCTGACTCCGCACTGGACCCTGCCCCCTGACTCTGAACTGGGCTGCTGCCCCCTGACTCCACACTGGACCCTGCCCCCTAACTCTGCACTGGGCTGCTGCCCCCCGACTCCACACTGGGCCCTGCCCCCTGACTCTGCACTGGGCTGCTGACCCCTGACACCGCACTGGGCTGCTGCCCCCTGACACCGCACTGGGCTGCTGCCCCCTGACTCTGCACTGGGATGCTGCCCCCTGACTCCACACTGGACCCTGCCCCCTGACTCCGCACTGGGCTGCTGCCCCCTGACTCCGCACTGGACCCTGCCCCCTGACTCCGCACTGGACCCTGCCCCCCGACTCTGCACTGGGCTGATGACCCCTGACACCGCACTGGGCTGCTGACCCCTGACACCGCACTGGGCTGCTGCCCCCTGACTCCGCACTGGGCTGCTGACTCCTGACACCGCACTGGGCTGCTGACCCCTGACACCGCACTGGGCTGCTGCCCCCTGACTCCGCACTGGGCTGCTGCATCTCCCACTCCACACTGGACCGCTGTCCCCACTCCACACTGGGCCACTACCCCACTCTGCACTGGGCCGTTGCCCCCAGACTCAGCACTTAGGCTGCTGGCCCAGACTCCACAATGGATTGCTGCCTCCAGACTCCGCACTGGGCTGCTGCCCCCAGACTCCACACTGGACCGCTGCCCTCAGACTCTGCACTGGGCTGCTGCCCCCACTCTGCATTGGGCTGCTGTACTCAGACTCCGCACTGGACCGCTGCCCCCTGACTCCACATTGGGCCTCTGCCCCCTGACTCCGCACTGGGCTGCTGCCCTCAGACTCTGCACTCAGCTGCTGCTCCCAGACTCTACACTGGACCCCTGTCCTCAGACTTTGCACTGGGCTGCTGCCCCCTGAGTCCGCACTGGGCCTCTGCCCCCTGACTCCACACTGGATCGCTGCCCTCAGACTCTGCACTGGGCTGCTGCCCCCACTCTGCATTGGGCTGCTGCCTCCTCCCTGCACTGGACCGCTGCCCCCAGTCCACACTGAGCCACTGCCTCCACTATGCACAGGGCCATTGCCTCCAGTCCACACTGGACTGCAGTCATCACCCTCTGCACTGGGCCGTTGCTCCCAGTCTTGCTAAACTGCTATAAAGTTTCATATCTCCTCTGGCTTATGTATTACCACGTTGACTGTGGTTCAATATTGTTTTGTCTCTGTTAATTGTTGTTCTGTGTTATTTATAAGTACTAAACACCAAATCTACAAAATTTTTAGCCTATGTTATCTTCACCTGTACCTATTATGACAAGATTTCTGGAGAATGGATGATCTCAATATTTTTCTGACTATCTAACAAAATGTGATGGATTTGAATTACACCACAGCAGATGGTGGAATGCTAATTCAATAATCTGAATTACAAGTCTAATGATGACCATGGAACCATTGTTGATGTTAGAAAAACTCATCTAGTTCACTAAGGTTGTTTTGGGAAGGAAATTGCTATTCTTACATGATCTGGCCCACATATGAGCCAGACCCACAGCAAAATGGTTGACTGTTTAATGCCCTTTGAAATGCAGTTGTAATAAAATCATTAAAATATCTCAAAAAAGGAATCAAACCAGACTGACCACTCAGAGTGGTGGGGGTGTGGAATGCAATGCCAGCAGTGGTATTACAATCAGATACATTAGGGACATTTAAGCGACTCTTGGATAGGAACATTTAAGGGTATGTAGGTTAGAGTAGGGTCTTAGAGTAGTGTAAAACGCCAGCACAGTGTTGAGAGCCAAAAGGCCTGTACTGTGCTGTACAGTTCTACGTTCAATGTAACAGCCTGACACAATCACACTCCCAGAATCGTATGTAAGGACAATTCTCCAGACACCATCGTTGACAGCCCCAAACATGTCCTGTTCTATCAGCAGGACAGACCTGGTAGAGGTGGCACAGTGATATACATTCAGGATGAAATTGCCTTGGGAGTCCTCAACAAAGGCTCCCAACCCCCTTGAGGTCTCAGGCACCAGGTCAAACATGGGCTGAATTATCACGTACTACTTCCTCCTCCTCGAGTTGATGAATAAGTGTTCCTCCATCTTTAACACCACTTGGAGGATGCTCTGAAGGTGGCAATGGTGCAGAACGTATTTAAGGTTGGGAATGTCTACCACAAACACTGGCTTGGCAGTAGAACCACTTCTCAAACTGGTTGCGTTACAAAGAACATAACTGCCAGGCAGGTAGTGAGGGAGCCAAGAAGGAAAATGTATTTGACCTTACCTTCACCAATCTGCTGGCTGCAGATGCACCTACCCACAATACAATTGGTAAGAGTAACCATCACAAAGTCCTTGTGGAGATGAAATCCTGCCTTCACATTGAGAATATCCTTCATTTGTCATAGAGTCATAGAGATGTACAACACAGAAACAGACCCTTCGGTTCAACTCATCCATGCCGACCAGATATCCTAACCTAATCTAGTCCCATTTGCTAGCACTTAGCCCATATCCTCTAAACCCTTCCTATTCATATGCCCATCCAGATGCCTTTTAAATGTTGTAACTATACCAGCCTCCACCATTTCCTCTGGCAGCTCATTCCATATATGCACCACCCTCTGTATGAAAATGTTGCCCCTTAGGTCCCTTTTAAATTTTTCCCCTCTCACCATAAACCTCTCCCCTTTGGTTCTGGACTCCCCCACCCCAGGGAAAAGACCTTGTCTGTTTACCCTATCTATGATCCTCATATTTTATAAACCCCTATAAGGTCACCCCACAGCCTCCGATGCTCCAGGGAAAAAAGCCCCAGCCTATTTAGCCTCTCCCCATAGCTCAAACCCTCCAACTCTGGCAACATTCTTGTTAATTTTCTTTGAACCCTTTGAAGGTTCACAACATCTCTCCTATAAGAGGGAGACCAGAATTGCACATAATATTCAAAAGTAGCCCAACCAATGTCCTGTACAGATGCAACATGACCTCCCAACTCCTATAGTCAATGCCCTGATCAATAAAGGAAAGCATACAATCCTATCTACTTGCAACTCCACTTTCAAGGAACTATGAACCTGCACTCCAAGGTCTTTTTGTTCAGCAACACTCCCCAAGGACTCTTACCATTAAGTGTAAAAGTCCAGCTCTGATTTGCCTTTCCAAAATACAGCACCTCCCATTAATCTAAATTAAACTCCATCTGCCATTCCTCAGCCCATTGGCCCATCTGATCAAGATCCTGTTGTACTCCGATGTAATCTTCTTTGCTGTCCACTACACCTCCAATTTTGGAGTCATCTGTAAGCTTACTATTTGTACCTCCCATGTTCACATCCAAATCATTTATATAAATTACAAAAAGCAGTGGATCAAGCACAGATTCTTCTGGCACACTACTGGTCACAAGTCTCCAGTGTGAAAGGCAACCCACCACCATCACCCTCTGTCTTTTTTGAGCCAGTTCTGCATCCAAATGGCTAGTTCTCCCTGTATTCCATGAGACCTAACCTTGCTAATCAATCTCCCATGAAGAACCTTGTTGAATGCCTTACTGAAGTCTATATAGATCATGTCCACCGCTCTGTCCTCACCAAACCTGTTTGTTACTTCAAAAAACTCAGTCAAGTTTGTGAGACATGATTTCCCACGCACAAAGTCATGTTGACTACCTCTAATCAGTTCTTCCCTTTCCAAATACATGTACATCATGTCCCCCAGGATTCCCCACAACTTGCCCACCACCATCAGGCTCACTGGTCTATAGTTCCCTACTTTTTCTTCCATCTTTTTTTAAATAGTGGCACCACATCAGCCAACCTCCAGTCTTCTGGCACATCCCCTGTGACTATCAATGATACAAATATCTCAGCAAGGATCCAGCAATCACTTCCTTAGCTTCCCACAAAGTTCTAGGGCACACTTGATCAGGTCCTGGGTATTAATCGACCTTTATGCACTTTCAGACATCCAGTATCTCCTCCTCTGTAATATGAACATTTTTCATGATGTCACATTTATTTTCCTACATTCTATATCTTCCATGTCCTTCTCCACAGTAAACACTAATGCAAAATACTTGATTAGTTTCTCACACATCTCCTGCAGTTCCACACACAGACTGTCTTGCTGATCTTTGCGGGGCCCTATTCTCTCCCCAGTTAGACTTCTGTCCTTAATGTATTTATAGAATTCCTTTGAATTCTCCTTAACCCTATTTGCCAAAGCTATCTCATGTCCTCTTTTTCCCTCTTGATTTCCCTCCTACTGCCTTTACATTCTTTTAAGAAGTCACTAGATCTCTGCTGTCTTTACCTGACATATGTTTCCTTTTTTGCTTAATTTCTTCCTCAATTTCTTTAGTCATCCAGCTTTCCCTCCACCTACCAGCCTTGCCTTTCATCCTAACAGGAATATACTCTCTCTGGACTCTCATTTTCTCATTTTTGAAGGCATCCCATTTTCCAGCCATCCCTTTATCTGCGAATGTCAGCCCCCAATCAGCTTTTGAAAGTTCTTGCCTATTACCATCAAAATTGGCCATCCTTCAATTAAGAACTTCAACTTTTAGATGTGGTCTATCCTTTTCAGGAGGTGAGTCAGGAGCCTTTGACCTGTGAGCTAACTAATCAACTGGTGACTGGAAATTCATCAACACATTTCAAGATGAAAATGTTTAACTAAATGGATCTCAACATTTTTCTCCCCAGAGTAGAGGAGATCTTGTCATGAGTATCAAATACTAAATTGAACGCAATATGAGTAAATCCCTGTTTTCAACTGGAAGAAGTGTTTGAGACTTGCATAATGAGAAGGGAGGAGGTAAAAAACAAGTATTATATCTTTCACAGCTACTAGGACACTGTGTGAAAGGGAGAGATTGAAGAGTGATTGAGGTACAAATTGGAGTGTTATAAAGAAAGTGGTCTATTTGGCCATTCAAAAATCAGGCAATGACCATTTCCAACCACTGCCTCTTGACATCCAATGCTGTTACTATCACTGAATCCCTCACTATTAACATCCTAAGCTTACCACTGACCAAAAACACAACTGGACTCAGCACATAAACACTGTGTCTACAAGAACAGGTCAGAGCTCAAGGTTCATGTAATTAATTAGATTCATTTAATTAACTCCAATGGACTGTGTGTTTCCAACTCAGTCAGTTTGCAAAACTGGCCACTGGCTGCACTGCTCACACTACAATGAAAGAGCAAGTTTACTCTCAATGGGGACCCTTGTTCTGTCATATTGTAATGACGTTCCAAAAAAGTTGATTTCAATGAATCAACATTCAGGAGTTTGACTCTGCCCTGTGGTGTGATTTTATGGAGTAGCATTTTTATTCCTGGCAGATGTTGTTCTGCTACTTAGCAGTGATGTAGCAATGCACCTTACTTGTTTCTTCATCTTGATAATGAATGCAGCAATGTCTGTGGCGTTTAGGTGAATGAAAGGTGAACAGATGTTGAGGGGACTGGATAGGGTGGTTACAAAGGGGATGTTCCCTCTTATGGGAGACTAGAACTCAGAGACATAATTCAGAAATAAGAGATTTCCCTTTTAAGATCAAAATGCGGATTTTTTTTCCTCCATTTTCTTTTCTGGTAATTTTATTTTATAAAATATTTGATCAAGGCTGAATTAGATCCATTTTAATGGACATAGGAGTTAAGGTTGATGGGGTGTACACAGGAAAGTGGAATTGAGACCACAATCAGATCAGCCATGGTATTATTAAGTGGGGGAGGCTTGAAGAGCCAAATAGCCTGCTCCGCTGTTCCAATGTTATTGGTCTGAGACGTTAAACAATCTCTAACCAGAGATATTGCTAGATGTGCTTACAACTTCCGGTATTCTCTGTTTTTATTTCATATTTTTAGTACCCGCAAATATGTTGTTCTTTATCAAATTCTCAGACGTCTGTACTGTTTTGATGCCTTTGTAAGACCCCTTCTTTCTTAAGTAAAAAAATGGAAAGCACCTTTATCGTAGTTCTTTCAGACCTGCACGTAGTTTTTTTTAAAAAAGAATCAGCTATGCTGATTATTGTGTGTTGCGGCTGGGAGTATGTTGGAAACGGATGCATCCCACCATGCATTGCGGTAGGTTTTCCAAGATGGCGGTTGTGAATAAGGTCTATCGGCGGCCGCTGGGTGGCGGTGCAGTTTCGTGGGGAGTTTTGGGACGGTCATGGCAGCCGAGCCAGCGAGGCAGTGGACCGAGGAGCAGCTGAGGAGCGAGGATGTGGCAAAGAAAGAGATTATCCAGTTTCTGCAGCAGAGCGCTTCGGAGCCGGTGAGAGCGGGGGTGTGTGCAGGGTTTCTGCTGGTTGCCCCCACCTCCCCGCTCCCAGGCTTGGGCAGTGTTTGTGCCGGGAGCAGCGCCACTTCGAGCCTGGAGAAGCCAGTCGTGCGGCTCGGGGAGTCTGGCATGTGGCAACTTGGCCTTCTTGCCTGATGCGTTTGCAAAACTGCAAAGCGGCGAGAATCAATGTTGATCACTTTTATTACAGTCACCCACTTCGTGCCTTCGGATCTAACGCCACAAATGTTAGGTGTGGTGTGCTGTAAAGTTGTTAAATATTTCACTGCATAAATACAAATCCTTATTAATTTAAATACACAAACCTGACTTCATTGCAAATTGAAAAAAAAGTCTCAAATACAAAACTATATGCACTTTTAAATTGAAAAAGGCATATATTTTAGAAAGTTGACTTTTGATTATCGGAAGTATTGAAAGTTGGATTTCGGTGACATCAGTATTTAACATTTTTTTCGAATTAGTTTCTTAGTGAACATAAGTTAATGGGAAACATCAAAAATGTTGCCAAGACTACAAAGAAGGAGCAGCTAGTAGTTGCCTACAATCAACTTTTTGAAACTAAAGTGAGTAATTATGCCTATGATTAGATATAATTCTAGAATTTGTGAAAATGACATACTTTGTGTTCTCATTGCTGTAATTTGAACCATTTTTATTACTGGAGTATACCAGATTAATACTTCAAACTTTGTGTTTGATTTTATAATTGCAAATTTATGGTTTGCAAGCCACGATAGTGTTATGTTTTCATTCCTGTAGCATGTTTTGGTGACATGGCTTGTATATGATCACCACCATCACTGTTCACAAGGATACCTTCTTTTGGGTTGAATGAAATAGATTTCAACAGATTAAGCAACTGAAGACTGGACAAAATGAATCCATGGGCACATGCAGAATGTATCCAAACACAATCTGTAACTTCATGGCCATATGCTTACAACCCCAGCTCCTAAATCACTATTACCATCAAGGTGGAAAATAAACGAGGAGAAAGTGAGGTCTGCAGATGCTGGAGATCAGAGCTGAAAATGTGTTGCTGGAAAAGCGCAGCAGGTCAGGCAGCATCCAAGGAGCAGGAGATTTGACGTTTTGGGCATAAGCCTTTCTTCAGGGCTGCGCTTTTCCAGCAACACATTTTCAGGTGGAAAATAAAACCTGGTTCACCAGGTTAATATTTAATTTTAGGTTTGTCTGGTGGTCCTCCTGGCATGCCCTTCTGCTCTCTTCATTGAACGCAACTAGAATTTATTTCCTTATTCATATTTTTTAGTTACACACCTCCACACTATAATCTTATGCTTCTTTAAAAACATGTGGACCTGCTCTATGCATCTCTCTTGGTAACTAAAATGGTTTGGAACGGGAATTACTCTACTGTCCCACCCTTGAGAAACTCAATATTACCCACTGTATGAAGGGACCAAAAATGAAGCTTAAACAAAGTTTTGTATAAAGAAGAAAAAGGTATGTTTTGCCTCAGTGAATTATCTTGGAAATGTATCTTGGACTTAGGCTAGCCATTACTTTATAACAATTGATGATGAACTGTTAGAAATAGATCCATCAGAATTCCTTGATTGCCTTCCCTACCTATTTGATGCTTTTCCCTATAGAATGTGTTTATACACTTTTCTTGTCAAATGCTTAAAGCTGCATTTCTCCAAGTTAAACTTCATTTCCGAGTAACAGGCCCAATCTCCCAGCACATTTCAACTTTCTGTTGTGGAAGGCTTCATTTGCATTCCTCAATCTCCTGTAACTTTGCATAGTCTGAAAGTTTACACATCAATCCAACATCTACACCTAGACCATTAGTCAAAATAGTTGATAGAAAATAATATAATAGTAATTGTGCAGGCATTGTATAATCATTGTGTCCTCATGAACATAAGTAGGATAAAATAAATTTTGTGTAATTGGTAGATTCCTATTGTATATTCTGATTGCTGTCAACGATGCCGAAAGGCTTCTGTTACAGTGAGAGTTATGTAAAAAAAAAATCTATGGAGCAGTTTTTATCATCTCCGATCCTTATAACCTTTTTTGCCACCAATCAAGTACTTTTGAAGTGTAATTGCTGTTAGAATAGAGAAATGAGACAGTCGACTTATGCACAACAGCATACCATAAACAAGAGTAAGGTTTGTTTATTGTGTGTTTATTGATTGTTCGTTGAGGGATAAGACATCAAGGGTGCCTTCATTTCCTTTGTTGATTAAGATTGTGTATCTTTTACATTTCTTTAATAGCATGTCTGGGGCTGTTGTTTGATGTTTTATTCCAAAAGGCATAGCATTGTAATAGAAACTTTACACACTGCAGGATCTAACAAATAGTAATGAAATGAATGACAGTTGAATGCATAGTTTTAACGTTTCAAAAAAATTCCCATATATTGTTGTCTGGTTCTTGTGTGCTGTCAGCATTATCATTCCTCTATGGGAGGCCAATTTATCCATGGCAAATTGAGTATTTATATCAACTTCACTATGTTTACACAAATAAAATTACAGGTTCTTAGTTTTGGTGGTTATTGTGCATTTTCTATTGTTTTATAAACTGTGATTCTTTAACTTGCAGAGGTTTAAAGGTACTGAATGTGCAGATAAAGTGACTCAGCAACTTAAAGATGTGAAGCTTGGGGCTGCTCAGGAGAAAGCAAAGGCCAAGAAACCTGAAGTGACTGCAAGTGAGGTTAGTAGACTAAACTGGAAAATCCTTGCTTTTTAGAGAGTCGGCATTCTTGGATTAAAAATATATAAGGTATATACTTTTGAATATGATACAATATTCAATGGTCCAAATTTTGTTGGGAGTGTGGTGGTTTTACAGTATGCTCTGTTAGATTTATTGGTTTCAAATATTTTTGTCCACAAAGTATGAGTTGATGAGAGTATGCAAAAAAAGTATAGTGAACAATAAGAAATCTCCTTAACTTTAAAGAATTGAAAATTGGATGAGGAGTAAACACAACAGTAAATTCGAGTAGTTGAATTCAATGTCAAATCAGGTTATGAAACAAAAAAGAGACAGAAAGAAAGGTTTAAGAGAAAACAAAGTGACAAAAGAAGATTATTTTTAAGACACCATATTTGTAAAATCTCCAGTAATTTATAACCTGAGAAAGTTGAACTCCATTTTTTAAAAATGTTCACACAGGTTTGCAAACTTGATTGGCAGACAATTATAGCACTATTAAATGCATAGTTGCATTTTTAATTTCTAAGCTTAAATTCCATTAAAATCATAGGTTAAAGGCACAATGTTATTCTCTCGATGCTCATTATAGGATTGGACAAATTATCCAACAATTACAATAATCACAATTCAAGAGTATTTTTTCCACGTTTCAAATTGCTGGCTGAATTGAACATTAATGGAACACTTTTTTGAAAAAGATTCTGGGCCATTGTTCCCAAAAACTCTAGGCATTAGATAATGTTGGTTTATCTTGTTTCACTGTTGCCTGTTTGAAATATTATGATTTGTAAGTTAATTAAATGAATAAAATTCTGTTTAACTACCATTTCAACACCTTTTATGATCATTTCTAGGAACCACCAAAATATACCAAATCCATTTTGCAGAAAGGAGATAAAACCAACTTTCCCAAAAAGGGTGACACTGTCCACTGCTGGTACACAGGATCGCTAGAAGATGGGACTGTTTTTGACACAAATATTGCTTCTAGTAAGAATCTGATACAGTAGCAGTGTTTTATAAATTAGAATAAATAATTTGGGCGCTGAGCAAGTTTGTGGTATGATGTTAGGCAAAAGTGAGAACTGCAGAAGCTGGAAATCAGAGTCTAGATTAGAGTGGTGCTGGAAAAGCACAGCTGGTCAGGCAGCATCCGAGGAGCAGGAAAATCGACATTTCGGGCAAAAGTCCTTCAGTCCTGATGTAGGGCTTTTGCCTGAAACATCGATTTTCCTGCTCCTCAGATGCTGCCTGACCTGCTGTGCTTTTCCAGGACCATTCTAATCTAGACTGAGGTGTGATGTTGCCTATTCTTCCAAGTTTATCTATATCCTTCCATTTAAAATATAATCTTGTGTTTTTCTCTTTGTAATTCAGTGAATTTGTCACATTATTTAATTACAAATGCAGATAAACTAGACTGTGAACTCAACTTGAATCTTAGATCTTACTGTAGAACCTTTTAATCAGATTTTGTGTAATGGAGAAAGTTTATAAGATGTTATGATGGTGAAAATATTGTAAACATGAAACCGCTTATAGTAGTTTCAAGTGTAGTTCTATTATCTGTCCTTTTATTTTTACAAAACACGATGCTTTCAGCTCCTTCCTCAACCTTTAAAGAAATGACAAATCTTTTACATTTTTTCTTAGAGCTGTCATAGTCATCGAGTCAGAGACATACAGCACAAAAACAGACCCTTCGGTCCATGCCGAACAGATTATGAAACTTGAAAGGGTTCAGAAAAGATTTCCAAGGATGTCGCCAGGATTGGAGGATATGAGCTATAGGGAGGTTGGAGAGACTGGGGCTGTTTTCTCTGGAGCGTCAGAGGCTGAGGGGTTACCTTATAGAGGTCTATAAAATCACAATGGGTATGGATAGGATAAATAGACAAAGTCTGTTCCCTGGGATGGGGGAACCTAGAACTAGAAGGCATAGGTTTAGGTTGAGTGGGGAAAGATATAAACCCGAGACCTAAGGGGTAACTTTTTCACGCAGAGGGTGGTATGTGTCTGGAATGAACTGCCAGAGGAAGTCGTGAAGACTAGTACGATTGCAACATTTAAAAGGCATCTGGATGGGTATATGAATAGGAAGGGTTTAGAGGGATATGGACCGGGTGGTGGCAAGTGGGAATGGATTGGGTGAAAACAAGAAAATGTGTGCAGTGACTGACATTGCACATGCTTATTTTTTGGGAGATACATTCATATACAGTACTGTTTTTAAACATGTTAAGTACTTTTTGCATTTTAGGATTTTACGACATATTTTAGAATGATCTCTATAACTTCCCTGAGTACATTCCCTGAATACATTGGAAACTTGAGAGCAGGGCATTTGATTTTCTTTTTTATTGTTGCATCAAATATTTAGTCTTTCACTGATGGCACATATTACACTAAGAATTCATGGTACCTTCTGTTAACTTTGTGAATTTAGTTTTAACCTTGGAGTTTGTTGTTTTGAATTGTTTGATACATTTGGTTGGATTTTGATTTCTAAGAGGGCAGCAACTTAAGGATCTTTAGAGTGAGCAGATGGCAAAACATATGGGGCCTTGGGCTTCATAGAGACATTGAGTACAGTGGAGGGAAGTTGTGTTGAACCTTTTCTAAAGGTTTGGTTACTGGAGCTTTTATAGATTTTTTAAAAAATATTCTATTCAGAGATGTTATCACAGACCTCAGAAGCGGGTAGGGCTTGAACCCATCCTTCTAGCTCAGAGGTAGGGGCACTACTGTCATACTACAAGAGACCCTGAAGTTTCTATAAGATAGACCGGGGCAAAAAAAATCTCATTAGCAGATGATGCAAAGTCTAGAAAACACAGGTTGAAGATTTTGGGGAGAGCGAATGTGAAGAACACTTTTATGCAGCAAGTGGTTATGATCTGGAGCTCATTGATCACACGGCTGCTAGATTCAGAAACAATCATTTCAGAAGAAAACTTGATGGGAGTAAACTTGCGGGATGAGATTGAGCAGGAGAGTTGGACTAGCTGGATTGCTGCTTAGAAAGGCAGAGGGCTGAATTAGTTCCTTCTGTAACAAATGTAATTCTATGACTAAAACAGACTTTGTTTCATTTTGTTTATTGCCCCCAGGATATTACTGATGATTTTTTATTTAAATAAACATGTTTTGAAAGCTTGCTTCTTCCACATTTCTGCTGAAAGTAGTGATTTGAGCTTAGTTGTAGTTCCGATGCTGTTTATAAATAATTGGTCTTTTTGTCTTGATTAAGTTGCAAAGAAAGGCCTTGCTTCATATGTTGCAGAGAATGCCTAATAAATTAAGAAAAGTAAATGATCTTTATGATAATTCACTCAAATGATTAATGGAATTTCTTTCTATAGGTTCCAAAAAGAAGAAGGCAACAAAACCTCTGAGCTTCAAAGTAGGAATTGGAAAAGTTATTCGAGGGGTAAGAATGCAGTTTTTAGAGCAATGTGTACCTTTTATCTTTATTAACATTGCATTTCAATTGGTATTTGCTTCTAGAGTTCTCAACTAGCACTGATAGACCTCCACAAAGTGACCATTCTTCATTTTTTGTAAGGACATTTCAAATCTGTGGATTCTGTAGTAATAGCCAAACACACATTTTACATCAAATGCAATGAGGAACTGGAACCTTGATTGTAATTTCCTTTCTTCAAGGCCAAGTGAATCAAGCTAACTGCATTTGAAATCCATCAACTCAGTAAAAGATCAGTTCTATTATGAAACCCTAATGGTTTATTTGGATAATAATGTTCACCAATTCAGGCCTTTGAAGAATTGGAAAGTTTGTTAATGACTAATCTTTTTTTGTTGGCTGACTTGATTTTATCATTCAATCCTTTTTTTTATATAGTGGGATGAAGCACTCTTGACTATGAGTAAAGGGGAAAAGGCCCGGCTACAGATCGAATCTGACTGGGGATATGGTAAGAAAGGGAAGCCAGAAGCCAAGTATCCTTTTACTATAGCTTGTTGAAAATAGTTTTTCTGTAAAAAATGTAGAGCTCAGCTAAACTTACAAAATTGCATTAATTTTGCTAATCAGCAGTGAAATTGAGAAAAAGTTTCGTCCTAATAAAGATAACATTTGGAGACTATGTATTATGGAGAGTACATAGGTGTGAATACATTATGGGAACTAAAAGATGAACAACTTTAATACATTTCCAATACCAGCTTATCCATCAGAAGTGTTTGGTATGCTTGCCTTTATTGGTCGGTGCATTGCATATAGGAGTTGGGAGGTCATGCAGCAGCTATACAAGACATTGGTTAGGCCACCGTCTGAATGCTGCATGCAATTCTGGTCTCCCTGCTATAGGAAAGATATTGTGAAACTTGAAAGCATTCAGAAAAGATTTAAAGGATGTTGCCAGGGTTGGAGAGTTTGAGCTATGGGGACAGGCCTAATATACTGGGGTTATTTTCCCTGGAGTGTTGAAGGCTGAGGGGGGTGACCTTTAGAAGAGGTTTATAAAATCATGAGTATGGGTAGGGTAAATGGACAAGGTCTTTTCCCTGGGTGCAAGAGTCCAAATTTACAAAACATAGGATTAAAGTGAGAGGAGAAACATTTAAAAGGGACCTAAGGGACAACGTTTTCACATAGGGGGTGGTGCATATATGGAATGAGCTGCCAGAGGAAGTGTGCAGGCTGGTACAATGACACCATTTAAAAGGCATTTAGATGGGTATATGGGCCATATCTGGTTGGCATGGACAAGTTAGACTGAAGGGTAGTTTCTGACTTTGAACTTGGGTACATAATGAAACTTTGTACTAAACTACTAAAGCTCATCAAAAGGATCTTTTGAATTTTCAGTAATGAAACTTTCTTTAACTATAAAATCAGAATTCCACCAAATGCTAAACTAATATTTGAAGTTGAGCTTGTGGATATTGAGTAATTTGAATGCAACATCTTGAGCTATGCTTTAAAATACTGCCTTTGAATTGGCCAATGTTTTATTGGAAGTTTGTTCTTAATTTTGTTAAATAAAAATATGCAGCTTATGAACAAAATTGTGCATTGTATAGAACTTTATTGAATTTTGTGTTGAACATGATTACATACAAGGCAGTGTTTTTTTTTGCTGATTTTATTAAGTCTTGCATTTCAGAACTGGCTTTTGTTCATTGAGAATTGTTCACATTGCAAACAAAAATAAAGTGTTTTGGAACCACTGGAGGTTGTAAGTTCATGAAATATACTTCTAAATGCTGGTGTGAAACTGAATTACACTTTAGTATTGTACATGCTAAGGCCTGCTAGTCTTTTGTACATCACTTGAGCTGGTTTCATAAGTTGCTGGAAGTGTAGGCACTCACCAGGGTACCAACTTCTGCTTTAACGTCTAGTGACAGCCAAGCAGTAAGAATTGTTTTCCACATGCGTTTATGGATCAGGAGAAGTGTGGGCAGGAACAAATTCTGCATGTGGCATGTAGATTTGTACTGAAACATTGCTGAATACATCAAATGGTCTAATTCAGATCATGATTGAAGGCAAGCTGGGATTAGGACAGTTCAGATTCTTTAAATGTGACACTATTAAACTTTCAATATTTCTAGTTTCTTTTATCTAAATTCCAGATCTTTGCTCAAAAGAGTTTGATAACATACAACATATGCAAAAAGCATTTGAAAGATTTATCAAAAATACTTTTACTCCATCTGTGAAGCATGTTAATTACTCATTTGTTATCACTACTTAGTTCAAAGTAGTAAGTTTAAATGAGTTACCTCACTGAAATGGTACAAAGATGTATAGTTACCAATAACACAAATTGCACACAGCACAATTTTGCACACAATATAGAATCCAGTAGATAGTGCAATTGGAATGTGAATCTAGACTTCATGTGTAGAATACAAGAAGAAAATCTTGAAAGTACATTAACAAATGTAATTGGGTGGAATACTTGTATAACTGTATACTTCACTAAAATATACTGGAGAACAGATTAAGACAATTGTCAAAGTTGCTGAAAAGTTTAAAAAATTACTACAGGATTGGAATACGATACAAGCCAGTTGCTTCATTTGAAACAATTCCAGTCAAGTGAGCCAGTCTGTAAGGTAATGAGGCATAAATATCAATTCATTGAATCAATTGAGCTTCTGCTGAAAAACATTTTAGGAGTTTGAATTTGGTCCCTTCCTCTTTCCAAAGCATGGCACAACATTTACAAAACGACGATTGTATTGCATGCGCCTCTTAGCACGGCCAGTCTTCTTTTTCCTCTTCTCTTGTTTTGCAACCTATGCAAAAGAATAAATCAGTGAAAATTTAAGACATTAGTGTAAAATACAGGATTGAAGATATTGCCCCTTTTCAAATAAAAAGGATGCAGAGGTAAAGATGTAAAAGAACCGGAAATAAAATCCAACCAAAGTCAAAAAGTAGCAAAAACATGATAGGGGAATTAGAGACTGATATTGAAGGAAACAGCTAGAGTGGAAACATTGAGGATTCCTGGAGGATTATTACCATTCTAATGTCCCAGAGGACTTAAACATTTCACTAAAAGGAAAAGAGAAACTACAGGTAACTAAAGTCCAGTTAGATTAACTTCTGTTATTGGGAAACATTATAAAAACAAAGCATTTAGAAATGCTTAAGATCAGGGTCAGCACGACTTCATGAAGTGGAAATCATGCCTGAGAAAAATGTAAAATCTTAAAGAATTTAGTACAAGATTAATAGCATGGATCCAGGATTGGCTAAGTAATAGATGACAGATGGTTGAGATAAGGGCACATTTTCAGACTGGCAACCTCTTTCTACTGATGTGGTGTGGGAATTAGTGCTGGGCCCAAATATCGACAATATATTAATGATTTGGATGAGGAAAAATGAATGTACTACAGGACTGGGGAGGCAAGGTAATTCACAACACCTGATTGTTGCTAGCAAGGTTGGCAATGATATTCAATATGATTTAGGTACACATTTGGTTAGACAAAATTATAGCAAAACCTTCAAGATACTTTTGTCGCAGGTGAAGCTTACCTTGGGAGTCTGACCTTTCACTTTTCCAGCTCGAGCAAGGGATCCATGGACCTTGCCTAAAAAGAAGAGATGTTTCTCGTACATTAAGACAGACATTTTCCTACAGAGCTTTGCCAATATATATTCTCGAGATGATAAATCCCAAGTCAAAAGCTTGCGACAGCTCCTGGATTACCTGAAAGCTGGTGTACAAACTGGTTACTGGCAGTTACTGTAGGGAAGTTGGCAATTATGGACAATACCACTAACAGCTTGTTCATTTGAGAGGTGATTCACTGCCGAAGTATAAATTCCATGCTTGGAGCTCTTGTGGGACAGTGGTTGGTGTCTCTCAACCAGGAGGCACATGTTTATGTACTACCTGCTCCATGGGTGTCTAATATCTCTGACTAGGTTGATGAGAAACTAATACCATGCTTAATTCAGATAGAGGAGCTGCACCGTTGGCAGTGGCAAAGCTGTGTTCTAAGCAAAAGAGTACCATCATCATAGAGGTGGTCAGAAACAAAGTCTAATGACATTAATTTTACATTCCAAAGTCAAATTTCTCAACCATTCCACGATCTGCAACAAAATGAAGGTGGGCAATTGAAAGTGACATCAGTGAAGAAAGAATAATGAGTTTGAGTTTAATTTTGGTCAGAATCGTCTGGCTACATGGCAAATGATTCTTCAGTCTAATCAACTGCAGTGAATATTATCTCTATAAAATGCATTTCAAGGGAAATTCTTCACAATTACATGGAGAAAAAAAAAATAGTTGGCTATGCTGTTGGACTATTGTTTGCAGCATAACATCAAGTTGGACCAGTCAGGTCAACTGTGACTGCTGCCAATAAATGTAAACACGCTACATTTTTAACATAGTAATTAGGGAAATTCAAGAACTATAATACATACCACCCAATAATCGGGCAATTACTTCAAGTGTGCAGTGCTCATTTATACCACATTGGCCTATGATGGTGTCATCATCTAAGGGTGTGCCAGCCAAGAGGATCACTTGGTCAACAGCAGAGACTCCTTCCAAGGATTCGACATGGGCCTGAATTTAAAGAAATATGAATGACATTCTTGGGGCAAGCAAAACAATTGTATAAAGGATGAATATACATAATAAAACAGCATTTTAAAATTCAGAGATACAGAGGAGAACAGGATGTCTCCTCTGTCCATGGAGTTAAATAGGACTTCAAATTTGGAGTGAGCTATTAAAGTATTTGAAACCAATGATATAACTATCACAAAATATCACAGTTATATTATTGTATCAAGTCTGCACAATTCACCCTCTTTCTTACCAGCTCCAGCATACAGTGTTAATTTAATCCTACTAATAAATGTAGGGGCTTTCTGACCATGAAGCCACTTCATATAAACAGGGACAATAGGGAACCTTAAAACATCCGTTATCAGTACATCTCAGACTTTATTACTACAACTCTGGGTACGATATAGCTAATCGCACAAAACCCAATTGCATAATTATAACTGAAGAACTACCAGCATTGACAACAGCAATTAAAAAAAGACAGCTAGACAGAGCCAGAAGAGCACACTAACACGATCAAATGAACAGAAACAAATCACTCCTACATTTACTGTATCCAAATGTGAAGTCATCTCTAAGCAACAGAATTTGTAGAAATTACTTCAGTGGTGACATTGGTAGACACCCAATATATCTTTCAGGTGTATAAAATCTGCAGGAATGATGATTCCTGATGGAGGGCTTATGCCCAACAAGTCGACTCTCCTGCTCCTCGGATGCTACCTGACCCACTGTGCTTTTCCAGTGCTAAACTTTGATCTCCAGCATCTGCAGTCTTCACTTCCTACTACACAAACATGTAGTTAATTGATTCCAGAAATGCTCCGTTGAATTTAATCTTTTATAACATTTGCTCTTTTTAATCACCTTCCAAATTTTAAGGTGATTGGAAGACGTTTTAGGGGAGAGGTCAGATACATTCAGGACATTTAAGCGATTCTTGGATAGGCACATGGAGGATAGTTTGATCTTAAGAGTAGGATAAAAGGTCAGCACAACTTCAAGGGCCCATACTGTGCTATATTAAGTCCTCTTTAACAGCGTTGTATGAAGCCAGAACATGACTTAAGTTGGAAGGCAATTAATTCCTAAAGCCACAAAGTGTACAGAAAGGCCCAAAAAGTGCATCAATAATGGATCTGACAAATATTTAAACAAATGCTATTTTTGGGACAGAATCAGTGGCAATATTTTAGAATAGGACTTGAACCAACTTTGTATCATTTAGCTTCCAGTGCTTCAACACCAATTAAGCAAACCTTTTCTAAGATGCTGCCAATGAGGATCATTCCATTAACGACAACTATCCATCTGCTCCACTTGGTCGACACTCACTACAATGTCACCAGGGTTGACACCAAACTTATTTCCAAACAATTCCGGTGTCTAAAATTTTCCAGCAATAGAATCTAGCTTCAACTGAACACTACCTAGATGTGACAGGACAACATAGTAACATTAAAAATGCAGTAATTGCATTGTCCAATGCATGAAGTATTAATTAACATCCAGTTTAATTGCTAGTCAAAGTCATAAGTAACTTTAATGCAATGCTTCCCATCACTAATCAGCAGTGTTGTTGCCCATCGATATACGAGTTATAAAAATTGGTCACCTTGAAGTGCACTTACACAAATGTGCAGACCAAACTATTTGCCTTCCATATTGCCTCAATTATTAGGTATGCCACAGTGAGAAAGTGCGTAGCATTAAAAACTGGTCTTTAAACATTTAGACTAAAACGGAATGCTGAATTATAGAACACATTTACAGCTCTAGAAAATGAGACAGGCAGGAAGGCTCATAACGGGTGGGGGGGAAAAAGGAGGAAAGAGAAGGGGAACTCTAGGACTACAGAAGACAGGGACATCTGGGCTCACCAAGAAAATTAAGAACATTTGCTTTAGCGTCAGTGAATGACCCCAAAATGAATCTCCGTACTATCAAAAGCTTTGTAATTAATGGTCAGACCCTGTCAGTTATAATGGATTCTTATTACCTCTTGCAAGCGGGGCAGACAAAAACAAACATCTTTGCCGTTACAAGACCCTGACTTGAGAGCTCAAAAGGACACTAGAGAGAGATTATTTTATTGCTAAGGCTGTTGGAGCCAGTAGAAAATTAACTCAGTGCTTACCTGCTATGGATTGAATTTAATGGCATTTTGGGATTTTATGATAATATTGAGTAGCCACTACATGTTATTAAATACAAACTCTGAAGGTACTATTGATGAAGCTTTAACTTACTTGCTGTTCCAGCAGCCCACTCTACAGACCTGACAGACTGCCCCACTCAATTCTAACTAATCAGATCTTATGTCTTATTTGAATTTGAATCACAACCCTGAAAAGAAAGCATGTTTAATTCAAAGACTAATGAGTCAGTTTAAATGCAGCCTTACGGTAACATCTCAGCCTCAGGTACAGAATGATTCAGTGTTTAAAAAGCAGGAGTCTGGTCCTAGCTTAGAAATTATTCTAAGCCTAATACTGAAGAGACTCTGCCATAATGTATCAGGAAGCCATTTTATGATCAAAAGTTTGCCCTCCTTGCTAAGAAACCATTTTGTAAAACAATAGAATCAGACATGTGAGTTTTGCAAGTTTACCTTATGAACTCTCCAATTAGCTCAGACTGGTGCCTCTATGATCGGAGTGTATCTTGCTAGCAGGCACCTAACTCAGCTGGGTATGTTTTTCCCACCTGATGAATGGCTTCGGGCCTGTAGGAGTGATTAGTCAAGCGTACACAGACCTGTCAATTAACTTTTCTTCCTTACGAATTATTGTCTTTCACTGTTATCTGTCTAATTAAGAACATGTAATTTCCTTTAAACTTTTGCATAAAGGAAGTCACTTTGTATCAGTACATCGGAGTAGCCTGCTGGGGCACTTGAAGAGCTGGTATCCTATTCTCCTAGGTTATTAGAACCTAGTTAGTTTAGCTTAGAGGCATCAGTGTTGTGTTGTAACAGTGACGCTATTAGTGAATAAAGGGGATGACTAAAATTAAACTAATCTGTCTGCAAGAGGTTTTTATTCCAGAATTCTAAAGAGTACAGAGTACAATCTCTGGGATGAACTAGAGACAGGCTTTACAGGTCTGAGACCACAAGGGATTCCTTGGGCAGTCTCAAATCTCTATAAATATCCGGAGACAAATGCAAAATGTTCAACCATAAGCGAATTGGGAGTTTTCACTGCTAAACTGTGTATAGTTCATCATTGGATACAGCAACATGGCAGAAAGTATCCTTATAAACAGGAGCATAAGTGGAGACAATTTATAAAAACTAATTCCAAAAACAACTTTCTATCAAAAGAATAGGATCAATATCAGAAAAAGACAAATGCCTGGTAATTGTAAAAAATACAAATCAGTAATTTGTAGAGATTGAGACTTTAGCCTCAAAAAAGTTAGTACTCAATTTAGTAGACAGTCTACCTTGATTTGCCCAACAGTCTCTTCCCCAGTCACATCAAGAGTGTGGATCTTCTGAGCATGTAGAAACAGCT
Organism: Hemiscyllium ocellatum; assembly: GCF_020745735.1. Taxonomy (NCBI): domain Eukaryota; kingdom Metazoa; phylum Chordata; class Chondrichthyes; order Orectolobiformes; family Hemiscylliidae; genus Hemiscyllium; species Hemiscyllium ocellatum. The sequence goes on from NC_083408.1 coordinate 84,815,845, forward strand.
GCATGATACTTCTAGGAAGCAAAACAAAAATATCTTTCAAATGTGTAAAGCACTAAGTGCCTATGTTTCACTTAAAACTCATATCCAAATTAGCTTCCAGTCAAATAATACACATAGCCATCAATAAAATATTTCAACAAAAGGAACAGCTCATGCACAGATATCACTGTTGATCCTCTTGTACCTCTGAAATACATGAATCTACATTCATTGCCAATATAGTTTAGTTAGTTCAACTAATGGCAGTGAACTGGTCATTTTTAACTTGTTAGGACCATACATAATTGCAGACCCATGCTCTTAATCATCTTTGAGGTGGCCTAGCAAGCCATCTCCCAAACTGTTCCTGTAGTGGTTTACAAAAGATTCCACCAACTTCTCACAGCAACTAGGGTTGAACACTGCCTCACACGACAAGGCTAACGATACTATCGATTCATACAGCATGGAAATAGACCCTCAGTTCAACCCATCCATGCCAATAATGTTTCCAAAACTAAATTAGTCCCAATTGCCTGCATTTTGCCCAATTCCCTCTACACCTTTTGACATTTATCTCGACATTTAACCAAATATCTTTTAAACACTGTACCTGCGCCTACCACTTCATCAGGCAGTTCCCTCTTGGAGAAGCATGGCCATAATGTTAGAATCGATTAAAGATGAGACTGACAGTTGATGGAGGCTAGGGCAATGAAACAGGAAAGTCAGCCTGACCAGAGTGAAAGAGGGAAATTAGGGATAGTATTTGATTCAAAAGTTTGCCAAAAATAGACTGGATGATTGAGTGATGTTTAGATTTTGAAGGAAGACAAAAGGATTCAAGAGGGAAAAGATGACAGTAAGAGTGTACATTTCCAGGAACATATAAACTGATGGCAAAAGCTTCTCTAGGTATCTGAAAAGAGTGAAGACAAATGAGGTCCCTTTAATTAAGAAAAGGGGAAGCTATACTGAGGAACAGAAAGAAAGAAAGCATACTGTTAGAATCAAAGTATATATTTAATCTTCACAAAAAATGACCCAAGTAACTCAAATATCATGGTCCACGGAGAGGGAGTAACCGAAGAAAATCAGTATTAATTGGGAAAGAGCCTACACTGTGGAAACAGACCTTTCTGTCCAACTAGTCCACACTGGCCATGTTCCCAAACTAAACTCATCCCACTTGCCTGTGTTTGGTCTACATCCCTAGGGCGATACCTTTCCTATTCACGTACTTATTCAGATATATTTTAAATGTTGCAACTGTACCTATATCCACCACTTCATTACATATACAAACCACCCTCTGACAAAGTTGCCCTTAGATCTTTCTCCCTACCTGAAAAATATGGCCCTTAAATTTGAAATCAACCACTAGATTGATCAACCTTTGCTATTCACCTTATTTGGGCCCCTCCTGATTTTATCAGCCTCTAAAAATAAAATCACCCTTTAACCTCCTACACTTCAGTGAAAAATGTCCTAGTATACCCTGATACCTCAAACTTTCCATCCTCTACATTGGGAATAACAATTAATATTTCTCATCAAGTCTCTCTGAAACAATGTCCTCAGAAAAATAATCATCTCCACCTGAAGTGAGTGACCCCTCAAGTGAACTCTAGCCCTTGGTAATACAACTTCCAAGACTGGAGGAGGGCAGATCAGTGGTAAAGTAGATTCAGATCAATAAGAGCTGCCTGATATTTGAGGTCACTAGAAAACCTGTGAACAAGGATAAAAATTACAACACCAGGTCATAGTCCAACTGGTTTAATTGGAAGCACACCAGCTTTCGGAGCGTCGCTCCTTCATCAGATGATGCACTTTCGGACAGACAGGACAGACAGGACCCCCACACATGCACACATTTTGTGGGGGGAATTTGTACTTGCAGGGTTACATTGTACTTTGCTCAAAAGCTGCATGAATTCATTTAAAACTCAGGTGATTCTCATCAAAAAAGTCAGATAAATCTAAACATCATGGCATAGACAGAACACAGGGGGCTAACACCTTCAACATATTATCTAGCTATCACCCATTGTTAACAGCTAACCCGAGAATGCAACTTTAAAAAGTCATAATTTGGAGATGCTGGTGTTGGACTGGGGTGTACAAAGTTAAAAATCACAACACCATAAGACATAGGAGTGGAAGGAAGGCCATTTGGCCCATCGGGTCCACTCCACCATTCATTCATGGCTGATGGGCATTTCAACTCCACTTACCCGCATTCTCCCCGTAGCCCTTAATTCCTCGTGACATCAAGAATCTATCAATCTCAGCCTTGAAGACATTTAGTGTCCCAGTCTCCACTGCACTCTGCGACAATGAATTCCACAGGCCCACCACACTCGGCTGAAGAAATGTCTCCGCATTTCTGTTCTGAATTGACCCCCTCTAATTTTAAGGCTGTGTCCACAGGGCCTAGTCTCCTCGCCTAACGGAAACAATTTCCTAGCATCCACCCTTTCCAAGCCATGTATTATCTTGTAAGTTTCTATTAAGTCTCCCCTTAATCTTCTAAACTCCAATGGATACAATCCCAGGATCCTCAGCCGTTCCTCGTATGTTAGACCAACCATTCCAGGGATCATCCGTGTGAATCTCTGCTGGACAAGTTCCAGTGCCAGTATGTCCTTCCTGAGGTGTGGGGACCAAAACTGGACACTACTCCAAATGGGGCCTAACCAGAGCTTTATAAAGTCTCAGGAGCACAATGGTGCTTTTATATTCCAACCCTCTTGAGATAAATGACAACATTGCATTCGCTTTCTTAATCACGGACGTAACCTGCGTATTTACCTTTAGAGAATCCTCGACTAGCACTCCCAGATCCCTTTGTACTTTGACTTTACGAATTTTCTCTCCATTTAGAAAGTAGTCTATGCTTTTATTCTTTTTGCTAAAGTGCAAGACCTCGCATTTGCTCACGTTGAATTCCATCAGCCATTTCGTGGACCATTCTCCCAATCTATATCCTTCTGCAGCCTCCCCACTTCCTCAGTACTACCTGCCTGTCCACCTAACTTCGTATCATCGGCAAACTTCGCTAGAATGCCCCCAGTCCCCTCATCCAGATCATTAATATATAATGTGAACAGCTGTGGCCCAACACTGAACCCTGCGGGACACCGCCTGTAACCGGCTGCCATTCCGAAAAAGAACCTTTTATCCCAATTCTCTGCCTTCTGTCAGACAGCCAATCCTCAATCCATCCCAGTAGCTCACCTCCAACACCATGGGCCCTCACCTTGCTCAGCAGCGTCCCGTATGACACCTTATCAAAGGCCTTTTGGAAGTCCAGATAGACCACATCCACTGGGTTTCCCTGGTCTAACCTACTTGTCACCTCTTCAAAGAATTCCAACAGGTTTGTCAGACATGACCTCCCCTTACTAAATCCATGTTGACTTGTTCTAATCAGACTCTGCTCTTCCAAGAATTTAGAAACCTCATCTTTAATGATGGATTCTAGAATTTTACCAAACAACCGAGGTTAGGCTAATTGGCCTATAATTTTCCATTTTTTGTCTTGATCCTTTCTTGAGCAAGGGGGTTACAACAGCGATCTTCCAATCATCCGGGACTTTCCCTGATTCCAGTGACTCTTGAAAGATCTCAACCAATGCCTCTGCTATTTCCTCAGCCACCTCTCTCAGAACTCTAGGATGTATCCCATCTGGCCAGGAGATTTATCAATTTTAAGACCTTTTAGCTTTTCTAGCACTTTCTCTTTTGTAACGGCAACCATACTCAACTCAGCCCCGACTCCCTTTAATTGTTGGGATATTACTCATGTCTTCCACTATGAAGACTGATGCAAAGTACTTGTTAAGTTCTCCTGCTATTTCCTTATCTCCCATCACTAGGCTTCCAGCATCAGTTTGAAGTGGCCCAATGTCTACTTTTGCGTGTCATTTATTTCTTATGTATTGAAAGAAACTTTTACTACCATTTCTAATATTACTGGCTAGCTTACCTTCATATTTGATCCTCTCCTTTCTTATTACTCTCTTTGTTATCCTCCGTTTGTTTTTGTAGCCTTCCCAATCTTCTGATTTCCCACTGCTCTTGGCCACTTTATTGGATCTCTCTTTTTCTTTAATACATTTCCTGACTTTCATTGTCAGCCATGGCTGTCTAATCTCTCCCCGGATAATCTTTCTTTTCGCGGAGATGAACTCTGTACAGTGTCCTCAATTATACCCACAAACTCCTGCCATTTTTGCTCTACTGTCTTCCCTGAATTCTACATTCGGCACAGTGGTTAGCACTGCTGCCTCACAGCGCCAGAGACCTGGGTTCAATTCCCACCTCAGCCGACTGACTGTGCAAACTTCACACATTCACCCCGTGTCTGCGTGGGTTTCCTCCAGTCCAAAAATGTGCAGGTTAGGTGAAATGGTCATGCTAAATTGCCCATAGTGTAAGGTGAAGGGGTACATGTCAGGGAATAGGTTGCGCTTCATTGGGTCCATGTGGACTTGTTGGGCCGAAGGGTCCGTTTCCACACTAAGTAATCTAAAAAAAAATCTAATCACAGCATTTTGGAGAACAGAATTCCAAAATGCGTCTCTCTGGAGAAAGGTTTTCCCCATACCCTCATTTGACAAAAAAATCCCTAATTCTAGATTACTTCACAAGAGAAATATCCCTTCCACGTAGACCCGATGTCACCGTTGATTCTTCTAAACTCCACAGGATACCAATCAGTCAGTCTACCTTCAATCAGGAGGCAATTCACTCACTCCACCTCATATTATAAACCTCTGATCTACCTCAGAGACAGAGCGGACACTTCTGTCCGCGGTCTCACCCTGAACAGCCACAAAACGTGAGATTCACCCAATGGAGGCCGCCGCGTGGCTTCTGGTTGCCAATACATCCGCCAGCATCAGACCCTCTAACATGGACCTCCCGCAGGAAGGTGCCGCCGCCGCCAGCCCGCACTCCCAGCAAATGGCGCCGGCTCAAAAGGGAAGCCCAGGTCACAGGCCCGGCGCCATTTGCTGACGGACACACAGCCCCAGGAGCTGAAAGTCCACAACCCGCAACACAGTCAAGGCAAGGAGAGGATAAATACATCCTTTCAGAACTCGACAAACTGCGATCACTCACCGAGAAAAGTCAGGCCCGGTTTGACAGTGAAAACAGGGACCACCTCACCAACACCTCCCTAAACAGAAAAAGACAGAGCTACTGCACACGCGCACTATAACAGCAAATAGCTGCGCATGCGTACGTGCAAAGACCGTCGGTCGAGGCCATCGCGCTGACTGCGCGTGCGCAATGTGAATTCTCCTGGTGGAACGTGCCAGAGAAGTCACTATCGCCTGGACCATGCGTAGTTTCCATGTGTACTCCTTACGGACATGTGAATGTTCGCGTGGGCTGCTCCTCTCACATCAAATTAAAATGTTCTTTGAAATGGTGTGCGTAAGGCAGATTCTACTATCTTGCCTTTGAGATATGGTAGAGAAGCACTACTGTTCTTGTTTTGTTAGGACTTAAAAACATTTTACAAGTGTAGGCAGGATGAATGCAGAAAAGATCATGCTCCTAACTTGTGCCTTTTTTTAATTTCAGAAGTATACTTTATTCATAAAATACTTTGATGGTCTATACATGTGGACATGCTATACATATGTAAACATTCTATTTCTTTGCATACCTAAGCAGAGTAATCGTTCCGATTAGTAAAAAGTGAGGTCTGCAGATGCTGGAGATCAGAGTTGAAAATGTGTTGCTGGTTAAAGCACAGCAGGTTAGGCAGCATCCTAGGAACAGGAAATTCGATGTTTCGGGCCAGAGCCCTTCATCAGGAAAGGGCTCTGATGAAGGGCTCTGGCCCGAAACGTTGAATTTCCTGTTCCTAGGATGCTGCCTAACCTGCTGTGCTTTAACCAGCAACACATTTTCAGCTCTAATCGTTCCTATTTACAGATCTGTACAATTATATTTTTTAGCTGAGGTGTCAGCAGAGCCCAAATGACTGCATGGGCCCCCTGTTCTTCTTTAGGCAGGCAGATGTTACACGGTCTTTCCCCACCGCGCCTTGGCAGCAGTTGCCCCAAGCTTCAGCGCGTTCCTCAACATGTAGTCCTGGACTTTAGAATGTGCCAGTCTGCAACACTCAGTTGGGGTCACCTCCTTCAGCTGGAAGATCAACATGTTTCGGACCACCCAGAGAGCGTCCTTCACCGAGTTGATGATCCTCCAGGCACAGTTGATGTTCGTCTCTGTGTGCGTCCCAGGGAACAGGCCGTGGAGCACGGAGTCCTGCTTGGGACAAATCTCGACAAACACCACTGCATTCCTCTCCAGACGTCTTCTGCGTAGGCACATTCCAGAAGGAGGTGTGTGACAGTCTCGTTCCCACCGCAGCCGCTTCGAGGGCAGCATGCGGTACGGCTGAGAGTCCGGGCGTGCATAAAGGATCTCACAGGCAGAGTCCTTCTCACCACCAGCCAAGCCATGTCTTGGTACTTGTTGGAAAGTTCTGGCGATGAGGCATTCTGCCAAATGGCTTTGACAGTCTGCTCAGGGAACCGCTCGATAGGATCCGCCCTCTCCTTTTCCCGAAGGGTCTCAAGGACACTACGTGCTGACCACTTCCTGATGGACTTGTGGTCAAAGGTGTTTTTCTTCATAAATGTCTTCACGAAGGACAGGTGATACGGAACGGTCCAACTACTTGGAGCGTTCAGCAGCAGTGAGGCCAGGCCCCTCCTTCGCAACACCGGGGACAGGTAGAACCTCAGTACGTAGTAACACTAGGTGTTTGCGTACCGGGGATCCACGCACAGCTTGATGCAGCCACACACAAAGGTGGCTATCTGGGTGAGGGTGGCATTGGGTGTATTTTTTCCCCCGTTGCCCAGATCTTTGTACAGTGAGTCCCTTTGGACATGGTCCATCTTTGATCTCCATATAAACTGGAAGATGGCCCGGGTGACTGCAGCGGCACAGGTTCTGGGAATAAACCAGACCTGTGCCACGTATAATAGCAATGACAGTGCCTCACACCTGATGACCAGGTTTTTTCCCGCGATGGAGAGCAACCGTAGCTTCCATCTGCCCAGTTTCTGCCTCACTTTGCTGAAACACTCCTCCCAAGACTTGGCGCATGCCCCAGCCCCACTGAACCAAATACCCAGCACCTTCAGGTGGTCGGTCCTGACGGTGAAGGGGATCGAGGATTGGTCGGCCCAGTTCCCGAAGAGCATGGCCTCGCTCTTACCTCGGTTTACCTTGGCTCCCGAGGCCCGTTCGAACTGCTCACATATGCACATGAGTCTGCACACGGACAGTGGATCCGAGCAGAAAACGGAGATGTCATCCATGTACAGGGAGGCCTTAACCTGCAGGCCCCGGCTGCCAGGAATAGTCACCCCTCTCAGGCTCGCATCCTTCCTGATGGACTCGGCAAATGGCTCAATGCAGCACACAAACAAGGCAGGAGAGAGAGGGCAGCCCTGCCTGACTCCATATCTGACTGGGAAGCTATCTGATTCCCTCCCATTGATTGAAACTACACTGACAATGTTGGTGTAGAGCAGTCTGATCCAATTGCAGATTCCCTCCCCAAAGCCCATTTTGGAGAGAACATCTCTCATATACCTGCGTGGTATCCTGTCAAAGGCTTTCTCCTGGTCCAGGCTATCAGGCAGGTGTCCAACCCTCTGTCCTGCACGTAGGCGATCGTATCCCTGAGGAGTGTGAGACTCTCAGTGATCTTCCTGCCTGGCACAGCACAGGTTTGGTCGGGGTGAATCACCGACCCAGAGCAGACCTGACCTGGTTGGCAATTATCTTTGACAGCATTTTGTAATCCGCATTCAACAGTGAGATTGGTCTCCAATTTTTGAGTTCCTCCCTCTCCCCCTTCCGCTTGCAGATGACGGTGATGATGCCTTTCCTCATGGATTCACTCATGGTACCCGCCCGAAACATACTGACATACACCTCCAGCAGGTCCTGGCCAATCAAGTCCCACAGAGCGGAATAGAGCTCAACCGGTAAGCCATCGTTTCTGGGAGTTTTATTCTTTTTGAAGGACTCGAGGGCCTTGGTCAGCTCGTCCAGAGATAGCGGCTGGTCCAGCCGCTCGTGTGTTCTGTCGTCTAAGACCTCTGTGATAGAGGACAGGAACAACTGGAAGGGCGCGCTGGCTTCACGTCATACAGACTGGCATAGAAGGATTTACTGATCCTCATGATGTCAGCCTGAGATGACGTTATCGAGCCACCTTCTTCCTTCAGGCTGCTGAGCACAGAGCTCTCTTTGTGCACCTTCTGGAAAAAGAAACGTGAGCACGTCTCGTCCTGCTCCACCGAGCGGACCCTGGACCGGAAGATTATCTTGGAGGCCTCCGAGGCAAAGAGCGAGGCTTGCTGGCTCTTCACCTCATTGAGGTCCTCCGTGACATCGACCCCCATCGTCTGCAGAAGGAGCAGGTTCTGCATACCTTCCTGGAGCTGGGACAGTTTCCCCGCCTCTCTTTCGCCTCTTGAACACCTTTGAGGATGAAAAACCTCTTGATGTTCCCTTTTACTGTTTCCAACCAGTCCACTGGGGACTCAAAGAGGAGCTTCACGGTTCTCCAACCTGCGTAGTCCCTCTTGAGCTCCTCAATGTTTCCCGGGGTCAACAGCTTTGTGTTCAGCTTCCACGTTCCCTTACTAGCCCGCTGCTCGTCCTGTAGGTGACAGTCGGCCAGCAGGAGGCAGAGGTCAGAGAAGAACACCAGCTTGACGTCGGTGGATCTGACCGAGAACGTTCGGGACACAAACAGGTAATCTATCCTTTAGCGGATAGACCCGTCAGCCCGTGACCAGGTGTATCTACGCTGCGCTCCGTCTGCAGGGGTGCTGAAGACGTCGTGCAGCTTGGCATCTTTTACCGTGTCCATCAGGGCTCTGGACGTGGTGTCCAGTTTATTGTCCCCCCCCCCTCCGCCGGATCGTCCATCTGCATCAATGATACACTTGAAGTCTCCGGCCAGAATGACCGGCCTGGATGTAGCAGCAACAGTGGAAGCTGCTGCAGGACAGCCAACTGTTCACTCTTACCCACTGGGGCGTACACATTAATCAGTCTCAGGGGAGCATTCCTGTACATGATGTCGGCGACAAGGAGGTGCCCACCCACCATCTCCTTAACCTCGGAGATGGTGAAGTTGCCTCCTCGCGACAGGATATCCAGGCCGCGGGCGCGGCTATCGTTGCCTCCCCGACCAAACTGACGGCCCATGGGCCCACAAGCTCGACTATCTCCTGTAGCTGCTGCAGAAACAGGACGTTGGTTTTAACGTTGGCCAGGAAGGCCATCATAGAAACACATCGCGTAGCCGATTTGATGCTACGCACATTGATGCTGGCAATTTTTAACCCCATTTTAACAGTTTACAAGGCCATTTGCTGCTGGCCTTGCCCCTCTGGGGTAGCTGTGTGCATCCCCGTGGTGACGGCAAACTGCTAGACCTTCCCAGGGCTTAGGTAGCTGACCGGCTCCACGCTGGAGCCATTTCCCCGCACTGGTGTCTTTGTGTCGGGCCCAGGGTCCGCACCGTCCAGTTCTCCATCTGACAGCAGGGCTGTCACAGGACTGCTGCTCCCAGTTACCTGGAGCTGTGGGCCGATGGGTACCTCTTGGTTCTCACCAGGTGGGGGGAGGCCTTTACCCATTCCCTCAGAGGGATTGTCTTTTCCTGCTTGGGTGGTGTTGCCCTCCTTTTTCCTCACGGCGCTCTGTCTCTTTCTCTGGTGACGACCATCCTTGTGCCCGTCCTCACCTTCGGAAGAGCTGCATGTATCCTCGTCATGTAGGTGTCGCTTTCCCCTTCGCTGGGTGGCTTTGGGGCTCTTGAGAGGTTTCCTCTTCCTGCTTTTGACAGTAATCCAATCCTCTGCCTCCTTTGATCCCTCCTCTTCCATTTCCTCCATCTGTCTTGAAGGAGTTTGGATCGGCTGCTGCACCTCCCCGCTATCTGCCGTCTGCTTTGCTACAGCCTGCCCTTCCTTCTGGGTGCCTCCAAACACCGTTCCCGTGCTGTTTTGTGATACCTTGCTGGTCTTAGTCGGTCCACGGCTCGGGTTGCCACCTCTGGCCATCTGTGCGTAGGTGGCGGCTCCTCGTCTTGGGCAGGCCTTGTACATGTGGCCCGCCTCTCCGCACAGATTATAGTTCTTGGCCTTGTTACATTCCTTGGTCGGGTGGCCTTCCTGCTTGCAGTTTCGGCAGATGGTCACCTTACAATCCGTTGCCATGTGACCTGACCTCCCGCAGGTTCGGCACACTTTCGGCTGCACTGCGTATGGCAGGTAACCTCTGCTTCCTCCGATGGCAAAGCTGGAGGGTGGGTGGAGGATGTTCCCACCCTGACCTGTCGTTTGCTGGTCCAGATCCCAAAAGGATCGACCACATCGGTACTCTCTCCCTCGACCTGGACGTATCTTCTCAAGAAGGTCAGGACATCTGCTGCTGGGACGTGAGGGTTGTACATCTGGATTGTTACAACCCGACTCCTCTGCGCAGGAAGCACACACAATGGGACCGCCAAGATGGAGAACAGAGGTTCCCCTTTCTTCTCCTTGAAGACCTTCAGGAGCTGCTCGCAATTCTTCACGCTCCTGAAGGTCACGTTGAAATAGCCGGCGCAGGGAAATCCTGCAGGCAGTACACGTCCGCTGCTTCAAACCCACAGCACTCCAGCAAAATCTTCTTCACGAACACCGTCCGATCGGTGTGTGCTCCTCCACCTTCTTCACAGTCACCCTGACTGTGTTGCGAATGCCCTGGCCAGGGTTGCGAGCGGCTGCTGAGGCCATAGCTCTGAGGTTGGCTGGTACCTCAATTGGCGTTAGGCTGAAGCCAGCATAAAGATCCACCAAGAGCAGGTCAGCACAACCAAACGATCCTCCAACGTCCAACCACGATCCAGCGATGGTCCCCAGCAGCTCTGACGACTCGCAATACGATCCCTGCGCACCCCCTCTCCCCCCCGCCAGCACACGCCCGCAGCGCTGAACCCACAGCCCTCGAGCAGAATCTCCCTCTCTGGTCCTCAGGAACTACACATATTCCGAGCCAAAAGGCCGTAACTTGTGCCTTCTAGGTGGATAGGCTTTGGGAGTTAGGAAATGAGTTTTCCAGTATTCCTAGCCTCTGACCTGCTCTTGTAGGCACTTGTGTTTGTGTTGAGTCCAGTTGAGTTTCTGGCCAATAAAAGGATGTTACATTATTTAAAAGACCAAATGCTGACAAATGGGATTAATTTAATTTCGGATATCTGGTTGGCATGGGCAATTTGGACTGAAGCATCTGTTTCCGTGCTGTGCAACTCTGACTCTATGTTTCTGCTGGCTGAGATGTTTTACAACAGGGCACTGTATATAAAATAATTGCAAGTTTCAACGCAATCTGGGAGGAGAGAGTGTGAGACAACATGAAGTACATTTGTACTCACTGAGTAGTTATGATCTGGAAGGTGCCAAGGCTGCAGAAACAATTATTTCAAAAGAGAATTTGATGGGTATTGAAGGGAGTAAACCTGCAGGACTAAGCAGTTGAGTAGAATGTGACTGATTGGATTGTTGCTTAGAGTGATAATGGATTAGGGTTCACTTTTGTCATTTATATAAGGAATTTCGATGAAGGTGCAGAAGGCATGGTGGTGTTTGCAGATGATGCTACAGGTATATTTTTCTTTGAAGTTTATTACACATTGCTCACAACTAGAGTACAGGAGTTGGGACATTATGTTGAGATTTTACAAGATGCTGGTGAGGCCTCTTTCGTGTGCTGCATATAGTTCTAGTCACCCTGTTATAGGACATATTAAGGTGGAGAGGGTTCAGAAAAGATTTACCGGGAAGTTTCTGGGACCAAAGGGTTTGAGTTATAAGGCAAGGCTTTCTCTGGAGTATAGGAGATTCAGAGGTGACCTTGTAGAGGTTAATGAAATCACAAGGGGAATAGACAAGGTGATTGGCAGGTGTCTTTTCCAGAGGGTGGGGATTTCAAGACTGGGACACTTTTTAAAACAAAAAAAATTTTTAAAATATATGGGAAATTTTTTTTTAAAAACAGTGGTTTGTGTATGGAATTCTAGAGGAAGTGGTGGATGCAAGTAGTTACAAATGTTTAAGATAGATAAATATATGAATAAAAAATGTTTGGAGGGATATGGACCAAACCCAGACAGGTGGGACTAGTTTACTTTAGGATTACATTCATCCTGAACTGCTTGTACCAACTAGTCTGTTTCTGTGCTGGAGGACTATGACTATCTCCTGTGCCATAAGCGATTTGGACTAAACTACAACTTTACTCACTTTTTAAATTTGTTGTATATAGAATTTTGAGATTTAAAAGTGTCTCAAAACTCAAAGAATGTATGATCACTTTCTATCTTAAACTGCTTTTCTGAATTTAAAGTAAGGCACAGCAACCAGCTAAAGATGAGGTTGTTGCAAATGTAACAAATGGACACCTGAGTTTTGGTTGTTGTTTTGACAGCAGTTTGAATTTAACCAATTAGTTTAAATTATGCCCAAGATACCAGAAGCAATGGAATTTGAATTTTATTGTTTTGACACCTGGAAACCAATCAAAGAAAGAACATGCAGGTTAGGTGAACTGGCTATGCTAAGTTGTCCATAGCGTTAGGTGCATTAGTCAGGGGTAAATACAAGGTAAGGGAATGGTTCTGGGTGGGTTACTCTTTGGAGGGTCGGTGTGGACTTGTTGAGTCGAAGGGCACATTTCCATACTGTAGGGAATCTAATCTTAAAAAAAAAAGTGTCATGGGGGAGGCGGTATAAAAATCCTGGGATTTTGAAAATTAGAGGGAGAGCAACTGGTTATCTAATATCTTGCTCTTAAAGGAATTAGAAAACGCTATCAAAAGTTACCTTTTCACACAAAGCATACAGTAAAAAAGAAAGACTGTAACCCACCGACATCAGCAGCAGGAAAAGTGAAAACACCAAAGACAATATAGACTATATGGTCTGGAGATTGTTGATGTAATGTTTAAGTGTTATTGAGACAGCATATTATTTTATAGATTTGGGGTCAGATAGAAAGCAGTTAAGAAAAGTGAGGCCTTCGATTTGTGAAGTTTTTGTTTAAAGATCACTATTAAAGTTAGAAAAAATAAATTATTTTTCTTTAAATAGTAGAATTTAGGAGTTCTGTCACTCACATTTTAACAGATGAAGAGTGAGGTGAGCTTTCCTGGGTGTTTAAGAGATTTGACCTGCATGTCGTAACAGAAGAAAATATCCTATTATTATAAAATGATTTTGGATTAAACTTGCCTCTACACCATCTTACTGAAAGCAGAGATTTGCACTTGAGTATTATTCTAACACTGATAGTTGACTGTCTTTTTGGTCCTGCTTAAGTATGGCATAGGGAATGCAGAGGGGGTAAGTGAGCTTTAAGGGAATTCCTCCAAATTTAGTGGAATTTCTTTCCACAGGCTCAAAAAAAAGCGTCTGAACTTAAAAGTAGGAATTGACCATCAGAGGGATAGTAATACAATAAGAGCTGACCCAGAGTTATTTTTATTAAATTGCCTTTGATTCATTTGCCACTAGCAGCTCCAATAACTGTTACTGGCAGTCCTTTCTTAAATGAGGATTCAGTTTTAAGAATCATGTAAACCAGGGAGGACATTAGTTTGTAGATCCCATAATGGCCAAGCACTTATATATGATAGAATAATTCATAGGGTGCAGATGATATTGGACATTATTTGTAATTACCCTTTCTCTCTTCCTCAAAGCCAATGAGACCAAGTGAATCAAGTAGCTGGATTTGAAATCCACCATATCAGTAAAGATCAATTATGTTACAAAACCCTTACGGTTTAATTTGATATCAAATGTCGAATAAATGTTAAATCATGATCATAATCAAGGAATTAAGGGCTATGGGGAGAATGCGGGTAAGTGGAATTGAAATGCCCATCAGCCATGATTGAATGGTGGAGTGGACTCGATTCGATGGGCCGAATAGCCTTAATTCCACTGCTATGTCTTACGGTCTTATAATTTGTTCCCATTTAAGCTCATTTCCAAGGTGATTGCATTCCCTGCCTTAGATCCTCAGACACAAATCTCTCAAGTTTACACTCATTATAAATTTAGGAACAAACCACTGAATCAATATAGAATCCAGTAGACAATGCAACTAGAATTTAACATACCTCATGACTAGAAAGAATCAAAGAAGAAATCTTAATCGTTGACAAGATAGCTTTGTAATAGCAATCAACTTAACAGTAAGGATCAGCAGAATATAGTGAATTAAGTTATACTATAGAACAGATCAAGACAAAAACTCAAAACTGCTGGAAATAAATGTTTATTAATCACAATCCAGAATTTGAATACAAGCCAATTACTTCATTTCTGAAATAGTTCCAGTTGAGTGAGCCAGTCTGTAAGGTAGGGAGGCATAGATATCAATTCATTTCATCGAGTTTGATGAAAAACAACATTTTAGGAGTTTGAATTTGGTCCCTTCCTCTTTCCAAAGCATGGCACAACATTTACAAAACGACGATTGTACTGCATGCGCCTCTTTGCACGGCCAGTCTTCTTTTTCCTCTTCTCTTGTTTCGCAACCTATGCAAAAGAATAAATCAGTGAAAATTTAAAATATTAGTAGAAAACACCACTAACATTTGGAGCCAAGTTTGGCAGAAAGCAGTATGAAGGGCATGTGCTTTCACAAATAAGGAAAGGATGTCAGAGGTCAAGACATAAAAATGACAGGAAATAAATAACTATCACTAGCAAGTGAAAGGGAAACTAATTAGGCTAACAACCAATAAATCCCCCGAATCTAAATGTTAAGATACATCTCATGGGAAGTAGTTAAGAGATAGTGGAAGCATATAGCAAAAACAAAAATGCTGGAAATCACAGGAGGTCAGGCAACATCTGCAGAAGCACTGTTGACAATCTTCCAGAAATCCTTTAAGTCCCAGAGAATTGGAAAGCTACCAATCTAACACCTTTAATTAACAAAAGAGAAGAGGCCTTATGACAGTTTGTGAAACTATTAGTTTATTATAAAAGAATGTGTAGTAGCGGAGCATTTAGAAATGCATGATACGATCATAAGTCAGCATGGCATAATGAAGGAGAAATCGTGTCTGCAATTTTCTAAAATTCTTCATGGAGGTTACAAAGTATACTAGCATGGATAGAGAATTAGTTAACTAACGAAATATAGATGTGATACCGGAGGCATTTCAGGCTGGCGATCTGTTTAAGGATGTGCTACAGGAATCCATATTAACTCAACAATAATTTACATACATATTAATGACTTGGATGAGGAAATGACTCAGCCTTTATTTCATAAGGAATGAAAAGAAAGGAAGGCAGGCACTAGTCAGTCCCACAAATGGAATACCAAACAGTTTTGGGGCATTTGTCTAAGGAATGATACAATGGCATTGCAGGCAGCTCAAAGAAGGTTCACTAGGGTGATACCAGCCATAGAGGGATTGTCTTTGAGGAGCGTTGAGTAGATTGGGCTTGTATTGATTCAAATATAGAAGAACAGGACATTAAAACAAGATTCAGGGACTTGACAAGATAGACACAAAGGTTATTTCCCTTCGCCAGAGTGTCTCAGCATCATTTCAGAATAAGGGGTTGCATATTTTAAAAACAGATGAGGAGGAATGTCTTGAGGGTTGTGAATCTGTAGAATTCTTTACCATACAGTTGTTGAGGTTGGGTCCTTACGTTTATTCAGAGTTGAGATAGACATTTTTAATCTGTAAGGGAATCAAGGGTTATAAAGCAGAGGCAGGAAAGCAGAGTCTAGGATTACCAGATCGGTCAAGATCTCACTGAATGGAGGATAGACCTGATGGGGTGAATGGCCTAGTTCTGCTTCTATGACTCAGAGGTTCTCACGTTTGTACAAGACTTAAGACTGTTGTGTATTCACAGCCTCCAGATTGTAAGAGTTCCACTGAAAGGGAATTTATCGTTGCACTTTATCATTCAAGCAGGGGAGAGAAATGTAGTTGTAACTGGGGATAGTATAGTTCGGGGCACAGACGCTGTTCTCTGTGACTAAGATCAAGAGTCCTGAAGGCTGTGTTGCTTTGCTGGTGAAGAAAGATCAGTGCTGTAATGAGAAATGACATAAGCACAAGAGATCAAGATGTGGAAGCAGTTTGGGTAGAAATAAGAAATAGCAAAGGGAAGAAATACTTGGTAGGAGTAGTCTATAGGTCACCAAACAGTGGTTCCGTAATGGGGCACAGTAAAAACCAGGAAGTATTAGAGGGTTACAAGAAAGGTTCAGCAATACTTACGGGTGATTTTAACAAACAGATTGGAAGAATCAAATTGGCAAGGGTAGCCTAAAGGCAGAGTTCACTGAATGTATTAGAGATTGTTTCTTAGATGTTGAACCAACCAGGGAGTAGGCTACTCTGGATTTGGTATTGTGTAATGAAAATTAATTGATGACATCATGGTTAAGGATCCTCTGGGGAATAGAGACCACAGTATGATTGAATTCAAAATTCAGTTTGGGGGTGAGAAAGTAGAGTCCCATACTAGTGTTCTGGAATTAAACAAAAGAAATTACATAGGCAGGAGGACAGCTTAGGCCAGAGTAAATTGGACAGGAAGGCTTAGAGATAAGACAGCAGATGAGCAATGGCAAGTGTTTCAGCAGCTACTCAATTCCTCACTACTAAAATATATCTCAGTGAGGAAGTAAGATGATAAGGGTGGTAAAAGAAAACATTTATGGTTAAACAAGGAGGAAAGGGTTATATAAAGTTAAAAAAACTAAGGTATACCATATTGCAAAGGACAGTGGCAGGCTGGAAGAATGGGAAACTTTCAAACAAAGAAAAACTAAAATAAAATAAAAAGAGCCAAGGTAAATTATGAAAGAAAACTAGCATAAAATATCAAAGGAAACTTCTATAGGTATATACAAAGGAAGAGAATTGCTAAGGTGAATGTTGGTGCCTTGGAAGATGAAACTGGAGAGTTAATAGTGGGGAACACTGAAATGGCAGAGATGCTGAATCAATACTTTGCCTCAGTTTTCACAGACAATAATAGTACCATTTCAATTGGAAAGTGTAGAACTTAGAACAATTAACATCGACAGGGAAAAGGTACTCAGCAAACTATTAGGATTGAGGACAGCTAAGTCCCCTGGGCCTGATGGCCTAAATTCAAGGGTATTAATAGATGTGGTCACGATGGTAATGGATCTGTTGGTTATCGTATTTCAAAATTCCCTGGACACAGGAAAGATTCCAGTAGATTGGAAAAATGCTGATGTAACATCTCTATTCGAAAAGGGAGGGAGGCAATATGGGAAATTACAGACCAGATGGGTTAACATCTGTTGTTGGGCAAGTGTTAGAATCAATTATCAAGGAAGCAATATCAGGACATTTAGAAAGTCAATATGCTGTCAGTCAGCATGATTTTATGAAGAGCAAATCATGTTTGACTAATTTGCTAGAGCTCTTCAAAGATGTAACGACCAAAGTGGACAATGGGGATCCTGTGGATGTAATATCATACATCTTCTGGATATCCAGATATAGGGTGCTGCACAAGAGGTTAATTCACGAGGCTGGATCATATGGGATTGGGGTAATTTATTAGCTTGGATAGGTGACTGGCTGATGGACAGAAGACAGTGTCAGGATAAATGGATTTTTTTCCTGGATGGCAAGTAGTAACTAGTGGGTGCCACAGGGTTCGATCCTTGGACCGCAGCTATTTACAATCTACATTAACAACTTGGATACAGAGATAGAAGGCTCTATAGGTAAATATGGGGATGACATAAAAATAGGTGGGACTGTAGAGTGCAATGAGGAAATACGATTCTTACAAATGGATATAGATAGGTTAAGAGAGTGGGCCAAAGTGTGGGAGATGGAGTTTAATGTAGGCAAGTGAGGTCTAGCATTTTAGTTGAAAAAATGGGAAGGCGAGCTATTATCTAAATGGAGAGACTCTTCAGGGTGCTCCGGTGCAGAGGGATCTGGGTGTCCTTGTTCATAAGTCATAGAAAACTAGCATACAGGTACAGCAGATAATAAAGGCAGCAAATGAAATGTTGGCTTTTATAGCTAAAGGAACAGACATAAATGTAAGGAAGTATTGTTGCAATTATAAAAGCATCGGTGAGACCGCACCTGAAGTATTGTGCACAGGTTTGGTTCCTTGATTTGAGGAAAGGTGTAGTGGCATTGAAGGCAGTTCAGAGAAGGTTCACTACATCGATTCCAGAGATGAGGGGTTTGACATATGAACAGAGATTGAACAATTTAGACCTATATTCTCTGGAATTTAGAAGAATGAGGGGAGATCAAATTGAGATATTCACGATGAAAGGTACAGATAAAATAGACTTGGAGGAGATGCTTCCTCTTGTGGGGCAAGTCTGAGCTTAAGGGGTAGCAAATTTAAAACAGAGTTGAGGGGAAACTATTTCTCCCAAAGGGTTGAGAATCTGTGGAATTTGCTACCCCAAAGTGCAGTGGATGCTGGGATAGTGACTAAATTTAAGGAGTTAGATTTTTAACCGGTAATAGGTTGAAGGGTCATGGAGAGAAGGCAGGAAAATAGGAGTGAGGAGCATTTCGGCCATGATTGAATAGTGGAGTAGACTTAATGGGCTGAATGGTCCATTCTGCTTCTATATCTTATGAAATTATGAATCTGGTGTAAAGTTTTGTTAACTAAAATGAACACAAAACTTCAATCAAATTGGAAATGGCTTTTTATCATTGACAAACACCAACCAATAATAGAGATCATGCAATGACTCATGGGCTTGACAGGTAAGACAATTCAGATTGATAATTCACCTGATAGTTACCAGTATGGCTGTTCATCACATTCAATACAATTGTGTGCATATTGTTTAGATATGCAAAACCACAAAAGTACAAGAAAATCTTAGATACTTTTGCTGCAGGTTGCCTTCAGTCAAACTTACCTTGGGAGTCTGACCTTTCACTTTCCCAGCACGAGCAAGGGATCCATGGACCTTGCCTAAAATTAAGGGAGTAGAAAAAAAGCTTATGGTATATTTTAAGACAGACATCATAAACAGACTTCCGAACTAAACTTTTGGTTTACCGTTTGTAAATTTATATTCGAGACATTCTAGACAGATTTCTCCAGTTTCCTCATTTCCCCTCCCCCCACCTTGTCTCAGTCAAATCCTTCGAACTCAGCACCACCTTCCTAACCTGCAATCTTCTTCCTGACCTCTCCGCCCCCACCCCCACTCTGGCCTATCACCCTCACCTTGACCTCCTTCCACCTAGCGCATTTCCAATGCCCCTCTCCCAAGTCCCTCCTCCCTACCTTTTATCTTAGCCTGCTGGACACACTTTCCTCATTCCTGAAGAAGGGCTCATGCCCGAAACTTCGATTCTCCTGCTCCTTGGATGCGGCCTGACCTGCTGCGCCTTTCCAGCAACACATTTTCAGCTAGACAGATCTTATGTCACATACACACTTGTAAGAGCTTTTGGACCATCTCGAGGCTGGTGAACAAACCTCCACATACTTAAGCAATTATTAGAAGGAAGTATACACCACTGAAGAGCTTGTTCATTTACTGAACAACTCAGTTACTAGCATCAAACCAACAACATACAATTCTAGACTTGACACATGATGCGGTGGTAGTATCCCTATCTCCAGACCAAGAGGCTCAGGTTTGAATTGCACTGCTCCACAGGAAATAACACCTCTAAATAGTTTGAGAAGATATCCACAATTCCATGCTTAATTCAACTAGGGATGCAGCACCCTTGGACAACGAAAAAGGCATGGGTTCTCAGCAAAAAAAAAACCATCTTACTTAAAATCTGAAAAAAAGTAATTGATATTAACAATGGCACACTTCAAAGTCAAATTGCCTAACATCAACCATTCCATGATCTGCAACAAACTGAGGAAAGGCAATTTATGTGACATCAGCATAGAGAAAATAGTGAGTTTGAGTTTAATTTTGGTGGCAATAATATGGTTATGTGGCAAATAATTCTTCAATATTTATCAACAAGATTACCTCTACAAAATGCACTGCACATCTTTATGCAACCTAATCTTAAATGTATTTAAGGGAATTTCTTCATTATTATACAGAGAAAGGAATAGATGGCAATGCTGGTTATGCTGCAAACACTAATCTATCAGGTCAATTGAAATGACTCTGCCGCCAATACTGTAAACATTCAACACAATTTTTTAAATACTGATTAGGGAAATTCAAATTATAATAATACATACCACCCAGCAATCGAGCAACTACTTCTAGTGTGCAGTGCTCATTTATACCACATTGGCCTATGACGGCATCATCATCTAAGGGAGTGCCAGCCAATAGGAGCACTTGGTCAACAGCAGAGACTCCTTCTAGGGATTCGACATGGGCCTGAATTAAAAAAAGAAAATCATGAATGAGATTCTTGGGGCAAGCAAAACAAAATTGTCCAGGATCAATAATCACTTTAAGATTTAAAGATATACAGAACAGGATTTTTTGGACTGTTACTAATGGAACCCAAAAAATTCACATCCCAAATTGAATTTACAATTAAATTTTTGTAGCCAGCAGTGAATAAAAACTTCACAAATGTCTACTGCAAAATATCACAATGCGATACAGTAATGTTGCACCTACTTTATTAAAGTCTGTCACACACTCAATGAAATGCATTTTTAAGAGTACAGTTCACCTTCTTTCTCACCAGCTGACTGACCAAAAAGCCATTTTATAAACACTGATGTAATAGGGATTATTAAAACATTATCTAAACATGCATTACCTAAACAGCACAGACTTCACCTGATTACTGTAATAATCTATCATAATCCCAAACCACTTGACTTTCTACACTTACGAATTGAGGAGCTTTTGCAGTGACAATTGCAATTAAAAGAATAAAGAATAGAGCATGCCAAGGAGCACACTGGTGTATGACAGAGGCTAATCTCTCATACTGTATCTAAGCATGGAGTCACCTCTAAACAGAATTTGTAGAAATTACTTCAGTGGTGATTAAAGTACACATCAAATCAGGCTTCACCAGATGCTCACTGATTATGTTGCCTAGTATGGCGACAAAATGTCTGAAAACAAACTTTCCAGCTCAGCGAGCAAGCTAAAAACAAACCTTCTGCCCTTATTCGATCCATAGCCCTCTATTCTCTTCCTACTCATGCAAACATCTAGATGCCTCTCAAGTATTGCCAACATGCCTGCTTCCACCACCTCTTCTGGCAGTGCGTTCCAGGCTCCTCCCACTCTACTTGAAAAGCTTCCCTCACACACCTCTCTTAAAACTTTCCCCCCACCCACCTTGAACCTCTGCCCCCTTGTATTTGAAACTTCTACCCTGGGGAAAAGCCTTTGACTACCCACCCAATCGATTTTGTAGACCTCTATCCGGTCTCCTCTCAGCCACCATTTTTCCAGCGAAAGCAATCCTTTTTTCTTAAAAAAAACTTTTCTGCAAAGCTAATGCCCTCAAGACCAGGCAACATCCTGGTGAACCTTCTCTGTACTCTCTCCAAAGGTTTCACGTCCTTTTAGTAGTGTGGTGACCAAAACTACACACAATACTCCAAATGCGGCTTAATAAGGATTTTATATAGCTGCAACATGGTTCGCCAACTCTTGTATTCCATGTCCTGGCCAAGGCAGGCAAGCATGTCTTGTGCCTTCTGAATTACTTTGGCCACCTATGGAGCTTCTCATCCAGATCTGTCTGTATGTTAATGTTCCTAAGGGTTCTGCCATTTACAGTATAATTCACACCTAAATTTGATCTTCCAAAATGCATCATGTTGCATTTGTGTGAATTAAACGCCATCTGCCATTTGTGCCCAAGTCTCCCATCTATATTCTGTTGTCTCCTTTCACAATCAATTATCGGCACTATCAACAACTCGAATCTTTGTGTCATCCACAAACTTACTAATCAGACCACCCACATTTTCCTCCAAATCATTTTATATAAACAGAATAACCTTTGTCATCTGAACATCAATTATCTGACCTTCGGATTATCCGAACAAGATCTCAAGGCCCTGTAAAAATGTTACATCAAAGTAATGTTACCGACACTGGTGCAACGATCGCAATCAGGAAATCTGAGTGCATCAGCAAGGAGGGTGATGAGTTGACTGCAACAGCATATGGGATTTTAACTGGTGTAATATTTATGGAGTGGGGTGAGGGGTGTGGTTGGAAAGATGGTCAGAGTGTATTTAGGTCATCAAATAAGATTGCAAATGAATGAATAGAATTTCACCTGGTCTGAAATGGAAGGAGTGTTGCCAGAAGTGCGATGTGAATTTTGAATGATCTGTTTAAATTTGAAAGCTGGCAAATGAAATGAAATCAAGTTGAGAGAGGAGTTTGTACTGGGTAATGAACAATCTGGTTTTGGTATTTCCAGTGTTTTAATCGCAGGAAATTATGACCAAGCAAAATTACCAAAAATATCCATATTTACTAAGTAACTAATTTTAAGATAGTAAGTATTTCAAATTAAAAATTACTTCATGTTAGAATTATTTTGACTTTTATACATGCTGAGGCATAATGTTACACCTAAAGATATATTCATCCAAGATTGATAAAATTGACACCAATAATATAGATTTAGTAGATGCCTCATTTGAAGTGTACATGAAGCTGAGTAGTGGAGCAAAGAAACACAAGCACTTCAAGCAACAGCAACTGGATATTTTCTTCGAAAAATAACCCGACCTCCACCTCAATGAATTTTATTTACACAAAAGTGATTTAATTTTGCAAAATACCACAAATTTTTAAGCAATATCCAGTGTTTGCACACTAATCAACTGAATGAAATAAAAACTCTGAACATGCTTTTTTTAATGTAATTATGTTCGGTATGGCTTCCTTTGTTTACAATCAGATCAATTATCCAAACAAAATACTCCCCACCCATCTCGTTCGGATACTCGACGTTTTTGTGTATACTACAAACACCAGGGCACCTAAGACTGATCCCTGTTGAACTCTCCATTCTGACAAACACTCTTCCACCACTACTCTATCGTCTTTGACCAAAGCAGTCGTATCCATCTAGCCAGGCCACCCACAATCCCATGTGATTTTGGTTTTGTATCATCTGCCATGAGGGACTTTATCAAATGCCTTACTAAAGTCCATATAAAACTACATCCACAGCCCTTCCCTCATCAATTAGGTGTGTCATTTTTTCAAAAACAAATTCAATTAGGTTGATGAGATAACCCCGTACAAAACCATGCTATCCATCACTAACATTTTATTGCAAATGTGCCTACATCTTGCCCCTCAGTATCTTCTCCACCACAGATGTCAGGTTCACCAGCCTATAATTTCCTAGATTATCCCTGCTTCCTTTCTTAAAGGAAAGGAACAACATTGGCTAATCTCTTAGTACACTAGAACCTTGCCTATGGCCAAACAGGGTGTTAAGTTATCTGCCAATGCCTGAACTATTTGTTCCAGTGCCTCTTGTAGTAACCTGGGATAGATCCCATCTGGCCCTGGGCACTCATCTATCTTAATACAAATTAGGATACCCAAAACGTCCTCCTTCAGTACATTGACTTTCTCTAAAGTATTCACACACTCATCCCTGACTTCAACATCAGTTATGTCCTTCTCCTTAGTGAATATTGATACAGAGTACTCATTAAGGATCTCTCCCACATCTTGTGGCACCATGCATAACTTTCCTCCTTTGTCCTTGAGTGGGTCTACTCTTTCCCTGGTAATTATTAAAAATATACAAATAAAAATAATAGAGCTTAAGATCTTAAGATTTGAAAAGCTAGTTTACTATTGAGAAGTTAGTTTACCTTAATTTGCCTAACAGTCTCATCTCCATTCACATCAAGCGTGTGGGTCTTCTGAGCGTGTAGAAACAGCTGCATGGTGATTCTAAGGGGCAAAAAAAATCCAAGTGAAGTACTAATTGCACAAATTTCACTTAAAAACTTAAGATCTCCAAATCAGTGTCCACTCATAACAGTAAATAAAGACAGCCATCAAGAAAAACAATCCTATATTTGGTGCCAACAGAAATCTAGATAATAAAGTTGCCATCTAACTCATTTGGACCATAGGCAATTGCAGACCCATGCTCTTAACAATCCTCTGAGGTGGCCTAGCAAGCCACCCCTTAAACCACTCCTGTAATGGTTTATGAAAGATTCCACCGAATTCTTATGGCAACTGAGGATGAGCACTACCTCACACTCAAAAGTTAAACACACTTCATTAAATGTAAATTGCTATTCTTTAATAATATGATACAGAGCAGGGAATAAAAGGGAGAGAAAGGGAAAACATGTAAACAACAATCATCACCATTTCAAGAGGTCATTTTATGAACATTTAATGGTAGCAGAAATAGACCATAGCCTGCTGTTGCTGATCTGTCACCAAATAAGATAATGGTTGATCAAGAATTGTGTTCTCAAGGCTACATTCCCACCTAATCCCAATAGCCTTCAACTCCTTTAAGAGATCTTAATTTATCACTCTCTGAGAATGACAGTCCCACATACTCAATACCTTCACACTATGGGGCAATCTAAGAAGTGCTCAAGGATTCTGGGAGTAATTGAATGAGTCACCATGACTGAATAGGGAGTTGCAGAATACAGTGCTCAAGAGGAGAAAGAGCATCAAGAGGGTACCAGTGCAAAGCAACTGAGGAGGATTCTGGGAGATGTTGGCACAGTCACCATGACTGCTAGTTTTGAGTAGTAGCTAGCAAATGGAACCAGAAGTCAGAGGGAGGAGGCAGCAACTGGAGCAGGTTAAAAACTCAAGTGCAGGGCTTAATTTTGAGTAGCTTAATCAATTACACAGAATATAGTGGGAGCTGTATTTTATGACATTGCAAGTTCAAAAAAGATGTTTTGGACAGAAGGGCTTCTGATTGGTAAGACTGTAGTGAGGAGATATTTTTCCTCATCTTCAATTGCCATGAACTTTTAATATCCATAAAGTTTGAGTAATGGAATTTAGCTAGTGGTACAGTAGTACAGTATTAGGATTTATAGTTACATACTGCATACAATAGTGTATTTAGTGTTTTTTAGTGAGAACCTAACATTAGGGACCATTTAGTTAGCTGTAGGTTAACAATCTTTTAAAATTAAGTCATTGCTAGAGGGTAAAAACATCAGCAGTATGCTTCTCCTGTGAAATGCGGGAAACCAGAAATAGTTTGAATGTCTGTAAACTACATATACAGGAAATGTGTCCAACTGTAGCTCATGTTGAAAACCAGACCATTAGGTAAGCAAGAGAAATAACCAAGGAATTACAGATTTAGGCCAGTAAGGCTATGAGGAAGAACAGATAGGGAGAGGTTAATGAACACTACAGGACTGGTGGTCTGTAGTGTTTTAAACTGAGGAGTATGACAGTTAAGACAGATGAACTTAGAGCTTGGATTAGTACACAAAATTATGATGCTGCAGCTGTTACAAAAATTTATTTGCGAGGGATCCAGACTGGCAGCTTAATGTTCCAGTATTCTGACATTTCACACGAGAAAGGGATACAAAAGAGGTGAGGGTGTTGGGATCAGGGAAAAGAATATCATAGCTGTACCGAGGGAGGACACCTTGGAGGGACTCATTAAGTGAGGCCATATGGTAGAGCTCAAGAATAGAAAGAGTACCATCACTTTGATGTATTGCAGTCTCCCAAGAGCCAGCAGGAGACAGGAACAGGTAAGTGAACAGATTATGGAAAAATGTAAAAACACTTACTGTAATGGGCAATTTTAATTTCGCCAAATTGACTAGGACTCCCAAAGTGCCAGGATCTTGGATGGGGGTGGGAGTGGGGGAATTCTTTAGATGCATCCAGCAAGGGTTTCTTGAAGCAACATGTCAATAACTCAACGAGGCAAGTACTCATAAAATATCTGGTGTTGGGGAATGAGGCCAGGGTAAGAAAGTCTTAAGGTGAAATTTGGGGAAGGCTAACCATGACAATATCAGACAGGAACTTGGGAATATAGATTGAAGTTAGCTGTTTTGGGGTAAGCCCACATCTGTCATGTGGGGAATCTTTTAAAGTAGATTAAGAATTCAGGACCAGTGTGTTCCTGTGAAAAGGAAACATGCAGATGGCAAGATTTGAGAACCTTGGATAACCGAAGAAATTGAGTTTAGTCAAAGAGAAAAAAGGAAGGCATATGTAAGGTTTAGAAAACTGAAGACACTCAAGAGCGCTGAAATAATACAAAGACAGCAGAATTAGGAAGACTAAAAGGGGCTCCGAAAGGTCTTTAGTAAACAGGATTGATGAAAATTCCACGTGTTTCAACATGCAGGAGGAGCAAGACTGAAGGGAAGGATGGGTCCACTCAAGGACAAAGAAAATCTGTAACAGGATTGAGGGCAGAGGGATGGATGTGATCTATATGGACTTCAGTAAGGCATTTGACAAGGTTCCTCATGATAGATTAGTTAGCAAGGTTAGATCACATGGCGGACAGCAAGAACTAGCCACTTTGATACAGAACCGGTTCGACAGAGGGTGGTGGTGGAGGGTTGCTTTTCAGACTGGAGGCATGTGACCAACGACGTGCCACAAAGATTGGTGCAGGGCCCACTGCTTTTTGTCATTTATATGAATAATTTAGATGTGAACATAGGAGATATAATTAGTAAATGTGCAGATAACACCAAAACTGGAAGTACAGTAGACAGCGAAGAAGTTTATCTCAGAGTACAATGGGATCTTGATCACATGAGCAAATGGGCTGAGGAGTGGCAGATGGCGTTTAATTTAGATAAATGTGAGGTGTTGCATTTTGGAAAGGCAAATCAGGGCAGGACTTATATACTACATGTTAAGGTCCTGTGAGGTGTTGCTGAACAAAAAGACCTTGGAGTGCAAGTTCATAGTTACTCGAAAGTGGAGTCGCAGGTAGATAGGACAGTGAAGATGACATTTGGTATGCTTGCCTTTATTGGTCACAGCATTGAGTGTAGGGTTTGGGAGGTCATGTTTCATCTTAACAATGGTTAAGCCACTTTTGGAATATGCAAGGTTTGTGAAGGTTTGTATCTCAGGCTGAGGTTTAGGGTGTAGGTTTGATATCTAGACGTTTCATTACCTGGCGTCCTCCAAGTGAAGCAAAGCTGTTGTCTCCTGCATTCTATTTATAGGCTCCTGGATGGGGTTCTGGGGTTTGTGGTGATGTCATTTCCTGTTCATTTTCTGAGGGGTTGATAGATGGTATCTAGATCTATGTGTTTGTTTAT
Organism: Hemiscyllium ocellatum; assembly: GCF_020745735.1. Classification (NCBI taxonomy): domain Eukaryota; kingdom Metazoa; phylum Chordata; class Chondrichthyes; order Orectolobiformes; family Hemiscylliidae; genus Hemiscyllium; species Hemiscyllium ocellatum. Next base: position 84,843,192 of record NC_083408.1, read on the forward strand.
GGCATTGTGGTTGGAGTGCCATGCCTCCAGGAATTCTCTGGCACGTCTTTGCTTAGCTTGTCCCAGAATAGATGTGTTGGAATATTGTGTGCAATTCCCTCCTATAGAAAGGATATTGTGAAACTTGAAGGAGTTCAGAAAAGATTTCCAAAGGATGCTGCCAGGGTTGGAGGGTTTGAACTATAGGAAGATGCTGAAGAGAATGAGGCTGTTTTCTTTGGAGCATCAGAGGCTGAGGGGTGATCTTATAGAGGTTAATAAAATCATGAGGGGCGTGGATAGGATAAATACATAAGGTCATTTCCCTGGGTGCGATGCAGTGCAGACTAGAGGGCATAGGTTTAAGGCAAGAGGGGAGATTTAAAAGGGATCTAAGGGGCAACTTTTTCAGGCAAAGGGTGGTGGACATATGGAATGAGCCGCCAAAGTAAGTGGTGGATGCTGGTACAATTACAGCATTTAAAAGGCAACTAGTTGATTTTATGAATAAGAAGGGTTGAGAGGGATGTGGGCCAAGTGCTGGCAAACAGAACTAGATTAATTTAGGATATCTGGTCAACACGTACAAGTTAGGCAGAAGTGTGCACTCTGTGCTGTATGTATGCTGTGACTCGGTGTGTGAAGCTGGAGAAAGTGGGTGAGGTCCTTAACAAATATTTTGCATTGGAGGACATGGTAGTTTGTGAACATTATGGGGCATGTTGATATTAATAAATGGTGATGGTGTTGGGAACTTTGAAAAGCATTAAGTTTGACAAGTCCTTGAAACCTGATGGGGCCAATCCAAGAACGCTGAGGGAGGGAAATTCTGTGGCCACATATGAAATCTTTGTATCCTATTTGGTGACACGAGAGGCTCCAGTGGGCTGGAGAATAGTCAACATTTTTCCTTTGCTTAAGGGCAACAGGGATAACCTAGGAAATTACAAGCTGGTGAGCCTCACATCAGTGATAGGAAATTTATTGGAGAAGGTTCTTAAGGTCAGAATTTACTCACATGTGGAAAAATTAAGACTTATTAGCGACAAGTCTCAAAATTGATTGTATTTCCTGAGAAAGTGACACAAGTGATTGAAGAAGAAAGAGTATGGAATGTGGTCCCAGGTGGCTGGCTGATACAAAAGGCAGTCGCATGGAATGTATAGTGAGGTGGCTGGATGAATACAGATCTGACTTGGTCATAGAAGACGATAGTAGTGCGTATTTTTTTGACTGGAGATCTGTGAACAGTGGTGTTCTGCAGGGATCGGTGCTGGGACCGCTTTTGTTTGTATTAAATATAAATGAATCGGAGAACGCAAGTGGCCTGATTAGTAAGTGTGTCGATGACACAAAGATTGGAGGAAGCTTTGGACAGCGAGGAAGTTTGCAAGAGGACCTAGCAGGATATAGGCAGCTTGGGGACTTGGGTGAATAAATGGCAGATGGATTTTAATACAGACAAATGCAAGATGATGCACTTTGGAAAACGTAATGCAGGAGGGAAGTATACAGTAAATGTAGGTGCCAAAGGATCTAGGCATACAGATGCACAGTTCCCTCAAAGTGGACTAGGTGGTCAAGATGACATACTTGCCTTTGCCAATCAGGGCAGTGTACAAAAAAAATCAACGAGTCATGTTGTGGATTTATAGATTTTAGTTAGGCCACATTGGAACATTATGTACAGTTCTAGTCACGCACTATAGAAGGATGAGGGGAGGGGAACTTTCGAGATGGTACAGAAAAAGTTTACTAGGATGTTGCCTGATTTAGAGGGCATTAGCATTGAGGCGAGATTGAACAGTCACGTGTCTGTGCGCTCTTGGTGAGAGCCCTGTTCCTGCCCTCTAATATTGTTTTGTTCAGAAAAAAAGGATTGGCTTTACATAGTTTCACCAATGCCCTGAACAGCCACAAAACGTGAGATTCACCCAATGGAGGCCGCCGCGTGGCTTCTGGTTGCCAATACATCCGCCAGCATCAGACCCTCTAACATGGACCTCCCGCAGGAAGGTGCCGCCGCCGCCAGCCCGCACTCCCAGCAAATGGCGCCGGCTCAAAAGGGAAGCCCAGGTCACAGGCCCGGCGCCATTTGCTGACGGACACACAGCCCCAGGAGCTGAAAGTCCACAACCCGCAACACAGTCAAGGCAAGGAGAGGATAAATACATCCTTTCAGAACTCGACAAACTGCGATCACTCACCGAGAAAAGTCAGGCCCGGTTTGACAGTGAAAACAGGGACCACCTCACCAACACCTCCCTAAACAGAAAAAGACAGAGCTACTGCACACGCGCACTATAACAGCAAATAGCTGCGCATGCGTACGTGCAAAGACCGTCGGTCGAGGCCATCGCGCTGACTGCGCGTGCGCAATGTGAATTCTCCTGGTCGAACGTGCCAGAGAAGTCAATATCGCCTGGACCATGCGTAGTTTCCATGTGTACTCCTTACGGACATGTGAATGTTCGCGTGGGCTGCTCCTCTCACATCAAATTAAATACCACAATACCGGGTTATAGTACAACAGTTTTATTTGGAAGCATTAGCTTTCAGAGCGCTTGTTTCTTCATCAGGTGGTTGTGGAGTAGAATCATAAGACAGACTTTCCAGCAACAGGAATGTCGTATCATGAACTTAATATTAAACTAATTTAGCTAAAGTTTTTCATCTTTTAGAATGATCATGTTAGTTTCAGTTTCTTCATATGTAATCCCAGAACTTTTTTAAAAGATACGTTCTCAAGCTTGCTTTAGACAATAGGCGTCATCTCGATGCTGCCTGAATTGCTGTGCTCTTCCAGCACCACTAATCCAGAATCTGGTTTCCAGCATCTACAGTCATTGTTTTTACCTCATCTCAACTCAGACAATGCATTGAAGGTGTGAATTTAAAGTGTGTGTGTCCCACAGTGAGGGCAGAATGATTCTAGTTCTGAAGTAGGATTTACAGAATCTTACATGGATTTATACAATTTTTGAGCAAAATAAAATGTAGTTCTGAAAGTGCAAATTCCCCAACTTATATGTGCGTACATGCGTGCAGGGGAGACCGAGTGAGTGTGTTCATGGCTGTTATGAGACGATAAGTCTGTGTGTATAGGTGGGTGTATGTGTGAGCATATGAGAGAGAGTTTGTGTATGAGAGAGGGTCTGCGTGAATGTGTGGGTCTGTAGGTATGTGTGTTTTTTCCACGTGCGTTATGGGCATTTGAATATTGGAGGGAACAGCTCAGCTCACATCAAATTAAAATACCACAAAACCAGATCATTGCGCAACAGATTTATGTGGAAGCACTAGCTTTCGAAACACTGTTTCGTCACAGAATTTCTAGCAAAAGTTTACAGCGTGATGCAACTAAAATTATATAATGAAAAAAGTCCAGGATTGTTGAAGTTTCTCATCTTTTAGAATTACCATGTTGGTTTCAGTTTTTTCATATGTAAATCCCAGAACTTAAAGTTACATTGTCAAGTGAACTTTAACAGTAGGTGTCATATTAGTTCAGATAATGCATTGAAGGTAGTGGGTGCTCAATGTGAGGCTACCTGTGCCCCACTGTTCAGACCGATTTTATTTCTAAAGGGATTTATAGAATTGTATATGGATTCATGTAGTTTTTGAGCAAAATAAAAAATGTAGTTGTACACGTACAAATTCACCCCACAAACTTATGTATATGTACACACATGTAGGGTCAGTACATATATGTGTAACTGTAAAGGGGTATAAGTCTGATACACAGACAGAGATGGTGTGGTTCTGTTCGCCGAGCTGGAAGTTTTTGCTGCAAACGTTTCGTTCCCTGGCTAGGGAACATCATCAGTGCTATTGGAGCCTCCTGTGAAGCGCTGCTTTGATGTTTCTTCCGGTATTTATAGTGGTTTGTTCTTGCCGCTTCCGGGTGTCAGTTTCAGCTGTAGTAGTTTGTATGTGGGGTCCAGGTTGATGTGGCTGTTGATGGATCTTCTTGCCGTTTCCGGGTGTCAGTTTCAGCTGTAGTGGTTTGTATATGGGCACATTAACAGACACATAGACCTGGACCCCACATACAAACTACTACCCGGAAGCGGCAAGAACAAACCACTATAAATACCGGAAGAAACATCAAAGCAGCGCTTCACAGGAGGCTCCAATAGCACTGATGATGTTCCCTAGCCAGGGAACGAAACGTTTGCAGCAAAAACTTCCAGCTCGGCGAACAGAACCACAACAACGGACACCCGAGCTACAAATCTTCAACCAGACTTTAAACAGACAGAGATGCCCACAGGTACTGAGCTTGGCTACAGTCGAGTGGTGCCTGTCACAAAGTCCACCTTGGAGGATGGTCACCTGAATGTTTGAGGTCAAATGTCCCAGACCGCTGAAGTATTCTCCAACTGGGAGGGAACTCTCCTGTCTATTGATTGTTGTGCAGTGTCCATTCATCCATTGCCACAGCCTCTGCTGAGTTTCAGCAATGTACCTTGCCTCAGGGCATCTTTGCCTGCAGCGTACGAGATAGACAATATTGTCTGAGTCACACAAGTACTTGTCGCATACAGGTTGGGTAGTGTCCCCCACGTGTAATGATGATATTATGTCAGCACTCTGACAGATGTTGCAGTGTCTACTGTGGCAGGGTTGTATGGTGTTATAAAAACAATGACTGCAGATACTGGAAACCAGATTTTGGATTAGTGGTGCTAGAAGAGCACAGCAGTTCAGGAGGCATCCAACGAGCAGCAAAATCGACGTTTCAGGCAAAAGCCCTTCATCAGGAATAAAGGCAGTGAGCTGGAAGCATGGAGAGATAAGCTGGGGAGGGTGGGGGTGGGGAGAGAGTAGCATAGAGTGCAATGGGGGAGTGGGGGATAAGATGAAGGTGATAGATCAGGGAGGAGAGGGTGGAATGGATAGGTGGAAAAGGAACTAGGCAGGTCAGACACATCCGGACAAGTCATGGGGACAGTGCTGAGCTGGAAGTTTGAAACTAGGATGAGGTAGGGGAAGGGGAATGAGGAAGCTGTTGAAGTCCACATTGATGCCCTGGGGTTGAAGTGTTCCGAGGCAGAAGATGAGGTGTTCTTCCTCCAGCCGTCTGGTGGTGAGGGAGCGGCGGCGAAGGACTCCTCCCTCCCCTTCCTAGACCTTTCCATTTCTATCTCGGGCGACCGACTCAACACAGACATCTACTATAAACCAACTGACCCGCACAGCTACCTAGACTACACCTCCCCCCACCCTCCCCCCCCTGTAAAAACTCCATCCCATATTCCCAATTCCTTCGTCTCCGCCGCATCTGCTCCCAGGAGGACCAGTTCCAATACCGTACAACCCAGATGGCCTCCTTCTTCAAGGACTGCAGATTCCCCCCAGACGTGACCGACGATGCCCTCCACCACATCTCCTCCACTTCCCGCTCCGCCGCCCTTGAGCCCCACCCCTCCAACCGCCACCAAGACAGAACCCCACTGGTTCTCACCTACCACCCCACCAACCTCCGTATACAGCGTATCATCCGCCGTCATTTCCGCCAACTCCAAACGGACCCCACCACCAGGGATATATTTCCCTCCCCTCCCCTATCAGCGTTCTGCAAAGACCACTCCCTTCGTGACTCCCTCGTCAGGTCCACACCCCCCACCAACCCAACCTCCACCCCCGGCACCTTCCCCTGCAACCACAGGAAATGCAAAACTTGCGCCCACACCTCTTCCCTTACTTCGCTCCAAGGCCCCAAGGGATCCTTCTATATCCGCCACAAATTCACCTGCACCTTCACCTTCACACACATCATCTATTGCATCCACTGCACCCGATGTGGCCTCCTCTATATTGGGGAGACGGGCCGCCTACTTGCAGAACGCTTCAGGGAACACCTCTGGGATGCCCGGACCAACCAACCCAACCACCCCGTGGCTCAACACTTTAACTCTCCCTTCCACTCCACTGAAGACATGCAGGTCCTTGGACTCCTCCATCGCCAGAACATAACACGACGGTTGGAGGAAGAGCGCCTCATCTTCCACCTGGGAACCCTCCAACGACAAGGGATGAACTCAGATTTCTCCAGTTTCCTCATTTCCCCTCCCCCCAGCTTATCTCAGTCAATTCCCTTGAACTCAGCACTGCCCTCCTAACCTGCAATCCTCTTCCTGACCTCTCCGCCCCCACCCCACTCCAGCCTATCACCCTCACCTTGACCTCCTTCCACCTATCACATCTCCATCGCCCCTCCCCCAAGTCCCTCCTCCCTACCTTTTATCTTAGCCTGCCTGGCACCCTCTCCTCATTCCTGATGAAGGGCTCCGGCCCGAAATGTCGAATTTCCTGTTCCTTGGATGCTGCCTGACCTGCTGTGCTTTAACCAGCAATCCAATTCAGTAGCCTGTTTCCACTTTACAGCACTCCATATGCTGTATCCACATCATAGAGTCAGTATCGTACAACACGGAAACAGACCCTTTGGTCCAACTCGTCCATCCTGTTAAATCCTTTATGAAGGCCACTAGCATTTTTCCACTACCGACATCAGGCGGACCAATCTCAAATTCTTGGTTTTCGCTTAGCGTTTTATAAAGATAGATTTACATTAGATACCTTTGCTGACTGTACTGACCTACGTTTGTCTTCTTCAATCTTCTCTTCACATACCTATACAAAGTTTTCAATTCAGTTTTTGTTTCCCTAAGTTTATCCTCATACCCTTTCTTTCTTAACAAACCTCTAACGCCTTTTGCATTAAAGTGCTCCCACACCTCAGGTCTTTTTTTTTCTGGCTGATTTGTATGTCTCTTCCTTAGATCCAATGCTCAAATTTTGCATATAAGCCATGGCGTCTCAATACTTGCCTGAAGTCCTAAGTGTTGAAATTAATTACTTAATAGCACAGAACTTTATATATTTCTTCACAATGTATTCATGTGCTTATTCCTTGGATGCTGCCTGACCTGCTGTGCTTTAAACAGCAACACATTTTCAACTTATCCATTATAGGTCAACCAAATTAAAAACATCAATTTCAGACTGGAGGCCTGTGATCGGGGCTTGCCACAAGGATTGGTGTTAGGTCCATTGCTTTTCAGCATTTATATGAAATGATTTGGATGTGAACATGGAGTTAAGGTTAGTTAGTCTGCAGATGACTCCAAAACTGGAGGTGTAGTGGACAGCAAAAGAGCTCACCTCAGAATAAAACAAGATCTTGATCAGATGGGCTGAGGAGGGGCAGATGGAGTTTAAATCTAGACAAGGCGCTGCATTTTACAAAGGAAATCACAACAGGGCTTACACATTCAATAGTAAGGTCCTGGGGAATTTTGCTGAACAAAGAGACCTTACAGGGCAGGTTCATAGTTCTTGAAAGTGGAGCCCCAGGTAGACAGGATAGTGAAGACTATGTTTGACATGCTTGCCTTGATTGGTCAGTGCATTGATTACAGGAGCTGAGAGGTCATGTTGCAGCTGAACAGGATATTGGTGCGGCCACTTTTGAAATTCTGCATTAAACTCTAGTCGACAGGAAGGATGTTGTGAAAATTAAAAAGGTTTCAGAAAAGATTTAGATTAGATGACATTCCCTACAGTGTTGAAACAGGCCCTTCCGCCCAACCAGGCCATACCGACCCTCTGAAGAGTAACCCACCCAGGCCCATTTCCCGCTGACTGATGCACCTAGCACTGGACAATTTAGCACGGCCAATTCACCTAACCTGCACATCTTTGTGACTGTGGGAGGAAACCGGAGCACCCAAAGGAAACTCACGCAGACACAGGGAGAATGTGTAAACTCCACACAGACAGTCACCTGAGGCTGGAATTGAACCTGAGACCCTGGTGCTGTGAAGCAGCAGTGCTAACCACTGAGCCGGCCCTAATTATAAGGATATTGCCAGGGTTGGAGCGTTTAAGGTATAGTGAGAGGCTGAATAGGCTGAGACTGTTTGCCCTGGAGCATTAGGAGACTGAGGGGTAACCTTACAGAGGTTTATAAAATCATGAGGGGTATGGATAGGGTGAATAGTCAAGGTCTTTGCTTAGAGTGGATGAGTCCAAAACTAGAGGGCACAGGTTTAACGTTCGAGGGGAAAGATTTAAAAGAGAGCTCAGGAGGAACTTCTACCCACAGAGGGTGGTAAGTGTATGAAATTAACCATCTCATGAAGTGGTGATGGATGCTGGTACAATTGCAACATTGAAAAGGCATCTAGATGGGTACACGATTAGGAAGGTTTAGAGGGATATGTGCCAAATGCTGGCAAATGTGATTCGATTAATTTGGGATATCTCGTCGGCATGAATTAGTTGGACCAAAGGGTCTGTTTCTGTGCTGTACAGTTCGATGACTATAAATTTATGCATTGCGCATACCCATGCGCAAAGAAAAGCCAAAAACACATGTCTTCTCCACAAATGAGGCCAGTTCACAATGGTGGAGGGGCAAAAAAAAACTAGAGATCTTTCTAGCTGTAAAGTTGGGGTCAGATTGGTCACGTGTAGCCAAAATATTAACCTTGGAATATGACAAAGTAATCTGCATGGAAAGATACAAATGTTTAGGTTGATACCTTCTCTTAACCAAATAAAACTAGAGTTATTATGAAAGGATGTGTGGACATTGATGGACCTGAACATCTGACTGACATGAATCAGGATAATAACACAGCTTAACCCATCAACTTTCAGACGGCCAGCTTTACTCTGATATTCTCATCTTCTGGTATCATATTTCCTGCATTTTCCTATATAATGGCATTGATGATGGAAATCTTATTGATATGAAGTGATACCCAGGACAAATGCATTAAATCAAGAACAGAGCTTAGTAAAATTCTAACTCAAAATTAGAAAAGGGTTTGAGATAAAAAACATATTCTGCAGCTCATTTGAATAATATCCAAAATATCAGTCTAAGTAACTTCTCTCCTATTACAGACATTTCTTAATGAAGTCCACAATGTGATCCACATCTGTCCCATGCAATCCTTTCTATCTGATCAGCCTGAACATAAAAACATTCCTGGTGTGTCTTGAACTTTCTACTTGGCTTGAGCAGATCCCACTTGCTGCTTTTCTATACTTAAAAGATAGTTACAAATGTGCGGAGTTTTAAGTTGCACAAGTTTTGGAAAAGAAATCTGCTCAAAAAAATAAGTAGCCCTTTTATACTTGCTGCTAGTCAATAGATAATGGTAACAACTCTAATAAAAATGCTTCTAAAATTATAGTATATTTACAAGAGGCAACTTGTATGTTTAATGTTGATCTGATTAGCGACATGATATCACAATAGGGTGGCCAGGTGTAAATCCTCAAAATCCCATTGCTCAACTGTTTTTTTTTAGAATATTTAATGCATGTAACAGTATTATTTCACAAAAGGAGGCACTTTCTTTTAAGTATCTAAAATCAGAACTTCCCGATGTGCATTCTTATTTTAAACAAACATAAAAAGCAACATGTCTTTGAAGTTCTCAATTACAATGCATTAGTTGCATACCTGATTATGTAGCTTAGCAATGTTTCAAAATTCCACAGCTGCATGAAATTGCCAGATAAGAAACTATACCAGTGGTGCTCTGCAGTATCTTTAAAATTTATTTTCCTATTAACAAATTAAGTATGAAGATTTTTTTTAAAAAAAACTGCATTCAAAAAAGATGAGAAATTCTCAAAACACTTTTGTACGTAAATCTGATCGGATCTCAAACATTTTCCAGTAAACAACTTTTCCCTAGTTTTAATCCTCGAGAAAGAAATTCACAGTCTTAGATAGTAAGTCCATTAAGATGCAATATTTTCCACTCTTTGCTTTTAAAACTGAAAGGAAACATCTCAGCACAAGAAATTCCAGTATATTATGTAGGTGGTGGGTAATACTGCCCATAGTTCCAGGGTGCTGCATAATTGTACTGTTGGAGAAGACAAAAAAATTTAAATATATGATAGAAACTTTAAATAAAAGCACTTAAAAACTTAATGTATTTTGGTGATCATACAATTTAAGTTTTCATTGTAAACATGTAAACTTCCAGATCAAGTATCATAGTCATATGTAAAGAAAAGCTTTGCCTCTAATCCGCTGTATTCTGATGATTTAGATTTACTTTCGTTTACCCATCTGGGACATGAGCATTGAATTAGGGGAACTTTAGGTAAACCTATGCACATTAGATTCATTGCCAAAACTATTCTTTTGTTTAAATCCCATGGATCCAGCTGACAATAGAATACTAGCCCAAAATAAAGATTAGATTTGCATGCATGTGATATGTTGAAATTCAGCATTCAACTTAGCTGCTCAGTCCACCAGATGTCTTCTTCTCTACTTCAGAGATTCTTAATGCTAAATATAAAATTATTGAGTTGCACAATAGTATAGCACAAAACTTGCAAAATATTGCAAGTGATATTTAGAATTTAAGACTTTTCTGAAATACAAGAGTGAATTAACATTCAAAATTTAATTCTCAAATGAGGATGTTTAGCACCTCCTGGTTACTGGGAAAGTAGTTGCCTGCCATCATGAAGTACTGTAATCCATGTGGTGAAGATGCTCTGACAGTGCTATTTGAGTGTACCTAGATTTTGGTCAAGAGATGGCAAAAGGATGTCAATACATCTTCAAATCTGGATTGTTTTAGACTTGGAAAATAATCTACTGTATTTCCCTGTGTGGCCTGAGATAGTGCTTTTTTTTTAAAAAAACTTCACTTGTGGGACATGGGCGTCTCTGGTGAGGTCAGTATTTAGTGCCCGTCCTTAGTTACCCTTGAAGGTGATTGTGAGTAACCTTCTTGAAGGGCTGTAATCCACATGTTGTAAATAAAAGCACAATGTTGTTAGGCAGGGATTTTGACCCAATGGCACTGAAGGAATGGTGATATATTTCCAAGTCAGAATGCTAAATGACTTAAGGGGAACTTGCAGGTATAGAGTGTCCACGTACCTGTTCTCATTCTATATGGTAATGGTATAAGTTTGGAAAGTGCTATGCAAGGATCTTTGATAACCTAGGAGATGCTGCAGTAGTAATCTTAGTGAAATGTTGCAGTGCATCATGTATTTAGCACACAATACTTGTACAGTGGAGGTGTAATACATTCATCGCCCAGACAGAATATCAATTAGAAATGGAAACCCTGATTAAAGTTGACGGAGAAAGTTGAAGGATAGCAATACTTGTCATGACCTAATGACCATTTGAGACTTAACAGATTAAAGAGACACGAGATTTTTATGATCTGTATTTTTTGTTAAACAAACTAGACTATGTAAGTTTTTACTACTCCGTCCTACAAGTGAATGTGGAGCAAGTGACACCAGGGTAGTCCTCAGTACTGTTGGTTCAGGTCCCAGGGAGAAACAATACCCCTGAAGGAGTTGATTGCAAAATATCCAATTCAACCTAAGTCAATATTTTCAAGTAGAGATTTTTTTTTAAAAAAAGTGTATTAGCACAAAACAGAACACGGAAACTCAGTCCTTCAAAGAAACCAGAAGCGAGTTGATGATTCTCAAACTACTTACCTGATACCAAGCATTGTAATTATATGCAGACTGATTAGCCTGTAAGTCCCCACTCATCAGCTGGGCAGATGCTAATGTTGCATCACTCCTTTGCTTTTTCTCCTCTGGCTCTTCTGACCTGTCACATATAAACACATACACACAAATTTATATGAAGCATTTCATTCTAGAACATATTTTAGAAGGAAGACTTCTCTTGCGAAAATGTGGGATAACCATATTGGTGACAATAAATTGAAATGTACGTTAATTTTAATTCAAATATAATGAGGAATGTTCTATGGTAAAAAAAAACTAGAGACACATTTAACAATGTATGATAAAGTTAGAACATCACTTCAACTCTGCAGCAACATTTTATCCAGACAAAAATTTAATAAAACTTTTCAATATTTCAAGCTTCAGACTTCACTTCTGCCTCATTCTTCCTTTCTCCAGCTTTTCCTTCCTTGCCCTCACTCCCAGCAGGCTACTTATGGTAGTTCAATTTAAGTCTTAAAGTTCTCTTGTAACTTTGAAGCAAGAGTTCTGCTGCATGATTAAAAATCCCTACACTTTGGCTTGTGCTTAAGGTACATCCAAGTCAACCCAGCCATGGATACATAAGGAGCTATTGGGGCAATGTCTGTGACCAACTCTTTCCTTATGAATGTTCCACTTGACCTCACCTAATTCAAATTTGCAGTTTTTAAAAAGGGAACAAATTTGCTTTGTGATGCCGAAGCCTCATTTCCTTATTTATTGCAATTCTGTCAACTCCTGCTACTCACCCAGCTTACCATCAGAAATTAAGTCCTTATTTTGACGTTCTTAAAACACTTTTCAAAAATTTGCACTACTGCCCAATTCTGGAGTTATGAATGTTTCTATCAAAATAACTGCAGTACAACCCATTCTTGCCATTCCCATTCCCATAGAAATTATATGAAAAATAAATGAGTATATCTGAAAAAAAAAGATGTCAAGGTAAAGCTTCTTGTCTTGCACACATCATCAGACAATTTCCAAGAAACACCAAAGTAAAGGGAAAACATTTATAATGCATGAAAATAAAAAAAGTTGATTGATTCGCAAGTGGATTGATTAATAAAGGCTTTATCACAGAAAGCAGATAAGGACCCACAATTAGTTGCCAAGCTGTGTTTCATTCTTAAACCAGACAAACTGACCCCAATTGGTCAAGGCTCAACTGGTCTGCGATAAACCAGAAAACGAGTCAGAGTCCTACAGCATAGAGACACACCCTTTGACTCAAATTGGTCCATCCACGTTAACCCCATTTCCCTGCACTTGGCCCATATCCTTCTAATCTATCCTATCCGTGTATTTGTCCAAATGTCTTTCAGAATGCTGCTAATATACACTCCAAGCACTTTCGCTGGCAGCTCATTTCATAGCCGTACCACCTCGGTGTGTTAAAAAAAAAAGTTGCCCCTTAGGTTCCTTTTTATTCTTTCCCCTCTCACCTTAAAACTGATGCCCTCTAGTTCTCGATTCCCTAAACCTGGGAAAAATACTGAGTGCATTCACCCTATATGTGCTTCTCATTATCTTATACACTCCTATCAGATCACCCATCAGTCTCCTACATTCTAAAGAAAGAAGTCTTAACTTTTCCGATCTCTTCCCCTAACTCGGACCCTCGAGTCTTGATAACATCCTTGTAAAATTTCTTCTGCTCATATTTTGTGTTGAAACAAGTTTGATTAGATAAGATTAGATTCCCTACAGCGTGGAAACAGGCCCTTCGGCCCCACAAGTCCACAATGACCCTCCGAAGAGCAACCCATCCAGACCTGTTCCCTACATTCATTCCTCACTAATGCATCTAACACTACGGGCAATTTAGCATGGCCAATTCACCTAACCTGCACATCTTGGACTGAGGGGGGAAACCGGTGCACCGCAGGAAACGCACACAGACACGGAGAATGTGCAAACTCCACACAGACAGTTGGCCGAGGGAGGAATTGAACCCGGGTCCCTGGCGCTGTGAGGCAGCAGTGCTAACCACTGAGCCACCGTGCCTTTTCTAACATTACAAAAGGATCTTCATCAAATGGGCTGCAAAATGGCAGATGGAGTTCAATCTGGAGAAATGAGAGGTATTGCATTTTAGTACATACAGGGGCAGGACTTACACAATTAATGGTAGGGTCTTGGGCTGAAGTTGTAGAACAGACAAACCTCGGGGCTCAGATACCTGATTCTTTGAAGTCTGAACCACATATAGACAAGGTGGTTAAAGAGGTGTTTAGCATGCTTGCCCTCATCGCTCAGCCCTTTTAGTACAAGTTTTGGGATGTCAAGGTTATACAGAATTTTGGTGAAGCCTCTGCTAGAATACTATGTCTAGTCCTGGTTGCCCTGCTACAGGAATGATATTATCAAACTAAAGAGGGATCTGAAGAGATTTACCAGGGAAGGTAAGTAATCTAATCTAATTAGGGGTTTAGATAGGCTAATGGTAGTCTCTTTTCCGGAAGATGGGGGATTTCAACACTAGGTGGCATATTTTTCAAGATGAGAGGAGAGACTTTTAAAAAAAAGGACATGCAGGACAATTTTCTTTCTTACACATGTGTTCGTGTGTGAAATAAATTTCCAGAGGAACGGAAGGATGCAGATACAGTAACAACATTGTTTTGGAGAGGTATGGGCCAGGAGAAGGCAGATGGGATTAGTTTAGTTTGGGATCACGTTTGGCATGGACTGGTTGGACCAAGTGGTCTGTTTCCATGCTGTAATACTCTATGACAGGGCCCTGTGCAGTAATATATGTACATACATGTGAATTGTCTTGATGAATGCAAGGTGAAAAATTCAACAAAATATCTTTCTACAGCTACACTTTAGTTTCATACTAGCAAATATTTAACAATAAATTCATGATGCTGTACATCTCTATGACTCTATATCAGATTATAACCATGGCCCAACCATATCACACTTCACAAAAAGTGCATCAAGATCATAGGTATGCAGAAAAAGCTAAACTTTAGTTTTTCTTGCTACTTTTGTCAGTCCAATGAACATGTTAAAAAAAAAAGCAGAGACCACCATTCAGCCATTTAAACTGCTCCATTATTTGAGGTTAATGGTTTACTTTTCATTTCAATTCCACTGCCTACACCCTTCAGATCCCAGATAAATTAAAAATATCAATTGCACATCTGTCAAAGCCACTTCTAGTGTAACAAGGCAGGCAAACAGATGTACGTCAGCAAACTAAATGCCAGAAACCAGCTTGATGGGCTAAATGACTTGCTCCCTTCACCATGCTTTGTGAACCACAATAGTGTAGCCTAGTAGTTTCCTTTCTGTGTGAATTCTCTTAAATCAGATAAATATTTGAATACCATTAGTTATTTTTATACAAAAATAAATTAAAAAAAAACTGCAGATTCTGGAAAACAGAAACAAAAGTTCAGCAGGTCTGGCAGCATTTGTTGGAAGAAATCAGAGTTAATGTTTCAGGTGCAGTCACCCTTCCTCAGAATGGTTCTATGTAAGGGTCTCTGCACCTGAAACGTTAACTCTGGTTCCACTTCATAGATGCTGCCACACCTGCTCAGCATTTCCAGCAATTTCAGTTTTTGTGTATGCATAAAATTTACTAAATTAAATTGGCGTCCTGACACTTTGGTAGTATGCTGACAATCCAGATTGTGTTGATTTATATGGATCGACTCATCATATATGTTTGGCTGCAAACAATAAAACAATTTTGCAAAGGGGTACCCACAGGAGAGAAGGCTCATTCAGGAAGTTTACCATGAAAAACAGCTTTTTACCAAAATAAAATTCAATCAACTGTTATGTACTAAGCCAGGCCACTCAAAACATTGTTAAGCAGACAGCTCAGACCATAACTTTGCAATTTGTTTCAGTAAGTGTGCAGTGAAAGTTACCTGAAGTTAGCTAGGTTGACTACTTGATTTTAGAACAGGCAAAAATGCATTCACAAAATTACAGAATGAAACACAAAGAACAGAATAAAGAACCCCTACAGAACTCAGCCTATCCAACTAGACCTAAGTAAGCTGTTCCTAATATACACAACAGTTCCAATAAGCACACTCTCTTCAATACAACACATGCTTACAGGTTGAAGTTGAAGAGAGCCAGAGAGAGAGACAGAGCGATTCCACACAACTCCCTGTTGAACTCCTCACCAGTTCAAGACCGAACTAAAACTGCTCAGCTCAGCTCAGCTGGAGAGCTGACCACTCCCCTTTCTTTATACAAGTCACTTCTAAAACATGACCAATTTGGCCTGAAGTCTCATCTGTTTACATATAAACAAAAGGCCTCTCAAAATCCTTTTCATCTCTGTACCAAACCAGACAGATCGGAGCCCAGCACGGTTTGTTGCCCCTCTGAAAAAAAGTCAATAACAGAGTATCCTTGAGCCAAGGAACAGCTTTTAGAAAAATAGGGGATTAGCTTTGTGACAACTAGAATACAAAAACAAAACTTGCCCATTTTCTGCCTTTCTTTTAGATGACTCTTGCTCTTTTAAAAGCTGTTGATGATCATCATAAGCCACCATGAGTCTAGGAGACAGAAAACAATTAATGGCAGTTTCCAAGGATTTTCAAAATATTTCTGTGCATGTTTTAGTAAATTATGACATCACGGTGGATCATCTGAAATAGCACTTGTTCTATCAGTAGTTTCATCAAAAACCAGAATTCATGATGTTTAAGATAAAAAAAATTGTTAAATTTGTTGTTTGAAAGCAATGCTGACTTTCACAATTCTGTATCTGGAATCACATTCAATAATTTGATTATTTTGTCCTCAAATTACTAACATGTAGACATTTCATATCTGATAAAGCAACAATCCAACTTCATTTAATCTAAAGTGGGCTAACATGCAAACAAGAACAGAACTACAGATCCCGGAAATCTGAAACAAAAACAAATTGCTGGAGAGAAAGAAAAATCTGGCAGCATCTGTGGAGTGGAAGAAGAGTTAATGTTTAGAGTCCAATGACCCTTCACAACCGATGGTAGCTAGGAAAAGGTTGTACATATGCTGAAGACAATGGGTGCGAGAAGTGGGACACAAGAGGGGATGGGGAAGGAGTAAACAATAGGCAGAGATGGTATCCAGGCACAGAACAGCAGTTGATCAGACAAAGGAATGAATAACTGAGCCAGGGAGGAAGAAAAGCTGCTATTGGGGGCCATTACGGGGTGAAACGGGCTGGAAAATGGGTTATTGGAGTCACTGGACTCGAAACATAGCATCTGTGGAGAGGAAGCAGAGTCAGTCACCCAGTTTCTCCAGCAATTTGTTGTTTCTGGCCTAACATGCCTCAACTAAGTTGCACATATCAACCAACACTGGTTGCTAGGTCAAAATATTTGAACACCTGCTCTAATTTCACTGTGGGTGTACCCACAGCTCAAAGACTGCATCCCACTGCCATCCTTAGGAGGCATTTGGGGACATGCAAGCAATATTGCCCTCGCCTGTAGTGCCCTTATTTCATGAAATAAACAAATACTGCGAGAATGCAAAAAGTTACCTTTTTACATCAGAGCCAAAATCTTCCAAAAACTCAACTTTTCGCTGAGAGAAGGCTATTCTCGTTTCTATAGCCATTGAGCTACTTATTGCTTTATCAAAAGCATTCAGAATGTTTTCCTCATTCAGTTTGAGATCTGAATTGTATTCAAGTTCCAAAAGATTTAGATAGAGTTTGGTACTTTCCTAAAAATCACAAACAGATAAGACACGACCATCAGCCAAATGTTTACAAACCAAATAATACTACCTAGTAAAAAGTTGGCAATATTTTACTCATTTCATAGAAACTAACTGACTACATTTAATTGGTGAGCTCCCAAGTCAGATTCCCAGTCTTGACAACAATTTGCACTTGGGCTTCCTTGGAGGAGTTGCACTCGTCTTAGACAGCCTGGAGAATGGGAGGGAAAATAAAAATCAGCATTTTTTGAAAACCACATATCCTGAATTGGTGACAAATTTTTTGTCACGGGATGGGAGTAAGAGAACATACCCAGCTGAATACAGCATGGTATATGGTAGTAGAATAAAGCCATTAGAGCTGTCCCAGTGGGTCAAATTACTGTAGAAGGTAATCTGAAAATACACAGCAATGACGAGAGTGAAAAATAGTTTGGTTTGAATTGCCCACAAAGCTGCTTGTGAAGAGTTTGTTCAATAGTCATAAGAATAATTCAGTTACACACTGAAGCACTTTACTAATGCAAAACAACATTTATATCCATCACTTGTCTTAAGTAGCCACCAACAGATAATAAGTTTTGCACAGGGTAGAATCTTTTCTCAATAATTCTAAAAATAGATTCCTAACTAAATTAAAGAAATGGAAACACTAAATTTTCAGAAACTTAAGGTTGCACACAGTTTTTAAAATTTAAATGCTGCCACTAACTTGATTGAATTTTTTGAAGTAACAAAGAGGATTGATGACAACAGAATGGCGGAAGTTATCTATATGAACTTCAGTAAGACGTTTGACAAGGTTCCTCGTTGTAGACTGGTTAGCAAGGTTAGATCACGTGGAACACTAGCCATCTGGATACAGAACTTGCTTGAAGGGAGAAGACAGATGGTGGTAGTGGAGGGTTGATATTCAGACTCGAGGCCTGTGACCAGTGGTGTGCCAAAAGGATCGGTGCTGGGTCCACTACTTTTCATCGCTTATATAAATGATTTGGAGTGAACATAAGAGGTATGGTTAGTACATTTGCAGATGACATCAAAATTGGAGCTGTAGTGGTCAGTGAAGGAGATTACCTCAGAGTACAACAGAATCTTGATCACACGGGATGAGGAATGGTAGATGGACTTTAATATAGATAAAAGTGAGGTGCTGCATTTTGGAAAGGCAAATCAGGATAGGACTTGTACACCTAATGGTAAGGTTCTGGGAGTGTTGCTGAAAAAAAAAGAGACCTTGGAGTGCAGGTTCATAGCTCTTTAAAAGTAGAGTCGCAGGTAGATAAGATGAAGAGGAGAGAGTTTGGTATATTTGCCTTTAATGGTTAGAGCACAGAGTATAGAAGTTGGGAAGTCATGTTGTGGCTGTACAGGACATTGGTTAGGCCATTTTTGGAACATTGCCTACAATTCTGGTCTCCCTACTACAGGAAGGATGTTGTGAAACTTGAAAGTGTTCAGAAAAGATTTGCATGGATGTTGCCAGGATTGGAGGGTTTGAGCTATGGGAAGAGGCTGAATAGGCGGAGGCTATTTTCCCTGGAATATTGGGGGCTGAGGGGTGACCTTAGAGGTTTATAGAATCACGAGGGGCATGGATAGGGTAACAGACAAGGCCTTCTCCCAGGGTGGGGGAACCCACAACTAGAGGGCATAGGTGTAAGGTGAGGGGGCAAGATTTAAGAAAGAAACCTCAAGGGCAACGTTTTCACATATAGTGTGGTGTGTGTATGCAATGAGCTGCCAGAGGAAGTGCAGAGGCTGGTACAATTACAGCATTTAAATGCTATTTGGATGGGCATTGGAAGGGTTTAGAGGGATATGGGCCAAGTGCTGGCAAATGGGAATAGATTAGTTTAGGATATCTGGTGGGCACGGACATTAGGAATTGGTCAACAATATTTCTCATTGAACTAATTAAGGATCAGCAATTCCCATGATTTCAGGCATGCAATCTCAGGGGGAGATGAGAAAGGCTCACAGGGATTTGAACAGTGCTAACATATTAGACATTAAAACTATTATATTTCACAATGTTTGAATTGTACTGCATTCTCTTTTGTTACAGTATTGCATCCAACATTGTAAAAGGGCCAAGACCTACCCTGCTGGGTTTGAAATATATCATTCACCTCACTGAACCAGAGATGAGGAGGTGTCAGATGGGATGGGGAGGCCAAGGGTAACAAATAAAACAATATAAATAACAAAATTTATCCACCTTGTCGTCAGAGAAGTAATTCAAAAATGAAGCTATTATCTCACCACAAACAGATGAAAGCAAAAACAACTGATCGCCAATATAATCAAGCTGAGTAACATTTCTGTAATTCATTTATTATGGCTCAATTATATAACAGTAGGGAATTAACCATTTCAAGTTTGAGGGAAAATTGCATGCAGTTGTTTCATCTTGGTTTCCTGCCATGCTCTATTAGTGGAACAGCCTTACAATTTATTTAGGGGATAGTGCAAACAAGCAAGAATGCACACAGCTACTTTTGCAAGTGATTCCGTACTATAGATGATTCACCAGCAATTTTTATCTGGAACTGGTTTAAAAAAAAAACTCAGCAGCCACTTTGATCCAATGAAACTTAAGCTCACAATTAAAACGCTAATTGAAAACAAAACAACATTAATATAGAATAGTTAAAACATGTAACGATGTTAAGAGAAATAACAAGCTGCTCATTAACCACAACAGAATGCAGACATCCTTCGCTGCTTTAGAAGCTTAATTTACACAAGTTGTTTTAATGCTGATATTTAAGTATGTAATAATTTCCATCATACCTTATCAAAGTCTATTGCTTCCAATAGGACCTTTCTGGCCTTAGGAAGACTTTTCTCTACTTTGACTAAAAGACGAGCCAACTTCACAGCATAGAAAGATGCTTCGTTAGGTGTTTTGCTGTTTTTAATTGCATCCTGTAGCAGAAATTCTGCTTCATCCATATTCCCATGGCGACGTTCTAAGCTCACTCGTCTCAAGCGGACCATAGCTAACCCTGGTACAGATTCTTCTAGCATTTTCAAGATTCTTCTAGCTTCATTAATGTTTCCTGGAACAGAAATAACAAAAAAATGCAGATTAAATGAATTCAATACTTCACAAACAACGACCATTGAAATCATACTGATGGAAATTCAGTTCCAAAGTGCAAGTCAATTTTCCCCATTATAAGACAAATCTACATCTATTTCAGTTAAATTCATCAAGAATTTATATCAAATGGAATTAAGCACCAGATTTTGATTTATATCTTCAATTTACCTTGCTGTTCCTCAAAAGCTGCCCAAAGTAAATGTACCATGGGTTTCTTTGATAGATGAACTGTACATGCTCTGCTGTAGACATGTCGCACAGCTTCACTACTGTGGTTTTCCATGTATTTAGCATACTGAAATTTAAAAACACAGACATTCATTCTAACTCAAGTTACTGACCAGATTATAGATTGCTAAATCAAATTTAGATGCCAATTACAAATTAATTGCATTTAATAAAAATATTAATTGGGATTCACTTAGGTATAAAGATATGAAACAGGACAGTGGTTGAACTAGGTGGTCGTTTGTAACATTTTGCTCTGTAAATAAAGCAGACCAAAAATTGGCTCCAATGCTATTTAACTGGCTTTCCGGAATGGAAAACTGGATTTCTTGGACACCAAGCTTGAAGTAAATGACTCTTCATACTTTTGTAAACGTGTTACACATAACTTGAATGACCTCAAATGATTGACTGTTTCAGTTGTTTAAAGGAGAGAATGCTTCTTGCAATAGAAGCACATTTTTAAAAAAGGTGAGAGGAGAATTTCTTTAGTAATTATCTAATTAAGAAATTAGCAGTAATTTAAAAAAAAAGACAGACAGGGTGGCTTGCACGTGGAATGAACTTCTTAAGTGGTGATGTGGGTACAATTACATTTAAGATATTTGACAAGTTCAAGAATAGGAAAGCTCGAGGGATACAGGCCAGGAGCAGGGACTAGTTAGTTTGGGATTACACTCGGCATGAACGGGTTGGACCGAAGTGTCTGTTTCTGTGCTGTCTGATTCTGGTAAAAATAGGCATTCAGGGTCCAACACTAACTGGCATCACAACGTTTGGGCCATCATGAAGATTGTTTTATGTCATGTTATGTTATAGTCCAATACAATGTATTATAAAATATAATCTACAGACTCAGGCCTTTACATACCAAGTTTAAAAACATACCATTTAAGGTGCCAATACTACTTGCCTTTATCCAGAAGTCTTCATAAAGGGCACAAGCAACAAGACACCTTTCAAACAAAACCACCACACGTTCAAGAGTTCCATTTTCTATCTCAAAGTCAAGATAATCTTTCCAGTTTTTTAGCTGTATTTTTTCCAATGGTTTTACATGAAAGTAAGGCCGTTTAATCTATCATAGAAGGCAAATAAATTAAAATAAGTGCTCTATCAGACATTTCTTCCACAGAAAATCTCAAAATGCTAAAATTCAAATGCTCAAATTCTAAATCTTGTATAAGTATTCTTCAATAGCCATTAAAATTTCTCATTAGCACAATTAGAAACCGGAAACTGGAAAGCAACTTATTTATTCTATCATAGATGATATGTGGATGTATTCAAAGTTAACATTCTTAAAAAAAAATCTATAGTTTTTTTTCCACCAGTATAACTCACCAGCAATCCCTGGCAATTCTTTAACCACACCTTTTCCACCATTTTCAAATTTGTTACACAAAATGGTGCGTAAAGTCAATCTGACTTTGCTTGCATCAGGAATATTTCAGAATTTTACAAATTAGTGCATCAGCCATGGTTTAATGGCATCACTTGCCCAAGTATCAGGAAACTGTGGATTCATGGCATGTTTGAAATTAGGTGGTGCTAGTGTTGCATTGTTAGAGGTACAGCCTTCCAAATCAAAAGATGGGGATAGCAGACTCAAGTTAAAAATCACACAACACCAGATTATTGTCCAAAAGATTTATTTGGAAGTTCAAGCTTTTGGTGGACCTCTCCTTCATCAGGTAGTTCATGCTAGTGCATTGTATCAAAGATTTTCACCTTCTAACTTCCATTACCTCTGTGCCCAGATTCATTCCCCCTTAATTCTGAGTGTGTTTGTCTTTCCTGCAAGTTGATGCGAATTTTATTAGCATTTGAATAAAAGCCCATAATCTACTTAGACCACTAATTATTTCTTATTTTATGAAAACTATTTAAAGGATTTCAAATATGTATGATTAAAATTGTATGCAGATTGATCCTGACAAACTGCAGCAAATTAATGACCTATAATTTCCATTCTTGATCTCATCTTTTTGTCTGCTAGAAAGTCATATGCGACCTCATGACTTCTTACATTATTTTTCTTCAAAGAAATTCTCAAGAGTCTTTGTAATTCCTTCAAATACAAAAACCCACATAAATTATTGTATAACCAGTGATTTGTCAGAGTAACGTTCAAACATGGCGCTGTTATTGAATTGTTTTGCTCCTCCCCACCCCACTTAAAATTGCAACGTTAAGTAAACTGCTGTCAATTCCATTAATAATGAAGTTTATGAAATACAGCAATGCACAGAGTATAATTATATGAGCAATTAAAATATTTTAAAAGTAATGGGACAAGAGAATCAGATACGATCTACATTACCTGATCTTTCTCGCTTAAAACACAATGACAGAACTTGGATTTACTGTAAACTGCTTTTCAGAAATTATTGCTAAGTCTGACCATTTTTCCTGTCTTGAGGTTCTGAAAAACTTCCCTATTATTGAATGGTGCAAAGATTAAATTTTGTAACTACATATCAGTGGCGTGAAAGATAACAATCTTGGTCAGGGACAAAAATCAATTCTTATCTGGAAAAATAGCCCAGCAGGAGAAGAATATCAAAATTTGCAAAATATAGTACATGAGTAGGATAGCACATTACAGGACAATCAAATAAATAGATGGACTTTAATGAAGGGAAGGATAAAGTCATAAATGGGAGGATCAAGAGGCCATGTACCCTTTTCATTTATTCATATAAGCATTGCTAACTAGGTCACCATCTACAGTACACGCCCAAACATACTGGGAAGTTGGTGGTGAGCCGCTTTCTTGAACTGCGACAGTTCTTAGGATAGGTATATCCACAAGGTAAAAACAAGGACTGCAGATGCTGTAAACCAGAGTCTAGATTAGAGTGGTGCTGGAAAAGCACAGCAGGTCAGGCAGCATCCGAGGAGCAGGAAAATCGACGTTTCAGGCAAAAGCCCTTCATCAGGTATATCCACAGTTCAATTAAGGACAGGTGTTCCAGGACTTTGGCCCAGTGACATAATAGCATTACAAATCAATTTAAATCTTGTTCCAAATAAAGATAATTTGGGGTTTGGACTGGAATTGTGATCCCATGTGTCTGTTCTAGTGTAAAATTCATGGAACATGTCAAAGGAGCTTTGGCATGTTGCTGTAGTGGATCGTGTAGATGGCAAGCACTGCTGTCATTGGGTGTGGTAAATGAAGTGAATGATGAAGGTTGTGGATATGGTGTTTGTCAAGTTGATTACCATGACCTGATGGTGTCAAGACAGTGTGTTTTGGAACTGCATCCATCCAAACAAGTACAGAGCTTCCATCACATTCGAGACTTATGCTTTGCACATAGATGGCCAAGAAGAAAACAAAGAAAGTTACTTGCTTCAAAATTCTTAGCCTCTGCCCTTCTTTTCTGGCATTGCATTTATATTTCCAGTCCAGCTTAATTTCTGGCCAATGGTAATATCCAGGAGTTAATAGTGAGGTAATTCAGTTGAAATTATGATAATTAAATGTTACAGGGAGATGGTTACATTCTATCTTTTTTGAGAGATGGTCATTGACTGAGGGAAGGTCATTAACAAAGCTGGGGGTCAGTTAGCTAGATGCTGGTTTGTGATGCCAACAGCACAGGTTCAATTTTTGCACTAGCTGAAGGTGTTATGAAGGTCCCATCTTCTCAACCTTGTCCCTTGGTGGAGGGATGGTAACCCTCAGGTTAAACTACCACCAGTTGTTTCTAATCAGAAAGCAGTTCTATCTTCTGGTAGGATGAGTGACGAGTGCCCTCAGTCTTACCCCGATGAACTCCTGCAGTGATGTCCTGGCAAACCCTTAAACAAATACTGTTTTAATATCAAGGGTAGTCACTTCTACCTCACCTCTGGAATTCAGCTCTTTTGTTTATGTTTCAAACAAGACTGTAATGAGTTTAGGGTATGAGTTGCTCTGGTAGAATACAAGCGATACAAGAGCAGAGGTTATTTCTAAGCAAGTGCCACATAACAGCATTGTCAACCTTTTCCACCACTTTGTTGATAACAGAGTTATTAGAGGGGTCAGATTTTACTTGTTTTTCATGGACAGGACATATCTGGCAACATTGCTGGGTAGATACCAGTGTTGTAGTTATAGATAGAGCTCAGTTAATGTTCTGGAGCACAGGTTGAAGCAGAAATAGATGAACCATTCAGTACCTCAGGCTGAAGTGCTTGTAAGTGGTTCAGCTTGTCTTCAGCATTAATTTTCTGGGTTATCTTATAATTTACAATGATTTTTGTGGAGTCACCTCCTTCTTTTGGCTGTTTACCAGCATCCTTTACAGCTTTAAGCAGCAGGATTGCACAGTTTAGACCTGATCCATTGGAAGCAAGATCACTTAGCATTTATTAAACACACGCTGACTCCACTGTTTCGCATGCAAGGATTTCTGCTTTGTAGCTTCACCACATTGACACCTAATTTTCAGTATATCTGGTGCTGCTCCAGACATGCCTCCTTGGCCTCCTCATTGAGCCAGGAGAGAACCCCAGCTTATAGTAATGAGAGTGTGAGGATATGCTGGTCATGGAGCTACAAATAATGCTTGAATGCATACTCCTGTTGATGGCCCACAGCATCTCAAGAGTGACCAGTTTGAGTTGTCAGATCAACAGTGGTAGGGCCATACAATATGATGGAAAATACCTTCATTATGAAAATATGGTTTTGTCTCTGTACAGAAGTTGTGGTCATTTCTACTAATTCTAACATGGACAGATTCATCTGGCACAAATAGATTTTAAATTGATGAGAAATAGGAAAAACGTATTTCTCCCCTAATTAAATTCCCTCGATACCTGCTATAGATCCAGTGTATTAGCTATAAGATTCCCATAGGATTCATTTTGCTCTGTAAATAGTGGCTAACAGTTACTAAACAATAATCGTGTGACAGACATTGAAGTCTCCTAACCATTTTATGCCCTTGCTTCATTCAATGCTTGCTCAAAACAACACTCAATGAGGAGTACTGATTCAGCAGCCATGGGAGAGATGAGAAGGACATTTTATCCTGAGGGTGTAAGCCTGTTGAGCTCTTCTCCAGAATAGTGGAAGCAAGGTCAGTGAATATTTTTAAGGCAGAGGTAGATTCACGACCAAGAACAACAAAATTGGGGGACACAATCAGATTAGCTGTGATATTTTTGAATTGCAGATCAGGATGGAGATGCCAAATGCCTTAACCCAGCTTCTAATTCATATGCTTAACCTGATGCCTTGACGTTTCATAAGATCCAGAGTCAAATGTTGAAGATGCCCAGCGCAAGTTCTTCCAAACTGCATACCACTTTGCATTCATCCCCTGATAGGTTTGCTCCAGTGGGTGATGCTGGTATCTAGGCAATTGCTGCGAGATATAATCCCAAGAGTATGACAATGCCAGGCTGTGGCTTGACTAACTTGAGACAGTGCTCCCCAGAACCTAGTTAAGGGATAACTTTGCAGTGGCAAAAGGGCTGGGTTTGCTGTTGCAGTTTTCACTGCACAGATTGATGTCAGATGGACCAAAGAGGTGCAGGTTAGGTGAACTGGCCCTGGGAAATGTAGGATTATGGGGATAAGGTAGGGGTGAAGGTCTGGATGGGATCCTCTTTGGAAGATCAGTGTGGACTCGATGGGCCCAATAGCCTGTTTCCACACTGAAGGGATTCTATGATTCTGGTTTCATTTCTTAGACTTTGTAGTGGTTCAACACAAGACTAATTTGTTGAGCAGTTTCAGGGTGTATCTAAGAATCAACTACATTGTTGGAGGTATTGAGTTACATGGTGGCCAGATCCAGCAAACAGATCTTTCCTTAAAAGGACATTAGTGAACCAGATGGGAATTTATAACAATTGACAATAGTTCCATCGTCCAGATTTATTCTAGAGTTATTAACCGAATTCAAGTTCGTCATTTGCCTTGATTGGATTTGCACTCACGTCACTAAAGCAGTAGTCTGGGTGATTAAAAAGTAAATTCAAATGATGATAATTTGAAAAAGGGTACAGGAACATTTATACATTTTTGGAAGTGGTAGAGTGAGTTGAGAAAATGCATGGCTATTGATGTGATATTATGCTAAACAGTCATAAAATAATTGATAAGACCTCAAATTGTTCACGTCTAGGCACCATAGTTCAGTAAGAAAATGCACAATTTTGAGGGAGTAGAGAGATAGTTTTATCAGGCTGACACCAGAGATGAAGAACTCCAATTACATGGAGAGGTGGGAGAATCTGGGATTATTGCAAAATAGACAGACTATGTTCTCTTATATCTTAAGGGAAACAAAATTATGGATATATTTTGCCTCAAGTTCATGCCTGTATTGGGCAAAAATGAATCTTATAAACAAATAGCATTTTGTAGCACTTTTGTTTTTAGAATTTCCACATTTAATTTCCTTTTAATACTTACCCCTTCTTCAAAAGCCCATCGTCTGCTAACTTCATTCTCATTATGATTATATATTTCCTGACGAACTTCAATTATTCTATGACGCATATTTTCTATTTCAGAGACAATCTGAAAGAACAAAATCAAATCCTCACCAAATAGAAGTGATAACAAAAGTAATTAATTTGGATGAAACTAAATAGGAATATGAATAGCACGAAAATAATTCAACATCTCAGACTTGAGCCAGAATTAAATGTATTACAGGGACAACTGTATAGAAAGCACAAGCACTTTGGGAAGACTAGCCTCAGTTTTATTGAAACTTGAAAGAAATTCAATGCGCAAGTGGGAGAGACTGAAAAGAATTAGAAATGAGGGAGTGAGAGAATGACCGTGGGATCTGGGTGGAAAAGCCCAAAACAAAAGGAGAGGAATGACAGACATGCTCACAAAAAAAAGATAAGATAAACAAAAGACAAGAGAAACAAGACCAAAGAGAAGCAGCTAAAATCAAATTGATTTTAGCATGCAGGTACAGCAGGTAGTGAAGAAGGCTAATAGCATGCTGGCCTTCATAACAAGAGGAATTGAGTATAGAACAAAGAGGTGCTTCTGCAGCTGTACAGGGCCCTGGTGAGACCACACCTGGAGTACTGTGTGCAGTTCTGGTCGCCAAATTTGAGGAAAGACATTCTGGCTATTGAGGGAGTGCAGCGTAGGTTCACAAGGTCAATTCCTGGAATGGAGGGATTACCTTACACTGAAAGACTGAAGTGACTGGGCTTGTATACCCTTGAGTTTAGAAGACTGAGAGGGGATATGATTGAGACATATAAGATTATGAAAGGATTGGACACTCTGGCAGCAGGAAACATGTTTTCGCTGATGGGTGAGTGCTGAACCAGAGGACACTGCTTAAAAATACAGGGTAGACCATTTAGGACAGAGATGAGGAAAAACTTCTTCACCCAGAGAGTGGTGGCTGTGTGGAATGCTCTGCCCCAGAGGGCAGTGGAGGCCCAGTCCCTGGATTCATTTAAGAAAGAGTTGGATAGAGCTCTCAAAGATAGTGGAATCAAGGGTTATGGAAATAAGGCAGGAAGCGGATACTGATTAGGAATGATCAGCCATGATCATATTGAATGGCGGTGCAGGCTCGAAGGGCTGAATGGCCTACTCCTGCACCTATTGTCTATTGAAAGAGGAAGTTATCAAGTAATGAAGCATACAAAATACAATGGATAATATCCTTAATGCAGAATATAGGGAGTTAGAAAGGAAGCTAAAAGCAGAACCTCAAAACATAGCTCTCTCAGGATTGTTAATTTTTATTTTTCAATCTTGGGATATGGGCATTGCTGGCTGACCAGCATTTACTGCCCACCCCATGTGGTGGGGAGAATATAAATAGAAGGGTATCAGTTAAGTTGATAGATATTGCAAGGTGGTGTGTTTCAGATTCCTGGGCCATTGGTACTGGTTCTGGGGAAGGTGGGACCAGTACAAGGTTGACAGATTGTATCAGGCAGATCTGAACAAATGTCCATATGGGAGTATTTGCTCGCATGGCAGCTGGGGAGAATTGAATTGAAAGGCAGGGCTAATGGGACAAATGTAGGGACACAGAAGAGGGGAAAATACTGGAGAAAAAATTCCTGGATTATTTACAAGCTGGTTTTCTGGATCAGTGTGTTTAGGAACCAATTAGTAAATAGGTCATTCTAGGCTGGGCATTGTGTAAATGTGAAAGCATTATTGCTAATTGAGTTGCGCAAGTTCCTTTGGGAAAGTGTGACCCTAATGATATAAATCATTAAAGACAGACAATAATGCAGTTGATTGAGAATCTGAATCTAAATAAAGGAAACTTTAAACAAGCATAGCTGGTGCCTTGTTGAAGTGACGATGATGGATAGGCAATGGCAAATATCTAAAGAGAACATGTAGGAGATGCAACAATTGTTCATTCTTATCTGGCATAGAAATAGGAAAGTTAGCCTGACCGTGAAAAGGGCAATTAGATCCAAGAAGAGTGTTTACTAAGTGGTTAAAAAAGACTGGAGAATTGAGAGAAGTTTAAATTTTGAAGGCCAAAAGGATTAAGTGGGAGAAAACAGTAGGAGAGTAAGTTTACAGGAACATACAAATTAAATGGGAATAGCTTCTATAGTATTTGAAAGAATTACTAAAGACAAATGAGGTCTCTTACAGTCAAAAATAACAGAAGCTATAGTTGGTCGACTTCACAAAAACACAAGTAACATGCAAAATGCATGGACTAGTGAGATGAATTATCTGAAGAAAATTGGCATTAATAATGGAAGCATGTTAAGACAATCAGAGAGTCTGCTTCCATGCTGTAGGATTTTTCAGTCCAACTAGTCCACACCAACCATACTCCCAAGCTAAACTAGTCCCACTTGCCTGCATTTAGCCTATATTCCTCTAAACCTTTCCTATTAGTGTCTATCCAAATGTCTTTTAAATATTCTAACTGTACCTGCCCCTATCACTTCATCTGGCAGATGATTCTGCCAGAACCAGCATCTATGAGAAAAAGCTGCCCCCTTGCTATCTATGCTCCTCATGATTTTATAAACCTCCAAGGCAATCCCTCAATCTCCTACACTCCAGTGCATAAAGTCCAAGCCCATTCAACCTCTCCTTGTAACTCAAATCCTCTATTCCCAGTAACACACTGGGAAGTCTTTTCTGAACCCTCTCCAAGTTAATAATAACCTTCCTATAACATGGCAACCAGAACTGTACTCAGTACTCCAGAAGATGCCTCACCAATATCCTGTACAACCTCAACATGACATCCCAACTCCTTTACACAAAGGGTTGAGCAATGAAAGCAAGTTTGCTCAACACCTTAACCATTCTGTGATACAAATTCCAAAGAATTATGCACCTGAACCCCTAGATGTCTGTTCTACAACACTACCCAAGGACCTACCATTAATTGTATAAGTATTGCCCTTGTTTGTATTACCAAAATCCAATACAGGTAGACAATCCTTTCTCCAAGATGCTCCAAAGTCCGAACGTTTTCTTTGTGAAGTTTTTTTCTCATTAATAAGGTTGTTTGGCAAGCAGTTAACCCAAGTTGACACCCATTCTGTGGGTCACTCAGATGAGACATGTGGGGGCATGGCCCAGCACTGGCAGGTCTCTCTCTCAAGCCCAGTTTTACTGATTAAAAATCTTACCAGAGGAGCAGATTCAAAAATTTCACCAAACTGTCACTTATTCTGAAGAATTTTGAATTCAGAAAACCAGCTGGTCCTGAGCATTTCAGATAAAGGATTGTGCACCTGTACCTTGTATTTATCCAAATTAAACTCCACCTACCAGTTAGCCCATTGCAAAAAAAAGCATGATCAATTTGGCCAATCTTCACTGTCCACTATACCACCAATTTTCAGAACAAAAAAAAAGCCACAAACTGCAATGCAAAATTCGAATTCCAGCACAGGCACAAGGAAGAGAATTTCGTTTCAGAATTTAAATGCTCCAGTAAGCACAAAATTACCTATTAACATCCAAAGGACATGCATGGAAAACAATGATGGGTGATGAAACCCAATGCTAATTTGAGGCTGATTAGATTTAGAAACAATCATCTTGACTGGGAAAGGTGTGTTGCAGAATATGAATAGAATAATACAGAATAGAATTTCTACAGTTAGGAAACAGGCCCTTCTGCCCAATAAGTCCACATGGACCTTCTGAAAAGTAGCCCACTCAGATCCATTCTCCCTACCCTATATTTACCCCTGACTAATGCACCTAATCATCCCTGAACACTCTGGGCAATTTAGCATGGGCAATTCACTTAACCTGCACATCTTTGGACTACGGAAGGCAACCAGAGCACCCAGAGGAAACCCACGCAGATACGGGGAGAATATGCAACCTCCACACAGACAGTTGCCAGAGGTTGGAATCAAACCTGGTCCCTGGCGCTGAGGCAGCAGTGCTCACTACTGAACCACCGTGCCACCCCCTCCTTTACGTGGAGATTGGGTTCAGCATCAGATCACTTATGAAGGCCAGTAAAATGGAACCTCGCTCAACGAATCAGAAACCTTCGAACACAGCACAGATTGCTGGCCTGGAAGCTTAGAGGTGACCACTGTTGATAAGTGATTCTTCGGCTTCCATTGCAATACAGCAAGCTATTCTTCAACAGATCACTATGTACATAGAGGCACCCAGGAGCATGGCAATGGCACTGTGCAAGAGTAAGGATCAGTCAGGTAGACAGCTTACCTGTTTCCACACTTGCCACTCTACCAGTGCCCCCCGTTTTTCCTTGACTGGCAGGAAGCTCCGCCATTCAATTAAACAACGGTCAACCAGTTTGTGTACTAACTTCCATATTCCCATCTACTCCAATGGAGTATGATTTCCCTGCCTAACAAGAATCTACCTTTATTTACCTTTAAAAAAAACTCAAATGACCTCACCTCCACTGCCTTTTGTGGCAGAGTTCCAAACTCAAAGTCCTCAGAAAAATACTTCCTCCTCAAAAGGGTGATGCCTAACTTTTACAGTGTCCTCTACCTTAGCACTCACTCAAAAGAAGAAACATCTTCCACAACCACCTTGCCACCACTATTCAGGGATCTTATACACTAATCAAATTACCCTTCATTTTTCTCAATTCCAGTGGAATCAAGCCCAATCTGTACAACTTTTCCTTGTAAGATAAACTGCTTATTCCAGGTTTCTATCTAGTAAATAAAACAGAACTTGACAAATCTCTGAACTTGGAGGTTGTAACTATAGACATAACAAGGAGTCGCTTGTGGATGCGGTTTACTTGGGCGTTCAGAAGGCTTTTGATAAGGTCCCATGTGTTGTACATCTCTATGACTATGTGCTAAATGCTGGCTGCTTGGATTAAGAACATCTGTCAGGTCTGCTTGCACAATTAAGAGAGGTTAGTCTTTTTGTTTTATAAGTTAGTAAATGTTAGTAAAAATACTAGGCCTATATGCTTTAAATTAGAAATTGTACCCGTTCTAAATAAAAGAATAGAGGTTATTCAACTGATTACCACAGCTGGGTTCACTATTTGCCAGTCAGCGTTTCATTCATTCATGCAATTTCACACAAGCACTGTTTTGATTGTTCATTTCTTAAGGGGATAATGGCCCAAGTATGTACTAACTGGGGAAAATGTTTGGTGTTCCAGATTCGGGAAACTTTTGGTAAGGGCTGATTAAATTATCTTTCGTGGAGACTTGAAGGGGACGGTATTGTTTACAATATTGACCCCTGTTCAGGGGTAGCTTCTGATGTAGAAATAGGCCTGGTAAGGGTTTATGGTGAAAGACCAAAATTAAAACATCCCTATGTTGTAATAGTAAAATATATTACAAAATGCATGTAAATGAATGAATAAAAGTGCGTTTTGGTAAACAACAGATTAGTAAAGGGTTATGAATGAATGCATGGAAACCCGGTATTAAATAGGTTTAGTAAGCTGGTGACTGAGTAAAATAACCTAAAACACATTATCGCTCAACATGTAGCCAGAGTCTGGTTACTTTGTAATAAATAGTAATTCGTGTAAGGATATAAACATAGTCTCTGCTTTTTGGGTCTGAAAATCAGGTAAATTGGGGAATTTTGAGTGCATATTTTAACATCTTTAACTCCACAAATACTGAGGCTTGATTTCCCGCAAGCTGTTCCAGGGAGCCATATTAGAATATCATGTGGAAAGATGTGAAGTTATTCATTTGGTATTTTTTTTAAAAAGGGGCGTTTGGGAAGCATTGGTCTTGTCTCACTAAAAGGCCTTAACTGCATCAGTGGAAGTAAAAATGTCTTGCTGCAAATGTGTAGCACCTTGTGAGATCACACTTGTGTAACATACAGCTCAAACATTTACCAGATTGATCCCTGGGATAGTGGGATCTTATTATTAGAAATGGAGAAACTAGACGTGCATTCTCTTAATGTTTTGAGGATACAACCTCACCCACACTTATGATATGCACATGAGGTGGAAATGGATAACATGCTCCCCTGACTGGTGAGGTTAGGACCAGGTGACAGCAATGTATTAGACTCAGATAAGGGGGAATTTTTTCACTGAGGGGGTGAGTCTTGGGAATGCTCTAGCCCAGACAGCAATCATGGCTTAATTGTTGAGCATGTCTGGGATAGACATTTATATCTTCTGGTGAATAATGATATCAAAAATATAGAGATTGCATGCAGAAACGAACTTTGAGGCAGGTGAACAACCATTATTTAATTAAATAGCGAAGCAGCTTGATATGCTGAAAAGTCTGCTCCTAAGGTTATATTTCTAACCTTCATTTTTGATGCAGCATGGCTGATAAATTTCAATATGTTTAACACATGCACAGTAGTAACTAAATTTTGATCACCATGCTTTAGACTTTCATAGTTGCCTGGATTATTGTAAAATACTCCATGCACATTGAACTGCTCGTCTCCCAGGCTGATATTTCCTTCCTTCAGTACCTCGTTGAGCCATACAGTTGTCATCTTGTATCTTCAAATTCTCCCAGCTGCAGTGTAGTGGATTGTTTTGCCTCTAATTTTAGTAGCAGGTCAGGCAGCATCCAAGGAACACGAAATTCGATGTTTCGGGCATAAGCCCTTCATCAGGAATGATGAAGGGCTTATGCCCGAAACGTCGAATTTTCTGTGCCTTGGATGCTGCCTGACCTGCTGCGCTTTTCCAGCAACACATTTTCAGCTCTGATCTCCAGCATCTGCAGACCTCACTTTCTCCTCTAATTTTAGTATTTCTCCATGTCACTCGCTAATAGGGTTCGTTTTTGGAATTGAAAAAAAATTCGTTTTTTTTCCCATTTATTTTTATTTCCTTTCTTTCTCCACATTAATTTCAATACTTGTTAAATATTGAAACATAGAAAATAGTCAAAAAAAAAACCTTGAAGAAGTTTGTCAGAAGTGATTTCTCTTTCATATGTTCATGTTGACTGCCCAATTGAACCATTTTTAAAGTGTCCAGTTGTTACATCCTTTATTGTAAATTCTAACGTTTTCCTACTAACCCAACATCAAACTAAGAGCTCTGCACTTGGCCATTTTCCCACTCCCTTCTTTTGCAAATAGTGGGTTTAGATTTGTTGCTTTCCAGTCTGCAGAAACCTTTTCAGAATGTAAAGAATTCAGGATGTACATCCACTAACTCTATAGCCACCTCCTTCAACACACAGAGTATGTTAATTTGTTCCAGGAACAAACTTTCGACCCCTTTATTAATTTCTTTCAGTTGCTCAGTCCCTTGTATTTCTGGGAGTGTCTGCCTCTTGCTCCAAGGTGATAAATTTTAGTGTCTCCACCTCTAATGGAGGAGTTTTGTTCTATCTAATATTTAGCTTTAAATATATTTAAAAGAAACTTTTACTGCACCTTTTTTGCTCATGAGTTGCATTCATAGTCAGTTTCGTGGTTGCCCTCTGAGGAAAATTGCTCCCAATCGTCAGACTTATCACTGTTACACAGCATCCACTTCTTTTGATTGCATTCAATCTTTAACTTATTTTGTTACCTTTCTCATTGGGCATTTGTGCCTATGGTGAATGCGTGTTGGATGCAGGCATGTAATATTTTAAAATGTTAGCTTTTTCGTGCATTATCCAAAGCCCAAGATATGGCCATGAGTATTCAGGAAAGTTCCTTATAAAACACTACATTTGGGCAATTCCTCTTCAAAATGACAGAAAATATACAATACCTTTGGTTATCTTTCAGGAACCAAAAGTGCACAGTAACCATGTGGTCTCACCAATTATTACGACCTACTTTTATACTTTTTATTGCAATGGGAAAGGAATAAGGTTCATTGCTTTCACATGTGCCACACTTGCGTACAGACAAGTACTATATAACATTGGTTTCCTCAATGTGAATTGGCTATAACGCAATTGAAGAATTTAGACCATTGTTTGTAGAATGCGAACTTTCCTTACCTGTACTGGCTATAAAGTGAATCTGGCTCTATTAGTTTAAACAATACTTCTATTAGGAGATTTGCTTATAAAACTGGATTGCATGGTAACGGCACTACTGCATTATATCAGAACTCATTGTATTTATCTTTTGCAATTCACGTGCCAATACACCCAGATCCCAATGAGCTGCCAAGTTCTGTAATCCCTACAAATAATGTGCTGCTTCTCATTTCTATCTGCTAAATTGGACAATTTCACATTTTGCCACATTATACCCTTCTTTTTTGCCCAATCACAACATATTTATAGCTCTTTGCAGACAACTCCCGTTGTCGCAACATACTCCTGTGTACTGGTGTCAAAGTGATAAAGCTAGATAGACGTGGCTAATCTATTTTTCATTTGTGCATTATATTTTAAATTTTGCTTTCTTTCAGTCTTTGCAAACCGAAGCAATTTATATCAAATTCGATGAAGCTTTGGCTTGAATATTTGGTATGACATTTTTGTAGTTAATTCTCTTATATAAATGCTTTCCTACTGAGGAAGGAGTCCATTGATAAACTCTATGTCTTTTAGTTTTGGCAAAAGTGAGGACTGCAGATGCTGGAAGTCAGAGTCTAGAGTGGTGCTGGAAAAGCACAGCTGGTCAGGCAGCAGAAGAGCAGGAAAATTGACGTTTCAGGCAAAAGCCCTTCATCAGGACGGCTTTTGCCCGAAACATCGATTTTCCTGCTCCTCGGAAGCTGCCTGACCCCCAGTCTTTTAGTTTTGCTCATTCATTCCTGATGAAGGGCTCTGGCCCGAAACGTCGAATTTCCTGTTCCTTGGATGCTGCCTGACCTGCTGTGCTTTAACCAGCTACACATTTTCAGCTCACAATCAATGAATGACAAACTCAATTAGCACAAAAACTTATATTACAGAAAGCCAGGCGTCTACCTTAAAACTATCTTCACTGGTCAGAATGCATGCCAGGATTCATACAGTTCACCATGCTAAAGATTGGCCTTATTGGCAACTTCACAAATAGGGCTCAAGCCATTTGTTCACTGTGCAAACTTGAAACAAATCAACAACAAATTTGATCGGTTTCAAGGCTGTCCCACTAGATTAAAGCTATTGGGTTTCGGTAATTCCTCACACTATATCACACAAACTCATTCAGGGCCCTAACGTTGATCATTCAATCTCGAAAAGGGGTCCAGTGCACCTCAGATTACTCTGAAAGTGTCTCAATAACAGGTGAAGTTAGGTATTTTACACTTCTAGTGTGTAGTATCACTCAAATGATGTTCACTACCAACAAGATGCTGCTTTTAAGCCAAAAAGATGTATTGCTTATAATACAAATAAGTGATACAGCACATGAATTTCAGTGCTGGCGTGATGCCAAGGAGCATATCCCTTCGACAATTCATAAAACGTGGAGTATACTCAACCAGACTGCTTTTGCGAAACTCAAGTATCCAACAATGGCTGTCTGTAGTTATGTAACTGGAAAATATTTGCTAGATACCCCTGTGTGAAGAATTATGCAGACAATCAATTTAGGAACATCAGTTGAGGAAAAGGCCTGCTTGCTGTCAGCATAAAAGAACATATTAACACATAACTGCATCTATTTCAACTCAAAACAGGTGACAGCCATTTTCTGGTTCACAGTCAACCTCTCCAGTATAAATACAAAACCTGAGAGTTAACTGTGAATTAACATTAATGGGTGCATCCTCCACAGCAGGGTATTCAGAGTCCAACTGCTAACAAATCAGCACTCTCCACTTACTCAGTTTAAATGATTCCTTTTGAACTGGTATGCTTATGAACTGTCCTGATGAATGCAAGGTGAAAAGTTGGCAAGATGCGTTTTTCAGCAATACTCAAGTTCTGCATGATCAAATTATTACTGGAAGTGAGAAACTTTTATGCAAAGGGATGATACCATAAAATTTAAATGCATACCGAATCATATAGCAATTATACACATTCTCAAACATTCCTCTATACTTAGAATGTCAGAGAAACTATAATTTAGAAGACCTGGAATCTTCATGATCTGACTTGCAAAGGTATGAATTGCAAACATTGCACTTTTAAATCTTTACTTGTACGCATGGAAGAAAGAAAAAAAAAGGTAAAAGTATTCTATTCCTTGGAGAAGGAATGTGTGTCTTGAAAGCCTCCCAATTTATGAAGTTAAAAATCATACAACACCACGTGATCGTCACCTGATGAAGGAGCGACACTCTGAAAGCTAGTGTGCTTCCAATTAAACCTGTTGGACAATAACCTGGTGTTGAGATTTTTAACTTTGTACACCCCAGTCCAACACCAACATCTCCAAATCATGACTACTATCGACATCAATTTATGAAAGCCATTATGTAAGTACACACTGACAAAGTTAATCTACTCACATGTTTCATTCTTCACAAGTCGGCATAGAAATTCATGAACGTCACCACCACACATTCTGAAGCACAGAACTATTTTTATCTTTTACCTCTACAGCTTATAGTTAACAATGGCTCTTTGCTAACTTAGGATTACAGAAAACAAGTCACAAAATTTTATACCTTAATTGTTTTTGCTCACTTTAAGTAATATCAGTACCATTTAATTTTCCAGTCCAAATGCAGAATTTCTCAATCTGAAGAGCAACAGACAATTAAAACAACATCTGCAAATTTTTCACATTTACTCTGGACACACTAGGGTGAAAACCATCAAGTCCTGTAGATTTGAAAATCTTAAACCCAATAACTTTCTCCACATTGTTGCTTATAAATAGTAAACCTAATAAATGCCTCTCTACAACTTATTTTAAGGTGCCATTCCAGTTAATATTTTATATGTTTTCTTCAGTGAAAGGCAAATTAGTGATTCAACAAATCTACTTTCTATCTCATAGGATCAATGCAGCATATTTGATCCATTACATCTGCACCAGCTCCGCAAATTAGCATTACGAATTAGTGTCTTCCCATAAAGCTACACATTTGAAGAGGAACAATTACCCACTCTCCTCAACCACCTTGACTGAAATTGCCTTCACCACACTTACCAGATCTTAACTACTTACAATAAGCTTGTGATATTTGTCTTTTAACAAATTACAAATCTGTATCCTTCAACCTCAATCCTTTTACAAATAGCAACAGTTTCTCTCTATTAAAACACTTCAATTTGAAAACTTGCAAATCTCCTTAGCCATCTCTTCTTCAACAAAAATAGTCCTAACTTTTCATTAATTTTTATAACTGAATTTTTTTACCCATAGAACCACTCAAACTGTTTCAGCACACTCACCAATGCATTCACATCTTTTTTGAAGTGTGCTGCCATAACTATACATAATACTCCAAAGGGAGGTCCAACTAGTATCTTATGTAAGTCCAGCATAACCACTTTGCTCAAGTTCTTCATGCTGCTACTAAGAAAGCCTGGATTCTCTATATTGGATAACTGCTCCCTCATTTCTCCTGCCAACTTGAATAACTTATGCACTTATACACCCTGGTGTCTATGCTCCAGCTAATCTTTTCAGTTTATACCACTCGCTATCAATCTTTCTACTAAAATGTAGACAGTGCCGTGTCTTCAAATAAAAGGTCATAGAGTCAGAGATGTACAGCATGGAAAAGATACCAATCAGATATCAGAAATTAATTTAGCTCAATTTGCCAGGACTTGGTCCATATCCCTCGAAACCCTTGCCAGTCATATACCCATCCATATGCCTTTTAAAATATTCTAATTGTACAAGTCTCCACCACTTCCTCTGGCAGCTCATTCCATACACTCACTACTCTTTGCATGAAAACGTTGCTCATTAGGTCCCTTTTATATCTTTCCGTTGTCACCCTAAACCTATGCCCTCCAGTTCTGGATTTCCCCCACACCAGAGAATAGAACTCTTCTATTTATGCTATCCATGCCCCTCATCATTTTGTAAACCTCGATAAGATTACCCCTAGCCTCCGATACTTCAGGGAAAACAGCCCTAGCCTATTTGGCCTCTCCCTATAGCTCAAATTCTCCAACCCTGGCAACATCCTTGCAAATCTTTTCTGAACCCTTTCAAGTTTCACAACATCCTTCCAATAGGAAGGTGGCTAGAATTGCACACAATATTACAAAAGTGGCCTAACCAATGTGTTGTACAGCCACAACATAACCTCTCAATTTCTAAACTCAAACGCACTGACCAACAAAACAAAGCATACCAAACACCTCCTTCACTATCTTACCTGTCTGCAAATCCAATTTCAAGGAATTACGAACCTGCATGCTAAGGCTCTTTGTTCAGCAACACTCCCCAGGATCGTACCATTAAGTATACAAGTTCTGCCCTGATTTGCTTTCCCAAAATATTTATCTAAATTAAACTCCAGTTGCATTTCTCAGCCCATTGGCCCATCTGATCAAGATTTTGTTGTAATTGGAGGTATCCTTCTTCGCTGTCCACTACACCTCCAATTTTGGTGTCATAGAGATGTAAGGCATGGAAACAGACTCTTACCTCTTATGTTCACACCCAAATCATTTATGTAAAATGAAGAAAAGTAGGGGACCCAGCACCGATCCTTGTGGCACTCCACTGGTCACAGGCCTCCCGTCTGAAAGACAACCCTCCTCCACCACCCTCTCTGTCTTATACCTTTGAGCCACTTCTGTAACCAAATGGCTAGTTCTCCCTGTATGTCACGTGATCTAACCTTGCTAATCAGTCTACCAGGAGGAACCCTGTCAAATGCCATACTGAAGTCCATATAGATCATGTCCAGCGCTCT
Source organism: Hemiscyllium ocellatum (assembly GCF_020745735.1). Classification (NCBI taxonomy): domain Eukaryota; kingdom Metazoa; phylum Chordata; class Chondrichthyes; order Orectolobiformes; family Hemiscylliidae; genus Hemiscyllium; species Hemiscyllium ocellatum. Next base: position 84,882,912 of record NC_083408.1, read on the forward strand.
GCCTCTATCAATCCTCTTCGTTACTTCTTCAAAAAGCTCAACCTAGTGAGACTTGATTTCCCATCCACAAAGCCATGTTGACTATCCCTAATCTGTCCTTGCCTTTCCAAGTAAAAGCAAAGTCTGCCTCTCAGGATTCCCTCCAACAACTTGTCCACCACCGATGTCAGGCACACTGGTTTATAGTTTGTTGGCTTTTCCTTACCACCTTTCTTAAATAGTGGCACTACATTTGCCAACCTCCAGTCTTACGGCACTTTACCTGCAACTATTGACAATACAAATATCTCAGCAAAGGGCCTGGCAATCACTTCCTTAGCTTCCCACAGGAGTTCCAAGGTACACCTGATCAGGTCCTGGGGATTTCTCCGCCTTTATGGGTTTTAAGACATCCAGCACCACCTCCTCTGTAATATGGACATTTTAAAATGTCACCATCTATTTCCCCTTTTCCATATCTTCCTTGTCCTTCTCCATAGTAAACACTTATGCAAAATACTCGTTTAGTATCTCACCCAGGTCTTGCGTCTACACATAGACTGCCTTGCTGATCTTTGAGGAGTCCTATTCTCTCCCTAGTTACCCTTTTGTGCTTAATGTACTTGTAAAATCCCTTTGGATTCTCCTTAACACTATTTGCCAAAGCTATGTCCCCTTTCTGCCTTCCTGATTTCCTTCTTAAGCATACTCCTACGCAATTCTTATAACTTAAGCTTCAATAACGCAAATTTGTTGTAATGTGAATGATGAAATGGGGACACTCTTTCTAAAGTGCAAACTTAAAATGTGTGTTAGCTGTAAGGAGATTACAGCACCAACACACTCAGCACGGTTTCTCAAGCGCAGCATTTCTAATAACGTGGGGCTGTACAAGAATATTATAGAAGATCTGACTGGAGAACTTAATCTGCCACTTATCAATCCCACTCTTGTCAGTATTCCTTTGAAATTCTACAGTGTCCTCAATTTATAATGCTTTCAGATTTTTTTTGTCGCTCACAATTTTAACTTACCTCCAGTACACCCAAGGTCTAGATCATTTCTTAAGGAAATGCAGAAGTCCTAGCACTGACCCAGAGAACCTTCCTCCATACGAATCACTTCTAACAGTTAGTTTCCGGTCACTGAACCAATTACTTTCATACCCACATTGCTACCATCTTTTTTATTCCATGAGCTCTAACTTTGCTTAAACCTGTTTCGCAGAAATATGTTGAATACCTTTTGGAAATTTACATACACTACAAAATCATTAGGCTTCATTAATTATACAGTAATACAGCACGGAAACAGGCCCTTCAGCCCAAACTGGTCCATGCTGACCATGGTGTCCACTCAGCCAATTGCCTGCATTTGGCCCATATCCCTTTAAATCCTTCCCACCCATGTACGTATCTAAATTTTTTAAAAAAAAAACGTTGCTATTGTATCTGCCTCAGCCCATTCCATATATGCACCACTCTCGTATGAAGATGTTCGCCCTCAGGTTCTTCTTAAATCTTTCCCCTCCCCCCTCACCTTAAAACAATGCTCTCTCATTCAATTCTCCACCCATGGGGGAAAAAAAAGACTATATGCATTCATATTATCGATGTCCATCATGATTTTATACACCTCAATAAAGTCACCCCTCACTCCCCTACATTCCAAGTCCTACTCTGGCCAACCTTTTCCCATAACTCAGGCCTATGAATCCTGGCAAGATCCTCTTAAATCTTCTTTGCACTTTTTCCAATTTATGCCCTGTTAACACTTCAAACAAACGAGTTTACTAAATCTAATTTTCTGTCAAGAAACTGAATGACCTGATCAATCATGGCCATACATTGACAAGATAGACCCGATGGGCTTTACCCATTAGTGAGGGCTAATCATGCCACTAACTCAAAAGAACTTTACGTGAATAGACTTACAGACCAGACCAAACCCCCCTCCAAATATTTTAAAGTAGCGTAGACACTAGATTTTATTTATTTTAAAAGCATAAGGTGTTGTGCTCCAAATGCAATTTGATTGGTTAAATGTATTGTCAAGCAAGGCACTTTATTCATATACTATAAGAACAGAAGAAAAAATTAGCTTAACCGTAACTCTATTATAATGATTAACTAATTAATAGATCCAGTAACTTGTTACTATATTGGAACAGTTTATCAGTAATGTCATAAACACACCCTTGACAAAGGCAAATTCAGAAAAAACACAGTCACATATGCAACTCCAGCAGCAGCAAAACACTAAGAGAAAACTCTGAGAAAGTGTAACAGGGAGAAATGTACTATAGTTTCCAAAAACCTGCTGAGATCTCTGCAACAATTGCTGAAAGCTACAAGCAAAAATCCTGGTTTTCTGGGAGCTTGATTACACCCATTCATTCAAGCTGCTTCTATTGTCCCAACTTTAATAAGGAAACTAAGGCCTCATCAGCTGTTTACTTTATAAATTTTCAATAGACAGCTTGGAACCTCTGCCTTAAAACCTTCTATCAAAAACAAAAACCAGGTCAAAATACATCTCAATGCCGTAGCATAAGACATCAGATTAGATTAGAAATAAAACAGTTAGAACTATGCTTTTCAAAACCCCAGTTAGCAAAGTTAAAGAAACATATTACCCGAATAGACTATGATGTTCATGAGACTGCATATTGAAGTAAAGAATACATTTTTACCCAAGAATCACTACAGGATTCATATATAATCAGAATTTATATATAGTCTACATTACCTGAGCAGGATCATTTATATCAATTCCAGCTGTTAGATCATTTCCCAGAGTAACATTATCAAAATGTTCATTTGTGGATGCCAGCTCTTGACGTAGTTTAATAAAATCCTCTGAAGAGATTATATTTTTAGGCAAGTGATTCTGAACATGATCTTTGAACCTGAAAAACAGTAGAATTATTCATACTTCGTGTAAAATTGTAGATTAATGAGTCATTCATTACCAGACAAAAAAAAGAGTTAGGAAAGAAAATTCCAGTTTATAATACAAAATATTGGGATACACTATTGGAATTTTCCTACCCTGAAGATTCAGTTTATTGAGAATTTCACATTTAATCCTTTGTTGACTGTAGTAGAATTTCTGCACAAAAATAAAAATAAACTATTACAACTTTTAATTTACTAAGAATATGGAGAATTTATAAATATTCCAAGGTCAGCACAATTTTTGAGTTTCATTTCATTGATTTTTGCAGAGGTTATTGGTCAGGAAACAGGGTAGTTTGAAAGTCAAGAATGATTTTAACTGTGGAATAGTTAAAATACTCATGAATTGCCCAATAAAATGCAACAAAAATCTTAACACTGTAATTCACCAGTGTACAGACATCACACAAGATGGAATCTGTCCCAGTCAACCAGTGAACGGACTTCCTTAAGCAACTTGACAAAAACACATGTTTTCTCACTCTATACTTAACCACTGTTAATTTCACATTTCCATAATCAATTGTTTTGAGATTTTGTCACATCAATTCCAAACTTCACTCAAACTTTGAGAGCAAGATTTTCAACAATAAACAAGATTTGAACCAAACAGGAGTGTGTGGAAAAAAATATTTTGTTTTGGATCTTCTAGTGTACCTTTGGAAGTGATGACTGTAAAGCTGCGTTGGAATACCAAGAATCCGATCATAAATTGCAGTCACTTCTGCCAGATTTCCCCGGTCATTTTCCCAGTTGATGTAAGTTTCCCAAAGTCTGTCTGAGCGAAAGTCAGTCCCTGCAGCTAACACAGCATGTTCAAATACACTGTAGGAATATGAAAATACGTTGGTATGTCATTGTGATCTGCAGATTATTTTGCACAATTCCTCACATTAACTTACTTGAAGTAAAGACCATGAAACTTTCAGTGGAAATTACAAACAGCGCAATGAGTTCTCATCTTTAAGCTATTGCAAAAAATAACTGAGCTAGAAGCAAAGCCTTCCAACCTCAGACAAACAAACCACCACTTAAGGATTTTGTTTTTTTTGATTTTTAAATAGAGTCTGTAGAAGGCATGCAAATGGAGACGGATCTTTTTGTAACACAACACTGATTGGTATGTTTTGAAATTCTGGCATGAATTCTTTTAAAAAAGGTACTGGTTATCATAGGGGGGTGAAATAATGTACTATTTCAAAATGCTTGGTATACCCATTTTCAGTATAATAAATTATATCATGTATTCTTTTGTGTATACAGTATTTTAGGAGAAAGTGAGGACTGCAGATGCTGGAGACCAGAGTTGAAAAATGTGGTGCTGGACAAACACAGCAGGCCAGACAGTACTTTCCCAAGTAATGTTTCAAGGATTTCAAGGGGTTATGGATGCTGCCTCATACAGATGTAATATTCAAGAGCAGACATAGATCCACCTTCATACAGGAAATGTTTGTATGTTCCGACTTTCACACTGATTCCAAACTGGAACCCGATCACAATCGTGGGACTGCCTGTATATTTTAAAATGCTGCTCAATAGGGCAAGCTCACAGATTGCGTGCTCAGCAATAAACAAACACTTTTACTACTGATTCAATGAGTCTCTAACTACATATTTCTTTGTGAATGGTACAATTCATATTTGAATGTGCTCTTTAAAATTTTAAGTCAGCAAAATACGGGTGTTTTGCTAATACATTCTATATTTAGAAAATAGCACTTCTGATACAGATGTCTGTTATAATGCACATTTTGTCAAACTGAATTCACTGTAGCACAACTGACGAACTAGGGACGCTGTTTCTACAGCATGAACTTTTTAAAGTTGTGTTGACGGCAATGCTATTTGTTACATTACCAACACTAAGCACTATTTATAAAAAGTGCGATTTTTCTATACTGTGAGGTTGCACAAGAAACCAACCATTGCGTTATAGAAGAACTGACTATATTTATTGGAAGAAGCCAAAAGACTTGGTTGGTAGTTTGAGGATAGTTAAAAAGTGTAGGGGTTGCAGAACAGAGTCATGGAACTGAATAATGCAAAGGGATCAGTTTGAGTGATTTCAAAAGTGTGAAACATAGGAAAAGTAGGAGGAGGACATTCAGCCATTTTGCTCTGCCATTCAACATGGCTGATTTCACAACTCCGTGCTGGTTTCCACTTTCTCCTCAATGATCCTATAGCCCAAAATCTATAACTGCTTCTACCAAGTATTTGACAAGGCTCCACATGATAGACTGGTTAACAACATTAGATTACATGGAATACTAGAAGTAGCCAGTGGATACAGAACTGGCTTGAAGGTAGAAAACAGAGTGATAGTGGAGGGTTTCTTTCAGACTGGAGGCCTGTGACCAGCTGTGTGCCACAAGGATTGGTGCTGCGTCCATTGCTTTTCATCATTTACATATATGAAAATATTTGGAGGTGAACTGTAGGGGTGGCCTGTACCTGCTTACATCAAAATGGCCAACAAGGGTTAGATAGACTGAAACAGCCTCCTCCAGCATTAAGACACAAAATGGCCAAGGGAAAAATAAGCAAAACTAAACAGCCTGCTTACAAAGTGAAACATAATGGTACCTTTGAACAGGACTACTCCAAGGTCAGCAAGGGGGCTTCTATCCAAGATAGTTTGGATAAGAGGATGCCTAAACATAGACAACTGAATGATCCTAGCTTTATTAATGAAAAGAGGACTGTCCCAGGAAATAAATAACACCAGGTGCAAGTCTCAACCCATGCACCAGCCAGATTGACTCCCTAGTCAGCAATAAAGACAACAGCTGAAGTTATTTTGTAGTGAATAGTTGTTTCCTTGAAGTTACTCGCAATATTAAGAAATAGGTTCTAGTTAAAGGTCTTTCAGATAAGCATAGTAGCAGTTTTCAACATAAAAGGACAGACACACATATAACCAAAGTATATTACAAACATTAGGGAAAAAAAACTAAACATAGGTGTGAAAGTTAGTCTCAAGAAATGCCTTCTCTTGCAACCTGAACAAAACAGATTGTTCGCAGTCCAATAATTACAAAGTGCTAACAGAAGTACCTGTATAATTTTAGAACAAATCAATATTACAAATCTTATATCAAGCAGTTAAAACTGTCTTTTATATTTTACACATAATTGGGACAGTGAGAAATACAATGAATAATTGAATTTAAGCTGTCCTTAGAGATAAGCAACCTTGAGACAGATCCAAAAGGAGCATAGCCAGTAACTTTGGAATGCAAATGAACAGGATGCATAGGAAGATCTCAAGGTCCAGAGATAATATCTGGTAAACACCATAAAATCATGGGAACAGCGGGCTGTCCATAGGAATGCACATTATAGTGCAGATGTCTCTTAGGATTAGGTATACAGAGAAAGAGGGAAGGACACAGTGACCACATTGTATTGATTATTGTCACAAAAAAATGCTGTATTTCACTGTAAACAGTGTGTCTCTTCCGATCTGAACCAAAGATTAAGGAAAAATTGCTTTCTCACAGGGGCCAGATTCAGGGAAGCTCCCATGTCCCCCATTAATTGACCCCTTTACAATTGTGAAAAAGCTTCTTATTTTTCACTCTATCCAGTCATTCACAACCTTGTAAACTTCTTTCAGGTTGCCCCTCAACCTCCTGTATTCCAATGAAAAGAAACTCAGTTTAACCAACCTTTCTTCGTAGCAAGAATCCCCCAGATCAGGCAACATCCTGGTAAACCTTTTCTGTACCCCCTCCAAAGCATTTATATCCTTTTGGTAGTGTGGGGACCAGGACAATACACAATATTCCAAGTGTTGCCTAAAGTTCTAAAAGGTGCAGCATAACTTGCTTATTCATATACTCAACAGCCCTTGCATCATAAGCCTTTTCTTACTACCTTATCCACCTGCGCTGCTTCCTTCAGTGATCTGTGGACCTGTACACACAGATCCCGGTGCACTTCAATATTCTCAAAGGTTCTGCAATTCACTGTATAATTTCCACCTATACTTGACCTTCCAAATGCATCACCTCACATTTGTCCAGATTAAATTCTGGGCGGCACAGTGGTTAGCACGGCTGCCTCAGTGCCAGAAACCCAGTTCAATTCCCACTTCAGGCAACTGTCTGTGTGGAGTTTGCACATTCTCCGTGTCTGCGTGGGTTTCCTCCGGGTGCTCTGGTTTCCTCCCACAGTCCAAAAACATGCAGGTTAGGTGAATTGGCCATGCTAAATTGCCCATAGTGTTAGGTGAAGGGGTAAATGTAGGGGAATGGGTCTGGGTGGGTTGCTTTTCGGAGGGTCGGTGTGAACCTGTTGGGCCTAAGGGCCTGTTTCCACACTAATCTAATCTGTAAATTCCATCTGCCATTTTTCTACCTAAGCCGCCAACTGATCAATATCCTGCTGTATCCTCTGAAAATCCTCTTTACTATCCAGAGCTCCACCCATCTTTGTGTCCTCTGTAAAGTTATTCATTAGACCAGCTAAGTTTTCCTCTAAATCGTTTGTGTAGATCATGATCAGCAGAGGTCCCAGCAATGATCCCTATGGAACACCACTAGTCTCAGCCCTCCATTCCGAAAAGCATCCTTACACTGCTTCCCAGTCTCTTATGACTAAGTCACTTCCATAACCATCTTGTGAGCTCACCTGATGGCATGTGACTTCATCTTTTGTACCAGTCTGTCATGAGGGACTTGTCAAAGGCTTTACTGAAGTCCATGTAGACAACATCAACCACTTTCCCCTCAATCATCTTCGTCACCTCCTCAAAAACAGTCAAGTTAGTGAGGCACGACCTCCCTTGCATAAAACCATGTTGTCTATCATTAATATGCATTTAGAAGCAAATGGACTCAAATCTTGCTCTTGAGAATCTTTTCCAATAATTTCCCTACCACTGACATGAGACTTACAGGCCTGTAATTTCCAGGATTATCTCTGATGTGGAGGAGCCAGTGTCGGACTGGGCTGGACAAAGTTAGAAATCACAAAACACCAGGTTATCGTCCAACAGGTTGATTTGGAAGCACTAGCTTTCAGAGCACTGATCCTTCATCAGCTGGTTCTGATGAAGGAACAGCACTCCAAAAGCTACTGCTTCCAAATAAACTTGTTGGACTCTGAGTGGGACCATTTGGCGCGAGCAATTCGACGTGGTCTGTACCTGACACATTGTGGGAGGATTTGATTCTTTCGGCATTCGTGTAGGAACCGGAGTTGTTCATATGTGGCGCTTAGGCGGTTAGTGCAGGATTCCCATTTCCTGGCTTGTCTCAGCATCTCTCGCCTGTAAGTGTTCAAGGTTTGTGCAAAGATTTGTAGCTCGGGTGCTCGTTGTTGTGGTTCTGTTCGCCGAGCTGGAAGTTTTTGTTGCAAACGTTTCGTCCCCTGGCTAGGCGACATTATCACATATGAACAACTCTGGTTCCTACACAAATGCCGAAAGAATCAAATCCTCCCACAATGTGTCAGGTACAGACCACCAGTCAATAATCCACAAGCCAGGGAAACAGCCAAGCAGAACGGATTCAGGATGATCCGGGTAATGATCACAGACGCTCACAACCGACTGCACAAATACAAACAAGAAATTGCACGCCAAAAGTCGTTAATTTCAAAAACCACTAATCATGAATGGACCCGGACCATAGAACAGGATGTCACTATAGGACAGAACAGGACAACACACCGCAAAAAAACGGCACTAAAAGAAAAAATGGCCAAACTAACACACAAAAAAAAGGACACTACAACACACACCTGGGTTAAAAACCTCTCCCACAGACAGCTCACAGACATGGAAAGAACTATACTGGCCAAGGGACTCAACTACAACCACAGGGATGCCAAGACAGCAGACTTCCTAGCAGCACTAGAATGCACACTCAGCAACAATGGACTGACAGAGGAGACACAACAAACAGTGAGACAAACGGTCGTACCTATGATGATAAGAAAAAGACAAACATAACCTCAACACAAAGGAGAGGGAAGCACTGAAAGCACTAAGAAACGATAAGAACATAATCATACTACCAGCAGATAAAGGTAGAATGACGGTCATCCTAGATAAATCAGATTACATCAAAAAAAGCACAACAACTACTCGCAGATACCAACACCTACCAAATGAAGGATTCTGACCCCACACACAACTCACCAATAGAATAAATAACACACTAAGGAATCTACAAAAAAAAGACGGACAGATAACCAAAGCTGACCTACAAAGAATGAAACCGGAAAGCAACAACACCCCCAGATTCTATGGGCTACTCAAAGTACACAAACCAGACATCCCACTCAGACCCATAGTATCACTACCAGGGACACCAGCATACAAACAGGCCAAAGAACTACAACAGAAACTGAAACACCTGGTCAGCGGATCCAAACACTCCATACAATCAACACAGGAATTCTTGGACGTCATCAGGAATACACACATAGACGAAGAAGAAACCATGATCTCATTCGACGTGACGGCACTGTTCACTTCGATTGACAAAACCCTAGCCAGAGAAACAATAGCCAACCTACTGGACATACAGAACAGAAAACAGGAGGCGGAACCTATCAACAAAGACGGCATACTTAAACTACTGGACTTGTGCCTCACTATACACTTTACATTCAACAATCAGATATATGAACAAATCAACGGAACACCCACGGGATCACCAATCTCGGGACTCATAGCAGAGGCAGTTATGCAAAGGTTAGAACAAACAGCCCTACCACAAATTCAACCCAAACTCTGGGTCAGATATGTCGATGACACATTTGTAATCAAAAACGCAGAAATACACACCGGTTCATCAACGCCACACTCACAGGAATCCGATTCACGAGAGAAGAAGGATAGCCAACTCCCATTCCTAGACGTGATAGTACAGAGAACACCGAACAAGGGTACACAGGAAAACAACACACACAGACCAAGTCCTAAACTATGAAAGTAACCACCCCAAAACACACAAACGAAGCTGCATCAGGACACTATTCAAAAGAGCCACAACACACTGCAGTACACCAGAACTACAAAAAGAGGAAGAGGAACACCTATACAAGGTATTCGCCAAAAACAGATACCCGCGCAACTTTATCACCAGATGCCTAAGAGATAGACCACGGAACGAGGACATGCCACAACCAAAAGGACTAGCCACACTACCATACATCAGGAGCGTTTCAGAACTGACAGCCAGACTACTGCGACCCTTAGGACTCATAACGGCACACAAACCAACAGCCACGCTCAGATAACAACTCACTAGAACAAAGGACCCGATACCCAACATGAGCAAAACTAATGTAGTTTACAAAATACCATGCAAGGACTGCACAAAACACTATATAGGACAAACAGGAAGACAGCTAACAATCCGCATACATGAACATCAACTAGCCACGAAACGACACGACCAGCTATCCCTAGTAGCTACACACGCAGACAACAAGCAACATGAATTCGACTAGGGCAAGCCAGACAGAGAACAGCCAGGGAATTCCTAGAGGCATGGCATTCATCCACAAACTCCATCAACAAACACATCGACCTGGACCCAATATACCAACCACTACAGCGGACAGCTGAAACTGACACCTGGAAGCGGCAAGGACAGACCACTGTAAATACCAGAAGAAACATCAAAGAAGCGCTTCGCAGGAGGCTCCAGAGCACTGATGTCGTCGCCTAGCCAGGGGACGAAACGTTTGCAACAAAAACTTCCAGCTCGGCGAACAGAACCACAACAACGAGCACCCGAGCTACAAATCTTCGCACAAACCTTGAACTGCTAGTAAATCTTTTATAATGAACTCCAGCATTTTCCTTACCACTGATGTCAATCTTAATTGGTCTGTATTCCCTGTTTTCTCTTTATTTCCTTTTTGTTTTAGAAACAAAAAAAAAGTGGAGTTACATTACAGCTTCAAGGGTAGCTGTAAGAACTGTGCCAGTCTATAAAATTTTGAAAAATTCAAAGCATCCATACTATTTCTAGGACCATTCTTTCCAGTACTCTAGATGGAGATCATTGGGCCCTAGGGAGTTAATCAGCCTTTAAGCCAAACTTCGCCCAACACTGATTTCCTTCAGTTCCTCCCTTTCACAAGACCCTACATCCCCAACATTTTTGTGAAGTTATGTCACCTCCCTGAAGACAAAATGAAAATATGCATTTAAATTAGGCTCATCTCTTTGCTCCCCATTATAACTTGCTCGATTTCTGACAGTAAGGGGTCGACATTTGTAATCTTGTTCTCTTCATTATTGGAAAAGCTTCTATCGACATATTCCCTGCAAGCATACAAATACTCTATTTTCCACCTCTTAATCAATCCTCTTGCCCTCTGTTCTGGTTTGCTGCTTTGTTTGGTCACTTTGTCAGCTTCTTCTTTGGATCTAATAGTATGCCTCATTTTGCTTGGTAGCCACGGTTGGGCCATTTTTCTTGCACTGATAGAAATAAACAATTGTTACGCTTCCTACATGCATTTGACATGCTTGCAATTGCCTATCCCTGTAAGTAACTTTCCTTAATTTATTGTAGCCAGCTCACACCTCTTATCATAGTTTCCTTTATTTAGATTTAAGACTTCCAGTCTTAAACGACTATGGTCTAAAATCTTGAACCTGCTAAAATAAACAAGCTAGGCATTGTGGCCGAGGTGCACAGAATAGTGGGAGCACAAAGGTCATTCAAATATGTACAAAAGCCTTTTCGTACAAGATGACTGGAGCTGGTGCTGTTATCTGAATTATACAAGTTTGCATAAATCACACCACCTGCCATTCAGTTTTAAAAGATATATTTTATTTGACACAAGTATGCTCCCTTACTAAGAAATTTGACATTGTACATTAGACAACTTCATGCCACATATCAGATATAATCAGAAATCTTTCCATGCACTGCTCGTTTAAAAGGAAATAATAAAGAATTGGGAGGGTAATGCAATCTGCAGTATGTTGGGTAGCAGAATAAAGTACTCGAATGTTTTGACGGCCGAAATTCAATCAAGCGAGCAGCACGACCAGGGAGGAAGTGAGTCAAGTACTTTTGTGGCACAGTATTAACGGCCCTGTCTTTGGGCAAGAAAGTCCACGTTCAAGCCCTAACTGCTACGGAGGTATGCAATAACACATCCAAACAGCACAACTCAAAATGCATATAAAATTTAGTCACTATAAATGGATAGTTCCACAGATTAACTCAAAATTCTTACCATTTCAAAACTGGGAGATCATGCTACTAGATTAGATGGGATTGATGTGCATATGGTGGTGGTGTTAGGAAATCTGCAAAGTGTAAAAATAGGTAAGTCCCCTGGGCTGGATGGAATTTATTCTAGGATTCTCTGGGAAGGCAAGGAGGAGATTGCTGTGCCTTTGGCTTTGATCTTTATGTCATCATTCTTGGAAGTGTAGATGAGCAGGGAGATCTTTGTGTGCAGGTACATAGATCTCTGAAAGTTGCTACCCAGGTTGATAAGGCGGCATATGGTGTGTTAGCTTTTACTGGTAGAAGGATTGAGTTTCAGAACCATGAGGTCATGCTGCAGTTGTACAAAACTCTGGTGCAGCTACTTTTGGAGTACTGCATACAATCTAGTCACCGCATTATAGGAAGGATGTGGAAGCTTTGGAAAGGGTTCAGAGATTTACTAGGATGCTGCCTGCTATGGAGGGACTGGAGGCTATTTTCATTTGAGAGAACAAGGTTGAAAAGGTGACTTAATTGAGACGTAAGATGATCAGAAGGTTAGATAGGTTGAACAAAGAGAGCCTTTTTCCTCTAATAGCGATGCCTAGCACAAGGGGACACAGCTTTAAATTGAGGGGTGATCGATATAGGACAGATGTCAGAGGTAGATTAGATTAGATTACTTACACAGTGTGGAAACAGGCCCTTGGGACCAACAATGGATAAGCATATCGACGAGAATGGAAGGAGCGTAGGGTAGATGGGCTTCAGATTGCACCGACGTGTGGAACCAACAGAGCGGCGAAAGGCACTGCAACGTTCTATCACTATTTTATTTCAAAACAGTATTCCTCAGTTCTAGACTACCCACAAGAGAAAAAAAATCCCCTTAGAACACACCCTCTCAAACCTCCGCTAAGATACCCTATAAAATTCAAAAAGATCACCTCATTCTTCTAAATTCTAATGAGTATAAATAAGCCCAATCTTTTTTCAATGACCTCATCTTAAGAAACCAGTCAAGTAGAGCTTCTCTGGGGCAAATTTTCAAACTTCAACTGTTAGGAACTGATACTGGAAAGAAAACAACCAAACGCCAGTCACTTCTCAGTAGTTAAAACATATCTTAGTAAAAAGTTAAGAACTGGGACTGGCAAGAATGTACCTTCTTAACAACGAAGGCCTCTTCTGGGCAAAATGTTAAGGACTTCGCCTTCTGGCAGCAAACCCACCATGCAGGCTACTCCTGCTATCAAGTCCACAATCTCATACTAACTCACCATAAAGAAAAAAAATACATAATTGTCTAACCACCCCCAAAAAATGCTTCAAAGATATTGAAGAAATTTTAAAAAAAACACAGATGACTCCTACCCTGTCTCCACCAATAGATACAAGTTGACCATTACAAATGTTTACAAGCTATCAAATGAATTATGGCCTAACATTGTGTTACAGTCTGAAGCACATCTATCTGCATTGATAATTTCAAAGACATCATCACCAATATAACCAAAAACTTGACTATGATACAAAGGGAGCCTGCAGTCATACATTTGGAAGGTCTGAGGACCGTTGTTGTGGTTCTGTTCGCCGAGCTGGGAATTTGTGTTGCAGACGTTTCGTCCCCTGTCTGGGTGACATCCTCAGTGCTTGGGAGCCTCCTGTGAAGCGCTTCTGTGATGTTTCCTCTGGCATTTGTAGTGGTTTGAATCTGCTGCTTCCGGTTGTCAGTTCCAGCGGATGTTGCGGTGGTCGGTATGTTGGGTCCAGGTCGATGTGCTTATTGATTGAATCTGCGGATGAGTGCCATGCCTCTAGGAATTACCTGGCTGTTCTCTGTTTGACTTGTCCTATAATAGTACGGTTGTCCCAGTCAAACCTCATGTTGCTTGTCATCTTTGTGTGTGGCTACTAAGGATAGCTGGTCATGTCGTTTCGTAGCTAGTTGGGTGTTTGAAACATCAAAGAAGCGCTTCGCAGGAGGCTCCAAAGCACTGATGATGTCGCCTAGCCAGGGGACGAAACGTTTGCAACAAAAACTTCCAGCTCGGCGAACAGAACCACAACAGGGAACTCTAGATTTGGTGATGTGTAATGAAGCAGACTTGATTAGAGAACTTAAGGTGAGGGAGCACCTTGGGGGCAGCAACCATAACATGATAGAATTCACCCTGAAGTTTGAGGTAGAAGTTGGAATCAAATTTAAAAAAGATATCACATACTTACCTTTACTTAAAAGACATGAGAGACAAGTTGACCAGAGTTGTTTGAAAGGAGAACCTAGCAGGGAAGACAGTACAGCAATAATGGCAGGAGTTGCTGGGGTAATTTGGCAGGCACAGCAGAAATTCATCAAGGGAAAAGAAACATATGTCGAGGCAATCAAGGGAGGTTAGGCACGGCACAAAAGCAAAAGAAAATGTAAATATGGTGAGTAATTGTGGGAAGCCAGAGGTTTGGGAAGCTTTTAAAACCAGAGGATAACTAAAAAAAAAGCAAGGGGAAAGAAGATGAAATAGGAGAGTAAGGTAGCTAGTATTACAAAAAAATTGCAAGAACTTATTTAAAAAAAACACAGCAAATTTTGTTTTAACTCTCCTATGGACCAGCACTCTCCATAAACTGTCAAAAATTATATACCTGAAATAGCGCAAGTTTAGTATTATAGCAATTTCTGAGTAGTCAGTCAAAGGTGAGTGTGCTGCTAAGTTTTATGTAAAGGAAAGGTTGCATTATTACTCAAGTGATTTATGTTGTAAATAAAGTATTACAGTGATGTGTACACCTTCTACGCTACATTTCTATTATCTGTGCTCTTACATTATGTGAAGCTATTGATCAACCGGCATACTTCCGTTCCCATAGGTGCTGCTTAACAAAAGCTTTGCTGCATATAAAAAGGTAAGGGAGGCAAGAACAGAATTGGACCACTGGAAAATGAGGCTGGAGAAGTAGTAAAGGGAAACAAAAACTGGCAGGAACAGAATAGATCCTATGGAATCTTCATGGTGAAAGACATCAGTAACATACCAGAACTTCCGTTGGGGGCAGAAGTGAATACAGTGATCATTACTGAGAAGGTGCAGGGGAAGCTAAAGGTCTGAAAGTGGTTAAATTACCCAGACCAGATTGACTACACGCCAGAGTTGTAAAGGAGATAACAGAGGAGAGATTGTGCAAACATTGATGATGATCTTTCATGAATCAGTGGAGTCAGGGAGGCTCCCGGAGGAAAATGTTAAAAAGAGGTAGAAGCAGAAGTTATAGGCTGATTAGCCTGACCCGAGTCATTGGTAAAATTTTACAATCCGTTATTAAGGATGAGAGAACAGTATATGGTAGAATAGGGCTGAGTCAACAGAGCTTTGTCAAGGTCATGCCTGACATGTTTCATCATCATACTAGGTAACATATTCAGTGAGCCTCCAGATGAAGCACTGGTGATGTAGTGTGCTAAGTTTGGGTTTCCTTGGGCTGGTGACAATTTCCTGTTCTTTTCTCAGTGGGTGGTAAATAGAACCCAAGTCAATGTGTTTGTCGATAGAGTTCTGGTTCGAATGCCATGCTTCTAGGAATTCTTGTGTGTGTCTCCGTGTGGCTTGTCCTGGGATGGACGTGTTATCCCAGTCGGAGTGGTGTCCTTCCTCATCCATATAAGGACACTAGACAGAATGGGTAATGTTTTTGTGCCTAGTTGATGTTCATGTATCCTGGTGGCTAGTTTTCTGTCCAGTGTATTATTTGTTACAGTTCTTGCAAGGTACTTTGTAAGTGACAGTATTGCTTGTCGTCTGTAAAAGGTTCTTTCAAGTTAGTTAGCTGCTGTTTTAGTGGTCTGGCAGCCATTTCTGAGATATCTTTGATGTAGGAGGGTTTCTGGACGCTGTTTGTCTGCTGGTTGGGTTTTGCTGAGCAATCAGCGGACTGTGTTTACTGGGTACTTGTTCTTTTTGAATACACTGCATAGGTGATTTTCCTCTGCTCTGCATAGTTCCTCTGCACTGCAGTGTGTAGTGGTTCACTGAAATAATGTTCTAATGCAGCTTCGTTTGTGGATGTTGGGATGATTGAACCAAATACTGAACTATAGAAGCAATCAAAAAGAATGGGTATTCAAAAAGAACGGGTACCCAAGGAACACAGTCTGCCGATTTCTGAGCAACAAACCCAAACAAGCAGAAAAAGCACATCCAGAAAACTTAGCCACTCTCCCCTACATCAAAGGCATCTCTGAAATGACTGCCAAACTACTCAGACCCTTTGGCATCATGGTAGCCCACAAACCCACTAAAACAGCAGCTAATTAACTTGAAAGACCCTATACAGACAACAAGCAAAACTAATGTCATTTACAAAATACCGTGCAACAACTGTAACATACACTACATTGAACAAACAGACAGAAAACTAGCCACCAGGGTACATGAATATCAACTAGTCACAAAAAGACATGACCCACTCTCACTAGTATCCTTACATGTGGATGAGGAAGGACACCACTTCGACTGGGAAAACACGTCCATCCAATGATGAGCCGAATCTAGAGACATATGAGCATTCCTAGAAACATGGCACTCCAACCGGAATTCTGTCAACAAACATTGGCTTGGATCCCATTTACCATCCCCTGAGAAAAAGAACAGGAAATGACATCAACACAAGGAAACCTAAAAACATACAAACAGAAAGCAGGCTATACCACCAGGCTTCATCTGGGGGCTCACCGAAGATGTTACCTAATATGGTGTCAAAACGCCTGAAAATGAACCTTCCAGCTCAGCACACAAACCTACAACCAGAACCTCAACCTGAGCTACAATTCTAACTTTTTATTATCTTGAATACCTCAATTTGATCTTCCCTCATTCTTCTAAATTCCAGAGAGTATAGGCCTAAACTGTTCAATCTCTGTTCATATGACAAATCCTCATCTCTGGGATAGATCTAGGGAAGCACCTCTGAACTGCCTCCAATGCCACTACATCTTTCCTCAAATCAAGGGACCAAGTATCCACAATACTCCAGGTGTGGTTTCACCAATGCCTTGTCTAACTGCAACAATACTTCCTTACATTTATATTCTGTTCCTTTAGCTACAAAAGCCAATATTTCATTTGCCTTCTTTATTACCTGCTGTACCTGCATGCTAGTTCGCTGTAACTCATGAACGAGGACACCCAGATCCCTCTGCATTGGAGCACCCCAAAGTCTTTCTCCATTTAGATAATAGCTCACCTTTCCATTTTTTCCAATCAATATGCAAGATCCCACACTTATCCATGTGAAACTCCATCTACCACATTCAGGCCCGTTCTCCTAACGGAAGGCGACACGGTGGCACCACCTTGGGCAACAGTCTGTGTGGAGTTTGCACATTCTCCCTATGGGTTTCGTCTGGGTGCTCCGGTTTCCTCCCACAATCCAGGTTAGGCAAATTGGCCAAACTAAATTGCCCGTAGTGTTAGGTGCATTAGTCAGGGGTAAATATAGGGTAGGGGATTGGGTCTGGGTGGGTTACTCTTCGGAGGTGCGGTATGGACTTGCTGGGTTGAAGGGTCTGTTTCCATACAGTATGGGATCCAATCTAATCTATATCTATTTATAAAAGGTTCTTATTTCATCATTGCAACTTACAAGGAACAAAGAAAATTTACAGCCCAGGAACAGGCTCTTCGGCCCTCCAAGCCTGAGCCTATCCAAACGTACTGTCTAAACCTGTCAGTCAATTCCTAAGGTCCTGTATCCCTCTACTCCCCACCTACTCGTGCATCTGTCCAGACGCATCTTAAATGAATCTATTGTGCCTGCCTCTACCACCTCTGTTGGCAACATATTCCAAACGCCCACCACCCTCTATGTGAAGTACTTGCCGTGTGTATCCCCCTTTAAATTTTCCACCTCTCACCTTGAAAGCATGACCTCTCGTTATTGAATCCTTCACCCTGAGAAAAAGCTAGTCTCTATCCAACCTGTCTATACCCTTCATGATTTTGTAAACCTCAATCAGGTCCCCCCTCAATCTCCGTTTTCTAATGAAAACAAACCTAACCTACTCAACCTCTCTTCATAGCTAGCACCTTCCATACCAGGCAACATCCTCGTAAACCTTCTCTGCAGCCTCTCCAAAACGTCCACATCCTTTTGGTAAATGTAGCAACCAGAACTGTACACAGTATTCTAAATGCGGTCGAACCAATGTCTTGTACAATTTTAACATAACTTGCCAGCTCTTATGCTCAATACCCCGTCCAATGAAGGCAAGCATACTATATATCTTCTTGACCACTTCAGCCACCTATGCAGCAACCTTCAGAGTACAATGGACCTGCATTCCCTGATCTCTCTGCCCATCAACTTTTCCCAAGGCTCTTCCGTTCAGTGTATAATTCTCTCTAGAATTAGTCTTGCCTAAATGCATCACCTCACATTTGTCTGGATTGAGAACCATCCGCCACTTTTCTGCCCAACTCTCCATTCTATCTATATCCACCAGTATTCTTTGACAGTCCCTTATGCTTCTGCTACTCCAGCAATCTTCATGTCATCTGCAAACTTGCTGATCATACCAGCAGTGCCCTCTTCCAGATCATTTATGTATATTACAAACAACAGTGGACCCAACACTGACCCCTGTGGAACACCATTGGTCACCTTTCTCCACTTCGAGAAACTCCCTTCAACTACCACTGTCTCTTGTTGCTCAACCAGTTTTGTTATCCACCTAGCTAGAATACCCAACCCAATGCTGCCAGACCTGCTGAGATTTTCCAGCACTCTCTTTTGACACCATGTGACTTCACTTTCTCCATTAGTCTACCATAAGGAACCTTACTAAAGTCCATGTATATGACTACCGTCCCACCTATTTTGGTGTCATCCACAAATTTAGCTATAGAGCCTTCTACTCCCATTAATGAGAATCCAAGTCATTAATATAGAATGTAAATAGCTGGGGTCCAAGATGTGAACCATGTAGCACCTAGTAGTTACTTCTTGCCATCCAGAAAAAAAAGTCCACTTATCCTGACTCGGTCTTCTGTCTGTCAACCAGTCACCAGCCAAGCTAATAAATTACCCTTAAACTTCTATGAGCCAACCTTGTGAACTAACCTTTTAGATGCACCTTATCACCTAGTTCAGCATTCTCTTAAGGTTAACACATAGGATCAATTAGCAGGTAGGAAGGCAAATGCAATGTTAGCATTCATTTCAAGAGGTAGAATACCAGACAAGATAAACTGTTGAGGCAGAGAATCTGGGCAGACTACACTTGCAATATTGTCAGCAGTTTTGGATGATGTTTCTAAAGAGGTGCTGACCTTGGAGGGGCAAAAGGAGCTTTACATGAATGATTCTAGTGATGAAGGGCTTGTCATATCAGCATCAGTTGAGGACTCTTGGACTACATTTGGAGTTTGCGCAGCAGGTCAGGCAGCATCCAAGGAGCAGGAGAATAGACGTTTCAGGCACGAGCCCTTCTTCAGGAAATGCTCATGTCCAAAACGTCGATTCTCCTGCTCCTTGGATGCTGCCTGACCTGCTGCGCTTTTCCAGCAACACATTTTCAGCTCTGATCTCCAGCATCTGCAGTCCTCACTTTCTCCTACATTTGGAGTTTAGAAGGATGAGGTGGATCTGATTGAAACTTCCAAAATATTGACAGTCCTGGATAGAGAGGATATATTTAAGAGGGTTTGACAACAGATTAGGACTCAAGGGCACAGCCTCAGTGAAGGGATGATGCATTAGAACAGACATGAGGAATTTGTTAAGGCAGAGGGTGGTGAATCTGCAGATTTCACTTCTGTAGAAGGCTGTGGAAGCAAAGTCATTGAGTATATTCAAGATGGAGATAGATAGCTCAAGGCTAGGAAGAAGATCAAGGGTTACTGGGAGAAGACAGGAGAATGTGGTTGAGAAACAAATCAACCATGATCGAATGGTAAAACAGATTCGTTGGGTCAAAAGGCCTAAATCTGTTCATTTATTTTGGGGTCATCAGCTGAAGTGGTAGGTGGCAATCACAGGTGGTTTCCAAATTCGTGTGACCATGCTCTAACATGGTCCCCATTCACTTGCACAGGTTTTCCTCCATCACAACCCACATTCCCATCCTTTGTCACATGGGACACTGACAACTTCTAATCCTAAAAATGAAGTTACAATAGCAGAAAGAATTCAGCTGCGATGGTGTGTAGTGGTTTTGTGGTAATGTCACTGGGATCATATTCCAAGTTAATATAAAAATGGGTTCAAATCCCACTGCAGTAGGTTAAATTTGAAATAAAAAAAAACTAGTCTAATGGTGACAATGAATTACTACTGATAGTCATAAAGTCTCCATCAGACGCAATCATGCCCCCAAGGGAAGGAAATCTGCCATCCTTACCCAGGCTGGCTTACATTTCCCCAGACTCTCAAATGTGACTGATATTCAATTACCTTCCTGGCAATTAGAAAGCGGGGCAATAAAGTATGCATACCATAAATTAAAAACAAACCCTGAGCTGGAGAATGAGGATTTTAAATAGGAGCTTTTTAAAAAAAATTCATTCATGTGATGTGCTCACCACAGACCGAGCAATATTTATCACCCATTCCTATCTGCCCTCGAGAAGTTGATGAGCTGCCTTCTCAACTCCTACAGTCTATGTGCAAGTAGATCTACAATGCTGTTAGAAAGGGAGCACTTCAGGATTTTGACCCAGTGACACTGAAGAAACACAGGTATATTTCAAAGTTAGAAAGTGAAAGGCTTGAAGGGGATCTTGCAGGTGCATCCACTGACTGGTCCTTCTAGTTGCAAGTGAGAGAGAGTTTGGAAGGTGCTAAGGATCTTTGATTAATTGCTGCAAAACAGTTTGTACACAATGCTGCTAATAAACATCAGTGGAGAACACATTTGAGGATGCGGCTGCTTTATCAATGGTGTCAAGATTCTCGATTGGTCTTGGAGCTTAAGTGCCTAAGCAAGTGAGGGAGATTCCATCACACTCCTGACTTGTGGATGGTGAACAAGCTTTGGGGAATCAGGAACTGAATTTCTCACTGCAGGATTCTTAGTTACTTCCTAATTCTGCTAAGGTAGTGAGGGAGTTGGACTTCGGAGACCAGAGTTCATTCATCTTTCCTTTTCATTTCTTTGTTCTCTATTTTACTTGCCTCTTGGTGGGGAGCTTGCTCATGGCAACAATATCAGCAGCAGCGAATAGGCCTAGCAGCTGAGACTCAACTAGGCCCTGCAAATGAGATTCGGGGCAGTGAAGTGAGTTTGGGTTCCCAGTGGCATCTGCTTCCAATGCAGTTTCATGGAAGTGGTGGAGGTGGTGAGTTCAGGCCTAGTACTAGATGTCACTTCATCAGGAATGGCTACATCTGCAAGATGGGCCTGAAGTGGTCTCATGGCGAAGGCAGAATAGAGTTTAGGCCAGTGCAGTATCTGGCAGCATTGGTGGCATTTGCATTGGCAAAGTCCAGTGAGGACAGAGGGAAGCTGGTACTGAAGAGTGACAACTTTACATCGGTGTCCGAGAGAAGGGGACTCATCTGGCCACCAGCCCAATGACAAAGCACTTAACAAGGACCATAAAGATAGACACCATTTCTTCATTTTTCTGCTTTTATATTCTATGGTTTTATTTATGTTCTTTAGGATGAAGGGTGACAACACTATACAACATTGCTATTTTCTAACAAGATACACAATAAATAAATCAGCCTCTCCTGACATACTCGTGTAGCCACTGACCAATGGTAAACTCCAGGATGTTGAGAGCGATGCCACTGAACTTCAAGATGAGGAAGTGCCTGTGTTGGACTGGCATGGATAAAGTTAAAAATCACAATACCAAGTCATAGTTCAACAAGTTTATTTGGAAGTCTAGCTTTCGGAGCACTGCTCCTTTGTCACGTAGTTAGTGGGTGCAGGATCATAAGAGACAGAATTTATAGCACAAAATCATAGTGTTACAATATATTGAACAAACCTAGATTGCCCCGCTTGCTCCTTGATGAAGGAGCAGCACTCCGAAAGCTAATACTTTCAAATAAACTTGTTGGATTATAACCTGGCGTTGAGAGATTGTTACCACTGAACTTCAAGGGAGTGTGGCTACATTCTCTCTTGTTGGAGATAGTTGAATTACAAATGTTACATGCCACTTTTCAGTCCAATCCCATATTTTTCAGGTCTTGCTACATTTGGACATGACTATTTCAGCATCCAAAGAGTCTTAAATATGCTGATATTGCACAATCATTCACAAACATCCTTATTCACACAACTTAAAAACTTAGTTCTTTTAACCATGCTTGAATCAAGGCTGTAGTTATGGCAGGACCTCAGTGGTCCTAATGGAACAGAAACAGGGCATCAGCAAGCAGGTTATTGTGCAAAGTGCTGCTTAAATGACACCTTCCAATCATTTTACTAATGGTCCAGAGAAGTAATTGGCCTGGTTGGATTTGTGTTTAGCAAAACCTTGGGATTTTCAAGATTATCAGGTAGATGCCAGCATTCTAATGGCACATAACAGTTTGATTAGGGGTAGGGCAGTTTCTGGAGCATGTCTTCAGTACAATTTAAGTACTAAGGTATTGTGTCAGGGCTATAGCCTTTACAGTATTCAGTACCTCCAGCCATTTCTTATTGGCATGCGGAATGAATAGAATTGGCTGAAGATTGGCATCTCTGATACTAGAGAGCTCTAGAAGAGCCTAGGATAGATCATCCAATTAGCACTTTAGTTGAATGTTGCCACATGTACTTCAGCCTTGTCTTTTACACTGCTGAGAGGCATTTCCCTATCATTGAGAATGAGGCTATTTGTGGAGCCTCTTCTACCAAAGTTTTTAAATTGTCTACCTCCATTTTGGCTGAGATAGTAGACTGCTGAAATTAGAGCTGATCCATTAATTGCGGAATCACTCAGCTGTATGTCACTCATCACTTATACTGTAAGGATGAAGTAGTCCCATACTGTAGCTTCACCAAGTTGACACCCCACTTTTAGGTATGCCTCTTGCTTCTCCTGACATGCCTCCTGCACTCTTCATTCAACCAGGGTTGACCTCCTGGCTTGATAGTAATGGTGGATTCAGGGACATGCCAGGCTACAAAGTTGCAGTTTTGAATGATCTGTTTGAAGCCTCTTCCATTTAGAATAGAAAGTGTGCCAAACATGATTTAAAGTACTCGCTATGCAAAGGCAGGACCTTGTCTCCACAAGGACTGTACTGTGGTTACTTTTACTGATACTGCCAATGACAGATTCCTCTGGGGCAGGCAGACTGATGAAAATGAAATCAAGTATGCTACTCCCTTATCAGTTCTCTCACCAGTTGCTGCAAACCCAGTCTAGCAGTAATGGCCATTAGGATTCAACCAGCTCCATCAGCAGTGCTGCTGCTGAGCCACTCTTGGCAGAGCACATTGAAACCCCCATTCAGTACATTCAACACCTTTACCACCCTTGGGGCAAACACAAAGTGGTGCTCAACATGGAATAGTAGGAGTGAAAGGGGCTTGTCCCAAACTAGGTGGCAGAGATTATTGTTGGACAGATTATTGTTGTGAAGAGAGTGAAACTTGCTGAGAAAGTCTGAAGTGCTATGGTAGGTTTGTTACAGTCAGTCAATGGACCCAAAATATTAACCCTGATTTCTCTTCACAGATGCTACCAGACCTGCTGAGCTTCTCTAGCATCTCCTGCTTTGGATTCTTATTTACAGCATCTGCAGATCCTTTTGGTTCTTATTGGTATCCAAACTCTCGAGTAGTCTAAACCAACTCTACCCAACAATGATTTTCTATTTCGCAAAAATGTAATGAAGAGCAAAGCATAAGCTACAGCTTAACAATTTACCACTGAGCAATAATTTTAATACAGTTCAGCATATTGTGACATTGAAAGTGAGAATAAGATTCATGGCAAAAGGTTTCAAAAAACTTGGCCTACTTAACTTTATCATGAACAAAGCAAAAAAGTTGATCAACTGTATAATAGGATAAACCTCCATTGTAAACTGCCAAACTTCTATGAAGCATTAGGATGGCTGGTTGTCAAAATTATTGATTCATAAATCAGTTAGTTCAATAAAATTTCAAGTTGAAAACATTGGCAGTACAATGCAAAGGGAGGTTAAAATGAATATCAAAGCTTTTTACATTGGAACCTTGAATGTCCTGATGACTGCAATATAGTGGGGAACGGCATCTTATGCAGCAAAATTATGCACTGGGTGGGTGACAAGTGCACTCTGATAGACATATTGCTATGGAGAATGCATAGTTAACTTTCAGTCATCAATCTAGATTTGTTTAAATTTAAACCAGACATGGTTGACTTTGGTTTACTCTTCAGAGCAACATCTTGACCAGAGAATGATTGTTGCATGTTTTATTCAATTGGAGAGGCTGCAATTTTTGCCTACCATTAATAGTGACCTGTGTATTAATGCTTGTAGTTTATGGTGCACTTGCGCGCGCGCACACACACACACTGCAAGCCCAAGTGGCCATCTTAAGTTGATTATCAGTGCAATTCCTGCCATATCTAGGATTATTTGTCACATGCTGGAATGGCACTTAATGCTTTCTTCAGTTTTACAAGTTGGGTTGGTTGAACACAGTCAGCACCTTGCCTGTTGCAAACAGCTAAAAGGTCATAGTCTCTCATGATCTGCCAGTCCTGAAGTGTGCTAAGCATTATGCTGACACCCAGTTTATGTTTCAGTCACTCTTAATGTTGCATGTTTGCAAACACATGTATTAATAATATTGTGCCTGTTTCAACTGAACAAAATTTATGTCAGCCACTCTCGAGCATATTCCTTGCGGCACTGTCTTGTCCAGAGTTCACTTACTAACCAATCAATCATCACTCTTCGCTCACAGTATAAGATGTTGTACCTCAATACATTGGTATTCTTGTGGGCGAGTCCTGATGAGCGCAAGAAGAAAAGCTTTGTAAAAATGTCTTTCGTCAGCAATACTCTACTGCAGTTCTGACAACAAAACAATAAAATTCAGGTAAGATGCATTAAGGAAAATTCAGGAAGTAAACACAATATTACCTTTTTATTTGGTCATCAATCTCTGGACAGTTGCTGTCCAAGGTCTCTTTTAAGAAATTGATATAGTGAAGCCAAAGATCAACGCTAAGTGGTATTGCTTGAAGACCTCGTCGGTATACCTGTGACAAAGAGGTTTCTAGTAATAACTAGTACTTAACAGAAAACAACCAGAGAGTCTCTACACCAAAAATGTTACTTTCTGGATAACTTTGTTTTCAGAAAAGCAGATAAAAATCAGGAATTTGTTTGAATAATCTGCCATTACCATTGTGTGGAGGGTGGAAAGAACATCACTATGTTCTGCTCTCCACGCGTACAGCCTTGATCTTCAGAGTGTGAGATGGCTCCTGCATTCTGACCAGGTAGGGCAGGCTTGGGGTACAGACCATAGGGCACAGACCCATTAGAACATCACTGACAGCCTCTAACCGCAAAATGTAATAAAGTTCAGCAAAAAACAAACAAAATAAGGAAAGTCCAATTTAGTTTAAAAATCATAGCACCCAAGTAAAACTGTCAGGAATGCCCTGCTTTACTTGTTAAACTGCATTGATTTGCACTGCAAAGCTTGACAAACTGTAGTACTAATGAACCTGTTAACAAAGAGAGAAGATATTAGCTGAAAACTGCTAAGGGTAAATGTTTTATTTCAAATGTGTAAATGTGGAGACCATCTACTGAAAGCCAAGATCAAACTCAAAATCTCTTCAAAACCTGGCTTGTATTTTAGCCATTGAGTAGAAGCTGGCTTGGAGTAGCAGTCTGAGACAAAACCAGGTTATAATTAAAAGTGAAAAGAAAACTGAAAGTCGGTCACAAGTTACCTCTTCTGCCCGTTTCACATTGTCATGTCGCCGCTCAAGATCAGCATATTTTTTCCAATAGCCATAACAGTATGGATAGTGGGACAAGAAGTGATCGAAAGCTTTTCTAGCTGCAAGGATATGATTCTGCAAACAGGATAAAGTATTTAAGCTTATTGTTTCACGTACACATATTACACCACTTTGTTTCTAATGATAATATATTAACTTTGTTTACTACTGATTTGTTTTTATTGTGCAATTTTCAAAACAGTCTGGGCATCAGGTATTTCAGCCTTACATCTAAAAGAACAAGGCTGGGGAAATAATGAGGCAAAAAATTTCAGAAGAATTGCATAAATATTTTGCATCAGCATTCACACTAAGATACTAACATTTCAAAAATACCAAATAATCAAAGGAGCTGAAGATAGAAATCATGTACTAGGGAAACCTTGAGCCCCTCTCTACTGTTCCTCATACTACTCGATTCAGAAACAAGAAAGAGCAGAAAGGATATACATCAACTGAGAGTTTTTGATTTCATTTGCTTACTCCTTGTAAGGTTATTAATACAGTACATGCCATGAGCTATTCTTTGGAGCAAATCTTGATTACACTTTGAAAAAGATGTTTTAAGGGAAGTGAATAATTAAAACCTAGATATTGTAAATTTTACAATAGTCGGAAAAAGGTAACTCAGTCTTTGGAAAATTACTGGTTTAGACACAGCTCAAATATAAAATGATAATAGAAATTGCATGGAGATTTACTAAATTGTTGCTATTGGTATGGTCAGTAAGTTTTACTTATTTTGTTTTATTACCATGTTTCTTCACATAATGGATGGCAGTGGTGATTAGATTCGCCAAGGATGGACATGTTGCTGGGGGAGTAGGAGGGGGAGATTAAAGGAGTTGGTAACCTGACGAAGGGTTTCTGCCCGAAACATTAACTTTGCTTCTCTTCGGATGCTGTCTGACCTCCTGTGCTCTTCCAACTTCACATCTATCGATTCTGACTTCCAGCATTGGCAGTCCTGTCTCCTAAGGTGACTGAGGGTAGGGTAATGCATGTTGCCTATATGATAAATGTTGATTACTGATGGAAGATTCAATAAAAAAAAATGCAGTTTGAAATTTCCGTCCCTCAATATGCATTTTTGTTGCCGCACTTGAAGTGGTTGCTAACATTTAGTATTGATGAATGTAGCAGAATCTAGCAACTTTGTGTATCTCGTTAACCAGAGCAACTTGGCTTTTTGGGGTGAAATTCTACATTTGCTCCTGGCATGCTGGGAATCTAAATCTCGAAATTTTCATTGGTTGAGTGTATAATTAAAACTTTTTACTGTTTTAATGTTTCAGAAGTGTCCACCCAATTTCTAGGAAGTGATGATATCCCTCAGGTTAATTCCTCCCTATTTGATCACACTATACAATCTTAAATTTTGGCCTCTTTGCATCAGACATGACACTATTACAAATCACTTGGTTCAAACTCAGAAGAGTGGGGTCATTGGCTAAGAAATGGGAGTTTGCATGAAGACTGAAGATTTTGTTTTAAGAAATTCTCATACCACCACTACCAGCTGTCAGGCAAACAGTACATCAAATCAGACATTGGAGAACTTCAGAGGGGCAAGTTTCCACCAGAGCTGAACGTTGAGCCGATAATGTTGAGTCTATTACAAAGAATGTAATAGCAGAACATTCAGAAATACCTAATGATCAAGCAGAGTCAGCATGGTTTCAACAGTGGTAAATCATGACTGAAATTTATTAGAATTATTTAAAGGAAGTAACAAGCAGGATATATAAAAAAAGACAATTAGTAAGTGCAACATTTGGATTTCCAGAAGGCATGCATTGAGCTCCCATATATTGCTACTTAAGAGCTTAGGTTAATAGGAGCATGAATCAACTATTGACTAATTAATAGAAGAATTGGGATAAAGAGGGAATTTTTAGGATAGGAACCAGAGGTCAGTGCTATGCTGACAATTATATTAATTATTTGGATGATAGTACATTCACTTCCATCACCAGTTTGTCTTCTCACTTTCATCTGCAATGTGTCAAGGATCATACAAGGAGTCTGCAGAGATATATACAGGTTAAGTGAGTGGGAAACAACCTGACAGATGGAATCTGAGGAAACAGGAGGCTATGCACTTTGGCATGAAGAATGGAGTGCATATTATTTAAAGCTCCACCACAAAAGGTATTTCAGTGTTCTCATGCACGAATCCAAGTTCAGTGGGTAATAGGCAAAACAAATGGAATGCTGGCCTTTATTTCAATAAGGGAATGAAATAGAAAAATAGGGCTTGCTAAAAAACAAAATTTTACAGGCAACAATTTGACTCCACAATACTGAAGAGTTTTGGTTCCCTTATTTAAGGAAAAGTATACATTGGTATTGGGGGCAGTACAGAGAAAGTTAATTAGATCGATCCCAGGTATGGAGGGACTGGAGGACAGGTTGAGCTTTTACTCACTAGAGTTCAGCAGAATGAGGAGACCCTTCCTGAAACAAAAGATTCTTAGAGGCTTGATAGGGTTGGTGCAGAGACATTGTTTCTTGAAGGATTTTTTTCTGGAGGTGGTGAATCTGTAGAATTCTTCATTGTAGGAGGGCTACAGAGGGTGCAGCAAGGCTAAGATAGAGATTTCTAATTGTTAAAGGAATCAAGGGTTATGGGGAAAAGGCAAGAAAGTGGAGTCGAGGACTGTCGGATTAACAATTTCACCGAATGCTGGAACTCCTCTATGGACTAAACAGTCTATTCTGCTTCTACATCTTACGTTCTTTCAATCTTCCATTTCATACACAATTTCTTTTGCTGACGTTCAATCATCTTACGGAAGCTTTATGATAACAGTAATTGTGGCAATTTAATCCATCACATCTACTATGCTGTGTGAAGCTGCTATTCTATCTCAGTGGCCCTGAAAGTCTGTTACTTTAACTGTTTATCCACTTTTAGAGTCAGACGTACAGCACGGAAACAGACCCTTTGGCGTGGACAAGTTGGACCAACCAACATTCCATTTTCTGGCATTTGGCCCATATCCCTCTAAACCCCTCCTATTCATACATCCACACAGACACCATTTAAATGCTGTAGTTGTACTGGCCTCCATAACTTCCTCAGGCAGCTCATTCCATATGTGCACATCTGTGTGCAAACATTGCCCCCAGGTCCCTTTTCAATCTTCCCTTTCTCACCCTAAACCTATGCCCTTTAGTTCTGGACTCGCCCAACCCGTTTACAAGCTCCACTCTTACCATCCTTGCCGGCAGGAAGTTCCAGCTCATAACTACTGAGTTAAAAGAATATTTTTTTCATTTCCCCCTTATACCCCCTGCCCATACCTTATTTTTATTTTAAGTCCTTGGACTGCCAGATAATGGAAAAGCTTTTTTTGTCCATTTTATCTTAAAAGGGTCACAAATGTGAAAAGGTATCAAACTAATTGCCCTTGCTCCAGAGAAAATAACTGCAGCTTCTCAAACTTAACCTTTCAGTGAGCATCATCCTTACCCCAAGAACCAGTCAGGCAAACTCCTTTGCACTCAAGCACTTCCACATACTTAAAACGTGATCAAAACTGGATGCATTTCTTTAGTTGTAGCCTAGCCAGTTTAAAAAAAAACCTGCATTTTTATATTCAAAACTAAGTCAAAAATCTTGTGTACACAGGAGATGTCGCCAGTCTGTATTAGCAATATGTAAGAGCAAAGAAGAAATTTCACTGCTGGATTCAATGGGAGGACCATCAACTAAATTAACTGTTCTTCTTGAAACCAGATTCTCAAGAATTCAGATAAACCCTGTGAAAAAAAAAACAACTACAAATGTCACCAGGACAGCCTGTCTGAAGGCCAAAAGGAGCTTCTCCCTAGCAGATCTTGGTTTGACAAATCTCAAATAGCTATTGCTCCTGTAGAGAACAAAAAAAAATTTTTTTACACTCCAAAGCTCTCTGAAGCACACCAGACTGACAATGAGTGGTATGAACTTTATACCAAATGGTCAGAACTTGTTTACCAAGCTGCATCATGCTTTGAATCTAAACACCTGAACGGTGAGACGGCAGCAGAAAAGGAACTAACAAAAGTAAATTCTGCACTCTAAGTTTAGGCATCAGGAACACAATCTGAATATTTGTTGCTGACAAAAGGTGAGGTGCCTCAGAAACATGAGATTTTTTTTTAAAAAAAACAGAACCACATTTAATTCAGTTTTAATTTTTTTAAAATCCTCAAGTTACTAGTCAGTAGAAACCACATTCTCTCTAATCCTTAAATCGAAAGCCCTTTAAAATTTTGACTCCTACCTCACTGCCTTTATACTTCACTATGAGAGATGATAATCAGCGTTCCGCAAGGACCACTCCCTTCGTGACTCCCTTGTCAGATCCACACCCCCCACCAACCCAACCTCCACCCCCGGCACCTTCCCCTGCAACCGCAGGAAATGTAAAACTTGCGCCCACACCTCCACACTCACTTCCCTCCAAGGCCCCAAGGGATCCTTCCATATCCGCCACAAGTTCACCTGTACCTCCACACACATCATCTATTGCATCCGCTGCACCCGATGTGGCCTCCTCTATATTGGTGAGACAGGCCGCTTACTTGCGGAACGCTTCAGAGAACACCTCTGGGCCGCCCGAACCAACCAACCCAATCACCCCGTGGCTCAACACTTTAACTCCCCCTCCCACTCCACCGAGGACATGCAGGTCCTTGGACTCCTCCACCGGCAGAACACAACTACACGACGGCTGGAGGAGGAGCGCCTCATCTTCCGCCTGGGAACCCTCCAACCACAAGGTATGAATTCAGATTTCTCCAGCTTCCTCATTTCCCCTCCCCCCACCTTGTCTCAGTCGGTTCCCTCAACTCAGCACCGCCCTCCTAACCTGCAATCCTCTTCCTGACCTCTCCGCCCCCACCCCACTCCGGCCTATCACCCTCACCTTGACCTCCTTCCACCTATCCCACCTCCATCGCCCCTCCCCCTAGTCCCTCCTCCCTACCTTTTATCTCAGCCTGCTTGGCTCTCTCTCTTATTCCTGATGAAGGGCTTATGCTCGAAACGTCGAATTCTCTATTCCTGAGATGCTGCCTAACCTGCTGTGCTTTGACCAGCAACACATTTGCAAATATACAAATACTCAAGTTCACCATACCTGGCTTCAGTACAATATAAATAAATTTGGAGTGACTGCAAAAGTAAAATGCTATATCAAAATGAAAACAGAAGATAGTGGAAACACTCAGCAGGTCTGTCAGCATGAAGACAAGAACATAACTAATCAGTCCCACTACCATTTTCACATCAATGATGGTTCTAATGGAAGGCCATTGACCTAAAACGTTAATTTCTTCCATTCAGATAGTGCCAGATTCAATGAGAGGACTGTCAATCAAATATTCCTGTTCTTTTTGAAACTAGATATCTGAGAATTCAGTAAACCTTGTGAAGAACTAGAGTCAGAGCTGAAAATGTGCTACTGGAAAAGCGCAGCAGGTCAGGCAGCATCCAAGGAGCAGGAGAATCGCCGTTTCAGGCATGAGCCCTTCTTCAGGAATTCCTGAAGATGGGCTCGTGCCTGAAACGGCAATTCTCCTGCTCCTTGGATGCTGCCTGACCTGCTGCACTTTCCCAGCAACACATTTTCAGCTCTGATCTCCAGCATCTGCAGTCCTCACTTTCTCCTAGAAGAACTAGAGTCACCTGGCAGTCTTTGAGGACAAAACAGGATACCCTGAGGTATTGGGCTGCAGAGTGCAGAATTTCCTTTTTCATTTCTTTTCTGCTGCTGTATCATTCAGGTGTTTGCATTCAAAGCAAGAAGCTTGGTAAATAAGTTTGACTATTTGGTATGAAGCTCCTGTCACTGTCAGTTCTCTGAATATCCCCCACAATGTTCGGTTTTAAAATCAGTGATTAGAATGGTTGAGCACCAATGATATAGTAGTTAATAATGAAATAACCTAGCTGAGTGCACAGATCTGACACCACTAGCATACTGAAGACCAACCTACTTCTAGATGCATTAAGTGACTATAGGAAAGATTACTTCCTTTCTGGCATTTCAATCACCTTACTCACCTCTTGTTCTACATATTGCAACAAGTATGTCCAACCAGTGAAGTCCTGGGGATTGTCTTCAACCACTTTCCAAAACTTTTCATACTCTGTAGGAAAGGGGACCCCTGAATCATTCAGTTCTATATTTTCTATCTCTTCTACTGTTCCTTCAGGTGGGGAATTCTCAGGTTGAGATTCAGTGTCCATTGATGCGGATCCTTCAGGAGATTCAACTTGAGCCACAGATATTTCTGACAAATCTGTAAAAGGCTTCAAACTGGTTCTCTGATCAACTTCATCCTCACAAATCACACCGCTTGATTTCAAATTGATGGTTTCATCAGCAGACTCCATGTTTGGATTGAGCAGCTCATGTGAAAGGGAATCAGCAGTAGACGAAATACTTTTATGAAAATCGCATTCATCTGCAGACTTAAGTCCATCATTCTGTGGTGGCAGTCTCTGATTAGAGTCTTAAAAAGGGAAACAAAAAATTAGTAATCATGACTAAATCATTAAATGTTAGATTAACTGTTCAACAGTATCATTCCTATCTTCCAAAAAAGGAATGTCCTCACTACAACCTTGACACTTCAAGCAAAGATTCCAACTAGGAAGGGAAGACTGGTAACATTCCAATTTCAAGATTAGTTTCTAATCTAAAATTGCAATGATGGCTTTGCTAACCCACACTACAGGAGTTATTTTTTCTAAATCTCCCAGCCAACAGCTTTATTTCTAAAGAAAACTATGCCTTGCACTAGCCCCCAATAGAGAGGCAATAGTGATGCTAATTATAGCATACCATTAATGAATTTTCTTCCCTCGTTTGCGAAGAGTCTTTAAATGTTATTACTTATACATCCTTCTTTCCTGATCAAGTGAATGTGCTGAATTTCCTTGCATTTCTAAGTATTTGCACACAAGCCTGGCAAGACAGCAGCTAGTTTTATGCAAAGTGTTAGTAAAAAAAAGAGAAATGAACTCTGTAACATGTCTATCAGAATATTCCCTTTTTGCCATTATGTCTAGGTCTTATTCAACTGGAAAAATGTATCATTTAACATTTTAGTATTCTTATAAAAGATGGTAAAGAAGAAAAACATTCTAATAAAGAATGCCATTTTGCACAGGATTTGTGCTTGTACTGAAAGTGAACATTTAAAATTGAGATGTTGGAGAATTGTTAGGTTTGAAAGGGACAGAAGACTTGTTTCTTCAAAATTACTGGCAATGCGTCACAGTTGTAAGTGATTTACAGTTTTCCGTTATGATTTTGTACAATATTCAGGCAAGATGATCAGCAGGGAAATGTCTCTAACTGCATATACAGTTTTAAGAAAGCTGGTTACGAAAGCATTCAATTTGTATTGATCTAAATGGCATGTGACATCTATCTCTGCCAAGTGCAATGCACCATTGTGTCAATGGTTGTCTTTGAAGCCAGTTAGCCAAGGTCTCCCATGTTGGTTCAAGCAGTGGTTAAGCTTACTAATATTTACAAAGAAGTGTTTTCTCTCCCGAAGAACTAGCAAAAAGTAATAGGTACTTGAGAATTTAAGCATGTTGATTTTTAGTCTTGGTAAAAATAAATTTTGGAAAGATGAGACAGATACCAATATATTTAACTCTTAAATATTCTGTCCATATTTATATTAAATTACACTCAAAAGCAAAAGATGCAGTGTTCAGAAATACTAAGATTTTAGAAAGCTTATCTTCCGTGAGACACTGAGCACATCTGTCTTTGAGATGAATTCAAATAACATTCATGTGAGGAATGTAGGTAACTACTATAGATACCAACTACTCCCCCATCTTAGAACTAATCATCAGATTATCTGAATATTCTAAATTGTACAAACTGATCTCACATGTAGGGGTTGATGTACATTGGATCTTAAAATTGATAAAAACACTGCCTCCCACTGGAATATAAACTGTATACTTTTCAAATACTAACCAATCATAATACCTAGAAGCAGAGAAATAGCAAAGAAAAGGAAGTATTCTGGACCCAATACCTCATGCCGAAAGATTTGCAGGTCAAAATTCAATCTATTCAGTAACAAGAATACCCACAGCAGAAACCCATAATCGATTTCATCCTCAAATTGTGGGATTACTGATGACATTAATCGGTTATATTTTACAAAGTCACAGTAAAGTGTAAAGCAATAACATAGCTACCTTTTTAAAAATATAAGCAGGTAAAAATGGTCCTGTGGTTTAAGATTTCTCCAAGGGAAACATCCTCTCAGCACTGACCTTGTCAAGCCCTGTCAGAATCCTACACATTTCAATGAGATCAACTCTCATTCTTCTAATCTCCAATGGAGTGAAACCTCAAACAGTCTAGCCTTTGCTCACAAGACAATCCCTCCACACCACAGATCATCCGAGCAAACTGTCTCTAACTACCTCCAATAAACCATGTTTCTTTAAAGGTTTGAGTAAAGATTTGCAGCTCAGCTGCTGGTTGCCGTGGTTGAATGTATGTTCACCGGGCTGGGAATTTGATTTGCCCTCCTACAACTCTAACCTAAACTCAGGATCAGTTTTGTAGATGACAAATTATTAAGAGAGCAGAAATCGAGAACACTGACCAGATTATCAACAACAAAATCACAGGGTTCAGAGTTATGAGAGAGGAGGAAACGGTCAATCAACTTCCATTCCTGGATTCGATGGTAAAAAGAACACGGAAGGGTAAATGAACTACAAAGTATACAGAAAAGCCACACACACAGACCAGATCCTGAACTCCAGCAACCACCTGAACACACGAAGCTGCATTAGGACCCAGTTCAAAAGGGCTACACACTGCAGTAACCCAGACCCGTGAAAAGAGGAAGAACATCTCTATTGAGCATTCACTAAGAATGAACACTCCTGCAACTTCATCCACAGATGCCTAGCTGATAAGCAACACGAAAAGGATATGCCACGACCCAATACACTAGCCAATAACATTATACAAAAACACTGACAGCCCACAAACCGACAGCCATTCTCAAACAATTAACCAGGACAAAAGACCCTCTCGGCAATGACTGCACAGAAAACACTAAGTAGAACAAACAGACAGACAACTAGCAATCCACATCCATCAACACCAACTAGCCACTAAATGCCATGACCAGCTGTCCTTAGCAGCCACACACACAGATGACAAGGACCACAAATTCAACTGGGACAACACAACGATTACAGGACAAGCCAAATATAGGACAGCAGAGAATTTCTAGAAATATGGCACTCAACCACAACAAACACATAGACCTAGACCAATATACCAGCCACTACAATGAACTACTGGAACCGGCAACCGGAACAGAGCCATAAATTCCAGAAGACAGTACAGCAGCACTTCACAGGAGACTCCACTGAAGGCATAGGTTTAGGGTGAGAGGGGAAGGATATAAAAGAGACCTAAGGGACAACTTTTTCACACAGAGGGTGGTATGTGTGTGGAATGAGTTGCCAGAGGAAGGGGTGGAGTCTGGAACAATTGAAACATTTAAAAGGCATTTGAATGGGTACACGAAAAGGAAGGCTTTGGAGAGATATGGGACGGTGGGACTAGATTAGGTTGGGATATCTGGTCAGCATGGACAGGTTAGACCGAAGGGTCTGTTTCTATACTGTGCATCTTTATGACTCTATGTCACCTAGACAGAGGACGAAATGTCTACAAATCAACTTCCCAGCTAGGTGAACATACCCACAACTGCAGCACCATTTCCCTTTATATAAACGGGCCAAAAATGCTCATAGCACTTGAGATCTGGTCTCACTAGCACCTTGTATAGTTGCAGTATGATGTCCCACTTCAACCCCCCTGAACTACATTGGGACCCTTCAACCAAACGGTATCAACATCCACTTCACTAGTTTCTAAATCTCCCCATCCCTATCTCATCCCCAGATCCAAACCTCCAACATGGCACCACCCTCTTGACCTGTCCATGTTCCTTCCCACCCATCCATTCCACCCTCCCCACTGACCTCTCAATCACACCCCTCCCCCATCTGCATCTATCATCTCCCCAGCTACCTTCCCCCCAATCCTCCCTCCCATTTATCTCTCAACCCCCTTCTAGTCTTTATTAAATTGTCAATCCTTCCTCAGATTATGCAGGTCATGTGTCATGGGGAAAAAAATTCTCAACATCTACAACTCTAATATGTTCTCACAACCAGAATTATCACAGGGCAGGAGGCAACCTTTTCAACGCACTTTGATTGCACCAGTAATAAATTAGCATTTCACTTTGTTTAACCCCCTCACATTCTACAATCCTCAAATCATCCAGAACTTTGGTGCGCACGTTTTATCAACTGCGTTCATTGACCGAGACGGGCAGTGCCTGCAGTCTCAAATTCTCATCCTCATATGCCAGTTCTATGACCCAATCCTTCCTTCATTGAGTCCTATAAACCTCATACCTCTAAGTTATCCTACTTCTGATCTTTTACATGACATGTCTGTCAATGAGCTGGAAATTCTTGTTATCAGCTCTTAAGTCTCACATTGTAAAATCTCTCTACCTCTTGTTCCTTCAAGATGATCCTTAATTTTATTTTGAATCTGATCATGTCCCAACACTGTAGCTTAGTTACATATGATGTAAAAAAGTGTGCCCAGAAAGCCATGGTATTTTATGATAATTGCATAAATGCAAAACAGGAGTAAATTCTTCAACTGAGGGCCAAGATATCATTAAATCATTACTCAAATAATCAACCATAGGAAAATTTAGGTTATCAGCCAAACCACAAGCTAAAAAGTGTAACCAACTGAAAATGTGAAAGATTTTTCTGCTGAACACTAAAATTTAAAACCTCTAACAGACCTGCAATTCTAAAGTGCAAAACACAAGATGGTTCCAAAATCAGACTTGAATTACTAAAACATTGTTGAATAACAAAACAACTGTTATACGTTTCTATTTTCTACAGTGTTTAAGCTGGATTAGCAGTTTTGAGAACGATAGACCCCTAGAAGTACAACAAATTAAGTGCTACCCAGCTGAAAATCCTGAAAGAACGAGGATAGAAATTGAGCTGAAGTGTTGGAGAAATTCAGTAAGTCCCCGATGCCTGTGTAGAGACAGAAAAAGTTTCCACTCTAACTCGATTCTTCTTCGCAATGAACTCATTGCTCGGGTAGCCAGCTTTCTACGTCTCCTTCCCTTGGAGAGTAAGGTTAGGTTTCCCAGAGATTGTAAATTAAAACTCAGTGAAACAGGTGCGCTCTCACAGAGAGATGTTGAAAACTAACTAAAGTAACTGATACAGATCCTATGGCCTGACTTCATGCGCCAAGCCACGGAGGAGGAAAGAAGTGATATTTTTTAGATATGATCACACGACCGCATTAGTGAGGAGCCCACCATCAGGAAGACACCACCGCGCGGAGAAATGGCGTCAACCCAAGCGGCCGCTGACCCAAAGCTGAAACCTCCCATTCCCCATTACAGGCCGGAGAACCCGGGCTCGAGTAGTACTCACAAAAGGCCCAGCCACGACGGAAGTTCGGCGAGACCGTGGCAATGAACGCATACAATGCCAAGACGCACCAAACTACGGCGGTACAACCACGTCCTACAGCTACTTATCTGACATAACGTGGCAATCTCCCACTTACCTCGCGCCTCCATACCACAGACCGTTAAAGCCGTTACTGCCGACCCGCCCCCGCGCGAGTGCGACCATGTACACCCCTCATGCCCCACCCCCCACTACAGCATTCAATGCGCAGGCGTACAGCGTCCAAGTGCATAACCCTTTCAGATCAGCTGATCATTGAACGACTCTGGATTCCTGGTGCTGGAAGAGCACAGCAGTTCAGGCAGCATCCGAGGAGCAGCGAAATCGACGTTTCGGGGAACATCAGGTGGAAGCTTCTAGCTTTTCATTGGAATGTTAAGAAAGTCGATGAATTCGGAGGATTTTCGTTTGTTCCGCCTACGATCCAATACGTGTCCATGTAATTCCGCCACTTCTGTTGTTTTGAATTCCAGATAGCGTTTTACTTTTTATAGAGATGTGAAGGCTCAACGCTCAGTCACATACTACACACCACAGATATCAAACAATGTAATAGCTTCGTTCAAAAGAAGGGCCCAGTCGGCTGTTAACAATCTTGCAAAGATGGTGCATAGTGAAGCGGGGCGCGTTGTGATGCACATGGACATTCGTAAAGTCTTAGACGAAAGGTAAACCATTACAGGAAACTTTAGGTGGTCATCACGGTTCTTTGCTGTGGCACGTCGGAACTGTCGGTCAATGAGTTGAACATCATAATCCGTTCTTATGAGGGCATCCCTGAGTGCTTCCAGGTGCCTGTCACGTTCCTCTTCATCTGAACAGATCTGGTGTACAGGTAGGGTTTGTTCATAGGGAATGGCTGTTTTAATATGTTTTGGGTGGAAGCTGGAGCAGTGTAGCATCGTGAGGTTGTTGCTTTATTGTATAGTGTGGTGCTGAGGTATCCAACCTTGATGGAGATGCATGTATCTAAGAATGAGACAGAGAGTCCATGGTGACTTTGATGTTGGGATGAAACTTGTTGATATCACTGTGTAGCTTTATCAGTGACTCCTCGCCATGGGTCCAGAGGAAGAAAATGTCGTCAATGTACCTGGTGTACAGTATTGGTTGGAGGTTCTGCGTAGAGAAGTCTTGTGCAAGGAAGTGTACTGACAATCTGTGCATGAAGATGTTGGCATACTGGGGTGCAAATTTGATCCAGTGGCTGTTCAGTGTGTCTGGATGGAGAACTGGTTGTCAAAGATGAAAATGTTATGATCGAGAATAAAGCAGATGAGTTGTAGGATAGTGTTTGGAGATTGGCAGTTGTTGGTGAGTACTGAGGCTGTTGCCACGATGCCGCCATTATGGGGGATGTTGGTGTAGAGTGCTGAAACATCCATTGTGACGAGGAGTGTTCCTGGTTCGACTGATCCATGGGTGCTGAGTTTCTGTAAGAAATCTGTAGTGTCGGGACAGAAGCTCGGGATCCCCTGAACAATAGGTTTCAAGATGCCTTCAACATATCTGGAGAGATTCTCACACAGGGTCCCATTGCCTGATACGATGGGACGTCCTGGTGTGTTGGCTTTGTGTACCTTTGGAAGGCAGTAAAAGTTGCCTACACGAGAAGTACATGGGATGAGGACACGTAGGGAACTCTGAAGGACTGGATCCAAAGTCCTGATCAATGTGTTTAATTCACGGGTGTGTTCTTTGGTTGGATCAGCTGATAGTTGCCTGTAGTGTTCCTGGTTGTTCAGTTGTTGGTACACCTCCTTGCAGTAATCTGTTCTATTCTAAATGACAATGGCTCCTCCTTTATCTGCTGGTTTGATGACAAAGTTGTGATTGGTTTTGAGAGCCTGAATGGCGTTACATTGTGAACAGGTGATATTTTGCTCTACCTTGTGGGTACAGCTGATGAATCTGGCATTTATATATTTCCTGATGGGTTCAGCATATATCTCAAGCCCAGGGCAGCGGCTCTCCAGTAGGGGCCAAGTTGACACCTTCTTTGGTCGCTCCTCTACAGATCCCTGTGAAGACTGCTTTATCCTCGATCACAACATAATCACCTTTGACAACCAGTTCTTCATCCTGACACACGGAACAGCCACGGGGACCAAATTTGCACCCCAATATGCCAACATCTTCATGCATATGTTCGAACAAGATTTCTTCTCTATGCAGGACCTCCAACCAATATTGCACACCAGGTACATGGACGACATTTTCTTCCTCTGGACCCATGGGGAGAAGTAACTGATCAAGCAACACATTGATATTAACAAGTTTCATCCCACTATTAAAGCCACCATGGACTACACTCGACTATCTATTTCATTCTTGGACACATGTATCTCCATCAAGGATGGATGCCTCAGCACCACACTCTACCGCAAAGCCACATACAACCTCACAATGCTACACTTCTCCAGCTTCCACCCAGAACATATCAAAACAGCCATCCCCTGTGGACAAGCCCTACGCGTACACCAGATCTGTTCAGATGAGGAGGAATGTGACGGGCACCTGGAAGTACTCAAGGAAGTACTCATAAGAACAGGGTATAATGCTCACCTCATCGACTGAGAGTTCCGACATGCCACAGCAAGGAAACTTTAGGAGCAGCTAAATCAAATTGAGAAGGAAAAAAAATTGTATTAAAATAGTTGGGACAGAATAGTTAAAAGCAGTTCTCACAGTAGGTGACAATGTCTCAGATTTGTATTCTGACATTGAGTCATAGAGGTGTACAGCACAGAAACAGGCCCTTTGGTCCAACTCGTCAATGCCGACCAGATATCTCAACCCAATCTAGTCCCATCCGCCAGTACCTGGCCCATATCCCTCCAAACCCTTCCTATTCATATACCCATCTAGATGCCTATGAAATGTTGCAATTGTACTAGCATCTACCACTTCTTCTGGAAGCTCATTCCATACATGTATCACCCTCTGCGTGAAACAGTTGCCTTAGGTCTCTTTTACATCTTTCTTCTCTCACCCTAAACCTATGCCCTCTAGTTCTGGACTCCCCCACCCCAGGGAAAAGACTTTGTCCATTTATCCAATCCATGCCCCTCATGATTTTATAAACCTCTATAAGGTCACCCCTCAGCCTCCAATGCTTCAGGGAAAACAGACCTAGCCTATTCAACCTCTCCCTATAGCTCAAATCCTCCAACCCTAGCAACATTCTTGTAAATCTTTTCTAAACCCATTCAAGTTTCACAACATCTTTCTGATAGGAAGGAGACCAGAATTGTATACGATATTCCAAATGTGACCTAACCAATGTCCTGTACAGCCATAACGTAACCTCCCAACTCCTGTACTTTTAAAAAAATTTTTCCCAGTGTGTGCAAGTGTGAGACACAGCGAGAGACACAAGGTGCACAAATCTTTATTCAATTCCCTCCACCAGGAATATAGGAAAACACCCCAGTGGCCAGTGACAAGCTGTGCCCTTCACAAAAGACAATGCTGTGAGACCAAAATCCACTGTATTTTTTTTTGTTTGTTTTTTTTCACACTGATCCAGTTCCCTCAGAGGCAGCTCTCAGAGTGAACAGAACCCCTGACTCTCCTGTTTTTCTTTTCCTCTGCAGGCAATGCTGTATGATCAAAATCCACTGTATTTTTTTTTGTGCACAAATCTTTATTTAATTTCCACCACCAGAAAAATAGGAAAACACCCGAGTGGCCAGTGACAAGCCGTGCCCTTCACATCAAAGGGCAATGCTGTGTGATCAAAACAGTGAAGGGGAGGGCAGGGACTAAATCAAAATAGAGTTGCAGGGGGAAATGATGCACTCCACTCCCTGCAGCGCCCACCTCTCCCTGAACAACTCCAGGGTGTTGGTGGACACCGCGTGCTCCCTCTCCAAGGACACCTGGGCTTTAACGTAACCGCGGAAGAGGGGCAGGCAGTCGGCCCTCATGACCCCCTCCACGGCCTGCTGCCTGGACCTATTTATGGCCAGTCTGGCCAGGCCCAGGAGCAGACCCACGAGGAGGTCTTCAGACCTGCCCTCCCTCCTCCGTACCGGGTGCCCAAAGATCAGGAGCGTGGGACTGAAGTGCAACCAAAAGCAGAGGAGAAGGTTTTTGAGAAAATCAAAGAGGGAGTGCAAATGCCCACACCCAATATACACATGGTCCACGGACTCCACAGCACCACAGAACAAGCGGTTGGGCTGGGAGTCCGTGAACCACCGCAATCTGCCGTTGCAGGGGACTGCTGCATGCAGCACCCTCCACCCCAGATCCCCGAGAGAAAGGGGGAGGACTCCTGCGTAGAGGGCCCTCCACTGCCCGGTGACAAATGGGCATGCCAGGGCTTGTCCGGGCGGCGGATGAGGGGGAAGAGGTGGACGGTGTGCAGCAACAGTCGATACAGGGCACGCCTTTTTACATCCTTGAAGGGGACAAAATTAAAATTTCGGAGGCGGCTCAGGTTGTGGGGCACAGGCTCCCACGGGAAGTACGGGACCTTGGGCCAATGTGAAATTCCATCCGGGCTGGGGTGAGCGCGGACGGGATCCCATCGCACACCTGAGCGTCCTCCCCAACTCCTGTACTCAATACTCTGACCACTAAAGGAAAGCATACCAAACACCTTCACTATCCGATCTATCTGTGACTTCACTTTCAAGGAGCCATGAACCTGCACTCTAAGGTTTCTTTGTTCAGCAACACTCCCTTTTACTTACCATTAAGTGAATAAGTCCTGCTAAGATTTGCAATCCCAAAATGCAGCACCTCACATTTATCTAAATTAAACTCCATCTGCCACTTCTCAGCCCATTGGCCCATCTGATCAAGATCCAATCTGAGGTAATCTTCGCTGTCCACTATATCTCCAATATTGGTGTCATCTGAAAAACTTACTAACTTTACCTCTTCTGCTTGCATCCAAATCATTTATGTAAATGACTAAAAGTAGAGGACCCAGCACCGATTGTTGTGGCACTCGCCTGGTCACAGGCATCCAGTATGAAAAACAACCCTTCACCACCACCCTCTGTCTTCTACCTTTGAGCCAGTTCTGTATCCAAATGGCTAGTTCTCCCTATATTCCGTGAGATCTAACCTTGCTAATCAGTCTCCCATGGGGAACCTTATCGAACACCTTACTGAAGTCCATATAGATCACATCTACTGCTCTGCCCTTATCAATCCTCTTTGTTACTTCCTCTTGTTACTTGCTCAAAAAACTCAATCAAGTTTGTGAGACATGATTTCCCATGCATAAAACCATGTTGACTATCCCTAATCAGTCCTTGCCTTTCCAAACCATCCTGCCCCTCAGGCTCTCCTCCAATAACTTGCTCATCACTAACATCAGGTTCACTGGTCTATAGTTCCCTGGCTTGTCCTTACAATCTTCCTTAAACAGTGGCACCACATTAGCCAACCTCCAGTCTTCCGGTATCTCACCTGTGACTATCAATGATACAAATATCTCAGTAAGAAGCCCAGCAATCACTTCCCTAGCTTCCCACTGAATTCTAGGGTACACCTGATCAGGTCCTGGGGATTTATCCACTTTTATCCAGAATGTCCTCCTCTGTAATATGGACATTTTGCAAGATGTCATCATCTATTTCCCTTCAGTCTACATCTTCCATATCCTTTTCTACAGTAAATATTGATGCAAAATACTCATTTAGTATCTCCCCCATTTTCTGCGGCTCCACACAAAGTAATGTTGACCTATTGTCATATAATCTCATACTGTGGCTTTCTAGATATCTGTGACAATAAATAACTCAGAACTCATCTGGTTTCTCAAGGAATTGGCAAACAATTAGTAAATCTAGAATTTTAATTTAGTTTCCATCTCATGACAATTATCATCGATCATTGTACAAAAAGCACAATCTAGTTCCCCAGTACCCTTTAAGGAGGAAAGTCTGTTGCTTTTTCTTGATCAGCCTACAACAAGATTGTTAACTACCCTATGAAATGGTCTGGCAAGCCACTCAGTTCAGGGGCAGTTGCACATGGGCAACAAATGCTGGTCTTGCCTGTGATGCCCCCATTCTATGAAAGCATTCAAAAACGAAACTAGTTTTTAAACTGCACCTCTACAGGAAGTCCCTGGTAGTGCTATGGTGAGTGCAACACTCAAACAGAGGCATATACAGCCACGTCATGTCCTTGTTGTGTCTTACACAATCTTTATGTTACATTTATTTTACTCAATATGTTATAACATATCTCTGCAGCAGGTGGGACCTGAACACAGGCGTCTTAGCTCAGAGGTAAGGACTCTACCACTAAACCACAAGAACACAACTTCCCTTGGGTCTAAACTTTTCTTAACCTATTTTTCTATTCAAACTGTTCAATGATATTATTATACAACTCTGGAGAAGTTGGGACATGAATCCAGGCCTCTTAGCTCAGAGATAGGGACACAATCACTACACCACAAAAGCCCTACTTTTCTTGGGTCTACATTTAAATTGATGAGGAGGAATGGGATAAACTGTCAGTACTCAAAGTTGACAAAGTATTGGCACTGGATGAAATGCCTCAAAAGATATCAAAAGAAGTAAGAGTGGAAATTATAAGAGGTACTTGCCATAATCTTTGGATCTTCCCTAGATTCTGGAGTTGGTGGTGGAAGAATTGAAAATTGCAAGCATTACATCCTTGTTCAGAAAAATGTAAATATAGCCCCAGCAATT
Source organism: Hemiscyllium ocellatum (assembly GCF_020745735.1). Taxonomy (NCBI): domain Eukaryota; kingdom Metazoa; phylum Chordata; class Chondrichthyes; order Orectolobiformes; family Hemiscylliidae; genus Hemiscyllium; species Hemiscyllium ocellatum. Next base: position 84,927,270 of record NC_083408.1, read on the forward strand.
TCCGCGATGATCAATGTAACTGCCAGTGGTGAGACAATTACAGAGGATACAATTGGGTCAATGGGCTGAAGAGTAGCAGATGGAGGCAATTTGGATAAATACAAGGTATTGCATTTTGATTAAACAAACAAGCAGGACTAATTCAGGTTTATAATTCTTTGAAGTTTGCGTCATGTTTAGCACGCTTGCTTTCATTGCTCAGACCTTTGCATATAGGAGCTGAGGTTGTACAGGACATTGGTCAGCCTCCTTATATAAGTTTATAAAATCATGAGGTATGTAGATAAGGTGAAAGGCAAGTGTGTTTTCATGACAGGAGGGCTTTTTTTTTAAGGTGCGAGGAGAAATATTTAAAAAAGACATAAAGGACTTTTTTTACACAGAGAGTGGTTAATGAGTGGAATTAACTTCCAGAGGAAGTGGTGAATATGGGTTTAGTTACAATGCTTAAAAGATATTTGGATAAGTACATGAATAAGAAACGTTTGGAAGGATATGAGTCAAGAGCAGGTGGGACTTGTTTAGTTTGGGATGATGGTCAGCATAGAGTGATTGAACCGAAGGGTATGTTTCCATGCTGTTTGACTCTACGGTGCTATAACTCTAATATAAAAGTAAGAATGTAAAAACAAAACAGAACTTTTGTTCCTTCTATGACATCTCTCCAAAATGGAAATCTTGCTGTACAGCAGGCATCCTTTTGGCTACTGTGCCATTTGAAAAATACTATACAGTCTTAATCCACTTTCTCACTCTTGGTCTGCAGACCTGTCAATTACATCATTTCAAGTGCATATTCAATTACATTTTTAAATGCATGGAGGACATCTACCTTTTTCTCCCAATAAAGCAGTGGATTCCAGATGTACCATACTGAGTGAAAATGCATTTCAATTAGGTGCTATGCTTAGGCAGCAAAGATAGGGCAAGGGAATAAATGATAAATGGTAGAACCCTGATAAGCACCAACGATCAAAGGGATCTTGATGTGTATATCCACTGATTCCTGAAGATAGCAGGACAGTTAGATAAAGTAATTAAGAAGGCATATGGGATTCTTGTCTTTATTAAGTGAGGCATAGCATTTAAGAGCAGGGAGATTATGTAGGTACTGCACAAAACATTGATTAGGTTACAGTTAGAGTATAATATGCAGTCTGGAATCCACATTATAGGACATATATGATTGCAATGGGGAGGATGCAGTTTGTTATGAAAAGTGGTGTTATTTAGTTGAATTTTTTAGAGGAGGTGACCAAAGTGTGTAGATGCATGTGGGGCAGTTGATGTGGTTTATGTGGAATTCAGCAAGGCCTTTGAAGATATCCCATCTGGGAAACTGATAAGGAAGGTACAAAGGTCCTGTGATTCAAGGTAACTTGACAAGTTGGAAGCAAAGTTGGCTAATTGGCAGGAGACAGAGGGTGGTGGTGGAAGACTGTGTATGTGATTGGAGACCAGTGTGCAATGGGATACTACAAGGATCAGTGTTTGGCCCTTTATTGTTTGTGAATTTCATAAATGATGTAGATGAAAATGTGGTGAGGCATGATAAGTTGCACATGACACAAAGATTGGCCAGGTCGTTGATGGGAGGAAGGTTACAGAAGGATATAAACAGACTAGAAGACCACTGACAGTTGGAATTTAATCCTGATAATTGTGAGGTGATATATTTCAGAAGAACTAACAAGACAAGGGAGTATTCAATGAAATGGCAGGACACTAGGAAGCTCAGAAGAATAGAGGGATCTTGACGCTTGTCCATAGATCCTGAAGGTGACAGGACAGCTTAATGGAGTAGGTAAAGGCAAGCTTCCAGCATGCTGCCTTATCAGTCAAGGTGTACAAGAGTGGGAGGATAGAACATAGAACTGTACAGCACAGGAACAGGCCCTTCAGCCCACAATGTTATGTCGAATATGATGTGAAATTAAACAAATCCCTTTTGCCTGCCCTTGGTCCATATTCCTCTAATCCTTGTACATTCATGTGCTTATCTAAAAGTCTCTTAAATGCCCCTATCATATCTGCCTCCACCACCATCCCTAGCAGCATTTTCCAGCCTCCTCTTACTCTGTGCAAAATAATTTGCTCTTCACATCTCCTTTGAACTTTCCCCTCCCATGTTAAATGCATTAGTATTAAACATTTCAACTCTGGGGAAAGATTCTGACCGTCAACCCTATCTATGCATCTCAATTTTATCTATTAAGTCTCCCCTCAGCATTCACTGCTCCAGAGAAAATAGCCCTAGTTTTTAAAGCCCCTTCTTATAGCTCATATCCTCTAATCCAAGCAGCATTCTGGTAAACCTCTTCTGCGCCTTCTCCAAAGCCTCCACATTTTTCCCGTAATGTGGTAACCAGAATTGAATGCAATACTCTTAAGTGTGGCCTAAGCAAAGTCTTATAAAACTGCAACATGACAGCCTGACTCTTGCACTGAATTCCCCAACCAGTAAGTCGAGCTTGCCATACACCTTCTCTATCACTCTATCTACTTGAGTTGCCACTTTTAGGGAGCTATGGATTTGAACCCCAAGATCTCTCTGTACATCAATACTGTTCAGAATCTTGCCTGTAACTGTATACCTTTCCTTAACATTTAATTTCTGAAAGTGCAGCACCTCACATTTACCTGGATTAAACTCCCAAGTGCCATTTCTCCACCCATATCTGCAACCGATCTATATCCTTTGACAACCTTCTACACTATCCACAATTCTACTGATCTTTGTATCATCTGCAAACTTCCTGACCCACCCATCTATATTTTCATCCAAATCATTTATGTACATCACAAATAGCAGAGGTCCCAGTATGGATCCCTGTGGAACCCATTAGTCACAGACATCTAGCCAGAAAAAGTCACTTCCACCACTACCCTCTGTCTTCTTTGGGCAAGTAAATTCTGAATCCAAGCGACCGTTACCATGGATCCCATGCATCATACTCTTCAGAATGAGCTGAACATGAAGGACCTTTTCAAAAGCCATATTAAAATCCATGTCGACAACAACCACTGCTCTACTCTCATTGATCACCTTTGTCAACTCTTCAAAAAAATTCAATCAAGTTCGTTAGATATGATCTGCCCCGCACAATGCCATGCTGATTGTTCCTAATTAGACTATGCTTTTCCATGTTACTTTGGAGCTGTATAGAAGTTTGTTTAGGCCACAGCTGAAGTACTGAGAGCAGTTCCGATTACCACATTATAGGAAGAATGTGATTGTAAAGCAGAGGAGATTCACCAGGATGTTGCCTGTGTTGGAACATTTCAGAGAGGCTGGATAAGCTTGGGTTGTTTTCTTTGGAGCAGAGAAGGTTGAAGGGTGAACCTGATAATAGTGTAGAAGATTATGGGGAACATGGACAGGTGGATAGAAAACAGCTGTTCATCTTAGTCAAAGGGTCAAGAACAAGGATGTTTACTTTCAAATGAAAGGCAGGATGTTTATAGAGGGGATTTGAGGAAAAGGTTTCTTATACTTCCAATAAGGGCAGTAGGAACAGAAATTCTCATACCATTTAAGAAGTATTTAGAAGTATACTTCTGTGCCAGGGCATTCAAGTTATAGACCATGCTGGTAAATGGAATTAGAATAGTATATGCAGGTTTTTAATTTGTGCAGACTCAATTGGCTGAAGGTCCTTTTTCTATGCTGTAAACCTCTGTCTTTAATTATCCTTCTGCTTTTTCTGCAGACTACTTTATGGCCCTTGATTACCTGTGAAGAGAAATAGGTCTTTCTTACTCCCTTTAACTAGATACCTCAGGTTTTTTAAACAACTCAATTAAATCGTTAGCCCCCAGAATCATTTTTCAAGGAGAAATAATAATCTACCTTATCTTTCCTCTCAACTAAAATTCCAACATCCATTAAAATGTCTCTGTACACTCTCTCTCTCATAATCACATCTTTTTCATGTCCTTTAGGCTGTGGCCTAGTGTTTCATACAGTGCTAATATAACCTTCCTACTGCTATATTCCTCACAAAGTATCATATACTTTCTTAATCATTAAACCATCCTATCATGTGACCCTCAAAAATCTATGGACATGCTCTTCAAGTTCCCTTTGCTCCGGTTTATTCATTTGCCCTTCCAAAATGGATTATTTCTCACTTCTCAGAATTTAAATCCACTTGTCACTTTTCTGAACAATTCATTAATATTTTCATTCAATCTATAGCTTAATCCTCACTATTTACCAATTAATCAAGTTTTGCACCACCTGAAAACTCATTTGCTATAAACCCTACATTTAAGTCTAAATTACCACAGATATAGTTCAGTGGATACAATTTCAAAAAAGAAATAAGGGGGGAGCCACTGAAGACAGTGATGCAGAATTTTTTTCATTGAGGGCAGTGAATCTTTGGAATTCTGTACTCCAGTGTGCTGTAGAAACTCACTAATTTTATTGAATATAGTTAATGTAGAAATTGATTTAGAAATCTGTCAATGACATAATGCTGCATGAGCGTACTGAATGGTGATGTAGGCTTATTAGACAGAATGATTTACGCCTGATTACTATTTAGCTGTGAAAGCAAGAATTCTATATTGAGCTTGCAGAACCCCATTGGAACTAGTCATCCAGTCCTAGAAACAGCAGCTTGCTGTCAGTGAGCCAAATCTGAATCGAACTTGTCATTTCTCCTTGGACCCCATGGGACCATATTCTTATTAGTTAGTCAAAGTGAATCTGGTAAATTAAGCAGTGTCCAAATCAACTCCACCCTCAGTGGCAAGGAAGTGAAGCAAAACTGTGCAAACAACAAAGTTTTTTCCCCGCAATTCTCAGTCAGAAATGCCAAGTGGATGATCCATCTGAGCCCTTCCTTTAGTCCTCCCCATCTTCCAGAAATGCCAGACAGATAGATTCAATCCATATAAAGAATTTGGGCTTTCAAAATTCCAGTTATGGTACTGAAGACTTGTGCTCCAGAAATAACTGCACCTTTGGCTATGCTTGTTCAATACAGCTGCAATTCTGGAATATAGCTGATAATGTGGAAAATTGCCTGGTTATGTTCTGACTACAAAACAGGACAAATCCAATCAGGTCAATTATCATCCCACCAACCTACTCTCAATCATCAGCAAAGTTATGGAAACATACTGACATTGAGTGGTATTACTTAGCTGTAATCTGGCCACTCAGCTCCAGACATCATTACTGTCTTGGTCCAACTCAACAAAAGAGTTGACTTGCAGAGGCAGAGGCAAAGTGAGAGTGACTGTGATACTATTCTAAAGGGAGCCTGGTTTTATGACAATTACCAATCTTTTAAATTTAAATTTGGTTAGATTGGTGGACAGTTGACACTGAAAAGGGAACATTTTCAGGGCTAAGAGAAATAAAAAGCATGAGAATCAGATAGTAGAGGGATACTAATAGCATTTTACAAACAAAATCAATAAAAAGAGAAATTTTTTTTTCCATATTTAAGGTCAAATAATCTGAGTGTATTGGGTCTTTATTTCAAAAAGCTGGCACAAATGCAGTAAGCCAAATGGTCTCTGTTATATGACACTATGAATTTAAAATTGTGACAATGAATAATTTGAATACCATAAGTAACAAAACTCAGATTTATTAGCAAGTTGTTTGATTCTAACAGTCAGTTAGTATATTTCTCCACCTTTACAGACTAGAAATGAAACACTTTTGATGCTGTTCCTGTGATTCCTATGTTACTGCATGCTGAGTGCAATCAGGATTTATTCGTGATGTTTGTTTTATTTTGATTCCTTTTTGTGGTACTACAGGAGTTACATCATCATTGTTCCTAGATGTATCATTATTAGTTTTAATGAAAATGGCAGTGTTTTAATCTGATGCAATATATATGTGGCTGGCATTTATGAATTGTAGAGGAATCCTTTGGAAGCTCAACAAATTTAACAACACATCGTCAGTGTGGACATCATCTGACTGTCCTCAAGAAGAAATGTGGAACTCACTGTAGTTAGCTTTACCAAGGAAGAAAATAACATTTGTTGAACAGCTTTATCACTCAGAGCCACTGTAGACAGGAATCAGTTAAGAGAATCTTGAGTTATACTGAGGCATATTTATCTTATTTTAACAGATCTTGATCAATCAACTAAAAATAACCAAATATATATAACATTCTCAAAAAAAGAAGACACTTTTTAAAGAAATAAAATCATTTACTTCCTTTAAACATTTTGACTAAAATCATATTTCTTTGCCTGTGATGAGCAGCTTGTGCTATTGTCAACAATTTACACAATTCCACAAATGGACTTTAGTGTAATTAGTTTCACAAATTTGTAGTTAAAAGCAAGATTATTTTTAAGTATGCTCACATAAAAATATGGAAATATACATTTATCAAGAATGTTTTTTTAAGACAACTGCATATACATTAGAATTTGTAACAAAAATATTTCTTCTTGTAGTCATCTTGGTCATACCACTTAGTGATAACTAGTTTAAACACAATATAAGGAGTAGGATTTATATTCAGCTTTCAAGCCAAAAAAATAATAAATTACAACCAGCAGAAGCAAAGTATACTGTACAATACACAACTGGAGTGATAAATGCTTTTCAATTTTCACCAGAGGACTAATATAAAACAATCATTTATTCAATGCTGACGACCAAGTCACTCCAGTCAGATCCTTACCTTTTCTGCACTCCAGAAATATGGAAATGTAGCATTAAAGAGAGATTGGGGTATTTTAAGTAATACAATACACCTGATTACAAATATAGAAACACATATAATTTGATGTGCACTACACCTTTACAATAAATTACATCAATTTCCATAGTGATATAGTGTTACATGTCTATTAGATTCTACTGTACAGAAGTGCAAAATTAGCTGCAGTGATTTTAGTGTAAAGGTTGTTTAAGGTTACTTGAGAAACCAGAATGTATATTGTAACAGTTACAGAATTTGGAGTCCAGCATCAATTTGGAGCAAACACTAAAAATTTGTTCTAGTCCTCAGAATTGAATTAATTCTGATGTGAGAAAAGTGCAGGCAACAATGAGGAACACATCTGTGCCTCTGTCCCTCTTATTATCACTGAGTAACATTACTGAATTTGTTCTTTCTAGTTTTAGGGAGATGAGTCTAGCAGATCCTGTAAAGTCTTTGCAATATGGGGTGGTCGGGTTGGGGCTTGATCAATTAAACTTTGACCCATTAGTTTAAACAACGCCTTTGCCAGTTTAGTTGTAGCTACACGAATGTTTCCTCCACTACCAGGAAGTGATCCACTGTTTGTCATATTTCCCAGGAGATGCCACAAAACTGGCAAAACCTTTTGTTCAACAATCTGAGGCTTCCGTGTGTACAGGTCTGGTACCAGGTCTGAAATAAAAAGAAAGTGGTAAATCTGATTACTTCCTGTTTTTTTGTCATACAGAACATGAAAGATTAATGTAATTGTGCTGTTGCCTCCTGTAAGACCTTTAATATAATGGCTAACCAGCAAAAGTACAGTAGCTTAGTGGTTTTGACTAGCAATCTAGATAGACATGATTTAGAGATGCCGGTGTTGGACTGGGGTATACAAAGTTAAAAATCACACAACACCAGGTTATAGTCCAACAGCACTTCCAATTAAACCTGTTGGACTATAAGCTGGTGTTGTGTGAAATCTAGATGGAGATTGTGAGGTTAAATTTCATTGTAGCAAACTTCTCCAAAGTAAGCTAGTTGAATCTTTCAACCTCATTTTTATCACATTAGGAGTTTGCTCCATGCATGAGCTTCCATCTGTAATTCTGTGTGGTGAGCTACAGAATCTTGTGAATTGTTGCTGTTGTCCTTTCAAATCCTGTGAGATTAACCTTTTCTGTATGTTTTCAGGGATTTGTCGAATCCTTTCATTTTCCAAGCTAATCTTCATAACAAAGTACATCACATATTTCTATCCAGGTAGAAATGCTGATTGGTAATCCTAGAAACCCAACTCTCTTTTATCTTGTAATTATATGTTCAGTTTAAAGTAGAACCATTTACAAACTGATCCTTCAAGACTTTCTAGGACTTGGGCTCTCAGTCTATGCACTTCTTTCCATTTAAACAATCTCAGCCCCCATTAATCTCCAACCATTGAACCACACAGTCTTGCTGTCAGGTAAACTTCAGAGCATGTCACAGGAAAAGTCCCAAAACAATATACAGTTATATAAATTGCAACTGTAATAGTTATTAATAAAAAGTACCTTTGGCTTTTGCCCATTTCTCCTTCTAACCACTTTACAGTGGAGCATTTCTCTTGGTTTAACATGTAAAGCACTTTTGCATTTACCCATGGCTTCAACATCCTTCAAAAGACAAAATTAACCTATCCAATAATTGGTTTAGCTTTACCATTTCCTGTTTGTATATTCTGTAAACCTAATTATAAAACTTGCAATCCCACATGCTTATTTTTAAAAAAGTTACAGCATTCAACAACTTCCCATTCCCACTTTTAAGAACTGTTTACCCAAACACATAAGTCCATAGCTCCTTTTTAAAGCTTTACAATTCAAGAGACAATAAGATATAGGAGCAGAAGTAGGCCATTTTGTGCAAGTCTGCCCCACCAATCATTGAGATCACAACTGATCTGATAATCCTCAACTCCATTTTCCTGCCTTATCCCCATAAACCTTTGTTCCCTTACGTATTTGAAGTCTGTCTACTTAACCTTGAATATACTTAACGATCCAGTCTTGACCGCCCTCTTTCATAAAGGATTCCACAGATTCATAACTCCCCGAGAGAATCAATTCCTTCTCATCTCTGTCTTCACTATATGACCACTTGTTCCAAGATTATGTCCTGTTGCCCTCGACCCTTCCAGAAGAGGAAACAACCTTTCTCCATCCACTATGTCAAGTTCTTTAAGAAGCTTGTATGTTCAATAATGTTGCTTCTCATTATTCTAAAATCCAGCAATTACAGGCCCAATTTATGTAACCTGTCCCCATGAGACAATGCTCCCATATCTGGTATCAGCCTGGTTAACCTTCTCTGGACTGTCTCCAATGTTAGTATACCTTTCCTGAGATAAGGAGCGTAAAACTGTTCACAGTATTCCAGCTGTGGTCTGACTAGTGCCTTGTGTAGTTTTGGTAAAACCTCTCTACTTTTATATTCCATTCTGGTTGAAATGTATACCAACATTCTACATGCCTTTCCTTTTACCCATAGATGCTAGTTTCTGTGATGGACAAGGACTCTCAAATCCTCCTGTTCCATAGCTTTCTGTAATCTTTCTCCACTTACATAATATTCAGTTCCTCTATTCTTCTTGCACAAGTTCACATTTTCCCACATCATATTTCATCTGACAAGTTTTTGCTCACTTGCTTAACCTGTTTATATCCTTCTGCACACTCTTTATGTCATCATTATCATTTGTCTTAATTTTTGTGTTATCTGCAAATTCATCTATAGTACATTCACTTTCCTCACCAAAGTTATCAAAATATTTTGAAAATAATTGTGACACCAGTATTGATCCCTGTGGTAAACTACCATTTACAGGTTGCCACCCTGAAAATGCCCACTTATCCCAACTGTCTTCTATTTGTTAGCCAGTCCCCTACCCATGTTAATATAGAACATGCATTACTATAGGCTATTGGTTTATTAAGCTTAATGTGTGGTAACTATTTAAATGCCTTCTGAAAATCTAAATATATTCATCCATTGCTTCCTCTTGATCTAACTCACTTCTTGCCTCTTTACAGAATTCTAGAAAATTTGTCAGTTTTCAGGTTCTTAATCAACATTATGTTTTAGTTGGTATCCACTTATTGAAACTATTAACTTGTATTTTTCTGAAGTTACTGCCAATTCCATACCTAACCTACTTTTATTTTGGGGCACATTGCTATTTACCTCCTTCATTCTGAAAAATGATTAGTAACTACTTTGTTTCCTGTCCTGTGAGAAACTTCCTACACAGACTTATTTTACTGTATTTGCTTTTGGGATATGAACATAGTAGGCAAGGTCAGCATTTATTTCCCATCCCTAGATGTCCCTGAGATGGTAATGGTGAGCCAATGCCTTAGATTGTTTCAGTCCATGTAGTGTTGGTATTTTCAGAATTTTTAGAGAGGGAGTCAGGACATTGATAATCAGGAGACTGAAGGATGGTGTGCAACTTAGAGGAGAACGTACAGGTGGTGGTGCTCTTATGGATCCATGCCCTTGTTTCTTTAAGTGGCAGAGGTTGATTGGTTTGCTGTGGAAGGAGTCTTAGCAAGTTGCTCCAGGAATGTTGCAACTGAGCATTAATGGAAGATAGAAGAAATGTTTAAGTGGTATTTGGGTTGCTAAAGGCAGGCTGCATTGTTTTGGATAATGTCTAACTTCAGTTGTTGGAGCCACACACATCCTAGCAAGTGGAGAGTACTCTATCATACTCCTAACTTATCTCTCGTTGATGGTGAGCAGCTTTGGGAAGTTAGGATCTGAGTTATTTGCTATAGAATTTTCAGTATTTGACCTGCTCTTGTACTATGCTTTTTTTGGTGGGTCTGGTTAAGTTTCAGGTTAATAATAATTCCCAGAAATTCAGAGTGAGGAAATCAGTGATGATAATGCTGTTGAATGTCATGAGAAGATTACTGTACTCTCTCTTGGTCGAATAAAACAAAACTGTAGATACGGTAGATCAGAAACAAGAACAGATATTGCTGGAGAAACTCAGCAGATCTGACAGCAGCTGTGGGAAGAAAACAGTTAACTCTTCTGATGAAGAGTCACCAGATTCAATATGTTAACTCTGCTTTTTTCCCCACAGATGCTGCCAGGCCTGTTTTGCTTTTCCAGCAATTTTTGTTATTGCCTCTCTTGTCGGAGATGATCCTCAAATGGCAATTGTGCATTGCAAATATTTATTGCCACTTAGTGTTAAACCTGGAAAGCCAGTTGGTGAAGGATTATTATGAAGCTAATGTTTACTTATTTATTTAACAGGTGTAAAATCACAAGCAGACAGTGCAATGGGAGGTGGTTCTTATGGCACAGTGATATTGTGAACAAGGAACTCCCAGAGGCTTCCTTTGAGCTAGGAGGCCTGGGTTCAAGTCGCATCAGCTCCAGAGGTGTGTAACTACATCTATTGATTAGTCCAGATGCCTCTTGGTTCAGGAATAAGGACACTACCACTCTCCCATAAGAATCCTTTCCACCTGCATAGAGATTTTGTTTTACATCAACTTGTTCAGAGATACTAAGTGGGACTTCAAACCATGCTTTCTGGTCTAGAGGTAGCAACACTACTACTGTGCCACAAGAGTCCCTAAACATCTATTGTAGCTGTCACTTTTTTTATAATTGCCAAAGTTGCCATAGAGGATCATAGGGCTGCTCTCTCATGGAGGCAAGTGGTGGTTAAAAATAACCCAAGAGTCACCATACCTCAGGTAAGGGGCAAGGTTGAGAAGGGGGAAACTTCATGGCTGTACAGCTATCTAAGCTAACCTTGTGGCACTAGATATTTTTAAATCAACATCTTAACAACATGTTAACAACACTTCTGAAGCAGGTAGGACCTGAACCTTGATCTCCCGGTCCAGGGGTAGGGACAGTACTTATTTTTCCTAATCAATCTGTTCAGTGATTTTATTAAACACCTCTGCAGGAGATGGGACCTGAACCCAGATCTCTCGATCCAGGGGTAACAACACTACCTCTCTCAACCCTTTCTGCCTGCACACAATTTAACACAATTAGTCTGATTATTATTCAGAGGTCAGTCTGGTGATGCAGTAATAGTGTCTTTACCTCTGAGCCAGATAATCTAAGTTCAAGACCTGCCTGCCTCAGATTTGAATCACAAAATCTCTGAACAGGTTGATTAAAAATCATTTTGAATGTTGCCGAGGTCTTGCTGTATGTAGGCTCAGATTGCTTCAGTGACTGAGAAGTTATAAGTGGTACTGAACACAACTCTGTCTTCAGTGAACATTTTGACTCTGTCATAATATTGGAGAGAAAATCACTGATGAAGTAGATGAAAATGGTTAGATTGGACATTACCCACAGATACTCCAAAGATACCCTCAGTTCTTGAAAACCTATTCTGAAGAAGAGTCAGACTGCACTTAAGATGTTAACTCTGTTTCTTTCTCCACAGATGTTGCGACACCTATTGAGTTTCTCCAGTATTCTCACTGTCCATAATACGTACAAGCAAATATGCAACCAAACAGTACCAGGGCAAATAAACTAATTTCTGCCAAAGAAGAAAAGAACATCCTTCTGCTGGTGGGAAATGTTTTCATATCTCATAAATCTCACTGGTTCATACTACCATTAGATATCTGGTAGATATCTCCAGAGCCAGTTGGTTTGGAGACCTGAAATAACATCTATCTTCTTGTCTAATTACTAAATTACATTTCCAACATGCAAGACTAGTTCTGTATTTCATCCCATGTAGTGTCCACTTTCAAATAATCATTAAGAAAAAAAATAATGCCTTACCTGCCAGTGTCTCAGTCATGTCTTGTTTTGCTTTTCCATTCAAGTACTGAGCCTTGTTGCAGAAATGTTGGAGCAGCAGTAAATTATCTAAATACAAATTTTTTAAAAAGTGCAATTATTGAATGCCTTTAGGTCATTTTCTTTCAGGAGATATGTCTGTGACTGTTGGTGTTTGATCATTGTTTCACCCGTGAGGTGAGAAACGTGAAAGAAAGATGTCTGAGCATGCTGCTATTGGATGGGTTTGAGGGGAACTTTATGCTTGTGGCTGCTGAATGACAATTCCAATCTATATTTTTTGCTGCTTGCAAATCACCAACTTATCTTCTGAATTCTCTTCCTCAGCAAGGGTTGGGTTCCTGGCATACAATGCAAATATTTATTTTTTATTATTGAGAAGCCAATCCTGAGAGGAATCACTATTGGATCTAGAAATGGGAAATGAACCAGAGAAGGTAAGAGGAGCAAGCATAAGTGAACACTGAGGAAATAGTGATAATAACATAACAAAGGCAGATGAAGATGGTTCTGAATCCAAAAAAAAAGTTAATTAGGAAAGACAGAACAAGAGTGAATCAGAGAACAAGGTAACTCCGAAGAATAAACTGCATTTCATTGCAAGGGATCTTACAGGTAAAGCTGATGATCTCAGGGCATTTAAAGGAACATGGGATTAGGATATCATAGCTATTGCAGAAATTTGGCTGGGGGAAGGACAAGACCGGCAGCTCAATATTTTGGGTTTTAGATGCTATAGGAAAGATAAAATGGGGGCAAGAGACAGGGGAGAGTGGCGTATTTCATTAAGGAAAACATTACTACTGTACTTAGGCTATTCTTGATGAATTGACTAGTGAAGCTATAATGGCTATAACTTAGAAATAAGAAAGGGATGATCACCTTGATGGGATTGTACTATCGGCCTTCGAATGGTCAGAGGGAAATTGAGGAGCAAACATGTAGAGAGATTTCAGATATAATAATAGGGTTGTAGTAGGTAAAAATTAGAGGGTTGTAATAGTAGGTGATTTTAATTTTCCAAACATGGTCTGTAACTGCAATAGTGTAAAGGGGTTGGATAGTGAGGAATTTGTTAAATGTGCTCAAGATAATTTTCTTTATCAATATGTAAATGTACCTATGAGAGAAGAAGCAAAATCTAATCTTCTCTTGCAAAATAAGGCAGGGCAAGTTACTGAAAGGTTAGTAGGGGAACACGCTGGGAACTAGTGATTATAATTCGATTAGTTTTAAACCAGTTATGGAAAAAATAGGCATTCTATAAAACTTAAAGTTCTTAATTGCAGTAAGGCAAATTTTGATGCTATGAGTCAGAAACCTGCAAAAGCCGATTGGAATAGACCGCTTGCAGGCAAAGGGATGACTGACAAATGGGAGGCTTTCAAAAGTAGGATAATGAGTTCATAGGCATAATGTTCCTCTTTGAATGAAGAGTAAGACTGATAAGAGTAGAGATAAATGGATGAATAAAGATGTTTAAGTTCTGGTCAAGAATACAAAAGAGTCATAAATTAGATATAAACAACTGAGGTCAAATTAATATCTTGAAGAGTATAAAAGGTGTAGGGACATTCAAGAGAGAAATCAAGAGAGCAAAATGAGGATATGAGATATCCTTGACAGAAAAGATTAAGGATAATCCAAAGAGATTCTACAACTACATTCAGGGCAAAAGAGCAATTAAGTAGAGAATAGAGCCCATTAAAGATCAATGAGGTCATGTGTTAAACCTCAAGAGATGGGAGAGATACTAAGTGAATATTTTGAGTTTTTACTGTGGAGGAAGAAATGGAGGCTAGAAAACTTGGGAAAATAAATATTGATGTTTTGAAAACAGTTCACATTTACAGAAGAGGAAGTTCTGGAGGTCTTAGAAAACATAAGGGTGCATAAATCTCCAGGACCTGATCAGGTGTATCCCAGGACTTTGTGGGATGTTAGGGAGGAAGTTGTGGGGCCGCTAGCAGAGATATTTGTCTTATCTATAATCATGGGCGAGGTGCCAGAGGACTGGAGGATGACTAAATGTTGTGCTGTAAAAGGCTGTAAGGAGAAGCCTGGGAACAATAGACCTGTAAGTCTGATATCCGGGGTGGGGGAGTTGTTGAGATAATTCTGAAAGTCAGGATTTACATGCATTTAGAGGAGCAAGGACTGATTAAGGATAGTCAGCATAGCTTTGTGTGAGGGAAACCTTGTCTCACAAACTTTACTGAATTTTTCTAAGAAAGTAACCAGAAAGATTGATGAGGGCAGAGTGATCGACATTGTTTACATGAATTTTAGTAAAGCCTTTGACAAGGTTCCACATGGTAGGCTAATTAGAAAAGTTAGCTCACAGGGAGAGCTTCCCAATTGGTTACAAAATTGGCTTGTGGCAGGAGACTGAGCATAGTGGTGATTAGATTAGATTACTTACAGTGTGGAAACAGGCCCTTTGGCCCAACAAGTCCACACTGACCCGCCGAAGCGCAACCCACCCATACCAGTACATTTACCCCTTATCGAACACTACGGGCAATTTAGCATGGCCAATTCACCTAACCTGCACATTTTTGGATTGTGGGAGGAAACCGGAGCACCCGGAGGAAACCCATGCAGACACGGGGAGGACGTGCAAACTCCACACAGTCGCCTGAGGCTGGAATTGAACCTGGGTTCTCTGGCGCTGTGAGGTAGCAGTGCTAACCACTGTGCCATCGTGCCGCCCACTCATTTGAGTATAGGTGATGGGTTATTTGGACTTTTGTTAATCTTTTACATAAATGATTTGAATGAGAATTTAAGAGACATGGTTAGCAGGTTTGCAGATGGCATCAAAATTGGTGGTATAGTGGACAGTGAAGAAGTTTATCTAAGATTACAAAGAGATTTTGATCAATTGGGTGAATGGGCTGAAGAGTGGCAGTTTGAGTTTAATTTGGATAAGGGCAGGACTTATACAATTAATGGTAAGGCCCTGGGCTGTGTTGAAGAACACAGAGGCCACATACATAATTCCTTGAAATTTGCGTCACAGGTATCTAGGGTGGTTAAGGAGGCATTTAGCACGCTTGCTTTCATTTGAGTATAGGAATTGGATGTCAAGTTGAGGTTGTATAAGACATGAGTGAGGTCTCTGAAAGGGTTCAGAAAAGAATTACCAGTACATTGCTGGAATGGAATGTTTCAGTTATAAAGATAGCTTGGATAGGCTGGGACTCTTTTCACTGGAGTGTAGAAAGTTGAGGGGTGACCTTATAAAGTTTATAAAATCATGAGGGGCATGGATGAGGTGAATAGCAAAAGGTCTTTTTCCCTAGGATGGTGAAATTCAAAACTACGGGGTATATTTTTAAGGTGAGAGGAGAAAGATTTGAAAGGACACAGGAACAACATTTTTACACAAAGTGGTTCTTATGTGGAATGAACTGATGATGTGGTGGATGTAGGTACAGTTATAACATTTAAAAGAAATTTAGATAAGTACATGAATATGAAAGGTTTGGAGGGATATGGGTGAAATGCAGCAAGTGGGAGTAGTTTGGTTTGGAAACATGGTCGACCTGGACTGAAAAGTCTGTGTTCATGCTGTATGACTATTACTCTTAAAAAAAAGACAAAGAAAAAAGCTAGTTTACTTGTGGTGATTCATAGATGAAAAAAGTACCACAGGTGATTGAGAAAAAGTTCATTGGAGTGTAAATGTGTTTTTGGATGTAATTTTAAAAAAAAAACAGCCAATTATGATAGATTCTTATTCACCTGTAGCCTAATATAAAATGAAACTAAAGCAGGCACACACCGAGGGCAGAAACATTAAAGGAAAGGAAGACAAAAGAAAATTTGAAGAGGTTAAGAAAGAAGTAAAGAAAAGGCGAGAAAATAAGGAACCACAAAATCAAATGATCAAATGCATTGTCAGGATTGTAGGTGACAAATAGGTAAGTAGGCAAATAGTGAGGATGACATAACAAGCTTATTGAGGGATATAGACAGGATAAGCAAGTGGGCAAAAACTTGACAAATGGAATAGAAAATGCGAAAATGTGAACATATGCTCTTTGGCTGGACAAACAGAAGAGCTGAATATTATTCAAATAGGACAAGACTGTAGAAAATTGCAACACAGAGGGAATTAGGGGTCCTCCTGCACGAATCATGAAAGCTATCATCCAAGTTCAGAGGTCAATAGGGAAGACAGACTGTTGGTCTTTATTTCAAAGAGAACAGAGTATAGAAGTAGGGAAGGACTTGCCAAATCTATTGAAGGTATTAGTCAGACAACATTTAATCCCCATATCTCAGTAAAGCTAAATTGGCACTGAAGGCAGTCCAGAGAAGGTTCACTTGGTTAATTCTGTGTATGGAAGGATTTTCTTGAGGAGAGGTTCAGTAGATTGGGCTTGTACTTATTAGATTTTAGAAGAATGAGAGGAGACCTTATTGAAACATAAAAGATTCTTAGGGAGCTTGGTAGGGTAAATGTGGAGAGGTTGCTTCACACTGTGGAAAAGTCTGGAACCAGTGGACATAACTCAGAGGAAAGGGTTGCCTATTTAAAATATAGGTGAGGTTTTTGTTTTGCTCTGAGGGTACTGAATCTGTGAAATTCTGGCTGTTGAAGCTGGACCATTAACTATATTCAAGGGTGAGATAGATTGCTTTTTCATCAGTAAGGGAATCGAGAGTGAAGAAATAGGACAGGAAAATGAATGGCCTACTTCTGCTTCTACACCTATGGTCAGACAATAACAAGGAACAGATGAATTAATAATGGGAAACAAGGAAATTGTAGACATTTTGAACAAATTTTTGTATTCATCTTCATAGCAGAAGACACAAAATGCATTCTAACAGCAGCAAAAAAGCAGACAGAATGGAACTTAAAGCAATCTTGATCCCTAGAAAAAAAGTAATAGAAAACTTAATGGACCAAAGGTGGACAGTTTCTCTAGACCTGGTGCCCCACACTGCAGAATGGAAACTGCTGCAGATAGTAAATGCATCGTTTGTAATCTTCCAAAGAAAACATTTTGCTGGTCTCCTTATTTAAGGAATAAAGTTACACTGGAAGCATTACAGACGAGGTTTACTGGGCTGATTTCCTCGGTGAAGGAACTGTGCTGAGATGGAAGGTTGGGCTTTTACAAGAATAAAAGGTGATCTTTTGAAGGATATATTAGATAGAATTTGACTGTGAGGGTTAAATATGTATTTTTATATTCATTGTAAAAATAAACAGCAGAGCCTCTGAACCTTGTATCAAATTAATCTTGTACACCTGAGAGCTTAAGTGTCAGCAGGAATGTCTCGGCAAACTTTTTAAAATCAGAAGTTAGTGTTAAGAAAATATCCTACAGAGGCCTTTGGGAGTCAGAAGCGATTCAGAGACAGGGAGCTGACAGACATTGCTTTTATCAATATACAAAACAGTACCTGACTAGATTAAGATTAATTGATTCTTGACTGGGTGAAGAAGGCATTAGCAACATTTAAAAAAGCTTATTCGAAGTCAGAGGTTAATGTTTGTATAAAATAAGATTGGAATTAGATAATGAGATGCTTATGTGACTGAAAATGGTGTAAAGATTTTGCACTTGCTGTATTCCACAGAATTTTCAGTCTGGTTAGTCTGGAGTGGACTCACTCCCTATATACATCTGAAAATCTGTACTCAAAACTCCTTTGGTTGATTATTAGAAGTTATGATAACAAATATCAGATTTTGAAGGGGTTTGAGAAGGTCAATGATGAAAGGATATGTTGGGCATTCCTATAGTTAAGGGGTACAAGTTGATGAAAAAGTGTTACATTTAAGACTGAACTGAGAAATGTCTTCTCTAATTGGGTGCTAGGCTTTGAAATTCACTTCTGCATTGAGTAATAGAAGTTGGGTCATTCAATTAATCATGTCTGAATTAGACAGTCTTTTTATTGACAGGGTAAATGTTACGGGAAGAAGGGAGCAGGGAAGAGAGTGGATTCAAGCAATAATTAGATCAAGATCACCTTACTAAATGGCAGTGGACTGAATGGCCTCCTAATCTCCTATTTCTTTTGCACTGTAGACCAATTAGTTTTGATAAGTGACATCAAAGATAGAGATAATTCTCAAAAAAATTTAAGAAAAACATAAAAAAAGCCAAAGATTTCAGAAGGGAAAATAACATTTGACTCAACTATAACAAATTCTTTATTTTTCCCTGTTAGTTTTTTAAATGAAGGTCAGGTTTAGGTCATCTGCCCTAATATCTACTTATGTGGCTCGGTGTCATGTTCTGTTTTATAACGACTTTATTACATGTCTTCAGATGTCTTATAATACTGAAGACACACATATGGCTGAAAACAAAATGCTGCAGATTCTGAAAATTTGGAATAAAAACCTATTGGAGAAACACAACAGATCTGTCACCATCAGTAGAGAGAGAAACAGAGGTAGTGTTTCAAGTTAACATAATTTGGAGATGCCAGTGTTGGACTGGGGTGTACAAAATTAAAAATCACAACCACCTGATGAAGGAGTGGTGCTCTGAAAGTTATTGCTTCCAATTAAACTTGTTGGACAATAACCTGGTGTTGTGTGATTTTTAAGTTCAACATAACTCTTCTTCAGAATAAAAAGGGTTGCAGAATGTTTTCAATATGCTGCAGACAGAAAAGATTTGATGGTGGAGAGGAGCAGCACATGGAACAGATCATCTGGATGCCCAAGCAAAGGACAAAAAGGTTGCTTATGGTGGCGAAGGAGAAATAGAGATAGAAAATGGGCCTACATGGAAGTATGAATATGAGAAAATAAGTCACTGCGCTGACAGTAAAATCAACAACACACAACCAAAATACACCATGACTTTTGGTGGGAGGGGGTCAGGTCTGCAGGAAAAGTTATGCTCTGAAGCTGTGCAATTCATTATTGAGTCTGACAGGCAGTAATGTGCCTAAATAAAATCCAAGGTTTTCTACCTTTAGCTTGTGGCATGCTTAATGGGAGACTGTAGCAGGTCCAGTATGGGAGTAAAGTGGTTTATTGAAATGGCATGCAACTGGAATGCTGAGGTCATTTCGATGGCCCAGTCTGCTTTCGATCACACCAATCCAAACAAGACTGCATTGTGACCAGTAAATTTGGTGACTAGATTGAAAGTAATTTTTTTCTTCATTGCCCGTTGTTTACAATTGTTTGACAGATTACAACGTTAAGTGTTGGCAAAATGTCTTACCATGAAAGATGCCAAAATGTCTTACCTGCATTGTTGGCAGGAATCTATAAAAATCAGGAATAGAAATCTTAGCTGATCTGTTCAACCCTACTGCAGGGTTAATAATGTTAATTTTGAAAATGCGAATGGTGACCATCCATGGCTAACAAGGGAAATATAGAAAATAAGAGCAGAAATCCATTCAGTCCTTCAAGCCTGCTCCACCATTCAATTTGTTAATGGCTGCTTATCCAACTCAGTACCCTGTGTTTGCTTTCTCCACATACCCTTTGAACGCTTTAGTCTTAAGAGCTGAATTTAACTCCTCCTCAAAATGTTTCAGCCTCAACCATTTTCTATGACCGAGATTTCCACAAGCTGATCAAAGCTGTATAGTTGAAAAACCTGATTCTGAACTCCTCAGTCACTGGGAATCTTTTCCTGATTTATCCTGTCTAGTCTGTTAGAATTTTACAGGTTTCTATAAGACACCCTTCATTCTACTAGTCACCAGTGAATATTGTTCTAACTGATCCAGTATCTCTTCATACCTCAGCCCTGTCATCCCAGTCTACTACTTCTCTGCTGCATTCCCTTCAGAGCTAGAAATCCTTCCTCAGATAAGGAGACCAAAACTGCACACAATGCTCCAACCTCACCAAGGTGCTGTACAACTGCAGCAAGACATCCCTAGGAAGTTTTGAGAAGATTTGTAGCTCAGGTTGAGGTTCTGTATGTAGGTTTGCTTGCTGAACTGGAAGGTTCATTTTTAGACGTTTTGTCATCCTATTAGGTAACATCTTCAGACCTCAGGCAAAGCACTGCTTATAAGTCCTGCTTTCTATGTACTATGTTTGTGTTTCTTTGGGTTGGTGATGTAATTTCCTGTGGTGAAGTCACTACCTGTTCTTTTTCTCAGGGGGTGGTAGATGGGGTCTAACTTGATGTGTTTCTTGATAGAGTTCCAGTTGGAATGCCATGCTTTTAGGAATTCTCGTGTGGGTCTTTGTTTGGCTTGTCCTAGGATAGATGTGTTGTCCCAGTCAAAGTGGTATCCTTCCTCAGCTGTATGTAAGGATACTGGTGAGAGAGGGTCATGTCTTTCTGTGGCTAGTTGGTGTTCATGTATCCTGGTGGCTAGTTTTCTGCCTGTTTGTCCAATGTAGTGTTTGTTACAGTCCTTGCACGGTATTTTGTAAATGACATTAGTTTGGCTTGTTGTCTGTATACAGTCTTTCAAGTACATTAGCTGCTGTTTTAGTGTGTTGATTGGTTTGTGGGCTACCACGATGCCAAGCAGTCCAAGTAGTCTGACAGTCATTTCCGAGATGCCTTTAATGTAGGGGAGAGTGGCTAGGGTTTCTGGACATGCAATGAAACTTGGGTGTCCTTGTACACCAGTCACTGAAAATAAACAACAGGAAGTGAAGAAGACAAGTAGCATGTTGGCCTTCACAGCAAGAGGATTTGATTAAGGAACAGGGACGTCATGTTGCAGTTGTATAAGACTCTGGTGCGGCCTCATCTGGAGTATTGTGTGCAGTTTTGGTCGCCATACTATAGGAAGGATGTGGAAGCTTTAGAACGAGTGCAGAGGAGGTTTACCAGGATGTTGCCTGGAATGGTAGGAAAATCTTATGAGGAAAGGCTGAGGCACTTGGGGCTGTTCTCATTGGAGAAGAGAAGGTTTAGGGGAGATCTGATAGAAGTGTATAAGATGATTAGGGGTTTAGATAGGGTAGATACTAAGAACCTTTTACCGCTAATGGAGTCAGGTGTTACTAGGGGATATAGCTTTAAATTAAGGGGTGGTAGGTATAGGACAGATGTTAGGGGTAGATTCTTCACACAGCGGGTTGTGAGTTCATGGAATGCCCTGCCCGTATCAGTGGTGAACTCTCCTTTATGGTCATTTAAGCGGGCATTGGATAGGCATTTGGAAGTTATTGGGCTAGTATAGGTTAGGTAGGATTCGGTCGGCGCAACATCGAGGGCCGAAGGGCCTGTACTGCGCTGTATCCTTCTATGTTCTATGTTCTATCTATGCTTGATGAGATCACATCTGGAGTAATGTATCCAGGTTTGGTCTACTTATCTGAGGAAGGATTTTTTTTTTTAACTACGGAGAGAGTGCAAAAAGGCTTACCAGCCTGATTCCTGAGATGGCAGGTAGACTGGATTGATTAGGACTATTGTTCACTGGAGAAAGAGGGATTGGAGATCTCATAGAAACCTATGAAATTCTAACAGGTCTAGAGACGTTAAACACATAAAGGATGTTCCTAGTAGCTGAGGACTCTAGAACCAGGGAAAGTTTAAGAATACAAGGTAGCTCATTTAGGACTGAGATGAGGAGTCATTTCTTCACCCATAGATTGGTGAGCTTGTGGAGTTCTCTGCCACTGAAACTGATTGAGGCCAAACCATTGAATGTTTTCAAGAAAGTATTAGGTATAGGTCTTAGTGTTAAAGGAATCAAACAGAGTAAATGGCAACAGGATACGGAGTTGGATGATCAGCCATGATCTTAACACATGGCATAACAGGTTTGAAGGACCCCTTTTTTATGTTTCCATATTAATGTAACTTCCCTGTCACAGAAGCAGAGATCACTTATCTTCTGATAGAACAATATGTTCAAACGTGTATAACTATTTTCAATATTTTGATTTTTTAAATCTTAGTCATGTTGCTGAATACTTCAATTTCTGGCTGCTCTTTTTAATCAAATGTTTTCCTGTTGAGTTAAATTCACTTCTATCACTATACATAAACATGTACATTCTTACAGACAAATAATAATATAAACAAACATGGCTTTATTACTGGATAGAACATCTTGAAATAATCATTTCAGTCACTTCTACATACCTATATGTTGAACAAGGGTGTGAAGAACACTGATGGCAGCATTATAAATTCCAAGATTCTTGGAATTCAGATTGTTGTCGACAATGGCAGGGAAAAGAACGTTCAAAACCTGAGCCAGATTATCCTTCAACAATGGAATCATTTTTTGCATGGTTTCTAATGCTGTCTGATTTACCTTGCTGTTGAAATCATGCAGTCGAGGTTTGAAAGCATCAAAGATCTGGAGAGGAAATGTTAACATTTAATATGATCACTTTCAAGTCCCAGTTTAACAAAGCAGATTACAAATGAATAGATCTTACTTTCTCATTTTACATTAAGTATGTCACAGATTAGATGGCTTGGATTTGATATAGCAAAATATTGTTGCCTCCAAGTAACTGAAACATACCCATACAAATAGAAAGACTAGCAACTGAATACTATAGGTTATTATAATCAGATAAAGTACAGAAAAAAGGAGTTGGGATAAATGAATTGATTAGAGATAAAATGGAAATTATGGGAGAGATATAACTAGAAAAAAAGCTAAAACCATGCAATGAAATTAAAGACAGGAAGGGACAGATCACATTAATAGGGATATTATGAAGACCACCTGGTACTTCAAAAAAGATGAGATTTATGAAAACTAATGTAAGTGAGTAAAGGATGCAGAATACAAAACATGGAAACATTTTGCTTCCCCAAACTGACAAAAATGAGTACAGGAAATGAAAAGTTTTCAATGTGCAGGATATTTTTGTTAAACAAAATGTTTAAAATAAAAATTAAGAAAGATGAGTATAAAACAAAGCAATAAATTAGAAAAAAACAAATAAGAATGAAGAAATATACCGCATGAGAATTAACAAAGTAGACATGACATGTCATAGCTGAGTAAAAGACAAGTACAAAATTGAAGTGAGAAAAACAGAAAATACAGAGTAGAATGAAAAGTCATGGATACAATTTGTAAAGGAAAATAAAACTAAAAACTTAAATAATTAAGAAATATAAAATTATAAAGTGTGCTTCAGACCAAATAATTAAAAATTGGGGAGGGCTAGTGCCACTAAAGGGTACTTACGATAACTCTGAATAAAATGATGTAACAGCTAAACAATTTATTTGGTAGCACCGATATTTTACAAATACATTATTTAATCAACTTTTAATTCAAACAAGCTGAAGTGGCTCATTCAAAAACAACTTCAACATCACAAACTCTACAAAAGCTCTAAGTTGATTGTTCAGAATTATTTATTTATCACAACAATATTTTAATTTACTGTTCCAGTATTACCTTAACAATATTAACTATAACAAGTTCTTGGTTATTCTGACAATCCGTTAATAATTGCTCAATCCCTCGGCTACGATCCCGAAAATCCTTTGCGCCCAATAGGCCTGTAATTTCCTTGAGATATTCTGCATTTTCAATCAAATTTCGTGGAGATGGTCTCCATGTATAATCGCGTAAACTCAGTGTTCCTTCTGTGACATCCCTGTATGATTAGATTTTATTTCATACTTGAACAGTTTTACTTAAAAAAAACAAAATTCAACAAAGCTCTGCTCTAATACAGCAAACAACAGTTGTTTAGAGAAAGATAAATTCTCAAAAATGATCTGTGTAAGGAAAATAATATTTGCCCATTTTTACTTTTACATTTTGATGTGGATTTGAGACTAAAAATTTATTTGACTGCCCTTAACAGTGCAAACTATTAAACAGTTTTAAACATAATTGTGAAGTCTATTTTGTACCCAGTTGTACTTAGGAAGTGTATTTATTAGTGTTGATTAAACTGAAGGCTGATATGAATAAAATCATGGAAACTAAAGTGAAAGTTTAAAAGCACACCCACACAAATAATTCTGATTAGATTTTTAAATGATTTTTTGTATAAAGTAACTAGTTGAAGAAAAGTCTTTGGTTTCCTTCTAAAATATATTATTCCTTCTGTATCACCATGGTTACAATTTCTGTTTTATCTCTATCATGACAGTACAATATAAGCTCTACATTTTTGCAGTCAGTAGGTCTGAAACAATGAAAATACAGTATCGCCAATTTTTCAGAGTTCTCAAGTTTCAAACTCTGTATAAGTATAGAGCATCCTAAAGATAAATCAATAGATTTTTTTGAGGTTAGAAAGAAATGAGAAAAAAAGATAAAGCAAAGAAAACCTAGACTAGGTGGGATGTTCTGATACAATTTAGAAATAAAAAAAGAAACCAACTTAAGTATTATGTCAGTCTCTGGTAACTTACAAAATAAAGCATGTAACTTGCATACAATATATAGGTGGAGAAAGTGAGGACTGCAGATACTGGAGGTCAGAGCTGAAAATGCGCAGCAGGTCAGGCAGCATCCAAGGAGCAGGAGAATCGACGTTTCGGGCATGAGCCCTTCTTCAGGAATTCCCGAAGAAGGACTCATGCCCGAAATGTCGATTCTCCTGCTCCTTGGATGCTGCCTGACCTGCTGTGCATTTCCAGCAACACATTTTCAGCTACAATGTATAGGTGTAAGCAAGAAACTATTTCAATTCCTTATTGCAACCTAATGCAGATTATTGTAACACATCGGCATGATTTATACATTGAATTTAAATTCAAAATTAATAAAATCATAGAGTTTAAGTAAACTGGAACTAGAAATCCAACTAATATATTATGAAGTTCTGACTACAAATAATTAACTAATGATTAACTATACAGTAAATTTGCTAATACCTTCCTGTTAAACTCTGTATTTCCCTGGAGCTAGATGACACTCGCATGCTCCCTCCGCTGGCAGGATATCGTCTGCCCTTTGCTGATGGGGTATCTAATGGCATTTCCCCAAGGCCCTGTAAAGGGAAAATATTGGATTTGAGTTACCCCCATTACAATTCACTGAGGGAAGAAACAAAAATGATCAATAGAAGTTTTAAGCAGAGTTAAGCAATTACATTAGAAAGGACTAGAGAATTTAGTTAGTTTAATAAGTATAGTTCATTTGTTCTTGTTTTCTTGTATTTAGAAAGGTTTTGAAGTTAATTGAATTTACAGCTAAAATGTTGATGCAGCAGATACTCAGGCCAGGCAGCTAAGTGTATTCGTGGCTGAACTTATAGCAATCTCTGAGTCCTTATAGTAGCTTGAATGCCTAGTGACCTCAGTACCACTGAGTTATGCTCAACAACATAATGTTGTAGACAAAAGTGGCCTTATAAGCGTACAAAATTAATAACAGTAACAACAATCAGGGTCCAGAGGATAGATTAGAGAAGCATCTGGAAATAGAGGTGGTAGCTAAGACAAGGGGGTCTCAGACACCCTCTCCCTTCCCAGGAATAAGCCTAAAAATATCACGTTGGAATTCACGTAATACACTGCCTACGAGTTTTTCAACGTATAAATATCTGATGGATTTCTTGACTGGGCAGATTTCTGCTTCAGAAGTGCTCTGAGAAAGAAGTCTCCCAATGTTTTGGCAAAAAAAAACGATGTAACTTGTACCCGAGACTCTTGAGATTATCTTCTAAAATAGCAGACCTGAAATCAAGATGGCTAGGTTTAATATATCAAGGTATCGAAAAAAGAAACAATACCAATGCAAATTTAAGCAAAAGCATTAATTTTGTAATGTAGCGCCAAAACTTTCTGCATTAAATTGTGCAATCTATGGACTGGGGTGTTTATACTCTTTTGTACCTTTTGTCGAAGATTATTAACAGTATCTCGAATATAAGGCAAGTCTCTGGGTGGCAAATGTTTTTCAAGCACCTTGTCAAAATCGTGGTGAGACATCATAATAAACAGCATCTTGCGTCCATAGTATCTGCAATATACAAAAAGGTCAGTGCATATCTACAAACATTGAATTACAATGCTTCAATGTTTTAAATAGCAAAGTAAGAGATGTGTAACCTAGGGATGACAAACTACAATTAGAATTTCAATGTGTTATGGTTTCTTGATGAAAATAAAACCCAAATAGGGTTTATCCTACTGATATTTTCAAGTTTGAACCTGAGAAAAAGTGATTTTTTTGTTTTATTAAAACAAAAACTTTATCAGCAGGCAAGCAACGAAAGTGTATTTTACAAGATTGAAAGATCCTTCTAGAATTCCAGGTAAGCTGTGGCATTCGTAAGTTGTCTTAAGAAATTGTCAGCAACCAAGCAAAAAAGTAAAGGTACCATGCATTCAACTTGATGAACCATACATTATGAAAAATATTTAGCAGGGACATTGGTGCCAGGTTAAATCATAGAACATTGAATATTAATCTTGAATTGCAATAGTTGTTCATCAAAACCTAAGAGGAAGATTAAAAATTTGGAATTTCTTTCCCACATATTTGAAACTATTAACATCATTGATATTTAATTTGATTGATTTCATTATTTTTCTCTTGTTCATCTATTTCTGATCTGCTTGACTCAGTTACTATTTTCACAGAAATCCACATCCATTGTTTACTTTACATAGTTCTGGTCTCCATTCTATATGATGGATATTAAAACACAGGTGAATAGCAGGGAAAAACAAAATTACAAGATGTTACCAAAATTGAAAGGATGTAATAATCAGGAAGAAAATTGAGCAGTGTAGATTTGTTAGAAGTCAAAATTATAAAAGGTTTCAATAGGGTGAATGTGGGGACTGTTTCACTTGTGAGGAAGTGTACTACAAAAGGTCACAAAGTTAATATAGTACAGGATAGTTATATGGGAACAAATAAGGTGATTAGAAGACATTCGTTAAACTGTGACGAAAGTGTGAAAAGGAATGATAGCAACAGGTAGTACTGACACTAAGGGATGTTGGATGTACATCAACAAGAATGAAGGAATAGAGTGGCAGGATGAAAAGAAACAATTAGTGTGTCTGGACCTCAGTATAAGTAGACACAGATGCCCTCCCCATCTCTGGAGTCCTTCTTGTCCAATAATTATTAATCATGCCTCCACAATGTCATGATAATGCAGTGGGCAGTTTTATGCTGTACAGCACTGTAAAAATTAATATCTTGGGGGAAAAAAATATTCCCACATCCCTTAGTCTGCAAGTTAAATCAGTACATTGTCCTATGAAACTCATTATTATAAGGTGTTTACTTGCCTAGTTTCTTGAGAACCATCCTGTGCAAATTTTGCTACCGCATGTATAATACGATCAGTTATATCTTTAATTCCAGATAAAAGTCGTCCTGCTCCCATTCGCTCCACTACATTGGCAAGATGCTGTGCTGTGCATTTTCTGACCACAGCATTAAGATGGCTGAACAGAAGAAACAAAAAAATACAATTAAAGATCTGTTAAAAATAAAAAATGAATTTAACTTAGTTCACTTGCATGAAATTTATCAGTTGGTAAAACTTATTAACTATAACATCAACCAGAAACCAAGGAAGCATGAACTTTTGAAGATAAGGGTAAGGTATTGAAAAGTGGCACAAGCAATAAAAATTTCTTCCAAATACCAAATGACTCCTTCACACAGCTATTTTCAGTTCTATCAATAACATGCCAAAGCCCAGTTGACTAGACAACTGGTTTATGATGCCAAGTGATGTTAACAGCATGGGTTCAATTCCAATTTGATCTGAAGTCACAATGATAGACCTACCTTCTCATCTCTCCCAAGATATGGTGACCTTCAAGTTAAACTCAGACTAGTCATCTCTCTTCCTCTCTCTCATCAGAGAGCAATTTATGGTCTTCTGGGACTATGACAATTTTAATTTTTTTCATAAACTGACATCAAAATAAAGACTTTATTTGGGGAAAATATGCATCAGTAAGATAGGATAGAATAAACATGAGCAAAGCAAAACTTTATTTATTCACCTTGGAAGATGTAAGTTTCTTCTAAAGATGTAAGCGGGACCACTCTATTAAATCATAAATTTAAGGTGTGAGAAAACTGTAGGTGTAAACCTACTCTCTAAAATACTAGCCATCCAAAGGGACACATTTGACAACATATCTTAGATTATCAATGTGTGAAATTTTGATTTACAGGATAGATTAGTCAGAGGCCTCTTCTGGATTTGAACTTACAGGACATGTCACACACAGGTTTCAAACTCACAACTGACAGACTTTGGTTAGGATATTGAAAATTATAACTTATTTTCCTTTTGTAACCTAATATTGCAGAAGGAACATATAGAGAATATCAAAATGTACAGTCCAACTTTCAACTTCTGAATATCAACTCCCACCCTTGATTTTTCTTTCCTGCCTGAAAACAATATTTGTGTTTATTAACACACATTAGAATAGCTATCATGTAACTTGACTAGAATTCAAAAGGACAAAAGTTAATGCAGAGAACACAACTGCGAACCATATTGTGGCAGCTGCAGAATCCGAGTTCATTAAAAGTTACAATGAAACGTTGGTCACACCAACATTGTTAATCTTGTCAGGCTCTTGAAATGGCAGCATTTACACTCAGCTGCACCAAATGTTTTCAGTAAAGAAATGCCAGTTATATTAATGGCATAAAAATTGAGTGATTTTTTTTAAAGAAAAACTCAGCTGATGATTGTGGTAGCCATACTGGTATCTTGATTGTTTTAAAAAGAAACCACTTCATTAAATTACCATATTTTGTTTTTAAAAAAAAGACTTAATTCAAGCATAACTAAAAATTCAAACTAATTCAAAAACTTTTAATGACCTCATACTAAGGGTGAAAATCTATTCTAACACTTATTGGAAAAGACTACATGCTCATAAAGTAAGCACAACAAAGGTTTATCAGACTGATTCCTGGAATGGCAGGACTGAAGAATCAAAAGACGTTAAATGGGTTAGGATTATATTCGCTGAAGTTCAGAAGAATGAGGAAGGATCTCATACAAACCTATGAAGTTCTAACAGACTGGAAAGGGTAGATGCTCCTGATGACAGGGGAGTTTGGAATTCCATAGAATCCCTACAGCGTTGAAGCAGGCTATTCGGCCCATCAAGTACACATCAACCCTCTGAAAAGCTTTCCACCCAGACCTACTCCGTCCCGTACCCTGCATTTCCCATTGCCAAATCCATCTCACCTGCACATCTTTGGACTGTGGGAGGAAACCACAGCACTTGGAGAAAACTGACGGGAGAATGTGCAAACTCCACACAGACAAGTCTCCTCAGAGTGGAATTAAACCTGGGTCCCTGGTGTTGTGAAGCAGTACTAACCACTGAATCACTGTGACCAGGAGTTACAGTCTAAGTATATGTGGTAAACTATTTTGGACTGAGGTAAAGAGAAATTTCTTCACCCAGAGTGTGACGAGTCTGTGGAATTTGTTACCACAGAAAGCAGTCAAGGCCAAAACATTGTGTGATTTCAAGAAAGAGTTGGATATAGCTGTTATGGACTAGGCCAGACCACTCAAAGCATTCTTAAGCAGGTAGTTCTAGACTTAACTTTGCAATTTGTTTCGGTAAATGTACAGTGAAAATTATCCAGAGTAAGACAGCTAGGTTGACTACTAGATTTTAAAACAGACAAAAATGTATTCACAAGATTACACAATGAAACACAAAGAGCAGAATGAAGAACCCCTACAGAAGTTAACCTATCCAGCTAGACTTAATTCTGCTGCTCCGAATACACACAACAGTCCCAATAAACAAACTCCCTTTAAAAAGGAGTATAGATGGAACACATGCTTACAGTTCCAAGTTGAAGGGCAGAAAAGAGAGAGTTTCCACACAGCTCCCTGTTGAATTTCCCAGTTCAGGATTCAACTACGGGCGGCATGGTAGCTCAGTGGTTAGCACTGCTGCCTCACAGCACCAGGGACCCGGGTTCAATTGCCATCTCGGGCTACTGTCTGTGTGGAGTTTGTACATTCTCCTGGTGTGTGTGGGTTTTCCTCCAGGTTTCCTCCCACAATCCAAAAGATGCGTAGGTCAGGTGAATTGGCCATGCTAAATTGCCCACAGCATTAGATGCATTAGTTAGGGGTAAATATAGGGAGAGGAATGGGTCTGGGTGGGTTACTTTTCAGACGGTCGGTGTGGACTTGTTGGGCCGAAGGGCCTGTTTCCATACTGTAGGGAATCTAATCTAAAACTGCTCAGCTCTTAAAGACCACTCCCCTCTTTATATAAGTCACTTATACAGCATGACCACTTTGGCGTGAAGTCTGATCTATTTACATGTAAACAAAAAGCCTGTCAAAATCCTTTTCGTCTCTGTATCTGATCGGAGTTCGGTCCAGTTTATTGCCCCTCAGAAAAAGAAAATCAAGGACAGAATCTCCTTGAGCCAAGGAACAGCTTTTAGGCAAAGAAAGGGACTAACTTTGTGACATAGCATTTGGCGCTAAAAGAACCAAAGGGTATGGGGGAATAGTGGGAACAGGTTATAGAGTTGGATGATCAGCCATGATTATCATGAATGATGGAGCAGGCTTGAAGGGCTGAATGGTGTACTCCTGTTCCTATTTTCTATGTTTCTATGTTCACCTTGTCAGGGAAATTTCTTATGTACGATGAAATTGTAAAGACTCCATATAGAGTCATAGTCATAGAGATGGACAGCATGGAAATAGACCCTTCGGTCCGACCCGTCCATGCCGATCAGATATTCCAACCCAATCTAGTCCCACCTGCCAGCACCCGGCCCATATCCTTCCAAACCCTTCCTATTCATATACCCATCTAAATGCCTCTTAAATGTTGCAATTGTACCAGCCTCCACCACATCCTCTGACAGCTCATTCCATATATGTACCACCCTCTGCGTGGAACAGTTGCCCCTTAGGTCTCTTTTATATCTTTCCCCTCTCACCCTAAACCTATCCCTCTCTGGGGGAATTATGTACCATTTCATTCTCCTTTCCTTTTAAATCAATCAAGTTGGTCTACTGTACAGATCAAAATACATAAAAATGAAAAGCCATTTCATATTTATAATTATCCTTTTTGAACTCTGAAAATATTATCAATTAAAATAATCAAGAATCAAAGGAAATGCCTTAAACATATAAATAATAATGTTTCAAGAGGTATATTTTAACAGGAAAGTAAGTGTTATATTTACCTCAGTCCACCATTTATTAGGGATGAAAGTGCTCGTGCTGGAGTTACATTTATGACCATTGCATGCAATGCTTTGTCCACATCTTCTCGTATGAAGGCATTAGATTCACTTGCTTTGTGCAAAAGAATTTTAACAGTATTGTCCAACTCCTGATCCATATTCCTTTTGAACACTGTGAACATGTCTCCTAAGCAGAGAATTGCTACTCGTGAAACACTAGAGCGTAGATTTTTCACCTGTAAGTAGGAAGAATACAGACTTAATTTTAGGGCTTTGTTCTCTTTTCTGTTTGCTCCATATATCCCCATTCTTATTTTAAATGCACGTATCTTAGGACATGTTTCATCATTCAATCTATCTGAAATAATTATTGATGATTGCTGCTATCTCTGTACTGTCAACTGTGATAATTTCCTTTTATTACTTAATGGTCATATTCACATCACAGTCTTCTGTTTTTAAATTCTAAACTTAACTTGAACACATACTGGTAACACTCATTATTAAATAGAGTCAGTATGCTTATTAACTTCTCATAAAATGCATTAAAATAATAACCTCTTGAACTACAGCAAAGACAACCTCGTGAAGTCTTCCTATTAATACATCTGAATGGTAGGTGGACAGACACTGAATACAATTGATACCTTCAATTTTCTTCTCCCTGTGAAAACATAAAAATAAAGTTTGAAGTAATTATGAACACCATAGGGACCCCAGATATATTCTACAGCACAATCCAATCCAGTACCTTGTCACGCAATGTTTAATCAAAGAAGACCTATGTGGGGTGGTAGCAGTGAAATTAGTATGTTTTGTATGAACTACACACATTCTATTTAAAATATAATGCCTTCCTCAGAATTTTGAAGTGTTACCAGATTATTTCATCAGTAATAACATTTAAGTAGTCACAAGCATATCAAAGATATTATATCAAATACACTTTAAATAAGTGAATAGCATGGATTTTAAATAAAGCCATACATCATATATGAACGTTATGATGTCTTACTCAGCTGATCACTTGTAAACCTATTATTGGTTACAGATGTTAAAACTTAGGTTTGTCATATCAGCTTTAGTATGGATCATAATATGTAGGAGCAGAAGTAGACCATTTGACCTATTATAATTGGTCAGACAGCATCCGAGGAGCAGGAAAGTCAACGTTTCGAGCATAAGCTCTTCATCAGCTCTTTTCCCATTCCTGATGAAGTGCTTATGCTCGAAACGTCAACTCTCTTGCTCCTCGGATGCTGCCTGACCGGCTGTGCTTTTCCAGCACCACACTTTTCGACTCTGATCTCCAACATCTGCAGTCCACACTTTCTCCCATTTGACCTCGCAAGTCTGCTCTGCCATTCATTGAGATAATAGTTGATCTGATAAGCCTCAACTTCACTTTAATGTCTTATCTCCACAACCCTTGATTCCCTTATTAATTAAAAATCTGTCTATCTCAACCTTGAATATGCTTAACAACCAAAGTTGAGTTAGAAAGATTTTTAATCAGTTAGGAAATGAAGGGTTATCGGAATAAGAATACAGGGGAGTTACAGATGATCACCACAGCCATGATTTCACTGAATGACAGAGCAGACCCGATGGGCTCTATCTCCTTTGTCTCATTGTTTCATTCAATAGGAAAATTTGGTTTATATGATTTAGATGACCACATAACCTCAATGCAGAGAATTCTGATGTTAAATCAAAAGAAAATAAGAAATCCATACCAGTCTTCGTCAGATAAAAGTTTAAGAGCCTCGGAGAGTGCAAGGTCTGGTTTGGAGAAAGGTCTTAATTCAGAAAGATCTACTACTTCTGGACTGTGCAAAACTGCAGGTGTTTGATCCCTGCGTGATGATCTAGGACATGGAGCATTCTCCCCTCCTATTATAGGGAATAAAAGAAGCTTTTGTCAATACTTCTGTAAATTCACGTTGATTTTGTTCACCTCAAATGAAAATAATTTTGGATCTAGTTGTAAATGATTCAAACCTCAAGAACCTGGATAGAACTTAAGAATGAAAGAAGGATTCTACTTTGCAATAAACACTAAAATACACTTGTTGCTTTAAGCTTTCAGAAA
The DNA here is from genome assembly GCF_020745735.1 of Hemiscyllium ocellatum. NCBI lineage: Eukaryota > Metazoa > Chordata > Chondrichthyes > Orectolobiformes > Hemiscylliidae > Hemiscyllium > Hemiscyllium ocellatum. Next base: position 84,960,960 of record NC_083408.1, read on the forward strand.
GGTGGTGCAAGGCTATAAGAAATCATTCTGAAAAAAATACTTTGATCCTCTGCAGCGTTTTTTTAAAAAGAAACTTCCCTATGGAATTCATCTGATTTTGAAGAGAGTTTGTTTTAAAAACAAGTCCTTCTTGAGATATGGATGTTGTTGTATAGCCAGCATATTGCCCATTCCTAATTGTCCTAGAGTCGAGCTGCCTTCTTGAACTGCTGTGGTACATGTAGCATAGTGCCGTGATGGAGGGAATTCCAAGACAGTAAAGGAATGGCAATACAGCATGAAGTCAGAATAATGTGTTGCTTGGAACGGGAAGGGATCTTACTAGTGGTGGTCCTCCTGTGCTGTCCATATCGTTCTATGTGGTAGAGATAAGGTGAAAGCTTTCATATCACTGAAATTATTTTCATAGCATGGAAAGAGCAATTTGATCCTTCATTCCTCTGTTGACTCTTTGTTACACAATCTAATCAATTACACACTCCTGCTCATTGCTCATATGTCTGTGTTTTTTCTCTCTTTCAAGTATTTATCAAAATCTCTTTTGAATACTGCCACTTAATCTGATTGCCCACCCTTTTAAGTAGTACCTTCTAAATTGCAACAATTTCTAAGGTAAAACAGTTTTTTTTCATATTTTCATCCTCTGGTTCTTTTAGGTCACCTTAGATCTATATTGTCTCCTTACTGGTTGTTCTAGTATTATTTTTATATTTTCTATAAAATTAGTGAGGTGCGTACAGTAGAATTCAAAATAACATCATTTGGTGGAATGAAAAAACACTAATAGATGGAACTGAATCCCGAGAAAAGAGAAGTGATTAATTTTGGTAAACTTATAAATTGAACATACTTTTCTTACCAGAGTTTGATGTGTTGGAAGTTCGATTTTTCCTTGTGCTAAGCTTATATTGTGAAGAAACAAGAGTTGCTATTTCTACTGGTGAAGAATCAGACTTCATCTTAAGGAGCATATCATTGCTGGTGCTCAAACCTAAATTAAAAAGACAAATACTCTCAGAAGTTAATACTTAAAGTAATACTTTAAACTTAGAAATCATACTCCAAAGTTCTCCAATAATTTTGGTTCTGTTTTTTTTAACAAGGAAAAGAAAATTAAAAGTGCACAAGAGCACAATGTGAAGCTCATTAATTTGTAAATGAAACAATCATATCAAAAAGCCCTCCATTTAAAAACCAAAAAGCTTAATTATGGCTAGAATCTCCACTATAATATGTCTTAGTTTAACAATGTTCTGGTTTATAGAAGTAGGCAGTTAAAGGCATCTATATACTTGTTTAGCATCTTGGGTTTGTGTTTAAAGACATTCCATGCTGGTCTAACATAAGGCCACGTGATCTGACAAGGCATCATTTCTGAATCAAGACTCTTGCTGCTCATTTCACATTAAGGATTCAGGAGGGTGAGAAATGAGTAGCAAAGGGTGGCTTAGGGTGTGGAAAAGGCTGCAAAATGAAGGGTTGGTGAAAGGAGGAGTTTGTATCGACTAGGAAAATCAGAGAGTGGCCTTTCTTTCAATCCTTGCATTACCATTGCCAGAGGGAAGATGAGACAAAAATACTGCGGATGCTGGAAATCTAAAGTAGACAGGCAGGAGACTGGAAGAAAACAGCAAGCCAGGCAGCATCAGGAGGTGGAGAAGTCGACTTTTCAGGTGTAAACCTTCCTCAGGACTGGGGGTGGATGCAGGGGGAGCTGCAGCAGGGTGGTGAAGTGGGGATTGGTAAAGACAGGGAGAGGGTATGACCTGGTTGGTCAATGGGAGGAATGACTCCAATTGGTGGCAGGGAGGAAAGAAAGGGTGTGTGTATGTGTGTGTGTGTGTGTGTGTGTGTGTGGGGGGGGGGGGGGGCAGGCGGGGGCATGGAGGGGCTGGGAAGGGAGGTTATTTGAAATTGGAGAACGCAATGTTGAGTCCTCTGGGCTGTATGCTGGCCAGGCGGAAGATGAGGTGTTGTTCCTCCAAATTGTGGTTTGTTTCATTGTGGCAATGGAGGAGGCGAAGGATGATCACGTGGGAAAGGGAGTGGGAAGGGGAATTAAAATGGGTGGTGATTGGGAGGTCTGGTCAGCCCCTACCGGCCTGGCTGCGTTTATGTTTGGTCTCCCCAATGTAGAGAAGACCACATCAGGAGCACCGGATATAGTAAACTAGGTTAGAGGAGAGGCAGGTGAACCTCTGTCTCACCTAGAAGGATTGTTTTGGGTCCTGGATGGAGGTGAGGGGGTGGTGTGCTGGCAGGTTTTGCACCTTTCCGATTGCAAGGAAAGATATCTGGTGGTTCGGGGGGGTGGGGGGTGTGATGGGGAGAGTGGCGCAAACCAAGTAATGTCGAAGGGAATGGTTCTTGTGGAAGGCAGAGACGGGTGGGGAGGGGAAGGTGTTCTTTGTGGTGGGGTCTAGTTGGAGTTGGCGAAATTGTTTACGGATGATGTGTTGAATGCGGACACAGGTGGGGTGGCAGGTGAGGACAAGGGGGTCTCTGTCTTTATTGCGTTTGGAGGTGAGGGGATGTTTACAGCAGCAGAATGGGGAATGAAACTGGTGCAGTGGAGGACTGTCTGGATGACAGTGGAAGGAAAAGCACACTGTTCAAAATAGATGGACACCTGGGATGCTTTGGAGTGGAATGTCTCCTCGTCTGAGCAGATGCAGTGGAGGCAGAAGAATTGGGAGAAAGGGATGGAGTTCTTGCAGGCTACAGGGTGGAAGGTGTAGTCCAGGTAGTTATGGGAGTCTGTGGGTTTGTAGTAAACATCTGTATGGAGACTGTCGCCAGAAATGGAAATGGAGAGGTCAAGAAAGGGGAGGGAGGTGTCTGAGATGGGACAGAGGGAAAAAAGGTCGCTAACAATGTCAATATTATCATAATGAGGTAGAGGTGACAAAGTCTTGAATGGGTTTTAAGCAGTAAGATTGATTAACCTCATGAACGATACAACCAATATTAGAGATAGCATTAGGTCCACCATGACAGAAAGGTCATGATACCTTGTCTCAGCAATCAATGAAATGCTGAAATTGTGAGAAGCCTGATTTAATCTAACACAGTAATTAGTAATAGAAGGAAATCTGTGGTCAGGTCATGGAATTTAAAAGAGAAATTAAACTAATGTTTTTGGTATTCTCAATGTTTATCTGGAGCAAGTTAGACTGGATATCAGATAAACAGTCCAACAGGATCGAGATAGTGAAAGGATGGAACGAGGTATCTTTGGTGCAATGTGAAGGCTGCCACCATATCATGATCAAGGGGATACTTGTAGATGAGGTGATCCTCAAGATCCTCGGCAACAATATTGCAGGGTTTGGAAGAAAAGCAACTGTTAGAAAAGCTAGTGAGGATATTTGAAGGGAAGAGTGTGGAGGTATAGAACACGAGATTGGCTGGGGAGGGTAGAAGGAAAATACAGATTACAAAGGATGCAAAGTACATCGGTCACTTTAAATTATCTTAGTACTTAGTTACAGAGAGAAAAAAAGATTTGTGCACTTGAACAAATTGTTTATAAATTTCCAATGAAATTAGAGGCTATATTGGTTGCAACATAGAAGTTGAAGCACTTGTAAACTAATGATTAAACAAGAAGTTGTAGACCTTTCTTTCACAAAATGAAAAAAAAGCTGTAAGTTACAAAAAACAGAAGTTGACCAATCCAGTAACCTTACTTTCATTTTGTGTTTTGCTTATATCCATATTCCTCGGTCTTTGATGTGATCGTTCATCCTTCTTTACATGATCCTTGAAATTATGATCGCCTTGTTCCTCTGAATCATACATTTGCACTCCTTCGCATTTCCATTGCTTCATTTTATCCCAAGCTGATTTTGACATTGAAATCTTTAAAGAAAAATGTTCAATTATACACATTTTCACAACCTCTATAAGACCACAGAAATAGGAACAAGAGTATGCCATTCAACCCTTGAACATGCTTCATTATTCAATAGAATCATGGCTGATACAACATTTCTCATGATTACTTTTATGCTCTTTCCCTAAATCTTGATTCCCTGATCAAGAATCTATATCAGCCTTAAACATAAACAAGGACTCTGCCTCCATATCTCCCTGTGGCAAAGAATTCCAAAGACACTCAGCCCTGAGAGAAGAAATTCCTCCTCAGCTCAGTGTTAAATTGCTGCCCCTTTAATCTGAGATTATGCCCTCTGGTCCTAGACTCTCCCATGAGAGGAAACATCATCTCAGTATTTAACCTATCAAGACCCTTAAGAATCTTATATGGTTCGATGCGACCACCTTACATTCTTCTAAATTCTAATGAGGAGAGTCCCAATCTATTTAACCTTCGCTCATAACAAATTCCTCTATAATAGGGACCATCCGAGCAAACCTCATCTGAACTGACTCCAATGAAATAAGATAGTTTCTTAAATAAAAGGACCAAAACAGCGCACAGTACTCCAGATGTGGTCTCACCAGTACTTTGTACCTCAGGACATCCCAAATGATTTACAGTCATAGAACATGGAAACAGACCCTTCAGTCCAACTAATCCACACCTACCATGTTCCTAAATCAAACTAGTCCCACTTGCCTGTTTGGCCCATATCCCTCTAAATTTTTCCTATTCATTACTTATGTAAATGTCTTTTAAATATTGTAACTGTACCTGTATCCACCACTTCCTCTGGGAGTACATTCCACAAATGAACCACCCTCTATGTAAAAACATTCCCCCTCATGTCCATTTTTTAAAACTTTGTCCTCTCACTTTAAAAAATGTCCTTTAGTCCTGAACCTTCCTATCCTAAGGAAATGACCCTTGCTATTTATCTTACCTATGTCCCTCATGATTTTATAAACCTGTATAAGATCACCCCTTAGCTCTTGTGCTCCAGTGAAAACAGTCACAACCTATCTAGCCTATTTTTATAACTCAAATCTTCCATTCTCGGCAACAGAATGGTAAATTCTTTTCTGAAACCTCTCCAATTTCATAATATCCTTCCTATAACAGGGTGACCAGAACTATACACAGTACTCCAGAAGAGGTCTCACCAATATCCTGTACAACCTCAACATGACATACCAACTCCAATACAGAAAAGTCTGAGACTCATGAATGCAAGGAGTGCTAAACGCCTTCTTAACCACCCTAGATACCGGTGATGCAAACTTCAAAGAATCATGTACCTGAATCCCTAGGTCTCTCTGTTCTACAACACTACTGTTAGGACGGGCTACCGTCCCCGTGTTCGTTTGAAGGAGAGAAACACTGGATCTGATTCAAAATATAAGCTGTTTACTGAGAGAGAGCCATACACAAAATACAGTGAGGTGTTTTCAGCTCACTGGAGAAAGCGCCTTCTGAAATCTTTCCAAAAACCCCTGCTTGATATGTTGTTCGCTAAGCTAACACTACGTAATCACTCTCACACGTGATCTCTCACAGACAAAGGCCTCCTGTGAACAGGCCTCGGCCTTGGCAGGTATCCACGAGATGGTCTGTCTCGTAAACAAGCTCTCCGAGTAAAGGCTGCCATTGTATTGGTCTGACCTTGGTAGTCCAGCTGCACAGGCAGTTTCGGTAAACAGTCCAAACAACAGCTCCGCAGTGCCCCCCGATTTCCCAAGCAGCAACTACAGTTCTACCCTCCCTAGGCTTATTAGATATACATCCCAACACTACCCAGGGCCATATCATTGTTTGTTTTACCAAAATGTAATACCTTGCATCCATCCAAATTAGATTCCATCTACCCACTGACCTAATTGATCAAGATCTCTTTGTAATCTCCTTCACTGTCCACTATACCACGAATTATGGTGTCATCCACAAACTTACTAACCTTGTCTCCTATATTCTCATCATATAATTTACATAAATGACAAACAAAAATGGATCCAGTACGGATCACTATGGAACATACTGGTCACAGGCCTCCAGACCAAAAAACAATCCTCGACCATCACCCTCTGCCTCCAACTGTCAAGCCAATTTTGCATTCAATTGGCAAGTTCACCTTGAATCCCAAATGATCTATCTAACTTTACAACTTAAGTCTACCATACACAACATAGTCAAAAGCTTTGCTATGTAAACAATGTCTATTGCTCTGTCCTCAATGTTTTTGGTTACTTCCTCAAGTGTTTTTTTGAAACATAATCATTGTTGAGATACAAGAAAAACAGCAGTGAGTTTGAAAGCAGCAAAATGATAATGACAAGATGAATTGTATTTTGTAAAGTTTTTTAATATTGGTAAATATTGGACAGAAAATGTGGATAATGATTTCTGTTTTCAAAATATGGCTATGGTTTTTTTTATATCCACCTTGAGGGGGCAGATTGCAGCACTCCTCAATAATAAGTGCATGGATTATGTGCTCAAGGGTCCAACATGGAATTTGAACGCAAATTATTCTGACTTGGAGCTGAGTGTACTGACTGAGCTATGCCCAAGACTAATTGTATCTCAGTGGCTCAGAACATTACACAAGTCTCAATCAATTAAGTTCAGTTGTAGTTTGTTGCGTAAGTGCAGCAACTACTTTGTATAAGTCTCCCAAAAAGCAATAGGATTTAAAACAAATTTTTGGTTGATTTTACTGAGAGAAATGTTGACTAGATTACTAGTTTTGTCTTATTTTACTATCCACTATCCCAATTAGATAATGTAACAGGTCACCATTTCAAGTGAAGTAAAGTATCTCAGACAACTTAGCAATCTTTTCATATTCATATGAAGAGGTATGTGCCATGGAGCCTGGTTCACAACCTTCTGACTTTTAGGTAAGAATTATAACACAATCAAGCTGATACTCTGCAGAAGATTTCTCTTCAATTACACAAATGCTATTTAAAATTCTCATGTTTGGAGTTTTTGGGGAAAGAGCAGTGCGGGATAATGGCTGCCTTGACTGGAACTTTTCTTGCAATATTTTGAGTAAATTCATGAAGCAATAAAGCCATCCTCTTGGTCTGAAAAATGTGCAGTCTACCTCAGATTGGGGTAATGTTTCTCAAAGGTTTGCGCTACAGGTGAAGCTAGCTCTTTCAAACTGCTACTATAAAGTTGGAATATGAGTGGCCAGCTCCAAGTCAGAATAATTTGGGTTCAAATTTCACACTGGACCCTTGAGCAAGATATTGTCATCAAGTCAAAAAGATGTTTTGCCTGTCACACAAATGAGCAACACGGTACACAAATTTCAATACCAATATATGTAAGCTGTACGTTACGGAGACTGGTGGATTGTACCAAATAGCATTCATCTTCGGTTGCTCATAACAAACAAACCATAATCTTGCATTTGCAGATATGTTCTATTTTGTTCAAAAAGCATACAATGTGTAGGCAGTTAAAGTGACATTTTATAAGTTCCTACTTTGGAAATAAAACCAGTCTGACTCCAATTTGGGATACAGACAGTGTCTAACCTCACACCTTTAATGCATTGTCTGAGCTGAGATGTCACTTTTTTTATATACTGATAAAACCTTAAATTATCTTGGGGCAGTGACTTGAAAGAAATTCTGGGATTTACATATTAATCAATCAAAACCTGTATCCCCATTCTAAGCAACTAAGGACTTAACAGCCATTTAGGTTTATCTAATACATTGCATAACTTGTATGACAGTTCGATCTTTCGCTTATAAATTCTGTGTCCTATGTATCCTGCCCCACTAGGTACCCGGCGTGGAGCAGCACTCCGAAAGCCTGTACTTTCAAATAAACCTGTTGTGCTATGAACTGGTGTTGTGTGATTTTTAACTTTGAACAATCAGAGTTAACTTCCCTGGTTTAAAATTTAAACAAAGAATGGCAAGTTAGCTGTCAGTCATCATTAACTATTGCCATCTCCTTGATGCAACTTTGCAAATCAGAGTCTACCTGCCAACCAATTAGCACCCTCCTTTCATACAGAATAAATGTTGGTTTTGCCCTTTAGTTGATATTCTTGTGAATTGACTGATGAGTGGAAGACAAAAAGTTTTGACAAAATGTAAATTCTTTCAGAACCTTCATTTTTGTTTACAACCCAATGACAATTTATGAGTATTTATATACACATATTAAAGTCAAATAAAAAAAACAAAACTAAGATTACATTCTTTTGGAAATTTGAAATTCATAGTAGGGTGTGTAATAGACCAGCCAGACACCTCAAAACATTTCAAGAAGGTAGCCCAGACTCTAACTTGCTAGTTATTTTAAGCAGGCGTAAAGTGAATATTTCAGGAGAGATGCCACTGGTCAAATCACTGAGTTTCAAACAAAACAGAGTTTGTTTACAAGATTACCAAATGAAACACAAACAAAAGAGAACAGAATAACTTAACCTATTCAAAAACCTGACGGATTGTCCCAATCTAATGATGATGCTCCAATACTTGCAACAATCCCCCAAAACACCCCTTGGCACAAAAGGAAAAATCAACACAGGGTCTTGCAGGAGAGAAGTCAGAGAGAGAGAGTACCAGCCTCGACCTGCTTCCTTGGGTCCAGCAGCTTCAAAACACTCCTGCTAAAAACCAAACCAGACTAGATAAAAACTGAGCTGGGAGAAATGACCACTCCCCTTTCATTGTACAAGTGTTTTTTTTCAAAAACCTGAAAGCCTGTTTTCTGAGGCAGTATCTGTTAGCTATAATCAAACTAAAACTCTTCAATTTAGACTTTTAGTCTGCGTCTTCTATGACATCTCTGAAACAACACCAAGTACAACATAACCTTGTTAAAGGAGCAGCTTCGTCACAGGTTTTACAACTGAATTAGTAGTTATTTTATCTTGCATTATCGTTATAACTTAGGTGAGGCAGTGATTTAGTGGCAATGTCACTGGAGTCATAATCCATAGGCCCAGGCAAATGCTGTTGGCACACTGGTTCAAATCCTACTGTGGCAGCATGTGGAATTTTAGTTAATTTAATAAATCTGCAATATAAAGGTAGAGGCAGTAGTAGTGACCAGTGGCACTATGAATGTCCTATGGGAGGAGGAAATCTGCCATTCTTTCCCTATCTGGCTTACATATGTCACCAGACCCACAACAGTGTTGTTGACATTTAATTGCCTTCTACAATGACTTTGCCAACACTCCATTCAAGGGAAATTAGGATGGGCAATATTTACTGGTCTTGCCAGTTATGCCCACATCCCATGAAAGAATAAAAAAAACTATTTTCAACAGATTTGTGTACTTTAAAATAAAAAAAGGTGCAGGTTTAGATGATAAAATTTAAATTCTGAGGTAATCTAAGAACTATAAAGTTGTAAATAATCCACGAAGAGTAGATTTCAATGTGTTGCAATAGAGCATCTAATGGCAACTACCATGACTTATTTTGTGGTGTGTTAAGTTGAAAAAGAGTAAGCAAGTAACAGCACTAAGAGAAACATGGCATCTGCTACCAGAGTGGACAGTGCAAGCAGTTATGATCTCCTTCATCACTCAGCTTGAAGAATAATGAAATAGTACAAGCACTGAGAAGGAAGTGAGACCTCACCCTCTCTGATTTAATGTTAAATCTGAAAACTAAATGCAGAAGAGTAAAGAAAAAAACTGAATTGAGGGAAAAATAGACAAGAAAAGTGAAGAAAAACTGCATTAAAAGAACAGTTGGACTTGAAAGAATAAGGCTAAATATTTTTTCGATAGTTTATGGAATGACCTGCCAGAGGAAGTGGTGGAGGCTAATACGATTGCAACATTTAGAGTCATAGAGATGTACAGCATGGAAACAGACCCTTCACTCCAAACCGTTCATGCCGACCAGATATCCCAACCCAATCTAGTCCCATCTGCCAGCATCTGGCCCATATCCCTCCAAACCCTTCCTATTCATATACCAATCCAAATGCCTCTTAAATGTTGCAATTGTACCAGCCTCCACCACATCCTCTGGCAGCTGATTCCATATACGTACCACCCTCTGCGTGAAAAAGTTGGCCCTTAGGTCTCTTTTATATCTTTCCCCTCTCACCCTAAACCTATGCCCTCTAGTTCTGGACTCCCCAACCCCAGGGAAAAGACTTGGCCTATTTATCCTATCCATTCAAAAGGCATCTGGATGGGTACGGAGGGGTATGGGCTGGGTGCTGGCAGGTGGGACGAGATTGGGTTGGGATATCTGGTCGGCATGGACAACTTGGACCAAAGGGTGTGTTCCCGTGCTGTACATCTCCATGACTCTAGTCCTTATGCACAAACACAGCAATTTAACCTTATTCAATATACTTAATGGTGTTTTCTACTGTGAGATGCCTTTTTTCATAAAGAAACCTGAAAAGCAACTCTTGGATATTCATGTTTAATCGTTCATCTGTCTCTCATTGAAGTTACTCTAGCATGTGCTAATTAATAAAGACAAGTGATATTAGCTTCACTATTACTTTTACATGAAAACGTATCATGTATTGTGAATTCTTTTGTGAATATAGGTTTTAGAATATGACTTTAAATTTAGGAGATTAATGCATTAGTGTAAGGTAATAAAAAATTCTGATAAAGAAACTGGTAATAACCTTAAAAACAACTCAAACTTGGGGGTTAGGGTTATTAAAATGTAGAACTGAGTATAAGCCGAGATCTTTCCAGGTTTAGTGGAAAGTAAATTGCACTTATTTCTTTTTTTCCCAATATACAACAAAGTCTGTTTTCATTTAAAATCTTGTGGTATAATTCTGTCAGTTAACTACTGAGTGTTCAAATATTTTCCCTAAAATGCTAACAGACCTTAACAGAACTGCAACAATTATGCGTTAACTCTTTTTAAAGATACATTCCTGGGATGTGGAAATTTGTGGCACAGCAAGCATCTATTGCTTTCTCTGATTGCCCTTGAAAAAGTGGTGGTGTGCCACCTTCTTCAATTTGCCCGAGTTACTTGATTTAAATCTATTTGACACAGATTGAATGTAAGTTCTGTCACTCTGCTCACTATATTGTAATCATAAATATATTTTATTCTCGAATAAATTCACTATGATCGTAATTTTGTGACATAAAAATGAATCAACTGAATAACAAGTATAACCTATACACAATGACTGTTCTAAAATTGAGATTGTGGCATATTAATACAGTAATTGAGTTAACTTAGCCCTGAAACAAAGCTAAAATGAGAATGCTTGACAAGAGCTCATATAAGAGTTTCTCTGGATGGATATTTTAAAACAACAATGTGTATTACTCTGTATGTACAAATCAGAAGAGTTCACTCTTGACAATACTGTAATTTATACTGTAATATGTCTGCAAAAACAGATACTTGATATTTTTCATCTTGCACTCATCAGGACAGAGACAAAGATGCCAAGTTTCAAAGGAAGCAACAAACAAATCAGGAGGGGAGACGTTGGCCTAGTGGTGTTATCACTAGACTGTTAGCCTGGGGACCCAAGTTCAAATCCCACCATGGCAAATGGTGAAATTTGAATTCAACAAAAAGAAAATCCGGAATCAAAAGTCTACGGTCAAAGACGACCATGAATTCATTGTTGTAAACACCTGTAGTTCACTAATGTCCTTTCGGGAAGGAAACTGCCATCCTTACCTGATCTGGTCTACATGTGACTCCAAACCCAAAGCTGTGTGGTTGTCTCTTAACTGCGCTGTCAGCAATTAGGGATGGGCAATAAACATGCATCCAGACAGCGATGCCCTCAGCCTGTAAATGAAGTTTTTAAAAAACTATATTACATGGCAAGATTGCCAAGTCAACTTTGATTGGCTTAGGTGTTGTCAAACAAGATAACACCTTTAAACCATTCAACTTGCCAAACAAGTAGTCTTTGTCATGCAGCCTTTACTATTGCTCCTTCTGAAGTTTCCATTTGTGCTTCTGCCTTTATGAGTGCAAAATGAAAATCTTGAATGTGTTTCTTTCTTCAGCAATTCTCAAGTCCTGTACCATCAAGAAACTTATTACATCTTCAGACTTCACTTGCTTACCAGCTCTTTTGTTTTAAATCTGATCACCTCCTGTTGAAAGTGTTATTGTAACATTACCTCTTTCTCATTCTCTGAACCATCAAATCCAGGTTGACAACTCTGAGGTACAGCTCTTCCATAGACTCCCGAAGGAGGATCCATTGTTTGTTTTCGGTCACCCATTTCATTCTTGTCAAGAGATGAGATAATGGCTTGGCTGTTTGCTAGTGGAACGGACTGAGGACTGCCAAAGACTCCTTATGGGAAGAAAGCAAAAAAAATGGCAAAGTGCTACCTTGTTTTCAAATATGCAATGTTCTATTGTTTTATAAATAGCAGTACAAAAATATTACAGTACCACTAAAAGAATGAACATAAAAAATTTATAGAATTACAGACATTTATTTATAATGTGGGGAATCCTGCAGAGCTCTGCCATTCTATGCAATGCAGAATTCTCACTAAATAGAATTCAGAGGCTTTTTATCACGACACATGGAGAACAAGGAAAAGGACAAATGGTCAATAAACCTACCTTTTCCTACAATGATGACAGAGTCCTCAGAGAACCTATTTCCAGCATCATGGTTATTCACCTGTTGCATACTAAAGGTGGATCCTGTCGGTCCTAAAACAGTTACTTGTTAGTTAAATTGAAAACAATAACTTTTATACACAAGGTCTTTTACAGTTGTAGGATGTTTCACAGCAATGAAATGTAGTCAGTGAGTCAGTGTTGTAATGGAAAGAAATATGGCAATTACTAGTTTCATCAGCTCCTGATCTGTAAGCATTAAGAGCAGGGTTTTCGGATAACCAATTTAATGTAGATCACAGACTCTTATACTGAGATTTAGAGGATGTGACTGTGGAAGGGGTATAAAATGGGGAGAAGAAAAGACTCCTTTATGAACATGATTGCTTTGATTGGTAGCTTAGCCAACCAAAGGGCACAATTTTAAGGTGGTTGTGGAAGCAAGGTGACTAATGGCTCATTTCATTGCCACTCTGAAACTGACTATAATTTACAGATATTAGCATGGCAGGCTGGAAGTTGCAGTCTGTTACTCAGTGCTCCTCCATAAGCTGCGTGGAAAAACTTTCCTAGAACTATCTATCAGTGATCTCAGTGAAAATGTCCAAGTTTTGCACTTCCAGTTTGCCAATAAAACCCCTTAAATAAATTACACTATCTTCTTTCAAGTGTGAACATAAACTAATTTCAAAAATCCATATATCTCCTCTTTAAATACCTTCAGTGATCTAGCCTCCTCAACTCTCCGGAATAGAGAATTCCAGATGTTCGCTACCCTCACAGAAGAAATTTCTTTATGTCTGTTTAAAACGCATGTCCCCTTATTCTGTAGCTAGGTTCTTTAGTTTGAGATTTCTTCACTAGTCAAAACATCTTCTCGATATCTGCCAAAGTTCCCTAAGAATCCTGTATGTTTTAATAAGATCATACCCCCAGTTTTCTAAACTCTAATGATAAAGGCCTAATCCCATTAGGCATCAAAACTGTAACAGTACTCCAGTTGAGGCTTCAGCAACATCCTGCACAGTTCTAACAAGACGTCATTATTTTCAAACTCCAAAACCCTAGCAATACAAACCAAATTTCCATTGCCTTCTTAATTACTTGTTGCACATGCATGCTTATGATTCATGCAGAATAACAACCAGATCCCTCTGTGCAGCAACTCTTTGCAGTCTCTCTCCATTTATATAGAAGCCTGCCTTTTGATTTTTCCTAGCAAAGTGCATGACCTCACATTTCACATCACAATATTAAACTCCATCTGACACGTTTTGTTTTGCCTACTCACTCAACCTACTTATATTCGCTTGCAGTTTCCTTGTGTCCTCATCACAACGTGCCCTCCCATTTATTTTCGAATTATTAGCATATTTGAATGCATTACACTCTGTCCCCTCCTCCAAGCCAATAGTATAGATAGCAAATAATCAAGGTCAGATGATTGATCCTAGTGGCATGCCTCTAGTTGCATATTTCCAACCCGATATACACATTAATTCCTACTTTATCTTCTGTGTGTTAACCAATCCTCAATGAGATACTGATGACTCATCTGCCTTCATTGCCATTAGCTTGGCAAATACTTTGTCCACTGTGATAGAGACTGTTACAAGACCTGTCCTCCATCTGCACCTTGCTTATTTGATATCTTTGGGATGTTTACAGTGTCTTCCAATGAGAAGACTAATGTTTTAATTATCGGCCATTTCCCTGTTCCCTTCTATCAATTTTCCAGTTCACATCTTTCAAGAGTCCCATACCACATAAACAGTTTCCTCTCTTTATTAGCTCTTTTTTGTCACCTGCTGCTGGGTCCTAAAAAGAAATCCCAAAGCTCTAGCCTACACTACACTTAGTTTTGGACTATTAGCCCTCATTTTAAGGCAGCTGGAGTATAATAGTAGTGAAGTCTTGCTTCAACTGTACAAGGTGCCAATGAAACCAAATCTGAAACACTGATTAAAGAAAATACCTTATTTTATTGGAGTCAGTTCAGAGAAGGTTCACTACAATGATCCCTGGTATAGAGGGATATTTTATGAGCAAAGGTTAAACAGGTTGAAACATTAACTCTGATTTTTCTTTACAGATGCTACCAGACCTGCTGAGTTTTTCCAGCAATTCCTCCTTTTGCTTCTGATTGATGGAACCTGCAGTTCTTTCAGTTTTTATTTAGTATTTAATTCACTGCCACTTCTCTTCTCAGCGTGCCCACTTTGAAGAAGTTCTACTCTCCTCTCCAATAAGTTCTGAGGAAGGATCACTGGACCCAAAACATTAACTTTGATTTCTTGCATAGATGCTGCCAGACCTGCTGAGCTTTTCCAGCAATTTCTGATTTTGTTAAACAGGTTGGAACTCTACTCTTTGGAACTCAGAAGAATAAGAGGTGATCATATTGAGTCATGTAGGATTCTTAAGGAGCTTGACAGGGTAAATACACGAAAATGTTTCCCTCCATGGGAGTCTAGGACCAGAAGGCATAGTCTTGAAATATTAAGGGACACAAATTTAAGTGTGAAATAAGGAGGAATTTCTTCTCTTACAGGGTTGTGAATCTTTGGGACTCCTTGCCATAGGGAGCCGTGGGGGCAGAGTCCTTATGCATATTTAAGGCTGAGATAGATAGATGCTTGATTAGTAGGGGAATCAAGGATTATGGGCTAAGGGAAGAAAAGTGGATGTTGGATTAGCTGTGATCTTATTGAATAGCTAAGCAGGCTTGAGGGGCTGAAAAGCTGACACTTGTGCCTATATCTTTTACTTATGGATTGGATATCTTCCTTTATCACCTTGTAGGTCATCAATTTGTATTTTTTGATCTGAATAAATTTTTGCTGAATGTTATGAAATATCCCCTTTAATGTCTGCCACTGCTCATCTATTGACTTTCCCCTTAATCTACTTTCTCAGTCTGCTTTAGATAACTCCTATGGTGATATTGAACTCAACAGAATATTACTTGGGTACCCAACATTTCTAACAATGCAATGATCAAAAAGAGACAAACTTGAAAGAGTGTTAAATTCTTTATAAAATCAATACCAAGATTAAGCAGAAATTGACATACGTCTTTCAAAGCAACAGTATTCATAGATTTATACAGCACAGAAAAGGCCATTAGGCCCTTAGAGTCTGCAGCAACAATAGCGACCACAAAAGGCGTGTCATTTCCAATTTCCCGTATTTCCAAATTCATACAGCCCAGAAAAGACCCTCTGACTATTGGAATTGACAGAGTATTTTTATTGTGACGTTATCTTTTGAAATAAGTTAGATTCCTAAACTATATCTGCCTTTTGTCTGCATGGACTTTAGCAAGGCCTCCCACACGGTAGACTGGTTAGGAAGGTTATCTAAAGAGAGATAGCCAATTGAATATAAAATTGGCTTGAATAGAAGGCAGAGGGATGCTGTTTGGACTGGGGGCCTGTGACCAATGGTATATCGTAGGGATAGATTCTGGGTCCACTGTTGTTCATCATTTGTATCAACAGTTTGGATAAGAGTATAGGAGCAATGTTTGGTAAGCTTGCAGATGACACCAAAATGGGTGATATAGTGGACAGTGCAGAAGGTTATTTAAGAGTGCAATGAGATCTTGATCAGATGGACCAAAGGGCCGAGAAATTGGTAGGTGGAGTTTAATTTAGTTAAGTGCAAGGTGTTGAATTTTGGTAAGGTAAACGAGGGGCAGGACTTACACAGTTAAGAGTAGGGCCCTGGGAAGTGTTGTTGAACAGAGGGACTTAGGGGTGCGGGTTCATAGTTCCTTGAAAGTGACATTGCAGGTGGACAGGGTAGTGAAGGTGGCATTTGGCATGCAAGCCTTCATTGGTCAGAGCATCAAGTATAGGAGTTGGGACATCATGTTGTGACTGTACAAGGTATTGGTTAGGCCACTTTTAGAATAACATGTACAATTCTGGTCGCCTTGCTGTAGGAAGGATGCTGTTCAACTAGAAAGGGTACGAGAAACATTTACAAGGGTGTTGCTAGAAATGGAAGGTTTGAGATATAAGGAGAGGTTCTTAGGCTTGGATTTCTTTCCCTGGAACGTCCAAAGCTGACAGGTGACCTTTATAGAGGCTTATTAAATCATGAGGGGCATAAAGAGGATGAATACTTAAAGGCCTATTTCAAGGGTAGAGGAGTCCAAAACTAGAGGGCACAGATTTAAGGTGAGAGGGGAAATTTTTAAAAGGGACCCGAGGGCCAATGTTTTCAACAGAGGGTGGTGCTGGTATGGAATGAACTGCCAGACGAAGTGGTAGAGACGGGTACAATTACATTTAGAAGACATTTGGACAGATACACGAATTGGAAAGGTTTAGAGGGATTTGAACCAAATGCAGGCAAATGGAACTAGCTGAATTTAGGATGCTTGGTCAGCATAGATGAGTTGGACTGAGGGGTCTTTTTTCATGCTGTATGATTCTATGATGCTTTGAAATGATTTTTAACTTGGCAATTTTAATTTCACAAAGGTAGCTGCCATTTCTCCTTAACAAAACATTTATTTTCAAGGAAATACCATTTCTTCAATGTTTTTGGAGAACTAATTCATTTTCCATAGGAAATGCTTATTCTTTTCTGAATTGAATTGATCCATGAATTACATCTTATCTATCATTCCATTTAGCTTAATCGTCATTACACTTACACCTGTGATTTACATCATTCTAATATATCAACATTCAGACCACAAATTATTCACATGGTTGTGCAATTTTGACTTGATAAATCACAAAGCAGCCTATAACTGCAGAGGAATTCATCTCAATGGAAATACAAATAAACTTTGATGAGCAAATTTCAAGTTTCAAAATGAGCAACAATTGCTTAGGTAAAAAATTTTAATTGAGGATGCCACTCTGTGGTTGTTTTACAAAATACCTCATCACATAATTACAATTTAAGATTGTTTTTAAAAAGATTTTTCACTGTTCCTGGAATTTGAATTGCACACATTTAACAATATTGTCAGACTGCTATTATTCAAGCAAAGATTGTTATATTTAATTATGGTAACACTCAAGCAGAGTATGATTAATTATCTAATTAGTGACACCTAAATAAAAAGTGCTTGTACAAAAAAATGGCCAGTTATGAGACATATCAATATTTATAATTACAAATTATGCATCTGTTAACCAATATGCAAATAATCCTGATTAAATAACTACACTGACCTCTTGTGGATTTATTACTAGTTGTATTTTTTTGATGCTCTTTGGATTGAAATTTTGAGTGAGAACTGGAGTGAGACACTTCAATTTGTTTCCCCTCTTCAGAATCTGGGGGTCCACTTCCATAAGTTATGCGTTGACCAACAATACTCACATCAGAAGTTGCTCTTTCACAGAAAGTTATTCCTGTCAAAACAAAAAAGTACTATTAGTGCAGTATTATTTTAAAATGGTTTTTGCTCCCTCTTTGTAATACTTGGTTCTTTTCTCCTTTCTTACAACTATCTTGCAGCATTCCATGGAAATGGTACAACATATTCACAATCCCCACAGAATCATGAGATAGTTGCCTATTATGACCCATTCTTTATAGCATATTTTGCTTACACATATTATAAACCAGAAGCTAACCCTAAGAATACGTTATAGATAGGAACCTATAAGAAACATTCTGGTAACCAAATTATTTTCAAATACCAAGAAAAATGCTAGTGTTATCACCAAGGCTGTATTTCATTATAATTGCTTAATATTTTCTAGACTGA
This sequence comes from Hemiscyllium ocellatum, assembly GCF_020745735.1. Taxonomy (NCBI): domain Eukaryota; kingdom Metazoa; phylum Chordata; class Chondrichthyes; order Orectolobiformes; family Hemiscylliidae; genus Hemiscyllium; species Hemiscyllium ocellatum. The sequence goes on from NC_083408.1 coordinate 84,979,156, forward strand.
AGATTTATATTCTACAATTCATATAAAAGACTAATATTTAATACTCTAGTGATGGTAAGTGGTAATCAAGAGATTTCCTTGCCCATCTTCCAGCTGACGCTATGAGACCTCATGGGTGCAGGGTCAATCTCGAGGACTCCAAATGCAACTCCCCCTCTCTCAAGTGTATATCACTGTGCTGCCACTTCTGATGGATTTATCCCGATGGTGGGACAGGATATATCAAGAGAATTCAAATCAAATTTCCCCAATATCTATGGTAGAATTTAGACTTATGTCACTGAATCATTAGTTTGGGGTCCAGTGGCATTATCACTATGCCATTACCTGCCCATTATAGGAGGCAAAAAAAAAAGTAAACTAGAAATGAGATTACTAAAGACACATATCCACACCAAAAGACTAATGAATTGGAACTTAATTGTAACCTAAGCTGTTGAGCAGATGCAGGGGATGTTTGAGTTGGGTCCGATTTACTGTCGCCTGATTGTACATTACATCAACTTCAGTGGACTACAAAATTCTACAGAATGTAAAAACTTAATTTTAACAAGGGACTAAGTTTCTAAAATACAGGAACGTCATTAATATATACATTACAAAATAATAGTTTTTTGAGTCATCAATGAGCATGCTTTAACAAGTAGTGTAATAAAAACATTTTAAAGCCAATACTACACCTTCAGCTTATCAAGTAAATACACAACAAATTTTAACAAGTGGTACCTGAGACGGAGCTATATTCTGCTGGAGAAGGCCTTGCCTTCCCTGATGGTATTTGACCATGACGTAATTTAAATCCTAATTGGGAACAACCATCAGACCTATTGAAATCACAATCAAGCACATCAAAGAGTTTGAAAGATCAACACAAAAAGTTAAAATATATAGATATACTCAAACCCACAACAAATAAAATGATTTGTGCTAATTTAAAACAATTTAAACATGGTTATAAATCACTACATTACCATGGTAGCCACAGCATTTCATGATAAACTGGTCAGAGAATTTTGCGAAACTAGAGACTGAGGTCATGATAAAATAATGAAACTGGAGAGAAAACAAGGATATCAAGCAAAATATAAATAAAGCAGTGACCAATAGAAAGACTTGAAGAGCAGACTGCAGTAAGACCCATTTAAGTAATGTCAGAGTATCCACTATGTCGAATTGAATCTGAAATTAAACCAGGAAGATAATGCATGTTTCATTAAATGAATTTAATTCAGCTGGAGAGCTGCAATGATTAGTACAAGTGCCTCAGTGCTCCTGGGAAACTGGGAGAAGAGATATCCAGTCAAATGCAACAGAAAAACCAAAAGGAACTGCGGGTGCTGTAATTCAGAAACAAAAAGAGAAATTGCTGGAAAAGCTCAACAGGTCTGGCAGCATCTATGAAGAGAATATCAGAGTTAACGTTTCAGGTTTGGTGACTCCTCCTGAGAACTAAAGAAGGGTCACCAGACCCAAAATGTTCACTTCAATTTCTCTTCACAGATGCTGCCAGACCTGCTGAGCTTTTCCTGTAAATTCTGTTTTTATTGTCGCTGTTGTTAATGCAAAAGAAGATCTATTACAAAAATAATTTAGTGAAAAGGTTTAAATTAAGTTTAATTAGAAACTAGGAAAAGAAATGTATTAAGAAAATAAGATATGTTTAAAGGGTGAAATTAGATAGAGAGATAAAGTGCAAGAAAATATTGACCATGTTTTTATTGTATATGGGAACATTTTAGATATTAACTTTTGACCACTAAAAATATCCTTGAAAAAATGGATGGATTTCAGTGTATCTGTATCATTAGATTCACAGTGCAGATACTGAGAACTCAGAAGTACTGAAAACTATTGTTCATACTTACATTATTTTCTTGCCACAAGGGCTGTAAGGCAATGGTGATGTCAAAGACTCCTGGCTGTAAACATCACTTTCACTGCAAGTGCTTGCATAAGGCGATGAAGTACGTGATGTGGGGTCCGCAGAATGTTCCAATTTGTGGGCTGAGTCTGGACTCTCAACATCAGATGCACTGTTACTCAGTTTAGCTCTTTTCTTTGCAGCACTGTTTCTTAAAGACTTTAGGGCACTCATCATCTGTAAGAAATAACAGAACCTCACTTTTGGTAGCTGCAAACTTACTTTGAGAGATGAACAGTCGTCCCTTACAGGTTAATTCTTGTGAGGGATTTAGAACTTCATTTTGAGAATAAGGCATTGCAACCAAGCATCAAAAAACACTTTTAAATTGCTTTGTTTTGGAATTTTTAATTGTTTATTCTCCAGTTATAATTTTATTTGATGATCTTCTTAAATCAGCAACATGACATGTAGCTCAAATCCAAAAACACCTTGAAAACTGTTAACTATCTTAAGAAATGGACAGCTGTGCTACAAGGTATTACTTCTACCCACAGGCATTTTGTTCGTTCTTAACTCTATGTACTCAACTTGGATTACAATGTACAGTTTTCAGGGAATGCGCTAATATCAACTCATTTGGCATTGGAAATTAAACTAGTTTACCTTTTGAAATCCTACTAAGTAGTTCAGTATTCAGTGATAAAAAAAGAAATTGCTGGAAAAGCTCAGCAAGTCTGGCAGCATCAGTGGAGAGAAATCAGGTTAACATTTCAAGTCATGTGACCTTTCCTCAGAGCTGAGGCAATTGCTTTTCCATCAAATTCTACTTCTGTTTTTGAGTTCTTTCGATTTTTATTCAGTTCAATATTCAATTGTTCAGATGGGACTGAAACTGAAGCATGTTTGTACATCAAAAGGGACCTCTTTTTCATCAATGTTGTAAAATATTTAATTTCATCCTTTGAGGTATTGTGTCAAGCAGAAATAGCGAAGACATGCAATATGTCCCTAAGCTCAAAACAGCTAGTAGAAAACAGCTGCACCTGAAATCTTTTACTCTTCTGGTTTTTGTTCATACTGAAAATCTCATATCTCAGATAGTACTGGAAATATGCCTCTCTGCATTTAGCCATGAAATGTTGGGATACAACTTAAAAGCATTCTTTCGCTTTGTGCTTTTTCTTTCATTTGACTCAAAGACAGATTTGCATTTATATAGTACCTCTGTAAAGTCAGGATTCAACTGTACATTCCCGACAGTCTATATTTCACAGCAAACTCACACAAAAACAACAATATCACCACAATAACCAGATAATTTAGTTTCAGTCATGCTGGTTGAGACACAATATTGATCAGGACAATTAGCAGAATTCTACTACTCTTCTTTATAATAATTCAGTGGGACAATTTACCTTCAAGTGGAAGAGTGGATAGAGTTTCGGGTTATTGCCTTAGCTGAACTACTGCAAGCAACCCAGCATGCCCCAAGTATTGCATCATCATGACAATAAGAAATAGAAACATTAGGTCATAGATAGCCTCTCAAAATATCTGTGCTATTTAGTAAGATCATGGCTGATGTGATGATGATGCTCCTTTAATAAGGTATTCTGTCCTTGGTTTCTTTTCAGAGAGATCGTAAAGACAGAGTTTCCAATATGTCTGGAAATATCTACTTGAGAAAGCTTTTAAGTGATTTGTTTTAAATCACTTCTACAATGAAAGGGCAGTGATCAGTTCTCCCAGTTCAGGGTTTGGTTTGGGTTTAGCAAGCTATCTTGTTTTGCATCTGCTGGTCAAGTTTTAGCTGGGAACCGAGAGAAGCTGCTGGAGACCCAAAGAAGCAATTCCATGTTGATCCTCTCTCTTTCTCTTTTGCTGACATCCCTCCTGTAAGAAGCTGTGTTTGAATCTACCTTTTTGCCAAGGGGTGTTTATGCAGATGTTGCGAGTATTTGGAACAGCATCATTAAGTTGCGATAGAATTGATTAGGTTTTCAAATAGGTTAAATTGTTCAAAATTCGGTTCTCATTTGTTCTTGTTTCATTCAGTAGTCTGTAAATAAATTCTGTTTGGTTTAAAACTGAGTGGTTGGACCTTCTTGAAATATTTTCAGGGGGTCTGGCCTGGTCCATAACACTGATGTTATTTCAACACCATTTCAACTTCGATTTCCCATTTAATTTCAAGGCTGAGGCTCGGGGATTTCACTTACGTATTGGGTGCGAGAGGAACCGGACCTGTGTAGGACCGTGTTTCAGGGCAGCGCAGTTTGGTATAATGTCTAATGGTGACATCAGACGGAACTCATGAGTCAATTGGTTGTTGGGGTCTGTATTTCAACTGCAGTAATTTTAAATATTGGAAACTTATAAACTAGTAAAAGAAAAGAAAGGATTTGTAGGCACACAAGAAGCAGCTAATTTATTATAAGGGCAGAGAATTGATACTTTCTATTCATCTCCAGTTTATACTTAATAGTGAAGGTCAAATGGATGGCTGGTTTGCAATGCAGAGTGATGTCAAGAAGCTGGGTTCAATTCCTGCACCAACTGTTACCATGTAGGATTTTTCTTCTCAACTTCTCCCCTCGCTTGAGGTGCAGTGACTGTCAAGTTAAATGCCAGTAGCCGTTTCTCTCTTGAATGCAAGAGCAGCCCTACAGTCCAGTAGGACTCTAGTGACATTATACTTAATAGTACCAGAGCAAGGTTAAGATAAGTTATGGGACATGAAGTGACTTAAAAGTTTAAGGTTAAGGCATAGCAGGATAGTTCAGTCAAGTGGAATGCTTGTTGTGTGGCATTTCGGAAGCTGTGGACACTTCCCACGACAGAGGCAAGCTAATGTGTGGGGAATGTCACTAGTTGCACAAGCTTGAGCTCTAAGTTTCAAGTCTGGATTCACTATAAAGCATAAGTGTGGCAGAGAATTATCTAGATAGCATGTTCAAAGTGGGGGTCAGACTGCAAGTTCAGAACAAGCAGGCAGGTAGGGAATGGGTGACTACCTGGAAGTCCGAAAGACCCACATCGCACCCAGTGGCACTTCATCGAAAAACCTGCATTAAACAATTTCACAGGGCATAACCAATCACCAATTCTGTCCAATGACAGAATAACACCACAGCATCAATAAGCAAGGCCATCTTGGATCCCCAAAATTTTTCACCTGATGAATATCAAAGGTCTGGCAGTGACAGAATTACCAGAATGCAGAGATTTTATTCAGTCACAATTCATGAGATTTAAACTGATAAGGTGTGACTCAGTCAAATAAGTCATGGTCTTATAGCTAGTAACGAGACCACTTCAACATAGAGTCATAGAGATGTACAGCATGGAAACAGACCCTTTTGGTCCAACCTGTCCATGCCGACCAGATATCCCAACCCAATCTGGTCCCACCTGCCAGCACCCGGCCCATATCCCTCCAAACCCTTCCTATTCATATACCAATCCAAATGCCTCTGAAATGTTGCAATTGTACCAGCCTCCACCACATCCTCTGGCAGCTCATTCCATTCACGTACCACACTCTGCGTGAAAAAGTTGCCCGTTAGGTCTCTTTTATATCCCTCCACTCTCACCCTAAACCTGTGCCCTCTAGTTCTGGACTCCCCAACCCCAGGGAAAAGACCTTGCCTAATTACCCCATTCATGCCCCTCATAATTTTGTAAACCTCTATAAGGTCACCTCTCAGCCTCTGACGCTCCAGGGAAAACAGCCCTAGCCTCTTCAGCCTCTCCCTCTAGTTCAGATCCTCCAACCCTGGCAACATCCTTGTAAATCTTTTCTGAACCCTTTCAAGTTTCACAACATCTTTCTGATAGGAAGGAGACCAGAATTGCACGCAATATTCCAACAGTGGCCTAACCAATGTCCTGTACAGCCACAACATGACCTCCCAACTCCTGTACTCAATACTCTGACCAATAAAGGAAAGCATACCAAACGCCTTCTTCACTATCCTATCTATGTGCGACTCCACTTTCAAGAAGGCATGAACCTGTGCTCCAAGGTCTCTTTGTTCAGCAACACTCCCTAGGACCTTACCATTACGTGTACACATCCTGCTAAGATTTGCTTTCCCAAAATGCTGCACTTCGCATTTATCTGAATTAAACTCCATCTGCCACTTCTCAGCCCATTGGCCGATCTGGTCAAGATCCTGTTGTAATCTGAGGTAACCCTCTTCACTGTCCACTACACCTCCAATTTTGATATCATCTGCAAACATCCTACCTGTAACTCTTATGCTCACATTCAAATCATTTATGTAAATGACAAAATGTAGAGGGCCCAGCACTGATCCTTGTGGCACTCCACTGGTCACAGGCTTCCAGTCTGAAAAACAATCCTCCACACCACCCTCTGTCTTCTACCGTTCAGCCAGTCCTGTATCCAAATGGCTAGTTCTCCCTGTATTCCATGAGATCTAACCTTGCTCATCAGTCTCCCATGGGGAACCTTGTCAAACGCCTTACTGAAGTCCATATAGATCACATCTACTGCTCTGCCCTCATCAATCTTCTTTGTTACTTCATTAAGAAACTCAATCAAGTTTGTGAGACATGGTTTCCCACGCAGAAAGCCATGTTGACTATCCCAAATCAGTCCTTGCCTTTCCAAATACATGTACATCCTGTCCCTCAGGATTCCCTCCAACAACTCACCCACCACCGAGGTCAGGCTCACTGGTCTATAGTTCCCTGGCTAGTCCTTACCACCCTTCTTAAAACAGTGGCACCACGTTTGCCAACCTCCAGTCTTCTGGCACCTCACCTGTGACTATCGTTGATACAAATATCTCAGCAAGAGGCCCAGCAATCACTTCTCTAGCTTCCCAGAGTTCTCAGGTTCACCTGATCAGGTCCTGGGGATTTATCCACCTTTAACCATTTCAAGACATCCAGCACTTCCTCCTCTGTAATCTGGATATTTTGCAAGATGTCACCATCTATTTCCCTACAGTCTATATCTTCCATATCCTTTTTAACAGTAAATACTGATGCAAAATATTCATTTAGTATATCCCCTATTTTCTGCGGCTCCACACAAAGGCCGCCTTGCTGATCTTTGAGGGGCCCTATTTTCTCCCTAGTTACCCTTTTGTCTTTAATATATTTGTAAAAGCACTTTGGATTCTCCTTAATTCTATTTGCCAAAGCTATCTCATGTCCCCGTTTTGCCCTCCTGATTTCCCTCTTAAGTATACTCCTACTTTCTTTATACTCTTCTAAGGATTCACTCGTTCTATCCTGTCTATACTTGACATATGCTTCCTTCTTTTTCTTAACCAAACCCTCAATTTCTTTAGTCATCCAGCATTCCCTATAGTTACCAGCCTTCCCTTTCACCCTGACAGGAATATACTTTCTCTGGATTCTTGTTACCTAATTTCTGAAGGCTTCCCATTTTCCAGACGTCCCTTTACCTGTGAACGTTTGCCTCCAATCAGCTTTTGAAAGTTCTTGCCTAATATTGTCAAAATTGGCCTTACTCCAATTTAGGACTTCAACTTTTAGATCTGGTCTCTCCTTTTCCATCGCTATTTTAAAACAAATAGAATTATGGTCACTGGCCCCAAAGTGCTCCCCCACTGACACCTCAGTCACCTACCCTGCCTTATTTTCCAAGAGTAGGTCAAGTTTTGCACCTTCTCTAGTAGGTACATCCACAAACTGAATCAGAAATTGTCCTGTACACACTTAAGAAATTCCTCTCTACCTAAACCTTTAACACTATCCCAGTCTATGTTTGGAAAGTTAAAATCACCTACCATAACATAACCAGCCTATTATTCTTACAGAGAGCTGAGATCTCCTTAAAGTTTGTTTCTCAATTTCCCTCTGTCTATTGGGGTGTCTATAATACAATCCCAATAAGGTGATCATCCCTTTCTTATTTCTCAGTTCCACCCAAATAACTTCCCTGGATGTATTTCCGGGAATATCCTCCCTCACCTCAGCTGTAATGCTATCCCTTATCAAAAATGACACTCCCCCTCCTTTGCCTCCCTTTCTATCCTTCCTGTATCCTGGAACATTCAGCTGCCAGTCCTGCCCATCCCTGCGCCATGTTTCCGTAATTGCTATGATATCCCAGTCCCATGTTCCTAAACATGCCCTGAGTTTATCTGCCTTCCCTGTTAGGCCCCTTGCATTGAAATAAATGCAGTTTAATTTATTAGTCCTACCTTGTCCCTGCCTGCCCTGACTGTTTGACTCACTTCTGTTCTCAGCTGTACCCGTCTCAGATCGATCTCTTTCCTCACTATCTCCCTGGGTCCCACCCCCCCACCCCCACCTTACTAGTTTAAATCCTCCCAAGCAGTTCTAGCAAATTTCCCTACCAGTATATTAGTCCCCTTCCAATTTAGGTGCAATCCGTCCTTCTTGTACAGGTCACTTCTACCCCAAAAGAGATTCCAATGATCCAAAAATGTGAATCCTTCTCCCGTACACCTGCTCCTCAGCCATGCATCCATCTGCCCTATCCTCCTATTCCTGCCCTCACTAGTTCATAGCACTGGGAGTAATCCAGATATTACTACCCTTGAGGACCTCCTTTTTAAAATTCTATCTAACTCTCTGTAATCCCCCTTCAGAGCCTCAACCTTTTTCCTTCCAATGTCATTGGTTCCAATGTGTTCAATGACATTGTGCTGGCCCCTCTCCCCCGTGAGAACATTCTGCACCCTCTCTGAGACATCCCTGGTCCTGGCACCAGGGAAACAACACACTATTCTGCTTTTTCTCTGCTGGCCACAGAAACGTCTGTCTGCACCTCGGACTACAGAATCCCCTAACACAATTGATCTCTTGGAAGCCGACGTACCCCTCGTTGCATTAGAGCCAGTCTCAATACCCGAAACTTGGCTTTTTGTGCTAAGTTCCCCTGAGAATCCATCACCCCCTACATTTTCCAATTAAACCTGTTGGACTATAACCTGGTATTGTGTGATTTTTAACTTTGTACATTTTCCAAAACAGCATACCTGTTTGAAATGGGTAGATCCACAAAAGACTCCTACTCTAGCTGCCTATCTCTCTTAACCTTCCTAGAGTTAACCCATCTATGTGACTGTATCCGAGACTTTCCCCCCTTTCTATAATTGCCATCCATCACATACTGTAGCTGTTGCAAATTCCTCATCACTTCTATTTGTCTCTCCAACTGATCCACTCGATCTGATAAGATTTGCATCCAACAGCATTTATGGCAGATATAATCCGCAGTAACACTTAAACTCTCTTTAAACTCCCACCTCTGACAAGTAGTACATATCACTGCATTTTTGCTCCTTCACAATCTACAGACCCAGAAAATAACACGTCTTATTCCTCTACAAACACTACCCCAGGTTAAATTAATAGCCATAAACCACTAATGAGTGCATTGCCACTATTGCAGTGTTTACTTATCAAGATTCAATGATAGGACTTCAAAATGAGATATAAGCCTGGTATTAGGATGATTACATCTGACATGTTGGTCAGATTACACAACCCAAAGACCAAGATATTCCTCTTGATTTACACATTGATGCTCTTAACTATGAAGTTGAAGATGTTCTCAAAGTTGTTCTGTTATACTTTGGCAACTGCAAAGGTGTGCAGCCAGAGTTGCAAAATATAATTGTCCAATGATAGTCTTGAAATTACTAAGGAAGTACTTGAGAAAATGTATTAACTTTGACTATACAGAGATAAACTTCACAAAAAGTTCTCTAGCCAAGGCAGATGTGGCAATTCTTAAATACTAATTCATACTGTTACACCATTGTATGTCATGGATATTGAAAACACTAAACAGCTAGTATTTGAATCTATTTGCTCGTTAGGACTGAATTAGGATATTCAATGACTTGTGAATGCATGCGAGGCATTCCAAACATTCTAACCCCAGCAGCAGGGGAGGTGCTAATTCACATGTTCTATCCACCCCTTTGGAAGTAGCAACAGATCCACTTACAGTGCACAGGGACAATTACGTTCCTGTGGTAGACGACTTCTTCAAATTTCCCATTGTTTAAAGAACTTAACAACACAAGTGTAAACATTACTGACACAATGACCGCTATTTTTAGTTTATTCAGTATCTAGAATAGTTTCTGAAAATGAGCCCTTACTAAAGAAGGGCTCATGCCTGAAACGTTGATTCTCCTGCTCCTTGGATGCTGCCTGACCTGCTGCGCTTTTCCAGCAACACATTTTCAGCTCTGATCTCCAGCATCTGCAGTCCTCACTTTCTCCTAGTTCCTGAAAATGGACTACAACACAGAGGCAAACCATGTTTATGAGTCCAACATTCAGTATGATCAGGGCTGATCATCCAGCTTAATATCCTGTTGCCACTTTATCCCACAGCATTTGATCCCTTTAGCCTTAAGAACTATATCTAAGTGCTTCTTACAAATATTCAATGTTTTGGCCTCAACCACTTTCTATAGTAGTGAATTCCACAAGCTCACCACTTTCCAGTGAAAGATTTATCCTTACATCTTATCCAGCTTTTTCAGCAACACGTTTTTCAGCCGCTTTTCCAGCAACACATTTTTTAGCTATGACCTGCTGCGCATTTCCAGCAACACATTTTTCAGCTCTGATCTCCAGCATCTGCAGTCCTCACTTTCTCCATCTTATAAAGGTCTATTCTATATGCTGGTTCTAGACTCGCTGCTCATCAAGAACATCCTTCCTGCATTTATCTTGTTTAGTCCAGTTAGTTAGGGCGGCACGGTGGCACAGTGGTTAGCACTGCTGCCTCACAGCGCCAGGGACCTGGGTTCAATTCCCGCCTCAGGCGACTGACTGTGTGGAGTTTGCACGTTCTCCCCGTGTCTGCGTGGGTTTCCTCCGGGTGCTCCGGTTTCCTCCCACAGTCCAAAGATGTGCGGGGTCAGGTGAATTGGCCATGCTAAATTACCCATAGTGTTAGGTAAGGGTAAATGTAGGGGTATGGGTGGGTTACGCTTCGGCGGGTCGGTGTGGACTTGTTGGGCCGAAGGGCCTGTTTCCACACTGTAAGTAATCTAATCTAATCTAATTAAAGAATATCATGGTTTTCTATGAGATCCCTCTCATTATTCTGAACTCCAGTGAATATAATCCTAACTGACCCAGTCTCTATTCATACCTCAGTACTGCCACTCCAGGAATCAGTCTGCTAAATCTTTATTTGGAGATGCTGGTGTTGGACTGGGGTGCACAAAGTTAAAAATCACACATCAGGGGGCGCTGCTCCTTCATCAGGTGGCCTGGTATTGTGTGATTTTTAACTTGGTAAAACTTTGTTACACTTCTTCAATTACTAAAACATCCTTCTGCAGATAAGGAGACCAAACAGCACACCAAAACTCCAGGAGTGGTCTCACTAAGGTCCTGTAAATTGCAGCAAGATATCCATGCTCCTGTACTTGCATCGTCTTGCTGTGAAGGCCAATACACCCTTTGTCTTCTTCGCCACCTGCTCTACCTGTTTGTACACTTTCAGCAATTGGTTTACAAGGATACTCCGGTCTTGTACCTTCCCCTTTCCCAATCCACTGCCAGATTAATAATCTACCTTCCTGTTTTTGCTACCAAAGTGGGGAACCTCACATTTATCCATATTATACTTCATCTGCCATGTATTTGCCCACTCGTTCAACTTGTCCAAATCACACTGAAGCCCCTCTGCATCCTCCTCAGGGTTCACCCTCTCCCCAGCTTGGGGATATTACAGTCAATTCTCTCAAGGAAATAACTGGGACCTAAGCACTGATTCCTGCAATACGCCACTAATCACTGCCCTCCATTTGGAAAAAGACCAGTTTATTCTTGGAAAAAGACCAAAAGAGTTGAATTCCAGAGGTAAGGTTAGAGTGACAACCTTTGACAAATGCAGCCTCAATGTCAGAGTGTGAAGGAACCTTAGCAAAACTGAAGTAAGTAGGAGTCTGGAGATAAGCTCTCTGCCACTGGGAGTCATTTCTGGCACAAAGGAATCTGGAACGAAGAGCAAAGTAATTTGCTTGATTGCCACATCCAGAAACCACTGACACTCGTAGCAGCAGTATGCATTGTCTACAAGATACGCAGTCAGGGTCTTCAGACAGCACATTCCAAACAGATGCCCATTACCATCTAGAAAAAAACAAGGAACACCACACCAATTAGGTCCCCCCCCGACCTTGACATGGAAAACGGTTCAAGAAGAGAGCTCACCACCACTTCTCAAGGGCAACTGGGTTTGGCAGCTACGAACACACAAATCCCATTAATAAAATAATGTTTAATATTATTAATATATGACTCTAATATAACTGCTTACAGAATAAGGTGAGTCTTTATGAAGCTTGTGCACACTAACCTCTTCGTGATCTGTTTCATCTTCATTGTTGTTCAGTGAGGAAAAATCCAACTCCAGATTTTTGTCAACATTCTTCCCTTCCTTCCAAACTTCCTCAGATTCTGCTCCATTTGTTCCTTTTCTATTACCATTTATAGCTACTTCTGCTTCAACAACTGGACTTGAGCCTTTTGGAATTGGAGGTACAGGTTTTGTAGTGTTGAGATCTCTGCGAGATGATACTAACTTTACCAGTGCAGGCTTCAGTGATATGGGAGAATGACTTTCTTGTGAGCTGTCTCCTAGATAATCACACAGTTAAGTAAATAGACACACAATGAGATGCAGGACAATGAAGCAGCTGAAAAGCATAAATTACTGGAAGCTTCATTTCTTTTTGAATATACACCGTAATCTCTCCAATCCAGCTTTTTGTATCTTCGTAACACCAATTGATCAGAAACTTTTTAACTAGAATTCAACAACTTGCCAAAATTTGGTACAGTATTTTGAGAACAGAATCACTGAAGATTTGAATAAGTAAATAAAATACCTGGATAAGAAAACAATTTTTAATACTGTTTTGTAATGTTTTATCACAGTTTATACATAGTAAATATTTACATCTGCCATGGTTTTTCCAGTTCTCACAGTTGTTCACACAGACCTTCTAACAACATTCTATAAACCAAAAAAAATCCAAACCTAGAAATGACTTGGTCTCAAGCATTCCAGACTTGAGAAGTTGAAGAGTATTATAATTCAATAACTGTTATTGCATCTCAAAAAGGTTCTAAACCAGCCATTGCATTATTTTCACTGAATTCGACACAAAGGGGGAAATACTACAAACGAGAGAGCATAATAGAATCATACAGCATGGAAACCGACCCTTTGGTTCAACTCATCAATGCCAAACAGTTATCTTTAACACTATTCTGATAGTTAAGTTCTGCAAAGCTGGAAATGCAATGTATTGTTTTGTTCACTTCAAAATATATGGGGGATAAACACTACAATGGCACCTTTTCCTGAATAGCTGGTAGTGACTAGAGGAGTATTGCAAGGATCAGTGCTAGGGGCCCCAGCTACAACATATATTGCTGTATTCCCCTCATCAAATTTATGTAATATCTTCAAATTTGCAGATAACACTAAGCTGGGTAAGAGGGTGAGCTTGAGGAGGGTACTTCACTGCAATTTGGACAAATTGAGTGACTAGCAGGACTGTCACACGGCGAGGGGTTGAATTAATTGGGATTATATTTGCTGGAGTTCAGAAGAATGAGGGAGGGATCGCACAGAAATCTATAAAATCTAACATGCCTAGACAGGGTGCATGCAGGAAAGATGTTCGTGATGGTGGGAGAATGCAGAAACAGTAGGAGATAAGATTAACCATTTAGGATTTACATGAGGTGAAGTCTTTCACCCAGAGAGTGGTGAGCCTGTGGAATCCACTGCCACAGAATGCAGTCGAGACCAAACATTATCTGCTTTTTAAGGAGAAACTGGATATAGCACACGGTAGGGTTAAGGGATCAAAGGATTTGGGGAAAAACAGAAACAGACCGTTGAGTGGGATAATCAGCCATCATCACAATGAATGGTAGACCACGCACAAAAGGCCAAATGGCCTCCTGCTTTACCTATTTTCTGCATTTTTCAGAAACATATTTGGCTATGGTGATGAAATTATATTGAACATGTAAGAGTAAAAGTGTAGAACACCGTAATTTAAAGAGTGCCTAAAAGCAAAAGTCTTGTTGAAACTTCAAAGCCAAAGATTCCTAATTTTCTGATTGATTTTACATCCAATGGCAACCTACCTCTGTACAATTAAACAAACAAAAAATCTCGACTTAAGTACTTGAATGCCTTCATTAGAAAATTAAGATCAAGCTCTGGAATATTCAACATAATAACCTATGCAACACTGCCTCCTTTAAAACATTCCTTAAAAACCTAACTGCTTGACCAAGTTTCTGGCCACTTGCCTTAATATTGTCATAAGTGGCTCAGTGTCAAACCCTGCTTTATAGCACACCAGTGAAGCACCATGTGACATTAAATGACAGTAAGAAGATAGTATGCAGGCAGTTGTTACGAAGAAAATGTTTACAAAACAACTTAGCATTACATTGTCATGTTAAAAAAAATCCAATTGCATAGATTTTATCAGGCAAAATAACAGAGTACTTCCATATTTCCCAATCTCTCTGCTACTTTTGACATGGTTGACCAGTAACACCTGCTCTCTATTGACTAGTTTGATGGAGCAACCAGCCAGCCAATCAGGACAACCTAAGTAATTGCTTGTTATTTCAGTTAAATGAGAAGTCCTCCCAAAATTAAGTCTTTCATTAATTCTGTATTGCCTTTTGGTGAAATCATCCTCAAACATGGGATCAAGCTTTCAAACATGTGCTCTGAACATCCAGCTTTACCAACAACTTGAATTTCCTTAGCCTCTTTAATGTAATGAGAAGACCCTAAGATTCTTCATGATAGCATTATGAAGCACTGAGCCAAATACAGGTAATTAGGTCAGAAATCTGGTCAATTAAGTATTAAGAAGTATCTTTAAAGAGCAAAGTGAGGGTCGAAAGATGTAGGGAGGGGAGTACAGAGCCTGGGATCTAGGTAATTGAAAGCACAGCTGCTCACGGTGAAGTGATAATGATTGAGAAACCATTGCACTAAGATGACACCAATCAATATCAGACTAAAGGTCGTGACTCCGGCTACGGCCTAGGGTGGTAAATTCTTTGTTCCAAAAGCCATTCCCTATTTGTGAGCCCGGATTGGGAGCAATGATTGACTGCATGGTCCTAGGACAAATCACAGCAAACTAATCTTGTCTTTAACTCATTCCCGGAAATATACATTTTTTTTGCATACACTGATCCAGGACAATAATTGTGCCTGATTCTTCCTTTGTGCTACACTACTTCTGTTCAGCACAAATGGTCAAGTCTAATTTTACTGTCCATGTTGCTGAGGTAGCTGAGCTAAACTAAATCACTATGTTTGAAACAAAATCTGGAACCTCCCTGATATGGATATATTGATGTTACTTTATGGTGTATTCATCTCTTGAGTAATTGGATGTCCCTAAATTGTGTCGGCGTTCCAGGGTGTCCAATATGGTGATGGCGGAGTAAGGAGCTTCCGGGCTCCTCCTCATTTCTTTTTAGTGTTCCTTTAAAAAATACTTACTTGGAGCGGCAGTGATATCACTGGAGAGGGCTGGAGTGGAGCGGGATGGCCAGCAAGGTGCACACACAACCCAAGTGGGATGGCCAGCGGGCTAGAGGCCCAAGCAGAGCGGCACAGCCAGCATGGCCTGAGCAGAGCAGGGCAGTTGTTGGACTGGAGACAGCTTTTCTAACTTTTATTATGAATAACTATAATGTAACGTTTTAAAAAAAATTCTCTATTTTGTATCTAAGGGATTTGTACCTAGGTACTTTATACCAAAGATGGCACTGTGTGGGGCGACATTGTAAACTTTTCACTGTACTCCTGCATTTCTGTACTTGAGTACACGTCACAATAAACCTAATTCTAGTTGATACCAATGTTGCAACAATTTTCACCATCAAATGTCAGAATATCTTTTTTGGTAAAGTTGTTTGAATAGAAACAAAAAAATTCAAAACGTTAGATGGTATACATTCATATCAGAAAGACACTTATCAAATCTATTTACAATATAAACTGGGAGCAGTAGAAATCATTCTTAATGAAATTACTTTTCCCTTCCAAGGCATATATCAACTGAAAGACCTCTGTCAGTGTTGCTCTTAAACAATTATGAAGCAGTTTACAATTAGACATTAGGCTTTCTTTTCTTTCCTGCTCTTCACCTCCATCTCTCTTCTATGGAACAGTTCTTATTTAAGTTTTATACTTAACGATAATAGATGAAATCAGAAACTAGGTAGTGTGAATAACCAGTCGAAAAGTGTGGTGCTTGAAAAGCACAGCAGGTCAGGCAGCATTCAAGGACTGGGAGAGTTGACATTTCAGGCATAAGCTTTTTATCAGGAATGTTGATGGGGGGAAGGGGGCTGAGTGATCAATAGGAGGGTGAGGGTGATCGACCACTTCAACTCCCCCTCCCACTCCACCAAGAACATGCAAGTCCTGAGCCTCTTTCACTACCAAATCCAAGCCACCCAATGACTGGAGGAAAAATGCCTCATCTTCTGCGTTGGGACTAACCACACAGCATCAATGTCGTCTTCACCAGTTTCCTTATCTCCTCTCCCCCTACCTCATCCCAGATCCAACCCTCCAACTCGGCACCGCCCTGTTGACCAGTCTCACCTGTCCATCTTCCCTCCCACCTATCCACTCCACCCTCCCCACTAACCTATCACAATCATCCCCCATCTGCATCCACCTATTGCCTTCTCAGCTACCTCCCTCAGGTCTATCCCCACCCTCCTATTAAACTCTCAGATTCTGTTGCCCCCACCCCACCACATTCCTGATGAAGGGGTAATGTCTGTAATGTCAATTCTCCTGATCTTCAGATGCTGCCTGACCTGCTGTGCTTTTCCAGTGCCACACTTTTCGACTCTTATCTCTCAGATCTGCAGTCTTCACTTTTTCTTAGTGTGAGGAATCACTCTTACAGATTTGTGCCCTGCCATACTGTGTGCACTGAATTTGCAAATCACTTTTGCATGTACTTTTATTTCACTGTTATAAAAAATACCGTTTAACAAAATTAATGTTTTCAAAAATGTATAAAAAGAATAAAAATCCAGCGATTATACTTGAAATAATCATCATATGAGACTAAAACCACGAGTAAGTAAGCCAGGGAAAATATTAATCCATAACAGAGATATTTAGAGGATTTAAGTATGTTTAGAACCACTAGTCTTGCTTATACAAAAATAGCCAACTTGGTTAATCTTACTGAGATGGTGGAATGCACAAGATGAAAGTACATTGGTGTAAAATATCATCTCACTCGCAACAAATGAGGAAACTTTATTAGAATTAGAGAATCAGTATTATTATCAATAACAGCTTTAAAAGGGAAAAAAAGTAAGTAGATAAATACTTAAACAATAGAAGTGCCCAAAGCAAAAAGTAAATGAATAGTCATTTCAGATGGGGTCCAAGGGAGTGTTGCGGAACAAAGAGACCTTGGAGTGCAGGTTCATAGCTCCTTGAAAGTGGAGTCACAGGTAGATAGGATGGTGAAGAAGGCGTTTGGTATGCTTTCCTTGATTGGTCAGAGCATTGAGTGCAGGAGTTGGAAGGTCATGTTGCAGGACATTGGTTCGGCCACTGTTGGAATATTGCGTACAATTCTGATCTCCTTCCTATTAGAAAGATGTTGTGAAACTTGAAAAGGTTCAGAAAAGATTTACAAGGATGTTGCCAGCGCTGGGGGATTTAAGCTAGAGGGAGAGGCTGAATAGGCTAGGGCTGTTTTCTCTGGAGCGTTGGAAGCTTAGGGGTGACCTTATAGAAGTTTATGAGATCATGAGGAGCATGGATAGAATAAATACACAAAGTATTTTCCTTGGGGTGGGGGAGTCCAGAACTCGAGGGCATAGGGGTAAGGTGAGAGGGGAAGATTTAAAAAGGAACCTCAGGGACAACATTTTCATGCTGAGGGTGGTACGTATATGGAATGAGCTGCCAGAGGAAGTGATGGAGGCTGGTACAATTGCAACATTTAAAAGGCATCTGGATGGGTATATGAATAGGAAGGGGGTTGGATGGATATGGGCCAGGTGCTGGCAGGTGGGACTAGATTGGGTTGGGATATCTGGTCGGCATGGACAAATTGGTCCAAAGGGTCTGTTTCCATGCTGTACATCTCTATGACTCTATAACTCTAAGAAACATATCTGTTGTTATAAAAATTTGTGATTCTACAGGGATTAGGGATGTTGTAGAAAAGTAAAGAATTTAAATTGCTAATGTTTTAACATTTCCTACAAACACTAAAATGAACAATGTTTGTCAACATTCCAAGCTCTCTTACCAAAGATGAGCAAATCTTCAGACAACTGATCGGTCAGCCTCCGGGAACTAGGTTTAGATACTCCTTCAAAATGCTCAGTAGGCCACGAGTTAGAGAAATTAACAGTTTGTTCATGAAACTTCTTCGATGATCCATCAATTCCAGAGACATTGACTGGCCTCGCTGCAGTTGGCAATGGAAATGATGGGAGATAGTGAGGCCCTTGGCTGTAGCTGGATGTTGGAAATGGTGCAGAATCGATAGTAGTGGGATTATAGAAGGCATGATTCTTGCTGGAAAGAGCCAAACTAGCACGAACAGCTAAAGAAACAAAAAAGTTAATTTTTTAGATATCCACTGTATTTAAAAAGGGATGTAACAAAAAAAAATGAAAGGTAGTAGATTTAAGAGGAAGATTCTATTGGCCAAAACTGACTCGATCATGAATGTTTTATAAAATGCACACATTTCTAATGTATACCACATTTCTGGTTTACATTATGCCTTTTGAAATTTAATTTTGTTATTTTTATCTAAAGGAAGTTTGTTTCTTCTCTACTCCATGAGGTAAATGAAGCAAGGAGACAAAATCTTCAATTTCCTAAGCTATGCTGGTTCATTTATTCTTTAATGGTGATGTTGCTGGCATAAATGTTGAAATACAGGAAATTTGTAACACTAATATATTTGGTCTGCTGCTAATGTTTCACTAAGATATATAGATAAACATACTCGCAAGCAGCCTTCACTTCTTTTTCTGAGGCAGCCCCTCAGAATTAAGGAAGGCTTGGGTTCAATTCAGTTCATTGAATTTTGAGACAATTGATAAAGCCAATGCACAATTGCAGACTTTGCCACAAGCAGGGCAAGTGGTGTTTCAACGGTCAGGGAAATTAGTTATTAAAAGTTTGTAGGTACTCAGACATTTTAAAGTTCTGAACAGACTATGCAGGGGGACAAGCAAATCATGCCCAAGAAGCAGTGCTTTTGAGGGGTGTGTATGCACAGCTGCCCAAAAAAAGATCAAACACAGTAAAGGGAAATTAGAAGGAACTTAGGTTGCTAAAAGATAAAAATCAGCAGCTTTCTTTTCCAAATAATAGTTGATACATAATTTTCAGTATTAAAACTGATGATAAAATGAATAACTCAAATGATACCATAAGTTAATTTGAAAACTGGATTTATTTTTGTGCATGAAGCAAGAAGGGAGCAAAGCTACAAAGCTACAATGTAATAAGACAATTTTACTATTAGGTGGTCAGTCAGTTATGTTTTAACTGGTGGCAAGCTTGCCTCAGAATCAGAGTTTGTGGGTTCAGGTTTTGCTCCAGGACTTGAACACAACAATCTAGACTTTACATAAATACTGATTAGGCACTTTACAACCCTCTGCACTCAACATTGAGTTCAATAAGTTCAAACCATGAACTCTGAACCCCATTTTGATTTTTTTTTCCATGTGCCAAAGTGATTCTTATTTCTCATGTTTTTGCTTTTGGACACAATTGTTCAGTATTCATAGAATCGTTATGGCAAGAATGAGACCATTCAACCCATCATGTCTGCACCCCATTACCTCTGGTCAATATCCTGCTTTTTCCTCATTTTCCTGCACACCATTTCTGTCCAAATGATTCATCGATTGCCCTTTGAATACTTACACTGCATTTCCAAGCAGTGTATTCCATATGCTAACTGCTCACTTTTTGAAAAAGTTCTCTCTTACATCACCCTACCTTCATTTACACATCACTTCAAATCTATGCCCTCGTTCTTGTTTTTTTATATTTTAGAAGGTGAAACAACTTCTTCCTATCTACTCTTGCAGCTTATTGACGATTTTAAGGTGCCTATCAAATCTTCTCTCGGTCTTCTTGTCTCTAAGGAGTATAGTCTCAACTTCAACCCATTCTTATAACTGAAGTTTCTCATTCCTGAACCATTCTTGTAAATCACTTCTACACTCTGTCCAATGCACTCGCATCTTTCCAATAATGTGGCATGTACAACCATACATAATAGTCCAGCTGTCACTCTAACAAGTGTCTTGTAAAAGTTTAACATCACCTCCCTGCTCTTTTATTCGATGCCTCTAATACTAAAGCTGAAAGTTAATATACTTTGTTAACTGCTCTCTCTTCGCATCCAACCATCTTCAATAATCTGCATAAATATACATTGGGTCCTCTTTTCCTGCATCCCCTGGGAATTGTACCCATTAGTTTCTACTGTCTTTCAACGTTCTTTTGGTCAAAATGCATCTCTACACTGAACTGCCCACCTCACCAACTTTTTACTGTCCTTTTGGAGTTTCACACTGTCCTCCTCACAGTTTACAATTCTTCCAAGTTCAGTGTCATTTGCAAACTTTGAAATTGTTCCCTGAACAATAAGATCATCAATAAACATCATGAAAAGCACGGTCACAAAACTGAACCCTGGGAAACTCCAATACAAACCATTCTCCAGCCCAAAAAATATGCATTGGACATAATTCTCTGTTGCCTATCACTCAGCCAATTTTGAATCAATGTAGCTACTGTCCCTTTTATAGCATGACCTATAACTTTCCTCAAAGTCTGTTGTTTGGCATGATATCAAACATGTTCTGAAAAGCCATGTCTACCACATCAACTGCATTAGCCTCATAAATCCTTCATGTTACCTCTTCAAAAAATCACAAGTTAGTTAAACATGATTTCCCCTTAGAAGTCCAGGCTGATTCTTCCGAATCAACTCAGCCTTTTCACGTGATTACTGATTCTTTCCTGAATAATTGTTCCCACAAGCTTCCCCACCACCACCAAAGTTTCGTAAACTAACTGGTCTGTAATTGCTGGGATTATCCTTCCAACCTTTCTTGAACAAGGCCATTATGTTTGCAATTCTCCAGTCTTCTGGCACCTTCTCCTCCCTCCCAACAGAAACAAAAAAATTGTTATCCTGGGTGCAAGGGTTTGAGACATAACAAAATGGGTGAACTTCTGCAAAGGGAGGGTTAGTTACCACAGAGGGGAAAAGTGAGGACTGCAGATGCTGGAGATCAGAGCTGAAAAATGTGTTGCTGAAAAAGCGCAGCAGGTCAGGCAGCATCCAAGGAGCAGTAGAATCGAAGTTTCGGGCATAAGTCCTTCTTCAGGAATCTGAATAGAAGCTAACATTTCGAGTCTCGATGACTCTGATGAAGAGTCATCTAAACTTAAAACGTTAGCTTGTTCTCTCTCCATGGATGATATCTGAACCACCTTGCACTCCAGAATTTGTTGTTTAGAACCAGTGATTGTGGTTTATGTGGGAACCAATGACAGAAGGACAGAGAGCATAAAGAACTTGCACGATCAGTTTCAGGAATTATGGAGTAGGTTGAAACATATGACCTCAAGGGTAGTAATCTCAGAAATACTACCTGTAGCATGAGCTTCACCATTTAGGCAATAGCAGATCAGGGAGGTAAATACTTGGCATGGAGGATGATGTAGAAGGGAGAGGTTTAGATTTTAGGGACATTAAAATTCCTTTTGGGAAAGAAGAAAGCTGCTCAGAAGAGATGGGCTTTATCTGAGCCGAAATGGAACTAATCTGCAACTAAGAGGATGAGAGTGGATTTTAAACCGGTAAGGTGGAGGGGTGGGAGGGGGGTGGTATTTGATGAATGCGCCAAGTCCTGTTAAGTATCAGACAGGTCATGCAATAGAAAATGGGGAAGGGGGAAATCAAAGTGACACAAGACTTGCATGTTGACAGTGACCAAAGAAATCATCACCTTTCAATGGGAACGAAAGAGATAAGGGAAGAGTTAAATTGGACGTATGTAAAGCACGGATTATCATTAAATAAAATTGGGGAACTAGGAGAAGCGATTGCTCTTGGGGATCTGACATAATAGTATTGACAGAAACATGGCTCAAGCTAGAAAAGGGTTAGATAATGCTTTTATAATACTTTGAGGAAAATTATAGGTTGTGCTATAAAATGGTCAGTAGCTAGATGAGTACAAAATTGGCTGACTGATAGGAAACAGAGAATGATGGTCAATAGATATAATGCTTTTTGTAGAAACGGCGGGGGGGGGGGTAAAAAGGAAGGAAGAATTGTTCAAAGATAATATCATTGCCCTTGAACAGCTCATGAGTCAGAATCTGTATGGTTAGAGGTAACAAACAGGACTGTAGCAGTGACCTTGCTGAGTGTTTATGATATAGTGGGGACAAAACAGAACAGATCCTTTGGAGGCAGATAATGGAAATTAGCAAGTAAAGTAGGGTTGTGATTGTTGATGATTTCAATTACCTTTGAGTAGGCTGGGAAGAAGGTAGAAGGTAGGGCATGGAAAAGAAGAAATCCCTGTAATGTGTAATAAGAGAACTTTCACGTACAGTATATTTCCAGCCCAATCAGGACTGTGCTTGGTGTGGTCCTAGGAAATAAGGTAGGCCAAGTGGAGAATGTCAGAATGGGGGAACATATGGGAAATAGAGATCATAGTATAATAAGGTTCAGTATGAAGTTAGAAAAGGATAAAAATTGGTCAATGATTAAGATTCTTGACTGGAAAGGGCAAATTTGATTTGAAATAAATTTTGGTGGATAAAACAACGGATGAAAAATGGAAGAATTTCAAACGAGAGATGTGTAGAGTACAAGCTAGGTATATACCCATGAGAAGTAAATAGAGTATCCAAAGCCAGAGTACCCTAGATGATTAAAAATACTGATGAGAAAAATAAGGAAGAAAAAGGAGGCATATTAAGCATACTGGAATAAAAATAGCAATGAAATCAGGAAGAGCATCTCATATGCAGGAGAGAGACTAAAGCTAGAATAAGGAAGGCTAAGCATACAGAAAGAATGGCAGGCTGCACAAAAAAATTGAGTAAAATGCTCTTTAAACACACTAAAAATGAAAGATTGGTGAAGGATAGAGTGTCCATAAGGAATAAGCAGAGTAAGCTGCTCACTGAAGCAAAGGGTATGGTAGAGGTACTAAATGAATGCTTTTGTTACTGCCAAAGTAGAAAATGATGACAATGGCCTGTTTGAAAACATGGGTATTGAGCAACTGAGCAGTGATAGGTAAAGAAGAAGTGATAAAAAGGCTGACAGAACTCCAAGTAGCAAGGTTATCAGACCAGGATGGGATGCATCATAGATTGCTGAGAATGTAAGGGAGCATATTGCAGAGCTGTTGATGGAAATTTTCCAGGCCCCCCTGAACACAGGATTTGTCCCAGAGAACTGGAGAATTGCAAATGGGTCAATGCTATTTCAGAAAGGATCAAAGGATTACCCAGGTAACTACAGGTCTGTCAGCTTGAAGCAATAGTGGGAAAACTGATGGAAGCCATAATACAGGATAAGGTAGAAAAAATAAGTTATACTAGATACTAGACAGTCAACATGGTCTTGTTAATAGCAGATCATGTGTGACAAATTTGAGTTATTTGACAAGGTCACATAGGCTGGATGAGGGTGTTTCAATGGATGTTGTGTATTTGGACTTTCAGGAAACAATTGAAACTCTGCCACATGGCAGTTTGGTTAGCAAAAGAGAAATGTTTGGGACTGAAGGTTCCTTGGCAGCATGGATTAGAAGCTGGCTAAAAAAGGGGGAACACAGGGCAGGTATAAGTGGGAATTTCTCAGATTGGAAAAGAGTTGATTGATTTTTTTGGGGTTTATACGAATCATTTGGAGATGGGTGATGCAAATTTACAAATGATACTAAGCTAGCGAGAATAGTGAATGTGAAGATGACTCTGAGCACGTTCAAAAATACATTGACAAGTTGGCCAAATGAGCAGACACCAGGCAGATAAATTTCAGTGCAAAGAAATTAAAGATATTGGTAGAAGTAAGAGAGACAATACAGGCTCAATAGTACAACTTTGAGGGGAATGCAGAAACAGAGGGACCTCGGGGCTGATGTGCATGATTCTCTATCCAGACAAGTTAAACAGTTGTTAAGAAGCCCTTGTAGGATCCTTGACCTTATAAATAGTGGCACAGAGTCTAAAATCTAAGGAAGTGATGCTATACCTCTACAAGTCATTGGTCAGACCATATTTGCAGTACTGTATTCGGTTTCAGACATCTTATTGAAGGAAGGATGTTAAAACCCTGGAGAGAGTGCAAAGGAGATTTACTAGAATGATACCATTAATGAGTGATTTTAAATAAAAAGAAAGATTAGAGAAATTGGGCATTGTCCTTGGAGTAAAGAAGAAAGGTCATGACTTTATTGAGTTGTCAAATTATGAAAACTTTTGACAGGGCAAAGAAGGATATCCATTAGTTGGTATGTCAGTAATTAGACTTTACAATTTCAAGACAGTCAGCAAGAGAGCTAGGATTGAGAGGAGGAGAAACTTCTTTAATCAGAGAGTTGTTAGAATTTGGAGTGTGCTGCCTGGGAGAGTGGTGGAGGTAGATTCCATAGAAGGTTTCAAAAGAGAGCTGGATTTTGATTTGACAATGATGAATTTAGAGGACTACAGAGATAGGCCTAGAGAGTGGTACGAGCTCTTTTGGGAGCTGCAAAAACAATGGGTCAAATGGCCTCCTTCTTGCTGAATGAGATTCTAAATAACTGACAGACATACCTAAACAAATATAAATTGACTTTCCACAGACTAGTTAAGGTCACAGCTAATGCATTTTGAGTATATTTGCATAGAAGTGGAACATTTTAAATCAGGCAGCAAATATCCTATTCACTGCATCTTAAATCTCAATTTCAAATCTACATTCATTACAGTAGCCTCCATCACATTTTCCACCACAGCTCTTAGACTTATGTGAGCTTTTCAAGGAATTTTAGGTTTTCCTGTCTCCAGTTAGTTGAGTATTCCTTTGCTGATAGGTATAAAACTCTCTTATTTGCAGTCTCCTCCATTCCTTCCAATCCCCCTCATGGTTTCCTCCTTTCCTCTCTCCAAATTTTGCATGCTTCCCCCCAATGAGGCCTCCTCACCTCATCTCTCAAATTTCAGTGCCTCTTTTCTTTCCTCCTTTCCTTCTCCACATACATGCATTTGCTTATTTTGCCTTCTCCCCCAACCGTTGCAAACATCTCCTTTCCTAACCCTCATTTCCTGCATTACTTCAAAAAGCGGAGGGAAATTATCCCCAATATCCAAGCCAATATTTCTCCTACAGTCAGCATTACAAAAATAAGTTAGCTGGTCATTACCACTTTGCTATTTGTGACAATGTGCAATGAGCGAATTGTTTGACACCTTTCCCACAAGTGAGTTAATTTCAAAAATATATCATTGACTTTAAAGCATTTAGAATTTCCTAGGATAGTGAAAGACACTATATAAATGCGTATTTCCTTTTTATTAATATCTTTACTAATTAAATTTAAATTAGCTACTTTCCTTTTCTATCATGTCTTTGCATACTTATTTGCAAATAGAACTATATCTGAAATGGAACAAGACAGTACTTTGAAAGCTATATAATCCCTTGAAAACTCACTGAGCTTTATTGTTAAACTTCTTCAGACTTCTTAGTGTAACATAAAATATATTAAAAAGTTTGGTACTACCTCAGTATTAGACAGTAAAATCAATCTAGAATTTAACTGCTTCTTAAATCATGAATTTTTATCAAGAATAAGAAACCAGAATATGGACAAAAGTCATTACTATTTCTGTCATTATACACACCCAGTCCAGCAGGCTGTAAAAACTTAGTAGTTGTGGTTTATAACATCATATTAACGTCTGGTAATGATACTGGCTTGTCAGACACTAAAGGTAGTGTAATAGCATCACAACTGTTGAAAGGAATTTAAGCTAATTAGTACTGAATAAATAGTTCATACCTTTGTCTTGTGATAACTTTCCATTTCCTAAAAATTGCAGGTCAGAATCCACACTGTGACTTTGTGTATTTAACAATCTGGAGGAGCCAAAAGGTACTCTCCTGCTTAAAGGTTGAGAATGAAGTGGTTCTCCAAATCCTAATAATAAAAATATGAAAGTAATATGATTTTTTGTGCTCATCAATACCATTAACATTCATCTGTTTTTTTCAATGGAAGATTGTAATCTTTTGGATTAAATCATTGTATTTGCCACAATTACAAATGAGGATTCCTAATTCAACAGAAATGTTTTTTTCTGAAATTGAACCTTTTTTTAAAGTACCTAAAGAAAAAGCACCCCTCAATAAAGCATCATTCCCTGGCTAAGAAATCATGCTAGCAAATGACCCTGTAATTTTAAAAGCTCCTGCATAAAATGTTTTAAAATTTACTTCCAAAAATTATTTTTTAAAGATCATTCGTTTTAATCAGATGAACAGTAGATAACCAGGAGGTCAGTTGGTATTTGAATATCATTTTCTTCAAATCAGGTTAATTGGTAGCCTTGCCTAAAAGTATGACAGGATTACTTAACAACATTCCCTGTGAGCATAAAGTTTGATCACCATTCCATATATTTTCACATAAATCTCTATCTTGAAAATGCCAAAAACCATAGTCTGAAAGATAACATTGTAAGAATTGCTTCCACCTCACACAAACTAAATAAGTGAAATAAAAATTTCAACAAACTAATTTCCAACTAATCATCCTGAAACTAGTAATCACACAGCACCAGGTTATGGTCCAACAGGTTTATTTGAAAGCACTAGCCTTCAAAGTGCTGCACCTTCATCAGGTGGTTGTGGAGCAGCATCATAAGACACAGAATTTATAGCAACAGGATTGTAATGTCATGGAATGTAGTATTAAACAAATTTAGCTTAAGTCTTTCATTGTTTAGAATGATAATGTCAGTTTCGGTTCCTTCATATGTAAATCCCAGAACTTTTTTAAAGTTACACTCTCGAGGTAGCTTTAACAATAGGCCCCAACTCAGCTCAGATAATGCATGGAAGGTGCGAGGTTAAAGTCTATCTGTGTGCCAATGTTAGGTCAGACTGATTCGAGCAAAGTAAAATGTAGTTCTGCAAGCACAAATTCACTCCACAAACTTATAGGCGTGTGTGTACGTGCAGGGGAGACCAAGTGAGTGTGTGAATGTGTGTGTGAGTGGGGGTGTGAATATCTGCGAGGACGAATGTCCTGGACCACTGAAGTGTTCCCCGACTGGGATTGTTGCATGGTGTCAGCAATCCGGGACAGTCGGCCTTGGAACTTCAGGTAACCATGCTCCAAGGCGGACTTCAGGACAGGCAACAATGCAAGGTGGCCAAGCAGAGGCTGATAGCCAAGTCTGGTACCCATGGGAATGGCCTCAACCGGAATGTTGGGTTCATGTCACGTCACAGGTGACCCCACTACACTATACACTCTCTCTCTCACACACACATGCACTCCTACAGAACCACACACACACACACACACACACACACACACACACACACACACACACACACACACACTCCTATAGACCCGCTCTCTCATATACTCACACATACACTCACTACATACATACTCACACATGGACCCTCTCACAGACACTCATACCCCCACATGCGCACACTCACTCAGTCTCCCCTGCACGCACACACATATAAGTTTGTGGGGTGAATTTGTACTTGGAGAATTAAATTTTATTTTGCTCAAATATAAGATTCTGCAAATCCCACTTTAGAAATAAAATCAGTCTAACCTAACATTGGGAGACAGACTTTAACCTTACACCTTCAATGCATTAGCTAAGCTGAGATGGCACCTATTGTTAAAGCTATCTTGAGAATGTAACTTTAAAAAAGTTCTGGGATTTACACATGAAGGAACTGAAACTGACATGATCATTCTAAAAGATGAAAGATTCAAGCTAAATTTGTTTAATATTACATTCCATGGTACTACAATCCTGTTGCTATTAATTATGCCTTATAATTCTGCTCCACAACCACCTGATGAAGAAACAGCACTTTGAAGGTTAGTGCTTCCAAATAAACCTGTTGGACTATAATCTGGTGCTGTGTGATTTTTAACTGTCCACGCAGTTTAACACCAGCACCTCCAAATCCTGAAATTAATAATTTTGTTTCTAAACTCTAACATTGAACAACGCAAACTTTATTCAACTGACACTATTTTAATGACAAATAAATTAAGTTTCTCTTGGAAAGATTTTCATATATAAAACTAGAATCCTCATTTGTGCAAGGCCAACTACTATCCAATTCTGTTTAAAAATGAATTTTTAAAAAGAACTTTTGGAAGTAAATTTTAAAATGTGATCTTCGTAACCAACCTTATGTCGGCCTTCATCTCAAGGAAGTTAAAACTGAAAGGTTAGAAAGCAATGCTTTAGTACCAAAAGGTTCATATCAGACCCTGTATTATTCTGTGTCTGGTTTTGGGTGTGTATATATCAGAATATCAGGGCCTCAAGGCTCAGCTGAGAGAATGAGTTCCTTGCTTTGATTTTGTCAGTTTTGGATTGATCTAATCAAGGTGTTTAGATTGACTTAAATCATTCAAATGATTGGGTGGACGAAACTATTTCCTTTAAAGGCTGGGGTGGAAAAAGAGAGTGGAATCAAGGGAACATCATGCTAAAATTTGCAGCAGGCTGTTTATGACTGAAATTAGAATCAACCTTTTCACACATTATTACTCAATGATATTGAATTGCTTCCTCAAAGGCTGTAGGGCAGTTGATCAATTGAAACTTTGAAACCTAGGATTGTTGAAATTTGCTTTTGGAAAGGGTATCAAAGAACAGCCGTCAAAGGTGCGTAAATTAGGCTGAAGTAGAGTTGAGTAGCTTTGATTTGTCATTTATACCATGTACAACTGATACAGTAAAACGAGACAGTGTTCCTCCAGTACCGAGGGTGCTACATGGGCAGCACAAACTACACAATTGTACACAGCATAAAGTGCATAAATAGTACAAAACACGTAAGTTACAGTGTAACTAGCAGCAAAACAAAAGAATTTCAGATGGGAAAGAGTCCGATTATACTGTGTTAAGGAGCCTGATGGCTAGGAGGAAGAAACTGTTGCACAGTCTAGCCATGAAAGACTGTATGCTCCGGTAACTTCTGCCAGATGGTAGGAAGGAGAAGCATTTGAGTGAGGGGTTTTCCACAATGCTCTTAACCTTTCGGATGTAGCATGTGGAGTAAATGTCTGTAATGGAGGGAAAAGAAATCCTGTTGATCTTCTCAGCTGTCCACACTATCCGTTGTAGGGTCTTATGAAACGGGATGGTGCAATTCCTGAACCAGGCAGCTCAGGGTACTGTCAATGAACCCTCTATAGAATGTGGTGAGGATGAGGGGTGGGAGTTGGGCTTTCCTCAACCTGCGCAGGAAGTAGAGATGCTGCTGGGCTATGGGGCTGGAGTTGAGGGTCCACGAGAGATTCTCTGCTAGATGTATGTCAAGAAATCTGGTGCTCTTCACGATTTCCACAGATTAGGCATGAGTTAACTAAAAAACAATTCAGGTCTGAGGGACTTGACATTTGTCTAAAATGGACTAAATTAAATGTTCTGCATTTCTACTACTTTATGTATAACATATACTGTAATCATAACATAAATATTTGTTTGCACTGCATCCACTGAATCCTAACACGGACTCCAGAAAATATTTTTTAATAAATTAGTGATGCCTTAAAATTAATCCATGCTTCAACAAACACATACTGATAACAACTGACAACATGGTGATACTTGTTCAGAATTATATTGCACAATTAAAATCCACATAATTATACTTTCAAACTACTTTAGCTAATCCTGCATATTAAAGTTAAAGCTAACTATGACTACTGTAGTTCAACTTACTATGGATCATCACCCATTTAGTCACAGGATAAATCTATCTTCAAACAATATAGAGCCACAAAAATCAAGCCAGGTCTTGCCCAGATACCCATGCTGTTACTGTAAGTGGAGCATATAATTCTTTTCTACTGTGATGATTTGGTATGCTTAGTAACAAATATCAAGTCTACTTTCATTGGACAATGCCCAACAGAAGAAAGGTTTTAATTTCATTTGCAATTAACTTTAGCAAATCAGAACAGTTCATTCGCATTCAAGGAAAAATGCAATTTACAATAATTCAGTTGTCTGCGCATCTCAAATCTGGATACATTATTTTCGATTGAGATTCCTTTGAAGGAAA
Source organism: Hemiscyllium ocellatum (assembly GCF_020745735.1). NCBI lineage: Eukaryota > Metazoa > Chordata > Chondrichthyes > Orectolobiformes > Hemiscylliidae > Hemiscyllium > Hemiscyllium ocellatum. Next base: position 85,009,465 of record NC_083408.1, read on the forward strand.
AATGGATTTTAGACCTTGCGCTCATAGAGTCATAGAGATGTACAGCATGGAAACAGACCCTTCGGTCCAACTTGTCCATGCTGACCAGATATCCCGACCCAATCTAGTCCGACCTGCCTGCACCCAGCCCATATCCCTCCAAACCCCTCCTGTTCATATACCCATCCAAATGCCTTTTAAATGTTACAATTGTACCAGCCTCCAACACTTCCTCTGGAAGTTTATTCTTATATACGTATCACCTCAGTGTGAAAATGTTGCCCCTTAGGTCTCTTTTATATCTTTCCCTTCTCACCCTAAACCTATGCTCTCTAGTTCTGGACTCCCCCACCCGCTTTGTCTATTTATCCCATCATGCCCCTCATAATTTTGTAAACCTCTATAAGGTCACCCCCCCAGCCTCCGTGCTCCAGGGAAAACAGCCCCAACCAGTTCAGCTTCTCCCTATAGCTTAAATCCTCCAACCCTGGCAACATCCTCGTAAATCTTTTCTGAACCCTTTCAAGTTTCACAACATCTTTCCGATAGAAGGAGACCAGAATTGCATGCAATATTCCAACAGTGGCCTAACCAATGTCCTGTACAGCCACAACATGACCTCCCAACTCCTAAACTTAATGCTCTGACCAATAAAGGAAAGCATACCAAATACCTTCTTCACTATCCTATCTACCTGCAATTCCACTTTCAAGGAGCTATGAACCTGTAATCCAAGGTCTCTTTGTTCAGCAACACTCCCTAGGACCTTACCATTAAGTGTATAAGTCCTGCTAAGATTTGCTTTCCCAAAATGCAGCACCTCGCATTTATCTGAATTAAACTCCATCTGCCACTTCTCAGCCCATTGGCTCATCTAGTCAAGATCATGTTGTAATCTTAGATAACCTTCTTTGCTCCAATTTTGGTGGCATCTGCAAACTTACTAACTATACCTCTTACACTCATATCCAAATCATATATATAAATGACAAAAAGTAGAGGACCCAGCATCGATCCTTATGGCACTCCACTGATCACAGGCGTCCAGTCTGAAAAACAAGTCTCCACCACCACCCTCTGTCTTCTACCTTTGAGCCAGTTCTGTATCCAAATGGCTAGTTCTCCCTGTATTCCATGAGATCTAACCTTGCTAACCAGTCTCCCATGGGGAACCTTATTGAACACCTTACTGAAGTCCATATAGATCACATCTACTGCTCTGTCCTCATCAATCCTCTTTGTTACTTCTTCAAAAACCTCAATCAAGTTTGTGAGACATGATTTCCCATGCACAAAGCCATGTTGACTATCCCTAATCAGTCCTTGCCTTTCCAAATACATGTACATCCTGTCGCTCAGGATCCCTTCCAACAACTTGCCAACCACCAATGTCAGGCTCACTGGTCTATGGTTCCCTGGCTTGTCCTTACCACACTTTCTAAACAGTGGCACCGCATTAGCCAACCTCCAGTCTTCCGGCACCTCACCTGTGTCTATTGATGATACAAATATCTCGGCAAGAGGCCCAGCAATCACTCCTCTAGCTTCTCACAGAGTTCTAGGGTATACCTGATCAGGTGCTGGGGATTTATCCATCTTCATGTGTTTCAAGACATCCAGCACTTCCTCCTCTGTAATATGGACATTTTGCAAGGTGTCACCATCTATTTCCCTACATTCTATATCTTACATGTGCTTTTCAGTATATCCCCCATTTTCTGCAGCTCTACACAAAGACGACCTTGCTGATCCTTGAGGGGCCCTATTCTCTCCCTTTTGTCCTTAATGTATTTGTAAAAACCCTTTGGATTCTCCTTAATTCTGTTTGCCAAAGCTATCTCATGTTCTCTTTTTGCCTCCTGATCTCCCTTTCAAGTATACTCCTACTACCTTTATATTCACTCGATCTATCCTGTCTATACCTGACATATGCTTCCTTCTTTTTCTTAACTAAACACTCAATTTCTTTAGTCATCCAGCATTCCCTTTACTTACCAGCCTTTCCTTTCACCCTAACAGGAATATACTTTCTCTGGATTCTCGTTATCTCATTTCTGAAGGCTTCCCATTTTCCAATCGTCCCTTTATCTGCGAACATCTGCCCCCAATCAGCTTTTGAAAATTCTTGCCTAATCCTGTCAAAATTGGACTTTCTCCAATTTAGAACTTCAACTGTTAGATCTAGTCTATCCTTTTCCATCTCTATTTTACATCAAATAGAAATAGGGTTGTTAGCCCCAAAGTGCACACCCACTGACACCTCAGTTACCTTGCCTAATAACGTCTGATATTTGTATATTGTTTCAAATATAACAACATTTTCAGAGGCCATATATTGATTTTTCTTCTATTACAGCAAATCTTAACTATTATCAGCCACAATATTTATTCCCTGAACACCTTCTAGTAGCTTTATTCACTTGAATTTGCAGATCATCAGCATTCAGTCTTTCCCTATTTCTTTCAATTAACTGATCGTCAGGGAAATGTGACAACACAGAGTTGAAAAATTCCTCAAGTTGAGGAAAAAAACTTGTCCTGCAGCACCACAAATCATGTCTTTAGGAACTGCTCTCATTTATGTGTCAATAACATCTGACATCTCTTACTTCTAACTGTTCCACCACTAGCCTTTCATGATATTCCTGCCTCAGTACATTTCCTGATCTTTTCTCAAGTATCTTCAAGAATTTTCAAAAACAAAACCTCACAAATCATGCTACAAAGGTAGGCAATCATTCATCTATTGATTGTTGTTATGTATTCCCAACCAAATGAGCAGACCACAATTAAGTGACTTATGCAAGGCATAGAAAGTACTGATTTGACACTAGACAGTATAGAAGGTGTGTGTGTGTGTTTTTTTATTAAATCACCACTAATTTTTGTAGATGAAAACAGCTTTTACAACAAAAATAATTAGGATAGTACTTTGCCAGCAATTTTGTTGAGTTATAGCTTTCCCTTTCAAAATCATGTTTGCTATCAGTTCAAACTATGGAAGTGAGCTGTATATAATAAGGAAGTTTGAGAATGGTGTAAGAGTGTATTATGAATAGTAGTGAACATATTATTGGAATAAAATAGATGAAAACTTCTCATCTCACACTCTTTTTATCATGACCTCACTAAATAACAGAAGAGACTTAATAGATTGAATAATATACTTATGTCCTATGTACTGGAAAGTCCTCACTAACCAGTTGGCTAAAAATGGCAGACACCTTGTTTGTTTGCAATGCTGCAGGACAGGACTAGTTTAAGGATAGGAGAGTTTTTCTGTGAATGGTTTCTGTGCATTTTTTTCAGTACTCAATTTCCAGAAGTTACTATCCTAATTGTCAAAACCATGATCATCTTGAACGTTTTGTTTTTGAGAATGTTTTCTGCTTTGATCTCAGAAAAATCTAACTATGGATTTAAAGAGATCGAGAACAGATTGCCTGCATGGTCACCTGTTAATAGGATAATAACATCGAATAATAAAAAAGTCACCCCTTTTACTGTCATAAACTGTGCAGAGAAAACATGAAAAATTGGAGTGACCAATATAGATCATATGAGTTTACAAAACAGAAGGAAGCCATTTGACATATCATGTCCAGAACAGTTCTTTATAAGAGCAAACTTAAAATTATTCTACTATTCTCATCTCAAGGATAACTTTCACCTTTCTTTGTTTCACATGTTCCAATCTAAAGGACTACAGATTAAAAACTGGAAAGTAGCTCTTTTTGGAGCAAATGGACGTGGATGCCTATTCTATGTAGAAAACTTTCTAGATTTCTAAATAATGATCTAAATTTCCCTTAAATATTCAGGAGTCTCTGTCTTAACTATTACTCATGACAAAGCATTCCATATTCCAACAACCCTTCATATAAAGAAATTTCTCCTAAACTTGTCTTCAATCTGAACCAGTGCTAAATTGATAGACCTCACTGTCCCTGAATTATCAGCCAGTGGACAAATTCTTCCCACATTTCATTTCAAAACTTCTCATATTCTAAAGAAATTCCTCAACCTTGTCTGCTCTACTGAAGACAGTTGTCTTAAGTCCAGAGTCTTATCCTGGTATTATGCCAGTAAATCTATAGGATGACGACTTTATGGCTTTAAAATTCTTTAATGAGGTACCACAACCTGCATATACTAGCTGATCAATCTACACTCTTGTACAAATTAATCTCAATTTCTCTGCAAATTGGTTGTTTTGTTTGCCCATGTTACAATAGATTACTTCATTGGGTATGAAGCACTTTGGAACATTTATATTTCTATGAGTTTTATAAATAAGCCATATAGTACAAATGCAATGTTAGAGTGGGATTCCTGACCATGAAAGAATCACCTCTTATCACTAGTGCTGCAACCAACTCACATATGCAATCTATACAATTTGAAAGCCCTTCTCATCTTTTGACAGTGGGGGAGGGGGGGGGGGGATGTAATTGATGCAGAGTTTTAAGTAAAGGCAAAGTGCAGTGACGCAGTGTTAATTTCTTGCAACCACCTTGAAAAGTGATACAAGACAATGTGAACCAAATCACAACTGACAACTACTGTTCTACATAAGAGTAAAACTTTACAGTTTACACTCTCCTAACTTGTTATTTTGTACCAGTCACCATAAGAAAAAACATCTCACTACATGGAGTTCAGGCCCTAAAAATTATTGAACTTAATATTAAGTTTCCAATTGTTTCCAGTTTGCCTGCCTCTTTAACACACCACCCTGTTCCCTGGCCAACATCCCTGTCTCAGGTTTGCTGCAGTGTTCCAGCGAAGCTCTATGTAAGCTGGAAGAACAACACCTCATTTTCGGCTTGGGGACTTTAAGCACTTTGGACTCAATATCGAGTTCAATAATTTTAGGGACTAAATTCTCCCACATCCTAGCCCCCAACTCCACAGGCCTTGTTATCACATGGTATGCCATTACACACTACCTATTGTTAGCCACTAACAGTGTCCATTAACAGCAATTCACTCTCCTAGGAATTGCCATTCAATAAGATCATGGCTGATCTGATAATCCTCACATCTACTTTCCTGCCTTTCCCATAATGCTTGATTTCCCCTACTGGTCAAGAATCTATGGCGACCTTAAATATACATAAGGACACTGCCTCCTCAGCTCTCTGTGGTAAGGAGGCTCCAAAGACTCACAATTCAGACTTATTCTGGTACCCCATTATTTTGAAACTATGCCCTTTGGTCCTAGACTCCCCCATGAAGGGAAACATCCTCTCAGCATTTAATCTATCAAGACCCTGAAGCAGAAACTTTGGACAGCACTTCCAAAGCCATGACCATGACTTTCTAGAAGGACAAGGGCAGTGGATACCTGGCAAAACCATCACCTGCAAGTTTCCCTCCAAGTCACTCATCATCCTGACTTAGAAATATATTGCCATTCTTCAGCATCACTGGATCAAAGTCCTGGAACATGTTCTCTAACAGCATTGAGGGTCTACCTACAGCAAGGTGGACTGCAGTAGTTCAAGAAGGCAGCTCATTACCTTCTCAAGGGCAACTAGGGATGGATAATAAACACTAGCCCAGCGAGCAATGCCCACATCCTATGGGTGAATAAATAATAAACAAACTTTTCAGATGGAAATTTGTACTAGTGGTGTGCCACAGAGATTAATGCTGCGGCCACAATTATTTACATGATATATAAATGACTTGGATATGGAAAGCGAATGTACAATAGCCAAGTTTGTAGATGACACAAAGATAGGCAGGACGGCAAATAGTGAAGATGACATAGAACTGAAGAAGGCTCACTGAACTCAAAACATTAACTCTGCTTTCTTCTCCACTGTTGCTGAACTTAAGTGTGTGGTTAAAAAAATCCATAATATTGTGTTATCCATGGCTTAGTGGTAGCACTGCCACCTGAGTCACAGATTCCTGGGCTTCAGCACAAAAGCCAACGCTAACACTCCAGTGCAGACTGAAGAAGTGCTGTACTGTTAAAGGTAGTCATGATTTGGAGATGGCGGTGTTGGACTGGGGTGTACAGAGTTTAAAAAAACACAAACACCAGGGTTATAGTCCAACAGGTTTAATTGGAAGCTCTAGCTTTCGGAGCGCCGCTCCTTCATCAGGTGGTTGTGGAGGACACAATTATAGCAAAAGTTTACAGCGTGATGTAACTGAAATTATACATTGAAAAATACCTTGATTGTTTGTTGAGTCTCTCATCTGTTAGAATGACCATGATAGTTTCACTTCTTTCATATGTAACTATTATATTCAAAACATTTCAAAAAAGTACTCAGTTTGCTATAAAGTACTTTAAGATGGTAAGTGTATGAAAGATGTCTTTAGGTACAAGTTATTCTTTTCTTATACAAATGTCACAAAAAGAACAAGCATACCACATAAAAGCACATACTGTTCTACAGTCTACTGTAATTGAACATTGAAAATTCAAACCCTCAAAATCAATTACTTTAAAAGACTACTTTAAAAATAAAGTTAGTGACATTTTCTACTAAACAGACCTCTGGTTTGTAAACTGACTCATTACTTGATACAGGCCCAGAACTAAAGGAAAGAGACGACTACTTTGGCTCAGCAAGTACAAAGCACAGTGGTTAGAAATCAGTACAGCTTAGAGTATACAGGTCGTTCTGCTATATTAGTAGAGGGATTGAGTTCTGGAGCCCTAATGTCATGTTGCAACCACACAACACGTTAGTGCAGCTGCACTTGTACAGTTCTGGTCGCCCTATTACAGGAAGGATGTGGAAGCACTGGAAAATGTGCAGAGGAGATTTACCAGGATGTTGCCTGGTCTGGAGGGAAGATCTTATGAAAGGCTGAGAGACTTGGTTCTGTTCTCATTGGAAAGAAGAAGGTTAAGAGGGGATTTGACAGAAACATACAAGAGGATTAGATAGGGTAGACAGTGAAATTCTTTTCCCGAGGATGATGACATCAGTTTGTACGTGAGGGCATAGCTACAAATTGAGGGGTGATAGATTTAAGACAGATGTCAGAGGCAGGTTCTTTACTCAGAGAGTGATAAGGCTGTGGAATGCCCTGTCTGCCAATGTAGTTAACTCAGCCACAATAGGGAGATTTAAACAATCCTTACATAAGCACATGGATGATGATGGGATAGTGTAGGAGGATGGGCTTAGATTAGTTCACAGGTCAGCGCAACATTGAGGGCTGAAGGGCCTGTTCTGCGCTGTATTGTTCTGTGTTCTATGACGCACGTTTCATTAATGCAAATTTGCTGTAATGCAATTGACGAATTGGAGACACTGTTTCTAAGGCGTGAACTTTTAAAACGTATGTTAGCTGCAACGCAATTACATCGTCAACACTTTAAGCACTGTTTCTAAAGCACAATTTTTCTATAATGATGGTGATGAGGGCGGGGGGGGGGGGGGTTGCTCAAAAACACAACCTGCACGTTATAGAAAAACTACCAGTACATTTTAAATTTTGTGTAATTACTATTTCCAATTCAAATTCAAGATAATTATAGATCTAAAATAATAATCTAAACATGAATTATAACAGACAAGGTATTCTGTTGCTTCCTGAAATTAATCAGTAAGTGGTAGAGCGTAGAATTAATTTCTACAAAAGAACCAAATTACAAAGTATACATAACTTTTATTCAATACATAAGAGTATTTTTTTCATGAGATTAACTTTCCAGTCTTGCATGACAGTTAATTATAATTTGTTATGCACTTTGAAGTACTTCGTGTTAAAAACATGTGACATTGTGTTTAAATTGGTCATGTATAATTGCAGTGAAAACATGCTGAGTTAAATTATAAGGTGCCTTCCCACAAAATCCCTTTAAGTAGCACTTTAGATATCTCAGTAGGCCCCTATATGATCTGACTTGTCTATTCTACATCAGAAAATTAAAATTGAAACACAGTAAAAAAGTGAGTATTTTAAAAATTTATTTATTTTCAATTTGTTCGTATGTTATAGTGACTTGATCTCATACAGTAAAAGGTATCAAAAAGTGTGGGAGTTAGCTCTGGAAAGACTTAGCAGTGTGTCGCATCCTGCCTTCGGACAAATGCAATATAGTTTTCCATGCTATCAATGCAATCAAATGTGTTTTTCATGTTTTCATGTTGCAACACAAAATATCAGAGTATGTCTGTGGCCATTATGGCTTCAGTTAAACAAACAGGTGGTTGAGTGGGCAGGCATTTATTGTACTCTTCAGAATCATCAGCTTCCTCAAGCTCCTTGGTTTTAGACACTGTGATTGCCTCAGCTGCCAACTGTTGTGCTGCATGCATGTCATCTACCTTGGTGTATGTTTTCATGGTTGTCTGCACTTAAATTTCTATGACGATCTCTTTTAAGTGAGGAAAGAAAGCCTCATCACCACATTGGCTTGCCTCACTCTGATCCTTCTTGTTCTTTGTGTCTTGTACGGTATTAGATCATTTCAACATAGCATAATGGAAACAGTTGGTGATTGTAACTTCCATCGCACCTTCCATGCTTCCTTCACCATGAATTTGGCCTCTAGAACAATTGGGGTGTCCTGCTTCTTATTTACAGACTCAATAACCTATGAAGTAAAGCTACTGACAAAAGGTTTTCAGGATCCTATTCACCCCAGCTCCATGGGATTGCGCTTGGCCATGGATGATGGGAAGCAAGAACATCAACGTGATGCTCTAGGCTAGTAAAGTTGGAGCATGTGTGGCTGTTGTAGATAATGATACTAATCAGCCTTTTCTCCCTTTGATGTTGTTTGCCTGCTTTCCTGATCCATGCCTCAAAAATGCTAAGGTCATTCAAGCAGCTTTGTTGATCTCATATTGCATGGGTAGAATTCTGATATTTACAAAAGAAACAAGTTTTCTTAGACATTCTTACCTCAAAAAGCAGCAGCTTTTTAGGTTCTATCCACACTGACACAGACCAGATCAGTAACAAGTTCCACACTTTGCTTTTTTACACATTTGATTTTTAAAAATGAAAGAGCAATGTGATTGAAAGAGTTCTGTTTAATCAATGCAAAAAATAAAGTCTCTTAGAGCATCCCTGTTCAGGATGTAGGTTATACCATTTTCTAGATAATCATCTGTCCTATTGCCATAATTTCTCCACCTTCAGTGCTTACTGTGCAAAAGACAAGGCCATGATGAATCTTGAACCTGTCCAGTCATCTCTTGCTGCAGATGAGCACTTTATGGCCCAGAGGCGAGAGCATTTACTATCTATGTTTTGCTTTGTGTTCCTTTCTCTTCAATTGATAACACTAGTAACTTTCTCAGAAGTTTAGCCAATTTGCAGGACTTGATCACCCCATCACAGGTAAACAAACACCAGAAGTTGCTGGAAAATCTCAGCAGGTCTGCCAGCATCTTTTTTAGTTTTCAGTAAACTCGTAGGGAATTTAGAATAGTGGTAATGGAGGTTAGGGCAGTTGAATGCTCCTCCTGCAGAATGGGGGAGGTAAGGGTTACCAGCAGTGTCCCTGTTGACTGCATCTGTGGGAAATGCACCCAACTTCAGCTCCTCGATAACTGCATGAGGGAACTGGAGCTGGAGCTGAATGAACTTCAGATCATTCATGAGGCAGAGGGGATTATTGTGAGGAGTTACAGGGAGGTAGTCACACCTCAGCTACAAGAAGGTGGATGTGTTACTGTCAGTGGATGGAAAGGGAACCAGCAGGCAATGCAGAGATCTCCTGTGGCCGTTCCCCTCAACAACAAGTATACTGTTTTGGATACTGTTGGGTGGGAATACTTACCAGGGGTAAGCAATGGGGCACAGGTATCTGGCTCAAAGTCTGTCCTTGTTGCTTAGAAGGGAAGGGGCAAGAGAAGCAGAGCATTAATCATTGGGGACTCCATAGTTATGGGGACAAACATGGGGTTTTGTGGGAACGAGAGAGACTCATGGTTAGTGTATTGCAACCCAGGCGCCAGGGTTCAACATGTCTCTGATTGTGTTTTCGGGATCCTTGCGGGGGAGGGGGAAACAGCCCCATGCTGTCGTCAACATAGGCAGTAATGACATAGGTAGGAAGAGAGATGGGGATTTAAGGGAGAAATTCAGGGAGCTAAGATTGAAGCTATGGGAGAAAATATGGGTCCCGGCCTCACTATGACATGGCCACAAAACAGACAACACAAAATATCTGCACTTAGCCACTAAGCCTACCCATAATGCCTCAAATTGGCCAAACCAGCCACCCCAAACAACACACATACCTTAGGACATGATTCATCCAGCCCCAGACCAACAGAACATACTTCTTCAGATTAACTGATTAGCTTCACACTCCACAATAGCCTAGCACCTCTGATGTCCTTAGGGCACAGCTGCTCTCACTAGGAGTCAAACCTTCACAAAGGGTAACCAGACAAGGACTCACCAAGGGTACTTCACTTGTCCCCTCAACAATACGAACACAATGACACCAGGATGAAACCCACTAACACCTACTCCAGCCAAGGATCAGAATCTCCCTAGGCAATTAAGAAACTCATTGTCAGACACTGGACATGAATCTTTTCAATAAATGGTCTTTATTTCTCTTTGTTGTACAACTCACACCATTGTCTCATAACTCACACGTCACTGTTGTAAGGGTATAAATCTCCACTGTAATCTCTGTTCGGAGAAGAAGCTGTGGTTCCTTCTGAACAGCCTGTCAGTGACTGTTTCAGTGGGAGTCAAGTCTCTTCCGCGATACCGTTGTTAGTTAAATAAATCCTCAGTCAGTCTGTGTGTTTATGATCTCTAATTAATTTGGCTCAATTCTCCAACAGAAGCTTAGAGCCAGAAGAAACAGAGTTGTTACTTCTGGTTTGTACCCATGCCATGTTATAGTGAGGCGAAGAATTGGGAGAGAGGAGTTGAACACATGGTTACAGGGATGATGCAGGAGGGAAGGTTTTGGATTCCTGGATAATTGGGGCTCCCTCTGCGGTAGGTGGGACCTCTACAAACAGGATGGTCTTCAGCTGAACCAGAGAGGTACTAATATCCTGGGGGTGAAATTTGCAAAGGCTCCTCGGGTGGGTTTAAACTAATTCAGCAGGGGGAAGGGAACCTAAATCGTAGTTTGTGTATAGAGGAGGTTGAGAGTAGGGAGGTCCAAAATAAGGTTTCAGTGTCGCAAGAGGGCACTGGCAAACAAAACATTGGTTTGAAGTGTGTCTATTTCAACACCCGGAGCATCCAGAATAAGGTGGATGAACTTGCAGCATGGGGTTGATACCTGGGATTTCGATGCTATGGCCATTTCAAAGACATGGGTACAGCAAGGACAGGAATGGTTGTTGCAGGTTTAGGGATTTAGACGTTTCTTTAAGAACAGAGAAGATGATATGAGGTGGGGGTGTGGCATTGTTAGTCAAGGACAGTATTACAGCTGCAGAACGAATGCTGAAGGACTCATCAACTGAGGTAGTATGCGCTGAGATTAGGAAGGAAAGGTCACCCTGGTGGAAGTTTTCTACAGGCCTCCTATTATTACCAAAGATTTAGAGGAAAGGACAGTAAAAATGATTCTTGATAGGAGAGAGAGTGAAAGGGTAGTTAGTTGTTAGGGGGGACTTCAACTTTCCAAATATTGACTGGGAATACTATAGTTCAAGTATTTTAGATGGGTCAATTTTTGTCCATTGTGTGCAGGAAGGTTTTCTGACAGGGTATGTAGACAGGCCAACAAGGGGCAAGGCCATATTAGATTTGGTACTGGGTAATGAACCCGGCCAGGTGTTAGACTTGGCAGTAGGTGAGCACTTTGGTGATAGTGACCACAATTCAGTTATGTTTACTTTAGCGATGGAAAGGGATAGGTATACCGCAGGCCAAGAGTGACAGCTGGAGGAAAGGCAATTATGATGCAATTAGACAAGATATAGGATGCATAGGTAGGGGAAAGAACCTGCAGGAGATGGGCATAATAGAAATGTGGAGCTTTTTCAAGGAATCGCTACTGTGTGTCCTTGATAAGTATATACCTGTCAGACAAGGAGGAAGTCTTTGAGCACAGGAGCTTTGGTTTACTAGGAAGTTGAATCTTTTGTCAAGAGGAAGAAGGCGGCTTATGTTAGGATGAGATGTAAAGGCTCAGTTGGGCGATTGAGAGTTACAGGTAGCCAGGAAAGACCTAAACAGAGAGCGAAGAAGAGCCAGGAGGGAACATGAGAAGTTGTTGACCGATAGGATCAGGGAAAACCCTAAAGCTTTCGAATAGGTATATAAGGGATAAAAAAAAAGAGTAAGATTGGGGCCAATCAAGGATAATAGTGGGAAGTTGTGCATGGAGTCAGAGGAGATGGGGAAGCACTAAATGAATATTGCTTGTCAGAAAAAAGACAATGCTGTTAGACTAGTTGGGATTGAGGTTCACAAGGGGGAACGTGTTAGAAATTTTGGAAAGTGTAAAAATAGATAAATCCCCCAGGCTGGATGGGATTTATCCTGGGATTCTCTGGGAAGCCAAGGAGGAGATTGCAGAGCCTTTGGCTTTGATCTTTATGTTGTCATTATCCAAAGGAAAAGTGCCAGAAGACTGGAGGAAAGCAAATGTTGTTCCCATGTTCAAGAAGGGGAGTAGAGACAACCCTGGTAATTATAGACCAGTGAGCCTTACTTCAGTTATGGGTAAAGTGGGTTAAGATTATAAAAGATAGGATTTATAATCAACTGGACAGGAATAAGTTGATTAGGGATAGTCAGCACGGTTTTGTGAAGGGTAGGTCGTTCTTCACAAACCTTTGTGTTCTTTGAGAAGGTGACCAAACAAGTGGTGAGAGTAAAGCCGTTGATGTGGTGCATATGGATTTCAGTAAGGCATTTGATAAAATGCCACGGTAGAGTGCTGCACAAAATACTGAGGCATGGCATTAAGGGTGATTTAGCAGTTTGGATTAGAAATTGGCTAACTGAAAGAAAACAGAGGGTTGTGGTTGATGGGAAATGTTCATCATGGAGTTCAGTTACTAGTGGTGTACCACAAGGATCTGTTTTGGGTCCACAGTGCTGTTTGTCATTTTAATACACAATCAGGGCATAGAAGGATGGGTTAGTAAATTTGCAGATGACACTAAGGTCGGTACAGTTGTGGATAGTGATGAAGGATGTTGTAGGTTACAGAGCGACATAGATAAACTGTAGAGCTGGGCTGAGAGATGGCAAATGGAGTTTAATGCAGAAAAGTGTGAGGTGATTCACTTTGGAAAGAGTTACAGGAACACAGAGTACTGGGCGAATGGTAAGATTCTTGGTAGCATAGATGAGCAGAGAGACCTCTTTGTCCATGTACATAGATCCCTCAAAATTGCCACCCAGGTTGATAGGGCTACTAAGAAGGCATGGAGTGTATTAGCTTCTATTAGCAGAGAGATCGAATTTCGGAACCATGTGGTCATGCTGCAGCTGCACAAAAACTCTGTTGCGGCTACACTTGGGACTATTGCCTACAGTTCTGGTCACCGCATTATAGGCAAGATGTGGAAGCTTTGGAAAGGGTTCAGAGGAGATTTACTAGCATGTTGCCTGGTATGGAGGGAAGTCTTACGAGGAGAGATTGAGGGACTTGAGGCTGTTTTCTTTAGAGAAAAGATTGAAAGATGACTCAATTGAGACATACAAGATAATCAGAGGGTTATATCAGGTGGACAGTGAGGGCCTTTTTCCTCAGATGGTGATAGCTAGCACAAGGGGACATAGCTTCAAATTGAGGGGTGGTAGATATAGGAGAGATGTCAGAGGTAGTTTCTTTACTCAAAGAGTAGTAGGGGCATGGAATGCACTGCCTGTATCAGTTGTAGACTTGCCAACTTTATGGGCATTTAAATGGTTATTGGATAGGCATATGGAATAGTGTAGATTAGATGGGCTTCAGACTGGTTTCACAGAGCGGTGCAACATCGAGGGCCGAATGGCCTGTACTGCACTGTAATGTTCTATGTTCAATTGTGGGAAGAAAGCAGAGCTAATCTTTCGAGTCTGGAAACTGTTCATCAGAACATGCTAAATTTCTCCAGCAATTTCAGTTTTTATTTCAGATCTCCAACATATGCAGTTCTTTGTTTTATTTTATTGTCATAGGAAAATCTTGAAGTCAAATGAGGGCTTGCCCAGACCTCATAATCTTGTCCTTTGTGTGATCTAATTCCACTTTATTGGTTTGTGTAGCCATATGCCAGGCTGGCATGAATTCGATTAACACAGAGTTACGAGCCCATAATTTTGGGGTATCATGGGTGTCATTCAATTGAATTGGCTATTCTGCCAGCAGGAAAAACTGACAAATTTGATACAACCAGAATTATGGATTTTTCAAATTTGATTCAATGTGATATCACTGTAAATATAAAGAATAAAATATATACATGGTTTTGAAAGAGCAAAACAATAAAGTGCATTCTGATGACAACAAAGACCACAGTAATGAAGCTTAAGGCTCTTAAAATGTTCCTGCAATTCTTTTAAGAATAATGAATAAGTGCTGGTAAAAAAAATTCAGTTGAATTACTGTTGCTTACACCAATTTAATAATATTTCAAAGAACAATAGTAAAATATTCTTGGATTATGGTGTAAAATTGAAAGGTTAGGTTTTTTTTAGATTAGATTAGATTCCCTATAGTGTGGAAACAGGCCCTTTGGCCCAACAAGTCCACACCAACCCTCAGACGAGTAACCCACCCAGACCCATTTCCCTCTGACTAATGTGCCTAGCACTATGGGCAATTTAGTATGGCCAATTCACCTAACCTGCACACCTTTGGACTGTGCGAGGAAACCCACACAGACACAGGGAGAATGTGCAAACTCCACACAGAGAGTCGCCCGAGGCTTAATCGAACCTGGGACCCTGGTGCTGTGAGGCTGCAGTGCTAGCCATTGGGCTACCGTGCCATTGTTCGCTTTAACTTTACTACTTTTTAAATAACTCAAAACAATATTTTGAAAGGTTATAGCTTTTAAACCTGGAAAATTAGGGATGCAATGGCTTTGCGGTTTATTGATGGACTGATAATCCAGAGACCTCGGAAATGTTCGAGGGACTCAGGTTTGAATTTTGCCACAGTACATGCTGCAATTTGAATTCAATAAAAATCTGGAATTAAGAGTCTAATGACGGCCATAAATCAATTGTTCATCTGACTCCAGATGGTTCACTGATGTGCTTCAGGGGTGGAAACTGCTTTCCTTACCTGGTCTGGCATACATGTCTCTCCAGATCCACTGCAATGCAGTTGACTTTAATTGCTCTCTGGGCAATTAGGGATGGACAATAAATGCTGGCCTTGCCAGCGACACCCTCATTCCATGATTGAATAATAAAAGTGTTTGCATTAGAATAAACCCTTCTGATATATGACAAGATAGGAAAAAATAAATTTGGTAACGAGTTGTTGATAACTAGAGTCATAGAATCAGACAGATGTACAGCACTGAAACAGAGCCTTCAGTTCAACTCATCCGTGCCAACCAGATATTCCAACCTAATCCACTCCCATTTGCCAGCACTTAGACCATAAGACATAGGAGTGGAAGTAAGGCCATTCGGCCCATCGAGTCCACTCCGCCATTCAATCATGCTGATGGGCATTTCAAGGAGAAAGTGAGGTCTGCAGATGCTGGAGATCAGAGCTGAAAATGTGTTGCTGGAAAAGCGCAGCAGGTCAGGCAGCATCCAAGAAGCAGGAGAATCGACGTTTCGGGCATAAGTCCTTCATCAGGAATGGTTTCCTGATGAAGGGCTTATGCCCGAAACATCGATTCTCCTGCTCCTTGGGTGCTGCCTGACCTGATGGGCATTTCAACTCCACTTACCAGCGTTCTCCCACTTGGCCCATATCCCTCCAGATCCTTCCTATTCATATACTCATCCAAGTGCCTTTTAAATGTTGTAATTGTACCAGCGTCCACCATTTCCTCTAACAGCTCATTATATTGGCATCACCCTCTGTGTGAAAAGTTGCCCCTTAGGTCCCTTCTAAATGTTTCCCCTCTCACCCTTAACCTATGCCCTCTAGTTCTGGACTCCCCTACCCCAGGGAAAAGACCTTATCTATTTATATTATCCATGCGCCCCATGATTTTACAAACCTCTATAAGGTCACCACTCAGCCTCCGGCACGCCAGGGAAAACAGACCTAGCCTATTCAGCCTCTCCCTGTAGCTCAAATCCTCCAACCCTAGCAACATCCTTGTAAATCTTTTCTGAACCCTTTCACGTTTCACAACAACCTTTCAATAGAAAGAAGAACGGAACTGCATGCAATATTCTAACAGTGGCCTAACCAATGTCCTGTACAGCCGCAACATGACCTCCCAACTCCTACACTCAATGCTCTGACCAATAAAAGAAAGCATACAAAACACCTTCTTCACTATCCTATCTACCTGCGACTTTCAAGAAGCCATGAACATGCGCTCCAAGGTCTCTTTGTTCAGCAACACTCCCTAGGACCTTACCATTAAGTATGTAAGTCCTGTTAAGATTTGATTTTTCAAAATTTATCTCACACTTTTATCTCAATTAAATGCTATCTGCCACTCCTCAGCCCATTGGCCCATATGGTCAAGATTCCATTGTACTATGAGATTAGATTACTTACAGTGTGGAAACAGGCCCTCCGGCCCAACAAGTCCACACCGACCCGCCGAAGCGCAACCCATCCAGACTCATTCCCTGACATTTATCCCTTCACCTAACACTACGGGCAATTTAGCATGGCCAATTCACCTAACCTGCACATTTCTGGACATGTGCAGACACTGGGAGAATGTGCAAACTTCACACAGTCGCCTGAGGCCGGAATTGAACCCGGGTCTCTGGCGCTGTGAGGCAGCAGTGCTAACTACTGTGCCACCATGCTGCCCACAATAACCTTCTTTGCTGTCCACTACATCTCCATTTTGATGTAATCTGCAAACCTATTAATTTTACCTCCTATGTTCACATCTAACTCATTTATATAAATGACAAAATGCAATGGATCCAGCACCGAACCTTGTGGCACACTAATGGTCACAGGTCTCCCTGAAAAAGCAACTTTCCACCACCACCCTCTGTCTTCTACCTTCGAGCCAGTTCTGTGTCCAAATGGCTAGTTCTCCCTGTATTCCATCAGATCTAACCTTGCTAACCAGTCTACCATGGAGGAACCTTGTTGAACACCTTACTGAAGTCCATATAGATCACATCTACCGCTCTGCCCTCATCAATCCTCTTCGTTATTTCTTCAAAAGACTCGATCAAGTTTGTGAGACATGATTTTACATGCACAAAGTCATGTTGACTATTTCTAATTAGTCCTTGCCTTTCCAAATATATGTAAACCTTGTCGCTCAGGATTCCAACAATTTGTCCACCACTGATATCAGGCTCATTGGTCTATAGTTCTCTGGCTTGTCTTCACCACCTTTCTTAAATAGTGGTACCACATTAGCCAACCTCCAGTCTTCAAGCACCTCACCTTTCGATGATACAAATATCTCAGCAAGGGGCTCAGCAATCACTTCCCTTGCTTCCCACTGAATTTTAGGGTAAACCTGATCAGGTCCCAGAGATTTATCCACCTTTATGTATTTTAAGCCATCCAGCACCTCCTCCTCTGTAATAAGGACATTTTTCAAGGAGTCACCGCCTATTTCAACACATTCTATATCTTCCATGTCCTTCTCCACAGTAAACATAATGCAAAATACTCATTTGGTATTTCCATCTCCAGCAGCTCCACATATAGGCTGGCTTGTTGATTTTTAAGGGGCCCCATTCTATCCGGAGTTACACTCTTCTCCTTATTGTATTTATACAATCCCTTTGGATTCTCTTTAACCCTATTTGCCAAAACTATCTTATGTCCCCTTTTTGCCCTCCTGATTTCCCTCTTAAGTATACTTTTACTGCCTTTATACACTTCTAAGGATTCACTTGATCTCTGCTGTCTATGCCTGCTTCCTTCTTTTTCTTAACCAATCCCTCTATTTCTCTTGTCATCCAACATTCCCTACACCTACTACCCTTTCCTTTCACCCTCACAGGAATATACTGTCTCTGGACTCTCGTTATCTCATTTCTAAAGGCTTCCCATTTTCCAGCCATCCCTTTACCTGTGAACATCTGCCCCCAATCAACTTTTGAAAGTTTTGCCTAATACTGTCAAAATTGGCCTTCCTCCAACTTAGAATTTCAACTTTTAGTTCCAGTCTATCCTTTTCCATCACTATTTTAAAACTACTAGAATTATGGTCACTGGCCCCAACGTGCTCCCCCACTGATACTTCAGTCACCTGCCCTGCCTTATTTCCCAAGGTCAAGGTTTGCACCTTCTCTTGGAGGTATATTCACATACTGAACCAGAAAATTTTCTAGTACGCATTGAATAAATTCCTCTCCATCTAAACCCTAAACACTATGGCAGTCCCAGTCTATATTTGGGAAATTAAAATCCCCTACCATAACCACCCTATTATTCTTACAGATAACTGAAATATCCTTACAAATTTGTTTCTTGATTTCCCTCTGACTATTTGGAAGTCTATAATACATTTCCAATAAGGTGATCATTCCTTTCTTATTCCTCAGTTCCAGCCAAATACCTTCCCTGATGCATTCCCAGGAATATCATCCCTAAGTACAGCAGTAATGCTATCCCTTATCAAAAATGCCACTCCCCCTCCTCTCTTGCCCCCACCCCCCCCTTTCCATCGTTCCGAGCGCGTTTGTATCCTGGAACACTAAGCTGCAAGTCCTGTTCATCCCTGAGCTACGACTGTGTAACTGATATGTATCCCACAGTCCCATGTTTCTAACAATGCCCTGAATTCATCTGCCTTCCCTGTTAGGCATCTTGCATTGAAATAAATGCAGTTTAATTTATCTGTCCTACCTTGTTCTCTGCTTTGTTCCTTCTGCCCTGTCTGTTTGACTTGTTCCTTTTCCTAACTTTACCAGTCTCAGATTGATCTCTTTTCTCACTATTTCCCTGGGTCCCTAGAAGTAAGCTTGAAGCTTATTAAAGCAAGAACTGGCCGTATTACAATAAACTGTATTGCATTTAATCTCCAGGAGTGTAGAACATCTTAGGAGCCCTAATTTTTATTCATATGATTTATGGTATCACCACATTAACCTTCTGACTTTCCAAAACTCTATAGATTCTCTGAAAATTAGTTACAGCTTAAACAAAACTTAAGTACTTTCACCACTATAATGCTGAACGGTACATACACAAAAGATTAAATTATATGCAAGACTGAAAGTTATTCTCAGATAAACCAGTTTCATGAAAAATAAAAATTAACTGTGGCATGTTTGCGGTTCATTAATAGAAATACCTCTTGCAGAACACCCTCAGAATATAAAAGAAAACGTATTTCAAAATTATTATTGTGTAATAGTGTCATATTGCCTCTGTAGTACAGAAGGAAGGCTCTGGTTAAGCACAACAGGGGAAGGAAAAAAAGGCTTTATGCGTAATGGTGGTCCCAGAACAAGGAACTAATGAAGCACTGAAAATTCTGCTTAATTGATCTTTCTCATATAAACTGAGTCAGTAGTAAAAAGGTTTCTGTAGCAACAATCACAGGTTCCTTAATCAAACAAAACATTTCCATAACAAGCCAGGTCTAACTGTTGCAGAGCTTTAAAATTTACTGCTTCCATTATATAAATCAAAATCAGAAAAATACTTTTGGAATTTATTCAATTATTCTAAAGTTTTGTGCTACAAGTAACTTTGCCTGTTTACTTAATACAGCTAATTTGTAAAGGATGCAGAAAAATTAGGGTACAAGCATAAGAGCATGAGTAGATTATTCAGCCACTTAAGCCTGAAGCACCAACCTAGGTCATGGTCAATATCTCTGTTAACATCTTTTTCCAATGCTATTCAATATCTTTTACTGTAGTTAGTGTCTCGAAATTTAGCAATCTTTTTCTTGAATATGCTAATAATTGCGTTTCCACGTTTCTCACCCTTTAAGAATTTCAGAAGTTTCAAAGTGGTCACTCCTCATTCTTCTAAACTCAAGAGAAGATAGGTCGAATATCCTCAATCGTATATCATAGGAAACTCCCACCATCCCAGGAATCAAGTCTGGTGAACCTCCGCTGTACTCTGCAAGTAGATCCCTCCTTCGGTGAGGGAAACAAACTTGCACACAATACTCCAGGTGTGGTCTCATCTTTACTCTTGCACACAAATCTTGTGATTAAGACATATGTAACATTTGCCTTCCTAACTGCTTGCTGCACCTGCATATTAGTTTTCAGTAATTAATGAACAAAAAAAGTATTCCTCAGCATTGATCTTTGGCCTTTTATCCAGGATTTCACTCAGTGTTAAAATATGGAACTCAGATCATTATTCTACATACCTAGCAGCTTTCATCTATCAGAAATGAACAATAAAATGTTTAAAATCACAGACAGCATTCAAAAAAATTGAATCCTCTTTGTTTAGTTTAAGACCATCATATTAACTAACTTTTATATTGCCCAGCTGAACTTTATTTTGTTATGGACATTATTGTATGTTGAACATTACTTGTGCTGTGGACTAGCCACTTGTAAGAAAACTATATATACTGTAGCAAGTCAAAAAATGCAACTATTTTTTAGTCTTGATATGCAGGCAATACTGACATAATTGTATATCTTACCCATCCACAGATAATGATAGATCTTCTTTTAAATTGGTGCAGCTATTAGGGTTAACGGTGGTTCAAAACATGTTACATATTACTTCATAATGATAATGAAGAAACATGTTGACATTCCTTCCTCAGTAATGACCCTTCCTCAGAACTGACCCGAAATGTTAACTCTGTTTTCTCTCCACAGATGCTGCCAGACCTGCTAAGCATTTCCAGCCATTTCTATTTTTGTCTCTGATTTACAGCATCCACAGTTCTTTTGGTTTTTATTTTGTGGTCACTTAAGGATGGTGGCACCCCATCACACAGTAGCCTGGTGTTGTAAGCCATAGTTCTGATTTGGTTGGTGGGACTGGGATGGGAGGCACAATATTAAAGTCAAGGGTGATTTGCTGGACATACAAATGATGCATATATTACCACCTCAATCACAGGGGCTGCAGTAGATTAGGATGAGCTGCCTAGTTTTAGGTGAAGATGTGAATGGAACTGAATGTCACAGGCTTCAGTGAACAATATCATACCTGACCTTGTGTTTAAGAAAAAGTAACTGATAAACAAATGAAGATGCTGGCACATGGTGGCTTCCCTACAACACTATCTTAGTTTTACAATGACTGCTGACTGCTTATTATGACCATGTTTCTTTATTTCAGGTGTGAGGTAAGTCACTGATCATGAATCAGTAAGCCAACTTTGATTAGGACTTTTTGGATAATGAAGCTATCTACCGGAAGCTGTCATCGGAACTTTGGAAAATAACAATAGAGATCTCAACATCTCCTCTCAAGATCATTACCATCGCTCTCCTCGGAACCTATGAAAATAATAAATGAAATCTGAACAACTCTCCTCAAAATTCAACATCATTACCATTGCTGAATCCACTACACTCAACAGCTTGGGGTTTACCATTGTGGCTACAAAAGTAGGTTAGAGGGTGGGAGTTCAGAAGCACAATGCTATCTACAAATTGTCACATGTTGCAACTGTAGATCACCTTAGCACCTACACTGCCAACCCTACATAAGGTTGATTTACTTAACCGCAATTCAGAAGTTGGGAGCTTTGCAGCAATTACCTCACCTCCTGGCCCTAAAAGGTTTATCCAGCAGTCACAAGGCACAAGTCAAGGGTGAGATGGAACATGATCCACTTACTTGAATGCAGCTGTAACACTACTCAAGAAGTTCAACACAGTTCAGGACAAAGATCAACACCCTTTCCACCAAATTAAAATTCAGTGCATTTAGTCACCAAGCCTCCTTCAACAAGGCAATGCAATCTAAACCTAGAAGGACAAAGGCAGCAAATTGTGGGAACACCACCAGCTGCAGGTTTCCTGTTAAGCTACATGCCAGACATGGAACTATTATCGCTGTTCCTTCATTACTGTTACAATAAAATCCTGCCACACTCTTCCTAACAGCATGATGGGTGTACCTACATCACACAAATTGCTGCATCCGCGCCTTGAGCATATAGAATAATTTCCGATTCCATTTTATATAAACTTTTTAAATATTTATTCAGAGGGTGTGGACTTCATTGACTGGCCAGTATTTATTGCCCATCCTTTTTTGCCCTTGAGATGCTGGTGATAGAATGTCATTTTGAACCACAGTTGTACATTTGTCAGTATGTCAATAGTCCGACAAGGGAAGGGGCCATACTGGACCTGGTACTGGGGAACGAGCCAGGACAGGTGGTAGAAGTTGCGGTGGGGGATTTCATTGGGAACAGTGACCACAATTCTGTAAGTTTTAGAGTACTCGTAGATAAAGATGAGAATGGTCCTAAGGGAAGTGTACTAAACTGGACCAAGGCCAACTATATGAAATTTAGACAGGTGCTCGGAAATGTGGATTGGATACAGCTATTTGAAGTGAAATCCACATTTGATATGTGGGAGGCTTTCGAAGGTAGGTTAAAGATAGTGCAGAACAGGCATGTCTCTTGAAGGCAAAGAATAGGAAGGGCAGGATTAGTGAACCATTGATGACAGGAGAAAATGTACGACTAGCCAAGAGGAGCATAGATAAGGTCTAGGCAGCTGAGAACGAAACGGGCCATTGAGGAATATTGGAAGAGTAGTTCAAGACTTAAACGAGAAATCAAGCAGGCTAAAAGGGGTCATGAAATAGCTTTAGCGAGCAAAATTAAGGAGAATCCCAAAGCATTTTATTCTTGTGTAAGAAGCAAGCGGGTAACTAGGGAAAGGATTAGTCCACTAAAGGATAATGAAGGAAGGCTGTGTGTCATACCTGAGAGAATGGGTGAGATTCTGAATGATTACTTTGCATCAGTGTTCACTGAGGAGAGGAACATGATGAATTTTGAGATTAGAGACAGAAGTTTAATTAGTCTGGATCACGTTGACATCAAATCCCCAAGACTGGATGGGATCTATCCCAGGTTGCTGAGTGAGGCGAGAGAGGAAATTGCTGGGGCCCTGACAGATAGCTTTGTGGCATCCTTAAATACGGGTGAGGTGCCGGAAGACTGGAAGGTTACTCATGTTGTCCCCCGTACAAGAAGGGTAGTAAGGATATTCCGGGTAATAACAGACCAGCGAGCCTGACGTCAGTGGTGGGAAAGTTGCTGGAGAGGGTACTGATGGATAGGATCTATTTATAATTAGAAAAGAATGGGCTTATCAGTGATAGGCAACATGGTTTTGTGTGGGGGAGATCGTGCCTTACCAACTTAATAGAGTTCTTTGAGGAAGTGACCAAGTTGATAGATGAAGGAAGGGCTGTTGATGTCATATACATGGACTTTAGTAAGGCGTTTAAGGTTTCCTATGGTAAACTAATAGAGAACGTGAAGTCACATGGTGTGCAGGGTGTTCTAGCTAGGTGGATAAAGAACTAAGTGGTTGAGGAACAGGAGACAAAGAGTAGTCGTTGAAGGGAGTTTCTCGAAATGGAGAAAGGTGACCAGTGGTGTTCCACAAGGGTCAGTGCTGTTATCTGTGATATCCATAAATGATCTGGAAGAGGGCATTGTTGGTATTATCAGCAAGTGTGCAGCTGACACGCAGATTGGTGGAGTAGCAGAAAGCATAAGGGACTGTCAAAGAATCCAGGAGGATATAGATAGACTGGAGAGTTGGGCAGAAAAGTGGCAGATGGTTCTCAATCCAGACAAATGTGAGGTGATGCATTTAGACAAGACTAATTCCAGAACAAATTGCACAATGAACAGACGAGCCGTGGGAAAAGCTGATGGGCAGAGAGATCTGGGAGTGCAGGTCCATTGTACCCTTAAGATTGCTGCACAGGTGGTTGGAGTGGTCAAGAAGGCATATAGTATGCTTGCCTTCATTGGACAGGGTATTGAGTATAAGAGTATAAGAGCTGGCAAGTCATGTTAAAATTGTACAAGACATTGATTCGGCCGCATTTTGAATACTGTGTACAGTTCTGGTCGCCACATTACGTGGACGCTTTGGAGAGGGTGCAGAGAAGGTTTACAAGGATGTTGCCTGGTATGGAAGGTGCCAGCTATGAAAAGAGGTTGAGTAGGTTAGGTTTGTTTTCATTATCTCCCATCACTAGTCTTCCAGCATCAGTTTGAAGTGGCCCGATGTCTACTTTTGCCTGTCATTTATTTCTTATGTATTGAAAGAAACTTTTACTATCATTTCTAATATTACTGGCTAGCCTACCTTCATATTTGATCCTCTCCTTCCTTATTACTCTCTTTGTTATCCTCTGTTTGTTTTTGTAGCCTTCCCAATCTTCTGACTTTCCAGTGCTCTTGGCTACTTTATGGGATCTCTCTTTTTCTTTGATACATTTCCTGACTTCCTTTGTCAGCCATGGCTATCTAATCCCTCCCCGGATAATCTTTCTTTTCTTGGGGATGAACCTCTGTATTGTGTCCTCAATTATACCCACAAACTCCTGCCATTTTTGCTCTACTGTCTTCCCTGCTAGGCTCTGCTTCCAGTCAATTTTCATCAGTTCCTCTCTCATGCCCTCATAATTACCTTTGTTTAACTGTAACACCATTACATCCGATTTTGCCTTCTCTCTTTCAAACTGCAAACTGAATTCTACCATATTATGATCGCTGCTTCCTAAGTGTTCCCTTACTTTAAAATCCTTTATAAAGTCTGGTTCATTACATAGCACTAGGTCCAAAATAGCCTGCTC
Source organism: Hemiscyllium ocellatum (assembly GCF_020745735.1). Lineage (NCBI taxonomy): Eukaryota > Metazoa > Chordata > Chondrichthyes > Orectolobiformes > Hemiscylliidae > Hemiscyllium > Hemiscyllium ocellatum. Next base: position 85,034,255 of record NC_083408.1, read on the forward strand.
CCTTGTGGGCTCCATGACAAGCTGTTCCAAAAAGCCATCCTGTAAGCATTCCAACAATTCCCTTTCTTTGGATCCACTGGCAACATTATTTACCCAGTCCACCTGCATATTGAAATCCCCCATGATCACCATACCTTGCCTTTCTGACATGCCTTTTCTATTTCCCGGTACATGTTGCGCTCTGGTCCTGACCACTGTTAGGAGGTCTGTACATAACTCCCATTATGGTTTTTTTGCCTTTGTGGTTCCTCAATTCCACCCACACAGACTCCACATCATCTGACCCTATGTCATTCAGTGCCATAGATTTAATTTTGTTCTCAACTAACAAGGCCACCCCGCCCCCTCTGCCCACCTCCCTGTCTTTTCGATAAGTTGTAAATCCTTGGATGTTTAACTGCCAGTCCTGAATCCCCTGCAACCATGTCTCTGTGATGCCTACCACATCATAATCATTCACGATGATCTGTGCCGTTAGTTCATCTACCTTGTTACGAATGCTATGAGCATTCAGGTAAAGTGCCTTAATGCTAACATTCTTATCATTAGAGATATTGGAAGTCATCAGATGTCCTAAGTTATCCTTCCTTTTTGTTGCATTCCTAATCTGCCTCAAGGTTAAATCCACCTGCATACATGCTATCTTCCTGCTTATCTTTCCATTTAACTCCATACTCCCTGTCACTTTCCCTTCTCCCCAACTCAGAAGTTTAAAGTCCTACTGACCACCCTATTTATCCTCTTCGCTAGAACATTGGTACCAGATCGGTTCAGGTGGAGACCATCCCAACGGTACAGATCCCCTGGTTCCAAAACTGATGCCAATGCCCCATGAAATGGGATCCCTCTTTCCCACACCAATCCCTTAGCCACGTGTTTGCTTCCCTAATTTTCTTATCCCTATGCCAATTGGCACGTGGCTTGGGCAGTAATCCTGAGATTAATACCCTTGAGGACCTGTACTTCAATTTCCTTCCTAGTGCTTGATAATCCCCAAACAAGTCCTCCACCCTACTTTGCTTATGTTGTTAGTCCCAACATGGACCACAACAACTGGATCTTCCCCCTCCCGAACCAATATCCTTTCAAGCCAGTCAGAGATATCCTGCACCCTGGCACCAGGCAGGCAACACACCATGCGAGACTCCCGATCTGGCTTGCATTGGATCCTATCTGTTCCCCTAATTATAGAATCCCCTATAACTACTTGTCTTTTTGCTCCCCCCTCTTGAATGGCCTTCTGCACCATGGTGCCGTGGTCAGCTGGCTTATCCTGTCCAGAGCCCTTTTCCTCATCCGTATAGGGAGCAAGAATCTCATACCTGTTGGACAAGGTCAAGAGCTGAGGCTCCTGCACTCCTGAACTCAAGTTCCCCCTGCCTGCCTCACTTACAGTCACAATCTGATGTCCCTGATCACTAACTGAATGTGAATTACTTAATCTCCAGGTGTGACTGCCTCCTGAAACAAAGCGTCCAGGTAACTATCTGTTATAGTCCAACAGGTTTAACTGGAAGCACTAGCTTTCGGAGCACCAAAATAATGTAACTCTGCAAGTACAAATTCACCCCACAAATGTCTATGTATATGTGTGCATGTGGGTCTTTGTGTGTGTGTGTGTGTGTGTGTGTGTGTGTGTGTGTGTGTGTCTGGGTTCGGGGGTTGAGAGTGAGAGAGAGTGTATATGTGTGTGTATGTGAGTGTAGAGTGTCTTAAATCTGTGAGGGGTACGTGTGTGGGAGCGTGTGTGTTTGTAGGAGTGTGTTTGTATGTGTGTATGACTGGGGTAGGGAGTTGTTAGTGTCTGTGAGAGAGAGTGTATATGTGTGTGCATGAGTGTAGAGTGGTCTAAGTCTCTGAGAGGATGCATGTGTGAGTGTGGTAGTGTGTGTGAGTGTGTGCGCGTCTGTGTATATGTGTGTCCGTGTGTATAGGAGTTTGTGTGTGTGTGTGTGTGTGTGTGTGTGTGTGTGTGTGTGTGTGTGTGTGCGCGCGCGCAGGAGTATCTGTGTGTGTGTGTACAGTGCAATGGTGGTCACCTGTGCTGTGACATGAACCCAAGGTCCCAGTTGAGGCCCTCACTATGGATATGAAAATTAGTTATCAGCCTCTGCTCGGCCACTTTTCACAACTCCCACCCCAGAGACAGTCAGACAGACAGACAGACAGACAGACACACACACACACAGGCCCGCATGCACACATATACATATACATATGTGGGGTGAATTTGTACTTGCAGGGTTACATTGTACTTTGCTCAACAACTGCATGAATTTATGTAAGACTGTTATGGCACAGACAGAGAACACAGGGGCTAACACCTTCAACGTATTGTCTAGCTAACACCAATTGTTACAGTTAACCTGAGAATGCAACATTTAAAAAAAAAATTGTGATTTACACAAGAAAGAAGTGAACCTATCATGGTATTCGAACAGATGAAACAGTCAAGGTATTTTTCAATGTATAATTTCAGTTACATTACACTGTAAACTTTTGCTGTAAATTCTGTGTCTTACAATTGTGTCCTCCACAACCACCTGATGAAGGAACAGCACTCTGAAAGCTAGTGTGCTTCCAATTAAATCTGTTGGACTATAACCTGGTGTTGTGTGATTTTGAACTTCAAACAGGCACAGCAACTTGCTTTATCATTGGAAAATGTGGCTAGTGGAGCATATGAGTTAGAGAGCATGCCAATGGAAGTAGACACTGTCTCCAGGCCACCACTTGAGTGAAGAGCCTCACTCAGGATATACTCTGAGCAAGGGGACTCTAGGTCAGCCCACAGCAAAACCCAAAAACAAAGCCAAGCCTCGATCAAACATTTTCTTCGGGATCTGGGCCAGCAAGCCATTATAGTTGCTGCTGATATGCAGACTCAATGCAAAAGACTCATACCAGGCCTGAATTGAATTAGAGAACTCATAGGCCAGTATCCAGGCAAGTGCACACTTTGGGAAGCAAACGTACGTCTGGCTTGGAACAGTTAAATTGCCTAGCAACATCCAAATCAAAATGAATCAAAATAAATGTTTGGTTAAATGTCACCCAGTTCTAATGGAGGTTGACACTGGCGCAGCTGTATCAGTGACTGCAGAACTTGTCTTAACAAAGTTCACTCTCCTCTCCAATCCTTAAGTTTGTGCAAGACCTCAGATAGACTAAGAAGCTATCCTGGCAAACATTTACAGATGAAGGGTACAACTTCAGTGCCAGTCTTTTATGGGAAGCAGCTGGTTCAGTTACCACTGATTGTAGTAAAAAGCTTGGGTTCAAGCCTGATAGGGCAAAATTGGTTGAGAAAGATTCACCTTGATTGGCTCAACATTTTTCAATTAGCAGCTGAATGCCTGAGTGAAGTCCTATTAAATAACCAAAGGTTTCTCAGGAGGGACTAGGAGCTATGAAAGGAGTAAAGGCCATCTTGCTTATTAACCAGGAAGCATTTTCACAATGCCTAATGTGCAAACGTAGAGGCAGAAATCAGCAGACTGGAAAACGCACAAATTATCAAACCAGTACAGTTTGTGGAATGAGCAACACCAGTCGTACCAATTGTGATGCCCAATTGGTCGGTTCGCCTTTGTGAGAATTTTACACAAACGGTAAGGAGATTCTTGCAGCTTAATAAATATCCAACTTCCCTCATAGAGGACTTACAGCAAAGCTCGCAGGGGGTCTGTTCTTCATGAAGCTGGACATGAGCCATGCGTATCTACTGTCATTTGGGGTATCACCAGCCTGTGCCATTTCACAGCACATGAAGGAGAACATTTTATAAGGTCTGCCCCAAGTTGCCACTTATCTAGATGATGTGCTCATAACAGGGATGACCAATAAAGAACACTTAGAAAACTTAAACATAGTCCTTAGACATTTCTTCAAGGGGGTGTCTGCCTTAGCAGGGAGAAATGTGTGTCCTAGGCACCCCAAGTGACCTACTTGGGCTACAGAGTCGACAAAGTTGGGTTAAACCTGTTGGAAGATGACGCGAGGGTGATCAAAAGTACCTCCGCTTCCACGAGCTTAGGTCTTTCCTTGGATTGATGAATTATTACAGAAAGTTGATATGATATGTGGTCGGCATGGATGAGTTGGACCAAAAGGTCTATTTCCATGCTGTACATCTCTATGACTCTGACTCTATGTAACCTGGCACCCTTACATCTGCTATTGAAAAAAGGTCAGCCTTGAAAATGGCTAACCAAGACATAGCATGTCGGGAAGTGAAGAAGCAGCTACCACCGTCTAAGATGTTGGCACACTATGATCCCAAGCGAAATCTGGTGCCCTCAGGCAATGTCTCTCCATATCGTATTGCGGTAGTGTTGACTGACAGATGGCCCAATGGAAAGGAATGCCCAAAAGCATATGTTTCCCAGACTTTGGCTGATGCAGAGCATGAATATACGTAGATAGAGTAGGAAGGTTTGGCAATCACCTTGTGAAAGTTCCAACAATACCTTAACACAGGTAAATCTGTAATAGTAACAGACAACAAATCCTTACTAGGGCTACTCAAAGAGGTCAAGGCTGTGCCTCCTATAGTTTCAGGTTAAATTCAGTGATGGGCTGTCATTCTAAGTGCTTACAATTATAAGTTGGAACACAGTCCAGGTAGCCAAGGAGCAAGTGCCACATACTGGTTAACTCCACCAGAGTCATCTAGGGGTTTTCCAAAATGAAGATATTGGCGAGACGTTGCGTCTGGTAACCAGGATTGGATGTAGATAAAGCTTCAATGATGGGGCAGTGGACAAAAATTACTGCCAGTAGCTCCCCTACATTTGTGGGAATGGCCAGGTAGACCTTGGACTTGGTTACACTTGACTATTCCAGCCTTTTCTTGGGCTCAACGTCCTTAGTCGTTGTGGACACCCACTCAAAGTAATTGGACCTTCATAGAGTTCATTTGCCCAATACAGGGATGATGACAGAAAAACCTGTGGGCATTTTTTGCAATACGTGGGCTCGCTGAAATGTTGGTCACAGACAGTGGGCATCATTTATCAACACTGGCTGGCAGACATGAATAGGAAGTTCTGGTGACTCTGAGAGCTGTCTCTGAGAGAGCTGAACCAATGCTAAGTACTATGCACATGTAAAGAAAGAGTGACTTGGTAATGGGATACCAGCCTCTGTGGAGTTATTTCACATGGTAGGCAAATGATCATTAGTAACATCTTTTCAACAAGGTGGCAATTCATTCTAAGCTATTTTGAGAATTTTTGCAATTTTTCAGGAAGACGGAGATGGTTTATAGATAAGGAAGTCCCATTATGAATGTGTAGACAAAGTAATAAGAACAAATAGTATGATCCAAAAAGTTAAATAACAAGAATTACAAATCATCAAATGACTTGAAACTCAGGACAATTCTAGTAAATCTCAAACAATAACTTACCAGAGTTTGTCAGAGTAGCCAAGTTATTCTCGAGATTTGAACTGTTGACATTAGGTTTTCTGGTAAAAAATATATTTTCGGTGGCTTGTATTACTTGACTGGTCCTTTGTTTTGGAGACATTTGCACATTATTGTATGGTTGAACCTTCAAGGGAAAGAAAATCCGATATTAAGTTTCTTAAAAATATAATCCAAAATAAGATATTTTCAGATCAATTATTCAATCAATCTCAAAAAAACATAATTTTTATAGACCAATAAAGATCTACACAATGTATATTCAAGTCCTCCGGTGGACTTGTATTTTAAGGAACAATTGCTCAGTTCACTGGTTGACAATGCTTTGGCCTGCAATTTGTGACTGTAATAGTGGTCAGGAAAAACATCAGCATTTGCCATTATTGTGATACATGAAAATCTGCAATTTGTTGTCTGTGATATCCTGCTGCTTCACAGGGTGCAATATCGGAAGTTTAACAAATAGAAACAACATAGAATCGATGATGGAATGTGAACCTCAACCTCTTATGGACAAGGGGCATTGTAAAAGCTTTTAAAATTAGATAAAACTGAGCTATTAATGGCACACTAAGTCAATTATGAAACATTATATTTGGCCCTTTCAACTTATCTGAGTGAAATATCACTCTCTCATTCCACAATATTATATATTTTTTAACATATTGATGATATTTCAGTTTCAACCCCAATTTAAACTGCCTATCCAACCCTAACCATGATTTGTGTCAGGTTATTTCAAAGCGAATAATAATCCATGATTTTCCACTTCCTGGTTTATTCTCTGAGAATTCTTCAATCTAATTGACTGCTCAGCCTGCTTAATGGGCTAGTGGATGCTATAGATAGCCTACAGATGTCGAAAGATTGAAAGTTGCATCTAAAATAGACACACCCCATAATTCTCCACAGTCTCAATGTTCAGGCCAACACTTCTGAACCGTGAGTTGTTATTTAGTACTCATATAGTTTCTTCCACACCATTACAGCTCCAGATTCTGATAAAATACAAGTCCAGAAGGGAAGCAATAGGAGGCTGGCTATATACCATAATACAAAAGTTCCAGGTGAAGGGAGTTTACAGTTTACAGTCTGCACTGACCGGAGCATCAGGCAACATGAGGTCTTGGAAGCAGGCAGCCACTCCAGAAGGACATAATATAAAAAGCAAATTACATTTTTCTTTGATATTTTGAACCTTAATTCAAACTTATTAAGAAAACAATACAAATGAGTCTTCAAACTTGATAGTAAATCTGGTCTGTTTTTCAAAAAGGATTGGCTTTCCAAAACTACCACAACCGAAATGTCATTTTTAACACAGTAAGGTATGAATCAGTGATATTTTCACTTCTCATGAAACTGACAATACTATTTGCTCCTAAAGCAGCAGAATTTGATCCAAAATGTGCATGTGGATTCCATTATTAGTTGACAAAACCACAACAGCAATGAAATTTTACAAATGCTTACTAAAACATCAGGGGATCGTGACACGAGGTTAATGGTTCCCCTAATATTTTAAGTTCCTGTACAGACAACCACGTTTTGTGCACAGTATCTATAAACAGAAGCAGAAATCATACAGCATAGAATGACCAAATGTGTATGGCGTTTCCCAGCGGCTGTAGAGATGTGCAGTTATGCAGCTTACAAGAAACATTGTTGAAGGTAGACCACACAGAATGGAAAAAGATCAAGTGCCGATATAGTACAAGTTCTAATTTATAATGTTTTACATGCAATCAGGTTTTTCACCTCCTTACTCCCCAAAACCTATCCACCACCTACAAGACACAAGTCAGGAGTGTGATGGAAAACTTCCCAATAGCCATGATGATTGCAGCTTCAACAACATTCCCAGGAAAAATCAGCTCACTTGATTGGCACCACATTTATAAGCAAAACTCCCTCCACCACCAATGCTCAGCAGCAGTGTATACTATCTACAAAATGTACTGCAGAAATTCACCAAAGATCCTTAGACAACAACTTCCAAACCTACGATCACTTCTACCTAAGGACAAGGGCAGGAAATACATAGGAACACACGACATGCAGGTTCCCCTCCAAGTCACTCACCATCCTGACTAGGTAATATATATCACCATTTCAAAAATGTCCCTGAGCCAAGATCCTGGATTTCCTTCCCTAAGGTCAGTGTGGGTCTACCTACAGCACATGGACTGCATTGGTTCAGAAGGCAGCTCACCACCACCTTCTCAAGGGCAGCTATGAGGATGGGCAATAAATGCTGGCCCAATCAGTGATGCCCATGTTCCATGAGTGTGTCCGTGCTTTCTATGCAAGATATTTATGATGTCTTGTGGTGAAGTATACAGCAATTACTTATGACTGATGCAGCAAGAATTATGTATTAAATTTGTAGAGTGATTAACTTCGTCATACTGAACTAGTTCCAGAATGAATTGTGTTTTCATACATTGATAATAGATGCAAGTACATCATAGCAAAAAAAACTTGACCTTATCCATCAAGTTTCAAACAAAATCTGAAATTGCTTCCAAGATTATCTATAGGAACCTTGAAACCAAAGCTTGCAACAGCATCTCCATTGTAACAGCAATCAGGCAATTTTATATTAACACTGACTGTGATTTATAGATGGTAGACATTCTGTTAGGCTTGGAAAGAAAAATAGAGTACAGCAGTATTATAATAGAAACTCAAACGTTGGTCAGAACAACACTTTATAGAGACACAAAAGTGCAAAACTAAAATGTTTAGGTCAACTCCTATCCAGAGCAAGTGAATAAGTTCAACAAACAGATAAACCAGCATTGCCTGAAAATGCTTCCAAATCCACAACAGTACATTGCATTGGCATTATGAATGACATTGTAGGTGAATGGGCATCATTGGGCGGCACAATGGCTCAGTGTTTAGCATTCCTGCCTCACAGCGCCACAGACCTGGGTTTGATTCCAACACAAGCAACTGTCTGTGTGGAGTTTGCACATTCTCCCTGTGACTGCGTGGGTTTCCTCCGGGTGCTCTGGTTTCCTCCCACAGTCCAAAGATGTGCAGGTCAGGTGAATTGGCTATGCTAAATTGTCCATAGGCTAGATGCGTTAGTCAAAGGGAAATGAGTCTGGGTGGGTTACTCTTCGGAGGGTGGGTATGGACTTGTCAGGCCGAAAGGCCTGTTTCCACACTGTAGAGAATCTACTCAAATCTAATCTAATCAACTGTCTGTGCGGAGTTTGCATATTCTCTCCTTGTGTGTGTGGGTTACCTTTGAGTGCCACAGTCCAAAGGTTAGGTGGATTGGCCATGCTAAATTGCCCATTGTGTCCATGATTGTGCCTGAGGAATGTAGGGTTACAAAGATAGGGTAGAGGGGGACAAGTGTGGGCGATGCACTTCTGAGGGTCAGTGTGGACCTAGCAGGTCAAATGGCCTGCTTCACACTAGAATTTATATGATTTTGTGCAAATTCTTTCAGAGAAGCTGTTTGACAATAATTGAGCAGTCACAGTCCAAGGGTATGGGATAGGCTATTTAGCACTGAGATGGGGAGAAGATTCTTCTCAGAGAGTATCAGCTTTGGAATTTTGTGCCATAGAAAGCTGTTTTGGCCAAAACATTGAATGCTGTTATGAAGGAGATTGCTCTTAGGGCTAAAGAGATCAAAGGGTATAGGATAAAGCAGGAGCAGGGTACACAATTGAATGATCATCCATGATCATGTTGAATGGTGGAGCAGGTTTGAATGGCCAAATGGCCTGCTCCTATTTTCTATGTTTCTGATAGACTGAAGATCTAGTATCTATTTCAATGTCTTTATTGGATGATGATGTTAAGATAATTCTGCTTGCTCTAGACAAAATGGTTGAAACTGCAGTAAGCCATCAATTTATTTAAACTGCTTTGTTACAACACGAAAAGCAAATTGCCAGAAGGGAAGCTATTGGAGTGAAATGCATTTGACCAGGCTGCAACCACCAAGAAAGCTGATTGCGAATTTTGAAAGACAATGTGGTGCAACTGATATTGAAATATTTGACTCATAACAAACTGTGAAGAGTAACCACAAAACCAAGTGTACAATATTCCAATCTCAAATTTGAAGTTGTGGAAAACGTCAAGATGAGTTCCACTCAGACATTCAGCAAGTTGATGTCCGAAAAGACAAACAGTTTCAAGAAATGTATATGCTTCTAGACATTTGTGCAATATTTCAGGCATCAAATGCTTACTGTAATTGTGGTGATAGCCTAATAAAGCTGAAAATGTGTTCCTGGAAAAGCGCAGCAGGTCAGGCAGCATCCAAAGAGCAGGAAAATCGACGTTTCGGGCATGAGCCCTTTTTCAGGGCTGAAGATTCCTGAAGAAGGGCTCATGCCTGAAACGTCAATTCTCCTGCTCCTTGGATGCTGCCTGACCTGCTGCGCTTTTCCAGCAACACATTTTCAGCTCTGACCTCCAGCATCTGCAGTCCTCACTTTCTCCTCGAAGATAGCCTAATAAACCTGGTTGTTTGTAGAGAAATTTAAGGACAAAAACACCATACTGTTTAGATGGAGCTTGTTGTTACAGCCATTCAATTTAAAAATTGTGCATGTGACAGGATGAAAAAATGCGATTGTTAATGCATTGTCGAGACTCGAATGAGAAACAGAGGGGTTCGGTGGCAGGCATACCACAGACTGAACCAGAATGTAATTGTACATGTTTGCATGTTTATAGTCAATGGAATATATTTGTGTGTGTTGGAGTATGAACAATGTTTAAAGGGGTTTTAAAATGAAGCCATCTTTAGATATTGATGGTTCTTTTATTAAAAGGGGAGGTATGATGAAGCTGTTTCTTTAACAAGGTTATGTTGTCCTTAGGTTTTATTTCAGGTGGTCACAAAACCACAGGTTCCGAAAGGTCTGAGTTTAGATGGGTTTTAGGGCCAATTTCTTTGTAGCTAACTGATACTGCCTCAGGCAGAAGGCTTTCAAGTTAAAAAAAAACACTTGCATCATGAAAGGGGGGTGGCCAGTTCTCCCAGCTCAGCTTTTGGGGAAATGACTGCAGATGTTGGAGATCAGAGTCCAGAGTGTAGTGCTGGAAAAGCACAGCAGGTCAGGCAGTAAAGCAGCATGAGAATTGATGTTTTGGGCATAAGACCTTCATCAGGAATTAGGATTCTCTTGCTCCTCAGATGCTGTCTGACCTGCTGTGCTTTTCCAGCACCACACTTTTTTTGTCTGGTTTGGTTTGGTTTTTAGCAGTAGTGTGAAAAGCTGCTGCTGGACCCAGATCCAGGCTGGTACTCTCTCTCTCTGTGACTTCTATCCTGTAAGAACTTGTGTTTGATTTTACCTTTTGTGCCAAGGGGTGTTTTATGGAGATGTTGCAAGTATCTGGAACAGTATCATTAAGTTGGGATAGTCTGTTGGATTTTTGGACAGGCCAAGTTATTCAGTATTCCACTTTCTGTACTTTGTGTTTCATTCAGTAATCTTGTAAATGCATTGTGTTTTGTTTAAAACTAAGCTGTTTGACCAGCTAATTCTCTCCTGGAATACCCACTGTACACCTGCTTGAAACAACTAGCAAAGTTAGAGTCTGGGCTACCTTCTTGAAAGGTTTGAGGGGTCTGGCCTGGTCCATAATACTGATACTAAGGAAATGTAGCATCGCTACATTTATACAAAGATTTTCTTTGCAGTCAGCCAAAAAGTGCTATTTCAAACATTGTAAATGTCATCTGCTACAAAGTTAAGGGACAAAAAAAATGTGTTGGCTCAAAGAATGTTTTCCAAAAAATACAATTCAGAAAATCTAGGCAGGTATGAGCATCCAGAGAAACATCTGATTTTCTAAAAATTTCAAATCAAAGAATCATAGTCCTGAACAGACTGGAAACAGACTCTTCAGTCTAACTTGTCCAAGCTGACCAGATATCCTAAATTAATCGTCCAATTTGCCTGCATTTGGCGCATATCCCTTTAAACCCTTCTTATTCATTTACCTTTTAAATGCTGTAATTGTACCAGCCTCCACCATTTCCTCTGACAGCTCATTCCATTCAAGCACCATTCTCTGCGTATAAAAAAAAGTCCCTTAGGTCCCTTTTAAATCTTTCCCCGTCACCTTAAACTTATGCTCACTCATTCAGGAATCCACTACCCCGGGGAAAAGATCTTGGCTATTCGCCCTATTCATGCCCCTCGTGATCTTATAAACCTCTATAAGGTTACCTCTCTGCCTCTGACATTCCAGGAAAATAGACCCACCCTATTCAGTATGTCCCTATATATCAACATATTTGTAAATCAAATACAAATATGATTTGGTATATGATTATACCCAATAGAATTTCCTTTGCAATGATCGCTGCTTCAGTTCTAATATTGAGAGTTCTAAAATACCAAACAAAAGGTATTGAATGCTATTCTTCACTACAGATTACCATTTGCAATGGGAAAGCATTATTCCCTACGAAGAGGGTGAAAACATATTTAACAATTTGACAAAAAATTTAATAAAACTTCTTGGCATATGGAAGTCATTAGAAATGCCAGCTGTTCCCTGCTTAGAATTCAAATCACTACAGTGTGGAAAAAGGTCATTCTGCCCAACAAGTCCACACCAACTCTCCGAAGAGTAACCCACCCAGACCCATTCCCCTGCCCTACATTTACCCCGACTAATGCACCTTACCTACACATTCCTGAACATTATAGGCAATTTAACATGACCAAAATTCACCTAACCTGCACATCTTTGGACTGTGGGTGGAAACCTGAGTACCCAGAGGAAACCCGCGCAGACACGGGGAAAATGTGCAAACTTCACACAGTCATTTGAGGTTGGAATCGAACCTGGGTCCCTCGCACTGTGAGGTAGCAGTGCCAACCACTGAGCCACTCGTGCTGCCCTAAACTTATTTGAGAAGGTTGCACTAATCTGCCTTCTGAATTGCTGCAGTCCATATAAGAACATAAAAAATAAGAGCATGCTATTTGGTTCCCTAAGCTTGGCTCCCTGTTCAACAAGATCATGGCTGATCTATCCTTGACTAATATTTCAAAAATATATCTATATACTCTTTAATATTTTCAGTGATCTAGTCTCCAAACCTCTCTGGGGTAGATAATCCCAGACATTAACTACCCTCTGGAAGAAAAAAAATTCCTTTGCATTTCTGTTTAAAATTAATGTTCTTTTATTCTGTAACTAATACCCTTCCTTTTGATGCTTCTTCCTTAAGTGCATGACCTCACATTTCCCTGCATTAAACACCATTTGCCAGGTTTTTGCTCACTCACTCAACCTTTCGCAGATTCCTTAAGTCCACATCACAACATGCCCTTCGAACTATTTTGTTTAATCAGCAAATATGGATACACTCTGCTCTCTCCTCTAAGTGATTTAGGCAAATAGTAAATAATTGAGGCTCTAGAATTGACCTTGTGGCACAGCACTAGTTACATCTTTCAAACCAGAAAAATAACCATTTATCCTGACTCTGTCTTCTGTATAAAACAAAGAACTACGGATGCTGGAGATCTGAAACAAAAACAGAAATGCTGGAGATACTATGCAGGTCTGGCAGCGTCTGTGAAAAGAAATAAGAGTTTATGCTTTGAATCCAGTGACACTTCATCAAAATTGGTTTGACCTGCGAAAGTGGAAGAACAGTAGTATGGTTACAGGTCAAGATGGAGGGTGATGGGGAGGGGAGGGAGAAACTTGCAAATGTTAGTGCTCCCATGTCCTTTTAGATCTCTCTTGGAATTGAAAGAAAGTCTATCAAGAAAGCCTTGGCAAGCTGCTGAGATGTGTATGTAGATGGTATATATACTGGCAGTATTGTGTGGTGGTAGTGAATCGGTTGCTAGTGAAAATGAGCTTCTTTGTTTTTGTGTGCAGTGAGCTTCTTAAGTGTTGTTGGAGCTTCAACTGATCCAGGCAAGTGGAAATTATAACATCACATCAGTGGTTTATGCTTGTAGATGGTGAACAGGTTTGAGAATAAGCTAGTAAGTTACTTGCTGCTGAATTCCTAAAGACTATATATCATTTACAAGAACTGGTCATGTAGTCACAATACTTAAATGATTGGTAAAGTTCAGTTCTGATTCAGTGATAAACTCCCCAGGATATTGATCATAGGGAATGCAGCATTAATACCACTGAATGTCAAGAAAAACTGTTGAGATTTCATTTGTTAGAGATTGCCACCACCTTGCATTTATGTCACAAATGACACTTGTTAATGTCATGGACCAGGCCAGATACCTCAAAACATTTCAAGAAAGTAGCACAGTTTGCTTGTTGTTTTAAGTAGGTGTAAAGTGGATATTCCAGGAGAGATGCCACTGGTCAAATCATTTAGTTTTAAACAAAACAGAATGTATTTACAAGATTGCCAAATGAAACACAAACAAAAGAGAACAGAATACAGAATAACCTAACCTCTCTGAAAACCCGACAGATTATCCCAACTTAATGATGCTGTTCCAATATTTGCAACAAACCCCATCAACACCCCTTGGCACAAAAAGAAACATCAAACACAGGGTCTTACAGGATAGAAGTCAGAGAGTACTGGCCTGGACCTGCTTCTTTGGGTCCAGCAGCTTCAAAACACTACTACTAAAAAACAATCTAAACCAGAGTGAAGCTGAGCTGGGAGAAATGGTCACTCCCTTTTCACTGAAGAGGTGTTTTCTTTCAAAAACTTGGAAGCTTGTTGCCTGAGGCATTATCTGTTAGCTATAAATAAACTGCCCTGAAAACCCTTCAACTTAGACTTTTCGGAATCACACAATACCAGGTTATAGTTTGAACATCTGATGAAGGAACAGCGCTCCAAAAGATAGTGCTTCCAAACAACCATGTTGGACTATAACCTGGTGTTGTAGTTGAAGTACTTCAAGAGGTCAATCATAGCTCACATCAAGTACAACCAACCAAACTTCCTTGATGCTTTGCAATTCACCTGCTGATACAACAGGTCTACAGTAGGTGCTATCTCCCTGGCTCTAAATCCATTCCTGGAACATGTGAATAACAAGGATACCTAAATCAAGCTCCTACTTATTGCATTCAACTCCATAATTTCAAACAAACTCATCTCTAAATTCTGAGACCTAGACCTCGGCTCCCCTTCTGTAATGGATCCTTGACTTCCTGACCCATAGACTGCAATCAGTAAGAATAGGTGACACAAACCTCAACATCAGTGTCCCGCAAAGCTGTGCACTCAGCCTCCTACTATACTCCTTATACACTCATGACTGTGGGGCTAAATTTCGCCCCAACTCCATTTACAAGTTTGCTGATGACAATGCCATTGTAGTTAGATATCAAATGACAACAAGACAGAATACAGGATTAGAGATTGAGTGCTTAACGGCATTAGATTAGATTACTTACAGTGTGGAAACAGGCCCTTTGGCCCAATAAGCCCACACTGATGCTCCGAAGAGCAACACACTCAGACCCATTCCCCTTCAGCTAACGCTACGGGCAATTTTTAGCATGGCATGTTCACCTAACCTGCACATTTTTGGGCTGTGGGAGGAAACCAGAGCATCCGGAGGACACGGGGAGAACATGCAACTCCACGCAGACAGTTGCTTGTCTCTGGTGCTGTGATGCAGCAGTGCTGCCCATGTGCCACCATGCTGCCCATGTGTAAAGAAGACAACAATCTCTCCTTCAATGTGAGCAAAATTAAAAGTTGCTTATTGACTTCAGGAAGTGGAGTGACGAGCATGCCCCTGTCCGCATTAGTGGTGCTGAGGTGGGTCTGTCGAGAGTGTCAAGTTCCTGGGAGTGATAATCACCAATCTGCCCTGGCCTACCCACATTTATGCGACGGTCAAGAAAGCACAATGACATCTGTACTTCCTCAGGAGACTAAGGAAATTCAGCATTTTCACAAGGGCTCTTACCAATTTTTATAGATGCACTATAGACAGCATTCCATCTGGATACACCATAGCATGGTTTGGCAAACTGCCCTTTACAAGATCACAAGAAAATAGACAGTCGTGAACATTGCTCAGTTCATCACGCAAATCTACATTATCAAAAACCCCTCCCACCCCAGTTATACTCTCTTCTGTTAGACAGAAAACATGAAAAGTTTGAATACATGCATGAATAGATTCAAGATCAGCTTTGTCCTCGCTGTTATCAGACTTTCGAATGGAGCTCTCAAATGTAACTCTGATCTGTTTCTCTTTGCGCCTTCTCCACAGCTGTGACACCATTTTCTGAAATGTATTCTGCTATCCTGACACACTTTGTATGGTACAATCTGCCTGAATAGCATGCAAAACTATATCTAAGTATGTGACAATGATAAATAAAATTAATCAATGCTTCTTTTAAAAAAGTACTAGCCTCAAACAAAATTATGCCATGTGTGGTACTTTTAAATTTGTTATAAAGTAATAGAGGTTTACAGCATGAAAATACGCCCCTTTGGCCTAACTCACCCATGGCAATAACGTTTCCTAAACTGACCTGGTCCCATTTGGCCCACATCCCTCAAACCCTTTCCTATCCATGTACCAGTCCAAATGTCTTTTAAATATTGTAACTGTATGCAACTCTACCACTTCCTCTGGCATTTTGGTCCATATATGCAATACCCTGTGTGTGTGAGAAAGTTGATCCTGAGGTCCTTTTAAATCTTTCCCCTCTTACCTTAAACCCACACCCTCTAGTTTTGGAAAAGAGTTTGGTTATTCACCTTATCTATGTTCCTTGTGATTATAAAAACCTTTATAAGATCATCTCTCAGTCTCCTATATTCCAGAGTGAATAGTCACAGCCTCTCCTTATATCTCAAATCTTCCAGTCACGGTAACATCCTTGTAGATCTTTATTGCACCCTTTCCAGTTTAATAACATCCTTCTTATTGCAGGGCAACCAGAATTGTATGCACTGCTCCAAATGCAGCCTTACCAATGTCCTGTACAGTTGTAACATGACATCCCAACTTCCATATGTGACACTTACCGATGAATACAAGCATGTCAAACAACTTTTTAACCATCCTGTCTACCTGCGATGCTACTTTCAAGGAACTATCTGCACCCCTACATCTCTCGGTTCGGCAACATTCCTCAGGGCACTACCTTCCCTGGTTTGTCTCACCAAAATGCAACAGCTTGCATTTACCTGAATTCCACCTGCCACTTTTTGGCTGATTGGCTCAGTTGATCAAAATCCCACTGTACTCTTAGATAATCTTTTTCACTGTCCGCAATACCACCAATTTTTATATCATTTGCAAACTTACCAACCATGCCTTCTGTACTCTCATCTAAATCATCATTATTAATAATAAACAACAGTGTACCCTGCACGATCCTTGCAGCACCCCGCTGGACACAGGCCCTCAGTCTGAAAAACAAACCTCTACCACCTTCCTCTGTCATCTACCATCAAGCAATTTAGTATCCAATTGACAAGCGCTCCCCAGATCCCACATGATCTACCATACTAATCAGTCGACTATGCAGTACCCTGTTGAATGCCTTGCTAAAGTCCATGTAGTGGAGTTGAGGTGGACAAGGTGAGAAATCACATGATACCAGATTATAGTCCAATGGGTCTATTTGAAATCACTTCACCTGACGAAGGTGCAGTGTTCCAAAGTCTTGTGATTACAAATAAACCTGTTGGATGATAACCTGATGTCATGTGACTTCTGACAAAGTCCATGTAGATAATGTCCACAGCACTGCCCTCATCATTCTTCTTGGTTACCTCTTCAAAAAAAGTAAAACAAATTCATGAGACATTATTTATCATATACTAGGCCATGCTGGCTATACCTAAACAGTCCTTGGCTTTCCAAATGTATGGAGGTCCCATCTGTCAGAATTCCTTCCAACAACTTACCCACCACTGACATTAGGCTCACCTGTCTGTAGTTCCATGGCACAATGTCAGCCACCCTTCAGTCTTCCAGCACCTCACATATGGCTGTCAATGATACAAATATCTCCAATAGGAGCCCCACAATTTCTCCACTAGCTTCCCACCCTTGATCAGCTCCTGGGAATTTATCTATCTTTATGCATTTTAATACTTCCAGCACCTCCTCTTTTGTAATACAGACTTTTTTCAAGACATTGCTACTTAGTTCCCTGAATTCCCTAGCTTCCATATCTTTATTCACAGCATTGTTTGCACAGAATTTAATACCTAACAAGAACTGCACGGCATAGGTAGCTGCACAGGCATGCACCTTAGCCTGGATATTGCTGTAGGGCTGTTTCAGGCTTTTCCACACATGATTCATTTGAGGTTTTCACCTGAGGCTGTTATCACAAGTTCAGAAAATACACAAATTTACTGCACATCCTTAACTTTCCTTGTGAAGAACAATAGTGTGACTGCTGCAGATGTCCAAATTACTTTTTTAATCTCTACTTTCTAATCATGATTCGACTGTTCAATTACTTTATAAATCCAGTAACTTGAATGAAATAGTAACCCAATTCGCAGTTTAAATTGATAATTTGTCCAGACCTTCTGGACTCTAAACAGTTGCAGATAATTGACTGTGACGTTTAAACTTAAGTTGGGCAATTTACTCCAGGCATGGAATCCTCCAAACTTCTGAGGGTTCAAAAGCTTCAAACTGGAGAGTTAACCAGGAAAGGTTAGAGAATTAAAAACTGTCTTTTAACTGCTGAGTAACTGACCTCCCAAAATTGGGACACGTCTTCCCTGTCAACCACCTTCCACTATCTTATCACACACACAGAACAATCCACACGATTTTCTCAGTCTCTTCCACCATCTCCCATAGCCTCTCAAAAAGGCTTTGTAACATTTAAACTTTGTTTACTTACTGAAATATCTCAGCTAGTGCCATGAAAAGGGTAAGTGGTTTCTGCAAAGATTTTTCATGTTACTGTCTCAAATTGCCGCAATAGACAAGTGAGATGGGTCCTGTATTAGAAGATAAGAAGACAACATCTGTCTGCTCTGGGTTGGAAACAGGGATTCCATTCAAGCTAATAAGATTCAAGGCCATAGTTTAAACCATATACTCAATGTTGATTCAATATACTTCCTCCAATACATTGGTACTGTTTGCAAATATATAGAGTCAAACTTTCCAAAGAGTGGTAATCACAGTTGCATTATAACTCTGGTCCATCTTACTTATTCCACTCTGGAGCTGCATATTTCTAGTGTGGTTATGGTGCTCATTTAATGGGTGAGGGGACAGACTGCCAATTAATTGGGGGAAAGGTAGGGTGACCAGTAAATGGGGGAGGGGGTAGTGTGGGACAGATGTCTTGTGAGAAGGGGGCTGTTCTAGGTGGTTGGGTCTGAAGTAATGGGGTCAAAGCGAGAAAGTTTGAGGGGTGTGTCAGTTTCATAGTTATGATGGAGTTAGAGTGGGTTTTAAAACTCTAATTTTTCCCTGGAAATTATAAAATTAAGTACATTAGAACTCTCCAAAGTCTCTGACTCACCATCTTCAGAGGGTTCCAGATACAGCAAAGTAAGCCATCGGAAGTTTCAATCTCAAGGACAACTACCCCAGAATCAGAGTGCAGGGACTTTCAAGCAGTCCAGTAGCACATTTGTCAGGGTCCATCCAGTCTCTGACTGTTTGGAAACCAGAAGATCTGGGCCACACATACAATAGACTCATTAAAACATTGCTTTTCTAATATGCTTTTTTTCAACACATGATTTATTTTGTATTAGAGAATTCAATATAATTCCTTCACAGTTCTCTAACAACACTTAGAATAACACTAACTCTAATTCATTTGTTGACGAATGTGGAAGAGTACCAGAGCAGTGGTTCGAGAACACTTCACAAAACCATCAAGGACGCCAAGATACAATATCATTTTTAAAAAATGTTTATTGAAAAAAATAGATTTTTCAATATTACAAGTATAGAACAATACACTTTAAAACAGTACAAAAAAACCCAAATAAAAAACAAATCTCCAACCCACCCTCATGTACAAATGTACAAACATATATGGAAAATATAGAATAAAAAAACCTCCAAACTGGCTATTTTACTAAATAAATAACCAACGCCAAACAAATAAATAGTAATAACTCAGACCAGCCAAACAAAATGCTCATATGTTCACAGTTCCTCCTCCCTGGATATTGAACTCGTAAAACACATTCGTTACAGCTATATAAAAGCCCTTGTTAGTGTGGCAGGTAAACCTGTGTCAAGGTTTTCCAAAAAGGACTGCCATTTCTTATAAAAATTCTCAGTTTTGTGATGAACCATATTTGTGAGAAAATCTGGGGGAATATGTTCCATAACAATCTTCTGCCAACCCGACAGGCCTGGGGATTTTTTGAATATCCAACCTAGCAAGATATTCTTTCTTGCACTGAAAGGGAGAATATTGAAAAGGTTTTCTTATGCGCGTCTGCAGGAAATATAGTGGGCAGGCCCAAAAAGAGAGAGATAATGTCCTTTTACATCCTTACACCCAAAATCCTCTCCATTGCGCCCGCCACAACACTCCAATATGTTTGAAGCCTATCGCAACATCAAAGACAATGGGTTAGAGTGCCGTGCAGACCTTGCACTTGGGACATGCTGAAGATACCCCTGATTTAAATTTTGACAAATGGTCCGGAGCCATGTGGACCTGTGGAGAATCTTCAACTGTAAAATGGGTCCTATTGCATATTGATATCTTCCTTGCATTCTCCCAAATATCCTCCCATGTCTCTGAGGAGACTTCAACACCCAACTCTCTCTCCCACATCCTGCAGAGTCGATCACACTCATCCAAGGAGACACTCCCCAATTAATGACATAAAGTACCGACAGAAAGTGTATTCTTAGCACTTAACAGCCCCCTCTCTATGTCAGATTTGCAGGGATCAGTCAAAAGTGTCGTTTTTTTTAATAAAGAAAAACAAACGAGGTCTCAATTAGATAACTCATACTTCCGTACTAACTGATCGAAGGACATCATTATGTCTCCCTCAAATAAATTGCCCATGCAAGATACACCCCTGGCTGCCCAACGTTTAAATCCTGAAACGATCATTCCCGGTTGAAAACACGCCATACCCACTAAAGACATAAACAAAGATATTTTGCCAATATTGCCTTCCCGAAGCTGAATTGCCCTCCATACTTTAACAGCATTGATGACTTTTGTGTTATGGCAATATTCCCTAACTGTCCTCATTTTGTTCAAAAACAGCAAACTGGTAAAGGGGCACCTTGCCTGGGAGGCTTCGATATCTAGCCACATTGAAAGAGGATCCCCACAAATCCATTCCCTCACATAGGTCAAGAGCGAGCTTAATTGGTAATTTTTAACGTCTGGAAGGTCCACTCCCCCAAATCTGTGAGGCAGTTGCAGTTTGGCCAATTTATGAGGGGCCACTTACGATGCCAAATAAAGGAGCTGAACCAGACGTTCAGCCTCCTGAGTAGCTTGCATATTGAAAATCAGGGAGAGCATCCGTATAGGGTATAGCAAATGAGGGAGAATATTCATCTTAATAAGCACGATCTGATTCAACCACGACACTGGAAGTACCTCCTATCTTTGAAGATCTTATTTAATTTTTCACAATAATTGGGTAAAATTGGCTTTGAACAGCCGATCCAGAACTGGAGTAATGAATACGCCCAGATACACAACCCCACTGTGACCACCTAAATGGGAATCTATAGTCGCCCTCAAGAGCTAGCTCCTTTATAAAACCACCCACAGGCATAGTCTCTGATTTTGCAAAATTAATTTTGTACCCTTAAAAAGCACCGAACGCACAAATGCATTGTATCAGGCGAGGCACTGAAACTGCTAGATTTGTCAAAAACGTTAGGACATCGTTTGCAAACAACAAAATCTTATGTAATTTTGACCCCACTTCTAGGGCTGGTATATTGGGATCCCCACGAGTGGCCTCCGCCAATGGTTCAAACACCAACATAAAAAGCAATGGTGAAAGGGGACAGCCCTGCCGCTGCCTTTAAAAATATTAAAATTGCTTGATCGCACCCCATTGGTGATGATCGCTGCGAGAGGGCCAGTGTAGAGAACCTTTACCCACCTTATGAAGACTTCACCCAAACCAAACTTTTCTTTAGTATAGAAAAGGTACGGCCACTCAACTCAAGTGCCTTCTCTGCATCTAAAGAAATCACCAATCCCTGTATTGACTGCTGTCGGAATGCTTGAATTACATTAGTAGCCTCCTAACATTATTGGAGGATCTGCGGCTCTTTATAAAGCCAGTCTGATCCTTTTTAATAATAGAAGGTAACACAGTCTCCAGCCTTAACATGAGAGTCTTAGAGAAGATTTTAAAGTCCACATTTAAGAGCAAGATGGGCCTGTACAAAGCAGTCTTCCGGGTCCTTCCATTTTTAAAGGATAAGTGAAATATTGGCCATTCTCAGAGATGGTGAGAGACAATCATAACTGTAAGAATCATTAAACATATTGAGCATCGGGCCTGACAGTATACTTATAAATTCCTAATAGAATTCACTGGGAAGTCTGGCAGGGCCGGGTGCCTTTCCACTCTGAAGCTGCTTCACAGCTTCCTGCACTTCTTGCTTTGATAACGGGGCATGGAGAAAGGGACTGTTGTTTGGGAGTCACACCCGGGAGCTTCAGATCCCTAAACTCCTCACACAGACCCACTAACTGTTTAATTTGTACAGAGGATATCGAGGGACCATTAGGCAACCTGTCTACTGTGGGATCCATGAGACAGTTAAAATCTCTCCCTATAACGATGTGCCGGGACATGAGACTTATCAGTTTAGAAAAAGCATCTACCAAAAATTTAAGGGGATAAGCTGGAGGGCAATAAATATTTAAAACACCATATTCTTCCCCATTTATCAAGGCTTTAAGAATTACAAACCCCCATGTGTGTCTTTAACACTCTCCAACAGATTCTTTTGAACCAAAACAGCACTCTTCTACGTCTGGTATTAAATGATGAAAAATAAACTCTGACAAAGCCATTCTGCTGTGATTTCAGATGCTCCTTGTCATCCAAATGTGTCTCCTGTAACAAAGCAATATCCACCTCCTTTCTAAGACTCAAGAGTACCTTCTTCCTCTTAATTGGTGAGTGACTTCCCTTGATATTCCAGGTGCACCATTTAATCAAATTATTCGCCATAATCTTCTGCAAATTCTAGAGATGAGGAACCTGAACCATAAACTGCTGAGCCTTAATATCACAAGATCCATCAAATATAAAAACTACATAAACTAAAACCACTACATTTAACAAATCTACAAAACGATTGAAAATTAAAAACAACAAAAACCAAAAAACGAACCAACTTATAAAGTGCGAACAACGCTGAGTGGGGAACTCACGCCCTGCCCAGAGGGGGCAACTACCCATCCCAAACTGCCCGTAAGTAGGCATCTAACCATCCCAACCACCTTCAATTCTCCCAGCTAAAGCCGCACCGCAAACACAAGCAGAAAAGATAAACAACCCATAGAATACCAAAATGAATAAAGATTTTTTTTTTAAAAATGGGGGAATAAATACCCCATCCATCCTTTGGTATATCCTAACTTAGAAATTGAAAATGTACCTCTGAACTGCAGCCAAACATAGTTTAAACCAAATTATTATCAAGAGGGAAAAAAAGGAAATATAAAGCTCCAACCGGACTTTCTCCATTTCTTTTACAGAATTATAAACACATACCGAAACAACACTACTTATACATACTAAAATTATTCAAATTAGGTTAGTTTGTCCACAAAGTCTCTTGGACTTCTTCAACGTGTCAAAGACATGCATGGATCCATCTAAGGTAAACCAAACCACTGCTGGATACCTCAGGGAGTACTGAATCCCAAGCTCCCTCAGTCTTTTCTTGACACTGTCATAAGATTTTTGTTTCTGGATCACTGTCGCTGAGAAGTCCTGAAAGAACATGATCTTAGAGCCCTCGTAAACTAGGGCCTTCGGATCCTTCTCCTGGACTCTGGAAGCCTCCATGACTCTCTCCTTATCCCGGTAATGATGGAACTGCACCAGGAGAGGATGAGGACGTTGACCCAGACCCAATCTCCGTGCTGCGAACCAGTGAGCCCTCTCTATCTTCAATCCTTTCGTGCCAGCCTCCAAGACAAGGAATTTCGGCAGATAATCTTCAACAAATTCTGCAGGCTGCTCACCTTCTTTACCCTCAGGCAGACCGATGATTGAAATGTTTTTTTCTCCTGCCTTGTTCTCAAGATCATCCACTTGGTCGTGCTAATTACAGACCTGTGTCTCCAGGGCTTGGATCCTATCCTTGGATGAACTGGCATCAGCTTCCACCACTGAGACCCTGTGCTCCAACTCATCCGTCCTTTTCTCCAGGTCTCCCAGCTGCTGCTCATGCTCCTTCAGCATGAGAAAGATTGGAGCCAGATTCTCTTCAATCTGTTTCCCAGCATCTCAAGAGGTTTCATGAGCTCGTTCACCAGGGCTTGGAAAGTAATCGGCTCCGAGGCTGCTGCAAGCTGAACTGCAGACCCGACCTTGGATGCTTCCCCCCGCCCCCCCCCCCCGCCCCTTTTTCGACAGCTCTTGATGGCTGGAAACACAGATAAGTTAATTTTTAGAAGTTTCTTAGGATTCCACAATGTTTCCGGAATCCCAAGATATCGCGATGGCCTGGTTTGGGCGGGTTAAAGGTTCTTCCCGCTTGTGCTGCGATGCAGAGCTCTGCAGTGAGATCTTCTCAGATCACCGCTACCCTGGATCCCCACAATATCATTTTAATTAGGCCTCAGATTAATGACACAGACACACTTCAATTGTGGAAAGGATATAACGGGCTACCAAGTAGAGTTGAGTAGCATCATTGACAACAATGCATCCCTCCCCGATAAGCTCAATGAATTTTATTCTCATTTTGAACTGAAGATCAATGAAATTATGTCACTTACACTGACAGCATCGAGTGCACCTGTACTCACAGTCACTACCGCAGTAGTCAGATTGGCCTTCTTGAAATTGAATCTATAGAATCCATGGCCCGGATGCAGTCTCCAGCTGTGCACACAGATCCTGCAAGGATCAGCTGGTGCGAGTATTTGCAGACACCTTTAACCTCTCGAGTGAAGTTCCCACTTGCCTCAAGAAGACCACTGTCATCCCAGAGCGAGAGTCAATGTGCCTTAATAACTAACGCCCAGTGGTGCTGACATCCATCATTACGAAGCGGTTCAGAATGTTTGTAACGGCACACATCAACTCCAGCTTCTCAAGTTGTCTTGATCAGCTACAATTCACCTATCATCATAATAGATCCACAGCAGTTGCCATCTCCCTGGCCTTACCCTCATCCCTGGAACATCTGGACAACAAGGACACCTACTTTAGACTCCTATTTATTGATTTGAGCTCCATAATTCCAACAAAGCTCATCTCCAAACTCCAAGACCTAATACTCTGTTCCTCCCTCTGCATCTGGTTCCTCAATTTCCTGGCCTGTGGACCACAATCAGTAAGGATAGATGACAACATTTCCTCCTCAATAATCCCTAACACTGGTGCCCCACATGATTGCATATTCAGTCCCTTACTTATACACTCACACCTATTGGCTAAATTCAGCTCTAACTCCATTTACACATTTGCTGATGGCACCACTGCAGTGGGTCAGATCTCAAACAATGATGAGACAGAGTACAGGAAGGAGAAAGACAGCTTAGTGGCATGGTGACAAGACAACAACCTCTCCCTCAGCAATATGAAGGAGCTGATTATTGAATTCAGGAAACAGTGTGGAGGACATGCTCCTGTCTGCATCAATGGTGCTGAGGTGGAGGTGGCGATAGCTTTAAGTTCCTAGGATTAAATATTACCAACACTCTATCCTGGTCCACCCATGTTGACACTGCAATCAAGAAAGCACACCAACACCTCTACTTCCTCAGAAGGCTACAAAAATTTCATAGATCCAGAATGACTCTTACCAATTTCTATAAATGCACCACAGAAAGCTTACTATCTGAATGCATCACAGCTTGGTATGGCAACTGCTCCGCCCAAGATCCCAAGAAACTACAGACAGTTGTGAACACAGCCCAAACCATCACCAATACAAGCCTTCCTTCCATTGACAGAAAAGAACTGTGAACGCAGAAAATCAGAAACTGAAAAAGAAATTCCTGGAAAAGCTCAGCAGGTCTGGCAGCATCTGTGCAGAGAAATCAGAGTTAACATTTTGGGCAGTGAACCTTCCTCAGAACTGATGGTAGCTAGGAAAAAATTGTTTTTAAAGAAGAACATAAGGTGGGGGAAGAGGATAGGGAGCAAAAGATAGGTGGAGATGGAGCCTAAAGAGAGAGAACAATTAGATAGAGAAAGGACTGGAAAATGATCAACCTAGGAGAATGAATAGCTACTAATAGGGACTATTAGTGACTAACAATGGGTTATGTGTAATAGCAGACCATGTGATAACAAGGTCATGGGAGAAGTTGCCTTAAACCCTAAAATTGTTGAACTTGATGTGACTCCAGAAGGCTGTAGAGTTCTTAAGCAGAAAATGGGGACTTTTTTTTGTAGCTTGCGCAAAACTTCGCTGGAGCACTGCAAAAAGCCTGAGGCAGAGATGTTGGTCAGAGAACATGGTGCTGTGGTGAAGTGGAGAAAGTGAGGTCTGCACATGCTGGAGATCAGAGCTGAATTTTTTTAGTATGATTCCTGAAGAAGTGCTTATGCCCGAAACGTCGAATCTCCTGTTCCTTGAATGCTGCCTGCCTGCTAAAGCGCTTTTCCAGCAACATATTTTCAGCTGTGATGAAGTGGCAGGGAACTGGAAGTTCAGGGTCTTTTCTGCAGCCAGAAAGTAGATGTTCAGTGAAGTGGTCACCCAGTCTACGTTTCATTTCCCCAATGTAGAGGAGACCACATTGTGAGCAGCAAGTATAGTTGACTAGATTGAGTGAAGTGCAGGTAAAGTGCTGCTTCACCTGTAAGGTGTGTTTGGGCTCTTGGATACTGAGGAGGGAGGAAGTAAACAGGCAGGTCCTGCAATTACAAGGGAAAGTTCCTTCCAAAGATTCTGTCTACACTTCCCACTACTGTGTGAAATCAACTAACATAATCAGAGACCCCTCTCACCCTGGTATTCCTGTCTTCTACCCTCTTCTATTGGGCAGAAGATATAGAAGTTGTAAACATGTACCAAAAAATTTAAGAATAGCTTCTTCCCTGCTGTTATCAGACTTATGAAAGGAGTCTCATATATTAAGAGTTACTCAGTGCCTTCTCTGTAGCTGTAACATTATATTCTGCATTGCATTCTGATACACTTATGTAAGGTATGATTTAGAGTCATAGAGATGTACAGCACGGAAACAGACCCTTCGGTCCAACTCGTCCTTGCCAACCAGATATCCCAACCCAATCTAGTCCCAATTGCCAGCACCTGACCCATATTCCTCCAAACCCTTCCTATTCATATACCCATCCGAATGCCTTTTAAATGTTGCAATTGTACTAGACTCCACTACTTCCTCTGGCAGCTCATTCCATACACGCATCACCCTCTGCATGAAAAAATTACCCTTTAAGTGTCTTTTATATCTTTCCCCTCTCACCCTAAACCTATGCCCTCTAGTTCTGGACACACCCACCCCAGGAAAAAGACTTTGTCTATTTATCCTATCCATGCCACTCATGATTTTGTAGACCTCTATAAGCTCACCCCTCAGCCTCCGATGCTCCAGGGAAAACAGCCCTAGCCTATTCAACCCCTCCCTATAGCTCAAATCCTCCAAACCTGGCAACATCCTTGTAAATCTTTTCTGAACCCTTTCAAGTTTCACAACATCTTTCCGAAAAGAAAGAGACCA
The DNA here is from genome assembly GCF_020745735.1 of Hemiscyllium ocellatum. Lineage (NCBI taxonomy): Eukaryota > Metazoa > Chordata > Chondrichthyes > Orectolobiformes > Hemiscylliidae > Hemiscyllium > Hemiscyllium ocellatum. The sequence continues at coordinate 85,061,532 of NC_083408.1, forward strand.
GAACTGTACGCAACATTGGAATTTCTTCCTTAAGGCAACAAGACATAAGGGCAGAAGTCGGTCATCACGTCTTAGACATTCGATGATATCATGGTTGATCTGATAATCCTCAGCTCCACTTCCCTACCTTTTCCCATAACCTTTGATTCACTTATGGGAATGTGCATAGGGTATGAACAAGGAGAGAAAGAGTTAAGTTTTGAGTTTTGTGAAACAAAAGGTTCAGCTAAGCATGACTCAGATCAGATAAGAACTTGCAGTAAACAATGAGGTGCTGGAGGCAAAGGTTAACAAGGGGAGAAAGCATTCATTACATAGAGCCATTTAACAAGATGAAGAAACATTCAGTATGTAAAGTCAGTTAACAAGGTGAAAAGTATTCATTATGTGAAGCCAGTTAACAAGGTTAAGTACATTCATTGTGTAACAGTATATGGCTTAATCTCTACTATTGAACTCCCTGATTGTAACGGTCACCTAATCAATATGTATGTTGCCGTATCTGGATGCTCCTCCCTATAAGTGACTATAAAATTCATTAAGAAACTGCTGTTTCAGAGTGACCAAGAACTCATGTCTCTCTGCACATGGGCGATCGTTCTCTCTCCCTCCAAGGCCTGGAATAAAGATGAAGGAGGTAAAATGATACTGTGTCTCCGAGCATTTTGCTTTGACTGGGAGGGAATGAGATGACAATATTGGCATAGTCGGCAGGATCCAAACGAATAGTTAGGATCGGACAGTGTTGGTGATCACCTGAAACACTGGTCCCTCGAGACGGATGGGCCTACAAGGTAAAATTTTAAACCTTGGTCCCTCTCGATATTCCTATGTGACAGAAACGGTCCCCTTGTTCAGTTGCTCTCTGTTCAACGGACTCCTCGAATGGTAATTAGTTCAGTCAAGAGTCAAGTTTTGCAAGCGCACTGACAAATAGAGGTTCAAGTCGTTTGCACTGTATTGGGGTTCATCACCCCTGGATGGGCTTAAATGAAGTTCGAGTTCTCTGTGTTGTATTTGGGTCTGAGTGCCCTGGGTGGGTTTAATCGAAGTTTGAGTTCTCTGTTCAGTATTGGGGTTCGAGTTCCCTTGGTGGGTTAAATTAAGGTTCAAGTCCCATGGGTGAGCTTAATTTGAGGTTCAAGTCCTCCACACTGTATTGGAGTTCGAGTTCTCTATGCTTAATTGAGATTCGAGCTCACTGTATTTAAATGAGATAAAACTATCCTGTGTCTATGAGTGTTTTGCTTTGACTGAAGTGAGAATGTGATGACACTTATAGATTAAAAATCTCTCTCAGCCTTAAATATGTTTGATGACCAAGCCTCAACTTTCTTCTACAGTCAAGAACACCACAGCTTTATGAGTCTCAGAGCAGAAAGTCCTTACCTCTGTGTTAGATGTGCAACTCCTTATGCTCTCTAGCTATAGACTCTCACACAAGGGGAAACAACCTTTTCACGCATAACCTGCCAAAGCCTTTAAGAATCCTACATGTTTTAGTAAGGCTGTCTCTCATTCTGCTATGCCAATGAGGCACAAGCCCAAAATATTCAACCTCTCCTCATAAGACAGTCCCTCTATACCTGGTATCAACCTAGTGAAACCCTCTGGACGGCCTCCAATGTCAGTGCATCTTTCCTAAGATAAGGGGCAAAAATGTTCACAGTATTCCAGCTGTGGTCTGATGAGTGCCTTGTTTAGTTTTAGAAAAATCTTCATACTTACATACTCTGTTCTCTTTAAATTAAAGGTCAACATTCCATTTGCCTTCCCTATTCCCTGCATTTTTGGAGGCAAGCTTTTTGTAATTCATGGTCAAGGACTCTCAAATTCCTATGTTCCACAGCTTTCTGCAGAGTTCCTTTATTTACATAAGGTTCGACTGTTCTTTTCTTTCTGCCAATGTGCATAACCTCACATTTCCCCACATTATACTTCATCTGCCAAGTTTTTGCTCACCCACTTAAACTGTCTACAGGTATTTCTCCGATAACATGCATTTCATAAACGTGATTGGTGAATTGCAGACTTTTTTAATAAAGTGAACTCCCATTCGCTGTTACGCGATTTCATCCCCGAATTGCCAGCCGACTGTGATTTATTCTGCTGGTGCATTTATTGCAACAGGTTGTTGTCTCTGTATATGTTTTGCTTCTATCTGCAACTAAGGTAGGGGAAGTGAACATTGGAATATTTTACTGGAATGCTTACTGTGATCATGCATGGGGTTGAGGGGTTGGGGACTGAGGAGCAGGAAGAGAGAGAGGGAGATAGGTAGCGAAAGAAGGTACAAATACAGTGATGTCCAGTGAGTGTTGGAGAGTAAGCAGGGCCTTTTGTTAAGCAGAATCTCAGTTGCTGGCTATCTGAAGCTTCAACACACAGAAGCTTTACTAGAAAGGGTGTAGGTATGTGATGGTGGGGCGGGGGGGGGGGGGGGGTGGGGGATTGCAAAACTAAGGTCAGACATACTGGCGATCATTACCTATCCCCACCCACGTATCACCCAGTAATGCCTGATCCCAGTTCACTCAGTCTCCGTTTAAAGTAGGGGGAGGATCTAAAAGTCTCGACCCCTCATTCTTTCTGAAATGCAAGACCCATCAAAACCTCCAGCCATACAGAGCATCCCAGCCCATTATTTACTCCCTCCAAGAAAAGGAGATCTTACTTGTTTCCCAAACAGTTTCCCCAAGAAGTTTCCCAAAGTTTAATGGCAGAGAGCTGGGTTCTGGGTAAACTCCACTCCACAAGGAGCTGGGAACACAACAATACATTGGGCGATTTTGCTGGTAACAACTTGGCATTTCTGTAACTGACCATTAGTGGCCAGGTTCGTTAAACTGGAGTCCCTAACCCTGTTTTTCCCATAGGCCCCATTACTTTTATTGCCCGATTTTCTATAACACAATGTCACATGGAAACACAATTACCATGTTACAGATGAACTACCTACATACAGTATTCCTCGTTGTGTCATTTTCACCATGTGCCTTCCCATCTAATTTTGTGTTGTCTGCAAACTTGGCTAAAGTACGTTCACTTTTCTCATCCAAGTGATTGATATGCATTTTAAATAACTGTGACCCCAATACTGATCCCTGTGGCACACCACTAGTTATAGGTTGCTATCCTGAAAATGTCCCCTCATTGAAACCCTCTGATTTTGTTAGTAAGCCTATCCTTTATCCATGCTGTATATTACTTCCAACACCACAGGATATTAACTTTTGAAGTAGCCTAATGGAGAACCCCTTATGAAACGCCTTCTGAAAGTCTAAATATATTATATCCATTGTTTCTCCTTTACATGGAGGCTTTTAACCTCTTCAAAGAATTTAGTAAATTTGTCAGATGTAACTTTCCCCTTCTTCATGCATTTCTAAGTGTTCTGTTATTACATCATTGATAATACTCTAACATTTTTCCAATAACAGATGATAAGTTAACTTGCCTTTAATTACCTTTTTTTTGCCTCCTTCCCTTTCAAAATAAAGATGTAACATCGTCAGTCTTTGAATTCTCTGAAACTTTTCCAGAATTTACTAAGCTTATTACCAGAGCCTCCATTATCTCTGTAGCTACTTTCTTTAATATCCTAGAATGCATCCATCAGGTCTAGGGGACTTACCTGTCTCTAGCCTTATTAGTTTCCCTAGCACTTCTTCTGTAGTGATCTTTATTTTCTCTCCTCCTTTTGACCTTTGAATGTTTAATAATTTTGGGATGTTATTAGTGTCTTCTATTGTGAAAACTGATTAAAAGTATTTATTCAACTCATCTGTCATTTCCTGGGTCTGCATTATTATTTCCCTAGCCTCATTTTCTAAGGGGCCTCTGTTCACTTTAGCTTTTCTCTTTCTTTTCATATATTTGAAGATGTTCTTGTTGTCCATCTTGATACAACTTGCAAGTTTATCCTCCAAGTTTATTTTTTCTTCTTTTTTTCTGGTTTTCTGTTATTGGGTTTTGGAAACATCCTATTCCTTTGGCTTACGACTAATCTTTGCCACATTGTATATTTTTTCTTTCAATCTAATGCTATCTTAACTTGACTAGTTCACCATGGTTGGCTTATCTCCTGAAGAAGGGCTTATGCCCGAAACGTCAATTCTCCTGCTCCTTAGATGCTGCCTGACCTGCTGCGCTTTTCCAGCAACACATTTTTCAGCTCTGATCTCCAGCATCTGCAGTCCTCACTTTCTCCTGGCTTATCTCCTTCTGAGAATCCTTCAACCTCATTGAAATCTGTCTTTGCTGTGAGCCACCAACTATTTTCTTAAAGGTCTGCCATTGTTCCTCAATTGTCTTTGCTGCTAAACTCCTTCTCCAATCCACTCCAACCACCCTGCTCTCATTCCTTTGTAATTATCCTCTTTTAAAATAGATACAATTGTTTCTGGCCCAGGTTCTTGCCTCTTAAGCTGAATGTTAAATTCTACATATTATGGTCAATGTTTCTGAAGGGATCTTTTACTCTGACATTATTTATTAAATTTGTCTCATTGTACATCACCAGATCCAAAATTGCCTGATCTCTGGTTGGATCCACAACATACTGTTCAAGGAAACTGTCCCAAATATATACTATGAATTCTTCTTTCTGGCTTCCTCTACCAATCTGACTATCCCAATCTAAATGAAAATTAAAGTGACCCGCGAATGTTATATGCACTCATTATTGCCTGATTGATTCTCTGCCCCACCATATAGCTACTGGTAGGCAGCGTACAGACTATTGCCACCAGTGTCTTCCTTCCCCTTTTATTTCTCACCTCCACAAATATAGATACTACATCTTCCAATTCAAGATCACCTCTTGAAATCATAGATATTCGATTTGTGTGAACAATAGTACCCATCACCCTCTCCTTCCTGCCTGACCTTTCAAACAGTCACACTCCTGAATATTTAGGTACTCGCTTTGATCTCCTTGTAACCATATCTCTGTAATGACTATACAATCAGACCAATTAAATCCATTTTTGTGCAGTTAATTCATTTATTTTGCCCCTAATTCTACAAGCATTTAAGTACATAGCCCTTTTGACCCTATTTATGCTATTTTTCTATGTTTGTATTCTCTGTCCCTTCCTGTCCCACCTGGGTATCATTAACTAAATTGCTGCCCAGTAATTCTACCATATTTTCTTGCTTTGGAAGCCAATATTTCCCCTCTCCCAAACCTTCCCTCTCAATTAGTTTAAAGCCCTCCTCCTATGAAAAGAAACTCCACATATATCCTTGATTTTTCACTTTCTATATTAGATATCGTTGAAACCTCAATAAATTAGATGGCCAATTTTTACCAAATTATGCAGGCAGCTTTGCAATGAAGGTTGTTAAATATATCACTGTGGTAAGCTTGCAACTGAAATCTAGGATCTCATCTCAACCCAAGTAAAGGGTTCATACAATATCGTCTACTGATGATTAAAATATCAACTTAGTGGCACAACACATTTTCTGACAGATCATTGGGGTTAACCACAGTAAGAAAAGGAACGTAAAATGAAAGAAGTTTTTCGTATCAAACTCACTTGCTATTAACCAATAATGGTAAGAGTGTGACTGGGCAAACACAATATATCCTGCTGTCAACAATTCATCACTGTATTATGAATAAATAAGATCAGGAACGAGGTAAGGGCACAACCCATAAAAAGACAGAACAAGTATACATTTATATACATCCTTTTAAAACCCAGAACTTCTCAAAACCTTAACAGCAAATTTAGTTCTTTTAAAGTGTAGTCACTATTTTAATGTTGAAAATACAGCAGCCAACTTGCATAGAACAAGGTCTTAAAATAGCAACAGGGAAATCATGAGATGGTGGCATGATAATGTCACAGAGACCTAGGCTAATATTCTTGAGGGCATGGCTTCAAATCTTGCCATGGCAGCAGTTGGAATTTAAATTCAATTAATAAATCTTGAACTGAAAGCTAGTTTCAATAATAATGTCTTTCAAACTATCATTCATTACTCGAAAACCTCATCTGGGTCACCAATTTCTTTAGAAAACAGAGTCTGCCAATCTTACCTGATCTGGCTCACATCCAACTCCAGAGCCACGGCAATATATTTGACTTCTAACTGCTGCCTGACATGGCTGAATAATTACAGTCAAATGGACACATGGAGAGCAAATTGTCAATAATGACGGCTTTGCCAAAGACATAGATATCCCAGGAAAGAATTTAAAAAGTCATGTTACAAAATCATGCCTAATAAAAAGTGATTTTATGAAATTACTGGCTGGAAACCACTGATTGCAATCTAAAAAGACTATGTGCCTCCAGATCACTAGAGTGTTTCAATGTCTAAGATGGCTGGGTATTTACATTATGGATCTGACAAATGCAAAACCCATTAAGTGGAATCAAACTATTTGCAAGAATTGCTACAGTTAGCTTAGGATGCAGCAAAACAGTGTAGAATTGCCTCATTGAAGAATTGTCTCAAGCAGAAATGGAAATAAGATGTATCAATAATCATTCACTTTGATTAACTTTTCACAGAGCAAAATTAATAGTTAAGAAGCTCAAATATTCAACAAATTTAAATGTTTATATCAAAGAATACGAAACTTTTCTCAAAATGGAAAATATTGACAGTACACATGTATAATTAGTTTTCCAAGACTAAGTACGTTTTTCAGCAGTAATTAAGGCTTACTATATGATTTGAAACTATTTAACTGATTTAACAGCTACATTACACTATAAAGGGGAAGTTCTTGTCAGCTACAGAGTCATAGAATCATAGAAATGTATAGCACGGAAACAGACCTTTTGGTCCAACTCATCCATTCTGACTAGATATCCTGACCTAATCTCGTCCTACCTGCCAGCACTTGACCCATATCTCTTGAAACCCTTCCTATTCATGTACCCATCCAGCTGCCTTTTCAATATTGCAATTGTACCAGCCTGCACCACTTCCTCTGGTGCTCATTCCATACACGCACCACCCTCTGTGTGAAAATTATGCCCCTTAGGTCCCTTTTATATCTTTCCCCACTCACCCTAAACCTATACCCTCACTCACCCCAGGGAAAAGACTTTGTCTATTCATCCTATTTGTGCCCTTCATGATTTTATAAACCTCTATAAGATCACCACTCAGCCTCCGACGCTCCAGGGAAAACATCCCCAACCTGACCAGCCTCTGGCTATAGCTCAAATCATTCAACTCTGGCAAAATCCTTGAAAATCTTTTCTGAACCCTTTCAAGTTTCACAACATTCTTGCGATAGGAAGGAGACCAGAATTGCACGCAATATTCCAAAAGTGGCCTAATAAATGTCCTGTACAGCCGCAACATGACCTCCCAACTCCTACACTCAATGCTCTGACGAATAAAGGAAAGTATACCAAACGCCTTCTTCACTACCCTATCTATCTGCAACTCCACTTTCAAGCAGCTATGAACCTGCACTCCAAAGTCTCTTTATTCAGCAACACTCCCTAGGACCTTACCATGAAGTGTATAAGTCCTGCTCGGATTTACTTTCCCAAAATGTAGCACCTCACTTTTAGCTAAGTTAAACTCCATCTGCCACTCCTCAGACCACTGGCCCATCTGATCAAGATCCCGTTGTAATCTGAGGTAACCTTCTTTGCTGTCCACTACACCTCCAATTTTGGTGTCATCTGCAAACTTACTAACTATACCTCCCATGTTCACATCCAAATCATTTATAAAAATGACGAAAAGTAGAGGACCCAGCACCCATCTTTGTCGCATACCACCGGTCATAAGCCTCCAGTCTGAAGAGCACCCTCCACTACCACACAGTCTTCTATCTTTGAGCCAGTTCTGTATCCAAATGGCTAATTCTCCTGATATTCCATGCAATCCAACCTTGCTAACCAGTCTCCCATAAGGAACCTTGTTGAATACCTGACTGAAGGCCATATAGACAACATCCACCACTCTACCCTCATCAATCCTCTTCAATACTTCTTCAAAAAATACAATCAAGTTTGTGAGCCATGATTTCCTGCGCACAAAGCCAAGCTCACTATCCCTAATTAATCCTTGCCTTTCCAAATTCTTATAAATCCTGTCTGCACTTTATCACCTCAGGATTCCCTCCAACATCCTACACACACTGACGTCAGGCTCACCACAGTTCCCTGGCTTGTCCTTGCCACCTTCACAGTACCACAATAACCTACTCGCAGTCTTTCAGCACCTCACCTGTGACTATCAATGATGCAAATGTCTCAGCAAGGAGCCCAACAATCACTTTGCTAGCTTATCACAGAATTCTAGAGTATACCTGATCAGGTCCTGATGAATTATCCACTTTCATGTGTTTTCAAGACATCCAGGACTTCATCCTCTGTAATTTGGAGATTTTTTCAAGATGTCACTATCTATTTCCCCACAATCTATACGTTCCACGACCTTCTCCACAGTAAACACTGATACAAATACTTGTTTAGTTTCTCCCCTATCTCCTACAGGTCCACAGACAGACTGCCTTGTTGATCTTTGAGGGGCCCTATTCTATTCCTTGTTATCCTTTTGCCTTTAATGTATTTATAAAATCCCTTTGGACTCTCTTTAACCCTATTTGCTAAAGCTATCTTATGTCACCTTTTTGCCCTTCTGATTTCCCTCTTAAGTATACCCCTATTGCCTTTATACTCTTCTAAGGATTCTCTCAATGTCTCCTGTCTCTACACCTAACATATGCTTCCTTCTTTTTCTTAACCAAAACCTCAATTTCTCTAGTCTTCCAGTATTGCCTCCAACCACCAGCCTTTCCTTTCACCCTCATGGGTACTATCTCTGGACTCTCATTATCTCAATTCTGAAGGCTTTCCATTTATCTGCAAACATCTGTGCCTCAGATTAGAGAGTCCCCGAACACAACTGATCACTTGGAACCCGACGTACCATTCATTTCCTTTAGTCTGTCTCGATATCAGAAACTTCGATGTTCGTGCTACACTCCCCTGAGAGTCCATCACCCCCTGAAGTTTCCAAAACAGCATACTTATTTGAAGTAGGGATAACCACAGAAGATTCCTGTATTAACTGCCTACTTCTCCTACCTTTCCGAGAGTTAACCTATCTATCTGACTATATCTGTGGCTTTCCTCCCTTCCTATAAATGCCATCCATCACACCCCCGGTTCTTATAAATTCCTCACTGCCTCTAACTGTTGATCCAACCAATCCATGCGATCTGATAGGATTCACAACCAAAGACATTTCTTTCAGACATAATCATTCGTAACATGTACACTCTCCCTCAACTCCTACATCCAACAAGATGAGCATATCATTCTACTAAAGGCCATCTTCACTCCTTCACAATCTACAGACCCAGGAAATAGCATCATGCTTTACTATAAATAAGAAGTGCTCCAGGCTAACTTAGTACTTACAGTGTATATTTTTACAATTTAATCAAGAGACAGATTTCAATAAAACATACAATCAAGAACCCACTCTATCCACTACTGTAGACTTACCGCAAGGTTACAGGTTAAAATTATGCACTTATCTGTTCCTGTGCTGTGAGCTCTTCCACACAGGTTCCTTCAAGATCAGTTGTGAATTTTGCTGTTTGTTAAGATTTTCTAGATGCACCCCGACATCCAGAGATACATGAATTCAAATAGCAAAGGCAGTACCTATGCAGATTCACTGTTGTGTCAATTAACAGTGGAGGCTTATTTATCTCTCTCCTTCACTGACCATGTGCTGCCTTTTGTCTGTCCTTCTCCTTTTTAAAAGTGCCGTTGTTTTGACATTTTTTTCTCCAACATTCCAAAACAATACAACTGCATAAAAAGCAGTAATTGTTGCTCCTGGAATTCAAGGAAATCACTTCCAACACCTAAAATACCTCAAAGAAGGAGCAGTTCTTACAGCCACAACGTTTTCCCACCCTCCATCTTGGATATATCTAATTGATTACAGGCAATAGCGGTTTCGATAGAGAAACAGAGGGGGAGAAGCATAGAATTACTGACAGCAACTTCTGACCTATGTGGAGCCCTTAAGGTGTCAGTTTGAAAGGGGAAATAGCAATCACCTTTTGCTGTTGTTGTTACAGCAATAAATGTTGACATTAAATACAAGCTATCCTCATTTTTCTCTTATTAACGGGCATCAGTCATTTCTGAGCTAAACTAAAGACATATGGTAAATGTTGATAAAGAGGTGATGCAGGTGCAATAACTCTAATATTAAGATAGCCACCACAGAAGAAGTTGTTATCGACTTTATTATAAAATTAGTCTGAATACTAACATAATGGTTGGAGAGATAATCTTTTATGTGGGGGAGGGGGGTTGGACCGGGGTTCTAGGGGCGGGCGGGGGTCGGTGTTGAGGGCGGGGTGCCCCGCAATGTGTGCTGCTGCTAGTCTCCTGAACGGGGAGCAGACTTTAAAGCTCTGAGCCCCAGAGTAAAGGCATTTAATCAATTTTCTGAATACTCAATTATCCGAACGAGATAGTGCCTGCCATTTTCATTCGGATAATCGAATTTCCACTGTATACACAATTCTGCAGAGTTCAAGGTTAATATAAAATTGGAGGGATATATTTCATATTAGCAGTCCAAATACACACTGAAAATGTCAAAGCAGGTAATCTCCTTATTCAAGGAAATAGTACTTGATAAACTGAAATATATTTAAAATATTAAACCTTGTAACTAATAATGGCTGCTTATACAATTGTTAACTATTAAATAAATGGCCAGTCTAATTTAAGTGTGAACATGTTTATAATACTTTGCCTGTGTTGCTTAAACATGAATGAAATAGTCCATTGACCAAAATATCATTGAATCCCAACATTTGGCCAGTCGAGTCCACATCAACCCTCCAAAGATAAATGTGAGGTGCTGCATTTTGGGAAAGCAAATCTTAGCAGGACTTATACACTTAAAAGTAAGGTAATAGGGAGTGTTTCTGAACAAAGAGACCTCGGAGTACAGGTTCATAGCTCCTTGAAAGTGGAGTCGCAGGTAGTGAAGGCTGCAGTTGGTATGCTTTCCTTTATTGGTCAGAGTATTGAGTACAGGAGTTGGAAAGATATGTTGCGGCTGTACAGGACATTGGTTAGACCACTTTTGGAATATTGCATGCAATTCTGGTCTCCTTCCTATTGTAAAGATGTCGTGAAACTTAAAAGGGTTCAGAAAAGATTTCAAGGATATTGCCAGGGTTGAATGATTTGAGCTATAGGGAGAGGCTGAGCAGGCTGGGTCTGTTTTCCATGGAGTATCGGAGACTGAGGGGTGACCTTATAGAGATTTACAAAATAATGAGGGGCATGGATTGGATAAACAGTCAAATTCTTTTCCCTGGGGTAGGAGCATCCAGAACTAGAGGGCATAGGTTTTGTGTGAGAGGGAAAAGATATAAAAGACACCTGAGGGACAACTTTTTCACGCAGAGGGTGGTACGTGTAAGAGCTGCCAGAGGAATTGGTGGAGGCTGGTACAATTGCAACATTTAAAAGCCATCTGGATGGGTATATGAATAGGAAGGGTTTGGAGGGTTATGGACAGGGTGTTGGCAGGTGAGACTAAGATTGGGTTGGGATATCTGGTTGGCATGGACAAGTTGGACTAAAGGGTCTGTTTCCATGATGTACATCTCTATGTCTCACTGACATAAGGAGAGAACCAAAATGTATATTCACCACAAATGGATCTGTGCTGATAAACCATAGGTTATACCACAAATCTAGTAATAAAATTGAAACTGTGACAGTCACTCTTTGAACAGTCATGCTTACTGGCCACCGAAACAGAGTTTCTAATGCCAAAACTTTGCAGCAGGCCTACGACGGAAATATATTCATGAGTGCAAGATGATGTATTGAAATGGCAAATTTCGGCAAGGTTGGAATCATTGCTACAAACAAAGAGAGCAATCACCCACTTTATGTTTGCTCTCACCAGTATACAGGTGAGCAGCAAACACAGTACACTAGACTGAAAGAAGTGCAATAAATTGCAGAAGGTTAGCGTACAGGCAGTGCAAGTAATCAGGACAGCTAAGAGAATGCTATGTTTTATTGCAAAAGAAATTGAATGCAGAAACAGGGTACTGATGAAATCATATCTACACTGTAATATGAGAAGTTGGGCCTGTACCCTCTGAAGTTTAGAAGAGCCAGAGCTGACTTAAATGAAAAATAAGATCCAGGAAGGACTCGATTGTTTGGAGGCAAAAAGGAGATTTCCTCTTGTAGAAAAATCCAGAACTAGGGGTCATGGTTAAAAATGACCTACTTAAGACTAAAATACAGGGATTTCTTTTCTCTATAGGTTTCCTTCCTCAAACGTTAGTGGATGCAGAATCTTAAAACATTTTTAAGGAAGACATTAGTACAATCTTGATTACTGAGATTAAATTTTAACAGGGTTATGCAGGAATGTAAAGTTAAGATTAAAATCAGATCTGCCATGATCTTATTGGATGGTGAACCAGGCTCACATAGATTGGTCTACTCTTGTTGCTTGTTCACTTGTACAAGTAAATTGATGTTTCACTGGGAAGCTATTTTTGAGACCTTGAACAGTAAAACATAAAAGGGCAAGTGTTACAGTTTTTGCAATGGCATGGGAAGGGCCATTTTCAAGTTGAAGAAGGGACACTGGACCCAAAATGTTAACTCTGACTTCTGAGCACAGTTGCTGTCAGACCTGCTGAGCTTTCCTCACAATTTCTGTATTTGTTTTTGATTTCCAGCATCTGCTGTTCTTTCATACTTTTTATTAAGGTACCAATGGACATGGTGAAAGGTGTTGGCAGTGAGAGAGGAATGGACCAAGGTTTCATGGAGGGAACACCTACAATGGAGAGATGGGGAAAATAGATTTGGTTGTAGCAACCTATTGGAGATGTAAAAAATAGCAGAAAGTAATCCTTTGAATCCCAACACTGATGGCATGGAAAGTGAGGATAAGGGGAATACTATTGTTAGTTTGGGACAGAGAGGCAAAGGTGAGGACAGAAGTGCAGAAAATGGGTCAGTCCTGTCTTAGAGTCATACAGCAAGGAAACAGACCCTTCAGTCCAATGCCAACCATGTTTCCCAGACAAAGGTAGTTCCACTTACCTGCGTTTGGTCCATATCCCTCTAAACCTCTCTCATTCATTTACCTATTTATTCAAATATCTTTTAAATGTTGTAACTTCCTCTGGCAGTTCGTTCCACATATGAATCACTCTCTGTATGAAAAAGTTGCCTCAAGGTTCCTTTTAAACGTTTCTCTTCTCACATTAAAAATATGCACCCTAGTTGTGAACACCCCTAACCATGAAAATTACTTTTGTTATTCACCCTTATCTATGATTTTATAAACCTTCATAAGGTCACCCCTCAAACTCCTACTTCCAGTGAACAAAGTCCCAGCCTATTCTTACAACTCAAATCCTCCAGTCCCATCAACATCCTGGTAAATCTTTTCTGAATCCTCTCCAGTTTAATAATGGCCTTCCTGCAACAGGGCAACCAGAACTGTACACAGTGGCCTATCGTCGCCTAACCAACATCCTGTACAACCTCAACATGACGTTCCAACTCCCATACTCAAGTTGAGCAATGAAGCCAAGCATGTTAAATGTTTTCTTAACCACTCTGTTTACCTGTGATGCAAATTTCAAAGAATTATGTACCTAAACTCCTAGGTCTCTCTGTTCGACAACACTACTCAGGGCCCTACCATTAATTGTATAAATCTTGCCCTTGTTTTACCAAAATGGAATACCTCACATTTATCCAAATTAAACTCTATCTGCTACTCCTTAGCATTAACGACATCAGGGCGGTGCTAAGAGATGAAATAGGTTCTATGGAGAATAAGGTTAAATCCACTTAGGTGGAAATTAGAAATTTTAAGAAGACAGCTCATGCTTGTTTCTGGGCTGTAAACTTTCTTTGTTCTTTGAAAAAGTCACTGATAGGAGTAGTCAATAAACCTCCAAATAATACATCACATTGGGGTGGGCAATAATCAGAGAAGTAACTAATGTCTATAAAAATGATATGGCAATTATCATGGGAGAGTTTAATCTACATATAGATTGGTCGAACCAGCTCGGTCAGAGTTGCCTTGAGGAGGAGTTCATTGAATGTATCTGCAACAGTTTTTTTCAATAGTATGTAATGGAACTGACGAGGGCGCAAGCTATCTTAGTACTGGTGCTGTGTAACAAGGCAGGAATAATTAATAATCTCATAGTTAGGGATCCTCTTGGAAGGAGCAATCACAGTGTGGTTGAATTTAGATGGAGAGTATGAAGGTAAAATCTAATACCAGGGTTCTGTGCTTAAACAAGGGAGACTACAATAGAATGAGGAATGAGTTGGTTAAAGTAGACTGAGAACAAAGACTTTATGGTGGGACAGTTGACAAGCAGTGGAGGAATTTCAAAGTAATTTTTCAACGTGCTCAGCAAAAGTATATTCCAGTGAAAAGGTCTGTGAGAAAAGGGGTAATCTGGCATGGGTACCTCAGGCAATAAGAGAGGCTATCAAATTGAAAAAGAAGGCATACAAAGTGGTCAAGATCAGCAGGAAACTAGAAAACTGGGAAAGCTTTAAAGGTCAACAAAAAGCCACAAAAAGAGCCATTAAAAAATGGAAGTTAAAACATGAGAAAAAACTAGCACCGAATATAAAGATAGATAGCAAAAGTATATAAAATGAAAAAAGTAGCTAAAGTAAACATTGATCCTTTAGAGGATGAGAAGGGGCAATTAGTCATGAGATATGATGAAATGACCAAAGCATTGAATAGGTACTTTGTATTGGTCTTCACAGTGGAGGACAGGAATAATATGCCAGTAATTGACAAAGAGACGAAAGTAGGTGAGGACCTGGAAACAATCATTATCACGGAAGAGGTAGCATCGGGCAAGTTAAAGGAGCTAAGGATAGACAAGTCTCCTGGCTTTAATGAAATTCATCCCGGAGTACTAAATGAAATGGCGGCAGAAATAGCAGGTGCGCTGGCGGTAATTTTCCAAAATTTGCTGGACTCTGGGGACGTTCCAGCAGATTGGTAAACAGCAAATATGACGCCACTGTTTAAAAAAGGTGGTAGAAAAAAGATGGGGAATTATAGATCTGTTAGCTTAACTTCTCAAGTGGTGAAGATATTTGAGTCTATTATCAAGGAAGAAATAGCAAGGCATCTAGATAGAAATTGTCCAGTTGGACAGACGCAGCATGGGTTCATGAAGGGCAGGTCATGCTTAACTAATCTTTTGGAATTCTATGGAGACATTACAAGCACAGTGGATAAGGGGACCCTGTAGATGTGGTGTACTTAGATTTCCAAAAGGCCTTCAACGATGTGCTGGACAAGAGGCTGCTGTATAAGATAGCGATGCAAGGTATTATGGGTAAAGTATTAGCATAGGTAGAGAATTGATTGACTAACAGGAAGCAAAGAGTGGGGATAAATGAGTGCTATGCTTGTTGGCAATCAGTAACTAGTGGTGTCCCTCAGGGATCACAAGTTCACAACTTCCAAAGATGATTTGGAGTTGTGTTTAGTGTGTCAAAGTTTGCAGATGATACCAAAATGAGTACAGAGCAAAATGTGCAGAGGACTGTGAAACTTTGCAAAGATATTTTAAGTTGAGTGGACAAAGGTTTGACAGGTGGAATAAAAGATTAATAAATGTGAAGTCATCCATTTTGATAAGAGTAACAGTAAAAAGGACTATAACTTGAATGGTAAAAATTTGCAGCATGCTGCTATGCAGAGGGACCTGGGTGTCCTTGCGCATGAATCACAGAAGGTTGGTCTGCAGGTACAATGGGTAATTAGGAAGCAAATGGGATTTTGTCCTTCATTGCTAAAGGGATTGAGTTTAAAGCAGGGAGGTTATGTTGCAGCTGTATACAGTGCTGGTGAGGCCACACCTGGAGTACTGCTTGCAGTTTTGGTATCCTTACATGAGAAGGGATGTACCTACACTACAGGGGTATCCAGGAGTTCATTAGAT
The DNA here is from genome assembly GCF_020745735.1 of Hemiscyllium ocellatum. Lineage (NCBI taxonomy): Eukaryota > Metazoa > Chordata > Chondrichthyes > Orectolobiformes > Hemiscylliidae > Hemiscyllium > Hemiscyllium ocellatum. The sequence continues at coordinate 85,077,541 of NC_083408.1, forward strand.
TAGATTATTTACAGTGTGGAAACAGGCCCTTCGGCCCAACAAGTCCACACCGACCCGCCGAAGCGCAACCCACCCATACCCCTACATGTACCCCTTACCTAACACAACGGGCAATTTAGCATGGCCAATTCACCTGACCCGCACATCTTTGGACTGTGGGAGGAAACCGGAGCACCCGGAGGAAACCCACGCAGACACGGGGAGAACGTGCAAACTCCACACAGTCAGTCGCCTGAGGCGGGAATTGAACCCAGGTCCCTGGCGCTGTGAGGCAGCAGTGCTAACCACTGTGCCACCGTGCCGCCCTAAGGTTGAGGGGGGTTGGCTTCTGAGGAAAGACTTAGTAGACTGGGATTATATTCATTGGAATTCAGAAGAATGAGGGAGGCTCTTATAGGAACACATAAAATTATGAAGGGAATAGATAAGATAAACGTAGAGGGGATATTTTCACTGGCAGGTGAAACGAGGACAAGATGCCATAGTGTCAAAATCAGGGGGAGCAGATTTAGGACTGAATTGAGAAGGAACTTCTTCATCCAAAGCATTGTGAATCTATGGATATCGTTGATCAGTAAAGCAGTTGATGTTACTTCAGTCAATGTTTTTAAAGCATTTTTTTGAACAATAAGGAATTAAGGGTTATGGTGAGAGGGTGGATATGTGGAGCTGTGGATATATGTCATCCACAGATTCAATCAATAAGCACATCGACCTGGAACTGACAACCCGAAGCAGCAGAGACAAACCACTATAAATGCTGGAGGAAACATCACAGAAGCGCTTCACAGAAGGCTCCCAAGCACTGAGGATGTCACCTAGACAGGGGACGAAATGTCTGCAACACAAATTCCCAGCTTGGCGAACAGAACCACAATATACCACCAATTTTGGTGATCTGCAAACTTACTAACCATACCTCCTAAATTCTCATCTACATCATTTATACTGTATAGGTTGTCACAATATTAGTCTTTTTACAAGGTTACAATGCCCTTGAGTTTTTTTCCCCCAGAGAGGGTAATTGGCCAGGCTCCAACCAGGATGGATTTGAAAGGTTTATTGCGGCCCTTTTTGTCCAACCCTAACAGGTAATGCCTCCAGTCTAAGGCTTTCATGTCTTATGAAAAACCAGTATAATCAAAGTGGGTGGCAAGCTATTTTTGTGTAGCTAACCTTCGTTTAGATTAGGGTTTTTGATTCAGTTCAGCAGCAGTGTGTGTGAAGAAAGGTGGCTGTGGCAAGTTCAGCCGAGTACGCTCTCTCTCGAACTTCAGGCCCTGGTTTGTTTCATTTTTACTTTTGCTGCGTAGGGATGTGTTTATTGGGACTGTTGCAAGTATTTTCGGAACACCATCATTAAGTCAGGATAATGTGTCAGGTTTTTGGATATGATAAGTAATCCGGTATTCTAATTTCTGTTTCTTGTGTTTCATTCATAATTTTGTAAATAAATTTTGTTTGTTTAAAACTTGGCAGTTGGATCAGCTAATCCATTATACACTTACCTTAAACAAGTAGCAAAGTTACAGTCTGGGCTACCTGCTAAAAAATGTTTTGAAGGGTTGGGCCTCGCCCATAACAAAGTGACAAATAAAAGTTGACCCAACGCTGATCCCTGCAGTGAGGGAGACACTAATGAGTATTTTGCATCAGTATTTGTGGGCGGCACGGTGGCACAGTGGTTAGCACTGCTGCCTCACAGCGCCTGTAGATCCGGGTTCAATTCCCGACTCAGGCGACTGACTGTGTGGAGTTTGCACATTCTCCCCGTGTCTGCGTGGGTTTCCTCCGGGTGCTCCGGTTTCCTCCCACAGTCACAAAGATGTGCGGGTCAGGTGAATCGGCCAAGCTAAATTGCCCGTAGTGTTAGGTAAGGGGTAAATGTAGGGGTATGGGTGGGTTGCGCTTCGGCGGGTCGGTGTGGACTTGTTGGGCCGAAGGGCCTGTTTCCACACTGTAAGTCTAAGTCTAAGTATTTACTATGGAGAAGGACATGGAAGGTACAGAATGTCAGGAAATAGATGGTGACATCTTGAAAAATGTCCAGAGTACAGAGGTGGTGGTGCTAGATGTCTTAAAAAGCATAAAGGTGGATAAATCCCCAGGACCTGATCAGCTGTAACCTAAAACTCTGTGAGAAGCTAGGAAATTGATTGTTGGGCCTCTTGCTGAGATGTTTGTATCATCGATAGTCACAAGTGAGGTGCCAGAAGTCTGGAAGTTGGCTAACGTGGTGCCACTATTTAAGAAAGGTGGGAAGGAATAGCCTGTGAGCCTGACATTAGTGCTGGGCAAATTTTTGGGAGGGAATCCTAAGGGACAGGCTTTACATGCATTTAGAAAGACAAGGACTCTTTAGGGACAGTCAACATAGCTTTGTGCATGGGAAATCATGTCTCATGAACTTGATTGAACTTTACGAGGAAGTAACAAAGAGAATTGATGAGGGAAGAGTGGTGGACGTAATCTATATGGACTTCAGTAAGACATTCAACAAGGTTCCTCATGGTAGACTGATTAGCAAGATTAGATCACATGAAAAAGAAGGATAACCAGCCAAATGGATATAGAACTGGCTCAAAGGTAGAATATAGAGGGTGGTGGTGAAGGGTTGCTTTTCAGACTGGAAGCCTGTGACCAGCAGTGTGCCACAAAGATCGGCACTGGGTCCACTGCTTTTTGTCATTTATTTCAGGTGTTGGCTTGGTTGGGTAGACAAAGCTTGGGACAGCAATGGCTCTTTCAGTTGCCAAGAGTTTTCTGGAAGTGGAGGAGGTGAACATAGTAGTTTTGCAAAAAGTGAATATGACCAGGTTGCTGGAATTACCAGACAAGCTGGGATTGGAGCTGCCTCCTTCTGTGAGGAAAGGGGAGATAATTACAGCAGTAGCTCAGCATTTAAATATGCTGGAAACACCATCAGAATCTATAGAAATGGCAGGAATTCAATTGCACATGAAGCTTGAGTTAGAAGTGAGAGATAAAGAAAGGGCAGCAGAATTGAAATAGTTTGAGTTACGATTAAAAGCAGAAGAGGAGAGGGAAAAAGAGAGCAGATAAGAAAGAAAAAGGAGAGAATGCATGAACGTCAGAATTGACACTTAAAAAGGGAAGTCAGCTTAAAAGGCTGGAGATAAAGGCTGAAGGTGACGTTAGCAAGGAAGTAGTGAGAACTCATGTGGAAGACCAGAAAGTTAAAATAGCAAGGTTAGCAGCTGAAGTGGCTGATGATTATGAGCTTGTCCATAAAGCACAGTTTGACTTACAGAATCAATTTCAGTCTATGAATGATAGAAATTGGGGCAAAGAGAAATCCTCATTGGAAAAGGAAAGGTAGATCTCAGTGAAGGTCATTAAGAGAACTTACCACAGGATAAAAAGAAAACCCTTGAAGGGGACAGAGAAGTTAAAAAGTTCCGGTGTTCTCATTGTCATAAAATGGGCCACATGAAATCAGTGTTGATAGGCTAGGAGAAAGCCAGATGTAGGAAAACCAGACAAGCCTGGGAGTTTCGTTGGACTAGTGACAAAACGTTAGATATAGCCTCAGAACGTACAAGATGATCAAAGGTTGGTTAAGGAGGAAGTGCCAGATTTGTTTAAAAAAATACCTGCAAAGGTAATGTTTATTCACAAAGGCCAGGAGTAGCAGGTAAAGAGCTTACAATATTAAAGGACACAGGATCCTCTCAGTCCGTGATGCTGAAGGATGGGGAGATTTGTATTCCTGAGGGACTACTGCCAGAAAAGGTACTGATAACAGGAATCCATGGTGAGACAAAAAGTGCTCAATTATGTAAAGTGAGGCTAGAATGTCGAGAGAAGAGTGAAGATTTGTGGTAGGAGTCCTGGACAAACTCTCAGCTCCAGGAATATAATTGTCCTTGCAAATGATCTAATTCATTCACTGGTAGACATGCTGCCTACCCTAGTTGAAAAGCCAGTGGAGACTCAGGCAACTGAAGCACTGCAGGAGTCTTATTTGGAAATTCTCCCAGATTGTGTCTTAACAAGGTCACAGAGGCACAAGCTGAAGCAGGAGAGATCAAAAGGTATAGATAAGGAAGCTGAAATTAATTTTTGGGCACTGAAAGAAGAGGACCATTAAAATTGATTAAGGAGAAATTAATAAGTCCGAATTCAGAGACCACACATTTGGATGATATGTCAAATTTTAGAGAACAATTAAATAGAGCTGGGGAATTGGCTTGACAGCATTTAAAAGTATTGCAGCACACAAATAAATAGCAAGTGGATGAGAAACCACAAATTCGCAATTTTGCAACTGGGGTAAGGGATTGATATTACTTCCAGTAATAGGTGAACCTTTAAAAGCAAGGTTTAGTGGACCTTATCAAATTGAGAAGAAATTGAGTGAGGTGAACTACTTGGTAGGGACTCCAGATGTAAAGAAATTTCAAAGTATGTCATGTGAACATGCTCAAAAGGTATTCTGACAGGGAAGGAAAGCAAGAGGAGAAGATGCTAGTGATTACAGCACGGAAGAAAGAACCAAGTTCAGAGGATTCTAAATTGGACATTCCTCAAATCAAGTTGGACAATGAGGAAGTTGTCAAAAATTGGGATAAATTATTAATTAACCTTCCACAAGAAAATCAAAATGACCTGAAAGAGTTATTACTATTACATGGGGAGATATGCAGAAATAATCTGGAAAGTACTAACCTAATTGTGCATGATGTAGATGTAGGAAATGCTGCTCAAATTAAGCAACACTCTTATAGGCATAACCTTCTGAAGTTGGCACAGGTTCAGAAGGAGATAGAGCGCATGCTCCAAGATGGCATAATCAAAATGAGTTACAGTGACTGGAGCTCATGCGTAGTTATGTTGCCAAAGTCAGATGGTACCCAATGGGTTTGTGTAGGCTATTGCACAGTCAATGCTGTTACAAAGACTGATGCATATCCAATTCCACGTTTAGAGGACTGTGTGGAAAACATGGACTAGGAACTTACATTTCTAAGTTGGACATGCTCAGAGGCTATTGGCAAGTACCGCTGTCAGAGAAAGCAAAGGCAATTTTGGCTTTCGTAACGCGAAATGGACTATATCAGTTCAACGTCATGCCATTTGGTATGAAAAATGCTCCAGCCACATTTCAGAGACTAACTAATAAGGTCATTGCTGGATTACCAAACTGTGTTGTTTACATTGATTAGATTAGATTCCCTACAGTGTGGAACAGTCCCTTTGGCCTAACATGTCCATACCGACCCTCCAAAGAGTAACCCACCCAGACCCATTTCCCTCTGACCAATGCATCTACACTATGGGCAATTTAGTATGACCAATTCACCTAACTCATTCACCTCACATTTTGGACTGTGGGAGGAAACCGGAGCATCCGGAGGAAACCCACGCAGACATAAGGAGAATATGCAAACTCCACACAGACAGTTGCCCAAGGATCGAATCGAACCTGGGACCCTGGTGCAGTGAGGTAGTAGTGCTAACCACTGAGCCACTGTGATGACCTGGTGATTTTTAGTCACTCATGGAAGGAACATTTACAGCATTTATCAGACTTGTTCAATCAACTTCGGAAGGCAAGCTTGGTGGTAATCCTAGCTAAAAGTGGACATGCCAAATCCCAAGTCACCTTCCTAGGCCGTGTTAATGGACACGGACAAATTGGCCCCACGGGAGGCGAAGACAAAAGTAATGGAGGAATTTCCCACCACGTCAATGAAAAGAGCAGTACGATAGTTCCTGGGGTTGAGTGAACTTTACTGAAAGTTTATGCCGAATTTTAGCAGTGTGGCTGCTCCACTCACTGAATTGTTAAAAAAAGGACAAGTTTCATTGGACAGCAGATTGTCAGAGACGTTTGACAGCCTAAAAACTGTGCTAACTACTGCCCCAGTATCAGCCACACCTGTGTACATGAAGCCTTTCAAGGTGGCTATCGATGCCAGAGTTGCGGGTGTCAGCGCAGTGTTCCTGCAGGTGGATGTCGAGGGAATAGAAAGACCCATCGGGTGTTTGTCCAGAAAGTTGAATGTTCATCAACAGAAATATTCAAAGGTGGAGAAAGAGACTTTAAGCCTGGTGTTGGCATTACAACATTTCAGTGTTTATATTACCAGCAACAATGCTAAGGACAAAAATGCCAGGCTATTTCAATGGAACTTGTTGTTGCAGCCATTCAATTTGACAATTGTGCATGTAGCAGGTCACGAAAACGTGATTGCTGATATGGTATCGAGACTCGAATGAGATACGGAGGCGTTCAGTGACAGGTGTACCGTGGCCTAAATTTGAATGCGGTTGTGCATGTTTGCAGGTGTGTAGTTAGTGTAGTATATATGTGTGCTTTAGAGTACTAACCAGTTTTTTTGACAGGTTTTCAAAATGAAGCAGTTCTTTTGATACTGATGGTTCATTTTCTTTAAGTGGGGAGGTGTCACAGAGCTGTTCCTTTTTTCTCAAGGATGCAGTGTCCTTGATTTTCTTCAGAGGGGGTTTAATCCACTCAGATTCCAAATCGCCTGGTTTGATACAGAGATGAAAGGCCCTTCTGTTTATATGTAAATAGATGAGACTTTAGGCCAAAGCTTTTATGTTTAGAAGTGACCTGTATAATGAAATGGGATTAGTCAGTCCTGGAAACTGAAGTTAAGTTCGGGTCAGTTCAGCAGAGGGTTGTGTGGAAACAGGCTGCTAGACTCTCTATCCTTCTGCCCTTCTAGCTTCAACCTGTAAGCCTTTGTTTCGTTTTTTTGCTTTGTGTTTAAGGGGTTTATTTATTGGGACAATTGTGCATATTTGGAACAGCATAATTAAGTCTAGTTTAGGATAGTCTGAATTCTGTGGGTATTCTGTACTTTGTGTTTTATTCGTAATTTTGTGAATAAATGTTTGCCTGTTTTAAAACCTGGTAGTCAACCCCATTAACTTACTCCAGGTAATTTCCGCAGTATACTTACCGAAACAAATTGCAAAGTTATGGTCTCGGCTTCCTGCTGAAGAATGTTTTGACTAGTCTGGTCTTGTCCATAACTCCACCAAAATTGAAGGTGTAATGGATAGCGAAGGTTACCTTAGAGTACAACAGGATCTTGTACTCTGGGCCAACAGGTCAAGGAGTGGCAGGTAGAGTTTAATTTGCATTTTGGAAAGGCAAATCAGGGCAGTACTCATACACTTAATGGTAAAGTCCGAGCAAGTGTTGCTGAAGGTGGTGTCACAAGTAGATAGGATAGTGAAAAAGGCATTTAGTGTGCATTGATTGCTCTACCAATCAATGAAAGTTTCAGAAAAGATTCACAAGGATGTTGCCAGGGTTGGACGGTTTGAGCTAAAGGGAGAGGCTGAATAAGTTGGCGCTGTTTTCCCTGGAGCATCAAAAGCAGAGGGATGACCTCATAGAGGTTTATAAAATCAAGAGGGTCATGATTGGGCAAATAGACAAGGTATTTTCCCTGTAGTAGAGAAATCCAGAAATAGATAGCATAAGTTTAAGGTGAGACGGGAAAAGATTTAAATGGGTGTCTAAGGGGCAACGTTTTCATGCAGAGGGTGGTGCATGTATGAAATGAGCTGCCAAAGGAAGTGATGAAAGCTGTTACAATTAAAACATTTAAAAGGCATCTGTATAGGTATATGAGTAAGAAGGGTTTAAGAGGGATATGGACCAAGTATTGGCAAATAGGACTAGATTAGTTTAGGATATCTGGTCAGCATGGATGAGTTGGACCAAAAGGTCTGTTTCCGTGCTGACATCTGAATGACTCTATGAATCTGCTGGCCACAGGCCTCTAGTCCGAAAAACAAATCTCAATGAATGTCACGTGATCCAGCTTTACTAATTAGTCTATCATGTGGAACCTTGTCAAAGGGTTTGTTAATGTCCATGTAAACAATGTCTACCTCTCTTCCCTCATCAATCCTTTTAGTATTGTCCTCAAAAAACTGAATCATGTTACAGAGACATGAGTTCACATACACAAAACCATGCTAACTATCTCTAATCAGTCCTTCCTTCTCCAAATGCATGTAAATCCTACCTCTCAGAATCCCCTCCAAAAACATATCCATACTGATGTCAGATTTGCAGGTCCATCTTTCACAGACTCCTCCTTAAAGCCTTTCTTAAGTAAAGACACAGCGATAGCCACCCTCCAGTCCTCCAGCACCTCATACGTAGACGATACAAATTTTTCTACTACGGGCCCCTTAATCACTGTGGGAGGAATCCTCAGTTGAAGTAAGAGAAGAACAAGTTTAAAGCAGCCCCTATGAAGGTGGCATCACCAGATCAGATTTAGAAACAGAGAAACTAGGAGAATAGAATGGAGACCTTTCAGGAAACAGGGTAAGAAATAGTATTGTCAAGATAATCATTGAATCCCTACAGTGTGGAAATAGGCCCTTCGGCCCAATAAGTCCACACCAACCTGCCAAAGAGTAACCCACTCAGACCAACTCTCCTGCCCCATTATCCTATATTTACCCCTGATCAATGCACCTAACCTATACATCCCTGAACACTATGGGCAATTTAGCATGGTCAATTCACCAAACCTGCACATCTTTGGATTGTGGGAGGAAACTGGAGCACCCAGAGGAAACGCATGCAGACACAGTGAGAATATGCAAACTCCACACAGTCACCCGAGGGTGGAATCGAACCCATGTTCCTCATGCTGTGAGCAGCACTGCTAACTACTGAGCCACCGTGCCATCCAATTTTGGGATAATTTGGGAGATAATTCTAGGAGAACTAGTTCTGAGAAAGTGTCACATTGGACACAAAACATTAACCTTCTTCCTCTCTCCGCAGATGCTGCTAGCACTATATTTTTATTTCAGGACTATACTTTTATTTGAGAAAAGTGACAGATATGGACAAAATTAGAGTTCTCTGTTGTTAGCATTTTACAATAAATACATTCCTAACAGTCAGAAGCAAACTGTTTTGAAAAGTTGTTACTTGTAATTGTTGCAGTAGAATTTTTAACAAGAGTAACTTTGCTCTTGCTTAGTTTTGTACCACAGTCACTTTTATTTGGAACTTTTACAGTGCTTAGAGAGAACTGCAGAGCTTTACACAGCTTAATGCCACTGTGGTTTTATAAATTAGCCAACAGGAAATTTGCACTGGACTAAAGTTTATTCATAAACTATTTAAAAATTTACACCTGCACATTTAGTTCAATATTACTTCCTATATTCTGAATTCATACTAGTTATATTCAGATGGATTTTGGATTTTGATGCAGCAATTATAGTGGCCAGTCGCTCCCCACATTCAGAAGACTGAAGTGTAAGTGTTTCTGGCTATTAACCTTCCCAAATGTCAGAAAAGGTTCCCAAGTCCATGAATGTGAACATTCACTATTTGCCTAAACCGCAGCCCATTGTTTCAGATGGATGAATCAAAATGGCAGCGTGTACAGAGTCCAGCTTCCCAGCTAAGTATCGACTTTTATTGTAGTGTTGGTTTGCTTTAAGAACCATGAAACAAAATCATCTCTTCAAATGAAGTTTTGTGCCTCTGATGGTTTCGAAGCCTCATTGTTTAACAGTTTTGAAGGCAGCACAGTAAAATGAAAGGAAACTCACTGTAGCGAGGTGAGCCCAACACAGGAGTAACTCAGGTGAAAATACATAAATCCAAACAAATGAATGAATATTGAGACATAATGAAAGCCAACAAGTTTATACACGAAAATTACTGTAAACAGTATGAAATTATTCTAGCAACGATTTTCACGAATAGGAAAGGTTTGGAGGGATATGGGCTAGAAGCAGGAAGGTGGTTCAGCGGTTAGCACTGCTGCCTCACAAGACTAGGGACCCAGGTTCAATTCCAGCCTCAGGCAACCATCTGTGTGAAGTTTGCACGTTCTCTCCACATCTGCGTGGGTTTCCTCCAGGTGCTTCAGTTTTCTCCCACAATACAAAGATGTGTAGGCAAGGTGGACTGGCTATGCTAAATTACCCATAGTGTCCAGGGATTTACAGGCTAGCTCAGTTGGCCATGGGAAATACAGAGATTGGTGGGATGCTCCTCTGCAAAGGATTGGTGTGGACTTGATAGACCAAATGGCCTGCTTCCACACTGTCAGGACTCTATGAGGTGGGACTAGTTAAGTTCAGCAACAACTGGTTGGACTGAAGGCTTTGTTTCCTTGCTGTTTGACTCCATTTGTATCCTCCCAATTTTTTCCTGTCCTTTTTTGTAGGCACCAACTTGTGATACAGTGCAACATCAGAAAGTCTCTCAGTCATATACTGTAAAATGTTATGTTATGTCAAGACACGTTATCATAGACATACTTCTTCAATGTGGCTATCCAACAAACAGGACTATTAATCTCCATCTGCAACAGAAGAACAGAGTCCCATTCTAGATTGCCCAACTGCTAATGCAACAAAGCCAGGTAACATGGGTTTTTCCAATATTTTCTCTTTACCCAGTTGTCTATCAAGACAGATAGCTTTAGATTTGACCCAATGAAGTAACATCAGATATAAGAAAACTATTCAAATTTATATAAAAATAAAAGTGTAATTCAGCAAAGAATAAACAGTTTATTTATTCAGAAAAACCTCTAATCTAGGTACATTGATAACTGGCAGCTTCTCTTGTTCTTAAAAAGTGGTGAGACATCACCAATATCTATTTGCAAGTACTAAAATCAATAAGAAAGACAATGGTTTTCTGTGAACCTGGTCTTTCTTGAAAAATGCCTTTTAACTTGATTCTCAATGGAACCAAACAATATGTTTACAACTTGACTTGTTGCTTTTAGTAAGCATCTTTCAAGACAAGAACAACAAGTCCCTACACAAGTGTATGCAAATTTTAAAAAATCAATAATCACTCAACTACATTTACTTTCTTCTGTTTATGAGTACATATACAAAATGGAAGCATTTCACCATATATCATTAACAAAATCAGAACTCTGGGCTTCATCACTAATTTCTGTTTTTACACTAGATACTCTGGCTACAATGGAAAAATAAAACTAAGATGTATTTGAAATTGCAAGAGAAAAAGAACAAATGATAACCGAAAAAATAAACAACAACGCTTTGGTCTTTTGATCAGAGCTGAAAAGCTACATAGATCTCTTCTTGAAGACACATTGGAAGGCAGCAGGAAGCAGGAAGGGTCAGCCTAGGTACAAATGAATTACGGATAGACTGACAATAGACGAGCTACAACGGATGCACAAGGATGGAGCAGGACAGATGAGCATGGTATAACAATGACAGCAGATTTCCTAGTAGATGTAGCTACAAGCTGAAACTTGCAAGCTCAAAACCTAATAATTTGCTGGTGCTGAGGTAATTTGGCCATATGGTCTGTCCAAAATCGTACATAGGAATTGAAAAGCTATTGCTGCACAGAAGCTGTTCAGCAGCTGGAAGTTTTCATTATGAATTTTACAAGACATTTTCAACTATAAGACAAGGATGCATGGTGTAGGGGTAGAGTATTAGCCTGGATAGAGGATTGGTTGACTGACAGGAAGCAAACAGTAGGGATCAATGACTGATATTCTGGCTGGCAGTGATGAGTGATGTGCTTCAGGAATCGGGTGTTGGGACCACATTTATTTACAATTTATAGATGATTTGGAGTTGGGAACCACATGTATGGTGTCAAATGTTGCCGATGACACTATGATGAGTGGCAGAGCAATGTGTGCAGAGGACTGTGAAACTTTGCAGAGGAGCATAGATACATTGAGTGAGTGGGCAAAGGTCTGCCAGATAGAATACAATGTTAGTAAATGTGAAATCATACATTTTGGTAGGAGTAACAGCAAAATAGATTTTTACTTGAATGGTACAAAGTTGCAGCATGCTGATTTACAGAGGGACCTGGGTGTCCTTGTGTATGAATCGCTGAAGTCTGCAGGTACAATACATAATTAGGAAGGCAAATGGAATTTTGTCCTTCATTGCTGAAGGGGTTGAGTTTAAAAGCAGAGAGGTAATGTTACAGCTGTACAAGGGGTTGGTGAGGCCATATCTGGAGTAGTGTGTGCAGATTTGCTCTCCTTATTTAAGAAAGAATGTACAGGCACTGGAGGGGGTGCAGAGGAGGTCGACTAGGTTGATTCTGGAGTTGAGGGGGTTGGCTCATGAGGAGAGGCTGAGTAGATTGGGATTATATTCATTGGGAGGAATCTTAAAGAAACGTATAAAATTATGAAGGAAATTGATAAAATAGAAGTGTTTCCACTGGTAGGTGAAACTAGGACAAGAGGGCATGACTTCAAAATTAGAGGAAGCAGGTTTAGAACTGAACTGAGAAGGAACTTCTTCGCCCAGAGGGTTGTTAATCTATGGAATTTGCCCAGAGTAGTTGACACTATTTCAATAATCACTTTTAAGGCTAAGGTAGATAATTTTTTGAAAAGTAAAGGGGTTAAGGAATATGGTGAAAATGCGGGTAAGTGGAGCCGAGTCCATAAAAAGGTTAGCCATGATCTTATTGAGTGGCAGAGCAGGCTCAAAGCGTCGGACAGCCTACTCCTGCTCCTAGTTCTTACGTTCTAACTATGTTAAATGAATTGATTGCCATAAGCAATTTTGACAAATTAAAATCAGTTATAATTGTATTTGTTCAAGTCTAGGATAAAGCAATCAATCATAAGATGCAGAACAGCAGTAGAATTTGCAGCTCATTGAATCTGCTCTGCCACTCAACAAGATCATGGCTGATCTAACTCACAGATTCATCATAGAATCCCTCCAGTGTGGAAACAGGCCTTTCGGCCCAACAAGTCCACACCAACCCTCCGAAGAGTAACATATCCAAAACCATTCCCCTACATTTATCCCTGATTAATGCACCCAACCTACACATTCCTGAACACTGGACAATTTAGCAAGGCAAATTCACCAAACTTACACGTCTTTGGGCTATGGGAGGAAGTTGGAGCAACCTGGAGGAAACACACGCAGACACTGGGAGAATGTGCAAACTCCACACAGTCACCCAAGGCTGGTACCTAACCCAGGTCCCTGGCGCTGTAAGACAGCAGTACTAACCACTAAGTCACGTGCCCCCGGTAAAGAATTCCACATAGTCACTATCCTCAGAAGAAATCTCTCATCTGTCTTAAAAGGATGACCCTTTACTTTTAGATTCTGCTCTCTGGTCTGAGACTCTCCCCACAGGGGAAAACAAGCTACTCAGCCATGCCCCCTAAGGATCTTGTATGTTTCAATAAGGTCCCCTTTCATTCTTCGAAACTCGAATGAATTCAAAGTTGCAGTGCTTGAACAGCACAGTGGTGCAACAGGTTGCAGCACAAAGTAGTCGTGAGATGTGAATTCTACTTTGAACTCATTTCTGCCATGAAGAGATGATAACAAACTGGCAGAGTTCATCTCCATGCTACTTGCATCCAACCTCTGACAACAGTATTGGCAGATACCAAGAACAGTGTATCCATGACTCTGTAGGATACAAGGATTTCAATCATTCCCTCCCAAAATCATCACTTTTCAAGCATTGCAAAATTTCACACTAATGATTTGAGTCCACTTGCACTGCTTTGGAAGATGAAAGACACTTTATTAATGTCATGTTATTAATGCAATAAAATCAAAATTACATAATTCAACTTTCATATTAGCAGCTCCTTTACTGCTAACTGAATTTGCATGTTCCAAATCTTACCTGTTCTGCAGGAGCCGTGTTTGAAAACCTAGTCTGACCAGATGCCCTGGTAAGTGAGCTTGCATACTCCCATGGTAATTTGTTCTTCCCTCGACCAGCACTTAATACTCTTCTGAATGAGGTATATTCATCAGTATTGGGGCTTGGTGATCCATAGCACAAAGGATGGGTTTCATGTTCACCATGGTAACTGTGTGCACTCTGGGTTCTTCCACTAGCCAGTAGCCACTCAGTATCTGCTCCTAATGGCATCTGCATCCCTCTACCATGAGCAGAAGAAGGCATAGGAATTGCATATTCCACAAGTCCTTGTGGAGTTAATTTTGGCAAGGTCCTTCTTGCTAGTCTGGCTTGCACAGCAGCCATCACACCATCTCCGTCTTCCTGTAACTCCACTGTATCCACTGCCTTAACCAAAAATGCTTTGTTAGAACCGAGAGATGAAGCTAACATAGCAAAAGCCTCTAAGGCTGCATGGCGGATCTTTCTCTTAGAGTCAGTCAATGCTGGTGCGACAATATGACAAAGACTGGGCAAATTAAAGTCTTCACTTGGATAAGTCAAAAGTGAAGCAATTATAATATTTAATATTTCTTCCCTTACTCTAGAATTTTTGTGTTTTATATTGTCAAGCAGCAAATCAAGCACTTTTTGAGGACCAACTTGCTTCATTAAACCCATAAAGACTTTCATATACTCCTGTTTAGTGACAACTTTATTGTCACCTAATACTTTTATTGTTGCAGATGTAATAGGCTTGAGATAATTTACCATACCATGATTTAGTTTAACTACTAGCAAGTTGATGATTTCCAATGTACCGTGAACAACTTTAAAATTTGAGTCATCGAGCAAAGTGCATAAAAAGCCAATAAAACCTAAAACGGATGTAGTAGGCACTGTCATAAAATTAAAATCATCAACAACATTCTTCAGTTCTTCAACAGCATGCGTTCTACTTTTATAATCTTCTCGGTCTAGAAGCCGGACATACAACTCCTGTGGAATTATTCGAAATTCCAGATTATGATCCTTAGAAATTGGCTCAGAAAATTGGGAGACATCTTCAAAACTGCCGATTGTCCTGCTACGAAATCCCGAATTTGTCTTAAATGTTTTATTTTGTTCCACCTGAGGAACGTTACTCCCATTTAACTTGGCCTGAGGCTCAAACCTTATTTCCATTAGTTTGTTATACTCTCTTCTAAGAGACGGTGGCAAACGTTTTAAATACGAGTTAAATTCTTCTTCTCCGATATGATGTTTTATATGCCCCATGGTTGCGAATGCTGAGAACGGGTCATCCGTGCTGTCGCCATTTAGTTTTTTAGCTAAACAAAGGGTCACGTCGAATAGGCTATCGTTGTTCAATTCCTTAGTGAGCAAAATGGGTAAAATTATAGTCGTTGCCTTCCTAACATCAGGATCGTGGTTTTCCAGCCCATGTTCTATCAAAGCACAAAAAACTTCCTTCGAGATGACAGAGCATTTTAAATAGACATGCAAAGTTTGCACGAGTTCTTTGCGCACAGTTGGGTTGTCGTCCCGCAGACTCCATATAAGTTTGGGCAACACGGTAGTCCTACAGTAATCCAGATCTGAATCTGATCCTTGGATAATTTCCGATATGAGCTGAATACACGAGATTTTGATTTCCCTTCTGCTGTCCAGGAGAACTTCGCTTAAACTTGAGAAGAGAGCGTCCTTATTGCCAAACATTAACTTCCCTGCGTTTTGCCTGATGTTGGCACGGAGGGCCTTAAGTCCTTCGCTGCGCTTGTGTGAAGACTGGTTGCGGAGTTGCTGGAGAATCACATCTTCTTCCATGTTGGACGGCGCCGCAGCTGCTGGGCTGCCGTTCCCCCTGACTGACATCACGGCATCCCGAGTGTCGCTGCTCCTGCAGGAGAAGTGGCCGCCACCCCGCCGCCCGTAAAGTTCACTCCGGTCACCAGTCGAGAGGCGATGCTGATCGTGCTTAGCAAACACCGGCCGCACCAACTTGGCAACCGAACCTGCCATCAAAGCTGCCGGAAAGCGGCAGCCGGCCGAGCGCCTTCAGCGACTGTAAACGCCGCCGTCTCCAGGGCTTCATCCCTTCCTCTCTGACGTCATTCAATCGTTTACATGACATTTACCCTTTATTTACAATAATCACAGCGTTCACCTCTGGGCCGCCGGTACCGGCAGCACCGCACCACCTCACTGCCTTTCCCTCATAACAAACTGTTTCCCATCCCCCGACTCCCTCCCACACCGCAGACGCGCGCGCGCGCACACATACAGATGCAGAGACGCGCAATAGCGCCTGACCGCTCGCGTTCTCTATCACTCTCTCACAATCCGGGGTTTGAAAAAAACTCCCAACAAAATGGCCGTAACTAGGCAAGCCAAGTCACGTGAACAAAACGAACCCCCTTCGCGACCGAACGCTTCCATGGTGAAGAGAGATCAAACCTCCAACCCGGACGCTATTCTCCTCCACTCTCTTGGTGGCGCTGCTGCTTTGAAGCACGGTGGGAATTGTAGTTTGAAACAAAGCCGTTGATCAGTCACTGCGGCGGCGAGGTAAACTACATATCCCAATGTTAGTTGGTGTTCAATGTTTGACAATAATTGTAAAGAAATGGATCATACACATGGACAGCTGTGAGGGTGTTTGTAATTTTAAACATATACGGTATTTTATGCTTTTCCAGTCAGATATCGTTTGGATGCTGTTTCGAAAATATAATGATCAGAACCGGAAGTTACGCACACCCCCACCTGTTTTGTATTTGTGTTTAATAGGTTTTGGGAAATTTCTCAGCCCATCTTCTGCTTAGCTGGTTATAATCGTAATTATATCAGGTACGTTTGCTAACATATTATTTTACATCTCTCATGTAGTAATTTAAAATTAAGTATAGTCGCTACTTGTGTCGGAGATCTTCTTGTAACAGGCCTAAGACCCTCATGTTATGGATAACCCAGTTGACAGGTTTGACTATTGAAAGTTAGAATATTTGATTGTGAAATTAAGTGTGAGTGCATGAGCCGTCTTTTTTTTTTCGTTGTTTGAGTTTATATTTAGAAGTATGAATGAAACCACGCCACAAAGCGAATTGTACGTGTTAAAAAGTGCGAACTTTTTGTTTACCTTTTTAAAGGCCATATATCTGCCGGAAAAATATCAAATACTGTCTTTATTTGACAAATCGTAAAAGTCTTATTTAACGCAAGCACGTATTCGTTGGATTGATTGATTAAATTTGGATTCATGGCCTCAAGTCCAATGTATTGATAATTTAGTTTGCAGCTGCTGTTAAACGAGATCTGGAGCATTAATTCAAACTTTTCACACTGGATTTCCAAATGAGCAATAATGGTGAAAAGGCAGCCATAAGAAAGTTTCAAGTAACAGAATCTGTCTAGCATTATGTTGTAATTAGAAGTCAATAATGTTTAGGGAGACAGACGGCTTTGGAGGAACCATTCTATTTACCTGAATGGTTCAAATGTCGTCTTGAATGCTAAATATTGTAGCTCACTTTCATTACAATGGTAAGTTTGTTGTATGACAAAAACCAAGTATTGTAACACAAGTGCTTCATATTTAAAATTAAAATCAAATGCATTTTACTTTGAAAGATTCTACTGATACTTATCAAGATCTGGTGGCTGTAATATGTTTATACTTTTCAAATCTCTCTACCACAAAAGTTTGTAACTTTTGTTAAAATGGTGCCTGGTTTTATTTGTAAAGGATAATTTTTAAATAAAAATAAACACCAATATAATGAATGCAGTTTAATGTCCAAGTACACAATGTTCATAGTTTTTTTTATCATTTTGAATTTGCATTGTTCATTGGAAACTATTTTGAGTTGTACAACACTAAGTTGAGCTGCAGTTTGCACTGGGAACCATTTGTAGGTGACGTTAGAGAGTTTGCTCTTTTTTAATTCATTCATACAATGAGGGTATTGCTGGCTAGGCCAGCATTTAGCTCTCCTCTGGACTATTAAGGAGAGGAATTAAGAGTCAGCGACATTGCTGTGGGTCCAGAGTCACATGTATGCCAGACCATGTAAGGATGGTAGTTTCATTCCCTAAAGGACATTAGTGAGCCAGATGGGTTTTCCCAACAATTGATGCTTAATTTAGATGCTTAATCATATTTAAATTCTACCATCCACTGTGGCAGTATTTCAACTCTGGTCCCCAGAACATTTCCTGGGCCGTTTGACTTTAAAATGTACACAAAAACAAGGAAGCTGGGCGTGTGATTTGGCTGTGGGACTGTTTCTGGCAATTCAAGAGGCTGTGCCTCATGCTTCTTTTATGGAATTCCTTTAGCCAACTCTTTTTTTTTCCCCTATTGTAATAAATGAAGAACAATATTAAATATTTTTGAGAGCATTTCTCAAGTTGTCCAAGTCTTATACCTTGGTTACCCACTACTGTTGTCATCTCAGATATCCATATTGAAGTGAACTATAACTCTAACTTTTTCTTAAATGTAAAAGAAATTTAAGTATGCAAGGAAGTGGAACTAATTTGCAGTTCGCACAAGAAGAATGTGAAAACTGCCTGAGTAGGCTCAATTCAGCAAAGCAAAGAATAACTGTGTGCCTTTTCTTGTTATTATATGCCTGTCTTTGCCTTCACATGGCTAGATTTAATGCGGTGCATTTTGGATTTGTGTTTCGGAAAGTTGAGCTGAATGGGGATTTGACCAATTCCCGTATACTTCGTATCTGCTGTTTTTGTAATTTTACTGTTGATCTGTCGTATTGCAGTACATTGTGTAGCTAATTCTTTGACAAAGAAACTGACCTGACATCGGTGGTGGGCAAGTTGTTGGAGGGAATTCTGAGGGACACGATTTACATGTACTTAGAAAGCTAAGGACTAATTTAGGGATAACCAAAATGGCTTTGTGCATGAGAAATCATGTCTCATGGACTCGATTGAGTTTTTTGAGGAAGTAAAGAGGATTGATGAGGGCAGAGCTGTGATCTGTATGAACAGTAAGGCATTCAACAATGTTCCTCATGGTGGACCAGTTTGCAGTTTAGATCACATGGAATACAGGGAGAACTAGCTATTTGGATACAGAACTAGCTCGAAGGTGGTGTGGAGTGTTGCTTTTCAGACTGGAGGCCTGCGCCTGGAGGTGTGCCACAAGGATTGGTGTTGGGTCCGCTGCTTTTCATTTTATATGAATGATTTGGATGTGAACATGAGATCTGGTTAGTAAGTTTGCAGGTGATGCCAATTAGAGGTATAATGAACAGCGAAGAAGATTATCTCAAGAGTATGATAGGATCTTGATCAGATGGGCCAATGGGCCAATCAGCGGCAGATAGAGTACAATTTAGATAAATGTGAGGTGCTGCATTTTGGAAAGGCATATTAGGTCAGGACTTATGCATGTAATGGCAAGATCCTGAGGAGTATTACTACGCCAAGAGACCTTGGAGTGCAGGTTCATGGTTCCTGCTACTCCACTTTCAAGCTAAATAGGACAGTGAAGAAGGCATTTGGTATGCTTGCCTTTATTGGTCAGTGCATTGAGTATAGAAGTTGGGACGTCATGTTGCGGCTGTGCTAAACTTTGGTTAGGCCACTTTTGGAATACTGTGTATGCAAGTCTGGCCTCCCTGTTATAAGGAAAGATGTTGTGAAACTTAAGGGTTCAGGAAATATTTACAAGGATGTTGCCAGTGTTGGAGGGTTTGAACTATGGAGAGAGGCTGAATAGACTCCCTGGAGCATCAGAAGCTGAGGGGTGACTTTATAGAGACTTATAAAATCATGGGAGGCATGGAGAGGGTGGGGGGGGTCCAGTACTAGAAAGCATTGGTTTAAGGAGAAAGGGGAAATATTTAAAAGGGACTATAAGGGCAAAGCTTTCACGCAGAGGGTGGGTATGTATATGGAATGAGGTGGTAGAGGTTGGTACAATGACAACAGTTTAAAAGGCATCTGAATGGGTTTATGAATAGGAAGCGTTGAAAGGCATGTGGGCCAAATGCTAGCAAATCGGACTAGATTTACTTGGGATATCTGGTTGGCATGGTAGAGTTGGACCGAAGAGTCTGTTTCTGTTGCTGTGTATCTGTATGACTCTATGGCCAATTAGTTAATGAAAGTTATTTTTATTAAACTGAAATTCAGTAATCTTACATAGGTAATTTTACTCCCCTCATTACTTTATGCTTATTACAGTGAGAGATGTTAAGCACTGAATAATGCAAGAGCTTTCTCTATGGAAATCATGACTTGGAGGTACTGGTGTTGGAATGGGATGTAAACAATGTTAAAAATCCACAACACCAGGTTATAGGCCAACAGGTTTATTTGGAAGCACTAGCTTTCGGAGTGCTGCTCCTTCAGGTAGTTGTGGAGTATAAGATCATAAGACACAGAATTTATAGCAAAAATTTACAGTGTGATGCATCTGAAATGATATACTGGGAGAGACCTAGATTGTTTGTTCAGACTGATTTTCTATTTCTTAAAAAGTATTTACAGAATCTTACGTGGATTCATGCAGTTTTTCAGCAAAGTAAAATGTAATTCTGCAAGTACAAACTCACCCCACGAATTTGTGTGGGGGAGGGGGGGGGTGTTGCTGTGAGAGAATGTAAGGGGATATATGTCTGTGAGAGGGTGCGTGTGGGGGTGTGTGTATGTGTGCGCATATGAGAGAGTGTCGGTCTCTGTCGGTCTCTGTCGGTCTCTGTCGGTCTCTGTCGGTCTCTGTCGGTCTCTGTCGGTCTCTGTCGGTCTCTGTCGGTCTCTGTCGGTCTCTGTCGGTCTCTGTCGGTCTCTGTCGGTCTCTGTCGGTCTCTGTCGGTCTCTGTCGGGCAGTGAGGACATCTATAGTGTGACATGAACTCAAGATCCCAGTTGAAGACGTTCCCATTGGTACCGAATTTGGCTATCAGCCTCTGCCTGGCACTTTGCATTGTTGCTGAGCCTGACGTCTGCCTTGGAGGATGGTCACCCGTAGGTCGGAGGCTGCATGTCCCAGACTGCTGAAGTGTGCCCCAACAAGGGAACACTTCTGGCTGGTAATTGTTGTGCTGTGTCCATTCATCTGTTGCCATAGCCTCTGCTCAGTTTATCGTGTTGACGCAGATACCACCATTACATGTGGGGACACCACCCACTATGTACACGGCAGGTACTCATGTGACTTGGCCAACATTGTCTATCTCATATGCTGCAGGCAAGAATGCCCTGAGATCCAGTACATTGGCAAGACCGAGCAATGTCTACGGCAACAGATGAATGGAAACCCCACAACAATCGCCAGCCAGGAGTATTCTCTCCCAGGACATTCAGCCTCAGACCTTTGGGTGACCATCCTCCAAGTGGACATTGGGACAGGCAACAACACACAGTGCCTGAGTAGAGGCAGGAGTACTGAACTTGGCTGACCTCAACTAGGACCTTGGGTTCATGTGTCACACCACAGGTCACTCCAGTCCACGCTCTCTCACATGAGCACATAAGAGCACACGCACAGACTCTCCTACAGTCCCACACATTTCACAGACCCTCTCTCATACACTCCTATATATATACACACCCCCACACTCATCAACACATGTACTCTCTCTGACTTATACCCCTTCACACTCATGCATATCTATATACATACACGCTCTCTGATACTCACCACTCCTCCCCGCCCACACGTGTGCGCACACCCACGTTTATGGGGTAAATTTGTACTTGCAGAATTACATTTTAGTTTGCTTATAAACTGCATAAATCCATGTAAGATACTGTAAATCCCTTTTTTAGAAATAGAATCATTTAACCTTACATCTTCAATGCATTATCTGAGCTAATATGGCACCTATTGTTAAAGTTCACTTGAGAATGTAACTTTTTTTTAAAAAGGTTCTAGGATTTACATATGAAAAAACTGAAACCAACATATTCATTTTAAAAGAGGAGAGCCTTAACAAACTATCCAGGTCTTTTCCAATATATAATTTCAGTTGCATCATACTATAAACTTTTGCTATAAATTCTGTCTCTTACGATCTTACACTCAACAGCTACCTGATGAAGGAGCAACGCTTCCAAATAAATACCTTTGACTATAACCTGGTATGGTGGTTTCGAACTTCCTCAATGGGCTATACTGTTAGCATTTCTTATTTCCAACTCAATGATTGTGCAATTCAGACTGCTAGAATTCTATTAGAATTAATCATTTTAGTTTAACAAAACAACTTTGACACTCTCAGCAAGTCTTGCTTTACTCAATTCTACACAAGTGTATATGTATCAAATGTGGCAGCACCCAGAGAGACATTTCAATCTTCTATACTAGCTATTCTTGTGCCCTTTTGAATGAGATTGCAGTCAAGTTTTACTAGTAAATTCACAATAGACACAGAGTTGAAACTACAATGGCAAGAACTTGCAATGAACATAAGTCCTTGATTCCATTTATCGTTGTTGGTTTCGCAGTCCAGTAGTGAAATTGGCCTTGCAGCTGCATCAAGCCTGGAGAAGTTTAGCACCATCCCAAACAAAGTACTATGTTTGCTCAGCATCTTCTGTCAACAAGCATAAATCTCTACCATCGTGGTGTGTACTAGCTGCAGATGCATTGCAGAAAGTCACAAAGGCTTCTTCAGCAGCATTTCTCAATCCAGAGCATTCATCTTCCAGAAGAACATGCAGCTAATGTGTGGGAACGCTTCCAAGTGTTCCCATACCTCCACGTTTCCTTCTGAGAACAGGCTGTCCTAATGTGAAAACACATTATTCCTGATGAAGGGCTTTTGCCCGAAACATCGATTTTGCTGCTCTTCGGATGCTGCCTGAACTGCTGTGCTCTTCCAGCACCACTAATCCAAAATCTGGTTTCCAGCATCTGCAGCCATTGTTTTTACCTAATTTGAAAACATTTTGTTGTTTCTTAATTGTCACTGGATTGTCCTACCTAATAGGCACACATTTATCCCGTGGATTGCAGTAAGTTAAGAAGGCACTCCACTTCCTGTTCCTCTGGGGAACATTGAGGTAAGTAAGAAATTCTGCAGCACCTAATATTTCAAAAGAATAAGTATCACTTTGAGAAATGGTTTGTCTGATCCTTTCTCTAAAATATGTATTTTAAATTTTTTGAAGTTCATGAACATAACCACTCCCATTATGTGTCAATATCGTGAAATTAAACGTTGACTATTTCTCATGGCTTGGGAAAGGTTTTCAGAGATTGTGGTTAGTTTGTTTGAAAGTTAAGTTTACAAAGCTGTTTTAGTGCTTTCTTTCAGATTGGTTTTTAATTTTCTGATCAGCCTGTTCAAGTATGTATATTCATGTCTTTGGAGCAGGTGGGACTTGAACCCTGGCCCACAGGTAAGGCCATACCACTATATTGCAAGGTCCCCTTCAGATCACTTTCTTTTCTAGCTTCATAATTTTGAATACAATTAATATAAAGTAGAAGGAAATATTTGAAGGTGAGTGTGCTACTTGAGTTAATCTTCCACATGTTACTTGCTTTCCTTTTTAAAGTGATTTTAATTTATGGTTAATTAGTCAGTCTAATTTTTTCATAATTTTAAAGTAAGGGAAAAGGAGTTGAACTGACTGGTGCAAGAAATTTATTGGTAGCCATTCACAGGACAGTTAGCCAGTTACTTAATGAATACCACCAGCCAAAATTCTCCAACTATGCAAACATTGTTTATATGTATTGTCATTCATTCATTCATGTGATATGGCTGCCACTGGTGGGGCCAGAATTTAATGCCGATCAATAA
Source organism: Hemiscyllium ocellatum (assembly GCF_020745735.1). Lineage (NCBI taxonomy): Eukaryota > Metazoa > Chordata > Chondrichthyes > Orectolobiformes > Hemiscylliidae > Hemiscyllium > Hemiscyllium ocellatum. The sequence continues at coordinate 85,100,998 of NC_083408.1, forward strand.
TTGCCTTGGGAAAAATGGCATTAAGTTGCTATCTTGAACTGCTACAGGCTGTGTGGTGGAAGTGCGATTAGTTAGTTTTGGTGATTTACCCAGCAAGAGTGAAGATCGAGTGATTCATTTGTAAATCAGGATGGTGTGTGACTTGGAAGTGAACTTCTTTCATGGGGTTTGGACATTGCTGGTGGGGTGGGCATTTATTGCCCACCCTAATTACTCTTTGACCTAGTGGCATGCGAGGCGGTTTCAAAGGGCATTTAAAAATCAACCACACTTCTGTGGATCTGGAGTCAGAAGTAGGTCAGACAAGGTAAGATTGGCAGATTTTCTGAGACTATTCGCAACTTTCGATGAAAGTAGTAGTTACCATGATGCTGAAATGAGCCTTCCGTTCCAGATTTATGGCTGAATTTGAATTCCACCACCTGATGTATAGTTTGAATCCTGTCCCCAGATATTTAGCTTAGGCCTCTGGATTACTACTAGTCTAGTGACATTACTACTATCGCCATCATCTCCAATGCTATCTTTGACCTTCTAGCTGGTAGATGTTGCTCTTTCGGAAGTTACCAATGAAGGAAGTTTGAGTTTTTGCAATGCATGTGAGCCTGCTATGCCTTTCAGTAAAAGCATGGCCAATCTAATCATTCTATATTCCTGCCTACCCTGTTAACATTTCACCCCTTGTTTATCAAGAATTTATTTGCCATTACTTTTAAAAATATTCAAACTCTGCTTCAATTGTCTTTTGATGAAGAAACTTTGAAAACTACTCAATTCTGTAACTAGAACAAATCTGTCTTAAATGGGCAGTAGCACTAGTTTTAAACAATGACCCCCAAATTCTATTTTGCTATATTTCAAGTTAACTTGTACAATTGTGTTATGACATGTTGTTTGATGCAGCTGGGACTTGAACCTGGACCTTCTGGCTCAAAGGTGGGATAACTACCACTGCATCATAAGAGCCCTCGCAGTTCTACTTATCCCACAGTAGGAAACATTTATTTCACATACACCCTGTCAAGAGTCTTCAGGATCTTGCATGTGTCAATCAAGTCTCATCTTATTCTTCTAAACTCCAATACGTATAACCTTAGCCTCTCCAAAAATGTCAACCTACCTATTCAGCTATTAGTTCAATAACCCTTCTCTAAACTGCTTCCAGTACTTTATATCCTTCACGAAAAACACCAATATTGTAAACAGTTCTCCGTATATGGTCTGCCCAGTGCTCTGCAGAACTGAAGCATAACCTTTGTAATTTTATATATAATTCACCTTTTTAAAAAAAAATGGCATGCTTTAACCTTTCCTAATGCTCGAGTGCTAAACTTTGGTGCGTCAAACACGGTGTAACTCAGATGTGACAGGCTGCAACCACGAGAGTAGGTAAAAACAATGACTGCAGATGCTGGAAACCCGATTTTTGGATTAGTGGTACTGGAAGAGCACAGCAGTTCAGGCATGATCGGAGGAGCAGCAAAATCGACGTTTCTGGCAAAAGCCCTTCATCAGGAATAAAGGCAGAGAGCCTGAAGTGTGGAGAGATAAGCTGGTGGGGAGAAAGAGTACAATAGGTGAGTGGGGGAGGGGATGAAGGTGATAGGTCAGAGAGGAGGGTGGAGTGGATAGGCAGAAAAGAAGATAGGCAGGTAGGACAAGTCATGGGGACAGTGCTGAGTTGGAAGTTTGGAACTAGGGTGAGGTGGGGGAAGGGGAAATGAGGAAACTGTTGAAGTCCACATTGACGCCCTGGAGTTGAAGTGTTCCGAGGCAGAAGATGAGGCGTTCTTCCTCCAGGTGACTGATGGTGAGGGAGCGGTGGTGAAGGAGGCCCAGGACCTCCATGTCCTCTGCAGAGTGGGAGGGGGAGTTGAAATGTTGGGCCACAGTGCAGTGTGATTGATTGGTGTGGATGTCCCCGAGATGCTCCCTAAAGCGCTCTACTAGGAGGCGTCCAGTCTCCCTAATGTAGAGGAGACCGCAAAACCTGCGCCCACACCTCCTCCCTCACCTCCATCCAAGGCCCAAAAGGAGCCTTCCACATCCATCAAAGTTTTTCCTGCACATCCACTAATATCATTTATTGCATCTGTTGCTCCCGATGCGGTCTCCTCTACATTGGGGAGACTGGACGCCTCCTAGCAGAGCGCTTTAGGGAACATCTCCAGGATACCCACACCAATCAACTACACCGCCCTGTGGCCCAATATTTCAACTCCCCCTCTCACTCTGCTGAGGACATGGAGGTCCTGAGCCTCCTTCACTGCCACTCCCTCACCACCGGACGCCTGGAGGAAGAACGCCTCATCTTCTGCCTCGGAACACTTCAACCCCAGGGCATCAATGTGGACTTCAACAGTTTCCTCATTACCCCTTCCCCCACCTCACCCTAGTTCCAAACTTCCAGCTCAGCACTGTCCCCATGACTTGTCCGGACTTGGTAAACACAATGACTGACTGCAGATGCTGGAAACCAGATTCTGGATTAGTGGTGCTGGAAGAGCACAGCAGTTCAGGCAGCATCCAAAGTGCAGCAAAATCGACGTTTCGGGCAAAAGCCCTTCATCAGGAATAAAGGCAGTGAGCCTGAAGCGTGGAGAGATAAGCTAGAGGAGGGTGGGGATGGGGAGAAAGTAGCATAGAGTCACAACATGGTTGAAGAACTTCAGGGCAAAGGAAATGACCTGGGAGTTGCAGTGGGAGAGGGACTCCGAGATTCTTGTAGAGAGAGGAGGAAAACTTCTTCAAGGCAGGCATCCTTGCAAGAGGATTCGCAGTAGGGTTAAAATCAACAAGGTAAAAACAATGACTGCAGATGCTGGAAACCAGATTCTGGATCATTGGTGCTGGAAGAGCGCAGCAGTTCATGCAGTAGGGTTAAAATCAACGAGGTAAAAATGCAGTTGGGTTAAATGCAGTAGGACTTGTCCTACCTGCCTATCATCTTCTTTTACACCTATCCACTTCACCCTCTTCCCTGACCTATCACCTTCATCCCCTCCCCCACTCACCTATTGTACTCTATGCTACTTTCACCCCACCCCCACCCTCCTCTAGCTTATCTCTTCCCCGCTTCAGGCTCACTGCTTTTATTCCTGATGAAGGGCTTTTGCCCGAAACGTCGATTTTGCTGCTCCTCGGATGCTGCCTCAACTGCTGTGATCTTCCAGCACCACTAATCCAAAAAATGCAACCGCAAGAGCAGAGTCATGGAATGTATTCAAGATGTTAAGCCACTTGCCAATCAAGTGGACATCTTTCATATTTAATAGTTATTGAATTGTATAATGTTGCTAGTGATTAATGCATTATTGAGGGCACTGCCCCAAATGCCCATTTTAAAGTAGGATAAAGAACCGTTATACAAATATTATTCATGTATTTGTACTTGCTGTACTGTCATTTTACAAAAAGTTCATTCAAATATTCTAAATTGCTTTGTGACTAGATTAATTTAGGATATCTGGTCAGCATGGATGAGTTGGACTGCAGGGTCTGTTTCTGTGCTGTATGATTCTGTGACTTGTCCACCAGTAAGTAACTATTTATCAGACAGTAAGCCCTTGGTAACTGCATCTGAAGTTAATATTTTGTGGTTATAAATCACAGGAAGCTATTTAATAACTGCTGTTGTACCTTTTGGAGTACAGTTGATTTAGAATTTTTTTTTCTTTTGAGAAGCATCGTTAGACTTTTTGAAGCTTTTTTTAATTGAAGAAATGAGATTTATTTTCTTGAACTTTTTTCTAGTAAACTTTTTTTTAGTTACAGTGGATATTTTATGCTGACAATTTATCTTTTTATTCTCTCCTTCAGATGGACCCGTCTCCTCAATCTTACATGCTTGCTAATCTGACTCATCCACATTCTGAGCAGTTACTGCAAGGATTGAATCTTCTTCGGCAGCATCGTGAGCTCTGTGACATCGTCCTCCGGGTTGGTGATGTCAAAATCCACGCCCATAAAGTGGTGCTGGCAAGCATCAGCCCATACTTCAAAGCCATGTTTACTGGGAACCTTTCAGAAAATGAGAACTCTGAGGTTGAGTTCCAGTGTATTGATGAAACTGCTTTGCAGGCTATTGTAGAATATGCATATACAGGAACCATATTCATTTCACAAGATACAGTGGAATCTTTACTACCAGCTGCAAATTTACTTCAAATTAAGCTAGTACTGAAGGAATGTTGTACATTCCTTGAAAGTCAGCTTGATCCTGGTAATTGCATTGGCATTTCCCGATTTGCTGAAACCTATGGTTGCCATGACTTGTATCTTGCTGCCAACAAATACATTTGTCAGAACTTTGAAGAGGTATGTCACACAGAGGAGTTTTTTGAATTGAATCACACGGAGTTAGATGAAATTATTTCAAATGACTGTCTGAATGTTGTGACTGAGGAGTCTGTTTTTTATGCTTTGGAGGCGTGGATTAAATATGATGTACAAGAAAGACAAAAATATTTGGCTCAGCTGTTACATTGTGTGCGATTGCCATTGCTAAGTGTGAAGTTTCTAACAAGATTATATGAAGCAAACCAGTTAATTCGTGATGAACATACCTGCAAACACCTTCTAAATGAAGCACTTAAGTATCATTTTATGCCAGAGCACCGATTTTCTCATCAGACGGAGTTATCAACACGACCCCGTTGTGCTCCCAAAGTACTGTGTGCTGTTGGTGGAAAAACTGGACTGTTTGCTACATTAGACAGGTAAGATGATGAGGTTGAATTCAAATTAATGAATGTTGTTTTATATTTAATAGTGAAAGTAGAAAACATGCCTCATTTTATTTGTATATATTGTTTTGGTGGATGTGCATTTATAATTTAATTGATTTGTAATTGAGTATTAAATGTAATAGAAGCATTCCACATTATATAGTGTTTCCATCTACTAAGTAATTGAATGCGGTAGGTTTTATTTTCTTACCACATGATTATATGCTTATAAAGCAGTTCGCCACCACTTTCTCAAGGGCAACTAGGGACAGGCAATACATGGTGGCCACTCAATGACATCCATGTACCATGAGTGAATTTAAAAAAAAATGCTGTATAAGAATGGTTAAATGAAGTAAGCTGTCAAATGCATTTGCCATTCCTTCATTTTATTAAAAATGATTTGGCTCTAATGTATGACTTGTGCTATATTTTGTTGATCTACTATAGACTTATTTAAACTTTTGCTGTATTAAGCACAAATGTGATATGTCTGCAATATAACCAGACACAAGCTGAAAATGTGTTGCTGGTTAAAGCACAGCAGGTCAGGCAGCATCCAAGGAACAGGAAATTCGACGTTTCGGGCCAGAGCCCTTCATCAGGAATGAGGAGAGGGTGCCAGGCAGGCTAAGATAAAAGGTAGGGAGGAGGGACTTGGGGGAGGGGCGATGGAGATGTGATAGGTGGAAGGAGGTCAAGGTGAGGGTGATAGGCCGGAGTGGGGTGGGGGCGGAGAGATCAGGGAGAGGATTGCAGGTTAGGAGGGCGGTGCTGAGTTCAAGGGAATCGACTGAGACAAGGTGGGGGGAGCAGAAATGAGGAAACTAGAGAAATCTGAGTTCATCCCTTGTGGTTGGAGGAACCACAAGGAATGAACTCAAATTTCTCCAGTTTCCTCATTTCCCCTCTTTCCCCCCCCACCTTGTCTCAGTCGATTCCCTCGAACTCAGCACCGCCCTCCTAACCTGCAATCCTCTCCCTGACCTCTCCGCCCCCACCCCACTCCGGCCTATCACCCTCACCTTGACCTCCTTCCACCTATCACATCTCCATCGCCCCTCCCCCAAGTCCCTCCTCCCTACCTTTTATCTTAGCCTGCCTGGCACCCTCTCCTCATTCCTGATGAAGGGCTCTGGCCCGAAACGTCGAATTTCCTGTTCCTTGGATGCTGCCTGACCTGCTGTGCTTTAACCAGCAACACGTTTTCAGCTCTGATCTCCGGCATCTGCAGACCTCACTTTTTACTCTCATATAACCAGACAGCCTAGCTCGTTTTATTGGCCTTGGGTAGGTTGATAATTTTCACTTACATTTTTTCCAAAACACTAAGAAATACAAATGTTTAGAATGGAGGGATTGTTAGACATTTTTATATCAAATTAGGGCAGTTTAGAAAGTATTCATGACCTTAGCGAGTTTTGAGAAGATTTGTAGCTCAGGTTGAGGTTCTGGATGTAGGTTTGCTCAATGAGCTGAAAGGTTCATTTCCAGATGTTTCTTCACCCTACTCGGTAACATCTTCAGTGGGCCTCGGGTGAAGCAATGCTGAAAATTCCTGCTTTCTATTTATATGTTTGGGTTTCTTTGGGGTGGTGATGTCATTTCCGGTGGTGATGTCTTTTCCAGTGGTGAAGTCACTTCCTGTTCTTTTTTCTCAGGGGGTGATAGATGGGGTCTAACTCGATGTGTTTGATAGAGTTCCGGTTGGAATACCATGTTTCTAGGAGTTCTCGTCTTTGTCTATGTTTGGCTTATCATAGGATGGATGTGTTGTCCCAGTCAAAGTGGTGTCCTTCCTCATACGTACATAAGGATACTAATGAGAGACGGTCACGTTTTTTTGTGGCTAGTTGGTGTTCATGTGTCCTGGTGGCTAGTTTTCTGCCTGTTTACCCAATCTCGTGTTTGTTACAGTCCTTGCACGGTATTTTGTAAATGACATTAGTTTTGCTTGTCTGTATAGGGTCTTTCAAGTTCATTAGCTGCTGTTTGTGGGCTACTGTGATGCCAAAGGGTCTGTGTAGTCTGGCAGTCATTTCCGAGATGCCTTTGTAGGGGAGAGTGGCTAGGGTTTTGGAATCGCACGAGAATTCCTAGAAGCATGGCATTCCAACTGGAACTCAATCAACAAACACATCGCGTTAGACCCCATCTACCACCCCCTGAGAAAAAGACCAGGAAGTGACTTCACCGGAAATGACATCACCAACCCAAACACAAAGCAGGAATTATCAGTGCTTCATCTGAGGCCCATTTAGAAGATGTTACCTAGTAGGGTGATGAAACATCTGGAAATGAACCTTCCAGCTCAACGAACAAACCTACATCCAGTATCCATGCCCATTTCTTAATATTTGCAGCTGTACAGGGCCCTGGTGAGACCGCACCTGGAATATTGTGCGCAGTTTTGGTTTCACAATTTGAGGAAAGACATTCTGGCTATTGAGGCAGCGTAGGTTCCTGAGTTCAATTCCCAGAATGGCAGGACTGTCTTACGCTGAAAGATTGGAGTGACTGGGATTGTATACCCTTGAGTTTAGAAGGATGAGAGAGGATCTGATTTGAGACATATAAGATTATTAAAGGACTGGACACTCTGGAGGCAGGAAGCATGTTTCCACTGATGGGTGAGTCCCAAACCAGAGGACACCGTTTAAAAATAAGGGGTAGGCCACTTAGAACAGAGTTGAGGAGAAACCTCTTCACCCAGAGAGTGGTGGATATATGGAATGTTCTGCCCCAGAAGGCTATGGAGGCCAAGTCTCTGGATACTTTTCAAGAAAGAGCTGGATAGAGCTCTTCAGGATAGTGGTATCAAGGGTTATGGGGATAAGGCAGGAACAGGATACTGATTGAGGATGATCAGCCATGATCATAATGAATGGTGGTGCTGGCTCAAAGGCAGAATGGCTTACTCCTGCACCTATTATCTAGATTTTTAAAGATTCTTAGTTTTGTTTTGCTTCAGAGTGATGTTTGACTCCGACTCTGTGGCATTTTACAAATGTTTGATAGTATTGATGCAAACGGAAAGCTGTCTTCTATTGATGCTGCACTTGCACCTATTGCCACACTTAAGATATTTAGACACGCAGGTGACCAGAAAATTTATGAGGTGCTTCTATTTAAATGTATCTGGTCACTGAAACAGGGTTATCTTTCATTTTGAATAAAAACAACTTCTGTTTTCTATTTATAAAGACGTAATGCTATGAATGGAAGGTGTAATCGTTGGAAGTTAGTTAATTCTCTTTTTAAGGCTGAGAAATAGCAAATTAGTGTACCATTCGTGACATGGAGATAAAATGTGTTGTTGCCAGCAGCAGGTATTGAAATTAATATTGGGGCATTCATCTTTCTCAAATCTTGCATAACCTTAGCACTGTTTATATGTAAAGCTGATACCTGAAATGTTGTAATCTACCATCTGCTGACTCACTTGTTTTAAATACAATTGTCAATACCTATTTTGTCAAGCAGACATTACATTTGTTACAATTTCTTAAGTATATGATTTATTAGCTCAATAAAGACAGGATTATTTGATATCCTACCTTAACAAATTAGTCTTTAGTCCTTTTTTTTGCAAGAGGACACATCAGAAGGTTCAAAGTGTGTGTGGAATGTAACTTTAAAAATCATCAACTACTGATCATTTAACTTATTTTAGGATTATTTTCAAAATCTAGTATAATGACTTCTGTGAGAATTGTAAATTTAAAATGAATCTGGAAAAGCAACAACGTATCAATCTAGGCTTAATTATTTATTGGAACATTCAAGACCCAATCTTCAACAACTTGTGTATTTAACAGGAGTGCTACAAAAGAAAGTACATCACTAAAACATTAGAAGATTTCAGACAGATGTTGAAAAGCTTGATCAAAACAGTAGGTTTTAATGGGTACCTTTTTTTAAAGGCTAGATTCTTGAAGGAAAATGTAGGACCAGAAAGAACAGCCATTGCAAATGATTTTGTCGCTACCACTCAACTGGAGAGGCATTATAGGAAAGTGTTGTGTGTTAACTGTGCTATCACCTGCAGACAGATAAAGAACAGTGAGAGGTTTACCTTTGTTACAGTTACATAAGGTTTTTGTTGTGATTGTTAATGCAGAATCTTTCACCTTTTCTATAATTACAAATGTAGTGCAACTTCTTTGATCTTCTTTTGATCTATCTAAAGCAAAATACTGCAAATGCTGAAGATCTGAAATGAAAATAAAATATTGTAGAAACTCAGTACGTATGGTAGTATCTGTGAAGTGGAAACAATTAACATTGAATCCAGTTCTGAGCAAGGGCCATTGAACTCTACAGATGCTACCAGAGTTAATACTTAGAGAGAGGAAAAACATACCTGCTGAGTTTCTCCATCACTTTTTGTTATTGCTGCTTTTGTCTATGCTGTGTTTTGGGCCTCAGCATCGAAATGCAGTTGAGGTAAAGGATAGTTAGTTACATTGAAGGCCATAGTATTAATATGGTGCACAGCACCCTGGAGGAACATCCATTTATCCTGGGACCTCTTCGCAAAAGTTTGAGGCAAAATTCTCTGACTACTGCTCTGTAATGGATTTCTAAGTTTATTTTACATTTGAAGATATTCTGTGTAGGTTCACCCATCATTCCTGAGTTGTCTAATTGCCTAACTTCACCGTAGCCTCAGCTCATTAACTGCAGAACTATACACCCATGCAATTGTTGTCTGTGGACAACTTCTGATTTATCTGTTTTGACCACAAGTTATCAAATTCTCTCTCTCTCTCTCTCTCGCAAGTCAAATCTATTGATTTTGTTCCAACACTTTTGTGCTGAAGACCCAAAAATACAGTGCTTTGCTTTTCCATGAATTGTCTCTATGATAGTAACACTTCCACTCTTCAGAAACTTAAGCTTATTTTAAATATTTCGTATTGTAAAATTTTGCTGCTTGTATCATAACTCCAGCAAGGTCTGATCATCCTATGTTCAGAGCTCCATTCTTGGTAATGTCTCAGTTTTGTAATCCTCATCTTTCCATTTCTCCCAAGGCTTTTCCCCTTCCTATCTTGTGTCACCACATGATCCACATAAGTCTTGGATCTCTGCTCCTTAACAATTTTGCCTGTTCTGAGTCTCCACTTCAGTCACTTCACCATTCTACTGCAATGTCTTAAGCTGACTAGGCCCCAAGTTTTTTGGTATTTTTCCCCCCCCCACCCCCACCCCCAAACACTTAATTCTTTTCCTTTTTAAAATCTACCAATGGCATTTCAGCAACTTTGTTAACAAACGCTCTTGCATAGTCCATTGGAATACACTCTTGCTGTCTCTCTCTCCCTTTTTTCACTGTCTCCCCGAATTCTTCAAAGCCTTCCTCTTTGACAAATAAAAACTGATAACAACTGCTGGTTCTGGAAATCAGAAACAAAACTGACATTTCTGGAAAAGCTCAGCAGGTCTGGCAGTATCTGTAGAGAGAAATCAGTTAACATTTCAGGTCCACTGACCCTTCTTTAGAACTGATGGTAGCTGGAAAACAATTTGTTTTTTATGCAGCAGATGGAGGGGGTAAGGAGTAAATGATAGGTGGAGATAGAGCTCGAAGAGAAAACAGTTGGACAAAGGAGTGAATAATGGGCACGCTAGGAGAATAAATAGTTGCTGTTGGGGAGTATTAGGCGTTAACAATGGGTTGTGTGCAATAGCAAACCTTTTGATAACCAGGCGTGCTGTGGGGAGTTTGGGGTATGGACATGGGTGCCTCAAGCCCTAAAATTGAACTTTACAGCCTTCTGGACTGTAAGTTCAATATAAAGCCTCTGCAACGTAATAGTCAGTGCACCAGCTGACAATAACACCACCAGCAGGCTTAATTACAAAATCAACATTGACTATGAGAGCACGAAGTATATTCAAGGGGAGATAGTATGGCAGAGAAATTTGAGGTGACACGTGTCACATCGATAGTTCTCAATGAAGCTTGAGTGCAAGTGAAAGGCCAGAGGAGGGGTTCAGGTGGTGGGAGAATGTTGGAGGTGGGTAAAGGGGTCTGTGGGATGTATTCTTGCCCAAAGAAATGGATACGAAAACAAAGGCAATAGCAGTGAAAGAAGAGTTCAACGTGATGTTGTGTCCAAAATTCATTTTAAGGTGGGGATGCAGATAAAGACACTTTTTTAAAATTCATATTCTAATATTCATTTTGACACTGAATTTTATTTTGTATTTTCATTCTTCTGTGATGTGTTTTTAACATACTTTAAAAAGTGATTATATAAATGACCCTGTTATAAACAGACTAACATTTAATGTGTCATTTTCTTTTTCTTTTTCCATTTCTGTTGCAGTGTAGAGATGTACTTCCCTCAGACAGACTCCTGGACAGGTCTAGCACCACTTAGTAGTCCACGTTATGAATGTGGAGTTGCTGTTGTTGATCAGAAGCTTTACGTGGTTGGAGGAATTGCAACCCACATTCAGCAAGGCATTAATTATCGGAAACACGAGAATTTGGTAGAAGGTTGGAATCCGGAGACAAACAAGTGGACGACTGTAGAAAGAATGAATGAATGTCGAAGCACGCTTGGCGTGGCTGTATTAGCTGGTGAACTATATGCATTAGGTGGTTATGATGGGGAAAACTACTTGCAATCTGTGGAGAAATACATTCCTAAAATCAAAAAGTGGCAGCCAGTTGCACCTATGGGGAAAAGTCGAAGCTGTTTTGCAGCTGCAGTTTTAGATGGAAAGCTATATGCCATAGGTGGATATGGCCCTGCTCACATGAACAGGTAAATTTGTATAATGTTTATCCCATAAGATTCAATATTTTAAACTTCCATAAAGTTATGTTATCTTGAGATATCAAAATGATTTGTATTTAAGTATTGCATAGAAACAGACCATTTTGTCCATGCTTTATCATGCATTAATCAAGATAATCTGTAAGAACATCAATTTTAGAGGAAAACCAACACTTGTACCGTACGAGATGAGATTGCTCATTTGATTGGCAGTGGAATCTGGTTGCGGTGTTGACACTGAGAATGTATCCATTAATGCTGATTGACAGGCTTTGTTTAAATGCTAAATATTAAATCAGGCATGTCTATTCTTTGTCTGTCAGAATTGGCACAGTTTTAAAATATGTAGTTACAGTATGTGCAAATGTGCACATTTTTTTAAATCAGAATTTACTAATAACTGATGAGGAGGGGGAGGCTGGTTTTGGGGGCGAGGTGAAGACGAATTTTTTTTTAATTAACATACTCCTCTTAAGTCAAATAAGTTGTCAACACCTACTTATGGCCTCACTCGTACAAGCATTAGAGAACCTCTGACCTATGAAACTATCTCTGGAGGAGTCCGTACCTTCAGAAAGGCAAGAATAAATGGAAAAAAATGGTAGGGTGTTTACAACTTGGGGTAAACCCCCTCTGTTAGTTTTAAACCAGCAACACAAGACTTTATCCCATGTAGTCATCTTTGAAAATTCAAGAGGCCAAGAACTAGTTAAAGTAAAAAGTAACAACTTTATTTAGATTAGATCACTTAGTGTGGAAACAGGCCCTCTGGCCCAACAAGTCCACACCGACCCGTCGAAGCGCAACCCACCCAGACCCATTCCCCTACATTTACCCCTTCACCTAACACTATGGGCAATTTAGCATGGCCAATTCACCTAACCCGCACATTTTTGGACTGGTGGGAGGAAACTGGAGCACCCGGAGGAAAGCCAAGCAGACACTGGGAGAATGTGCAAACCCCACACAGTCAGTTGCTTGATGCGGGAATTGAACCCGAGTCTCTGGCGCTGTGAGGCAGCAGTGCTAACCACTGTGCCACCGTGCCGCCCATTTCTTAAAGTATAACAGAGAATAATTAAGTAACAACTATTTACAACTCCTTCCTCTAATCTATCTTTTTACTTTCCCTTCTATAATACTAGTCCAATAAAACCTCCGATTTAAGATTTACCAAAAGTCAAATTTCAAAACCAAACAGCTGTTGAATCTTCCCTTTTGTAGATTTGCTCTCCAGGTTGGTGTCAGTGTTTTTTCTTTGTGCAAACTCCTTTTCTAGACCGGTATCTCTGAGTTTTGACTAGCAGCCTACAACTGTTGGTCTTTTGGCAGTTCTCCCCCAGGTGTTCAAGTTTTTTGTGGAAGTATACCCCCCAAAACATTGGATTGTCATTGGCTTTTAATATTGTCAATATACTAAATTCAAACCTGATTGGAGTTTGATTTTTTTTGGGGGGAGGGGTAGAATTTAAACTGATTGGCCTAATTCAAATTTGTTTCTGTCTCCAGGCAACTAGCTACCCTAGCTGTCTGACCACATGTTACATAGCACCAAGTGTTTTGAATAAGGTACAATCAGCTAGTTCTGCGACTAGCTTTAAACTCTCTTTAAATGTACGGTACACCTACATCTTCTTAATGAGGGGAGCCAAAGTTTGCAGTGAGTGTACTGTTTCAATTTCCATCCTATTTTCTTTGAGGTTTCTGAATATTGATGTTGGTTACTAGTTGTTGGTAGTAGTCTTGTAGAGAGCCACATAGGCATTTATTTATCTAACCTTTCGTCTTGCTCTAGAAACGATAGGATTGTCTGATATAACTTGCTTCTGTTTTTACTTTTACTTTTATTTGGAAAAATAGTGTGGAGCGGTATGATCCAAGCAAAGATTCCTGGGAGATGGTTGCTCCAATGGCTGATAAAAGAATTAACTTTGGTGTTGGTTCAATGCTTGGATTCATCTTTGTTGTTGGCGGACACAATGGTGTGTCACACTTGCAAAGTGTTGAGAGGTATGAACCCCATCAAAATCAATGGACATTATGCAGGCCAATGAGTGATCCCAGAACAGGTAAATGTGTATCTAAATAGTCACAGATAGTCTTGTGATTTAGCAGTTTACGAAAAAAATTGATTATGCATTTTTTTTCTTCAATTTTGTTAGAGACGTGACTTAAGTTGTTTCTCGCAAATGTAACAATCATGGAATGATTACTACATAGGAGACCTTGTGTTCATATTAGCTCTTACCAAGAGCTGTTATGATTTTCCCCTCTTTAATTGTGACCCTGCAAACTTATTTCTGCTTAGCTGCTTACCTTCTTCCCTTCTGAAAGTCATGATTTGAAATGACCTTCACTGTGCTCTTAGGCAGTGCACTCCAAATCAGATGTACTGTGTCTTCGTCCTCTTGCTTATCACCTTTTAACAGAGTGTTGTCCTCTTCCCTATCCATGAAAGGGTCAGAAGTCTCACGACACCGGGTTATAATCCAACAGGCTTATTTGATATTACAAGCTTTCAGAATGCTACTCCTTTGTCAGGTGAAGTGGTATCCATGAGAGGCAACTGTTTTTCTCTCCCTATTTACTCTGGACCCCTCGTGATTTTAAAAATCTCATTATCCAGACTCCTCTTAACCTTCTCTCTTCTTGTTTACCTACACAACTGAATGACTACATCTCTGGAATCATTCTTCTAAATCTTTTGTACACCATCTCCGATGCCGACACATAATACTAAAACGTATGCTGCCTAGAATTGAGCACAACACATTAATTGAAGCCAAAGCAATGTTTTTATAAGGTTTATTCACAATTTTCTTGCTTTTATGATCTCCTATTTTATAACCCAACATCTCCTTTATTTTTCTAACCAATTTTTCTCAACCTGACCTGCCACCATTTGATAATTTGAGCAAGCATGTATACTGTATATCCGTCTTCCTGCACTGCCTTTAGAACTGTATCTTTTTAAAATAATCTCTGCATTCTTCCTAGCAATTGTTTTCATTTCATGCATCTCTGCATTAAATTTGTTATCTCACTCATTTGCTCGTTCTATCAGTCTACATCATCATAAAATCTATCACTATTCTCCTTGCAGTTCAGAATACTTTCAAGTTTTGTGTAATCTGCAACTTTCAAAATTGTATCATGCATAACAAGCTAGTTGTTACAAGATTCAAAGCTTTCTGATTTATTAAACAACTCTTGACCACTATTATTTCCTGTTGCATAATGTTATATCGATGCTCCTACTTTCTCTGTTACTGTAAGAACATCAATATGTGATGTAGTGCTTTTATTGAATATCTTTAGAAGGTCCTCATCAACCATTTCTGTTACCTTCTCAAAAACCTCAGAGGTCAGCATTTTTCTGTAATTTTCCTAGAACAACTTATCTTTAATGCAAATTTGTTTCAATGACTGAAATTTGCCCAGATTATTGTTTCTAAAAGCTGATTCACCACTGCGGTTGGTCTGTAGTTGCTGTATTCATCTTTGCACTGTTTTCTTGTATGAAGGTATAACATTTCAAGTTCTCCAGTCCACTGACACCACTGCTGAATCTAGGGAGGATTGAAAGATTAGGGTTATATCTAGGATACTTAATGTTCTCAGCCATTTCTGTTGATTTCACAACTTTTGAGAATTAAGTATTTTTTTGCTGTAAATTGTTCCTTGTCTTTTCCTAAGCTAACCTGAAGTATGTGGTGCTATAATCATTGTTCTGTAAATGTTTTCATACCGAGACTTGACATGTTTGATCCTCTTTCTCCAAGTCCAACAATGCCTTCTACATTGTTCAGGCAGAATCATACTGATCCAGAAAATGCTCCAAATACAATTTAGAAAACCTTCTCTCCAACACAACTCCCCCACCTCCTGCCACCATTGTTATATTGATTATATAATCCTAGCCTCTATTAAAGTTTCTTATCATTGTATTTTACAACTGCAAGTCACTTCCATGCACAATTTTGTTTATTTTTTTCATGTTCTATGGAGTTTTCATAAAAGGTTCTTTTTCCCCTTCCCATGACAGGAGTTGGTGCAGCCATTGTAGACAACTACCTCTATGTGGTGGGAGGTCACTCAGGATCATCATATCTGAACATGGTGCAGAGGTACGACCCAGCCTTAGATACCTGGTCAGATTTTGCTGGCATGTTGTCATGTCGATGCAACTTTGGGCTGACTGCATTTTGATAGCTGATTTGATTATCAAGGACATACTGTGGTAATTAACCCTGCATGACGAGGAGACCAATTGTACTGAGACTGCAGCCCCTCAATTGTTGAATTTTACAAACCTTGGCTGCTACTGTTGGTTTTTACTGTGCAGAGTTTTCATGTTTTCGATTGAATTGGTTATATTTGTACATACCCTTGTGGGGAAGAAACACTGATGCCTGAAACAGCCAGGGCTAACCAAAGCTCTAGCTTTTTCACCTTTATAAAGCATTCCCCTCCATGTTAACTAGCTGTTACCTCCATACTTCCTCGTTTTTAGTCAGAAAGGATCACACATTCAAAACCAATAATCAATCCATTGTATGTATGCAACTTAAGTCCATGTCAGTTATTGTGCAATATATGTTGATTGCATTTATTGTGTTCTATTTGACATCAGTGCTTCACAGTATGAAAGTTTGTACTTAAGGGCTGCATACCTGAAACTCAATTTTTGACTACAGTACAACTACCCACTGTGTGCTTGCTTGTATTGTATAATGTGATTTGTGTAATTAGTAGGATCTGAATGATCAGCTGATAGTGATATGTAACCTGCTATAAACATCTGTATGTTTGACAATCTTCCAACTGAACCATAATGAGATCACCTGTTAATATTTGATGTGTTGTTTGAAGAAACAAAAGGGAAATGTATATTTAAAAGGGCTCTTAATTGGGTTATATGAAGTTGCAATTGGTACTTTCATATCTTGATAATGAGTTTATGAAGTTCTGAACATGGTTACAAGCCTGTATTCACAGAACATAACGTAGGGACAGTTTCTGATTTAAGTAATTAATGGGCTTTTGAGTACAGACTTCAAATGATTATTTTATTTGGCCATTTTATTTGGCTCTAATGGCATGTTTTGGATTTGTTGATGTGATCCTTTGTAATATTCTACAGCTGCTGTTGAGGGAGAATAACTAGATTTAGTAACCGGTGCTATCCTAGGATTCAGGACCCCACAGATGTTACATATATTTATTTTGTAATATGTCAGTTCACAAATTATTTTGAATATTTTTATCCAATGGTTTTATGAGTAAGTGTCTGAACAATCAAATCTAAACTGAAGTAATAATTTATAGATCTTTTTAATCAACCTGTTCATACATGGTATGATACATCTCTGGAGCAGGTGTGATTTGAACCCAGGCGTTCTGGCCCAGAGGCAGAAACACTATTACTGTGCCACAAGAGCCCTAGAAATAGTTATGTAATGAGTTTACAATATTTTTAAAACCCTCACTTTGCTGAATGAACTCCAATTAAAGGGATTAACATTGTAAAGATAAATTAATAGTTCACCTGTTCATTGTTGTCATCTGCTTTTCATATTTGATTTCTCTACTGCCAATAAGTGTGAATGTGTTTGTTAACAAACTTTGGTTGCTAAAATTTATGTTGACTGCTAAGTTACCTTTTTATCCATCTTCAATGTCACTTTCCATTCTCATCTCAGCTGCAGTATCTTGTAGGAAAGACTTTTT
This sequence comes from Hemiscyllium ocellatum, assembly GCF_020745735.1. Classification (NCBI taxonomy): domain Eukaryota; kingdom Metazoa; phylum Chordata; class Chondrichthyes; order Orectolobiformes; family Hemiscylliidae; genus Hemiscyllium; species Hemiscyllium ocellatum. Next base: position 85,118,246 of record NC_083408.1, read on the forward strand.
TTTGTTCAGCATATACTTCAAAGCTGATGTGCAGGTAATTATTGAAGTATGTAATGCAAGAAAAGTTGTGTGTTACCTGAGTTTTGAAAAGTTCGAGCAGAAGGAACGCACTTGTAGAATTCTAACTGGTTCTCCTAATGGAATTTAAACAACCAAACTGATTTAGTAAGGGAAATCAATATAATGATTTTTGTTATAGATCTTGTGAATACAAATTGCACTATTTTAAAATATCACAATTATCTCCATAAAATGCTGCAGTTTTTTCTGTACTCATTGTGCAAAGAATCACAATTTTTGGCAGAAGTTTAGTTATGGCTACAGTTCATCTTTTCACAAGATCAGCAGTGTTGTACACAAGGGAAGTCATATATTTTAGATTGGTGAAACCACTTTTTTGAGACTGCATGACTGTGTACACACACTAGTCTTTCAGGTCTTATTGAATCATCATGCTTGTTAATTTCTAACTTAACCTTCTGGAAGTTTCTAGAACTTGAATATGAAGGCTTTAAATGTTTGTTAGTATATTGAATAAAAAGGTGCAATAACATTTTTTATATGGCTTTTTTTATTAGGTATAATTTATACTTGTGTAAATGAAAGGATGGGTTGATTTATGGAACTGCCATTGTGCTCTGTAAATATCGTAAAGTGCGTATAGTAAAATTTACACTTGCACTGTTCCTTGTGTAGATATCATCCTTGCATCCTTCCAAACACACAATAGAACAAGATGATGTGCATTTTGTGTCCACAAGTTAGTGTAGTTATAGTAAATAAACTTGCAAAGTCCACCAAAACAAACAGACTAATAGTCTGAGACTTAGCAACCTCCACATCCTGCTGGTTTAGTAGCACAAGTGTTACTTTTGATGACAGTGGCTGATGTCATAGCAATAATTACTGTCAGTCCTTACAATTTCAAACATAACTGGCCAAAACTAACGAGAAGTTTTTAAAATACACAACAAAAAAATTTTCTTTAATATACACTAGAATGAAAGTGTAAATGCAGTTGTAATTTGTGGCTCCTTGTTCTACAGTACAAAATAGTTGGGAGTGTTTGTTTACTTTTTGTTACATATTACATACTTTTCAAAATGACAATTCTGAAATTCAAATGGCTGACATGTCAGATATGTCACACTTCCATTTTGCTAGATAGTTTAAAAGATCTAACTTGTAACATTTATCATTTACCTTCTGGCATAGATTTCTGACTGCTTGATTTATCGAGTTGCAGAATTAGCTCCACAGACAACCTGTTCATATGGGCAAAGCAACTTTTTTTGCTGGACTCTTGATTCTCCACTGTCTAAACATGGCTATTTTTTTTCACAAAAATAAGGAATTTTGTAGACAAGGAAATCTCAGTAGCAGATAAGTTAATTGCAAGTGGGGAAGAAAAGTGAGCATTTACTGAAATGACATTTGTGCACTAACACAAACTCTTTTTTTCAGTTTTGGAAAATGCTTTGTAATCAGTTCAGATGTGATACCTTACAATATGTACATTGTCATAACTTGAAAATTAATCTAGAATTTTAATTTGTCATTAAGGTTGTCCTGTCTCCTGCTTTCTGTCCTTTTTAATGCCAAGAAATTTCCTTTCGACCAGAGACATTTTGGATCGTACGACTTCCATAATACACCAGTAGACTGGTATTTAATGATGTTTCTGAATTGCTGTGTTTCTTCCACTTTTGAAAAAAACCTTTTTTGCCGTGAAAAAGTATGGATGCATTGCTAACGATTCCATGTCTTGGATGAGTATTGTTTCTGTGCTCCATCGGTGAGAGGATTGTATCTAGGCAAGCTATAAAACAATTTTCATGCTTTGATTGCTTAGTGGAGAAATCGATATATATTTGCAATTTTTCTGTTTTTAAGGTTACTGGAACAGAGGATGAGAACTTGGATAGTTTAGCTCTTATAGTTCATCAGTTTATCATATCCAAATTCAATCCATTCACTTAATTATCAAGTTTATGAAAATAATGACACACCTAATCTCATTCTCACAACTCTTTGTGAAACTAACTGGGTGGAGTCATTTGCAATGATTGCAACTTTTAAAAATTTGAAAACTTTGAATTTTAATGAATGGCCTAAAACAAACGCCTCAATTTATAATATAACATTTGCATACAGGATAATAAGGAAAGTTCACAAATACAAATGAATTGTAAAAGGAACACAGGCTTGGCTATTGTCACTTTAGCTTGCCTTAAAACTGAATACTGACAGAACTGGATTTTTTCATAAATGCCTTACACGCAGTGCTATCCTCTGAAACCAGATTAGTTTGTTTTGTTTTTCTTAAAATGCTGAATCTTTGTAAATGAACAGCAAGATTAAAAAACCTAATATTTATATTCTGACTTGTGAGGGAATGATTGTAAATGGTTAAATGTTAGAATATGTGTGCATAGTTATGTGCTCTGTGCCTGCAAATGGCAGGACATTTTCGTTTACAGTTTGACAAATGTCTTGCCTGTTTATTTTATTTGAACAAAAGTGCTAAAGGACTGTTCACATTATCGTTTCAGTTCAGTTTTCTTAAAGGTTTCATGTGCTTTCGTGTGGTACAGCTATGTCACTTATTACAGCATTTCATTGTGGATGTGCTAAATAAACATCTGTAACAAGAATCCTAAGTGTGTTCTCATGTTTCTTCCTTTTCACTTTAATCAACTTCTTGGAATAGTACTATTAATAATTGATACTAATTTCTAAATAATTCAGTTTGTGACTTCACTAAAATAAAAAGATTTGCATTCCGATATGGATGGCACATTTGTAGCTGAGGTAAAGCTCATGAGCTTTGAGTAGATTATTTGTGTATTTCACTATTTCAAACTTGTTAGAATATTTTAGGAGACTGCCCATGATAGGGATTTCAGAACAAGTTGAGCAACATTGTTGATTTTCTAATGTCAAATACCCTATCCCTATATTACCCCTTGATACTGTACAAAAATAGTGTGTCAGAATCCAGATGCACACTGATATCCCTACCTCACCAATTTAAGGTTTTCGTGAAGATCTGTAGTTTGGATTGTGGATGAGGTAGTTGCTTAGCTCACCAGACTGCTGGGTTATCGTGCACATGTTTCATTACCAGTTGGATGACTTTCGTGAAGTGCTGTTGTTCTGTCCTTCTTGGTTTTTATGCAATCCTGTCTTTTGGGGTGAGTATCATTTCCGGGACTTCTCTGCAATGGTTTGTACACTGGGTCTATCTCTGTATGTGTTGATGGCCTGTCTAGTTGAAAATCAGGCTTCCAAGAACACCCTGGCGTCTCTCTGGTTAGCATGTCCTTTGACCATTGAATTGTTGGTCCTCTTGGTCTGTGTGTACAGAGCTAAGGGAGAGTGGATCATGTCACTGAGTTGCTAGTTGGTGTTTGTGAAGTTGGATGGCTGTTTTTCTTCCCATTTTTTTGATGTAGTGCTTGTTGCAGTTGTTGCATGGGATTTTGTATACCACATTGATTCTACATATAGAGTTATAAATTGTGTATATAGGGTCCTCACCAAGACTAAGGTATGACATTCAAGTCACTGACAACACACAGATTATCCACAAAAAAAACTATCTGAATTTTAATTGTCCAGAAATATAGTACATAATTATCATTGCCAATTTAACTCATATAAATCAATTTTTTATTAATTTTGGCAGAAGTCAAGAGCCCTTGAAATAGCTGCTGAGACAAGATGAATGATCCTAGAATTTAGACGAGCAAAATGCATTTGAAAAGATTAAACAACTCTAATCTCATTAAAAATTTTAGTACACTCTAATCCACATTTACCAGCTCCATTGTGTCAGGTGCATGCAGGACTGAAAGTAAAAGTATGGTGTGTAGAAAGATGGCAAGCTCAGACCAGTTTACTTTTAGCAGATAGAATTATTATGCCATAATAATGGAGGCATTGTTAACAATTACATGGGTATGTGAAAATTTCAGATGACGTAGGACTACAGTTCAAAATCAAAACAAGACTTGGTCATTGTTTTGAACACGAGTTCATGAACTGCTGTATTTTGGGCCATAGCTTGGAGATTTCTTTTGATTCAATGACCAGGAAAGTACCAAATAATAACACCTTTTTCTCCCGAAGAATACCATCAAATAGTATGGGAGAGTTTTGACTCCAATGAGGTTGATACCTAAATCACTTGAGTCTACCAGCTACTGAAAGGCAATAAGGCAAGCACAAGAATTGAGATTAAGAAAAGATTAGTTTGGAACTTTCGACTAGAAAGATAGCTAGCCTATAAACCCATCAATCTCACATTGTGCCAGTTCCTTAAACAGCACAGCCACTTCTGTCATTGACTCAATCATCAAGAGATGAGTTATACTGAAATATTCAGTTGGATCTTCAAATACATTTGTGCATTATGTTGTCGGTTTGCTTGCTGAGCTGATGGGTTTGCTTTCATCCATTTCATCACTATGCTAGCTACAACAGTCAACCTCCAGTGAAGCAGTGGTGTTCTGTCCTGCTTGCTATTTATGTGGCTTGATTTGTTGTGGGTTATATCATTACCAGTTCTGTTTGAGAGATTAGTAAGTAGGATGCAAATTTCTTTATTTGTTAATCGAGTTCAGGTTTGAATGCCAGGCCTCTAGGAAATCCTGCACGTGCCTTTGTTTGGCCTGTCCCAGGATGGATGCATTGTTCCAGTCGAACTGGTGTCCCTCTTTGTGTGTATGCCTTTTGGTGGCGAGTTGGTGCTCATGTATCTAGGTAGCTACTGTTCTGCCTGTTTGTCCAATGTAATGTTTGTTGCAGTCCTTGCAGAGTATTTTGCATATTTAAATTTGTTCTGCTGGCTCTGGGTACAGGGTCCTTTTTAAATTCATCAGTCGTTTAGTTTGGTAGTACACTTGTGGGCTACCATCCTGCCTATGGACCTGAGTAGTCTGGTGGTCATTTCCTGAATTGGCTTTGATGTATATTAGGGTGACGAGTGTCTCTGGGTGTTTTGTTGTCTTGGTTAGGTCCATTGTGAAGGTGGACTGTGCTTGTCGGGTAACTGTTCCTGAATATGTTGTATAGGTATTTCTTCTCAGTTTTTCTGGGTTCTGTGGTGCTGCAGTGTGTTGTGGCTCTTCTTGAATAGTGTCCTGATGCAGCTCCTTTTGGTTGTTGGGTTGGTTGCTTCTTAGTTGAGTATCTGGTCAATGTGTGTGGCTTTCCTGTAAACACTGGCCTACAGTTCTCCATTGTCTTTTCATTCTACCATGCTGTCTAAGAAGGGGAGTCAGTTTTTGGTCTCACCCTCTTTTGGCGAACTTTATGCCAGTAAGGATGTTGTTTGTGTTTGTGGGTTTCTTCTAATTCGTTGCATTTTGTGATTTTAAAAAAAGGTGTCATCCACAAATGGACCCAAAGCTTAGGCTGGGAAGGCCTGTTCCTTCTAATCTCTGCATAACCGTTCTGCTAGAAGTCCTGATATTGGTGATCCCATAGGTATCCCATTAATTTGTTTGTATATCTCGTTGTTGAAGGTAAAATGGATTGTGAGGCACAGGTCCAGGATGTTTTCCTTGCTGATGGAGTTGGTGCTGTCAGGTGTTTGTATCCTGGGTTAGTCTAGCAGTGAGGCCAGTGTTTCTCTGGCTAGGATGATTATTAATTTGAATAGGGCCATCACGTTGGAGGAAACAATGACCTCTTCTATCCCGGTGTTAAGGAATTCTTAGGTGGAGTGGATTGAGTCTTCCACTAGGTGTTTTAATTTTCATTGCAGTTCCTTTGCTTGCCTGTACGTCATTGTGCTAGAAAGTGAGACTATTGGTCTGAGGTGGGCACCTTGTTGTATACCTTTTTGGTAATCCATAGAAATAGGGTGTGTTGCATTCTTTTGGTTTCATTCTTTGGAGGTCTGGTTAATTTCACCTGGCCTGTGTAGTTTCCTCAGGGTATGCTGTTTTGCAGTTTTCTGGGTGTGGAGTCAGGTCCCTTGCCACTTGTTGGTACGTGACAGTATTTGTTAGTAGTGTGTTCGCTTTTCCAATATACTGTGATCTGTTCAGGAGACAGTCGTGCGCCCTTTGCTTGCAGGATTACTATATTTGAGTCCTTCCAGGGTTTTCCTTTCCAGTGTGTTGAAGGTGTTCCCTTCTTTCTTTTTGTTTAGTGTTTGTAGTACCCTCTGGCCTGTTGGTTTTCTTCCATAAGTCTGCTGTTTTTTAGGGTGGATTCCAGTGCTGCTAGGAAGTCCTTTTTTTTCGTCCACGTCCCTGTGGTTGTAGTTCATCCCTTGTACCAGGACAGCTTTTTCAGTGTCTAGTGTGGTCAGTCAGATTCTTTATCCAGTCTCTGATTTGTCCACATCCTTGATGTTACCTAGCATAGTGACAAAATGCCAGCTCAGCGAGCAAACCAATCCACAACTTGAGCTACAAATCTCCAAGATCTCAAACATTAGTACATTTGTTGTACTTTCACACAACACTAAACGGTTATGCCAGGTCTCTCTCTCACTCCAAAAGAAGTGATTTATAACTGCATTCCTTGTGCTATAATAGTAGCAACATTGGTTCCTTTTGTTCTTATGTTCCACCATAGCCAAGGGAGTACTTGGGAATAGAGTTGGAATTCAAAAGAAAAACCTTCTAATTTAACATGAATTGAAGTCAGTTTGCATTACTTCACGGCCACTGTAGTCATTAAGAAGAATTTATTTTACACATAGGATCCTATACATTAGCAGGACATTGTACCACAACTTGCAAAGGAGCAATTTCAAAATACAACTTAATTCACGTCACCAGTTCGCCTTACTATTTTCAAGCAAATGAAGAAGCAGAGTGGTACGACCAATTAAAGCACTCAAAGGAAGCGATGATGATAGGAAGCAAGAGCTGGCTATGATAAATTGAGACACATTATGTGAAGGGTTAACGCTGGATAGGCAATGGTAAACACTTAAAGAGCACGTGAAGGAACTGTGAAAATCATCTGGCGCAAAAATAAAATTAGAAAGGTGGCATGAATGGGGCTAGCAAGAGAAATTAAGGTAAGTGTTAAATACAAGAAAGGGGCACACAAATTGGTCAAAAACAACTGAGGATTGGGAACAGTTTAGATACCAGCAAAAGAACAAACTGGATTGACTTAGCAGAGGAAAATACAATTTGAGAGCAATTTACAAACTGGTGAACGGTTCTTTGGTATGTGAAGAGAGATTTAATTATGTCAAATATAGATCAGTTAGTCAAACAGGGCAAGTCATAATAGGAATAAATCTGTCAATAATTAAATACACTGTTTAGTTCTATGTTCACAAAGGAGGTCACAAATATTATTTTAAAAATCTTAGCAAACTATAGGAAATCTGCGTTAGTTGGGCAAATTGATGGGATTAAAGGCTGATTAAATTGCAGAGTACTGCAGGAAATAGTAGATGCAATAGTAATCATCATTTTAAGATTCCATAGATGCTAGAATAGTTCCGATGGATTGGACGGTCACTAACAACTCCACTATTTAAAAATGATTTAAAAAATGGGGAATTATAGATTTACCATATTGATTCCTGGGATGGCAGTAATAATGTACAGAGAGACACTGTTAGGACTATATAAAAGTCTACCAGGACAAGGCAGGATAAATGCAGGAAAGTTCTTCCTGATGAGCAGGCAGTCCAGAACCAAGGGGAGGTTTAAGGAAATATGGATCAAACCATTTTGAACTGAGACGAACAGAAATTTCTTCACCCAGAAAAGAGTGAGTTGGTTGAATTCTTTGCCACAGTGATAATTGCTTTCTTTAGCCCCAACAATTATATCTATATCTTTGAAAACAAAGGCAATAGGAAGAAAGCAGAACACAGCCACTGAGTTGAAGGTTGAATGATCATATAGGATGGCAGAACAAGCTCAAGAGGGGCAAATGGATGCCTCTTTTTCCTATTTTATAATGTTTACTGAAGATCAACAAAATTCTCAATTTTCTTTGAGTTAACACTCTTCACCATTGCCAATTGCATTGTTTATGGATAGGAGATTGCTTCCATGGGCGAGAGGATGTACATTTTTTGAAAAACAAACAAATGAGATGGATGTAGTTGAGACGTAATCATCGGGAGAAACCATATGTATTAAATATAATTAAACAGAAAGTCAGTAGAAACTTTGACTTACTATTCAGGACAAAGTTCTACAGCCACCCAGGAAAAGAACTTGTTTCTATTATTGATCTGCAGACACAGTCATCCTCACCACTTGCCTTGCCACCTAATTTTTTTTTTAACAGCAAATATGGCTGTAGTAAAATTCCTGAGCAAGTTATTTATATTTTAAATAGTGCTCCCAAACCCTGAATCTTGTAACACTAATGAAGTTGCAAGTTGCCATCCTGTAAATGCAGCACCACCTCACGCATACTTATAAGACCATAAGAAATAAGAATAGCAGTACACTATTCAGCTCCTTGAGCCTGCTTCACCATTAAATAAGAATGCGACTGATCTGACATTCCTCACATCTACATTCTTGCTTTTATTCCCTCACAACCCTTGATTCCCCAACTGATCCAGAACCTATTTCACCCAAGGATTCTGCGCCCCCCCCCCCCCAAGCTCTGTGGCAAGGAATTCCAGCCTCTCAACTCTTGGGGTGGGGGTGAGAAAATTCCCCCTTATCTCAGTCTTACATCGGTACTCATTTATCCTCTGAGACTGTGCCGTCTGGCCATTGATTCTCCAAAGAAGGGAAACAAACTCTCTCAGCATCTACCTTGTCAAGCCCCTTAACAATTCTGTATGTTTCAATGAAGTCACCGCTCATTTTTTTGAAATTCCAGTGAGTACACTCTCAACGTGTTTAGCCTTTGCGCACAAGACAATCCCTCCATATCAGGGACCATCCGAGTGGATCTTCTCTGAACTGCTTCCAATGAAATATCTTTCCTTAAATAAGGGAACCGAAACTTCTCAATACTCCAGACAAGCTCTCACCAGCACCTAGTATTGTTATGGCATGACTTCCCTACTCTTATACTCCAACTCCCTTGAAACAAAGGCCAACATTCCATTAATCTCCCACATGACCTGCTGCACCTGTACACTTGTTTTGTGTACAAGTTAGCACAACTCCCCCACCCTCCCCACCTTTTTTGCTATTTTTCTCAAATAATATTGTTCTTTTGTTCTTCCAAAATGAACAAATTCACATTTTCTTACATTATACTTCATTTGCCAACTTTTTGCCCACTTACTTAATATATCAATATTTCTCTGTAATTTGTTTGTAACCCCCTTACAACTTGCCACCCATTTTTGTGTTGTCTGCAAATGTAGCTACAATACATGTACTTTCTTCCTCCAAGTCTTTAACGTATTATTGTAAATTATTGTGGACCAAGTAGTGATCCCTGTGGTACCTACTGGTTACAGATTGCCAATCTGAACAAGAACTCCCTTACCCCACACAGTTTCTTGCCCATCAGACAATTTGCTATCCAATGTATCATCTCCAATACCATGGGCTCTTATCCTGTGACTTAACCCTTTTGTGAATTTTTTTTTTGTCCAATGCCTTCTGAAGGTCCAAATACTACACTTCTATTGGATCCCCTCTATGCACTCTTTGAAACTTAGTTGGAAAAACTCTTAATCGTCAGACACTATTTCAGGGCTATGCTTGATAAGATTGTTTTCAATGTAACACACAAAAATCAATGGGAATTTAAGTAGCCTAACCTATGGGACCTTTTCATGTGCCTTCTGGAAACTGAAATATATTACATCCACTGCTTCCCCTTACCTATCCTGATTGTTATCTCCTCAAAGAATTCTAATAAATGTCTGGCATGTTTTTCCCACATTAATCAATGCTGTTTCTGCTTGATTATATTGTTTCTTTAAATGCTCTGCCATTAACAAGCCTTTATCATAAACTCTAACATTTTCCCAATAACTGATGTTAAGCTATAGTTAAGACTTTGTGTCCCCTTCCTTTTTTTTGAATGAAGGTGTTCTATTATCTTGACAACAGTACACATTACAGAAGAGGCAGTGCTGGAGGTCTTAAAAACATAAACTTGATAAATCTCCAGGATCTGATCAAGTATCCCAGGATGTTGAGGGAAGCCATGGAAGAAATTGTAGGGCTCCTAGCAGAGATTTGTATCATTTCCAGCCACAGGTGAGGAGCTGGAGAACTGGAGGCTAATGTTGTGCATTTATTTAAGAAAGGCTGTAAGGGGAAGCCTAGAAACACTACTGAATCGAACCTCAGTAGTTGGGTAAGTTTATAGAGGGGATTATGGAAAAGAGGATTTATGTGCCCTTGGAGAGACAAAGATTGATTGGGGATAGTCAGCATGGCTTTGTGTATGGGGAATTGTATCTCAAACTTGAAATATTTGAGGACTTAACCATAAAGATACCTGACGCCAGAGTGATAGATGTTGTCTACATTGACTTTAGTAAAGCCTTTGACAAGGTTCCGCATGGTAGATTGGTCAGTAAAGTTAGATCATGTGATTCAGTTTCAGCTTGCCAATTGATTACAAAATTGGCTTGATGGTAAGAGACAGAGTGTGGTCATAAGGGTTTGTTTTTCAGACTGGAGACAAGACCAACAGTGTTCGGTAGGGATCGGTGCTAGGTCCACTTTTGTTTATCATTTGTATAAATGATTTGAATGAGAATTTAGGAGGCACAGTTCGTAAATTTGCAGATGACACCATATTTGGGACGGCATGGTGGCTTAAGAGTTAGCACTGCTGCCTCACAGCACCAGGGACCTGGGTGACTCCCACCTCGGGTGACTGCCCGTGTGGGGTTTGCACATTCTCCCCATGTCTGCATGGGTTTCCTCCGAGTGCTCTGGTTTCCTCCCACAATCCAAAGATGTGCAGGTCTGGGGAATTGGCCATGCTAAATTACCCATAGTGTTGCGTGCATTAGACAGGGTTAATTATAGGGTATGGTAATGGGTCTGGGTGGTGACTCTTGAGAGAGTAGGTGTGGACTTGTTGGGCCATAGGGCTTGTTTTCATATTGTAGGTAATCTAATCTAATTGGTGGTATAGTGGACAGTGAAGGAGGTTATCTAAAATTACAGAGGCATCTTGATCAATTAGGCCATGGAGCGACAGATGCAGTTTAATTTAGATAAATATTAAGGCAAGGGCTAGACTTACACATTTAATGGCAGAGTCCTGGGTAGGGTTGTCGAATAGTGACTTCGGGGTTCAGATACAAGTTGCAAGCTGCATCACAGGTAGATAGGGTGGTTAAAAAGGCTTTTAGTACACTTGCCTTCATTGCTCAGACCACTGAATACAGGAGTTCAAATGTCATTTTGAGGCTGTACAGGGTGTTGGTGAGGCCACTTTTGGAGTACTGTGTACAGTTAGGATATTATTAGTTCAGAGAGATTTCAGAAGGGATATACAAGGATGTTGTTGGGACTGGAAAGTTTGATTTATAAGGAGAGTCTGGATAAGCTGGGATCTTTTTGACTGGAATGTAGGAGGTTGAATAGTAACTTTATAGATGTTTATAAAATCATGAGGAGCAGAGATAAGATGAATAGCAAAGGTTTGTTTCTCTAGGGTAGGGGAGTTCAGAACTTGAGGATTTATTTTTAAGATGAGAAGAGAAAGATTTAAAAAGGTACTTGAGGGGCATTTTTTATTTTTTCATATGAATGGGCTTTCATAGATAAGAAGTTGGTGGTGGTGGAGGATTGTTTCATGGTCTGAAAGCCGGTGACCAGTAATGACTTGATTGTGAATATAGGTGGAATACTTAGTAAGTTTGCAAATGACACCAAAATTGGAGTGCTGTGGACCGTGAAGAAGGTTATCTCAGAGTACAATGGGATCTTGACCAGATGGGCCAAGGAGTGTCAGATGGGGTTTAATTTAGATAAATGTAAGGTGCTGTATTTTGATAAGGCAAATCAGGGTGGGACTTATACAGTTAATAGTAGGGTACAAAGGAATGTTGCCAAAGAGGCGTTGGGATTTAGGTTCAGTTCCTTGAGCCACAGATAGACAGGGAGTGAAGAAGGTGTTTACTATCCTTGCCTTTATTGGTCAGTGCATTCAGCAAAGAGGTTGAGGTGTAATGTTGTGGTTGTACAGAACATTGGCGAGGCTAGTGCTCTGTCCTGGTCTTCCCGATGCCAGAAAAGTGTTGCTAAACTCTAAAGGCTGCAGAAAAGGTTTACAAGGATGTTGCTGGGATTGGCAGGCTTGAGTTATAGAGAGAGACTGAATAGAGTAGGCCTAGTTTTCCTGCAGCATTAGAGGCTGAGGGGTGACCTTGAGAGATTTATAAAATTGAGCATAGATAGGTTGAATAGATTTATGGAGAGAAGGGAAAGATTTAAAAGAGACCTAAGGGGCAATATTGTCACACAGAGGGTGATGCACGTATGGAATGAACTGACAGAAAAAATAGTGGAGGCTTGTACAAATACAATACTTAAAAGTTGATCGGTATATGAATAGGAAGGATTTAGAGGGATATGGGCCAAATGCTGGCCACTAAATTCAGTTACCACTAAATTGTCAAAAAAGGCTCAGGCCCAAGCTTGATGGGGCAAAATTAGTTGAGAAAGGTACACCTAGATTAGCTCATCATTTTTCAATCAAAAAATGGCTACCTGAGTGAAGTACTAGTTGAGAAACCTCCAGGTATTAAATAAGTTTTAGGGACTATCAAAGGAGCCAAGGCCACCTGGTATGTTGACCAGGAAGCAATTCCTCTTATTTCTGCCTCTACTTTTGCCCATGAGAAGGCTGGAAAGTGAAGGAATCATCAAACCAGACCAGTTTGCGAATTGGTAGCTCCAGCCATATACCGTAGACTGAACTCTAACGAGTCAGCCTGCCTTTGTGGAGATTTTAAACAAACGGTAAAGAGTTTTTTTTTGTTGGATAAATACTGAATCCCTAGCATAGAGGATTGATATACAAAGCTTGCAGGAGGGCTGTCCTTCACGAAGCTGGACACGAGCCATACATATTTGCAATTGTGGTTAGATGAGGATTCCCAGAAGTATGCTACAATTAAAGGTCATAAGGGTTTGATACCCCAAATGGCAATCTCATGGGTATCATTCACCTGTACAAAAAGTTTCAGCAGGCAATGGAAACATTTTACAAGATCTACTCCATTTATATAGATGACATGCCAATAACAAGGAAGAACAATATGCAGTATTTAGAGAACTTGGACATAATCTTTAGATGTTTCTCCTAGGAGGGTATTTGGCTTAGAATGTACATTGCAGGCACTCAAAAAGACTTACTTGAGCTACAGGGTTGACAAGACCAGGCTACACCCATTGGGAGATAAAGTGAGGGCAATCCAAAGAGCTCCAGCTCCCACACCATTAATGGAGCATAGGTCACTCTTTCGGATGGTGAACCATCACGGAAGTTCATACATAACCTGGCCTCTATCTTGGCACCTTTGTAATAACTCAAAGGGTGAGTCTTGCAAGTAATCATATAGCCAAGACATAGCCTTCAGGGAAGGGAAGAAACAGCTATCATATTCTAAGGTATAGGAACACTACCATCCCAAGCACGATCTGGTATTCATAAGCAATACTCCCCTTCTGGCATCAGGGTGGCATTAGCTCATAGATGGTCCAAACTTAACACCCAAGTGTATGCATGCAGGACTTTGGATAATGCAGAGGGTAAACACAAAGGAAGGAAGGTTTGAAAGTTATATTTGAAGTCAGGAAGTTCCACTAATACCTTTACAGGCGTAAATTTGTTATAAAAGCAGACTACAAACTCCTGCTAGGTCTCCTTAAAGAAGACAATAAAGTGCTGCCCATAGCATCAGCTGAATTCAGCACTGAACACCAATACCAATTGTGCATAATTACAAGTTGGAACACCAACTGGGAGGCCAAGCAGCAAATGAAAATGCATTGAGCTGCATCCCACTGGCAGATACACCACTGCCACTGGAACAGTCCATAATGATTTTAAATTTTCTGGACACACTTCCATTCACAACTAACAATATCAGACTTCAGACACAAAGATCTGATCCTAGCAAAACAAACAGTTGGTGGTGAAGGGGGAAAGCAAAGGGCCATCACAAATAGAATTAAAACTTTTGTGGACCCAGAGAGACCAGATCACAGTCGAGGACGGCATATTATTGTGGGGAGTAACAGTGAATGTCCTGAGCAGAGATCATAAGTGATGCATAAATGTGTTCCTCTGAGACAGACAAGAAGGGGTAAGATAAAGGAATCTTGGATGTCGAGAGCGGAGGAGCTTCTCGTCAAAAGAAAGAAGGCAGCTTACGTAAGGTGAAGGAAGCAAGGGTCAAGCTCAGCTCTAGAGGATTACAAGCAGGCGAGGAAGGAGCTCAAAAATGGTCTGAGGAGAGCCAGGAGGGGGCACGAGAAAGGATTGGCAGAACGGATTAGGGAGAACACAAAGGCATTTTACACTTATGTGAGGAATAAGAGAATGGTCAAAGAAAAAGTAGGGCCGATCAGGGATAGCATAGGGAACTTGCGTGTGGAGTCTGAGGAGGTAGGGGAAGCCCTAAATGAGTTTTTTGCTTCTGTCTTTACGAAATAAACGAACTGTGTAGTGAATGAAACCTTGGAAGAGCAGGTGTGCATGCTGAAATGGATAGAGATAGAGGAAGCTGATGTGCTGAAAATTTTGTCAAACATTAAGATTGACAAGTCGCCAGGCCCGGACCAGATTTGTTCTCGGCTGCTTTGGGAAACGAGAAATAGGATTGCTTCGCCACTTGCGAAGATCTTTTCATCCTCGCTCTCCACTGGAGTCGTGCCTGAGGGCTGGAGAGAGGCAAATGTAATTCCTCTCTTCAAGAAAGGAATAAGGGAAATCTCCGTCAATTACTGACCAGTAAGTCTCACGTCTGTCATCTGCAAGGTGTTAGAAAGGATTCTGAGGGATAGGATTTGACCATCTGGAAGAGCATGACTTGATTAAGTGCAGTCAACACGGCTTTGAGGGGGGCAGGTTATGCCTCACAAACCTTATCGAGTTCTTTGAGGATGTGACTGGAAATGTTGATGAGGATCGAGCTGTGGATGTGGTGTATATGGACTTCAGCAAGGCATTTGATAAGGTTCCCCATGGTAGGCTCATTCAGAAGGTCAGGAGGAATGGGATACAGGGGAACTTAGCTGTCTGGATACAGAATTGGCTGGCCAACAGAAGACAGCGTGTGGTAGTGGAAGGAAAATATTCTGCCTGGGAGTCAGTTGTGAGTGGTGTTCCACAGGGCTCTGTCCTTGGTCCTGTACTCTTTGTAATTTTTATTAATGACTTGGATGAGGGGATTGAAGGATGGGTCAGTAAGTTTGCAGACAACACAAAGGCTGGAGGTGTCATTGACAGTATAGAGGGCTGTTGTAGGCTGCAGCGGGATATTGACAGGATGCAGAAATAGGCTGAGAGGTGGCAGATGGAGTTCAACCTGGATAAATGCGAGGTGATGCATTTTGGAAGGTTGAATTTGAAAGCTGAGTACAGGATTAAGGATAGGATTCTTGGCAGTGTGGAGGAACAGAGGGATCTTGGTGTGCAGGTACATAGATCCCTTAAAATGGCCACCAAGTGGAAAGGGTTGTTAAGAAAGCATATGGTGTTTTGGCTTTCATTAACAGGGGGACTGAGTTTAAGAGTCGTGAGATCTTGTTGCAGCTCTATAAAACATTGGTTAGACCGCACTTGGAATACGGCGTCCAGTTCTGGTCACCCTACTATAGGAAAGATGTGGATGCTTTGGAGAGGGTTCAGAGGAGGTTTACCAGGATGCTGCCTGGACTGGAGGGCTTATCTTATGAAGAGAGGTTGACTTTTTTCATTGGAGAAAAGGAGGAGGAGAGGGGACCTAATTGAGGTATACTAGATAATGAGAGGCATAGATAGTCTCTGGCTATCGACTATTTCCCAGGGCAGAGGGGTCATAAGTTTAAGCTGGTTGAAGGAAAGTATTGAGGGGATGTCAGAGGTGGGTTCTTTACACAGAGTTGAGAGAGCATGGAATGCGTTGCCAACAGCAGTTGTGGAAGCAAGGTCATTGGGGACATTTAAGAGACTGCTGGACATGCGTATGGTCACAGAAATTTGAGGGTGCATACATGAGGATCAATGGTAGGCACACCATCATGAGCTGAAGGACCTATTCTGCGCTGTACTGTTCTATGTTCTATATACTGAATAATAAAAGCTTTACTGATCTTTATGCGGCCGCATTTGGAATATTGTGTGCAGTTCTGGTCACCACATTACAGGAAGGATGTGGAAGCATTGGAAAAGGTGCAGAGGAGATTTACCAGGCTTTTGCCTTATCTGGAGGGTAACTCTTATGAGGAAAGGCTGAGGGACTTGGGTCTGTTCTCAATGGTGAAAATTAGATTACTTATAGTATGGAAACAGGCCCTTCGGCCCAACAAGTCCACACCGACCCGCCGAAGCACAATCCACCCATACCCCTAGCACTACGGGAAATTTAGTATGGCCAATTCACCTGACCCACACATCTTTGGACTGTGGGAGGAAACCGGAGCACCCGGAGGAAACCCACGCAGACACGGGGAGAACGTGCAAACTCCACACAGTCAGTCGCCTGAGGCGGGAATTGAACCCGGGTCTCTGGCACTGTGAGGCAGCAGTGCTAACCACTGTGCCACCATGCCGCCCACGGTGTTGCTGGAAAAGCGCAGCAGGTCAGGCAGCATCCGAGGAGCAGGAGAGTCGACGTTTTGGGCATGAACCCTTCTGTTCTCATTGGAAAGATGAAGGCTAACAGGGGATTTGATAGAGACATACAAGATGATCAGAGGATTACATAGGATAGACAGTGAAAGTCTTTTTCCTAGGATGATGACGTCAGCTTGTACGAGGAGGCATAACTACAAATTGAAGGGTGACAGATTGAAGACAGATGTCAGAGGCAGGTTCTTTACTCAGAGTGGTAAGGGCATAGAATGCCCTGCCTGCCAATGTGTTAACTCAGCCACATTAGGGAGATTTGAACAATCCTTGGATAAGCACATGGATGATGATGGGATAGTGTAGGGGGTGAGCTTAGATTAGTTCACAGGTTGGCGCAACATCGGAGGGCCGAAGGTCCTGTTCTATCTCTTCATTCTGTACAGAAACTTTGCAAACTCGCAATGGGGTTATTCATGAACCACATGATCCGAGAAACACAAATTGATTGATGGAACACATCCTTTTAAAAAGGGCCAGAAAATTGTCAATGCCTGGAGTTTTGTATGAATCTTCACTTTTCAGGC
The DNA here is from genome assembly GCF_020745735.1 of Hemiscyllium ocellatum. Taxonomy (NCBI): domain Eukaryota; kingdom Metazoa; phylum Chordata; class Chondrichthyes; order Orectolobiformes; family Hemiscylliidae; genus Hemiscyllium; species Hemiscyllium ocellatum. Next base: position 85,135,546 of record NC_083408.1, read on the forward strand.
AAAGGAAAAAGATTAACTAGGTGAAGGCTACTTCAAGTGGTGAATCATAAACACAGCACAATGTAATTCTGCTAAATTAAAATTGCCTTATTTGATTCGGTTGTGATAACATTAACAAGTAATTTTTTAACATCAAAAATAAGTCAAACAAATAATTTATCTCAACTGTTTTCAGGACTTACAACAACAAAAGTCATGGTGTTTTAACTAGCGAGAAATGATAACATGCCAAGACTAATAGTTCAGCTATAAATAGCTTCAACACATTGATTTGAGACTTCAATTTTGACTTATCTTTTGCTTCAAATGCATTTTAGAATTTATTTTGTTTCAAATATCTTAACATTTTACGTTGCATTAAAATCAATGTTCTCCTTTTACCGTAATATGTTGATAGTGACAGTCATCTTATCATTTAAATCTTAGAACTTTATCTAACAGCCAATTATTTTTAAAGGAATCAATTTTTCTCAAGTCACTGTTTTCAGTGACATATTTGGTGGTACTTTCACTAGGAAACCGTCAGTGAGTGATGACTTTTTGCAATTTTACAATTTTTTTTTAAACATGATTACGTACCTTTAAAAAGGTCATGTAAAACATATACTTTATTCCAGTATACAATTCTGTATAAAATATTAAACATTAAGTATTAAAGATACATCTTAAAGTGTGTCTTTTGTACATATTTGCATAGTTTTAAGTTAACTAAGTTTGTTCTTTGCACATTCAGTTATAAATGTTTTGGTTAATAAATCAGAACTTTTATAGTCCATTTTTCTTGGATGCCAAGTTGGTTTAATTTTCTCCCTACAGTCATAAAATGATAGAATGACTTATGTAGTCATGTACATATGTTGCCTTATCTGAACAAGGCACTTTTATTCACTTCTATCTCGAATATAGACAAGGGAGGACAGGAGCAACAGCTCTGGAGGTTTATTTAAAAAGACCAAGTTCTCATTTCTAAGGCCATCATAATGCATCCAATTACCATCAATCATAAAAGCAGCAGAATAATGGTGTTCTTCCTTGTTGAAAAGTGTTGCTCCTTCCAGCATGTATCTAAGGTCAAAAGAGACAATAGTTAGATTTTTGAAAAGGTACTACCATTTCAATATTTCTTTAAACTAGAAACTTTAAACTATTGTAATACTAATGGTCATCTTGTGTTTTGCCAAATGTTTACAAAACAGGAACGTACAAGTACTCTTTCACTTTTCAATTTACATTATCCTGTAGTGCCTTTTAATTCTATTGTTGATTTGGTGGTACTTTACTGATGAACTTAAATTTCTCCATCCATTAGGTACTACAATATACTTCATGAAGACTTCTGTATAGTCTGAAACTAACCCTAACTATATATTTTACAGACTTAAAAAAGCAAAAGTCTAACTTTAGAACTCTTCATACCAAAAAATTGTGCACAATGTCAGCCTGCTAAAACAAGTAGTCACTTTATTTAAATTTAATAGTGATTTCAGACAATATTTAAATATCTAGACAAAAGAATGACTCAAGCAGTTTGCAATGACATCTGAGACTGAACATGTTCACTTTACATGAAAGATTGGCATTCCTGCAGCTGCATAGGGTTTCAGCGAGACCACACCTGGACTATTCTGACCAGTTTGGGTCTTCTTACCAAAGACGACAGACTTTCCATGAAGGGAAAGCAGAAGGTTCACTAGACTGATTCCTGCGATGACAACTTTGTCATAGAAGAGGAGAGTGGTCAACTGTCTGTATTCACTGGAGTTTAGGAGAACGAGGGGATCTCATGGAAATATATAACGTTCTGACAAAACTGGACAAACTGGATGTAGAGATGTCTCTCCAGGCTGAGCTAGGGAGTCCAGAACAAGGGGTTTCAGGAAATACAGTAGGCTATTTCTGACAGAGAGAAGAAATTTCATCACTATGTGTGAACCTAGTGAATCTATTTCTGAAAGAAATTCTGCTGTTGTGATACATTTTATCTTCTAGGAATTTATTTCTGAGAGAAAGATTCCTAGAAGCTAAAATGCATCACAACAGCAGAATTGTGGTGTAGAAATAAAGGATTAGCCATGGTCAGGATGAAGAGCAGAGCAGGCTCAATAGGTTAAAAGGCTTACTCCTGCTTCTATTTTCTTTGTGGTGAAGTTTATTTCAAAAATACTTTGAAGGAGGAAATCTAGGATTCTGATCCAGCAAAAATCAATGGCCATTCAGTTCAGAATCAGGATGTGTAACATGAATAGGAAATTGCAGACGATGCTATTTTCATATCAACTGCATTTATCCTCCTACTTGGTAAATATCATTGGTTGCAAGGTGCTACTGAAGATGTACTAGTGAGTTGCTGAACTGATTCTTCTCAACGAGGTATATTGCAGCCATTATACACAAGTTATGGCCAGAGTGTATGTTTAAGGTCGGCTGATCTTTCCTCACCAATACAGCTTCAAATATTATAGGAATTGAACTTACTATGTGGAGATTTTTCATCAGACTCCTAACTTGATGGAAAGACTTTGAGAAGACAGAAAACCATAGCATTTCCAGTGGCATCTTGACCATGTAGCCAGATATTTTTGGGTTTTGTCTAGTTGGGCTTCTGGTCAATGGTGATCTTCAAGATGTTGATAAGGGAGGGTGGGGTCAATGCTGGTAATGTCACAATGTCAAGGGGAGGTGACTAGAATCTGTTGCAAATGATCATTGCCTGACACTTGTACTTACTGACATGGAGTGCTTCATTACTTGAGATGTGAACGGTGATGTATGTACTGCAATCAGAATGAAGATAACTAATGAAATAGCTGAAAATGTCTGGGTCTCCCCATCACTGTGATATCCTGAAGTTGAGATGATTGGTTTCCAGCCATATAATATGATATATGAAATATGAAATGCTGCCTACTGTGGGTCAGAGCAAGTAAAAATGGCACAGAAAATCAAAGTTGTCTTATGATCCATGTATCAGACTAATAGCTTTCAATTGAAAGATGGAATATATTTTTCATGGCTGAAAGGACAATATGACAAGATTTCACATGAAGATTTCTACTGAACAAACAACTCAAAGCACCATTGACTGAGCATTATTTTTGAAAGATACTTGTATTCAAACTATGGAACTGAATCAGGAGAAAGTGAGGACTGCAGATGCTGGAGGTCAGAGTCAAGAGTGCAGTGCTGGAAAAGCACAGCAGGTCAGGCAGCGTCCAAGGAGCAGAAGAATCTATGTTTCAGGCATAAGCTCATCATCAGAAATGCTGAGGTCCATTGCAGGTCTGGGAAAGTGAGTCACTGAGTTGGGGCAGGACTGACTGCAGGTAGAGTAGATGGCGGTGCATGAAGCAGAGGATCTGGAAAGAGAATCATTAAAGGTTTCGGATTTGTAGTGTATCCTGAGTTGGTCTGAACGTGGTCCGGAGTCCATGTGGGATCAGACGGTTCCATAGGGAGGCACTAATGAAGGAGATGTGGCTGTGATAGCAAGTCTGCTTGAGGACATGGCTAAAGATCTTCAGGGCAGAGGAGAGGACTTTGGGTGGGGGGAGGGGGGGGTACAGTGAGAGAGAAATTCACTGAGATCTTTGCAGAGAGAGGCGAGCTACTTCAAGATAGGCATCCTTGGAACAGGATTCGCAGTAAGCTTGAAATCAACCAGGAGAAAGTGAGGACTGCAGATGCTCGAGTTTAGAATCAAGCATGTAGTGCTAGAAGAGCACAGCAGGTGGGGCAGCATCTGAGGAGCAGGAGAATCGATGTTTCAGGCATGAGCCTTTTATCAGGACAGGCTCATGCCCAAAACATTGATTCTCCTGCTTCTCGGATGTTGCCTCACCTACTGTGCTTTTCCAGCATTACACTCTCGACTATAGAACTGAACCACCCTTTTTAGTTTTAACAGAATTGGAAGAAGACTTCACAAGTATACTTTATACTTCTTTTAAGTAAAAATTCAATTTACCCAGAGTTCAAACTGATTTATTTACTTTCCGTAACTTTTAACCTAAGACCTACCTTTCACACAGGGTTTTTCCCAGTGATTCTTCCTCAAACTACAATATTTCAATTTCATTCCAAATCTTCAAAATTTTGGTTCATTTTATTCAGAATACAAGGTCCAAATCATATTTCTGCATGGTGAGCCATCATGACTTATGACTCTAATTGCTAATTTTCACAGATTCTTAAGCCTAGGAGTTGGAAACCTTTCCCTCTCAAAAGTCCATCTGCATGGATCTTCTACATAAAAGTGCTAATTAGCAATCTTTGGAGACACAAACTCTATCATCTTGGCCAAACGGACAATTCAAAGTCCAACTGTTTACAACACAATATTCTCAACATCTCCCTGAGATTTTGAATACAAGTATTATACACAGGTGTTTTTACTATTATTTTCAAGCGTGAACACCCTACCACTTCGCAGCAAATGTTCTAGGCCATCCTTTTAAATCTTCAATAATTCCCCTCACTAAAGCATATTGTCAGGCAGATCCTGTTTAAGTCACAGAACTCCTTTATTTAATGCTAAATTAGAGAAGTCCCAAACCATAACCGTATACATCTCATAACACTAATGTGTTAACTTTGGCCAGACTTAACTTACTAAAAATATTAACTCAATATCATCTATTTGAAATTAGCTAAGATTCAAATGCCCATCAAAATATATGCCCTTTAGCTCAATTATTTTTACTATCTAGACAGAACAGATAGCTTTGACCAGGGGGAAATATGCCAAAGTCCTACCTTTGTTTTGCTAAAGCTAAATTATATGGGACATAGGCCAATTCCTCAGATTTCCATTGCTCCATATTTAGAATAACAAATGGAGGTGCATCATGGCAAAAAATTCTCTGTGTGAACATGCGCTGACCATTACATCTAGAAGAAAAAATGCAGTTAATAACAGATACATGCCAGAAACACCAATCTCGGAGATACCCATTCACCTACATCAAAATACCCCAATAGTGGAAGATTTGACTTCCAATTGGAACATTTCTCTGCCTAATTAACTCAGATTTATAATTAAGATGTTTTAAATTGACCTTACATTACAATTCCTCCAAAAGGTGAGCAACTAAGGCACAAAGCTAAAAGTATGGTATATGAAAAATGAAATTACCTTTCAACAAAACAAACTAAGGCTAAAGCTATTTAGTTTTTTTAAAAAAAAGGACACCTTAAAATAATAACATATGTTTCCTATGGAGTGTGGGCAGTGCAAAGACATAACAAGATTTCAACTTTTATAAACTTAAAAGATTAAATATGCTCGCTTTTCTTTAAAGCAGTAAATCAACTGAGTTAGCTGGTTAATACTTTCCCAATTCATTAGCTGCCTTACAATATTGGGTTGCCACAGAATAAAAACTAAGTAATTAGTTTTGAAGCAACTACTTGACTTCTGAAGATTTTAAATCAAGCTGTTTTTGATATACTGAAACAATGGAAATGTTCATTATAAATGTTTTAGAAACCATAAATAATTAGAGTTGAAATCATGCTTTTAAAAAAAACTTCCACCCTTATTCTCTCAATATCAGATTCAAGACTTTCAAACAATTAAACTCCCATTTAATTGAAATCTTTTGAGAGGAGTTTTTTTTTAAAAAAAAGCAAGGTTAATCTATTGATTTTAGGGAAAACATACCCCTTTACTCCTTTATACAATAGCCTCTCATTTTGGAAAAGATAATTTTTTTAAAAAGTATGATTTTAAATTTATTGCAACACCTTTCATAGGAAAAGCATTCTTTGTCATAATGTTATAATAATGTTAATGACCATAAGACATAGGAGTGGAAGTAAGGCCATTTGGCCCATCGAGTCCACTCCACCATTCAATCATGGCTTACAGGCATTTCAACGCCACTTACCCGCACTCTCCCCGTAGCCCTTAATTCCTTGCGAGATTAAGAATTTATCAATCTCTACTTTGAAGACATTAAACATCCCGGCCTCCACTGTGCTCAGTAGCAACGAATTCCACAAGCCCACCACTCACTGGCTGAAGAAATGTTTCCTCATTTCAGTTTTAAATTGACCCCCTCTAATTTTAAGGCTGTGCCCATGGGTCCTAGTATCCCTGCCTGATGGAAACAAATTGCCAGCGTCCACCCTTTCTAAGCCATGCATTATCTTGTAAGTTTGTATTAGATATCCCCTCAACCTTCTAAACTCTAATCGAATACAATCCCAGGATCCTCAGCCATTCATCATATGTTAGGCCTACCATTCCAGAGATCATCTGTGTGGATCTCTGCTGGACACACTCCAGTGCCAGTATGTCCTTTCTGAGGTGTGGGGCCCAAAACTGGACACAGTATTCTAAATGGAGCCTAACCAGGCTTTATAAAGTCTCAGTAGCTTTTACATTCCAACCCTCTTGAAATAAGTGACAACATTACATTTGCTTTCTTAACCATGGACTCAACCTGCAAGTCCACCGTTAGAGAATCCTGGACTAGCACTCCCAGATCTCTTTGCACTTTGGCTTTATGAATTTTCTAACCATTTAGAAAATAGTCCTTGCCGGTTTTCTTTTTTCCAAAGTGCAAGATCTCGCATTTGCTCATGTTGAATTTCATCAGCCATTTCTTTGCCCACTCTCCTAAACAGTCTAAATCTTTCTGCCTTCTGTCAGACAGCCAATCCTCAATACATACCAGCAGCTCAGGTCCAACACCATGGGCTCTCACCTTACTCAGCAGCCTCCAGTGAAGCACCTAATCAAAGGCCTTTTGGAAGTCTAGGTAGGTAATATCCATAGAGTTTTATATATACAGATGTTATATTAAAGAAAAGAAATGTATTTCATAGGATTTATATCTGAAATCATACTCCAAATATACAATAGTGGAATATTGAGCCCCCACACCCATTCCACCCCTCAAGTGTCGAACGAGGTGGATGAAGTTACTCATAAGAGTTTACTGACTCACCATGAAACTGCATTTTGCAGTAAATAAAACTAACTGCACAGTTGAATGAAATACCAATGAGATCCAGGGCAAATAAAAGACCCCTTTTTTCTAAAAAGTCACATACACAACCAACTATCATACCTTCTAGTAGGCAGCTACTGAGCAGTAATGACTTTGAACAGGTCTTTAGCTCAATCTCAACCAGAGAATAGACGGGGGAAACAAAAGGCAACTGAAAAGACAGGCAAGGATAAGGGCATTTGTTTATTGGATACTATATTGGTTATTATTCAACTTCTGAATCATACTGAATTTGACATTATTTGCTCACTGGCACAGCTCTAGCCAGATTCTTGTCATATTAACTAATTTCCTGCAATGGACATTAACCCAATACATGCAAAATGAACAATTAAGTAACTAGCAAATATATATCACTTCTGATCAGCTTATAAGAACATGAAGCAAATCTGCGAACGTACCCATGTTCTTTGCACAGCTGAGTCCTGGGACAGAACAATTCATCTACTGCTGCTTGAATAACATCACCCAGGAGAGAATCATGTGAAGGTCTTCGGGAGGGGAAAAAAAAAACTTAGCATCTGAATTAGAAATCAAATCATAAACAATAAGAATTGCTTACTTTCAATATATTCCATATTAAAATTAGTTTAAAAGACAAATAATTTGACTAAAATTGTTTACATTAATGCTGATTATAATTAATGTTTTCAAAGCAATCATTTTCAACAATACAACACGTGCTGTGATGGGAATAAATCTGGCAATCATTTGGTACTTTTTAATTATTCTGATTTAGAGTTTGACTCATGTAGGACAATGCATGATGAGTTCAAGTCAGTGTTAATCAGAAGCACTACTCTGGCAATTGTGGTGACAAAATTTGTGATGAAATTGACTGGGCAGCACAGTGACTCGGTGGTTAGCATCCCTGCCACACAGCACCCAGGTTTGATTCCAGCTTGGGCAACTGTCTGTGTGAAGTTTGCATATTTTCCGGTTGCTTCAGTTTCCTCCTACAGCTCAAAAGATGTGCAGATTAGGTACTGGATGGGTCTAGGTAGGATGCTGTAAGGGCCAATGTGGACTGCATACACGACACTGTAGAGATTCTATGATGAATGTACTGTTTACGATTTCTGGTTATCTTCATGCAATAGAAACCTGCTTGTTTAAATACTTTTACCCAAAATAAATCCATTCTTAAACAACAGGTGAAAGTGAATGATTGCAAGAATGATGTTTGTTCAATGTAGACTTAATTTTTCTGCTAGCTTCCTGCTAGTATTTGAAAGCAGGTTTTCAACTACAACTACTTAAATAATTCCATCTTGTACTGAAGACCTGTAGAGCTGTCAAGTGACAAACTCCTTTTGAATAGGTTCAACACTTAGTTTAAAAATGCAAATCAGTTTTATTTACATTGCCAATACAGGAGTGAAAAAATAATTTCAAACTCTGACTTGAAAAAAATAGGTTTGGACTTTGCAGTTAGTTCCATAATTTCTGTTGTGGTTCTGTTCGCCGAGCTGGGAATGTGTGTTGCAGACGTTTCGTCCCCTGTCTAGGTGACATCCTCAGTGCTTGGGAGCCTCCTGTGAAGCGCTTCTGTAATGTTTCCTCCGGCATTTATAGTGATTTGTACCCGCCGCTTCCTGTTGTCAGTTCCAGCTGTCCGCTGCAGTGGCTGGTATATTGGGTCCAGGTCGATGTGTTTGTTGATTGAATCAGTAAGCACATCGACCTGGACCCAATATACCGGCCACTGCAGCAGACAGCTGGAACTGACAAAAGGAAGCGGCAGGTACAAGTCACTATAAATGCCGGAAGAAACATGACAGAGGCGCTTCACAGGAGGCTCCCAAGCACTGAGGACGTCACCTAGACAGGGGACGAAACGTCTGCAACACAAATTTCCAGCTCGGCGAACAGAACCACAACAACAAGCACCCGAGCTACAAATCTTCTCCCATAATTTCTGTAGATACAACTAGCAATAAATGACCAATCATCAACTGTAAACAATTCCTTTGTCTTCCCACCCTTTCTTCTTTCTCCCTCCTCCTCCTCCAAATCAGCAAAAACACCTTTTCCTAACTGCTTCTAGTTCTGAACAAGGGTCACTCGACTCAAAACACAAACTCTGCAATGTTTCCGCAGATGTAGCCAGACCTGGCCAGTTTCTGTTTTTGATTGAGGCAATACATGACTCTTAAGGATTTTGCTAATGGGAGACTTTTCCCTGCCATCCCATATTTTATTGTTTCAACAGGTCAGTCAAAGACCAATTTCTGTTCTTACAGTACTCATTTTCTATGATTTAGAGTCATAGAATCTTACAGCATAGAGACATGTCCTTTGGCCCAAACTGGTTCAATCCATCCACGCTAACCTTATTTCTCTGCACTTGGCCCATATCCTTCTAATTCTTTCCTATCCATTTATTTGTTCAAATGCCTTTTTAATGTTGACACGTCAACCACTTCCTCTGGCAGCTCAGGCCATACGCATACCACCCTCTGTACAAAAAAGTTGCCCCTCAGGTTCCCTTTTATTCCTTTCCTTCGAACCTTAAACTGATACCCTTTAGTCCTTGATTCCCCAACCCTGGGAAAAAGACTGAGGGCATTCACCCTATTTATGCCTCTCATGAATCACCTCTCTAAGGTTTCTCCCCCCCACCCCCACTCAGTCTCCTACATTCTAAAGAGAAAACTCCTAGCTTATCTAACCTCTCCATATAACCCAGACCATTGAGTCTGGGCAACATCCCTGTAAATTTCTTCTGCAATCTTTCTACTTTAATAACATCCTTCCTATAACAAGGTGGCCAAGACTTAACACAATACTCCAAGTCCGACCTCACCAATGTCCTGTATAACTGCAACATAACTTCCCAACTTCTACACTCAATGCCCTGACTGCTGAAGGCCAAAAGCTGCCTTCACTGCCTTGTCTACCTGTCACTCCACTTTCAAAGAACCATGAACCTGAACTCCAAGATCCTCCTGTTCCACTACACTTCTTAAGACCCTACGATTCACTGTGAAACTCCTACCTTGATTTGACTTTCCAAAATGTAAGATCTCACTTATCTATATTAAACTCCATTTGCTATTTCTCAGCTGATCAAGATCCTGCTGCAATTTGATAACCTTCCTCACCGTCTATGATACTGCCTACTCTAGTGTCATCAGCAAACTTACTAATCATGCTTTGTACATTCTCATCCAAATCACTGGTATAGATAACAAACAGTAATGGGCTCAGTACAGACCCCTGAGGCACTCCACTAGTCACAAGCCTTTAGTCTAACAAGCATCCTTCCATTATTACCCTCTGCTTCCTATCATCAAGCCAATTTTGTACCCAACTTGCCAGCTTTCCAGAGCAGCCTACCATATGGAACCTTATCAAAGGCCTTACTGAAATCCATACAGACTACGTCTATCATCCTGCCCTCGTCAACCTACCCAGTCACTTCAAAAAATTCTAATAAATTTGTGAGGCATGATCTCCCACTCACAAAGTCTTGTCAACCACTCGAAATCAAACCCTGACTTTCCAAATGCATGTATATATTATCCCTTTCAATCTTCAAGTAAATTACCCACCATAGATGTTAAGCTTACTGGTCTATAGTTCCCAGGCTTTTCTTTGCAGCCCTTCGTGAAGAATGGCACAACATTCGCTATCCTCCAGTCTTCTAGGACCTCACCCATGGCTAAAGTGTGTTCCAAATTATCAGTCAAGAACCCCCAATTTCTTCTCTAGCCTCTTGCAGTGTTCTTGAATATATGTGTTCAGGACCAGGAGGTTTATCCATTTTCAGACATTCTAATACATCCTTCATCTCCTCTACTGTGATATGGGCTGTCCCCAAGAGAGAGATATCACCACGAACTTCCCCAAGTTCCCAGGTCTTTGTGTCTTTCACCATAGTAAAACACAGAGGAGGAATTATCATTGAGAACCTCACCCATCACCTGCAGTTCTACACATAGTTGTCCACTTTAGGTAACTTTAACTGTATTAAAAGGAAAAAGAAGTTCCTCTTTGGATTTACTCTAATCTTCTCAGCTAAGGCTTTCTTGTGCCCTCTTTTCACACTCCTGATTTCCTTCTTTAGTAAACTTCAGTATTCCCTGTATACCTCCAAGGACTCCCCGATCCCAGCTGCCTGTACCTGAGCCACACAGGCTACTTTTTTTCTCGTCAAAGTCTCAATAATCTCATCATCCAGGATTCCCTATTCCTGCTAATTTTGCCCTTCACCCTCACAGGAAAATACTGAGCTTGAACTCTAGCTATTGCATTTTTAAAGGCCGCCCACTTGCCAGAAGTCCCTTTGCTCGCAAACAAACTACTCCAATCAACCCCTGAAAGCTCCTGTCTAATTGCATCAAAGTTCACCTTGCCCCAATTTAGAACTTGAACCTGTGGACCAGTTTTGTCCCTCTCCATAACTATTTTAAAATTAATAAAGCCATGGTCGCTGGTCCTAAAGTGCTCCCCCACTGTCACCTCTGTCACCTGTCCTGCCCTATTTGCCAAGAGTTGGTCGAGCTTTGCCCCTTCCAGAATAGGACCCTCTATATGCTGCTTGAGGAAGCTTTCCTGAACACACTTAACAAATTCCATCCCATCTAAGCCTTTAATGCACCAACAGGGTCTTTTTTTTTTAAACCTTTTTTCTAGCTCTCTCTAATCACTTCACAGCACCTCAAACCTATGTCATTTGTACCAATGCGCACAATGACTTCTGGCTGCTCACCCTCCCCCTTCTGCTCTGAGACATCCTGGACCCTGGCATCGGGGAAACAACACACCATCCCAGATTCCCATTTCTACCAATACCGACTATATTTTCCCACCCAAGGAACATTTTAATGTGCATAAATGAAATTCCAATTACCTAGATGTTTAAAATCATAATTTCAGTGTTCAACAAACCAGTCCCATCACAGGAGCATTTAGTGATAAGCTACTCGGTTTGTCACAAGATCACACTAATGCTTTAGCAGAATTATATAGTCTGTTTTACATAAAGGGCATAAAATAACAGATCTAACTGGTAAACCTATGTACCAGTCATAGTATGATGTATCCCAAACAGAAATTTTAAAGGATCACTTGAACCACTAAAGCCTATATTGCTTTTGATTTTGATTTTGTACTAGATAAGGCAATTAAATCCACAAGATTTAAGCTCTCAAAAAACAAAGCTCATTATGTTCCTTGCACCAGTTTAAAATTATTTTATTTCCCACAGCAGTTAAGTCTTCATTAAAAAAAACATTTTTCTTCACCCGTATATCATATCCAGATAGACCAAGACTTAAATTGCTCTAATTCATTTTACATAATCCTCAATTCGCTGGACTCAAACTGAGATGCTAAACACAGGTTCCAACGCTGATAAAAAAAACAGTACCACCCAGTTTCATGCTGCTATAAATTTTTTGAAAAATTCGACATACAAGATAGTAATTGTATTGCGCTGATCTTCCTGTGCACGTGCGGGACATCTCCCATTAGAACAGAATGTTTCCTGGATTGTGGACATAAGATTCTCCAGGTTCCTTGTGAAGTTTTCATGTTCATTTCCAAAAAGATCAATTTCTAGTGAGGCTTTGTGGACTTCTGATCTGTATTGACATTTTTCCATTTTATCCCAAATCCACAATAACTTGACAGTTGTGAATTTACAAGAGTCCATCAAGTACAGAAAACGCTCAACAAATTCCTTTCCCAAGTAGCTTGATAATTCTTGATGAAAATTCTCATTTTCACTGAGAATTACATACAACAACATCAAAAACCCATCAATGCTGCAAGTGTTTTTTAGGCTTATCCTAACATACAATGGAGTGCAGGCCATTGCCCTTCTTCCAGCTTTAATGGTATACACTCCACCCCATGGAAGAACAGGTCTCCAGAAGGATCTATCTTCATTTGAATTATTTGTAACAGATGCTCGGATCTCTTCGAATAACGTCTTTGACCTAGAATAAAGATGTTTTAAGAAAAGCAACGTGCTTAGATATAAATGAAATGATTCAAGCTTGTACAAAAATATTCAGCGTTATCAATGAACAATGTTAAAACATTTTCCATTTTTCTTCTCCAATATTCCTCTTGTTGTGACTATACAGATAGGTCAAGTGTTACTTTAATCTTCATAAAGCCACAAGCTAACGGTAACGTTGCCATGAAATAGAGGTTACAAAATCAGACCTAAATTTGAACTAACTAAATTTTTGAATTCACCAATACAAATATGGGATAATATCACAGTGTAGTGTACCTGGGAATGATACAATCTTCAGAACAGGAAGAGTGCTTCATTATTTTAGTAATTTCATTATAATCCATCTTTATTATTAAGAATCATCAACATACAATTGTTTCAAAGCATATTCTGGGAGTTCTACTCAAATGATTCTGCAACAGGAACACATTATAAACAAAATTCACCAGTGTATAAACGAATCAATAATGAAATGTAAAAGCAAAATGCTATGATGCTGGAAATATGAAATAAAAACAAAATGCTGTAAATATTCAGCATATCAGACAGCATTTCTGGACAGAAAAAAATAGTTGTCTTCCCAATGAAAGGTCATACACCCGAAACATTAACTATTCATTTCTCCAGCTATGTTGACTGACGTGTTGAATATCTCCAGCATTACGAATAAAGCAGAAAATGTAATCATTGGATAATACTTAGAATTCACAGCAGAACGGGTCGGTTGTTGGTGTTTATGCTTCACACCAGCCTCCTCCCATCTAAAGATTAACTCCTATGAACATATCTTTATTTTCCTTTTTCTCTATTAGTCCAGCATCTATGGTCTTTCATAGATGCAATCTGCAGATTCTAACTATCCCTGAGTAAAGAAGATCCTCTGAAGTCTTTTATTGGACCTATTAGTGACTATTTGATGTCTCTAACACCTAATTTGTATATCTTCTGCACTCCCCTCTACTCTATCAAATCTTATTATGAATTTTAAAAGTCTTTTGGGTCAACTCTCAGTCTTTTCTTTTCCAACTATCAGTTCCCCTTCCCCAGATACTGCCCAGGCCATCATGTTAGAGAAGGAAACTCAGTCACTAAAGTAGTTCAAAATGGACAAAGAGTTGGTATTGTATGTGGGAGATTAGAAATGTTGTTTTTGCAGGTGGGGGAGAGGGTGTAGTGGGGGAAGGGAAGGGGAAACAATATACAAACGATCTCGGAATTCTTGTAACATGTAGCATACTTAAGGCTAAGACTTTATTGAATATAGAGGGTCTTTTAAAGAAAATAGTTTTAAGCTTGGAAATAACTATGAAGGGTTGTAGCTGACCACAAAAAGAAGCAGCAGGGGCATTTCACAATAAAGACTATAGTATGATAAGAGAAACTGGATAAAAGAACAAGCTGTAACAAACAAGAAACAAAGAATGCAGATAAGGGCAGCAGAACGGCCAGATACGAAAATAATTAACAAGTGAGGTAATCAGCTTATGATAGGATGGGAAAAGGGAGGCGTGATTCCGCAACTTGTAAACTGAATAAGAAAGCTAACAGGCTGTGTTTTGGCACGCATTTCTGCTTGATTGCAGAGGTGTCCGGTACTTGCAAGACTGTAATAAATTGCTCTTGTTTCCAAGGCTTTGTCTCAGGCTGATTGATTTGTGAGTGAGTTCTGCTTCTCACAACTGGGGCCTCATTCCGGGATCCAAAACTCCGACCGCTCGACACTCTTGGGACAACAGGGGTGGTGCACCTCGCCGATTTCGGTGATCTCACACTCCCTTGCTTGTCCTTCGCGGTTTGGGCAAGTATGATCCGGACTGGGAGACCCTGGAAACAAGGTGGGCACACGCGGCGGGTTCGGTTGGGCAACTCTTATGTACAAGACCCGGGTAGGCAAAGGTCTTAAAGGATAAATCCGGGCGACCGGGGGCAGCAGTATTTGCTGCAGGAATTGCCGCGGGACGGGGTGCACCGAAATGACCAGGTAACTCTGTGCACAGACCAAGGTAAGAAAAGAGACGTTTAAGTATTGCCTTGGTGGTCGGGACGTACGACAAGTACGGGGAATTGGCGATATATAAAATTAAGCATATGTCAATGGAAAACAGCCCGTGTCAGAAGGGCTGGTAGCTGAAGGGCTACTGAGGGTGCACATCGTAACTAACTTATGGCCAGACATCCAGACAAATATTCAAAAGCTAGAGGAGTCATTGCGGGATGCTCAATGTGTCTGAGACATGGTGTCCATGTGTGTGTATGAGAATGCACGCGAGAGAGAGCGCACGAGAGCGCTGTCCAGGTAGTAGAAAGTTTAACCCTTTGTGATTCAGTTTGAACGCACATTTGTTTGTTGGAACTGTTTTGAATCTGATTTCTACTATGGAAATTTTAACATGATTTCTTTTAAGGTTAAGGATTTTACAGATTATGAAATAAGATGTTAACTCCTGTTCTTTTTACTGGTCATGACTGCCTTACTATCAGTTTCTAACTAATTTCTTTTATCCTTACATAAAAGTGATTTATGGAGAACAGTTGAAATCTAAAAAAAGCATATAATTGGTCAGATTAATCAGACGAGTAAGGTGTCTAGTCAGGACCCTGAAGGGGGTGTGGAAGAAGGTGACACCGGACCTCGTTAAGATGAATTAAATTAGCAACAATGGGAGGCACGGGGAGTTGCCTGTGTAACGATCGCTCTGTAAATAATGTTAAAAGGGGATATATCCCACCTGACAATTCTCTGAGGAAAATGTTGGGTAATTGGGAACACAACTCCTGGACGCGGGAGAAAGATAAGGCTACAATGATAAACTACTGTTGTTTTGTCTGGACTAGAGAAAGTATTAAGGCACCTGGTATTTTTTGCCCAAATATGGGTCCAATGAGGATTGGCTGTGTCAAGATCTTCAATCGAAAAGAACCGTACTGTCAAAAAGAGTCCGATTATGCGGTTTGTTGGATAGGGAGCGTGGGAGTAAAATTATGTCCCATGAATACGGAGGAATCAGGTAAAGAACAGAAAAAGAATGAACAAGGGAAGCCACAATAGGATCCCTTAACGAGTTCGCCGTCCCCATTTACTACTGCCCAGAACAAGCCGACAGCTCCAGAAGTAGAACCGAGTCCAGATACAGAAAGGGGAACGGATTCTGAACTAAAAGTTGCAGAACCTAGGGGGCTCAGAATCACTTGAGCCACCACACAAAGGAGGGGCAGAGATAATGGAAAATGTAAAATTATATCCCTTACGAGAGCTTTCGATTGGGGAAGGTACAATCAGATATGTAAATGCTCTCTTAACTAGCAGTGAAGTTAGGGTCTTTAAAAAGGAAATGAAAAGTTTAATAGAGGATCTGGTTGGACTAGCCGAACAATTAGAGCAATTCCTAGGGCCTAATTTAATATACCTGGGGAGAACTGATGGCAATTTTAGGAATGTTATTTTCAAGGGAAGAACGAGGTATGATTAGGACAGCGGCTTTATAGGAATGGGAAAAGAAGCATCCAGTTGGGGAAGAAGGGGCCCAGCAGAACAGAAATTCCCAAATATTGACCCCCATTGGGAAAATAATGACAAAGAAGATAGGGAGTCAATGCGGGATCTACAAGAAGTGGTAATATTAGGAATTAAAGAGGTGACACCTAGATCACAAAACTTTGTTAAGCCCTTTGAAGTACGACAAGAGAAGGATGACACCCCTTCTGCATTTCTTAAAAGGCTCAAGGAGGCCACAAGGAAGTATTCGGGAATGGATCCCGATAATCAGATAGCACAGGGACTCTTAAAGGTCCAGTTTGTAACTAAATCATGGCCAGACATACAAAAGAAATTACAGAAATTAGATGGATGTAGTGAATGACAGATGGAAGAACTGTTATGTGAGGCACAGAAAGTGTATGTGAAAAGGGAAGACGAGAAGCAGAAACAGAAAACCAAAATGATGGTGGTGGCAGTGGAAGAAATAACAAAAAGGAGAATGGGATCAAGAGATAACAGGAAGGGTAGGGGAGGACACGAAAGACAAGGGTCAGATACCCAGGAAAGGAGGCAACAGGCAGGGTGTTACCATTGCGGGAAAGTGGGGCATTTTAAACGGGTATGCCCGGAATTAGCACGAGAAAGGGAAGCCGTTTCCCTAATGACCTTCGATGAAGATTAGGGATCAGGGGTTCCTTCCTCCGGAGACCCACTGGGAACCCTTGATAAATTTAAAGGTGGGACCTGAAGAGGAGGAGGCAGCATTTTTGATGGACACAGGAGTGGCACGGTCATCCCTAAATTTTAGACCTACTGGTGTTAAATTGACTAAGGGGTATCTTAAGGTTTCCAGAGTAAAAGGCGAAGAACTCTTGGTCCCTATTTTTGAACCAACCCTAATTAAAAGAAATGATGAGGAAGTGATAGGACAATTACTATATATTCCTGACATTGGAAGTAATCTATTAGGTAGGGATTTGATTATATTGCTGGGCTTAAGAATTGGGGTGGAGGATAGTGCAGTAACTGTAACGGTGGCTAAGACAACCCAAGGAAGATGGATCCTCCCAGATGGAAGGGAGTTATTAAGTAAACTAGCCATGAGAAACATCCTAACCATCTTGCACCAAGGCAGTCATTAGGGCTCCCAAGCTATGTGCGACATAGTGTTAAGAAAGTACGGATGTAAAGGGATATACACATTAGCCAAGCAGTATGCGCAGGATTCCTGACTTGCCAAAAGATTAATAAGAAAGTAATGAGAAGGAGGCCAAGAGGTGGAAGAAACCCTGGGGTAAGAACTTTTTAAGAGAATACAGGTAGATTACACAGAATTACCCTGAGTAGGGAAACAAAAGTATTTATTAGTCCTAATGGATCACCTAACTGGGTGGGTGGAGGCATTTTCAATGTCCTCAGCTACCTTGAAGTGAGTAGTGAAAACTCTTTTAGAACATATAATTCCTCAATATGGAGTGGTGGAAAGTATAGATTCAAACCAACCTTACCTCTAAGATCCTACAAGTAGTAATGGCGGAATTAGAAATCTCTTGGGAATTCCACACTCCTTGGCACCCACCTTCCTCGGACGGGTGGAACAAATGAATCAAACCTGAAAGAAGCAATTGTCTAAGCTAGTCCTAGAGACTCGATTACCATGGACAAAATGTTTACCTATTACGTTGCTACGCATTAGGACTGTGCCTAGACGTGATAGAGGCCTCTCTTCTTATGAGATGATGTTTGGATTACCTTTCTTGGGTGGAAGAGGGGAATTACCAACTGTAGAGTTCAATGATAAGTTTTTAAAGAACTATATTGTGGCGCTCTGCTCTTCTTTGTCTGTCCTTAGGAAGAAGGGTCTGTTGACCCAGACACCTCCACTCGAGTTCGCAGTACATCGGATACAACCAGGTGATTGGGCCCTGATAAAGATCTGGAAAGATACCAAACTGCACCCAAGCTGGGAGGGACCGTTCTTCACCCTCCTGACTACTGAAACAGCCGACTGAACTACTGAAAAGGGTGGAGTCATCACACTCGTGTTAAGGTCCCGGTGGATGCTCCTTCCCCTTCAGCAGAGTGGCAAGCACATCCTACAGACAACCCTCTGAAAATTAAGCTGAACAGAAAGAATGGACTGAGATAAGAGACTATTAAGTATTGGTTAAAAAAAAACTGTATCCCAAAACAATTGTAAGTGTTGCATGGACTTACTCCTCCCTGGTATTTAAAGAGTTAGGGAATAAACAGGTAGGGTTGTGAGCTGAAATGAGTGGTCAGCTTTAATTGTCACGATAATATTGGCGCTAGCTGCCAAGGTGTTGGGGGGGGGGGGGGGGGAATCATTTTACCACTTTATGTCAGAATTATGCTAAACTAAAAGGGGCATACCAACTTTTGGGTATGTGCGGAGATCCCACACCATGGGGAATCCGGAATTCCTCTCACAGTAATACCACTTACCAAAGAAGTAGTGTACGATGTACAACAATTTGACTCGGGCTCAAATGATACAACTTGGAGATTTGAAAGGGGTAATCATAACTTTGCAGGATGGTTCCCTCGACCAGCCCCAAAAACTCTGGGTGCTATCGATGGCCTTAGAGTTTCCCCACCAAAAGGAGCAGTAAATACCACTTGTTTCTGTAATCAGAATGATACCGCACCTTTCTGATTAGGAAAATCATCCTGTGTCTACACCAGCCAAGGCACTGCCACGACCATTCCCCGAATATTGAATGGGACATATTGGGTGTGTGGCTTAAAGGCCTACCCACTTATCCCCTGCGAGAAGTACGTTTGGAGTGGCGGATGTAATGGGAATGGGTGCTGGGACCATCCAGTTCAGACACTACCTCAAAACCAGAAAGGTTGGAATAGCTGCTGCTACCTCACCTATATAATTCCCCACTTGAAGCTGTTAAAGAGAGTCCCAAAAATGCCTCGGAATAAACAGGGAGGAAGGTGAGTAACCCGGAAAGTAACCGAAGGAGATCGCCTCCTCTGGGATATATGTGGGACCGTTTGAGCAGGAGTAGAAATACAAAAGTTAGCGGCTTCCGTGGAAGAGTTGGCCAACAATACTGCTGATGCGTTGGCCGAAACCCTATCCCAAGTAGCAGCCATAACAACCAAAATGATTGCCACCAGGCTAATGACTCTTCAGAACAGGATGGCTCTGGACTATATTCTAGCAGAGAAGGATGGTACCTGTGCACTAATTGGAGAGGAATGTTGTATGTACATACCCGAGGTCTCCTCTAACGTTACTGATATCTCCAAACATGTGCGAGACAAATTCGCCAAGATAAGCGAGGCCAGTAATCAGTAATGGAACGAAAAAGGATGGGAATAGGGGAATTGGGGATTGACTTGTTGGGGAAGGTGGTTAGTTAATCTAGCTATCTATGGATTATTGATATTAGTGGGTCTGGTGGTAGGATTCAACGTCCTAAAATGAGTAATGAGCTGACTGATGACATCCCTTGGGGAAGGAACCCAAATAAATCATCAGATGCTTTTACAATCAGCAGGTGATATGCAACAAAGAGAAAGTCAAAAAATGCTTCTAGAGTTCGAGGGACAAACAACACAAATGTAAAATGTAAGATTGCGAACCTCATTGCCAAAAGGCATAAGAGGGCAGAACATAAGAAAATGAATTAAAGGAGACTTAAGTGCAGAAACAACAGTTAGAGAAAAAGAAAAAGGGGGAATTGTGGGAGATTAGAAATGTTGTTCTTGCAGGTGGGGAGGGGTATAGTGGGGGAAGGGGAACATTATACAAACGGACGCGGAATTCTTGTAACATGTAGCATATTGAGTTGACACTTAAGGATAAGACTTTAATGAATATAGAGGGTCTTTTAAAGAAAATAGTTTTAAGCTAGGAAATAACTATGAAGGGTTGTAGCTGACCACAAAAAGAAGCAGCAGGGGCATTTCACAATGAAGATTATAGTATGATGAGAGAAACTGGATAAAAGAACAAGCTGTAACAAACAAGGAACAAAGAATGCAGATAAGGGCAGCAGGACGGCCAGATATGAAAATAACTAACAAGTGAGGTAATTGGCTTATGATAGGATGGGAAAAGGGAGGTGTGATTCCGCAACTTGTAAGCGGAATAAGAAAGCTAACAGGCTGTGTTTTGGCGCGCATTTCTGCTTGAGGCGTCCGGTACTTGCAAGACTGTAATAAATTGCTCTTGTTTCCAAGACTTTGTCTCAGGCTGATTGATTTGTGAGTGAGTTCTGTTTCTCACATTGTATAAGCTGTCAATACTTAGTCAATAAGGCACCAGGACCAGATGAGATGCATCGAATGAAATTGAGGGAAGTGAGAGCATAATGGAGTTATTAGTTCTTTAGTTCTTTAAGGAGGTTACTAGACAAGTTGATGAGGGTTGAGCGGTGGATGTGGTGTTTATGGACTTCAGCAAGGCATTTGAAATGGTTCCCCATGGTAGGCTCGTTCAGAAGGTCAGGAGGAATGGGATACAGGGAAATTTAGCTGTCTGGATAAAGAATTGGCTGGTCAACAGAAGACAGTGAGTGGTAGTGAAAGGAAAGTATTCTGCCTGGTGTTCCACAGAGCTCTGTTCTTGGGCCTCTACTCTTTGTAATTTTTATTAATGACTTGGATGAAGAGATTGAAGGATGGGTTAGCAAGTTTGCAGATGACCCAAAGGTTGGAGGTATCGTTGACAGTATAGAGGACTGTTGTAGGTTGCAGCATGATATTGACAGGTTGCAGAGATGGGCTGCGAGGTGGCAGATGGAATTCAACCCGGATAAATGCGAAGTTATGCATTTTGTAAGGTTGAACTTGAAAGTGGAGTATAGGATTAAAGATAGGATTCTTGGCAGTGTGGAGGATCTGCAGGATCTTGGTGTCCAGGTACATAGATCCCTTAAAATTGCCACCCAAGTGGACAGGGTTGTTAAGAAAGCATATGGTGTTTCGGCTCTCATTAACAGGGGGATTGAGTTTAAGAGCTGTGAGATCTTGTTGCAGCTCTATAAAACTTTGGTTAGACCGCACTTGGAATACTGTGTCCACTTCTGGTCGCCCTATTACAGGAAAGATGTGAATGCTTTGGAGAGGGTTCAGAGGAGGTTTACCAGGATGCTGCCTGGAATGGAGGGCTTATCTTAAGAAGAGAGGTTGACTGAGCTCAGACTTTTTTCATTGGAGAAAAGGAAAAGAGGGGACCTAATTGAGGTGTACAAGATAATGAGAGGCATAGATAGAGTTGATAGCCAGAGACTTTTTCTCAGGGCAGAAATTGTTAACACGAGGGGTCATAGTTTTAAGCTGTTTGGCGGAAAGTATAGAGGGGATGTCAGAGGTGGATTCTTTACGCAGAAAGTTGTGGGAACATGGAATGCATTGCCAGCAGCAGTTGTGGAAACGAGGTCATTGGGGATATTTAAGAGACCGCTGGACATGCATATGGTCACAGAAATTTGAGGGTTCGTACATTAGGTTTACCTTATATGAGAATCAATGGTCAGCCCAACATCGTGTGCTGAAGGGCCTGTTCTGTGCTGTACTGTTCTATGTTCTAGTTCTATAATATCAAGTGAACTGAAAATAATCTTTCAATATTTCCAGCACTCAGGGATGGTTTAATTGGACTGAAGAATTGCAAAAGTACATTCTTCTTTAAAAAAGGTTTTAAAGACATGCCCAGCAATTACAAACCAGTCAACTTAACTTTTGATATGGGGAATCTTCTAGAAACACTTATTCAGGATTGTCACATGGAAAAATACAGGTTAATTTAGAAAAACCAGTACAAACTGTTCACAGGAAAATTGCATTTTACTAACCTTTTCTTTTGAAAAAAGCAAGGGAACAGAGAAAGTTTTAAGTGTACATCGACATCCATAAGGTGTTCAACAGGGTACAAAAATACTTGTGAGAAAAATTAGAACTCTGAAAAGGGACAGCAGCATTGCGGATACAAACAGAGATAAGAACTTATAAAGGACACTGACAAATTGTTGGAATGACCAAATAAGAAACAGATAAAATTCAATATGGACAAGTGAGAGATGTTACATTTTAGTACAAATAACATGGTTAAGAAGTAAACGTACTATTCTAAAGGGGTGCAGGAGCAGACATCTGGATGTATATGCGCACAAATCATTAAAGGTGACAGGACAAGTAGAGAGAGCAGCTAATACAGCATACAGTATTCTAGGCTTCAGAAAATAAGGAAAAAAAAGTACAAGAGCAAAGTAGATATGCTGAACTAGTATAGATCACGAGATATACCTCAGTTGGAGTATTGTGTACTGTTCTGGGTGCAGCACTATTGAAAGGGTGTGAAGGCATTGAAGAGTTCAGAAGTATAAGAATGATTCTAGTGGTGAGAAATGGTTATGAAAACAGATTGGAAAAGCTGGACTGTTTGTCGTGGAGAGAAGAAGAGTGAGGGAGGTCTGATAGAAGTTTGTAATTTTTGTGCAGATTTGTAGCTCAGATTGTGGTTCAGCTAGTAAGCTTGCTCGCTGAGCTGCAAGGTTTGTTCTCAGACATTTTGTCACCACGCTAGGTAACATCACTGAACTTCTGCTGAAGCACCTGCATACTGGTCAGCTTTCTATTTGTGTGTCTTGGTCTGTTGTGGTGGGTGATATCACTTACAGTTCTTTTTCTGAGAGGTTGGAAAATGGGGTCCAAATCAATGTGTTTGTTGATGGAGTTCCAGTTTAAATGTGAGGTCTTGGTTTCCTTCAATGTGATGGCCCTATTCACATCAATAAACATAACCCTGGCCAAAGAAACACTGGCCCCACTACGAAACGAATCAAGGACACAAACACCAGACAGCACCAAATCCAACATCCTCAAACTAATAGACAAACTTGTCACCCACTTCAGCTTCAACAACAAGACCTGAAAACAAATCAGTGGGACACCCATGGGATCACCGATATCTGGATTCTTGGCAGAAGCAGTTATGCAGAGGTTGGAATGAGCAGCCCTCCCCAATATCTAGCCCAAGCTTTGGGTCCGCTATGTGGATGACACCTTTGTCATCGCATAAGGAACAAATTAGAGAAACCCACAAACACAATCAACATCTTTATTGGTATAAAGTTCACCAAGGAGGAAGTGAACAATAAAATTCCCTTCCTAGGTGTCACAGTAGAATGAAAAGCTAATGGAGAGCTACATACCAGCATCTACAGGAAAGTGACACACACTGACCAGATACTCAACTACAGGAGCAATCATCCCAACACCCACAAACGGAGCTGCATTAGGACATTATTTAAAATGAGCCACAACATACTGCAGCACCCAGGAACTACGATGTGGCTAAGAAAAGCACCTATACAATATGAACAACAGGCACCCGATAAGCACAGTCTGTCAATTCTTATACAACAAACCTAAACAAGACAACACAACATGCCCAGAGACTCTAGCCACACTACCATACATTAAAGACATCTCAGAGATGACGACCAGACTACTCCGGTCCCTTGGCATCATAGTAGCCCACAAACCTACCAACACATTGAAACAACTCTTGATGAATCTAAGAGAACCCTGTACCAACAACCAGCAGAACGAACATCATAAATAAAATACCTTGCAAGGACTGCAGCAAACATTACATCAGCCAGAGAGGCAGGAAACTAGCCACTAGGATACATGAGCACCAACTAGCCACCAAAACATAGGACCAACTCTCACTTGTATCCTTACACACAGACAATGAGGGTCACCAGTTCAACTAGGACAATACATCCATCCTGGGACAGGCTAAACAAAGACACATACAGGAATTCTCCACCCTGACCTTAAATTTACCTGGACCATCTCTGACACCTCCCCTCCCCTTCCTGGACCTCTCCATCTCCATTAATGACGACCGACTTGATACTGATATTTTTTACAAACCCACCGACTCCCATAGCTAACTGGATTACACCTCTTCCCACCTTACTTCTTGCAAAAATGCCATCCCATATTCCCAATTCCTCCACCTCCGCCGTATCTGCTCCCAGGAGGACCAGTTCCACCACAGAACACACCAGATGGCCTCCTTCTTTAGAGACCTCAATTTCCCTTCCCACATAGTTTAAGATGCCCTCCAACGCATCTTGTCCACATCCCGCACCTCCGCCCTCAGACCCCACCCCTCCAACCGTAACAATGACAGAACACCCCTGGTGCTCACCTTCCACCCTACCAACCTTCGCATAAACCAAATCATCCGCCGACATTTCTGCCACCTCCAAAAAAAACCCCACCACCAGGGATATATTTCCCTCCCCACCCCTTTCCGCCTTCCGCAAAGACCGTTCCCTCCGTGACGACCTGGTCAGATCCACGCGCCCCCTACAACCCACTCTCCCATCCTGGCACTTTCCCCTGTCACCGCAGGAACTGTAAAACCTGCGCCCACACCTCCTCCCTCACCTCTATCCAAGGCCCAAAAGGAGCCTTCCACATCCATCAAAGTTTTACCTGCACATCCACTAATATCATTTATTGCATCCGTTGCTCCCGATACGGTCTCCTCTACATTGGGGAGATTGGGCGCCTCCTAGCAGAGTGCTTTAGGGAACATCCCTGGGACACCCGCACCAATCAACCACACTGCCCCGTGGCCCAACATTTCAACTCCCCCTCCCGCTCTGCCGAGGACATGGAGGTCCTGGGCCTCCTTCACCGCCGCTCCGTCGCCACCAGACGCCTGGAGGAAGAACACCTCATCTTCAGCCTCCGAACACTTCAACCCCAGGGCATCAATGTGGACTTCTAATAGTTTCCTCATTTCCCCTTCCCCCACCTCACCCCAGTTCCAATATTCCAGCTCAGCACTGTCCCCATTACTTGTCCTACTTGCCCATCTCCTTTTCCACCTATCCACTCCACCCTCTCCTCCCTGACCTATCACCTTCATCCCCTCCCCCACTCACCTATTGTACTCTATGCTCATTTCTCCCCACCCCCACTCTCCTCCAGCTTATCTCTCCACGCTTCAGGCTCTCTGCCTTTATTCCTGATGGGCTTTTGCCCGAAACGTCGATTTCGCTGCTCCTTGGATGCTGCCTGAACTGCTGTGCTCTTCCAGCACCTCTAATCCAGAATCTGGTTTTCAGCATCTGCAATCATTGTTTTTACCCCAGAAATTCTTAGGGGCCTGGCATTCAAAGCAGATCTCCATCAACAAACACAATGATTTGGACTTCATTTACCAACCTCTCAGAAAATGAGCCAGACATGATGCCACCCACAACAGACCAAGGCACATAAATAGAAAGCAGGACAGTACACCACTGCTTCAACGGAGGCCTACTGATCATGTTACCTAACATGGTGATAAAATGTTGAGAACAATCAGTGAGCAAACGTACAACCTGATCATAACAAGTCTGGACAGCATAGCCAGAGAGAAACTATTCACAGACACAAGTAGATTGAGAATCAAATTTAAAACAAAACAAATGCAAAGTGTGAGAAAACTCATTTTAAACACAAACAGCATGCTGTTGGAATCTGAAATGCACTGCCTCGAAATGTGGTGCAGTAGATTCAATTGAGACATCCAACACAAGATGACTATTTAAGTGGAAATAATGTTAAGGTTTACAGGAAGGGCAGGAGATTGGCACTAAGTTAAAATGCTGAAGTTTGAAACTGACACCAAGTTAAAGTGCCAAATGGCCTATTCCTGTTACAACTTTGAACGCATTCACTTTTAATTATTGCCTCCCAATTCTGATATCATCCTTTCAATATGTTTTCACCTTCCACTGACTCTAAAACCTTTTTAATAATATGGCGATCAAAAGTGTGAAATATGGGATAAATAGAGATTCCATATGCTTTTAATTCTACGTTACAATTCATCTGTCACACTAGCAGCTTAAGATGCATCAGTGCTACAAAATCAATTGTGTAAGCTTTAATCCTGATGAGGTCCACATTCCACTAAATATATAAGATTATAAATTTATTTAACTTCCTCAAATGAATTGCACACTCAAGTGCCTCATTAATTTTTCATGCAGGACACTTAAGAGCATAGCTTTTCTTTTCAACTCTAAGTAATGAAAAACAATAATTGTACTACACTATACACAATGGCTCTAAACAATTTGTTTTAATACGAGAGAAAAATATTCTCTTCCGCGCCCTCAGTTTAGCAGGTCAAATTCCACACAGTCTATCCCAACATCCAAGATATTAGTTGAGCATACAGCAAAATTATCGCATTCTCTTCACCTTCTTACTATTTCTCCAGCTATTTTTTATTAAAGTTACTTCATTCAAAATTACTTCAAAATTTAAATTTGTAAACTCCAATTCTTACTTTGTGATTTATGTTATGAATGCAACATTCAAAACATTAGGAAACTATTTCTTGCTACCCCACAACTTGCAGGTAGAAGCAAAAGTATTGAAACGGTTAAAAAAATGTTTACATTTTGCAAAAATGATTGTAAAATGTTGACCATATTATTTAGCATTTCTTCAATAAATATAAGTACATTGACATAATGTATTATAATTGAAATATAAAAAGGGTTATACACAAAATTTTAAATTTAACTACATAACCATTTGCAAAAACATGAATAATGAAGCAGGGACAAATGGATTAAGATTAGTATAGTTAAAATTGAAGTGTATGCCAGTCATGAAATAAGTGCTATACTTATGCTCAAGTTATTTTATGTTGTAACATTAACTGCCTGTGTAAGCATATTATTCATTGCTACACAGAACATGACGATAAGGGAAGTAAGAATTTAGACAAGATGGTTGAGTTACCATGGAAACCAAGAGACTCAAAGTTTAAAAGTTGAGATAATGGAGACCCGCATGAGCTTGAAAATTATACAGTTATGATGAAAACTGTATCTTGGAGATGCTTTATTAGATAACTAGGATGAGTTTCACACTTGCACATGTCTGAATAAAATATTTGCTTCCTTGAACTACAGACTTGAAGGTGGTCATTTTTCGTGACAATATGAAATAAATTATTTTGCAGTTTTATAAAGAAGTGCATATTTTGTGATGATTATTTTTGGAACACATAGAAAGTATGGCCATATCCAAATCAAATAACTTTAATTAGACCTATAAATTAAAATCATGCTGTTACATAGCTCATTAGATAACTGCATGTTCGATCTGGGATTGCGAAGTATTTTCAGTAAGACGTTACTACTCGACACAATGCATGTATGGCTGGCAGAGTCAGTTACTTAGTTGGCACATGAAGAGATTGCTTTGTACAGAGGCAGTTGCACTGTTCATATCAATCTGAGCCTACAAGTATCACATACGCCAACACAGACCGAAGGGAGTTTGTTTTCTGTTACATTAATTTGCTTCAAAATTCATTCTGGATAGAAAAGCTCTGACATGTGTGGTTCACTTGTGATTGTCTGTATTGACAATACAAAATTCAAATTTTATCACAGTTGAATTGATTTTGGTCTAGTACTTGTATAAGCAACTATTGGGTTGCAGTATAAACACAAACTGGGACATTAATTCTAAAGGATTAATTTAGATTATTAAGATTAATATATACTTCAATTTAAAAGGGCCTATCCTGCAAAGGTTATGTTAGCAACTGACATGAGTGCTCATTCTTACCCGTTACTGTCGTTATTGAAAGTTGAATGATCAAGTGCTATGATCATCCAAATAACAAATACACTATGTGCGCTTCTGTAAGAAATACAACTTAAAAAATTCTAAGTTGAAGTTTCTTAATTTTGTCTCTATTTATGTTAACTAAAGTCAACCAATAGATGTATAAATGAGTCTGGTATTTCAACAACCTTTGTTTATTCCCTGTGCTGGCCTCTACTGAAGACCTTCCTCACTACAAAACTGAAACAGGGGACTTAGAATAGTAGAAGAAACAAAGATAAACTTACATTCTGCCACTCAACCATTTTTTCCATCATGCTGTTTAAGGCTCTTCAAAAGGAATCTGAACAGCAATGACAAAGTTACAGATCATCCACCAACTGAAATAGATTATAGAATCACAGAAACTTACAGCACAGTTCTCTCAGGTCACTGCGTCTGTTCTGGTTTTCTGAAACAGCAGTCATGCTTAGTCCCATATCTTGCTTTTCGACCATAGCCTTGTAACTGTTATATCCTCAAGTACCTATCCAACTCCCCGTTAAAAATTACCTATAGAACCATTTGTAATACATGCAATATAATAAGGATCACATTCTAAACAAAACGTATAGCATAGACTTTTAAACAGTAATTTTAACTGCTCTCCTACAGACACAATTGTTTACAAATTTTCAGCTGTTAAGTTTTAGCTTGAATCACAGTTGCTATTAAATAGGCCTGTGTTACCTTTATTGCTAAAATAATCAACATCTATGATAAATTTGCATTCATGACTCCAATATAATTATAACTGCATCATAGCATTAATTTTCCACTTCGGGCCCTGTTATCCATTGCAGGACCAGAACATAAGAGTAGCCTTATTGGTCACATTGTTACGGGTGGAAAACTTGCACGATCTACAGTTTTATTTACTGGTCATTGTAATATACCTGAACACATTGTGTATCAACGAAATTAAACTGTTCCTGCAGGAGCTCTGCAATATAGTACAGTTGACATTTTTCTATTGAAATTCATTGTTTATTTAGGAAGTATCATTACCCTTCCTTTCAACTGTGATAGTGTACAGGCCAGAGATTATAAAAGTATTTGAGCCAGGTGTGAAAATTAGTTCAGTAATAACAGTCAGGTGTTTTTTTTTAAAACTTATAGGTTCAAACAACAATCTAGCAATTCAGTACTTCAGTACAGTTTCTGGGATGAGAATGAGGTGAAGTAGACTAAATTTATATTCCTTGAAGAAATTATCTAATTGAGACCAAATTCTGATGAATCTTGACAGGGAAGAAGCCAAGAAAATGTTTCCCCTGGCTATGGAATATATAACGTGAGGTCACTGCCTAGAAAAAAGATCAGCCATTTAGATTGCAGGTAAGGAAATATTTCTCTTCAATCTTTGGAATTTTTAGACCAACATATTAATTGAATGCAAAAACTGGAGGTGCTGGAAAAACTCAGCAAGTCTAGCAACATTTGAGAAGAGAAATCAGAGTTAACATTTCCAAAAGGGTCACCCGACCTGAAACATCAACTCTGATTTCTCTTCAGTTGCCAGACATACTGAGCTTTTTCAGCAACTTCTGTTTTTGTTTCTGGTTTACAGAACCCACAGTTCTTTTGGTTTTTATATTCACTGAATATATTTAAGACAGAAATCAATAGAATTTGGATTCTAAGGAATATAGCAATAATGCAGGAAGGTGGAGTTGAGGTAGAGGATTTGCCATTACCTTGCTAAATGGTGTAGCAGGCTTGAAGGACCGATTCCAGCACCTGTTTATTTTATTCTAATGTAGAATTGCTAGGGAGCTGTCTTTTGGATGAGACCTTACCAATGTGCTGTTCAAATGGATATAAACAATTTCTACAAAAGAAATAGACTGAGGCATGTATCCCATTGCTGCCTCATCTCATTCACTGCGTATGCCCAACAAACATGACAAGATTTACAAAACAAAATCATTTTTGAAGCAATTTCAGACATCCTACAAATATAAAATGCATCATTTATTTTAAAAGTCTTTCATTGTTCCTTACAGGAGGAGGAAATGACCAACTGTCCAAAACCTCACTGGATAATTTATTCAAAGAAGATGTCAACTTTTTCAAATTATGATTTTGCAGCCATTTGGAAAATCCTTTAAATAATGAGAAAAACAAATCTAAAATCCGGCTGCTACTATCTTACTTTTTTTTGCACCTTCAATATGGCTAGAAGAAGAAATTTGTATTTCACAGTCTTTTTTGGAGAATGATATATTCAGGGTCCAAATGATTAAACAATAAATGATAAAATGACTTTCTTTCATTGGACCTATTTTAACTAGTTTTTAAAAATCCTATCAGTAAAATTTAAAACACCATTCCTTCGAAGGAACATTCTAGGTCTAAAATCCAATACAGTACTATTAATACATTTTTGCAAACACAACACGGCAATGTTATAATCATAATCCAAATCAATTCCACAAATGCATCAGCCTAGTAATACTTTACCTGGTCCACTTGGTTAAAGTATGGTTCTGAGTTCTACAAAAGTTGCTATTTGACTCGAGAGCTCACTCAACACTTAACCAATGAATCAGAGTGCGCATTGAGACCAGTACAGAGCAGGGTTATTAGAATGGCAAGCAGGTAGCACGAATTTCCATTACTGGATGTCCCAAAAATGACCTGACATCCAGTTTTGGTTCACAAAAACTGGAGCATTTGGGTAGTTCTGAAAATGTGTTGCTGGAAAAGCGCAGCAGGTCAGGCAACATCCAAGGAATAGGAAATTCGACGTTTCGGGCATAAGCCCTTCATCCTGATGAAGGGCTTATGCCCGAAACATCGAATTTCCTATTCCTTGGATGTTGCCTGACCTGCTGCGCTTTTCCAGCAACACATTTTCAGCTCTGATACTCCAGCATCTGCAGACCTCACTTTCTCCTCCATTTGGGTAGTTCAGCAAGGAAATCACATCAACACATATTTTACACATCACTGTTGAAATACAATGATTGCAACTTTACATCAAGTTCCAGGTTGGATTTTTAAAAAATAAGACAAAACCACAAAGATACAAAGTTAAGAATCACACCAGGTTATAGTCCAACAGGTTTAATTGGAAGCACACTAGGTTTCGGAGCGCTTCCAAGTGTGCTTCCAATTAAACCTGCTGGACTATAACCTGGTCACAGAGTCATAGAGATGTAAAGCATGGAAACAGACCCTTTGGTTAACTTTGTACACCCCAGTCCAACACCGGCATCTCCAAATCATGACAAAAATACAAATTTGGAGAAAGTGAGGACTGCAGATGCTGCAGAATAGAGCTGAAAAATGTGTTGCTGGAAAAGCGCAGCAGGTCAGGCAGCATCCAAGGAGCAGGAGAATCGACGTTTCGGGCATAAGCCCTTCTTTAGGCGTAAGCCCTTCTTCAGGCGTAAGCAACACATTTTTCACCAAAAATACAAATTTGCCGACTGCACATTTCCATTTACCCAAATCAATATTTCCTTACTCAATTCTTAATCCGTAGTAGGACAGCAGTACAAAATTCATGGACTTTCTTACCATCATGAGTTCTGTTTTAAACGGACGACTGCACCGCCAGGATAACAAAAAGTTTTGAGATAAACCTTCATAGAAATTCGTTTCAGCAGAATTATCAGATCAAATCTGCCATCAATAAAGTTTACCAACCATGCCTCTGAAATCCAAAGTGAATTTAAGTGCGTGACTGCGAATGTTTTGAGAACTGCACTCGAGTAAGGCCCAGCGACAAATACACTCCCTTCAGTCAGTGAACTCTAGGCAAGTTGTACAGCGAATTCGCGTCCGGTTTTCACTCACTCCAACATAATTTCATCGCTAAATGTGTTTTGATTTACCTTTCGGGTTGACAATATCTTTTTCCTGGATGCTTCAAGAAATTCTGGGCATTGTCTGCCGTTTCGACATTAGAGACAAAACTCGCATCCATGTCGCCCTCAATTATAAAATGTAAACATACTTCGCTACCCCCACACCGCCTACTTTGTTATTGTGCAACGTCACCAGCCGTCCCGGCGCACACTGCGCCCCACCTCGCACTGGAGAGGCGGGGCCGGCGCTGGTGGGGTAACCAGGCGGGGCTGGCGTTGCTGCTGGAGCATAGGGTGGGGTGGAGTTTGGAAAAGGGCGGGGTTTAGATGGGCACGCGCTGCGCTTCCTTCGCGTTGATCTGGAGTCAACTGTCATTTCTGCAGTAAGCGCCGGTAACACAGCGGCTCTACAGGATTAAAAGTGCCAGCTGTCCAGCGTCATTAAGTTATACGGCACCAGACCCTTGGCCCAACTCATCCATGCCGACCTGACATCCTAAACTAATCTAGATAAGAACCGAAAGAACTGCTGATGCTGTAAATCAGAAACGAAAACAGAAATTGTTGCAAAAGCTGAGCAGGTCTGGCAGCATCTGTAAGGAGAAATCAGAGTTAAGTGTTCAGTGTTGGGGCCGCAGCTGTTCACACTATATATTAATGATCTGGATGAAGGGACTGGGGACATTCTAGCGAAGTTTGCCGATGATACGAAGTTAGGTGGACAGGCAGGTAGTACTGAGGAAGTGGGGAGGCTGCAGAAGGATCTAGACAGTTTGGGAGAGTGGTCCAGAAAATGGCTGATGGAATTCAACGTGAGCAAATGCGAGGTCTTGCACTTTGGAAAAAAGAATAAAAGCATAGACTACTTTCTAAACAGTGAGAAAATTCGTAAAACCAAAGTACAAAGGGATCTGGGAGTGCAAGTGGAGGATTCTCTAAAGGTAAATATGCAGGTTGAGTCCGTGATTAAGAAAGTGAATGCAATGTTGTCATTTATCACAAGAGGGTTGGAATAGAAAAGCACTGTTGTGCTACTGAGACTTTATAAAGCTCTGGTTAGGCCCCATTTGAAGTACTGTGTCCAGTTTTGGTCCCCACACCTCAGGAAGGACACACTGGCACTGGAGCGTGTCCAGCGGAGATTCACACGGATGATCCCTGGAATGGCTGGTCTGACATACGAGGAATGGCTGAGATTCCTGGGATTGTATTCATTGGAGTTTAGAAGATTAAGGGGAGATTTAATAGAAACTTACAAGATAATAAATGGCTTGGAAAGGGTGGACGCTAGGAAATTGTTTCTGTTAGGTGAGGAGACTGGGACCCGTGGACATAGCCTTAGAATTAGAGGGGGTCAATTCAGAACAGAAATGCGGAGACATTCTTCAGCCAGAGAGTGGTGAGCCTGCGGAATTCATTGCCGCAGAGTGCAATGGAGGCCGGGACGCTAAATGTCTTCAAGGCAGAGATTGATAAATTCTTGATATCACAAGGAATTAAGGGCTATGGGGAGAATGCTGGTAAGTGGAGTTGAAATGCCCATCAGCCATGATTGAATGGCAGAGTGGACTCGATGGGCCGAATGGCCTTACTTCCACTCCTATGTCTATGGTCTTATGGTCTTAATGTTTTGGATCAGTGACCCTTCGAACCTGAAACCTAATTTAGTCCTATTTCCCTCTAAACCCTTCCTATTCCTGTACCCATCCAAATGCCTTTTAAATGTTTTATTTGTACCAGCCACCACCACTTCTTCTGGTAGTTCATTCCATACATGCACCACCATCTGTGTGAAAAAGTTGCCTCTCAGCTCCCTTTTAAACTTTTCCCCTCTCACCTTATAACCATGCCCTCTTGATTTGGAATCCCCTAGCCTGGAAAAAAGATTTTGTCCCTTCATCCTATCCATGCCTCTCATGACTTTATAAGCCTCTATACGGTCACCACTCAGCACTAGACACCAGGATAAAAAGCCACAATCTATTCAGTATCTCCCTCTAGCTCAAATCCTCCAAACCTAGCAATACCCTTGTAAATGTTTTCTGAAACATTTCAAGTTTTCTATTGCAGGGAGACCAGAATTGAATTCAATATTCCAAAAGTGGTCTCAACAATATCCTGTACAGCTGCAACATGATGTCCCAACTCCTATACTCAATGCACTGACCAATGAAGGCAAGAGTGCCAAATGTCTTCTTCACCATCCTGTCTGTCTGTGGCTTCACTTACCAGGAACAATGCACCTGTACTTGGTCTCTTGGTTCAGCCACATTCCCCAGGACCCGACCATTAAGTGAACAAGTACTGTCCTAGTTTGCTTTATCAAAATGCAATGCCTCACATTTATCTATATTAAACTCCAATTGCCACTCTTCGGCTCTTTGGCCGATCTGATCAAGGTCCCACTTTACTCTGAGATAACCTTCATCCCTGTCCACTCCACCACCAATTTTCATGACTTATTAAGTTTCTCATCCTGTATGAGACTTGCTTAATTTCACATTTTTCTGTTTGTCAAATGTGTTTCTATTATCTGGGGTAGCATTTATAGAGACCTGGTTAGGTGTGACGGTATCCATTTATGAAAGGCAACTGCTCTATCTGATAAAAACCTAAAATATTGTAGGTGCTGGATGCCTGAAATAAAGACAGAAAATTTTAGATAATCTCTGTAGATGTGGCAGCATCTGTGGAAAAGGAATCAGAGTTAATGCTACAAGTATGACTTCTTCTGAACTAATCTTCTCAATCAAAAAAATCCAGTCTTTTGGAATTCAGACTCAGAACCTCCTCCACTTTGAGGGCTTCCACATCTCCATAGTTTCAGTAATAGTGTTTTCAATTTTCTGTTCAAACTGTCTTTTTGACTGTAGCATCCATGTTCTCTGCAGCAGTCTCAGCTGAAACATTCATTTTAATGGTCTTTCTGATGTTTTTTCTGTTTAATGGCATGTGTGCAACCAACATTTGTTACCATCTCCTAATTGCTCTGAAACTAAGAAGATTGCTTGAATATTTCAGAAGGCAGTTAAAAGCAAACAATATTGCCATGAGTCTGGAGACACATGCAGGCCAGATCAGGTAAGAAAGCACATTAGGACGAAAACAGATTGTCTTATGCAACAATTAATGATCATTTTATGGGGCAGGGGGAGCGGAAGAAGTTCTGTCCCAGATCTGGGGTTCTCAAAGTCACACTAGAACATGCTAGGAGGTAGGTAATGGTAAAATCACATCATAATTTACAATTTCTTTGATAGAGAAGCTAAATGAAGAAAACTGACCCAAACTTCATAGTCTGCATTCGTGCAAGTATTGTCAGTATGGATACTCAAACATTACAATGGTAAAGGCTTATTTCATTAATAAGCTTTTCAGGGATAGTGGTGATGTAAGGTGCATAAGGAGCCATCTCAGGATGTCAGATAACTCATTAATATTCACCAAGGAATGGAATTCCTCACGTGAACTCATTTTAGAGAAATTCCTTCGGTCTGGCAGCATCCACGGAAGGGGAAACAGTTAACGCTTCAAGGCCAGAATGTCTCTTCTTTGGAACTAATCTTCTCAATCAAAAAATATAGTCTTTTGGAATTCAGACTCAGAACCTCCTCCACTTTGAGGAGATCAGCATCTCCATACTTCCAGTAATGATGCAAGGAGTGTTTTAGCAACCAATCAGGAACGTGAGGTAGTAGAAATATTTACTGCATCATAGGTACTTTAGTACTAACATTGATTCAGGCACACAGACTTTAGCTTTCATAAAAGTGAGGGGATCTGAAGCACAACTGTAAGGAAATGTAGGCATTTAATTGCATAAATTGGAAAAAAAATTGAATCCTTGAGTAAGCAATTGACAGCTAATTGCACAAATAAAGTTCTAACAGGAACACAAAGTTTCAACCCTGCTCAGTCACCTTGGAAGTGAGTTGTAATATGATTGTCAGTGGCCTCCATGCCTTCGCTGATCTTTGTCCCATTTGTCTGTTTTAATTATCCTGGCCCATCTCAGGATCTTCACCCGCATAATTCCGTGAAAACTTGCATCTCTTTCTCGGCCAATACTTCTTCCTTTGATAATTGAGATTATGGAGAGTGCGAAGTACCACTTTTTTTATTCACTTGCAGAATGTGAATGGCGCTGGCTAGTCAGCAATTATTTTGCCTGTCCCAGTTGCCACTGAGAAGGTGGTGGTGACCTGCCTTCTTGAATCATAGCAGTCCACATGTTGGATTAACCCATGTTGCCCTTGGGGAGAGAATTCCAGATTTTGA
This sequence comes from Hemiscyllium ocellatum, assembly GCF_020745735.1. Taxonomy (NCBI): domain Eukaryota; kingdom Metazoa; phylum Chordata; class Chondrichthyes; order Orectolobiformes; family Hemiscylliidae; genus Hemiscyllium; species Hemiscyllium ocellatum. Next base: position 85,171,786 of record NC_083408.1, read on the forward strand.
CCCAGTGACAATTAAGGAGCAGCAATTTATTTCCAAGTCAGGATAGTGAGTGTTGGAGGAGAACTTGCAAATGGTTATGTTCCCATATGTCCTTGCCCTTCTATATGAAAGTGCTCATGTATTTGGAAAGTGCTATCTGAGGATCTTTCGTGAATTTGTGCAATGCATCATGTAGATGGTACATTCTGCTGCCTTGAGCCTTAATGGTGGAGAAAGTGGATAGTTGAGGATGTGGTGCCAGTCAACAGGCTGCTTTGTGTTGGATGGGTTAAAGCTTCTTGAGTGTTGTTGCAGCGCATCCATCCAAGGAATATTCCATCACAGTCTTAACTTGTGCCTTGTAGGTGCTTGACAGGCTATGGGGATTCAGGTGGTGAGTTACTTGCCACAGTAGTAGTAGGGATATTCCAGGTAACTTCAGACCAGTGAGTCTGACGTCGGTGGTGGGGAAGTTGCTGGAGAGGGTACTGAGGGATAGGATCTATTTTTATTTAGAAAAAAATGGGCTTATCAGTGATAGGCAACATGGTTTTGTGCGGGGGAGAACGTGCCTTACCAACTTAATAGAGTTCTTTGAGGAAGTGACCAAGTTGATAGATGAAGGAAGGGCTGTTGATGTCATATACATGGACTTCAGAAAGGCGTTTGAAAAGGTTCCCCATGGTAAACTAATAGAGTAAATGAAGTCACATGGTGTGCAGGGTGTTCTAGCAAGGTGGATAAAGAACTGGTTGAGCAACAGGAGACAGAGCATAGTAGTTGAAGGGAGTTTCTCAAAATGGAGAAAGGTGACTAGTGGTATCCCACAGGGGTCAGTGTTGGGGCCATTGTTATTTGTGATATACATAAATGATCTGGAAGAGGGCACTGTTGGTATGATTAGCAAGTTTGCAGATGACACGAAGTTTGGTGGAGTAGCAGAAAGCATAAGGGACTGTCAGAGAATACAGGAGGATATAGATAGACTGGAGAGTTGGGCGGAAAAGTGGCAGATGGATTTCAATCCAGACAAATGTGAGGTGATGCATTTAGGCAAGACTAATTCTAGAGCAAATTATACAATGAACGGAAGAGCCTTGGGAAAAGCTGATGGGCAGAGAGATCAGGGGGTGCAGATCCATCGTACCTTGAAGGTTGCTGCACAGGGGGATGGAGTAGTCAAGAAGGCATATAGTTTGCTTGCCTTCATTGGACAGGGTATTGAGTATAAGAGCTGGCAAGTTATGTTAAAATTGTACAAGACATTGGTTTGGCTGCACTTAGAATACGATGTACAGTTCTGGTCGCCACATTACCAAAAAGATGTGGATGCTTTGGAGAGGGTACAGAGAAGGTTTGCAAGGATGTTGCCTGGAATGGGAAGTGCTAGCTACGAAGAGAGGTTGTGTAGGTTAGGTTTATTTTCATTAGAAAAAAGAAGATTGAGGGGGGACCTGATTGAGGTTTACAAAATCATGAAGAAGGGCTTATGCCTGACATGTCACAGTCCAAAGATGTGCAGGTTAGGTGAATTGGCCATGCTAAAATTGCCCGTAATGTTAGGTAAGGGGTAAATGTAGGGGTATTGGTGGGTTGCGCTTCGGCGGGTCGGTGTGGACTTGTTGGGCCGAAGGGCCTGTTTCCACACTGTAAGTAATCTAATCTAATCTAATCTAATGTCGAATTTCCTGTTCCTTGGATGCTGCCTGACCTGCTGCATTTTTCCAGCAACACATTTTCAGCTAATGTCACTCTTACCTCATCTCAGGAATTCAGCTGTTTTGTCGATGTTTGAACAGAGGCTGTAATGAGATCAAGAGCAGAGTGGCTCTGGCAGAACCCAAACTGAGCATGTGCTGCTTAATACCACCGTTGATGACACCCTTCATCATTTGATGATTGAGAGTAAACTCATTGCTTGATAATTTGTGGAGTTGGATTTGTGCTGCTTTTTGTATTCAGGAAGTACTTGGGCAATTTTCACTTTGTACTGGAACAGCTTGGCCAGGTGAACATCAAGTCTTCAGTACTATTGCTGGAATGTTGTCAGAGCCCATGCTCATTAAATGGTCAGTGCAAACCCTTTGGGCCAAATAGTCTCTATCTGTGCTGTGGAGATTCTATGATTCTATAAAACAATGCCAGGGATTGAGAATGAGAACCAAAACAAGAGTGGGATGGTTGGACAAAACTGGAAACAGTAGGAAGAAAGCACAAACTTGGAGTGGGGTTGAGAGAGAAAACAAGAACCCAGAGAAGGGCGAAATTAGAATCAATGGTGGTAGGTAATAAAAGGAGGAGCTCAGAGGCAAGACAAGTAGTCCAAGAAGATCACCATCATCAGCTAAGTCACAACTGAATGTGAAGACAATAAACAAAATTGAAACACTGATAAGTTACAAACACTGGACTAATGGCAGTTCCACAGTCCCACTTGAACACAAAATTCATCTCCTAGTTTCTTCATACAAGTTTTTGAGCATTTGAGATTCTATTAAATAACTACAGTGTGCAAATATTTATGTTTGTATTTTAACCAGGTGACAGAAATTATGGGCCAGAATTTATTATAAGAGCGAATCACCATATAGAAATTCAAATTACTTTCTTTTATCTATTTTAACTGAGCAAAACTAACCATTCATTTAAAACTATCATAACCACTTGTTTAAATTTCAATGAGAGATATCATAAAGGTACAATTACAACATTTAAAAGGCATCTGGATGGTATATGAGTAGGAAGGGTTTAGAGGGATATGGGCCAAATGTTGGCAAATGGGACTAAGTTGGATTGGGACAGTTAGTTGGCGCAGATGAGTTTGACTGAAGCTGCTTATGTGCTGTATGACTCAATGACTCCATGATTCATCTCTTTATAATGACTTGATATCAAATTTGTTAATACATATAAAGGTGCTAATAAATAATACAAAATATTTCAAATAAACAGCAAGTTCGTCATAACAAATACTGGCTGATGTTTCATTATGACTCTTTGTTAGACCTTCATTCTGCAGTTTAATTTCAGATAAACTGACACATCCTTATTTGTATGAAAGTTACTTAAAAGTTGTGCATTTTAAAAAATATTAAAATTAGCAGACATTCAATTCAGGAACCCATGGGCAGGTGGGCACATTTTAGTTTGAAAAGCCGTATTGTATATTAAAGCTAAGATAAATCATTCCAAAAGAGAATAGAGTCAAATGGTAAGTGGTTTATGGTGATGCTGTGCAGAAGTGTGTAAAATTATTATTTTCAAGAATTTAAAAACAAGAATATGACTCATAATATAACTGCCATTCAATTGTAAGATTTTTAGGGTTCATTTTAATTGTAAAACCTAAATCAATTACAATTATAATTAATCTTGATACAATATAATGCAGAAACCTACACAATTGATTGAACTTAAAATTATATAAAGTGTGTACACAATATAGATGCATTTTAACACTTAGTGTAAAAGAGAAAGTATGATGCAGCTTCATGTTCTGTGATATGAAACTAAATGTAGCAGCTCCTGCCCCACCCCCAAGTGATCATAGGTTATAAGTTGTGTGAGTCATGCGGTACAGAAGCATTCTACATTGAATACAATTAAACAGAATTTAATTTAATTCCTCATTTTCTTAATCAAGTCAAAATGATGAAATAAACACATAATTATACTAACATGCTCTTAAACATTGTCTTCCCAACAGTTACTGTTGTATTACAACTCATGATCCAAATCACAAAGTCAAACAGAGGTGTAATGTTCACCGTTTGCTTTTGAATTGAAAATAACATAGAAAAGTAGTGTAGAAAAACAGCAACAGGAATTTAAGTATAATTTTATCTTGAAAAATACTAGGGGATTTTAATGCAGAAATTTTAAAAGATATTAGATGTATAAAGTTAAGATCATGTCAAAGCTGTTATTTATTTTTTTCTCTATTGTAAATTAGCCCACTTCTTCAGTACCCAGCCCTAATCTCAGTCCTTGGTACCAGAAAGATTAGATTCCATACAATATGGCCCAACAAGTCCACACCAATGCAAACTATACAGTTTTTTAATTATACAGTAAGTTGAACTCTGCACTTACCAGTATTTTTTCAGAACTAGTGAAAATGTCCATCAGTAATTATCGTCTGCCATGCTATTAAAATAAATTTACGTAGATCCTCATCTTTTCATCCATTTTAATGCATTATTCACATGCTAAGCACTCCCAAATTTGTACCATTGCTGTCATTTCAACCCCAAGCCTGCTGGCAAGAACTGAAACAATGTACCCTATATAGAAAAACGATTTCTTTTTGGCAGAAATTACTGGATTTTTGTGTTTAACTGCATATGTATGCACTTCAAAAGTCATTATTAGATCTCCCCCATTATAACAGTGAGTACTGACAGCATTGCCATTATTCTCTACATAAATTCCAGTCTACTGTGTTTGTTGATCCTTAATTAAGTATTGAAAATTGTGAGTTAAAGTTTTATGGTGTTCTTGAAAACACTCTGATGGTCAGGGTCAAAGAACTGGAATCATGATGTTCAACCTTATCCAAATTAAATTTCTTGAAAACAACTGTAGATGGCAGCAGTATCTTGATTCCCCGTTCTTTCATGTTAATGCTGTTTCCATTATTTTCCAGTAGATGTCAAATTTATTAACTTTTTAACAGAGTCTTGAATTGTTGGTATGGTTTTGTCAGGAATTTGTCAGGCGTTGGAACACCCTGGTCTTTACAGCACACAAGTATCAGCATCAATGGCACAAAAATGCTTCCTGCATCTCTAGAATAGCTAGTTAATTTTCTTATTCAATAGTTTACTATGTGTCTTTTCACCAAAAGATAACTTATAGTTTTTATCAGAGCTAGTTCCTCCCTAGATAATGGGTGCATTGTTTCAGTTCTTGTCAGCAGACTTGAGATTGAAGTGACAGCAAAGGTAAGAGTTTGGGAATGCTTAGCATGTGAATTATGCATGAAATGAATGAAAAGGTGAGGATCTAAGTAAGTTTATTTTAATAGCTTGGTAGACAATAATTACTGATGGACATTTCTCTAGTTCTGAAAAAAAACTTGAGAAGTGCAGAGTTTTGTCCCTTTGGACAAATTTGTTTTGGAGACTTTTCAGCAAAGTAAACAAAAATTGTATCTTTTCTGTACCTATTTAATCTTCCTCCATTAATCTGTTGATTTTCTACTCAATGAAACCATGAACCCTTCCAAAATTTGGCTGACCATGTTCTAAATCACCGCATGTCCCATTTCTCTATCACTCATGTGCTACTGACTTATACAGTCAAGAAATGGCTTTAAAAGTTCTCATGTATCATTTAAAATCTCTCCATGGTGTTTTTCTTACACAGCTCTAATTTCCTCTAGTCTCACATTAAATGAATAATTCATTTTATTCTCAGGCAATAATTGAAAGAATAAACTAATTTCAAAAGCTACTGTTTAACTTATGCGATCACTGATTTTATTCATACAAAAGTTCAAGATTTTACGAAATTAAAGTAAAGATGCTGAGGTTGCAAGTGATAGTTGCATGATTTGCTACTCTCCGCTTTGCTGCGTCCACTGTTGTTTGTCATTTATACAAACAATTCGGATGAGAAGTTAGGAGGCATGATTAATAATTTTGCAGATGACACCAAATTGCAGAGGACAGTGAAGGAAGTTACCTAAGGTTACAAAGAGATCTTGATCATTTGGGTCAACGAGCCAAAGAGTGAAAGATGGAATTTAATTTGGATAAATGTGCAGTGTTGCATTTTGGTAAAACAAGAACAGGCCTCATACAGATAATGGTAGAGCCCCGAGGATGTTGTTGAACAGAGAGACCTAGGGTTTTAGGTACATAGTTCTTTGAAAGTTGCATCACAGGTAGACAGGGTGGTAAAGAGACATTTGGCATTCATTGCTCAGAACATTGTCAACAGGGGTTGGGACGTCATGTTACAGTTGTGCAGGAAATTTTTGAGGTCACTTTTGGAGTATTTTGTACAGTTCTGGTCCCCCTACTATAGGAAGCATGTTATTAAATTGGAGAGGGTGCAGAAAAGATTTACAAGAATGTTTCAGGGACTGAAAGGTTTGAGTTATATGAAGAGGCGGGATAGACTAGGACTTTTATCACTGGAGTGTAAGAGGTTGAGAGGTGACATTATAGAGGTTTATAAACACAGGAAAATGGTATTATTTAGTTTGAGAAACTTGGTCGGCATGGATAAGTTAGACCGTAGGATCTGTTTTCATGCTATATGACTCAATGACTCTATAATATTGAAAAATATTCTGAACAAGAGATTGTGAAGAGTGCCATAATGTAGTTCATGTGAGTATCTCATTTACTCACAAAATAGTATTGTTGGTATGAACTTCTTTTTGATCTTTTGATATCTACAATTATGCTAAGCTATCACTGCTTGTGTGCTGAAATTGTATCACTATGAAGACCAACCACCCTACTATTTGTCTTCTCCACCATCTGCCACACCTGCATGCTGCCTTTCATCAACTGATGTATAAGGATACCTAGGCCTTATTTCACCTTCCCTATTCCCAATCTACTGCCAATTAGATAATAATCTGTTTTTATTACCAAATGGAGAACCTCACATTTATCCACATTAAACTTTATTCAGTTCCTCCTTCTGTCTAAACACTGCGTTCCCCAGTGAGAGTCCTTCTTTGTGAATACAGAACCTAACTATGAATTTAATTGTTCAGACATTTCTTTTCTTCCTCATTATAACTTTCCATGTTTCTGGCTGTAAGTAACCTACATTTGTCTTAATACTTTTCTGTTCACATACCTCAAGAAGCTTTTGTAATCAGTTTGCATGTTCCCTGCAAGCTTACTCTCACACTCTATTTTCCGTGATTCGGAGATGCCGGTGTTGGACTGGGGTAGACAAAGTTAAAAATCGCACAACACCAGGTTATAATCCAACAGGTTTATTTGGAAGCACTAGCTTTCCGAGCGTTGCTCCTTCATCAGGTGGTTGTATAAGATCGTAAGACACAGAATTTATAGCAAAAGTTTACAGTGTGATGTAACTGAAATTATATATTGAAAAAGACCTGAATTGTTTGTCCACAGACTTGCCCAAAAAGAGAGCCCAGGGAATTTCCTGTAGAGAGAAGAGAGAGTCTTTAGCTCAGGAGTCTTTGACAAGGAGGTTGAGTGAAGTGATTACGCCACAGTTGAAGAGGGTGAAGACATGACTGCCCAGTTGGTTCAGTGTGCTACGTGCATGATGTGGGAGGTCAACGACTCTGATGTATCTGGCTCGTATATCTGTGGAAAGTGTGTGCATGTTCAGCTACTGACAGAGCATATCGCAGCACTGAAGAAAGAACTCGAGGACCTTAGGCTCATCCGAGAGAATGAGATCTTTCTGGACAGGACCTTCAGCGAGGTTATTACACCGACCATACCAGAAGAGAGCAGAAGAGAGAAGATGATGAGGAAGACAGAGAGGAGACAGGTGCAAGAGATGCCGTGGTAAGTACCTGTCAGGAACAAGTTGAATCTTTTGGAAACAGTAGAGACAGATGACACTGCCAGTCCGCGAGGCGGTCAGGTCTGTCAATCAAAGGTTGGTGTGGAGGCAGAGCCGAGGAGTCAGACATCGCACAGAGCCGTGGTGATAGGGGACTCCATAGTGAGAGGAACTGAACAGAGTTTCTGTGGAAACAGGCGGGATTTAAGGATGGTGTGTTGCCTTCCTGATGCCAGGCTTGAGGACATCGCAGACAGTGCAGGAAATCCTCAAGGGTGAAGGTGAAGAGCCAGAGGTGGTGGTACATGTCGGTACAAATGATGTCGGGAAGAAGAGGAGGAATATACTACAGTGGGACTTCGGAGAACTAGGAAGAAGGCTGAAAAGCAGGACGTCCAGAGTGGTTATCTCCGGTTTGCTTCCAGTTCCTCGGGCTGGAGAGGCCAGGAACAGGGAGATAATGGAGTTGAATGTGTGGCTGGGGAACTGGTGCAGGAAGCAAGGATTTAAGATCAATGGGGTATGTTTTGTGATAAGCATAAATTATACAAAAGGGATGGTTTTCACCTTAATAGGTTGGGGACCAGCATTCTGGCAGGCAGGTTTGCTACTGCAACACAGATGCGTTTAAACTAAATAGTGGGGGGGATAAGCTGGAAGTTTAAGAGGGAAATTGAAGGGAAAGTTAGAACAAGGGAAGTCAAGAAAGACAATGGTATCAATGAAGCAGAAAACTCAAAAAGGGATCATGCCGTAAGGTTGAGTGAAATAGGGTTTGATAGCAAGGGTGAGGGCAGTAACAAATTAAAAATACTATATATGAATGCACGAAGTATTAGAAATAAAATGGATGAGCTTGAGGCTCTTTTGGAAATTGGCAGCTACGATATTGTGGGGATAACTGAGACATGGCTTCAAGTGGACAGGGCCTGGGAAATGAATATTCAAGGCTATATGTGCTATCGTAAGGACAGAATGATGGGCAGAGGGGGTGGGGTGGCCCTGTTGGTAAAGGATGATATTCAGTCCCTTGCGCGGGGGGACCTAGAATCAGGGAATGTAGAGTCAGTATGGATAGAGCTGAGAAATTCTAAGGGTGGAAAGACCCTCTTGAGAGCTATCTACAGGTCCCCAAACAGTAATATGGATGAAGGGTGTAAGTTGAATAAGGAGCTGATATTGGCCTGTCGTAAAGATGTTACTACAGTTGTTATGGGGGATTTCAACATGCAGGTAGACTGGGAGAATCAGGGTGGTATTGGACCTCAAGAAAGAAACTTTGTGGAGTGCCTCCAAGATGGATTCTTAGAACAGCTGGTGCTGGAGCCTACCAGGGAGAAGGCAATTCTGGATCTAGTATTGTGCAATGAACCAGAATTGATCAGGGACCTCGAAGTGAAGGAGCCATTGGGAAGTAGTGACCATAACACAATAAGCTTCTATCTGCAATTTGAGAGGGAAAGGGTACAATCGGAAGTGACAATATTTCAGTTGAATAAAGGGAACTATGGAGCTTTGAGGGAGGAGCTGGCCAAAATTCAATGGTGCAATACCTTAGCAGGGATGACAGTGGAGGAACAATGGCAGATATTTCTGGATATAATGCAGAAGTTGCAGGATCAGTTCAATCCAAAAAGGAAGAAAGATCCCAAGAGGAGGCATGGGTGGCCGTGGCTGATGAGGGAAGTTAAGAAACATATAAAGTCAAAAGAGAAAAAGTATAACATAGCAAAGATGAGTGGGAAAACGGAGGACTGGGAAGCTTTTAAAGAATAGAGGATTACTAAGAAAGAAATACGCAGAGAAAAAATGAGGTACGAAGGAAAACTGGCCAAAAATATAAAGGAGGATAGTGAAAGCTTTTTTAGGTATGTGAAAGAGAAAAAAATGGTTAAGACTAAAATTGGGCCCTTGAAGACAGAAACAGGGGAATATATTACGGGGAATAAAGAAATGGCAGAAGAGTTGAATTGGTACTTCAGATCTGTGTTCACTGGGGAAGAGGTAACCCAGAGGTAACAGTGGCTGAAGGACCTGAACTTAAGGGAATTTATATTTGCCAGGAATTGGTGTTGGAGAGACTGTTAGGTCTGAGGCTGATAAGTTCCCGGGGTCTGATGGTCGACATCAAGGTACTGAACGAGATGGCTCTAGAAATCGTGGACGCATTGGTGATTATTTCCCAGAGTTTGATAGATTCAGGATCAGTTCCTGCAGATTGGAGGGTGGCTAATGTTGTACCACATTTTAAGAAAGGAGCGAGAGAGAAAGCATGAAATTATAAACCAGTTAGTCTGATCTCAGTGGTGGGAAAGATGCTGGAGTCAATTATAAAGGATGAAATTACGACACATCTGGATTGCAGTCACAGGATAAGTCAGAGTCAGCATGGATTTATGAAGGGGAAATCATGCTTGACTAATCTTCTGGAATTTTTTGAGGATGTAACTCTGAAGATGGACAAGGAAGATCCAGTGGATGTAGTGTACCTGGACTTTCAGAAAGCCTTTGATAAAGTCCCACATAGGAGGTTAGTGAGCAAAATTAGGGTGCATGGTATTGGGGACAAAGTACTAACTTGGATTGAAAATTGGTTGGCTGACATGAAACAAAGAGTAGTGATAAATGGCTACCTTTTGGAATGGCAGGCGGTGACTCGTGGGGTACCGCAGGGATCAGTGCTGGGACCGCAGCTTTTTATTATATATTAATGATATAGAAGATGGTATTAATAGTAACATCAGCAAATTTGCTGATGATCCAAAGCTGGGTGGCAGGGTGAAATGTCAGGAGGATGTTAGGCGATTATAGGGTGACCTGGACAGGTTAGGTGAGTGGACAGATGCATGGCAGATGCAGTTTAACCTGGATAAATGTATGGTTATCCATTTTGATGGCAAGAACAGGAAGGCAGATTACTACCTAAATGGATTCTGGATTAGTGGTGCTGGAAGAGCACAGCAGTTCAGGCAGCATCCGAGCAGCAGTAAAATCAACGTTTCGGGCAAAAGCCCTTCATCAGGAATAAAGGCAGAGAGCCTAAAGCGTAGAGAGATAAGCTAGAGGAGAGTGGGGGTGGGGGGAAGGTAAAGGGGCATTACAAAGAGATCTGGGTGTTCTTGTACACCAGTCAATGAAGGCAAGCATGCAGGTACAGCAGGTAGTGAAGAAAGCTAATAGCATGCTGGCCTTCATAACAAGAGGAATTGAGTACAGAAGCAAAGAGGTTCTTCTGCAGCTGTACAGGGCGCTGGTGAGACCGCACCTGGAATATTGTGTGCAGTTCTGGTCTCCAAATTTGAGGAAAGACATTCTGGCTGTTGAGGGAGTGCAGCGTAGGTTCACGAGGTCAATTCCTGGAATGGCGGGACCATCTTATGTTGAAAGATTGGAGCGACTGGGCTTGTTTACTCTTGAGTTTAGAAGATTGAGAGGGGATCTGATTGAGACGTATAAGATTATTAAAGGATTGGACACTCTGGAGGCAGGAAACATGTTTCCGCTGATGGGTGAGTCCCGAACCAGAGGACACAACTTAAAAATAAGGGGTAGGCCATTTAGGACAGAGATGAGGAGAAACTTCTTCACCCAGAGAGTGGTGGGTGTGTGGAATGATCTGCCACAGAAGGCAGTGGAGGTCCTGTCTCTGGATTCATTTAAGAAAGAGTTGGATAAAGCTCTCAAGGATAGTGGTATCAAGGGTTATGGGGATAAGGCAGGAACAAGATACTGATTGAGGATGATCAGCCATGATCATAATGAATGGTGGTGCAGGCTCGAAGGGCAGAATGGCCTACTCCTGCACGTATTGCCTATTAAATCTCTCACCTCTTAGAATGACCATGTTGGTTTCAGTTCTTTCATATGTAAATCGCTAAAAGTTTAAAAGGTTACATTCTGATAGCCAGCTTCGGTACCCATGGGGATATCCTCAATCGGGACCTTGTGACCCATTGTACTACACACACACACACACACACACACACACACACACACACACACCCCTGCAGACTCATACACTCCCGCACTCACACACACACCCTCTCACAGACTTCTACCCCTTTACACTCACATTCACACACTGACACACACTCTCTCACAGACACTCATAACCCCACTCCCCCAACACCCACACAGCCACATGCACACATACACTAAATGTTCCAGGATATAGACGCTTCAAACAGGACAGGGAGGGAAGTAAAAGGAGGGGTCGAGATGCATTGCTGGTCAGGGATGATATCACGGCTGTGCTAAAAGAGGACACTATAGAGGTCTTGGGTAGTGAGGCTTTATAGGTGGAGCTGAGAAATAATGAGGGTGCATTAGGTCGAGGCAGCTAAGAACAGAATGGGCCCTGGAGGAATATCGGAAAAGTAGGTCAAGTCTTAAAAGTGGAATCAAGCGGGCTTAAAAGGGTCATGAAATAGCTTTATCGAGCAGAATTAAGGAGAATCCCACAGCATTTTATTCTTATATAAGAAGCAAGTGGGTAACTAGAGAAAGGATTAGTCCACTAAAGGATAATGAAGGAAGGCTGTGTGTCAAACCTGAGAGAATGGGTGAGAATCTGAATGATTACTTTACATCAGTGTGCTTGCTTGTACCTGCTATGCTTTTCCAGCACCACTCTAATCTACTTTGCATCAGTGTTCACTGAGGAGAAGAACATGATGAATCTTGAGATTAGAGACAGAAGTTTGATTAGTCTGGATCACATTGACATAAGTAGGGAAGATGTGTTGGGTGGCTAGAGGTTATGTAGGTGGACAAATCCCCAGGACAGATTGCTGAGAGACGTGAGAGAGGAAATAGCTGGGACCCTGACATATCTTCGTGGCATCCTTAAATACAGGTGAGGTGCTGGAGGACTGAAAAGTTGCCCCCCTGTACAAGAAGGGTAGTAGGGATATTCCAGGTAACTACAGACCAGTGAGCCTGATGTCAGTGGGAAAATTGCTGGAGAAGGTACTGAGGGATAGGATCCATTTATACTTAGAAAAGAATGGGCTTATCAGTGATAGGCAACATGGTGTTGTGCAGGGGAGATCTTGCCTTACCAACGTAATAGAGTTCTTTGAGGAAGTGACCAAGTTGATAGATGAAGGAAGGGCTGTTGATGTCATATACATGGACTTCAGTAAGGCGTTTGATAAGGTTCCCCATGGTAAACTAATAGAGTAAATGAAGTCACATGGTGTGCAGGGTGTTCTAGCTAGGTGGATAAAGAATTGGTTGAGCAACAGGAGACAGAGTAGTAGTTGAAGGGAGTTTCTCAAAATGGAGAAAGGTGACCAGTGGTGTTCCACAGGGATCAGTGTAGGGGCCACTGTTATTTGTGATATACATAAATGATCTGAAAGAGGGCACTGTTGGTATGATCAGCAAGTTTGCAGATGACATGAAGATTGGTGGAGTAGCAGAAAGCATAAGGGACTGTCAGAGAATACAGGAGGATATAGATAGAATGGAAAGTTGGGCGGAAAAGTGGCAGATGGATTTCAATCCAGACAAATGTGAGGTGATGCATTTAGACAAGACTAATTCTTGAGCAAATTATATAATTAATGGAAGAGCCTTAGAAAAGTTGATGGACAGAGAGATCTGGGAGTGCAGGTCCATTGTACCCTGAAGGTTACTGCACAGGTGGATGGAGTGGTCAAGAAGGCATATAGTATGCTTGCCTTCATTGGATGGGGTATCGAGTATAAGAGCTAGTAAATCATGTCAAAATTGGACAAGACTTTGGTTCAGCCGCATTTAGAATACTGTGTACAGTTCTGATACATTACAGAGAAGGTTTACAAGGATGTTGCCTGGCATGGAATGTGCTACTATGAAGGGGGGGTTGAGTAGGTTAGGTTTGTTTTCATTAGAAATAAGGAGATTGTGGGGGGACCTGATTGAGATTTACAAAATCATGAAGCAAACAGACAGGGTGGATAGTGACAAGTTTTTTCCCCAAGGTTAAGGATTCAATAACGAGAGGTCATGCTTTCAAGTGAGAGGTGAAAAATTAAAGGAGGATACACGTGGCAATTACTGCACACAAAGTCTGGAACGTGTTGCCAGCAGAGGTGGGTGAGGCAGGTACGGTAGATTCATTTAAGATGCGTCTGTACAGATGCGTGAGTAGATGGGGAGCAGAGGGATACAGATGTTTAGGAAATGGGCGACAGGTTTAGACAGTATATTTGGATCGGCTCAGGCTTGGAGGGCTGAAGGGCCTGTTCCTGGGCTGTAAATTTTCTTTGTTCTTTGTTCGATATAAGTTTGTGGAGTAAATTTGTACTTCCAGGATTGCATTTTACTTCGCTCAAAAATTGCATGAATCCATGTAAGATTCAGTAAATCTGTTTTTTTTAGATTAGAATCAGTCTGACCATTGTGACACAGACAGCTTCACACAGGGCAGCTCACACCTTAAATGCATTATTCTGGACCGATATGACACTAATTGTTAAAGTTCACTTGAGAATGTAACTTTTAAAAAGGTTTTGTGATTTACATATGAAAGAACTCAAACCAACATGGTCATTCTAAAAGATGAAAGACTTAACAAACAAGCAAGGTCTTTTTCAATATATAATTTCAGTTATATCACACTCTAAATATTTGCTAGAAATTCTGTGTCTTACGATCTTATACTGCACAACCAACAGATGAAGGAGCAGCACACGAAAAGCTAGTGCTTCCAAATAAACCTGTTGGACTATAACCTGGTGTTGTGTGATTTTTAACTCTCTTTTCCCTCTTATTAAGTCACTGTGTCCTCCTTTGCTGAAATCTGAACTGACTCCAATCCTCAGGTCTGCTACATTTTTTGGGACCAATTTGTATGCCCCTTCCTTGGATCTAACTCTATCCTTGATTTTCCTTATTAGTCATGGTTAGGCCACCTTTACTGTTTAATTTTTGTGCCAGACAAGAATGAACAATTATTATAGTTCCTCCATGTACTCTAAATGTTTGCTACATCCTATCCATTGTCATCCCTTTCAATAATTTTCCACATTGTCAGGTAATGCCAATGTTGTAACTGTATTGAAACAGGTTGGCTAGGGGAGCAGCGAGTTCTGGAGCACAAGCCTTCAGTATGTTATGGACTAGGCCATACCACTCAAAACATTCTTAACCAGGCAGCCCCAGACTTGTTTTGGTAAGTGTACAGTGAATATTACCTGGAGTAAGAAAGCTAGTTTAACTACTAGATTTTAAAACAGAAAAAATGTATTCACAAAATTATAATGAGACACTAACAACAGAATAAAGAACCCCTACAGAACTCAACCTATCCACTTAGACTTAATTATGCTGTTCTGAATATACACAATAGTCCCAATAAGCAAACTCCCTTTAAAACTCAGTATAAATGGAACACATGCTTATAGGTTGAAGTTGAAGGGCAGAAAAGAGAGAAAGTTTCCATATCACTCCCTGTTGAACCTCCCAGTTCAAGATTGAACTAAAACTAAGGAGCTGACCATGCCCCTTTTATTATACAGGTCGCTTCTAAATCATGACCACTTTCATAGAACATAGAACATTACAGCGCAGTACGGGGCCTTCGGCCCTCGATGTTGTGTCAACCTGTCTTACCAATCTGAAGCCCATCTAACTTACACTATTCCATGTACGTCCATATGCTTATCCAATGACGACTTAAATGTACTTAAAGTTGGTGAATCTACTACCGTTGCAGGCAAAGCATTCCATACCCCACTATTCTCTGAGTAAAGAAACTACCTCTGACATCTCAATTTAAAGCTATGCCCCTTCGTGCTCGCCATCACCATACTTGGAAAAAGGCTCTCCCTGTCCACTCTATCTAACCCTCTGATTATCTTATATGTCTCTATTAAGTCACCTCTCAACCTTCTTCTCTCCAATGAAAACAGCTTCAGGTCCCTCAGCCTTTCCTTGTTAGACCTTCCCTTCATACCAGGCAACATCTTAGTAAATCTCCTCTGCACCCTTTCCAAAGCTTCCCCATCCTTCTTATAATGCGGTGACCAGAACTGTACACAATACTCCAAGTGTGGCTGCACCAGAGTTTTGTACAGCTGTAGCATAACCTCATGGTTCCGGAACTCGATCTCTCTATTAATAAAAGCTAAAACACTGTATGCCTTCTTAACAACCCTGTCTACCTGGGTGGCAACTTTCAAGGGTCTGTGTACCTGGACACCGAGATCTCTCTGCTCATCGCCTGAAGTCTCATTTTTTACATTTAAACAAAAGGCCTCTCAAAATCCTTTTCATCTCTGTAAGAAACCATACTGATTGGAACCCAGCCCGGTTTATTGCACCTCTGAAAAAAAGTCAAAGACAAAGTACTCTTGAGCCGAGGAACAGTTTTGTGACACCTCCTCACTTAAAGAAAAAGAATCATCACTACCAAAAGATGGCTTCATTTTTAACCCTTCAAACCTGGTTAGTAGTCTAAATACAGATATACACTTTACTAACTATAAACATGCAAACATGCACAACCACACACAAACTCAGGCCACAGTACACCCACCACCGAATGCCTCCTTATCTCATTCGAGTCTCAATAATGCAACAGTAATCAGGTTTTGCGACCTGCCACATGCACAATTGTCAAACTGAATGGCTGCAACAACAAGCTCCATATAAACAGTCTGGCATTTTTGTTCTTAAATTTTTCCACAAATGTCAATGGGTTATGATCTATGTATATGGTTGTCTCAGATGCATTGCTGGTAATATAAACACTGAAATGCTTTAATGCCAACACCAAGCTGAAAGTCTCTTTCTCCACCGTTGAATATTTCTGTTGATAAACGTTCAACTTCCTGGAAAAATACCCAATGGGTCTTTCTGTTCCCTCATGATCCTCTTGCAGGAGCAAGATACCCACACCGATACCCACATCACTGGCATCGATAGCCACCTTAAAAGGCTTCGTGTAATCTGATGTGGCTAATGCTGGGGCAGCGGCTAACACAGTTTTTAAGCTGTCAAATGCCTTTTGACAGTCCACTGTCTGCTGAAAAGTCTTGCCCTTTTTTTAACAATTCAGTGAGTAGAGCAGCCACACTGCTAAAGTTTAGCACAAACATTTGGTAAAAGCCACTCAACCCCAGGAACAGTCGTGCTGCTGTTTTAGTAGACGGTGTGAGAAATTCACCAATTTTTGCATCTTGTGGGGCAATTTGTTCATGTCTAATAACATGGCTTAGGAAGGTGACTTGGGCTTTGGCAAATTCACGTTTAGCTTGATCCTCGATCTGACTGGATCTCTATTTGTAGTCGACATCTAGTAAAAAAAATTAAGTAATTCTTTTAAACCCTTCTGGCTGTGATGTGGCATAATGGGATTGCCTTTGGGTATCTAGTCGACACAATCATTATTGTTAACAAATACTTATTCCCACTTTTTGTTTGAGGTAGGGGACCTCAATCAAGACTCTTGTAAAAGATTCCTCAAATGCTGGAATTGGTATTAAAGGCGCAAGTTTTATTACTGCCTGTGGTTTTACAATTAGCTGAAATGTCTGACACGTCTGGCAAAATTCAACTACATCAGTAAAAATGTCTTTCTATTTTAGCCTGTGTTTTCCTCACCCCTAAATGACCTCCAACTGGTAGCTCATTTGCCACTCACAGAACCTCCTTTGCCCTACTGGCAAAACAATTTGATTTCTCATCTGCTTGAATGTATGATGGTCTCCATTTCCTCATTAAGACATCATTTGTTACGTAATAACACACAAGAATACATTCACTTTCTTTCTTTGTAAATACCTGTTGATATAACTGTTTTAACTCCACAACTTTCTGTTGTAATTCAGCCAGTTCAGCAGAGCTAAAGATACTTGTATGTTTACCTATTTGCTCCTTCTCTGCTCCACTTATCTGATCAAAGAAAGTTTCGGATAATACTGTGTCAGCCTCATTATCTGTGCCTTTTGATCTCTCCTGCTTCAGCTTGTGCCTCTGTGATCTTGTGATCACACAATCAGGGTAAATTCCTGGATAAACATTTCCATGCCTTCAGTTGCCTGCATCTCCACTGGCTTTTCAACTGGAATAGGCACCACACCGACCGGTGAATCAGCTATATCATTTGCAAGGACAAATTGTATTCCTAGATCTGACAGTTTGCTCAGTACTCCTACCACAAGTTTGCACTCTTCTCTGGACTCTCTAGCTTCACTTTACATATCTGAGCACCATGAATTCCTGTTACCAGTACCTTCTCTGGCAACAGTCTCTCAGGAGTGCATATCTCCTTATTCCTCAGCATTATACATTGAGAGGATCATATGCCCCTTAATATTTGTAACCTCCTTGCCTGTTACTCCTGGCCTTTGTGAATAAACTTTACCATGGCATGTATATTTTTTAAGCACATCTGGCACTTCCTCCTCAATCAACCTCTGATCATCTTATACACTCTGAGGCAGTTGTCTAACTTCCATGGTGCTTTTTGTTACTAGTCCAACAAAACTTCCAAGCTTGTCTGGTTTTCCTACATCTGGTTTTCTCCTAGCCCACCAACACTGTGATTTCGTGTGGCCCATTTTACTACAATGAAAACACCAGAGCTTTTTAACTTCTTTGTCCCTCTCAAGGGTTTCTTTTTTACGCTGTGGTAAGTTATCCTTATGATCTTCACTGAGATCTACCTTTCCCTTTCCACATGAGGATTTCTCTTTGCCCCAATTTCTATCTGTTCTTCCACATGAGTTCGCACTACTTCAGGCAGTGAATTTTTGAATTCCTCCAAAATGATTACCTCTCTAAGGGCATCATAGATTTGCTCGATTTTCAAAGCTCTTATCCATCTATCAAAATTACTCTGTTTGATCCTTTCAAACTCAAGATAGGTTTGACCAGGGTCCCTCCTTAGATTCCTGAAACATTGCCTATAGGTTTCTGGTACAAGCTCAAATGCACTTAAAATGTTAACAATCACACAACACCAGGTTATAGTCCAACAGGTTTAATTGGAAGCGCACTAGCTTTCGGAGCTTTTGTCAGGTGATTGTACCTGATGAAGGAACGACGCTCCGAAAGCTAGTGTGCTTCCAATTAAACCTGTTGGACTATAACCTGGTGTTGTGTGATTTTTAACTTTGTACACCCCAGTCCAACACCGGCATCTCCAAATCAGCACTTAAAATGGCTTTTTTCACCTCCTCATACTGCCCAGATACCTCCTCTAACAGGGATGTGAATACCTCACTAGCCCTACCTCCAAGTTTTGTTTGGATCAACAAAACCCACATTGCCACTGGCCACTGCATCTGTTTAGCTAACTTTTCAAATGAGATGAAAAAGGCTTCCACATCCTTGTCATCAAATGTAGGCAATGCTTGAACATAGGGCGGCACGGTGGCACAGTGGTTAGCACTGCTGCCTCACAGCGCCTGAAGACCCGGGTTCAATTCCCGACTCAGGCGACTGACTGTGTGGAGTTTGCACGTTCTCCCCGTGTCTGCGTGGGTTTCCTCCGGGTGCTCCGGTTTCCTCCCACAGTCCAAAGATGTGCGGGTCAGGTGAATTGGCCATGCTAAATTGCCCGTAGTGTTAGGTAAGGGGTAATGTAGGGGTATGGGTGGGTTTCGCTTCGGCGGGTCGGTGTGGACTTGTTGGGCCGAAGGGCCTGTTTCCACACTGTAAGTCTAATCATACTTAAACAGCTTCTCACTAGTCTTCTGACTACCAGAGTCTTGCTCATCCTCACTTTCTTCTTCACTAAGCCTACCCTCAGCTTTTATCTCCACCCTTTTAAGCTGAATTTCCTTTTTAAGTGTCAGTTTTTGAAGTTTAAAAACTCTCTTTTTCTTTTCTGCTCTCTACTTTTCCCCCACTTCTGTTTTTAATCATAACTCAAACTCTTTCATTTCTGTTGCCCTTTCCTTATCTCTCGATTCTAACTCAAGCTGCATCATTTGTAATTGAATTCTTGCCAACTCAATAAATTCTGATGGTTTCTCCAGCAAATTCAAATACTGAGCTACTGCTGTAATTATCTCTCCTTTCCTCATAGAAGCAGGCAGTTCCAATTCCAGCTTCTCTGCTAATTCTTGCAACTTGGTCTTATTCACTTTTTGCAAACCTTCCAAAGTCACCGCATCCACATCCAGAAAACTTCTGGCGACTGAAAAAGCCATTACTATCCCAAGCTTTGTCTACCCAACCAAACCAACACCTGAAATAAAGATACTAGCACCTACCACTCGCGGTTTAAAATCCCGCAAACAGCCCCCAATCTGTTATGGATTAGGCCAGACCACTCAAAACATTCTTAAGCAGGCAGCCCCTGACCATAACTTTGTAATTTACTTTGGTAAGTGTACAGTGAAAATTACCCAGAGTAAGCAAGCTAGGTCAACGACTAGATTTTAAAACAAACAAAAATTTATTCACAAAATTACACAATGAAAACAAAGAACAGAATAAAGAACCCCTACAGAACTCAGCCTATCCAGCTGGATTTAATTATGCTGTTCTGAATATACATAACAGTCCCAATAAGCAAACTCCCTTTAAAACCCAGTATAAATGGAACACATGCTTACAAGTTGAAGTTGAAGGGCAGAAAAGAGAGAGAGTTCCCACACAGCTCCCTGTTGACTTCCCAGTTCAAGACTGAACTAAAACTGCTCAGCTCAGCTAAAGAGTTGACCACTCCACTTTCATTATACAAGTCACTTCTAAAACATGATCATGTTCACCTGAAGTCTCATCTGTTTGCACATAAACAAAAGGCCTCTCAAAATCCTTTTCATCTCTGTACCAAATCAGACCGATCGGAGCCCAGCCCAGTTTATTGCCCCTCTGAAAAAATCAAGGACAGAGACTCCTTGAGCCAAGGAACAGCTTTTAGAGAAAATGGGACTAGCTTTGTGACAAGTACTATTGCCAGAATGTTATCCAGCATCTCCATGATATTATATAGTCATAGAATCATAGACTGTACAGCAAGGCAACAGACTCTTAGGTCCAACTCATCCATGCTGACCAGATATCCAAAAATAATGTAGTCCCATTTGCCAGTATTTGGCCCACATCTCTCTAAATCCTCTATTTATACACCCATCCAGAAGCTTTTTTAAATATTGTAATTGTACCAGCCTTCACCACTTCCTGTGGCAGCACTTCCTCCATACACACACCAGCCTCTGCTTGAAAAAGCTATCCCTTATAGTCCCTTTTAAATATTTCCCTTCGCATCTTAAATGTATGCCCTCTAGTTTTGGACTCCACAAATCTAGAGAAAAGACCTTGGCTATTCACCCTATCCATGACCCTCATGACTTTAAAAACTTATAAAAAGGTCAACCTCAGCCTTTGACACTCTAGGGAAAAGAGCACTGGCCTATTCAGTCTCTCCCTATAGCTCAAATCCTCCAATCCTGGCAACATCCTTGTAAATTTTTTCTGAACATTTCCAGGTCTTGCAACATCTTTCCGGTAGGAAGGAGACCAGAATTGCACGCAATATTCCAACAGTGGCCTAACCAATGTCCTGTACAGCTGCAACATGACCTTTCAACTCCTGTACTCAATACTCTGACCAATAAAGGAAAGCATACCAAATGCCTTCTTTACTATCCTATCCACCTGCATCTTCACTTCCAAGGAGCTATGAAACTGCACTCCAAGGTCTCTTTGTTCAGCAACACTCCCTAGTACCTTACCATTAAGTGTATAAGTCCTGCTAAGATTTGCTTTCCCAAAATGCAGCACCTCACATTTATCTGAAAAAAACTCCATCTGCCACTTCATAGAGATGTACAGCACAGAAACAAACTCTTCGGTCCAACTCGTTCATGATATCTTCTTTGTTAGGTCAGTTTAATTTATACAATTTGATAGTACTCTCATTTGAAAGAAGCAATGAGTGATTGTATTTTTCAGAACTGCCCCTGACATCTTGTGGTGGTTGATTATATGGGTGTTTATACTTGGGCATGAAATCCTCCTATACTCTAAAGATCCAAACACTGTGTTAATTTTCCCATGTATGCTGATGCCATCTGGCTCTACCTCAGCATCGTATCTTTAAAGTATTCCACTGTTACTAAATTATCAGAGACCTCTAATGTTTAGTACTGAATGAGCAGAAGTCACCTCTAATTCAATATTGACAAGTCCATCCCTCTCCATGGCAATTCTGTGAGCTGAAGCAGACCATTCATAATTTTGATGTCACAGTTGACCCCAAACTGAACATCTGACCACATACCACACCATCAATAAAATACAAACGCAGGGGATACTAGAGAAACTCAGCAGATCTGCCAGCATCTATGGAGAGAGAAAAACAGAGTTAATATTTTGACTCTGGTACAAACATTCAGAATCATCAATAAGATGACTCATTTCCACTCCTGTGACAGCACTTGACATACCCTCTGCCTTTAGACTAGCCTATTCAAATACACTGCAAGCTGTTTTCCCATATTCTTCCTTTCATAAGCTTGAGGAGATCTAAAACTCTGCTATACATATTCTTCCTTACACACAGTCTCATTTGTTCAGTACTCCTTTGCACATCCTTACCTTAGTTTCCATTTAAGATGCGCCTCAATTTTACAATTTCTCGTCTTTAGCTTGAAATCTTTCCCTAACCGCTCCCTCCCTATTTGTGGGATCTGCTCCAGCCCCCCAACATCTGCTATCTGCTATTTCTAGGTTTTTACACATCTCCAATTTTAATTGCTGGAACTTGGTCAACATGCTTTCAGCTGCCTGAGGCCCCAAGGTCTGGAATTCCCTTCCTAAACCCCTCCAAATCTCAATCTTATTTTATTCCTTTTAGGCACTATTTAGAATATGCCTCTTTGATCAAGCTAGTAGTCATATGCTATGATATTTCCTGATGTGGTTTGGTGTCAAAGCTTACTTTGTATTATTCCTGTGAGAGGCTTTGATTTAAAAATGCTGCATGAATAAAAGTTAAGTAATTAAGTTGTTGTTGCAACCCATTTATGCTGAAAAGCACAGCTTCTTGATGCGCATTCACAACATGTTGGAAGCAGTTAGATAGAGAGTAAAGCTGCCTCTACACAGTCCTATTAATACTCTCAGGACAGGTACTGCATGGGGTTAGCTACAGAGTATAGTTCTCTCAATACTGTCTCCATCAAGCATTTCCAGGAAAGGTACTAAAAAAGGTTAGATACAGAGAAAAGTATCCTCTACTCCCTCCACACTGCTCAATCCAGTGTCTCAGCTCTATTGCAGATGAGACAAAAGATGGCTACCAACTAACAAGATTGTACGCTTCTTCCATAGCTTGTAGTATGACTTTCTTGAAGCACCCATATCATTATGCTGCACACATGAAAACACGGTAAATCAAAAAATGGATACAACATTGAAGGAAGCCATTCAGCATATTGAATCTGTTCAGTAACTCTGAGAGAACAATTTAGCCAGTCTTACTTCCCTGACCTTCATCTGTAGCCCTGCATAATTGTTTTCTGGCATTTATTCCATCATCTTTTGAAACCCACATTTGAGTCTTCCTGCATCACACTTTCAGACAGTGAATTCAAGTTCCTAATTGTTTGCTGCATAAATTGCTTTTTCCTTATGCTGCCTTTTGTTCTTATGCCCATTACTTTAAATCTGTGTCCCATATTTTTCAAACCTTCTGGTAATGGGAAAATAAATCCTCTTTATTTACGCATTTGCGACCTCTCATGATTTTAAATTCCATCAAAACTACACTGAACATTTTCTCTAAGGAGCACAGCCCCAGTTTAATTTAATCTATTTACAAAGCTGATGTCCCTCATCCCTAGAACTATTTTCATAAAATAAAAACTTGCAAGGAAGATACTGTTGACTGGATGGTGTCTTGCAATTTTTGCACGAACCCATTTCTTCAATGGTGAAAATATGTTATGTCCTCCATAACTTTGTAATCAGGATGAGGATTGATGGTAGATAAGCCAGACAGATGCAAGTGAAGTTGGAAGTGCTGCAGTTCTGGCCCATGCAAAACAGGAAGTAGGTGTAATGGCAACAGCTGAGGACTAGACTTATTTGTCTATCGATGACAGATGAATAGAGACTATAATTTGGAAACCAGACACCATCAAACTCTGCTTCATTTTATCAACTGAAAGTCTGAATAAAAGTACTTTCTTCATGTAGTTATCTAGTGAATTCTAATTCTCAACAGCAAAGTATTGTGCTGTATAGTAATGCCATATATCTAGCAGTCCTTCTTTCAAATATAGATATTTCTAAGATTTGTCACAGCTATTCACAAAAAACTAAAATCACTTGATCCTTTCAATGTGACCTTACAAGTTTTTCTTTGCTGTCATCTAACATTTCTTCTTTATGCTAACTCAGGGTCTGATGTCTTAGATGCAGGGTGGATTTGATATTCAATAGGATGGACTGACTAGCATGAGAGATGTAAGTTATTAATGGTGTTGAGTGAAAGAAGACATGCCAGGGTATAAATAGCTGAAGACGTCCTTTGTAGGGAGCATCTCTGCAGGGGCGATGCTTGCCTCTTTGTAGGGTGCTGGGAACAGTCCTTCTGCAGTTACACTGGCACCATCCCCTACCTTTTCCTCTGCCACATCGATGACTGTATCAGCACTGCCTTGTGCACCCATGAAGAGCTCGAACAGTTCATCCACATCACCCACACCTTCCATCCCTGACCTCAAATCCATCTGGACTATCTCTGACACCTCACTCCCCTTCCTAGACCTCTTGGTTTTCATCTCAGGTAACCAACTGAGCACCGACATCTATTACAAACCCACTGACTCCCACAGATACCTTGATTACACCTCTTCCCATCCCCTTCCTGCAAAAATGTGATCCCAATCCTCCCAATTCCTCTGCCTCCACCATATCTGCTCCCAGGATGAGGAATTCCATTCCAGGACATCCTAGATTTCCTTTATTTCAAGGACTGCAATTTCCCCTCCCCCGTGATCAACAATATCCTCAATCACATCTCCTCCATCCTACAATTATGCTCTCAAACCAAACCCCAAACCACAACAAGGTAGAGTCTCCCTGGTCCTCACATTCCACCCCACTAATTTCCATGTCCAATGCACCATCCTCCACCACTTCTGCAGTCTGACCCCACCTCCAAAATGATATTTTCCTCCCTACCCCATCCATTTTTCACAGAGACCATTCCCTCTGCAACTCCCTCATTAGGTCCACAATTCTCACCAACTCCCGTTCCACATCTGGAACCTTCCCCTGTGGCTGGAGGAGGGGAGAAACCTGCCCCACACCTCGCCTCACTTCTCCCCTCACACCACTGTCTCAGGCCCCAGAGAATCATTCCAAGTCTGGCAAAGATTCACTGGTGTTTCCTCTAACCTGATTTATCGCATCTCTTGCTCTCAGTGTGGTCTCCTCTACATCGGAGAGACTGAGCACCAACTTGCGGAGCAGTTCAGGGAACATTTATGGTCGGTACACTCCAATCAAACCTACCTTCCAGTCACCATCTATTTTAACTCCCCCCATAGGGAGAGGCTGAACAGGCTGAGGCTATTTTCCCTGGACCGTCGGAGGCTGAGGGGTGACCTTATAGAGGTTTACAAAATTATGAGGGGCATAGATTGGGTAAATAGTGGACATAGGTTTATGGTGAGAGGGGAAAGATATAAAAGAGACCTACGGGGCAACGTTTTCACACAGAGGGTGGTACGTGTATGGAATGAGCTGCCAGAGGAAGTGGTGGAGGCTGGTACAATTGCAACATTTAAGAGACATTTGGATGGGTATATGAATAGGAAGGGCTTGGAGGGATATGGGCCGGGTGCTGGCAGATGGGACTAGATTGGGTTGGGGTATCTGGTCAGCATGGATTGGTTGGACCAAAGGGTCTGTTTCCATGCTGTACATCTCTATGCCTCTATGACTATGACATGTGCATCCTGAGCCTCCTTCACAGTCAACACAAGGTCAAATGCAAACTTGATGAAGAACACCTTATTGTCTGCCTTGGGAGCTTACAACAATATGGCCTTAACATAGAATTCACCAGCTTCCAAATCCCACACCTTACAGCCCTCCCTCTCCACCCTGCCCCCTTAACCTGATCCTATCTGTTCATCTTCCTTCCTTTCCTCTGCACACTCCTCACTGACCAAACACAGCCACTTCCTACCTGCATCCACCTATCGCCAACCCACCTACCTTTTCCCCAGCCTCACCCCCCTCCCTATTTCTCAGCCCCTTTCCCCCTTCCCCCATCCTGATGAAAGGTTCTGACCCGAAACATTAACTCCCCAAGTCCTCTGATGTTGCTTGACCTACTGTGCTTTGTCCAGCTTCACTCTTTATCCATTCTGACTCCAGCATCTGCAGTTCTCACTATCTCCAATATCTCTGCAGGGTCTGATACAGCAAGCATACTGTCTTTAAAAGCAACACATTGATAGAGTCTTGGAGATGTACAGCATAGAAACAAACCCTTCAGTCCCACGTGTCCATGCCGGCCTGATATCCCAACCCAATCTAATCCCACCCTGCCAGCACCTGGCCCATATCCCTCCAAACCCTTCCTATTCATATATCCATCCAAATGCCTTTTAAATGTTCCAGTTATACCATCCTCCAACACATCGTCTGGCAGCTCATTCCATACATGTACCATCCACTGTGTGAAAAAGTTGCCCCCTAGGTCTCTTTTAAATCTTTCCACTCTCACCCTAAACCTATGCCCTCTAGTTCTGGACTCCCCAGCCCCAGGGAAGTGACTTTGTCTATTTACTCTATCCATACCCTTCATAATTTTGTAAACCTCTATAAAGTCACCTCTCAGCCTCTGACACTCCAGGGAAAACAAACCCAGTCTGTTCAGCCTCTGCCTATAGCTCAAATCCTCCAACCCTGGCAACATCCTTGTAAATCTTTTCTGAACCCTTACAAGTTTCACAACAACTTTCTGAGAGGAAGGAGACCAGAATTGCACATAATTTGCCAACAGTGGCCTAACCAATGTCCTGTACAGCCGCAACATGACCTCCCAACTCCTGTAGGAGAAAGTGAGGACTGCAGATGCTGGAGATCAGAGCTGAAAATGTGTTGCTGGAAAAGCGCAGCAGGTCAGGCAGCATCTAAGGACCAGGAGAATCGACGTTTCGGGCATGAGCCCTGCTGCGCTTTTCCAGCAATACATTTTCAGCTCCCAACTCCTGTACTCAATATTCTGACCAATAAATGAAAGCATGCCAAACGCCTTCTTCACTATCCTATCTACTTGCAACTCCACTTTCAAGGAGCTATGAACCTGCACTCTAAGGTCTCTTTGTTCAGAAACACTCCCTAGGACCTTACCATTAAGTGTATAAATCCTGCTAAGATTTGCTTTCTCAAAATGCAGCACCTCACATCTCCATCTGCCACCTCTCTGCCCATTGGTCCATCTGATCAAGATCCTATTGTAATCTGAGGTAACCGTCTTCGCTGTTTTGGTATCATCTGCAAACTTACTAACCTCCAGTCTTCCAGCACCTCACCTGTGACTATCAATGATACAAATATCTCAGCAAAAGGCCCAGCAATCACTTCTCTAGCTTCCCACAGAGTTCTAGGGTACACCTGATCAGGTCCTGGGGATTTATCCACCTTTATGCGTTTCAAGATATCCAACACTTCCTCCTCTGTAATTTGGACATTTTGCAAGGTGTCACCATCTATTTCCCTACAGTCAATATCTTCCATATCCTTTTCCACAGTAAATACCGATGCAAAATACTCGTTTAGTATCTCCCCCATTTTCTACGACTCCACACAAAGGCTGCCTTGCTGATCTTTGAGGGGCCATATTTTCTCCCTAGTTACCCTTTTGGCCTTAATGTATTTGTAAAAACCCTTTGGATTTTCGTTAATTCTATTTGCCAAAACTATCTCATATCCCCTTTTTTCCCTCCTGATTTCCCTCTTAAGTATACTCCTACTGCCTCCATACTCTTCTAAGGATTCACTCGAGCTATCCTGTCTGTACCTTATATATGCTTCCTTCTTTTTCTTAACCAAACCCTCAATTTCTTTAGTCATCCAGCATTCCCTATACTGACTAGCCTTCCCTTTCACCCTAACAGGAATATACTTTTTCTGGATTCTCATTATCTCAGTTCTGAAGGCTTCCCATTTTCCAGCCGTACCTTTACCTGCAAACATCTGCTCCCAATCAGCTTTCGAAAGTTCTTGCATAATACTGTCAAAATTGGCCTTTCTCCAATTTAGAACTTCAACTTTTAGATCTGGTCTATCCATTTCCATCATTATTTTAAATCTAATAGAATTATGGTTGTTGGCCCCAAAGTGCTCTCCCACTGACACCTCAGTCACCTGCCCTGCCTTATTTCCCAAGAGTAGGTCAAGTTTTGCACCTTCTCTAGTAGGTACATCCACATACTGAATCAGAAAATTTTTGTGTACACACTTAACAAATTGCTCTCCATCTAAACCCTTAACACTACGGCAGTCCCAGTCTAAGGCGGTTAGGAACAAGCTTCATATAAAAGCAATAATGACCTAGAGATCTTCAAACTGCCTTCAGTTCTGTGGTACAGTTTTGGTATCCCACTGAAATAATTTTTCAGTCCTTCTAAGTTAACCTATGTGGATAATACCCTGGAAGAGGAAACAGGAGCAATAGCCATTATATAGCACTTAGGCACTTGTGTGATAACAGCTCTGAACAAGTTGATTAGAAAATAGTTTTTCAGTCCTACTAGGAAGTGCTCTTATTGTTGAACCTTGAATACTTAGAGTCATAGAGACACACAGCATGGAGACAAACCTTTCAGTCCAACTTGTCCATTCTGACCAGATATCCTAAATTAATCTAATCTCATTTGCCAGCATTTGGCTGATACCCCTCTAAACTGTTCCTATTCATATATCAATCCAGATGCATTTTAAACGTTGTAAATGTGCCTGCCTCCATAGCTTCCTATGGCAGCTCATTCCATATATGCACCACCCTCTGCATTAAAAAGTTGCCACTTTACAATCTGTTCTCTATCACCTTAAACCTATGGTGTCTAGTTTTGGACTCCCCCACCCAGGGAAAAGGCCTTGGCTATTCTCCCTATCCATGCCCTTCATGCTTTTATAAACCTCTATAAGGTCGCCCCTCAGCTTCTGACATTCTAGGGAAAATAGCCCCAGCCTATTCAGCCTCTCTCTCCCTATTGCTCAAACCCTCCAACCCTGGCAACATCTTTGTAATTATTTTCAAAACCCTTTCAAGTTTCACAATATCCTTCCTAAAGCAAGGAGACTAGAATTGCACGCAATATTGCAAAAGTGGTCTAACCAATGTCCTTGAATTTGTGGAGTGCCCAATCCCTAAGGGTTAATTTTTCACCTTGTGCATGGGTGGTCATTTTACACCCAGCCAACTTTCCAAAATTGGGCAGGCTTAAAAAACAGATGGTCAATCTACAATTCCTGGTTTCTTGCCTGCACCTGAAAAAAATTATTCATCTGACATTGGTTTTCATCAGTGTTGCTTCTGGCCCATGAAAATATCAAACTGTGTTTGGCAAATATAGTTATGACTACTGCCAAACAGACACCAGTTTTGACTCACGAATTAACCAACCAGTCAGTCCCTGCCCAATAACATTTATTATGCCACTGATGGAAGTAGGGAATTTGATTGATTTTGTTTTGACATTCTGCATGGATATTTATGTATTCTATCAGATCCAAAGTTTGACAAGTTACATCAGCAGAATAGATTTAACAATTGAATTTTACTGGATTGTGTCCAATTCATAAATCTTTGAATCCATGCAACCGGTTACAAGTGTACACTTGAGCAAGAGAAGAATTCACTTCAGTTTTCTTTGATACAATTGCCTCACAAATCTAAACTGCTAAAATTCCTAATAGCTTATTAAAGAACTGTGAGTTAGATTGGAAAAAAATCTTTAAATCGGACTATAAAAAGCAGAAGAAAAGATATTGAGCAAAATATTCTAAAGTATGGTCCTCCACTTTTAGCAGCATCTTTCATGAGTAGATTGGTAATTCCTTATCAGCTTCATGGCATTTTCTAAGTCTCCTTCGCTGAGCTACAGTATAGGATGCCTGCCTCTTAGTTCCCCTACCAGTCAGGGAGCATGGGTGAGGTGGTTCATCAATTTCATCAAAGGAAGGAATAGCTAATAAAATAGACCTTGGCACGGATTAGAATAGCTGAAAATGGAGTTTGAATGCTGCAGCACACACAGCAGAGGAGAAGAGTTCTGGGAAGACTGCTCCCAGGATCCAATACTGTCATTGAAGGTCCTGCAGCAGAATCTGAGGGACTGCAGTGAGGTGTTCTTTCCAAAGTTGAGAAGAAAGAGACAACTTGTTTAACCAAATAGCTGTAAATGTGAGGAGCCAAGGAAATTAGCAGCAGAGGTCTGATCCCTTCAACCTAGAATCAGTGCATTTAGAGGATCCAGGAGTTTAATGGGGGGAGCAGGTGATAGGGATGTGGGGATGGGAAAGATGATTGGTGTTACAATTTCAATTGTCAAGCTCTATGATCTGATTTCTAGCATTCCCTTGCATTACATTCAACAAAACCAGCTGCAGTTTATGTCTCTGCAGGCAGCTCACATTCCAGTCTGGACAGTTAATACACATATTCATCCTCATTGCTCTCTCTCATGCCCATTCATTACGTTTCCCTTGCAAAAATATTAAAATAAGACATTACTACCAGATATAATTCTTTACTTACTTTCTTTTAAGGAGGAGATAATCCACAATTTGGGAGACATAGAGACCGAAAGTGTGGCCTCCAAGGTTTAGGTATCATGTTTGCTACTGAGAATGTAGTTCCATATGATCTACAAGACAGAAGATCTTGTTGCAAAACCAATAATGACTTGCTGTGAAAACCAAGCCTCCCTGAGGAACTGTGCTTAAAACATGTGAAAGATGACCCTCTGTGTGCATACCCTACTGCTCCTTGGAGCATAACCTCTAGGTTCATTCCCTCTGCCCTATCGGACAGTATATCTGCTGAGGACAAGGCAGCTGAAACTATTGGCGTTGCAGTTCCTCTTGTTCTATATCAGAGGTGGTGAGTGGAGCTACCGAAGGTTGTTCCCATGCCATTGCAGAAGGAAGATACAGCTGAAGGCAAATACACAACACGTGAAATGACTGTCAAAAACTGGCAGTCACTTGTTCCGTGCTGAAAACACTCCCTGAGAAAGAATGCTGTGTGCAGGAGCTTTTCACTGAGCCATGGTTAAGCTCTTTTGTTTTCAATGATTAAAGGCTCCCGAGGCCATGAACTTCATTGAAATAACAACCCTCCCATTGACCCTGGTGAGCTTTACTCAAATGGAAAAACAGTTTCATTGTCTAAGTCTGGAATCCTTGAATGAAGCATAACTCAATTTTAATTATTATATTTAAGTACCTTAAATGACATTGCGCCGGGCTCCCCACTTCCCTTCAAACCTGCTATAAAGTGAACTGGATAATGCCAGGATCCTGACTGAACACCACCTTTAGGGGAGTTAACACCCTGAATAAACCTAAACCCATATCAATTGTCAAGGGAAGTTCTTCACACTACTATTAATTGTAAATTTTATTTACTATGATCTAAAGCAATTTATTTTCTCTACAGTGATGCATTGGATATTATTTAACTAAATACCAGCTAAAATTAGTCGCCATTTGGCTTTGATCATGTGCTTCATTTTATGCAGTGTTGAATTTTAATAACCACATTTTGCATCAGCGTACAATGGCTGTGCACAAAGTACAACACGCTGGCTCACACGCTACCTAAAACCACGTAATGCTCCTGACCACATGTCATTTTGGATGCACAGAATATAAGCTATACAGAAGTTGAAATGTGAGGAAGCGGATGGTGCTATACATTAATGAAGTCACAAGTGAGTTTCAATTACTTCATTTGAGAGAATGCTCATCTTTCATTTGTTACAATTACATATCACAGGTTTAAAGTAGTCTGTTTTGACTGATTTGCCATTTTTTTTGTCATTTTATGAACATTGTCATGATGGTCTAACTGCCTTGGCTAAAACACTGAAGGAATGGAACTGCAAGATTTCCTTTCCAACTAATGCTGCCAGGCATGCAAAAAATAGTAGGAGTGACTGACAAGTATTTCAATGATATTTGTATGTAAGACAGACACAATTGCTACCTGACAGTAATGCATTAAAGAAACTATGAATGAACAAAGTCTCTCTGTAGCCAACCTGGTACTAGTACTTTCCTCTGCATCTGTTGGTATCATGGCATCAAGGTAGGTGCATATTAATGACTAACAAGAAGATTAATCATCAATAATATGTATTCCTTTAATATAAATGCAGTTATTCACAAAAGAGATGATGCTCCATTCTTGTTTTCAGTCATAGAGTCATAGAGACATAGAGATGTACAGCATGGAAACAGACGCTTCAGTCCAACCCGTCCATGCCGACCAGATATCCCAACCCAATCTAGTCCCATCTGCCAGCACCTGGCCCATATCCCTCCAAACCCTTCCTATTCATATACCCATCCAAATGTCTCTTAAATGTTGCAATTGTACCAGCCTCCACCACATCCTCTGGCAGCTCATTCCATACACGTACCACCCTCTGGGTGAAAACGTTGCCCCTTAGGTCTCTTTTATATCTTTCCCCTCTCAACCTAAACCTATGCCCTTTAGTTCTGGACTCCCCAACCCCAGGGAAAAGACTTTGTCTATTTATCCTATCCATGCCCCTCATAATTTTGTAAACCTCTATTAGGTCGCCCCGCAGCCTCCGACGCTCCAGAGAAAACAGCCCCAGCCTGTTCAGCCTCTCCCTGTACTCAGATCCTCCAACCCTGGCAACATCCTTGTAAATCTTTTCTGAACCCTTTCAAGTTTCACAACATCTTTCTGATAGGAAGGAGACCAGAATTGCACGCAATATTCCAACAGTGGCCTAACCAATGTCCTGTACAGCCGCAACATGACCTCCCAACTCCTGTACTCAATACGCTGACCAACAAAGGAAAGCATACCAAATGCCTTCTTAACTATCCTATCTACCTGCGACTCCACTATCAAGGAGCTATGAACCTGCGCTCCAAGGTCTCTTTGTTCAGCAACACTCCCTAGGACCTTACCATTAAGTGTATAAGTCTGGCTAAGATTTGCTTTCCCAAAATGCAGCACCTCGCATTTATCTGAAACTCCATCTGCCACTTCTCAGCCCATTGGCCCATCTGGTCCCGATCCTGTTGTAATCTGAGGTAACCCTCTTTGTTGTCCACTACACCTCCAATTTTGGTGTCATCTGCAAACTTATTAACTGTACCTCTTATGCTCGCATCCAAATCATTTATGTAAATGACAAAAAGTAGAGGGCCAAGCACCGATCCTGTGGCACTCCACTGGTCACAGGCCTCCAGTCTGAAAAACAACCCTCCACCACCACCCTCTGTTTTCTACCTTTGAGTCAGTTCTGTATCCGAATGGCTAGTTCTCCCTGTATTCCATGAGATCTAACCTTGCTAATCAGTCTCCCATGGGGAATCTTGTCAAACGCCTTACTGAAGTCCATATTGACATTTAATGGAATACAACTACCAAGCGAGATCTCCTTCTGACCTGTTACCTCAAATAGACGTGTAGGCTGGATTTGGAGTTGCAATACAGATTGTAATAGGATTATAGGAATGGAAATTCAGTCCAGACTCTAAACTGCAGCACCTAGTGAAAATGAATAAATTACTTTCCAGTATTGTCAGAGGACCACAAGACTGGTGGGGTCACGATGGTAGGGACTATGGGTTTTGGGGGAAGTGTGTTGGTGGTCAACAAGCAAAGGCTCCCATGATTTCTGATCCACCTTTGGAGTTTTGTTTGGTCTTAAGTTGTTTATAACACTGATAATGCAATATTTATTTCTTATCTTGGGTTTCCTGAGACTGTCAGCAGCTGTATGCCAGCCTATAAAGCTCCCTGCCTTGAAGGACATTGGTTAACTAATCAGATTCTTCTTACATTTTTTAAATGTTTCCCCATATATTACCAGCTTTACTGAATATTTTTCACAATTTGTCATTTTGGAATTCAAATTCATATTCTTTGGATTACTGTTCAATGTTGTTACCACTTGGCTCCAGTTACTTTGTATTTCCTTAGT
This sequence comes from Hemiscyllium ocellatum, assembly GCF_020745735.1. Lineage (NCBI taxonomy): Eukaryota > Metazoa > Chordata > Chondrichthyes > Orectolobiformes > Hemiscylliidae > Hemiscyllium > Hemiscyllium ocellatum. The sequence continues at coordinate 85,205,436 of NC_083408.1, forward strand.
AATTGCTGATTACTAATAATGCCCGAATGGAATGTGGTAGATATAGAGAGCTTCGTAAGAGGATTCTTCAGGCTGCAAGGAGGGAGGTAGCTGAAGCCAATAATGTAGATTACACCCGCCAAGAAAGGCAACAGCGTACAACAATAGATTTATGGGTGGGAGCAGAACGGTGGCTTAGTGGTTAGCACTGCTGCCTCACAGTGCCAGGGACCCTCTTTTGAGTCCCATCTTGGGTGTCTGTTTGTATGGAATTTGCACGTTCTCCCCCTGTCTGCGTGAGTTTCCTCCGTGTGCTCTGGTTTCCTCCCACAATCCAAAGATGTGCAGGTTAGGTGAATTGGCCATGCTAAAATGCCCATAGTGTTAGGTGTGTTAGTCAGGGGTAAATGTAGGGGAATGTGTCTGCGTGAGTTGCTCTTCAGAGGGTTGGTGTGGACTTGTTGGACTGAAGGGCCTGTTTCCATACTGTAGGGAATCTAATCATAAGCAGTCATCAGAATGGTTTAGAATCCCTACAATGTAGAAACAAGCGCTTTGACCCTACAAATCCACATCAACCCTCTGAAGAGTATCCCACCCAAACCCATGCCCCATTTCTCTATTTTTACCCCTAACCTACATATTAGCTGAACACAATGGGCAATTTAACATGACAAATTCATCTAAGCTGCACATCTTTGGACTATGGGAGGAGACCAGAACACACGGAGGAAATTCATGCAGACACGGGGAGAATGTGCAAACTCCACACAGACAGTTGCCTGAGGCTGGAATCCAAAATGACACATATTACTTTTCCTTCAGTTTTTCTTCCTATTCTTAGACTTTCTACTTTTGTTTTTTTTTCTCTTTTTTCCTTTTTTCCTCCTGCAATCCACAACAAAACTACAGCTTGGCTGGGATTTCATGGTGTTGAAGAGAGATTTTCATTGCTATTTGGAGCAGAATTGGGAGCATACCTTTGCTAATTTGGCAGGAGCTCAATAATTTAAGTCCCTGGCCAGCATCAAGCCTTCCATCCATTCAAGCCCCAGTCTTACCTCTCAAAAGCCTCAGGGGCCAGGAGTTCTCCTTTGCTGGAATTACCACCAGGAGTGGTGGCTTCTGCTGGTACTGCTCTGAGACTAGCTGGAGGATCAATGCTGGATCCTTGGACAAAGGTAAATGGGGAAGGATGGAGTTGCTGGGCGAGATATACCAAAATAACAAGGAACAGGGGAACAGAGGCAAGGGCAATGTGTGGCTTTCATTAGTCCCCTTATTTTCTTCCCAATGCTGGTCTTCTTGAATGTGCAATGTCTAGAACACAGGCAGGAAATCCAAACTCAGAATTTAATACTGAGTTCAAACAGACCCCATTTTCACATTTGGAGGGTGTCAACCAGCCACATGGGAATCATAAATGCTTGTGAAAGGTGGATAAGGGGTCTGCTTAAGTGTCATGATCTGAGATTTTATTTTAAATCTCTGGCCCTTTAAACATGAAAAAAAAAGACTGAATCTGGCAGACAAAGTTTAAAACATCTGCTGTACTGTTCAGATTAAAAAGTCAGTTGGTTAGAAAAAGAAATATTATTGTCTACTCTACAGTTTCAATTGAGATTTTTGTTGATATTTCCTGAGGGCATTCCTTATTTTTACAGTTGAGGTCATAATAAATTATGGCTGAGTTTCAAAAGCTAAAAAGCGCTTAGCCAAGGTATGGAGTTCACATCTTGACTAACAGATTAAAAAGGTGCTAGAAAGATTAAACGTCAAATTTTAGATGTCTAAAAGATTATATATAATGATATTTTATAACTTTAAAATCTTTGAATGTGTATCAGTAAAGGAAGTTTTTTAATATCAAGTATGTATAAGTAAGGGAGGCACAGTGGTCCAGTGGTTAGCACTGCTACCTCACAGTGCAGGGAGCTGGGTTTGATTCCAGCCATCGGTGACTGAGTGTGCAGAGAATGCAGGTTCTCCCTGTGTCTGCGTGGGTTTCTGCTGGGTGCTCCACTTTTGTCCCAAAGTCCAAAGATGTGCAGGTTGGGTGGATTGGCCATGGAAAATGCAGGGTTACAGGAATGGGGTGGGGATCTGAGTCTGGGTGGGTTGCTGTTTGGAGTTTTGGTGCAGACTTGGTGGGCCAAATGACCTCTTTCTGCACTGTAGGGATTCTATGATTCTACATGAAAGCACCATTATTATAAGTGTTTTAAAAAAATTATATATTTCCTGAGTCTCCATCCACAATGGAGCTGGCGAGTTGCTATGGAGGTAGCATGGGGGTATAATATGGCATGAGAATATGAACAGATATACTTGGAGGGTATGGAGATAGCATTAAAAGGCATAGAGGTGACATGGGAGTGTGAGATGGCATTGGGGGAACAGGATTTCTGACAAAGAGTCACTGGAGTTTAAACAAGTACCTCAGTTAACTCTGTTTTCTTCCTACAGATACTGCCAAACCTGCTGAGTTTCAACAGCAATTTCTGTTTTTGTTTTAGTGCAAATTTCTGTTTGTTATTTCAAAAAAAAGACTATGGTCTGTTTTAAATTCATTACTAATAGAAAACTTGATAGAAAACTGGATATTGTAGTTTGGCAGCACACCTCTGACTATGAAACTAGCCCAGATTGAAAGCTTATTTCCTCTGCTGCCTGTCTTGATTGATTTATGTTTAAGCAAGATTAACTGAAAGTCACAAATGTGTACTTGCATTATAAAACTGCTCAAAATCAACATTTATTAGTAAAAGCTTCTTAACAGATTCCATCTAGAACAAAAATACCATCCTGGTGTAGCAAGAAGGTATTGCACAGAACACATTTACCTTATATTCTTTGAAGACTGATTTACTTGCATCATTTTATGTACATAAAGTTAAAATCTACAGTACTGAAATGAAAGTGAGATATCAACATTTGAATATGCAAAATGTTATTATTAAACCATAGATCAGATAATCCATAATCACAAAAACAACTTAAACAGTTTGCCCTGACTACATTTACATTTGACATAATTGACTGAAAGTCAAATGAAGAACAAATTTTAACTTGAGAAATATTTGATGTTTTTGAAAATTTGGTTTTGACTATGAGAAATGGTGATATATTTTTGAGACAGGATTAGTGTGGCTTGGAGGGGAAGCAGGTGGCAATGTTCATATGTGTCTGTTGCCCTTGCTCTTCAAAATTGATGCGGTCATAGATTTGGAAGGTGCTGTTGAAGGAGGCTCAGCGAGTTATATATCTACACGCTGCCAGTAGTGTCAAAAGATTTAATTTTAATTGATCTTGATGAGATGTATAGAAATAAGCTGTACTACTTCGACTTTGATATTTATACCGTCTACCATTCATAAAATGTAATCTGTTCTTCTATTAATACTGCTGCCACCTTTCTTATCATGGATTGCCAGTAATCCTTTGCAAGTTGTGCAACAACTTAAAGGTTGAGAAATATAATTTTTATTCATCTTATTATTTTATTCATGTAAGGGATCTGCCTGTTACTGGCAAGGTAAGCAATTTGTTGCACATCCCACATTTCTCTTGAGAAACTGGTGATCTACCTTCTTGAACAGTTCAAGTTCATTTGATGCAAGTACATGCAAAGTGCTGTTTGGAAGGGAGTCCCAGGATTTTGATTCAGCAACAGTGAAAGAATGGTGATATGGTTTCAAGTCACAGTGATGTGTGGCTTGAAGTGGAAGTTGCAGATACTATTCTATATGTCTGTTGGCCTTGTCCTTCAAGGTTGTAGAGTTCACAGGTTTGGAAGATACTAATGAAGGAGACTCAGTGTCCTGACATAGCTGTCAGCGTGCATCAGTATTTGAGGGAGTGAATGTTTAAAGTGGTGAATGAAGCATTCAACAACTGATTATTTTGTCCTGGATGGTGTTAAGCTTCTTCATTCCAGCAAATGAAGAGTATTCCATTACATTCCTGACTCATGCGTTATAGATTATGGAGAGATTTTGGGAGCGAAGACATTAATTACTTTCCATAGAATTCCAAGCCATTGTATTTGTATGGTTGATCTGGTTCAGAATATGGATAATGATAACACCCAGGATATTGTTAGTGAGGAATTCAGGAATGTAATGCCATTAAAGGTCAATGAGAGGTGATTTAATTCTTTGTAGTTGTTTATTGTCTTGTATGGTAAGAAAGTATTTGCCTCTTATCAGCCCAAACCTGAATGTTGTCCAGGTCTTGCAGCATTTGAACATGACCATTTCAGTATCTGAGGAATCACAAATTGTGCTGAACATTGTGTAATCATCAGTGAACATCCCCACTTCTGACCTAATGATGAAGGGAAGGTCATCGATGAAATAGTTGAAGATGGCTGGGCCAAGGACGTTATCCTGAGGAACTTCTGCTGAAATAATTGGATTCTAACATCCATAGCCACCTTGCTTTGTGCTGGGTGTGACTTCAACCAGTGGAAAATTAACTCTGTGATTCCTGTTGACCAATTTAATTGGGTTTCCTTGATATTACATTTGGTCAATGATGTCTTGGTGTTACGGGCAGTCAGTCTCACCTCATTTCACTTCTTGAGTCTGTTACGAAGTCAAAATCATGTATGTTCACTTTAAAATAGCAAGTGTCTTCTGAATTATGAAGTAAACTTAATGTGCAGGCTCAGCTGCCCAAATGGAAAGACTGGGAGATGAGCTGTTCCAAAATAGATATATGTAGCAAATATCTATTATATGGACACCTGAGTTTTGATTGCTGTTTTGACAACAATTTGAATTTCAGCAAGTAATTTAAATTATGCCCAGCATACTAAAACCCAATGGATTTTGAATTTTATTGTTTTGACACCTAGAAACCAAGCAAATCATAAGAATTAAATGTGTTATGAGGTATATAAAAATGCAAGCATTTTGAAAATTGGTCGGAGAGCAACTGCTATCGATCAGGGAGCAACTGCTGTAGAGTCAGAGAGCAAACTGCCCATCTAACACATTGCTCTCAATGAAATTAGAAAGCACTCTCTATCAAAGATATCTTTTCATATAAAACAGACTAGCCATAAAAAAAGTAGATGATCTAGGGAGATCAGCAGCCGGAAGATTGAAGACAGTGAATAAAACAGAGACTGTATGATCTTGAGATTAAGTTAGTGTAATGTTTAATAAGTGTGTTATTAGAACAACATACTTTTATAGAGTTGGGGTCAGATAGTAGTTCAGAAAAGAAGGGCTTGGATGTGTGAATAGTTGTTGTGTAGTGTTCACTATTAGAGTTAGGAAAATAAATTGTCATTTTTCTTTAAACAGTAGAATTTAGGAGTTCTCTGTCACTCACATTTTACCTGACTACGAGGTGAGGCAAACTTTTCTGGGTGTTTGGTTTTAATTAACAGAAGGGTTCAACCTCCGCATTGTACCAGGTTGGAGGCTTGTTGTCTGGGATTTGGACAGATTTGAACAGATTTGAGAATGAAAGGGTCTAGCAGATTTAAACACTTGGTGATTAGTGTCCTAGATCTTTAAATAAAACTTAGATGAGAATATTTGTTTAATCTTGGTTACTTGTGGTTGGTTAAATTAAAAGTGAGGGAAATGGTTCTTAACATTGCTAGAGAGTTTCTGGGGTTTGAAGATGTTTCTCAAATTTGCCAAGAAATTTTAGATAGACAGGGGAAGGATATACTTTTAGAATTAGCAGATAGGTTAAACTTGGGTATAATCAGGGACAAAAGGAAAGCTGAAATTGTAATGGAGTTGGTCAAGCACTTGGGTATATCAGAGAAAGAGACAAGTGCAGTAGAGTTAGAAAAACTTAAATTGCAACTGAGGTAACTGGAGTTAGAAGATAAAAGAAAGGGAGAGAGTTCTTAGCTGAACAAAGAGAAAGAGAATGAGAAAAAAGAGAAAGAGAGAGAGAGAGAAGAAAGAGAAAGAGACAGAATTTGAACTTCAGAAGTTGCGAATTAGTCAGGAAAGTCAAGTTAACAAAGTTGAAGATGAAAGGAGAAGGACATGATGTATGCAAATATGTTAAAACAGCCACATTTTGATGAGAAAGATTTCAAAGCATTTTTTATTTCACTTGAAAAATTGTCTAGGCAAATGGAGTGGACAGAGAACTTGTGGGTAATGCTATTTCAGACTAAGCTAGAAGGCAGAGCTATCAGGTATTTGCAGCACTGTCAGATGAGGGAGGGGGGGGATCAAGAGATTATGGAGATGTCAAAAAGGCTATTTTGAATGCCTATGAATTGTAACAGAAGCATATAGATAGCAGTTCAGAAACATAACGAAGGAACCAGGCCAAACTTATGCTGAGTTTGAAAGAATTAAACTAGCCATTTTGATAGATCAGTTTGGACCTTAAAAGTAAACATGACATATGAAGCTCCAAGAGAGATTATTCTGCTGGAGGAGTTTAAAACTTCATTTCCAGACATGGTAAGAACATATGTGGCTAAGTTCAAGAAGTGAGAAGAGCTGCAGAGATGGCAGATGAATATGCATTAGTGCATAAAGTGAAATTCAGCTTCCGGCAGGAATTTCACCCCGTGAGAGAAAGAAATTGGGAGAAGGGAAAATCCTTCACAACAAAACAAAGAGTAGATCTCATTGGGAATAGTTTACCACTGGTGAAAAAAGAAGCCCAAGGGGGTGAAAGGAGATGAAAGGCCTCACTGTGGTAAGGTGGGACACACAAAGTCACAGTGCTAGCCTTTAACGAAAGGCACTGTGGGAAAATATGTGGTAAAAGAGGCTAAGCCAGGAGGATTAGTAAATATAGTAAAGGAAACCCCAAGAAGTGTCAAGGAGCTAGAGGAGAGTGCACTGCCTAGACCTTGAATTAATCCCTGATCTGTATAAAGATTTCATTTTTGTGGGTAAAATTCATTCAGGAAGGGCAGAGGGAGGAGGGAAAGAAATTACAATTTTAAGAGATACGGGATCTGGTCAGTTGCTAATAGTAAGAGATGAAAATATTTGTACTCTTTCTGACATGTTACCTGGGAGGGTGACAATTTGTGGAATAGCTGGTTAGACATTTAGTGTTCCTCTGTGTAAGCTCAGGTTGGAGAGCCATCTCAAGACTGGGGAAGTAAAAGTGGGAGTGATTGACAAAGTGTCAGCTCCAGCAATTCAGTTTGCTCTTGGGAATGACCTAGCTGGATCCAAGGTGACACCCCTTGTGGTGGAGAAGCCAAAGGAAGGCCAGGGAACTGAGGAGTTGAAAGAAAAATACCATGGCAGTTTTCCAGACTGTGTAGTAAGAAGATCCCACTATCATAAGTTACATTAAGAAGGAAAAAACTAAAGAAAAAGACAAAGGAGTTGTCATTTAGTTAGCTGACACTCTATTTGATGTAATGAACATAGAACAGTAGAGCACAGTACAGGCTTTCGGCCCTTGATGTTGTGCCAATCTTTTATCCTACTCTAAGATCAAACTTGGCTATGTACCCTTCATTTTACTATTATTCATAAGCCTCTCCAAGAGTCGCTTAACTGTCTCTAATGTATCTGACACTACTACCACCACTGGCAGTGCATTCCATGCACATACCAATCACTATGTAAAGAACCTACCTCTGACATCTTCCTTAAACCTTCCTCTAATCACCTTATAATTATTCCCCCTTGTGATAGCCATTTTGCCCGAGGGAAAGACTCTGACTTTTCATATTATGTATGCCTCTCATCATCTTGTACACCTTTAACAATGCACCTCTCATCCTTCTTCACTCCAATGAGAAAAGTCTTAGCCCCCTGAACCTTTATTCATAAGACATGCCCTCCAGTCCAGGCAGCATTCTGGTGAATCTTGTCTCTAAAGCTTCCATATTCTCCCTATAAAGAGGCGACTAGAAATGAACACAGTATTCCAAGTGTGGTTAAACTCGGGCTCTATAGAGCTGCAGAATAACTTCACAGCTCTTAATCTCAATCCCCCTACTAATGAAAACTAACATATCATACACCTTCAGAACAACCCTATCAACTTGGGTGGCAACTTTGAGGGATCTATGGACCTGAACCCCAAGATCCATCTGTTCCTCCAGTTGCCAAGAATCCCCCCCCCGCCTTTAATTTTGTATTCGGTATTCAAATTCAACCTTCCAAAATGAATCACTTCACACTTTTCCAGGTTGAACTCCATCTTCCAGTTCTCAGCCCAGGTCTGCATCCTGTCAATGTTCCATTGCAACCTACAACAGTCCTCCACACTATTCACAATTCCACTGACCTTCATGTCATCGGCAAACTTACCAACCTCGGCAAACTGTACTAATGGTACAGGAAAATCCTGAACAGATCGAGGGTCAGGCAGAGGTGTTTAATCCTGAAAGGCTAATGGACCTACAACAGAACATTGAGATAGTAAAAGATGCAAAAATTGATGCATACTCAGAAAAGGAATCAGAATGTATTCCTGAGGGTTACTATCTAATCCTAAGACGAAAATGGAGATCACGGCAGGTTAGTGCAAAGGAAAAATGGGCAGAAGTACACCAGATTGTGTTGGCAGTAGCATACAGGCAGGAAGTTTTATGAATAGCACATGGGTATTGAGATTAATTGCCCAGGCCTCTCAAAAAAAAGCCTACCAAATAGGCAAAATGGGCCAAATACACTCTTTGATGCTCTATCATGCTGTGATCTATAAAAATATCATAGATTGATAAAAATACATTGGTCACTCAAGCAGCTTTAGGACATATACTATAATGAATCAACACCTAATAAATTTAAAGTACAATAATCAATGAATATAGGTAGAAAGACCTTTTTATAACATATGGGTACCAGCGATGTACAGAACAATCAGGTGCTCCTGGGCCTGTCCAATCCAGACCAAATGCTTCCTTCCATACCCTTCGTCTTTTCCTTTTGTTCAACTTCTTCCTGTCACAGTGGTGAAGAAGATGACAACATGGAGGAGGATGGCCAGAGCAGGAGTTTTGTGAGTTGGCAGCCTGGCCTGACAGCAGAGCCAAAGATTCCTAGTTGTGAAGTGGTGTCCTCTGGTTGTTGGGGAGGTGATAAGTGTGGGTCCACTGAAGAGATGGCCTGAATGATAGAGAAGTTTGTGGGTCCTGCACCGGTGGCAGTGAGGTGGTGGGGCAGGTGTTGTTGGTGAGCCAGCTCAGAGCTCATGGCAGAGGAGGCAGAATGAAGATGGACTCTGTTTCAGCCAAATCTTTTTTATTCTTTCTATTCTTAAGTTTTTCAAAATGGTGCTGGAGTTTGGCAGTTGAAGTTTCACTGTATTTTACAGTATTATTCACTGTAAAATGCAAGTGACAAATCATTTTCTCCTTATTTTTTGTCATGTCTCAGTCATTGCTTGAACCCTGTTACTTCCTCTTTGCCCAATGTAACTTAATAATTTGCAAGATAATCTTTATTATTGCACACAACTAGCAGTGGAGTCAGTAAATAATGAATAATTTATGCTGATGATTGCTTCTTGAATTCATTAGTGTCTTGTACACGTGGGCTCTTATCAGTGTGAAATAATCCTTCACCTATTTATTCCGACTGTTTACCTGGCCTATTTTCAATTTCTCGCATCCCTGGCACAGTGTGAGTGAGAGGAAGTTTCGAAATCCTGCTGACAGTTGTGACGTGACAGTAACAATTATTGGTATGAGCACCTTGTGACCGGTGCAAAGCCAAATGAAAAATGCTGCAACTGTCAAGTGAATAACAGACATCTGATTTATGTTAAAACAAGTGGAAATTGTTTTATTTGCATCCAGTACACTTATTTTAATTTATACTGTACAATGAAAATGATATAAATACTAAAAAAATGCATTATATGATTAGCCATACTTCCCTATTCTCATATAGAAAGGAAAACAGGCAACTTATTACATGAGACCAATGCCTACACATCCTGTTGGGATTTCCTTATATAATGTGAATTGATCTGAACCTATGATAGATGTGAGACCAGCTCAGCTATTTGTGTGTTGGGAGAAGTCATTCTTGGCCTCTGACTAAATTCCTCATATGAAGGACACTGGGCAATGAAAGAATATCCAGTGAAGGCTACACAATGGCATAATGGCCTTTGCCCAATGCCCACGGACTCACAGGCCACCCAACTCTCCAGGATTGTCCTGGGGTCTCCGGAATTTGAAGATTAATCTCAAGGCCACTATGGAGAATGCTCAGAGGGACACTTCATTTAAGTGTTTTTCTTTCTCTCCCCCAACCCTCAAGATTTGTTTGCCTTTCCCTTACAACATTGCTGAAATCTTCCTAAGACTACAGACAAGCCCAGTTTTATTTCAATCTATGGCATAGAAAATTTGTGTAGTAGTATTTCCATCATTACAGGAATAACTACTCATGGCTGATTCCCAGGAGATCAAATTATCAAATCAGCAACTCAGACTTTTTCATCTTTTAAAACTGCTTTAGTGAAGAATTACAAATGTGTAGTAATTTGAAAAAATAATTCAAACATTACAAAAATGAGACAAGGACATGAAGTTGCACTCAGAGGATAAAATTTTATCATATGACTCATTTGTTTGGTAGTCAAGATTAGAGCGGTGCTGGAAAAGCACAGCAGGTCAGGCAGCATCTGAGGAGCAGGAAAATAGACATTTCGGGCAGGAGCTTCATCTTCACCATGGACATCCAGTCCCTCTAAACCTCCATCCGCCATGACCAGGGTCTCCAAGCCCTCAATTTCTTTCTCTCTCGACATCTCCACCAGTACCCTTCCATTGACACCCTCATTCATTTGGTTGAACTGGTCCTCACCCTCAACAATTTCTCTTTCAAATCCTCCCATTTCCTTCAGACCAAAAGGGTAGCCATGGGCACCCCCATGGGCCCCAGCTATGCCTGTCTCTTTGTTGGCTGTTTAGAACAGTCCACCTTCCATAGTTACACCAGCATCACTTCCCACCTTTTTCACAGCTACATTGATGACTGCATTGGTGTCACCTCGTGCCCCCATGAGGAGGTTGAGCAATTCATCAATTTCACCAACACATTCCACCCCGACCTTAAATTCACATGGGCCATCTCCAAAACCTCCCTCCCCTTCCTGGACCTCTCCATCTCCATCAATGACAGCCAACTTTTTTTTACAAACCCACCAACTCCCACAACTACCTGGATTACACCTCCTCCCACCCTATCTCCTGCAAAAGTGCTATCCCTTATTCCCAATTCCTCCAGCTCCACTGTATCTGCTCCCAGGAGGACCAGTTCTACTACATAACGCACCAGACGGCCTCCTTCTTTAAAGACTGTAATTTCCCTTCCCACATGATTGAAGATGTCCTCCCACGCACCTCATCCACATCCCACACCACCGCCCTCAAACCCCACCCCTCCAACCGCAACAAGGACAGAACACCCCAGTCCTCACCTTCCACCCCATCAACCTCTGCATAAACTGCATCATCCACCAACACTTCTGCCACCTACAAACAGACCCCACCACCAGGGAAATATTTCCCTCCCACCCCTATCCACTTTCTGCAAAGACCATTCTCTCTGTGACTACCTGGTCAGGTACATGCCCCCCAACAACCCACCCTCCCCTCTTAGCACCTTCCCCTGCCACCACAGGAATTGAAAAACCTGCACCCACACCTCTCCCCTCATTTCCATCCAAGGCCCCAAAGGGACCTTGCACATCCATCAAAGTTGCACCCTCATTCCTGATGAAGAGCTTCTGCCCGAAACATCGATTTTCCTGCTCCTTGGATGCTGCTTGAGCTGCTATGCTTTTCCAGCACCACTCTAATTTTGACTCTAATCTCCAGCATCTGCAGTCGTCACTTTCGCCTCATTTGTTTGGTAGGCAATAAGTCATGTTGACATAATATGGCAGCCCCCCTTATATCAGAGCAGTCTCACACTACTACTTGCAGTAAATCCGTGAATGATTTTCTCCACTAATATTACACCATGGCAACAATCAGAATCTACCTGGCTGGTCTGAGAATTAAGATTGGTAGTTAGCTTTTCTTGGAAAAGCACAGGAAGTCAGACAGCATCTGAGGAGCAGGAGAATTGACATTTCAGGCATAAGCCTACGTCGATTCTCCTACTTCCTGGATGCTGCCTGACCTGCTGTGCTTTTCCAGCTCCCCACTCTAGACTCTAATCTCCAGCATCTGCAGTCCTCACTTGCTCCTAGTTAGCTTTTCTTGCTGGAACTCCACACTGATGACAGCCCAACCAATCAACACCTTCTTTTCGTGGTGCAAAAATTGTGTCCTTTCTTCAAGTCTGTTTCTTGCAACTTAATTCTGATGAGTTCAAGATAAGAAGCTTCAACCTATCGTCGCCTATTAGGAATGTTCAATTCTTGTTCTACCAAGCAATTAAAATATTCATCAGTAAGCAAATGTGGTGTTAGATACATTGGACTAATTAATATCCATTTTTCAAGTACTACACAGAAATTAGAGAGCTCAAAATTACATTGAGATTGCTGTGCGTATGTCTAACTGCAATATGGAAGCAGAAGGATTACAGCATGAAGCCATATCCATACTGGACCTTCAGAAAGCTCTTGTCCTGCTCCAATTTCACTAAGGAGTAACGTATGAAGCTTCTTAGTGTTACAATGGAGTTTGGTGCTCAGCTCCAATCAACTACACCACTCCGTGGCCCAACATTTCAACTCCCCCTCCCACTCTGCCGAGGACATGGAGGTCCTGGGCCTCCTTCACCACTGCTCCCTCACCACCAGATGCCTGGAGGAAGAATGCCTCATCTTCTGCCTCGGAACACTTCAACCCCAGGCATCAATGTGGACTTCAATAGTTTCCTCATTTCCCCTTCCCCCAATTTATCCTAGTTTCAAACTTCCAGCTCAGCACTGTCACCATGACTTGTCCGGACTTGTCCGACCTGCCTAGCTCCTTTTCCACCTATCCACTCCACCCTTTCCTCCCTGACCTATCACCTTCATCTCCTCCCCCACTCACCCATTGTACTCTATGCTACTCTCTCCCCACCCCCAACCTACCCAAGCTTATCTCTCCACGGTCTGCCTTTATTCCTGATGAAGGGCTTTTGCCCGAAACGTCGATTTCGCTGCTCGTTGGATGCTGCTTGAACTGCTGTGCTCTTCCAGCACCACTGATCCAGAATCTGGTTTCCAGCATCTGCAGTCATTGTTTTTACTCTGTTAGCTGCTGCTGCACAGCAGTAGCCTAAACTTATCGACCACACTGAATGGTGTCTATGAAAGCCACAGTAACTGTCAACAATAATGCCACAGTTTCCTTTTTGTCTGTAATAGGTGATCTTAAGATTTTTGTAACCAATGAGGTATCTGTTACCATGAGAAGCAGTAAAACTCATTAACAGGAGATGGCGCATAGTTTTGTCTGCATTGCAGTACTCATTGAGCTAAAAACCCATCCCAGGGTGGACAGGATACTCTCTATGATCTGAGTTGGAAATGAATATGTACAAACTGTCCAATAGGCTTAAATGTGTCAAAACATTTCTACTGTTTGTCCATCAGCCTTCATCACTAGCCTGGTCCACTAAAGTCTGCATCTGACTTGTCTGCAGCAAAATTTGGTACAAATTTTCAACTGGGTGGAATTTTTGTTTACAACAATGCCAGAGAATATTAGGTTAATGTATAAATATACCATAATTAAGCTTATATCTGTGAAAGCAGGAATGCATAAATTTTACCTGTTATATTATCAGTGTTTGAGGGCTTCTGAGTAGCTGATGTTGGTAACCAAGAAAAATCATAGCAAACGATGAGATTTCTGTTTGGAGACAAAAACACATAATGCAGATGCAGGACATCTAGAACATAGAACATAGAAGGATACAGCGCAGTACAGGCCCTTCGGCCCTCGATGTTGCGCCGAACGAATCCTACCTAACCTATACTAGCCCAATAACTTCCAAATGCCTATCCAATGCCCGCTTAAATGACCATAAAGAAGGAGAGTTCACCACTGATACGGGCAGGGCATTCCATGAACTCACAACCCGCTGTGTGAAGAATCTACCCCTAACATCTGTCCTATACCTACCACCCCTTAATTTAAAGCTATAAATATCTGAAATAAAGAAAAACATACAAAATGCTCTAATTACTCAGCTGATCTAGTGATATCTGAAGAACAAAAAAAAGGTAGCAACCTGAATTTTCATGGGGGTGCAAAGGGTCTCCAAATTAACTTCAATTCCAGAACCCAATTCCAGAAGACCTGGCCCTAAATCCAACACCCATAATTATCACTGAGCATGGACAGTGGAGCAGGTTTAGACTACATCTATGGCTCACTGTGCTTACTTGAACATTTATAAGTGCAGATTCCTTCAAACACATCCAGTCTTCATTCAAGGAATATACAAAATATAACTTAAGTTTTATGCTTTGAGAGGAGCTGTGAACTTACCCAACTTCTGTAGAGAAATAGGTAACCACTTTGGCGCGGTAAACTATCCTTTTGGTATGTCCAGGACAATCCTTCATATACCTCAAGTGCCTTTTGGGGTTGTTAAAAACAATGTACATTAAAACTGAATAAACTTTCAACTTGTCAAGTCTTTTAAATTTGACCTTTAAATTAGAACTGTTCTTTAAGAAGAAAAAAAAAGTCGCTATTCTGCTCAGTCTTTAGGCATAATTCTGAGAGCTGTCTTTATAAAACTTGTGTTGGCTGATTGCTACTTCAAAAAATTATGTTGTGAAATCGAAGAAGATTAACGAGGGCAGAGCGGTAGATGTGATCTATGGACTTCAGTAAGGTATTCAACAAGGTTAGATCATGGAATACATGGAGAACTAATCATTTGGATACAGAACTGGCTCAAAGGTAGAAGACAGAGGGTGGTGGTGCAGGCTGGTACAATTGCAACATTTAAAACGCATTTGGATGGGTGTATGAATAGGAAGAGTTTGGAGGGATATGGACCGGGTGCTGACAGGTGGGACTAGATTGGGTTGGGATGTCTAGTCAGCATGGACGAGTTGGACCAAGGGTCTGTTTCTGTGCTGTACATCTCTATGACTCTGACTCTCATTGGAGTGTCACTAGCTTACTTTATGATTAACAGCCTCAAATGCATATAAAATCTTTGATGTAAAGTTGTGAGTACAAGTTCTTGTTCTTTTCATTGGTTCAGGTCTGCCCATGGTGGATACTTAGTGAGTTGCCATGCAGCGTGTGATGGTGAAGTATAGTGGATTGGAATATTTGGTGTGCTTTGATAAAAAAAGTTTGCTTTGTGGCTATAAAGGCCTGATAGTTGGAAAGAAGCCTTTGAGGTACTGTGGTCATCGATTGGCATCAGATGGCATAAGCTGGCATGGGCATGAAAAGTGTGTGGGAGGCCCATGTGAGAGCGTGGGTGCTGAGGACTTGAAGGCAGTTTTTGTATACATTTTTCTAACAGTTGAATGAAATTTCTGATCACCAAGGTAAGCCTTTCATGTAGCCTACATCTGCACAGCAACTCCAGTGGCCACATCCATACTGTTTCTGGGAATGGTGGGACCAACAGCATTACACATCCTCTGGAAGAATAAAGTTAAAACCTCCAAGATTTCTCCTGATTTAGGTTTGGAAATGCACTGAAATTTTCTTGCATCTGCACTCCTAAATCAGAAATAAAAATTCACATCAATATTTTAGGTTTATCATAAGAATCTCTTTCAACATGTGATTTTGAGAACTTAGGAGGTTATCTTTATGTGTATGTAATTAAATCTTATTAACGTGGTTTATAAATGCATCAATATCAGAAAGAATGAATTTACCTCTTCGTTGAAGTAAAAGAGAATTTTATTCTGTAATTGGTTGCATTCCACATGATTTACTTGTGCTTAGTGTTGAAACCATATCCATTTGTTTCCATAGTCGTGTATGTTCACCAAGCTAGGAAGTTGATTTGCAGGTGTTTTTGTCCCATCTAGGTGTTTGGGTAGTTGCTGTTGTAGGATCTGGTTGGTGTGTGGCTTTCTGTGCAGTTTTGTAGTTCATTCACCCATCTGTGTTCTCTCTACCATCACATCTAGGAATGGGAGTTGATTGTTGGTTTCCTGCTGTCTTGTAAATCTGATCCCTGTGAGTATTCTGTTGGTAATTCTATCAGGTGTTCGATTTCTGCTCCAAGTGTACAGAAAAGCCACACACAGACCAGATCCTGAACTACAACAGCAACCACCCGAACACACACTAAAGAAGCTGCATTAGAACCCTATTCAAAACACACTGCAGCACCTCCAGCCTGTGAAGAGAAGAACACCTCAACAGATTCTTCTTCTAGAATGGATATCCCTGCAACCTCATCCGCAGATGCCTTACATACAAAATGTAACTAGGACATGCTACGACCCAACATGCTAACTATTACTTCCTAGAAAACAACACACGTCTCAGAACTAACAGCCAGATTTCTCTAACCATTGGGATTCATGGCAGCCCACAAACTGACAGTCATTCTCAGACAACAACTCAGGACAAAAGACCCTATACCCATCATGTGCAAGACACAAGTAATTAATAAAATTGCCTCCAAAGACTGCACAAAAACAGTATGTAAGGCAAACAGGCAGACAACTAGCAATTTGCACCCACAAACACCAACTAGCCATAAAACACTATGACTAGCTGTCCCTAGTAGCCGTACACAGATGACGAGAACAAATTCAACTGGGACAACACAACCAAAGGACAAGCTAAACCGAGGACAGAGAATTTCTAGAAGCATGACACTCATCCATGGACTCCATTATTAAACACATTGACGTAAACCCAATACAGCCAGTCACTATAACAAACAACTGGAAGCAGCAGGGACTGAACTAAATAAACTCCAGAAGGCAGCACAGCAGTGATTAGATTTTTAGATTAGATTCCCTACAGTGTGGAAACAGTTTGTTCGACCCAACCAGTCCAGACCGACCCTCCGAAGAGCGACCCACCCCAGACCCATTTCCCTGTGACTAATGCACCGAACACTATGTGCAATTTAGCGTGGCCAATCTACCTGACCTGCACATCTTTGTGACTGTGGGAGGAAGCCGGACCACCCGGAGGAAACCCATGCAGACAAGGGGAGAATGTGCAAACTCCACATAGACAGTCCCAGTGATTGGAAACATGACAGCTGCACTGAACTTTTACGTAACTGGCTCCTTTCAAGGAACCTGTAAGATCTTTTAAGTTGATGTACCTTGATGTATCAAGGTTGATACTAATGCCATTTGTGCCAGATCTCATGGCTTCATCTGGTTTCCCCATGATGAGATCAGTGCTGCTGCCTGAGCAATAAGCTTCAGCAACAGGGCTAGCCTCTCTAAAGTTCAGGACCTGATAAACCCATGCTAAGAGACCAAAGTCATAAGCCAATTGAGTTTATCAGCAGAAACGGGTTCTATTCTGTCAATATGCAAGTGACCTATGATCATTAGTTCCACTCTTGGAAGTGTGCACTGAAAACCTGAGGATGTCTGTGAAATCCATATCCTTGAGGGCTTCCCTTTGCAATCATGGCTGATGACCCTGGCAAGCAACCTCCAGATTGAGGTGGAGCATAGGTACAATATAGCCCAAATAGAGCCACCTGAAGATGAGGCTAATGCTGAGAGACGAGGCTTCACAGTACATTGTTGACAGAGTGTGCAACATAATCCCAGTATGTTGTTCTCTGCAAAAAGATGGAACAGAGAAAAGGGAGGATGTGGAGTCTAAAGATCTAACAGCAACAGTATTTAGAGGAGGAAGATGACAACGACATTAAGCACAGCAGAATCAAGTGCTACAAACCCAGACTGATAACTTAATTCACATTGGGTTCCAGTAGATGAGACCTGAGTACAGTTATTGTTCATTGTTTGCAAAATTGTTGGTGCTTGAAGGCAAGTAGTCAGTTTCTGTTTCAAGAGGCTAATGCAGCTTCCTTTGAATTCTGTTCGTTTTTGGTTTTGGTGAATAAAAGTGATTTGGTTTGAATAATTTAAAGGCTTGCCTGTATAAGATGGTTCCATATTGAACAATAAGAAGATGTTGAGCTATATAGTGGACATTGGTAAAAGAGTAGAATTGACTTAGATAGGACTATAAAATCAGGTGTAGCTAAGGATAGATAAGCCGTGTGGCTTAGTTCTCAAATAGTGAGAGATGTATGGTTGTCCACTCTCTCCAATGAAGTATCAGAAGTGCCACATGTGGCCTGAGAAGCATTGATTTTTGGAAGCTATCCAACTATAAGTACAGTGAAAGAAAATTCTGGGTTTGCCAAGCTTGGCTGGGTGCATGCTAAGATTCCAAGATGGCACAGAGTCAGGGATCCCAGGATACCCCATCAGTAGTGAGTACTACTACCTATGGATAGTGAGAGAATTGGACTAGCATCAAACAGTCAGGGTGCACAGGGATGTGGTACGTAGTTAATAAGGCCAACTTGGGATTATTGCACAGCATTATACATGAAAACCTTCATGAAATGTGGAAAAAAAAGACAAATGAAACATTGTAAGGTTCAGCCTTAAGACTCAAAAGGATGAATTTAAAATATTTATTCTGAAAACACAGCATGACCTTCACAAATGTGTTGGCTTCAGCCAGCCCACAAATCAGGCTTGGCAATCCTTTCCTATTTCAAACTCAACACAATATATTCCCTACAAAATACACAGGAATCAGTGCAAGTGCTAATAGGCATAACACCTTGCTCTGAGGTGCTACCCCGGACCAAATCTGGCATTGCATCTTTTTTTTGAACACATAACATTCTCCTGAATACTTTGTACGCACAAATCTCTGTTTGACTAATGCTATTAACTCAACTTACTTTAAAAAACAACGAAATTAAGTATCAGATCCTTCTCCAAATGAAGAAATCACTTGGATACCAAGTCCTTCATTTCTGTTACTTAGTAAAGGAAGCTTAATATTACTACAGAATTCTTATGTTTGAGGGCAACTAAATTGTCTGTTTCCAGCTTACCTGTTTCTCCAACTGTCTGCAGCATCACAGCTAATCTATTTACACTGTCAGATCGTTTACTAAAAGAACTCCTTTCACTCCACTTTCTATTTGATCATAACACAACATGGTTTGAGATTTATAAACTGGTTATCAGAAGACAGAAGTGATTAACCTGACAAAGAAATAGCAGGACCTTCCTTGGGCTGGCCTTTGAAAGCTATAAATAAAGGGTTCTTGCAGAAAGCTCCATTGAGTCCAGCAGCAGTTAGAGACAAAATACAGCTGAATTTTGCTACATTTTAACAAGTGTCAGGTTCTCTCTGAAACCTGGTGAGTTTTCTGATATCATTCCCAAGCTCACCTCATTAACTACCAAACACGTCCCTGTAACAATTCTCATCTAATACTAGACTGATCCTACAAGTCACTGTAACCAGAATTCCTTTCCATTACCAGGATATCCTGGCATATACCATCACTTCTGGAGTTGGAGCCAACTTCAAAGGCCTTTGTGCACCGGGTCAAACACTCATTCTGGAGATGTCTTGAGCAGTTTGTGGCTTTTGTCCTCAAGGTGGCAGTTAAGGGGAAATTGACATCCCGTTGGACAGGATAGTACAGAGGAGGGATGGTTTCTCCTCCACCCCCAAGACAAGAGGGGATAGCACATCAGGCTTTGCTAGCCTGGTCTGAAGTTGCCTCCATGTCAGTTTAGTCTCAACCATTGAAAGGAATATAGAAAGTAAGTCATTCATTTGTTCTGCTGTGCCAAGGTAGGTGCCACCTTCTCTTTGCGAGAATCATAGAATCCCTACAGTGCAGAAATAGGTTATTCTGCCCATTGAGTCTGCACCAACCCTCCGAAGAACATCACACCCATACCCAGCCCTCCATCCTATCCCCATGACCATATAATCCACCTAGTCTGCACATCACAGGATAATTTTAGCATGGCCACTCCACCTAATCTGAACATCTTTGACAGTGGGAGGAAACTAGAGAACCCAGTGGGAACTCATGCAGACAGGTGGAGAACATGCAAAGTCCATACAAAGTCATCCAACGCTAAAATTGAACCCATCCATTCGTTTTAAAATAAGACATCTGTTGTAAATACAGAAAGACAATGGTGAAGCAAATAGAGTCATACAGCAAAGAACCAGGCTTGTCAGCCCACTCGTCCATGCTGACCAGGTTTCCCAAACTGAACTAGTCCGATTTTCCTGTGTTTGACCCACATCCCTCTCAACCCTTCCCATCAATGTAACTGTCCAAATGTCTTTTGAATGTTGTAATTTTACCCAATTCCACTACTTCCTGACAGCTCCTCCCTTATATAAACCACTGAGAAAGTTGCCACTTGGATCTCTTTTAAATCTCCACCACCACCCCCCCCCCCCACCCCCCCTCACCTTAAACTATAACCTCTAGTTTTGGATTCTGCTACCCTGGCAAGACCTTGGCTATTCATCTTATATGTCTCTCATTTTATAAACATCTATAAAGTCACCCCTTGACCTCCTAAGCTCCAAGGAAAAAAGGTACAGCCAATCCAACTTTTCCTTAACTCAAAATCTTCTAGTCTGTAACATCCTTGTAAAAATCATTTTTGCACCTGTTACAGTTAACGTGGGAACATTTCCTAAACCATTTGTAATACTTCTAAATACAAAAGGAAATAGCTGAGATCCCTTGCAGAATTCATTGGTTCAGATTGAAACCAATGAGGTATGGCTCATCTGAATAATGCAAGTACCGAATGACAGCAGAGACAGAGACAGAGACACTGTCAAGCATAACATTGAGTGAAACCGAACAAGATTTAGACTTTACCGAAGAAGTTGGAGCCCATACAGAAGTCATAGAACATTTACCAGCTACAGAAATGGTAACTGCAAGAGATTGGAGAAATGCAAGATGAAAAATGCATCCAATGAATAAAAACCTGCCTGGAAGATGATCAGTCTATGTACCTACCTGTCATTGACCATTGTAGTGTGCTGGAAATCAAGCTCTGCTTTGTCTGGCATCAGATGTGAAAATTTGATTACAAATAAGGGCTGTTTGTACTAACTTTATCTTTGGATTTTTTTTTAACCTCAATGAGGTCATGCCAAGTACATCCTTCCAATTATCCTATCTTTAATCAGGTTTTGGCTACTCTAACATCTGCTTTCAGTAATACTTTGACCTTAGGTGGTGGATTTTGTTTAGTCATTGCTGTAGATACTATCTGCAGTGGAAAAATACTTGGAACTTATTCTCATGACTGTTCTGTTCCTTTAACCTCTTTTGGACCATCCCTGATTCTAGGTGAAGTTGTAGTTTTAACTCCAGCCAAATGATTATCTGGAACTAAGTCAACTCCAGCTGCAGGCAATTTCTTAGCATCCCTGCAACCACTGCTCTGGACAATCAACCATATTTCAGCAGCGCTTTGTATAGTGGAAGTGGGACGTACTTTCCCCTTGCCTTGTTTATTAACATGTTGGCTTCCATTACACAGTCTGGATGGAATATCCATCTCTAGCAAAACAGTTTGAATAACTCTTTTATCCCTTCTAGATTTCCTTCTAGTATGCTTCTAGATTTAGCTGCATCATTTAAAGAAAGGGATTATTTTCCCTTTTAACAAAAACTTTATCTACCTTATTCATCTCTCCTGCACTCACAGCAGTATTGATCTCTGACCTCAGTTGTAGTTAAAGCTATAATTTTGATTTTCTTTCCCTGAGTTTCCATCTGGAGTTAATCTTAGGAACTTCATGCTACCATTCCACTTCTAATTCAATACTATGTTGAAAAGCTCACACATCTGTGCCAATGACTTGTTGGACTTCACTAAAAGACTAGTAATACCAAGAGCTCTTCCACTTGAGATTTTTCAGAAAAAAAAGCATCAGACATTTGGGCATTACCAAATGTTGAGTGAAAATGCAATTTTTAACCTTGTATTTCAGTCAATACAGGAAAAGGTTGGTTGCTTCCTTCCTTCTGCTGTGTACAACCAAAAGAAAGACCACTATTTCTTAATCTTTTCCATCAAGGCCACAGTTTGGGAATGGATTAATTCAAAACTTGAATAACAAGATCTTCAGTCTATTTCTGAAGAAGGGTTGAAGTCATGACACAGAGAGAGACAGAGACAGAGATACAGAGGCACAGAGATACAGAGGCACAGAGCAAGAGACAGAGACAGAGAGATTGCAAACCATTGTCTGATACTACAAAAGGTGTTTAAAGAAAAATATTTAAATCTTGCATTATTTAAGGACTCACAGAACAGGTTATCACAGTCAGGCAGTTGAGGACAATTTCTATCCTTGTCCCAGAAATTACAGCCTAACATCACTGGGAATGACTATAAAAGGGTGAAACAATAGAAGGAATAGCAAAGGGGCATGCAGGCTTAAAACACAAATAGAACACAAGAGTTACTAGGCCTATAGCCTGGCAAGAGTGTATGGATAAGTCATCAGCAAATAGAAGGAATGATCATAACCTACATACAACTGAGAGGGATGAAACAGATCAAGGGATTATAGAGAAATTGTAATACATTTATATAGTTGAACATAGAATCAATTGAAACATGATCGTTTCATCAGAAAATCTACAAGGAAGTGCTACAACCATCCAAGAGATGAAATCTTACACTGAAAGGAGGGAGGAGGTGGCAAAACAATCCATACTTCAGCTTGAGACTGGAATCAGATCAGGGTGATTGTTCAAAGTACCCAGAGAATTGTCCTGTGAAATCTGAGACTTGAGGGAGAGATGTCTATAATGCCTGCAATAAGATTATAAAGAATTTGGGACAGATGCAGAGAAATGGGATTAACATCTGAAGTATGCATAATGATGATGTCAGAGTCACATGATTATGTACAGCTAACTAGAAAGGAACAGGTACTCTAACTTCGTGCAACTGGAATATTTCTAGATTAAGCTGTAAATAAAAAAAGGGGGGTTTAGTCCAGAAAGTTCTATGGACTCCAGCAGCATTACTTTGAAAGAATAACTACAGTTAGACACCAAGCACACAACAAAAGACAGACCAAACCTATTCTGAATCCCAAGCAGGTGTGTGCCTTTGAAATTTGGCCAAGCCAAGCACAGACACGAGTTAAAGGCAGAGGAGAAGAATATCCAAGTCTGACTGCTGCTATGAAGCAGCTTCTTCCTGGAAATGGTGGTTGAAATTTAGTTGCAATGAGGGTGTCATTGGTCAGTCTGCCATGTAACTCCATCGTCCTAGCGTCTGCAGGCTGTAGGAAATTCCAGTGACCATGGACACTCCCTCTGGTGTGTACTCCAATGCTTCATCTGAAACTAAAGGGTCTTAAACTAAGTGGCTGCAGAGATAGTGAAGACATTGATAATAGTCTTCCAAAATTAGATTCTGGGAAATTCCCTGAATTAGAAAATAGCTGATGTAATATCTTTATTCAAAAAAGGAGGGAGAAAACAGGAAATTATTGACCTGTTAGCTTAACATCATAGGAGAATTACTAGACTCTATTATTGTGGAGATCATAGCAGGATATTTGGAAAATAATATGGTTTGACAGAACTAACATGATTTTTAGAAGAGGAAATCATGTTTGGCTAAATTGTTAAAGTTTCTTGACAAAGTAAGAAAGAAGTGGATGGGGATGGGGGAACGAAACCCTGTTGATACGGTGCACTTAGATTTCCAAAGGTTTTGATTTATGTGCCACACTAAGGGTTACTACACAAGGTAAAAGCATGTTCTAAAGGGTAATTTATTAATATAGGTAACAAATGGTTTAGCTAAGAGGAAGCAGAACATAGGCATAAATGGGTCTTGAGAGAATTGGCAAGCTGTAACCAATGGAGTGGTGTAGGAATTAATACTGGGCCGTAACTGTTTACAATCTATCATAATTTGGATGAAAGAAAAGTTAAATTTTCTAATGACACGAAGAGAAGCAAGAAAATAGATTGTCAATAAAAGATTCTGCAGAGATATATAGTTAGGTTATGTAAGCAGGCAAAAATTTGGAAGATAAGCATAACATGGGAACATATGAAATTGTCCATTTTGTCTGTGAGATTGAGTTTACTTTTCAATACAGTAAATTCCTCATTATGTGGTATTCTAGCATCTGGAATTCTCATGCAAGTGGTAAACCTTTCAAATAAAATTTACCTGTAAAATAAAGTTCATCAAATACCTCTATTTAAACTTGGCATACCAAGTTCCAATACACATAAGTTGATCCATCTTGCAATAGCTCCCCTGGCCAGGACACCACGACCTGACTGCCAAGTAAACCTATAAAGCTGAAGAGATATATTTAATGTGGCAATGTCTTCTAAACAGAACCTTAGTTGGTGCTGATAAAAAGGATGCTCATGTTCTTAAGCAGAATAAATACCATAATTGTGTTTGAGTGGATGGATGCAGTGGGAATGCATAAAAGAAATGGATTTTTATCAAAAAATCTGCAAAACCCAAGATGTTTCAAAAGGCACAATTCATCTTCCTGTTGATTGCAAAGCCTGAAGTAATGCATGGATGGACAAATTTTTAACTTGATGGTTTCATCACGTTCTTGTGCTTAGTGTGAAGGTGAGCTGAATAGGAAAGGAATGCCTTGAGATGGCAAAGTTGTCCTTTTATTGGATAATTATAGTGCTCATCCCTCCTGTGAAAGATCATGTTAATGGCAATATCTTTGCGTATTTTCCTCCCTCTGAAAGGGATAAGTTTAATTCAGCCAATAGATCAGGATATTGTCCAATATTTGAAAATGTTTTACCAACATGATTGAGACAGCTGACAAACAGTGAAGGAATAATTCACAAATTTCAGACCAAGCCCTATATCAGTGATCCATTTTTTATGGTGTCATATGCATGGAAAAGAGTGGAACATTCCACAGATATTGGTGAAACTCATGGCCTGTTGTCATATTTGAAGAAGGATCATCATGATAAGGTGATTTTTTTTAATAACATATATTTTTATTAAGAAAAAATAGATTTTTAAATATTACAAATACAAAACAATGCAATTCAAAACAGTACAAAAATAGTACAAAACTAAACCCAAATAATAGAAAACATTCCCCAACCCACCCTCCTATACAAATGCATAAACATATATAGAGAAGCATAAAATTTAAAAAAACTTAAACTAGCTCTTTAACTAACTAAATAAATACCTAACAACAAACAAATAAATAGTAATAACACAGCCCAGCCAAACAAAACACTCATACATTCACAGTTCCTCCTCCCTAGATATTGAAACACAATCGTTACGGCTATATAAAAGCCCTTGTTAGTGTGGCAGATAAATCTGTGTCCAAGTATTTCAAAAAGGGTTGCCATGTCTTGTAGAAATGCTCAGTTTTGTGGTGTACCATATTTGTGAGAAAATCCAGGGGAATGTGCTCCATAACAATCTTCCGCCAACCCGACAGGCCTGGGGGTTTTTCGGATATCCAACCTAGCAAGATATTCTTCCTTGCACAGAATGTAAGAATATTGAAACATTTTGCCTGATGCGAGTCTGCAGAAACACAATGGGTAGGGCCAAAAGGAGCGAAATAGGGTCCTTCTCCACCCTTACACCTAAAATCCTCTCCATTGCACACACCACAGCGCTCCAATATGTTTGAAGCCTGTCACAAGACCAAAGACAATGGGTAAGAGTACCCGTACAGACCTTGCACTTGGGACATGCTGAAGATACCCCTGGTTTAAATTTTGACAATTGGTCTGGGGCTAAGTGGATCCTGTGAAAAATCTTCAACTGTAAAGCATGGGTACTATTGTAAATTGATATCTTCCTTGCATTTTCCCAAATATCCTCCCATGCCTCTGAAGAAACTTCAATACCCAGCTCTCTTTCCCACATCTTGCAGAGTCAATCAGACTCATCTGAGGTGGCACCCCTCAATTGGTGATATAGAGTACTGACAGAGAGTGTACTCTTAGCCCTTAGTACCCCTCTTTCTATGTCAGATTTGTAGGGATCAGTCAAAAGTGTGGTTTTGTTTTAGTAAAATCCCTAACTTGAAAAAAACGAAAGAGGTCTCTATTAGGTAACTCGTACTTCCGTACTAACTGATTGAAGGTCATCATTACGTCTCCCTCAAATAAATCACCCATGCAAGATATACCTCTAGCTGCCCAACGTTTAAATCCTAAATCTATCACACCTGGCAGAGGGATTGAATTCAAGAGTCGTGAAGTGATGTTGCAGCTGTACAGGACTTTGGTTAGGCCACATTTGGAGTACTGTGTGCAGTTCTGGTCGCCTCACTTTAGGAAAGATGTGGAAGCTTTGGAGAGGGTGCAGAGAAGATTTACCAGGATGTTGCCTGGAAGGGAGAATAGGTCGTATGAGGAAAGGTTGAGAGTGCTAGGCCTTTTCTCATTGGAACGGCGAAGGATGAGGGGTGACTTGATATAGGTTTATAAGATGATCAGAGGAATATCTAGAGTAGACAGTCAGAAACTTTTTCCCCGGGTACAACAGAGTATTACAAGGGGACATAAATTTAAGGTGAAGGGTGGAAGGTATGGGGAGATGTCAGGGGTGGGTTCTTTACCCAGAGAGTGGTGGGGGCATGGAATGCGCTGCCCGTGGCAGTGGTAGAGTCAGAATCATTGACGACCTTTAAGCAGCAATTGGATAGGTACATGGATGGGTGCTTAATCTAGGATAGATGTTCGGCACAACATTGTGGGCCGAAGGGCCTGTTCTGTGCTGTATTGTTCTATGTTC
Source organism: Hemiscyllium ocellatum (assembly GCF_020745735.1). Taxonomy (NCBI): domain Eukaryota; kingdom Metazoa; phylum Chordata; class Chondrichthyes; order Orectolobiformes; family Hemiscylliidae; genus Hemiscyllium; species Hemiscyllium ocellatum. Next base: position 85,232,133 of record NC_083408.1, read on the forward strand.
TATGTTCTATGGTTGAAAACCCGGCATACCCACTAAAGGTGTAAACAAAGACATTTTGCCAATATTATGCCTATCCCAGATCAGTGCCAATTGTCCAACTTCTCACTGCAATCAGTACAGACCATTACACTCACATGTCAGATAATGAATCAAAGTTGGGAGTCACATAGGATGCTTCAACTTGCAAAAATAATAGTCTGCCTTCAGCTAGTACTGGCTTTTTCTGCCATCATTGCTGCTAACTTCAATATCATTAAGATGCCCAAATTCAACTTGCAAGCACCAACGCTATGTTGCAAATTACCCATGACCAGCATCTCACTAACTGAGTTTTTGGAAGTAGTAATGAAGAGGATTGATGAGGAAAAAGCGGCAGATGTGATCTATATGGAGTTCAGTAAGGCATTAGATAAGTTTCCTAGTGGTAGACTTGTTAGCAAGATTAGATCATATGGAGTAAAGGGAGAACTACCATTTGGATACTGAACTGGCTCAAAGGTAGAAGACAGGGGTGGTGATGGAGGGTTTGCTTTTCAGACTGGAAGCCTGTGACCAGCAGTGTGCTACAATGATCAATGCTGAGTCCACTGCTTTTTGTCTTTGTGAGAAGTGATTTGGATGTGAACATAGGAGGTCTGGTTAGTAAGTTTACAAATGACATCAAAATTGGAGGTGTAGTGGACAGTGAAAAAGGTTACCTCCATGCATAACGGGATCTTGATCAAATGGGTTAATGGGCCAAGGAGTGGTTGGTGCAGTTTTATTTAGATAAATGTGAAGTGCTGCATTTTGGAAAGGAAAATCAGGGCATGACTTATACAGTTAATGGTAGGCCCTGGGGAGTCTTGCTGAATAAAGACCTTGGTGTACAGGCTCATAGTTCCTTGAAAGTGGAGTCTCAGGTAGATAGGATGGTGAAGGCATTTGGTATGCTTGCCTTTCTTGATCGGTGCACTGAGTATAGGAATTGGGAGATCATGTGGCAGCTGTACAAGACATTGGTTAGGCCACTTTTGGAATACTGTGTGCAATTCTTGCCTCTCTGCTATAGGAAGGATGTTGTAAAAGTTGAAAGGGCTCAGAAAAGATTAACAAGGATGTTGCCAAGGTTGGAGGGTTTGAGTTATTGGGAGAGGCTGAATAGGCTGGGGTTGTTTGCCCCAGATCATTGGAGGATAAGGGGTTTAGAAAATCAAGAGGGGTGTGGATAGGGTAAATAGACAAGGTATTTTCCCCTGGTTGGGAGGGTGGGGTGAGGGGGTGGGTGGACTGCAACACTAGAGAGCATAGGTTTGTGACAGGGTAAAGATTTAAAAGGGGCCTAACGGGCAACTTTTTCCACACAGGTGTGTCTATAGAATGAGTCACCAGAAGAGGTAATGAAGGCTGGTACAATTACAACATTTAAAAAACATCTGGATGGGACCATGAATAGGAAGTATTTAGAGGGATATGGGCCAAATGGGACTAGGATATCTGGTTAGCATAGATGAGTTGGACCGAAGGGTCTGTTTCTGTGCTGTAGATCTCTAGGACTCTGATCCATTGTAAAGTAAATTTAGCTGGGATTGCAAATGTTTGCCATTTGTTGCTACAGTATTCTGCAGTCTTTTGTAAAATGTGGCTCTGCTACTTTCACCCAACACCCACTCCATCCATGCTAGTTATCCTAATCATTTTCTAGTAGCACTTAAAATCTAGAAAACCCTAAATGATGATACGGAACACAGCTTGTGGAGGAAACCAATAACACTGTGCCCCACCTGGTCACCAACTAACCTACACAGTGTCTGTGCACAATGCCAAAAGCTATTTCTACCCATTCCTTGTACAGAGATCTATGTTGAAATTCATCAACTATCCATTCTACACCCTGAACATGCACCTTAATGATAACCATTTAGCTTTTCTCGGTGTCCCCATGGTGGTCACTGCCACCAATCCCTCCTCCTGAAGCCAACCATGCTCTCTGATGCTGCTCAGTAAATGTCCCATCTTACCTGGTGTCTCTCCTGTCATCATCCTGACCCCAAGGTCACAAATGCCACTGCTGTTACCCCCAGCCTTGACACTTCTGGCAGTGATTTTCCTGCTGCCCTAATAGGCTCTTTGCACCCTTCTGAATGTTCAATAAACAGGCTCCCAAGATTGTATTTAGCCCAGACTTCTGACTGACTTTAACAAGAGCCCTTAGACAGGACTGATGAGACCCCTTGCTGCACTATTTGCAGCCTCCCAAACTGACTGTTTTCCCTGATTGCATGTTCTGACCCTAGGGAACTGAACCCTGAGCAGGCAACAGCAAAACCCCTGATTATGTCCAGGCTATAACCATGACTGACAGTACCCAGACCCCTAAATGACAACCATTCCCATTGGGCTGAGGACTGTCCCACACCAGGTACTAACATAGCCATTTGGTTGAATGTACATCTAGATTATTTGCCATTAAGGTAGCTGACTCGTGCTATAAGTGTTAGATGGAGGTCTTGGTGTGCGATACAACTGGATATCCCTCCCCCATTGTACTGATAGTGTTTGCCTCTGTCTGAATGCCAATGTATGAACAGTCATGGCATAAATGCTGCAACCATACAAGTAAGCTTAAGCACCTTCATTCTAAATGCATAACAACGAGCAATGAAATGATTGCAAATTAGATATGGAAGGAGTTTGCAACCAACTGCTTCATGTATTTGTTACTTGAATGTTCTAGCTACCAGAAGCACATTGCAGCTAGAGAATGGCAAGTGATGGGAGGAAGCAATTTGTCGTGGTACTGCCTGCACCAGGCTCTACCTGATTGCAAGGTACACCCTACATAACCTTCATGTTCCCCTTTTACTTCACACCACTGAAAGCCCATTTCTCCTACCTCACCATGTGGCGACCTATAACAGTGAACTTCACCTATAAATGTCCTGTCCCCTGAAACCTGGCTTGTAACTTATTTATGCCTACCCTGCTTCCCCTGTGGAGGCCAAGGTCATTAATACTGTTACTGCACCCCAACCCAACATTTTACCATGCCTTCTGATGTTCCACACACCGTGCAACCACACCACACATGAAACTCCCCCATCAATCTTATCCTCACCACTGCAATGCCTCTTTCCTCCCCACTCCCCCAAGCCTTTATTCTTGACTTCATTTTGCAGTAATACCCCAGCTTCTCCTATAAAACCCCCCTATCATGATTGACCAATGGATATCCAGGATTATTTTCACCCCAGACTTTGACCAGTTTTGATGAAAAAACCCTAGTCAGGAAATAACAGACACGTAACTGCTATCTTAAGCAAACAATATGCAATTCCTCTGGCTAGTTCTACAAGTGTTATTGTACTGGTGCTTGCCAATTTCCCAGACTGTAGCTGGACAAATCCCCTGTTATAGGAAGGATATTATTAAGCTAGAGATGGTTCAGAGGAGACTTACCAGGATGTTGCTGGATATGTTTTCCGGGTCCTTAAGGGGGAGGGGGAGCAGCCCCAGATCGTGGTCCACGTTGGCACCAACGATATAGGTAGGAAGAAGGGTGAGGATGTCAGACAGGCTTACAGGGAGCTAGGTTGGAAGCTCAGAGTTAGAACAAACAGAGTTGTAGTCTCTGGTTTGTTACCCGTGCCACGTGATAGAGAGTCAAGGAATAGGGAGAGAGAGCAGTTAAATGCGTGGCTACAGGGATGGTGCAGGAGGGAGGGATTCCGGTTTCTGGACAACTGGGGTCCTTTCTGGGGAAGGTGGGACCTCTATAAAAAGGATGGGCTACACCTGAACCTGAGGGGCACCAGTGTCCTTGGGGGGAGGTTTGCAAGTGCTCTTTGGGAGGGTTTAAACTAACTCCGCGGGGGCATGGGAACCAGGACTGTAGCTTTAGGGTACAGGACCTTGAGTGTAGGGAGGTTAGGAATAATGCAGCGATCTCTAAGGAGGGTGCCTGTAACCAGAAAGGAGGATTGAAGTGTGTATACTTCAATGCCAGAAGTATAAGGAATAAGGTAGGTGAACTTGCAGCGTGGGTTGGTACCTGGGACTTCGATGTTGTGGCCATTACAGAGACGTGGGTAGAACAGGGACAAGAATGGCTGTTGCACGTTCCAGGGTTCAAATGTTTTAGTAGGATCAGACATGGGGGTAAAAAAGGGGGAGGCGTGGCATTACTTGTCAAAGACAGTATCACAGCAGTGGAATGGACAATGGAAGAGGACTTGCCATCTGAGGTAGTTTGGGCTGAGGTTAGAAATAGGAAAGGTGAGGTCACCCTGTTAGGTGTTTTCTACAGGCCTCCTAATAGTCCTAGAGAAGTAGAGGATAATATTGCGAGGATGATTCAGGAAAAGAGTGAAGGTAGCAGGGTGGTTGTTATGGGGGACTTTAACTTCCCAGATATTGACTGGGAGAGCTATAGCTCGAGTTCATTAGATGGGTCGGTGTTTGTACAATGTGTGCAGGAGGGTTTCCTGACACAATATGTCGACAGGCCAACAAGAGGGGAGGCTATATTGGATTTGGTTCTAGGTAATGAACCAGGCCAGGTGTTAGACTTGGAGGTAGGTGAGCACTTCGGGGACAGTGACCACAACTCGGTGACTTTTACTTTAGTGATGGAGAGGGATAATCGTGCGCCGCAGGGCAAGAGCTATAGCTGGGGGCAGGGAAATTATGATGCAGTGAGGCATGACTTAGGTTGTGTGGATTGGAAAAACAGGCTTCAAGAGAAGAACACTAATGAGATGTGGGGATTGTTCAAGGAGCAGCTACTGCGTGTCCTCGATAGGTATGTACCAGTCAGGCATGGTGTAAAGGGCCTTGTGAGGCAGCCGTGGTTTAGTAAGGAATTGGAGTCCCTTGTGAAAGGGAAGAAGGCGGCATATGTAAAGATGAGGCGTGAAGGTTCAGTAGGGGCGATTGAGAGTTATAAGGTAGCCAGGAAGGAGCTAAAGAGGGAGCTAAGAAAAGCGAGAAGGGGACATGAAAAGTCTTTAGCTGGTAGGATTAGGGAAAACCCAAAGGCTTTCTATAGGTATGTCAAGAATAAAAGGATGACTAGGGTAGGTATCGGTCCAGTCAAGGATAGTAGTGGGAAGTTGTGTGTGGAGGCGGAGGAGATTGGAGAGACATTAAATCAGTACTTTTCATCAGTATTCACTCAGGAACAGGACACTGTTGCTGATGTGAATATGGAATCACAAATAATTAGAATGGATGCCCTGGAAATATGCAGGGAAGAGGTTTTGGGAATATTGGAAAGGATGAATATAGATAAGTCTCCTGGGCCTGATGGCATTTACCCCAGGATCCTATGGGAAGCTAGGGAGGAGATAGCAGAGCCATTGGCCTGGATTTTTATGTCGTCATTGTCAACGGGAATAGTACCAGAGGACTGGAGGATAGCGACTGTGGTCCCATTGTTCAAGAAAGGGAGTAGGGATAGCCCTAGTAACTATAGGCCAGTGAGTCTGACTTCAGTGGTGGGCAAAGTCTTAGAGAGAATGGTAAGGGATAAGATTTATGAACATCTGGGTAGGAATAACGTGATCAGGGATAGCCAGCATGGTTTTGTGAAGGGCAGGTCGTGCCTCACAAACCTTATTGAGTTCTTTGAGAAGGTGACTAAGGAAGTGGATGAGGGTAAAGCAGTAGATGTTGTGTATATGGATTTTAGTAAGGCGTTCGATAAGGTTCCCCATGGTAGGCTAATGCTAAAACTTCGGAGGTATGGCATTGAGGATACATTAGAGGTTTGGATTAGGAATTGGCTGGCTGGAAGGAGACAGAGGGTAGTAGTTGATGGATTATGTTCATCTTGGAGCGCAGTTACTAGCGGTGTACCACAAGGATCTGTTTTGGGACCATTGCTTTTTGTTATCTTTATAAATGATCTAGAGGAAGGACTTGAAAGCTGGGTAAGCAAGTTTGCGGATGACACGAAAGTCGGTGGAGTTGTGGATAGTGAGGAAGGAAGTGGTAGGTTACAGCGGGATATAGATAAGTTGCAGAGCTGGGCGGAAATGTGGCAAATGGAATTCAATGTAGCTAAGTGCGAAGTCGTTCACTTTGGTAGGAATAACAAGATGATGGATTACTGGGCTAATGGTAGGCTACTTGGTAGTGTGGATGAGCAGAGGGATCTTGGTGTCTATGTACACAGATCTCTGAAAGTTGCCACCCAGGTAAATAGTGCTGTGAGGAAGGCATATGGTGTACTGGGCTTTATTGGCAGAGGAATTGAGTTCCGGAGTCCTGAGGTCATGTTGCAGTTGTATAAGACTCTGGTGCGGCCTCATCTGGAGTATTGTGTGCAGTTTTGGTCGCCATACTATAGGAAGGATGTGGAAGCTTTAGAACGAGTGCAGAGGAGGTTTACCAGGATGTTGCCTGGAATGGTAGGAAGATCGTATGAGGAAAGGCTGAGGCACTTGGGGCTGTTCTCATTGGAGAAGAGAAGGTTTAGGGGAGATCTGATAGAAGTGTATAAGATGATTAGGGGTTTAGATAGGGTAGATACTAAGAACCTTTTACCGCTAATGGAGTCAGGTGTTACTAGGGGACATAGCTTTAAATTAAGGGGTGGTAGGTATAGGACAGATGTTAGGGGTAGATTCTTCACACAGCGGGTTGTGAGTTCATGGAATGCCCTGCCCGTATCAGTGGTGAACTCTCCTTCTTTATGTTCATTTAAGCGGGCATTGGATAGGCATTTGGAAGTTATTGGGCTAGTATAGGTTAGGTAGGACTCGGTCGGCGCAACATCGAGGGCCGAAGGGCCTGTACTGCGCTGTATCCTTCTATGTTCTATGTTCTATGTTCTATGGAAGATTTGAGTCATAAAGAAAGGCCGGGTAGGCTGGGACCTTTTTCACTGGGGCATGGGAGGTTAAGAAGTGACCTTTTAGATATTTATATAATCATGAGCAGCATTAAGGTGTCCTTTTCCGAGGATGGGGCATATATTTTAATGAGAGAGATTTAAAAAGAAAACAGACACGGCAATTTTTTTTAACACAGAGGGTGGTTCGCATGTGGAAGGAACTTCCTGAGGAGGTGGATGCAGGCACAGTTACAATGTTTAAAAGACACTTAGATAAGTACATGAGTAGGAAAGGTTTGGAGACATATGGGCCAGAAGCAGACAGGTGGGACTAATTTAGTTTGGGATTTGTTCGGCATGGACTGGTCAGATCAAAGTGTCTGTTTCCATGCTCTTTGACTCTACATGAATGAGCCAAGTGGATGACTGACCATGAGCAAGCTTCTGGACCTTGTGTAAACTGTCAGTGACTGATGATATCAGGAAATCTTGACAGACACTAGCTGCCCCCTTGACTGGGCTGAGAACGGGTTCCCAATTGAGGGAAGGAAATATACCGTCCTTACTTGGTCTGGCCTAACCATGGCTCCAAATCCACAGAAATGCCTTCTGAAGTTTCTCAGTTCAAGAGCAATAAAGGATGAACTATAAATGATGCCCACATCCCATGAATAAGGCATGGATGATGCAAACATGAGGGTAGGTGGTAAGTGAGTAAACCCTAGGCGAGCAAGTGAGCAGTCCTGAGATTCAGACTTGTCCAATCCATGACCTGAGTTCCTGTACATAACGTGTCCTTGCTGCAGCCTTTCAAGTTAGTTGCCATAATGCCCTGCAACATAATTCTGTTGTACTTGAGTAGCTTGCAAGTACAAAGAAGAAGTGGCATCATGGTTGTGAGGTAGTTGGCAAATGCCAGTGTCCATGGATGAGGGGTGTATATGGCAGGTGCCAGTGGATCATGCCTGGAGTTGCTGTTTGGTCCTAAGCAACGTGGATGTTCTTTAGCATAAGCTGTGTGCTGAAGTTGTCAGCTATTTCCAAGGTAATGTGCATATTGAGATTTCTTGACATCTAGCTTGTTCAATGCAATTGTTAAAATAGGAAGCAGAAAATTAATAAACATAAGATATTAGAAGCAGAGTGAGGCCTTTTAATCTATCAGATCTGCTCTGCCATTCAATTCTGGGGGATATAATGTTCAACTCCATTCTCTTTTCTTCTCTTCCATAACCTTTGATCTCTACACTCATCAAGAGCCCATCTACCTCCATCTCAAATGCATAAAGTGACTTAGCATCCACAGCCTTCTTTGGCAATGATTTCCTCTTCACCTCAGTTCTAAAGAGGTCATTTCTTTACGCTAAAACTGTGCCCTCAGGTCCTAGTTTCTACCCCTCGTTGAAAAATGTTCACATCCACTCTAACCAGACCTCTCAGTATTCTACAAGTTTCAATGAGATCACCCCTCTTCTTCTTAAACTCCACCAGAGTCCTCAACTGCTCTTCATATGAAAGATAGCATCCAGGTAATTGTCTCCCTCCCTGATGTGTCAGTGTTCAAAGTTCATACTCCAGCTCATCAACTCTGAGCCAGAGTTCCTCAAGCAACCAGCACTTGCTACAGATGTGTCACAATGGAGTCCACCAGCTTCCACATCATGCTGGTACTACATATTCATCTGGCCCTGCATCTCTATTTCATTTGCTCACTTCTTAGTTTGTTTTTAAATATTTCCTAATTGCTCTTTTAGTTTGTAATCTGCAAACATTTGTCTGAATTGCCTTCGATCTGAAGATCACATAATAGATAGTCAAATTAGCAAGTATTACCAGCTAATGAACTTACAGTTTTCACATGATGTCACTCTTTCAGTTGTATTGGGCCCCCTGATCCTGGGCTTCAAGTTATCCTACTAAACAAAAACATTACAAACCAAAAACCAAAAAATACCTCTTCCCCCTCTGCACTGAATTCCCACGATACTTCCAAATTCCCCAAACTATATACTCACTTGGAATGTGATCTCCCCTTCCTAACTGCATGAAGCTTCCTGATTTTGCACTTTCAACAGTCCCTCTCTTAAATAGAACTAAGATGAGCTGAGATGGCTCTCTCAAGTTAAGCTTCAATAGTAACCAATATCAATTAAGGCCCTATTCATGGCTCAGGTGATTTAATAATAACTGTCCCTCAGCTGCTACCTTATTAATCTTTCAAATAACCTAGTGAATTTTAAACTTTTAAAAAAAGAGAATAAAAAGAAAGGTTTACCAATTCTATTCCCATGCTGTCTCCTGAACCATAGATTCAATCAGGCTGTGTCTCACTCTAGATGTGATCTCCTTCCTGACTATACGAAGCTTGCAGACTTCCTGGATCTCTCCATCTCTATATCCAGCGACTGATGCAACACGGACATCTGTTTCAAACCCACCAACTCTCACAGCCACCAGGACTACACCTCCTCACATACCTCCACCGTATCTGCTCCCAGGAGGAGCAATTCCACGTCAGACATCTCAGATGGCCTCCAACATCAAGCACCACAATTTCCCCTCATCAACAGTGCCCTCCAGCACATGTTCTCCACTTCCTGCACTTCCACCATTGAACCCCAATCCTCCAACCACAACATGGATAGAAACCACTGATCCTCACCTTCCACCCCACTAATCGCTGGATACAGTGCATTATCCTCCATTGTTTCAGATCGCAGAGATCTGATTGAGATATATGTCCCTCCTTGCCCCTATCTGCATTCCGCAGAGACCAGTCTCTCCATAACTCCCTTGTTAGGTCCATGCCCCCACCAACCCACCCTCCATAGCCGGCACCTTCCCTTGTGTAAAACTTGCACCAACACTTCCCCCCCTCACCTCTATCCAAAGTCCCAAAGGATCCTATCACATCCAGGACAGATTTTCCTGCACATCCATCCACCTCATCTACTGTGTCCATTGCTCTCCAAGTGGTTATCTCTACATCGGGGAGAAAGGACACCACCCTGCGGAGCATTTCAGGGACCTGCTCTGGGACACACGCACCAAACAACCCCACTGTCCTGTGGCTGACTACTTAACTCCTTCTCCCACTCCCCAAAGGACATACAAGTCCTGGGCTTCCTCCACCACCAAACCCAAACCTCTCTGGACAACTGGAGGAAGAATGCCTCATGTTCTGCCTCGGGACCCTTCAACTACATTGCATCAACATCGACTTCATCAGTTTCCAAATCTCCCCTCCCCTCACCTCATCCCAGATCCAACCCTCCAACTCAGCACCACCCTCTTGATCTGTCCCACCTGCCCATTTTCTCACCTAACTGCCTTCTCATCTATGCACTCCACCCTCCTCACTGATCTATCATATTTACCCCCAACCTGCATCCACTTATCACCTTGCCAACCACTTTCTCCCCAGCCCTACCCCCACCCTCATGTTTATCTCTCATCCCCCTTCCCCCTCCACATTCCTGATGAAGGGCTTATGCCCGAAATGTCGACTCTCCTGCTTCTCGGATGTCCCCTAACCTGCTGTTCTTTTCGATTCTGACTCCCCAGCATCTGCAGTTCTCACTTTCTCCTGTACAAAACTTGCAGACTAATGACGTGAATTGGGTTGTCAACAAAACATTTAATGAGCAATAGTCCCTCTTTGGTCGCAACTTGCTGCTGCAAAGTGAGAAATATGCCTCACTGGCTGATAAAAGTATTAAAAAAGAGTAATATGGTCCTGACATTGAGATAAGTCTCACTGTACCTTTCATCCAATTTTGACACTAATTTTGCCACAGCTCATATAACTTAGACCCCAGTAAGATTCTGGCCATAGCTTTAATTTCATTTTACACTTGATCTGTGAGCGGTAATGGAGTGTTTGAAGTTTATTGCTTTATGCATTTTTAATGAAGGTTTACAGTATGGTTTAGAGCTTGAGGTGAACAGTTCAGAGCACTGGAAATGAGTGTAGGAAAACAATCTTCTGTTGCTCAGCAACAATATATTCTATAATATAATGAGACATGAAGACAGAACTATTCAGTGTTTGGTGAAGTGTACAGGATCCTTTAAGAGATACAGGTCACTCAGAGAAAAAAGTCTGTAACAGTAGCAGTGCTGTTTGCATGTCCTCAAAATAGGCAGGGCAGAAAAAAAATGTTGTGAATGACTGAGATCCAGAAAAAGAAAACTGCTGGAAGCCGACTGTATAGAAAATCCAGGTGTTTGCTCCAAAGTACTTTGAAGTCTGTAAAAAGAATGCTCCAGAAACCAATTGTATCCTTGCCTACTAAATAAGGAACTGTAAAATGGAGGTAGAGTGAAGTTTACTGAGGTTTGAGTATCTGTAAGGTTTTTGTTGAGTTAAAAGGGTTGACTATTTCTGATATTTTTAATAAGACTGTTATAAATATTTCTAGTATAGTGTAAAATGGTATGTTTTTATTTCTTTTTTGTGTAATTGACTTTAATGTTCCTTTGTCAAAAGTACATTGGTGACATACTCCAATTATGTTCAGTAACTGACCATAACAAAAAGGGAAAATAAAATTTATGATCTATCATTACCAGGTTTCATTCTGGAATCTGACTTGTCCAGTATTACATTGAGCTGGGAACACAACATTATACATCATCACCTTTGCACATTCGGTGTTTATCTCATTACTCTACACACCAATCCGGTTGCCTTTTGGCATGCAGGTTCTATTTCATAGCTTCTATTTCTACCTAAGACAAGTTTTATTGTGAAGAGACAGGTCAACTAAACCAGGTATCAGAACAGTCAAACTCTTTGGTATAGTTTAGCGTTCCTGACATTAGTATTATTGAGCAATTAGCAGTGCCACTCTTATTCTGCTGTTTAGCTCATTTTTCAAGCTCATTTTTTAATCATTTTAAATTTCCATGTATAATCCTGTGTAATAAAATTGGCATGCTTGCTGATGTGGTGTAGAAATGACAATTAGAAGAAAATAGAATGAATGCAGAAATATTACAAGTATGTACCCTACAGGAATAACTCAATGTTTTGAAAATGTTTGATTTAAAAAAAATTCTTCACAATGTGCAACACTTTTCTAGCATGGTAAATACAATGGTATGCAAGGACTTGACCTGGAACATTTCATTACCTTGAAAACTTCAACTCAGAATCTTCAAATGCAAATACAGCTTGTGAATAAATTATCCTTATGACTGATAATGTGGCATTTGAGAATCACCTCGAAAATATGTTTCAGTAAGCTAAACCTGCCTGCTAAAAGCCCTGGGGTAAGTATAACACCCTCTTAAGGCATACTCATCTAAATAACAGGGAAATTGTTAATAGTAATAAAAAAAAGCTTAATAGTGCCTGTCACTTTTTTAAAAAAAATGAGAACTGAAAACCTTTTCACGATGGTTCTATTGACAGCTAGATTACAACTAAAAGTATAAGAGTGATTTTCTTGTCATTAAGTGCTTTGTGAACATATTTTGAAATCACATTTTATCCAATTATTCATACACTTAAGGATTATTATTCACAAGTTATTTTTTTGAAGAGAAAATTCTTATGACTGGAGAAGAAAGGACATTAAAGGTTACTAAATTAAGGTGGACTTCAGACCAAATAGCATTATGGAGTTGGAAATGCAGAGTCATGATGTGATTAATTGGTTGAATGGTTCAAAAGGGCTACATAACCCATATATGTTCTCATTAACTAACTTCATTTTAGTAGTACATGAAAGTACATTAGCTTGATGCAGTCATTAGTTGCTTTTTCTGTCTCTCTGGGGAAATACCTTGCCTTTTGTTCAATGTCTCCCAAGGTAATTCAGCTAAGGTTAAAACTGAATTTATGGAGACGAGTTTGAGAGAACTCACATCTCGTTAATATTGGACCCCTACTTATTCTAGCATTGAAAATTATAATCACTACATTGTATCTTGGAAGTTTCTGTTCAAGTGCATAGTATTTGATAGAGAAATTCATTAATACTAAATTAGTTTCTGAAATATAGGCTGTTAGAAGAAATGTACCGAAGTGAAGATATAGCTCACATTATATAGATTTATTTGGAAATAATTATGGTTGTTCAAGTGTTTAGTTTAAGCATGACGATAAATGCTTGTCAGCATTTATTTGCAGTACTAAAATGTGGAAAATAAAGAGAGCTCCAATGTCCTGCTGATGGCTTGTAATCCAAAACGCACCATACCTTGACTAATCTGTTCTATTACAGCTACAGCACTGGGATTGTTAAAAATTACACAGTATGCCCAGTCCATAAATAATCTTAACAATCCAGTTTAGCTAATTACCATCCCATCAGTATAATCTTAATCATTGGTAAAGTAGTGGAAAATATTGGCCAAACCACAATCAAGAGGCACTTCTCATCAATAATCTGCTCAGTGGTGCTTGGTTTGGATTTATCCAGGATCAGTCAACTCTTGTGATTTATAACACCCTTGGGTCAAATCAGAAACACAAAAGCTAAATTTCAGAGGTGAGGTGAAAGTGACTGTTCTTGACCTCGAGACACCATTAACAATATGATACTGAGCATCTCAATTCAAACTAAAGTCATTGGGAATCAGAGGACAATTCTCCAGTGGGTATAGTATTCTTCTTTATTTCTTTGCCAAAGGTAGATCCTTGGTGGTATTCACCAAACCATGGCAAAGTGCCATGATTTTTTAATGCCAGGTAATGTAAGGTCTCAGTTTTACCTCAATTGAAAAACAGGGATTCAACCCCTGTTTGCATTAATCTGACCTAAACACCAACTAACTAACTGAACAAGTCCCTGGCTACAGTAAACTCAACACATGCTAATGTGGTTCTGGTTATTTGAGGCTAGTCATGTCCATCCCAAGACATTATTGCAACAGCTTCTCAGAATAACATGTAGGTATAGTCATCTTCAATTGCTTCATAAATGACCTCTCTCCATCATAAGATCATAAGTGGAATTATCTGTTAATGATTTTACAGAGTTGAGTTCCATTTACAATACTTCAGATAACAGGTCCATTCAACCATGAAGCAATATATGAATAAAATTCAGGCTTAGCCTGTTAAGTACTATTCACAAGTAACATTAGAAATTAATGTTCACTCACGTATGTGCCAGACAATGTTCATCTCAATTTTCATCCCTTATGTAAGAGAAACAAACCCACCTGCCAATTAATAACACAAATCATGACAGGTATTGTTTCTTCATTAATGCTAGATGGATATCCGGAAACCCTATCTAACAGAATTGTGAGAACACCCTCGTGACATAAAGTGCAATGGTTGAAGAAGAAGGCTCACCTGCTGCATGCGACCGAAAAGATAAACACCTTAACAGAACTTCAGAGGAATGGACAGTGAGTAGAAAAAGCAGAAGTACTTTGAATCCTGGACACTGGGGTACCAAGGTCAACACGTTTTTCTTGTTTTGACCAAGAATTAGGTTTGAAATGTTAATGAGCTAATAAAAGTCAGAATGTCGAAAGACCTGAAAGAGAGACTTGACTTAGGGGGAAACACGGTTAAAGGACATCTTTTGTGATTGAGCCATTCAAATAATGGCAAGGTCATGACTGAGTGAAATTGGTCTCTATTGGCTTTACTGCATAATGAAATTATATCAGAGATGTTTGAAGAATAATTAGCACCTCTGCAGTGGGGAAGATGCTTGAGTGTAATACCAAGGAAGAAATAGCAAGACATCTCGAAAGAAATTCTCCAGTTGTACAGACGCTGCATGGGTGCACGAAGGGCAGGTCATGCTTCACATATCTTTTGGAATTCTATGAAGACATTTCAAGCAAGGTGGACAACAGGGACCCAGTGGATGTAGTGTACCTAGATTTCCAAAAGGCCATTGACAAGGTGTCGCACATGAGGTCGTTCCATAAGATAAGGATGCATGGTGTTAGGGATAGAGTATTAACAATGATAGAGGATTGATTGACTGACAGGAAGCAAAGAGTGGGGATAAATGAGTACTATTCTGGCTGGCAATCAGTAACGGGGATCAGTGTTAGGACCACAATTATTTACAATTTATATATATGATTTGGAGTTGAGGACCACGTGTACAGTGTCAAAATTTTCAGATAACACTAAGATGAGTGGCAGAGCTATGTGTGCAAAGGACTGTGAAACTTTGCAGGAGAACAGAGATACATTGAGTGAATGAGCAAAGGTCTGCCAGATGGAATGCAATGTTACTAAATGTGAAGTCATACATTTTGGTAGAAGGGTTGTTAATCTATGGAATTCCTTGCCCAGGGAAGTAGTTGATGCTACTTCAGTAATCACTTTTAAAGCTAAGGTAGATACTTTTTGAAAAATAAAGGAATTAAGGGATATGGTGAAAATGCGGGTAAGTGGAGCTGAGTCCTCGAAAAGATTGGCCATGATCTAATTGAGTGGCAGAGCAGGCTCAAAGGGCCGGATAGCTTATTCCTGCTCCTAGTTCTTACATTCTTATGTTCTAACAAGAAGAAAGAGGGATTTTGGATGATGGTTTCAGAGGCCATAGTCAGGCAGAAATTGGAACGGATGGTCTTGGGTTTTGATGATTGCAGCAGACATCTATGCTCCTTACCTTTCACCAACAGTGGAGATAGAATGCCTTTCCTTCCTGCTGTTTAATCTGAGCTATTAAATTTGAGGGGTGGCCTCTTTCTATCCACCTTCCCTAGCCAAACATATTATTGTAATGGGACAGAGTAAAGTCTTTAAGTGAACATTAATCAACAGTTTAAGGGCTTCAGCAGGCTGCCCGCTACATTGCCCACATTTTGTGATTAGGGCACAGACCCTCCAAAGATTTTCCCACCCAGACCCATTCCCCTACCCTACAACCCTACATTTCTATGACTAATGCAACTAACCTACACATCCCTGAACACTATGGGCGAGTGGGTTGACCACCCACTTTATTTTATGTATTTCCCCCATTTCAAATATACCAGCTGGGGTGGGGAAAGGTGGGACCAAAATTCATCCCTTGGAGGACAAACCAGATGTTCAAAGTGTCCAGGCGTTTGCTTATAATGGAGTAATAAAATTCAGCTCAGATAATGTAATATACTTAGTCTCACTTGTGTTGCACGAAGTCTAATCACTGCCCTTAATATGCAATACATCAAATTATTGATTATTACCATTTATCAAAAAGAAAACCTAATACCTTCACTATTTTATTGAGAATGAATGCAGCTTCCTCAGTTGCTCCACATAACTGAAGTCCCTCACCCAGGTACAATTGTCATAAAGGTTTTCTGCACTCTGTGAGGCATTGACACTCATTCTACAGTGTGGTGCTAATTAACACCATATTACAGCTAAGGTCTAATCTGTGTTCTCTAAAGTTACAGTATAACTTTCTACGAGGGGATTTATTGTTCATGTTAGGGCTCAAGTACATTAGCTGCAAAACCATTGTGAACCCAGTGTTGCATATTGTTTGGGACGTACGACGCAATAAATAGGAATTTACCTCGACAGTGTTGAACCTCCTGTTTCAAATGCAGAGTGGCAATCCTGTCCAAAGAGCTGCCAGTCAATCAGAGCCAACAACCTTTCAACAACCAGGAGCAATGGACGGTTGCCAGGCATTATTGTTGGAGTCCTAGGGAAAGGTAAGTGGGAAGGGATTGGAATTCTTGAAAGGGGAGGAAAGGGGGTTAACAGCAAAAGCAGAGTCAGTGCTCTAAGAATCACAGAAGAATTACAGCACAGAAAAGAGCCTTTTAATCACTCAATACCCTCATGAATGCCTTAGTTGAATCTGTCTCCACTACACTTCTCACAGTGCATTCCATATCTTAACCATTCACTGTGTGATAAAGTCTTTTTTTTTCACATTGCATTAGTTTCTTATGCAAATCACTGGATTCTTTTATGAGCGAGAATAATTTTGACCCATCTACTCTATCTAGCCCTCTCATGATTTTGGAAACATGTATCAGATCTCTTCATATTGTCCTTCTCTCCAAGAAGAATAGACCCAACTTCTTCAATCTATCCTGATAACCCTCATTCTCATCCCTAGAACCATTCTTGGAAATAATTTCTGCACTCCCGCCAATGCATTCATATTTTTACATAATGTAACACCTAAAACAGTACACAGTGCTCTAGCTGAGGTCTAACCAGTGTCTTTTAAAAGTTCAACATCACCTCCTTGCTCTTGTACTCAATGTTCCCTTAATAAAGATGATGATACTGTATGCTTTATTAATTGCTCTCTCAACCTGTTCTGTCACCTACACTGATCTGTGCACATATACATCCAGGTCCCACTGTTCTTGCATCCCCTTTGGAATTGTATGCCCTATTTCATAATGTCTTCCAATGTTCTTCCTACCAAATCTATCACCTCACAGTTCTCGCTATTCAACCCATCAGCATCTATCCACACACTCGTCAATGTTCTCTTTAAATTCTACATTGTCCTCATCACAATTTTCAATTATTTTCAATTTCAAGTCATCTGCAAAATTTGAAATTGTCCTTTGCCATCAAGATCAACAGCATTAGTATATATATCAGGGAAAAGCAGAAATAGCAGAATAAATAAGATCAGAAAACTGACCCCTGAGGAACTCCATTACAAACCTCCCTCCAGCCTGAGAAATATCAATTGACCATTACTCTCTGTTTCCTATCACTCAGTCAATTTTGTATCCGTGTTGTCTTCCCACTGGGTGTCACCTTTCCTTTTGTTGGGTCTTTCAGTTGACCACTCAATACGTGAGAATGAGAAACATCCCATAGCAGGCTATAAGCAAGTACAACATGGATAGCTGTGCAGTTGGCCCACTACCTATGACTGCAAACTCAAACAAATTACATTCATTTGGACCTCTTTTATCTCATCTCCTCTCCTTTGTTGCCCTTTTTATGTTAATGATTGAACAGACAGAAATTGCGTCTGATGAAAAGTAGATTTTGTGAATAAAGTAGTGGGAGTATTTTGCAAGACCGTGCAATCAAGTCATGATTCAGCCTTAGTATGATGATCATTAAGTATTTCTTTCTACAAATTTGAAGCAGTTTTTTCTGCTGTCAGATTGACAGATTATTGTGAATAATTCAGCATGATAGTCTGTATTTTGTTATTGTGCTGCAATAAGGCTTAAATTTTAGAAACAAAAAATACACTCAGTCTTTTTGGGTAGGCGAGAATATTTGCAATCACGATTAATGCTTGTCACAATATGAAGTACACATGAATGATGGATCTGAATTTGTAAAGTGATGCCTTGTCTTTGGGTAACTTGTAAGTGATATCATTCAGATGTCATTTCTAGTATAAGGAGCAATCTGTTGCTTTCTCTCTGTTTAGTTTATTCATGGGATGTAGGATATTTTTCATTTATGGATTGTGGGTGAGGCTGGCTTGGACTACCCATCCCTAGTCATTCTTGAGGAGTTGTTGGTAAGCTGCCATTTTGAATGCTGCAATCCATTTGGTGTAAGTGGACCAACAATGCCTTTAGGAAGGGAGCTTTAGGATTTTGCCCCAGTGACACTGAATATATTTCCAACTCAAGATGGTGAGTGGCTGGGAGGGGAACTTGCACGTGGTGGTGTTCCCAGTTAAACTAGCAAGTATAATTTATTTTCCATCTCTTATTACCATGAATAGATGGCCTTGGATTTTTTTTGGATCTGCAGTGTATGACTTGGAAGTGAACTTGGAGATGATGGTGATTACATGTCATTCTTGTTCCTCCCATTGGTCATGGTAGATAGAACTCTACTATGTAATCTCAAGGAATAACAGTGTTAGTTTCCTTCCCTTGCATTATTGATCAACATTACATATGTAAGGTTACATGGGATATGCAGTATAAGAAACAGATCATTTATCCCAACCAATCCATGTAACAAGTGCACAATTACCCCGGTGGTAATTTCCTTCCTGTTTGCCCTATGTTGTGGCAGTCTTTACATGGCATTTTGTATATAATGTTGGTCCTGTTGGTTGTGGGTTTGGGATCCTTTATTCTTGTTAGTAGCTGTTGTAGTGTGGTAGTTGGTTGTGGGTTACCATGTATAAAATATAAAGGATCCCTTACACAGGGTACACGAACACCAACCAGCCACCAAAAGACATGACCAGCTATCATTTGTATCCATACACAAGTTTGACTGGGACAATGTGTCCATCCTAGGACAGGCCAAACAGAGACATGCAGAGGAATTCCTGGAAGCCTGGCACTTAACCCAGAACTCTATTAACAAACATGTGGAGTTAGACCCCATATACCAACCAGTAAGAAACAGAACCAGCAACAAAACTGGAATTGACACCACCAACCCCAGCAGACCCAGACACAAAGAGCAAGCGGGACAGAACACCAGTGCTTCTCCAGAGGTGCACTGATGATGTCACCTAGAATTACGACAAAACATCTGCAAACAAACGTACCAGCTCAGTGAGCAAGTCAACAACCTCATCCACAACCTGAACTACAAATTTTCTCAAAAACTCTGAACAATTACATTTCTAAACAGTCGTCCAAATTATGTCATCTTGCATGTGTTTCGTGTCTCACTCAATAATTGTAAGTGCATGCTTTCTTGTTTTTATTAAACCAATTATACTTTTAGCTGAGAGAAGTTAGAGAAAAATTATCATTTAAGAAACTGATTTGTTTTTACACTGCTTTATATTACCATCTATTAGCCGAGGCATAGAATACAAGAGCAAGGATGATATGCTGGAACTGTATAAGATGTTAGGTAAACGACAACTAGAGCTGTTCTGGTCACTACATGTAGGAAGGATGTGATTGCACTATAATGGGTGCAGAGGAGATATACTAGCATTCTGCTTGGATGAAGGGTGCTGAGCTATGAGGAAAGATTGGGTTGGCTGGGGTTGTTTTCCCTGGAGTAGTGAAGGTTGAGAGAGTCCTAATAAACATATATAAGATAGGGTGAATAGGAAGGCACATTTTCCACTATTAGAGGTGTCAATAACCAGATTAAGAGGTAAGAGTTAGAAGGCTAAGTGGAGAAATAGGAGAACTTCTTTTACCCAAAGAGTGGTGGGAGTCTGGAACTCACTGCCTGAAAGGGTGGTTGAGTCAGAAATGATCGTAACATTAAAGTAGTATTTAGATATTTACTTGTTGCTTTGCCTCTTGGACTGTGTCCAAGAACTGAAAAATGGAATTCATGCAGTGAGATATTTATTGACTGGTGAGTACACAAAGAGCTAAATGCGTTCCTTCTGTGCTGTAACATTTGTATGTATAACTTTGAAAAAAAAAATTTTACAACTTGTGAGCCTGGCATTTATTGTCCATCCATATTACCCAGGAGAAGGTGGTACTGAGCAGCTACAGTCATAGGTACAGCCACAATAATGTTCAGGCCGGAGTTACAGAATGTTGACCCAGTGACAGTGAGTCAAGGACTTTAAAGCAGTCATTTTTCCATTTCAGTCCACAACTAATAATAAAGAAAGTAAAATAATACTAATCTAGGACTAAGATGATTGACTGCTAACACATATGACCTTTCTTTGTGCTATATATGGCTCCAACCAGCGTAGGGTTTTCCCTTGATTCACATTGTCTTCAGTTTTGCTAGAACTAATGAAGCCACACTCAACCAAATGCTGTCTTGATTTCACTTCCCCTCTTAAGCTCAGCCCTTTTGTTCGTGTTTGCTCCAAGACTATAATGCAGTCTGGGTTGTGTGGGCTTGTGGAACCTAAACAGCATCAGTCAGCGGGCTGTTACTAAGAAAGTGCTGTTTGACAGCTTGATATTCAGGACACTTTCTGCTAATGATTGAGGATAAACCGAAGGAGCAGAAAGTGGCTGGGTTGGATTTGTCTCACTTTTTGGTGAACAGAACACAGCTAGCCAATTGTCCACATTGCTGGTTAGAATCCAGTGTTTTAATTGTACTGGAACAGCTTAGTGATGGAAACCATAGTCTTTAGTATGCTTACCTGTTAGGGTCCATAGCCTTTGCATATACAGTACTTGCTCCCATTGTGGAGAAGGAGGTCCACAAACATTCCCATTGCCAATGATGGGGAGGTCAGCACATCACTGCTAAAGACAAGGCTGAAACATTTGCATGTATCTTCAATCGGGAGTTCTGAGTAGATGATCCATTTCAACCTCTTTTTGTCTTCAGCCAATTCAATTTACTCCATGTGATATCAAAAACTTATTTTTATCTTATTTACTTGTGGGATGTAAGCACTCTTGTCCACTAAAATACAAAGTAAACACTCTAATATCGTGCTGTTTAATCAATTGGAAAACATGGGATGAAATTACCAATAGATTAAAAAAACCCTCCTGTTTGAAAGAAGAATACCAATAGTTTACAGTGCATGCATCAAATGTTGACAATTACAAAACAGTCTGATGCAATTTTAAAAATAAAATTGTTTCATACATGCCCTTTTACAAAATGTCACAACTGCACCCATTAAATTGATCTGACTTTTACAGGCTTAATAGTGCCTTTAATTTTAGCAAGCAGTCAATAATGCTGAATATAAAGTTTCTTGAAATATCAAAGCATTGACCTGGATTTTGTGATCAGTGAAGAATGAACAACACTAGCCTTTCATGACATTTTCACTTACCCACAGATAAGAATTTATGGTTGTTAGAAATCCACTTTGACTCAGCTCCCTCTACAGAGAATCTGAAGCAAGTGTGAGTAGGACAAGCAAATGTGTGTTTTCTTAATCAATCAGATTGAAGAATTCTTATGGAAGCAAGCATGGTTTAATCATAATCCCCAAAAAGGGGTTAAAGTCAGTGATTAACATTCAACCAAATTTGGAACTGGAACAAAATGTGTCCCAAACTCATCCACTTCCAGTTTTAATGGACCCAGAGAAGGGACAGGCAACAATCCATTACGACAAGTGGGTTGGCCATTTACTGAGGTATTACAATCACTGATTATGCTACCAAATGTATGCTATGCCGATCACAACTAGAAGACTTCTGAAGGAGTCACATTGGACTCGGAATGTTAGCTTTCTTTTTCTCTCCACAGATGTTGCCAGACCTGTTGAGTTACTTCAGTACTTTTTGTTTTATTGTAAAGGGTAATAGATAGATTAAGTGAGTGGGCAAAGATCTGGCAAGTAGAGTATAATCTCTGAAATGTTAAATTGTTCAATTTCTTAAATGGGGTGATCCCAAAGAGATAAGGGGAATTCTTTTTTCACAGGTGGTTAAGAATTGTTTGAACTGTCTTCCTCAAAATGGTGTGGAAGCAGAAATGTTGAATATTTTTAAGGTGGAAAGATATTTGATTAGCAAGGGGTGTTGGAATGGTCATTGAGGGTAGGTAGGATTGTGAAGTAATTGGATCATATTGAATGACAGAGCAGGCTCAAGACACTCTAGTTCCATAGCTTGTTGGTTAGTGTACTGGTTTTGTAAACCAGGAGTAATGAGTTCTAGTTTCACTGTGCCCTTTGAAGTGTTTCACATTCCTGTCCCGTTCAACTCCTGCTCGTAATTTGTATATTGGCATGCTCTTCTTATGGGTTTTATAACCTTTCAGAATTCACTGAATGCTTTCAAGCTAATTTTGAGGTAACTCGTAAACAACCAATCTCTTTGATTCCGATTCTGTAAACCAAATGAGAGTAATGTCTTCAAGCAACATGCCACTAACCTTTAAAACATGAGAGACTTTCATTTGCATTTATCTCATTTGCTACTATTAAGCTTTAATTCCTAGAGCTAAAATTTAGAAACTAAAATGTATGAATGATGAATTAAATATTTGCAGCAGTGGTCACTTGCCTTCATTTCAGCAGTCATTCTATTCTTAACTCTTGCTGATCATACCTTGCAAAACCCAACACCTTCAAGGTGATCAAAGGGGCTGAATACATGAGCTGCATGATTTTAAAGCACTGGTTTTGAAACAGGAGATGCGTAAGTATTTGCTCTCGTAAGATAATCAATAAATACCACACTTGCCCCGTTAGTTTTCAATTTCTGTAATCAATCATTACACCCCAGGAGTACTGGACCCTCAATCTCCTGATCAATATCAGACAAGTGGCCTCTACTGGACCACCCAAGTACTATTAGATGCATCCCTTGATTGTGCCAGCTCCTCCAATTGCCTTTGAAGGCACTTTCCAGCAATTGGTAACCCGACGAACCATTATAATTTCCTTCCTGTGAGTGGGTCTCGCCACAATTGGAACATCTTTGTATTAAGAAATACCATCATATCTGATTCTGCAGCAATCCATGATATGTTCTTTTTCACTGTGGCCTTGTGCTGAAGGCTTCCCAGTGAACAGATCTCTCATCTGTCAATCACGTTTCCTTTGGGTGAGAAACCAATAGACGAAAAAAAATGGAGTCCTCATGAATCCTGGAGGACTATCAGGAAGCCAATTCTTTCTTG
Organism: Hemiscyllium ocellatum; assembly: GCF_020745735.1. Lineage (NCBI taxonomy): Eukaryota > Metazoa > Chordata > Chondrichthyes > Orectolobiformes > Hemiscylliidae > Hemiscyllium > Hemiscyllium ocellatum. The sequence goes on from NC_083408.1 coordinate 85,255,367, forward strand.
TTTCCCAATTTCAAAGCAGCACCCCTACCCCAAATGCACATTTGGGCTAAGCTCTAGCATGCTTCAGTTCTCCAGTGTTTTAAAAAGGACATAATTAAAAGATAATTAAAAATTGATCATGTGCAAGAATCGAAATAAAGGGCTGAAATGAAAAATAGGAGTAAGAGAGAGGAAAAAGACAGAAAGAAGTTAAAAAATATAATTATTATATCCTAGAGTTATTGCTAGTCTATTGGAACCCACCATTTTTAAGTGACCGATATCAGTTTCCAATGCTACACATTCGCAGTTAAACACAGAAATCGGGAAGTTTATGCCTGAGTCCAAATAATGATTAAAACTTAACAAACCACAAAAAATTACTGATACTTGAAAGGACCAGCCCTAAATTTTTCTGTCACGTTTAAAGATTATTTATCTTTTCCTAACACAAATCCATGTAATGGAACCTCCAGCAGCAGGTGGCAATGCTGAGGGAGGGCAGATGGAACAGTCTGTGGTGATTGTAGTGAGGTCAGCCAGGTGGACCTCATAGAATATGAGTTCCCTAATTAGGGCTGTTAATCTGGCTGACAGATAAGAACAAGAATGTCAGATATCCTGTTCACTCTAAGAGCTGGCTCTGAGGGAGCTGGATCAGTGTCAAGGGCTCTCCACGTGTAAATAAAGCATGACTTGGTGACCGCATACCAGCCTCTGAAATTATTTCAACTGGACCTTCTCTGGAAAAAAGGTGTTTTTTGAAGAAGGAAGGTCTCCTGTGAAGAAGGAGCAAACAGACAAAGGCTTCTTCAACCCAATTTAAACCACAGTCGATATTCCATACACATTATGTGCAATAAATAAAGTGCAGGAGGATCTTATAAAGGGAATTAGGAAAGCAATGAAAGTGTAGAACAACCCCAGCTATCCAAGCATCAAGTTATAGGGATAGAATAGGCCTGAGTCTGAGTGGAATCCTCTTTGGAGGATCAGTGCAGAGTCAATGGGCTGAATGGCCTCTTTCCACATTGTAGGGATTTATGATTCTATGACTAAAAGTGGATAACTACATGCATGCAGGCTTGAAAAAATGTATCCCAGGCTCTTATGATGTGGAGGTGCCAGTGTTGGACTGGGGTGGACAAAGTGACACGACACTAGGTTATAGACACTGGTTTATTTAAGATCACAGAGTGCTACTCCATCTTTAAGTGAAGTGGAGAGAGGTGCATAGGCACAGAACATATAAATGGAAAGATAGTGGCAAGATAATTCCAGGTAATTAAGAAATAAGAATGCCAACAGGTGAGTACAAATAGTGTGATTAGAATGTTGGCCTTCAATGTTGAGCCAACCTGTGAAATCAATCTGAAGCCCATCTAACCTACACTATTCAATTTTTGTCCATATGTCTATCCAATGACCACTTAAATGGCCTTAAAGTTGGCGAGTTAACTACTGTTGCAGGCAGTATGTTCCACGCTCTAATACTCTCTGGGTAAAGAAACTACCTCTGACATCAGTCCTATATCTATCAATTTAAAGCTATGGCCCCTTGTGATGGCCATCACCATCTAAGGAAAAAGGCTGTCACTGTCCACCCTATCTAATCCTCTGATTATCTTATATGTCTCAATCAAGTCAATCTCTCAACCTTCTTCTCTCCAGCAAAAACAGCCTCAAGTCCCTCAGCTTTGCCTTGTAAAACCTTCCCTCCATACCAAGCAACATCCTAATAAATATGCTCTGAATCTTTTCTAAGGCTTCTGCATCCTTCCTATAATGCGGTAACCAGAACTGTGCGCAATACTCTAAGTGCGGCAGTACCAGAGTTTATACAGCTGCAGCATGACCTCATGGTTCCGAAACTCAATCCCTCTACTAATAAAGGCTAACACACCATATGCCTTCTTAACAACCCTATCAACATGGGTGGCAACTTTCAGGAATCCATGTACATGGACACTGAAATCCCTCTGCTCATCTACACTACCAAGAATCTTTCCATTATCCCAGTACCCTGCATTACTGTTGCTCCTTCCAAATTGAATTACTTCACATTTTCCTCATTAAACTCTACTTGCCACCTCTCAGACCAGCTCTGCTGCTTATCTATGTCCCTCTGTAACCTACAATATCATTCTGCACTACCGACCTTAGCGTCATCCATAAATTTACTAACCCATCCTTCTACACCCTCATCTAGGTCGTTTAAAAAATGACAAACAGCAGTGGACTAAAACAGATCCTTGTAGTACACCACTAGTAACTGAACTCCAGGATGAACATTTCCCATCAACCACCACCCTCTGTCTTCTTTCAGCCCGCCAAACTGCTAAATCACCCTCAATCCCATGCCTCCATATTTTTGCAATAGACTACCATGGGGAACCTTATTAAATGCCTTACTGAAATACATATACACCACTCATAATGGCTTTACCCTCATCCACCTGTTTGGTCACCTTCTCAAAGAACTCAATAAGGTTTGTGGCACAGCCTACCCTTCACAAAATCGTGTTAACTATCCCTAATCAACTTATTCTTTTCTAATCAACTTATTTCTTTCTAAATCCTATCTCTTATAATCTTTTCCAACACTTTACCCACAAACAAAGTAAGGCTCACTGGTCTATAATTACCAGGGTTATCTCTATTGCCCTTCTTGAACAAGGGAACACCATTTTCTATCCTCCAGTCATCTGGCATTATTCCTGTAGACAATGACGACATAAAGATCAAAGCCAAAGGCTCGGCAATCACTTCCCTGGCTTCCCAGAGAATTCTAGTATAAATCCCATCTGGCCCAGGGGACTTATCCATTTGTTCACTTTCTAGAATTGCTAATATGTCCTCCTTGTGAACCTTAACCCCATCTAGTCTAGTAGCCTATATCTCAGCATTCTCCTTGACAACATTGTCTTTTTCTAGTATGAATACTGATTAAAAATATTCGTTTAGTACTTCCCCTATTTCCTCTGATTCTACGCACAACTTCCCACTACTATCCTTGATTGGCCCTAATCTTACTCTAGTCATTCTTTTATTCCTGATATACCAATAGAAAGCCTTAAGGTTTTTCTATCTGCCAATGACTTCTCATGTCCCTTCCTGGCTCTTCTTAAATCTTTCTTTAGGTTTTTCTTGGCTAACCTGTAACCCTCAAGTGCCCTAAGTAAGCCTTCACATCTCATCCTAAAATAAGCCTTCTTCTTCCTCTTGACAAGAGATTCAAATTCCTTAGTAAACCACGGCTCCAGTGTTTGACAACTTCCTCCCTGCCTGACAGGTACATACTTATGAAGGACCTGCAGTAACTGTTCCTTGAATAAGCTCTAAGTTTCAGTTGTGCCCATCCCCTGCAGTTTTCTTCCTGTCCGATGCATCCTAAATCTTGCCTAATAGCATCATAATTGCCTCCCCCCCCCAGCTATAACTCTTCTCCTGTTAAGGGAAGATTTGGTTGATAAATTTGATTGAATTTTTGAGGAGATAACTATGGGTGTTGATGACAGCAATGCATTTGATGTAGTCTATCACCTGTAGACTTTTGTGAGGTTTTTGATAAGGTCCCTCATGGCAGATAAGTTGACAAAGAGCCCATAGGAAAGTGATACGTTGGATCCAAAATTGACTGAGAATCATGAGGCATACCGTGATGGTACAAAGATATTTCTGTGACTGTAAGTTTGTTTTCAGTGGGGTTCTTCTGGGCTTGATGCTTGGGCTCCTGCTGTTTGTGGTGTATATTAATAATTTGGATTTCAATGAAGGGGTTTAATTGAGATGTTCATGGATGAAACAAAAATTGTCAGGCTGGTACATAGCAAGAAGGATAGTTGTAAACTGTAGGTGGGTACCAAGGGACTGGTCAGCTGGACAGAGCAGCAGCAAACAGAATTCAATGAATAAGGTGTGGACTGATGCACTTGGGAAGGGCTAACAAGACAAGGGATTACAGTATAAAAGTTAGGACCCTGGAATATACTGAATACCAAAGGGGTCTTTATGTGCAGATCACAGAAGGCAGCCAGGTAAGTAGATAAAATGATTAAGATGCCACACAGGATCCTTACTTTAATGGTTTAGTCAGAACAAGGAGGTTGTTCTGGAACTGAATAAAACATTGATTAGGTCACAACTGGAATTTTAGTCATCACATTGTAGAATGGATGTGCTTACATTAGTGAGGGAACAGTAAATAAACCTTTATGCCTGGGCTGGAAAATCTGAGATATGCGGAAAGATCGGATAGGTTAGGGTTGTTTTCCTGAAGCAGCAAATCTGATCGAGGTATATAGGGTAATTAGGACACAGATACGGTGGATAGGAAGTCATTTTTCCATTAGTTGAGGTATTGGTAAGCAGAAGGCATGGATTTAAGATAAGAAGGAGAAAGCTAAGAGAAGAGTCGGGAATAAAGTTTTCAACCAGAGTGTGGTGCCCGTCCGGCACTCATTGTCTGCAAGGGTGATTGAGTCAGTAACACTCTTAAAATTTAAGCGGTATTTAAATAACCATTTCCATTGTCATGGCCTCCAGGGCTATGGGCCAAATTAATATGGTCAGGCTTTTGTTGACTAATGTGGCGATGATGGGCCAACAGGCCTCTTTCTGTGCTTTAAATGTCCATGAATCTACAATAAATGCTTTCTTGTTTGACCATAATTTCCTTTAATTTTTGTAGCAATTTAATGCTAGGGAATAAAGAATCCTCACTTCATGATCTTTGGGTCATCCATATGTTCATATTTCATGTTACGTTCAAGCTGTTTCATGTATGTGAAGGCTGAAACTGGTATCAGTGTGATACCATTGCAGCAAAGCTTCTCAAAGAGCTAGACAACTTAGGCAGCAATGTCCTGATTTCTCTGTATTACTGTGGATGTGTAGACACTTGAAATTGGTTTCAAATATGCTCCTTAATCATGGGGAACCACACGATTATTTCCAGGGTAAGATTTGATCCATTAGCTCTTCTTTATATTTCTAAGTGGTTGTAGTGTGTAATGCCTCTGAGTCAGTATACACCTTGGTGGATTTTATAGATCATCAGATGTTCTTTAGTTGTCATGGTAATTACATTTACAAAATCTAATTGACCATCATCAGGAACCATCTGTACACTGTAGTGAATATAAATGACAGATAACCTGAATTTATTATCATTGTTACTGCCTGCACAAAATATAAATTAAATGCAATGTTACAGGAGACAATCCAAGTGCATTGAACGAAGAAAGGGCAGTAATTGTCAGGCAAGGTAGCTGAAGAACTGGCTGTCCCAATATTGACAGAAACCAGTAAAATATATTATGGAGAAAGCAGACATTTTGTTCAATTAGACAAAATGACTCATTTGAACAAAATGACTCAGACTATCTCGAGTATTCTGACTTTCTTTTGTCATTTCACACTGAATGTCAGTTACAGAGGACCAAATGTTCCAGCCATAGTGATGTTGAGAGCACTAAAGCTGCTTACAAATTTTTCTGCAACCCAACCCATTTATGATTTTTCAGTCATGTCTTTTCATCAGGGTTGAAGCATCACATAGTCAGTGAAGGCTTTCAAAGGGGAAGATCATTGAGCGTAAGAAGAGACAGATGTAAAGAGAACATGCCTCCTTCTCATGACAGTTGTTGCTGTATTCAGGTCATTTTTAAATGTCCAAGTCTTTCAGCAAATGACTCAGTCAATGAACAGATGAGTGAGTGAATGGATAGGTGGGTGAGTGGCACAGTAGATGATGTGCATGGGTGGGTAGGTCCGTGAAGTAAGTATATTGGTGTGTGAGTGATTTGGGTAGTGGGTGAGGTATGTAAGGTGAGTGAAGTGAATGAAGTGAGTTGATTGATAGGGGGTTAAAGGATGGGTGTGTAGGTGGGTAGGTGTAAAGGTGGATAGGTGAGAAAGTTATTAGTTAAGAGGTGTGGATTGGTAGGTAGGCAGGTAGGTGAAGTGAGTAGGTGGATGAAATTGGTGGGTGGGCAAAGTATCTTCAAGCCACACACTACCTTGACTTGGAACCAAAATCACCATTCCTATGTTGTTGCTGGGAGAAAATCCTGCAACTCCCTCCCTAATACCATTGTGAATGTACCTATACCCCAAGGACTGCAGTGGTTCAAGAAGGTGTCTCACCACCACCTTATACAGGGTAATTAGGGATGAGCAATAAATACCAACATTGCCAGTGATGCCCACTTCTCATGAACTAATAAAAAGAAAGTGGTACTTTAATTCTTTGAAAGGTGAGTAGTTCAGTGAAGTGGGATATTGGGAGGTGTATGTGTATGGAGGTGTTCAAGGCAGTTAGGTAAGTGGGTTGTTTGTCTGGTTAATAGAGGCGACAGGTCAGGTGTAGTTGGCATTGTCAGGGTTAGTCGGTTTTAGTTGTGATTAGTTGGACATGGATGAAGATAATTAGTTGACTTTTCCTGGCCCCTGATATCAATTGTTCTACCACTGGTTCCTGAATTCAGTTGCGAGAGTCTAAGCTCTGGAATTTCTTCTTTGAACCTCTGCACCTTTCTTTCATTATTTAAGACACTCATATCTTTACTGAGCTTTCGACCATTTGCCCCCATTTTGCCTGTGAGGTTTGTGTCTAGTTTTGTTTAGTACTCTGATGAAGCACTTTGTAACATTTTATTATATTAAGTATTATATTAAATACAAGTATTTTCCATTTGATTATAAGTAACTTAGGCCCAGCAGTTATAGGCAGTTGTCCTGAACATGACCTCTTTACTCCTACTCTGTTTTCTGTTCATTAACCAATTCTCAGTCTACACTCCTAATCTCATGATGTAATTAAATTAACTGAATCATACTACTTCTGCCTTTCTATGTGACCTTCTAATCATACCCTGTGATTTAACAGACACAACTACTTCGAACTGATCATCATAAAAGAAACATTTGTTCAAAGAGAAGTTATTGAAATGCAAACACTTTTGAGACTTTCAGACATGTCTTGTGAATGAATGCAGCTATTATTTGCACTCAGGAAATTTTCACTCATGTTTTCTTTGGTCTGAAAGAAAGTTTCTGAAGGCTGTTCCCTTAATTGCCTACATGAACCAATTTATAAGCAGCCTATTGAGCTCTTTGTACAGCATCATAATCCTGAGAAATTTATTCTGACAGTGAAGCTACCAATTGAAATATAATCTGTAGGATCATAAGATACAGGAGCAGAATTAGACCATTTGGCCCATCGAATCTGCTCTGCCATTAAATCATGTCTAACATATTTGCAACCCCATTCTTCTGCCTTCTCCCAGTAACCCTCAATCCTCTTACTATGTTTATAAAATCATGAGGTGCATGGATAGGATAAACAGTGGTGAGGAATCCTTGGTTTAGGAAGAAGGGTGGACAATTTAGAGGCCCCCTTAAAGAAGCTGATTTTATCAAAACAGACTCAATGGAGACTGAGGAACTGGGAGAATGAAATGGAGTTTCACCAGTTTGTTAATTCATGCTCTCCCAGGTATATAGTAAACAATGCAACAAGGGAGACAAAAGCAAGATAGAAGCTTGACAGATATAACTATTTGTATGTCATTGCTATCTCCACAAATCTCCTGAAAGCAACATCAAGTTGACACAGATAAAAAAAAACCCTGTGTATGCTGGAAATCAGAATCAAAAACCAAAATTGCTGGAAGTTGCATTTCCACAGATGCTGCCAGACCTGCTAAGTGTTTCCAGCAATTATGGTTTTTGATTCTTCTGCTCATGTTACTTCTCCAAAGAAACCTCAGATGTTGATGGTAATAGCAGCCCTAGGTCTAGTTCCTCCGACTCGAACTCAGACACGACAAGCATGCACTGGACCATGGCCCATCTCTTGTGCCCAGAATATCTTGGAAGAGTCTCTTCCTCTTCTTCCGGCAGTACCTGTATCGAGGCTGCATCCATTTCCAAGTCTGAGGCCTTCTCGACACTGTACAGAGGGGGAACACCTGCAGTTTAAGACAGGGCTTCTAACTGTTCTGAAGGGCCATGTTTTGTTCTTCCCTGTTTGCAAGATAATGGCTTTCAGGTGATCCACATGTTTGTTTAGGAATGTATCAGCTCTCACTTTGTATCCATACAAGGCTATTTCCATGGCTCCAGCATCAAACTTTATCCCCTAAATTAAATTGTCTCTCTTGCTTAGAGGAGGAATTTGCCTGGCATTGGCATTCCTGCTACCATTTTCTCCCCAGCTGTGTAAATATCAGGTTTAACGTGGTGTGGAGACTTCTCCCCGTCAGCAACTCGGCTGGAGCTATCCTTATTGTTGTGTGTGGGGTGGTCCTATTAACAGGAACTGGGATAGTTTGGTCTCAATTGATACTGTAGGCTGCTTCTTTAAGCCTTAATCAACACTGGCAACCCTTCAAAGGTTTTAGTGTCAGATGCCTCTGGGAAACCCAAGCCCCTTGTAACTGAAAATTCAGCAGGTCTATGCACAGTCAGAAGAATCACTCATTGCTTTTCATCTGCCCCAATATCATTTGCTTGGAAAGGATATTGCATTCTCTCAATATACTGGACCCCGTCTTTGACAGCAGGGTCAGATGAGTCAAGCTTCCCAAGTAGAGGGATGATGCCAAAAATGTTTACCCCAACTCCAAGATAGCAGTTGTAAGTTAATGTTCCATAGGTGCGACCTGTTCTCCCATCCCCACTGAAATAACAGCCGGGTCCTGTCAGTAAGTCTCTTTTTATTGACTAATGCACAGTACAGTGGCTGTGGCCAGCCAGCTCAGAGTCAGTCTTCAACTGAGGAGATTCTAATCTCCTGGTTATATATATTTTATTGCCAGCCAGCTTGGAGTCAGTCCTCAATTTAGGGGATTATAATCTCCTAGTTTTATATATGCATATTTTTGTCCAGGGAACTTCCTTCCTCCGCAGTACACTGGCTATGGCCAGCCTGCTTTGAGTCAGTCCTCAACTGAGGAGATTCTAATCTCCTAATTACATTGGTCAGTCAAGGCTTTCCTAATTTGCCCAGGTTAACAATCCCAATCAAGAACCTTGTAGTCAATGAGGTCAACCTGGTCCCAATCACTACAAAGATCTTAGACAATACAGAAATAAAATATCCAGCATTGCAGAGATAAAAGTTCAGACAACAGACCACAATGATATCTAGCTTTCAGTCCACAGCAGGCCCTGGCTCCACTCCATACCAGATATCACTTTGAGGACCACATAGCTGGGAGATCACTTCAGATCACGTTCAGATGACTTTGGGGCAGATGAAAAGCAATGAGTAATTCTTCTGACTGTGCGTAGATCTGCTGAATTTTCTGTTACAAGGGGCTTGGGTTTCCCAGAGGCATCTGACACCAAAACCTTCGAAGAGTTGCCAGTGTTGATTAAGGGCGGCACGGTAGCACAGTGGTTAGCACTGCTGCCTTACAGCGCCAGGGACCTGGGTTCAATTCCCGCCTCACATGACTCTCTGAGTGGAGTTTACACATTCTCCCTGTGTCTGCGTGGGTTTCCTCTGGGTGCTCTGGTTTCCTCCCACAGTCCAGAAATGTGCAGGTTAGGTGAATTGAGTGTTAGGTGAAGGGGTGAATGTAGGGGAATGGGTCTGGGTAGGTTGCCCTTTGGAGGGTCAGTGTGGACTTGTTTGGGCCAAAGGGCCTGTTTCCACACTGTATGTAATCTAATCTAATCACCACGCTGGGTTGTGGACACCAAGCTCAGCCAAGGACACCACACTGGGAGGACACTGCTATAGGTGGGGAAGCTGATACGCCAGGCCAGAAGGTTGCCATGACATGCCAGGAGGCCACTGCAGGAAGAGGCTCCTCAGTCAGACCATTAGGTCACCGAGTCACTCTGGGAACCTGCTGCGGGAATCCGAGAGATCATTATGCCAGGGAGGCTGCTGCGAGAGGCTGCTGTGCCAGGTCAGGAGGTCACCACACCAGGAGGCCGCAGTGGGGGTTCAAGAGATTCATCACGTCACACCAGGAAGCCACTGAGTGAAGCTGGAAGGTCGCCACACCATGCTGGGAGGTTACCGTTGGAGGCTGCTTTGCCAGGTCAGAAGGTCACCACACCAGGAGGCCACTGCTGGAAACTGGGAGGTCACCACACCATGCTGGGAGGTCACTGTGGGAGGCTGCTATGCCAGGTCAGGAGGTTACCACACTGGGAAGCCGCTGCAGGAGGTTAGGAGGTTAACACACCAGGAAGCCGCTGTGGGAGGCTATAATGGGAGGACACTGTTGTAGGAGGCCAAGAGGTCGCCACACCTTGCCTGGAGGCTACTGCACCAGACAGGGAGGCCATCATGCCAAGCCATGAGGCCACTCTGGGAGTCATCACCAGGGGCCAGGAGTCATTGTCAGAGTCCAGGAGTCATCACCAGAGTGCTGGAAAACATCAGAGGCTGTGAGAGAAGAAGGTTAAAAAGCACTAAAAGGAAGAAAAGAGAAGAAAAAGGAGAAGAACGGATAGAGGGGACGAGCTCTGGCTGGAGATTTCTACTCCACCGCCATGTTGGAGGATAACTGAGGTGGATGGAACCTGCTGAATGGTAAATCCTGGTGATTATGAAGATACTTTTGGCATTAATTGTGGCCTGGCTTTGTAGGGCATCCAATGATGATGAGAATCTCTGACAGAAATACAGGTGCATCACCTTGGCCTAACCAGCTGCAGGCAATGGAATTACTGATTGAGGAAAGGTACAGGTTGTGTCACCCGTAGAGTGCACTGAGATGAAACTCCCAGGTTCTCTGTCTGTTGGTTCTGCTCTCTGTACATGGCTGATGGCACATACCTGTCTTTTTGAGAAGCAGGGGAACCTGGAGTGAAGCCAAGGTGAATCATTCCACTCTTATTTAGACATTAGCATTGATTACTCATGGCTAGAGCAATAATGCAGGCCTGAACACATTCCTGACAGCCACTGAACTCAGGCCTGACTGGACATGAGTTTCTAACATGACAGCCACTGATTCCAGGGAGGCAGCTAAGCATTTGCATGTACTTGCACTAGGACAGGCTGAAGATGGATGGACTGTTCCATCCTTCACTGTAGTGTAGTGAAGGCCTTCAGCATCTCTGCCTGATCTGTCTTTGCAGATTGACTTACGGCTGAGTAGAATGGCATTGTATGGGTGGCACTGGGCAGGTGCCTGGTCTCTGGATATCAGAGTCCTCAGGTATTTCTTTCTCCAGTAGCTGTAGACATGTGTCAGTGTTGTGGTCAGCAGATTGCATCCCCTAGTCCAATCTAGTCAGGATAGTCACGAAGGTGACAATATTTGTGCTGATGGAGGTAAGAGGGTCATCCAAATATTCCAAACAATATTTTCAGAGGTGCTTGTATAGGGCAGCCACTGTGTGCACTTTCATTTCACTGGAAGAACACTGCTTATGTTGTAGAAGAGAAAAAAGCAAGTTAGTTGGTAAGAGAGTTGGTATGTGGAGGAGTGTGTAAGAGTGACTCAACTTCTGAAAAGAGTAAGCAACAATGTTGCTCACTAGCTTCAGCTATTCCACTCTCTCGAATCCTCACCAGCCAGTTGGACTGCATCTTCCTCAGATGTGATGAAGATGTAATGATCAGAAAGGCTTCCACCAATCTGGACTTTCTCCTTCCTGTTGTGCGCCAGGTTTTCTTGCAGTGAGAGGAAGAGAAGGTTGACTGAGGTAGGAATGTGCACTTGGACACTTGATGAGCATGAATATCCCTGCCAGATGGTGAGCACTGCCTAGTCAGTGAACAGGAAGAGCTGTGCCCAGGAAGCATTAGAAGACTGTCAGCATGATGAGGAGGTGGTGGTGCAGATATAATGTCTCTGGACAAGTAATCTAATAACGAGTACAATTCCTTGTGGCTGGAGTTGTTGTGGAGTTTCTGGCTTACAATGAGTGAAGAAGTGCCTTTAAGTATAAGCCCTTAAACATTGGTGACTTCTGAATATTTGTCAGCTTCAACAGATAAATCAGCATTGCTTTGGAGGCAGGTACAATGGTGTGTTGTGAAGTGTATGTACAGACATGCAGGCTGAACCATGAATGCAAGGCACTTTACTCCAAGATGATGAAAAGTAAGAGGTCTGCTTAACTTGGATGGATAGATGCCTCATGTGTGCCTCCCTAAACCAGTTCAGGAATTTGATTCTCCATCCCAAGCATGTCCAGATAAGTCACAATTGCTCTGCAACAACTTCATTAATTTTCAAAGACTACATGGATGTAAATGAAAACCAATTTGAAAGAATCCCTGATGTCAGGAACCATGATTGAATGTGACCAATCTTACCTTTTATGTTTCTAAGTTCACCACTGTAACTATAAAGGTTCTGTGAATCACAAATGCAAAATACCTTCTTTCCTGGGTGCTATGTGCATAGCCATACATCGATTCCAAGAAGATGAACAAATAAGCGAGACATGGAAATCAATTGTATCCCCGGCCTGGAAGTTGGAATCCTCTAGTGTGCCATATAACCGGCTCTCTGAGCAATTTTATCCTCTCTTTTGCAAAAGAGTTAGGTGTGTTTCCCTGCTGAATGTCTATTACAATGGCATTAGAGTAGGTTAACTTGTTTTTCAATCTTTCTTGCATTCCTCAGAGTTATAGCCGAAAACGCCCAGGAACTCTTTTAGACCATTTTTTTAAAAATTAAAGACAAAATCCAATCCATTTTAACGACTTCTCAGAAAATGACTAATCTTACCCAGCAGTTACAATTATAGCATTGGAACCATAATCATTAACTGCATAAATTAAAAAATCACACAACACCAGGTTATAGTCCAACAGGTTTAATTGGAAGCACAGTAGCTTTTGGAGCGTCACTCCATTAGGTGATAGTGCAGGGCTCAATCCTAACACACAGAATTTATAGCAAAAATTTACAGTGTGATGTAACTGAAATTATACATTGAAAAATTGATTGTTAAGTCTTTCATCTGTTTGAATACCATGATAGCTTCACTTATTTCATATGTAAATCACAAAACCTTTTTTTAAAAGTTGCATTCTCAGGTTAGGTGATAGCTAGGCAATATGTTGAAGGTGTTAGCCCCCTGTGTTCTCTGTCTATGCCATGATGTTTAGATTGATGCTAATCTAAAAAGTGAGATAATGGAGTTTTACATGAATTCATGCAGTTTTTGAGCAAAGTACAATGTAACCCTACAAGTACAAATTCACCCCACAAGATATATGTGTGCATGTGGGTCTTTGTCTGTCTGTGTGTGTCTGTCTGTCTGCATTGTGGGTTGTGAGTGTGATAAAGCATGTGTGTGCGTGTAGTGAGTGTAAAGTGTCTTAGGTCTGTGAGGGGGTGCATGTGTGAGTGTGGGAGTGTGTGTATCTGTAAGGGGGTGTGTGTGTCTGTGTGTGCGTCTGTGTACAAGTGGGTCCGTGTGTATGTGTGTATAGGAGTGCCTGTCTGTTTGTGTGTGTGTGTGAGTGAGTGTGTGTGTAGGAGAGTCTGTGTATGTGTGTAGTGCAATGGTGGTCACCTGTAATGTGACATGAACCCAAGGTCCCGGTTGAGGCCCTCCCTAGAGGGTACCAAACGTAGCTATCAGCCTCTGCTCGGTCACTTTTCGCTGCTGCCTGTCCCGAAGTCCGCCTTGGAGGATAGTCATCCGAAGGTCCGAGGTCGAATGTCCTGGACCACTGAAGTGTTCCCCAATTGGGAGGGAACCCTCCTGTCTGTTGATTGTTGTGCGGCGCCCATTCATCCGTTGTCGTAGCCTTTGCTCGGTTTCCCCAATGTACCATGCTTCAGGGCATCCTTGCCTGCAACGTATAAAATAGACAACATTGGCTGAGTCACATGAGTACCTGCCATGTACAAGATGGGAGGTGTCCCCACACGTAATGGTGGTATCTATGTCCACAATCTGACACATCTTGCAGCGCCTGTTGTGACAGGGTTGTATGGAGTTGTCCTGACAGCTGGGCAGTTTGCTACAAACAATGATCTGTTTGAGGTTTGGTGATTGTTTAAAGGCAAGTAGTGGAGGTGTGGGGAAGGTCTTGGTGAGGTGCTCATCCTCATTGATAATGTATTGCAGACCACGAAGCTCATGACGTAGTTTGTCAGCTCCTGGGAAATACTGAACAATGAAGGGTACCCTGTCAGTTGCAGCACGTGTCTGTCTCCTGAGGAGGTCATTACGGTTCCTTGCTGTGGCACGTCAGAACTGGCGGTAGATGGGTTGGGCATCACAACCCCCTTCAACATCGTACCCCAAACAGGGTACAATGCCAAACTCATCGACCACCAGTTCCAATATGCCACAGCAAGGAACCATAATGTCCTCCTCAGGAGACAGACACGTGCTGCAACCGACAGGGTACCCTGCTTTGTTCAGTATTTCCCAGGAGCTGAAAAACTATGCCATGTTCTTCATGACCTGCAACACATTACCAATGAGGATGAGCACCTCACCAAGACCTTCCCCACACCTCCACTACTTGCCTTTAAACAACCACCAAACCTCAAACAGATCATTGTTTATAGCAAGCTGCCTGGCTGTCAGGACAACTCCATACAACCCTGTCACAACAGGCACTGCAAGACATGTCAGAGTGTGGACATAGATACCACCATTACGAGTGGGGACACCTCCCATCTTGTACATGGCAGGTACTGATGTGACTCAACCAATGTTGTCTATCTTATACATTGCAGGCAAGGATGCCCTGAGATATGGTACATTGGGGAAACCGAGCAAAGGCTATGACAGCGGATGAATAGGCGCCGCACAACAATCAACAGACAGGAGGGTTCCCTCCCAGTTGGGGAACACTTCAGTGGTCCAGGACATTCGACCTCGGACCTTCGGGTGACCATCCTCCAAGGCAGACTTCGGGACAGGCAGCAGCGAAAAGTGACCGAGCAGAGGCTGATAGCTACGTTTGGTACTCTCTAGGGAGGGCCTCAACCGGGACCTTGGGTTTATGTCACATTACGGGTGACCACCATTGCACTGTACACACACACACACACACACACACACACACACACACACACACACACACACACACACACACAGACCCACATGCACACATATACTTTGTGGGTTGAATTTGTACTTATAGGGTTACATTGTACTTTGCTCAAAAACTGCATGCACTCATGTAAAACTCTGAGCTCAAAAACTGCATGAATTCATGTAAAACTCCATTGTCTCACTTTTTAGATTAAAATCAATCTAAACATCATGGCATAGACAGAGAACACAGGGGGCTAACACCTTAATATATTGTCTAGCTATCACCCATTGTTAACAGCTAACCTGGGAATGCAACTTTTAAAAAAAGGTTTTGTGATTTACACATGAAATAGGTGAAACTATCATGGTATTCAAACAGATCAAAGACTTAACAATCAATTTTTCAATGTATAATTTCAGTTACATCACACTGTAAATGTTTGCTACAAATTCTGTGTGTTAGGATTGAGCCCTCCACTATCACCTGATGAAGGAGCGACACTCCGAAAGCTAGTGTGCTTTCAATTAAACCTGTTGGATATAACCTGATGTTGTGTGATTTTTAACTTCGTACACCCCAGTCCAACACCAGCATCTCCAAATCATGACTGCATAAATTATGCATTGTTCTAATATTAGTGTTAAGACACATTGAAGTAAGTTTTCTCCATATCAAAGTCACATCAATCTATACAAGGTTCTCCTGAGAACACATCTTGAACATTGTGTCCATATTTCTGAACAAGTGGAATGAGTGTTGGAGATAGTGCAATGCTATAAGATTGTTGCCTAGTGTTTGAGATTTTAATGTGTGCTGCTGAATAGAAGAATAAAACATAACTGTCAAAGACTTTCTTGTGAGCTTTCATCTGAATCTCGGCATGTGGTTGTCCCACACACAGTGGACCAATATCTGCAGCAAAGACTATCCTCGAGTTTGAATTTCTATGATGGTGGCCCCAGATGCTTTCAGATGCAAAATAAAATATAATCACTTTACCTTAGCATGTGATCAGAAGGTATTAAGGTCTCATACATCAGCTTATGGTGGTTCATGGTGCACATTACAATATAGAAAATGTGCTGCTCTGTTGTAACTAATAATTTAATGTTAGCCCATGCACTTATATTCCTGTGAATGTAATGAATATACATAATAGCCAGCTCTAGTTTCTTATGCTGCAAGGGAGAACATACCTGGCTAGAGAAAAACTCACATCACCATCTGCAAACCCAAATCATCTGCTGCAAACACAACTGCAACATCAGAGCAAGACAAGGACTACATTGCCAATGGCTGTGAAGGTTTCTTCAACTACATATTTTTAGGCATTCTGTTCCTTAAAAACTGGAGCCAGAGACATTTATAACATCGCCTAGTTTGCCATCCACTGTTACCTTAGGGAGATTATTGAAGCTTTGTATACTAAGATGCTTGAACATATTGAATTCTCATTTCCCAGAGAGAAGCAGGGAGAGCAGGTACACAATCTTTAAAGACTGCAGGCTTCCCAAGGTTCAGGGTGACATTGATGACATATGTTTCACTTTGTGAGCACCATAATCAATGGAAATTCCATCCAACGGGTGTGTGACCATACTCAGAGTATCCCATAGGTCAATACTTGGTAGTTTGGCAAGAATCTTTCATTCACTGTGCTATGTGTGTACGAACCACTACAACAAACCAGAGGATGGCTGCATGGAATCTAGGGCTAGTACTTTAATGAAATGGCTTATAATTCCTGTGCACTACTCACATATAAATTTG
Organism: Hemiscyllium ocellatum; assembly: GCF_020745735.1. NCBI lineage: Eukaryota > Metazoa > Chordata > Chondrichthyes > Orectolobiformes > Hemiscylliidae > Hemiscyllium > Hemiscyllium ocellatum. Next base: position 85,272,108 of record NC_083408.1, read on the forward strand.
TAGCATGCATGTAACAAAGGCAATATTACACAAAATATTATGGTACAGAGCGTAGGGGATCTTAATCAAAAATTCTATGATCTCCAGCATTTTTGATTTTCAATAGAGATTCCAGCATCTGTAGTAATTTGCTTCTTTGATTGCCTGGATCACTCTGAAGGAACCTGTAATACCTTGCAGAAAAAAGAAAGCATTTATGGCTCTGCTGCCTGTTGCATAACTTTATCATCATGAAGGCAAAACCTTTGTCACCAGCCTACCAGTGTCAAGATGAGGGAAAATAGGAAGTGAAAGAGGCTACCAACACAACCCATTCTGACTGACCTATTCGTGGTCAACTCAGCTGATTACAATAACAGTACAGGCAAACCCTGCTCCCCATTCACCAACATTCCCACAACCTATTTCCCCTCCACTGAGGGCATCATATCATCTGCTTGACCATAATTCCTGAAATAAAAATCACTATGAAACAAAATGCTCAACAAAATACATCAATGTTATACAAATCAGCATCAAATAACTCCCTTGTGTATTTTTTTTCCTGTTTGTCTTTTCTTGTCCAATTGTACCGCTGTAATACACAATGACATCAGAATGGCTGGTGGAAGGTGACAGGCTTTCATTGCAGGAGATTGCCAGATATCCTTGCAGGAAATCCTTAAGGAAATGTGGGCCATAGAAGGCCCAGCTTTGGACTACATCATTTGCATGATCAGCAGCATTCTGAATGACTGATATAAAACTGCAAAGACACTGGCAGAGTGACCGGAATGGGTGAAGGAATGTTCTCCTCCTGTCAAATGGGAGCAGGTTTGTGCTCTGCTGATCTGCTGCCTTTCTGCCATTATCCCAAAGCAGCACTCAATCAATCATAGGGATATGCTGGAGGACAAATTGCTGGACTTCTATCAGACCTTCCAAGTCCTTTGAATACTGGTATCTGCAGGTATATTGCAGCAGTATGATTTTGAGTGGCAGCACGATGACCTGGCAGGATTTCAGTCTGATGTTCCAAAGTGGCACTCAGACACTGGAAAACCTGTACTTGTGCAGCACTGGAAACTGAGGCATCAAATACTGTGCTGCATCATGCTTGGGCCTGCAATTCTGCTCATGGACGTAGCCATCGCTTCCACACCAGAAAATATGGGCTCAAAATCCGCACGAAGCCCTGTGCTTTGTTGGTGCTAACTTCTCCATGAAGCTTTCAAGTAGTCTTGCCAAAACTTTAAGCTTTTCTTTCTGCATGCACATTACCCTCCTTCTGTAGGTCACCCCATAAAAGCCCACACCAAAATCTTTAACACTAGAACATCACCCTCAAGCACCTGTTCTAACTCACACCCTGTTCCAGATATGTCACTCATACCCAAGTCTCACAACATATAAAATCTATCTTTGAGTTGTCCTTGAAAATGTGCACACTGCTATTATCTGAGGTGGTGGCTACAAATATGAGCCCAAGTAACAATGTTTCTCCATTACATCTGTTTACTTTCTCATTCAGTTTTCGCTCTCCCATGACTGCCTGGTTATGTTGTTGTTCCTGAAAGAGAAAGGCACAGGGATAGAGTGATCATGATGAAGAAAGTGGAGGAAACAAGAAGTGCAAGTTTATACCTTCTGCAGTTTCTAAGTTAGTGTGAATGAGTGGAGAGTAAGAAGGATGATGAATGACTAGGAGATCATGATGGTCATAGCCACCATCATGGCTGCTCCAGTGACAGGGTACCACTGTTTCCTCTATCCAGTTAAGAAATTACCAGTCTGCTTCTACTGCCTCTGGTTATGTTTTGCCTTCTTCAAAAGCGAGAGAAAATGTGTCGGTGGACAGAAGTCAAAGGTCAGGGTGTGAGGCCTGTCCAGCAACTGGAAAACTGTTTGAAACCTTTCAAAGACCATGTTCAGGAGGTCAGCCAAATTTAATCCCAATTACGGATCAACCCACCCATCATCAGGCTTCTCTGTCCTTCCCTGAGGAAAATCTTCTCTGGAAATCCTGTGTGGAGCCAATCATTCACTGTCTTGTAACTCTCTCATATGGGCTGCAACACCAGGAACATTCATCCTCGACCAGGAATTGGCACTGGAGCCCCAGGAAAATAATGAGTGGGTTGTATTCATCTGATACAGAAGGGGAGACCCCAGTGAGTGGAGGGAGAGGTGTCAATTTGAAGAGGGACAGCTTACTCAAGCTACCTCCACCTCAACAATGGATGCCTTCATTAGGCATAGAGAGCCTGACTAGGAGGGAAATAGCCCTCTTCCACCAGGCCCCAGGTCAATCTGCTAGGGTTTTCTCAGGAGTGGACCTGCCTGATCAGCAACCAGTAGCAGTGGACTGAGGATTTTAAGTCACTTGTTAAGAGTTCAATTCATTTCTGAGTGGCAATGTACTTGAGTATTTGAGGTTTCCCACCCTTGAGTAAATCAGAGAATGATAAGAAGGTTGTGGCTTCTCCATACTTGTCTCATATCCCCACCAGCAAACCTGCCGACAGGGTTGGAGAATGTATGGGCATTAAACTTCAACAAATGAGAGGGTTCAATATGGTGATTGAATATTGATAATGCATGCAGTGTCAGACCTATGGCAGTTCTAAATGTGCAAGTTTGAATTGAAGCTATGAATATTAGGCATGTGCTGTAATCAAAATAAAATTGCAAGTAAATCGTCAGGGTGTAGTACACTGAGCAGCTCTACAGTTAACATTTCAGTTGGTGGGTGATGGCATTTGAAATTACATTCTTTGACCTAAATCACAGGTAATTCTGGTCATTGAACTCCATTTGACATTGTATCTAATTCCTTGGAGCAATGCAACAAGGACAGAACCCACCTGGTTCTCACTTTACACCCCATAACCTCCATATACATCACATCATCCTCTGCCATTTCCATTACCCACAAACAGACCCCACCATTAGGGATATATTTCCTTCCCCACCCTATCAACGTTTCAGAGAGACCACTCCCTCTGCAACTCCCTTGTCAGATCTCTCCCCCTCCCAACAGCCCACACTTTCCCCTGCCTCCACAAGAAGGCAAAACGTGCCCCCATACCACATCCCTCATCTCAGTCCAAGGCCCGAAAAGATCCTTCCAAAGCCGACAGAAATTTACATGTACTTCCATAATTGTCATCTACTGTATCTGTTGCTCCCAATGTGGTCTCCTCTATATCGGGGAGACAGGACGCTAATTTGCAGATTGTTTCAGAGAACATCTCTGGAACACCTGCACCAACCAACCCTACTGCCACGTGGCTGAACACTTCAACTCCCCCTCCCACTCCACCAAGGACATGCAGGTCCTGGGCCTCCTCCATCGCCAAACCCTAACCACCCGACAACTGGAGGAAGAACGCCTCATCTTCCACTTTGGGACCTTGCAAAGACACAGATTTCACCAGTTTCCTAATTTCCCCTCTCCCCACCTTAACCCAGTCCCAAGCATCCAACTCAGCACAACCCTCTTGACATGTCCATCATCATTCCCATCTATCCACTCCACCTCCTCTCCCACCTCTCACCTCCTCTCACACCTTCATCTACCTATTGCAATCTCAGCGACCTTCCCCCCAGTCCCACCCCCTCTCACTTATCTCTCAGCCCCCCAGCCCACAGGCCTCATTCCTGATGAAGGGCTTATGCCTGAAACATCAGTTCTCCTGTTCCTCGGATGCTGCCTGACATGCTGTGCTCTTCCAGCACCACACTCTCAACCCTTGGAGCAAGATTCCAGGCACTAGTTGTCACTCCCAGTGGATAAATGGCAACACCTCTTCATCTCCTACATCAAGTCTTCTAGTGTGATATCAGAAAAGAAATGTAGACTGGCTTCAAGTGATGCTAGCTGCTAAAAATTTGGCATGCCCTTTTCAAGCAGGCAGTGACTCAAGGGCACCTTAGCACTGTACTACATGTTGAAGTCATCTAAGTTAACAGGGAGCAAGAAGCTTGCTTGTAACTTCCATCAGAAGCAAAGGGACACTGGCTTATCGCTCTTCAGCATCACACGCTTTGTTTAATTGTGTAGTCACGGAGTCATAGAGTTGTACAGCATAGAAACAGACCCTTCGGTCCAATTCATCCATACTAACTGGATATCCTAAATTAATCTAGTCCCATTTGCTAGTATTTGGCCCATATCCCTCTAAATCCTTCTAAACATGTATCCATCCAGATGCCTTTTACATGTTCTAATTGTACAAAAGTCCATCACTTCCTCTCTCATTCCATACATATACCACCCTCTGTGTGAAACTTTTGCCCCTTAGGTCGCTTTTATATCTTTCTCCTCTCATCTTTAAATCTATGTCCTCTAGTTTTGGACTCCACTACCCTGGGAAAAGGCCCTTGGACGTTCACCATACCTATGATTTTATAGACCTCGAAAGGTCACCACTTAGCCTCCAACACTCCAGGGAAAATAACCCCAACTTATTCAGCCTCTCCCTATAGCTCAAACCGTCCAACCCTGACAACATTCTTGTAAATCTTTTCTAGACCCTTTCAAGTTTAACAACATCTTTTCAATAGCAGGGAAATCAGAATTGCACGCAATATTCCAAAAGTGGCATAACCAATGTCCTGTACAGCTGCAATATGTCCTCCTAACTCTAATATTCAATGCACTGACCAATAAAGACAAGTGTACCAAACACCTTCTTCACCACCCTGTCTACATGTAGCTCTACCTTCAAGGGACTATCAGCCTGCACTCCAAGGTCTCTTTTCTTCAGCAACCCACCTCAGAACCCTACCATTAAGTGTATAAAACCTGCCCTGATTTTCCGTACCAAAATGAAGCACCTCACATTTATCTAAATTATCCCATTGGCCCATCTGATCAAGGTCCCGTTGTACTCTGAAATAAACTTTTTCACTGCCTACTACACTATCAATTTTGGTGTCAGCTGCAAACTTACAAACCTTACCTCCTATACTCACATTCAAATCTTTTATACAAATGGCAAAAAGCAGTGGACCCAGGACCGACCCTTGCAGCACACTACTGGACACAGGCCTCCAGTCTGAAAAAACCCTCTAGCGCCACCCTCTGTCTCCTACCTTCAAGCTAATTTTGTATCCAAGTGGCTAGCTTTCCCTGGATTCAATGTGATCTAACCTTGCTAATCAGTCTACCATGTAGATCCTTGTCAAATGCCTTGCTGAGGTTCAGGTAGAGAACGTCCACTGCTCTGCCTTCATCAATCCTCTTTGTCACTTCTTCAAAGAAAAAATAATTCAGTGCAATATGATTTCCCATGCACAAAGCCATATTGACTGCCCTTAATCAACCCTTGCTTTTCCAAATACATGTAAGTCCTCTCCCTCGGAATCCCCTCCAACAACTTCCCCACCACTGATGTCAGGCTCACCCATCTATAGTTCCCTGCCTTTTCCTTACCACCTTTCTTACATAATGGCACCATATTAACCAACCTTCAGCCCTCTGGCACCTCTCCCAGGGCTATTGATAATGCAAATATTTCAGCAAGGGGCCCAGCAATCACTTCCCTAGCTTCCCACAAAGTCCTGAGATACACCTGATCAGGTCCTGGGGATTAATCCATCTTTATTCATTTTAAGCTGCCCAGTATCTCCTCCTCCTCTGTATTATGGACACTTTTCAAGAGATCATTGTTCATTTCTCCACATTCTCAGGCAACTATCACTGACTATTAAATTATGATGGTAGCTGGTATCCAAGATTGAGGAAATGACTGTGCACAGCACCATGAGTCATTCAGTGACTCAATATGTGTAATCCTTCATTGACAACTATTCATATGGCATTTTTAATGTTGGAAATATCACAAGACACTTTACAAGAAAGGGAGCAATTAATAGGAATACATAAAATTAATGTAGATCAAATAAATGACAAGCTATAGACATAAGATTATGATGGTTTTAATAATATGTTTGAAGATGAAAAGAGAAAAGGAGAGATGGAAGAGCGAGGAAAGGGAGAAAGTTCCAAACAGTAGAACAGACGAGACTGAAATCACTTGACAAAGTTACGAAAATTCCCGGATTGTGATCTCCCAGATGTCTGATTGTGATTGAGTTTGTGTTTTTCATCATTCCCAAAGGCTTCTGTTTCAGTTTGTATTAATTGAGAACCGACAGTCCCATCAAAGTCATTGGAATAAAGAACACACTTGAACCGATATAACCCACAGGACTCCAGTCCAAGAACTGTTATTAAGGAAGTGTTATTAAGCTAGACAGCTCTGCCTCAACTGCCACAGAAATATCAACAGTGTGTAAGGATACAGGTAGGCCATTTAGGACTGAGATGAAGAGAAAACTCTTCACATAGAAAATTGTCTGTGGAATTCTCTGCTACAGAAGTGGTTGAACCAAAACCTTGTACGTTTTCAAGAAGGAGATATATATAATTTGTTGGGTTAAAGGGATGAAAGTTTATTGGCGCATCTATTTTCTATATCTCCATGTTTCTATGACACATTGGGCCAAATGACTTTCCTTCTCAGCTGTACATTCTCTATTTTTCAATTAATGTGTATAAGAAGAAGATATATATAGGAAGAGTGATTCTGTATCTGTTTAAGGGGAGGCAGCAACCTAGTGGGATCATCACTAGACTGGTAATCCAGAGATCCAAGTAATATTCCAGGTCCTGGGTTTGAATCCTGCCACAGCAGATGGTGGATTTGAATTCAATAAAAATCAACAAGTAAGAATCTAACCTTGACTATGAATCTATTGTCAATTGTTGGGAAAAATCCATCATGTTCACTAATATCCTTTAGGGAAGGAAACCACAATCTTTACATGGCCAAACCCACAGGACTCTAAACTGTCCTCTGGACAATTAGGGATGGGCAATAAATGATGGCCTAGCCAGCGAGACCTTCATCTCATGAATAAGTACATAAACAGATATATTTTAAAAAATAGCGATGTTAAATGCACTTTCTGTCAGATTTGTTGCCCTTCTAAGTATACAATTCATTATGAATGGGAGGATACGAAGATTTTCATAAAATCTTGAGTTTAACTGTATGACTTTCTTTTAACAACATAGAAGGCTTAAATTAAAGTCTGATTTCTTTTCTTTCTAAAACAATTGTTATAACTACAGCTACCTTCTGAATGACTGATTCCATTGTTGATGATTGCAGATGCTCCTTTAAAGAGGGTTGTCATCATACTCTTATTGCTGACATCCTGCTTCTAGCTAACACAGATTATCAACAATCTGAAGCCAATTTTGTTCACTTTACTAGAATTGACAGCAAAATTGTTATGGTAACATTTGATACATGGACTGATACAAAATGTAGGGTGCAACAGAATTTTAATTTTCACTCTATAAATTAAGGGGATCTTCTTTGTTCAATATTTTGTAATAATTTGCATATGGAAAGAGTTCAATTATTCAATATTAAATCTTATTATTTTATGCTTCATTATTATCATAATTATCATTCAGAAAACGAGGACATCACTGGCAAGGCCACATTTATTGTCCAACCTTAATTTTCCTGGAGTAGATAGTCCTGAGCTGCCATCTTGTTGGGTCATTTCAGTTGGCAGGTAAGAGCCAACTACATTGCTGTCACATGCAGGCCCCACCATGGTGATCAGCTTTCCATTCAAGATTTTTATTTTAATAAATGAAATTGACCTTCCAAGCTTCCTGATGAAACATAGTGTACGAACGTGTTTTCAGGCTGTAGGCTGTGAGGGTCCACAAAAAAAAGTGCTTGGGATGTTACACCTTGTAGAGTATCAAAGAAGATTAAAAGAGAAGGAAATGATAAGGAGAAGTGCACTGCAAACTGAACTGCAATCGCCTGTTATTTATTTCAAGACTGCGAATGTGATGGGAGAAAAGAGAACAGTCTGGATGAGAGACATGTTTGTGTTTTGTCCCTTTCAAGAATACACAAGAACAGGGTTTAAAATCCAGTTTTAACCTGGATTTGGGTGTGTTTGTAGGCAAACGTGTGCGCTGTTAGGGTCAAAGCTGAGAAAACCTCTAGTCAGCGTTGTGTATCAAGTGAAAATGAAAGGATGTCTATCTCTTTTTGCTGAAGCTAGAAAGAATGTGAAACCACCATCAAAAGGAAACAGGTCAAAGGTCTTTCAGTGGACATGCAAAACCAACTTCTCAAAATCAACTGTTTGCCTCCTAACATCAGTACTATCTATATCACCCAATGTAACAACTGCAAGGTTCCACTATCTACTCTTCACGAACAATCCAGAGATTGTTTTTATTTTGGAATCACTTTATTTTTAATCTGGCTGAATGTGCTTTGCATTATTACTTTTTCTCCTTTTTGGTAACTGATAAATGCATTATTGAAGAAAGCCTGTTTAAATTGGCTGCTTTGAAAACATATTTGGTTTAGGAGAAAGGCATTCACAAGTAAGGGATTTTTTTCAAACTAACTTTGTTGTGACCAATCAAGGGGGTAAGTGAATAAAGAAAGAGAGCTGGTTCCTTACCTGGAAGTCTGGCAATACAATGTATTCTATCTGGTAATAGATTGGGAAACTACACCCAGAGATTAGTCATAACAAATTGGGACTTGTCCTGTGTTTCTTGTAGCAATTCTAGCTATGCATATATTTTTGAAGGATATGCCAAACATTTCTTGCTTCTGTCTTACTCAGGTCCCTTGGCTCAACTTTTATTCTGTTATATTGATGGCACTCAGAGCCATGTCTGCTTTTGGTCAGAATTGGAATACTTCATCAAGTTTTCTGGCAACTTCCACACCCTCTCAGTTTCACACAGCCCACCTTTGACTCTTCCCTCCCTTCCTTATCTTATTTTAATCTATCTCTGATGCTAGACAATGAACTAATAATAACTAAAACGCCACTGACTCCCACAGCAACCTTGACTAAACTTTCTCACAGTACATAACCTGTAAGGATTCAATTCCTTCCTCACACTTCCTCTGTCACATCTGTTGTAATGATGCAACTTGCCACAGAAATGTCTTTGCTTTTCCTCAACCAGATTTCCCAACTGAGCCCTTGACTGTGTTCACATGCAGTTCTTATTCTTTCCACTCTCTCTCAAAACAATAATGGGGTTCCCTTTGTCCTCATCTTTCATCCCATTGGCTTCCATATTCAATTACTTATCTTCTGCCATTTCCACCACCTCCAACATGATGTTACCATTAACCATCGCCTCAGCCCCTTTCCCTGAGACTGAATTATTCTAAGGTATAGAATGAAGTGTCCAAATGTTTGTCTGACATGTCTCCAGTATCATTGCTTGATTTTGGCTGAATCTTTATAGTGATTATCTTTATGCCTTTATAGGCTTGTTTGTCTAATACCTAGTTCAATGCCTGTATGCAAAATAGCTTAATTTCTTACAGTTTTTTCCCCAGGCTGACCGCGGCAAGTTCTTTTGAGTCATGTGATGACTGTTGCAGTATTTGAAACTTGTCCTTCAAGTTTAATCTTTCTGTTGGCATTTTTTTGGATATTCTCTGCTCTACTCCACATCAATGTACTTGAAAGATCTAGGATGCTTATCAATATAGTAGACATTTTTGAGCTGCTTGTCAATACAGCTCACAGATCAGGGCAGCTTCTCCACACTGTGGACAAACTCAGCTATTCTCTTATGTATGTGCTGCAGCTACTGATTTACAATCTTAGAGTTTCTGTTCATAGTTGTGATGTCTTCAAGAGTCAAGATTTATTTTAGCAGTCATGCTGTGATGGTAGGATTTCTTAAGTTTAAGGTGATTCTATCTTTAATGAGATCATCTTTCAGTTGTGCAAATTCGCAGGCTTCTGCGAGCTAAGTTAACAATATTATGTATCAATTCATGGATTATTTTTCACCTTGGTCCCTAGTATTAACCGCTTACCATTCATGCATTATGTTGGGGTTCAAAGCATGCATTTAAACCTTTTTAAAATTACTGTTGTCTTCTGTGAAGTTTAGGGTGAAATTCATTTTAAAACAGTTTCTTTCTAAGTGTGGTATGAATGTAGTGATATGTAATTGTTTAGCCTTGCTTAAAACTTTTTCAGCTATTTCATGATCACGTTAATATGCATGGAAGAAATGTCATCTTTGCGTCATAGCTTTTTAATTAATTCATAGGATGGGAATTCGATTGTTGTTGCTCAGCAAATGTACTTCAAGAAGTGGTTCTATAATAGAGTTCAAGGCTGTCAATGTTGTGGAATTAATCATATTTACATATGGAGTCTGCAACACTGGATCAATAGAAAAACTGTGAATACGCAACAGTTTCAGAAGGTCTGTGGTGAAAACCACACTTCTGTTTGACACCAACCGAATCTGATCTTACTGCATGAGTAATTGAGTCAATGCTGAGTACTCAGCATTCAAACTAGATACTGACAAGAATCTTTTTCCTCTACACTGGATAACATATTCATGAACTAACTGAATCACTGCATTCAGGGTAAAGGAGTGCAACATGCTGTGCAATAGAGTCCTAGGGAATCACCTCAGTTTTTGAACCAAGAAGTACCAAGTACAAGAATTACATTGATGTACAGGTAAGACAGTAAGATTGCAGAGAAAATTATCCATTGTGCTGTTGTATAGTATGTTGTATGTGGTAGACCTCCTCCTAGACTCGGTGGAGCAGATCACTCACTGGTTCATTTGGAAAGAATGGAAAAATGATAAAAAGATCTTAAAAGTAGAACCTAAATGCCAAATCTGGCACTTCGCAGTAATTTTTGGCAACTTCTAAATTCTACTTTGTTAGTACATAATTGATATAGAGATTGTCTAAACACCTTTAAAGTCCTTCAACAGAGGATAAAGGAAACAGTAACGAGTTTAGTACAAAGGGATTCTGCGTAAATTATCAGGGGATGAACAGGTCATAACATTACTGAGCAAGAAAACATTCCCTCTCTTGTTGTCAAATAATCAGATCACCCTCTTCTCCATTTTGCCTTCCCCAATTTTTTGTTAACTGGTGAGGACTGCAGCTGCACCATGCCAGTGGCCTAATAGTGAGGCTACACAGCTCACCATCATGATGCAGGACAGTCTTTGTGGGGCATACTGTACAGAGTTTGTAGGGACTGTCTTTTGACCCATTAGTGCTATTGTGCTCTCGCCCTGAGAAAGTTGTATTTTAGGGGATGGTAGACTACTGGTAAATAACTGCATTGGTACATTGCCTGGATGTCACTTCTGCTAAGTCCAAAACCTTTGTCTCCTTGCTAAAATCTCTGACAAGACTTTAGAACAGATGAGATGTAAAATATGAAAATATGACTAAATCAAATCTAACATGAAGGTGGAAACCAGTATATTATAGGAATTAAATAAACAAAATAAGTGCAAGACCATAGAATATTAAAAGATCACTCATGACTGGATAAGAGCAACAGGCTTTTAGTAACATCTATCTCTTGATACCTCTGCATTTTAAAATGGCATCTGTGACGCTCTGGCACAAAATATAATATTGGTTAAGGGATTAAGACTGGTGTATCCTAGAAGTATATGGCACATGCAGATCATGGTATTACTCAGCAAACAGCAGTGATTTGACATTAGTGATGCCATTTTATGAGCTTCAAATTCTTTCCAATGTGATCTTTTAACCTTGCATAATTAATGTTCAACCAGCATGAAATATACTGCAATCCTCTCCTCTCATCCCAACATTTACCTTTAGAATTTAATGGGATCATCAACTACTTAAAGGTTAGCTCCTGACACATTAGTTTTCTTGTTCTTTCTACAATTGCACAGATGTTTGATAAATTTTATCACTGTTTCAGGTTTTAAACAATCTGCAGGTAGTGGTGTGACGGTTGTTGAAATGCTTTTGTTAACTTCAAGGGTTGTGCATCAACCAGTTTCTCCAACATAAGTACAGTAGTAGCCCTTCCTTTGAGAATCAAACATGACTGGAAAATGAACAGACACTGCACCAAGAAGGATAAATGAGAGAAGAAGGAGGAGAGTACAGTAAATGGATGTAAGGACCTAAAAGTGTTAATGCTGAGGAGTACATTAAGCACCACACAACATGATTTTGCCATGTGGACTCAGGCAGCAGACAGCTTGAAGGAGTAAGATCTAACATTGAAGTCTCACAGCCTTATAAACAAATTCTATCATAGAATTATTGTAGACCTAGTTGATATCATGAAATAAACTGCATCTTGTTTAAGAGGCTTGTCCTTTATCACACTAGATTAAACAGGCCCTCTAGATTCCTCCCAGTAAATGGGATGGTGATAGCAAACCTACCAAATTAATTTTACACCAAGCTGAGTTGCAGTGAGAATTCATCACCTGACAGGGAAGGGATTAGGATGCATGTCCATGCATTGTGTTCAGGGAGCAATTCTCCTTCCTGAACCTCAGTAAGGAACAGAATGTGAGAAGGTAATAGCTAAAGCACAAGCAGAGTGGCAATGGTCTGGTGTCTTGAGAAGAGCAGGTTTGAGCTGCTCCCAAAGGATCATGCTTCAGCAGTCATCGCAATATTTTGGAGGGTAGATTGCCGGACTCCTATGACACCCTGAAGATCTACTTGAATATTACTATCTGCTTGTAGAGTGGCATTGGCCTGAGCTTGTATGACAGCAATCTGCATTGCAGAATCCAAACTTTATGTGGAATCTCTTTGTGCTGAAATGGAGGCTGAGATATCATGCAACTATTGTAGCAATAAGCCCACCATGGTTAAGTGACTGGCAGTGTGGAAAAGATGTGAGATACGATTTGGAGCTTGGAACAATACCAAGTGTCTTGGTGAAGTGAAGCTATGATTGTTAAATATGAGTGAAACTAGCTGCAGATAGGACTTTAAGTTAAATAGTGAGGGGATGGGGCAGGTTCAATAACATGGAAAATTATAAGTCAAAGGGAAAGGGAAAGATAGGGTTGCTAGTTAATGATGGGGTTGATTGTTACGAGAAAATTAACGAAAGGGACAGAATGTATGAATGCCATGCATACTAAGGAATCATAAAAGTGCAGAGAAACTCAACAAAAAGTTAAAAGGCTTTGTATCTTCAGAGCAGGAAGCATTCAGAATCAGGAACACAACTTGATGGTGCAAATTGAGGCAAATCGAGATCACAGGAACTTTAAACCATTTCAAGGGGGGAGGAGGGAAGAGGGTATTAAAAGTTCCAGAACAAGTAATAGAATGAAGTGTATGGAACAGCTCAAGAATCTAACTTCAGACACAGCAGATGAGGGGACATCTGTGAGAAGGCGGCAGTCAATGCAAGACTGAAAGTGTTACACTTGTACTGCCTAAAATATGAAGCAAGGTAAATGAGCCTGTAGTCAGATTGAAATTGACAGGTACAATGCTGTGGGTACCACAGAGACGTGGTTGCAAGTAGGTCAGGTGTGGGAACTAAATATCCAAGGATACACATTCTATTGAAAGGATAGGCAGATGGGCAGAGGGGGTGGGGTTGCATTGGTTAGTAAGAAAATAAATTAAATCGATAGCAAGAAGAAATATGGAGTCAGAAGGTGTAGAATCTTTGTGGATAGAGTAACCATAAAGAAACAAAGTTGAGAGTGTGGTGCTGGAAAAGCACAGCAGGTCAGGCAGCATCCGAGGAGCAGGGCAATCGACATTTCGGGCATAAGCCCTTCATCAGGAATGGAGGAATTTATGCCCGAGATGTTGATTCTCCTGCTCATCAGATGCTGCCTGACTTGTTGCGCTTTTCCAGCACCACACCCTCGACTCTGATCTCCAGCAGTTCTCACTTTCTCCATAAAGGAAAAAAGACCTTTGTTGGAGTTATTAGAGGCCTCATAGCAGTCTTCAGGATGTGGGTTAGATAATAAATCAGGAGATAGAAAAGGAACTTAAAGAAAGACACGACTACAATAATCATGGGGGTCTCCAATAAGCAGGTGGACTGGTTTGGGGAGTTGGGAGTTAGATGAGTGAAGATGAAATATCAGGCTACGCGAGCTAACAATATAAAAGAAAATTGCAAGAGTTTTTTTAGATGTATGAAAGGTAAGGGATTGGCAAGAGTGGACATTGGACCATTGGAAAATTAGGCTGGAGAAGTAGTAATGGGAAACAGAATAGGTACTTTGCATCAGTCTTCACAGCGGAATACACCAATAGTATACCAGAACTTCAAGAGAGTTAGGGGCAGAGGTGAGTGCAATAGAGAAGTTGCTGGGGAGGCTGAAAGATCTGAAGGTGGATAAATTACCCAAACCAGAAGGGTTACACCCCAGGGTTGTAAAGGAGATAGCTTAGCTTTGTCAAGGGATGGTAATACCTGACAAATCTGTTAGAATTCTTGGAAGAGGTAATCAGCAAGTTAGACATAGAAGAGCCAATACTTGTGAACTTTTTTTTCCAGAGGGCTTTGACAAAGTGCTGTACAGGAGGCTGCCAAGTAAGATAAGAGCCTCTGGTATGAGGAGCATGGATAGAGGATTGGCACAAGGCAGAGAATTGGGATAAAGAGGTATTTTCCAGCTAGTGACTGGTGGAGTTCCGCAGGGGTTCATGTTGGGACAAAGGAACTGAAGGTATTCTTACTCAGTTTGTAAGTGGCTCAAAGATAGGTGGAGGGATAGATAGTGTTGAGGATGCAACGTGATTGCAGAAGGGCTTGAACTGACTAGGAGAGTGGCCAAAGAAGTAGCAGATGGAATAATAAGTAGGATTGTGTGAGCTTATGCACTTTGTTAGGAAGAAAGGAGGGAATAGATTACTTTCTAAATGGGGAAAAGCTTTGGAAATCTGTAATACAGAGATTTAGGAGTGCTAATTCAGGATTTTCTTAAGATTATCATGCAGGTTTATTGACAGTTAGGAAAGCAAATACAATGCTAGCATTCATTTTGAGAGGGCTAGAATACAGGAACAGGGATATATTGCTGAGGCTATGGTCAGGCTGCTTTTGGAATATGGTCAGTAGTCTTAGGGTTTTATATCTAAGGAAAGATATGCTGGCCTGAGAGGTGGTCCAGAGGGTGTTTACAGAAATGATCTCAGGGATGAAAGGTTTGTCATATGAGGAGCATTTGAGGACTCTGGGCCTGCACTCAGTGGAGTTGAGAAAGATCAGGGGGATCTCATTGAAACTACAGAATGCTGAGAGGCCTAGATAGAGTGGACGTGGAGAAGATGTTTTCATTAATAGGAGAAACTAGGATCCAAGGCCGCAGACTCAGATTGAAGGGACAGGTCTTTAGAACTGAGATGAGGAGGTATTTCTTCAGCTAGAGGATGTCCATAGACTTGTCCATAGGGGATGGCTGTGTGGACAAGGCCTACGCACACACCCGATCTATTCAGATGAGGAGGAACTTGACGGGCACCTGAAAGTACTCAGGGATGCCCTCATAAGAACGGGGTATGATGCTCAAACCATCGACTGCCAGTTCAGACGTGCCACAGCAAGGAATCGTAATGACCTCCTCAGGAGACAGACACGTCCTGCAACTGACGGGGTACCCTTCGTTGTTCAGTATTTCCCTCGAGCTGAAAAACTATGCTACATTCTTTGTGACACGCAACACATTATCAATGAGGATGAGCACCTCACAAAGACCTTCCCCACACCTCCACTGCTCACTTTTAAACAACTGCCAGACCTCAAACAGATCATTGTTCTTAATAAACTGCCCGGCTCTCAGGACAACTCCATACAACCCTGTCACAGTAGGTGCTGCAAGACGTGTCAGAGTGTGGACATGGACACCACCATTATACGTGAGGACACCTCCCACCATGTACATGGCAGGTACTCATGTGACTCAGCCAACATTGTCTATTTTATACACTGCAGGCAAGGATGGCCTGAGGCATGGTACATTGGGGAAACCGAGCAAAGGCTACGGCAACAATGAATGGGCACTGCACAACAATCAACAGTGTTCCCTCCCAGTTGGGGAACACTTCAGTGATCCAAGACATTCGACCTTGGACCTTTCTGTGACCATCCTCCAAGGCGGACTTCAGGACAGGCAGCAGCGAAGAGTGGCTGAGCAGAGGGTGATAGCTAAGTTCCGTACCAATAGATAGGGCCTCAACCGGGACCTTGGATTCATTTCACACTACAGGTGACCACCATTGCACTATACACACACACAGACACTTCTACAAATGCGCACACACACACACACGCATGCACACACACACACACACACATACACAGACACGCACACAGACACTCACACACATACCTACAGACACATATACTCCCACATGCATCCTTTCATAGACTTAGACTACTTTACACTCACACATATATATACACTCTCTCACAGACACTCACAATCCCCCACCGCAGACGCGCGCGCGCACACACACACACACACACAAAACCCACATGAACACATATACATAGACATTTGTGGGGTGAATTTGTACTTGCAGAGTTACATTGTACTTTGCTCAAAAACTGCATGAATCCATGTAAGACTCTTAACTCACTTTTTAGGTTAGAATCAGTCAAATAATATGGCACAGACAGGGAACACAGGGGGCTAACACTTTCAACATAGTATCTGGCTGACACCAATTGTTACAGAGAATGCAACTTTTAAAAAGAAAGGTTTGTGATTTACGTATGAAGGAAGTCAAACTATCAACAAACAATTAAAGTATTTTTCAATGTATAATTTCAGTTACAACACACTGTAAACTTTTGCTATAAATTCTGTGTCTTACAATTGTGTCCTCCACAACCACCTGATGCAGGAGTGGTGCTCTGAAAGCTTCCAATTAAACCTGTTGGACGATAACCTGGTGTTGTGTGATTTTTATCCAACACCGGCATTTCCAAATAATGTGTATTCTTAGGACAGGGATAGATAGGATTACGATTAGGGATCAAAGGTTATGAGGGAAAGGCAGGACAAGTGCTTGAAAAACATATCAGCCATGATCGAATAGTGGAACAGACTTGACAGGCCAATTTGCCTAATCTTGCTCCTATATGTAATGGTCTTATAGAACATAGTACACCACAGTATAAACCCTTTGGCCCTTGAAGCTGTGTCGACCTTTTATTCTATTCTAAGACCAAACTAACCTACTTACCCTTCATTGTGCTAACTTCCATGTGCCTATCCAAGAGTTGTTTAAATGTCCCTAATGTATCTGACTCTACTACTATTGCTGGAAGTGCATTCCACACACGCACCACTCTCTGTGTAAAGAACCTACCTGTGACATTTCCCCTAAAACTTCCAATCACCTTAAAATTATGCCACCTTGTGATAGCCATTTCCGCCCTGGAAAAAAGTCTCTGGCTATCCATTCTATCTATGTCTCTCATCATCTTGTACACTTCTATCAAGTCACCTCTCATTCTTTTTCACTCCAATGTTTGAGAAAAGCCCTAGCTCCCTCAACTTTTTTTCATAAGACATGCCCTCCAGTCCAGACAGCGTCATGGTCAATCTCCCCTTCACCTTCTCTAAAGTTTCCACATCCTTCCTATAATGAGGCGACCAGAACTGAACACAATATTCCAACTGTGGTCCAACCAGGGCTGTAGAGAGCTGCAGTATAACCTCGCGGCTCTCAAAATCAATCCTCCTGCTTTTAAGATCTAAAAGTATCCAGTTTTGAGCAACAACTGAAGCTAGATGTCTTACAGTGTCATTTTACATAAAATAGACAAGCAGTATTCTCCATTGGTAAGATGCTGCCATCAAGCCAAAAGGAAATTTTGTATACTACTCAAGTGTGTCATGTATGTGAGTTTTAATGACTATCTATAGAGGTCAGTTTGCTGAATGTCCTTAACCAGTCCATTCTTGCAAAATATTAGATGTGATTCTGCTATTAGGCAATATTTACTAAATAATCTAGACTAAGAATTGCATAAGAAATCAATTTAATAGTATCAATTGGCTTGCTTTGTGATTCATTCATGTGTTTGAAGCTATATTTATTCTCACAAAGGACTATGCTGTTTGTTGGCCCAAAGAATATGCCCACACACTGCACCTTCTCTAATGATATGAGGACAATGAGACAAACAATCTCCACTGTAGCATCACGAATATGCCTTGTCCAATCTGACCTTGACCACTTACATGAAGTCATTAAACTTGTAATATTGCATCTAAGCCAAAGGGAATAAATTCTGGCATTAATATCTGCAGTTATACTATTGTTACTGGCTTTTGCTCATTATAAGACCATCTTGATCTTTCTGCTTTCTCCACTAAAAACTCTCATGTTCTGTCCCATAGTCAGCAATTGTTAATTATTTAATAGCAGTTCTCTAATGATTTCAGCTCCAGGAACCGAAACACACCTTCCCTTTATGTGGTGCAGGCTAGTTTTAAGTCATGTCAACAAGTATTGATATTAGGTGCCCACTAATACATGTAGCCAGTGGACAGTGCAGTGAGCATGATAAATGCTTGTATTATGTAAATTATATTCTGCAAAAATGAAGTGATATTCAAAGAGGAAGTCCATATTGTGCAGAATCAGCTCAATCATTCCAAGTAAACCTTCAGCAGAGTTTGGTGAATTGTCTTGCTAGTGATGTGTTCTCAAAATGAAGCCATTAACAATCATCCTGTTAAGCAGGATATTAATATTTTTACTTTAGTGAAAATCCAGAGCATCACCTGCTTCTAAAACCAGGTTAAAATAAAAAGCTGCAGATGCTAGAATCCAAGGTAGATAAGCAGGAGGCTAGAAGAACACAGCAAGCCAGGCAGCATCAGGAGGTACAGGAGTTGACGTTTCGGACGTAACCCTTCTTCATGGCTGCTTCTAAAACCAGTCACTAATTTAAAAATAATATTGCAATTGCAATTTTTGAAAGTACAAGTCCATAAGATGCAAGAATAGAAAGATACCGATCAACAATAAATAATTAAACAGAATCCAATGTCATAACAGATGCAATAGTCTAAATATAATAAACCAAGCAATTCAAGTGATAATAAAAATGAACTTAAGTCTTTATATATTCCTTGTGCTATTATACTTAGCACAACGAATATATAAAAAAACTGAATATATTGAGTATGTAACAGAGCATAGATAGTGAGATGGAAAGTGGGAAGGTGTGGACAGTCAGAATATCCTGTAAATGTTCATGGTTTGAAGGGACAACATGGTGGCTCAGTGGTTAGCACTACGGCCTCACAGCGCCAAGGACCCGGGTTTGATTCCCACCCAGAGCGACTATCTGTGTGGAGTTTACACATTCTCCCCATGTCGTCATGGGTTTCCTCAGGGTGCTCTGATTTCCTCCCACAATCCAAAGATGTGCAGGTCAGGTCAATTGGCCATGCTCAATTGCTCATAGTGTTAGGTGCATTCGTCAAGAGTAAATATAACGTAGGGGAATGGGTCTAGGTGGGTTACTCTTCGGAGGGACGGTGTGGACTTGTTGGATCAAAGGGCCTGTTTCCATATGTAAGGAATCTAATCTAATCACTGTTGCTCTGAGTTATTAAACTGGAGTGCAAGATATGCACAATCTGACTAAAGGAGGAGAGAGAATATCAGAATTGTTCACTTCAGAACATAGTCACACCATCTACAGAAAGAAACAAGGACATTAATAGGAGTCTGTGATGGACTGGCAATAGTAGAGGTACACAAAGGAACAGAAACTTGTTGGTCTTGTCCAGAAGATAAGTTATATTCACTACCTATAAGACAAAAAGGAGGTCTGTAGGGAGTTTGACCAGAACTTCAACCAAGACACCATAAACCATGATGCAATTTAAGAAGGGAGTAGAATAAAAAGATTTTGTGCTCAGAGATTTCTGAACTGGGTCAAGGTCCAAGCAAAAAAGGTAAATAGATTCATAGAAAGTACTTAAGTGGTCAAGAAGTGGGCTCAGCTACATATCATAGTGACGCAAAGTTAAGGAAAAGGGATAACAGTGAAGCTCAGAGGACAAAAACAGACAAAAACATAAACACTTAGGGAACAGAAAATACATTAAATTAATAATAGGTACCTTTCACAGAGTCCATTGCTGAAAAGACTTTCAGCTGCAATGTTCATAACCTCAATGTTCATATTTTCACCAAAGCTTTGAAACTCATCACAGGCACATTTATCAACAATTACCTTTTTGTCCTTAGAATGCATTACTTTAGAAAAACTGAATCTGAAATATAAAACAGAACTATTTCTGACTTTGTCCCAAAGCTTTAAGCTCATGGCTCCTACTTCTTCAATACCTTTTATGTATGTCACATTCTTCAGGAATTGCTTTGATGAGTCTTAAACACACATCATCAACAGCAGCTGCATCTTTTAGGAAGATGTTTAATTTGTGAGAAGGGTGAGCAAATTATCTGTGTGACTTAAGAAAATTTGTTTTTATTTTCAGATTCTTATCACTTGATGATGTCATTAACTCTTCTTTAACATTCTGATTGTGAATGTTAGACTTTGTAAAGGAAATGGAATAGTACTCTAATTGGGTAACCTGGAGATCCAGTGACTTTCCAAAAATATTTGCTTTAGAATGTCCTACGTCCAGTTCCATTCATGCCTTTTTATGAAAGGTTTACTCAGTTGTAAGGATATCTCATGAGAGATTACATCTGTACCAATTATGGTCATTTGCATCTTAATGACCTTAATTGTCATTTCCAAACCTAAAATTTCAAGCCTTACTACAGAGTAAATCTAAATAACATTTTAATCCACATGGTGGACATATGGTGATATCATTATTTAACATAGTACAATTAAATGAATACTAACTATTGCACTTCTTACTGGACTAAAGTTTCTTGTGACCAGTACAATTCCCTCAGATTGATAACTGTCATTGTCTTAAAATTCCCTAATTTCTTTGTCATGTGTCCATTCAACAATCCTGCTCTTTCACTTTGAGTAATTCATCACATAATGATATTTCGAGTCACATCTGTTAACCGTTCCTCAGATAATGCTGGGGTTCACTTGTTTGTTACTACTTTTCTTATACTGTTATTTGCAGTGATATCCAGATCCACTAAAAGTGACTTCATCCTTATTTTTTCAGTCTATAACTCTTCTGTTGCACTCATATCAGACTATTGCACTATCTCATACCAGACGATCTCAGAAGGCCACCATCACTGAATTCCCCCATCCTTTGTACACCACAGAAAGTTTAATTTATACCATCACATCTGCTGGACATAATTGCTCCTCCTTTCTCTAAAACAGCATTTATTGAATCTAAAAAGATGTCTCTTTCTGAGTACTGAACAACAGTTGAAAATCAGAAACTTACCTGTATGTCACATTCTAGAAAATTCAACAGTTTAAATGCAAGCACTGAAAAAGGAATCTCCAAACTGAAATTCTGAATCTTTTATACAGTCAGTTAAAGTCTATAGCATATTACTCTGTTGTCATATAAGGTGTATAATTTATGTTAAATGTATAAATATAATTTATTATAGAGGTTGGTGTTTGAACTAGTGGCATATGAGTTTAAGTCTGTGTGTGCAAGGGTTTTTAATAATTAACTTGTCAGTATCTCTGGAGCCATGGCTTTTTTGAAGAAAGAAAACAGCATGAGAGAGTGTACCTGGAGTGATAACGGGATTTAGATGACATTGTGAGAGTTTCACAGGAGGATAGAGTAAACATTAAAATAGCATTAGCTTGCTTTCATTTTAGGAGATTAAGGAATTGATTTTCTTTTTGCTTAGGAGCTAATCCTACAACTTGGAAAGGTTTTGTTTTCAGCTCATAGAAATCTTGATTAGAGTTAGATGTAAGAAATGATTTCTCCTAGAGAAAGGATTTAGTTCAGAAAAGTAATCAAATCAAATCAAACATCAGTGTAATAGTTTTAATTGAAAACTCTAGACCAGAAGTTCTGAAGGGATCATTTGAAGAAAGTCTAAACTCAACTGTGTGAATAATCAGTGAGATGCTGTTATGTTAGAGAAGGGAGCTCCCTCTAGTATTTGAGTACTATAGAGTGATGATATTGGGATTAATGAGATTGTACTTTACTGTATATTTCAAAACCTTTCAGTCACAAATAGATTTGTACAAACATTGGAACACAATACAGGACAATGTAAAACAGCCATATATAAGTATAGGAAATGTTTATATGTCAGGTCTTCAAAATTACATCCCTGTATGATAGTAATCATGATTTGGAGATACCGCTGTTGGACTGGTGGACAACCACCTGATGAAGGAGCACGCTCCGAAAGCTAGTGCTTCCAATTAAACCTGTTGGACTATAACCTGGTGCTGTGTGATTTGTACCCCTGAATGAGATTGCCTTTTTAAGCTAAAATAAGTCAGGTATTCATCACCTCCTACATCAATGACAAGACAAACTATACCTTCAGGAAGGTTGGCCTCCTTCTCCAGAAATGATCCAGAGGCATCAATACTTTCAGCATCTGGAAGAAAGGACTAGGGTTAGGTTTTATTATGAAGGCAGAGCAGTGCAATAAGTGCACCATTTGCAGTATTATCTACATTTTGGGAACATGTATTTACTAGATCAAACAGAATTAGTTATCAAGTAGGATGATTGAGTAAGGTGTGATCTTAAAAAGTAATGTATCTAGTAATGTTAGAAAAGAAGTTGAAAAGTTCAATGGGGGTCAGGCAATGTCAATGGAGAGAAGCAAGATTAATGTTTCAGGTTGATGATCTTTTAATGATGGGTAAGACGGTTATGTTTCATATTTACATCCTTTTAACAAGGTTCACAGCCAAATAATTGATACATATCCATAGGACATTTGTCAGTCAAAATTGATAAAGTATCTTTTATGTTTTGTTTCTGTCTATTATTATATTCAGTCATTTTTTACTTAAGTTATTTATTGTAATAAATAATATGGTTAAAAACACTTGGTAAAACATTATAGCAAAGTATTTTTAAAAAATTACTGTTGCTTAACTGACCTGATTCTCAGGTTTAACTAGTCAACATTGAAATAATATTGAAAATTTGACATTATAGAGCATTATGGTGATAACTGCTTAAATCTTAATTGTTTACTCAGAGCAGATTCATTCATTATTATGACCATTCAACACATTTATTTTCATATGTTGTCAACTAAGCAACATTAGAATTGCACTATAGCTTATTTCAGGACAAGGAAATCTTAAAAGGAAGAATACAAACAGAAAGAGCTGGAAAAATTCAGCAATTCTGTTAGTAGCTGTGAAAAGAAACAGAGTATTTCAAGAATATTTTGAGTCAAATGATTCTTCTTCAGAAATGGAAAGAATCTGAAAGAATGAACAATTTAAATTGCAAGTAAAATAGAAAACTAAAGCCAAGTTTCAGTATTGTTAAGACAACAATACAACAAAATAATGTTCAAAATTTCTGTGGTGGCTCAGAGATTCATGCTAATGTCTGTCCACCTAACATGCCTTAAAGTAATAACATACACTGTTGAGATTCTTGATTTGATTTTTTGTGCATTAAGTGTCCTCTCTTTCCAGACCTGGTTACACTAAACAATGTACTGAAATGCAGCAATATGTTGCAAGTTGGACAGCACATACTGGCCAATGCGGTATTTTATCCACCCCTTCCATGTTTCCACTCACTGCATCACTTAGTCACCATTCATTTTTGGTCACCTGCTTCATGCTTTATACCTTAGCCTCTGTGAGAGATCATCATCTGGGCATCAGAAAGTATATCAGGATTAGGGGTAGGAAAAGGATGAAGAGGGGAGGAGAATACACAGTGTGAAAAGGAGAAACAGTTGAGGCAATATATCCACCGGTGTTCAAGCTATCAGAGCTCTCAGGGAGCAGCTCATTCAGAAATGCTTCATGTATAAAAGGAGAGGAAAGGAAATTTCTAATGCAAGTAATTAAAGTTACCATGTAGTTTGTTGGAAGAGACGAAGGTATAAGTCCTGAGAATCAATATGGGTAGCTAAATTATCATGGTGACAGGTGCCAAATTATAATGATAATACAAATAAAACAAGTAATTATTATTCACAATACAATTGTAGACAATTATCATTATTATACTTCAAAAATACAAAAGATATGTTTTTATACTTACAATGAATACTTTATTGAGTGGTCAAGTTAATCAAAAATGTCATGCCTAAGTAAAGCATGATACAGAAAATGTCCAGGAAATCTGGCAGCATCTTGAGAGAGAAATAGAGTTAATTATGCTTTCTTCAAAACTAACTAACCCTTTGGAAACAAGCTTTACTGTTTACAGTGGCCCGAATTTTATGTCTGGGCAGATTCTGGCTGTGGCAGTTGCACACGCACCAAACAACCCCACCGCCTGTGTCTGACCACTACAACTCCCCCTCCCACTCTGCCAAGAACGTGCAAGTCCTGAGCTTCCTCCATTGCCAAATCCTAGCCACCCTGGAGGAAGAACACCTCATCTTCTGCCTCAGGACCCTCCAACCACACAGGATCAATGTCGATTTAATCAGTTTCCTTATCTCCCTTCCCCACACCTCATCCCAGATCCAACTCGGCACTGCCCTTTTGAACTGTCCCACCTGTCTATCTTCCTTCT
Organism: Hemiscyllium ocellatum; assembly: GCF_020745735.1. Classification (NCBI taxonomy): domain Eukaryota; kingdom Metazoa; phylum Chordata; class Chondrichthyes; order Orectolobiformes; family Hemiscylliidae; genus Hemiscyllium; species Hemiscyllium ocellatum. The sequence goes on from NC_083408.1 coordinate 85,296,619, forward strand.
CACCTATCCACTCCACCTTCTGCTCCAAACTATCACCATCACCCCCATCTGCATCTATCTATCTATCGCCTTCCCAACTACCTTCCCCTCAGCCTCACCCACACCTTCCTATTTATCTCTCAGTCCCATTAACACCCCACTCCCACATTCCTGATGAGAGGCTTATGTGCGAAATGTTGATTCTCCCACTCCTTGGATGTTGTGCTTTTCCAGCATCACACATTTTGACTCTGATCTCCAGCATCTGCAGTCCTCACTTTCTCTCTTTGTCAGTTAGAAGTTGAGTTTAAAACAGGCCCAGGGTATTTTAATTCCTTGCCCTTGAATCATGAACACCATTTTTAAACTTCAAATCATAGAATCGCTACAGTGTAGAAGCAGGTCATTAGGCCTGTTGACCCTCCAAAGAGCATCCCACCCAGACTCCTATATTCCCAACCTGCCACCCTATCCTTGTAACCCTGCATTTCTTACGGTTAATCCACCCAGCCTGCACATCCTTGGACACTATGGGCAATTTAACATTGCCAAACCACCATACCTGCACATCTTTGGACTGTGGGGGGAAGCCAGAATAATCAATCAGGAAACTGATTAAATCGACATTGATCCCATGTGGTTGAAGGGTCCCGAGGCGGAGGAAACCCGTGCAGACAGAGGGAGAATATGCAAGCTCCAAACAATTGGCCAAAGGTGGAATCGAACTCAGATACCTGGCAACGTAAGGCAGCAGCGCCATTATTATTCCCATAAATATGATAGACTAACCAAAATGTGTTTGTCAATAAAACCCAGGTGAATCACTTGATGGATGCATAGAAATGGGCTGAAGTCCATTCGCAGAACCACAGCCAAGGCCACTCAAAGTTCTGGAAAACTGGGAGAGAGTGGATCTTGCTCCACTTCCTCCGACATCCAGGGATACATCTGAGAGGTAATCAGCTTATATCTTCAGCAAGCTTCAACTGTCAGTAAATTGGCTTCTAGAACGTCACTTGATGGCTGATGGACCAGTTCAATGGGAACATAAACACTGCCCGAACAGACTATGCTACTCTGTTTTACTTTTGTTAACTTAAAGTCAAATCATGATCAAATAAATATTTGTTAATAGCTGTTTAGTCACAGTCCTCATCTCACTCACGGCATGGGCTTTTTTTCACCATTTCAACTTACATTTTTGAAATGATTATTCAGGTTATTAGAGACATCATAATTATTTATAAACAGTGATGGATTACAAGATCTGTGTATGTACTATAAACCAGAAAAACATTAGTCACTTCTGCAATGGAGACCTTGGTTTCCTTTTGTTTACAGTCCATGACTGTAAAGGTTCTTAAGACTGACCTTCAGTTTCTATGGTTACGAGAACATTCCAAGATCAATATTTCAATGCAGACAGTAAGTGATTTGCCCCAGTTATGTAGCCTTTTAAACAGACTTAATGATCCGTGCAGTGTTACTGCTATCAAACAATCTTTGGAACGTATTTTTTTAGAATTATTAACTGGTTCATGACTGAAAATTGGTGTATTTTTCATTTTTTCACAATTTTAGTTTCATCTTGGGAGCTTAAGAATTGAAATTCAATTGTAAAAGAATCAGAAAATGAAAAAGCTGGTATCAGGAAAAGTGAGCATAAAGCTCTCAAATTATCAAATAAACACAACTGTCCTTTAGGGGATAACACTCAGTGCCTTTGCCCTATATGTGATTCCAATGTGATTGTCTCTTAATTACTCTCTGAAGTGATCTAGCAAGTCATGCAGTTGTATCCAAGGCAACAAGAGGGAGATGGAAAATAATTGTCAGTTTTTGCTAGACATCCACAGAATGACATCCTAAGAATGAGAAAAAATATGCAATGTAACAGCCAAACTAATGAGGGAATTAATGCGATGGATTCCAGTCATGACTCTACCCCGATACGGCCATTGACATATGGCAGCCATAACACATGTAAAGCAGTCTGTTGCCTGAATTTCTGCAACCTTAAAGAAATTCACTGTTGAGTGGCCAGAAAATTCTGGCAGTCATGCGCCAAGTTCATCATTGCAGCACCTAAAATGATGACAGTGATTTACAGAGACAGAAGAGGCCCAACAGTGAAAAATGGTTTTATTAGACCATCTAAGTGGAGGGGTACATTTGGAAGGTGCTGCCTATGAAACCTTGTGCAGTCATCTGCTAACATCCCAACTTTGACCTTATGATTGAAGAAAGGTGATTAATAAAACAGATAAGATGATTGAACAGAGGACACTACTCTAAGAACTCCAGCACTGATGTCTCGTGTCTGACCTGATTGACCTCAAGGAACACCAACCATCTTCGTCTGTGCGAGGATGACTCCAATTAGTGGAGAATGTTCCTTTCATTTCAATTGACTGCAATTTTTTCAAGGGCTCCTTGATGTACACAATCAAATGCTGATGTCAGAGGCAATCATCGTCATTTTCCTCAAGTTCGCCTGTTTTGACATGCTTGTACCAAGACTGTCATAAAAGTTAAGACACACCCACAATGCCATTGGGGAAAAAAATCCAGGGGTTTCAGCAATCATTTTTTAATGTTGTTATGTCACCATAGTCTTACCAGACCATTGGGACTTCTCTCATTAGAGAGAAGCAACTGGTGGTAATTTAACCTGAGGGCCACCAGGCCACAGGAAAGGAGAGTCCTTCATAGTAAGCTCAAACCAGTGATGGGAATTGAACCCACACTACTGGCATCACATTGCTGCGTAAATCAACAATCCAGTTAACTGAGCTAAACCAATTCCCACAATCATTTTATAACTGCATTTTACCATTGCCTGAAGCTGGCCTTTGACCTTGAGGCTTGAGGCCATTCAGTTGGATGGATGAATATTAAAGGGTAAACACCTTCAACGATTTTACACAATCTGATAGAACAACAAACTGCAATTCTCTATCGAATTTAAAGTGCGTGTGTCAACCATTAGTCACAATGACCATAATCTGGCATTGACTCTGCTGATCTTTTGGCCTTCAGAAATTTTTTTTCAGCATGGGCTCCTATAATAAAAGGGTGTGCTTTGATGGAAACCATGGCATTCTTACTGTAGGCCTTCTTTGCAACATGTTGAAGAACTCATAAAATGGCATTTGGCAATGTTTTTGTACTGTTTCTCTGTTGCCTGCTTCTATTTGTGCACCCCTAATGGTATCTCCATCCTTATTGAGCCTGTCTGTGACCCTGTACCATCAAGCAAGTTTGTAGGTGGTTTAGGACAGAGTCCATTGCTCACCTGAATGGAATCTCCCATGATGCTGTCTATGATATCTTGTAGGCTGGTCCATTGATCAGGTTGTTCCTGTATGGTAATGGGTGTCACTTCAGGCATCTGTGCCATGTTTCTCTAATTCTGTAGATTTCTATATATTCTCACAAAGCAGTCAGTTCAATTGTACAAACTTGTAAGTGAACATTAATAGACTTTATTAAATGTAACTATTTACAAGAGATATTCAGAGAAAAGTTCTCCTGGAACCCTCGTCACAAAACAAGTTTCTTTTTTCTAAAGGTTGTTCCTTTTCTCAAGTAAACCATATCCTTGGTTTTTTTCAGAGGGGTAATACACCTGTCTTGGTGCTGATTAGTCTAGTTTGCGACAGTGATCAAAGGGTATTGAGAGGCCTTCTTGTTTATATGTAAACAGATGAGACTTCAGGCCAAAGTGGTCATGTTTTAGAAGTGACCTGTATAATAAAAGGGGAGTGGTCAACTCTCTAGTTTAATTCAGTGGAGAACTAGTTGGGAGTTCAACAGTGAACTTAATGGAAACAAATTCTCTCTCTCTCTCTCTCTCTCTCTCTCTGACCTTCTAACTTCAACCTGTAAGCATCTGTTCCATTTTTTAACTGTGTTTCAAGAGGGTTTGCTTATTGGAACTGTTGTGTGTATTCGGAACAGCATAGTTAAGTATAGTTTGCATAGACTGAGTTCTGTAGGGGTTCTTTATTCAGTTCTCTGCGTTTCATTGTGTGATTTTGTGAATAAATTTCTGTCTGTTTTAAAACCTAGTAGTCAACCTAGATAGCTGACTTTGGGTAAGTCTCACTGTACACTTACCGAAACAAATTGCAAAGTTATGGCCTGGGTTACCTGCTCAAGAATGCTTTGAGTGGTCTGGCCTAGTCCATAGCAGATTGGTGGCTCTTTGAAGGATTTTAAACAGCGAGTAGTAGGTGCTAATGTCTTTATTTTGGGTGTGGTTTGGTTGGATAGTAATGGCTCTTTCAGTTGCTAGAAGTTTTCAGGATGTGGATGTGATAATTTTGGAAGGTTTACAAAAGGCGAATAAGACCAAGCTGTAGGAATTAGCAGAGAAACTGGAATTGGAACTGTCTGTATCTGTGAGGAAAGGAGAGGTAATTACAGCAGTAGCTCAATAATTAAACTTGCCGGAGAAACCATCAGAATCTATAGACATGGCAAGAATTCAACTGCACATGAAACAGCTTGATTTAAAGGTAAGAGATGAGGAAAGGGCAGCAGAAATGTAACCGTTTGAGTTAAGATTAAAAGCATAAGAGAACGAAAAAGAGAGAACTTTTGAACTTCAACAGCTGACACTTAAAAAGGAAAGTCAGATTATAAGGTAACCTTAGGGAGGAAATAATACAAACTCACATGGAAGAGGGGATTGTTAAATGGTAAGGTTAGCAGCTGAAGTGGCTAATGATTATGAGCTGGTCCATAAAACACAATTTGGCTTCCAGAATCAATTTCAGTCTGTGAGTGATAGAAATTGGGGCAAAGAGAAATCCTCATGTGGAAGGGGAAAGGTAGATCTCAGTGAAGATCTTAAGGATAATTTACCACAGGATAAAAAAGAAACCCTTGAGGGGGGCAAGGAAGTTAAAAAAAAACTCCAGTGTTTTTATTGTAATAAAGTGGGCCACATGAAAACACAATGTTGGTGGGCCCGAAGAAAGCCAGAAGTAGGAAAATGGGACAATCTTGGAAGTTTTGTAGGACTAGTAATAAAATACATTTGCGAAGTTAGACAACTGCCTCAGAGTTTGCAAGATGATCAGAGGTTGATAAAGGAGGAAGTGCCAGATCTGCTTAAAAAATATACACGCCAGGGTAACGTTTATTCACATAGGCCGGAGTAATAGGTAAGGCGGTTATAATATTAAGAGACACAGGATCCTCTCAGTCTGTAATGCTGAAGAATGAGGAGATATACACTCTTGAGAGACAATTGCCAGAAAAGGTACTGGGAACAGGAATTCATGGTGAGACAAAAAGTGGTCAATTATGTAAAGTGAGGTGAGAGGGTCCAGAGAAGAGTGGAGAATTTATGGTAGAGTACTGGACAAATTCTCAGCTCCAGGAATACAGTTTGTTCTTGCAAATGATATAGCTGATTCGCCAGTAGGTGGCTGCCTACTTTAGTTGAAAAGCTAATGTAGACACAGGGAACTGAAGACATGGAGAATGTTTATCCAGGAATTTTTCCTGATTGTGTGATCACAAGATCACAGAGGCACAAGTTGAAGCGAGTGTGGGGGTAAATCAAAGGGCTCAGATAAGAAGCTGACATAGCATTATCTGAGACCTTTTTTGATCAGATAAGTGGCACAGAGCAGGAGCAAATAGGTATAAACATGCAAGTATCTTTAGCTCTGCTAAACTGATTAAATTACAGCAGAAAGATGAGAACTTAAAACAGTTATATCAAAATGCATTTACAGAGAAGGAAAGTGAATGCATCCCTGTGTGTTAGTACTTAACAAATGATGTCTTAATGAGGAACTGGAGACTGTCACACATTCAAATAGATGAGAAATGGGCAGAGATTCATCAAATCGTTTTGCCAGTAGGATATAGAAATGAGTTGCTGCAAGTGGCACATGAGTTACCACTTGGAGGTCATTTAGGGGTGAGGAAAACACAGGCTAAAATACAAAGATGTTTTACTGGCCTGGACTACACAAGGATGTAGTTGAATTTTGCTAGATGTATCATACATGTCAGCTAATCGGAAAATAATGACTATAATAAAACTTGTACCTTTAATACCTATTCCAGCATTGGAAGAACCTTTCACAAGAGTGTTGATTGATTGCATAGGTCCCCAACCTCAAACAAAAAATGGGAATAAATATTTGTTATCAATAATGGATGTATCAACTAGATTTCCAGAGGCAATTCCATTATGCAATATCACAGCTAAAAGGGTTGTAGAAAAATTACTTAAATATTTTTTACCAGATACGGACTATCAATAGAGATCCAGTCAGATAAAGGATCAAACTTCACATCCAAACTATTCAAGGAGGTTATGGATAACTTGGGAATAAAGCAATTCAAATCTACTGCGTACCATCCAGAATCGCAGGGAGTGCTATAGAGAGGGCATCAAATATTAAGCACCATGTTGATAGCTTATCCAGATGATTGTTATAAGGGAGTTCCATTTGTACTTGTTGCGATCAAAGATGCACCAAATGAATTGACCAAATTCAGTCCATTTGAATTAATTTTTGGGCTTGAAGCAAGAGGACTGTTAAAACTGATTAATGAGAAGTTAATAAGTCAGAATTCAGAGACCACCCATTTGGACTATGTGTCACATTTTAAAGAAGGATTAAACTGGAGAGTTGGCTAGACAGCATTTAAAAGTATCACAGCATACAATAAAACAGGAAGCGGATAAGAAATCACAGATTCGGCTTTGTGCGTGGGAAATCATGTCTCACAAACTTTATTGAGTTTTTTGAAGAAGTAACAAAGAGGATTGATGAGGGCAGAGTGGTAGATGTGATCTATATGGACTTCAAAAAGGCATTCAACAAGGTTCCCCATGGGAGACAGGTTAGCAAGGTTAGATCTCACGGAATACAGGGAAAGCTTGCCATTTGGATACAGAACTGTCTCAAAGGTAAAAGACAGAGAGTGGTGGTGGAGGGTTGTTTTTCAGACTGGAGGCCTGTGACCAGTGGAGTGCCACAAGGACTGGTGCTGGGTCCATTACTTTTTGTCATTTATATAAATGATTTGGATGTGAGCATAAGAGGTACAGTTAGTAAATTTGCAGTTGACACCAAAATTGAAGGTGTAGTGGACAGTGAAGAAGGTTACCTCAGATTACAACAGGATCTTGATCAGATGGGCCAATGGGCTGAGAAGTGGCAGATGGGGTTTAATTTAGATAAATGTGAGGTGCTGCATTTTGGGAAAGAAAATCTTAGCAGGACTTATACTCTTATTGGTAAGGTCCTAGGGAGTGTTTCTGAACAAAGAGACCTTGGAGTGCAGGCTCATAGCTCCTTGAAAGTGGAATCGCAAGTAGATAGGATAGTGAAGAAAACATCTGGAAATGAACCTCCTAGCTCAGCACGCAAACCTACATCCAGAATAAGAAGGGTTTGGAGGGATATGGGCCAGGTACTGGCAGGTGGGACTAGATTAGGTTGGGATATCTGGTCGGCATGGACGGGTTGGACTGAAGGATCTGTTTCCATGCTGTACATCTCTATGACTCTAATCTGCTGATACTGGGTTGCTAATATCACAGATCATGGAATAGAATTAGGTTTTATTGTCATGTAGGTAAAACAAGGACTGCAGATGCTGAAAACTAGAGTGGTGCTGGAAAAGCACAGCAGGTCAGACAGCATCCGAGGAGCAGGAAAATCGACGTTTTGGGCAAAAGTCCTTCATCAGAAATAGAGGCAGGGCGCCTCAAGAGTGGAGAGATAAATGAGAAGGGGGTGGTGGGGGTGGGAAGAAAGTAGCAGAGAGTACAATAGGTGAGTGGGGTGGGGATGGAGGTGATAGGTTAGAGAGTATGGTGGGGGAAGGTAGCAAAGAGTACAATGAATGAATGGGAGTGGGGATGAAGGTGATAGGTCAGAGATGAGGGTGGAGTGGATAGGTGGAAAGGAAGATAGGCAGGTAGGACAGGTCATAGGGACAGTGCTGAGTTGGAAGGTTGGAGCTGGGGTGAAGTGGGGGAAGGGGAAATGAGGAAACTGGTGAAACCCACATTGATGCGCTGGGGTTCAAGTGTTCTGATGTGGGCCATGGGGTTGAAGTGTTCATATATCCCACCTTCTTTAAATAATGTCTTCACTCTTTTGATTATTCAGTCAATCCATTTGTTTCTCATATTGTGCTTGAAAAAATTGTGTTGGAGAGGTGTCCAGTGGTTGGACAAGTCTGCTTTGACCAGCAGTATTCACTATACAATCACTGTTTTGCAAAATCATAATTGACAAATTGTGATCTGTGCATGTCCTGGATCAGAAGTTTTTTTTAAAAATGTAATCCCTTTGTGAAGAAGCTCCAAACATTCCTCAGCCATACCTTCAATCCACTTTCATCCATGCTTCATCATGAATGTGTACAATGACTCATCTGGGAAATAATTGCTTTGAGCCAAGTTTTGGTTTGAATATCACTATCGGTTTCAGATTTGTCCATTGAATGTACACAACAGCACAACAGTAAATCTACTCTTCTAGAGGGGAATTTTTTTCCTCCCTAGTGTGACATAAGTAATGGTAAGAAAAGTGGGAGAGTACAGTGTGAATGAAAAGATCTGATGCTTGAATTTGAGAAGAATTTTTCCAATTTCCCCTCAAGCCATAAATGGTGAATTCAAAATTTCATTGAATATAACTACCTTGTGTACATGTATACTCAACTCATTTAAACCCCAACTTGTTCATTTATATACATCTTCCAATTCTTCTTTCCAAGAAACATGTCGCACAAATCTGTAAATCAGAGCAGGTACCTGGTGCCTTTAGCTCACAGGATGCTTGACTTTGCCATCAGGCCACTATTTCTTCAGAATAATATCCCTGCATGTCACCATGCTCATCTTCAACTCATCATCCATGAAAGTCAACATCAGCAAGCCACCAGCCTCACCACATCATCATGCCTGCTCTCAACCAATCCAGACACACTTTAGACCTTCATTACTTTGCTTCACAGAGCTAAGGGCCACTTACAACTTATGTTCTTCTGCCAGTCAATGTGTCTGCAGGGATGCAAACATATCTCCTGCATCTGCACTTTATGGATGCAGCCTGCTTTTTCAGTCCTCATTAAATTTGTGCGTACCAAGAGGCTACTAGTTGCATTATTTCACATCGCTTTCTTAACATGCACTCATTGATTTCAGCACCGTCAGCCTCTGTGTGACTTGCATTTCATTGTTAACAAGTAGGATCTTTCGTACTCAGTTACAGATTGCCAGCCTCTGTGGCTGCCATTGCTTCACAGCACAGAGGGGAGCCAAGCAGTATGTGACAGTGAGGAGCACTCAATCTATCAATCGGATAGAAGATAGACATAATCCTGTGCAGTCCCTTGCTACGTCAATGCAGTTCCAGCAGCTTATGTGGTAAACACACTGCATGTGCTTCAAGCAAATAGCAATGCCTGGGAGTGTTCCCCAAAAAGGAACAATTCTTGGTGAGGTGAAAGAGGGCTACGGTCAATCACAGTTCAAAATACATTCCAGGGGATTGGCCATGGTCAGTCAAGTACTTGCTTCTACCTGTAATCCATGTTGTTATAGTCCAGAGAATTAGGCCATGGTCAGTCTTGTAGATTAATTGGAAATAATCTAAGGATTTTAGGTAGCTCAGTCAGAATGCTGGAGATGTTTTCTCATTCATGGGATATGGGTGCCACTGACTAGGCCAGCATTTATTGTTCCTCTCTAATTGCGCACGGACAGTTAGAGTCAACCACATTGCTGGAGTCACATGCAGCCCAGACCTCAGGTAAGGATGTCAGTTTCCTTTCCTAAGGGATATTAATAAATAACATGGAGTTTTCCAATAAATGACAATCATTTCATGGTCGTCATTAGACTCTTAATTCCAGATTTTTAAAAATTCACATTCTATCATCTGCCATGGTGGGATACAAACAGGGTCCTCAATACATTAACATAAAATCCCTACAGTGTGGAAACAGTTCATTCAGTCCAGCAAGTCCACACCAACTCTCTGGAGAGCATCCCACTCAGACTCACCCCTTTACCCTATTCCTGTAACTCTACATTTTCTGGAATTGAACCTGGGTCTCTGATGCTGTGAGGCAGCAGTGCTAACCACTGAGCCACTGTGCTATCCAGATTATTTTGGGTCTCTAATTAATAGTCTAACAATCACATTACTCTCTTAGATTGCCTCTCTTAGACAAATCTGGCTTTTTTTCTGTAATGAGACACAGGCAGAGACTAAGTATATGATTGCGATGGTGCAAAGGATGGGGAGATGGTGAGTGAGCAGGAAGCACAGAGTGAAGGCATCCTTGAGGGGATGTGCAGCAGCTCAGATAATGTGTTGGTCCTGTGAGTATAAGGTAGCAGAGAAAGGCTTGTGGTATTTTCCCTTGTGGAGTGTCACTGACCTTCTTTCTCCATGGCTGAGCATGTCATCAGCTGCAATGATCTATGCTGCAATCTGTGTCCCGATTGGCTTGTTGGGTGGCTTGGTCTCCTGTGATGGTCAGCTGGGAAAGGACTGCCATCCTCTCCCCCACTCTGTTCATCAACACCTCCAGGACCCTGTCCGTGAAGCAAGGAGTGAGCTCTTTCCTATCTTCAGGGTCATGTTTCAGATAATAATGGCAAAGCACTACAGTGCATGGACCCTGTTCCTGGCTTGCAACAGCTGAATTGAGTTGCAGCTGGGCTTTAGGTATGGTGTTAGCGGCGTAAATATCAGAAGTCCCAGAAGTGGCAAGTGGATCTGCCTCCCTGGCTGCGCAGTTATCAGGAAAGGCATAATTAATGAGGTGACAAATGATAATTACATGAGAAAGGTCACTCCAAGCTATGGCAGAGCAGACACCATGAATCTCATTTAACAAAACACTTGAACTCCAACTGGGAAAGTTCCTCCCTGTCTTCCAACATACAAGGCTTATCTTTGCTTACACATTTATTCTTAGGCATCTGCCTTAGTTATGTAGAGAGTTTCCTCCATTCTCTAATGTCTTTCTCTGATACCTTGAATTCTTGAGCTGTTGTACAATTATTTGTAAGCACTGCAATATCATGAACTGGGTTGTGCATCTGTAATTCTTTCTTCATACCATATTGCCAACTTTGAAAGTGGGACTGGCAGGGATTGTAGTCCTTACCTGTGAGATGGTAAACTTGGCATCACATGTTGATATGTGAGTGCAGCTTTAATGATGTGTTACTTCAAGGCCTTAATCTTACAATGTTTTGGCTAAGTTTCAGAGTTTAATGACGAGTTTCTGTCCATAAAGCCCAATGACCTTTCTCATCGTTTCTCATCAAATTCCTCCAATTTCCTATCTACCCTGCTGGGGGTGTCCCTAATTTTACTGCAATGCCCATTCTAATACTACCCATAGCCGGAACAAGTTGCCATTACCTCAGTATCCCAGAATGCACTAATATCCCTGATATTGGTGCTATCTTTAACACCTGGTGCCACCTGGACAAGCACTGTTTGTGATGCCTGATATTTGCCCAGGCATGGCAGATAAAGCGAAGATTGAACATCTCACTTTGCAGGCAAGGTCCCAGATGGTGGATGGATGGTGCAGAGGCAGGACATCCTCTTTCCCCAGAACCAACAGAATAGGTCATGACCCCAGACCAGTTTGCCATCTGGATCAGTGCTGTCTCAGCTGTCTGGAGGAATGGCCAGCAATTGTTAGAAGAAGAAAGATAACCTTTTCCATTCTGCCAGCATAAGTACTATTATCTTCTTTCTGATACGTTATCACTGAATCTCTGCTGTTGCACCCAACTCCCACCAAGTTTTATTCTCTATCACACTAAATATTACCTGCAACATCTTCCCTTACTTTCTCTGAACCACCCCAAACTCCACATTATTAGCCCTGTGTAGCCTCTGTGCTGCCTAATTGCTCATTCAGAACCCCTCACTTCCTGCATCAACAGCATTGCCACCCACTTTCATCTCCTTCAATTTGTGCCTCCCTCTGATTCCAGTAGGAAAACAGCCCACAATAGAGCCAAGATGGATTCTGGCTGCCCAACGTCCACCCCCTCACTCCTTACGAAAGGATCCTGACTCTGACTACTCCAAGCAGCTGACCAATGGTGTCCAAGCCCCTATACTGGAATCGAAGGCCACCCTTGACTTACAGTGCTCAGACATTCTTACTGAAAGCTATCTTCCTTGCCTTGACTGAGAACTGTTGACAATCATAACAAGCTTCCTGGCCTTGTGTCTGTACTAAGTGGCAGTATTATAAGGCTGGCTGAACATCAAGGTGCAAAATGGCAAGGCAATGCAGAGATGCTGTGAGCATTCAGGTAGGCTCAAAGTGAGTAAGTAAAAAATGAGGTCTGCAGATGCTGGAGATCACAGCTGAAAATGTGTTGCTGGTTAAAGCACAGCAGGCCAGGCAGCATCTCAGGAATAGGGAATTTGATGTTTCGAGCATAAGCCCTTCATCAGGAATGAGAGAGAGTAGCCAAGCAGGCTAAGATAAAAGGTAGGGAGGAGGGACTTGGGGGAGGGGCGATGGAGGTGGGATAGGTGGAAGGAGGTCAAGGTGGGGGTGATAGGCCGGAGTGGGGTGGGGGCGGAGAGGTCAGGAAGAGGATTGCAGGTTAGGAGGGCGGTGCTGAGTTGAGGGAACCGACTGAGACAAGGTGGGGGGAGGGGAAATGAGGAAATTGGATAAATCTGAATTCATACCTTGTGGTTGGAGGGTTCCCTGGCGGAAGATGAGGCGCTCCTCCTCCAGCCGTCGTGTTGTTATGTTCTGCCGGTGGAGGAGTCCAAGGACCTGCATGTCCTCGGTGGAGTGGGAGGGGGAGTTAAAGTGTTGAGCCGCGGGGTGGTTGGGTTGGTTGGTCCGGGCGGCCCAGAGGTGTTCTCTGAAGCGTTCCGCAAGTAAGCGGCCTGTCTCCCCAATATAGAGGAGGCCACATCGGTTGCAGCGGATGCAATAGATGACCACAAGGTATGAATTCAGATTTCTCCAGTTTCCTCATTTCCCCTCCCCCCACCTTGTCTCAGTCGGTTCCCTCAACTCAGCATCGCCCTCCTAACCTGCAATCTCCTTACTGACCTCTCCGCCCCCACCCCACTCCGGCCTATCACCCTCACCTTGACCTCCTTCCACCTATCCCACCTCCATCGCCCCTCCCCCAAGTCCCTGCTCCCTACCTTTTATCTTAGCCTGCTTGGCTACTCTCTCTCATTCCTGATGAAGGGCTTATGCTCGAAACGTCGAATTCCCTATTCCTGAGATGCTGCCTAACCTGCTGTGCTTTAACCAGCAACACATTTTCAAAGTGAGTAAGCACCAAAAGAGTGAACAAATAGAGTGGGGATGCAACCTATTTTCCATGTACAAGCTGGGTGTGTGTCCGTGAGTGCAGTGTCCCTGCTGCAGCATGACAATGGTTATTGGCATTGCATCCTGACATGCATCATTGAAATATTGCGACATATTGTAATGGAGCAGAGATGTGCCAGGCAGGCTCTTAGAGGCTGACAGATAACAGATGCTAATGTTCATGAACATGTAATGTGTCCATGTCCAGTGTACTTGGACATCATTCAGAACAAGTGATGAGCTGAAGCCACTAGTTACCTGCTCGAACCATGTCAAAATTCCACAGAGTGGAATCTCATCGTGATTAAAAGCTGCATATTGATGAGGTGAGATGCGTTATTAATAAGGTTGTTAATCAGCAATAATCCTCCAATTGATAACTTGTGACTGCCTGATGACAATTACACCTTGATGCTTAGAACGTAGTTAAAAAAATACAACAATTTGTTCCTGATGCCAAGAACAGTCTCGGTGGTCTTCTCACGTAATTTTGTCACATTTCTTGCCATAGTTCATGTCTTTGAAGCCTCTATAACATTCGGCCCTCTGATTCTATCAAATAGCTTTGTACCAGGGTGAACATGACTTCAGCAAAGAGCAACTAATGCATATAAAAAGTTTGGATTTGGTGGCTAAATTTAGGGGTTGACCTATACGTGAAGAATATGAAAAGTGAGTGATTTCTTGACCAAATGTCCAGGCCTCATTGACCATTACTAAAATATTTATACTGTATGAAACAAATGATGGAAAATTGTTTGTTAAAACTGTACATCCAGGAATTTTACCAGATTTATTGCCAAAATTAGATTATGATTCTTTGCAATTAAACAAATTAAAGTATCCTCTTTCCCTCTAAAGCATGACTCATTCACAAGCTTGTTATAGCACAAAACTAATGTTTTAGCTGGCTATCCTTGAGACACTTGGAATGCCAATTCTGATGCTTCAGTCATAAAATTATTTTGTGGTATATTCAGAAAAGCTATCTGCAGCACCAAAAAACACTTTGATAAAGCAAGGATTTTAAATGAGTTATACATTTATGACCTTAGTCACCAAAGGAGTCCATGAGCAACTGCTACAAGATGAAAGAATTATCAAAGCGAGTTATTTGATGATGTAGAGGAATTCTATGCTCAGGGAGTAAGATGATTCCTAGTCGCTATTTGGGAAACATCTGTTACAGATCTAGAAAACCGGAGGACAATGATTCCAACAGCTGTCAAAGGATTTTGTGGTAGTTTCCCTCTCAGCTGCCTCCAAATAAGCCATATGGTAAAGGGGAGGAGGCACTGTTCTGATCATAGTTTCCCATACTTAGCGATGGAGACTAACACTAAATTAATTGCAGAGCAACGTACACAAAAGCTGTTTTATCAAATGCTCCTCATGAAAGACTTCTTCGTAAGATAATGAATGCAGCAATGTGTCACACGCTTTGAAGCCATTGTTTTACTTGAATACTAACATGTATTTTAAAGAGTTAGAGTCATAGGGATGTACAGCATGGAAACAGACCCTCCAATCTTGGCGACATCCTTGTAAATCTTTCCTAAACCCTTTCAAGTTTCACAATGTCTTTCCTATAGCAAGGAGACTAAAGTTGAATGCAGTATTTCAAAAGTGGCCTAACCAATGTCCTGTACAGCCACAACATGACCTCCCAACTCCTATACCCAATGCACTTATCAATAAAGGCAAGGATACCAAACACCTTCTTCACGCACCTGACTACGTGTGACTCTATAAAGGAACAATAAACCTACACCCCAAAATCTCTTTGTTCAGCAACACTCTAAGTGTATAGTCCCTGCTCTGACTTGCCTTATCAAAATGCAGCACTTCATGTTTATCAAACTCCATCTGCCATTCCGAGGCTCATTTGCCCATCTGATCAAGGTCCATCTGAAAGCTCTTCCATAAAGTGAGTTAAAAACTATGGAATGTCTGGGATGAGAAAGGGTTAAGCACTAGCAGATGTGGAGCATTCTGTAATGATTGCAGAAACATTGCGTGTTATCAGGGATGGGGAAACTTGCCAGTATTAGACAGGGAAGTGTGTAGATTATATTAAAGCAGTGAATGGGAGTCTTACCTTAACAGCTGTGGTCAGGCCATTGAATTTAATTTTACATTGCTGATGGATCTGTAGTGTGATACCCCTGGCATTCACATGCTCAACTACCTCAGACCATAGTTGCCGAGCTAACTGCTGAGGCATAATATACCTGTCTTTGAAAAATCATTACCTTATTCTGTTCAATAACTCCTTCATCAGGACCTTACTGTATCTTTCTGAGGAATTCTAGCAGCAAAAGCTTTTAATGCAGCAGCTGCTCAGTAATCTATGATTCATTGGCAGCACCAATCATTTCAAGGGTCTGAAGAAGTGTCATGTTGGACTCAGAATGTTAATTCAGTTTCTCTCTCCACAAGTAGATGAAGGCGGGAAAAAATTTGTGGCTGTTACAGCTGCTCCTTTTTTGAGGTATTTTAGGTTTTGGAAGTGATTTCTTTGAATTCCAGGAGCAGTAATTACTGTTTCATGTGCTGCTACATTGTTTTGGAACTTCGGAGGAAAAAAAAGTCAAAACAATGGCACTTTTAAAAGGGAGAAAGTCGGACAATAAATAGAACATAGTCAGTGAAGGAGAGAGAGAAAAACAAACAAACCACACTGCTTCCTGACACAGCAGTGAACCTGCGCAGTTACTGCCTTTGCTATTTGAATTCATGTATCGCTGGACATCGGAGTGCATTTAGGAAAACTTAACAAACAGTGAAATTCACAACTGATCTTGGAGGAACCTGTTTGGGAGAGGTCACAGGACAGAGACAAATAAATGTATAATGTTAAGTATAGCCTTGCTGTAAATATACAACAGTGAGTAGAGTAGGTTCTTTCTTGATTATATATTTTATTGAGATCTGTCTCTTGATTAAACTTTAAAAATATAAGCCAGAAGTATTAGGTTAGCCTGGAGCAGTGTTTTGTAGAGCAATAAGGCAATGCTATTTTCTGGGTCTGTAGATTGGAAGGAACAAAAAAGGCCCTTAGGAGAGCAATATGCTCTTCTCGTCGGATGTGGGAGTTTTGAAAGAGTTTATGTGTTACTGAGGATTATATCTGCAATAAATGTCATTGCCTCCAAATCCTATCTGATCGAATGGATTGGTTTGTGCGACAGTTAGAGGCAATAAGGAATTTACAAGAGCAAGGGAATGTGATGGATGCCATTTATAGGAAGGGAGAAGAGCCTCAAATACAGTTACATAAATGTGGGAAATTGAGAAACAAATTTGTAAGAAGATTTCAGTTATCTGAAAGAATGATAGGGTGGTTATGGTAGGAGATTTTAACTTTCCAAACATAGACTGGGACTGTCATAGTGTTAAGGGTTTAGATGGAGAGGAATTTATTAAGTGTGTACAAGAAAATTTTCTGATCCAGTATGTGAATGTACCTACTAGAGAAGGTGCAAACTTTGATCAACTCTTGGGAAGTAAGGGAGGGCAAGTGACTGAAGTGTTGGTTGGGGGGTGGCGGGAGTGGTCACTTTGGTGCCCGTGACCATAATTCTATTAGTTTTAAAATAGTGATAGAAAAGGATAGAGAGGATCTAACAGTTGAAGTTCTAAATTGGAGGAAGGCTAATTTTGATGGTATTAGGCAAGAACTTTCAAAAGCTGATTGGGGGCAGATGTTCACAGGGAAAGGGACGGTTAGAAAATAGGAAACCTTCAGAAATGAGATAATGAGAGTCCAGAGACAGTATATTCCTGTGATGGTGAAAGGAAAGGCTGGTAGGTGTGCGGAATACTGGATGATAAGAGAAATTGAGGATTTGGTTAAGAAAAAGAAGGAAGCATATGTCAGCTAAAGACAGGATAGATAGGGTGAAATCTTAGTAGAGTATAAAGGCAGTAGGAGTATACTCAAGAGGAAATCAGGAGGGCAAAAAGGGGACATGAGATTGGTTTAGCAAATAGGATTAAGAAGAATCCAAAGGATTTTTAATGATTAAATTAAGGACAAAAGGGTAACTAGGGAGAGAATAGGGCCCCTCAAAGATCAGCAAGGCGACATTTATGTGGAGGCACAGGAGATGGGAGGAGGTACTAAATGAGTATTTTGCATCAGTAATTACTGTGGAGAAGGACATAAAAGATATAGAATGGAGGGAAATAGATGGTGACACCTTGAAAGATGTCCATATTACAGAGGAGGAAGTGTTGGATGTCTTGAAACGCATATGGGTGGATAAATCCCCAGGACCTGATTGGGTGTACCCTAGAACTCTGTGGGAAGCTAGGGAAGTGATTGCTGGGCCTCTTGCTGAGATATTTATATCATTGATAGTCACAGGCGAGGTGCCAGAAGACTGGAGGTTGGCTAATGTGGTGTCAATGTTTAAGAAAGGTGGCAAGGATAAGCCACGGAACTATAGCCCAGTGAGCCTGACCTCAGTGGTGGGCAAGTTGTTGGAGGGAATCCTGAGGGACAGGATTTACATGTATTTGGAAAGGCAAGAAAGGTGGCTTTGTGCGTGGGAAATCATGTCTCACAAAATTGATTGAGTTTTTTGAGGAAGTAACAAAGAGGATTGATGAGGGCAGAGCGTTGGATGTGATCCATGGACTTCAATTAAGGTATTCAACAAGGTTCCACATGGGAGACTGGTTAGCCAGTTAGATCTCACAGAATACAGGGAGAACTAGCCATTTGGATACAGAATTGGCTCAAAGATAGAAGACAGAGGATAGTGGTGGAGGGTTATTTTTCAGACTGAAGGCCTGTGACCAGTGGTGTGCCACAAGGATCGGTGCTGGGTCCTCTACTTTTTGTCATTTATAGGAGGTATAGTTGGGAGGTATAGGAGGTATTGTTAGTAAGTTTGCAGATGACACTAAAATTGGAGGTGTAGTGGACAGCAAAGAGGGTTACCTCAGATTACAATGGGATCTTGATCAGATGGGCCAATGGACTGAGGAGTGGCAGATGGAGTTTAATTTAGGTAAATGCAAGGTGCTGTATTTTGGAAAAGCAAATTTTAGCATGACTTATACATTTAATGGTACAGTTATAGGGAGTGTTGCTGAACAAAGAGACCTTGGAGTGCAGGTTCATAGCTCCTTGAAAGTGGACTCGCAAGTATATAGGATAGTGAAGAAGGCGTTTGGTATGCTTTCCTTTATTGGCCAGAATATTGAGTACAGGAGTTGGGAGGTCATGTTGCGGCTGTACAGAACATTGGTTAGGACACTGTTGGAAAATTGCAGACAATGCTGGTCTCTTTCCTATTGGAAGGATGTTGTCAAACTTGAAAGGGTTCAGAAAATATTTACAAGGATAGTGCCAGAGTTGGATGACTTGAGCTATAGGAAGAGGCTGAATAGTCTGTGGCTGTTTTCCTTGGAGCGTCAGAGGCTGAGGGGTGACCTTATAGAGGTTTATAAAATCATGAGGGTAATAGATAGGATAAATAGACAACATCTTTTCCCAGGGGTGGGTGAGTCTAAAACTAGAGGACATAGGTTTAGGGTGAAAGGGCAAAGATATAAAAGAGACGTAACCGGCAACCTTTTCACACAGAGGATGGTGCATGTATGGAGTGAGCTGCCAGAGGAAGTGGTGCAGGCTGGTACAATTGTAACATTCAAAAGGCATCTGGATGGATAAATGAATAGGAAGGGTTTAGAGGGATATGGGCCAAGTGCTGGCAAATGGGACTAGATTGGGTTGGGATATCTGGTCAGCATGGACAAGTTGGCCTGAAGGGTCTGTTTCTGTACTGTACATCTCTATCATTCTATGACTCTAAATGCTGCCAGACCAGTTTACATACTCCAACATTTTCTGATTGTTTTTAAGCATCTAAGAGGTGCAGGCTGTCCTTAAATTGTCAGTACCCTATCTGATGACCAGCAACCCCCCAACCCCAACAATGAGCAGAGCAGAGGGATGAGCAGAGGGATCTTGGTGTCCATGTACACAGATCTCTGAAAGTTGCCACCCAGGTAAATAGTGCTGTGAAGAAGGCATATGGCGTACTGGCTTTTATTGGTAAAGGAATTGAGTTCCGGAGTCCTGAGGTCATGTTGCAGTTGTATAAGACTCTGGTGCGGCCACATCTGGAGTATTGTGTGCAGTTTTGGTCACCATACTATAGGAAGGATGTGGAGGCACTGGAACGGGTGTAGAGGAGATTTACCAGGATGTTGCCTGGTATGGTAGGAAGATCGTATGAGGAAAGGCTGAGGCACTTGGAGCTGTTTTCATTGGAGAAAAGAAGATTTAGGGGTGACTTGATAGAGGTGTACAAGATAATTAGGGGTTTAGATAGGGTTGACCATGAGAATCTTTTTCCACATATGGAGTCAGCTATTACGAGGGGGCATTGCTTTAAATTAAGGGGTGGTAGGTATAGGACAGACGTTAGGGGTAGATTCTTTACTCAGTGAGTCGTGAGTTCATGGAATGCCCTGCCAGTAGCAGTGGTGGACTCTCCCTCTTTATGGGCATTTAAATGGGCATTGGATAGGCATATGGAGGATACTGGGCTAGTGTAGGTTAGGTGGGCTTGGATCGGCGCAACATCGAGGGCCAAAGGGCCTGTACTGCGCTGTATTTTTCTATGTACTATGTTCTATGTTCTAAAATGGACAAGCTTCCTCCTACAAGTACAAGATGTGCAGACAGCTTGCCTTTACACCCATACATAATTTGGTTTATTTGGGCATAGGTACATGTTGAAAATGTACTCCAATGTGTATATAAAATCAACATCTGCCATACCCTAAATTAAGTAGCTGTCCAAAGTATTTCAGTCAGCTGGACCTCAATAATAAACCATCCCAGACAGAAAAAAACACTTTTTCTTTCTTATGTCACTCATTACACCAAAATAACGAGCTAATCTCTAAACACTATGGCCAGACCCAACTTTCTGAATGCTGAATGTTCCGCTTCAGTACGTTATAGAAATATATTTGAGAAATGGAATTATCTAGAAATGACTGCTGGCTTGACATT
This sequence comes from Hemiscyllium ocellatum, assembly GCF_020745735.1. Lineage (NCBI taxonomy): Eukaryota > Metazoa > Chordata > Chondrichthyes > Orectolobiformes > Hemiscylliidae > Hemiscyllium > Hemiscyllium ocellatum. The sequence goes on from NC_083408.1 coordinate 85,317,011, forward strand.
TTGTTATCTGACTGTGCAAGCAGAATAAAATTGCACAGCAGCCACATTTTTCCAGACAAAAGTCAAAAGCACTTTTTAATGTGTTTGGTGAGGAGACAAATCAAGTTAGAATACCTGCAGTCCCACAATTCTTCATTTTTTGTCACCTTCCCTCAGAGTTATTCCCGTTTGCCAGTGATGACCCACTTCCAATGGTCATCTGGAATCGATTGTTAAGCAACATAATAACAGCAAGAGTTGCTGCTTTGATCTTTATGGATTAATTATATTGTCTACTCTGAAGTGAATTTCTTTTTGCTTACTTGGTATATTTTCCTTTTCATGTCAGCAACCATATTTCATGTTTGTGTTTCCTTCAGAATCCTTTCTTTCATCATCAATAGACAACAGACAATAGACAATAGGTGCAGGAGTAGGCCATTCTGCCCTTCGAGCCTGCACCACCATTCAATATGATCATCCTTAATCAGTATCCTGTTCCTGCCTTATCTCCATAACCCTTGATTCCACTATCCTTGAGAGCTCTATCCAACTCTTTCTTAAATGAATCCAGAGACAGGGCCTCTACTGCCCTCTGGGGCAGAGCATTCCACACAGCCACCACTCTCTGGGTGAAGAAGTTTCTCCTCATCTCTGTCCTAAATGGTCTACTCCATATTTCTAAGCTATGTCCTCTGGTTCGGCACTCACCCATCAGCGGAAACATGTTTCCTGCCTCCAGATTGTCCAATCTTTTAATAATCTTATATGTCTCAATCAGATCCCCTCTCAGTCTTATAAACCCAAGGGTATACTAGCCCAGTCGCTCCAGTCTTTCAGTGTAAGGTAATCCCTCCATTCCAGGAATTGACCTTGTGAACCTACGCTGCAATCCCTCAATAGCCAGAATGTCTTTCCTCAAATTTGGAGACCAGAACTGCACACAGTACTCCAGGTGTGGTCTCACCAGGGCTCTGTACAGCTGCAGAAGAACCTCTTTGCTTCTATACTGAATCCCTTTTGTTATGAAGGCCAGCATGCTATTAGCTTTCTTCACTACCTGTTGTACCTGCATGCTTACCTTCATTGACTGGTGTTGAAAATGTGTTGCTGGAAAAGCGCAGCAGGTCAGGCAGCATCCAAGTAGCAGGAGAATCGACGTTTCGGGCATGAGCCCTTCTTCAGGGTTCATGCCCGAAACATTGACTCTCCTGCTCCTTGGATGCTGCCTGACATGCTGCGCTTTTCCAGCAACACATTTTCAACTCTGATCTCCAGCATCTGCAGTCCTCACTTTTTCATTCATTGACTGGTGTACAGGAACACCAAGATCTCTCTGTACTGCCCCTTTACCTAAATTGATTTCATTTAGGTAGTAATCTGCCTTCCTGTTCTTGCCACCAAAGTGGATAACCATACATTTATCCACATTAACCTGCATCTGCCATACATCTGACCACTCATCTAACCTGTCCAGGTGGCCCTGAAATCTCCGAACATCTTCATCACATTTCACCCTACCATCCAGCTTAGTATCATCAGCAAATTTGTTAATGTTATTGCTAATACCATCTTCTATATCATTAACATATATTGTAAAAAGCTGCGATCCCAGTACTGATCCCTGCGGTACCCCACTGGTCACTGTCTGCCATTCCGAAATGGAGCCGTTTATCACTACTCTTTGTTTCCTATCAGCCAACCAACTTTCAATCCAAGTTAGTACTTTGCCCCCAATACTTATGTGGGACTTTATCAAAAGCTTTCTGAAAGTCCAGGTACACTACATCTACTGGATCTCCCTTGTCCATCTTCAGAGTTACATCCTCAAAAAATTCCAGAAGATTAGTCAAGCATGATTTCCCCTTCATAAATCCATGCTGACTCTGACCTATCCTGTTACTACTATTCAGATGTTTCGTAATTTCATCCTTTATAAGAGACTCCAGCATCTTTCCCACCACTGAGGTCAGACTAACTGGTTTATAATTTCCTGTTTTCTCTCTCCCACCTTTCTTAAAAAGTGGTGCAACATTAGCCACCCTCCAATCCGCAGGAACTGATCCTGAATCTATCGAACTCTGGAAAATAATCACCAACGCATCCACGATTTCTAGAGCCACCTCCTTCAGTACCTTGGGATGTAGACCATCAGGCCCCGGGAACTTATCAGCCTTCAGACCTAACAGTCTCTCCAACACCAATTCCTGGCAAATATAAATTCCCTTAAGTTCAGGTCCTTCAGCCACTGTTACCTCAGGGAGATTGCTTGTGTCTTCCCCAGTGAACACAGATCTGAAGTACCAATTCAATTCTTCTGCCATTTCTTTGTTCCCTGTAATATATTCCCCTGTTTCTGTCTTCAAGGGCCCAATTTTAGTCTTAACCATTTTTTTGCCTTTCACATACCTAAAAAAACTTTCACTATCCTCCTTTATATTATTGGCCAGCTTACATTCGTACCTCATTTTTTCTCTGTGTATTTCCTTCTTAGTAATCCTCTGCTGTTCTTTAAAAGCTTCCCAGTCCTCTGTTTTCCGACTTATCTTTGCTATGTTATACTTTTTCTCTTTTAACTTTACATGTTTTTTAACTTCCTCCGTCAGCCACGGCCACCCATGCCTCCTCCTGGGATCTTTCTTCCTTTTTGGAATGAACTGATCCTGCAACTTCTACATTATACACAGAAATATTTGCCATTGTTCCTTCATTGTCATCCCTGCGAAGGTATTGCACCATTGAACTTTGGCCAGCTCTTCCCTCATGGCTCCATAGTTCCCTTCATTCAACAGAAATATTGTCACTTCCGATTGTACCCTCTCCCTCTCAAATTGCAGATTGAAGCTTATTGTATTATGGTCACTACTTCCCAATGGCTCCTTCACTTCAAGGTCCCTGATCAATTCTGGTTCGTTGCACAATATCAGATCCAGAATTGTCTTCTCCCTGGTCGGCTCCAGCACCAGCTGCTCTAAGAATCCATCTCTGAGGCACTCCACAAAGTCTCTTTCTTGAGGTCCAATACCATCCTGATTCTCCCAGTCTACCTGCATGTTGAAATCCCCCATGACAACTGTAGTAACATTTTTGCGACAGGTCAATTTCAGCTCCTGATTTAACTTACGTCCGACATCCAGACTACTGTTTGGGGGCCTGTAGATAACTCCCAAGAGGGTCTTTTTACCCTTAGTATTTCTCAACTCTATCCACACTGATTCTACATCCCCTGACTCTAGGTCCCCCCGTGCAAGGGACTGAATATCATCCCTTACCAACATGGCCACCCCACCCCCTCTGCCCGTCAATCTGTCCTTACGATAGCATGTGTAGCCTTGAATATTCATCAAACATCAGCAGAAATCAGGAGTGGGTGAAGAATGAAAGTGAATGGTAATTAAATGGCTAGTTTCAACTAAAATATGTTTGACTTGTCTCTTTTTCAAATTGCCACCATCAAACAGAATATTTTTACAAATACAAAATACTGAATTCAACATCACCACATTTATTACCAACATTAGAAACTCATTGTAAACATGATGACTAAGTTTAAGAGAAAAAGACAAGAATATTTCAATTGATTTTGTTTTACTTTGTCATTATTCTGAAGAGAAAGAAGTCAAACCTTTTAAAACATGGAAAATTCTCAGGAACGTCCTCACCTGAAATTGTCTCTTAATTTCTCTACATTTTTTTCTCTGCATTCTCTAGAGTCCATTTTTTCCTCCTCTGTAAAAACTGATGTGAAATATAAATTTCGTATCGCTTTACTTAGTACGTTAAGGGAAGAATTATTTGTGCTCATGCAGATAACTAAATTCTGATTTACTCAGACTCAGACACCTACAAACTTGTTGACACAACTCCATACAAACCTGTGATGAAAATGTGACTGAGTACCAGAATTTCTAATCTGTACATGTGTAAGTGAATGTTTTCAACTATGTTATTATGAAACTGTGGATGCCTGATAGGAAATAATATTCTCTTTGGAGGCTGCTGTCAAAAATTGAGTTCCTCATTTAATTTAAATCTTTTGACTGAAGAAGTTCTTGGATTAACTAACAATATTTATGCCCTTGTGTGAATATTTCTTTATTGACACAGTCAAAGCTTCCTAAATATTAACCATTGCACTTTTGTGACTTTGTCTTCTGCTGTTAATTATCTTCCTTCTCTCTGTTCATTGGATGTGGAGTTCATTGCCTAGGCCAGCAATTATTGCACTTGAGCAAGTAGTAATGAGTGATCTTTTGAATAGCTGTAACTACAAGGTATAGGCACACTCCCAGTATTGTTAGGAAAGGAGTTCTACGATTTTTACCCAGTGATGATGAAGGGTCAGTAGTATAGTTCCAGGTCAGGATGGACTCAAATGCGAACTTGGAAATGGTGGTGTTCTCAATTGCCTGCTACTTCATTTTCCTAGACTGTAGAGGTCATGGGTTTTAAAGGTGATTGCCATCACTCTTTGCTTAATAATCATTCCTGCGAAGTGTCTTGAGATGTTATATTAGTTATTTTGCCTTTATTCTTTCACAAGATGGTGGTAAGGAGCTATAAGGTGTTGCTCATCACAATTTGTCCTTGAAATGAGGCTTGCTGTAAGAGGCAACCACATTGCTGTCGGTCAGGCTGTAGCAGGTAGGGATTAGTTTCCCTACAGTATGGAAACAGGTCCTTCAGCCCAACAAATCCACACTGACCATCCGAAGAGCAACCCACCATGCCCATTCCCGTCCCCCATATTTACCCCTGACTAATGAATCTAACACTATGGGCAATTTAACATGGCGAATTCACCTGACCTGCACATCTTTGAATTGTAGGAGGAAAGCGGACCCGGAGCAACCCCACGCAGACATGGGGAGAATGTGCCAGAAAGTCTGATTGATACTTGCCCATACACAACCCTTTGGTTGGTTGTAATTTGCTCCCCCTGAACCTTTGTGACCACTTTGACCTTGGTTTCAAATGTTCTCTGTAGCGATAACTCTTGATTTTTGTTTGGTTTAGTCAATTTTCTGTCAGGCCTGATTTCTCCAGTAATTTAGAATGCCCAATTTTGGGTTCTTGGATACTTGAACATAGGGGTATTTTGAGTTTTAAACTTTATTTTGGCTCCACAATAATTGTGATTCCTATCAGCTCTTTTAGAACGAAGATCAGTGCAGCGCAGGCAGAGGCCCTTCAGCAGCGCCAATGTATGATGCTAAGCTAAAAACCTTTTGTGTCAACACTGTCTGTTTTCCTCTCTTCACTACCAATTTATACATCTGTCAAGTTGCCTCTTGTTGATGGACTTTCAAATTTTATAAAATATTTAGATGTATTAATTAGAACATTTGGAATTAAATTAAATCACTAGGAAATGACACTATATACTCTCAAGCAGAAACACAAATTACCTGCTGATGGCACATTTTCTTGCTAAATATCTTTGAAGTTCGTAAACCAAGTGGAACAAAGCAATTAGATTTCAGGATTCCTCTGTTAATACAAGTAGGTAGTGTCAAGTGAGAGTTAGTAAGTGGTAATTCTTAGATGTTGCTATCCATATGCACAGGAAAGACAGACAAAGACAGAAGGACAACTTAAGTCAACAGAACAGGAGACAAGTGCCCAGTTGCACAAATGGCTTATGTCCTGAAGTGGATTGACTGAAAAAAAAAATCCCTACAGTGCAGAGAGAGGTTATTTGGCTCATCAAATTGACACCAACTCTCTGAAGAGCATCCCATGCAGACCCACCCACCCTCTCCCCATAACCTTGCATTGTCCATGGCTAATCCAACTAGTGTGCACATCTTTGGACTGTGGGAGGAAACTGAAGCAGTCAGCAGAAACCCACAGAGAGACAGGGAGAACATTCAAACACCACACAGACAGTCACTCAAAACTGAAATTAAACCTAGTTCCCTGGTACTGTGAGGCAGCAGTGCTAACCACTGAGCCACCATGCCACCCAATCACTGCCTTTATTGAGTATAACGTTTTTGTACTTGTTTTGATAAACTTAATCGATGCTGTGAAACTGGTGAAATTATGCTTGTTCTTTGGAAGGGTATTTTAACTAATCAATACTTGAAAACCTTTAGACTAACTGTCTGAACACAGTCTATCGTTGTGATTAACTTAGATCTTAAATCAGAGTCAAAATTAACTCCAAATCATAAAATGTCACGGCAGATAATTGTGTTGTGATTTAACAGAGATTTCAAATTCAGTCTGAACATTTCTTTCAACAGGCTTTTTCCCCTTGTGGATTTTTATTTTTATATTTTTCTTTTCACATTGTGCTACATCTTATCATTCATTTGAAAATGAAACTATTGTTTATTTATTCTGTAAACCTCAATGTTGGAAGTAAAAGCAATCATCCCAAAGAAAATTTCCTGAGTCTAAATCAAATTCAGTAAATTATATAAATGGGATAATGGTTAACACCTTGGACTCAGACATCCACAAGGCTGGACTAAAGAAAAACAACTATTTTCAGACCGTAGGAAACCAGGATACATTTCAGTTGTTCATTTATGGGATGTGTGAATTGCTGACAAGGTTAACATGAATTGCTAACAAAATTAGAAATTACTGGAAAGCAATTCTGAAGAAACATCACTGGGTCCCAAAATATTAACTCTGCTTTCTCTCCACACATGCTGCCAGACCTGATTGGTTTTTCCAGCAATTTCTGATTTTGTTTCTGCTTTCCAGCATCCACAGTTCTTTCAGTTTTTGCAACATATATTGCTCAGCTCTAATTGCCTTTGAGAGGTTGGCGCTGAGCTGTCTCCTTGGAGTCTGTGTTGTTTAGGTACTGTTAGTTCTATTACATGCAGTGATATTGGGTAGGGAGTTTCAGGATTTTTACTCAGCAATTCAAATAGATCAGCCAAATATTTCCAGTCACCGTAGTCTATGAGTTGGAGTTGTTTCTGTGTACCTGTTCCCTTGTTTTTTTAGGTGCTACTGAATTTGGGTCTGAAAGGGTTTTCAAGGCTGTGATCAACAAATGATGATCAACATGCAAGCAACAAGGAGGGGTCTTGCAGAACAAGTGCATTTTAAAAACTGAAAGAAGATCTGGAAACTGCTTGGGGACCAGCTCAAGATGCGAATCAATTTCCAAATTACCAGACTCCAAATCATGTCTTACAGACAGAAATCCTAAGGTTCCATGGAAGACTTTATCATCAGATACAACAGTAAAGAGCATAAGCATGATTACTCTGAACAAGAACTCGCAAATAGGCTAACAAAGTTAGTATTCACACCATTCTTATAAAGCCTTTGATATAAGAAAATGGCCTATACCATTGATGGCTTGGAAGATGGATGGCAGCATAAAGCTATAATGGAAGGTCAACATCACTTACATGTTTTGGTGCAGACAACGTTATTGCTATGGACAGGAAATTGCACCAAACTAACAAGATAATGCATGTGGTTTGTCACACCTATCCAGAAGTTGTCTGGCATTTCCTGACATTTGCAAAACACTTTATATCAAAGAACACTGGGCACACAATTGCAAATAATTTGCTTTCAAAAATCAGACTAGATTCAGAACCAGACCCAGGTGATCATCAGGTGGTACAACAGTAGCAGCACACAAACCAACAGAAATGTACACAAACATATCAATGCAGTAACCAGTTAACAATACAAAAGGCAAACTTTGAAGGATGACCAAGTTTTTCATTTTGCCAAATACACACCTCAGAGCTATATTGGTCAATCTGTCCTAATTTAAAGTGAACATTACTTTTCTTCTGAACAGTTAGTGAAACCAATTATTCAGAATGTCACAACCCACTGTAAATATGTGATTTTGGCAAGTACACCACTTTCAGTTCACAATGAGCCAGTTTTTAAAAAGTTATTATATTGAAATTTGACATTTTTTCACTCTGCAGACCGCTAGACTGGAATATTGGAAAGAATATTAAGACTGTAGTTATTAATTTAACATTTGTGATGCTGTTGCCTAAGAAACTGCTTGAGGATGACATGATTTATTATGTATGCAATTCCATGTTGAACCCAGCCAATGTCAGCATTTAAACCTCTGCCCAGAATGTTACATATGTTTAAGATTGGCCTTACAAAATTCCTCAGCAAAGTGCTGACATTGATCACAAACGACATATAATGCATGGAGAACCAAGAGATATTTCACCTCAATAAAAATAAATTACATTTGAAGATAAATTACAGATTCTCTTCAGCAACAAATAAAAAATGAGGCTTTATGCACCTTCCAAAGACTTCAGCATTTGGATTTTTTTTTATTGGAGTTATTCATAACAAAACCTTTGAGGGTTGTAGACTTGATGATATCAAAATCACACAGTAACTGAAGTTCCATGCATAATGAGCATCACATATTACCATATATATGAAGAATGTGACTGCACTAGAGAGGGTGCAAATAAATGTTGTCAGGATGTTCCCTGGGCTAGAACATCTGAACTATGAGGAATGGTTCGATAGGTTGGGGTTATCTTCACTGGAGCAGTACAAATGAAAGGGGACCTGATAAAGGTGTTTACGATTATGAGGGGCATCGATGAAGTAAATAGGAAAGTGCTTTATCCATTAGTAGAAGAGTCATGATGAGAGACCATACATTGAAGGTAAAAGGTAGAAGACCAAGGGTGGAGTTGAGAAGAATTACGTTTACTTAGAGGGTGACAGAAGTCGAAAACACACTGCCTAAAAGGATGGTTGAATCAAAAGCTTGTATCATCTCAGCATTATTTAGATAATCACTTGTGCGGCCATAACTTCCAAGGCTCTGGGTCAAAAACTTGAAAATGGGATTAGTGTCCTCAGACCTTTGTTCAATGTCATGGATGTGATGGACCTACAAATGGCCTCCTTCTGTGCTGTGAATGTCTGTGAACCTATGAGTTAAGTACTGCTGTTTTTAGTGGATAGGCTGAGTTAGCAAGATTGTTCAGACCACCAAGGGGAGGGGACCTGGTAAAGGTATTGACGATTATGAGGGGCATCGATGAAGTGAATTAAAGAATGCGCTAGTCTTTTCACTCTCTGAATTTTAAATAAAAAATAGATTAATGAAATTTTGCAATATACTGCCTTTCCCCATAATCCTACACATTACGTGCACATATTCTGTGTCTTCAGTAACACCTCGTTATTTGTTGTAATACCCGAAAACTGTAGAACATTCCACATATTCTACTGGGATATTAAAAGATAAAGTCACCATAGCCTTACCAGACCATAGGTTAACTGGTGGAGGTTTAACCTGAGGACCATCACACCTCAGCTGCAAATGTGTTGCTGGTCAAAGCACAGCAGGCCAGGCACCATCTCAGGAATAGAGAATTTGACGTTTCGAGCATAAGCCCTTCATCAGGAATAAGAGAGAGAGAGAGAGCCAAGCAGGCTAAGATAAAGGGTAGGGAGGAGGGACTAGGGGGAGGGATGATGGAGGTGGGATAGGTGGAAGGAGGTCAAGGTGAGGGTGATAGGCCGGAGTGGGGTGGGGGCAGAGGGGTCAGGAAGAGGATTGCAGGTTAGGAGGGCGGTGCTGAGTTGAGGGAACCGACTGAGACAAGGTGGGGGGAGGGGAAATGAGGAAGCTGGAGAAATCTGAATTCATACCTTGTGGTTGGAGGGTTCCCAGGCGGAAGATGAGGCGCTCCTCCTCCAGCCGTCGTGTTGTTGTGTTCTGCCGGTGGAGGAGTCCAAGGACCTGCATGTCCTCGGTGGAGCCCTCCCCCCACCTTGTCTCCTCTTCCTGACCTCTCCGCCCCCACCCCACTCCGGCCTATCACCCTCACCTTGACCTCCTTCCACCTATCACATCTCCATCGCCCCTCCCCCTAGTCCCTCCTCCCTACCCTTTATCTTAGCCTGCTTGGCTCTCTCTCTCTCTTATTCCTGATGAAGGGCTTATGCTCGAAACGTCGAATTCTCTATTCCTGAGATGCTGCCTGGCCTGCTGTGCTTTGACCAGCAACACATTTGCAGCTGTGATCTCCAGCATCTGCAGACCGCATTTTTTACTCGACCATCACACTTCAGTCAAGGGAAGAAGTTGAGAAGAAGAATCCTTTATGGTAACCTCAGTCAGTGTGGGAATTGAACTATGCTGTTAGCATCTCTTTACATCAGAAAATAGATGCCCAGCCAAGTGAACTAACCAACCCCATATTAGGCTTGCAGATAGATAGAAGAGACACAGTGGCAGGCATTTCTAGGAATATTTTGCAATATTCAGAATAAGCACATTTGTAACATAAAGAAAAATTTCAAGGGATGGACTCATGATCTGTGATTAACTAAAGTTAAGGAGAGTTTCAAACTGAATGAAAAAGCATGTAATCATGCAAACATGGGTAGCAAGCCAAATGACTGGTCAGAATACAAAGAACAGACAATGACTAAAATATTAATCAGGGATAATAAATTAGAGTAAGTTAGCTATGTTGTGGGTAAACAGTACAAGTTACCTTTAATTCAGATAGTCATTAAGAAATCTCACAGACAATCAAATATCAAAACAATGATTTAAAATTACTTCATGTAGCAACCGAAATAAGATCTCTCAATCCCCAAGTTAAGCCTCACAACCCGCCTTGGCTATTATCCAATTAGTGGTGGTACTTGGACAGAATTCCACCAACGGTGTCTGTCTCTGGATGTGTCCAGGGTGTGATCCTTATCCAGTCCTATTTTTCGAAGTTCTGCCAGTGAATTATTCTGGAGTTGGATTCCTATACAATTTTCTCCCTTTCAAGATTGTGGTGTGATATTATGAGATTCAACTGGTTCTTTCATCCCAACATTGATTACTCTTTTGGAGAACTCAAGTCTTATCAGATGAAGCTCCCTTGTTCCTTTTTTACATTTGGGATTAGCTGTCTGTTTCAGACACAGCTTTTCCTGTAATTAACCCCCTTATTCAGGACATTCCTTCTGTGGGCAGGCTTACTGGCCCATTTGTCATGAGGCAGCAGCTTATCAAGCAATTGTTATCTCCTCTTTCCCAGGAAACAGCTTGTTTATGTTGCTCCTCCCCAGGGATGGTTAATTCGCATGTTACTTTTAATTCCTTTAAAACAGTTTTGCCTTGTCCCTTTCATCTGAAGAATTAGTTTATTCCAGAAAGAGGTATTGCTAATTATTTTAATCCATGAAATTATTAAAGTTGTGAAGTCCACATTGTCACAGCTAGAAATATAAAAAACAGATAGCAAGAGTTTCTATAGGTATCGGAAAAGTAAAGAGTAAGTAAATTGAATTTTTATCCTCTAGTGTGTTAAAATGGCGTGTCAATGGTGGATAATAAAGAAATAGTGAATATGCATTTTACTCCAGGGGATCCCAAACCATCATAATAAAAGCTGTAAGTCAAGCGATTGGAGGAGTTGGTGCAATTATGATCATTAAGGAAGTGGCAATGAGCATACTGAGTGGGTTGATAGGTCTCCAGGTCCTGATCAACTTTATTCTGGATCAGTGGTGCTGGAAGAGCACAGCAGTTCAGGCAGCATCCAACTAGCAGCGAAATTGACGTTTCGGGCAAAAGCCCCTGATCAACTTTATCACACAGTCATTAAAAAGGTGGCTAATGAGGTGGCAGATGTGTTGCTGTTGATTGTCCAAAATTAATTAGATTCTAGAAAGAGTCCATGAGACTTGAAAATATTAAATATTCAAAACACGAGGGAGGCAGCAAGCAGGAACTCATGGAATCGTTAGCTTGACATCTGTCCTGAGGAAATGGTTACAATTGATCATTAATGTCAATATGAATGGGGAAATTGAAAAAAATTCATAGTAATCAAGGATAAACCACATGATTCTGTGAAATGTAAATTATACTTAACCAATTTGTTGGATTTCTTTGAAGGATTAACATGCATTGTGAAGTCTGTTGTGGTACTGTACTTGAATTTCCAGAAAGCATTTGACAAGATTCCATGTAAAAGGCTATTGCGAGTTTCTCCCAAATACTGTATATTTTTAGACTCCGTATTTAAGGAAGGACGGAAATGTATTGGAAATGGTTCGGAACAGGTTTACTAGATTGAGGCCTTGAATGAACTGGAATGATGAGGAAAGATTGAACAGACTGGTCTTATTTTCACCAGAGACCACAATAGCAAGGGGTGATTTGTTTAAAGGTTATTAAATCAAAGTAAATATGGAAATTTTGTTTACCCTGGTGTGTAGCCAAAACTAGGACACTTTTTTAAAAATTAGGAGTCATACTTTTAGGATAGAGATGAGTGGATTTTTTTTCTCTCAGATGGTTGTGCGACTCTGGAACTCTTTGTCTCTGAAGGTGGATGAATGAGCCAATTAACATTTTAAAGGTGGATTTAGATAGATTCTAGTTAGGTCAGGGAATTAAAGGTCATCAGAGATAAGTGAGAATGTGTAATTTGGAACATAATCAGATTAGTCATAACGTTATAATGTTGTTGGATGGCAGAGTGGGCTTGAAGGGCCAAATACTTACTTCTGCTCCTAATTTGTATGTATGCATTTTGTGCAGTACTCCACAAGATGTGACATTTCAAAATGAACCTTGATTCATGTAATCAATGTGAAGTGCTTTCTGCAGATTGTCATTCGCATTTGCAATGTCCTTGGAAGTAGAACAATACAATGTCATACAAAATACACATTCCCAGGCTGCTTTGACAAATCTTGATTCCTATTAAACTTAATGGGCATCAGAAATTAAAAATAGTGTGGATATATTTGTGTATCGATTATAGACAAGAGAAATTATATATATATAGAACTGAGAAATAAGCAAAGAATGGTTGAAAATAAAAGGATAAATGGGTTGACAAAAATATAAAGATTACTAAGGTAATTCTGAGAAATGCAGAGATATAATTTGTAGCAGTCTTCTTTTCCCACTTCACAACATGGGAAAGTATATCCTTCCTAATTATTTGATGAGTACAATGCCTTAACCCACTGATGGCTCATTACATTTAATCAAAAAAATGTACCTGTATTACAATATTTACACATATCAGACTTGTCAGCTTAAATTTTATTTTATCTGCAGTTTTGATTCTACTATGTTTAGTGAACAATTATCCAGATTGTATATGTTAGTGAATATCTCAGTGGGATATTCCCAAGATGAGTACAATACAGTGATGTTTCTGAATTACTTTAACACATCACTTTCAAGCTGTTGATTGATTACTTGGTGGTGAGAGAAATTTACATTAGGTTAGAGTTAATTAGCATTAATATGTTAATATCATGTACAATTGATAGATAATTGATGCGTTATGCTGCTGTGCCACCAAATTTGATTTGCACACACATATGCATAATTATCTCCATTAATGATCCAAAATTAATGACATCTATAATAAAACAAAGAACTGTGGGTGTTGGAGATGTGAAATATAAACATAGAAATTACTGGAGAAACTCAGCAAGGTTGATTGTATCTGTGGAGAGAAAACTGACTTAATATTTCTGATCAGACATCTAGCTTGTTTAGGTAAGAGACAAAATACATCAGGAATTATTTCTCTGGAGAGTAGAATGATTGCATATTAAATTCTGTTGAGTAAATAAAGACATAAAGTTTACAGGATGCATTTATATTGAATACCACAGCTGGATGGATCCACTCTCACATGAGCACAGTCAGGCAGTGTACTATAAAGGAATGTAGATAAGGTCATCAGGTTATCTGGGACATTAAAGAAAAAACTAGTGAAAGGAAAAAAATGTAACATAATGGTCTGCTGACCTATTTTGATGTCATTCCATTTACCTCAAAATTCTCTCTCAGGTGTTTACAACTCTTGGGACATTTTTAAAACATGAAAGTGTTGAATTCAAATTGTAAATCACTATATATTTCACTTTCAGTGAAAACACAAAGGTACTTTAGTTGCATTGGATATCAAAGAAGCAATTGCATGTTTGATTTGAATATGCCTATATTACTACAAAGATTACTATTTTTGATGGTTTCAAATGCCAACAAAAGATTTTATATAAAAGAGTGACTTCATAGCTGCAACTGCATATATGGAGATAGATCACAGTGGCCATATTTAATAATGGCATTTTATCTCTTCCATTGAGAACACACAGTCCGGAGTCTATATTATACCTTTCATGTCAACAGGGTCTCCAAAAGTTCTTCAAAAGTGTTCCACTGTTACTACATATGGAAATTTGGCAGCACAGTTGCACATAGCAAAGCCCCATAGGCCTCAGCATATTTGACTGAGTTATTCAAAGGATGACTATTAGCTAGAATATGGGTAAAATCTAGTGCTCTTCTCTGTGGTAAGTTTAGAGATGGGGATACATATAATTTAGGGAAGGGTGTATTCTTTAAATGTTTGTGGTGAGGTCCCCACCCACAAAGCAGTCTGATGGCCTTTCTGGAGGAGTTTACGGCACACATAGATGCACTGGACAAATGACAAAGATTGTTAAGGAGTGGTGAGGCAAAGGCAGAATTGCAGGGATGGTATGTATCATGGGGAGGGTGTCTGAATTGCAGAGGACTCCAGAAAAAGGTGAGGGGAGTTCATTGTTCTGGATTGAGAAGGTCCAGATCATTGGAAAGGTAGTGGAAGGTCCCAGAGTAATTGAGGTAGGGAGATAGATTAGATTACTTACAGTGTGGAAACAGGCCCTTCGGCCCAACAAGTCCACACCGACCCGCCGAAGCGCAACCCACCCATACCCCTACATATACCCCTTACCTAACACTACGGGCAATTTAGCATGGCCAATTCACCTGACCCGCACATCTTTGGATTGTGGGAGGAAACCGGAGCACCCGGAGGAAACCCACGCAGACACGGGAAGAACGTGCAAACTCCACACAGTCAGTCGCCTGAGGCGGGAATTGAACCCAGGTCCCTGGTGCTGTGAGGCAGCAGTGCTAACCACTGTGCCACCGTGCTGCCCTGATAGAAATGAATAGATTTTAGAGATGGAAAGATTATAGCTTGATGGGCCTGAAGGAAACTCTCCTGGTCCTCCTACTTCATAAGCAATGATGTAAATGTACTTACCTAATGGATTACTCCCAACTGAAGACTAGGCATGTAGCATTCAAGTCAGATGACCCAGACCTATACAGAAAATCCAGTTATGACCTCCACAAAACCAAGAGTCAGTACCAGACCGAACTAGAGGCCCAAACGAACCATACAGTCGCCCACTGCACTTGGCAAGGTTTACATGACATAATGGGATACAAAATGAAACAGAACAAGATAGTGAACAAAGACACATCACTCCCTCATGTGTACAATGCTTGCTATGTTCAGTTCAAGCAGAATGCCAGCAGTATGGTGTCATCTATCCCAACAACCCCGAATGTACCTGTGCCATTGTTGCCACTGCAGACATCAGATTGGTCTTCCTGGGAGTCAACCCAAGGAAAGTGATGGGCCCGGACAAGCACTTAGATCCTGTGCGGACAAACTGATGGAGGTATTCACCGACATCTTCAACCTCTCTCTCCTATAAGCTGAAGCCCTCACTTGTTTCAAGAAGACCACCATCATCCCAGTATTTAAGAAAGCACAAACAACGTGACTATTACCCTGTGATATAATCATGAAGTGTTTCGAGAGACTGGTCACGGCCGACATCAACTCTAACCTCCAAGCTTGCCTTGATCCTCCATAATTTGCCTACCAATGTAACAGGTCCACAGCAGATGCCATTTCTCTAGCCCTGCACTCATTCCTGGAACATCTGCACAACACGGATATGTACGTCAGACTCTTGCTCATCAACTATAGCTCTGCCTTCAACACCATTATCTCCTCCAGACTGATTTGAAAACTCCAAGACCTAGGTCTCAGCTCCGCCCTCTGCAAATGGATCCTCAACTTCCTGACCCTCAGGCCATAATCAGTGACGATAGATAAATGCACTTCCTCCACTTTCACCCTCAACACTGAAGCCCCCCAAGGATGCATTCCTGTACACCCAGGACTATGTTGCCAAAGTTGAATGAATGTCATCTGCAAATTGGTAGGACGGATCTCAAACAATGACAAGTGGAAATCCAGAAAGGAGATAGAGGGCTTGGTGACGTGGTGCAATGAGAACAACCTCCCTCTCAACATCGGCAAAACTAAAGAAATGATCACTGAATTCAGAAAGAAGGGAGGAGAATACACCCCTGTCTACAACAAAGGAGTGGAGGTTGAGAGGATGGAGAACGTCAAGTTCCTAGGAGTGCCAATAACCGATAGCCTGTCCTGGACTTCTCATGTAGATGTTCCAGTTAAGAAGGCACAACAATGTGCAGCTCAGGCAGCTCAGGAAATTTGTCATTTCCACTATGTCCTTCACCAACTTTTACTGATGTGCCATTGAAAGCATACTGTCCAGATATATAACAGCCTGGTATGGCAATTGCTCCACTCGGGGACATATGAAACTATAGAAGGTTGGGTGCACAGCCTAGACCATCACGGAAGCCAGTGTTCCATCCATGGACTCTATTTACACAGCCTGTTGCCAGGTAAAAAAAGGCTGCCAAAATCATCAAAGACCCATCCCCCAAGTAATGCTCCCTACAACCTCTTCTATCTGGCAGAAAATACAGAAGCTTGAACACATTCACCAGCAGGTTCAAGAACAGCTTCTTCCCAGCCACTGTTAGGCTCTCCAACTTCAAATAATGCTGATCGTGTTAATGTTGATCTTGCATAGCCCACACCTTGTGCGATTTAACTTGTATGGCTCTGTCAGGTTATATTTCACCCTATAATCTGTGTGTCCTTGTTTACTATGATCTGCCAGTACAGCTTTCCACTGTATGAAGGTACACATGACAATAAATCAATCAAATCAAATCAATCAGTCAAATCAGGATTAAACACTTCTTGCCTTCTTTAATCTGTCAAGTTTCCCAAGGCCCAAACAGCTGGCAGCAAGTGGTTAAATATAGAATAAAGGTAGCAAAGGCGCATGGTCTCATAACCATATCTAAATGACAATCCCTTTTCGTGCAAGTGGATTGGCTGGTCATTTGTTCTTTTGCCTAAAATTAGAAGTGGATGACTTTGAGGTGGTATTTTTACTTGATCCAGATTTAATTGTGGCTTTTGCCTCTTACATGACACCAATTCACTAGTTGCGAGGAGTTAAGACTTAGTGTCAAAAAGTGTAGCCCTGGTCAGGCAGCATCCGAGGAGCAGGAGAATTGACATTTCAGGCATAAGCCCTTCATCAGGAAGATTTAGCCCAATATTCTAGTTGAGGTGTTATCAATAGTTTATACAAGTTTAGTAAATTTTCCTTATTTTTGTATTCCATAAAGACAAGAATCTGATTTTTTTTTAACAGTTTAGACGTTTATCCAAAAGAGAAGATGTTTATTAAATTATGTGTTGAAGTTCTTCAATGGAATAGAACCCACGCCCTTAGGATTTAGCACAAAGTGCAATTCTGTTCTCTTCCTATGGGAAGGATGTTGTGGAACTTGAATAGTTCAGAAAAGATTTACAAAACTGTTGCCTGGGTTGGAGGATTTGAGTTATAGGGAGACGCTGAATAGGCTGGGGTTATTTTCTCTGGATTGTCAGAGGCTGAGGGGTGACTTATAGAGGTTTATAAAATCTTGAGCAACATGGATAGGATAAATAGACAAGGTATTTTCCCTGGGGTCAGGAGGTCCAGAACTAGAGAGCATAGATTTGGGTTAGAGGGGAAAAAAATTAAAAGGGACCTAAAGGGCAACATTTTCACAGAGGGTGGTGTGTGTATGGAATGAGCTGCCAGAGGAAGTGGTGGAGGCTGGTACAATTACAACATTTAAAAGGCATCTGAATGGATAAATGAATAGGAAGGGTTAGAGGGATACGGGTCAAGTGCTCGCAAATTAAACTAGATTAAGTTAGGATATCTGGTCAGCATGGATAAATTGGACTGAGGGGTCTGTTTCTGTGCTATACATCTCTATGACTCTAAGTAATTCTGATCAATGAACAAAATTAATCAATAAATGAAAACGTTTTAAGATTCCAGATGTTGATATTTTTCTTGATGTAACATGCAGATTCCTAGAGAATGCAGGACAATTAAAATAACTAATAATTTATCCTGAAACAATTTAGTTTAAATTGGAATTAGCATTTTACAAACTTTTTTTTTGCTGATCATAATTTATTTGTATTCTCTTATGAATTGCATGTACAATTGGATTTCAAGTCTTTCTATTGCTATTAATAAGCTCCCATTCTGAAGAAGAATTTTCCTATTGCTTATTTCATTCTTTACAATCTGTCATCTTAATTGTTATGTAGTGTTGTTTTTCTTTCCTATAAGTTGTTTATCTGATTAGAAAAATCAGCTGAGAATGCAGTCGGTCGAGGAAGGTGAGGGAGAAGTTAATATGTCAGAGAAGAGGGTGGAGTGGAAATGTTCCCTCTCCCCACATTATCCCAGTCCCAAGCTTACAACTCAGCACCTCCCTCCTGACCTATCCATCACCTTTCCCATCTCTCCACTCCACTCTCCTCTCCAACCTATCACCTTCTCCCTCACTTTCATCTACCTATTGCATTCGCAGCTACCTTCCCTCTAGCCCCACCCCCTCCCATTTATCTCTAGGCCCGTTGACCCAAAAGCCTTATTCCTGATGAAGAGCTAATGCCTGAAATTTTTATTCTCCTGCTCCTCAGATGCTGCCTGACCTGCTGTGCTTTTCCAGCACCACACTCTCGACTCTGATCTCCAGTATCTGCAGTCCTCACTTTTTACTGTTTGTGAGATCTGTCCATATGTAATGCATGTATCACTGTAGCCCCTATTCTACAGGGCTTTGGCATTTGAAAGATGTCTTGCAAGGTGTTAGATAAATGCAAGCATGTGCTATTACAGACTGAATCCAGATTAGTGTGTAAAGTATAAACAATATTTAATGATATAAATGATCATTTATAAGCATCAGTATGGACTCATCTCTCTTGCCAAAATTATTTTCTCCCCCAGGCTTTTGTTCATAATAGTATATCTAGGATACAAGGACAAAAGAGCCTTAGTCATCTATGGATGATCTAATAGCTGTGAGTAAAGACCAATTTGTATGCTAGAGGTCAGTATGCATCAGGGTCTGGTTCATGCATTAAAGCAAATCAACTGTTACGAAAACTATTTCTGCTCAAAGTCCTAAAGCTGTAAAGCTAATTTAATTAGTGAGATAAAACAAAATACCAATAACAAAATGAAACTGTCAGTTTTATTCCATGTAACTCCTTAGCTCAACCAATGTTTCAAACTGCGCCTCCAGAATCTAATATGTTTTTAGCAGCACTGATGTTTCTTCACAGAAATAGCTGCTTCCCATCTAAAGTAATAGAATAAATTCTGGATCACCATTTAATAGCAACAATTTTTGATTCTACTTACAAAATCATGGATGAGTTTAAAGCAGTAATCCAATTTATTTACTCAATTTATTGTCTTCGTTGTTCTTTGCCATATCCTTTGCAATTACCACAAATAGATTTTTGATTTGATCTGATCAAGTCCTTTTTTATTATTGCTGATTGCTTAGTTTTGAGGATTATTCTTGAGTATGGACAACATTATAGATCTAAGTTCTAATGTTGAATTAGTTTCATTCCATTAATAGTTTTTGAATTGATTTCACTAAATATTTCAAATTGTTTCCTGTTTTTCAGCTAGATCTCTCCATTATGCTATGATTAGTAGCAATTTCTCTGAAGTGCACCTACTGTCTATCAAGCAATACATTACACATGAAGAAGTACAATCTTGGCCCCCATCGAATTCGGAAGGGAATTTGGCAAGAGGTAATGGAAACTTTAGCGTGAAAAGGTGCAGGAAAACCAAATATGCAAATGTCTAGTGTCAAGTCAATTTGTCATCACTCAAATTGTGTTAGTTGTGTTAGTTCTTCAAAGCTTACTTGATTCAGATTCTTCAATTCATACCCTTGCACATGGCTCTGCATCTATTTTAGTTCATTTAATGCTGACAACAGAGGATACAAAATAAAGGTCAAATATTGTTCTGTAAAACTCTAATGGAAGTGATTTCAGTTTTGAAGAAGAGTCACACCATGCTCAAAATGTTAACTCTCTTTCCCTCACTACAGATCCTGCCAGACCTGCTGAGACTCTCCAGCTTTTCCTTTGCTTGCTTCTGTAAAACTTTGGTAAGTAAATTTCCATTTTCAATGCTCCAGGATAAGAGTGTCATATGGAAATGTTGGCATGTTAAACTTAGTGAATGGAAAACGGTAGAGATATATCCTTGAATTCCCGAAGCATATAGCTACTATGAATATTCTGCACCAAAAGGATAAACTTGAATTTTTATCCCTTGTCTTTGAAGTTAAGATGTTGTATTTCCCATTGTGTACAGGTGAGAAGAGGACTGGATTAGAGCTTCAAAAATGCTGTAATTTATAACTGGTAGAGGTGTGAAGAGGATACTAAATGTAGATTATAGTGACAGGACAGATTTCCTAGTACTGCCTCTGGGTGTATTGAATCACCTAGTCACACATCATTGGCAAAGTTTAACATGCCTTTGATTATGTTGACTCTGTATTGATGATGTTTTTATTTAAGTGCACTTAAGACAATATTTGAGGAGTAGTTTACATTGAACAATGGAGAAATATGTTATTTCACTAACCCATCATAGAAGATACAATTCATTCCTCATACACAAGCTTGTAGACCTTACTAATCTCCTTGTTGTTCTGAAGAATGGTCATTGGACTTGAAAGGTGAACTCTGCTTTCTCTTCACGTGTGCTGCCAGACCTGCTGAGCATTCCCAGCAATTTCTGTACTTGTTTCAGATTTCCAGCACCTGCAGTTTTTTTGGGATTTATTTTTGGTCTCCTTCTTGGCTCTTCTACACTGTGCGGGATTCAAACTCCCTAGAATATTTGTTTAAAGTCAGGACTGCGGTCCGTTATGTATCTTTAATACACTACTCAATTTTGCCCAATTATGGACCCGGCACATTGTGTCCAAACACAGGCCTCTGGTTGACCTTTGCTGCTTTTTAGCCTTATCAAATCTTTTTTGGTTTAATCCCATAGTTTTCCCTAAATCTAATGAGCAAAGAAATAAAACAAAAGCAATAAACTTATAGGGCAGAATCTTGCCAGCACTAAACAATGTGAGAAAGTTGGGAAAATTATATGAGATCACCAGAGAGAAGCCTCTTATGGATGAGATGAGATTTGTGCTTGTGAGGTCAGAGGGTTGTCAACATCTACAACACTACGCAGGGCCATACTTCTAATTTTATAAGTTCTGCCTTTGTTTGTTTTACCAAAGTTCAATACTTCGCATTTATTGATATTATACTCCATCTGCCACTCTTCAGCTCATTGACCTAATCAAACAAGATACTTTGTAATCTTAGGTAACCTTCTTCACTGTCCACTATAGCACCATAGAATCCCTACATTGTGGAAGCAGGCCACTCAGCCCATTAAGTCCACATTGACCCTCTGAAGAGTATCCTACCCAGACTCACCCCTTACCCTATCCCTGTAACTCTGCATTTCCCATGGCTAATCAACCTAGCCTGCACATCCTGGACAATATGGGCAATTCAGCATGGCCAATCCACCTAAACTGCGCATCTTTGGTCTGTGGGAGGAAGCTGAACCACCTGGAGGAAACCCACGCAGATATGGAGAGAAATTCCACACAGTCAAAAGAATATAAGAACATAAGAAATAGGATCAGGAGTAGGCCATGTGGCCCTTCGATCCCATTCCGCCATTCAATAAGATCATGGCTGATACTTTTGTGCCCTCAGCTCCATTTCCCTGCCCTCTCAACAGAAACCCTTAATTCCTTTACTGTTCAAAAAATTATCTATCTTAACTTTAAAACTATTCAACGAGGAAGCCTCAATTATTTCACTGGGCATGGAATTTTACCCAAGGGTCTCTGTCATCTGGAAACTTACTAACCATGCCTTATAGATTCTCATCTAAATCATTTATATAAATCACAAACAAAAGTGGACCCAACACCGATCTCTGTGGAATACCAATGGTCATAGTCCTCCAGTCAGAAAAACATTCCTCCACTACCATTCTCTGTCTCCTGACATTAAGTCAAATTTGTATCCAATTTTTTTTACACAGGGAGTGGTTCATGTGTAGAATGAACTTCCAGAGGAAGTGATGGATGTGGGTACAGTTACAACTTAAAAAGACATTTTGATTAGTACATGAATTAGAAATGTTTGGGGATAGGGATATGGATAGGCATGGTAAATGTCCAATGTCAATGTTCATAGTCAGGGTTAGAGTTACATTTAGTCACTGCCCATGGAACGTGCCTTGAGATGTTAATAACTGCTTTCCAAGCTCGAGGGCCTTAGAAGCAAGCAGTGGCTGTAATTACCAGGTAGCCACTCTGAGGTGATTTGTCACTATCTAATTTCTATCGGCAGGTGGGACGCTGAGAAACTGCATACGTGAGATTAACTGGCAATCATATGTTATAAAGTCATGGTGTCACATAGCACGGAAATGGATTTTTCAGTCCAACTAGTACATGCCGATCATTATCCCAAACTAAACTAATCCCACTCGCCTGCACTTGGCCCATATCCCTCCAAATATTTCTTAGATTCTATCTATTCAGGCAGTGGCCCTCAGTCAAGGCATAGAGCTATACAGCAAGGAAACAGACCCTTCAGCTCAACTCATCCATGCCAACCAGGTTTCTTAAATTGAATTAGTACCATTTGCCTGTGTTTGGCCCATATCCCTCTTAACTTTTCCTATTCATGTATCTGTCCAAATGTCTCTTAAATGTTGCAATTGTACCTACCTACCACTTTTTCTAGCAGCTAGTTCCATATTCACACCACATGCTGTGTGAAAAGTTGCTCCATTGTGTCCCTTTTAAATCTTTCCCCTCTCACCTTAAACCTATGGCCTCTAGTTTTGGACTCCCCTAACCTGGGGAAAATACCTTGGCTACATACCTTATCTGTGGAGAAAGTGAGGTCTGCAGATGCTGGAGATCAGAGCTGAAACGTCAATTCTCCTGCTCCTTGGATGCTGCCTGACCTGCTGCGCTTTCCCAGCAACACGTTTTTCAGCTACATACCTTATCTGTGCCCTTTGTGTTTTTATAACTTTTATAAGATCACCCCTCAGCCTCCAAAGCTCCAAGGAAAAAAAAATACAGTTGCCCCAGCCTCTCCTTATAACTCAAACCTTCCAGTTTCGATAACATTAACATTGGTAAATCATTCTTTGCACCCTTTCTAATTTAATAGCATTCTTCCTATAGCAGGTCAACCAGAATTGTATACAGTATTCCAAATGTGGCTTACCAATGTCTTGTACAGCTGTAAAATGATGCCACAACTCCTGTAACACAATGTTCTGACTGATGATGACAAGTGTGCCCAATGCCTTCTTCACCACCCTGTCTGCCTCTGACATCACTTTCGAGGAACTATGTACTTGTAACTGTAGCTCTCTCTATTCAACAACACTGTCCAGAGCCCCACCATTAACTGTATAAATACTGTCCTGGTTTGTGTTACCAAAATGCAATACCTTGCATTTATCTGAATTAAACTTAATCTGCCATTCCTTAGCCCACTGGCCCAGTTGATCAAGATCCCATTGTATTTTTAGATAACCTTCTTCACTGTCCACTATGCCACCAAATTTCCGTTCACAAACTTACGTACTATGCCTCCAATATTCTCATTCAAGTTGTTTATATAAATGCTGAACACCCAGCACCAATTCTTGCTGTACACCGCTGGTCACAGGCTTCCAGTTTGAAAAGCAATCCTCTACCACCATCCTCTGTTTCCTACCATCAGGCCAACTTTGTGTCCAACTGGCTAGCTCTCCCAGTCTACCATGTAGTACCTTGTCAAAACTCGTGTTTTTGTAAAGGTGGATAAAAGGTGAATGCAGAAATAGTCAGTATTAAAAAGAGTGGCTGAAAGAAGCATCTGGAACAGCCATCTCTCTTTGTCATTCTCAAATTTCACTGTGTCTTCAACATGACTAAACATAACAACTTCCTTGAATACCTCTCCTTTACTGATAACCTCATTGGAATGCCTCTGCTTTGTCCTGCTCTCATATGATCAATATCCAGCAATGTCTCCAACAACAGTTTCTCCTTCTGCTATCTCTGGAGTCTCCTGAATAATGTATTTTTGGCCTGCTCTTATTTCTCATCCACAAAATTTTATTTAGTATCAAAAGCTACAGCATTGATTTCCACATCCATCCTAATGAAACCTAAATCTAATTCTCCACCAACTCGCTTATCCTCTCCACAGTTCATCTTCTATCTGCATCTCTGACATTCAGTCTCAAATGAGTCAAACCTGGGTAGAACAAAACTATCATTCTGGGATCCCATCAAATCTCCTTCATCCCACCCATCCCTATCACAGATGCTATTTGCATATCCCTGCTTGCTTGTATTTTCATTATGTCTTCTGTCCAACCTTGCCCATCTGCTGGTGAAATCCTTATCCCAGTTTTGATATTCCCGGGTTTTTCTATTGTACTGCTTTCCTGGATAACTTCCCAAAAACTTTTTCTCTTTGCGTCTGAACTTATCCGAACTCTCCAGCCCATGACCTATTCTACACCAAGATTTAGCAAGTTATCTCATACAATTCTCTGCTGTTCACCTTATAAATGAACTTTGTTTCCAAGGTGACACTAATATGAGTCTTGAGTTCAGCAGTGGCAAAGTGTGCACTGGTGCTAAAGCTGTCCAGCATTCATTTCCAAGTCACCTCATTTAAATTCTGGCACCGCACTATATCAAATGTTATCAGCCTAGTCATAGTCTACCATTCACAAATTTGCACACAATGCATTTCCTCACTGACTCTGTCACCCATGTGTGGCAAACTAGTAACCTTTTCAGACTTCTACACTTCCAATTCACTCACTTAGGACACCTCATTATCATTTCTGACTCACGATGGACCAACCCCCAGACTAAACATAGTTCCCCTTGACTGCTCATTGTTGCCAAACATGACAAGCTCCCTGGATATCTGTCTGCAATAATAGGCAATATGCAAACATCCAAGTAAGTGCAAAGTGTGTGACTGCTAAGAAATCAAGCTGAAATGCACCCTGTTCCTTTGTATGAGATTAGATTAGATTAGATTACTTACAATGTGGAAACAGGCCCTTCGGCCCAACAAGTCCACACCGACCCGCCGAAGCGCAACCCACCCATACCCCTACATTTACCCCTTACCTAACACTACGGGCAATTTAGTATGGCCAATTCACCTGACCCGCACATCTTTGGACTGTGGGAGGAAACCGGAGCACCCGGAGGAAACCCACGCAGACACGGGGAGAACGTGCAAACTCCACACAGTCAGTCGCCTGAGTCGGGAATTGAACCACTGTGCCACCGTGCCGCCCACAGATAGACGACTCAAGATGACCATGAAAGTACTGGACTATCTATTACAAAATCCCAAGTCATTCACAAATATCCTTGAAGGAAGGCATTCTCTGACCTTACTTGGTTTGACCTATGCCTGACTCTAGGCCCACAGTAATGGGGTTGACAACTTTCCCCTGAAATGGGTCAGCATTGTATCAAATCACAACAGCAACACCATAAGCCACATGGGTTTCAACTGGTTAAGAAGGCAACTCACCACCATTCTCTCAAGGGCATTTAGTGATGGCCAATAAATGCTGGTCTTACCAACATCATCCACATTCCATTGATTCTCCACCATTTTAACTTTGGAATGAATCATGTGTGTCTCACAGGCCTCATAAAATGTGTGCGGACAGGGAAGGAGTACTTCACTAGTGATAGAAAGGAAGTCTATGTCTCCTCTTCACAATCACATCGTGGCATGCAGTTTGCAACGTTCCAGTGCAGCACCACACCCGCCACTAACACCTCCATAAGGATTTTCTGCCTGCTGCTCATTCTCTGTCTCTGTGTCCCCTTCCCTCATCTCCAAAGGCCCTTGCATAAGGAAACTTAAAAGATTAGAACGTTACAGTATATTAACTCATCTGTCAGCTGTACATTATATGCAAAGCGTGGAGCAAATTGTTTGAACCCTTTTTTCATCCCAGAGAGAAAAAACAGCAATACAGAGCAGTACAGGAAGTCCCCAGCTTACGAATGAGTTCTGTTTTTCCTGCTGTTCATAAGTCAAATTTGTGTGTAGGTTGGAACAGATACAGGCTAATTAGTCTGTCCGTTCATTAGGATGAAACATTGTATGTAACTCAGATTTTTAAAAATAATTTTTAAAACTGAGAAGCTGGAGATCGGTTCGTAAGTACGGGACATTCGTAAGTCGGGTGTTTGTAACCCAGGGAATTCCTGTATGTGGAAATGAATATACTGGTTGTACTAGAGTTACACTTAAAGGTATGTCAGATGGTCAAACCAGTATGCATTATTTACAACTTATATTGTTTGTTTCCCTTCTAGGATGCCAGTGGCTAATGCCTACAGACGCAGGAAGCATCAGAATTTCCACAATGAGCCTATCAAAGAAAACAAATAAAAAAAGAAGTCATGACCAGAAGACATTAAGAGAAAAATCAAAGAAAGCTTAAATAAAACAAAGAACTGTATATGCTGGAGATCTGGAATGAAAACAGAAGGTGCTGGAGAAACTCAGCAGGTCTGGCAGCATCTGTAGCAATAGAAACAGAGTTAACATTTCAAGTCCAGTGACTTCATCAGGACAGAACAGTGACAGTATTCTTAAAATGCATCCAAGAGTGTTTTTAAGCCAGTATGTAGAAGGCCCTACAAGAGAGTGGGCGTTCCAGAGCTTAATTTTAGGTGATGAAGCCAGGCAATTGCTTGAAGTATCAATGGGAGAGTAGACAGTGTCGACAGTGATTATAACTCCATTAGATTCAAAATTGTTATGGACGAGGATGGGCCTGAAATCAAAGTTCTAAATTGGGAGAAGGCCAATTTTAAGAAGATCTGGCATGTTTTGGACTGGCAGCAAATACTTCTAAGTAAATCTGTGTCAGAACATTGGGATACATTCACTAGGAAATAGAGAGATTACTAGGCTAACACGTTTCAATAAAGGCAAAGAGTGGGAACAACAATCCTACGAACCCTGTATTTGCAGGGACATTCTATTTTGCTCAGAAAGCACATAATCTGCAGATATTCAATGCAGGCAGCCAATCTATATAACATCTTATGAATTCCTACTTTGTAAATAGAACCAGTCTGACTCAAGACTGGAATACAGACTGGATCTAACCTCACACTTTTAGTGCATTATTTGAGCTGAGATGCCACCTTTTTTTATAAAACCTTAAGATATCTCAAGAATGTGACTTAAAAGAAGTTCTGGATTTACATATTAATGAACTGAAACCATTCTAAAAGATGAAAGACTTAACAGCAATCTAGATTTATTCATTGTATCACTTCAGTTGCATGACACTAATCTTAAGCTAAAAATTCTGTTCTTACGATCTTGCTCCACAGTGACTTGATAAAGGAGCATAAATACATCCAACTAAACCTGTTAGACTGTAACATGTGTGACTTTTAATTTTGTCCATAGGAGAGGTATCAGAGGACTGGTAGACAGCCAGTGTGGGACCATCATTCAAGAAGGGAGTAGGGATAAGCCAGGATACTACAGGTCAGTCAGTTTAGTTATGGGAAAACTATTAGAAGCAATTCTGAGGGACAGAATTAATCTGCACTTGGAGGAGCAGGGATTCATCAAGAATAGTCTGCATGTTTTTGTAAGGGGAGGTCATGTTTAAACAACTTCACTGAAGAGATAGCAGATGTATTGATGAGGGAACTGCATTTGCTGAAGTCTTCTTGGACTTTAGCAAGGCTTTTGATAAAGTCATTCATGGGAATTTGCTAGAAAATTTAAGAGCTCATGGAATCCAAGAAAATTTAGGTAATTAGATCCAAAATTGCCTCTCGCAGGAACCAGAGGGTGATGCTTGGGTTTCCACTGGGATCAATGTTGGATCCCTTGCTGTTTGCGGTGTATAGAAATAATTTTAAACTTGATTGTAGGAGGGTTGAGCATGAAGGTCATAGATGATATGAAAATTGGTGAGGTGGCAAATTGTGAGAAGGATAGCCTTAAACTAAAGGAAGATATGGATAGACTGGTCAGATGAACTTATTGGTGGCAAATGGAATTTAATCTGGACAAATCTGAGATGATGCACTTTGTCAGGACAAACAAGACAAGGGAATACTTGATGAATGGTAGAACCCTGAGATACACTGAGGATCAGAGGATCTTGATGGCATATTTAGCATCCCTAAAGATATCAAGACAGTTAAATCTTCTAACAAAAAATCCTTGGAAAAAGGTTTGTGAAGGTGCCAAGATTATATTTTATAGCCTTCAAAACATATATATATTTTAACTGTAGTTAACTTTTTCAATGTCACTGTGGATTGATTTTAGAAATTGCAGCTCACTTACCTCATTCACCTCCATCTACTTTATTGTTTCCTTGCCTGGTACTTACAATGATGTATGGTTGATTTAAGGTTGTACCATTGGTTGTACCATCTATGATGCCCTGATTCACAACTGACTTTGTCATTGTGGATGGATCAGTGTTCCAGCAATTAACAGCATAGTTCTAAATCAATATGAAGGTTGGCCTGAAAACTCCTAGTAAATCAATGGAAACAGAAAAAAAACTTGAAACAAGAACAAAAAAAGGTTGCTAATATATCATCACACACTTTGTAAGAATGTATAAAGTTAAAAGTATTCTCATGATTCTGTGATCTGTGTATTTTCAGTATTTTAAAGCCTGATTTCAGTTTTTTTTATTTGATTAAGTTGAAGTTTGCACTTTTGACTATAAAATTAATATTATTAATACAAAAATAATTTCCCTTTAAAAATGCAGACTATTTAGTCATTTCTTTTTCTGTACAATATTTTCAGTAATCAATTCTATCATTATGTCTTTTTTGTTAGAGAGCTGTTTTCCCTGATCAGCTATTTTTCAGAATTTTATGTTTTGTTTCTTTCCTCCATCTTACCAATGTTTAATGCTTTAATATTTCTTCTCAGAAATTGCCTGGTAACATACATTTTGAGTGAACCTCTTTGCAAACAGCACAACATTAGAGTGATGTGCAGCCTGGAAACCCAGGCTACACAAAACAAAATAATGCATATTTATATTACATCAATAAATTAATATGGCATTGCAAAAAATACACTGATTTCAGGAGAAACATTATTATAATTTGCATTAAAAATACAATATGTTTCTATGAGTGCATAGCAACAATTTATTATAATCCAAGCAGTTGTTGTCTCGGCACTTAGAGGTTTTGAAGAGTTTCATTGAACTATGGATCCATCAACAAGAAAAATCAATTAAGTATTATGCAGGGGAATGGAGTTAAACTGTTCTTAATGGACTATGCAATTCAACTGAAAACAAATTGTGCCATGTTGTAATATTGACATTGCTGTAACAACAACTGAACATATCGGACATTCGCTGGCTGTTATAATATACTTTTACAGATGTCTGCAAAAAAATTAATGACCTGTAAATAAAGATTGACAATGTAGAAGGACTCTTTGAAAAACAGTTTGAATAAATTAAATACAAGTCTACCTTAAACACATGCAAATAGTTTAGGCTGAATTTTAGGCACTCTTAGAAGGAAAACTCAGCACTGACTTGAAAACCAAAGGATTGGTGAAAAGGGCTTTTTTTGTGGGTTTTTTTTCCATTCAGCCTTAGCATGAACATTCGGCTTTTGAGTTTCTGACACAATCAGAGCACCTGGGCATGAGCACAACTCACACCAAACTATTCAAGCCTCAGTATATTCAGAGGACACTGGAACGGGCCTGAATGAAACCATTCGAGAATTGTTAGGTCAGGATCAGCGACTGTGCTGATGGAGTCACAATGTTGGCAAGCTGCCCAGTGCATCTCTGAGGTATTCCTAAAGGTAATACTACATGCTGTAAGGGCTCACAGAGAAGTATACTTTTCTAACAGATGAGAGGAAGAGGCAACCAAGTTGGCTTAGCTGGAATATAACAAAGAAATGTAGCTGCTGAAGATCTGAAAAAAACCTCAGAAATTACTGAAGAAACTCAGCAGGTCTGGCAGCATCAATGTAAAGAAAAACAGAATTAATGTTTGAGTCCAGTGACCCTTCTTTAGAACCGATAGATTTGGCTGGATGTGGTTGAGGCACTCAACAGCAGCAGTGTGAATTATATAGCATTTGGTCACCTAACACACAGCAGTCATTTATGTTGACTTAATGTTTCCAGTAACTTGTGATGTCTGCTCACGGATGGCATTGAACGATTTCCATTTGTCAGTTCTTATTAATTTCTTTCATCTTCTACCGGTCCTTAAATTATGATGCAGGAGAAGTCTTTGGAGGAGGCTACACATTCTGATAAAACACTGTCATATGACACCTGCAACTGTACCAGCCAGATATATTAGATTAGATTCCCTACAGTGTGGAAAAAGGCCCTTCGGCCCAACAAGTCCACACTAACCCTCTGAAGAGTAACCACCCAGACCCATTCCCCTACATTCACGCCTGACACTAATGGCAATTTAGCATGGCCAATTCACCTGACCTGCACATTTTTGGAATGTGGGAGGAACCCAGAGGAAACTGCTGCAGACACGGAGAGAATGTGCAAACTCCACACAGACAGTTGCCTGAGGCTGGAATCGAACCCAGGTCTCTGGTGCTGTGAGGCAGCAGTGCTAACCACTGAGCCACTGTACCACCCTCAATATATACCTTAATAGGGGGTCATATAAACCAGGAAGTTGGGTTGCAACATGATGAGCCATGCATCACAAGAGAACAGGAGGCAGGAACAGCAAAGAAAAGTCCCAAGTGGTCCGCTGGCTAGGCTATTTTGTTCCATAAGGCTACAGATATCAGCAGGAATCTGCTGAGAAATTCTGACCAACAGTCATTGCATAGTTGTTGCTCAGTTAAATCCAGAAAGTTGATATAGCCTATGTTGAGGATGTCACCGGATCTTGGTGGCCATTGCCTCTTCTCTGAGGAGGGACAGGTTGCTGCAGATATGTTAACTGTGTTGCTGCTGTTCCTTTTGTTCCTCACCAACAACATAGAAAACATTAGGAGCAGGAATAGGCCATTCAGCACTTCAAGCCTGCTCCATCATTCAGCCCTGTACTCTGTTCCTGCTTTGCCCACATACCCCTTAATCCCTTTAGCCCTAAGAACTATATCTAACTCCTTCTTGAAAACATTCAATGTTTTGGTCTTGACCACTTCTCTAGCTAAGAATTCCAAACACTCTCCACTCTCTGTTTGAGGAATTTTCTCTTTGTCTCAGTCCTAATTGGCCTATCCTATATCCTTAGACTGCTACCTCGCTTCTGGACTCTCTGTTCATCAGAACGAGTCTGCTTGCATTTATCTTGTCTGGTCCTGTTAAAATTGTAGATGTTTCTATGAGATTTGCCATCCTCCCCACCCCCACCCTGCCCTTCCCCATTCATTCTTATAAACTCCAGGGAATATAGAAAATAGGAGCAGGATTAAGCCATCTGGCCTTTCAAGCCTGCTTCCCCATTCATTATGATCATGGCTAATCATCTCAATCATTAGCCTGTTCCTGTTTATCCCCCATGTCCTTTGTTTCCTATAGTCTGAAGTGCTATAGCCAACTCCTCTTGAAATCATGTAATATTTTGGATGGTACAGCTTTCTGTGGTAATGAATTCCACAGATTGGCCACTCTCTGAGTAAGAAATTTCTCCTCATCTCAGTCCTGAATATTTATCCCATTTTCTCAGCCTGTGATTCTTTGTTCTGAACGCCAACACCATCAGGAACATCCTTCCCACATCTACCCTGATGAGTGTTGTGACAATTTTGCAGGCTTCTGTGAGATTTCTTGCTATTCTTCTGAACTTCAGCAAAAGTAATCCTAACCAATTCAACTTCTCCTCTTACGTCAGACCCACCATCCCAGGAAATAATCTGTTAAACCTTTGTTGCACTCCCTTTATAACAAGAACATTCTGCCTCAGGTAAGGAAATCAAAACTGCACATATTATAACAGGTTTGGTCTTACCAAGATCTTGTATAATTTCAGCAAGATGTCCTTGCTTCTGTTCTCAAATCATCTCACTATGACAGCCAACAACCCACTTGCAACTGGCATGTGAGAACACCCAAAGATCTATTGGCCTTTAACCCCATCAATTTCCCCGATACTATTTCTCTACAATACCTCCCACTTACTAAATTGTGTGTTCCCCAGCACTTCTGGTATGTTGTGTTCTCCTTGTGAACACAGAACCAATGTATGTGTTTGGTTGATTCCCCATTATAAATTTCCCTCTTTCTGACAGTAAGATATTTACATTTGTCTTCACTATTTCTTTTTCTCTTCGTGTACCTAAAGAGACTTTTACAGTCAGTTTTTATGTTGTCTTCTAGATGTAAATGGTCATGGGTTTGGAAGGTGCTGTCTGAGAATAAATAGTGAACTTCTGCAATGTATCTTGTAAAAGGTGCACACTGCTGCTCGTGATCATCGGTGGGGGAGAGAGTGGATGCTTATGGACGTGGTGCCAGTCAAGTGGGCTGCTTTCTCCAGGATGGTGCCAAGTTTCTTGTGTTGTTGGAGCTGCAACCATTCAGATAAGTGGGGAGTATTCCATCACATTCCTGACTTGTACCTTGTAGATGATGGCCAGGCTTTAGTGAGTCAAGAGGTGAGTTATTTGCTGCAGAATTCCTAGCCTCTGACCTGCTGTTGTTGCCACTGTGTTTATGTGGTGAGTCCAGTTGAGTTTCTGGTCAATGGTAACCTCAACGATACTGATAGTGATGGTAACACCATTGAATGTCAAAGGACAATAGTTAGATTATTTCTTATTGGTAATGTTCCATAGCCTGGCATTTGCGTGATACAAATGTTATTTGCCACTTGTCAGCTCAAGCCTGGATATTATCCAGATATTGTTGCATTTGAACATGGACTGATTCAGTATCTGAGGAGTTGCAAATGGTGCTGAACATTGTACCTTATGATGGAGGGAAGGTCATTGATGAAGTAGCTGGAGATGGTTGGGCCTAGGACACTATCCTGAGGAACTCCTGCAGACATGTCTTGGAGCTGAGATGACTAATCTCAAACAACCATGACCATTTTCCTTTGTGCCAGGTTTGACTCGAACCAGCAGAGAATCTGCCCCTGATAATCATTGATTCCGGTTTTGCCAAGGCTTCTTCATGCCCTGCTGCCACTAATTTCCCTTGCAAGCCATGGATTAGCCATCGTTTCCATTCCACTTTTGCACCAGGCAAGAATTGAAAAATTGTTGCAGTTCACCAATGGGCTCAAAGTTTGTCATTGCCTTTCCACATCATCCCTTTAATTATCCCCAATCGATCAGAGCCTCATGCCATCATAGATTCCTCTATTCAGGTTTGAAATTCTAGTCTCAGAATGAACTACATCACTCTCTATCTGGATGAGGAATTGTATCATCTAATGGTTGCTCATCTCCATGGCCTTGCAGAACCAGATTGCCAATTGTTCCTTTTGATTACACACTACACAGTCCAGGATGACTTGTCTCTAGTTGGTTCCTCAATGTATTGTCTCCCTGTTTGATCCTCTTCCTTGATTTCTCTGCCTACCACTTTTGTTTTATTCCTAACTCTAACCCCTTCCTCTGACTCCTTGCATAGGTTCCCCTAACATTTTAGTTTAAAGACTCCCCAACCACTCTCGCAAATAGTCCCCCTGGGATATCAATCCGAGACATATAGTCCTAACCAATCCAGTCTCCCTTCATACATTAGTCCTGCCATCCTAGGAATCAGTCTGGTAAACACTTGTTGCCTTCCCTCCATAGCCAGAACATGCTTCCTCAGATAAGGAAATCAAACTGCACAAAGTACTCTAGGTGTGACTTCACCGAGGCCCTGCACAATTTCAGCGAGACATCCCTGCTCCGCTCTCGAATCTTGTCACTATGAAGGCCAAAATATCATTTGTCTTCTTTGCCACCAGCTGCAATACAGTTTACTTTCAGCGACTGGTGTACATGGATACCCAGGTCTCATTGCACCTCCTTCTTTTTCAATCTATCACAATTCAGTTAATAATTTGCCTTCTTGTTTTTGCTACCAAAGTGTATAACCTGGGATTTATCCACATTACATTTCAACTGCTGTGCATTTACCCTTTGACTCAACTTGTCCAAATCACACTGAGGCTTCCTCCTCAAACCACACCCTCCCAACCAGCTTTGCAAATTTGGAGATATTACATTTACTTCCCTCATCTAAATCATTAATATATACTTTTAGTAGCTGTGGTCCATGTAATGATCCCAGCGATATTCTACGAATCATTGCCTACCACTTGGAAAAAGACCCATGTATTCCTACTCTTGTCTGCCAATTATATCTCCATCTATATGGTATGCTACCCCAATTCCATGTGCTTTAACTTTGCATGCTAATCACTTATGCAGGACCTTATTCAAAGCCTTCTATAATTCCAAGTAAACCATATCCACTGATTTGTCTTTTTCAACTCTACTAGCCACAACCTTAAAATATTCTCATATGTATGTTAAGCATGATTTCTCTTTTCCCTTCTGTTAATCTATGCTGACTCTCTAAGTGTACAACTGCTTACGTTGTTGTAATGTCACTGAGTCGGCTGACAGCTGCAAAGTGAAATGAAGTCAAGACCACAAAAGGTGTCAGAAATTATTTTCAAAGACTTTGAAATTCATCTCAAAAGAAAAATCAGGGCAAGAATTGAGAACAAAAGCCTTTAACACTTCAGCAAGAGCAGTTTTCATTGCCCTGTGTTTAAGTGTTTAGCATCTTGCCAATTACACAGCTTCATTAATCTCTATTGATTTTTCAAACAAAACCAGAGATTTCTGGGAAAACCCAGGAGGTCTGGCAGCATCACTGGAGAGAAAGCAGAGTTAACATTTCAATCAGTAACATTTAGAACAGTTTGGATTCTGCCAGAGCCATTCTACGCCTGACCTTATTACAGCCATTGTTCAGATATGGATGAAAGACTTGAATTCCAGAGATGAGGTGAGACTGACGGCCCTTGATATCAAGCCTGTGTTCAACCGAATGTGGCATCAAGGGGTCCTACCGAAACTAAAATCAATGGGAATCAAGGGGCAAAATGACACATAGGAAAATGGTTGTAGATGTTGGAGGTCAGTCATCTCAGCTGCAGGACATCTCTTCAGAAGTTCCTCAGGATAGTGTCCTAGATTCAATCATCTTCAGCTGTTTCATAGATGACCTTTCCTCAATCTTAAGGTCAGAAGTGTGGATATTTGCTAGTGGTTGCACAATGTTCAGCACCATTTGCAACTTGTCAAATATTGAAGCAGTCCATTTTCAAATGCAACAAGATCCTGACAATATCCAAGCTTGGGCTGACAAT
This sequence comes from Hemiscyllium ocellatum, assembly GCF_020745735.1. NCBI lineage: Eukaryota > Metazoa > Chordata > Chondrichthyes > Orectolobiformes > Hemiscylliidae > Hemiscyllium > Hemiscyllium ocellatum. The sequence goes on from NC_083408.1 coordinate 85,352,507, forward strand.
GGCAAGTAACATTCTTGCTGCACAAATGCCAGGCAATGACTATCTCCAATAAGAGACAATCTAACCATCTACTCATGACATTCAATGATGTTACCATCACTGAAACCCCACTAACAATAGCCCTAGGGTTACCATTGACCAGAAACTCAACTGGACTCACCACATAAATGCAATGGCTACAAGAGCAAGTCAGAGGTTAGGAATACTGCAGAAAGTAACTCATCTCCTGATAGTCTGCTGGAATACTCCTTACTTGCCTAGATGGGTGCAGCTCCAACAATACTTAAGAATCTGGACACCATCCAGGACAAGCAGCCTGCTTAATTGGTTCATCATCTACAGCATCCACAACCTTGGCCATTGACACTCAGTAGCAGCAGTACCTACAAGATGCACTGCAGAAATTCACAAAGTATTCTCAAACAGCACCTTCTAAACCCACGACAACTTCCATCTAAAAGGACAAGGACAGCAGATACATGGGAACACCACCACCTGCAAGCTCCCCTCCAACCACTCACCATTCTGACTTGGAAATATATATGGTCATTCTTTCAGTTTTGCTTGGTTAAAATCCTGGAATGCCCTCCCTAATGGGATTTTGAGTCTAACTACAGCAGATGGATGTCAGTGGTTCAAGATGGCAGCTTACCATTACCTTCTCAAAGGAAATTAGGGATGGGCAATAAATGCTGGTTCAGCCAGCCACACCCATACCCACAAGTGAATAAAACAAAACTGACCAATCAGATATATCAGCATGGGAGTCAGCTGGAATGTAACCCTTCACAGAGAAGATGACACGCCTCCAACAACAAGCCCAGCTGGCTGGCCATTGCCAAGCAGTGACTGCATTGGCACTCCCCTTTCACCAATCTCACCATCACGCATTGCCACATGTAAACTGCTGAGGAATATAATTGGCAATATACTCTACTTGGCTGTCTGAGGTCATTAACGTGCCTTCAGCACTGCAACTACAGTCTGGGGATGACCTCACAGGTACTGATTTCCTTTACAATTTCTGTCGAAGTGTCATTGGTCTGGTAGGGAGGTCATTTCCTCCCCTCCTGAAGAGAGAGAACATCTTACATTTTCAAACCAGTCTGAAGGACTTGTAACTGATGTTAGGGTCAGCCTGGATTATCTATCTACCAGATCCTGAGATCTTCTTCCTCAGGTCTTCCGCTATTGTTTCTTTGTGGATATATCAATTTTGATGAGTTCTGGAAGTTCGTCAATCATGACAACAGCACTTCCAAAGTCACCTGACTTGATACCTTCTCGGCTTGCCAGCAGTTAATTGCTCAGATGTCACAAAATAGTTTCTTAAACCACATCCTCAAACACATAAAATTGTTTTTTGCTTCCTATCATGGGGTCAAATCTCAGGCCTCATCGTGAAATCTAGCCCTCTGACTTTTACTTTTGATCCTATTACTAAAGATTCTGTTATGAATTCTCATTCATAAATCCTCACACTTACAAACAAGTCTAATGCAGGAAGTTGAATAGTGTCAAAGATATTGAAAGTGAATGCTTTTTTAAATGCACTTTTATGTGAACATTACATCTTGTACCTGTCAAAATCCAAATGATAACTTGCTTACTCGTGAATTTTGTGATGATGAAATTTCATTACTTACAGAAATTCAATTCTCCGCTTTTTTAAATTAGCAACTGCATATTGAACTTGTGGCATCAATTTGTAGAGTTTGAGTTTGCATTGCTCAGGAGCTGCATTATATCATTCGGGATCAATGGAGTGGTATCCATCACCATGATGACAACTAATTAATGACCTTATATTGGGATGGATATTAACATGGATTATTAGCCAATAAACTGCAAGAAAAGCCAAACCTGCACCAATAATTTTCTGTATGATTTTTACATCTGGCTAAACTTTCAGTACTAACTTACCCATTATTATCGTTTTACTTCAGTTGGTTCTTTCTGGTGACTATAATTTGCAATGGCTGTCTTTGTGAAATATGAATACAATACAAAATGTCTCCTGTGATCCAATCCTTTTCCCAGAAACAAAGTAGAGAAAAGTAGATTTTTATAGATTAGAATTTAGTCCCTACGATTTCATAATCTGTCAATTTTATAGGACTCGAAATAAATAGAAATCAGACAGACAAGAAAATTGCCTGGATTTTTAAAACATTGATTTTTTTTAAGCAAGTACCTGTTACCATAATCTTTCTATTTAATCCTACACCAGTATAATTTTATAACAATAGTCCCTGTGGCAAAATTCTGCAATGGTCTGTGGCATAAAATGGATAGGTATCCAGGTAAACCCAAGTTTCTGACAATAAAGTCAGTCTCAGTGGCACTTACAGAGATTCTGGGTAGTATAAATTAGTTAATTATAAACATAAGCTTTCACAACATTTCCAGCATTTATGTGTGTTAGACCTCCCTAAGAGTGCTAAACTACCACTGACGACATCTCAACGTTTGTCACTAATAGCAACTAATGAATGTTAGGAAGCAAAGGCACTGTAGATAAATTTACAGCCAACAAAAATAGGTGGAAAGGCAAGTTGCAAAGGGGATACAAATAAATTACAAAGAGATATTGATAGGTTAAGTAAGTGAGCAAAAAGTTGGCAAATAGAGTATTATGTGGCAAAATGTGAAGTTGTACATTTTGGAAGGCAGAACAAAATAGCATTATTTGAATGGAGGAAACCTGGAAAACTGCAACACATTTTATCTGTGTCTTTTTCAAGTGTACTTCCAGAGAAACTGAACAAGGTGTACATTCCACCTCAAATTATTAATTGAGGTGGTAGACTCCTCATTGGTCAAGTGTTGTTGGCGAGATCAGCATTTATTGCTCATCCTTAATTGCCCTTGGGAAAGTTGTTATTGAACTGCTGCAGTCAACTGAGGAATGATTTACCCATTAGGAGGGGAGATCCAGGGTTAGACCTAGCAACAATGGAAGACCAGAAATGTAGTTCCAAGTCAGGAGGATGTGTAATTTAAAGGGGAACTGCAGGTCTGGGAGTCCCTATGCATCTGTTGCTCTTAACCATCTAGGTATTGGAGCTCGAGGTATAGAATGTGCTGTCAAAGGAGTCTTGGCAAGTTCCTGCAGCGCATTTTGTGCACATTGCTGCCATTGTGTGTCACATCAATGGTGGAGGGTATGAAATTTGGAGGTGGTGAATGATATGCAAATCAAATGGGCTGTTTTGTCTGAATCGTGTCAAGCTAACTGAGTGATATTGGATTTGCACTCATCTAGGCTCATGGAGAACATTCCATCACCCTTCTAAGTTGTGTTTTGTAGATAGTGATAGGTTTCGGTGAAACCTACAACTTGCTTTTTTTATCCATAGTATTTATATGGCTGGTTCCATTTAGTTCAGTTTCTAGTCAAAGACAACCATCAAGATATCAATAATTGAGACTCAGTGATAAAGATGCCATTGAGTACCAAGGATAGATTGTTAGATTCTCTATTCTTGGATATGGGCATTACCTAGTACTAGTGTAGCATGAAGACTATAGAGCCCACACCTGGATGTTGTCCAAGTCCTGCTGTATATGGACACAGAGTGCTTTAGTATCTAAGAAACTGTAAATGATATTGAATATTGTGCAGTCATCAGTCAACCTCCCCTATTCTGACCTTACAATGGAAGGAATGTTATTGACTATGCAAATTAAGATAACTGAGTCTAGAAAACTACCTTGGGGAACATCTTCAATGATGTTCCAGAACTGAGATGATTGATATCCAACAACCACAAATATTGTGTTCAGAATGGCTCCAATACAGTAAAGGCTTTTTCTCTTGATTTTCATTGACTCCAGTTTTGCAAGAACTCCTTGATGCCAGTTTCAAATGCTGTCTTCATGTCAAGGTCAACCACATTTGCCTCACCTCTAGAGTTTAATTCCTTTGCTCCCATTTGAAACAAGGCTGTAACATGATCAGGAAATAGTAAATGCATTTTTCTTCAAACTATTTTCCTTCTTTTTTTCAAGATCAAACAGATTCAAGTAGATATCCGTCTGTGACATTTTGTTCAGCTAAATAGAATTTCCTTCTGTATTGCTGGTCACCTTATCATATCATGGCACTTTAGAAGTCTTCATAATAATGCCATTAGCATCAGGTCATATTTTTAGATACCACTGCTGCCAGGATGTAGTATTCTAGTTTAGGTAGTTCATTACCATTAATCCTTCTTTCTCTATTCTGAATCTAGGGCCTATTTAATTATCGTTGGTGGAGAATGGATCTTTGCTGAATCTAAACAGAAGAAACAATTGAATTTGATAACTAAGTAGTTTATTGCATGGTAAAAATAGATACAGTTGACATTACTAAGGACACCTGGGCACTGTATGGAATACATTTGCTCCCTCCACATGTTCCAGGTTTCAGTTGAGGGAGAACACAATCATCATCAGATGTGTGCCATCATCAGATTGGGTGTAAATGTGGCATAATCAATAATTCTTTCAGAATCACTGCATTATGCATAGAGGGGAGAGGTTTTTCAAGTTGAGGGCCATTGTGTGAGAACAAGTGAGCATAGGGGGTTGACTCACAGTGGGCTCATCACTGCACAATATCCAGTTCCTTGATCAGGCACTGAAGTGTTAAATGCCTCCAGGGTAGCAGCAGCTGTGAATGTCACATAGTGACAGGGCCACTATCACTGGTAAATCCCAGCTTTAGACTGAAGTCCCTTATGTGGACCTTAATTGGCCTCTTAAGAGTCTCAAATCATGTTGGAATGGGAAAGTTGACCATTGGCCTTCCCACTCAGACATTAATTCTAGTGGAGCTGGGAAGGTGTACTGTTTGGGTACAGCAGAAAGGGAAGAAAAATTAAACATTTACAAACACTCTAATAAACTGTACTGCCAGAGAAACGGATGATTTAATTTCTAAATACTATGAGGAAATTAACTGTAAATGTCACTGGCTGTGGTGCATTTGCATTATACTGAGTTTACCAATATGTGGACTTCACTGAGTTGTGTGTGGAAGCAGGAGATGGGATTTGCTTCTATTCTTGTGAGGACATGACACCTTGAAGAACAGGTTTTTTTTAAGTTCCTGTAGAATTTAATTGCAGGCCTGCTTTGAGTTTCTTTCTCTGAAGTCCCTGCACACAGCCAGTCTGACTTATAGATGGAGGTCATGTGGGAAGCTTGCTTCACAAAGTTTTTTTTAGATTAGATTACTTACAGTGTGAAAACAGGCCCTTCGGCCCAACAAGTCCACACCAACCCGCCGAAGCGCAACCCACCCATACCCCTACATTTACCCCTTACCTAACACTACGGGCAATTTAGCATGGCCAATTCACCTGACCTGCACATCTTTGGACTGTGGGAGGAAACCGGAGCACCCGGAGGAAACCCACGCAGACACGAGGAGAACGTGCAAACTCCACACAGTCAGTCGCCTGAGTCAGGAATTGAACCCGAGTCTCAGGCGCTGTGAGGCAGCAGTGCTAACCACTGTGCCACCGTGCCACCCACAAGTTACAGAATATAAGAGTCAAAAAGTATGATGCTGGAGTTGTGGAGGGAATGGTCTCTGCAGAATGCTGATAGAGGTGGGGAGGGAAATATATCTTTAGTGTGTGTCAGATTGTAGATGGCAGAAATGAGGATAATATGCTGTAACCAGAGATTAGTGGGGTAGAAGGTGAGAGCCAGGGGCTTTCTATCTTTGTTGCGATTGGAAGGGCTGGGTTCAAGGGCAGAGGTGCGGGAAGTGGAGGAGATGCACTGGAGGATATTGTTGATTACATGGGAAGGGAAATCGTGGTCCTTGAAGTAAGAGGCCATCGGGGATGTCCTGAGTGGAATTGCTCCACCTGGGAGCAGATACGACAGAGGCAGAAGAATTGGGAGTAAGGGATAATGTTTTTACAGGAGGGGGAGTGGGAGAAGGTGTAGTCCAGGTAGCTGGTGGGTTTGAAATAGATATCCCCTCCCTCCACCTCATCCTAGATCCAACCTGTCAACTTAGCACCATCCTCTTGAACTGCCTTATCTATCCATCTTCCTTCCCACCTCTCTGCTCCACCCTCCCCTTCGACCTATCCACCATTACCCTCCCCACATGTATTTACCTATCGCTTTCCCAGCTACCTTCCCCACTGCCCCACTCCCACCATCCTATTTATCTCAGCCCCTTTCCTCCTCCTCACATTCTTGATGCAGGGCTTATGCCCAAAACGTCAATTCTCCTGCTCCTCGGATGCTGCCTTTTCAACTCTGATAGCCAGCATCTGCAGTCCTCACTTTCTCCTATTTGCAGAATATAGGAGACAGGAATTTTAAAAATCAATTACTGGGGTGTATTCACATTGCAGGGAGGTGGTTCCAGATTATGATAAATTTCAGATTAGATCACTTACAGTGTGGAAACAGGCCTTTCAGCCCAACAAGTCCACACTGACCCTCCGAAGAGCAACCCACCCAAACTGATTCCCCTACACCTAACACTACAGGCAATTTAGCATAGCTAACTCACCTAACCTGCACATTTTTGGACTGTGGGAGGAAACCAGAGCACCCAGAGGAAACCCACAGACATGAGGAGAATGTGCAAACTCCACACAGATAGTTGTCTGAGACAGGAATTGAACTCTGGCACTATGAGGCAGCAGCGCTAACCACCGTGCCACTGTGCTATATGGTGGCAGCTGTGGGCTGTCCCATTGTAGAGCAGATGGTGGTTCAGACATGAGATGCAGAGTCGGGGAGTTGAAACAGGCAAATTACATAAGTGAGGATCACTATATTAGAATATTGTGCATGGAGGAAACCCCTGTGATTATCCTTGCTCACAAACATTGCGAAAGGCATTCATTGTTCAATACCCTTCATGGCTCCTTTGAACCTTGGACTGTCCACGGTCCAGGAACCCAGTAGCAGGTTAAAACATGAAGCAATTGTAAAGTGAGGGCATGCGGCCTTATTAGAATATTTACATAATCAAATCGCCTCCATTAGCAAATTGTTTACATTACCCCCCTCCCCACCCTTATCCGGTCTAAATTAAAATCCATGAAGTAACAGTTATCAGAACATTTAATTCCTGTTCTAGATTTGTTACATTTTAATCTCTGACATAAGGTTAAATCATCTGTTTCCAGGAGTTAAGATTCAGTTGAGTAAAACAGCATTAGATCCATTTCCATGAATACTAAGCTTTGTTGATGTTTATACAACTATGAGTAAGTAGAAAAAAAATCCTGTAAACATGCAAAGAATGCATTGGCCTGACTTGTCGTGTATACTTCAAAATGAAACTCAATATGACTAGGATGTTCATTTCCAGGTATTGCTGGTTTTTATGTTCATTTCCCATGAACTAAAAGTATTTAGATCTCTGTGCATGAACAATCTGATGAAAGCACTTTGAGATTTACGCTGGCCTTAGCATAAACACACTGTTTCTTTTGACTGCAATTAACTAACTAAAGAGCTCATTCATTTTAACTCAAAAGTTAAATAGATCAAGAAGTGAATTAAAGCACAATTTTCATTGCCATTTTAGAGCTCATGAAGGAAATCATGATTTAAAGCTGAGGAAATAAAATCTGAAGGGAAAACAATCACTATGGACAGGATTGGATGATGAGCAGAAGATGTTGTTGACAGGACAAAGGAACAGAATGGATGAGAAAGAGGACATTTCAGAAGCAGATTTGAACTGTTCTGTTATTTGTACTACAATAAAAGTTTATTACTATGGCTGTTGGGGGGGGGGAGGTGGTGGACTTGATTCCTTTCCTTGTCCACCCTTCTGTTGGCCACATTAAGTTTGTGTTTTAAAGGAAGCTGATAGTGTTATTATGGTTTATATCAACATATTTACAGGCACCAAAAACAAGTCAGCTAGGTTGCTTAAATTAACAAATAAACTTGTTCACAAAATAGTAAAATGCTGATCTGTAGCCAAAGTCACTTTCCACAAGATATTGATGGAAGATTTCTTCCTTGATCAGTTGTGGCAGATTGATAGCTGGTCAATGGATATTTTGCAGGCTGAGGGAAGGTTTATAGTGGAGATCCCCAGTGGTTGATGCTGGGACTCTTGCTTTTCCTGATACATATTCATATTGGTGTGTAGGGAACAATTTCAAAGTTTGCAGATTACATTAAAATTGGAAGAACTATAAATTATGAGGAAGATGGTATGGAACTCCAAACTGATATTTAAAAATTGGTGGAGTGGGCAGATAGGTGGCAAATGGATTCAATGCAAGAAGTGTAAGGTTTGATCAGAACAATATTAAAGACAATAAAAGTAGGGGATACAATTCTAAAGGGGCTACAGGAACAGAGAGACATGCATGTGCGCATAGCATTGAAGGTGGCTAGATATGTGAAAAGCATTTAATAGTAACAGGGGCATAGATTACTGAACAAGGAGGTGATGTTTAACATGTGAAAGACACTTGTTAGATCTGAGCTGGAGTATAGTTGTAGGCACCACACTATCGGAAAGATGTGAATGCATTGGAGAAAATGCAGAGTCAATTTACAAAACTGTTTCCAGGAATGGGACACTTCATTTACGAGATTAGTTTAAAGAAGTTGGAACTGTTCTCCTTGAAGAAAAGGCAAAAAGGAGATTTGACAAAGGTTTTGTTTGTGGGATGGATAGAGTTGATAGGGAGAAGCTATTCCTACTTGTAAAAGAGAAAAAAGAGAGAGCATAGATTTAAAGTGATGTTCAAACGAAGCCAGGATGATGGGAGAAAACCTTCCTTTGACTGGGAGTAGTTAGGATATACAATGCACTGTTTGGATATGAGGTCAAAGCAGGTTGAATTGAGGCATTCAAGAGGGCATAGAATTATTATTTAGACAGAAATGGTATGCAGAGATATGGGGAAAAGACAGGAATTTGGCCCTATGTATTAGAATTGATGCAAGCATGGTGGGTCAAATGCTTCTTTCACGTCTGTAACAATGCTGTGACTGGTTCCCTTTTTCTGGAGAAGATAATATGGATACAGACTTCTCTTTTTCTTTAAATATATTTTTATTGAAAAATAGATTTTCTAATATTACAACAAATGTAAAACAACACAAACAAAGAACACCAAAAAAAATGTAAAAAAGTCAAACTGCCCTCAGGTACAAATTTATAAATATGGATAGAAAAATATATATTAAAAAAACTCCAACTTACTACTTAACTAAATAAATAATAACCACAACAAGCTAATAAATAATAACAACTCAGCTCAGTCAAACAAAACACTCAGTCTCGAATATCGAGAGCATTAGTTTTCACCTATTCATACGTTCGCAGTTCCCCCTTTCTGGATATTGGACTCGTAAAGCACAATCGTTACAGTTATATAAAAGCCCTTATGAGTGTGGCAGACAAATCTGTGTCCGGGTATTCCAAAAAGGGCCACCATGTCTTATAGAAGTTCTCAGTCTTGTGTTGTACCGTACGCGTGAGAAAATCCAAGAGGATATGCTCCATAATAATCTTCCGCCAACCCGACAGGCCCAGGGGATTTTCAGATCCCAACCTAACAAAGTATTCTTTCTTGCACAGAAAGTGAGGACGCTGAAAATTTTTTTCTTATATGCAACTGCAGGGAACACATTGGGCAGGCCAAAAAGAAGTAAGGTTGAGTCCTTCTCCACCCTTACACCCAAAATCCCCTCCATTGCACCCCCACAGTGCTCCATATGTTTGAAGCCTACACAGGACCAGAGACAATGAGTAAGAGTGCCCGTATCAACCCTGCACTTACGACATGTTCAAGATACACTGGTTTAAATTTTGGCAAACAATCTGGAACCAAGTGGATCCTGTGGAGAATCTTCAACTATAAAGTATGGGTCCTATTGCAAATTGTTACCTTTCTTGTATTTTCCCAAATATCTTCCCATGTCTCTGAGGAGACCTCAATGCCTAGTTCTCTCTCCCTGCAGAGCTGATTAAACTCATCTGAAGGAGTGCCCCGCCCAATATAAAGTGCTGACAGAAAGTGTACTCTGAACACTGAACACCTCCTCTCTGTCGGATTTGTATGGACCAGTCAAAAGTGTAGTCTTTTTTTGAATAAAATCCTTAACTTGAAAAAAACAGAAGAGGTCCCTGTTAGATAGCTTCTATTTCCATGCTAACTGATCAAAGGACATCATTGTGTCTCCCTCAAATAAATCGCCTATGCAAGACACACCCCTAGCTGCCCAATGGTTGAATCCTGAATCTATCATCCTCAATTGAAAACCTGGTTTACCCAGTAAACGTGTAAAGGAAAGTGTTTTGCCAATATTGCCTTCCCTCTGCCGAATTGCCCTCCACACTTTAACAGTATTGATAACTATTCGGTTATGGCAATATTCCTTAGCCATCCTCATTTTGTCCAAAAACAGCAAGCTAGTAGAGAGGTTTCAATATCCAACCATATTGAAAGAGGGTCCCCACAAGCCCAATCATTCATGTAAGATAAAAACAAGCTTAGTTGATAGTTTTTAATGTCTGGGAGATCCACTCTCCCCAATCTGTGAGGCAATTTCAGTTTAGCTAATTTAATAAGGGGCCGCTTATGATGCCAACTAAAAGAGCTGACCCAGCCATTCAGTCTCCTGAACGTTTGCTTATCGAAAATCAGAGGGAGCATCTGTATAGGGTACAACAAACATGGGAGAGTATTCATCTTAATAAGCGCTATCCGACTTAACCATGAGACCGGAAGTGCCTCCCATCTTTGAAGGTCTTGTTTGATTTTGTCAAAAGATTGAACAAAATTAGCTTTAAACAACCGATCAAGAACTGGAGTAATGAATCTGTCAAAATCACAAAACCCCCTGTGATCACTTAAATGGGAATCAATGTTCATCCTCAAGACCTAGCACTTTCGTAAGATCACCCATAGGCATAGCCTCTGATTTTGTACCCCGAAAAGGTGCCAAACATGCTGATGCATTTTATCAGGCAAGGCACCAAAACTGCTGGATTTGCCAAAAAAAATGAGGACATCGTCTGCATACAACAAGCTCTTATGTAATTTTGACCCCACTCTTCGAGCTGATATATTAATATCCCTATGAATGTCCTCCACCAATGGTTCGATCACCAATGTAAAATGCAACGGCAACAGGAGACAGCCCTGCCATTGGTGATGACCGCAGCAAGAGGATCACTGTAGAGAAGCTTTACCCATCTTATAAAGGCTCTGCCCAAATCAAACTGCTACAGAATATAAAAAAGGTATGGTCACTCAACTCAGTCAAATGCCTCCTCTGCATCTAGAGAAATCACCAATCCCTGCATTGACTGTTGATGACATGCCTGAATTACATTAAGCAGTCTCCTAACATTATTGGAGAATCTGAAGTCCTTTATGAAGCCCTTCTGGACCTCTATAACAATAGAAGGTAACACAGTCTCCGCCTTAACGCAAGAGTCTTAGACAGGATTTTGAAGTGCACATTTAGGAGTGAAATGGGCCTTGTACCAAGCACAGCCCTCAAGGACCTTCCCTTTTTTAAGAATAAGTGAAGTATTGGCCTCTCTCAGAGATAGCGGGAGACAATCATGACTGTATGAGTCATTAAACATATTGAGCATCGGGCCTGACAGTATGTTTATAAATTCCTTATGTTGGGAGCAGGAATTTTACATTTTTTTTACGATCCACAATGATGTTACACCAGGATTGATTGTTTATAAATTCCTCATAGAATTTGCTGGGGAGTCCATCAGGACCAGGCGCCTTTTCACTCTGAAGCTGCTTCACAGCCTCTTGCACCGCTTGCTCTGATAAGGGGGCATTGAGAAAAGACTCTTGTTCAGGGGTCACATCTGGGAGGTCCAGATCCTCGAAAAAGGACTTCATCTTGCCCCGCCCCACCTCACAGACCTCAGTTTGGTATAATTCAGAGTAAAATCTCTGGAATGCCACATTAACCTTTTTGGAATCACATATTGGGTTCACGGACCCTTCCCTAATCGATGTAATGGCTTGATGGGCATTCCTTTACCTGACAAGATATGCTAGGTACTTGCCCAGTTTGTCACCATGCTCATATAGCTTTTGCTTTGCAAAAGTAAGCTCCTTCTTTGCTGTCTGTGTGAGCACGGAATTCAATGCAGACCGCAGTGCGTAATCCTCTGTAGCTTGACCAACGAGGGTCTGTCAATGTAAGCCTTCTCAGCTGCCTTCAACTGTGCTTTGAGGAGACATTGCTGCTCACCCTTCTGCCACTTCATACTGGCAAAGTAGAAAATAATTCACCCCCGGCATAGGCTTTGAGAGTTTCCCAAAGGATGGACGGGCTACTAACCAAGCCTGAATTAATGTCTAGGAACGCCCGAAACTTCCTAGAGAAGTGCTCCACAAACTTATTATCCTTGAGGATAAAGGGATCTTTTTGCCAGTGCCTCAAACCCATTGTAACATCCTTAATTTTAACCAACAGGTACACTGGAACGTGATCAGAGATGGTAATATTACCAAACATACAAGATGCCACCAAGCTCAGGGTTGCCATGGGGACAGAAAAAAATCAATCCTGGTGTAACATCATTGTGGATCGTAAAAAAATGTAAAATTCCTGCTCCCAACACCCACCACCCCTAACTCCACACATTGATCCACTAATTGTTTAGTGTGTACAGATGGTATCAGGGAGACTTTGGACAACCTGTTTACTGTGGGATCCAAAAGACAATTAAAATCTCCTCCTATAATGATATGTTGGGACTCAAGACTGATCAATTTAAAGAACACATCTATCAAAAATTTGAGGGGATGGGCCAGAGGGCAATAAACATTTAAATCATCATATTCTTCCCCATTCATCAGGGCTTTGAGAATTACCAAACTTCCCTGTGTGTCTTTAATGCACTCTAGTAACTTAAATGGGAGATTCCTCCTAACCAATATAGCCACTCCCCTATCTCTGGTCTTAAAAGATGAAAAGTAAATCTGATCAAAGCCATTCTGCTGTCGTTTCAAATGCTCCCAATCATCCAAGAGTGTCTCCTATAACAAAGCAATATCCACCTTTTCCTTGCTAAGACTCAAATGTACCTTTTTCCTCCTAATTGGTGAGAAACTCTCCTTGATGTTTCAGGTGCACCATTTAATCAATTCATTAGCCACAACCTTCTGCGGTAACATTTAAATTCCAGAGAGGAGGAACTCGAACCACAAATCACTGAGTCTTAGTGTTGCAAGATCAATCGAATATAAAAACTACATAAACCAAAACCCCTACAGTTAGCAAACCTACAGATCTATCAAAGAATATTTACAACAAAAACCAAAAAACAAACCAACATATAAAGCACCAATGGCGCTGAATAGGGGAACTCAGCCCCCTGCCCAAAGGGGGTAACTACGCATCCCAAAACCCAATTTCCCATCCCGCTGCCAAAACTGCAGCCAGGTCATTTAAATACTTGAAGCAGGTATAAACTGCCTGTAAGAAGGCATCTAGCTATCCCAACCATTTCCCTCCTCCTAGCTACAGCCACACCACAAATGCAAGCAGAAAAGAAAGAAAATACGCCATGGAATAGCAATGTGAATAAAGAAATTTTGAAGAAAAGACGTTAGGTACTCCTCCCATCCTTTGGTATAACTTAACTTAGAAATTGAAAGTACACATCTCAAAAGCTGCCAAACATAGTTTAGACCAGATTATGACCAATAAAAAAGAGAGGAAAAGAAATCCCCAACTAGACTTCCTCTTTTTTTTAAAAGAAAAAACAAAGACATACCCAAACAACACTACTATTTGTACATACTAAATTTTTCAGATTAAGTTTAATTTGTCCACAAAGTCTCTTGCCTTCTTTGACGTGTCAGAGATGTGTGGATCCATCTATGGTGATCGAAAGCACCGCCAGATACCTCAGAGAGTACTGGATCCCGAGCTCCCTCAATCTTCTCTTGACAGTGTCATAGGATTTTCTTTTCTGGATCACCACCACTGAGAAGTCCTGGGAGAACATGATTTTATAGCCCTTGTAAACTAGGGCCTTTGGATCCTTCCCTTGGATTCTGGAAGCTTCCACGATTCTCTCCTTATCTCTACAGTAATGAAACCGCACCAAGATAGGACGAGGACGTTGATACGGACCTAACCTCTGTGCCGTGACCCAGTGAGCCCTCTCGATCTTCAAACCTCTCATTCCAGCCTCCAAGTTAAGGAATTTCGGCAATCAATTCTCAATAAATCTCACCAGCCGCTGACCTTCCTTACCCTCCTGCAGGCCAATGATCTGAATTTTTTTTCTCCTGCCCCTGTTCTCGAGGTCGTCAAATTGATCAAGCAAATTACAGACCTGCATCTCCAGGGCATGGATCCTACCCTTGGAGGAACCGGTATCAGCTTCCACCACTGTGACTCTGTGTTCTACCTCATCCATCCTTTTCTTCAGGTCTCCCAGTTGCTGTTTGCGTTTCTGCAGTATGATAGGGATCGGGGCCAGCTTCTCCTCTTTCTGCTTACCCAACATCTTGCGAGCTCCTTCACCAAGGCCTGGTAAGAAATCGAGTCTGAGGATCCTGCAGGTTGGGCCTGACCTCAGACGCTCCTCTTCCCGTCTTTGGCATCCCTGGACAGCAAAAACCAAGGTAAGTTGATTTTTAGCAGTTTCCTAGGACTCCACAACCTTTGCTGAGTCCCAGGATATCGCGGTGGTCCAGGTAGGGTGGATTAAAAGTTTGTCCTGTTTGCGCTGCAGTGCGGAGCTGTGCAACACAATCTTCCTAGGTTGCTGCCATCTTGGATCCCCTCCAACCTCTCTTTTAAGAAATCTCTACTTGCAGGGATGAGGTGTTTCAACTCACAAAATTTGATGAAAGAGATTTTAAAGAAGGGAGCGAGGATAAAAGTTATTTCCCCTTTCTGACTGTTTGTGCTCAAAATTCTTTTCCCATCAGCGTACTCAGTGTCTCTATTTAACCAGCTTGTGTTCAATGAAACAGATGACTTAATCAATTAATATTTCAGATAACTCATCTTTGTAACAATACAAATTACGGAAAAATCATTAACTCCTAACAACATTCTGCTGCTTGCCAGCTAGCAAAAGCCATCAGCTGTCAAGAACTGTTAGTTTCCATGAAAGGCCTGGATATTTGTGTCCTGAGCTCACTGGAAAAAGGGAGAATTTGACAAAAGAATGAGTCGCCAGTGCACAATTTTGCATTTTCCATTGGAAAAGCAACCCATTCAAACTTCATATAGGTGAGAAGATGTACAGGTTAGATTTATGTCCAAACCAACTTGTACATCTTTTGATGTCATTATCATCCTTGGCAGTTCTGGAAGAAGCTTGGTTTCAATCACCCACAATACTTCAATCAGGGTTTGGAAGAACCGTGAAAATCTGCCTTATTTGACAGTTTGGAAGCCAACTGAGGAATTAGGAACATTCTGTCAGAAAGTGTTAAATAACACTTGACAGCTTCAAGTGTTATTATTAGATACCATTTTATAAATTAAATGTGGTTTTACTGCAGGGTATTTAAAAGCAATATGACAACTTAAGAGAACTTAAAAGGCAATGTTCTTGTCAGTTCAATGATTTCTAACTGATTGCGCAAAACAGTGACTTCATCAGCTTCAATGGAGAAGCATTAAACGTCAGACAGCAAATGTTGGACTTTCACATTGAGCTGAACCTGCGTGATTGCTGCCACTTTCAGAGGGAGTGAAGACTACAAACTCCTGCAAAACCCAGATTATCCATTTTTAAGCTGTCTTCCTATTTCCCCCCACAAGACTACCTTCTTTCTGTGGGCTGTGGAGTAACCATCCTGTCTAGGACTTCAGGACTTTGTGTGTTTTCTCAATCTGAATTCTTACTTTCTATGCAGACTTTGAATTTTAACCTCATTTCTACAAATGTTATTTATATCCAATTACTATGCTTCTGCGATTCTTGTAACTTTTCCTAATAGAGTCATTGAGCCATAGAGATGTACAGCATAGAGACAGACCCTTCGGTTTAACCCGTCCATGCCGACCAGATATCCCAACCCAATCTAGTCCCACCTACCAGCATCCGGCCCAGATCCCTCCAAACCCTTCCTATTCATATACCCATCCAAATGCCTATTAAATGTTGCAATTGTACCAGCCTCCACCACTTCCTCTGGCAGCTCATTCCATACACATACCACCCTCTGAGTGAAAAAGTTGCCCCATAGACCTCTTTTATATCTTTCCCCTCTCACCCTCTCGTTCTGGAATCCCCCACCCCAGGGAAAAGACTTTGCCTATTTACCCCATCCATGCCCCTCATAATTTTGTAAACCTCTATAAGGTCACCCCTCAGCCTCTGACGCTCCAGGGAAAACAGCCCCAGCCTGTTCAGCCTCTCCCTATAGCTCAAATCCTCCAACCCTGGCAAAATCCTTGTAAATCTTTTCTGAACCCTTTCAAGTTTCACAACATCTTTCCGATAGGAAGGAGACCAGAATTGCATGCAATATTCCAACAATGGCCTGACCAATGTCCTGTACAGCCGCAACATGACCTCCCAACTCCTGTACTCAATGCTCTGACCAATAAAGGAAAGCATTCCATAGAATGATATCCATGTATGC
The DNA here is from genome assembly GCF_020745735.1 of Hemiscyllium ocellatum. Taxonomy (NCBI): domain Eukaryota; kingdom Metazoa; phylum Chordata; class Chondrichthyes; order Orectolobiformes; family Hemiscylliidae; genus Hemiscyllium; species Hemiscyllium ocellatum. The sequence continues at coordinate 85,369,108 of NC_083408.1, forward strand.
CAAAGTGAGATTGGAACATATAGCATTTTTTGTCCACATTAATGGAAAACATGTTCTGTTCAAAAGCTGTGCACTATTTTTGGTAGTAGTTTTCATAAGTTTTCAAGTCATTCAGAAAATATCAAAGCATAATAGCATATTCATCAGTAAAATCAATTTTAACTCATTTACAATCACTACCCTCTGTTGAATGATCTGAAATGCAGACATCCAGTGTTGCTGCAGTTTGATTCTACTGTCGGTGGTCTTCAGTGCCTTATGACTAATTGCTCTGCAGCTGTGCAGCAATATTTTCCATCAAAAATTGTCTCACAAACAATGGGGCACATCTGTGCAAAGACATCTGATGAGTCAGAATATAATGGAAAATTATGTAGCACAACAAAAATAAATTAAGTACATGACGTCACTTTACCCAGAATGCCATATACCTTGAGCGTTCCTGGGAATTGAAACTAAATTTTCACTAACGGAAAACTCTGAGATTTCACTTAACTATTTAAAACAGATTATGCCACATTCTTTCTTAATGATTAAGAACATAGTCATAGAATCACAACTTACAAGCAATCTCTACAAACAACACCTTAACAGGTCATTTCCTGCCCTATTGGCAGGACAGACTCAACAGTCTACATTAGAGTGGTGCTGGTAAAGCACAGCAGGTCGGGCAGCATCCGAGGAGGAGGAAAATCGACGTTTCGGGCAAAAGCCCTTCATCAGAAATGGAGGCAGGGAGCCTCCAGGGTGGAGAGATAAATGTGGTGGGTGGGCTGGGGGAGAAGGCAACAAAGAGTACAATAGGTGAATGGGGGTGGGAATGAAGGTGATAGGTCAGAGAGGAGGGTGGAGTGGATAGGTGGGAAGGAAGATTGTCACGTAGGACAGGTCATGAGGACAGTGCTGGGCTGGAAGTTTGGAACTTGGGTAAGGTGGGAGAGGGGAAATGAGGAAACTGGTGAAGTTCACATTGATGCCCTGGGATTGAAGTGTTCTGAGGCAGAAGATGAAGCAGTTTTCCTTCAGGTATCGGGTGGTATGGGAGCAGTGGTGGAGGAGGCCCAGGACTGTATGTCCTTGGCAGAGTGGGAGGGGGAATTGAAACGTTCAACAACGGGGCAGTGGGGTTAATTGGTGCGGGTGTCCCGGAGATGTTCCCTAAAGCGCTTTGCAAGAAGGCACCCAGTCTCCCCAGTGTAGAGGAGACTGCATCGGGAGCAACAAATACAATAAATGACATTGGTGGAATGCAGGTGAAACTTTGATGAGTGTGGAAGGCTCCTTTGGGGCCTTGGATGGAGGTGAGGGGGGAGGTGTGGGTGCAGGTTTTGCAATTCCTGCGGTGGCAGGGGAAGGTGCCAGGATGGGAGGGGAGTTGTTAGGGGTGTGGACCTGACCAGGTAGTCATGGAGGAAACGGTCTTTGCGGAAAGCGGAAAGGGTCGGGAGGGAAATATATCTCTGGTGGTGGGGTCCGTTTGGAGGTGGTGGAAATGTCGGTGGATGATGCGGTTTTTGTGAAGGTTGGGAGGGTGGAAGGTGAGGATCAGGAGGGTTCTGTCCTTGTTACGGTTCGAGGGGTAGGGTTTGAGGGCGGAGGTGAGGGATGTGGATGAGATGCATTGGAGGGCATCTTTAACCACGTGGGAAGGGAAATTGCAGTTTCTAAAGAAAGAAGCCATCTGGTGTGGTCTGTGGTGGAACTGGTCCTCCTGGGAATAGATACGGCAGAGGTGGAGGAATTGGGAATACAGGATGGCATTTTTGCAGGAGTTAGGGTGGGAAGAGGTGTAATCCAGTTAGCTGTGGGAGTCGGTGGGTTTGTAAAAAATGTCAGTGTCAAGTTGGTCGTCATTAATGAAGATGGAGAGGTCCAGGGAGGGGAGGGAGTTGTCAGAGATGGTCCAGGTGAATTTAAGGTCAGGGTGGAATGTGTTGGTGAAGTTGATGAACTGCTCAACCTCCTGCACGAGGTGACACCAATTCAGTCATCAATGTAGCAGAGGAAGAGGTGGGGAGTGGTGACAGTGTAACTACGGAAGATGGACTATTCTACATAGGCAAAGAGACAGGCATAGCTGGGGCCCATATGGGTGCCCATGGTTACCTCTTTGGTCTGGAGGAAGTGGGAGGATTCAAAGGAGGAATTGTTAAGGGTGAGGACCAGTTCAGCGGAAGGGTACTGTTGGGGAAGTCAGGAGAGGAAGAAACGGAAGGCTTGGAGGCCTTGGTCATGGCAGATGGAGGTGTAGAGGGATTGGATATCCATGGTGAAAATGAGGCGTGAGGGGCTGGGGAAACAGAAGTCTTGGAGGAGGTGGAGGGTGCGGGTGGTGTCTCGAACATATATGGGGAGTTCCTGGACTAGGGGGGATAGGACAGTATCGAGGTAGGTGGAGATGCGTTCGGTGGGGCAGGAGCAGGCTGAGACAATGAGTCAGCCAGGGTGGTCAAGCTTGTGGATCTTGGGAAGGAGGTTGAATCGGGCAGTGCGGGGTTCCTGGACTACGAGATTGGAAGCTGTGGGTGGGAGATCTCCTGAGGTGATGAGGTTCTGTATGGTCTGGGAGATGATGGTTTGGTGATGGGGTGGGGTCATGGTCGAGGGGGCGGTAGGAGGAGGTGTCTTCGAGTTGGCGTCTGGCTTCAGTGGTGCAGAAGTCAGTGCACCAAACTACCATTACACCCCCTTTATCCGCTGGTTTAATGGTGAGGTTGGAATTGGAGCGGAGGGAGTGGAGGGCTGCGCATTGTGAGGGTGAGAGGTTGGAGTGGGGGAGGGGGGTAGACAGGTTGAGACGATTAATGTCTTGGCCGCAGTCAGAAATGAAAAGGTCGAGGGCAGGTAATAGGCCAGCGTGGGGTGTCCAGGTGGATGGAGTGTATTGGAGGTGGGTGAAGGGGTCCTTGGAAGGTGGGCGGGAGTTCTGATTGAAAAAGTAAGCTCAGAGGAGGAGGCGACGGAAGAAGTGTTCGACGTCACGACGCGTATTGAATTCATTGATGCGTGGGTGGAGGGGGATAAAGGTAAAGCCTTTGCTGAGGACTGATCATTTATCCTCAGTGAGGGGGAGGTCTGGGGGGATGGTAAAAGCTCGGCAGGGCTGGGAGCTAAGTCCTGGTGTAGGTGTGGAGCTGGGAGTGAGGGCGAAGCCTGTAACTGGAGTGGGCATGGTGGTGGCAGAATGGGGGTGGAGTCATGAGCAGAGGTGATGTTCCCCTCAGGGTTCTGGAGGGCGGGGATGGTGACAGTGGGATCTGTGGGGGACATGTCGGCAGAATGCAGGTGAGTGGCGTAGGTGGTGGTGGAAGTGGTGGCGAATATGGCAGTGGGGGTGGGGCAGAAGTCACTGAGCGTGTGACGTTAGCGATGATTTGGGGGGCGGAAATGATGTCACGTGTGGTACATGAGGAATCATGAGGGCCAGAAGTGGCTGCAGAAGTGGCCATAATGGGGATGGAAGTAATGTCATTGATCGCTGTCGAGATGGTAGCTGTACCAGCCGCATGGTTAATGGCGTCCGAGCAGTTTCAGAGGCCGGGGGAATCTTCTGGAATGTTTGAGGAGCGCTGGTTATGGAGGTGGGTATATAAAAGTTTGTTGCACTTACAGTTTTTGATGTTTGAGATGGTGTTGGAATACTGTTTGTTGAGAGTATGAATTATTCTTAGAATATAGTACAGAAGGAGTCTTTTGCAGTTCTGAGAGAGTGTGACCCTCAGGTGAAGTAAGGCTGACTGTAGAGAGGTAGGTGCCAGCACATTGCTGTGAGTATGGAGCGGAGGATCCTGAAGGAAACCGTTGCTGGTGGCTTTGAATCTGTAGTCTGTACTAGTTGTCCTGTTCGGATCCCAAACTGTGCTGGGAGTCCGTGTGGGATCAGTTGGCTGCAGGGGCAGGCACTGAGGAAGCAGATGTGGCTGTGGTAGCGGGTCTGTTTCAGTACATGGTTGAAGAGCTTCAGGGCAGAGGAGATTACCTGGGGGTTGCAGTGAGAGAGAGATTCACTGAGATCCTTGTGGAGAGAGGAGGAGAACTTCTTCAAGGTAGGCATCCTTACAAGAGGATTCGCAATAAGGTTAAAATCAACTAGGCAAAAGTGAGGATTGCAGGTGCTGGAAACCAGAGTCTAGATTAGAGTGGTGCTGGAAAAGCACTGCAGGTCAGGCAGCATCCGATGAATAGGAAAACGTCAGAAACATCAATTTTCCTGCTCCTCGGAGCACTTGGAAAAGGACCTGCAGTGCTTTTCCAGCACCACTCTAATCTAGACTCTGGTTTCCAGCATCTGCAATCCTCACTTTTGCCTCGGCCAGACTCAACAGATGTGGTGGAACAGTGGTATATGCTGTGATAATGTAATATTCAAGAGGGAGTTGCCCTGGGAGTCTTCAGCATTGAGTCCAGATCCCATAAAGTCTAATGGCAGCTGGTCAAACGTGGATGAGGAAATCTCGTTGAGGATAATATATTGTACTGCCTCAGCTGATGAATCAGTACTCCTCCATGTTGAACACTATTTGTGGAAGTATTGAGGATGGCAAGGATACAGAATGGAATACTTTGATATCCATCCCTAACAGTGGCTCAGCAGCTTCAACATTGGGTAAAAACAATGACTGCAGATGCTGGAAACCAGATTCTGGATTAGTGGTGCTGGAAGAGCACAGCAGTTCAGGCAGCATCCGAGGAGCAGTAAAATCAATGTTTTGGGCAAATCAGCTTCAATATTGTCCAAGCCGGGTGAATCCTAATGGACATACCTGCTAGATGTTTTGTATGGTAAGAGTGAGAGAACTATCAATAGGGAAAAGCATACTTGACTCCATCCTTAGCCATTTGCCTGCTGCAGTTACATTCAACCACTCCAGTATTGTAAAAAATGATCACCAGCATTCCCTCTAAGCTACTTGGAGTCCTTTGCACACTGATTGGTGAGCTGATGCAGTGACTTCCACATGTGGGGCATCACTGCCATGTATAGACCCTGGAGAAAAAAATATAAGGGTGAACACAGGTGAAGTGAAGTCTCATGTTCAAATTGAGAATAACCTTCATCATGTGTGAGCCAATATCATCATGCTAAATAGGATAAGTTTCAAACAGATCTAGCAACTCAAATTAAGGCATCCATAATGTCCTGTGAACCATCAGCGATGACAGCTGTGTACTTCATGGTCTGGATTATCCTTCACACCTCCCATTACCATCAAATGAGAGGTTCATTTCTGATTCAACCAAGAGGGCAGGAGGGCATGCCAGGAACAGCTCCAGGCATAACTAAAAATGTATCATCGACCTGGTAAAACGACAATACAGATGTCTGGATAAGTGGTGCTGGAAGAGCACAGCAGTTCAGGCAACATCCAACGAGCAGCGAAATCGACGTTTCGGGCAAAAGCCCTTCATCAGGAATAAAGGCAGTGAGCCTGAAAGCATGGACAGATATGCTAGGGGAGGGTGGGAGTGGGGAGAAAGTAGCATAGAGTACAATGGGTGAGTGGGGGAGGAGATGAAGGTGATAGGTCAGGGAGGAGAGGGTGGAGTGGATAGGTGGAAAAGGAGCTAGGCAGGTCGGACAAGTCAGGACAAGTCATGGGGACAGTGCTGACCTGGAAGTTTGAAACTAGGATGAGGTGGGCGAAGGGGCAATGAGGAAGCTGTTGAAGTCAACATTGATGCCCTGGGGTTGAAGTGTTCCGAGGCGGAAGATGAGGCGTTCTTCCTCTAGGCGTCTGGTGGTGAGGGAGCGGCGGTGAAGGAGGCCCAGAACCTCCATATCCTCGGCAAAGTGGGAGGGGGAGTTGAAATGTTGGGCCACGGGGTGGTGTGGTTGATTGGTGCGGGTGTCTCGGAGATGTTCCCTAAAGCGCTCTGCTAGGAGGTGCCCAGTCTCCCCAATGTAGAGGAGACCGCATCGGGAGCAACGGATACAATAAATGATATTAGATATGCTTGCTGCCAAACAGCATAATTAGCAAATGATAGGCAGGGCTACACAATTCCATAATCAACAGATCTGATTCAAGTTCTGCTGTCTTAACACATCTAGACATGATGGGGTGGACAATTAAACAAATTACTAGAGGTGGTGACTCAACAAATCTTCACATCCTCAATGATGAGGTACCCAGAATATTAGTGCAAAACTTAAAGCTGAAGCGTTTTGCAACAATCTTTAGCCAGAAATGCCAATTTGGTGATTCTTTTTGATTTCGCCAGAGGATCTCAACATCACTGATGCAAATCTTCAACTGATTCTATTCATTCCATGTGATATCCAAATGTAGTACTGAAGACTTGCCATGCCCCTAGCCTAGCTGCTCTGCTACAGCTTCGACATGGCATCTACAAAACAATGTCAAAAATATCCAGTTATGTCCTATATACAAAAAGCAGGACGAATCCAACCTACCCAATTACTACCCTAAGAGGCTCGCTTGATCATCAGTAAAGTGATGTATGGTACCATCATCACGAGAGATGATCGCATTGAAACATATTGGATTTTTACGAGCTTGACGGGGTAAATGCTGAGAGGATGTTTCCCCTCATACATAGACCCTGGGGGTCTGCACAGCAGAAATAACATTAGGGCGAACATAGGTGAAATGAAGTCTCATTCTCAAATCTAGGGTCAGGGCATAGTCTCAGATTAAAGGGGTGTAAATTTAAGAGTGAGATGAGGAGGAATTTCTTCACTGAGAAGATTGTCAGTCCTTGGAGTTCCATGTCACAGAGAGCCGTGGTGGCAGAGTCCATGCATATTTTTGAGGGTAAGATAGATAGATTCTTGATCAGTAGGGGAATTGATGGTTACAGGGAAAAGGCAAGAAAATGGATATGAGAAATGTCAGATTAGTCTTGATCTTATTGAATGGCGGAGAAGGTTCAAGGGGCTGAAGGCCCTACTCCTGTTCTTATAGTCTAATGGATCATCAAGCAGCATTTCTTTAGCAAACTCCTGCTCACTGCTCATCAGCTTGAGTTTTGCAGGGTCACTTAGTTCCTCATTATAATCTAGGCCCAAGCATGGACAAAAGAACAGCACTCCAGACATGTGGTGAGAGTGACTTGACGTCAAGGCTGTATTTGACCAAGTTTGGCATCAAGAAGACTAATGAAAACTAGAGTTAATGGGAATTGGGAGAAAACTTTTTGATGTCATACCTAGTACTAAAGAGGATGGTTGTTGTAAGTCAGTCACATCAGTTCCAGGACATCTCTGCAGGATTTCCTCAGGGTAGTGTCCTAGGTCCAATGACCTGTAGCTGCTTCATCAATTACTTTCCCTCTGTTGGGTCATAAGTTAGAAAATTCATTAATTACTGCACAGCAAGTGTTTAAAGTTCAAGCAGTTTTGGCTAAGAGTTTATATGATGGAGGCTGAATTACAGACACTATCGGGAAGGAGGAACCTGGGTTACCTGGATTCTTTGTACCAGGAGGCAGTCACATTAGTTAAGATAGGGTCATCTGATCTGATCAATGAGCAGGAGAGGTGAGAGATAAGGGATCCCAAAAGGAAGAAATGTAAGCGTGTCAACCTTTGCAATCGCCTTATAGGTGTAAGGTTGTCTCAGCCTCTTTAGATTAGAGTGGAAGCTGCAGTTTGGATTTGTAAACTGGTCATGACGCTGTGGCACAGGAAGCCATGAGCAATGATATATAGTGGAAAATATCTGATCAGGGCAGCAATTATCCTGCAGGATGGCTTTATTGTGCCGTGTTTCAGCATCAGGTTTGTATGGTGAAGAACTGAGTTAATGCCTATTTATAAGGTTTCCAAAAAGGCTAACTTTACAACAAATGGAACTGTAGGAATCCAAAGAAGTGTACGCACTAATGAAGGTACATTTGCAGTAGAGAATATTAGGGAATGTACTGACCAATTTATCAATTAGGACATCAAGGAAAGGTAACTTATTTGATAGCTCCATTTCAAACATGAGTTTGAGTGCAGGATTGAGCCCATTAACACATTAGGAAATTATTACATGCAGCTGCTGATTTAAATATAGCAAACATATCATCAACATGTCAGAAATATGCAAGGGTAGAAGGATAGGTGCCATTCCATTGAAGACACATTTCCAATGGAATCCAATTAGGATACTTGTGAGAGCTTGGTCTAGTGGGGACTCCATGGCAACACCATCTATTTTCAGCATACACAATGTTGTTGAGACTGAATTCAACTGCACAAGCTGCTGAGTTCATAAGTTCAATTAATACAGATTCACAATAGTTGCTGTCTATGTTGCCCATATATAGTGTTGAAGTGCAGGTGTTTATGGTTTCTTTGAGAGGATACATTGAGTGAATAGGTTACCAATATTAAATGAACATATGGAGAGAGTATTGCTATTGATATGTAAGCACTGTAAGGTCTTTGCAAACGTGAAGGACTCCTTCACTGTGTAAGTAGGGAACCTACTCAAAACTGGTTGTGTGAGTTCACCCAACCATTTGGCCAGTTCATGTTATACAGAACCAGTCATAGATATGACAATGTAAAGGAAAAACACTTCTGTATGTCATGGACAGTCCATGTATAAGGAGCTGCAATGAATTGTGAGAATGAACCCTACCATTCTTAAGACTGTAAGACATCGGAGCAGAAGTAGATCATTTGGCCCATTGAGTCTGCTCTGCCATTTGATGAGATAAAAACTGTTCTGATAGCCCTCAACTCCACTTTCATGCTTTATCCCCATAACGCTTAATTCCCTTAATGATTAGAAATCCATCTCAGTTTTGAATACACTTAATGACCCAGCCATAATAGCCCTCTGTAGCAAAGCATTCCATAGATTTTCCAAGAGAAAAAGTCCTCCTCCTCTCTGTTTAAATTGTCACTCCCTTACTCTGAGATTGTGCCCTCTGATCCATGATTCTGAGAAACAGCCTCTCTGCATTGACAACAATAACACCAACCCAACTTCTCCTCATAAGCAAATCCCTCCATACCCAGGATCAACCTAGTGAAACTTTCCTGGATTCTTCAATGCCAAGATGCATTTCTAAGATCAAGGGCCAAAACTGCTCACACTACTCAAGCTGTGATCGGACTGGTGCCTTGTACAGTTTTAGCAAGATCTCCATATCCATTGCATATCACTTGGCCATTCATTGCTTTTGCAAAAGTCCTGCAAACAATCTTTTAGTTACTTTCTAGTCAGGCTGTGTGGTCATACTGCGCATTTTATCTGATGGAGAGACATGTGGACTTCTCATTAAAAATGGCATTTTGTTTGTAAAATAATGTTTATCGGGGATGATTATTCAAATCCCTTTACCAGGTTTACTGATATGTATGTCTATCTTGGCTCTGAGGTCTGGCAATGCTGCTCAACATTCGCATTGTATGGGGAAATTGAACAAGTCATTCAGAATCTCACAATATGCACATGCTCAATCAACTAGGTACTCCTCCAAGGACTTACTATCTTGAGCACTGTGGGCACTGGTTTATAGGTCGATAACTGTGAGCAGAAGAGTTTAAACTCAGGAACTTTATCTTCTTGTTTGATGTCAGATGAAAGCATATCAAAATAATGTACAAAGACAAACTAAAAAAACCCAAAAGAACTGCAGATTCTGTAAATCAGAAACAAAACAAAGATCGCTGGAAAAGCTCGGCAGGTCTGGCACCATCTATGATGAAAAATTAGAGTTAACATGTCGGGTCTGGTGACCCTTCCTCAGAACTCCTGTGTACAAGGACAAACTCTTCACTTTTCAGACAGAACATGGTCAGGGAGATTTACCATCTATTTATCGGAATCATTACTTGTGCTGCCAAACCACTCCTGCTTTACATTTATGGTGCAAGCATGTTTTAATCGGGCATTGTTTATAGTGCAGTCATCTATAGAAACAATATAGTGGCATAAATAGATCAAAATTGAAAGAAATTTGTGCACTTTAGACCAAGTGCAGTGTTGGGCACAGCACAAGTTAATAATTTTATTCGCAATCTGTTCAATATCTTCTTGCATAAACACCCATTCAGTTGTGAGACTTTGTCTCATTTTAATATTATCTATGGATTTGGGCGTGAAAACTGGCACAATCTTGGGTTTGATACATTCTTGAAAGAATTCAATGGAACTTTAAGTTGAATTACGTTATTTATATCTTTGCTGTACCTCTGTCTCAGGACGCAAATAGTCATTTAGTAGTACAGACCTTGAGAAGGATTGTTAGTTGGCCTCAGTGTGGCACACTGGCATGTACTGGTAGTTGCATGCATTACTACATGGGACTGTTCTTTGCAGATAGAAAGAACATGTACAGACACTGTTCCTGTTTCAACTCAACAAAATAGTTATAAGACATTCACTGGTTCATTTCTCAGGGCAATTACCTACTCAATCAGAGTCAACCCAACTGGTTTAAAATTGAATAAAACCAGGCTGTTAACTGTCAATCAGCATTAACAGTTACATTCTCAATGGTAACACCTCTAGAAATCAAAATCCACTTGCCAACCAGTCAGCACTCTCCTCTCATGCAGTACAGATGGTGTTCCCCTTGAACTTATGTTCTTGCAAAACACCCTGATGAGGACAAAAAAAATGGCTTCAACAAAATGTGTCTTTTCTCAACAACCATTCACAAGTGGTACTAAACAAATTGATGGAGCTGCTGGCTGACAAGATTCTAGGTTCAGATGGATTTCATTGTAAATTTTAAACAACATTTCAAATGAGATTGGAGATGAATCGGTGTTAATTTTACTAGATTTTGTGAATTCAGGAAAGATCTCATCAGACTGTAAACGAGGCAGGAAAAAGAACACTATTGGCCAATTAGCTTGCTTTCTGTTGTGAGGATGTTTTAAAATTGAACACTATAAGATTATAACTATGAAGTTAGAAAACCCTACAAACATTTTGTCAATGAAAGATCATGGTTAAACAACTTATTGGTCTTCTCGTGAAAGAGTAACATGAGCTGTGGATACAGGGGAGCCCATAGATATACTATATTTGTATTTTCAAAAGGCTTTAGTTTATGGAACACATCAAAGGTTATTGTGGAAAGTAAAAGCTCATAGTGTAGAGGGTAATGTATCAGAATGGATGGAAGATAGGCTGACTGACAAGAACAGAAAATATGCATAAATGGGTCTTTATTTGATTGGCAAGATGTGATGATCAGAGGTCTGCGAGTGTCTGTGTTAGAGCATCAACTTTTTATGATTTACATTAATGACTTAGTTGATTGGGGCAAAGGTTTGGTTGCAGATGATACCAAGATAGGTAGGAAATTATGTTCTTAACAAGACATAAGGAAGTTGGAGATGGATATAGATGGGTTGTGTGAGTGGGCCAAAATTCTGACAGATGAGTGTAAGTTGTGATAAATAGAGAATGACTGCAGAATTCTGAGGTGCAGAGGAATTTAAATGTTCTGGTGCTTGAGTTACACAAAGTTAGTATGTACTTACAAAACAAAATCAAGAAGGTTAATGAGATTCTATCTTCTATTACCAGATAAATTCAGCATAGAACTAACAATTTTATAGTTCAGTTATAGAGGACATCTCAAAACTGTGTGTAATTTTGTTTTCCTTATTTAAGGAACTTTGGAGGTGGCTCATAGGAAGTTTACTAGTTTGATTCCTGGAATGAGAGGGTTGCCTAATAAGGAAAAAATAGACAGGCTGGACTTATTCCATTGATGTTTAGAAGAGTGTGAGGTGACTTGATCAATGTGAATAAGATCCCAAATAATCTTGACAAATTGAAGGTGAAGAGAATGGAGATGGGTCCATAACTAGGGAGGATTGCTTTTAAAAATAGAGTTTGTCACTGTAGCACAGAGATGAGGAGAAATTTCTTCTCTTGGATGGTGTTATTCAATGGCAGAACAGACTTGGAAGACTGACTGGTCAATCTTTGCTCATCTTTCATATATTCAATGTTCAGCAATGGTTGTGACTCCTCAGATAGTGAAGTAATTCATGTTGTGATGACGTTGCTCCTTTAATAAGGTTATGTTATTTTTATTCTTTTTTGAGAGGTCGTAAATGCAGAGACTCTGGGACGTCTGGCTTTTAATGAATTTTAGGGCAAATTTGATTATAGCTAACTGATACTGCCTCAGGCAAAAGGCTTTTAAGTTAAAAATAAACTTGTAAAATGAAAGGGGAGTAACCAGTTTCTCCTGACTCAGCTTTTCTCTGCTTTGGTTTGGTTTTGGTTTTTTTTTAGCAGTTTGGATGTTCAGAGAACGCAGTCAGTCAGTTCTTTGAGGCTGTTGGTCAAAGAAACAGTGACATAGAAGAAGGTGTTCCATGCTGAATCTCTCTGCCATCTCCCCTGTTAAACCCTGTGTTTGATTTTACCTTTTTATTGCCAAAGGGTGTTTATGGGGATTGTTGCAGGAACTTGGAACAGCATCATTAAGTTGGGATAATCTGTTAGGGCATCCAGATAGGTTAAGTTATTCTGTATTCAGTTCTCTTTTGTTTGTGTTTCATTTAGCAATCTTGCAAATAAATTCTGTTTTGCTTTAGACTATGTGATTGGGCCAGCTGCATCACTCCTGGAATATCCACCATACACCTGCTTAAAACAATTAACAAAGTTAGGGTCAGGGCTACTTCCTTGAAATGTTTTGAGGGGGATTGGCCTTGTCCATAATAATGTTCAAATGCAGACAATATCATGGCTTGGGCTGACAAGTGACAAGGAACACTCACACCACTCAAGTACCGGGCAATGACCATCTCCAACAAGAGAGAATCCAATCATCATCCCTTGCAATTCAATGGCTTTACCATCACTAATGCACCCCCACCTATTAACATCCTGAAGGTTACCATTAACCAGAAACTGACCTGGACTAGACATATAATATGGGAAAAAGTGAGGACTGAAGATGGTGGAGATCAGAGTCGAAAACCACAGCCAGTCAGACAGCATCTGAAGAGCAAGAGAATTGATGTTTTGAGCATAAGCTCTTCATCAGGAATATAATATAGTAGCTACAAGAACAGGTCAAAGTATAGGACTCTTGCAGTCACCTCCTGACTCCCCAATGTGCAAATGAAGTATCCTATAATGTTTGCTTGCCCAAGATAACCAATGCCACCTCTTCATGCAGCTTAACACATGGTCCTTATAATGACTGTTGGAGGCCAACTACCACCAATAGTTAAGTATGTTCAAGTCATTTATCTAAATATGGATCTGGGTGCAGCAGGAAATTTCCTCCTTAAAATTATAGGTTGTTCCAAACACCACCTGTCCATCTCTCAGTTGTAACCTCAACCTAATAACAGGAGATTAGGAAGCTCAAATGAATAGAAGGATCTTGGATTGCTCATCCAGAGATCCCTGAAGGTGACAGGACAGATTAATAGAGTAGTTAAAAAGGCATATGGGCAACATCTTTATCAGTCTTTACATAAGAGCAGGGAGGTTATGTTGGGGTTGGACAAAACTTTGGTTAAGCTACAGTTGGAGCACTATGCACAGTTCTGGTCACCTCACTATAGAAAGTATGTGATTGCACTGGAAAGCTTGCAGAGAAGGTTCATCAGGATGTTTCCTGGAATAGAGCATTTTAGCTATGAAGAAAGGCTGCTTAGGTTCAGATTGTTTTCTTTAGAGCAAAAAAGGTTGACGGGAGATACTTATTGAGGTATATAATATTATGAGGGGCATGGACAGGCTGGATCAGAAACAGTGTTTCCCCTTAGTTGAAGCGTCAACAATGAGTGGACATAATTTTAAGATGAAGGGCAGGAGGTTGAGAGTAGATTGGAGAAAATAGTATTCACCCACAGGGTACTGGGAATCTGGATGGAAACAGCCTGGGAGGCAAACCTCACTACCTTTAAAAAGTACATGGATGAGCACTGGAAATGTCGGTGTTGGACTGAGGTGTACAAAGTTAAAAATCACACAACACCAGGCTGTAGTCCAACAGGTTTGCACGTATATACATATAAGTTTGTGGGTTGAATTTGTACTTGCAGAATTACATTTTATTTTGCTCAAAAACTGCATGAATCCATGTAAGATACTGTAAATCCATTTTTTATATGACACAGACAGCCTCACACAGGGCAGCTCACACCTTAAACACATTATTCTGGGCCAACATGACACCAATTGTTAAAGTTCACTTGAGAATGTAACTTTTAAATGTTCTGCGATTTACATATGAAAGAACTGAAACCAACATGGCCATTCTAAAAGATGAGAGACTTAACAACAATCCAGGTCTTATTCAATATATAATTTCAGTTATATCATACTGTAAACTTTTGCTATAAATTGTGTCTCACGATCTTATACTCCACAACCACCTGATGAAGGAGCAGCGCTCCGAAAGCTAGTGTTTCCAAATAAACCTGTTAGCTTATAATCTGGTGTTGTGTGATTTTAAACTTTGAACACTGGAAATGACATAGCATTCAAGGCTATGGGCAAAGTGCTGGAAAATAGGATTAGTGCATAGATAGATTGGTGCAGACTCGATGGACTGAAGAGCCTCTTCTGTGCACTATGACTGTACAACTTTATAACTCCTTCTAATCAGCACTCTGCAGGCTCAAAACCCTCATTCCATCCACTGCCCACCAGATCATCACCCTTTTCTGGTTATTCCCCTTATCTGGTCTTCCCTCTTTCATCGTCCCTTTTAGGGATTTAACACAAGCATCATTGCCAATTGTGCAGCAGCCTAATGCTTATGATCACTTCAACAAGCTGCCCGAGGCCACCTTATAAGTGCCAACAACTTCCAATTCAATAATAATGATGTGGGAAGCCCAACTGAAGGTATGTCTCAGATCCATCCATTCAAGTGAGTTTGTTTACTTGAAACCAGACAAATTTTCATCCAAAATTGTCATTTGTATACAGATTCATCATAGAAAGATATAATTAATTCCTGGTGGGTCAAATTCAATTTTATGACCTGTGCTCCCTCATATAGGCCGGGAGATTTAAATCTGTTCTGTTTCACTGCCTGCGCCAGTAATGCGATCAGCACCAGTCCAAATAGAGTGTGAAAAATCAATTTAAACAGTAGATTATGCTTCAGTTCCAGGAAAGGAACTTATCAAGGAATAACATGAATATCTTTGAATTCACAGCTGGATCCTGGCAAGCAGAAATCAAGCCAATTTCAACATCTAAGATAAACAGGATGATTGAAAATAAAATATTGAGACAGCGGTCAAGTTATGAAAATAGAGAATTGTGGGACTACAATAATATTGAAATTTAACACATGCTTAATCCATCATGTTTGTGCTGGATCTTTGTCAGTAAAAAATATCAGGCAGCCATGGCAAACCTTCACCTGACACCCCAGTCCCTCTTACTTTCTATAATTATCCTTCAAAAGTGATACAGTGCATTGACATGAATAAAAATTTGATATTTATAATTACAGAATTGTATTATATGAAAAAGAAAATCATGATGATACTGACTGTATATTCGCATTGTTCTACACTTTTCAGAGGATATGTTCTCAAAGAAAGCTCATTATAATGTGTAATGTGGTTTACAAGACATAATATTAAGTGTTCCTGTAACAATTACTAGATCACATTATGCACACTTTACATGATCAATACTCATGAGGCAATTGCCTAATGGTGTTAATGCTAAACTATTAATCCAGAAACCCAGATAATGTTCTGAGTTTAGATTGGACCATGGCAGATAGTATATAGTTCAATATTGCACAGTTTGATAACTGTAACTTCAGAGTTGCTGAAAATAGTCTATAGTCTGGCTAGTCTTGTGGCAGTTGACAATCTTTACAATTCTTTAAAATAAATTTCATGTTGCGACAAATTCTAACACAATTATAAATCCCAATAAATAGTATATCATCGTGTAAAACAAAATTTCCCGATCTCTTCTGTTTGTACATAGTTAAACAGTGCTATTACTCATCATAAAAAAAAAGCATAATTTGAGGAAGACTGGTTGCTCAAATGTAACTGTACATTGTCATTGAAAAGATGTTCAAGCTACTGACAAACAAGAAAAACATTCATATGGGTATCCTTTATGCTTGTGATGTTCATTAATAAAATTAAATATTGTGTTTAACTCATCTTTAGTTCTGCACTTGACCTACAAATAATGAATAATAGATAATCTGTTGTGTATCCAATTTATTTATTCCAAAGGAAGTCAAACAAAGTCAATGCTAACAGGAAAAAGAAAAAGACATGAATTCATGTAGCATCTTTCATGACCACTGGTGTTCCAAAGTGCTTTAGCACCGATGAAGTACTTATGAAATACAGTCGGCAACTTTGCCTAGCAAACTCCCACAACAATACGAGAATGGTCAATTTGTAGGGGGAAGTTCATTAGAGATATTCACATTGGCAGGATACCAGAAATAACTTCTCTCTTCTTTTTTTGAAACAGTGCCTTTATATCTATCTCAGAGAACAGATGGGACTTCAGCAAATGGTTCCTCTGACAGTGCAACATTCTGTTACTCTCATTGTGTAGCCTCAAATCTTGTTGCAAGTAGTGAAGCAGTTGTTTGTTTTTGCTTGGAATAAGGACAAGGGATCATTTTTATGATTTAAAATAGATTGAATGACATTGGGAGAAATGTCTTATTCACGTTCAACATCTAATCTTAACCTTTATTAAAATTTAAACTAGAATTCAAGAGATTGGAGTTGATAATTGCGTGATCCACTTAAATGTTCAAACACTGGGGTCATGGAAATTTGGGATGGAATAACATGAGGGGAGGAGGCAGTAGGGTTCCAGGGAGATTGAGATTCTGGCCTCAGGTGGAGGGAATGGAGTAGAGTTGCATGAGAGGATGAAATTCTGGAATGGGAATGTGGTTTCAGGCAGAGATGGGGCAGGGAATGGCATTTCAGGTGGATAGAGGTCCCGGGGGTGTCAGGGTGGATGGGGCACCCAGGGGTGATGTGGGATGAAATTCCAGGGACAGAGATGAAAATGGGAGTAGGTGTTGAGGTCCTATGGAATGAGCGTGCAGTTAGATGTACCATGGGTGGAGAGTGAGCAGAGCTCAGGGAATGTGGGTTGGCAGCTTGCATTAAAAATAGAATGATGTTTTAAAAGCTTATAAACACTTAAGACAATTTACTTGTCATGGACCAGAAGGCGATCCTCATTGGAAATGATTTACTACGAAAGAACCCCACTGACCTCATTGATGGACTTACACTGCAACTCGCAGAAAAAGTTATTGCTGCAGACTATGGAACAAGGTAGGAACATAGTTTTAAATGCAGTTGGCAATGTACACCAAAAAACTTTGCATTATTTCAATGCTATTTTAAAATAACATGTGTTTTTGGTTATTTTGTTTTCAGGACATGCAATGTGGCCCTGAAATTCATTAGCTTAACTGGGAGACTCCTGCTGTAACTTTAATAAGAGTTCATTGGCACAGTCACAAGATCAGATAGGTCTCCGATACATTGGATACTAGCCTGATGCAGGGACTTCCATGTCAAGAGTTCTCATACTCTCTCCTGGGATGCTGCCTGACCTGCTGCGCCTTTCCAGCAACACATTTTCAGCTCTCTCCACCGCATCTCCTTCACTTCCCGCTCCTCTGCCTTTGAGCCCTGCCCCTCCAATCGCCACCGGGACAGAACGCCACTGGTCCTCACCTACCACCCCAGCAACCTCCATATACATCACATCATCCGTCGGCATTTCCGCCACCTCCAAACGGACTCCACCACCAGGGATATATTTCCCTCCCCTCCCCTATCAGCATTCCAAAAAGACCACTCCCTCCGTGACTCCCTTGTCAGGTCCACACCCCCCACCAACCCAACCTCCACTCCCGGCACCTTCCTGATGAAGGGCTTATGCCCGAAGCATCGAATTTCCTGTTCCTTGGATGCTGCCTGACCTGCTGCGCTTTTCCAGCAACACATTTTCAGCTACTAAATGAAATATTCTACAGAGAAGTACCTGACTCTGTGGAACATATTGTTTTAATCCTTTCTGACATGCAACTGTTGCATTCTAGACAACTCAAGAGGTGTGTAGCCTGTTTTAACAACTTAGTCAACAAGGCTGAGCAGTGGGTTGATGTGTTAACTGAGGAGAAAAGATAAAAACAGCACAAGGATTAAAAATATCTGTTTAATTTTATCAGATTCTGTCTTTGCTTTATTCATTAATTATTTTCAAGAACCAATACAAATTAATTGTATTATTTGCAGAAGTACACAGACAACGAAGAGAATGATCATAGATCCATACACCAACATGCTTTCTTTGAATTATTACTTTAGTGTAATATTATTCCCAACACCCTATATTTTTTAAAACCTAATATAGGAAACCTTGTAAAAGCAGGACAAGCGAGCCCTGAGAAGTCAACATTTATCAAGACCAGTCATAGAAGTTTCTTACTAAATTACAAAGACACGGACATGCAGACCGCAGTCTTTTGTTCAGTGCTCATGTCAGTCTTCAACAATTACACAAGAATATTGCAATGTCATGACTCTGATGTGTTTCTCTGCTGCAGAAATTCGTATACCTATCAGAAATGTAACATCTTCAACAGGACGTACAACACACGCCAAAGCAGATGCACAAGGGTCCTAAAACAAACTGATGTTTGTTGAAAAATTGTAGAACAATTGTAATAAATAAGTGGACATAAATTTTCCAAAGCTGAATCCGCTCGGTAATAAACGTATTGGAGACTTAGTGGAGCTTCTGATAATGTACAGACCATCCACTTCTTTCCTTGGATATACTGCATTGGTAATGAGCACTAAGTCCACATAAAATGTTCCCAGGTTGGTACTAATGTAGTCTTCAAACACATTCCCATAGTTCAGATTAATTCAAGCCTATATTTGATATTTGGTAGTTCAACCCTATATCACAGTGGCATAACAAATCAATCTAAAGGTTTGTGTAGACCATGCATGTGTGAAAATGGCTTTCCCACATTTTTAAAATGATAAGGCACATGTCAATAGTATTAAAAAATCTTCAAATAAACTTTTTTATATTGTTCACCATAGTATTTTCATATCTTTTTTTCAAGTAATTTCCTATTCTCTGGATATTTGGCTTCATTGGTTGTTCTGTCATCTTCTGCTTCTGAATGCTGAACGTAACTTGTTATAGCTGGAACATTTGTATTGTTTTCTTTCTCTTTTTCCTGGTCCTTTTTCTCTTCATCCAATGTGTGATTTCCAAATGTTTCATATATTTTTCTAATATTCTCTGGTATCTCTTTCTTTAGTTCTCTACTTTTGAATCTCTTGGGCCCTCTTGCTGAAGATCCAACTTTATTGATGATGTTGTCCTCTGAAGCTCCTTGCATGTGTTTGTCATATTGCTTTGTTTCTTTCTGCTGTAGATTATTAGAATTGCCATTTATACTTTCCTGAGAGGAGGCCTTGAACTGACCTGTCTCCAGACCTGCAAATGCTAATCGTTTCTCAGGGGAGAGCATGTCAAGGGAGTGGGCGCGTTGGTCCAAACCAAGCCGTCTTCGCTCCATGTTTCGGATAGTTGCTGCCCTTTGAAGTTTGTCATGAATTTCAACACTTAATCGCCTTCGTGTTTCCCTAAATTCTGCTGTCACGTTTGCTTTCCATTCAGCAGCGTGAGCCTTAATTTCACCAACCTTCCGGCACAAAGAAATTATTATATGTTGTCACATAAAACAAAGAATTATTCAGTAACAAGGCAACAGTAACATGTACAAGAGTAACAGAGTGTTAAATAAAGCTTAGTTTACACATGAAATAGGAAAGAAGGCAGAAATTGCATGCATTCATTTACCATTGCTGTCATCACCTTGCAGGTTCTTTTTGAAATTATAGGTGGGTTTGTTAAATCTTTGTGTTTTGAAAGTTTGAAAGACATTGGGACTTCTGTACAAGCAGAAGGAAAGTCATTTGGAGTTTATTTTAGATAATGAATTGCCAAGCTATGTTAATCCAGTAGTACCAGGAGCATTTTGTTTCCCTTTGATAAGGACTATTCAATTTCCTCGTTACATAACGCAAAAGGGGACAAGTTGAATAAACATTACGTTTAATGGTTGAGTTTAGAGATTTAACCCATTTCTTGGTATACCTACTCACTAATACATCCAATGGAAGTTTTCCTTTTGTGTTTTACCTTGTCTTTAAATTGTACCAAAGGAGCTAAAATACTTAAACAGAAAAAGATTGCAATTAAAGACCTTTAGATTTTATAAACTGAAAAACCATCTCTAATTCTGGAAGCAAAAAGTTTCAAGATTCTAAATATACCTTTGGGATTTATCACCAAATAACAGTATTGGAAGACAATTAAGGTATCCTATGGGAAATTCTTTGCAATTGGTTTCAAATCCCCAGGAAATAAATTGAGACATCCTGATTTCATTTCAGTCTAGAGAGCCCATTAGACTGAAAACCTTAATTACGCCTGTGTGAGCAAATCTTACAAATGACAATGAATGATCTCAGCTAAAATTCTACACATCACATCTGCTCAAAACTAGAATTATGCCAATGTGGGGTGACTATGTCATTTTTGATAATTAACTTATGAGTTTTTTCAGATTATGTTCTTATTAATAAGGGTTGCATCTTTGCTTATTGGTATACTCCTCGAGATAAACTTTATGGTTTAGTAGTAAAGCTATTCATTCTGTCAATGTCCCCAAGACTCCTGGATGGTTCAATAATGTTTCATTCTTTTAAACTACATGCCAAACCTTCTCAGCCTCTCCTCATGACAGTCCCTCCATGCCTGGATCAACCTAGTGAACCTACTCTGGACTGCCTGCAATTCCAGTATATCTTTCCTAAGATAGGATGACCAAATTTGTTTGTAATATTCTAGACGCGGTCTGACTAGTGTGTTGTATGGTTTTAGCAAAACTTCTCTATCTTATATTCCATTCACTTTGAAATAAAGGTCAACATTTATTTTACCTTCCCTTTACCCACTGAACTCAGATGCTAGTTTTTTGTGAGCAAACTAAAATCCCTCTGTGCTGCAGTTATCTCTAGTATTTCTTCATTTTAATATTCAGTTCCTCCATTCTTTATGCTGAATTGCATAATCTCAAATTTTCCCATTTTAAATTCCATCTGCCCATTTGTTGCCCACTCACTTAGCCCAACTACATCCCTCTGCAGACTCTGTTTTCACCTCACTCGCTTGCCTTTCAACATATGGGCCCCTAATTGGCCACAAGTGGGATGCCTACCCATCACCAAAAAGTGGCCTTGCCTTGGAGAGCTGCTGTGCAACAGTGGGTCAGCAGCTCTAGGGTCTTACCAGCACCATTGGAGAGGCAGTCACTGCTGGAACTTGCGTGGGGTCAAGTGGAAGATGTTCAACAATGGATGTAATGTGATGTAACATGAGGCTGGGTAACATTGTGGCCACAGATATCATTGTTGGAAGGACAAAAGAAGATGAATGCAATGAGATTTGCACTTTGGGTGGGGGCCTCTGATGGCCCCAGATAGTCATCAACGAGACACCCACATTTGCTGAGTTGTACCAGGCAACTGTAAGTTCTCCTGCAGTAGGTAAAGTCCCAGCAACAGTAGGAGAAGGGACTTTAAAGGTCTCACCATCCGATGTCTCTCTGACAATTGGCTAAATTGCAGTAGAGGCTGGCAGGTAGGTGCTGAAAATGGGCTGTTGCATATCACCCAACATTCATCCCTCTGGAAGATGGGGGATGGTATTGTGGTTGTGGTGGTGGTGCACAAGGGAGGAGGGCATGGTATTGTGGTGGTGGAGGTTGGGGGTGGGGCGTACATAAAATTTTGACCCATGACTTTGGTGAAAGACTGTCCCAGTGCACCTTACTCACAGAACTGAAAGTTAAATGGAGTGATCATGGCAGAAGCTAAACAGTGAAGAAAAGTTTCAGTGGGGTGATGAACTTTAAATTTTCTTTGCAATGAGGATTTTACTACAGCTACACTTCTGGCATAAACTTCTGATCTATGCATTTCTATTCTTTTGCTATTAAACTTCCAGTTTCTTGTGATCATTGCAAGTGTTTCTATTGCGCTGTATGAATTTGATGAGATCAGGTTCATGAAGGGACAAAATCATCACTGAGAGGGTATAGGATCAGTCCAATCAATATTCAAGTACCTGCATTTATACACGGCAACACTTCTCTCTGATTCAGTCAGAAGATAGTTTGCTGTCTCCACTTAACTGCAAAAGCAATGATTGTGCTGGGGTAACGTTAATGGCAGGGATAGCTTCACATTCAGTTGCAAAAGACTCAATGGAATCACATTTTTATACAATAGGATCCTTTTAAATCACTGTAAGGAACATCTGCCAGACAAAGCAGCACATTGACTGATGCCATGTTTACCAATGGAAACTAGAGTAGGCACCAGATTATTTTACTGACAGGCTTTCTGACAGCCCAGATTGCTATAAATGGAATGCATATGGCGATGAATATTCTAAACATCAACTTTAATGCATACCTGATCTGGAAGGAATACCAGTCCTTAAATATTCAGATGGTTTCTGCAAACTAATTTTCCAGTATTCAGGAATGTAACATTTGAGAGTACACAAATTACTTGTAACCTTTGAAAGAATGGATTGTTGCGAGACCAGATCTACTACTCGCATCTGTCTCAATTCCCAGATAAAAACCCGGCACAGCAAAGTACAAGTACGATTCCATGCCACGATCCATTGTACTGTCGAACACACCTTAGGAATGCTAAAGTAATGATTCCGTTATTTGGGATACTCAGGCAGGATGTTGCTTTCCACTTCAGCCAGGGTCTCCAAAATCATCACCATCTTGCATTATAATTTGCCATCCAACGAGGAGGGGGCATGTAGCAGCTCGATTAGAAGGCCAATGGGCCTGCAGGACCACAGAAAGAGGATGAGGCAGGGGAGGAGATCAACATGGAAGGAGTTGATGTACAGGTAGGGAGATTGGTGATGCAATCTGTGATCAAGAACTTCTTCCAGTAATGGATACAACTCACTGTTCCAATTGCTTTTGATATGAAAATCCACACATTGTCTCAACCAAGAACATGCCATATCAGTCCTTATTCCAAAGTTGAACTGCTGTTTTTAAGACCCCCCACCTCCCTCATTGCACAAACCCACACAAAGACTATTTATGCTGACTGTACTCACTTGGAAAGAATTTCAAACTCTTCTGTGCAAGATATAACTGGAGATGAGTCCTACATTTTTTTCAGCAATAAAGTGCTAAAAAAATGGGCAAATATTATTCCTAAATCTGGCATGCTAGCTTAATGGGTGTTGAGCAGCTCAACCTTTGGATTTGTTCCATGGGTGGATAAGAAAGGAGCAGGTGCCCAAAACTAAGTTCACTGATCTTGGCATTTCCCCAATGCAAGTGACTCTCTTGTGCATCTATTCCCAGGATCTGTACATTAACTCTGCAGCCTCCACCCAGGATCTGTAATTTAATTGGTAAGAGGTTTTTAGCTCTAAAAAAGGGTTGGCAGGTTTCTAAGAGAAAATACAGCATCTTACCTCTTCCTTTGTTTTCTTGGATATCACACGTAGCCAATCTCCAATCATACTGAGGACAGCTGCAAAGTATGCCAGACCCACTAGAATCCAGAACCAGACTAATGGTTTATACCATTCTCGATAATGAATAGCTATGTTTCCACCTGAATAAACAGATGACGTAGAACTAAGTGGATGCATTTTATAAATTCAAAACTTCTAATTGCCTCTTGGCATTGAACAGCATATTTGGAAACGGAGAGCCTGTTGCTTGATTTTCAAAGATGATCTAATTTCATAGCAACTGCTAATCTCTATTACCCACTGTGATCATTCAGTGATAGTGAAACACTGACATGTTCAGCACTATCAGAAACATTTGTGATGTCCAACAATTTGTAAAGCATTTTCATAATTGTTAAAGTTAGCAAAAATACTCACCAATTTATCAAACACTCATTACATCAGCAGTTCTTATTAGCATTGGTTCAGATACTTGGTTTGATTGAAACTGGTCTAAGTCAATCAAACTCAGAGCTGGAAACAAACAGCTAAAATTACTATTTCCAATTAGAAATCAATAGGAAAAAAAGAAGCTGAGTTACAATCAGCATATTTATCCAAATTTATTCCCATTTATGTGACCTCAAATATAGAGCCAGTCATTGCTTTATCTGTCTGCTGTCTTGCTGCATTAATTGCGATAAAATAATCCTCTGCCACACTTCATTTGTGCTAATTTTGTTGCACATCCTTGTCTTTCAATTATACATCACTTTATACACAGTAATACATTATACCATGAGTTTAATCTAACACTGAGCACTGCCATTAACAAGATATCAAAAATACACAAAAGAAACTAATAGAAAAACTTAGGTCATTTTGATAAATAAAAAAACTGAGTCCTCAATTGTAAGTTGCTGCTCATCTCTGGTTTAATTTAGTTGTTATGTAAGATTGGAGTTTACCATAAGTATTCAGGATTTTGAAGTTAATTTCATTTCAGTTGATCTGATAGCCATAACAGAAAAATGAAAACTGCAGTTTGACTTATTGGATTAATTTAAATTTACACCCTAATTAAAAAGTGAAGAAAAAGATCCCTTCAATACCTGGTGGAATATACAAAACATAATTAGTTTTCAAGTCCTTATCGGTATATTTTTTCCAGGATACAAGTTACCATTTCTATCAAGGATTTATATGCCATATTGGAAACCTATTTTGATGAAAACAAAAATTAATGAATCTATTTATGCTCCTAGAAATGCAATTTTTCATTCAATTCTCCCCATTTTGTCATTATCTTAAGCCTGTTCAGTCTAATTAGGCTTCTTAGTTCTTCTATCTGACAGAGAAAGCTGGTGGTTGAACAATGTACACTCAAAAAGGATAATGCAAAAGTAAAGCAAGGAGCACAACATTAATATATGAACAATAAACAAAATAAATGAATTTGAAATGAACATTTCACTGTATTTTCTCCATTGATTTCTAAATTTACTGAATTGTAACAGTCAACATAACAATTTCTCCACAAATATGTGTAAAATTGGGGATAGCCGTTCAGCCTTCAAGCCTGATCCGCCATTCAAAGTGATCATGTCTGATCATTTCTCTTGGTACCTTGTTCATGCTTTCTTCTGATACCCTTCGATCCCTCGGAGCTATGTTTAATTCCTCCTTGAATACATTCAATGTTCTGGCCTTGACCTCTTTCTGTGGCAGAGAATTTAACAGAGTCACCACTCTCTGGGTGAAGAATTTTCTCTTCATCTTAGTCCAATGTGGCCTACCCCATATCCTTCATTACATTCCCTCCATCACCAGAATATCCTTCTTCGGATAAGGAGACCAAATCTGAACACAGTGCTCCAGGTGTGGTCTCATCGACTCTCTGTACAATTGTCGCAAGACATCCCTGCTCTTGCACTTGAATCCTGTCAATATGAAGGCTAAGATGAGAGTTATCTTCTTCACCACCTGCTGTACCTGCCTGCTTGCCTTCCACAGAGTTCTTGGGTACACTTGATCAGATCCTGGGGACTTATCCAGTTTTACAACATCCAACACCTCCTCCTCTGTAATATGGACATTTTTCAAGATGTCACCACCTATTTCCCCACATTCTATATCTTCCATGTCCTTCTCCACAGTAAACAGTGATGCAATCATTGATAAATGATACTTGTTTAGTATCTCCCCCACCTCCTACAGTTCCACGCATAGACTGCCTTGCTAATCTTTGAGGTGCCTTATTATCTCCCTAGTTACCCTTTTGTCCTTAATGTATTTATAAAACCCCTTTGGATTCTCCTTGATCCTATTTGCCAAAGCTATTTCATATCCCCTTTTCACCCTCCTGATTTCCCTCTTAAGAATACTCCTACTACCCTTATACCCTTCTAAGGATTCATTCGATCTCTCCTGTTTATATTTGACATAAGCTTCCTTGTTTTTCTTGACCAAAATCTCAATTTTTCTACTTGTCCAGCATTCCCTACACTTACCAACCTTTCCTTTCACCTTAACAGGAAGATACTGTCTCTGAACTTTCGTTATCTCATTTTTGAAGGCTTCCCATTTTCCAGCCGGCCCCTTACTTTAGAATAGATTCCCTACATTGTGGAACCAGGCCCTTTGGCCCAACAAGTCCACACCGACCATCCAAACAGTAACCCACCAGACCCATTTCCCTCTCACTGATGCACCTTACACTATGGGCAATCTAGCATGGCCAATTTACCTGACCTGCACATCTTTGGACTATGGGAGGAAACTAGAGCACCCTGAGGAAACCCACGCAGACACGGGGAGAATGTGCAAACTTCACACAGACAGTCACCCGAAGCTGGAATTGAACCTGGGACCTGGTCCTGTGAGGCAGCGATGCTAACCACTGAGCCACCGTACCTGCGAACATCCACCCCCAATCAGTTTTTGAAAGTTCTTGCCTAATACTGTCATAATTGGCCTTCTTCCAATTTAGAAGTTTAACTTTTAGATCTGGTCTATCCTTTTCCATTACTACTTTAAAACTAATAGAATTGTGATCTCTGGCCCCAAGGTACTTACCCACTGACACCTCAGTCATCTGCTCTTCCTTATTTCCCAAGAGTAGGTCAAGTTTTGCACATTCTCTAGTAGGTAAATCCACACTCTGATTCAGAAAATGTTCTGGTGCACACCTAACAAATTCCTCTCCAACTAAACCCTTAACGCTATGGCAGTCTCAGTTTGGAAAATTAAAATTCCATACCACAACCACTCTATTATTCTTAAAGATCTCTTCACAAATTTGTTTCTCAATTTCCCGCTATCTACTGGGGGGTCTATAGTACAATCCCAGCAATGTGGTCATCCCTTTCTTATTTCTCAGTTCCACCCAAATTACTTACCTGGATGTATTTCCAGGAATATTCTCAAGTATGGCGGTAATATCTTTTCCTACCAAAAACCCACCACTCCCCTCTCTTTTGCCCCCTTTTCAATCCTTCCTGTAGCATTTTCATCCTGGAACATTAAACTGCCAGTCCTGTCCATCCCTGAGCTACATCTCGGTAATTGCTATGATATCCCAGTCCCACGTTCCTAACCATGCTCTTGAGGTCATCTGCCTTCCCTGTTAGACCTCTTGCATTAAAATAAATGCCGTTTAACTTATCAGTCCTATCTCATTCTCTGCTTTGTTCCTGCCTGCCCTGACTGTTTGACTTGCTCCTTTTCCAAACTGTACCAGTCTCAGACTGATCTCTTTCCTCACTATCTCCCTGGGTCCCAACCCCCCCCACCTTAATAGCTTAAATTCTCCTGAGCAGTTCGAGCAAATCTCCCTGCCAGTGTATTAGTCCACTTCCAATTCCAGTACAGTCCTTCCTTCTTGTACAGGTCACTTCTACCCCAGAAACTTTTTCAATGATTCAATGTGAACTTTTCTCCCCTGCATCAGCTCCTCAGCCACACATTCATCTGCTCGATCCTCCTATTCCTATCTTCACCAGATTGTAGCATTGGGAATAATCCAGATATTATTACTCTCGAGGATCTCCTTTTAAAATTCCTGCCTAACTTTCTATTTCCCTTCAGAATCACGTCCCTCTCCCTTCCTATGTCATTAGTTCCATTGTGTACAATGACCTCCTGTCAATCCCTCTCCTGTTTGAGAACATTCTGCACCATCTCTGAGATACCTTTGATCCTGGAACCAGGGAGTCAACACACCATTTTAATTTCTAGCTGCCAGCCGCAGAAACATCTATCTGTGCCTCTGACTAGAGAGTCTCCTGTCACAATCGATCGCTTGGAACCTGATCTACTCTTCCTTACATTAGAGCCAGTCTTGGTACCAGACACTTGGTTGTTCGTGTTACATTCCCTTGAGAGTCCATCACCCCCTACATTTTTCAAAACAGCATACTTGTCTGAGATGGGGATAGCAACAGGCGACTCCTGCACAACCTGTCTGCCTCTCCTACCTTTCCTGGAGGTAATCCATCTACCTGACTGTAATTGTGGTTTTTCTCCCTTCATATAACTGCCATCCATGCGATCTGATAGGATTTGCAACCAGAAACACTTTCTGCAGACATTATCATCAGTAACATGGAAACCCTCCCTAACTTCCCACATCTGACAGGAAGAGTAAGTCACTTTATTAAAGGCCATCTTTGCTCCTTCACAATCTATAAACCCAGAAAATAGTACTGTCTTACTGTTTTAAAAACACTGCTCCAAGCTAACTTTGTACCTATGTTCTTTAGTTTAAAAATTTAATCAAGAGACAGATCTCAATGAAATATATAATTGAAAAAGAACTCACTCTATCACAACTGTAGGTTTACAGCAAGCTTACACTTAAAAACTAGGCACTTAACTGCTCCTGTGCTGTGAGCTCTCCCACACAGGCTCCTCCAAGGTCAACTGTGAATTTCGCTGTTTGTTAATTTTTCTTAGATGCATTCTGATGTCCCGAGAACTCAAGCAAGAATATCGATAGTCACAGGTGAGGTACCGGAAGACTGGAGGTTGGCTAACATGGTGCCACTGTTTAAGATGACATCAAAATTGGAGGTGTAGTGAACAGCAAAGAAGGTTACCCCAGAGTACAATGGGATTATGATCAGGTGGGCCAATGGGTCAAGGAGTGGCAGATGGAGTTTAATTTAGATATATGTGAGTTGGTGCATTTTGGAAAGGCAAATCAGGGCAGGACTTCTACATTTAATGATAAGGTTCTGGCGAGTGCTGCTGAACAAAGAGACCTTGGAGTGCAGGTTTATAGCTCCTTGTAAAAGGAGTCACACGTACTTAGGATAGTGAAGAAGGTGTTTGGTATGCTTCCCTTTATTGGTTAGAGTATTGAGTATAGGAGTTGGGAGGTTATGCTGCAGATGTACAGGTCATTAGTTAGGCCAAATTTGGAATATCGTGAGCAAGTTTGATCTCCTTCCTATCAGAAGGATGTTGTGAAACCATGAAGGGCTCAGAAAAGATCTACAAGAATGTTGTCAGGATTGGAGAGTTCAAGTTATAGGGAGAGGCTGAATAGGTTGGGGCTGTTTTCCCTGGAATGTCAAAGGCTGAGGGTTTATAGAGGTTTATAAAATCTGAGGGTCATGGACAGGGTAAATAGACAAAGTCTTTTTCCTGGTGTGGGGGAGTCCAGAACTAGAGGGCATAGGTTTAGGGTGAGAGGGGAAAAATTTGAAAAGGACCTAAGAGGCAACATTTTCTCACGGAGGATGGCACATGTATGGAATGAGCTGCCGGAGAAAGGGGTGGAGGCTGGCACAATTACAACATTAAAAGGTATCTGGATGGGGATATGAATAGGAAGGGTTTGAGGGATATTGGGCTGGGTGCTGGCAGGTGGGACTAGATTGGGTTGGGATATCTGGTCGGCATGGTCAAGTTGAACCGAAGGGTCTGTGTCCGTACTGTACATCCCTATGACTCAATGATGATATGACTACTGTACAAAAGCACTCATTGCACCTCCCCTTTCCCAATCTATCAACATTCAAATAATAACCCCTTCTAGTTTCTCTTGACTTAATCAATACTTTTATTTTTCTTTGCTGAAACTGTACTTTGCCCAGGTCTGCTTTTGTTTTTGGCTATTGTGTATCCCTCTTTCCTTGAATACAGTCAGTGAAGGTGGGGTAACATTGTTCAGTAAGGGAGGGGGAGCATTGTCAGTGGGGGAGAGGAAACATGTCGGTGAAGGAGGGGTAGAATTGTTAGTGAGGGAAGGGTAACATTATCAGTGAAGGTGTGGTAACATTGTCAAGGAGGGAAAGGGAACATTGTCAGTGACGGAGGGACGACATTGTTGGTGAAAAAAGGGTAACAATGTCAAGGGAGGAGTGTAAACATTGTCGGTAGGAATTAAAGATTTATCAAGGTCTGGAGTGAGGATTGTCAAGAAGGGATGAGGATTGTTCGGCGGGAGTGAGGATTGTCAGGAGCAGATGAAGATTGTCAGGAGGGGATGAGAATTGTCCAGGAGTGAATGTGAATATTGTCAGGAGGGCATAAGGATTATCAGGGTCTGGAGTAAGGATTGTCTGGAGAGAGGGAGGATTGCCTAGAGGGAGTGAGGATTGTCAGAAAAGAGTGAGGATTTTTGGGTTGGGTGAGTATTGTCAGCATTGCTCTGTTGCTGAATGTTTCGACACTCCAGCTGCTTTACTGTGAACTGTGCTCCTGGGAAAATCTCTATGTAAATCTGCTTGTACACGAGGGTTGGTATGGGGCAAACAGCCCAAGAATCCATGGATCTGGCTATCTGATCCCAGTGATATAACAAATCATGTAACACTGGGGAGGGGCTCTTGTGGCTCAGTGGTGGTGTCCCTGAACTGGGAGGCCTGGATTCAAGTCCCATCTGCTTCTGAGATGTGTAATAACATCTCTAAACAGGTCAATGAGAAAAATTCAAGTCATAATCTTTAGCCTTATGCTGATCATTTTGTGTGGCAAGCATAACTTAACCTTGACACAACAAAACAGTGCCTCATGCTTCCTGGCTGCACGTTATATGTTGAGCCCTGAAGTGCAAACTACAGAGTAATAATTTCTCATAAAAACATGAAGTTCATAATGCATCAGTATTAATACAGTTGTTCCAAAAAACTGAGGTTTGTACACATCCCAGAATGCAATGCATATCGGAAACATTTTTAAAAAATTAAGTGTAAGATCTCACTTTGTTTATTTTCATCACAAATAATTAACACCTTTCTAAACTGTGAAATAATTGATATACAAGTAATATAATTAGACATTGTTATAGCAAAGCTACAGTTTCTAAAATTTATGTGACAGGCTGTTTAAATTGCCAGGGTCACTCAGACAGTCACTAATGCAATGCTCTGCCTGCCAAGGATCAATTCAGAATGTCATTATTCCGTAATCATGGTCTTATATGCTTCCTAACGTTGCAATCTCTCAGATAGCTCAGGCTTGGCCTCAAATTCACATTCATCCTTTATTCAACAAATTGCAATCTGATTCTGATCCTGGCATATGATTGGAATGGAGCTAATAATAGACTGAAATAGCTATCTACTCTGATGATGCAATTACGTCTTTCTTTCTTCTGATCCAAGGAATCCTCCCCGCCATGGTTTACAGGGCCATCGATCATGTTGTCCTATTTCAGAGATTTCTGCTATCACATCTTCATCCCTCTCCCAAAACTATGATGGAGTTCTCCTTAGTCTTGTCATGAAAAGCACCATCCTCTAAATTTAACAAATCGTTCTCAGCCATTTCCTCCACTTCTAGCATCATATGGACTATGATGTATATCTTCGCGAGCCTCCCTCGCAGCATTCCAATGGGGACATTCCAAGATCCTGGTCCAATTCTTAGTCATCCACAATACCTACCTCTTCCTATGATGTCTCTCCATTCAAGCTCAGGAACACAAACTCCTTCCTTCTCAGCATCCAATTCCCCAAGCACTTGTGTCAGATGAAACACAAGTTTGTTTTTCTTTAAATGCAGTCAATTACATTTGTTGCTCAGGAGGGAGATCAAATGCAAGCTCAGCAGTTGTTTCTTTTAACACAGCTCTGTTCAGTCCACAAGCTTGACCCTGAGTTTCCAAGTCATCAAGCGTAGCGCTGGTAAAGCACAACAGGTCAGGCAGCATCTGAGGAGCAGAAGAATCGACATTTCGGGCATAAGCCCTTCACCAGGAATGTTTTTCAATCTTGTTAATTTTAATTATCCCCTTTACACCTCCTCTGACCTTTCTGTCCTTGGTGTTATTCAGTGCTTCAATAAAGCACAACGCAGCCTCAAGAAACAGCACTCTATTCTTCCATGGGTATTTTTCAACCTTCTGAGCTTAACATTGAGTTCAACAATTTTAGATTTTAACCATTATCTACATTTTGTTTCTATTTATTTCTTGGTCTGGTTTTATCAGTTATTTCTCTCATTTTTCCATCACTTTACTTTCAGATGGCAGCAATTGCTTGATCCTGGCATTTACGTCTTCTGGAGACAAATATGTTGTTTCTTTACTTTTCTTGTCACAACTCCATTTTTTTTCTGGCACAATGTAATCTTTTGTCATTTAATCTTTTCTGCCCTCCAATCATATCACAGACTTTTCCTTTTGTTCTTTTTGAGTCTTTCATCTACCTCCTTTTCACTTGCTCAAACCTTGTACTTTTCCCAGTTCTAAAGTAAGGCCACGGAGCTGAAATGTGGAAAAATCTTCTAGTTCCAGAGGCAATAGGTCTAGAGGCAGGAAAGCAACTTATTTTAGTTGGGGTAGTTCTTTGTTGTCTTCCCACATTCACTGGAACTAAATTTGGGTGAGAATGGCCAAACTCAATTTTCCCATCCTAATGCTAATTGAGACCTTTACTGGTCTATGGATGACCTATTAAAGGCTTATTCTAACCTGAGCTTCAGGCAGGATAAGAAAGAATCAGTCCATTTGACTGATAAACCAATGCAACAGACTCAATTGGAGGAATTCCCTCAATCTGCAATAATTTGTGCATGGTTGACTTGCTAAGCATAAAGGTGCTGAGGGTCCCCTTCCAGTGATTACCATGAAAATTCCAATAATATTCCCATATTCTATGGTTGCAGCTTTCATCCTTAGAGTCTATGGGGTGCTGCACTGACAGCCATAGCCTCCTCCATGACGTTGCCAAGTGTGAGAACTGCCAGTCTCTGATTGGTTGGCAGCTCTTGGCAGGTAGGATTTCTTCTTTTGGGGTCTAATTACTTGTCAAAAGCTGGAAGATCTGATGAGTTTTAGAGTCAAATTGAGTGTCTGCCTCACCCCATTAAGCTCTACTGCTTTCTGTCCATTGACTTTATCTCTCTATTCACAGAGTTAAAAATCACACAACACCAGGTTATAGTCCACCAGGTTTATTTGGTAGCATGAGCTTTCAGAGTGCTGCTCCTTCGTTAGGTGGTTGCACAAAGGAACAGTGCTCTAAAAGCTAGTGCTTCCAAATAAACCTGGTGGACTATAACCTGGTGTTGTGTGATTTTTAACTTTGAACACCCCAGTCCAACACTAGCATCTCCAAATCATGTCTATTAACAAAAGCTACCTGATCTGTTGAGTAGATTCAACATTTTCTACTTTTACTTCAGATTTTCAGCATCAGAAACATTTTGTGTTCAAATAATTACTGGGTTGATTATCAAACAAGTGAAGTAGATACATGAACTAAAAAAAAATTGACTAAAGTCATAAATGTGTACCTGAAATGATCTTAGGCCAATACATTGTTTACCTGCTACATAGTCACCAAATCCTACAGTTGTTAAGGAGATAACAACAAAATAGATGGAGTCCAGAGTTGTCCAACCTTCAATGTGCTTGAAAATAATTGCTGGGATAGTCACAAAAACAAGGCATCCTGCTAGAATGAATAGGATTGTGGAAATCACTCGGATTTTTGTTTGGCTCACTTGTTTTTTCTGAAAAGAAGAAATAAGCGATGAATATTTTGTTTTATAAAAATTAATGTAACTGAGTAGTTATTATTGCAGTCATAAATGATATTGGGAAATGAAACATTTTTCCTTCTCAAGTGCGTGAAACCTCTGAGTATTGATTTCAGGAGAAAGCACAGATAGGGATCAAATGCTACAATGCAAGAAAGCTTGTCAGATAGTCATCAGAGAGAGGCAACCAATGTCTGAACTGGATTTAAAATCATGTAATAAGAATTTCGACATAATTTTCCTGCACGCCTGATAAACCTCCAGCAGGTCGTCAGTGGGAACCCTGGAGAAACTGTATTTAATGTTTCCAGCAATTTGTGCCATTTCTCCAGGGGTTCTGCTCATCACCCTGCAGATAGAACTTGTGGGAATTCTAAGCATATATTTCCAAGGTCTAAAAACTACTGCACACAATTGGAGGAAATAAAAAACTTAAAACAGAATGTTAAATTCATCCTTTGGTGTTTGGATTCATGGAGTCAAAACCTGAATTAGGTTTTGAAATAATAAAATCATTTTTGATGTGGTTTCTGATAACACTCACAGTGCCTATTGCTACATTCACCTAAAATTGTAAAAGAACCATCTGAAGTTGACATTGATCTGCAATTCTGCATTGAAAAACAGCATGTTGATGCACGTCAAAGTACAATGCCATAAAATGGTCGATTTTGGATTTTTCTTTCCAATGGACCATATGGTGAACTTCTATCCTTAGCTGTGCTATCCCAGAGGCTGTCAGATATTTCCACACAGGCTGGAAGAAAACCAAATTGGAAAGGAAACAAGGGCATTCTTGCAGACCTCCCAGTACTGTACTTTAGTACAATACTGTTTGGTTAACTGTCATCTCTGTCAGATGTTGCATAAGGAATGAACAATCAAATTAAAAACAAAACATAGAAGCAATTAGGTCAAATCTGAATTAATTAACCCAGTTCAGATTACATTGCTAGTTCGGACTAATTGAAGAAGTGGAAGGCAGTGGGCTCAGTAAAGTTTTCAAAACTGGTAGCAATAACTTGTAAGACCACATCTGGAGAATTCAGTCCCAATCAGCCTGCCAGAAGAATGAATACATCTTATCAGATTGCACAACAAGGCTGTTCTCAGGTTAAAAGAAAGCAGCACTGAAAAGTACATGAGTTCAACAAATTCATAGCTCAATGGAACCATGTAATTAATTCTCTCCAAGATTTATTATTTTACATTGGGCAAGATTTGGCACCTTTCCTATAGCCTCAGCTGAATGTAACCCAATTTTCAACTGGCATGAGTTCCAATGAAACCATTTAATGGCCAAAATCTCAGAGCAACTCAGGGATCCCTTTTGATCATTTTTTGCAGATTGGAGGTTTGGGGGTACAAACCATACCAAAGATTTACCATGAGCCCCACCCTTTGGAAACTGGTGAAGCCAAAAATCAGGCAATCCTACCCCACATCTATCTGGTCCATGATTGGATTTTTGAGCCCAGGTCTGTCTACATTTTTGTTGCTTCCTAATATAATTCCTAAAAAGACATGATAGTCTTTATCATAGACTTTTCCGTAATAACTACAGTTTTACAAATGAGTGACACAGCACAGGAGGCTTAATTTTGATTTAACTGGCCTGTACTGTTGCAGTGCTATATGACGTTCTATATAGCTTATTGATAATGGCATTGCTACATGATAAATGTAACCCAGTTGGTCAGGTGATCTCTTTATCAGAAAAGGGGTGTGTCACACTTGTCAATGTTTCCTCCAAAGCTAGAATGTTGTTTAATGATTTGACAGAATTAAATAATTATATGTTAAAGAAAAAGCATTCTGCACATTTAGCTAGATAATGTAGAGACCGAAGTGCCAATGTCCCTCATTTAGCCACATTCTGCCTGAAAGCCTAATTCTTTAAATAGGCTAGATCGCCACATACTTATAACAAAAGATCACTTTTATTAATTTTCTTCCCTTTTTAGGTGTTAATGTGTGCCATGTTGCCATGGGAATAAATTGCAGGGAGATTTTGTTTTGTTTTGGGTTCTACCTCATTTATCATGGTAAGTGGAGGTTAACTTGTGAGCAGCTGTTTTTCAGACAGGTAAAGAGGGAATTTGCCAGGGGCTGTAAAGCAGCTGGAAGCAGATCTATCAGAAGTCAACTGTATTTTCTGGTTTAGAACATGTTTTCGTTTAGGCTAAAAGATTTCATTAGTTCTGGGTGTGGTATTTGTGATAGTGTGTTGTTTTAAATCTAAATTAAATATATGCCCCACAATTAACTTTTATTATTTCATCTGTCAAATGAAGCAGTGTAGGAGGTAGTTAGTGTAGATGCAATATTGGTGATTCCAGTACCTGAAGAATAACAACATAACTTTTTGCTTAAGTCTTTTCAAATTAGAAAATTGTTCATAAAGTCTTTGAGTACCTTTATATTTCTCAATCCATGGGAATTTTCTACAAAATCTGGAAAACCATCACTATTTGGTATAGCTGAATAACATTAAGTATGGGACTGTGACAACAATGGACACTTGGGAACTTGAATTCAGTTTTTTTTAATGGCCAGAACCAGTAACAATGAAGATGTTGAATTGTTATAAACTTCCAAGCAGTTTACTAATGTCTTTTATAGAATTGGTAAGTCATTACCTCCTCTGGTTTAGACATTATTCCAGTCTATCATCAATAAGGTTGACTTTTAATTGCTCTCTAAAGTGCCCCAGCAAGTCTTCCAGTTTTATCAAAATCTTTATGCAGTAGTTCAAGAGAGGGGCCTCCTCGGGTCAGTAAAAGGCTTAGTGACATCCACTTCTCAAAAATAATATAAATATATAAAACATTGAAGTGTAGCTCCCAGTAGTTTGATATTGTATTCTTGATTCTTTAGTTATAGTTAGTTTTTCCACTGCTTTGATTTCTATAGTTATTTTTGCTGTCTGTGCAAATGTGGACAAAGTCATAAGTCATGTGACACCAGGTTACAGGTCAACAGATTTATTTGAAGTCAGAAGCTTTTGGAGCATTTTCCCTTAATCATCTGATGAAGGAGCTATGCCTGTTGACTATAACTTAGTATCATGTGACTTCAAACTTTGCCCATCCCAGTCCAACACCAGCAACTCAACATCATGTTCACATGCGAATCATTCTTTCATCATGCACCAACAGGCGTGTGACCTATTCATTTTTTCTGATAAAGGGAGGTCTATGTTTCAATAATAGACTAAAATGTGTGAACATTTTAATCAGAAATTATGTAAACTTCGTCAAATATATAATCAACTTTGACTTTGTTGATGTGTTTAGCATATTAATGACTTCCAGGGATGAATAGTTTACACACTATAGAGTTCATGGAGCATAAAATAATATAACAAAATACTGAACATCTGTCAACTTACTCTGAATACTTTCTCCACTCTTGCAATGCTTTTACCAAAGATTGTGCCCAATTGATCCCCAATCCCTGCTAACAGAAATCCGAAGAGAGGAATTCCAAATAAAGCATATAAGATGCAGAATATTTTCCCTCCTTCAGTACTGGGTGCAATATTCCCATAACCTATCAAAATAAATAAGAACATATTTTTGGGATATAACAATAAAGACATAAAGATCTCTTGCTACTTAATGAACTAGGAACTCAATCGATAAATCATCAATCAGTTTGGAGACAGACAAAAATGAAGTATTGAAATGGCAACGGGAGTTCAATCAGTGAGCTATCAAACTATATAATTAAACTAATCTATCTTTTATTTCCAGCTACCTTAGTCCTTATTTGGAAGACAAAGAAAACATTTTTTCAGTAATTACATAGTTAGTTCAGTCCTAAATATAGATTAGTTGAGTGCCTTGCAGCAGTACAAGAAATGCAAATAATATATTATCTAAGCATTCACAATTCTAGAGATCTGTTTAGAAATCATAGCAATCCAAAATTGATGTTTGGTTTCTCTGCTTAGGTTCTGAAGCATTGATAACTTATTTTTGAAATCGGAATGTCCTGTATACCTCACAGAAATGTTCAACTTTTAAAATCAGTGATATCCCAGAGAAACAGTTCAGAGATGATGGATTGAAATATGATGTAAATAAACCTATTTTTGTTCTGCAGCTTTTACTTTACCTGAATATTAGGGGAAAAAATGAGGAGGACGAATGAATTTTTCTAGTATTAACTCTATTTGTTATTATTTGTGCATACTTTGTTTATAGTACTTGAAGCCTGCACGTGTTATGCCATTACAGACAACACATTGATATAGTATGCTAATTGGACCTAATCTACATGCACAAAGTAACTGTGTTCCAATAATTATCAAGACGAGGCAATTGAACTTTGAATGAAGATATTACCTCATAATGAAACAATACAGCACAGGCATATCAACAAGATATCCTAACCTAGTTAGGATATCTTGTTGATATCCCATTTGTTAGCACGTGGCCCATATCCCACTAAACCCTTCCTATTCATAAACCCATCCAGATGCCTTTTAAATACTGTAATTGTACCAGCCTCCATTACTTCCTGTGACAGCTCATTTCATACACACACTACCCTCTATGTGAAAAGGTTGCCCCTTAGCTCTCTTTTATATCTATCTCCTCTCACCCTAAACCTATGCCCTCTAGTTCTGGACCCTCACACCCCAGGAAAAAGATCTGCCAACTTTTATAATCAATATCCTGTTTGATGGATGCATACCATATGCCTTCTTTACCATCTTATCTTCTAGTGTTGTAACTTTCAGGGAGCTTTGGAGTTGGACTCCAAGATCCCTCTGCATATCAATGCTCCTAAAGGATTCTGCCATTGACTGTACACTTTCCTCCTACATTTGACCTCCAAAAATGCATCACCTCACACTTGCCCGTGTTAAATTCCATTTGTCATTTCTCTGCCCAACTTCCTAACTGATCTTTAACCCTGCTGCGTCCTTTAATATTCTTTCTATCTATAATTCCACCAACCTTTGTGTCATCTGCAAACTTACTAATCAACTCACCAACATTTCCATTCAAATCATTTATATATAAAGAACAGAGCTTCCATCACTAATCCTTGCAGACACCACTAGTTACAGTTCTCCCATCAGAAAAACAATCCTCCACAACCACCCTCTGTCTAATGTGGCCAAGTCAATTTTGTATTCAACTTGCCAACTCACCATGGATTCCATGCGATTTGATCTTCTGCACCAGTCAATCATGAGGGACTTTATCACAAATAATGTTATGATATTGTTTATGAATAATCACTAGATTTGATTTGAAAATTAAAATTTGCTTTATTATAAAATCAATATTCTTTTGTTGCACCACCAGTTTTGAATGGTCTGTCCTGTTCTTCGTTCCTTAAAACTGTTCAGTTTAGCGCAGGTGAGACTAGAGGGCTGATTGCCAACTGGATTGGCTGGTTGCTCACTAGGACAAAACCCCCTCCTCCCCAGATGGGGAAAGAGAAGGCTTGCCTCCAGCCTTGTGGGCGGCACGGTGGCACAGTGGTTAGCACTGCTGCCTCACAGCGCCTGAGACCCGGGTTCAATTCCCGACTCAGGCGACTGACTGTGAGGAGTTTGCACGTTCTCCCCGTGTCTGCGTGGGTTTCCTCCGGGTGCTCCGGTTTCCTCCCACTGTCCAAAGATGTGCGGGTCAGGTGAATTGGCCATGCTAAATTGCCCGTAGTGTTAGGTAAGGGGTAAATGTAGGGGTATGGGTGGGTTGCGCTTCGGCGGGTCGGTGTGGACTTGTTGGGCTGAAGGGCCTGTTTCCACACTGTAAGTCTAATCTAATCTAAAAAAAATGAATGTACTGTATGGCTGCTGATCGTTTTGGTGACTGGACAGAAAACCCTGATGTCCAAAAAATCCTGCTCTTTAAGTGTAAAATCTTTATTAGCACTGGTACTGATGAAGGAGCTTCAGCCAAGTGATTAACCTCTTTTTCCCAGATTCTGGTGGATTTTTGGTATAAATGCAACTTCCCACTTGCAATGTAGTTCTTTTTTGATTAGAATTTTGAGAACATTTAGAAAATTAAGCACACTCCATTTATTTCTGTACAAGGAATGGGATTTCAGAACTCCTTAACGAAGATACAATGTTACAAAATACGGCTACATTACACACTGCTGAAAAAAATTAACATTCCAGTCATCTACAGTGAGATCATTTTGAGTCTTGCTGGGAGAACACCACATTTCTCATTTTCTGGATATTAAACATGCTACAAATTTCCATATGTGCCAAATTCCATCTCTCTATACATGGTCACTAAATATTCTTTATAATTTTTGTCAAATGTATTTTATCTCTAAAATAATCTTAAACAATGATTCTAGAATTCAACAATAATTAATTTAGCTATTGACTAAGAAAATAAAATCAAAGAGCATGCTTATTCATTTCTTATTCCTTACTATTCTCATTTGATAATAGCTACAGCAAAGCATGGAAGCTTTAGTTGATGTTCATTGAATAAATTTGTATATAATGCCATGAAAGCATATTCAAAAACATGTGCATGCTTTATATTTCGTATTGGTCCTTTAAAAGAATGAAAGATAGATTCACATCATAATTGCACGTTCTTTACAATATTAACTCACATAAGCTGTTTACAACCCAAAACCTTCATCTGACTGGTAATATGGGACTGAATTTTATACAGAGGTGTTGGGTCCATTTCTCTAGTTTAAAAAGTGGATTGTGCCTGCCTCCATGTGGCCAGGTTGCCTTAAGCTGGTGTAACAGATGTCAGATCTTACTTGTCAGGGCAAGATTTCTGCTCAACCGCAGAGGAGATCCTGCTCATGAAAATAATCAGACAATTAGATGGCCAACAGCTTTGAAGTCCCTGAAACATCAGGAGTGCTGGTCATTGGTGGAATTGCAAACTGTATCCAACAACAATCATCGATGGAGCTGGATGAAAATGTAAGTTGGGGCTGTCAGTCAGGACCAGTCTGGTAGACCTTGATAAGGGGTGTGGAGGATTGGTAAGGGATGATTAAACATTTGAGTTGGCTGCATATTGTGGGTGTGTGTGAGGCTCTCCTTTGGGCTAAAGATGCATGAACAGTCTGGACACCAGCCTCCCACCTCTAGCCTACAAAAAAATTAGTATAGAGACTTCCTGCTTCTCCTGGTAAAATACTAAGGACAGTGACAATGGAAAGAGACCTTAAAGTGGACGGTGTCTCATGTGCCACTCATAAAACATGAGCAAAGGTGGATAGGTAATTGACAGGGTGCTGTCACTATGGTACCTGATTTTGCAGCCTCTCTTCCTACTAGCTCCTTTAGGGATATTCATAAAATTCCACCATCATATCTCCTTGGAATCAGCAGTCCAGTATTCTCCAAATATATTAGATTCCCTACAGTGTGGAAACAGGCTTTTTAGCCCAACTAGTACACACTGACTCTCCGAAGAGTAATCCACCCAGACCCATTCCCCCAACCTAATGCACCTAACTCTACGGGTGATTTAGCATGACCAATTCACCTCACCTGCACATCTTTGGACTGTGGGAGGAAACTGGAGCACCCAGAGGAAACCCATGCAGACAGGGGGAGAATGTACAAACTCCACACAGTCAGTCGCCTAAGGCTGGAATAGAACCCGGGTCCCTGATGCTGTGAGGCAGCAGTGCTAACCACTGAGCCACCATGCTGCTCCATATGCAACTGTTATTTTTATAGTGCCTCTAACACAACAAACATCTCAAAAGTCTTTATGGAAAAGAAACAGTCAACAAACAATGAAAAACAATTGAAGACATAATTGGTGATGGGTTTCCCAAAGCTTTCTCAAGTAAGAAAAGTTAGAAAGATTGAGTGAAAATGTTCTAGACTGAAGGAAACGTTGTAATTTTAGCAAATCAATATATACAATGAATACTTATTCTCAAAAGGATTCATTTTAGACTCTGTTGTCATTTAATTAAAAGATTTTGCAATGAAGCACAAGTGTCGCCCAACTGTTTGTTCTGTGGTGCTGTGGAGTCCATGGACCATGTATATATGGGGTGTGGGTGCTTGCACTCCCTTTTTGATTTTCTGAAAAACCTCCTTCTGTTTTTGGTTGTACTTCAGTCCCACGATCCTGATCTTCGGACTCCCAGTATGGGAGGGAGAGGGCAGGTCTGATGACCTCCTTGTGGGTCTGCTCCTGGACCTAGCCAAACTGGCCATAAACAGGTCCAGGCAGCGGGCCATGGAGGGGGTCATTAGGGCCGACTGCCTGACCCTCTTCCGCAGTTACGTTAGAGCCCAAGTGTCTCTGGAGAAGGAACATGCGGTATCCACCAACACCCTTGAGCTGTTCAGGGAGAGGTGGGCACCGCAGGGAGTGGAGTGCATTATTCCCCCTCCAACTCTATTTTGATTTAGTCCCTGCCCTCCCCTTCACTGTTCGATCATACAGCATTGCCCTTTGATGTGAAGGGCACTGCTTGTCACTGGCCACCCTGGTGTTTCCTTTCTTCTTGGTGGTGGAAAATGAATAAAGATTTGTGCACCTTGTGTCTTTCTCTGTGTCTCACACCTGTACACACACAACATGGGTGCAAGGGAATAAATAAGCACTACCGCAGTTAGGTTGTAGTGTGGGGGTAATAAAAAAAAGACCAGGATCAAGAAAGAAGAAAAAAAAGAGCAGGAGTGTAACACCTCCTGCTCACTCTGAGAACTGGCTCTGAAGCACAAGTGTCAAGACAACTCCTACAATTTGCACCAGGGTATAACAAACTTTAAACCTGTGTAAGTACGGTTCTGCAAATGCAGCAAAATCTAGTTATCCTCAACTGGTTCACACATATGGGTGGAACACAGGAAGGAAAAATGTGCAACATAAATGTAAATCTTTCTTGACACTCCCTTCATATTCACTCAACATTTTTTAGCCTTTATGACAAGATCTCCGGATTCATCAATCACGAGTGTCATTCAGCAACGATTTGCATATGTCTATCAGATCAAGGCATAGGAGGTCTTGTGGCCCAGTGCCTCCTCACCCTACCAAGGTTTGGTATCATGGGTCAGACCTGCCTTTGCTCAGAGAACTGAAGAAGGAAATCAGATAATTTTGCCAACAGAAGAGCTCAATAGAAAGGGAAGAGCCATTACAAGCTGGCTCCTCCACTAGTTAGGCTGTGAGACCCTGAAATGGGAACAAATAAAATGAAGAATAGGTAATGGAATGATGTATCTCACTTTTTCAGCAAATTGGTAGCAAATTCAAAAATGGACTTTTATAAAGAAATATTAGAGGAAAGAAGAAACAATAGTATTAATGGTAAGTTGTTTGCATGCATGTAGAAACAGTTTATGGCACAGTACTTCAATGCTGTCAAGTTTAGCACTATTTGTGATTCATAATAAAAAGCTGCAAATTAAATGGAGAATTTTTAATCTTAACTAGACTATCATTTTTGAAAGTTTTTTTGAAATATTGATGCACACCTACTCCAGCCATGCACTTATTACATACTAATCAAAGTAGGGACAAAGTGATCAGCCACTAGAGGAGGAGTCAGCATAACTTTGGCCATTGTATATCCACCATAAGATAGGGCTCATCCAAATTACCGTTCTTCGTTATGCCGCTGATAATGCATATATCTTGTTTAAGTATGAAGAGTAGGATGTTGTAAAAGTGAATAGTGCAGAGCATCACACAGATATTCTAAAATTATTTTGAAACTACTTTTACATATGCCATTAATTTTGATAATAAAGTTTAATTTTTAAAAGATTACCTATGGTGGTTATCACAGTCCCAGCAAAGAAAAAGGCACTACCAAGTTCCCAGTGGCTTGTATTATTAGCTGAATTATCTACAGGATTCACTCCAGCACCAAGAGCCTCAATTGCATGCTGGAAAGAAACAGTTGTACATTAATAAATTATACTTTCAGAAAAATTCACAATAAAGCAATTGAAACATTTGTTGGTGAATACCCAGACTTATAACTTTAAAGAGGAATTTAAAATACTATATGTAACTCACGTACAGCACACAAGCCACAGCTTCCTGATCTACAAAGCCATATGAAAACATTGCATTACATTTTCACACATATGCAGCTGACACACAAATCTAGCTCACCATCACTTCTCTTGATCCCTCCACTGTTCCCAAGTTATTAGACTGCTTATCAGATATCCAGTATTAGATTATCAAAGATTTTTTTAAATTAAATACTAAAAAGATGGAAGACACTTTTTCTCTGTCCCCATTCCAACTCCATTCCCTAACTACTGAATGCCAATCCCCTCCCTGTGGATCAGTGTGTTCACAACCCATGGTTTCAGACTTCATCCCAAATGAGCTTCCAACTCAATATTTGTGTCATCACTAATACCACCTATTTACACTTCTGTATTCATGTCTTCATTAACTCCAAGCTGAACTACTTCATTATAATCCTTCATCACTCCTAACATTTCCTCACTCCCGCTAGACACAGGATTGTCCTATGCAATTGCAGAAGGTGTAACATTTGCCTATTCATCTCCCCCCTCTCCTTACTGTCCAAGGCCCGAATACGCTTTCCAGATGAAGCAGCATTTTGTTTTCAATCTAGTCTACTGTATTTGCTGCTCAAAACAGTGCCTCCTCTACAGTGGTGAGACCAATAACAGACTGGGTTATCACTTTGCACAACATTACCCTAACCTCCCAGTTGCTTGTAATTCCAATTAACCACCTGGATCTCAAGCTTACATTTCGGTCCTAGGCCTGCTGCAATGATCCAAGCACAGCACAAGCTCAAGGAACTGTAGTGATTGTAATAAGGCCAGCCAGATGGACCTCTGACTGTAGCTGTTAATCTAGTCCAATCAGGGAGCACTGGTTGACAGACAACAGCAGGAGTGTCCAACTGCT
The DNA here is from genome assembly GCF_020745735.1 of Hemiscyllium ocellatum. Lineage (NCBI taxonomy): Eukaryota > Metazoa > Chordata > Chondrichthyes > Orectolobiformes > Hemiscylliidae > Hemiscyllium > Hemiscyllium ocellatum. Next base: position 85,413,500 of record NC_083408.1, read on the forward strand.
TGTTCTGCGGTGCTGTGGAGTCCATGGACCATGTGTATGTTGGGTGTGGGCGTTTGCACTCCCTTTTTGATTTTCTGAAAAACCTCCTCCTCTGTTTTTGGTTGCACTTCAGTCCCACGCTCCTGATCTTCAGGCACCCGGTGTGGAGGAGGGAGGGCAGGTCTGAAGACCTCCTCGTGGGTCTGCTCCTGGGCCTGGCCAAACTGGCCATAAACAGGTCCAGACAGCAGGCCGTGGAGGGGGTCGTAAGGGCCGACTGCCTGCCCCTCTTCCGCGGTTACGTTAGGGCCCGGGTGTCCTTGGAGAAGGAGCACGCGGTGTCCACCAACACCCTGGAGTTGTTCAGGGAGAGGTGGGCGCCGCAGGGAGTGGAGTGCATCATTTCCCCCTCCAACGCTATTTTGATTTAGTCCTTGCCCTCCCCTTCACTGTTTTGATCACACAGCATTGCCCTTTGATGTGAAGGGCACTGCTTGTCACAGGCCACTCGGGTGTTTTCCTACTTTTCCTGGTGGTGGAAATTGAATAAAGATTTGTACACCTTGTCTCTCACTGTGTCTCACACCTGCGCACACACACCATGGGTGCTGGGGTTAAAAATAATAAGCACTACCGCAGTTAGGCGGTAGTGTGGGGGTTAATAAAAAAAAGGAGTGTAGGAACACTGCTTGTCACTGGACCACTCGGGTGTTTTGCCTGTTAGGAGTTGGACCAGTGGCAGTGTGTGGAAAAAAAGAAGAAAAAAAAAGATAAAAAGAAAAATATAACAGCAGGAGTGTCCAACTGCTTGTTCTGCGGTGCTGTGGAGTCCATGGACCATGTATATATTGGGTGTGAGCATTTGCACTCCCTTTTTGATTTTCTCAAAAATCTCCTTCTATGCTGTTGGTTGCACTTCAGTCCCACGCTCCTGATCTTCAGGCACCCGGTACGGAGGAGGGAGGGCAGGTCTGAAGACCTCCTTGTGGGTCTGCTCCTGGGCCTGGCCAAACTGGTCATCAACAGGTCCAGGCAGCGGGCCGTGGAGGGGGTCGTGAGGGCCGACTGCCTGCCCCTCTTCCGCAGTTACATTAGAGCTCGGGTGTCTCTGGAAAAGGAGCACGTGGTCTCCACCAACACCCTGGAGTTGTTCAGGGAGAGTTGGGCGCCGCAGGGAATGGTGTGTATTATTTCTCCCTCCAACTCTATTTTGATTTAATCCTGCCCTCCCCTTCACTGTCTGCTCACACAGCATTGCCCTTTGATGTGAAGGGCATTGCTTGTTACTGGCCACTCGGATGTTTCTTCTCTTCCTGATGGTAGAAATTTGAATATAGATTCGTACACCTTGTGTCTCTCACTGTGTCTCACACCTGCACACACACACAACATGGGTGCTGGGGAAAAAATAAGCACTACCGCAGTTAGGCGATAGTGTGGGAGAAAAAAATAACCTTAAAAAAAACTGATATTCACTACCGCAGAAAAAAGAAAAAAAACAGCAGGAGTGTCAGACATCTTGGCACTCTGAGAGCTGGCTCTTGAGGGAGCTAGATCAGCATCAGGGTCTTTCCACATGTAAATAAAGGTTGACTTGGTGATGGGACACCAGCCTCCGTGGAGTTATTTCAGGAAAAAAAAGCTTCACTTTCTGCTTAGGCACGTTACAGTCTCAATGTCATAATACTGAACTCAATAACGTCAGAAACTGACAGTGTTATGTCTGCTCTCCATTTTCTTATATTCTACCAATTCCACCATTCCCCACATCAACCCCCACAGTCTTGTCTTCTTTATTTTGTTCTTAGTAGAGAGAACACATTGTTTCTCTTTCACATGCTAATTTATGCCCATTTTACATTTCTTTTGCTCTTTCTCCACCATTAACAACCCTTCTGACTTATTTCTTCTCCTCTGCCTCTGTCAAAAGTATAAAAATATATTTCCACTACCTTCCAGTTCTGAAGACGCATTGTACCAGATGCAAAATGTTAACTCTATTTCTTTCTCCACAGATACTGGCAGACCTGCTGAATTTCTCCAGCATTCTCCCTGATTGTTCTAAACATTTGCGTTGGTATTGTGAATACCTGACTCCATAATTTATGCAATTTAGAGGTATAGTTTTATAAAACTGAAGTTTTGGTTGGGGACAAAAGTGTTAAATGTAAGTTAAATAGACTCTCTTGGTCGGAGAACTTGTAAATTGACCTTGATTAATTATACTTCAGGGTGTTTATTTAATCAGGTCAGAATTAGACCAGTTAGCTTAACATTGGTCAATCAGGCAGTCAATATGGTATGCAGAAAGTAAATTATATTTAACTGATTTATTACATTTTTTGAGGATCCATGTAACATGAAAAAAGGGGAACTTGTATGTGTGGTGCACTTGCATTTCCAGAAAGCATCTGACAATGTGCCCATGGAATCCATAAAATCTCTACCATATGGAACTAGGCCATTCAGCTCAACTGGTCCCCACCAACACTCCAAAAAGCTTCCCACCCAGACCCATTCCCCTACCCTTTCCCTGTAACCCTGCATTTCTCATGGCTAATGTACCTAGCCTACACATCCCTGAACACTAGCATGGCAATTTAGCATGGCCAACCCACCTAACTTGCAAATTTGTGTTCTGTGAGAGGAAACTGGAGCACCTGATGGAGATCCATGCAGATACAGGAAGAATGTACAAGCTCCATAAAGACAGTTGTCTGAGGGTGGAATTGAACCTGGGTCCCTTGCGCTGTGAGTGCTAACCACTGAGTCCAATGCCACATCAATGATCACTATACAGGGAACTCATGGGGTAGAGGGTAACATACAAGCATAGATAAAGAATTGGATAGCTAACATGAAATTGCAAGTGAGTATAAATGGATCATTTTCAGATTGACAAGCTGTAGCTAGTGTCAAAACGTGTGGCGCTGGAAAAGCACAGCAGGTCAGACAGCATCCAAGGAACAGGAGAGTTGATATTTCGGGCATAATTCCTGACGAAGGACTTATACCTGAAACGTCAACTCTCGTGCTACTCGGATGCTGCCTGACCTGCTGTGCTTGTCCAGCGCCACACCTTTTGATTCTGACCTCCAGCACCTGCTGTCCTCACTTTCTCCAAGCTGTAGCTATTGGAGTGCCAGAGGGATCAGTGTCATGACCTCAGCTATTTACAATTTATTTTAATGACTTTGACGAAGCGACTTTATGAACAGTTGCTTAATTTGCTGATAGAATAGCAAAATGATAGGTGAGTAAATTATGAAGAGGACATAAAGAGATATAGATAAGTTAAATGTTTGGGCAAAAATTTGGCAGATGGCATAGAATGTGAGAAAATGTGAATTTGTCCATTTTGGCAGGAAGAACAGAAAGGCAGATTATTACTTAGGTAGAGACTGATTGCAGAACTCTGCTGTATTGCAAAACTCTGTTGTACAGAGAGCTGCAGATGTCTTGGTACATGATTCATAAAATGCAATGTTGTCATAATTATAAGGAGCAAGGAATGCAAGAGTAAGGAAGTTTTGTTACAATTGTACATGGTGATGGTAAAATCACATCTGGAGTATTGTCTCCTTACTAACGGAAGGATATAATTACATAAGAAGTAGTGCAGAAAAATAGTTCATTCAGCTGATTTTCAGATAAAGGGGTTGTCTGATGATGAAAGTTTAGACACATTGGGTCGGTATCTATTGGGGTTCAGAACAATTGTAAAATAGTTTCATGCAAACATATCAAATCCCAAGAGGACTTGACAGGGTAGTTGCTGAAAGAATACTTTCCCTTATAGATGAGACTAAAATTAAAAGGAGACAGTTTAAAAATAAGGGATCTCCCATTTAACCTGGAGATGAAGAGAATTTGTTTGCCTCTCATTATGTAATTCTCTTCCCCAGTGGAGGCAGAGTCATTGAATATTGTTAATCCTAAATTATACAGATTTTTGATCCACAATGGTTCAAAGGATATTGGAAGTAATAAGAAAGTAAAGGCCACAGTCAAGTCAGCCATGATTCTTATCAAATCACGGATTCATCTTGAGGGCATAAATGACCTAAGTCGTTTTCAAATTCATGTGTTTACACGCAATTAAAAAGAAAATAAACTTAAACAATAGATGACCCATTTCTAAATCTGTGATGAGGCCTATACATACCTCAATAAATGATTTAAATTACTTATGTCATTCTGTGATGAAATTAAGGTAAAAGCACTATTGTAATTAGGGAAGTTTAAGACAAAGCTTACCCTGGTTTCACTCAAAATTTGAATTATTCCTGTGGGTTTAAGAATCAAAGCTGGTTTAATTAATGCAAATTTTTGTTTGTAACATCCCATGTATGCCACATTGTCATGGATTTGAAATGGATATGGAACTGTACTATTTTGTGGTGTTTATCTCTACATTCACAGAAACAGGCATTCAGCAATTTAATTTGGGGACAGACAGAGGAAGCTGCAGCTCACTGAGCCAAGGGAAACCTTCAGGTTCTGAAGAAGAGGAATATCAGACTCAAAATATTAACCTTGTCTCCAAACCTACTGAGTTTCTCCAGCATTTTCTGAGTTTGTTTCAAATTCCCAGCATCTGAGGTATTTTGCTCTTATAGGAGCAGAGGAACCTGAGTGTATTTGTTCTAGACTATTAATCAAGAAACTCAGGTAATGTTCTGGGGACCCAGATTCAAATCCCACCACAGCAGATGGTGGAATTGATAACCATGAAACTATTGTTAATTGTCAGAAAAACCTATCTGGTTCTCTAATGTTCTTAAGGAAGGAAATCTGTCACCATTACCTGGTCTGGCCTACATGTGACTCCAAAGCCACAGCAATGTGTTGATCTTCAACTGCCCTTGAAATGGCCTCCCAAGCCACTCAGTTGCATCAATCTCTATGACGTCTCAACAAAAAAGTGAAACTGGACAGACCACCAGGCATCAACCTAGATACCAGGAAAAGACAACAGGAGAAACAACCTCACTGACCCTGCTACGTACTCCTTACTATTATCTGGAGGCTGAATGGGGCTTGATATACTCACAGAATCATACATGACAGACAATGTCCCACTGCCACAGTCACCAACCCTGGGTTGGTGATTCTATTCACCTTCAGGACAGACCCAGCAGAGGTGGCGACACTATAGTATGTAGTTGGGGAGGAGCTGCTCTGGCAATCCTCAACAAAGGACCACATGGCTTCAGGTTAAACATGAGAAAGGAAACCTCTTGCTGATTATGACATACCTCCCTCAGCTGATGAATCAGCTCGTCTGGTCAAGCTCTTCCAGTACAGTTACATCTGCCCAGAAATGGGAATCAATGAGTATTAGGAGGCAAACCTTCCATTGGCTGGAGTCACACCTGACACATAGGAAGATGGTTGTAGTTGCTGGAAGTGAGTTGTCTCAGCTACACACATCTGCAGGGGTTCTTCAGGTAGTGTCTTAGTTTCAACTATCTTCAACTGCATTATCACTGATCTTCCTTCCATCATAAGTGGGGGTGGTCACCAATGATTGCACAACGTTCAGCACCATTTGATACTGAAGCAGTCCATATTCAAATGCAACAACATCTGGACGATATCTAAGCTTGGGTTGACAAGTGGCAAGTAACATTCATGCCACACAAATGCCAGACAGGGACCATGTTGAATAAATGATAATCTAACCACTGGCCCTTGACATTCATTGGTGTTACCATCACTGAATCCCCACTATCAACATCCTTAGGGTTCCCATTGACCAAAAACTCAACAGGATAGTCACATAAACACAAAGGCTACAAAAGTAGGTCAGAGGTTAGGAACACTGTGGCGAGTAACTCACCTCCTGATTCCTCAAAGCCTGTCCACCATCTACAAGACACAAGGCAGGAATGTGATGGAATATTACTCCCCACTTGCCTGGATGGGTGCAACTCCAACAACACTCAAGAAGCTTGATGCCATCCAGGCCAAAGTAGCCTGTTTGATTGGCATGACTGCCAAAAGCATCAATTCCCTCTACCACTAATGCTCAGTAGCAGCAGTGTGTACTATCTGCAAAATGCACTGCAGAAATTCATTAAAGATCCTTAGACAGTACCTTCCAAACCCACAAGTATTTCCATCTAGAAGGACAGGACCAGCTAATACAAGAGAAAACCACCACCTGCAAGATCCCTTCCAAGCCACTCACCATCCTGACTTGGAAATATATCACCAGTTCTTCACTGTCACTGGGTCAAAATTCTAGAATTCCCTCCCTAAGGGTATTGTGGCTCTACCTCCCCACAGGAACTGCAGCTCATCACCACCTTTTCACCAGCAACCAAGGACAGGCAATAAATGCTGGCCAACCAGCAACGTGCATGTCCTACATATGAATTCTTTAAACAACAAGGGCATAGAATTAAATTAATTAGTAAAAATAGAAAAAGTGATATGAGGGAACCTTTCTTCACATAGTGAGTGGTAAGGAGCTGGAATGCCCTGCCTAAGAGTGTGGCGCAGACTGGTTTTACTTTGGTTTCAAAAAGGAGACTTAGACAATTATCTGACAAGGAAGAACTCATACAGTTATGGAATAAAGGCAAGGGAATGGCACTAGGTGGTTTGCTTAGTTGAACTGCCATTGGAGATACAATGAACTAAATAGCTACTTTCTGTGCCATGGAAATTTTGTAACTATCTGGTATGATCTGATTCTATAATTTCTTTTAAATGTTCAAATTTCACTTTAACTGTCAACAGTCTTTACAGGGATTATAAAATTGATCTCTCACATTCTAACCTCCAAAAGTTTGATGTTATCCAAAACACCGTTGTCTGTGATTTTCCTCATTCACTTATCACTCCCATGCTTGCTGACTTACACTGGTTCTTTGTCAAGAAAAGTTATGCTTTTAAAATTATCTTCATTGTTCTCAAGTCCCTCCAGGGCATCACTTTCTATTTTTCTAAAATTTTTTTAGTCACATAATTTTCCAAATTTTCTGTGCTTATTTAGTTCTGGATTTTTGAACATCCTCAATTTTAATTGCCTCACTACTGGTGATTCTGTATGAAGTCGCTGAGATCTCAATTTCTGGATCGCTCTCCCTTCACCTTTCCACCTGCCAACCTTATTTTCCTGGTTTCACTTATTAATTCAACTCAACTCCATGATCAAGCATTTAGTCACCTGGCCTAATATTTAAGTAATTGAAATCTTTTGCATTTAGGGATGGGTAACAAATAGCCTTGCTGGCAATACCCTTATCCTATCAAAGAATTATTAAAAATATGGTTCAGTGTTCTACTTTGTTTCTAATGCTCCTGCAATGGGCCTTGAGACATTTTATTTTGTCAAAGGTTCAAATGAACATGTAATGTTGTTGTTTTAACTATCCTCAAGCTGGTCATTTCAGAAACCAGCAGCAAGTGGAAGTTATAGTATTAAATTTAACATTTTTTGTAACAAAGTTTAAAAGGAAGTATTTCTATTGTTTGAGTTAAACTTTTCTTTAATATGTGTTTTATACTGGAACTGTTATGATAAGCCCAATTCTGTTTCATGGCCCACTTTAAAAATAAGTTTGGACATTTCTAGTTTGAACATTTAAGATAATGCTCAAACATTTATATATTAGAGCAAAATAATTTGGAATATCTCACATCAGGCTGTAACAGAGAGGAGGAGAGGGTAAAGCTAGCATTTCAGGTTGGTGACCTTTCATCAGATAAACAGGTCTTGATACTTGTTCAACTAGCAATATCAAGTGTAACAAAGTTATAGAAAACATCCCACAAAAATTGTTTCAAATCTTACAATAACATCCTTTCTATCAGTATTCTGTATCTATCAGTGGCCTTTTTTGGAACCAATTCTAGTAAAACTTCCTACTTTATTTCATATGATTCTGTGCATTCTCAATATGTGTCAATTTTGATTTTTTAAAAAAACTAATCCAGTGACACTATATGAAAAATGACTAGAGTTCCGCCAAAATTCATTCCTGATCAGCAATGATCCCTCAGTCTAGCATTACAAAATAAAGCAGATTATCTGGCCATTATCTAATACTTATATGTGAGGCTTTGCCACGTGCAAATTGGCTGCTGTGTTTATCACAGTGGTTACTCTTTAACAGTCTCTAATAGGTTGTAGAACATTTTAGAATATTCTGAAGTGGTGTGGAAGGATGTTTAATTGCAAATCTTTCACTATATACAGGAAAACAGTGAAAAATCACACAACACCAGATTATAGTCCAACAGGTTTATTTGGAAGCATGAGGTTTTGTAGGTTTGAGTAAAAAATGAGGTCTGCAGATGCTGGAGATCACAGCTGAAAATGTGTTGCTGGTCAAAGCTCAGCAGGCCAGGCAGCATCTCAGGAATAGAGAATTCGACGTTTCAAGGGCTTATGCTCGAAACGTCGAATTCTCTATTCCTGAGATGCTGCCTGGCCTGCTGTGCTTTGACCAGCAACACATTTTCAGTTTTGCAGGTTTGCTCAACTGATGAAGGAGCAGTGTTCTGAAAGCTAGTGTTTCCAATTAAACCTGTTGGCCTATAACCTGGTGTTGTGTGATTTTTAACTTTGTACACTCCAGTCCAACACCGGCATCTCCAAATCATGACTACCATCGACTACAGTAAAACAGAAATATATTTACTTAAGTTTAAATGTAACATGTTGCGCTTATTGATTTTTTTTATTTAAAAAGGCTTGATTTAACCCAGGTTCCATTGTTCTTATTCCTGTATTCTTAATAGCAGCATCTGACTGGTTGTCTCTGGTGAAATGGAAGACCCTATGTCAGCGCCAAAAGGGTTGCACACTTAATTGTTGAATGCCACTATCTGTGGACTGTTGGAAGATAGGAATTATCGCCACATGGTAATAATGATGCATTAAACTAAGTCAAGATCAAAAGTGAGATGGATGCACTTGTGTTTGGAGTAACACAGCCTCCCAGAAAAGGACAGGAGCTCTTAATCACATGCCGTGTAGATTGTTTTGAGTATTACCTTTCGAACGTGCGAATAATCTGAATTTGATTTGGTTTGGCCATAAACATGATGCAGCCTTTATGTTTGACATGAGATAGATAAGCTATTTACTTGAAAAGTGTTCATTGAAAGAGGGATAACTTAATCCTTTCTTGGGCTTTAAGCACCTGGTGACGGTTACTTGTGAAACATGGTGATCTTTGTAAAACAAAAGCATGTGGAAATGGCGTCTCAGTGCGATCTGAGCATTGTCTGACCAATAACATCCACCCCTTCTCAAAACAAAAAAACAACTACTTCCCTTTATCAAAACAAGTTCTATCCTTTCAAAATAATATTTTCTTTGGTGGGGCAAGTTTGACAGGCCGACACATTTATCCAACCACTGCCAACTGGGAGATGTGTTTGGAGTATCTGAGGCCAGCCCATGTGTGCATTCATTTTCTTACCTCAATGAGTGCATCAAGTTCTCCGGGGTTCACACAGGGGTGATTTCGAAGGAAACTGGATTTCTCTGTCGTGATCTTATGCTTTTGCTTGCTTTCGAAAGGTTTTTCCAGAGCTCGGAACACAGTGCCTCCGATCACCAGGTAAAGGACAACGACCACGAAGATAGCCAGCACCGTTTTCCACTTCATGACTGTGGGCGATGTCTGAGGGCCACTGTCCATGCTGGCTACCACCGTGGTCCTGGAGGATATGGACAGCCTGGGCACCGGGTAGTGCCCGTTGGTCTTTGGATCACAGGCTTGCACTGTGGATTGGACAGCGACTGAAACAAAAACAACTGAAGAGTAACTCTGATCCCCGTGTGGAGAGGGGTCAAACCTATAGCTCTGTGCACTAAAGAAGGACATTTGCGGCCTGAACTGTCAGTCTGATATCATTTCAAGATACATACTAACTTCATAGTTTTCTTTTGAGTCTGACCTTGTAATCAGACGCTTCCTGGAGGTGTACGGTTCAGCGAAACGCCCTGTTTAAATTGTGTGCAAATCAGCCCTTTCAGGTTGGCTCTGCACAATGTGTCATGCAAAAGTGTGGCTGTCGCCGGAGTAGTATTTTCTTTGGATGAAATAGGGGCGTGCCGTCAGCGCTCCCTCGTGTCGGTCGTGTTATTCTCTGCCGTTTCTCATCGACTGAGTTGCTTGTCGTGTGAGGGTGCAGCATGTGCGAGTAGAACTGGGCACTGCGCCCAATGTGTGGTGGGGTAAATGGACCCAGGAAAATACATGCAGATGTGTGCCTCTCCTCTACAAAATTCAAAATGCCTTTCTTCCTGGACCTACACTTTAATCTTCCCAGACAAAATAATGTCCATTGACTTGCACTAATAGCAACTGACAATACTAAATGTGCTCGAACTGATTACAAAAGGTCTATTTAGGTTAGATACAAATTTATTTGAATACATTAGGTTATATCTATCTGGTATTGTTTTAGTGGCCATTAATGCGATGGGTGACCGGAGACAGCAGCAGTGACTTAGAATCGTTCTAAACGTAAACAGAAACTGGCATCTTGTGTAGGGTAACCGGAAACGGTCTGCATGCAACGAAAAGGCAGCTCCTAGGCAACATTCCACTGGGGGTCGTGGCCAACTAACGCACCCTGTAACAATGACCCACCCCGGCAGCTGGCTGCAAAGAGTCGGTTTGGATATTTGCATTCAAGCCACAGGAAAATGAGTAGACTTGATGAAGAGCTTGAGTCTGTTTCGGAGAAATCAAAAGCTGTTTGGAATGATGTAATTGACTGCTGGAGCAGTTGAGATGGTTATTCTCGTACATCCATCCAGCAGTTTTCCATCGGGGAAGTCTTGCCGCTGAACGTTTTGAAATTGTTGAGCCAGTGTGTGTGTGTGTGTGTGTGTGCTGCAGTGAAAGAACCATTTTCACAAAACACCTCAACGGGAATATTGCAAAGCAGCAAATAGGGGAGAGCGAATGCGGAGACGGTTAGAGCTGAAGAGGTATAAACATATCAGTTCCTGGTTTAATTTTGTCAATACACTCGTCTCAACAAATTAGCTCACAAGCAATAGTGAGGCTTTTTTGTTCATTCCTTCCCGCCGCAGCAGACTGCGGGTTTTTGCAGTGTGTTTGCCTGTCCATGCAATAATGCAAAAAAAACACTAAGCAGCTACACATATACACCCCAGCTGTACTCGTAATCGAAACTAATAATTAAATCACAATGGTAATGAGATGAAAAAAGAAAGCGGGCGAAATAACCGGTATTGCCGTGATGCAGTTTGGAATGAATAAAAGATTAGCATATTCAAAGTGAGCTTACTATTCACATCTCAGTCATACACCCAGACACCCTGGTGTAACTGCTCAGTTAACAGTGTAGCATCGTATCATAATGGCATTTGTCAGACCCTGGACTGGGAACCCGATAAGCGAATTCTCGTTCGTAAATAAAGGAGAAACGAGAGAGGGAAAAAAAGATTTGGCCGCCAAAGGGCAATAGTTCCCACCACTGTCTACCTCTTTGTGTGTGTGTACATATACCTGAACGATATACCGAATATTAACCCTATGGGCAAATACTGTTCAATTCATGGAATAAAATAACACACGTACATACACTCAAATTCAACACAGCTACGAACCTGGAGGGTCACAACTAGTGTGTTTCCTTGATGATTCTATTGGAAATTTCATCTTAGATCGCCAAAACCTTTTCTTTCCTTGCATTCGCAAATTGCAGTCAGTTACTCGGAATCCGCGGACTTAAGATAAAAGGACATCCTCTGGAGTTACCATTTCACACAAGCGCATTTTATTCCAAGCCAGTCGATCAAAGGAAAATTAGATTTCTAAAATATATATTCAAGCGATATTCCTAAACCGGGTTGAGGCTCAGCAACATCAGAAAGGTTTCGTGCATGAATGATCTCACACTGCAGAGTGCAGAACGAATTGCACGCGTCCGCCTCGCATATGGCAATTAAACAGAAGTATATTGTCTGTGGAGACCATCGCTGCTCTTGCTTCAGAAGAGTGGCTGAACTGAGTTGTTTTTTTTTGGCTGGAGATGAACGCTGTGTATGGCTGTGTCGTGTTGTTAGGTGGAGTTGTGAGTCGGAAGACACCCTTGGATTGTAGGCACATGGCGGTGTCCTGCGGCAGCCAACTCATCATACATTCCCCACACACTGAAAGATGGGATAAACAGTCAATATTCGGCCAACAGGAAGGGACTCCTTCCAGAAGGCGATTGTTTACGCTACACAGTTGCTTTTGTATTGGTTGAGATGTGGGTGTAGGTGCTCATATCTCTTTGGAAAATCAATGCAGAAACATTACTTTGGCTTTTTGTGGGGTTGTTGTGTTGTATCATTCCACCATGCAGATGTTGACAACACGCACACAACTGTTTGTTTCATTAGACCACGTCTTACTTAATGTGTATCGTGCCTGTGACATGCCTGTACTGGAAAAGTTTTTATTATATAAACACCAAATGAATTTTATAATTTTTAAAATGTAAATTGGACCCGGAATATGAATATACGTTGAAACAGTTGGTGCATATCATGTATGGGTCATGCTGCCAAACGTCCCACACGTTTACGTCCAGGCGTGGCTGGGCTACAAGTAAATACAAGGAATAAGGGAGCACGATCGTTTGTCACAAATACGCTCAACTGTTGATTGCATTTCACATTACTTCATCGCACCGCGCCGCACCGCAACGATATTCTGAAACCTGTGCGGAATAACCGTGCCTTCAACCGCAACCACTGCTCACACCGACTGAGCCATCGGCTCTTCCGGGGATACAGCCGGAACAAAAGAGAGGGCGGTGTTTTCAGCCACTTAGACAACAAAAAGTTTTTTTTTAATTGGGCGGGTCTGGCAACGTGGTTCGTTTGACCCGTTCTAAATTGTGAAAATGTGTTGCTGGAAAAGCACAGCAGGTCAGGCAGCGTCCGAGGAGCTGGAAAATCGACGTTTTGGGCAAGAGCCCTTCATCAGGAAATTGAAGGGCTTTTGCCCGAAACGTCGATTCTCCTGCTCCTTGGATGCTGCCTGACCTGCTGTGCTTTTCCAGCAACACATTTTCAGCTCTGACCTCCAGCATCTGCAGACCCCGCTTTCTCCCCGTTCTAAAAGGTGTCGATAAATGCAACCTTTTATAAATTGTCAACGTAAGGCGTGCGCTATAGAGTAAAATATAATCTGGGTACAGTCAAAACAAGGTCAACAATATTTAATCTGGATGTGCTGCTCACATAATGTTTAGACTAGAGTGGTGCTGGAAAAGCACAGCAGGTCAGGCAGCATCTGAGGAGCAGGAATATCGACGCTTTGGACAAAAGCCCTTCAATTTCCTGATGAAGGTCTTTTGCCCTAAACGTCGATTTTCCAGCTCCTTGGATGCTGCCTGACCTGCTGTGCTTTTCCAGCACCACTCTGATCTAAACTCTGGTTTCCAGCATCTGCAGTCCTCACTTTTGCCTCGTTAATATAATTTAGCAGTAGCCACCGGATTGCATGAAGATTCCTCCAAAGTTTTTTTTTGCCAACCCTGTCAGGTTTCAGGTCATGTTTGAATGCAATTCTACTGGATTTGATGGCCCACAATTGAGGTGTCAATCAACTGAAGCTATAACAGGACCCTCTACAACACAGGAACACTTGTATACCAAACAGCACAAGTAGCAACTACACATGAATTGTGATGGATGATGAAACAACTTACTAGAGAAGGCTTCACAAATATTCCAATCCCCAATGATTGGGGAGCCCAGTACAACAGTACAAATGCTAAGGCTGAATCGTTTGTGACAATCTTCAGCCAGAAGTGCCAAGTGGATGATCCACCTCCATCTCTTCCAGATGGTCCCAGCATAACAGACACCAGTATCCAGAAATTTCATTTTATTGTATGTGAAATCAAGAAATAGCCTGGAAAGGCTATGGGTACTGACAATCTTTGAGCAATAGAACTGAAGGCTTGTGCTCTAGAAGTTGCCATGGCTCTAGCACAGCTATGACACTGGAATCTATCTGACAATGTGGAAAATTGCTTAAGTGTATCCTGTACAGGAAAAGGAGGATCAATGCAACCAGGCCAATTAATACCGAATCAGTCTACTCTCTTTTACAAAAGGGATCATCATCAAACATACTGTCAACCAGCACTTGCTTAAAAGGTTAAGGGGTGGATATGGTCAAAGTCTTCATGATATTAACAGGAAAAGACAGGGTAGTTAAAGATAAAGTATTCCCACCAATGGAGGATTCTGGAACTAAAGGTTATAGTCTGAGAATTAGTGTCAGCCCACACAGGAGAAATGTTAGGAAGTACTTCTACACATGAAGGATGGTAGATGTTTGGAACATTCATCCACAAATGGAACCAAATATTGGATCTATTGTTAATTTTAAATCTGAGTTAGATAATTTTTTATCAAATGAGGTATGAAGGGATATGGGGCAAAAGTAGGTAAATGGAGTTATGCCACAGATCAGCTATTATCTAACTGAAAGGTGCAACAGGCTCAAGGGTCTGAATGGTTTCCTCCTGTTCCCATGTACGCATTTGGATGGTAATAGACTTGAGGGGAAGTTACAGGTGGTGGTGTTTCAGACACATACTGCCCTTTTCCTTCTGGATGATAGAAGCAATTGATTTGGAAAATGCCTTTGAAGAAGCATTGGTGCATTGCTTTATCTTGCTAGATAGCATGCATTGCAGTCCCTGCTTGATTGTGGTGGAGGGAATCAATGACAAGGTAGTACAAATTAAGCAGGTTTCTTTGACCTGGATAGTGTTGAGATTCTTGCATGTGGTTTGAGCTTCACTGATCCAGGCAGTTTGAGTATTAATCCATAACATTCCTGATTTGTGCTTTGTTAGAAAAGGTTAAAAGAGTCACTGGGTGAGGTATCACAGAATAACTAGCTTCAAAGTAGCCACATTATTTATATGGTTATACCTGTTAAATTACTGATCATTGGTGAAACCCAAGAACCTCGAAGTGGGAGAATCAGTGTTGATAATGCAACTGAATATGGAGGAGAGGTGGGATTGGATAGTCTCTTGTTGAAGGTAGTCATCGCTAGGCGCATCTTGGTGCAAATATTATATGAGACATTCCACTCCAAACTCAATAAGGCCAAAATTTTCATAAGTTCATTGACTGTTTCATTATATAAGTTGCAAATGGAATTTATATCAGTGAACATCCCACTTGTCACTTTATGTTGAAAGAAGCAGCTTAACATGATTGGTCCTGAGGCACTACACTGAGGAACTCTTAGAAAGTTGCTCTGGGGCTGAGATTGTGATCTGTAATACCTAGAAACATTTTCCTTTATGCTAGGCATAACTTCCAGCCAGTGTAAAGTTCTCCCCCACACTTCTATTAGCTTCAATTTTAGTAGGACTCCTTTAACATTTGCCAAATACCACCTTGAATTCAAGAGCAGTGACTCAGTATTTGGATCAGTGCTTTAATGAGTTGATTGGGCTGGATGAAAATCATCTCAGCATTGGTCAGTAAGTCATTCATGAGCTAGTGCCACTTGATAGCATTGGCAAAGACCCATTAACATGTTTTCAATACTATAGCTGGTTATTGCCAGTGTCATAGTCATTGCTGTATCCAGAATGCTAAGCAGAAATAGCTTTAACCTCCTCATGAGCTCCTCACCAGCAAAGATGCCAATCTTTATTCAATTTAATTCACACCACATGAAATCCAGAAACAGAATTGGATAAAGATTAGCATCTGTGCTGGTGGGGAGCTCATGAGGAGGTTAAGATGGATTGTCAGCTCAATACCATATAACAAAGAACAATGGCTGCTGGACATCTGAAACAACTGCAGAATTTGCTGGTGAAACTCAGAAGGTCTAGCAGCATCTTTGAGGTGAAAACAGAGTTAATGTTTCATGTCTGGTGACTCTTCATCAGAACACCAGAGTCAGATTTGCTAAGTTTCGTCAGACTTAGTACCTTTGTCAACTCGGTACCTTTGACTGAAAATGGATATAAATGCTTTGGCCTTGTCATTTGGACTTACATGCTGGGCCTCCACATGTTAGTTGTTTAACTGTTCACCAAATTTAACAATTAAAGGTTTAGGATTACAGAGTTTTGATCTGGTCCATTACTTTTGGGATCACTTAGCTCTGTTAATAGCATGCCACTTCCACCATTAGCCCTACGTTTTGCTTCACCAGATTGGCACTTCACTCTTTGGTGTCCCTGGTGTTCTCCTGGTTTGCTCTCATATATTCATCATTGAATAAGGATTAGTTTCTGACTTAATGGTAATGTTAGACTAAGCAAGATAAGATTTATTGGGATGTTCCCTGAACTGGAGAGTTTTAGTAATGAAGACAGATTGGATAGACTAAGGTTACTTTCCTTAGAGCAGAGGATCATGATTGAGATGTATAAATTATGATGGGCATAGACAGGGTAGACAGAAAGAAGTAGGGTCACTGTACTCAAAACATTAGCTATCTTTGTTTTCCACTGATGCTGGGAGTGTGTTGCTGGAACACACCATTCCTGATGAAGGCCCAAAATGTCAATTTTCCTGCTCCTCGGATGCTGCCTGACCTGCTGTGCTTTTCCAGCAACACACTCTCAACACTGATCTCCAGCATCTGCAGACCTCACTGTTTCCAGAGATGCTGCTCAACCTGCTGAATTTCTCCTGCAATTTCTAATAGATAAGTGGCTATTTTTGACTGGCACAGAGTCAATGAGGCAAAGGGCATTTTTCTATGCTTTAGACGTCTAAGATTTTGTCCATGTACATGTCCCGATACATTTTCTCAGCACCCTCTCCAGTGAAATCACATCCCTCCTATAATGTGGATCCCAGAACTGCACACAATACTCTAAATATGGTCTAAGCAACATTTTACACAGGTCAAACATAATCGCCCTCCTTCCTAAAATTCAATGCCTCTGCTAGACCCCAACCCTCCAACCGTAACAAGGACAGAATGCCCCTGGTGCTCACCTTCCACCTTACCAACCTACGCATAAATCAAATCACCTGCCAACATTTCCGCCACCTCCAAACGGATCCCACCACCGGGGATATATTTCCCTCCCCACCCCTTTCCACCTTCCGCAAAGACCGTTCCCTCCGTGACTACCTGGTCAGGTCCACGCCCCCCTGAAACCCACCTCCTGTCCTGGCACCTTCCCCTGCCACTGCAGGAATTGCAAAATCTGAGCCCACACCTCCTTCCCCACCTCCATCCAAGGCCCTAAAGGAGCCTTTCACATCCACCAAAGTTTTACCTGCATATCCATCAATATCATTTATTGTATCCATTGCTCCCGATGCGGTCTCCTATACATTGGGGAGACTGGATGCCTCCTTGCAGAGCACTTTAGGTGCTTGAATGGAATAACTATGGGCTAAAGTATTCACATGAATGCGTACACATATTATCCACCCTAAATTCTTCATTTAATTTCAATGAAATTTTTTTTAGAAATCACATGCTTTGCTACATTGAAGCTTGTGTATCAATATATTATCAAACTTATTTTTGATCTAGTACTTGAATTAATTGAAATAATTGCATTTCACTATATATCTATAATGGCGATAAATTAAGCTAGTGGACTGAGGTTTGCTGCTCATCAGCCTGCCATTTTGCTGAGGTGAACAGATACAGGATTATCGACTCAATGTGGAAATGTGGAAAACCACACCCATATCTGACAATTCAAGGGTTACGGATGGATATGATTTTGAAACAAAGCAGTGTAAGATCCTTCTCTTGAATATTTCATTCCAAATTAACCCTAGATTTGGCTCTGCTTTCCATTGTTGGCATTCTTCCATTGACATTAGATGATGACTGCATTATAATTAGGTTTAAACCATAAAGTATTTGGTTCTGGCATTACAGCTGGCATGCAAATACAACCTCTATCTCATTCCTGATAACAGATTACACAAATTATAACACTGAAAATGGCCATTTGACACTTCATGCCTGTGCCAATGCTACCTCTTGAATGACTTATTCACTTCAATCCCTTCTCCAGCTTTTCCCACTATCTTTTACAATATTTATTTTCAAACACTCATTTAATTTTTGTGCAAAACATATTGTTGTCTTTGTGGGTGAAACCTCATCCCATTTTAAACATATATTTTAAATTGTTTCTATGATGGATGATACTTCATAATCCCATCAACATTAAAGAAATCAGGGGAAGAATTAAGTACGTCAACATCATTGGAGAAGTAATATTGGACTAAAGGTAAATAAGTCCCCTGACTTGATGGCTTGTATTCTAGGATCCTAAAAGAAGCAACTATAAAAATAGTACATACAGTGGTTGTAATTTTTCAAAACCCCTTGAATTCTGGAGGAGTACTGGAGAGCTGGAAAACTGCCAATGTGACATCCCCATTCAAAAAGGGAGGGAGGCAAAATGTGGGTAACTATATGCCAATTAGCCTAAACATCTATTGTTAGAAAAGTATTGGAATCAATTATTAAGGAAGTAATAGCACTATTTTTGGAAAATCATAACCTAATCAAGCAGTGTCAGATTGACTTCGTGAAAGGGATATTATATCTGACTCATTTATTTGCGTTTTGTTTTTGAGGAAGCCTCAGCCAGATGGATAGTAGTTATGTTGTATTTGGACTTCCACAAGGCATTCAATAACATACCTCACAGAAGGTTAAGTCAGATGATAAGAAACCATGATATTAGAGATAGTATATTGGCAGATAGAAAAATGGTTAATGGGCAGGAAACCATGAATGGGGATCAGGAGCTCTTTTTCAGGTTGGCAACCTGTAACCATTGGGGTTCCACAAGGAACAGTGCTGGGACCACAACCGTTTACATTTTACATTAATGATTTGGAGGAAGAAGGCATATGAACTCTAACTAAATTTGCAGACAACACAAAACCAAGTAGAAAGACAAGTTGTGACAGGAATGCAAATAATTTGTAGAGATATATTGCTAGATTCCATAAGTGGACAAAAGTTGGCAAATGCAGAACAACATGTGAAACTGTTTATTTTGGAAGGAAGAACAAAAGAACAGGGTAACATATAAATGGAAATAAACTGCAGAACATTGCAACACAAAGGAACTTGGGAGTAGTTGTGCACAAAGCACAGAAAGCTGACACACAGGTACAATGGGTAATCAGGAAAGCTAATGGAATGTTGGCTCCTAGGGAGGTCTTCCTTCAACAGTATGAGATTCTGGTAAGACCACATCTGCAGCGCTGTGAGTAGTTTTGGACCCCTTATTTTCAGAAATATGTGTTTCATTGGAGGCAGTTCAGAGAAGGTTCAATGTGATGATTCCTAGTATGGAGAGATTGTCTTGTGATCAAAGGCTAAACAGGTTGGGACTCTATTTGCTGGAGTTTAGAAAAATGAGAAGTGACCCCATTGAAACTTATAGGATTCTTAAGGGGCTTGACAGGATGAGGTAGATCATTTCTTCATCAGTAAGGGAATCAAGGGTTATAGGGAAAAGGCACAAAAGTGGATACGAGGAATGTTGGTTCATCCATGATCTTATTGAAAGGAGCAGTCGGATTGAAGGTCCAAGTAGCCTATTTCTGTTCCTATTTCTTATGGTCCTGTTTTGTTGCGTGTCAGAACCATCAACATTTTGTGACAAAAAATTTGGGGAGAAGCAGTTTCTGCTATTTTTGTGCCATACAATTGCTCTTCCTAAATACACTTGTACTTCTTTGTCTTTCCTATAATCCAATTCAACTGTAGCTGAACTGGTATCATTCTCACCTCTGAATCCCAAGGTACAGGTTGAAAGTCACACTCTAGGGCTTGGGTGCATAACACTCCAATGCAATACTGAGGGTGCCCTACACTGCCAGAATGCTGACGTTTGGATGAGACATTCAACTGAAGCTTCTTCCTGATTTCAAACAGCAGAGGATGTAACTGTGTTGTCCTGGGCAATATTTACTCTCCATCAACATCACACACAACAGATTTGCATCAGCTGAGTATGTGTAGAGTAACTTTATGAACACTTTTCTGAGCAAGTTCAGCAGTTATGTAACATATTTAACAATCTTTTTTACTGTATATATGCAGCTGCACTTGCTTCTTGCTGTTTTTGACAGGATTAAGTGATCAGCATATTTTCATCCTTACCCTGAACTCCTAACACTGTGTGAATTCTCAGGATGAGACTTAGCATTGCATAAGGCATGTCTTTGTATAAAATACATAATCTAGTCTGTTACAAGCTCATGGTTCAGAGTATGGCTTCTACATTGTCTTTATTCAACTAACAGTAAATTGGATGCAATCAGTGCCTCATGGTAGAGGTTATATGACCATGGCAAACCAGGAAGCAAATTGGTATACTATTGAATCTAAACATCTCTCCATTCATACAGAAAGAATTAAAAAAAATTACATTGTGAGTGACGTAACTTATATACTAGCACATTACTGTTTGCATGCATTACTATTTTGTTATTCTCATTGGCCTCTGCACGTGCAATGCACACATCATCTTTAAATCTCTGATTGACACATGTGCATTGTCATTGGCTGTTTATCTGAATGTTATTCCCCTTCCAGAATATGTTTTTCCTGTGTCACTTGTTGATGTGGTAGTCTGTTGTTCCAATTCCATTGTAGAGGAGCCGTGAATCTTTGGGACTAATGTCTGATCTGTGGTCTGTCCAGATGGTGAGTTCACACTGTTAAAATCCACTAGATAACCCACCGTAAATTGAGATCCATTATTCCTGAAATTGCACCAAATGTTAATTTATTTTTAAAAAGTGCAAACAGTACTCCAATTTACTTGACTTTCAGACCAATGTAGAAAGCATGGATCATGTTCCTGTCCTGAACAACAATTATTATTTATTAAAAGTAATTGTTCCTGTCCTAAACAATAATTAGTATTTATTATAAGTAATTAAGTATAGATACAGGTAAACAATTATATACTATTCGCACATGAGACTACAGACTAAAATTCTAATCCCCTGCTAAACTCTTTCTGTCACACACACACACACACACACACACGTAGGTGACAAAAATTCTGTGGTTTTTACTTTCCGGTTGAAATGGTACTTTTTTTTAGCTGTCCAAACTCCTTGTTGTTCACTTTTTCTAATGCTCCCATATGTTTTTAGGAAGTACAGAGTAATTCATTCACTTCAAAAACGTCTGATTTATCATTTCAACTGTCATAGTTCACAACAACTGTTACAGGCAAAGTAGGAGCAAATAATTGCAAATGCTTGAATAGAACATAGAATAGTACAGCACAGAACAGGCCCTTCAGCCTACGATGTTGGGCCGACCATTGATCCTCATGTAAGGTAAACCTAATGTACGAACTCTCAAATTTCTGTGACCATATGAATGTCCAGCAGTCTCTTAAATATCCCCAGTGACCTCGCTTCCACAACTGCTGCTGGCAACGCATTCCATGTTCTCACAACTCTCTGCGTAAAGAACCTGCCTCAAATCTGAACTGAAAACAAAAAGAATGCTAGAGATCACAGCGGGTCGGGCAGCATCCATAAAAAGAAGGCAAATTGACATTTCGAGTTTAGATGAAGTAATGAAGATCATTTAGACTCGAAACATTACCTTGGTTTCTCAGCCTGGATGCTGCCTGACCCGCTGTGATCTTCAGCACTTTTGGTCGTAGGAAAGGTAATTGCTTTTTTCTCAGGTTTGAACTAGCTCTGACTGCAGAGAACAGGCAATTAGTTCTGGACTGGAAAAAGATCTGCACACTTCTTTGTCTCTGTCTCTGTCTCTGTAACTTGATTTCTGCTCCAAGCTGCTCAGATGCCTGAGGTCCAATCGTCCAATCAAACAGTTGGTGGCAAGCAAAGGTCTCTGTCAGTCTTTACTGCCATATCGACCTAGACCCTATATACCGGCCACTGCAGCGGACAGCAATTGACAACCGGAAGCGGCAGATTCAAACCAGTATAAATGCCAGAGGAATCAGCACAGAAGCGCTTCACGGGAGGCTCCCAAACACTGAAGATGTCACCTAGAAAGGGGACGAAATGTTTGCAAGAAAAACTCCCAGCTCGGCGAACAGAACCACAATAATTAATTTGTAAGTATTTCTGTATTCATAGTTATTTATTTCAAAACAGTATTCTGTTTATCTGTTTTATAACATAGTGAGGTAGACCACTATGCATTAAGCTATTAGAAATTTGAGTAACATACTATCTACATGACTTACCTCATAGATTCCCTACAGTGTGGAAGCAAGGCACTCAGCCCACTGAGTCCATACTGACCCTCCAAAGAACATCCCACCCAGACTCATACACTATTCCTATAAGCCTGCATTCCCCATGGCTAATCTACCTAGCCTGCACATCCAAGGACACAATGGGCAATGGGCAATTAGCATGGCCAATCCATCCAGCTTGCACATCTTTGGACTGTGGGAGGAAACCAGAGCCCCCAGAGGGAACCCATGCTGACACAGGGAAAATGTGCAAACTCCACAGATGGTTGCCCAAGGGTGGAATAGAACTTGGGTCCCGGGTGCTGTGAGGCAGCAGTACTAACTACTGAGCACCATACAATATATAAATATCTGATAGATTCTTGTTAGAGTGCTACCTCAAAAATAATTTCTCAGGTAATCTCTCCCAAATGTTTTCTCAATAAACAATCATTGACCTGTACTTTGAGGTTCCTGGGATTATTTTGTTAAATAAATCTACTGCAATGGTACAGGTAATATACCAGGAGTAGCTATAAATCAGGAATTGAAAGTAAGGGAGAAACTTAGGAAAATAACAATCACAGGAGAAGAGGTACTGAGTAAATTGTCTAAGCTGTGGGCTGTGATGTGTTTTGATCTTGATTGACTGCATCCCAGGGTTCTAAGTGAACTATCTAATGAGATAGTTGATGCACCATTTTAATTTTTAAATTGGTTTTAATTTTCCGAAACTCTTGATTTGGAGAAGGTGCCATCAGGTTGGAAGATGGCAAACAAAAGTCTTATAAATCAAACTGGCAGGAGACAGAACATCTGTTGTAGGGAAAAATTTGGAAGCTAATTTTAAAGGTTTTATAGGAAGGCATTTAGATTTAAGGCAATTAGGAAGAATGAATATAGCTCTGTGAAAGAAAAGTCATGTTGAACCCATCTGTTGAAATTCCTTGAGGAAGAAATATGCTCTCTGAATTAAGAGGAGCTGGTTGATTGACTTTATTTTCATTTCTAGAGGAATTTGATAAAGTGTCAAGTCAAGCAACTTTTGATTGCAGAAAATAAAACTTATAGTGAAAGGGTTAGTGTCCTGGTATGAATGGGTGATTGACTGGCTAGCAAGAAATAGAAGATAAATATAAACATTGGCAAGATGAAATGTATGATGTGCCACATGGATCAGTGCTGGGACCTCAACTGTTTTGCAAGTTTCTATAAATGATTGAAAGGATAGAACCTAAAGTTGTCAAATCTGGTGATAACACAGAAATAATGTGGTGTAATGTCTTTACAGATGCTTTGAAGTGAATAGTAACAGTTTAAAGTGACTTGTCTCTTATCCAGACTATGACTTTATTTCTTTCATATAGGTGTCGATGAAAATGTTCACGAACATAGACAATGACCAAGCAGCATTTTTCTTGATTGGAGCTTCACATCATTCCATTTGTGTTCATGCCTTGGTTGCAAATACAACCACTTGACCTTGATAACTAGGGCTGATCCAAGTACTGTCTTACTGTCATCACAATACACAGTTGCGAGCTGCTTCGGTCTCCTTATCTGAGGAAGGTTTTTCTGGTTATGGAGGGAGAACAATGAAGGTTTACTAGAAAGTTTCCTGGGATGGCAGGACTGATGTATGAAGATACTGAATTGGTTAAAACTCTATTTACTGGAGTGTAGAAGAATGGGGGATCACAAAGAAAAATTCTGACAGGATCAGACAGGGTAAACACAGGAAGGATGTTACCAATGTCTGACAGTCCAGAACCAGAGGTCACATTTTAATGAATGAGTGGGCTATTTAGACTGAGATAAGAATAAATCACTTCACTCAGAGAGATGTGGAATTCTTGAGAAGGAGTTAGATAGAGTTCTTCAAAGGGTATAGCAGGAATGGGGTACTCAGTTGAATGATCAGCCTTGATCATATTGAGTCATAGGGCAGGCTCAAAGATTTGAGTGGCCTATTCCTTTTCTCATTTTCAATGTTTCTAAACTTGTTCCAGATGAGGTGAGTGTTTTTTGTCTGATTTATCTTGAGCAAGATTGATCTTGGTCCATGATCTGGAAATCCAGATCTTGTTACTGCGTTTGGCTCTCAGAATACTTTCCTAGACATTTGATTTGATTTGATACATTATTGTTACATGTACCTAGGTACAGTGAAAAGTTTTGTTTTGCATCTAGTACAGGCAGATCATAATATGCAAAGACACAAAGATTATTGGGGGATTGAACAGAGTGAGGAATACAAGGTTACAGTTGCAAAGAAGGTGCACAAAAAATGAGATCAACATTAGATTTGAAATTTGAGAGGTCCATAACAATGGGGAAAAAGGTGTTCTTGAACCTGTTCGTACATGTGTTTAAGCTTTTGTATCTTCTGCCTGGCAGAAGAGGTTGAAAGAGATTATAACCAGGGTGAGAGTGGTCTTTGATGATGTTGGCTGACTTTCTGAGGCATTGGGAAGTATAAATGGAGTCAATGAATAGTAGGTTTGCTCAAAAAGCACAAAACCTGCAGGCAGTCAATCCATATAACATTTTATCAATTCTTACTTTGGAAATAGAATCAGTCTGACTTGTGATTGGGATACAGACAAGACTCTAACCTCACATAAAAGATGAAAGACTTAACAACAATCTAGGTTTGTTCGATATATTTTTAATTGCATGACACTGTGATCTTTTGCTATAAATTCTGTGTCTTCTGATTCTGCCTCCCCCCCCCTCCCCCCCCCGCCAGATGAAGGAGCAGCGCTCTGAAAGCTAGTACCTCCAAATAAACATGTTGGTCTATACGTCGTGTTGCCATAGACTTATCAGGCCATAGGGGCTGCTCTCTCATCAGAGAGAAGCGACTGGTGATGATTTAACTTGAGGGCTATCAGACCACAGGCAAGGCAAGAGGCTGAGAAGGAGATCCTTCATGGTAACCTCAAACTGGTGATGGGAATTGAACCCACACTATTGGCATCACACTGCTCTGCAAACCAACTCCACCATGGCTCCATTGATGTAGATAGGGGTGTGCCTTCCACCTTGCTTCCTGAAGTTGATGATCAGCTCTTCAGTTTTGCTGACATTGAGGGAGAGACTATTATCTTTACAACACATCACCAAGCATTCAATCTCTTTTGTGCATTTGTCTTATCATTGTTTGATATCCGGCCTACAATGTTGGTGTCATCAGTGAACTTGTAGGTGGAGTTTGGATGAAATTGGATAATCTGGCAGCCAAGCAAAAATTTGCGCCTCAATTTTCAAGCAGAGACCTAGAGATCCTGGTAGCTAGTGTGATGTAGAAACAGGACATGCTTTTCCTTCAGGATCAGAAGAGAGGGTTCACAAGATTCAAAAATGTTAGACTATTCTGTGGTTATCATTCAGATCAGTTAATTATTAGCCATCTGGAGGAATGCACATTAATGGAGGAAGACTATCAATGACCTTCTCTACTCCACTAGTGTAAATGCCACCATCCTCCTCCAATAACTCACACACTCTCTATCTCAGCCATTGTACCCACTTTTCACCAAGGCTCTTGCTCCAGCACTTTCATTATTGCTCACAACATTTTCACTCAGTTGCTCTCACCAACCTCAACCTTGATACCACTAAACCACCATGCCCTCTGTGATCCTGAATCACACACTCAGTTCACCACCCCATCCACAACAAAAGAATCACCTGTGTCACCCACTTTCATCTCCCTTAACACCTGCATCACTCTCATTCCAAGGGGTAAGAAGACCACAGTAGGAAAGAGTCATGATGATTGGTGGGTTGCCCAACATTCAGCTGCTGATTTTTTATGCGGACAGAATCTTGACTCTGATTGCCTTGAGTAGCTTATGTTTCTAAGTCCCTGGACTGGTAGCAGAGGTTGCCCATTGTGCATCATTGAAATGCAGAGACATAATGTACATAGTTTGGAGAGGTGCTCTGAGGATTCTTGAAGGTTGGCACATATCAGATGCCAATGTCTGTGGATATGGGATGTGTGTGTTGCTGGTGTCCATTGACTGTGCCCTGAAATGTTAGTGCAAACATGGAGGCTTTTGGTTCAAGCAGTGGGCTGAAGGTGCCAAGTACCAGCTGTGACTTCAATGTCAAGAGTTCTTGGTGTCTAGTTCGCTCATGTGAATAGAACAATAGAAAGCTGCACATTAATGAAGAAAGATTTGTATTTAAAAATATGAAAAAAAGATTAGTCCTGTGAACAGGCAACTTGCCACTGTCAGTGAGAATCTTACCCCAACACCTGGAACATAGAACATAGAACAATACAGCACAAAACAGGCCCTTCAGCCCACGATGTTGTGCCGAACATTTGTCCTAGCTTAAGCACCTATCCATGTACCTATCTAATTGCCGCTTAAAGGTCACCAATGATTCTGACTCTGCCACTCCCACAGGCAGTGCATTCCATGCCCCCACCACTCTCTGGGTAAAGAACCTACCCCTGACATCCCCCCTATACCTTCCATCCTTCACCTTAAATTTATGTCCCCTTGTAACACTCTGTTGTACTCGGGGACTTGTCTACTCTATCTATTCCCCTGATCATCTTATAAACCTCTATCAAGTCACCCCTCATCCTTCGCCGTTCCAATGAGAAAAGGCCTAGCACTCTCAACCTATCCTCGTACAACCTATTCTCCATTCCAGGCAACAGCCTGGTAAATCTCCTCTGCACCCTCTCCAAAGCTTCCACATCTTTCCTAAAGTGAGGCGACCAGAACTGCACACAGTACTCCAAATGTGGCCTTACCAAGGTCCTGTAAAGCTGCAACATCACCTCACGACTCTTGAATTCAATCCCTCTGCTAATGAATGCTAATTCTCCATAGGCCTTCTTACCAGCTCTATCCACTTGAGTGGCAACTTTCAAAGAGCTATGAACATAGACCCCAAGATCCTTCTGCTCCTCCACCTTACTAAGAACCTTACCGTTCACCCTGTATTCCGCATTCTTATTTGTCCTTCCAAAATGGACAACCTCACACTTGACAGGGTTGAATTCCATCTTCCACTCCTCAGCCCAGCTCTGCATCATATCTAAGTCCCTTTGCAGCTGACAAAAGCCCTCCTCACTAATCACAACTCCACCTATCTTCATATCGTCTGCAAATTTACTGACCCACCCTTTGACTCCCTCTTCCAAGTCATTAATAAAAATTACAAACAGCAGAGGACCCAGAACTGATCCCTGCGGAACTCCACTTGTAACTGGGCTCCAGGCTGAATATTTACCATCTACCACCACTCTCTGACTTCGACCGGTTAGCCAGTTCTCTATCCAACTGGCCAAATTTCCCACTGTCCTATGCCTCCTGACTTTCCGCATAAGCCTACCGTGGGGAACCTTATCAAATGGTTCTTGGAACTTAGCTAAAAGCTGCAGCCAGTTGTTCTCAATATTGAAATAGGCCTTGCTGGACTTCTCATATTATTCTCACAAGGAGGACCTCCACTCTATAATACAGACTATCTGGTATCCTGCTACGGGCTCATACATGAACTGTTTCACAATCCAGTAGCTGACAATACCCAGAATGTGACAATGATTGACAATGTGAAATACATTTCATCAAACTTGTGGAAAACGTCAAACCCATTCAAAATGCTTGTAAAATTTCAAAACTTCATTTTCTGAGAAAACTGTCATTTGTTATCAGCTAAAATCAACATAGATGCAAGTACCAAAATATTATCCCTATAATTCTAAGAATCATGTACCTAGAGATATGAGTAGCCTTGATGAAGTGGATGATGTAAAATGTGTGCAGCATGATATTGTTCACCAATTCCACATGTAGGAAAACAGGACTGAAGTGCAAGTACAATCTATCTACCTGGATGTCACAACATTCTGTATTATAGTCATAGCTGGACCAGTCATTGCAGGTGCTGTATATCAGTGTGCCATGACCTTGCAGTAATCACAATCAAAGGAGTGAGTCAGGCTTCTGAGGTAGAACAGAACCTGCTGCACAGTATTTATGAAATACTTGTATAATTGACTGTGAAAAGAACAATAGAGCACCCTTCTTTCTTCCGAATTAGCAGAGTTAAACTCTTAGCTGTGAAGAGAAAAATGAAACTTTAAGAGCAAACGGCTGAACAACTAGCTCAGGATGAATCCACATCTTTAAGGGATGTCTCTATTCCAAAATGATGAATGAAGAGTTAAGAGAGCAACAAAGGAAGTGGGGTGAACACAGCCATGTATTGCCAATTTAATGAAAAGGTATTCACTCCACAGGAAGACCTGAAGCATCTCACATATTAGATAATTTGGGTTCGGAGTGAACAAATAGAGAACATTGCCTTGAACACAAAATAAGGGTGGAGGAAATGCAAAAAATGGGTGGAGATGTACAGTGCTCATAATGAGGAGATGCAAACCATTAGTGAGATAGGAATTTCAGAAATAAATGCCAACAATGAGGCTGTAGTGAGAATTCAAGTGGGTCATAGAAACTGAACAATTATTGAAGAAGGCGTGTTGAAGAGATGCAGGCTTCAAAGAAAACCAATCTGTACATATCAGCAAACTACCTACATGACATAGATTCAATTATTGTAGTTAAAATTTCCTTTGGAAAGGACAGAATGTCATAGAGGTATCTTTTGCCTTTAAGAAATGTCAATTTTAAAGATCCCAAATGTTGTGCATAACTAAGGTTGCAACTCCACCTATCAGTTCTGTGCAGCAGCGCACATTAAAACCAGCTGGTCTGCTATAGTGCCTATTTTACTACTGATGATATGTTTTACTATTTCAATTAAACTTAACCATAATCAATCCCTGAGGAGTGTTTGTTAGACCAATATTATCACCATGACAGTTAACTGTGCACAATACAAACAGTCCAGCTTTTCCAGTATCTTTATTCAACTAGATAGATGCCCTCACCTCCATCCAAGGCCCTAAAGGAGCCTTCCACATCTTTCAAAGTTTTACCTGCACATCCACCAATATCATTTATTGTATCTGTTGCTCCCAATGTGG
Organism: Hemiscyllium ocellatum; assembly: GCF_020745735.1. Taxonomy (NCBI): domain Eukaryota; kingdom Metazoa; phylum Chordata; class Chondrichthyes; order Orectolobiformes; family Hemiscylliidae; genus Hemiscyllium; species Hemiscyllium ocellatum. The sequence continues at coordinate 85,442,721 of NC_083408.1, forward strand.
TCTCCTCTACACTGGGGAGACTGGACGCCTCTTAGCAGAGCGCTTTAGGGAACAACTCCGGGACACCTGCACCAATCAACCACACCGCCCTGTGGCCCAACATTTCAACTCCCCCTCCCACTTTGCCGAGGACATGGAGGTCCTGGGCCTCCTTCACCGCCGCTCCCTCACCACCAGATGCCTGGAGGAAGAACGCCTCATCTTCTGCCTCGGACCACTTCAACCCCAGGGCATCAATGTGGACTTCAACAGTTTCCTCATTTCCCCTTCCCCTACCTCACTCTAGCTCCAAACTTCCAGCTCAGCACTGTCCCCATGACCTGTCCAGACTTGGCCTACCTGCCTATCTCCTTTTCCACCTATCCACTCCACCCTCTCCTCCCTGACCTATCACCTTCATCCCCTCCCCCACTCACCTATTGTACTCTATGCTTCTTTCTCCCCAACCCCACCCTCCTCTAGCTTATCTCTCCACACTTCAGGCTCTCTGCCTTTATTCCTGATGAAGGGCTTTTGTCCGAAATGTCGATTTTACTGCTCCTCGGATGCTGCCTGAACAGCTGTGCTCTTCCAGCACCACTAATCCAGAATCTGGTTTCCAGCATCTACAGTCATTGTTTTTACCTGGTGCATCATAGTAGAGGTCACAAGACTACAGCAAGCCAAGAGGCACATTTGTGTACTATTACATTTCTATCCTATACATAACCTGACCTTAGAATACAATGCTGAAGAATAATGTACTCTGACATGTTGTCTTTCGATTGAGAAGTGAAACCGAGGCCTCATCTAGGCAAATATAAAGGCATCAGTTAAAGGAAAAGCTGGGGGTTATATCCTTTGTCCTGGTCAATATCCATTTCTTAATGAATGTCCCACAAAACCAGATTATTTTGTCAATATTGCATTGCTGAATGTGGAAGTATACCGAGCAGAAATTGGCTGTTGCATATCTAAATTACAACAGTGACAACACAGTGTAATTCACTGGTTGTAAAGTTTTTGAAAATGTGTTGCTGGTTAAAGCACAGCAGGTCAGGCAGCATCCAAGGAATAGGAAATTCGACGTTTCGGGCATAAGCCCTTCAACTTTAACCGTAAAGTTTTTGAAACAAGGTGAAAAGTGCTATATAAATTGCAAGATATTTCTTATAAAAAGAAAGCACAGTAAGGGCTGGAGTCAAATTGTGTCAGGGAGTTACTAAACCGGATGTAGAGAATATGTACCTAAATGTGACTGCAGGAGAAATCATTTGAATACTGCAACTAAGATGTGTACGAGAAGAGTGATTTTCATGAACAGCAAAAGTTTCAACACCTACTACATAATGATTTTTGAGTCAGGGTCATCTGTCTGCACTGCTCTATGGTGATGAATTAATTTTCGTGGCATGAGATAATTTCTGACTGCCAAAATTAGTAGAACTGGCACATTATCAGATAACTTGCAAAAGAGCTGCAGAATTCATTACTTTTGATGTCACAATATGACTTAACCAGTTTTATGGATTATGCTGAAGCCTTGCGTTTGCAAGGCTCAAAGTCCAAATGTGTGTAATTTTAATGGTCATGCAGAAGTGTAAATGACACATGCTTTGGTTGGAATTTATATAAAGAACTCCTCCAATGAACTATCATGGAGCTTAGACAGGAAGCTCCTAAGATATCTGTCCAGGCCACCAAAACAAACAAATCTTTCTTTATTTATGTAAACTCAATGTAACTTACTGCATGAAATTCACCCTCTCCATCTCAGCAGCTGTATGAGGCTGGAAATTTCTGGGCAGGAAATCATTTGCTTCCAGTGGTACAATGCAGATCGCCCTGAATTCATTGTGGCAGGCAGCATGGACCATAGCAGTTCAATAGCCTGCCTGTCCTTAGATTTGACACAAGTCTGCATTTGAATTTTTCTCCCTTCATGTCTTACAAAACACATTAAATTCCTTGTTCCTGAAACTATATTGTGATTCTTTTCTGTTATACGTTCTTCACATCCTTCCTCAAGTGTGGTGCCAAGAACGGGGCACAATAAGCCAATGGTGCAGATTGTATTTTATATAGATTCATTATTCGGACTTTCTGTGACTGTCTTGTTTTGCACTCAATGTTTCTATTTATAAAGTCCAGGATCCAGTATACATCTGGTGTTGGGAAGATCAGCATGGACAGATGCAAAAATTGCTGGAATAGCTCAGCAGGTCTGAAAGTATCTGTGGAGAAAAATCAGAGTTAACATTTCGGGATTGTTGACCCTTCCTCAGAATGGACACAGAACTAGCTAACCTATGGGAAACAGTCAGGACAAATGGGTAATTTTCAGAATTGTAAAGTGTAATTAGTGGAATGCCACAGGGATCAGAGTTGATGTATCAACTACTTATGATCTATATAAAGACGACTTAGATGAAAGGATGATCTGAATTGGAGCCAAAGTTGCTGACCATAAGGGCCATCTTGTGGCACAGTGGTAGTGTTCCCATCCTTGGACTGACAGGCCTGGGTTCAAGTCACACCTGCTCCAGAGGCATGTAATATCATCTCTGAACAGGTTGATTATAAAAGTAGGTTAATAAAAAAGGAGTGAAAAAGCAAATTGTGAGTATACATAGTGAACAAAATTATGATGTTGGAAAATTTGAGATTGCTTTGGAAGGAAAAATAGAAAAGCTTAAACGGATGGAGGCTGCAGTGCAGAGGGATTGGATGTCTTCATACTTGAATTACAAACGCAGCATATAAGTACGACAAGTAATCAGGAAAACAAATGGAATATTAGCTTTTATTGTAAGGAGAATGGATTACAAAAATAGTGGTCTTGACATAGCTGTACAGGGCATTGGCAAGACTGCACCTAAAGGACTGTGAACAGTTTTGGATTGAAGATTCAGTAGGTTGATTCCAAGGTTAAAAGAGCTGTCTTGTGAAGAAAGGTTTACTAGATTGGGCCTATACTCATTGTAGTTCAAAAGAATGAAAGATGGTCATATTGAAACACAAAATTCTATAGGAGATTGACAACTTATATGTCAAGAAGATGACTACCTTCATGGAGAGATCTTGAACTAGAAGGCACACTTTCAGAATAAGGATGAAGAGAAACTTCCTCTCTCAGAGGTTGTTCAATGTTTAGAACTGTCTACTTCAGAAAGCAGCGGGGTGCTGAATATATTGAAGACTGAGTTATACAGATTTTGATCTACGAGCAGGCTGAGGCTTGTGAGCAGCAGGAAGGTAAAGTTAAAACACAATCTGATCAGGTATTATGTTGTTATTTTATTTTTAGTTCAAATATTTTGTAACATACCACTGGGGCAGATGTGAATTTAACCATGAAGTCTTCGCTCAGAGTTAGGGATTCCACCATTGTACTACAACAGCCCTTAAATTTTAGTTTGACCGGCTACCATGATGGGATTTGGTCCCATATCCCCACAGCATTAACCTATGTTCTGAATTACTGGTCAAGTGAAATTACCAATACACCATCTTGCATCATCCTTTATCTTACTAAGAAAGGTTTGGTAGACCAAGTTGCCCACACTGACTGCCATTTCTTTCTTATAGGCCCAGTTTGCTGCATGCCTCTCATCTTTTGTTCAGGTAGTGGAATCAAGTCATGAGTGATGTATACAGCTGGTATTCTTTACCATGTTTGGATGTTCATGCTGTTACCTAAGGTAACACATAGGTTAAATGCTACAGAATAAGTGCTAAGTAGCTCCTGCAAAGATAGTGGACATTTACCAACCATCTCATGGGCGTGGTCACAGCAAATTGGTGAACTGCAGACACTTGATGCTTTTTCCTTTTATTTTGTGTCTCTCCCCAGGTCACTCAAAACAAACTGCAAACTAATACATTATTTTAATTTCAGGGCAACTACGTAAGCTCCCTAAACTCAGCAGTCCTTCATTTTCTGGCCCATACCATACTAACTGACTGACTTTCTCAAATGGACTGTCTTTGTGTCAATGACAACCACTAAGCAATGGCACTGATTTTACTCATCATGTATGGACGTGTGAGATTATTCCCTGCGTATGAGGTTCTGAAATGTTGCTTCCTGGCTGGATCATATAGAACTAGGGTGGTGGTGGACTGGGGATTAGAGGAGGGTAGCACAAGATGGAGGTGTCATTTTGCTGATGGCATCAGAATTACCTTTAGTCCAGAGAATTTCCTGGTGAAACCCTCTGCAAAATGTTTGCTTGTGGATGTCCTGATGATTGTCACTTTTCAAGTATGAATCATATATGAATCTCATAGCATTCCAATGTCCTGCTGTACTCATTGTTCCTGTGTACAGACAAAGCAAGGGTGCTATGTGCATCACAAAAAATACAACAACCTTCCAAACATGCCCACTATCAGCTTCCATAACTGTTTCCCACCACTGATATTCTGGTTGCTGTCACAGCTTTGGAGATGTCTCTGGTGAAAATGTAAGGAGATGGGAACACAGTGAGGAGATAGCCCAAATTATTCTTTTCCTATTTTTATGTTATCCTTTCCAGCTCTTTTTTCAAAGCTTCTGGGTAAAAAAATCCTCCTAATCCTGTGTTTCAACCTTCTAATCCTGCGTCTGCAGTTCCGAACACCTTACCAACAAATTCTCTAATTTCTGTATCATTGCACTGATTTTTCATTGTGCTCTATTGGTAAAATTTAATGAATAACAAAAGTACAAAACATTTTTTGTTTATATTTGCATTGGATTTTCCAAATATGTTGGGATCAATACTTTATATTAAAATTAGTGAGTAGGTGCCAGTATCTGTAGACACAACACTATTTAGTGACAGCATAGAGTTATTTAATGTAACATGACAGGGCCCCCTAAAGGAAAATTTATGAATCTGGTCTTTGGCAAAAACAGTCTAAAAAAGGAAATCCAAAAGATTCATAATATAAATGTAAAGATGAAAAAAATTAAATATGAAATGGATTTGCAAATTTGTATCTAAATGTCCCAGATTTAAAAGCTGTTTCAATCTTTTCCTATCTCTTCCTTTCCAATATATCATTGCTCTCTTCCTATTTGTTTTTCCTCCAACCCTTATACATTTCCATTCCTCTCCCCTCACACTTGCTGTTCTTTCCTCTCCTGCTATTTTTCACCCCTTTTCATCCAAACCTTCTCTGTCAACCACCTTTCTTTATTTCTCTTACATCTCCCCTGCACATCCCCTCTCGCAACCACCTTATTTTTGCATTGTTTTGTAATTATGTCTGTCTCAAACAAGTAGGTCATCCCTTCACTTACTATTCAGCTGTTGATATTTTACTCACACCGTCTGACACTTGATCACCTGCAGAAACATGTCATTAAGCCTGTTGACACCCCACTCACACGAGATGTACCATCTTTTGATCTCTCTGCCCAAAAAATTCTGTGCCTGTGAGTTTCTCTTCACTTCACCTGACAAAGAAGCAGCGCTCTGAAAGCTTGTGATTTTAAATAAACCTGTTGGACTATAACTTGTGTGACTTCTGACCTTTCAAATTTAATTGAGATTTCTGGACAGCATTCTGGAAGCAGAACTCTGATGATGCCCCTCGACCTGAGCAGTGCCATACTGGGATGGTGCACCATAAATTAAGTCGTGCTATTTGTGGAGTCATGGCAAATATTATGTTTTTTTCAAGGTATGCAAAGTTAACCAATTAACAAGATCAGCGAGAAAATGCTTCCCAATTGAAGACAACATTCATGTTTGTCAAGACTCTGGCTGTCAATGTGTGGAACATGGACGTAGTAGTGTCCACTTCAACACTGTGGATACACCTCCCATATCCACTTAAAAAGGGACTTATCTCGGGAGTCGGGCCTCCATTTTGACAAAACGGCAAGGAGAGAAGATGAAGTGAAGTGAGCAGTGCCAGGAAGGGTAGGTTTTCCCACTTAAAAAGGGACTAACCTCAGGGGTCAGGCCTCCATTTTGACAGAGCGGCAACGAGAGAAGGTTGAGTGAAGCGAGGGCTGGCGGGAAAGGTAAGTTTTCCTGTTTAAAAAGGGACTTACCTTGGGAGTCAGGCCTCCATCTTGACACAGCAGCAAGGAGAGAAGATGGAGTGAAGTGAGGGCAAGTACTTCACACAGAGGGTAGTGGGCGTTTGGAACATGTTGCCAGCAGAGGTGGTAGAGGCAGGCACAGTAGGTTCATTTAAGATGCGTCTGGATAAATGCATGAGTAGGTGAGGAGTAGAAGGATACAGATGCTTCAGAATTGGACGACAGGTTTAGACTTGACATTTGGATCAGCTCAGGCTTGGAGGGCCGAAGGGCCTATTCCTGGGCTTTTAATTTTCTTTGTTCTTTGTTTATCCACCTAGTAAGCTGTGTGTTGTTAAGGGAATATTCCATTCACCACTCAAGTTTCATTTGCAGTTATTAATTATATTTTCCCTCATTCTCTTCATCTGCAGAATACTATAGTCATCACCTCAGATCTCAGGGGATGAGTGTGAAAGCCAACTACAAGAGACTTTCTCTTTTCTTTTTCTTTCTCCTCTCTCTCTGTATCTTCTCAGTCTCCGCATTTCTCTATCATTTCTTCCTTTCTTATTCTTCTTCACATTCTCTTTTGTGACTCATCTCTCTTCTTCCTGCCTCTTCTTTCTTCTTTCTCTCTTTCTCCACCTCAAGCACTCTCTCTTCCCCCCCCCCCCCCCCTCTTCCCTTGCTTTGGCCTTTTTCTCCCTATTCTCTATCCCTTTTTCTTTCTCATTCTCTCTTTCTTCTCTCCTCTTTCTCAGCATTCTTCTTCCCCTCTCTCTTTTCTTTCTCTAATCTTCCATTCTTCCTCTTTTCTCTCCTTCTTTGCTCTTTCTGTCTCACCTTATTTGTCTTTCTCTCTTCTCCCTCACCTCTCATTTCTCTTCTCTAGCTGCTCCTTTCTTCCTCTTCCCTTGCCTCTGATTTTCTTTCCCTCTCTTCATTTCTTCTTTTTTGTTTTGCTCTCTTCTCTTTCCTCTTCCATCATCACTTTGTTCTCTATTCTTTTCTTCCTTTTCTCTTCTTCAATTGCTGCTCTTTTCCTGTCCACTCTTTCTTCTGTACATTTTTATCCTCTCTCACTCTTTTATCTCTCTTGCCTCTTCTCTCACCTTCTAATCCCGTCTCTCCTCCTTCTACCTCTCCTCTTCCGTATCTATCTCTCCCATCTCTCTACTATCCCTCTGTCACCTCTCCCTCATCACTTCACCTCTCTCCCTCAGTCTTCTCTCTCTCTCTTCCCCTTGTTTCTCTTTCTTTTAATGCTTTTCTTCTCACTTTGCCTGTCACTCTGTTCCTCATGACTCCTTTCTCTATTTCTCTTTTCTCCTACTTCTTGTATTCCTAGTCTCTTCTCAGTACGTTAGTATTCCCTTTCAGTTCCAAATCATTTGCAACATAACTTCAATCACCTGCTTGTTCAAAAAAATAATGCTTGGCAGGGTTGCCAGGTTACTTTCAAAACTGTTACACTCTTTCAAATACTGATTTTTAAAACAGCTCTTCCTCATTTATATCCATAGCTTCTTAATTTAAAAAAAATCATGGTCCTTCAACTTCATTCGCTTTTGTTTTAATCTTTGTTTCTTTCTTCTTATCTTCTTCTTCTTCTACCTCTCATTTCTCTTCTTCTCAACCTCTTTCTCTCTCTCCTCCCTTCTTTCTTCTCTCTCTGTTCTGTCTCTTCTCCCTCTGCTCCTTTCTGTGTTTTCTTTCTGTCTCATTCTTATCCTTCCTAGCATCTCAGACTTATTTTTCTTCCTCAGTCTTCTCTGAATTGTCTTTTCTCTCTCTCTTCTCCTCCTTCTTGTCTCATCGGTCTGTTTTGTCTCACCCTCTCATTCTTCTTTTCCATCTTTCACTTATCTCCTGTTTCTTCCTGTTTTCTCATTGTTTCTCCTCTCTCTGTTGTCACTTTCTTTTTAAAAATCTCTTTCTGTTTCCTTACAGTCTCTTCCCTCATCTCACTCCTCTTTTCCTCATTATCTCTTCTCCTTTTCTCTGTTCTTCTCTCCTTTTCTCCTTCTGTTTCTTCATTCTTTTTGCTCTTCTCTGCACATTTCTCACATCTCGATCTCTGTTCTCCTCCCTCTTCTACTTTTCAGCTCTCTTCACTTATTATCCTCTTATCTTTCAATTCTTCATTCTCTCATCCTTCTTTGTTCTTTATCTTTTTAATTAATCTTCCTATTCCTCTTCTCTCACACTGTTTTATTCTCTCTGGCTGTTCTGTCTCTTTACAATCTCTTTCTCCTTTTCTGCCTCTTCTTTCTCCCTTCTGCTTCTCCCTTTCTCTGTTCTCCTATCTCTCTCTGGTACAGTTGAGCAAAGAATCGAGTCAAACAGTCAGGGCAGATAGGAACAAAGCAGAGAAAACAAGGTAGGACTGATAAGTTAAACTGCATTTATTTCAATGCAAGAGACCAACAGGGAAGGCAGATGAGCTCAGGGCACAGTTAGGAACATGGGACTGGGATATCATAACATTTACTGAAAAGTGGCTTGGGGGTGGACAGGACTGGCAACTTAATGTTCCAGGATATAAATGCTACACGAACAATAGAAAGGGAGGCAAGGAAGGAGGGTGAGTGGGGTTTTTGGTAAGGAATACAATACAGCTGTACTGAAGGAGGAAATTTCTGGAAATACATCCAGGGAAGTTATTTGGGTGAAACTGAGAAATAAAAAAGGGATGGTCACTTATTAGGATTGTATTATAGACCCCCTAATAGTCATTCTAACTTTCCAAACAGAAACTGGGACTGCCATACTGTTAAAAGGTTTAAATAGAGAGGAATTTGTTAAGTGTGTACAAGAAAAAATTCTGGTTCAGTATATGGATGTACCTACTAGAGAAAACTTGACCTACTCTTGGGAAATAAGGCAGGGCAGGTGACAGAAGTGTCAGTGGGAGGGGGAGCACTTTGGGGCCAGTGACCATAATTCTGTTAGTTTTAAAATAGTGATGGAAAAGGATAGACTCGATCTAAAAGTTGAAATTCTAAATTGCACAAAGGCTCATTTTGATGGTATCGGCAAGAACTTTCGAAAGCTGATTGGGCGCAGATGTTCGCAGGTAAAGGGATGGCTCGAAAATGGAAAGCCTTCAGAGACAGTAAATTCCTGTGAGGGTGAAAGGAAAGATTGGTAGGTATAGGGAATACTGGATGATGAGAGAAATTGAGGCCTTTGGTTAAGACAAAGAAGGAAGCATATGTCAGGTATAGACAGGATCGGATTAGTGGTGCTGGAAGAGCACAGCAGTTCAGGCAGCATCCAAGGAGCAGCGAAATCGACGTTTTGGGCAAAAGCCCTTCAGACAGGATAGATTGAGTGAATCCTTAGAGTATAAATGCAGTAGGAGGATACTTAAGAGGGAAATTAGGAAGGCAAAAATGAGACATGAGATAACTTTGGCAAATAGGATTAAGGAGAATCCAAAGGGTTTTTACAAATACATTATGGACAAAAGGTTAACTAGGGAGAGAATAGGGCCCCTCAAAGATCAGCAAGGCGGTTTTGTGTGAAGCCGCAGGAGATGGGAGAGACACTAAACAAGTATTTTGCATCAGTGTTTACTGTGGAGAAGGACATGGAAGACCCTAATAGTCAGAGGGAAATTGAGAAACAAGAGGGGAATTGAGAAACAAACTTGTAAGGAGATCTCAGCTATCTGTAAGAATAATAGGGTGTTATGACAGTAGAGTTTAACTTTCCAAACATAGACTGGGACTGCCATATTGTTAAAGGTTTAGATGTAGAGGAATTTAAGTGTGGACAAGAAAATTTTCTGCTGAAAATGTGTTGCTGGAAAAGCGTAGCAGGTCAAACAGCATCCAAGGAGCAGGAGAGTCGACGTTTCAGGCATGAGCCCTTCTTCAGGAGCCCTGAAGAAGGGCTCATGCCCGAAACGTCGACTCTCCTGCTCCTTGGATACTGTCTGACCTGCTGCGCTTTTCCAGCAACACATTTTCAGCTCTGATCTCCAGCATCTGCAGTCCTCACTTTCTCCTAGAAGAAAATTTTCTGATTCAGTATGTGGATGTACCTATTGGAGAAGATACAAAACTTGACCTAATCTTGAGTAATAAGGCAGGGCAGGTGTCTGAGTTGTCAGCGGGGGGCACTTTGGGGCCAGAGACTACAATTCTATTAGCTTAAAAACGTGATGAAAAAGGATAGACCAGATCTAAAGATTGAAGTTCTAAATTGGAGCAAGGTCAATTTTGACGGTATTAGGCAAGAACTTTCAAAAGCTGATTGAGTGCAGATGTTCGCAGGTAACAGGGTGGCTGGAAAATGGGAAGCCTTCAGAAATGAGATAACGAGAGTCCAGAGAGTCCAGTTTCATCATTATATTTCTGTTAGGGTGAAAGGAAAGGTTGCTAGGTGTAGGTAATGCTGGATGACTAGAGAAATTGATATTTTGGTTAAGAAAAAGAAGGAAGCATATGTCAGATATAAATAGGATAGATTGAGTGAATCCTTAGAAGAGTATAAAGGCAGTAGGAGTATACTTAGGGAAATCGAGAGGACAAAAATGGGACATGACATAGCTTTGGCAAATAGGGTTAAGGAGAATCCAAAGGCTTTTTACAAATACATTAAGAATAAAAGGTAACTCGGGAGCGAATAGAACCCCTCAAAAATCAGCAAGACACTCTTTGTGTGGAGTCGCAGGAAATGGGGGAGGTACTAAACGAGTATTTTGCATCAGTGTTTACTGTGGAGAAGGACTTGGAAGATATAGAATGTGGGGAAATAGATGGTGACATCTTGAAAAAATGTCCATATTACAGAGGAGGAAGTGCTGGATGTCTTGAAAAGCATAAAAGTGGATCAATTCCCAGAACCTGATCAGGTTTACCCTAGAACTCTGTGGGAAGCTAGGAAAGTAATTGCATGGTCCCTTGCTGAAATATTTGTATCATCGATAGTCACAGGTGAGGTGCCAGAAGACTGGAGGTTGGCTAATGTGTTACCAGTATTTAAGAATGGTGGTAAGGACAAGCCAGGGAATTATAGACCGGTGAGTCTGACGCCGTGGTGGGAAAATTGTTGGAGGGAAATCTGAGGGACAGGATTTACACATATTTGGATAGGTAAGGACTGATTTGGGATAGTCAACATGGCTTTGTGCATAGGAAGTCATGTCTCACAATCTTGATTGAGTTTTTTGAAAAAGTAACAAAGAGGATTGATGAGGGCAGACCGGTGGACGTGATCTGTACGGACTTGTTAGGCATTCGACAAGGTTCCTCATGGGAGACTGGTTAGCAAGGTTATATCTCATGGCATACTGGAAGAACTAGCCATTTGGGTACAGAACTGGCTCAAAGGTAGAAGAAAGAGGGTGGTGGTGGAGGGTTGTTTTTCAGACTGGAGGCCTGTGACCAGTGGAGTGCCACAAGGATCGGTGCTGGGTCCACTACTTTTTGTCATTTATATAAATGACTTGCATATGAATAAAGAAGTTATAGTTAGTATAGCTTGCAGATGACACCAAAATTGGAGGTGTAGTGGACAGCAAATAAGGTTACCTTTAGATTATAACGGGACCTTAATCAAGTGGGTCAATGGGCTGAGGAGTGGCAGATGGAGTTTAATTCAGATAAATGCGAGGTGTGCATTTTGGAAAAGCAAATCTTAGCAGGACTTATACACTTAATGCTAAGGTTCCAGGGAGTGTTGCTGAACAAAGAATCCTTGGAGTGCAGGCTCATAGCTCCTTGAAAGTTGTATCGCAGGTAGATAGGATAGTGATGAAGGCGTTTAGTCCGCTTTCCTTTACTGGTCAGAGAATTGAGTATAGGAGTTGGGAGGTCATGTTGCAGCTGTACAGGACATTGGTTAGGCCACTGTTGGAATATTGCGTGCAGTTCTGGTCTCCTTCTTATCGGAAGGATGTTGTGAAACATGAAAGGGTTCAGAAAAGATTTACAAGGATGTTGCCAGGGTTGGAGGATCTGAGCTATAGGGAGAGGCTGAATGGGCTGAGGCTGTTTTCCCTGAGACTCGAAGGCTGAAGGGTGAACTTATAGAGGTTTATAAAATCCTGAGGGGCATGGATACGATAAATAGAAAATGTCTTTTCCCTGGTGTGGGGGAGGGGGCAGAGCTAGAGGGCATAGGTTTAGGATGAGAGGGGAAAGATATAAAAGGGTCCTAAGGGGCAATTTTTTCATGCATCTTTGGCATCTCTTTCCTTCTCTCTCTCACTTTTGTCCTGTTTCTTCCAGTTCTCTCATTGTTTCTTCTCTCTCCCCCTGTTTCTGCTCTTTTTCTGTCTGCTTTCTCTTATTGTCCCTTCTTTCTCATCTTCCTTTTCCTCATTACCTTTTCTTTCATCTGTTCCCTCTCATCTTGATTTTCTCTTATATCATTACTTGTTCCCTTTCTCTCAATTCTTCACTTCTCCTCTTTTCTCTTATTCTTTTCTCATATTGCATTCTCTCATCCCTCCATCTTTCCTGTTCACTCCTTTTTGCTCCTCTTCCCTTGTTATTCTCCCTTCTCTTTAATTCATTTATCTCTTCACTCTCTCTTGTTCACTCTTTCTCCTTCTCTGCCTCTTCCATGTTTCATCTCCCACTTACACTGTTCTCTTTTGCTTCTTTCTCCTATCATTTTCTCTTATTATTTCTCTCCTCTTCTCCCTCTCTGTGTTGTCTCACTTTGCTTCTCCTTTCTTCTGTTTCCTGTCTCTTCTGTCTGCTCTTTCTCTCTCTTTTCCTTCTCAGTTTTCACTCTTCTCTCCTGTTACATTGCTATCTCAGAACTCCTTCTTCTTCCTTTTCTCTTAATCTCCCTCCCATTTTTCACTTTTAGTTTTCATTCTGCTCTTCTCTGTTTTCTATCCTTTTCGCTCTTTTTCTCTTCCACTTTTTTTTCTAAGCTCAGACTCCTATTTATTCACTTTAGCTCCACCTTCAATACCATAATTCCAACTAAATTCATCTCTGAACCCCAAGACTTAGGACTCTGCTCCTCCCTCTGCAAATGGATCCTCAACTTTCTGACCCTCAGCCCTCAATAGTCAGGATAAGTGACAACATCTTTCCCATGCTAAACATCGATACTGGTGTCCCATAAGGCTATGTACTCAGCTCCTTGTACACTCACAACTCTGTGGCCAAACTCTGCTCTAACTTCATTTACAAGTTTGGTGACACCATCTTTGTGAGTTGGATTTTAAACAATGATGAGATGGAGGACAGGAAAGAGATAGCGAGCTGAGTGCAATGGTGTAAAGACTTCACTTTCTCTCTCAATGTCAGCAAAATGAAGGTACTGCTCATTGACTTCCAGAAGCAGGCAGAGGAATACCCTCCTATCTAAATCAATGCTGTTGAGGTGGAGATCGTCGAAAGCTTCAAGTTCCTAGAAGTAAAGATCACCAACAATCTGTCTTGGTCCATCCATGTCAACACTACGGTTAAGAAAGCACACCAATCCTTCTACATCCTCAGAGTAATTCAGCATGTCCATTATGACTCTTACTATTTTTTATAGATGTATCATAGTGAACATTGTACCCGGATGCATCACAGCTTTGTATGGCAACTGCTCGCACAGGACGTTACGGAGAGTCATGAACATAGCTCAGTTCATCACGTTAACCAGCCTTACTTCCATTGACTCCACCTATACTTGGTCTCCCCTCTCCTTTTTGTTTTTCCTCTAATTTTCTCTTAAGCGTCTCTCATGTCTTGCAATTCTTTGCTGTCTCTAATTCTTCAGCTACTTCTTCTTCCTGTTCTTGATCTTTTTGCTTCTCACGATTTTTTCTGCTTCTCTGTCAGACTTTTTCCCGGTCTCTTCATTCTTTCACACTTTCTCCTTCTGTCTCCTCTTCCCCCTTTTTGCTTCCAACTTTGTCTTCCCTCTTTTTTCTCTCACATCACCTTTGTTCTCCTTTTTTCTTACACTTTTCTCATCTTTTTGTTTCATATTTCTGCTTCTTTTTATCCTCTCTTTGCTGCTCTCCTTTTGCGTCATTTTCTTCACTGACTCTACTCTTCACTCCCTCACATACATTCTTTCTCATTCTGTCTCTCCTTGTTCTGCCTTTCCTCCTTTATCCTCCATTTTCTCTGGTCTCTTGCTTCTTCTCTCATCCTTTCCTTTTTTCGCTTGTTTCTTCCTGTTCTCTGTGTTCCTTCTCTCTCTATTCCTTTTTTGTTGCATCAGTTTTCTCACTTATGTGTTTCTTCTCTCTTGCTTCTCCAGTTTCTTCTCTTCATCTCTCACATCTGTTATCCTTCTCTCCCTGTTTTCGCCTCTCTTTTCTCTTAATCTTCTCTTTCATCTTTCACATCTCCTATTCATCTGCTTCTCCCTCTTTCTGTTCTCCTGTTTGTTCCTCTTCTCTCTCTTCTCTCACTTCCTCTCACTCCATCTCTTATCTGGCTTTTCACTCTTGCTCTTCAACTTTCTTTTCTTCATTCTTCCTCTTATGTCTCTTCCCTCATCTCTTTTCATGTATTCTTATAATTTCTCTCATTCCTCCTCTTCTCTGTCCCTCCGTTTCCTTTCTACCCTTCGATTCTCCTCTCTCCTCTCTGTCACATCACTCTCTCTCTCTCTCTCTGATATCTCTCTTCTCTAAAGAATCTCAGGTAACACCATATAGAAGTGACATTTTAGCCCATCAAGTCTGTACCATCAAAAATAAACTACTACTTACATAAGATCCCATATTCATGTAGCAGGCCTGTAGTCCTTGAATGTTATGATAACAAATGTTCTTCTTAAAGGTTGTGAGGTGTCCCACCTCAACTACTGCCTAAGCAGTGCAGTCCTAGCCCCCATCCTCTGGCTGAAAAGGTTTTTCCTCAAGATTCCTCTAAATCTCTTGCCTTTCACTTTAAATTTGTGCCTCCTTGTTATTGATGCTTCTGTCTCTTCATTCTCTCTTCCTCTTCTCTTTCCTCCATCGCTACCTACTTCTCTCCTGTTTCTTCATGTTATTTTATTGTGTCTTATCTCTCCACCTGCCTACCTTTCTTCTCTCTCTCTCTCTAGGAGCAAATTAGTGAAGATGCTGGAATCTGTACTGAAATCAAAAATGCTGGAGATCACAGTGGGTCAGGCAGCATCCATGGAAAGAAAGCTGTGATCAGCCATAGTGTCAGAGATATACAGTGTAGAGAAAAGATCCGTCAGTCCAACTCATCCATGTCAACCAGAAATCCTAAATCGATCTAGTCTCATTTGCCAGCATTTGGCCCATACCCCTCTAAACCCTTCCTATTCATACACCCATCCAGATGTCTTTAATGTTGTAAATATATGAACCTCCACCACTTCTTCTGGTAGCTAATTCTATATACACACAACATTCTGCATGAAAATGTTAACCCTTTGCTCCCTTTTAAATTTTTCCCCTCTCACGTTAAATCTGTGCCCTCAGGACAAACAGTCAAGGTATCTTATAAAATCACCTGTGATGATTTTATAAACTTCTATATGGTCACCCTCCCAGCCTCTGATGCTCCAGGGAAAATAGCCCTCACCTATTTAGCCTCTCCCTATAGCTCAAACTCTCCAACTCTGGCCAAGATCCTTGTAAATCTTTTCTGAACCCTTTCAAGTTTCACAACATTCTTTGTGTAGCAGGGTGACCAGAATTGCATGCAGTATTCCAACAGTGACCCAATCAATATCCTGTATAGTCGCAACATGACCTCCCAACTTCTGTATTTAATGCACTGACCATTAAAGGCAAGCATACCAAACACCTTCTTCACTATTCTTTCTACCTTTGACTCCATTTTCAAGGAAATAGGAAGCTGCACTCCAAAGTCTCTTTCACCAGCACTTTTTTGTTTTCTTCTGTCTTTTACACAGTCTGTTTTTCACTGTCTCTTTCTCTTTTCTTGTTTTCCTTGTTATCTCTTTTTCTCCTACCTGTCTCTTCTCTTTGTTTCTTCTCCTTTTTCTGTTTCTTTTCTCACATCTCTTTCTCTCTCTCCTCGTCTCTACATTCTCTCATTCCTCGTCTTTCTCTTCTCTTTCTTTCATTCTTCTGCTTTCTCTTTCTGTTTTGTCTTCTTTTTACTCCACACTACCAAGAATCCTGCCTTTAAACCTGCATTCAAATTCGACCTTCCAAAGTGAATGACTTCACACTTTTCCAGGTTGAACTCCATCTGCCACTTATCAGCCCAGCTCTGCATCCTGTCAATGTCCTGTTGCAACCTAAAACAGTCCTCTACACTATCCACAACTCCACCAAACTTCGTCTCATTGGCAAACTTACTAATCCACCTTCCACTTCCTCATCCAAGTCATTTATAGTCACAAAGAGCAGAGGTTCCAGAAACAATCCCTGCATAACACCACTGGTCACTGAGCTTCAGACTGAATACTTTCCATCTATCACTACCTTCTGTCTTCTATGGGCCAACCAATTCTGTATCCAGACAGCCAGATTTCCCTGTACCCATGCCTCCTTACTTTCCAAATGAGCCTACCGTAGGGAACCTTAGCGAACGCCTTGTTTAAATCCATGTACACCTCATCCACTGCTTTACCTTCATCAACATGTTTGTCATATCCCCAAATAATTCAATAAGGTTTGTGAAATATGACCTTCTCTCCACAAAGCCATGTGACTATCTCTAATTAAACTATGGTTTTCCAAATAATCATAAATCCTGTCTCTCAGAATTGTCTCCAATACTTTGCCAACCACTGACGTAAGACTGACTGATTATGTAATCCCCAAGGTTATCCCTATTCCCTTTCCTCCTTCCTCTCTCACTCATCAGTAAGGACAGGTGATAACATATCTTTCAGGAGAATCCTCAATATCAGTGCTCTGCAAGGCCATGCACTTAGCTGCTTACTATACTCCTTATATACTCATAACAGTGTGGCCAAATTCAGTTCTAACTCCATTTACAAGTTTGCTGATGATATCACTGTTGTGGTTCAGATCTTAAATGACAAAGAAGCAGGGTACAGGAGAGAGATAGAGAGCTTAGTGGCTTGGTGTAAAGAAAATAATCTCTCCCTCGATGTCAACAAAATTAAGGTGCTGGTCATTGGCTTCAGGAAGCAGAGTGGGAGAATACATCCCTGCCTGTATTAATGGTGTTGAGGTGTAGATGGTCAAGATCTTCAGGTTCTTAGGAATAAAGATCACCCAAAATCTGCCCTGATCCATCCACACTGATGCTATGGTTAAGAAAGCACACTAATGCCCCAACTTCCTCAGAAGGCTAAAGAAATTTAGCATGGCCACAATGTCTCTTACAAATTTTTATTGATGTATCACAGAAAGCATCCAATCCAGATACATCACAGCTTGGTATGGCATCTTCTCTGCCCAAGACTGGAAGAAACTACAGAGAGTTGTGAATGTAGCCCAGTCCAGCCTTCCTTCCATTGACTCCACTTACACTTCCCGCTGCTTCGGCAAAGCAGCCATCATAATCAAAGACCCCTCCCATTCTAGTTATATTCTCTTCTACCCTCTGCTGTCAGGCAGAAAATACAAAAGTTTGAAAAAAACACGTTAACAGATTCAAGAATAGCTTCTTCCACACTGTTATCAGACCTTTGAATGGACCTTGCATAGCATGCTTTTCATTGTATCTTAATACATGTGACAATAATAAATCAAACCTTTGCCCTCTACTCTTGCTGTTCTCTCACTTTTTCTTCTCTTGCGTTCTTCTCGCTTTCATACTTTTCTCCTGTCTCTTCCTATTCTCTCATTTCTTCTACTCTCTCCTTCTTCCTCTGATCTATGCTTTTCTCTTTTGCTTTCTGTTTTCATATTGTCTTCTCTCTCTCTCTCGCTTGCCTTGTTATCTCTTCTTCATCTGGTCTCTTTTCCTTCTTCTATTTCTTCTCTCTTTTTTCTTTATTCTTCTCTCTTAACTTTTCACTCCTTTCATTTTTCTGCTTCTGCCTTTTTCTGTTCACTCTCCTCTCCTTTTCATTTTTTCTCCCTGGTTCTTCACACTCTCTCTCTTCCCCATCTGCTTCCCCCTTTGTTTGTTCTTTGTGTTATGTTTCCCTCTGTCTTTTCTCTCCATCTTCATCTCCCATTGTTTACTCTTTCTTCTTCTTTCTCCTCTTTCACACGTGTTTTTCTTCAGTTTTGCTTTCCCTGTTTGCTTTCTGTCTCCTCTCTCATCTCACTCACTTATATTGGTTTCTCTTCTCTGTCACTGTTTCTTCGCTCTCTCTTCTCTCACATCCCTATCTCTGTTCTCCTTCCCTTCTAGTTTCTCATTCTTCTCTTACCTTTCACTTCTTCCTTTCCTTCATTTTTCTGAATCCCCCTCTTTTTATCCCTCCTGCTTTCTCTCCTTGTGCTTGCTTCTTATTTTCCATCTGACTCTTTTTTCTATCTCTGCACTGTCTTCCACTCTCTTCCCTCCTTTTGCTTCACCTCTCTCTGTTCACCTCCCTTCTCTCTCATCAGTTTTGCCTCCCTCTCTTTTCTTCATCTCCTATGTTCTCACCTCCTTTGCTTCTCTCTTCTACTTCACTTTGGTTTCTCTCTCGTTTTGTCCCATTCTCTCAGTACTTCTTCTCTCTCTTCCTCCCTACTTTGTTGTCTCTCATTTTTCTTCTCCTCTTTGCTCACTGTCCATTTTGTCTCTCTCCCCCCTCTCCTTTTCCATGTCTTCTCTACCTTCTTGCTCATTTTTCTTCTTCTATCTCTATCTCGGTTCTCCTTTCTCCCTCTCATTTCTTGTTCTTCTCTCGTGTCTTTCTGGCATTCATCTACTGCTCCTCCTTTCTGTTCTCTCCCCTTTCTCATCCTCTCTCATGCTTCTCTTCCTTCTTCTCTGACTCTCCTCTTGTCTCTTCACATTCTCTTCCACTCGCTCTTTTCGCTTCTTTCTGTCTCCTTGCTTGAGATTCATTTTTGTGTTTCACCCTCTCTCTATTCTCCTTCATCTGTCTGTCTATTATCTGTTTTGCCTCCTTCCTTCTTTTGTTTCCTTCTTCATTTCCAACTCACTGTTCTCTCTTGCTTGTTCTTCTCTCACTTCTATCCTATTTCTTCTTGTTCTCTCATTGTTTCTTCCCCTTCTCCCTCTTTGTTATCTCTCTCTCATCTTTCTTTTGCTCTGTGCCTACTTTCTCACTGTTTCCCCTCTCTCATCAGTTTTCTCTTCCTTGTTATCGCTTCTTCTTCACCCTGTCTCTTCTGTTTCTTTTCTCTCTCTCCCCTCTCATTCTCTTCTTTTCTTATCTGGTTTCTCGTAAGCTTCTCTCATGTCTTTGCCATCTCTAATTCTTCTGCTTTCTCCTCTTACTGTTTTCACTCTTTTTCGGTCTTCTCTCATGCTCCTTTCTGCTACTCACTTTCCCTTTCTCTTTACACTCTCTTTCCCTTTCTGTCTCCTTCTTCCCACTTCCTGCTTCTACCTCTCTTCTCTTTCTCTCACATCACTATCTCTGTCCTTCTCTCTCTTCTTTTCACCTTTTCCCCCTCTATTTTACTCACCTTTCACTTTTTCATAATTCTGCTTCTCATTTCTATCTTCTCTCCTTTTTGCTTCTCTCCTCTCTTGTTACATTTTTTCAAACACTGACTCTTCTTTTTATCCCTTCAACTCTCTTGCTACCACTTTCTTTCTCATTCTGTCTCTCCTGTTCTTTCTCCTTCTACTTCTCCCTCTTTCTGTCTCTGTCATCTCTCTGTTCTTTGTCTATTTCCCCTTACCCCTCACTCACCTTTCTCTTCTCTTTCCTTCATTTTGCGGGTTCCCCTGTGTTTTATCCCTCCTGTTTTCTCTTCTTGTGCTTGCTTCTTATTCTTCATCTGATTCTTCTTTCTGTCTCTGCACTCTGTCTTCCACTTTCTCTCCTTCTTCATTTGTTCTCTCTCCCCTCCTTTTGCTTCTTCTCTCTCTGTTCACCTCCTTTTTCTCTCATTTGTTTTGCCTCCCTCTCTTCTCTCCTTTATCTCCTATGCTCTCCTCCATTATCTCCCACATTCTCTGTTCTCTCTTGCTTCTTCCCTCTTCTCCTCTAATCCTGCCTCCTAATCAACACCTCCTGGCACTCAGACATGACTAATTTGGCAAGCTACTGCTCTCTGGACCTAGAATATCTTACAATGAAATGCCGACCCTATTTCCTACTTTGCAGGTTCACCTCCATCATCCTGACAGCAGTCTACACACCATCCCAGGCAGAGGTGAAGAAGACACTGGATGAAATTTACAGTGCGACAAATGTTCTGGAGATGAAAATCTCCAAAGTCCTATTCATCTTGGCTGGAGACTTCAACATGGCCAAACTCCTGGAGGAAAATCGCCTTATCTTCTGCCTCGGGACCCTTCAACCCTACGGCATCAATGTGGACTTCACCAGTTCCCTCATTTCCCCACCCCACCCCCACCTTACCCCAGTTCCAACGTTGCAGCCTCAGCACCGCCCTCATGACCTGCCCCACCTGTCAATCTTCCTTCCCACCTATCTGCTCCACCCTCCTCTCTGACCTATCACCATTACCTCCATCCACCTATTGCACTCTTCTCCCCAGCCCCACTACCCCTCCCATTTATCTCTCCACCCCTGAGGCTCCCAATCCTGATGAAGGGCTCCGGCCCGAAACGTTGATTTTCCTGCTACTTGAATGCTGTCTGACCTGCTGTGCTTTTCCAGCAACACACTCTCAACCTCAACATGGTGCTACCAAAATATCACCAACATGCCACCTGCCCTACCAGAGATCCAAACACCCTTGGCCACTGCTACATAGCCATCAAAAATGTCGACCACTCTAGACCCTGCCTGCTTGAAAGCATTGAGCGCATCAGGGGGGAATGTATTTTTGTCTGCTATTTTGTTCTGCTTCATTTTGTATCCCATTATGTTATGTCGGCCTTGCCACAGGCAGCAGTGTCTGTGTGATTAGTTTGGGCCTCTAGCTTGGTACGGTACTGCCTCTTGGCATCTCTGATGGCCTTGTGGCTGAGGATTCTTCTCAGAAATTAGTACAATGCTAGTCTGAAGCAATGGAAGAGCTTCGTTGGGACTGTTTTGAATCGGTGGACTGGACCATATTCAAGAATTCGCTGGACAACCTGGACGAGTATGCCACCACGATTCTGGACTTCATTAGTCAGTGCATAGAGGACTGTGCCAAAGAAGCCAATTCATGTTTTTATCCCCAGAAAGACGAGGCATGCAGCATTCAAAACGGATGACCCAGGTTAAACAGCAAATCCAGGTATGACCTCCACAAGGCCATCAGAGATGCCAAGAGGCAGTACCGGACCAAGCTAGAGGCCCAAACTAATCACACAGACACTGCTGCCTGTGGCAAGGCCGACATAACATAATGGGATACAAAATGAAGCAGAACAAAATAGCAGACAAAAATACATTCCCCCTTGATGCGCTCAATGCTTTCTATGCTCAGTTCAAGCAGACTGCCAATGGCGTGTGCCACCTGCCCTGACAGCCCCTGATGCACCTCTTCCCTCTGTCACCACTGCAGACGTCAGATTGGTCTTCTTACAGTCATACAGCGCAGAAACAGACCCTTCAGTCCAACCAGTCCACGCTGAACATAATCCCAAATTAAACCAGTCCCAAATCCCTCCAAACCTTTCCTATTCATGTACTTATCCAAATGCCTTTTAAATGTTGTAATTCTACCCACATCCATCAGTTTCTCAGGAAGTTCAATCCACATGCAAACCGCCCTCTGTGTAAAAGATTTGCCCTCATGTGTTTTTAAAGCCTCTCTCCTCTCACCTTAAAAATGTGCCCCCTCATCTTGAAATCCCCAACCTAGGGAAAAGACAACTACCATTAACTCTATCTACACCTCTCATTATTTTATAAACTTCAATCAGATCGTCTCTCAACTTCCTATGCTCCAGTGAAAAAGGTACCAGCCTATCCAGGCCCAGACGGAGTCCTTGTTCAGACCAGCTAGTGGAAGTATTCACTGATATCTTCAAACTCTCCCTCCTACAAGCCAAAGCCCCACCTGCTTCAGGAAGACTACCATCATCCGAGTACCACAACTTGGGTCACCTACATCATGTATTATGCAATGCATGACTACTGTCCAGTGGCTCTGACCTCCATAAACACAAAGTGCTTTGAGAGCTTAGTTATGACCTACATCAACTCTAGTCTCCCAGCCTGTTTCGATCCCATGCAATTTGCCTAACAGTGAAACAGTTCCTCGGCGGATGCCATTTCACTAGTCCTACACTCATCCGTGGAACATCTGGACAACAAGGTCACCTACATCAGGCCTTTAACACCATAATCTCTACCAGGCTAATCTCAAAACTCCGAGACCTACATCTCAGCTCCGTCCTCTGCATCTGGATCCTGAGCTTCCTGACCCACAGGCCACAATCATTGAAAAGACAACAGCACCTCCTCCACAATAATCCTCAACCATGGCACCTCACAATGACCCATACTCAACCCCTTACTGTACTCCCTGTACATCCATGAATGTGTAGCCAAATTTCATATGAACGCCATCTACAAGTTTGCTCTTGATACCCCCAATGTAGGCCAGATCTCAAACAATGATAAATCAGAATACAGGAAGGAGATAGAGTGTTTGGTGTAGTGTTGCAATGATAACAGTCTCTCTCACACAATGTCAGCAACCCAAAAGAACTGATCATTGAATTCAGGAATAAGAGGAGGACACATCAATCTACATCAATAGCGCTGAGGTGGAAAGGGTACAGAGAATCAAGTTGCTAGGAATGATGATAACCAACAATGTCATGGGCCTCCCACGTAGATGCGACAGTCAAGAAAGCACAATGTACCTTCCTCGGGAGGCTTAGGAAATTTGGCTTGTCCAGGGGATCCTCACCAACGTTTAAAGATGAACCATATAAAGCATTCTTATTAGGGTGCGTAATGGCTTGGTATGGCAACTGCTCTGCCCAGGACTGTAAAAAGCTACAGCAAGTTGTGTGCACAGCCCAGACTATCACGGAAACCAACCTTCCATCTATAGACTCTATTTACACTTCTTGTTGCTGCAGAAAGGCTGCCAACATCATCAAAGATCACTCCCACCCCAGTAATACTCTTCCAATCTCTTCTGTCAGGCAGAAGATATAGAAGCTTGACCACATGCACCAATGGATTTTTTCCTGCTGTTATCGCACTGCTGAATGGACCACTCTAATTTCAAATTTGATGTTGACCTTATTTTTGTGCACCTTGTATGCAGTTGTAACCGTGTATGCTTCTTTCTGTCTAAGCACTCTATGATCTAAACGTTCTTGTTATCTCTGATCTACCCGCACTGCTCACAAAACCTTTCATTATACTTATGTACATGTGACAACAATAAATCAAATCTTTCACATTTCTGTTGTTTCTTCTTGTTTTCTTGGTGTTTCTTCTCTCTCCTTCTCCATCTTTCTGCTGTTTCTCTCATTTCTTCTTTCTTTAGTTGTCTGTTTTCTTACTACTTTCTTCTGTCTCTTTCTCCTTCGTGTTTCTTCTCTCACACCTGTCTGTTATCCTTCTTTCCCTTTTTTCCTTTCTCCTCTCATTTCTCTTATTCTTCTCTCTCATACTTCATATCTTGGGCGGCACGGTGGCTAGCACTGCTGCCTCACAGCGCCAGAGACCCGGTTCAATTCCTGCCTCAGGCAACTGACAATGTGGAGTTTGCACATTCTCCCCATGTCTGCGTGGGTTTCCTCCCACAGTCCAAAAATGTGCAGGTTAGGTGAATTGGCCATGCTAAATTGACCGTAGTATTAAGTGTAGGGGAATGGGTTTTGGTGGGTCGGTGTGGACTTGTTGGGCCGAAGGGCCTGTTTCCACGCCGTAAGTAATCTAATCTAAATATCTTCTCTTTCTCTAACTCTTCTGCTTCTCCATCTTTCTGTTGTCTCTCCTGTTTACTCCTCTTCTCTCTCTTCACCTCACTCAATTAATCTATTCTCTTATTCACTCTCTCTTCCTCTTCTGTCTCTTCCTGTATCACTCTTCACTCTCCATATCTATTCTTCTTCACTTTCTCATTTCTCTCATTCTCTCTGTCTCTTCTTCTTTCCTCTCTTCCCTGTGATTCTTCTCGGTCACCACAACCTCTCTAAGATCTCTCTTCTCTAAAGAATCTTAGAATTATACTGCACAAAAGAGACAATTCAGTTCATCAAGTCTGTACCGCCAAAAATATATTATTACCTACAAGAGGTCCCATGTTCCTCTACTAAGTCTTGAATATTATGACACCAAGTGTTCATCTACGTTATTCTTAAAGGTTGTGAGGTTTTCTGCCTGAACTACCACCCAAACAGTGCAGTGTTGGCATCCACTCTCCTCTGGGTGAAAAGATTTTTCCCCAAATTCCTTCTAAATCTCCTGCCTTTCACTTTAAAATTGTGCAGTCTTGATTATTGACTCTTCTAAATCTTCATTCTCATTCACTTTCCCCATTCTCTCTTCCTCTTCCGTTTCCTCTTTCTCTACTCACTTCTCTCCTGTTTCTTCATGGTTTCTCATGGTTTCTTTTCTCACCACCTGCATACCTTTCTTCTACCTCTTATTCTTCTCTATTCTGCACTGTTTTTCAGTCTTGCTGCTCTCCCTTCTTTTGTCATCTTTTTCACCTATCTGTCTCTGTCTTTGTTCCTCCTTCCTTGTTTCTTTTCTCTCTTGTTAGTCTTGTGTTTTTTCCCACATCTCTATCTCTGTTCTCCTTCTCTCTACCCTATTTGCTTCTTTCTCTTACTCTGTTGTCTTTCATTTCTCTTATTCTCATTCTTCTGCTTCCTCCCCTTTGTTATTTTTTTCTTTTCACTCCTCACCTCAGACTTTCATCCTTGTCTTTCTCTCCACTCTCTGACTCTTCCATCTATCTCTTTTCTTCCTCTTCTATACACACATTCACCTTATAAGTCTCTTTCTCTTTAGTTATCTCCTACTCTCCCCATTTCTCTCGTCTTCTTCTTGTCTTTGCTTTCTCTGTGTGTTTTCTTCCTGTCTCTCCTCTCTCATCTCTTTCTTGTTTTCCTCGTATTCTCTTCTTCTGTTCCCTGTCTCTTTCCTCCTCTAAATCTTCATTTTTCCAGGTTTCCTGCTTCAACTACTCACTCAGGTATCACAGTCCAGGCCCCCACCGCTCTGTGGATGAAAAGGATTTTCCTCAAACCCCCTCTAAACCTTCTCCTTTCACTTTAGAACTATATCCTTTTGTTGTTGATTCTTCTGTTTCTTCGTTTTCACTCTGTCTCTTCTCCTTCCTTCTTCATTTCACTCCTCTTTCTCTCACTTTGTTTCCGTTTCTTTCTGTTCTCTTATTGTCTTTTTTGTCATTCTCACTACCTCAAGTCTCTTTCCTTGTTTTCTCTCTTTTGCTCACTGGTTTTCTTGATGTCTCTTCTTTCTCATCTTTTTCTAGTTATCTTTTTGTTCTCCACTTCTTCACTCCCTTACTCTTTTCTCAGTCTCTGTTCTCCTCTTTTTATTTCTCCTGTCTTTTCTCTTATTCTGGTGTCCCATCTTTTACTTTGTCTTTCATTCTGCTGCTTCTCCCTCTTTCTGTTCTGTCTCCTTTTTGCTCTTCCCTTATGCTTTCCATTCTTTCATCTCTAACTCCTCACTCTCTTCTATTTGCTTGTTCTTCTCAGTCTCTTCTTTCCCTTCTCTCCCCTTTTTCTAGTTTGAATTCTTCTTCTCTCTCTACTTTTCTCACATTCTTTCATTCTTCACTCTCCTGCTGCTGCCTTTTTATTCTCTCTCTTCTCCCTTCTCTCAAGCTTTTCTTTGTTTTTCTCTCTCTGACTCTCTCGTCTCTCCGACTCGCTATTTCCCCACTCTGTCTCTTTGCTTCTGACCCATACTTATGCTTCACGTTCTCTGTTGTGCCTCTTTCTTCTCTTTGCTTAATTTCCCACTCTTTCTGTTCTCTCTTGCTTTTTTTTCTTCTCTTCCTTCTATCTTACTTCTATCCTATTTCTTCTTGTTCTCTCATTGTTTCTTCTTTCTCCCTCTTTGTTTTGCCTCTCTCTCTGTCTCTGTTTTGCTGCTTGTTTTCTCAGTTTCTCCTCTGTCATCTTTCACTTCATCACCTTCTTTCATTCTTCTCCTTCTCCCTACTTCTCTTGCTGCTCTCATGCTTCATTGCTCTTTTTCCTCCAACTCTTCTCTTTCTCTCTGCCACTCTTTTGGTCCCTAATTATCTTCTCTTTCCTACTTCTTCCTCTCTGTCTCTCCTTCACTCTCCTTTTCTATTCCTCCTTCTGTCTTTTTCTCCTTTTCTCTCTGTTTTCCTTCTGTTGCTTCACCCCCTCACTCATAGAGATGTACAGCAGAGAAACGGTCCAACTCGTCCATGCCAACTACATATCCTAAATGAATCTAGTCCCATTTGCCAGCACTTGGACCATACCAGTCTAAACCCTTCCTATTTATATACCCATCCAGATGCCATTTAAATGTTGTAATTGTACCAGCCTCCACCACTTCCTATGGCAGCTCATCCCATACACGTACCACCCTCTATGTGAAAAAGTTTCCCTTTAGGTCCCTTTTATATCTTACCCCTCTCACCCTAAACCTATGCCCTCTAGTTCTGGATTCCCCTACACAGGGGTAAAAAACCTTGTCTATTTATTCTATCCATATCCCTCATGATTTTATAAACTTCTATAAGGTCACTTTTCAGCCTCTGATGCTCAAGGAAAACAGCCAGAGCCTATTCAGCCTCTCCCTATCGCTCAAATCCTCCAACCTTGGCAACATCCTTGTAAGTCTTTTCTGAACCCTTTCAGGGTTCACGACACCCTCCCAATAGCAGGGAGACCTGAATTGCACACAATATGCCAAAAGTGGCCCAACCGATATCCTGTACAGCCGCAACAAGGCCTCCAAGCTCCTAGACTCAATACTCTAACCAATAAAGAAAAGCATACCAAGCGCCTTCTTCACGATCCTATCCACCTGTGACTTCACTTTCAAGGAACTATGAACATGTGCTCCAAGGTCACTTTGTTCAGCAACACTCCCCAAGACTTTACCATTAAGTGTATAAGTCCTGCCCCGATTTGCCTTTCCAAAATGCAGCACCTCACATTTATCTAAATTAAACTCCACCTGCCATTTCTTGGCCCATTGGCCCATCTGATCAAGATCTCGTTGTACTCTGAGGTAACCTTCTTTGCTGTACACAACACCTCCAATTTTGGTATCATCTGCAAACTTACTAATTAGACCTCCTATGTTCACATCCAAATCACTTATGTTTCTTCTTTCTCTTCTCTCCATAAGGTATAGGGGCAGAATTATGCCATTCAGCCCATCAAGTCTGCTCCCCCATTCAATCATTGCTGATATGTTTCTCAACCTCATTCTCCAGCCTTCTTCCCATAACCCTTGGCCCCCTCACCAATCAAGAATCTATTTACGTCCATCTTCAGTACACTCAATGACTTGGCTTCCATAGCCCTCTGAGGCAATGAGTTCCACAGATTAACCACCCTCTGCTTGAAGAAGTTCCTCCTTATATCATTTCTAAAGGATTGTTGTTTCAGAGGCCATGCTCTTGTGTCCTAGTCTCTCCTACTAGTGAAAACATCTTCTCCACATCCACTCTATCCAGGTCTCTCTATAATCTGTGAGGTTCAATTAGATCCTTCCTCATCTTTCTAAACACCACTGAGTACAGACCCATAGTCGTCAACCCCTCCCCAAATGACAAGCCGTTCACCTTCTTGTAAACCTACTGTGGACCCCCTTTGGCGCTAACACATCCTTCCTTAAGTTTGGGTCCCTCTGGCCCAAAAGTACTCACAATATTCCAAATGGCACATTACCTGTGCCTTATGCAGCTTCAACAGTACATTTCTGTTCTTGTATTCTAGCCCTCTCAAAATGAATGCTAAAATTACATTTGCCTTCCTAACTGCCAACTGAACCTGCATGTTAAGATAAACCAGGACTCCCAAATCCCTTTATGCTTCAGATTTCTGAAGCATTTCCATATTTAGAAAATGGGCTATAACTGTATTCTTTCTACAGTGTATAACCTCATACTTGCCCACACTGTATTCCATCTGCCACTTTGTTGTCCACTCTACTAGCCTGCCCAATTCCTTCTGCAGCTTCCCTGATTTCTCAACATTACCTAGCCCTCCAACTGTCTTTTAGCAATAATGCCCTCAGTTCCTTCATCCAGATCATTAATGTATAAATGAAAAGTTGTGATGCCAATACAGATCCCTGTGTAACTTCAGAAAATGGTCCCTTTATTCCTACTCTCAGCCTTCTGCCAGTCAGCCAATTTTCTATCCATGCAACACCTTGCCCTTAACACCATGGATTCTTGTCTTATTTCGCTTTCAGCTGTGCAGCCTTTTGGAAAGAGCTTTCTCACGTCTTCCTTTGCTTCCATTCTATCTCTCTCTTCTTCTTCTGCCTCCGCCTTTACTCTCTCATTCATTCCTCCCTCTCTTCTTGTTCTCTCATCCTCTTCTCTCTCTGTTTCATCCCTCTAATTTCCACTTTGTTCCCTCTTGTTATTGACTCTTCTCTTCATCTTTCCACACTCTCTTCCTCTTCATCTCCCACTCTCTGTTCTGACTGACTTTGTTTTTTCACTGTCTCTCCTCTCATCGTCTCTTCTTCTATTCCCTGTCACTTCTCTCTTTTCTCTCTCTCTCTTCTATCACATCTTTCTCTCTTCTTTACTCTTAATCTTCTCTCTCATCTATCACTTCTCTTTCTCCTATTCTTCTGTTTCTCCATCTTTCACTTTTATCGCTTCTCTTTTCTCACATTTCTCTTTCTTCTTCGGATTCTTCTCTCTATCTCTTTACTTGCTCTTTCTAGGTCTGCACCTTCTTCTCTGTTCGCTTCCATCTCTCTGCTCTTTGTTTCATCTCCAACTGTCTCCTTTTTCATTGCTCACTCTCACTGTTCCTTCTGGCTTCTCTCTTGTTTCTTCCTCTTATTTCCTCTCTCCTTTTTCAATCTGTTCTCTCTTTTTTTCTTCTGTTTCTTGCTTTCTCTGTTTGTTCTCTCACATCTCTCTTCTCATTATCTGTTATCTCCCTATTTCTTCTCACTCTACTGTTTCTCCTCTTCTTTTTTTTACTGGTCCTTTTTCTCATTGTTCTCTCTCATATTATTCTCCTTCTCCCTTTCTATTTTCTCCTCTCTTTCACCTCTTCTCCTCCCTCCATCTCTCTGCCTCTACAAGCGCTCTCCTCATCTTTCTCTTTTCTCATTTGTCTTTCGTCTCTTCTTCACTCATTTCTTTCCTTCTCCCACTCTCCATCTTTTCTCATTCCCTTGCTTTCTCTCTCTCTTCCAATTCTTCTCTCACTTCACTCTTTCTCTGCTATCTTTCTTCTCTATAGAATCTTAGAATTATACAGGACAGAAGGGGCCTACTTTAGTCCCACTCTTCTGCACGAGGCTGATAGCCCTGAATATTATGATACTTCAGGTGTTCATCCAAGTATTTTTTTAAAGATTGTAAGGTTTCCCATCTCATTTACCCTCCCAGGCAGTGAGCTTATCTCCCTTGCCTCTCCTCCCATCAATCTCTGGGTGAAAAGGATTTTGTTCTTTGGTGGTCTTTCGTCTCTCTCCTTCTTCCTCTGTGTTCTCCCTCCTTCTTCTTCTCTCCTCCCTCCCTTACTTCTTTCTCCATTTCTGCTCTATGTCTCTTCCCTCTCCTTTCTTCTCTCCCACTATTTATTCCTCTCTCCTGCATTTCACTCTGTTTTCTCATTTTATTAATGTTCTTCATTGTATTTTGTCTCTTTACTTTCTTCTTGTCGCCCTGTTTCAATTCTCTTCTCACTTATCTTAACTCTTGCTCTTATCTCCTTTGTTATTTCCTCTCTCCTTTTTCTGTGTGCCTTTCTCTCCTCCATCTCTCGCCTTCTTGCCCTCCTTCTCTTCTTCTCCCCTCTCTCTTCTAACTCTTAATCCAGTCCTTTCTTTCTTCTCCTTCTCTCTTTTTCCATACTCCTGTATAACCCAGCTCTCTTTATTCCTTACCCTCCATTGCCACTTACTGTCTTTCCGAGCTCACCTCTCACTCCAGCTCCCCCTCTACCTTTCTTTTCCTCCCTCTCTCAATTGTCCCTTTATCTATACTCCTTCCGTCCCTACCTTATTCTCCCTCATTCACTCAACCCCTCCCTTGTTCCCCCTCTCTCCTCCTTCTTGCCACTCACCTTCCTCCCCTTACTCCTGACCCTTCCTTTCCGGCCAGCTCACCTTTGTCCTCTGGTCCTTCTCCCTCTTTTTTTCCAGTCTCCCCATTCCCTCTTTCATTTTGCCATTGACCCCCGACCCCACATCTGTCTCTCTGTTCC
Organism: Hemiscyllium ocellatum; assembly: GCF_020745735.1. NCBI lineage: Eukaryota > Metazoa > Chordata > Chondrichthyes > Orectolobiformes > Hemiscylliidae > Hemiscyllium > Hemiscyllium ocellatum. Next base: position 85,473,033 of record NC_083408.1, read on the forward strand.
TCTGTCCCCCTTTCCCTGTCCGCCCCTTGCCTCCCCTCTCTACCCCAATCCTCTCTCTCTCTCTTCATGGTTCCTCCCCACTCCTTTCCTCCTCATCTTATCTTCTCCCCGCCCCCACTGACCGCTGTTACCGCCCTGTTTGTCTTCTCCCCCCTCTCTCGCCTTTTCTCTCTTCCCATTCTCTGCTTTCCACTGTCTTCCATCTCTCTCTCTCTCCTCCCTTTCTCCCCCAAACTCCTTCTGAATCGTCCCCATTCTCATCCGCCGATTCCATCCTTGCTCTTCCCTCCCTGCCCCCTTCGCCTCTCAGCTCCCTCACTGCATCTTGTTCCCCCTCCCCCTTCGCAAGAGGCTCTGTCTCCAAGGTAACGGTGACGCGAGGGCCCCGGGCCCCGCCGCTCGCCCATTGGTTGATGATCGCGGTTGGGGTGAGCGGCAATGGCGGCCGGACGGAGGTGAGGCGGTTATGGGCCAGGGCAGTGCCCGTACTAGAATTCAGAATAAACCTGACTCTGTGATACCCGAGAGAGAGCATGGGAAAGATTATTATTAACATGGCCAACAAGAAAGGTAGGTGCTGGCTGCTGAGCTTTGTATGGTGACAGCGAGTGGTGCTGAGTCAGGCTTTAATCTGAAACCGGGAGATTATGGAGAAAACTGAGGCTGTACTTTATTCCATCAGTGTAAATGGACACGAGACAGAAACATCTGCCCTCAACACAGCATTCAACATTCATCTTAAATGTTTCAGTTTTCTTCTCGAATTACATTCATGAAATTCTGCTTTGGATTTTGGCTTGTAACTGGTTTAGTGACAGAGAATCGCTGTTCCTTCCTCCCTACTTTTCCCTTTTCGCTTACACATCTTTAATGTCTGGTAAATTTAACTAATCTACAGTGGATTTTTACAACCCAAACATTGATGCGATTTAAAAGTTGAAGGACCTCGACGTTCGGTGAACTCCTCGTATTTTAAAATTATTTTAACATATGCCACCTTTTCAAAATATAAGAATTCTGGTATTTGTTATCAAAATATTTAATTGAATTTAATTTAATCAAACTTTATTTTAATTTATTGGTTTGTCACTGCATACTTAGAACTGTTAGCATGGCATTGTAACATATAGCATATTTTCGGAGTCGATAAGATGTGTGTATGTGGTTGATTGGATAAATGTATTCTTAAACAAAATCAGAACGAAAATCATTTGCTTCCAAGTGTTTTTTTAACTGACACAAAGTAAACCTTCAAATTTTAAACTTTCTTTTTCGATTTAAACCACTGAAATGATGCTCTTGCATTATGAGAATGTGATGATGATGTCACAATGCCTGTGTTACTTACACTTATGGAAGTATCAGCAATGACCAATAATACCTCTATTACCATCACATCATACAGAACATTGCAATCTGTGTCTTATTTGTAAAGATCCAGCTGTGACATTACTGTGCACTAATGCACCGTGTACTCTCCAAACTGGAGTAGGCTTCACTTATACTGTTATCTAAAATCTGCAGCTTGTGTCAACCAACCAGGTTCTGAAAGTTTCATGTCGGCAGTCCTAGAAAAAATTATTCTTGATAAATGACCCTAAACATCTATTGATACATATACTTTAATCAATAGAGTACAAATAGAGTAATATTTTTGAGGATAATTCCCGTAATGTGATGTATTAATTTATTAGGTTGTAAATACACAATGTTGATTCCATAATGGAAGTTACTACAATGGTAGCACCACATTTAAAAAAAAAACTGTGTTTGAAAAAGTTACCAATCGCATGTTTACTGAAAAGTTCAACTGGAACTTTAGTGTGTATGTTGTTTTCTGAACAGGTTAGGGCAGGCAGGGACAAAGCAAAGATCAAGGTAGGACTGATCAATTAAACTGCATTTATTTCAATGCAAAAGGCTGAACAGGAAAGGCAGATAGATTCAGGGCATGGTTAGGAACATGGGATTGGCAGTTTAAGGTTACAAGATACAAATGCGACAGAAGGGGAGGGGGAATGATGTTTTTGATAAGGAATAGCATTACAGTTGTATTTAGATTAGATTAGATTACTTACAGTGTGGAAACAGGCCCTTCGGCCCAACAAGTCCGCACTGACCCACCAAAGTGCAACACACCCATACCCCTACGTTTACCCCTTACCTAACACTACGGGCAATTTAGCATGGCCAATTCACCTGACCCACACATCTTTGGACTGTGGGAGGAAACCGGAGCACATGGAGGAAACCCACGCAGACACGGGGAGAACGTGCAAACTCCACACAGTCAGTCGCCTGAGTCGGGAATTGAACCCGGGTCTCATGCGCTGTGAGGCAGCAGTGCTAACCACTGTGCCACCGTGCCGCCCAGGGAAGATATTCCTGGAAATACATCCAGGGAAGTAATTTGGGTGGAACTGAGAAATAAGAAAGGGATAATCACCTTATTGGGATTGTATTATAGACCCCCTAACAGTCAGCTGGATATTGAGAAACAAATTTGTAAGGAGATTTCAATTATCTGTAAGAATAATACGGTGGTTATGGTGGGGCATTTTAACTTTCCAAACAGAAACTGGGACTGCCATACTGTTAAGGGTTTAAATAGGGAGGAATTTGTTAAGTTGTACAAGAAAAATTTCTGATTCAGTATATGGATGTACCTACTAGAGAAGGTGCAAAACTTTATCTACTCTTGGGAATAAGGTGACAGAATAAGGTGACAGAAGTGTCAGTGGGGGAGCACTTTGGGGCCAGCGACCATAATTCTGTTAGTTTTAAAATAGTGATGGAAAAGGATAGACCAGATCTAAAAGTTGAAATTCTAAATTGCACAAAGGCTAATTTTGATGATATTGGGCAAGAACTTTTGAAAGCTGATTGGGCGCAGATGTTCACAGGTAAAGGGACGGCTCGAAAATGGGAAGCCTTCAGAAGTGAGATAACGAGAGTTCAGAGACAGTGTATTCCTGTGAGGGTGAAAGGAAAGGCTGGTAGGTATAGGGAATACTGGATGATGAGAGAAATTGAGGCCTTACGTTAAGACAAAGAAGGAAGCATATGTCAGGTATAGACAGGATAGACTGAGTGAATCCTTAGAGTATAAATGCAGTAGGAGTATACTTAAGAGGGAAATTAGGAAGGCAAAAATGAGACATGAGATAACTTTGGCAAATAGGGGTAAGGAGAATCCAAAGGGCTTTTACAAATACATTAAGGACAAAAGGGTAACTAGGGAGAGAATAGGGCCCCTCAAAGATCAGCAAAGCGGCTTTGTGTGAAGCCGCAGGAGATGGGAGAGACACTAAACAAGTATTTTGCATCAGTGTTTACTGTGGAGAAGGACATGGAAGACCCTAATAGTCAGAGGGAAATTGAGAAACAAGAGGGGAATTGAGAAACAAACTTGTAAGGAGATCTCCACTATCTGTAAGAATAATAGAGTGATTATGGTAGGGGATTTTAACCTTCCAAACATAGCCTGGGACTGCCATAGTGTTAAGGGTTTAGAATGGAGAGGAATTTTTCAAGTGCGTACAAGACAATTTTCTGATTCAGTATGTGAATGTATCTACTAGAGAAGGTGCAAAACCTGACCTACTCTTTGGAAATAAGGCAGGGCAGGTGACTGAGGTGTCGGTGGGGGAGCACTTTGGGGCCAGCGACCATAATTCTATTAGTTTTAAAATAGTGATGGAGGAGGATAGACCAGATCTAAAAGTTGAAGTTCTAAATTGGAGAAAGGCCAATTTTGACAATATTAGGCAAGAATTTTTGAAAGCTGATTGGGTGCAGATGTTCGCAGGTAAAGAGATGGCTGGAAAATGTGAAGCCTTCAGAAATGAGTTAACGAGAATCCAGAAAAAGTATATTCCTGTCAGGGTGAAAGGAAAGGCTGGTAGGTATAGGGAATGCTGGATGACTAAAGAAGTTGAGGGTTTGGTTAAGAAAAAGAAGGAAGCTTACGTAAGGTATCAACTGGATAGAATCAAGTGAATCCTTAGAAGAGTATAAAGGAGATAGGAGTATACTTAAGAGGGAAAACAGGAGGGCAAAAAGGGGACTTGAGATAGCTCTGTCAAATAGAATTAAAGAGAATCCAAAGGGTTTTCATAAACACATTAAGGACAAAAGGGTAACTAGGGAGAGAATAGGGCCCCTCAAAGATCAGCAAGGCAACCTTTATGTAGAGCCGCAGAAAATGGGGGAGATACTAAATGAGTATTTTGATTCAGTATTTACTGTGGAAAGGATATGGAAGATATAGACTATAGGGAAATAGATGATGACATCTTGCAAAATGTCCAACTTACAGAGGAGGGAGTGCTGGATGTCTTGAAAAGGGGAAAGGTGGATAAATCCCCAGGACCTGATCAGGTGTAACCTGTGGGAAGCTAGAGAACATTTTAAGAAAGGTGGTAAGGACAAGCCAGGGAACTATAGACCAGTGAGCCTGACCTCAGTGGTGGGCAAGTTGTTGGAGGGAATCCTGAGGGACAGGATGTACATGTATTTGGAAAGGCAAGGACTGATTAGGGATAGTCAACATGGCTTTGTGTGTGCGAAATCTTGTCTCTCAAACTTGATTGAGTATTTTGAGGAAGTAACAAAGAGTATTGATGAGGGCAGAGCAGTAGATGTGATCTATATGGACTTCAGTAAGGCGTTTGACAATGTTCCCCATGGGAGACTGATTAGCAAGATTAGATCTCACGGAATGCAGGGAGAACTAGCCATTTGGATACAGAACTGGCTCAAAGGTAGAAGACAGAGGGTGGTGGTGGAGGGTTGTTTTTCAGACTGGAGGCCTGTGACCAGTGGAGTGCCACAAAGATCGGTGCTGGGTCCTCTACCTTTTGTCATTTACATAAATGATTTGGATGCGAGCATAAGAGGTACAGTTAGAAAGTTTGCAGATGACACCAAAATTGGAGGTGTAGTGGACAGTGAAGAGGGTTACCTCAGGATCTTGACCAGTTGGGCCATTGGGCTGAGAAGTGGCAGGTGGAGTTTAATTCAGATAAATGTGAGGTGCTGCATTTTGGGAGAGCAAATCTTAGCAGGACTTATATACTTAATAGTCAGGTCCTAGGGAGTGTTGCTGAACAAGGAGACCTTGGAGTGCAGATTCATAGCTCCTTGAAAATGGAGTCGCAGGTAGTTAGGATAGTGAAGAAGGCGTTTGGTATGCTTTCTTTTATTGGTCAGACTATTGAGTACAGGAGTTGGGAGGTCACGTTGCGGCTGTACAGGATGTTGGTTAGGCCACTGTTGGAATATTGCGTGCAATTCTGGTCTCTTTCCTATCAGCAAGATGTTGTGAAACTTGACAGGGTTCAGAAAAGATTTACAAGGATGTTGCCAGGGTTGGAGAATTTGAGCTATAGGGAGAGGCTGAACAGGCTGGGGCTGTTTTTCCTGGAATGTTGAAGGCTGATGGGTGACCTTACGGAGGTTTACAAAATTATGAGGGGCATGGATAGGGTAAATAGGCAAAGTCTTATTCCTGGGGTCAGGGAGTTCAGAACTAGAGGGCATAGGTTTAGGGTGAGAATGGAAAGATATAAAAGACACCTAAGGGGGAACTTTTTCACGCAGAGGGTGGTACGTGTATTGAATGAGCTGCCAGAGGAAGTGGTGGAGGCTAGTACAATTGCAATATTTAAGAGGCATTTGGATGGGTATGTGAATAGGAAGGATTTGGAGGAATATGGGCCGGGTGCTGCCAGGTGGGACTAGATTGGGTTGGGATATCTGGTCGGCATGGACGGGTTGGACCAAAGAGTCTGTTTCCATGCTGTACATCTCTATGACTCTATGACTGTCTATAGAATGTGGGGAAATAGATGGTGACATTTTGAAAAATGTCCATATTACAGAGGATGAAGTGCTGGATGTCTTGAAACGCATAAAGGTGGATAAATCCCCAGGACCTGATCAGATGTACCCTAGAACTCTGGGAAGCTAGAAACGTCATTGCTGGGCACATTGTGGAGATATTTGTATTATCGATAGTCACAGGTGCGGAGCTGGAAGACTGGAGATTGGCTAATGTGGTACCACTATTTAAGAAAGTTGGTAAGGACAAGCCAGGAAACTACAGACGTCAGTGGTGGGCAAGTTGTTTGAGGGAATCCTGAGGGACAGGATATACATGTATTTGGAAAGGCAAAGACTAATTCGGGATAGTCAACATGGCTTTATGCATGGGAAATCATGTTTTTTGAAGAAGTAGCAATGAGGATTGATGAGGGCAGAGTAGTTGACATGATGTATATGGACTTCAAAAAGGCATTTGACAAGGTTCCCCATGGGAGACTGATTAGCAAAGTTAGATCTCATGGCATACAGGGAGAACTAGTCATTTGGATACAGAACTGGCTCAAAGGTAGAAGACAGAGGGTTTTGGTGGAGGGTTGTTTTTCAGACTGGATGTCTGTGACCAGTGGAGTGCCACAAGGATCAGTGCTGGGTCCACTACTTTTTGTCGTTCGTATAAATGATTTGGATGTGAGCATAGGATGTATAGTTAGTAAATTTGCAGATGACACCAAAATTGGAGGTGTAGTGGACAGTGAAGAAGGTTACCTCTGATTACAATGGGATCTTGATCAGTTGGGCCAATGGACTGAGGAGTGGCAAATGGAGTTTAATTTAGATAAATGCGAGGTGTTGCATTTTAGGAAAGCAAATCTGAGCAGGACATATACACTTAATGGTAAGGTCCGAGGGACTTTTGCTGGACAGAGAGACTGCAGTTTCATAGCTCATTGAAAGTAGAATCCAGGTAGATAGAATAGTGGAGAAGGCATTTGATATGCTTTCCTTTATTAGTCGGAGTATTGAGTACAGGACTTGGGTTGTTAAGGTACATATTCGAGATGGCTCAGGGAATCCCTAATGCATTCTGACTGTAAGCCTCTCTTGATTCGTCCCGGAGGTCATAGTCTGTGGTCATCTGGAATATAAAACTCTTACACCGATCCATTGAGACTAAGAATAGATGTCCTTAATTCTTCTGAACAAATGCTCCCCCCCACCTCCCCCACCATGGTCAAACGCTTTCCAGCATCTCCTTTGCCAATGTGCAAGGCTACCAGCTTTCTCATTCCCTCCATTTACCATTTCCTGATAACAATACAGCATTTACAAGTATAATTAGTCCATTCAGTCCATTTGTATTTTCAGCCAGTCGAGCGCCTCTTCCGGCAAGTCATTGTCCGGTGGAGCAGAGTTGGAAAGATACCTGATTTGGCATAAAAGTTCACACATGGAGGTACAGGAGTGAACGCAGGTCGATTAAAAAGATTCTTCTTTAGTGTGGGTGGAAAGCAATGCATGGTCCATTTCAAGCATAAGCAGACAACAATGTACATTCCTCAGATGAGACCAAGGATTATCAGTGCATCCCACATGAACTATCCACACAGTGACCACAGTGAAACCATCCACATCAGTCGGATGATGGTGGGGCAGGTATCTTCCCTGTGTCTTGACCCGTTTTATTGATGACCTCTGTGTCCTATACAATGTCTTTAGAGAAGTCGTCTATGTAGGTGCAACATTGTGGGCCAGTGACAGAACAAGGAGGAAATCTAGCACTAATCGATTGTGAAGTGTCATCATCCGGGTCTGCTGTAGTTCTTTGTCCAATAGTTTCAACATGTGGGCAGTTGAGTTGGTAAGTTTTTCAATGTCATATGCAAGGTCACCTATCTGATCTAGGGTCATCTCAACACCCTGGCCAGGAATAAGGCCTCCCATGAACCTAGACCACCAGTTTGTTGATGGAAGAAGTCATGTTTTGTTTTTCCTCTAATTTTTGTTCCATAGCAATTCACATATTGGTGGGCTTTCCATTCATTATCTAACTTATAATGTCCATACCAGTCTTTGGGTAAATATAGGTAGGCCTTGTTTTCGCATAGCCAGTGAAAGTTAAACAGAGTTCCGAGGATGCACTTCTGCGAGTGAATGATGAGTCCACGCAGAGCGAGGGCTGAATCTTGTAACAGTGGGTGTTATCAAAAGTTCACTCATCCAAATGTATTAGTGGATGGAGAGCAGGAGTACGACCAGTGTCTTGTATAATATTTTTATGGAGCACTTGCTTCACTTGCCCCATGTCATGGATATCGGAAGTTCTTTCAATGCACCATTCTAACAGTGGACCAATGTTAATGTTGAATCCTTTAGGTTTGTTAGTGCACTTTACACAGCGACATGCTTTTTCTACCAAATGGATTTTGTCATCGCAGGTGAGGGGTTGCATAAGTGGGTGAGTCTTATTCATACGTTGTACAACAGAATGATGGAAGAGTGAGCAGACGACACATAGATCGGAGTGTTTAGCTTGAATTAAGAAACCATTGGCAACAGAAGGTGATTAGGGGTGCATAATATTTTTGGCCTTTCTTCACCTTTCCAGCTTGTCTTACTAATTACAGTAGCTCTGATAGCAGAAGCTGTATAAAGGTATTTATGCCAGTAGGCGTAGGTCAGATAGGAGAAGGTTCTGTTGAGAAGATATAGGTTGACCGTCTCCGAGCAATAGATGCCTTAATGCTCTTGATTTCGGCTCTGTGTTCAATATTGCAATTGGAATGGTTCCTTTTGGGAGGGGAACAGACAGACATTTCAAAATGACAGTTTTTGGATGATGGAGTGGATGAAATTATGGAATCATGCCATCTCATGACAACTGGCACTGATGTGTTGTAAGGGTGACAGTAATGTCGAAAGTGATGTTCGGATGTGCAATGTGAATAGCTTAAATGAGTTTCAGCTGGGCAGCTGCATTCATAGCTTCCAGCAGTATTGGTATAAGTTTCATGGAGCTGACAAATTCAATCTTCAGGGGCAGCAGTGGGGAAAATAATACATTATTCGTCATCAGAGCATCACAAAGCACCATTGCCAGTGTAGCTGTGATTACATTGGCATTATACAACTAAATTGTTGGATTTGTTTCTGTAAGTGGCATTGGTGTGACAAGTGGGACACATTAGTGTTCTCATGGTCTCAAGGGTAGTATTCAGAATCATAGAGGTAGCAAAATAGCTAGTGGTTGGCAGAGTGAGTGTTGTTAATTTCTGCTGTTTTGTGGTCATCAGGGTTGTCTTGTCATGAGTGGTAGTAACGACGTCAGTGATGGTGGTGGGTGATGATATAGTCATCGTGTAAGGGGAAGAGTCATTGATGGGCATCTAATGGTCTCATTGTTTCGGCATGTGGTATCCTCCAAAGTATCGTTTAGATTGATAAAATTAATTCCTGTGACATTGTTCATACCAACAAATGTACATACCACCTTAGTTGCTTCTCCATTTGATTCGTTAGCATTGACACAAATTCCGTTCGTACAGTCACATTGGAGGTTTAGCCAGTTCAGAGATGTTACAGATGGGAAGAGTGCATCTGGGAGCATGTACTTGGGTTTTCATCAGATGATTGCACTTGTACTAATATGAGGATTGTGAGGGTGATACAAGTTTGCAATATCCTTTGTAGACCCATGTTGAAAGTCCTTCTATTTTTATTGCAATTTCAGTTTCAGAAGAACTTGATAAAGACCTTTCCAGCAAGGGTCCATTTTTTCCCTATTAAAGTCTTTCGATAGTACGTAGTTACCAGGGTTGATGTCTTTAAACGTTGGAGCTCTTTCTTCTTTCTTCCCTGGTACCCAAAAGGCTTCTTTGAACTATTGATGAAAAGACTGCAATACTTTGGTTAGCTTAATCAGGTGTCTGTGGATTTTTTCTGCCATTAGATGCACCTAAACAAGATGATGGGCCATCAGTGGTGCAGGCCAGGGAGTCCTTAGGGGCTTTCCATATACTAGTTCAGCCACCGAGAATCCTGTTTTCTTCTGTGTCATGGTTCTCAAATTAAAAAAGGGCAGTTGGGAGTACTAGCAGTTAATTAAGGCCCATTGCCTCTACCAACTCTTATCTGGCCTTTAAAAGTACGATTTACTCTTCCTACAATTTCTGCTCCATGGGATGTTTGGGACAGTGAAATCTCTGATTCATATTCAGACTCTGAGATTCGCACAGAAGTGGGGGCCATTATTGGAAGATACCATTACTAGTATTCCAAATCTGAGTATGATTTCCCTTAGAATTTTACAGGTAGTTTTTGCTGTGCAGTCAGTACAGGGATAAGCTTCAATCCATCTACTAAATACATCAGTTATCACTATGCAATACTTATAGCAATAGCATCTAGGTAATTCTATAAAATCTAACTGGATAGTATCAAAAGGTGCACTTGGCAAGGGAGTTGCATCTGGTGGATACTTTACTCCTTTCCCAGGATTATGTTTTTGACAAATTAGGCAAGTTGCTGCTTGTTTTGCTTTTTCTTGTTAGTGGGGATTCCACCAAGTTTGGAGAATTCTGTCCATTATTCCCTCCTTACCTATATGCGTACGCGTATGAACATAGAATATGCAAAAGTAAATCTGACAGACATGTCTGTTCCACCAGCGTAACGTAAAGTCCAGTACAACTAATTACATGACAACCATGTTCATCCATCCTTGTTTTTCCTCATCAGAGGCGTCCCCTGATGGGTCCATATTTGCGCTAGGTCAGGCATGGTTGGGGTATCAGAAGAGGAAAAAGGAGGATCTACCTTTGGTTTCCTGTTTGTCATTTGAGTGATCATATCTCTTTGTTCAAAAGCTGTCTTCTTAGCAGCTGCGTTAGCAGCATAGTTGCCTTTAGTGACATCAGAAGCATTAGAGGAGTGAGCAGAACATTTGATAATTACCAATTGAGAGGGAGGTTGATCAGCACAGGAGGTTAGCAACGCAGGTAGCATTGAGGATAGGGGTTCCTGACTAGGTAAGAAAGCCACGCTGTTGCCAGAGTTGACCAAAATCATGGGCGTAGTGAGAGTCAGTGCAAATATTAGCTGACTTCTCTTCAGCAAGTATGCAGGCATGGATAAGAGCAAGCAGTTCAGCTTGTTGGGCAGAACAAGGTGGATTGATGGAATAGGATTCTATCATTTGAAACAAAGTGACAATCGCATATCCTGACATGCATTTACGTAAAAATTAGAGGAACCATCTAAATCTTGTAGGCCTTCAGCATTGTCTGAGATTTGAAAGTCAATGTCATTTACAAGCTTAGTGGGAAGCGATGAAACAGTGGCTCCCATGTTGACCATGAATTCAGTATCACGACCATTAATGTTAAGGGTTAGCATAGGCTTATCCTCAGGGCTAGCGGTAACCATGGGAAGATTTAAGGGAGGATGATGATCTACATCAGGGAGTCAGGTTCGGAAAGGGTTCTGTGCACTAAGAGGGACGAACTGCTGGCGTCCTGGGGAGGGGTATCAGAAGATTGCTGGCTTCTTCCATTCTGGTGATCAACAGGGGACTGCCTTGGGGAAGAGCAGTTCTTGGACCAATGTCCTGGTTGATTACAGTTGTTTGGGGGCTGTAGGGGGTGGGAGAGGCGGACAGGAATACTAAGAGCATTTATAGGGAGGATTTATAGGGAATGAGGGGCATCATGGATTATTGAGGAGGACCCCAAGGTCCATAAGGATGTTGTTGATTTCCAGTACCAGCCCTATTGTTTTGCCATACTGGAAGACAGGCAGAAGTGAGGACTGCAGATGCTGGAAATCAGAGTCTAGGTTAGCGTGATGCTGGAAAAGCGCAGCAGGTCAGGCAGCATCCGAGGAGCAGGAAAATCAACGCCTCAGGCAAAAGCCCTTCATTCCTGATGAAAGGCTTTTGCCCGAAATGTTGATTCTCCTGCTCCTTGGATGTTTCCTGACCTGCTGTGCTTTTCCAGCATCACTCTAATCTAGATACTGAATGACAGTATGAGGGTTCCATTCAATAACCTAGCTGGCCTTGTAGACAGGAAGGTCTAGTTGGAGTTCTGATTTTAGGTCTAGCCCCTGCAGTTTGGACAAATTCAGTCTTGACCTTAGCTGTAGAAGCCTTACTGTCAAGATCCTTTAGTTCATGGTGGCTCAGTGGTTAGCACTGCGGCCTCACAGCACCAGGGGCCCAGCCTCGGGCGACCGTCTGTGTGGAGTTTGCACATTCTCCCGTGTCTGCGTGGGTTTCCTCTGAGTGCTCCGGTTTCCTTCCACAATCCAAAGATGTGCAGGTAAGGTGGATTGGCCATGCTAAATTGCCCATAGTGTTAGGTGCATGAGTCAGGGGAAATGTAGAGATGTAAGGGAATGGATCTGGGTGGCTTACTCTTTGGAGGATCGGTGTGGACTTGTTGGGCTGAAGGGCCTGTTTCCACACTGTAGGGATTCTAAGTTCCCGGAAGTAACGTACTTCTCGGCTGAATTGTTCAAACTTGGCATCTTGACAGTGCATATTATGGATTTTAATAGCTTTCTGTACCTAGTGAGGAAGGATGGTCATACGTAAGGCATTAAATTGGGGTGATTGTCCTTGTGGGTACTGATTTTCACCAGAGTAAGCACCAAAGCAGTCTTTAAAGCAGACAAGGAAATCCTCAGCTCCTTCGCTTGAGCGAGGTTTAAGCGTGATTTTACTCACGTCGATTGCATGGCACACAGCTTGTCGGAGGCAGGTAATAATCCAGTCTGACCTATTAGATTCACCTGGATGCAGAAGCGCGAGTTGGGTATGATTATTACATTGTAAAGTTTCTAAGAGCTTAGTCCATTTTTCTGGGGAAAGAGCATATTCCAGGAGCAAGTCTTGGGAGGCTGCATTGCAAATGGCCTTAGTCCTATTAATATAATTAACAAATCCTTCGGGATTTTTTCCATAGTCTGGAGCCTTATTGATGATGCTAGAGAGTTCATGAGGCTTCCAAGATTGATAAAGTTTAACAAATGGATTTTGTCCCTGATTCTAGGCAAGTTAATTAGGGATTCTTCTATTTGGGACATTTCCCCTTAGCCATTTCATATCAGGGTGAGTGCGAGGACTAACATTAAGGTCCTAAACTTTCATTGTAATTCATCAATGTCTTCAGGACTCCTTTGTGGTGGGGCAGTGGCACTCAAAGGTGCTTTCTCCGGGTTCCCTTATGCCTTAATCTTAGTTGATTCCTAGTGCAGGTGGCAATGGTGTCTTGATCATTCTCATTATGCTAGACAGGAGAGGCAAATGAGGAGGAAAGGGTATGGGTCTTGGCACGTTCGTCCTCAGAATAGAAAGAGGGGAGGTTCAGGTGCTTTCGTTTTGTAGCGTTTGTTCGCTTTGGTTGGACTACGGGTGGGTTTCGAGGAAGTTGAAACTGGGGAACTGGAAGAGGTCAGTTAACAGAGAGGGAGCATAATAAAAGATCTTCTCTGAATCCGAGTCAAATTCCTCACTTGCAGGAGAATCATTGTCTTCTAATAATGGGTCTTTGGGATAGCTGGAGTAGAAGGAATTGTCCTTGTTGTCTCTCTGGTCCTGTGTGGCTACAGCTGCTGCCTGATTTTTATTTACTGGTTTCCCTTTTCTTTGGGGCCCCTGAAATTTCAGATTAGGTTGTGGTTCTCTGCCTTCTTTACGTTTTGCTATTTTATTTCTTGGGCCAACTCCAATTCTGTTTCTAAATCATGTGCTTCACATTTGCGTTTTAGGTCTATCCAATCTAATTCAAATCCTTTCTCAGTTAATGATACCCCTTTTAATACATGATTTGGAGATGCCGGTGTTGGACTGGGGTGTATAAAGTTAAAAATCACACAACACCAGGTTATAGTCCAGCAGCTTCCAATTAAACCTGTTGGACTATAACCTGATGTTGTGTGATTTTTAACCTTTTAATACAGTTTGTCTCCATGATATCTGCATGAATTTTTCCCATTTTCCTTTAGCTATATTTTTCCACATATATTGTTTCTTTCTTTTTACTCCCACAACCTTTTTTCCATATCTCTTGTTCAACTTTCAGAAGTAGATTTGGTTCATGTGTGCCTCCCTGAGGCCAGTCCTTATTCTGTCGGGCAGCTGCACCTGATATTCCCTTTAATTGTTTCACATAATTAGGATACATATTCACTATCTCTGTTAAGGGACATTTGCCCTCTGTCTTATCTAGGGTCGCATCCATATTTATCCTATTTATTGTATACCTTCACAAAATTCTTACTGTTGTGTCTTACCTTCGCGAGGTCTCTACTTTTAGTGTGTATTTAAATGGTCTAATTTAGGGTTCTGTCAGAGTGCGTGAAAGTGAAATGGGGGAAGCAGCACACAAAAATGCAGACAGAGAGCAACCGAGGTATAACCTTACCTTGTGGGTCCATTGGTCTCAAGCCCGATCTTTAGATGGAGCTCCTCTTTTCCAGTATCCCTTACACATATCCCTTATTGGAATCCTGCTCACAGCACGAAATTGTTAAAGTACCTATTCGAGATGGCTCAGAGAATCCCTAACGGACTCTACCTGTAAGCCTCTCTTGGTTCATCCCAGTGATCGTACTCTGTGATAGTCTGGAATATAAAACTCTTACTGATAGTTTAGTTTAAATTGTTACCTTTAAATGTTATACCACAACATAGATACCTATAAGCCAAGCTTGAACTAAGGTTCTAAAACCATTAGCAGAGTAGCGGTGCTAGCTCTTACCACTAAGAGCTCTCTCAGGCTACTCCCTTTATTGCTGCAAACCAGCTGTCTTTATTCAGAAATTGGTGTTAAAATGATAAAAACAACACATGTCCTTAATCAGAAAAGCAACAATAAAATGATAAAAGTTTGCAGAGGAAGAGAAACTCATTGACAGGTCTGAGTACGCTTGACTAATTAAGCTACATGCACATCGAAGTGGGAACCTTGATGAAGTCAGGCCGAATGACCAATTTCTTTGGCTACACAGCCTTCCCTTTTAACAGTACATCATAACAAGGAACTAGTCTAAGCTATATGGAAAAGGTCATTAGGTAACCTTGCTCAGCTAAGATGTCCAACATGATTGTCCTACAAATGGCTTTTTCTTTTAAAGTCATCTTAGATTTCCAGAATGCAAATTAAATTAACATTCCGGATCTTGAGCTCCAGGGAGCAAAACACTGATCATATACCCACCCCAGATCCCTTTTAAATGTTGCAATTGTACCAGCCTCCACCACTTCCTCTGGCAGCTCATTTCATACACATACCATCCTCTGCATGAAAATGTTGCCTTTAGGTCTCTTTTATATCTTTTCCCTCTCACCCTAAGCCTATCCCAACCCAATCTAGTCCCACCTGCCAGTACCTGGCCCATATCCCTCCAAACCCATCCTATTCATATACCCATCCAAATGCCTCTTAAATGTTGTAATTGTACCAGCCTCCACCACTTCCTCTGTGTGAAAAAGTTGCCCTATAGGTCTCTTTTATATCTTCCCCCTTTCACCATAAGCCTATGACCTCTAGTTCTGGACTCCCCCACCCCCAGGAAAAGATTTTGTCAATTCACTCTATCCATGCCTCTCATGATTTTATAAACCTCACTCCTCAGCCTCTGACACTCCAGGGAAAACAGCTCCAGCCTATTCAAACTCTCCCTGTAGCTCAAATCATCCAATGCTGGCAACATCCTTATAAATCCTTTCTGAACCCTTTCAAGTTTCACAACATCTTTCCAATAGGAAGGAGACCAGAATTGCACGCAATATTCCAAAAGTGGCCTAACCAGTGTCTTGTCCAGCTGCAACATGACCTCCCAACTCCTGTACTCAATACTCTGACCAATAAAAGAAAGCATACCAAACCTCTTCACTATCCTATCTACCTGCAACTCCACTTTCAAGGAGCTGTGAACTTGTACTCTGAGATCCCTTTGTTCAGCAACATTCCCTAGCACCTTACCATTAAGTGCATAAGTCCTGCCCTGAATTGCCTTTCCAAAGTGCACCACCTCATAGTTAACTAAATTAAATTTCTTCTGCCACTCCTTGGCCCATCTTTACAAGATACCATTGTACTCTGAGGTAGCCTTCTTTGTTGTCCACTACAACACTAATTTTGTTGACATCTCCAAACTTATTAGCTATACCTCCTATTGTTCACATCTAAATCATTTATATAGATGATGAAAAGCAATGGACCCAGCACTACTACTAGTCACAGGCATCCAGTCTGAAAAGCAACACTCCATCACCACCTTCTACCTTCGAACCTGTTCAGTATGCAAATGTCTAGTTCTCCCTGCATTCAAACATTGCCTTTCTGACATGCATTTCTATCCACAATTTATTTTTTGCCCCACACCGTAATTACTGCTCAGATGCCTATACATAACTCCCATCAGGGTCTTTTTTCCTTCACAGTTTCACAATTCTACCTGCACAGATTCTATAGCTTCCAACCGATGTTGCTTCATGCTATTGAATTCATGTCATTTATTACCAACAAGGCAATGCTGCCCCTTTTGCCCATCTGCCCGTCCTTTCGATAGGATGTGTATCCTTGAATATTTAGTTCCCAGTCCTGATCCTATGGCAGCCACATCTGTGATGGCCACAACATCATACTCTTCAATTTCAATTTGTGCTACAAGCTCATTTATCTTGTTTTGTATGCTGCGCATATTTAAGTACAACACCTTCAATTCTCTGTAGAATGCTCCCCTTCTTAGAGTTGTCCCATTATCTACTCTGTCTGAAATTAGACTCCTGACCTTTGTTATACTTTCTGTCCTATTGTTCCGGAACCTTCACTAACCTCTTCTGAACAGCCCCCAAACACAAATCTTGTGACCACCCTCTTTCACATTGGTATGATTGACACAATTGTATTTGTGTTTGTGTTGCATTCTTGTAGGTTCCACTAGATTCCCAGCAGTTACTGTAAGGAATGTGGCAGAAACTTCTTTCACAATGGTGATTTATAGCATCATTGTGAGATTGACTTTGTGAACAGTGATTATAACTGTCATTGAATATTCTATTAGATTCAGTTTTTAAAAATACTATGTCAGAACAATATTTCTCACAGTGCTAAGATGTTCAGAAGGCTCACAAGGAACATCACTTTGATTTAGCAAATCATGTTGTGATTAAATTTAGACTATATAACTTGGAGTTATTTCATTTAATCATGATGGATTTAAATTACATGACACTTTCCAAGAGTAAAAATTTGCAAGAAATGAATTTTGTACAACCAGTTATCACTGTTGGAATGCCATTTTATCTACACAATGTTACTTCTATAATCGAATTAGTTAATCACAGAAATATGAGATTTAATTTGATTTGTATCTATAGTGCAAAAAGGGCATTTAGGAGAGGGGGACATTATTTTTGATTTTAACACCTAACAATTTGGGCGGCACGGTGGCACAGTGGTTAGCACTGCTGCCTCACAGCGCCAGGGACCTGGGTTCGATTCCCGCCTCAGGCGACTGACTGTGTGGAGTTTGCACGTTCTCCCCGTGTCTGCGTGGGTTTCCTCCGGGTGCTCCGGTTTCCTCCCACAGTCCAAAGATGTGCGGGTCAGGTGAATTGGCCATGCTAAATTGCCCGTAGTGTTAGGTTAGGGGTATGGGTGGGTTGCGCTTCGGCGGGTCGGTGTGGACTTGTTGGGCCGAAGGGCCTGTTTCCACACTGTAAGTAATCTAAAAAAAAACCATGATTCCTTCTAAAAGTGGTGTAGAGAATATGCTTGGATAGCAGTTGCCACTGACTTTCACAGAAAGCTGCTGTCAAAGATCTAGCAATTTTAGTGACATGAATTTCACCTTTTCCAAAGTTAATTTGAGTCTGATGCTCAGTCAAGAGGACCTCTAAGCATTCAAAAATGGTGAAACACAGACAGCAAACCAGGAAGTATAATGCACTGATTATCCTTCACTTTTTTAAAATAATTGTTTGAGAGAAGGAAGAATTGGGACATAGAGGCATAGATGAAATATCACTGCCTTTTATACTATATCTCTTTCTGGGTCTGCAGATTGTTAAGGTGCAAAGATGGCCTTTAGTAGGGTGATGTGCTCTTCCTGTTGGTTATGGGAGAGTAGAGAGAGTTTCCATGATCGTGCAGATCATTCTGTCTGCAGGAAATGTGTTTCATTGCGAATCCAATCAAATTGCATGGATGAGTTGGAGCAGCAATTAGAAGCAATGAGGAATTTACAAGAGCTATGGAGTGTTATCGATGCCAGTTGCAGGAAGGGAGATATACTGAAGATACAGTCAGGTACATGGGTTATCTCCAGGAGAGGGAGACAGGTTGTGCAGGAGTCTCCAATGGCTATCCCCATCTCAAACAACAGGTGTGCTGATTTGGAAAATGTAGGGGGTGATGGACTCTCAGGGGAGAAAATGTGTTGCTGGAAAAGCGCATCAGGTCAGGCAGCATCCAAGGAACAGGAAATTCGACGTTTCGGGCATAAGCTCTTCTTCGAGGAAGAGAGCTTCTTCAAGGAAGGCATCCTTGCAAGAGGATTCGCAGTAGGTTAAAATCTTCGAGGAGAAAGTGAGGTCTGCAGATGCTGGAGATCAGAGCTGAAAATGTGTTGCTGGAAAAGCGCAGCAGGTCAGGCAGCATCCAAAGAACAGGAAATTCAACGTTTCGGGCATAAGCTCTTCTTCGAGGAAGAGAGCTTCTTCAAGGAAGGCATCCTTGCAAGAGGATTCGCAGTAGGTTAAAATCTTCGAGGAGAAAGTGAGGTCTGCAGATGCTGGAGATCAGAGCTGAAAATGTGTTGCTGGAAAAGCGCAGCAGGTCAGGCAGCATCCAAAGAACAGGAAATTCAACGTTTCGGGCATAAGCCCTTTTTATGAAGGGCTTATGCCCGAAATGTCGAATTTCCTGTTCCTTGGATA
This sequence comes from Hemiscyllium ocellatum, assembly GCF_020745735.1. Classification (NCBI taxonomy): domain Eukaryota; kingdom Metazoa; phylum Chordata; class Chondrichthyes; order Orectolobiformes; family Hemiscylliidae; genus Hemiscyllium; species Hemiscyllium ocellatum. Next base: position 85,491,802 of record NC_083408.1, read on the forward strand.
CTGCCTGACCTGCTTGGTTTTTCCAGCAACACATTTTCAGCTCTGATCTCCAGCATCTGCAGATCTCACTTTCTCCTTGAAGACTCTCAGGGGAAACAGGTTTCTGGTACCGAGATTGGCTGCAATGTAATGAGGGGTGTATCAGGTTCCAAGCAATCAATTGTGATACAGGCCTGTCTAGTCAGAAGAACAGACAGACATTTCTGTTGCCGACAGCGAGATACCAGGATGGTGTCTTGCCTCCTTGGCACCAGGATGAAGGACATTTCGAAGACGGTACAGAATATTCTCAAAGGGGAGAGGGAGAGAGGAGGTCTTTGTACACGTTGGAGCTAACAACATAGGAAGAGAAAAAGGATGAAATTTTGAGGAGGGAATATAGGAAATCAGGGTGTATGGGGGTAGCAGGGAGACATTGAGGAAAGAGATACGTCTGAGACTTATAGTTCGAAAAGTCAGACATTTTAAGTAGACTGGAACAAAGCAAAGAATGAGGTAGAACTGATAAAATCTTAATGCAAGAGACCTAACAGGTAAGGCAGATGAATTCAGGGCATGGTTGGGAACATGGTACTGGGATATCGTAGCAATTACACTGATATGGCTCAGGAATGAACAGGACTGGCAGCTTAATGCTCCAGAGCATAAATACCATAGGAAGGATAGAATGGGGGAGTAAGAGAGGACGGGGAGTTGTGTTTTTTGATTAGGATGAATGGTACGGCTGTACTTAGGGAGGATATTAGGATATTCCTAGGAATATATCCAGGGATGTTATTTGGGTGGTAGTGAGAAATAAGAAAAGGATCATCACCTTATTGGGATTGTACTGTAGACCCCCCGCCCCCCCAAAACACACACACACACACCAGCAGGAAATTGAGAAACTAATTTGTAAGGAGATCTCAGTTAGCTCTAAGAATAATAGGGTGATTATGCTAAGGGATTTTAATTTTCCAAACAGACTGGGACTGCCATTGTGCATGTACCTACTAAAGAAGATGCAAAGCATGACCTACTCTTGGGAAATAAGGCAGGGTAGATGACTGAAATGCCAGTGAGGGAGCACTTTGGGGCCAATGACCATAATTCTATTAGTCTTAAAATAGTGATGAAGAAGAATAGACTGGATCTAAAAGTTAAAATACAAAGTTGGAGGAAGGACAATTTTGACGGTATTAGGCAAGAACTTTCGAAAGTTCATTGGGGGTGGATGTTTGCAGATAAATGGATGGCTGGAGAATGGGAAGCCTTCAAAAATGAGATAACCAGAGTCCAGAGATGGCATGTTCCTGTTCGGGTGAAGGGCAAGGCTGGTAAGTGTAGGGAATGCTGGAAGACTGGAGAAATTCAGGTTTTGATCAAGAAAAAGAAGTAAGGGTATGTCCAGTATAGACAGAAATTGAATGAATCCCTAGAAGAGGCAGTAGGAGTCTTCTTCAGAGGGAAATCAGGAGGGCAAAAAGGGGACATGAGATAGCTTTGGCAAATGAGGTTAAAGAAAATCCAAAGGGTTTCTAAATACTGTAAGGTCAAAAGGGTAACTAGGTAGAGAATAGGACCCCTTAAAGGTCAGCAATGCCTCTTATATGCGGACCTGCAGGAGATGGGGGAGATACTAACGAGTACTTTGCATCAGTGTTTACAGTGGGGAAGGATATGGAAGACATAGAACATGGAGAAATAAATAGCAACATATTGAAAACATATCTATATTAGAGAGGAGGAGATACTGCAGTTTAAACTGCATAAAGGTGTATCTGATCAGAGAAGCTAGGGAAGTGATTACTGGGCCCCTTGCTGAGATATTTGTTTCATCGATAGTCACGGGTGAGGTGCCAGAAGACTGGAGGTTGGCTAACGTGATGCCACTATTTAAGAAAGGTGGTATGGAAAAGCCAAGGAACTATAGACCAGTGAGCCTCACATCGGTGGTGGGAGGGAATCCTGAGGGACAGGACTTATATCTAGTTGTAAAGGCAAGGACTGATTACATATAGTCAACATGGCTTTGTGGGTGAGAAATCATGTCTCACTAATTTAATTGAGTTTTTCAAAAAAAAATAATGAAGAGGATTGATGAGAGCAGGATGTTAAATGTGATCTATGTTATCTTCAGTAAGGCGTTTGACAAGGTTCCCCATGGCAGACTGGTTAGCAAGGTTAGATCACATGGAATATAAGAAAAAGTAGCCATTTGGATGTAGAAACTGGCTCATAGGTAGAAGATTGGTGATTGTGGAGTGTTGCTTTTCTGACTGCAGGCTTGTGACCAGAGGTGCACAAGGATTGGTGCTGGGTCCACTGCTTTCCATCATATATATAAATGATTTGGGTGTGATCATGAGAGGTATGGTTAGTACATTTGCAGTTGACACCAAAATTGGAGATGTTGGACATCAAAGAAGGTTACCTCAGATTACAACGGAATCTTGATAAGATGGCTGAATAGGCTGAGGAGTAGCAGATGGAGTATAAATATGAGGTGCTGCATTTTGGAAAGATAAATCAGGGCAGGACATATACACTTAATAGTAAAATCCTGGGGAGTGTTGCTGAACAAAGTTCCTTGGAAGTGGAGTTCTAGGTAGATGAGATAGTGAAAATGTTTGGTATACTTTCCTTTATTGGTCAGTGCACTGAGTGTGGGAGTTGGTGATCATGTTGTGGCTGTACATGACATTGGTTAGGGCACTTTTGGAATACTGCATGCAATTCTGGTCTTCCTGCTTTAGGAAGGATGTTGTGAAATTTGAAAGGGTTCTGAAAAGATTTACAAGGATGTTGTCAGGATTGTGGGTTTGAGCTACAGGGAGAGGTTGAATAGGTTGTGGCTGTTTTCCCTGGAGTGTTGGAGACTGAGGGTGATCTTATAGAGGTTTATAAAATCATGAAGGGCATGGGTAGGGTAAATAGACAAGATGTTTGGTGTTTGGGAATACAAAACTAAAGGGCATAGTTTTAAGATAAGAAGGGAAAGATTTAAAAGGGACCTAAGGAGCAACTTTTTCATGCAGAGGGTGGTATGTATATGGACTGAGCTGCCAGAGAAAGTGGTAAAGGCTGGGGCAATTACAATATTTAAAAGGCATCTGGATGCGTGTATTATTAGGAAGGGTTTAGAGCGATATGGGCCAAATGTTGGCAAATGGGGCTAGGTATTTTTTAGGATATCTGGATGTCATGGATGAGTGGATGGAAGGGTCTGCTTCTATGCTGTACATCTCTGTGACTCTGACTGTATGAGAAAATATTGAAATTACCACAAGTACAGTTTTTTGGAAGCGAGAGGCTCTTCGTAAGTAGGTATGGTTTATTCTGCCTCTGAATCCTACAACCACACAGCCTTGACATTGAATTCACCAGTTTCCAAACCTCCCCACCCTTCTGCCCTATTCTAGATCCAAGCCTCTGACTCGGCACCACCCTCTTGACCTGACTTACCTACATCTTCCTTCCCACCTATTCGCTCCTTCCTTCCCACAGACCTATCAGAATTCACTTCCTACCTGTATTTACCTATTGCCGTCCCACTTATCTTTCCCCAGCCTCATCCTTCTCCTCCAATTATTTCTCAGTCCCCTTCCCCTTCCCCAGTCCTGATGAAGGGTCCTGTCTGAAGCATCAACTCCCCTGCTACTCAGATGCTGTGCTTTTTCAGTGCCACACTCTATATATTCTGACTCTCCAGCATCTGCAGTCCTCAGCATCTCCTTACTATGTCATTAAAAACCTGTACTAATTTTATTAACAAAGCATCATGACAAAGATTTTTACTGAATTTACTGAAGATTTCAATAAAATGGAGAAAATAATGATTTCAAAAAGATCTCTGTCTCCAGTGACTTCAGCCCCTCGCTTTATCAATGTAAAGAATTGTAGGAGCGAAATTACCCCAGCTGGGGCAATGGCTCAGGAGGTAGACAGGACACAAGTACATAGTGAACTTTTATTCAAACAAAAGCTGGTTAACGCAGTGAGAGAGTCAAAAGATCTTCCCCGAATCTGACTTCAACGTGAAAACACAATCGTTTTCTTAATCTTTAGTTCAGATCGGAAGATGACACACTCTGATTTCACAGTAAAAAGCAGTGTTTTTATACATTTTGTATTACAATGATCATACACAATGTGGTTACTGTATTGTCCCCTTCCCTTCTGTAGGACCAGTCTTGTAAAACACCTGATCGATGATGAACACTTGTATGGACAGCCCAAGGTTCTTAAATTGTTAAACATTAGAAAAAAAACTTTGTAATCTCTAGGCCTTGGGATCTTTCTGTGTTTCACCCAAAGTTACTGGCTGTCCTCTTCTTGTTCATGTCCCTCATTGCTGATCTCTAAGGACTGCTTGAACTCTGTTGTCCATTGTAATGGCTATCTCATCAAATTCCATTTAAAAAACTTGATTCTATTATTAAAAACTCGTAATATTCTTAATAGTTTTATAATCCTTTTCCATTGCTGACATTTTTTAGCTAATCAGACAACATATGCTAGGCAGTGCTTTAATGTTTTATAATTGTGTTGTAATTTTTTAAAGAATCTTTAACTTGAACTTAGTAATATTGCAAATAATTTCAAAGACCAGCTAATTTCTGCAAGATTAATTTAGCTGCTGTAATTATGGCTGAAAACACCCTTAATGAGACTAGAAATAATTACTTATTGTAGCGATTTTTCAAAGTTTGAGTTTCAATTTCATTTTGTTGCAAGTCTTCAAAGATGTTTTGACTCCTTATCACTCTGTTTGCATTCTTTGGAATCCTGCCATTTAGATAATGTTTTCTTTTGCCTTGGAATAACTCCATCCTCAGAGACCCATTGTTTTGTTTTTGCTTCTGTTGAAGCAAGCATTTTTTAAAGTCCAGCCATTTTTTGTGTCCCTTAAAAACATGCAGTTGAAGCAGGCGTTTAAATTCCGGCCATTTTGTGTCTGTAAAAACAAACAGCTCCAACAAGAATCATTGACAATTTCCACTTTTAATTGGTTATGTACAGATGCCAAAAGTTGCTGATAGCATTCACAATCTTGCTGTCGTTACAGCTGCACAATTTGGGTTGTTAGTCAGATGTAGTGATGGTAAAAGATATTGGATAAACTTAATCTTGGTGACAAAGATGAAGTAAGAGATGTTGTAATGGGGCATCATTGTTGGTCCAGGATGTAGGCTTGGGCACTTGTAAAATTTAGCTTTAACTCCAGAAAACATGCTCCAGAATTAGTTGGTCCTGTAGCCAAGCTGATCCAGTGGAGCTACAACGCTAATATCTGCTAATTGTAGTGGAATGATTGTTAAAGTATGCAGCACTTTAGCCAGTGACATGGCTAGTTCAGGAGCACACTCTTGTGTAATGCAGACGGAATGTTGTCAGGGCCCATCGCCTTTGCAGTATCTAATGCCTTCAGCCATTTCTTGATCTCGGAAGTGAATTAAATTGCTGGAAAACTGGCATCTGTGATACTGGCCTTCCTAGGAAAAGGCCAAGATGGATCATCCTGATGGCAGCTCTGGCTGACGATAGATGCAAAGGCTTCACCTTTGTCTTTTTCACATACGTTTGGCACTATTGTTCAGGATGGGGATATTTGTGGAGCTTCCTCCCCCTGAATGTTGAGTAATTATTCATCATCGTTCATAACTGAATGTGATAGGACTGCAGAGCTTAGGTCTGATTTGTTAGATATGCACTACTACTTCTACTGTTTGTCATTGTTTCAAGTGTGACAATAATGTTAATGACTCCCACCTCAACAGACTGCACATATTTGCAGCTACAAGTTATGCAAGTGACCCAATGTCCATGGTCACAATGAAAATGATCATTTACAACAAAAATAGTTAACTAGTCAATTCCATTTTTGTTAGTTTCTGCACATGCGTTGTAACCATAGACTTTAAATTGTGCAAGTTTCCTACATGTGCATGTAGTTTGCTTTCTCTTTTTTTATTTGCTCATTACTCAAGTGATATTTCTTCTCTGGTGAGCGTAGTTCACATGACTAAGTGTTTTTGCTGATCCACTTCAGTCGTTGAGGAACAGTGGACTTCTGGGATTGTCGGTTCAGAATGCTGTGCATGTGAGCAGATTATTACTTTTGATCTGCTTTCTGTAGTCAAGACAGCATAGATTATCAATGTCTGTTGTGATATGGTTCACTGTGGAGAAAGTGACAACGACAGATGCTGGAAATCAGAGTCAAAAAGTACGGTGCTGGAAAAGCATGGCTGGTCATGCAACATCCAAGGAGTAGGAGAATCAACATTTTGAGCATAAGCTCTTCATCAGGAATGTGGGGAGTTGGGAGTGGGGGTAAGGGGGCTGAGAGATAAATGGGAGGGGGTGAGGCTGGAGGAAGGCAACTGGGAATTCGATGGTAGATGAAGGTGGAGGGTGACGCTCATAGGTCGGAGCAGAGGGTGGAGGGGATAGGTACGAAGGAAGATGAACAGATAGGACAGTTCAAGAGGATGGTGCTGACTTGGATCTAGGATAAGGTTGGGGAGGGGAGGTTAGGAAACTGGTGAAATAGACATTGATCCCATGTGATTGGAGAATCCCAAGGCAGAAGATGAGGCGTTCTTCCTCCAAGCACTGGGTGGCTAGAATTTGGCACTGGAGGAGGCCCAGGACTGAGAGTCATAGAGATGTACAGCATGGAGATAGACCCTTCGGTCCAACTCATCCATGCTGAACAGATATCCCAACCCAATCTCGTCCACGTGCAAGCACCAGGCTCATATCCCTCCAAACCCTTCCTATGCCTTTTAAATGTTGCAGTTGTACTGGCCTCTACCACTTCCTGTGGTTGCTCATTCCATACACATATCACCCTCTGCGTGAAAAAGTTGCCCCTTAGGTCTCTTTTATATTTTTCACTTCTTATCCTAAACCTGTGCTCTCTAGTTCTGGACTCCCCCCACCCCAGTGAAAAGACTTTGACTATTTATCCTATCCATGTCCCTCATGATTTTGTAAACCTCTACAAGGTCACCCCTCAGCTTCCGGCGCTCCAGGGAAGACAGCCCCAGCCTATTCAACCTCAAATCCTCTAACTGTGGCAACATTCTTGTAAATATTTTCTGAACTCTTTCGAGTTTCACAACATCCTTTCGATAGGAAGGAGACCAGAGTTGGGCACAATATTCTAAAAGTGGCCCAACTAATGTCCTATACAACACAACATGACCTCTCAACTTCTGTACTCAATACTCTGACCAATAAGGGAAAGCATACAAACACCTTCTTCACTATCCTATCTACTTTCAAGGAGCTGTGAACCTGCACTCCAAGGTCTCTTTGTTCAGGAACACCCCCTAGGACCTTACCATTAAGTGTCTAAGTCCTGTTAAGATTTGCTTTTCCAAAATGCAGCACCTCACATTTTATCTAAATTAAATTCCATCTGTCACTCTTCAACCCATTGACCCATCTGATCAAGATCTCATTATAATCTGGGGTATCCTTTGGTGTCCACTACACCTCCAATTTTGGTATCATCTGAAAACTTATTAACTATATCTTTTTATGCTCACATCTAAATCATTTATATAAAAGGCAAAACGTAGTGGATGCAACATTGATCCTTGTGGCACTCCACTGGTCACAGACCTCCAGTCTGAAAAACAACCCTCCATCACTACCCTCTGTCTTCTATCTTCAAGCCAGTTCTGTATTCAAATGGCTAGTTCTCCCTGTATTCTATGGAACTTGCATGACCTTCACAGAGTGGGAGGGGGAGTTGAAGAGTTGGCTGTAGGTCGGTGGGGTTGTTTAGTGTGTGTGTGTCTCAGAGATGTTCTGTGAAAAGTTCCATAAGTTCGCATCCTGTCTCCCCATTATAGGGGCAACCACATCGAGAGCAACTTCACAGTAGATGACGTGTGTGGAGATGCAGGAAAATTTCTGTCAAATGTGGAAGGATCTTTTGGGGCCTTGGATGGAGGAGAGGGGTGAAATGTGGGTGCAGGCTTTACACATCTTGCAGTGGCAAGGGAAGTTGCCAGGAGTGGAGGGAGAGTTAGTGGGGGGCATGGACCTGACAAGATAGTTGCCGTGGGAATGGTCTGTGCAGAACGCAGATCAGGGTGGGAAGGGAAATATCTCTCTGTGATGGGGTCTGTTTGTAGGTGGTGGAAATGGCAGAGGATGATGCGTTGTATCCGGAGTTTGGTGGGGTGGAAGGTGAGGAGCAGGTGGGGTCTTTCCTTGTTGCAACTGGAAGGGTGGGTTTCAAGCGTGGAGGTGCAGGAGGTGGAGAAGGGCATCGTTGACCATGTGGGAGGGGAATTTGCAGTCCTTGAAGAAGGAGGCCATCTGGGATATCTTATGGTGGAATTCGTCCTCCTGGGAGTAGATGTGCCAAAGGAATTGGGATTAAGAGTTTTTACAGGAGGCAGGGTGGGAGGGGCTGTAGTTCAGGTAGCTGTGGGAGTCTGTGGGTTTGAAGTAGATGTTTGTGTTAAGTCAGTCACCAGAAATGGAAATGGACATGGAGAGATCCAAGAAGGGGAGGGAGGTGTCTGAGATGGTCCAGGTGAACTTGAGTCAAGGTGAAAGATGTTTGTGAAGTTGGTGAACTGCTCAATCTTGTCGTGGGAGCACGAGGTGGCGATGATACAATTATTGATGTCGCGGAGGAAAAGGTGGGAAATGATGCCGGTGTAGCTGCGGAGGATGGACTGTTCCATATACCCGACAAAGAGGCAGGCATAGCTGGGGCCTATGTGGGTGCCCATTGCTGCCCCTTTAGTCTGGAGGAAGTGGGAGGATTCGAAGGAGAAATTATTGATGTTGAGGATCAGTTCACCCAATCGAATGAGTACATTGGTAGAAGGGTGGAAGAGTACTGTTCATTCAGCAGGACAGGAGGAAATGGAAGGCTTGGAGGCCTTCATAATGGCGGATGGATGTGTGCAGGGACTACACATGCCACGGATGGAAGTTTGGCGTTCGTGATGGACTGGGCTGTGTTCACAACTCTCTGTACTTTCTTGTGGTTCTGGGCAGAGCAGTTGCCATACCAAGCAGTATCCATCCAGATAGAGTGCATGTATTTTTACAGACATGCCAAATTTCTTTAGCCTCCTGAGAAAGTAGAGGTGTTGTTGTGCTTTCTTGACTGTCTCATCAACGTGGCTGAGCACACTGTTTGCATTGTGTTTGCCAAAGCTGAGCATTGACATGATTGGTTCTCCAAAGTTTCATCAAAATGAAATTTTGCCTTCTGTTATTTCACCTTGATTTTTGTCACTCAAACCTATTAACACTTCTAATGGAACCAGTTTTTTGGTATTGGAAGAGTAGTTTAATCTTTGGACTAGATTGCATCTGATGCCTTCAGTAGGTTTATGTCTCCACTTGCCTTGTACAAGTTTGTTTAATTTTCTGTCTGATCCCTTTCACTGCTGCCTCTGTCTTCCCATTTGACTGGAGATACTGTAAAGATGATATATGGTGTTAAATTTCCTACTCCTTTGTGAAGCAGCTAAACTCTTCACTCTTGAATCGAAGGCAATTGTCACAACACAAAGATGGAAGTTGAGGGGGACCTGATTGTGTCAACCTCAATCATGAAAGGTATAGATAAGGTGGATAGCAAGAAGCTTTTTACCAGAGTGGGTCTCAATTACTAGGGGTCATGAGTTCAAGGTGAGAGGGGAAAAGTTTAAGGGAGATATGCGTGGAAAGTTCTTTACTCAGAGGGTGGTGGGTGCCAATGGAAGTGGTAGAGGCAGGCATGATAGCATCATTTAAGATGTATCTACACAGATACATGAATGAGCAGGGAGCAGAGGGATACAGATCCTTGGAAAATAGGCAACAGGGTTAGATAGAGGATCAGAATCAGTGCAGGCTTGGAGGGCTGAATGGCCTGTTCCTGTGCTGTGATTTTCTTTGTTCTTTGGATGCAGTGCCATAAAAAGTGCATGTGCCCTTATTCAAAAAAGGCTGCAAAGAAAAACCCTGGGAATTATAGACCAGTAAGCCTAATATCTGTGCAAGGTAAGTTACTTGAAAAGATTCTGAAGGATAAGATATACATGCATTTGGAAAGCCATGGTTTGACTTTGTTAATGGGAGGTTATGCCTCACAAATTTTTTTAGAGTTCTTTGATGAAGTGACCAGGAGGGTTGATGAGGGTAGTGCGGTAGGCGTAGTCTGTACAGACTTAAGTAAGGCCTTTGATAAATTTCCACATGGTAGGCTGCTGTGAAAGGTTAGATCGTATGGAATCCAGGGAGAGCTGGCAAATTCGAAACACAATTGGCTTCATGGTAGGCAGCAGAGGGTAATTGTAGGTGGATGCTTGTTAGATTGTAAGCCTGTGACTAGTTGTGTCCATCAGGGGTCAGTGCTGAGCCTGTTGCTGTTTGTTATTTATATCAAAGATTTGGATGAGAATGTACAAGGCATAATTAGTAAGTTTGCAGTGACACTAAAAAAGGGCGGTATCATGGACAGCGAGAAAGGCTATCAGAAATTGCAGCAGCAGGGGAAGTATGCTGAGAAACAGCAAATAGAGTTTAATATATATCAGTGTTTTTGGAAAGTCCAATCAAGGTAGGAGTTTTATGGTGAATGATAGGGTCTTGAGGAGTGAAGTGGAAGAGAGGGATCTTGGAGTTCAGCTGGACAGTTCCCTAAAAGTGGAGACACAAGTAGACAGCAGTGAAGAAGGCTTTTGGCACACCTCCTTCGTCAGTGTGGACATTGAGTATTGAAGTTATTTTGCAGTTATACTGGACATTGGTTTTAGATTAGATTCCCTACAGTATGGGAACTGGCCCTTCGACCCAACAAGTTCACGCCAACCCTCTGAAGAGTATCCCACCATATATTTACCCCTGACTAATGTACCTAACACTATGGACAATTTATCATGGCCAGTTCACCTGGCCTGCACTTCTTTGGATTGTGGGAGGAAACCCATGCAGACATTGGAAGAATGTGCAAACTCCACACAGACAATCGCCCTAGGCAGGAATTGAACCTAAGTCCCTGGCGCTGTGAGGCAGCATTGCTAACCTCTGAGCCACTGTGCTGTACTTAGAGTATGTGTTCAGTTTTGGTCACCTTGCTATAGGAACGAAGTTATTAAATTGGAAAGGGTGCAGAAGAAATTTACAAGGATGTGCCAGGACTCAAGAGTCTGAATTAAAGGGAATGGTTAGATGAGCTATGACTTTTTTCTTTACAGCGTAGTAGACTGAGAGGGGAATCTTACACAAGTGTATAAGATCATGAGAGCCATAGATAAGGTGAATGCACTCAGTCTTTTCCCCGGAGTTGGGGAATTGAAGACTAGAGGGTATCAGTTTAAGGTGAAAAGGGAAGCTGAGGGGTAACTTTGTTTTACACAGAGAGTGGTACGCAATTGGAAGTGGTTGAGGCGGGTACATTAACAATTTTTAAAAGGCATTTGAACAAATACGTGGATAGGAAAGGTTTAGAAGGCTATGGGTAGGGAAATGGATTAATGTGGATGGACATTTTGATTGGCACGGGCCAGTTTGGGCTGAAGGGCCTGTGCTATAGAACTGTAGGATTCTATGACTGAGTATGCAAGATCAATGAATGTAACTTCAAAAGCCAATTTTGAACAACTGCACTACTACTATCACTCACTTCTTGATGCACCACATTGATCACTCACCAATAAATAAACTCAACTAATCATAACTCATCCCTAATATAGTCATGTTTTGGAGATGCTGGTGTTGGACTGGGGTGTACAAAGTTAAAAATCACACAACACCAGGTTATAGTCCAACAGGTTTAATTGGAAGCGCACTAGCTTTCGGAGCGTCGCAGATGAAGGACCTGATGAAGGAGCGATGCTCCGAATGCTAGTGTGCTTCCAATTAAACCTGTTGGACTATAACGTGATGTTGTGCGATTTTTAACTTCGTACCTAATATAGCCTTCCTTCATCTTCAAGAGCTTAGTCTTCTGCAAGCCTCGCACTCTCATCTTTTTTCTCGTCCAGATATTTATCTTTTTCTTCTTCAAGTTCTTATTTCTCTTTCAGCTCTTTTTTTTTCTGTCTGTTCTTCTTCCTCTTACAGCTCTTCCTGCTCCTGGCAGCTTGTCCTACTTTGTGTCATCTCTGCTCATTTGCCCTGTAGTACAAAGGAAGCATATTCTGTTGCACCCATGAAGCAAGTAATATTTATATAATTGTTGAAGTCAGGACAACTCCTTCCTGTAGACAAGGAGTTTTAAAAGTCTTTGGAATTTAAAAATATTTGGAACCAAATATTTCTGCAATAATGCATCAGACCAATGAGCTGCTGAACACTTTTTTTAAGCATAGACATTAACTTTCACAGTTCCAGAGTGGCAGCTCTGGCTTCAAGTCATGGTCTGGTTATTCTGCATACATTGGTGGATGCTTTCTGTATATGCACTGTGTTCTCAGCATAATGGAGGGCAACATGGCTAATATAGTAAAGCATGTGCATTATGATCTTGTACTATCCCCTGTTCAGAAGCAAGATGTAGGATATCAGGTAACCAACTTGGAGGAAAAATAGTATTTGCGGTGCTGAGAAGTCGAATTCTTAGCAAGAGCATCATTTATGCTGTAAACTTGATTTAGTTATATTTTCTCTGCAGACCAGAAATTGCACCAAGCTTTTCTCCTCTCCCAGTTAATTTATAAGATTAAGAGATGTGTGACTATCTTATCAGGCAACAACTGAAGTAGTATGTCTCATAATAGTAACCACAGTTCAAAAGTACTTCATTGGCTGTAAACTACTTTCAGACATCCTAAAATTGTGAAGGGTATTTGGGTCATGTAGCTCTTTCATTTAAAACAAAATACTTTGTATATTTTGGTTAGGATTTCAAGGCATAAGAGGAAACTTATTAGAGAATTACTTGTTACCAGTGGATGAATGACAGACTAAATACAGACTAGAGTTCTTCTTTTTAGAATTGAGAAGGTTAAGGGGAGATTTGATTGAAGTAGTTAAAAATCTGAGGATTTTGATAGAGAAGTTTGAAGAAATTGTTTCCATTCGCAGAAGGGTCAGTCATCAGTGGACACATATTTCAGGTAATTAGGAAAGGAACCAGAGAAGACAGGAAAACTTTACTTCTTATATAAGGCAAACAGGAGTTGTCTGACTATAAGGTGATGGTAGCAGATTGAATAATTTTCTGAAAGGAATTACATAAATACTTGGAAAAAAATAACAGGGTTATGAGAAAGAGCATGGGCATGGGACTAACTGAATAGTTTACTTAGAGCCATTATGGACAGTATGGACCAAATGGGTCCATTCTGTGTGTTTTTTTAATGATTGCACAATGTTTTACTGCATCTATAGGAGAGTTCTCAGCCTTTTGTTGCATCTGAGAGAGCACCCTTCCAGTCACTTTTCATGTTTTAAAAAAAATTACAAACCCCTCTAACATGCATACTAATTTTGGCCTCTAAAGCATCCCAGTTTTAATTACTGTACCATTCACAACTATTCTTTCAGTTACCTAGGTTCTAAGATCTGGAACTCTTATCTGTAAATCTCTTTGCCTCTGTATCTCTTTTTCTTTCCATAAGGTACATTATACCCCATCTCTTTGACCGAGACTTTGGACATCTCTAATGTCTTTCATTGTTTAGTGCTATAATTTGTTCTATAATACCATTTGTGAAGTGTCTAGGGAGTTATGTTAGCCATTTGCTGGACAAAGCAAAGCATTATTAGATTCTGCTCTCCTCTGCTATAACTTCGCCACAATAAACTATCTTCATAAATCTCTTTTGTCTTACCTCTTGTAGAATCAGCCCTAACTAGTAAAGGACTTCTTTGTCACTAAGATTGGACCAGTAGCTCAGCTGCCTCAGGTACTTTCCTCCATTCATCTAATCTGCCAAGCAAATTTCAAATTAATTCTCTTTTGGTTTCCTAAACTCTATTCTCAGTATACGACTGATTGCTTAACTGCTTTTCATAGAGTCATACCGCAGGGAAACAGACCCTTTGGTCCAACAAGTCCATGCCAAACATAATCCCAAACTAGTCCAGGCCCATATCTCTCTAAATCTTTCCTATTCATGTATCCATCCAAATATCTTTTAAACAGTGTAATTGTACCCACATCTACCACTTCCTCAGGAAGTTAATTCCACATGCAAACCACTCTCTGTGTAAAATAAGTGCCTCTTAATGTCTTTTTAAATCTATCTCCTCCTGGACCAGAGCTGATTTTTTTTAAAATGATACCTGCTTGGAACTAATGACCCCCTCCTTCAAAATAACAAAATGCATCCTGTGTGACAGCTTATCTGCCTTAATATCACCACTGAGAAATGTTATTTGACATTACTCTTGTGAAGTGCCATTGGGCATTCCACTACATTAAAGTTGCTATATAAACACAATTATTATTGTGAAAGTAATTAGGATGGAAAACCTACAAAATCTTAGTCATGAATCTTCATGTAAATTTAATATTTAATGATGTGTTGATTGTTGATGCCTCTAATTTCTTTGTAATCATAATTCCTCATGTTAAAAGCATCCCTTATTTGTCTTTGTGTGTAATGCATTCAACCTTTGTCCTTGCAGCTTACAGTGCAGGTCATTCCAGGAACTTGATGGACCCATACCTAACCCAGAATCATATGACATCCCATTACAATAGAATCCTCTCTGCCAAAGGTAATGTGTGATGTACTTTTCTGTATATCTATGTGGCCATCAAGAGTTTCAATCCCTTAGAATTTTTATAATTTCTATGGCTGATGAACTGAATTCTGACTTCATTTCAGTCTTTTAGAAAATTTTGCTAATATTTAGCACACTGGAGAATATAGTATGAGCAAAATGAATTAGGTAATTTTCTTCTTGTTGTGAGGAATGGACAAGTTATCTTACTTGTATAATATTTGGGATTACCATCGCAATTGTTGCATTGGTCTTTTTGCGGTGAATTAGGGATTCACAGCATGATTAACAGTTTGATTAGCCACGACATGTAAAATGGCCAAATCATGGCTTACAATGGAAGTTAAAGATAGTATTAGATGCAAAAAGGAGGCAGACAAATTGGCAAGAAAAAATAACAATAGATCTGAGAATTAGGGAAAAGATTAGAAGTTAGCAAAGAAGGACCAAAGGATTGAATAAGAAGGGGAAAATAAGGTATGCCAGTCAGTTTCTGGGGAACATAAGAACTCACTGTAAATGCTTCTATAGGTCTGTAAAGAGAAGAAGATTGGTGAAAACTAATATAGATTCCTTACGGTCAGAAATAGGATAATTTACAACAGCGAACAAAGAAATAGCTGATGAACTGAATTCTAACTTCACTTCAGTTTTCACAAATGAGGACATAAATAATGTACCAGAAATGATGAGGAACGCAGGGTTTAGTGAGAGAGAGGAGCTGAAGCAAATCTATTGGAGAAATTGATGGGTTTGTAAATCCCCAGAGCCTGATGATCTACATTCCATAGTACTTAATGAAGTGGCCCTAGAAGTAGAATTTGTGGTCTTCTTCCAAGATCCTTTAGACTGTGGAACAGTTCCTATAGATTGGAAGATAGCTAATGTAACCCCACTATTTAACAAGGTGGATAGAGAGAAAATATGGAATTATAGACCAGTGAGTCTGATGTTGATAGAAGATGCTTGAGTCCATTATCACGACTTTTATAGCAGAACACTTAGCATACAGTGCACTATGGTTTCTTTATCTGAGAAGGGATGTTGTTGCTATATAGGGAGTGCAATGAAGGTTTACCAATTTGATTCCTGGGATGACAGAATTGAAGTTTAAGGAAGAGGTTGGCCCAGTTAGGATTGTATTCACTGGAGTTCAGAAGAAAGAGAGAGGAATCTCAGAGAAACCTATAAAATTCTAATAGGTTTGGACAGTTAGTTGCAGGAAGGATGTTCCTGATGGAGGGAGAGCCCAGCGTCAGCGATAGTGGTTTAAGAGTAAGGGTTAAACCTTTTAGGACTGAGGTAAGAAGACAAATCTTCAACCATAGAGTAGTGAAACTGTGGAATTCACTATCACAGAAAGTGGTTGATGCTGAAAAAAATGTGTTTTCACTAGGGAGGTAAATGTAGCTCTTGTGGCTAAAGGAATCAAGAGATATGGAGAAAGGTACAATCATATTGAATGGCAGAGCAGGCTCAAGGCATCAAATAGCCTAATTCTGCTTCTATCTTCTATATTTTTATGAATTCTTATTTAAACTAGCCAATAGATTGGTTAGTTCCACAGTCAAAGGTGTATTGACTGTCTCAAACTCGTGCAATAAAGATGCACCATCCATGCCATTGGAGGAGTTGTCTCACTTGACTCCAACCCAGAATTCAGATTTGGAGATACAGTCTCTGGACTTAGACTTAACTGCATCTTATCATTTAGATGCAAGAATGCAGTCACAGAAGTTATAATCTGTTGTTATTATTACAGGAGCATTTTTGCCAACCATTTTGTCAATTGCAACATTTAAAAGAAAATTTTTATTGGCAATTAAATGAGACCAAATTATGTTCTGCTGGTATTAGTGAATACTTCCAAGCATCACAATATTTTGTGGCAGATAAGGTGCTTGAGCTCCTATTTGGTGGAAAATCCGAAATATTAAAGAGAAGATGGTAGCATTCAATGAATAAAGAAACAAAGTTAATGTTGTTATACTTCAAAATGCCAGGTGAAGGATGGAAGTGGATCCTAAGCTCTACATGTTTTTCAAAGTTTCCTTGCTATATATATCTATGACTCTATTCATAGAGGCAAATGTTATAACCATCCATCTCTCCACCCAACAACCTTAGTTTCAGTACATTCCTATTTATAGTAGCACAGATGAACCACCAGTTAACATTGGCTATCTTTTATACAATTAAACATAATTTATACGCCGTTAATGCATGTTTCAGTTTGATAAGATTGCTGTGGACTGCTAATGCTTAGAAAGGCAGGTTCTGAACTTATTGAAACCAGGAAGGTTTAGATTAGATTAGATTAGATTACTTACAGTGTGGAAACAGGCCTTTCGGCCCAACAAGTCCACACCGACCGCCGAAGCGCAACCCACCCATACCCCTACATTTACCCCTTAGCTAACACTACGGGCAATTTAGCATGGCCAATTCACCTGACCCGCACATCTTTGGACAGTGGGAGGAAACCGGAGCACCCGGAGAAAACCCACGCAGACACGGGGAGAACGTGCAAACTCCACACAGTCTGTCGCCTGAGTCGGGAATTGAACCCGGGTCTCTGGCGCTGTGAGGCAGCAGTGCTAACCACTGTGCCACCGTGCCGCCCATGGTCTGAAGTATTTAATCAAAAGATGAAGCCCTTGAACTTCTCCTGAGCTTTGTTGAAGCTGTGTACGAGAAGAGCAGAACTTCTTTAAAGAGAATATTCCCAGAATGGAAATGACGGTGAATTAAAATAAACAAACACAGAAATTGCTGGAGAAACTCAGCAGATCTGGCAGCATCTGAGAAAAACACTAATTATGCACAAATTCAAAATAAATAATATTTATGCTGGAAATACAAAATAGAAAAAATGTTGGAAATACTCAGCAAATCAGACATCACTGCTTTGGGAACGGGCAACTAAATGAACGCATGTGGGGTAAAAGAATCTGCCACCAATTAAATAAGGAGGCTCATGTAAATAAAGCATCAATGGTAACAAAGAATGGTTAGGCAAATGACTTTTTTTGGTAGCTCTGTGTAATTCTAAGATGTTGCATCTCAAAGAGTATTCAATCCCTTGTAAAAGTTAACCACTTTTTATCCTTTCAGCTTCAGTGGATTGTTCTGTTCCAAAAAGCATGCTGTTAAGCATAAAATGTAAGTAATTCACTTGTTTTAAGTAAAGCCAGGGAAACATATTGCATAGAATCTATGATGATAAGAAATGTTTGAATATTTTGTGGAAAATAGAGATATTGGGCTACTTTTTCTCGGAATTTGAATATGCAGAAGTTATGCTGTTGCAGTTTATAGCAACACACTAAGCAAGATTTGTGTTGACACTTGATTTTAGTTATAATACAAAACAAGTGATAGCTAACTATCTGCTCACCTATATGCAGCATCAGATATTCAGCTGTAGTGCAATTAGTAGAATCCATTTAAGAAAAAATATATAAAAGTGCTCATTTGCACCACTCCCATGACCAATTTCTAGCATTGCTCGCTTGCACTGACAATATCACCTGGTCAGCAATGTTTAAATTTCTTCTGAATTTGTTATCAAATTCACTTGTGCGGGAATTGTCTTTTGTGCATCACTTAGGGACATAGAGATGTACAGCACGGAAACAAACCCTTCGGTCTACTTGTCCATGCTGACCAGATATCCTAAACAAATCTCGTCCCATTTGCCAGAATTTGGCCCATATCTCGCTAAACCCTTCTTAATCATATGCCTTTTAAATATTGTAATTGTACCAGCCTTCACCATTTCTCCTGGCAGCTCATTCCATCCACACAACACCAATTTGTGCAAAAGTTGCCTCTTAGGTCCCTTTTAAATCTTTCCCTTCTCATCTTAAACCTATGCTGTTTAGTTTTGGACTTGCCCACTCCAGGGAAATGACCTTGTCTATTTACCCTATCCATGCTCCTCATGATTTTATAAACCTCTATAAGGTCACCCCTCAGCCTCCACTGCTGCAGGGAGAAAAGCCCCAGCCTATTCAGCCTCTTTTGATAGCTCAAACTGTCCAACCCTGGCAACATAATTGTAAATCTTTTCTGAACCCCTTCAAGTTTCACAACATCCTTCCTAAACTCAATGCACTGACCAATAAAGGCAAGCATACCAAACGTGTTCTTCACTATTCTGTCTATCTGGGTCTGTACTTCCAAGGAACTATGAACCTGCATTCCAAGGTGTCTTTGTTCATTAACATTCCCCAGGACCTTACCATTAAGTGAATAAGTCCTGCCCTGGTTTGCCTTTCCAAAATGCAGCACCTCACATTTCTCTAAATTAACCTCCCTCCACCACTCCTTGGCCCATTGGCCCATCTGATCAAGGTCCTGTTATATTCTGAGGTAACCTTCTATGTTGTGTGCTATACCTTTAATTTTGGTGTCACCTGCAACCTTGCTAACCATATGTGAACTGATGTTCATATCCAAATTATTTATATAAATGATGAAAAGCAGTGAACCCAGCACCGATTCTTGTGGCACACTGCTGGTCACAGGTCTCCACTCTGAAAAACAATCCTCCCCCACCACTCTATGCGTTCTACCTTTGAGCAAGTTCTGTATCCAAATGAGTAGTTCCGCCTGTGTTCCACGTGATCTAACCTTGCTAACCAGTTTGCCATGAGGAACCTTGTCAAACGCCTTACTGAAGACCATATCGATCACATCCACCACTTTGTCCTCATCAATTCTCTTTGTTACTTGCTGAAAAAGCTCAATTAAACTAGTGAGAAATGAGTTCTCACACACAAGGCCATGTTGACTATCCCTAATCAGTCTTTGCCTTTCCAAATACGTAAATCTTGCCCCTCAGGATTCCCTCCAACAATTTGCCCATCATCGATGTCAGGCTCACTGGGCTATTAGTCCATGGCTTTTCCTTACCACCTTTCTTAAATAGTGGCACCACATTAGCCAACCTCCAGTTTTCTGGCACCTCATCTGTGGCCATCTATGATGCAAATATCTCAGCAGAGGGCTCAGCAATCACTTTCGTGGCTTCCCACAGAGTTCTAGGGTACCCTGATCAGTTCCTGGGGATTTATCCACCTTTGTATTTTAAGACATCCAGCACCACCTCCTCTGTAGCATGGGCATTTTTTCAAGATGTTGCTATTTATTTCCCTATGTTCTCTACTTTCCATGTCATTCTCCACAGTAAACACTGATGCAAAGTACTCATTTAGTATCTCCCCTGTCTCCTGTGGTTTCACACATGGGTGGCTTTGCTGATCTTTAAGGGGCCCTGTTCTCTCCCTAGTTACTCTTTTGTATTTAATATAGATCTTGACTTTCAAAAGAAAACCAGAGCATCCAACAAATCCTGTTTATTTTGGCTGCCCGACTTAATTCTGTTTACTGGCACAAATATGATGGCATACCAATAATATAACTGGGACAGTTAATGCCAATAAACATAGGTGGCCACTTTAGAAAATGAAAAAGCAAGTTGGAGTGCAATTTGACTGGCTTAGTGCTTCACACCTTATTCTAAATTCACATCTTGAAGTGAATATGAAAATATAATAAAGCATCAATCTGATGGTAAATTGTTCTTTTGTTCTTTAGATAAAGACCAACTGAAGAAGCAAAATCTACAAACTAAATACAAAAAAGGATTCATTCCTGCAAGATCAGAATCTTGGTCCAGCTCTGGTAGCAGTGGAAGGTTAACTATAACAGAATCCATTCAGGTATGTTCACTTCTGACAAATGTGAACGCATCTTCAGAGATGTGACATTTTACTTATGGTTCAATAGACATCACTATAGAATTTAAAGTCTTTAGTCAATTACTGACCTTCCTTGAGCTCTCAAAATCTGTTTGCATTTTTTAATTAGAAGTTGGAAGACAGATTTTGTAAACATTAAAATAGCCTGTGGTGCTATAGTCCAAAAGTCTCATCCCACCATATCTCTTCCATCTCTGCTAGTTCTGCAATTCTGCTATTTAACTCCCGCTTCCTAAGTGTCACAGCCTTCTACGCTCTGGTGCTGGTGGTATGATATTCAGCTCCACTTATGGTAATACTTTGTTTGAGAATGCTTTTAAAATTGGAGGATGAGACATCAAAATGAATGGATGAGGGAGGAACCTTCGAGCGTAAGACAAACGTTCTCATTGCCATGAGGTGGAATGAAGTCAGTGTAGAGATGGATGCATTAAAGCTAGTTTCAGAGGAGTTGAAACTTTTGGAAGCAGATAAGCGACTAGAAAAAAATGCATATTTAGAGTAGAGCAGGTCTTGGAAGTATTTGAAGGATGTTAATTGCATGCCATTTTTGATAGGGCGAGTGAGGACTGCAGGTGTTGGAGATCAGAGTCGACAGTGAGGTGCTGGAAAAGCATAGCAGGACAGGCAGCATGCAAGGAAGGGGAGATTTGCCATTTTGGGCATAAACCCTTCATCAGGAATGAGGCTTGTGGGCCGGGGGCCTAAGAGATATATGGGAGAGGGGGGTGGGGCTGGGGGGAAGATAGTTGGGATAGGTGTGCATTTCTAGCACCACACTCTCGACTGCCATTTTTAATAGCCACATATTTTAGGCTTTGCATGCCCTAAATGAAAAATTGATTTGGAGGTGCAGGGAAAACAGGACTCAATCTGAGGTTTGATGAACACAGTAGTTGTTTGTTGTCTTTTTTTCTGTGTTTAAGTTGTTGAGGAAGACGTAAGTTATCATTGAAGAAGGCTAAAGGTTAAGAAGAAGCAATTTAAATTAATTCTGGAATTGCACAAGTTTAGCAGTAGAGGGGCTGAGATGAACAAGGTTGTGTAGCAGAAGTAATTTATTTTGGTAACAGATACAACATGCAATTTAAAACTCCAAATTGACCAAGCTTGTAAATACTTCATTCAGTCTAAGATAGTGGCTGAGAAAACCAAGTTTACAGCAAGGGTGTGCAGATTGTAGAGGGGACCAAGGATGAAGGCATCCATTCTCCACTTACAGAAGGTTAAACCATAAGAAATAGGAGCAGGAGTACACTGTACGAACCATATAACCTTCAAACCAGCTGTGCCATTCAGTATAATCATGGCTAAGAATGACAATCCATGCCACAAACAGGAAGTCATTCTCAGCTTTGAAGGCCTTATGCTCTTTGATTGTGTTTTTATTTTTCATTGAATGCACAGAAAGTGAGAAAGTGAGTTTTTAAAGCGTACAGGTGCTGTTACCTTTGCCATCAGAATTTTCCAATACATTCTTTGCCTCCACCTTCCCACTACACCATAGTTGCTGTAAAACACTCCCAAGTTCTTCACATCCAATGCCCGAGAAATGAAGTGGAACGCGAAAACTGAAATTTCAGACAATTGAATCATTAGCAGTCTTGTTAATTACTAATTTTAAAATGGCAAATGGCCTGCCAATTTCTGCACCCACTCTACTGCAATAATTTTGGAGACTGGCATGGTGATGTTGGATGGCTGACCTGGCCCCCCTCACCCTGTTTTATGTTCACGCAGTGGGGTTGGCCTGCTTGATTTATGGGTGTAAACTTCAGTCCTTCCTTACTTGCTCTCCAATGCTCTGCTTGCATTGCACCAAGACTTTTCAGCTCCTGACAATGTCCAAAAGTGAGCAAAAAAAAAATAATTCCAGAACTGAGATGCAAGTCACTGCTATTCGACCAGGTATGGCATAAGAGCCTAGCAAAATTGAACTTTGTAGAATTTTGGGAAAGCTGGCCACATGGAAGAACTTTATATAGTACAATATGAGATTTTATGCCAGTTGGAGGTCAATTCATTTCAGTCTTACAAACGTCATTGTTTGTCAGGCCAGTATCCTAGGCCCAAATATCTTCAACTCCTTCATCAGTGACCTTCCCCCTAACATTAGGTCAGAATTTGAGGTATCCATTGATTATTGCATGGTATTTGATTCTATTCACAATTCCTCAGAAAATGAAGTGTATGCATGCATACTTCAGGATCTGGACAAGTGGCAAATAACGTTTAGACTACAACGTGCCAGGCAATGATCATCTGCAACTAAAGTCCAACTATTTTCCTATGACATACAGCAACCTTCTCATTACTGAATTCCCCCACCATCAACAGTTTGAGAGGTTGGGATAGTAAAGTAGTCAGCATTGACCAAAACCTGACCTACACCAGTCACATAAATACTATAGCTATAACAGCAGGTCAGAGGCTGGGTGTTCTTTGGGAAATGATTCACCTTCTGACCCCCTAAAACCTCTCAAGTATCGATAAAGCGCAACTCAGGAGTGTGATGAAACACAGTCTAGTTGCTGGATTGAGTACAAATTCAACCGTCCGCAAAAAGTTCAGCAATACCTAGGACTAAACAGCCTAGTCTCATATAAGAATAGAGATATATAGCACAAAAACAGACCCTTTGGTCCAACTTGTCCATGCCAGCTAGATATGCTAAATAAATCTAGCCCCATTTGCCAGTATTTGACCCATATTCCTCTTAAACCCTTCCTATTTGTAAACCCATCCAAATGTCTTTTCAATGTAATCGTACCAGGCCTCCACCACTTCCTCTGACAACTCATTACATACAAATTTTGCATGAAAAAGTTGCCCCTTAAATCTTTCGGCTGTCACCTTAAACCTATGCCCTCTAGTTTTTGACTGCCCCATCCCGGTGAAAAGACCTTATCTATTTATCCTATCCATGCCCCTCATGATTTTACAAACCTCTATAAGGTCACCCCTCAGCCTCTGACGCTCCAGGGAAAATAGCGTCAACCTTTAAAAATTCACAGCTCCCTCCAGCGTCAGCATACCATGGTTTGCAGTGTTCCTGTCTGCGGTGTGCAGTCCTGCATTGCCTTCCATAACCTCTGACTTTAATTGCCTGGAAAAACAACAGTTCATAGGAATGCTATCATCTGCAAGTTCCCTCCAAGTCTCATAACCATTCTGACTTAGAAATATATTGTCGTTCCTTTATTGTCAGTGGCTCAAAATCTTGCGACTCTTTAATATCATTTTGGGTACATCTACACAGCATGCATTATAACAGTTGAAGTAATCAGTTCGCCAACACGTTCTTGAAGGTATAGTCAGTTCTGCTATAATGCATATTTCTTCAATGTGAATTGGCTTTAACGCGATTCAAGAATTTACACTGTCATTTACAGAACATGAACTTTTCTTACTGAATTGGCTATAATGCAATTCCAGCCCTATTAGCTTAAATGCCATGCTATTGCATGATTTTCTTATAACACAAGATCGCACGAGAACGGAACTATGGCATTATCTCAGAACCAATTGTAATTCAGAATTGGGAATAAATACAGGCCTTCCTTCCAATGCTCACATGCCATGAACAATTTTTTTAAACATCCTGCAAAAATTTACTGCTCTTAATGTTTCTAGCTACTGAATGTTATTTGTTTGCAATGAACGTGATTTTTAAAAAATCTGTTCTGGAGCAAAAGTTGTTATTTAATAATTGTTTCAGATTCACTGCAAGATCTTTGCTAGTTGGAGAAGTGTTATGTTGTGATCTGCAATTGAGAATGGATTTACAATTAGCAATAAAAATGATTTTTTCTTTTAGAAGTAGGTATCTTGAAACATTCAGTGAGTTTTCTTTTTCAGGCAATGTACTTCATTTTTCAGCAGTGTTCTTGAACTAAACCAAATGGGAATCAAATCTACTTGGCCATTGTGCCAGCGTCTTGCTGTAACTCCAAGGGAGGTTCAACAGACTGAATCGTATTTTGTGCTTTATTACTTTAACGTGGCAGAATCCTGTGATACAATCACAAACTGCCCAAATTAAACAGAATAACTGAGGTAGCTTATAAAATATTTGTGATTGGGAGTGATATACAATGTCATAGATTTATAGATTCATGCAGCATAGCCCAATGGCCTATCGAGTCTGTGCAGATGTACTTACAGTAATCATACTTTACAGCACTTGACCCAAAACCTTGAATGTTATGACATTTCAAGTGCTCATCCACGTACTTTTTAAAGATTATGAGGATTCCTACTTATATCACCCTCCCAAGTAATCCATTCAAGATTCCCACCACCCTCGGGTGAAGGACATTTTCCTCAAATCCTCTCTGAGCCTACTGCCCTTCACATTAAAATTATGGATCTTTGTTATTGGCCCGTCACCTAAGGAGAAAAGCAGCTTCCAATCCAGCCATTTGTGCCTCTCATAATTTTATATGTCAGTTAGGTGTCATGCTCCCCCCTCCCCACAAGACTTCTCTGCTCTAAAGAAAACAGTCCGAACCTATTCAGCCTGACTTCATAAACAAAGTGCTCCAACCCAGGTAACATCCTGGTGAATACCTTCTGCACCCCTTCTGGCATCATCCAGCAGATCTGAAGTTTTGTTCCATTTAAAATGTAATTGCACTCTTCCTGTTCTCACACCCAGTCTGTGCTTTCTTCAAGACAGGATTCAGATCTACTCCTGCACTGTTTTTCTTGATTCTCTTTTATTGCCAGAAACCAGATAGAGCATCCATCTTGGAGGACTTCCAATTTCCACAATACTGGGAAGTCAAAAATTCATTGTCTTCCTGCAATAACCTTAATACTTATTCTCCAGCAAGAGCTGCCACCAAACTCATCTTCACCTGCTTGTTAGTATTCTGTAGGAACTGTTCTCTCCAAGACATCCTGGTCCACTCCACTATCATCCCTAACACTTCTTCACTTCCTTATGGTATCTTCCCATGCAATCACAGAAAGTGTACCACTTGTCCTGTATTTCCACTGTCCAAGGCCCGAAACATACCTTCCACGTGAATCACTGATTTAGTTGTACTGCTCTCAATCTAACCTACTGTATTTGCTGTTCATTAAATGGTCTTCTCTATATTGGTAAAATCAAATGCAGATTGAGTAACAGCTTTACAGACCACCTACTCTCTGTCAGTAAGAATAACCCTGACCTTTCAGTTGTTGCCATTTCAATGCACCACCTTGCCCTCATGCAAATATTCCAGTGAAGCACAAGGCAAGCTGGACAAACAGCATCTCATTTTCCTCTGAGGCAATTTACTGAGCATGAACACCATCCTCCATTTGATTACAACCCTCAATGGCTGACCTACGTAATATCACCAAGTTTGCAGATGACAAAGCTGGGTGGGAGGGTGCACTATGAGGAGGATGCAGAGAGGGTTCCATGTGATTTGGACAATAGGAATGAGTGGGCAAATGAATGTCAGAAGAAGTATAATGTGGATAAATATAAGGCTATACACTTTGGTAGAAACATAGGAAATCAAATTATCTGAATGATGATAGACTAGGGAAAGGGGTGGTGTAACAAGACCTGTGTGTTTTTGAACGCCAGTCATTGAAAGTAAACATACAGGTGCAGCAGGTAGTGAAGGAGGCAAACAGTATGTTGGCTTTCATAATGAAGGATTCAAGTACAGGAGCAGGGACATCTTGCTGCAATTGTACAGTAACTTGGTGAAATCACAGCTGGAGTATTGTGCGCAGATTTGGACACCTTATCAGAGGAAAGGTCTTCTGGCTGTGGACAGAGTATAAGAAAGGTTTGTCAGATTGATTCGTGAGATGGCAGGGCTGATGTATGAAGAGGAACAGGATCGGTTAGGACAATATTCATTGGAATTTAGAAGAATAACAGGGTGATCACATAGATTCCTAGACAATTCCTAAAAGGTTGCAGGAAGATTTACAAGGATGTTGCCAGGGTTGTAGGGTTTGAGCTACAGTGAAAGGCTGAATAGGCTGGGGCTATTTTCCCTGAAGTGTCAGAGGCTGAGACGTGACCTGAGAGAAGTTTATAAAATCATGAGGGGTATGGATGCAACCTTCCAACTCGGCACCGCCCTTATGACCTGTTCTACCTGCCCATCTTCCTTCCCATCTATCAGTTCGACCCTTCCCTCTGACCTATCACCATTACCCCACCTCCATCTACCTATCGCAGTCTCAGCTACCTTATGCCCAGCCCCACCCTCCTCCCATTTATCACACCACTCCCTTGGCTCCCAGCCTCATTCTTGATGAGGGGCTTTTGCCCAAAATGTTGACTCTCCTGCTCCTCAGATGCTGCCTGACCTGCTGTGCTTTTCCAGCACCACACTCTTGACTGCAGTAAACCCACCAAACCAACCTCCACTCCTGGCATCTTCCCCTGCAAACACAAGAAGTGCAAAACTTGCGCCCACACCTCTCCCCCCCCCCCCCCCCCCCCCCCCCCACCCTCCCAGGCCCCAATGGATCCTTCCATATCCGTCGTAAATTCACCTGCACCTCCACACACATCATTGACTATATCCGCTGCACCTGATGTGGTCTCCTCTACATTGGGGAGACAGGCCGCCTACTTGCGGAACATTTCAGGGAACACCTCTGGACACCCACATCAACCAACCCAAATGCCCCGTGGCTGAGCACTTTATCTCCCCCTCCCACTCCGCTAAGGACATGCAGATCCTTGGCCTCCTCCATAGCCTGACCCTGGCAACACAACGCCTGGAGGAAGAACGCCTCATCTTCCGCCTAGGAACCCTCCAACCACATGGGATGAATGTAGATTTTTCCAGCTTTCTTATTTCCCCTCCACCCACCTTATCTCAGTCCCAACCCCGGATTCAGCATCGCCCTCTTGACCTGCAATCTTCTTCCCGACCTTTCCGCCACTGCGCCCCCCTCTCCGGCCCATCCCTCACCTCCTTCCACCTATCATATTCTCAGTGCCCCTCCCCAAATTTCCCCCCCCCCCAACCTTTTATCTCAGCCCGCTTGGCACACCAGCCTCATTCCTGAAGAAGGGCTTATGCCCAAAATGTTGATTCTCCTGCTCCTTGGATGCTGCCTGGCCTGCTATGCTTTTCCAGCACCACACTTTTCAACTCTGGTCTCCAGCATCTGCAGTCCTCACTTTCTCGCAGTAAACCCTGACCAAGTGAAGTTTCAAGACATCAAGATCCCTCAAAAGATGTAATTAAAAGCACCAACACATCTCCTAGAATTGGTGTAAAATCACATAGAATGTAATAGAAATGTAACTTAGCGAGTATATACATCACTTTATATTTTATTTACAGCATAAATATTCAGACATTATGATAGGTCACGGTATTTAATGTATATAATGTTTGCTGATTTTTTTAAGAGTGCTGTTTGATAACATGGCCGTTAGAACAAAGCTTGCTGTATCTATTTCTCCCTGCCACAACTTTAGCAATAAGTAATTTGTTTACAGGCATTGAGAATGTTAAAATTGATATCAAAACTACTGGAAGGTAATCTTCAATGCTCTGACACTATTTTGAAAGTACTGCATTTTTGTCTTGAGCACTTTTGACTGGACATCAGGTAACTAGCTAAAACTGTGCTGTTTGAAGTTACCTCGTGCTGAAGAGATATTTAAATGATTGAAGTCCTTAAGATGTTAGTACTAGCTCAATGCTCACATAAAGGAATGTTGACCTTTACTGTTGCCAGAGTAATGGGTCACAATCCTTATGTTTGAGTTAACTATGATGCTGATTCTTATACCTGCTAAAAAAAATTGAGAAGTAGTGACTGAAATTTTCCTTTAAACTTAGGATATCAGTGTTGTCTCCACCTCTTATCAGTATATAGTACAGGTTGGCCTTGTTTAATTTCAAACTACCACAACATTTAAATCATTTGGCATTAATTAAGCATTCCTTTCCAATTAAAGATTTTTCTTGGTAAGGTTTTCAATCATTGTCAGTGGATATTAAGTTTTACATACTCATGGTGCTGTCTTGTTAAATCTGTTCAGTGTCTCATGAGCGCTAGTGCCTAATGAACTAGTTACTTAAGTAATTACTACCCAAGTGTAACTGGTTGATTTCCTTTGTCATTTTTGGAAGCTTTAGCCTTCAATTCGCGTTTGTGGTGCAGGCATCTGAAAACATTATCCTGCAATCCTGTCCCATCAATAAACTTGTATTGGCATGTTGTCTTTTGGAATGAATGGTTTTTAGATGCTCTCATTCATGTGTGATCTCTCCTGAATGCATCTTCTAAGGGAAAACTGTTTATGAGAAAGCGTTATTCTTCAATGTCTCCTTATCAGGAATTTGTACATAGTTTCTGGTACGATGACTTGTTCCAATGTTTTAAAAATAACATTTTTACATACTTACTGCATTTTCATTTTTGGTTAACAGAATCCTTCCATGCTAGAACACAGTAAGGAACCCAGACAGCTAGCAAATGGATCCATGACTCCTGAGCAAACTTTTGTCACTCCCAAAGGGAATTTTTCAGTGTTGACTTCTGCTGCCGACATTAATAACGAAACAACTCAGAAAAACTTCAGTCGCTGCTACTCAGACCTGAGCTCCAGGATTTCTAGATCTCCCAGGCAATGTTATAGATCTTTCTACAGTTCATCATCTAGCTTTGCAAATAGCCAACACTGTTACAAATTATTTCAGGATGCACGTCAGAAGACATATAGTGGTGATATTTTGGAGAAACATGCTCATTGTTTTACAGGTGGGCAGCAATTCACTCCTCGCATTCTAAAGAAAGAAGCACAGTCTTCCTTGATCCATTACAATTATTATACTCCTGTGAAGAAGAAAAAACTTTCAAAAAAGAAACACATGACGCAGGAAACACAGACTGATTTCACCAGGTACTTTGAGTTGCTAGAATGTATTTTTGCTTTGTGTTTCCAGAATTATTGCTATGTAGAATATCAATGACCTTATCTGCCCAAATTTTAATTATATTTGTAATATACTGATATAAATGAAGTGACTTCTCTTGAGAGAAGTACTTTCAGCTAAAGTACAACTTTAAATAGAAGAAATAAAAATCGACAGTCTGCTCTCTATTGAGATATAGGGCTGGATTTTCCAAGGAGTGGCAATCAAATGCATATTGCCACTATCCTCCTTTCTAATTAAACAAAAGAGTCTCTCATTTCTGACAGGAGATTCTAGTTAGGGCCTATAGAGTCATACAGCACAGAAACAAACTCTTCAGTCCAGCTTGTCCATTCTGACCAAGTTTCCCAGACTGAACTAATCTCATTTGCCTGCATTTCCCCCATATCCCTCTAAACCTTTCCTATTCATGTACCTGTCCAAATAAGTTTTAAACGTTGTAATTGTACTCTCCTTGACCACTTCCTCTGGTTATTCGTTCCATATATGTACCAATTTCTGTGTGAAAACGTTGCCCCTCAGGTCCCCTTTAAATCTTTCCCCTCTCACTTTAAACCCATGCTATCTCGTTTTGGACTTAGCTAACCTGGAGAAACGACCTTGATTATTCACCCAATGTATGCCTGTCATGATTTTATAAATCTCTGTAAGATCACTCTTCAGCCTCCTATACTCCAGCGATAAAAGTCCCTTAAGGAATGCAGAGCCATACTTTCATTCTGGTAGATCCTTTATTGTGAAGCACAGCCCTGCAAAGACAAGCAAAGCTCCCTTTTTCATGCAATCAATTGCTGTAATCTATGATTTAGAGGTCCAGCATCACAAACAACTACTTTGGCAGCTCTTTTGAAAAAGTTAGTACATAAGATAAGTGTGAGGATAGAATGCCAGGTAGTTAAGATGCCAGGTATGTGCAAATAGGATGCCAGTTCAGTAGCATGCGATGGAAGTTTTAGGTTAGGTCATGGTGAATAGGAAATATTGAGTCAGGCAAGAATGGGGGCTGAGAATGTTGGATTCTGGACGTTGGCGTCCCAGGATAACGGGGATGCTATTGGGTTGGGTTACGGGAGAAAGGGTATATATACAGGGGAAAATCGGGGTCAGATCCAGTGTCATAATCAGAGCGAAGATTAAGACCTTAAGACATAGGAGTGGAAGTAAAGCCATTCGGCCCATCGAGTTCAATCATGGCTGATGGGCATTTCAACTCCACTTACCCGCATTCTCTCCGTAGCCCTTAATTCCTTGTGACATCAAGAATTTATCCATCTCAGCCTTAAAGACATTTAGCGTCCTGGCCTCCACTGCACTCTGCGGTAATGAATTCCACAGGCCCACCACTCTCTGGCTGAAGAAATGTCTCCGCATTTCTGTTCTGAATTGACCCCCTCTAATTCTAAGGCTGTGGCTATGGGTCCTAGTCTCCTCGCCTAACGGAAACAATTTCCTAGCGTCCACCCTTTCCAAGCCATGTATTATCTTGTATGTCTCTAAGTCTCCCCTTAATCTTCTAAACTCCAATGAATACAATCCCAGGATCCTCAGCCGTTCCTCATATGTTAGACCTACCATTCCAGGGATCATCCGTGTGAATCTCCTCTGGACACGCTCCGGTGCCAGTATGTCTTTCCTGAGGTGTGGGAACCAAAATTGGACACAGTACTCCAAATGGGGCCTAACCAGAGCTTTATAAAGTCTCAGTAGCACAACGGTGCTTTTATATTCCAACCCTCTTGAGATAAATGACAGCATTGCGTTCGCTTTCTTAATCACTGACTCAACCTGCATGTTTACCTTTAGAGAATCCTCGACTAGCACTCCCAGATCCCTTTGTACTTTGGCTTTACGAATTTTTTCACCGTTTAGAAAGTAGTCCATGCTTGTATTCTTTTTTCCAAAGTGCAAGACCTTGCATTTCCTCACATTGAATTCCATCAGCCATTTCCTGGACCACTCTCCCAAGCTGTCTAGATCCTTCTGCAGCCTCCCCACTTCCTCAGTACTACCTGCCTGTCCACCTAACTTTGTATCATCGGCAAACTTCCATAGAATGTCCCCAGTCCCTTTATCCAGATCATTAATATATAACGTGAACAGCTGCGGCCCCAACACTGAACCCTGCGGGACACCGCTTGTCACCGGCTGCCATTCCGAAAAAGAATCTTTTATCCCAACTCTCTGCCTTCTATCAGACAGCCAATCCTCAATCCATTCCAGTAGCTCACCCCGAACACCATGGGCCCTCACCTTGCTCAGCAGACTCCCATGTGGCACCTTATCAAAGGCCTTTTGAAAGTCTAGATAGACCACATCCACTGAGTTTCCCTGGTCTAACCTACTTGTCACCTCTTCAAAGAATTCCAACAGGTTTGTCGGACACGACCTCCTCTTACTAAATCCATATTGACTTGTTCTAATCCGACTCTGCTCCTCCAAGAATTTAGAAACCTCATCCTTAATGATGGATTCTAGAATTTTACCAACATCCGAGGTTAGGCTAATTGGCCTATAATTTTCCATCTTTTGTCTTGATCCTTTCTTGAACAAGGCGGTTACAACAGCGATTGGATTGAGGTGGGTGGGGATTTGCAGATCCATCAACAGTGGAGGACATGAGGTTCAGGTACTGGAAGGACTGAGGGGAAAGGGTAGTTAGTACTGGCATGGATATGGTAAATAGGCAAAGTCTTTTTCCTGGGGCCGAGGAGTCCAGAACTAGAGGGCATAGGTTTAGGGTGAGAGGGGAAAGATGTAAAAGAGACCTATAGGGCAACTTTTTCACACAGAGGGTGATAAGTGTATGGAATGAACTGCCAGAGGAAGTGGTGGAGGCTGGTACAATTACAACATTTAAGAGGCATTTGGATGGGTATATGAATAGGAAGGGTTTGGAGGGATATGGGCCAGGTGCTCGCAGGTAGGACTAGATTGGGTTAGGATATCTGGTCGGCATGGATGGGTTGGACCAAAGGGTCTGTTTCCATGTTGTACATCTGTAAGACTCTACCTGTGGTTTGGGAGCTGGTTTGGGTTGACTGGTGGGAAAGGGGTGGGTACAGGACATAGATTGGTGCGGGGGGTGGGGGATGGTATTGAATCCAGTAGCAGTGATTGTCAGGTCCTGGAGCTAAAGGAAGAGGTGTTGGGTCAGTGTTGGGGGTGGGTGGGGAAGGTGGGGTGGTGGTGGTAAGGAGTGTCTAATAAGTGTAATCAGGATGTGTAAAGTACATTATGGGATCCATTGAATAGATACTAAGAAGCTTGATTACGTTGTTGTGGTTCTGTTCGCCGAGCTGGGAATTTGTGTTGCAGACGTTTCGTTCCTTGTCTAGGTGACACCCTCGGTGCTTGAGAGCCTCTTGTGAAGCGCTTCTGTGTTGTTTCCTCCGGCATTTATAGTGGTTTATAGCAACAAACCACTATAAATGCTGCAGGAAACAATACAGAAGCGCTTCACAGGAGGCTCCCAAGCACTGAGGATGTCACCTAGACAAGGAACGAAACGTCTGCAACACAAATTCCCAGCTCGGCGAACAGAACCACTATAATGAGCACCCGAGCTACAAATCTTCTCACAAACTTTGAACACCTACGGGCAAGAGACGCTAAGACAAGTCAGGAAATGGGAATCCTGTGCCAACTGCCTAAGAGCCACATATGGACCCGGACCATAGAACAGGCTGTCACCATAGGACAGAACAGGACCACACACCGCAAAAAAACGGCACTAAAAGAAAAAATGGCCAAACTAACACACAACAGAGAGGACACCACAACATATAACTGGGTGAGAAACCTCTCCCACAGACAGCTCACAGACAGGGAAGGGACTCAATTATAACTACAGGAACGTCAAGACAGCAGACTTCCTAGGAGCACTAGAATACACACTTAGAAACAATGGACTGACAGAAGAGACACAACAAACAGTGGGACAAGTATCGTACCCCTGATAACAAGGAAAAGATAAACACACAACCTCAACACCAAGGAGAGGGAAGCACTAAAAACACTAAGAAATGATAAGAACATAATCATACTACCAGCAGATACAGGCAGAATGACGGTCATCCTGGACAAAGCAGAGTACATCCAGAAAGCGCAACAACTGCTTACAGATACCAACTCCTACCAAAAGAGGGAGTTTGACCCCACCCCACAGCTCACCAATATGATAAACAACACACTGAGGAACCTATTAAAAAAAAATGGACAGATAACCAGGTTTGACCTACAGAGAATGAAACCTGAAAGCAACAACACCCCCAGATTCTACGGACTACCTAAAGTGCACAAACCAAACATCCCACTCAGACCCATAGTATCACCATCACACAAACTGGCTAATAAACTACAGCAGAAACTGCAACACCTGATCAGTGGATCCAGACACTCTATCCAGTCAACACAGGAATTCTTGGACATCATCAGAAATATGCACATAGACAAGGAAGAAACTATGGTCTCATTCGATGTTACAGCACTGTTCACCTCTATCGACAAAACCCTAGCCAAACAAACAATAGCCAACCTGCTGGACATACAGAACAGACAACAAGGTGGGGAACCTATCAACAAAGACTGCATACTCACAAACTAATGGACCTGTGCCTCACAGCACACTTCACATTCAACAACCAAATATATGAACAAATCAATGGCACACACATGGGCTCACCCATCTCTGGACTCATAGCAGAAGCTGTAATGCAAAGATCAAACCACGATAAATACCGGAGGAAAGATCACAGAAGCGCTTCACAGGAGGCTCCCAAGCACTGAGGATGTCACCTAGACAGGGGACGAAACGTCTGCAACACAAATTCCCAGCTCGTCAAACAGAATCACAACAACGAGCACCTAAGCTAAAAATCTTCTCACAAAGTTTGATTAAGTTATTTATAGTCTAAATTCCTAAATAAATTTTCTTAACTGCAGTGGATCTCTTTAACCTCTCTGATTTAGATTCTCAGATTCAGTTTTGAAGGGTTTTAGAACATCGGGAAATTGCCCAGTGGTATCTTCAATTTCCTGGGTTGCTCCCTTGGAGTCTGCTATGCTGGAATTTCTGCAAGGTCCCAATGTGAAACTCTGCAAAAAAGACTCTGGCTTCAGAAAATCCAGGCCATGGTTGTTCATCTGAGTGTGTGAAGAGTCATACCCCTCAGTATAAATTCAAATGCAATTTTACAGCTATGAGGGACTGAGAGAAAGATTATAAATTCATGCCGATTTTATTTTTAACAATTTATTTTGGTTGATTAACTCCAGAAATATTTAAATTCAGTACTCAATATCTTTATATTCAAGTTAGCACAAACATTTTAAAAAGTGGTCTTAATGGATTTAGGAATCATATTGTGCACATCTAGTTACTGAAGTTTTAGTTCTAAAGAATTTTCTTATTTTTTGATTTTTATTGAATTATGTATTGGCTTGATTAGAATTATATTTCAGCTTAAATTACTCCTTTTTTTTTACAAATTATTTGCAGCAGAGGTCAATTGGCCTAATAGATCCATGCCTTTGCTTATGTTCCAGAACAATATCATTCCACATTTCTTCATCTAACCCCATTATCATATCCTTCTATTCCTTTTTCCCTAATATGCTAATTCCAACTTTGTCTTAAATATGTCTGTGTTATTCACTTTGTCCAATCCGTATGGCAATGAGATGTCTCACTGATAGGGGGAAACATCCTATTCTTCTGTAATTTTAGAACATTTCTATCAGGTTTGGTCTTTTCTAAAGAAAGAGCTCTAGCCAACTCATGCTGTCCTGCTGATACTTTCCAAATTGTGAAGTGATTATTTCTACTGAAATGCACAAAGGACGTGAGATTCTGAAGTGGGAAATCAGATCTAGCAGCTGGTATGGCTTTTGTATTGAGATTATGAATGTTTTTGTACAGATCGGTTTCTTAGAACTGCAGATTTTGGGAGAGAAGCTTCAGGTTCTGCAGGGGTAACCCTGTTAATGGCCCGATTGCTTTACAGCGGACCACTCACTATTTTAAGATGTCGCACTTTTTCTCTCTTTCTCATCTTGTCTCCACCTGACTTGGTGTTTGTTATTCCAGATTGGTTGAGGAGGGAGTCTCTTTTTATCTAGAAATCATTAAATCATTCTTGGCTGACATTATTTTGGTAAAACTTAAGTCATTTTCCATGTTATTAGCATCTTGGAGACAGTTCATTTCCCACCTGGGATTTGTAGCTTTTGCTCTTGTCAGTGCACAATTTAAATTCTCATAATAAGTCATTAATGAATTTCATTAAGTCATGTTCAAGAGTTTTATTTATATGCCTGGATATGTCTCTCTGCAACTCATAAAGCTGGCAATGGTAAAAGTCAGGTGACTTCAGCAGCCTTTTTTTACTTCTTCGAGTAAAAAATGAGGTCTGCAGATGCTGGAGATCACAGCTGCAAATGTGTTGCTGGTCAAAGCACAGCAGGCCAGGCAGCATTTCAGGAATAGAGAATTCGACGTTTCGAGCATGAGCCTTTCATCCTGATGAAGGGCTCATGCTCGAAACGTCGAATTCTCTATTCCTGAGATGCTGCCTGGCCTGCTGTGCTTTGACCAGCAACACATTTGCAGCTTTTTTTACTTCTTGCCCAGTTACAAAAAAGTGGTATTGTGTAAGAGTCTTTTCCTGCAGGTTACCATTTGGATGACAGCACTTTATTTTCTGTGCAAGTTGCAATGACTTTATTAGAAATTGTGACCTCCATCATCAAATACAGATTGCCAACTTCTTCATGTCAAAGGCAATGAGTCCCAAGCTAATCACAAAAGTATAGACCAAAATGGATACAGATTCTTCTAAACCCTTAACGTGGTGTGTCCTTTTCAGAGAGACCCTCCAGTGCACCAAGCATTATTATCAGCTTCTCCCACTTTTCAGACTTCTTTGGATCTCAGCCTGAGGGGGCCTGGTCTGACTCCTTTACAAAAAGAACTTAGTCCTCAGCAGTAATCTGAACCAAGTCAATGGTACTCCCGCCGTGGTGTGGTTGCTGCCCACTTGAACCCTACAGTATGGAAACAGGCCCTTCAGCCCAACAAGTCCACACTGACCCTCCGAAGAGTAACCCACCTAGACCCATTTCCCTCTGACTAACACACCTAACACTATGGGCAATTTAGCATGGCCAAACCCATGCAGATACTGGATGAATGTGCGAACTTCCCACAGACAGTCTGCCTGAGGCTGGAATCGAACCTGGGACCCTTGTGCTCTGAGGCAGCAGTGCTAACCACTGAGCCACCATTGTAAACTCTTTCTGATCTAGCAGGTAAGTTATGCATTGTCCCAGTTTCTAAACTGGTTGCCACTTATACAATCCATTATTTTTGCTCTCCTCACTCTCTGAATTGGGGAGCACAAGGTGGCTGTTGCTTATTTTGCTCTTATTCCAAGTATGTGTAGTGGATTTTTTGTTCCTGAGAGCTTATAATGATAAAGCTAGAAGTTGAAGGTTGAAACCTATAGGAGGCCGTAACTGGTGAGAGCATGTGAAGCATGGGAACAAATGTAGCTTTGTGGATTAGAATCAGAAATAATTGTGCATCTGTAAGAAACCTGACGGAACCATGTATCTCGATTTCTCTAGTTCTGCCTTAGCCTCTGGGTTTACCACTTTCCTTCTGATCATACTACTTCAATGAAAGTGTAGTGTGCCTGACCTTTACAGTTTGGTCCTGATGCTAACTAGCCTTGAAAGAAAATATAAAGATTACATATTTTTCTTCTCTTCATTTTTGGACTGTGGACTAGAAAAGGGAGATGCTGCTTTAAACCAAGGAAACTGTACAAAAAGAAGGTTTTAGTTTTAAAAGCCATGTTTCTTGGAGCACATGGTGAGCTGTATATAATGTTGCTTCTTTCTGGAACTGTGAGAGCAAACGTAAACAAACAGAGCCAATAGATTCTGAACTAGGAAACAATTGCTAGACAACAACATTTTGATTGGCATCTCCCCAGGTAACCATGGCATGTGTGAGGCCAGTGCAGCAGAAATATCTTGTCTCTTTGTGTGTCTGTCTCCTCCGTGGAAGTATTAAAAAAAAGTCTCCAGTAACATTCAACTGTTGCCTATTCCTCTATAAATTCCCTCGTTGAAAGGTTAAAAATCACACGATGCCAGTTTATAGTCCAACAGATTTATTTGAAAACACAAGGGTTGGAGCTTTGCTCCTTCTTCAGACGAGCACCTAAAGAAAGAGCGAAGTTCCCAAAGCTTGTGTTTTCAAATAAACCTGTTGGACTGTAACCTGGTGTCATGTCATTTTTGATCTTGCCCAAACCAGGGGGATTAACAGGACAAATGTTGACATGTTTCAACTCCTGGGGGAATCTCAAATTAAGAAACATAGTTTCACATAAGTATCCCTTTATTCTGTAACTAAGATGCAAAGGAATTTATTCTCCCAGATGGTCGTGAATGTCTGGTATTGTCTACCCAGAGAGTAATTGAGGTTGGATCACTGAAAGTATTTAGAGAAGGTAGATACAGTTTTTAAAAATTGGGGAATTGAGATCTTTGAAGAGCTGTCAAAATTGAGAAGTTGAGGCCTTGGGCAGATCAGCCATAATCATATTGAATAGCTACCCCTGTTCCTTATTCTTATGGTCTGAATGTCCTTGGCTTTCTTTGTGTGTGTCAGTTTGTAAAGGGAGAATTTAAGAAGAGGTAAAGTTTAAGCTGTAGAATTATAAGTTAGCAATTTGTGTTTCTTTTCTGCTGTGGGTAAAGACAATTTGTTCATAATAAGTGGGGATGTTTGTTAGCTCAATTGGCAGGACACCTGGTTTGCAATGCAAAGTGAGACCAACAGCATGGGTTCATTTTCCAAACCGGCTGAGGTTACCTTCTTTCTCAGTCTCTACCCTAGCCTGAGTAAGGTGACCTTTAGGTTAAACCACTTCCTGTCATCTTTCTAATGAGACAACAACCTATGGTCTGTAGGACTACAGTAATTTTACCTTTACTTAACAAATAGTTACTTTATTGTCAAATACAAAAACCTGATGAATATTTACTTTTACCTGACTGACAAACTCAGTTAAATGGCGTCTTTGGATATTTTGAATAAATCTTTTCAGGTTACTGATGGCTCTAGAAGTAGTGTGACTTGATTTTCAGCACACTAAACCAATGAGTTGTGACAGAAGACAGTTGAACATGTGCATACTCTTCTGTGCGCATGTGTGTGAGAGAGAGAGAGAGACCACACATGATGGAAGACCTCGGACATGCACCTTGGGGTGAATGTTGCCTGTGAATAATAAAGTATTGTAGGCTGCCTGTATGTCAGTGTTTAATGAAATGGTGGAAGAGGTGCTTTGAGGTTTTAGAAACAAATACTTTTGATCAGTTTGTTTGGGCACATCTCCATGAACCCGAACCTTCTGACTCCGTTATTGAGAAGTTGCTTGGTGCTAATCTTTGTCCTTTTCCCTGTAACTCTGCACATTGTTTCTATTTAAGTAATCATCCAGTGCCCTCTCGAATAACTCAGTTGAACCAGGCTTCACCAAGCTTACAGAAAATATGTTCCAGACCCTAATCACTCACTGTATAAAAAAGTTTTTCTCACCTTGTATTTGCTTCTTTTGCAAAACACTTTAAAACTGTGTTCCCTGACTATGTACTCTATCCAGCCTGTTCATGATTTTGAAAATCTCTATCAGAAGTCCTGTTGGCCTTCTTCATATCAACAGCCTTGCCCGCATCAATCCTCTCTGTTACCTCTTTAAAAAAGCTTCAAGTTAGTTAGACACGAATTTCCCTTAGCAAATCTATTCTGACACTACCAGATCAACTCAGAATTTTCTGTGTGACTATTAATTCTATGTCAAATAATTGTCTCTGGAAGTATCTTCACCATCAGAGTTAAATTGACTGGTCTGTAGTTGATGGGCCTCTCTGCGGGCATTTTTGTTTAATGAACAAGGGCGTAATGTTTGCAAATCTCCAATCTCCCAGCACTGCCCCAAATTCAGGGAAGAGTAAAGATTATAGCCAGTGACTCTGCAATGTTTGTTCACTTTCATCAATTTCCTTGATGCATCTCACCCAGTCTTGGTGCCTTATTAAGTTTACGTATCAACAGCTTATTCAGTATCTCCTTTTCAAATTTAAATCGTTCAAGTGACTGAGTTTTCTCCCCTGTCGCCAAGGTCTGGGTTGAATCTGCCTTGTTAGCAAAGATAGCAAACTACTGATTTAACATCTCATCATGCCTCGTGCCCCAACATGTAAATTCCTGTTTTGGTTCCTAATTAGCCATTTTCCTCCTTTGAACACCCTTATACTATTGCTATGCTTTTAGAAGACTTTGAAATTTCCTTTTTTGCTATGGATTGGTCACATACTGCTGTAGAAAGTTTTCCAGATGCAGCTTAGGAACACTTCTCCCTCATTGCCTTTCACACTATGGTTATCGTAGTCTTATACAGATAAATAATATTTCCATTATTATTCTATGATGTTAACACGTTGCTCTAACTTCCTTGTAGATTTACTGCACTATATCCTCCCCACCAGCTGGTGATCTGTAGATTACACCCAGCAATGTAACTGCACTTTGCTTATTCCTTAGCTCTAGGTAAACGATTCTGTCCTTGATCCCTTGGGAATATGCTCTTTTTCCTGGATTGCACTGTTCTCTTTAACTGACAATGTCACTCCTCATTTTTTTGGTTCCTGTCTATTTTGTCTGAACAGATTAGCAGGAATATTTAACATGCAGACTTGCCTTTCCTTAAGCTAGGTATCTATTATCACCATACATCATAATTCCACAAGACAATCTGTGCATGCACCTCCCTCATTGTATTAATAAGACTGTGTGCATTCATATACATGCAGTAAAACATTGATTTGGGATGCTTTAATTACTCAAACTCGAAATGAGTACTCCTTATTCCAACTCCTCCTATTAACTTATTGTTGTCTATTTTAGTGTTATGTATCTCTCCCAGCACTTTGCACACCCAGATCACAATGTCCCATGAATCTAAAGCCTATCATCCCCGCGCCCCCAAGCATCTTACCAGTCCCGTATGATCTTCCTATTTCTGTAGTAATTTGCAAGAGGCACTGGGAATAATCCGAAAATTACTATTTTAGAGGTCACCTTTTCTCATTTCTCTACCTGGTTTTCTAAATTCCAATTTCAGGATTACATTATCTTTCTAATCTGTCATTCGTATCAAAATGGAGCGTAACCTCTGGCCATTTGATCTCCTGCAGAAAAATGCCATGCAGCCATCTATGATATCTTAATCCTAGAATCAGGGAGACAACAAGCTATTGTGGAGTCTCTTTGATGGCTGCAGAAAAAACCTGCCCAGCCCAGTAACTAAAGAATCCCCAATCAGTAATGTCCCTCCACACTTTTCTGCCCCTGCCCCCATTCAACTGGAATAGTGGTGATGCCATGGAATTGGCTGTTTCTGCACTTCTCCAAGGATCCATCATCCTCATCAATATCTGGAATGGAAAACTGGTTAGTGGGTTGGAGCTCTGGCGACTCCTGTACTACCTTTCTAGTTCTCTTGGACTGCCTGGCAGTCATATCTACTGCTTGCCCCTAACTTGTAGTATGACCACCTCTCTGAACACGCTATCCATGTAATTCTCTGCTTCATGGATGTGCCGGTGACTGTAACTAGTGCTTGACCTTTGAAAACTGAAGCTCAAGCTTGTGCAGCTAGTGATTCTTGCTGCAAATAGACTCTTCTGGATCATGAGAAGCATCCAGGCCTCCCCAAATGCCACAAGATGAGCATTCCACTTGGCCAACTTGTTCTGCTATTCCTTGACCTTAAATATTTGAGAGAATCACTTTATCTTTCATTATTCTGAATTGGTTAAACACATTTTATCCTATTTCTTGTGCAGTTAATTATATAAACTGGAGATTAGTTAAAGGCGTAAGTTTTCACCCTCATTCACAAATCAGTTCAAACTCCTGTGCCTATAGATTCATTCTTTCCCTGTACTAGCTTAGAAATTTACATTTTTCAAAATTACTAATGTTGAAACACAGTTCCCAACAGCAACTACTCAATAAACTCATGAATTCCCTATTTTGGAACTTTTAGACATTTATTTCCAAACTTAGCTGTGTATCCCAGAATGCATGCTCTCTTTTAGGTTTGGCTGTTCTCATCCCTGTAAGGTATTAGCATATCACCCATCTCGCCAAACTAACCCCTTTTAGTTTCCTGCCTAAATGCTTTTGTTGAATTTTTCTGAAATTACCAATTAGAAACAATCTTGAAGTATCCTAGAGTTTAAAATATAAGATTATGCCTGCAGGTAATCTGAAGCAAGTCTGTTAGACATAGCTTCAGTGCTATCATGTTCTTCCAGCAGTTGAATTAAAACTATAGTTCATAAAGGTATATTCATGATTTATAGCTCTCAAGATGCACCTTCACTGAAGAACAAGAAGGATCGTTCACAGTTTACTTCATCACAGGTTAGGTGATAATTTACTTCTCCTGTAGGCAATCTTATATGATACACTAAACGATTAATCTTTGTGCTGTGGTAATGAAAGAGACTGAATATTTTTTACACAAAATATAATTCAAATTCTATGATAAAATTAATGTTCTTCATATGACCAAATGCTTTTAAAATTTTTAGTTTTAGAAATTACGATGTAAATTAATGTGGATAAGTTGTGGAATGTGACTTGTGATTGCCAAAGCTGAAGCACTTGGGATTGCATTCAGACATAAATTCAGGATAGATAATCCTTCGTGATCACTTCTTGTGGTCCCTTTATCATCACAGATTGCAATTTTGATGAACCTCATGTAACACCAAACAAACAGCTGCATACACAGGTTACAACAAAGGGTGTGAGTTCCAACAGTATCATGGCTTTATTGCTGAAGAATCTGAAAGTAATCATGATTTTAGTCAAGTCATTTCCATACAGGTGCAACATGAAGTCTACCCAATCATTTCCAGTGGTTTAATATTGCTGAATTTCCTGTCAAATCTTGCCTCTACTAATATGTTAGCCACTGAGAATCCTGGAACCAATGGTTCATTTCCTGATATCCATAAACCTTACCACCACCTCCAAGAGAGAAGTCAAGAGTATGGTGAAATATTGTTTTCTTTCCTGGGTGGGTGCAGGTACAACAATGTTCAAGAAGCTAGACTTTATTCATGGCAAAGTAGTTTCACTGATTTGGAACTAATCCATCAGTTTACCTATAGACTTCTTCCACCACCAGCCCCTATGTGTCAACTAGGTACAGAATACACTACAGCAACTCACCTAGGTTTTTTTAAACTCTTTCTAAACCTGCAATTTCCATAACCTGAAGGACATTGGCAAAAAGTTCATGAAAACACCATCAGTCCCAAGTTTCCCCTCAAATGCCCTCCTGACTCAGAAATTTACAGCCATGACTTAATTCTCATTAGGTTTCTCTACCTAGCAGATGAATTATCTTCATCTCATGCATAGTGACAGCTGGAGAAGAAGGTTCAATATCATTTTTCAAGGGTGACAAGGGATGATTTTTAAAGCTATTGGCCTTCCAAATGTTGCCGCTATCTGCAGAATGAGTATTTTAAAAATGATAGTCATTGTAAATTTTAATCTTGATGTATGTTAGTTGTAAATTCATTGAGTTCTGGTCAATTGGAATAGTATGGTGACATTTTAGATATTATGTTATATTCAGTAGAACGATAAGGTGTACAATGTTTTTCTGGTCGGCTGTTTATAATAAACAGATTCGCTCTGATGATAGAGAGGACAAGGATGTTTTATCT
The DNA here is from genome assembly GCF_020745735.1 of Hemiscyllium ocellatum. Taxonomy (NCBI): domain Eukaryota; kingdom Metazoa; phylum Chordata; class Chondrichthyes; order Orectolobiformes; family Hemiscylliidae; genus Hemiscyllium; species Hemiscyllium ocellatum. Next base: position 85,534,991 of record NC_083408.1, read on the forward strand.
CTCAATTCCCATTGCAAAGAGCTACAAGAAAGTTTTGAACACCCTTATGATTACTGTGTAGAAAGGTATGTATACAAATAAAAGTCTAAATGTCTTGTACATATTTTGTTCTTCTCTGATACTTTCCTGTTGTTATGGCTAGGCTGTCATATTTGCCGTTTTTGATTTCTTTCTCTTTCCCTTTACTTCTCCAATTCTGGTTCAGTTATCTCTCTAACTTTCTAGTCTTCAAAATAAATGTCATTATTAGTACCACTCACCAAATGTTTGACTAAAGCAGATCCTGATGAAGGACTTTTGGCCGAAACGTCAATTTTCCTGCTCCTCGGATGCGGTCTGATCTGCTGTGCTTTTCCAGCACCACACTCTTGAATCTAATTTCCAGCATCTGCAGTACTCACTTTCGCGTAAGGCAGATCTTTTCCCTAGAGTTCACATAACAGTGTTTTGGGTCATTGATTATGTATTGGTTTTTCTGTCCAAAAATAATCCATTCATAAAGTTATGTTTTTGTTTCCCTTTTCTCAATCTAACAAATATCCAAGGTGTCCAGAATCATAGCAGGCAAATGTGGTTACTGAGAGCATATGCAAATGATTGGACAAATTATGGTAATATTTAACCATATCATTAAAAATCTAACCATCATCAAATGCTTTCAACAGCACAAAATAAAAATTCTACATTTTAGATTCCTTGGGGTGTTCTGAGACTGAGCTTATGGCATAAAGAGATGGCAGAATTCTCTGAGCACCACTTTCATAATGTGTAGATGACATGCATGTGCTACTGGCTTAGGTGGCAATGTAAGAGTTGTTACCTGTAAATCCGAATTCTCTAGATGGATAAGGTCCCTAGCTGAAAGCTCTTCATCCTTCTTCCTATGCTCCAGTGCACGATTTCCTTGTTCATGCCATATTTCAAATAAGGTTCCAATCATAGTACCCATGACTGGTAGCAAGTTGTATAAACAAATAAACACCCCTTAAAGCCATACCTTTGTCACAATCATAATCATAGACTGCCAACTTTCTGAAGCAAACAGTACATGGGCAGTTACCATGTGAATTAATAGAAATTACTCAGTGTACGTAGAAATTAAATTTTCAAAGAACGAGACATGCTTTAATATGGGAAGTAATCAGTCATTGTGTCCATCATCTCAAGGTCTCTTTAGCTATGTTGAATTTCATCTACACATTTAATTTTCTTGTTAATATTCATTTGAGGATAGGACCTTTTCATACATCAATGCATGATGTTCCCCCCAGTTCCCCCCAGAGAGGAATTACAGCCTGCCTATGTGTAGAAACACATGCCATGGCCCGGTCAGTATATTTATATTTCAGTCAAGCTTTCTCGAATTTTAATATCACAATGAATCTACTGATTATTTTGTTAGGAATTTAAAATATTGCTAAAACTAGTGATTATATTTACAAGAACATACATTGACTGAGGTTTGGCAATGACAGTAACAAATTGATAAATGGAGCTATGTTAGTTACAAACCACCATTTCCAAGTAAAAGATTAAGGCACATTAATTTCCATCTGCTGATGAAATACCTCTTCTATTATTTGGTTTCGTATCCAAATTAATTATTTATCTTCTACTTATTTTATTAAATAGATCTAGTAATATGGAAGGTCCGTCTAACACCCTTGTTCTAAAATGGAGCTTGACGAAAAAATAGGAATCTGTAGGCCAGTTAGCCTAACTTCTGTCATTGGCAAAAAGACTATTATAAAGACTATTATAGCAGATTGGTTAGAAATGCAAAATATGATGGAGCAGGATCAGAATGGCTTCAGGAAGGGGAAGTCATGCCTGACAAATTTATTACAGTTCTTTGAGGAGGTAACAAACTGAGTAGATAAAGAGAACCAATAAATGTAATTCATTTGGATTCCAAAACACATTTGATAAGGTACTTCACATAAATCTACTTAGTAAAATAAGAGCCCCTCGTGTTGGGGGTAGTATATTAGTCTTGATAAAACTGTATCAGGCATTCTTCATGTCATACCTGGAATACTGTAAAACGTTTGGTCCCCTTGTCTAAGGAAAGATATACTGACATTGGAGGTAGTCCAGAGAAGATTGACTAGATTGATTTCAAGTATGGAGGGATTTTCTTAGGGGCGATTGAGTAGGCTGGAGTTGTACTCATTGGATTTTAGAAGCATGAGAGGGGACCTTATTGAAGCAAATGGAATTCTTAGGGAGTATGACAGCGTAAATATGGAGAGTGTCTTGAGGGAGTGTCTAAGTCCAGATGGCATAATCTCAGAGTAAGGGGTTGCCCACTTAAGACAGAGATGAAGATATTTTTTTTCTCTCAGAGGGGGAGTCTGTGGAATTCATTACCACATAAGGCTGTCAAGACTGGATCATTAAGTACATTTATTCAATTCTGAAATGGACTGATTTTTAATAAGTATGCAAATCAAGCATTTTAGGGAAATGATAGGAAAATGGAGTTGTGGATTATTAGATCAGCCATAATCTCATTGAACTTGAGGGGCTAAATGTCTATATTTATGATAAGTCTTATGTTTTTTTTGATTAAATCTTGAATTAAATGGCTCATAAATCTCTAGCAATAATTATAAAAACAAATCTCAGTTTTCTGATGCAGTTGGAAATATTTCCAAGTAGTGGTCACTAAATTTGTGTTAGCTTATACGTATGCAAAGGCAAAAGTTGCACCATGTTTTTTAGTGTTGTGTGGAGAACTCCAGTGTTTGGGTTTAACTTATGTACAATGATAATTTAATGTGCAGGAATACCATAGAAAAAAATGTCATTTCTATTCCGCATGATCAGAAGGACTGTTTCTAGGAATGCAGTTAAAGTACAATGGTGGATATTACTGCTTCGGTGAAAGTATATATCTGCAATATTAAGTCTTTAAACCTTGTAAGAGTGGGTTTTCAAAATAAAAATGAGTTAAATGAGAACTGATGGTGATGGAATGAAGAAATTTCACAAGCAGCTACAATTCAAGATATTTCAAGAAGTGTAATCGAATTTTGCTTGTTGCTTGGTTGACTTTGACATCCATTGTTTACATTGTAACCCCTATGATCTTCTATTCAAACCAATTATTTTCAGGTTATCTTCTTCAAACAAAATCAAGTCATCAATTATGCAGAAAGTTAAGGCTGAGTAAGTACTGTACTTTATTTCATTATGGTTGTTATTAATGGCAAAGTTATTCAAACTGAGAACTCTCAGAATTTTCTGTCTGTCATAGTCAGAGTTCTGTTTTTCTTTCATATTTGTTGTTCTTGCTATGTACGCTCTATAAATTACATTGTTTTCTTTTGGGTTGTTGACACTACTTTTTGGGGATGTAAAGCTGTGCCAGTTTTCTAGCAAACCGTGGACAGCACGGTGGCACAGTGGTTAGCACTGCCTCACAGTGCCAGAGACCCGGGTTCAATTCCCGCCTCAGGCGACTGACTGTATGGAGTTTGTGTGGGTTTCCTCCGGGTGCTCTGGTTTCCTCCCACAGTCAAAAATGTGCAGGTTAGGTGAATTGGCCATGCTAAATTGCCCGTAGTGTTAGGTGAAAGGGTAAATGTAGGGGAATGGGTCTGGGTGGGTTGCACTTCGGCGGGTTGGTGTGGACTTGTTGGGCCAAAGGGCCTGTTTCCACACTGTAAGTAATCTAATCTAACATTTTATAGGTAATATTCAGAGTGAAATATACTAAAAATAATAATGTCTGATCTCAGTATCTAGCCCCTTAATTTGAAATCTCTCAAAATCTTGTAAGTTGGAGTGATAAGTAATTAACTGGTTCCTCTAGTCTTCCAAAACTGTCACACTAGATTGTACTTACAGGTTACTTACTGCTATATGCATTTCCCTGCAGAGAAGAGGAATTGAAGTATCTTGAGTTCATCTCTGATATTACCAGTGAAATATTGACTCGAGGATTATTTTCAAACAGGTAAATCTATCATAATTTAGCTTGCTTGTAGGTTCACTCTCTATCAAAAGCACTGTAGGTTCAAATAATTTTAAAGATAAAAATAGGTAGTTGCAAATTGATAGTGTCACTAAGTTGAAAGTTACTTTGAAGAGATTAGCATTTATTTAGATGCTCCATTTGATCACTGAATAAAAGAAATAAGATGCATCATAGAATTTGGGCTTCATTGGTTGGGCCATCATTGACTGCCCATCCCTGGTTGTCCTTGACTTGAGTCACCCTCCTGAAAACTGCTGTTTATTCAATGCAGGTATGTCCACATTGCTGTTAGATAGGGAGTTCCAGGATTTTAACCCAGCGACACTGAAGTACATGTGATATATTTCTATCAGAATGATGATTGATTTGAAGAGGAATTTGTGAGGGGTGTTCCCATTTACCTGCTGTCCTAGTGCTTCTAGATGGCGGTGCTCAGGGATTTGGAAGATGCTGTCTAAGGAGCTTAAGTGAGTTGTGTGGTGCATCTTGTAGATAGTACACTCTGCTGCTTCTTTGTGTTAATGATGTAGGGAATGAATGTTTGTGGGTGTGGTGTTTATCAAACTGGCAGCTTTGTCATAGATGATGTAAAGCTTCTTGAGTGTTGTTGGAGCTGCACTCATCCATGTCAGTATTCCATCACACTCCTGACTTGTGCCTTGTAGATGGTTGACAGGCTTTTTGGAGTCAGGAGGTGAGTTACTTGCCACAGTATTCCTAGTTTCTGACCTGCTCTGAAAGCTACTGTGTTTATACTGCAAATCCAGTTGAGTTTCTAGTCAATGATAATCCCCAGGATGTTGATAGTCAAGATGCTTGGCACCATTTAGGACAAAGCAACCCACTTTAGAAATTCACCAAAGATCCTTAGACAACTCTATCATAACCATTTCCATTTAGAAGGACAAAGGCAGCAGATACAAGGAAACACAATCACCTGCAACATGCCCTCCAAGTCACTCACCATCTTGACCTGGAAGTATATCGCTATTCCTTCTCTGTCGCTCGGTCAAAATCTAGAATTCCCTCCCTGAGGGCATTGTGGGTCAACCTACAGCTTGGGGACTGTAACAATTCAAGAAAGCCACTCACTACTATCTTCTCAAGGGCAGTTGGGGATGGGCAATAAATGACCAGGCAACGACATTCACATCCCACGAGTGAATTTTTTTTAAAAAAAGTTGTCAGGGCTTAGCCTTTACAGTGTGCAGTGCATTCAGCATTTGATATCATGCAGTGATGCTGGGGTCCTCTGGAGGAGAGCAAGTTGGATCATTCACTCAGCACTACTGGCTGAAGGTTGTTGCAACTGCTTCAGCCTGATCTTTTGCACTTCTGCTGGGCTCCCCATCATCAAGCATGGCAATATTTGTGGAGCCTCCTTCTCCAGTAAGTTGTTTAATTGTCAACCGCCACTTATAACTGGATGTGGAATGATTGCATAGCTTAGATCTGATCCTATGATATGGAATCATTTAGCCCTATATATCTGTTGTTGTTTATGCTTTTATATACGCATGTAGTCCTGAGTTGTAGCATCACCAGACTGATTCCTCATTATTAAGAATGGTTGGTGCTGCTTCAGGATTCTTCATTAAAACAGTGTTGCTGGCTTGCTGGTAAAGGTAGAATGGAGCAAATTCCAGGCCATGAGGTTACAGATTGTACTGAAGTATAATAATGCTGCTGCTGATGTTCATAGCTTCTCATGGATGGCCAGTCTTGAGTTACGAGATCTGTTCACAATAGATCCCATTTAGCTTGGTGAGCTCAGCTCGATGGTTTGATTGCAATACAGAGTGGTACCAACAGTTCGATTCCAGCACCAGCTGAGGTTACCATGAACCTGTCCCCTCGTCAGAGGCATGGTAACCCTCAGGTTAAACCACCACTATTGTCTCTCTAGTGAGAGAGCAGCCCTATGCATTGGATCTTTAGCTTAGTACCACACAGCACAATGGAGGGTATCATCAATGTGATGATGGGGCTTCAGCAGATAGGTTGGTGAAGGTAAGGGCAAGTATATTTTCCCCTCTTGTTTATTCATTCACCACATGCCAGTCTTTATTTTTAATTTATTCTTCCATTGAATGTAGATATTGGTGGCAAAGCCAACGTTTATTGCCCAACCCTAATTGTTCTTGAATTTGATGGCTTGCTAGGCAGTCAACAGTCAATCACATCAATGTGGATATAGAGTTACATATAGGCCAAACCAGGTAAAAAGAGAACATTTTCATTCTGTAAAGGGCATTAGTGAATAGACTGACTTTTACAACAATTGATGATATAGTCACTGTTACTGATACTAGCTTACAATTCCTATTTTATTTGAATACTAATCCAATGATACCGCCACAACACCACCATCTCCCCTTCCTGTGTAAAAAAATGTCATAGCCATTCTGTATGTATCATAATACTTCAAATTGAATGAAATGAGTGCGATGACATCTTTAACATTCAGTTGATAGGACCATTTTACAACCAAGGTGAAAAAACACACTAACTATGCAGCACTTCCTCAGTATGGATTGAAATGTCAGCTAAATTGTATAATGTACAGTTTTAAGTGCTGTATTACAGGAGACATTGAGAGGGAGGGCTAAGAATAATTAAGTTAATAAGTAGGATTGTCGCGTCTACCATGAGGAAACGCTTAACAATTCTCAGAATTTGTGTTTTGATAAAATGCAACTGAGAGCATTGGAGTATTGGAGTTATTGCAGGGAATTGATAAATTACTAGAAAGATATACAATACTAACACAAGATCTAGGACATCAGTAAAGTAGATGCATAACCTGTTCATGCAGAGGTTGATAAACATATAAAATAGCCTATGTGGAAAATAGTGCAAGGAGCAAATATTCTACATTTTTTTTAAACATAAAGGGTATCTGCCATAAGAGGAGATAACAAATTTGAGACCTTTGATAGTGAACAAGATTCATCTGATTCAATTTATTGCTAAATACAGTGGAAGATGTAGGTACACAACCAGGTAATTTATGTCTGTCGTTTCATGAATTGGAAGGCAAGTTACAGGGATGAGAAAAGAGATTGTTGTGATGGTGGAGGGCAAGGCTCCTCAAGTGTCAGCAATCCAGATTGTTTTTGTGATTCCTGGAAAACCAGAATGCATTTGCCTTCAGAGGACCTATTCTCTTCCATTGCTAATGGAACTGATTGAAGCCTAAACCATCAATTGTGCTCAAGTTGCATCAAAAGCAAGGTTCAGCTAAGCTGTGTATGAGCATAGTCATGCAGAAGCCTGAAAGCTACCATGCAAGACTTCTTTCATGAGAAGTATTATACATGCATTGCTACACAAAAACAATTGAAGTACCAAGTATTGGAAAGACTGCTATACACAGCAGTAAAATTTTACAGGGAAAATAATCATAAGACCACAATTACATTTCTAAACAGATAGCCAGAATAAGATGGACACTTTTGAAACCTGGTGATAGAATTCTTTTAACTTGAAGCCAGCCACATTGCCTATGCCAATGTAGCAGTAAGACTAAGAGATACAACAACTCTATGAATTGCAGCATTTCTGACATCAATCAAGTGAAAAGTACTGCACTATTGATAAATGAACATGAAACTAATAACAAGTAGCTTTGTTTCAATAGCATTTCTGGAAGCTTCCTTGTAAAATGTCCCAGTGTGTATAATGGGGAGGCAATGGCCTTGTGATGTTATCACTAGACAATTAATCAGGCGACCCAGGTAATGTTTTGGTAACTTGGGTTTGAATCCTGCCATGGTGGAATTTGAATTCAATGAAAATCTGGAATTGAGCACCTAATGATGACTATGACATTGTCAGTTGTCAGGAAATGTCCATCCGGTTGGGAAGGAAACCTGGTCTGGCATACATGTGACGCCAGACCTATAGCAATGTGGTTGACTCGCAACTGCCCTCTGGACAATTAGGGATGGCCTAGCCAGCGACACCCATATCATGTGATTGAATAAAGAAAAAAATTCAGCGTTGATATTAAAACAGGATAATAATGAATTTTTTCAGCTAGTTTAATATTTTTAAAATAAAACTTGGTGTTAAAATCACCTTTTAACTTAAAATGCTGTAAATAATTTCAGACTGAATCAGGGGTGATAAAGCACAGATCTAACTTAACATAAGGTATTTTCATTGTTTATTCAGTGTTTTGGAAAGAATATTTGAACGACGCATTGAAGAAAATAGACATCGACTAAATGAAGTGAGTATATACCTCCGGGTGTCAATATTCTTAAAACATACAATGATGTTTTATCAAAAGGGCAAAAAATCTATAGATTTCATATGCTTGTTTATTTTCCTTTCTCCTCTATAACTATTAGTATCAAGACAATCCTTGGATACAGAAGCGATTAGTTACTCACTGTATTTCAATGAAATAAACATACGTGATCCATGACAACTTGTCAGCATGCTATTCAACTCTTATGTTTTCATTACAAATTAAAAAAACTTGATTCTATTAAAGCTGTCTAGGAGGAGATCTGGAAGAGGTAATTCTGTGTGATGTGCGATATGAGATTTTACAAAGGCTGCACAGATTTTCTATCTATGCAAAACATTGTTTTATTCAATGCAAGATTCTACACCATGCCCAGATAGTTCCAGATTTAATTAATGAATTGATAGATTTCAGACAGATGTCAGAGGCAGGTTCTTTACGCAGGGAGTGGTAAGAGCGTGGAATGCCTTACCTGCTAATGTAGTCAACTCAGCCACATTAGGGAGATTTAAACAATCCTTAGATAAGCACATAAATGATTTTGAGATAGCGTAGGGGGATGAGCTGAGAATATTTCACAGGTCGATGCAACATCGAGGGCCGAAGGGCCTGTTCTGCACTGTATTGTTCTATGTTCTATGAATTCAAGTTTTAACACCTGTAATGGGTTTGAACATGTGTGCCAGGAGCACTATCCTAGGCTGTCTCCACACAATTTAGACTGGGAATTTAGAAAGGCCAGAGTCTGAATTCATATAATCCCTACTGTATAGAAACAGGCCATTCAGCCTACTGAATCCTCCAAAGAGCATCTCACCCAGATCTACCACCTCTACCCGATCCCTGCATTTCCCATGGCTAACCCATGCAGACTTGGGGAGAACGTGCAAACTCCACACAAACAGTCGCTCGAGGGTGGAATCAAACTCGGGTCCCTTGTGTTTTGAGGCAGCACTTCCAACTGCTAAGCCACCATGCTACCCTTTTTACCAAATTATGTTTGGTTCTTTTTCTGCACCTTATTTCTTAATTTTCTCCTACTTTTTTTTAATGGCTTTACAAATCTACTGGATTGCATCTTTCCTTTTACACTTATTGTTATTTTAGCTTGTTACTGACTCTTCCCTTGTTTATTAATGATGGCTGCAGAACTACATGTGACCCCTTTGCTTTTTAGGAGCATATACTTAGTATGTAGCAATGGTACTAAATTTTTTGAATACATCCTAATGTTTGTCTAAAGTTTTCTATAGTTAACAGTTAAGTCTAGACTATTATGGTCAATTTATTTCTCATTCCTTTGAAATTTGCCTTCCTGAAATTTTCATGTTATCCATGTAGGAGTGCAGAGTAAACCATAACCTTAGAGATCAATGCTTAGGCTCCAACTTTTCACAATATATGTCAATGATCTGGATGAAAATATCAACTGAAATGTTTCCAAGATTGTTGATAACATGTGGGATTATGAATGGTGAGGAGGATGTAAAGAGTCAGGAAGGCAATTTAGACAAATGGAATGAGAGGACAAATATGTGGCAAAATTTGCGTACAGTGTTTGATAAGTATGAAGTTATCCACTTCAGGAGGGAAAACAGAATGGCAGAGGATTATTTAAATAGTGATGGATTAGGAAATGTTGATATGTAAAGGTACCTGATTTTCTTTGTACACCAGTCACCTGAAAGCAAGATGTTGGTGTGGCAAGCAGTTAAGAAGGCAAGTAGTCTATTTATCTTCATTGGTAGAGAATTTGAGTACAAAAGCAAGGATTTCTTGCTGAAGCTGCACAGAGCCTTACTTCAAACAGCACCTGAAGTATTGGTCTACATATCTAGGAAAGGAAGGACATAGTTGTATTGAGAGAATGCAACTAAGATTCTCCAGACTGTTTCCTGGGATGGCAGGGTTGTCATTTGAGAAGAAACAGGATATATATTCACTGGAGCTTAGAAGTGTAGCTATTATTGAAATGTATCAAACTCAGGCAAGACTAAATACTAGATTCAGGCTAATGTTTTCCTTTTCTAGGGAGAGGTCCAGAACAACAGGCCACAGTCTCAGGAGGAGAACTTTTTTTGCTCAGAGGTGATGAACCCATGAAATTCACTACCATATTAAACTATGGAGGCCAAGTCATTGAATTTAGGGAGAAAGCGTGAATATGATATTGAAATAGAGGTCTAACCAGGACCATATTGAATGGCAGAGCAGGCTCAATGAGCCCAATACCCAACTTTTAAAAATTAATTTTTATTCATTCAAAGGATATGGGTGTCGCTGCTAGGTCAGCAGTTATTACTCTTAATTACCCAGAAGGCAGTTCCGAATCAACTACGTTACTGTGGGCCTAATGTCTTATGTCTTAAGTCAGGTATCAGTGTCAGATTTTTATCCCAATAGGACATTATTGTACTAGATGGGTTTTCATGACAATTGGCAAAGGGTACTTGGTACCATTAGGCTAACTTTAAATTCCACGTTCATTGAATTCAAATTTTATTGAATTTCAAATTCCACCATCAGCCATGGTGGGATGTACCATACTTTCATTTTCTATAGTTTGATGACTGTCTCAAAGTTCGAAATTCTCACTCTCAAATGCTTTTCCTCAGTCAGCGGAAGACTGAGCACTTTGGAGATGATAATGAATTTATTTTCCATCTACCTGAAGTATTGTATGTAGTATTGGTCTACATACCTAGGAAAGGAAAGGAAATGCAGCTAAGATTCTCCAGACTGTTTCCTGGGATGGCAGGGTTGTCATATGAGAAGAAACAGGGTATATATTTACTGGGTATATATTCAACTTTGTTAAAAAGAAGCTCCCAATATATGGAAAATGTTCTGTTTTTCAAGATCTCATCATTGATGTTGGTCAGTAGAGAGGTTTTATGCTGTGAGAGTAGGTTGAAAAAGGACCATCGTTTTCTCAGTAATTTGTTCATTTTCTTATTTTTTCTGAGAAAGAGCTTAGGTTATAGGAGCAGGTGTAATCCATTCAGCCTCTGTATCCCAAAATTATTCAATGTTATTAGTATGCAGAAATCTTATTGATTTCTGCCTTGAACATGCTCAAAGATTAGGCTTCTACAGGTCTTTAAGGGAGAGAATTCTGAAAGGTTCACCATGCCGTCAGAAGAAATTCCTTCTTATCTCAATCTTAAATAGCCTTTCCTTATCTTTAAAGTGGGACACCTAGTTCTAGGTTCACAATCCAAGGGAAAGATTTATTACACATCTATTCTATTCAGCCCTGTACAAATTTTGTAAGTTTCAGTGAGGTCTCCTCTAACTTTTTGAAATTGTGGAGAATAGACTCACTTCACTGTCATGGGTCTGTGCTGTTCCTGTTGGTGAGGATCATGCCTTGCAAGACATTGAGGAGATGATGAGAATGGCAAAAAAAATTATTGAAAGCCAAATTTGAAGCAAATATTCCAAAGATTTTGCAGTTTGGAGTCAAAGGCTTTTGTGAAGTCAAAATAAAGCTGTATATAGCAGTGGGTAATGTTTGTTGAATTTTTCTTATGTCTATGAAGTTGGGAGTTCTCCTCCTGATTCTGTTAGATATTTCTTAAAGAAAAGATTTACCTTTAATTTGCTGCTGATGAAGAATCCCGAGGCCTAAAATACCTAAAAGCTGTTTTAGAATGGGCTTTGAGCTCTTTGAATATGTTAATAACTACCTTAGACTAAATACACTAAATACCTCAAAACTGTGTGCTGCGATTTTAGTATTAGGACCAATCCCTGGGAATAGCAGTAACAGGCCACTCACTGCTTAACTGGTATGCTTTGAGTACATTTGTAACTCAAAGATAGGGTGCAAAGGAAACCAATTTCTAACCCTTTTTTTAAATGATCTGTATTTCCATTTAGAGAAATAAGTATCACTATGTCAAAGTAGCTAATAATTACATTTCATTACAAAATCTGCCAATTCCCACAAAATCAAAAGCTTGTCCTGTTTAGGGAAAGAAGAAATCTAGTAAAGAAAAAGATATTGGACCGTAAGACCAAAAGAGACAGAGCAGAAGTAACCTGTTATGCCCATTGAGTCATTCAGTGAGATTATGATTGATCTGATAATCCTTGACTCCACATCTGACTTGTCCTCATAATCTTTGATACCCATATTGATTAAAAATCTGTCCATTTCAGCCTTGAATACACTTAAAAAATTAACTTTCCCAGCTTTATACGATAATGAATTCCACAGATTGCCCTCTGAAAAAAGAAATTCCTCCTCATATCTGTTTTAAATAGGCAACCCCTTAATCTGAGATTATGCTCTCTGGTCCTAGACTGTCCCTCAAGGAGAAACAATCTCTCCACTTCTACCTTGTCAAGTCCCTAAGAACCTTCTGTATTTTATTAAGAACTTTCCTCATTCTTCTAAACTCCATTGCATACAAATCCAACCTACTCAATTTCTCCTCATAAGTAAAACCCCCATACCTACGATCAACCTAATGATCCTTCTCTAGATTGCATCTGATACCAATAAATTTTGTTTTGGATAAAAGGACCAAAACTATTCACAATATTCTAAGTATGGTCTGGCACCACCTGTGGGGAGAAAGTGGAGTTTACATCTTTGGTCTGATGACTCTTCATCAAAACCATACTTACTTATCCAGTTTTTGTAAAGTTTTGATGAAGAGTCACTGGACCCAAGATGTGAACTCCACTGTCCCACAGATGCTGTCAGATGTGCTGAGTTTTGCCAGCAATCTGTTTGTTTCAGATTTCCAGCATCCACAATTCTGATTTTTATTTAAGTGAGAGCTTCCTCGTTTTATACTCAATTCCCTTTGAAATAAAAGCCAGTAGTCCACTTGCTTTCCCTATTACCTACTAAACTTATTTACTAGTGTTTTATGATTCATTTATGATCACACCAAATCTCTATGTGCTGCAGTTTTCTGCAATCTTTCCTCATTAAATAATATTCACCTCTTTATTCTTCCTGTCAAATGCATAAACTCACATTTTCCCACATTCCTCTGCTAGACTTTTGCCCAATCACTCAATCTAAATCCCTCAGCAGATTTTTTGTGGCGTCCTTACTACTTGCTTTCCAACCTATTTTTATGTTGTCCACACACTTGGATACATTATGTTCACTTTCAGTGTGAAGTCATTAATGTATATATTGCATATATTTGTGGCCTCTGCACTGTTCACTAAGGCACTCTACTACTTACACGTTTCCATTCTGAAAAGTACTCTATCCATGACAATATAAGACCTCCAATATCTTCTTATCTTCTTAAATAATTTTATGTCTAATACTTTATCAAATAACTTTTGAATATATTACATCTTTACCTATCCTGCATGTTACTTTGTCAAGGAGTTCTAATAAATTTGCCAGGTATGTTGCTTCTGCTTGATTACAATTTGTATTTCTAAATGTAGACCTATTGCATCCCTTATAATAGACTCTAACATTTTCCCAATGCCAGATGTGAAGCTAACTGGCTTTTTGTTAGCATTTTTTTGATTCCTTCACATTTTGAAGAAGGGTATATACATTAGCAGTTTTCCAATCGCCTACATTCTCTATCAGTTGTTTACAACAGAAGGTCATGGTTCACAGCAAGTATGGAACATACCTTTAAGAGACTTGATCTTGATATCAAACGCAGCATCATAACATGTGACCAGAAGGTATAAAGGTCACAGTTCCCTTTGCACTGGGGTCATGTGCAATATGACCTGCCGAGGAAAACATGCAACACAGTTGGTCACTGGATTGCTCAGTACTAGCCTAGACACAGCAGTGCCTGTGATATCAATATATGTGTAGATACCACAGCTGGAATAATAATTTTTCAATCTTTCAGTACTATATAACAACATCTAGTTCATATGTTAAAGGAACTAATGTTCATATTGCCCATCACTGCATTTACAGCAGAATGTGAGGGAAAATCAGATAATTTCTTCACAATGCACAATATACTTTGGTCATACCATTGCTTTACTGTGTTCTTTTTATTTACTGAACATTTGCATTATTTGACTGGTATGAGAATGACCTAACTCCCATTTTTAGTTCAAAAAATAAAGGAAATTCAGATCTGAAGGTTAAGCTTGAATTTTGTCAATGTTCCAAGCTGATTCTATGAAACATTTGATGGAATGCAATTGCCCATTTGTTAATGTAACCCAACCTTGGTGCAAAACTTTCTAACTTTAGCCATTACTGAATGACAAAGTTTATCATAGAATCCCTACTGTGTGGAACCAGCCCATTCGGCCCATCGAGTCCACGCCTATCCAGACCCATCTCCCTACCCTATGCCAGTAACCCTGTATTTCCCATGGCTAATCCACGTAACGTAGTCTGTATATCCCTGAACTCTATGGGCAACTTAACATGGCCAATTCACCTAACCTGCACATCGTTGGACTATGGGAGGAAACAAGACCGCCCAGAGGAAACTAATGCAGACATGGGGAGAAAATACAATCTTCAAGCAGACAGTTGCCCGAGAGTGGAATCGAGCTTGGGTCCCTGGCGCTGAGAGGCAGCAGTGCTACCCACTGAGCCACCATGCTGTTACAACAACTAAATTTACATCATATATCTTACAAGCGCCAAAATTCAAAGATCTTGTATCTGATGTTTTATGGTGTTTTCTTTTTATTTCTCCACATTGAAACCAACTTACATTTTGAATATATGAATGTAATTTTATAGCTTCAGAATTGTTTTGTTTTTAATTAAAAAAACTTTCTTGATTGAATTTTCATAAAGATATTTATTTACAGCACTTTGTAATACCTCTTGAAAACATATTGAAAAATTAACTTATTACAATGTTACTTCCTGAGCAGTAGTATCTTCTTGAGAAGATTTGTAGCTCAGGTTGAGGATCTAGATGTAGGTTTGCTCACTGAACTGGAAGGTTCATTTCCAGACGTTTCATCACCCTACCAGATGCTACTCGGACCCCTTGGCATCATGGTAACCCACAGACCCACTAACACAGTAAAACAGCAGCTAATGAACTTGAAAGACTCTATACAGACAACAAGCAAAACTAATGTCATTTACAAATTACCATGCAAGAACTGTAACAAACACTACATTGGACAAACAGGCAGAAAACTAGCCACCAGGATACATGAATACCAACTAGCCACAAAACGACATGACCCTCTCTCACTAGGATCCTTACATTCAGATAAGGAAGGACACCACTTCGACTGGGACAACACAACCATCCGAGGTCAAGCCAAACAGAGACATGCATGAGAATTCCTAGAAGCATGGCATTCCAACTGGAACTCTATCTGCAAACACGTCAAGTCAGACCCCATCTCCCACCCCAGAGAAAAAAAATGTGATGAAATCACTATAGGAAATGACATCACCAACCCAAAGAAACCCAAACATATAAATAGAAAGCAGGAATTGTGAACAGTGCTTCACCTGGAGGCGCACTGAAGATGTTACTTAGGGTGATGAAAAGTCTGGAAATGAACCTTCCAGCTCAGCGAGCAAACCTACATCCAGTAGTATCTTGTAATGGCTGGAATTAGTCAAGGAATATTTAACGCACTTAATTACATTCCTACACCTGCTAATTCAGTGGGTTGACTTTTATGAAACCTGCAATATGGGGGGAGGAAAGACCACAAAAAATTGGGAGAGGATGCAAGTCTGTATGTTCCTCAATTTTCTTTAGCAGCACAGAACGTAAAGAATGGCATTCCTTCCTAGTGACCAATTGTGTTTGTGGCCACTTAAGGATCTGTCCTGTCATTGTTGGCATTTTTGTTGTGGCAGTTGAGTGCTCTGCCACATTTGTAAACTGCCTTTTAAAATCTAGCAGCCTACCTATGGGTTTAGGAATGAGACTATTGCCTCCTAATTTGTGATTTCTGGCTCCCAGAGAAATCTCCTGTGGCAAATACTGCCCCCATGGCAACTCAACTCCCTGTCACCACCAAACATCATACAGCATTGCTGAGACCTCTTTATCTGAGCACAGTGGCCTCTGACTCCATTTGCTTCACTGCTCCTAACAACAAAATTGAGACTGAAGAGCTGCTAGCCTTCTGATTGACTTGCAGCTGTTGAAGGTCACAGCAACTCAACTGGAAAATGGATATAAAATGTTACTGGTGCTCTCCAGACAGCTGAGGCAGGGTTAACTCCAGCTTCAAAAGCAGAAATTGCTAGGAATTGTTTTGTTTTTTTTGAACTCCAGCTTGTCAGGACCAGCACCATCCCAATAAAATCCCACCCCATATAGGTGTTAACATGTTTATTTTACTAAATTAAACAGATCTAAAATCTTTCAGTACTAAAATTGATAATCTACTTTTTTGTCTTAATTTTGCAGCAGAAATTACGTCATATGCTGGATGCTTTAAAAGAAGATTTGGGCTTTAAATCAGAAAAAGACTGGAGGACCAGTGGTTGTGAACCAGTATTAACAAGTACTAAATTGTTAGAATTAAAAATCTCTGATTCTTTGGAAAATCCTAAGTTTGCACAGAATTGGAAGGAAGATACTGGTACTATTGTTAACCTTTCAATTGACAATGAAAATGAAGAATCATGGAATCATGGAGTGCTTGGGAATTCTAGTGCAAGTATTTGTTACGACCGTAGCATTGCTGGAACCACATATCTTGATGCAATTTATGGAGAACAAATCCAGGATGTTTTACACACAGAACAAGATCATTGCCTGTTTTCAAATAGTGAAGAAAACCCTGATGATTTACAGTCTGTGGACCATCCATACAATTCCACTGACTGTTGCACTGATCTTGATGGAACAACAGATTTGACAGAGGTTGATAATCTTGTGGTGTCTCTTCATACTGTTGACGTTAAGGAAAACTGTGAACTTGAAAATGATCAGCGTGGATCTACATTAAGTCAAGATTCAGAAAAAGCTTTTGATGATGGCATTAGTTTGTAGTGCTTGCAATTCTCTACAATTACACAGCTAACATTCATGGATCATAACAGAATTCTTGATCTTTGTAATGTAAGCCTGTTCTTGTCGCTGAGTTGGTTATTGACTATAACAAAGGTTTGCAACAGAAACATTTTTGGGTATTTTCCCTGAAAAATCAATGCTCCTCTGCACTGTGCATATTTTATGCTACGTTTCTGAAATCTAGTATATATTTTGCTACAGTTACTAAGGCATTACTTTAACCTTTACTAAATGAGTCGGTAATCCAAGTTCATTGTAAGTGACTGCTGCATTACAAAAGCTACCTCTCACATCTTCCTGAGTCTTGCACAGATGTGTTTTATTTTTTATTAGAATTTTACAATACTATAAGCAGCTGCCAAGAAGAATGTGAAGGCCATTCATTATCTCCAACTGTGTCATGCACACTTGCTGAAACCAGATGTAAACCTAGATTGTCCTATTCTGCGATACAGTATATTGGTATACTAAGTAGATTTAACTTCAAATCTTTACAATGAGGTAAGTCAAACCATTGTTTCAATGCAGTCATAATAGAAAGTTAATTGTTACAAAATAATTATGTGCACAATCAATCCAGTTATTTTATTGTTCTTTCAGAAGGGAATACATTTGACTGAAATGCCCTATAATCTTAAATCAAGTAAGGGAGATAATCATACAGCAACTGGTATCCATTAATCCTTTACTTTGCTCAATTTTTTGATAAAGAATTCTTGGTTTAATCTACCTTAGGAGCAAATAGCATGTAGAGTTTCTTCTATGACAACATGAACACTACTTCCATCCCAATTGGACATCATACTTCAGGAAAGTTGGTAAGGTTTTGAAAGGGTAGAGAAGAAATTTACTGGAATGATTCAAGGGATTAAATTTATGCCAAAAAAAATCCTTAAACCAGAAAAAGGAGAAATTTTGTCTGGTTTAGGTAGGCTATATGAAGACAAACTGTAGTAGCTCAAAGGTTGGTTGTAAAATGGAACAGTTTAAAGTATTAGCAAAAGAATCAGAGACAAAATAAACATTTACTATGCACTAAGTACAGAAGTTGGAATTAGAAATGCAGTTTGAAAGGGTGATAGATGCTGAGTCTGTAGTAGGATTCAAAGGGCATAGGATAAATACATGAGAAAGCAACACTGCCAGGAAATGGGTAAAGGGTATGGACTAACTAGAGACTTCTTTGAAAGAACTGGTGTGACACAATGGCTGAATGGCCTCCTTCTTCTGTACTGTATCATTCCCTGATTTCATAAAAAAATCCCTGGGAACCTTTTCCGTTGATGATAACAGCTGATCGAAGTATTATGTTGCAGAGGAGGAAATTCTACAGAGAGCATTTATTTCGGGAGGTCGCAAACTCAAATTTGTGAATCAAAATAAGAGTGTCAAGGGATTGCTAATTGATATTAATAATTGTACAAGCATTTTGTTGTTTTCGTTTTGATTATGCAGCAATTCAACAACATAATTCCTTTTTAATATTGCCCAAATTTAATATACTCCAAATTGTTTACATTGTACAAGAGGAATACTTCCTAATTTTGTACCAACGTGAAAATTTTATGTGGTATTCTCACATGACTTGTTGGCCCCTGTAACTTGAGCAGATCAATGAAAGCTATATACTAGGAAAATGTAAAATATCAAAATCTAAGATTGTAAAGCAATAACACTTTTAATGCTGAATGAGACATCTCTTGAACCTTAACACAAAATATTACGTCTCTAAATATGATGAACACTTTTGTTATTTTAATATTAAAGTACTTGGGAGGTACCAATCTAGTACTTATTGAAAATGGGTACAGTTCAAAAAGTGGTCAGTATTCAACAAATAAATTGGAAATGTCAGTCAAAAGAGGCTAACGCCAGAAATAGAACATTACTGCACTGGTGTTTTAGGTTTGCTTTCCTGTTATTGTAACTCAGCATCTGATTCTTGTACATCAGACCTGTTAAGTTTTGATGGATGGCCATTGCTTTTTTCCCTTTTTGCACATTGAAAAATATGTCCTACAGTGTGAACGCAGGCCATTCGGCCCATCATCCACACCGATCCTCCAAAGAGCAGCCCATCCATTTCCATGTAACCATGCATTTCCCATAGCTAATCCACATAGCTTGCACATCCCTGGAAACTCTGGGGCAATTTACCATGGCCAATCCACCAAACCTACACAAGAATTGAATTGAATTTATTGTCACGTGTACCAAAGTACAGTGAAAAGCTTTGTCCTGCGAGCAATATAGGCAGATCACAGAGTTAAGTAGCATAGATAAGTAAATGGGTAAGCAGCGGCAAAAACAAAAACATGGGTACAGGCAAATATTAAGTGTTTGATTCCATTCAGTATTCTAACAACAGTAGGGTAGAAACTGTTTCAAAACCAGCTGGTGTGGGTGTGTTCAGGCTTCTGTACCTTCTCCTTAATGGTAGAGGTTGTAGAAAAACATTGCCAGGGTGGGAAGGATCTTTGAGAATGCTGGTGGCCTTTTCTTGACAGCGGGCCTGGTAGGTGAATTTGATAGATGGGAGGTTGGCCTTTGTGATTGTCCAGGCAGAGTTCACCACTCTCTGTAACCGTCTCCGATCTTGAATGGTACAGTTGTCATATCAGGTAGTGATACATCCAGACAGAATGTTCTCAATGGTGCACCTATAAAGGTTGGCAAGAGTATTCACTGTCATGCCAAATTTCCACAGCTGCCTGAGGAAGAAGAGACATTGTTGTGCCTTTTGTAACCAGTGGACTGTGGGAGGAAACCGGAGCATCTGGAGGAAACCCACACAGACACTGGGTGAATGTGCAAACTCCAAACAAGCAGTCACCCCAGTTGGAATTCGAACCCAGGTCCCTAGAGCTGTGAGGCAGCAGTGCTAAACAATAAGCCACCATGCTGCCCCAACATGACAACTGAATAAGATTTCATTATCATAACCAAGCATAAATATTTAATGTTAATCCTATTTCGAGACTTTGAAGGATGGATGACAGCTGAATTATTTTTATAATAGTTTCTCTCTAAGTTAAGATCTCAAAAGAAGTAAGTAGGCATTCCTCTTTTTAATTATGAACTGATCCTTCACACTTACAACCAATATAATTCCTCAAAAGTAAATAATGATAAATATCTCTTGACAAAAATATGATAGGAAATATGCATCTCAAATAAAGTAAATCTGATCACTTGCATTTCGGTTTTGTGCATCAACATATTCAAATTTTATATTAATGTTTTAATTTTTTTGTATGTGAAAATTTGCTGTTATCTTTGCTGTCATTAAGATACATGTGTGAACCTGGAATTCTTAAAAGAATTCTCCTGTCTGTATGATTCCCTATAAAACTGATTTACTTTATAAGTAAAAATCACCATACATGCAAAACTTCAGTTTAGCCCGTTGAATACCAAATTGTGGCTTGACTTTTACTTAACTCTTTCTGGGAGTAACCTGTAAAAATAATTTCATTGATTTCTTGACCTAATGCTCATAAAGTCAGAAGTTTTAGTAGTGAGGAAAATGTACCCTTTCATGTGCTTCTACCTTGAAAGTGAGCCGCTTCAAAGTTTTATAACATGTTTGTACCAGAATATGTTAGATTTTTTAAATTCTCCTTTTGCTGGTCACAAAACATTGCATCTCGTAGGAACATCTGATAGAGAAGATGAATTATGGTCTAATATGCCAAAGGCATTTGTGATAAAAATGCGTTATTTATATATACTAATTGCAGTTTTTGAATTTGGTTTCAAAATAGATGCAGATTAAAAAAAAGTCAGAAAATCTTTTCAGAATAGTGATCTAAACCTGCCTTTGTTAGAAAGGTAATGACTGCAGACCCCTGTGGATACTAATGGAAACATGTTGGTTTGTGTTAGCTAGAGATCATTTGCTTTGTTTCAGTTGAGAAGAACCTAGGATAGAGCAAGCTTTTCAATTCAGTTTAGAAAATACCAGAGTTGAGTTCAGAAGCAAGTTTAGTTTCTCTGTGGGAGGAGTGCTGGGCAGATCAGGGAACCAGTTACCTCAGGCAAGGGCTAAGTTTTGAAGTTTCTGAACTAGAAGTGTTTGGTTAGAAATCTGCAGGTTATTAGAAACTGAGAAAGTTTAGGTTCTCAGATTTCTGAAAAATTCATGCTAGCAGATTGTCTCCACAGTCCATTTCAAAGAAGCGATAATAAGTTAGTGGAAATTTATATTTGAGATAGAGATGTAATTTTTTTGAGTCTCTATATTACATCGTGTTTGGAAATACATTTGTTTTTCATGTTTTATTTTAATTTCAACTAACGTCTATATTTATATCATTTTGTTCTTTTTTCTTTTGTGTAATAAACGTCTGTGCTGTTGTGAAAGAATTTCTGGAGCCTAGTGTGAATATGTTTCAGTGACTAATCGCCTTGCTAATTAATTAAACAAAAACAAAAGATTTGATTTGGTTTTACTTTGGGTTCTGACTTGACCACGAGTACCATCAGCTTGAACCGTAACATACCATAAGTTGTTTCTGCCATTGTGTTTTGTGGAATGCACCTCACAAACCATTCAAAGTATTTGTAAGAACCATTGCATTTCCTAGGGAGTGATCAAGGCAACCTACTCAGGAATAATTAAGCAAATTTAAATGCCAATTTCAGTTATTTTTGCCTCTAATAAATTCAAATCATACCTTAACACAATATTAGGAAAATAAGAACACAGGATCTAAACCTCTACCAGCTTATGCATGAAGAATTGTTCTCCAATTTCATTCCTAAAAAGTCTAGCTCTAACCTTTTAGACTATTTGTCATGCTGATAGATTCGCTAACTGCAGTACTGGAAATTGTTCCTGTGTCTGTTATATCTCGTCTTGTTAATATTTTGAAATCTTTGATCAAATCACACCTTAACCTACTAACTTCCATTAAATGCAACCTCTATTTCTATAATCTCTCAGTATCATTTAATACTTATGATGCTGCATGATATTTGAAATTGCATAAACTTTGTGGCTGAATTCAAGTAAAGGAGGGAGTAGGATTGAGTTCCAAACCTCTCCCGTGACTTTGAATACCAGGATGAGTAATGGCCTAACAGTCAGATGTATTTTACTTGCTGCTACTGCCACAAACACACCCAACTGTGACTGTGTAATCCATCCGTCAGTCAATGCCTTCCTTTTCATCGGAAGTGGCAATTTAATAAGTAAGCAACTATGTTAACTGTTGGTTTTACAACAAATGTTGCTACAAGAGGAACAACTGCTCTTTTTCATATTATGGATAATGGGCAAATATGTCACTGCTGTCGAAGTGCTATATTTTTAATGTTACTGTATGCTATTTGTACTGAGAACTGTTTATTGCATGATGCACTGAGCATGGCCTCACACTTGTAGCTTACAGCCTTATTATATGTGAAGTTGCAATCTACTTTGCTGAATCAAGTTAATTACCAACTAAGTTTCTTGGGTAAAGACAGAATCGGCAGGTTTCGATGAGGAAATCAAGTCATGAAACCTGAATCCCCGTTCAACCAAACCCACCCTTTTATTAAACATTCTAATTCAATCCATAATCTCTTAACGAAGGCTGTGCGGGTTTTTCCCTGTATTTTATCCATTCAATTTCACCCCATCCCCACCAACATCAAACCTCACAGCAATGAAACTCCAGGATATATGATTAATCTTCTGATGTACATTAATTATTTGCATCCAACTTGTTTTTCATAATCCCTCTTTATCTGTATTAATCTTTATCACGTAAGTACCTCTTTCACAAAATCTTCTTTCACTGGCAATCTCTACTATGACATTTTATCCACTGTTCTGGCAAAAATATTGAGGATTGAATGATCTTACATAGGTCCCCAGCTGATCATACAAAGCAGCCAGTTGCATAAAAATTTAGTGCAGCTGTCACCTTGATGCCATCAAGACAGAGTGGCCATCCAGCTCTTCAGCAGCTGCCATGGATCTGCGACACCATCCTGTGATATCCTCAGTCTGTAGCAGCAATGAACCTCATCTAGAGAAACTGCATCGAAGACAATACACTTCTTTCTGTCCTGAGGGCACCTTCAGTTGCAACATCTTAACATGGAGACTGTTTGGCAACTGTTGGAGGTTGGTATGATTCCAGGGTGCATATATTCCTTCTCAATTTCTGTGCACGTTTGTAGCACCTTGGTTACGGTGACAATAATCTCTATTAATGCTAGACCTATTGGTCACAGTTCCAAGGAACTTGTGTAGAAAATATCAGGAACAGGTGCTTAGTAATGTCAGCAGTCAACATTTGTATCACATACAAATGACGGTTTAATAGAGTCCCTCATACAGTGGGACATTGAAGACTCTGACAGGGAGGACTATGGATGCCTCTATCACATCCTTTAATGTAGAGGACCTTATTCGGTGTATCCAACATAAGCCATGCTGTGCAAATACCATATGAGATTTTAAGTGCAGTAAGATTATTGTCCCCTAACCCACCCCTACGACATCCTTCCAAATCATACACCATCTTAACCTAACTGTCCAAAGGGATCTGAGTATCCTGGTTTATGAGCCACTAAAGGTTAGAGCAGTTACAAAGGCAAAAGATTCGTTGCTATTCTTTCAAGAGAATTTGAATACTAAAGTAAAAATCTCTTGTCGCAGTTGTATAGTGCCTTGGTGAGACCACACCTGGAGTATTGTGTGCAGTTTTGCTCTCCCTATCTAGGTAAGGCTAATTATTTTAATTAACGTGATTGGACACGTTATGACACACATCTGTGTCAGGTGGGAATGAATCTAGACCTTCTACCCAGAGGAACAGACATTGCTATTGCGCCACATAATACAAGGAAGGATATACTTGACATAGAGGCAGATTCATTGGATTGATTCTTAGATTGGTGGGCTTGTCATATGAGGAGAGATTGCGGAAACCAGGTCTGTGTTTGCTTGAGTTTCAAAGAATGAGAGGTGACCTCAATGAAATTTGTAAAATTCTTAGAGCATGACAAGGTCTATGTAGGTAGGATGTTTCCCCTGGCTGCACTCTAGAATCAGGTGACATAATCCCGGAATAAGGGACAGGCCATTTAAGACTCGGATGAATTGGCGAATCTTTGGAATTCTCTACCCGTGAGAGCATAATCATTGATTGTGCTTATGACAGAAATTAATGAATTTCTGGAGACAAACGATATTAAGGGACATGGAGATAGTGCAGGAAAATGGCATTGAGTTAGAAGAACATGCTGCAGCTGTACACAACATTAGTTAGACCACTTTTGGAATATTGCATGCAGTTCTGGTTTCCTTCCTATCGGAAGGGTGTTGTGAAATTTGAAAGGGTTCAGACAAGATTTACAAAGATGTTGCCATGATTGGAGGTTTTGAGCTATAGGGAGAGGTTGCAGAGGCTAGAGCTGTTTTTCCTGGAGCGTCGGAGGCTGAGGGTGACCTTATAGAGGTTTATAAAATCATGAGGAGCATGGATAGGGTAAATAGACAAGGTCTTTTCTCTGGGATGGATGAGTCCAGAATTAGAGGGCATAGGATTAGGGTGAGAGGGGAAAAATATAAAAGAAATCTAAGGGGCAACATTTTCATGCAGTGGTGGTGCATGAATGGAATGAGCTGCCAGAGTAAGTGATGGAGACTAGTAAAATTGCAACATTTTAAAGGCATCTGGATGGGATATAGGCCGGGTGCTGGCAGGTGGGACTAGTTTGAGTTGGGATACCTGGTCGGCATGGACGAATGGGACTGAAGGGTCTATTTCTGTGCAGTACCTCTCTATGACTATAACAGTCGTAATCTAATTGTGTGGTAGGGAAGGCTCAATGAGCTGAATGGCACGTTCTTATTTCTATATTCCTGTTTCCATATGAAATATATAATTATTCGTTTAGTGTCCCTGGGTCAAAAGTGTGGAACTATCATCCTAACATCATTGAATACACCTGTGCCAAATGGACTACAGCAATTCAAGAATGTGGCTCATCAGCACTTTCTCAAGTGTGATTAAAGATGGGCAATAAATGCCATAGCCTCTCACATCTCTTGAAAGAAGAAACAATGCAATTATGAAAATGCCGGGGAAAGATAATGAGAAATCTTTTTATTCACTAAGTTGTTATGATCTGGAATGGATGAAAACATGGTGGAAGCAGATTCAATAGTAGCTTTTTTTATTCATTTGTGAGACTTGTGCGTCTCTGGCTGGCTAGCCTTGATAGCCCATCCCTATTTGTCCTTGGGAAGGTGGTGGTGAGCTGCCTCCACTTCTGCGGGTTGACCCACAATGCCAGTCAGGAGAGAGTTCCAGCATTTTGACCTAACGACTTTGAAAGAACAGACGTATATTTTCAAGTCAGGATGATGAGTGATTTGGAGAAAAACTTGCTAGTGGTGATGTCCCCAAGTACTTGCTGCCCTTGTCCTTCTAGATGCAAGTGGTTGTGGGTTTGGAAGATACTGTCTAAGGATTTTTGGGGAATTTCTGTAGTTCATCTTGTAGATAGTATACACTGCTGCTACTGAGCGATGGTGGAGGGATTGAATGTTTGTTGATATGGTGCCAATCAAAAGGATTGCTTTGTCCTGGATGGTGTCAAGCTTCTTGAGTGTTGATGGAGCTGCACCCATCCAGACAAGTGAATAAACAGCAAATGATAGAGCTAAGCAATCCCACAGCCAACGGATCAGATCTAAGCTCTGCAGTTCTTCCACATTCAATGGTGAATGGTGGTGGACATTTAAACAACTCACTGGAGGAGGTGGGTCCACAAATATCCCCATCTTCAATGAAGGAGGAGCCCAGCACATCAGTGCAAATGATAAGGCTGATGCATTAACAACAATCTTCAGTCAGAAGTGCCGAGTGAATGATCCATCTCTGGCTCCTCCAAGGGTCACCAGCTTTACAGATACCAGTCTCCAGCCAATTCAATTCACTCCAGGTTATATGGAGAAACAGCTGGAGGCAATGTGCCCTTACAACATTCTGGCAATAGTACTGAAGATGTATGCTGTTTATGCCATTTGGCACGCAAGTAGCCCCGTTAGCTTTACAAGGTTGACACCTCCTCCTGCACCCTCCATTGAACCAGGGTTGATCCCCTAACTTGATGGTAATGGTTGTGTGTGGGGTGGGGATGTATCCCAAGCATTTAGTTTGCAGATTGTGCTGGAGTACAGTTCTGCTGCTGCTCATGTCCCAGAGCGCCTCATGGATACCCACCCTTGAGGTCTAAACCTGTTCGAAGTCTGGTCCCATTTAGCATACGGTGATAGTGCCACACAACACAATGCAGGTTATTCTCCATGTGAAAGCGGGACTTTGTCTCCACAAGGCAGTGCGGTGATCACTTTTACCTATTGACAGATGCTTCTGCAGTCGGCAGTTTAGTAAAGATGATGTTAAGAATGTTTTTTTCCTCTTGTTGGTTCCATCACCACCTGCCACAGATCCAGTCCAGCAGTTATATCCTTTAGGACCTGAACAACTCGATTAGTAATGCTGCTGCCAAGCAGTCTTGATAGGTGGCCATTGAAATACCCAACCCAGAGTATATTTTGCGCCCTTGCCAACTTCAGTGCTTCATCTAGGTGTTGTTCACCATGGAGGAGTACTGATTCATCAGCCAATGGAGGATGGTACGTGGTAACCAGTATTTAACGTGATTTCCAAGTACCAGTATTTCCAAATTTAACCTGAAGCCATGAGACTTCATAGAGTACAAAGCTGATGTTAAGGACTCCCAAGACAACTTCATCCCGACTGTATACCACTATGCTGTCATCCCTGCTGGGTCTGTCCTGCCGGTGGGGCAGATGTATCCAGGGATGGTAATGGTGGTGTCTAAAGCATTATCTGTAATGTATGATTCTGTAAGAATGACTATGTCAGGCTGTTGCTTGACTAGTCTGTGAGACAGCTTTCCCAATTTCGGCACTAGCCCCCAGATGTTGGTAAGGAGGACTTTGCGTGGTCGACAGGACTGTTTGTGTTTTTGTCATTGTCTTTTCTGGTTACAAGGTCGATGCTGGGTGATCCGTCTGGTTTCATGTCTTTGTTGTGACTTCTTGCGATTGACACAACTGAGTACCTTGCTAGGCCATTTCTGAGGGCAGTTGAGAGTCAACCACATTGCCATGGCTCTGAAGTCAGGTAAGAATGGCAGATTTCCTTCCCTAAAGGACATCTGTGAACCAGATGGATTTTTTCCTACAACTGATAATGGTTTCATCGTCATCAATTGACCCTTAATTCCAGATTTTTTTTATTGAATTAAAATTTCACCATCTGTTGTGGCAGGATTCGAACTCGGGTCCCCAGAACATTATTCTGGGTTTCTGAATTAATAGTCGAGCATTAATACCACGAGGCCATCGTCTCCCCTATGCTTAACTTTCAAAAAGTTGAAAGGGAATAAGCACAGGGTTATGGGGAAGGAACACAAAGACTAACTCGCTGCCAAATGGCCTACTGTACAGTGAGATTTGGGGCGGCACGGTGGCACAGTGGTTAGCACTGCTGCCTCACAGCGCCTGTAGACCCGGGTTCAATTCCCGACTCAGGCGACTGACTGTGTGGAGTTTGCACGTTCTCCCCGTGTCTGCGTGGGTTTCCTCCGGGTGCTCCGGTTTCCTCCCACAGTCCAAAGATGTGCGGGTCAGGTGAATTGGCCAAGCTAAATTGCCCGTAGTGTTAGGTAAGGGGTAAATGTAGGGGTATGGGTGGGTTGCGCTTCGGCGGGTCGGTGTGGACTTGTTGGGCCGAAGGGCCTGTTTCCACACTAAGTCTAATCTAAAAATTCTGTGAATGTACAAATTGTTGTTGTCTTTTTCCAGTTTCTGTTTAACTCAATTTCAACTATCTTTTCTGAAAGTTGAAAAGAATCATAACATTGTTATGGCACAAAAGAATGCCATTTGGCCCATCATGTTTGCACCAGCTCTTCAAATAACCATCAATCTCCTGCTTTTTCCACATATCCCTTGTGCACTATTTCTATCAAATAATCATCCAATGCTCTCTTGTATGCCTCAATTGAAGCTGTCTCTACCACACTTAGCTGAAGTGCATTCTGTATCTTAACTACCTGTTGAATAGGAAGATTTTTCTCACACTGCATTGTTTCTATTGTGCATCACTTTAAATCTATGCCCTCTTGTTCTTGTTCCCTTTACAAGCAGGAACAATTTCACCCTATCTACTTTATCTAGCTCTCCATTGATTTTGGAAACCTCTACTAAATTTCCTCTCAGTCTTCTCTCCAAGTAGAACAGTTGCAACTTCTTGCATCTATTCTCATAACTGAAGTTTCTCATTCCTGGAACCATTCTTGTAAATCGCTTCCGCTCTCTCTCCAATGCATTCAGATCTTTCCTATTATATGGTGCCCACAACTATACACAATGCTCCAGCTGGTGTCTGACAACTGTCATAAACAAATTTAACTTCACCTCCTTTCTCTTGTACTCTACACACCTATTAATAAAATCAAGGATACTGTATGATATATCAACTGCTGTCTCACCTATCTTGCCACATTCAATGATCTATACATAGATACATCTAGATCTTTCAATGTTCTTCCTAACAAAGTGTATTACGTCACACTTATCTGCCATCCATCTGTCTACGCCACCAACTTGGCAATTCTTATTTTTGCTTCCCCGGCTCCCAACGCCTTCTCTTCACCATGGACATCCAGTCGCTATACACCCCCATCCCCCATCACAAAGGTCTCAAAGCCCTCCGCTTCTTCCTTTCCTGCCGACCCAACCAGTCCCCTTCCACTGACACCCTCCTTCGACTGACTGAACTGGTCCTCACTCTGAACAACTTCTCTTTCCAATTCTCCCACTTCCTCCAAACCTGGAACAGTCCATCTTCTGCAGCTATACTGGCACCACCCCCCACCTTTTCCTCCGCTACATTGATGACTGTATCGGCGCTATCTTGTGCTCCCACGAGGAGTTGAACAGTTCATCCACTTTACTAACACCTTCCACCCCGACCTCAAATTTACCTGTACCGTCTCAGACTTCTCCCTCCCCTTCCTAGACCTCTCCATTTCTATCTCGGGCGACCGACTCAACACAGACATTTACTATAAACCGACCGACTCCCACAGCTATCTAGATTACACCTCCTCCTACCCTGCCTCCTGTAAAAACGCCTTCCAATATTCCCAATTCCTCCGCCTCCACCGCATCTGCTCCCAGGAGGACCAATTCCAATACCAAACAACCCAGATGGCCTCCTTCTTCAAAGACCTCAATTTCCCCTCAGACGTGGTTGACGATGCTCTCCACCACATCTCCTCCACTTCCCGTTCCTCCGCCCTTGAACCCTGCCCCTCCAATCGCCACCAGGACAGAACCTCACTGGTCCTCACCTACCACCCCACCAACCTCCAGATACATCGTATCATCCTTTGTCATTTCTGCCACTTCCAAACAGACCCCACCACCAAGGATATATTTCCCTCCCCTCCCCTATCAGCGTTCCGGAAAGACCACTCACTCCACGACTCCCTCGTCAGGTCCACACCACCCGCCAACCCAACCTCCACTCCAGGCATCTTCCCCTGCAACCACAAGAAATGCAAAACTTGCGCCCACACCTTCCCCCCCCCCCCCCCCCCCCACTTCCCTCCAAGACCCCAAGGGATCCTTCCATATATATCTCAAATTCACTTGCACCTCCACACTCATCATTTACTGCATCCACTGCACCCGATGTGGCTACCTCTACATTGGGGAGACAGGCCGCCTACTTGGGGAACGTTTCAGAGAACACCTCTGGGACACCCACACCAACCAACCCAACCGCACTGTGGCTGAACAGTTTAACTCCCCCTTCCACTCCACCAAGGACATGCAGGTCCTTGGCCGCCTCCATCGCTAGACCATGGCAACACGATGCCTGGAGGAAGAGCGCCTCATCTTCCGCCTAGGAACCCTCAAAACACAAGGGATGAATGCAGATTTCTCCAGCTTCCTCATTTCCCCTCCCCTCACCTTATCTCAGTCCCAACCCTCAGACTCAGCACCGCCCTCTTGACCTGCAATCTTCTTCTCGACCTCTCCGCCCCCACCCCCTCTCTGGCCTATCACCCTCACCTTAACCTCCTTCCAACTATCGCATTCCCAATGCCCCTCCCCCAAGTCCCTCCTCCCTACCTTTTTACCTTAGCCTGCTTGGCACACCTTCCTCATTCCTGAAGAAGGGCTTATGCCCGAAACGTCGATTCTTCTGCTCCTTGGATGCTGCCTGACCTGCTGCACTTTTGCAGCAACACATTTTTCAGCTCTGACCTCCAGCATCTGCAGTCCTCACTTTCTCCTAATTTCATTTTGGAGCATGGCCCACCTCACAATTTACAATTCTTCCCAGTTTTGTATCATCTGCCTGAAAACGAGAAACATCAAGAAAAGAAAAATATAAAACTTGAGTGATATTGTTTTATTATGGGGGGACTGCATTTGAATCTAATCCATACATTTGGGAGGAAACCTCTCTCTAGCAATCATAAGTATATTATGTTTACAATATCAACTGTGCTCCTCAAGTACGGGCACATATACAAATCTTTCTTCAATTCTTTACTTTTTGTGGCAATGCAGAAGATACAAAATTTGGCATTGGTACAGCAAAATGCACTTCTGAGGTGGTGAGGTTTTTTTCATTTCTTTTTAGGATAGGAGTGTCGCTCAGCATGTTTGTTATCCATGCTTAATTGTAGTTGAGATCGTGATGGTGAGCTGCTGCCTTGAACCGCTGCAATCAATCTGATATAAGTGCATCCACTGTGTTCTAGGAAGGATATTCCAGATTTTACCCCAGCAACAATGAAGGAACTCATATCAATATACGTTACAGCATGTGATTTTGAAGGGAACTTGCAGATGGTCATGATTCCATGCATCTGCTGCCCATCCTTCAAGTAACAAACTTGGAAGATATTGTCAAAGGAACCATAGTTAGTTGCTGCATTAGATCTTTTAGATACTATACACTGCTCCTACTGCATTCTAGTCATTGGTGGATGTGGTGTGGTGCCTATTAAGCAGATTGTCATGTAATAAAAATAGAGTGTGCAGCAGGTATGACAGCATCTGTGGAGAGGGAAACAGTTAATGTTTTGAGTCTGATCTGGTTCTCCTTCGTAATCACTTTCTCCTGGATATTGTTGTCTACTTGAGTGTTATCAGAGCTGCACTCATCCAGGTAAGTGGAAAGTATTCTGTCATGCTCCCACTTTGTGTTTTGTGTATAGTAAACATGCTTTGAGGAGTGAGGAAGTAATTACACTTCACAGAATGTTCAGACTCCGATATGCTTTTGTTGCCACATTATTTAAATGACTGGTCCAGTTAGTTTCTGTTCACCCTCAAGATATTGAAGTTTGTGAATTCAGAAATGATAATGACCATGAGTGTCAAGAGAAGATGGTTGGTTCTGTCGTGTTGGAAGTGGTTGAGTGGAATAACAAGTGTTTACCTTTTAATATGAAATGTAAATACAGGAAATGGGGACTGTCAACATCTGAAGCAGAAATAATAGGGATTTATCCTATTTTCTAATTTTAATATGCTGATCTATTTCCAGTTTTTATATTTTTATTTCAGATTTTCAGAATAGACATTTTTTGTCAATCTGATAGTTTAATATTGACTTGAGAGTGTATGGTGCTGACCTTAAGTGACAAAAATGAAAAATGTGCTTTACAGTAGTAATCAAACCCTTGCTTTGTGACCCATTTTTATTATTTCTTCAGAAATCAAACAAGTGCTGTTTGAAGTTTGTTATATGTAGTTTTTAAAAATTATATCTTGTTTTGTATTCAAACCCTTGTGGTGTATATCCAAGAGTGGCAAGTTATCTAATTTCCCAGTAATGAATGGTGAAATTGCTAAATCTAACATTAAATATTATTTTTTTATCTTTCAGTCAAGATATTATCGAATATGACAGTGTATAAATACGGTTATGTAATGAAATATATATATTTTTTATGTTGTCTATTCTTTCTTCAAACTTTGAAATCTACTTGAAACTTCAACCTAATTGAATAAATTGTACAATATCTGACCAAACATTTCCATACTGAAATGCTAGGAATCAGTATTTTATTACATACTTTCTAAAGTGAGAAAGAACACGTATGTATCATCCAAACGTATACATCTATAAGGATCCAACTAAATCCTGAAAAGGAGCTGAAATGCATTGTGAAGAAAGTTTTCAAGGACTTCCTGTTGGAGAGTGAGGCCTAGTAGAGTTCTGAGTCACTTTTTAGCATCAAACATTGAAAAGTACAGCACAGAACAGGCCCTTTGGCCCACAATGTTGTGCTGAGATTTAATCCTAATGTAAAATATAGTAACTTAACCTATGCACCCATCAACTCACTGCTATCCATGTGCATGTCTAGCAGTCGCTTAAATGTCCCCAAGGATTCTGCTTCCACCACCACAGCTGGCAACACATTCCATGCATTCACAACTCTCTGCATCAAGAACCTACCTCCTTTAAAACTTCCTTCTAATATCTTCAAACTATGGCTTCCCGTACCAGTCAATCCTGCCCTGGGGAAAAGTCTCTGGCTATTGACTCTATCTATTCTTCTCATAATTTTGTACACCTCAATCAGGTCTCCTTTCTTCCTCCTCCTCTCCAGAGAGAAAAGCCCGAGCTTATTCAACCTTTCTCCATAAGACAAGCCTCCAGTTCAGGCAGCATCCTGGTAAATCTTCTTTGCACCCTCTCTAAAGCCTCTGTATCTTTCCTATAGTAGGGCGAACAGATCTGGACACAGTATTCCAAGTGTGGTCTCACCAGGGACTTGTAGATCTGCAGCAAAACCTCGTGGCTCTTAAACTTGAACCCCCTGTTAATGAAAGCCACAACACCATATGCTTTCTTAACAACCCTATCCATTTGGGTGGCAACTTTGAGGGATCTGTGTACTTGCACACCCAGATCCCTCTGTTCCTCTACACTGCCAAGAATCCGGTCTTTAATCCTATATTCAGCATTCGAGTTCGACCTTCCAAAATGCTTCACTTTGCATTTATCCAGGTTGAACTCCATCTGCCATTTCTCAGCCCAGATCTGCATCCTGTTTATGTCACCCTGCAGCCTGCTGTAGCCCTCTATACTATCGACGACACCTCCAACCTTTGTGTCATCTGCAAATTTACTAACCCACCCCTCAACCTCCTCATCCAAGTTATTTATTGAAGCTAAAAAGAGCAGAGGCCCAAGAACAGAGCCTTGTGGTACCCCACTCAACACTGTCCTCCAGGCAGAATACTTTCCATCTACAACCATTCTCTGCCTTCTGTCAGCCAGCCAATTCTGAATCCAGATAGCCAAATCTCCCTGTATCCCATACTTCCTGACTTTATGAATGAGCCTACCATGGGGAACATTATCAAATGCCTTGCTGAAGTCCATATACATCATATCCGCTGCTCGACTGTTGTCGACCTGTCTTGACACCTCCTTGAAGAACTCAATAAGATTCGTGAGGCATGACCTGCCACTCACAAAGCCATGCTGACTGCCTTTAATCACACTATGCTTTGCCAAATAGTCATAAACCCTATCCCTCAGAATTCTTTCCAAAACTTTGCTGATCCACAGACGTGAGACTGACTGGTTTGTAATTGCCAGGGATTTCCCTATTACCCTTCCTGAAAAGAGGAACAACATTCGCCTCCTTCCAATCCTCCGGTACTACTCCTGTGGAGAGTGAGGAGGCAAATATCCTCACCAGCGGCTTAGCAACCTCCTTTCTCGCTTCCCGGAGCAGCCTAGGATAGATCTGGTCTGTCCCTGGGGACTTATCAATCTTAATGTTTTCCAAGTTTTCTAACACACCAACTTCATCAATCTTGATCTGGTCAAGACTGTATCCCAGCTCCTCTAAGTTTTCACTTACAACAAGGTCCCTTTTCTTGTTGAAAACCGGAGCAAAAAGCTCATTTAGGGCTTCCCCTATCTGCTCAGACTCCATGCACAAGTTCCCTCCGCTATCCCTGATTAGCTCTACCTTCTTCCTGATCATTGACTTATTCCTCACGTATGAGTAAAATGCCTTTGGGGTTCTTCCTGATCCTTCTTGCCAAGCCTTTTTCATGCCCCCTCCTGGCTCTCCTCAGTCCATTTCTGAGCGCCTTTCCAGCAAGCCTGTAATCCTCAAAAGCTGTGCTAGATCCTTGCTTCCACTACCTTAAGTACGCTGCCTTCTTCCTTTTGATGAGAAGTTCCTCTGTTCTCGTCATCCAAGGTTCCTTAATCTTACCCCTTCTTACCTGTCTCAGAGGAACAAATTTATGCATTATTCGCAACAACTGCTCCTTAAATAGTCCCCACATGTCTGCTGTGCCTTTTCTATGGAACAATTGCTCCCAGTCTATACTTCCCAACTCCTGTCTGATAGCATCATAATTTCCTATTCCCCAATTAAATATCTTCCTTAGGTAACTGCTCTTTTCACTCTCCAAGACTATGCTAAATGTGAGGCACTTGTGATCACTTTCACCAAAGTGCTTTTCCACTGTGAGATCTTACACCTGTCCTGGGTTGTTGCCAAGCACCAAATCCAAAATGGCCTCTACCCTCGTCAGCCTGTCTACATACTGAGAAAGGAAACCCTCCTGAACACACCTGACAAAAATGGCTCCATCCAAACCATCTGCACTTAGGAGGTTCCAGTCGATATTGGGAAAGTTGAAATCACCCACAACAACAACCCTGCGACTTTTGCATTTTTCCAGAATCTGCTCGCCTATGAGAGCTTCAATTTCTACTACTATTAGGTGGTCTGTAGAAAACTCCCAATGTGGTGGCTGTTCCCTTGCGGTTCCTAACTTCCACCCATTCTGACTCAGTAGACAAACCTTCCTCAACAACCTTTGTTTCTATAGCTGTGATGCACTCTTTGATTAGCAATGCTCCACCCCCTCCTCTTTTTCTACCCTCCCTATTATCTTTAAGCATTCTAAATCCTTGAACATCAAGCAACCATTCCTGTCCCTATAAAACCCATGTCTCCGTTTTGGCCACAACATTGTAGCCCCAAGTTCTGATCCATGCTCTAAGTTCGTCACTCTTATTTTGGATACTCCTTGCATTAAAGCAGACACACTTTAACTGACCCGTTTGTTTCATTGCGTGAGAAACCTTCCTGATAGATTCAATATATCCTGTCACTCACCCTCCCCCCCCCCCCCCTTCAGAATCTTGTAAACCCGATCAGCGACATCCTGGACCCTGGCACCAGGGAGGCAACATACCTTCCGGGAGTCCTGTTCCTGACCACAAAATCTCCTGTCACTCTGGTTCTAACTATTGAGTCCCCTATCACTAGCGCTATTCTATTTTCCCCCTTCCCTTCTGAGCCTCAGTGCCAGAGACCTGACAAATATGGTTTTCCCTGGTAGGCTGTCCCCACCAGCAGTATCCAAACCTGTATAATTATTGCTGAGGGGAACGGCCACAGGGGATCCCTGCTCTGACTGTCGGTTCCCTTTCCTCCCCCTGACAGTAACCCAGCTGGCCTTATCCTGTGTCTGGGGAATGAACACCTCCCTGTACATCCTCTCAACTTTTCCCTCAACCTCCCGAATAATCCGTAGTTCATCCAGCTCCAGCTCCAGTTCCCTGACTCGGTCTTCGAGAAGCTGGAGTTGGGTGCACTTCCCGCAGATGTAGTCGGCAGAGACATGTGAAGTGTCTCTCATCTGCCACATTCTGCAGGAGGCGAATCTATTTGTGTCTATGCATTATTTATTTTAATTATTGACTCCAATTTGCCTTTTAATTTGTGTAGGAAAGTATGTCATGAAGAGGACAGAAGAAGATTTCAAAGTGATAAAGCTAGAATGTTGGAGGGTGTGTATTTTTACATATGTTAACTTCATTTTTAGAGTTTGAATTTCAAAGTAATAGCACGTGTTGGTTATTTTGTAAACTGTTTTAAATAAACTAATTCAGATATTCTTCCAGAAGACTATGTGTCAAAGAGCAAACGTCTGGAATAATAATGGAATAAGATGTTTGTATATGGGTTTTGTGATAGGTGGGGTAAACATAGAGCCAATTTGCTTGTTCTCAGATCTGGATAATCAGAGATTGAGTTGAATTTAGATTGATTGTTTTTAGGGCAGTTCAGAAATGACTTCACTAGAGTCAAAAGTGAGTCTGTTTTTTCTCCTACAAAATAATTTTTTTAATAGCAGTTTAGGAAAAACAGTCATCTCAGTAGGAGTTTAGTTTGTAGCTTCCTGAATATAAATACTTGGTTAGATATCTGCAGTTTGTTAAAAGCTGAGAAAGTTTAAATTCTCATTTTGAATGTAAGAAGATTCCATAATTCACAGGTGACTAATTGGGGAGAATCAGTTGTTAAACTTAAAGATTTGATATAGATGACAAATTTATATGGATTTGAATATCTTAACAGATATTGTCAGGAAACTTGTTGAACGTTCTTGTGTGTTTAAAGATCTTTCTAACTGTGTTCTATATGTAAGTAGCTCGATTTTTTAAAAAATTCTTTTTATCGTTTGTGTTGAAAACCTCACTGTTAAAAAAGATTCTGCTGCCTCGTGTGACCAAGGGTTGCATTTTCCCTTATTTTGGCTGTGTCAATTTGGGAAATTTCATGTCGGGTTTCCCTTAATGAGTCATGGTGAATTTCCTCAGGCAATTCTCCATTGTTGACTTCATCAAGTATACAACTTCTGTCCTCATGCAGTCTTGTGCCCAGCACAAGTAATCGCTGATGCCAGACCCTTCAGATATTCACTACTTGGACACGACATCTAACCCTCATTCTGTACCCATTTAATGCTACAATTTAATTTAATTGGCCTTCTATGTGTTGCTTTTTATTGATAGAGACAAATTCGTGCCCCATTTTGCCAATAAAGACCTGGGGGTCCTGTTCGATGAGGTGGTGGAGAGAAGGACCATTTTTTTTCCTGGGACACTCTCGGGTAACCATAGCACCTGATTATGCCAGACTGGTCCAAGGTTGCTGCCCAGATCAGTGGTCTGTAAGAATGTGCAACATTGCTGCAAACAGATTAATAACTGTAGTGACTGAGACAAAGTCAGCTAGGTGGACCTCTCAGAATATGAGTTCCCTGGTTGGGGCTGTTAATCTTGTTCAATCAGGGAACCTTGGCTGACAAATAAAAACAAGAGCATCAGATATCCTGACATTCTGAGAGCTGACTGAAGGAGCTAGATCAGTGTTAAGGACTTTCCACATGTAAATAAAAGGTGACTTGGTGACGGGGTGCCAGCCTCTGTGAATTTATATTTATGGCAACGAGAACAAAGCACACCTCTGAAGAAATTTGCTTAAAATAGTCATCTTTTGAGTTGGGGTAAGCATTTCTGGCATCATGCTGTTACTTAGAAAACTTGGGTGGGTGAGGTGGCAAATGGCATAAGGAACACCAATGCTGGACTCAAGGCTACACTAAGCGAGAGAGAAAGCTTACTTCAGGGAATGAAGTTTGGTGCAGGAACCAGGGAAATGGCCCTGCATGGGTAAGAGACATGGTTAACACAAGGTCAGGATTAGTGACGTATGAGGTTAGGGTAGGTACGATAGTTGTGAACAAGCATGTGGACCATTTGAAAGCTGCAAACTTGCAAACAGGGAGGGAGCAAAACATGCCTGACTCCTCTGAACAGTTGGAAAGGCTAGTGGAACTGGTGGATTCTTCCACTCCAAGCATTGAAGAGATGTTGGAATCTGAGATGTTCATGGTGAATGTTCCTACCTTGATGTATTTGCTGCCTGACAAAGAGAATGAATTTCTTCCAAGACACCCTGAGCACAAGAGGTGAGTTACTATATGTGACATACTGCTTGTATCCAAGGCAGAGTCACAGCAAGCTGACCTAGTGCAAAAACACCCCAGGATGAGCCATAAGAAAAAGAAATGGTCCATGTCCTCATACCCAGAGGGGGAGAGATGTAGTGATTGTAAGGAGGTCAGCCAGTTAGACCTCATAGATTGAGTTCCCTGATTGAGGCTGTTAATCTGGTCTAATCAGGTAGCCCTGGCTGACAAAAAATAGCAGGAGTGTCAGACTCTGACTCTGAGGCTGCTGGATCAGTGTCAGGGTCTTTCCACATGTAAATAAAGGGTGACTTGATGATGGGGTGCCAGCTTTGTGGAGTTATTTCAATGACCCTCTGCACTCCGCAAGTTTCACTACTTTTTCTCTGCTACCTCACAGTCAGTTTGAAGGAAAAGAAATTGTTAACATAAATATTTACTAGATCTTAGTTAGGATTTGAAACAACATAGCTTAGAAACAACGGTTGAATCAATCTTCACTAAGGTTATGTGTAGTCAAGCGTGTGAGCAGAACAAAAACAAACGTTGCTGGAATAGCTCAGAAGAGAAATCAAAGTTAATGTTTTGGGTCCGGAGTTCATAACTGGAGTTCTGAGGAAGGGTCACTGGACTTGAAACGTTAAGTTTGATTTATCTTCACAGATGCAGCCAGACCTGCTGAGCTTTTCCAGTGACTTCTGGTTTTGTTTCTGATTTACAGCATCCACAGTTCTTTTGTTTTTCATTTGAATAGAACAGACACAGCATAAATATAGGAGAAAAGATTAAAACAAGTGGTTATGTTCCAGTGTTGCAAAGAAACACACAGGATAGTGAAAAGATAACATTCCATAACTCTGAGATTTAGAGTGATCTGGGTGGCCTAGTGCGTGAATCACCAAAAAAAAAAGTAAGTGATAAGGAAAGCAAATAGAATGTTATCGTTTATTGTAAGGGAATTGAATAATAAAGAAATGAGGTTATGCTTTAGTTACACAGAGCATTGGTGAAGTCATATCTGGAGTACTGATACAATATTAGTCTTTTTAAGCAAGAACATAAACACATCATAAGCACTTTAGAGGAGGGTTACTAGACTAAAATCTAGACTGGACAGTTGGTTTATGAGAAAAGCTTGACTGGCTAGGCGTGTCAGCACGCCTCTAATCTAGACTCTTGTGTCTGTTTGAGTTTGTAAGAGTAAGAGATGATTTGTTTGAAATTTTAGATTCTGAGAGATCTTGACAGGGTGAATATGGGAAAATTGACTTTTCTTGTGGAGGACTCTAGAATTAGAATTCACAGTTCAACAACAACTAGTTTCCATTTAAGACAGAGAAAAGGAGATTTTTTTTCCATCAGAGGGTTGTGAGTGTTTAGAACTCTTCTTCAAAACATGGTGGGAGCAGAGTCTTTAAATATTTTTAGGCAGAGGTAAATAGATTCTTGATAAGCACCAAGGTGAAAGGATATTGGGGATAGATGGGAATGTGGAATAATCAGATCAACCATTTTCTTCATGAATAGTAGGGTGCCAAATTGCCTGCTGCTACCCCTAATTTGTAAATTTGTATGTTCAATTTACATTATTTCTGGGTTTTAGAATATAGATGTTTCCCAAGATTGTACTTAGTGTTTGCTTTGAATGACTTCTGTGTAGTAAAGTCCTTTTTATTTTAAATTATGGAATCTTATGGCTTTACTCTTACAGTAGATAACTGAGATTTCAGATTTTTCTTAATGTTACTCATTGTAATTGCATCAGATGCATTATTACGCATTCAATTACGTCCTTACAGTACACAGTCCTGCATTACAGAATTGCAGGGAGTGAATTTCAACAAAGTCATTGTAGCTCTTTCCAGGCATTCTTTGCAAAAGTGTGTTCTTGATGGAGGTGGACTTTGATCTCTTTCCCACCGTGCCCACCTTGAGGGCAGCACAAAGAGGTGTTTAGACTCTCAGCCTGTAGGAAGGATATGACAGCGAGGGCCTTTATTACATCAGCCAAGCAAAGTTTTGTTTTATGTTTGAAAAATTGGGTAATGAAGCATATTAGTAAATTACTTTTACAATCTACTCAAGGAACCATCTAGAAGGATCCACCATCTCAGAATCACAGAATTATTATGGTGCATAAGGAGGCCATTTGGCCCATCATGCTGGCTCTATTAGCAAAGCCCAATCTCCTGCCTTTTCCCTTCATCCCTGCACATCACGACTATCCAAAGAACCTTCCAATGCCCTCTTGAATGCTTTACTTGAATCTGCCTCCACCACATTTCCAGGTAGTGTTGTTCCATATCCTAAAAACTCGCTGTGTGGTAAAGATTTTTTTTCACATTACTTTTGCTTCATTTACACATCACTTTAAATCTGAAGCCTCTCATTTGTGTTTCTTTTATAAGTGAAAGCTGCTTCATTCTATCTACTCTGTCTAGCCCACTTATGATTTTGAAAACCTCACTCAGATCTCCTCTCAGCTGTCTTCTTTCCAGGAGAACTATCCCAACTTCTTCAATAAAGTAAAGCAAAGAACTGCAGGTGCTGGAGATCTGAATCAACAACAGATATTGCTGGCAAAACTCAGCAGATATGGCAGCATCTCCAGGAAAAAGGCAGAGTTGATGCTTTGAGTCCCATGACTCTTCATCAGAACATCTTCATTTGCACTGTTCTGATGAAGAGTTAACTCTTCTTTCTCCCAAAAGCTTTAAAAGGTTCTCATAGCTGAAATTTCTTCTACCTGGAACCATTCTAGTAAATCGCTTCCGCGCTCCCTCTAATGTATTAGCATATTTCCTCTAATGCAGTATTTACAACTGTGGACAATACTCCAGAGGAGTTCTACTAGGTGTCTTGTCGACATAACCTCCCTGTTCTTGTACTCCATGTCACTATTATTAAAGCCAAGAACACCACATGTTTTATTTACTGTTCTCTCCATCTATTCTGTCAATTTCAATGATCTGTACAATGATCCCTCTGCTGTTAGACCCCATTTAGAATTGTTTCTGTACATTGTCTTTCAGTGTTCTTCTGATCAATATACATCACCTCACACTTCTCTGCATTGAACCTAATCTGCCACCTATCTACTGGCTCCACCAAC
Source organism: Hemiscyllium ocellatum (assembly GCF_020745735.1). NCBI lineage: Eukaryota > Metazoa > Chordata > Chondrichthyes > Orectolobiformes > Hemiscylliidae > Hemiscyllium > Hemiscyllium ocellatum. Next base: position 85,576,181 of record NC_083408.1, read on the forward strand.
TTGTTAATGTCCTTTTGGAATTCCCCACTATTCTCTCAGTTTACAACTCTTCCAAATTTAGTGTCATCTGCAAATCTGAAAATTGTCCCTTGCACACCAAAGTCCCAATCATTATTTTGTATCATAAAAAACAAGAGTCCCAATACCAAACCCCGGGGAGATCCACTACAAGGCTTCTTCCAGCTCCCAAAACATCCATTGACCATTACTCTCTGTTTTTTATCACTCAGCCAATTTTGTATCCATGTTGCCACTGTTCCTTTTATACCAGGACCTGAAGCACTGAAGAAATGCTTTCTGGAAATCCATACATACCATGTCAAAAGGAAAACCATTATCGACCCTTTCACCACATCTTCAAAAAATTCCAGCAAGTTTGTTAAACATGATTTCTAATTTAATCCACACTGATTCTTCCAAAGCAATTCACATTTTACCATGTGACTAGCTAATCCCTGGTTCTAGATCTGTTCTAGCTGGGATTATCCCTTCAACACTTTTTGAATAAGACCATAATGTTTGCAGTTTTCCAGTATTCTGGCACCTACCCAGACTCCACAGAAGACTGAAATATAAAGGCAAGTGTCTCTGCAATTTCTGCCCTCATTTTCTTTAAAATTCTTGGAGCATCTCATCATCCTGGTGCCTTGATAACTTTAAGTGCTAACATCTATCCAATAACTCTTCCTTATTAATTTTGAGCCCTTTACATGTAGGCCTGTGAGACATGCAGTGCACTGCCGGACAGACTTGTGATCAAAGGTTTCTTTGCATAAACGTCTCCACAAAGGATCTGTTATGCTGAGTGGAGCACTCCACAACATTAGGCCATATTCATCCTTTGTAATACAGAGGACAGATAAAACCTTAACACAAAGTGATACACAGGATGTAATTCTCTCTTCTGAAAGTACATATTATGGCAGACCCAAAGGTTAAGTCAAATCTACGTGAGAGGGTACATTGGGTTCTTTTGTATGATTAAGTTCCTCAAAGTTTATTGCATGCACACATTTGTGTAAAATGCCAAAGTTTTACATGCAGGCAGGAAGTTCCCTATGTGGAGCGTCTGCATGCTAATCCCTGTTTGCTGTACAGGTATTTAAAATCAACACTGTCTGAACCCCAGGACCATTGGAGGACTTCACATCCTGTCATCCACTATACTCTTTGGATGATAGCACAGAGACAGAAGATGACACCCATATTTAGTGACTGTTCTCTTGAATTGCTGCTGCAGAGTGTGTATGAGCCCAGGGACATCCTGTTTCCAGAGATGGCAACAAGAGGCCATTGTGCCTGATGAAAGCAGCAGTATGGAGAAGATTGTGATGGCCAGTGTGTAAGCATCCCAGAGGGGTGACTGGATGTAATGATGCAAGTGGATGAATGATTGTTTGCAATCTACCGAAGTGTCACTGTCTGATAAATCCTCCAATGGCTGTGTCCGACTAAGCTGTTAAGCATCTCACATATACTTGGGATGACAGACTCCTCCATCATATGTCTAATCTATGTGTCTCGCTTTGTTGCACCTACCCGTGTTGGACGTGGAGTAAGCCTGCAGAAGGCAAGTTTTGATGTGTCAAGATATCTAGTGAGAAACCCCAAGCAGCTTCTTACACCTGCACATCAAGCACCAACATTTTAATGTAACCTTTGTGAAGAGTTGTGTTTCACAAAGCTAATACATGGTATATTTACCTCTGCAGCCTCCAAGTCTCAAAGTCATCAAGGATGATAAATGTATTTAGAGTAAGTACAGGGTCATATAGTGAGTACAATGCCAGTGCAAGCCCACAGGAAAAAGTGGAAGAAACAGTCAAGGTATCTGACACTTAGAACTGCTGGAGGACAGGCTGTTGCTGACTCAAGTGCAGATGATGAGCTTCTGGAATCAGCCATTCCATGACTGGACAGAGGTACCGAGGCAACCAGAAATGCAAGATATCATGCAAAGACTGGAGTGAAAGGAAAAGGTGCCTGTGCACACTTTTCTGATGTCTGGCTTCAGGTGCCTCCATGGATTGGGTGGTAGCCATCCTAGACAGTAGAATAGTCAGCTGGATGTGCTTCCTGACCTTCACTTCTTGACTTGAGGCACAAATGCTTTAATTCACTGGCTTAATGAGAGGATTTCACCTTAGTCGAGTGGCAACTCCTACGTTGGTGGGTCTGGTGCAGGTAGCGGTGGAGAAGGGGTGGCGGTATGGGTGTTGTTGGTGAGCTGGTTCAGGACTCTCAGTTATGTCTTTTATCCCTTTTAAACTATTCAAAATGGCAGTAGATTGTGGAAACTGTTGAAGCTTTTCACTATCTTACTGTATTATTCACTGTAAAATGCTAGTCACAATAAATAAATCATCATCATTCCCTCAAGAGGTAAGGGAGGTACGTTGGCTCATTGGTTAGCACTGCTGCCTCACAGTGCCAGGCATCCAGGTTTGATTTCAGCCTTGGATGACTGTCTGTGTGGAGTTAGCACATTCTACCCATGTTTGGTGTCCACCCAGAGTCCAAATATAAATGGATTGGCCATGCTAAATTGCTCTGTTGTGTCTCGGGATGTGCAGGTTATGTGTATTAGCCATGGCAGATGTGAGGCTATGGGGATAAGATGGGTGGGGTACACTTCAGAAGGTCAGTGCAGACTCAGTGTGCCAAATAGCCTCTTTCCACATTATGGGATTCTGTGATTCAATGAGATCATATTGCAGATTGACAGGGAGGTGGAGTGACTGATGGCACCAGAAATCACTCTGTCAGGATACTCTAGTGATGGCCAGCTGCATCAACTCACTCTGCCAGGAATCCAAATATTTTCATCTGCTTAGTTTGAAGACATTGCTCCTGTGCAGGAATCCCCAGCAAGTTGGGGCCATCCAGGTCCAGAGACATCTGAGTACGAATGCTAATGTCATCTGTAGCAAGGGCAACAAAGCAGTCAGCAGATTTCCACCAATCCAGCTTTGGCAGCAGAGGGATGTAGCAGCAAACCATGTGGCAAATAATTAAGGTTTGTTTTCAGTTGGGACACACAGGTATGAATATTTTTTTGAAGACTTGGCATCAAATAAATGTATTATAAGTTTACAAAATCCTTTGTCTTCAAGCTATCTTGTTATATTTCTAGATTTTTGCATTCCATTCTTGAAAGTGTTGAGGGCTGATAATCACTCTAGATGTTTACATGCATTTAAGGTCAATGTTGCAAAGAGCACTGATGCTTTCATGTACAGGACTTATCTGGGAGCAGCAAACCTTTTTGGAGATTGGGAACATAAGTTTCTTGGTCATGTTGGATAAGTCAATCAGCATAGTATGGCTCCTCTACCTCGGTGATAAATGAATGCCCCTTGTGATCAAAGGTCTTTGTGTTACAAGCACAGCCTCTAGAGAACTCTAGCAGATGCTCTGATAATCAAATAGAGATTTATTGGTGCAAAGGTTGTAAATAATTGGGCAATGTATGACAAGCAGATAAACAAAAAATCAATGTGTTAAAACAAGCATAGCTTAAAGAGCAGCAGGAAGACTTTTTAAAAAATTAATTCATTTGTCGGGTATGAGTATCGCTGGCTGGCTTTTATTGCCTATCAGTAGTTGCCCTGAGAAGGTGGTGACAAGCTTCCTTTTTGAACTCCTGCAATCGAATTAGAGTAAGTACCCCCAGAATGCTGTTAGAGAGGGAGTTCCTGGATTTTGACTCAGTGACAATGTATTCCCAAGTTAGACTAGTGAGTGGTTCTAAGGGGAACTTTCAGGTGATGGTGTTCCCATTTTTTAAAAATATATTTTTATTAAGAAAAAATAGATTTTTAAATATTACAACAAATGCAAAACAATGCAGTTCAAAACAGTACAAAAATAGTACAAAACTAAACCCAAATAATAAAAAAAAGTTCCCCAACCCACTCTCCAATACGAATGTATAAACATATATAGAGAAGTATAAAATTAAACCTGAACTAGCTATTTAACTAAATAAATACCTAACAACAAACAAATAAATAGTAATAACTCAACCAGCCAAACAAAACACTCACACATTCACAGTTCCTCCTCCCTGGATATTGGACTCGTGAAACACAATCGTTACGGCTATATAAAAGTCCTTGTTAGTGTGGCAGATAAATCTGTGTCTAAGTATTTCAAAAAGGGTTGCCATGTCTTGTAAAAATGCTCAGTTTTGTGGTGTACCATATTTGTGAGAAAATCCAGGGGAATATGCTCCATAACAATCTTCCACCAACCCGACAGGCCTGGGGATTTTTTTGGATATCCAACCTAGCAAGATATTCTTCCTTGCACAGAATGTAAGAATATTGAAAAGTTCTTATGCGCGTCTGCAGGAAATACAATGGGTAGGCCCAAAAGGAGAGAAATAGGTTCTTCTCCACCCTTACACCTAATATCCTCTCCATTGCACACACCACAGCGCTCCAATATGTTTGAAGCCTGTCACAAGACCAAAGACAACGAGTAAGAGTGCCCGTGCAGACCTTGCACTTGGGACATGCTGAAGATACCCCTGGTTTAAATTTTGACAAACGGTCTGGGGCTAGGTGGACCCTGTGGAAAATCTTCAACTGTAAAACATGGGTCCTATTGCAAATTGATATCTTTCTTGCATTCTCCCAAATATCCTCCCATGCCTCTGAAGAAACTTCAACACTCAGCTCTCTTTCCCACATCTTGCTGAGTCAATCAGACTCATCTGAGGTGGCACCCCCGAATTAGTGATAAAAAGTACTGACAGAGAGTGTACTCTTAGCCCTTAGTACCCCTCTTTGTCAGATTTGTAGGGATCAGTCAAAAGTGTGGTTGTTTTTGAATAAAATCCCTAACTTGAAAAAAACGAATGAGGTCTCTATTAGGTAACTCATACTTCTGTACTAACTGATCAAAGGACATCATTACATCTTCCTCAAATAAATCACCACTAGCTGCCCAATGTTTAAATTCTGAATCTATCATACCTGGTTGAAAACCTGGCATACCCACTAAAAGTGGAAACAAAGACGTTTTGCCAATATTACCTTCCCACTGCCAAATTGCCCTCTATGCTTTAACAGTATTGATGACTATATTCCCTAACGGTCCTCACCTTGTCCAAAAACAGCAAACTGGTTAGGGGACACCTTACCTGGGAGGCTTCGATATCTAGCCATATTGAAAGAAGGTCCCCAAAACCCAATCACCCACGTAGGTCAAAAGCGAGCTTAATTGGTAATTTTTAATGTCTGAAAGGTCTACTCCCCCCAATCTGTGAGGCAACTGCAGTTTGGCTAATTTAATGAGGGGCCGTTTACGGTGCCAGATAAAGGAGCTGAACCAACCGTTCAGTCTCCTGAGTGTTTGTTTATTGAAAATCAAGAGGAGCATCCGTATAGGGTATAGCAAACGAGGGAGAATATTCATCTTAATAAGTGCTATCTGACCCAACCATGAGACTGGAAGTGCCTCCCATCTTTGGAGATCTTGTTTAATTTTTTTCAAATAATTGAGTAAAATCGGCTTTGAACAGCCAATCCAGAACTGGAGTAATGAATATGCCCAAATTCACAAATCCCCCTTTGACCACCTAAATGGGAATCTATAGTCACTCTCAAGAGCCAACTCTTTCGTAAGACCACCCATAGGCATAGCCTCTGATTTAACTAAATTAATCTTATACCCTGAAAAAGCGCCAAATGCGTGAATACGTTGTATCAGGCAAAGCACTGAGACTGCTGGATTCGTCAAGAAAATTAGAACATCGTCTGCATAAAGCAAGATCTTATGTAATTTTGACCCCACTTCTGGAGCTGATATATTGAGATCCCCACGAATGGCTTCTGCCAACGGTTCAATTGCCAACTTAAAAAGTAATGGTGAAAGGTGACAGCCCTGCTGGCTGCCCCTAGAAATATTAAAATTGCTTGATCGTACCCCGTTGGTAATGACTGCCGCGAGAGGTATACTGTAGAGAACCTTTACCCATCTTATGAAATCTTCGCCCAGACCAAACCAGTCGAGAGTATAGAAAAGGTACGGCCATTCAACTGGGTCAAATGCCTTCTCTGCATCTAAAGAAATCACCAATCCCTGTATTGACTGCTGTTAGCATGCTTGAATTACATTAAGTAGCCTCCTAACATTATTGGAGGATCTGCAACCCTTTATGAAGCCTGTCTGATCCTCTTTAATAATAGAGGGCAACACCGTCTCCAGCCTTAACGCGAGAGCCTTGGAGAGGATCTTAAAAGTCCACATTTAAGAGCGAGATGGGCCTGTATGAAGCACAGTCTTCCGGATCCTTCCCTTTTTTAAGGATAAGTGAAATATTGGCCTCTCTCAGAGATGGTGGGAGACAATCATGACTATATGAATCATTAAACATGTTCAGCATCGAGCCTGACCGTATACTTATAACTTCCTTATAGAATTCACTGGGAAATCCATCAGGACCGGGTGCCTTTCCACTCTGAAGCTGCCTCACAGCTTCCTGCACTTCTTGCTCTGATAATGGGGCATTGAGAAAGGATTGTTGTTCGGAAGTCACACCTGGGAGCTTTCAGATCTCTAAAAAAAGGATTCCATTTTGGCCTGCCCCTCCTCACAATTCTCAGACTGATATAACTTCGAGTAGAATCTCTGGAATGCCACATTAATCTTTTAGAATCACGTTAGGTCCCTTCTCTACTTGCTGTAATGGTTTGTGGGGCAGTTCTCTTTCTGGCAAACCATGCTAAGTATTTGCCTGGCTTGTCACCATGGTCACATAATCTTTACTTTGCAAAAGCCAGCTCCTACTTTGCCGTCTTCGTGAGCACGGAATTTATTGCAGACTGCAGTGCCGTAATCCTCTGTAGTTTGACCAACGAGGGTCTGTCAAAATAGGCCTTCTCGGCTGCCTTCAACTGTGCTTCAAGGAGACGATGCTGCTCACCCTTCTGCCGCTTCCTACTGGTGGAATATGAAATAACCAACCCCCTGGCATAAGCTTTGGCAGTTTCCCAGAGAGCAGATGAGCTATCAACCGAGCCGATGTTGATGGCTAGGAATGCCCAAAATCCCCCAGAGAAATACTCCACAAACGTACTGTCCATGAGAATAAAGGGGTCCATTTGTCAGTACCTTGAATCCACTGTAACATCCTTAATCTTAACCATGAGGTACACTGGAGCATGATCAGAGATGGCAATATTACCAATCGTAAAGGATGCCACCAGATCCAGGGTTACCGCAGAGGTCAGAAAAAAATCAATCCTCGTGTGACATCTATGCGGATTGGAAAAAAACGTGAAATTTATTCAAAAGGGCCACAACACACTGCAGCACACCTGAACTACAAAAAGAGGAAGAAGAACACCTATACAAGGTATTCAACAAAAACGGATACTCGCGCAATTTCATCAACAGATGCCACAGGGAAAGACAACGAAATGAGGACATGCCACAACCCAAAGGACTAGCCACACTACCATACATCAGGAACATTTCTGAACTGACAGTCAGACTGCTGCGACCACTAGGACTCATAACAGCACACAAACCAACAGCCACTCTCCGACAACTCACCAGGACAAAGGACCCAATACCCAGCATGAGCAAAACCAACGTAGTGTACAAAATCCCATGCAAGGACTGCACAAAACACTACATAGGACAAACAGGAAGATAGCTAACAACCCGCATCCACGAACATCAACTAGCCACGAAACAACACGACCAGCTATCCCTAGTAGCCATACACTCAGATGACAAACAACATGAATTCGATTGAGACAACACCACTATTATAGGGCAGGCCAAACAGAGAACAGCCAGGGAATTCCTAGAAGCATGGCACTCATCCAAGAATTCTATTAACAGACACATCAACCTAGACCCTATATACCGGCCACTGCAACAGACAGCAACTGACAACCGGAAGCGGCAGATACAAACCAGTATAAATGCCGGAGGAATCAGCACAGAAGCACTTCACAGGAGGCTCCCAAGCACTGAAGATGTCACCTAGAAAGGGGACGAAACGTTTGCAAGAAAAACTCCCAGCTCGGTGAACAGAACCACAACAAAAACGTGAAATCCCTACATGTAGGGTGGAGATACCTCCAGACGTCCACCAACCCTAATTCCCCACATAAACTCAATAACTGTTTAGTTTGTGCAGAGAGTATCGAGGGACCTTTAGGCAACCTGTCTACTGTGGGGTCCATGAGGCAGTTAAAATCTCCCCCTTTAATTATGTGCCAAGACTTGAGACTTTTCAGTTTAGAAAAAACATCTACCGAGAATTTAAGAGGATGAGCTGGGGGACAATAAACATTTAAAATACCATATTCTTCCCCATTTATCAATGCTTTAAGAATTACAAACCTCTTGTATGTGTCTTTAACACATTCCAATAATTTAAATGAAAGATTTTTCCTAACCAGTATAGCCACTCCCTACTTCTGGTAATAAATGATGAAAAATAAACTCGGTCAAAGCCATTCTGCTGTAATTTCAGATGCTCCTTGTCATCCAAGTGTATCTCCTGTAACAAAGCAATATCCACCTTCTCCTTTCTAAGTCTCAAGTGTACCTTCTTCCTCTTAATTGGTGAGTGACTTCCCTTGATAATCCAGGTACACCATTTAATCAAATCATTAGCTATAATCTTCTGCAATTACATTTAAATTCCAGAGGAGGTTCACGAACCACAAATTGCTGAGCCTTAGTGTCACATGGTCCACTAAATATAAAAACTACATAAACTAAAACCACTATGTTTGAAAACCATACAAAATTATTAAAAATAAAAAAAACAACAAAAACTAGAAAACAAACCAACATATAAAGCGCCAATAGCGCTGAGTAGGTGGGCTCACCCCCTGCCCGGAGGGGGCAACTACCCGTCCCGAACTGCCCATAGATAGGCATCTAACCACCTCGACCACCTTCACTTCTCCTAGCTAGAGCTGCATTGCAAGCACAAGGTAAAAAGAATTCTATGGGAACACCCCATAGAATTTTTCTTTTGAGTGGGAGCAGCACCAGAGGTAAGGCGATCTAGGAAGGCTACAGCTAAGATAATAGGCAATAGATAGACAATAGGTGCAGGAGTAGGCCATTCTGCCCTTCGAGCCTGCACCACCATTCAATATGATCATGGCTGATCATCCTGAATCAGTATCCTGTTCCTGCCTTATCTTCATAACCCTTGATTCCACAATCCTTGAGAGCTCTATCCAACTCTTTCTTATATGAATCCAGAGACTGGGCCTCTGGGGCAGAGCATTCCTCACAGCCACCACTCTCTGGGTGAAGAAGTTTCTCCTCATCTCTGTCCTAAATGGTCTACCTGTATTTTTAAGCTGTGTCCTCTGGTTCGGCACTCACCCATCAGCGGAAACATATTTCCTGCCTCCAGAGTATCTAATCCTTTCATAATCTTATATGTCTCAATCAGATCCCCTCTCAGTCTTCTAAACTCAAGGATATACAAGCCCAATCGCTCCAGTCTTTCAACGTAAGGTAGTCCTGCCATTCCAGGAATTGACCTCGTGAACCTACGCTGCACTCCCTCAATAGCCAGAATGTCTTTCCTCAAGGTGTACTCCAGGTGTGGTCTCACCAGGGCCCTGTACAGCTGCAAAAGGGAGATTTTTAAACATTACTTACCGGTAGTGGCCAGCGGTGTCTTTCCTCTACAGAAGGAGCAGAAGCAGTGGCGGAAGTGATGCGGACCAGAGGGGCTGCCGGGAAGGAAAGTAAGTGATCATATATATTAGCAAGGCGGCTACAACTACAACTGTAGTGTCTTCCCCACCCGCCCTCCTCCTCTAACCAAGTTAATAAGGTACGGTTCATTTCTAAACTTCCTTTATTGAATATAAGTTTAATGCTTGATTTTATAGCAATTGAATTAAGCTTTCTTGTTTAGTATTGTGTGGGTGTTCAGATAAGTGGGGTATGGATGCTAGGGCAGTTGCTTGCTCCTCCTGCAGAATGTGGCAGGTGAGAGACATGACACATGTCTCCGCTGGCTACATCTGCTGGAAGTGGACCCAACTCCAGCTCCTTGAAAACTGTGTTAGGGAATTGGAGCTGGAGCTGGATGAACTGTGATCATTCAGGATGCTGAGGGGGTAATTGAGAGGCGTTACCGGCAGTTGGTCACTCCTGAAGCTCAGGATAAGGATAGATGGGTTACAGTCACAGGGAGGAAAGGGGACAGACAGACAGTGCAGAGATCCTTTGTGGACATTCCCCTCAGTAATAAGTATATCGTTTTGAATACTGTTGGGAGGAATAACCAACCAGAAAAAAGCCATAGTGGTCGGTTCTCTGGCACTGAGCCTGACACTGTGGCCCACAAGGGAAGGGGGCAGAATAGAAAAGCGCCATTGGTAGGAGATTCAATTGTTAGGAGAATTGACAGGAGATTTTGTGGTCTGGATCGGGACTCCCGGAAAGTATGTTGCCTCCCTGGTGCCAGGGTCCGGGATGTCTCCGATCAGGTGTATAAGAATCTGAAAGGGGAGGGCAAACAGCCAGAAATCGTGTTACACATTGGCACCAATGATATAGCCAGGAAAAGTATCGAAAATATAAAAAGTGATTTCAGGGAGTTAGGGTGGAAGCTGCAGAGCAGGACAAACAAAGTTGTGTTCTTGGGTTTACTACCGGTGCCACGAGACAGCGAGATGAGGAACAGGGAGCGGGCGCAGCTTAACATGTGGCTGCGCAGCTGGTATAGGAGGGAGGACTTCAGATATGTAGATAATTGGGATGCCTTCTGGGGACGGTGGGACCTGTACATGAAGGACGGGTTGCACCTGAACTGGAAGAGGACCAATGTCCTTGGTGGAAGGTTTGCTCGAGTGGTTCAGGAGGGTTTAAACTAGTATAGCAGGGGGGTGGGAACCTGAGCTATATACCGGTGGTGGGAGTTGATGGAGATGAGGCAATAGAAAGAGGTAACACAGCCAGTGGGAAGGAATTTCCTGGAAAAGAACCAGGGGATGGTTAAATTGTGTTTGCTTTAATGCAAGGAGTATCAGGAATAAAAGTGATGAGCTTAAAGCATGGATCAGTACCTGGTGCTATGATGTTGTGGCCATAACAAAGACGTGGGTTTCTCAGGAGCAGGAATGGTTGCTGGATGTTCCAGGGTTTAGAACATTTAAAAAGAATAGGGAGGGGGGGAAGAGGAGGGGGTGTAACACTGCTAATCAGAGAGGGTATCACAGCTACAGAAGTAACCATTGTCGAGGAGGGTCTGCCTACCGAGTCAGTATGGGTGTAAATTAGGAACTGTAAGGGAGCAGCCACCTCATTAGGGGTTTACTACAGCCCCCCAATAGCAGCAGGGAGATTGAAGAAAGCGTAGGTTGGCAGATTTTGGAAAAGTGTGAATGTAGTAGGATTGTTGTAATGGGTGACTTTAACTTTCCCAATATTGATTGGAACCTCCTTCGAGCAGATGGTTTGGAAGGAGCTGTTTTTGTAAGGTGTGTTCAGGAGGGTTTCCTAACTCAGTACGTTGACAGGCCGACGAGGGGAGAGGCCATTTTGGATTTGGTGCTCGGCAATGAGCCGGGGCAGGTGTCAGATCTTGCGGTGGGAGAGCATTTTGGTGATAATGATCACAACTGCCTCACATTCTACATAGCTATGGAGAAGGAGAGAAGCAGGCACAATGGGAGGATATTTAATTGGTGAAAAGGAAACTATGATGCTATCAGACGTGAGTTGGGAAGCATGGACTGGGAGCAATTGTTCCATGGAAGGGGCACTATAGACATGTGGAGACTGTTTAAGGAACAGTTGTTGTGAGTGATGCATAAGTGTGTTCCTCTGAGACAGGCAAGAAGGGGTAAGATAAAGGAACCTTGGATGACGAGAGTGGAAGAGCTTCTCGTCAAAAGAAAGAAGGCAGCTTACATAAGGTGGAGGAAGCAAGGGTCTTGCTCAGCTCTAGAGGATTACAGGCTGGCGAGGAAGGAGCTCAAAAATGGTGTGAGGAGAGCCAAGAGGGGGCACGAAAAAGGCTTGGCAGGAAGGATTAGGGAGAATCCAAAGGCATTTTACACAAATGTGAGGAATCAGAGAATGATCAAAGAAAGAGTAGGGCCGATCAGGGATAGCATAGGGAACTTGTGTATAGAGACTGAGGAGGTAGGGGAAGCCCTGAATGAGTTTTTTGCTTCTGTCTTTATTAAAGAAAAGGACCTTGTAGTGAATGAAACCATTGAAGAACAGGTAAGCATGGTGGAACAGATAGAGATTGAGGAAGCTGACATGCTGAAAGTTTTGACAAACATTAAGATTGACATGTCGCCAGGGCCAGACAAGATTTGTCCTCGGCTGCTTTGGGAAATGAGAAATGTGATTGCGTTGCCGCTTGCGAAGATCTTTGCATCCTTGCTCTCCACCGGTCTGTCGTCTGCAAGGTCATAGAGATGCACAACACGGAAACTGACCCTTCGGTCCAACCCGTCCATGCCGACCAGATATCCTAACCCAATCTAGTCCCACCTGCCAGCAGCTGGCCCATATCCCTTCAAACCCTTCCTATTAATATACCCATCCAAGTGCCTTTTAAAAGTTGCAATTGTACCAGCCTCCACCACTTCCTCTGGCAGCTCATTCCATACACATACCACCCTCTGCGTGAAAAAGTTGCACCTTAGATCCATTTTATATCTTTCCTCTCTCACCCAAAACCTCTCGTTCTGGACTCCCCCACTCCAGGGAAAAGACTTTGTCTATTTATCCTATCCATGCCCCTCATGATTTTGTAAACCTCTATAAGGTCACCCGTCAGCCTCTGATGCTCCAGGGAAAACAGCCCTAGCCTATTCAACATCTCAAATCCTTCAACCTTGGCAACATTTTTGTAAATCTTTTCTGAACCCTTTCAAGTTTCACAACATCTTTCTGACAGGAAGGAGACCAGAATTGCAAGCAATATTCCAACAGTGGCCTAACCGATGTCCTGTACAACCGCAACATGACCTCCCAACACCTGTACTCAATAGTCATGACCAATAAACCAGCTAGGTTCATGACAATTAGCAGCTTCATGGTCACCATGACTGACATCAGCTATTTTCACTTCCAGAATATGGGACAGGTATTACTGATATCTAATTTGAATAGTCAACTCAACAAAGATGTTGGCTTTCAACTTCTTTATCTTTCAAGCTTTAGGAAAAGCAATGACAGCTATGACGAGCTGTGATTCAGTTGGCAGCACTGTTTCTGAATGTTGCAGTTCGTCTCACTCCAGTACATGAGCACAAAAGTCTTAGCTGATACTCCAGTGTAGTAATGAGGGAATATTGCATGGAATGACTTCAAATGAATCATGTTCCCAAAAATGTTCGTTTCTGATGAATGATCACTGGACCTGAAAAACTGCCTCTGTTTTCTTTCCACAAATGCTGAAAGTATCTCCAGCAATTTCTGCTTTGGTTTCATTTCAGTATTTTATCTGTTGCTGTTTCATGAATAACAAAGCAAGGCATTTATATCATGTCGGATTATTTTTAGTTGTCTTTTTTGTGCAATTTTGGTGTCACTGGCAAGATCAGCATTTGGCCATCCAAGGTGTTAGAAAGGATTCTGAGGGATAGGATTTATGACTATCTGGAAGAGCATGGCTTGATTCAGTGCAGTCAGCATGGCTTTGTGAGGGACATGTCATGTCTCACAAATCTTATTGAGTTCTTTGAAGATGTTACTAGACATGTTGATGAGGATCGAGCGGTGGATGTGGTGTATATGGACTTCAGCAAGGCATTTGATAAAGTTCTCCAGGGTAGGTTCGTTCAGAAGGTCAGGAGGAATGGGATACAGGGAAATTTAGCTGTCTGGATACAGAATTGGCTGGTTGACAGAAGACAGCAAGTGGTAGTGGAAGGAAAGTATTCTGCCTGGAAGTCAGTGGTGAGTGGTGTTCCACAGGGCTCTGTTCTTGGGCCTCTACTCTTTGTAATTTTTATTAATGACTTGGATGAGGAGACTGAAGGATGGGTTAGCAAGTTGGCAGATGAAACAAAGGTTGGAGGTGTCGTTGACAGTATAGAGGACTGTTGTAGGCTGCAGCATGACATTGACAGGATGCAGAGGTGGGCTGAGAAGTGGCAGATGGAATTCAACCTGGATAAATGTGAAGTGATGCCTTTTGGAAGGTTGAACTTGAAAGTTGAGTACAGGATTAAAGACAGGATTCTTGGCAGTGTGGAGGAACAGCAGGATCTTGGTGTGCAGGTACATAGATACCTTAAAATTGCCACTCAGTTGGACAGGGTTGTTAAGAAAGCATATGGTGTTTTGGCTTTCATTAACAGGGGGATTGAGTTTAAGAGCCATGAGATCTTGTTGCAGTTCTATAAAACTTTGGTTAGACTGCACTTGGAATACTGTGTCCAGTTCTGGTCGCCCTGTTATAGGAAAGATGTGGTTGCTTTGGAGAGGGTTCAGAAGAGGTTAACAAGGATGCTGCCTGGAATGGAGGGTTTATCTTACGAAGAGAGGTTGACTGAGCTCAGACTTTTTTCATTGGAAAAAAGAAGGAAGAGAGGGGACCTAATTGAAGTGTACAAGACAATGAGAGGCATAGATAGAGTTGATAGCCAGAGACTTTTTCCCAGGGCAGAAATTGTTAACACAAGAGATCATAGTTTTAAGCTGTTTGGTGGAAAGTATAGAGAGGATGTCAGAAGCGGGTTCTTTACGCAGAGTTGTGGGAGCATGGAATGCGTTGCCAGCAGCAGTTGTGGAAGTGAGGTCATTGGGGATATTTAAGAGACCGCTGGACATGCGTATGGTCACAGAAAGTTGAGGGTTCGTACATTAGGTTTACCTTATATGAGGATCAATGGTTGGCAGAACATCGTGGGCTGAAGGGCCTGTTCTGTGCTGTATTGTCCTATGTTCTCATATCAATATGAATAAAAAAAGCATTATTTTATAAAAAGAAAGGGGAATAAATACCCCACCCATCCTTTGGTATGTTCTAACTTAGAAATTTAAAATGTACATCTTAACCACTGCCAGACATAGTTTGAACCAAATTATTATCAATAGAGGAAAAAAAAGGGGAAAAACAAAGCTCCAACTGGATTTCCTCCATTTCTTTTACAGAATGATAAACGCATACCCAAGCAACAATATTTATACATACTACAATCGTTTAACTTAGGTTAGTTTGTCCACGAAGTCTCTTGCCTTCTCCGATGTGTCAAAGAGATGCATGGATCCATCTAAGGTGATCCAAAGCACTACCGGATATCTCCGGGAGTACTGAATCCCAACCTCCTTCAGTCTTCTCTTGACAACATCATACGATTTTCGTTTCTGGATCACTGCCACTGAAAAGTCCTGAAAAACCCCTTGTAAATTAGGGTCTTTGGATCCTTCCACTGGAGTCTGGAAGCCCCCATGACTCTCTCCTTATCCTGGTAATGATGGAACTGCACCAGGAAAGGACGAGGGTGTTGACCCAGACCTGACCTCCATGCTGCGACCCGGTGAGCCCTCTCTATCTTCAGTCCTCTCATGCCAGTCTCCAAGTCAAGGAATTTCGGAAGCCAATCTTCAACAAATTCCGCAGGCTGCTCACCTTCCTTACCCTTGGGCAGACCGATGATCCGAGTGTTTTTTCTCCTGCCCCTGTTTTCAAGATTATCCACTTGGTCACGCAAATTACGAACCTGTGTCTTCAGGGGTTGGATCCCATCCTTGAATGAACTGGCATCAGCTTCCACCACTGTGACCCTGTGCTCCACCTCATCTGTCCTCTTCTCCAGGTCTCCCAGCTGCTGCTCATGCTTCTGCAGCATGAGAGAGACTGGAGCAAGCTTATCTTCAATCTGTTTCCCCAGCGTCTCGCGAGATTTCAAGAACTGGTTCACCAGGTCCTGGAGAATAATTGGCTCTGAGGCTGCTGCAGGCTGAGCTGCAGGCCCGGCCTTGGATGCTCCTCCTCCTTTTTTAGGCATTTATGGACAGCTGAAAATACAGGTAAGTCAATTTTTAAATGTTTCTTGGGGTTCCACAATCTTTCCAACCCCCAAGAAATCCTGATGACCTGGGTTGGGTGGGTTAAAGGACCGTCCTGCTCCTGCTGCAATGCGAAGCTCTGCAGTGTGATCTTCTCAGATCGCCGCCATCTTAGATCCGCCGGTGTTCCCATTATTCTGCTGCTATTGCCCTTCTAGATGGTAATGTGTTGGGTTTGGAAGGTGCTGAGTAAGGAGCCTTGGTGAGTTTTTGCAATGTGAGCCAGGCAGCATCTCAGGAATAGAGAATTCGACGTTTCGAGCATAAGCCCTGATGAAGGGCTTATGCTCGAAACGTCGAATTCTCTATTCCTGAGATGCTGCCTGGCCTGCTGTGCTTTGACCAGCAACACATTTGCAGCTGTGATCTCCAGCATCTGCAGACCTCATTTTTTACTCGGAGTTTTTGCAATGTACCTTGTAGATGGTACTCACTGCAATGGTAGAAAGGGAGGTAAACCAGGCCATGAGGATGCAGATAGTGATGAGTACAAATCTGCTACTGCTCACAGTATCTCATGGATACCCAGTTTTAAGTTGTTAGATCTGTTTGATGTCTATTTCATTTAACACCATGATAGTACCATGTCACCACAAAGACTATAATACCATCAACGACATAGGAACAGGAATAGTCATTCAGTCCATCATGCCTGCTCTATGACTCAATTCAATCATGCCTGAGTAAAAGCTTCAATGTCTTTTAACCACCTCATCCCCATAACCCTGTACATCATTAATAATCAGAAATCTACAATCTCTACCTTAAACAGACTCAAAGACTTAGCTGCACAATCCTCTATTTTAGAGAATTTCAAAGGTTAACAATCCCTAGGTCTACATTTTGGACCTAAGTGCCATCCGCCTTATTATTTCTCAACTCCTCAACCGGGAAAACAGCTAATCTCCATCTTTCATGTCTATTGCTTGAAGTATTTTGTAAGTTTCGATTAGATCCAGTTCCATATTCCAAAGAATATCTAGTTTGAATTAGCTTTATTGTCACATATTCAAATCCGTACAGTGAAAAGTTTACAGTTGCTGCATTACAGAACCGTTTTTATTAGGTACAACATTACCTAGGTACAGAGACTGAAGATAAAATTCTTAGGAAACACAAAAAAGAGAAGTAAAGAAACAAATAGTCCAGCATTATAGGTCATTGTAGGAATAAATTGGAAAAATATAAAAGTTAAAAGTTCAGAATGTCAGTCTTTCCAACCAAATCCGTGCTGGCCCCTAGCCTCAAGGGAGCCCTCATGCTCCCCTGCATCAGATACACTAACGAAGGAGTTGCTTCACTTTAGGTGCATCTCTTTGTTGCTGGGCTCACTTGGCTGAACCCATACTTGGTCCGCAACGTGGTGTCCTTGACTCCGTTGCCATGCCAGGCAATACCAGATCATGAGTCTCGCTTCGGTGACAGATGTTGTCTTGCTGGTGTCGTCATCTTGAAGAGTCCACTGCTGCCAGCAACACCATTCCCGATTGCTGGAAGAGCTTTGCTTCCGCTGGCCCTGAACACCAGACATACACCCATGCAGGTGCTACCACTGGCCCCAATGCCTGGAGAATGACCCCACTACTGCTGGGTCCAAGCGTTGCAGTCGTGGATCTCGAATGGCGGGAGAACTTATTCGCTGCAGCCAGCCTCCTATTGCTGGGAAATGTCCTTGCAGTCACCGCCTCTGATCACAGAAGAATGTCCTCATTGTGGCTGCTGCCACCTCCTTCTGCTAGGAGAAGCCCATCTGCCACTCCGCGTGACGCCTGCTTTCGCTGCAGTGGTCATTTAAGTGGTCATAGAGTCATAGAGATGTACAGTACGGAAACAGACCCTTTGGTTCCACTCGTCCATGCTGACCAGATATCCTAACCAATCTAGTCCCACCTACCAGAACCCGGCACATATCCCTCCAAACCCTTCCTATTCATATACACATCCAGATGCCTTTTAAATGTTGCAATCGTACTAGCCTCCACCACTTCCTCTGGCAGCCCATTCCACACACACATCACAGTCTGCATGAAAAAGTTGCCCCTTAGGCCTCTTTTATATTGCCTGGGAGATTTGCTAGAGCTGCTCGGGAGGATTTAAACTAGTAAGGTTGGGGGGGTGGGACCCAGGGAGATAGTGACGAAAGAGATCAACCCGAGACTGGTACAGTTGAGAACAGAAGCGAGTCAGTCAGGGCAGGCAGGAATAAGGTAGGACTAATAAATTAAATTGTATCTATTTAAATGCAAGGGCCCTAACAGAGAAGGCAGATGAACTCAGGACATGGTTAGGAACATGGGACTGGGATTATCATAGCAATTATAGAAACATGACTCAGGGATGGACAGGACTGGCAGCTTAATGTTCTGGGATATTAATGCTACAGGAAGGACAGAAAGGGAGGCAACAGAGGAAGAGGAATGGCATTTTTGATAAGGGATAGCATTACAGTTGTGCTGAGGGAGGTTATTCCCGGAAATATATCCAGCGAAGTTATTTGGGTGGAACTGAGAAATAAGAAAGGGATGATAACCTTATTGGGATTGTATTATATACCCCCTAATAGTCAGAGGGAAATTGAGAAACAAACTTGTAAGGAAATCTCAGCTATCTGTAAGAAAAATAGGGTGGTTATGTTAGGGGATTTTAACTTTCCAAACATAGACTGGGACTGCCATAGTGTTAAGGGTTTAGATGAGAGGAATTTGTTAAGTGTGTACAAGTCAATTTTCTGATTCAGTATATGGATGTACCTACTAGAGAAGGTGCAAAACCTGACCTACTCTTGGGAAATAAGGCAGGGCAGGTGACTGAGGTGTCAGTGGGGGAGCACTTTGGGGCCAGCAACAATAATTCTATTAGATTTAAAATAATGATGGAAAAGGATAGACCAGATCTAAAAGTTGAAGTTCTAAATTGGAGAAAGGCCAATTTTGACGGTATTAGGCAAGACCTTTCAAAAGCTGATTGGGGGCAGATGTTCGCAGGTAAAGGAACGGCTAGAAAATGGGAAGCCTTCAGAAATGAGAATACAAGAATCCAGAAAAAGTATATTCCTTCATGGTGAAAGGGAAGGCTGGTAGGTATAGGGAATGCTGGATGACTAAAGAAATTGAGGGTTTGGTTAAGAAAAAGAAGGAAGCATATGTAAGGTATAGACAGGATAGATCGAGTGAATCCTTAGGAGAGTATAAAGGAAGTAGGAGTATACTTAAGAGGGAAATTAGGAGGACAAAAAGGGGACATGAGATAGCTTTGGAAAATAGAATTAAGGAGAATCCAAAGAGTTTTTACAAATACATTAAGGACAAAAGGGTAACTGGGGAGAGAATAGGGCCCCTCAAAGATCATAGCAGGCCAGGCAGCATCCGAAGAGCAGAAGAATCGACGTTTCGGGCATAAGCTCTTCTTCAGGAATCATTCCTGAAGAAGAGCTTATGCCCGAAACGTCGATTCTCCCGCTCCTCAGATGCTGCCTGGCCTGCTGTGTTTTTCCAGCACCACAATTTTCAACTCTAGTCTCCAGCATCTGCAGTCCTCACTTTCCTCTCAAAGATCTGCAAGGCGGCCTTTGTGTGGAGTGGCAGAAAATGGGGGAGATACTAAATGAGTATTTTGCATCAGTATTTACTGTGGAAAAGGATATGGAAGATATAAATTGTAGGGAAATAGATGGTGACATCTTGCAAAATGTCCAGATTACAGAGGAGGAAGTGCTGGATGTCTTGAAACGGGTAAAGATGAATAATTTCCCAGGACCTGATCAGATGTACCCTAGAACGCTATGGGAAGCTAGAGAAGTGATTGCTGGGCCTCTTGCTGAGATATTTATATCATCGATAGTCACAGGTGAGGTGCCGGAAGACTGGAGGTTGATTAACGTGGTGCCACTGTTTAAGAAAGGTGGTAAGGACAATCCAGGGAACTACAGGCCAGTGAGCCTGACCTTGGTGGTGGGCAAGTTGTTGGAGGGAATCATGAGGGACAGGATGTACATGTATTTGGAAAGGCAAGGACTGACTAGGGATAGTCAACATGGCTTTGTGCGTGGGAAATCATGTCTCACAAATGTGGTTGAGTTTTTTGGGGAAGTAACAAAGAGGATTGATGAGGGCAGAGCGGTAGATGTGATCTATATGGACTTCAGTAAGGCTTTCGACAGGGTTCCCCATGGGACACTGATTAGCAAGGTTAGATCTCATGGAATACAGGGAGAACTAGCCATTTGGATACAGAACTGGTTGAAAGGTAGAAGACAGAGGGTGGTGATGGAGGGTTGTTTTTCAGACTGGAGGCCTGTGACCAGTGGAGTGCCGCAAGAATCGGTGCAGGGCCCTCTACGTTTTGTCATTTACATAAATGATTTGGATGTGAGCATAAGAGGTATAGTTAGTAAGTTTGCAGCTGACACCAAAATTGAAGGTGTAGTGGACAGCGAAGAGGGTTACAGGGAAAACCTGTAATAGCCCCAACCTATTCAAATTCTCCCTATAGCTCAAATTCTCCAACCCCGACAATATCCTTGTAAATCTTTTCGGAACCCTTTTCAATTTCACAACATCCTTCATATAGGAAGGAGACCAGGATTGCACACAGTATTCCAACAGTGGCCTAACCAATGTCCTGTGGACTCAATATGACCTCCCAACTCCTGTGGTCAATACTCTGTTCAATAAAGGAAAGCATACCAGACACCTTCACTATGCTATCTACCTGCAACTCTACTTTCAAGGAGCTATGAACCTGCACTCCAGTCTTTGTTCAGCAACACTCCCTAGCACTTTACTATTAAGTGTATAAGTCCTGCTAAGATTGCAAAATGCAGCACCTCATATTTATCTAAATTAAACTCCATCTGCCAGTCCTCAGCCTATTGGCCCATCTGATCCAAGATCCCATTGTAATCTGAGGTAACCTTCTCCACTGTACACTACACCTCCAATTTTAGTGTCATCTACAAACTTACTAATTAAGCTCACATCCAAATCATTTATACAAATGATGAAAAGTAGTGGACCCAGCATTGATCCTTGTGGCACTCCACTGGTCACACTCTAATCTGGAAAAACAACCCTCCACCACTACCTTTGAGCCAGTTCTACATCCAATTTGCTAGTTCTCCCTGTATTCCATGCGATCTAACCTTGCTAACCAGTCTCCTATGGGGAAACCTTGTCAAACTTACTAGTCCTCTCACTTCATGCCCAAACCTAATTGAAATGGAGGGAATTTAGTTGATTTTGTAGGTGCATCCCTAATTACAAAAAGTTCAAATGGAATTCCTTTATCCTAATGCTCTGCACAGTTTTGACTATAGGCCTCAATATGGTCTTTAAAGTTTGATGTCATTGTTCTAATGTTCCCTGCAATTTTAGATAGTATATGGTTGATTTAAATTGTGTTATGCCAAAGATAACTATAATTTCCTTGAATAATTTTGATGTCAGATTTTATACTTGATGTTTTTTGATGTTCATATTTGATCTTATTGTCACATGTACTCAAGTACAAGAGCACAGTGGAAAATGTTTAATGTCGCCACACAAGCTGCCATCTTTGGTACAAGTGCCTAGATATAGAATCTTAAGAACAAGGTAGAAAGAAAGAACAAAGTTGAAAGTTAAACATTGCAGTAATTATAGAGTAGCATAAAACATATGAAATAAGATTAAAAGTTATACATTTCTGATCTTTTTAGTTTTAAGTAGAAAATAAAGAAATAAAGCTGAAAGTTCAAACGTTACAGCCTTTCTTAAGTCCTTAGCCACAGTGGGACTGCACTTCAAGGAATCACTTTGAGACTGGAAGTCCATGCTGAGGCCAGGCCAGGAGACCGACAAGTACCATCAAAAGACCATCATACTAGGCCAAGAATCCACGATGCTGGACCTAAAGTCTGCCACACCAGGCCAGGAGCCCACAACACCAAGCCAGAAGACTGCCTCACCAGGTCTGTGCTCAATCCAAGGCCAGGAGTCCATAGCAGAAGCGCTTGTAATGAGCTAATGAAGTCAAGGAGCTGCCAATGATGTTTCACATGGACCGTGGAAAATTCTTGGAGTTGACCACTGTCATAGGAACTGATGATCTCATCATAGTCAATTAAAATTTAGATGACTGGGAGTTAGATTAGCTAACATCAACAATTACCAAAGAGATTGTAAGACACCTTAAAGCACATTTTGATTACCACTGCATTTTTGACATTTTGATAAGTGATAATGGTCTTCATGGTTCCCAATTCAGATATTTCATGATTAGTTAGGAAATTCAACATTATGCTATGTCCACTCAAATGAAAAGGGTGAGGCAAAGGTGGAAATTGTCAAAGAGATAATCAAAAATCAATTATATCCAGCACATATGTATAGAAGGTAATTTTAGAATGGAGAAGTACATCTACTGAATCTTTGGAAATTGCATGGTATATTCTAACGTCAGTGTTGCATTCCTGAAAATCAAAACTAAGTTAACAATTGAATCTCATAGGAATCAGTGTTAACATTGGAGTTATAATCTGAAGATCCTTGCCTAGCAGAAAATATACATTATAGCTGTACTCTCCAAGTTGAAATACAATACCACTGGTATTCCCTGCATAGGTAAATGAAACTTAAACATATATTGAAAAATTATGACATTTTATTTCTAGCACATCCTGTGATGAAGCCAAGGTGGACATTACCCAAGGTTTGCATCAAATAGCCTTTGTTTACTGGGCACAAGATTATCTGCTGGAACTGTCATTTGTTCCTAGCCATGTTGTGGCCACTGCCTAGAGATGATTTAGGAGACTGTGAAAACCCTATTTTCTTGTTGCCACTGCCTCGGGGACAACTTGGGCCACTGTTTGGTGGAGCTATACTTCTTAACTGACTGCATAGCATTTACTTCCTCCCCATTCTCTGACGAGTGCATTGTTGATCATAGCTGGGCTCACTGTCATTTTCTCCCATCCTTAGGAGGTGAACAGAGTTGCTGCATTCCTGCAGTGATTTATGACCTGTGGGAAAGTATGCGGGAGCTGTTGGTTTTTATTTGGGCTTGAGGGCAAAGGCTGGTGGCCTTTTGGTCAGGACTTGAACAGCTGAGTTCAACAGGTCACCGGGTTTGCTCTGCTAACTGTGGGCCATCGTCTGCTGTTGTGGCCCTAACACTTCCAGTACCATCTTGTGGAAGGAGGAGGAGAAGAAGGCTAGGCAGCTAAGCTCCAAGCCTAGAGCAGGAGGAGCTCTGTTGTAGCCAGGCCCTGTCGGTCAGGGAGGAACGGTTGAGCTCAGAGCTTGGCTGTGCCTGGTGCCCTGCAGGACTGGAGGGGAGACCTCATTGTGTCCATTTGAGCTTGGGAGCAGTAACTCTGGTGGATGGTCTGAGGCCTGGTGAGTGGGTCTCCCTGGTGAAAACATCAGGCAGTGGTGCAGCAGGGGAGTTCCCTCAAAATGGCATTGGGTCAAGTATGGTTCAGTAGTAAACAATTAAAATTAATTTCTGATGGTCAAAAGGATTTCTGGTCTTAATAACTAAATTATGTTAAAACAAAACAATGCTAAAAAGGACAGTGTTAAGTGCAAACCCACAGTAATCCACTTTAGTGACCAATTACTCTTGCCAGAAAACACTGTTTTAAAAAAACTATTGACGCCAAAGTACTCACAGGAGTGAGTGACAAAGGTAAAGCGAAAGGACAAAAAGTCAAATTTCACTTTAATTGAGATGCCAAATTGTTGCCAGTGTTGAACACTGGAGAGATGGTCAGTGTCCAAATATTCAGTCCACTTAACTCTGCCTGCTTGACACCTTGGGACTTGAGTGGGGAAATTGTCACCTTGATGGAAAAGGATAGACCTGATTGAAAAGTTAAAGTTCTAAATTGGAGAAAGGCCAATTTTGACAGTATTAGGCAAGAACTTTCAAAAATTGATTGGAGGCAGATATTCAGTAGTAAAGGGATGGCGGTAAAGTGGGAAGCCTTCAAAAATGAGATGAGAGTCCAGAGACAGTATATTCCTGTTAGGGTGAAGAGCAAGGCTGATAGATATAGGGAACACTGGATGACTAGAGAAATTGAAACTTTTAGTCAAGAATTAGAAGCATGCATATGTCAGGTATAGCAGCAGGGATTGAGTGTATCCATAGAATGGTATAGGGTATACTTAAGAGGGAAATTAGGAGGACAAAAAAGGGGACATGATATGGTTTTGGCAAGTAGGGTTATGGAGAATCCAAAGGGATTTTATAAATGCATTAAGGTCAAAAGGGTAACTAGGAAGAGACTAGGGCCCCTGAAAGATCAGTAAGGCTGCCTATATGTGGAACTACAGGAGATGGGTGCGATACTAAATGAGTATTTTGCATCAGTGTTTACTGTGGAGAAAGGATATGGAAGATAGAGAACTTGGGCAAATAAACAACAATGTCTTGAAAAGCGTGCAGATTATAGAGAGAGAGGTGCTGAACATTTTAAAATGTATAAAGATGGATAAATCCCTGGGACCTGATCAGGTGTACCCTAGAATTTCGAGGGAGGATAGGGAAATGGTCCCTTACTGAGATATTTGTATCATCGATAGTCACAGAAGAGGTGCCAGATGACTGGAGGTTGGCTAGCATGGTGCCTTTATTTTAGGAAGTTGGCAAGGAAAAGCCAGGGAATTGAATTGAATTGAACTGATTTTATTGTCACATGTCCTAAGGCACAGTGAAAGGCTTTGTCTATAGACCGTTGAGCCTGACATCAGTGTCTGGCAAGTTGTTGAAGGGGTTTCTGAGGAACAGGGTTTACATGTATTTGGAAAGGTGGGACTGATTAGGGATCGTCAGCATGGTTTTATATGTGGGAAATCATGTCTCACTTGATTGAGTTTTTTGAAGAAGTAATGAAGAGGATTGATGGAGGCAGAATGATGGACTGTGTCTATTTGGACTTCAGTAAAGTGTTCAACAAGATTCCATATGGAATACAGGGAGAACTAGCTATTTGATTCAAAGGTAGAAGACAGACTGTGTTTGATTTTTGGACTGGAGGACTGTGACCAGTGGTGTGCTGCAAGGATCGGTGCTGGGTCCATTGTTTTTTGTCATTTATATAAATGATTTGGATGTGAATATAGGTGGTATGGTTAGTAAGTTTGCAGATGACACCAACATTGGTGGTGTAGTGGAGAGCGAAGAAGATTTGAGAGTATCATGCTGGAAAAGCACAGGTCAGGCAGCATCCGAGGAATAGGAGGATCGATGTTTCTTCAAGAATTCTGATGAAGTGTTATGCATGAAACATTGATTCTTCTGCTCCTCGGATGCTGCCTGACATGCGCTTATCCAGCACTACACTCTCGACTCTGATCTCCAGAATCTGCAGTTCTCACTTTCTCCTAGCGAAGAAGATTATCTTAGAGTACATTGGAACCTTGATCAGATGGACCAATGGGATGACACATGTCAGATTGAGTTTATCAAGATAAATGTGAGGCATACTTAATGATAAGGTCCTGGGGATTGTTGCTGAATAAAGAAACCTTGGAGTGCAGGTTCATAGTTCCTTGAAAATGGAATCACAGGAAAACAGGGTACTGATCAAGGCGTTTGGTACCATTGCTTTTATTGGTCAGTGCATTGAGTATAGGAGATGGGTGGTCATGGTGTGACAGTATGGACATTGATTCGGCCACTTTTGAAATACTGCATTCAATTCTGGTCCCCTGCTCGAGGAACAATTTTGTTAAACTTGAAAGGGTTCAGAAAAGATTTGGAAGAATGTTGCCAGGGTGGGAGGGATGGAGTTAAACGGAGAAGCTGAATATGCTGGAACTGTTTTCCCTGGAATGTGGAATGCTGAGGGGTGACCTTAGAGGTTTATAAAATCATGAGGGGTATGGATAGAGTGAATAGTCAAGAGATTTTTTTTCCCCAAGGTAGGGGAGTTGAGAACTGGAAGGCATAGTTTAAGATGAAAGGGGATAGATTTAATAGGAACCAAAGGGGCAACTTTTTCGTGCAGAGGGTGGTGTGTGTATGGAATGAGCTACTAGAGGAAGGGATGGAGGCTGGTACAATTACAATATATAAAAGGAATCGAAATGGGTATATGAATAGGAAAGGGTTAAGAGGGAAATGGGCCAATTCCTGGCAAATAGGACTAAATTAATTTAGGGTATCTGGTCTGCATCGAAGAATTGGACCAAAGTGTCTGTCTCCATGCTGTACATCTCTATAACCACTTTGAAACTTAACCTTCAGTCCCAGAGGTTAATCATTCTCCAACAAACATGACACATAACAGAAATTATCACGGCAGTAAAATTCCTCAAAGAAGTAGTGCTATTCCAGGAGCAAGCAGACGTCATCAACTAAAACTTACTCTATTCCTGAGATGCTGCCTGACCTGCTGTGCTTTGACCAGCAACACATTTGCAGCTAAAACTTACATGTATACCACTTCAAGACCTGATGCTTTAAAGGTTGTGTCCGACGTGTGTGTTGGGACAGGCAAACTTAGAACAGGAAGTTTTGTTCATGCCTTAGTAACACACTAATGATAGTGTGTGCATTTTAAAATGTTATTAAAAGCAAGATGTTTGGATAAGTACATGCATGCGCTGTTTGCATAATGGTATTTCCTGATGTCATTGTATGTAAATAAAAGTCTTGGCAATTGCCCCATTTTTGCGCATTCCATGGAACTGTGTGTCTCTTTTCACAGATGTGGCTAGACCTGTTGATTATTTCCAGAATTTTGTGGTTTTTCTTTCAGATTTCCAGTCTCTGCATCACGTTGGCTTAATTTTAAAACGTATGTGCGCCGATGGCAGAAGGGTGGAACTATGAAAGTAGCAGCAACATGTGTTTATGACAAGCAGCTTAATGCCAGTGTCAGCCCTGAAGCCAGCTGTCTGTCCCATGCCATGCATTCTCTGTGCCCAATACATTTCATTTGTCTGAGGTAATGGATTCTTCAACACTACAACCACTTCCCAATATCACTTCTCCAAGAAGAAGGCTACGACTAAACAACGTGAATTTAACATGCGCTAAACATTTGTGTGGAAGTAAAATATTTGTTAGACCAGTCGCGAGCAATATGACTCCCACACCATACACCCTCCCATCAAAATATGTGAACGGTCAAAGTGCGAACCGAAAATGTGGGAATTTAAGTAGTGCGGCGGAGGAATCCTGGGGTGGGCGTGAGTGGGGGAGTTGAAAGCGCGTGCGCCGGTTCCCGCGGACGAAGACGTTGTTGTGGTGAGAAGGCTGGCGGCGCGGAGGGACAATTACCGGGAATGGGGAGGTATGCGGTTTGTGGTTGATTATCCGTTGGAGCGGCTCCAAGAAGCGATCCTTCTGGAACAAGAAGGTAATTTGGTGTAAAGTGGCGGGAGGACCCTGTACATCTCTTTTTCCCAGAATATGCTGATATTGGTGTCGTTCGTGCATTCGGTTCGCTTGTGATCTTGAGCGAAGCTTAACGGTGAACGGTTCTCCCTTAACCTCCACTCCCGTCTCTCCCCCAATTTGGAGGGAGGCAATGGAGTCTAAGGGTGTTTCATTAATTGGTTTTGTTACTTTAATTGTGTCCTTTAAGTGGGAAGGAAGCGATTTCCTCTGTGTGACACTCGGGCGGGGGTTTCCTGATTGTTCTTATTTACAAAACTCGCCAGGAATGTTGTTGTTCAGCCATCACATTGTCTACGAGATTGGCGATGTTTGCGGTGTCAGTCTGTTGAACACTGTCTGAACGTCGCACCTGTTAATGCCTCTAAACTTTTGTCTCCGCAGTATTATATAGCAAAGTTGTGGTTATTTGGATCCTGCTGTTGCTTCCTCAGCAGATGTTTTAACAGCTACTTTGTTTTAAAACGAATTGCTCGTCTCAGAAGTCGCATGGTTTATTGTCGCGATTTTCAAAATGTTCATTTTAATTTGTCTTGACACAATTTTTGAGCCAGGGTGTATTTCCTTGCGTATTTCGTCTTGGCATGTGATGAAATGCTGTACATTATAAGGTTTGTCTTGTTCAAGCAGAAGTAAAGCTTTTTGTAGATTGGTTAGAAATTGACAACTAAAAAAAAAGCTTACTGAGCGCGATTTAAATCAGGTTGTTGTACTTTAACATGGTAAAATCCTACTGTAATGGTACAGGAGATCATCTAACGCATTGAGTCCACGATAATTCTGTAAGTAGATCTTCCCTGCGCTTTTCTTATAGATTCCCTTCTCCCCCCGCGTCCATCCAATTTTCTTCTAAAGTCTTTGCAGTGCTATTTTTGTTG
Organism: Hemiscyllium ocellatum; assembly: GCF_020745735.1. Classification (NCBI taxonomy): domain Eukaryota; kingdom Metazoa; phylum Chordata; class Chondrichthyes; order Orectolobiformes; family Hemiscylliidae; genus Hemiscyllium; species Hemiscyllium ocellatum. Next base: position 85,604,488 of record NC_083408.1, read on the forward strand.
GGTTTTTTTAGGATGTAGCACTTTTTAAAGCGTTGAATACAATTTTGTTCATTTCTAAACTTTTTAAAAGCCTGTTGACACTATTTGGATATACACTGGGACACTACTGTAAATATCCTTGCCAACTCATTACCTTCAGAAATATCTGAGGTTCTCTAATTCTGGGTTCGTGTGCATTTCCAAGTAATGATTTCTCTTCCGTTGTCTAGATCCTAAGCTCTGGAATCCCTTCTATGGTTTTAACCTAATTTTTCCTCCTTTCAGGGCACTTTAAAATTTGATCAGAAGGAAGTTTTGTGGTCAGTTGACTTAATATTTCCTTATGTGACAGATGGTTGCACTTTTTAAAATACTTCTGTGAAGCATGTTAGAATATTTCATTTTGTTAAAAGCTTTATATAAATGTTGTTATAATAGGTCTGCTATAGTGAAACTTGATTTTAAAAAATTCCGTGAATGCAGCCACCCTCTTTAAAATGAACAATAGAGATAACATTTATTTGCTTTATTTGACATAGCTCTTTCTTTATTCATTTCTTTTGGAGTATCTTGTCTTGAAACTGTTGGGATATGACTGCACTACTGCATCAAGTATGTGCGTTAAACACTGCAAAGATTCAGCTGTGAAATAACAGTCTCACCACATGATTCACATGGACTAAATTATAACTGGTGGACAATATGAAAGCTAGGTCCTCATGTTTTGAAGGTGTTTTGTGAGTTTTTACTTGAAGGTCCATGAAACAAAACTCCATGTTACATTTAACAAGTTCAATAAAAAATGTAAATGCGAACTGAATGTTTATGTAAACAGCATAAAACTTTCCTGAGGGATAATAAGCAGTCATTGATACATACAATTACTGTTTAAACAGCTAAACATTTGAACAAGTTATAGCTGAGGAAAGCTATATGGTTCATATCACTGAATTGATCCCATCCTGAAAGATCCTAAAGTCAAAACATTTCCTTAAAAGATTCATATATACCTCCTAATCTAATTCATTCGACAATATCTGAGATGCATCCTCATTTCACTTCTTATACTTGCAGGCTTCGGGCCCTTTATAAAGTTAGGCTTAGACTGACTTCTTTCCCTGAACTGCAACTGTGAGTTGGTTTTAAATTGTGCAGCCTGAACATATCTAGTGTCTGTTCATTTGTATGTGTTTGTGTTGCTGCTGTCTTTCTGTGAGACAGAGGAAATGACCTGGTTATATCTCTTTCACCACATTCTTTAAATTTTAGTAACTGTGTTTTAAGCAAGCAATTTATTATTAATGTTCAGTTTTCAGAAAATAAATACAATGCTGAGATCATTCACTTGGTTTCATAAATGTGTTTTGATGACTTAATTTTTTTTTAATGTATGGAAATCAAGTGGTGTGACAAAGAGCATAGAAATGAGTGTTAAAGGTTTAGATGAAGAGGAGTTTCTTAAGTGCATACAAGACAATTTTCTGATTCAGTATGTGGATATACCTACTAGAGAAGGTGCAAAACTTGACCTACTCTTGGGAAATAAGGCAGGGCAGGTGACTGAGGTGTCCGTGGGGGAGCACTTTGAGACCAGCGACCATAATTCTATTTGTTATAAAATAGTGATGGAAAAGGATAGACCAGATCTAAAAGTTGAAGCTCTAAATTGGAGGAAGGCCAATTTTGACCGGTATTAGGCAAGAACTTTCGAAAGCTGATTGGACGCAGATGATTTATGCATGGGAAATCATGTCTCGCAAACTTGATTGAGTTTTTTGAAGAAGTAACAAAGAAGATTGATGAGGGCAGAGCAGTAGATGTGGTCTATATGGACTTCAGTAAGGTGTTCAACAAGGTTCCCCATGGGACACTGATTAACAAGCTTAGATCTCATGGAATACAGGGAAAACTAGCCATTTGGATACAGAAGTGGCTTAAAGGTAGAAGACCGAGGGTGGTGGTGGAGCGTTGTTTTTCAGACTGGAGACCTGTGACCAGTGGAGTGCCACAAGGACTGGTGCTGGGTTCTTTGCTTTTTGTCATTTACATAAATGATTTGGATGCGAGCATAAGAGGTACAGTTAGTGAGTTTGCAGCTGACACCAAAATTGAAGGTGTAGTGGACAGCGAAGGGGGTTACCTCAGATTACAACAGGATCTTGACCAGATGGGCCAATGGCCTGAGAAGTGGCAGATGGAGTTTAATTCAGATAAATGCGAGGTCCTGCATTTTGGGAAAGCAAATCATAGCAGGACTTATACATTTAATGGTAAGGTCCAAGGGAGTGTTGCTGAACAAAGAGACCTTGGAGTGCTGGTTCATAGCTCCTTGAAAGTGGAGTCGCAGGTAGATAGGATGGTGAAGAAGGTGTTTGATATGCTCTGCTTTATTGGTCAGAGTATTGAGTGCAGGAGTTGGGAGGTCATGTTGCGGCTGTACAGAATATTGGTTAGGCCACTGTTGGAATATTGCGTGCAGTTCTGGTCTCCTTCCTATTGGAAAGATGTTGTGAAACTTGAAAGGGTTCAGAAAAGACTTACAAGGATGTTGCCAGGGTTGAAGAATTTGAGCTAGAGGGGGAGGTTGAACAGGCTTGGGCTGTTTTCCCTGGAGTGTTGGAAGCTGAGGGGTGACCTTATAGATGTTTACTAAATTATGAGGGGCATGGATAGGATAAATAGACAGTCTTTTCCCTGGGGTCAGGGAGTCCAGAACTAGAGGGCATAGGTGTAGGGTGAGAGGGGAAAGATATAAAAGTGACCTAAGGGGCAACGGTTTCACCCAGAAGGTGGTATGTGTATGGAATGAGCTGCCAGAAGAAGTGGTGGAAGCTGGTGCAGTTGCAACATTTTAAGAGGTGTTTGGATGGGTGTATGAATAGGAAGGGTTTGGAGGGATATGGGCTGGGTGCAGGCAGGCGGGATGAGATTGAGTTGCAATATCTGTCAGCATGGACAGGTTGGACTGAAGAGTCTGTTTCCATGCTGTACATCTCTATGATTCTGTGAGGATATGAAGTAAGCCATTTGCTGCCTCCAGCCTGCTGCGTCATTCCTTTCCTCATAAGGCAGCCTGAAGAAAGTGAGGACTGCAGATACTGGAGATCAGAGTCGTGTGTGAGATGCTGGAAAAGCACACTAGGTGCGACAGCATCCAAGGATCAGGAGAATCAATGTTTCGGGCATGAGCCATTATGAAGGGCTTATGTCCAAAACGTCAATTCTCCTGCGCCTCTGATGCTGTGTGACCTACTGTGCTTTTCCAGCATCATGCTATAGACTCATAAGGCAACCTGTCCATTCCAGGTGTCATTCTAGTAAGGTCCTTTTGAACTTCCTTCCACACGTGTACATTTATCCTAGTACAATTAGAGTCGTAGAGGTGTACAGCATGGAAACAGACCCTGGTCCAACTTGTCCATGCTGACCAGCTATTCCAACTCAGTCTAGTCCTTCCTGCCTGCACGACCCATATTCCTCTCCATTTTAGCCTTTTTATACACAGTGTTCAAGTTGTGGTTTTATCAATGCTCTTGGTAGCTGATTATTAACAGTTTTGTATTAGAGTATCAAACAAGCAAGGAAAAACTTCATTTCCCCTCCCCCCACCTTATCTCAGTCCCAACCCTCGGACTCGGCACCGCCTTCTTGACTTGCAGTCATCTTCACAACCTCTCCGCCCCCACCCCCTCTCCGGCCTATCACCCTCACCTTAACCTCCTTCCATCTATCGCATTCCCAACGTCCCTCCTCCCTAGCTTTTATCTTAGCCTGCTTGGCACACCCTCCTCATTCCTGAAGAAGGGCTTTAGCCTGAAACATCGATTCTCCTGCTCCTTGGATGCTGCCTGACCTGTGCTTTTCCAGCAACACATTTTTCAGCTCTGATCTCCAGCATCTGCAGTCCTCACTTTCTCCTAGGAAAAACTTCAAGACTTACATCTTGTAATAACATTGATATATGTGTGGTGTGCCCTCATCATTTGTTTCTTTGGAATATTTTTGAAAATTGCTATAATTATAGGATTTTTTTTCCTTTTCAGTTGTTCAGAGGACTTGGATTTTGAAGGTGCAAGGTGTGGTTGGTGCTCAAATAATGAGCTTGTGATTGTGTAGGGAAGGAATTCTTTGGTGTTGGATGAAACCATCAGGAGTTAAAGAATTTGTTTCTGCATTAATCGTGAAACCATTAGTGCAGGATTGCATTAACCACATGATAATGAATGTTAATGTTGCATGAGTTGCTGTTTAAATATTGTGTAACATTTTGTTTTGTTTCATATGGTAAAATCTTTGGATAGAATGGAACACAATGCCACTGAACTAATTAAGTAGCACATTAAAGGGTTAAGAGTAATGAGACTTCAGGACACACAGAGATTTTGAGCCAATTACGTCATGGCCTTTTAAAAATATAACAACAATGAATAGACACATCTCTTTTTACTCAAAGTAATAGACATTTAAAATAGTTTTGCGGGTAAGCTCCACTGAAATAAATAATAGCTTTAGGCAGGAATTAGGCTGACTTTAAACAACATTCTTTGGAAGTTTAAGCAAAACAATTGTTGGAGGTGGGTCTTAAAGCTCATGGCTTCTGAGAGTTTCAAGATCTTCAGAAATTGACTGCCCTATTTACACTGAGTGAAATCAAACTTCGCTAGGTTTAATTTAACTGGTTTCTAAAAAATTCAGTTTGAAATTAAATTTTTAAATGTAGTAAAATGAATTCATTGCTTTCTAAAAAATGTGAAACTAATTCATTCTGAAAGCTGTGCTTCCAGAATGGCCATTGCAAAATTTAAAATATAGTACTTATTGTGATGAAGCTGGATAGATAGTAGTTTATTTGGGAACGTGACTTCTAAAGTGTAGGTAAAGTTGACTTTTAATTTTCAATTATGTGAAGCTGTGACTTGTTTTGGATAAAAACAAAATTAGTCATTTTGAACAGTGCATTCAAAACTGTATTCACAGGAAGTCATGTAAATTTTGCCAAATGACTTGCAAGCCACCTGGGGAGACAATTGCTAAGGTTTAGTTGACATGAATCTATGATTAACAGACAAAAAGAGGGGCGAGAAGCAGGTTCATGCAGAAGTGAGGTCCCATTACAACAAGCGGTGTGATGTTAATAGCAGTCTTCAAGCATTCAAAACTGGAGAAATGTCTTGAAGTGTAGAAGGCATTGCAAACAACTCAAGAAGCAGAAGGCTTGTGGAGGTGTGCAGAGAGGAAAACATATAAGTTTATTTACAAACATGAGTTGAGGGAACTCTGATTTAAGTAATAAATTAACTGAATTAGCAGTTTGTTTTGAGGGTTTGGGGCTAGATTAAAATATTGTGCGAATGCCCAGAAATTTACCTAAAAGAAGCGGATTACTGAATCTGGAATGTTTACTTCTGTGTGGGATTTACACTGGTGTTGGAAATATTAGTCTGCATTTGTTAATTACTAGTAAAGCAACATTACCATTATGCTACTGATCTGCAATAGTTAATTGTTAGCATGAGTGTTTTTGAAATGCACGCAATCTGATCCATTGCCACGATTTGATTAGACTTGTCATTTTTTCCCTCCTCTCCCTGCTCCCTGACAGGGAAGAATATAGTTGTATTGCAGTTGAGCCCACATATTTGCTTAGATTAGATCACCTACAGTGTGGAAACAGGCCATTTGGCCCAACAAGTCCACACTGACCCTCCAAAGAGTAGCCCGCTCAGACCCATTCCACTACCCTATTACCCTACATTTACCCCTGACTGTTCTACACATCCCTGAATGTTTAGCATAGCGAATTCACCTAACCTGCACATCTTTGGATTGTGGGAGGAAACTAGATCACCCAGAAGAAACCCATGCAGAATTGAATTGAATTGAATTTATTGTTACGTGTTACGTAAAAAGCTTTGTCTTGCGAGCAATATAGACAGATCACATAGTTAAGTAGCATAGATAAGTAAATAATGGGTAACAGTGGCAAAAACAAAAACACAGGACAGGCAAATGTTAAGAGTTTGAGAGTTCATTCAGTATTCTAACAGTAAGGTATAAACGGTTTCGAAATCAGTCTGGTGCGTGTGTTTAGGCTTCTGAACCTTCTCCCTGATGGTAGAGGTTGTAGAAAAACATTGCCAGGCTTGGATGGATCTTTGAGAATGCTGGCGGCCTTTCCTTGACAGCAAGCCTGGTCTTCCGGGGTGGTTGGATGGGTTGTGGGCAGCATTTGGTCTGCTGCCTTCATCCAGTAAGCTGACTTTGAGGATTGGAGGAGCTTCAAGCCTGTGTTTAGATAAAACATAGTATATTTTTAAAAATTACTAAGAAGTATTAAGTTTGAAGAGTGTCGAATGACTAAGAAATAGGAAACTTAGATTTGCTCGCAAGGAGTCTACCATATCTGGCGCCATCTTCACATGGGGAGAATGTGCAAACTCCACATGTACAGTCGTTTGAGGCAGGAATCAAACCCGGTACTGTGAGGCAGCTATGCTAACCACTGAGCCACTCAGAGAGTTAGAAGGCAGGTTGTTGTAATGTAGAGTGATAAAGAGTGGCCACAGGGGAGGTAGTATGTTCAGGATAAGGAGGAGTGGAAACTAAGTATTAGGATGATCATTGAAGGGGGGAGGTCTCGCCCTATGGTTGAGGTGGGAGCATGATGGGAGAGAGGGAGATCCGTTAAAGAGGGCTAAAGGGATAATGGAAGAAAACATGGATGAAGGGGTGGAGAGAACCAACGACTAAGTTTTTTTTTGGTGAAGTTAGGAATACAAAGATTTGCATCAGGCAGTTACCTACCAGGCTTCAAAATAATTCTGTCAGCCTCTGCTGACAAAGGACCTCCAGTGTATTCAGGAATGGTTGTTTGGAGGTCAACAAAATAACTACAGCATGGAATCCAAAGTTTGCATTTGTGTTAGTTGTGTTCATCAGTTTACATTCTGGGTTTCATTGGGTTCTTGGAATGTCCAGCATAGCTTCATATCCTCAAGCCTGTGGGGGCTGGAGGCGACTTGTTAAGGTTACATAAATGGTTAAGTGACTGACTTGTATATTCCTTATACTCCTTTACTCCTTATATTTCATGATCCAAAAAAGCCAAAACATGCAGATATATTACAAGAAAGAAGTATTTTTTTTGGGACTCGTTGGTTTCTAAGTTTGGAGCAAAGAAACCCCCTGTCATGACCGAAGGACTTGACTACCTCCTTGGCAGATGGATTTAGGATCTGGCAGAAAATTCAAACATCATCTAATATGATCTTCCTCATTTCAAGTTAAATATTTTTTTCCATAAAATGACTGTGTAAAATCCCATAAGCAGATCCCCTACATTTCACCTCTTGACTACCTGACAAATAATAATTTTGGATGGACAAGCATCATGCACTCATCTGAACAATTGGTAATAAATATTAGTTTTATTGAGTAGAATCAGCTGTAATGGATGTATGTATTCTTTTTGTCTACAAGCAAGAGGGCCCTGTGCATTAATATGTGAAACTTCTCGTATCTGCAAGTATGCCAGATTGTGAGCCCAGCTGACTATCCTTCATTGTTTATCAATGCAATTCTTTGTGCGCTCACGATTATTTTGTAAATGTAATCTAATCCAATTGCTTATTGCCAATACCTTGTTTGTAATGAACAACAAAAGAAATATATAATTTCATAAGTTGCCGATCTTTGGGATCTGCAGCCTTATATACTCAGCATCACATCAACACTGACATTCGTAAATCAAATTACTGATTTGTATGATAGGTAGAGCATCTTATTGACTGTACCCAACTTTCCCAGACTTGCAAGACACTCAACACAATGTCCAACATTAGATGCGCTCCTATGATTGGACAACATTTACTGAAAACAAAATTCCATGTGTGCACAAAATTATGGCTGCTGACCAATTTAGGATTTTCATTCAGGCTCATAGTGTGGTGCATTTGCATCTGCTTGAAGCATATTGCTTCATTACTAGCATTAATACAGACTCCATTCTTTGCAAATAGAAAGGACGTGTGCATGGTACCCCTTTTAGCTGAGCAAAACCACTCCTGGTTCAGTGCTCAGTGCATTCTTCATTGACCAATCTGAGTCAACCTGCCAGATTTTAAGACTCAAACAAAACCCAACAGTGCATTGTCTATTTACCAACTAATCAGCACTTTCCTCTCATGGTGTGAGCATGCTTTTTCCCTTAATTTGGTGTTTTTAGCACTTCTGAGAGTGCAAGATGAATATACACTTAATGGTACGGTCCTGGGGAGTGTTGCTGAGCAAAAAGGGACCCTAGAGTGTAAGTTCATAGGTCCTTGAAAGTGGAGTCGCAAGTAGATAGGATAATGAAGAAGACAATTGGTCAGAGCATTGAGTATAGAAGTTGGGCAGTCGTGTTGCGGGAGTACAGGATATTGATTGGGCCACATTTGGGATACAGACGAAGCTCTATTATCCGAATATCAGATTATCTAAAAGAGATCACTGGATCCTGATAAAAACATTAGGGTTGAAACAGCTCTTCCATGTAATGGGGTCAGACGGTGGTTGAGGGTTGAGGCAGGCAAACAGGGTCGGAGGAAGCGGGGGGAGTGGGGTGGGGGTGGGGGTGTGTGTGTGTGGGGTGTGGTGTGCTGCAGTCTCCTGAATGGAGAGCAGACTTAACAGAAAGGTTTGAGCCCCAGAGGAGAGGTATTGAATTGATTAACCAAATAATCAATTACCCGAATGAAATAGTGCCCGCCCATCTCAGTCAGATTACCGAGGTTCCTCTGTATTGTGTGTAGTTCTGGTCCTATCGGAAGGATGTTGTGAAACTTAAAAGGGTTCAGAAAAGATTTATAAAGATGTTGCCAGGGTTGGAGGATTTGAGCCATAGGGAGAGGCTGAATAGGCTGGGTCTGCTTACCCTGGAGTGTTGAAGGCTAAGGGGTGACCTTTATAGAGGTTTATAAAATCATGAGGTGCATGGATCGGGCAAATAGACAAGGTCTTCTCCCCAAGGTGGGGGAGTCTACAGCTAGACAGCATAAGTTTAGGGTGAAAGGGGAAAAGTTTAAAAAGGACCTAAGGAGCAATATTTTCGCACAGATGGTGGTGCATGTATAGAATGACTGCCGGAGGAAGTAGTAGAGGCGGGTACAATTACAATATTTTAAAAGGCATCTGGATGGGTATATGAATAGGAAGGGTTTAGAGAGATATGGGCCAAGTGGCTGCAAATAGAACTAGATTCGTTTAGGATATCTGGTCGGCATTGACACATTGGACCAAAGGGTCTGTTTCTGTGTGGTATATCTCTATGACTCTTAGGGTATTTTCTTTACAGTACTTAACAAATCTTTTGAAACACTCTTTGTACCCTGTTTGCTTCTTATTTGGTCCCTTCTGAGGAAGATGAATGATGAAGGGCCTAGGTCTGAAAGGTGCTTATTTTGGTCTTAACCTTAAAATCCACAATGGAGAAATTATTATCCAAAATGTCTGAGAGAATGTGATAGGCCTCCTACAACTTGCAGAGTGCAGCCTCCTTGCTAAGAATCAAATTCTTTCTTGAGACAAGGAACTCTAATTGTCACTATTCAATATACCATAACAAATAGGGTTGTGGCAATGAAATGAAAGGTATGTGTCTGTATACCTATCAGCAAAAGCTTGCATTACATGCCATACGTTGTGCAAAGCTGTTTATGAATACTTTGTGCATATTATACTGATTTGTGTTGTTAGTTATTTGTGAATACAGTGTTATTTGCTAAGTTTTACCTGAGGCTATATGCCTACCACCTGGCAATTCATTTTACAACGTTACTGGTGTTTTCTGTTTACAGGTGAAGAATCTGAATTTAAAGGATAATAAATGGTTAGCTGTATAGCAAGACGTCAAGTAGAATGGATGATGCCATCTTTTGTCTTTATTAAACATAGTCAAATTTTAAAAGTGCAAAGTTCCAGTGCCAAGGACAAATATCATTGTAATGCTGGAGTGGACTTTCAAAACTTGCTTGCGTTACCAAGTTTGTACTGACTTGATGTTCTCTGCAATAAATCAGCATTAAGGGGAGAAAAAAATACCTGAAATATGATAACTTGATTTTGAGACTTAATTTTTGTCTTTTCAGGTTTTTCCCCCCTTTCTGGACACCATCAATTCTTACAGATTTTTAAAGTTCCTAATACTAATTGACTCTTTCATGTATAGTTTTGATACATTTTAAATGTAGTCACAAGTATGATTTTGACTTCTAAGACTACTAAGTTCAGATGTAATCTTAAAACCTGCATCCTGGCTGAGTTTGCATGAAGGCATGACCATAATAAATGAGTAATTTAATATTTCCCAGCACAGATCTTTGCCATGAATTATTTTCTTGTCAATAAAGTAAGTTCTGTATTTTCAATTCTCAGCAGGTATGACAACTTTTAAAGGGAAACTTTGTCTCCTCAAACGTTAGCAGCTTTTATAATTTTAAATTGAAATAGTCTTTCTCCTCCAAAAAAATACTCACTTGTTGCTTCTTGTTTTACAGAGCAATGCTTTCCAGTTGGATCGATCGACCATTAGCTGCTGGATGATTTCTGCATGCAGCACAGTGTGAGAAGTACAAGAAGTTTAACTAACTTTATTTTGCCATGCCATTACCTTTTGGAATAAAATTGAAAAGAACGCGCAGGTATACTGTCTCCAGTAAGAGCTGTTTGGTTGTACGGATCCAACTGTTGGATAATGGATTTCTGGAATTCACACTTTCTGTTGAAAGCACAGGCCAAGAATGTTTGGAAGCTGTTGCACAAAGATTAGAGCTGAGAGAGGTGAGGAATGAGCAGAAACAGTTTTAATTTACCTTCATTTTCTTCTACCAAAAATTTTTACATCATGAATGTTGTCATTTTGATGGGCAGTGTGAAGTTTGTATATATGGGTATTAATTTACATAATGTAAAAAAAACTTTACGAAATTTATTGGCCCTTCATTATCTTTCACTTGTGATGTGGATGTTACCAGTTTGGCCAGCATTTAGTATTACACATTACTAATTGCCGTTGTGAAGTAGTAGTGAGCCATCTTCCTGAACTGTTGCAGTCCTTGGGTTGTAGGTGCACCCTGAGCATATTCAGAATGGAGTCTCGGCGACAATGAAGGAACAGTGGTATTACAAATTGGGATAGTGTGTGGTTTGGCAGGGTAGGTGACCATGCTTCCATGCATCTATGTGTTAGGGGTTGTGGGTTTGGAAGTTTTGGTGAAAGCAGTTTGACGTGCTACAGTGCATATTGGATAGTGTACACTTGCCATTGTGCTTTGATAGGAGAGGCACTAAATGTTGAAGGTAATTTGATGGATGCCATGAAGGAGGCTGCTTTGTCCTGGATGTTATTTAAGCTTTTTGTATTTATGGAGCTGCATCTATCCAGGCAATTAGAGAATATTCAATCACTCTTCTGCTTTGCACTTTGTAGATAGTGGACACGCTTTGGAGTGACAGAAATTGAATTACTTCCCCAATTCTAGTTTCTAACCTGCGCTCATAGCCACAGGATTTATATGGTTGGTACAGTTTAATTTATGGTCAATGGACACCCCCTGCACATTGATATTGGGAAATTGAATCATTGAAAATCAAGCAGAAAAGGTTTGTTTGAGATGGTGGTTGTTATTTTTGGACTCATTTTAGCAACCATTAGCAGCTTGTGACTGGGTGCCATCAATCTCTTCCTTTCTCCAATTTTAAAATAAATAAACCAGTCCCTCATGGGGATATGTTACAAAGACCAAAGTACCAATGAAACTTGGAAATTTTAATTTAGCATGTCATTTGGAGCGGAGGGGTGGTCACTGTGCACTTCAGGGCCCTCAATGCTTAGCCTTATTCTAGTGGACACAATGTACTTCCTTTCTGAGGACACCTGGGTGTGGGTGTGACCAACGAAGAGCGTCGGACAGACAGATTGCTTGCAACAATCCCCTTGACTGTCTGCTGTCTGACCTTGTTAATACGCACTTTGGCTGGGCCAACGATCAGCCTTGTGAGAAGGTCCTCCAATCTGCCAGTCTCTCTTTGCACCATTTTACTGAAGATCGGAAGCATAGGGTGAAATGTCAGCAAATCTTTAATGGTCCTTTTTTTTAAAAAAAAAGGTTTTGAGTCCATAACAGTTCGTATAAAGATGTCCATGCACTCACTCACCAAGCATATTAAAATTATTGGCATCCTGTGAGTATGTAAAACCACTTAGGCTAACATTGCAGGCGGGGTCGTGTGCAATGTCGAGATGTACAGCATGGAAACAGACACTTTGATCCAACTTGTCCATGCCGACCAGATAATCTAAATAAATCTAGTCCTATTTGTCTTCATTTGGTTCACATCCCTCTAAACCAAAAAAGTTGCACTGACCATTAAAAGGAAGTGTACCAAATGCAGACTTCACTATACTGTCTACTTTCAAAGTACTGTGAATCTGTACCCCAAAGTCTCTTTGTTCGGCAACACTCCCCAGAATCATACCATTAAGTATATAAGTCTTGCCCTAGTTTGCCTTACCAAAGCATAGCACCTCACGTTTATCTAAATTAATCTGCCACTCCTCTGGCCCATTGGCTCATCTAATCAAATTTCTGTGATAATCAAGAGATAATCTGAGTCCACTGCATCATCAATTTTGGTGTCATCTGCAAAGTTACTAACCGTTCCTCCTATATTCAAGTCCAGAATTTATTTAAATGACAAAACACAGTGACATATTTCGCACCAGATCTCTGATCCCTAATAGATGGAGAAGGAGTCCTACAAGAGAGAACCCAATACTGAGGGTCTTCCACCACTGCCAGATGGAATACCATGTGCTGAGATGCCAAACAAAATTGAGAAAATGAAGGGTGCACAGCAGCAGTTCATACAAGAAATCCCTTCACACTAACTGGAAAGACATGAAGAGAATTTGCTTATATTGGCCCAAATTTGAGGGCGGTTTTGGCGCATGGGGCTAACGTGAAATTCTGTTGAAATGGGTCAGTTCAAACAGAGGTCTACTACACAGTTGAGTCTACTTGAAACCATGAGTGCACTTACCAAGCGCAACTGTTTTCAGACTCTGGCTTTGGCTGTATGCTGGACACTGACTGGCATCTGACTGACAACTCTCTGTGGTAACCAGACTCTGGCACCACAAGCAGCTATCTAAAGCTGTGTTGGTGAAGGGCTGGATTCTTGAGCAGTGACTCCTTAACGACAACCTTGACGCCTGATGGGTGTGAGCCCGGATGTTAGGTAACCATATCCCAAACCTAGATCAGATTCTGGTCAAAGGTGGGCAACCCCTGTAAAGAGTTAGAAAGATTGGATCAACCTATGAATGGAAGCTGCATGTCATAATTGAGGCCACACATTTTGTGGAAGAAACGTGTCCCCAAAGCTCACCTTCCAGCAAGGGGGTCAACATAACGATGTCACTGCAGGGTCTGAAGACAAGATCGCAGCTTGAATGTAAAGGCAGGGCAATGCTAGATTCCCAGGCAGAGCAGATAATTTGTGCTCATGGTGAAGGGCCTGATTTACTCAGGCAGGGAACATATCCATCACTGACCAGCTAAGAATTTGAAGCATGTTTCCTAGTATTTCTATGTATGGAAAACTGCAGAGTACAATACTTTGGAAATCTTGCATCCTCCAGTTAGCTGGATCTGTAAGTTGAGGAACAAGTCACCAGTGTAAGCTGCAAGGAATATCCAAGTTCAGCCTGCACAATGCAAAACCTGACCACCACTTCTGCAAGAGACAAAAGAATTACTCTATGCAAATTGGGTGTACAAGGCTAGACAAGGAACAGCCCAAAAAATTCCTGTCCTGAAGCCAAGGGTCATCTTCAAGGACCGGTTAACTGAAGGTAGACATATTGTGTGTGATACAGATGTCAGATCTAACAACAAAGCATTCTCCAACCCAAATTCGCACAGAATCTCAAATGAGCAATCCTAATCCCCCATCATCTCGGATGCCTTCTGGTCAAGCAACAAGAAGGTGGCTGACAGATCGTTCCTCTTGTAAAGATGGACCAAGTTCTGGACCATATGGATTTTATCATTTATGATATAACTGGGATGGTGTAGGATTGATGAGGGTAGGACCTGTTATCCAGAATGGTGCCAAGGCAGAAAGGCATTGCCCTAGCAAACGTTTTGTATTCATTTCTGAGTGGGGAGACTTGGTACCAATTTTTAAGGTGTTGGTAACCCTTCTTTGTCAGTAGAGTTAGAACAGCCCTATGCTCCTCGCCCCCATGACTGGCACATGAGTTGTTCTCCATGAAGTCCCAGTCTGCAAATCCCATTCCTAGGGATCTGCCCATGGAGGGCGCTGGTGAGCTCATGTAGACAGACACATTTAGATGTTTGGTACTGTCTGAATCAATCTGCATCAGGTTCTCCCACAGAACTGTGCACATGTCCTCATTGGATGTGGGGGGAACAAAGTGGTGTAATAGGTTCAGATGTGAATGTTGGTATTCTCAGTGTCTGAGGCATCTTTCAATGTCTGCTATGTTAATGAGCTGCTTATGGAACCCATGCCATTTTTCTAGCAAGTAGAAGAGGAGGGAAATATGGTCCAGTCTGGACTTGCGAATTCATTCATGGAGCTTGGACCTAGCAAATTACGTCCCTCACCATGCCAGCCTTTTTTATATGCCTCCTACAGGCTTGATCCTTGACAACCTGACTGCGATCTTATTCCAGGCTGAGTACCTCCTCCAAGCTTCTCGATCCTGGCTATCTCATTGTTGTCCCCTTTCACATACTGCTGATATAAAGATATGAACGTATTTTGTTTTTTTAAATTCTGAATTGAAATTCTGTTTTGAGGCCAATGCTTGAAACAAATGTCTGCAAGTTGTGAAAAAGTAAGTTTTGACACTCACAACAAGCATCATTAACAACTATTTAGGGGAAGCAATAGCCTAGAGATATTACCTGTAGGCTCTTAATCCAGAAACCCAAGTTCGAATCCTGATCGCAGATGATAGAATTTGAATTCAGTAAAAATCTGGAATTGTGTCTAACAATGACAATTGCTGTTGTCAGGAAAAGTCCATCTGGCTCACTAATGTTGTTTGAACTGCTGTTCGTACTCCGTTTGGCCTATGTGTGACTCAGGCACACACCAATATTTTTGACTCTTAACTGCCCTGTGGGCAATTAGGAATGGGCAGTAAATGAGTCCTGGCCAGTGATGCCCACATCTTGTGAATGAATAATTTGCTTTTGCCTTGGAATTGTGTGGCATGCTGTTATTTACCATATAGCAGCCTAAGCCTGGATGTTGTCAAGACCTTGCTGCATTTGGACATCTGAGGAACCGAGCATTGTGGAATTATCAGCAAGTCTCTCCATTTCTGACCTTTCAATAGAAGGAGGATCTTTGAAACAGCTGAAATGAACAGACAAAGGACATGATCCCGAGGAACTGTCAGCATATAAAAACTCTTGGTGCCAAGAATATTATGCTCTTAGTCGCACTGAATTATATTTGCTAGCTGAAACAATCTATTCTGCTTAGAGTCCTTTTGCAAGTGTGAAATGTTTCCACTTGGCATAGTGTCAGCACAATTAAGGGGAGGCAGGAGAAGAATGGCAAGTACACACTTTTGATGTCCTATGGGTTATGATTTATGAGTTTTTTTTCTCTTCTGCAGGTCACTTACTTCAGTCTGTGGTATTACAATAAGCAGAATCAATCTCGATGGGTGGATCTGGAAAAGCCCATGAAAAAGCAGTTAGATAAATATGCCATTGAACCTACTGTTTATTTTGGTGTGGTATTCTACGTACCAAGTATTTCACAACTTCAGCAGGAACTTACAAGGTATGGAATGTCAAAACTCAATGGTAGATGTCATTAGAAGAAACATCTCGATATGGTCTTCAAGTTAGCACTTGAACGATTAATCGTGACCGCTAGCTTTGATTTAATAGGCTATTCAATATAGTGTATAACATTTGCAAGCCCAAAATTAAAAATGGAGTAGTTTCTTTGGATATAGCTTGTTAAACATTGATATTAAAGTAAATATCAAAAATTCCCCCCATCCTGATTCTCAGTGTAATGGAATGTCTAGTTAGTTTACTGGTGAATGTGAAATTAAATGAAACAAACTTCTACAAACTTTTAAGTTATCCTGAGATATCCAGCCCATTTTCTAATGTTGATTGGAACCACGTAGGATTTGGCCCACAACCTCTTAATTTAAGTTTACGTATAGAAGTTGACTGATCTCATCTGGGACTGTGATGAGGGTTAAAGTATGGTCCAGAATACTCTTGGTGAAGAAAAGAAAAAGCTTGACTAACATTTGTATCATTCTTTGTACAGTAACTACACGCATAGTTGGGAAAGAAACTTATTTATATGCTTAATTGCTACAAGCATTGCACCTTGTTTCTGCAGATTCCAGTATTATTTACAATTGAGGAAAGATGTTTTGGAAGGCCGCATACCTTGCACACTAGACCAAGGAATTCAGCTTGCAGGTCTAGCTGCACAGGGTAAGGAATGATATACAATTGATTCCAAAGTCTAAATGATGTATCACCTTTTAATACAGTATTTTAGGGCAGTTATGAGAGTTACATGTCTGTTCTGATTTTCCAATTAATCTTGTCTACCTTGCTTAGAGACCATGGACTAATGAGGTGGAAATTGCAGAGCTTCTGGCTATAATCTTCCAGTTCTCCTTTTGATATGGGGGGGTGTGCTTGAGAACTGGGAAATTACAAAAGTTACACCTTAATTCAGAAACACATCTAAGAATTAGCTCAGAAACCAGTTAAGTAATTTTACAGATGGGAAAGCTTTTTAAAAAAGGGCAAATTTACTCATCAATTTGATAAGTGTGAACTAATCAAGGAATGTGGCACAAAGATTTGTTAAAGACAATTTGTCTTTATCTTGGTTGAACTTTTCGTAATCGAGTCATAGAGATGTACAGCATGGAAATAGACCCTTCAGTCCAACTCGGCCATGCCGACCAGATATCCCAACTCAATCTCGTCCCACTTGCCAGCACCCAGCCCAGATCCCTCCAAACCCTTCCTATTCATAAACCCATCCAGATGCCTTTTAAATGTTGCAGTTGTACCAGCCTCCACCACTTCCTCTGGCAGCCTATTCCACATACGCACCACCCTCTGCATGAAAAAGTTGCCCCTTAGGTCACTTTCCCCTCTTTCCCTATATCTTTCCCCCCTCACCCTAAACCTATGTCTTCTAGTTCTGAACTCTTCCCACCATAGAGAAAAGACCTTGTCTATTTACCCTATCCATGTCCCTCATGATTTTAAAACCTCTAAGGTCACCCCTCTGCCTCCCAGGCTCCAGGGAAAACAACCCTAGCCTATTCGACCTCTCCCTATAGCTCAAATCCTCCAACCCTGGCAACGTTCTTGTAAATCTTTCCTGAACCCTTTCAAGTTTCACAACATCTTTCTGATAGGAAGGAGACCAGAATTGCAAGCAATATTCCAAAAGTGGCCTAACCAATGTCCTGTACAGTCGCAACATGACCTCCCAACTCATGTACTCAATACTTTGAATAATAAACGAAGGCATACCAGACACCACCTTCACGATTCCATCTACCTGCAACTCTTTCATGGAGCAATGAACCTGCACTCCAAGGTTTCTTTGTTCAGCAATACTCCCGAGGTCCTTACCATTAAGTGTATAAGTCCTGCTCAGATTTGTTTTCCCAAAATGCAGCACCTCGCATTTATCTAAATTAAACTCTATCTCAGCTCATTGGCTCATCTGATCAAGATCCCGTTATAATCTGAGGTAATCTTCTTTGCTGTTAACTGCACCTCCAATTTTGGTGTCATCTGCAAACTTACTAACTATACCTTTTAAGCTCACATCCAAATCATTTATATAAATGACGAAAAGTAGTAAACCCAGCACTGTTCCTTGTGGCATTCCACTGGTCACAGGCTTCCAATCTCGCCACCACCCTCTGTCTTCTACCTTTTGAGCCAGTTCTGTATCCAAATGGCTAGTTCTCCCTGTATTCCATGAGATCTAACCTTGCTAACCAGTCTCCCATGGGGAGCTCTGTCGAATGCCTTACTGATATTGAAAGGCCAGTAGGGTGGATGTTGATAGTATAGTTGACATGATGTAAATGGATTTCCAGATGGCAAACATAATAAGCCTATCAGCAGCATTGAAGTCCATGGAATAAAATATAGAACTGACATTGACTTGAAGTTGACTGAAAGGCAGCAACCACAGTAGTCATGAACAGTTTTTCAGACTGAAGGAGTGATTCTCCAGGTTCAGCACTAGAGTTGTTGGTTTTCTTGATCTATATTAATCTGGATTTGGGTGTTCATTGTGTGTCTGCTCTGCCACAAGACAGGTCTTTGACTCATTGTCTCTGCTTCATCTGTGCTTTTTGTTTTATTAGTGGTTTTATTGTTGACAGTGGTTTACCATTGCCGTTCACTGTCAGACAGGGTGAGGAGATCCCAAGTCTTGCTGAATTGGAAAGGGAAACAAACCTTGCGTCATTCTGATTTTTACTGAACCACATGAATGCTATCTAAACAGTTGCGCAGTTTGGTCAAATTTGGATGTTCGAGGCATAATTTTAGAATTTACAGATAACTCAAAACTTGGATGTACTGTGACTTTGAACACAAGTAGGCTATGGAATGGATAGACATCACATGTATAATTCATTTCTGAGAAGTGTGAAATGATAGTATTTTTATTTGTCATGGAATCTGGGCATCTCTGGCTAGGCCAGCATTTACTACTCCTCCGTCATTACCCTTGGAGAAAATGGTGGTGAGTTATTGTCTTAAATCACTGCCATCCTAGGTAGGTATGATAGTACTCTCACAATCCCTTTTTTAGGAAGGGAGTTCCAGGAGTTTGACTTGATGACAGTTCCAATTTGGGATGGTGTGTGGCTTAAAGGAGATCTTCATGTGGTCATGTTCCTATTTATCTGCTGCCCTTATTTTAGGTGGTCGCGGTCACAGATTTGGAAGGTGTTTCGGTGAATTGCTATACTGCATTTTGTAGATCTTTCAGTTGTATCAGTGCGGCAATGAAAGAAGTGGATGAGTTGTGAATCAAGTGGGATGCTTTGCTTTGAATAGTCTGGAACTTCTTGAGTGTTACTGACGCTGCCCTCATCCAATCAAGTTTAAAAAAATTTCAGTATACTCTTGACTTGTGATTTGTAGATGGTGGGCAGTCACTGGGGAAAACAGTGGTGAATTACTTGCTGCAGAATTTCAAGCAAGTGTGTTGTATAAACAGTATTTATGTGGGTGGCCCAGCTCAATGGTCAATGGTAAGTCCCAATACTTTGAAAGTGAGTGAGTCAATGGTAATGCCCTTGAGTATTAAGGGAAAATGTTTAATTCTCTTGTAAAATTGGTCATTGCTTAGCACTTTAGTGGCATGATGGTCAGTTACTGCATATTGGTTTCAGTCTTGATGTTGCTCAGGTCTTGTTGCATATGGGCATGGACCGTTTCAGTATCTGAAGAGTTGTGAATAGTGTTCAACATTGTACCTGAGCAAATGCCCCACTTCTGACCTTCTGTAATGGAAAGAGGATGATCGATGAAACAACAAAGATGATTGAGCTGAGGAGCACCCACAGATCCTGGAGCTGAGGTGGTTTGACTTCAAACGACTACAACCCATCTTCCTCTGCACTTGATATGACTTCAACCAGAGGAGAACTTTCACACTGATGCCTATTTTTTCTGGGATTCCTTGATGCCATGCTTGGTCAAATGTTAAGGATAGTCATTCTCACCTCACCTCTTGCATGCAGGTCCTGTTGTCTATGTTTAGATAGCAGCTGTAATGTCAGGTGCTAAATGGCCCTGATGACCCAAACTGAGCATCCATGGCATATTATTCCTTAAGTACTGCTTAATAGCACTGTTGATGACCCTTTCCACCTATTTACTAATGATTGAGAGTAGACTGCTAGGTTGGTAATTGTCCTACTTTTTATTCACATGAAACAACTGAGCCTTTTTCTACATTGTCAGGTAAATTGTAGTTTTGTGGTGTAAAAAAACAACTTGGCTTGGGATGTGGTCAATTCTGGACTACAAATCATCTCTACTATAGCTGAAAAGTTGTTTAGGCTCATAACCTTTACAGATCTTTCATCAGTTTCTTAATCTTCTTGTGGAGAGAATTGAATTGACTGAAGGCTGGCATCTATCATGGGACCTCAGATGAATCATCCGTTCAACACTTCTGGCCAAAGGTGGATGCAAGTGCTTCTGCCTTGTCTTTTGCACTGTTATGCTGGCTCCTCCCATCTTTCAGGCTGGGAATGTATGTGAAACCACCTCTTTAATTATTCATCACAATGCAAGGGTGCAGAGCGTGGATCTGATCTGGTAATTTTTGGGATTGCTTAGTCTGTTCCTGCTGTTTGGCATACAAGTCGTTTGTTTTAGCTTCATCAAGTTGATATTTGTTTTAGGAACATCTGATGCTGGCATGCCATTCTGCATTCTTCGCTGAACTATGCTTGATCTCCTTCCTTGATGGTAGAGTGGGAAATTATGTGGTTGACTACTGTTCTATTGCTGATCACCAGTTATACCACATGAAAATCAGTTGTGAGTTGCTAGATGTGTTAAAAATCTGTCCCATTTGGTATGATGTCAATGTCTCAGGAGTGTATGTTACATAAGATGGGGCCTCATTTACAGTGCAATGACCACTCCTCTGATACCGTTATGGACAGACACATTTGGTAAGGGCAAGGTCAAAAGTTTGAGCAACAAGTGAAACTAGCTTTTCCAACAATTTTCATGTTGCAGAAGTCGACATCAAATGTTGGATGCTTTGCAAGTCTTAGAGTCATAGATATATAGCATGGAAACGGTCCAACGTGTCCATGCCGGTCAAATATCTCAACCCAATCTATTTCCACCTGCCAGCATCTGGCCCATATCCCTCCAGGCGCTTCCTATTCATGTACCCATCCAGATGCCTTTTAAATGTTGCAATTGTACCAGCCTCCGCCACTTCCTCTGGCAGCTCATTCCATACCCGTATTACTCTCTGCCCTTGGGTCTCTTTTATATCTTTCCCCTCTCACCCTAAACCTATGCCCCCTAGTTCTGGACTCCCCACCCAGGGAAAAGACTTTGTCTATTTATCCTACCCATGACCTTCATGATTTTATAAAACCTCTAAGGTTACCCCTCTGCTTCCAACACTCCAGGGAAAACAGCTTCAGCCTATTCAGCCTCTCCCTATAGCTCAAATCCTCCTACCCTGGCAACATCCTTGTAAATCTTTTCTGAACCCTTTCAAGTTTCACAATATCTTTCTAATAGGAAGGAGACCAGAACTGCTTGCAATATTCCAACAGTGGCCTAACCAATGTCCTGTACAGCTGCAACATGACCTCCCAACTCCTGTACTCAATACTCTGACCAATAAAGGAAAGCATACCAAACTCTTTCTTCATCATCCTATCTACCTGCAAGTGTGGACTGATTTTATGTGGTGAGAACTTTGTTTATTGTGAGCAAATGAAGTGTGTAATGATATGATCTGCCAGTCTTTGGGACATTTACAGCCTTGTATGTCTGGCAACAGACCAGTATTAAAATTCTTACACCATGTTATTCTGCATATTACACTAATGCATGTCTTTTTCACTTGATGGCAGCATCCTATTAGTGGTAAATATCACTTGTGTTGCTCCTATATGGTGGCAGTGTGAAACAGTTTGCCTGTTGCTCAGACTTTTGAGGTACCTTTATCTGAGGTATTGTGAGTGCTTTTCATGTTTAAGGACTTGATGGATAATCTTGAGTGTATGAAGAATTGTGTGACAACCAATTTAGGGTTGTTTTTGGTCTTAGTGTGATGCGGTTGTGTGGATGGGAAGCTATTTATAGGGCCTAGGTCTTTGTAGGTACAAATAACATTTACTTTTTTTTAAACTTGAAATAAAGTGATGAAAGCATGTGAATCTGGCATTAGTATTGAAAAGAAATGTTTGTACTGACACCTGAATTGATGCTCTACATTGACACCTCCCTAATTAAACAATCTCACAAATAAGCAGCTAATCAAGGATGATTTTTAAATCTTCATAGACTGGGGTGAACGGGGTGGAGAAGGTGGTACAAGACAGCAAGAAGAAAAAAGTCTAAACAATAAGATAACACTTTCCAGAACATGCATTTTCATTAGAAACAACAAGATTGAGCACGATACTTGTCCAATTGGTAGCTTATTGAAAGGGAAATGTTTGAACTGGTGAGAGATAAATATATTGCTGGTTTTCAGCTCAACAAGTACTGAAACAAAGAAGTCCAGAAATTGATTTCAAAATGTACTACTACATGTAGGTTTTAAAAATCATGATGATATTATGGTATAGAGGAATGACAACACCTAATTAAAAATTAGTTTAATAGCCATTTGATAGTACATAATAGAGTATTGCTGAAAGACCTTTGTCGAATCTTTTCATTTTGCACTTAGGACATTTCGCAACATTGCTAGGTCAAGGGGGAAAAAAAAACAACTGTACAGGAGGAGAGTGTTAATTAGTTCACAAGTGGACGGACTGACTGGTAGCAGCATTGCCATGCAAAGAGCATCAGTTAAGAGATAATTGACTTGACTTAACAGTCTGGCTTTGTTTTAAATTTCAATCCAAGCAGGTTGATAAATTAATTTCTCAGCACAATGCCCTGACCAGAGAATGACTGTAGCTATTATGCACTATCAAATGGCTATTAAACTAATTTTTAATTAGGTGTTGTCATTCCTCTATACCATTGTTAGCGCGGATGAAATGATCTTCAGTCTGAGCCCAGAGTGCGGTTCGACAATCAGTAACTTTATTAAAGTATGTAACGCCGGCGGAGACCAATCGAGGTTTGAATCTCGATTGCTCTAATGTTTCCCGTGCGATGTTACAAGTTATATACTTCATGAGTCAGGATGTAGGAGATTGGGTATGAATGAGTGTGAATGGTGGTACTCATGGCTGGAGTATGTGTGAATGTCAAGCTTCCTGCCGTCCTCGGAGAGTCGGCAGCATACACAAAAGGTGTGTTGTTCATTTTTATGTGAGTGGGTCCGGGTGCTATCTGCTTGTCTCTCCGTGAGGGCTGAAGGCTAGCACCCCGCTTTGTTACTTCCAAAGTGTTAGGTTCATCCTTTTGTGTATGACTGTTTTACATGATCAGGTTATGCGTGTGCGTCAGTTGGAGTCTTGACGAGATTATAAAGTGGGTTTCGATCTGTGAGTCGTGACCATTGTCTGGAGTCCTGACTAGTGTCTGGTCTGGTGTGTATTTGGATCTGTCTTTGGATCCCTTCTCCCAATACTGTTTGCTTTAAAATGGATACTGCTGGCTTAAAATGGATACTGCTGGCTTAAAATGGATACTGCTGGTTTTCCCGACGTGGGCCTTGCTCCACGGTAAACACGGGACGGTTTATGCCCGCCTTCACCATGAATATTGTGATGATTTTTAAAACCTGCATATAGTAGTGCATTTTGAAATCAATTTCTGGACCTCTTTGTTTCAGTACGTGTTGAGCTGAAAACCAGCAATATATTTATCTCTCACCAGTTCAAACATTTCCCTTTCAATAAGCTACCAATTGGACAAGTATCATGCTCAATCTTGTTGTTTCTAATGAAAATGCATATTCTGGAAAGTGTTATCTTATTGTTCAGCCTTTTTTTTTCTTCTTGCTGTCTTGTACCACCCTCTCCACCTCTGTCTTCACTCCTGCTTCCTCCAGTCTATGAAGATTTAAAAATCATCCTTGATTAGCTGCTTATTTGTGAGATTGTTTAATTAGATAGGTGTCGATGTAGAGTATCAATTCAGGTGTCAGTACAAACATTTTTTTTCAATACCAATGCCAGATTCGCATGCTTTCATCATTTTATTTCAATAGCAGTTATTTTGCCTGTATTACTACTGAATAAAATATAACCCAAAATTTTACCGATATTGCTGGTTCTAATTTTTTCCTGATTTATGAAATAGATGTCAAATCCTTGCTTATCAAAATACTCTCCAGAGTCTCTTTGATTAACTGTGTACTCTGATATTTCTCTGGTTTTGTGTTTACAGCTGATTTTGGAGACTATGATCAGTATGAATCCCAAGACTTCCTGTACAAGTGTGATCTTTTTCCAGTTGTAAGTTCTGTTAGCATATTTTGCACAAAAGTTTAAATGCTTAACACTTGAGCATAAATGTTATTTTGAAGCAAACGACTTCTGGGTATTAGAAATAGGAAGTACTGTTTTTACCCAATCCTGACTTATTGCGGGCTCTGTTCCAAACTCGCTCACTGCATGTGACACCTTTTTATATAGCACTTTTAATGTAATCAAAAGCCCAAAGACATTTCACATGCCTATTATTAAACTAAATATAATAATACCAAGTCATGAGATGTTAGCTATATGACCAAAAACTTGGTCAAGCAGGTAGGCTTTAAGGAATGCTTTTAAAGGAGGAAATGAAGTTGAGAGATAGCGATGTGTGGGGTAGGTATTTCAGAGCTCAAGGTAGAGATAACTGAAAGTGCAACCACCAATAGAACATTTAAAATGGATGCTGAAGAGACCAGGATTAAAGGAACCAGATGTTGGAGGGTTCTGCAACTTGAGATTACAGATATGGAAGGTGCATCAGCCAATGAGGGTTTGAAGAATGAGAATTTTAACATTTATGGCTACGAATCAAAAGGAACAACCTTTTTCCATCAGTGCTGGAACAAGATAAATGTGATGTTAGATTAGCAAACTGACATCAGCAAGTCATTTGCAATATTATGGAAAGTGAGCAAATGCTTAAGTTAGAACCTTGCCCACTGTCTTGGGGGGGAGAAAGAACTAAAACTATTGAGCTTGTTAAAAACCCAGTTGAATGTAGTATTTCCTCTGCTCCATTTTTCATTAATTGGATTGGAAAATGTTTGATAATGATTTATGCCAGATATGAAAGATAGACAGGTAATATGGTCTGCAAGTGGGACCGTGGCGCTGTGATGCATCAACATCTTTTGGTGTTAGTGGCAGCATTAGACTTATTCACTCTCTTTTATATTGTCATAGCAAAGAGAGAGAGAAAAAAAAATCAACCACACGGAGCTATAAAATTGGCGTTATCCTGGCCAAAGAATCTGATTGAACTTTGCTACCAGATGGCAGGACTGGGTCATCACAGTTTGAGGGTGAGGGCAGAGTTGACAAAACCATTTGCTACAGAAATGTTCCAGTCGAGGGCTGGAGGCTAGACAATTAGAATTTTCAAAATGGAGTTGTAAGTTAAAGTAAATAATTTTACCTTGAATACTCAAATTTATTTCTCTGCTTAAAACAGTCCAAAGAGCACTTAACATTACATGTGAAAATTATATTTGAGTAGTGTCATAAAAGTTTGTTTTATTTATCCTGTGAAACTGAAGTGAAGCCAAACATTTTATTCAATACAGTGTCAAATACAGAAGGCTTTGTTTAATTTACATTATTAACAAGACTGTTTTATTTTTTTACCTTGCTATTCCACGACAACACCTCTGACTTTGCAAAGAATTGGATTCAAGATGAGCGAATGCTTCAAGAAGCAACACAGAAAGTTGCTTCATTACATCGGAAATTCAGGTGAAGTATATATTCTATATTAATCTTAGCACCTTATTGTAAGGTTTTTGGGTGTACTTCAGCTTTAATTGCAAGACCTAAGTCAGTTGCAGTTAGAATTAATTCTAATTCAGTCATGTTACGAAGTGTTGGTGGGAGTAGAACCTGGATCTTCTAGCCCAGAGGCAGAGAAAATGATGTTGCCACAAGACTCTCAAATTATAGTTATAGACTTAGTTTTGACCCATTCCAGTTACAAATATATCTTCTCATGTTTTGCAGAATCTATAAAGTTTTTCATAACAATTACAAAATAAATGTGCTTAATAAAAACAGTTGGCTTTCAATCTCTGTGCTGCAAGTTATATACTTTTTGACTCCGGTACCTTTTTTATAATCAAACTTCCTTCATTTACATTGAACTAAGGTTCAGGCCTTATTAACCTTTACTAATCACTAGCCCCTGTGCATATTTAGAGGCATTCTGAACTCTAATTAGTTTTATTAGTTCATGGTTAATCTTGGATTCGTTAAATAATATGTCCAGTACCTGATTGGTTTCTTTTAAAGTATTGGTCTTTTTAATAATATCATTTTCTACTGTCTCCTCATTCATTCTTTAATATGCCAGTCATTTTTTTGAGCATTGTAACAACTTGTTCTCCCCTTAAGAATTCCATAGCTCATTTTGAAGATAAGATTGAGCAGACGCATTTAAAGTTTGCTGGTACAGAGTATCGAGTGTTACTTCCTAAATCACCTCAAATTATACATTTGAGATTCTATTAATATCCTTTTAAATACAGAAGCTATGTGGAACTCCACAGTAACTTGATTTTAACATAATCTAAACCACAAAATAACCAAACAGGCTATTACACAGGCCAAGCGTGCTTTGTTGTTTTCATATACAAGTGTGCCTTTGAATAAACCTGTCGCCGCATCAAAATTGTTTCCACTTTTTAATGAAGGTAGCATCTGGTATGCTTTCCTTTTATTGGTCTGAGTATGAGTACAGGAGTTGGGAGATAATGTTGCAGCTGTACTGGATGTTGGTTAGGCCACTGTTAGAATATTGCGTGCAGTTCTGGTCTCCTTCCTATCAGAAAGATGTTGTGAAACTTGAAAGGGTTCAGAAAAGATTTACAAGGATGTTGCCAGGGTAGGAGGATTTGAGCTAAAGGGAGAGGTTGAATAGGCTGACGCTATTTTCCCTGGAGCGTGGGAGGCTGAGGAGTGACCTTACAGAAGTTTATATAATCATGAGGGGTATAGATAGGATAAATAGACACAGTCTTTTCCCTGGGGTGGGGGGGGCAGGGGGGACCTAAAAGAGACCTAAGGGCCATACATACAGTGGTACATGTATGGAATGAGTTGCCAGAGGAAGTGGTGGAGGCTAGCACAATTGCTGCATTTAAAAGGCATCTGGATGGATGTATGAATAGGAAGGGTTTGGAGGGATATGGGCCAGGTGCTGGCAGGTGGGACTGGGTTGGGATATCTGGTTGGCATGGGCAAGTTGGACCAAAGGGTCTGTTTCCGTGCTGTACATCTCTATGACTAAGTCATGTTCTCCAGATAACGTTTTATTTTAGACAATGTATGAAAGGTATGAGGTTAAAGTCTGTCGATATCCAAATCTTGAGCCAGACTAGTTCTATTTCCAAAGTAGGAATTTGTAAACTATGACATGGATTGCCTGCTTGCAGATTGTGCGCTTTTTGAGAAAAATAGAGTATATCTGCAAATACAATTCTGCTAATACAAATTCACCCCATAGACTAATATGAGTGAGAGTGAGCGTGAGCATGTTTGCATGCTTGGTAAAGTGTGCGTGTGTGTGTGAGTGAGATGGAATATACACCTGAGAGGTCGTGGGTGCGTGTGTGTGTCACAAATTCCTATTTAGGAAATAGAACAGGTATGACTCCAGATTGGGATATAGACAGACTCTAACCTCATACCTTTTACTGCATTGTCTTAGCTGAACTGTCACTTTTTTTTAATGAACCACCAAATCTACAACCCATTCCAGAAGATAAAAGACTTAATAGCAATCTGTTTGTTCAATGTATCTTTTCAGTTGTATGACACTGCAACCTTTTGCTAAAAATTCTACGTCTTATGACCGCCTTCCAAAGCCATCTGATGAAGGAGCAACGCTCCGAAAGCTAGTGCTTCCAAATAAACCTTTTGGACCAAAACCTGATGTTGCGTGATTTTTAACATTTTCACTTTTGTCAGCTTAAGTTTACATTAGCCACATAATCAATCCCCTTACTTCTGACCATTGCATAGCTTACTTATGGAAACAGTTTTTCTAATGACAATATTTAAATAGAACATCATTTCATTCTTCACTTGTTTAATCCAGTCAAATTTTTTATTTGTTATAAAACAAAGCTCAATCCCACATCTCCATGGCCTGCTGAAGGGCACGACAGAACATTGAGATATGTAGTCAGTGTCCCATTCAACAAAAATTCTGATCTCTGTTGTGGCCAAAAGTGAATGGTAGATCAGACTTCGTGGGCTGAATGGCCAAATTCTGCTCCTTTATCTGATGATCTTGTGTGTGAAATATATCTAATAGAGATCAAAGATTTGCTTTTGGAAAACAGTGAAAAATTAGAATGAAGTGATTATATTTATGTATCTTACTAGCAGTTTCAGACAGCATGTCTGTGTGAAACATTGCCATCAGCAGTTGGTACATTACCATCAGCACAACCAAGGAACAGAAGAGCGTTTGATCTTTGAAAGATATTGTTGTGTACACTATAAGATGCAAGAGCAGAAGTGGGCCATTCAGCCATGAAGTATACTCTGCCACTCAATGAGATCATGGCTTTAAATACAAAATTGTGATACAGAATCAATGATCTGTTAGGTTTAGTCAGAGTAAATTGACTGTGTATACATTGAAAGATTATGCAGTTAGATTAAATGAAAACAGCAAGAATATAGTAAGAGAGCCTTACAGCCAAAGAACAACTGTTACTTTTAAATGGAGAGATTTTGAAAATTTTTTCCAAACTTGGAAGAGTGAGTAAGATTAACTTATGGAAGCCTTTTGTCAAACCAGGTCTGTTTTAATTGTTTTTAATTTCTCAGTGTTTATAAAGTATTATCTTGCTATTTCATGTGTTAAAGTTTGCTAATACTTCAAATATTTTGTTTTGATTTGCTGTATTTTTAGGGGGCTTACTCCATCTGAGACAGAGTTATTGTTTCTTCAGGAGGTGGTGAAAATGGAAGGTTATGGTCATGAAAACTATGCAGCCAAGGTATGGTAGAGGAGTTTTGAATAAGATTAAAAGATACAAATGAACATAGCGCTTCTAATAAAGAAGGTTTTGGGAGCGTTTTAGTCAAAAATACAAAAAAGTAAAAGTAAGTCTAAGTGAAACTGGCCCCCAATTCTCAGCATTTCTAATTGCACAGACTTAATTGCAAATATATTTACATTTTTTAGTTTCTTATACAAAAATTTGCAACACAGAGCAGCAGTGATAATCTTGCTTTGGTGAGAAAAGAAAAATATTCATATGGATTGGCAAAGTAACATACGTCATAGCATTGAATGTACCTAATAGTCCTAAGCTGCAAAGGACTTTTTAAAACCTCTGTATAGTTACAGTTTATTCTGGCTAATAATTCAATGTTGTCATCTCTTGCATTTTGGCCCAGATCTTTGAATTTCCCATTTCTGATCTAGCTCAGACAAAAAGTTTCGGCTTAACCTTTGTACAATTGTTTGGGCCCCAACTTTTGATGTAGGATCATCCCATCAGATGCAACCTAACAAACCACACCAGTAACATTTATGTGAATTTTCACAAAAGCCCTTTTACAGCAAGATGTGCTATAATCCAATAATTAAACACACCCTAAAGGTCCTAGGTACTGAAGGAAGCTAGTTGTGTAAGGTGGGTTAGAGTAGGATGCGAGATGGGTAGGTAAGGGGTAAGATGGAACAGGTTTGGTTTTGCGGTGGGTCAGATGCTTCAAGGGTGTTAGTGTTTAATTAAGCTGTTAGTTTCATAATTATCAAAGAGTCAAAACCAATTGGTATCCCTATAAAGTTTCCTGAATAACTAACTATCCAGGTAAGTGTGAGAACCTTCCAAATGCACCTTCTCAGAATTGGGTATTTATGGTCTGGAAGCCTCCAAACACAATTACCCATCAGAAGTTTAAACTACCTAGACAGTTACTGCAAAGTCAACACATTGGGACTTAAGGCAGATTCAAATGCACACCTGTAGGGGTTAGTCATTAGTAGATCTAGGCCATTAATGTTTGGTACGACTGTATGTGATCTAATAAATCATAACAGATGTAATGCCTGTGGAAACAAAGTTCAAACGTACACCATGCTGAAATATGCTCTTTGGACTATTTCAGTACATTACATCGATTTGAAGTAATTACAACAAATGTACATAAATCTATCCCTGTAATGACTTCAGAGGTTTTGCATATTGGAGTACTTACCCATTTTAATTTCAGTTGCTCTTCAAGAATTTTTTTATATAAATAGATGTAATGTCAAGACTGCTGCATCTGGAGTTCAGTGTGAACAGTGAAGTTATCAATTTTGAACCATGAAAGGATAGATCAGGGCAATTTCCAGGTGTTTTGAAGTTTAATACAGTAGATATTGAAAGAGACTTAGGATTCAGGTGCATAGATCTTTAAAATATCACGAGCAGATGCAGAAAATAATCAAGAGAATAGAATACAGGCTTTTTGTATCTAGAGGGCGAGAGTACGAAGTTGCAGAGTTTATGCCGCAGTTAAACAAAACACTGGTTAAAACCTATTTGGAGTACCATGAGCACATCTGAGCACAACATAGAGTCATAGAGATGTACAGCACAGAAACAAACCCTTTGGTCTAACTCGTCCATGCTGACCAGAGCCTAACCTATTCTAGTCCTGTTTGCTAGCACTTGGCCCATATCTCTCTAAACCCTTCCTATTCCTATACCCATGTAAATGCCTTTTAAATGCTGTAATTTTACCAGCCTCCACCACTTCCTCTGGTAACTCATTCCATACACACACCACCCTCTGTGTGAAAAAGTTGACCCTTGGATCTCTTATTTTTCCCCTCTCACCCTAAACCTATGCCCTCTAGTTCTGTACTCCTCCCACACCAGAGAAAATACCTTATTATTTATCCTATCTGTGCCCCTCATGATTTTATAAACCTGTATAAGGTCACTTCTCAGCTGATACTCCAGGGAAAACAGCCTCAGCCTATTCAGCCTCTCCTGATGGTTCAAATCCTCCAACCCTGGCAACATCCTTGTAAACCTTTTCTGAACCCTTTCAAGTTTCACAACATCTTTCCTTCCATTAGGAAGGAGACTAGAATTGCAAGCGATATTCCAAAAGTAGCCTAACCAATGTCCTTTACAACCACAACATGACCTCCCAACCCCTGTATTCAATACTCTGACCAGTAAAGGAAAGCATAGCAGACGCCGCCTTCATTATCCTATCTACCGGTGATTCTGTTTTTAAGGAGCTATGAGCCTGCACTTCAAGGTCTCTTTATTCAGCAACACTCCCTAGGACCTTACCATTAAGTGTATAAGTCCTGCTCTGATTTGCTTTTCCAAAA
The DNA here is from genome assembly GCF_020745735.1 of Hemiscyllium ocellatum. Taxonomy (NCBI): domain Eukaryota; kingdom Metazoa; phylum Chordata; class Chondrichthyes; order Orectolobiformes; family Hemiscylliidae; genus Hemiscyllium; species Hemiscyllium ocellatum. The sequence continues at coordinate 85,635,786 of NC_083408.1, forward strand.
TGCAACACTTCGCATTTATCTAAATTAAACTCCATCTGCCACTCCTCAGCCCATTGGTCCATTTGATGAAGATCCCGTTGTACTCTGAGGTGACCTCCTTCGCTGTCCACTACACCTCCAATGTTGGTGTAATCTGCAAACGTATTAACTATATCTCCTATGTTCGCATCCAAATCATTTATATAAATGACAAAAAGTAGTGTACCCAGTACTGATCCTTGTGGCACACCACTGGACTTCTACCTTTTAAGCCAGTTCTATATCCAAATGGCTGATTCTCCCTGTATTCGAAGACATCTAACCTTGCTAACCAGTGTCTCATGAGGAACCTTGTCAAATGCCTTACTGAAGTCCATATACATCTTCAGAAATATATATTGGCGTTAGAGGGAATACGATTTAGGTTTACAAGAATGATATGTGAACTTCAGGGGTTAAGTTTTATGGGGCGAAATTACACAAATCAAGCCTGTTTTCTCGAATTTAGAAGGTTAAGAGTCTGATAAAAGTCTTCAAGATTTAACAGGAAAAAACAGGGTAGATAAAGACAAACTACTTCCACTGTTTAAGGATCCTAAAACTAGGGGGGCATAGTGTAAAAATTAGGGCCTGACTGTTCTGGAGAGATGTTAAGAAGCACTCCTATGTACACAATGTTTTAAGAAGCTTCCATAAACATCAGTAGATGCAGATTAGTGGTTGTTTTTAAATCTGAGATAGGTATGTTTTTGTTAAGCAAAGATCGTAATGGATATGGGCCAAAGACAGATAAATGGAATTAGGTGCCAGATCAGCTGTGATCTCACTGAATGACAGAATAGACTCGAGACTGAATGGCCTACTTCTGTTCTGATGGTCCTGTGTTTTATGCATTACTAGTAATAGCTAGAGTTTTAAAAGCAATTATGAATATGTCCTAATCTGAAGTTTTACACTTAATGTAAATACCACATTAGGTAGAAACGTGAGTCTGCACAACAATGAGCAATTAAATAATTTAGATTATTATGAATACATTACAAATAAAATGAGGACTGTTCTATGGACATGATGCTCCCAACAGAGCTTCATCTCTTGGTTACACGGTGGATGAATTTATGATCCATTGTCTGCAAATTAAATTTACTACATAGTGTGTGTTGATGTTATAATATTACAAAGTTTTCAATTTCATCACAGTCTACACTTTTTCCTTCAGCATCTTTTGTGGCCTAAGTTAAAAATCACACAACACCAGGTTATAGTCTCACAGATTTATTTGGAAGTACAAGTTTTTGGAACACGGCAGTCAGAAATTTTGTTTTTCCAAATAAGTGTGTTGGGCTATAATCCGATGTTGTGTGATTTTTAACTTTATCCACCAAGTCCAACATTGGCATCTCCACATCTTTTGTGGTTGCATTGCAGTTTGCATCAACAGATCCCAATTTCTTATGAGTTGAAATCTACATCCTTATGTGCTGGTGTGAGAGAGGTGACAAGTCTAACAATTAATGTCAAATTGTGCTAAATTGTTTACTGGAAGGTGCTTGGAATGTCCCCGAGACACACTGCCACTTCCTTCTCAGATGACAGAAAAACATGTTGCAAAAAAACGGTCTAGAAGCTAGTTGTCCAGATTTATTAATAGAAAACGAAATAAGTGTCTAAAGTAGTAATACAGTACAAATTGAAAACTTGCTTAATTTATGAATAGATGTTACATTTGAAAAGTGAGAAATATTTCCAGATTTTTCAATAAGTCGATTGAATTATGACAATGACTTAATGATGATTACGCACACAGTTCACATTTTGCATTTCTTGTAAAAGCTAGTTAAATGCACAGCAAGATTATGAAATGCTCACAATTAAGAATTCTTATCAATGGTTCTGCTACCAGCTTTGCTTTGCTTGCATGATATTTATCGGAAATTCTACCACTCATTATTTTTAACCTCTTTATTATTTGTTTAGTTTTTTACTTTGCTCTAAACAAATAACCAAATTAAATTGGGGATAGTTTGTAGTTCTAGCAGAATTAGTAATTTTATTACTTGAGCTGCATGATTAAAAAATAATGAGCTATAGCATAACCAACTGACTGGAAATAGAAGAACGTGTGGACTGAAGATCAGAGTCGAGTGTGTGGTGCTGGAAAAAACACAGCATACGAGGAGTAGAAGTATCGACATTTTGGGCATAAACCTTTAATTGTGAATGATGCTTGTGGGCCGGGGGAGCTGAGAGATAAATGGGAGGGGGTGGGGCTGGGGCGAAGGTAGCTGCAAATGCAATATGTAGATGAAAGTGGGGAAAAGGCAATAGTACAGATGGGAAAAGTGACGGACAGGTCAAGAGGGTGGTGCTGAGTTGGAGGCTTGGGATTGGGATAATGTGGGGCAGGGGAAATGAGGAAACTGGTGAAACCTACATTGATCCCATGTGGTTGCATGGTCGCAAAGCGGAAGATGAGGTGTTCCTCCCCTAGTCGTTGGGTAATTAGGGTTTGTCATTGGAAGATGCCCAGGAGTTGCATGTCCTTGGCAGAGTGGGAGGGGGAAGTTGAAGTGTTCAGCCACATGGCAGTGAGGTTGGTTGGTGCAAGTGTCCCAGAGACATTCTCTGAAACAATCCAAAAGTTGGCATCCCGTTCCCCTGACATTAAAGGACTCTGCCTTTCTCATGTAAACGCTCCATCCTCCCCTCTGGCCTATCGCCTTCTCCCCCACCTTCATCTACCTATCACATTCTCAGCTTCTTCCCTGGCCCCACCTCCCCTCCTCCCATTTATCTCTCAGTCTCCTGGTCCGCAAACCTCATTCCTGACAAAGGGCTTATGCCTGAAACATTGATACTCCTGCTCCTTGGATACTGCCTGACCTGGGCTTTTCCAGCACCACACCCTGACTGGAAGTAGAACAAGTCTGCAGTGTATCAAATCCAGATGGCAGCTGGTGACAAATGGTGTTCCTCAAGGGTCAGTGTTGCGACCACAACTTTTCACTTTCATCATGAATGATCCAGATGAAGAAACTGAGGAAATTCTGGCTAAGTATGCAGCCGATTCAAAGATCGGTACAAGGCAAGTAGTATTGAGGTGGGGAGGTTGCAGAAGTGTTTGGACAGGTTAGGAGGATGGGCAAAGACATGGCAGATGGAGTGTAAGGTCTTGTACTTTTGTAAGAAGAATAGAAGCACGTACTATTTTCTAAATGGGGGAAGATTCAGAAATCTGAAGTGCGAAGAGACTTGGGAGTTCGAGTCCAGGATTCTCTCAGGGGAAATGTTCAGGATAATTCAGTTGTTAGGAAGGCAAGTGCAGTGTTGGCATTTATTTTGAGAGTACTTAAATATAAAAGCAGGGATATACATCTAAGGCTCTGGTCAACCCACATTTGGAGTATTGCGTTCAATTTTGGGCCTCGTATCTCAGGAAGGATGGACTGGCCCTGGAGTATGTTCAGAGGAGCTCCACGAGAATGGTCCCAGTACTAAAAGTTTAACAGATGAGGAATGTTCGAAGACTCTGGGTTTGTACCCAATTGAGCTCAGATGGATGAGGGGGGATCTAATTGAAACTTGCAGAATATTGAATGGCCTGGACAGAGTGGATGTTGGAAAGATGTTTCCATTGGTAGGAGAGACTAGGACCTGAGGGCACAGCCTTAGATTAAAGGGAAGAACTTTTTATAACTGAGATAAGGAAAAACTTGTGTGCACCCTAAGGAAAAACCAGAGTGTGTTGAATCTATGGAACTTGCTGCCACAAAAGGCTGTGGAGGCCAAATCATTCCATATATTTAAGATGGAGATAGTTTCTTGATTGTCAAGGGGATCAAGGGTTATGGGGAGAATGGGATTGAGAAACTTATGCTCAAAACATCGATTCTCCTGCCCCTCTGATTCCTGATGAAGGGCTGATACTTCAACCATTGATTCTCCTGCTCTTCAGATACTGCCTGACCACCAGTAGTTTTCCAGCACCTCAATCTTCGACTCTGATCTCCAGCATCTGCAGTCCTCACTTTTTCTCCCTGAGAAACTTAACAGCAATGATTGAATGGCAGAACAGACTCAATGGGCTGATTGGCCAAATTTCTGCTCTTATGGTCTTGTCATATTTTCAGAGTGCAGGAAGAATTTCTGAACCAAAATGTGCAAGGGAGGCAGTAGAGAGGAGAGTAATGACTTTTGAAACAGTAAACTAAGCCAAGCAAAAAATCTACTTGCAATCACAATGTCAACTGGTGTAAAGATTAGAACAATCCATATGAATTTGAGAAGATTGCCATTTCTTCTTTCTCCTTTTCTTTTGTAATTATAATATAACTTTACATAAGTCCTTGAATAGATATGACTCTAAATGTGGACTGTTAAAGCTCTATCATTTCATAATTACTGTATAATTCTGATTTTGTTTTTAAATGTTTGTAGGATAGCCAAGGGAATGACCTCCTTATAGGTGCGTGTTTGGAAGGCATCTTTGTGAAGCACAAAAATGGCAGGCCTCCCTCTGTCTTCAAGTAAGGACATGAAAAATTTATTTAATAATTTAATTACTTAATTATTGCATAACAGTATAAAGAAGCATTTTATTAAAATAGAATTACCAAGTGATGCTCCTAAATTAGTGTTAAAAATACTATTGCTGCAATTTGCTGATCAATCTGCCAGCTAAAAATGAGTAGTGTTGGTTTTTCTTCTTTCTAGCTCACTTCTTCCATTGTCATCAACGCTACTGTTTAGGGTGCACTTGATGGTAGTTCTAATGATCTGCTAAAGGTTACTTGGTTTGGAAGGCTTGATTATGCAGTTAGTTGAAGTTCATACGTTGTCCTGAAGTTCCCAGTCATGAATTTATCATAATTGTTTTTTAGAACCGGTTATAGATTGGATCTTCAAGGTGATCTTTTGGCAACATCCTGAGGGTGGCTCTCAATGCCTCGAGGTACCAGCCCACTTGTAGATCAGATACTGAGAACCATGACCAGTCCTGATTTGGACTCCGTTCCTTTTAAGATTACAGTGTCCAAAGATATAATGGAGATGTTTGCATAGTAATGAGAGTTTTCAATTAGATAAGAACTGGAGCAAATACCCTTCAATTCAGTGCTCCAAGTGCATTTAGATTAGTGTAAAGAGGACATTTACAAGGGGTAGAAAAACATATTGGTGAAATGTTATACAGATGCAATTAAAAGGAAGAGCCAGACAACTCTTATACTTTTGCAAAGATAGAGGCATCTCAACCCATTGTCAAGTTTCTTTTTGTGAAGAAGGAGAGGTTAATATATGACAGAAATAAAAGAAAATGAGATCTGAAGTACACATGAGCCTAGAGGTAAAAGCAATACCATCCTGGTTCCCTGTTCATCAGCTGAGGTGAAGCTGTAGGAGGTGACTAAAACAGTGACACAGTCTTTAGCTATTGTATGGACTTCCAGAGCACTTTTGGGAAATTTCTTCATAAGATACATGGTTTAAGTTGAAACCTGTGCAATTGAGGGCAAATGAAATACCAGATCAGGAAACTTGGTGAGTGGCAAGAGAACTCTAATTGGCAGGAGATGATTACTGAAATTTGCAAAATGTCAATGTTGTGGCCTCAGCTGCTCACCATTTAAGAATGATTTGGATGATAGGTTAGGCAAAATTGGTTATCTGGCTTTCAAAGTCTTATGGTTTTGTAAGCAGTGTAGGTGTATGCATAAAATCAGATATTAATTGAATAGGTGAAACTGTGATGAATGAATTTACATATGGGCAAATGAAAGTTCATTAACTTTGGACCCAGTGGATCCTAAAAGGATAGATCACAATACTTACTAAATGTTGAAAAGCTAGAATTAATGAAAATATAAACAGAATATAGTTCCGTGTCCATGGATTGTGTAGAATGGAACAAATGGTGATGAAAGTGCTTAATTGAATACTGATTTGTGTATCCAAAGAATTAGAATGCAACAGTTAAAAGTCATGCTCCAACTATGCACAACCCTGCTTAGATTATATCTGGAGCACTGCAGGTTATTTTAGGTACTGTATCTTAGGAAAAATATATTGATCTTATAAAGAGAGCGGTGCAGATTTTTTGAACAATTTCTGGAATCCAAGGGTTGAACAATGAAAAACAATAACACAATCTAGTCTTGTAATCGCTTGATTTTTTGATTAAGGATCACTCAAATTCTGAAAGTACAATGTTAACAAAAAGTAATAGAACTAGGGAGCAAAGCTTAACATAACATCAGAAGTGAAAAGGGTCTTAAACCCTAAGACCCTAAGTTATTTTAGTACCAACCATGGTTGCACTTCTACCTTTTGAACTGGGTTCATCTACCACTCCAGGATTTAAGCATAAAATAAAGGTTGACACTTCAATGAAGTACTGACAGTGCAGAACTCTGACCGAAGTTCTGTCTTTCAAAGCCCTGGATGCTGTGGTGGATTTATAGAATCCTGTTTTAATATTTTGATGACAAATATGTGATGATCTCCCCAGGATCTTGACCAATATTAATGCCTCAATTAAAGTCACATAAAAGCACAGATTACCTTGTCATTATAACCTTGCTGTTGTGAAGAGTTTGCTGTACAAATATTTGGGACTATGCTTCCCACATTGCAGCATGAATGTGGCAGCTATTGTTGAAGCAGCATGGGAGTTAATGCAATGTAAATTGTATTTGTTAAAGCCCCAGAAGTGACAGTTAATGTCTGGCAGATGAATTCATTGGGCTACTTTCATTTTCTTTGGAGCTCTATTCATTCAGACAAGTCAAATCTATTCCATCACAGAGTAGGTCCATATGGTGTGAATTGTGGACAGCTTTTGGAGAATTAGATGAGCCACTTGTTGTAAAATACCCAATCCCTAACCCTGTTCTTACATACACAGCATCTATGCGATGGTCCCTTCTAAGTTTCTGAGCAGTGGTCACCCCAAAATATTGTTGATTGGGACTTTGATTTTTCAGGGGGAGATTGTTAAATGCTTAATGGAGATGTGCTTTGCAAGTGATAAAATGCTATTTGATAGCCTTGTTGTTGGAACCTTTCATCACTTTGCCAATGATTGAGAGTTAATGACTTTTTCACGCAGAGGGTGGTGTGTGTATGGAATGAGCTGTCAGAGGAAATGATGGGAGCTGGTACATTTACAACATTTAAAAAGTATCTGGATGGATATACGAATAGGAAGGGTTTAGAGGGATAAGGGCCAAGTGTTGGCAAATAAGACTAGATTAATTTAGGATATCTGGTCGGGATGGACAAGTTGAACTGAAGGGTCTGTTTCCATGCTGTACATCTCTCTGACTCTCTGATCAAGGGAATATAATTGGTGGCTGCTGTAGATTTATAAACATAACCTACCTGAACAACATTTTCACTCTGCCAGGTAGATATCACTGATGTAGAATAGCTTAGTTCTGTGTGCAACTATATTTGGAGTGCACATTTTCAGTCAATGTTGCCAAGCTCTACAGATTTTGCCTATATCCAGTTGCTCACCATTTCTTGGCATCTATTGTAGAGAGACCTTCAAAGGGAGGCTGTGATGGATAATTCTTTTGAAGCTCTTGGCAGAAAATTGTTGCAAGCTGCAGACTGGTATTTTTAAATGGCAAGTGAGACTCTAGCTTCACTAAATATGGATGTTTCTGAACCCTTCTCATTAATTGGTTCATTATCTACCACCATCTTGAATGGATATGATATGTTTGCATCGCTTTATCCGATTAATTGGTTGAAGGTTTGCATCTCACTTCCAGCTGTCCCAGGTGTTGCTTTTAGTATGCTCTTCTATACTGTTGTGTTGACTCTGGGTTGATTCCCTAGCTTGATGGCAATGAGAGTGAGAAATGTATTGGGCCTTAAGCCTACTGATTGTAATGGGAATCAGTCTGTTAGCCCACAGTCATTCATATGGGGCCCAATTTCAAACTGTCAGGTGTGTTCTGAATCCATTCCAGTTACCAAGGTGGTATGATGATGGGACTTTGTTCCAGATGCATCTGCAGCAGGTAGATTTAATGAGAATGGTTTCAAGTTGGTTTTCCCCCATGATTCAGTTTGCCACAGATCTGATATTGCAGCTGTTCTGTATAGGTCTAGCTAATCTGGACCTTAGCTCTTTCTACCTCAAAGTTTTCATGTTTAAGATTATACGGGTTAAAATAGCACTGTTTGTGTGGAAAAGAATTTTTATGGTTCTAGTTCCCTTTGTGTGAATATGTTGTCAAATTCTCTGCTTAGTTACATGTCTCAGATTTTAAAGTTGTGTCCCTTTATCCTGCACTCCTACACCAGGGAAAACATCTCTTTATATTTTATCTGCCGGCTTTTAATACCTTTCAAAATGCTAAAAGGTCCTGAATCCATTGTCTGAATTTATATAAACTAAGCAAACTCAACTATTTGGAAATTTTTCAAGTATTTGCCATCTTTTTCATTCTTAATTAGCCAGACTGTAATAAAAGTTAATGCTCCCCACTAGGAGAAATAATTTCTGTGGTTAGCACTACTGCTTTTCAGCACCAGGGACCTCGATTCCAGCCTTGGGTGCTGACTGCATAGAGTTTGCATGGTCTCCTATGTCTGCATGGGTTTCTGCAGGATGCCCCGGTTTCTTTCTACATTCTAAAGATGTAAAAAATGAGGTCTGCAGATGCTGGAGATCACAGCTGAAAATGTGTTGCTGGTTAAAGCACAGCAGGTTAGGCAGCATCTCAGGAATAGGGAATTCGACGTTTCGAGCATAAGCCCTTCATCAGGAATGAGAGAGAGTAGCCAAGCAGGCTAAGATAAAAAGTAGGGAGGAGGGACTTGGGGGAGGGGCGATGGAGGTGGGATAGGTGGAAGGAGGTCAAGGTGAGGGTGATAGGCCGGAGTGGGGTGGGGGCGGAGAGGTCAGTAAGGAGATTGCAGGTTAGGAGGGCGGTGCTGAGTTGAGGTAACCGACTGAGACAAGGTGGGGGGAGGGGAAATGAGGAAACTGGAGAAATCTGAATTCATACCTTGTGGTTGGAGGGTTCCCAGGCGGAAGACGAGGCGCTCCTCCTCCAGCCATCGTGTTATGTTCTGCCGGTGGAGGAGTCCAAGGACCTGCATGTCCTCGGTGGAGTGGGAGGGAGAGTTAAAGTGTTGAGCCACGGGGTGGTTGGATTGGTTGGTCCGGGCGGCCCAGAGGTGTTCTCTGAAGCGTTCCGCAAGTAAGCGGCCCGTCTCCCCAATATAGAGGAGGCCACATCGGGTGCAGCGGATGCAATAGATGATGTGTGTGGAGGTACAGGTGAACTTGTAGCGGATATGGAAGGATCCCTTGGGGCCTTGGAGGGAAGTGAGTGTGGAGGTGTGGGCGCAAGTTTTACATTTCCTGCGGTTGCAGGGGAAGGTGCCGGGGGTGGAGGTTGGGTTGGTGGGGGGTATGGATCTGACGAGGGAGTCACGAAGGGAGTGGTCCTTGCGGAACGCTGATAGGGGAGGGGGGGGAAATATATCCTTGGTGGTGGGGTCCGTTTGGAGGTGGCGGAAATGATGGCGGATGATACGTTGTATGAGGAGGTTGGTGGGGTGGTAGGTGAGAACCAGTGGGGTTCTGTCTTGGTGGCGGTCGGAGGAGCGGGAAGTGGAGGAGATGCGGTGGAGGGCATCGTCGATCACGTCTGGGGGGAATCTGCGGTCCTTGAAGAAGGAGGCCATCTGGGCTGTGCGGTGTTGGAACTGGTCCTCCTGGGAGCAGATGCGGCGGAGACGAAGGAATTGGGAATATGGGATGGAGTTTTTGCAGGGGGCAGGGTGGGAGGAGGCATAGTCCAGGTAGCTGTGGGAGTCATTCGGTTTATAGTAGATGTCTGTGTTGAGTCGGTCGCCCGAGATAGAGATGGAAAGGTCTAGGAAGGGGAGGGAGGAGTCTGAGACAGTCCAGGTGAATTTCAGGTCGGGATGGAAGGTGTTAGTAAAGTTGATGAACTGTTCAACCTCCTCGTGGGAGCACGAGGCAGCGCCGATACAGTCATCGATGTAGCGGAGGAAAAGGTGGGGGGTGGTGCCAGTGTAGTTGCGGAAGGTGGACTGTTCCACATATCCTACGAAGAGGCAGGCATAGCTGGGGCCCATGCGGGTGCCCATGGCAACTCCTTTAGTTTGGAGGAAGTGGGAGGATTGAAAAGAGAAGTTATTGAGGGTGAGGACCAGTTCAGTCAGTCGAAGGAGGGTGTCAGTGGAAGGGTACTGGTTGGTGCGGCGGGAAAGGAAGAAGCGGAGGGCTTTGAGTCCTTCGTGATGGGGGATGGAGGTGTACAGGGACTGGATGTCCATAGTGAAAATAAGGCATTGGGGACCGGGGAAGCGAAAATCCTGGAGGAGGTGGAGGGCGTGGGTGGTGTCCTGAACATAGGTGGGGAGTTCTTGGACTAAAGGGGACAGGACCGTGTCGAGGTATTGGGAGATGAGTTCGGTGGGGCAGGAGCAGGCTGAGACAATGGGTCGGCCGGGGCAGGCAGGTTTGTGGATTTTGGGCAGGAGGTAGAAACGGGCGGTGCGGGGTTGTGGGGCTATGAGGTTGGAGGCGGTGGATGGGCGATCCCCTGAGGTGATGAGGTCATGGATGGTCTGGGAGATGATGGTTTGGTGGTGGGAGGTGGGGTCGTGGTCAAGGGAGCGATAAGAGGAGGCGTCCGCGAGCTGGCGTTTGGCCTCAGCGGTATAAAGGTCAGTGCGCCAAACTACCATCGCGCCTCCCTTGTCTGCGGGTTTGATGGTGAGGTTGGGATTGGAGTGGAGGGCTGCACGTTCTGAGGGTGAGAGGTTGGAGTGGGTGAGAGGGGTGGACAGGTTGAGTCGGTTAATGTCACGGCGGCAGTTGGCTATAAAGAGGTCGAGGGCGGGTAGGAGGCCAGCACGGGGTGTCCAGGTGGATGGAGTGTGTTGGAGGCGGGAGAAGGGGTCGTCAGAGGGTGGGCAGGAGTCTTGGTTGTGAAAGTAGGCACGGAGGCGAAGGCGGCGGAAGAATTGTTCAATATCTCGGCGCGTGTTGAACTCATTAATCCGAGGGCATAGGGGAATGAAGGTGAGGCCCCTGCTGAGGACTGATCTTTCATCCTCAGAGAGGGGGAGATCTGGAGGATTCTAAAGATGTGCAGGTCAGGTGAATTGGCTATGCTAAATTGCCCCATAGTATCCAGGAATATGCAGGGTAACTGGCTTGGCCATGCTAAATGCTCATTGGGGGGATAGGGTGGGCATTTGGGTCTGGGTGGGATGCTCCTCAGAGAATTGGTGAGGATTAAATGACCTCTTTCCATACTGTTAGGGATTCTTGTCTATTCTATGACTATTGAGTTCATTCATGATTTTAAATCTATGGATTAGATCATCCCTCTGAGTGGAGTACAAATCAAGTTCATTCAACTGTGCTGATGATTTAACTATTTAACCTGCAGTATCATTGATCCTAGTAAATCTGTCCTGTAGTAACGGTATGGTCAATGCATCATTCTAAAAGCTCAGTGCCCAAAACTGAAGGTCGTGGTCCAGATGGGAGTCTGACTGACCAAGGCTATGTCCCACTGAAGCATCACTTCCTTATCTTTTGAATTCCAACTTTTTTGAAGTAAAGGCCAGCACTGTCAATTTGATTATTTTTGTACCTGGACACACACATTTAGTGATTTGTATATATAGATTCTTAAATCCTTTACTCTCATCACCTTGTGTCTCAATATTAAGTGGAAGAAATTGGTTTCTCAGATTGTTGCGAAGTTGGTAAAGTTTTTGTAGATTGGAAGACAGGATGTTAGAATTTGACATTTGTACAATGATGGGGGGGGGGGTGCAGAAAGAGTGCATGGTACCTTTTAAAATATTGTTTTTTTTTCCCCTTATATGTTAGTGGTTTGAAATGAGTGGCAGTGGGCAGCAGTTTGCCAGTACAGAAAGCATTTGAATTGAACCATTTGTATCAAAAAGCTGCGCAATTAGCAGATAAAACAGCAGTTTTGTTTTATTATCAAGGCAAGTTTGAATTTAGTCAGTCAATTTGAATGAAGCCCTTCGATATCAAAAACTAATTTAAATCTGTTTTTGACTACCTAGATCCAGTCCTATTGTTAGAAATTAACAGGTCATCAAAGGTATAAAAGATGAGGGCATTGGAAAATTGGTGAGCCATCTGCCAAGAAATAAAAAAATTTCAACTCTGAGAAAGCACCATGTAATATTAATAAAGGTACAGTGGCACTCCTAGCTAATATTCCAGACAACAGAATTCACAGAAAACATTCCTGCACAAGTATTCGATGGAGAAAGTCAATCTTGACGTAAGAATTTGAAGCAGAAACACGTTCCTGAAAGGAGATCAGCAGAGAGGGCAAGTTGCATTCTGGCAGACGTATCCTAGCTGTAATTTCAAGAGACTAAATTCTATTGTTTTATTATACAAATTGAACTTGTATTTATTGAAACAGCATCCCATTAGAATTGTGATTTATTTGGGTAGTTAGAGGGGAATTGTTCAGTTTGTTAGTGGTTTTGTTAATTTGTTCACTGTTGGCATTTAATAAACTGTTACTGGTTGATCATGGAGTGAGTGAAAGGAATTTTTCATTCAACCATTCCCTAATAACAGATTGCGGTAAGAGGTAGGTTGTTCCATTTGTCACACTTCTTATAACAGATTATGAGGTGAGGCAAGCCTCTATGGGGGTATTGGGTTTAGTCATCAGTGGGAGGTTGCCTTCCCCTCCATAACAGATCTAAAATGGGCAATCTCGCGTTACCCATTTGTCATTAAACACAAAACAAAAATTGTTATTCCTTTTTTAGTTTGCTAGCTTGAATTAAAGTGTTCTGTTTGTTTAGTAGATAAAACACATCATTGACATTAACTGTGCAAGCAATTAAACTCAATCATGAGGAAACACAAGATGGCTGCTTTAAAAAGATTAAAGAAAAAAAGTTGAATTATTTTACCTGGAAGTACTTTACTGTCTTCTCCACTCCCATGTTTCCTGTTAAGCAGCTGAAATAACTAAATCATGTGATGCTGAATTAATGCTGTGTGATGGGATTAATTTCCATGCTAATAAACATGCAGAATTGCTACTGATGTAGCAAAAAATTGTTTAAAGTCTTTCAGTTGACTTCTAAAAAATGTTATCTTTTTCTTTTTAGATGGAATGACCTAGCTAACTTATCTCACAACAAATCCTTCTTTGCATTAGAGCTGGCAAACAAAGAGGAGACCATTCAATTCCAGACTGTGAGTGCTTTGAAATGATTATATTCAGTTCTTCGTGCATATGTTCATGTTTTGTACTGAAACAAAGTGAATTAAGAAATGCGCTGATCTGAGGAAAAATAAATCAATTTGTAATATTGCTTGAAAATAATAGCTCATGCTGAATTATGGCTTTAGAAGCAAAGTGTATTTAATATATCCTTCAATTTTGTGAAGTTTCCCTAGTTATATAATTTTGACTTTAACTAACTAACTATTAATTAAGTAAATAAGAATATTGCACCCGAGAAGATAGTCTTGTCATACACAGATTAAAAGATATTAAGTTCAGAGTAATAAAATCCCAGAAGTTGTAAGAATCTTCAATTTGAATTCCAGCTTGCTTACATTAATATTTTAGTTAAGATTTATATTAGTCAGATAAATGCATCTTATTTCAGTATTTGAATTATGAAAAAAGAACATTGTTCTATAACATTTCCTAAATAGTGCATCTTTAATCTGAATCAGGAAATTCCCAAAATTGAGCATTTTTGAGATTTGGCATCTACAATAGTATTTTAACCAATGAAGCATATAGTGCTTAAGAGGCACTTAGCTTAAAAATGTAGAAGCACTTAAATGATGGGTCACAGGATCACTGTTTCAGGATATGGAATAGTACATTTATGACTAAGATGAGGAAAAACTTCAGTCAAAGGATAATAAACCTGTGGTCACTAAGTATATTCAACAAAGTTTTATTTAAAAAAGCCTCAAAGGGCATGGAGAAGAAGCAGAGATAAGGCATTGAAATACAGGATCACCCATGAATTTCAAAGCAAATTTGAAGAACTGAATGACCTACTGCTGCTCCTAGTTTATATATTTAACTAAAACATGAGAAATGGGACCAGGGTATTACCAAGAAACAACTAACAATGTGAGTAAATGGAGCTGAGTTAGACATCAACCATGATATAATTGAATGATGGGAAAAGTCTGTACTGTAAGTTTTTACTAAAAGGTAAATAATGGAACATTACAGGCTAACCTCTATTTTGGTAGAATATGCAGATTATTCTGAGAATCAGTTTTTAAGTTATTCAGGTCATCTTCCTTGTCTCACTTTCAATTTAAAATAGTTAGTAGTGTTTAGTTTTCTGTTCTGATAAATGGTTACACCTGAAATTTTGAACCTGTCTCTTTGCTTGTATATCCATAATTTTCTCATCTAACTTCATACAAATGTAGAAACTGGTGTTATTGGTTTCAATTTGATTTCCACAGGAAGATATGGAAACATCCAAATATGTATGGCGAATGTGTGTTGCACGACGCAAGTTTTATAGTCTGAATAAAAACTGCAACTTGTAAGTATAATTCATCTATTAAATAGTATGTATACTATTTCTGGTATTTTAATTTGAAATAAAACAGATGAAGTCGTTCAGAATAAAATAACAATCTTAACTGTATTTGTATTTCCTCTATGTTTAATGATTCATCTGTGTCATCCAAAGGTAATAGTTCTGTGAAACATTTGCTTTGTTTTGTCAAGTATCAGTTAAGCAATGTTTAGGGGACAGTGATCATTGCCTTATACAGATCAGGTTGGCTATAGAAAGGACAAGGACCAATTCAGATTAAGACTGATTAATTAGGGGAAACCTAACTTCATTGGGGTGTGAATGGATGTGGCCCAGATGATAAATTGGAATGTAAGGTTGGCAAGCAAAATGGTTGGTGATTCACCATGGGACTGGATGATATGCATGCAAGTATGTTCTCGGAAATAGGAATAGAAATTGCAGAGGCGTTGGCTATAACTTTGCTGTCTTCTTTAGACTCTAGATTTCTGCCAGAGAACCAGAGAGCTGCAAGTGTAATGTTATTTTTCAGAAAAAGGATGTAAAGAATAACATGGAAACATCAGGCCAGTCATTTTAACCTGTGTGATGAGGAAGCTTCTGGAAATGATAATTCGGGGGAAAATTAATAGTTACTTGACTAATTTAGGAAAGCTAGCGCAAACGTGTTGAGGATAAATCAAGTTTAAATTTATGGAGTTTATTGGTGGGGAAGAAAAAAAATTGATGAGAGTAATGCTTTTGCTGTGATGTACTGTTTTTAAAAAAAAAATTTATATTTTTATTTCTATTTTTTTTTGTCATGGACTAAAATAAGAACAGAAACTGGAAGAACTGTGTATACTGTGAATCAGAAACAGAAGTTACCCGAAAGGCTCAGTAGATCTGGCAGCATCTATGAAGAGAAATCAGAGGTAATGTTTCGGATCCAGTGACGCTTCCTCGGAGGATCCAAAACATTACCTCTGATTTCTCTTTTCAGATGCTGCCAGACCTGCTGAGCTTTTCCAGCAACTTATGTTTATGAAATGAGAACAGAACTCTCTTAAAATCAAGGATTGGTGCATGGTTTGAAGGCAAGTAATCTTACATTTGTTGTAAACAGTTTCCACAGCTGCTGGTTCAAGCAGGAGTTGAAGTATAGTTTGCAGAAGAGCTGGAGCTGAAGGGTTGTGTAAAACGAAATGTTAGTGGCAAAAAGTAGCTTTTTGGTCTCTGGTCTACTGACCACTTATTGATGCCACAGGCTTTTTGCCTATCATCAACTGTGAGATTGGGTTGATTTTTAGGTAGCTGAAAAGCTTTGGGCTGACAGCAAAATACAGCGAAGCCTTCAGTTCAGGATCTCTTTGTTCCCTACAGTGACGCTACTTTAAGCCTTAAGGAAAACTTTTTTTTACTCCAGTTGTCATAAGCTGTGACCTTTGAATTCATAGGTTAGCACTCGTTTTTTTTTAGAAGAGTGAAGCAGGCTCTGTCCCTTCTGAAAACCAGTAAAAACATCTGGAAAAGAAAGTTCAAGAAGCAGATTTCAAATCAGTTGAAGAATATTTTCAGCAAATCCTGTGAACAAAAATCACTGAACTGTTTTCTTCTCAATCCATAGCACTAGTTTCTCATTCTGTCTGTGTTTATGTAGGAGCTTTAGTTCATAGACAGTTCATAGATGCTTACCAGAAGCTAGAGATTGTGTGTTTATTTGTAATAAATAATAATTCTTGCTAAGTGTAGAAACTGATCCATGTTTTCGAGCAAACTGGGTCTAAAAGACAGGTAAATTGGGAATTTTACATTCTTAAATCATTTGTGATTATTTCAGGAATAGTGAGATTGTTTTCCAGCACTTGAATGGGCCAAATGAACTAATTCTGCTCCTATATCTCATGGTAATCCTATGGCATCCTAGGTTTTATTTACAAAAGCATAGAAGATGAAAACAAGGACGATGTGCTAAACATAAAAAATAAATTCTGGCTTAGCTTTCACTGAGTGTTAAGTCCTGTTCTGGGTGCCACAGTGCAGCAATGATGAAGGCATGGTAGGAAATAAGCAAAAGATTAAAATCTTGATTCACAAGATTGTTTCCAGAGATTTTGAAGTTAAATTACATAATTTGTAAAAGTTGGAGCCATAAGACCAGCATTCCCTCTTAATTTTCTTCCTGCAGCATAGGCTTCCAAGATTTGTGTGCAGAAGTCAATGCCACCCAGTTTAGAGAAACATTGCGTAAGACATAGAGCAGAAATAAGCTATTCAATCCATCAAATCTGCTCAGTCATTCATTGAGTTCTTAGCTGATCTGATCGCCATCAATTCCACTTTCCTGCCTTTACCCCATGACCCTTGATTCCTTTACTGATTAAAATTCTATCTGTCTCAGCAAAAATGACCCAACCTCAACACCCCTCTGCAATAAAGAACTCAACAGATCTGCTACCCTCAGAAGAATTTCTCCCTTTTCTCTGTCTTAAATGTGTGACCTCTTATTCTGAGATTATGCCCTCTGGTCCTAGACACTCCCACAAGTAGAAGCAATCATTTAGCATCTACCCTGTCAAGTCCCCTAAGAACTGTGTACGTTTCAATGAGATCACATTTCATTCTTCTAAATTCCAATGAATATATTTGGAGAAAAGAACGTTGAGAGGAGACTTGGAAAAAATATTCAGTCTCATAAAGGGTTTGGACAGCATATATAGGAAAAAGAAATTCCAGTGATGCAAGGATCAAGAGCCAGACAATGCAGATTCAACATAATTAAAACCTGCAGTAGCATCATGCCTGTGTGTGGTGGAGGCAGGTTCAATTTGAAGCATTGAACAAAGAATTGAATCTTCTGAAAAGGAAGAACAAAGAAGGTGGGAGAGTGCAGCTTTGATTATATTGGGTGTAGATTTAATGGATTGAATACCTCATGTCCTGTGGCCATGCTTTCTCATTCCGAGATTATTTTCTCCATTTTCCTTTATTTTCAAGTTCTTTCCTCCCAAATAAGGAAGAGCCAAATTGTAATTTTTTTTTGTATAAAAAGTGAGGTCTGCAGATGCTGGAGATCAGAGCTGAAAATGTGTTGCTGGTTAAAGCACAGCAGGTCAGGCAGCATCCAAGAAATAGGAAATTCAACGTTTCGGGCCAGAGCCCTTCATCAGGAATGAGGAGAGTGTGCCAGGGAGGCTAAGATAAAAGGTAGGGAGGAGGGACTTGGGGGAGGGGCGATGGAGATGTGGTAGGTGGAAGGAGGTCAAGGTGAGGGTGATAGGCTGGAGTGGGGTGGGGGCAGAGAGGTTAGGAGGGCGGTGCTGAGTTCGAGGGTTGGGACTGAGACAAGGTGGGGGGAGGGGAAATGAGGAAACTGGAGAAATCTGAGTTCATCCCTTGTGGTTGGAGGGTTCCCAGGCGGAAGATGAGGCGCTCTTCCTCCAACCGTCGTGTTCTGGCGATGGACGAGTCCAAGGACCTGCATGTCCTCGGAGTGGGAGGGAGAGTTAAAGTGTTGAGCCACGGGGTGGTTGGGTTGGTTGGTCCGGATGTCCCAGAGGTGTTCCCTGAAGCGTTCCGCAAGTAGGCGGCCCGTCTCCCCAGTATAGAGGAGGCCACATCGGGTGCAGCGGATGCAATAGATGATGTGTGTGGAGGTGCAGGTGAATTTGTGGCGGATATGGAAGGATCCCTTGGGGCCTTGGAGAAAAGTAAGGGAGGAGGTGTGGGCGCAAGTTTTACATTTCCTGCGGTTGCAGGGGAAGGTGCCGGGAGTGGAGGTTGGGTTGGTGGGGGGTGTGGACCTGACGAGGGAGTCACGAAGGGAGTGGTCTTTGCGGAACGCTGATAGGGGAGGGGAGGGAAATATATTTCTGGTGGTGGGGTCCGTTTTGGAGGTGGCGGAAATGACGGCGGATGATACACTGTATACAGAGGTTATAATGCGTAAGGTGACAAAGGCCATGGACTTGCCTTCTCTGAGGAATGTTTTTTGTTTGCCTTGCCTCTGTATCATGAAAGTTTGTTATCTATATCTGGAGTATTTAATATTTTCCTTACTTTATCAAATCATTGAATGGTTATAACATAGAAGGGAGCCTTTCAGCATGTCTGGTCTATTCTAGCTCTCTCCATGAACAGTTCACGTAGTCCCACTCTCCCATCAGTTGCCAGAAGTCTTACAATTTTATTTTCTGTTCAATAATCATCCACTGTCCTATGTACAGCCAGAAATCATCAATGTTTAGACATTGTCATAAATTAAAATTTTTGTGATCTCTAATCGTAACAGTTTACATTAAGGCAAATAAATGTTGGAGGAATAAAATGACTAGGCAATATATTTAGGGCGGCATGGTGGCACAGTGGTTAGCACTGCTGCTTCACAGCGCCAGAGACCCGGGTTCAATTCCCAACTCGGGCGACTGACTGTGTGGAGTTTGCACGTTCTCCCCGTGTCTGCGTGGGTTTCCTCCCACAGTCCAAAGATGTGCAGGTCAGGTGAATTGGCCATGCTAAATTGCCCATAGTTAAGGTAAAGGGGTAAGGGGTATGGGTGGGTTGCGCTTCGGCGGGTCGGTGTGGACTTGTTGGGCCGAAGGGCCTGTTTCCACACTGTAAGTAATCTAATCTAATCAAATCAAACCAACTGGATGATCTTCAGTAACTTGTGCCTGAATGCTTGTAGTACTCACTTGATGACTTGACACATTAAATTCCATCAGGAATGTCATTTGTGAATTATAGCAGAAATTCGAACTTTGATAATTCCCTTTCCCTAAGCTTGCACATTGAGACCAATTTCGTGCTCCAAGCTATGGTCATCTAGTATGGATGAGAAATTGAATTTATGATCGTTTTTGTCTTTATGACATTTGAAATAAAAGCCAGCATTTTTTTTCGTGCTTTTGTATCTGTTCATGAAGTTTTAATAATTTGTGTATATGTGGGCACTAAATGTCATTGCTCCCTAGGGTAGCATGCTGAAAATCAATCCTCACTATTCCCAGAGTTATGGGAGGCGATGACCTAGTGATATTATTGCTCAACTGTTAATCCAGAGACCTTGACAATGTTCGAATCCTGCCTTGACAATGATGGAATGTGAATTCAATAATAATCTGCAGTTAAGAGTCTAATGATGACCATGAAACTGTTGTCAACTGTCATAAAATCCAACCTTGTTCATTAATGTCCCTTAGGGAAAGAGATCTGCCATCCTTGCCTGGTCTGGCCTATATGTGACTTCAGACCCATAGCAATGTGGTTGACTTTTAAATGTCAATTGGGTATGGGCAATAAATCCATGTTAGCAACATCACATCCCGTGAATTAATTTAAAAAAAACAGAAGTCAAACATTTTTAAAATAAGTATTCAAAATTCCTCAATTTACCTGATTTTTATACACCGGTTGATAAGCATGGGCTAAGTTTCTGTATTTAACTGGACTTGCTATTTATTACCAATAATTAAACTCTAGCTACAGATAAACAGTTATAAACCATCTGCATATAACACAAAAAAATTAAAGCTCTAAACCCTTATAAACTCCCTTACAAGCGCACACACGCATGCATATAGATAGGGAAAAAAAAACTGGCGATAAGAAAACTGGGAAGGCAGGTTAGGAGCCTTCGTTCACAAGATCTGTTGTGTTGGTTCATGCTGATCAAAGGATTTGTTATCAGCCTTTCTTTTTCCACCACAAGAGGCGCAGAGAGCTGGTTCACTTATGAAAAGTCTCTGACTTAGCAATTTAAAAAGGCACAACTACCAGGAACTTCTGAAGGAAAGATAAAATTGTTGTCTTCATGTTTGAAGTGCATTTTCATTGCAGAGAATAGAGACAGCACCTGAGCTAGTGGAGATCTGATCACTTCTCTGTATTTTGTTCACTAGTCCATAGGCCAGTAGTTTTGTTTAGCCAACCAGAGCTCCATCTGAGTACAGAACCCCCTTGGCTTCAGTTCACCTGCAAGCTAATCTTTGATTACTGTTTTCTGAAGCAGCTGTTTAAATGATGTTTACCATGAATGTCAACTTCTCAAAACATGTAGCAATCAAACTAATATAGCAAGGATAAAATTGAGCTGGAAGTTGTGAACTAAAATGTGAAATCACAAAGCTGTAGGTTTTGGAGATGTAAAATATAAACCAAAATTGCTAGCAAAACTCAACAGGTCTGGCAGCAAAGGTGGGGGAAGAAAAGCAGAGTTATTGTTTCGTGCCTGACTCCTCTTCACTGAGAACAGAGTTCTGATGAAGAGTCACCAGACTAGAAACGTTAACTGAAATGTGAAAGCTGCTTAGTTTGTGGCAAAGTATTTTTAAAATGACATTGAGGGATATGGGCTTCACTGGCAATGCCAGCATTTGATGCCTATTTCTAATTGCCCTTTAACTGAGTGGCTTGCTTGCCCATTTCAGTGGGAAGTTAAAAGTCAATCATGTTAGTGAGACAGGTAAGGATGGCACATTTCCTTCCCTAAAGGATATTTGTGGGCCAGAGGAATTTTTATAAACGTCAGTTTCATGGTCGTGATTATGGTGACCAGCTTTTTAATTCCATTTCAGTTTGAGTTTGTTTGTCTAAAATACCTGAAAGGCATTTAATATTTTCTTCATTTTAGAGGGAAAAGAGTTTGTTTTTTCAATAAACATTTGATTTTTGATTTCAGACAAGCTCAGACTGCTTCAGTAAGCCCAGTCCGAAGGAACATGTTATCAAGAATATCTTTGGTAGGTGAAATGTGGCCTTATAAATTTCATTTTGTTCCTAACATGACTTTCAAACTCCAAAAGTCTTGTCTAGTGTTGCCACCAAATAATTAATAGTTGTCCTTTGATGAAAAGTGAGGTAGAGACAATGATGTATGTCTAGTGAATTTTTGAAGCATGCATCAGGTCAAGCAGAATAAGCTGAAATGGAAACGAATAAATTTGGCAAGAATGAATATGAAAATAGAATGAGACATAACACAAAAATGATCTGTTTTTTTTTATATGGTAAGCGGAAGGGGTGATCCCATTAGGGACAAGGAGGATGGTATCTGTTTGGTGCAAGACAAGAATGCTAAATAAGTAGTTGTATGGTGTTTACTTTGGAAGAAAATGCTGACAAAATATTCATAGAAACAGCAATAATTGAAAAGGTAAAAATTATTCAGCATGTCAGAGAGTCATGCTGAAAATGTGTTGCTGAAAAAGCGCAGCAGGTCAGACAGCATCCAAAGAGCAGGAGAATCGACGTTTCGGGCATGAGCCCTTCTTACTGAAGAAGGGGTCATGCCCGAAACGTCGATTCTCTTGCTCTTTGGATGCTGCCTGACCTGCTGCGCTTTTCCAGCAACACATTTTCAGCTCTGATCTCCAGCATCTGCAGTCCTCACATTCTCCTCAAGAGAGTCATGCTGACCAGCTATTCTATAGAAATCTAGTTCCATTTGCCAGCATTTGGCCCATATCCCTCTCGACCCTTCCTATTTGTAAACCTCTCCAGATGCCTTTTAAATGTTTGTAATCGTACCAGCCACCTTCACTTCCTCTGGCAGCGCATTCCATACACTCGCCACCCTCTGTGAGAAAAAGTTGCTCCTTCAGTCCTTTTAAACTTTTCCCCTCACCTTAAACCTATGCCCTCTAGTTTTGAACACACCCACCCCTGGAAAAAGACCTTGTCAGTTACCCTATCCATGTCCCTCATGACTTTATAAGGTTACCCCTCGGCCTCTGATGCTCCAGGGAAATAGCCCCAGCCTATTCAGCCTCTGCCTAGAGCTCAAACTGTCCAACCCTGGCGACATGCTTGTAAAACTTTTCTGAACCCTTTCAAGTTTCACAACATCCGTCCTGTAGGAGGGAGACCAGAATTTAACGTACCAATGTCTTGTACAGATGCAATATGACCTCTCAACTCATTTATACAATGCACTGGAAAGGGTGACTCAGCTGGGAGTGGGTAGGTCACCTGCTCTACATGGCATGCATTCCAAGTTGCTAAAGGAAGTGAGAGTAGAGAAAGCAGAAATGTTGGCCAGAATATCCCTACAAATGGCTGGATGGATAATAGATGATGTCAATAAGATTTTAAGAAAGTCCTTTACAAGCTATCTCACAAAATGTACAGAGGCAGACCACTCACCTAACCAGTTGTTTTAGTTTTACATTCCAGGTAAGCCTCCTCCCAGCTTTCTTTCTCTGAATGTATCTATTCCCTTTTCCCTCAAATGCTTGAATATCTTCACCTTCAATGCATCTAAATTATTTGCTTTAATCATTTTGCAAACATTGAATCCCATACTCTGTCCATGCTTTGAATAAGGAAGTTTCTTCTGAATTTGCAGTTGGATTTTTGATGAAATCTTTATATTAGTAGCTTCTAGTTATGCTTTCTCCAGAAGTGATTTGATTCATTATTGTTACATGTACCTAAATACAATGAAAAGTTTTTTGTTTTGCATGCAGTACTAGCAGATCATAGCCTACAAAGATTGTAGGCTGATTAAGCAGAGTGAGGAATACAATATTACGGCTGCAAAGAAGATGAATAAAAAGCAAGGTCAATGTTAGATTTAAAATTTGAGAAGTCTGTTCAGAAGCCTAATAACAGTGGGGACAAAGTTGTTCTTGAATCTGTTGGTATGTGTATTTTAAGCTTTTGCATCTTCTGCTTGGCGAAATAAGTTGGAAGAGATTATAACTGGGATGGGAGGGGTCTTTGGCTGCCTCTCCATGGCACTGAGAAGTGTAAATGGAAGTCAGTGGTTACAAGGTTGGCTTATGTGATTGTCTGGGCTGTATCTTCGACTTCCTGTGGTTTCTTATGGTTCTGGGCAGAGCGGTTGCCATGCCAAGCTGTGCTGCATCCAGATAGAATGCCTACTTTGGTGCATCTGCAAAAGTTGATGAGGCTCCTTATGGATTTCCTTAGCCTCCTGAAGAAGGACAGGCATTCTTGTGCCACCTTGAACATCGCATCAACATGGATAGTCCAGGACAGATTGGTGATTGTCACTCTTAGGAGCTTGATGCTCTCAACTACCTCCACATCAGCTCCATTGATGTAGATGGGGGGTGTGTCCTCCTTGCTTCCTGAAGTTGATGATTAATTCTTCAATTTTGTTGACATTGAGAGAGAGGCTGTTATCTTTGCACCCCGTAACCAAGTAGTCCATCTCTTTCCTGTATTCTGTCTTGTCTTTATTTGATATCCAGCCTACGTCCTTGTCATCAACAAACTTGTGGATGGAGTTTGGACAAATTTTGGTGACATTCATGAGTGTACAGAGTACAGTATGGAGCTGAGGATATATTCTTGCATGAAAGTGAAAACAGTGTCTCCTCTGTAAAAAGCTTACACAATTTTAAAGACCTCCTTATTCACATCGAATACTCCTTTCTTTAACACCAAGCTCTGACCTTCATGTGTATACCCATGCATTCCTTGTCAACCTTTTTTGCATCCTGTCCTTTAAATCCTTTTGATAATATGACAGCCAAGGCTGCATGAAGTCCTCCTAAGTACAGGATTGTTTAATCAAGGTTTGGTACATGGTCAGCATAACTTCCCTACACTTCAGTTCTATTCCTCTAGAAGTAAAATGTTTTTTGTTTTAATGGTCTTGCTGATCTCTGCATATTTTATGATCTAAAATCTATGACATATGTGTAGTTATTTATACGTATATACTCGGAAGTTCTGTTATCCTCATTGTGCCAAAACCTGCACTTTGAAAATATTATGTGGCCTCCCTATTCTTCCTACGAAAGTGTATTACGCCATTTATCTGTTGAACTTAATCTGCCAATTATTTCTCCATTCTGCAGTTTTATCTAATATCAATGAGCAGAAATTTCTCCAATAAAATATTGGGAAAATTGAAGCCATTTGCTTTGATCCTGTTTGACTAGCTTTTATTTCAGTCACTGGGCATGGGTGAGTATTTATTTACCATCTTTAATTTTTTTATTTCTATTCAGTTTTGGGATGTGGATATTGCCGGCTGGGCAAGCATTTATTGGCTGTCCCTTGTTGCCTTTGAGAAGGTGATCGTGAGCTGCCACCTTAAACTACTGCAGTCCGTGTGCTTAGATAGACCTGCAATATTGTTAGGGAAGGAATTCCAGGATTTCTGACCCAGCGACAGTGAAGGAATGATAATATATTTTCAAATCAATTAATG
The DNA here is from genome assembly GCF_020745735.1 of Hemiscyllium ocellatum. Lineage (NCBI taxonomy): Eukaryota > Metazoa > Chordata > Chondrichthyes > Orectolobiformes > Hemiscylliidae > Hemiscyllium > Hemiscyllium ocellatum. The sequence continues at coordinate 85,660,519 of NC_083408.1, forward strand.
AGTAGCTAGGAGGTGTACTTGCAGGTGGTGGTGTTCCCATGTGTCTGCTGCCCTGTCTAAGTGGTTGTAGTATTGGCTTTGAAAGCTGTTGTCTAAGGAGCCTTGGTGAATGTTGAGAGTGCATCTTGTATATAGCCGCTACTCAGTGTTTGTTGTGGATGCAAATCAAGCAAGGTCTTTGTCCTGGATGATGTCAAGCTTTTTGTGTTGGAGCTGCACACATCCAGGCAAGTGGGGAATATTCCATCATGTTCCTGACTTGTGTGTTGCAGATGGTTGGCAGTTTTAATGAGTCAGGAGGTAAACAGTTCTGCATGACTCCTTGCCTCTGACATGCTTTTACCGCCACAACATTTACATGACTAATGCAGTTTGTCTGGTCAATGGTAACCCTCAGTGTTTATTGTGGGGGAGTCAGTGGTGGTCTTGTTGGAGATGATCATTGCTTGGCACTTGTGTGGTGTGAATGTTATTTCCCACATGAACCCAAGACTGGATTTTGTTAGAGATCTTGCTACATTGGGACTGGATTCTTCAGTATCTGACGGGTCGTGAACAGTAATGCATAATGTGCAAGTATGTGCAAACACCCCCATATCTGACCTTCCAGGCTTTGGGGAGTCAGGTGGTGAGTTACTCATTGCAATTTTCTGAGCCTTTGACCTGTTCTTGTAGTCACTATTTATATGGTGAGTCCAGTTGAGTTTCTCGTCAATAGTAAGCCACAAGATGTTGTTCGTGAGAACTTCAGTGATGGTAATGCCATTGAATGTCAAGGGGTGGTGATTAGATTGTTGTTTATTCAAGGTGGTCATTGGCTGGCATTTGTGTGGCATGACTATTACTTGCTCCTTGTCAGCCCAAGCCTGGATATTGTCTAGATCATGTTGCATTTGAATATGGTCTACTTTAGTATTTGAGTAGTTGTAAATGGTGTTGAATATTGTGCAATCATTGTTGAACATTCCTACTTATAACCTTGAAATGAAGGGAAGGTCATGAGTGAAGCAGTTGAAGATGGTTGGGCTTAGGGCACTACCCTGAGGAATTTTACCTGATATCATTGCTTTCTGTTGTCATCACTAATATTTTCACATTATTTGATATAAGCATCATATGTCTTATTAAGCAAGAGACTCAAAGATTATTGGGGGTAAATAGGAATGTGGATTTGGAATACAAGCAAATCAGCCTTATTGAAAGGTAGAATAGACCTGAGGAGCCAAATGGCTGGTTTCTAATCGATATCTAATCTATTCTAATATTCACTTGTGCTTAATCTCTTATTTTGGTTAATGATAAAATCCTCTTTCTTAAAAGTTTTAATTAACCAATCAAATAATGTCTTAAAAATTGAATGGGTTTCTAATTACAGTTAATTGCTTTCCTAAAATCTATATTCTCAGTTATTTTCTATCGATGTATGTTAGCCATTTTATTCTGGCATCTCTAAACTTACACTTTTGGTCATTCAAAATAAGAGAGCTCACCTGACAGTCTTAAAATTGATTATGCTGGAATAAGAGTTATCGGTGCCTGGTGTGACCAGTATAGAAATGGATACTAATTGCAAGAGTGGAAGAGACAATTTGGTTCAGTAGTCTATACCATTGTTTAACCTTCACTTAAGCAACGAGTTTGAATTACATATCCCATACCCAAATCACTTCAACTCATTTTTCTTCTTCTATTGGTGTTGTCTAATGTTAAATGTTGCTATACTTTATGCCTTAAAACTAGCAAGTAATTATCTTTTACTCTGTCTTCTGAATTTTTGATATTTGATCTTGTATTTGTGATCTCCGAATTATGGAAGCAGTACTCTTTGATTCACACTGATTCCCTAATTACATGCTTTTAAACATATTTTGTATTGTAATCTGTGATATTCTTTGCATTTCGCAAGTTTATTAATAAATTTGTAATCCTGTGTAACGCTGCTAAAGCCTCCATTTTTTTTACAATTTTTTTTCTGGGCAGTTCCTCATGGTTAAAGGTGACATGCTTTGACACTAAAAGATTTTTGATGATCCCTTTATCCCTACTATCTCCCTTTTGACAAATAGGACTAATGGTTTCCGCAGCGACCACATTGGGAACACAGCTATTCATGGCATGCAGACGCTCAGACCAAAAGAACCAAGGGCATTGTTGTAAGTTTGCAGAAGACATGATAGTGCTGAGTAAGTGTGGAGAGGCTGCAAAGGATCTGGATAGACGAGGAGAGTAGGAAAGAAGTGGTAGATGGAATATAAATGAGGAAAGTGAGTTATGCACTTTGGTAGGAAGAGTAGAGGCATAGACTACTTTCTAAATAGGGAAATCTGAAGCAAAAAAGAACCTGGGAGTCTTGGTTCAGGATCCTCTTCACCTTAACATGCATGTTCACTTGGCAGTTAGGAAGGCAAATGCAGTGTTGGCATTAATTTCAAGAGGGTTGGCATACAAGAGTAAAGATGTACCTCTAAGGCTGTATAAGGCTTTGGTCAGACCATAATTGGAATATTGTGAGCAGTTTTGGGCCCCATATCTACAGAAGGATGTGCTGGTGTTGAAGGTGGTTCAGAGGAGATTGCCTTTGGGATAAAGGACTTGGCATATGAGGAGCGGTTGAAGTTTAGAAGGATTTGATGGGGTGGGGGCAAGGGATCCAATTAAAACTTTCAGGATATTGAGTCTTGGATAGAGTGGGTAAGGAGAATCTGTTTCCACTAGTCAGACATACTTATTTGCAATCTTTTGTTTTTCTCTCTCACACACTGTCTGTCAAATACCACCTTTTTCCCAGCTGTTTTCAGTTCTGACAAAGGATTACTAGACTGAATGTTAATTCTGTTTTCTCACTACAGATGTTGCCAGGCTTACAGAGCTTCTCCAGTACTTGTTTTTGTTCTTTATTGTTCTTTAACTGTTCAAAGGCCTCTTCATGTGAATTTGGGATTATACTGAAATGATTGCAAGTGGTATTCAGTGAGATGGACACTCACTGTTGAAGACCAGAATATATTAAGGAGATGCTCAATGTGTTCTATCCATCAAGCATTGATCCCTGATGAGCACTTCTGTGCTCTTGGCTGGCTGTGAAGTAGGGCCTTGCGTGCAGGGAATTCAGGTAGTCTTAACTACACTAAAGAAACTGTGCCAGTTGTGATTAACGGCTAACTCACTAGCCAGTTATGTTCGTCATGGGTCTTTTTTTTTTGATGGGTCTCAGCCTCAGGGGAAGTTGCTTTCTAGTTCAAGTTGGGTTGCTGTCTCAATTTCAGAAATATCTTGAACTTGTCAGCACTTGGATTTCTTGCTAGCTTTCATTGAACTTGTCATGATGTTTCCTAATTGAATGACTGAGCGTTTTATCACTGGTACAGCTTATGGAACCCTTGAGGGCAGACCAGGCACTGTGTCCGCTCTGTGTCTTTTGACATTAAGGTGTTGGCTGCTCAGGTCTCTGATATCATGGTTTTCTGAGTGTTGATTTCCCTGCGCCATTGTTTCTGTTTCTGTTGCAGCTTTGAGGGAGCATTTATGTTGATGCTGGAGCAATTAGGCAGTGGTCCATCCAGCAGTCATCAACTTTTGTCATGGTGCAATGAAATAGATGTCCTTCACTTGGATCATATAGTCAAGCAGATATCAGTGCATGAAGCAACGATGTTGTAATTTTGATATTTGTTTCTCAGACAAAACAAGCTGTTGGTTATAATAAGGCCAGACCATAGGCATTTTGTTAGCAGCACAATACCATTGCTGTTGGACTTCCCTTCCTCATCGATTTATCAGAGCCCTTCAGGTGTAGAAACAGATTATTTGGCCCATTGAGTCTACACCGACTCTCCAAAGATCATCCCACCCAGACCTTCCCCCATCCAATCCCTGTAACCTTGGATTTCCCATGGCTAGTCCACTCGTCTGCACATCCCTGGACACTGAGCAAATGAGAGTGGCCAATCCAGCTTCTAACATTGAAGTTGCCAAGGAGGATTAGCCTGTCACTCTTTCTTTCTATGTTGTGGAGTCCAGTAAAGTGCTCAATACTTTAACTGAGGACATAAGATTTTATTAGTGTTCATCTTGGTTTTTTTATTCTAATATTCTTGAGATAACACCGAGAATTCAACTAAAAAAAGGTCCTTGGGAATCCAAGGTGCTGCCTTTTTATGTCTTCTAAATATATATGTCCATTCCTCTGTTATTGCATAGCACTGAGCTTGCTCCTATTTAGAGTCTAATAACTGATGATTTATTTTTTTAAAAAATCATATTAAGTTGACACTGTTTTTAACCCCATTCTGAGCTTCAATATTTCTTTGCAGCAAAAAAATTAACTCTGCCTTGTATTTTGGCAGCATCCGCAAATGATGTAGGTATTCCTTCAAGTCCCATGTCCAAATCATTGATTTAGCTCCAGCATGTGCTTTTTTTTAATCCAGTTTGCTAATTAGGAATGTGAAGGCATCGGGGAATGCAGAAAAGATTCATAAGATTGTTTCCAAGGCTGAGGAACTCCGGTTTTGTGGAAAGATTGGCACAACGGGAGCAGTTTTCTGTGAGCAGGGAAGATTAGCAGATTTGACATAGGTGTTCAAAATCATGAAAATTCAGGAACGTTTTCTTTCTTGTAGAAAGGTCAGGGGTGAGAGAGCTCTGTTTGAACATAATTAGGAAAAAAAAAGGTGGCTTGTAGAAAATTTCTCTTTCCACTGAATATACTGACAGAGGTCGACTTAGAGTCATAGAGCTGCCCAGCATGGAAACAGATCCTTCGGTCCAACCTGTCCATGCCGACCAAATATCCCAACCCAATCTTGTCCAACCTGCCAGTACCTGGCCCATATCCCTCCAAAACCCTTCCTATTCATATACACATCCAAATGCCTCTTAAATGTTGCAATTGTACCAGCCTCCACCACATCCTCTGGCAGCACATTCCATACACGTACCACCCTCTGCGTTAAAATGTTGCTCCTTAGGTCTCTCTTGTATCTTTCTCCTCTCACTCTAAACCAATGGACTCTAGTTCTGGACTCTCCAACCCCAGGGAAAAGACTTTGTCTATTTATCCTATCCATGCCCCTCATAATTTTGTAAACCTCTGTAAGATCACCCCTCAGCCTTCACTCCCGGGAAAACAGCCCCAGCCTGTTCAGCCTCTCCCTATAGCACAAATCCTCCAACCCTGGCAACATCCTTGTAAATTGTTTCTGAACCCTTTCAAGTTTCACAACATCTTTCCGATAGGAAGGAGACCAGAAATGCGTGTGCAGAAAAGATTTGAATGTTATATCTGAAGAGAATGTATTGCAGGGTAAAAGAGAAAAGGTGACGTAGTAGGCCTGTCTTGAATATGATAGACAAAACGGTCTAATTCTTCAAATTTCCCACCCTTAATTTTCTCGAATAATCTACTATCTGTAAGGTAATGATTTTTTTAAAAGTTCACTTCAAACTAAATTCACATAGTTCTTTCTCATATCTTAATTGTTATGGCCTGAATTTTGCATTACCTCCAGGCTGTTTCTACATTGAATAACATAGAAATGATCTATCCTTGTAATAACCTGTAAATCCTGTTGCTTGAGCCTGATGCCTTTATATAATGTGATTGCATGAGAACAGAACAACCTTGCATTATAAGAAAATAGCGCAATTGCCACGACGTTTAAACTAATGGGACCAGAATCCCGTTATAGTCAATACAGGTAAGGAAAGTTTGCACTCTACAAATAACTGTCTGAATTCTTCATTGCGTTAAAACCAATTCATGTTGAGGAAGCACATGTTATTGCAGAACCGACTGTATTTTGACTTGATTCCTGATCAAAAGGAATGTTGCCATTCCTGCTGCTTACCTTGCTTTCATTTTGAATCTAGAGAAACCTCTTTTAAATACTAGCTGCACAAAATTTTGTGTAAAGCGTAACAAAAATAGTTCCCATGTTTTAATGTTTGCCTTCACATTCCCATGCCAATCATTGGTGACCCTTTCTTCACACATCTGTACCCTAAACTCTGGAAGTTCCTCTGTCTTTTCACTTGTCTCCTTCACTTTGAGACTTTTTTAAAATTCACCTTTCAGTCGCGTTTCAATGGCTCTTCTAAAATCTCCTCCTTTGCAGTGTTAACTTTTATCTGATTATTTTCTGTGAAGTGCCTTGGGTGCTTTTCTATATTGAAATCTGAGCTATTGATTTGAAATACATAAGTTTTTTCTTTTTGTCTATAAGACTATTTATGCAAAATTTGTTAGACTAAACATGTGTTTGATACTTAGTCTTGTGTACCTTTATTTGATTGCTTTATTTCCAGGTGTAAACCACTCTTGGAAAGAAAAAGACTATTTGCTATAAATCGTAACCTTCATTGTACAGGTTTTGGCATATTTAGTGGTTATATATGGATTACGTTTAGTAGTTGACCTACGATGATAGGATTTGTTCTTTATTGCTTTTGTTTTCTTTCAGCCAAAGCCTCATCAGTACATGATGCCATTACCCCAGTTACATTATACTGGACATTATGTAGAACCCTATAAACCTTCTCAAGGTAGAGTACTTAGTCATCATCATCATCATTACAGTTTTCTTCTGTTGCCTTCTGTAATTCAAATTTGTATCCAAAAACAATGGAACTCAAGCATTTTTGACAATCATTGGAAATTGCAGTTGCAGACCTGTTCCAAAGGCATTTTTTTCAAAAAACCCTATAAGGTATATTATGTCATATTAATTTGCATGATATCAGGCATGTTTGATGACATAGGGATATGGTAGGATAGTGATTGTGTTGGAAGATTAGTAATTCTGTGCCTGGACCAATGAGTCAGGATTTAAGATCCCTTGATAAGTAAAAGTGTAAATTCAATTAATTAAACAAATCTGCTTGAAAGGTAACAAGATTACACTCTTAGGCATTCACTTCTAGTGCAGGTTGCTGAACAATTTTGACCAGAAAATGCCTTTTCTATTTTTATTTATGCATGGTTCTAGAGGTTTTTTTGCTTTGGGGCATACCGTTGAACATTACATCATTGTGGAAAGCTGCTGGTTTAAAAGAAAAGCTTGAAACAAATTTTAGAAATTCTAAACCTTGAATTATCTATTTCATTTTTATCTTTGATTAATATTGTGTATTAAAATTATTTGTTATAACCTCTGACTATGTAAATAAACTTAACTGACCAAATTTTTTTGTTACTCCATTGAAGTATGACTTTATTTGACAGTCTTAAGTAATTGGAGATTAGTACCTAAACAAAATATCTTGTGTAAAGTTTGGCTTCTGATTCATCTATTGGTTTTGATTTGGTCCAGGACCAGGGATCACCATCTAGGGATACAGGTAGACCAGATGAGAAATGTTTTTCCCTGACAGCTGAGCCTTGGAATTTGCTTCCACAGAAAGTAGTCAAGGCCAAAACATTGTATGATTTCAAGAAGGAGTTGAATCTAGCACTTGGGATTAAAGGAATCAGAGGGAAAAGCAGTAAAAGGCTGTTGAGTTGGATGATCAGCCATGATGGTAATAATGAATGGCAAAGCGGGCTTGAAGGGCTGACTGACCTATTTATCCTAGTTTTTATGTTTTTATATTGATTCAGCATATTTCACTTTTAAGCTAACTTGTGTGTAGACTTTAGATCAACATTAAATCTGTATGGTTCAGCTGTTCATTCTCTGTACCCTTCACTTTTTACTTAATTTCAGACAATGTCTACATGAATAATCAAAACAGCTTCTATCGATCGCAGACCAGTTTGGATAGAGCTCCATATGAATACAGTGGTCGAATCCGAAATGGCAGTCTCTATAGTGCACACAGCACAAGCTCTTTAAATAACCCACAGCACTTTATGCAAGCATCTCCTATGTCTTCAAATCCTAGCATGACTGGAAGCGATGTAATAAGAGGAGATTACATCCCAACTAACAGACATAGTGCAATTATTCCACCCTCCTATAGGCCAACTCCAGATTACGAGACTGTTATGAGGCAGCTAAATCGTGGAATGATTCAAAATGAAAGGCAAAGCCATTCAATGAGAAATCTTAACATAGGCAATTCTTATGCCTACAGTAGACCAGATCCGCTTGTTTATAGCCAACCAGAAATCAGAGAACATGCTCAGTTCAATTCACAAAATATGTATCAGTATCCTTTTCATTTGAACTATAGTTTCCATAGTCCATCTCCATATATAACTTCAACTGAGCGACGCCCAGTTGTTGGGGCTGTTAGTGTGCCAGAATTGACCAATGTTCAATTACATGCTCAGGATTACAATGCTGCAAACATGCTGAAAACTCAAGTGTACAGGCCACCTCCACCCTACCCTTATCCAAGACCTGCAAATAGTACTCCTGACCTTTCCCACCACCTGTACGTTAGTAGCAGCAATCCAGATCTGATTACGAGGCGTGTGCATCACTCTGTCCAGACTTTTCAGGAAGATAGTTTGCCTGTTGCACATTCACTACAGGAAGTCAGTGAGCCCTTAACTTCTGCCAGATTACATACAAATATTCATAAACGTAACAGTATTGAGATTGCTGGACTTATGCACAATTTTGAGAGTTGGAAACTAAAAGAAAGGACTGTGTCCACACCAAACAATGAAACAAACTCAGAAAAAATAACCTCTGCAAATTCACAACCAAATGTTTATTTTGAGCAAACAAAACCCGGCGGGACTGAAGTTCACGAGGACAAAAGTTATCGTCATGGGCGATCTTTCTCAGATGCAACTATGCTGATTCACAGTAGTGAAGAAGATGAGGAATATGATGCAAGGTGCATTGAGCATACGTCTCAGATACTACCTCTTGACTCCCCATCTCAAACGTCAGCCAAGTTAAATCAATTGATTAATGAACCATTGGCAGACTATCTGTATAGTTCTGCACCTACTCTTGGAAGACAGCACAGTTCAGAAAAGCGAGCACAAGAAAGGGAGGTAACAGAAACAACACGGTTTCTGCCATTTGTGTCTGAGTCTGATCTCAATACAGTTGGAAAAATCCAGATAAGAAGAGAGTCTTCAAAGAAGAGACCAATGTCTGAAGTGCTTTCTAGTAAATTATATGCTATGGAAGCTCTCCCACCACTTGGGGTGAGTAATTTAACACTAGTTCTTTATCTTAGCTGTAAATATATTTCTTACATGCTGTACAACCATTATACAACATTTATTCAATTAAAGGTCTTGTACTGGCTTATTTAGGTCATAGGAAGTCACTTGGATCATTTAGGTCCACACTTGATTCTTTGTAAAACAGTCCAGTCAATCCTATTCCTCTTGCATTATCCCCCTTATCTTGCAAATTTATTTTTCTCAAGTGCCTATATCTGTGCTTCTGCCATCGACATATTGAGGAATTCAGTTTATTAACAGTCGCTGCGCAAAATGGTTCTTCCTCACATTCTTGTTTGTATATCATGCGCAAAATCTTGAATCTGTGTCCACTCATCCTTGTACTGTCAACAAAATGGGAACAGCTTTTCATTTGAATACTTTTAAAGTAGATGATTAAATTAAATTCCCTGCAGTATGAAAACAGGCCATTTGGCCCAACAAGTCCACACCCACCCTCTGAGTAACCCATTCCGACCCATTCCTCTGACTCATGCACCTACCACTGTGGGCAATTTAGCATGACCAATTCACCTGACCTGCACATCTTTGGATTGTGGGAGGAAACCGGAGCACCTGGAGGAAACCCACGCAGACACTGGGAGAATGTGCAAACTCCACACAAACAGTCACTCAAGGTGGGAATTGAACCTGGGTCCCTGGTGCTGTGAGGCAGTAGAGCTCACCACTGAGCCACCATGCCGCCCTGCCCAGTTATCTCAACCTGTCACAATTTGAACACATCTATCAATTCTCCCTCAACTTCATTTGCTTCAAGAAAAATAGCCACATTTCCCCAGCTTATGTTGCAGTTGCCTAACTAGATCCTTATACAGATTCAGCACAACTTCCCTACTTTTGTACACAATATCTCTATTTAAGGAGCCCAAGTACATATACTTGATTGATTGATTAGTCTTTCAATATGTCCTGAGACTTCAGAGATTACACCAGGCCCTCTGTCCCTGTATAACTCTCTAGATCTGTGCCAATAAGTGATAGCAGAAGAGATAGAAAGAGGCAAACAGGAATTGCCACTCAATTCTCAGTATTAATTTCTAGCTGCTACTTGTTTAACCATTATGCTAGCTTATCACATATGGATGAGGAAGGACACAATTTCGACCTAGATAACACATCCATCCTCGGACAAGCCAATCCAAGACACGCATGAGAATTTCTAGAAGCATTGCATTCCAAGCGAAACTCTATCAACAAACACATCGATTTAGACCCCATCTACCACCCCTTGAGAAAAGGAACAGGAAGTGACTTCACCACAGGAAATAACATCACCAACCCAAACATATCAATAGAAAGCAGGAATTTTCAGCATTGCTTCGCCTGAGGCCCACTGAAGATGTTATCTAGTAGGGTAGCAAAATGTCTGGAAATAAACCTTCCATCTCAGCGAGCAAACCTACATCCCAAAAGCTTATGCCCTGTTGCAATCAGTTTTATCTTCCAAGCTGTTTAAGACACCTTCAAGTTTAGTATCATCTGAAATTTTTAACTTGCACTCTGTATTCCAGTATCCAAGGCATTTATACATTACTTTTTAATGATCCCAGTGCTGATGCTTGGGGAGCTTTGCTATCTGCCATCTTTCAATTTGAAAAGCATTAATTTATTACAAATCACTGGTTTCTCTCCTTAAATCAGTTTTACTTTATCCAAGTTGACAGTAACCCTCTTCCATAAGCCTGAATTTTGTTGATCATTCTGTAGTGTCATAGTTTCAAAATGAATTACTTAATAGCACTTTTAAACTGCATCTATTGCATTTCCTTCATCTAACTTTCATAACTTTAAAAATTTATTTAGAATAATCAAATACGAACATTTTTTTCTAACAAATCTGTAATGCTGTCCTTAATTTAAGAAGGCACATGAGAAAGGATTACACTGCCAGGTTTATTTTGCCTGAGCTGAAGAAGCAGTAGGATATGGCAAGTGATAAAAATGTTTTATTGGTTTGGATGCATATTTCATAATTGAGATGCAAGTTGAAAAAGGCGGGCTGGGTAGTCCAACAAGCATCTGTCGTTTTGTCATCAGTTAGTAATGTCAAAACTCACAAATATATGTGCTAATGCAAGCTCCAGGTGCACCATTAGAAGGTTGCATAGTCTTGCAATTCATTGCAAGGACACCTGAAGAATAAGTGCTACTGTCATAATGTGTGGTGCTAGTAAAAGTACAACCAATCAGGCAGCATCTGAGGAGCAGGAGAGTCAATGTTTCGAACATGAGCTCTTCATCAGCTCTTCCCTGATGAAGAGCTCCTGCTCGCAACATCACCTCTCCTGCTCCTCAGAAGCTGCCTGATTGGTTGTACTTTTACTAGCACCACATATTTCTATTCTGATCTCCAGCATCTGCAGTCCTCCGTTTCTCCTATAACTTGTTCTACTGTCAGTATAGTCCATGTCACCAAGCTCCAAAGCTTTTCTGCCTCCAATTTATTCTAGGCTAGCTTTGGAATATCAGCTAATGCTCATTATATATACATTCCTACATATTAGGAGCAAGAGTAGGCCATTCAGCTGCCTTTGAAATGTAGGCCCAATTTCTCTCACTCCATCTTCTGATAACCTTTGACTCCCTTGTTAGTCACAAATCTATTTTATTTATCTATCCTATCATCTATCTTGTTTTGTTCATCTACTTTGTCTACCTTAGTTATCCTCACCTCTTAGAAGATCACTTACTTTTAATTTGAGTCCCATCATTCCATGTCATCCCATTTCAGCATTTGCTTTGGCTGATTCTGTTAGGATCCTGTATCTCAATAAGATTGTCTCCTCCTCTGGATGTTAGGCCCAGCCTTACAACCTGTTCTCAAATCGTAGTCCGTCCCATCCCAGATATCAGTGGAATGAATTAGTCAACCGTTTTCTGTACTGCTTTGAATTTAATCCTTTCTTAGCCAATGAGCCAAAACTACACAGTACTCCAGCTGTGTTTTCACCAATGCTCTGTACAACTGGAGCAAAATGTGGCTATTTTTATTTCCATTTCTCCTGATAAATAGCAATATTCCTAATCTCGTGCTGTATCTAAAAGTTGATTTTGTGATTCATGTACCAGGACACCTTGAACACTACCTCCATTCTACAATCATTCTCCATTTAAATGACATTGTTTCCTCAATATTTCCTGCCAAAGTGGGCAAATTCACATTTTTCTGGTATTGTATTCCAACTGCCAAATTTTTTGCCCATTTGCTCAACTATCTTTACCCCTTTGCAGGCTACTTACATCCTCTTCACAACTTAATTTTCAACCTATCTTTATGGCATCAGCAAATTCTTGCATTTTTATTCATGGGATCTAAGAATTCTCTCATGATCAGTCTGTATAACAATTAACAATGGTTACATGATCACCATTCAGTTAGTTATTTATTGAATTCAAATTTCATTATTTGCCATGGTGGGATTTTAGCCAGTATCACCAGAACTTCACTCTTTACGTTCAGTCACCTGAAATAGCTCATCAAAAGCTGGTATTCCCATCACCAAGTCACCCTTTATTTACATATGCATAGTAGTTGACACTGGTCTGCCTTCCTCGGAGCCAGCTTACCAGTGTGTACAGAGCTTCTTACACTCCTGCTGATATAGAACATAGAAAAGTGCAGCACAGAACAGGCCCTTTGGTCCGCGATGTTATGCCAAGAATTAATTCTAATATAAAATTAAAATAACCTAACCTATGTACCCCTCAATTCATGTGCATGTCCATGACTCTGCTTCCACCACCGCCACTGGCAGCACATTCCTTGCATTCAAAACTCTCTCCATGTCTCTCATTACCTTGTATATCTCAATCACCTCTCTTCCTCCTTCTCTCCAGAGAGAAAAATCCGAACTTAGTCCATCTCTCTTCATAAGGCAAGCCCTCCAGTCCAGGCAGCATCCTGACAAACCTTTGCACCCTCTCCAACGAACTGGACACAATATTTCAAGTGTGGTCTCACCAGGGACTTGTAGAGCTGTAGCAAAACCTCGTGGCTCTTAAACTTGATCCCCTGTTAATGAAAGCCAAAATACCATATGCTTTCATAACAACCCTATCCATTTGGATGGCAACTTTGAGGGATCTATGTACTTGAACACCAAGATCCTTGTGTTCCTCCACACTGTCAAGAATCCTGTCTTCAATCCTATATTCAGCATTCAAGATTGACCTTCCAAAATGCATCACTTCACATTTATCCAGGTTGAACTCCATCTGCCATTTCTCAGCCAAGCTTTGCATCCTGTCTATGTCACACCGCAGCCTGCAATAGCCCTTGATACTTTCAACGGCACCTCCAACCTTTGTGTCATCTGCAAATTCACTATCCCACCCCTCACCACCTCATCCAAGTCATGTCTGTCAGTCAGGGCTCCCTGAATGGACCAGGCTAACAGCCCCAAATCAGGCAACTTATTCTGCGAACCACCTGGCTGGCCTCATTACATCATCACTTCCCTCAACATGAATTAAAATTATCCATGATTTTTGCAGTTACTTTTTCGCAAGTCCCCTTTTATTTTTGCTGTGTACCTTGTTCTAACATGTGGTTACTATTAGGGGCCCTACATACAATGCCCACCAGTACCTTCTTACCTTTTTCTATTTTGTGCTTACCCAGTTTGATTCTGCATGGTGATCTAGAGATCTAAGTTCATCTCTTTATTATATAAGTGTTACTTTTTCTTTGCTTCCTATCCTCTTTAACTATTATGAACCCTCTCAGTCTTTAAAACCTTACAGCCATGTCTTTAAAATGGTCACCAGATCATTTGTATTTTTCTATTTATGCTGTCACTTCTTCAGTTTTGTTACAAATGCTGTGCATTTAGATACAGAGCCGTGAGATTTTGTCTTTTTTACTATTTTCCTTACCTCTATTCATAACTACTGTTGCATTCTTAGTTTAAGACAGAGCATGCAAACCTAACATGTTTTGACCATCATTGTTTATTTTTAGCTTGCCTTGTTTTCTCTGTTCAATCATCATATATTTCCAAAACTTGATCCCTCGCCCCCTACCAAAGGTACATCTACTTTATCAGAAACGCTCGGGTCCAGCTGGTTTTCGGAATTTTTCGAATTTCTGAATGTGACAGTTCAATGGTGAAATTTTTAAAAATCTTACCGAACAGCAGGCTCAGTGAGTACTATGGGCCCTGAGACAGAATTGAGGCCTGCCAGTGCTCAGCCATGGCTCCCCACATCACATCTGAGTGACATGCGCAAGTTGGTGTGGAGTTAATTGTTTGCACATCAAACAACCTTGTTAATGAGATAAACACTTCATTAAAAAAAACCTTCGGCTTTTGGAGCTTTTTGGATAAAGTGTTGTCTACTCATATTTAATTTAAAGCTGCATCTACTATCCTAATTAAATGTATCATTGAACATGGCCAATACATTCCCAGCAAAGATACAATGTTCACCAAGAGTTGCATTTCAGAAACCATACACAGTCATGTGGCCAGATCTCTAGATCCTGTTCCACCATTGTTTGTCCCTGCTCACTTATGCAGTGTGACTCCCCTTATGCCACCCATTTGAACTAACACTTTGATTTAGCTGAACTGTTGCTTCTAAATGCCAATAACCGGGTACATGGAATGCTGCTTTATTGTTGTTCTAGGCCTGCAAAACAAAGTATATAATTACTGAAATTCTCTGGCAGTTAACTGATTCTCTGTTCATGAGATGCTGCTAGACCTGCTGAATTTCTCCAGCACTTTGTTTTTATTTCAGATTTCCAGCATCTGTGCGATATTTAGCATTGTTTCCAGTAATGCTTTGCATGTATCTCTCTCAGCTCTTTCTTTGATGTATGTCCTACCTTCAAACTTTTAAGTCTATGTGGCACAGATTTGAATGTCTTTAGTAGACAACTTGTTTAATGATCCATCACCAGATTTGGCTAGGTCATTTAAGGCAGTATCCAGTTCTACCGTCCTTTGCTGAAACAGCACCCGATTCAAACCCATCTCGTAAATCACTCTTTTCCTGCCATCTCCATTCCCATCTCTAATGGTGAATGCAAAGAATTGTTGAACTGTTTTGTTCTAAAAATTGTCTCTGCTGTTTCTCCTATTGTCTTTGGCTCACTGGATTAACTTCCTCTAGGTCCAGTCTCCACACGCTGTATATCTCACTTGCGCAGTCTGTATCTTGCTCGTGCGCTTTCTCTCGCTCTCTATAATATCTCCCCAGATGTTTTTTCAAGTTTTTCTTCCAGTTTCATTTCTGCCCCCTCTGAATTCATCTTGTATAAATCTGAAACTGTGATGCTCGAACTTCCTTTTCTGGCATCTGTTAGGTGATATTAGTTTTTCTCTCACCTTGGATGCTGTTCTCTTTCAAATCTGCCATTATCATGCTTTCTTCAGAAAAACGTTCTTGACGTTGTGCTATCTATCTTGGTGAGAAGTGGGGAATGTGAAAGAATTGTAAACAGTTTATTATGAAGGTGTCTGTTCTTTATGGTTGTGCAGATTGGTTTTTGGAAAATCCGTCTTTGGTCTTTGACCATTTTAGAGATATTTGCTTTGTTCATTTGAATTGTTCTATCCTCTTGCATTTGACCTGTGGAACAACTTTGAGGGTTATTTTTCATTATATGCTGTTGTATTTAATTAATGGTTCATTATACAGAGCCTTTCTGGCTTTGCAGAATCTTATCATGCAGATTTTGTACATAGAACATAGAAGGATACAGCGCAGTACAGGCCCTTCGGCCCTCGATGTTGCGCCGACCGAATCCTACCTAACCTATACTAGCCCAATAACTTCCAAATGCCTATCCAATGCCCGCTTAAATGACCATAAAGAAGGAGAGTTCACCACTGCTACGGGCAGGGCATTCCATGAACTCACAACCCGCTGTGTGAAGAATCTACCCCTAACATCTGTCCTATACCTACCACCCCTTAATTTAAAGCTATGTCCCCTAGTAACACCTGACTCCATTAGCGGTAAAAGATTCTTAGTATCTACCCTATCTAAACCCCTAATCATCTTATACACTTCTATCAGATCTCCCCTAAACCTTCTCTTCTCCAATGAGAACAGCCCCAAGTGCCTCAGCCTTTCCTCATAAGATTTTCCTACCATTCCAGGCAACATCCTGGTAAACCTCCTCTGCACTCGTTCTAAAGCTTCCACATCCTTCCTATAGTATGGCGACCAAAACTGCACACAATACTCCAGATGAGGCCTCACCAGAGTCTTATACAACTGCAACATGACCTCAGGACTCCGGAACTCAATTCCTCTGCCAATAAAGCCCAGTACACCATGTGCCTTCCTCACAGCACTATTTACCTGGGTGGCAACTTTCAGAGATCTGTGTACATAGACACCAAGATCCCTCTGCTCATCCACACTACCAAGTAGCCTACCATTAGCCCAGTAATCCATCATCTTGTTATTCCTACCAAAGTGAACGACTTCGCACTTAGCTACATTGAATTCCATTTGCCACATTTCCGCCCAGCTCTGCAACTTATCTATATCCCGCTGTAACCTACCACTTCCTTCCTCACTATCCACAACTCCACCGACTTTTGTGTCATCCGCAAACTTGCTTACCCAGCTTTCAAGTCCTTCCTCTAGATCATTTATAAAGATAACAAAAAGCAATGGTCCCAAAACAGATCCTTGTGGTACACCGCTAGTAACTGCGCTCCAAGATGAATATAATCCATCAACTACTACCCTCTGTCTCCTTCCAGCCGGCCAATTCCTAATCCAAACCTCTAATGTATCCTCAATGCCATACCTCCGAAGTTTTAGCATTAGCCTACCATGGGGAACCTTATCGAACGCCTTACTAAAATCCATATACACAACATCTACTGCTTTACCCTCATCCACTTCCTTAGTCACCTTCTCAAAGAACTCAATAAGGTTTGTGAGGCACGACCTGCCCTTCACAAAACCATGCTGGCTATCCCTGATCACGTTATTCCTACCCAGATGTTCATAAATCTTATCCCTTACCATTCTCTCTAAGACTTTGCCCACCACTGAAGTCAGACTCACTGGCCTATAGTTACTAGGGCTATCCCTACTCCCTTTCTTGAACAATGGGACCACATTCGCTATCCTCCAGTCCTCTGGTACTATTCCCGTAGACAATGACGACATAAAAATCCAGGCCAATGGCTCTGCTATCTCCTCCCTAGCTTCCCATAGAATCCTGGGGTAAATGCCATCAGGCCCAGGAGACTTATCTATATTCATCCTTTCCAATATTCCCAAAACCTCTTCCCTGCATATTTCCAGGGCATCCATTCTAATTATTTGTGATTCCATATTCACATCAGCAACAGTGTCCTGTTCCTGAGTGAATACTGATGAAAAGTACTGATTTAATGTCTCTCCAATCTCCTCCGCTTCCACACACAACTTCCCACTACTATCCTTGACTGGACCGATACCTACCCTAGTCATCCTTTTATTCTTGACATACCTATAGAAAGCCTTTGGGTTTTCCCTAATCCTACCAGCTAAAGACTTTTCATGTCCCCTTCTCGCTTCTCTTAGCTCCCTCTTTAGCTCCTTCCTGGCTACCTTATAACTCTCAATCGCCCCAACTGAACCTTCACGCCTCATCTTTACATATGCCGCCTTCTTCCCTTTCACAAGGGACTCCAATTCCTTACTAAACCACGGCTGCCTCACAAGGCCCTTTACACCATGCCTGACTGGTACATACCTATCGAGGACACGCAGTAGCTGCTCCTTGAACAATCCCCACATCTCATTAGTGTTCTTCTCTTGAAGCCTGTTTTTCCAATCCACACATCCTAAGTCATGCCTCACTGCATCATAATTTCCCTGCCCCCAGCTATAGCTCTTGCCCTGCGGCGCACGATTATCCCTCTCCATCACTAAAGTAAAAGTCACCGAGTTGTGGTCACTGTCCCCGAAGTGCTCACCTACATGGAGAGTGAATGTGTTCTTGATTGTTACAGCTGTTAACTAATGTATTTTGTTCAAATTTTCGGAGAAGATTTGTAGCTCAGGTGCTCGTTGTTGTGGTTCTGTTCACCAAGCTGGGAATTTGTGTTGTAGACGTTTCGTCCCTGTCTAGGTGACATCCTCAGTGCTTGGGAGCCTCCTGTGAAGCGCTTCTGTGATCTTTCCTCCGGCATTTGTAGTGGTTTGAATCTGCCGCTTCCAGTTGTCAGTTTCAGCTGTCCGCTGCAGTGGTCGGTATACTGGGTCCAGGTCAATGTGCTTATTGATTTGAATCTGTGGATGAGTGTCATGCCTCTAGGAATTCCCTGGCTGTTCTCTGTTTGGTTTGTCCTATAATAGTAGTGTTGTCCCAGTCGAATTCATGTTGCTTGTCATCTGCGTGTGTGGCTACTAAGGATAGCTGGTCATGTCATTTTGTGGCTAGTTGGTGTTCATGGATGCGGATCCTTAGCTGGCTTCCTGTTTGTCCTGTGTAGTGTTTTGTGCAGTCCTTGCATGGGATTTTGTACACTACATTAGTTTTTCTCATGCTGGGTATCGGGTCCTTCGTTCTGGTGAATTGTTGTCTGAGAGTGGCTGTTGGTTTGTGTGCTGTTATGAGTCCTAGTGGTTGCAGTATTCTGGCTGTCAGTTCGGAAATGCTCTTGATGTATGGTAGTGTGACTAGTCCTTTGGGTTGCGGCATGTCCTCATTCCGTTGTCTTTCCCTTAGGCATCTGTTGATGAAATTGCGTGGGTATCCGTTTTTGACAAATACATTGTATAGGTGTTTTTCTTCCTCTTTTTGCAGTTCTGGTGTACTGCAATGTGTTGTGGCCCTATTGAATAGTGTCTTGATGCAACTTCTTTTGTGTGTGTTGGGGTGGTTGCTTTCATATTTCAGGACTTAGTCTGTGTGTGTGGTTTTCCTGTATACCTTTGTGCTGAATTCTCCATTAGGTGTTCTCTGTACCATCACGTCTAGGAATGGGAGTTGGTTGTCCTTTTCTTCCTCTCTCATGAATCGGATTCCTGAGAGTGTGGCTTTGATGATCCGGTGTGTGTTCTCTATTTCTGTGTTTTTAATGATTACAAAGGTGTCATCCACATATCTGACCCAGAGTTTGGGTTGAATTTGCGGTAAGACTGTTTGTTCTAATCTTTGCATTACTGCTTCTGCTATGAGTCCAGAGATGGGTGAGCCCATGGGTGTGCCGTTGATTTGTTCGTATATTTGGTTGTTGAATGTGAAGTGTGTTGTGAGGCACAGGTCCAGTAGTTTAAGTATGCCGTCTTTGTTGATAGGTTCAATGTCCTGTTGTCCGTTCTGTATGTCCAGCAGGTTGGCTATTGTTTCTCTGGCTAGGGTTTTGTTGATAGAGGTGAACAATGCCATTACATCAAATGAGACCATGGTTTCTTCCTTGTCTATGTATATATTTCTGATGATGTCCAACTATCCTTAGTAGCCACACACGCAGATGACAAGCAACATGAATTCGACTGGGACAACACTACTATTACAGGACAAGCCAAACAGAGAACAGCCAGGGAACTCCTAGAGGCATGGCACTCATCCACAGATTCAGCCAATAAGCACATCAACCTGGATCCAGTATACCGACCACTGCAGCAGACAGCTGAAACTGACAACCGGAAACGGCAGATTCAAACCACTACAAATGCCGGAGGAAAGATCACAGAAGCGCTTCACAGGAGGCTCCCAAGCACTGAGGATGTTACCTAGACAGGAGATGAAACATCTGCAACACAAATTCCCAGCTCGGCGAACAGAACCACAATAATGTATTTTGTATTTTTAAAATTGTTCTTATGTTTTGAAGGATATAAGAAAAGGAACTCGTATATCAGATATTAGGAAAATTGGACCACTGAAACTGGCAGAATTAAATGGATTGACACCATTTCAAAAGCCTTTACCTGAAGTTATTAAAGATGAGCCTATCAAGACATCACATGATGAAAGAGTATGATTTAATATCATTTACATTATTTATATACATTGAGTGTTACGGTTTGAAGACTAAACTGTTGAAGACTAAACCTAATGTTTGTTGAAACTCTTCATACCTGGAATTACAATTGAATTAGTGAAATAATAATTGCAAAATATAATAAATTACTGAGATTTTGTCTGTGGGCATGAGTAGTACAATTGAGCTTCACATCTGCAGGGAAATTACCCAGAATTCCCCATTCCTATTCACACTACATGTTGGAACTGTGCATCTGTGGATAGACATGTGGAGCTTATTAATCCTCACAAAGTAGTAACACGTTGGTTCAGCTTTAGGAATTTTAAAGTAAAACTTAAGGTTATTTTACTTGTAGATATTTCAAGCATATTTTCATTGTTAAAAATACTGTTGTAAATAAATATTTAAAAGGTCTTTCTCATCCATATTTCAATGAAACCATGTATAAGTATCCACTAAAATAAAAATTATTTGAGAAGGTTTTAAAAAGGTTATCTTTCTCAGATAGCCACATTCCGTCCTGACTTAGAACTATATTGCCGTCCCTTTGCTGTAATGATGCAAAGTCTGATACATCTGTGGAGAGAAATCTGAGTTAATGTTTTGGGCCCATTGAACCATTCTTAGAGCGGTTCCGAGGAAGGATCAGTTGACCTGAAATGTTAACTCTGGTTTCTTTCCACAGATGCTGCCAGTCCTGATGAGCTTTACCAGCATTTATGTTTTTGTTTCAAAATCTTTCCAGTTGTTTTTATGTAATGGCTTTTTAGCTTAAAAGTTTATTCTTTAGAATTTAAAGTGAAGCTGTATTTTAGGAGGAAGAATTTTTATTGGAAGAAATTAATAGTTTCTTTAAATCTTTACATTCATAATTTAGCGAGAGCCATGCCTTAGCTTTTGGTTATTGAAATATTTATCACGTCAAAAATAAGGTTCTGGATGCACCTTATAAAGTCACAAAGATCTACAGCACCGAAACAAATCCTTTGGTCCAACTCAATCATGCCAACTAGATATCTAATATAAGACTAGTTCCATTTGCCAGCATTTGGCCCAGATATCCTCTTAAACCTTTCCTATTCCTTTTAAATGTTGTAATCATACCAGCCTGCATAACTTTGTCAGGCGGCTCATAGGCCACCCTCTGCATGAAAAAATTGCCCCTTTAGGTCCCTTCTATAACTTTCCGCTCTCACCTCTAAATTGAACCCTAGGGGGAATACCTTGCCTATTTACCTATCCATGCCCCTCGTGAATTTACAAAGTTCTTATAAAATCACCCATCAGCCTTTGCTTCAGGGGAAATAGCCCCAGCCTATTCAGCCTCTCCCTATAGCTCAAAACCTCCAACCTGGCAACATCTTTGTAAATCTTTTCTGAACCTTTTCAAGTTTCACAACATTCTCCTTATCGGAGAAAGACCAGAATTACATACAATACTCCAAAAGTAGTTGAACTTTAATTCTGTCCAGCCGCAAAATGACCTCCCAATGACATCCTCAATGCTCTGACCAATAAAGGAAAGTTCAAATGCCCTTTTTACTATCCTGTCTACCTTAGACTCCACTTTCAAGGAACTACGAACCTGCTCTCCAATGTCTCTTTGTTCAGCAACACTCCCTAGGATGTTATCATTAACTGTATAAGTCTTGTCCTTGATTTGCCTTTCCAAAGTGCAGCACCTCATATTTATCTAAATTAAATTCATCTGCCACTCCTCGCCACCACTTTTGCTCCACCTGATCAAGATTCCGTTGTAATCTGAAGTAACCTTTGCTGCCCACTGCATCTCTAATTTTAGTGTCATCTGCAAACATACTAATCACACCTCTTGTGTTCACATTCAAGTCATGTATATAATAGTTTGTACTTTTTATTGTTGGGTTTTTTAAAAATTATTCTCATGAAAGGTAACTTCTGTAGGATTCTAAAAAGTAGTTGCATTACACTGGAATTTCTAGAAAAGGATATTTGTTTGTAGTAATACAAATATAAAACTTCAAGTATTAATGATGCCTCTTAGACCAGTGCGATAGAGGGCTGTCATGGCTGAAATAGAAAGCTGACTTTTTTTTAAATGAGTGACTGTAAGAAACAAATGCTAATTATCTAACTGGATAAAATAGCTTGAATAAGTTGCTCTGCCTTTGATAAAGATCTGAACTAACCAATAGTATTATAATTATTACAGTTTGCTTGAGATCTCCACAGATTTTAATTCTTCATTGGTTGCTGCAACTGTGTTTACATTCACTCCTGTATTTTGTTCGTAATCCTGTTAGAGAAAGAAGAAAATTAGCAAAGGCAAAAATTCCTGCAAATTGCTTCCAAAATGAAACAGATGTTTTCGATGGTGAAGTGTACTTTGGAAATCTGTTTATTACATGACTGCTTCAGCAAGTTCAATCTAAAATAAAATGGCTCTTGTAAATGTGCTTTGTATTTTAGTGCAAAATTTTGGAGCAGCGTCTAGAACAAAAAATGGTGTTTACAGAATATGAAAAAGTTCCAAAGAAACACCCAACAGCAGAATGTACCATAGCATTACTACCTGAAAATGCAGAAAGAAATCGATTTGCTGATGTTATTCCCTATGATGATAATAGAGTGGAGTTAGTGCCAACAAAAGAGAACAATACTGGTTACATAAATGCATCGCATATTAAGGTATTTAGGTTTGCTTAATAATTGTTTTGGTTTGTGAAAAGTTACAAGTATGGCAATCCTGAAAATTCCATTGAATTTAAGTACTTTGCCAATATTTGAAATAAACAACTTTTTGTTCGCTTTGCCATGTTTGTCAATACCTTCCTCCTTTTCGTTACAGATAATAGTGGAAGGCAAGGAATGGAATTATATTGCCACGCAAGGACCGCTCCAGACCACTTGCCTTGATTTTTGGCAAATGGTGTGGGAGCAAGGGGTTGCCATTATTGCCATGGTTACAATAGAAGAGGTATTCCCTAATTTGCTTTAAGTTGATTTACTATCTACATTTTCTATGTATTTGTTGAGTTTTTGTAATAAAGAATCATAAGATGTCAAAATAGAGCTAAACATTCTAAGTGAAAGCTTGGTTTCCTTTTTCCTTGATCATGCCAGAACCCATATTTCAATCACACTTCATCAACTTGAATATTATTCTTGGACTATATGGTCTCTGGAATTTTAAAAATGTACTTGTGCATGCTTGCAATACTCATGAACATAGTATATTACTGCTGATGGAATGACCTGGATTTCCAGGTTCTTGGGTGGGGAGGAAGCAGAATGAAACGCTGAAGATAGTTGATGTGCTCTTTTCCCATGCTATTTTTACCACCACCGCCACCTTTCGCAGAGACAGATTTGGGCGAGCAATGTGTAACTGACAAGGTTTGTTCAGAGCCTATTTACAACTGATAGAGCAAAACTTCCTTGGCCTTCAGTTTCGCTTTAGCTGGTACATTTGGATGCTTGGAAATGAGTAGCTAGTGGCAGCTCTTCGGAGAGCTGTAGAGGTCACTGCCTGCGAGAGCAGCTTAGTGTATATGTCGTTTCAACCATAATCGCCTATAGTACTGGCTTAATTGTATAATTTTCGGTTATCAAATTAGAAAGGTTGGTGAGAGGAAACTTCCAATTTGAAACACTATCTCTTGCAGACTGTTGCACCTTCCTAGCATGAAGGCCTTTTACCCTGTAACTTTGAGACCTGTCCGCCATCCTTAATTAGACTAGGAACATATCTCCATTGCCATGCTAAAGGAGAATCTGTGAAATTCCACTGAGTCACTGACCACTGTGGGCAATCTCAGGGTACAAAAGCATTCCTGATTCCTATTTCCTACTTCTAAAGGGAAGATCCAGCCCCAAAAATAACTCTAAGTTGTGGAGATAATGAGTTTTTAAAATTTTTTCTGCATATCTGGTAGGCTAGTATTTATTGTCCATCCCTAGTTGCCCTCGAGAAGGAGGTGGTGAGCTTCCTTTTTTAAAACAAAAACTGCAGTCCATACGCTGTCAGTAGACCCACAATGCTGTTAGGGAGGGAATGACAGTGAAGGGACAGCAATCTATTTCTAAACGCGGAATGGTTCTTTGGGGAATATGCTGGGACACAAGGTTGCACGTTGTTTTGGAGTATGACACTACCACTGTTGATGGCAGCCACTATCTCATGGATGCCAAATCTTGAGTTGCTACATCTCTTCTGAAGTTCTGGATGTAGGTTTGCTTGCTGACCTGAAAGGTTCGGTTTCAGACATTTTGTCACCATACTAGGTAACATCATCAGGTGAGCCTCTGGATGAAACACTGGCATTATGGCCTGCTTTTTGTGTTTCGTTTTCCTTGGATTGGTGGTGTAGATTTCTGTGGTGCTGTCATTTTCCTTTTTTTTTTCTCAGGGGGCTTGGTAAATGGGATCCAAGTCAATGTGTTTGTTGACCGAGTTCCGGTTGGAGTGCCATGCTTCTAGGACCTTTTGCGCGTGTCTCTGTTTGGCTTGTCCGAGGATTGATGTTTGTCCCAGTCGAAGTGGTGTCCTTCCTCATCCATATGTAAGGATACTAGTAAGAGCGGGTCATGTCTTTTTGTGGCTAGTTGATGTTCATGTATCCTGTTGGCTAGTGTTCTGCCTGTTTGTCCAATGTAATGTTTGTTACGGTTCTTGCAAGGTATTTTGTAAATGACATTAGTTTTGCTTGTTGTCCGTATCGGGTCTTTCAAGTTCTTTATCCCATACTAGGTAACATCAGGTATAGTTCATTAGTTTTAGTGTGTTGGTGGGTTTGTGGGCCACCATGATGCCAAGAGGTCTGGCAGTCATTTCCAAGATCTGTGATGTAGGGGAGAGTGGCTCGGGTTTCTGGACGTGCTTTGTCTGCTTGTTTGGGTTTGTTGCAATTGGTGGACTGTGTTCATTGGTTACCCATTCTTTTTGAATACGCTATAAAGGTGATTTTCCTCTGTTTTGCGTAGTTCCTCTGCGCTGCAGTGTGTGGTGGCTCATTGCAATAATGTTCTGATGCAGCTTCGTTTGTGGATGTTGCGATGATTACTTCTGTAATTCAGTATTTGTTCCGTATGTGTTCTTTTCCTGCAGACGCAGGTTTCAAGTTCCCCATTGGCTGTTTGTTTTACTGCCACATCTAGGAATGGCAGTTTGTTGTTTTCCTCCTCTTTAGTGAATTTTATGCCAGTAAGGGTATTATTGATGGTCTTGAAGGTTTCCTCTAACTTGTTTTGTTTAGTGATGAAAAGGGTGTCATCCAACCCAAGAATTTCTGAAGGCAATCAAAGACACCAAGATAGAAGAGGATGAAATAATGGTCTCCTTATGACGTAACAGCTCTGTTCGTATCCATCAACGTTAACCTGGTCAAGGAAAGATTGACTACACTCTTAGAAGAATCAAAGACGCATGCACAAAATACCCCAAACTACTTCAGCAAGGAAAATTTCTTACCTATGCCTTACCACTCACTTAACCTTCAACAACAAAATCTACAGACCAACCAACGAAACACCCATGGCATCTCTGATATCAGAGCTCTCAGCATAGGCAGTAATGCAGAGACTAGAACAAACAGGTTTGCCAACCATCCAACCCAAACTTTGGGTCCGCTATGTGAATGACACCCTTTTCATCAGTAAACAAAACGAATTAGAGGAAACCTTCAAGACCATCAATAATACCTTTTACTGGCATTAAATTCACTAAAGAGGAGGAAAACAACAACAAACTGCCATTCTTAGATGTGGCAGTAAAGTGAACAGCCAATGGGGAACTTGAAACCAGAGTCTGCAGGAAAAGAACCCATATGGACCAAATACTGAATTAAGAAGTAATCATCCCAATATTCACAAGCAAAGCTACATTAGAGCATTATTTCCATGAGCCACCACACACTGCAGCACAGAGGAACTTGCAAAGCAGAGGAAAATCACCTATACAGTGCATTCAGAAAGAACGGGTAACCAATGAGCACAGTCCACCAGTTGCTCAGCAACAAACCCAAACAAGCAGACAAAACATGTCCAGAAACCTTAGTCACTTTCCCCAACATCGCAGATCTCTGAAATGACTGCCAGACCTCTTGGCATCGTGGTAGCCCACAAACCCACCAACATGCTAAAACAGTAGCTAATGAACTTGAAAGACCCTACACAGACAACAAGCAAAACTAATGTCATTTACAAAATACCTTGCAAGAACTGTAACAAACATTATGTTGGACAAACAGGCAGAAAACTAGCTACCAGGATACATGAACATCAACTAGACACAAAAAGACGTGACCCACTCTCACTAGTATCCTTACATATGGATGAGGAAGGTCACCACTCTGACTTGGATAATGCATGCATCCTTGGGCAAGCCAAACAAAGACAGGCACGAGAATTCCTAGAAGCATGGCACTCCAACCGGAACTCTGTCAACAAACACATTTGACTTGGATCCCATTTACCATCCCTGAGGAAAAAGAACAGGAAGTAACGTCACCAACTTAAGGAAACCTAAACGTATGAATAAAAAGCAGGCCAAATCACCAGTGCTTCATCCGGAGGCTTACTAATGATGATACCTAGTATGGTGACAAAGCGTCTGAAACCGAACCTTCCAGCTCAGCGAGCAAACCTACATCCAGAACCTCAACTAGAGCTACAATTCTTTTCAAAACTCGCTAATATCTCTTTGCAGTCTGTCCCTTTTTAGTTTGCTGATAGTACCACACAGCATGATAGAGGATGTTTTCAATGTGAAGGTGGAAGGTTGTTTCCACAAGAGCTATCTTGGGTGGTCACCCTTACTGATACTTTACTAGAGAGATGTACTTGCAGCTGCCATATTAGTGAGGATGAGGTCAAATATGTTTTTCCCTCTTGTTGATTCTCTCACTACCTACTGAAGATGCAATCTAGCAGCTATGTCCATTGGACCTGACCAGCTCAATCAGAAATGCTGCTGCTGAGCAACTCTTGGTTGTGGACATTGAAATCCCCCGCCCAAAGTACATTTTGTGCCCTTATCACCCTCCGTGCTTCCTCCCAATGTTGCTCCACATGGAGGGGTACTGTTTTTCAATTGAGGAAAGAGACTACATGGTAGTCTCATTTAACTTCTCAAAGATATTCGGATAATTATACGTCTTTTTATTCACCAGTTTGTACTTACATGCGTTTAAGAAAATTATATTCTGTAAAGTGACTTCTAAAGTTTTGTTCACAATACAATTACTTGGAGTATGCATTCCAATTATAGAAATTATGTTTAGTGTTGATCAAGCTCTTTGCTGTAATAACATTACAGGAGGGAGGGAGAGAGAAAAGTTTTCGGTATTGGCCTCGATTAGGCTCCAGGAATAACTCTGTCACGTATGGAAGATTCAAAATTACTACAAGATTTCGAACAGACTCTGGTTGTTATGCAACTACCGGGTTAAAAATTAAACATCTGTTGAATGGGCAAGAGAGAACAGTGTGGCACTTGCAGTATACAGACTGGCCAGAAAATGGCTGTCCAGAAGATATCAAAGGATTCCGATGTGAGTTTTATTGAATTCTGATTGGCAGCACTTGTCATTTTTAAGTTTAAAACAAAATGTTTATGCTAAGGCCTTTTGGCTGTATTGCAAAAAATGTTTCTTTAATAACGACCCATTTTAAATTTCTCATTGCTTTTACAGCATATTTGGATGAAATTGAGTCAGTGCGTCGTCATACCAATAGTACAGCAGACAGTAAAAATCCGGAAATGCCTTTACTTATACACTGCAGCGCTGGTATAGGAAGGACTGGTGTTGTGATTTTATCAGAAATTATGATTGGCTGCCTGGAGCACAATGCAGTAAGATTATCCTATTTGTTAAACTTGCTATGTCATCTGATTCTGATAAATTCAAGCAACCTCTGCACAACTGATAAACCAGCAGTTGTGTTTATTTGCTTTCTCCCAGTCTCCCATCACTTAAGTAATTTACAATTTATAAATCTGAAGGCACAGTTTGTGATTCTGCAGAGCATTGAAGAAAATGATGACCAGCTCAACAGCAATTTCATTGAATCTATGAAGTTCCCCCTTTTGACTTAATTTGCACTCTGTAACTTCCAGTATTATGTGTCTCTTTCCAAAGTGAGCATAGATACAAAATACCCATTTAACAGGGCCATTATTTCTTCACCACCCATAAGTCTTGTCTGTTTCTGTTCAAAGACCACAATTCCCCTCTACAATTGTTTCCCTTAATGTATTTATGAAAAATAATATTTTTCAACTTGATAACCTTTGAAGCTTTTTTCAAAATGTTCATTCTTTTGTATTTTTCTTGTCTCCCACTGAATTTTCTTCACAGCTCTTGCTTTTTGCTGAATTCCTTTTCTGAATTTCCTTTTTTGTTTTAATAAGCCTTTTAGCTTGATCTTTTCTGCTACCTTATTGCTTAACTGCATATGTGCTATTAATCTGTAGGTTTACCCATCAGTTCAGCCTAGTTTCCTGCAGTTTGTGGCTCATCCCTAAAATTTACATCATTTAAATTTATAACCTGAGTTTGTAAATCTTTTTTTTTAGAAACAGTACATCAGGTTAAATTGTTATGTTGATTAAGTCAATATCATTCAATGAATATTAAATGAACTAATTCATGATCATTGCTCACCCTGTTGTCTATGTATAATATGGCCTGTTCCCTTATTAGCTCTCATTTTTGCTCATCAAGTTCACCTTTTTATACTGTAGGTATTAATCTCCTCCCATCTCCCCATTATGGTTGCATTTTTTAAATATGTTTCTCCTATATTTGTATTTTAAATGCACCCATTAAACACAAAAATAATCACTTATTTTGTTCAGCTTTAACATGATAAAATGTTCCAAGTTACTTCATAGGACTATTTGAAAATAAAACACCGCAACGCTGAGGAGTGTGCAGATTCTGTCTTCAAGAGCTTGCATGATTTCACATGAGAAACAACTTCTTTTTCCCTCAATGTAGAGCTTATACACTTAATGGTACAGTCCTGGGGAGTGTTGCTGAGACCGAGGAGTGCAGGTTGGAGTTACAAGTAGACAGGTAGTGAAGAAGGCATTTGGTACACTGGCCTTATTTGTCATTGTATGGATTATAGAATTTGGGATGTCATATTGTAGCTGTACAGGACATTGGTTAGACCACTTTTGGAATATTCTGTTCAATTCTGGTCTCCCTGCTATAGAAAAGATGTTATTAAACTTGAGCGGGTGCAGAAAAGATTTACAAGTATGTTGTTGGGATTGAAGGTTTTGGACCTATAGGGAGAGACTGAATAGGCTCGGGTTATTTTCCCTGGAGTGTCGGAGGCCGAGAGGCGACCTTACAGAGGTTTTGGGCTAGTTTTCTGCTCAAACCTTACACAATGCGCCCAGTATGTCATAGAGTTAGAGTTACAGCGCACAGCACAGAATTGAACGGAGTATTCCAAAAGTGGCCTAACCAATGTCCTGTACAGCCACAATATGACATCCCAACTCCTAAATGCCACCTTCACCTCCCAGTCTACCTGCGACTCTGCTTTCAAGGAATTATGCTCTTGCACTCCTCGGTTTCTTTGTTCGGCAACACTCTCCAAGACCTTATCACTAAGTGTATAAGTCCTGCCTGATTTGCCTTACCAGAATGCATGATCTCACATTTATCTAAATTAAATTCCATCTGCCACTCCTCAGCCCATTGGCCTATCTGACCAAGGTCCCGTTGTACTGTGAGGTACTGTTCTTCACTGTCCATTGCACCACCAATTTTGGTGTCATCTATAAACTTACTATCCATACCTCGTATATTCCCATCCAAATCATTCATGTAAATTACGAAAAGCAGTGGACCCAACACCAATCTTTATGGCACATGTCTGGACACAGGCCTCCAATCCGAAAAGCAACTCTCTATCATCACCTTCTGTCTCCTACTTTTGAGCCAATTTTGTATCCAATGGAAAGCTTTCACTGGATTCCATGTAATCCAATCTTACTAATCAATCTACCACGTAAACCTTGTTGAGCACCTTGCTGAAGACCACATAGACGACAACTACTGTTCTGCCTCCTTCAATCTTTGTCACTTTTTCAAACAGCTCAATCACATTAATGCGATATGATTTCCTTGTTGACTGTCCCAATTCAGTCTTTGCCATTCCAAATGCATGTGAATCCTGTCCCTCAGAGTCCCCTCCAACAGCTTCCCTAGCACTGATGCCAAGCTCACCCATCTACAATTCCCTGGATTTTCCTTACAGCCTTTCTTAAATAATGGCACCACATTAGCCAACCTTTGTCTTCCACTACCTCACCTGTGGCTGTCGATTATGCAAATATCTCAGCAAGGGACCCAACAATCTCTTCCCTAGCTTCCCACAAAATTCTAGGAAACACCTAATCAGGTCCTGGGGATTTATCTACCTTTTGTGTTTTAAAACCTCCAGCTCCACCTTTTCAAGACATCACTGTTCATTTCCCCAAGTTCTCTAGCTCCATATATGACATAGTAAATGATATTTTCTTTTTTTTAATTCCAGACTCTGGATATTACTACCATGCTGAATCTGCTCAGACAGCAACGGATGTTAATGGTGCAAACAATTACACAATATATCTTTGTCTACAAAGTGCTCATTCACTTTCTGAGAAGTTCTAGGCTGATTTAAGCTTGTATTCATAATGCTGTGATTTTATAAGTGAAACAACTGATTGCAGAATTGTTTTAAATGAAGGAAACGTTTTTCTACCCCTTGAGTTGAGGAGGAGAAAGTCAATTCGCATTTTTAAAAAAAGTGTGATACACACAAATGGAGCACCAAATTTAAAGGTGAAGTTAAATATTTTACCTTTGATATTTTTAATTATTTTAAAATAGGCATTGTGCTTCAATTTAATGAAGAATATAGTTCAATACAGCATAAGTGAAACCTTCACTTAACTTTAATTTGAACCCAAATTTAACTTTTTTAACCATTTCCTCCATCTGAACATTATAAACAATATCTTGGCATAAACATCATGAAACTCTGTATTTGGTGCATGATCAGTTTTAAGCTATAGTGTGGAAGTATTTTACCTTTAATCGAAATGTGATGATGGCTGCTATATTTCAATAGTAGGAGAAAATGAAAATATGCAAGCAGAATGAGTGAATGTGAGATTGAACTGGTGCAAGTGGAAGTTTTTTGTTAGAATTAATTTTCTAGTGTGTAAATAGATGAAAAATCCTTTTTTAGGCTTATAATGTATCATGGTTTACAGAAGTAATGCAAATACATGTAATGATATGAAATAAACCAATCCTGTTTGTTTTTCAATAGACCTGTTCAGTTAGGCATGACTATGTGTATAGTTTAATTACACTCAATTACAATTATTGAGACATTACTCAAAATAATGTAAGTTCATTTATCTACTTTTAGCTGTTAGACCTATTGTTATTTTTGAATTACTTTTAGCTTAGTTTAAGTTTGAGTATTTTAGCACTGATAATTATTTGATGTAAGTGAGAGAGTCTGCACACAACTGGCTTTTGTGTGACCTTCACTGTAAAATACTTTAGTGTAATATAATTTTGCAGTAAAGCACTTCAAACATAATCTATGAATTGGAAAACTGCTGCTAAGTGACTTGAGTTTACAAAGTTTAAAAGAGAAGGATTTCAGCTCAGTGTCCATAATGTTTCTTTTAAAGCTTCCTTACTGGCCTAATTTTATTGACTTCCACTTGATTCAGTAATTAGAAAAAAATGAGTTTATGACAAATGGTAGTTTGTTTCCTTTACAGGGTAGTATATTCAATCATGGGAGTATGAAGGACAATCTGTGAAACGTTTTTGTGTATATATAAATTATGTAGATCACATCATATTCTTAAATGAAATGTACAGGGTTTTACTTTGTGAAGATTATCTGAGTGCATGGTTTTGTACATTGAAGTCGACATATGCTGTATTCTTTCTTGGTGTTCTCTTTACATCAAATGGAATATGACCTGTACGTTAATTATGGGTTTACAAATGTGGCTTGTAATGTTTTGTAACTTGGAATTCTGTCACTTTTGAGTAATGCTAGAAGAATTTGATATTGTAGAGCATCCTGTTGTAACCCATCCATCTGTTACATATTATGTGAAAGACATCTCTGTAGAGATGATGAAATATTTTTGATTGCTTCCTGAAAAATAAATAACCATGTTTTGTAACTGCTGATTTAAATACAAATACCACTGTGTTGCATAAATAAATCTTTGCATAATTTGGCTGTAGCATCTTTTCAGTATGTGACATTTTATGGGTTTTTTTTTCAGAAATAAGCAAAACTATAGTTTTACCATTTTCCTGTTTACATTTACCTTGACTAAATTTGCGTGTACCAGTATATATGTAAAGCCGCTTCGTAAAATGCTTTTTTTTAATGACAGTTAGAGAAACATTCATCAGCTTGAATAAATGATATAATCATTCCAGAACTTGGAAGCTTGATTGTATCAATTTTGAAAAGCGCACTCAAAATACACTGCATCATCTTAGAATAGTGAGGTTTTGGCCTCTTGAGCCTGCTCCGTGATTCAACAAGACCATGGCTGATTCAACATTCTTTATGTCCAGCCCTTGCCCCCTAACCCTTGATTTCCCTAACTTATTAAGAAGGTGGCGGTCATTCAACCCATCACGTCTGCACCAGCTCTTCAAATGAGCTTTTTGCCTAAGTGCCATTTTCTTTCTTTTTCCCCACAACCCTGCACAGTTTCTATTCAAATAATCTTCTAATGCCTTCTTAAATGCCTGCCTCTACCATACTTCCAGGGAGTGCATTTCAAGGCCTAATTACTTACCCTGGAAAATAAATGTTTCTTTTGCAATTTACTTGCCCCTCACATTCTTGATTCTTTTGCAAGTTACAAATTACAGGATGACTTCAAAATGTAGTGTATTTTAAAGATTTATTATGCATGAGATCTTGTATAAACAAGCTATGAATGTTTTAATTTTTTAGGAAAATGGCCTTAGGAAATGTTAAGAAGGAAATGTTTTACTCAGGATGCTTATACTTAAAACAAAAGCCATTTAGTCTACAAAAAAAGTAGGATTTGATTGTTACACATTTTACATTGGCACACCAGCAGAGGGCAAATTTTATTGCAATTTGGCGATAAAGTTGTTTGTTGAGAACTGTCACTTGCTAACTCTATTTTCCTCACCGTATAGTGAGGCTATGGAAGTTCAAAACTTGAGCATATCATATCTGGGCAGGTGAACAGTATTTAAAATATTTCAAACATATAAATAGTAATTTGTAGGTAATTGTAACAAATTTAATTCTTTGTTTTAAACAATTAATTATACATTTGCACCTAGTGAAAGCTTGGATTTGGTGGAGAAACTAATAGTGTGTAAAATTGCTTCCAAATTATTTTCACAAAATAATAGTAATTTGTTTTGTTCACATTTTTCTGGTTTTTCTACCTATTCATTTTTTTTGCTTGCATGCTGTTTATTTTTTTTTGTTACCAGCCCCCCCATGCCATTGAATTCAATTGATTTAGTCATGCATTTTCAGTTATAATAATATAACAAATGAGCCAATTAGTTGTAATAAATTAATTTCAGAAAAAACAAAATCCTGGATGCCTGATGTAGGAATAAGCACATTTTAGATTTAAAAACCTTGCATTAGACATCTATCCCAAAGTCTTTACCCTAAACAATGTTTATGTTAATCTTTAACATTGAAGATAACTATCTAAATATTTACACATTTGTCACAATGTATTACTATTTCCTTTAGTACCTGAAATTCCTAATGTTCAAAAATAGTATATTTCACAACACTGATAAAAATACTTTCAAAATTCTCTCCTGTTCAATGCCTCTTTTAATATATTTGTTAAGGTTTTTAACCTGAGAGATGCTGAAGTAAAAGTTTAGTCATTCAAGGTTTGTTGGTGATGGCTTTTAAACACATCTGAGCATGTACACAATTTGCAGAATTTCTCACCATGTTGACTATGCATCAGAGCATTGAATAATAGAGGGGTAGGTCACTTCATTTTGTAAGCCTTTAAAAGTTTCTTGGCTTTGTCCAATAAAAAAGTCATAGGAAGGAACTATCAAATCTTTAGTTAAGACTATGCTCGTATTTTATTTTGTTCATAAGTGCTGTTTTCTGTAATAAACCGTCTAACCTCCATGAGGGTTGGGAGAGAAATAGCATTTGTGTTTGAGGTTTCTTCGTCACTTAAAATTGGATGATTTATGTCACTTGTTCATTAAGTTGGAAGTTAATTTTGATGTACTTCCGAATATTTTAATTTGGAAACTATAAACAGTAAATCTTCTATAAATTTACAAAAGCTATGTATGTTGGCAAACCCTTTTCACGGTAAACTAAATTTTGTTTCTGCTTGCAAAGCATAGACCAGTAATGTATACTAGAAATATGGATAAGAAAGAAAAATTTCATGTTCAAGTGCTTTAAATAGTAACCTAAACAGGATCTTACTGACAATGGGGAGTTCAATGGAATAATGCTTTATGATCAATATGTGATCTGGAAATTTTAATGTGTAGGCATGTAGTGGAGCATTAGAACCTAATGATTTCAAAAAAAAGATAGGAGCTGGGATTCAGGACCCATCACTAACATACCGTTAAACTCTGCTCCCCCCCCTTGAATGAAGACATGTCCTCAAATCTTACTCTTCACTTCACTTCTACAGTACCCTAGGATCACCACCTCTATACAAGCTTCAAATTCCTAGATCCTGTAAGTTCCATTTTTGCTGATAACATAGGACAAAATTCTAGTGCTTTCAAATTATGAGCTCGTACCCCACCCCCCAAAAAAACCCATATCCTCCACAGTAGCAAGATCCTAGAATCTTGTGCTCAAGTAATCCTACTATCTAGGATATGCTCTTCAGAATATTCTTCAAAATAGTACTACACCCCCTGTGATATACAAACTAAAGTAGTCCAATTCTGTGCTTGTCTATATACAAGGGCTCCCCTTAAAGCTGTGAATTCTGAGCTATGAATACGCTTCCTCTCCCCTCCCCTGTCAAAAAAGAGCTTGACTTGTAAAATATGATTGCATATATAATAGTAAATATGACACGCACCTTTTTATTTATACGTTAACCTTACTGTATTCCACTTTACAGGTTAAGATTAATGCTTTTTTATTAATAATGGAAATTCCTTTGAAAACATGTCAACATTTGTACGTGGTTTGTTGATAAGCGAATTAAATCACATTGACTTGTTTTTTGAAAAATGACATTTTTGTAACTTTCTACTGTCAAAAGTTAAATAAAAATTATATTTCACACTAATGTGGATCCTTTTTTTTCCCCATTTAATCCTTTCCCGAAGTTTTTGTTTGATGTTACTCTGGAAAGCCTGGATACAAGCTTTGTTTTTGTCCAGAAAACTGTTTACACTGGCTGAAAGTTGGTCTTGCAGTTTGGTGGTGTGGAATGTTAACAGTTTACCTGGGTTTAAAAGAAACAGTAGTTTAAAAGTAACTTAATCAGTGTTGAGCAAAAATCATTTGTTTTAAATATGCTTTCTGAAATTTCAAATTTCAATGCTAACAAAGTTATAATGCACAAAACAAGATACTTGGAGCTAAAATATCAATGTGCATGGTCTGGTTTATTCAAAAGTAAAAAGTCTAAAACAAACTTTTGAACTTGACAGTAATATAGATACTCTTTCCTCATTCTAAATGGATATTTTTGAAAAACCTTAATGTTGATTTTTTTTTTAAAAAGCAGTCTATCAAATAAAGGCAAAATGCTATGGATGCTGGAAATTGGAAACACCATGGAAAATGCTGGAGAAACCCAGCAGGTCTGAGCATTGTTGGAGAGAGAAATAGAGTTAATGTTGAATCTAATATGAATAATCAGTCTTGCAAAGTTAACTTTCTCTTCTAGTCATAGGATTCAAAATGTTAACTGTTACTCTTCACAGATGCTGCTAGATCTGAGTTTCTCCAGCATTTTGAGTTGAAGTCCGTCTGTCACCTTATTTTCACTTGAGCTTGTTAAAAGAAGTGTAAATGTTTTAATTATAGACATGAGATGAGAGAATTTTTAAAATCTATCTTTGAAATTAATTAGAATCATGCAGATAATCATTGTTTTGTTAATGGTGATTCTAATGTTTACATTTCAGACTGATATTGATAGGCACTAATGCAGCTACAGAGAAACACTTCCAAAAGTCAATCAAAAAATGTAATGCATAGAGATGCTTTAAAAGGTATAGGTCATTAGCTGTTGCATAATTTTGTGCCTCCCATTGGCTGAACTGTGTCATGGCAACTAAGGTTTGTTACCCTAAATCATTAACATATCCCATTCTCGCTCTCTCTCTCTCTCGCTCTCTCTTTTCTCCCCCCCCCCCCCCCTCAAAAAAAAATAATGAAATGTAGTAGTGCTATTCTGTACCAACATGGAGTGCTTTCATTGTGGAAAAAAACATTGTTATGAGGACACTGGAGTATGAAGTTCCACCAGGGCCATTGTAGCAAAATATCTCCATCAGCTTCGGTATGAGAGGTCAATTACGTTACTTTAGACAGAATTTTGTGCTGCTTCTGGGATCTTGGAAGCAAGTTGCATGAGGCAGCTTGATTGTGAGAAAGCAAAAATAAGAACCCTGTTAATAGGTGCTTGATTGCAAATAAGTTCTCTAAACTTTAAAGATAGATTTAGCTGTTGTGGTTCTGTTCGCCGAGCTGGGAGTTTTTGTTGCAAACGTTTCGTTCCCTTTCTAGGTGACATCCTCAGTACTTGGGAGCCTTCTGTGAAGCCACAGGAGGCTCCCAAGCACCGAGGATGTCACCTAGAAAGGGGACAAAATATTTGCAACAAAAACTCCCAGCTCGGCAAACAGAACCACAACAACGAGCACCCGAGCTACAAATCTTCTCCCAAACTTTGAAGATAGATTTAGCTTTGTGACAGTGGATATCAGGAAATCCTTTCTGTGCATTTGCTGATTATGAAAAGATTTAAAGATCAGTTTTCCAGAATTAACTTCCTTTTTCCAGTAGGATTCTCTGCAGGTGAGCAATAAGTTGTTTCTGATTCCTTACTGCATTTAATAGATTTTCAGCAAGCAAGGTACAATACTTGCTAGTGTTTGGATTGAGCAGTTGCTGCTTTGTTGTCTTAGCAGAGCTTAGTCTATACCATGCCATGATTGTGGTTTGGTGGTGGTAGTCTTGAATTGCAGGGGGCTCAGCAGATGACTAAAGGAGAGAAGCTGTATTATAATGAACATGAATTGAGACAACTGGCTCAGAGTGGAAGATGCTGGCCAAAGGAGGCAGTGAGGCTTACTCAGGAAGGATGGAATATCCAATTTACTCAGGCTCTAAGAGTGAATACCTGCAACTAATATTTTTGGCTCGCAAAAATTGCAAACCTCTCCAGGACTTTTTTTTTAATCTCCTTAAGGTATTAATAGAGTATCAATGACCTGCCCTCCAGTGTCAGGAATGGCACTGAGATACTAGTAGAGCAGCAAGAAAGCATTGTTACTGAGAGGGACACTCTGGTGTATGCATAACTGAACTTGCACCAAACAAAACAGCAAAACAACTCTCAGTTAAGAGAAATTGGCTGCAGCTTTTTCCCCTCCGGTCCGATCAAATGACACGGGATATGAAGGAAAGTTGGCATTTCTTCCATTGCCATGGCAAAATTATGCAAAAGCAATGGAATTGTAGAACAAACCAGAACAGTTACAACTCACTGTAGTTTTACCACTTAAGATTCTGATGTAAATAC
Organism: Hemiscyllium ocellatum; assembly: GCF_020745735.1. Taxonomy (NCBI): domain Eukaryota; kingdom Metazoa; phylum Chordata; class Chondrichthyes; order Orectolobiformes; family Hemiscylliidae; genus Hemiscyllium; species Hemiscyllium ocellatum. Next base: position 85,698,419 of record NC_083408.1, read on the forward strand.
ATTCCACCTTCAATCTCTCTGAAGAGCAGAAAAACCGAGCATAAATTTTAATAGCTTTGACAGCATTCAGCTGAGGCTGAAAGTATACTATGTGCGAACATTACATATTCAATATTAGGGACCTAAATAAAAGATATTGCAATGGTCAACAAATAATGTTATTAACTCACCTTGAGAAATCTACAATTTTAAATTCTGCAAAGGATGATAAAATTAAAGACCAGGATTATATTAGACACAAAAATTCTTGTAATGACAGCATGCCTTTTAAGAGAAGAACAACTTGCTCGCTGGAGCGCAATTGACAAGTCCAGAGAGGCTGGGGTAAATCAGCAGATGGTTAAAGCACAACAGGTTAGGCAGCATCTCAGGAATAGGGAATTCGACGTTTCGAGCATAAGCCCTTCATCAGGAATGAATGCTCAGGGCTTATGCTCGAAACGTCGAATTCCCTATTCCTGAGATGCCTAACCTGCTGTGCTTTAACCAGCAACACATTTTCAGCTGTGATCTCCAGCATCTGCAGACCTCATTTTTTACTTAAATCAGCAGATGGAGCATATTTAAATTTAATTTATTGTCACGTGTACCAAGGCACAGTGAAAAGCTTTGTCTTGTGAGCAATACAGGCAGATCATAGAGTTAAGTAGCATAGATAAGTAAGTAATAGGTTAACAGCGGCAAAATCAAAAACACAGGTACAGGTGAATGTTAAGAGTTTGAGAGTCCATTGAGTATTCTAACAGTAGGGTAGAAACTAGTTTGAAACTGGCTGGTGCATGCGTTCAGGCTTCTGCACCTTCTCCCCGATGGTAGAGTTTGCAGAAAAACATTGCCAGGGTGGGGTGGATCTTTGAAAATGCTGGCAGCCTTTCCTTGGCAGCGGGCCTGGTAGATGGATTCTGTAGGTGGGAGGTTGGCCTTTGTGATTGTCCAGACCAAGTTCACCACTCTCTGTAATCGTCTCCGACCTTGAATGGTATAGTTGCCATACCAGTTGGTGATACATCCAGACAGAATGCTCTCGATGAAGCACCTATTAAAGTTGGCAAGGGTATTTGCCGTCATGCAAAATTTCCTCAGCTGCCTGAGGAAGAAGAGGCATTGTTTGGCCTTTGTAACCAGTGCGTCCACATGAAGAGTCCAAGAAAGCTTGTCGTGGATGACCACTCCCAGGAGCTTGACACTCTCCACTCGTTCCACCTCTGTGCTGTTATATGTAGGGGGGCATGAGTAACATCCCACCAAAAGTCAACAATGAGTTCTTTGGTTTTGCTGGCATTGAGAGCTAGGTTTGTTCTCTGTGCACCATTCTTCCAGGTTTTCCACCTCCCACCTATTAGTCTGTTTCGTCACCATCTGAGGTTCGGCTGACTATGGTGGTATCATCAGCGAACTTGTAAATGTCATTAGTCTGGTATTTCATGACCCAACAGATCAAGATCTTGTGTTATGCTTAGAGCTTCCAGGCATGCTGTGGAAATAATTAAAGGGCAGAACAAAATTTATATAAAGAAGAGGGTATGATCAGAGTAGGGGAAACAGTGTTCTCACTGCAAGAAACTGACCCATTTTGCACACGAGTGTCTGACAAGAAGGTAAAAATCACAACAGTTGTAGTCCAATAGGTTTATTTGGGAGTACTAGTGTTTAGAGTGCTGCTCCTTTGTCAGGTAGCTAGTGCGGCAACGTCATAAGACAGAATTTCTAGCACAAGGTCATAGTGTCATTTGCAGTTTGAAAGAGAGAAGGCAAAATCGGATGTAATGGTGTTACAGTTAAATAAAGGTAATTATGAGGGCATGAGAGAGGAACTGACAAAAATAGACTGGAAGCAGAGCCTAGCGGGGAAGCCAGTAGAGCAAAAATGGCAGGATTTTGAGGGTATAATTGAGGACACTGTACAGAGGTTCATCCCCAAGAAAAGAAAGATTATCTGGGGAGGGATTAGACCACCATGGCTGACAAAGGAAGTCAGGAAATATATTAAAGAAAAAGAGAGATCCTATAAAGTGGCCAAGAGCACTGGGAAATCAGAAGATTGGAAAGGCTACAAAAACAAACAGAGGATAACAGAGAAATAAGGAGAGGATCAAATATGAAGGTAGGCTTGCCAGTAATAGTAGAAATGATAGTAAAAGTTTCTTTCAATACATAAGAAACAAATGACAGGCAAAAGTAGACTTTGGGCCACTTCAAACTGATGCTGGAAGCCTAGTGATGGGAGATAAGGAAATAGCAGGAGAACTTAACAAGTACTTTGCGTCAGTCTTCACAGTGGAATACATGAGTAATATCCCAACAATTAAAGGGAGTCGGGGGCTGAAATGAGTATGGATGCCATTACAAAAGAGAAATTGCTAGAAAAACTAAAAGGTCTTAAAATTGATAAATCTCCTGACCCCGATGGAATACATCCTAGAGTTCTGAGAGAGGTGGCTGAGGAAATAGCGGAGGCATTGGTTGAGATCTTTCAAAAGTCAGGGAAAGTCCTGGGTGATTGGAAGATTGCTGTTGTAACCCCCTTGTTCAAGAAAGGATCAAGACAAAAGATGGAAAATTATAGGCCAATTAGTCTAACCTCGGTTGTTGGTAAAATTCTAGAATCCATCATTAAGGATGAGGTTTCTAAATTCTTGGAAGAGCAGAGTCTGATTAGAACAAGTCAACATGGATTTAGTAAGGGGAGGTCGTGTCTGACAAACCTGTTGGAATTCTTTGAAGAGGTGACAAGTACGTTAGACCAGGGAAACTCAGTGGATATGGTCTATCTAGACTTCCAAAAGGCCTTTGATAAGGTGCCACACGGGAGGCTGCTGAGCAAGGTGAGGGCCCATGGTGTTCGAGGTGAACTACTGGTATGGATTGAGGATTGGCTGTCTGACAGAAGGCAGAGAGTTGGGATAAAAGGTTCGAAATGGCAGCTGGTGACAAGCGGTGTCCCGCAGGGTTCAGTGTTGAGGCCGCAGCTGTTCACATTATATATTAATGATCTGGATTGCCGATGATATGAAGTTAGGTGGACAGGCAGGTAGTACTGAGGAAGTGGGGAGGCTGCAGAAGGATCTAGACAGTTTGGGAGAGTGGTCCAGGAAATGGCTGATGGAATTCGACGTGAGCAAAGACAAGGTCTTGCACTTTGGAAAAAAGAATACAAGCATGGACTACTTTCTAAACGGTGAGAAAATTTGTAAAGCCAAAGTACAAAGGGATCTGGGAGTGCTAGTCGAGGATTCTCTAAAGATAAACATGCAGATTGAGTCCATGATTAAGAAAGCGCATGCAATGTTGTCATTTATCTCAAGAGGGTTGTGCTACTGAGACTTTATAAAGCTCTGGTTAGGCACCATTTGGAGTACTGTGTCCAGTTTTGGTCCCCACACCTCAGGAAGGACATACTGGCACTGGAGCATGTCCAGCGGAGATTCACACAGTTGGTCTAACATACGAGGAACGGCTTACAGATTAGATTAGATTACACAGTGTGGAAACAGGCCCTTTGGCCCAAGTCCACACCGACCCACCAAGCGCAACCCACCCATTCCCCTACATTTACCCCTTTGCCTAATACTACGGACAATTTAGCATGGCCAATTCACCTGACCTGCATATCTTTGGACTGTGGGAGGAAACCGGAGCAAACCCACGCAGACACGGGGAGGATGTGCAAACTCCACACAGTCAGCCGCCTGAGTCAGGAATTGAACCCGGGTCTCTGGTGCTGTGAGGCAGCAGTGCTAACCACTGTGCCACCGTGCCGCCCATCCTGAGGATCCTGGAATTGTATTCATTGGAGTTTAGAAGATTAAGGGGAGATTTAATAGAAACTTACAAGATAATACATGGCTTGGAAAGGGTGGACGCTAGGAAATTGTTTCCGTTAGGCGAGGAGACTAGGACCTGTGGACACAGCCTTAGAATTAGAGGGGTCAATTCAGAACAGAAATGCGGAGACATTTCTTCAGCCAGAAATTGGTGGGCCTGTGGAATTCATTGCCGCAGAGTGGGTGGAGGCCGGGACGCTAAATGTCTTCAAGGCAGAGATTGATAAATTCTTGATGTCACAAGGAATTAAGGACTACGGGGAAAATGCTGGTAAGTGGAGTTGAAATGCCTATCAGCCATGATTGAATGGTGGAGTGGACTCGATGGGCCGAATGGCCTTACTTCCACTCCTGTGTCTTATGGTCATGCAACTAATACAATATACTGAGCTAATGTAGATTGCTGTTAAGTCTTTCATCTTTTAGAATGGGTTGCTGGTTTCAATTGATTAATATATAAATCCCAGAACTACTTTCAAGTCAAATTCTCGAGATAACTTAAGTGACATCTCAGTTCAGGCAATGCATTAAAGGTGTGAAGTTAGAGCTTGTTGTATTCCAATCTTGAGTCAGACTGGTTCTATTTCCAAAGTAGGAATTTATAAAATATCACATGGATCGACTGCCAGCAGATTGTCTGCTTTTTGAGCAAAATAGAATGTATTTTCAACTATAATTCTGCAAATGCAAATTCACCCCATAGACTTTGTGTGCGTGTGTATGAGAGGGAGGGAGTGAGTGAGTGTGTGTGTGTGCATGTGCTAGAGCCTGTACATAAGTGTGACTGTGTCAGCGTGTGTGTGTATAATGTAACGGGGTCACCTGTGGTGTGGTATGAACCCCAGGTCCCGTTTGAGTTCAAACTCAAGAGAATCATCCTCATGGATATCAAACTTGGACACCAGCCTCTGCTTGGCCACTCTGTTGTTGTGTATCCCGAAGTCCACCTTGGAAGACGGTCACTTTTAAGATCTGAGGCCGAATGTACTTGACTGCTGAAGTGCTCTCTGACTGGGAGAGAACATTCCTGTCTGGCAATTATTGCATGGTATCCATTTATCAGTTGTCATAGCATCTGCTTGGTCTCGCCAATGTACCATGCCTTGGGGCATCCTTGCCTGCAACGTATTAGGTAGACAATGTTGGGAGAGTCACATGAGTACCTGATGCATTCATGGTGGGTGGTGTCCATGTTGACACTCTGACATGTCTTGCAGTGGTTGCCATGACAGGGTTGTATGATATTGTGGTCAATGTCCTGAAAGCTGGGCAGTTTGCTGTGAACAATGGCCTGTTTAAGATTTGGTGGTTGTTTAAAGGGGGGGATGTGGAGACGTAGGGAAGGTGTTGGTGAGGTGCTCATCCTCACCGATAATATGTTGCAGGCTACAAAGAATATGGCATAGTTTCTCCACTCCTGGGAAGTACTAGACAACGAAGGGTACACTAGTGGTCGCATCCAGTGCCTGCCTACCTCCCCATGACTAAAAGCAGATACAGATGGCTAGTGTGTGGATAACTGTTGAAGAGTCTGATGGATTATTCTGTACCATACAACGGCTTGGTTCAGCTAGGTCAATAAGTTGTGACTTTAAAAAAGAAGACTATAGAAGGAGAACATCAGGTCATTATAAAAGCATCAGACACTGGTGTGTCATGCTCTCCTTGACCATAATCTTCACAGACTTATGAAAAGGATATGGTGATGGCACCATACATGTCAAGAGGATGGATTATTCTGTGAGCCCATTGCAGCAACAAGATCTGGAGTACCACATCACTGATTTAAAGCTTAAAGTTACTCATTTCAATTGGGGCAAGTCTAAAACTTGGATTGGTAAACCTCAACACACCAGAAGAGATTGCCAATGTTCCACAAGTGCACTCAACAATTACTATAGAACAGTTCCTACAGTGATGTGGTTACAAGGTTATCATGTCTTCCAGGAGAATATTATTTTGGTGATGAGAATGTAAGGTCAATTTAGCATTTGCTAAAGAATGCTCCGGCTTACCAGCATCAATAGGGAATGGAGAAGAAGGGAATAATCAAGAAAATAACTCCTGCCAAACAGATTAGCAGCATTTAGTGAAACCACCTGGAATGCTGACAGGATGCCCTGAAGAGGTATCCTATACCAATCATGAAAGCAGTTTTCTAACCACTTTTTGAACATCATTCTGGAGATGCAGGTACTTCTACATGTTATTTAGCATTTCCACTGCTCCAGCATATTATTAATGCAGACAACATGAGATGGTGGTAATCTTCCTAGTGTGGAAGCTGTAGTGGATGATCAGTCTACTTGACAGATTGCGACAGGTGAACCTGAAACTGAATAAGAAAAAGTTACAATGAAAAATGGCTAAAATACATTGGTCACGTATGATATCAAAATGTCTTCAACTGGATCCTGAAAAAGTGAGTGCTGTAGCTATGATGTAGTGACCAGTACAGGCCGTTCTGCTATAACACCCATTTTGTTAATGCAAATTCCCTATAGTGCAATTGGCAAATTAGGGACATTGTTTCTAAAGTGTGATCTGGTTATAATGAGAGGAAAAGATAGTTAATGGCCAGAGACTTTTCCCCAGGGCAGATTGACTGGTACGAGAAATCATAGTTTGAAGATTTTAGGAGGAAGGTATAAAGGAGACATCAGAGGTAGGTTTTTTATGCAGAGAGTTGTGGATGCATGGAATGTGTTGCCAGCTGACGTGGTGGAAACGAAGTCACTGGGGACATTTAAGCGGCTGCTGGACATGCACATGGATAGCAGTGAGTTGAGGTGTGCGTAGGTTGTTACTATATTTTACGTTAGGATTAAGTCTCGGCACAACATCGTGGGCCTCAGGGCCTGTTCTGTGCTGAACTTTTCTATGTTCTATTCAAACATGATTCCCGCCCCATTAGTGTAAATAGTGCTACTATTACATGATTTTCTTATAATAAGGGATTGTACGAGAACGGAACTACCGCGTTATAGCAGAACTGACTGTAGATGTGAAAGCAGTGCAATGTTTTGCTAGATTTGACAGCTGCTTTGTAGCATCTTTGCCTAATTTATTGCCAGAGCATGAGCCACTACACCAACTCCTCTATCGAGGATTTACAGTGGTTTTGGGGCACAGAACTATAAGCAGTGTTCACTAGAATGATCTTGTGACAGCTACATCAGTGCTGAAATGCTGTGATGTAAATCATGAAGTCACTCTGCTGTGTGGTGCTAATGAGATAGGACTTGGAGCAGGCTTAATGTAGCAAAGGCAACCAGTTACATTTGCATCCAGGGCAATAACATAAACAGTGGCGCGAGTGTGTTGCTGGAAAAGCACAGCAGGTCAGGCAGATCCAAGGAGCAGAAAAATCGACGTTTTGGGCATAAATCATCATTCATTCCTAATGAAGGGCTTATGCCCAAAATGTCGATTCTTCTGCTACTCAGATGCTGCCTGACCTGCTGTGCTTTTCCAGCAACACACTCTCAACTCTAATCTCCATTTGCAGTCCTCACTTTCTCCCAATAACATAAACAGCGTGACAATATGCTCAAATTGAGAAAGTGTGTCTGGCCGTTGTCTGCTTGTGAGCATTTCCTTCATAGAAAATAGAAAAATACAGCGCAGTACAAGCCCTTCGGCCCTCGATGTTGCGCTAATCCAAGCCCACCTAACCTACACTAGCCCACTATCCTCCATATGTCTATCCAATGCCTGTTTAAATGCCCATAAAGAGGGAGAGTCCACCACTGCTACTGGCAGGGCATTCCATGAACTCACGACTTGCTGAGTAAAGAATCTACCCCTAACATCTGTCCTGTACCTACCACCACTTAATTTAAAGCTATGCCCCCTCGTAATAGCTGACTCCATACGTGGAAAAAGGTTCTCATGGTCAACCCTATCTAAACCCCTAATCATCTTGTACCCCTCTGTCAAGTCACCTCTAAACCTTTTCTCCAATGAAAACAGCCCCAAGTGCCTCAGCTTTTCCTCATACAATCTTCCTACCATACCAGGCAACATCCTGGTAAACCACCTCTGCACCCGTTCCAGTGCCTCCACATCCTTCCTAAAGTATGGCGACCAAAACTGCACACAATACTCGAGATGTGGCCTCACCAGAGTCTTATACAACTGCAACATGACCTCAGGACTCCGGAACTCAATTCCTCTACCAAAAGCCAGTACACCATATGCCGCCTTCACAGCACTATTTACCTGGGTGGCAACTTTCAGAGATCTGTGTACGTGGACACCACGATCCCTCTGCTCATCCACACTACCAAGTATCTGATCATTAGCCCAGTACCCCATCTTCTTGTTACTCTTACCAAAGTGAATCACTTCACACTTAGCTACATTGAACTCCATTTGCCACCTTTCTGCCCAGCTCTGCAGCTTATCTATATCCCACTGTAACCTGCCACATCCTTCCTCACTGTCAACAACTCCACCGACTTTCGTATCACCTGCAAAGTTGCTCACCCAACCTTCTAGCCCCTCCTCCAGGTCATTTATAAAAATGACAAACAGCAATGGTCCCAAAACAGATCCTTGCGGAACACCGCTGGTAACTGCACTCCAAGATGAACCTTTACCATCAACTACTATCCTCTGTCTTCTTCCAGCCAGCCAATTCCTAATCCAAACCTCCAACTCACCCTCAATGCCATACCTCCGTATTTTTTGCAGTAGCCTACCATGGGGAACCTTATCAAATGCCTTACTAAAATCCATATACACCACATCTACTGCTTTACCCTCGTCCACCTCCTTAGTCACCTTCTCAAAGAATTCAATAAGGTTTGTGAGGCACGACCTGCCCTTCACAAAACCATGCTGACTGTCCTTGATCACATTATTCCTATCCAGATGTTCATAAATCCTATCCCTTACAATTCTCTCTAAGACTTTGCCCACAACAGAAGTGAGACTCACCGGCCTATAGTTACTAGGGTTATCCCTACTCCCCTTCTTGAACAAGGGAACCACATTTGCTGTCCTCCAGTCTCCTGGCACTATTCCTGTAGACAACGAGGACATAAAAATCAAGGCCAATGGCTCTGCAATCTCCTCCCTTGCTTCCCAGAGAATCCTAGAATAAATGCCATCAGGCCCAGGGGACTTATCTATTTTCACCCTTTCCAGAATTTCCAACACCTCTTCCCTACATACCTCAAAGCCATCCATTCTAATTAATTGTGACTCAATATTCACATCGGCAACAATGTCCTGTTCCTGAGTGAATACTGATGAAAAGTATTCATTCAGTGTGTTCCCAATTTCTTCAGCCTCCACACGCAACTTCCCACTACTATCCTTGACTGGACTATTCCTACCCTAGTCGTTCTTTTATTCCTGACATACCTATAGAAAGCCTTTGGGTTTTCCCTAATCCTACCAACCAAGGACTTTTCATGTCCCCTCCTTGCTGCTCTTAGCTCTCTCTTTAGATCCTTCCTGGCCTCCTATTAACTCTCAATCGCCCCAATTGAACCTTCATGCCTCATCTTTGCATAGGCCGCCCTCTTCCCTTTAACAAGGGATTCCAATTCCTTATTAAACCATGGCTCCCTCACACGACCCTTTCCTCCCTGCCTGACAGGTACATACTTATCAAGGATACTCAATAGCTGCTCCTTGAACAAGCTCCACATATCGATTGCACCCTTCCCTTGAAGCCTACCTTCCCAAGCCATACATCCTAACTCATGCCTCACCGCATTATAATTTCCCTGCCCCCAGCTATAACTCTTGCCCTGTAGTGCACACTTATCCCTCTCCATCACTAGAGTAAAAGTCACCAAATTGTGGTCACTGTCCCCAAAGTGCTCACCTCCCTCCAATTCTAACACCTGGCCTGGTTCGTTACCCAGAACCAAATCCAGTATGGCCTCAACTCTTGTTGGCCTGTCTACATATTGTGTCAGGAAACCCTCCTGCACACATTGGACAAACACTGACCCATCTAACGTACTCGAGCTATAGCTTTCCCAGTCAATATCTGGAAAGTTAAAGTCCCCCATAATAACCACCCTATTACTTTCACTCTTCTCCTGAATCATCCTCGCAATCCTTTCTTCCACGTCTCGAGGACTATTAGGAGGCCTGTAGAAAACTCCTAACAGGGTGACCTCACCTTTCCTATTTCTAAGCTCAGCCCAAACTACCTCAGATGGCGAGTCTTCATCCATCGTCCTTTCCACCACTGTAATACTATCTTTGACAAGCAATGCCACACCTCCCCCTCTTTTACCCCCACCTCTGACCCTACTAAAACATTTAAACCCTGGAACATGCAGCAGCCAATTCTGTCCCTGTTCTACCCATGTCTCCGTAATAGCCACAACATCGAAATCCCAGGTACCAACCCATGCTTCAAGTTCACCTACCTTATTTCGTATACTTCTCGCATTGAAATATACACACTTCAAGCCACCTTCCTGTTTACAGGCACCCTCCTTTGAGATTGATACCATGTTCCTAACCTCCCTACACTCCAGGTCCTGCACCCTAAAGCTACAGTATAGGTTCCCATGCCCCTGCAGAGTTAGTTTAAACCCCCCCAAAGAGCACTAGCAAACCTCCCCCCAAGGATACTGGTGCCCCTCAGGTTCAGGTGTAGACCATCCTGTTTATAGAGGTCCCAACTTCCCCAGAAAGAACCCCAGTTATCCAGAAACTGGAATCCCTCCCTCCTGCACCATCCCTGTAGCCACGCATTTAACTGCTCTCTCTCTCCCTATTCCTTGACTCTCTATCACGTAGCACTGGTAACAAACCAGAGACAACAACTCTGTTTGTTCTAACTCTGAGTTTCCAACCTAGATCCCTGAAAGCCTGCCTAACATCCTCATCCCTCTTCCTACCTATGTCGTTGGTGCCAATGTGGACCACGACTTCGGGCTGCTCCCCCTCCCCCTTAAGGACCTGGAAAACATGATCAGAGACATCACATACCCTTGCACCTGGGAGGCAACATACCAAACGAGAGTCTCTCTCGCCCCCACAAAACCGCCTATCTGTGCCCCGAACTATCGAGTCTCCAATAATATTGCTCTACTCTTCTCCACCCTTCCCTTCTGAGCAACGGGGATAGGCTCCGTGCCAGAGGCCTGAACCCCATTGCTTACCCCTGGTAAGTCATCCCCCCCACAAGTATCCAAAACGGTATACTTGTTCTTGAGGGGAACGACCGCAGGGGGTCCCTGCACTGTCTGCTTCCTCCCGGTCCCCCTCACTGTCACTCATCTATCTGCAATCTTTGGAGTTACTACTTCCCTAAAGCTCCAATCTATGACCCCCTCTGCCTCCCGAATGATCCTAAGTTCATCCAACTCCAGCTCCAGTTCCCTAACACGGTCTTGGAGGAGCTGGAGATGGGTGCACTTCCTGCAAGTGTAATCAGCAGAGACGACCATGGCATCCCTCACCTCAAACATGTTGCAAGAGGAACATTGCACTGCCTTCATTCCCATCCCTCTAAAAGTAACCTTTTAAAAAAAAAACTAGGTCTAAACAATAGAACAAGCAAAATGCAGCACTCACCTGCTTACCACAACGGGACTTATTATTACATTAGAGGAGGAGGGCGGGTAGGAGGTACTACCTCTGTAGTGCCTCAGGTTCCTCTCCTGCGCGCCTTTATAGGAAAAAACTTACCCAGGTAAGCTTGCGCTACACCAGCTTCTGGGTCCGTTCCGCGCTTTTTTTTAAAAAAGTTAAACAAACGTCACCGAGCCTTCAAGCAGCCACTGCCAAACAGCCCTTAGCTATTTGGAAGGCACAAAATCCCACAAGCCAATAGAAAGCATTTTCCTCAAGCAACTTCAAAGAATTTATTCTGATCACAGAGATACTATCTGGATATGGTGTAAGCAAGGGAAGCACTTGTACATTGCAGCCCTGTCAATAAAGAAAATACGGACTGCTTCAACAGAGTAAATCTCAAAGATTTCATCATGTAAAGCAGCAGCTCATCATGGTCTGAAAATCATCAATGCAGCAGGAACACAGAATATAAGACAAGCATCTAACTCATTAATCAAACTATCCAACAAAAGGCAAATCTCTACGTTTGTAAGAAGTAACAATGAGGAAGGTCTGAGAGTATCAATAACAATGCTGTAGCAATTCAGCAGGTCTGACCGCGTCTGGAGAGGGAAACATTTCAAGTTTAGTATGACTTCAAAAGCAAAGATTATTAGAAAGTAGAAAAATGAAACTAATTTTGGCAAAGGAGGACTAAGAGGGTAGATGGTATAGGGGCCCAGTGAAAAAAAGGAAAGCTATTAATACTGGAGAAAGGAAAATAAATATTAAAAAGGGTATAAACTATGATGTGAAATGGAGAAAATTAATTCTTGTTACAAAATGTGAAGTACATAATGTGCAAACATGACACTGGTGGGTTGAGGGGGATGAGAATGTGAGAAAAACGGAGGGTGGACATAAACTGGTCAGTTCCTGACGTTACTGAATTCCGTGTTGAGATTTTGAGGTTGTAGTGTGCCTAAATGGAGCATTAGCTGTTTTTCCTCTTTTGCTCAGAGCATTGATAATAAATTTGTCGCTATATAAGAGAATGGCGTCAAGCACTAATTGACAGCCCAAGACAGCCTATCATGTAGAGGACACAGTCATTATCCCAAAGAAATTGGGAAAAGAGATGCTAAAGTGTGAATGTGCGAGCCACCAGTGAATTTAGTCAAGACTGAGGAAGTAAAGACTGGCTCTACTGGACAAGTGAGTAACAAAATCAAGGACCACATCAGTTAGTATGGTTTTAAAATACAAGTACCAAGGTAAGCAAGCTGGAAAGCCTCTAATGACATATAGTATCCCAGACAAATCATGGTTACGTTTTCAGGAACTGATTATCTTGCCACAAAAGACTACTATTGTGACTACTGGAAGGTGGGCCAGCAATTTCAGTGACTACCACTGAAGTAGTTATAAATGATTGGGAACTTTGACACTACATAGCATCTCCACACTATCCCCAGTCAATTGGAAAACCTGAGCTGGTAATCAAAATTGCCAAAGGAATCATTAAAAAATTGACCAAGTCCCACACTTGTATGTAATGCATTCCTCAAGTGAAGAACCATATTTACAGATGGTATGAACATTACTTAAGTATAAACACTAACATCGCAGTATCCACAAACTATTCCTCCAGTAGTCAAAATAAACTATTGAAACCAGAAGTAGTAAGGTGTATGTGTGTCAAAATTGGAATTGGAATGGCAGAAAGCCAAATTTCATTTGACGTGATTTCTTGGCCATTGACTTTGGAGCATCTGTGATGCTGAGGAGGTCATGGATAGCACATTTTGTGAATTGGTTACACAGCAGATTAGGATTGCTGAGGGAGAAAGGGATTGGTTGAACAAAAGGCAGAGAAAGAGCAGGAAGGCAGTGCAGGTGTCCTTTGCAGTCATCTCCCTCCAAAACAGGTATACTGTTTTGGATACTGTTGGTGGAGATGACACACCAGGGGAAGGCAGCAGTAGCCAGATTCATGGCACCGTGGCTGGCTCTGCTGTATACAAGGGTAGGAAAAAGAGTGGAAGGGCTATAGTCCGAGGGAATTCCATTGTAAGGGGAGTAGATAGACAGTTCTGTGGTTGAAAATGAGACTCCTGAATGGTACGTTGCCTCCCAAGTGCATGGGTCAGGGATGTCTCAGATTGGCTGCAGAACATTCTAAAGGGGGAAGGTGAATGGCCAGTTGTTGTGGTGCATATAGGTACTAATGATATAGGTAAGAAACAGGATGAGGTCCTACAGGCAGAATTTAGTGAGGAGCCAAGTTAAAAAGTAGCACCTCCGAGGTAGTAATCTCAGGATTGCCACCAGTGCCACGCGCTAATCAGAGAAGAAATGAAAAAATAGATAGAATGAATACATGGCTTGAGAGATGGTGCAGGAGGGAGGGGTTCAGATTTTTGGGTCATTGGGATCAGTTCTGGAGGAGATGGGAATATTACAAATTGGATGGTCTACATCTGGGCTGGACTGGAACCAATGTCCTGGGGTTGCTTTTGCTCATGCTGTTGGGGAGGGTTTATACTAATGTGGCAGGGGGATGGGTATCGAATGAGGTTAGTGGACAGCAAGGAGGTAGGAACTAAAGCCTGTAAGGAACTAGATAATAAAATCAGCGTGACTAAAGGGAAGAGTAGGCAGGGAGCAGATGACGAATGCAAAGGACAGGTCGTCTGAGGCGCATTTGTTTTAATGTGAGAAGTGTAGGTAAAGCAGGTGATCTCAGGGCTTAGATTAGTGCTACAAATATGATGTATGAGACTTGGTTGAGGGAAGGGCATGATTGGCAACGAAATATCCCAGGATATCAATGCTTCAGGTGGGATAACGGGGGAGGTAAAAGGGGTGGAAGAATTGCATTACTGGTCAGAGAGGACATCACAGCTGTGCTGAAGAGGGCACTATGGAGGATTCGAGCAGTGAGGCAATACGGGCAGAGCTCAGAACTAGGAAGGGTGTGGTAACAATGTTGGGGCTGTATACAGGCCTCCCAATAGTGAGTGTGAGATAGAGGTACAAATATGTGAACAGATTATGGAAAGATGTGAGAGCAACATGGTGGTGGTAAGAGATTTTAATTTTCCCAATACTGACTACCAAAATTGGAGGTGTAATGGACACGAAGAGGGTTACCTCAGATTACAACAGGATCTGGACCAGATGGGCCAATGGGCCGAGAAGTGGCAGATGGAGTTTAATTCAGATAAATGCGAGGTGCTGCATTTTGGGAAAGCAAATCTTAGCAGGACTTATACACTTAATGGTAAGGTCCCAGGGAGTGTTGCTGAACTAAGAGACCTTGGAGTGCAGGTTCATAGTGGAGTGGCAGATAGATAGGATAGTGAAGAAGGCATTTGGAATGCTTTCCTTTATTGGTCAGAATATTGAGTACAGGAGTTGGGAGGTCATGCTGCGGCTGTACAAGATATTGGTTAAGCCACTGTTGGAATATTGTGTGCAATTCTGGTCTTCTTCCTATCGGAAAGATGTTGTGAAACTTGAAAGGGTTCAGAAAAGATTTACAAGGATATTGCCAGGGTTGGAGGATCTGAACTACAGGGAGAGGCTGAACAGGCTGGGGCTGTTTTCCCTGGAGCGTCGGAGGCTGAGGGGTGACCTTATAGAGGTTTACAAAGTTGAGGGCATGGATTGGATAAATAGACAAAGTCTTTTCCCTGGGGTCGGGGAGTCCAGAACTAGAGGGCATAGGTTTAGGGTTAGAGGGGAAAGTTATAAAAGAGACCCAAGAGGCAACTTCTTCACGCAGAGGGTGGTATGTGTATGGAATGAGCTGCCAGAGGAAGTGGTGGAGGCTGGTACAATTGCAACATTTAAGAGGCATTTGGATGGGTATATGAATAGGAAGGGTTTGGAGGGATATAGGCCGGGTGCTGTTAGGTGGGACTAGTTTGGATTGGGATATCTGTTCGGCATGGATGGGTTGGATTGAAGGGTCTGTTTTCATGCTGTACATCTCTATGACTCTATGACTGGGATTCACTTAGTGTTCAAGATCTAGATGGTGCAGACTTTATAAGGAGCATCAGGAGGGTTTTATAGAGCAGTATATAAATAGTCCAACTCGGGAAGGGGCCATGCTGGACCTGGTGACAGGGAGTGATCCCAGCAAGGTGGTTGAAGTTTCAGTAGGGGATTAGTTTGGGAATAGTGATCACAGATGACGGGTGAAATTGTGAGACTAGCTTAGATTAAAAAAGGAAGCATATCTAAGGTATAGGCAACTGAAAACAGACAAAGCTTTGGGAGAATATTCAAGAAGTAGGACCAATCTGAAATGAGGAATTAAGAGGGCTAAAAGGGGTCATGAAATATCTTTAGCAAATAGGGCTAAGGAAAATCCCAAAGCCTTTTATTCATATATAAGGAGCTGCAGGTAACTAGAGAAAGGGTTGGCCCACTCAAGGGCAAAGGAGGAAAGTTATGCGTGGAGTCAGAGAAAATGGTTGAGATTCTTAATGAGTACTTTGCACCAGTATTCTTTGAGGAGAGGGACATGACATATGTTAAGGTTAGGGATAGATGTTTGATTACTCTCGGTCAAGTTGGCATGAGGAGGGAGGAGGTGTTGGGTATTCTAAAATACATGAAGATGGACAAGTCCCCAGGTGTGATGGGATCTATCCTGGGTTACTGAGTGAAGTGAGAGAGGAAATATCTGGGGTCTTAACATATATCTTTGCAGCATCCTTGAACATGGATGAGGTCCCAGAGGACTGCAGAATTAAACCCTTGTTTAAGGAGGGTGGTAGGAATGATCCAGTTAATTATAGACAGTTCAGCCTGACAACAGTGGTAGGGAAGCTGCTGGAGAACATACTGACGGATAGAATCTATCCACATTTGGAAGAAATTGGGCTTATCAGTGATAAGTTTTGTGCACGGAAGGTCGTGTCTTACCAACTTGGTAGAATTCTTCGAGGAAGTTACAAAGCTGATTGATGAGGGATGGGCTTTAGATGTCATGTACATGTTCTTAGTATGGCATTTGTGTAGTATTCCCCATGTTAGGCTGATGGAAAAGTGTAGTCACATGGAGTCCAGAGTGTACTAGCTAGATGGATAGAGTACTGGTCGGGCTGCAGGAGACAGAGAGTAGTAGTGGAAGGGAGTTTCTCAAAATGGAGAATTGTGACCAGTGGTGATCCACAGGCATCTGTGTTGGAACCACTGTTGTTTGTAATAAACATAAATGATCTGGAGGAAGGTATAAGTGGTCTGATTAGCAAGTTTTCAGATGATGCTAAGATTGGTGGAGTAGCAGATAGTGAAGGGTACTGTCAGAGAGTGCAGCAGAATATAGATAGATGGGAGAGTTGGGCAGAGAAATGACAGATGGAGTTCAATCCAGGAAAACTCAAGGTGATGTATTTTGGAAGATCCAATTCTAGAGCGAACTATATGGTAAATGGAAAGGTCCTGGAGAAAATTGATGTACAGAAAGATCTGGGAGTTCAGGTCCATTGTACCGTAAAGGTGGCAACACAGTTCGATAGAGTGGTCAAGAAGGCAAATGGCATGCTTCATTGGATGGGGTATTGAGTACAAGAGTTGGCAAGTCATGTTACATTAGTATACGATTTTGGTTTGGTCACATTTGGAATACTGCATACAGTTCTGGTCATTACATTACCAAAAAGATGTGGATGCTTTGGAGAAGGCGCAGAGGAGGATCACCAGGATGTTGCTTGGTATGGAGGGCGCTAGCTATGAAGTAAGGTTGAGTAGATTAGGAGTATTTTCATTAGAAAGATGAAGGTTGAGGGGGAAATCTGACTGAGGTCTACAAAATCATGAGAGGTATAGACAGGGTGGAAATGAAGAAGCTTTTTTCCAAGAGTGGGGGACTCAATTACTAGGGGTCATGAGTTCAAGGTGAGGGGGGCAAAGTTTAAGGAAGATACACGTGGAAAATTCTTTATGCAGTGGTTTATTGGGTGCCTGGAATGCATTGCCAGCAGAGATGGTAGAGGTGGGCATGATAAGATCATTTAAGATGTATCTAGACAGATACGTGAAAGGGCAGGGAGCAGATGGAAATATAGCTTTAGCATATAGGCAACAGATTTAGATAGAGGATCAGGATCGGTGCAGGTTTGGAGGAATGAAAGGCCTGTTCGTGTGCTGTAACTTTCTTTGTTCTTTGCCTCTCCAATGCTTATCTCTGACAATCAGGATACAAACCTTCAGTGATTTAAACAAAAGCCAGACCAAGTGGTAACTTGGGACCTGTGTGGCACAGTTATTTCAATTGTACACAGTGGAAGTGACTGCAACTACACGTCCAGTTGGAGAAGCTGCTTTTCAAGTGTATGTGGTTGATCAGGAAGACGTGAATGCACCATCTTCAAGGTCACATGTTAACCATTTGATCCTAAGATCCACAGCAATCCAACAGAAATGGGAGCAACAACAAAAATACAAGAACAACAATCCCTAGGGAAACAAAATGAACTTCCAATAGCAATATAGGAATAAAAAAATGGAATCAGTTTCAGCTAGTTAAGGGTTAAATTTTAATAGTAAAACTAAATGGGAACAACAACTCTACTAAGGCAGGCTAGAATGCAGGAGCCATACTATCAAGCAAGATAGCATGGCCTTGGGTGAAGCACAGACAATACCTGCCTAAACTGTGGAGAACACAGCTGAAACATTGTATGTTGTATTGCAATTCTTATACTTCATATAAAGCAAGGAGATGTCCATAACCCAGCAATGTTGGTTTTACACCTCACAGTGATGAGACCAGCTCTCCTATGTGCTCATTAAATAAACAGTTGTCTAACCTGTTTAATGAGTCCCTGGTCAATTTGTCCAATAACAGGCATGTACCATTTAAGAGATTAGCAATGATTTAGGGACTGTGCAAAGCGTACACAGACTGAAAGGAATACCAAAGCTCTGGCAGTAGAATAGTTGTGTACATAATATTTTGGGTACTTGCATATTTTTCTTTGGTACAAGAAATGAGATGTTTGGATTGAAGTGCAATCATGCATTAATCTATAGTCATTTGGCCACAGTCTTGAGGCGCACACATTAGGTAGAAATCTTGAGTTCACTTTAAAAACATATTGTATTTAACACTCGACATAAATTGTCCAATAAAATCAATTCCTTTGTTACAACACTCCCTACACCAAATCAAATCATACATGTAAAACACAAAGCTAAACTGAATTTGAAATCTTTTATTGTTTGAATGGATAAATGCTAATTCAAACATGTATTAAACAAGGGCTAGCGTTATTTTTGAATGCCAGATTTTCATTGGATAAGTAAATAGTGAGGTTTTAATAAAGTTGAAACAGTTTAGCATATTTCCTTCATCCTGTTTAATCAAAAAAGAACATATTGTTCAATGAATGACCTGGTTTCCAGGCGAAACTGGATACTTTCCTCCAAGATCTTGCTAATTGTATTTGTGCATATTGTTACAAGTATATTTCTGCTTTATGTTTCCTTTTTATCTTTCTGGTTTATGTGGGATACTTATGAAGTAGTGTCACACAAAATCTTGATAGTAATTAAATTATGCAACACACTATTTGCATGCACAATAAAATAACTGTCTAGTATACGATTATTCGTTAATGTCATAACCAGCAGCATCTTTTAATTCAATCCTTCTGTAAAGTTGAATTCCATTCATCATGAGATGCAATAATCTATACTTTCCACTTGGTGTCACTCTACATTATTGAAAAACAATTCAAACCTTATTATAATTTGTAAAATATCCATTTCTCATGTATTGTCAAAGTAAGTATTTTAAAACAAGAATGCATGCAGTTTGTACTCCTGTCATTTAACAGTTTAACAGAGCAACTAAAATTAAGTAAAGAATCTTTGCATTTTTAATTTCTTTGGCATTTCTTAAGGGTCATTTTTCATAGAATCATAAAGATGTACAGCATGAAACAGACCCTTCGGTCCAACTTGTCCACGGTGACCAGATATTCTAAATTAATCTAGTTCCATTTGCCAGCATTTGGCCCATATTCCTATAAATCCTTCCTATTCATTTACCCACCTGGATGCCTTTTAAATGTTGTAATTGTACCCTCCTCCTCCACCACCTCTGGCAGCTCATTCCATATGCGCAACACCCTCTGCATGAAAATGTTGTCCCTTGGGTCCCTTTTAAATCTTTCGCCTCTCACCTTAAACTTATGCCCTCTAGTTTTGGACTCCCCTACCCTGGGGAAAAGACCTTGGATATTCATCCTATCCATGCCCCACATGATTTCATAAACTTCTATAAGGTCACCCCTCAATTTTCGATGCTCCAGGGAAGCTAACCCTAGTCTATTCAGCCTCTTCCTATAGGTCAAACCCTCCAACCCTGGCAACATCCTTGTAAATCTTTTCTGAACTCTCTCAAGGTTCACAACATTCACTCCATAGCAGGGAGACCAGAATTGAATGCAGAATTCCAAACATGGCCTAATAAATGTCCTCTCCAGCCATAATTTGAGCTCCCAACTCTTATAGTGAGTGCACTGACCAATAAAGGCAGGCATACCAAATACCACCTGCACTATCTTGTCTACCTGCAACTCTGCTTTCAAGGAACGATATGAATCTGCACCCCAAGGTCTCTTTGTTCAGTAACACTCTCCAAGATCTTACCATTAAGTGTATAAGTTGTGTCCTGATTTGCCTTTCCAAAATGCAAACACCTCACACTTAACTAACTTAAACTCCATCTGACACTCCTCAGAATGTTTGTCCATTTGATCAAGCTTCCATTGTACTCTCTGTCCACAGCACTATCAATTTTGATGTCATCTGCAAATTTACTAATGATACCTCCTATTTATATAAATGAACTTCATTTGCACTTAATTGGTGGGGTGGGAGTAGGTAATGATGCTTCTCTTTACACTATAAATAAGCGCTTATTTTGTAGAAGTTTTACAATGCCTATTAAATATGATGCATTTTTGTGTTCTTTACATTTTTGAGATGTGAGATGAGTGATGGTGCAGTGAAAAGTTTTTTTTAATTTAGATCATGACTGTGGTGCTGTAGTAAAGTAGCTTGACAGTTAGAGGAACTATTTGTTTCATGTGCGGTTCTGTATAAAAGAGTAAATCGAAATAAACTGACCATGTATAATTAAGATAAATGATTCACGATTATCAAACAATTGTACATCTATTTCCTTCATTGAAACCTGAAAATATTCTTAAATTCCTATCTTCTATTTATTGTTATGCCATATGAAGGTGATAGGTCAGAGAGGAGGGTGGAGGAAAGTAGCAAAGAGTACAATGGGTGAATGGGGGTGGGGATGAAGGTGATAGGTCAGAGAGGAGAGTGGAGTGGATAGGTGGAAGGAAGGTAGGCAGGTAGGACAAGTCATGGGGACAGTGCTGAGCTGAAGTTTGGAACTGAGGTGAGATGGGGGAAGGGGAAATGAGGAAACTGGTGAAGTACACATTGATGCCCTGGGGTTGAAGTATTCCAAGGTGGAAGATGCGTCCAGTCTCCCCGATGTAGAGGAGACCGCATCGGGAGCAACGGATACAATAAATGATCTTGGTGGATGTGCAGGTAAAACTTTGATGGGTGTGGAAGGCTCCTTTGGGGCCTTGGATGGAGGTGAGGGAGAAGGTGTGGATGTAGGTTTTGCAATTCCTGTGGTGGCAGGGGAAGGTGCCAGGACGGAAGGGTGGATTGTTGGGGGGGCATGAACCTGACCAAGTAGTCACAGAGGGAATGGTCTTTGCGCAAGGCGGAAAGGGATGGGGAGGGAAATATACCTCTGGTGATGGGGTCCGTTTGGAGGTGGCAGAAATGTCGGATGATTTAGTTTATGCGAAAGTTGGTAGGGTGGAAGGTGAGCACCAGTGGGGTTCTGTCCTTGTTACAGTTAGAGGGGTTGGGTTGAGGGCAGAGGTGCGGGATGTGGACGAGATGCATTGGAGGGCATCTTTAACCACGTGGGAAGGGAATTTGTGGTCTCTAAAGAAGGAGGCCATTTGATGTGTTCTGTGGTGGAACTGGTCCTCCTGGGAGCAGATACGGCAGAGGCGGAGGAATTGGGAATACGGGATGGCATTTTGCAGGAGGTAGGGTGGGAAGAGGTGTAATCCAGGTAGCTGTGGGAGTCGGTGGGTTTGTAAAAAATGTCAGTGTCAAGTCGGTCGTCATTAACAGAGATGGCGAGGTCCAGGAAGGGGAGGGAGGTGTCAGAGATGGTCCAGGTAAATTTAAGGTCAGGGTGGAATGTGTTGGTAAAGTTGATGAATTGTTGAACCTCCTCGTGGGAGCACGAGGTGGTGCCAATGCAGTGATCAATGTAGCGGAGGAAGAGGCGGAGAGTGGTGCCAGTGTAACTACGGAAGATGGACTGTTCTACGTAGCCAACAAAGAGACAGGCATAGCTGAGGACCATCAGGTCTATGCCCTCCTACAACCCACCCTCCCGACCTGGCACTTCCCCTGCCACTGCAGGAATTGCAAAACCTGTGCCCACACCTCCTCCCTCACCTCCATCCAAGGCCCCAAAGGAGCCTTCCACATCCATCAAAATTTTACCTGCACATCCATCAAGATAATTTATTGTCTTCGTTGCTCCCAATGTGGTCTCCTCTACATTGGGGAGACTGGACGCCTCCTAGCAGAGCACTTTAGGGAACATCTCTGGGACACCCGCGCCAATCAACCAACATTTCAACTCCCCCTCCCACTCTGCCGAGGACATGGAGGTCCTGGGCCTCCTTCACCGCTGCTCCCTCACCACACGACGCCTGGAGGAAGAACACCTCACCGTCTGCCTCGGAACATTTCAACCCCAGGGCATCAATGTGTACTTCACCAGTTTCCTCATTCCCCCTTCCCCCACCTCACCCTAGTTCCAAACTTCCAGCTCAGCACTGTCCCCATGACTTGTCCTACCTGCCTACCTTCCTTTCCACCTATCCACTCCACCCTTCTCTCTGACCTATCACCTTCATCCCCACCCCCATTCACCCATTGTACTCTTTGCTACTTTCCCCCACCCTCCTCTCTGACCTATCTCCTCCATCCCCACCCCCCACTCACCTATTGTACTCTATGCTACTTTCTCCCCACCCCCACCCTCCTCTCATTTACCTCTCCACCCTGCAGGCACTCTGCCTCTATTCCTGATGAAGGGCTTTTGCCCGAAATGTCGATTTTCCGGCTCCTTGGATAGTGCCTGAACAGCTGTGCTTTTCCAGCACCACTCTAATCTAGAATCTGGTTTCCAGCATCTGCAGCCCTTGTTTTTACCTATGTGACAGGAACTTCCTAATCTGGTGTTTTGCATAGCACAGTTTGTGATAATTTTATATTTTCTTTGAAATTTGGCATTTGTCACATTGTTTTACTTCCTATTATATTTGTCAAATTTATGCAAATTGTCTTACTATGAATTTCTTTAAACTTGGCATCATGTAATTACAGATGCCTACACAGTGGCATGGTAATTTTCACAACTTCATGAAACTTTCCATCTATCTTTTTCTCTCTGATGTTGTAAAGTTCGGTTCCGAAAATTACAAGCAAACCTTTTTTAATACCACAGGATTTTATTTTCATAATAACAATTATATTTATCCAGTCAAATGTTTCATGTATTTCAATGTCTTAATGTTTTTATTTAAACGTCTCAGTCTCTTCCCAAAAGTTGGGATTTGAGCTTGACAGAATGTTATGTGAGGTGAATGTATTTAATATGTGCTGAGTAACCAATGTTTCCAAGTTGCTTCACTAGTTTCTGACTGTTTTCTACTCATAAGTTTGTGAACTTATATTCAAGAAATGATTGCAGAGACATTGAAAAATGTGATTAGGTGAACTTTATGCTCAACATTTTTTAAAAGAGGGGATTTGTGTGGATGAGCAACACAGTGGGTAGCAGTGCTGCCTCACAGCATCAGAGACTCAAGTTCAGTTCCAGCCTTGGGTGACCATCTTGTGGAGTTTGTACGTTCTCTCATGTCTGATAGGCTTAAGCCTGGTGCTCTGGCTTCGTCTTTCAAGCCAAACGTGTGCAGGTTAGGTGCATTAGCCATGGTATATTGTCTGTAGTGTCCAGGGATGGGCAGGCTAGATAGTTTTTAAATGTAGGATTATGAGTATAGGTTAGGAAGCTGGGTTTGGGTGGGATGCTGTACAAAGAATTGGTACAGATTCAATGGGCCAAATGGCCTTTTCCCACAGGGATTCTGTGATTCTATGTGACATTAAAAACATAGCCTGCCAGTTATGCAGCTCTAGCTGTTGGGTTCTAAAAGTTTCTGAAATGTGAATTAAATTGTTGGAGAAATGAATGCCCTTTACATTCCAAATTTTATTCCATTGCCACAAAAATTGGATGAAGTGGACTTGATGTCTTGGTCTTTTCTGGCATTTTTCAAATAATATTCAGTCAGAAAACCCCACAAAAATAAATCCTTTTAATGTATTTTTCCCCTCACTAATGTTTCTGATATCCAACATGTGTAATCAATTTGAACATATTTTTAACATTGTTAAATCTCCTATCTGCCCCCGGTTTAAATACGTGTATTGCACCAAAAATACTTGCATTGGAAGTAGTTAAGAAAAGGTTTACGAATAAATTTTTGTGATGAAATGGTATCGTGACTAAGTGTTGCACGATACCATATTCTTTGAAGTTTAGAAGATTGAGGAACAATCATTTGAAAGTTTGAAGATTATGAGAGGAATTGCACAGTAGATGTTAAGAGGATGTTACCTGGTAGGTGAATCTAGACCTAGGGGACAAATGTGAAAAATATGGAGCCTTTTTAGATTTTTCTTTCCCACAGAATAGTGGAGGCTGGGGCATTGAACACATTTAATCACGGTCCTTGAAGCATATATTACAGTATGAAATACAGTTGGGCTCATGACCACTGTTTCCTGAGAGCAAATGAGATGAGGAGATAAAGACCAGTAACATTAACCTATAACTTTACAACAATTGCTTGTACATTATAAAGAAGACAGGTCCACTATTTGTATCTAAAAATTGTATGTAAAAATCTTAAAATGGTCAGAATTTCTGATTTGATGCCTGGATCCATCTTTTCCTTGGAACTATTTTTAGAAATGCTTCCTGCGACCCATCTAAAACCTTCATTTCTTTCCTAAAGTGAAGTAAACAAAATTAATGTAACACTTGAAATCAATCCAGAGTTTTGCAAATATTCAATGTAACTTCTATTTTGTGTAGTCTAGACCTTTCCATATAAAGTCCTTTTTAACTAATTTCTCAAACTGCCTTGTTATCTTTATTTATTTGTGAATATGTACATCTAGTTCTGCTGGTTCCCATTAATTTGTACCCGTAATTTTACACTGCTCCTCCTCCTATCATTTTACGCATATGTGGGATTGTGTTCAAATAATGACAAAAATTGGTCAGTGGTGAAAATATCCTCTTTTATTCAGCAAATACAGTACAAGTTTGAAGGGGCAATACAATCCCAAAACACAGTTCTTACAAGAGCCCCTTTATACACAGTTCTTACATTTTAAAAAAATTCCACTACTATGTTGTTACGTTGTTTTGAAGGGCTCCTGTCCTGGGAGACAGGAGATGGGTTAAAATGTGCTAAATGTTGGCTGTACCTCTGATGGGATTAAGAGAATCTATCCAGTCTGCTTGCATAATTAAGAGGCTAAAAACCATACAACACCAGGTTATAGTCCAACAGGTTTATTTAGAAGTAGAAGTTTACAGAGCGCTGCTTCTTCAATAGGTAGCTGTAAAGGAGCAACACTCCAAAAGCTGACAAAATCTGTTAAACTATAACCTGGTATTGTGTGATTTTTAACTTTGTCCGCCCAGTCCAACATCAGCATCCCAGCATCATAATTAAGAGGTGTTCGTCCTTCAGTCTTTTAAGTTAGTAAATGTTAGTAAAAATACTAGGCCTATATGCTCTAAATAATTTAGAAATTGTACCTGTACTTAATAAAAGAATAAAAGATATTAAACTGATGACTGCAGCTGGGTTGTGAGATTTATACTATTTGCTGGTATGAGTTTCATTCATTCATGCAGTTTCATGGAAGCACTGTTTTGTCAGTTATTTTCTTAATGGGATAATGGCCTAGTTAAAAGGTATTTAACAGGTACAGGTACTTACTAATTAGAGAATTTATTCAGGTCCAGGAGAAGGTTGGTAAGGGCTGATTAATATTATAATGTTTTGACTTGAGAGGAATAGTATTGTTCTTTTTGCTACACTTATTCAGAGGTAAACACTGGTTGTAGCAAGGGCTGACAAGGTGTGAGAATGCAGTATTATTAGAAAGGGTTGTTTTAAATTTGGATAGTAAAATATACTATAGAACCACGGTTTTATGAATGAATGAATGAAATGGTAAATTACGGCTTCATAAAGGGTTATGACTGAATGAACAGGAACCTGGTATTAATGAATACAGTGAGCTGGTGAGTGAGTTAATAAAGATAACCTATAACACAATATATCACACCTGTTTGCATTAACTTTCATTTGGCGTAGCCACCCATTCCACCAGCTAGTCTATATCCTCTTTAGATCCATCACTATCTTCCTTGCAGTTCATGATTTGCTTTCTGGTAACATAGTGGACGTGCAGCAATGACCTTGAAAGGATTAAACAGTTACAGTTGTGTTTCTTTTGTAAAATAAGTTGTAAACAGAACAGAAAATTAGCAAATGCATTCTTGACAGGATAAGGAAAGAAACTAGGACAAAGGACTAGTCCAGGGAGTGGCTGAGAGAAACAAGGAGGTGACTTATACTGTGCAATCAGTGAGTTAATAGAAATCTTATATGGATGAGAATAATATGCCTGGTATGTACACACGGAAACAAAATTAGGGGCAAATATTAGATGTAAGTTTTAAAATTGAGTGATGGTGCATGGATGTGACTGAAGGCTTTTTTTTATACATAACTGTCCTAGACTACTCTCCCCTAAATCTAGCAGCAAATGACTGCAGATGCTGGAACTGGTACTAAAAACAACAAATGCTGGAGATCACACAGCATCCATGGAGAGACAGTAAGCTAATGTTTCAAGTCTAGATGACCCTTCATCAGAATTGAAGTGAACTGTGGAGGGGATAGCATTTATGCTATAGTTTGGGGAAGTGAGGGGTTGTGGTTGAGGCTAGTGGGTGTAGGGTTCTGGTGGAGACAAGATGTTGATAGTTCAGATTAAGAGATCAGAATATGCCTGGACTGTTGCTGACTTCATTACCTCCGGAGATCTTCCTCCCACTCCCTTCAACCTCAAAGTCTCCCAACCTCAGACAGCCCGATTCTACCTCCTTCCCAAAAATCCACACCCAGACAGCCGTGGTATCAGCCTGTTCCTGCCCCTCTGAGCTCATTTCCTCTTACGTTGACTCCATCCTCTCTCCACATGTCCAGACCCTGCCCACCTGTATCCGTGATTCTTTTGATGCCCTCCACCATATTGACAATTTCCAGTTCCCTGGCCCTATCTACCTCTGTTCACCATGAATGGACAATCTCTCTCTACAATCAGTTCTGTTATGATGTGTGTTTCTTCAATGCAAAGTGATTTTAATGTGATTGAGAAATTTTGACAGTTATTTCTAAAATGCGAACTTTCCTTACCTGTATGGCTACAATGCAATTCCAGCCCAATTAGCTTAAATGGCAAGGTTTTTCCACAATTTTAACATAACGCAAGATCACACAAGAACGGAACTATCGCGTTAAATCAGAACCAATTATCCCTCCATTCCCCACCAGGATGGTCTGAGAGCTCTCGGCTTCTTCCTCGACCAGAGGCTGAACAATCCCCATCCCCCACCACTCTCCTCTGTCTGGCTGAATTTGTTCTCTCACTGAACAATTTCTCCTGTAATTCAACTCACTTCTGCCGAGTCAAAGAAGTGGCTATGGGCACCTACATGGGTCCTAGTTAGGCCTGCCTTTTTATGGGGTATTTGGAATGATCTCTGTTCCAGTCTTACACTGGCCCCTTCCACAACTTTTTCTTTGGTACATCGATGATTGCTTCATGCTCCCACTGGGACCTTGAGAACTTCATTCATTTTGCCTCCAATTTCCACTCCTCTCTCACTTCCACATCGTCCATTTCTGACACTTCGCTTCCTTTTCTTGACCTCTCTGCCTCTATTTCAGGGAATAAACTGTCCACTGCCATCGCTACCTTCATGACAGTTTGTTACAACCTATGTCCTGCAAGGACCCCATCCCATTCTCCCAGTTCCTTCACCTATGTCACATCTGTTCAGATGATGTCACCTTCCAAAATAGCGCTGCTTACATTACTTGCTTTTTCCCTGATGTGGTTTCCCATCCACTGGTTGACATGGTCCTCAACCACATTCGACCAACCACCTATGCTTTTGTCCTTACCCCTTCCCATCACTCTCAACAGCATGATTGTGTTCCTCTTGTCCTCACTTTTCATACCCCCAGCCTCCACATTCAAAGGATCATTCTGCGCAATTTCAGACAACTCCAGCAGAAGGCCACCACCAAACTCATCTTCCCCTCACTCCCCTGTCTGCATTTCGTAGGAATTATTCCCATTGGAACACGCTAGTCCATTCCACAACCGCCAACACCACCCCCTCTTCCGCATGCCATCTTCCCATGTAACCACAAAAGATTACCTCCTCGCTGTCCATCATCCAAGGGCTTAAACAATCTTTCTATGGTGAAGAAGCATTTCACCTGTACCTCCTCCAATCTTGTAGGCTGTATTTGCTGCACCCAATGTGCCTACTCTACATTGGAGAAACCAAACGCAGACTGCGTGACCGCTTTGCAGAACACCTCCAGTCCATGCATTAAGCAGGATCCTGACCTTCCTGCAGCTGATCATTTTAACACAGTGCCCTGCTCGCATGCCCAGATGTCTGTCCATGGCATGCTGCAGTGTTCCAGTGAATCACAGTGCGAACTGGAGGAACAACAGCTCATCTTCTGATGAGGCACTTTACAGCATTCTGAACTTAATATTGAGTTCAACACCTTCAAATTGTGAATGATTTCTTCCTTTTCTTTTAGCTTGTCATCATGTCCTCTCTCCCCTTCCCTCAACCCAGTGGGACTGTCTGTCTTTTCAAGTCTGGCAGCAGACACGGCATTGTTCTGCCATTCTCCCATTCCAATCACTTAATCTGAACTATCAACATCTTTCCCCAACTAGTACACTACACCCCCTATCCCCAATCCCCACCCCATCTCGCCTCCCTCCAAAATATAGCATACATGTTATCCCCTCCACATTTCACTTCAGCTGTGATGAAGAGTCAGCTGACTGGAAACATTAGCTTGCTCTCTGACCCGCTGTGATCTCCATAACATTTCTGCAAAACTATTTGTGCCCTCTTTTGTGCAGACAGAACCACAGCAAGTTTTCAACTCTGCTGCTATTGCTTTGTTTCCTCATTATAATTTCCCCGGCTTCTAATTCTGAAACTCTTGGTAGTTTCTCAAGACACACCACAACAATCTGAATTTAGGAAAACAATAGTGAGAACTTTATTAGTATTACAGAAAACTGAAAACTATTACCAAATACTATTTAAAACAGTTATAGTGCTGCACAATACAACTGAGGGTGTCCTCACTATGAAGCTGGAAGTTTGACTCTATAAGGACTGAGTAGTGATGCCTCCTAGTAATACCATGAACAAACAGATGCATTTGCAGTAGACATGTTGGTGAGAATGAGGTCAAGTAACTTTTCTTTTTCTCTTTTTGGTTCTCCTGCAACCGTAACAAATTCAGTCTGGCAACTAATTACTTCAAGACCGCACTGGGGTAGTGTGCTAGAAATCAATTAATCCGAAAAGTTAAAAATTTTATCCACGTGTGCAGAATCCCCCAATTACCTAATTACAACTATTTGTTACAAATAAATAGATTCTAGCTACAGGTAAACAACTGTGAACCATTCCCATATAACTCCGCTAATTAAACCTCTAACACCATTAAAACATCCCCAACATAACAGACAAAAACATTTGGGCTGGAGAGAAAAACAGTGAGGGCTGTTGAGTAGTCTCTCTCTGCAGTGTTCTTTGATAGGATCATTTTGATAGGACTTGTTGCTCCTCAGTCTCTCTTCTCCAGGTATTTCCATTTGCTTGCAAGAGGTATCCACAATATGATAGATATTGTGGATACAACTGATAAAAGATAAAACTAGCCATGGAAGCAGGTATAAATACGTGAAGAGTAAAAGATTAGGAAAGACAAATATTGTCCCTTACAGTCAGAAGCTGAGGAAATTATAATAGGGAAACAAAGACATGCCAGGAGAATTCCAAACTTCCACACAAAAGACAGCACAAATAATTTTGCAGAAATATTATGGAACCAAATGAGAGGGTAGAATTGAAGGAAAGAAGTGTTCATAGGAAAATAATGCTGGAGAAATTAATGGGATTGAAGTCTGACCTGATAATCTACATCCTAGAGTTCTACAGGAAATAGCCACAGAAATATTGGATGCCTTGGTGGTTATCTTCCAAAATTCTATCAACTCTGAAGTAGTTCCTACAGAGTGGTGGGTGACAAAAGTTACCCCACTATTTAAAAAGGGAGGGAGCAAAACAATTAAAATACCTAACATCTGAGGTGGGGAAAAGTTAGAGTATTATAAAAGGTGTGATAATAAAACATTTGAAAAGCATTAACAGGATTTGACAAAGCCAGCATGGGTTTATGAAAGGCAAATCATGCTTAACGAATCTACTATATCTTTTTGAGAATACAACTAGTAGAACAGATAAGGGAGAACCAGTGGATGTGCTGTATTTGGATTTTCAGAAGGCTTTGATAAAGACACATTAGAGGTGGTGGGAAAAGTTAAAACACCTGTGTTAGTGAGCAATGTATTGGCATAGATTTAGAATTAGTTGACAGACAGGAACCAGATTGAGAGTAAGTAGGTCATTTTCTGAGTGCAGACAGTTAGCATTGGGAGGGTCAGTGGTTACAGCTCCAGCTATACACCATATTATACATATATATAAATGACCTGGTTGATGATACAAAACTGGGTGGGGTTGTAAGGAGCCTTGAAGGTGATTTAGACAAATTCAGGAGACAAATGCTTGACAGATGCAGTATAATGTAGCTGAATGTGGCTACACATTGGTGTGAAAAACTGAAAGGTAGAGTATTATGTAAATGGTAATATGAGGAAAAGTGGATGTACAAAGAGATCAGGGTGCCATTAGAGGTCTACAGCACAAAAAAGGCCCAATGAGTCTGCACCATCAAAAACAACTACATATTCCATATTCCAGCACTTGGCTCATAGCCTTTTATGCATTTGTATCACAAGGTGCACATCTAAATATTTCTTAAATACTGTAGGATTTCTGCCTCTACACCCTTACAGGCAGTGAGTCCCAGATTGCCATAAGTCTCTGGCTGAAAAGAATTCCTTGCATCTCTCCTAAACGTTCTGTCCCTTAAATCTATTGCCCTTGGTGTTTCTTGTCATTTAGCCTGTCTTTGGTCCTCATAATTTTATACATCTCAATCGTGTCCCCACTTCAGTGAGCTCTGTTTCATGGAAAACACCCTGAGTCCAACAAGTCTTTCTCTGGAACTAAAACTGTCCAGCCTAGGTAATTTCCTGGTAAATTTCCTCTACAGTGCATTCACATCCCTCCTAGAATGTAGATTCCAGTTTTGCACACATTACTCTACCTGAGGCCTAACCAATATTTTATACAGTTCCATCATCACCTCCCTGCTCTTAAACTCTATGCCTTGGCTAATAAAAGCAAGAATCCCATATGCCACTTTAACCACATTATCTACCTGTCCCACTATCTTAAGGGACCAGTGGACATGCACATCAAGGTCCCGCTGATCCTCAGTTCTTTCGAGGGTCCTACTGTTCACCATATATTCCATTGCTTTGTTTGTTCTGCCCAAATACATCCCCACACACTTATCTTGATGGAATTCCATTTGCCACTCAACACTCTGTCTATATCCTCCTGTAGTCGAAGGCTACCCTCATTATTTACCACTCCTCCAATGTTTGTATCAGGTTGTATATATCAACCCTCCTAAGTCTCATATATACCACAAACAGCAAGGACACAGACTCTGATCTCTGCAGAACTTCACTGGACACAGACTTCTAGTCACAAAAAAAACCCCATTACCCTCTGCTTCCTGCCACTCAGCCAAATCTGTATCCAATATTCCTTGGATCCCATGAGCTCTTATCTTTGCTATCAGTCTCCCATGCAAGACCTTATCAAAAGTCTGAAGTCAAAGTAGACATTGAAGGCATTGCTCTCATCTACACACCTA
Source organism: Hemiscyllium ocellatum (assembly GCF_020745735.1). Classification (NCBI taxonomy): domain Eukaryota; kingdom Metazoa; phylum Chordata; class Chondrichthyes; order Orectolobiformes; family Hemiscylliidae; genus Hemiscyllium; species Hemiscyllium ocellatum. Next base: position 85,730,145 of record NC_083408.1, read on the forward strand.
GTTATCCATTTGAAAAATTCAGTTACGTAGGTGAGACATGACCCTTCCTTAACAAAACCATGCTGACTATTCTTAATGAATCCCTACTTCTCAAAGAGCAGATTAATTCTGTTCCTCAGAATTGCTTCTAACAGTTTCCCCAGCACTGAGGTTCGACCAACTGACCTGTAGTTTCCTGGTTATCTTTTGCTCCCTTTTCAAATAATGACATCACACTGGCTGTCCTCCAGTCCTCTAGTAAACTCTCCGATGGCTGGGGACAAATTGAGATTTATTGCAAATGCCCCTGTGATTTCCACCTTTGCCTCACTGAACAACATAGGTTAGATTTCATTTGGATCTGGAGAAGGATGAGAGGAGATCTGATTGAAACGTATAAAATTCTAACAGGAGTGGACAGCCTTGATGCAGGGAAGATGTCCTCCCTTGTTGTGAATTCTAGAACCAGTGGTCACAGTCTCAGGGTATGGGGTAGGCATTTTAGGACTGCAATAAGAAAAAAAATATCTTCACTTGAAGGCTCTTGAACCTGTTGAATTTTCTACCACAGAAGACTATGGAGGCCACGTCACTGAATACATTCATGAAAAGACGGAGAAATATTTAAATTTTGGAGGCACTGAGAATTTTTAAATTCATTCTGGGATGTGGCATTGCTTGAGCTGCTGCAGCTCACCTACTGTGGGTTAACCCACAATACTATTAGGGAGGGAATTTCAGGATCTTGATCCAGCAACAGTGAAAGAACAGCGATATTATCCAAATCAGGATGGTGAGTGGCTTAGAGGGGAACGTGAAGGTGGTGGTGTTCCCATGTATCTGCTGCATTTGACCTTCTAGATGGAAGTGGTAATGAATTTAAAAGGCACTGATTGAGGATCTTTGGTGAATTTCTGTAGTACATCATGGAGATAGCAGTACACTGCTAACTAGTTTGATGCGTGTGCATGTAGCGTCAATCAGTGGGCTGCTTTGTCATGGATGGTGCCAGCTTCTTGAGTGTTGTTGCAAATGTGCTCATCCAGGCAAGTGGGTGACTCCTGACTTGTGCCTTGTACATAGTGGGCAGGCTTTAGGGAGTCACAAGGTGAGTTACTCACTGCAGTATTCCTGGCCTTTGACCTGCTTTTCTAGTCACTATGTTTACGCAGTGAGTACAGTTGAGTTTCTGGTCAATGATAACCTCCAGAATGTTGATAGTGGGGGACACAGTGATGGTAACACAATTGAATACCAAGAGGCAGTGGTTAGATTGTCTCTTATTGCTGATGGTCATAACTTGGTACTTGTGTGGTGTGAACATTACTTGCCACATGTCAGCCCAGGCCTGGATATTGTCCAGATCTTGATGCATTTGAATATAGACTGCTTTAGTATCTGAAGAGTTGCGAATGGTGCTGAACGTTCTGCAGTCATTGATGAACATCCCCACTTCTGACCACATGAAGGGGGAGGAAGGGCATTGATGAAGTAGCTGAAGATGGTTGGGCCTAGGACAGTATCCTATAGATATACTGGAGCAGAGATGACTGACCAACAACCACCATCATCTTCCTATGTGCCAGGTATGATTCCAACCTGTTTGCCTCTGATATCCATTGATTCCAATTTTGCCAGGGTTCCTTGATGCCACACTCAGTCAAATGCAGCCTTGATGACAAGGGCTGTCACCCTTAACTCACCTTTCAAATTCAGCTGTTTTGTCCATGTTGGAACTAAGACTGTAATGACACCAGGAGCTCACTGGTCCTGGTGGAACCCAAACTGGGCATTGCTGAGCAGGTGCTGCTTGATGACACCTTCCTGATGATCACTTTACTGATGATCAAGATAGACTGTTGAGGTGGTAATTGGCTGGGTTGGATTTGTCCAGCTTTTTATGTACAGGACAAACCTGGGCAATTATCCACATTATTGGGTAGATGCCAGTGTTGTAACTGTATTGGAACAGCTTGGCTAGGGTAGCGGTAAATTCTGGAACGTACTATTGCTGGAACTTTGTCAGCATCCTTAGCTTTTGCAGTATCCAGTGTCTGCAATCATTTCTTGATATCACATGGTATGAATCAATTTGACGAAATACTGTATCTGTCATGCTGGGGATGACCGGAAGAGGCTGAGATGGATCATCCATTGGCACTTCTGGTTAAAGATTACTGTGAAAGCTTCAGCTTTATCTTTTACAATGAGCTGCTGGGCTCTTTCATCATTGGGAATGGGAATATTTGTGGACCCTCCTTCTCCAGTGAGTTGTTTAATTGTCCACCACCATTCATGACTGGATATGGCAGGACTTCAGAGCTGAGATCTGATCCATTGGTTGTGGGATTGCTTAGATCAGTCTATCACTTGCTACTTATTTTGATTGGCATTCATGTAGTCCTGTTTGTGGCCTCACCAGGTTGATATCTCATCTTCAGGTGTGTCTGGTGCTGCTCCTGGCATGCCCTCCTACACTCTTCATTGAACCGGAATTGATCCCCTGGCTTGATGGTAATGGTCGAATGGGGGATATGTTGGACCATGAGGTTTCAGATTGTGCAGATATGTTCTACTCTGGCCGACAGTTCCTCATGGATGCCCAGTCTTGAGTTGGTACATCAGTTTGAAGTCTATCCCATTTAGCATGGTGATAGTGCCACATAACATGATGGAGGTCATTCTTAATGTGAAGGCAGGACTTTGTCTCCACACGGACTGTGCAGTGATCACTCTTACCAATAGTGTCATAGATAGATGCATCTGCAACTGGCAGACTGGTAAGGATGAGGTCAAGTATGTTTTTCCCTCTTTTTGGTTTCCTTACCACCTGCCACAGCCCCAGTCTAGCAACTGTGTCTTTTAGGACCCAGCTAGCTCAATCAGTAGTACCACGCAACTCTTGATGGTGAACATTGAAATCCTCCATCCAGTGTACATTTTGTGTCCTTGCCTACTTGAGTTCTTCCTCTACGTATTGTTCAACATTGAGAAGTACCAATTCATCAGCTGGAGGATGGTACGTGGTAATTAGCAGGAGGTTTCCTTGTCTATTTTCAACCTGAAGTCACGTGACTTCATGAGATCCAGAATAAACGTTGAGGACTCCTACAGCAACTCCTTCCAGATTGAAAACCTCTGTGCTAGCCAGCTCTGCTGGGTCTGTCTTGCCAGTGGAATAGACATATCCAGGGATGGCGATGGTGATGTCTGAAATATAGTCATACTCATGGAATCATACCTGACATACAATGTCAGGCTGTTGCTTGACTAGTCTTTAAGACAACTCTCCAAATTTTTGCACTGGCCCCCAGATGTTAGAAAGAAGGACTTTGCAGGGTTGACCCGGAGTGTTTTTGATGTTATCTTTTTCCAGTGCCTAGGTCCATGCCAGTTTGTCTGGTTTCATTTTTTTGAGACTTTGTAGTGGTTGGTACAACTGAAGGCTTGCTAGGCCATTTCAGGGGGCAATTAAAAGTCAACCGCATTGCCATGGATCTGGACTCTCATGTAGGTCATATCAGGTAAGGATGAAAGATTACCTTCCCAGAAGTACATTCGTGAACCAGATAGGTTTTTCTGATGATGGACAATGATTTAACGGTCATCCGTTAAATTGGCTGGGTTGGATTTGTCCAGCTTTTTATGTACAGGACAAACCTGGGCAATTATCCACATTATTGGGTAGATGCCAGTGTTGTAACTGTATTGGAACAGCTTGGCTAGGGTAGCGGTAAATTCTGGAACGTACTATTGCTGGAACTTTGTCAGCATCCTTAGCTTTTGCAGTATCCAGTGTCTGCAATCATTTCTGATGATATCCATTGATTCCAATTTTGCCAGGGTTCCTTGATGCCACACTCAGTCAAATGCAGCCTTGATGACAAAGGCTGCCACCCTTAACTCACCTTTCAAATTCAGCTGTTTTGTCCATGTTGGAACTAAGACTGTAATGACACCAGCTAATCTGTTGTCATAACACTGCTGTTAGTGATCTGTCCACAAATTGGGTGCAGTGGTTCCATGTCAGGGGCTGCAAAGTGATTGGAACATCCAGTGTGTGAAAATGATGTTATACAATTGGAATTTATGTTGGGGGTGGCATAGTGGCTTGAACTGCTGCCTCACAGCGCCAAGGACCATGGTTTAATTCCTGCCTCAGGTGACTGTGTGTGGAGTTTGCACATTCCCTGTGTCTGTGTGGGTTTGCTCTGGTTTCCTCCCATACTCACAAAGACGTGCAGGTTAGGTGAATTGGCCATGCTAAATTGCACATAGTATCAGGTGCTTTAGTCAGGGGTAAATATATGGTAGGGGAATGGGTCGGTGTGGACTTAGTGGGCCGAAGGGCCTGTTTCCCTACTGTGGGGAATCTAATCTAATTAACTTTGCTGGCTGTTAAAGGTTTTCCTCCGTTCAGCATTACTCCACTTAGAGTAAGTTGGCTGATCAGACCCGCGTTTCGAAACGCGATGTGAGCGCGGTTTTGGATTGCGGGGGTGGGGGGGGGGGTAGAGGAGAAGATTGGCGCGACTGACGGCCCGTAGTTTCTCCGGCTGCTGCACCGTTGCCGAGACACCGACACGGAGAAGGAGGCCGGGTCCGGGTCCGGGTCCAGGAGACATACTACAGGGATGGAAATAGGAACTGAAATCAGCCGCAAGATCAGAGTGAGTGCTGACCCTGGCCCTGCTCTCGATTCCCCCAAACCGTGAAGCGGAGGGCCCCAGGCCCCGGACCCCCGCACTGAGCCGCCCCCCCCCCCCCCCCCCCCCGGATCTGGGCTGTTGTCCGGCCTGCGGCCTGAGTGGGAGGGGAGAAGCTCTCATGTTTGTGTTTGGTTCCCAGCTCGGAGCTCAGGCGGGGAAACCGGCGGAGCGGCCTCCATCCGGTCATCGCTTTGGGGGGAAAAAACCCCCAAGTGGGTTTGCAGGAGGCGGCCCCGAGTGTCTCTCTGCTCATGTCTAACAATAGTTTGGTTCGGTGGGTCCCTCCCAAACTAAAGGATGTACAGAGTCATTAGCCGCTCGGGTTCCCGAGTTTGAAACCGAGGTTTTTGTTTCTCCCATTATCTTTGAAATGTTTCCGGTTTATATTTTGAAATCTCCAAACCTGTCTCTTCCTCGGGTCTCTGTGATAGACGGGGACGGTGGGGACCAGCTAGAGGTGTACGGCAGAGGTGGCCCCCCTTGGCCCCGGAATTTGGTGTGCGGGTGCCTGCGGTACAAATAAAAGTTTTAAAACAAACCTATTTGCTAGCCTCCTGTCCACTGTCAGTAAAAGGTCGCGAGGTGTTTATTCATGGAGTAAGGGTAGCGTTGGCGACGACCGTGAATTGTAAATTGCCCTTTACAATGTGGTGTTGCACTGAAGCTTGAACAACTTAATGGCCTGTTAGATCATTTCAAGGAGCAGTTAAGAGTCAACCACGTTGCTGACTTAACTCAGTTAAAAATCACACAACACCAGGTTATAGTCCAACAAGTTGATTTAGTGCCTCCAAATACTGTAAATCTGTTGGAGTATAATCTGGTATTGTGTGATTTTAAATTTTGTATACCCCAGTCCAACACCACCTTCAAATCTAAGTTAACTATGTAGACCAGACCAGGTAAGGTTGACAGATTCCTTCCTCAAAGGACGTTGAACCAGATTTGTTCTTGTGACAATCTGACAGGAGCTTAGTCGCTATATAGTTCTTTTAGAATTGTGCGTCAAACAATTTTTCTTAGCTCAATTCAGATTCCATGACTATCATGAGATTTGAGTTCATTCATCCAAATTGTTCACACATTTTATGTGAACAATTATTAGTTCAGTCACGTCACTGCTCTAGTACTGTCCTGAATATTGCAATATTTATTTCTGAGCTTGACTAGATTTCCCATTTGAATGTAGAAATTCTACCGGTAGGTACTAATTATCACATTGTGATGGTTTGGTGACTTTTAAGATTTGTAGCTCCGGTTGAGGTTCTGGTGTAGGTTTGCTTGCTGAGCTGGAAGGTTTGTTTTCAGATGTTTCGTCACCATACTAGATAACATCTTCAGTGAGCCTCCAGATGAAGCACTGGTAGTGTAGCCTGTTTTCTATTTATATGTTTGGGTTTCCTTCGGTTGGCAATATCATTTCCTATGGCGATGTCATTTCCTGCTCTTTTTCTGAAGGGGTGGTAAATGGGATCCAAGTCAGTGTTTGTTGTTAGAGTTCCAGAGTGACTTGGATCCCATTTACCACCCTCTGCAAAAAAGAAAAGGAAATGACATCACCAACCCAAGGAAACTCAAACATATAAATAGAAAGCGGTTCATCTGAAGGCTCACTGAAGTTGTTACCTAGTATAGTGATGAAACATCTGAAAATGGACCTTCCATCTCAGCGAACAAACCTACATCCAGATGCTGATGCTTTCTTTCTGAGTTCAGAACATGACTAATCTAGCTTGAAACATATTGTAACTTTAAATGTAAAACATACTGAGCTGTTTGAGTTTGCAACAAAATTTGAGTGTCCAACATTCTGACAAAGCAAGTCCCAATCTAAGACTTGAACACAAAACTCTGGGCTGATGTTGCAGTGCAGTACTGAGGAAGAACAAAATTGGTGAGGCCATCTTTCAGATTCTATGCTAAATTTGGGTCCTACTTATGTTGCTAATTTATAAGCTGCATGTGGTAATCAGTCCAGGGCCAGGATGACATCACATGGTCAGTCATGAAGACTCCAAGCAGCAGCATGCAAGACCATGGGTGTTTACATAGGTTGTTCTGTAACTGCAGGTGCTCAGTTTGCCTAACAAGTCTGTTTTGAGATTTGAATCCATACTATCTGCCTGTCCAGTTAGAACTGTAATCCTTTGTTAAGGAACAACACACAAAAAAAGTGATCAGTTGTGATTTTTGTACAAACAAAAAGATAGTGATGCAAACAAATAGAAGCTTGAAGCAGTGCAGAAGTTACATTTACCTTGGAACACCGAAAAATACATCAGTATCCAAACAATGCTGGCTAAACAGTAAATACTTGATTTGAGAGATGGTCAGATGAGTGGTATCCGTGGACAGCAAGTTGTTTCCAAACAGCTGTAGAAGCTACAGGGTCACCAAGACAACCTCGGGTGCAATTCCCATCCAAAAAGATCAAGTGCACAAAACATTTGAGCTGAAGATCAAACCAGCATTGGGATGAATTAAGAAAAACAGCAGTTGCATTGTGGAATCTCTGCACATGTCAGGGTCATTTTCTATAAATCCCCTACACGTTGATAATGTTTGTAAAACAGGGAAAAAATCAGGAAGCTGACTACTAAATTTCCTAGCATGAATTGACAAGCCATAGATATTTTATCTGAGTGTAGGTTTTACAAAGAAATTATGGAGCAGTGCTTTTTTGAAAATCAACATAAGCAAGTGGTGAAAACAAAAGAGCCATTCAAAACAAGGAGCTACAGAGGCTAATTGGAAAAGGATCAATGAGATCCTATTAAACATTGGGAAGTGATGGAAGATAATGTTTTGTAAAAGTGAATTTCAGAATTCACCATTTAGGGCTGATGTTTTCGAGGCAATGCCACAAGAATTGGTTGATTGGTATGTCAGTAGATACGGACATAAGTGCAAGGACAGTAATTACTCAGGCTGAGCAGATAATAGAGCTGTTTAGAGAAATTTAGATAGAAACTAGGAGCTGTATGCTGCGCCATCATGATCGATCTCCTATCCCAATACCATATTCACACTTTCTCCCCATGCCCCTTGATACCTTTAAAATCTAAACATTCACCTATCTATTTCTTGAATATATTCAGTGACTTGGTCTCCACAGCTGTCTGTGGCAGAGAATTCAACAGGGATGTTAGCTTTTCATTGCAGAAATCTTTCCTAATCTCAGTCCTAAATTACCTACCCTGTACCCTGAGATTGTGTCCCCTGCTAAGGAAAAGATCCTCCCCGCATCTAATTAGTCCAACTCTGCTCAGACTCTGTATGTTTCAATCAAGCGCCCTCTTATCTTTCCAAACTCTCTATTGAATATAAGCCCAGTTGAACCAATCTCTCCTCAGAACACAGTCCCACCATCCCCATCCACAGTCCCACCTAGTGACTTGCTGCATTCACTCTTTGGCAATTGTATCATTTCTTAGGTAGGGAGACCAAAACCCCTCCAGTTAATCAGCTGTGCTCTTACCAAGGCCTTGAATAACTACAGTAAGACATCATTATTTCTGAACTCAAATAGTTTTCAAATGTTTCCAAAAAGAGCTGTTGAAGAAAAAGAGATCACGACAATGACACTGCTAATTAGGATGGCAGAAAATATGAAGCCATAGTAACCGGACCACAACATCTTGGTAAGTATTATGCAGGCACATTTAACCGAATTGGACCAATACTCAGACGTTTACAACACAGAATGGTGCCATTCAACTTGTTGTCTACATTAGTTAACAGATTTAACTACATTAATCTTATTTTCCAACTCTTGGCCTATTGCCTTAGAGACCATGACAACACGAGTGAATATCTAAATAATGCTTAAATGAGAGTTTTTCACTCCGCCACCCTTTTAGGGAGTGAGTTCCAGACTCCCACTTTCCTCTGGATGAAAACATTTCTTCTTGACTCTGCTCTTAGCCTTCTACCTCTTAATTTAAATCTGAGTCCCCTGATTATTGACCTCTACTAATAGGAACAACTGTCTAACCATCTTATCTGTACTCAATCATTAGATACCTCTATTAGGTCTCCTCCCAATCTTCACTACCCCAAGAAAAAGAATTCCAGCCTGTCCAATCTTGCTTCATAGCTCAGACCCTCCAGTCAAGGCAGCATTCTGATAAATCACCTCTGCACTTTTTCTTGTGCCATCACATCATTCCTATAATCTAATGACCATAATCTCTCACATTACACTAGTTGTGATGTTTTTATACAGATCCAGTATAACCTCACTCCTCCTGTATTCTGTTGTTCAGTTGATAATGACAATTATCCCATCTTCTTAATTATCTATTTACCTGCTCTGCTATCTTCAGGAAACAGTGGATATGCATAACAAGGTCATGCTGATCTTCAGTACTTCACTGGGTCCATTGCCTGTTAGCTGTGTCATGTGCATTACCACGTACCTTTCCACCTTGAATTCCATTTGCTACTGCTCTACCTCCTGATTAATCTGTTGATATCCCCCTGCAGTTTACAGTTATCTTCCTCACGAGTTTCCATTCTACCAGTTTTCATGGCATTCATAAATGTCCTGATTGTGCCCCTACATTTAAGCCTATATCATTAACGTACACCATATATGGCAAGGTGCCCAGCAGTGAACTCTGCAGCACCACACTAGAAACAGACTTCCAGTCATAGAAACATTGACTTATAATCACTGATTGCTTCCTGCCTTCAGCCATTTTGGAACTAATGTACCATTTTGCCCTTTTTACATCATTCATGGGACCTGGGCCATTCTCACTGGCCAGCATTTAATTGCCCATCTCTAGTTGCACTTGCAGCGGTGGTAAGCTGCCGTCTTGAACTGCTACAAGTCCAAATGCTGTAGGTAGACCTACAGCGGTGTCTTGGATCCTATGGGCTTTCACTTTGTTGACAGTCTGCTTTGAGGGATCTTATCAAAAGCCTTCTTAGGGTGCATGTAAATCACATTAAATTTTGTTAAATGCAACCTTTTCTTAACAAATCTATGCTGATTATACCTGATTAATCTGTGTCTCTCTAAGTGAACATATATTCTGTCCCTCAGCATTCCATGCTAAATTGCCCGTAGTGTTAGATGAAGGGGTAAATGTAGGGGAATGGGTATGGGTGGGTTGCTCTTTGGAGGGTCGGTGTGGAGTTGTTGGGCCGAAGGGCCTGCTTCCACACTGTAAGTAATCTAAAACTTCCCACTGCAGAGATTAAACCACAGGATACTGAAAACAAGTAATTTTCGTGGGAAGTGCAGATTGTTGTATCTGACACAAGCCTGTCCTGCACTCCAGGATCTTCGCAAGTCATGCAGCTGCAAAAGACCCACTGGAGCTCACTTATGCAAGAAGCCTTGTTATAAAGGTGCATCCACTGAATATAATAAGACACAAACAAAAGCGTGTAGCAGCGACAAGGCCAGGCATCTGCATAAGCACAAAAACAGACATTAGGTTTACTACAAGACAGATCGGGGTGAAGACCAGAGTTGAAGAACATTCAGTATAAAGCTAAACAGGCTTTCCATAATATGAATGTGATACATCGTGTGAATAAAATCACTTAGAGCCTTTTGTCACTATTGACATAATTACCTGAAGAAAATTTGACAAACACATGTTCAAGACTGATATCAATATTAGAGCTAGTGCAAACATCCAGTCAAAATTCCAAATACTAACTCCCTGGATTGTGAGAAAATTAAAGATACAACCTCCACAAGTAAAACTGATGGCATGTGATAAGTTGCATATCCTTCGTGTTGGAGTATTCACCATGCAATGCAGTTATAGCAGTTCTACGTGGAAACTACAGTATTTTACCTGGTGGACATGAAAGGACCAACAATAATAAGACTGCCAGCCGATCTAGATCTCAACATTATAACCTTTCATAAAATTACCAGTCACAGCAGAAGATGGAAGGGCTGCTCACATTGAATTGGTCCAGGATTTGCAACAGTAATACTTGCGTGGACTCTACCACAGGAAACTTTAAAGATCATGTTATATTACATCTCCAAAAGTTCTGTCAGCCTGGAAGTTGGTCGACCCTCCCAGAAAGTCCAACATTCCCACAGGAGAAAAACTTATGAGTAAGCCGGACCAAATGGAGCGTAATGGTATAATCCATAATACACACCAGCATACACTGGAATGGTTCTATGTTGTACATTCTGAAAAAGAGGCATCATGGTATGTTTGGATCTGAGATCTCTAGACTTTAAAGATATGCTCATGAAAATTTTCAACATTAGGAAAATTGAGTGACAAATTCATAGGAACTAAATTCTTTACAAGTCTGGATGCCAAGAATGCATGTTGGCTTACTTGGCAAAGGAAGCTCAAAAAATTCACTACTTTCAGAACACCATTTGAAATATATTGCTTCCAGAGACCAAATTACAATCTGTCAGGCAGGATCTGTTCCAACAGCATATGGGCAGAATTAAAGAATTTGTGGATGAATATGAATTGCTGATGATTTTACCATCACTATGTCAAGGAGGAGCACAACATTACACTCACTGACAATAGTGCGTCATGAAGTATTTGTCTTCAACAGCAAGAAGTGAATGTATGTCAGATCATTTGTTTTCGGCTCTATCTATTCAGATTATAAGATCGATTTAATCTAGGCAAACTTAAAGACGCATGTTTACATTCCAAGTCAAAGAACACCTCCAGAGACATTGCTGATATATTTTAACTTCACTGCGCATACCTACAAACTGTTCTAATCAACATAGAAAGCTGTTAAGGATAGAAGTCCTGTAGTGTTGTCGATAGAAACATGTATCCTACAAATCTGACTGATGGAAGAAGAACTCTTGAAAGTCATTACATCATGCCAGATTGCAAACAAGTCATGTCAAGAGCAGTTATTTTAGTCCAACGTAGAGCATGGAATACATGTTTAGTTGTTACGTATCCCAAGATGCTGTACATATCTGTTCCATAAGGAATTCACTGGAAACCGATCATGAACCATTGAAAAGAATTTGGGGGAAGTCAGTGAACCATTTAAACTGCAGCTACTCCAGACTAATGCAAATTTTGATGTCTACTATAAATCTGATAGCAAAATGGCTACCTCAGGTATATTAAGCAAATTACCAAATCTAATAAGAATGCAGAAACTGCAGTAGATTTACAAGTAGCCTACAAAGTGGAAAGTGTGCTTAAGGTCAATATTTGGTGCATTTTGATCAGTGTGAATGCAACCAACTTCAAGAAGGAACAGCTAATGTTTCATGACTGACAACACAGGGAAAATTATCATAGAAGGATGGCCTGACATTGTCATTTCTAGGTGAACTTAATATCTCAAGAAGTGTTATTTTATTTAACAGGAAGCAAGTGTTTGTGCACAAAGCACTGTAATAGTTACTCTGAGGCATATGGGCATAGAGCAAATAAAAGGCATAGCAATGGATACGGATATTGTATTGATCCCTGGCAAATACAATAACATCAAGAAGGTAATAAGGATTTGTGAGGTATGCTGGAGTCACCAGTGACAAAGCTGGATTATCTTACTTCTATGCTATTCCACCAGGTATAGACTTACAATTACCAACCAAGTTCATGTTTGGAAGACAAGCTAAGCTATCACAAGTCCAAGTTGGAAAAGTAAAAAATCATGAAGATAGTACATGATCAACATGCAGGTGTGGTAGTACCTAGAGTAAAAAGTGAGGTCTGCAGATGCTGGAGATCAGAGCTGAAAATGTGTTGCTGGTTAAAGCACAGCAGGTTAGGCAGCGTCCTAGGAGCAGGAAAATCAATGTTTCCTGATGAAGGGCTATTGCCCGAAACATCGATTTCCTGCTCCTAGGACGCTGCCTGACCTGCAGTGCTTTTCCAGCACCATTCTAATCTTGACTCTAATCTCCAGCATCTGCAGTACCCACTTTCGCCCTGTGGTTGTACCTAATCTACGTGTAGATCAGAATCATATGTCCTACCCAAGAAACCTGGTTATGTAGTGAGATATTCAAAGTGTACAGTGAGCCTAGATTCTTCAAAGTTATGATATTTGATGGACCAACATTTGAGGAGAAATTGAAACCAACTCTGGGAACTGTACAGTTCTAGAAGTGTGTACAGAGCACACACACAACTATGTTCAGATAATCAGTCAAGAACATGCAAGTATGAAGTCTGATCTCCCAGAGCCACTCCCTGTTGGCAAGAGAGGAGATGCTATGCTACTGTTTTCAAAGTTGACAATGCTAATGAGCCAAAGCCCAACCACACAAGGATATCCGTTTGCTAGTCTAAAGAATGTCTATATAACTTTCAGTTCCAGCGCAACTCATCAAATTGTCTTTGAAGTAAACCTGTTGGGGACTTTCAAGTAAATTGATCCTCCGCTTCAAGCCAAACTAGGTTTAATGTGAAATGTTTAAGGTTATCAATACAGTACCATCTGCATAGGATTATAGGATCCCTTGACATTATTTCAAAGAGAAACAGGGGTGCTATCTTTGGTATCCTGTCCGTTTTAGACCCTCAATTATCTTTCAAGAATTAATTTGTTTGTTTTCTCATTGTTGTTTATAAGAGCATGTTATGTGTAAAATAGCTGTTCCATTTTCAATGTTCTAACACTGATTACATTTCTCAAGTGCTTAATTGGCAGTCAAGTGTTTTGGACTGTTCAGTAATCATCAAAGGCACCTATAAATGCAGTTCAGTTGCCTGTAATGGACTTTGCATGTAAATTTCTATTTGGCTATATGGGTGATTTACTGGTGGCAGGTGATGGTTGAAATAAAAGTCTGTGATTCGGTAGTGGGGGATAAAAAATGCTTGATTTTTTTTGTTAGAGCACTTCTGAATACAAGAGAAAAAATTGCAAATCAGAGGTCTTGTGATGCAGTGGAAGTGTTCTACCCTCTGGGTCAGTCAGCTTGGATTTAAGTTCTACCTTCCTTCCAAGTGAGTTGTGATGGGACCAAACAAATTGGTCAAAAAGTTCTGTTGGGAGAATTTGTGGCATAGGTAGAGTCCCCACCTCTAGACCAGAAGGCCAGCTTCAAATATCACTTACCTAGTGATTTCTGAACAGGTTAGTTAGAAAATGTCTAGAATTGGAAGAAATGGCTTTTGTACAGTTGGTAGTGTCCCTGCCTCTGAGCCAGGAAGCCTTGGTTCAAGTCCCACCCACTCCAGAGGTGTGGAGTAGCACCTCTAAACAGGTTAATTAGAAAGCATCTGCAAGTCAAGAGGCTGTAAGAAGTTTTTAAGACAGATAACCTTTTCTAAAGCACTCAGTTTTGAGGAGTGTACAATGGATAAGAGAGGGATTAAAGAGCTCAGTCCAGAGCAGCAGTACAATGAAATTTAGGTATATCTGAGTAATCAGAAATAGAGTGCAGAAATCTCAAAGGGATAAAAGGAGTCACAGACAAGGAAGGGTGAGGTTATGGAAGAATTTCAAAATGTGGATAAGAATTTAAAAATACAGTTGTTGGGAAATGCAGGTCAGCAAGCACTAGAGTAAAAGTTGTTTGGGACTTCTGTAAGTTGAGCACAGCAAAGTTTTAGGTGAGTGAAGTTAACAGATGATGAGATCCATTGACATGTTCAAATTCAGAAGAAACAGAAATGGATGAGGACTTCAGCAAGTGATGAATGATTGATTGGGAAAGCATGTAAGGCTATTAGAAGTGGAGGGAGTAGATTATTTAATGATAGAACAGTTATGTACTTGGAAGCTCATCATGGGGTCAGGATTGGCACCAAAGTCGTGAACTGTTGTTTTCAATCTCAAATGGTTTCTAGGGAGAGTTGGAGTCACCGGAATTTGAGTCCGGGTCAATGGCATTCACCATTTCATATCATTTAATTTAGATCATTTACATTGTGACTCCACTCATCCCACTTTGTTCCATAATCTTAAAACTCTTACCTCTTTAAAAATATCAGTCTCTGCTTTATGATTTTCAGTGAACTTAATCCCAAAAGTTTTGGGGAATGAGAATTCTCAGTTATCTCAACTGAACTCTCCTCCTGACATGTTCAAGTATGACTTTATGTGGAATTTGAAGATTTGAGTTCCAGTACACTCCACAAGAAGACAAAAAAAGCAATACAGAATTATTTTAAAGCATTCATGTATTCTTGGCACTCTGTTTTAAAACCAATATTTAGTGATGAACAGAAAAAGGTAATATTTCAGGTCATGTTGCAGCTTTACAGGACATTGGTTAGGCCACTTTTGGAATGTTGCATGCAATTCTGGTCTCGTTCCTATCGGAAGGATGTTGTGAAACTCAAAAGGGTTCTGAAAAGATTTACAAGAATTTTACCATGGTTGGAGGAATTGAGCTATGAGAGGTTGAATAGACTGGGGCTGTTTTCCCTGGAGCATCAGAGGCTGAGGGGTTACGTTATAGAGGTTTGTAAAATCATGAGGTTCATGGATAGGGTATATAGACAAGGTCTTTTCCCTGGGGTGAGGGAGTCCAGAACTAGAGGCATAAGTTTTAAAGTGAGAGGGGAAAGATTTAAAAGGGACCTAAGGGGCAATATTTTCATGCAGAGGATGGTGTGTGTATATGGAATAAGCTGCCCTAGGAAGTGCTGGAGGTCAGTACAATCGCAACATTTAAAAGGCATCTGGATGGGTATATGAATAGGGAGGGTTTAGAGGGATATGGGCCAAGTGCTGGCAAATGGGACTGGATTAGGTTAGGATATCTGGTCGGCATGGACAAGCTGTTTCCATGCTATACATCTCTATGATTCTATAATTGGCCTTTCTTCAGAATTGAAGATAAAATATAACAGTTTTTAAACTTGTGAAAGGAAGTATAGGCAGGAACAACAACAAAAAAGCTGTGGAAGGGCAGGATCTATGAAAGATTAAATTATAAAGGTTTTCACAATGGAGCAGAGAGTGATAATGGGTATGGTGACAAAGTAAGGTTATCCAAATGAGTCCTGAGTTGCTGCATGAAAACTATCTGAATGCAACATGATGTGATAAAGAAATAAGACACTATCAACCCAGCAGGATTAAAAAAAAATCAAAATTAAGCCAGAGCTTATTGTCTAAAGTATTGAATTCAAAAGTAAAGTTTCCGTCCTCCTTGAATTCAGATGAAAGGTTGCTGAACCTGAAAATCTAACTCTATCTCCCTACTGTGCAACCAGCTGAATTTTTCCAGGATTTTCTTAGATCTTTGTTTATGACATCCACCATCTGCAATATTTTGATTTTGTATTTAGTGAGGAGCTCTGTTTTGAATTGCAATAATCAGTGAAATATTGTTGATATATTTTAATGTTCTGAAGTAAATTGATATTTTGTTCTGTAAAGTATCTGTAAACACAGTTTCAATAATAATTAGTTGAGCCATATTCATCGGCAATTCCTCTTCAGTTGCAATATCCAGCTAAATTTTGGATTTAAGTAACAATGCTGTGCAAAGGGACCTCGGTGTCCTCATGTACGAATTACAAAAGATTGGTTTGCAAGTGCAGCATGTAATTAAGAAGGGAAATGGAACATTGTCTTTAATTGCTAGTGTGATGGATTTTAAAAATAAGGAGGTTACACTGCAGCTACGTAAAGTGCTGGTGAGGTCGTAACTGGAATCGCAAAGTGCGGCGCTGGAGAAGCACAAGAGATCAGGCAGCATCCAAGGAGCAGGAGAGTCGATATTTCAGGGACGGTCTGCATTCTACAAAAAAGCGATCCCTTATTCCCAGCGCCTCTGCCGTACCTGTTCCCAGGAGGAACAATTCTACTCCAGGACATGCTATTTCAAGGACCCCAATTTCCCCTCCCATATGTCCTCCAGCACATCTCCACTTCTCACACCTCCATCCTTGAATCTCCCTACTCCAACTGCAACAAAAATATCCCCCCCCCCCGTACTCGTCTTCCAATCCATTAAACTCTAGATACAGCACATCTATCCTCCGCCATTTCCATCACCTACGGCACGGTGGCACAGTGGTTAGCACTGCTGCCTCACAGCGCCTGTAGACCCGGGTTCAATTCCCGACTCAGGCGACTGACTGTGTGGAGTTTGCACGTTCTCCCCGTGTCTGCGTGGGTTTCCTCCGGGTGCTCCGGTTTCCTCCCACAGTCACAAAGATGTGCGGGTCAGGTGAATTGGCCAAACTAAATTGCCCGTAGTGTTAGGTAAGGGGTAAATGTAGGGGTATGGGTGGGTTGCGCTTCGGCGGGTCGGTGTGGACTTGTTGGGCTGAAGGGCCTGTTTCCACACTGTAAGTCTAATCTAATCTAATCTAATCAGATCCCACCAAAGATATTTCCCCCCCACCCCCATCTGCGTTCCACAGAGACCATTCCCCTCCTGTGACCCCCTCATTAGGTCCACGCCCCCACCAACCTACCCTCCACACCTGGCACCTTCCCTTGCCACTACATGAGGTATAAAATCTGTGCACACACCTCCCTCCTCATCTCCATCCAAAGCTCCAAAGGATCTTTTCACATCCGACAGAGATTTTTCTGCACATCCACCACCTCAATTTCTGTGACTGTTGCACTTGATGTGGTCTCCTCTATATTGGGAAGACAGGACGCCAACTTGCAGAGCGTTTCAGGAAGCATCTCTGGGACTTTTGCGTCAAACAACCCCATCGCCCTGTGGCCAACTACTTCAACTCCCCATTCTACCCCCCCCTCCCAAGCTCATGCAAATCCTGGGCTGCTTCCACTGCCAAATCAAAGCCACCCAACATCTGGAGGAAGAACATCTCATCTTCCTTCTTGGGACTCTTCAATCTCATAGCATCAACATCAAATTCACTAGTTTCCAAATCTCCTCTCATCCCAGATTCAACTCTTCAGTGTGGAACTGCCCTCTTGACCTGCCATACCTGTCCATCTTTCCCACCTATCCGCTTCACCCTCCTCACTGACCTATCACAATTATCCCCTCCTGTATCCACCAGTCACCTTCTCCGCAACCTTCCCCCACACCCCTATTTATTTTTCAGCCCCTTACCCCTCTACGTTCCTAATGATTGTCTTATGCCCAAAACGTAGACTGTCCTGTTCCTCGAATACTGCCTGACCTGCTGTGCTTTTCCAGGACATCACTTTGCAACTCCAGGCCACACCTGGAGTACATTGTACAGTTTTGGTCTTCTTACTTGAGTAGGGATGTACTGACACTGGAAGGGGTACAGAGGAGATTCACGAGGCTGATTCTAGAGGTGAGGTAAAAACAATGACTGCAGATGCTGGAAACCAGATTCTGGATTAGTGGTGCTGGAAGAGCACAGCAGTTCAGGCAGCATCCAAGGAGCAACGGAATCGACGTATCGGGCAATAGTCAATTTTGCTTCTCCTTGGATGCTGCCTGAACTGCTGTGCTCTTCCAGCACCACTAATCCTGATTCTAGAGGTAAAAGTGCTACCTTATGAAGAGCGATTGAGTAGACTGGGACTATGCTCATTGGAATTTAGACAAATGAGGGGGGTTCTCATAGAAACATATAAAATTTGAAGGGAATGGATAAGATAGAAGCAGGGAAGTTGTTTCCACTGGCAGGTGAAGCTAGACCCAGGGCATAGCCTTAAGATAAGGGGGAGTAGATTTAGGACTGAGTCAAGGAGGAACTTATTCACCCAAAGAGTTGTGAATCTGAAATTTCCTGCCCATTGAAGCAGTTGAGGCTACCTTGCTGAATGTTTTTAAAGCAATGTTTTTTGAACAGTAAAGGAATTAAGGGTTATGTGAGTGGGTGGCTAAGTGGAGCTGAATCCATGAAATGATCAGTCATGATCTTATTGAATGGTGAAGCAGACTCGACAGGCTAGATGGCTGACTCTGCTCATATTTCTTATGTTCTTATCTTTGTATATCTTCTTATTATTCATTCATAGCTACATTTTGTGGCTTGAACTGTTCTTCAGTGTATTATTGATTTTTATTTTCCTCTTGTCTTTTTGCTTGTTTGTTTGTCTTCCTTGCTTTTTGGTTTATTTTGCTTCTCTTCCTTTGCTGTTACATGATTTCTGCAGGTATAAGCTTCTAGCTACTGCATTAAGATTTTCTTTCCCTGCATAGGTCTGTTCCATTGCTGATCTATTCGACTAGTTTTTTTTCCTGAAGTAACAGAGTATAAAATAAAAATCATTCATGTGCTTTGCTGGGAGGGCCAACATTTATTGCCAATTCTTAGGCAGTGTAGTAGGTAAATACTGTGGTCTTCCCAAAGGCATTTGCTACAACACCATAAAGTGGACTTATTTGGAAAGTTGAAATCCATATTTCAAGGGCTGCTGAGAACTTGTGTATGAAATTGAACGAGGAAAAGGAGTCAGACGCCATGGTGAATTGATGGTTTGATATTGAAGTATTTAGTGGATTGCCCAAACGTGGTATTTGGACAGTTGTTGTTCTTGTGTAGAAATGACCTGGATATAAGTGTTTCAAAGTTTGCAGATGACCCAAAACTATCTGACTTCTGGAGCACATAGACTGGTGAAATGCGCAGACACTGTTTAAAACAGGCAAGTGTGACGTGTATTGTGAAAGATTTAACATGGAGAGGCAGGAAAACAAAATGGTACTATTTCAAAGGAGTTGTCAGAGTTCATGACTGAAGAGTTCCTTGAATCCATTTTCTCTTACATAATATGTCTGTAGTGATTACAGATCTCTACTACTATCAGTAAAGAAAATACCTGCCTACTCCTTAGTCCAATATACAAACATTGGTATTTTTGTGCACCGTTAGTTGACGAACGGTGTAAAAGATGAGCTAAGGTCATGAGGTATAGGAGCAGTGTAAGGCCTTTTTGGCCCATTTGTGTCTGCTCCATTATTCGAATGGCTAATATGTTTCTCCAACTCATTTCCTCACTCTTTCTGCAACCCTTGCTAATCGAGAACCTTTGTCTTAAAAGACACTCAATGACTTGACCCTCACAGACTTCTGCAGCAATGAGTTCTACAGATTCACCATTCTCTGGATGAAGAAGTTGCTCCTCATCTCGGTTCTAAAGGGTTGTCCTTTCACTCTGAGGATGTGCCCTTGGTTCCATGTCTCCTGCTAATGGAAATGTTCTTCCTGACCCATTCTTCTAAATATGCTTGAGAATAGACCCAGAGGCCTCAACCACTCATCATGTGATGAGTCCTTCATTCCTGGGATTAATCTTGTGAACCACCTCCTGATACCCTCATAGGGCAGCACATCCTTCCGTAGATACGGGGCTATAAGCCACTTTCAACATTCCAAATGCCATCTGACCACTGCATTAAACAGCCTCAGCCATACATCCTTGCTCTTGTATTCTAGCCCCTTTGAAATGAATGCTAACGTTGCATTTGCCTTCAGAACAGCCAACTGAACCTGCATGGTATCCTTAAGAGAATCCTTAAGCAAGACTTCTAAGTCCCTTTGAGCTTGATACAAGAAGCCTTTCCATATTGAAAAAAATAGTCTATGCCTTTATTCCTATCAGACTATGTAACCTCACACTTAGCCACATTTGTATTCCATCTGTCACTTCACTGCTCACTCCCCTAGCCTATATAAGACGTTCTCGGTCTTCCCACTTCTTCAACAATACCTCTCCCTCCACCAACTTTTGTGTCATCTTCAATCTTATCAACAAAACCCTCTGTTCCATTGTGCAATTAATGTATTTAAAATGACAGATTTTCTTTTGTGTGTTTTACATACTGGACAAGATAATCTTCTTTACAACTTATATTTTGGAAATGATTTGAATATTTTACATTTCTACTATTTGAGACATATCTGCCGACTAACTAGTGATTGCAACCATGTTTTTATTTGAGAGTTTTTGCTGCAAACTGGAAAGGATGACGAATGATTTTTCTGTAGACATTGCGCATGTTGAATTCCAGCCAGGAATTTACTTTTGAACAACAGTGTGCTGTATCAATCTGTGGCCCTTGTAGATAGCGAAAGAAACATAAAATGTAATGTGTAGGTAGAAACTTACATGGCAGTTTGCTCTTTTTTGGTGTATTTTTTTAAGGAAGATGTTTCAAAATATTATACATTTAAGTGGGGGAAAATTCAATGAGCACTGAATGAATAAGTTTGGAGAATCTACAGGTGAGGGATGCCTTTCACTTTGTCCTCGTTAATTCACAGAGAAATGCCCTTTTTATTTATATTCTCCCTACTATTTAATCCAATTGTTTATAAATGATTCATTTTAGACCTTTTGCCTTTACTATTGTTTTTCTAAAAGTCCATTCCATATATAATGCATTTTCGTAACAATCATTTTCTTATCAGTCCTAAGTTTGCTTTTCTCGCATTTGAGCCAGTTTTCCCTCTCCCTAGTTAATGCGTAATAATGAAAACAAAATGATGCTTGATAAACTCAGCAGGCCTGGCAGCATCTGTGGAGAGAGAAACACAGTGTTAACACATTGTCCAGTAATACTCATTGGACTTGATGCATTATAGAACATAGAACATAGAAGGATACAGCGCAGTACAGGCCCTTCGGCCCTCGATGTTGCGCCGACCGAGTCCTACCTAACCTATACTAGCCCAATAACTTCCAAATGCCTATCCAATGCCCGCTTAAATGACCATAAAGAAGGAGAGTTCACCACTGATACGGGCAGGGCATTCCATGAACTCACAACCCGCTGTGTGAAGAATCTACCCCTAACATCTGTCCTATACCTACCACCCCTTAATTTAAAGCTATGTCCCCTAGTAACACCTGACTCCATTAGCGGTAAAAGGTTCTTAGTATCTACCCTATCTAAACCCCTAATCATCTTATACACTTCTATCAGATCTCCCCTAAACCTTCTCTTCTCCAATGAGAACAGCCCCAAGTGCCTCAGCCTTTCCTCATACGATCTTCCTACCATTCCAGGCAACATCCTGGTAAACCTCCTCTGCACTCGTTCTAAAGCTTCCACATCCTTCCTATAGTATGGCGACCAAAACTGCACACAATACTCCAGATGAGGCCTCACCAGAGTCTTATACAACTGCAACATGACCTCAGGACTCCGGAACTCAATTCCTCTGCCAATAAAGCCCAGTACACCATGTGCCTTCCTCACAGCACTATTTACCTGGGTGGCAACTTTCAGAGATCTGTGTACATAGACACCAAGATCCCTCTGCTCATCCACACTACCAAGTAGCCTACCATTAGCCCAGTAATCCATCATCTTGTTATTCCTACCAAAGTGAACGACTTCGCACTTAGCTACATTGAATTCCATTTGCCACATTTCCGCCCAGCTCTGCAACTTATCTATATCCCGCTGTAACCTACCACTTCCTTCCTCACTATCCACAACTCCACCGACTTTTGTGTCATCCGCAAACTTGCTTACCCAGCTTTCAAGTCCTTCCTCTAGATCATTTATAAAGATAACAAAAAGCAATGGTCCCAAAACAGATCCTTGTGGTACACCGCTAGTAACTGCGCTCCAAGATGAACATAATCCATCAACTACTACCCTCTGTCTCCTTCCAGCCAGCCAATTCCTAATCCAAACCTCTAATGTATCCTCAATGCCATACCTCCGAAGTTTTAGCATTAGCCTACCATGGGGAACCTTATCGAACGCCTTACTAAAATCCATATACACAACATCTACTGCTTTACCCTCATCCACTTCCTTAGTCACCTTCTCAAAGAACTCAATAAGGTTTGTGAGGCACGACCTGCCCTTCACAAAACCATGCTGGCTATCCCTGATCACGTTATTCCTACCCAGATGTTCATAAATCTTATCCCTTACCATTCTCTCTAAGACTTTGCCCACCACTGAAGTCAGACTCACTGGCCTATAGTTACTAGGGCTATCCCTACTCCCTTTCTTGAACAATGGGACCACATTCGCTATCCTCCAGTCCTCTGGTACTATTCCCGTTGACAATGACGACATAAAAATCCAGGCCAATGGCTCTGCTATCTCCTCCCTAGCTTCCCATAGAATCCTGGGGTAAATGCCATCAGGCCCAGGAGACTTATCTATATTCATCCTTTCCAATATTCCCAAAACCTCTTCCCTGCATATTTCCAGGGCATCCATTCTAATTATTTGTGATTCCATATTCACATCAGCAACAGTGTCCTGTTCCTGAGTGAATACTGATGAAAAGTACTGATTTAATGTCTCTCCAATCTCCTCCGCCTCCACACACAACTTCCCACTACTATCCTTGACTGGACCGATACCTACCCTAGTCATCCTTTTATTCTTGACATACCTATAGAAAGCCTTTGGGTTTTCCCTAATCCTACCAGCTAAAGACTTTTCATGTCCCCTTCTCGCTTTTCTTAGCTCCCTCTTTAGCTCCTTCCTGGCTACCTTATAACTCTCAATCGCCCCTACTGAACCTTCACGCCTCATCTTTACATATGCCGCCTTCTTCCCTTTCACAAGGGACTCCAATTCCTTACTAAACCACGGCTGCCTCACAAGGCCCTTTACACCATGCCTGACTGGTACATACCTATCGAGGACACGCAGTAGCTGCTCCTTGAACAATCCCCACATCTCATTAGTGTTCTTCTCTTGAAGCCTGTTTTTCCAATCCACACAACCTAAGTCATGCCTCACTGCATCATAATTTCCCTGCCCCCAGCTATAGCTCTTGCCCTGCGGCGCACGATTATCCCTCTCCATCACTCATGTTACCTGCATATTTACAGTCACATGGTAGAATTTGAATATCATTGAACAGAGACCCGTTTCCCAGGCTTCATCTTGCATTTATTAGACAAATGGTAGCATGACAATTTTTAAACAGTCACAGTAATTTGTAGCACAAGCTTATTTATTGGTTATGGATCTGATAGTCATTTTCAGACCAGTTTTATGCAAACAGAATGAATATTTCTTGTACATTTTTTAAAAAAATGCTGCCAACATAACTGCATGAAAAGGCAATATTGTTGATTGAAAGAAACACTTTGTGCTCTGATTACGGTTGGAATAATTGGGACAAGATATAAAATTATTTCCTCACAGGTATTGCAGTCAAAATGCATAGATGAAGAAAGATAAAGGGAGCAGAGAACGAAAAAGACTTCCTATTCCAGTGCTTTGGCAAGAGATGTACTGTATTTGAATTATTTAGAAGTATGTGGAATCTGTAGTTGCTTGTTTTTTCCATGGCAATACCTCAGTCAGTTAGAGTCTACTTGTGAGCTAATCATCTCTTCTTATTCTTTGGTATAAATTGTTATGATGCATTTAAATTTTATATTCTTACATTTGCCCAGAAGAGTGCAAGAATTGCAGCATGCCCGTTTTCAGCAGTACTTTTATATTCATTTTAAGTTTTGTTTCCAACTCATTTAATTATTGAACTGACTCCTTCAGCTCTAATGTTTGTTTCAGTTTGGTACTGCCTAAAAGAATTAATCAGTTTGCACCTTTTCTGAATTCAAATTATTAAATTATAGGAACATACATTTTATGTTGAGAACATACTGGTGGATAAAACTGAGAAAAATCCAAAGATGTTTTATATGTATGTTAGGAGCAATAAGATAAAAGTGGAAAGAATGTGGTCTTTTAGACGTCAAAAGGCTAACCTACTTATGAAGGCGAAAGATCTTGCTGAATATTTCAGGTCTCTTCACAAAAGAGAAGGATAAGCAGACATTGTTAAGGGGAAGAAGCATGAAATATTAGGTGAAATAAACGTAGCGAAGAAATTTTGACATTTTTAAATGTAGATAATTCACCAAGTCTGTTTGAACTATATCCTACCTTGTTAAAAGAAGCAAGGGAGAAATTTATTTTTCATTCTTCCCTGGCTACCGGAGCGTTACGAGAGAAGCAGAGACTTAGAACACAATACTGTTGCTTAAAAAGGCAGGAATGGAAAATTCAATTTAGATAAAATTTAAGCCAGTTAGCTTAATTTTGGTTGTGGGCAAATTATTGGAATCAATTCTGAGGGAAGATCTACATCTTGATGTAGAAATGAATAGATTAAAGTTAGCATGGGCCTCTTAAGGGAATGCCATAATCTGATTAACTTAATTAAATGTTTTGAGAAGGTGATTAGGGCTGTATGTAGTGGCTGTTTACATGGAATTGTCAGGGTCCCACATGGCAGTGTGGTCAAAAACTTAGGATCTGATCAACCCCTTTGGAGTCCAAAGGGAAATGACAAATTGGATTCAGAATTGGTTTTGTGTCAGGAATCAAAGAATATTGGTGGAAGGGTATTTTTAAAATATGTTTGGTTTTTAAGCTGGCTCCTCCAATTCCGCTGCAGGTTCAAGTTTGGCATTATCTACAAATCTAATGTGATTTACGGTTTTGTTTTTATAATAACTGGTGTCAGATTCACTTTTTTGTTGTTTATTTTAATAATTTATTCTGAAATGCAGGGGTCTTGATAATTTTGCTTGCTGATGATACAGAAATTAACTGAAAAAGATATAGGTGGTCAAATCAACTGGGCAGAAAGGTGCAAAAATGAAGTTCAATACGGAGAACTGAGGGGCAGCTTTGGGAGTTGCTGCAAAGCGAGGGAATGCACATTGCATGGGAAGATAGTGACCAAAGTTTTGGCAATTTGTTCTAATTTCTCCTTAGACAGCTCCGTGCTGAGTTTTATTTCATAATACTCCCGTGAAGCTCAGGGATATTTTAACTGTTGTAAACTTTTTATAAATACAAATCAAACACTTTTAACCTGAATATTATTTGTTAGAATTTATAAGTTTCTAGTTTAGTATTTGATCGACTCAAATTAATCTGCATTTAACTTTCAGACTGCCATTAAGGGAAAACTGCAGGAACTTGGGGCTTATGCAGGTATGTTGTTGAAACTTTCTATCAAATCTGTTCATTACAGTGCATATTCTCTAAAACAGTACAATTCTGTATAATTTTGGAGGAAAATCCCAGCAGAATATGTTTTGTTTTCCTGTGTTAAAATTTAGATCACTGGTCATAAATACTATATACACTTCTCCCTGCAAATTTGTACCATAGAAAGTTTGGTATATTTTCTTATTGTTTGTGCAATACTTTGCAGTTATGCATAACATACAGGAACAGAAGTAGGCCTTTCAGCGCTTCAACTTGCACTGCCATTCAATAGGATTACGGCTAAGCCAGTATTTCTCATGTCCACTCCTGGGTTTTCCCTGAAACCCTTGATTTCCTTTCCTGATCAAAAATCTATCCCTTCCTTAAATATACACTAGGGCTCTGCCCCACAACACTCTGTAGCAAAATGTTCCAAAGACACTCCATCCTCTGAGACAAGAAATTTGTCCTCCTCTTAATCTTAAATTGGTCCCTTTTACTCTAGTAATGTCCCTGTGGTTCCAGAGTCCCCCATAAAGGGAAATGTCTTATGCTATCAAGTCCGTTAAGAATCCTATGTGATCACCTCTCACTCTTCTAAACGCCAGTAAGTAGAGCCTAAACAGTTTAGCTTTTGCTCAGAAGGCAATCCCTCTATACTATCTTTGTGAATGCATTGTGAACTGACATTTTCGTAGACCCATAATACCCTTTAAGGGAGGGAATTCCAGGATTTTGACCCAGTGACAGTGAAGGAACTATGGTATATTTCCAAGTTAGGATGATGAGTGGTTTGAAAGGGAGTTTGAAGGTGTTACTGTTCCCATGTATCTGCTCCCCCTAGTTTTTCTAGTTGGAAGGTGCTCTCTGAGGATCTTTGGTGGATTTCTGCAATGCATTTTGTAGACTGTACACACTGCTGAGAGTCAGTGGTGGAGCAGTGGGTGCTTGTGGATGTGTTGTCAATCAAGCAGATTACTTTGTCCCTGGATGGTGTTCCTCTTCAGTATTGTTGAGCTGTGCTCATCCAGGCAGGTGGGGAATTTTGAATCACACTCCTGACCTATATCTTGTAGATGATAGGCAGGCTTTACAAAGAGAGGAGGTGAATTACTTGCTGACCTGCTGTGTAACCACTGTATTTATATGACATGTCCAGTTGAGTTCCTGGTCAATGGTAATCCCCAGGATGTTGACAGTGGGGAATTCAATGATAGTAGCACCATTGAATCTCAAGGAGCAGTGGTTCGATTGTCTCTTATTGGCAATGGTCAGTGCGAGGCATTTTTGTGGTGCAAATGTTACATAGCACTTGTCAGCCCAGGTCTGGATATTGTCCAGATCTTGTATTAGACCATAGACTGCTTCAGTATCTGAGGAATCGCAAATAATGCTGAACATTGTACAGTTATCAGCAATTTTGAACTTATGGTGGAAGGAAGGTCATTTTTAGGAGCAACTGAAGATAGTTGGACACAAACCTGAGGAACTCCTGCAGAGATGTCCTGGAGCTGAGATGACCGACCTGCAACATCCACAACCATTTTCCCATGTGCCATTGGAAGGCTTGCTCCCTAAATCCCATTGATTCCAGTATTGCTAGGGCTTCATGATGCCACACTCAAATGTATTCTCGATGTCAAGAGCTGTCACTCTCACCTCACTTGTCGAAATCAGTGCCTTTGTCCATGTTTTAACGAGATCAGGAGCTATATTGCCCGGACAGAACCCAAACTGGGCATCACTGAGCTGGTTCTGCTCTATAATTCTGTTGATGACAACTCCCATCACTTTACTCATGATCGAGAGTAGGCTGATGGGACAGTAAGCTGGGTTAAATTTATCTTGCTTTTTGTGTATAGGACATAACTGGCCAATTTTCCAAATTGCTTGGTAGATTTGAATGTTTTAATTGTAATGGAGCAGTTTGGCTAGGGGAGTGACAAGTTCTTGAGCAGAATCTTCAGTACTATTTCTGGAATGTTGTCAGGGCCTTTGACCTTTGCAGTATCCAGTGCCTCCATCCATTTCTTAATATAACATTGAGTGAATTGAATTAGCTAAGATTGGTATTTGCGATGCTGGGGACCACTGGAGGAGGCTAAGATGCATCGTAAACATGACAGTTCTGGCTGAAGATTGCTGCGAATGCTTCAGTCTTTTTTGTTTTGCACTGATGTGCCAGGTTCCTCTATCATTGAGATTAAGGATATTTGTGGAGATGCCACCTCCAGTTAGATTGCTCATCATAATTCTCATAACTGGATGTGGCAGGAGTGCAGATCTTTAATGTAGAGCTTTTTAAAATTGATTTTCAAAGCTGGTATCTTTCCCTATGCTTTCTGAAATTGTTTATTCTGAAGGTGGAGTTTATGGCTTTTTGATGATCTTTCAAATAAACCTCTTCTAGTATTACTGTGACAAGTAGAACTGAACTTGATCCCAATAGATATTACAAACACCACAGAATTAATTGCAATTGTCAATAGGATTCAGAAGCGTATGAAGTGACGTTTCTTCCAGTGGATACAAACATTTCCCTCTTGTGCGGCTTGCTGAATTCTTTCTGTTTACATTAGGAGCAAGAATAATTAATTTTTATCATTACTCTTTACAGATGAAGAGTTACCCGATTATATCATGGTTATGGTAGCCAACAAAAAGACCCAAGATCAGATGGCAGAAGATCTTGCTCTCTTTCTGGGAAATAACACTGTCAAATTTACTGCATGGTAAGTTTATTTTACATGTAGCAGTTAAGATTTAGGTATTTCTTCTCTTCTATGTAATGCACTTCTCTCTTTTAATTCTTATTAATAGGTGGAAGTTTTTTAAAGAGAAGTGTGTAGTAGTAAAATACATATTGCAAGTTTAAATTAATGTATGTAGGAGTTTAACATACTGTTTTTATTTAGGCTGCATGGTGTCCTTGATAAACTACGTTCTGTAACAGTTGGTAAGTACATTCATGTCACTTTTAATTTTAACTTGAATAATAGTGTTCATGTTCATTTCTGAACTTGAGCAAACACAGATGTAAATTTTGAATTGATAAGAAAATGCAAATACTAAAAAATTGTATTACATTTTAAAAGATTGAAAATCAACTTTATATCTTTGTATTCCAGAACCCACCACTTTAAAACAGCAATCAAATTACTCAGATTGTAATCTGTTGTTATCTACGGAAAAGAATCAAGCAGCAATTAGTGGAAGCATCGATCAAAACAATGATATTCGTATTCTTGCTGCTTCTAGCACGCTTTCTGAGAGAAATGATTCTCGTGTTTCTACCAGCTCATTACAAGAGCAAGCAATGCCCACTACCAGGTCAGTGAAAGTATAAGTTGTTTTTTGAGTAGCTATTGTAGATTGCATGGGCAAATGCACTGATTGTCAAACAAGTGACCAAGTATTAGCAAAAATTGGATGTGTGTATTTCAGTTGTAAATGTGTTTATAAGTCCTTTGAAACGTTCAGAAACAGCACATTCAAAATAGAGCATGGGAGATGCATTCCCAACTGTGAAGTGCAGCAGCTCTATAATCACATTGTGATTTGTTTCCCCAGTTCCTGTATGTTGGCTGATCCACATCTGTTGATGGACATTATAGGGGAATTAAAAAGATTGTCAAGAATTAAAGCCCTGTATTAATTGCAACTGAACTGATAGTTCCTGAAAACCTCTGTGTATTTGTTTTTGTTGGCATAATGAGTGTTTGACGGTGTTTGATAGATTGTTGGAAGTCTTGATACAACTTGCAATTTTGAAATGAATGATCTAAAGTATTGGCCTCAAACTATATTTCAAAGTTCTTCTCAGAAAGTCTAATTTAATTTGGTTATCAGTGTATTTGCAGCAGCTGGAATATTCCCTTCAGTCCACCCAAACAGTAAACAAGATTCCATTGTTTTTAATTTAAAAAAAGGTATGGATAGCTTGGAGTAGTACTGTTGTTATCCTTATCTGTTTAGTTGAATTTTACAGTTAACCGCTTTTTAGTTACCCCTTACTCCTCCACCCACACTGAAGACCTAATGTACCTTGAAAACAAAAACTATGTACTTATACAACTGAGATAATTTAAAATAATACTGAATTTGCTGGAGAAACTCAGTGGTCCTGGCAACATCTGTAAAGAGAAAAGAACATTATCACTATGAATCCAGTGACCCCTCTGTTTTCTCTTTGCAGATGCTGCCAGACCTGCAGAGTTTCTGTAGCAATTTCTGTTTTTGTTTCTGATCCCCATCATCCACAGTTTGGGGTTTTACTTCAAAAGTGATGTCAGGTGATTCTTTTAAAAAAGAATTGTTGAATTGACCTTATTCGCAGTGAATTAACATTCTTTGTTTATTCTGGCCTGAAAGGCAGTTGTTTTTAAGAAGTTTGTGAATTGGATTATGTAAGGCTGTCTCTGATGCTTTAACTATTTCATTTTGCATACAGAACACCTGTGGAGAGGAGCACACCTCAGTTAACATCTGCAGTGAAGCCTTTGATGGAGCTGGTCTCCTCTGAAGCAGTTATTGATATCAAACCTGAACCAGATGATCTTATAGATGAGGATCTTAACATTTTGCAAGAATTTCCATCATCATCTAAGAAGAAACCTGTGGTGACAGTTAGTTATAACGTATCTCGTCCTTCACTTGAGGTCTTTAGGCCAGAAGAAAATGTTTCACATCCCTGCAGGCCAACTGAGAATAGCATTCAATCTTTCAGGGTTCCTCAGAACAATGTGCAACCGTGTAAATTAGGAGAAGGGAACTTCCATGACTATAGGCCATTAGAAAATCCTGGCCATGCTTACAGATCATATGAAAGCAGCTTGGAAGCTTTCAACAGATTATCAGAAAGTGATGCACAGGTTTGCAGGGCATCAAAGTCTCATTCTGATCGACCAAGTAGAGATGTGAGTACAAGTTAATAATGACAAATATTTTGTTAGATTTAAACTGTTTATTCTTGTAGCCTTGGTTTCCAAGGTACTATTGTCTGGATTGTGGATGCCTTCTGTTTATCTCCAGAACTCTGTGACTTCACAAGTGCTTCCAGACCCAGATAACTCTTCACTGGCCCATTCAGGTTTCATTGCCTCAAAAGTTGTTTCCTCCCTAAAACCTTACAACTCACTTCCCACTCACAATTCCATTTTCTCCTCAATTTCCCCATGATATTGATTCTTTCCAGATCCATTATCTTCCCCTACTCTAGCCAAATTACAAATGAGTTTCCCCATCTCCCCCCTCATTTATCAACCCTCAACCCACGAACAAAATTAATACTGAAGCACTGCAGTTCTCCAGCTTAATACTGGGAAAATTGCACCTTTTTAAGATGTGCTTTAGAATACTTCAAGTAGAATAAATTGCAACATTAATGCTTAAAGAAAGTCTAGCAAAGGAGGATTTTACTGGGAGTTAGCAAAAGTATCACGTGGAATAGACAGAGAATGTGAGACCCAATGTACCAATGAACTACTGGTGGCATTGCTGTGGGGCTGGAGAGCATACTGGTATCTCATTCCTTAGATCCCAAATATAGAAGTTTGCATTTTTGAACCTCCATGCTACTTGTTACTACTTGTTTATCCCTTTAATTTTTATTGTATTCTACTTGATGCTTTCCTTAATGTTACTGTGTAGCCCCAATGTTCAGTGCCAAGTATTTTCAATCCCAATCTCCTGAACACTTCCTCCAGATCAATTCTCTATGACCTTCCATTCTTTTCTTTCAAAACTATTTGATCTTTCAGTTCCACAGAATGTTAATTTTCTCATCCTTTAATCTTTTTGCACCTTCCTCCCAAATCTTTAAACACCCAGCATTTACTAAACCATATAGTCTGTATTAGCATAAGTAATATCGTAAAAGATCTATCTCCTTATTAAATGTCATATCCTTCAACTTAGCATGAACAGCTTCTACTGATTTTTAAAATGATGTATTTCCTGTTTCTAGTTGACTTAGTAATACAATATAGGATATACAACATATACGCAGACCATTGGCCCCAATCAGTCTATGTTTGTACGATGCACCTTTATATGAAATTCCATTTCTAACTAGAAGACTGATGTTTAAAGAGTTGTCAAATGTAGTTTCCATTCTACAAGCATCCTATTGCCCTTTGAGTGGAAACGTTTTCAAAAGTGCTAACCAAAATGATAAAAACTACTTAGTTTGGTCGTAAGTTGAATATTAACATTGTGTACTTGCCATGTTTATGTGTACAGAATGAGAATTCGAGGAAGAGAAAGGCAGCAATCATCAGTTCTGTGGTTAGAGTAAGTAAAACTAGTGATGGTGAGGAGGAAGATGATGATTACGGCACAAGGACAGGAAGTCTTCCCAGCAGTATTTCTGTGCCAGCAAAGCCTGAAAGAAGGTACTAAAAATGTACAATTTCTCACATTAGGGCATATTTTTGTCATATGCGATCAGTTTTTTTTTACATTTATTGACATGCGCAGCAATGTACGTTGCGAAGCAGAAAATATTGACGCACAATGACCACTTCCTCCTATTAATAATGTTGACTTTCTATAAACCTTTGAAGATTAAAGTTTACTCTCTATATTTAACTGGTAAGCCATTAGAATTGAGTATCTCTTCTTTTACTTTAAAAAGAAAACCTAAGTAATTCTTTATGCCTTGCCAAAATTCTACCGAGTATTTTGAAGACTGGGATTTGTTCTATTGTAGGGCAGTGTTATTTTGCTGCCTTGATTTTTGAAGCTTTGAAACCATTCAGCTTCATTCTGCAGTGCATTCTGAATAGTTTATCCTTGAATTTTGGTATTCCATATTGCAAAGCTGTACCCTACCATTGTAATTACTAAGTTCACAGAACAAAAACCTGGATATCTAAAACAAAAGAACATTCTGAACTAATATTCAGTAGGCTAGACATCATCTGTGGAGGGGAAAAAGAAATAAATTCCTCCAAATTTCTATGAATGCAGTTGAGATGAAACGTTCTCCTGGTTTCTTTGCTGATCGAGCTGATGATAACAGTAAATGGGCCACTACTATTACCATGCTGCTTCACTGTGTCTCCACTTCTCCTTTAGAGGAAGTGTATGTTCGTTGGTAAATCTTTCTCCAGATCCTTAGTTCTTCTAAGTGCACCGCATTCCACCAAGTGTAGCATCAATGAGCACTCACAAAACTGGAGTCAATGGATATGAGGGGGCAAACTGTCTGGTGTTTAGAGTTATACCCAACACATAAGTGGTTGTTCGAGGTCAGTCATCTCATCTCTAGGACATCTCTGCAGGAGTTCCTCAGGGTAGTGTCCTAGGCCCAAATGCATTCAGCTGCTTTGCCGATGACCTTCACGCCATCATAAGTTTAAAAGTGAGGATTGTGCAATCATCAGCAACTATGTTCAGCACCGTTTGTGACTCCTCAGATACTGAAGCAGTCTATGTTCAAATGCAGCGAGATCTGGACAGTATCCAGGCTTGAGCTGAAAGTGGCAAGTAACATTTGTGCAATACAAATTCCAGGCTATAACTATCACCAATAAGAGACAATCTAACCACTCCCCTTGGCAGCCAATGGTATTCACTGAATCCCCTACTATCAACATCCTGGGGGTTAGCATTGACTAGAAATTCAACTGTACTCACTACATAAACACAGTGGCTAGAAGAGCAGATCAGAGATTAGGAATACTGCAATAAATAACTCGCCTCATGATTCCCCAAAGCCTGTCCACCATCTACAAGGTACAATCAGGAATGTGATGTCCCAACAACACTCAAGACACTTGACACTATCCAGGACAAAGCAGCCTGCTTAATTGGCACTGTATCCACAAGCATCCACTCCCTCCATCTCCAACACTCAGGAGCAGCAGATGTACTGCTGCAATTCACCAAATATCCTCAGATAGCACCTTTCAAATCCATGACCACTTCAGCCTGGAAGGACAAGGCAACAGATATATGGGAACACCACCACCTTCAAGCTCTCCAAGCCACTCACCATCCTGACTTGGAAATATATTTTTGTTCCTTCACTGCTGCAGAGTCAAAATCCTGGAATTCCCTCCTTAATGGCATTGTAGGTCAACCCACAGCAGGTGGATTGCAGTGGTTCAAGAGGCAGCTCACACCACCTTCTTAAGGGCAACTAGTGTCAGACAATAATTGCTGGCAATCTAGTGATGCCCACATCCCACAAATGAATAAATAAAAAGAAGTGTCAAGATTCCAAAATAATACTGGGTGCACCAAAACTACTTGACCTTATATGTAGTGCAGGTCCCAGTAAGAAAAATCTCCAAAGAAAGATCCAGAAGTTTCAAATACACTAATATCAGGTGACATTGAGCAGTCCTGCACCTAAGCCTTTCAAAGGATATAGTGGAAAGGCAGGGACAAATTACTGAATTGGATGATCAGCCATGATCGTAATGAATGTCTGAGCAGGCTCAAACGGCTGAAATTCCTACTCCTTCTACTTTCTATGTACGTATCACCTTCAAACCCCTTGAGAAAACAAAACCAAAACCAAAGCCAGCAAAGCAGGAGAAGAGCACGTCTTTTACGCGGCTGAGTTGTTTTTGTGGATGAATCTTGAAAAGAATACACATCACTGTTTCAGCATAATGTATTTACATCATTTTATATGTATGAATGTTTCTTGGAAATATTAAGTAACATTAGCCTTTGGTTGGAGAAAAAATGAGCAAAGTATTTCTGAAGTGGTGAGAGGTGTCTTTGTTGCTAAGTCACTGAAGGTTAACATGCAGCAAGCTATTTCAAAGGCTAATAGAATGTTAACCTTTATTACAAGAGGTTTTAAGTACAGGGATAGTGAAGTCTTGTGACAATTGTATAGGAGCTTATTTAGAATGCATATGTAGTGCTGTGTGCAGTTTTGGTCTATTTATCTCAAGTAAGATGTTACTGCCATAGGGGTTACATTCACCAGATTTTGAGATGGCAAGACTGTCCTATGAGGAAAGAGATGGCAAACTGGGCCTGTTTTCTCGAGAGGTTTGAAGGTGATACGTACATAGAAAGTAGAAGGAGTAGGAATTTCAGCCGTTTGAGCCTGCTGAGGCATTCATTACGATCATGGCTGATCATCCAACTCAGTAGTCTGTCCCTGCCTTTCCACCATATCCTTTGAACCTTGTGGCCCAAATGCTATATCCAACAGCTTCTTGAAATTGTGCAGTGTTTTGACCTAGACTGCTCTGTGGTAATGAATTCCACAGACTTACCATTCCAGGTGAAGAGGTTTCTGCTCCATCTCCACCCTAAATGGTTTACCGTGTTTCCGTAGACCATTACCCGTGGTTCTGAACTCCCCAGTCATCTTTCCTGCAACTATCTATCTAATTGTGTTAGAATTTTTTAATAGGTTTCCATGACATTTCCCCCTCATTTTTCTGAGCCCAATGTGTTTAGTCCTAACTGATTCAATCTTTTCTATTAATTTAGTGCTGTCATTCTAGGAATCTGTCTAGTAAAACTTTGCTGCACTTCCCGTTAGTGAGAACATCATCTCTCAGATAGGGAGACTAAAACAGCATGCATTTTTCACCAAGTGTTATCCCAACTGGCTTAGTTTCATCTGTTTAGTCCTTTTTTTAAAAAATAAATCTCTCTCTTCTGTCCTACTTTGCTGAGTTCTAAACTGCTCTCACTCCTTAGGCCAATTTGTATGCATCTTCCCTAGACCTAATACTATCTCAGATTTCTCTATGCCATTTTACTTTTGCACCAGACAGGAATGAGCAATTTTTGCCATTCATCCATGTGCTCCTTGAATGTTTGCCATTGCCTTTCCACTGTGCTTCGTATGATCATAGTTTCGTCTAATTAGATTCAGGCCTCTAGTCTCACAATCAGCTACATCTTGATAAAGAATTCTGTCATATTGTGGTTGTTTATCCCCAAGGGGCTTCATAATTAGATTGCTGATTATTCCTTTTCATTACACAAAGTAGCCAGTCTAAAATGGCCTGTTATGATTCCTCAATGTATTGGACCAGCAAGCTACCATACATGCACACCAGGAATTTCTCCTCTACAGTAATGTTAAGAATTTTGAATTGCTCAATCTGTAGAATAAAGTCACCAATAATTGCAGATGTTCCTTTATTGCATGGGTCTCTAGTTTCCTGCTTAATCCCATTCCTAATATCACTGCACAGTTTGGAAGTCAATGTGCAACCCCCACTAATGTTTTTTTGCCCTTTTGTGGTTCTCTGATCTGCTGATACAGATCCCATATTGTTGAAGCTACTATCATTTTATCACTATTTTGTTAATTTCCTGTTAAACCAGCAATGTAATTTCACCACCTTTTATTCTTTTTGTCTATCCTTCCTAAATAATGGATACCCTGGCTAATTCAGTTCCCATCCCTGGTCACCCTGCAGCCATGTCTCTATATTCCTGACTATATTGTACTGTTTTAATCGATATGCACAATTAATTTATCTATTTTATTACGAGTGCTATATACATTAGGGCACAAAGCCTTAAGGCTTATCTTTTTAAGATTGCATAGAGTTATCGAGATATACAGCATGAAGAAACAGACCTTTCAGTCCAACTCATCCACGTCGACCAGATATCCTGTATAAATCCAGTCCTATTTGGCCCATATCATTCTAAGCCTGGCCTATACATGTGCCCATTTTGAATGTTGAATCATACCAACCTCCACCATTTCTTCTGGCTGTTCATTAAATACACGCACCAATCTCTGCATGAAAACGTTGCCCCTTAGGTCCCTTTTTATATCTTTCCCCTCTCGACTTAACCTTATGCCCTCTAGTTTCGGTCTCCCCCAGTCCAGAGAAAATACCTTGCCTATTTACCCTTTCCATCTATAAGGTCACCCCTCAGTCTCCAACACTCCTGGGAAAATAGCCCTAGCCCATCCAGCCTCTCCCTACAGCTCAAACCTTCTAACCCTGGCAACATCCTATTAAATCTTTTCTGAACCTTTTCAAGTTTCACAGCGTTCTTCCTATATCAGGGAGACCAGAATTGCGTGCAATACTCCAAAAGTGACTGAACCAATGTCCTGCACAACCACAACATGATCTCCCACCTCCTATACTCAATGCACTGACTAATAAAGGCAAGCATACCAAACACTGCCTTCACTATCCTATCCATCTACTACTCCACTTTCAAGGAATTATGAACTCGCACTCCAAGATATCTTTGTTCAGCAACATTCCCCAGGACCTTACCATTAAGTATATAAGTCCTCCTCTGATTTGCTTTTCCAAAATGCAGCATCTCACATTTATCTAAATTAAACTTAGTCTGCTGCTCCTTGGCCCATTGGTCCATCTGATCTGAGTTAGTTCTGTATCCAAATGGCTAGTTCTCCCTGTATTCTGTGAAATCAAACCTTGCTAACCAGTCTACCATGAGGAATCTTGTTGAACACCTTACTGACATCCTTATAGATTACATCCACCACTCTGCCCTCATCAATCCTCTTCGTTACTTCTTCAAAAAACTCAAACAAGTTAGTGACACAGTTTCCCATGCACAAAGCCATATTGACTACCCCTAATCAGTTCTTGCCTTTCCAAATATGTGTAAAAACTGTCCCTCAGGCTTCCCTTCAACAACTTGCCCACTTCCAATGTCAGGCTCACCGGTCTATAGTTCCCTGGCTTTTCCTTACCACCTTTCTTAAATAGTGGCAAGACGTTAGCCAACCTCCAGTCTTCCGGCACCACACCTGCAGCTGTTGATTATACAAATATCTCAGCAAAGGGCCCAGCAATATCTTCCTGTTCCTTTTCCATTATTTTTCACCGTATCTCTATTCATCCTGGCCTTTCACTTCTCTACCTACCACTTTTCCAATTTCCTTTTCTGTCTTTTGTTTTTATCCTTAATCCCACTGCCTGTTCACACCAGGTGGTTTCAGTGCTCAGTGCCAGCATATATGGGATATAGATAAGTTGAATGTCACTTAGGTCTGAGACTAGGAGCATTTTTTTTTAATTTGGAAAGTTGTGAATGTCTTGAATTGGGTGGCTCAGTGATTAGCATTGCTGCCTCACAGCATCAGGAACCTGGGTTCGATTCAAGCCTCGTGTGACTGTCTGTGTAGAGTTTGCACATTCTCCCTGTGTGCATTGGTTGTCTCCGGGTGCTCTAGTTTCCTCCTACAGTCCAAAGGTGTGCAGGTCAAGTGAATTGGCCATGCTAAATTACCCATAGTGTTAGATACATTAGTCAGAGGGAAATGGGTCTGGTGGGTTATTCTTCAGAGGGTCGGTGTGGATTTGTTGGGCTGAAGGGCCTGTTTCCACACTGTCAGAATCTAATCTATTTACAGTACCATGGAGGACTGCAGAAGCTCAGTGTTTGAGAATGTATGAAGTAAGATTGGCAAATAAAAATGTATCGGTGACATGCAAGGTTATGGGGTTGGGGTGGGTAGAAGCCACTGAAATGTTCGATTAATCATGGTTGTATTGAATGGCAGAGCAAGCTCAGTGGGCTGAATGTCCTGTTCCAGTGTTCCTCAGCACATGTTTCAGGATTGCATACTTTATCAGACTGGAAAAGAATACAAATGAGCAGCATTTATAAAGAAAATAGAACAAGGGATAGTCATAAGGTCACTTTATTTCTCAATTTTGGAATGTGAGTATCCTTGACAAGGTTGTTATGTATTACCCATCATGAAGTATCCTTGAATAAATGCACGTGCCAGAATACTGTGTAGTCTTTTAATTATGTTTTCTTTTGTAGTGAGCTCAGTGAAGTAATTCCCAGAAAATTATCATTAGCCTGTCAGGCAGTTTTTCTCAATAGTCATAGAGATGTACAGCACGGAAACACACTCTTTGGTCTAACTCGTCCATACCGACCAGCTATCCCAAGTCAATCTACTCCCACCTGCCTCTGCGTGAAAGAAATTGCCCCTTAGGCCTCCTTTATATTTTTCCTCTCTCACCCTAAACCTATGCCCTCTAGTTCTGGAATCCCCCATCCCAGGGAAAAGATCTTGTCTATTTACCCCTCATGATTTTATAAACCTCTATAAGGTCACCCTCAGCCTGTGACACTCCAGGGAGAACAGCCCTAGTGTATTCAACCTCTCCCTATAGTTCTGATACCATGTTTAGAAAATACTTCTACAGTTATTTGTAACATTGTGACAAAAATATGTGGTAATTCTTTTCCAGATTTTAAAAAACAGAACACCAGAAGCTAGCTCTCGATGTAGGAAGCAGAGGGTGATGGTTGAAGTTTGTTTCTCGGACTGGAGGCCTGTGACTAGCAGTGTGCCACAGGGGTTGGTGCTGGGACTTTGGTTATTTGTTATATACATAAATGATCTGGATGTGAATGTACAAGGCATAATTGGAAAGTTTGCAGATGATACAAAGTTAGGAGGTATCATTAGTAGCAAAGAAGATTATCAAAAATTATAGAGGGATCTTGATCAGTTGGGGAAGTGGACTGAGGATTGACAAATGCAATTCAATCACAGATAAGTGTGAAGAGTCACACTTTGGAAAGTCAAACAGAGGTATGACTTATGCAGTAAATGCTAAAGTCTTGAGGAGTGTTGTGGAACAGAGGAATCTAGGAGTACAAGTGCATAGTTTTAAAAAACGGCGTCACAGGTAGACAGAATGGTGAAGAAGGCATTTAGCGTGCTGGCCTTCATTGGTCAAGGTATTGAGTATAGGAGTTGGGACATTATATTAGAGTTGTGTAGATCATTGGTGAGGCTACACTTGGAGTATTATGTATAGTTTTGGTCACCCTGTTATATGAAAGACATAATTAAACTGGAAAGTGCAAAGAAGAGTTACGAAGATGTGGCCAGTATAGTAGGCCTGAATTATAAGGAAAAGTTGGGCAGGATAGGACTTTTTTCCTTGGAATGTAGGAGAAGGAGGGGTGACCTTATTGAGGTGTATAAAATCAAGAGGGGAATAGATAGGATGAATGCATATTGTCTTTTTTCCAGGAATGGGGAATTAAAAATTGTAGGGCATGGGTTTAAGGTGAGAGGGGAAAGATTTAGGAAGGACCTGACTGGCAACAGCATCACACAGAGAGTGGTGCATATATGGAATGTGCTGCCAAAGAAAGTGATTGATGCAGTTACAGTAGCAACATTTTAAGAAAAACATTTAGATAGGTACATTGATGGGAAGGGTTTAGAGGGATATGGACCAAATGTGGATATTGGAACTAACTGAGTGGGTACCATGGTCAGCATGGACCTGTTTGGACTGAAGGGCTTGATCCATGCTGTATTACTCTGATTCTACTTAATCAGTCGATATTTTTCTCACTTTTACAATAAACAACTCATTTTGACACTTTAAGAAGCTAATAACTTACTTACCACCCCATGGACTTCTTCCTATGTCTATATATCCTCAGAAAAGACTAGTTAATCATAATAAGCAGAATTTGTTTGGTGTTTGTAAATAACATAAGGTTTGAAAGAAATGAATTTGAGGTTAATTTGTTTGTTTTCAGGCCTACTTTACCACCTTCTAAGCAGGCCAATAAGAATCTAATACTAAAAGCTATCACAGAGGCCCAGAAATCTGTAAGCAAGACAACAAACTATCCACCAGGTAATATAAATTCATATGAAATATTTGTCAGTTTCTTTTCATGTGCCCTCTGAATGTGCATAATTGTTTATAAGAAATAAGGCCTCTGGATTGTTATTGTCTCTAATTTGGTTGCTTGAATATTAGTCTTACTGAAGCATCTTTTACATTCAAGCTTAAATCCTTCAATTGTCTTTTGAAACCATCATTGATTTCAGTTTTACTGAAATTCAAGACCTTTTCTACTCTGTAAAAAAAAAAAATTCCTTGATGTTTTAAAAGCCAGGTTTGGCAACTTCAAATTGCTGTTTCCTGACCCTTTATCCTCACCAGTACTTTGCAGTACAAAATCTGGCACTAGATTACTGATTTACAAATGGAAAGCAAACAATCTTATTCTCTGTGAACTGTATCCAGGTGCAAATGGTAAGCAGCAAACTAAGCGGTGCACAAACATGCATTTCCCACATAATATCGATTTTGTGAAGTTAAATTATTCTCCTGTTGTAAAATGCTAAGGATAGTTTGAACAAATTGTATTTATGAAAGAAGTATATTTTATCAAAACCTTTTGAATATTCTTAATCTGGACTTCAGTTTTGGAGTTAGTTATAATACACAATATAATCAAGTGACGCTGTATCCAAATTCTAACAAAAATTGTCTTTGGTTTTATAATGCTGATTTTATGAATGTAACTGTTTCTTCAAGTGTGAATATTTTGCATTACTGGGCAAATGTATCAAAATATTTCTTTCTGATGCTACTTCCTCTTAAGCCCCTCCCAAAACTGAACAACAGATTTGATTAATGTGTTTTTTTTTAAATCAGTGAGGATTTAACAGTATAAGCTAAATTATTAATTCAGTTTTTCCACCCAATGTTTCCAGTGATTAAACTGAAATAAGATGAAGGTGTTTTAAAGAAACTACTTTTATGATCATGTTTTCCTTTTGTGCAGTAGTTTCTCAGAGACAGACTGTCCCTGTGGCACCTAGAACTCGGGCTGTATGTGAAAGCAATGAAATTGAAGTGATTCATGTAGAAGACAAACCAGATCAACATAGCGTGCAACTACAGATTGATAAAGCTGAACAGCCTGTACAAAAGCTTTACTGTAAGAACCAAAATTACTTTTTAGTCAAGATGATTCATATGAAAATATCAGAAATTGGGATCAGCACAATGATTATTACTCTCCTAAAGGAGTAACTCTATTTCAAAATAACGTTTTCAGTGTGTCCATTCTTTAAGTATTTGTAACCTTTTCAATCTTAGATTTTTTTTTCTTAGTTAATTCTTTCCCACTCTCAAACTTTAAATGTTGAAGCTATTTTGGGGTATATCTCGTTTATTGAATGCCAGCACCACTCTCAACATAGTGAATGTCAACTTAGTGGCCCCTGTCAGATGTCATTTTTCTGAGACTGGGATACATTTATTCCCCATTCCCTTTGGTGGCTCCACATTCAGCTAGCTTACTGTTGTCTTCTGTAACTATATCCCAAATTAACGGTCATTCTTGCTGTCCTCCTCTATGCTTTTCTTAAGCATCTTTCTTTTATTGTTCTCAAATTTAACCGAGGCTTGTGTCTATAATTTTTTTTCTCCATATTAGAATGCTTTATGCTGTATGTTATAGCAGTATGCATTGTTGAAGACTACAGAATGTATTATTTGAAAATCTTCCATTCCTTGAAGTTGCAGAACAATTTACCTACATTTCCTCAGGTTAAATATAATGCAAATTGCTCCTTACACATGGGATTGTTGTTCAGCAGTAGCATGTGCCATACAGCTGTGCTATACATTTGTTTGGCGGTCGTTATAGATTGTGAGGTTGAACTATTTTGGTAGTCAAGACATATATGACTACCTTTTCGCTTTTTGTTCTTGTAAAAATAAACTTGATAACTGTTTTGCTGTAGGCCAGCAGTTCTGATTTGTTATACATAGCCCTTACCTCACAGTTCATTCATGGACAGATTTGTAGGAGCACGTTCTTAAATCTGTCCTAAGGTGGTTAAGAGATACAAGTGTAAATTACATGCATTGCATTTACCCAACATAGCATTTGGCATAATGGAGTCTGGAGATTTAGTAAGTGGAAATAAAGCCCGAATTCCCCATTTTTTAATTACATCGCTATTTAGTGCTATGGAGTCTTATCTTGCCAGATTTGTTCTGAAGTCTCCATCAAATACGTTATTTATTGATTTGACAGTGAAATCGGTAGAAGCAAGAACAGGTGGTGACACTAGATCGTTCATCTTGAAGAAACCTGTATTGGAAGGAGTGGAACCCAAACTCCAGGGAAAAGTTGCAGTTTACATTGAAGGTGTATCAGCAGAACAAGATCGTGTGGTACAAGCCAAGTGAGTACCTTTTTGCCTACTACAAGGCTCAATGGTATCTGGACATAATAGCATTATTCAGTGTTTTATCATCTCTTTAGAATGATGCAAATACCATCACAAATAGCCATAAATCAAGGAATGGAAGGAAGAGAGGAACTCAGGAAAATTACAGTCAACAGGGAAGTGGTACTGAGTAAATTGTTGGATCTTTGAGCTAACAAATTGTTAGAAACTATATCCAAGATCTTTAAAAGAAATAATTTGTGAAACCTTTGAGTTGGTATTACATTTAAATATGCAATAGCCAGGCATTTGGATACTGTCAAGAAAATTGGGCAAAGTCAATGTTTTTCAGCAATTTTGTGGAAGAGAAACCAAGTTGTTTTGTAATTCTTTGAAGATGTAATGTATTGGGAAAAAGGGAAACAGGTACTCAGATTTCCAGAAGGTATTTGATAAAGTTTCACATAAAATATTATTGTGCTTAATAAAAGCTTATTGTGTAGGGGTCAGCACATTTAGTCTGGAGAGAAGATGTGTGATGAGTTGAGTCCCACAGTGGGGTCTGTACTGGGACCTCAACTTCCTAAAATTTACATCACTGACTTGGATGAGAAGAGTGAAGGCATGATAGCTACATTTGCAGAAGACAACAAGGTAAGGTAGGAATTATGCAGTAAAGATGACAAGGAAGTTACAGATGGATATGGATAATTTGAATGAATGGGCAAAAACTTCACACATGGAGTACAAAGTGAAGAAGATGTGAAATTGTTCACTTTATCAGGAAGAACAAAAAAAACGAGCATTACTTAAACAGAATGACTGCAAGGTGTAGAGGGATTTGGGTGTTTTCTGGTGAAAAAGGCACAAGAAGTAAGCATGCAGATACAGCAGAGTAATCAAGAGATTTAATGGGACACTTTCCTTTTATAACAAGGAAGTTTTTCAACAGAAATGTAAGGATGTTATGCTTCAGTTATCCAGACAATTGGTGGGGCCCCATCTAGAGTACTCTATTGCATTGGTATCTTTATTTATAGAAGGATGTAAATGTGTTGGAAGCAGAGAAGATTTAATGGACTCATACTTGGTATTAGCTGGTTGTCTTATGAGGAAAGGTTGGACTGGCTATCTGCTGAATTTAGAAGAGTAGGAGTTGACTTGGTTTAAATATATAAGATTCTGGAGTCTTGGTAGATTGCATGTGGAAAGGCTGTTTCATTTGTGACAGATTCTAGAAGTAGGGTCACTGCTTTATTAACAAAAAGCGCTTTTCCATTTAAGACAGATGAGACTTTTTTTTGGGTCATGAGTCTTTCAAACTCTCTTAAAAAATGGTGGAAGCACAGTCTTTGAATATTTTCAAAGCAAAAGTAGATCAATTCACT
The DNA here is from genome assembly GCF_020745735.1 of Hemiscyllium ocellatum. Lineage (NCBI taxonomy): Eukaryota > Metazoa > Chordata > Chondrichthyes > Orectolobiformes > Hemiscylliidae > Hemiscyllium > Hemiscyllium ocellatum. The sequence continues at coordinate 85,773,957 of NC_083408.1, forward strand.
ATAAGTGAAGGGGTGAAATATTGTCACGGTTAGGAGAGATTGAATATTCAGTTCAGACGTGATCTTATTTGAGCAGGGCCTGCCACTCTTGATTCTTATGTTTATATGAAGCCATAGTGACCACAAAGATGGGAGTGCAGCCAACCTTTTCTCAAGGACTAATACTATGAGTAAAATTTCATGTATGCTTTGACCATTCATACAATTTAGACTATAAGGTCCCAAGCACAAGTCAAATGGGCTTTGTGTTTGTAATAGCAGCAGTGCTCTGTTCCCCTCAAGCTGATCCCTTGTGATACTTCAGAAACTCAACTGCCATTATATTATGCTGAAACTTCATTCACTGGATGTTGGTGTCACTGGCTAGGCCAATATATATTGACCATTTCTAAGTGCTTTTGAGAAAATGGTGAAGGCTGGAATTTTACAAGGGAGAGGAATGGCAAAGCCTGGCCCCAAACCCTACCATTCAACCAGTTTTCAGGGAAATAAGGAACCTCAAATCCCAGTTTCAATCATTACAAAACAGTAACAATGACATTTGATCACTCCTGTTTACATCTGTCAACTAGGTGTCCCTGGTTGGACAAGGTTAACAGCCCCCATCATGGAACTCATAGTCTATGAGATCCACCTGGCTGACCTTGTTCAAATCATTACAGTAGTGGTGCCTTGGTCAAAAGGAGTCCATGGCAGTAGGTAAACCCATGGGCTTAGAATAGAATCCCTACAATGTGGACACAGGCCCTTCAGCCCAATAAGTCCATACCAACCCTTCAAAGAGTAACCCACCTCACCCATTCTCATACTCTATTATCCCATATTTGCCCCTGAACACTATGGGCAATTTAGCATGGCTAATTCGCCTAACCTGCACAACTTGATGGACAGATCTGCTTCCAAATAATTCAAGAAGGGCTGCCATATCTTATAAAAATTGTCCGTTTTCTGGTATACCATGTTTGTAAGAAAGTCCAAAGGGATGTGTTCCATAATTATACCACCCTGACAGACCCAGGGGATTCTCAGACACCCAGTATATGGGAGTATTGTCCCTTGCACAATAAGTGAGGATGTTAAAAGCTTTTTCCCATGTACATCTAAAGGAGATAAATTCAGTGAACTCAGGAAAAGAGAAACTGGATCCACCTTCATTTTGGTCCCCAAGACCCCCTCTACCCAGCACTCTAGTACACACGGAGTCTGTGGCAGGACCACAAACAGAGTGAGGATACCTGTATTTATTTTACACTTGGGGCACAATGAAGACGCACTCTGCTTAAATTTCGCAAGACGATCTGGGGCCAGATGAGCCCTATGAAGAATCGACTTGCGAATGGACTGAGGTCCTATGTCCTCTCAAGTTTTCGGAGTAGTCTCCACCCCTAATTCTCTATCCTATATCTCCCGTAATTGCTTGATATCTCCCAAGAAACCTCCTATCCGTAACAATTAAAGTCTCCCTCTATAATAATATGCTGCGATGCCAAGGCCATCAGCTTAGTGCATCAGTCAGAAATTTAAGAGGGTGGGCCGGAGGACAATAGACATTCAAAATACCATATTCCTCAACATGTATAAGGGCCTTTAACGCAATCTATTAAATCAAAAATACATTATTAAATGAGATGCTGATGTTTCCAAATGGAAGGTTTTGCACTTTTACACTCAGTTAAGCGCCTTGTTGAGTATATTGTAAGTTCTTTTAGCATAATAAGATCCGACTCCATCAGTCTTATCCTTTCAAAGCTAATGCTTAGTGAAAACATACACCAGTTAATAGCTTATTTCATCTATTTTCCATTTTAAAATCATTGTAAGTAATGTTCTCAGTTGTCTGTAAATATTAAAAACTAACTTTTGGGACCAATATATAGAAAGTCCAAAAATGTTGCAAGAATCATGTTCCCATTCCCCAGAAATACTTTTGTTTATAATGAACTACACCTGCCCCTCATTCTTTCCTGGGTTTTCAACTGGTTAACTTCTCTGACAACAAGAGAACCATAACAGCTATGATTGAATGATGGAGCAGACTTGATGGGCTGAATGGCCTAATTCTGCCCCTATATCTTTTGAGCTTATGTTCTTATGAGCAAGAATCCCTTACATTCTTCATTTTAAAAAGAACACATTTGATTACATGTAATCTCCCTTGTATTTTCCTCAGTTTTTATATTAGTAAAGATATTCCAGGCCAGATTTCTGGGCGCACAGCTTGCCAAACTAAGCATTCTTTTAACTGTCATTCTGCTTGCTGTCACCTAATCATCAATATACAAGGTTATATTTCTTTTAATATCTTGACTTTCACAGCTAGTTCTTTACGTGATACTTTTGCGTCTTTTTCAAAATACAAGCAGTTCCTAAGTTGGAAGCAGGTTCCGTTCCTTAGTCCATTCGCAAGTCAATTTGTATGCAAGTAAGTACTAGTATTTGTAAGTCTGGCATTTGTAAATTGGGGACTCCTGCACTTACTTGCAGTAATTCTAGTATTCTGTTCCATGATCTGACTTCCTTGAAAAATTCACTTCATTCAACCTTGCCTTATCTCAACAGATTCTTACTAAATGCTTCAATTAACCTTTTAAGCATCTGCAAGAAAAATAGTGGCTGAAATGGTGTTTCATCTAATTATTAAAGCAGCAGCTTTAAATGAATTCCTCAGCTACTATGCAGAAACAGTTTTTTGTTATATTTGTATTGAATCATATGTCTTGTGAAATATATAATTTAAAAAGTTCAGTTAGCTTTGTTATTAATTAATATATTTTTAAAATTCTTTGATAGAGATCAACGTGACTCTGAGGAATCAAGTCCTAAATTTATTGTGACATTGGATGGCATTCCCAGTCCTCCTGGATATAGTTCAGAACAAGAAGAGGAGGCAGAAATAATGGAACAAGGGGGTCTTCTGCAAGAGGCTGGAAGGAAATACAGATTGTCAGCACAGAATGCTGCTGAGCCATTGAAGGAATCTGATGGTAATTTTTAAAAACTAAGGAAATGTCAATTTGCCCATCAAACTTGATTTATTCATAGTCCAGAAAATTTGTTAATTCATTATTTATATTAATTTATTATCTTTCCTTTACCATCAAGATGTCTCTTGTTTTTATTGTTGGAACATTGGAAGGGTTGTGGGCAGGGAGAATGAAGTAATGCATTGAAGCTGTAATGTCCTCAGTGTTCCATGATTAATATTAATCTTACTTCATTCTAAAAGATTGATTTTCTTTCTTGGATATTTGTACAAAAAGGACAGTGTGGAGGAAAGATGTGAACAGCAGACTTTGAGATGATATTTAATTTACAGAGGATAGAGCAAAGATGAGCCAAGAGAGCATTGGAGTCTTGAAGTGGCAGAAACAGGGATGAGGATTTCAACAGCAATTAGTTGGGGGCAAACAATGCTTTCATGATGGAAAGTGACATTGTGATTAAAGAAGTCATAAACTCAATTGTGGTCAAAATGGATGCCTAGGTTGTACCAGTCTGCTTCAGCCTGAGATGATGGCTGGACAAGTGGACAATTTGGCAGAAACTAAAAGTTATGCATGCAGTCTTCCCAGTGTTTAGGTGGAGGTAGTTGTGACTTATCTAGGACTGGATTTCTGACAAACAGTCTGACAATGCAAAGGCATTAGGGAAGGAAAGATAAATAATAGAATGGAAACATTGGTTGTCATCAGCTCATGAAGAGTCCGATTCCATGTCTGCAGATGATATTAAAATGTAACATGTAGGTAAGAAGGTCCTAGGATAGTTCTTTGGAGGATTTAGTGGGAATCTGTGAGGAGGTGCTAGAAGCCATGTCAGGACAATATTTGCCTTTTATTAGTTAGGTAATGGTAAAGTCAAACAATAGCAGTCCCACTGTTCCAGATAATGGAAGAAAAGCATTTGTACGATGGTTAACTGTGCTGAGTGTTGCAGAGGAGATCGTTCATTATGGAACGGAGTTGTATTTATGATTTCAGCTGTTACACTCCTGAGGCAGGATTGAAATTTAATTGGTCAGATTCAAACATGAAGTTGCATGGAAAGTAGAGATGGATATTTGCGGTGACATTGGGTGAGAAAAGGTAGAAGGAGAAAGGGGATGGTTTACAGGGACACTGGACTTGTGTACAATTTATTGAACTGTCAGGCTAAGGGTCTGGAAAGGTTGCTTAGGAAGGTTTTCGAGGGAATCTTCTCCATGTAAATGTTTTCTGCAAAGTGAAGTTTAGAAAGCACATCAGGATCAATTGTCATGGTTCTAGGGAAGAGGTTTGGAGATTGGATTGGATTTACTAGATATTGGAAAACAGCTGAATGGATTGTCTTGGGGTCTCACAAGCTTGGTGTACTTATTCAAGATTAGGTGGTGATGCAGTTATGTTGTTCTTCAGGTTGCATGGATGATTTTAGCAAAGAAGGTGAAGCCGGATTCCAGATTTGCTGAATCACTGAGTGGTTTCCTCTGTTGGACTTGAAGAAGTGGTGACTGAGGCTGGGGGATTCGAGGAAATCGAAAATGTTAAAGATGTTTTAAAAAATATTTTAAAAACTGAATTCAATTTGAAACAGTAAAAAAAAGTTATGCAGAGCTGTTTTGGAATGTCATTTTGTAAAACCTTTTTTTAAGTAATAAATCATTATAATTCATAATCCTTGTTTAAAAAGAAGAATGTAATGCTAAGACATGTTCATTCAGTGTGAGCTTAATATGTTGAATAAAGTTCTGTTTATTTTCTACTTTAGAAGAGATTGATGACCACAATTTTCAAGTAAAACGGCAAAAAGTTCTAGAGCGATGCAAGTACTGGCCTGCATGTAAAAACGGTGATGAATGTATGTATCATCATCCTGTAGCTTCATGCAAGTGAGTACCTTTTAAGAAAAAGCACAAAATAAGCATGATTTATAGCAGCCAGGATTCTCGATTTAACTTCCATTGAATGTTTGTTTCTGTCTTTGCTTTTGAGTATTAATTAGGCTATTGAGTATTAGGCTAAAACAATGCTTCAGTGGTGGCCTGCATTTGTTTTTATTAACTTGGGACTCTTAATTACAGAGGACTAAAAGATTTTCAAGAAAATGAAAGGATACAATGGTGCTTCACTTTGCTTGATTTTGGCTTTGATTTTGTTAATGTGTTAATTTGGCTAACAGAACAGTTTTAAAACCAATTTAACAATGATTTCAGAGAAATTTGGTACATTTGACGTAACTATCTTTGAATATGGAGCTGTTCATAGTTATGATTTGAAAGCTAATCTACAAAATAAAACATTTAGTTGGCAACAATTTCTTTGGGGACCATTTTGATGCTGACGCAAATTCACCTCTCTTAAATTCCACAAATGTGAAAGAAATTGACATCTTGACTGTGAAAAATCTGTTCAAATATGCAGGGAATTTGTTTATTTGGACTTTGGTGATTAATGTACCATATTATCATATACCACAACCATAGCAATCTTTAAGGTTCTTTCCACCATAGCACAACACTCAAGTCATTTCATGGGTCCATTATAGAACAGATTATGATAAAGAGCTACATAAAAGTGATATTGGATAAGATCGTCAAAAGGTTTATCTGATGGAAGAGGTTGTACAGAACTGTTAAGATTGAGGTTTTTGAAGTTTCCTTTAAGTTATTTTTTTCTCTCCCTTATGTTTGGTTCTTTTGAAATGGACCTTTGTGCTGTTGAACTGCTAAGGACTGTATAAAGCCAGCTGGAATATGATTAGAGTTGAATAGCTTGCAGAGTGAGGCTTCACCATCATTAGAAATGGGAGTGGGAGGACATTAGTGAAGTTTAACCTAGGGCCATGGGAGCAAGATTACATCAGGGCTGCCTTGGATCCAGTATAGAATAGAATATCCCCTATTGTGTTGAATTATAGTGGAAGAGGAAGGATGCTGGATCAGAAAAGGCTGAGGGGAACCAGAAGGAAGTGAGGCTTGCCGAGGATGAGAATGAATGAAACTACCTATCATTATATCATGTATGAATATCAGGCTCTGAATTTACAGGAACTGCGATGTGCGAGTCACACGCATAATCCTGCCTTTGTTAATATCAACAAGAGATAGCCTGTAATCAGAGGTGAAAGGGCCACCATGCAGTTTGGGAAGGAATCTAAAATGTGTAAGAAAAAGAGAGAGAAATATTTGTCAGTAAGAGATAACCAGAACTTTGGGCTTAGACAACTTCTGGTCTGAGGACATCGTTACTGAGTTGATGGGATGGTTACTTCCATGTTTTTCATCCCTCCCTCATTCTCTCTACGCTGTCCCTAGATAGCAGCTTGAACGTGGAAACTGTAACTCAAATATTAGTTGTGTGGAATCGCTGTGAAATTTGAAGGAGGAGTTCAGTGAGGAACTTGCCCATCAGGTTGTTGATTTTTCACCAAATTCCCTTTGCAAGTTTGTATTGTGTTTGCAGAGAAATTATGTAATTTTTTAAAGTTGTGTTTATATTTTCCCTTTAAATAACTACCATGTTCAAGACCAATTCACTGAAATGTAAGGGTAAACACAGACATTGATTCCAGTTTTGGATGGGGTCAATGAGAATTGGGTGAAAACTCTGCCGGTTAGAATCATATCTTGCTCATAGGAAGATGGTTGTGGTTGTTGAAAGTCAGTTATTTCAGCTCCAGGATATCTCTGCAGGAATTCCTCAGGACAGTGTCTTAGAACCACCCATCTTCACTGTTTCATCAATGATCTTCCTTCCATCATGAGGTCAGTGTGCAGTCATCAGTGATTATCCCCACTAATGTCCAGCATTTACAACGCCTCAGATGAAGAAATTAGACTGGGGGCAGTTGTTTGAGGGTAAATCCACATGTGACATGTAAGGAGTCTTTTAAAGGCCAGTTGATCAGGGCCATCATGATCCTGTGAAGTTGAAAGATAAGGATGGTAAAATTCAGGAACCCAGCATGACAAAAGTTATTGAAAAAGGAAGCATATCAAGATTTAGGAAATTTAAAATTAAACAAGGCTCAAGTCTCAAGCAAACAGGTAAGAATTGAAACAAGAAATTAGGAGGGCTAAAAAGGTGCTAATGAAATGTCCTTGGCAGGTAGGATTGAAGAGAATCCGAAGGCATTTTACATATATATTAGGAGCAAGGGGGTAGCTAGGGAAAGGATAGATTCACAAGGACAGAGGAAGGAATTTGTGTGGTGCCAGAGAAGTGGGCAAGGTCCTTAATGAATGCTTTGCATCAGTATTCATCAAGGAAAAAGTCATGGATGGTGGTATGTAGACATTAAGGAGGAGGTCTTAACATTAATGTAGGTAAGTGCCCAGGTCCTGATAGGATCTATCCCAGGATACTGAGGGAGGCAAGGAAGGAGATTGCTAAGACCTCGTCAGAGAACTTTGCATCCTCTTTAATCGCAGACAAGGTACCAGAAGATTGGAGAATAGCCAATATGGTTCCTTTGTTTAAAAAGGGCAACTAGTGGTAATCAGGAAATTATAGGCTGTTAAGTCTTACGTCATTGGTAGGGAAATTATTGGAGAAGGTTTATAGGGACAGGAATTTACTTGGCATTTGGAAAAGAATGGACTTATTAGGGATAATTAACATGACTTTATGTGGGGGAGATCTTGTGTATCAAATTTGTTTTTAGTTTATTTGAAGAAGTGACAAAGATGATTGTGGTAGGGCAGTGGATGTTGTCTAAATGGACTTTATTAAAGCATTTGACAAGGTCTTAATGGCAGGCTGGTCCGGAAGGTCAAGCCACTATGAGTTGGTAGGTTGGGCACAAAAATTGGCTTGGTCAAGTAAGAGAGATGGTAGATGTGGAGGGGTGTTTTTCTGACTGGAGGTCTATGACCAGTGGTGTCTGTAAGGATCAGTGCTAGGGCCTGTGTTATTTGTAATATAGATAAATGATTTGGGTGAAAGTGTAGGTGATCTGATTTAGTAAGTTTGCAAAATCAGTGGAGTTGTGGATAGTGAGGAAGGTTGTCAAAGAATACAGCAAGATATAGATCAGTTGGAAAGTTGGGCAGAAAATGGAAGATGGAGTTTAATCTGGACAAGTGTGTGATGTATTTCGGGAGGTCAAATGTAAAAGGAAAATTTACAGTAAATGGCAGGATCCTTAGGAGCATTGATATACAGAGAGATTTTGGGACACAAGTTCACAGCTCTCTGAAAGTAGCAATACAAATAGATAAGATGATAAACGAGGCATGCGGCATGCTTGCCTTCATCAGTCAAGGCTGTGAATATAAAAGTTGGCAAGTTATGTTGCAACTGTATAAAACTTCAGGCCACATTTAGAGTATTGTGTGAAATGCTGGTTACCATGCTATAAAAAGGATGTGGAAGCTGTGGAGAGGTTAGAAAAGGAGTTTATCAGGATATTGGAAACAAAAACAGAAATTGCTGGAAAAGTTCATGTCTGACAGCATCCGTAAAGAGAAATCAGAGTTAATGTTTCGGGTCTGGTGACCCTCAGATCTGTGGTTCTGATTTCTCTTCACTGATGCTGCCAGACCTGCTGAGCATTTCCAGCAACATCTGATTTCTCTATCTGATTTATAATGCCCACAGTTCTTTCGGTTTTTATCAGAATATTGTGTGGACTGGATTGATTACTTATAAGGAGAGATTGGACAAAGTTGGATTGTTTTCGCTAGAGTGTCAGAGGCTGCAGCATGACCTGATAGAATTGTATAAAATTATGAGAGACATGGATAGGGTGGATAGTCAAAAGTCTTTTTCTTTAGGGTGGGTATGTCATACTCGGGATATAAACTTAATGTCGGGGGGAAGTTTAAAAGGGGTGTGAGAGCCAAGTTATTTTACATACAGGGCCTAGAATGTGCTTGGGGAGGTTGCTAACATATCTGCTTTTGCTATGTTTGAGGAATTTAGTCAGATACATGGATAGGCAGAGAATAGAGGGACATGGACCCTATGCAGGCAAATGAATTAGTTTTGAACGATGTCATGGTCAGTGCAGAAGTGGTGGGCCAAGGGCCTCTTCCCTGTGCCTTACTGTTCTACGTTTTAATGATGAAGCCATTAAAATTGGGGACGCTAGAGGGTAAATATGTTAGAGTGTCATGGAATTGAAGGTGATTACAAAAATGGGGACAGATGGACCATAGGATGACTTGGAAATAAGTGTAAGGATTTTAAAATCAAGAGACTACTTGACTGGGAGTAGATGTTAGATCTGTTAGTAGGACAGAGTTTGAATGGCGTTAAGTTTACGAGAATAGAATTTGGAAACCAGCTAGCTAAGCTTTGGAACGGTTGTGTCTAGAGACAGCAAGACTGTAAATGAGGCTATCAGCAACAGTTAAGTTGGACGAAGATACTGAAGTGGTGATGGGTGGTCGTAATGATGGTTTGATCATGATATTGGAAGCTAATCTCAGGATCTTATTATGGTACCATAGTTGCAAACAATAACTTAATCTCAAACAGTTGCCAGGAGAAGCAAGGAATGCATTCAAGAAAAATAGTGACAATTCAGTGCAGGAATTTAACTAATAGCTTCACGTTTATGAATTTGTCTGAATTTCTCCTGATCCAAGATTGGATATCTGATAATCCATCAAGTGGTAAGCAAGGTAGAGCTAGGTGTCATGAACATTAAAAAAATTACCTATACCTGGCACTCAAGTAAAATTATACAATAAACCACTGTGTTGTGTCTCTAAATCTAGGGTGTTTCTTAATGTTAGTCCCTTCAAAACTCATGGACCATCCCAGACAGTCTCTCCCTCACTAACACTTTACCTGATTTAAATATGCAATTAATGGGGTTCTTCACTCTCTTAACTCTGCACGACTTTCAGACTGGTTTGAGGAAGAGAAGCAAGAGTTATTGTGTATTGTTATCTGCGCATCAAAACCAAAATAAAATTTCCTAAAGTTGTGCACATCTGGATTTTATTTCAGTTCTAGGGTGCCAGGATGAGAAGGTGGGTTGTAGGGAGATATGGACCTGACCAGGTAGTCACGGAGGGAACGGTCAGTGCAGAAGGTGGAAAGGGTGGGGAGGGAAATATATCCCTGGTGGTGGGGTCTTTTTGGAGGTGGCGGAAATGTCGGCGGGTGATTTGGTTTATGCGAAGGTTGGTAGGATGGAAAGTGAGCACTAGGGGCGTTCTGTCCTTGTTACGGTTGGAGGGGTGGGGTCTGAGGGCGGAGGTGCGGGATGTGGACGAGATGCGTTGAAGGGCATCTTTAACCACGTGGGAAGGGAAATTGCGGTCCCACCCTCCCATCCTGGCACCTTCCCCTGCCACTGCAGGAACTGTAAAACTTGCGCCCACACCTCCACCCTTGCCTCTATCCAAGGCCCTAAATGAACTTTCCACATCCATCAAAGTTTTACCTGCACATCCACTAATATCATTTATTGTATCCATTGCTCCCGATGCGGTCTCCTCTACATTGGAGAGACTGGGTGCCTCCTAGCAGAGCGCTTTAGGGAACATCTCCGGGACACCCGCACCAATCAACCACACCGCCCCGTGGCCCAACATTTCAACTCCCCCTCCCATTCTGCCGAGGACATGGAGGTCCTGGGCCTCCTTCACCGCCACTCCCTCGCCACCAGACGCCTGGAGGAAGAACGCCTCATCTTCTGCCTCAGAACACTTCAACCCCAGGGCATCAATGTGGACTTCAACAGTTTCCTCATTTTTCCTTCCCCCACCTCACCCTAGTTCCAAACTTCCAGCTCAGCACTGTCCCCATGACTTGTCCGGACTTGTCCTACCTGTCTATCTCCTTTTCCACCTATCCACTCCACCCTCTCCTCCCTGACCTATCACCTTCATCCCCTCCCCCACTCACCTATTGTACTCTATGCTACTTTCTCCCCACCCCCACCCTCCTCTAGCTTATCTCCACGCTTCAGGAATAAAGGCAGAGAGACTGATGAAGGGCTTTTGCCCGAAACGTCAATTTCGCTGCTCCTCGGATGCTGCCTTAACTGCTGTGCTCTTCCAGCACCACTAATCCAGAATCTGGTTTCCAGCATCTGCAGTCATTTGTTTTTACCATGTCATGTTGCGGCTGTACAGGACGTTGGTAAGGCCACTTTTGGAATATTGCATGCAGTTCTGGTCTCCTTCCTTTCAGAAGGATGTTGTGAAACTTGAAAGGGTTCAGAAAAGATTTGCAAGGATGTTGCTAGGGTTGGAGGATTTGAGCTATAGGGAGAGGTTGAATAGGCTGGGGCTGTTTTCCCTGGAGCATTGGAGGCTGAGAGGTGACCTTTATAGATGTTTATAAAATCATGAGGGACATGGATAGGATAAATAGACAAAGTCTCTTCCCTGGGGTGGGTGAGTCCAGAACTAGAGGGCACAGGCTTAGGGTGAGAGGGGAAAGATATAAAAGAGATCTACGGGGCAACGTTTTCACGCAGAGGATGATACGCGTATGGGATGAACTGCCAGAGGAACTGGTGGAGGCTGGTACAATTGCAACATTTAAAAGGCATCTGGATGGGTACACGAATAGAAAGAATTTGGAGAGATATGGGGCGAGTGCTGGTATTGTGGGAGAATCACTCAATGTTCTATAAAAAAACTACCAGGACATGCAAAAAATCCTTCACAAACTTAAACTTTAATCTTGCAAAATCAAAGCTGTAGGAGCTAGCAAAATGTCTTCCCTGACTCCCTACAAGCTCTTTGTTTTTCTCTAGTTTGTACAATTTGTTGGTCCCGTGCTTACCGGATAACATTAGCATAGCCAATCATGCTGGCTTGCTTTGTCTTTCTAAACTAATCATTGTCTGTCACACTGGTTCCCTCAATCACACTTAATCTATCACATTCCAACACCATAGAACAAAGAACAAAACAGTGCAGAACAGGCCCTTTGGCCCTTGATTTTGCGCCGATCTGTGAACTATTCTCAGCTCGTTCCCCTACATTATCCCATCATCATCCATGTGCTTATCCACCATTAGCTCATCTACCAGTGATTATCATCTTCAGCATTAGCTCATCTCCCAGTGATGTTAACTAGCCTATCACAATGCACTACCATTATCTGTTATTGGAGCCCTGTAACATGATCCTGGGCATACATTGCAATATTAAGTTAACTACATAACTGCCAGAATAACTTCCATACTGGCAGGTGGGACTAGGTTGGTTTGGGATATCTGGTCGGCATGGACGAGTTGGACCGAAGGGTTTGTTTCCATGCTGTACATCTTTATGATTCTATTAGTTTCCAACCAAGAAATTTGCCTATTGTTGTAATTCACTTGGCTTTGATTACATAAGTCTTTGAGCGGACTCAATTTAAACAACTGAATCATCTTCCCAATCCAGCATGAAATTTGTAGATATTTTTAATTAACTTGTTCAAATATATTATAACAGATACGAGTCAGTTAGGATTAAAACCGAATCTTCTGATCCAGAAGTATGGACTCTACCATCGTACTGCAGGAACCCGAGCCCCATGTTTGTAAACTCTCGATAAAAGCTCTCACATCAATTAATTTGAATTAAGGAAAGTGTAGTGAGCATCTTATTGGATACATGTCTTCCAGGTTCTAATTGAAATAAGCACCTTTGTAAAGCTATAAATTTTTCTATAATTTTGCTTGCTTATAAATATTGGAATTTTAGTTCATAACTTCAAATGCTTTATTTACAAAACTGTACTGAAAGCAATTTTAAAGCTGTAGAAAAATGTATATTTCAAAATCATGCTATTTTGGAAGTTCATTTCTGGTGTTCTTACATTTGACTGCATTCATTAATAACTTGTTTTTTTTCTCAGAACATTTCCAAAGTGTAAATTTGGGGACAAGTGCCTGTTTATTCATCCAAATTGCAAATATGACTCCAAGTGCATTAGGCCAGACTGTCCATACACACATGCAAGCAAAAGGACTACGGTAGTTCAAAAACAGCCAGGTTTGTACATTAAATTTTGCTTCATATATGTAGACATGAATTTTAATATCTAAAATTGCCAGAAAGTAAATTTGCATAAATGGTGAAAGTAACTGAATTCTGTAACTAGAATAATTGAATTACAGTGACTTTTTATGTTTTTACATGGTTTTGCTAATGAAGAATAATGCATCATCACTGCTTCACCATACCTTGGCCATGTGCCAAGTGCCAGCTTTGTGCCAAACTGCCCATGAATTGCTGCTGTCAGTTGAAGGCCATTTAAAATTGGGTTGCAACTGCCTAATATTATTTCAAATGGACCTTTTTAGAGCAGGCATCTGGACTGGATTATTTGTGATGACCCACACACAAAACAGCAATGTACAGATCCACTGCATTAACCAATATTAAACACGGGAGACATTATTTTATCCTTCTAACTTAGCAAGTTTTAAGAAGATTTGTAGCTCAGGTTGAGGTTCTAGATGTAAGTTTGCTCACTGAGCTGGAAGGTTCATTGTCAGACATTTTGTCACCATACTAGGTAACCTCATCAGTGAGTGGCCAGTGAAGCACTGGTGATATGGCCTGCTTTTTATTTATGTGTTTGGGTTTCCTTGGGTTGGTGATGTCATTTTCTGTAGTGATGTCATTTCCTGTTCTTTTTCTCAGGGTGGTATATGGGATCCAAATCAATGTGTTTGTAGGTAGAGTTCCAGTTGGAGCACCATGCTTCTCGGAATTCTCAAGCATGTATCTGTTTGGCTTGTCCAAGGATGGATGTGTTGTCCTAGCTGAAGTGGTGTCCTTCCTTATCTGTATATAAAGATACTAGTGAGAATGAGTCATGTCTTTTTGTGACTAGTTGATGTTCATGTATCCTGGTGGCTAGTTTTCTGCTTGTTTGCCCAATGTAGTGTTTGTTATGGTTCTTGCAAGATATTTTGTAAATGACATTAGTTTTGCTTGTTGTCTGTATAGGGTCTTTCAAGTTCATTAGCTCTTGTTTGAATGTGTTGGTGGGTTTGTGGGCTACCATGATGCCAAGGGGTCTCAGTAGTCTGGCAGTCATTTCCGAGATGTCATTGATATAGGGGAAAATGGCTAGGGTTTCTGGATGCGTTTTGTCTGCTTGTTTGGGTTTGTTACTGAGAAATCTTTAACGTAGTGTCACAACCCACAGCAGTTTCCTACTAAGGCAATCAGATGAGGCCATTCAATGTAGCAGCAATGGGATGGTTGTGTAGCCTTGTGCCCTGTGGTTGCAATACTGTTAATGTCAATATTTTAAATTCACAGATGATTCTCTTACATTTAAATGAAATGATTTGTTTATATGCATTGGTATATATGATTTTGGTTTTAGACGTACAAATCCTTTTTCAATAAGAAAGTAAATAACTTCAAATGCATTGTGATTTCAGATGCTGTTTCTTGTATTACATACTCCATTTAGGGGATTATTATTCATATTGACGCAATGTTGTTTTACTTGAGCACACCCACTAAAATGCTGGCAAGGACTTGCCACACTTCTGGCTTTTTCAATTCCACTGCCATCCTTCATCTCGGAAGTAAGGCAGATCTTAGAATGCTGTACCGTGGCATTAAATATTGTGTGTGAATTTTGGATTTTTTTTATAAGCAAAGCAATTTATTTGATTCTAAGTGCATTTTGTAATTCATAACATCTGATACCAACAGGTGATGGTGGAAGCCCTGCCTATCAGTTTCTCAAACTTTGTGCAATAGGACATGTTAAAATCAGGCTCCAATTTGAAACTGATGGATCTCTGGGAAATGGCAGTGTCATGAACTGCACAGATTGTACTGCTGTGATTTTCATTTGTGCCCGAAATTCACGAGGCAGTGGGAAAGAGATTGATTTTTTAAGTCAAGTAATCCTATTGTCTCAAGACAGCATAGTATGATTCAAGCAGGTGTAATTTGTACCAGAATTTGAGTCTTGCAGTCTCTATTTTTTTCAATTTTTCTCATAAATTCTTTGTTCCACATTAATTAGAATAACTTTATTGTACTGTAAATACACATCTAAGTCGTAGGGATGCAGTGCCTCCCCATGGTGGAAGGGCAGTGGAATGTACAATTACTGCATCACTAATTTGCAAAGTTTGTTTCCATTAAAATGAAATATTGGAATTAATCTATTAAAAATATTCACATTTTGTGATTAGTTAAAGTTTAGTGCATAAACACAGTAAACTGAAATTACTGGCATTTTACTCTGCTTTCACTTGTGGTACCAAAGTCTATTATCTAGCAAGAGGAAAGTACCTATTTAATTATTGACTTCGGACTTGTTCACAATGCATTTTTTAAAAAGAATTCTTGTTCTGCAGCACCCGCAACAAATCCAAGCAGTTCTTTGTGTCGATTTTTTCCAGATTGCAAAAAGATCGAGTGCCCTTTTATCCACCCAAAGGTATGCAAATTAACTTGAAACAATAAGAGGATTTATTTAAGTGAAAATATAAAAGAGAGTTGTGACTCTATTGTTATGTTGTTCTCAGCCATGTCGATTCAGCACCCACTGTAAGAGAGCTGACTGCACATTCTACCATCCTGCAGTTACATTACCTCCTCGCCATGCATTAAAATGGACCAGGCCTCAACAAAATGGGTAAATAACTTTCTGAAGTAAAAACTTTGTAGATTATGTAAATGTAAGTTCAGTAAATATTACATAAATTGTAGCATTTCTATCGGAGCATGTTAATATAGGCAGGTTTTGATTGCATGCTCATTTGGACCTACATTTTATAAAAACAAAGCAAAATGTTGGCTTCATAAGCAGGATCTGTAAGAATATAAAATGAATTGAGACTTCTTTTTACTTTTTCAGTGAATGATCGGTTTGGATCGTGCTTGATCGCATATTGTGGATATAAGGCTGCAAATGTTTGAAGATGTAGCATTTTACAATTTTGTATTATTTTTCAATATTGTTTAATATTGAAAGTCAAAAAGATTTTGATGTTAAAAATAACTTTCTCCCCAGTGTGAATTGCTTGATCATTTTTCCCATACATAGATGCAGCCTCACTAAGATTATTCAGTGGTGGGTTTTAAAGATACATTTTGTAACTTGTTTTGTGCTGTTCTAGAGTTTTCTACTGGATGATGAAATATCCAAAGAGAAATACCATTGTCTGATGTAACATCCCTTTTGTTAAAAAAAAAATTCTACAGTAAAAATTGATTTGAGGCACTTGTTTAATGAATCAGTTACTGTTGTATATTTGTAATTCCTGTATTTAGGGTCATACTTGTCATTCAGCAATATTTTTTAAATTAGTCGTAGATTAACATTGTACTTAGTGTTAAATCCCTTTGATTGTAATTGTTCTACAGAAACAATAATTACTTACAGAGGAACTTCGAAATTCAGATGTTTGGAATCCGGATTATCCGAATAAGATCTCAAGGTCCCGATTTCTTGGCTAACTGTGTTATCTAGCATTCAATTATCCAAACAAAATATTCCCTATCCGTGTTATTCGGATAGTCGAAGTTCCTCTGTCCTTCTGAACTTTACCACTGTCCAAAAGGGATCCAGTTATGCCACACTATGTCCCAGAAATTTGAAACCACAGCAGTTAAACATTTAGGGCACAACACTTCCTGAAACTAGTTTTGTGACAGAAAAAAAAAATCAACTTGAATATTATTTTATAAGCTATATTTTATTTCCATTGGGTTTTGAAATCAGTTTTTTAAAAAAATTATTCCGGTTGGGAATTGTTTGGTACCTTGAAATATGGTTAAGTGCAGTAACTAAGTTGCATGTTTGTTTTGGCTTCTCCAGGTTCCTCATTTGAAGTTAGTTATTGAAATGATGGCATTATTTGCAAATGAAAGAACTCTGTTTTTTGTTACAAAATTGCTTGCAGTCTTGTTTAATGACATAAAACTATGATTGCCAGTAATAAGACAACTGGTTGAATACAAAATAATTTTAAATCAACTGTACAATCTCCATCGGCAGGTAGATTCTGTTCCACTACTTGCATAGACCCAAACTTGTGGCTTGTTTGCAAATGCTCAAATGGTTCAAGTCAAAATGTGCCTGAGAAGATTGATTTAGTACCTACAGGCACAAAACATACAACTGGATTATCTTCTTAGTTGTTTACATTACCACTTGTATTTGAGTAATTACATGGTGTGATGTCAGCATTAAGAACATTATTTTGAATCAATGCATCTCAATTAACAGCACTTTCTGAAAAATGTTTCTTGCATTTCCCCTTGCAACATTTTATTTTGTTCTACAGAAGATCATACTGAGGAAGTTAGTAATGTTTTGATTTTCTTGTGCAATAGTCAAATTCATTAGCAGGACCCCATTAGGAATCCTTTTCTTGCCTAATTGTTTTTTCATGTCATTGATTTCTCTGGAACATGATTGGGAATTACAAGAGGTACAACAAAATCAGGAAATCATAATGGTTAAATTTCATTCATTTCAATGGCACAATGCATAATTTCAAGTATTACAATAATGCCATTTGATATTGCATAAGTTATAGTAAAATATAATTACCAACAGTGCAATTACTTGAAACTGATTTAAACTCATTCAGTATAATTTCACAATGATTAAATTTACATCAATAAACCATTCAAATGGACTTATTAAAGATGAATAAAATATTAAGTATTAAAACAGTACAGGTATTTAGTTTGCTTTTAGTTAACATATGAAACATTGTCATTGATGTAGGTGCCATGGTGGGGCAACTTATAAAACTTTTCACTGTATTTTTCATGTAAAAGTACATGTGACAAATTTCTACTCTATTCATTATATATATTAACATTACAGAAATTGATTAGCTATTACTCAAAGCTTGACGTCAGTAAAACTTAGACAACCAGCAGTTCAACACTTAGTGATTCTTCATAACACTGCACCCTGGGATGCTGTTAATATGTAGAATACACATCAAAACAACACACATTTACTATGTGCTTCAAAAAACTGCATTTCATTTGTATACTATATAAATGGAAAAATTATAATAATTTGCAGGATTGTCAATTTCATACCTGCAAATACATGATAAAAATTTTTTACACTGAACTAAATGTAATTGTTCAGATTGCCACAGTGATTGGTACAGTAGTGCATAGTGTACTTTGGCATGCTTGCTTCAGATTTTACACTGATTCAAATTTTACTCAGCTGGTACATTCAGGATGAAGGCCACTAGATACCATTCTGACTGTTCAGAAGACTCAACAGCATTACAACACTTTGAAAAGCACATTGTTTTAAGGCTACTTATCAAATCAACTACAGCACAAAGTGAAGATATTAAGCTTCTGTTATAACTAGCAGTATACTTACAGCACGTTGTTCATTTGTATATTGATAGAACTCAATTAACCATTTTCATGGCATTGCCACACGATTGTTTAGCAATTGTGTCCTTGACAACAGGACCATAGATGTAGAATGGTCAAAATAATTTGTACACCAGTATTGAAGTTTGAATACAAGCTCTGCCCTAAAGTTCGTGAACACTGTTACAACTGCATCAATATACACAAAGCTGTGCAGTAGAAAATCTGACAAATTGCCTTAAACCAAGATAGCTGAAAATCATCTTATACTTTGAAAGCAAACTGCCTTCTTAAATTGTTTTGCAGATAGTGCTTAGCTGCCTTATGTTCATACATTGAGCATTTCCAGCTTTATTTTGTAATGAATATCTTGATTCTTCTTTTATGATCCAAGCTTTTTCTCATGGCCATTTGTATTCTTTGTTTCTATTTTCATGAACATTTCCAGACAAACAAACTTGAATTGGGGAAAAAAATAAAAATTTAGTCTTTTTTAAATATAAATTCTTGAAATGACATTTAGCTTCTTGGATTGTTTTGTTTACTCAGTACATTGCATTTCTAAACACTTATTCCTACACTGATACCTTGTCTTTTTTTTCAGTTTAAATAATTCAAAACATACCTACAGTCTTGCCCTCCAGAACTGACAACGTATCTGTCTCCACTAGTGAATTTTATGTTGGCAATCTGAGCTGAATGACTTAGATACTTCTTATGTTTTGCCTGTGTAAGCAAAAGAAAGCACTTTTTCAGTAATTGAAGAAAATTCTGTTCTTATCAGCTATGCAGCAATGTGTATGTTAGAGCAAATTGAATGAATTAGTATCTTCTTAAAAAAAGTAAAACAAATTGCACAGCAGTTCAATATACATGACTAAACAAAAATGGGAGACAGAATCAAGAAAGGCTCATTAGGAGAGATTGTTTTAGAATGTAATAACTTCAGCAAAAAAGGAGATTTATGTATGAACTCCAAATTGTGACAAATAGATAGTGAAAGGCATAGCTGCTAAATAGGGTTAAAGGAGGGGTGTGCAGAAAAGGCCAGAGTGAAGAACAGTGTTAGGAGGGGAATGGGTACAGACTTGAAAGTTAGGTCTGAGGCCACCAGGGATTTTTAAAAAAATGATAATTTGACATTGTCTCATGGAATCAATGTAGGTCAGAACATGGGTACTGGCGACCTGGTGCCATTTAAAATGCAGGCAGAGTTTTAAATGAGTTGAGAAATTCAACGCAAATGGCATAAAGGAAACAGAAGATTGATCCTATGGAAATAATATGGGTTTAGAACTATGACAAGGGAAAGCTTAGGAAGAGATTTCATTTGACGGCACAGGAAAAGGATCAGCAGCAACTAAACAGTTGTTTCAGTTTTAAGAACACTCTTGAAGGAGTCAATAAATGAAACCAAGAATTATTATTTCAGACAGCAAAGATAATGTGATGGATCATTAAACCAAACAATAAAAGGTGCAGGTGTGAAAGACCATAGTGGAGGAACAAGCAAAAGAACAAAGATGGATGCATGTGATTGTGTTAATCAGCGGCCTCCGATGCATTATGAATCAAGACCGATGGAATATAAAAGTGCAGAAGTAAGTAATGAGGGAGAGTTTGTACATGTACAAGACAAATTTGCAAAAGGGAAAGAGAAATGAGTCAAGCAGCATGAAGGAGGTCTAAAATAGAAGATAATTGTGAAATAATACGCATTAATATAGAAAAAGCTATTTTTTTTAACTAAGTCCCCTAATCCTAACCTATTTCCAGTCAGTCTCCCATGATACATGGTTTTGACATCATTTCTTAACTTCTGTTCATCCAAAGCTTCAAATAAATAAACCTGGTCATTTCTCCCTCTGCCCACAACTTATTTAAATAAAAGCTCTGGAATTTTTTTTCTTTCTGCTACTTTTAACTCTTCTGTACCTCATTAACTTTTGTTCATCTTTCTATGGTCATCATTTTAAAAATAAATCTTATTAATTTGACTAAGTGATTCCTGACTTATTTGTTTTGGTTTAACCTTGATGTTTTACTTTGAGCTTTGGTCCCAGCATCTTTGCAAAATAAACTCACTGGATATAAAACTTGTGTTTCAAAGGTTTAGCATAACTGCTTTAGTGGGGTAATGTCCTATTTATGAAACAGAGGGTCTTTTACCATTTTAACTGCCTTGTTTTAATACCTTCAAAAATAGGAGAATGTATACCACAGCTCTGAACTTCCACCTCATTTTAAAATTGTAACATTTAGTTTATATTATCTCTAAATGTAGTTGTAGAGATGTCCAACACAAAACAGACCCTTTGGTCCAACTCATCCATGTCAATCAGATACCCTAACCTAATATTGTCCCATTTGCCAGCACTTGGCCCACATCCCTCTAAGCTCCTCTTAATCATAAAGCCATCCAGGTACCTCTTAAATGTTGTAATAGTTCAATTTCCACCACTTCCTCTGGTAGCTCAGTCCATACATACACCACCCTTTGCCTGAAAAGGTTGCCCTTGGGTCCCTTTTAAATTTTTCCCTCCTAAATCTATGACCTCACTTTCTGGACTCCCCCTCCCCAAGGGAAAATACTTTGTCTATTTATCTTATCCATGTCCCACATAATTATATGAATGTCTATAAGGTTCCCCCTTAGCAACTGATGCTCCAGGGAAAACATCCCTACCTTATTCAGCCTCTGTCTGTAACTCAAACCCTCCAACCCTGGAAATATCCTTGTAAATCTTTTCTGAATCCTTTCAAGTTTCACAACATCCTTATATATCATTGTTTACTATCTTGCTGTATTTTATACCTTCAAAGTTTCATAAATATTTTTTCAGACACAAGTCCAGGTCAATCTGCAGGAATGTCTTTTCAAGCATAGTCGCAAACTCTCATCCTGTGGGCTTTAAATTTGCTAACAAATCAAATACTTCAATGATAATTTTAGAAAGAGCGTAATGTACAACATCAATCATGCTACCTTTAAAGAACTCACTCAATTAAATCAACATATAATTTACCGTTATTGCATCACAAGAACTTTGCAAAAGTGTCCCTGAAAGGACGACAGAAACTGATTTAATGACATTGAAATGAGAATTGAATAAATACTTAGAGAAGGTGTGGGATTAATCAGGTAGCTCATTATTAGGACTGGTATCAGCACATGGGTTGAATTATCAGTTCCTCTGCCGTATGATTCAGTCATTGCTCTGTGAAAGGAATGGTAGGCTATCTGACCAGAGGCATGTTTTCTGAAGGAAACAGCAATGTAGAGTGGGTAGGATTGAATGATAAAGAAAATATGAAGGCAAGAGGGCTGTGATTTGGAGAAGGGCAGAAGTTAATGGAAAGTTACAGGGTAGTTAACAACTGTATTACAACAGAGTAATGTAAATCAGGAATATAACATTTCTCTGGAAAATATTATGTAAACAAAGAACTTTAGAGT
Source organism: Hemiscyllium ocellatum (assembly GCF_020745735.1). Classification (NCBI taxonomy): domain Eukaryota; kingdom Metazoa; phylum Chordata; class Chondrichthyes; order Orectolobiformes; family Hemiscylliidae; genus Hemiscyllium; species Hemiscyllium ocellatum. The sequence continues at coordinate 85,795,691 of NC_083408.1, forward strand.
TAGCTGATTATAATGCCACAATTCATGTCACTTAAGCATCCTGTCAGTAAAATATTTCTGGAACTTAGGGAGAGAATCTTAAAAATTTGCAACTGGAAAATAGGTTTTTTACTAAATTGGACCCATATTTCAAGAAGTTAGGAAGTAAAACTTACAAATTTCTCTGTGCATGGAAAGTCGAAGAGTTTCACCAAGCCAAAATCATCGCCTGTTACAATGTTCAGGCCCGAATGAGAGACACAGGCACAGTTCACATCAGCTTTATCGAGATTTCGAGACCAAATTCCAATGACCTCATCACCCAAAATACTACAAGAAAGAAAACTTGTAAATTGCAAATTTAGCCCTTTGAACTTGACTGGGCACATCAGTTAAACATCTGTGCTTCATAATTTTGTGTCACATCCATTCTAAGTTGAAGCTTCATTCCTGACGATGGGCTTATGCCCAAAACATCGATTCTCCTGCTCCTCAGATGCTGCCTGACCTGCTTTTCCAGTACCACACACTCGATTCTAAGTTGATGATAACCATTGTATTTTGTAATATTACAAGTTGGAAGTTTTTCAGATACTTGTCCACTCTTTAGTTTGTTGGTAACGAAGATGGACTTCAGTTTGCCTTTGTGTAGTTTCAGCTTTTATATAAGTGACGCAATTTTTCTAAGCTACAGTCAGAGCTCTGGCCATTCCTGTTTGCATAAATCTCAATCTGCCATTAAAATAACAAATTAGAGCATTTCCAAACAAAAACAACTTGACAGTGGTACCCATACATATTTTATTAACACTGCTTTAAATGGATTTATGAGAGAAAAAAGCCTTTTATTAAATGTCTACTCTGATGCAAGCAACCCCCACCAAAAATTACTTAAGACTGTAATGAGTAATTTACTAGTCTAATTGGTGTATTTGGTTTCTTAGTAAATTAAAGATTCAAAAACTTAATTTCTTTTAGGTGTAAAATAATTGAATTTTAAGAGGCTCCTCACAGAACAAACATATCAACAACATAAATTCACCATGCCCATTTTTGACATGTGGGTGGCACTTATTTCCAGCTTTGTACTTTTTCAAACCAACATTAAAATGGAAATCCTGTTTCAGTTCAAACTAATGTACTTTAAATTTCTAAATTCTTAGGATATCTGATGGTGTTGCATGCCCTAGGAGCTAAAAAGAAACTCAGTCATTTGTTCAACATACTGAAAAAATTCATCTTAAATCCTATGGTTTAGGAAAACAGAATGCTGATTGATCAAGACTCAGCTCCTTCCTGAATCAACAAATTAGAAGTTAATGGCACAGTGTCATCCTTGGAATAAATTAGGCTAATCTTAAAGTTTTGAAAATTAACCCAGTTTCCAATTAAAATAAATGGGTAATGTTGCGTATAAAAAGCATTCAGAAAAATGTTTTTAAAAAAATTGTTTTCAAATCAAGTTCGCAATAACATATGAACTGGTGAAATGAATTTAAAAATTGACTAAAACGATTATAGAATTATAAAATCTGTACAGTATGGAAACAGATCCAACAAGTACATACCGACCTGCCAAAGAATATCCAAAGAGACCCAGACTGATTCCTTTACCACTATTACTCTACATTTACCCCTGACAAATGCATCTTTAGCTGGTCTGGCTTACGTGTGACTCAAGACCCACAGCAATGTGGTTGACTCTTAACTGCCCTGTGGGCAATAAATGCCAGCCTAGCCAGTGATGCCTCACCCAATGAATCAATAAAGAAAACTAAACAGCCTGCAGTGAGGTGTCTGATCAAAAGCCTTCTGAAAATCCAGATATACTGCATCCATCAACTCCCCTTCATTCATTTTGTTAGTAACATCCTCAAAAAGCCTTCAAATTTGTAAGGTGCAATTTTCCATTCACAAACCCATACTGATTATGCCTAATGTGACCTTTTTTAAATCTAAATGATCATTTATCATGTCTAGCATTTTCCCTACTATTTGTACAAGGCTGATGAGTCTGATTTTTACTGTTTTTCCTCTTGCTGTCTTCTTACCTAGTGCCATGACATTTGCAAGCTTCCAATCAGCAGAACTCTTTCCCTAATCAATGGAATTTTGGAAGATAATCATCAATACATCAACTATCTCAATAGGCATCGACTTCAACAATTTGGGATGTTGATTATCGGGACCTGAGAACTTACCAACTTTCAGCCCCATTAATTCCTCAAGTACAATCTTCTCACTTACGCTAACTTTCTTCAACTCATGAATTAAAATGGCCACAAGAATGACCTAACCCATAGATTGGCTAAATTTATGAAATCCATAATGAAATTAACATTTTATCCAAAGAAAAGAAAAGCTATTTCTGCCCCCAATCCTTGGGGTCAAAGAAAGAGAACAAAATTTCATTTCACGCTTTGATTCACCATTTTGAGAGTTTCCACACATTGAAGATTGAACTTTGCTAAAAATAAATCTTCAGCATACTGGGAATATATAATCAGGTAAAAACAAGGACTGCAGATGCTGGAAAAGCACAGTAGTTCAGGCAGTATCTTAGGAGCAGGAAAATCGATGTTTTGAGCAAAAGCCCTACAACCAGTATATTCAAGCTATTTTTCAAGGTCATGTTGGATTTTAGACAACAGAACTGAAACTAGAACTAAAAAAGGCCCTCTTTCTCTCTCAAGTAGTAAAGCATACAGTTACAGGCCTGATTGGAAAGAAACAGGAGGAAGCTGATAATGTAAACGATAACTGCATTATTTGTTACCACTGACGTTCAATAGCCAGACTAATAAACTGGACACTACCAATTTAACTGTCTAAGAGCCAGTAAAGTCCTAAGTGATTGCACAAAGGCTACATGTTGAACTTTCATCTTCATTTTTTTTCAGGGTTAGGTGATCAATTGTTCTTTAATTCAAGGAAGTCTTGTGATTGGCTCCTTATTGATTAGTACAAATTAGTTAGCATTTTAAATGGAGAAAGGTAGTGGTATGTGCTCAAACAGAACTTAAACCTTTGTCAAATCAAATAAGAGAGGTTGAAAGCAGGGGAGCCAGTTCACTCTCCCCTCGCCTGGTTTTAACAGCAGAGCTAAAATATCATCAACAAAGGTAGGAAAATAAATACTGAGCTCGAGTTCAATATTTCTGATTGACATAAACCTGTTTTACTCCCAAAAGAGCACTGGGGTAAATTTTCAGCTGGAAAATAGAGACTGTGTGTGCACTACTCCATTCAATACCTCAAGTGAGATAAGGTTGAACAGGGTGTTCTAACTAGGTAAAAACAATGACTGCAGATGCTGGAAACCAGATTCTGGATTCTGGATTCCGGAAAAGCACAGCAGTTCAGGCAGCATCCAAGGAGCAGTAAAATCAACGTTTCGGGCAAAAGCCCTTCATCAGATGTACTAACTGCTGTCTGTGAATTCATTTGCCCACTTAGCATTTTACACTGGAGCTGCTTCAACTTCTGCTTCTAGATTCAATGGTGAACAGAGTGTGCAAAGTTGGGTGAATGTGAACATAGTTGTGGTTGCTGTTGTGCTTTGAAGCTCCAGATGATCTACTTAGTTATATGCTGCTGAGCACACTTTTTATCTACTCTGAAAACTTTAAATACATCTTTTCTGGTCAGTGTGGAACAGTTAAGGAAGGGTATAATTGGCGATCAAAAGGTTAAATTATTCATGTAAGTATAGTACTGAGTGGATTTTCACCTTGGGACTTGCTCAGAGTTCCAAGATGACTTGATTTCAGTAATTGTGGCTCCTAATATCAGAACATTCAAGTTATTAACTGTTTAGCTCTTCACAGAGGTTCCTGTATATACTGCATACATTTAAATTTCTGGGATCTACAGTAATTTGCTTTTGAAAGGACATAATACATAGATCAAAAATGAAAAAGAAAAGAAACCTGACTCGAGAGTAAAGAGCATGACCCATGAGAAAAATTTAGAGATCCATGTTAAAGGGAAGCAGTAAACATTTAACAGTTTAGCCTTGCAATGAGAAGCATGCTTAAGTTAGCTTTGATATGTATAAAATATTGTAAATGATAGAGAGAATATACACAGGTTATCATTTGGAAGAAAATTTTGGCAAATATATTTTTAATTAACTTATGGAACATGGATATTGTTGGCTAGGCCAATATTTATGGCCCATCCCTAATTGCCCCTGAAGATAGTGGTGATCTTCCTTCTTGAACCACTACAGTCCATGTATTGTAGGTAGATGTCATTAAAGAGAAACTTTCAAGACTTTTATCAAATACATTAAAGGAACACTGGTATCGTTGGTGGCTTGAAAAATAATTTGCAGGCAATTGTGTTCCCATGTCTCTGCTGCTTTTGTCTATCTAGATGGTACTGATTTCTGCAGAGGATCTTGTAGATGGTACATACTGTTGCTACTTAACACCAGGGATGAAGGAACTGGATGTTTGTAGATATGGTCTCAGTCAAGCAGGCTGCTTTGTCCTGAATGGCGTCAAGTTTCTTGAGTGTTCTTGTACTTCACTCATCCAGGCAAGTGGGGAGTATTCAATCACTCTCTTGACTTTAGATAATGGACATACTTTGGGGGGGTAAGGAGGTGAATTACTCACTACAAATTTCAAGTATTTGATTTGCACTGTAGCCTCTGTATTTAGACAACCAGTCCAGCTTAGTTTCTACTCAAAGTTACCCCCAGAATGTTGATGATGGGGTTTCAATGATGATGATGATGCAATTAAATATCAACGGGTCAATGGTTAGATTCTCACTTGTTAGAGTTGGTCATTACCTGGCACTTGCTTACCACTTGTCAGTCCAAGCCTGGATGTTACCAGGGGCAGTTAAGAACTGCTTTATTCGAAAGGATAAGATTTTGGACAGTATGTGCAACAGTTCAAAATATATTTGGATGCTACAAGATGAGTTTGGCTAACATTAGGATTATAAACTTTAATGTAACAAATGGATTCTCCCATCCTTTGTTTTTCTCCAAATTTGGTAACAGAAAAGTTTGCCTCAGCTATAGCAGTAGTCGGATACAACTACTCAAATTATGTAAGTGGACTGCTAACTGTATTAGTGTCCCCTTTTTAAACCAGTGCATTAAAGGTACAAAGTAAGAGCAACTTAAAAAGTTTTGTTCACCTGGTCCAAGTAGCCCATGTTATTCTTTCTATCTGAGACTGTTCAGTAACTTGCTTTCCCAAAGGCACCTCATAAACCAGTCGTTTGTATGATCCAGTAGAAACCTGTAAAATTAGTAATCCTGATTTTCACACAGTAAACATCAATATAAAAATGACAATCATTTGAATACGTTTGCTTAGATGAGCGAACCATAGAGTTATACAGCATGGAAACAGACCCTTCAGTCCAACTTGCCTATGCCAACCAGATAGTCTAGATTAATGGGTGGCAGAGTGGCTCAATGGTTAGCACTGCTGCCTCACAGCACCAGGGACCCCGGTTCGATTCCCGGCTGTCTGTGTGGAGTTTGCTCATTCTCCCCATGTCTGCGTGGGTTTCCTCCAGGTGCTCCGGTTTCCTCACACAGTTCAAAGATGTGCATTTCAGGTGAAATGGCCTTACAAAGTTGCCCATAGTGTTAAGGTGCATTAGTCAGGGATAAATATAGGGTGGGGGAATGGGTCTGGTTGGGTTGCTGTTCGGAGGGTCGGTGTGGACTTGTTGGGCCAAATGGCCTGTTGCCATATTGTAGGGAATCTAATCTAACCTAGACCCTTTTGCCAGCATTTGACCCATATCCCTCTAAACCCTTCCTATTTACCCACCCATCAGGATGCCTTTTAAATGTAATTGTACCAGCCTCTACCACTTCCTGTGACAGCTTGTTCCATACATGCACCACCCCCTGTGTGAAAAAGCTGCCCCTCAGGTCCCTTTTAAATCTTTCCCCTCTCACCCTAAACCTACACAGTTTAGTTTTGGACTCCTTGATAACAGAGTAGACTTTACTTTATGGATGACAATACTGTAAGTATTATCCTATATATAAATTTTCCTTTGTCATGCAAGCTTGATACATTATGATTCAGGATGTGGTTGACATATGTTATATCTAGAGAAATAATGATTTTGGCATTTAAATTTCATAAGATGTTATATTTAACAATTTTTTTAATGAAATTACATTTTAAAACTGTGAGGTGATTAAAAATGCTCAGAATATTACCTCAGTGGAGAATTATCTATTTCAAATTGCTTTAAAATGTCTTGTATTCAAATTAGATTGTTTCACATTATTTTAGTTGTTTTATTCATTAACAGAATAGTAGTACTGTTGGCAATGCCAGCAATTATTGAACATGTTTAATTATGTTGAAGGGATGTACCTTCAGAACTGCTCTCTTACGTAGCTTAGCAAGTGATTCAGAGTGAACCACATTGCTGTGGATCTGGAGTCACGTAGTGCAAACTGGATCAGGGTGGTAGGTTCCTTTCCCCAAAGGATATTAAAGTACCAGCCATAACTCAATTACATGCTCTCCATTATTGATGCTATATTTTCTATTAATTGCAATTTCGTTTCATTGTATTTTGGTGCCCTAGCTACTATGGTGGAACTTAATTTCTCCAAATCTGGGTCTAGGCATCTGCATCAAGATCCCTTTAACATAACCAATATGGTACCATTCCTGTTGATCCTTAAAATTCTGTAAAATCAAAATAAAGAGAATGCAGTTAATACCTGAATGTAATTGCTGTCCGCGGAGAAGTCAATTTGGAGAACAAAGCTGGCAATATCTCGACAATAACTAATTCGATTTAGTGCTGGTCCTAACGTGAGGTCATAAAAGTCAATGGCATTCTCACACGTCCCCACAGCCAAATACTGAGAGCTAGGACTGAACCTAAACAAGACAGACATTTTAACTATCAAGTGTATCTTGTATAAAGATACAGTGCAGGAAAAATGAAAAACTCATGGAAATTTACAAAACGCTACCATAATTTTGTATAATTAAAACTTAAAGCTATCAAGTATTAAGATTTTTGTCTAACAGGTCCAAAGAGCCACCAATTGTGCAGAAACTGCAAGGTGATCCATCATATCTCCATTTCCAATGTATGAATATATAGAAGAACTTGACACCTGGAAATTTGCTTATATAAATATACAGAGAAGGTGATCACCCCAAAATGCCATAATTTTATATTATTCATGTAATAGTTACTTTATACATATCTATTGGTGCACATTTTATTTTCCAATTAAAGATGAACAAAAATCAGATTGCACAATACAATAAAATGCATTAGACATGACTTCTTTCTTATGATACAAATCTAACTATATTTCAGAGGTAGTTTTCAATTGTAAAGTGCGTTTGGACATCTGGAGACCATGAAAGGTACTATATAAGAACAAGTCTTTCTTTCATAAAGATCAACAGTATTATTTCAAATTTAATGACTGGCATTCTTGAGTTTGTTCATGTTTGCTTACTTGATGTCTTGAATGGCAGATCTCCTGTCTCGTTTCTTGCCCCAGATTGTTAATGATGTCACCACAAGTATAATAAACTCGCCATTTTTCATACCAATAGCTACCATGTCTCCCTCTGGGCTGTAAGCAACTGTTCGAGCAGGGTGTCCCAAGTTTACTTTATTCAGCATCTTCTGTTACACAATTAAAAATAAGGGCTTAGAGCTGAAAATGCACATTAAAATGTCCTAATTTACTATCTAGTAGAATAGCCTTCTAATATATAAAAATGTTTCAATGCTTATTTTGCAGAGGGAGTAAAAGTAACTTTCTTCATTCTTAAAATTCCAAAAGTATAAACTGAAAGCCAGTTTATTCCACAAGGCTTGTTTCAGTTTTTAAGGAAATAGTACAGGGCTCTCAATGTACCTTCAATACAGTTTGATACTATGTAGTTTCCCAATGTCATTACTCTCTCCATGTTTATGATTGAAACATTTTCCTCTGACAATATTTGTTTCCAAATTCAAGCATTTTGGTGAAATCCTTTCCTGCATTTTTTTTTAAGAACAGTGAAACAATATAAAACTAGGAAATAATTTGTGGTTAAAATTTAGCATAAACAGTCATCTTTATGGTTTATCTTAGACCCTATTTCTCTTATAATTATCAACTTTAATTACAAATAGCTTGCTCATTCTGACAGCATTATGGCAGTCAAATATTGACACATGATCATAATGTTACTAACTACCAAAATAATTGCTTGCAAAGTTTTTTTTAATAGCCATCATGTAATGTTGTACACACTTGCCTTTTCAGCAATGTCCCATAATCTAACAGTCCCATCTTCTGCTGCAGACAGAAAGATATCTTTAATAGGATGGGTTGAAAGACCCCAGATTGGTCCATCCATGTGATTGTTAATTAAAATGTTGCATGCAGCATTCTTCTCACCAACCTCGATGATCTCTGCATTTCTTGTTCCAACCAGAATTTTTCCCTATTAATAAAAAACTTTAAAAATTCACCATAGATATCTTTGAACTTAGTTATTACAGAATACAGCATTTATGTATCTGTTATTCCTAATTTTTTACTGGTGTTCCAACATTGCATAACATAAAAATAAAAGGACAGCAATGATTTTAAATATGCATATACAGAGTAATTAATATCCACATTTTAATCAATACAAAGCTACATTTGTTAATTTTACAAATTACAAAATTGGAATGGATCCCTCCCAAAGTTGCTGTAATGGCACCTCAGTGTGGTCCAGAGCATCCTGGAGGAGATTTAAAAAGATATATTTAAGATGTTGGTGATAGTGACATGACATTTATCACCTATTACTAGTTATCCTAAGAAATTGGCAGTGCCTGCTGCAGTCTTGTGATGAAGGTCTTCTCAACAGTACTGGGTAGGAATTTTCAGGATATTCTTCCAGTGATTATGGAGAACTGATCATATCTGAATCATGAAAATGGAATAGTATTCTGTTGGAGCTAATGGCATTCCCACAATGTGAGTGCTCTTGATCTATTTGATGATAGGACTTGTGCTGAGGAATAAGTTTCCCATGCAAGTTGGACAGCACCACCTGACTTAACAGAAATTCAACTGAATAACCACACTCTTCATCCACTGAGCAAAATCTTTGTTTTCCAGCCTCAAACACAGGCAGAGCTGCTGACATGTTCACTCTCATGAAACCAAAGCCCGATTATCCTCCCTGTTCCATTAAAGATTAGGATGACTATCCCCACAGCACAGCAAAAATTTAAAAGACCTTCCCTCAACTTCACTGAGAACAAACTTGCCCTGTCCCTTTCTTGTGTGAAGGACAAATCTTGCTGCCTATTGTTTACATGCACCCTTTCCATTTAGAACAATTCCTGCCTCCTGTAAACAGTAATGCACCTCACCTGTTGGAGTTCAAGTCTACCATTTCCCCAGCTGCTGAAAAATAACACACTCAAAACCAACTAAGCACTATCCTCCATTCTCAAGTTCCTTATTCCTTAATGCTATGAGAAAAGACAGGTGAAACTGGCCCTGGCTAGAGAGCAAATATTTCTATCACTGATTGGAAAATTGGCTGTGGCATAGGTTACCTTTATATATTCTATTGTCTTTTTCTCTTGTCCCATTACCTTCAACAAAATCAATAATGTTGTTGAGTGCCAGTTGATTAGTGGAGCAGGCATCACCAACGAATGAATAAATTAATAAAGGATAACCCAAGGCCATATTTTGCAGGAATGGGGGAATTTTGTGGCATACAGAGTTGATTAGACTTTTACTCACATCCTTTGACAAAAAATGCTTTTGCACTGTGATCTTCTGGAAATGTGAGTTTATTATGAGATGGAGAAGCCATCAGGGACCAACAATGCCCAAAACCCCCTAGCCAATGAAATGTTAAGATCAACAGAGAAGGAGGATGTATTAGAATCACAAGGTACAGAGAGATACAAGATGAGAGAAGTAAAGTAAACTGAGAAAAAGAAAAACAAAGCAAGAATAAGCCATTACAATAAAAATGTGACTTTTTAGTAACGTTAAACAAACATAGAAGATTATACACAAACAAAATTCAACTGTTGACATAGTTCAATTCCTGATCCAGAGAGGTCAATTAGCAATGTATTATCAATTTTAAAATGTTGGTTCCAACTCTAACATTTCTGTGTTGAAAATACTGGGTAATTAATGTGCAAGTATAGTACCTGTACATATCTTAAATAACAGCCAGGTGCTGTTGCATGAAGTAAGTGGAAGAAAGGCATGAAGAGCAAGTGCTAGAGGCTCATCACTTACCAATTCCTCCCCTGCACTTACTTGCCAGTTGTGTACTGAATGTATAACAGTAAGCACTGTCAGCACAGCCTTAATTTCCAAGTAAAATTTGTTCGATAAATTAGTAGAATAGCAGGTACCAAGTGATTTAATGGAACTGATGCTATCCGATACACTGACTTTTGTTGATATCCTTGTCAACTTACTTTTACAAGTTCTAAGAGTGCTTAATTTTCAAGGCATAAAGCAAGAAACTAAAAGTATCTAAATTTGAAAGTATTCACTTCCACTTCTTGAGTTAATACTTGGCTTATTTCCTGTACTGCATAATTTCCTCAATTACATTGGAGTTCAAATGCTATGTGATATTGAGTCCCATTAGCTGATAAATCTCCTAACATATGAGCTTTGTTTTAACTAGTGCTATAGACATACCTTACATCTGCAAACTGAACGCACAGTGTCCATTGCTTGCCCAGTTTCCAATCTGAATGCACGACAACGTTTCAGTTCCTGATCCCACAATTTAACTGCTCCTCCTTCCTTTGACCTGATAAAACAAAATTATTGTCTTGGTTTCAAACATCTCTTTCTGGCACTGGTATATGTTCCAGTGTTCAAAGATGCAAATGTAAACAAATCCTATTTATATAGGATCGCTATGCTTAGGAAAACATTATGAATTACTAATTAAGACAATTGATCTTAACTTCAGAAGTAAGGTGATTATGACTATCCTTCGCACCAAGGCAACGATGAGCTTTAGTTGTTATGATCCTTACTGAGACCACCAAATTTATATTATGATCTGGTTAGGGACAAGTAGCATTTTTATTTTAAGTATACAAAACAGGAAATTCCAGGTAATTATTGTGAAAATTAAGCCACAAGATTCCATAGTTTTGAACAAAATAAACTTTACAATATATAGTGTTTTAATCAATCTACCATGCACACAATTTATTCATTAAAATCCAGAATTAACATGAGATGAATATGGGTTAGCCAATAAACTGTGATCAAACATACCACCGAGCACATGAGACGGCAATACAGTCAAGACTAATCACATGAATTTTCAGCAACCCACAATCAAATCGGATTAAAATTGTTAACTCCTTCATGTGAGTTATCAAATATTCAAAACCTAGCCTGTAAATGTCCCTAAACACTGCCCCAACTTGGACTGCCTCAATGACAGTGACAGCTACCTCAGCCATCTAATGGTTCAGTATCACCAGAGCTAACTCTCAGCTTCACAAAATAGTTCCTGGGATTTGAGTCTTAACCATCTCAGTGACACAGAGCCACCAGACAGCTTTTAAAAACTTTTTAAAAAAAATTCATTAATAGATGTGGGTGATGCTGGGTTCAAAGGATAGTTATGAGTCAACATATTATTGTGGATCTGGAATCACATTTCGGCCAGACCAGGTAAGAATGGCAGATTTCCTTCCTGAAAGGACATTTAGTGAACCAGACGTTTTTTTCTTTAAATGACAATGTTTGCCAGAATCTTTTTTTATTCCAGATTTTCATTGAATTAAAATTTCATCATCTGCCAATGGTGGGATTTGAACCCATGTCCTTAATCATTAATTTGGAGTTCTGGATTACCAGCCAATGAAGTTACCACTACACCACTACTTCCTCTGACATCTAAAGCTGGGACTTCTCCAGACCCCCAACTGCAGAGAGCAACCATGCAATTCCTGGTGTTTTAGTGACACAATTTCCCTTAAACTGGTTTTTTGTGACCTATTAAAATACATCCAGAGTGAGCCATTCTTATTACTGGGCAGAATCAAATATAACTGGTGGTGGAACATCCTGTGCTTGTTTAACAGTCTCTGTAGTGCAAGCTTTCACACCACAGAAATCCAGAAAATGGATTTTACTGCAGTAGAATTGAAGTCAATAGAAAATCAGGGGAATCTCTTCACTGGCTGGAGTCATACTAAGCACAAAAGAAACGGGTTTGTAGTTGTCAGGGGCCAATTATTTCATCCTGAAAATGGAGTGGCTATGAGAGAGGCCTGGCTTGAAGAAGGGCAAGACTTGATTTTAAATATTCATGAATAAAAGTTGTTCGATAAGACGGGAAAGGAGGAGGAGTGATGATATTGGTTAAAGAGATTATTGCAATGCTACAGAGAGAGAGAGAGCCTCCCAGAGGGGTGATGGAAAGAACGCATGAGCTAAGAACAAAAAATGTGTAATTGTGATACTAGTTGGTTGACTATAAATTATACAAAGTAGAGAGGATGTAGATTAACAATTTTGTGAGGAAAGCACAGAATAGTTACATTAGGGAATGTTAACTGAATAGAGGCTAGGATAGTGGTAGCAAAAATTGTAAAGGGCAGAAATAGAAGATTTTGATAATACTGCCTGATGCTCAGTGCCTATGACAGGATGACGAAGGGACATGGGCCCTTGACTTCAACTCCAGTGCCCTTCATGAGGAGACAGGGTGGTGCCTGCAGCAATGAGACAATAGAGGATAGGCTCCAGCATGGTGGTTCATCGGTTAGCACTGATGGATTTCAGTGCCAGGGTCCTGGGTTCAATTCCACCCTTGGGCAACTGTGTGGAGTTTGCATGTTCTCCCCTGGTCTGCATGGATTTCTGCCAGGTGCTCTGGTTTCCTCCCACAGTCCAAAGATGTGCCAGTTAGGTGGATTGGCCATGCTAAATTGCCCATAGTGTGCAGGCTAAGTGGGTTAGCTACGGGAAATTCAGGGGTAGAGGGATGAGTCTGGGTGGGATGGTCTTTGGAGGGTTATTGTGGACCCAATGGGCCGAATTGCCTGTTTCCACACTGTAGGGATTCTAGAAGTTTTTTTCTCAGGAGACTTAGGAGGTGCCCAAACCCTCAGCCACCACCTGCAATCCCAAAAATTAGGAGGGTAAAGCTGCAACTCAGCATGATACTCTTAGCAAGTCTAGGGCTGGTTCCCTCCACCTCAGTGTGACTTGGGAGTTATTCTAGATTAAGGAAAAGAAAAAGAAAACCTTCTCTGGGCCCACAGGTTATGTAAGCGACATTTCATTGTAAATACAGTTTTTATTAGTAAACAGCAAACTTTATTGACCAGCACCTGTGGGACCAGGTGTCTGCTGGTTTATCAAATAATCAGATGTGTGCATAACCGCAGTAAACCCTGACCAAACAAAGCTTCAAGACATCAACATCCATCAAAAATTCCACGTAAAAACATCAATATACCTCCTAAACTCAACTTTAAAAATACACTAAGTAATATAAATGTAATGCAAGGTCTATATACTGTTATACTTATTTACAGAATAAATACCAGGACTTCGCATTAGAGTCAGAGATGTACAGCATGGAAACAGACCCTTATTTGAGATATATAATTTTTGTTAGTTTATTAAGAGTTCCAATTGATAAAGTGCCAGTTACAAAGTTTACTGAGTCACCTTTTATCATTAGCTGTGTATGTCATTTTAGTTGCAACAAGAAGAATTAAGGTACAGAGACTTGCCATCTTTAACAGCACGCAATGTTCTAACCCTGTCTGACCAATAGCTATCCTTTCCAAACTAGCAGGAAATTTTGTTATTATTGAATAAGGGGGTTTTGGATGTTGTGGAGATCTCCATCAGTTTGTATCCTTGTTAAACATAGGAAATTTGTGAAAAGATCAAATGGTTAAGATATATTTGCAGTTGGGATTATGTAGACACGATGGCCGCAGCATCAAAACATTTACAGTGAAATGTAACCTAATGCAAGAAATCCATTGTATAGGGTTCACATGTCAGCCTGCCTGACACTTCTTTGTGTAGAACGCTGAAGAAGTTGTTCCTTCCAGAATATCCTCATTGTCTCATTTACAATGCAGGTCCTCATAATTCATCACAATGCCTCGACACATCCTCCAGTTGTATGCAGCAGAGAATCCAAGAATTAAAAGCAACATCCTCTCTCTGGATGGGACTGTGATGAATCCCTCAGACATGACCTGCTTGGAACCTGATGTGCAGGAGACATACGTACCCCTATGATTCCATCTGTAAGAAAGTGTTACATTGTAGATACACTAGCATTATGACATGACAATCTGATCACCAAAACCAGATTAGCAACAGTACACCCTCATCTGCACAGTATTCCATGCAAAACGAGTGACTATGGGTCTCCTGCATATTTGCCACATCATGAGGGCAGCTATAGCGAGCGGTCCAACAGCAGGCAGGTGCTCCACATCTGCTGGAGGCTGATGATGATTCTGGGCTTCCAAATGCATGCAATTTTCATCCATTCATGTAGATGTACTTCATGTAGGCCTTGTGGGTAATTTCACAAGCAAAACAGCTCTTCGGTAATATGATGCTGAGCAGTCACAGCACACCAATAACATTGAACAGCATCCTACAGACTTTAGGATGTGGAGGCCTTTGACAAGGAGGCCAATGGGATGCCACTACATGGACATTATACATTGCCATAATTCAGATGTTTTAGTGCACAATCTCTCACAGCAATATGAACTTCTCCCACCAACCCCAACTCCACATTAAAAAAAAGGCAGCACTGCATTTAGGATCATAGGATAGGCATTTTCCAGTCATAAGTGGCGAAGGAACCTTGAAAAGTGGGACTTCTTGCAACTATTGTGACTCTTAAGTTCATCTGATGTACTTCACAGCCTTAGTAAGATTTAATTTATAATGTTGAATAATATGATTAAGTCAACTTATGGCCTGGAGTTTTAGTGACTTGCTGTGTCAAATTTGAGGTCCACCTATAGAATTAAGTGATAACAGATGACTTTCACCTATACTGTGCGGATGCCTGGTTAATGTTATTGCCTCTTGAAGTGTCTCACATCGCTTAATAGTAGATCTCACTCCCTCAGAGAGAGGAAAAACACTTACTTCAGCCACTCTGGGTATGATGGCTGTTACTTTTCATTTCCATTTGACACTTGATTTGAATGAGAATACAAAACACCACCAATAACACTACACAGAGTGAAATGCAGGTTCAGTCTATCAATATAGGGTGGCCCTTCAAACTTTGATTTTCCGTTTTGCCCTGCCCTCCCTTACAACCTTATCAGCTTTACTCTTGCTCACATTCCTCAAGATGTACGATATAGGAACAGAATTAGGCCATTTGGCCTATCATGATTGCATTACCATTTGATCATGGCTGATATGTTTCTCAACCCCATTCTCCTGCCTTCTCCCATGACCTTTGATCCCCTTATTAATCAAGGGCCTATCTATTTCTGTCTTAAAGACATTCATTGACTTGAACTCCACAGCCTTATATGGCAATGAGTTCCACAGATTCACCACCCTCTGGCTGAAGAAATTCCTCCTCATCTTAGTTCTAAAAGTTCATCCTTTCACACTGAGCTTATCCTCTTGGGTCCTACTAGTGGAAACATCTTCTCCACTTCTACCTTCTCTAGGCCTCTCAGTTTTTTGCAAGTTTCAATCAGATTCTCCTCCCAAGAACAGACCCAGAGGCCTCAAATCTTTCCTCATGTGACAAGTCTGAGATCATTCATGTGAACCTCCTCTGGATCTCCTCCAATGCTAGCATATCCTTCCTTATGGGACAAAAAAAACAGTTCACAACATTCCAAATGCAGTCTGATCAGAGACTTATACAGCCTCAGCAGTACAACTCTGTTGGTGTATTCTAGCCATCTGGAAATGAATGCATTGCATTTGCCTTCCTAACTGCTAACTGAACTTGCATGTTAACCTTCAGAATTCTGAGCTAGGATTCCAAAGTCTCTTTGGCTTCAGATTTCTGAAGCCTTTCTTCATTTAGAAAGTTGTCTTCTCTATTCTTCCTACCAAAGTGCATAACCTCATACTTCCCCACTTTGTATTCCATCTGCCACTTCTTTGCTCACTCTCCTTGCCTGACCAAGTCTTTCTGCTCCCCCAATACTACTGGTCCCTCCACCTATCTTTCTGCACCTACAAACTCATATTCTTCATACAGATTGTTAATGTATAATGTGAATTGTTGTGGCACCAATATGACCCCTGTGAAACTCCCCTAGTCATTGGCTGCATCCTGAAAAAGATTCCTTTACCCTCACTCTCTGCCTTCCTCCAGTCAGCCAATCCTCTATCCTCGCCAGTACCTTGCCCCCAACACCATGGGTTCTTCTGTTATTTAGCAGTCCTCTGTGCAGCACCTTGTCAAAGGCCTTCTGGAAATCCAAATACATCATGTCCACTGTCTCTTATCTTTCATTTATCTAAAACTTGCATAATCTGCTTTTACAATACTAGCTATCTTACCCTCATATTTCACCTTCTTCCCTTAATTCCTTTTTTTTTGTTGTCCTTTGCTGGTTTTTAAAGACTTCCCAATCCTCTGATTTTCCATTAATTTTCACACATTATATGCGTTTTCCTTGGTTTTTATGCCATGGTTGCCTTATCCTACCCTTAGTATGATTCTTCATCCTCAGGATACGTTTCTGCTGTGCCTCCCAAATTTACTCCAGAATCTTCCCATTAATTCCCAGATCGTTTGCAATGGATCAGCAAGACTGACTATGGCTCTCTTCCCGGACTCTGGACTCGGATTATTTCCGAACACCTAGAGTCATAGAGCTGAACAGCATGCAAACAGACCCTTTGGTCCAACTCATCAATGCTGACCCAAATTAATCTAGTACTGTTTGCCAGCATTTAGCCCATACCCCTCTAAATCCTTCATATTCATACACCCAACCACATGCCTTTTAAGTGCTGTAAGTGTACCAGCTTCCACCACTTCCTCTGGCAGTTCATTCTATACATGCACCACCATGCAGGAAAATTTTGCCCCTTAGGTCCCTTTTACATCTTTTCCCCTCTCATCTACCACCGTGGGGAAAAGACTTCAACTATTCCCTATCCATGCCCCTCATGATTTTATAAATCTCTATAAGGTCACCCCAAAGCCTGTGACACTCCAGGGAAAATAGCCCTAGCCTATTTACCCTCTTCCTATAGCTCGAACCCTCTAACCCTGGCAACATCCTTTTAAATATTTTCTGAACTCTTTCAAATTTCACAACATCCTTCCTATTGTAGGGAGTATTCCAAAAGTAGCCTAACCAATGTCCTATACAGCCACAACATGACCTCCCAACTCCTATACTTGATTCTGTGGCCAATAAAGGAAAGCATACCAAACACCACCTTCACTATCATATCTGCATGTGACTCCACTTTCAAGGAGCTATGAACTTGCGCTGTTACAACATGGGGTAAATAGTCCTGCTTAATTTAAAACTGCAACACAGAAAAGATTTATCCTATGCAGTAATCTGTGAAAATTCAAGAGGTCAAGAATTATTTAAAGTAAAAATTAACAATTTTATTTTTTAAAGTATAACAGAGAATAATTAACTAACAACCATTTACAACTCCTTCCTCTAACATATCTTTTACTTTCCCCTTCTACAATACTAGTCTGATATAACCTCCTGATTAAGATTTACAAAACAAAACTTCTTATCTCGATATCAGGCAGCTTTCAGTTTTCTCTGTGTTTCGGTCTTCTTTTCTTCTTGGGGATTCTGCTTCACAGGTTACTGACCGATAAAGGTCCCTTTAAGAGAGCTATTTTTCTGGGCAGTGTGCAGATGTTGTTGGCTTGGCAGAGTTCCTCTCAACTGTTCAATTTTCCCCGGTCTTATATCCCCAAAGCATTGGATTGTGTCATTGGCTTTTATGATTGTCAATATACTAAATTCAAACTTGATTGGAGCTTGATATTTGTTTTGGAGTATACTTAAACTGATTGGCCTAATTCAAATCTGTTTTTGTCTCCAGGCAACTAACTACACTAGCTCCCCTAGTAGCTGGACCACATGTTTCCATTGTGCCTTATTGAGAACACTTGGTGCTGACACTGCTAGCTGTTAACTCTCTCAAAAGGTACAGTACATCCACATCTTCATAACAACTCCAAGGTCTCTTTGTTCAGCAACACTCTCCCAGGCCTAATGATTAAATGTATAAGTCCTGCCCTGTTTTGCCTTTCTAAAATGCAGAACCTCACATTTATCTAAATTAAACTCCATCTGCCACTTCTCGGCTCATTGGTCCATCTGATCAAGGTCCCATTGTACTCTGAAACCTCTTTGCTGTCCAGTACACCTCCAATTTTGGTGTCATCTGCAAACTTACTAACTGTACCTCCTAGGTTCACACCCCAATCATTTACATAAATGATAAAAAGCAATGGACCCAGCACTGATCCTTGTGGTTCACTGCTGGTCACAGGCCTCCAGTCTGAAAAGCAACCCTCCACAACCACCCTCTGCCTTCTACCTTCGAGCTAGTTCTGTATCCAAATGGCTAGTTCTCCCTGTATTCCATGTGATCTAATTTTGCTAACCAGTCTACCATGAGGAACTTTGTTGAATGCCTTACTGAAATCCCTATAGCAGAAAGTGAGGACTGCAGATGCTGGAGATCAGAATCGAGAGTGTGGTGCTGGAAAGGCACAGCAGATCAGGCAGTATCCAAGAAGTAGGAAAATTGATGTTTCAGGCATAAGCCCTTCATCAGGAATTCCTGAAGGGCTTATGCCCAAAACGTCGATTCTCCTGCTCCTCAGATGTTGCCTGATCTGCTGTGCTTATCCAGCACCACACTTTCAACACGGAAATCTATATAGATCACGTCCACCACTTTAGCCTTATCAATCCTCTTCATTACATCTTCAAAAAGCTCAATCAAGTTAGCGAGATCTTATTTCCCACGCACAAAGCCATGTTGACAATCTCTAATCAGTCCTTGCCTTTCTAAATCCTGTCCCTCAGGATTTCCTCCAGCAATTTGTCCACCACCGATGTCAGGCTCACCAGTCGATAATTCCCTGGCTTTTTCTGACCAAATTCCTTAAATAGTGACACATTAGCCAACCTCCAATCTTCTGGTACCTCACCTGTGTCTATTGATGATTCAAATATCTCAGCAAGGGGCCCAGCAATCACTTTCCTAGTTTACTAGATACACCGCATGTCTTCCTCTGTAGTATGGACATTTTTCAATATATCGCTGTTTCCCATGTTCTATATCTTCCATGTCTTTCTCCATAGTAAAAACTGATGCAAAATACTCAGTTAGTATCTCCCCCATCTCCTGCGGTTCTACAGATAGGCTGATCTTTAAGGGGCCCTATTCTCTCCCTTCTTCTTCTTTTGCGGTTAGTGTATTTGTAGAATCCCTTTGGATTCTCCTTAACTCTATTTGCCAAAGCTATCTCATATCCTAGCAGGATCATACAGTCTCTAGACTCTTGTTATCTCACTTTTGAAGGCTTTTCATTTTCCAGCCATCCCTTTGCCTACAAACATTTGTCTCCTGGACTAATATCAGACAACATTCTTGACTTACAGTTCTGACTGAAGACCATCCCTCTTAATATGGCTGAGGACTACTCTGCTGAGACTTTGTGCCATGGCTTTGTTTGAAGATCATTCAGCATTTTTGCCATGGAAGGTGCTGGTACATATTGTAGGTGCGAGACTGAAATAGCATGGGGCCATGCACAAACATGTCCACCCCCTTGACTGATCACTGCTGACAACCATAACAGACTACCTGATTTTGTGTCTGTGCTAAACGCCTTGACAATGTAAGAGACCTAATTAAGCATGGAATGAACGAGTGATAATGATACTGCGATGCACCCTGCTTAAAACCAGGAGATTGCTGCTTGCCACAAAGTGGTCCAGCAGCTGCAGAATTCCAACGCAAGATGTTGATACACTCCACAAAGTATGGGACAGAAGTGAATAACAGTATTCTAAGTGAGTATGCAATGACAATACTGTGAGGCTGCTGTGTGTCCAATGTCATCTTCCTGTAAAATGGCAGTGGTGTAGCGCTTCTGTGCCCAGGGTTCAACTGCTCTGTCCACTTTTCCTTTCCTTTTCGGTAAAGAGCTTGGTTGCAGCAACGGCATTCGCGGGTATGCCCAGCAGCGCGGACTAGAGTAGGCCCCAGCAGCATGAACTCATGGCGCTGTTGTCAGAGTAAAAAGTGAGGTCTGCAAATGCTGGAGATCAGAGCTGAAAATGTGTTGCTGGTTAAAGCACAGCAGGTCAGGCAGCATCCAAGGAACAGGAAATTCGACGTTTCAGGCCAGAGCCCTTCATCAGGAATGAGGAAGGGCTCTGGCCCGAAACGTTGAATTTCCTGTTCCTTGGATGCTGCCTGACCTGCTGTGCTTTAACCAGCAACACATTTTCAGTGCTGTTGTCAGAGGCAGGTTTTGGCTCCCGGAGGCTTCTGCATCATCGAGGTGGTTCTAGGTGGTTGTTGCTGCAGAGGCGAGTCTGGGGTTCCTGGTGACATCTGGCAGAGGCGAGTTTGGGCCTAATACGCGATGCATTGTATCGGCAAAGTAGAACCAAAGTGGACTCATGGCGGCAGTGGAGTAGAGTTTGGGCTGTTGCAGTACCCGGCAGCATCTGTGGAGTCTACACTGGCAATGTTCATTGAGGACTCAATAATGGTTTGGGCATTGGTGGAGGCAAGATGGTGCCAAAGAGTGGTGACTTTCATTCCAGTGGCAGGACATTGAAAGGGACGTGTGGCTGTCCACCAGGTTGATGGCCTATGATGGAGCACTTAACAAGCACATCCCTAAAGTTGAACACTCTTCCTTTATTTCTACATTTTTCTGCCTTTATATTCTACGTTTTGGTTTATTTTTCTTTGTTTTAAGATGGTGCCAGAGAGTGGCAACAATATACAACATTTCACTCTGGTTTTGTAACAAGATGCACATGACAATAAATAAATCAAATAAAAGTCTTCATGGGCAGAGTTTGCCACCAGTAACTGCCCATGCACTAGAAACTTCTAGATGAAGAATAATTAATTGAGAGAATGCCAAATTCAAGAGAGTAAGAATTGATCCAGGTCAAATAAATTGGAATCAAAAAGGCTTGAGCTGACAGTGGTAAGTAATATTCATGCCACATAAATGCCAGGCGATGACCATTTCCAATAAGACACTATCTAATCATTGCCCCTTGACAATCAATGGTGTTACCATCACTGAACACGCCATTAATCAACAGCTTTGGGGTTATCATTGATCAGAAACTCAACCGGACTCATCATATAAACAGTGGCTACAAAGAATGTCTCCAAGCTGGCAATGGAGTAGGTCTTCTGACCCAGAACTCGATTGCTCCGTCCTTTTTTTTCATCATCCTTCCCTCTCTTTTTCTTTTTTCGCTCACATCCTTGGGTAGCATTAACAATGTCTGGGGTGAAAGCCAGCACGGACACCCGGGCTCAGTGGGCAGTCAGATACCCCACTCGGATACCTCCCTCCACCCAGCCTCATCGTTCACTCGGATCACACTCCCCTCTTGGTGGGCACTCAGAAACCTCTTCTATCTCCCCCAGCTTCAACGTGCACTCGAACCCCACCACCCCGGTCTCAGCATCTACTCAGAGCCCAATTCCTATCCAGCTTCAGCATGCACCCAGCCCACAATACCAGCCTCAGCATGCACTTGAACACCATCCTTCCCCAGCTTGGCATGCACTCAGACTACAACATCCCCACCCAGCCTCAGCATGCACTCGGAACCCCCAACCCCCCAGGCCTCAGTGTGCACTCAGACCACATCCAACCCGGCATGCACTCAAACCTTCCCCCTCCCACCACCAATGCGGCATGCACTCGGTGCCCACCCGGCATGCACTCGGCCCCCACTCCCAGCCTCATGGTACACTCGGATCTGCCGCCCCCCCACCCTCCCACCTTGGCATTCACTTGGATCCTGCTCCCTGCCTCAAGGTGAAGGCCGGCACCATCTGGGTTAGAAGGCCTAATGTTCTAAACTCTTATTTCTCTAATTTTCTGGAGGTTTTTTTCTTCATTTTTATAATTCTTTCCCCCCTCAGAGTTTGTACTTAAGATTCTGTACCTAAATACCTTGGTAACTAAGATGGCGCTATAAGTGGCAACTTGTAAACTTTTCAGTGTACTCATGTGAATACATGTGACAATAAAGCTCATTCGTATTGTTCTCGTGGGAGCAGATCAGAGGCTGTGGTGAGTAATTCATCTCCTAACTTGCCAAAGCCAGTCCACTGTCTATAAAGCACAAGTCAGGAGTGTGATGAATTCCCCACTTGTCTGGATTAATGCAGCTCCAACACTCAAGACATTTTACATGATTCAGGACAATGCAAATCCCCTGGTTGACGCCACAGTCACATGCATCCACTCCCTTCACCACTGAAGCTCAGTAGCAGCAGAGTGTACTATCTAAAGATGCGTTGCAGAAATTCAGAAACTCAGACAGCACCTACCAAATCCACGGCCACTTCCATCTAGCAGTACAAGGACAGCACAGACATGGGAACACCACCACCTGCAAGTTTCCCTGCAAGTCACTCACCCATCCTGACTTGGAAATATATCACCATTCCTTCACTGTCACTGGGCCAAAATCCCGGAATTCCCTTCCTAAGGGCATTGTGGGTCAACCTGCAGCATGTGAACTGCAGCGGTTCAGGATGGCAGCTCAACACCACCTTCTCAAGAGCAAGTCGGGACAGGCAATAAAATGTTCACATTCCACAAGCGAAAAAAAAGTAGGCAATCCAATCGAGAGCTCCTCGATGATAAGAGAGATAAAGATTGAAGAAGAAAGCATGTACTCATGACAAATGTCAGGTGATTGTACAATGAACAAACAGGCAGAATATAAAAAGGTCAGGGGCAAGTGGAAAAGCAAAGACAAAGTGTTAAAAAGAGACCTCCGGTTAATGCAAAAGATAGGATTTTTTTGGAACTATCAGCATCTAAATAGGGAAAGGGTGGTAAAAGATGGAGTAGGGCCAATTAGGGACTGAAAAGGTAATTTATACATGGAGGGAGGGACTGTAGCTAAGGTATTAAATTAATACTTTATATATGTCATTACAAGGAAGGTGATAGTACCCAGTCTACTCTACATTCATGTTATATTTCTCATGTTGCTCAAACATCCCATACCATTGTTGTTCGGAACTTACATATGGAGTGGGAGAGATAGTGCTGCAACCTTCTGCTCATCTTTACACACCTCTGTGAAACTCCTGCAGTCCTGTGGGAGAAACAGGACATTTTGTGTTCTCCTAAAATGCTTGCAAACATACTGCTTCATATATAATGATGTTTGCCCCCAGTTAAGGTGCCTTAAGCCTTTAAATCCTACATCGGACTTATTTTATACCTTCTCAGAGGTATTTTTTATACTGTAGGCCCCAAAATCTGCTTGGGGATAGAGCATTCTGCCCCACCTTGTCATAATTTTGAAATGCTCAGGTAAATAGAAGTTTCAATTTCTGCTTGTTTTTGATTCAACAAAAGTCATTGGTGTTGTGAGGCTGCCAAAATGATTCACATTTCCCTAACCTTAGTGAAGTTAATGAACTGCATCCATACACTGCTGAAAGATATACAGCTAGGACCATTTTATACAAACCACAGAATTGTACAATAAAAGCAGATAACATGTTTAAAATTAATTTAGCCAGTCTCAACAACAGACGTGAATATGTAAATCTTGTACCTTTCAAAGTATAAGTGGTCATTGCTACTTTCTTTTCAGACTAAACGTGTAGAAATGAGTTTTTAATGTATATTTTTACTCACGGTCTTTCTTTGCCACCTGTTACAATCAGGCCATCTCGTAATGTGGTGTACATTGTGAAAACAGGCCCGTTATGTGCTTTGGCTACAATTCGGACCAGAAGATGCTCTCTCCAAACATAAACATCTCCACTGATTGTACCCGTAAATGTCAAATTATTCTGCAAGAAGACAGATTGGTTTTAATGTAGTGACTGAAAATAAAATGTGGTATAGGGTGCAGGATTTTATATATATAATAAATTTAATATCATTTATTTTAAGTTTGGGATTTCAAATTAATGACATATTGTGTCTCTCAAGCTGTGTCTGAAGAGTTTAATAACTAACTTGAGTATTTCTGTTGCCAATGGTGATTTTTAACAAAGTAGTTTGAGAGCGCTAGCCTTCAATAATATTGGAGTTTTGTGTATGTTAGGCATGTTAACAATGGAGAGAAAAAAAAGAGGAGAAAGTGAGGACTGCAGATGCTGGAGATCAGAGCTGAAAATGTGTTGCTGGAAATGCGCAGCAGGTCAGGCAGCATCCAAGGAACAGGAGAATCGACGTTTCGGGCATAAGCCCTTCAGGATTCCTGAAGAAGGGCTTATGCCCGAAACGTCAATTCTCTTGTTCCTTGGATGCTGCCTGACCTGCTGCGCATTTCCAGCAACACATTTTCAGCAGTGTTAACAACGGAGCAAGATAAACAATGTACATCAAGGTTAGAAATTTCTGGACCTGATATTTTTAAGCTTCGGGAAGTATCATAATGCAGAGAGGAAGACCTTTCAGTTTTAGGCAGTTCTGCTGAAATTCTTGGATGAAAATTAAAGAATGAAGCAATTAGCCTGAGAAAGGGAGAAGATGGTTCCATTTGTTAACATTAAATTAGCTTAGAGTAAGGGGTCTAGTGATAGTCCTCAGCCAGAAATGTTTGGATAAAAACCCTGAAGACGTTATTTGAAGCTTAGAACATTTAAACTCACGTGCATGAAAGTTCCAGGAAAAGATTATCAATTTTCCAGACTGGAAGTTGAAATCATTGTTAACTAAAGCATATTTTGAAGTGTTAGAAAGAGAGATTTTTAGTCTGATGTAAGTATTGTACAAGGGATGCTTTTGACCACTAAAGTGGAATCAGATCTACTTTTGATCTGATTCCACTTTAAAGTAAACTCTAATGTGTCAGTATAAGTAGATGCCATTCCAGCATTAATTTTATTGTCAAAGCACTTACAGCTCCAAAAGCTACAGCGAGCATTGTTTGCATCCTAGCATCTTCGATGGAACCTAAGTTGCCCTTTTTGCTCTGTAAAGCTTTGCCAGCAAAAGTCCAAAACCGCACATGTTTCATTCCCACTGATACAAATTGAGTGTCTGAATCAGGCCTGAATTCTGCAACAAAAATTCTCTTGGTGTGGCCACTTTTACTGGCAACTTTGGTACCTAGAGAAACAAAACAGGTAAAGAAGATACAAATGGAAGTCTGAAATATATTCCAATTTGCAATTAGCAGACTATAAGTTTTAATATTTAAACTTTGGCATTTAAAAATCTGACAATATGTTAATATAGCCACTTGAAATGTATTCTTCTGTTAACTTTCTTTCAATTCAAAAATTGTTGTTCTGCTGACTCATGAAAATGTAATGAACAAAGGTATTTGGAACTATAATTTATGTCTAACCTCTAGTTTCACCTCACCTTCTTGCCACCTCCAGACAGTAATGGTGTATTGAGGGTCTAGCCCGACTGAAAGGAGCAGTTTGCCCGTGGCACTAAAACTGACACAGCAGACACCCTTTGAATGGTAACAACGGAGCACAGAATGTGTTTGTTTGGTTGTGGCATCCCAAATATGGATCAATGGGGCAGTACCTGAGAAAAGAACACCACAATCAGCTCTAAAATCTACAAGCTGATTCCAATTATTTGTGCCATTGCAAGGAATTATTATTCTATCCTCATCTTCAGATCCAGAATAATTAATTTTTGAAGTGACTATGTATGAAGATTTGATATCATAATAGTTGAACAAACTTTGCAATTAACATAGTAAATACAAATACTAATTTTCTAAAATTAAGATGTTTAACTCTTCAGTTTTAACCATTTTATGTTTCAGTTCTTAAGATGTACAATTAAAGTTTTGTACTTGAATATTTTACTACATTAAATATCATGGCAATACTCATTAAGAAAGTCCACCTATCATGCAAGTTTGTTTCCCTTATTTTTAGATGATCTTATGTTTGCATATTTATACGTGCTTTATGAAATTTCAAATCTTGAAATGCTGCTCTTGTTTTTAGCACCAGAAATTGTACAATAAGCAAACTAAATTCAACATAGGACTTAGAAGTGATTTTGATGTAGTGATACTTTTCATGAACACTTCTTTTACAGTATTGATTAGATAACGTGATGTATTTCATTATTTGTATCATAGGTTCTATCAATAGTTTAATGAGAGCGAGCATCTCAGTTCAATAATTTATAAGTAATGTGTTGGTATTCAGTTTACATCGTGAACAGGAAAGTGCAGAGTTTGTTAAAGCATTGACTGACTGCAGCCAAAAGGAATATGAGAGTCATTAGTCAATGACCTTGAAGAATTGGCAGGTTTCATTACACCAAATAATAGAAATTTTATACCCTAAAGTTTGTTTTGATCAACATTGATTGTTTTCAAAATACGATAAACTTTCTTCATTAAGCCTCTCCAACATCATCCTGTTTTTGGGTTCTCCACTGCACGCTGACTTACAGTTCCCAACTCAAAGCTTCTGGATTGCATGGAATATAAGCGATGTTCCTTGCAGCATAGTGAACGGCTATTGATTGTAGACTATGCAGTGATACACAAATCATTCAATTATATACCTTTATGGGTGTCTATTCTTTAGTGTGTGTGTATAAGACAAAACAATTTCAATATCAGTCGGCACAACAAATTGTGTTTATAAAGCATTTTTAACATGCCAAGGCATTCACAAGAGGCAATGATATTTTAGTTTTGATTCAAAGGTCTAGTTGTCTGTTGCATAGCATTTGTTAATACTCAAATTAATTCTTAAATTACGTGATAGACAATTTTTTGTTTTCAAATTTCCTTTTGATGTATTTTAAAAAATGAAACTACATCATCCTTCAAAATCGGTTTTGATTTATCAGCTTAACAGCAATAATTTATTGAAAAAACTCATTAAAAACCTATTACTGTTTTTTAAAATGGAAAATGAAAAGAGTATTCACTAATAATAAGACAAATGACAGTTTCCAAAAATACCAGTGAAATTATATTTATTGGGTTTTAATCATGGAAGCCATTATTGGCAATTAACCAATCCAACCAAAATATACAGAAATATTGAAAACAGGAACAGAGGTCGGCCATTGGGCCCAATGAGTCTGCTCCACCATTCAATGGATCAAGGCTGATCATC
The DNA here is from genome assembly GCF_020745735.1 of Hemiscyllium ocellatum. Lineage (NCBI taxonomy): Eukaryota > Metazoa > Chordata > Chondrichthyes > Orectolobiformes > Hemiscylliidae > Hemiscyllium > Hemiscyllium ocellatum. The sequence continues at coordinate 85,823,025 of NC_083408.1, forward strand.
CTGCTCAGTATTCTATTCCCGCTTTCTTTCCATATCTTTTCTACATCTAACTCGTTCTTGAAAACATTCAATGATTTGGCCTCTATCACTTTTTATGACAGAGATTCCCACAGGCTCTCCACTCTCTGGATGAAGATATTTCTCCTCTCATAAATGTTTCTTGGGCATACAATCTTAACAAGCATAATCTGTTGCATCTTGGGAATATTATTTATCATACAAATATAGGTTACATTCCACAACAAATCTGAAGTGAAGGACGTAGGCCAAATATTTTAATTTCTTACCTGACATATCAGAAGAATCACCTTTAAGTTATATCACAGCCAAGGACAGAAACAAAATACAATACAAAAAAAAACAAAAATAACAAAAAAAGCACAGTTAGAGTGAAACATACAGTAAGTACTGGTAAATATTGAAAAGTATGCCTTTACAATAAGCTGTATCAATTGAAATAGTTTAAAATTAGTGTTGCTCTTTCTGGATATCTATCAGTACTTAAAAATATAGATTAAAATCAAAACACCAAAATGTTTACAATAAACAGATGTCAGCTCCACATGCAGGTTTGTGAACATTTTTTTATTGTAGGTTTTATGCATGCTACCATATTCCTAGATATCCTTTTATTTCAATAAATAATTTCCATGTCATTTTTGGGTATAAAAATTGCAACAAAGTTGTTTAGTTTTTCAAGATGGAGTTGCATTATTGTGTCAGAATCTCAGAATAAATGATATGTCATCTGGAGCTGAGATGGGTGAAATTTCTTCAAAGAGTTGTCAATCTTTGGAATTCTCGACTTGGGAGACTTGTGGATGCTCAGTCATCGGTTATATTAAAGATGGAGATCAACAGTTTCTTGACCAGTAAGGGATGCAGAAAAAGCATGGGAAAATACAGTTGAGATGAAAGATCAGCCGTTTATCTTGCCAAATGGCAGAATAGGCTCAAATGACCTACTCCAGCTCTTTCGCATTGCAGCTAGGCCAATAGCAGTGACCCACTAGACAATCAGAATAAACTCAGATTGTGGAATAACTCTAGGAAAGAAATCTGTATGAATTAATTATCTTATATTTGACTGTGTTTTATGATTGACAAACAAAAAATATGGATGGCTCCATTTTAATGTCATCAACTTTGCATGTAAATGACACCATGCAAACAGCCAATCCTCCTATGCTTTGATAATATGCATTTCACATTTAGCAACCAGCCAGCCAAATCGCTTGGAAAGTAGAGAAATGTATCATTCTTGCAGTTGTGTAATGAGCAAATAAGAAACACTTACAAAAGCTTAATAAAGTATTCAAAAAAACCTTTTTAAAATTAGTTTGCATTAAAAGAGCATGATAAACAGCATTCATTTTAAAGTTGATTTGATCTTTCAGGTCAAGGAAGTGGACTAGAAACATTGCTTGAAAGAGGACAGATCAATTCTGCTTCTGGTACACTGAAACTCTCCAGTGAAACTGATTAACATTTAAGACAATATTGAAGCTAAAATAAGGAAGATACAAATGTATAGAGTGCAATTTTTCTGACTAGTTCGAGAATTCAAAAGATGTTACTTCAGCTCATTGTAATGAATGAAATTACTCACATTTTAAAGTGATGGGAGAGACTTTCTCCAGTTGTAACAAAAACAAAAATGCATTTTCCATAGATTTGTGTAAAACTTTATTACAAATAAATGGGAATAATTTGTAGTTGGGTTACAAATTCTAGAAGAATACTAAAAGAAGTTTAAATTGGAGAAATGAATAAATAGGTATGATATTAGTTTGTATTAATATCAATGCAAAGTTAAGCATCTTGGTATAGGTAACAGATGCTTAACCTACACAAAATGAATCAATGACATAAGGTTGTGAACATCATTAATGGATAGGATTTTTAAAAAAAATGTACACACATAGAAACAAAAAAATGACAATTCAACTCAATTAGAGTCATAGAGATGTACAGCATGGAAACAGACCCTTCGGTCCAACCCGTCCATGCCGACCAGATTTCCCAACCCAATCTAGCCCCACCTGCCAGCACCCGGCCCATATCCCTCCAAACCCTTCCTATTCAGGGAAAAGACTTTGTATATTTATCCTATCCATGCCCCTCATAATTTTGTAAACTTCTATAAGGTCACCCCTCAGCCTCCTACGCTCCAGGGAAAACAGCCCCAGCCTGTTCAGCCTCTCCCTGTAGCTCAGATCCTCCAACCCTGGCAACATCCTTGTAAAGTCTTTTCTGAACCCTTTCAAGTTTCACAACATCTTTCCAATAGGAAGGAGACCAGAATTGCACACAATATTCCAACAGTGGCCTAACCAATGTCCTGTACAGCCGCAACATGACCTCCCAACTCCTGTACTCAATTCTCTGACAAGTAAAGGACAGGATACCAAACACCTTCTTCACTATCCTATCTACCTGCGTCTCCACTTTCAAGGAGCTACGAACCTGCACTCCAAGGTCTCTTTCTTCAGCAACATTCCCTAGGACCTTACCATTAAGTGTATAAGTCTGGCTAAGATATGCTTTCCCAAAATGCAGCACCTCACATTTATCTGAATTACACTCCATCTGCCACTTCTCAGTCCATTGACCCATCTGGTCCAGATCCTGTTGTAATCTGAGGTAACCCTCTTCGCTGTCCACTACACCTCCAATTTTGGTGTCACCTGCAAACTTACTAACTATACCCCTTATGCTCGTATCCAAATCATATTACTTTTGTTGAGAAACTAGAAGATCAGAGAATAAAAACCTCACTCCTTCAGCGTATATTTTGGATTGATATTCTAGCTCAGTACAGAGGCAGTGTTATATTGTCAGAGGTGCTATCTTCTGGATGAGATGGTAAACCAAGCACCTGTCCAGTTGGTCACTGAATATTCCAGAACACTAAGAGCAGCTGAACTCTTTGGGCCCGCACAGACCAAATAGATCCAATCTTTGATCTCCTTTATTGTTTGTAGAATGTGCAAACTGGTTACTGCACAAGTCAATATAACATCACCTACACTTTTACAAAGTTATATATGAATCTGTGAAGAACTTCAGGATATTACAAGGATGTGAAAGGTGTTGTATACATATAAGATCTTTCCTTCTTGTAGACAGGTTAAGAAGAAAGGGAATCTAATGAACATTTTCTACAAATTATGATAGCAAAGGACAACATTTATTGACAATATGTAATTAAACTCATGTTAATGTATATTGCTATAACATTTATGAAATAAAATGCACTCAATAGGAGTAACACAGGTAAATGACAAAATGCAACATTTATCTTTATACAAATCAAGATTTTCAATAGCGCTATGTGTCTATTGGTTTGACTTAACGCAAAGTGCTTGTAGCATTTTTACAATTTCTGGCTTGATTTCCCCACCTCCTTAAACCTTAAGGGCAGGTCTTCCCTCTCCAGGGAATCTGCTGCTACAAAAGAGAAATACTGCAGGACTGCTAGATCACAAATGGTTTTCTTGCATCAGACTGGTTTCCCAGCAACATGCATTTATATATGGGTTTTATAGAAGCAAAATATTTTAAGAAGCTTTTTCACAGGACTATTTTCAGCAACATTTGACATTGAACCACAAAAGATGATATTAAGGTGAATCACCAAAACCTTATTTAAACAGGTGGACTATAAGAAGTATAGCATCATACAGTCATACAGCATGGGAACAGACCCTTCAGTCCAAACAGTCCATGTTGAACATAATGCCAAACTAAACTAGTCCGACCTGCCTGCTCCTGGTCCATATCTCTCCAAAACTTCCATATTCATGTACTTATCCAACTTTTAAACATTGTAAGAGTACCCACATCTACAACTTCCTCAGGAAGTTCATTTCACACAATTGAACCACCCCATGTGTAAAAACTTTGTCTCTCATGTATTTTTAAATCTCTCTCCTCCCACCTTAAAATATGTCCTCTGGTCTTGAGATCCCCATCCTAGGGAAAAGACACTGACCATTAACCCTCTCAGTACCCCTCATTATTTTATAAACTTCTTTAAGGTCACCTTTTAACCTCTGTGCTCCAATGAAAAAAGTCCCAGCCTATCCAACTTTCCTTTATAACTCAGATTTTCCATACCTGGCAACATCTTAGAGAGAGGCTGACGTGTTTTGGGGTGGAACTTTTCACTTGGGCATCTGAAAGCAATTGCTATCACTGGTAGGTTGATTAAAATGCTGATGGGTAAATGTACAGAATTGAGGAGCACAGATTCCCAAAAGGGATGTTATACTGGAGAAAATTACAGGATGGAAGAGAGAGGAGTAAGGGAGAGGACAGAAAAGAACAAGGTATGGGAGGAATGGAGAAGCAAAGGAAAAATTAAGGGGAGGAAATGTCACTGGAGAAGGGGAATCGGGCTAAAGGAAGGAGCTGGGAATGGAATAAGAGGACAAAAGGAAAAGGGGAAGAAGTGCCAAGGTGCGTGCTTTCTGTTTTGCAGGGTGTTGAATGGAAACGGTGTGAGGGAACACAGGAATACATCACATGTTGATGTTTCACTGCAGCTTTTCGTCATTTTGGCTGTTAAGACAGGAAGACCCAAGTATAGATGTTGCTGCTGCATACAGAATTAACGCTGTATTAAAATGATTTATGCAGACCAAATTGTGAAATCAGAAACTGTGAATATTTTACTTTTCTCCCCCCATATTATTTTCACTGCCAGTAGCTACCATAGATCAGTCTTTTCTTGTAGCCTAGAGGATTCCATAATATACCTTAGAATATGTTAAAGTAATTGAAACATACCACAGCAACAGAACTAGTTTACATTTTTGGACAGCGTGGAAAGGCTATGTGCACAATGTATTTCAACAGAAGGAAAGCTGGTACGTTAATTTTTTTAACCTAATGTTATCATAAACTATAATTTTGTATTTAAAAACAACTTAAAGGCACAACATGTGATACGTTCCATTAAGAATATTTCTCTTCCAAAGGAAAATTACAGCTCTGAACTCTGATTAATAAAATGAAATTAGAAGCTGATGTTCAAATGTCTGACATTTGCATCAGAAAAGACAAAAATTACAAGAACACATTAGTAAGCAATATATTCCCTTTACCACCTTTGTACATACCGACTTGTCCTGTTGCTATTATCTTTTGGAATTTAGGATGCTGATTAACTGTTAGGCACAGGATGTCATCTGTATGTTCAAGATAAAAAGACTGAAAACCTAAAATAAATTGGAAGTGAAAGGAATAAGCTTTAATTCAAACTTTTCTTGAAATGTGAAAAATTAATTCATTATAAACACAATAAAAACAGGCATTGTTTGTTACTTCTAACTAAGGAGTAAAAAGGAATACTGGCCTCTTAGGAACCATTACTGCAGTATTTTGGTCAAGTTCACTCATTACTGTGTACAAGCCAAATTAATCTCCCTTATTTTTGAATATACTATCTGTAAACAGTCAGAAAAAAAAAAATCAGCCTTTTGCAATTTCTTTCTCCAATGGAATCAGTGTGGTGGAGTAATAGCCAAGTTAGAACATTTTGTGACACTTTTTCACAACGTTTCATTAGAAAGCTTTGTGTTAAGTTTAACTTTTGTGAGACATCAATGCAACTTTAGTTCACCTGGAATTGCTGGGGGTCTTGGATAATCAACCATATATCAATGTATATGCTTCATCTCCATTTTAAAGTTAAAGTATCAAACAGCATCAATCCTGAGACGGGGCAAGATGTTCACAAATTTAAAGCTGCACCATATTTATTGTGAGCACTTCATGTACTAATTGTGATAATTTATATGATTTAAAAGTAAAAGAGATATCAACCAAATCTACAATTCAATGATCCTTTCATTTAAGTATGGGTCCTTGCATCTTTTTTGTGTATTAGCACAGATGCAGTACAGTGATCGACTTGTGTTTGGGTGCACAGGAACCTTGGGGTTGTTGTATAACGGTGCACCTTAGAGGGAACATTGCTCCCAACACCACTGCATCAATTTTTTAAGAACATCTTCAATACTGAAAACAACAAATGCTGGAGAATACAGAGGGATCAGACAGCATTCATGGAGAGAAAGAGAGAGGCTAGATAACTCTTCATCTGAGTACTAAAGTCTGACAGTCCCAGCAACATATACAAGGAGTGTAGCTGTTGCCTGCTTACCTTAGCAGACATTCCCAGATTAGATAACATGCCTCATTTAAAACATACCTCATTCATAGAGTGGATGTCAGGGATTAATAAGTGATTGATACTAAGGGAAATACTTTGTATGATGCTGATTACTTACAGTGGGAATGTTTGCATTAATGCATTTTGCCCATATTGAGCTGTCCTCTGCTATAACGTGTGCTTCAAAGATTCCAGACAGGTCTTGTCCAGGAAATTCTTTGGCAATTTTACAATCTGTAATAATGATGAATATTAACTCCTTCCAGTTTTACCCCCAGTGTGAGACAATGAAAAAGATAAAAATAACAAGGGATTGATTTCAGCAATTAAATTAGATTCCCTACAGTTTGGGAACAGGCCCCTCAGCCCAAAATTAACCAACCCAGACCCATTTCCCTCTGACTAATGCACCTAACATTATGGGCAATTTAGATTGGCCAATTCACCTAATCTGCACATCTTTGAACTGTGAGATGAAACCGGAGCACCTGGAGGAAACCCACGCAGACACAGGGAGAATGTGCAAACTCCACACAGACAGTTGCCAAAAGCTTGAATCAAACCTGGGTCCTTGGCGCTGTGAGGCATCAGTGCTAACCACTAAGGCACCATGCCACTGGCTTGGTGTTAAATGGTTAAAACTAATGATAGGTAATTGCACTTTGAATAAGATATGAACAGGTGTTGAACTAGCCACACCAGTTGCCATGGCTAATATAGTTTACATATCAAATTGTAAAATTCAACAACATTTGCCTGATTCAAGGCTAAATTATTCTGGCTGTCTGGGGTAAACAGTGATAGAATAAGTGGCAAGAATGTAATTCCAGCATTCAAAATTGCTTAGTAATCTGCCTTCCCAGCTCTCATTTTGTCTTATTTCACTGCCTTCTTGGGTCTCAAGAATTTTTGAGGCCATGGTTTATATGCCATCTCAATGCAGTCAATAAACTAATGATGTATTTTAATGAGGTACCATACATACAGTGCTCAAAAACAAACCAAAGTTTTAGCACTGTGATTTTATTCCCTAAAAAGACAATGAGCCCAAATAGTGTCATCGCGTTATACAACACAGAAACAGACTCTTCGGTCCAACTCATCCATGCTGACTGAGTTTCCAGAACTAAACTAGTTATCCTTGCCTGTTTGGCTCATATTCCTCTAAACCTTTCCTTCTCATGTACTTATCCAAACGTCTTTTAAATGTTGAAACTGTACCTGCATCTATCACTTTCTCTGCCAGTTCATTCCACATATAAACCACTCTCTGTGTGAGAGAATTTCCCTTAATGTCCCTTACTTTAAATATATGGTCCCTAGCTTTGAACTCACCCACCCTAGGGAAAAGACCTGTGTTATTCACTTTATCTATACCCCTCTTGATATTATAAATTTCTATAAGATCACCCCCTGAACCTCCTACACTCCAGTGAAAAAAGTCCATATCCAGCTTCTCCTTATAACTCAAACCCTCCAGTCCTAGCAACATCCTAGTAAATCTTTCCGAACTCTCTGCTATTTAATAATATCCTTCCTATAGCAGGTGACAAGAATTGTACACAGTACTCCAGAAATGTCCTCACCAATGTCCAGTACAAATGTCCAAACTCCCATTCATTAAAGGTCTGAACAAAAAAGGCATATGAGCTAAACGCCTTCTTCATCACCCTTTCTATCTGTAATGCAACTTGTAAAGAACTGCATATCTGAACCCCTAGATGTCTCTGTTCATCTCTATGATTCTATGATTCTATTCTATAACACCACCACCCAGGGCTCTACCATTAATTGTATAAGCCCTGCTCTTGTTTGTTTTACCAAAATGCTTAACTAAATTAAATTCCATCTTCCACTCCTCAGCCCATCAGCCCAGTTGATCAAGATGCCTTTGTAATCTTAGATAACCTGTCAACTATACCACCAATTTTGGTGTCATCCACAGATGTACTAACCATGCCTTCTAAATTCTCATTCAAATTGTTTAGAAAAATGATGAACAAAAGTGGACTCCAACACCAATACCTGCAGAACACCACTGATCACAGGCCTCCTGTCTGAAAAACAACCCTCCAGCACCTCATAGGCCTCCAGTCTGAAAAACAGCCCTCCAGCACCATCCTCTGTCTCCTACTATCAATCCAATTTTGCATTCAATTGGCAAACTTCCCTGAATCCTTTGTGATCTAACTTTACTAATTAGTCTGGAATCTTGTCAAAAGTTTTACTAAAGTTCATATAGACAATGTCTATCACTCTGCGCTCATCAATCTTTTTGATTATGTCCACAAAAAACTCAAATCAAGTTGGAGAGACATGATTTCCCAAGTACAAAGCCATGCTGACTATACCTCAAGTCTTTGCTTCTCCAAATGCATATAAATCCTATCTCTCAGAATCATCTTCAACAACTTATCCACCACTAACGTCAGCCTCACAGGGTTGTAGTTCCCAGTCTTCTCCTTACAGCCTTTTTTAAATAAAGGAACAACATGAGCCACCCTCCACTCCTCTGACACCTGACCCGTAGCTGTATATGATACATATACCATTGTTAGGGCCCCCACAATTTCTTCCCTAGTTTCCCATATGTCCTGGGATATACTTGATCAGGTCATGGAGATTTATCCACTTATGTTTTTCTAATACCTCCAGCACTTCATCTTCGGTAATGTGGACTGTTTTTAAGACATCAATATTAATTTCCAAGTTCCCTAACATCCATTTCTTTGCCCTCAGTAAGATATTTGTTTAGTATTGCTCCCGTCTCCTGCAGATTCACACTTGGACAACCTTGTTGATCTCTAAGGGGCCTTATTCTCTTCCTAGTTGCTCTTTTGCTTTTAATGTACATGTAGAATTTCTTTGGATTATCCTTAACCTTATCTGCCAACTTCCACCCAGCTGTATCATATTTTGCATGCAAAGCTGCCATATTTTTCAAGTAACTGAACTTTGCTTGTAAAAGACTGAAAATGGTTGTACAGTAATATTTTAAATAGCATATTAATACTCTACCTGTGGCAATGTTGTGGACAATTCCAATCGATGCTGTGTGGTAAATGATATCAGTACCATCATTTAAATAATGTACATTGTTTCGACAGTCATTACCACGATATCCAAATGCCAATGCCAAGGTGAGGTCCTACCAAATAAATAGAAAATACATTTCCAGAAACTTACACCTAGATATGTGAAGGAGAACACTTCAGAGAGTGCAATGTATACCTGAGGCTGGGGATTTCCCTGTTTTGATCGAGGTGTGAGGGTGAGACAAACCAGTCCCATAAACAAATAGTCCCGCTGGATCCAGTGCCAATTAGTGATGAGCCAGTGGGCTTACCAGCCAATCCATTCTCAACTCAGGGGTGTCTCATGCTGCTTGAAGCTGCTGGCCAATCAGAGACTGGCAGCACTGAACAACAACACCATTTCGAAGGCCAAGACTGTTGGCTGAACAACTGTAGTGGGAAGGTGAGATCTTCTTTTTTGGGTGGTGGGGTTTCACAGGAGAAGAGGGTCAGGAGAGTCAGAGGCAAAGGCAGGGAGGGGGCTTTAAGTGGCCAACATACCCCAGAATCTGGCAATTGGGGACCCCATCCCAAAATTTGGCAAGTAGGAAGGTCACCCTATTACAGAGGTCCAGGAGACTGCCACTTCTTTTTAACCTGCAAGAAATACAGTAGCAGGCTGCAGAGACCACTGATTAATTGGTCACTTAAGGGCCTTAATTGACAGCAGGTCAGGAGGACAGACCATAGACCATCTTGCCCAGGCTTTAATTCAAGGCATTGAGAAGGGGGCAGCTATCTCCCTGGTGCCAACCTGACCAATTATGTGCCCTTTTTGCCACCTTCTCCACAACCTGTGGAGGAGAAAACCCCAGCCTTAATCATCAACACTGATTTTTCTGGAAAGCCAAGCACAAAATAGACATTCCAACTAGAACATCGACCAACTAGAATGATTTGAAATGATACAATATAGCTTTACACACATTACTCTACCATTGTTTGTCTACTTTTGTAGGATGACATTGAATCCTCACTGACTTTTACACCAAACCCAAACTTATGACATGGCCAGCAGATATTCCCACCCATATTTGCTGACATGGAAATTAGGCTTCACAATTTCAGCCCTTTCAATATTGTGTGGATGACTAACTAGGTACCTAGGATTCAAGATGACACCTTGAAGGTAGATGTGCTTTTAAAGCTTACACATTTCTACATGTCACGTAAAAAAAAACCTTTGCACCTTCGTTTGGTGTTAGATGGTTAAAAATTGAAGACAGATTGCACAAAACTAATGTGCATTTCCTCAAGTTTGCAAGATGGATGGTTATTTGACAATCTAATAGGAGTGTTTAAATCTCTGTGATGCAGTAGCATAGTCACAAATAATCTATTTTTTCTGATGAAACTTGAAGAAATAATCTTAAAATTACAACTAGTCCATTTAGGAATGAAATCAGGTAACAATTTTTCAACACAATGAGTGGCGAAAATGTGGAATTAGTTCCTTTGCATCTCCAAGCAGGCTTATCAGACCTTTTTTTATGTTAAGCTGCCATACTTAGGCTGGCCATACAGGTACGTACTGTTCTGTCTCTCCTTTGTTGTTGCTTTCTTTGGTGAGCGTGTTGTTTGAAGTGGCAGCTTCTCTCCTTTAGCTTGTATACAAAAACATAACATTTTATCTTCCCTTTTGTACAATGTTTTCTAACCTCCCTTCTATCACCACAGGAATTTTTTTTTTGCAAATACAGTAATTTCCTGACTAAATAATTTTGGTTATGATCTCCTTGAGAAGTAGTTACAGGCTTTGAATTCCAACACCAAGTTCTAGATCCTCCTCATAACTACTGCTCTCTCAACAACACCCCCACCCCAAAATTCTATTCAACCATGTTCATAACAATAGGAGCTCAAACATGCTTCTACAATGTTTTTCTAAGGAGGTCAGTGAATGGAGAAATCTATGATATAGCATGTATCATTCTTTTTAAAGATCAATTTTCAACCATTTACCTCAATGGGTTTCTTTTTCTTCCCAACATTATTGGTTTGTAGTTTCTCAGGCTGAGGCAGTGCCCTACTAACAGGTGGTCTGAAATAAAGAACTGTGAATAAGAAAAGCCCGTCTGTCACCCATTCCATTAAAGACTTATTATACACTAACAATTCAAAGTACATACACTTTTCCTCAGCTGTAGAAGCTTCAAGCAGCAACAAACATGTTTGCATTGGAATGGTTTGTAAAATATTTACTTTTAGTGAATTATTTCTTGATGCACAGATAATGTAATCCTACAAAAGGAATACTGAAATTCAACAGGAGAAACTATAAAAGTATGTATACGGGGCTTAGTCATCAAATGCTGTCTGTATTTTGTATATAATTTCAATTTAAGATCAAATGGTCAAAACAAAATCAAGTCTTGATTTTACAAAATTGGAATAAAATGAACTTTCCTGCTCCAAGGTAAATGTTCACCACTTAACTTATCAGACACTAGATGTTCTGAATTGGAGTTTTAGTCTTTAAAAAAAAACAATAGTTCTGTTGAAAAGTGCATGAAAAGGAGTAAAAATGACATTTTGCAAATGTGCAAAATTTTGAGCTAGATTGAGTATAACGCTAACATATTGCGAAGTCAAATTAACTGATCTGCGATAGCATTTTTTTGGTTAAGATCATCATTTTTTTCAGAGAAATATCACAACAACCAAAACTGTAGTGGCATTTTTCTAATTTGCAAATATTAAGAAAATATATGTAAGGGAATAAATCTCCAGAATTGAAACAAAGACATATCAGCAATTTGAATTATTTCAACTATGCTAAGCTGTTATCATATAAATCCACCAGCATATGTTTGACACTTTAGTTAAAGAATGTGGCTTGTGGGCAATGTCATACTCAAGAACTATGAATTAAATTAACTTTTGCAGGCTCTTTGAAAAAAAAACATGCTGTCTGCTTTGTTGAAAAGGTACTTGCTATCTTAGTCAAAGCAGGTAATATTATGATTAATATAGAAAACATCAGATACTTAAAAGACCTTTGGATGTACAATACACATTTCTTTAAAGCACATGGGGCAAGATTTTCCCAAGAGTGGCAATCTCTCACAGAAAACTTGTGTTTCACAACTTGTTGCATATCTAGCCAAACTGATAGTGCAGTTACAACGCTAGCATCTTGCTGACAACTTGAAATTGCCCACTATGTCCTGTACACAAAAAGCAGAACAAATCGAATCCAGCCAATTACCATCACAACTGATCCTCAGTTTGAGTTCCACCAGCACCACTCTGCTCGGTTTGGTTCAAACATGGAAAAAGGAGCTGCATTCCAGAGGTGAATGAGAGTGACTGCCCTTAATATCAAGACATAATTTGAAAGTGTGGCATCAGGGAACCCTAGAAAACCTGGAGTCAATGGGAATAAAGGGGAAATCACTCTACGGTTTGAATTCACACCTGGCACAAGGAAGATGGTTTGGTTTTACTTGTTGGAAGTCAGTCATCTCAGCTCCAGGACATCACTGCAGGAGTTCCTCAGGGTAATCTTAATCATCTTCAACTGTTTAATCAACGATCTTCCCTCCATCATAAGGTAAGAAGGGGGAAGTTTGCACTATTTACAATGCCTCAGATTCTGTCACAGTCCATGTCCAAATGCAGCAAGATTGTAACGAGGTCAACCAGGTAGACCTCAGAATAGAAGTTCACTGATTGGGGTTGCTAATCTGGTCCAATTAGGAAGACCTGGCTGACAGATAAGAACAGGAGTGTCAGCTATCCTGGTCACTCAGAGCTGGTTCTGAGGGAGCTGTATCTTTTTCCATGTGTAAATAAAGGGTGACTTGGTGATGGGAAACCAGACTGTCTGGGGTTATTTCAGTGGTGATGAGAGAAAAGAATAGTCCTGATGCCATTCACTCACAACAGTTGTCTTTGAATTGGGGTAAGCATTTCTGGCATCATGCCATTATTTGGCAGGCTTGAATTGTTCAATCCTGCAGTCAAAGACTGGGCCCAGAACATGGAAAGTACATGTTTTTTTTTCGAGCAAATGACATTGGAACAGATGAAAAGCAAAGAGTAATTCCTCTGACAGCTTGTGGACCCGCAGCTTTTTCGTTATTAGGAGTCTAACTTTCCTGAGGCACCAAATACTAAAATCTTCCAAGCACTGACAGATCTAATTAAGGGAATGTTATGACTCCATGCCTCCTCCAACTCGGAGATGTTATCAGTTTTACTCAGCAATTCAAGAACCAGGGGAATCTGTTTTGGGATTTTTGACTAGGTTAAGATGACTAGCAGAGGCAGGTGGCCTTTAATGAGATGCTGAAAGACCATTTGGTATGTGGGATTAATGATGTAGCTACACAAAAGACCTTACTAGCTGAAGCCCAACTAGACTTCAAACAGGCACTACAACTGTCTTTATTATTGGAAAATGTGGCAAATGGACATTATGAGTTGCAGGGTATTCTGATGGAAGTGGAATCACTTGCCAGTTTGACTGAGCTTGGGGAACACCACTTGAGTGACGGAAATTTCATATCCTCACCCAGGATATAGCCTGAAAAGAGGGACTCGAGGTCAGACCGCAGCAAAATCGCAAAAAATGTAGCCAAGTCTTGGCTAAACAATTAATATTTTCTTCAGGATCCGGGCCACAAGCTATTGTAGTTGCTGTTGTGTGGACCCAAGACAGCAAGAGTCCCACTAGACCGGAGTTGAGTAAAAGAACTCATAGGTCAGTCTCCAGGAGAGTGCACACCCTGTAAAGCCCACCTACATCTGTCTTGAAACAGTTAAATTGCTTAGCAACATCCAAATCAGAACCAATAAAAATAAATATCTAGTTAAATGAGAGAATTCAGAAAAGATTCACCAGGATGTTGCCATGAATGATAGATTTGAGTTATAAAGATAGGCTGGAACATTATTTCACTGGAGCATAGGAGGTTGAGGGATGACCTTAGAGGTTTATGAAATCATGACGGATGTAGATAAGGTGAATAGCAAGGGGTAGGGGAATTCAAGACTAAGGGGCATATTTTGAAGGCGAGAGGAGAAAGATTTAAAAAGGACATGAGGGGCAATTTTTTTTACATACAGTAAGTGATTCATATATGGAATGAACTGTCAGAGGAAGTGGTGGATGCAGATACAGTTACAACATTTAAAAGACATTTGGATAAGTTCATGAATAGGAAAAGCTTGGAGGGATATGGTCCAGACACAGGCAAATGGGATGGGTTTGGTTTGGGAACATGGTCGGTATGGACTAGTTGGACCGAAGGATTTGTTTCTATGCTGCATGACTGTAGGACTCCAAGTTCTTCTGGGATGTTTTGGGTGCAAGAGGTAAGCTACTGTGCATTACACACTGCCCATATCAGAGGCAGAGTTGGAGGAATCTGACCTGATGCTAAAATATCCCAGAAAGAAAAGAACTGGTCTATGTCCTCAGACTCAGAGAGAGGAGGGTTGTAGTGATTATAACAAAGTCAGCTAGATGCACCTCATAGGAGGAGTTCCCTGATTGGGGTTAATAATTTGTCCAATTAGGGAGCCCTGGCTGACAGAAATGTAGAGTAGCCCACCCAGTCTCATTTCCCTTTGACTAATGTACCTAACACTACGGACAATTTACCTAACCTTCAGGAATTGAACTTGTGACCCTGATGCTGTGAGACAGCAGTGCTAACCACTGAGCCACCATTGATTCTGAGAGCTGGCTCTGAGGGAACCGGATTAATTTCAAGGACTCTCCACGTGTAAATAAAGGGTGACTTTATGATGGAATACTGACCTCCGTGGAGTTATTTCAACTGGGGCATTATCCAGTTTTTGGCTGACAAGTGGCAAGTAACATTCATACCAAATAAATGCCAGCCAATGACCATCTCCAAGAGGGAAAATTTAACCATTGCCACTTGGCATTTGATTGAATTACTAACATTGAATCCCTTAGTACCAACATTCTGAGGACTAGCATTGACCAGAAACTGAACTGGACTAGCCACTTAAATACTCTAGCAGTAAGAGCAGGTCAGAAGCTAGAAATCCTGCAGCGAGTAACTCATCTCCTGACTTCCCAAAGCTTGTCCATCATCTACAAGGCAAAGTCAGCAGTATGATGGAATACTGTCAACTTGCCTGGATGGATGCAGCCCAACATTACTCAAGAAATATGATACCATCTGTAAGCAGCCCACTTGATTGATACCACATTCACCCCCTCCACCACAAATGCTCAGTAGCGGCAGTTTTTACCTTCAAGATGCCCTGCAGAAATTCTCCAAAGGTCCTTCAATAGCATCTTCCAAACTTACAACAATTATCCATCCATAAGGAAAAGGGCAGGGGATACATGGAAACACCATCACCTACAAGTTCTTCTCCAAGCCAGTCACCAACCTGACTTGAAAATATATCTCTATTCCTTCACTGTTGTTCGGTCAAATACCTAGAATTCTCTCTCTCCCCTGTGGCATTAGGGGTCGAACTACAGCAAATGGACTGCAGCAGTTCAAGAAGCACCACCTTCTCAAGGACAACTAGGGATGGACAATGATTGTTAGCCCAGCCAGTGGTGCTGTGATGAAGCTGCTCCTTGAACAAGGTTATCCAGTCCTCGGCTTTTATTTTCCAGAGAGGTCATAAACAACACAGGTTCCGATAGCTAACAGATACTACCTCAGACAGAAGGCTTTCAAGTTAGAATAAATAGTTGTACAATGAAAGGGGTGTGGCCAGTTCTCCCAGCTCAGCTTTCCTCTGGTTTGTTTTTTTTTAGCAATAGTGTAAATAAATGTTGCTGGACCCAGATCCAGGCTGGTACTCTCTCTCTGACTTCTTTCCTGTAAGAACTTGTGTTTGATTTTACCTTTTGTGCCAAGGAGTGTTTATAGGGACTGTTGCAAGATTTTGGAACAGCATCATTATGTGGGATGATCTGTTGGGTTTTTGTAAAGGGTACGTATTTGGTATTCTGTTTTCTGTTCTGTGTGTTTCATTTGGTAATCTTGTAAAACTAAGTGGTTTGACCAGCTTATTCCTGGAATATCTGTATTATGCCTGCTTAAAACAACTAGCAAAATTAGGGTCTGGGCTATTTTCTTGAGATGCTTTGATGGGTCTGGCCTGGTCCATACAGTGCCCACATCCATTGAATGTTTAAATGGTAGGGTGCCAGGTAATTAGAGTGCAAGGGGAAGGATGCCAAATGAGTAGGGAGTAGCATGTCAGTAAGTAAGGTGCCAAGTGAGTTGGCTTCCAGGGGTAGATATGGTGCGCGGTGGTGTGTGTGTGTGTGTGTGTGTGTGTGTGTGTGTGTGTGTGTCAGGATTATCAGGTCAGGACTGGGGTGTTTAAAGGATCTTGGGGAAGTATTGGTGGGGTGTGAGTAGCAAATATGGAGCTGATTTAATAGTTACATAGGGGAGTTAGACTTTGTATTTAATAGTCTAGCTTTTCTAGAGTAATTACATCAATTTCAGCAGAACCCACTGAAGTCTCAATTTAGACAAGCATGTTTGGAGCATTCCAGACATAAAAGGAATAACCCAGTGGAAAATTTAATTTCCTGGGCAATTCCTTTGTAGAGTTGACAATAGGGACTCACTGCAGCTGTACAGAATTTTAATTAAGTCACATTTGAACTATTGTGTAAAGTTCTGCTCACCACACTACCAGAAGGCTCTGGAGGCTTTGAAGAGGGTGCAGAAATTGTTTACAGAATGTTGCCTGGAATGGAGGATATTAGTTAAGAGAAGAGATTGGACAAACTTGAATTGCTTTCACTTGAACGTCAAAAGATGTGGGTTGATCTGATAGAAATTCATAAATTTGAAAGGCACGGATAGAACAGATCCCAGGGTAGAAAGGTTAAAGGAGATGTGCGAGGCAATTGTTTTTTAAACACAGAGAATGATAAATGCCTAGAATGTGCTGCCAGAGGTTTTGGTGATGGATGCAATAGCAATATTTAAGAGGCAGCTGGACAAACATATGAATAGGCAGAGAACAGAGATATACAGACCGCATAGAAACACACAGGTTTAGAAAGGCATCATATGTTGGTGCAGTCTTGTTGGGCCAAAGGACCTGTTCTTGTGCTGCGTGGTCCTTTGTTCTTTATATTGCTCTGAATTTCTGAGGGACTCCTGACAGAATCTCTACTCCAAAATGCAAAGCTTCCTTCTTCCATTAAAAAAAATGTGTAGTCAGAGACACAATCTGTGCAAATTGCCCCTCTGAAAATCTGGCCCAAAGCTTCTAGTTAAATTTCAATGTTTTATAAAATACATAACCTTTGAACAATGACATAGCAGTGGAATATATTACAGAAATAACAATTCTACTAATAAAGTTAGTCAAGTATAGAATTAATTAAAACTTAATTTATTTTAAAATGGTGCGATTTAAAATGATTAACGTCAATATCATTAGAAACTTATCTGAAAACAGACATCAGGCAGGCTTGGATTATATAAAAATAATACGAGTTTACTCTCTGCTCCTGTTTATTCATGCTGGAATACATTTGTATTTATCATTTTTATACATTTACCTCTGATATGAGGGTGTGAATCTTTATAAATGCTCAATGTAATTACATGGAAAATATAATTACCTTGACCCTCTTGACAGCAGCAATCAAGACAAGAGCAATAGTTATTATAATTTGTAAACTTTTATACAACTTTGGATACATTTGTTAATATGGAAAATAAAGTTAAACTCCATTTTCTCATTTTACATTATATGCATTATACTCTATATATAAAGTTATTGTAACCAATTAGGTAATCTCCTTAACAATAGATTCCTTATACAATCTGTATTTATACAGTATCTTTAATATAAAAAAAAATGACAAGCACTTCAGAGAGGAAGAGAAGCAGTAAGCACATTTAGATAATTTGGAGCTTGATTGAAGGTGGAGAGTGAGCTAGAGGTATATAGGTAAGGATTTTCAGAGATGGATGAAAGTTCTGCTTCCAACAGTAGAACAGGGAAGATCAAGTTAGAGTCAACTAGTTGAAGAGCCTGATCTTTGAAAGGTAAAGCCAAAAAGAGTTCTTTGCATTTAGTTTTAAGGCATGGGTGATAAAACATTTTTTTTTAGGAGGCCATCACAGCCTTGGAGAAAACAGATTTGTGGATTGTTACCCCCTCCATCAATCATATTAATTTAACAGAACTGCTTTCAAGGGAATCAAACCAGAATCCAATTGAGTGAAGGTCATTCCATTTCAAACACAGTAGCAACACTGAAAACATTCCACATGCAAGGTTTTTGCTTATGTCATTACTCAACAGACAGGACAGTAACTTCAAAGTAACCTGTACATTATAAATATGATTTTCGATTTGTTATCATTATAATGGAAAAGAGTAGTTGACTCAGAAATAAATCTGTAGAGACCACAAATGTGAATGTTGAGCTGTTGGTCTATTCCAGTGGGCTAAGAACTAACACAAAAACAGATATTGCTGGAAAATCTCAGGTCTGGCAGAAGGGTTCTGAAGAAGGTTCACTGGACCTGAAACATTAACACTGACATCTCTCCACAGATGCTGCCAGACCTGCTGAGTTTTTCCAGCAATTTCAGGTTTTGTTTCAGATTTCCAGTACGGGCAGTTCTTTCTTTTTTTTTTGGCTGAGGATTAACTGGTTACAATAGAATTGGAATACTGAATGTAGTTTTGCCTATAGAATCAAACATTGAACCACCTTGTAAATTGCATTTGGAACCTATACAAAACGAAAGCAAGGTGGCAACTATCCAAAAGCCACAAACAAGTAATGAGGACCGCAGCAAAGATAGAGGAAACGGACAGAATTAGATTACCTAAGTGTTTGATTAAGTCTACATCTAGTCAATGTCATAGAGTTGTTGAAGTAAGAGAAGTGGGTTGCTGATGGAAAAGCACAGCAGGTCAGGCAGAGTCTCAGGAGCAAGAGAATCGATATTTCAGGCATAAGCCCTTTGTCAGGAATAGCATCAGGAATTCCTGATGAAGGGCTTATGCCCGAAACATCAATTCGCCTGCTCCTCAGATGCTGCCTGACCTGCTACATTTTTCCCGCACCACACTCTCGACTCTGATCTCCAGCATCTGCAGCCCTCATTTGCTATTACCTGCTGATGGAAAAGCTTGGCTTAAGGGTGAGTGTGCTCCAAAAAGTATCTTTTATGGAAACAGTTAGACAATGTATTGTTTCCAGTTCTTCATCTATCTCCCAAAATCATTAACACTTCGCACTACGATTCATGAATGGTAGTTTCAGTCTCGAGTAAAGAAAGCAATTGTTACATGTTAATTGGCCATAGAAGAAAGTCTGATTCAATCTAATTTTTCACTGACACCTTATCAACATTTGCATTTCAGTAGATGATACTAATGTCAACCAAGCATGTGAAACAGTGATTATTTTCCTCTCTAACTGATGGTCATACTGATGGACTATAGCATATCTGACCATCCTACAGTAATGCCCTCACCACAGATTAGCGATCAATTATGAGATTTCCGATTTCAAATACTTAGTAATAACCCTAATGGAGCTTTTACTCATTAGATCACAAAGGGCCCTGTAGTAGTGTTTAATTGCTATGTATGATTGAGTCACCTGCCCCATATAACTACCAAGGAGTGGGAGTGCTAAAATTATTTACAACGAGTCAAGTATCCTCCTTCTATATTGTAAATATCAATTATTTTTCAATGGATGTTCCACAGTCAAAAGAGGTTAGCATAGCAGGACGTGAGTGAGACTTTTATTCCATTTAATGTCACGATCCCTTTATAACAACAGTTCATGTTCCATCGTTGATGTAGCAACGCATTGGGTATTTTTGGCATGTTGCCCACATCAAAAGTATTAGATTTGAAAGAGGCAAATTTAAAGTAATAATTGTGTTCAGTCATTGACAAACAGATCCAATTTCATTTTCCACATCAAAGCCTTCCAATTTAAAGTCAACAATTCATTCGACTGCAGTCAGTGGTAAATTGACATTATTTAAATTTGCTCTTCTTTGACAGAAAATACTTATCTTGAGCAACGTATTTGACCCATTGCAGTGTTGGCAGTGGCAAAAAACTGAAACCCAGACATATCACATTTGAGTAAATTAGAACTTTATAGGATAGTTACATTTTCATAATTAATTTTTTCATAATAATTCACTATTATTATATATGAAAAATCGAATTATTTCTTCTTTTGTCTTAGCAAAATCAAATCAAGAGGATTAAACTGCACAAAAGCATGTATCCTTCATGAAAAGATAACTGTCAGTGACAGAGGACTCAGGCTTGGGACTTCATGATTAAAAATGTTGATAAATATACCTGGGCCTATCAGACAAACAACAATGAAAACAGATTAATTTGCAAAGCTTAAGCTTTAAAACCAAGAACTGCAGTCAACCAAGGAAACGATTATGTGAACCTGGCAGGATGATAGGACAATTACTGAAGTTCAAAAGTACAGCTATTAATAGCATCAAAGATCACTGTCTAGAAATAATTATATATTCTTACAACTGTACTTAGATATATAAATGTCATTAATGTATATTCTCATAAAAAAAATCATTTTGGACTTAAATAATGTATTTTATATCCTCAGAAAATCCTGAAGTATTTCACAGGCAGGGAATTTGCGAAAATTAATTTGAGCAAACACACCCCCACAAACAGCAACATACTTCATCTACTTTTGGTACTGCTGACTGTGGGATGAGAGTTGACAAGGTTCCAGGGGAACACATTGTTCTTACTTGAAAATGTTTTGTAGCTTTTAAATCCACCTCAATAGGCAAATGAAGCTGTTGGTATAATTTTATTAACTGAAAGCCAGCACCTACAACAATGCACCATTTCCTTGTACTGGAGTTGGTTTTACATTCAGAGCCTGAAGTAAAAGTACTTTTGACCCATTGAACTAAGATAGTACTGGGGCAGATCTTTCTACTTCTCAAAATCTTCTTCTATCTTCTTTTTCTGCTGGCCTTTCTATTTGCAAATTAATTAGCTAGTTTACAGTAAAAGTGGGCAAGCACAATTTCTACAAATTTACTATCTTTAATTAATCAATTTGTGTTGTTAAAATTCATTTTGCATGTTGTAAGAGAGGTAAAGATGAACTTAGTAGCAAGATAATATTTGCTTACAACTGCCTGCATGGATAGAAGATTGGAGGAACTAAAAGTATAACAGGTTGACAAGCATGGTTAAAGCAGATGGATCAGATACCCTTCAGCCAGGGATTTGGTTCAAATTCAGCTCTGGTACTGGGAAAAGTTTCCAACACAATAAATATTGTCAGTCCCATTATTTTCAGACTGAGCTATGTTGCTTACTAGATATAAACATATACCTTCAGATACTTTGTGGGCAAGCCAGTGTGCAATGTTCATTATGATGATAGTGTCAGAACGGACTGATTCCTCTGAAGCTAATGCTGAAAACAAGAATTACTACTAGCTCACCTTAAGACAGCTAATGCAAGGTCTTCCCATGAAACAAGATTTCATTCAAAACAGTCCTTTTCTGAACACTTCCCAGAGATAATTCTAGCTAACCTTCACAGCTTGTTTTGATGGATGATAATATGCAGAGGCTGCTTCACCGAGAAACGGACAAGTTATAGCCAACGTGAAAATCAAATAGGGAACTTCTGGTTGTAAAACATATTGCAAAGTTTGGGTAGGAACATAGAGGGCACCTGAAATCATAAAATCTAAATAGCATCTATAAAGCAATATGAAAAGCAAAGTACAAGATTTCCTAGAAATTTACAAACAAAAGTCAGAAAATGCTGGGAATACTCAGTGGGTCTAGCAGCATCTGTGGAGAGTGAAACGCATCAGTTAGTTTTTGACCTTTCATCAGCTTGATCCTACAATGATAACTTTCTCTCTCTCCCTCCACATTATGCTGGAATTACTAAGTATTTTGATCATACTGTGTTTTAATTATCAACAATATATATTTCCTTTGATACATAATATGTCTCTCACCTTTCAGAAGGTTAAAATATGCTAAACAATAATGGTTTGAATGTTTCAGATATCAGTCAAAGAATAACTAAATTCATTATTTGATACATTTGTTGTCTTGCTGCGTTTTACGATAGCTAAATGCATAAGTGTTGTTCTTACCTGACTATTCCCTGCCTTCAGAGATAGCAAGACACACAGAAAAAGGAGGGAATGAGCAAGAATTAGCAGAAAAGTTTGAAAATAGATTTAGAGATTTCAGCTTACAAGTCACTAGATGAACATGAAATATTTTGCGATTAAAATGTTTTTATAATGCATTTCATATAAAAATGCTTCAAAGTACAATACATTGCTTTTCCTTTATAACTATTAAGCAAATAAATACATATTTTGCATCAAACTAAGAAAATAAATTTCACAAAATTGCCTGTATTGCTCTGTTGAAATAGATTAATTAAGAATACAGCATCTCTTTTAATCATGTTATTCCTTTGCAATGCTTGTACAAAACTCTGCAAGAGCAAAGTACCCTTTGAGGCAACTTTGAATGTTGAATATTGAATCAATCTAGAGGTTGTTCTATAAAATGTGCAAAACCCTCATGATGGAGTTGCTGCAGCAGTGACAACACCACAGGAGCTGAAACTTTACAAAAATATGATGGTCAATATTGTCCCCTTTCGCTGTAATCAATAATGAAGGTACAAATTCTATTCAAAATTAGAATGGTCTGGGAAGTTATTTCCTTCCTGTGGTTTCCACTTAAACATAATGGTATCTCAATAATGGTTACAAGATCACACCCAATAACCTCCACTAGCAGATAAAGGGGAAACAAGTAGATGAATATATTTGGATTTCCAGAGGGCAGTCAATAAGATAGCAAATTAGAGCTATGAAGACAACAGACCATGGGGTGAGGAGCAGAATTTTGTCACATAGTATTCATGTCACATGTAAGGAACAAAAATAAATGAATCAATGGCACAATTAGAGATCAATGGGCATGATCTTATAGGCATTACAGAGACTTGGTTTACAAGGAGATCAAAGCTGGCAACTAAGTATTCAGCGGTAAATGAACTGTTGAAAGGACAAGAAGGAAAGGAAAGGGTGTTGGGGTGTTGCAAGAAACAATTTTGGGCTGGAAGACATTGAATATGTATGGCTGGAGGTAACGAATAGCAAAGGAAAGATGACACTAATGGTAATATGCAAAAATCCCTAACAGTACCTATACATTTGGACAGACAATAAAACAGGAGATAATTAGGTCATTTGAAAAGGCAGCACATTAATCACGGCTGACTTTAATCAGCATGTAGATAGGGAAAATCAAATTAGCGAAAGTAGCCACCAGAAATAATTCATAGAACGTATTTGGGACAGTTTCCTAGAGCAATATGTTGTTGATCTAACCAAGCATTAGAATATTCTTGATCCGGTAATGAGTAATGAGGCGCATTTAATAAATGATCCATTGAGTAAAAATCCCCTCGGCAACAATAACAGTAACATCATAGACTTCAGCATTCAGTTTGGGAGTGAAAAACACAGCTTAGAAATTAGAGCAGAGTTGGCCGGAGTGGACTGGAAAACAAGTTTAACACAAAGGAAGGTTAATGAATAACAGGTAGACATTTAAAACATCCTTCATTGCTCACAACAGATATATCTCAATGAAGAAGAATTCTAAATAAAGGTTCACCATGGTTAGCCAAAGAAATTAAGGATAACATCAAATTGAAAGAAAAAGTATCCTATGTAGTTAGAAATATAGCATCTCAAGATTCTGGAAAAGTCCCAGAGGATTGGAAAACTGCTAATGTAACATCTTTATCAACTGAAACAAAGAACAGGTAACTTTCGGCCACTTAGTTTAACACCTGTCATTGGGAAAAATGTTATCCTATTACAAAGGATGTAAAAAGTAGAGCATTTAGAAATACATTTAGAGTCATCATAGCTTCATGGAGGGGAAATCTTACCAGACAAATTTATCAGAATACTTTAAGGAGATAATAAGCAAGCAAATAAAGGGGAAACAAGTAGATGAATATATTTGGATTTCAAGAGGGCAGTCAATAAGATAGCAAATTAGAGCTACTGAAGACAACAGACCATGGGGTTAGGAGCAGAATTTTTGCATAGATTGAGGATTGATGAGGATTGGCTAACTAACAGACAGGATAAATGCAGGAAGGATGTTCCTGATAACTGGGAGTGCAGAACTAGGATACACAGTTAAGGACATTGAGTAGGCCATTTAGGACTGAGAGGAGGAGAAGTATCTTCACCCACAGGGTTGAGATCATGTGGAATTTTCTGCCATAGGGAGCGATTGAGACTATAACATTCAATGTTTCCAAGAAATAGTTAGATATAGTTCCTAGGGCTGAAGGGATGAAAAGGTATGGGGCAAAAGCATGAACAGGGTACTGAGTTGGACAATAGATATTGAATGGCCTCCTTCCGCTCCATTTTTGTATGTTTCTGTGTCATAGAAAGAGAGTGGGGATAAGGAGGACATTTTCAGGATAGTAACTTGTAAGAACTGAAGTAACACAGTATGGTTCCATAATTATTTATAACATATGTTAATAAGGTGGATGACAGGAGTGAATATAATAGCACCAATTTGAGGATGACTCAAAACTATGTGGAAGGGAAAGTGGTGAGGATGACACAAAGAGTCTACAGAAGAATACGTACAGGTTGGATGAGTGAGTAAAAACTTTGCAGATATGAACATATGAACGTAGAAACAAAGAACAAGAGTAGGCCATTTGGTCATTCAAGTCTGCTCCATTCAATAAGATCATGACTGATCTGATTTTATACCTCAGCTCTAGTTGAATTAGTAGTAAATTTTTCCAGAAATGCTTCTAAATGCATTAACATTCTACTATAAGTATGGTGATCAGTAATACACACAGTATGCCATGATGCAATTGCATCAATGTGTTGTATAAATGAAGCATAACCTCTCTACCTGTGCTTTGAATTCCCCTCACAATAAAACATAACATTCTATTTGAATCATAGGATCCATATAGTGTGGAAACAGGCCACCTGGCCCAAGTCCATACCAACCCACTGCAAACTCCACACAGCCAGTCGCCCAAGGTTGGAATCGAACCCAGGTCCCTGCCACTGTGAAGCAGCATAGCTAACCACTGAGCCACCATGCTGCTGATTTGCTTTCCTGATTACTTGCTGTACCTGTGCATTAACCTTCTATGATTCATGCACAAGGACACCCAGGTATCTCTCTATCTCAAGCTCTTCAACATTTCACTCTTAAGATTTTTTGTATTCTCTGTCAAAATGCACAATTTCATACTTTCCCACAGTATGCTCCATTTGCCAGATCTTTGCCCACTCACATATTCCATCTCTATCCCTTTGTAGACTCCTAATATCCCCGTCACAACAAATAGGTCATTCTACTAGAACATGGATTTCAATAACCAAATTCACTGTAATGTGATTGACGAATTGGGGCACTGATTCTATAGCGCAAAATTTTAAAACATGTATTGGCTGTAATGCGATCACATCACCAACAATTTAAGCACTGTTTCTAAAGTGCAATTTTTCTATAACATAGTATTGCACATGAACGCAACCATCATGTTATAGAAGAATTATCAGTACTTTCCAATTTATCATTGTGTCCTCATCAGATTTAGCTATCATGCCTTCTGTCCCTTCATCCAAATCACTATATAAATTGTAAACAATTAAACCCCCAGCACTGACCCATGGCATACCACTTGTTACATTCTTCCAGTCTGAACAAAGATCCATTTATTCCTACTTTTTGCTTTGTGTTAGCTGGCCAATCTTCTATCCAAGTCAATATTTGTCCTCTACAACATTAATTTTATTTTCTGCAATAGCTTTGTGGGTGGCATGGTGGCACAGTGGTTAGCACTGCTGCCTCACACTGCCAGAGACCCGGGTTCAATTCCTGACTCAGGCGACTGACTGTGTGGAGTTTGCACATTCTCCCTGAGTGCGTGGGTTTCCTCCGGGTGCTCCAGTTTTCTCCCACAGTCCAAAAATATGCAGGTTATGTGAATTGGCCATGCTAAATTGCACGTAGTGTTAGGTGAAGGGGTAAAGATAGGGGTATGGGTCGGTTGCGCTTCAGCTGCT
Source organism: Hemiscyllium ocellatum (assembly GCF_020745735.1). Lineage (NCBI taxonomy): Eukaryota > Metazoa > Chordata > Chondrichthyes > Orectolobiformes > Hemiscylliidae > Hemiscyllium > Hemiscyllium ocellatum. Next base: position 85,849,415 of record NC_083408.1, read on the forward strand.
TGGTGTGGTCTTGTTGGGCCGAAGGACCTGTTTCCACACTGTAAGTAATCTAAAACTTTTGATGTGGCACCTTATCAAATGCCTTCTGATAATCTAAGTACAGTACATTTGCTGGTTCCCCTTTACCTTTAGCACAAGTTACTTCTTTAAAGGATTTGGCGGCACAGTGGTTAGCACTGCTGCCTCACAGCGCCAGAGACCCGGGTTCAATTCCCGACTCAGGCGACTGACTGTGTGGAGTTTGCACATTCTCCCTGAGTGCGTGGGTTTCCTCCGGGTGCTCCGGTTTCCTCCCACAGTCCAAAGATGTGCGGGTCAGGTGAATTGGCCATGCTAAATTGCCCGCAGTGTTAGGTAAGGGGTAAATGTAGGGGTATGGGTGGGTTGCGCTTCGGTGGGTTGGTGTGGACTTGTTGGGCCAAAGGGCCTGTTTCCACACTAAGTAATCTAATCTAAATTAAACACTACTGTACTTTTACAAAACTATGATTACATTGAACTTATCCAAGTGACCTGTTATAAGTCTTTTATAATAGCTATTAATATATACCCTATGATAGATGTTTTATGCTATCTGACCTGTACCTCCCTGCTTTCTGCCTCTCCCCTCCTCCCCGTTAATTAAATAAAGGAGTTACATGAGGTATTTTCCAATTTAAAGGAATCTTTCCCCAGTTTTATCAGTTTTTAAAACTTAAAACCAAAGCATCAATTATCTTATTAGTTACTTCTTTCAAGAGTCTCAGATTCAATCAATCAGTCAGGGTCCAGAGATGTGTCACCTCGCATTTCCAACAATTTACTCAGTAATACAATTTTAATTTTCCTGAGTTTCTCCCTCCATTTCCATTTCTGATTTATAATGACTTTCAGGATGTTACTTACACCATCTTTAGTGAAGACTGACACAGTATCTGTTCAATTCATCTGCCGTCTCTTTATCCTCTCTTACCAATTCCCCACATTCATTTTCTATAGGACCAACACTTCTTTTTTAATACATAGTAGATGGGATATAATATGAAAAAAATGAGGTTATGCAAGAATAATAGAGAAGTAAATATTATTTTAGTACACAAAGACTGCAGAAAACTGCAGCACAGAAGGATTTAAAGATCCATGTGCATAAATGGCAAAAAGACTAGCTTACAAGTTCAGCAAATTGTGGTCTTTTATTTCAAAGGAAATTGAATATAAAAATAGGGAAGTCATGATAAAGCTATATGAGGTACTAATTAGACCACATCTAGAATACTATGAACAGTTTTGGTATCTATGGAAAAATATATTGGTAATGGAGGCAGTTCACGAGATTGAGCCTGGGTATGATGGAATTGTCTTGAGGAGAGGTTGAATAGGTTGCATCAAATGCTGGGACGAGACTCATTGGAGTTTAGAACAATGAGAGGAACCTTGTTGCAAGATTCAAGATCTAAGAGAACTTGCCAAAGTAGATGCTGAGGGTTATTTCTGTGGGGGAATCTAGGACCAAAAGCATAATCCCAGAGTAATGGGTTACATATTGAAGAGAGGGATGAAGAGGAACTTCTTCTCTCAGACAGCAGTGAATCTGTGGAATTCTGTACTGCAGAGAGCAATAGAAGCAGAGTCACTAAATTCTGTCCCAGTCTTGAGCATGCTTACATCAGTGAGGGGGACAAGAACAATGGAGAAAAGGCAAGAAACTGGACTTGAGGATTATCATAACAGCCATGATCTCATTAAATAGAAAAGCAAATCCAATGGTCTACTTTGCTCTCACAACCTATGGTCTCACATGCTCTGGTCTCATTCGCTCTTACCAAATGTAAAAATTGACATAAACCAGCACTATCAGGAAGCAATTTAAAATGTAAACTCATAAGTCTGCATTTAAAAAATGTCTTGTTACAGTTGAGTGTTAACTTGGTGCTGTTTTGCTTACGCAGTTTATCAGTTGTATTGCAAAATAGTGACTATTTTTAGTCACAGTGCCCAGTCCACTGCTTGTGAGGAATATATATTTTTAATAACTGAAAACAATGTTTACAGTGCTGTATAGTAATTAATTTCTTCATTAATTTCATGACATGCTAATCATTTTAAATTTATGTATTAGTGGATTTGTTGCAAAATCAATGTTGAAAGCCTCCTCAAAAGGACTGTAAACAGACACAATTCATGAAATCAGCAATGATCCCTAACTCAATAAGGGGGCTTGGCCAGTCTTGTGAGCATGGTGGGCTCTTAGCCCAATGTAAAAGATCAGGAGCATAATTTGTAAATGCAAAGTGCGTTTAAAATTCTGCAATCTAGTTCAGCAAGTTTTGGCAAATTGCCCTGTAAAACCATGCAATTGATGAAAATTCCTCCCCACTATAATGGTAGGCAATATGTCATTAAAATGTTATAACTTATAAATGAATATTTAGAGAAATTGAACCAAGTGGTTTTAATAAATCATGTAAAAATAGATTGGAAAGCCAGGCTTATGGACAAGTCTTTTAATTCATGGAATGTAAATGTCACTGGCTAAACCAGTATTACTTCCCATCCTCAATTGCCCTTGAGAAGTTGGTGGCGAGTTGCTTTCTTGACTCCGTACAGTCCTTGTCAGGTGGGTGGGAGGGTATGTGTTAGGCATACCCACAATTTTGTCTAGAGGGGAGTAATTTCCAAAAATAGTAACAGCTGAATGGTGTTGGCTATTAATTCAGGTTAATTAAGTTCAATAGGCCTTGACTTGGGAGAGCAATACTTCATGTAGGTTTTCTAGGTTTGTCACAAGAACTTGGGTCTTCAAGATATTGGCAATTCAAACCTGTTACACCATTCAGTAAGACATGATTCATCTGGATCTGATTTCAACTTCACTTTTGTGCCCAAAGTCTTAGACTCCCTTACACAACACACCGTGGCATGGTGGCTCAGCAGTTAGCACTGCTGCCTCACAGCACCAGGGCCTGGGTTCAATTCCACTCTCAAGCGACTGTGTGAAGTTTGCACATTCTCCCCAAATCTGTGTGGGTTTCCTCTGGGTGCTCCAGTTTTCTCCCACACTCCAAAGATATACAGGCTCGGTGGATTGGCCGTGCTAAATCGCCTATAGTGTCCAGGTACAGGTAAGCTAGCTGTGGGAAATTCAGGGTTACAGCGATAGGTAGGGTATGCTCTTCAGAAGGTAGGTATGGACTCAATTGGTCAAATAGCCTGTTCCCACACTATAGGGATTCTATGAAAAAGTCTCTTCAACTATCTTGAATAAAGTTAAATACAGCCTCTATTGCTTTCTGAGGAAGAGAATTCTATATGCTGATAACCTGAATGAAAAACAACATCTTAAAAGGCAGCCTCTTCTCCTTAAACTGGATCCCCTAATTCTAGTCTCCCCACAAAAAGTATCCACTCTTTCAAGTCCAATCAGGATCTTGTATGTAACAATAAGATCATCTCCCAATTTTCAAAAATCCAATGGCCATAGGCCCAACCTGTTCAACCTTGACTTCATAAAGTCAGACTTTCATCCCAGGAATGTGTCAGTTGAACCTTCTTTGAACTTCTTCTGATACAATCGTATTTTTCTTTACAAAAATACAGACCAAAACTATACACTGTTCTCCTGATGCGGTCTCACATTTGCCCTTTATAGCTGCAGTAAAATTTTCCCACTTTTATTTCTTACAAAAGGAATGAAACATTCCCTACACTTTCCCAATCATTTGCTGAATCTGCATTCTAATGTGAGATCGTGTACCAGGACACCTATCCCACTGTAACATTAATTAAATAAAGAGATACTATAAATTCAATGTACTACTTATCTATTCTTCCTGCTAAAGTGAATGAGTTCACTTTCTACCACATCATAATCAATCTGTTAAAATTTTGCCTACTCACTTTGTGTCTATCACTTTGCATGTACATTGCCTCCTTTTCAAAACTTACTTTCCTATCTATTTTTGTGCCACCACCAAAATTAGCAACCATACATTCAATGCAACCATGTATTACATCCCTTCATCCAAGATATTGACGTAGATTATAAATGTCTTAGGAATAGATTGACGCCCTGCCATTGATCCCTTTGGCATTCCACTAGTAACAGCTTACCAAAGCAAAAATAGACCCAATTACACCTAATCATTGCTTCCTGTTAGCTAACCAATTCTTTATCCATGCTATTGTGAACTCTTGCATCAGCTCATATTCTGTGCAGCAACCTTTGATGTGGCATCTATCAAACATCTTTTGAAAATCCAAATCTATTTGTTTCCCTGCATCCACCTTTCTCATTACTTCCTCAAAGAGTTCTTAATATGCTTGTAACAACAATTGTCTTTTCACAAAGCCATGATGACTCTGCCTGATCATATTATGATGTTTAAAGTATCACCTCCTTAATAATGGATTCTCGCAATGTCCCTGTGACAGACTTTAGCCTTACTGGCCTAGAGTTTTCTACTGACTGTCTCTCCATTCTTGAATAAATGTTTTACGAGCTATTTTGCACTCTGCATGGACCTAACAGAATCTAAGGAATTTTGGCAGATTATAATATTCACATTACTATCTCTGAAGCCATTTCTTTTAGGATTCTGGAATGCAGGCCCGCTTCTAAAGACGTGTCATCATTTAGCTCTCATTGTTTTCCCACTACATTTTCTCTGTTGGTGATTGTTTTAAATTCCTCCCTCCCACTGCTTAATTTTCAAATATGTTTGGGAAGTTTTACCTCCAACATTGGGGTGTGTATCAGTTCCTTTCTAGTCCCACTCCTCCATTGCCTCCATAAATTAAAATTTTAAATCAGGATGCTGCTATAGATACTTATATAGATTTTAGACTGTATCTTGTTTATTATTAAAAAGAATTCAGTCAGATTCCTTTTATCAAAGAATAATAAGTTTACTATAAATATAACTTAAATAAACACGCAAAGATTGACAAAAAAGATTTATACTGTGTTAGTAAAGATGTGACTTATATTCTAACATGACAAATATAACATGAAGCAAATATTGATAACATTGATTGAACATCCCAGAAAACACATCAAACAGATGGAATCAAAACATATGACTGACAAGTATTAGTTGTGGGCTTTTTCATCCTCACTCACAGCTACACAGAACTCTTAATGACACACAGTTCTTGGGACATTTCTGGAGTCCTGACTCCAACACTAAACCGGGTAAAAACAATGACTGCAGATGCTGGAAACCAGATTCTGGATTAGTGGTGCTGGAAGAGCACAGCAGTTAAGGCAGCATCCAAGGAGCAGTGAAATCAACGTTTCGGGCAAAAGCCCTTCATCAGGAATAAAGGCAGAGAGCCTGAAGCGTGGAGAGATAAGCTAGAAGAGGGTGGGGGCGGGGAGAAAGTAGCATAGAGTACAATAGGTGAGTGGGGGAGGGGATGAAGGTGATAGGTCAGGGAGGAGAGGGTGGAGTGGATAGGTGGAAAAGGAGATAGGCAGGTAGGCCAAGTCTGGACAGGTCATGGGGACAGTGCTGAGCTGGAAGTTTGGAACTAGGGTGAGGTGGGGGAAGGGGAAATGAGGAAACTGTTGAAGTCTACATTGATGCCCTGGGGTTGAAGTGTTCCGAGGCGGAAGAGGAGGCGTTCTTCCTCCAGGTGTCTGCTGGTGAGGGAGCGGTGGTGAAGGAGGCCCAGGACCTCCAAGTCCTCGGCAGAGTGGGAGGGGGAGTTGATTGGTGCGGGTGTCCCAGAGATGTTCCATAAAGCGCTCTGCTAGGAGGCGCCCAGTCTCCCCAATGTAGAGGAGACCGCATCGGGAGCAACGGATACAATAAATGATATTAGTGGATGTGCAGGTAAAACTTCGATGGATGTGGGAGGCTCCTTTAGGGCCTTGGATAGAGGTGAGGGAGGAGGTGTGGGCACAGGTTTTACAGTCTCTGCGGTGGCAGGGGAAGGTGCCAGGATGGGAGGGTGGGTTGTAGGGGAGCGTGGACCTGACCAGGTAATCACGGAGGGAACGGTCTTTGCAGAAGGCAGAAAGGGGTGGGGAGGGAAATATATCCCTGGTGGTGGGGTCTTTTTGGAGGTAGCGGAAATGTCGGCGGGTGATTTGGTTTATGCGAAGGTTGGTAGGGTGAAGGATGAGCACCAGGGGCGTTCTGTCCTTGTTATGGTTGGAGGGGTGGGGTCTGAGGGCGGAGGTGCGGGATGTGGACGAGATACGTTGGAAAGCATCTGTAACCACATGGGAAGGGAAATTGCGGTCAACTGCCTAAAGTTCCTTGTTTGCTTCATCAGTTCCATCAACTTGGAACTATCTAATTGCTCTCAACCTCTGACTGGCTTCCCAACTTCTCAGACACAGTATAATTCAGTTGCGGTTTCAAAGGTACAGCTTAAATGTTCTTTTCTGTATAAAGCTTGCTTCTGACATTGTCTCTAAGTCCAACCAACTGAGCCTCTGGCAGGGTAGGACTTAATGCTGAGGCATCTAATAGCCTGACAAGCCCCCAATTTGCTCTTAAGTGGCTGTTTGGAGTGTGATCTGACGGCCCTTCTTGCCAGTTGGGGTGGAGTGGCAGTTACCCACCACCACACTTTGTGCAAAGTACTAAATTTAGCCCAAAATAATTGTTCAACACCTCTGTCATTTCATTGTTATCTATTACCATTTCCCAGATTCACTCTCCAGAGGATCAACAGGTGTAGTTATTTTTTTTGTCTTGTAAATACCTGTTGAAACTGTTACTATCTCCTTTTATATTATTAACTAGCTTTCTCTCATATTCCAACTTCTTCCTCTTTATTTAGTTTATACTTTGCTTCTTAAAATCTGACCAATCTACCACAAATCTATGTAGGTTTGCTGAATGTTTCTTTCAAGTTTATACGTTCCTTAACATCTTTATTTAACCATGGATGATATATTCTTCTCAAAAAGCCATCTAATGATCATGTTGAAAGTGCAATAACTAGTTGTTAGGGTAGACAGATTTACGTTTAGCTTTGATGGCCTACATTAGATTCATCTACAGGATGGTAAGAGACTAGAGAGTGTAGATTTACAAAGGGACACGTGTTCTTGTCAATGATTCATTGAAGACTGACATGCAAGCTCAGTAAGCAAAAAGAAGATTAATGGCATGTTAGCCTATATCACAAGAGGATTTGCATACATGATTAGCAAAATCTTCCTCCAATGATATAATAGTTTTATTCGATCACATTTAGAACAGAGAACATAGAATACAGCGCAGAACAGGACCTTCGGCCCTCGATGTTGTGCCAACCTGTGAACTAATCTAAGCTCATCCTCCTACACTAAGCCCATCTCCCTAATATGGCTGGGTTAACTACATTGGCAGGCAGGGCATTCCATGCCCTAACCACTCTGAGTAAAGAACCTGCCTCTGACATCGGTCTTAAATCTATCACCACTCAATTTGTAGCTATGCCCCCTCATACAAGGTGACGTTGTCATTCTAGGAAAAAGACTTTCACTGTCCACCCTATCTAATCCTCTGATCATCTTGTATGTCTCTATCATATCACCTCTTAGCCTTCTTCTTTCCAATGAGAACAGACTCAAGTCTTTCAGCCTTTCCTCATAAGAACCTCCCTCCAGACCAGGCAATATCCTGGTAAATCTTTTCTGTACCTTATCCAATGTTTCCACATCCTTCCTGTAATGGGGTGACCAGAACTGTATACAATCTTCCAAGTGCGGCCACACTAGCAGTTTGTATAGTTGCAACATGTCATTACGGCTCCAGAACTCAATCCCTCTACCAAAAATATCTAACATACCGTATGCCTTCTTAACAGCATTATCAACCTGAGTGGCAACTTGCAGGCATCTCTGTACACAGACTCCAAGATCCCTCTGCATATCCACACTACCAAGAATCTTTCCAATGACCCAGTATTCTGCCTTCCTGTTATTCTTCCCAAAGTGAATCACCTCACATTTAGCTGCATTGAACTCCATTTGCCACCTCAGCCCAATTCTGCAGTTTATCCTAGTCCCCCTGCAACCTGCACCACTCTTCCACAATGTCCACTACTCCACTGACTTTAGTGTCATGTGCAAACTTACTAACCCATCCACCTATGCCGTCGTGCAAGTCATTTACAAAAATGACAAACAGTAGTGGTCCCAAAACTGATCCTTGTGGCACATCACTCATAACCAGACTCCAGGCTGAATATTTTCCAGCAACAACCACTCACTGCCGCCTTTTAGAAAGACAGTTTCTAATCCAAACTGTTAAATCACCCTCAATCCCATGCCTCAGCATTTTCTCCAATAGCCTACCTTATGCGCAACCTTATCAAAGGCTTTACTGAAGTCCATGTACATCACATCAACTGCCCTACCCTCATCCACATGCTTGGTCATCTTCTCAAAAACTCAGTGAGGTTTGTGAGACGTGACCTGCCCTTGACGAAACCATGTGGACTATCTGCAATCAAATCGTTGCTTTCTAGATCATAATAAATCCTATCTCTTATAATACTTTCCAAAACTTTTCCCACAACAGAAGTAAGGCTCACTGGTCTATAATTACCTGGGTCATCTCTACTGCCCTTCTTGAACATTTGCAATCCTCCAGTCCTGTGATACTAAACCTGTAGACAATGACCACTCAAAGATTAAAGCCAAAAGCTCTGTTATCTCCTCCCTAGCTTCCCAGAGAATCCTCGGATAAATCCCATCCTGCCCAGGGGTTGTCTACTGTCACTCCTTCTAGAATTGATAATACCTGTTTGTAACTACCCTCGATCCTTTCTAGTCTAAGATTTTAACTTTCTTTTTAAATCCTTCCTAGCTAATCTGCAACTCTCCATTGCCTCATCTGAACCATCTTGTCTCATCGTCACATAAGCTTCCTTCTTCCTCTTAACAAGAGATGCAATTTCTGTAGTAAACCATGGTTCCCTTACCTTATCACTTCCTCCCTGCCTGACAGGGACATACCTAATAAGGACGCACAATATCTGTTCCTTAAACCATCTCCACGTTTCGATTGACCCATCCCCTGCATTTTGCTGCCCCATTCTATGCATCCTAAGTCTTGCCTAATTGCATTATAATTGCCCTTCTCCCATTGATAACACTTGCCATGTGACATGCACCTATCCCTTTCCATCATTAAGCTAAATGTAACCGAACGATGGTTACTTTCTCCAAAGTACTCATCTACCACTAAATTGAATACCTGGCCTGGTTCATTACCAAGTCCCAGGTCCAGTGTGGCCTCCCCTCTTGTCGGCCCTTCGACATACTGTGTCAGGAAACTCTCCTGTACACATTGGACAAAAACTGATTCATCTGATGTACGAGAGTTATAGCATTTCCAGTCAATGTTGGGGAAGCTGAAGTCCCCCATAATGACCACCCTATTCCTTTCACTCCTACCTAGGAATTGTTTTGCCAATTCATTTGGAATATTGTAAGTGGCTTTGCTCCCTTTACGTTAGGAAGGATGTTATTATCATAGAGAGGATGCAATTAAGGTTCATCAAACTTAATTCAGATGACAGAGTTGTTCTGTGAAAAAAAATTAGGAAAACTAGGCCTGTATTCTCAAGAGTTTCAAAGAATCACTACCAATCTAACTGAAATATGAGCTGGTTAGGCAGACTAAATTGCCCCGTTGTGGGCAGGAAAATGCAAACAAAGTGGATTAGCCATGGTAAATATGGGGTTACGGGGAATTCGGGGTGGGGGGGCGGTTTGCTGACCTGGGTGGGATGCTCTTCAGAGGTTTGGTGACTCGATGCGCTGATTGACCTCTATCTGCATTATAGGGATTCTATGATGCTCTTCTACTATATTATATAGCACTTAAAGGGATAGAAAAGGTAGATGCAGGTAATGTGGGGAAAAGGCATTGAAGTGGTTGTTCAGCCATGATCATATTGAATAGTGGAGCAAGATCACTAGGTTTGACTGCTACTCCCATATTCCTTTGCACTTTATCGGAGGTTCACAGGCATTTGTTCCAATGTTAGCACTGCAAGCATCTTTGAGTTCACATGTGGTCAGCATGTAAGGAGTTCCTTAGCACGTATGGGAAAGGATAGTCTGTGTGCCACCTCATTGATTTTCAGATTAAGACTTTGATTGGGTGCCATGCAGGACAGCACTGAAGAAGATACTTGCCAAGATGATGGGTGCATGAATTGGGCTATCATACAGCTTCCTGTAATTGTCAGGGAACATGGAAAAGTTTAGCTCAAACATCACACAACATTTACTCTTTTTCCCACCACACTCCATGATATGCTTGCCCAATATCTGCCGCAAGTATTTGTGTGGCCAATAAATAGATACATTTTTGTTAAGCAAATATATTAAGGGATTAGACAGGGACATTGAATTATGTCACAGATAAGTCACGATCTCACTGAATGGCAGAAAAGGCTCAAGAGGCTGAATGGCCTATTCCTGTCCCTATATTCTCATGTGCAGATCACCATAATCTCTACCCTCCTTCTATGTGTGCAATAACATTTATTGCCAAATCCACCAGCTCATCACAATTGCTGCCAAAACACCCAATAATATTTCCTCAAGCTTTGCAATAGCTGAAGTTAGTTGAAAGCTCTTATCTGCAAGTTTGATGGTAAGTCACTTAAATAACTTTAGTGGCAGCTCCCTCATACAACTGCATGTATATTTATTTAAGAATGACAAGCAAATGCATTCTGTGAACCCATACAATCCTCAGGTAACTGACTGTGTGGAGTTTGCACGTTCTCCCCGTGTCTGCGTGGGTTTCCTCCGGGTGCTCCGGTTTCCTCCCACAATCCAAAGATGTGTGGGTCAGGTGAATTGGCCATGCTAAACTGCCCGTAGTGTTAGGTAAGGGGTAAATGTAGGGGTGTGGGTGGGTTGCGCTTCGGCAGGTCGGTGTGGACTTGTTGGGCCGAAGGGCCTGTTTCCACACTAAGTAATCTAATCCAAGTTTGAAATGTGAGCATCAAGTCATCCAGAATAACTTTTCAATATCATGACCTGGAAGCTTTCGCTACATACATGGCATGTGCACTTGAGCAGGACGGGCATACCATATATTGCATCCCACTTAGAGCACATATGGAGTCCATAGTATCGACTCCTGCAGCATTATGGAGCTGGATTTCTCAACCTTGTCATCTCAACTGAACCAACATTTGTGATTAATGATGGAGAAGTAAATGTTAAGAAGAAATAAACCACACTGTTGATGTGGATCATTTAGCTGGTCATTCAAGAATTGAACTGTTCATGTCTAAAGTATCATCTCAAATTGGTAATGTAGGCAAAACTAAAGAAAGAAATTGTAAAACTTGACAATAATTGAAAACTTTGCAGCAGTGGTAAAGTAATAATTGAAGTAACAAATATTATTTTTCTACAGTGAAACTGATTTATGGAATCACTATACAAAGCACCAAGTAAAATAATATTAAATTTCCATAGTCAGAAATTGAGAATGAAGTATTTTTAAAAACTGCACAAGAGGAGCAAATAAACTAAATTAAAGTGTAGAGTTTAACTTCATCTGATTAATCTACAATAATCAAGTTAGTGCTGATGTTATGTGGAATTTTATTGTTGCCATGATAACTGTTAACACCAGCATAACAATATACATCTAAAAAGACCCAAAATGAGACCTTTTCCTGAAGTAGCTGACAAATTAGATAAATTGTTGGCATATTTTCCAAGAAAAATTATTATAGTGTCCAGATTTCACTAAATTCCAGAAACCACCAGTAAATCCATTTAATAAGTTTGAATCCTATGCCTGGAAACTTGAAATAATACTGGAAAACATTATTTCAGTGTACATACTAACTTGATGCAAAAATTTATGAACACTCTCACTGATAACTTACTCAAGTTTTGTAAAAGTTTTGCTCAAGTACCAAAACCTTCCAAAAACTATTATCCATATGAATTAAAATGCTGTCTTTGTAGAAACTCAAATTTTCTTTTCGATATAAGTACCTTTCTTCTTGAGAAGGTTCTTTTTGCTGTAAGTGAGGCTTGATTCCAGACATCGGACGAAGACTTGTGGTTAAGGCCCTAATGGTGTAATTGATTTCATTTTCCCGGGTAACATCACTGTCATAACCTACAACAATAAATATTATGTATTAATGGCAAATGTACATTAACCTTTATAACGACTCATGGAAAAGTCAAGAAATTTAAACAAGGAAGAAAACAATCATTTAAAAATATTAAGGTGCTAAGAGTAATTGTACTCTTTTTGGATTAATCATCAATTACTAAAAATGTATGATGATTGATGCAATATATAATCCAAAGCGACAATGCCTGAAAATCACTACTTGAACTAATATTTTTTTCTTTTAATTGGATCAGAGTACATGTGAACAGGAATTGGCTCCAAAGGCCTGCGCTGTTGTTCAAAAAGGTCATGGTTTATCTAAGAACTGCATAAATCCCTCTGATAACTGATAACTTTTCAACCCTTTCTTATCAAGGATCTATCCACATCCAGCACAGAAATATTGAAACACTGTTTCCTCCACTGTAAAAATATTTGAAGACTTCTTCCATGACCATTTTCAGAAGAGAGTTCCAAAAACTTGTGATCCTATGTGAGAAAAAATATTCTCAGTATCTCTGTATCAAATTGGACACCCCTTTTTTAAAAAATGGTGACCCTGAGTTTCTCCCACAAGAGAAAACATCTTTTCCACATGTACTCTGTCAAGCCTCTTCAGGATCTTATGTTTCAATGAAGTCACCACTCACTCTTCTGAACTTCAGTGGATTCAAGTGTAGTCTTGGATTCATGTCACACTATAGGTGGCCCACTATGCTATACCGCGCCCCCCCCACCACACACACACACACACACTCTTAGACATGTTCATTCTCACAAACTCGCTCTCTGAGACACACACACACCCATCCTCACACTCACACGCACAGCCTCTCACAGGCATATACTCTGTCACACTCATGCACACTCTATCAAGCGCACACGCACACACACACACACACACACACACATTCTCCCCCTCTCTCACTCTCACACAGTGTCTCTATCTCTCTCTCTCCCTCCTCCCCCCCCCCTCCCCCTCCCCCCCCACTCACATGCACACATCCATATAAGTCTATGGGGTGAATTTGCATTTGCAGATACATTCTATTTTGTTCAAAAAGCATACAATCTATAGGCAGTCAATATAAATTCCTATTTTGCTAATAGAACCGGTCTGACTCAAGGGTGGGATACAGACAGACTCTAATCTCACAACTTTAATGCATTGTCTGAGCTGAGATGTCACCTTTTTTAAATACTTCTAAAACCTTAAGTTAACTCAGGACTCTGACTTGAAAGTAGTTCTGGGATTTACATATAAATTAATCAAAACCTGCATCCCCAATCTAAATGATTAAAGACTTAACAGCAATCCAGGTTTGTTCAATACATTGCATCATTTCTATGACACTTCAATCTTTTATTATAAGTTTTGTGCCCTATGATCGTGCCCCCCTAGCTACCTCATGAAAGAGCAGTGCTCCAAAAGCTTGTATTTCCAAATAAACCTATTGGACTATAAACTGGTGTCGTATGATTTTTAACTTTGTCCATCCCAGTTCAACACCAGCACCGGCACATCAAGCTAGTCTGTCTGACCTTTTTAATAAGATAACCTAACCATTCCAGGCATTAGTCTAGTAAACCTTCTCTGAACTGCTTCCAATGTATTTACATCTTGCTTAAATAAATCTTGTGCTCAGTACTCCAGATGCGTACTCATTAATGCCTGTGAAGCATAATCTCCCTATATTTGTTTTTATTGACCCTTTGCAATAAGCAAGAACAATCTAATAGCATTCCTAACTATTTTCTGTACCTGCATACTAACCTTATATTTCATGCATTAGGACAACCAGAACTCTCTGTATCTCAGAACTCTTAATTAGTCATTTAGATGCTTTTATTTTATTTTTCCTGCATTTCACATTTTTCTGCATCTTCCTTCATTTGCCAGGTCTTTGCTCACTCAACTAGTGTACTTATATCCCTTTGTCACCACCTTATATCCTTTTTACATCTTACTTTCCTACCTATTTATGTCATCAATAAATTTAGCAACCATACCATTGATGCCTTTATTCAAATAATTTAAATGAACCCTAAAATGTTGAGATCCCAATACTGATCCCTATGGAACATCACTCATTATAACTTACCTACCAAATATATTTCACAAAGGCGCAGTTATTTTGATGCACATCCAGATATTGATAATGTTGTTCCTATTTACTAGAGTTCCTATCCAGATGCTAAATATAGGAAGAAGCTAATTCAGGTGAAGTTGACTCAATATATAGCAAACTTTAATTACAGGTCTCCTTCCAAATACAGCAGATGACTCAGCAACTTAAGAAAAAGGACTACTGTTTTATTTTTAATAATTTTAACGTAGGTATGGTTAAAGGTTGTGGATAATTCATTGAAGTAGTGAATCCTAACAAAATTTGCTTTTCTGGACCATGTGTTTATCTCTGCATTTTAGGGGATGTTGTTCCCTCACAATACCTGTCAAGGTGTACAAACACTCATTTAGTCAAAAGGATCATAGAAACCTGATAGCATTTAGAATGGAATGGAATGAAATTTCATTGCAATTTTAGAAACAAATACATCAACTTGCTTATACATGATTTATTTTTATTTGAACAAAGGTGCTCATCCATTCATTTTTAATGGATTTAATTGTGAATTGTTGAAGGATTGCAAAACCTTAATTCATAGCTTTAAAATTGTGAAAAAGAAAGGGGTTGATTCGAGAACATTAGGGACATTTAATTTGACCAAAAAAAAAACTGAAAGAAACTATACCAAAGCTTTGGTCATAAAATATAAATACTGCAGATGCTGGAAGTATGAAATTAAAAAGCGTAAATGCTGGAGAAAATCAGCAGGGCTGCAATATAATAACAGAATTTTATAATACAAAAGGAGGCCATTTGACCAACTGCGCCCACTCCCAAAAGAGTTACCCACCTAGTCCCATTCTCAAGCTGTATCTCTGTTTACCTCTAAGTTCACTTTCAAATATATATCCAGCTGACTCTTGAAACCTCCTCTAAATCCACCCCATCACTTTCCTGGGCAGCACTTTCCAAATTGTAACCAATTCCGAGTAAAGAAGTTTCTCATCAGCTCATTCATAACTCTCTTGCTGATAATCAATGAAATTGTGACCCTATAGTTACTGACATATCAACTAGCAGGGACAAAGTAACCTTTTTTGTCCCATCAATGTTGTTCATAACTTTGAACACCTCAATAAGGTCACCCCTTAATTTTCCTGCACCAAGGAGAATAAGTCTAATTTCACTCATCTTTCTGTGAATTTAAAATCCCTCACTCATGGTACCAATCTAGTGAATAAGGCAGGGCAGGTGACTGAGGTATCAGTGGGGGAGCACTTTGAGCCAGCGCCATAATTCCATTACATTTAAAACAGTGATGGAAAAGGATAAACCAGATCTAAAAGTTGAAGTTCTAAATTGGAGAAAGGCCAATTTTGATGGTATTAGGCAAGAACTTTCAAAAACTGATTGGGGGGGGAGAAGATGTTCACAGGTAAAGGGACGGCTGGAAAATGGGAAGCCTTCAGGAATGAGATATATTCCTGTTAGGGTGAAAGGAAAGGCTGGTAGGTATAGGGAATGCTGGATGACTAAAGAAATTGAGGATTTCATGAAGAAAAAGAAGGAAGCATATGTCAGGTATAGACAGGATAGATTGAGTGAATCCTTAGAAGAGTATAAAGGCAGTAGGAGTATACTTAAGAGGGAAATCAGGAGGGCAAAAGGGAACTTGGGATAACTTTGGCAAATAGAATTAAGGAGAATTCAATGGGTTTTTACAAATACATTAAGGACAAAAGGGTAACTAGGGAGAGAATAGGGCCCCTCAAAGATCACAGTTGAAAATGCGTTGCTGGTTAAAGCACAGCAGGTCAGGCAGCATCCAAGGAATAGGAAATTCGACGTTTCGGGCATAAGCCCTTCATCAGGAATGAGGAGAGGGTGCCAGGCAGGTTAAGATAAAAGGTAGGGAGGAGGGGCGATGGAGATGTGATAGGTGGAAGGAGGTCAAGGTGAGGGTGATAGACCGGAGTGGGGGTGGGGGCGGAGAGGTCAGTAAGGAGATTGCAGGTTAGGAGGGCGGTGCTGAGTTCGAGGGAACCGACTGAGACAAGGTGGGGGGAGGGGAAATGAGGAAACTGGAGAAATCCGAGTTCATCCCTTGTGGTTGGAGGGTTCCCAGGCGGAAGATGAGGCGTTCTTCCTCCAACCGTCATGTTGTTATGTTTTGCCGGTGGAGGAGTCCAAGGACCTGCATGTCCTCGGTGGAGTGGGAGGGAGAGTTAAAGTGTTGAGCCACGGGGTGGTTGGGTTGGTTGGTCCGGGAGTCCCCGAGGTGTTCTCTGAAGCGTTCCGCAAGTAAGCGGCCCGTCTCCCCAATATAGAGGAGGCCACATCGGGTGCAGCGGATGCAATAGATGATGTGTGCGGAGGTACAGGTGAATTTGTGGCGGATATGGAAGGATCCCTTGGGGCCTTGGAGGGATGCGAGGGAGGAGGTGTGGGCGCAAGTTTTACATTTCCTGCGGTTGCAGGGGAAGGTGCCGGGAGTGGAGGTTGGATTGGTGGGGGGTGCGGACCTGACGAGGGAGTCACGAAGGGAGTGGTCTTTGTGGAACGCTGATAGGGGAGGGGAGGGAAATATATCCCTGGTGGTGGGGTCCGTTTGGCGGTGGCGGAAATGACGGCGGATGATACGCTGTATACGGAGATTGGTGGGGTGGTAGGTGAGAACCAGTGGGGTTCTGTCTTGGTGGTGGTTGGAGGGGCGGGGCTCAAGGGCGGAGGAGCGGGAAGTGGAGGAGATGCGGTGGAGGGCATCGTCGACCACGTTTGGGGGGAATCTGCGGTCCTTGAAGAAGGAGGCCATCTGGGCTGTGCGGTGTTGGAACTGGTCCCCCTGGGAGGTCCCCCTGGGAGCAGATGCGGTGGAGACGAAGGAATTGGGAATATGGGATGGAGTTTTTACAGGGGGCAGGGTGGGAGGAGGTGTAGTCCAGATAGCTGTGGGAGTCAGTCGGTTTATAGTAGATGTCTGTGTTGAGTCGGTCGCCTGAGATAGAAATGGAAAGGTCTAGGAAGGGGAGGGAGGAGTCTGAGACAGTCCAGGTGAATTTGAGGTCGGGATGGAAGGTGTTAGTAAAGTTGATGAACTGTTCAACCTCCTCGTGGGAGCACGAGGCAGCGCCGATACAGTCATCGATGTAGCGGAGGAAAAGGTGGGGGGTGGTGCCAGTGTAGTTGCGGAAGATGGACTGTTCCACATATCCTACGAAGAGACAGGCATAGCTGGGGCCCATGCGGGTGCCCATGGCAACTCCTTTAGTTTGGAGGAAGTGGGAGGATTGAAAAGAGAAGTTATTCAGGGTGAGGACCAGTTCAGTCAGTCGAAGGAGGGTGTCAGTGGAAGGGTACTGGTTGGTGCGGCGGGAAAGGAAGAAGCAGAGGGCTTTGAGTCCTTCGTGATGGAGGATGGAGGTGTACAGGGACTGGATGTCCATCGTGAAAATAAGGCGTTGGGGACCGGGGAAGCGAAAATCCTGGAGGAGGTGGAGGGCGTGGGTGGTGTCCCGAACGTAGGTGGGGAGTTCTTGGACTAAAGGGGACAGAACTGTGTCAAGGTATTGGGAGATGAGTTCGGTGGGGCAGGAGCAGGCTGAAACAATGGGTCGGCCGGGGCAGGCAGGTTAGTGGATTTTGGGCAGGAGGTAGAAACGGGCGGTGCGGGGTTGTGGGACTATGAGGTTGGAGGCGGTGGATGGGAGCTCCCCTGAGGTGATGAGGTTATGGATGGTCTGGGAGATGATGGTTTGGTGGTGGGAGGTGGGGTCGTGGTCAAGGGGGCGATAAGAGGAGGTGTCCGCAAGCTGGCGTTTGGCCTCCACGGTATAAAGGTCGGTGTGCCAAACTACCACCGTGCCTCCCTTGTCTGCCGGTTTGATGGTGAGGTTGGGATTGGAGCGGAGGGAGTGGAGGGCTGCACGTTCTGAGGGTGAGGTTGGAGTGGGTAAGAGAGGTGGACAGGTTGAGGCGGTTAATGTTGCGGCGGCAGTTGGCTATAAATAGATCGAGGCGGGTAAGAGGCCAGCACGGGGTATCCGCCACAAGTTCACCTGTACCTCCACACACATCATCTATTGCATCCGCTGCACCTGATGTGGCCTCCTCTACATTGGGGAGACGGGCCGCTTACTTACGGAACGCTTCAGAGAACACCTCAGGGACGCCCGGACCAACCAACCCAACCACCCCGTGGCTCAACACTTTAACTCTCCCTCCCACTCCACCGAGGACATGCAGGTCCTTGGACTCCTCCACCGGCAAAACATAACAACATGACGGTTGGAGGAAGAACACCTCATCTTCCGCCTGGGAACCCTCCAACCACAAGGGATGAACTCGGATTTCTCCAGTTTCCTCATTTCCCCTCCCCCCACCTTGTCTCAGTCGGTTCCCTCAACTCAGCACCGCCCTCCTAACCTGCAATCTCCTTCCTGACCTCTCCGCCCCCACCCCACTCCGGCCTATCACCCTCACCTTGACCTCCTTCCACCTATCACATCTCCATCGCCCCTCCCCCAACTCCCTCCTCCCTACCTTTTATCTTAACCTGCCTGGCACCCTCTCCTCATTCCTGATGAAGGGCTTATGCCCGAAACGTCGAATTTCCTATTCCTTGGATGCTGCCTGACCTGCTGTGCTTTAACCAGCAACTCATTTTCAACTGTGATCTCCAGCATCTGCAGACCTCATTTTTTACCCCTCAAAGATCAACAAGGCAGCGTTTGTGTGGAGCCACAGAAAATGGGGGAGATACTAAATGAGTATTTTGCATCAGTAATTACTGTGGAAAAGGATATGGAAGCTATAGACTGTAGGAAATTAGATGGTGACACCTTGCAAAATGTCCATATTACAGAGGAGGAAATGCTGGATATCTTGAAACGCATAAAGGTGGATAAATCCCCACGTCCTGATCAGGTGTACCCTAGAACTCTGTGGGAAACTAGAGAAGTGATTGCTGGGCCTCTTGCTGAGATATTTGGATCATCGATAGTCACAGATAAGGTGCTGGAAGACTGGAGGTTGACAAACGTGGTGCCACTGCTTAAGAAGGGTGGTAAGGACAAACCAGGAAACTATAGACCAATGAGCCTGACGTCGGTGGTGGGCAAGTTGTTGGAGAGAATCCTGAGGGACAGGATGTACATGTATTTGGAAAGGCAAAGACTGAAGAGGGATAGTCAATATAGCAACGTGCATGGGAAATCATGTCTCACAAACTTGATTGACTTTTTTGAAGAAGGGACAAAGAGGATTGAGGAGGGCAGAGCCATAGATGGGATCTATATGGACTTCAGTAAGGCATTCGACAAGGTTCCCCATAGGAGATTGGTTAGCAAGGTTAGATCTCATGGAATACAGGGAGAACTAGCCATTTGGATACAGAACTGGCTCAAAGGTAGAAGACAGAGGGTGGTGGAGAGTTGTTTTTCAGACTGGAGGCCTGTGACCAGTGGAGTGCCACAGGATCAGTGCTGGGCCCAATACTTTTTGTCATTTACATAAATGATTTGGATGTGAGCATAAGAGGTACAGTTAGTAAGTTTGCAGATGACACTAAAATTGGAGATGTAGTGGACAGCAAAGACGGTTACCTCAGAGGGGGTGAGAAGTGGCAGATGGAGTTTAATTCAGATAAATGTGAGGTGCTGCATTTTGGGAAAGCAAATCTTAGTAGCCTTATACACTTAATGGTAAGGTCCTCGGAAGTGTTGCTGAACAAAGAGACCTTGGAGTGCAGGTTCATAGTTCCTTGAAAGTGGAGTCACAGGTAGATAGGATAGTGAAGAAAGCATTTGGTATCATTTTTTTTATTGGTCAAGAGTATTGAGGAGTTGGGAGGTCATGTTGCGGCTGTACAGGACATTGGCTAGGCCACTGTTGGAATACTGTATGCAATTTTTGTCTCCATCCTCTCAGAAAGATGTTGTGAAACTTGAAAGGGTTCAGAAAAGATTTACAAGGATGTTGCCAGGATTGGAGGATTTGAGGTATCGAGAGAGACTGAACAGGCTGGGGCTGATTTTTCTGGAGTGTCGGAGGTTGAGGGGTGACCTTAGAGAGGTTTACAAAATTATAGAGGGGCATGGATAAGATAAATAGATTAAGTCTTTTCTCTGGGGTCGGGGAGTCCAGACCTAGAGGGCATAGGTTTAGGGCGAGTGGGGAAAGATATAAAAGAGACCTAAGGGGCAACTTTTTCACACAGAGGATGGTACATGTATGGAATGAGCTGCCAGAGGAAGTGGTGGAGGCTGGTACAATTGAAACATTTAAAAGGCATTTGGATGAGTATATGAATAGGAAGGGTTTGGAGGGATATGGGCCGGGTGCTGGTAGGCGGGACTAGAATGGGTTAGGATATCTGGTCAGCATGGACAGGTTGGACCAAAGAGTCTGTTTCCATGCTGTACATCTCTATGACTATGAGTGTCCCCCGCAATCTTTCCAGGACTTTAATATCCTTCCTTAAATAAGGTGCCCAGAACTGAATACAATACTGCAAACGTGATACACTCAATAATTTGTAGAGGTGTCACCTCACTTCCTTGCTTTTTACTCTATACCTCTATTTATAAATCCAAGGATCCTTTAAGGCTGTAATCCTTCTTAACAACTGTTTCAACTTGCTTGGCCACCTTCTGTAGTGAAAGAAACAGTTAATATTTTGAGTCCAAAATGACTCTTCTTCAGCTATTGACTGTGTTTCTTTCTTCCTTGTTTAGGTGCATATGAATAAATCTGATGTTTTAAAAAATATAAATAATACCTACCTCCATCTTCATCAGAATCAAAATCAGACTCTTCACTATCATATTGAATGGCTTGCTTGTACCCCTCCAACTCATGCGTCCAAATCATCACTGTTGTGTCTGGTCCCCCAACTGTAACAAGCAAACCATCGTCATGTGTCCAACGTACATTGGTAACATGTGTGCTGTGAGCCACATATCTTTTGAATTTCCCATATTTGCCCTTAATTCAAAGAGAAAACAAATTAAAAATACTTTGATTAACATTTATAATGACAAGTGTCTGTCAATAATGGCTATAAAGTATTTAAACAAATATGCCACAGTCTCAATTAATCTTGATGAATTACCAAAAACGATTTTTGGTAGGACAGCTGATAAATAACCAGCAAACTAAAAAGGACTTACTGACCATTACTCTTCATTCAGAAATTCTGGTTTAATTTCAAAAGATGAGTGACAACAAACCTCACTTGCTTATTTTACATAAATGAGTAAAACAATAATTAATTCCACTCAAGCAAAGCACTAATGACTTAATTGCTTATATTTTTCCTGTTTTCATTTATTAAAATACAATTTGCACAAAACACACTATTCTAACAATCAAAGTAAAAATGAAAGTGTAATTACCTTCACTGGGTATCGAAACAACTTCACAAATCCAAAGTCATCCCCTGTAACAAGCACCTTTTTGTTACTTGTAAGACAGGATGCAGAAACATCTGTGACCTCGCTTACCATGGGCCAGATACCCTCACATGAAGTACCCAAGACACATGTCCAAGAGGTCCAGTCTATCTTGTCCACCTGAAAAGTAAGTCCATTGTTGTGATAAAGTGCACTAATTGCAACAGGTTTGACCTAAAAATAAGATTTAAAAATAGTATACTGCATTTTACTCCTGACAAGACTGTCTCCTCATCCTTTGAAATAATTGTTTGAATACTAGAGTTAGGCTTTGTTGCTCAATTAAAGTTCGTCAAACTTGAAGTAATTTGAAAAATAAAATGTCTTATTTTTAATTTGTTTTGTGCTAATTTCTTTTTAATCGTTTCTACAAACCGTATAAAACAGGTCAGCTTACTAAAAGCCCAGAATTTGCTCCAAAATAACAGCAGGATTAATTTGCATGTCATTATTAATACATAAATTTATGGTAAGGAAGAAATGCCCTCTTAATTACAAATTGTAATTAAGTTACTGAACTGTTTGCTCCATACTGCCACCAACCTCACAAGAATGATAGCTTGCCCTCGACTTCCCCATGAATTTCAATATATTACTATATTTGCATATTTATTGCCAATTATATTCTTCGCAAAGTGTTAAAACTGGTAATTAGCATTGGTGCCCAAAGAGTAACCCACTCAGACCCATTCCCCTACCCAATATTTGCCCCTTACTAACATACCTAACACCATGGGCAATTTAGCGTAGCCAATTCACCTAACCTGCACATTTTTGGTTTGTGGGAAGAAACTGGAGCACCCAGAGGAAACCCATGCAGACACGGGAGAATGTGCAAACTCTACATAGACAGTCGCCCCAGGTGGAACTCAAACCTGGGTCCCTGGCGCTGTGAAGCAGCAGTGCTAACCACTGAGCCACTGTACCACCCAGTGGTACTGAGGTAAACACTAAGAATTGTGGATGCTGGAAAGCTTAAACAAAAACACATCAGGTTTGGCAGCACCTGTGGAGAGAAAACAGAATTAATGTTCCAAGTCCAGTGATGTCAGTCTGACAAAGGGTCACTGGATTCAAAATGTTAACTTTTTTTTCTCTCTACAGATGCTGCCAGAGCTGCTATGTTTCTCCAGCACTCTGTTTCTCCAATAGAAACTGAACTCTCATTCCCACGATAGCAAATTGATGCTAAAGAATTTTAAATGATATTATTTTTCAAAGTATTTCTTATTTCTGCTTTATCTTTTTAAAAATCTCTTAATTCAATTTTTCTTCTTTTCTGTGCCTGATTTGGATTCTGATCCATCAAATTTGCTTCTCAGTCACGTATTTGTTTTTGTTCTCAATTCTAAAGTCTCCACTGTTGGTGAGAAAGACTGTCATTAAACAAAAAAGGCAAAAGAACTGTGAATGCTGGAAATCTGAAACAGAACCAGAAATTGCTGGAGAAACTCAGCAGGTCTGGCAGCAAAGCTGTGGACAGAAATCAGAATTAATGTTTCTGGTCCAGTGATCCTTCTTCTGAATATTCAAAGTCACTGGACCCAAGATGTTATCTCTGCTTTCTCTCCACAGATGCTGCCAGACCTGCTGAGTTTCTCCAGCAATCACTGTTTTGGTTCTTTCAATTGCATTGTTCACCAAGGTTCCATATACTCATTAACCTCACCATCAGCTTGCAATTCTAGCACAAAGTTTATTCAGCTATATTGTGAAGGAAAACATTTAATACACCTGCCCCGTCCAGTAGACTTCAGGCTATTACATCTTACCTCTGCATTATTTATAATCTGAGGTTTCCCACGAGGAGCTTCAAAGAATAACTGTTCCTTAGCACCAGTATTAACTTGCAAAAGCTTTCCTGTTGAATAGCAAAACATGTTTTTGCTCAACATCAGTAAGTTTTCCACTAATCCTCAACTTCAACAAACTGGATTGATTAGAAAGAAAACAGAAAATGATTTGATTTCAGAGAAGGAAACAAGCCAGAGGCACCCTAAAGCTTGTCCGCATAACCTCAGTCTCACACTGAGATCACACGATAGGTTACATATACAGTATTTTTGGTTCCATTCAATTGCAAAACTAATCACCATTTGGTCCAAGAATAATGTTCACCCTCTCATAGGCCATAAGCATGGTCTGGCCAGTGTCACAAATGTATCAAGAGGAACATTTACTCATTTTAAGTTCTTTACAATTAATTGATAACAGGGCATTGTTGAACATATCCAGGGACTTCTAGATCAAGAAATCAGTGGAAGTGTTCATTTTAGCACCTAAGTGGCTAAAATTAAGGGTTTGCAATAGTAAACTAGTAGTTGGGTCCTTATTTAGGATAAAAGATTCAACTTTATTGTTTGAGGGAGATATCAGTGTATATGGTTTGTGAGAAGATAAAACAAAGCAAACTAAAATATTATATCCCACTTATCAAGCCCCGTGATTAGCTACCTTCTTCACTGGTTCCTATCAGTCAACAGGCTGCTGCCTAGCAAATGGACCTGGTTGTCTATAAAATACCCATTCCTCTACTTCAATATCCATACCTAATCTGTCTGTGGTCAGCACTCTGGTTGTGGTTCTGCTTTCCCACAGCAAGCTTCACCCTCAATATATCCCAAATTCCATTCACTAATATAATTTTCTTCCCTCTCCCATACAGCCCACAGCACATTCCCTCCCATTGAAGAAGTATTGTTCACATCTTTCAGCCTTCTGTCATCAACTAGTGAGAATTTAACAGAAAGTACATAATTGCAACACAGAAAAAAGGCATTGTATCCCAACAATCTATGTTGGTGTTTTCCTCTGTAGTCATAGATTCCATTAATTCAATTTGGATCTGATGAATCAAATGATTTTTAATCAGAGGTTGTGAATTTAACACACAAACAATTTCCAGATCCAAACCCCACATATCACTCAAAAAAATAGAACAAGCTTCAAATATAGGTATCTAAAAGGGTCAAGCTCAGCACACTTAGTGGCATCAAATTCTGCCAAGAATCTGGAGCTGCCTGCAGAGCATGATCATCAAAGGCAATTGGCAGCATAATATGGCCTGCCCCTGTTTAGTGGAAGACAGGAGACAGGACATCACAGGACGAGCAGCTTCACTGCACAGAGGATTACTCAAATGGCCAAATAAAAGTTACTGTAACCAACCTGAGTCAAAATTCTCTAAACGGCAAAGTGTTTTCTTGAAAAGATTGCTTACTGCTCCCTGTACTGAACTGCACAACAGTACACTAACATGCACCAGACTTGTTAGCTTTGGAATTTACACAATGAAAATTACCTTCTTTCCCCTTCCCATTAACAAGCTTATCAAAGAGCTTGACAAGCTGTTAAATGTGGGTTCCTACCTTTCCTGCCCACACACTTTGAAAGCATCAGTGCTCAGTGCCTGTTAACTGCTTTCAAAATGTGCCTACTCCGTGGGTGATTGAAAATCCTGGCAATATGACTATCCATGTAAGGAATCATTCTAACTATATACTGTATTGTACTTGTCTTCAACTTTTTTATAACCTACATTTCACTGCAATGAAAACATGTGTTTTACCACCATAGAACTCAAAAAATGTTGTCCAACCAGTTCCACATATATTCTACACTACCAGAATCAATTTTTATTCTCATTTTCATAGTCAGCAATATTGTCAATTTCTACTTTCCATGCTGACTAAAGAAAATTAAGTGACCAAAATGCTGACTTTATATCATTACTTTGCCCGTAGCTGAACTGCATGCAGAGCCTTATCACATTACTTTTTACTGATGCTAATATGACACTAGCTGTTATTCAATTTCATCATTTTTGTAAATTGTAATGAACCATGAAATTCAATTTAACTTTGTGATAAAGTGTCCAAAGATATTTCTATATTTGGTTGTCAAACGTTCCTTTGGCCTTTTTCACATAATGTTGGAAAAGTTAATTAAACAGGGACAAGATACAGCATGCTTTTTTCATCAATAGATTTATCGCCATGCACAGCAAGAACATTTTCATCTGGTAAAGTTTTGGTTGAAGCTGTGAAAATGAAATAGACCAAGACTTTTTGAGGCAAATGTTTTTTTCTTCCAGTACAATGAACATTTGATCGACATCTTAAAAAGCATGTGAGCAATAACATTAGTTGCAGAATGTAGGAGTGAAAAATTTGTGGCATTTGATCTGCTGTTCTGATTACACTGAGCAACCATTGTTCAATTGGTGAGTGCAACTGCCGATTTACCTCAAGACCCTCTATTAATATTTCGTTTGATAATGTGGTCTCTTTAGAATAACTCAATTAGGAAATGTTTTATTAACAAAAGATGACACACCAAGAATAGCTCAAACATATTGGCACTTCCAGCAGTAAAATCAGTTCTGTCAATTAGGTATCAAAAATACCTCAACAAAAAGTTAAAATTCTTACTTTTTGAACAACATGTTCAAAAGTACAGAGGGCAGTCAACTGGACAAGAATTTGACAAAGACAAGAAATCTTCTCACAGCTGCAACTTTACTGGAGGAAAGGCAGAAATCACATTTGCCAAATAGAATTTGATTTAATCTACAGTGGTGGCAAACAAGCAATTCCAAGAAAAAGATTTTTTTATTGTATGCATTTATATATATTTTCCTTTTCAAGTTAAAGGCAGGCAGATAAACACACGTACCTCTTTTGTCCCAGTCCAAATGTGTTATATAGCTGGAAGCTCCTTTGCAAATCCCAACTCGTTTACTACTCATTATATTATAGATGTCTACAAAATTATCATGAGATGCAACAGCTAAGTACTTTCCAGAACCTGAAATTTTAAAATTACAAATTATTTCATGTAATTTATACATAATTTGGCACTGAATTGGAAATCACAATCATTAAACCCAATAGAGTCACGAAAACATTGAAAGAGGCAACTCAGCTCATTCAGTAAGTCTGGTTTTCTCAAGAGTAATTCAGTTAGTCCCATTGGCCTTCTCCACACTCCTAGCTCTGCAAGCTTATTTCCCTCAAGTGCTCATTCAATTTTTTTTTTAAAATCAGTGATTGTCCACTACTCTCATAGTCAATAAGTTCCAGGGGCCTTCCTAGTATCATAGCTAAAGAGAAATGATTTTCCTTGGTTTATTTTATTAAATACCGTTATGATCTTGTACATTTCCATGAAATCTCCCCTCACTGTCCTCTGCTCGGAAAAGAACAATCCTGGTTTCTCCAACTTAAGGTTACATCTAAAATCTCTTGTCATAGAGTCACAGTTGTAAAGCATGGAAACAGACCCTTCAGTTCAACTCATCCATGCCAACCAGATATCCAAATTTAACCTAGTCCCATTTACTACCATTTGGCCTTTATCCCTCTAAACCCTTCCTATTCATGTAACCATCTAGGTGCTTTTTAAAAGTTTTAATTGTACCAGCCTCTAGCACTTCCTCTGGTAGCTCATTCCATACATACACTACATGTTGTGTGAAAAATTTGTCCCTTGGATCCCTTTTAAATCTTTCCCCTCTCACCTTAAACCTATTCCCTCTAGTTTTGGACTCCACTACCCTTGGAAAAAGATCTTGTCTATTCACCCCATCCATACCCCTCATGATTTTATAAATCTCTATAAGGTCACCCCTCAACCTCTAGTGCTCCAGGGAAAATAGCCCCAGCCTGTTCAGCTTTTCCCTATAGCTCAAACTCTCCAACCCTGGCAAACTTCCTTGTAAATCTTTTCTGAACCCTTTCAAGTTTCACAACATTTTTTCTGTAGCAGGGAGAGCAGACTCAATGTAGTATTCCAGAAGTGGCCTAACCAAT
The DNA here is from genome assembly GCF_020745735.1 of Hemiscyllium ocellatum. NCBI lineage: Eukaryota > Metazoa > Chordata > Chondrichthyes > Orectolobiformes > Hemiscylliidae > Hemiscyllium > Hemiscyllium ocellatum. Next base: position 85,876,828 of record NC_083408.1, read on the forward strand.
GTCCTAACCAGCCACAACATGACACCCCAGCTCCTACGTTCAATGCACTGACTAATAAGGGCAAGCCTACCAAACATCATCTTCACTACCGTATCTACCTGTGACACCACCTTAAAGGAACTGTGAACTTGCACCCCAAGGTCTGTTTGTTTAGCAATATATAAATTAAACTCCATCTTCCACTCCTTGGCCCACTGGGCCCAATTCATCAAGGTCCCATTGTACCTTCTTCACTGCCCACTACACCAATTTTGGTGTAATATGCAAACTTACCAACCATTCCTCATATTCAAATCATTTAGATTAGATTAGATTCCCTACAGTGTGGAAACAGGCCCCTCAGCCCAACCAGTCCACACCGACCCTCTGAAGATCCAGACCCAATTCCCTCTGATTAACGCACCTAACTCTATGGGGAACCTGCACATCTTTGGACTGTGGGAGGAAACCGGAGGAAACCCATGCAGACACAGGGAGAATGTGCAAACTCCACACAGTCACCCGAGGCTGGAATCGAACTTGGGACCCTGGTACTGTGAAGTAGCAGTGCTAATCACTGAGCCACCGTGCCACCCATATATAAATGACATCCCAGGAACCATTCTGGTAAATCTCCTATACTCCTTACATTATTCCTGAAACGTGGTGAAAATAACTATATATAATACTGTGTTTTGAGCTAACCAAAGCTTTATGAAGTTCCAGCATGACTTGCTTTTCTATACAACATCTCCAGTTGTGAAGCACAAGATCCTACATGCTTTGCTAACCACACTAAAAAGAGAGGTAGAAGCAAAATCACCAGTTTATGGGATCCCCAGTATCATTGCAAAGTTGTTCTGAGTTTTATCTAGTGAAAGACATATTTGGATCCCACTCTAAACTAACATTTGGTTGTGGATGTCACATTCTTGATTGAGTCACCTTTGGAATGGACAGACCATTATATAACCAAGGAATATTTGCTGATGGCATCGATGGCACTATTCATGACCTATCTACCTCAGGTTTCATGAAAGTAGATGGATGAACACATAGGAAGTATAAGGGAAACAAGTTAGTTTATTCATAAAGCATATCATTACACATGTTTTTGATAACTATTTAAATAGTGCGCAATAAAAAAAACTTAGTCTTACTTTTTCTATTATTTTGAATAAATATGAATATTATTTGTACAAATGTTAGTAAAAATGTTGATACTTGACTTCTATTTCAATACCCTTTATTATCCTTCAAGAAATATTTGAAAGAAAGTGCCCACTATTGATGGTATAGTGAGTTTAAAGTAAAGGACAAGTAATAAAGGAGTAAGAAGCCCCAGGAAAATAAGTACTATCACAAATCATGATCAACTCAAACTTTAGAATTGGTATTAAACAAGTACAATTTGAAGCTGTAGACTCAGCCCAGGTGTGTAATTATTTAGACGGTGTGCAAAAGCAACTACTCTTGACCAGTTGATGCATTATGTCGTTCAAATGTGATCATGAACAGCACATGATTTTTCTCAATAGTAAATAGAAATAGTGAACTTTGAGTTTTGCTGACATTTGGAGTTTGTTCAATCACATTCTGATTGGGATAATAAGCTTCTCGAGTGAAATGAGCCTAGCCATTCACTTTTGAGTTACCAATGGGCAAATATAATTCAGTATTAATTGGCAGACTTGTTCAGGAAGGTTAATATGCGATGTGGGAATTGAAAACATAGCAATGATAAAGGACTGGATTCTCATTGCCTTAGAAAGTAGCAGCTGTTTGCTTATGCAGGGTGTCATGCTAATTTAGCTCTCTAATCATCACTAGTTTCACTGCAAAATTCTTCATGGAGGTGTACTGAACAACTGACCACGAAGTTCAGGCAAATGAATGAGCGCATTGGGTGGACAAAATGATTAAGTATTTTATTTTCTGACACTTTCATCACCATTCCACCAGCTCCAAAAAGAATAGAAAAACTGTACTAAAACATTCAAATGTTTCTAATGTTTGAAATATAACTGTTAGTTTGTTTTCTGAACAATTACAAGCATTTCTGATATGTGGATATTTTAAGCTGTGTTTTTCAGATGGTAAAATTTGTCACACTGTGCAAGGGAAAGTTACAATAATTTAAATCCTTTCTATTTTTAATAAAAACTGACTAATTTTCAAAGAAAGCAGAAGAATTGATTCAATAAAAATTGTTTTAAACTTAACCTACATACCAGGGGAAAACTTAATATCCGAAATATGCTCTTTTCTATGATGGAAGGAAACAAGATCTTCAAGAGTGTCTGAATTAACAATCAAGAAACTTCCATCATTTAGGCCAACTGCAAGTGATTTGCCATCAGGAGAGAAACAACAACACCTGCCACCTATAATTATGACAACATAGACATTGTATTAGTATAATTGATAAATGTTGCTTTTTCATAACACACCATGTTTAAAATCTATTTGCAATTGATATGCATCATAACTTAAAGCATTTTTAAAAAGACTAATACAACATTTTACAAACAATTTATTCCAGTTACATTACTTTATCAGTGGAGAGTGTAGTGCCAGAAAAGCATAGCAGGTCGGGCAGCACGCGAGGAGCAGGACAACCGATGCTTCGGGCAAAACTCCTTCATCAGGAAGTGATGAATCCCTTCCTGATGAAGGGCTTTTGCCCTTCAACAGTAATCTTCAGCATCTGCAGTCCTCACTTTCACCTACATGACTTTATCTGTCAGTAAACACCTCCTTTGTCCATACATTATAACAGAACTTGGAATGAATTTCTACTTTATTCAGTGCTGGCTCATCCAACACTATAATAGCAAAGTTAATGAAACAATATATCACATGGTCAAAGATAAATCACATTATGAACCCTAATAGGATAGGCAGAGGTCTTACAACTGTACTATATTATTCTGCTGGCACTTTCCAGATTAAGATGGAAATAATTTTGATCTTCTCATTCTTATAAATGTTAGCCAGAATCATTTACCTTACTTTGTTGCTTGGCCTACTTGTGATTTGCATTCTCTATTAAAGGTGCAAGCACTGATATATTCTTCTCTTTCCCCTACAAATGTGTTACCTATAAACTTTTCACTGCACTCATTTGAGTACATGTGACAATAAAGCTAATTCATTCATTCATTCAAATCAGCAAAGCAGCCACTGTGGAGGTCTAACACCAACATGAGCAGTTCATTAATCCTTTGATTCCAGATAATGCTAGAAAGTTAATTGTTCTGAGTGAATGAAGCATTCAAATAAACAGAAGTGCAAATGGCAGAGAAATAATTTCTTTTTAATGAATAAATTTCAAATCTCACATAGGGTAATGCTTTCCAGCTATTTCTATACATCGTTCACAAACCAAAACAAGGCACATTTTTCTTTTGTAAACAAAAGCAGATTACAATAGGAAGAAATAAAATCTTTTTCAAGCAGAAATTTTATAATGAATTTAGAAAATAGGAGTTTAGTATAATAATGAAATAATACAAGAATAAACAGGGGAGGTCCCCAGATCACATTTCTGACCAAGGTTTGTTGCAGTGCATTTCAGATTGGAAAGCAGAACACACTTTGGCCAAGGTGTTTCAATCAGAAGCAGAGAAAAGCAGGTGAGAAGAAAACCTGTCCTTCAATGATTCTTTTAAAATGCTTCTGAAATACTTGCTTCTACATTATCTCAATGACATTATTATTTGTATTAAATTCAAGTATGGTTTTGTGACTAACATTTTAAAGAAGCTAACAATAAAGCTATTATTTAATTCAATGTAAGGTGAGTTCCAAGGTAGATGTGGTTACAGTGCTTAGCTAATTACAAAATAGTTTAAATTATGCAATAATATAGAATAATGGAGAATTAATAAGTTTCATAATGAGGTTAACTGACATTGCTTTCTTACTTACTTTTCTTTAGTTTACGGACAGCAAGCATACAGTGGCTTGGGGAGAGATCCCAAATTCGCAGGGTTTTGTCATCACTAACAGTAGCACAGATGGGTAAATGGGGATGTACATCTAAACCCCATACTTCACCCTCCATGTGACCCTGCCAAACAAAAGTTATAATAAAATAAAGATCGTAAATATTAAAATGTTGATCTTGAATAGTATAGGAAAGATTTTAGTACCAACCATTAGAAACATGTTATGGTTGAGTAAATATACATTCACAACAGTATTCAATCATTGTTATAAATGATCTCACCGCTTCCTTTGGCCTGTTTACATTTATATTTAAAACAGCCACTGCTCTGGAGATTTTATTTCAGTATCATGTTAAAATTCTATAAAGCTTTATGATCCCAGCTGAAGTTACTACAGGAGAAGTCAGGTCCAAAAAAGATGGATCTTTTCAAAAAAATATTAATTTAATACGGCAGTCTTTCACTGAAACATAAATATGCCAGGCTGCAGATTTAGTTTCAACAATAACAAATTTATTACACAAAAGAAATAAAAATAATTTTTTTAAAAAATTACATTTTACAAGTTTGTAAATTTTCAAGATACATGGCAAAACAAAATCTAATCTACTCCTATATATCTTCAATTTACAGTTAATCAAAACCAGAGGGAATTTTCCTTCCCTAACAAATCTGTCTGGTTGACTTAATTGTTCCTTCTCAGTTCCAGTTCCATGAGCTGCAAAATCACCTTTTCTTGATCATGCACCCAACTGAATGCTTAAAATTTCTAAGTCTTATAAAAAATCTTCAGATTTCTTACTAAACAGATTTCTTGCTGGTTTGGAAGTCTCAAAATACATCCTTTCGCTGAATTAACTTGTATCCTTAACTGATTTCAATAACCCCTTTTCTTAGACAGACTGCACTTGCTTGTGACTCTAGTCAAGTCTCCTTGGAACTAATTTTTTTTTAAAAACTTGCTTCTGCTAAATTGGTGGCTTATGTTCTCCCTCTGCTATCATAAACTCCCATAATATAATCAAACTTCAATTAACATTCCATGTGTATCTGCAGTCACCTGTTCTCCTTAACATACTGGATTAAATTCCTTGATCCAGGAAGACTGATCAAGTTAATTTTTAAACTCCTTCACAAAAGATAAGTGAACATCCACTAGTTTGAAATTCAAACTCTAAAACAAAAAGATGGCATAATGGTAATATGGACTATTAATCCAGAATCCAGGCTAACATTCTGGGGACAGAAGTTCTAATACTGCCAAGGCAATTACTGAAATTCAAATTCAATAATAAAAACTGAAATTAAAAGCTAACCAAAGGGCAACCATGTAATCACTGTTGGTTGTTGTAATAACCCATCTATTTTATTAATGCCATTTAGAAAAGGAAATCTACCATTTTACATGGTCTGGCTACATGTGACTGCAGACCCATTGCAATGTGGCTGACACTGAACTTCCCTCTGAAATGGCCTGCAAGTCACTCACTACAAGGGTAAGTATGGATGGGCAATGAATGCTAGCCCAGCCAGCAACACCACATTCCAGGAACACAAAGAATACCACATCTTTCATCACAAAAACAATTTGGATTTTTTGTAAAACTAAATCCTTTTGAGAAGTCTATTGGATGCAGTGTCAAACTGCATTGAAATAGTTTGGTTAAGGAAATACTTAATCTGTACTTTAAACAGCAAAGTGAAGATTTTCTACTTGTTTACTGCCTTTGCTATGAGATGTTACTTAATGCCTGTGTGCAGAGATTTCTGTATTTATACAAGTCACGATAACTCCTTCACATGGTAGTAAATTGCACATGCTAACCATGACTAGATAAAGACATTTCACATGAATTGATTAATAATCACCATCTATTACCCCTCATTACAGTCTCCCCTACAAGTAGAAACATGTCATTTACGCCTATCCTATAAAACTCTTTCAAAACCTAAATGACCTCAATCACATCACTTCTCACTGTTTTCTTTTCTAGATCAGCCCCCCAACTTGTTCAATATTTCCTGATAGTTACAATTGCTTATCCTATTAAAGTTTTTTAAAAATACTTTCTTTAGTACCTTTATGTCCTTTCTACAAGATGGAGGCTAGGGGCTAGATTTTTTGTATCTGAGGTGGGTAGCTCGAATTGAGAACACAGTCAATAGATACAGTTGGCCAGACACCTGTTTCTCCAAATGGAGTCATTATGAATGCTTATTTGGGCTCCAAAGCCCAAATGGATTAACTCTGCAGGGATTCAATTTTTGATAGGTGGCAGTTTAGTGTTTTCTTTGATGGATTGATACCTTTGAGGTAATAGTGAGTTAATCATTTTGTGTTTGGTTTTCTCCAAATAAACATACAGGCATTAATGTGGCGAAGAGAACATAAACTGAAGGAAAGCTGCCTTACTGCCAATATGAAAGGCTCTATTTGATCAACACTTTTACTGGCTTTAAAAAAGTATTTTTTTTTCTAAACCTGACATGTGAATAGATGTTTCAGTTCTTCAGCATTTCAGGGTTTGCTATTGATATTATCATTAGTTCTGTGCATAGTCTAAGGTGGGCAAATGGACATAGAGGAGGGAATGAAAAAGATATGGAAAAAGAGAATGGATGGAATGGGTAAAACCTTTCAAACTTAACTTTAAAAAAGGCTCCAAAGCTCAAACTATGATTTCCTTGACCCACCTCCATTCTTAGAGATGGAGACATTAAAATCTGAGATAAAAACTATCTGAGTACTTCAAGTATATTCCAAGGAGGATTCTGTACACGTTTAACTCAATTTCTCTACTTTTCCAATACAAACTTAGGAACAGACTCCAGAGCTCTTTTTTTTAATGGCCATATTAAATTGTTAAAAATCGTTATGCAAGTTTGTTTCTGTCCCCCTTTTGACAAGGGAAGTCCACATTTGCAATGTGGGAGGCTTTCAAAGATAGGTTACCGGTAGTGCAGGAGAGGCATGTCCCGTTGAAGGCAAAGGATAGGAAGGGCAAGATTTGTGAACCATGTATGACAGGAGAAATTGTACAACTAACCAAGAGGAAAAGGGAAGCATATATAAGGTCTAGGCAGCTAAGAACAGAACAGACCCTGGAGGAATATCGGAAGAGTAGAACAAGTCTTAAACAAGGAATCAAGTGGGCTAAAAGAGGCCATGAAATAGCTTTTGCAAGCAGAATTAAGGAAAATCCCAAAGCATTTTATTCTTATATAAGAAGCAAGTGGGTAACTCGAGAAAGGATTGCTCCACTAAAAAATAATAAAGGAAGGCTGTGTACCGATCCGCAAAGAATGGGTGAGATTCTGAATTATTACTTTGCATCAGTGCTCACTGAGAGGAACATGATGAATCTTGAGATTAGAGATAGAAGTTTGATTAGTCTGGATCACGTTGACATAAATAGGGAAGATGTGTTGGGTATACTAGAGGTTATTAAGGTGGTCAAATCCCAGGACCTGATGGGATCTATCCCAGGTTGCTGAGGGACATGAGAGGGGAAATAGCTGAGGACTTGGCAGATATCTTTGTGGCATTCTTAAATACAGGTGAGGTTGCTCATCTTGTACAGGGGGACAACAAGGGTAGTAGGGATATTCCGAGTAACTACAGATCAGTGAGCCTGATATTGGTGGTGGGCAAGTTGCTGGAGAGGGTACTGAGAGATAAGCTCATTCTTTTCTAAATATAAATAGATCCTATCAGTGATAGGCAACATAGTTTTGTGCAGGGGAGATCATGCCTTACCAACTTAATAGAGGTCTTTGAAGAAGTGACCAAGTTGTTAGATGAAGGAAGAGCTGTTGATGTCATATACATGGACTTCAGTAAGGCATTTGCTAAGGTTTCCCATGGTAAACTAATGGAGAAAGTGCAGTCATATGGTGTGCAGGGTGTTCTAGCTAGGTGGATAAAGAACTGGTTGAGTAACAGGAGACAGAGTAGTAATTGAAGGGAGTTTCTCGAAATGGAGAAAGGTGACCAGTGGTGTTCTACAGGGGTCAGTACTGGGGCCACTGTTGTTTGTGATATACATAAATGGTCTGGAAGAGAGCACTGATGGTATGATCAGCAAGTTTGCAGATGACACAAAGATTGGTGGAGTAGCTGAAAGAATAAGGGACTGTCAGAGAATACAAGAAGATATAGATAGACTGGAGAGTTGGGCGGAAAAGTGCAGTTGGTTTTCAATCCTGACAAATGTGAGGTGATGCATTTCGGCAAGACTAATTCTACAGTGAATTATACAATGAATGGAAGAACCTTGGGAAAAGTTGATGGGCAGAGAGATCTGGGAGTGCAGGTCCAGTGTACCCTGAAGGTTGCTGCACAGGTGGATGGAGTGATCAAGAAGGCATATAGTATGCTTGCCTTCATTGGACACAGTATTGACTACAATAACTGGCAAGTCATGTTAAAATTGTACAAGACATTGATTCGGCCGCATTTAGAATACTGTGTACAGGTCTGGTCGCCACATTACCAAAAGGATGTGGACACTTTGGAGAGGGTGCAGAGAAGGTTTACGAGGATGTTACCTGGAATGGAAGATGCTAGCTATGAAGAGAGGTTGAGTAGGTTAGGTTTATTTTCACTAGAAAAAAGGAGATTGAGGGTGGACCTGATTGAGGTTTACAAACCATGAAGGATGGATAGAGACAAGCTTTTTCCCAGGGTGAAGGATTCAATAACGAGAGGTCACGGTTTCAAGGTGAGAGGTGGAAAGTTTAAGGGGGATACACGCGGCAAGTACTTCACACAGAGGGTGGTGGGCATCTGGAACACGTTGCCAGCAGAGGTGGTAGAAGTAGGCACAGTAGGTTCATTTAAGATGCATCTGGACAGATGCATGAGTAGGTGGGAGCAGAGGGAAACAAATGCTTAGGAATTGACCAACAGGTTTAGACAATACATTTGGATCGGCTCAGGCTTGGAGGGCTGAAGGGCTTGTTCCTGGGCTGTAAATTTTCTTTGTTCTTTGGGCTAAGATGCCACACAGGAGGCCGGTAAATAAGAGCAAGCCCATAGCGTTAGGGGCAAGGTACTGGTATGGAAAGAGGATTGCTTGACTGGTAGAAGGGAGAGAATGGGAATAAAAGGAATCTTTTGCAGCATGGTAGCCTGTGAGAAGTGGATTCCAGAGGAATCAATGTTGGGACCATAGCTATACATGTCATACAATAATGATCTGGATAAAGGAACGGAGGGTATTGTTGCTAGGTTTGTAGATGACACAAAAAAAGATGATGGACAGGTAATGTTGAAAACGCAGGGAGGCTGTAAAAGGACTTGGACAAATTAACAGAGTGGGCAAAGAAGTGGCATATACATTGTGGAAAAGTGGGAGGTGATTTTTTTTGTAAATATGTTTATGAGCAAAAAAACTTTTTTTTGACTTTATGAAAATATAAAGTTATTGAAAACATAACATGCCAGTATAACAAAAAACACAAATTACAATACAACTACTGTCTACTAACTACTAACTTACCCTATAAAACAAAACCAAACACTGTGCAAAACAACACCAATAAATAAGTAAATGACTAATAAAACAAAAAAAAAACAAAATAACACACAAGAACACAAAATAACAATGCTCGGTGCAAAGTTCCCAAACAAAAAAAAAATGGGAGTGTTGTATATATACCCATCTTAACTCAGGAGACACCCTCCACAGCCCAGGGCTCACAAAACCTAACCATCCTGGTTAAACAAATGCCCTAATTAAGACAGCAGACAGATCTGTGTCCAAATAACTCAAAAAGGGCTGCCATGTCTTATAAAAACGGTCTGTCGTGTGATTCACCATATTTAGAAACAATCATTGGGAATGTGCTCCATAACTAATTTCTGCCATCCCAACAAGCCTGGTAGGTTCTCAGACACCCAATTCATATGAATATTCTTCTATGCACAGTAAGTAAGAATATTAAGTCGTTTCTTCCCATGCCCATCTAAAGATGATAAATTCAGTAGAACTAGGAGGAGAGATATCAGGTCTACTTTAACTTTGGTCCTCAATACCCTCCCTATCTCTCCCGCCACATCACTCCAATAAACACAGAGCCTGTGACATGTCCAGAAGCAATGGTTAAGAGTACCTGCACTTATTTTACATTTGGGCACACTGGAGGTGCCCATTTTTCAAACTTTGCCAGACGACTTAGTGCCAAATGAACCCAGTGCAGAACTTTTAACTGTGTAGTGCATGTCCTATTACAAATTGAGATCTTTCGCACGTTCTCCCATATGTCCTCCCATGTTTCAGAAAAGATCTCCACTCATAGCTCTTGCTCCCAAACCTCACATAACTAGTTAATATCCTGCCAGGCCCTAGCACCCAGGAAGAGGATAGAGGGCACTAATTGAAAGGGTGCTTCTGTGATGTAGCAACAACCTCCCTATATTGGGCTTATAGGGCTTAGTAAGAAACATTGTCTTCTGGATGAAATCCCTAACCTGAAAAAAAACCATTTGTGGCTCAGTTGCTCTAACAAGTCTCCCAAACCGGAAACTCCTCCTGCTGCCCAAAGTTTAAACCCCGAGTCCATCATCCCTGGTCAGAACCCTGGCATACCAAATATGGGAGTGAGTGGCGAAGTCTTGATAAGCAACCCTCACTCTGACGCATCATCCTCCATGCCTTGACCATATTAATAACAATGTGGTTCCAACAGTAGTCTATAACTGTCCTCATCTTATCCATGAACAACATGGTTAATAAGAGGGCACTTTGCCTGGGAGGCCTAGATATTCAGCCATATTGAGCCTGGGTCACTACCTGCTCAATCACACAAAGGACAGCATGCATCTCAATTGATACCTCCTGATGTCTGAGAAATCAAGTCCTTCCCTTCCTTGAGGCAACTGCAATCTAATAAGTTTGATGAGGGGCTGCCCACGACGCTAGACAAAGGAACTAAACCAATCCATAAGTCTCCGCAACATTGACTTGGGAAACATTATAGGGAGCATGGGAATAAAGCAAACGAGGAAGGACATTCATCTTTATAAGGGCTATTCAGCCCAGCCACAAAATTGGAAAAGCCTCCCATCTCTGAAGATGCCACCTAATATGGTCAAGCAGGTGAGCAAAATTAGTCTGAAATAACCAAAAAAAATGGGAATAATAAAGATACCTAGGTATTGGAACTCCACCCGTGACCACTTAAAGGGGAACCGAGGACCACCTTCAACCTCTGGCACATCTTTGAGGTCCCCCAAAGGCATAGTCTCTGACTTTGCAAAGTTGACCTTATATCCTGAAATAGCCCCAAATGAATTGATACATTGCATCAGATAGGGTATGGAGGTCATTGGTTCCAATAAAAACAGAAGGACATCACCCGCAAATGGTGTAATCTTGTGTATTGTTGATCCCACTTCCAGAGTGGTTATGTGGACATTCTGACGAATGGCCTCTGCCAGCGGCTCGATCACCAATGTAAACAACAATGGTGGGAGAGGGCAGCCTTGACGACTACCCCTACCAATCCTAAAACTCCCAGACTTCACCCCGTTGATGAATACCGCAGCCAGAGGATGGTGATATAAAACCTCCACCTACCTAGCAAAGACCCCACCCAACCTAAACCACTCTAAGACATAAAAGAGATATGGCCATTCCACTCAGTCAAATGCTTTCTCTGTACCTAAGAAAATCACCAACCCTTGGACTGATCATTGCTGACATGCTTGGATCATATTTAGGAACCTTCTAATATTATTAGAAGACCTTCGACCCTGTCTGGTCCTCTTTGACAATATAGGGCAACACTTTCTCCAATCTCAGTACCAAAATCTTAGACAGAATCCTAAAGTCTTAGTTTAACAGGGAGATGGGCCTGTATGAGAATGATGGAATGGTAGGCATTCATGCATATCGGGGTGAGTGTACTTTCCAGCATTGGCCCAGACAGAATCCCTATAAACTCCTTATAAAACTCACCCAGGAGGCCATCTTCCAGGAGCTTTCCCACTCTAAAGTTGCCTAGCTGCCTCCTATATTTCCTGAATGTCAAGGGGGCATTAAGGAGAGAGGCCTGTTCCGGGGTTGCCCTGGGGAGGTCCAGGCTCTTAAAAAAGACTTCCATCTTGGCTCTCCTATCTTCGCAACCTTCAGACCAATGCAATTCAGGGAATCTAACTCTAAAAAGCATAATTAACTGCAATAATGAATTGGGGAGTATGCCTTTACCTAGTCAGATACACTAAATACTTCGCTGGCCTATCCCCATACTCGAATAGTCTTTGTCTAGCAAAAGCAAGTTCTTTCTTTGCGGTTTGTCTAAATATTGAATAGAAGGCAACACAAAGGGCCGTGATCTGCTGTAACTTGGTTATCAAAGGCCTCGCAAAATGTGCCAGCTCAGCAGATTTCGGCCGCACCTAAAGTAGATGCTGCTGTTCCTCCTTCTGTCATTTCTGGCTAGCCGAATAGGAAACAGCTAATCCCCTAGCAAAGGCCTTAACAGTCTCCCATAGCATAGACAGGCTACTAGCCATGCCTGAGTTGATAGTCAAGAACCCTGAAAATTCCTCAAAAAGTATTCCACAAATTTGGAATCCTTAAGGAGAAAAGGATCCAGATGCCAGTGTCACAAACCTAGCCACTCACTCTTGGCCTTAACCTCCAAATATACTGCCGCATGATCAGAGATAGCTATGTTCCAATTTTACAACCATAACCAAATCCAGAAGGGTCAAGGGGGCCAGAAATAGGTCAATCCTCATGTGACATTTATGTGTGTTTGACAAGAAGGTGAAGTCCCAGCAGGTAGGGTGAAGCTATCTCCAAATATCCACCAGCCCCAACTCCTCACAGAAGTCACTCATCTGCTTGGCTTCCGAAGAAATAGTTGGTGGCCTACTAGGCATCCTTTCCACTGTCAGATCCGAAAGGCAGTTGAAATTCCCCCTATAATAATGTGCTATGTTCCAAAAGCACTCAACTTAGAAAAGGCACTAATAATAAATTTGAGAGGATATGCCGGAGGACAGTAGACATTTAAAATGCCATATTCCTCCCCATGTATCAGGGCCTTAACTATCACAAACCACCCCTGCTCATCTTTCACCTGCCCTAATAATGTGAATGGAAGATTTTTCTGGATAAGTACAGCCACTCCACTACTTTAAGTAGTTAAGGATGAAAAGAATACCTGGTCATAACCCCCCTGTTGTAACCTCAGGTGTTCCCCATCATCAAGATGGGATTCCTGTAACAGGGTGATATCAACCCTTTCCCTCCTAAGGCTAGAAAGCACTTTTTTCCTTTTAACAGGTGAATGACTTCCCTTGATGTTCCAGGTGCACCATTTAACAAGATATAGCCTTATCCCCTTTCAGAGACCCTTGAACCCCCAGGAGAGCAACCTGCTTGCAATGTGCTGAGCACAAGTAAATGTCGACTCAAAATCGCAGAATTGTGTATACAAAAACTGCTCTATCATAACTACAAACAACTATTTCAACCAAAAAGATACAAAGAAAACTAACATAAAACCTTAAAAGAGAGACTCTCCCCCCTGCCCATAGGGGGCACTCGCCCTACCCATTCCCTCCTGCACAGCTCTTCAGGCCCAGACTGTGCCCCATCTTTAGGCAAAAAGAAGTCAATAAACAAGGAGATGATCCTTAAGGCAACAAAAGATGACAGTCAGGATAAGCACTCCACCTGGTGCCATGTCACCCCTACTTGTGACTAAAAGAGAAAAAGAAGAAAAAAAAAGGGAAAACAACAAAGGGCACCCGCAAAATTTCCTATGATAAAATCCAGTTATAAAAATATAATAGGAACAGCATATTCCAAGATTTTCATTTTTTCTCTTTCCCTAATAATTATTTTTAAAAAAAGGGAAAAGGAAAGACACAGGGAAAGAAGGAAAACAGGACAAACATTAACTGTATTCTTCAGACCAACTGGTCTATTTTAAAGTGTTTACAAAGGCTTTGGCTTTATCTGCCGAGTCAAACATATAAACTGAGTCCGCTTGGCTGAAACGGAGCACTGCGGGATACCTCATGGAGTACTGGATGCCCAGATTCCTCGAACTCTTTTTTAACTTCATCAAAGGATTCTTCTTTCGAAGTACAGCAGCTGAGAAATCCTGGGAAAACATGATTTTTGACTCCTTATGCAGCAGTGCCTATGGATGTTTCCCCAGTGATCTGGAGGCTTCTATCATTCTTTGCTTATTCCTATATGTGAGGAAGTGCACTAGGACCGGGCTGGGGTGCTGTACCGGTCCAGTCCTGCGCACCGCCCACCCGATAGGCCCCTTCAAGGTGCAGCCAAACAGATTCAATTTGAAGGCCCAGGAACTGCAGCTGCCAGTTTTCAAAGGAGCTGACTGGCTGCCCACCTTTACCCTCTGGAAGCCCAACAATCTGAAGATTCGTCCTCTGACCTCGATTTTCAAGATCGTCAACCTGATCTCGCAAGGTCAGCATTTCCTGCTCCAGTGCCTGGATCCAACCAGACGATAGGCATTTCCGAGGCCTTGGTTCGACCCTCCACCTCCTCCATCCATTCCCCAAGGCCCTGGAGCACCCGTTGATGCTTCTGCAGCATGGATGCGATGGGTTGGACCTGGGCACAGATCTCCTTCAATTGCAGCCTCAACCTTCGTGGGAAGTCTCATCATTGCCGCCACCTATTCCTGAGAGTCCATCAGGTCCCCCGGGGGTTGGGAGAGGCCACTGCTGTGGCCTCTGGCATGCCCAGTGCTGCAGGGGTGTGTCCTCCTTGCTGCTGTTTGCTCACTCCTTTTCCTTTTGGCATCCTTCCCACTCCAACTTGTCAACAAATATGTGTTCTTCAAGTTTCTAAATTAACAATTCCTCCACATAAGTTAGCCAGGCATGGTAAAAAACACCAATATGTCTTGGCTGTTAGGCAGAGCTGTCCATGTCAGTTCTATTGAACCGCCACCATCTTGCCGAGTCCCACGTAGACTATTTTCTAAATGGGAAAAGGCTTCAGAATTCTGAAGCTAAAGGCACATTTAAGTTGTAATTCACTAATCTCTTAAGATTAAGATGCAGGTTCAGTTGCGTGTTAGAAAGGCAAATACAATCTTAGCATTCATTTCAAGACAGCTAGAATACAAGAGCAGAGATGTACTGCTGAAACTGTATAAACCTCTGGTCAGGCCGCATTTGGAAAATTGTGAGCAGTGTTGGGCCCCATATCTAAGGAAGGATGTGCTGGCATTGGAGGAGTCCAGAGGACGCTTTCAAGAATGATCCAGGCGATGAAGAGCTTGTCATGTTAGGAGTGATTGAGCACTCTGGGTCTATACTTAATGGAGTTGAGAAGGTTGAGGGGGATCTGATTGTAACTTACAGAATACCAAGAATCTGGGTAGAAGGAATGTGGAGATGATGTTATCACTAGGAGACTAGAACCTAACAGCATAGCTTCAGAGTGAAGGGATAACCTTTTAGAACTGAGATGAGGAGGAATTTCTTCAGCCAGAGGATGGTGAATCTGTGAAACTCATTGCTGTGGAGTCCAAGTCATTGAGTTTGTTTGAGAGAGAGATGGATAGGTTCTTGATTGGTAAAGGGATCAAGAGTTACATAGGGAAGGCAGGAGAATGGGGTTGAGAAACCATTCGGATGAATGGCCTAATTCTGCTCCTATATCTTAAGGTCTAACGTGTAGATCGATGATATCCAATACGTGAAGCACAGAAACAAAGGATTACTGTTTGATCTCTGGCCATGCTGCATGATGTGTCATTCTTCTTTAAAGCTATTTTGCAACTTAGAAGGAACAAGGGCTTGCCTACTCATCTGGTACTGAAAACAAGGTAAATAGTAAGGTAAATGAATGCCACATTTTTTGTGCTAGTTTATAAGGACACAGAAATAGGTTGAAACATGCTCAGTACCTCAGAGAGGAAAAGCAGGCCTAGTTTAACTTGAATCCAGTGAAATGAAAGCTTTTTTGAGATTGGCAGGATGACGATACAATTGAGCAGAGTCAATTTCTGACTTTGCCAAGAGCTACCATAAAGAGGTAGCTGAGTATTTGGGAGTTTAATTATTACCTTAACAACAAGATTTAAAGAAAGTTAAAATAAATACAAAATGGTCTCTCAAAATTTAAAATCATAATCATTGTTCTGTTTACTTCAAGGAAAAGCACAGATAATCATCAATAGATGCACTTGAATAAAATATTCTCCGGATTAATTGACAAACAAATAAGCAAGAAATCAGATTTACCAAAAGGTACATAACAGTTGTTAGAAGTGATACCTGAACCAGTAGGGTAATGGGACCACTTTTTTCAATTTCTAATATTTCCCCATTCTTTGTACCCACTAATATATGACCATGGCCTAATGTTATGGCACGAATAGAAGGGTTGTCTTCCAGCAACAGACCTAAAACATAAATGAGAAATCATTAATTCAAACATATGATTTAACTCTGCCACAACAGTTATCATATTGCTAGACTAATTAATACAAGTTATGCAATTATCATCATGCAATTTCATTGCTTAGCAACACTGCACATAATCATCAATATATTACGTTGTTTGGAAATCAAATGCTTGTTGCAGGTAAACTTGTGATAGACAATTGACTATGGCTATGATCCCTTTAGCCCTATTATATCTATTTCATTCTTGAAAACATTCAATGTTTTGGCCTTAACCATATTCAGTGGAAGAAAATGTACAAGCTGACCCTTTAAATTGGTAAAGAAATTCCTCCTTATCTCAGTCTTAAATGAGTTATCACGTATCATTAAATTGTGACCTCTGGTTCTGGACTACCCAACCATCTGAACATCCTATCTTAAATTTACCCTGACTAGTCCTATTATAATTTATTTTAGGTTTCTTTGAGACTCCTCCTTCATTCTTCTTAACTCGAGTAAATATAGTAACCAATCTGTTCTTCATATGTCTGTCCTGCCATCCCAGGAATCAGTGCAACAAAGGTTTCACAGGCTACTTCTATAAAAAGAACATCTTTCCTCAGGCAAGGAAACTAAAACTCCAGATCTGGTCTCACTAAAGCCCTGAACAATTGGAGAAAGACTGCTCCTATATTCGAATCGTCTCACTAGGAAGACCAACGTATCGTTGGCCTTCTTCGTCTCCTGTAACAGGTGAACAAGGACACTCAGATCTCATTGTACACCCCGCTTTCCAATCTATCACCATTCAGATGATAATCTACCTTCCTGTTTTTGCTACCACCTGTATAACCTCACATTTGTCCCCATTATATTTCACATGCCAATAATTTGCCCACTCACTCAACTTATTCAAATCACTCTGAATCATCTCTGCATACTCCTCACAGCTCAGCCTTCCACCCAGCTTTGTGTCACCTGAAAACTTGAAGATGTTACATTTAGTTCTCTCATTTAAATCATTTAGGCCTTAGTGAATAGCTGGGGTCCAATTATAGCCGGTTCTGCTATAGCACGCATCTCTTCAAAACACATTGGCTTTAACGCGATTTAAGAATTTTGACCATTATTGGCAGAATGTGAATCTTCCTCGTGTTTTGGCTATATCATAATTCTGGCCCCATTAGTTTAAATGGCATGGCTATTGCCTGCTTGTCTCATAATGGAAGAATGTACAAGAACAGAACTATCACGCTATATCAGAACTGAATGTACTGATCACTGCGGTATCTGAACTGTTACAGCCTGCCACTTGGAAAAAGACATTTTCATTCCTACTCTTTGTTTCCTGTTTCTTGCACTCAGGCCAATTCGCAAGAAATAACAAAGCAAAGGGGTAAAATCATTTTTACTCAGAAGAGAATGCTGATTAGTTGATTGGCATTGTCATGGAGAATGAACCAGTTATATGACAACTGAAAGTTAATTGCCAAACTTCATTTAAACTTTAAACCAGGCTGATGACACTGATTGGTCAAGGCATCACTTGAGAAAAGTTATCATTTATTTTATTGAGTTGAAACAGCATTTTGTCTATCTGTGGAATAATGGCTACACAAAGACACAAACAGGTCTAATGCCTTCACCTTTAGTTATGAAAAAGCCCAGTCTATCTCAATTACCCCATAAGGGCAGGTGTCTCAAAGCAACAGGTGAAGTTGTTTCACACCATTACTATGTAATAGGAACATGGAATGGTGCCCACCACTAACAGGATGCTGCGGTCAAGTCAAACATGGTCGGCCTATCACGAATAAATAATGTGGTATATGAATTTTAGAGCTGATGTGATGCAAAGTATTACATTGCACTACCCAAAAAGTGACAAATTGTATCTAAGAGCATCTCCCTTCAGTTGTTCTTAAGGTACTAACCATACCCAACCACCTTACTCTTGCAAAACTCAAAACAGAGTGTCCAACATTAGATGTGATTCAGCAATTTGATAAATAATACCAAGAGTACACAGAGTTACATTGGCAACCAATTTAATATTGTCAGTTGTGCTTGCAATCTAGCTCATCTGTGTATACTAAAGCTATGTATATTTGCAGACTGAAAGAAGTTACACACATGCTGTGTCTGATTACAGAAAAAATAGGTAAGAGTCATTATCTGGTTCATTTCTCAGGGAAATGCCTTCACCAGAGTTAAACTATTTGGTTTAAATTTAAATGAAGCTTGGCAGTTAACTATCACCCATCATTAACTGACACATTTTCTATGGAAAAACTTCTACCAATAGAACTCTCTTTTCAAACAATAAAAAGATTGATTTCTCCTTACTTTGGTATTTCTCATGAACTGCACTGTAAACTACAGGAAAAAATCTTTGACAAATGTGTCTTTTTAAAGTAATGTTCTAATTTTGTATTAGTAATCTAGTATAAATAATGTAAAGTTATATTGGATGAAGGTAAATTTGGAACGGCTGGATATAAGTAATCAGACTACAACTGGAATTAATGGCAACGCTGAGGAGCGAGGCTATTGAATTTTCCAAGATGAATTGGCGATAAGCAGAAAAGATAGGTGTTGAAAAATAGAGTTCACCTGTCAAAATTATTCTTTAGCAGAAAATAAATTCTATAAGATAGGAGTGGGGAAAGAGTCACAGTCAGTAAACATCGGTGCTTAGAAAAGTAAAGACAAAGAAGTATTAGGGAAAAGAGGAATGACCAGGTGAGCATCAAAATAAGTCAGTAAGAAACATGGCAGAATGTTTTACAAAACAGTAAGCTGAAGATTAGGCAATAGGAAAAGAACTGGATTGGAAGTTTAAGGAGAGGAAGAAGAGTGGAGAAGTTCAAAGACTTGGGTTGAGGATATTAAACAACACCATTTGTGTTGGGAGGTTTGCAACTTCTCATGAATTTTAACAAAGCCTTCTGACTACAAGTGTTTTGCATGGTCATGATTATAGAGTGGGGTGGGTCTGGATTGGATGCTCTTTGGAGGATTGGTGTGGTCTTGATGGGCCAAAAAGCTTGCTTACACACGATAGGAATTCTATGATTCTATCACCACCACCTGCACATTCCCCTCCACCCACCTTCCTGACTTGGAAATATATTGCCATCCCTTCACCATCCCTGGTCAAAATCCTAGAATTCCCTCGTGGCATTGGGGGTTGACCTACAGTACATCAATTGCTGTAGGTTCAAGGGCAGAGCTCACCACCATCTTTTCAAGGGCAACTAGGGACAGGCAAAATATACTGTCTAGCTAACAGTATCTACTTTCCATATCCATGAGTGAATAAATAAAGATTGGTAGTATAGTTTTTGGACAAAGCTTACAATTATGCACAAGCATTCGAGGAACACAGAATACTGCACAACCAAATGGGACAAATTGCCTCCTCCTGCGCAATGCTGATTGCCTCTGAGTTCTGAGGCGCATCAATCTTTGTGACTGAACCATTTTGTTTTGACACCAGTCCCCATCTGTCTTAACCCAAAATCTCCAGTAATCTTAAGGCCCACCTCTAACAAATGACAGTCAGAGTCACAGCAAACTTAAGCAATTTAAAGTGGACTAGTATCCTAATGGTGAACAAACCTTGACAACCAAAGCAGCAGGCAGGAAAGAAAAGGAATACTGCAGAGAGAGAAATACTGATATTGTAATTAGGCTGAGGAACAGATTGGATTACATGGCAGATTGTTGGTAAATGAGTACCTTTAGAGCCTGGAGCAAGTGCAGAACGTTTGATGCTATATGTTTTCAGACATCTCTCAAAACTATCATCCCAGAGGACAACAACACCATCTTTTCCACCAGTCACAAATCCCTGGAGAAGGAAGAACAAGCTAGCATAAAAATTCTTTAGAACTCATTTTATCAAAATAATTACATTTTCTATAATAATAACTTGCGAGCACTGTTGGATTTATACATCACATTTAGAAATAGTATAAATTTAGCAGGACTGTGGAACCTGGTTCTGTAATTTTGTGTTTCTAAGATGTTTTTAGAATAGTCAGAAATAAGTTCTTCTAAGTAAGCCACTAGCCAATTTAGAAGGGATACATTGAAACACCATGACCTGCAAGTTTCCTCCAATCTATTCACCATCCTGACTTGGATATATATTGCCTTTCCTTCCATTTCACTGTGTCAAAATCCTGGCACTTTGTGGGTCTACCTACAACACATGGACTTCAGAGGTTTAAGAAGGCAACTCGCCACTACCTTCTCTAGGGAAGCTAGGGAAGTGCAGTAAGCACTGACCCAGCCAGTGACACCCATATCCCACAAATGAATAAAAGAAATTCCACTTTTTTAAGTAGGTAACATAACTAACTCTATGTATTAAAATATGCACAAAATATAAAAAAGGCACAATCTTAAAATGGGAAGAAATAAAAAGAAATAAACTTGCAATCATTCAAAACTTCTTACATTATCCTAGACAATCTGATAAATGCTTAACTTTTGTTAAGGAATTAATGTTGCCAGATGTTGGGAGAACTCTCCTGCATGTCTTTAGAAAGGGCAACAAGACTTGTTATACTCATTTGAGAGAACAGAAAGGTTCTCACATTAAAGTCTCATGAGAAAGGTAGGTTTCAACATTTGCCTCAATAACAAGAGTACTATCACCAATGCACGCTTAACATCTAATAAACTTGTAACCCTATAATAGGTAGAAAGTGGATTTTACTAATATGTCATTGGGACTGGATAGGCTAGATGTGGAAAGAAAGTTCCCAATGTTGGGAAAGTTCAGAACAAGGGATCAGAGGCTAAGCCATTCAGGACTGAGATAAGGAAGAATTTCTTCACTCAGAGTTGTGAACCTGCGGAATTTGCCTAAACAGCTTCCTGTGCGAGACAGTTTAGTAGATATACTGGATGTGGCCCTAGCACTAAAGCGATCAAGTGGACTGGGAAGAGGGCAGGAATGGGATACTGAGATTGCATGATCAGCCATGATTGTATTGAATAGTGGTGCAAGCTCAATGGGCCGAATGGCCTACTCCTGCACCTATTTTCTCTGTTACTATGTAATGGAGAAAAATGCTGAAAGCTCTTCACAAAAGCATAGTGAGACACAAAATTTGATTCCAACAAAGGAAGTATGCATTAGGAAATGCTACTTTATTAATTCATGGGCTTAGGAGATGGGTCTTGAAGGTGACAAGGAAATAAAATGGAGGAAATTCTAGAGTTTGGGCATGAAACAATTTTTGGGAGGTAGAAAATGCACAAGAGTCTGAGTTAGAAAAATTCAGAGTTCTTGCAAAGTTTTGGGTTGCAAATTGATAGAGACAGAATGGGGTGATGCCATGAAAGAATTTGAATACAAGGTGAGTAATTTAAATTTAAAGCAATTGGGTTTAGCAAGAACAGAGGTGATGTGTGAATTGGACTGTTGTGCAACAGCATATAAGCAAGTGAGTTTAGATGTGTGGGAATTTATGAAGGATGGTGGAGTGTCCAGGGTGAGGAAATTTCAAAGATTCAATTTAAAAGTGAAATCAGTCTTTTACCATCCAGATGCTGGATTTTAAATTAAGTTTTAAAGTATCAAAAATAATGATAGCTTGCAGAATACAAACAGAAAAGCTTAGAGGACCATAAAATGTTGGATCTTACATTACATTGCTTGTAGACATTGTCTTTTAAAATGATAACATTATAAAATTGGCTAAAAAGACACTCATGCTTATCAAAGCTTCATTTTAAAGTCCTCTTTCAATCTTCTATAGCTACTTATAATCAGAAGTTTTCCTTATTTCTTACCTTCTCCAGGGCATGCATGCTGAAAACTGGTCCATCATGGGCTTTGATTCTCTTAATAATGAACATATCTTTCCATATATAGACATCACCCGTTGATGTTCCCGAGAAAACCATTTCATCTGTCCAACCGTAGACTACACACATGATGGTTTCTATCTTTCTCAGGTTTCCAAAATAGCCTTTCCTTCCAGTCAGTCCTCCACCTTGTACAATAAATATATAAGTACAATTAGACATTTTTTTTAAAGAATCTGCATTATAACTTTTCATAATCGACAATCAGGAAGTTGCTTCCAAATCTATTTGAAAAGTATTTACTTAAAAATCTGCTCATGCTTAGTACCTTACAATTTGAGGAATGGAGACTAATCTCACAAACCCAGTGAGATTAATCCTTGCCTCGACAAACTGAATACATCACAAGCTCCCACCAGGAATTTATTCAATGAGTATTATACCTGATGCATGGGGCCCTCTTGTGGTACAGTGGTAGTGTCCCTATCCTTGAATCAGGAAACCTGGATTTGAGAACGAACCTGCTCCAGAGGTGTGTAATAGCATCTCTGAACAGGTTGTTTAGAAAAATAGATTTTTAAAAAAATTATTACTCATACATGTTTGTATCTGGGGTCAACAACATGGAGATCTTAGCAGTTCATCACTCCATCTTATCAGAATGCAGGCATGGTATGATTCCCTTTGAACATAAAGATCATGCATGACTGTCATGAAATAGCACACCATTTAAATAACCAAGTTCTTGGACTTTACACACACAATGGCAAATTCATAGTGTGAAAAGCAGCCATTTGGTCCATCAAGTCTACATCGGCCCTTTAAACAGCATCCCACCCTATCCCCATAATCCCGCATTTACTATGGCTATCCCAACTAGACTACATATCCCTAGATACTATGGGGCAACTTACCAAAGCCAATCCACTTAACCTGCACATCTTTGGACTGTGGGAAGAAACCAGAGAACATAGAGGAATCCCACAAAGACATGAGGAGAACGTATAAAATCCACACAGCAGCCACCTGAGGGTGGAATTGAACTCAGGTCCCAGGCATTGTGAGGTACCAGTGCTGACCACTGAGCCAGTGTGCTGCCCATAAATTAATTTATGTGACTCTCATATATAGACATTAAATGCACTGTAACATTTTAATCACTTTCTTCAAATTGGCCTTCTGGAAAAATAAGTTTATAGAAAACTGTTTTTTTAATTATTTAACCAAATTAGGAAGAAGCTGAAGAAATTGAAAAGGGTTTTTACATTAAATATGAATTGTGGCTTGTAAACATATGAATAAGCTGAAGCTCACTGACAGTGAGAAAATTCCACTTGAATGTAAAAATATACACATCAACATACTATGCCCACGAAAATAGACATATTTTAAATGTTCCCTTAGATGTCATAAAAGGGATTATACATCTTGTATTTAAATTTACTTTTGAAATGGAGCAGTTAAACAAGCTCCATTTCCTTAACGTCCCACTTGTGAAATCAGAGTTCTTTACTACTGCCTGCTGCAAACCTTTGCTCACTGGTCTCTATTCACATAGTAGAATACCTATAATGCTGTGCATTTAAAGATTGGCAACTTCAGAATTAGGGCCCAAGTTATTTGTTCACATGCAAGCTTGGTGTTGAAATAGTACGCATCAAAGCCATCTTGCAGGATAATAGCTACCATGATCAGACAATTTCTTGCTATATATTGCATAAATTCATGAATTGGTCAATGACCATCACTACTGATCATGAAAAGAATGTCCAATCTATCTCAGATCACTCTGGAAGTGCAAATTATCACAAAAGTTTGAGCAACAGGTGGAATTTGCTATTCATGCTGCTACTATACAGGAGTAACATGACTGTGGTGTATTCCCCTTATGGAATGCTGTCATAAAGCCAAAATGCCTAATCACACAAATTAGCAATGTTGCATGTGAATTTCAGTGACGGTACGTTGCTAAGAATGTACAGACCCCTGATCTTATCAAACAACACGTCTGTTTGGTTATTTGCAACATGTAATGTGCTGGTAGTAAAAATCAAACTGTGCTTGCAAAACTGAAAACACATTTTCCAACGCTGATGTGGTTCTGCAACTGAACAATGCTTACTAAATAATCCAGTGTTGTTTAGTATTGCAGAATTTAAATATGACTGAAAAAAGCCACATTATGTCAAAGCTACTTGTCTGGCACTCATTAGGACAATTTGCAAGAAATAGCAAAGGAATAACAACATTTATACTGTTGTAGAGGAGATTTTTAATTGGTTGGCAAATGGACTATGATAGGTACAGGTACTGCCATGGCGAATGCTCTAATTAACAATGACTGACAGTTACTTCCAAAGTTCTATTTAAATTCTTGGGGAAAACACAGGTTGAATTTAATTTCTCAGGACAATGCCTTGACCAATAAACTGGAGAATGGTCATTGCCAATTTTGCTGCATTGAAATATGTATATGTATATGATCTTTCAGTCTTCAAAAAACAGGGTCCTGAGTATTCATATTTGTAGCTTCCAGCACGTGCAAGTCTGCCATACCAAAGGTCTCACCTGATACATTCTCCATGGCAATGCCTCGACCAATTGGAGACCATTTGTCAACCTGTTGTAAAGGAGAGGTACACAATCCTTGATCTAAAATTCTGAAATCCAAAAAGCTCCGAAATCCAAAATTTTATCATGGAGTGTGGAGCATCATGTTAGTGTGTAATCAAGTGACCCAAGTCCACACCCATTCGAACCATGTCACTCAGATATGACGTGGCGGTGTGGCCCAGCACTGACAGGTGTCAATGGTGTCTCAGTGCTTGTACTATTCACGTGTGTCTACTGTTAGGTAACTTTTTTTATTTCACTGTGAAAATGTAATTTATTCTGAAATCCAAAAATTTCTAAATTCCAAAAAATTAGCCCCAAGGATTTCAGATAAAGAATTGTGTACCTGTATGAATGTTATTTTCCACTTTACAGTGCTATTACTGTGAATTGTCCTGATGTTTGAACAATACTCAAGTTCTATACTACCAAATAACTATTTCCTAAAATCTTGACAGTTAGAAAACCTGCAGTAAAGTGGAATACTATTAAAATCAAGCAAAGTAAAAAAGGTTATAGATGTAAAAATAGCAGAATTGACTGTCCTACCTGCTCGCTGCCAGAACTTGATGTGTTTTATGCCAGCGGTAACCAACTTGTCTGGTATATAGGGATTCAGTTTGACAACAAAAATCTTCTCTGCACTTCCTCTAAAGAAACACATTTGACTTTTTACTTCATTGTGTTTTTTCACAATCAAATACATAGAAAATGATTAATGTTAACAAATTAAAATTCTAATATAGAATTAATTTACCATTGCAACAAAGCTAATTTAAGTATTTTGCTGCTTACTTAAATGATAAACTCCAGTGCTAAATAAATACTGAACCAGGTATTCAAGTTGTTACTGTACACTTTAATTATCTTAAGAATGCAATTCACTGACAGGTATGCAATAAATGTAGAACAGCCTGGAAAAAATAATATCAAATCCAAAATGGTCAAATTCTAAAAAGGGCTATAAACAGAAAACATGGTAATGTTCAGAAGACCAAGTAGCAACATTATACAGCAAA
Source organism: Hemiscyllium ocellatum (assembly GCF_020745735.1). NCBI lineage: Eukaryota > Metazoa > Chordata > Chondrichthyes > Orectolobiformes > Hemiscylliidae > Hemiscyllium > Hemiscyllium ocellatum. The sequence continues at coordinate 85,902,603 of NC_083408.1, forward strand.
GCAGAATTAACATTTCATGATGATTTTCTTTTGAGTGGGAAAACTTTCCTAAAGTAATAGACTTTAAACAAGGACAAAAACAAGGTAGATGGGAGGGGGTGAAGAGTGAAAGTCTGTGATAGAATAGAATAATGGTTGTAAATAACTGGAAAATGAGATGATAGCAATGGGACAAGGAAATTGACATCCAAAGAGTGTAAAGGAAGCATACACAGCAAATTATCAGCAACAGATGTCAATTTAAAAAGTGGTTTGGAATTATTGGACTCAATTTTGAGTTCAGAAAGCTGTAAAAATGTCTAATTGAAAGACAAAATTTTGCATCTCCAAAGGATAGGTGACTAGAAGTTCAGGAAGATATCTGTGTGTGTACTGAAGTGTTTCGTAAAGCAGCTATGTTAATCTTCTGCTTTACTTTCACTCTCCTGTACTACACTAAAAAAGTTCAATGTAAACATGAGAAACAGCAGTTCATCTTTCAAATTTGTCAGTTCTCAGCTTTCTGAAATATGTTTTTAAAAAATTCATTCATGGAATGAGGGCATCCCTGGATATTGCCCATCCCAGGGGGCAGTTAGCAGTCAACCACATTGCTGTGGGTCTGCAGTGAATGTAGGCCAGACCAGGTAGGAATGGCAGTTTCCTTCCGTAAAGGACATTAATGAACCAGATGGAGTTTTCCAACAAACAATAAGATTCATGGTCATCATTAGAGTCCAGATTTTTTATTGAATTCAAATTCCACCATCTGCCATGGAAGGTTTTGTCACCATATCCCCAGAACTTTACATGGGTCTCGAGACAATAAGATTAGGCCGTGATAATGCAAAGAGGCCATTGCCTTCCCACGTAGGTTCAACAATTTCAGATCGTAACTTCTGCTCCCTTTTTTGTTTGATAGAAGCTGTTGATGATTTTACAATCCCCATTTATTCCTTCTCTGGGCACATCTTTCATTTTTTTTCTTCTTCCATTGTCATTGCATTTTGCCTTGTGCTACCAAACTTCTGCCATTCAACATTTGCTTGTCACTCTATCCCATAGCTTCCAATCTGTTGTTCTTCCAACACAAACTGCAACCATTTCCCTGCCTCTCCACTTGCTTAAAAAAACAGTTCTATCTACAAACCTTTCCAAACCTGACAAAATATCATTAACATAAAAAGGTGAATTCTGTATCTCTCTCATCAAATGCAGTCAGGCCAGCTGAGTATTTCCAACAATTTTGATTTCATTTCAGATTTCCAGCATCTGCAATATTTTATGTTTCTGAAAATATTAACTACCTTGCATTTCCATTTCAACTGTTTTAAATGAAATTCAACAAATTACAGACTATAGAAAGTATGACAGTGCATGAGTTAGAAACACGCATGGTGGCACAGTGGTTAGCACTGTTGCCTCACAGCGCCAGGGACCTGGGTTCAATTCCCGACTCAGGCGACTGTGGAGTTTGCACATTCTCCCCGTGTCTGCGTGGGTTTCCTCAGGGTGTTCCGGTTTCCTCCCACAGTCCAAAGATGTGCAGGTCAGATGAATTGGCCATGCTAAATTGCCCGTAGTGTTAGGTAAAGAGGTAAATATAGGGGTATGGGTGGGTTAGGCTTCGGCGGGTCGGTGTGGACTTGTTGGGCCGAAGGGCCTGTTTCCACACTAAGTAATCTAATCTAATCTGTAAGATAAACTAATATGGTTTAAAGAGGTGACTGCTGTCAAGGTACATTACAAAGTTTGTCTAAAGATTCTGAAGTTAGTGTTTCACAGTTTTTTGAAGGAGATTCTGTATTAAATACAGAATGAAATACCGACCTTACTGAAGAAAGTTTTTCTCCCTTTTTCCAATCCCAGAGAACTATTGTATGATTTTCATCAAGCCCAACGGATGCCAAACGCTTTCCATCCGCTGAAATAAAGAAAGCATTATATTTTTTATCTTTTTCAAAATGATAATACTCTGAACATTCACAGCCAATGGTTAAACTACTTTACTCTAATGTATACAGCTCATAGCACATTAATAAGCTCAAAGATCTATCTGCTTGTGAATCTTTCAGCTCTACAATGATGCAGTGAGAACTTATCAGAATCAAACATAGGTTTTGGAAGGTGTTGCCAAAATATCAATGAAAACTAATTAATGGGAAGTAATTCTTACTAATTAATTTGTAAGAAAGAAGTCAAGTAATAATGGGTTGCATTCTTGTTACTAAATATTTAAGGTGTTGTGGGATGACACTTCTCAATACGGCAACCATGCATTTTATATTAGAACAGCAGTCAACATTCTTTCAAACAACAGCATACAGGAACATGACTCATTGAAAATGACTAATTCTCTCAGTGAATGATGCAAAATGAGATTGATTAATCATGGATCCACATTGTTAGAAGAGTTGAATTCTACAGAGAGACAATATCACCACTGTTTTAAACATCAGTGGAGGGACACATTGATGCTTGCCTGTTCTTATATTTTAACATTTGTCATTGGATTATTTCAATTTTCTGGTAGCAGGTAGAAAGGTGCATCAAGTGCTCTTTTTGATAGAGGTTTCACTTGATCTTTTGCAGAGAAATCATTTGCATAGGGAGTAGAAGGAGAGAACTATTGACTACAATATCAGAAAAAAAATCTAGTGTTTTAATCACAGATAGACAGAAGAATATTTGCCTCAACTAAAGATAGATCATCCAAAAAAACTTGTTGTGGAACCATCTGTATTGAATTACATTGAAATTACTACTTGGAAACAGGAAATGGGATAGTTAACTAATCCAGTTCCTGTTTGAGAACAAAGAGACTAACTCCAGGTTGGTTGTGAAGGAATTCATAAGTTAACAACAAAAATCATTGAATATACAGATATGACTATAATTTTGTTTTATTACACAGCACAGATTACAATAAATAGTCTTCTCCTTTACCTGAAAAATCTACTGCACAAACCCCAAACTGATGATGTCCTTTCAAAATTGATAATGGCTTCAATAGTTCGGCATCCCAGATATGAATTGCAGAATCACGACTCACCTAAACAGACAGGAAAGCAATGTTTACAGGTTTTTTTTGGTGTCAAATTCTTCATGTTATTCATGAAATGCTCAATTAGCAAAATTAGCATTGTACGTATTTTATGGACCAGACCAAACTCCCTTAAAATATGTCAAGGAGATAGCTTAGACCCTAACTTTTATTTTATTTAAAGGCAACTGAAAAGCACTTTGTTCCAGATAGGATTTGATTGGTCCACAACTAGGTTTTAAACAAACACACTTTATTCTTACAAGTGTTCAAATACAAACAAACAAAAATGAAGAATATTCATAACTTAAACTGAATTGAAATACTTAACATTATTTAATGACTAATCATCAACTGTTCCAATCTAGCAGCATCCCAAGCGGTCCCTACCCTGAAACAGGAGTCCTGCGTTCAATTCCCACCTGCTCCAGAATTGTGTAATAACATCTCTGAACAGGTTGATCATAAAAATAGGTATGGTAGCATCCCATAAACTAACACCTGGCAAAGGCAAATTCAGCACAATAGATTATTCTCATGTGCTATCTTCTCCCCACTCCAGATGAAAGGAACATTGAAAGAAACAAACAAACAATCTAGCAGCAGAGACAGAACTCAAGCTTTGTGCTGCAGCAGTGAAAGAGCTGTATCTAGCAGCTTCAACAACCAACTCCAAACCTCAACTGAAAGCAAAACTAAAACCCTGGATCAGTGTGAGCCTGATTCCCTCATTCATGCTTCTTTTGCCTTACTTAAAAAAAACACTTAGCTCAAAGCTGTTTAGCATTTGCTTCTCTTACAGACATATTGACAACATGGTGTCAACAACTCTCTTCAAGAGATACAGGACAGGACATGTCTTAAATGCACATATCATCACACTTAACAGACAACAATTGCTTATTCACAGGAAATTTCACAAAGAAACAATTATTATTTTTCATCTGCAAGAATATAGACATAGGAGTTTTCTTTTAAAGGAAGCATTTCTCTCCCGTTTTCCAGAAAGTTCAATTCATGTTGACGGTTATTTCAGTCATCTCATTTTTTTGTAACTGTTATATTATCAGAGGCAATTAATTTCACCAGTTTATACAAACAGGGAATGCATTACAGCTGGCCTGTAGTTTGTTCACATGCACAGATTTGAGCAGAATTCACCAATGAGGAATATGAAGCAGAAACATTATTTCTTACTCAGAATTGATAAGGTGCAGGAGACCATCATTTGGCCTGTTCTGTCTACACTAGATCTCTGAGCATTTTGACTTATTGCCAATCTCACTGTCTTTTCTCAATAACCCTGGACAATGGACAGTATCTTCTTGAATGCTTTAAAATGAACCTGCTTCTATCACACTAATGGGCAGTACAGTCCATCCCGAAGTACTTGCCGTGAAAAAAAAGCCTTTTCTTACCTCCCATTTACTGATATTGTGAAGCATCTTAAAACTGTGAGCTTTGATTCTCAATCTGTTTACAAGTGCTAAATGTTCCCATCTAGTCTTTCCAGGCCTGTGATGATTTTGAAAACTTCTTTCAAATCTCTCCTTAACATTCCCATCTCGTCTCAAAAGGAAAACAATCCCAACTTCTCCAATTTATTCTTTTATCTGAAGTTTCCCATCCCTGGAACCATTTTTGTAAACTTCTGTTCTCTATCAAATGTATTTGAATCCCTTCTAAAGGATAGTACCCAAAATTATACATAATATTCCAGTTAGCATCTTACACAAGTTCAGTATAACCTCCATATTCTTGTACTCTATGCCCCTATTAAGTGTTCTCTGTCTACCGCTTTTAATGATTTATGCACCCAGGTCTCCCTGCTCCTGCACAGCCATTACTGTGTACTGTCTCCATGTTCTTTGCACCAAAGTTTCTCACTTCACACTTCTTTGCATTGAACTTCATCTATTATCAGTCTGTCTATTCAACCAACTTGTCAATAACCATTTGACGTTCTATATTATCATCTTTCAGAGCTCACAATTTTTCTAAGCTTTTGAACTTGTCCTCTGCACACCAAGATCTAGATTATTTATATATAGAGTCACAATAGATGTACAGCACAGAAACAGATTCTTCGGTTCAACCCATCTATGCCGACCAGATATCCCAACCCAATCTAATCCCATCTGCCAGCACCTGGCCAATATCCCTCCAAACCCTTCATATTCATATACTCATCCAAATGCCTTTTAAATATTGCAATTGTACTGGCCTCCACCACTTCCTCTGGCAGCTCATTCCATACACGTACCACCCTCTGCATGAAAAGGTTGCCCCATAGGTCTCTTTTATATCTTTCCCCTCTCACCTTAAACCTATGCCCTCTTGTTCTGGACTCCCCACCCCAGGGAAAAGACTTTGTCTAGTTATCCTATCCATGCCCCTCATGATTTTGTAAACCTCTATAAGATCACCCCTCAGCCTCCTACGCTCCAATGAAAACAGCCCCAGCCTATTTAGCCTCTCCCTTTGGCTGAAATCCTCCAACCCTGGCAACATCCTTGTAAATCTTTTCCGAACCCTTTCAAGTTTCACAACATTTGATAGGAAGGAGACCAGAACTGCATGCAGTATTCCAACAGTGGCCTAACCAATATCCTGTACAGCCACACCATGACCTCCCAACCCCTGTACTCAATACTCTGACCAATAAAAAGGACAACATATCAAACACCTTCTGCACTATCCTATCTACCTGTGACTCAACTTTCAAGGAGCTACGAACCTGCACTCCAAGGTCTCTTTCTTCAGCAACACTCCCTAGGACCTTACCATTAAGTGCATAAGTCCTGCTAAGATTTGCTTTCCCAAAATGCAGCACCTCGCATTTATCTGAATTAAACTCCAACTGCCACTTCTCAGCCCACTGGCTCATCTGATCAAGATCCCATTGTAATGAGGTAACCTTCTTCGCTGTCCACTACACCTCCAATTCTGGTGTCACCTGCAAACTTACTAACTACACACCTGTTATGCTTACATCCAAAGCATTTGTATAAATAATGAACAGAAGTGGACCCAGCACCGATCCTTGTGGCACTCCACTGGTTACAGGCCTCCAGTCTGAAAAACAATGCTCCACCACTACCCTCTGTCTTCTACCTTTGAGCCAGTTCTGTATCCAAATGACTAGTTTTCCCTGCATTCCAAGAGATCTAACCTTACTAAGCAGTCTCCCATGTGGAACCTTGTTGAATGCCTTACTTAAGTCCATATAGATCACATCTACCACTCTGCCCTCATCAATCCTCTTTGTTACTTCCTCAAAAAACTCAATCAAGTTTGTGAGATATGATTTCCCATGCACAAAGCTATATTGACTATCCCTAATCAGTCCTTGCCTTTCTAAATACATGTACATCCTGTCCCTCAGGATTCCGTCCAACAACTTGCCCACCACCGAGATCAGGCTCACTGGTCTATCGTTCCCTGGCTTGTCCTTACCTCCTTTCTTAAACAGTGGCACCACGTTAGCCAACCTCCAGTCATTCTGGCACCTTACCTGTGACTATCAATGATACAAATATCTCAGTAAGAGGCCCAGCAATCACTTTCCTAGACCCCCACAGAGTTCTAGGGTACACTTAATCAGGTCCTGGGAATTTATCTACCTTTATGCATTTCAAGACATCCAGCACTTCCTCCCCTGTAATATGGGCATTTTTCAAGATGTCACCATCTATGTCACTACATTCTATATCTTCCATGTCCTTCTCCACAGTAAATGCTGATGCAAATTACTATATAGTAAGGAAAAATGAGAGTTCCAAGCCTGGGGAGCATCAGTTTAAACATTCTAGCCTGAAAAATATCTGTTACTATCACTGTTTCCTATTCCTCAGTCAGTTTTGTATCCACATCACAACTGACCCTTTTACTTCCTGAGCTATAGCTTTTCAAGGCACTGCACTGGTGTGGCACTGTATTGAAAGTCTTCTGGAAATCCATGTACTACGCATCAACAATAATGTCCTCAAGAATCCTCTCTATTATCACTTCAAAAACTCCACAGTGTTAATCAGACAAGAATGGCCTTTAAAATTCTTGCTGGTGCTTCCTAAATAATCCACAATTTTCTATGTGACTATTATTCTATCCTGAATAATTACTTCCAAATTTAAACAAGCCTGTAATTGCTGAGCTTACGTTTTACAAATTTTTGTGAATAAAGGTATACTTGCAATTTTTCAGTCCTCCAGAATCATCTTTGAATCCAGGGAAGAATGGAAGTTTAATGCCAATACCCCTGCAATTTCTACTCTCACATTCTTCAGTATCTAAAGATCATCTAATCTGATCCCAGAGCTTTATCACATTTAGGTATTGACAATTTATTCAATATCTCATGAACTTTAAACAATCTAATAACTGGGTTTCCTCCTATGTCACCATGGCCTGTGCAGAACCTATCCTGCAGGTCAAGAAAATAAAAAATATTAATTTAACACCTCAGTCATGTCTCTTGCCTCCATGTGCAAGTATTCTTTTTGGTCCCTAGTTGGCCCTAATACGCCTTGTATCATGAAACTACAAACTTTGCAATTTATTTTTATGTTAGCTTCCAATAGTTTCTAATAATCCCTCTTTGTTTCTCTTATCTACTTTCTCATGTCCCTTCTGAACCTTCTGTATTCAACTTAGTTCTTAATTTGATTTGCTAACTGACATGGGTCATAGCATACTTTTTATTCTTTAACTTAATTTCGATATCCTTTGTCATCAGATATGTTAGGATTTGTATGACTTACCTTTTCCTATTGAGGAATATAATCATCTCTTTAAAGGTCATCCATTCTACAGTTACAACTTTTCTCACTAACCACTGATTTCAATCTATCCAGCCCAGCTCTTTCATTCTTGCCCATTGAAATCAGCCCTCCGCCAATCAATTATTCTTACTCTAGATTGACCAATGACATTCTCCACTATCATCCAAAACCTAATGATATCTATCCACCATTGAAATCTGAGGTACTTGGCTCAGTCATTCCTCAGTACCAGGTCTAGTCGTGCATCCTTTCTAGTAGGACCAGATGTACAAGGCCAGGGGATGGCAATCTCAGGCAGGTTTGCCACTCTGGCCATGCTTTTTTTTAAATGAATAAAGTGAGCCTCTCATTTATGAATGGAGATTCTGCACAGATTTTCCTCAGAAACGTGGAGCCGTCCTTCCATTCTGACAGTTTAGCTGTATTTTGTAATCTAAAGGTCTGGACAGTCACTTTGACATGTGCTGTCAAGGGATACATATGCAAGCCAAGACTGATGTTAGGGTGCTGGGAGGGTAGCATGCCAAATGATAGGGAGTATGGTGCCATCTGTGTGGGACTAGGTGCCAGCTGGCAAGATATCACTGTGCAAGTGGCAAAATAGGGGGTAGGTAAATGTTTAAGGTGGATTGGGTGGGCTGGGTAAATTTAATCTGGCTGGGCATGGTGAGGTTGGTTTTCTAGAAAGTTTGGTTCTGGCAGTGGGTGGGGTGGGTGAGGCAGGATATGGCAGGGCAGGGTGTTGGTCAGATCTGGCTGCAGAGGTGTCAGGACAGGTCACATCCAGCAGTGGTGGGTCAGGGGGGAGGGTGGGTAGGCAGTCCCCTGACAGCAGCGATATTGGGTGGAGTTGAGGTTGATGTTGAGCACTTGAGGAGGGGTCAGTTCCTGAGGACATTAGATGATCTGGAGGGTGGTGTATTGGGGACATGTGAGATTAGTATGGGATCTTTCATTGTTCAGAGCATTGAGTATTGGAGTTGGGACATCACATTACAGCTATACAAGACATTGGTAAGGCCACATTTGGAGTACTGCATACTATTTGAGTTGCCCTGCTATAGGAAGGATTTTATTAAGCTGGAAAGGGTGCAAATAAGATCTACAAGGATGTTACCGAATCTGGAAGGTTTGAGTTGCAAGGAGTAGCTGGATAACCTGGGACTTACTTCCTCTGGAGAATAGGAGTTTGAGGGTGATCTTATAAAGGTTTATCAAATTATGATGGGCATGGATAGGGTGAATAGCCAAGGTCTTTTTCCCGTGGATAGGAGTGTCCAAAACTAGAGAACATAGATTTAAGGTAAAAGGGGAAAAGATTTAAAAAGGTACCTGAAGAGCAACTTTTTCACCTGACGGTGGTGCATATATAGAACAAGCTGCCAGAGGTAGTAGTAGAGGTAGATACAATTACAACATTTAAGAGATATTTGGACAGATACATAGATAGGAAAGGTTTTCAGGGATGTAAGCCAAACAGAAGCAAATGAGACTAGTTCAGTTTTGGAAACCTGATCAGTATGGATGATTTGGGCCAAAGGGGCTGTTTCCATGCTGTATGCCTTTGTAACTTCATGACTGAACTTAGTTTCATTGGAACCATCTGAAGGCTTCAACATTTTTGGAGACTATGAAAGGTTTCAGTCAAAAAGGAATTATAGAGAGGAAAATTCAATTTCCAAAGTATTTCCTTTGGAGTTTGCTATGATGGGGTTTCTGCAGGGACCCATATATAATTCCCATCTCTATCCTGTGACCAGAGGAAAATCTGCCCCATTGCGCTGCAAGATATTCTCCTGAATACAACACAAGAACATTTCTCCCTCTTGGTCCTTAATAGTAACAATATCCCAGTCTATATTCAGTCATTGATCTCCCCCATTATAATCAACAATGATGCTTATTCTTCTCTATAATTTCTCTTCAGATTTGTTCTTATACATCCTTCTCACTAATTGGTGGTCTATATATTATAGAGCAATGCAATGCAATTGCATTCTTCTTGTTCCTTAGCTCTGGTCAACATCCCAGACTAAGTACAAATATAACATTCAGCTCAGCCAGTTCAATACAATCATATGCTAAATCTGAAATGTTCTAGTATGTTTTAATACCACAACAGGCACACCATCCACTGAGAAATTATTACATTAATTTTAATTACCAAAAAGCTCAATATGAGTTAGAATGCAAATCCCAGAGGAGTTCAGAGTTAAAAGAGCAGTAAAAAAAAATTGTAATTTAACAAGGGCTCAAAATTCAAAGTAACTATTTACAAATGACTATTGTTTACAAAGATTTGCCCAAGATTCTTAAAGGGAGTACTTGACAATAGGACATATCTGATAACTAGAATATAGTTAAAATTAGATGATCACTATAACGCTTAATTATATAACACAACTTATACACATCAGATACCAGAGTAATAATCCCTAAATAAATATGCCAATTTTATAAATATCACCTGAAATTTGTACAAATTAGCAATCAGGCCAATGTTTGAATACCCAAAAAGGCAAATGTAATGTTGCAGTGAATATCCTTCAGGAATAGATCTATAACCTGTGTAACTAGGATGGGTAAATTGTGTGTATGAAACTACAGTACATTTTCCAGATCTCACTTTGGAACATCAACATGGAAGTTGGTTTCCAATAAAATCAGCAGCAAGGTCATAGAACACCTCAGGACAACCAAGTAAGAATAACACAATTAAAATATGGTAAATACACCAAATCCATTCACTTCTGATAAAAACAATTAAACTATTTTCACCCCATCATAATGCATTTGATGTCCAATGTACTCCAGATGTACTAAGATTGCTACTTATGCACTTGTCTTAGTGCAAAGGAATTAAGTACATGACAGCAATGCCTGTTGTGTTTCAGAGAGGAGGAGTCAAGAGTGTGGTGCTGGAAAAGCACAGTAGGTCAGGCAGCATCCGAGAAGCAGAAAAATCAGCATTTCGAGTAAAAGCCCTTCATCAGCCCATTCCTGATGAAAGGCCTTTACCTGAAACGTTGATTTTTCTGCTCCTAGGATGCTGCCTGATCTGCTGTGCTTTTCCAACATCACATTCATGACTCTAACCTCCAACATCTGCAGTCCTCATTTTTGCCTTCATGGAGGAGGAGTCTACATGGTGACTTAATAAACTATTTATATCAGTGAATAAGACTGCTGACACCATTTTGAAATTAATTGTTTTTTTAAAAAAGTGTTACTACATGTAAATTCCAAGTAATGCTAATGAATACCATTTATTATTACCAGATATATTACGGGCTGCCCACCAGAAACAGGGATAGAACTCATCAGCCAAAATATGTGTAAAGGAATTATAATCCAACTAACTGACACTTTGCCTTTTTAATAACAAAATTAAAATGTTAAATATTATATATAAAATTGTGGAGTCCCTAAGATTAGAACTACAGAATGCTGGAATAATACTTCAATCCAGCACTTTGTGTAATTGTCAACTATGCTCTGGCTGCTGCAGGAATATGATAGAGTTTTCAAGTCGGTAGGAAGAAAACTTATTTGAAGTATATTAAAAAAAGAGCAACTCTTCTCTGCTGACTTGTTATGAATCTCTACCAATTCCTTTCATGTGGCAATGAAAATCTTTGTTCAAATATTCATGACTTTCTAAATTGAACCAATAGCTGCTGCTTCTCAGCTTTGACAAGTCCTACTTAATCCTTTACATCGATACACTTCGTCCTCAGTACCTCCTCAGACCTCAAACAGAATGGTCAAAATTCTGTAAAAGTCTCCAAGAATGCTATTACTTCTTTTGTGCTAGTTAATGGTTTGAAATGCTAGTTGCTTCTCTCTCCACATATGCAGCCAGACCTGTATAGTTTTTCTAGCATTTCTGTTTTTGTTTCAGATTACCAACTTCTACAGTATTTTGCAATTGCACAAGAGTCACTGGCATCAGCTAATGGTTGTTGTAGCTGAACATGATTTTCTTTGAATGTTACGGCCAGCATTGAAATTGAAATTGACAATGTTTGTATCGTTACGTTTCTGCCAAATGATCTGACAATCAGCAGTAGAAACTGCTGAATGCTAGATTTGATGATCAACTTACAATCGCATTGTAAGAATAATGAACTTATAGTCAGTTGTGCCAGTTCCTTACATTATAAGGTAGGTTGTCTGTCTAAACAGATACTTCAATTTAAAGAATATTTTGAATTAGTGTTATAATATTATTTCTATGATGAGTGATGCATACATTTGCAACCAGTTTTTAAAACTGCAGACAATTTCTAATTTGTAGCTAAATCAGATAAAGGAAATTTGCTGAAGTAGGCTAGACATGAATGCAACTTAGAAATTGAAAATTGACATTAATATTAATCTTAAATACAAAAGCAGAATTTTTTTTAGACCAAAAGGTTTCTCTTCATGGAGCTAGTGGTAATAATAGGGAGAAAAAAAATGCATAAGATCAAATAAAGATCTTCATGGCTGTGAGTGAGCCACAGTATATTAAAGGTTTCATTACAGAGGCACTACCATATGAGTCAACACTCACATCAGTCATGGGACACACATTTCATGGAAATAATATGTGAATGACAAACCACTGGATGCTGAAACTCTGACCGGATCTGCTGAATTATTCCAATTTATATTTCATTGGAACTGATGTCTGTGGATTAATTGTTGAATTCGATCGGCTGATTTATAGTTAGCAACAGATATGTCTGAACAGAAGGGGAAAAAGAAATCAGAACTGACAAAAGTACCACAAAATTTTCAGATTTTTGTGTTTACACGATCTCATCAGTACCTAGATTAGATCTTGGTATTGACTTGTCTGGAGAAAATTTTGAAGTGTAAATATCAACACAGCAATAATGCCGAGGTGAAAGATGTTGATTACAGTGAAATGATTATTTTCTATTAGCTAGAAGATTTTTATACAGTTTATCTTGACACTATATAGCTAGGAGAATTTTTTTTTTATTAAACAGAGTTCTCCCACTGCGATCCTCTTCCATTAATGGTTATTCAAATAAAGTACCTGGCCTGTTGATATATAATCCTTTAAAGGATGAATTGCTAGGCAGACAATGTCGTCATCGTGGCCAAGGTAGAATCGTTGAATATTTTGCTGACAATTGTATACTATTCCTACTGCTGCAACATGGTATACAATCTCTCCAGTCTGTGTGTAAAATAGATTGTTCCTGCAGTCATAGCCCCTGTAACTGAAAGGTAGAAAGAAAGATAAATAGCAGTAATATCAATTTTTATTCTAAAACTCTTTTTTTCTGCCTTTCCTCACAGATGGATCCTTTCTACAATCTGAGAGAGGAATGTACCAGTAGGTAAAATGAGCAAAGCTCCACTCTTTTAATTAGATTTAAAGGTTTTTGTCAGCTCTTTGAATGTCACCTTGTGGGATTTTTCTTTTAAAACTGATCCTAGGTGTAATGAGGAGGCTGGTAAACGTACCAACGGTCACATATCTTGTAGTGCCAGACCTTAAATAATGGGTCAGTTACCAGCCTGGCTGAACGTGTGCCCACAGGGCAATAAAGCTGACAGCTACATTCAAAATAAAACATCTTCTGGTGTCTCCCAGATTAGGCAGCCATCAATCTGCTCAGTTTGTTAATACAGCTAGTTAAGTGTATTGGCTCACTGTCTTGAATCATTTTTAAAAAAAGTGTTTTCAAGATCATCCTACCCATGAACAAAATGTAAGCGCACACTGCTGTCTGGAGGTTTTTCCCGTTTCTTTGAAGTTGCTGCTTGACGCTTTTCTTTGCATTTCTCTTTAAGCTGAGGTAGGTCTTCTTTGTAAATCTATTGAAAGAAAAACAAATTTGAAATGTTCAAAAGAAAAGATTTACACATGAAAGTGGGGCAATTAAAAAATCAAGCTACTGACATTCCTGCATATTTCCAGGATTTCTTGTTCTTTTGTTATGTGATGCACCACATATATAGTACAAATGGTTTAAAATTGACACAAAGTGACCTGACTCTCAACTTCACGAAAGAGGTAAAAGTTCCACATATCACAACATTTTAGTTCCCAATCTAGTACAAATGGCTACAAAAAGGTAACTGGAATTCAGGATTTTATAAATTGGAGAATGGACTATAAGAGCAAAGAAATGAGACATTTCTATCTAAAACTTTTTAGATCACAATTTGGAAGTGTTTCCTGGAACTCTGGACTCTCCACTGTGGGAAGAATGACAGCATAGGGAAAGAATACAATAAAGATCATGTTACTTTATAATTATGAAGAATGACTCAATACAGAAAAAAAACCCAAACTCCTGGGTGCCCATTGCGCTGGTGGAATTGAGGTGGAGAGGATCTCTGCCAGTATGCAGAGATACTGACTACTCAGAAGTCACAACACTAGTTGCTTCACAAAACTCTAAGACAGGGATATGATTCCCACTATAACTACATCAGAAACAGCTTGGATTTGCAGATGTAGTAGTATTGGTTTTAAAAAAATCAACAACAGCCTGAGGCAAGACTGTGGTAATTGGGGTAGCAGCAGTAGAACCCCATGGGATGGAATAAAGGTGAGCACTGAAAACAAAATAATGCAAGGAAAATTATAAACGGAATCAGAATAGAATGGTTCAAGTAAAAAAAGCTAGTTCACCTATGATGGATCGAATGGCTTCAATCTGTGTTGTGATTTCTATGATTATGACGACAGACCACGTATCGTAATAGTCTTATAATGCTAAGCTCACATTGGACTAAACAGAAAGTTAAAAATTAGTTTATAATATTCTTTACACTTGCAGAGAGCTGACACTTAAAAGCTTAACTTGCATTTGGAAGCCATTAAAGGATGAAAAGCAAGAAGTGCTGGAGAAACTCAGTAAGCCTGGCAGCATTGGCAGTGAGAGACATTACATTAATAGTTCAAGTCCAATGGCTCATCTTCAAAACTTAATTCTGTTCTTCTCTTCACAGATGTTGCCCAATCTGCTGAGGCTCTTCAGCACTTTGTTTTCATTTCAGATTTCCAGCACCAACAGTATGTTGCTTTTATATAATTATCTGCACATTTGATTGCAACTGGGAGACAGGGCAATATCTGGTTGCAATATAAATATGTAATTGATGGTTATCTGTAGTGTAATTGACTTCTAAAAAGAAAGAACTGCAATTTTATGCAAATTTTCATAATTGTTTTGTACATTGTCATATGGAAATTTCAAACTGAACTATTTGACTTATCACTCCTCTCCATTACTTGCACAGGTTGTATTGTTTTCCCAAATATCATGTACCATATTTATACAGTAATTTATAAATACATTAACCTACCTGCCGATGATAATTTATTTGTAGTTCTTGTTCAATCTCAGAGTCAAGCTCAGGTACATCAGATTGATCAGAGTCAGACTGGTCACTATTGGAGTCTATAAAACTTTCTGTAAATCAGAAGGATAACTTGCATCTTAGATTAAAACAAAACATATTACTTTCTGATCCTAATGTAGAATCAATCATTGATGGCCATGCTTTCAGCTGTTTGAACCCTATCCTCTGGTATTTCTTTCCCAAGACTGCCTCCCTTGAAAAAGCTTCTGGTTACCTGTCTTTCATGGTTCAATGCCAAGTGTTGTCTGACAACACTCGTACAAAATGTCTTGAACGGTTTGTACATTTACATAGCACTGCATTTGTAGTAAATGTCATAATCAAAGTTTATTAACTATAAATGGAAGCACGTGTGCTGTTGTCCCATTAGTTTCTTTCTCCATTCCTATTTGATAAATGTTAAGCTTCAAACTAGACTTTAAACTAAGTCGAAGTTCAGTGTTGTCTCAAACTGATAAACTGAAAAGGTTCTACATTGCTCAGACTTTACGGTGATATTTACTTGCCTGGTTCAGAGAGAGGTAGGTCTCACTTGAGATTAACTGGAGACATGGAAGTCTAAAAATATCATTTTAATTCAATCCTCTGATGCCATGAAATTATTTAGTGACTCTTGTCTATGCACTGACATGAATATTTCCCTTTGAATTTTATACAAAATGTCAGGGGCATTCTACAATTCTGTCACACACTGTCAGACCTGTATTCAATTAGTAGAGCAATCAGTAGTCATGTTTACTGCTGTCCACTGTAATTTCATATTTTAATTACGTTTATTCCAACTAATTTCATTCAAATGTGCTATTTCTGAAACATCTAACTCTTTCAAAAAATTAATTAGCAAGGTGCATCTTTTTTTTGACGCCACTGATAAATTTTGTCCAAGACTCGAGAGCATTTTTTCTGTTCTTCAAATAGCACTATGTGACGTTATACAATTATATAAATAGGTAAATGTGTGTGATGGCTCTCCTGAAAGAATGAAGTACTGCAGTTGTAGCACTCCTATACTGTTGTAGTGAAGTATCAGCAGAGATTACATGCTCATAGCTTGGAGTTAGAATAAGCCTATGACCTTCAAACCGAAAAGCCGGAAGTGTTATAACACGAATCAAGCTAAAGTATAGCCAAGATAAATACATGCATACCAGAAAAGGAGAGTGTGACAATATCGTAAGATTAAAGACTGGTGCACTAAACTAAGTATGGTGATCATTAGCTAGCAAATATTTACATGCAACAAATTTAAAACTAGTGCTAGATTTTTCGCACAATAGCTCAATTCCAAGGTATGACTGCAACATTTTTTGTAAAACCTGAAAGCATACTTCATATAACTGTACAGCACAGAAGGCCATTCAGCCCTCAGATTTGCAATATTTTTCACTGGGTAACCCAGTTAGTCTCACTCTTCCATTCTATCCTTGTATCTCTATAATCTTTTCTCATTCCCTTTTGAAGTCTATCATTGAATCTATGTCCACCATCCTTTCAGGCAGCAGGTTTGTTGCACTGGATCTTCAGTTAATCACCTTAAATCGCTGCTCTCTGGGTTATCAACTACTGAAACAATTTATTTTTAAATACTTTATCTAAACATTTCATGATTTTAAATACCTTGTCCAAATCCCCTCTTGGCCTTCTCTGCTTTGAGAGAACATGTTTTGCTCAGCATGAAACTGGATGAGAGCACCCGTTCATTTTGCATCAAATCAACTTTTATTTTCTATTGCAGTCAATAGAGAACAAGAACAACTGGTTGTGAAATGGACAAGTGATTCAATGGAGCAGGAAAATCAATGTTTTGGGCTAAAGCCCTTCATCAGGAATTTTGCCTGAAACATTGATTTTCCTGCTCGACCTGCTGTGCTTTTCCAGCACCACACTCTGGACTCTAATCTCCAGCATCTGCAGTCCTCACTTTTGTCTAGGTGGTTCAATGCCCTCAGTTTTATATCGGATAATTTAGCAAAAACTGTCTCTCAAATCTGTGATGCAATTAGTACAGTAAACTGACAATGCAGTTTTGAGTATATAATTGAAGTGCTAGCTCACCTTGGAGTACAATATGAAGAAATTCTTTAGACTTTCTTTCAGGGATAAGTTGCCATTGGAAAACTGAATGATCTGCTCCACCAATAGAAAGAACCCATTGGTAATCATATGACCATCGCACATTAGTCACATGTGCTGAATGACCGATATATTTTTTAAACTTGGCTCCTGAAAAACAACAATTAAATTTCTGTAGAAGGCAACAAAATCTTTCACAGATGGCAAAAGTAGAAAATGCATAAATTTCTCTTATATATTTTTACCAATCTCAGTACCTCACTTTTACCATCAATTGCTGGAAGCATTGATACAAACATGTCTGTTAGTAAATAATGTCTCCGGTTCAGTGGCAACAGTTACTATCAAAAATTGTCTCACCACCTTACATTTGTGGGAATTAACTCATTCCCATGTATATACATGTAGTAGCATAAACAGGAGCATAAAATAATACCCTGGTATTTGAACTGGGTATTTTTACTTTTTCAATCTCCTCAAAGGCAGATGGAAGAATCACTTGGTGAGGCAAGGTGGAAATATGGATCAATAAGTGGCTTTATTTTACAGTAAGATGCTCATACAGAATAGCAGTTATGACTGGATTCAAGACGTGCAACTTGGCTTTGCATAATATCACAAATTATTTTTAAAATGTCACACTTTACGAAAGTGTTATCCAGCTTGGTTTAAGTATGATAATATGAATATTCTATCATTGATTCTAACCCTCTTGTGGGCTTTGCTGCCCGATTCGCTCATATTACTGTTATTTCAAACATTTCCCTGACTGCCTATGAATTGTATGAATTGTAAAGGATCAGGAATTCTACTCGAGCTTTCAGTGGGAGAAGATGTATCAGTACCAAGGCCCTAAGGTTCTAGTTATTAAGTCTGACCAAAAGTAGTTGCGCTCATTGTAATCAAGCTTTCCTATTACCTGATTACCAGTGTCAAATAATGCTGAGTGAGCAACAGGACTGTGAATTTGAAAATGTTCACTTCATTAGTCATAATGGGCAAGTGAAGACAGCCGATCTGAACAACGAGAGAGATAAGTTGTATGTGATTCCATGAGAACCAATACATCATCCATAGATCCAGGACACAGTCAAAAAGAAGAAACTGCCTGGTCTAAGAATCCAGGATACTGACAAAAAAGATTAAATCTTCCATTTATAAAGCAATGGCCTTATCTAGAATCCAGGATTGTACAAGGAAGAAAGTACTTATTTCAGAGCAGTTGTCTTCCAGGAAGAAAATTTCAAAAGAAAAAAAAGTGTGTTCCTGGAAAGTTAAAGCCTACCAAAAAAAAAATGAAATCCTTAGAGAAGGATATCTGAGATACAAAAGGTACTCCTGTGGAGAGATGTTTCACAGATTGGAACCAAGGTTAACAGCCTTAAAGTGAAAGACTTACTATTCTTTCACTTCAAAAGAGAGTGCCTTCTCAGAGAAGAGTGAACCGTCCAGGCCACTTGTGAAGTCAGGGGCTTGGGGGAGATGGGGGAAGTGATAAAATATAATATAATGTAATTAATGCACCATAATACATGATTATTTAGTGAGTTAACAATGTGGAGAGAAAGCTTGGAGGAAGATCTTGAATAAGGCAATACTTCTGAAGGGATTGATGTTCATGTTACATTGGTTGAACCAATTCAATTGATGTCAAACATAATCTTTGATGGAGACAAGAGGTCTACTCTGGCTTTCAGAGGGTGCAAGTGTATTTGAATGAGCTCCTCAAGACCTTAACAATTACGCCTGACCAAGTGTACTTGTACGTGTTGTCATCATGTAATAAACCTTATTATCTAAGGCCAGTGTTTTTTCTGTAGATACTCTATGGTATTACATCCTCTACCACTAATCATGGGTACCACAATTACTAGCAGTGGTCATCTGGGAAAACACCACAGTATGGTTTTATCAATAGCCAAGCAAAGGATTGAAAATTGTCCAAAGTCATGACTGAATGTGTTCTGGTTACCAAGGTATTCTAATGAATTGCTTATTAAGGTTAAGATGAATTGCATATAAATTACTTACCAGCTCAATTTTGTATAACCTATGAAACTTACAATGTTGGGATTTGAAAGTATTTCCTTTACAAAATTTTAAATTTCAAAATATTTGTAAATGAATTACTTTTAAAATTTCAGTGACAACCATAAACATCTAAATGCAGTACTTTCAAGGTTAGTATTAAGACAAAAGTTTAAAAGGCTGTTTCAACAGAAATACTCTGAATCATTAACTTTGAACTACTTTTCTTTTATCCCTGAGGAATTAATGACTCCAAGAGAATACAAATCTGAAAGAACTATGCACCAATTGACAAACGTTTGAGACCATAAATATTTCTGAATCATTAACATTGAACTAGTTATTTTTGCCATTGCAGAATCCAAAGCATTACTGATACAAAAATAATACAAATGCTTCTCAACATAAGCCTCTTTTAAAAAACTACAAGTCATTTAAGAAGCACACTTTTGCATGTGACTAATACTTGAACATGCAAGAAACATTATTGTACTGTACAAACATACTGCAGTTATACCACATTTACAAATCTACTAAGAGTCCAATGGAATGCAGTGGGGCAGTTCGCAGTTATACTGTCAAATATGCATTGCTACAGATCATCTTGAAGTCCATCACATTATGCATCTATTAACCTATGTTCCTTTTCTTTAAAGCTTTGGATAGAATTGACACATATATCCATTTTCTGAACTTCAAAAATTCAATTTCCATCTCACTGGGATGGAAATTATATTGAAGTCATTATAAACTCAAGATTGTGAATGGTGACATTTTCAGTGCCAATTTCTCTTCACTGCTGCAAAATACTGCATCCAACTTTAAAAGAAATTTACCTTTCCTGTCAAAAAACTCTGCTATTCATTTGGACACTTAAAAGAATGTACAATTTAGTCTTAATAATATGCCGTAAGAAATATCTTCCAGAAAAGATTGCAAATGCAAGTCTTGCCACATATTACAAAAGAATTTGGCACTAGTTAACATAAACAAAAGGTAGTCACATAACAATTTTACTTTTCAGCAGCACTGTGCTTTGTATAACAATTCTTCCAGATTTTTTACAATCAACTTTTTTGGAGACGTCATTACACCCCATCTGGTGGGACTTGAACCTGGGGCTCTGGGCTAGGATGTAGGGACACCACCATTGTAGCACAGGAGCCTTTACATGACCCTTTATCGTGAATCAATGATAGCTTGTAGGTGCAAGTAATTAAGAAACCAAATGAAAAATTGGCCTTTATTGCTAGTGGGTTGGGATTTAAAATTAGGGAAGTCGTTGGTAAGGTTGTATTTGGAGTACTGTAGAAAATTTTGATCACAGTATTTAAAAAGGAATATATCGGGATTAGAGACAGTTCAATCTGAGATTCACTAAGCTCACTCCTAGGTTGAAGGTGTTGACTTATCAAGAATAACATTTTCAGCCTTTATTCATTAGAGTTTAGAAAAATGAGAAGTGATCTTATTGAAACAAAAAAGATTCTGAGGGGACTTGACAGGACAGATTTTGAGATGATATTTCCACTTGTGAGTAGGTCTGAAACTTGGGGAATGGAGATACAAAGGAATTTCTCTCAGAAGGTAACGAATGTCTGGAATCTCTATTCCAGAGTTGTGGAGGATGGATCACTGAAAATCTTTGAAGAAGAAGAAAATGAGTTTGTTTTAAAATATTGAGCTAAGGAGACCACAGACCATAAGTCACAGGAGCATAAATTAGGCCATTCAGCCCATCGAGTCTGCTCCACCATTCAATCATGCCTAATACGTTTTTCAACCCTATTCTCCTACTTTCTCCCCATAACCTATCTATCTGAGTCTTAAATATACTCAATGACCTGGCCTCCACAGCCTTCTGTGGCAATGAATTCCATAGATTCACCACTGTCTGGCTGAAGAAATTTCTCCTTATATCTATTCTAAAACGTCTTCTCTTTACTCTAAGGCTATGCTCTCGGGTCCAAGTCTTTTCTGCCAATGGAAACATCTTCCTAACATCTACTCTGTCCAGGCCATTCAGTATCCTTCTCAACTCCATCAAGTATAGATCCAGAGTCCTCAAACGTTCCTCATGTGTTAAACGTTTCATTCCTGGGAGCTGGCAAATAAGGCCTGAGGCAGAAGAGCCATGATCTTGTTAAATGGAATGGCAGGCTTGAAGGAACCAATGTCATACCACTGTTTTTATTTCTTATGTTTGATAAATTTGTATATTTCTACTATCGTTACTTAATTAGCTCCTACCGATACACTAAGTTAATGTTAACATATACTGAAGGACAATGGCCTGAAACTTTATGATTTGTTAAGCAAACAGATAATAAAATTGCGTGGTTCTTTTCTGTCTCCTTGTTTCACAGAAAAGCAGAAAGTAAACCTCAATTAAAAGCAGAAATTGCTGTATATATGGCTCACTAAGTGTTAAGACACTAACTCTGATTTCTCTCCACAGCTGCTGCCAGACCTGCTGATATTTCCCAGCAATTTCATTTTTTGTTTCAGATTTCCAGCATCCATAATTCTTTCGGTTTTTTTCTGTCAAGTAAACCTCAATGTTGCATGGAGGCTTGGATTAAGGCATATGATTAATAAACTACAAATAATTAATTAAAATAGATTGCAATACATTCACATAACTTTTCAAAAACAAAATTACCTCTTTTGAAACAAGGATATCGAAAAAGTTTCACTAATCCATAATCATCTGCAGTAACTAAAACCTGGTCCTTGAAATTTGCATCCACTGAATTAATGCCATTGACATCTAAATATTTAGGCCATATTCCATTCACTTCTGGGCCCAAAACACAAGTCCAGGTTGCCCACTGAACATCTTTTACCTCTTCTTTATTTATAATTTCTTTACCACCTGAAATAGGACAAAAACAAAATGAAACCAGAAAATAAATCTGAAATAAACAAATTTAGAAAACAGTATAAAATTTTAGCTAGTTGACCCAGCATCTAGTCCATATAGATGAACAGCCATACATTATGTATCTTCACTGTGCCCTGTTGACTCCCTGGCTCCCAGTAGATAGAATCCAAAATTCTTAATTTAGTTTTTGCATCCATCTTTGGATTACTTTACTTACATTCTTACTTTACTGTGCTTTTACAATCTTGCCCAGTCCAACATCTCATTCAAGTACTTGACCCCCCATCTCATCCCTCCTCTCCCCAACCTCCACCCCACACCTTGCTTTCCCTGCACCAGCTCCCTACAGTTGCTGGTAGAACCATGGGTTATTATCCTTTGACAGACTGCAATCATAAAGACTTTCCCTTGCTACCTTAATTTTCTCACACTTCCTTTTACCAGTAGTGAACCATAGAACATATTGTTAAATGAAGAGCATGTAATTTGAGAAGAGTTTTATCACAAATCAATTCTTCTAAGAAATAGTACAAAGTGACAAATCAAGAAAGTTAAACATGCAGTTAGACATTTATATTCTTTTATCAAGGTGAAATCCTTACTTGGCATGCTGTAAAACAATCTTTTTCCAGAACCATCATTAGTTTGCAAGTATCTACTATCAGTTGACCAATCCATATGTGTGATGAAGCTCAAAGATCCAAAACATTCGCCAACTTTTTTATATCGTTGCAAAACTCCATAGATATCAATGGAACTATCGTTTGAGCCCACAGCCAAAAATGATCCATCAGGCGAATATTTTAATTCATGAATTGCTTCTTTCCTATCCTTAATATGAACAACTTCAGTCATATCTCTGTAACAGTAAAACAATTTACCATGAAAATGGTCCAAAATGCAATCTCCAACATTGTTGCAGCTTCCAGTGGCACATCAGTACCACTGGGAAAATGATGCACCTGCTGCATCTTTCTATTACCAGGTTCAATAATTGATGTTAATATGGGAATTTATAATGGAAACAAGTTCACAGAACAGTACAGTATTTTTGAAACATTACTAGTTGAACTCCCAAGGTGTTATCACTCCAGTCCACACTGATTCGCCATGTTAAATGTGCCTACAGGGTCGAGTATAATTGAACTAGAACAGATAGACATAATCTAAACTTCTAAAATCATGCAGTGAGTCTCAACCTTTTGTATTTCCTTTATGCATTTCTATGCCCACATTAGAAGGTAAATTAACAGAATGTAATGACAGAAATGCATGTAAAAAGTATAGATAGAAAGGCATAATAATTATACATATTGCAGAAAAAAGTCATGCGTATATCAACTATAAACTCAGCATCTAAATGACAAGTGTCTGAGCAACAATTTCAGAGGTAATTCTTTAACCATGTTTCTCTATCCATATATGCTGTCATACCTGCTGAGTTTTTCCAGCACTTCCTATTTTAATTTAAGATAATTTATTACTGGACTCCAGACTACTGGCCTGCTAAACAGCAAGTGATAGACAAACTGAAGAAATCCCATGAACAACAGATCAGATCTAAGTTCTATAGTCCTATCTCATCCAATCATAAGTATTAGCATACAATTAAACAACACTCAGGAAGCAATTGCTCCACAAATATCCCTATCCTTAATAACATCAGTGTAAAAGACAAAGCTGAGCATGAATAGCAATCTTCAGCTGGAAGTATCAAGTGGATGATCCACTTTGATTTCTTCTGAAGATCCCTGGCATTACAGATGCCAGTCTTCAGCTAACTTGATTGAATCCCTTCAGTAGCATGAAATGGCTAAAGACACTGAATATTGCAGAGGCTGTGGGCTCTGACAATATTCCAGGAATAGTTCTGAAAACCTGTCCATCAGAACTTGCCACACTGATAGCCAAGCTGTTCCATTTACAACACTAGCATCTACCTGATAATTTGAAAATTGCCCAGGTACACAAAAAGCAGGCCAAATCCAACCAATCAGTAAAACAATGGAAAGGGTTTGTGCTTTTAAGCAGCACTGCTCATCGATGCTCAGACTCTGTACCTCCAGAACCACCTAGCTCCTGGTCCTGAAGAAGGGATATACCTGAGACATCGATTTCTCTACCTCCTGATGTTGCCTGGCTTGCTGTGTTCTCCCCGCCTCCTACTTGCCTACCCTGATTTCATTACAGCCTTAATTCAAAACATGGACAGTTGAGCTGAAATCCAGAGGAAAGATGAGAAATGGCATCAAGACCACATTTGACGGAGTGTGGCATTAAGGGGTCCTGGAGCAAAACCAGCGTTAAAGGGAATCATATAAAACATCTCAGGTGATTAAAGTCACACTCAGCATTAAAGGAGCTTGTTGTGATTGTCAGAGGTCAGTCATTGCAGCTCAAAGCCATCACTGAAGGAGATCCTCAAGTAGTCTCCTAGGCCGAATTAATCTCAGTTTGAATATTGGAGCAAACATCCACTCATTCACCACTGATGCTTAATAGCAGCAGTATGAATCATTTATAAGATGCATTGCAGAAATTCACCAAAGCTCCTTAGACAGCACTTTACAAACTCTCGACCCTACCATCTAGATGGATATGGGAAGCAGATACATGGGACCTCCAACACATGGAAGTGCTCCTCCAAGCCACTCAACATCTAGACTTGGTAATATAGCACCATTCTGTCAGTGTTGCTGGGTCAAAATTCTGGAACCCCCTCCCTACAGGCATTTTGGAATATATATATGCCATATGAATTGTAGCCACTCAAAATGGCAGTTCACCATTACCTTCACAAGGGCAATTAGGGCTGAGAAATAAATGCTGGCCCATTCACCAAATCCCTTCTGTGAATAAAAAATACTTGATGCATTCCTTCCTTGACCAGCTGTAAAGACATAATATGCACAACAGTTTGTGCTTCAAAATCTAATCTGGAATAAGTGCTAACCAAGGTGAAAGTTTCGGAGCTGGGAGAGGGTGCAGGCAAAAGCCTTGCCAACATATCCTTATAAGCTTCCAACTCAGAGGTTGTGCTGAGGGTGTCCGATGTTGGCCTCTTTGCAGAAGTTCACTAGGTGCCAAATGTAGCTGCAAAAGAGGAGGAACTGGTTGAAGAGTATAAAATATCTTGTGCAGATTAAGTATGAGATAGTACTGGTGGTGTAATGAGAGAGCAGCACAGTACAGTAAAACATACAGGATTAATTGTCCATTGAATATTCTCCATCATTACGAGTGATCATGCTTTTCACTGACCAAATCCAGAATTTTCTCATTTTGGGAGTGAGGAGTCTGATATCCATCATCAACTCTAACCCAAAATGGTCTTGGCCTTCTCAGCCCAGTTATGGGCCAATATTTCGTTCACTGAATCAAAGGAGGGATGGAAGTGAATGGAAGAGCTGTTCGTGGTAATGTAAAATCAGGAGTCACACAATACCAGGTTAAAGTCCAACAGGGTTTATTTAAAATCACAAGCTTTCACTTTGCTGCTTCTTCACCTGGTGAAGGAGTAGCAATCCAAAAGGCTGTGATTTCAAAGCACCACAGTGTGAGGGCACGTTCCTGACTTGCAGAATTTGAAGTAGTGTGCATCTAGACTTTATGTATGTTGTTCGTGATGTGAAAGTTGGAAGGTCTCAACTGTTTAGAGTAATTCTACTTCTATAGCAGCTCGATTCACTAAGAATGATGTTCAGATGCATAATTAATAAGGTAAAATGTGGAATATTGTGGGAAAAAGGTTATTCTGAATCATAGCAGACTGGAAACCATAATTCTGACTCAACAAAACACTAACTGAACATGGGAGAATTCCACCCCGTGTAATCTAGCTTTTCCCTGCTCCTTGAAGCATAAAGATTTGTTTTGCCCACAGTATGTCCTAATCTATTATTACTACCTGCTTACTACTTCTACAAACAGTATAATACTTTTACATTTATATTAATACTCATTCCTTTTTCATATGCTTTCTTTGGCAGTCATATTTTCCTTTTCATTCCCCTCCAGAGTTATTGTATTAGGCCTGAATCTCACTTGACCATTTACTCGACATCCATCATATGCCATAGTTTCATCATATCCTCTCTCTCTCCTGTTTTTTGCTCACTTATCCTTCCCCCCACACCCCCCATATTTCAATATCTGTTGCTTAAAAATCATTCATTGGAATGTTATGGATGTTTCTATTAGTCTTTGGTTCAATTTTACCTGTACTAGATTCTGTCTTGTTTCATTTAAATTCCCTCCTCCAGTTTAGAAGTTCTGCCCTTGACTGTTCTTGCTGTTTACCGGTATAATCAAAACCCTATGATGAAACATGGTTAAGAATCATTGTTATCTGAAAGAGACTTGGTCTACATGGCCCATCTAATTCTCCAGCCCTAGATTGCAATTGAACCAAGATTGTATTGCCTAAAAAAGCTCTCCTGAACACATTTGAGATACTGAAAGTGTCGCAGAATCTCAACACAGTGAGGAATAGAGTTAAAGTTGAATCTGATATGATACTTCATCAGAACATCTCCGAGTTCTTGTTGTAATTGTGCAAGCTGGTCCAAACTTTGAGTATTGTACACAATTTTGGTCTCCATGTCAAAGGAAGAACATCCTTGACTTTGAAGATGGCACAGAAAAGCTTCTTTAGACTGATTCCTGGGATAAGAGATTCATTTTAGGAATGATTTGGAGATGCCGGTGTTGGACTGGGGTGTACAAAGTTAAAAATCACAACACCAGGTTATAGTCCAACAGGTTTAATTGGAAGCACATTAGCTTTCGGAGCAACGCTCCTTCATCGGGTGATGGTGGAGAGCTCGATCGTAACACAGAATTTATAGCAAAAATTTGCAGTGTGATGTAACTGAAATTATACATTGAAAAAAAACTGATTGTCTATTAAGCCTTTCATCTGTTAGAATACAGTGATAGTTTTTTTAAAGTTGCATTCTCGGGTTAGCTGTTAACAATGTTGATAGCTAGACAATATGTTGAAGGTGCTAGCCCCCTGTGTTCTCTGTCTATGACCTGATGTTTAGATTGATTCTAATCTAAATAGTGAGATAACAGAATTTTACTTAAATTCATACAGTTTTTGAGCTCAGAGTTCTACATGAATGTATACAGTTTTTCAGCAAAATGCAATGTAACTCTGCAAGTACAAATTCACCACACAAAATATGTGTGTGCGTGTGTGTGTGTAGTGCAATGGTGATCACCTGTAATGTGACATGAACCCAAGGTCCCGGTTGAGGCCCTCCCTATAGGTACTGAACTTAGCTATCAGCCTCTGCTCGACCACTTTCCTCTGCTGCCTGTCCCGAAGTCCACCTTGGAAATGGTCAACCAAAGGTCTGAGACTGAATGTCCCCAACTGGGAGGGAACCCTCCTGTCTATTGATTGTTGTGCGGTGCCCATTCATCCATTGTCGTAGCCTTTGCTCGATTTCCCCAATGCATCATGCCTCTGGGCATCCTTGCCTGCAACATATAAGATAGACAACGTTGGCTGAGTCACCTTGTACCTGCCACGTATAAGGTGGGAGGTGTTCCCACGCATAATAGTGGTATCTATGTCCACAATCTGACACATCTTGCAGCGTCCACCGTGACAGGGTTGTATGGAGTTGTCCTGAGAGCCGGGCAGTTTGCTACGAACAATGATCTGTTTGAGGTTTGGCGGTTGTTTAAAGGCAAGTAGTGGAGGTGTGGGGAAGCTCTTGGTGAGGTGCTCATCCTCATTGATAATGTGTTGCAGGTCACGAAAAACATGGCGTAATTTTTCAGCCCCTGGAAAGTACTGAACAACAAAGGGTACCCTGTCAGTTGCAGCATGTGTCTGTCTCCTGAGGAGGTCATTACGGTTCCTTGCTGTGGCACATCGGAACTGGTGGTCAATGAGTTGAGCATCGTACCCCGTTCTTGTGAGGGCATTCTTGAGTACTTCCAGGTGTCCGTCACGTTCCTCCTCATCTGAGCAGATCTGGTGTAAGCGTAGGGCTTGTCCAAAGGGAATGGCTGTTTTAATATGTTTTGGGTGGAAACTGGAGAAGTGTAGCATTGTGAGGTTGTCTGTGGGTTTGCAGTAGAGTGTAGTGCCGAGGTGGCTGTCCTTGATGGAGACGCACTGTGTCCAAGAATGAGACAGACAGTCGAGAGTAGTCCACGGTGAGTTTGATGGTGGGATGAAACTTCTTGATGTCACTGTGTAGTTTTATCAGTGACTCCTCGCCATGGGTCCAGAGGAAGAAAATGTCATCAATGTACCTGGTGTACAATGTTGGTTGGAGATCCTGCATAGAGAAGAAATCTTGTTCGAACCTGTGCACAAAAATGTTGGCATATTGGGGTGCAAATTTGGTCCCCATGGCTGTTCCATGTGTCTGGATGAAGAATTGGTTGTCAAAGGTGAAGACGTTGTGATCCAGGATAAAGCAGATGAGTTGTAGGATGGTGTTTGGAGATTGGCAGTTGTTGGTGTTGAGTACGGAGGCTGTTGCCGCGATGCCATCCTTGTGGGGGATGCTGGTGTAGAGTGCAGAAACGTTCATTGTGACGAGGAATGTTCCCGATTTGACTGGTCGATGGGTGCTGAGTTTCTGTCAGAAATCCGTAGTGTCACGTCAGAAGCTGGAGATCCCCTGTACAATAGGTTTCAAGATGCCTTCCACGTAGCCAGAGAGATTCTCACATAGGGTCCCATTGCCCGACATGATGGGACGTCCCAGTGTGTTGACTTTGTGTACCTTTGGAAGGCAGTAGAAGTCGCCTACATGAGAAGTACGTGGGATGAGGGCACGTAGGGAACTCTGAAGGACTGGATCTAAAGTTCTGATCAGTGTGTTTAATTCTCGGGTGTGTTCTTTGGTTGGATCAGCTGGTAGTTGCCTGTAGTGTTCCTGATTGCTCAGTTGAAGGTACACTTCCTTGCAGTAATCTGTTCTATTCTGAATGACAATGGCTCCTCCTTTATCTGCTGGTTTGATGACAATGTTGTGATTGGTTTGAGAGCCTGAATGGCATTGCTCTGTGAACGGGTGAGATTTTGCTCTACCTTGTGGGTACAGCTGATGAATCTGGCATTTATATATTTCCTGACAGTTTGAGCATACATGTCAAGCCCAGAGCAGCAGCCCTCCGGTGGTCCAAGTTGACACCTTCTTTGGTCGCTCCTCTACAGCTCCATTTGATGACCTTTCCAGTTCATCAGTGGGATCACTGCCGGCATCTTGAAAGAATTCTCGGAGTCTCATTCGTCTGATGAACTCCTCTGTGTCTGCTGCCAGAACCAACGGGTCATCTTTAGGAATGATCGAGTACACTGGGCCTACATTCTCTTGAGAATAAAATAATGAGTTGTGATCTTATTAAAATATAAGATTCTGAGGGGGCTTGGCCGAGTAGACAGAGATTGTTGGCCCTGGTGGGAGGCTAGATTCAGGGAGCATAGTCTCAAGAATGCGACAAAGAAGTCTCCACCTGTCTAGACAAGTTCATTTCCAACAATGGACAAGTGACTTTAGCTTACCAAAATCCAGGACAAAGTAGTTCACTATATCAACAGCCAGTCCAGCATTTTACACATTTGTTCCCTCCACCACTGGTGCTGAGGGAGCAGTGTATACCATCAATATTATGCACTCCAGCAACTTGTCTTCTTTTACAGCACCATTCAAACACACGACCCCTACTACTTGTTAGAACAAGAGCTGCAGGCACATGGGAGCACTACCAGCTTCAGGTTTCCCTGCATGCTACACACTATCTCGATCTGGAAATAGCCACTTCATCACTGGATCAAATTTGTGAAACTCCCCACCTGACAGCATTGTAGGTGAACCTATACCACAAGATCACATGTCAAAGTAATGGATCCTCAATAGCTAATGGTTCATGGATCTCAGAGGAATCATGAAACAATCTCAAATTGGGAACCTTTTGAAATGTGCATTAAGAAAGGTCTCATCTGAGTCACTTCCATGTGAATCATGTCCCCAGCTGCCCACATCCCCTTCATGCTAATACATGGCCTTTGTATACCCATTCCCCCAACATATATTATATACAAGACAAATACATTTTCTACAATCCATTTTTTAAAAATGTTAAACACACTATTTAAGCATCATTAATAGCAGCTTTGGCTGACAATCCGGGCTCATTATGGGATTAACTCAGTAGGGATCTGGATTTGACCACGACAGGTAATTATTGTTTTTGCTTGACTGACATCTTCAGCTGGTTATAAGAAATGTAAAGTTTATTTGACCTCTTTTGTCAATGTCACAATGTTTATCCATATTAGATTAGGAAGGGTGAAGTGGTTACAACTTCTATGATTGCTAGAAGCAAGAAAGTATTCATTATTCCAAGTGGCTCATGAATCTTTTAAAGATAAACTCAACAACGCAGTAGATGGCTCCTGTCTACACTTACCTGATCCGTAGTACAGTAAAAGAACCATCTTTCATACCCAGAGCAAGATGAATGCCATCTGAACTCACAGCAACACAACGAATCGCTTCTTCCATATTGCATCGAGCAATCAGAGCATGATCAATAAGACTCCATATTCTGAAAATATAAATACATCATACCATAGAACAGTGAAAAAAGCTTCTCAGTGTTCTAAATGTAATAATCTTCCAAAGTAATCCTGAAAATTTTGTATTGCAAAGTTCATTCCACAAAAAATATATTAAATTAGTTTGAGTAGTTCATAGAAAGATACTTGATATTCACAACCAATAGTGAAATTGAACTGAGGTGATGTTTCAAACTAACATCGATTTGTCTCCCAAGAATTTGAATATTGTTACATCAGAATTAGGTAACTGAAATAAGTTCATCTAGAACTTATTTATAATTTTAGTTAATCTCACTTTCCTTCCTCCCACTCAATGGCTGCTGGCAAATAATTAGTATAGTGAATTGTATCTCATCAGATTCATTCACTTTAATTCTCTATTCATTCCTAAATGAAGCATACATGCTGTGAAAAATTTATAGGGTTGAAATTTCAGGTGCTTATATTTT
Source organism: Hemiscyllium ocellatum (assembly GCF_020745735.1). NCBI lineage: Eukaryota > Metazoa > Chordata > Chondrichthyes > Orectolobiformes > Hemiscylliidae > Hemiscyllium > Hemiscyllium ocellatum. The sequence goes on from NC_083408.1 coordinate 85,933,825, forward strand.
CAAACATTTCTTTCAATTGGAATATGATAATTTAAGAACTACACAACACTTAATATTATTGAACAAATGAAGTAAATGCTTCCAAATAAAAAAAGTCTACTTTCTTTACTAATGGCTATCTACTCCCTGTAGGTATAGATCACATTATCAAAATTAATTCCAATCTAAAGAAAATTACAGTAACATAAAAATTATGAAAGTACAGCACAAGTCTTATATCTACTATTTATGGTTGGTGGTAATTTATAGACTGGCAAAAGTTTCTGTGCTGAGAGTGTGGTGTTGGAAAGGCACAGCAGGCTAGGCAGCATCTGAGGAGTAGGAGCCTCATTCTGCCTCATTCCTAATGAAGGGCTTATGCCTGAAACGTCGATTGTCCTACTCTTCGGATGCTGCCTGACCTGCTGTGCTTACCCAGCATCACATTCTCAACCCTGATCTCCGGCATCTGCAATCCTCACTTTCTCCAAATATTTCTGTGCATCAGTCTTTAGCTTTGTTTTCACGTATAGCAGATTTCAGATTTCAGTTTCATGAAGTCAAAGCTCAAAACGGAATTTGAACAGCAAAAATATTCACCTGAACTTCAACTGAGACAGATGCCAAGATACATTAAAATGAGCAGCAGCCCAGAATAGCAATAAAATCAATACACAAAATGGAAGTGGCTTATGCGACTGCAATTACAAGATGTCATAAAGAAGACCGTACAAAGTATTCTTACAGAGTACCAGCTTTAACCCCATCACTGCAAATGTAATATCACAAAGATAACTTTAAAAATGGAGCTCTTTGTTTAGGTCATGCTATATAGCTGCACATTATTGAAACTCCTTGCTAAATGACTTATTTTTATCTTACTATTTTGCCAATAAACGCACAGTAATTTTCTTCAGGTAGGAAATCTGCCATCTTCATCTGGTTTGGCCTGTGTGTGACTCCAGAGCCACAGCAATGTGGTTGACTCTCAATGCCCTCTGAACTGGCCTAGCAAGCCAGTTGTATCAATCACTATGTAGTCTAAACAAAGAAATGAAACCAAACAGACCACCTGACATTAACCTCAGCACCTGAAAAGACAATGGCAGAAATAGCAACATGACAAAATTCTCCTTAGTAACACCTGGGGTCTAGTTACAAAATTGGGAGATCTATCTCACAGACTATTAAAGCAACAACCTGACATAGGTATGGCTCCTTGAGTATGATTGATAGACTTATTTGAAATCACAAGCTTTCAGACGACTATTTGTGATTCTGATAGTGATTTCAAATAAGCCTGTTGGACTTCTGACCTAGTCCACCTTAGTCCAACACCAGCATCTCCGATTCTTTAGTGTGACTTACAGACAGACAGACAGACAGACAGACAGACAGACAATGTCCCAGATACCATCATCGCCATCCCTGGATATGCTCTATCCCAACAGCATGACAGACCCAGCAGACATGGCAGCACAGTGGTGTACAGTAAGAAGGATGTTGCCCTGGGGGTCTTCAACATTTAAATCCAAATCACAAGACGTCTCATGGCTTTAAGTTAAATATAGGCATGGAAGCCACCAGCTGATGACCTTCCTCTTTTGGCTGATGAATCAGTACTCCTCATTGTTGAGCAACACATGGAGGAAGCACTGAAGGTGGCATGGGCACAAAATGGGATTTCAACGTCCACCATCAACAGTGGCTCAGCAGCAGCACTACTAATGGAGCTGGTCAGGTCTTAAAAGACATAGCGGTTAGACTGGATTTGTGACAGGTGGTGAGGGAACAACAATATGGAAAATCATACTTGACATAATGCTCATCAATCTGCCTGCTGCAGATGCATCTACGCATGACAACATCAGCAAACATGACCACCACACAGTCCTTTTGGAGATTAAGTCCCGTCTTCACATCAAGAATATTTCTTTTGCATGATATTGTACTAAATGGGACAGACTTTGAACAGGTCTAGCAACTCAAGACTGGGCATCCATAAGGCACTGTGGGTCAACAGCAGCAGAATTGCACTCCAGCACAATTTATAACCTCATGGTCCAACATATCCCCCAACCAACCACTACCATCAAGTCAAGGGATCAAATCTAATTCAGTGGAGAGCACAGGAGGGGGAGGGCATGCCAGGAGCAATACTAGGCATAGAGATGTACAGCATGGAAACAGGCTCTTCTGTCCAACCCGACTAGATATCCCTACCCAATCTAGTCCCACCTGCCAGCACCCAGCCCATTTCCCTCCAAACCCTTCCTATTCATATACCCATCCAGATGCCTCTTAAATATTGCAATTGTACCAGCCCCCACAACTTCCACTGGCAGCTCATTCCATACACGTACCACCCTGTGTGAAAACGTTGGCCCTTAGGTCTCTTTTATATCTTTCCCCTCTCACCCTAAACCTATGCCCTCTAGTTCCGGACTCCCCGATTCCAGGGAAAAGACTCTGTTTATTTATCCTATCCATTCCCCTCATAATTTTGTAAACCTCTATCGGGTCACCCCTCAGCCTCCGACACTCCAGGGAAAACAGCCCCAGCCTGTTCAGCCTCTCCCTATAGTTCAAATCCTCCAATCCTTGCAACATCCTTGTAAATCGTTTCTGAACCCTTTCAAGTTTTGCAACATCTTTCTGATAGGAAGGAGACCAGAATTGCATGCAATATTCCAACAGTGGCCTAACCAATGTCCTGTACAGCCGCAACATGACCTCTCAACTCCTGCATTCAATACTCTGACCAATAAAAGAAAGCATACCAAATGCCTTCTTCACTATTCTATCTACCTGCGATTCCACTTTCAAGGAGCTATGAACCTCCACACCAAGGTCTCTCTTTGTTCAGCAACCCCCACTGGGACCTTTCCATTAAGTGTATAAGTCCTGCTAAGATTTGCTTTTCCAAAATGCAGCACCTTGCATTTATCTGAATTAAACTCCATCTGACACTTCTCTGCCCATTGGCCCATCTGGTCAAGATCCTATTGTAATCTAAGGTAACCTTCTGCGCTGTTCACTACACCTCCAATTTTGGTGTCATCTGCAAACTTACTAACTGTACCTCTTATGCTCGCATCCAAATCATTTATGTAAATGACAAAAAGTAGAGGACCCAGCACCGATCTTAGTGGCACTCGGCTGGTCACAGGCATCCAGTCTGAAAAACAAACCTCCACCACTACCCTCTGTCTTCTACCTTTGAGACAGTTCTGTAGCCAAATGGCTAGTTCTCCCTGTATTCCGTGAGAGGTAACCTTGCTAACTAGTTTCCCATGGGGAACCTTGTCAAACACCTTACTGAAGTCCTAGCCCCTAAACATTAGGTGTCAACTTGATCACACCACCAAACAGGAGTTCCCAACACCATATGCAGCAGCTGATAGAGCTAAGTGGATCAGACTTTCAATCAATGGATCAGACTTCAGCTTTGTAGTCCTGCCACATCAGTTGAGAATGGTGGACAATTAGACAACTTACTGGAGGAGGCTGCTCCACAAATATTCCATTCTCATTGATGGAAAAGTCCAAACACATCAGTGCAAAAGATAAGGCTGAAGCATTCACAGCAATCTTCAGCCAGAAGTTCCAAGTGGATTATTAATTTGGTCTCCTTCAATTGTTCACAGCATTGTAGATATCAATCTTCAGCCAATTTGATTCACTCCACGTGATATCAAAAAATGTCATTGATACTGGATACTGAAAAGGTGATGGGCCCTGATAACATTCCAGCAATAGTACTGAAGACTTGTGCTCCATAACGTGCTGTACCCTGGCCAAGTTCTTCTAGTACAGTTACAACCGGCATGTATCTGACAATGTGGGAAAATTGCCCTGTTGTCTTGTACACAAAATGGAAGACAAATACAGCACTGCCAATTACTGCCTATCAGTCTACTCTTGATTGTTGTAAAGTGATGGAAGGTGTCATCAACAGTTCTATCAAGCAGCACCTGCTCAGTGATGCCCAGTTTAGGTTCCGCCAGGGCCACTCAGCTCCTAACCTCATTACAGCCTTGGTTTAAACATGGACAGGAGAGCTGAACTCCAGAAGTGAGGTGAGAATGACAAACTTTGACATCAAGGCCGTATTTGACTAAGTATGGCATCAAGGAGCCCTGGAAAAACTGAAATGAATGTGCATCGGGGCAAACTCTCAGCTAGTTGGAGTCATTGCCTGGCACATTGGAAGATGGTTATGGTTATTCAGTACATCTAGGCCCAATCATCTTCAGCTGCATCATCAATGACATTCCCTTCATCATAATGTCAGAGGCTTGCTGATGATTGCACAATGTTCAGTGCCATTTGTAACTCCTCAGACACTGAAGCAGTCCATGTTCAAATGAAGTAAGAGCTGGACAATATCCAGGCTTGGGTTGACAAGTGGCAAATAACATTTGCACCACACAGAATCCAGGTTATTTATGACCATCACCAATAAGAGAAAATCTAACTACCTGCTCCTTGACATTTAATGGTGTTTGCCATCACTAAATCCTCCACTATGAACTATTGACCAGAAACTCAAATGGACTCAACAGATAAATACTATGGCTACAAGAGCAGGTCAGAGGCCAGTAACCCATCTCCTGACATCCCACAGGTGCCAAAGCCTGTCTACCATCTACAAGGTACAACTCAAGTGTATGATGGAATACTCCCCACTTGCCTGGATAAGTGTAGCTCCAACAACACTCAAGCAGCTTGGCACCATCCAGAGGAAAGCTATATGCTTGATTGACACTATATCCACATGTATCCACTCCCTCCACCAACAATGTTCAGTAGCATCTGTGTGTACTATCTATAAGATGCATTGTGAATTTGTGCAAAGGATTCCTAGACAGCACCTTCCAAACCCACAACCACTTCCAAACAGAAGGAAAATGGTAGTAGATAAATGGGAACACCACCACCTCCACATTCCCCTCCAAGCCACTGACCATCTTGACTTGGGATTATATCGGCACTCCTTCACTGTCACTGGGTCAAAATCCTGGAATTCCCTCCCTAGGGGCATTGTGGGTCAACCTACAGCATGTGGACTGCAGTGGTTCAAAAAGGCAGCTCACTGCCCACCTTCTCAAAGGTAACTAGGGAGAGGCAATAAATGCTGGTCAGCCAGTGACACCCACATCCCACAAGTGACTAAAGGAAATAGCTAAAGCAGATCTATATACACAAGATGAGTAGCAAAATCATATGTCCAACAACTATAATATTTATAGTCAAATCTAATTGCATCAGAAATATAATTTAGTCACATATGGTTTGTGTTGAACAATACCAAGAGGACGTAATCTCACAATGGCTGCTGGGATCAGTATGTCTAGAATGTAAAGTGCCATTTGGATGAAGCAAAATGTTCTATGAAAATTTTAAATGCCTTTTGCAAATTAAAAACTCTTAGCATGTGGGCATCAAAGGCAACTTTATTGTCCGTTCCTATTTGCCCAAGAACGTTGTTGTGGGTCTTCTTGCATATTGCAACCCAAACATACTCCCACAAAAGCAGAGGGAGGACTTTAGGAGAAAGAAAGCTCATAAGCAAATCTTCATTTACCTATTCAAGTACATAAAGTTCTAGTTTATTTCTTCTATTCACAAATCATGTGTAGACTAAATCTACATATTGCTCGATCTTTTGTGTACAGAATAATTTCTGAATACCAGTCCTAAATTTTACTCACTTGAAACCATGATCTATTGTCCTAGTCTCACAATTTCATGTAATGTGTTAGATTTACCTTCAATAAGTACCTGCATCATATCTTCAATGCAGGAAAAATGTTCCAGATGCTTCAAAGAAGTACAGTTAGATAACAACTGACACTGAGCAAATAGAGGGTCTATTAAGAAAGTTGACTGAAAGATTTTTCAAAGCGCCAGGTATTAAAGCATGCAAGGTTTCAACAACTGAAATTATGCCAGTCAAAGATGGGGTGAAGAAGGCAGGTGATTCACAAAGCTGATGGATTTGAAACAATGCAAACTTTTCAGAGGGTCACTCAGCTGGAGAAAACTACCGAGTTTTGAGGTTGTGAAGGGACTAAAATTTGGGACATTTAGACGGAGACACAGTGTAGGTTGGATAAATATGACGGGGGGAGAAATTGAATTGAATAGAAACAAAGTCGCTCTGGAGTGGAAGTTGGTCCATTCTCTTAACTATTAGATATACCTCTACAGGAGCACCTGCCAGGACACAAAGGTTCAAACTTCTCTGTACTTCTACCACAACTTGAACATGTTCATTGTGTTCTGGTGACTAGACATGTACAAGTATTCAAGTTGCAGACTGACCAGTGGATTGAAGAGCTGGATCACACATTCATTTGATTTTACTCTATTGATGGAATAGTGTTGATCAATATTCTGCATAGTTTAAACATGCTGAGTTTGACTGTATCTGAAAGAGAAGACGTCTGAATAAAGCACAATAAACAATATTAACTACTTCAGCTGAAAACATTCAGGACAATAAGGAAAACCTAGAAACTGAATATACCTGCCATGTTAGTCCTTACTCTATTCTGTTGTGGGAATAAGATGTGCTCATAAAAGTGTTAAAAGGGACTAGCTTGCACTTGAAAGGAAGTACAAAATCAAACAAACTATAATGTGTCATCATACCATCTAATAGTCATGGGATAATCATCACAATTAATTGTACAAACCGAACAGATCGATCATCACTTCCAGTTACTGCTAAAGGCTTTGTTGGATGAACTGCCAAGGCCCAGAGTTCTCCTTCACAGTGTCCTTGCATAATTAGGAAAGGCTTGTTGCGTTCATGTACCACGATTTCAAAGATTTCACTGTCTTGCGTACCAACCAAAATGTGATCTCCTTGCCAGCACACGCTCCTCACTGAGAGACCTAGTCAAGATAAAGAACATTTAAAAAGCAAACTAGATTACAAGTATTATTATTATTAAGAAACTGTATAGTTTTAAATTGTAGGAGATATTAATAATTCTAAAAATAATGCAAGGAAGACTAAATAACCGTGTAAAATATTTTTGGGTATACAAAAGTAATAGCACAATCACAATATATATAAATATATCAATGTGGACAGTATGGTTTTGTAAAAATTCACTTTTAGATCATGAGCTTCAATACAAATTTATTAGTCTGAAAGGTCATACATGAAATGTTGTGGAGATGAAATTTTGTGGGCAACCTAACACGGTGACTGAGAGGTGTATGCAAAAATACATTCACACACATTATCTCCTCCCTTTTTGTCAAGACTAGAATTCTTTTTGTACAGACAGTTTCTTTTATGGATGTGTATCACCCTTTCCCTGTTGAATCAGATTCTCACCCAACATGGTTTACCTAATCTCCAGCTTTTACTCACTACCTCCTTATGACTGCATCCTTTGGGATTTCAGAATTCACCATAAACTACTTTGTAGCATATAATTATGACTGCAGCATTGCTCACACTGGTTCCTCCATTCTACACAAAAAATACATGATCCTACTGTTCTATTTTATTCATTTGTAAGGGAACTCTGACCCCCAGAGGTGCCAATAATGGAACAGCTAAGCATGATCCCTAACTGAAAAATTAGCTACTCAATCATTTTTGACTCAGTCAACAGAAAAGATGAAAACACCAAACAAAGAACCTTGGCTTTGCAAATAATTACACAATATGATAAATTGTGAGCCACAATTCTTTCAGGTGGCTCTAGCAACAGTCAAATGCACCATCTTAAATCAGACACTGTTTCATCAAATGATGCTTAAATCTGCTTAAAAAAAAAACTTAGAAATAGAGCCAATGGGATCCAGAATTGGCTGAGTGGCAGGCAGTGATGGTCTAGGAGGTGTTTTTGTGACCAATGAGTTTCTTCAGGGATCATTGTTGGGGAACAGATAAATGATTTAGATTTGAATGTAGGAGAGTTGATCAGTAAGTTTGTAGATAATTCCAAAAATTGGTGAGATGAGAAATAGTGAGGAGGATAGCCTTGGAATTCAAGAGGATATAGATCATCTGATCAGTGACAAATGGCATTCAATCTAGATAGGTGTGAGGAGATTAACTGAGGCAGAACAAATAAGACAAAGGAATACATGATGGATGCTAGGATCCAGGGAAGCACTGAGGATGAAAAGGACCTTAGCAGTTAATGTCCATTGGTCCCTTAAGGTAGCGGGACAGAGACAGATAGATAATGTAATTAAGGAAACATTTGAGATAACTGCCATTATTAGCTGAGGAACAGAGTTTACGAGCAGGGAACTTATGCCCTAACTCTATAAAACATTGGTTAGACCACAACTAGAGTATTATGTGCAGTTCTGGAATCTGGATTAATCGGAGGAATGAGATGGGTTTAGAGGAGATTCACCAGGCTGATGCCTGAGCTGGCGAATTTTAACTATGAAGAGAGGTTGGACAGATTGGGGTTGCTTTCTTTTAAGTGGAAGAGACTGAGGGAGGCCATGATTGAGATGTACAAGATTAAGAGGCCATGTTTGGCCATAGAGAGATTGCTATGTAAAATTTTGGAAGTCATACAAAAATAGGAACTAGGAATAAAAAGTCGTCATCTGGCCCCTCGAGCCTGCACTGCTATTTAATAGAATAATGGCTAAATGACTCGGATAAGGAGGTTGAGGGGTGGGCTAGTAAATTTGCAGATGACACAAAGGTTGGAGGTTTGTCAATAGTATTAGAGGGCTACTGCAGGTTGCAGCTCAACATTGACAGGATGCAGAGCTTGGTTGAGAAATGACAGATGGAGTTCAACCTGGATAAATGCGAAGTGATGCATTTTGGAAGGTCGAACTCGAATGCTGAATATAGGATTAAAGAAAGGATTCTTGACAGTGTGGAGGAACATAGGTATCTGGGTATGCAAGTACATAGATCCCTCAAAGTTGCCACCCGAGTGCGTAGGGTTGTTAAGAAAGCATATGGTGTTTTGCCTTTCATTAACAGGGCGATCGAGTTTAAGAGTCACAAAGTTTTGCTGCAGCTCTACAAGTCCCTGGTGAGACCACATTTGGAATATTGTGTCCAGTTCTGGTTGCCCTACTATAGGAAAGATACAGAGGCTTTGGAGAGGGTGCAACAGAAGGTATACCAGGATACTGCCTGGACTGGAGTGCTTGCCATATGAAGAAAGGTTGAATAAGCTTTTCTCTCTGGAGAGAAGGAGGAAGAGAGGAGACCTGATCGAGGTGTACAAAATAATGAGAGAAATAGGTAGAGTCAATAGCCAGAGACGTTTCCCCAGGGTAGGGTTGACTGGTACGAGAAGTCATAGTTTGAAGATATTAGGAGGAAGGTATAAAGGAGACGACAGAGGTAGGTTCTTTACGCAGAGAGTTGTGAATATATGGAATGCATTGCCAGTTGAGGTGGTGGAAGCGAAGTCATTGTGGACATTTAAGCGACTGCTGGACATGCACATGGATAGCAGTGAGTTGAGGGGTGTGTAGGTTAAGTTACTATACTTTACATTAGGGTTAAGTCTTGGCACAACATCGTGGGCCTAAGGGCCTGTTCTGTGCTGTACTTTTCTATCTTCTATGTTCTGTAAATAGACAATGGCTGATATGTTAGTATTTTAGATTTCACATTTCATCCCTACCCCAACAGATTTTGATTCCCTTTTTAAACAAGACTCTATCTATTCCCACCTTACAAATGGTTAATGACCCTGCCTTCACTATCTTCTATGGCAGGGCATTCAAAAATTGCACGGCCCTCTGAGAAAATAATCTCTTCATCTTTGTCTTAATAGGATAACCTCTACTTTGGACTTGCTCACAAGAGAACATATCAATTCTACACCTCATCTAGACCATTCAGGTCTTATATAATTCAATCAATTCACCCTTAATTCTTATAAACTCCAGTGAAAACATTGATTCTCCTGCTCCTCAGATGCTACCTGACCTGCTGTGCTTTACGAGCACCACACTCTTGACTCTGATCTCCAGTATCTGCAGTCCTCACTTTCTCCAGTGAAAACAAGTCCAGTCTATCCAAACATCCCTCAGATGATAACCCATACATTCCAGGTAACAACCAGCAAACCTCCTCTAAACTATTTCCAATTCACTTACATTCTTCCTCTTGTACGTAACTAAAATGTACACAGTGAGAGAGACGTGGTCTCACCAATGCTCTGTATAACAGAAGCTGATCAACCTTGCCTTCATGTTCAACTGACAAGAGACTGTGAAAGGAAACTGGAGTATGCAGAGGAAACCAGTGCAGACATGGGGAGAACATGCAAACTCCACACAGACAGTTACCCAAGGCTGGAATCAAGGCTGGGGCAGCAGTGCTAACTACTGTATCTGGATACTAACTTACACACTAGAATTCTATAGTCATTCTTTAAGTACTACTCTGCAAGAGTATATAATTGCACATTTTTCTACATTATATTCCATCTGCCAAGGTTTTGCTCGCTCACTTAACCCATCTTTATCCCTCTGCACACTCTTTGTGACATTCTCACCACTTCCCTTCTCACCGATTTTTGTGTTATCCACAAACTTGGTTGCAGTACATTCACTTTCCTGACCAAGTCATATTTTCCTCACATTATATCCTTCATCTGTCAGAATTTTTTCATATTCTCTCAACCTGTCTATACCCATCTACAACTTTATCAGGGCATAAGACTGAAGACAGAAGGGGAAGAAATAAACTATTCAGCTAATTCAGTCTGCTCTGCCAGTCAATAAGATTATAGTTGATCACAATTCTCAATCCAGTTTTCCTGGTGTTTCTCTACAATGCTTGATTCCTTCATTGCTTAAAAATTTGTCTACCTCAGCCTTGAATATACTTAATGACCAGCCTTTAACATCTCTCAGTCAAGAATTCCATCGATTCACTGTCGAAGAAATTCTGATTCAATCTTGTCTTAAATGTGCAACTTTATTTTGGGATTACGTCACCTCTCGTTCTGCTAGATTTCAATGAATACAGGCCCAACCTGCTCAACCTCTTCACCTAAGACAGTATCGCCAAACCTAGCATTAGTCTGAAATAACCACACAGAGACTTGTATCTCTTCACCAAGTCACCCTTTATTTACACGTGGAGAGTTCAGCTCTCTCAGTGCCAGTCCTCAGAATGACCAGAGGCTCTGACCTTCTATTTATATCTGTCAGCCAGGGCTCTCTTATTGGACCAGATTAACAGCCCCAGCCAGGGAACTCATTATGAGGTCCACCTGACTGAGCTCATTATAATCACTACAAACCCAGTGAAACATCTTGAAAATTGAATTGTAATTATACCTTTCCTTAGAAAAGATGCCAAAAACTGTCCCCAGATTCCATCTGTGGTCTGACTCATGCCTTGCATCTTTTTAGCAAAACCTCCCTACTTTGATGCTCCATTCCCTTTGAAATAAACAACTTCTATTTGCCTCCCTTATTACCAGATGAAATTGAGCTGGCTTTTTGTGATTCTTGTTTGAGGACTCCCAAATCTCTGTCCTGTGGCTCTCTGTAGTCTTTCTCCATTCAGATAATATTCAGCTCCCCTAGTCCTCCTACCAAAGTATATAATTGCACAATTTTCCACATTATATTCCATCTGCCAAGGTTTTGCTCACTCACTTAACCCATCTATATCTCTCTGCACACTCTGTGACATTCTCACCACTTCCCTTCTCACCGATTTTTGTGTTATCCACAAACTTGGTTGGAGTACATTCACTTTCCTGACCAAGTCATAATTATGGCCCAACACTGCTCTTATGTCACAGGTTGCCTTGCTGAAAATGCTCCCCCCCAAAAAAATCTCTATCTTCTATTTGTTAGCCAATTCTCTATACAAGCTAATATACTACCTATAAAAGTGGACACATCCTATGTACACTTCACCCATTTTTTGCTGACTATCTCTATCTGATCCACAAATTTAACTACAATGCCCTCACTCTCCTCATCAAAATCATTAACATAAATTGTAAAAGGCCAAGACTTTGTAGGCACCACTAATCTTAAACTGCCAATCAGAAAATGGTCTTATTCTGCATATTTGTCATTTTCTGCCATCCAGCCAATCTTGTATCCATCCTAGTATGAAATCCCCTATACCAGGAGCTCCTACATGGTGTATAAACCTTAGCAATGGCATCTTGCCAAATGCCTTCTCAAAATCCAAGGCTCCCCTCTATCCACATTTGATGTTATTCCTTCAAAAGAACTCTAATCAATTGGTTAAATATGAAATTCTTTCACAAAACTATGCTGACTCTTCATGACTACTTTGAGTTTTACTAAGTTCTCTGGATAGTCCAAATCTTTTTTCCAGGTTGGAAATGTCAAAAACCAGGGTCTATAGTTTTAAAAAGAGGAGGAAAGTTTAAAAGGAGATTTGTGATGCAAGTTTTTTTTAACGCAGAGTGTGGTAGGTGCCTGGAATGTACTACTAGGGGAGGTGGTCAAAGCCAATATGATAGCAATGTTTAGGAGGCATTCTGACAGACACATGAACAAGCAAGTACAGGGATATGGGTTATGTACAGACAAATAGGATTAGTTTAGAATAGCATTACGGTTGGTACAGACATTGGGGCCAAAGGACCTATTCTTGTGCTGTACTGTTCTGTAACCTCCTTATTGACTGACAAATAACCTTTCCCATAACAAACATCAACCTACCAATTTATTGAATAGAGAGGTTATATTGCTACTTTCACTTTTGATGAAAATCTTCCTAGAATCTTGTGAATTATTCATACTACCTCATAAGCATCAAATCACCACCTATACTGTCTCATGAGTCATCTCTTTAAGACGGTTGAATGAACCCTTGCATTTCTCAGCCCACAGCTCCAACAGTCCACTCAGTACCACTTCCCTGGTAATTGTCATTTCATTGAGTTTCTCTTTTTTTTGACTAGATTAGATTACTTACAGCGTGGAAACAGGCCCTTTGGTCCAACAAGTCCACACCGACTCTCCGAAGAGCAACCCACCCAGACCCATTCCCCTGTATTTACCCCTTACCTAACACTATGAGCAATTTAGCATGGCCAATTCATCTAACCTGCACATTTTTGGACTGTGGGAAGAAACCGGAGCACCCGGAGGAAACCCATGCAGACACGGGGAGAATATGCAAACTCCACACAGACAGTTGCCCGAGGAGGGAATTGAACCCAGGTCTCTGGCGCTGTGAGGCAGCAGTGATAACCATTGTGCCATCGTGCCACCCAATTCTTTCCACCTCCTAATTTGCAGCTATTATTGCCAAGTTTTAACACATTCCCTCACATCACCATCTATCTATGCATCATTAACCTCATAGAATTGTCCCATTTCACACTACAGGAGGCGGCCATTGGACCTATCATGTTTGTACTAGTTCCTGAAAGAGCCACCCAGCTAGTCCCATTCTCCAGCCCTATCTCCTTAGCCCTCTAAATTCATCACTTTCTAATATATATCTAGCTCTCTTTTGAAAACTCCTTTAAATCCACCTCCACTACTCTTCAGGCAGTGCTTTCCAAGTCTTAACAACTATGAGTAAATAAGTTTCTCCTTGTCATATTCCTACCTCTCTTGCTGACAATCTTAACAGTGCGATCCCTAGTTAGTGACATGTACTTCTTTAACCTGTCAATATTGTTCATAATTTTGAAGAGCTCAATAAAGTCACCTCTTAATCATCTCTGCTCCAAGGAGAATATGCCCAATTTCTGTAATCTTTCCTTGTATCTAAAATCCCTTATTCTTGTTATCATTCTAGTAAACCTCCTTTGAACTCTCTCCAGGGCTTTAACATCCTTCCTTGAATAAAGGTGCCCAGAACTGAACATAATGCTCCAAATGTGGTCTGACCAATAAATTGTGGAGGTGTAGCCTTACTTCCTTGCTTTTGTACTCTATACCTCTATTTATGAACATAAGGATTCGATAAGCCTTCTTAGCTGTTTCAACTTGCTCAGTCACCTTCAGACATTGCACACTTCAATCTTGACATTCCTCTGCTCCTGTACTTCCTGAAAGTTGTACCATTGAGCCTGTATTGTCTCTCCATGATTCTTCTACAACATTGCATTCCCATGCATTTCTCTATATTGAAATTCAGCTGCCAGGTGTCTGCCTATATGACCAGCTTGTTAATATTCCCATGAAGTCACCCAGCACCATCCTCACAATTCACTATTCACCAGAGGTTAGTATTTTCTCAAAATTTAGGGATTTTTCCTCAATGACCAAATTATTTATATAAAATCAGAAGAAACAAGGGCCCCAACACCAATCTCTGGGAAGCAACACTTTCAACTCATCTCCAATCTGAGATACCTACCCTGTGTTTCCTATCTTTAAGACAACTGTTAATTCATGCTGCCAAGGACCCATTAATTAAAAACATTTTTGACGTGCTAACCAACCTGCCATGTAGTTCGATACCAAATGCTTTTTGAAAGTTCAACGATACAACATCCACAGCATTATCCTCGTTCACTGCCTATGTCACCTCAAAGAACTCAGTCAAACTTGACGGACAAAGCTTTAGCTTCCATCAGTTTTCCCATTTTTTTATGTCAAGTGGACAGGTTTGTTGTTTCCTGGGTTCTCCTTTGCCTTTTTTAAAAAAAACAATGGTGTCACATTTGCAATTCCCAGTGCCCTGGGACTAATCCCATGTTCAAAGAGGCCTGGAAAATTTCTGTCAATAGTTCTGCAATTTTTTTTCTATTACATTTCTCAGCAATATGGGATGCATTTTCTTTGTGAAGGGCAGGGGGCCCTGGAATGGGTTCACCCTGATAATAGGGGCCCATGCCTTGGAAAGCGTTGCAGTTCTGGTGGTGTCTGGTGACCTCTTGCTGGCCTTGAAAATCTATGGGAGATGGTGACATTTCCAACTGGAGTGCGGTCAGCTTTTTTAGCACTACTTCTTTATCTGATGTGGAGGTGCCAGTGTTGGACTGGGGTGGACAAAGTTAAAATCACACAATACCAGGCTATAGTCCAACAGGTTTATTTGGAAGTACTAGTTGGACTATAATCTGGTGTTGTGAGATTTTCAAACATACTACTGAGTTGCTCAACATTCACATTTTCAACTAGGCCATTGTCACCTTTTCTAATTTGGCAATAACAAAAGCAAAGTACTTATTGAGTACTTCTCCCATAGTATTTGCTTCAGGGAGCACCTCACCCTGCTTGTTCCTTATGGGCCTTTACTATTAATATGTTTCAAAAACATTTTACTATTTGATTTAGCACAGACTGACACCCTTCCCTTGTCCTTTCTTCTTTGCACAATAGCATGCTTCTCCCTCAAAGTCGCCATTAACATCTATACATCTGTTCAACAAATGCTCTTTTAATAAAAATAAAATACTGCAGATGCTGGAAACATGAAACAACTACAGAGAATGCTCGAGTAATGCAACAGGTCTGGCAGCATTTGTGTTTTCTTCTTTGCAGATATAGAACAGTACAAAATATCAGGCCCACCAACCATCTTATAAATAACAAATACATATGAGAGAGCATTGAGAATCAGAGGAGCCTTGGTGTGACTAAATTCCAAAAGAGGAGGAGGAATATTTCAGTTATCAGTTGACAAAATCAAGTATCAGATAACCATATGGCATTCAACATGCCCTCATGCTGCTGTGATGTCTATAGCATGTGAAATATCACAGAATCACTATGATATGGTGCAGAAGAAGGCCATTTGACTCATTTGCACTGACTCTCCCAAAGAGAATCAGTTATTATTATTTCTTGTTTTATCCCACATATCCTTGCATATTATGTCTAACCTCCTTGTATGCCTCAATTGAACCTGCTTCCACCACACTTCTATATTCCATACCTGAACTACTCACTGTGTAAAAAAAATGTTCTTGCATCATTTTTGCCTCCTTTGCAAATCACTTTAAATCTAAGCCTTCTGATGTTTGATCCTAGAGCACTTTCAAACCTCGAGGACTTCAGCAAAGATCAGGAACAGGGAGAGGAGTGCCCTGTCTCACTCTGCTGAAGCCACAGGCATCAAATTACAGAGAACTGCTCGGAAATGAAAGAGCAAAGGTTTGCAACATATGCATGTTACACAATGTTAGATTCTGTTTTATAATGCTAAAGCCATATAAATAAAATGTTTAATTACCACTTTCCAATTCTTGCATTCTGGCTCACAAGTAGCCTTTTCAGTTTTGATGATAAGTGAGAAGACATGAAGTGATGGTGCAAATAATGACTTACAAAAATGATGCTTCATTGTGTTCTGGGCACTCTTGGAAGTTGGGAATTAACAAGCAACCTTTGCAACTGGTGGTCAGCTGAGTGGGACAATTGGTATCCAAGTTAATCTCTGGAAGTACGTTGCTGACATCACTTTCTGCTCTTCTCTGCTCCCTGGAATTTGTGAAGGTTGCTCTGCCTGCTGTGTCTTGTTTATCCTTCAGGTGCAAATCTCGCTGTTTTGCGAAATGCAGTGTATCACAACCATTTTGGAGGCCCTACCTAGTATGCACTAATAGGCACATTCAAATATATCTACATGAAAAACACATCTGCAATGCTGATGGCTTCTTCAATAGCACATCTGGCAGTTACATATATTTCACTGTATCATTCTTGGGTACCTTCCTCAGGTTTCTGAGAGATGATATCAGCAACATTTAAGTAAGCAGCCTTCACCTGTGAGAAACCAGACAATATCCCTGTTTCCAGATGACAGGTTGCTCAGGAGGATGGGCAGCAGGATTAAAATACGTGGCAGTTGTCTGGGTATTCTGCACACATACTCAAGGATTATGTAATTTTGCACTTTGCTGAAATGTAAACTCTTAGAATTGACAGACACTTCTAACAGTTTTAAGGGTGCCTGAGGTACAAAGTATGCGAATGATGCTTTTTGTCTGTGGCAAGCTAAGCAGGGCCTCAAATTTAAGCGTGCACTCTTTTTGACTGGCGTCATTACAGGTGAAGTTGGCATAATAGATGGGCAAGGCAAGAAAGCAATTGATTATACATTTTCTATTTTATAAACTCTTGAGTTCCTGCAAATATCTCTGCATAAGCCCTGGAATGACCTGCCTCATCTTCCGCCTCGGAACACTTCAACCCCAGGGTATCAATGTGGACTTCAACAGCTTCCTCATTTCCCCTTCCCCCACCTCACCCGAGTTCCAAGCTTCCAGCTCAGCACTGTCCCCATGACTTGTCCGGATTTGTCCTACCTGCCTATCTCCTTTTCCACCTATCCACCCCATCGTCTCCTCCCTGACCTATCACCTTCATCCCCTCCCCCACTCACCCATTGTACTCTGTGGTACTCTCTCCCCACCCCCCACGCCTAGCTTATCTCTCCACGCTTCAGGCTCACTGCCTTTATTCCTGATGAAGGGCTTTTGCCTGAGACGTTGATTTCACTGCTCTGCTCTTCCAGCACCACTAATCCAGAATCTGGTTTCAAGCATCTGCAGTCATTGTTTTTACCTAGAAGCAAAGTAGTAGAGGAACTGTTGACCACAATGACTATCACCATCTGATGGACATCCTGAGCTTCCTTAGTAACTGGTGTGTCAACATGCCTAGGAAGCTCAACTTTGATCGAAGGCATTGTGTACCAGTATCGCCTTCTGCAAGCTGTACTTCTCTGCTGATATCTCCCTCCTAAGCAATTGTAGGTTTGAGAGCAATAAGGTTTTAGACTGGTGAAAATTCTACTTCTATTGTTGATTCAGTTCCTATGCTGTTGATGCCGTCATCTTGGTCCTCATTTGACATCTAGCACAACACAAGAGAGGTGACACCCATGCTAATCTGCAAGATCAGAATTCCAAAGTGTAGATAATAAAGAAACCTGGAAATGCATTACAGCCAAAGGTAAAACTGCAAAGCCCAAGTTAATATGCTATAATTGAGCCATGAACATATTGCAAGTTGATAATGCACTTCTACAGAGGGTGTGTTAAACAGTCTTGGTTTAACAAATTGGGGTGAAATACAGTTGGACCCAACTTCCTAAAGCTCACGTACTTTCTTGAATTTCATTCTCCACTGAATCCAAAGCCCAATAATATGGCAACAGCATCTTGTAAATTAAAAATGGCCCATACCTTAAATAAGAAAAATATGAATGTGATCACGTTTGATATTTATGCAAAATACCACCACTGATTATTGCGTGTGGCTTCACTTGATTATCTACTTCAAAAATTAAGACAGGCCGTAAAATGTAGAAACAGAAGTAGGCCACTCAGCCCATTGATTCTGCTTTGCCATTCAACGAGATCGTAGCTGATCAGATAATCCCAAATACCATAGTCCTGCTTTTTCTCTATAACCCATGATTCCCTTACTGATTAACATTCTGTCTGTCAGCCTTAAAATCCTTCATGACCAAACCTTTTCTCTTCCCTCAAGATTCTCAAGTTCAAGATACCCTACCTCTTTTGCCCATTTGCCATTTCAAATCCATGTCCCTTCCCACTTACCAAACCATGTCATGTGCATCCAACACATTAACAGCTAATCTGTGTTGTTTTCTCCTTGATCAGTTCTACCCTGCAAGCTACTTCCAAATCAACTGTCACCTTTCCTAACAAACTACTCTCCATCAACTCTATCAGTCCCTAATCCTGCTTTTCATATCATTCTGTTGCATCACTGCTCCCTTGTCTGTCTTTGATGTTCCCCAGTTACTATTTCCTAAAGTCACCTCCTTCTTTCTTCCCTCTTTAGGTTTTGATAAGAATAGTCAAAAGAAAATTTGCTGTCATATTCCTAACATAGCAAACTGACTTCAGATAAGGAATTTCATAATTTTCAAAGTACTGCTCTTGACAGTGAAATAAATTACTTTTGCCATGTTGGCAATTAATTTATCTGATCTTCCAACTTTCATTGATTTGATGACTACTCAATTCCTCTTTAACTGTCAAATCTGTGATGTTCAAATAGGAACTTTCATCTTGTCATCACCATGCAGTGCCAATATTAAAAAGCAATCAACTTAGTAGACAACCAAATTATGTGACTGAGGATTTACTACATAGCGTCATTGGATATATAAATAAATTCATTACATTTTTTGCATTATGTTCACAAGGTCCTTACAAAAGAAGATGGCAATCCAACTCAAACCATTCTAGGATTTTGCCTCTCCTACACTGCCCAGAATTCTATTGCATCGGTGATCATTCTCTCAATAATAAAGAAACCATCTTCATCAACAAGTTATTTATGCATTTGACACTCTCTCTTGAGTTGTGTTCTCAGTGTACATTTTGAAGGAGGATTCCAGATTAATCAATAATTGACTATCTTCTTTAGACTGAGGCCTCTACCCTCAGAGAGATTCCTGTTGTTGAAACCTGTTATGCTATTTTTGGAGGGCTGTGCTGGCATAGCTGATTATGTGTTTGATGTCCCCTTTGACATTGACCAGTTAAAAAAGCTACTGCTGAAATGTGGGAAGTTTGCAACATCATCTATTATCTCCCCAACAATAGTAATAGCTGGAGGGCAGGTGCTTGTCTTGAAGTTGAAAGATCCTTTACATGCAGAAGAGGTCAATGGGCATGTGGACTTTGAGTACAGTATCGGTTTCAGCTTTGCATTTGTCAGCAAATCCAAACTTGCAATATCTAAAGAGTGTGAGTCACCACCACAGTACCTTTGGGCATTGAAAATTTCCACAAGTAGTGTCCCTACAAGATGCTCAATGTGACATGGAAAGACGGATAAACAAACTCCAGCATCCACACAAAAGATAATTCCTCCAGCATTGCAACCACAATCTTTCAAAATCAGCTCTACTGGTCTGAACGGTATCAGCATGTCAAATAGTCGGCTTCCAAAGCAGATCTTCTTTTCATAGCTTAAGGATGGCAGCTAATCTTAAGTGGGATGGAGAAAACATTCTACAGATACTCTGAAGGTCTCATTGCAAAGGGAACAAATTGACATTGGCACATGGAAGGAACTGTGCCATTTGGCAACACCTCATCCAAAAAGTTACAACACAATCGGAAATGACCACAAACTCTGCTGCAGAAAAGCAACAAAAGCAGAAGTGGAGAGAGCAGAAAACTGTCGAAAGAAGTTGTCACCCTTAGGGGAATTCTTGCTCCCTCTGCCAAAGGAGCTGTGGCTTTGGGATTGACCTGCTGAAGTCACAAAGTCTGGCAGATGTCATCCTTATTTCTCAAGGCTGATGATGAAGATGGCAACTCCCTTTTTTTAATCATAATATCATCATTTCTCTGATGCGTCACTTCCAGCTGAAGTGTTTGAGTCTTTCAGCAGAATCCTGACTCTAGGCATGTGGCTTTTCTCTGATTGAATGACTCCCCATTTTTTCAAAGACTAGAACAGATCACAGTGCCCAATCTATGGTCTAACAAAAACACTTAATAATTTGATCACAACTTCCAATGACTGGCGTGCAAATGATTTAGCTTTAGAGCTCAGCATTTCCCTTCACTTGTGAATAAATACTTTGCAGTGCCTTTACATATTCAAATGGAGCAATTATGAAAACTCCTAAGTTTCAACTTCATTTTTGGCTGTTTCGAAATAATTCTGAGAATGGGCAAGTCAGATTTTTTTCCCTGTGACTGATAGAGTATATTAAATTTCATTGGCCATTGCTTGGTCCACTCACATTTTTGGTTTCTGTTATTATAAAATTGTTACTTGCCTCCAGTCCAGGTGCTCCTCCAATTTGATATCACTCAAAGATTTGACCAATCATGAGCATTCAGTGTCTCAATCATGTAATTGATTTAGTTTGAATTTCTAATTTTGGGGAACTCCATTAACTTTGCTAACCTTTTTAAAATCTTTCGGCTGATGTCTTGTCCATTTCCCAGTCATTATAATGAATTATCTAGTAGCTGTTTATGTGGCATTTTCTTCAAATGCCTCTTGATAGTTTATGTCAGTGATTTTTGAAGGTTGTCAGAATACAATGCTCTGCTACTTCAAAGAAATCAAGTAGATTATCAGGCAGGGTACACCCCTGTTTAAAGCCTTTTTATATGTTTACTTGCTGACGGCAGTACTAAAGCAAATTTATTTCAGACAACCAATTCCATTACTTTATCTGGAATTGAAGACTAATTGGTTTGATTTACTTGACTTGCTACTTTTTATGTTGATAAAGACAGACACCACAATAGCCAGTTGCTGATCTATCAGAGATTCCCTAGTGTTTACTAATTTATTTGTCAGTTCTGAGCATTGCCTTGGTATTATCATTTTAGATAAGTGCACTGTTTATACCATGGGTGAGAGTGCGGTGCTGGCACAGCAGGTCAGCCAGCATCTGAGGAGCATGAGGATCAATGTTTCGGGGCATAAGCCCTTCATTCAGGATTCTTGATGAAGGGCTTATGCCCGAAATGTCGATTCTCCTGCTTCTCAGAAGCTGCCAGACCTGCTGTGCCTTTCCAGCACCACATTCTTGACTTTGATCTCCAGCATCTGCAGTCCTCACTTTCTACTGTTTATACCATATGTTACAGATAAGGAGTGGAAGTAACCAATCAAAGCATTTAATACTAGTGCCCACTTTCTATTTCAGGACAACTGTATTTGCATCTTTTAAAGATGCTTTCCTCTTCTCTGGCAGTCTTTATGCTATTGTAGTACTAAAGTGATGTTTTATACTATTCTTTTTAACTCTGCAGTTATGCTGTTTTCTGTCTCTCTTTGCCCCTTCTGTTCTGTAAGGAAGCTGAAACAGATTCTTTTTCTGATTTAATTGTAATTGATTAGGATCATACCAGCTAAATTATGGTTTGCTAATCCTTAATTATTTATTTCTTCAGTCTAATTGGCATTATTCTTTTAAGGTGTTTGGTTTTGTTTCTACTTCTATGCTGGTAAATACCCTCCTCCAAACTATACTTTTAAAATGTTCTTATGTCCTTATTATTTAGCTTTACATGTGACCATTTTGCAATTATTGTCCCCCAGAAAATGGTACAACTTTCACTTATATTATATAATGTCTTGGCGATTTGCAAATACCAGGCAAAGATAAGCATCTGCTGGGCACTGGATTATGATGCATTTGGCAATTCTGGCTCATTTATACGAGATTTATTTGAATGTGGATTTCAATCACTTACTTTTTCTTGCATATATCCCTTTTCTCTTCACAGAGTAAACTAACCCCTGCCTTGCACTGGTCTGTAGCATAGCCACAGTATTAGCTTGGGATTTTTCACAGTAAAGATTTGTATCCTAACACAGAAGCGTATTGGATTATACAGTCTGTGTATTTACTTGTATGGCTATATGTTGTTATGATCCCAGTTGATGGGACTAGACAAGTCAGCTCTCAAATGAAATCTGCTTGGATAGAGGATGTATATATTTGAAAATTTAATTTATCAATGTGATGGTTATTCACAGACACACGCAGGTCAGTCTGCAGACTCTTCAGCACAGACATTTATTACACAAGAGAATAAAAATACAAATCAAGCTATCGAAATAGGTAGCACAGGAGGGGGTGCTTCCCTTTGTGGGAAAGTCTATGACAAGAAAACATAATCTCAGGGTAAGGGGTTGCCCAGTTCAGACAGAGTCAGGGAGGAATTTTTCTGAGGGTAGTCAGTCAATCTGTGAAACTCTTTATCTTGGAGGTCTGTTGACATAGTCTTTAACATTGAGATGGAAAGACTTTTTAAATCAGTAAGGAAATCAAGGGTTATGAAGAAAAGATAGGAAAGTGGAGTTGAGGATTATCAGATCAGCCAATTCTTATTACAGTGGAATGGCAGACTCGATCAGCCAAATGGTTTATTTTTGCTCCTAAATCTTATGGTTAAATATATTATGACAGTTAGAATGATCTTAAATCATTTGGCAAAGTTTCAACTTGCTCCTCAACACTACATATTAAAAGAAGCTCAAGACCAGTGACATTAGACCCTTTATTTCAATTCCTTTGTATTCTGCTTAACTGACTTGGAATACATCTTATCAAGTCCTGGGGATTTATGTAGCTGCATGCTTGCTAAAACATCCCATGCTTCTCCCTTATTAACCTTAACATATTTTTTCTACATCCTTATTCTTTCCCTCCTGAAGTGGTTGCCACCTAGATCATAGTTCTGTGAGAGCTGACTTCCTATAGGAACAGTCTTGCTGTGTGAATGCAGATATTGAATGGTGACCAACTAACTAGTTTTGTGATCTGATATGCATGGGTTGTGTAAAATTTCTCTGATTAAAGTAGTAATAGCAGAAGGTGTCATCTCATAACAAAATGAACAATTACTGCAGCTTCTAGAGACTGAAATTTCTCAGGTCTCACAGTTTAGCAGCTTCATTACCAAACACATTGCTCAATTTTTTTCTAACCTCTTGTCAGCTCCTCTGCTGAAAGCCTTATCCAAAGCTATGTTCTTCTGGATGGCCTCCCAATTTGCATCCTCCATAAAGTTGGGTGTACCCTAAACTTTGTCTGTATTCTAGTTCTTAATCTATCCAGTTCATTCATCAATCGCATTGGATCCCAGTTCGACAGTGCTGAGCAGAGAGACCTTGGAGCGCACATTCGTAGCTCCTTGACAGTAGAGTCATAGGTAGATAGGATAGTGAAGGAGGCATTTGGTACGCTTTCCTTTATTAGTCAGAGTATTGAGTACAAGAGTTGGGAGGTCAAGTTGTAACTGTACAGGACATTGGTTAGGCCACTGTTGGAATACTGCATGCAATTCTGGTCTCCTTCCTATCAGAAAGATGTTGTGAAATTTGAAAGGGTTCAGAAAAGATTTACAAGTTGTTGCCAGGGATGGAGAACTTGAGCTACAGGGAGAGGCATGGTTGACAGCGGAAAAGGTTTTTCTAAGATTATAAAAGGATCTTGATCAAAGGGTCAATGGGTTAAAAAATGGCAGTTGGAGTTCAATCTGGATAAATCTGAGGTATTGCATTTTGATACAACAAACAAGGTAGAACTTATACAATTAATGACCAGGCCTTGGGTAGTGTTGTAGAACAGAGGGACGTAGGGGTTCAGGTCCATAATTTTTGGAATTTTGCAACACATATAGACAGGGTGGTTAAAAAGGCATTTGGCATGCTTGCCTTCATTGCTCAGTCCTTTGAGAATAGAAGTTTAGGTTGTACAGGAAAGTTATGATCCATCTTCTGGAATACTGTGTCCAGTTCTGGTCACCCAGTAATACGAATGCTATCATTAAGTTGGTGAGGGTTAAGGAGAGATTCATCAGGATGCTGCTGGGTATGGAAGGCTTGAATTATAAAGAAAACTGGCTAGGATGAGACTTTTTTCAAGGAGCATAGGAGGTTGAGAGGCAACCATATATAAGTTTACGAAATGATGAGGGATATAGATAGAGTTAATGGGAGTTGTCTTTTCCCTAGGGTGGGGAATTTCAAGACTAGGGGGCAAATTTTTCAGGTGAGAGGAGAGAGATTTAAAAAAGACTTGGAGACAAATTTTTAGCAGAGGGTGGTTTGCGTGTGGAATGAATTTGCTGAGGAAGTGGTGGATGCGGTACAACTGCAATGTTTAAAAGACATTTGAATAAGTACCTGAATAAGAAAGGGATATGGGCCAGAAGCAGGCAGATGGGACCAGTTAAGTTTGGGATTATGTTTGGTTGGACCGAAAGGTCTGTTTCCATGCTGTCTGAACTCTATGACTGTGGAGATAATTGAGAGAATTCTTTCCAAATCTGCCAAAGTGAATTTTTCCACAAATCTGAAAACCTAAAGTCTTTCAGTGCTAACAACATGCACATTTCTAAACAAACTGGTTTGAATGTCTCACAAACTAAGTTGTTCTGTTAAAGTAACTTATTCACTGAACTGTCCTGATTCATTATCCAAGAAATGAAACAAAGCTGACTTCTGAACTCAACACTGGTGTCTTCTGATCAGAATTTAAAATAAACTTGCTCATCCTCATTTCTGAATTGAAAATAAAGCTGGAAGCCTTTCATGTTTGCTTTGTCAAAAACCTTAAAGGTATAAACACCACCATTAACACCACCAAGATTTACAGTCACCTATTCTTAAAAAGACTGGATTTGGTCAGTATTCCAGAAGGGCTTTCTGACCTTGTTTATTTTTCTTAAAATGAATTCTTTACAGAAACTAATCAATACAAATATGGCACTGTTTTGAAACCCAAATGTCAAAAATGATATTTTTGTTTAGATCTTTTATCACAATGCATGCATGTAATCTCTTGATACAACAGTTAATGAAATGACAACTATGTCAACACAAAATGACTAATCAAGGGTGTTCAAGCAATTGACAAAAATCAAATAAGCAATTCCCTACAAACCAATCAGTGGCAGATTGACTACAGCACATCATGCGTGTAATGTCACCAATTTGCATTACTTAAAACCAGCTTAATTCAAAAGATTCATGTTGCAGAATAAAAGCATGGCAGCTATACAAAACATCAGACATTTCCCCAATTTGTACAGTTGACCAATCTATGTAAAAGAGCAGGCACCCAGACTTCACCAAGATTGGAAAAAAAGCACAACAGAAGGCAGGGTTAATCAAGAAACAGGAATCATTAACTATGTATTGAAAACATTACAAAATTCATTTTCACAACTGTTATTGGTAACTACTTTTTCAAAAGCACTATTTAAAATATGGAGGAGGTAGGCCACTCAACTTATTTTAGTACCTCTAATTAAAGCCTCAATAATCACACAGCAGCATTGTTTAATGATTTCAAGTTCTTTGCCTCACCATTCTCTTAGAATTCCCATCTTTTGGCTAGTTCATTTTTCAAAGGTTTTCTGATATCAGTCCTGAATTTGCGTTTTATGAGATTCAGCCCATGTGCTCTTGGGGTTCCACTTCTCTCAATTAATTCAAGTCTTCTCAGTGCCCTCCTTTCCCTCTAATGCAAGGTTTTTAAAATTACTTCTTCCAGAAACTTCTGCATCCTAGTCTCAATCTGTCTGTCTCTCTCTCTGGTGTGTGAAATTTTCCAGAGTAGTTTTAAATCTAAGGCTCAGATAAATCCTTCAGTGCAATCCCTGACAACAAGAGAGGTGAGAAAAATGAACCGTTTTGCAAACAATTTTAATATTTTAAATTACTTCCAAATTGTCTATTTATAAAGACATATTTAACTTATGCTTCTACTCATTGTGGACATTCACATGGGTGAATAAGATAAATGGCAGAAAGAGAGTTTCAATTGCCTAACTTGCTGTGATTACTCATTTTTCAAGCATATATTCTTGCTATATGTGATTTGTTCCGACAGTATGTAGGCTATGTATATTTGGTTGGTAGTTAGCAGATATACATTTTAAGCAATAATTAAAGAAAGGCAATGCTAATATATAGCACTGATTGTACTATCAGAACATTCCAAGTCAATTTGAAGCCAATAAATTAGTCACTTATTATGTTTGCAAATATGGCATAAAGGAATGAGCGGTTTGGTGATAACAGCAGGATAGGTATTTGGTAGATCAGCAGAAGAACATCCCTACTCTAAAAATATCCCATTGCTCTACTTGAAAAGTCCAGACATGCACACACAATCTCAGTTTGACAACTCATCTGAAATAGAAACTTTTCAGTAGGTTATACACATTAGTCCAGACATAAAACTTGAACCCAAAATCTTCTCACTGAAATGCAAGAGGATCATCACTTGGCCAAGTTAACACTAAATCTACAGGTGCACAGTAGCTTGCGGCCAGACACCTCAGAAGATACACCACAAAAATGTAGTAAAAAACATTGATAAAAATGTAATTAAAATAACTTTTATCACACAGGATAGTGAGTGTATGGAATGAGTTGCCAGAGGAAGTGGTAGATGTGGGTACAATAACAACATATAAAAGACATTTGGACAGATACATGGATAAATAAGATTTAGATGGATTTGGGCCAAATGCTGGCAAATGGGATAAGTTTGGTTTAGGAAACCTGGTCAGTGTGGATGAGTTGGCCAAAGGGCCTGTTTCTATGACTTTATAACTATCTTCTGCATTTTTCACCAGCTCAAGAGTGCCACTGATTAGGCAATATCGCTACTCATTGAATAAAAAAAAGTTGTTTTGTTAATTGGGCTCATATCATGCTGAATGCATTAAGCAAAATTTCTGCACCTTCAATCTTGCCCAGACAAGGCACCAAGGGAAAAACATTTGACTAAAACTTCAAAAAAGGTAATACTGAAATTAACTCCTTTGTTAAACTGTCGCTCTGTTTACAGTTTTGTTTTTTTACCCATACATGTGATGTGGACATTGCTGGCTTGATTGCACATCCCTGCTTGACCTGTAAACATTGATGGCGAGTTACCTCTTGAACTGGTCTTTGGTTTGTCGGGACACCCATGGTGCTATTAGTAAGGGAATGCTGGCATTGTGACCAGTTGCAATGACAGTGTGACAATATAGTTCCAATTCAGCAAATGTAGGATTTGGAAGGGACCTTTCAGGCCTTGGTTTTCTACTGCTCAAATCCTTGGAGGTGTTGGGTTCCACAAGTATTTTGTACATAAACAAAATTGGATTAAGTCATATTCCTAGTATAGCAACACATTTGCTGATAATACAAATTTATGGATTGAATCATTTTTCTTGCTTTGGAGTTCAAGTTGGTTGGGGACAAGGCAATAATGTCTATTTGCCCACAGATCCTCTTTGATACCTGTCACCCAGCTTTGGACAGGATATTTTTGTCAAAATATTTTCTCTTCCCTCACTGATCTGTTCACTGCTCCTGACAAAGTGATTTTGGAAAAGAACTTGACTTTGCACAAAAGCATCTCAGAATGCTGATATTTTGTCAAGATTAAGGTTATATTTTTAGAGTGAGAGTGTGTGTGACCACCCTCTTCGCTCTTTCAAAGTCTGAACTATTTTTAAGAAAATTACTCAACAGTGATGCCCAACAAAGTAATGCCAGGATCTTTAGTCAAACCTTCTATCACTTTTACACAGACATATTAACACTCCTGGACGAAAATGCGAGAGATTGTACAGCATTATGGCAAACGTTTTTCAAAGTCACTTGTTGCTCTGCAAAAGCAAAATGTTCATTCATACAATACTACATGCAGTCTTATTAATAAATCTTGACATTAGGTAGAAAAAGCAATTGATTATTAATTTACCTCTGTATCCTTGATCAGTTTCCCTGAGATCTATCAAGGTAATGGGTTGGAAATTTAAATCCCACAAGCGAACACAACCATCTCTGCCTCCTGTGGCAAATCCTTCCTCACAGGCATTCATACTGAAGATTCCTGACTAAATGAATTTTTAAAAAATCACCTTAGTGTTATTGTGAACTTTTGTCACATGAACTCTTTACATGCAGCAATATAAAACAGATATTTTGAAAAAGGCAAGTCAGTTTGTGTTGTCTGCAGTTACAAATAATATTTGCACCTTAATTTGAGAGGCATGGAAACATATCAATTTTGATGTCTTGTTTCTCCAAAACATGGAAACTGTCCTCCCCCACTAGAAGCATGTAGAAAACCATCTTCATGGGACAGGGTGAGTATCTTCATCCTCAATCACACTAGACATCACTTGCTGGAAGTGGTTAGCAAATTCTGATACTTTGGGTTTACGATGCCAGACAATCTGTCTCTTGATGAAGATCACGATTGACACATTAGGAAAACATTCATCATCTTTCACTGATTTATGAAAAGGTGCATGGAATAACCTCAAACTGGCTTTTAGGATCAAACTGCCGGTTTATGAGGCTTGTGTTCTAAACAGCCAACTGCTTGGCTATAAAATAATAATGGGGGGTTTAGGTTAGAGAGGTCCTGGAAAAGCACAGCAGGTCAGGCACGTCTGAGGAGCAGGAAAATCGACATTTCAGGCAAAAGCCCTTCATCAGGAATGATGGCCTACAATTGACAAAAAAAGGAAGCTCAACAACTTTAATCTACATTGTTTGTAGAAAATTCTGGCTACCTCAACAAAGACAAAATGAGGTACAGAACATTCCCCTCCAAGGTAAAGCTCCAAAGTATGTGAACACTCCTCAAACGAAGTGACTGTTGGAAGACAGTCACACATCAAAGGATTCTGTGTTTGGTGAGGGAGCTGGAGACAGACAACCAAGAGGATGCCCAAAGCTCCCCACTTCAAAATTTTTGCAACTGTGACATGAAGGCCTTCAACATCAATTCTCATGCCTGGGAGACATTAGCTGGCTTCAGAAGAAAATAGCAACATCATTTGTGAGCTGGAGTATCCCTCCATGATTATAAGGTGCTTTGTACAGCAGCTTTGCAACAGATTAGATTAGATTAGATTACTTACAGTGTGGAAACAGGCCCTTCGGCCCAACAAGTCCACACCGACCCGCCGAAGCGTATACCACCCAGACCCATACTCCTACATTTACCCCTTCACCTAACACTACGGGCAATTTAGCATGGCCAATTCACCTAACCTGCACATTTTTGGATTGTGGGAGGTAACCGGAGCACCCGGAGGAAACCCACACAGACACAGGGAGAATGCGCAAACTACACACAGAGAGTCGCCTGAGGCGGGAAATGAATCCGGGTCTCTAGCGCTGTGAGGCAGCAGTGCTAACCACTGTGCCACCGTGCCGCCCACCGGCAACAGCAAAAATGACAATTCTCAACGACATCCAATAACAACTTGATGCGTGGCATTTGCAGAAGGACTGCCTGTCTTGGATTAGTCCCTTCAGCCATCAGCAAAAGTATGTCCTTTACGTTACTCCATTCCTCAATGGATTTGCTTTGCTGCATATCTGCTATTTTACGCAAATGGAAGGATACTGATGATGATGTGTAACATATAACATTATGGCATCAACAGTACACAAAAGTTCAGGTCCAAAAATGTTCTGTTTGCTTCTTAACTGATTAGACATTT
The DNA here is from genome assembly GCF_020745735.1 of Hemiscyllium ocellatum. Classification (NCBI taxonomy): domain Eukaryota; kingdom Metazoa; phylum Chordata; class Chondrichthyes; order Orectolobiformes; family Hemiscylliidae; genus Hemiscyllium; species Hemiscyllium ocellatum. The sequence goes on from NC_083408.1 coordinate 85,963,722, forward strand.
TGACTTGAGCCAATTGAGTGCTCAAAAGGCTTTTTTAAAAACAAACAAAAGAAAGTGTGAGCACACTGACTGGAGTGGAAACACAACAGAAAATAAGACTAAAAAAGGAAAAAAGGTCCTGAAATATATTCACTATGGTTTTATAGATAAGCAGATAGGCCATTTGAAACCTGCAAAGTTCCATAAATACAGTGAGAGTTTAGTTAACACAATATGTTCTTGGTGTTGTTGTTTGTGGGATAAATGTTTATGCTGCATTTTCCATAATAGCATACAAAACATGATTAAATAAGGAAATTAAGCTACCAGTAGACAGTGACTGACTATCAACTAGCTGCATTGTATATTTTTTGGACAGTCTTTGACATTTATTTTTAATCACTTATTTTTGTCACTATTGCTTTGTCTCTGAGCATAAACATGTGTCAACATGCAATCACACATTGAAAATTTCAATAATCTCCATTTCACATTGAGACATTTTGAAATGCCTGCTGTATATTATCAATATTTAAATTTTAACAAGTAAATGCCATTTGGATGCTCAAAGCCTGAATCTAAAGTCATTGACACATTCAAACTTTGAAAACCAAAGGTTTGTCATTTATATGGATATCTCTTTTTGAAAATAATGGACATTAGTTCATTTTCTTTTATATTAAAAGCATAAAATTCTCATCATACGTACTTACCCCATGTGCACTGTGGACTGTCCGCACCAGATTAATCCCTTTCCATACATAAATATCACCATTTAATGCTCCTGAATAAGTAATCTCATCCCGTGCACATGCCAGGCACAAAATAGTCTGGAGTTCTCCAGTTTTACCAAACACACCCCGTTTTGCAGTCAAGGCATTCCCACATAAACTCCAAAACTGAAAAAGAAAATAAATATCAACTTTTGGTTTTTACATGTACACAAAGGAAGTGTTATTTGCAGATCTATAATTTAATATCCAAAGGAATAGAAAGTACGCTCTTTTATAGCATGCATTGATGCTTAACCTTATAAAATAGAGAGTAGATGTGTTAGTTCTAGAATTGAAAATGAATCACGTTACAGTGATAGATCATTCAGCCAGCTGGCCTAGCTGTAGTAATGTTTGTGCTAGAGGTCTATAGAATGTTTGCACAACTGGAAATAAATAACTCCCACATCTTTACCGTCACACACATTGTCTATCCTCTTTCACAATTTTAATCTTGCTTTCAACTGCTTATTCCAAAAGTGCTCCAAGAACAGAATTCTAAGTTAAAATACGTTCAATATTTCATTGTCCAGAAGAATGGACATTTAAAAAATTGCAAAAGCAGTTACAGTTAAAATTACAAGCATACACCATTTCAATAATTAAGTATAATAAATACAGATGTGAGATGCTGTAATGAGAAAGTGTTTCAGACAGTTTTGTATTAGAAAGGAAACCACGGCACACATTTAAGTAACTCCTCAGATTATAAAACATGCTTATAATCAAGCTGACCAATTCCTCAAAAAACGTTTGTGCCATATGAAGGACGTATTCTGCAAAGCTCCACTGAAGCACAGCCATCAACTCGGATTCCTTATTGGATAACTGAAAACATCAAGTGCTCACCAATGAGATTCTCATCAATCTACTTCAGGGGAAAGTGGGCATGGAGGGAAACAAAGGGATTTGCATCTCACATAATCCATCTCCAGTATCATCATCTAGAGAATAAAATGACAGACTGCCTTTCCTGATTTTTACTTTTACTTCTTGCCTTCATGTCTTTTATGATTTAAACATTAGCCCAGGCCAGAAAAGTGATTGAAACTGGTCAAGAAGCCAAAGAAGGGCTTAGAGACATTTGCTAAATATTTTTCTTCTATTTGTCCTACTTTTTAAATCATTTTTAGATGTTGTCAGTAGAGTTGTAACATGGAATTGCAGGGGACAGACTGTCCTTAATTTTGTTTTATTGTAATGGTAAAAGAAAAATCTGTTTTAACTATGCAAGCTTGCAATATTTTCCAGCTTAACTACTGGTGAGCAAACATCCTGACTGGGCCCATATACTCTGAAAGCTATACATTACAATAATTGAATTGTTAGAACTAAGCATGTTATCTTACACATGCCAATGAATAAAACACAGGTTTTACTTTTAAGAAATATATTCTCTTTATAAAGACCATCATCTAAATGAATAGACAAAAATAATAGCTGAGGAAAAAGCATGTAGTGTAGCAACATACAACAGATAATACCTCAAAGTGGTCACTCTGCTACTGAGTTCATCTTAAATCATTTGCAATTACTTGATGAGATCATGTTTAAAGAAGACCTTTTATTCAGAGAAATGCAAAATATAGTGATACATAAAGGTCACATAAAGGAATATTTTTATATAAAGGAATAATGCCATCCGGGACTGTTCGTACAATCAATCTAAATGCTTAAATGAAGGAGACAGTGGCGTAGCGTTAACAACGCTGGATTAGTAATCCAGAACCATAATGTTCCGAGGGTGTGAATTCGAATCTTACCAGAGAGATAGTGAAATCTGAATTCAATAAAAATCTGGCACAATTGCCATAGAATAACCCATTTGGTTCTGTCCTTTTTTAAAAAAAAGGAAATCTATTACCCTTACCTGGTTTGCCTTAATGTGACTTCGCAGAAACATGATTGTCTATCCCTAATTGTCCAGAGTCAATAAATGCTGACCTAGTAGTAATGTCTGTATTCATTGTAAGAATGAATTAAATTCTCCTTCGTAAATTAAATGGCACATTTCCCCACATCCTCTATTTACAAGTTGTTCTGCTATAATACGCATATTATTAACACAAATTCGTTATAACACAATTGACAAATTGGGGACACTGTTTCTAAAGTGCAAACTTTTGAAGCGTGTATTGGTTATAACCCCATTTGTTTAAATGATGCTACTTTTACATGATTTTCTTATAACACGGGATTGCACAAAAATGGAACTACCGCGTTATAGCAGGACCAACTATCGTTTGACAATCAGGTGAAAACAAATCCATCGTGACGAGGTGGAATGGTGAATTGTGAGAAGATACCGAGATGTTGCAGTATGATTTGGACAGTCTGAGTGACTGGACAAATGAATGGCAGATGCAGTACTTTGTGCATAAATGTGAGGTTAACCACTTTGATAGCAAAAATAGGAAGGTAGATTATTATTTGAATGGCTGTAAATTGAGAGAGAGGAATGTTTAACAAGACCTGGGTGTGCTTGTGCACTAATCAATGCAAGTAAACACATAAGTACACAGCAGGCAGTAAAGCAAGCAAATAGTATGTAGGCCTTCATATCAAGAGGATTTGAATACAGGAACAAGGATGTCTTGCTGAAATTATACAGGGTATTAGTGAGGGTACACTTGGAATATTGAGTGCAGTTCGTTCCCCTCATCTGAGGAAGGATTAGATTAGATTACTTAGTGTGGAAACAGGCCCTTCGGCCCAACAAGTCCACACCAATCCTCTGAAGAGCAACCCACCCAGAACCATTCCCTTACATTTACCCCTTCACCTAACAGTATGCACAATTTAACATAGCCAATTCACCTGACCTGCACATTTTTGGACTGGGAGGAAACCGGAGCACCCGGAGGAAACCCACACAGACACAGGAGAACGTGCAAACTCCACACAGACTGTTGCCTGAGGCGGGAATTGAACCAAAGTCTCTGGCGCTGTGAGGCAGCAGTGCTAACTACTGTGTCACCGTGCCGCCCACTAATATTCAATGTTCTTGTTGTTGAGGCACTACAGACTGATTTGTGGGATAGCAAGACTGATATGAGGAGAGATTGAGTTTGGTTAAGATTGTATTCATTGGAAATTAAAAGAATGGGAGGGTAGGATGTCTCAGAAACTTAAAATTTTACCAGGACTAGACGTAGGAAGTTAGATGTAGGAAGGATGTTCCCAGCGATGGTGTTCAGAACCAGAAATTATACTTTAATAATAAAGGGATAAACCCTTTACAACCGATAGCAGGGAGTGGGGTCGGTAGTTTCTTCACCCAGATAATGGTCTGCCTGTGTAATTCACTACCACAGAAAGTGGTTGAAAACAAAACATTGTTTTCAACAAGGACATAGATAAAGCCCTTGATTAAGGGGATCAGGGGATATAGGAGGAGGGCTAGATTAGGGGTATTGAACTCAATGATCTGGCACGATCATATTGAATGGCAGAGTAGGCTTCAAGGTCAAATGTTTACTCCTATCTTCTATGTTAATGGGCAGAATCTTGTCCTTTCCACCCTCATGCTGACTAAGCCACTGTCAAGGGTATTAAACAGGCAATTAATGCCCAATATTTGGCAGGATCTTGATAAGCAAAGCTGAAAAATGTATTGCTGGAAAAGCACAGCAGGTCAGGCAGCATTCAAGGAGCAGGAAAATCGACGTTTCGGGCATAAGCCCTTCTTCAGGATTCCTGAAGAAGGGCTTATGCCTGAAACGTCGATTCTCCTGCTCCTTGCTTACTGCCTGACCTGCTGTGCTTTTCCAGCAAGACATTTTTCAGCTCTGATCTCCAGCATCTGCAGTCCTCACTTCCTCTTGATAAACAAACTCTGGCATGTGTAGCTATTGGCTTCTGGGGAATCTTATGTTCAAAGACACTCACTCAGTGCCTGATCGTGTGATCTGGCATCAGAAAGTAGGGCCCACTAAGTGACACCACCCTATACTTTTTGCCAATATTCCCTTTGCCTCCTCCCCTGTGACTCCCTTTCCTCCATGACTGTCCACTTGCTCTAGATGAATGTAGCTCCAACACTCAAGAAGCTCAACACTATCAAGTACAAAGCAACTCACTTGATTGATATCCTACCCACCATCTTAAACATTCATTCCATCCCAGTACTCAGTGCCTGCAGTGTGTACCATCTTCAAATGCATTGCAACAATCAGCACCATCCAAACTCACAGCCTCTACCACCTGGAAGAATGCACAGAAACACCAAGTTCCCTTCCAAACGATGAACGATCCAAACTATATTGCTGTTCATCACCAGGTCAAAAACCTAGCAACTCTAACAGCTCTGTGGCTGCGCCTATATCAGATGGACTAGAAAATGTGAATGGGGGAAGGGAAGAGTAAAACTCCAAGGAGTATAAATGGCTAATGGGTAACAAAGAAGCAGGTTAACATCTGTCAGGGTGGATTCAACTGCATGAAAATACATGAAAAAAGAAATGAAAGGAAAGGAGAACTCAGGAAAGGTTATTAAAGTCTCCAGCACACAAAATAGGACAGTGTTTGGAAAAGGTGAGGAATCAACTTTTAACACATTGGATAAATGAATGACAATAAGAAGAGGGACAGTCATTCTAGGATTGAAGTGGTTATATCTGAATACATGCAGTATATGCAATAAGGTAAATGAGCTGGTGATGTAGATCAAAATTAGTAGGTATAATGTGGTGGGCATCATGGAGACATGGCTGCAAGGACATCAGGACTGGGAGCTAAATATCCAAGGATATACATCCTATCGAAAAGATAGGCAGGTGGGCAGAGGGGATGGGATTGCCTTATTAGTAAGAATTGAAATTAAGTCAATAATAAGAAACGATGTTTGGTCAGATGATGTAGAATCTGTGTGGGTTGAGTTGAGAAACCACAAAAGCAAAAAAAAACCATAGTGGGAATAATGTACAGGTCCCCAAACAGTAGTCAGGATTTTGGGGCAGAAGACGCACTAAGAGATAGAAAAGGTGTGTAAGAAAGGCAAGGTTACAGTGGTCATGGGGGATTTCAATATGTAGGTGGACTGGGAAAAATCAGTTTGGTAGTGGATCGCAAGAAAAGGAATTTGTGGAATGTCTACAAAATGGTTTTTTGGAGCAGCTTGTGGTGAAGCCCACGAGGGAACTGGATTTAGTGTTATGTAATGAGGCAGACTTGGTAAGGTAGCTTAAGGTTAAGGAAACCTTAGGAGGTAGTGACCATAATATGATAGGATTTGTGCTGCAATTGGAGAGGGAAAAGGTGGAATCGGATGTAACACTATTACAGTTGAATAAAGGCAACTACAGAAGCATGAGGGAGGAGCTGACCAGATTGCCTGGGAGAGAAGCCAAGCAGGAAAGACAGTGGAACAGCAATGGCGGGAGTTAAGAGTCATATAGCCATAGAGTCCTACAGTGTGGAGACAGACCCTTCAGCCCAAACTGGTTGATGTTGACCAAAGAAATCCATCCACACTTACCTCATTTCCCTGTATTTGGCCCAGAACCTTTTGAACCTATCCTATCCAAGTATTTGTCCAAATGCCTTTTAAACATTATTAATGTACTCACCTCAACCACTACTGTTGGCAGGTCATTCCATATACTTAAAGGGTTGCCCCTCAGATTTCCTTTTATTTTTGCCCCTCTAACCTTAATCTGATGCTCTAGTTCATAATTCCCCAACTCTGAGAAAAAGACTGAGTGCATTCACCCTATCCATGCCTCTCATAATCTTATACATTTCTGTAACATCTTCCCTCAGTTTCCTATGCTCTGAAGAAAAAAGCCCTAGCTTGTCCAACCTCTCCCTGTAAGTTAGAACATTGAGCTCTGGGAACATCCTTGTATATTTCTTTTGCACTCTTCCCAGTTAATAACATCCTTCCTCTATCAAGGTGACTGAAACTGAAAACAATACTCCAAGTGCAGCTTCACCATCATCCTGTACAACTGCAACATAACTTCCCAACTTCAATACTCAATGCCCTAACTGATGCAGTCTGGTGTGCCAAAGCCTTCTTCACTGCCCTGTCTACCTGTGACTCCACTTTCAGAGGATTGTGCACCTGAACTCCAAGATCCTTAAATTACAGTACATTCCTTAAGGCCCTACCATTCACCATGAGACTCTTACCTTAATGTGACTTTTCAAAATGCAACACCTCAATTATCTACATTAAAGTCCATTTGTCATTTTTCGGCCCATTTCCCCAGCTGAACAAGGTTCTGCTGCAATTTCTGATAACCTTACTCACTGTTCATGATACTGCCTATTTTAGGGTCACCTGCAAACTTACTAATCATGCCTTGTGCATTCTCTTCCTAAACATCGATACAGGTAACAAACAGTATTAGGCCCAGCACTGACTACTGAGGCACTCCACTAGTCTCAGGCCTCCAGTCCAACAAGTATTGTTCCACTAATATCCTCTGCTCCCTACAATCAAACCATTTGTATACCCAATTCACCAGCTTCTCCTGGATTCCATGTGATCTAACGTTCCAGAACAGCCTACCATGTGGAACATTATCAAAGGCCTTAGTGAAATCCACATGGAATATGTCGATCACCCTGCCCTCATCAAAGACCTCTAACAAGGTTGTGAGGCATGATCTCATATGCACAAAGCCATGCTGACTGCTCCTAATCAAACCCTGTCTTTCCAAATGCACGTATACCTTAAATCTCAGAATTGTCTCAAGTTTCTGAGAGTAATTTGGTAGACAGCAAAAAGTCATCCCTAGAAAAAAAGCAGCTACTAAAGGTAGGATGAGACAACCATGGCTGACAAGGCAACTCAGGGATAGCTTAAAAGCAAAAGAGAAAGCATAGAATGCAGCGAAGGGCAGTGGGAAACCCACAAAGACCAACAGAAGACAATGAAAAAAAGTAGTAAGGAGGGAGAAGATTAAATAGGATGGTAAGCTGGCCAGTAATATAAAATATGATTGCAAGATTTTCTTTAGATATATAAAGGCAAAAGAGACACAAAAGTGGAGATGGATTGCTGGAAAATGATGCTGGCATAGTAGTAGTGGGGAACAAAGAAATGGCTGAGGACTGAATAAGTACTTTGCATCAGTCTTCATAGTAGAAGACACAAATAATGTCCCAAAAGTTCAAGAGAGAGTCAGGGGGCTGAGGTGAGCATGATAGCCATCACCAAGGAAGGGGTGCAAAAAAAAAACTAAGGGGTAAAGGTGGATGAATCACCTGGACAAGATGGGCTACACCCTAGAGTTCTGAAGGAGATAGCTGAAGAGATATTGGAGGCATTAGTGATGATCTTTCAGGAATCACTGGAGTCAGGGAGAGTCCCAGAGGACTGGAAAAATCACTAATTAATGCCCCTGTTTAAGGAGGGAGTAAGGCAAAAATATACAGGCCAATTAAGCCTGACTTCTGTCATTCATAAGATTTGAGTCCATTGTGAAGGATGAGATTTCTGAATACTCGGAAGTGCGTAGTGAAATAGGGTGAAGTCAGTATGGTTTCCTCAAGGGGAGGTCATGCCTGACTAAACTGCTAGAATTCGGTGAGGAGATAACAAGCAGGTTAGATCAAGGAAACCCAATGGATGTTATTTACCCGGACTTCCAGAAGATCTTTGACAAGGTGCTGCACAGGAGGCTGCTGAGTAAGATAAGGGCCCATCATGTTAAAAGCCAGGTACTAACATAAATAGAAGATTGGCTGTTTAGTAGAAAGCAGATATTGGGGACAAAAGAGTCCTCCTCAGGATGGCAGGTGCTGATTAATGGTGTTCCACAAGAGTCAGTGTTGGAACCACAATTTTTCACTTTATACAATCATGTTCTAGATTAAGGAACTGAAGGCATTCTGGCTAAGTTTTCAGATGATACAAAGATTGGTGGAGGGGCAGGTTGTATTGTGGAGGTGGGGCGGCTGCAAAAGGATTTAGACAGATTAGGAGAGTGGGCAAAGGAGTGGCAGATGGACTACAATGTGGGAAAGTGTGAGGTCATGCATTTTGATAGGAAGAATAGAGGCATGGAGTATTTTCTAAATGGGGAGACAATTCAGAAATCTGAAGTGCAAAGAGATTTGGGAATTCTAGTCCAGGATTCTCTTAAGGTAACCTTTCAGTAGTTAGGAAGACAAATATTATGTTGGCACTTATGTTGAGAGAATTAGAATATAAAATCAGGGAAGGACTTCTGAGGCTTTGTAAAACTGTGGCTCAGAGTGCTGAGAGATTTTGGGCCTCATACCTCTGGAAGGATGTACTGGACCTAACACTGGTCCAAAGGAGATTCATGAGAATGATCCCAGGAATGAAAGGCTTAACATATAAGGAACGTTTGAGGACTTTGTGTCTATACTCAATGGAGTTAGAAGGATGAGGGGAGTATCTAATTGAAACTTACAAAATACTGAATAGCCTGGAGAGATTAGATGTTGGGAAGATGTTTCCATTGGTTGAAGAGACTAGGATGCGAGGGCACAGCCTTAGACAAAAATAAGGAGAAATGTCTTCAGCCAGAGTGTGGTGAATCTACGAAATTCATTACCACAGAAGGCTGCGCAGGCCAGGACACTGAGTATAATTAAGACAGAGATAGATAAGTTCTTGAATGTCAAGGAGATCAAGGGTTATGGGGAGAAAGAATGAATGGTGATGAGAAACTTAATCAGCCATGATTGAATAGCAGAGAAGACTTGCTGGGATGAATGACCTTATTTCTGCTCCTATATTTTATGGTCTTATGGATAAGGCAGCAGTTCATTGTCACATTCTCCAAATTGAATTAGGAATGGGCAACAAATACAGTTCTTGACATCAATGTTAACATTCCATGAATATTTTATTTTAAAATAACATTAGGAGAAAATGAATTTATTGATCTTGATGCACCTGACATTCTTGTGCTACTCTGTCTCTTCTGGTCTTTACTGCCTGCAGACAACAGTGACCATGTGCCATCTATCCCACTGACTATTCCATTGCTTCAAGTGGCTCAAATATCATCAAGACAAAGCAGCCAGCTTGATTGACACTCCATCTAAACATTCACATTCACCACCAATGAATCACAGTGGCAGCACGATGCACTATTTTCATTATGCATCACAGCAACTGACAATGGTTTCTCCTATAGCATCTTCTAAACCAGTGACCACTATCACCAAGAAAGCCAAGGGATACAGAAGCATGGGAATGCTACCAATTGCAGCAGATTCATGAGAACTCCACCATCTGCAAAGTTTCCTCCAAGTCACACACCATCCTGACTTAGATGTATGTCACTTTTCATTCAGTGTTATTATGGTAGAACTCCCTCTCCAACAACATGCATCAAATGAACTGCAACGGTCCAAGAGGCAGATTCCCCAACATCTTTGCCAGAGCAATTAGGGCAACAAATTCTGGTCTTCCCAGTGGTTTCCACTTCCTGTGAAAAAAAGTTTTCAAAAACCCAATTGTCCAGGTTTAGTTACATTCTGCTTCTGTGTTTAAGAAACTGTGAATGGCACTGAACACTATGCTATAAAGAAGTGAACATCTTCACTTTTGACCTGATGCAAAGTAGGTCATTGATGCTTCCCAAACCTTTTCAGATTGCGGCACACTTTCAAGATTTCAATGCTTGATTGGAGATCACGGGATATTCATTTTTCACCTGTGGACAAAATTGACCCAATGGAATCTGTCCAAATTTGAACTTCAGGGTGCAATCACTCCTTAGAACCAGGAATCCAACCTCTTCCTTTAAAGTAAAGCTCATAGCTGATTCTTCTGAAGATGCTTCAAATGGTTTTCAAATCAAAACAAACTACTCTGATGCAGATGACATGAAATAATGGTTGGGGTTATCTTGAAGGAAGCTCAAATGTTGCTCCACAAGTAAGAGTAACCTTTCACCTAGGTTCAAGCTAGAAGCTTGCTTTAATATTTGAATTTCTGGTCACGTGAACCAAAATTGCAAACCCACATGAAAACATCAAATATTATCACATTTGATTGGTTGATGATAATATTGTATTGACATAGTAAGCAGTTTCATGATTGTTACCATTTCTACACTTACAGCTCGGCACTAGATCATCCAGAAACCAGTGCTGTTATGTAAATGAGTACATCTGGCAAGCATAATAAATAGTACCTACTAATGAGGATAGCCAGAATATACTGTAATACAGTATAAAGAAAAAATAAATCAAAATCCAATCTTTCAAAATTGGTAATTTACATTTCCAAATAAAAATAATTGAACAATTGCAAAACCCAAGATATTTCTGCAGCACACTAGTGCCATGATACACCATCTGGGAAGCAGAACCCTATGTAACACCTTCAGCTATCTTGTAAGGCTGAGATAATTGGCCTTCAACACCAACCACTATCTTTATTAATGCTTGGCATGATTCCAATGAGTGGAGAGTCTCCCCCGATTTCCATTGACTTCAGTTTGTGAGGGTTTCATGCTGCCATGCTCCATCAACTGTGCTCTTTGAAATAACTCCACAGAGGTAGGTATCCTGTCACCAAACCATCCTTTACTTACACTGGCACAACTACGTTAGAGTCAGTACTCAATGTCAGAATCCCTGACATTCCTTTTGTTTCCTGTCAGCCAGGGCACCCTGACTGAATGGAATTAACAGCCCCAATGAGAGAACTCATTCTCTGAGCCCAGCTAGCTGATAGTGTTACAATCACTACAGTCTTGATGTCAAGAACAGACATACTCACTTCAGCTTACATTTACTGAGGACTGAGGCCACAATCCTTTAGCTGCAATGCTCAGGACCAATTGGTTTTCAGAATTTGGAATATTTTGAATTTTGGAATAAGTCACTGGGTACGACAGGCCCTGAGACAAAATTGAGGCCAGCCAGTGTTGGGCCACGCCCACCCACATCACATCTGAGATACACACATCAAGTGGGTGTGGAGTTGGGTTAACTGTTTGCACACCAAACAACCTTGTTAATGAGATTAAAAAATTCATGAAGAAACCTTCAGATTTTGGACCTTTTCAGATTGAGATTTCAGATAAAGGGTTGTCTATCACTGAGAAGGATCCTGATAAGTGCCACTTGATAGCACTATCAATAAATCCTTCATCACTCTGTCAATCTTTGAGTGTAGACTAATGGGGCATTAATTGGCTACATTATTTTTCTCTTACTTTGAGTACTGGGCCTAATATTGCTGCTGTACTGAGACAGCTTGGCTAGGGTTGTTGCTGGTAATGAAAATCAATTACTGCAGACAGGATGTCATCAGGGACCATAGTCTTTGACTATTCTGTACTTTCAGCTATTTATTGAGTGAATCACAAAGATGATTGTGAAGTAGCTGAAAATTCCTTAGCCTTGCACAAGGAAGTTTTGCAAAGTGCTGAGGCTGAGATGATTGGCTAAATGGTTTTAGAGACCAGTGTGTGCTTGTGGCCCTGAGCCTTTGCCGGATGCAATGAGCTCAGCTACATTTCTTTATATATATGGGGCAAATCGATTTGCTGAAGTCTGGCTTCTGTGATGGTGGGGACCTCAGAAGAAGCAGAGATGGATCATGAATGCAACATGCCTTTTGAGATGTAAAATCCCCAAATTATACTTGCTTTTCAACCTTTTCATCTATTTTTCATTTGACTTTTTTGCAGGATATAATGATTTTTCCAGTATGTGAAATCGCACAGCAATGTTAATAACAATTTTAAACCCAGTACAGACAAATCAATGGGGTCCAAATTTAACATGGTCAAATTTGTTGATGTCTTAAAAGGTATTTATTAATAATGGAATAAAGTGACCAATTTTATCATTATCCTTCACTTATACTTTTCTTTAAAGCTATCTTTAAGTAAATTTATTTCTGTTTAGAAGATAGTGGCTACATAAGGGAGTGTTTCCGTTTTAAAACCTGGCTCCATAAATTTCAGCTGATTCAGGACGTTGGACCAGTCTGGGACTTATGTGGAATTTCCAGAGTCAAAATACATCTGTCAGATATTTAACTAGTAGCTGGAGATAACTTTTACCAGCTCTCAACTGTCATTTGCTTCAAAGTCATAAGCATGTCTCCTATAGCATGTACAGATCTCAGGTTGGTTTGAGGTTACAGCCCTCAATTTTCTACAGTCACCCCAGAATGTTCTTCACCATCACAATGCTTTTATAGGAGACCAGCTGTTTCCAATTCTGGTAAATATTTTTTAGTTTAAAAAAGATTTTTAAAAACATTACATAATCTGTTTAGCATTTTTTTCTCTTCAAGGAATTAAATTCTTTGATTTTTTTTCCCGCTGAGATACAACACAAGGAAGTGCTGGGTAAAAGTTTGAGACCAGCCAGAATGCTTATTTTGTCCTCTCTCGTTCTATCTGCAGTCCTCTAATCTTTTTGAGTAAAAATAAATACAATGTTTCACCTATTTCTTAATATTATGTCTCATGATACCATAACCATTTTAGTAGATTAGCACTTTATCATTGTTCACTTTACCCAAGGCAGGATGACAAAGTTATGTTAAATCCTTTTCAGTAATAACCTTCATTCAATATTTTATAAACCTCGTATATATTGAAGTACAGAAAAAATAGCGTCAGTTTTAATTCATATCAATTTGATTATAATTCAGTTCAAATATTATTAAAAGTGGATACATTAATATATTTCTAATAACTAATTCGATTGTGTTTTTAAGACCAGACCTGGCAATTTAATTAAACCTGAACAACTTCAAATGTAAAACATGCATGGCTGAACTTGAAATGATCATACATTTTAGTGAAGAACATACCACACCTGCTTAACAAACCTTTCTTCAGCAACCAAAATTAATTAAATAAACAATACTATTGTTGTAAAATGTTCATGCATTCATTTCAGAGAGGGGGCTGCGGGAGAGTTGCAGTAAAGAATGAAAAGACTCTGATTTCTAAGTTCTTCATACATACCTTGATGTGTTTTACACCACAGCTAATAATTTTGTTTGGTTGGTGTAAGTCCCAAGAAACATCAAATATCTATAAGGAAAACAAAATCTAAAGTTAAAAATAAGATTAACTGTATTAAAATAAAACTCAATGCCCAGTTTATAGCATTAACTTTCATTTGCTGATTTTATGCTAAATTTTGCAGTTTTTGTAAAAACTATTTTATCAATCTCAACAACCTTCCCACTACAGTACTTCATTGCCTATAAAATCAAGTAGCTTGGTTTAGATTTCTGGGTCTAAAAGATTAATGTAGATTATGATTTACAAACATCCCACTTGGTTCACTTCCCTTTTCCCTCAACATTTTGACTTGCATTCCCTAACACACAACTTATTTCTTGTCTTCAAGGACTTCTTTATCTATATGAAATTTTTGCATTGAATTTTCACTCTTATTATTAATAGCACCCTTTCATGAAGGACTTCACTCAAGATTGCTTTTGTAAATCCAGTACAGCCTGCAATAGTTCACTTGGACGATCACACATTCTCAACAAAGATTAGTGCAGTTTCTTGGGCAGTTTTTTTTTCTTATAAAGCAGCATATATGATTGAAGAACTGCAAATAACCACTCCTGCGATGATCCTCTTACTGCTGATGTCAACTGTTCATTTTGTACACTTACCATTGCAGTGCTCTAATAATTTCTGACTGTGTGATTAATCATCTGCCAAAATGCTTATTTGTAGTTCCCTGCACTGTTCTGATGCTCATTCAGCATCCTGTAATCTTCCCATCAGATCCGCTTCCCGTTGCAGATGTGAAGTTCATTTCTTTTTTTTTAATTTCATTGCACAGATTGTTCAGTTGTTAATATAGCCATACTATTTAATTTATCCTTCTTAACTGAAGTAATCAGTTCTCCCTTATATTAAAATGCAATTACATTAAAAAGTTCCCAATCTATTTTAGCCACCTTCTACTTTTGGTAGAAATCATGATAATTTTGTAGTTTTATCTTCCTCTTTCCTCTAGGATCTATTTGTTTTATTCCCCAATTTCAGAATACACACTGACCTTTTCTATCAATTTCATCCAATACTTTAACATGTTCTCATCTCCAATATTTTTTTTATTCTTAATACATTACACTTCTACTACAACATCACGGGTTCATGGGTTGTACAGTAAAAATTCTGTTTACAGCAATACCAAGTGAACATTCAAAGAAAGCTGTACAGAACTAGTTAATTGGTCAAGAAGATAGCATAAATACAAAAACAAACAAAAAACAAACTTTCCCAGTTACATTATTTCATGCACAAGAATATTTGCAAGATGGGCACCAACATTGAAATAAATATTATTCAAGGTTTACATAAAGATTTTGTGTAAAAATTAAAGATATATATCATTATGTACAAACACTAAACAGGGGCTCTTCTGTGCAAAGACAATTAAAAAAGGTCATTTCAATTGTTCTTAAAATGTTACTATGATGGTTTTCCCCAATGAATTTGTGAAGTTTGGAACTAAGCTCATTAAAAACCAGGCTAATAACTATTTATTCTTGGGAAAGCTGTCACAAATGTATCCCAGACGCATACGATTACAAAATCAAAATGCTGTGACAACCTTGAAGGCTACAATTCTATGATTTGCCTTAAATCTGGAAGCCTCAATTTTCTACATGCCTGCGCTAGCAGAGTCCCAATTGTTTCCTGGTATATACATTGTTTGAAGAGGATACACAACACTTAGAAGTAACTATAGAGGTCTGGTGCTGTAAATCTCAAGGGCTTGATGATGTAATACCTTGAGCTGATGAAATAAGAAAAGAACATAGTACATTGCTCAATCCTTAATTCTGAAAATTCTTACTTTGGTGTAAGAATGGATGTTGTAACAACTTTGTCACGACAGATTGTTTTACCCAACATCAATTGTGGCTAAACTCATCATATTCATAGTTTATGATAAAATCATGAAAAAGATATGAGTTAATCAAGGACCACAAGCATGAATTTGTTAATGGCAAATTGAGATGTTATTTTAAGAAGTAACTAAATAGATCAAAAACACAACTGATTAATGCACATTTATTGTTCAGATTTTGAAGTATCAGTCAGAATCATAAATGCACAGAAGGAGGCCTATCAGTCCATCAGGTCTTTGACAGGTCTCTGTACAGCAAGCTAATCAGTCCCACTCTCCCCATTCCATCCTGTCACCCTGCAAATTCATTTCTCCAAGTGCCTAATCAATGTCATTTCAAAATCATTGTCCTGGCTTCCACCATCCACATAGACAGCAAGCTTCAGGTCAAAACCACTAGCTGCATAAATTCTTACTAATAATTCCCCCCCACCCCCCACCCCATTTTGCCCAAAGTCCTATATCTGGTTCCAGGTTCTATGGTTAATCAGAATATGTTTTCTTCGTGCATTTCAACTAAACTTGTTA
Source organism: Hemiscyllium ocellatum (assembly GCF_020745735.1). Taxonomy (NCBI): domain Eukaryota; kingdom Metazoa; phylum Chordata; class Chondrichthyes; order Orectolobiformes; family Hemiscylliidae; genus Hemiscyllium; species Hemiscyllium ocellatum. The sequence goes on from NC_083408.1 coordinate 85,979,846, forward strand.
CATCTTATGAGGCAGAGAATGGTCAGAAAACAAAGTCAGGGCAAATGAATATTGCTTGCAATAGAGAAGGTTGAAAACAGAGTGTGCTAGGAATGTAGAATGTGCTGCCAGGAGTGGTGATGGGAGCAGACATGATAAATTTAAGGGACTTTCAGATAAGCATATGAATATTGAAGGAATGAAGGAATATGGACCAAGGGGAGGCAGAAGGATTAGTTTGAGAGAGACAGCAAGAGCGTGAGAAGACCATAACTTTGCAATTACTTTCGATAAGTTAGTTAGCTAGGTTGACTACCAGGCTTTAAAGCAGACAAACATTTTTTCACAACATTACACAATGAAACACAAAGAACAGAATAAAGAATCACTACAGAACTCAGTCTATCCAAATTAGACTTAATTACACTGTTCCGAATATACACCACAGTCCCAATAAGCAAACCCCTTAAGCACAGTAAAAATGAAACAAAGGCTTACAGGTTGAAGTTAGAAGGGCAGAAGGAGAGAGTGTCTAGCAGCCTGTTTCCACACAGCCCACTGCTGCACTGCCTCATGCTTAACTTCAGTTTTTAGAGCTGACCGCTCCCTTTCATTATAAAGGTCACTTCTAAAACAACTCTTTGGCCTGAATGTTTACATACAAACAAAAGGCCTCTCAAAATCCTTTAGCCACCAAATTAGCCACCCCTGAACCCGGAGCTGGTTTACAGTCCCTCTGAAAAAACCAAGGACATAATATCCTTAAGAACATTAGCAAATTTGTGACAACATGGAGAAAGAAATGAATGCTAGAGAAAATTAATGTTGATGTTTTTAAAACAGTGTACTTTATAGAAGAGAAAGTTCTGGAGGTCTTAGAAAATATAAAGGTGGTTAAATCTCTGTGATCTGATCTAATGTATCCCAGAATGCTATGGAAAGCAAGGGAGGAAATTGCAGGGCTCCTTGCAGAAGTATTTGTATCATCTATAACTACAGGTTAGGTGCCTGATGACTGGAGGTTGGTAAATGTTGTGCCTTTGTTTAAGAGTTGTAAGGAGAAATTGGGGATCAATAGACCTGAAAGTCTGACTTTGGTTGTGGGTAAGTTATAGAGTCATTGAGATGTACAGCACGGAAGCAGACTCTTTGGTCCAACTCGTCCATGTCGACCAGATATCCCAACCCAATCTAGTCCCACTTGCCAGTACCTGGCCCAAATCCCTCCTAACCCTTCCTATTCATACACCATCCAGATGTATTTTAAAGTTGCAATTGTACTAGCCCCCACTACTTTCTCTGGCAGCTCATTCCATACATGTACCAACCTGTGTGTGAAAAAAAAGGTCTCTCTTATATCATTCCCTTCTCACCCTAAACTACCTCGACCCCAGGAAAAAGACTGTTTATTTATCCTATCCATGCACCTCATGATTTTATAAACCTCTATAAGGTCACCCCTCAGCCTCCAACACTCCAGGGAGAACAGCTCTAGCCTATTCAACCTCTCCCTAAAGCCCAAATCCTTCAACCCTGGCAACATCCTTGTAAATCTTTTCTGAACCCTTTCAACTTTCACAACATCTTTCTGATAGGAAGGAGACCTGAATTGCACGCAATATTTCAACAGTGGCCTAACCGAAGTGATTCTTAAAGATAGGATTTATAAACATTTAGATGGGCAAAAATTGATTAGGGACAGTAAGCATGGTTTTGTGTGAGGCAAATCATGTCTCAAACTTGATTGTGTTTTTTGAGGAAGTTACAAAAAGAGTGATGAGGGCAGAGCAGTAGATATTATTTACTCAAACTTTAGTAAAGCCTTTGACAAGATTTGCATGGTAGAGTAATTAGTAAATGAGAGAAAGTGAGGACTGCAAATGCTGGAGATCAGAGTCAAAAGGTGTGACACTGGAAAAGCACAGCAGGTCAGGCAGCATCCAAGGAAAGGCTTTTGCCCAAAACATAGACTCTCCTGCTCCTCTGATGCTGCCTATCCTGCTGTGCTTTTCCAGTGCCACAGTTTGAAACTAATGAATAAAGTTTGGTCACATGGGATTCAGGGTGAACTTGCCAATTGGATAGATAATTGGTTTAACTGCAGGAGACAGAGATTGGTGGTAGAAGGCTGCTTTGCAGACTAGAGGCCTGTCACCAGCGGTGTTCTGCAGGGATTGGTTCTGGGTTCTCTTTTGATTTTCATTTATATAAATGATTGGGATGAGAATATCAAAGGTATGGTTTGTAAATCTACGAATGACACCAAAATTGGTGGCATAGCTGATGGTGAAGGTGGTCTTCTAAGATTACATTGATCAAGTGAGTCAATGGCTAAAAATGGCAGATGGAGTTCAATTTGGATAAAAGCGATGTATTGCATTTCAGCATAACAACCACAGGCAGGACTTATACAATTAATAGGAGGGCCTTGATTAGTGTTGTAGAACAGAGAGACCTAGGAGTTCAGATATATAATTCTTCGACATTTACATCATATAGAGACAGGGTGGTTACAAAAGGAGTTTAGCACGCTTGCCTTCATTGCTCAGTCCTTTAAGTATAGGAGATGAGAAGTGTTGAGGTTGTGCAGGACATTGGTGAAGCCTCTTCTGAAGTACTGTGTCCAGTTATGATCATCCTGTTATGGAAGAATATTATTGAGTTGGAGAGGTTTCAAAAGAGATTTACCAGGACGTTGCAGAGAATGGAGGACTTGGAGTTATAACAGTCAGTAAGGACCATCACTGACATCTTGTCATAGAGGAAATGGAGAATGTGAATTGATTTTTCTGGACAGCTGGTCTTTGATATGGTCTTCCATTGCACTTCTTGATTGACTGAGTCAAAAACCTTGGTCAGATCAATGGCCTCATTCCTGAGGAAGGGCTTATGCCCGAAACATCGATTCTCCTGGTCCTCGGATGCTGCCTGACCTGCTGTGCTTTTCCAGCTCGATACTGATCTCTAGCATCTGCAGTCTTCACTTTCTCCTCAGATCAATGAAGACCATGTAGAATGTGTTGTGCTGTTCCTGGCATTGATGTTGTCAAGCAGAGAAATCATGCCAACAGTTCCACAGATTGTTGGAAGTCACACTGGCTGTCCAGAAGGATTTCTTCAGCAACTGGGAGAAAAAGGTGTCCAGGGAGGTTTGGGGTAATGATCTTCCCGACGATCGGCAGGAGGAAGTTTCCTGTCATTTTCACAGAAAATCTTTGTCTAATTTCTTGAAGCTAGTGAAGATGGTAGCAACCCTAAGATAGAAGAAATCCCTGCCATTCTCCAAGATTTGCAGGAACAGTTGATGGAGATGATGGGAGAGCGCTGCTCCTCCAAGTTTGAAAGTCTCTGCTAGAATCCAATCTAATTCTGTAGCTCTTCCATTCATCATGTGTTTAACGACAGCTTTGATTTCTTCCATAATAGGTGGAAGTCCAAATTTATATTTGAAGGGGAGTTGAAGGATTTCCTGAAAATAAGCGGTCAAGGTCACAGATTTGGAAGGTGCTATCAAAGGAGTCTTGACAGGTTGCTTCTGTGCTTCTTGCAAATTGGGCAGGTGAAAGACCAAGAGGATCATAGTCTACTCTCTCATTAGGTATCTGCTGGAGAGTTTAACCCAAGGATCACCATGCCTGAGGAGAGGGGCAGACGAAAGGGCAACCTCAGCTGATGAGAGATGGTGTCAGTGTTGGAGAGAAAGGATGTCAATAGGGTACTGTTTTGACACGTGATTCTGACAATTTCTTTGGAAGCAAGTCGGGTGAAGAAGGAGTGGTTAAAGAAAGGTTTTAAAATGATAAGACATTACCTGGTTATTACATTTCTAAGCAAATGGTATGCTGCATTTCCCATGTTTCAAAAAAAAACACGTTTTTCATGGCTGTAAAGCACTTTATATGTATTGATGTTGACCAAGGCAAAAAATTAATAATTGCACAACTTTCCTATTATTTTGATTGATTGAAGATGGTAAGATTATTTCTAATTGCTGGATCAATTTACATAATATCATTAAGATGAGGAGGAGTGTGGTTTGGAGAAATGTACTTACGCAAAATGTTGTTGAAAAATAGAATGTTTTACTAGAGAATAGGTGAGGCAGAGAGTATTATATATTCAATGGGAAAATGGAATAAATATTTGAAACAGAAGATAGAAGATCTGAGGACAAGAGGAACAGAACAATGGGTTTAGTTTTACATGTCTCTGGCAAACAAACAAACAAACAAAATCAGCCTATGTATCATGTCCTTCTGAATAATAATGTTCAACGGCTCAATTACTGAAAATAAAAACATTTACTTTATATTTTCATTGCTTGTTGTTCTATAAATTGAGAAGCTTCTTGCAACAGCTTTGAAAATGTGTGGAATTAGATACCCATGCAATTATTTAGATGGTTTGGTGAAGTAATGAGTCCCTTACTTAAATTCTAACAACTCCATTTCAGGAACCTAAGATAGGTAATTTTCAAATTATCCTACAAAAACATCAAGAATGGCCTCAAAAAAAAAACAACTCCAGCAAATGAGGTGAAACTTAAATTATTTGCCTTATCCAGTTATCTGTGGTGGTAGTTTGTAGGCCGCTATCAGTAGCCCCTGAATTAGTTCATTGTCTAATGTTAGCTAAGAATTCATATCCTACTGTATCCTCAAGGAACTGGATCTGACTTTATCTATCCAAGAAATAGGGGTGCAGTACAAAGCATGCTTATAAATCCAGCTGACATAGTACTATAGCACACCTTCAGGAATCCAACATGATTCATCATGGGAAAGATCTTCATGCTATTGTTGCAAGCAGACTTCATATCTTTCTCCTGTAAGCAATTGTGAATACAGGAGTGAAATAAACCTGTGATCACTAATACCATTATCAATCTCTAAAGCCTTGGGATCATAGAAATTACTGACTTGTCAGTGCTTTCTATGTTAACATAATTTTAGTCAAAACATGAAATCTTAGACACCAGCTATTAAGCATGTTCAACCATGAAAGATAACCTTCACTAGAATAGCAAAATATCTTTTACGGTGTCAGCCTCGACTGCATGCACTCACCTCAATCAGAATGCCATGGATCAAAGCAATTGGTCTGGGTTACCTCTTCAATGCAGTCCTGAGGTATTTATACAGCAAACATACAGTCTTCAAGATGAGATGTTAAGTTAATACCCTGTCAGCTATTAAACAAATATATACACCCCATGGCACTATTCTAAGAGACAAATTGACTTATCCTATTGCTATCATTAAAACAACATCTCTAAAAACTAAATATCTGGACATCCATCCCTTTGTTGCTTTTGAAGCATCTCTGCACACATCTCTGTGGCATTTAAATACATTATATCAGTCACTACACTTGAAAAGTATTTATTTTGTTATGAAATACACCTGTTTGCCCTGAAAGACACTATCTACCTGTAAATAAATTCTTTCTTTTTGATGTTTCTATGAGAGACAATTCAATTCACTGATGTTACAAAATGTGTAGTTTTTGCTATCTGAAGTTTGGTTTTAATGTAGAATAAAAATAGAACATATCTGCTCAGGACCAATTTGGAGAGCCTTATTATGAATTCCAGCCTTTTAAAAAAGCAAGTACAAATCACTTCATGAAGGAGAAAAACTATAAAACTATAAAACCTCACCTGCCATTTGTTTGTAGCACAAAGGCAGCCAATCACCCTTTAGTATATAGCCTTCTCCTTTTGATCAAATACATATAGTGGTTTAAAATACCATCTTACAAATCATTGAATGATATCACACAGAAAGAGGTGTTCCGGTACATTGGATCTATCCACTGAGTAGGCACAATTAGCCCCAGTTCCTTGCTCTTTTCCAGAACTTAGTATATAGAGTCATAGAGATGTATAGCACAGAAACAGACACTTCAGTCCAACTTGTCCATGCCAACCAGATATCCTAAACTAATCTAGTCCCATTTACCAGCATTTGCCCATATCCTTCTAAACCTCTCTTATTCACGTGCCCAACCAGATGCCTTTTAAATGTTGTTATTGTACCAGCCTCCACCACATCCTCTGGCAGTGTATTCCACACACGCACCACCTTCTGTCTGAAAATTTTGCCCCTTAGGTCTCTTAAATCTTGCCCCTCTCACCTAAACCTATGCACTCTGGTTCTGGACTCCTCCATCCCAAGGAAAAGACTTGGTTATTCAACCTATCCATGCACCTTGTGATCTTATAAACCTTTATAAGGTCAGCCCTCAGCCTCTGACATTCCAGAGAAAATAACTGCAGCCTATTCAGCCTTTTCCTTTAACCCAAACCTTCTAACCCTGCCAACATCCTTCTAAATCTTTTCTGAACCCTTTCAAGTTTCACAACATCCTGCCTATAACAGGGACACCAGAATTGCACACACTATTCCAAAAGTGGCCTAACCAGTGTCCAGTACAGCCACAACATGACTTCCCAATTCTTATACTTAATGTACTGACCAATAAAGGAAAGCATACCAACCACCACCTCCACTGTCCTAACCAACTGTGACTCCACTTTCAAGGAACTATGACCTTGCACTTCAAGGTCTCTTTGTTCAGCGACACTCCCCAGGATCTTACCATTAAAGTGTATAAGTCCTGCCCTGATTTGCCTTTCCAAAATTCAGCACCTCACATTTATCTAAATTAAACTCTATCTGCTACTCTTCAGCCCGTTGGCCCATCTGATCAAGATTCCATTGTAATCTGAGGTAATTTTCTTTGCTGTCCAATTTTGGTGTCATCTGCAAACTTATTAACTATACCACCTATGTTCACATCCAAATCATTTATATAAATGACAAACAGCAGCTGATTCAGTACCAATCCTTGTGGCACACCACTGGTCACAGGTCTCCTGTCTGAAAGACATTCTCCAGCACCACTTTCTATCTTCTACCTTCGAGCCAGTTCTGTATCTAAATGGCTAGTTCTCTCTGTATTCCACGTGATCTAACCTTGTTAACCAGTCTATTGTGAGGAATCTTGTTGAATGCCTCATTGAAGTTCTTACAAATCACATCCACCAGTCTGCCTTCATCAATCCTCTTCATTACTTTGTCAAGTTAGTGAAACATGATTTCCCATGCATAAAGCTATGTTGACTACCCCTAATCAGCCCTTGCTTCTTCAGATACATGTAAATCCTGTCCCTCAGGACTCCTCCAGCAACTTGCCCACCACGGATGTCAGGTTTCCTTGTCTAATAGTGGTACCACATTAGCCAACCTCTAGTCTTCTGGCACCTCACCTGTGAATATCGATGAAACAAATATCTCAACAAAGGGCCAAGCAATCACTTCCCTAGCTTCCCACAGAGTTATAGGGTGCACCTGATCAGGTCCCAGGGATTTATTCACCTCCATGTATTTTAAGATATCCAGCACCACCTCCTCTCTGATATGGACATTTTTCAAGACGTCACGATTTATTTCCCCACATTCTCTATCTTCCATATCCTGTTCCACTGTAAACCCTGATGTAAAATATTTGTTTAGTATCTTCCCCATTTCCTGCAGTTCCACATATAGATGGCCTTGTTGATCTTTATGGGGCCGTATTTTCTCCCTAGTTACCCTTTCATCTTTAATGTATTTGTAGAATCCTTTTGATTTCTCCTTAACCCTATTTACCAAAGCTATCTGATGTCCCCTTTTAGCCCTCCTGATTTCTTTCTTAAGTATAGTCCGACTGCCTTTATATTCTTCTAGGGAATCACGCGATCTCTGCTGTCTATATGTGACATAAGCTTCCTTCTTGTTCTTGACCAAAGTGTCAATTTCTCTAGTCACCCAGCAATCTCTACACCTATCAGCTTGCCCTTCACTTTAAGAGGAGCATAAGGCCTCTGGACTCTCGTCATCTCATTTTTGAAGGCTTCCTATTTTCTAGCCGTCCCTTTACCAAAGAATTTCTGTAAGTTCTTGCTTAATACCAACAAAATTGACCTTCCTCCAATTTATAACTTCAACTTTTAGATCAAGTCTATCCTTTTCCATTCACAACTTTAAATCTAATAAACTTATGATCACTGGCCCCAAAATGTTCCTACACTGACACCTCAGTCACCAGCCCTGCCTTATTTCCCAAGAGTATGTCAAGTTTTGCACCTTCTCTAGTAGGCATATCCACATACTGAATCACAAAATTTTCTTGAACATAATTAATAAGTTCCTCTCCAGGTAAGCCCTTAACACAATTGCAGTCCTAGTCTGTATTTTTGTTTTTCCTTCAAACATTTACCAATTCTTTTTTGGAAATTATTACTGAATTTGTTTCCACCACCCTTTCCGCCTATGGATTTTAGATCAAAAGAATTTAAGATACCTCTTACTGTTATGCCAATATCCTAAAATTATGTTCTGTGGTTCCAAACCTTCTGTCACTGGGAACGTTTCCTCCTCATTAATTCTAACATCCTTCGTAATTTATGCTTCATTCTCATCTCTAAGAACAACCACACATTCTGTCTCACCTGATAATTCAAGTCTCTCTTACCAGATATGATTCCAGCAAACCTTTCTGTTCCACCTGAAAAGGCCCTGTCACACTTCCTGGTGTGATGTCGAGAATTAGATAGTGCAGATGAAGCTAACCACTCTTTGATTTAGAACTAGCATAACTTGCTTGTGTATTTTGCGCTTTATGTTTCTTTTAAAATAAACAGTGTCTTCTCAACATTTTCTGCCAAAGAACTGTATGCTGATAAAAGTAACACTCTGTTCCTGGGCATTAGCTAAACTTGTATGATTTAGTTTAGTGTCCTCTCCACGCACTAGCGACTAAAATCTATCATTTCATAATTACCTAATTCAAATTGTTGAATAATTTACATTTTTAAGCACAAACCTTTAGAATTGTCAGACATAGACTATTAATTCTAATCACCCGTTTAAGTGGCATCCATTAACTATTGCTCCAGAAATCTGAAGGACCTTAAACTAATGCTACTTTGCAACCTCTTAAAAGATGTATAAATATAGATTAGAATCACTCATTCTTTCTCCTTTAGAAGGAAGAACTTTTTTTTGTTATATTCAAGCCCCCACTATTTATGCAGTCATTTACCCAATTAATAATAAATTTAGAACAAAGAAAGTTTACAGCCCAGGAACAGGCCCTTTGGCCCTCCAAGCCCAATCTGATCCAAATCAACTGTCTAAACCTGTCGCCCAACTCCTAAGCATCTGTATCCCTCTGCTCCCCACCTACTCATGTGTCTGTCCAGATGCATCTTAAATGAATCTACCGTGCCTGCCTCTACCACCTCTGCTGACAATGTGTTCCATTCAACCACCACCCTCTGTGTAAAGTACTTGCCATGTATATCCCCCTTAAACTTGACACCTCTCACCTTGAAAGTATGACCTCTCATCATTGAATCCTTCACCCTGGGAAAAAGCTCATCTCTATCCACCTTGTCTATACCCTTCATGATTTTTTAACCCTCAATTAGGTCCCCCCTCAATCTCCTTTTTTCTAATGAAAACAAACCTAACCTACTCAACCTTTCTTCATAGCTAGCACCTTTCATACCAGGTAACATCCTCGTAAACCTTCTCTGCACCCTCTCCAAAGCGTCCACATCCTTTTGGTCATGTCGCAACCAGAATAGTACACAGTATTCTAACTGCGGCTGAACCAATGTCTTGTACAATTTTAACATGACCTGCCTGCTCTTATACTCAATACCCCATCTGATGAAGGCAAGCATACCATATGCCTTCTTGACCACTCAATCCACCTCTGCAGCAACCTTCAGGGTACAATGGACCTGCTCTCTCTGCTCATCACCTTTTCCCAAGGCTCTTCCGTTCATTGTACAATTCATTCTAGAATTAGACTTGCCTAAATGCATTACCTCACATTTGTCTAGATTGAACTCTATCTGCCACTTTTCTGCCCAACTCTCCAGTATATCTATATTGTCCTGCATTCTTTGATAGTCCCTTATGCTTTCTGCTACTCCACCAATCTTCATGTCATCTGCAAACTTGCTGATCATACCAACAGTGCCCTCTTCCAGATCATTTATGTACATCACAAACAACAGTGGCCCCAATACTGACCCCTGTGGAACACCACTGGTCACCTTTCTCCATTTCGAGAAACTCCCTTCAATTACTACTGTCTCCTGTTGCTCAACCAGTTCTTTATCCACCTACCTACAACACCATGCACATTACGTGACTTCACTTTCTCTATTAGTTTACCATGGGGAACCTTATCAAACGCCTTACTGAATTCCATGTATATGACATCAACAGCCCTTCCTTCATCTATCAACTTGGTGACTTCCTCAAAAATCTCTATTAAATTGGTAAGGCATGATCTTTCCCATCCAAAACCATGTAGCCTATCACTGATAAGCCCATTCTTTTCTAAATATAAATAGATCTTATCCCTCAGTACTTTCTCCAGCAACTTTCCCACCACTGACATCAGGCTCACTGGACTGTAGTTATCCGGAATATCCCTACTACCCTTGTACAGGGGGCCAACATGAGCAACTTTCCAGTCCTCCAGCACCTCACCTGTGTTTAAGGATGCCACAAAGATATCTGTCAGGGCCCCAGCTATTTCCTCTCCTGCCTCCCTCAGCAACCTGGGATAGATCCCATCCAGTCATGGGGATTTGTCCACCTTATTTACCTCTAGCCTACCCAACACATCTTCCCTACTTATGTCAACGTGATCCAGACTAATCAAACTTCTATCTCTAATCTCAAGATTCATCATGTTCCTCTCCTCAGTGAACACTGATGCAAAGTAATCATTCAGAATCTCACCCATTCTCTCAGGTTCAACACACAGCCTTCCTTCATTATTCTTTAGAGGACCAATCCTTTCTCTAGTTTCCCACTTGCTTCTTATATAAGAATAAAATGCTTTGGGATTCTCCTTAATTCTGCTCACTAAAGCTACTTCATGACCCCTTTTAATTCACTTTATTCCTCGTTTAAGACTGGTCTTCTGATAATCCTCCAGGGCTCATTATGTTCTTAGCTATCTGGACCTTTTCCACTTGGCTAGTCGTACGATTTCTCCTGTCATCCATGTTCACGAATCTTGCCTTTCCTGTCCTTTGCCTTCAACAGGACATGCCTATCCTGTACTTTCTTCAACCTATCTTTGAAAGCCTCCCATATATCAAATGTGGACTTCCCTTCAAATACCTGTGTCCAATCCACACTTCCCAGCTTCTGCCTAATTTTGATATATTTAGCCTTGGCCCAGTTTATTACTCTTCCCTTAGGACCACTCCCATCTTTGTCTACGAGTATTCTAAAACTTACAGAATTCTGGTCACTGTTTCCAAAGAAACCCCCCACCGCAACTTCTACCACCTGGCCTGGCTCATTCCCCAATACCAGGTCCAATATGGCCTCCTCCCTCGTTGGACTATTGACATACTCTCTAGAAAACTCAGAAGCTTCTTAGAAATTCTACCCCATCCAGACCTCTGATGCTAAGTTTATCCCAGTCAATGTTGGCAAAATTAAACTCTCCCATCACCACTACCCTATTGCCTCTACATCTTTCCATAATCTGTTTATCTACTTATTCTTCTACCTCCCACTCACTGTTGGGAGCACTGTTTAGTGCATGATTTTCTGCCAACATTTCTAATGTATTATTTACATAGTTTAACAAATGTCCATTACACTGCGAACTCTTTGGCATGGCATTTGTTGTGGAAAAGTGTAAAAAGCCAGTTACCCTATCTATGTGCCCTGCTGCAGTAGCAAGAACTCTTCCCTTCTTCCAATCCCAAACACAAATAGTGTTTTTGGAATCCAGACCAATAGACACCAAGCGCTGTGAAGAGGGAAAAAGAAATAAAAATTAGTGAAAACTTCTTTTTCTACTGGTTTACAAAACTTAACAAATCCTCCCTCCCACCCAATCCCTTCTTATTTATATCTTACAGAAGATCTGTAGTTACCATAACCCACAGTAATTAACCAGATTTTCCATCCATTAGGGAATATTTCTCAACTGAAAAAAAATCCACATAGTTAGGTTAAGTTAAAAAGGTTTCAATTATATTTGGTATTAACATGAAACCTTGCAACTTAATATTTAAAATCTAAATACTTTTTAAGTATTGTAAAATAGCACTGGATAGCTACGTGATTAATTCTTTACATGATTAATTATGGAAGTTTTTTTCCATAAAAAAAATCACATATTTCATATTTTTTTAGTTCTGATTCAAAGCACAGCTCAAATTATTTAAATTAATTTCCATTTGCACCTACTTAAGATGTGGATCAGTAAATACAGTACTCTAAACATTTACAGTGACAAGATTGGACAAATAACTAAACCAATTGTATTTTGCGCCAGGAGGAAATGGACACTTTGTACAATTGCTAAACAGAATAAGTCATCAGGAGTCTGCACACTGTGGTTCTGTCTTGAGAAAAGGGCATGTGGTGGTAAACCTAAGGATTTACCAAACTCTTTACTGGATAGTCCTCCAAATGACAATGTTTTAATTTATACAGGACAGTACTGGGTGCAGATAGTCAAAGAACCTAATCCATTATGGCCAAATTGTAGACAGAGAATATCACTAAATAGTCCCAACATCCATAATCTAATCATATCAAATGAGATATTGCTGACAAAATTAATCACTGACGTTAAATGTTAAAATACAAATTAATACAGCAATCAGTTCTAAGTAGTTGTACGTCATCACAATCAATTTCAAAGAACAAAGTTCCAGTGTCCTTTAATTGGTGTCTCAACCTAGTTGAGGTGCAACCATATCTAAAATCAGAGATGGCGATGGTAGGCTACAACTTATATGCTTGCATTTGTGGATCCACAGTTGGCTTAGCTGCACAAGGGGCAACAAGTGAACACACATGACTGACTATGATTGAAATACTGGTCCCCATTGTGATGATTAGACCCGAATCACGAGATATACATTAAACAAAAGATTAAGCATCCCTCTGAATATCAGAACTGTCCTGGAAATTGAAATAGGAAAAAGGTCGTTCAGCTTTTTCTACGTCTAGTGTAATTGTGGAACTTGGAAACCACAGGTATACAGGAGAGAAAAAAAACTTCCAGTTAGACGTCATGCGTAGTTAAATTGCAATCATACAAGAATTTTGAACTGTTTTCCTGTTTCAAGAAAGTTAACAGATATGATGAACAAAACTTCAAGTATAGTCTACTAATAATTTAGTTATCAGAAAATCTAGGATGGCAGAAATGGAAAAAACTTGGATAGCTCCAAAGGGGGCTATAGACGTAACTTAGCAAAGAAAGGTAAGTCGGTAATCACACTGCCTTGGCAGTGATTTGTTTTTCAAAAATGACATGAAGAATGCATAGATGAACAGAATTTGTTGCATACACATTTGGATCAAACTTTAAAAAATTACAGAATAAAAATTAAGCAAGGTTATCTAACAAATTAATGAGAGTAAGCAACACAATGAGATATTTAACGATGAACAGTCAATTTATAAAATACAAGTTATTAGAGTGTGTTAAATCTTCATACATTTCCTCCACCAGTTAACATCAAAGAATTTCTCAAAGTCTATTTTATTATATGTGACATGCCAAGCTGAACAGTTTAACTAGCGTGTAATTTACTTACCTGACCATCATGATCAAAAGCCAAGCAGGCTACTCCATGCGTGTGCACATCTTTCAGGATGGATATCGTCTGCAGGTTGTAGGTATCCCACACACATATATGTGGCTCCTTTCCCACCTGACCTGTTGCAACTAAAGTTCGTTCTGGGTGCAGCGCTAAACTGTGGACGGTTACAGAAAGTTTATTTTTGATAACAATGTAATTCAAAACATCAGATAAGCCCTTTGCTATAAGCAATACACCTTAAGTATTGCTAGAAAATGTTCATTCACACTGGATTCCCAGAAGAGATCATGGCTGATTTGCAGCTATTTTTATCTCTCTGTTCATCGCTAAATGATGGCAAACACGTCAACTTAAAGTAAAACCTGTGGTCCTATCAATGCCACAGCATCTTTGGATAAACTGTAAGTAGTTTGATTTAATGGCTCACAATCATGCATGTGCCAAGTCAGGAGACAGATAACTTTCCCTTTAGTTATTTTCATTATTTTGTATGGAAGCTTCTGTTGTCTCTATCTAGCAGTAGTGTCCAAAACAAGAAGTCAATGCCTGGAATGGCCTCAGCATGATGATCTGTATGTACGGAACCTCCAAATGGCTGTGCAAATTAGTGGAGCATTGGGTAGTAAATACGCCTCACTTCTCTTTAAGAGTGCACTTGGCTATATTCAGGATGAAGCAGTCCATGTGATCAGCACCTTAACCACCATCTCAAACATTCACTTCCTTCACTGCCAGGGCACAATGGCAGCACTGTGTACCATCCACATGATACATAAGAACACCTTACCAAGTCACTTTCAACTCTAACTGCAAAACTTAAAGCCTCTGTCATCTGATGGACAAAGGCAATGGGTGCCTAGGACTGCCACTGCCTCCATAACCTACTCCAAATTATACCCCATTCTCATTTGGAACTATACTATTGTTCCCTCAGTGTTGAGTGAAAATTCTGGAAATCTTTTTCTAACAGCCCTATGAGTGCAGCTACATTATGGGCTATTGTGTTTTAGGGCACCAGCTCACTATCATCTCATGGGTAATTAGAGATGGACAGTAAATAATGGATTTGGCAGCAATGGTCACCACCCATAAATAAATTAAGATAACAATCAGTTTGCCAAGCAGAACTACAAAGATTTAAATAGAATTTTATCACATCTGTTTTCTTCCAGAACATAATTTCAAGTACCGCTGGAGTTTTCACCAGTTGGATTATGTATTTTGTTTCTTTGTTGGGACCAAAACCTGAAATGAAGTTTCAACTGCTTAGACACTAAAATATCAGGAGTGTTTTCAACTTGAAAATTGAGGACTGCATGAAGCAGCAAGGTGGAGAATTTGAGACCAAGTCTTTAGAGTTAAGGGGATTCTTCCTAACAACAACCCTCTAATAGGTTGAACTTCTGAATATCTAAAACTGTAAGTGCGAGAACAACAGATAGAGAAGCATATGGAGCCTGCAAAGAGAAAACTTACATCTTTCCCTCTCTCTCTCCTGTCAAAATGGGTCTGGGTAGTTACTCTTCGGAGGATCAGTGTGAACTTGTTGGGCCAAATGGCCTGTTTCCACACTGTAGAGAATCTGTGATTGTATGATGCTTTGTGGGTAAAAGACAGAAAGCCAAGAAAGCTTAGAAGGAAGAATTCTGACAAGGAAAGACTTAGGTCCACCCAATCAATTATCAAATAGAAGATTGACGATCATCATAGAGATAAAAACATGTCTTGAATGTTAAAAATTAAACCAAGACGACTCTTGAAATCCAGATTTTTGAGATTAGAAATTTTGCTTACTTGGCCATATTCTTCCTCCACTCACTATATCTGTGTCAATCTTTATGACTGCGTGTGCATGCATATGTGTGCAGATATTTGAAGGGGTATAGATCAAGTTGCACAACAGTAGCAGAAATCTTTTGTTATTTCGGTCTTTGAAACTATGCCATGTTCTTTGCAGCCTGCAACCCATTATCGATGAGGATTAGCATCTCATCAAGATCTTCATTTCTTGCCTTTAAACAACTGCTCCTCAGATGCTGCCTGACCTGCTGTCACACTTTCGACTGTTAGCATCTTAATCCTATTATTGAGTACAACTTGCATAATGTCTCCTCCACCACCTCTATTAAAAGTCCTTAAGGTTTTGAGCCATCCTTTTAAAATAATCTCTTTCCAGTTGAATGTCAATTTTCCTTGTGCTTATTCAGGAAAAACATTGAGATGTTCATTACCCTTAATATACCATCTTAATACAAATACTTCAACATGACGTCATCTGGCTTTGGAAGACAACAAACTGAGTTTTTATGCCAAATAAATCTAGAGATACATTTCTGACCGTCATTTCTTACATCTCAATTTGATTTTAAGAGAACAGCTTCAAAAATCTCAATAAAAATACTGTCTCTCTAACAAATTGCAATCACTATAGTCCTCACAAAAAGCAAGGGTCCCAATATTAACCCCTGAGAAACTCCAGTACAAACCTCCTTCTAGCCTGAAGAAAACCCATTAACCAATACTCTATGTCATATCCCTCCATGTTGCTATTAACACTTTTAGTTGATGAGCTACAATGTTTCTCAAGTTGTGTGGCACTGTATTGAATATTATTTGGAAGCCCATGTACACCATATCAATATGCTTTCCCTCATCAATGCTCCTGGTTACTAGTATAAAACAAACCTCGAGAAACTAGGTAGATGAACAAAGAACAATACAGCACAGGAACAGGTTCTTTGCCATCTTCCCCTGCCCACCACCCCCCAAGACTGTGCTGACTCATGATGCCTTTCTAAACTAAAAACCTTTTGCCTTTGTGCAGTCCAAATCCCTCTACTCCCTGCCTATTCATGTATCTGTCAAGATGCTTCTTAAACGTTGTTGTTGTATTTGCTCTTACCACCACCTTTTCTGGCAGCATTCCAGCATCTTCTGCATCAAAAAAAAAGGTACCTCTCACTTTCCTCCTTTTATCTTAAACCTATGTTCCCTCGTACCTTAAACCTATGTCCCTGAGTTATTGACATTTCTATACTAGAGAAAACAAGACTCCTTCTATCCATTATATCCATGCTTCTCAAATTTTATGAAGTTCTATCAAGTTACTCCTCAGCCTCAAACATTCAAGTGAAAACAATCCACATTTGTCCAATCTCTCCTCATAGCTAATACCTCCAAACCAGGCAACATCCCAGTAAACCTTTTCTGTACCGTCTCCAAAGCATCCACATCCTTCTGGTAATTGTGGCCAGAATACTCCAAATCTAACCTAAAATTCTATATAGCTGCAACATGACTTGCTAATTTCTGTACTCAACACCCTGATCAATAAAGGCAAGCATACCATGTCATCTTGACCACTTTCAAGGAACAGTGGACCTTTGGCTTAGATCAGTCTGTATGTTGGTGCTTCTAAAAGGTTTGCCATTTACTGTATATTTCTGTCCTGCATTGGACCTTCTGAAACATATCACCTTGCACTTAGGATTGAATTCCATTTGACATATCTCTGCACATACCACCACCACCCTCCCCCCTCCATGTTTCCAGCCTACCTATATCCCGCTGCATCATCTGGCAATCGTCCTCAGTATCCACAGCTTCCCCAAACTTTGTGTCAGCTGCAATTTTACTAATCAGACCACCTACATTCTCTTCCAAATACTTCTCCAGTATATATTACAAACAACAGGGCTCCCAACACTGATCCCTGCAGAACACCACTGCTCACAGACCTCCAATCAGAAAAACACTCTCCCAACTCTACTCCGATCAAGCAAGTTCTGTATCCATCTTAGAGCTCACCATGGATCTCAAATGAATCCACCTTCTGTAATACCCTTCCATGAGAGACCTTGTCAAAGGCCTCGCTAAAATCTGTACAGACAACATTCAAATGAATTGCCCTCGTTGATAATTTTTTTCACTTTCTCAAAATCCCTAATCGTGTTTCAGAGAAACAACATTACCCGCATAAGGCCATAATATCTATCGCTAATACATCCATACTTTTCCAAATGTGAGTAAATTCTATCCCTATCACTGTCATAAGGCCCACTGACCTGTAATTTCCTGGATTATCCCTGTTGCCCTTATTAAACAAAGTGGGCCCTCGGTGCCCTGGGACCTCTCCTGTGACTAAAGAGGACACAAAGATCTCATACAAGACCCCAGCAATTTCTTCTCTCACCTCCATCACTATTCTGGGAGAGATCCTATCAGGTCCTAGGAACTTGACCACCTTAACGTTTTTCAAAAAACCAAACATCACTTCCGTTTTTATATCGACATGCTAGAATATCAACACACCCCTCTCTAGACTCACCATGATCTTCTTTTTTGTGAAGACTGATGCAAAGTATTCTTTAAGGATCACACCCATTTCTTCTGAATTTCAGATTATCTGAACAAGACCTGGAGGTCCGTAAATGCTTTCTTTGTTTATGATCAGATCAGTTATCTGAACAAAATACTGTCCACCTGTCTTGTTCAGATAACCGAGGTTGTACTGTACACCCTTCCTATTCCTAAGGTCTGCCACATGGCCTGAATGTATCAGTCCTCCAAGGTGTACAGCTGTAATTTGCTCCCTAGTCAGTAACATAACTCCCCCATCTCTTTTACATCCCTCTCTATTTTGCCTGAAACATCTAAATCCCAGAATGTTAAGCTGTCAGTCTTTTCACGCTCTCAATCAAGTCTCTGTAATAGCTACAAATGTAATAATCCAAGGTCTAAGTTCACCTGCCTTACCTGCCATACTTGCATTTTAATTTTCCCATGCCAAACCCATGCTAACTCTTTTGTATCGATCTAAATTTTTCTACATGACTATTAATTGTATTCTGAATAATTCTTTATATAAGTTCCCACACCATTAACATTAAACTGGGGGTCTGTAATTTTGGGGCAAATCTGATGTTTTTTAAATCAAGACATGATGTGTACAATTGTCCAAACCTCTGGCACGATCCTTGACACAGAGAAGATCGAAAGATAATTGCAAACACCTTTGCAATTTCCACTCTCAGTTCCTTCACTATTCATGGATACATCTCAACCAGTCCCTTACCAATTTTAAGCACCGATAGCTTATCTAATACCTCATGAGTTTTAAATCCTCCTCGTGACTGAGTAATGCAAAGTGTTCATTTAACAGCTCTTGCCTCCAAGTGGTAAGTCTCCTGCTTGTCTATTCCTCTTACCCAGCTGGACAGTTCGAGGAAGCACTGCACACTGTTCATTTTGAAGAACAAGAAAATAATTTGCCAATGACACCAAACTGCACAGAGAGGTAACTTTCTTTAATATAAATTGTAAAACAGGTTAAATTCAATAGATTCAAAACCGCAAAATGTTAGATAGATAAACAAATATTGTTTCGAAGTATTAATTACACTAACGTACACTCTAAAGGCTTAAAAAGTCTGTCCAACTATGGCTGAAAAAAAACATGATTTATTCATTGGCAAATTAAGACTATCCACAAGAAGTCAACCAATTTTGCAATGTGCTCTTAAGACTCAGTTGGTGAGAAATGACTGATATTATCTAGATTAATATCCTCAGTCTATATAATTTTTGAAAATCATCCTTGTTGCAATGGTTCTGTCTGCAATCACTCTACATCCTTTCATTAGCTAATGAAACAGTCATTCATCTCAGCAGCTTTTTTGTATCATTGGCAGGCATTCAATGGGCATTTATCTTTACTTATATGTGACATTAGAGCATGGTGCAACTTAAATTTCTTTCTTTAATAGAAAACATTAGTGAACATTTTTAAAGCAGCCTTTGATTAATTATACTGCAACAATTAGAACATTTTTGAAAAGTTGCTTATAGCTATTGCCTACCTTAGAATAGACCTTTAAAGTTTTAATGCAATTGGTAACTTTCAGATTACACAAATTAATTTAACATATTACTTGGGAAAAGCCATTTGAAAGTTGATTAATCAATTCAATGATATCTGTGCTGCATGATTCAAATGACCGTCAAATAAATGATATCCTTTCATTACAACGGAATTCCATTAACTTAGATTGTATTTGACCACAAGAAAGAAATGGTCCAATTTCATTTTTCTCCCCTTCTAAAGAATGATTAACTTCACTTTTGAAACCTTGTACATTCAGTTACATTCTAAAACCGTTCTTCCACTTCAATCAAGTCAAAGTACATGACTGACTTATCAGCATTTTTCCATTAGGTTAAATAGCTACACCCTACACAACTGATCACAAATATGTGGAATTCAGCCTTCTTCCACTTAACCTAAGCAAGCAGTGCAATTTCCTATTGAAAATGTTCTGCCAAGCCAAGAATATTATTAACTTTATAGGAAATCAATTTGGACTGAATGGGATAACAAAAGAAACAAAAGATAGCAGAACATCAGAAATGCCAGCAGGTATAGACCATGTCTCATCAAGCCTGCTCTGCTACTTAATATGATCATGGCTTTGGCATCAGCTCCACATTCTTTTTCCCTATATCCTTTAATTCTTTGACAGATCAAAGATCTGTCTGCCTCAGTCTGAAATATATTCAATGATGCAATATCTAGCACTCTCCAAGGTAAAGAATTCCAAAGCTTCACAACACCTTAAGTGAAGACATTTCTTCTCGGAGGCATAGAGATGTACAGCATGGAAACAGACCCTTCGGTCCAACCCGTCCATGCCGACCAGATATCCCAACCCAATCTAGTCCCACCTGCCAGCACCCGGCCCTTCCTATTCAAATACCCATCCAGATGCCTTTTAAATGTTGCAATTGAACCAGCCTCCACCACTTCCTCTGGCAGCTCATTCCATACATGTACCACACTCTGTGATAAAGTTGCCCTGTAAGTCTCTTTTATATATCTTTCCCCTCTCACCCTAAACCTATGCCCTCTAGTTCTGGACTCTCTGACCCCAGGGAAAAGACTTTGTCTATTTACCCTATCCATGCCCCTCATAATTTTGTAAACCTCTCTAAGGTCACCCCTCAGCCTCCGACACTCCAGGGAAAAAGCCCCAGCCGGTTCAGCCTCTCCCTATAGCTCAAATCCTCCAACCCTGGCAACATCCTTGTAAATCTTTTCTGAACCCTTTCAAGTTTCACAATATCTTTCCGATAGTAAGGAGACCAGAATTGCATGCAATATGCCATCAGTGACCTAACCAATGTCCTGTACAGCAGCAACATTACCTCCCAACTCCTGTACTCAATACTCTGACCAATAAAGGAAAGCATACCAAACACCTTCTTCACAAACCTATCTACCTGCGACTCCACTTTCAAGGAGCTATGAACCTGCACTCCAAGGTCTTTAATTTTAGTCCCACATTGTGAAACCATGTCTCTTTACTACAGATTCCAGAGTCAGGGGAAACGTCATCCCAGTATTTAGCCTGTTAAATTCCTTCATAAGCTTGAATACTTCAATAAAATCATCTCTTATTCATTTAAACTCCAGACAATAATCATCTTCACTTTCTCAGTGAGTCATCATAAAATAACTTTCTGTTCCTAGAGGCCGCTCTGGTGGACCTTTGCTTTATTGCCTCCATTGAATGTATATTCTTACTCAAGACCAAAATTACACACAATTGCAATTGAGGTCTTACCCATGTTCTGCAGAATTATAGCAAAACTTGTATTTCCGTCCCCTTGCAATAAAGGCCGATGTGCAAATTACCTTCCTCATCCCTTACAGTGCCTGTACAAGTGTGTTCCAAGAACTTTGTGTTCCTTGTACAAGTACAGTTGAAACCTTATCAACAAGTTTCACACTTTTTAAAAAAAATTTTGCTTTTCTATCATTACTACTGAAGTGAATAGTTTCCCATATTATTCTCCATCTGCCACCATGTTACCTACTCACTGTATCTCTTTCGAACCTCTGGACTGTCCTCAGTTTGTATTTACTTAGCCTTGTATCCACAGCAAACATGGATTACTCACTCACTTTCTCTTTACCTAAGTTATTAATAAAGATTGTGAATACTAGAAGTCTATCACTGATTCTTGACGCATCCCACTAATTACAGCCTACCCAATTGAGAATGGCTCACTGCTTTCATTGTTTTTAAGCCAACACTGTAGTCTGCACATTGGACGCCTGCATTTAGACTGCTGCTTGCTCCTCATCATTAAGAAAAGTTATTTACCTCCTTACGCACTATAATACATCTTTATAAGTGTCTGTACATTGTAGGTTTTTAAATACTTCTCTTTACTGTAGTGTCTGAGGCATTTCTTTTCACATATGCATTCTAGACTGGTGTTTTCTCTGTCAGAATAATGCAGTCAGTTATACCATCATGATTTATAGGAATCTCATGATACCACCTCTCATTCCAAATTTCTATTAGGTTTACATTACTTCTGATACAGTATATGAATGACTGTCCCACTTCCTGCTGTGATCACACTTGGTCTCTCTTCTTGGGTCCAGTTAAATCAATGACTTCCTGTCCCTCCAGAATGTCACTGACAGTGCAAGATCATGGTTAGACTATCTGCCTGATGACTATGGACATTCTGTATCTCTACTAGATTTCTGCTTTAACTTCAAGATTGATGGAGTTTTTACCTTGTTGTATCAATGCTGCTCCTATACGAGGTGGCTGTTCTCTAGTTGTTTTACATTTTTCTGCTTGGCTTGAGATTGTGTTCTAAAACTTGTACATCTCTCTTTAATCTTCTCTCCATTAACAGTTCTTTTGGCAAAATATTTTTCAATTGTGGTGCTCACAATAGAGTAGTCCAGATTCTTGTACGTCATTGACCACACTTCCTTGCTCTCTTTTTGACCGAGAAATGTGTCACGTGGTTGACGGCTACCTCCAAAATGAACTTCCTGAAATCTCTGTTTGTGAATAGAGTTCCATTCCCAATACAAATTCTTTCAGGGATCAGTGTATTGCAAGGAATCTTTATAATGCTCTGATCACTGAGTTTGCTGTAGTTGAATGAAGTCTTACACTTGATTAATATTCGTCAAGGTCTAAATACACTTTCTCTCTAAATTCAAACAAACTTTCCAGAATCTTGACGAAATCATTGGCTCTGTAAACACTTGGTTGTGGATGCCAAGTCCCCAGCCCCACCCCCTCCCATTTATCTCTCCACCCCCGAGTATTCCAGCCTCATTCCTGGTGAAGGGCTCTTGCCTGAAATGTCGATTTTCCTGCTCCTCAGATACCGCCTGACCTGCTGTGCTTTTTCAGCACCACTCTAATCTTGACTCTGATCCCCAGCATCTGCAGTCCTCACTTTTGCCTAGTGGATACAATATGTTTGGTATAACAAAATTTATTTGTGAATATATTTCAAATGCCTTATCCCCCAACATTGATTTCTCTTTGTGATACCTAGATGTTCCCTATGGAATTTCTATTGGATTCCTCTGTGTGTTGACTTTGATAAAAACACCAGATCTATTTTGGTTCCTGTAATACTACTAAAATTATCTAAACATTTGCATAAATATATATGAGTACATTATTTAAGATTAGTTTTACATGTAAAAACACTGGAGATTGGAATTTTTTTATACGAGCACAATACTGTTCATATTTATTTAATTTATGTATTGTATTATGTGATAAATTCATTGCAGTAAAATAAAGGGAATTAACCTAAAATAAAAGGGTGGCATGGTGACTCAGTGGTTAGCAATGTTGACTCAGCACCGGGATCCGGGTTCAATTCCAGCCTCAGGCAACTGTTTGCGTGGAGTTTGCACATTCTCCCCAGTGTGTGGGTTTCCTCTGGGTGCTCCGATTTCCTCTCAGTCCCAAAGATGTGCAGGTTGGCTGGACTAGCCATGCTAAATTGTCAGGGATGTATAGGCTAGGTGGGTTAGCCATGGGGATGTGACAGGGGTAGGGTGGGATGCTTTTCAGAGGATTGATGTGGACTTGATGGGCCAAATTGTCTACTTCCACACGGTAAGGATTCTATGATACTCAGACTTGTGGTCAGTCTAATGGGGTAATTTGTGAATATTCCATGTCTCCACATACTAACATAGATGCACACATCTGTTCACTCTCCAAAGCTCTCAGCCTAAAATAGGCTCAGTGGCTCGGTGGTTAGCACTGCTACTTCACAGCATCAAAGTATCAGACTCAATTCCAGCCTCAGGTGACTGTCTGCATGGAATTTTCATGTTCTCCCCGTTTCTGTGTAGGTTTCTTTGACAGTCCAAAGATGTGCAGGTTAGGTGGATTGGCAACACTAAATTGTCTGTAGTGTCCAGGAATATGCGGACTAAGTGGATTAACCATGGTAAATGTGGGGTGACGGGGATAGGTTAGAGGGCTGGGCCCGAGAGGAATGCTCTTTGGAGGACCGGTGCAGACTCGATGGGTTGAATGGCTTCTTTCTGCACTGTAAGGATTCTACGTTTCTATGAGTTGTTTTCATGATCTGTCAATTTGCATTGGAATAAGTCTGCAGTTAGCCTTGAGGACAATGCAATTGTGACTATAAGCCTAGATTGTAATGTGCTAGGACATCAGTAAAAAGTAAGTTCTCTTTGCAGCTTTTGGAAGAATTCGTCTGTTGCTGACTCCTGTATCACTGCTGGCCTTTTCTCAAAGGGGCATCCTATGGCTTGAGAGAGACTGGTTAACTTGGAGATATCGCTTTCCCACTTGAATCACTATGACTGAGAAGCAATGTACAATTTTTATACACTGCAGTGCCAGAAAGTCACTGACAGCTCTTATCCTATTTGAATCCTCCTTCCTGGGTAGTGCATCCTAGGAATATAATTGCCAATCTAGATAATTGAGGTTTCTCATTTAGAGAGCGAGCTGTATCCTGTATTGCATTTAACACGATCCCGATATTCTAGTTATGTTTCTTCTTTGTTTGGCCACATACTAGGATGTCACCGATATAGTAAATGATTCTTTTTTCCTGTCCAGAATTCTAGCATTGTTCTTTTGAAAATGTCTGGTGCAAAGGAGATCCAAAATGGGAGTCAGTTGAAGCATTCAGGGGTATTAAGTACAGTCAGTCAGTAGTCAGGGTTATTGGTTTCAATGTATTTGCTCAAACCCATTGTTCTGATCTAGTTTTGTGAAAAACCTGATTATACACAAAATGGGATATAAAATCTGCAAACATTTTTGAGATTTATTTATCTCAGGAGCAATTACTAGCCCTGAGCATCACTGTGTCATGTTCTGCCACTGGCAATATGACCTTGTTTTCAATCAGAGGTTTTAATTTTCCCAAGAATGAGTACACAAGCAATTGTGTTTAACATCTTTTAGTAAAATAACATGATACTGCTGTTTTAAATTATCTAAATCTGTGGACTCCAACACATTGCAAGGTATTGTTAGTTTTTTAAATGGCAATGTAATCAAATGAAGTAATATACTAGAAACAAATTTCTGAAGATAGTATATTATAGTACTAGTCAAAGCAGGCTATTCAGCCCATCAAGTCCATGCAGATGCTCCACAAAAGCAGCTCAACTAGACTGACTTTTTTGCTCATTCTTCATAGATTTGTTGTTGTTTTTTTTCCTCCACCCGCTTATCTAATAGGTCCATAAGGATGAAGTAAAATTACAGAGAATGCTGCCATGACCCAAGTCCATTACCCAAGCAACTCAAGGCAGCTTGGGACCCCAGAGTCAAACTGCGACTACAGAAGTGACCATTTGTGCCTCCAAACTTGGAAGCAACCAGCAAACATTCTGGATGTTCCAGAGCAGCAGATTTAGAGGCTAACCAGCATCAGAATGACATCACAAATGACAAGGTGAAGCAATAATGATGAGTCACGAACCTGGACCATCTAAAAAACAAGCAAAAATGCACAACTTCTATGTGGAATGGCAAAACTAATTTCTGTTCACAACTATAAAAGATAACAAAGCTTGCTTTCTATGCCACTAAATGCACATTGATAAGTAAACCAGGAAATATAGTAAATTCCAAAGATATTCTTCCCTTTAACAGCATGCTTTGGACAAAGAAAACTGACACACTGACGGCTATTTTGAAAGCTCAACAATTTTTTTTTCTAAATCATCACTGAAAAGTAAAGCCTGAATTGAAGCATCATTGCACAAATTCATTTATAGATGTCAAAGTATTTAAAGAAGCAATAATGATGGCCGCAAACATTTAATTTAAAGAATTTAAGAATAAAAAAGAAATAATCATGGCAAACCAGAACATAGTACTTGATGCTTCCACAGTAGCAAAACAAATGGAATATCTGCCCATAGATGTCTTTTAGCAACCACAGCAGGCCCTGAAGGACTGTGAATACTTCTCACTGCAGTTTAATGAATCAATTGATACAACCCAGCTTGGTTGATTGTTTTTGTATGCATGGTTTTTGAGGACATAACAAATAGACAATAGACAATAGGTGCAGGAGTAGGCCATTCTGCCTTTTGAGCCTGCATCACCATTCAATATGATCATGGCTGATCATCCTGAATCAGTATCCTGTTCCTGCCTTATCTCCATAACCCTTGATTCCACTATCCTTGAGAGCTCTATCCAACTCTTTCTTAAATGAATCCAGAGACAGGGCCTCCACTGCCCTCTGGGGCAGAGCATTTCACACAGCCACCACTCTCTGGGTGAAGAAGTTTCTCCTCATCGCTGTCCTAAATGGTCTACCCCATATCTTTAAGCTGTGTCCTCTGATTTGGCACTCTCCCATCAGCAGAAACATTTTCCTGCCGCCAGAGTGTCCAATCCTTTAATAATCTTATATGTCTCAATCAGATCCCCTCTCAGTCTTCTAAACTCAAGGATATACAAGCCCAGTCACTCCAGTCTTTCAGCGTAAGATAGTCCCACCATTCCAGGAATTGACCTTGTGAACCTACGCTGCATTCCCTCAATAGCCAGAATGTCTTTCCTCAAATTTGGAGACCAGAATTGCACACAATACACCAGGTGTGGTCTCACCAGGGCCCTGTACAGCTGCAGAAGAACCTCTTTGCTTCTATACTCAATCCCTCTTGTTATGAAGGCCAGCATGCTATTAGCCTTCTTCACTACCTGCTGTACCTGCATGCTTACCTTCATTGACTGGTGTATAAGAACACCCAGATCTCTCTGTACTGCCCCTTTACATAAATTGATTCCATTTAGGTAGTAATCTGCCTTCCTGTTCTTGCCACCAAAGTGGATAATTTATCCACATTAAACTGCATCTGCCATGCATCTGACTACTCACCTAACCTCACCAGGTTACCCTGTAATCTCCTAACATCCTCCTCACAATTCACCCTGCCACCTAGCTTTGTATCATCAGCAAATTTGCTAATGTTATTACAAATACCATCTTCTATATCATTAATGTATATTGTAAAAAGCTGCAGTTCTAGCACTGATCCCTGCGGTAACCCACTGATGAGGATCTTCTCATCCTTCTACCTTTTGAAAAGAGAGAACCAGAGGTGAAGATATCTACAAATTCGAAAATGTATGCGCTTGAGTAAATTATTTCAATCAAGAAACTGGTTTCCATCACAACTGTTGGTGCACCAGCATGTTAGGCACAAATCGGATTTGTTGCATTTTGCAGAAATGATCCAATTCCCCTTTTCAGTTAGTTACAACTGTATCATTCAACAGCAAGCATTAGCAAATACAATTATGGATTTTTCTCATGTAAGAAAAGCTGTTAAGATTGTAAACTCAATTTTAACAAGACCCCTTCAAAATCACTTATTAAAATTCTTACTTGATGAACTTAGCGTTGACTAAAGTGAACTAATTCTCCATATTGAGATGAAGTGGTTATGTTGAAGGAAAGCTCTGCAAAAAGTTTTCAGATCTGAAATTATCACTTTTCCTAAGTCCAAGAATGAAACGTGCAATGACAATTTGCGGTTGCTTGACCTCTGGTTCCTTAAAGACGTAACATCAAATTTGCATTGTGATCTGCAGGGAAAAGACAGACTTAGCACATATGATTAGTGCTGTGAATACATTCAAACTGAAATTGGGTCTGTGTCCTCCCAACTAAAAAAAAATGCTGCAACGCTTCTTGAGATTGCAGAAAACACCAGAAAATATCAAAGGCAAAGAAAAATGGTTCCACCCAGAAAGCTTCAATACACACTTGAATAAATTAGAGGAATTCAACAGACTATTTCATGAATTGGATGTGATGCTACAAATAGTTATGCTGGTCCCCACAATCCATCCCTAATTTGCTTACCAAATTCTATCAGGTGTTTCATTTACAAAAGTAGTGCATTTGATAAGGAGACATTTACTGGGCTGTTGCAAAATGATTCTGAACTGAAAGTCAGATCAAGGGACAACAACGTCTGGGGACTCAAACACAGAAAAATATTGTCATCCTGTGCTTTTAAAGTGAAAACTTACTTTGACTCCACATAATTCTGCAAGACAATGTTCTCCCAAATGAAGAAAATCAAGTCCAAGTGTCGCACCCACCTCACAATTAGCCAACTGATTGGCAATATACAACTAGCATACTTAAACTACAATGCAGATTTCAAAGCATTAGCAAATAATGTACAGTCACAAGTATTACACTAAGCCTTAGTGGGTAGAGGTGTCCTGAGCCAGAGTTCATTTGCACTGTTTCTTTTCTTTCCTTCTCTCTCTTGCCACATTTTTTTTCTTTCTAATCTCCCATTCTTAGGCAGCATCAGCGATGTCTAGGGTGAAAGCTAGCACAGACGCTTGGCCTCAACGTAAAGCCTGGTGCAGTCTGGGTTGAAGAGATTGTTATTCTGAACTCTTATTTCTCAATTTTTCCAAGTTATTGCTGGACTTTTTATTTCTTTATTCTTCTATGCTTTCTCTAAGGATTTGTACTTAGGAATCTGTAACTAGGCACCTAAGGTGGAACCTTCAAGTGGCAACTAGTAAACTTTTCACTGTACCTAAGTGATTACATGTAACAATAAATGTTATAATATATAATTGGTTTCAAATTTATAGGTTACCAAAATAAAATGTTTATACTCTATTTTCTTTGGGATAGTTCCAGGTATGTGCTTAAATTTAAAAAAAAACTTCTCCTTAAAAGATTTGGAGGTCACTGGTCTATAACCTTCAATAGCTAGGAGAATTCTTGGCAACCCAGTCTTCAGTATACACTAAAAAAAACTTCACAGCACTGTGTGCATTTTTCAGAAAGGATGCATTCTGATTCCTCTGTATATTTCAGTTTTGAAAGATTCTTATGGCATAGTACTATCCCTACCTCTAAGCCAGGAAACTTGAGTTCAAGTCCCACCTGCTCCAAAAGGTGTGTAAGAACATCTCTGACACGTTAATTAGCAAATACCTATATCATGTTTCATTGACATTTTGTTGTTTGTCACTACATTTTGTGGTGTTTTGCCTATGTGATAGATCCATGGCTCCTTGCTTATAGTTTTATTTTAGCTGGTCTGACTTTCTCCGACTTCAATCATGGCAAGCTATCCTACAGTATTGAAGTAGCTGCTCCTGTGTGGAGCTTAATTTCTGCTCTAATTTGATGGCCCGGAATCTGTTTCAACTCTCTCATCTCCTAGGATTCCTTGAATCTTTCTCTGTATCTTTAATTTGTTGATCTTCTTCATTGTTGTAGGACTTCATTTTCTCAAGAAATTTTCCTTTTGTGAGTCATTTGCTATATTTAAAGTAATGGAACTGTTGTTAAATTGGAATATTTTCTAAAGGGTCCTAAGTGGCCACACACAGTCCCCTCACTGCTGGGTATTCATTATTCTTGTAATTCTGTTTAGAGCCACATCTTGTCCAAACCAAAAACAATCCTTGACGCTGATTCCCATTCTTGTGGCATTTTGGCAAGCTTTTGGGAGGGTGAAAATTCCATCTAGGGATCTACCCATCTGACCATGTCAAACAAATCCCAGATGTTTCCTTGCCATACTGATCAATTTCAGACCCATAGTTCTGCCTGTGTAGTGAACTAAAACCTGTTCCAACATTAAATTTTCCTCAGACTGAATGAAGTCTGATAAGTTTTCATCCCTCACATTAGCATCTAAACTGTTTTGAAGTAATTCACTCCTCAAAGTTCTTAGTTGAAAGATCCTGTGAAGCAATATAAATCTGTTAAGATAAAGCTTATATCAATTCTTCCAGACACAGACCACTAATATGGAAACCACATTTTTTTTTGCCTTGTAATTTGAACTGTGGACTTTAATGAGAAAATAACTTTCAAAATCTAAGGATTGCTGTGTGTTTTGGCAGCATATAAATTGAAACTAATTGTGAACAATTTTGCACACTTGAACAATCATTGAAGTGTGGTTGCAGACTAACTGGAGCTGAGGGATTGTGCACAGAGGGAGTTTTAGTTAGCAACAAGTATCTGATTCATTTAGATTAGTAACCAGTTAGTGATGGCAAAGGCCTTCTGTTTGCCAACAGCTATGTGATTGGTTCTCAGGTAGCTGAATGGCTTGGGGATCTGAACAAAATATGGAAAAGTCTTCAGACTGTGATCAGCTTTTAGAGCGCATTCTCTGTATTCTGCAATAAAGGTCACTTTAAGCCTAATGAAAATTAGTTTACCTTTCTTTAAGCATTTGCTATAAACTTTATAATTAATACATAAATAAAAGACCTTTTATAAAATGAACCAACCACCCTGTGCCTCTTGCAAACCAGTTGAAGTATTTGCAAAAAGAGAACAAGTGGCAGTTTTGGACTAGCACAAGAATCACCTCAACAATCTTTATAGAGTCATAGAGGTAAACAGCATGGAAATAGACCCTTTGATCCAACTTGACCAGATATCAAAATTAATACTAGTCCTATTTGCCTATATATCGCAAACCTCCCTGGAAACCCTTCTTATTCATATGTCCATCCAATTTTAAATGTAATTGCACCAGCCTCCACCACTTCCTCTGGCAGCTCATTTCATATATGTACCCACCTTCTGCATGAAAATATTTGCACACTTGGTCCCTTTTATATCTTACTCCTCTCACCTTCAATTTAAGCCCTGTGATGTTGGATTCTCCCACTCTTTGGAAAAGATCTTGGCTATTCAGCCTATTCATGCCCCTCATGATTTTATAAACCTCTATAAAGTCATCCCTCAGCCTCCGTTGTATAGGGAAAATAGAACCAGCCTAATCAACCTCTCCCTATAGCAACATAAACCATGGCAACATCCTTAGAAATCATTTCTGAACATTTTCTATAGCAGGGAGACCAGAATTGCATGCAATATCCCAACAGTGGCTTAACCAATGTCCTGTACAGCCAAAACATAACTTCCCAACTCCTATAATAAATTTACTTACCAGTAGAGGCAAGCATACCAAATGCCTTTTTCACTATCCTATCTACCAGCGAATCCACTTTCAAGGAATTATGAAGCTGCCCTCTAAGATCTCTTTGTTCAATGATACTCCCCAGGATCTTACCATTAAGTGTATAAGTCCTGCCCTGATTTGTCTTTCTAAAATGCAGCACCTCACATTTATCTAAATTAAACTCCATCTGCTAGTCCTTGGTCCATTGACCCATCTGATCAATATCCCATTGTACTCTGAGGTAGCCTTCTTTACTTGTGGCTGTACAGGTCATTAGTTAGGCCACTGTTGGAATATTGCGTACAATTCTGGTCTCCTTCCTATCGGAAAGATGTTGTGAAACTTGAAAGGGTTCAGAAAAGATTTACAAGGATGTTGCCAAGGTTGGAGGATTTGAGCTATGGGGAAAGGCTGAACAGGCTGAGGCTGTTTCCCTGGAGCTTTAGAGGCTGAGGGGTGACTTTATAGAGGTTTACAAAATTATGAGGGGCATGGATAGGATAAATAGACAAAGTCATTTCCCTGGGGTCGGGGAGTCCAGAAGTAGCGGGCATAGGTTTAAGGGGAGAGGGGAAAGATATAAAAGAGACCTAAGGGCCAACTTTTACACGCAGAGGGTGGTACATGTATGGAATGAGCTGCCGGAAGAAGTGGTGCAGGCTGGTACAATTACAACATTTAAAACATTTGGATGGGTATATGAATAGGAAGGGTTTAGAGGGGTATGGACTGGGTGTTGTCAGGTGGGATTGGATTTGGTTGGGATACCTAGTCGGTATGGACGGGCTGGACCAAAGGGTCTATTTCCATGCTGTACATCTCTATGACTATTCATTACACCTCTAATTTTGGTGTTGTTATCTGCAAACTCACTAACTACAACCCCTATGTTCAAATCCAAGTCATTTATATAAATTATGAAAAGCAGTGGACCCAGCGCCGATCCTTGTGCCATGCCTCTGGTCACAGGCCTCCTGTCTGAAAAGAAACCTTCCATCAGCAGACTCTCTACTTTACATTCGAGCCAGTTCTGTATTCAAATAGCTAGTTCTGCTTCTATTCCATGTGATCTAATTTTGTTAAGCATCTTACCATGAGGAACCCTGTTGCATGCCTTACTGAAGTCCATATACATCACATCCACCGCTCTGCACTCATCAATCCTCTTTGTTACTTGTTCAAAAAACTTAAATCAAGATAGTGAGACATGATTCCCCATGCAAAAAGCCATGTTGACTATCCCTAATCAGCCCAAATATATGTAAATCCTGAGGGACAGGCTTCTCTCCAACAAATTGCCCATCACCGATGTCAGGCTCACTAGTCTATATTCCTTACCACCTTTCTTAAATAGTGCTACCAAGTTAGCCAAACTCCTGGCATCCAGCACCTCGCCTGTGACTATCAATAATACAAATATCTCAACAAGGGGCCCAGAAATCACTTTCCTAGCCTCCCACAGAATTCTAGGGTACACCTAATCAGGTTCTGGGGATTTATTCACCTTCATGTGTTTTAAGAAGTCCAGAACCTCCTCATTAATAACATGGACATTTTTCAAGATGTCATCATCTACTTTCCCACACTTGGTATCTTCCATATCCTTCTCCACAGTAAACACTGATGTAAAATACTCATTTAGTATCTCCCCTACCTCCTGCAGTTACACACATAGGTGGCCTTGCTAATCTTTAAGGGGACCTATTCTCTCTCCAGTTACCCTTTTGTCCTTAATATATTTGTAGAATCCTTTGGATTCTCTTTAACCCTATTTGCCAAAGTTATGTCATGCCCCCTTTTTGCCCTCCTCATTTCCCTCTTACATATGCCCCTCCTGTCTTTGTACTCTTCTAGGAAATAATTCAATTTCTGCAGGCTATACCTGACATATGCTTCTTCTTACTCTTGACCAAAACCTCAATTTCTCCAGTCATCCAGCATTCCCTACACTTACTAGCCTTGCCATTCACTCTAACAAGAACCTACTTTCTTATCGTTATTTCATTTTTGAAGGTTTCCTGGATTCCAGCTCTCCCATTATCTGTGAACATCTGTCCCCAATCAGCTTTTGAAAGTTCTTGCCTAATACCAACAAAATTGGCCTTCCTCCAATTTAGAACTTCAACTTTTAGATCCAGTCTATCCTTTTCCATCACTATTTTAAAACTAATAGAATTATGATCGCTGGTCTCAAAGTCCTCCCACCTGCCATATCTTATTTCTGAAGAATAGATCAAGTTTTGCACTCTCTAATAGGTGCACCAACATACTGATTCAGAAATTTTTCTTCTACGCAATTAACAAATTCTCCTTTAGTCAAGCCTTAAACACTATGGCAGTCCCAATCTATGTCTGGAAAGTTGAAATCCCCTCTCATAACCACCTTATTTTGTTTTTACAGATAATGGAGTTCTCCTTACAAAGTTATTTCTGAATTTCCTACTGTCTATTGCATTGGGGGGAGAGCTCAATGATACAATCCCAATTAAGTGATCATCCCTTTCTTAGTTCTCATTTCCATCCAAATAACCTCCCCAGATGTATTCCCAGGAATACCCACCCTAAGTACAGCCATAATGTTATCCCTAATCAAAAGAATGCCACACCTGTCCTCTCGCTCCCATTTCAATCCTTTCTATAACATCTATTGCCTGGAACATTAAGCTGCCAGTCCTGTGCATCCCTGAGCCACATCTCTGTAATTGCTAGGTTATCCCAGTCCCATGCTCCTAACCATGTCCTGAGTTCATCTGCCTTACCTGTTAGGTTTTTTGCATTGAAATAAATGCAGCTTGATTTATCAGTCGTACCTCATTCTTTACTTTGTTCCTGCCTGCCCTGTCTGTTTGACTTACCCATTTTCCTAAGCAGCTCAAGCAAATCTCCCCGCTAGTATATTAGTTCCCTTCCAATTCAGATGCAATACGCCCTTTTTACACAGGTCACTTCTACTCCATAAGAGATTCCAAAGATCCAAAAATGTGAATCCTTCTCCCCTGCATCAGTTCCTCAGCCACATATTCATCTGCTCTATCCTCCTATTCCTACCCTCACTAGCTCATGGCACTGGGAATAATCCAGATATTACTACCCTCAAGGACCTACTTTTTAAATTCCTGTCTAGCGTCCTATATTCTCTCCTCAGAATTTCATCCTTTTCTCTTCCTAGTTCTTTCGTTTCAATGTGTGCAATGACCTCCTGATGGTCCCTTTCCCCTTTGAGAATATTCTGCACCCTCTCCAAGTTATCTTTGATCCTCGCACCAGGGAGGCAACACAATATTCTGATGTCTTGCTGTCAGCCACAGAATTGTCTGTCTGTGCCCCTGACCAAAGAGTTTCCTAACACAATCGATCGCTTGGCACCTGGCATACCTCCCATTACATGAGATCTAGTCCTGGGACCAGAAACCTGGCTGTCAGTGCTACATTCCCCTGAGAGTTCATCACCCCCTAAGTTTTCCAAAAACATACTTGTTTGAGATGGGGATAGCTACAGGAGACTGCTGCATGACCTGCCTCCCTCTCCTATCTCTCCTGGAGGTCACCCATCTACCTGACTGTATCTTTGGTTTATCTCTTTCCCTACAACTGCCATACAACACATCTTCTAGTTCTTGTAAATTCCTCATTGACTCTAACTACCAGTCCAACTGATCCATGCAACCAAAACACACCTCCTGCAAACAATCATTGGTAACATGGAAAATGTCCTGAAACTCCCACATTCCTCAGCAGGAGCACACTCTACCAAAGGCCATCTTTGGACCTTAGCAATCCATAGATACAGGTGGCATCTTCTGCTTTTCTAGCTTTCAATTCCCTCTCCAAGTCTTCATAGTTATTGGCCTGTCTACTGCATTTTAATCATTTGTACTTTTGAAATCTTCCAAGCCCCTGTCCTGCCCTTGAAGTCTCATCATTTCAACCAAGCCCCGTCTCTTATTTTAACTTCACATTTTGTCACTGAAGGCTTTTACTACCCCTCCCATCAGGTGCCACCATAAGGCTTCAATTCCAGCCTTGAAGACGGTGTGGGTTTCCTCCAGGTGCTCCGTTTCCTCTAACTGTTAAAAGATGAATTGGCCATGCTAAATTGCCCCATAGTGATCAGGGATGTGCAGGCTAAATGCTTTAGCCATGGAAAATGTGGGGTTATGGGAATAGAGAGGCTATGTTTGGGTGAGATTATCTGTGGTGGGCCAGTGCAGACTCGATGGACCGAACTACCTCTTACCGCGCTGTAGGAATACTATGTTTCTATCACTCAATAAGGCTCTTCAACTCCTTAGGTATTGTAACGCTCATTTATATCTCTACATAGGTTTTCAAATACTGCTCATTCTAAACTGGTGTCTTCCTTCTGAAGGCATGTGTTCTGTTACATCATTGATTTACATGAATCCCATTATACTGCAATCTTTATTGCTATTCTTTGCTTCCTGTCCATTAAGCAATCCATTACCCATGTTAATAAAATTACTTGACTCCATCAGACTTTATTTTGTGTATTAACTTTTTGTGACCACCGTATAAAATTCGTTTTAAAAATCCTTAGCACAGCTACGTGTTTGTCTTCGGTGAACCTACTAGCTACATCATCATAAAATGAACAACCTTTGTCAAACACTATTTCCCTTTTGTAAAATCATATTGGCATTGATCATATTATGATTTTCTGAGTGCATTGTTAAGACTCACTTCGTAGATTCCAGCACTTCCCTAATGAATAACATCAGGCTAACTGACCTGTAGTTCCTTGTTTTCTCTCTCCTTCTCTCTCTCGCTCAACTTTCTTGAATAGCATTGTTAAATTTGCTAATTTCTAAGCATTTATAGAATTTGAGAAAATCATGACTAGTGCATCCCCTATCTCTGCAACTACTTCTCTTAGAATTCTAGTATGTAGGCTATTAAGTCTTTTGAACTTGTCGGCTATTAATCTCTCGTGTGTTTCTCTTTTTTTTTCCCCCTCTGTTTCTACAGATTAGCTTAATTTACTCCTCTTTAATAGTCCCCAGGTTTCTGTCCATTTATGGTCTGTGATTTATGCCTTCTATTGACAAGGCAGTCTGAAGATTTGTTCAATATTTTACCATTTCCTCTTTAGAAAAATTGTCATAATCTGATTTGACATTCCTGGCTAGTTTATTCTTATATTGTTTGCTCCCCCCTTTTTAAACCAACCTTTGATGTTTTTTCATTCATTTCTAAAAACACATACAATCCTCAGAATTATTACTATTCTTGCAAAATTATAAGTCTCCTCTTTTAATCTAATGCTACCCTTCACTTCTTTAAGGAGAATTTGTGACAGAAATACCATTGAATGGAACACAAAGCAATAGCAGTCAGACGATAATGTGTGTTATGAATTAGTCTGATTTGCTTACTGTGCAAAATAATACTCAAAACAGGTCCAGAGTTACAGTTCAGATTTAGTTCAAGAAAGCTGTTTCCCATTCTCTTAGTCAAGTCATTTATATTAGTTTCACAGCCATCCTAAAAGTTGGTACTCCGTTGCTTCATAGCGTTGCCTAAGGAAGACAGACAAAGAACATATGCCGAGCACCTCATGTATTGCCAAAGCTATGTACATGTTGGATATGTTCATTAAGTTGTGATACTTGCATTTACAAGAGCTCTGTCCCTCTAAGACTCTTGCAGACTGTCACCTCCACCTTTCACATTTTTCTGTCTACCACTACCTCTTCATACCCATAGATCTTCTGCTAGAAAATAGAATTTTCAACACCATGCAAATATGATGCACCAGGCTACTCTAATGATCCATAATAGGCAACATATTACAGATATTTTCTAACCCTCCTGGTCAATGATGTTATTACATATCGCTGGAGTAGGTATAACTTGAACCAGGTCACTACCACTGTACTACAACAACGTTCAAACTGCACATTTTCTATAGGTTTTTTTATTGAGAAAAACTGAAGTTTTTAAAGATTTTTTTTACAAAAGTACAAAAGTATAAACACCAATACAAAATTAAATAAAATAAGAAAGAAATAATAACCAACACAGAAAAAGATAAAAACCCAATTACTGATCTTACCATCTTACCTACAAACAACCAAAACATGAAATAAGATATCATATATTACTAGCAATAAACAACAGAATAATTAAATAACTAAGTACATGCTCAAAATAGGTTTACGTTAAGTCATAATGAGACCCGTATTATTCCTCCTCCCGGGGGTCCCCAGACCAGCCAGAACCACTACCACAACCATCAAAAGCCTTGGACAATATGGTAAAAATATCAGTGTCAATATAGTTCAAAACGGGCTGCCATATTTTATAGAATAATTCAGTTTTTTGGTGCACCATATTTGTGAGGAAGTCAAGGGGGATATATTCCATGATTAACCTGTGCCAGTTCGAAAGCCCTGGCGGGCCTTCAGCTGCCAAATTCACTAAAATATTTTTCCTTGCTCAAAAGGAGAGAATTGAAAATAGTTTCCTCCCATGCACGTCCAGGGAGGGAAAATTTAAAAAGCCCAAGAGTAGAGACACTGGATCCAATCTAATCTCTGTACCAAGATCTGTGTCAAGGCATTCATTACTCTGTCCCAATACCTGCGGATCTTATGGCATGTCCATAGACAATGCGTGAGAGTGCCAACTTGTATTTTGCATTTAGGACACATTGGGGATGCTCCTACCTTAAATTTTGAGAGTCGTTCAGGTGCTCTATGAGCCTGTGGAGTATCTTTAATTGAATAGCTTGAGCTCTATTACAAATAGAGATCTTTTTGGCATTTTCCCAGATGTCCTCCCACATTTCTAAAGAGATTTCTAACCCCAATTCTTGGTTCCATGTTTTAAATAATCGTTCCATGTCTTTTGATATCTCATTATATAATGAGTGATAAAGAGTACTGACCGAGGGCAGCCCCATCAGCCATAGCACTTTTCTTTCCCTATCCGATTTGTTGGGATTGCTTATCAATGTGGTCTTCTTTTGTGCATAATCTCGTATTTGAAAATACCAATAAAAGGTCCCTGTTAGGCAGTCCAAACTTCTGGTGCAATTGCTCAAAAGACATCATAACCTCCCCATCGAACAGGTCCTCCAAGCAAGAGATGCCTCTGAACTTCCAAATTTTAAAGTAGCATCTGTCAGCCCTGGCTGAAATCCCGATGCTCCCCTATAGAGTATAAGGGGAGGTTTTTTGCAAGTTACCCTCATCTTGTCGCATTATCCTCCAGGCTTTAATTGTATTTAATACAATAGGGTTTTTTGCAATAGTCCATAATAGCTCTCATCTTATCCATAAATAGAAGATTGATGAGGGGACACTTTGCTTGGGAGGTCTCAATGTCTAACTAAGTTGGTTATGGGTCACAAAAACTGCACATATTTTAATCCACCTCCATTAAAAGGTTTTCTGCATGGCTAATCTTCAACCTTGATGTACATCGTTAACCCGTACTCGCAAAAGCAAATAACTCATGAACTCTGAGGGAGGAAGCATATTTCCAGTGCACTGTATTTTGTGAATTTGCTCCATTATTGAATTGTAGTTACACTAGTGGAAAAAGTGCTAATTTTTTTTGTCTGTTGAACCATCACCTGCAATATCAATGTGCAGCATAAACCTGGAACCATTACTGTACACAATCTCACTCAACTAATTTATACATTAGAAAAAGCTAACAGTCAATCATTTGCTCATATCAGAAGATTATCTATTTTGGATTCCAGCCTCTTTTGCAAATATTTCAAATAATTAAGTAGGTTTTCAAATTCTCATGCCTTGCCCTCAAGATAGAAGGTGAAAAATTCAGCATCCTGTGGCCTCCATTGTTACGAAAAGTAAAAATATTAAATCTTTGAACAAGTGCGCAAGGATAAATCCAACATTGGAACAGGAGAATTGATGTTTTGGGCACAAGCCCTTCATCAGGAACATCGATCCTCCTGGTCCTTGGATGCTGCCTGACTTGCTGTGCTTTTCCAGTATCACACTCTTGGCTCTGATCTCCAGCATCTGCAGTCCTCACTTTCTCCTAAATCTAACATTTACAAGCTATTCAATTTACCTCTGGCTATGAGAAATAGTCCAGGACAAAATTGGCAAATAATTGGGACAAATGTGGATTGATTAGGGAAAGTCAGCACTGATTTGTTAAACAGCAGTTTTTTTGTTTATATATTAGGAATACATGGAGGGGATATTGTGGTCGACATGGTGTATAACGAATGCAATTTGGCAGTCCATAATAAGCCACATAACAGACTTGGCAGCAAAGTTGAAGCTAATTGGAAGTGACAGCATGGATTCAAAGTTGGCTGAATGACAAGAAACAGAGTGGCAATGGACCTTTGAGACCAATGGACCTGGGCTGGAGGGAGCTGCACAATAAGGTGTTCCAGGAGCCACAATTAAGGGCTCTGCTTTACTTGATATATATTAATAACTTAGACTGGGATGTATACTTAGACTTGGATGTATATTTGGATTCTTATATAGAATGGCCAAGGACAGCAGACATTCAGAACACGAACATCTGTACGTTCCCCTCCAATTCGCACACATTCTGACCTGAAAATATATTGCCATTCCTTCATTGTTGCTTGGTCATAATCCTGGAACTACTTTTGAACAGCACTGCATATACACAAGATAGATTGCCACGGTTCAATACGGCAGCTCCCCACTCATTTTTAAGGATAATTAGAGATGGGAAGTAAACCTGCATCATCAGTGATGCTTCCATTTCCTGAGTAAATATGGATGAAAACATTGACAAGACTTTTGTTGAATGAAAGATTTCATGTTAATGAGTTGGTGAAATTAGAATTGCTCTCTTTAGAGAGAGGGACAAGACTTGATGGAGGCATTCAAAATCATATGATGATTTAGACAAAGTAGACCCAGGACACTAATGTGAGATAGTTGACAAAAGTACTAACAATAATATGAAGAGAAAATTACATAGACATTGACTGCTTAAGATCAGAAATGCATTGCCAGAAGGTGTGACAGAGATTTAATAATGGCTTCCAAAGAGGATTGGACAAACAGCTGCAGAGAAAAATATTTCAGGGCTATGTGGAAAGAGTGGGGGGAATTGGGACTAGGGGAATTGATTTGGCAGTGATTTAGCATGGATATGATGGGCCAAATTGCCACATTCTGTATTGTAACAAATTATGATTTACTAAATATTTCTTCTACAACTCCTGCATTCTCTTTCAATTGGCCTTTTCATTCTGAACATGAACATTTCCATTTACTGCAATTTGCAGTGGACACCACCAGGTGTCTTTGTTAGATGTTGATCAAGAGATTGGATTAGTTTGCCAATCATCCTGCTTATGCACCACTTTTAGTAGTATGGTAGAGTGGGAATCATTCATATGTGACATTGAAATACACAGTCTGTGAATTCACTTTAAATGGATATTTTATTGTTGAACCGAACAATGTCTGGAAGTACAGACAGTGACCTGGATCTGCCCGTCATCAAATTGTCAGAGGGCAGGCACCTCACCCAAGGTGTGTCATGGCCCTGTGAAAGTCATAAAGTGATAACCTCCTCAAGGTTGTCTTGGAAAGTTGAACCTCCACTTGGCAATTCCTCTTTTTCTTGGGATCCTTGAAAAAAAAATGTCTCCAGCTCAGACTTAGAGTCAGAGGCTTCAGGCACTTTCAAAATACTTCTCTGGATAGTTACCCAGGAAATGTTAAGGTGGGATTCTTCAGTCTAAGTTCTAAGTGACTGTCTAATTGACACCCTCACACCCCTGCAACCCCACTCACAATGAGTCTCTTGACCCTGTCCCTCTTATTCCTGATGAAGGGCTTATGCTCAAAACGTCGAATTCTCTATTCCTGAGATGCTGCCTGCCCTGCTGTGCTTTGACCAGCAACACATTTGCACCCATATCTTCACTCAACTACCCTTTCCTATGTGACAAGCATTTGACTAGCTCCCCCAATCCAACATGACAAGCCTTCACTAGGCTACCCCTAATCTACCTCATGTACCCCACCCCCGCCATTTAAACATGTCTCAATTTGACCTGATAACCCATCCCAACCCATTTACATCCATTCATTTCCATTGGACATTGAATTGTATTTTAGGGCAACTAGACTCTAAAACACAAAAGGCATGTCTTTTGTGCTGATTCGCTTCAGTTCTTCTGGCTGCTGTATTGGAAGTCTAGCATTTTAAACATGTCCAGGTTAAACAATTCTTTTGTCTGATTGGCATTGTACACAGTAGTAATGACATTTTCTCTCAAATTCCTTATCGAATTTGTTGACTAACTTATATTTATGACTGCTAAGTTTGGACATGAAAATATTCTCTTCATGTATCCCATCATTCCCAACTATGCAGATGTCTGGATAGCTAAGAGCTGAAAGCATTCCCATTCCTTTCACTTATCACTGAACTCACGAGGAACACTAATGGCAACTGCCACCAATAAAGTTTTGTAGAAAATTTTATTTCCAAAATGAAATGCCAGGATCAAGTTCAAGGGTATCTGCCAGTCTCTGCGTCCAAATAGCAATTACAAACCTGTTAAGCTTCAATTATATAATTTAGATGTCATTTATATCCCTTGGATAAAATTACATCCTTGTAATTCACCCCTGTCCATTAGCCTCTAAGTACACATCCTTATCAGCTGTTTACTACCCCCAACTGATCACATTATGTAACGATTTTAAATTAATGAATTGAAGTAAGACAATCCTGTTTGTTGTGTAATTTCAGTTTCTTTGCATACAGTACCAAAGAAACTGAAAATCGAATATGCGATGTTGAAACATATGTTTGTATGCGTGCTAAATTACAATGTTCTTCAGATCATTCTGACCGTTTAGTTTCAGGTTCTGTCCAAACATCTTTCCGGAAAGACATCTTTCTTTGAACAGCTAAATCTTTCACTTCATGTCGTCTGACTCAAAGGACGGTGAACGGCAGTCCATCTGTCGTTTGTAAGATTTAACCTTTGTAATTTGGAGTCAAGAACCATCCTTCAACACAAATAGATACGCACCGTGGAATCTAAAAGTGGATTACTACATCGGATAAATTATACATGTTATGAATTTTCTGACCAACTGTACTACAGCTTCAAAGGGAATGCAGGGTACTTTTATTTATTAAACAATGGCCTAGGTTCCGCTGCTTGAGTTCTATGAAACGCTCCGGTACCACAAACCATCCGAATGTTCAGAAGAGCAATCATCCGAGGATCGCTCCCTTTAATAAATACATCAGTTTCTATTTAGTATTGGGAACCGTTCCAATGAGGGCTTTCAAAGTTGCAGGGTTCGAATTGAAGTGCATGCAATCACAATCAACGGCTACCTACCAGAAATTGGGCATTCGGAATCACTTAAAATGCACCCTACATGGTGAGCAGTTATATATATAATATAAACATACCAACAAAATACAATTCAATTAACTTGGACTATGCTGAGCGCTGTGGGAATCTAACAGCAATATACATTTTATAGGCCTAAATGCAATCTCAGTGTGCAGCATGGACTAACCCATTCAATTAATTGTTAAAACATTCATCTTATCCGAATGGCAACAGAGACACATATTTAAACATATTTTACGAAAGCATCGAAATTCAAAGTGAGTCGCCTTTATGCAGGAAATAGGGATTTCAGATCAATAATATTTTGACATGACTAACGGAAATAAAAATGTCTTTATGAATATCGTCTTACTAGATGTTCCAAGATTAAATTTTTCTAAATAGGTAAGGAATGAGGGGAAAAGTTGTGAATCAAATATAATTCCTTTTCAAATTCTAGAACCTACACACTTGAATTATTGGCGTACACTAAGCAGTTAATTGAAAGTCCAAAAGGAACTAACCAGATTTAATTTTACCTTAACCTTGCATACGGCCGGATAATGGGACGCCCGAACCACGAACGGGATTATAAATGCACAAATGCCTAAAGAAATCAAGATAAAATACCTGATTATATCATCGCTGTGACCCAGAAAGAATTTTTGTTTATGTTCCCGCGTGTTATAAACCACTCCAACACCCGCAACGAAATAAACGATTTCCTTGGAAGCGGTATAGTAGAGATTGTTCCGACACTGATGTCCACGGTAGCCATAAACCCACTCCAAGCGCAGGTGGCAGTTCGGTGCCGCTCCATCAGCCATATCGCCTCGTCCCACTGTTACTGTCACTGTCACAGCGCGACGCCGGCCTTAGCTGAATATCTCCTCTTCCTAACCTTGTCTTCCCTTGCCTTTACAGCACCCGACTGAAGATGCGCGAACATTCAACAGTTGTCATGCATTTTATTTTTTCTCTCTCTGGTGCTCTCCCACGCACACTGTGCAAACACGAACGTCAGTAACGCATGACGTCAAACCCTTATTTATAAATATAATTTTTCTTCAACAAGATAGAGAGCCTTGCAAAAACCTCCGCGGGTTGACAGGTTGCCTTCGCTCTTCGTCTTTTGCCAGCTGTTGTATATCCAGCGCTTTAACACCTCCGCCCGCCGCGCGCATGTTTGTCCCCACCCACGCCAGCCGAGCCAACCACTTGTCGGCATCTTGCTGATGGACATTGCTGATAGCCAATGAGAAATCTAGTCCACACGTCAATCAGGCTCAGCTGCCGCCCACTTCCAGTCTCTCATCCTTTGGTGCTCCTGCCTGATTGTCACTGGCGGAGGAAAGCAGCAGGAGGCAGTAGGAAATAAGGGCTGATTTGATCAGCGGAACGATTAACTAATGGTGCGAGGCATCGACCTGGAGCCGTCAATCAAACCAGTTTTAAGGGGCTGGAAATCTTGAAACGGAGTGTGAAAAGACTAAGGCAGGCATGTGTGGGAAAATAGATCACAACCTTCCCAAGGTATAAACAATAATCGACTACGGTACTGTCACTAACCTCGTCTTGATGAAGGGTCACACAGTACCTGAAACTGTAGTACCGGAATACAGTACAGATGCATGTTACAAATTTGAAATAAAAGCAGAATATGCTGGAAGCTATTATCTATGCCTCCCCAGACACCATCTGACCTGCTGAATATTTCCAGCATTTTCTGCATCTATGGTTGAAACCTTTTTTTTAATCTTTGCTACCTGACCTGCTAAGTGTTTAGGCTTCTTCTGTGTTCTTCTTTTTCAGGTTTCCAATAGTCACAAATTTTATACTTTCTTTCCCTCGTCAGTTTAAAATATCTGCGTTCTTGACTTTTTAGATTAGATTAGATTAGACTTACAGTGTGGAAACAGGCCCTTCGGCCCAACAAGTCCACACCGACCCGCCGAAGCGCAACCCACCCATACCCCTACATTTACCCCTTACCTAACACTATGGGCAATTTAGCTTGGCCAATTCACCTGACTTGTTTTCATTTTTTCTCCAAACAAATCCAGCGAGTATTCACTTGTTTAAATGCTGAATAAATCATTTATCTTAGTGTCATAGTTCAATTTCTGAAATAATGAGAAAATGACATTGATGTGGCATGATTGACAAAACTAATAAATGAATATTCCGCATACAAGACTTATTAGAATATCCAGGGCGATTTAATAAAAATATTATGACATGCTTTACAAATGTATCAATTGCAAGATA
This sequence comes from Hemiscyllium ocellatum, assembly GCF_020745735.1. Lineage (NCBI taxonomy): Eukaryota > Metazoa > Chordata > Chondrichthyes > Orectolobiformes > Hemiscylliidae > Hemiscyllium > Hemiscyllium ocellatum. The sequence continues at coordinate 86,024,411 of NC_083408.1, forward strand.
CTGTTCATGTAAGTAAAAGAATGTACTTCTTCCTGCAATGATATTTAAACACACAGGCAGCGCTTTTATTTTACGAATGGTCATTGATACTGACAACTGGAACAAGCTGATTGACAAGTCACAGGGAAGCTCAAGGTCGTAATCACTACCGTGCTTTAGATTGCCGGTTTTAAAAATCACACCAAATGTAATTATAAACAAAAAAGAAAACGTCACGCAGCTTATCATGATGACTGTATTTTGTGGTAAATATTATTCCATATGTAGTTGCGCTTCTTCCCAGCGCAAGATATATAAAATTGCAGCTGCTTCTCTGTTGGGCAGTGATATGGCCACCGTGTGGTTTGCTAGGACCCCGGGAAGCCGTTGCTGGGGGTGACGGAGGTAGGCCCCGATTCAGTCCTCGGGGATTGGAGTACGATGGGGCTGGATATGGATCCGATGTTTCTGGCCTGGAGTTATTTCAGAAGGCGCAAGTTCCAATTCTGTGCTGATATCTGTACGAAGCTGCTGGAGAGCAACCCGTATGATCAGGTAGTGCAGAAGCGGTAGTGCCATTAAGACAGAATTTGTCACAAATGTTTTACCCTTTCGTGATCGATACACCAAAAAGTCGAGGAGAAATCTGTGCAGGATTGCCTAATGTTGATCGGGCGAATGGTGCGTGCTGCATGACTGAGTTATACCACGAACAGCGAAGTGAAATGCGAGCTCCAAATCATCATCGGAAATACACTACAATAAATTTATAATATCGAGAAAGCATTTTGGGAATTCTTTGTCAGATTAAAAAACGAATTCCTCCGTCTTTCATTTGCTCTTAGGTCTACGCATGTGAAGACTCGTTTCCTTAGAACGAGTCCGCTCACAGTTTTATTTAATCTAGATTTTTAAAAAAAAAGTAGTTCCTTGGACTCAACCTTTTTGAGATTCAGTCGAATTAAGGTACTAACACTGATTATTGCAACAATATTTCCTCAATTCAGCAATTCCTTTTCAGCTATTCTTTAAGTATCTACTGACTTTATTTAACCAAACAAATGTATATACAAAATAACTTCATGAAAAAAGCTATGGGACTTTGGTGTATTTGTAAATGAATATTTTCTTGAAGAAAATGTATGGTTTCCTGCAATGTTTTTATTCAGTTTCATATGTTTTACATATTAATGTTTTTTGATGCATTGTTTCAATTCAAAATGCCCTTTGTAATTCGTCATGAATCAATTCCTTATTTTACATCTCTGGATATAGAGAAATTAAAATAATGCAATCACTTCATTTTATGCAGTCATGTGCTTAGATCAATATGTGGAATTAGAAATCACTTTCCTGGGGTTAAATATTGTCAGACCACTGCATAATATTTGAAAATACAAAATATTGATTGATAAAACCTGAAAACAGCATAATGTAACTGTTGTATTTCCTTATGTGTTATCTCTGGGTGTCTTTTTTTGAAAAAAAACAAGTCCAAAGTATGATCAATTTGTTGAATTATAGCAATAATTATGGAGTAGTTGCTTCCTGTATCATTGCTCAAAGGAAAACATCAATGAGTGTGAACAGGTAGATTTTACCCACCAACCAGTGGTCAATAGAAGCGAGTTTGAGGCAGCAGTTGCAATCATAGTTAATTTGCTATGAAACAGGAAAAACACTCGCAGTTATTAATTCCATGTCAATCCTTTAAGTTTCAGTTAAGTTGCATTTAATTGTGTTTTTACTTTAAAATTAGGCTAATTTTTTTTTCCTGTGAAGAATTTGATGTGCTCATACCAAAATGCTAGATTTAAGTCCCTTCAGTCACTTTATTGGTGAAAAATTACTATGTCCATTACTCGATGGTTTTCTGTCTCTCTCTCTACGGGTTCAGTCATAAATATGAAAGGATCAAATCAAATTAGAGGAGAATTAAAACAAGTGGATTGGCAGATAATATTTACATAATTTCAGGAGACAAATGCAGTAACTTTTTGTTTTGAAAGCTCATATGAAGTAAGTAGAAATAAATACCTAAGATCATATAGGAAAAATGGATTAACAAACAGAGGAAGAAATACCCTACTAAAATCTTGTACTTCAAAACCATAAGATGTATGAGCAGAAGTAGGCCATTCAGCCCATTGAGTCTGCTCCACCATTCAGTAAAATCATGGCTGACCTAATATTCCTACTACCATGCCTTTTCCCTCTAGCCTTTAATTGCCTTACTCATTAAAAAAATCTGTCTATCTCATCTTTTGAATATAATGAATGAATCAGCCTCAAGCCCTCTGCAATAAAAATTCATTGAATTCACTCCCCTCTGAGAGAAGAAATTTCTCTTCACCTGTTTTAAATATCCAACCCAGGCATTATGCCCTCCCCTGGGAAAACAATCTTTCCAAATCTAGGTTAAAACTCACACAACAGCATGTTATAGTCCAACAGGTTTAATTGGAAGCACACTAACTTTCGGAGCGACGCTCCTTCAAGGAGCGTCACACCGAAAGCTAGTGTGCTTCCAATTAAACCTGTTGGACTATAACCTGCTGTTGTGATTTTTAACTTTGTACACCCCAGTCCAACACCGGCATCTCCAAATCATCTCCAAATCATTTCCAAATCCACCCTGTCAAGTCCTCTAAGAACCTTGTAGAATGAAGTTGCCACTCAGTTTTCTAATTTTCAATGAATGCAGCCCAACCTATTCAACATCTCCTCATAACACAATCACTCCTGTCTGGTATCAGCCAAGTGATTCATCTCTGGAGTGCCACCATTGCCGATTATATTTTTCTTCAGATAAGGAGACCAAAATTGTTCAGTTTTCCACCTGTGATCTGGCAAGTGCCTATGTAATTTTAGCAAAACCTCTCTTCTTCCATACTCCATTCCCTTTGAAAAAAGGCCTAAATTTAATTTCCTTTCCTTTTTATTACCTGCTGAACTACTAACTTTTTGTGATTCATGCAGTAGGATTCCTAAATCCCTCATGCTGCAGATTTTTGTAGTCTTTTGCCATGTAAATAATACTCAGCTCATCTAATGGGTGGTGGTATATATAGATCATATGGAATACAGGGAGAACTAGCCATTTGAATACAAAACTGGCTTGAAGGAGGGTTGCTTTTCAGATTGGAGGCCTGTGACCAGCAGTGTGCTACAAGGATCCATGCTCTGTCCACTGCTTCTTGTCATTTTATATAAATGATTTGGATGTGGACATGAGATATATGATTAATAAGTTTGTAGATGACACCAAACTTGGAAGTGTAGTGGACAGTAAAGAAGGCAATCTCTGTGTACAACAGGATTTTGATCAGATGGGCCAATGGGCTGAGGAATGGAAGATGAACTTTAATTTAGATAAATACGAGGTGCTGTGTTTTGGAAAGGCAAATCTGGGCAGGGCTTGTACACTTAATGGTAAGATCCTGGGGAGTATTGCTGAACAAACAGACCTTGGAGTGATGGTTCATAGCTCCTTGAAAATGGAGTCGCAGGTAGACAAGATAGTGAAGAAGGTGTTTAGTGTGCTTGCCTTTTATTGGTCAATGCATTGAGTACAGGAGTTAGGAAGTCGTGTTGCAATTGTACATGACAGTGGTTAGGCCGTTTTTGGAATACTGCATTCAATTCTGGCCTCCGTGCTGTCATAGGGTGTTGTGAAATCGGAAAAGACTTACAAGGATGTTGTCAAGGTTGGAGGGTTTGAGCTACGGAGAGAGGCTAATAGCTTGGGGCTATTTTCCCGTACGTGTCAGAAGCTGCGGACCTTTTATAGAGGTTAATTAAAATCATGAGGTGATGGATAGGGTGAATAGACAAGGTCTTTTACCCGTGGTGGCTGCAGTCCAAAACCAGAGGGCATAGGTTCAAGGTGAGAAGGGAAAGATTTAAAAGGGACCGAAGGGGCAACATTTTCACCCGGGGGGTGATGCGCATATGGAATGAACTGCTAGAGGAAATGGTGGAGACTGGTACAATTACAACATTTAGAAGGCATCTGGTTGGGGATGTAAATAGGAAGGATTTAGAGGGATACCAAATGCTGGCAAATGGACGAGTTTTATTTAGGATATCTGGTTGGCATGGACGAGTTGGACCGAAGGGTCTGTTTCCATGCTGTATGTCTCTGACTCGAAGTTGCCTTCCTAAAAATGCCACCCACCCCACCATGGGTTTCTATCTTATATAACATTAGGCTATGTTTAGCGCTTTCTGAAAATCCAAATGTATTATATCCACTACTTCCCCACTATTTATCCTGCTTGTTAGAGGAACAGATAAGTCTGTAAACATGGTGAAAACAATGACTGCAGATGCTGGAAACTAAATTCTAGATTAGAGTGTTGCTGGAAAAGCATAGCAGTTCAAGCAGCATCCGAGGAGCAGGAAAATCGACGTTTCGGGCAAAAGCCCTTCATCAGGAATCGATGAAGGGCTTTTGCCCGAAACGTCGATTTTTTTTTCCCCCCTGCTCCTCGGATGCTGCCTGAATTGCTGTGCTTTTCCAGCAACACTCAATCTAAAGTGTGTAAACATGTTGATAGACATCAAATGTTTTCTCAGATTGCAAAATAAAATATGAGAAAGCATAGACTGATGTAACAGAATAGCTCTCTTTTTAAATGAAAATGAGGGGCCTGCTGGAGAAAATTATAGCATTGACCTATTTTTCTAATCAACCTGTTCAGAAGTTATTACGCATCTCTGAAGCAGGTGGGACTTGAACACAGTCCTCCAGTCCAGGGTAGGGACACTACCACTGTGGAAAATTATAGCATTAAAATATATTCAAAACATCATATTAGCACATTATGGTAAACACTCCTTATATCTACTTCCTGAAGATATTCACAAGAGAAAACACAAGTGTCACGCTTCTAGAAAGGGAGGGTGGGAACAGTAAAAAAAGAGTACAAGGCCCAAATTCATTATCAAGTCCTAAAACATACAAATCTCTTGAATTGGATGACATTTATGCCAACAAGAAGATTTTGAGATAAAAGCAAAAGACTGCGAATGCTGGAGATCTGAAACAAAACAGTGTTGGAGAAACTCAATCAGTTTAGTAGCATCTATGAAGAGCGAAACACCATTAATAGTTAAAGTCTGGTATGGCTCCGAGGTTAGAAGATTAGGCAATTGTGTGTGTGTGTGACCACTGCTAAGTGACAGGCTTTAACTGCCCTTTTCCTATGAGCTATCTGGAATAGCAACCTGAATTATGAATATAAAAGCAGCAAAAGTAAAATAGACATCACTTTCCCCTGCCACCGCAGGAACTGTAAAACCTGTGCCCATACCTCCTCCCTCATTTCTATCCAAGGCCCTAAAGGAGCCTTCCGCATCCATCAAAGTTTTACCTGCACATCCACTAATATCATTTATTGTATCCGTTGCTCCCGATGCAGCCTCCTCTACATTGGGGAGACTGGGCACTTCCTAGCAGAGCGCTTTAGGGAACATCTCCGGGACACCTGCACCAATAAACCACACCACCCCATGGCCCAACATTTCAACTCCCCCTCCCACTCTGCTGAGGACATGGAGGTCCTGGGCCTCCTTCACCACCGCTCCCTCACCACCAGACGCCTGGAGGAAGAACGCCTCATCTTCCGCCTCTGAACACTTTAGCCCCAAGGCATCAATGTGGACTTCAAGAGTTTCCTCATTTCCCCTTCCCCCACCTCACGCTAGTTCCAAACTTCCAGCTCAGCACTGTCCCCATGACTTGTCCGATCTGCCTAGCTCCTTTTCCACCTATCAACTCCACCCTCTCCTCCCTGATCTATCACTTTCATCCCCTCCCCCACTCACCCATTGTACTCTATGCTACTTTCTCCCCATCCCACCCTCCTCTAGCTTATCTCTCCACGCTTCAGGCTCACTGCCTTTATTCCTGATGAAGGGCTTTTGCCCGAAACATCGATTTCGTTGCACTTTGGATGCTGCCTGATTGCTTGCTTTTCCAGCACCACTGATCCAGAATCTGGTTTCCAGTATCTGCAGTCATTGTTTTTACCACATCAATGTATCTGGGCATTTCATGAGCATCCTTTGGTGGATATAGTCAATTGTCATTTGCTTTGAATGCTTATGTAAATGTGTACTTTCTGCACCCCAAACCTTCACTTGGGGTGTCAACTAATAGCACATCCATCATAATTAACAACTTGTTAATTATTCTTTGTGTAATGGTAGTATTTAGGAAGATCCAAAGTCACAGCATCTTTTTTTACATTTATTTTGGAAGTAAAAGTAAGCATGATTGACTTCCTTCAATTCTGTGTAACATAATTAAATTGTTCATCAAAAGTAAGCTTGAGGTTTATCCATGCAACAACCTCACAAACAACAATGGTTAAGTGGGGGAAAAAATAGGTCTGATTTTAATTTCTTTAAGAAAGTTGATTTAATCTACCATTATGGTAAAACCAAGACATTGATCTTGATTTTGCATATGTAGTGATAGTGTTCACTTTCATTACTCAGTGAAACTGACAGTGACTTATGATATCTGCACAAGTGCGGGGAAACCGAGGAATCCACAAGTAGTTGTACCTGATTTCCTGCTTCTTCAGAGATGTGCTTTTGATGGAAATCACTAGTACTTTCACTTTAATTGCCATTATTCTTTCTCTAAAAGCCCTTATTTTTAAAGAAAAAAGTTGTTGAATTAAGTGATTTTTAAATGGCCTAATATTCCATTACTGCCAAACAATCTTTCTATCTGAGAAGCCATTTTATATCAACAAAATGTTAAGTTTCTCCATTCATTCCTTGATAAAATATCAGGATACTTAATTTTAAAATATTGATTTCAATATTTCAGCTTCCATGCATGTGTTTCATCTTTATTTGTTTTTCTGTAAGATTATAAAGTGAATGTTAAAAAAAAACTTGTTACTTTAAGAATTATTCAATCAGCAATCAGATTGGCTAACTAATGTTACACCCCAGAGATCCCCCTCCAGTTGACGTCATAACGAAATTAACGTTAGGTAAAACCCGCATCTCATGGATGTTCAGCATGAGATTAGCTGTGAGCACAATCAGTTCTTGCTGTTTGAAAAACTTAAGCTATTGTGTGCTTAAATGTCCAAAATGAATTTGATAAACTCTCAGACTTTTAAATGGATTTTAAAGCATGGTAATTGAGGGAAAAACTGGGGAATCGGTTTTTCAAAACATTACTGAAGCAAGTTGAACATTGGGCAGACAATTGAATGCAGACAAATGGAAAGTACAGTACCTGAAGCATAAACATGGAGAAATTCTTGATGAAGGGCTTATGCCTGAAACATCGGTTCTCCTGATCCTTGGAGGCTGCCTGACTGGCTGTGCTTTTCCAGCACCACACTCTTCAACTCTGATCTCCAGCATCTGCAGTCCTCACCTTTTTCTCTATATAGTTTAAAACCATATGATACTAGTCTGAAAAAGGTCTGAATTTGTCAGACTGTGACCCCAATTGCAGTTGCCTAGAAATTTAATGCTCAAGAGATCTGAACAATGTCCCGTAATAGCAGTAAATATGAACTATAGAATTTAAACTATCATCTGATTTTTAGCCTGTGAAAGGTCTCAGTTATAACGCAAGTTTTTAAAAAGGTCAAACTAAATTGACTGCAGTACTCACCTGGCCACAGATTTAGGCAAAATTCAGGAGACCCATGTGGAGTGAACAAAGCCACCTGCACTAAAATTACCATTTTTGTCTAAAGTAATTGAAATAAGGCAACTGAATCAACATCAAGAAATTCACATATGCTGTTTAATTCACATTTGTATAATTTCACAAATTGGAAGATGAAAAGCTTATCTATCAGTTATCTGGTTTGGAAAGACAATAAAGCTGGGCTTCAGATTACACACCTAAACTATATTTCGACAGTTGCTTTCTTCATCAGAGCCGAAAAAAGAACATGGGTTTATAATAGCAGAATGTTTGCACTCTTTCTACCTGGTTCCTTCATCTAGAAAAAGCAGTGACCAGTGGAAAGCACCTTGTGAAAATTTACCATACACTGAGAACTCTGCCACCATATTCTGCTTATGGATATGAGTCAACAATTAATCAACTGTGGCCCCAGATTTTAAAATCCAGCATCTCAAGGACTTCTAAATTGTGTAACTCTATTTCTCACTATACCAGACACATACAAAATACATATAAGTTATTAAATGTATTTTTTTCTGTTAATGGACAATAGATTCCTCTTTTTCTCAAGAAAACCTTGGTAATTGGCTCGATCATTTGCCGGCAAGTTGTGTTTTAATTGAAGAATAACTTTGCTAAAAAGAAACTATAAGATTATTTGCTTTGACCATCTGTAAGTGGGTTTAAGAGGAGAGCTGATACTTTTCCCGCCTTCTTTTCAGTCACAAATAAATATTCAGGCATTACTCTTCTAGAGATGTATAAGAAAATTGGCATTTCAATATAAATTAAACTGTGCAAGCAAAATTTAGCATTAAAAGTCAAGTTTGAGAAACAACAAGGATTCATACTTGAAACATTTTACTCATAACCATGAATGATAACCAGTTGGAATGGACTTCTGTGCATTATTGAGATACAAACTCTGTAATTTTGGTGAAAGTGACCACAACTGCCTCACATTCTACATAGCTATGGAGAAGGAGAGGATTAGGCAAAATGGGAGGATATTTAATTGGGGAAGAGGAAACTATGATGCGATTAGACTTGAGTTGGGAAGCATGGATTGGGATCAATTGTTCCATGGTAAAGGCACTATAGACATGTGGAGACTGTTTAAGGAACAGTTGTTGCAAATGGTGAATAAATATGTCCCTCTGAGACAGGCAAGAAGTAGTAAGATAAAGGAACCTTGGATGACGAGAGCGGTGGAGCTTCTCGTCAAAAGGAAAAGATTAGATTAGATTACTTACAGCGTGGAAACAGGCCCTTCGGCCCAACAAGTCCACACCAACCCGCCGAAGCGCAACCCACCCATTCCCCTACATTTACACCTTTACCTAACACTATGGGCAATTTAGCATAGCCAACTTACCTGACCTGCACATCTTTGGACTGTGGGAGGAAACTGGAGCACCCGGAGGAAAACCACGCAGACACGGGGAGAATATGCAAACTCCACACAGGAAGTCACCTGAGTCAGGAATTGAACCCGGGTCTCTGGTGCTGTGAGGCAGCAGTGCTAACCACTGTGCCACCATGCCGCCCACTTACAGGGTAGCTTACATAAGGAAGCTAGGGTCAAGCTCAGCTCTACAGGATTACAGGCAGGCGAGGAAGGAGCTTTAAAATGGTCTGAGGAGAGCCAGGAGGGGGCATGAGAAAGGCTTGGCAGAACGGATTAGGGAGAACACAAAGGCATTTTACACTTTTATGTGAGGAATAAGAGAATTATCAAAGAAAGAGTAGGGCCGATCTAGGATAGATAGCATAGGGAATTTGTGTGTGGAGTCTGAGGAGGTAGGGGAAGCCCTAAATGAGTTTTTTTGCTTCTGTCTTTACAAAAGAAACAAACTTTGTAGTGAATGAAACCTTTGAAGAGCAGGTGTGCATGCTGAAATGGATAGAAGCTGATCTGCTGAAAATTTTGTCAAACATTAAGATTGACAGGTCACCAGGCCCGGACCAGATTTGTCCTCGGCTGCTTTGGGAAACGAGAAATGTAATTGCTTCGCCACTTGCGAAGATCTTTTCATCCTCGCTCTCCACTGGAGTCGTACCTGAGGACTGGAGAGAGGCAAATGTAATTCCTCTCTTCAAGGAAGGAAATATGGAAATCCCTGGCAATTACAGACTAGTAAGTCTCACATCTGTCGTCTGCAAGGTATTAGAAAGGATTCTGAGGGATAGGATTTATGATCATCTGGAAGAGCATGGCCTGATTAAATGCAGTCAACACGGCTTTGTGAGGGGCAGGTCATGCCTCACAAACCTTATCGAGTTCTTTGAGGATGTGACTAGAAAAGTTGATAAGGGTTGAGCTGTGGATGTGGTGTATATGGACTTCAGCAAGGCATTTGATAAGGTTCCCCATGGTGGGCTCATTCAGAAGGTCATGAAGAATGGGATTCATGGGAACATAGCTGTCTGGATACAGAATTGGCTGGCCAACAGAAGACAGCGAGTGGTAGTAGAAGGAAAATATTCTACCTGGAAGTCAGTGGTGAGTGGTGTTCCACAGGGCTCTGTCCTTGGGCCTCTATTGTTTGTAATTTTTATTAATGACTTGGATGAGGGGATTGAAGGATGGGTCAGCAAGTTTGCAGACAACACAAAGGTTGGAGGTGTCGTTGACAGTATAGAGGGCTGTTGTAGGCTGCAGTGGGACATTCACAGAATGCAGAGATAAGCCGAGAGGTGGCAGATGGAGTTTAACCTGGATAAATGCGAGGTGATGCATTTTGGAAGGTCAAATTTGAAAGCTGAGTACAGGATTAAGGATAGGATTCTTGGCAGTGTGGAGGAACAGAGGGATCTTGGGGCGCAGGTACACAGATCCCTTAAAATGGCCACCAAGTGGACAGGGTTGTTAAGAAAGCATATGGTGTTTTGGCTTTCATTAACAGGGGGATTGAGTTTAAGAGTTGTGAGATATTGTTGCAGCTCTATAAAACTTTGGTTAGACCAAAGTTTGGGAGAAAATTTGTAGCTCGGATGCTCGTTGTTGTGGTTCTGTTCGCCGAGCTGGGAGTTTTTGTTGCAAACGTTTCGTCCCCTTTCTAGATGACATCCTCAGTGCTTGGGAGCCTCCTGTGAAGCGCTTCTGTGATGTTTCCTCCGGCATTTATAGTGGCTTGTCTCTACCGCTTCCGGTTGTTAGTTCCGGACAGCAACTGACAACCGGAAGCGGCAGAGACAAGCCACTAAAAATGCCGGAGGAAACATCACAGAAGCGCTTCACTGGAGGCTCCCAAGCACTGAGGATGTCATCTAGAAAGGGGACGAAACGTTTGCAACAAAAACTCCCAGTTTGGTTAGACCGCACTTGGAATACTGTGTCCAGTTCTGGTCGCCTAATTATAAGAAAGATGTGGATGCTTTGGAGAGGTTCAGAGGAGGTTTATCAGGATGCTGCCTGGACTGGAGGGCTTATCTTATGAGGAGAGGTTGACGGAGCTCGGACTTTTTTCATTGGAGAAAAGGAGGAGTAGAGGGGACCTAATTGAGGCATACAAGATAATGAGAGGCATAGATAGTCTCTGGCTATTGACTCTATTTCCCAGGGCAGAAATGACTAACGCGAGGGGTCATAGTTTTAAGCTGGTTGGAGGAAAGTACAGAGGGGATGTCAGAGGTGGGTTCTTTACACAGAGAGTTGTGAGAGCATGGAATGTGTTGCCAGCAGCAGTTGTTGAGGCAGGGTCATTAGGGACATTTAAGAGACTCCTTGACATGCATATGGTCACAGAAATTTGAGGGTGCATACATGAGGATCAGTGGTCGGCACAACATCCTGGGCTGAAGGGCCTGTTCTGTGCTGCACTGTTCTATGTTCTAACTGAAGAAATCATTAGGTGCAACTACTTGAGACTACAGTGATTTGAGTGGATAAATTTAAAATGTGTAAGTTTACTATTTCTCAATTATAATATTAGTGAAAAAATATTTCAAATAATGCAGAAGCATCCTTTAAGGATATGTCTTATCAAAGGCTACATTTTAATAGTTTGACATTAAATATTATTGAAAGGATTTTAGGCATCAAAAGATGTCCCACAGATAGGTTTAGGTGTAAGGAAAATGTAATAGAGGAACAGCTAGTATAAACATTAGTTCAATGTATTGAACCAAACATTTCTGAACTGTTCAGGCTCAAGGGCCATGACATTTTTTGTTCTATAATATAGTTTAATTATTGATCTTGGAAATATTAATTTTATTTTCCGACAGATTTATATTGTTTTCTTACAGCATACTTTCTTTAAGATACTGTCAGCTTTCATATGGCACTTTATTTTAATATTACTTTCATTTGTTTGAACTTCTCCAATTTTCCTAAAGAAACAGACTAAGCCTCCAACTTGACCAAGTTCTTAGTTTTAAGATAAGTTCAGGTTTGATCTTTGTTTCTCAGCTATTAATGCACATTTTTCAATAACTGCTTTTCATGAATAGTGATAATATAAAACAGATGAGATTGATGTGCAGTGAGATTGGCTTGCTCAAATCAAGGCATACTCAGTCATGGAAGGTATACAATTTCACTATATTTCGTTTGCTGTTTTTTTTAATGACACATTTTATCTTTTGCAAACGTAACAAAGTAATTCTTCATTGACAACATTTTGCCCATGTTCTAAACAATGCAATGGTCATGCCAATGGGTGCCTGAATAATCTCTTCGCCTCCACTACCATCCTGTTCTCTATAAAAAGTTTTATAAATTACCTTTTTTAAATAACCATGTACAGAAAAAAAACTGAGCTGGACCTTCCAGCATGACAAACACAATCATGATGCCTTAAACATTATGATTGAACTAAAATAATTGTTTCTGAGGTAGAATACAAAACTCAGTATTCCCACACTCCTTTTCATTTGATCCCTTTTTCATTCCATTAGTGCAATATTCCAAAAAAATTCTTAATTAAATTGGACATGTTGGAAGTAAAATATTTGGTGAATATTTATTGGATACTCTACAGCATTGTGAAACCATTATTGTAAAATAAAATCTGTTGCTGATACTGTATATGCTGCATCTAGCCTACGGAACAATCCCTTCTCATTTCATGCCATTTTAAGATTTAATTTCCCCTTAATTTTCTTTTATTGACTTTGCTTTTTTTTTTCTTTTTAATGCATTTTTACTATTTATTTTGATACTTCAATTGCTTTTTTCCTAGTTTTTTTTCTTTTAGAATTTTATGATAAATTTGAGAATACTGACCTGTTATTTTGACAGGGGAGCAGACACAGGATCTTGTTGGGAGGAAAACACATCGACCAGGAGAAAAATGAACAGGTCCATGCTGACCATATACTAGATGACAGCATGTAGGAACCGTGGGTTAATCGGATTATATATGAGTAAATTAGGAAAAAAAAATACATTTGGAAATCAGAAACAAACGCAGGAAATGTTGAAAGACTGACCAGATCAGTTGGAAGTAGAGTTTTGGTTCAGGGATTGGGAGGGTTGAGATCCAGACTTGACCAATTGGCTTGGTTTAGCATAGCCACAATCAAGAATCCAATGCTATGTTGATGTTCACATCAGCCATGAAACCATCGCAAATGAAGATTGTGATTTAAGAATAATTATTTGTAGTCAATTTTATTGAGTCCTGTCTTACTATATTGGTCACATTGAATGTATTCAGGAGGGATATTGAGCTATGTCAATCAGTGGCTATAGAGAGAAAAAGAAAATTTCAAGTTAGAGAATTAGTCTTCCTCTGAAATCAAAAGCCAAAATATAGATAAGCCTTTTCATTGAATAAGAGGCAGAATAAAGAGAAAAAGTAAAATATTTTGTCCATCGTCTATCCTGCATTAGGCCCTGATCTCCCATTTGCCTATGTTTGAGAAGCTGCACTGCCTTCCTGTTGTCCAGATATTCAAATTTTAAAGGCCAGTTCTCATTTAAATAGCCAAGGTGGAAGGAGTGCATTGTCTGTCTCACTGCTCGACTGGTCACAGTGTGTTTTTAAATGTTTTGCCCAGTTATTAAAATGATCACTCTTATCATTTATATCTAAATTAGTTTAAGAATGGAAAAAGATTGACCCGATTTTCTTTAAATGACAATAATATTTGTCATATAACTAAGACGTTTTTGACAACATGCAAAGCTGATTAGCACAGCTGGAAATATTGAAGTATAAATATTTTCATTCTAAATAATCTAGCATATGCATGTGTACACACTATATTTTTAAAGGAAAAATAAACTTTCCCTGTAGTGATTAACTTGGTGGGGTATAAGAGGTGTTCTTTCGTCAAATGGTTCTTAATTCTGAGAATGAAAGAATAAAATATGAAATGTTCTTGATAGTTTTCGGTCTGGTCACTTTGCAGACTAGACATATTCAGGTGTCAATAGGATCTTTGCAGTATATATTCACGAAATGTCAAAAGTAAGTCCCCTAAAAGCCCACTGGGACGATTAGCTATTATAATTTCTCAGTTCTCTCATGGGATCTTCATGACCTTCTAGGAAAGGGGCCAAAGGCTGAGCTAGGGTCTTATCTATTCACCTAGTTACACCACAGCTGAATTCAAACAGTATTGAATAGTCCCATCTCCTGACAGCCATAACTTACATCTAGTAAGTGGTTTTGAGAAAGTGTCCTTTGAATGACATTTTTGCTTTAAAAGTTCAGAAATCTCCTCAGTATTTTAAATGAACCAATTTTCAGAATCCTTTAGAGACTAGTCTGCAAAATATTAATAATAGGAACATCCTAATAACATCTTGTATGGTGTCCCTCCATGTTGCCTCTGTAATGTTTTGCATAGATCTTTTCAACTTTCAGCCTTGTGTAAGTCTAGCTTTCTGCTGCCTGGGAAGAATGCTCACAACCTTCCCTAAGTCGTCTTTGATTTTTCACTTCCTTCCATTCCTTGAGGTTCCTTTCTTAATTCCCAATTCTTCTGAAAATTCAATAACACATTTCTCGGCTTAATACTCACTTCCTCTTTATGACCATTCTGTAGCATTCGTCTGGTTATTTGCTACGTTGTTTCAGATCTTCCTTCCTGGGATTAAGTATTTGTTCATTTTGTTGCCATCTCATTTTTTTTTCTGGTTCCACTGAAATGCTTGTTTATCTTCTAATTTTCAGTACTGAGGAAGCATTATAAGTGAAACATTTATCTATACAGATACCGACTCCCCTGTTTTGAATTTCCAGTTGTTACAAGCTGTTACACATTTTGTTTTTATAAAACAAAACAAGACATGTTAAAGTTGAAGCCCTACTTTTTATATTTGTAATTGTTTTCATTTAAAATTTGAGTGATCATATTTTAATTTCTAAATTCATTGGCCAGTCCTAGGCTAAACACTGTTTTCTATTTATTGCTACTTTCTATATACAGTAAGACTTAAACTTTTCCAGCATCTGTGGACAGAGAAATACAGTTAATGTTTCAGGTTAGTGACCCTTCGTCAGAAATTACAATACTTTAGAGATCTAGCAGTTTTTAAGTAAGGCAGGGAAAGAAGAGGAAAGAACAAAAGGGAAGGATTGTGGAGGGGTGCAAGGCAGGAAAGATTACATTTCAAAAGGAACAATAGTGAAAGATAAAAATAAGTAATAATGGCCGAAGTAAAGAAACAAAAGATATAAACGTGATAAACTGAATCCTCAGCAAAAAAAATTCCAACCAAACAAAAATCAAAATTATAATCTGGAATTATTTAGCTGTATTGAATCCAGAAGACTGTAAAGCGTCCAGTTAAAAGATAAAGTACTTCTCTTCAGTTTTGTGTTGAGTATATTGGGACCGTGTAGGTGATCAAGGACTGAGAGGGAAGGGCAGGTCAGGGCACAGAAATTTCAAATGATAGATAACCAAAAAGTCAAGATCATGCCCATTGGACTGAGATTCAGTGGCTTATGAAGAGATCATACAATCTGTTTTCCCCAAAATCAAATGGAAACTCACCAAAGACTGTAGTGGTTCAAAATGCAGCTCCCCAACATCTTCTCAAGGGCAACTAGGGATGGGCAATAAATCTGGCGTAGCCAGCAATATCCCATGAACATGTTTTGGAAAAAAATAAGGATTGCATTGTGACCTGCAAATATGGTAAAATAATGAAAGAAATGCAAAGATAATTTTACTGAAAGGGAGTGTGTTCAGGATCTTTACAGTGAGAAGGGAGGAAGTGTTAGCATAGGTGTTAAACTTCCTGGAGTTTCCAATTTGTTTTTCGTTCTAGATCCTGGTGATGACAATAGTCCTCTGAGGAGTACAACAAGTGCCAGCCCATGGTATCACAGTGGAAAAGAATGGAAGAGCAGGAATATTAAGGGAACCATTAGTTAGGGGAAGAGACCAGAGAGTATGCTGACTTCCTGGTGGCACGGTCATGGCTGCAAAACAACTATAGGACATTAGTTTGGGGAGAGAGCAACACTTCGTGTATTCAGAATGATGCTCTCGTAACTCTAATGTTCATTTCAGGAAGCAAGTCTAACAAAAAAAATCATGAAATAAATAGCATGGTTCTGCCATAACTATGTTTGGAAGGGGATCATGAGATTGTGGAAATTGCCAATGAAGGACAGCAAATAATGAAGCAGAAGGGATCAGTGGCTGCAAGAGATGACAATAAACATCTACATCTTGTTTGGCATGAGGCCATTTTCCTTAAACTTCATTTCTAGTTTCTGTTGATTCATTTTGGCTAATGGGACAATACTGTTGAAAAATAAGCCATTCCCAGTTTGCCAAAGTCTAAAGCCTCTCTCCCTGCACCATCTTTCCAGCCATGCATTGGTCTGTCTTATCTTCATATTTCTGTGCTCCCTGGCATGTGGCACTGAGTAATCCAAAAGTTACTACTTTTGAGATTTCGCAGATCTACCTAGATCACTAAATTCTAATTGTGGGGCCACATTTCCCTTCCTGTCTATGTCATTGGTACTAACATTGACCATGAACTGAAGGTGTTGCCCTCTCTCCAAAATAATGTCCTATAGTCATTCTGCAGGCATGACCGTGCCACCAGGAAGTCAGCCTACTTTCCAGTTTCTTTGCCCTAACAAATAGTTCCCTTATTATTCCTGCTCTTCCCTTCTTTCTCTACTGTGATACTATGGGCTGGCACTTGCTGTACTCCTTGGAGGACTACTGTCCTCACCAGAATCTAGAACAGAAAACAAATTGGAGACTTCTATATTACTCACCTGGTTCCCTTTGACTTCCTAGCAGTCACCCATTCCCTGTGTGCTAGTATACCTGTATCCTGTGGTGACCACTCCTTGAAATGTGCTATCTGCTTCGTCTTCTGTCTCACAATTGCTCTAGTGTGTATCCAGTGAGTCTCAAGTGTTAAAACCCAGAGCTCAAGTTTCTACAGCTCATGACAGTTTCTGCACCTGTTCATCTAGGCCACAAAAAGTGTCGACAACATCCCACGTTGTACAGAGTGGAAATTCCATGTGGGGAGCCACCCTGCCATACCTTATTTTTAAGCTTACATTTTAGACTATTGACTATAAACTGGAGTGAAAAGTGGAACTACTCACTTTTACTCATCAGCTCCTACAAAATTTTATGTCAGAGATAAATAAAATTGTGACAATATAAAATTCACAACTTTGAGGATTGAAATAATCAGCATTGATAAACTGTTTATAGATGGAAAGAAACAATATCTCTTTCTAGAATAAAGAGATGAAAGGGACAAGGAGAAGTTGTTATGAAGGAATGAAAAGCAGCATGTGAATTAACCATCCCTGGGAAGAAACAACATAAACAAGTTGTTTCTTGGGAGGAAGGAGGTAACAATTGCTTGATAACCCACTGCCTTTGGACATGGACAATTAAGTCTGCCTGGAAAAGGCATGTTCTGAAGTAAAGAGGTTAATTGCAGGAAAAGCTATGTTTAAAACTGACAGCTAACCCCGAATGTAACAAGGAACAAACTTGAATTATAATCAGTGTTGGGGATGAAAGAATATATTCTATCATCATAAAGTCACTCAACAAACTTTAAAGAAAGAAAATTGTATAAGAATCCATCACCAAAATAGTTCTGTAGCAGAACACAGCACTGCACAAGGATTGAACCTTGGGCACATCAAGTGTTGGAATCCTGACCAGATTCCACGATTAATTGGGTAATAGCCAAGTTGAGTTGTGAGGCTTAACCTGCTTACTGGAGGAGTCATATTTTGGTTAATATATGCAATAAAAATTAAATCATTGTTTCAGTATTTGATTTCGAGATTTCTTAACAAGGAGCCGAATTAAAGGTAACTTGTGAGTCTTCCGGCACAACAAAAGCCAGTGTAGTGTGTATTTTAGAAAGGTATTCACTCAACTCATTAAACTCAACATGTCATTCAAGCCATACTTGCCTTTATTATCAAAATAGTTCAAGCAAGAGAGTAAAACATTTTACTTATCAACAAAAATTATTTTTCAAAACCAGCACTAGTATGCGGTAATACCTGAATAGCTAAATTTGTGTTCCTAATTCTCGAGTCATAACTGTGCACTTAAATTGTCAATTTGAATTTAAAATGGCTGAACAGTTGCTGTCAGTTCAGAATATTGTATTTGGTGCAGTATGCATTTGTTTGGCAAACAACGTCTCCTTTTGTTAATGCTACCTAGTTGCTTTAACTCATAAGTTATCTGCTCTCTTACATACAACTTATCTGGTCATTCCTCCAGCTGTAGTTGATATAAATTTGTGTTCACAAAACTTTTGAGATGGATTTTTGCTTATTCCATAGGCCGCATGGAGTTTGAAAACTCGAGCCTTGACAGAGATGGTATATGTGGATGAGGTTGATGTAGATCAAGAAGGAATAGCAGAAATGTTGCTGAATGACAGTGCTATTGCCCAGGTTGCCCGTAAGTACACTAGAAAATCAATTTTATTGGTTAATTAAATTATTCCTAATTTTAATTCCGTCAAACCCTTGTATTAGAATTTGCTGTTAGCACAAAATAGGCAGTTTGCCAAACAGTGAGACAGACACACTAAAGGAATTGAAGAGGATGAAGATTGATTTAGTGGAGTGGATATACGGTCAGTCATTACATACTTTGTTATTCATTTTTGAATGGAAATAGGGGGAATGGGGAGAGCACGATACAAAGATAATGAAAAAATGTTATGGAGGCACAGAGATGCCAGACATGTAAATACAGAACTCAGCAGCAGCAACAATTTAATTATATTGTATCTTTAATGTAATGGCTCCTCCCAAAGTGTTTCATAGAGGCATTATAAAACAGAATATGAAACCAAACCACATAAAAAGATATTAGATCAAAAGGCCCAAAGCTGGTTAAAAATTTGGGCTTTCAGGAGTGTCTGAAAGGAAGATCAGATGTCACGTGACTGCAGGTTATAGTCCAACCGTAAGTACACGGTGTATTTGAAATCACAAACTTTCAGAGTTTAGCCCATTTTGTCAGGTGAAGTGAGAAAGAAACACATAGATGCAGAAATCAAAAGGTCATATAAATGATGTGAGTGGAGTGTCAAATATTAATAAGTCGCTGCAGGTGATCAGAAATGTCAGATGGTGTGAGTAAAGTGTCAGTAGGTGAATAACAAGCGAAGGGATGACCAATAATCTGATTAAATGAAACAGCGAGATAATTCCAAACATTTAAAAATAAGGAGGTGCTGGAAATAAACCGAATGACAAGAAGCCTGACCTCGGTGGACAAGTTGTTAGAGGGAATCCTGAGGGACAGGATGTACATGTAGTTGGAAAGGCAAGGACTGATTCGGGATAGTCAACATGGCTTTGTGCGTGGGAAATCATGTCTCATAAACTTGATTGAGATTTTTTAAGAAGTAACAAGATTGATGAGGGCAGAGCAATAGATGTGATCTATATGGACTTCAGTAAGGCGTTCGACAAGGTTCCCCATGGGAGATGGATTAGCAAGGTTAGATCTCATGGAATACAGGGAGAACTAGCCATTTGGATACAGAACTGGCTCAAAGGTAGAAGACAGAGAGTGGTGGTGGAGGGTTGTTTTTCAGACTGCAGACCTGTGACCAGTGTAGTGCCACAAGGATCGGTGCTGGGCCCTCTACTTTTTGTCATTTACATAAATGATTTGGATGTGAGCATAAGAGGAACAGTTAGTAAATTTGCACATGACATCAAAATTGGAGTTGTAGTGGACAGCGAAGAGGGTTACCTCAGATTACAGCTGCAAATGTGTTGCTGGTCAAAGCACAGCAGGCCAGGCAGCATCTCAGGAATAGAGAATTCGACATTTCGAGCATAAGCCCTTCATCAGGAATAATCTGCAGACCTCATTTTTTACCTCAGATTACAACAGGATCTGGACCAGATGGGCCAATGGGCTGAGAAGTGGCAGATGGAGTTTAATTCAGATAAATGCGAGGTGCTGCATTTTGGGAAAGCAAATCTTAGCAGGACTTATACACTTAATGGTAAGGTCCTCAGGAGTGTTGCTGAACAAAGAGACCTTGGAGTGCAGGTTCATAGCTCCTTGGAGTCGCAGGTAGATAGGATAGTGAAGAAGGCGTTTGATATGCTTTCCTTTATTGGTCAGAGTATTGAGTACAGGAATTGGGAGGTCATGCTGCGAGTGTACAGGACATTGGTTAGGCCACTGTTGGAATATTGCGTGCAATTCTGGTCTCCTTCCTATCAGAAAGATGTTGTGAAACTTGAAAGGGTTCAGAAAAGATTTACAAGGATGTTGCCAGGGTTTGGGGATCTGAGCTACAGGGAGCGGCTAAACAGGCTGGGGCTGTTTTCCCTGGAGCGTCGGAGGCTGAGGGGTGACCTTATAGAGGTTTACAAAATTATGAGGGACATGGATAAGATAAATAGACAAAGTCTTTTCCCTGGGGTCGGGGAGTCCAGAACTAGAGGGCATAGATTTAGGGTGAGAGGGGAAAGATATAAAAGAGACCTAAGGGGCAACTTTTTCATGCAGAGGGTGGTACATGTATGGAATGAACTGCCAGAGGATGTGGTGGAGGCTGGTACAATTGCAACATTTAAGAGGCATTTGGATGGATATATGAATAGGAAGGGTTTGGAGAGATATGGGCCAGGTGCTGGCAGGTGGGACAAGATTGGTTGGGATATCTGGTTGACATGGACAGGTTGGACCGAAGGGTCTGTTTCCATGCTGTACATCTCTATGCCTCTATAATCACAACATAATAGGTATAAGAGTCGCATGCTGAGGGTCTAACCAAAGTAACAGGTAATCCAAAACTGTATAAACTAATTAAGGTAGAGAGATCATAACAATTTATCAAGGTGATGGTGTCAAAACAGGACAATAAGGAAGATTTTACAGATACTGATGTGTGGTGGGATCATATGTAGCGCAACACGAGCTCAAGGTTAGCCTATCAGTTTCTGCTTGGCGATTCTGCATTGTTTTGTATCTCAAAGGCCACCTTAGAGGACGGTTATCCAAAGATTGGAGGCTGAATGTCCTTGACAGTCATGTGTTATCTGACTTGTAAGGGTAAGAAGAGGAGAATAGTGCAGTTGAATGCGTGGTTGAGGAGCTGGTGCATGGGAGAAGGGTTCATATTTTTGGATCACTGGAATTCCTACTGGGGTAGAAGTCCCCTCTATGGGAAGGACAGATTGCACCTGAATTGGAAGCCGACTAATATACTAGCAGGAAAATTTGTTAGAGCTGCTTAGGAGGATTTATACCAGTAAGGTGCGGGTAGGAGCCAGGGAGAAAGTGAAGAGAGAGATCAGTCTGAGACTTGTACATTTGAGAAAAGAAACAAGTCAAACACTCAGAGTAGACAAGGACAAAGCAGAGAACGAGGTAAATAAAACTGCATTTATTTCAATGCAAGAGGCCTACCAGAAGGCAGATGAACTTAGGGCATGGTTAGGAACATGGGATTCGGATATAATAGCAGTTACAGAGACGTTGCTCAGGGATTGACAGGACTGGCAGTTTAATGTTCCAGGATACAAATCCTACAGGCAGGATAGAAAGGAGGGGGGGGGGGCAAGAGAGGAGGGGAGGTGGCATTTTTGATTAGGGATAAAATTACAGCTGTACTTAGGTAGGATATTCCTAGGAATATGTCCAGGGAAATTATTTGGGTGGAACTGAGAATTAAGAAAGGGGTGATTACCTTATTGGGATTGTACTGTAGACCGCCTCACTCACCCCCAGTAGTCAACGGGAAATTGAGAAACAAACTTATAAGGAGATCTCAGTTATGCGACTGTACAGGTCATTGGTTAGGCCACTGTTGGACTCTTGTGTGCAATTCTAGTCACCTTCCTATTGGAAAGATGTTGTGAAACTTGAAAGGGTTCAGAAAAGATTTACAAGGATGTTGCCAGGGTTGGAGGATTTGAGCTGTGGGGAGAGGCTGAATAGGCTGGGGTTGTTTTCCTTGGAGTGTGGAGGCTGAGGGGTGACCTTATAGAGGTTTACAAAATTGAGGGGTATGGATAGGATAAATAGACAAAGACTTTTTCCATGGGTGGGGGAGTCCAGAACTAGAGGGCATAGGTTTAGGGTGAGAGGGGAAAGATATAAGGGACCTAAGGGGCAACTTTTTCACACAGAGGGTGGTACGTGTATGGAATGAGCTGCCGGAGGAAGTGGTGAAGGCTGGTATAATTGCTATTTTTAAATACCATTTAAAAGGTATTTGGATGGGATTATGAATAGGAAGGGTTTGGAGGGATATGGGCCAGGTGCTGGCAGGTGGGACTAGATTGGGATATCTGGTCGGCATGGACGGGTTGGACCGAAGGGTCTGTTTCCATGCTGTACATCTCTATGATTCTATCTGTAAGAATAATAGGGTGGTAATGGTAATGGATTTTAACTTTCCAAACATAGACTCGGACTATCATAGTGTTAAGTGTGTACCAGAAGGTGTCAGTGGGGGAGCACTATGGGGGCCAGTGGCCATGATTCTATTAGTTTTAGAATAGTGATGGAAAAAGTTAGACAGGATCTTTAATGTATTTAGAGTGGAAGTTGGGGTAGTGCAGCTTGCCACATCATGAAAGGAAGAGAGCAAGCTAGAAAGTTGGTATTGTGAAGGAAGACAATTTCAAAGCTTGGGCTTGGAGAGCCTAAAGCCTACCACTAATGGTAGAGCAATTTTGAATGCAAATGCCCATGGAGGAGTGCAAATATCTGGGTTATGGAGAAAATTAGGATTTGGAAGGGAAAGGCCCTCGAGTGATTTCAAAGTAAAGATGAGCATTTTTAAGTCAAGATATTGTTTGACCAGGGACAAATGTAAATTGCTGAGTACAGCGATGGGAATGATAGGTGAGAGAGGGTGGTGGAGGGTTGTTCCTCGGATTGGATGCCTGTGACCAATGGTGTGCCGCAAGGATTAGGACTGGGTTCATTGCTTATTGTCACTTTTTATAAATGATTTGAATGTGTATGTGGGAGGTATGGTTAGTAAGTTTGCAGATTAAACCAAAATAGGTGATGTACTGGATAGTGAAGAAGATTGTCTCAGAATACAAGGGGACCTCGATCAGATGGGCTGAGGAGTGGCAGGTGGAGTTTAATTTAGGTAAATGTAATGTGTTGCATTTTGGTAAGACAAACCAGGCAGGACTTATATAGTTAATGGCAGGGCCCTGGGGAGTGTTGCTGAACAAAGATACCTAAGAGTGCAACTGTGTACATCATTGAAAATAGAATCATAGGTAGACAGAGTGGTAAAGAAGGCATTTGGCATTTTTGCCTTCAATCATCATAACATTGAGTATAGGAATTGGGATGTTATGTTGTGACTATACAGTCACATTGTGAAATCACTTTTGGAATAAAGCATACATTTCTGGCTGCCCTTCTACAGCAAGGATGTTGTTAAGCTTGAGGGTGCAGAAAAGATATACAAGGATTTTGCCAGGACTGGAGATTTGAACTAAAGAGCCTGAATAGATTGGACCTCTTTTACTCACTGGAGCATCAGAGACTGAGGACGAACCTTAGAGGTTTATAAAATCATGAGGGGCATGGATTGAGTGAATAGTCACGGTCTTTTTTCTAGGGTGGCAGAATCCAAAACTAGAGGTCATAGGGTTAAGTTGAAAGGGGAAAGATTTAAAAGGGGACCTGAGGGGTATCTTTTTCACACAGAGGGTGGTTAATGTATGGAACAAGCTTCCAGAGAAAGTGGTGGAGGCAGGTACAATTACACATTTTGAATGGGTATATGAATAGGAAAGGTTTTGAGGGATATGGGCCAAAAGCTCCCACTGGGACTCTGTCAGTTTGGGACATCTGGTCAGCAAGGATAAGTTTGACCAATGCATCTGTTTCCATGCTGTATGACTCTACGACTCTATAAAAGTATTTGCTGTACATTGAGACATAGGCAGCTAAGGTTTGGGTGATGTAATTTATGGAGGGTAGAATGTGGGAGACAAGCCAGTAGTGTGTTGGAACAGTGAAATCTGAAAGTAATGAAGGCATAAATCAGGGTTTCAAGCAGGAGCCTAGAAGAACACAGCAAGCCAGGAAGCATCAGGAGGTTAAGATTGATATTTCAAGTGTAACCTTTCTTCAGGACTGAGGGTTGGTGCAAGGGGAGCTGCAGATAAGCAGGGTGGCAGGGGCAGGGTGGTGAATTGGGGATAGGTGAAGACAGGTAGAGGGTATGACTTGGTTGGTCAATGGGAGGAATGAATCCGATAGGTGGCTGGGAATAGTGGGAGGGGGAGGGGCTGGGAAGGGAGTCAGAGGAAGGGAAGGGAGTTATTTGAAATTGGAGAACTCCATGTGAATCTTCCAGGCTGTAGACTGCACAGGTGGAAGATGAGGTGGTGTTCCTCCAATTAGCTTTTTGGTTTGTTGGGGCAATGGAGGAGGCTAAGTGTGGTCATGTCGGAATGGGAAGGGAAAGGAAAATGGACGGTGACTTGGAGATCCGGTCAGCCCCTGAGAGCCCAGCTGAGATGCTCGGTAAACGGTTTCCTAACCGTTTACATTTGGTCTCCCCAGTTGTAGAGAAGACCACATCGGGAGCACCTGATGCAGTAAACTAGGAGAGGCAGGTGAACCTCTGTCTCACTTGGAAGGAGGTGAGGGGGCGTGGTGTGCCGGCATGTTTTGCATCTTGTCTGGTTGCAGGGGAAGGTATATGGAAGCTCGGGGGGTTGGTGGGGAGAATGGCACAACCAAGGACTGGTGGAGGGAATGGTCCGTGCATAAGGCAGAGAGGGGTGGGGAGGGGAAAATGTCCTTGGTGGGGTCCAGGTGGAGTTGGTGGAAACGTTTTCAGGATGATCCAAAAACTGGTATGTTGGTAGGTGAGGACAAGAGGGACTCTGTCTTTAATGTGTTTGGGCGGTGGAGTTTAGAGCAGTGAAACGGGGAATGGAGGCAGTGCAGTGGAGGGGTGAAAATCACAATGTTCGAAATAGGTGAACATCTGGGACTCTCGGGAGTGGAATGTCTCCTCATCTGAGCAGATGTGGTGGAGGAATTGGGATGGAGTTCTTGCTGGACACTAGCTTGGAGGAGGTGTAGCCCAGGTAGGTGTGAGAGTCTTTGGGTTTATAGTTAATGTCTGTCTGGAGACTGTTGCTGGAGATGGAAATGGAGAGGTCAAGAAAGGGGAGGAAAATGTCCGAGATGGGCCAAGTGAATTTGAGGGTGAGGTGAAAGTTGTGGGCAAAATCAATGAACTGCTTCAGTACAGCCTGAGTGCAGGACACTGCGCCAGTGCAGCTACCAATGTAGTGGTGGAAGTGTTGGGGCACAGTGCCTACGTGGGTAGTAGTAATAAATGAGGGTTTCAGCATTAGATGAGCTGCAAAGGTGATGTTGAGGGCATGGAAATAAACAGTTCCTTTCTGATGGCATAACTGAATGGAAGGTCATTTGAAATGTGCCATCAAGGTTGTAGATAGACTGACTCTCCAGATGGAGAGAGAGAGGGTGAGTAGCTAGGGAATAGAATTTGGTGCAAGAACTGAAAACAATGGCTTTAGTTTTTCTAATATTTCAATTGAAGGAAATTTCTACTCCTCCAGTAAATTTGATGTCTGACAAGCAGTCTGAGTTTTAATAGCAATGACAAATTCAATGGGTGGTGATTTAATCAGCATATATTTTAAAACTAACGCAAAGGTCACTGAGAGGAAGTGTGTCTAGATTTAGAATAGGAAGGAACATAACTAGCTCCTTAGTGGATACAAAGACGTGGTTCAGGAACAGGCTAAGAAATCATTGCAAGTTATTTACTTAATCTTAGGCAGAGGTTAAGAATGGAATCAAATGATGACAGTCCCAGCAAATGAGCAATATTGAAGAGGTATTAGAGGAGAATGCTACAGGTCAACTATGACAAAGACTGCAGGAAAGAGGGTTTACCTTTTTCACAATCACATTAGATGTACTATTTTCTGGTACAATAGTAATAGAAACGTGATTGGAGGGATTCAAATGTGAAAGATGAGAATGGATTTGGGAGACAGCAACATGTTCAAGGACTTTGAATAGAATAGGAAATTGCTGTTGGGATGGTAATTTGCTAGACCAGAAAAGATCAATTGAGGAGAGTAGTGATAACAACAGATTTAAAGACAAGAATGACAACAGTTAATGTGAGATTGTCTACAACATCTACCAGCATGGAGGCCAAAAGGGGAAGCTTGATGATCAACAGTGTAGTGAGAATAGTGGTTAGCACTGCCATCTCACAGTACCAATGACCCAGGTACAATTCCAGCTTCTGGCGACTATCTGTGTGGAGTTTGCACATTCTCCCCGCGTCTGCATGGGTTTCCCTGGGGTGCTCCAGTTTCGTCCCACAGTCCAAGTATGTGCAGGTTAGGTGAATTAGATTAGATTATTTGCAGAATGGAAACAGGCCCTTCGGCCCAACAAGTCCACACCAACCCGCCGAAGCGCAACCCACCCAAGCCCAGTCCCCTACATTTAACCCTTCACCTAACACTACGGGCAATTTAGCATGGTCAGTTCACCTCACCTGCACATTTTTGGACTGTGGGAAAAAACCCACGCAGACACGGGGAGAATGTGCAAACTCCACACAGTCAGTCGCCTGAGGCGCGAATTGAACCTGGGTCTCTGGCGCTGTGAGGCAGTGCTAACCACTGTGCCACTCTGCCGCCCATGCTAAATTGCCCATAGTGTGCAAGGATGTAATAGGTTAGGTGTATTAGTCAGTGGAAATGTAGAATAGCAGGGCAGGGGAATGGATCTAGGTGGGATATTCTTCAAGGGTTAGTGAAGACTTGTTGGGCCAAATGGCTTGTTTCCATACTGTAGGGATTCTATGATTTTATGAGAATGAAAGGACTTAGAGGTTGGTCTCATCAGCAAAATGAGCATGTTAGGGCATAAACGGAGATGGAAGCAAATGTTGAGTTCCAGGCTGGCAAAGGAGAGGAAGCTTTTAAAGAAAGGCAGAGGTGAGTACTGCAGATTAGAGTCAAGATTAGAGTGGTGCTGGAAAAGCACAGCAGTCAGGCAGCATCCAAGGAGCAGGAATATCGACGTTTTGGGCAAAGGCCCTTCTTTGGACTGAACTGCTGAAGGGCTTTTGCCCGAAATGTTGATTTTCCTGCTTCTTGGATGCAGCTTCACCTGCGGTGCTTTTCCAGCACCACTCTAATCTTGACTATATCCTTTTTATGCCTGTGTCTCCTGGACTTAAGGGAGTAGAGATAAAATGCTGGAGAGAGAATGGATGTATTGGGCCTTCCTTGAAAATGTAAGTCAATAAAGCAAGAAGTACACACTGTAAAAGTAGAGTTATATTAAATTTGTCCATGATAGTATTTAAACTATTCCCGACTCAGGCGACTGACTGTGTGGAGTTTGCACGTTCTCCCCGTGTCTGCGTGGGTTTCCTCCGGGTGCTCCGGTTTCCTCCCACAATCCAAAGATGTGCGGGTCAGGTGAATTGGCCATGCTAAATTGCCCGTAGTGTTAGGTATGGGGTAAATGTAGGGGTATGGGTGGGTTGCGCTTCGGCGGGTCGGTGTGGACTTGTTGGGCCGAAGGGCCTGTTTCCGCACTGTAAGTCTAATCTAATCTAAACTATAGTTTGAAGTACTGTGACTTGGTTTGTTGTGACTTGGTTTGAATGTATTTTGCACTTGTACTGTTCACAGAAATTTCTGGAGTCCATTTTTCAGCAGTCAAGTATGGAAATTCAGAAGTTTCCAACGATATTTCTGCAATGTGCACTGTTAAAAGGCATGTACACGAAAATCTTTGGAACTTGCTTGAATTAATATAAATGCCCCCTCCCCCTTTAGCCATGCTGTAAAAACGTGTGCCCTAACGAGTTTTAAGATGCCCTGTTGAATGAGGTGTGACTGGATTTTCAAAGTCCTACTAAATTCTTAAGTAGTTTTGAGCAACCTTTCTGGACTTGAAAAACAGTTTTAAAAATAATATCTGTGCTATGTCAGATTTCTCCATTATGATTTAAAGATAAATTCCATAGTTTAAGTTTGACATTTCAGATGTCTCCCTTAATCCCATGGGTATGCCACAACTTTCATTTTAATCTCTATACAATATCTTTAAAAATGAAGGATAACCAGTGTTTTTCACTTTCTAGTTAGCTTTCTCTAACTCCATTTGATTACATCTGTTTCTCAGCACAGGAGATCCTTTGTAGCTAACACGGAAATCGAAGTAACGTTGGGAAGAGAAAAATTCACACCATCGAGATTGTTAGGTTTTTAAGGGGAGTTTTTTCCAAAGTAAATAGTGAATGCTGTTACTTCACTACTGGCTACAAAATCTAGAACAGATAGCCATCAAGTCTTTATAGTGCAAACAGGATGATAGCCGAGAGGAACAACCCCAGACACCAAGACTTTCTGTTAGTGCAGTGAAAACCTTAAGTGACTAACTTTAATTGGCAATATCAATTGCCTTGTCTTGGAGCGTCTTCCCGAGAGTCTTTCATTTAATATCATTTGAAAATGAAAGAAAGGTTAAGGAAAAGTTACATAGAGTTGCTAGAGCGTGGAATACTTTGCACAGATAGTGGTTGATGAGGGGGCCCCATTGCCCTTTTATCTGGGGGAATCATGAGTAAATATTTAAAGTTGAGAAGATGTGAGGTGAGCTGGAAATGTGTTGCTGGAAAAGCGCAGCAGGTCAGGCAGCATCCAAGGAGCAGGAGAATCAACGTTTCGGGCATAAGCCCTTCTTCAGGAATGATTCCGAAATGCCAATTCTCCTGCTCCTTGGATGCTGCCTGACCTGCTGCGCTTTTCCAGCAACACATTTTCAGCTCTGATCTCCAGCATCTGCAGTCTCACTTTCTCCTTAAAGATGTGAGGTGATGCATTTTGAGAAGGCTAACAAGGCAAGGGAGTACAGGTTGAATGATAGGACCCTAGGAAGTAGAGGATCAGAGTAACTTTGGGGGTGTCCGTAGATCCTTGCTGGCAACAGGACAGGTAGATAAGATGGTTAAGGAGACATTTGGGATAATTGCCTTTATTAGTCAAGGCATTGAATACAAGAGCAACAAAGGCAACAATGGAGCTGTATATTAAAAATTTGTTTGGGTCACAGCTGGAATAGTGTAAGTTCTGGTCTCCACACAATAGGAAGGATGTGATTCCACTAGAGAAAGTGCAGAAGAGAATAACCAAAATGTTGCTTGGATCAGACCGCTTCAACTATAAAGAGAGGCTAGATTGGCTAGGATTGATTTCCTTAGAGCAGAAAAGGCTGAGCAGGGATCTGATTGAGGTGTACAATGAGCAACATAGATACAAATGTGTTGCTGGTCAAAGCACAGCAGGCCAGGCAGCATCTCAGGAATAGAGAATTCGACGTTTCGAGCATAAGCCCTTCATCAGGAATAAGAGAGAGAGAGCCAAGCAGGCTAAGATAAAAGGTAGGGAGGAGGGACTAGGGGGAGGGGCGATGGAGGTGGGATAGGTGGAAGGAGGTCAAGGTGAGGGTGATAGGCCGGAGTGGGGTGGGGGCGGAGAGGTCAGGAAGAGGATTGCAGGTTAGGAGGGCGGTGCTGAGTTGAGGGAACCGACTGAGACAAGGTGAGGGGAGGGGAAATGAGGAAGCTGGAGAAATCTGAATTCATACCTTGTGGTTGGAGGGTTCCCAGGCGGAAGATGAGGCGCTCCTCCTCCAGCCGTCGTGTAGTTGTGTTCTGCCGGTGGAGGAGTCCAAGGACCTGCATGTCCTCGGTGGAGTGGGAGGGGGAGTTAAAGTGTTGAGCCACGGGGTGATTGGGTTGGTTGGTTCGGGCGGCCCAGAGGTGTTCTCTGAAGCGTTCCGCAAGTAAGCGGCCTGTCTCACCAATATAGAGGAGGCCACATCGGGTGCAGCGGATGCAATAGATGATGTGTGTGGAGGTACAGGTGAACTTGTGGCGGATATGGAAGGATCCCTTGGGGCCTTGGAGGGAAGTGAGTGTGGAGGTGTGGGCGCAAGTTTTACATTTCCTGCGGTTGCAGGGGAAGGTGCCGGGGGTGGAGGTTGGGTTGGTGGGGGGTGTGGATCTGACAAGGGAGTCACGAAGGGAGTGGTCCTTGCGGAACGCTGATAGGGGAGGGGAGGGAAATATATCCTTGGTGGTGGGGTCCGTTTGGAGGTGGCGGAAATGGCGGCGGATGATACGTTGTATGCGCAGGTTGGTGGGGTGGTAGGTGAGAACCAGTGGGGTTCTGTCTTGGTGGCGGTTGGAGGAGCGGGGCTCAAGGGCGGAGGAGCGGGAAGTGGAAGAGATGCGGTGGAGGGCATCGTCGATCACGTCTGGGGGGAATCTGCGGTCCTTGAAGAAGGAGGCCATCTGGGCTGTGCGGTGTTGGAATTGGTCCTCCTGGGAGCAGATGCGGCGGAGACTCTTCCTGACCTCTCCGCCCCCACCCCACTCCGGCCTATCACCCTCACCTTGACCTCCTTCCACCTATCCCACCTCCATCGCCCCTCCCCCTAGTCCCTCCTCCCTACCTTTTATCTTAGCCTGCTTGGCTCTCTCTCTCTTATTCCTGATGAAGGGCTTATGCTCGAAACGTCGAATTCTCTATTCCTGAGATGCTGCCTGGCCTGCTGTGCTTTGACCAGCAACACATTTGCAGCTGTGATCTCCAGCATCTGCAGACCTCATTTTTTACTCGAGCAACATAGATAGGAAGGAACCTTTCCCCATCACAGAAGGTCAGTAACCAGGGGATGTTATATTAAGGTAAGGAGCAGGAGGTTAAGAAGGAACTTAAGAATTTTTTTCACCAAGCAGACTTTGGGTGTTTGAAACTCACTGCCTGAAAGGGTGGTAGAGATGGAAACCCTTGACATTTAAGAACTATTTACATGAGCACTTGAAATCCCATGGCATACAAGTCCATGGTAAAGAGCTGGAAAATGGGATTAGAATAGGTGAATGTTTGATGACTGCGGACATAATGGACCTCTTTCCATGCTGATAAATGCTATGACTCTTAAGATGCAGAGATGTGAATATGGTGGCAGTATTTGTTTTGGATTACTCTACCCAAGGAGGTGGAACAAACATGGACCTAATTACCACCTCCTATGCTAACACCAATTGAATCGGAACATCAGTGCTATTTTCTTTTTATGATTTGAATGTCTGATCAGAAAACTAGTAGCTACACTGAGATGCCAGCTTTGACTGGATGGTTAAGACTGAATGGAGAGGACTGAAACTTTGCTACTTCTAATTCTGCGGTATAAGTGTACTACTGAACCATGGATATTTATCTTTGATATCTCTTGTTTTATCTTTATTCCCACATACATTATTTTTATTTATTTTATAAAAGGTGCTATTTTCACAGATTTGGTGATTACTGCAATTCAGAATGTGATTTTTTTTCTTTGAATGAAGAAGAATATTTTTATACCCAATTATTATTTGCCCATGATCATACATTGAGTTTACACAATGGAATTATATTTGGATTTTGACCTTGATTTCTTAGATATCTAAAACTTTTTTCTCCCCATTTGCAGGACCGGGAACGTCTTTAAAAGTCTCAGGAATCAGTCAAGGAGGAGGTCCTAGCCCAGCTGTCAGGTATTAAGAGCTTTAAGACAATCCTCTTGATGCTGAGCTCCAGGGCTGTGGTGATAGTGTTTCTATGTCTGAGCCACAAGACTTTGGTTCAAGTCCCACCTGCTTCAGAGCTATGTCATAACACGTCCGAACAGTTTGATTTTCAAAAAGATTTTTTGATAGCTTAATGATTAAATGCAGAATGCTTCAAAATGCATTATAACTAATGAATTTATTTCAAAGTGTAGGTATACATGAATGTCAGTTGATGATGCAAGTTTATATTTGGCTGTTGTAATATTTTGGTGAGTTTAGTGTCTGAATCAAGTAAGAACAATTATTTGTGAGACTCTCCAAACTAATCGATGTAAAATCCAAATATTGAGTTTTCTTTTCCCCATAAATAAAACCACAACTACTCCCAATGAGAACTTATTGCTCTGTTTACTGTGTCTAGATCATTTTGTTATAGTTAAGCAATCCCCGAACTTAATATCTGAATTTTCTCAGCTCGGATAATATTGAAGCTTAACCAGTAAAAGCCTATGAGAAAATCTGTTTCATGCTGCTTGGCCAACCATCTATTACTTTGGTTTATTAGCTTGGAGTGTTAAATAGAACCTGGTAGAAGAATGAGCCCTAATGACAGATCTAACACATCTTCAAATAGTAGCAGTTCAGTTTTCTATGGCCATGAGCAATGATTACATAATACACTTCAAGATACTAGAGAAGGAACTACATACGGTGAAAACAAGGTTAGTTAGTTGAGTAAAACTAGTATTGTGGAACTATGAATAGAATTTGGGAAAATATGATGAACAACAATATTGGCCAACAGCCAAGTATATAGCAGTGTCAAACATTTTTAAAAGTTCAGCAGCATGCAGGAAAATACAATAATTAGTTGTTTAATAGTACAGAACCTGAAAAATAAACATCTTGTTAAATCTTTTCTACTTGCATCATCATCAGGCTATTTTGCAACAATACCAATTCAAAGGGAAAATCAACATTTCTACTGCATGAGAGGAGGATACTGATTGTTGGGTGCATTCTCTTTGGCAATACCTCTGCCAATATGATTAACAATTAACAGCCAGGCTTTGTTTAAAAGTTTAAACCAGGCAGGTTAACTGGTTAGAGCATTGCCCAGAGGAATGAGCCAGTGAATGTCTACCACCTATTTTGTTGAGTTGAAACAGACACAGTACATGTATATGTTCTCTCTGCCTGCAATTAACAGGCCTGGTGTATCAATAGATGTAGCTTCCAGTACACACTTGGGCACCATTCTGCAGTCTCGACTGACAATCCTAAATTGATTGGCTACATAGTTATTTGTCAGCCAAAAATAAATTAGAAAGACAAAGATAAACTATAGGTTTTAACAGAAATTGGCTAAGTGTCAATTTTTGACAAGTTTCATGGAGCCTTCCCCTCCTTGAGCCCAAGCAGGTTTTCTCTGCCTATTTTCTGCAGCATTCCTGATTAGTTGTCCACCACAACCTTTTCTTCCCTCTCGGTAGTGTTGGAAGTACTTGTCACTGGTGGGACCTCCTTGGATTTCGGGCACAGGAGTTATTTTTAAAGCCTAGCCATGTGTCGGGTAAAGCACTGCCAGCCAGCAACAGCCCTTCACCATGCAACTACAGGGTATAAGGTGAGAGGGGAAAGATTTAAAAGGGACCAAAGGGGAAAACCTCTTCATGGAGAG
Organism: Hemiscyllium ocellatum; assembly: GCF_020745735.1. Classification (NCBI taxonomy): domain Eukaryota; kingdom Metazoa; phylum Chordata; class Chondrichthyes; order Orectolobiformes; family Hemiscylliidae; genus Hemiscyllium; species Hemiscyllium ocellatum. The sequence continues at coordinate 86,057,816 of NC_083408.1, forward strand.
GGTGGTGCACGTACGGAATGAGCAACCAGAGGAAGTACTGCAGGCTAATACAATTACACTATTTCAAAAGGCATCTGGATAGGTATATGAGCCAAGAAGGCCTTCGGGTCAACTACTGGCAAAGAGGACTAGATTAATTTCTGATAGCTGGTCGGCATGGACGAGTTGGATTGAAGGGTCTGTTTCCGTGATGTACATCCCTATGACTGTCATGTGTGGGGAACTACAAAGAAGCACTTTTCTCAGGGCATGCAGGTGGCACAATTAACACTTCAGTGCAAATACAAGTGTACATTCTTAAATGTATTGCTATTTAAGGATAAACTACACAGTATCACCCATCTTAGAACCTATCTAAAGGAGTGCTACTTTTTCTCCAAGACCCAGCATAGATTAATTATTTTCATTGTTCAGTGTGGAGCCACCATGTACTGGAAAGTCTTCAAACCGTTGAAAACGTCTTATTAAAATTTATTAACAGCCAAAGAAAATGGTAAAAACAAGTAAGCTGCATTTCTTTCTAGAAACAAGGACTGCTTGCTTATCAAGCAGCAACAAATTTACAGTCAGTGATCACTGTATCTACATCAGACTTATTGGAACAGGCTGTCAATTAAATGCTATATGGCTTGTTCAACCTGATGCTGCATTATTCATTCATGCTGAATGTGATGCTCTCCTGCTCAATGTCCTCATCTTCCTCCCAACTCATCAACCTCCATCATAGCCCCTCTTTGCCTGCGTCACTTGAGGAATGTTGTCTTTAGGAGGACTATTGTCTGCTCCATGGTTGCCCTGGTCAGAAAATAGGCTGCATTGTCTCCATGGTTGGCCTCAGAGTGTTGTGTAACTGAGTCATCCGCTACGATTGCCGGGGATAAAGCATGTCACCCAGTAACCACGGGGTTCAGGAACATGGAAAGTTCTCCAGGATATAGGCATGATGGCAACCATCAATGTGCCTGTCACTGACTTCTAAGATACAGTACCAGTGTCACAGATTACTTGAAAATTGAACTAGAATCCTTTCCTGTTCACAAAATGAGCTGTGTTATGATATGACGCACTTAATGTGATATCGTGCAGTCTACACCATCCTGCACCTTTGAAGAAGCCAGCTATATTGACAAAATTTATTGTCTGCGCTGCAGCATAACCTAATCTTGTGTAAATAAATGAATGCAGTATAAATGCAACTTGTGCCAGATTATAATAGCCTTGACACCTTTGTAAATCGAGAGCCATGAGATCTTCCACGCATCCCCTGTGGATCCTTGGAAGTAGCCAGATATATACAAGTTTAGTGCAGCTGTCACCCAGATTGGATAGCCACCCATTCCTCCAGGTCACAGATTGAGCAGTTTGTGTAAGTCACTGTCCCGAAATGACATAAATTTGCAGCAACACTGTACTCACTCGGCTAGAGGAAATAAAAACATTAAGGACAATAAGAGTCTGAGCCTCCCCTATATCTTGAGAAGACCTCTGGCTGCAATTTCTTCATGTTTGGCAGCTGCTGGAGTTTGCTACTGATGCTTGACTTGCTGGTGCATCTCTTCCTCCTTCATTAGTGGGCAGCACCGTGGCACAGTGGTTAGCACTGCTGCCTCACAGCACCAGAGACCCGGGTTCAATTCCCACCTCAGGCGACTGACTGTGTGGAGTTTGCATGTTCTCCCGTGTTTGCGTGGGTTTCCTCCGGGTGCTCCGGTTTCCTCCCACAGTCCAAAAAGGTGCAGGTCAGGTGAATTGGCCACGCTAAATTGCCCGTAGTGTTAGGTAGGAGGTAAATGTAGGGGTATGGGTGGGTTGTGCTTCGGCGGGTAGGTGTGGACTTGTTGGGCCGAAGGGCCTGTTTCCACACTGTAAGTAATCTAATCTAATTTCTATGCTCCTTTGTAGCGTCAGTGATGTTAAGCCTTGCAATAGGTGGTTCCATTGTTTAGATCTTCAGTGAACACATGTGGATCCAATAATGTAATCAGTCAAGAATAGAGTGGTGCTGGAAAAGCACACCAGGTCAGACAGGATCTGAGGAGTAGGAAAATCGACATTTTGGGCAAAAGCCCTTCATCAGGAAATTTCTGATCTAATCTCCAGCACACCCACCACCAATAATGTAATAATCAGTGATATGGTCAAGATTGTTTCTGACCAGAATGTGTATCCCATGTGATTTATCACTGTATGCATTTCATATGTAGAGTGTTATCATTATAAATAACTTCAACTTGTATCATGAAAATGCCTGATTAAAGCAGTTAGTGTTTGAAGGGCCTCTCATTGTTCACAAGTCGAGTGCTCAGACATGAAAAGAAAACATAACTACTAAGGTGAAAAATGCAAAATAAGACCAGGCAGAGATGCTGTGAGCAACAAAGTAGGTGCAAAGTGAGTTAACATTTAAGAGAGCAAGTGAGGAACCCTGAAGTACATCCTGATCAAATAGATGAAATGGGTCCTTTCCTTGTCCACAAGTGTCCTGGCAGAAACACGATAGATGCTGGTGCACTCAAATGAAGCATTCAAGTGCAAGACTGTATTGTAAGTGGGTCAGAAATGTACCGTGGGGTGTAGTGAGTCTGTTATGTATCCAATGCCAATCATTATGGATGAGGGGTGTAGGTAGTAACTATTGATTGTGCCCTGAGATCTTGGTAACTGCTATCCAAGGTGGAGGCCTGGAGGAGTAAGCAGTGATCTGTACACACCAGGCATCCATTCTGACGTTTGTGTCCGGAATTGTTTGGGTAGGTGACTAAGAAACTGCAAATCAGCGAGGTGAGGTAAGGTAATAATTGCATGTGCATAGGCCTCTTGCCACTCTCTAATGATGTTCTTCCCTGCTGTTCAGAACTTGGCTGGGGAATCAGACCATTTTATTCTAAAAATTGACAATTTCATTTCTGCCAGTTCCACTCTATTTTCTCAACTGACCCAATGTCTACATCACTTGGGGGCTGGGACTATGAAATTAAATTATCAAGGATCTTATAATAAATGAGTAAAATATTTTGCACACATTTCTTTTAAATAAAGAAGGGCTATGTCGGGAGTAGAACCATTGAGGATAGGGGTAATAATGCGTCGGGTAACAATGGAAGGATGGCAGAAATAATGAATAACTATTTTTATTTGGTATTTGTCAAGATAGATCAGATAGAGATAGCATTGAATAATGTGATAAATGAAATGTAAAAAAAGGGATGTGTGGAATTAGCAAATTAGATATTTTTGGTCCTTCTATTTAAATGTCAGGTTATTCTGCGTCAGCAAGTTTCCTCTGACAAATTAATTCCTCTGACAAATTTTGTTTTAAAAAGATGTCAAAAACTAAGTTGAATCTGCAAACCAACAACTAATTTTCATTATTACATGTTTCAAGTTGTACTTAATTAATCCTTGTTTTCTTTCTGTATTTCTGTTCAAAATATTTTCTTTTAAATAGACCTGTGTCTCAGTCAGGAAGACCCATCACTGGGTTTGTTAGACCAGGCACCCAGTCTGGCCGACCTGGCACCATGGAGCAAGCTATCAAGACCCCTAGAACGGCTTACACTGCCCGACCAGTAACATGTGCTTCTGGAAGATTTGTTCGGCTGGGGACGGTAAATTTTGAAGAAGTGTAGTTTTTAAAATTCTGTTTAGATAGTTATCAATTTGTAGTCCTTTTCTGCTGGAGTTACAATAATTTTTTTTCTCATCTTCCTTCAGGCTTCCATGCTTACCAGTCCTGATGGACCATTTATTAATTTATCCAGATTAAATTTAACCAAATATGCTGGAAAACCAAATTTAGCTAAGGTTTGTGCCAAATTCTATATACTGTATAGGCCTGGGAATTCTAGACTAAGTCCACCAAAACTGCACAAAACATGAGCAAATTTCATGTGTAAATTTAGTGCAAAACCCATTTTAAAGATTTTGGAATTTTTATAGTTTTTAATATTAACATAATTTGTGCTTGCTTTATGTTAAGTTTTTTTACTAGTTTTTTTTTAGTTTTTCCTTCCACAGAACTACGACTTAGGATATCCTAACAGGCACCTTAACTCGTGGTGTTTTGGAGGTGGGGGGAGTGATTGCCACAAACTGACAAGGATCTCAAGATACTCAAAGGATAGCACGTGTGATGCAAATAGAACTTCATTATAATTTCAAATTAGTCATACACATCTAAGTCATTGCCAAAGCACCAGAGAAACTTAGTGATAAACAGGATTGATGCCAAAATGGACATAGTAAGATAAGTATGTAGATCTTGTGAACCAGAAGGAGCATGACTGTTCTAGGACCCATGTGGAAATCACTAGCCTTCCCATCAGGATCCACTCCCATTTTTATGATCACAGTTGCCTCTCTATCACATTTTAACTATTTATCTTGAGACTGTTCTCTCCGATTCAGCAGTGGCCTCCTGTCATTCAATCCTGTTTAGTTGGAATCCAGACTACCTCCAGAAGTCAAGGAGGCAAATGGATTAAGAAACTGGACCTCTTTTTCTCTTGAAAATCTTGAGATGTGAATTTAGAGGTGTTGTTAAAATTTATGAAATGTTTGATTGTAGAAAAGAGCATAACTAGAGGTCATCAACATAAGAGCATTCTAGTGGGAAACTTCAAAAGAACCTCTTTACCCAACAGTAGTGAGAATGTGGAACTCGCTATTACGAGAAGTGGTTGAAACGAATCGTAGATGTATCCACAGAGAAGCTAGGCAAGCATGATGTAGAAGAGAATAGAAGATTATGCAGGTAGTAACGAGATTGTGTGAAGCATAAATGAAAGCATTTCTATCTGGGCTGAATTGTTTTTCTACTGCATATTCTATATAAAAAATATTTGTTCATAGAGTCATAGAGCTGTACAGCATAGAAACCGACCCTTCGGTCCAACCCGTTCATGCCAACCAGATGTCCCAACCCAATCTAGTCCCACCTGCCAGCACCCGGCCCATATCTCTCCAAACGCTTCCTATTCATATACCCGTCCAAATGCCTCTTAAATATTGCAGTTGTACCAGCCTCCACCACTTCCTCTGACAGGTCATTCCATACACGTACCACCCTCTGTGAAAATGTTGCCCCTCTTTATATCTTTCCCCTCTCACCCTAAACCTATTCCCTCTAGTTCTGGACTCCCCGACCCCTGGGAAAAGACTTTGACTATTTACCCTATCCATGCCCCTCATGATTTTAGTAACCTCTATAAGGTCACCCCTCAGCCTCCGACGCTCCAGGGAAAACAGCCCCAGCCTGTTCAGCCTCTCCCTACAGCTGAAATCCTCGAACCCTGGCAACATTCTTGTAAATCTTTTCTGAACCCTTTCAAGTTTCACAACATCTTTCCGATAGGAAGGAGACCAGAATTGCACGCAATATTCCAACAGTGGCCTAACCAATGTCCTGTACAGCCGCAACATGACGTCCCAATTCCTGTACTCAATACTCTGACCAGTAAAGGAAAGCATACCAAACGCCGCCTTCGCTATCCTGTCTACCTGCGACTCAACTTTCAAGGAGCTATGAACCTGCGCTCCAAGGTCGCTTTGTTCAGCAACACTCCCTAGGACCTTACCATTAAGTGTATAAGTCCTGCTAAGATTTGCTGCCTTCAATGGAAAGGCAAGCATTTAGTGGCAAATTAGAATTGCTCTTCAGAAGGTGGAAGTGAACTCTCAATTGAGAGAAGTGGACCTAACCAGCAGGATTAGGCCAGTCAACGAATCTGCTTGGATCCCTACATGAAAGAAGTAAAAAGAGAGGCTGACGTTTATATGGAGATTTTCAAAGCCACTGAACAGCTCAAAATACTTTACAACCAGTTAAGTATTTTTTGAAATGTAGTCATTTTTATAATGTAAGAATCTTTGTAATGAAAGGGGAAATTATTAATACAACGATTACACTTGCCACTTCCTTCATTGGCCAAAGCTCTAACACAAATAGCATACCTAACTGAGCTGTGCTCTAAGCATTCAGAAAAATGGGCTACGTTTTTTAAAAATATTTTACTGTGTTGTAATATTTAAATGAGAGATTGGTAACCATTAAAATGTCAACCGGAAGATTGCACGCTGCATCAACTAAAAGGACGTCTGCCAAATTTCTGTGTCTTGGCCACATTCTGTGCAGGCGAAACTAAACCTGCCAACTAGAATATTTTGTATGTTATCAGAAGAGTGAATTATAGGATTTGCAATATTTTCTTCCTGTGTGTAAAAGATGCATTTGAAAACTGATAAACTATTCATTTATGATTATTTTTCAGGCATTGTTTGAATATATTTTCCATCATGAAAATGATGTTAAAACTGTAAGTTATCAATAAAGAACTACCATGGTATTCCAATTTCTATTTGAGATTTATTTCAGTAACCTGTGGCAAATCTTGATATGTAGCTGTTAAAGGTATATAAGTGTGCTGAAGAACAGATTTGTAAAATGTATTTATGATGGGGGGAGGTGGTAGTCTATTGGTAATTTCATTAAAATCCAGAGTCCCAGATCAGGTGGTGAAACTTACATTACATCAAAGTTGGGAATGAAAGGCTAGTCTATTGGTGACTGTGTGTAACCATATTCAATTGTTGCCAAAAATCTATTTTATTCACAAATGTCTTTTTTTAGAGAAGGAAATCTCCTGTCCTTACCTGGTTTGGCCTACCTATGACTGCAGACCTACAGAAATGTGCTAGACTTTTTACTACCCTCAAGTGTCCTAGTAAATCACTCAGTTCAAAAGCAAATTGGAATGGGCAATAAATGCTGGTGTAGCCAGTGATTAATTACATCCAAAAAAGGACAGATTTTCCCTAATTACTACTTTCGGCTTTGGTGATGAGAATGCATGTTAGGAATTCCAGCACACCCTACAATTTTCATGTTTTAACTGTTCTCTCTGAACCCTCTGGTTCTGTTTTGCACATCTGAGAGAAATAGTTCGCTTATATTCAGTCTCTTTATCATCATAAATATTTCAGTTTGATCGCCCTGTGACATTTGAATCTCAACCTATATTAATAATATGATCCTTTAAACTCTGGGTTGTTAAATTTGTTCACTGGATCTAGGCATCACTGGCTAAAATAGCATCTAGTTCCCATCATTAATTGCTGGAGAAGATGGTGGCTGTTCTCTTGGACTGCTACAGTTCTTGGAGTGCAGGGATTCCCACAGTACTGTTAGGAAGCAAGTTTCTGTGGTAAATTTGTACTGGCAAGGCTGCTACATCTTGAAGTTCACTGCCTAAAAGTAAGCACAGTATCCTGTATGACCTTGGCTGTTTACAGCTGATGCATCACAATTTTATTTTTTAATAACAATATTGCTTGCAGTGTTTTTGTAATCCAATTTTTTTTGTGAATAGAATGCTCATTCTTTAAAAATCCAACAGAAGTTAGAATGGAAACTGCCAATGTAAACTTTTTCATGATTATAATTGCACTTTCCCCATTAATAGTAATGCAATAGCATTTTCAATTTATGATTGGAAAATTTTACTATGTACAAATATAAGATGTGATATCAAATTAAATATTAGATTAAAAATGACAAAACACATGACTTCAAATGAGAACTATCTTTCATCCTTATATACTGCTTTAGTTACCCCCTGTTCTTTAACCCTGTTTCACCTGAAGTTTACACCAAGTTTGGAACTCTGGTACAGCACAATAGCGGATCAATTAATGTTCACTTATTTTTAAAAACTTACCAATAATTAATTTGTGAAAACTTTCCAATAAAAATTGAATATTTTTATTTTAACAGGCTTTAGATTTGGCAGCCCTGGCTACTGAGCATTCCCAGTATAAAGATTGGTGGTGGAAGGTACAAATTGGAAAATGTTACTACAGGTAAACCAACTTAGATTTACATTGTATTGAATTAGAGAAGATGAATGCATTGGGTGGACTTTTCTGGTCATGAATTTGTAGGTGGGAGGAGTGTTTAATTAGATGTGGTGAAGGCAAACTAACACCTGCTGTTTTCATGCCCCCCCCCCCCCCCAAGAATTGGGTCCTGGGTGGGAAGGCATGTGTTTGACTTTTCTACACTGCCAATTATGGTTCCTGAGTGGCCAGTTAAGGACCATAAGGTTTCCATTTTGCTGCAGTTAAGGTTTACCCAGCTGCCAGCAGGCCTGTCCATAGGTGATGTCCATGACATGTTAAACTGTACGGCCTACTTGCCACATTGGATAGAACATAGAACATAGAACAATACAACACAGAACAGGCCCTTTGGCCCATGATGTTGTGCCGAACATCTATCCTAGATTAAGCACCCATCCATGTACCTATCCAATTGCCGCTTAAAGGTCGTCAATGATTCTGACTCTACCACTGCCACAGGCAGCGCATTCCATGCCCCCACCACTCTCTGGGTAAAGAACCCACCCCTGATATCTCCCCTATACCTTCCACCCTTCACCTTAAATTTATGTCCCCTTGTAATACTCTGTTGTACCCGGGGAAAAAGTTTCTGACTGTCTACTCTATCCGCGGCACGGTGGCACAGTGGTTAGCACTGCTGCCTCACAGCGCCTGTAGACCCGGGTTCAATTCCCGACTCAGGCGACTGACTGTGTGGAGTTTACACGTTCTCCCCGTGTCTGCGTGGGTTTCCTCCGGGTGCTCCGGTTTCCTCCCACAGTCCAAAGATGTGCGGGTCAGGTGAATTGGCCAAGCTAAATTGCCCGTAGTGTTAGGTAAGGGATAAATGTAGGGGTATGGGTGGGTTGCGCTTCGGCGGGTCGGTGTGGACTTGTTGGGCCGAAGGGCCTGTTTCCACACTGTAAGTCTAATCTAATCTATTCCTCTGATCATCTTATAAACCTCTATCAAGTCACCCCTCATCCTTCGCCGTTCCAACGAGAAAAGGCTGAGAACTCTCAATCTGTTGGAGTCCCTCAATCAAATCAGTGCCTGATCAAGGGAATAAACATCAGAAAGAAAGATCATAAGAAATAGGAACAGGAGTAGGCCATTCAATAAGATCATGGATGATCTGGCCTCGCCTCAACTCTTTTGTGCCATAACCCTCATAGCCCTCAAATCCTTGATATTTCAAAAGTTTATCTCCTCTTTAAATATTTAAAATGATTTGATCTTCGTAACTCTTTGTATTAGAGAATTCTGGAGATCCACCACCCTTTGGGAGAAGAAATTACTTTGCATTTCATTTTAACGGCATGCCCCCTTTAACTGTGTCCCCTGTTTTGTGATTTCCCCCACTAATGGAAACTTCTCAAAATTTACTGTCCCAAGACCCCTCTAAATCTTGTATGTTTGATCAAGGTCACCAACGTTTCTCCATGAACAAATGCCTACAGTGAATAAAATGAAGCAGGGCCCCAATGAGAGCTCTCCCCACTCCCCAACCTAGCTCTTGTTTCTTGTGCAAATTACTTACCTGTGACTTGGGGCCTCGCCAAATGTTTGGGCAGTCTATCCTTTGGCAACAACCATGGCCTCCCCCATGGCACAGCTGTTCACAAGAACTGCTAGCATCTGCTTGTCCAGTAACCCATGCTAAGTTAAACATCCACCACAGGTAGCCTCTCTACTGCCTGTTTAGTGTGTGGCTTGTTGGACCTATCCTGGAAAAGGCAGTGCAAGTCTCCCATTGGCTTTCTAGGCAGCAGGTGATTATCTTGATGCTAAGATAAGATTTTACCATTTGTTTATGATTGTTTTGTAAGTTACTTTATGTAATTGGGAATCACTGATCCATGGCTACAATGCATCTATTATTTGTTTTATGAAAGTTTCTGTAAAACATTGTCACTTTGAATGCAGGGAAGTATGTACAAAGCATGATAAATGAATGAATACTGTCAATGTGTTCTACAGAGTTTCAATATTGTTGTCTAATATCTTTGTTCTCAAAAGGTTAGGTTTGTATCGTGAAGCAGAGAAGCAATTTAAATCTGCATTCAAACAACAGGAAATGGTTGATACAGTTCTTTACCTGGCAAAGGTATGACATATTTCACAACTCAATACCTGGGCCAATATTTGCTGTAACGTGGCATCTAACATCATCTGCTATAGTCAGTTTTGCTCCCACATCCTTAAGTTCAAACTAAATTTTCCCACAGTTGTGATCTAGTAACAGCACATTGAGGGAAATGACACATATAATCAATTCAGAAAGAAAAGAAGAGATATGGAAAAAATACATTTTATTATTTAAGAAATTAAATTCAAAACTCGAAGGAATGAGACTCCACTCTGTAATAGTTCATTACGTGCCAGAAATTATTTGGTAGTAATGAAACACTTTCACGTCATTAAAAGGTACTTGCAGTGTTAATTTTTAAAAACAACAAGAACTGCAGATGTTGGATATTAGAAAAAAAATCAGATCTGGCAGCATCTGTGGAGAGAAATCAGAGTTCACGTTTCAGATCCAGCGACCCTTTGTCAGAACTGATAGCACTTTATTACAAAGTCTGGTGTATGGAGGTTGGAGTAAGGACTTAGGACTTGAGAAACCTTTTCCCAAGCTTATTGAACTTGAGAACTCTACAGCCTTCAGGACTTGAATATCAAGTGGAAAATTAAATGCTGGTCTTCTAGCTTGCTCTCAGCTTTGCTGGAGCATTGCAGCAAGCCTGAGACAGAGATGTTGGTCAGGGAACAGGGTGGTATGTTGAAGTGTTGGGCAATTGAAAGCTGCAGACAGAATGTAAGTATTCTGTGAAGTGGTCACCCAGTCTGTGCTTTCATTTCCCAAATATAAAGGCAACCATGTTGTGAGCAGTGAATGCAGTAGATTAGGTTGTGGGACCGAATACTGAGGAGGGAGGAAGTAAATGGGCTGGTGTTACACCTTCTACAGTTGCAGGGGATAGTGCTGTGGGATTGCAGGGATAGTGGAAGAGTGGATCAGGATGTCCTGGAGGGAACGTACCTTGCAGGAGGCTGACGAGGGAGGAGAATGGAATATGTGTCTGGTCATGGTATCCTACTGGAGGTGATGGAAATGGCGGCTAATGATCCTGCAGATGTGGATGTGGATGCTGGCGGGATGGTAGGTGAGGGCAAGGGGGCACTTTATTGCTTATGTGGGAGGAATGAGGAGAATGATGGCTGAAGTGGGGAAGATGGGTCAAATGCAACTGAGGGCCCTGTCAACTACAATGCTGGGGAATCACTGGTTGAGGAAAAAGGTGGGCACTTCAGAGGCCCGCTTGTTGAAATTGGCATTCGAAGAGGTGGAGGAACTGAGAGAATGGAATAGAGTCTTTATAGGAAGTAGGGCATGAGGATGTCTTGTCAAGGTAACTGGAAGTTGATGGATTTGTGTGGCCTGCTTATTCCCAGAAATGCAAACAGTGATGTCAAGGAAGGGAGAGGTCAGAGATTGACCAAGTGAAGGTGAGAGAGGGGTGGAAATTGGAAGTGAAATTGATAAATGTTTCCAGTTCAAGACAAGGGAAGGAAGAAGCACAAATGATATATCGATACACCAGAGAAAGAGTTGTGGGTGGAAGCTGGAATAGCATTGGAATATGGAATGTTCCCATGCCTCACAAGGCATCACTGGGGCCCTTGCGAGTACTCATGGCCACCCCTTTGATCCGAAGAAAGCAAGAGGAGTTAAAAGCAAAGTTGTTCAGGGCGAGGACGAGCTTGGCCTGGTGGAGGAGGGTGATGGTGGATTGAACAGTTCAGCTGGAGGAAACACACCTAATTTTTCACTTGAGAACTTTACAGCCTTCTGGGCTGTATACTGAATTCAACAATTTTATGGCTTTGAGGCACCTTCTCCATGTCCTTACCCAACCCCTGCACACTATGTCTTGTTAGCACACAGTCTGCTATTACACACATGCAATTGTTAGCCACTTAGAGTCCCCATTAGCAGTTATTCATTCCCCTAGGCTAACCGTTATCCACTATCCACTCCTTTGGCAGTCCAACTGTCCTTCTGTCTGTTCGGGCTCTATCTCCACCTGTGGTTTACTTACCTCCACCACCAGCCCCTCCCCATTGTCTGAAATGAAAAAATAACCTTTTCTTAGCTACTATTAGTTCTGAAGAAAGGTCACTGGATCCAAAATGTTAACTCTGGTTTCTCTCCACAGATGCTGTAGAGCAGCTCAATGGTTAGCACTGCTGCCTGTCAGTGCCAGGGATCTGGGTTCGATTTCAGCCTCGGGCGACTGTCTGAGTGGAGTTTGCATGTTCTCCCTGTGTCTATGTGGGTTTTCTCTGGGTGCTCTGATTTCCTTATACAATCCAAAGATGTGCAGGTTAGGTGAATTGGCCATGCTAAATTGCCCATAGTGTTCAGGGATGTGTAGATTAGGTGCATTAATCAGGGGATACATAGAGTAACAGGGGTAAGGGAGTGCGTTCTGGGTACGATACTCTTTGGAGAGTCAGTGTAAATTTGTTGGGCCGAATGGCCTGTTTCCACACTGTAGGGATTCTATGATTCTGTGCTACCATTCCTACTGAATTTTTCCAGCAATTTCTGATTTTGTTGCAATATTAATGATTAGTCCTAAATATGTACAATGAGTTTGTTTTGTATCCATGCTGCGATCACAACATCATGACACTTGATGCATGTTGATGCTAAAGAATGACATTGAAGTGCCATTTCAGAATTATGGAACTCAAACGTCAGCTTCTGAATATTCACTTTTAAACTATGCATTTGTCCCCCACTTGAAGTTTTTCTTTTAACCATTGATAGACAATAACTCATAAGTCTTATTTGTCTCATTACCAACAACACATTCTGATCCCTGTGTTAATATTAACTACTGGATCAATTCTGAAAAGCTTAATGAATAAAGGAAATTTTTAAATACAAATTCTTACACCTGCTAAATAATTTTCACTTTATTTGAATAGGTCTATATTCGTTTAGACCAGCCATTGACAGCATTAAACCTTTACAAGCAAGGACTGGATTGTTTCCCAGCAGAAGTTACACTGCTTACAGGAATAGCTCGTATATACAATGTATGTATTGTACATGTCAATTCTTATTCAGAATTTTAAAACTTTGGTCAAAATGTACCGTGTTGACATTTTCTCTTAAATTTGCCATTTTATAATGCATTATTTTTTACTTTAACAGGAAATGAACAACATGGTGTCAGCCACTGAATATTACAAGAACGTTTTAAAACAAGATAATACAAATGTAGAAGCCATTGCCTGCATAGGAAGTAATCATTTTTATTCAGATCAGCCTGAGATTGCATTGCGATTCTATAGGTGAGATCAGAAGATATATCAATAACTAAATTTAGCTACAGATTATGATCATTAAGCTATTTTAATAAAACAGCCATTGTTCAGATAGGTGAACTGCTTCAATTTCCAATGGCGTATGCCTTTTTGATTTTTACTTATGAGTGCACACGCCTTGGTACTTGGTGATGAATTTTAATTCAGACTTAGCTTTAGTGGAAGCTAATAACTTACTAGGAACTGTTGCCCATTCAAAAAAAAATTGCTATTTGAAAAAGAAAGTCAGGGCTACAAGGTGATGGCATTGCTGAGTTCATAAACCTATCAATCAATACACCTTCACCTCCTGAACAGTAATCTGACAGACGCAAATGTGTTGCTGGTCAAAGCACAGCAGGTTAGGCAGCATCTCAGGAATAGAGAATTCGACGTTTCGAGCATAAGCCCTTCATCAGGAATAAGAGAGAGAGAGCCAAGCCGGCTGAGATAAAAGGTAGGGAGGAGGGACGAGGGGGAGGGACGATGGAGGTGGGATAGGTGGAAGGAGGTCAAGGTGAGGGTGATAGGCCGGAGTGGGGTGGGGGCGGAGAGGTCAGGAAGAGGATTGCAGGTTAGGAGGGCGGTGCTGAGTTGAGGGAACCGACTGAGACAAGGTGGGGGGAGGGGAAATGAGGAAGCTGGAGAAATCTGAATTCATATCTTGTGGTTGGAGGGTTCCCAGGCGGAAGATGAGGCGCTCCTCCTCCAGCCGTCGTGTAGTTGTGTTCTGCCGGTGGAGGAGTCCAAGGACCTGCATGTCCTCGGTGGAGTGGGAGGGGGAGTTAAAGTGTTGAGCCACGGGGTGATTGGGTTGGTTGGTTCGGGCGGCCCAGAGGTGTTCTCTGAAGCGTTCCGCAAGTAAGCGGCCTGTCTCACCAATATAGAGGAGGCCACATCGGGTGCAGCGGATGCAATAGATGATGTGTGTGGAGGTACAGGTGAACTTGTGGCGGATATGGAAGGATCCCTTGGGGCCTTGGAGGGAAGTGAGTGTGGAGGTGTGGGCGCAAGTTTTACATTTCCTGCGGTTGCAGGGGAAGGTGCCGGGGGTGGAGGTTGGGTTGGTGGGGGGTGTGGATCTGACAAGGGAGTCACGAAGGGAGTGGTGCTTGCGGAACGCTGATAGGGGAGGGGAGGGAAATATATCCTTGGTGGTGGGGTCCGTTTGGAGGTGGCGGAAATGGCGGCGGATAATACGTTGTATGCGCAGGTTGGTGGGGTGGTAGGTGAGAACCAGTGGGGTTCTGTCTTGGTGGCGGTTGGAGGAGCGGGGCTCAAGGGCGGAGGAGCGGGAAGTGGAGGAGATGCGGTGGAGGGCATCGTCGATCACGTCTGGGGGGAATCTGCGGTCCTTGAAGAAGGAGGCCATCTGGGTTGTGCGGTGTTGGAATTGGTCCTCCTGGGAGCAGATGCGGCGGAGACGAAGGAATTGGGAATATGGGATGGCGTTTTTACAGGGGGCAGGGTGGGAGGAGGTGTAGTCCAGGTAGCTGTGGGAGTCAGTCGGTTTATAATAGATGTCTGTGTTGAGTCGGTCGCCCGAGATAGAAATGGAAAGGTCTAGGAAGGGGAGGGAGGAGTCTGAGACAGTCCAGGTGAATTTCAGGTCGGGATGGAAGGTGTTAGTAAAGTTGATGAACTGTTCAACCTCCTCGTGGGAGCACGAGGCAGCGCCGATACAGTCATCGATGTAGCGGAGGAAAAGGTGGGGGGTGGTGCCAGTGTAGTTGCGGAAGATGGACTGTTCCACATATCCTACGAAGAGGCAGGCATAGCTGGGGCCCATGCGGGTGCCCATGGCAACTCCTTTAGTTTGGAGGAAGTGGGAGGATTGAAAAGAGAAGTTATTCAGGGTGAGGACCAGTTCAGTCAGTCGAAGGAGGGTGTCAGTGGAAGGGTACTGGTTAGTGCGGCGGGAAAGGAAGAAGCGGAGGGCTTTGAGTCCTTCGTGATGGGGGATGGAGGTGTACAGGGACTGGATGTCCATAGTGAAAATAAGGCGTTGGGGACCGGGGAAGCGAAAATCCTGGAGGAGGTAGAGGGCGTGGGTGGTGTCCCGAACGTAGGTGGGGAGTTCTTGGACTAAAGGGGACAGGACCGTGTCGAGGTATTGGGAGATGAGTTCGGTGGGGCAGGAGCAGGCTGAGACAATGGGTCGGCCGGGGCAGGCAGGTTTGTGGATTTTGGGCAGGAGGTAGAAACGGGCGGTGCGGGGTTGTGGGACTATGAGGTTGGAGGCGGTGGATGGGAGATCCCCTGAGGTGATGAGGTCCTGGATGGTCTGGGAGATGATGGTTTGGTGGTGGGAGGTGGGGTCGTGGTCAAGGGGGCGATAAGAGGAGGCGTCCGCGAGCTGGCGTTTGGCTTCAGCGGTGTACAGGTCAGTGCGCCAAACTACCACCGCGCCTCCCTTGTCTGCGGGTTTGATGGTGAGGTTGGGATTGGAGCGGAGGGAGTGGAGGGCTGCACGTTCTGAGGGTGAGAGGTTGGAGTGGGTGAGAGGGGTGGACAGGTTGAGTCGGTTGATGTCACGGCGGCAGTTGGCTATAAAGAGGTCGAGGGCGGGTAGGAGGCCTGCACGGGGTGTCCAGGTGGATGGGGTGATCCCCTCGATTCCATTTCACTTGCATACTGCATTTCATTGTAACTCTGAGGAGATTGCAGCAAGTAGTGGGAAGGCTCAACTGATTTTAATGGCTTTGCCTGATTTGACATGTTGTTTAATCTCTGCCTTATCTAACCCCTGAGCGAGCAGACTTTTTTGTTTGAGCCTGCCTCGCTAGGCTTTCTGAGTCCAGGCTTTGGCCCACAGCAGATTTGGCCTGGTTTGGAATCCATTTACACCAGAAAACCATAAGGTATAGGAGCAGAATTAGACTATTTGGCACATTGAGTCAGCTTTTCAATTCGATGAAGGCTGACATGTTACTCAACCACATTCTCCTGCTTTCTTCCCATAACCCTTGAAACCCTAAATAATCAAAGACCTATCTATTTCTGTCTTAAAAATACTTTGGACTCCACAGTCTTCTGTGCCATTGAGTTCCCCAGATTCCCCACTCTCTGGTTGAAGAAATTTTTCATCATCTCAGTTCTGAAGGATTGTCCCTTCACCCTGAGGCTGTGTCCTTTTGTCCTAGTCTCTCCTGTAAATAGAAACATTTTTTCCACATCTACTCGATCTAGGAATCTCAGTATTCAGCAAGTTTCAATTAGAGTCTCCTGCATCCTTCTAAACTCCCATCAAATACAGACCCAGAGTTCTCAACCACTCTCATTCTTGTGAACCTCCTCTGGATTTCCTCCAAGGGTAGCACATCCTTCCTTTGCTACAAGGTCCAGAACTGCTCACAATATTTCAAATTCAGTCTGACCATAGCCTTATACTGCTGCAATAGCACATCCTGCTCTTGTATTCTAGCACTGTCCCAACGAATGCTAACATTGCATTTGTCTTCCTAACTGCCAACTGAACCAGCTTGTATTCTTACCTTTGGGTCAAAATGGTAGATTAAGCAGCTGATGATGTCAACAGATGTTTGCTTATAGGAGAAATAAATTCATCTTGAGCTCTTTTGCACACATCCCAGCAAGTTAGCCATTCATAGGCCAGCAGAGTGAGTGGAAATACTGATGCAGTAAGATGTTATTATAGAAATGTGAGAAAAATAAGAAAGACTGAATACTTTGACATGAGCAATTGTTATAAATTCTTTTCATGAATTAATAAAAGGACAACTGTAAAACTTTGTAAAATGAAAACAGATTATAATGACTCCCTATATGAAAATCTAAAATATTGGGCATTTTTCACGCAGAGGGTGCTTCCAGAGGAAATAGTGGAGGCAGATACAATTATAATATTTTAAAGGCACCTGAAAGGGTATATGATTAGGAAGAGTTTAGAGGGAGAAGGGCCAAATGATGGCAAATGGGGCTAGGTCAGTTTGGAATGTCTGACCAACATGAACAAATTGGATCAAAGGGTCTATATCTGTGCTCTCTGACTCTATTAATTCATGTTGTACGTTTTGCTTGTTATGCAAAGAGTTCAATGTTTTTGGTTTTGGAATTATGTTGAAAAGATTCTCTTTTCTGCAGGCGACTTCTCCAAATGGGTGTTTATAATTGTCAGCTCTTCAACAACCTAGGGCTGTGCTGCTTTTATGCACAGCAGTATGATATGACTCTGAGCTCATTTCAAAGAGCACTTGCACTGGCTGTGAATGATGAGGAAGTGGCTGACGTATGGTACAATCTTGGCCATGTAGCAGTGGTATGTGAATTCATTACACAAATTATTATAGCTTTCTTTCCAATTACATCGAATATAAATAAGGAAATTAGATCCTCAGGGGTTGTGACAGAGTAGATTCTGAAAGGATGCTTTCTCCTTGTAAAAGAGACTAGAACAGGGAGTGCAGCTCAAGATTAAGAAATCCGGTTTTTAAGAATGAGATGAGGACAGTTTTTTCCCTGCACATCCTTAGTATAAAGAATTATTTCCCCCAGAAAACAGTTGAGAATTGGTCATTGAATTTATGCAGGGTTGAGTTAGTGTTTCAACAGACAAGGAAGTCAAGGTTTATGTAGAGTAGAGATGAAAGTAGAATTGAGATCAGCCATGATTTTTTTGAATGACGGATCAGGCTCGAAGGGCTGAATGGCATACTCCTATTCTGATGTCTTTTTCTCCTCTAGACAAATGCCAGTGTTAATACTCTTAAACTAAATTGAATTAACACAGTTGTAAGCCTTAGTGGTTCAGAAAAGTGAGTGATGGAAAGTAGTAAATTAATATTAATGGATATATGAAATATGATTGTGGTACAGTTATCACAATTAAAACAAGATTTGTAATTAGGAATTTAATAGTAATAGTTCTGGTAGTCTTTTTCGGATTAATTATCCTTGTATGTTCTATACATTTATTCAGATGACTGCTCATTAATCTATTTCCAGCAGTATTTAAATAATTGGTTATGAAGGCAGTGAAATACACAAACTTTATTAGAAGATTTTGTGAATCATTTTGCATCATAACTTCTTTTAAAAATAGCAAGTACTGCTGAAATGCATTTATGATAATATTGACCTTCAGTTTGTTTGATTTTTATCAAAAATATTTAAGAAATTATAATTTATTTAAGATATAACAGTAATTGTTATATCCATGCTTCTAAATCTGAGTCAGCATTGCTGAGGGTAGTGACATGAGGAAGAAATCAATCTCTTAACATCACTGACATAAAGCCAACATGATTTAACTCCCGGGCATCAGTTCAATGTAATTTTTTAGAATATCTGACCGCCTGATTGTTTGTTGAGGAAATGGACAGTTGGCCCACTTTCATGGTAAAATTGCCAGCAGGATGCTCAAGACATTTAAAGCAACAATACACTGTTGAATGGATTTGCATTCCTTGCTTTCACACACAAAATAGAGACTTTCTGAAATCAATTCATTTCAGACTGTCCAATGCCTTTCTGGAGAAAGTGATGGGAGAGGTCTGGACAAAGAGAGAAGGATTATTCCTTAAGTTCTGCAAGTATGTCTCCTAAAACACTGCAGCAAAACTTGACTTAGGATGTTGAGAGGGTCATGTCTATCAGCATAATCCACAGGACATGGATGCAGTGAGGAATAGGTTCATCTATGTCAAGAAGTAAGAATGAGCACACTTCATATGTCCTGTCCTTTTACATGCAACATTCCTTTTCTCTGGTTACCCCATTTCCCTCTACTCCATGACCCCTTGAGCATCCTGTCACAAGGACACACTCAAGCTCCTTCCTTTCTTCTTTTGAGGCATAAAGTCATCCTGTGTTGTCTTCACAACAGACACGAACATCATTATCTTTTCATACTGTGGCACTTGCAAACCAGTAACTTCTTACAGGATTCCTTCCTCACTGTATATTCCACACAATTGCACTCAGCAGGAATGCATATTTCCCCACTTGGTTTTTCAATAACATGCACATCCTCTTTTCCTGCAGGAAAAAATAGTGCAATCTCGTGTAGAGAATCAACATATGGGAGGCAGCAACTGACATTGCAGCTTTAACATAATGGGTCACAACATCCTGAAGATCAATACCCAAGCTAAACCATTAGTGCCAGAGAGGTCAAACTTTAACTGGACACCTGCATTTTACCCAAATCACTGGGCTGAGTTGTGAAGTGCTGGAGTCCACTACCCCATGCCCTGTCCCAATTATCATTAATAACCTAAAGTGAAGTTTCAGATTTTCATTGACATGAAATCCCACCTCAGAGCTGCCAACTAATCAGAGGGTTAGGATTTGGGTCAGTGTTTGGGGTCTCAACAGGTGCCAAGCTGTTGGTACCACTGACATGGCCAACATTTTTTGTTCATCCCTAATCGCTCTTTCAGAGGTATTGACTTTTTGAATGTGACTTACAGCCTTTTCAATGCCAATTTAGAAGGTAGCTTTGAGTTAACCATACTGTCATGGGCCTAGAGCCACATCTACAGCAGACCAAGTAAGAATGGCAGGATTCTTAAACCAACTTAGTGAACCAAGTTAGGTTTTTTAAATAGGCAAGTAAGTTTGTCACTGCCCATGTTGATTGTTAGGTTTTTATTCTAGATTTATTTAATTAATTGCACTGAAGTATTAGAAAATATTTACATAAGTAAATGGACTGTTTTGCATAACAGATCCATGCTGTTGTTATGTTCCACACAATGAATTCCAATGTTACTTTTTTAAACTGTATAATGAATTGTTTACAGTAAATTGCAATTTCAGGTTGTTTTATGACATGTGATGTTATGATTTAATATTTGTGGAATTGAGTTTCATGGATTGTGAAGATAGCTAATATTTTTAAAAAGTCAATGTGAAACCTTTTTTCCATTTCATTTGTTGAACACCAAACAGTTCCAGGCATTTGATGATCTTAATGCTGAAGCTCCCTTCAAGGAAAACCACTCACAATTTTTTGGGCTTTCTGGTTGTTCTGTTTGAACAATGTTTTGCATGTTTAGAAATGGCTTTGGATGTTTAATTGAGGAAGCTTGCCATGAAAGGAGCTGCTCAGCTCATGTCTCTTGATTCTGAAGTACTGTTAGTGCTAAATCCAATGTGAGACTGGATTGTACTCTTGAAAACCAACTGAAAGTCCTTTCCATACTGTGTTTCCTGAGCAAACAACATCTGTTAAGATCCCAGAGAAAATTGCCAAATTGGACACAACGGCCTACATATTGCCAGACTGACAGCCATCTGAACATTTCACACCACATCATTTTGGGGCAACCTGTGGTAGAGCCCACCAGGAAACAGACAATTCTGGGTTTGATGTATAATGAGCCAGACTTGCTTTGGGAGGGTAAGATGAAGAAATTCATAGAGGTTAGTGACCACAACATGATAGAATTCACCCTGCAATTTAAGAGGGAGAAGCTAGAATCAGATGTAATGTTATTACAACTGAGTAAAGGTAATTACAAAAACATGAGGGAGGAGCTGGCCCAGAGTTCATTGGAAGGACAGCCTAGCAGGGAAGACAATAGAGCAACAGTGGCAAGAGAGTTTGTGGGTAATTTGGCAGCCACAACAGAATTTCACTCCAAGTAAGAAGAAACATACTCAGGTGAGGACAAGGGACAGCTTAAAAGCAAAAGTAAAAGCATACAATGTTATGAAGATTAGTGGGAAGTAATAAGGTTAGGAAACCTTTTAAAGGCTGGGAGAGAACAACAAAACAGCAGTAAGTGGGGAGAAGATGCAATATAAGCATAAGCTAGCAAGTAATATATAAGAAGGTTACAAAGGTTTTTTTTGAGATACATAAAAGGTAAAAGAGGCAAGAGTGGGCACTGGACCACTGGAAAATGGGGCTGGAGAAGTAGTAATGGGGAACAAAAAAACAGCAGAGGAACTGAATAGTTACTTTGCTTCAGTCTTCACAGTGGAAAACACCAGTGGCATTGCAGAACTTCAAAAGAGTCACGGAGCAAAGATGAGTGTCGTGGCCTTCACTGGAATAGCTGAAAGATGTAAAAGTGGATAGATCATCCAGACCAGACTACACCCCAGGGTTATGAAAGAGAGAGCTATGGAGATTGTAGAGGCATTGGTGGTGATTTTTCAGATATCATTAGAGTCAAGAGGGTCCCAGGGACCTGGAAAATAGTGAACACAACAACCCTGTTAAGAAGAGAGGAGGGTAGAAGACTGGAAATTATAGGACGGTTAGCCTGACTTCAGACATTGATAAGATTTTAGAATCCATTATAAGGAAGAGATGGCTGAGTATTGAAAATGCATGGTAAAATAGGAATGAGTTGGCAAGTTTGATCAAGGGGAGATCGTGCTTGACAAATCTGTTAGAATTCTTTAGAGGATGTAACAAGCAAGGATTTCCAGAAGGCCTTTTAAAAATGCTGCAGAGGAGGCTGCTAAATAAAATTAGAGCACATGGAGGTAGGGGCAAGGAATTGGCATGGATAGAGGATTGACAGACGAGCAGAAGGCAGAGGGTGAGGAAAAGGGTCTTTTTCAGGCAACCAGTGACTGGTGGAGTTCTGTAGTTGTCACTTTGGGGACCACAACTATTCATGTTATACATTAGCGATCTGGCCAAAGGAACTGAGAGCATTGTTGCTAAGTTTGCAGATGACACAAAGATACGTGGAGGGACACAGGTACTGTTAAGTGGAGACGATGCAGAAGGAATTGGACAGTCTAGGAGAGAGGGCAAACAAGTGGCAGATGGAATACAATGTGGGAAAGTGTGAGGTTATGCACTCTGATAGGAAGTAAAGGGGCATAGATTAGCTTCTAACCCAGGAAAGGTTTCAGAAATCTGAAGCACAACGAGAGATACAAGTTTTAATCCAGGGTTCTTTTAACGTGTAAGTTTAGTTGGCAGTTCAGAAGGCATGTGCAATTTCAGCATTCATTTCGCGAGTGGTAGAATAAAGTGGCGTGGATGTAGTGCTGAGGCTATATAAAGCTCTGCTAGAATTGCATTTTAAGTATTGTAATCAGTTTTAGATCCTGTATCTAAAGAAGGATTTGCTAGCCTTGCGGATCCAGAGGACGTTCACAAGAATGAACGCAAGGATGAAGGGCTTGTCATATGAGGAGCAGGTGAGAATTCGGAGTCTGTATTCGATGGAGTTTAGAAGGATGAGGAGAGAGAATCTCATTGAAATTTACAGAATACTGAGAGGCCTGAATAGAGTGGATGGGGATAAGAGTTTCCCCTTGGTTTCCACCTGAGGCACAGCCTCTGAATAAAAGGATGATCCTTTAGAACTGAGAAGGAGAAAAATCTATACTCTTATGAACTCATTGCCACAGAGGGCTGTGGAGCCCAAGTCATTGAGTATATTTAAGAGAAATAGATAGGTTCTTGATTAGTAAGGGAATCAAAGGTTAGGGGGAGAAGGAGGGAGAATGGAGCTGAGAAACCTGCATCAGTCATGGTGTATGCTAGTGAGGCTAGGAACAGAGAGTGAATGCAGCTGAACACGTGGCTGCAGAACTGGTGTAAGAGGGAGGGCTTCAGATACGTGGATCATTGGTATACCTTCTGGGGAAGGTGGGAGCTGTACAAGGAGGACAGGTTGCACCTGAACTGGAGGGGCACCAATATCCTGGGCCGGAGGTTTGCTGGAGCTCTTAGAGAGGGTTTAAACTAGTTTGGCAGGGGGATGGGAACCAGAGCTATCAATCAGAGGATGGGGTAGTTGGTCAACAGGCAGATACAGTGTGCAGAGGTCAATGAGGAAGGATAGACAGTTGATAGGGCAAAGTTGCAGTCGGTGTGATGGATTGATGTGTGATGATTTTAAAGCAAGAAGTGTCAGGAATAAAGGTGATGAACTTTGAGCATGGATCCATACTTGGAGCTACAGTGTTGTTGCCTTTACAGATACTTAGGTATCACGGGGCAGGAATGATTGCTGGATGTTCTGGGGTTTACATGTTTCAAAAGGAACAGGAAGGGAGATAAAAAAAGTTTGGGGGGTGGCATTGCTAATCAGGGATAGTATCACAGTTGCAGAAAGGAAGGCTACCGAGGAGGGTTTGTCTACTGAGTCATTATGGATGGAAGTCAAAAACAGGAAAGGAGCAGTCACTTTATTGTGGAGTTTTCTATGGACTCCCAATAGCAACAGAGAGGAGCAGATTGGGCAGCAGATTTTGGAAAGGTGCAGAAGTAACAGGGTTGTTGTAATGGGTGACTTCAACTTCCCTAAAATTGATTGGAACCTCCTTAGTGCAAATAGTTTGGATGGAGCAGATTTTATAAGGTGTGTCCAGGAAGGATTCCTGACTCAATATGTAGATAGGCTGACTAGAGGGGAGGCCATTTTGGATTTGGTGCTTGACAACGGACTGGGTCAGGTGTCAGATCTCTTAGTGGGAGAGCATTTTGTGATACTGACCTTAACAATACTTATGGAGAGGCATAGGAGCAGACGGTATGAGAAAGTATTTAATTGGAGGAGGGGGAATTACAGTGCTATTAGGCACGAACTGTGGAGCATTAATTGGAAGCAGACATTCTCAGGGAACTGCATGATAGAAATATGGAAGTTGTTTAGGGAGCACCTGCTGTAAGTGCTGGATAGGTTTGCCCCACTGAGGCAAGGAAGGGATGGTAGTGTAAAAGAACCTTGGATGATAAGAGATATGGAACATCTAGTCATGAAGAAGAAGGAAGCTTATTTAAGGTTGAGAAAGCAAGGATCAGACAGGCTCTGGAGAGCTACAAGGTAACCAAGAAAGAACTGAAGAATAAATTTAGGAGAGTGCAAATGGGACATGAAAATGTCTTGGACTATAGGATTAAGGAAAACCTCAAGGCATTGTACACTTATGCGAGGAACAAGAGGATGGCCAGATCGGGGATAGTGAAGGGAACTTGTGCCTGGAGTCGGAGGAGGTAGGGGAGGTCCTTAATGAATACTTCGCTTCAGTATTCACTAGTGAGAGGGACCCTTGTCATTTGTGAGGACAGCGTGAAACAGGTCGATATGCTCGAACAGGTTGATGTTAAAAAGGAGGATGTACTGGAAAGTTTGTAAAACATGTGGATAGATAAGTCCCCGGCCAGACTTGATATACCTAAGATTACGATGGGAAGCTTTGGGAAGAGTTTGCTGCACTTTTGGCAATGATCTTTGCATCCTCATTCTCCGCTGGAGTAGTACCAGATGATTGAAGGGTGGTAAATGTTATTCCCTTGTTCAAGAAAGGGAAGAGGGATAACCCAAGGAATTACAGACCAGTCAGTCTTACGTCGCTGCTGGGCAAATTGTTGGAGAGAATTCTGATTGTTTGGAAAAACATAGCTTGATTAGAGATAGTCAGCATGGCTTTGTGAGGGGCAGGTCACGCCTCACAAAACTTATTGAATTCTTTGAGGATGTGACAAAACTCATTGATGAAAGTAGAACAGTGCATGTGGTATATATGGATTTTAGCAAAGTGTTTGATAAGGTGGAGCAAAGAAGGATGAGAGGTGACCTGATAGAGGTGTACAAGATGATGACAGGCATTGGTAGACTGGACAGCCAGAGACTTTTTCCCAGGGTGGAAATGGCTATCACAAGGAGGCATAATTTTAGGGTGATAGGAATGCACTGTCAGCAGTGATAATGGATTCAGAGACATGAGGGACATTTAAGTGACTCTTGGATAGGCACATGGATGATAGTAAAATGTAGGGTATGTCGGTTAGTTTGATCTTAGTATAAGATAAAAAGTCGGCACGACGTCAAGGGCTGAAGGGCCTGTATTATGCTGTACTGTTGTATGTTCTATGATCAAATTGTGGAGCAGACTCAATTAGCCAAATACTCTAATTGTGCTTCTATATCATATGGTTTTATGATCTTTGGAGACATCTTGACTAAAAATAATTTTTTCTCAGTGAATCTCTGCACAGAAATCCATTTTTTTTTCCTGTTTTCTTGGTGTG
The DNA here is from genome assembly GCF_020745735.1 of Hemiscyllium ocellatum. NCBI lineage: Eukaryota > Metazoa > Chordata > Chondrichthyes > Orectolobiformes > Hemiscylliidae > Hemiscyllium > Hemiscyllium ocellatum. Next base: position 86,083,041 of record NC_083408.1, read on the forward strand.
ACCAGGTGTTTGTGTTTTTGATGGTTATGTGTGGTAAAACATACAGCAACCCTTCATTTGTAACTGGATATCATGTTGCCTTTCTTTTTAGGGAATAGGAGATATGAATTTGGCCTACCAATGTTTTAAACTGGCACTAGCCAACAACAATGATCATGCAGAAGCTTATAACAATTTAGCTGTCCTGGAGGTGCACAAAGGTCATTATGAACAGGTGAGTTGCCAAAGTTGTCATGTATGTAGGAAAAAGATACTTTAGAAGTAAACCATTCACTTATTCCATGACTCTATTCTTCATTTTTATTTTTAGGCTCGGGGGTTTCTACAAACAGCTGCAGCACTGGCTCCTCATATGTATGAACTGCATTATAACTTTGCTGCACTTTCAGATAAGGTAACAATACAAGCACAGAATTATTGCACCGAAGAGGGATGCCAGTTGGCTCATTGGCTGCAGCAACTCTCCAATGAGTAATTCACTCAGTGTCATTTTCCTGCCTTCTCCCTGTAATCTGCACAGGGTTTCCTTTACAAATAGACATCCCATTCCCTATTTAATGTCTCAATTGAAAATACCTCCACCACAATCTCAAGCAGCACATTCCAGATTCGAACTGCTCATTTCATGAGAAAGCGATTTCATCATATAACTTGTCTTTTTCACAAATTACTTTATAGCCTTGTGCTCTCATTCTTGAATTTTCACAATTGGGAATATTTTCTCCTAATTTGTTCAGACCTCTTATGAATTTAAATGCTTCAATCCAATCTCTTCTTAAGGTTCTTTTCTCCAATGGAAACAGTCCCAGTTTCCCCAATAGATCTTCATGACTGAAATTTCTCATCCTGAGAACCATTCTAGTAAACCCTAATCCACACGCTCTGTCCAATATCTTCACATTCTTCCTAAAGTGCATCAAAGCTGGATGCATTACTTTAGCTGAAGCTGCGCTAGTGTCTTTGAGTTCAACATAACCTCCATATTGTTGTATGCTATGTCCCTGTTATCCCTGTGCTCCTGCACACCACTTGGATCTAAGCAAAGATATACTGGCAATGAAGGCTGTCCAGAGAAAGTTTGTTAGGTTGATTCCGGGAATATGACAGACAAATTCTTGAAACATTATAAGATTCTTGGGCAGTCTTGACAAGATGGACATGGGGTAGTTGCTTCTCCTTTTGTAAGAGTCCAGAACCAGAGGGTATAATCCTACATGACCGTCTTTATCCAGGAATATTTATCATCGAGTCCTAAGTCCTGTCCTTTCGTGAGTCACTTCTCCGTTATAGCTTTTGTAGATATTTTTAATCCACCTGTTCAAATATGTTGTGACACATCTCTGGAGCAGGCAGGACTTGAATCCAGGCTTTCTAACCTAACAGTAGGAACGTTACCATGCATCCGAGAGCCCTTCATAGCTGCTATATTCCTAGTTTCATTACGTTTAATTGTAACTTTCAAAAATCTGGGCAGTTCTACTTTAAGATGTTTACCAATGATTAATCTTTAGAAATAATCATACAAAATCTGATCTGCATTTTTAAAGATCCCACTCCCTCCCTGTTAGTGACCTGCTCAAAAGAGTCAGTTAGTATTTGGATATGTGAGGAAGGAAGCCTGCTCAGTTATGGTATGTCCCCTAATTTTTACTTTAGTTTGGCTATGCCAGATGGGGAAAAGAGTTAAAATCAAAGCTTTTGAGCATGTTGTCAAGCCATGGGAAATAGACTGTTTAGCAAAGTGTCCAGTCCAATACTCCTAGGGCTAAGTCACTTTTATGAACAGACTTGAGATGTTCTGCAAAGCAGTTACCTGGTCTGCAATTGCTCCAACAGAGGAAACTGCATGGCAACCAATAAAGACTGTTCACTTGCTGATAATCTAAAAATACAGAGTTAAACCTTGATGTTTGCCTTAGGAACTAAATAAAACTAGAATATTTGCCAATACTTGCTTTGAACACTTGCACGGCGAAGTATCTTGATGGATGATCTACATTACACTGACATCTGTTTGTCTCTTCCAGGTTGGAGACCTTCAGAGCAGTTATATAGCTGCGCAGAAATCAGCAGCTGCGTTCCCAGAACATGTTGACACTCAGCAATTAATCAAGCAATTGCAACAACACTTTGCCATGCTTTAACTGTAACCATGATGCAATGATCTTGGGATTTTTTTGTTGTTATGTGAGATATTTACATAATTCAGATACTGCATGATGTGGCAGTACAATTGTTAGTTCCATAATCTTAGCTTTCTACCTCATACTGAGGCTCAGGGATGCATTTTCACTTTGGATGCAGGGAACTGGGAGTCAGAACTGCCCCAAACTCACCCACCGGGTGGGAGATACAGTCTACCTTTGGGATTTTGACAGGGGCACTCCATTAAAGTTGCTTTTGTCACATTTCTATTCCAGTTAAGGTCTGTGGGCAGGGTAACAGGGTTGAAAGTAGTAAAAAGTAACCAAGAGAGCACTTCAGCATGGAAGCACTCATCACCCCTTCTTAATCATAAAAGCAGCTGAGGTACCACTGTGATTGGGAGGATGTAGCTGAATCGTAATTATAGTGACCTTTGGCTGTACCCATATCCAAGCAAGCAAGGAAGGCTTACCCGGTGCAGTGAAAAATTGGCCATTTGCTGGAGAGCCACCTCCATACAGTAAACAGGCCCTTGCTGGCATTACCTCTCCCACCACAATTGCATCAGGAAGCTGGTAGCTAACAGGAAAATCCCAGGCCCCTGAGCATGTCACTTCCAAACACAAACACTGAGGAATCGAGGCAGGAACCTCTGCTTCCAGCCTTGGTGGAGTTTAAAAATTCAATCTCCAGTTCATCAAATGTGCAATGAATATGAGAATTATGGATTTAGATTAGTGGAGCTATTGAAACTATTTTTGTGCTCACTGTGTGCATGTCAATCAGTGCCAGAGTAAAGCCAATAACTGATATAGCAACAGTAGTTTTGGTTGTATTGTACAAAATATTTGACATATAGTAAATGTCTTAATACAGCTGTCATGTTGACTTACCTGCTGATAGCATGGGAGGCAGGCCATCTGATTGAGGGTAATCTGAAAGTAGATTAAAACATTCAAAGAAGATTTTATATTAGTATTTTGAAAATCCAAGAACCCTCACAAAGATCACAGCATAATATTCATAGTTAAGATACAATTTCATATCATTCCTTTTAAAGGAGGCACCATTTTGTTAATTTTTGTATATTCAAATTCTATTTCTCATAAAGAACCAGTTATAGTCCAGCAAGTGAAAATGTGTTTGTGATGGTATTTCAACCTGTTTTGTAAAGGAAGTTGTACAGTAACCATCTAAATAAAAACGCTAAATAAAGATTTGGCTTGTATCAACTGTTGTTATCACAGGCAATATTAAAAATGTGTTTCCTACAGATGGCTGTTGCTGCAGTGTTTTCTTTTACTTGAAAATAATTTGCATTTATACAGCTTCTTTCATGTCCCCTAAAACAATGCAACATGTTCACTGGCAGTGAATTACATTTGAAGTGTTGTTATTAAATGACCATTTCAGCTATATAGTATTTTCTGAGGGATAAATTTTGGCAGGAGTGTAGTGCTATTATTCAAATTGTATTATTTTTAATACATTGCTGTGCTGATAGATGAGGCAAGACAGATATTTTATGAACTTTTGGGTTCTGAATGAGTTAACAGAACACAAAGGTGAGGCAGGGCAAGGTAGTGATGCTGTGAGCACCCATGTAGGTATAGTGAGTGACTTCTAAGATGGAGAGTAAGAGCCCTGAGTTACACCTTGTTCCAGCATGAGTTGGGTGACTGTCCCTGCTAACAAAGTGGCTTTGGGGGTAGAATTACAATGAATGTTTTTTCCAAACTGCTAGACTGAAGTGGAGAACTGTATTCTAAATGGGTTGGAGCTGTACCATAAGAATGTGGTGAGGCTGATATGTGATGTAACAATAAAATATAGTTTAATCTAAAGTTTAGGTTTTTAACTAGTGCTACATGTATATAGGCATTTTGTTGATTAAATTGTCAATACTTCTGAAGCTTTTTTTATGCCATTTTAAAACAGAGTTCTTGGAGTAGTAATGTAAATTTGTTTCTTGTTTTATTCATTTATGGCATGTGAGTTTTGCTGGCCAGGCATTTATTGTCCATTCCCAATCACCAAGAGGACAGTTCAGAGTCACTCACATTCCTGTGGGTTTGGAGTCACATGTAGGCCAGACCAAGTAAGGGCAGCAGTTTCTTTCCCTAAAGTACATTAGAGGACCAGATGGGTGTTTTCTGACAATCAACAACATTTTCACTGTCATCATTAGATGATTAATTCGAGGTTTTCATTAAATTCAAATTCTACCTCTCCCATGGCAGAGATTTAAACCCGAGTTGTCTGAACCTTACTTGGGTCTAGCCATAATACCGCTTAGCCATCACTTTGCATTGAGAAGTTTGAAGCATCAGGAATTGATTTTGATTAGCTTAGGGTAAAAACCCATAGATTGAAAAACTTTCACTAGTGCACGAAAGTACTGGTTAAAGCTAGATGTATGGAGTAGTTTCTCCAAGAGAAAAGAGTTTGTTCAGAAAATAGTTTACCTCAGTATAGAGGCTTTAAGTTTAACGTAAGTTGACAGTTTCAGAACATAAGTGTTTGATGAGAACATTAAAGGGGTTTTCAAGCTGAAAAAATGAAATCTCAGTTGTGTGAATACTTAATTTTGGTTTTCATGTGCTGCTTTTGAGAGTTTGAAAACCTCAAGTCAACCTGTAGAAGGGAATTTACTCTAGTGTTTGTGTACTGTAAAGGGATGCTTTTAGGAAAAGATGGTATTGTATTTTCTACTGTGTTTTGACATATTTCAAATATATATGTGTAAATAGACTAGCTTATGTTTTCTTTTTGTATAATGCACTTCTGTATTGTTAAAATCAGACTTGCAGCATTATGTGCTTATGTTTCTCTGAATGACTACGTAAAGGAAAATAAGTCTACAAACCAGAATTCAGTTTGGGATCTGACTCATCCAGTAATAACATCAGCCAGAATCATAAAAGATATAAAAGACATAGCTTTTTATTTTTGTGTTCTTTTAATGTGGAGTGATATGAGAAATAGGCCATTATAAAAACCAAGGATTGTGGAAAGGATTACTGGACTTTTTGAGAAACAAGTTACTTGAAACTAATTGTAAATGCTGTTTGTTCAAGAAATGAGGAAAGTCTGTTGGTGAGCTAGAGTTAAGGTGTGTGTACAAATGAAGATTCCGCCGGCAGCAAGTACATAATCAGTCTGTGAAATTGTCTAGTTGTTGATGCCAAAGGCCTTCTACCTGCCTTTGTAGATAGTTTCTGTTCAATCGTTCACACTGGTAAGCTATCGGATTTCCAGAAGGGAAGGAGCTGTCCTTTCACTGCAGTAAAAATATCCTCAAGCCTGAAGAAAGCTAGTTTATATCCTCCTCATCAGTTGTGGGTTATAACCAATAAGTTAGAGACATTGTAAGTGTGAACCAGCCATGCTGTGCCTCTTGAAAGCAAGTGAAAGTACATGGCAAAGGAAGATCAAGGAACAGTAGGACCTGACATGCCCTAAAGGACCACCTCAGTGGACTCTGTGAACAGGGACCATTGAACTGCCTTTGCAGCCTTTCTCTTTCACAAAGACACTTCTTGTTTGTGAGTCTATCAGTATGTATGCATAGGTGAAATTTTGTAAAGGAGTTGCTTTTTTTTTAGTGATATAGCAATGGTACATAATTATTTATCTGTAGGTAGAATATTTATTTGTAATAGTAATTATTATGTAGTGAAACCTGGTCCATACTTTCTGTCCACTTTTGCCTAAAAATAGTTTTATTCGAAAATTTTGAGTACTTCTATAAAATTGTTAACTTCTGTGATGACTCAGAATAGCTCAGCCTGATTTCTAGCCTGTTACCCCAGGGAGTTGTAACGTCTGTGCACTTCCAATGCACAGGGTTACAGCTGCTCACTGCTAGTGGTCTGCACTTTGAAACTTCTCGGGACTGCTGATCAAGATGGAGCAAGCAATGAGCTGGAGTTGCTCGGTAGCTATTCTTGCTTTCATGTCTGGAATGGTTGCAGTCATGTGTGGGAGAATAGGAAGTTACAGATAAATTAGGTGGGATTAGATATTAATTAAACACAAATGCAGGCAAATTGGCTTTTCACTGCTCACTGCCATTCTCATTTCACTGCTAAAACCTTGGGTGTAAAATCAAACTTTTATTTATTCATTTTTGTGGGATGTGGACATTGCTGGCTGGCCAGCATTTATTGTCCATCCTTAGTTGCTCTTGAGTAGGTGGTGGTGAGCTGCTTTCTTGAACTGCTGCCGTCTACCTGCTGTGGGTTAACCCACAATACAATTAGGGAATTCCAGGATTTTGACCCCGGTGACATGGAAGGAACACTGATATATTTCCAAGGTGATTGAGAGTCAACCACACTGCTGTGTGTCTGGAGTCTCCCCTGGGTCTAAAGTCATATGTAGAGATTAGACAGGTGCTGGAAAAGCACAGCAGGTTAGGCAGCATCTGAGGAGCAGGAAAATCGATGTTTCGGGCAAAAGCCCTTCATTAGGCTTTTGCCTGAAACGTTGATTTTTCTGCTCCTCAGATGCTGCCTGACCTATGCTTTTCCAGCACCACTCTAATCTTGACTCTGATCTCCAGCATTGCAGTACCCACTTTCACCTGAAGTCACATGTAGGCCAGACCTGGTGAGGATGGCAGATTTCCTTCCCTAATGGACATTAGGGAACCAGATGGATTTTTTTTTACGTTGAGAATCTTAGAGAAAAAGCTTACCATAGTTGCATGCTTGCCATTAGGCTAGCTTTCAATTCCATTTAAAAAAAATAGTTTTAAACATCATCTTCCATGATAAGATTTGAGTCATGTGTCCCTGAGCACTAGCTTGGGTTTTTGGATTATAGGAGAAAGTGAGGTCTGCAGATGCTGAAGTATCAGAGCTGAAAATGTGTTGCTGGAAAAGCGCAGCAGGTCAGGTAGCATCCAAGGAACAGGAAATTCGACGTTTTGGGTATAAGCCCTTCATCAGGATTATGGTCCTGTGACATTATCACTACTTTGCCACCTCTTTTCCCAACTAACACTTGTTCAGGAGAAATAAGTCCAATATCTCATTTCACTGAAAACAATTAGGTAAAAATGTGGATATAAAAAATGTTACAATTTCATTGACCTTTCAACTGAAATAATGTACAAATGTTTGGTCAAATTAACAATTATTATATGTGGAAAATGTATGCTATAAAAATTAATCCAACTTCTTTCATAAAACTTTGGTAAATGCTAACATTAACATATTTTTAACTTAAGTAGCAGTCACTAGCACATTCATCTTAAAAAAAATTACCACCATGCAAAGTCTCAAACTTATTTTTACTTAAAACTGCAATATGCCCTTTCACAATAAATTTGCAAGTCTGTTTTGTACATTTAATCATCGCCAGCTGGTGTTCTGTCTATGCTTGACTTCATTTTGTTTATCCAGACTGTTGTAATTGGATTGTGCAAGGGAAGAATTGAATACTAGAATGACAACAGATTGGCAGCTGCTGCAGCTGGTTGGAGAGCACTGTGTGAGGGTGAGATCTTCAGGGATCACTGGCCAGCCTGCTAATGGTCTGACTGTTTTGACTATAAGTGGATTCCTGAGTAAAAATGGAAATAATTTTGAAAGCACAAACAATGAAGTAAAATATGCTAGAATGTATCAAATGACCAAGAACCTTTATAATAGCCCTCTAAAAGGACTATAGAATATGCACATACACCATATTGGTAATGGTTGCAAAATTAAAATGTCAAGGTGGAATTGAAATCCTGTAAGCTTGAACCTTGCTCATAAATTAATTACAGACTTTCTGATATTCTTTATACATGTTCCTTCAAGGTAGATTTTCAACTCCTTGTTCAAAGTAAACAAGTTCAGTGCTCAATTTAATGTATTCTGTTCTAAAGTGTGACACATCTTCCATTTATTTGCAGTGAAATACTGATGTCACAAAAAATCTTCCTCTAAACAATCAATTGAAATTATTACAAGATCACAAGACAAAGACAAGGAAGCCATTCAGTTTATTTTAGTTCACCTATTCTTGACATCTCTCCACCTCATTGCATAATTGGCCTTGAACCAATTCCAAAAATTTCTGGTAGCCAATTCCAAATATTAAGCATTGTTAGAAGAAGAAGAAGAACTTCCCAACGCAAATCCTACAATTATTTAGTGCTGATTTGAATCTGTTAACACCTAAAAATGGAGAGGGCAACATCTTCTTCATCCACAGACTTCTGCCTGTAGCAGATAGAAAGCCCATTCGTGGTACTACCAGATTCACAGCCCAGTGAGATGGTGATGATTGCAGGGTTTCAAAATGGGAACAGAAATTGGTGTTTGCAATTGCTGAGAGGTTCTGATCATCGAGGCGGGGTCCAAAAGTACAAAGTGAGAAATGGGTTTGGAGAACGTGGGGCAAGAATGCCAGCTCCCTTGGCATCATCATTTCCAGGCATCAGTCCTCATCTTCCTTGAAGTGCAGGACTTCCTGAGGCCTGGATACATGGCTGGAACCATGACAGATTTAGAAGAGATTAAATGTGAGGCATCTGAACCTCGTTAAACTGTGTATACTGTCTACTAGTCTGCAGAGTTTGGGTTTGTTTCCAGCCAAATCCTCATCCATCATGACTCCATTAAAACCAGAAGTGGACAGATTCGAATGGTATTTTGAGATTTAAGTATTTTCACATTACACCCAATCCGAATTCATCCATCTTTTGCTCCTATAGAGCAAATGCTCCTTGGGCTTAGGTACAGACATTGCCTATTATTTAAATTAGCTCTCTAAGGATAGTAGGATGTGATCATAGTGAAATGAAAGCAGCAAATGGAAGTTCTGAGTTCATGCACTTCTGACGACACACTGGAAAATTCTCGGCCCTCTGAAGGAGCTCAGGGAAAAACAAACAGAATAAGAATAATTGATTCAGTCTACGGCAGATAGGCTGTGAGTCTATAGTTTGTGAGCTTGATTCACATTGTAGTTTCTCCCTGATTTATTGAATCAGATGAGGGAATAATTAACCAATAATAATGCTTGCATAAAATAAAATTGTTAAATTTCTGCAAGCTTTGTAAGTAAATAATTAGATAATTCAGCATCTCGGAAATGATGAGTCAAATCTTCTGGCAATAAAATTACAACGGGATATGCCAGTATTTCACCATTTGTTCTAAATGGATGTCTGATATAGAGGTGAGCTATGTCATGCTGAGCTTCCATTTCGAAAATAACATAATTGATTCTACATTATTTTTCTCACAAGTACAAGAAATATGAGGTTAAATTAAACCGTCATTCTGAGGTAAGTATCACTGGGCATTCTGTTAATATTATACACTTGGATGATTTTATTAGTTTTGATACTTATCTCACTTAAAAAATATATGGATTGCAGTTTGTGATTCTTATGTGCTGCTCTTTTTTTGCCTTTTCCTTCAAAATATTATGACTCCATTGAGCTTTGTGATTCATGGGGGTTTTGCATCCCCCTGTGGCTAATATAAGTATTACATTATAGCGCAAAATCACTGCAACATGACAGTATCCCTGTTACTCACTGAGAGAAGTGTGTAAAGTGTCATTCTTACAGTACATGCATCATTCTTACAGGACATGCATCATTAACGCATTTAAAAAGCCCAAGGTGCTTCACAGGAGGGTTATAAAACAACATTACCCAATTCACATAAGGAAAATTAGAGCAGATAGACAAAAGCTTTTTTAAAAAGGCTAAAGGTTTGGATGGTGAAGAATTTGTCAAATGTGTTCAAGAAAATGTTCTTTATCAATATGTGGATACTTCCCTGAGAGAAAGAGCAAAACTAGACAATAGACAATAGGTGTAGGAGTAGGCCATTCGGCCCTTCGAGCCAGAACCTCCATTCATTATGATCATGACTGATCATCCACAATCAGTATTCCGTTCCTGCCTTATCCCCATAACCCTTGATTCCACTATCTTTAAGACCTCTACCCATCTCTTTCTTGAAAGTATCCAGAGTCCTGGCCTCCACTACCTTCTGGGGAAGAGCATTCCATATATTGACCACTCTCTGAGTGAAGAAGTTTCTACTCAACTCTGTTCTAAATGGCCTACCCAGTTATTTTTAGTTAAAAATCACGCAACACCAGGTTATAGTCCAACAGGTTTAATTGGAAGCACACTAGCTTTCGGAGCGACGCTCCTTCATCAGGTGATTGCAAATCACAGTTATTTTTAAACTATGTTCTCTGGTTCGGGACTCACCCATCAGCGGAAATATGCTTTCTGCATCCAATGTGTCCAATCCTTTAATAATCTTATACATCTCAATCAGATCCCCTCTCATCCTTCTAAACTCAAGTGTACACAAGCCCAGTCGCTCCAATCTTTCAACATATGATAGTCCCCCCACTCCAGGAATTGACCTCGTGAACCTACGCTGCATTCCCTCTATAGCCAAAATGTCCTTCCTCAAAATTGGAGACCAAAACTGCACACAATGTTCCAGATGTGGTCTCACCAGGGCCCTGTACAGCTGCAGAAGGACCTCTTTGCTCCTGTACTCAATTTCTCTTGTTATGAAGGACAGCTTGCCATTAGCTTTCTTCACTGCCTGCTGTACCTGCATTGATTGATGTACAAGAACACTTAGATCTCTTTGTACCCACCCCCCCCCTTTACCTAACTTGACTCCATTTGGATAGTAATTTCCCTTCCTGTTCTTGCCACCAGAGTGGATAACCACACATTTATCCACATTAAACTGCATCTGCCATGCATCCGTCCACTCACCTAGCCTGTAAAAGTCCCCCTGTATTCTCATAACATCCTCCTCACATTTCACCCTGCCACCCAGCTTTGTGTCATCAGCAAATTTGCTAATATTACTTTTAATACCTTCATCTATATTATTAATGTTTATTGTAAACAGCTGTGGTCCCAGCACCGAACCTTGCAGTACCCCACTGTTGCTTCCTGTCAGTCAGCCAATTTTCAATCCAAGTCAGTATTTTGCCCCCAAAACCATGTGCCCTAACTTTGCTCACTAACCTCCTATGTGGGACTTTATCAAAGGCTTTCTGAAAGTCCAGGTACACTACATCAACTGGTTCCACCTTGCCCATCTTCATAGTCACATCCTCAAAAAATTCCAGAAGATTAGTCAAGCATGATTCCCCCTTCGTAAATCCATGTTGACTCTGACCTATTCTGTTACTGCTATCCAAATGAGTCGTAATTTCATCTTTTATAATTAACTCCAGCATCTTTCCCACCACTGACGTCAGGCCAAGCGGTCTATTATTTCATATTTTCTCTCTCCCTCCTTTTTTGAAAACGGGGACAACATTAGCCACCCACCAATCTGAAGGAACTGATCCTGAATCTATAGAACATTAGAAAATGATTACTAATGTGTCCACGATTTCTACAGCCACCTCCTTAAGGACCCTGGGATGTTGACCATCAGGTCTGGGGACTTATCAGCCTTCAGACCTAACAATCTATCCAACACCATTTGCTGCCTAATATAAATTCCCTTCAGTTCCTCCATTACCTTAGGTCCTTCAGCCACTATTACATCTGGGAGATTGCCTGTGTCTTCCCGAGTGAAGACAGACCCAAAGTACCTATTCAACTCTTCAGCCATTTCCTTGCTCCCCATAATACATTCACCTGTTTCTGTTTTCAAGGGCCTAATTTTAGTCTTAACCTTTTTTTTCCCTTTTCACATACCTAAAAAATCTTTGACTATCCTCCTTTATATTTTTGGCCAGTTTGCCTTCGTACCTCATTTTTTTCTCCAGGTATTGCCTTAGTTATCCTCTGGTGCTTCAGTTTCCCAGTTCTCCAGCTTCCTGGTCATCTTTGCTATGTTATACTTCTTCTATTTTATCTTATACAGTCCTTAATTTCCCTCATCAGCCATGGCCACCCCTGCCTCCCCTTAGGATCTTTCTTCATCTTTGGAATGAACTGATCCTGTACCTTCTGCATTATATCCAGAAATACCTGTCATTGTTGTTTCACTGCCATCCCTGCTAGGGTATTGCACCATTGAACTTTAGCCAGCTCCTCTCTCATAGCTCCATAGTTCCCTTTGTTCAACTGCAAAACTAACACTTCCAATTCTTGCCTTCTCCCTCTCAAATTGCAGATTAAAACTTATCAAATTATGGTCACTAGCTCCTTTACTTTGAGGTCCCTGCTCAAATCTGGTTCATTGCACAACATCAGATCCAGAATTGCCTTCTCCCTGGGAGGCTCCAGTATAAGCTGTTCTAAGAATCCATCTCGGAGACACTCCACAGACTCCCTTTCTTGGGGTCCAGTACCATCCTGATTCTCCCAGTCTACCTGCATGTTGAAATCCCCCATAACAACCTTTGTGACAGGCCAATTTCAATTTCTTCTTCAACTTACACCCGACTGCCAGGCTACTGTTTGGGGGCCTGTAGATAACTCCGACTGGGTCTTTCTATCCTTAGAATGTATCAGCTCTATCCATACTGACTCTACATCTCCTGATTCTATGTCCCCCCTTGTAAGGGACTGAATATCATTCCTCACCAACAGGGCCACCCCACCCCCTCTGCCCATCAGTCTGTCCTTTCGATAGCACGTATAGCCTTGAATATTCATTTCCCAAGCTTTGTCCATTTGAAGCCACGTCTCAGTTATCCCCACAACATCGTACCTGCCAATTTCCAACTGAGCCTCAAGCTCCTGCACCTTATTTCTTATGCTTCGCGCATTCAAATATATTTTACATTTGTTATTCCCCTCACCCTTTTTATCAATCCCTATTTCACTTGACCATACTGTATGATCCCTTCTTGAGTTTTCTGCCCTATTGATTCTGTTGTCTTCCTTAACTTCTCTTATTCTCACTTTCCCTTTAACCTCCTTCTTGAAATTTCAGTTTGTCCCCTCCTCCCCCACTACTTAGTCCAAACACAGTGGCAAACCTGCCTGCCAGAATGCTGGTCCCTCACCCATTAAGGTGCAACCCATCGCTCTTGTATAATTTATCCTTACTGCAAAACATACCCCAGTGATTCAAGAATTTAAATCCTTGCTTTCTGCACCAGTTCTTCAGCCACACATTCAAGTCCATTACCTCTCTGTTCCTGCTCTCTCCAGCCTGAGGAACTGGAAGCAAACTGGAGATAACCATCCTGGAAGTCCTGCTTTTCAGCCTTCTTCTGAGTTCTCTGAAATCCCGCTGTAGAATGTCCCTCATCTTCTTCCTGATGTCACTTGTGCTGACATGCACCATCACCTCTGGCTCTTCATCTTTGCCCTTGAGGATTCCTTGCACTCTGTCGGTGACGTCCTGGATCCTGGCACCAGGAAGGCAACGCACCATCCTCAATTCCTGCCTGTTGCCACAGAAACCCTTTTCAGTTTCTCGCACTAAGGAATCCCCTATTACCATGGCTCTGCATGATGCCTGACTCCTCGGCTCTTCCTCCATGCCAATTTTCACGAGAGGTACTTCCCTCGGGATCTCTTGTACTTGAACCATCTCTTCCTTCCTCATCGTCATCTCCATTGTCTCTTTTGGTATGCTCGGTGTAATTCTGGCTGAAGGTTATGTCCAGAAAATTCTTGTTTTCTCGAATAATCCTGAGCTCATCTCATTCTTTCTTCAGTGCTGCAACATGCTCCTTCAGAAGCTGAATGTGTACACACTTACCACAGCTATAGGAGCCAGAGACAACATCAGTGTCCCTGACCTCCCAAATCATGCACGCAGCACACTGAATCAGCTTGGCAGTCATGTCTTCACCTTCTTCAACTGTGGAGTAATCTCCTCACTCAGCCTTCTTTTGCGCAATAAGGCCAGGCAAGTGACTGAAGTAAAAGTGGGGGAACATTTTTGGTCTTGTGTTCATAACTCTATTAGTTTCAAAATGGTTATGGAAAAGAATAAGCCTTATTTATATATGATCCTTTTAATTGGAGTACCACACATTTTTAATGGCATGAGACAAGGGCTTTCAAAGTTTGATTAGAGTAGACTGTTAGCAGTCTGACAGTTCAACAGTGTGACAATGATAGTTCAGAGACATTATGCTCCTGTTAGAGTAAGGCTGGTAAGGTTAAGGAACAATGGATAAATAAAGTTAGTGAGTTCCTAACAAAATAATAGTGAATAAAAGAGAATCTTACTTTAGATATAGATGACTTGGTTCAGTTAAATCTCTTAATAAATAGAGTGTGGGGCATACCTAAATGAGAAATCAGGAAAACAAAAAGGGGATATGAGATAGCATTGGCAGATAAGGTTAAGGATAATCCAAAGAGATCCTACGACTACATTAAGAACAAGATGGTAAGGAGGGAGGTGGTAGGGCCACTTAAATATCAAGGACGTCATCTTTGTGTTGAACCCCAGGAGATGGGAACAAAATCATCCCGTTCCCAGTGCATTAGACAACGGTAAACACACACTATTGTCTGTATCTCGCATTTATCCAGATTGAACTCTAAATGCCATTTGTCACCCCATTGACCCACTTGATTAAGATCCTTATGTAGTCACAGAAAGACTTCTTTGTTCTCCGTTGTGCCACGAATTTTTGGTGTCATCTGCAAACTTACTAACCGTATCTTCTTTTTCTCATTCAAAACATTTATATAAATGACAAACTGAAAACCAATCTCTGTGAAAAACTGCTGGTCATAGGCCTCCAGTCCGAAAAGCAGCCCTCCATCATTAGCACTCTCTGCCTCCTGCCATTAAACCAATGGAAAGTGCTAGAGAGAAACTCAGCAGTTCTGGCAGTATCAGAGCAGGGAGAAGTGGAATTAACGTTCTTGAGTGGAGGCATGACATTTTCAGAACAGGTTCATATCAGACTTGATAGGTTAAATCTGTTTCTCTCCCTAGATCTTGTCTTATCTGTTGCATTTCTCCACCATTTTGTGCTTGCCTTTCAGATTTCCATTATCTCTAACATTTTGCTATTCTCGATGAGTTTAGATGTTGAACCTGGTTAAATTTGGACAATATGCTCCATTCCTGTTCCCATTACTTGTGCCGGTGACACTTGTATTACACTGGAGTCTATTTCTTCTTTAAGGTCCAAAAAATAACTTTTGGCCAATATCCTCATAAATGTGCAAATCTCAGCAAATTAATTTTGATTTTAAAGACATTTTAGAGATAGCTATCTTTACGAAACAACAGGAAAAATTATTGATGATGACATTGTCTGAGTCCTTTATGAATAAGCTTGTCTCTGAAAGTTTTTAATACATTTCTCAGGATACTTACAGCAAAGATGGTGGTCACACAGCCCGTCATCTCTGTACCAGCTCGGAATAAGCTATATTCCTACTGTTACTCGACTTTAATCTCCCTATAACCCTACACGTTTTCTTATCTGTGTCAGTTTTTAATTCCAAATATCCTGTCCAGATATAAACAATCTGATCAACCTGAATATCCTGTGACGAAACAGTCTATACAAAATATAAAGAGAGAGCTAAGATAAGCGAGAGGGGGCATGAGGAGTTGTCGGTGGATAGGATCAGGGAAAACCCTTAAGCTTTTGAAATGTATGAGGGATAAAAGAATGACTAAAGTTCTGGTTGAAAGGTTCATTTCCAGACTTTTGTCACCCAACTAGGTAATATCTTCAGTGGGCCTCCGGACGAAGCATTGCTGATAATTCCTGCTTTCTATTTATATGTTTGGGTTTCTTTGGGTTGGTGATGCCATTTCCTGTGGTGATGTCATTTCCTGTTCTTTTTCTCAGGCTATGGTAGATGGGGTCTAACTCGATGTGTTTGTTGATAGAGTTCCGGTTGGAATTCTCGTGTGTGTCTATGTTTGGCTTGTCCTAGGATGGATGTGTTGTCCCAGTTGAAGTGGTGTCCTTCCTCATCTGTATATAAGGATACTAGTGAGAGAGGGTCATGTCATTTAGTGGCTATTTGATGTTCATGTATCCAGGTGGCCAGTTTTCTGCCTGTTTGTCCAATGTAGTGTTTGTTACAGTCCTTCACGGTATTTTGTAAATAACATTAGTTTTGCTTATTGTCTGTATATGTTTTTTCAAGTTCATTAGCTGCTGTTTTAGTGTGTTGGTGGGTTTGTGGGCTACCATGATGCCAAGGGGTCTGAGTAGTTAAAGTACTCAGTGACTAAATGACTAGAGTAAGATTAGGGCCAATCAAGGACAGTGATGGGAAGTTGTGTGTGGTGTCTGAGGAGATAGGAGAGGCGCTAAATGAATATTTTTCATCAGTATTCACATTGGAAAAAGACAATTTTGTCAGGGAGAATATGGAGAAACAGGCTACTAGACTAGATGGAATTGAGATTCACAAGGAGGAGATGTTAGAAATTCTGCAAAGTGTGAAAATAGATAACCCCCATGGGCCAGATGGGATTTATCCTAGGATTCTCTGGAAAGCCATGGAGGAGATTGCAAAACTTAGGCTTTGAACTTTATGTCATCAATGCCTACAGGAATAGTACTAGAAGACTGGAGGATAGTAAATGTTGTTCACTTGTTCAAGAAGGGGACTAGAGAAAACTTTGATAATTATAGACCAGTAAGCCTTACTTCGGTTGTGGGGGTAAAGTGTTGGAAAAGATTATGAGAGATATGATTTATAATCATCTAGAAAGGAATAAGTGGATGAGGGATAGTCAGCATGGTTTTGTGAAGGGCAGGTTATGCCTCACAAACCTTACTGAGTTCTTTGAGAAGATCACCAAACAGGTGGATGAGGGTAAAGCCTTTGATATGGTGTATATGGATTTTAGTAAGTTATTTGATAAGGTTCCCCATGGTAGGCTACTGAACAAAATATGGAAGCATGGGATTGAGGGCAATTTAGCAGTTTGGATCAGAGGTTGGCTAGCTGAAAGAAGATAGAGGGTGGTGGTTGATTGGAAATGTTCTTCCTGGAGTTCAGTTGCTAGTTTTATACTGCAATGATCTGTTTTGGATCCACTGCTATTTGTCATTTTTGTAAATGATCTGGATGAGGATGGGTGAGTAAATTTGTGGGATGACACTAAGATTGGTACAATTGCGGATAGGGCTGAAGGATGTTGTAGGTTATGGAGGGAGATAAATAAGATGCAGATCTGGGCTGAGAGGTGGCAAATGGAATTTAATGCAGAAAAGTGTGAGGTGATTCACTTTGGAAGGAGTAACAGGAATGTAGGGTACTGGGTGAATGGTAGATTCTTGGTAATGTAGATCAGTAGAGAGATCTCGGTGTTCACGTGCATAGATCATTCAAAGTTGCCACCCAGATTGATAGGGCTGTTAAGAAGGCATATGGTGTATTAACTTTTATTAGTAGAAGGATTGAATTTCGGAACCATGAAGTCGTGCTGCAGCTGTACAAAACTCTGGTGCAGCTGCATTTGGAGTATTGCGTGCAGTTCTGGTCACCACATTATAGAAAGGAATGGAAGCTTTGGAAAGGGTTCAGAGGAGATTTACTAAGATGTTGCCTGGTATAGAGAGAAAGTCCTACAAGGAAAGGTTGATGGGCTTGAGGCTGTTTTCATTAGAGAGAAGAAAGTTGAGAGGTGACTTAATTGAGACACATAAGATAATCAGAGGGTTAAATCGGGTGGATAGTGAGAGCCTTTTTCCTAGAATAGTGATGGCTAGCATGAGGAGGCATAGATTCAAACTGAGGGGTGATAGATATAGGACAGATGTCAGAGGTAGTTTCTTTACTCAGAGAGTAGCAGGGGTGTGGAATACACTGCCTGCAACAGTTGTAGACTCGCCAACTTTATGGGCATTTACAATAAATAGTAATTGGATAGGCTTATGGACAAGAATGGAATAGTGTAGGTTAGATGGATTTCCGATTGGTTTCACAGGGCGGCACAACATTGAGTACAGGCTGAAGGGCCTATACTGCGCTGTAATGTTTTATGTTTTATGTTCTAAAAAAGGTACTTTTTAAGGAGTATGCTAAAGGAAGAAAGTAGAATGGTGGATATTTGTGGATGGAATCCCAGTGAATAAAGCTTGGGTACCTGACAGCCATTGGTTGAGCAATTAAAGGGATCATCAAAAGGCCAGAATTAGGTGAGTGCAAATATCTCAGAGGTAACTGTCCATCCCTAGATGCCCACTTAAGAGCCAACCACATTGCTGTGGATCTGTAGTCGCATGTAGGACAGACCAGGTAAGGATGGCAGTTTCCTTCCCTAAAGGACATTAGTGAACCAGATGGGTTTTTTTCCCTGACAATTGACAATGGATTCATGGTCATCATTAGATTCTTAATTCCAGATTTTCATTGAACCCAGGTCCCCAGAATATTACTTGGGTCTCTGGATTAATAGTCCAACCATAATATCACTTGGCCATCACCTCCCCTTAATGTATGTATAATATATTGGGACTATAATAAATTCTGCCCATTGAATTTGCTCTGACATTCAAAGAGACCTTGATGACACCTTTTCTTGAATAGTTTTGTCAAGGGATATGGAACGTTTCTTGCTAGGCAGTAGTGAGTTGTTAATTAAGAGGTATTAACTTGTTAAATGCCTTCTTAATGGCTCCATCTGCCTCTATAACATTTTGCTTTCCACTTGATAAAACTTGCTGAGCAAGTTAGATCTAAAAAAAACCTGATATGGAAATCAGTGTGGATACCCAGTGAATTCAGCTCACCTCTTGCTGTGAGTAATCTCCATGTTGGACACCAGGCACCAACATCTCAGGACACATCCTAGGGGCATCGACTACATACACCTTGTGTCCAGAGACATTGGCATCTGATTATGTGCCAATCTCTAAGAAATCTCATGACATGTCTCTGATCCACTAACAGGATACTTCTGCACTTCAGTGTTGTACCTTGACCCACACTGGAAATTTCATTGTAATGCCATAGCAAGGACACTATGTGCTCAGGGACACACACCCAGTCATAGACTGGGCCAGGCTGCATCTCGGGCTTTTCAGTCTCTGTCATAGCATTGATACTAAGTTTGCCTGGATGCTCCAAGCATCACTCCTTTGCCTTTTTGCAATTTGTCCCTTCAGCCTTATATTACTACTCATTGCCTTACCTTTTAGCGCAGATAGGAAGGAAGGAAGTTTGTCATGGCTGTCAAAGTCAAGGGAGATAGCCATTGCTCAACGGGCCCCAGGAAGGTAAGTCAAGAAGTTGGTAACAGTCAGTCAACCACTCAGGGTAATCAGAGTCAGGATGCTTCTCACATAAGGAAGTAAATGTGACATAGCCCATCACCTGTCCTGACTCTTTCTGCACCTTTTAAGGTATCCATCCTCGTGGAATGAGAATATGACAGGTATTAAGGGAGTTGAAATTTGGTGGAATAGTTTTACTTTTGGTGCAGTGACTGATTGGACAGCACAAAGGGCATGATGCAGCATTAGTGTTGGCTGGGATTGTGGTTGGTGCTGAGGTGGGCAACACTGACAGAAGGAAAATGTTGCAGGGTCATTGAGAGTAATAAAACATGAATCTTGATGTGATGTCAGTACAGTATAGAGATAGAGTGAGCTGTTGGATAGAAAATGTTGGCATTTACTCTAGCAGGTGGAAAAGGTCAATGACCTTCTTCCCTACAGTGCTGGGTTACCCTCCAGATGTTTGAGATTACACTGACCTGGGTGGCAAAATCACACCAGGTTGGCATGGTCTGATATCATGGCCTCCACTGCTGGCCATGGGAGAGCAGGAATGTTCCATGTTGGTAACATCTAATCCTGAAGAACCTTCAGGTCCCTGTTCACACTTTGGAACACCAATTTACACTAGCTTACCATGTCTGGGCAAATGCCAGGAAGTGGAGAGCAGCTCTGGAATAGTTTCTTGTCTGGGTAGACAACAAGCCTTTAAAGATGGCATGGGCCTGGGTAATTCAGAGATATCCAACTGATTGACAAGTTGTCCAGAAATGAAAGTTGGTAAGATGGGGGCTACAATCAGATCCGAAGCACGGTTTAGGGGCCGGGTAGGTACTTAATGAGGTGAGATTGGTAAGAGATGAGAAAACCTACTGGACCATGTGGCAGAGATCCCTTCAGAAAACTCACCTAACTCAGACTTAGCTCAAAACATGTTAGCTTCAGTCCCATCTCACCATTGATGGCCACTGTGAAGACTGCAGGATGAGGAAGAGGCACCTTTAAGACAAGTTTCTTTCCAGCAATTTGGAGCAGGCCTTGGGATTGCAGGGTGGGCGGGGCAAGATTTCCCAGTCATGGCCCCTTAGCCAAGGCACCTTGGGGCCACTATTCAGATCATGGATGGTCATTAAGGAAGTCGTCTTATCTGGAACTGCTTACAGATTGCTCAAAAGCAACCTAGGTTAGCCTGACCCTCTCCAATGCAATAATACTCCCCCCTAATGCTGGCAAAATAATGTTGACAGGAAGAGGCTTTTAACTCAATCCCATCAATAGTAATTTGACATCTTCCCTGATTATTTTAATTTCCGGCATTCCCCTTCTCCAATAGAATGCTAAAATTCTCTCAAAGGGTGAGAGTTTTAAAATCAAGGTTTGGCTTGACCAGGAGATAATATGAGCCAATGAGCACAGGGGACCATAGGAAACAAAGTTTGAATATCCTCAGGTTATTAGGGTATAGAGTGTGAGAGGTCAGCCAGAGCTTCATTGGAACAAATGTAACAAAAGCATGGATAAAGGTTTCAGTTGCAGATGAACTGAGAAAATGTGTAAACATAGAAAATAAAAACAGGAGTAGGGCATTTAGCCTGTGAGATTAGAGTGGTGCTGGAAAAGCACAGCAGGTCCAGCAGCATCTGAGGAGCAGGAAAATTGATGTTTCGGGCAAAGGCCCTTCATCAGGAATGAGGCAGGGAGCCTCTGGGTTAGAGAGATAAATGGGAGGGGGCTGAGGCTGGGGAGAAGGTAGCTAAGAGTGCAATAAGTGGGCGGAGGTGGGGATGAAGGTAATAGATCAGAGAGGAGGATGGAGCAGATAGGTGGGAAGGAAGATTGGCAGGTAAGACAGGTCATGAGGATAGTGCTGAGCTGGCAAGTTGGAACTGGTGGAAGGTGGGGGAAGGGGTAATGAGGAAAATGGTGAATTCCACATTGATGCCCTGGGGTTGCAGTGTTCCGAAGTGGAAGATGAGGCATTCTTCCTCCAGGCATCAGGTGGTGAGGGACTGGCGGTGGAGGAGGCCGCAGGACCTGCATGCCCTCGGCAGAATGGGAGGGGGAGTTGAAATGTTGGGCCACTGAGCGGTGGGGTTGATTGGTGTGGGTGTCCTGGACATGTTCCCTAAAGCGCTCTGCGAGAAGGCAACCAATCTCCCCAATGTAAAGGAGACCGCATCGGGAGCAACAGATACAATAAATGACATTGGTGGATGCGCAGGTGAAACTTTGATGGATGTGGAAGGCTCCTTTGGGGCCTTGGATGCAGGTGAGGGGGAAGTGTGGGTGCAGGTTTTGCAATTCCTGTGATGGCAGAGGAAGGTGCCAAGGGGGGAGGGTGGGTTGTTGGGGGTCGTAGACCTGACCAGATAGTCACGGAGGGAATGGTCTGCGGAAAGCAGAAAGGTGTGGGGGGGAAATATATCCTGGTGGTGGGGTCCGTTTGTAGGTGGTGGAAATGTCAGCGGATGATGCGATTTATGTGGAGGTTGGTGGGTTGGAAGGTGAGGACCGGGGGTTCTGTTCTTGTTGCGGTTGGAGAGATGGGATTTGAGGGCAGAGGTGAGGGACGTGGATGAGATGTGTGGAAGTGCATCTTCAGTCATGTGGGAAGGAAAATTACAGTCTTTAAAGAAAAAGGCCTTCTGGTGTGTTCTGTGGTAGAACTGGTCCTCCTGGGAGGCAGAGGAATTGGGAATACGGGATGGCATTTTTGCAGGAGGTAGAGTGGTAAGAGGTGTAATCCAGGTAGCTGTGGGAGCCTATTCAACTATTCAATATGATCATGGCTGATCATCTATTTCAACATCCTGTTCCCACTTTCGCCCCATTAGCCTTTGATCACTTTAGCTCTTAGGACTAAATAGAGTCATAGAGTCAGAGAAATGTACAGCATAGAAAACAGACCCTTCAGTCCAACTCGTCTATGCTGAACAGATATCTTAACCTAATCAAGTCTCACTTGCCAGCACTTGGCCCATATCCCTCTAAACCCTTCCTTTTCATATACACATCAAGATGCCTTTTAAATGTTGTAATTGTACTAGCCTCCACCACTTCCTCTGGCAGCTCATTCCATACATGCACTACACTTTGTGTGAAAAAGTTGCCCCTTAGTTCCATTTTAAATCTTTTCCCTCTCACCCTAAACCTCTAGTTCTCCCTCTAGTTCTGGACTCCCTCACCTGGGGGAAAAGAACTTGTCTATTTATCCTATCCATGCAATATTCCAAAAGTGGCCTAACCAATGTCCTGTACTGCCACAACATGACCTCCCAACTCCTGTACTCAATACTCTGACTAATAAAGGAAAGCATACCAAATGCCTTCTTCACTATTCTGTTTACCTGTGACTCCACTTTCAAGGAACTATGAACCTACACTCCAAATTCTCTTTGTTCAGCAACATTTCTCAGGATTTTACCATTGAGTGTGTAAGTCCTACCCTGATTTGCTTTTCCAAAATGCAGCACTTCACATTTATCTAAATTGAACACCATCTGCCACTCTTTGGTCCATCTGATCAACATCCCGTTGTACTCTGGGGTAACCTTCTTCACTGTCCACACACCTCTAATTTTGGTGTCATTAGAAAAATTACTAATTACACCTCCTATGTTCACTTCCAAATAATTTATATAAATAATGAGAAGCAGTGGACCCAGCACTGATCCTTGTGGCACACAACTGGTCACAGGCCTCCAGTCTGAAAAGCAACCCTCCATCATCACCCTCTGTCTTCTACTTTCGAGCCAGTTCTGAATCCAAATGGCTAGTTTTTCCTGTATCCCATGAGATCTAACCTTCCTAACCAGTCTACCATGAGGAACCTTGTCAAACACTTTACGGAAGTTCACATAGATCACTCCACTGCTCTGCCCTCATCAATCTTTTTTGTTACTTCTTCAAAAAACTCAAACAATATTTTGTAAGTTCCACTTTGGAAATAGAACCAGTCTGACCCATAATTGGTATGCAGACAGACTCTAACCTCAAGCTTTTAATACACTGTCCGAGCTGAGATGTCACCTTTCTTTATAAACCTTAAGTTATCTTGAGAATGTGACTTAAAAGAAGTTCTGGGATTTACATATTAATGAACTGAAATCTGTAACCCATTGTAAAAGATGAAAGACTTAACAACAATCTGGGCTTGTAAAATATATCATTTTACTTGCATGACACTAATCTTTTGCTCTCCAGTCTGTGTCATATGGTCCTGCTTCACAACCCTTGCTGAAGGAAAAAATCTCCAAAAGCTAGTGCTTCCAAATAAACCTCTTGGACTATAACCTGGTGTTGTGTGATTTTTAACTTTGTCCTCCCCAGTCCAACACCGGCTCCTCCACATTATTACTTTCGTGTCTCATCTAAAAGATGGCACCACTAACAGTGCAGCTCTTTGTCAGGCTCTGCCTTGGAGCACGAGCCAATGTTTTCATCTCAGGTCTCAGAAATAGAACTTGTGCCCACCATCCACTTATTCAGAGACAAGATTACTACCTTCTGAACCACAACTAAGACTAATATTTGAATTAAACTATCCTTCATTCACCCTTGCTAACTCATCAATTATGTAATCCTTAATTTCCTTCACCAGTATCCACACGTGCTACCTCATCACTTAATCTATTATGTTTACAGGAAGCTGCAAGTCTGACATCAACCTAAAGTAAAACAAAGCAAAATGGTTCGTTAGTTATTTATTGAATGTAAATTAAACTCTAAATTTTAAAGCATAGATGGAAAATAAAATTAAGCACAAGAATTTAAAGTTTATTGAATTATTCAGAAAGTCACACTGATAAAAGCAGAGCTTCACTATTCTAATAATAAAAATTCTCGATTCATTGACTTTCTTTAATAAATCATTTATCTTTGGTTTTAAAGATTAAAGCATAATCATCACAGCAGCATCATTGTATGTATATAATTCATAGCATTTTTGCATGCCAATAAGATATCTCGCATTTTGTTCTTGATGCTCATGTAGAGCTCTTTTTCCCATTTATGTATCACTTGAATAAATTATTTAAGAATTAGTCATCCAGAAACTCCTTGGAAAATGGTCCCTACAGTAATGGTAGGATCATGATTAACATTGAGTTCTGACTCAATTAGAGTGTCTTGCTTTAGGTAGTCCCTTGGGATTGAGGGTGACTTGCTTCTATTCCACTCCAACGGTTCTACAATGGCTAGGAAGTCAAATACGTGATCTTCAGACTCTACAATATATGGATGGTAAATAATGCTTGAAGGGCTAAATAATAAGTTATCTGCAGGTTTGTGAGCTCCCTCCAAAACCTCAACTTCACCTCTACATATTCCTGACAATGTCTTGATACATTTGGCATCTTCATGAAGGAGCCTTCTCAATCTTGGTTGGTCACAAACCAGGCTCTGCTATGAATTAGCAAGTATATTTGACTTCTCTAGGGATGTTTTGGGACATTTCATAGTGTACCTAAGATCAGCTACAGGTCACCTCATCTGCAAGTGAGTGAGAAGAATTCATGCGACGATGAGTGCATATTGTGTTCCCATCCTCCTGAGTTTGATGCAAAATAAGGTTCTAGTGACTGGGCCATTGGGAGTGAGAGTTGAAAAGTGTGGCACTGGAAAAAGCACAGTAGGTCAAATAGCATCTGAGGAGCAGGAGGCTCAACAACTCTGGTTTAAGCCCTTCATCAGGAAAGTGGAAGAGGAAGGGGGCTGAGAGATGAATAGGGGTAAGTGGGGTGGGACTGGGGGAAAGTCGTTGGGAATTGATAGGTGGATGCAGGTGAAAGGTGATTGTGATAGGTCAGTGGGGAGGGTGGAGTCGAAGGGAGGTAGGTAGGCAGGTAGATGGATAGGTGGGACAGGTCAAGAGGATGGTGCTGCATTGGAGGATTGGATCTGGGAGGGTGGGGGGAATGGAAAGATTTGGAAACTAGTGAAGTTGATGTTAATGTCATATGGTTTTAAGGTCCCAAGGTGGAAGATGAGGCATTCTTCTTCTAGCTGCTGGGTGCTGGTGGAGGAAGGCAAGATTTGCATATCCTTGGGGGAGGGTGAGGGGGAGTTGAAGTGGTTGGACACAGGGAGGTGGGGTTGTTTGATGTGTACATCCCAAAGGTGTTTCCTGAACCGCTCCACGAGTTGGCGTTCTGTCTCCCCGATGTAGGGGAGACCACATTGAAAGCAACGGATGGAGTAGATGAGGTGGAAGGTTGTGCAAGAAAATCTCTGCTGGACTTGAAATAATCCTTTAGGGCCTTGGACAGAGGTGAGAGGTGAGGGGTGAGGGGTGAGGCGTGATGAGGGGTGGTGAGGTAGTGAGGGGTGGTGAGGTGAGGAGTGGTGAGGTGAGGTGAGGTGAGGTGAGGTGAGGTGAGGTGTGAAGTGTGAGCATAGGTTTTACACCTCATGCAGTAGCAGGGGAAGGTGTCAGGTGCAGAAGGTAGGTTTGTGGGGAGCATGGACCCAACAAGAGAGTTGCAGAGGGTATGGTTTCTGTGGAATGCAGATAAGAGTGGTGAGGAAAATATATCTTTGGTAGTGGGGTCTGACTGCAGGTTACAGAAATGGCTGAGGATAATGTGCTGTATCTGGAAATTAGTGGGGTGGAATGTGAGGACTGGGGGTGGTTGGGTTTGAGGGCAGACATGTAGGAAGTGGAGGAGATGTGATGGATGGCATTGTTGATCACATGGGAGAGGAAATTGAAGTCCTTGAAATAGGAGGACATCTGGGATGCAGTCCTCTGCAGTCCTCACTTTCTCCATTGGGAGTGAGTCTGACAGTAGGATTGGGTGCGTTTTTAATAAACTTTACCTGTTCAGAAATCTTCTAGGAAGAGGCCCTCATGGAGTAGTGGACAGTCCTTTCAGTAAATACAAGTATACTGGTTGCTCAATTCACTTTTTCTTCATTGTATGTGGACATTATTGCCAAGGTTAGAATTTAGTGCTCATTCCTATTGCCCTTGAGTAGTGGTGGTAACAATCGAATGTCTTGTTAGGCCATTTCAAAGGGACGTTAAGAGTGAACTACATTGTTGTATGCTGGAATACCATATAAGCCAGTGTGGGTAATGATAGTAGACAGTTTCTCCGAAGGACAGTAGTGAACAGTTCAGTGGTGTTCATGTCACTATTGGGTTTTATGTCTCAGAGATATATAAAGATGAGACACCAGCTTGTGTGTATGCAGGAGCTTTATTTAAAATGCCCATACTACTGCTTGGAGCAACTAGACTTAATTTATTGGGTGGAATCTTCCTACCTCTGAATAATGTAGACTATAGCAAAAGATTTGAAAAAAATCAGTGAGATGTTGAACTCAAGACCAAAAAATTATATTTTTCCAGCCAAGTCACAGCGACTGAGGCAAGATTCTCGCTAATCAGTGATGAGGTGGTTATTAGCATAGACTATCGCCCATTATCACTCTCATTGTTACTTAATCTGGCCTCATTAATAAGTAGTCTCCTATTGTCCCATCTGCCAATGAGAAATTAGATCAAGAATTCCTGACCAGAAAGTCATAGTGGGTACCTGGCGACTCCAGCTCAGCTTTTGTTCTTCAGATCTCCATCTTGGACACGTTACATCAACACCTCATGGCTAAGGACAGTGACTGCATGCATCCACATCCATGGACATTGGTCAGCCTCAGCACATCATCATGGTATATCTCCGAGACACTTATAATACAGTTCTGCCCAGGAATGCTGCACCTTGGAGCACGCTGGTACCTCTCATTGCAATACAGCTACAGTTTGCACACAGGAAGAGACACCCAGCTCATGAATTGGAGAAGAAGGGTCACAGGACCTGAAATATTGAGTCTGCTTTCTCTCCGTAGATGTTGTCAGACCTGCTGAGTTTCACTAGAAATTTCTGTTTTGATCATGTATTGGCTGCTTCTCTGGGCACTCACTCACTTTGTACCCAACTGAATGCTCGCAGCATCTGCGCTTTGCCTTTCCTTTTTCTGTTTTTTCTCCTCAGACAGATCTTAAAAGTCAGAACAGTCACATCACCAGGCAGCTTCTCCTGGTTGTTAGCAGTCATTAGTCAAGGGCTTGGGCATGTTGCTGTATGGCAAAATGTCATGCCAGCAGCCCACACAGTAAACATACTGTATATGCACCAACAAAATGGTCATGTCTCAAAATCAAAGTTGGGGTAGTCCATAGTCAAGTCCATGAAGTATGTTTTCAGTCGGGAGGGTCCCAGCACAGTCAATCAAGGGTAGCGACCGCTCACGGTCCAGGACTTGGGCACAGGCTGTTGTCCACTTGGGATGGTCAGGGTCTCATTACAATTCAGGGTCAGTTGAGTAGGCCCGGTGCAAACAGTCAGGGAATCCACAGATCATCAGTTGGGGAGCTACTCAGAGGTCATTCATGATCTGTTCAATCAATCATTTGGAGCTGTCCGACCAAGTCAATCAGGGGTTCGGAATCAATGTCAACAGAAACTGCTAACATGTGGAAGTGAGAAGAATCAATGCTGGGAATTGGAGGTAGCACCCTGGGGTGCAGAGAGGACAGAGATGGCAGAGAATCTGTCATAGCATTCACTTACTCTGAGCCTACCTGGGGCTCACAATAACCCTGTTTTGCATCACTTTGTATAGCCTTTGTGCACTTAGCTGGCTCAGTCAGAGCTAACCAGGCTCATGGTACTCCTGCTGTGCTGTGCCATTTAGTGCAAACACAAAGTAAGGAAGCTTGCCAAAGGTGTCAGCAGGCCTCAGTCAAGCCAAGGGGGACTTGACCCCTTCAGGGTGTCCTGTCAGAGTAAATTGAGGGCAGTCTCCAACACTAGTTCAGGAGTTGGACAGAGTCAGGCACTCAGAGCAATCATAGTCAGGATTTTCTCCACATAATAGTGAGTAGTCAAATGCTGGGCAACACATCACCCATCCTTCCAGCCTATAGTGGGCTGTTTTCCTGGAATGAGGGAATGATAGAGTCAAAAAGTGTGGGGCTGGAAAAGCCACAGCAGGTCAGGCAGCATCCTAGGAGCAGGAGAGTCGATGTTTTGGACGGGAATGTTGTATTGCCCAACATTGTCTGGAGCTTCTAACCCTGGCATCTGCATAGGCTTGTCATCATTATCCAAAACCCGAAATGTTGACTCTCCTGCTCCTCGGATGCAGCCTAACCAGCTGTGCTTTATCAGTGCCACACTTTTTGACTCTGACTTTCCAGCATCTGCAGTCCTCACTTTCTCCTGAGAGAAAGATAGGTGTTAAAAGAGAAAACATGGATGGCCTAGCTGTTACTTTTGGTGCAGGTGGGGAGGTATCGCTAACAAATGAGCAGGGAGGTCAGAGGAGATGTAGGGTTAGTGGCTAGGTGACAGCGAGTGAAGAAAGATGTTGCAAACAGTAGTGGAAGTGGTGGAGAATGAGCCTAGGTGGGAGGTGGGTATAATAGCAGAGACTGAATGAGTGTGAGACATCAAAGAAGAAGGTGCCGCTAATGCTAGTGGAGTGGAGAAGGATATGGACCTTCTTCCTACAATGCTGCATATTCCTTCAGATGCATGAAATGGTTGGATGTCATGGCCTCCACTGCTGATCCTGCGAGAAGTCCCACATTGCACCACCTTATGCAGAGGATCTGTAGGACACTGTCCACAATGCAGGGTGTCAACTTTCCCTCATCTGCCATTTCTGATGTAAATGTCAGAGATTGCGCAGGTCAGCT
This sequence comes from Hemiscyllium ocellatum, assembly GCF_020745735.1. Taxonomy (NCBI): domain Eukaryota; kingdom Metazoa; phylum Chordata; class Chondrichthyes; order Orectolobiformes; family Hemiscylliidae; genus Hemiscyllium; species Hemiscyllium ocellatum. The sequence goes on from NC_083408.1 coordinate 86,112,010, forward strand.
TCTGAGTGACAGTGTTTGCCCAGCTACACAGTAAGCTTTTAAGGATGGTGTGGGTACATGAGATACTGGCTAATTCCAGGTTATCCCAGCAGTGGTAAGTTATTCTGGGAGAATGGAGTAAGATGGATTTGAAATCAGACGTGAGGCTAGCTTGGTAACATATGGTGAAAAAAGCCGCTTGGCTAAATAGCAAAAAAACCTTCCAAAGCTTTGACATGACTTTGGCACTTGGCCAAAACTAACAAAAGTTTGGTCCATAGTAAACTTTTTCTCCTGCATGGTCAATCTTAAATACAAGATCATAGTCTCAAATAATTAAGTTGCGACAAAATTTGATAATTCAAATTGCTTCAATGTTTGCAATTGTCTGCCAGGGGAATTGTAGGTTCCCAGCTGTTGAGAAAAATCAAGACAGAATTCAATATATTTTTAGGTACTAAGAGAATTAAAGGATATATTGAATAATGTTGGAAGGGTGAGGTAGTAAATCAGCCATGATCTTGTTCAATGGTGGGACAGGATCAAAGAGCCACTTAATAAAAAACCGGAAAAACTGCGGAGGTTGTAAATCAGAAACTGAAACTGAAATTGCTGGAAAAGCTTAGCAGGTCTGGGAGCATCTGTGGCAAGAAATCAGAGTTAACATTTTGGGTCGAGCAACCCATTTAATTTCTGCTTTTTTTTGTTGTTGAAGAGCTACTTGTCCTCTTAGCAGGTCCCTGAGGTGTACTAGTTTCAAAGTGGGTACCTCCCATTCACAGAGTAAAAGGTGAGGTCTGCAGATGCTGGAGATCAGAGCTGACCTCTCCGCCCCCACCCCACTCCGGCCTATCACCCTCACCTTGACCTCCTTCCACCTATCACATCTCCATCGCCCCTCCCCCAAGTCCCTCCTCCCTACCTTTTATCTTAGCCTGCCTGGCACACTCTCCTCATTCCTGATGAAGGGCTCCGGCGCGAAACGTCGAATTTCCTGTTCCTTGGATGCTGCCTAACCTGCTGTGCTTTAACCAGCAACACATTTTCACCTCCCATTCACATACAAATAAAGGACCTCTGAGGTAATGTGGACACTTCTAATCAGTCAAGCTGGATGCAGTTTTGTTTCCTTTTGATCGTTTACATAGAACATAGAACATAGAAGGATACAGCGCAGTACAGGCCCTTCGGCCCTCGATGTTGCGCCGACCGAATCCTACCTAACCTATACTAGCCCAATAACTTCCAAATGCCTATCCAATGCCCGCTTAAATGACCATAAAGAAGGAGAGTTCACCACTGATACGGGCAGGGCATTCCATGAACTCACAACCCGCTGTGTGAAGAATCTACCCCTAACATCTGTCCTATACCTACCACCCCTTAATTTAAAGCTATGTCCCCTAGTAACCCCTGACTCCATTAGCGGTAAAAGGTTCTTAGTATCTACCCTATCTAAACCCCTAATCATCTTATACACTTCTATCAGATCTCCCCTAAACCTTCTCTTCTCCAATGAGAACAGCCCCAAGTGCCTCAGCCTTTCCTCATAAGATTTTCCTACCATTCCAGGCAACATCCTGGTAAACCTCCTCTGCACTCGTTCTAAAGCTTCCACATCCTTCCTATAGTATGGCGACCAAAACTGCACACAATACTCCAGATGAGGCCGCACCAGAGTCTTATACAACTGCAACATGACCTCAGGACTCCGGAACTCAATTCCTCTGCCAATAAAGCCCAGTACACCATATGCCTTCCTCACAGCACTATTTACCTGGGTGGCAACTTTCAGAGATCTGTGTACATGGACACCAAGATCCCTCTGCTCATCCACACTACCAAGTAGCCTACCATTAGCCCAGTAATCCATCATCTTGTTATTCCTACCAAAGTGGTTTACTTCTTGATAAATATCACCTTCAGTTTTGCATATACACCACTTCCGTATATTACATCGAATATTAGATTTAGAGAATTATTTGTGTGCTTGTGTAAATAAGTGAGTATGAATGAACACAATGATGTCTAAATAGAGCATTAGCTGTGCATTGAATGTCATTTGAATTAATCAGTAAAAAAAATTCTCTGTTCAAAGGATAACAATTTCACTCAATCTTTCAACTCTGGCTCAGCACACTGGATTCTGGTTTGAAAGCTAGGTTACTAGTTCCACACCTGGACCCAAGAACTAAAATCAAAGCTACAAGCCAATACAGTAATGAAGTGATAAACTGCCAATTTATCACCATTATTCGAAACGTTTGGGAGACAAACATTTGTCACTGGGGAAAGGTTAGAGTCTATTATAAAAGATGGAATAGCAAAGCATTTAGAAATGCAAAATACAATTAAGCTGATTCACCATGACTTCATGAATGAGAAATAATGCCTAACAAAGTTATTGCAGTTCTGTGAGAAGATAACATTCAGGATAAATAAGGAGAACAAACAAATAAATATCAGACATTTGGATTTCCAAAAGGCCTTCAATGAAGTACCACACATAAGGCGTTGGAGATAGTAAATTACCATGGATAATGGATTGACTCACTCGTAAAAGTCAGAGAGATGAGAAAAAGGGGATATTTCTAGATGGCAACCTGTAACTAGTGCAGTGCCACAGAGCTGTGTTGAGGCCACAGTTATTTACAATATATGTTAATTACTTGGATGACAAAAATGAATGAACTATCATCAAATTTGCATATAACACAAAAGTAGGTGGGTAAGCAAGTACTGAGGATAACAGTAGGCACCTACAGAGGGATATAGGTGGATTAACTGAATGGGCAAAAAACTTGGCCAATGGAATGTAATATGGGAAAATGTGAGTTTATGCACTTTTGCAGGAAGAAGTGCTAAATATTATTTAAAATAGATAAAGATTGCAAAAAGGTGTGACACTGAGCGATTTAGGGAGTCCTAGTGCACGAATAATAAAAAGCTGGCATCCAAGTTCAGTGGGTATTAGGAAAGGCAAATGGAATGTTGGCCTTTATTTGAAAGGGAATGGAATATAAAACTAGGGAGGTCTTGCTAAAATTGTACAGGGTATTGGTCAGATCACAACTGGAATACAGTTAGCATTTTGATTTGCTTATCTAACGAATACTGGCATTCAAGGTAGATCACTCAGTGGATACTGATATGACAGGATTTTCTTATGATGAGTGGTTGAGTGGATTGGGCTTGTATTCATTCCCAATTAGGAGAACAAGAGGTAACCTTATCGAATTAGATAAGTCTGTAAGGGGCTTGTGAAGGAAGATGCAGAGAAGTTTTTTTTCCCATTGTGGGTTACCCTAGAACTGGAAGGCATTATCTCAGATTATGGAATCACCCATTTAAGAAACAGATGAGGATTTTTTTCATTCAGAGGGTAGTGAATTTGTGGAATTCTTCACCGCAGAAAGCTAGTGAGGTTGGCTCATTAAATCTATTCAAGGCCGCATTAGATAGATTTTTAAGTGTTGAGGGCATCAAGCCATAAGAACACAAGGCAGGAAAATGGAGTTGAGGATTACCAGATCAGCCACCTCATTGAATGGTGCAATGGACCCGATGGACCCAATGGACCCAATGGACCCAGTGCTGTGTTTTCAGATGCAAGACCATGACCTGAACTCTGTGTTTTTGGCTGTCCAAGTAGTGTCAGGTTTTTTGGAAGGCTTTTCACACTTTACTTTGATGTTGCTCTGCTTAGTGATGGATACAGTGTGAAGATATCAGAGAAGAAGTAGCTGGTATCATGAATTTCCAACAGAGATCCAGAGATCTGGTGGAGGGGCTGGTGCAGAGGAAGACTGGCAAAAGATACTGCAGTACCAGACACTGGCAACCTGGGCCAAGTTGCCACCTGGATCAGTGCATTTTTAATAGTGCATAGGAATAGCTAGCAGTGCCATAAGAAAGTTAACGGCCTTCTCTGTTCTGCCAGGATAATTGCCATACTTTTCCCTCCACAGCCCCACATGAGGTCTATCCCTCTGCTCTGCTACTCTCACGGCTCTGTGACATCTTCCCTCACCAGCTCTCATCACCATTCCCTACTCCCATATCATAAACCCTGTGAAGACTCTGTGTTGCTGACACACTCCCACTGAACACCTCACCACCTTTCAACCAGTGCTAACAGCTGTGCCACCCATTTTCATCTCACGCAATTCCCACCTTTCCCTCTCAATAGGACATATGGTGGGAGAGTGCTTGACCACCTCACTTCCTACGAGGAGAGGACCCTGTCCCTAGCAGCAGAAGACCTGGAATGTCCCTATGGAGATTGCAAGACACCCATGTTCCACTAACTGAGTCAGTTCCAGCCTTCATTCCACTGCAAGTCTCACATTAACTCTGCTCTTAGTGTCATTCATTGCACTAACCATTGTTCTTCTCACTGGTGTCTTGTAGAAACCTGCAGAATATTTATGATGTCTGTGGAGAACTGGCTTGTTTTCCCTGAAGTCACCTCTTCGACCTGAAGTAGGAAGTATCAAAGCCTCACAGGCAACATCTGCAAGGCTACCTCCTGCACCTTCTACCAGCTTAGATACTGACACCAGCCTGCAAGGTTAGGGGGCATAAGCTGGTGAGCACCTCACTGGGAGAGCACAGCAGCTGTCTGAGGAAGGATCCCGCACAGCCACTGGCACTCAGAGGACTGCTAGAGACAAGGAACCTGATCAGCTTCAGGCAGTGGTACCAACAGTCTGGGACTCGATCCATAGGCTCATGGAGGAGGAACTGGAGCAGCAGACAGATATGTGGACAGCAATGGCACTCATTGCCCACAGGCTGCTGGAGTGCAGCCATAATATTGGGAGGAGCTGCCTCAACCATGTACCAGGTTGGTGGCTGCTATGGAAAGCCAGGGTGCAGCACCCTTCGGATCTGTGAGAGAGGTGCACACAGCTGCACTCTATCACCCTAGCCACTGATCCTCAGGACTGAAGGCATAGTAACAGGGGGAACAGGGAAATTGCACACATTACAGATGTTCCTTCCTCAAAAGGAGGAAAGATAGCACCTAGTTGGGAAGAACCATACACTGGTTCTTTAGAAGTCTCCTCACAGCACATTCCACCACCATCCTATCTGTCTCCCTCTAATCCTTGGAAATTCAAACTGAGAAGAAGACCCTCAGTGTGTCAGGGCTGTCCAGACTCAAATGCCCACAAGATTGCCTGACCAAACCTTCAAGGCCAGTGGGCTCCTCTACAGAGCATGCTCACCCTATTTTAGTTGCCAAACCTGGGATGACACTAAGACATAGTGGGAGAGTAAAAAGAGAAAAACCCATTGAGAGTACTTTGTTGGAACAGATGACAGTGCACTGTCACCTGGGGAAATTGATTAAAATTAAACTGTTTACAAGAATCAGCTTTATTGTATAAAGAATCACATTTGGATTAGTTTTATTGTTTTTGTACTCCATTTGTTTGCTTGACTCTCTGCAGCCCAGAATGTAACTGTGCCAGCTTGAAGCCTAACTATGTCTGTACAGGAGGTACCATGGATAGGTATCTGTGTTGAGAGCTCGCCACAGCGTATGGAAGATGATCAGGGTGAACATAGGGCTTTGGATTATGCCAACATCCTTGCCCCTCCTCTTAAAATATTCCTATTCATTCCTTCATCTCTGTGTCCTTAAGTGTTCGTTAAAAAGAAGTGGTCAGTGATGTGTAGGACAGAGGGATGTACAGCAAACAGGGAAACAATGTATTTGGATTGTGGCGGATTAGGACTCAATGGGTCTATTCCCTGTAAAGAACGTAGCTCTATATATGGTGGCATTTCCCTTGAAAGAGCCTCACACTGGTGGGATCTGCAGCCCCCTTCATCACTGGTTGTGGCACTTACCCCACCCATTACGGATATGGTCAGAACTATTTTCTTCCCTATTGTCAGGCGGAGTCACTGCACCAACCCCCACACTCCTACACTCCCACACTCCCACTTGAAGCAACAGTGGTCCTGACCATGAACAAACTCCCCTCCTGCATTATTCTATTCTAATAAATTCATCAGAATATCTTTCTTTACAAATATAGTTGCCTCTCTTCATACTTATTATCACCCATTTTACACAAGCTTGCAGTCCCCAAACCCCATGAGTAGGTTCCATCCCCGTTCCACAACTCAGCTCCCCACACCCCGGCCCTCCTTTCCCCTTACTTTGTTTGGACAGACCCAATCGAGTGACCATAGCCTACTGCCTTGAATGACCTAACTGGATGGCCCCAGACAATAAGTACCCAGATCCCTGACTCATTCCTGATGAAGGGCTTATTCCCGATAATGTAGATTCTGCTGCTCCTCAGATGCTGCCTGACCTGCTCTGATTTTCCAGTACTATACTCTTGACTCTGATGGCTGTGCACCTCAAGCAACCCCATAATAGCCGTTGCTCCTTGACTGGCCACTGTGATGCAACCCACTCTCCAGATTTCAGAAGAAGACACCCCCTTACTAAAAACACCTTGACTGCACACTTGATCCTGGCCAATCCCTTCTACTGGTATGGGAGGCTAGTACCTTCATGGGTTTCAGTGAGAATTTGAGACTCCCCTGAGAATTTGAGACATGGCTGCCTTATTGCGGCACAGGCAGTGTGTTTGCTGCTCAAGGTGCTGGCACATGGTGGGGCAAGTGTGAGATCTCTTATGCCCAAGACAATCCTATCTCTGATGATGTCATCTTACAGTTGTCCAAACTTTCATGATTCAGCTGGATGTGGCAATTCAGTCAAGCACTGGTCAATCTTCCTCTCCTTGATGTTGAATTCATACCATTCATATGTAACAATAATATAGGGTTCAAGGTATGTCTTCAAAGCCTTCAAAAGCTATTCAGTCCTTTTATCTCCTTAGTGAGATCTGGCTGCAGTGCAGCTTGTAGTACCCTTCCTCAACACTGATAGATGGTTGCTATTCTTAATTGGGCAGGAGTACGCATTAATTTTACAGCTATTTTACAGATTTGTCACTGACACCGGTAAAAAAATTCAAATTTGTCATATCCCCTTTCATTCCTGCAACAATAGGGAATTGAAAATGCATGACTATTTTTACTCTCCTAGTAATTCAAAGTTGCAGACTGCAGTCTTCTTTCCTTCTGCCTTGGTATTCTGTTCAATAGCTGGCTCTCTCAAAGCTCTGAAATTCACTTATTCTCTGATGGACCGTTGTTCCTAACACCATGCTTCATATGATTTGTTTACTTCCTGCCATGGCACACAAAGGTTGAGGTTGAAATTACCTGACTACATCAGGGCAGCCAGTACACTATTTCAACTGCATGGTTACATTCTTCCAAACACCATCCATTCCAGACGTGGTCCCCTTATTTGGGGAGTTGGTCATATAGTCTGTACATCCTTACACTCATTGAGATCCTTAAGTGTCTGAAAAATGGCCAATGAAGGAGCTTATGCTGCCTCCTCTGCCATAGTATATTCCACTAGCAACATGGTAGGAACTACAATCAGCCAAATGGGATTCATGGCGCAGATAGGTAAGAATGGGGATTACACCGCTTGAGGAGTCTCCTGTACCCATCAAGGACCACCTCAAATGATGAAACCCCCTTTATGCCTTGTTTTCCTGCCACCCCTTGCACTCTGTCCCCTTACTACAGTCTCCTAACCCTGCCTGAGAAAAATACCTGACTTAGCTTCAAGTTCAGTATTCATATTTCTTTCATAATAACAATATGTGCCACATCATGGCTCTTCTAGGATCAGCTGACTGTAATCAGTGTTTTATTAGACCTTTACAGCTACCATCTGACATATTCCTGATATTCTTCTGAAGCCTGGTGTTGATAGATTCCAGCTACTGTCAAATCTGGAGGATTCAATTACTTTTTAATATTATCACAATCATTGTCAGAATTTAAAATTAAATAAAATTTAAATAAGATTAATTAATTTAGACAGGTCATTTAAAACTTGTCTTCTGACTTATGGAGATCTTATTTGTCATCTCACTCGTTCAATGTTAGATTTCATACAACTGACAATCCCACTTCTGGAAGTTAAATAGTTCCAGTTCAATGCACTTTTAAGCTGAACTTCCAAACCATTATACTTCATAAAGTTCTTTCATGCTCTTCACAATTCATTTGCTGAGGATCCATTAATTATTTTTTATGCACAGTGAATATACGTTCAAGTTTTATGCTAAAGCCAAATGTCAAATGACAGAAAAGGTCTTTTGTGCAGTGTCATTTTGGCAATCACAATTATCTTTTGGGAAGAATCTTATAAGAATCTAACCAAAGTAGGCTCTGGCAAGATCTGTGGCAGAATTGGGTGAAAGTGCAGCAAGGACCATTTTGACATTCAGGTAATCTTGCTTCATCCTGGACAGCATCATGATTCAGTGGTTAGCACTGCTGCCTCATAGCACAAGGAACCTGGATTTGATTCCACCCTGTGGAGTTTGCATATTTTCCCTGTGTCTGTGTGGGTTTTCTCCTACACTCCAAAGATATGCAGGTTAGGTGAATTGGCCATGTGAAATTGCCACTAGTGTCAGGCTAGGTGGATTGCCATGGGAAATGCAAGGTTTTGAGGAGGGAAATGGGTCTGGGTGGAATGCTCTTTGGGGGTTGGTGCGAAGTTGATGGGCTGAATGGCCTGCTTCCATGCATAAGGGATTCTATGATCTTTTATGCTTTTCATAAGTGACTTGCTGAAATTCACGTCACGCAGCAGTGAGATGGCAATTGATGGTTACTATTGATTGTTAAACAATTTATTTACAACTCAGCTGGCCTCATTCATATTCAGACTCCAAAGTTGCCAAACAAGCTGGATGTCAGGAAAATGCAACAAGGAAACCAGAGTGAGCAACTGATTCAGCTCACTGCTTTCTCCAAATGGCCATTCATGGTGTGCTGCGTGGGCACTGGCCATATGCACTCCATGTCCACAGACATTGGAATCTGACATGTGCCAGCCTCAGAAAACCCTTACGCCATAACTCTGATCCAATGACAGGAGAGTTCTGCAATTCAATGCTGTACCTTTGGCTGCACTGGTAACTGTCATTGTAATGCTACAGTGTGCATTCAGGCACCTGTACCCAGCTCCAGACTGACAGTGCTTGTCTGGGTGTACAATCGGCTTTTAATGATGATGCAGGCACAAGTATTACAGTGGTTTTTGTGGATATCTGTTGAGTGGTAAGTTGTTCCTGGAAGGGCGAAAAATGGGCATGAGAGATGCCATAGACTCGGTAGGCAATTAATGAAGTGAGTTTGGTACATTGAAGAAATGCACTTGGCCTTGCGGCAAGAAGCCCATGAGAGAAGTTTATCCAAAAACTGTAAAATTCGACCCATATACCTGTTGATTTCTTCCCACCTCTCCTGAAGGTACTGTTCGTTACTCAGTCTGCTTCTATACATGCTGCAGGCTCCTGTTATTGAAGGATAACAGATGGACCTGAGAGGATATAATCTGGTTGTGGTGAAAAGAAATCTGGAGAGCCACAGGGTCTTTTACTTAACAAGGAAAGAAACAGATGGGAACATTCTGGTGAAACATTTTGCAAGATCACATTCCGTGAAGGTTTTAGTGAGGTTTTAACTCCTTGTGCAGAAATGTAAAAACAATGGTTTATAAGCAAATGGCAATAAAATGGTGATCATGACTATGTCTCTAAAATAAACCTAAAGCAGCTCTGAGAAACTCTACAATGTTTTATTTGGATATATAAATAAAAACATTTCTAAACTTCTAGGGAAAGTGTGTATAATGAGCTGCATTTTGCAAATCCATGTCAGTTATCAACATCTAGTGAAAATTTCTAGCCCACAAACGAGGATCAAAACATTTAGCCCGTAGTCCATGTGTTTTTGGACTGAAAAAGCTATGGAATTTATTAACTAAAATTAATAAGTCTCAAAGGCTGTAGTAAAGCAGTTGTTTAGACTTTGGATTTTCAGTTGCTATAGACTCATATAGATAGGTTAAAAAAAAGATTTTAAAATTAACAGAAAATTATCATTGTGAATCATGCCAGTAACAAATTTCTGACATACCCTTGTAGTACAGTGAATCTTGATTTTGTGTGGCCGTGATGGCAAGACTGAAATTGACAGCAAATTTAGGAGTCTACACATGCACAGGATAGTTCAGAAATCCAGAAGTTGTGTCAGCACATCTACACTACTCCAGCAGGACTGCTTCTGAGGTCCCTCAGCAATTTGTGAATTGATGAAAACATTCACTTTTTATTCTGTTAATCTCATTGCAAAGTTCCTTAAAAGATTTGTATGTTATTGTATGAAGTGTAATTGTAGTTTAACAGCAAAACGTCTAACCATTCTATGCGTCTGTGGCACTCAAAAATTTAGATCTGCGGAGTGTCAAATTTCTCTACAAAGTTAAGAACTTCAGTTTAAAAAAATATTCAAGATATTTTTACTTCTAATGCAATCATGATCATTTACTTTATGACCTAAAAGTTTAAATTAAAAATGAAGGGTTGTCAGTGCTTTCCTCCTGAGAAAATACTTCAATGTAATTAGTTGCAAATTTTACTTTCTAGGATTCAGTCTTCTAGATGCCTGTAATTCCCTTGATTTGGCAGTAGATTTAGATAACCATTGTGAATGGAGAAATCCAACCCATTAAGATGACCAGACCTTTGTTTAGGCTGTTTTCTTGGATATCAGTCCAAGCACTGTTACTTTGCTGTTGACCAGAAAATTCAGCCTATTATTACTTAAATGGTCTGTAAGTTCTTATTCCAGTCCTCTTATTCATGACTTCTGGAAGTACCAAATTATCTGGCTCAGTGGCAGTAAGAAGCAGAGTAGTTTTTTTACATAATTATAGAGGCACACCTCGGTACTTTTGAATATCGACAATGTAATATCTCCAAAAAAAATTAGATCTCCTTTGAACTCTTTCTCGCTACCTCTTGGCTGATTACTAGCCAGATGGAGAAGCTGGTTTATTGGTTTTTGAGCAAGTTGGCCCAGAGGTCCAGGAAGATGGAGCATGGAGGAGGGGGCATAAAAGAAGAGCTGTTCAGTTTCTTGAGCACTGCTAAACCAGAATTGGAATTGTTGCATTTGCAAGTTTAATATTTTTGGTATGTAGCTTCATTAGCATCTTCAAGTAATTGCTCCTTTTTAAAATACAATTCCTTATCCTGTTCAAACTAGAAGTGGACATCTGCAAGAACAGTCTTTGGATTCTTGGTTTTTACCTTTGGCCTAGATTTCTGCCATCATGGCAAAAATGGCTGAAGAATGTAAGTCCCTCCACCAAACATGGAAATTCCCATTTTTGCAGGGATCAAGAATTGGGTTGGGGAATCATTTTATGACTATAATAAAACAAAGAACCTTGGGGTTGGCTAACCTGGTGCCACTATTTAAGAAAGGCAATAAGAAAAAGCCAGGGATCTATAGACCGGTGAGCCTGACATCTCTGGTTAGCGCTGATGGGTTGGACCAAAGGGTCTGTTTCCGTGCTGTACGTCTCTCTGACTCTATGGTTGTTGGAGTTCTGAAACAAAAACAGGAATTGCTGGCAAAATTGAGCATCAGTGGGAAGAAAGCAGAGTTAATATTTTCAGTCCAGTGACTCTTCATCAGAATCATTTTATAAAGGCAACTCTGCTGTTTAAATCGTCAACCATCTCACTGAAGTAGAGACTTTGGTAGCCTTGTAGAGTGAAATTTGAAGTGCACTGGTAAGAGCATGTCTGAACTTTGGAGATTTGTTTGCATAGCTGAAGTACACTTTTGCATCTTTCCTGGCATACCTTTGGGGAAGAAAAGAGTCCTTTCATGGAGGCAACTATCAAATGGCATAATCAAAGCAAGGTATAAAAAGCAACAAGAAAAACTGTCAACAATACCGGACAACTTGTGACTTACAAAGGGAGTTGTCAAAACATTTAAAAGTCCTTCCCTTTTATCTTTGAAAAAATGTCAGGATTATTTTTTTAAAATGATTGATCACTATATATCATTCTATAAACACAAGCCTGAAAATATTCAATGACTGGATTAGTGCATGATTGACATCTGTTCTTCAACCATCATAGTAGGCAACTAGCCAATTTACAAGATCTATTAGCATTTGATTGGTTCCAAGGGAAGTTTACAAGAATGATCCCACAGATGAAGGGCTTGTCATCTGAGGAGCGGTTGAGGATTCTGGGTCTGTACCTGATGGAGTTTAGAAGGATGGGGGGGGGGGATCTGATTGAAACTTATGGAATACTGAGAGGCCTGAATATAGCAAACATGGAGATGTTTCCACTATTAGAAGACACTAGGACCCAAAGGCACAGTCTCAGAGTGAAGAGATCATCCATTCAAACTGAATTGAGAAGAATTTTCTTCAAGCCAGAGGATCTCTGTGGAACTCTTTGCCACTGAAGACTTTGGAGGACAAATCATTGTACATCTTCAAGACAGAGATACATAAGTTCTTGATTAGTAAGGGAATCAAAGGCTACGGGGAGAAGACAGGAGAATGGGGTTGAGAAATATATCAACCATGATCGAATAGTGGAGCATGCTCAATGGAGTGAATGTCCTAATTCTGTTCCTATATCTTGTGCTCTTATGGTCCAGATTATTGTAGACTTCTTGTTTGCAGGATTATAATTCCATTGCTTGCTGTAATTAAGCCTTTGCTCTTTTAAGGATTTAGCTAGTTGAAGGAATGTAAATATCGTACAGTAAATGGGTTTTAAACGAATAATGGTGCTTTATCACTGTAGTCAGGCTGTAATAGATGCTGACAATTTTATTTCATTGAGATTTATTTGATCTCATCTCCACATAGGTCCTGAGGTCTGCCATGGTGAATACTAAATGAGGTAAGTAGAAGGGCAATGGGTAGTAGTTGGCATGAGCTGGCCCTTCATTGATATGGGACTAAAAGGACAAGGTCATTAGCCAGTGACCCTCAAGTTGACATCAAGGGTATAAAATCATGGAGGGCTTGGTGGAGGGGCATGTCTGTACAAAGTGGGGCATAAGGTGACTTGGACAAGTGGGGTGCAGATCATAGGTTGACATAGGGGTACAGGCTGACTTGAATGGGGAATAGATGAGTGTGTGTGCAGGATGAGAGGAAGGTTAAGTGCTGGAGGATGTGTCATCTTTTATTCTTTATTTTTGAATTTTGAACAGTGCTAAATTCACAAAGCAGCCTAGATTCTTCTGGGTCACTTGCCCTGACTTCTAATCCAGCCTGCCATCTCAGACCAAAAATCCAATGTCTCGGCAATCAGTTTTAAAGGTCAGGTTTGTAGACATTGGACTTCTTCCATCTCTGCGCATCAAACCTTGGAAATGGTGGCCCTAATCAATCCAGCTTCTGACTTTCTCCTGCCTGTCATGAAAGCTAAACATTTTCTCATAGGATGCATACAAGAGCATAAATGGAATCTTCCTTCCAATGTTCCTCCCTCCCAAGAACACTGGGTCAATCTAACTGGAAAGGAGAAATGTTTCTGGAGTAAGTTAGAAAAGCTTTATTCCCACAAAGAATGATTAACCCTCATGATTGACAGCAGCAGGTAGCAGTTACAATGTTACACAGGAGCAGAAGTCAGCCATTTAGTTTGTTTTGCCATTCAATGAGATCAGGACTGGTCTGATAATCCTCGACTCCACGTTCCTCATAACCCTTCACTCTCTTACTGATTAAAAATGTCTCTGTCCAGCCTTGACAGCCCTCTGAAGTAAAGAAGTCCACCGAATCACCACTCTCACAGAAGAAAGTTCTCTACATCTCCACTTTAAATGGGTGACCCCCTTGCTCCAAGACTAAGCGCTCTAGTCCTAGATTCTCCCACAATGGGAAACAACCTGTCTCCATATATCTTGTCAAGGCCCTCAAGAATCCTGTATGTTTCAATCAGGTTTTCTCTCATTCTTCTAAATTCTGAGTATAAACCCAACTTACTCAGCCTCTCTTCATAAAAAGTAACTGTCTCCATATCCAGAAGAACCCCTCTGGACTTCCTCCATTCCTGGTATATCTTTCCTTAGATAAGGGAATCAAAATGCTTCACAATATTTCAGATGTGATTTCACTGATGTCTTGTATAGTCTTGGGAAAATCTCCCTACTGATCCCTTTGAAATAAAGACCAATATGCCAATCACCTTCTCTATTATCCTCTAAACCTAGATGCCAGCTTTTGGTGATTTATGAATGAGGACTCCCAAATTACTCTGTGTTGTAGCCTTCTGCAGCCTTTCTTCACCTCAAATAATATTCAGTTCTCTATTCTTTCTACAAAAGTGCAGATCTGCACATTTTCCAAAATTATATTGTTAATAGAATGATCTGAGATTTTCAATTATTTGAGATTTTAATACCATTGATTTTGACATCAGATGAGGCTTCCATTAGATACCAAGGAAAATCTCATTGATAATGCAACTACCATGAAGCATATGGAACCTGGATGTCATTTAGTCCCATTTTTGTATGGACTGCCTGCAGCATTTGCTCTGCCAGATATACTGTCAGGAAGTAAACAAGTCCTCAAAGATAAATTTCAAGAGCCTTTCCTTCATAGCCTGGGAGGTGCAAAGTGCTTCCATTAACCTTGCTACATGCAGTAAGTGCAGTCTGATCTTTGTCCTAAATGCCTCACCAGTTGCTGCTTTCTTCTGGAAAGTGCTGAGCAACTCAGTCATAAAGATATATAGCACAGAAATAGACCCTTTGAATAGGGACAGAGGCCCTATTCAATATGTATCTAACAGGTATGTGCTGAGGGAGAAAACTTGTTTGATGTCCTGCAAGCTATTCAAGTCTGGGTAGATAGTTCTGAAGGGGGTGGGGGTAACAGTGCACTGGGGAGTGGAGAGACCACTGTTTTATAAATGAATGAATGAACAAAATGTGGAAGCAGTAAATATAGTGCACTTGTGAGTGGATTGGTATAATAGGACCTTAATACAAAAATAAACAAACTTATATCTCACAACACCATAGAATAAGAAGTTTTAAGGTGATTGACTCTGCATCACTAAAGACACACCATGTGGACCAAGCAGGCATTGTTAATTGCTAAACAAATTGAGTAAGCAGGGTAGAGCCCTTCGCAGGAATGGCTCATGCCCGAAATGTCGATTTTCCTGCTCCTTGGATGCTGCCTGACCTGCTGCGCTTTTCCAGCAACACATTTTCAGCTCTGATCTCCAGCATCTGTAATCCTCACTTTCTCCTAAGCAGGGTAGAACCTTGGCAGATCACAGGATATTCAGGGCATAGGTTACAAGATAAGCAAGTGACCACATAAGCAAATGGTACTATGTGTTTGAATTTGACTAGTAGATAACTAATACAAAACAATCTGATGTAATCAAATGCCTTTTTAATTGAACTCATTTATATCAGATTACTTGCAGTGTGGAAACAGGCCCTTCAGCCCAAGTCCACATTGACCCACCGAAGTGCAACCCACCCAGATCCATTCCCCTACATTTACCCCATCACCTAACACTATGGGCAATTTAGCATGGCCAATTCACCTACCTGCACATCTTTGTGACTGTGTGAGGAAACCGGAGCACCCGGAGGAAACCCACGCAGACACGGGGAGAATGTGCAAACTTCACACAGTCAGTTGCCTGAGGTGGGAATCAAACCCAGGTCTCTAGCGCTGTGAGGCAGCAGTGCTAACCACTGTGCCACCGTGCTGCCCCAACTGTAAATTTGGTGTAGTTAATTTACAGTCCTGATGCCTAGTCAACTGGCTTACAGACTTGTTGTAATCAGCGTCCAGTTGATTGACTTACAGACGTGATATTTTGATGTAAGAACGTATAAAAGTAGTATCGTGAAGGCGTTTGACAGAGTGAGCTCCATCATCCTATGTGAAGATCTTCCTGTCCTTGCTGTAATTGATTACTGCTCGAATAAATTGCTGTTCCTGCTGAATTCCCAACACCTTCAAAGACTTCTTGCCTCAGAGACTGAGGTCACTCCTACAATGCCGAGCAGATATCCTAAATAAATCTAGTCCCATTTGCCAGCATTTGGCTCATATCCTTCCAAACCCCTTCCTATTCATATACCCATCCAGATGACTTTTAGATGTTGTAATTGTACCAGCCTCCACCAATTCCTCTGGCAACTCATTCCATACACGTACCACCCTCTGGACAAAAAAGTTGCCCTTTAGGTCCTTTTTAAAATCTTTCCCCTTAAACCTATGCCCTCTAGTTTTGGACTCCCCCACTCCTGGGAAAATGCCTTGTCTATTTACCCTAACCCTCATGATTTTTTAAAACTCTATAAGTCTAACTGACTGAGAACATTCAAGTAAGAGCCTGTGATTGAAGTCTACTGGGCATCCAATTCAAAATTGTTTTCTGGATTCATGGCACTGGAAGAGCACAGCAGTTCAGGCAGCATCCGAGGAGCAGTGAAATCGACGTTTCGGGCAAAAGCCCTTCATCAGGAATAAAGGCAGAGAGCCTGAAGCATGGACAGATAAGGTAGAGGAGGGTGGGGGTGGGGAGAAAGTAGCATAGAGTACAATAGGTAAGTGGAGGAGGGGATGAAGATGATAGGTCGGGGGGGTAGGGTGGAGTGGATAGGTGGAAAAGAAGATAGGCAGGTAGGACAAGTCATGGGGACAGTGCTGAGCTGGAAGTTTGGAACTAGGGTGAGGTGGGGGAAGGGGAAATGAGGAAACTGTTGAAGTCCACATTGATGCCCTGGGGTTGAAGTATTCCGATTTGGAAGATGAGGTGTTCTTCCTCCAGACATCTGGTGGTGAGGGAGCGACAGTGAAGGAGACCCAGGACCTGCATGTCCTCGGCAGGCTGGGAGGAGGAGTTGAAACAGACAGGGCGGTGTGGTTGATTGGTGCGGGTGTCCCAGAGATGTTCCCTAAAGCACTCTGCTAGGAGGCATCCAGTCTCCCTAATGTAGAGGAGATTGCATTGGGAGCAACGGATACAATAAATGATTTCAGTGGATGTGCAGGTAAAACTTTGATGGATGTGGAAGGCTCCTTTAGGACCTTGGATAGAGGTGAGTGAGGAGGTGTGGGCACAGTTTTGCAGTTCCTGCGGTGGCAGGGGAAGGTGCCAGGATGGGAGGATGGGTTGTAGGGGGGCATGGACCTGATCAGGTCATCACAGAGGGAACGGTCTTTACGGAAGGTGGAAAAGGTGGGGAGGGAAATGTATCCCTGGTGTGGGGTCTTTTTGGAGGTGGCGGAAATGTCGGCGGAAGATTTGGTTTATGCGAAGGTTGGTAGGGTGGAAGGTGAGCACCAGGGTCATTCTGTCCTTGTCACAGTTGGAGGGGTGGGGTCCGAATGCGGAGGTGCGGGATGTGGACAAGATGTGTTGGAGGGCATCTTTAACCACGTCAGAAGGGAAATTGTGGTCTCTAAAGAAAAAGGCCATCTCGTATGTTCTGTGGTGGAACTGGTCCTCCTGGGAGCAGATACGGCAGAGGCAGAGAAATTGGGAATACGGGATGGCATTTTTGCAAGAGGTAGGGTGGGAAGAGGTGTAATCCAGGTAGCTGTCGGAGTCGGAGGGTTTGTAAAAAATGTCAGTGTCATGTCGGTCATCATTAATGGAGATGGAGAGGTCCAGGAAGGGGAGGGAGTTGTCAGAGATAGTCCAGGTAAATTTAAAGGTCAGGGTGGAATGTGTTGGTGAAGTTGATGAATTGCTCAACCTCCTTGCGGGAGCACGAGGTGGCACCAATGCAGTCATCAATGTAGCGGAGGAAGAGGTGGGGAGTGATGCCGATGTAATTATGGAAGATCGACTGTTCTGTGTAGCCAACAAAGAGACAGGCATAGCTGGGGCCCATATGTGTGCCCATGGCTTCCCCTTTGGTCTGGAGGAAGTGGGAGGATTCGAAGGAGAAATTGTTAAGGGTGAGGACCAGTTCGGCCAAACAAATGAGTGTGTTGGTGGAAGGGTACTGTTGGGAACGTTGGGAGAGGAAAAAACGGAGAGCTTGGAGGCTCTGGTCATGGCGGATGGAGGTGTAGAGGGATTGGATATCCATGGTGAAGATGAGGCCCTTGGGGGCTGGGTAAACGGAAGTCTTGGAGGAGGTGGAGGGTGTGGGTGGTGTCTCGTACGTATGTGGGGAGTTCCTGGACTGGGGGGATAGGACAGTGTCGAGGTAGGTAAAGATGAGTTCAGTGGGGCAGGAGCATGCTGAGACAATGGGTCAGTCAGGGTGGTCAGGCTTGTGGATCTTGGGAAGGTGGTGGAACCCGGGCAGTGCAGGGTTCCCGGACTATGGGGTTGGAAGCTGTGGGTGGGGGATCTCCTCAGGTGATGAGGTTCTGTATGGTCTGGCAGATGATGGTTTGGTGATGGGGTGTGGGGTCATGGTCGATAGGAAGAGGTGTCCTTGAGTTTGCATTTGGCTTCAGCGGTGTAGAGGTCAGTGCGCCAGACTACCACTGTGCCCCCTTTATCTGCTGGCTTGATGGTGAGGTTGGGATTGGACGGCTGCGCAATGTGAGAGTGAGAGGTTGGAGTGGGGGAGGGGGGTAGACAGGTTGAGGCGGTTAATGTCCCGGTGGCAGTTGGAAATGAAGAGGTCGAGGGCAGGTAATAGGCCAGAGCAGGGTGTCCAGGTGGATGCAGTGTGTTGGAGGTGGGCAAAGGGGTCCTCGGAAGGTGGGCGGGAGTCCTGATTGTGAAAGTAAGCTCGGAGGCGGAGGAAGAAGTGTTCGATGTCACGGCGTGTATTAAATTCATTGATGCGTGGACGGAGGGGGATGAAGGATCACTCTACACCTCCATCCGCCACGACCAGGGCCTCCTAGCCCTCTGTTCTTTCCTCTCCCGACATCCCCAACAGTACCCTTCCACCGACACTCTCATTCGTTTGGCCGAACTGGCCCTCACCCTTAACAATTTCTCCTTCGAATCCTCCCACTTCCTCCAGACCAAAGGGGAAGCCATGGGCACACGTATGGGCTCCAGCTATGCCTGTCTCTTTGTTGGCTACGTAGAACAGTCGATCTTCCGTAATTACACCGGCACCACTCCCCACCTCTTCCTCCACTACATTGATGACTGCATTGGCGCCACCTCGTACTTGCGCAAGTAGGTTGAGCAATTCATCGACTTCACCAACACATTCCACCCTGACCTTAAATTTACCTGGACTATCTCTGACAACTCCCTCTCCTTCCTGGACCTCTCCATCTCCATTAATGACGACTGACTTGACACTGACATTTTTTATAAACCCACCAACTCCGACAGCTACCTGGATTACACCTCTTCCCACCCTACCTCTTGCAAAAATGCCATCCCGTATTCCCAATTTCTCTGCCTCCGCCATATCTGCTCCCAGGAGGACCAGTTCCACCATAGAACATACCAGATGGCCTCCTTCTTTAGAGACTGCAATTTCCCTTCCCATGTGGTTAAAGATGCCTTCCAACGCATCTCGTCCACATCCCGCACCTCCGCACTCAGACCCCACCCCTCCAACCGTAACAAGTACGCCCCTGGTGCTCACCTTCCACCCTACCAACCTTTGCATAAACCAAATCATCCGCCGATATTTCCGCCACCTCCAAAAAGACCCCACCATCCCCACCGCAAAGACCCACATGCTGCCTTCCGCAAAGACCATTCCCTCTGTGACTACCAGGTCAGGTCCACGTCACCCTACAACCCACTCTCCCATCCTGGCACCTTCCCCTGCCACCGCAGGAATGCAAAACCTGTGCCCACACCTCTTTCCTCACCTCCATCCAAGGCCCTAAAGGAGCCTTCCACATCCATCAATGTTTTACCTGCACATCCATTAATATCATTTATTGTACCCGTTGCTCCCAATGCGGTCTCCTCTACATTGGGGAGACTGGACGCCTCCTAGCTGAGCGCTTTAGGGAACATCTCTGGGACACCCGCACCAATCAACCACATCGCGCTGTGGCCCAATATTTCAACTCCCCCTCCCACTCTGCCGAGGACATGCAGGTCCTGGGTCTCTCACCGCCGCTCCCTCACCACCAGACGCCTGGAGGAAGAACGCCTCATCTTCCGCCTCGGAATACTTCAACCCCAGGGCATCAATGTGGACTTCAACAGTTTCCTCATTTCCTCTTCCCCCACCTCACCCTAGTTCCAAACTTCCAGCTCAGCACTGTCCCCATGACTTGTCTGGACTTGTCCTACCTGCCTATCTCCTTTTCCACCTATCCACCCCACCCTCTCCTCCCTGACCTATCACCTTCATCCCCTCCCCCACTCACCTATTGTACTCTATGCTACTCTCTCCCCACCCCCACCCTCCTCTAGCTTATCTTTCCACCCTTCAGGCTCACTGCCTTTTTTCCTGATGAAGGGCTTTTGCCCAAAATGTCGATTTTACTGCTCCTTGGATGCTTCCTGAACTGCTATGCTCTTCCAGCACCACTAATCCAGAATCTGGTTTCCAGCATCTGCAGTCATTGTTTTTACCTAACTCAAAATTGTTGTCTATTCTTAGCAAGAGTTAAAACCTGCGCTTTAGCATCAAAGTTTCATCAAACAAAAATCACAGTAAAATTGTCTGGGAAGAAAGAAAAGCCAGGAGCCTGTTTCCATACTTCTTTAATAGTATGACAATAATTCGAAAAACATGAGCGTTGTATTTCTTTAGTTTACAAAACCAAATGCCACAATTACAGTACATAATCCTCAGAACTTTTGTACTGGATAAACACCAAAACATCGATCCACTGTTCTATTGTTTTACTCAATAAAGCCAGACTGACTCAGTGACTTTGGAGCAATTAGACTATTGCAGAAGTGCACTAAAGCAGAAATGCCCTAGCCACAAGTAACATTAAAAGTTATAAGCACCGCCATTGCAGCAGAAAACACTAGAAAGTTAAATAGAATTAAGACTCTTAACGTCATGCATTTGTTTATAAGCAACACAAAAACACGGCTAATACAATAATTATTACTTGGTTCTCCTTACTATAGTGATCGACACAAGTGATTGCAGGTATTCTAATCATTTGGAAACAGCATGGGAAAAGGACTGTCTCAGTGCTGCGTGTTTCTAAAACCATGATGCTGACAAATGGGACAACAACTCTCCAAGACAAGTCTGATTAATTTGAAGAATACAGAAAAGCTTCTGCTCCAGATGCCCTTTCTTGTGCCAACAGTCTCGCTTCACATTGCTCTTACTCAGTCTTTCGTTTTGCTCCTGGTATTTTGGCTTGAATCCTGAGTAAAAGGAGAAAAGGCAGGGGGGAAAGGAAATGGGTAAGTGAATTATATAACTTAAAAATAATCAAATTGCTACAGTCATGAGATTTCTTACACAAGATGGTTTCCTACAAGGCTGTCTCACCTTGGTTAACTCAGAACCCAATTCCATGTTTATAGTAAAACGATTAATATAAAACACTGGAAAAATTTTACAAGTTAGGTGGAAGAGTTTCTTTGGAGAAAGAAATCGAGTTAACATTTCAGGTTGACAACCTTTCATCAGGACAGTTTCTTCTAATTTTCTCTCCATTTAGATCCTTCTGGAGCTGTTGATACTTCCAATATTTCCTGCGTTTATTAGCGATTTCCAATATCTGCAGCATTTTGCCCCAACCTATACTACCATCATTACTTTTACCAGCACCTCAAAGCACTTTGCATACAGACAAAGGAGGCAGTAAAAATGCAGCCAGATGGATCAGAGGTTAATCTTTAAAAATGAAAAAGAAAATAACTTGTATTGTAAGAAGTTTAAAACAATGTGTGCAGAACTTTGTACTCTTCTACAGATGTTTGCAGATTTTGGAGTGGTTGGTGGGTGGATGAAAAGGAGGTTGATCCGTAAAACTCTTTGGGTGCCTTTCTTGTAGTCTTCCTTGTCCAACCTGACTTGGTCATAATTTAACAGATGAAAACCTAGAGTTCCCAGTCTGTGCAGAATGACTTTTCTCTTAAAATAGATTGATTCTTTAAAACTATTTTTACAGTTATTTTCCCCATTTATACTGCTGATTCATATGTCATATTGTTCCTGTAACCACTAGTGACTTGTTCTATTTTAGTTCATTTAATGTACTATGGTTCATGTAATGCAGGCTACGCCAGAATTGATTATCCATTCCCAATTCCTGAGGACAGCGGTTGAGAATCAACCACATTGCTGAGGATTTGGAGTCACGTATTGGCCAGACCTGGTGAGGATGGTAGATTTCCTTTCCTAAAGGACAGAAGTGAGTCTGAGCAGTTTTTATGACACGATAATTCATGTCCCATTCTGCAGCCCAAAGAAATATTGTCCTTGAGAATGCAAGTTTCTTCTTCTGATATTTGACTGGCCCTACATTGAGGAGAGTACAAATTCTCCCTTGGTTGCCATTCAAGACTTGTTTTAAGCATTACTATTTTACAGGGGAAGCTCATCTTGGCTAACAAGATTACCTGACCCACATTTTTACGCCATTGAATGTATAATGTCAAGGATTTAAATTTATAATTTGATTTAATATACAGTGGTAACAGATTTATTATTCCTTTATGAGAGAGAAGAGAAATCCACACACAACTAATTATAAGGGTAGATTTCCTAAGGCCTTGCCTCTGGCAATGTACCCAGCCTGCTGTAAAGCTGAACTCACAACAGAGCTACCTCTCATCACAAATCTAGTTTAATATCTGACTTCTCTTACAGTACTACAGTAACTCCTGTGGAAAAACAATTAAAATAACACTTCTTTCATTCAACATGTAATATTTTGCTAGAACATCTGAGAATATTTCCTGAAAGGAATTCATGATGCACAAAAGAAAAACAAGAGTAGAAGAATGCACTCCGAACAAACAGGTAACAAGTCAATGCAAAAACTCTGCTTTCTTAAAAGAACAGCATTCTCACCACTGTAATGGGGTTAAGGGAATTATTGAGAGCATTTGTTTCATTGAACATCTCTCCTTAAAATGAGGTTGCTAGAGATTGCTTAACTATTCGAATTCAAGTGATTTCGTAATGATTTCAGCAACATTTAATTTCTCTCTATACCATCCACTGATATGGCAGGCACAGGACGTTATAGGATTTGAGAGGGCTACCATTCTCCTGTCGATTCTCCAATGGTGACTGGTAAAGAACTAACTACAAAGACGGGTAGATTACGAACTCCTTGTTTTACCTATATGTCAACTAATGTACAACCGTAGAAGAAAACATTTTAAGAAACGCCATGATTGTTAAAAGCTTAATGAAATTGAGAAGGATGATAAAGGAGGAAATACCACATTCACAGTCACAAAAAATGTCACTTATGATTTTGGTAAGGGTTCTTTCTTTGCTGTGGTGGAGCAGAAATCTGCTTGAGAGATTCAGTCAGTTCTGCTACAATGTGGTAGTTCTGTTCTTGTGCAATCTTGTGTTGTAAGAAAATCGCATCATAGCAGCACCATTTAAATTAATGGAACATAGATCATAGAAGGGTCATAGAAAGGTCATAGAAAGGTACAGCGCAGCACAGGCCCTTCGTCACACAATGTTGTGCCAAGGATTAATCCTAATCTAAAATAAAATAATCTAACCCATGCACCCCTTCATTCACTGCTGTCTATGTCTATGTCCAGCAGTTGCTTGAATGTCCCTAATGACTGTTTCCACCACCACCGGTGGTAACACATTCCATGCATTCACACCTTTCTGCGTAAAGAACCTATCTCTGACATCCCCTCAATACCGCTGACATCCCTCTATACCTTTCCCCAAACACCTTAAAATTATGACCCCTCATAGCAGTCAATCTTGCACTGAAGAAAGGTCTCTGGCCATCGACTCTATCCATGCCTCTCATTACCTTGTATACCTCGATCAGGTCACCTCTCTTCCTCCTGCTCTCCAGAGAGAAACGCCAAGCTTAGTCAACCTCTCTTTGTAAGACGAGCCCTCCAGTCCAGGCAGCATCCTGGTAAACCTTCTTTGCACCCTCTCCAAAGCCTCCGCATCTTTCCTATAATAGGGCGACCAGAACTGGACACGATATTTCAAGTGTTGTCTCACGAGGGTATTGCAGAGCTGCAGTAATCCTTGCGGTTCTTAAACTCCTGTTAATGAAAGCCAAAACACCATGTGCTTTCTTAATAACCCTATCCACTTGGGTGGCAACTTTGAGGGATCTATGCCGTTGAACACCAAGATCCTGCTGTTCCTCCACACTGGCAAGAATCCTATCTCTAATCCTATATTCAGCATTCAATTTGACCTTCCAAAATGCATCACTTCGCATTTATCCAGGTTGAACTCCATCTGCCATCTCTCAGCTCTGCATCCTGTCAATGTCGCGCTGCAGCATGCTGTAGCCCTTGATACGATCAATGGTTCCTCCAACTTTTGTGTCATTGGCAAATTTACTAACCAACCCCTCAAACTCCTCATCCAAGTCATTTATAAATAACTACAAAAAGCAGAGGTCCAAGAACAGAGCCCTGCAAGATACCACTCACCACTAACCTCCAGGCAGAATACTTTCCATCTACAACCACTCTCTGCCTTCTTTCAGCCAACCAATGCTGAATCCAGATAGCCAAATATCCCTGTGTGCCATACCTCCTGATTTTATGAATTAGCCTACCATGGGGAACCTTATCAACTGTCTTGCTGAAGTCCATATACACTACATCCACTGCCTGACCTTCATCAAACTGTCTCATCACCTCCTCAAAGAACTCAATAAGATTTGTGAGGCATGACCTGCCTCTCACAGAGCCATTCTGACTGCTTATAAATCACACTCTGCTTTTCTGAATAGTCATAAATCCGATCCCTCAGAATTCTTTCCAAAACCTTGCTGATCACAAACGTAAGACTGACTGGTCTGTAATCGCCAGGGATTTCCCTATTACCCTTCCTGAAAAGAGGAATAACATTGCGCCTCCCTCCAATCCTCCAGTACGACTCCTGTGGAGAGTGAGGTGAGTATATTAGCCAGTGGCTTAGCAACCTCCTTTCTCGCTTCCTGGAGCAGCCTAGGATAAATCTGCTCTGGCCCTGGGGATTTATCAATCTTAATGTTTGCCAAAATTTCCAGCACATCAACTTCCTCAATCTTGATCTGTTCAAGCCTGTTTCCCAGCTCCTCAAAGTTCTCATTTACACCAAGGTCCCTTTTCTTAGTGAAAACTGAAGCAAAAAACTCATTTAAGGGTTCTTCTATCTGCTCAGACTCCATGTACAAGTTCCCTATGGTATCCCTGACCAGACCTACCTTCTCCCTGATCATTCTCTTATTCCTCATGTATGAGTAAAATGCCATTGGATTTTCCCTAATCCTTCCTAACAAGCCTTTTTGTGCCCCCTCCTGGCTCTCCTCAATCGATTTCTGAGCTCCTTTCTAGTAAGCCTGTAATCCTCTAAAGCTGTGCTAGATCCTTGCTTCCTCCAACTTACGTAAGCTGCCTTCTTCCTTTTGACAAGGAGCTCCTCTGTTCTCATCATCCAAGGAGGTTGGAATTGCATTATAACCAACACACGCTTTAAAAGTTTGTGCTTTAGAAACAGTGTCCCCAATTCGTCAATCACGTTACAGTGAATTTGTTTTAACAAAACAAATGTTATAGCAGGACAATCTGGACACAAATTTGGAAGGGGACAACACTCTAACAAACCTGAGAGGAAAAGAACGCAAGAACAATGTAGATTGAGTATAGAGACAGAGGAGTTGAGGTAAAGGGGTGCACAATAAAGCTGCTCTAGCTAGAGATATCCACATCCTGTGATTCAGTTTTTTAAAAAAATTCAGTGTTTGGGGATGACAATGGTTTTTTTTTAAATGGGAAAAAGAAGAATCTAATCTAATCTGTGGAGAGAAAATTGTTTGCAACATTGGCAGCATAGGGAAAATTGTACAGCGTGCCTAGAATATTTTCAAATCTGCCAAAACTGTAATTTTATCTTCTTTCACATTTTGATTGCTGTATGTGGTTATTAGAAAAAGCTAATTTGGACATCCTGTTCCACAGCTTCTGTAAAGGGATTAGTTCTAATGTCAAACTTACTTTGCCACCACAGAATTAACATGGGTCCTCACCAGTCCCAAATACTGGTCGATTTGTGCCTGCATAGGTAACCATAAAACAATTATTCAAATAAATACAGTAACTACTGTAGAACTTTAACATATATAGATTCTTATAGATTTTCCTGTACCTGAAAATTAATAAGGGATTTACCTGGTATTTCTCATATACAACAGGCAAGGTAAACATAGAAACGACAGCTGAAAGAGAACATCAACATATTAATTTATGGCCTGAGAGTGACATACCCAACCTTACACAATTCCTCCTACAGAATATACAGAATCAAAGGTTTTTCTGAAACTTAAAGTCAAAGATTAAAATTGAGAGAATGAGAGAACAGAGTGATATGATTCCTGTCATTAACAGACAGAAAGCATGAAGATGTTACCATAAGCAGAATACAGACTGTAATTATGGAACTGAATAACTGAAGTACAAATCAGGCAAATCTGAAATTGTATGCCAAACTAGAAAAGATTCACTTCAGGACCAGTTGATTTTTATCTCAATTAAAAAGAAACTAAGCAAATTCAGGCTGGTTACAATTGGTGTTGAGAACTCCCCAAACTTAAAATGGATAAATGCGCAACATGATCACTGAAGTACAATTGTGCTGTTTGGATCCTTTATCTGTACGACATTTGTCAATTTCGGTTGGGACAATAGGGAGAAGAACAGGAGGAGGGAAAGCTCATTTTTGCAGATATCACATAAGGATATTGTGATGTCCCTACTTGATCAGACAGATACTCCAGATAGAAATCTGAAATATGGTCACCTTATCAAGCTGATGTAAAACTGTTGTTCACCACTGAAACAAAGCCTATGGAATGTGGGATTAAACTGAGCAGATTTAGCTCAAGGATTGTCAGTTATCTGGTCAGGATAGGAGGCAGAACCAGAGAAAGACAGCATGTCCAGCCAATTACCTGATAGGTTCCCTCCTTTCAGCAATGTTGCTCGATGCAGGGTCACTGGGCCGGCAGTTACTCATCTTGTATATACAGAGTCAATTAGGCCCACTAAGGGACTAATTGGGTATGAATATGGCACCACCTGTACTTTACTGACTGTGGAGTTGTCCCCCAATAATGTTGGATCCTGGCAGTTAACTAAAGGTGACTGCAGGGTGAAAGGTCATTGGCACAGCAATAGCAATGGTCACAAGTCCTCTTTCTCCTCAGCACTTATGGCCTTAAAGCTCTGGCCCCAGTTTGAGTTTTAAATCACTGTAGCAGTGCTCCAATTCAGAGGTCCCTTGCATTTATCTCCAGTGAACATAGGCCTAATCTACTCACTCTCTTCACAGGACAATCCATTCATCCTAATAATCAGACTGGCAAACCCTTATTGTATTCCATCCAAGGCAGCTTTATCTTTACTTCAGTAAGGAGACAACATCTGAATGTGGCATGATAGGTGTGATCTCAGCAAGAGCTAAAAATGTGTTGTTGGAAAAGCGCAGCAGGTCAGGCAGCATCCAAGGAGCAGGAGAGTCGACGTTTCGGGCATGAGCCCTTCTTCAGGAATAAGGAGAGTGTGCCACGCAGGCTAAGATAAAAGGTAGGGAGGAGGGACTTGGAAATGCGATAGGTGGAAGGAGGTTAAGGTGAGGGTGATAGACTGGAGTGGGGATGGGGGCGGAGAGGTTTGGAAGAAGATTGCAGGTTAGGAAGGTGGTGCTGAGTTCGAGGGTTGGGACTGTGACAAGGTGGGGGGAGGGGAAATGAGGAATCTGGAGAAATCGGAGTTCATCCCTTGTGGTTGGAAGGTTCCTAGGCGGAAGATGAGGCGCTCTTCCTCCAGCTGTCGTGTTGCTATCGTCTGGCGATGGAGGAGTCCAAAGACCTGCATGTCCTTGGTGGAATGGGAGGGGGAGTTGAAGTGTTGAGCCACAGGGTAGTTGGGTTGGTTGGTCCGGGTGTCCCAGAGGTGTTCTCTGAAACGTTCAGCAAGTAGGCGGCCTGTCTCCCCAATATAGAGGAGGCCACATCGGGTGCAGCGGATGCAGTAAATGATGTGCGTGGAGGTGCAGGTGAATTTGTGGCGGATATGGAAGGATCCCTTGGGGCCTTGGAGGGAAGTAAGGGGGGAGGTGTGGGCGCCAGTTTTACATTTCTTGTGGTTGCAGGGTAAGGTGCCGGGAGTGGAGGTTGGGTTGGTGGGGCGTGTAGACCTGACAAGGGAGTCACGGAGGGAGTGGTCTCTCCGGAACGCTGATAGGGGAGGGGAGGGAAATATATCCTTGGTGGTGTGGTCCGTTTGAAGATGGCAGAACTGACGGCGGATGATGTGGTGTATATGGAGGTTGGTGGGGTGGTAGGTGAGGACCAGTGAGGTTCTGTCCTGGTGGCGATTTGAGGGGCGGGGCTCAAGGACGGAGGAGCGGGAAGTGGAGCAGATGCGGTGGAGAGCATTGTCGATCATGTCTGGGGGGAGTTTGCGGTCTTTGAAGAAGGAGGCCATTTGGGTTGTTCGGTATTGGAACTGGTCCTCCTGGCAGCAGATGCAGGGGAGACGAAGGAATTGGGAATATGGGATGGCGTTTTTACAGGGGGCAGGTGACGAAGGAATTGGGAATATGGGATGGCGTTTTGACGAAGGAATTGGGAATATGGGATGATCTCAGCAAGGTACTGTATAATTGCTATTCAGTTATTCTTTACTATTAAGGTGGAAGGTAATTCAGACAGGTTACAAACCGCGACCCTTCACCTTCCTTTTGTAAACAACTTGGTGTGCCTTCTTCCTGTAATCCTTGAACTTCCTCCCATCACGCTTGACCACGCCATTATGGATGTGAACATGCCACCTCTTCTTACCAGGCTTATCCCCATCCCCATTGAGATTCCTCCTCTGATCCTACTCCTTCCTGCATCATCCTTAGAGTGTCATTTGATTCAGTGATACGACTAATGATATCTTTAAATAATTCAACCTCAAACTGGCCTCTAACCCAACTGAATTAAATATCCCCTCATGGGACAGTGAAGAGGGTTACCTCAGATTATAACAGGGTCTTGATCAGATGGGCCAATGGCTGAGAAGTGGCAGATTGAGTTTAATTCAGATAAATGCGAGGTGCTGCATTTTGGGAAAGCAAATCTTAGCAGGACTTATACACTTAATGGTAAGGTCCTAGCGAGTGCTGCTGAACAAAGAGACCTTGGAGTGCAGGTTCATAGCTCCTTGGAAGTGGAGTCGCAGGTAGATAGGATAGTGAAGGTGGCATTTGGTATGCTTTCTCTTATTGGTCAGAGTATTAAGTCCAGGAGTTGGGAGGTCATGTTGTGACTGTACAGGACATTGGTTCGGCCACTGTTGGAATATTGCATGCAATTCTGGTCTCCTTCCTATTGGAAAGATGTTGTGAAACTTAAAAGGGGTTCAGAAAAGATTTCCAAGGATGTTGCCAGGGTTGGAGGATTTGAGATATAGGGAAAGGCTGAACAGGCTGGGGCTGTTTTCCCTGGAGCGTTGGAGGCTGAGGGGTGACCTTACGGAGGTTTACAAAATTATGAGGGGCGTGGATAGGGTAAGTAGGCGAAGTCTTTTCCCTGGGGTCGGGGAGTCCAGAACAAGAGGGCATAGACTTAGGGTGAGAGGGCAAAGATATAAAAGGGGCAACTTTTTCACACAGAGGGTGGTACGTGTATGGAATGAGCTGCTAGAGGAAGTGGTGGAGGCTGGTGCAATTGCAACATTTAAGAGGCATTTGGATGGGTATATGAATAAGAAGGGTTTGGAGGGATATGGGCCGGGTGCTGGTAGGTGGGACTAGATTGGATTGGAATATCTGGTTGGCATGAATGATTGGACCGAAAGGTCTGTTTCCATGCTGTACATCTCTATGACTGTGAACATTCTCTTTTACAGCTGGCACTGAGGTTCACTCATTGCATCCAGCTTTGGACAGTACTGACTCTATCCTTAGGCCCCTCATTTTGTTTATCTTTATTGATTGTCTCCAGAGTTCATGACCACACCCAAAACACCACGTCCAAAACACTGCAAACTTCCACTCTTGACCCCATGTGCGGTCTGAACCAGAAGCCTTGTCCAGTCTTCAACACTCCTGCACATTGAGCAGATGGAGCATTGGTTCATGAAAGGCCAGTGGGGCTTAACTAATTTACTGGAAGTGTTTGAGGACATTACAAGCATGCTGGATAATGGGAATCGGTGGATGTGCTGTATCTGGATTTCCAGGAGGAATATGACCAAGTGCTGCACAAAGTGCTGCTGAATAAGATAAATGTGCATGGCTAGAAGAATGGTTAATTATCAGAAAGCAAAGAGTGGGGAAAAATGGGTGTTTTTCTGATTAACAATCAGTAGCTAGTGGTGTGCCATAGGGATTAGTGTTGAGACTGCGATTGTTTACAATTTACATCGATGATTTAGAGTTGGGTGTCAAAGTTCGCAGATGACACTGAAATGAGTGGCAGAACAAAGTGTGCACAGGACAGTGAAAGTGTTCAGAGGGATATAGACAGATTAAGTGAGTGGGCAAGAATCTGGCAGATGGAGTACAATGTTGGTAAATGTGAAGTCACCTATTTTGATAGGAATAACAGCAAAATTGATTATTATTTAAATGGTGAAAAATTGCAGCATGCTACTGTGCACAGGGACCTAGGTGTCTTTGTGTATGAATCACAAAAAGTTGATCAGCAGGTGTAGCTGGTAATTAAGAAGGAAAATGGAATATTGTCTTTCATTGCTAGAGGGTTGAAGCTTAATACTGAAGAGTTTATGTTGCAGGTGTGAAGGATCCTGGTGAGGTCATTCTGTGTACAGTTTTAGATTAGATTAGATTACTTACAGTGTGGAAACAGGCCCTTCGGCCCAACAAGTCCACACCGACCCACCAAAGCGCAACCCACCCATACCCTACATTTACCCCTAACCTAACACTACGGGCAATTTAGCATGGCCAATTCACCTGACCCGCACATCTTTGGACTGTGGGAGGAAACCGGAGCACCCGGAGGAAACCCACGCAGACACGGGGAGAACGTGCAAACTCCACACAGTCAGTCGCCTGAGTCGGGAATTGAACCCGGGTCTCAGGCGCTGTGAGACAGCAGTGCTATCCACTGTGCCACCGTGCCGCCCACCACGATGGTCTCCTTTTGGTCTCCTTACTTGAGAAAGGATGTACTTGCACTGGAGGGGTGGTAGATGAGTTTCTGTAGGCTTATTTTGAAATCAAGAGGACTGGTTTATGAGGAGAAATTAAGAAGAATGAGGGGTAATCATATAGAAACATTAAATTATGAAGGGAATGGATAAGATATAAGCAGGGAGGTTGTTTCCACTGGGGGATGAAACTAGACTTTTGTGGCATTGTCACAAAAGAATGGGAAGCAGATTTAGAACTGAGCTCAGGAGGAACCTTTTCACACAAAGGGTTGTGAATCTGTGGCATTCCCTCCCCAATGAAGCAGTTGAGGCTGCGTTGTTGAATGTTTTTAAGGCAGATAGATTTCTGAACAGTAAAGGAATTAAGGGTTATGCTGAGCTGGTGGGTAAGTGAAGCTGAGTCCATGAAAGATAAGCCATGATCTTACTGTGTGGCAGAGCAGGATTGTAGGGCCAGGTGGCCTACTCCTGCTCCTAGTTCTTCTGTTCTTATGCCCGAAAGCCCTCAACATGCCTCATCCTTCATATGCCCTTGCCATCCTGACTGTCCAGCTGAGGTGTCATTCTCTTGCTCTTCTCTCTTTTTGGATATATGCTTACTTCAGACATAATTACTCAAAGCAAACTGGTACACATCACATTTAAATGAACTAAAACTGGGTGTCACATGGTTACAATGAACTGCTAACTTAATCTTGAAGGTCAGACTTAATTTGAAGAAGTTCTAGATCATGAGGAATAATGCTATGCAAATATATTACAAGTAGGAAACCAACATAGGACAGTGTTGTAACGCTCCACCTGCCACTTGCATGATTTTGAATTAGCCTTTCAGTCTGAAGCCACCAATATCATTTTTGAAGTAAAAACAGAAGTTGCTGGAAAAGCTCAGCAGATCTGGCAGCATCTGTGAAGAGAAATCAGAGTTAACGTTTTGGGTCTGGTGACCTTTCCTCAGATCTTTTACAGCAACTGCAGTTCTTTTGCTTTTTATTGTCATTTTTTGAATTTCAGCTCTCGCTTAATTAACTCACCATGCTTGCCATGTTGCCTGTTCCTAATGAAGGAAAACTTTGCTTTCCTAATTGCTGCATGTGTACTGCGACTCATGCAATAGGGACACCCTCTGAATGTACACATTTTCCAGTCTGTCACCACTTAAAAAAAAAGCAATTTCTATTTGTCCTACCACAGTGGACAATCGCCTTGATTAGACAAAGTAAGCAAGTGATGAGATACAAAGGCTAATGCGAGACAGCGCTGAGGTGATGCTGCTGCCTTTTTGATTGGAGGCTACCATCAATCCTATTTGGTCACCTGCCCAAGTGTAGATGTGTATAATGGAAATGGAGAAGAGTTCTAAACTGGTCCCACTGACATTCATCAGCTGCCGGCTACTTCACTCGCATCTGCCCTGGGCATTCACCAGCTGAGCTTCCAGAGCACACAACTGTGCCAAGAGCTTTCTTGGCGTAGTATAGAATAAGATTACACCGAGGCAAGAAACAAAATCCATGTTGGTTGAATCAGTGAAGAGATCAATGTTCGTAAAAGGTATTCTGCAAACCTGTTTGTTGGGGAATTACATTCAAAGAATTTATCAATGTGACTCTATTGCTGGCAAAACTCTTGATTTGCTGAGCTCATAGTTACAGGTGGGTAGATTGATCACTCCACAATTTTTCTACCTTCATTACCCATTCTGTTCCCAGAATATTTATACCTAATTTAAAAAGGTACTAATATGCAGTAACATCCTAACTTTTCTCAGTTACTTTAGCACTGTTGCACAAATATCTGTTTGAAACATCTACGACTAAGCTGGATAGATAAATTAAGGTTGACACAGACATGCATTGCTACTTTGCTCATAAACCTGGAAAATACACAGCAACAAAACTGATCAATTTTGTTTTGAGTTCTGTTTGAGAACATATTTACCCATAATCATCAAGGTCAAGCCATTGAAGATAGCTCCAACATAGGTCAACAGCCACATCAGTACTGCAAACTAAAACAAAACAGTTAAACATGAAATTCACACATAGAAACTCACTGTTTTGATGTGATGCATTCCATTTTAAAACGTATGAACAACCCAAATGGCATCCAAGTACATCAAAAATTAATTGTCAAGTGCAAAGCAATCTGTAAGTATTTAACAATAAGCAAATTCTATCCATTGAGAGACATTAAAACTTGTATAACTTGTTTTTTTTCTTTCGTTGCAGTACTGTTCATTCCACCTTAATGAAGAGGTTTGCCAATTTTTTTTGTTGAATGTTTGAAAAATTTGAAATTATAGTATTGTTACTAATATCCTGGAGACTACCAATGGTTGGAAACTAAACTGGAGCAGTCATATAAATATTGTAGCTGCTGGAAAAGCAGATCAGAGACGGAGAATTCGGCTACGAGTAACTCACCCTCTGTCTCCCCAATCCTCCCATGCCCTAACCGCCTGCTGTGTAACAAAAGATTTTTTCCTCACATTATCATTGCTTTGCTTACACATAACTTTAAATCTATGCCTGTTGAAATTTGCTCCTGGACCTTTGCTTTTAGTCAACCCTCCTAATGTGCTTTTGTTTAAAATAGACAAAAAAAGAGGAAGAACGATGGAATAGGCATTATTTTTATTATGTCCTCATTTCTTGGTGTTAATTACTTTAAAATATCACATGACAAAGGTATAGAATTTCTAATAGAGTAAAAAATAAAAATTGTATTTTAAATGCAATATTTTGATTGCTAAGTCTTTACGGGTAAATGGATTGTACGAATTATAATTTGTGGTGCAATCAAGGAGGATTCTGTCCTAATCCATGGAGAAAACGCAATAAACTATCAACCAAAAGGATGTGTGAAATGGCCTAGCCAAAAGGAGTACGTCAAACACTGCAGTCTGTCCAGGATTGTGAAAAGATTGGTCCAACGGGATGATTCCTGGTTCAGACTGCATGTCAATGAAGGGGTTTTCTTTCTGCAAATAATTTTACAAGCATAAATAACCAGTTTGTTTTATAATGGACTGCTTAGCTTTGTCAGGAATTTTGCTGGATGAATACAAGTGGAAAACTAAGCTCAGAATTATAGGTGTTGCAGGAAACACAATTGTGATTTTTGAGAGTACATTTTTCAATTTATCCTTGTTGATACCTGCGCTGTATTTTCTATATCATTGGATGTATTTTTAGGTGTCAGAACAAGTCATTTGAAATTTGAAATTCTGTCATGATTTCATCTCCTTAAACATTCTTTGCATAATGTGCAGGAAGGATAGGTTTGAAGCTTAAATTTTCAAAAATTATATATACTGTAAGTTCACAGCTCCATCCGGCACAAATTGTGACTTATTTCTGTTTGTTTACATTTAGTTTCAAGATACTTTGACCATAACCTTGTAGTTATACCTCACAGGAAAGTATACCTTGTATCTAATTGGTTTGCTTCTCTAACTCAACTATGACTTTTCACGTGAAGTTCTGATAAAATATCTTTGGCCTGAAATATTAGGCAGAATTTTCAAAATTCCTGCAGTGGTGGCTGGGAGAGAGGGGCCTGGAAAATAGTAATGGTCAAGATGGTCCCCTGATGCAGTGCAGCCAGTCAATCAGGGGTTCTATTATGATTGATTCTTCAGATCCATAACGGACGAGGCTGCAGGCAGGGAAGAGACAGCCCTTAGGCCCAAAGGGCTATGTGAAGAAGCTTGCCTGCTTGGTGCCTATGGTTTCTATTTTTGGAAAGACTCCAGCTGATCTGCTCTTGGCCTTCCACATGATTCCGCTCCTTTCCTGCTGAGGTTGTCAGGGCTCCAGGTTCAATTGTCTATTGACTGGACCAGGAACAGGAGCAGTGGAAATCTGCCTATTGTCATTAACTGGATGGCAAACCTGTAGGCAGCCAATTAGGTAGTTGCCCTGGGGTAAGTTGCTGAACTTGTCCAGCTGCTGGCATGTTCATGCTCAAGAACCCTTGTCTCATCCTGGATCCAGCATCCTGCAAGCCAGTGGTAAAATTCTGTTAGATCATCTGAGTATTTTCAGCTATTTTTGGTTTTGTTTCAGCTTTTCAGTGTCCACAGTATTTTGATTTTGCCACTCAACCACTGAATTGGCTTCAGGTCTCTGAATTAGACAGTGTCAAATGTAATGCTAACTGCCCATGAATGAGTCTACTTATGCTCTGCTGTGATTAATGCCTGGCATTCAATGTTCAAAGTGCACTTTGAAATTAAATAAAAATTCACATGTGAATTCACAGCCCATAACATTGCATGCCCTGATTAAACAATGCCAGGCAAGGTCTCATTTTTGTTCATAAACTTGTCAGTGGAAGTGGTGGACATGTATTACAATGCAGATCAAACTAGTGCCTTGCTCTCTACTATAAATGATATTGTTGTTTAAGAAAAGACACCAAAGTAGGGAATGTGATAAACAGCATCATTACATTTAAGTACTTTGTATACTATGATAGTTGCTAGTCAGATGCATTCAAAATATGATCTGTACAAAAAAAAACTTTCCACTCTAAGAAGAGAATAATGACATTAAGATTTGCTCACTGACTGGTGAAGCAGTGCAAAACATTCCCGTTCATTTATGTTTATGAAGGAGAGAGACAAGATTACATTATGAATAGATTTGAGAAGCATTTTTCTGCTAAGTAGAGATGAAATAATCCAAGAAAATTAAATTTTATCGAGGTAACAAGAGTTTAAATCAGTTTACAATATTATCCTAAATCTACATACTTCAGGTGAACACTGCAAATAAGGTGCACTGTATGATAAATTACTTGTGACCAGATTATGAAAGATGTACATTCACTGGGTTGAG
Source organism: Hemiscyllium ocellatum (assembly GCF_020745735.1). Taxonomy (NCBI): domain Eukaryota; kingdom Metazoa; phylum Chordata; class Chondrichthyes; order Orectolobiformes; family Hemiscylliidae; genus Hemiscyllium; species Hemiscyllium ocellatum. The sequence continues at coordinate 86,148,023 of NC_083408.1, forward strand.
TCCTGACTCTATGGCTAAGACAGCAATACAACAAGTATTGGGGGAACACAGGAATATTGCTGTGGGAGTAACAGAAGAGGAATCAGGGGTGATTCTTCAGTGACAAATGAAAGCAGTATTAACCTTCTTAAACTAAATGTCAGGTGGAAACTGAATGGACAGTTCTTAACATTAAGTAATAAAAGAAAATGGCTTAGATGTTCTTACTTTCAGAGAATCCACAAGGTCTTGCACAAGAAACAGTCGTCGCAGCTCTTTGACAGTACTGTTTACGTACACCAGTGCAGAATCAGCATACTTTTGAATCTGCTCTTCAGAGAGGGTGGCATCCATATCCAAATAAGCTCTGCCAATATAAAACAGTTTATTTTACACAGAGAAAAAAGCAAATGTTTATGGAGGTTAAGGTGCTTTTCCAGAAGATTCAATGAAATACAACTTGTATATATTGAGCAAATTACTGGAGCTGTGGGCTGACAAGTCCCTAGGTCCTGAAACAGTTCATCTTTGGATCTTAAATGAAGTGGCTTTGGTTTTAATTTTTCAAAGTATCAATATTTGTAAAAGGGTTCCAGAGATTAGAAAATAGTGGATCAACTCCTTTATTCAAAAACGGAGGGAGACAGACAGCAGGAATTTACAAATCATCTGCTGTAGTTAAGGTGTTAGAAGCCATCATTAAATGCATTATAGCAGTATATTTAGAAAATTATCAAGATAATCCGGTAGAGTGAACATGGTTTTGTGAAAGGCAAATCATGTTTATTGGCCTTTCAGGAAGTAATATGTGCTATAGATAATAGGGAAACAATGGATGCACTACACTTAAGAGATTTCCAGAAGGATTTTAATAAGGTCCTATATCAAAAGTTCAGTGCAAAAAGTAGAAACTCATGGGTAATAATAATTGCTTAACTTAGAGGAAGCAGTGAGTACTAATGAGTCATTTTCTGGTTTGCAAGATGTAACAATTGGTGTGACATAGTAATCAGTGATGAGCATCAACTGTTTATAATTTTATAAATGACTTGAATAAAGGGACTGAGAGTATGATTTCTAAATTTTCTGAAGACACAAGAATAGGTAGGAAAGTAAGTTGAGGGTGTAAAAAGCTACAATGGGTAAAGCTGCAAGATAAATAAGTGGGAAAAAGTCAGGTAAATGAGCGTAATATGGAAAAAGTCTAAACTTGTTCATTTTGGCAGAAAGAATAGGCAAGTGCTTTATCTAAATGGTGAGAGATTGCTGAGCTCAGAGGTGCAAGGGGATCTGAGTGTATTTGTGTATGACTCACAAATGATTAGTATGCAGGTACAGCAAGTAATTAGGAAAGCTGTTAGATTATCATCATTTATTGCTGGAAAACTGAATACAAGCTTGCCTTTGAAATGATCTTAAAATTGGTGTAATGTTAGATATGAAAAGGAGAAAATGGTTTCACTCTGCTAACAACAAAGCCAGCAAGGCACAAAAAAGACATGGCTGAGGATGGGAGGACAGACAGTGGTGGATGTAGGAAAGATGAGCAGTTAGATGTTGCCATTTTAGCTGTACTGTATCATGGCAACATTGACTTGAACAGGCTGGCAAATTTTGGAACGCAAGTCTTCAGGACTATTACCCAAATGTTGTTGGAACCTTTAGCCTTGGCAATGTCCAGTGCCTTCAGCTATTCCTTGAGATCACATGGAATTGAACTAGTTGAAGACTGGCATCTATGATGCTGGGGAACTCCCGAAGAGGCCCAGACAAATCATCCATTCGACTTTTCTACCTGAAGATTGTTACAAGTTTTTCAGCCTCAGTATTTGCACTGATGTATTGGGCTCCCACAACCTCAAAAATGGCAATATTTGTGGAAGTGATTTGTTTAATTATCAATCAAACTGGATTGGCAGAACTGCAGAGCTTAGATCTGATCTGTTGGTTGTGGATTTTAACAGCTCTATCACTTGCTGCTTATGCTTTTTGGCACTCAAGCAGTTGGTGTTATTGACCAGGCCGAACTCATTTTCGGGTGTGCCTGGCGTGATCCCCTGGCTAGACGGTAGTGGGGATATGCTGAACTGTGAGGTTGCAGATTGTGTTGGGAGTTCTGCTGCTGCTGATGGCCCACAGCACCTTATGGATGCCCAGTCTCGAGTTGCTAGATCTGTTCAAAGTCTGTCCTATTTAGCACAATGCTAGTGCCATACAACATGATGGAAGGTATCCTCAATAGAAAGAGGTACTTGTCTCCACAAGGACTCTGCAATGGTCATTTTTACTGATAATGTCATGGACAGTTGCCCATGTGGCAGGCAAATTGGTGAGGATGAGGTCAAGTATGTTTTGCTCCATTGTCAGTTGCCTCACCATCTGCTGCAGACTCAGTCTAGCATGTCAATTGTATAAGTGTTTTACAATTGCAAGTTGTTATTGTTGCCCTCTGTTGGACAACATAAACTTAGCAATCTTGGTTGCTGTACTTTCTCTCCTGGTTTGCCAGGGTCAAACTCTCAGCACACAGAGTACCAGTACTCTGGTACAGCACAGCACCAGTAAAGATCTTACACCAGAGACGCTTAAGAACACAAAATACAAAAATTTCACCTACTTCTTCTGTTTGCACATGTATAAGATTTTACACCCTTATAAATCATTACACTTCACCCAAGACAGAGTTTTAGCACCCATTTATCAAAGGTTGAAAATCTCATCCAATGTATTCACATATGGGACGCAAATAAAATAAACATTTCCTATTGTATTATCCTTCGAGGATTAGGTACAATTTACCCAATCACGAATTGCCTCAGATGGCAAAAAGAATTTGCATTTATATATTCCCTTTCAAAACCACAGGACATCCCAAATCTCTTGACAGTCACTGAAATACTTTCAAAGCACAGACACTGTTTAAGGCAGGAAAAATTGAGCTAATTTGTTGTTTGTGAAAAGTCATGATGAATAGATCATCTGCTATTGTGGGTTGAACGAGGGACAGGTATTAGCTAACACACCAGGCATAATTCTCCTGCTCTTGTTCAATGTAATGTCATGGCATCTTCTTACATTCCTGAGAGGAGAAATGAGCATATTTTCAAGGTGCTGAGGAAGCTCAGCAGTTCAGACAGAATCTATTAGTAGAGACACGGAGATGAAAATTTGAGACCAATTTGAATCTTCAGAAGGGGCCAATTCTCTTCTCCTCCACTGATACTGACAGATCTATTGACTTTCACCAGCATTTTCTGTTTTAAATTCAGACGTACAGAACTGCAGTATTTTGCTTTTGGATAAATGGGGCCATTGCTTAATTCTAAAAGGTGACACTGCAGTGCTTCCTCAGGAAGGAAGCTCAATTTTGATTTCTGTGAAGTCCAGGAGAAGTTAGGAGGTTGGGTTGTGTGTGTATGTGTGTGTGTGTGTGTGCAGTGGCTGGAGGGGGAGGGGAATGGGGGCGCATCAAACTCTTAATGTCCTGACTCTGGAAACAAATGTCATAGAGCAAATATCTGACAGCGGAATGATCTGGAGCTCTTCTTTCTTTCTGAAGTTAAATTATAGATGCTTAATAGTGAGGAAGAAAGTGAGAGACTCCAGGAAAATATTAGTGGACCAATCGGCTGTCAAAAATAATGGCAAATAGAAAATCCAGAGAAGTTTAAGGTAATATATTTGACAGGACAAACAAGGCAAGTGGCTATGCAATAAATGTCAAGATTCTGATAAGTGTAGAGGAAGAGAAGCACCTTCTCGTGCACATCTACAGATCTCTGAAGATAGGAGGTCAGCTAGACAGGATGATCTAGAAGACATATGGAATATTTTCCTTTGTTTGCAAAAGCCTAAAACAAAAGAGCATGGAGACACTAGAACTGTGAAACACTAGTTAGTCCACTACTAAAGTTGAATACAGTCCAGGTCCCTGCATTACAAGAAAGAGATGATCACAATAGCGAGTACAGAAGGATATTGCCAGAAACTGAGAATTTTAGTTATGAAGAAAGATTGGAGAGGTTGGCCAGTTTTCTGTGGAATAGAAGGTCTGAAGGAAAATTGAATTAATGTGTATAAAATTGAGTGGCCTACTCAGAGTGCTTAGAAAGGATCTATTTCCGATTGCATAGAGTTAATAAAGTATGGAGCATAGATTTAAAGTAACTGGTGGAAGGATTAAAAGGGAATTGAGCAGAAAGTTTTGCTAAGAAGTGGTGAAGTTCTACATCTCAGTGCCTGAAATCCTACCTCATTTAAAAGTAACATTTGGATAAGTACTTAAGGTGCCACCGACTAAGATTTGAACATGATTTGACTGCACTGCTTTGTCCGTTTGAACAGACAGGATGGATTAAAAAGCGTCCTTTTGTGTCATAAACTTTCCCATGTTTCAATGTTAACCATAAGAATTAGGAATAGTAAACGAAATAGTCTTTGATGATACGTCAGCATCTTTACCATGCATTTCAACACCTTTCCATCCACTTATGATGAAATGAAGCATCGACAAGTTAAATACTGTATTGAAAACAGCTGTGCATGTGGTCAAGTTTTTAAGTGAAATGTTAAGATTGCCTGAGTACCCAGTTTGGGACAGCATTTCTGTAAAGTTTTCAATGAATGCTGCATTATCAAAATTATTGCACTTCATTTGAGAGTATGAACTGCTTGTTCAACAGTCCATTATACAGGCAGCTTTCTAGTGTCCTATTGTTCTCAACAAAATCATGTAAAACATGTGAATTGGTCAGCATCCAAGTTGTTTTTATGCAGTAGTTACTGTCCTTCATAAACTAATTATATTGTGTGAAACTCTTGTTAAAGGCATTATAGTCAAAAACTGTGGTGCTGGAAAAGCACAGCCAGTCAGGTAGCAACCGAAAAGTAGGAAAGTTGATGTTTTGAGCATAAGCTCTTCATCAAGACTGTTGGGGCAAGGGGACTGAGAAATAAATGGAAGGAGGGTGGGGCTGGGGGGGCCGGGGGGGGGCGGTGGGGGGGGGGGGGGGGAAGGTAGCTGGGAATGCAATAGGTAGATGAAGGTGGGTGGTGATGGTGAAGATTCGGAGTGGAGGGTGGAACAGATAGGTGGGAAGGAAGACAGGTAAGAAAATTCAAGAGGGCGGTGCCAAGTTGGAGGCTTGGATCTGGTGAGGTGAAGGGAAATCAGGAAACTGGTGAAATCGACGTTGATCCCGTGTGGTATAACCTTATTCCAGATCCAACCCTCCACTTGGCACCACCCTCTTGAATTTCCAACCTGTCTATCTTCTTTCCCACCTAACACTTCATCACCCCCACCTTCATTTACCTATCGCATTCCCAGCTATTTTCCCCCAGCTCCACCTCCCCGTCCCATTTATCTCTCAGCCCCCATCCTCACCCCACCCCACATTCCTGATGAAGGGTTTATGCTCGAAATGTCGACTCTCCTGCTCCTCGGATTCTGCCTGACCTGCTGTGGTTCTCTAGAACCACACTTTTTGGCTCTGATCTCCAGCATCTGCAGCCCTCATTTTCTCCTTAAAGACATTATAGACATACAAATATTATTTTGTGCTGTCTATCCACACATTAATATCCCAATAAATTTCAGCTTGTGAACAGTAAAGGAAATATTACCATTAGACACAATGAGAGCATTACAGGTTACAAGATTGATGGGAAGAAAAATGGGCTATACACTTACTTAAAAGGATGTCCTTCATCAGTCTTCTGCACAGCCTGTAACACTGATTTATAAATTCTGAAGCTGATTGTAGCAGAGAGTGCAGCAAGTGCCAGGTAAGCTATGACACTCACAACGCTGAACTGGGTGAGTGAAAACAACAGAAGAAGCACACTTCCAAAGACAATTCCTGTCTGCTTGATGTCACGCCAGTACAGCAGGTCAATAACTGAGGAGAAAAAAGAAAGAATAAGATAAATCTTCTAACAACAAGATCAATTAATATGAATAATGAGTGTTTCTGGAAAGTAAAAGGAAGAGTTTATGTTTAACCAACTTATTGGAGTTCATGAAACAATAACATGCACTGTGGAAAAAAGGGGATCCTGTAGATGTATTGTACATGGATTTTCAAAAGACATTTGACAAGGTGTCATGTAAAATGTATTGCACAAAATAGGAAATTATAATATGGAGGTGGTACAGATAGAAGATTGGTTGGCTAGTAGAGAACAACGTGAATGTATAAATGATGATTTGTAGAATGTGACAAGTGAAGTCCTGCAGGGTGTCTGTTCTGGGATGCCATTTTATTTACTATTTGTATCAATTACTTTGGTGAGGGAGTGGAAGCATTGTAGCTATACTTGAAGATCACACAATGATAGGTAAGAAAGCATGTTGTAAAGAGGACACAATGCAGTTGCAGGTGGATACAGATAGATTAGATGATTGGGCAAATATCCAGCAGATGGATTGTAGTATGGGAAAATGTGAAGTTGCTCACTTTGGCAGGATGAAAGAAAATAAAACAGTGTTACTTCAATAGGTGCAGAATTTCAAGGTGCAAAGGGATCTTGGTGACCCATTATATGAAGCTATAAGATATCAATATGCAAGTACAACAAGTAATTCAGATGACTAATGGAATGCTATCCTTTGTTAGGAGATGTATTGAACTGATGGGAGGATTTAAATGCATTGCACGTGGTTCAAGAGAGGTTTATTATATTGATAGTTGAATGAGTTGGTTGTCCTATGAGGAAAGGTTGGATAGACTGGGCTTGTACCTACTTGAAAGGCCTGGTAACATGGAGATGGAAAAGATGGCTCCTTTTGTGGACAAGTCCAAACTTATTGTTTAAAATTAGGTATTGCCCTTTTAGAACAGAGATGAGGAAAATAAATTTTCTCCCCTAGGTTTGTGTGGCTTGGGAATCCCTGCCATGGAAGTCACTGGAGGCACGGTCATTGAATATTTTGAAGGGGAGGGATATAGATTCTTGTGACACAAAGTAATCAAAAGTTATCAGGGATACATGGGAACATGAACATTGAAACACAAACAGATCAGATATGGTCATATTGCATGGTAAACAGGCTTGATGGTCCAAATGGCCCATTTCTGCTCCTAATTCACATGTTCATATGTTCTTAAAATGAGATGAGCATAGTAAAATTATTTGAATGCTTCATTGGCCTGATTTTATTTACCTCGCCCTATTCCAACCAGTAGAAAATTCATCAGAACATACAAATATCCACATTACAAATTACACCTGTGAAAGAAACATGGAGCTTAAGATAAGCAAAACTTTGGAAATTTGATATCTGAATTATATGACTGAAATGTTGAGAGTTGAGAATCATTTGAAGGTCAGTGTCTATTTTAGCGGGTATTATATATTTACTCATACCCATTAAAGCACAACAACAGCCGATAATAAAATGGACCAATATCAAGATGAAATTATACTTACAAGACATTTTAACTGGTTTGCAAACAGAAATAATTTGAACGATGAAGCTAATAATTTATAACTCAATACATTATGACAAACTAAATTAAAATTCCAATTCCAATAGTGTACTACAATTTAGCAATTAAATAGGAAAATAATTACCTTCTCCAAGCAAAGTATTACAAACAAAAACACAATTAACAAGCATGCTGCTAATGGCATTTCATAAATTCTACATGTGAGTAAGTTAATTGAATTAATAAAACCCAGAGCATTTGAAGACTTCAAATAGGCAAAAGCCTGTTGTGTGGTATGAGGTAGCTATTCTAGAAATATTGTCTACCTTGTTCAAGTATTTTTAAAAATTGTAATATATGCATACAAGAAACTTGATCAGCTTCAAAGAACATAAGCCAACTGATCACATTAAGGAATTAAGGAAAGGCTGAAAGCTTTTGAACAGGTAACAAAATATAAAAATATTAGGGGGTCATGTGGAAATTGAAAATGAAATAATATTTGCATGTAATTATTAATTAAGCACTGATAGCATAATCAGAATGACAATGTTTTCAACAAAGTTCAATAGCTGAAATATGAATAGCATTTAACCAAATTAAATTATTTAATCCAATAAAACTCACTGATTAGTATCATGTTTGGAATATTGAAGAGTTTAAATATCCTTGCTCTTAAAAGAACGTTGTTGTATTTCATAAGGTTCAGAACGCTTTTGATTTATTTGGTTCTAAGTTATACAGAGAGACACAAAGCAATTCATTTCCATAAGGATGTCTTCGCACAGATCTTTAAATTCTGAGCCCTGAAGAATATAAACTTTGACAATTTATATTTAAATGCAGTGCATTAAATGCAATGATATGTCCCAGCCCATTAGAGACTAAGTTACTAAAAATGTTCATATTATAGAATGTAAATATTCAAATTAAATAATGTAACACTGAACATTCTTCCTGAAATTTGGTTTAGAATAATAAAGTTATTGGAGATTATTTTCTAAGGAGCTGAATAATCTACAGAGTGATCTAAAAAGGGATGAGCAAGGAAGGCAGGTTGCAAAATGATGAAGTGTTACATGTAGTTTAGCTTCACTTGCAACTTCAGGATTTTGCTGCAAAATCTCTCACTCTACTCTGAATGAGTTGAACTCTGAACTGCAGGGAAGGAAAAAAAAAGTATGATCAGTGATGGGAATGCATTTAAATTGAAACTCCATCTGTGGTCCTTCCAATTAAAAAACAAAATGTTGCAACACTTCCCAAGTCCAGAGAGAATAGTAGAAAAAAAATCAAAAACAAATAATGTCAGCTGAAAGTTAGATTAACGGACAGCTATTTTTGAGGATTCATAAACAGAAAAGTACTCAACATCCTGTGCTTTTAAACTGAAAGCTTACTTAGGTCTTCATACCTCAGAGATATCTTTCTACCAAATGAAGATGATCAAGATCAAGAATCACATCCATCTCACAATTAGCCAACTGATCAGCTGTATGTGATTGGCAGCTCCAAACTACAACCCAGATTTCAAGGCAATGGCAGGTAAATCCAGTCACAGGTATCGCACAGTCTTGGTTAGTAAAGGACAAAATGAATAGTTATAAATTCTGGTTTTAGCTTTATAAAGTTAGATCCTAAGATGCCGATTGACTCATGATTCAGCAAGCTTTCTTGGGGTTGGGTAGCAAATTAGTTGCCACTGAACACTGATCCTCACAGTTATCCTGTAGCTCAGAGAATCAAAACTATTGTCACTGTTGTAATGTAGAAAATATGGTATTATCAATGTATAGCAAACAAAGTCCCACAACAATAACGAGATAATGAATATATTATCTGTCAATCTGAAACTGTATGAAGATTAAATATTAGGGAAGATCTCCATTCTTACTTGAACAGACATATGCGATCATTTGAATTGACCTGACAAAGTATACTGGCCTCAGTCTAATTTTCCATCTGAAGATCATTAGAGGCCTACAACAGGACACTACATTTTGTGTGAGCATGTTCCAAGGCCTTGTATACTCTAAACCATGCTTTATTGTATTAAACGTTGACTACTTCTAAAAATTTTAGTGGTTTTCTCTGGAGCAATATAATTTGTCCCTTGTTAATGAGAAGTCATCAACTAGTCCAACATCTTTTTCTTAATCTATTACCCTTAACAGACACTCTTATAATGGTATAAACATTCCTGAAACATTGGTACCTATGTTTTCCGTAAAGGACATCTGCTACAAATGGACATCACTCAATTTGTTTAGATTACCTTGCAACCTGTCAACATTTTCTAAATTATTAATCTGAACATAATTATGCTGCCTGTGAAATTAACATTGGCTCAATTTATCTCCTAATCTAAATAATTAATGAAAACACAAAACAGCAACAGCCCAAACACGGAGCCTTATGAAGTTTCATTCAGCCCTGGCCCATTCAGTTTCACTTCAATTAATGACATTTCATTCAATAGGCTCCTAATGTGCACTTTGTTTTCTGGAAAACAAGATATACAGTGTCAACAAGAGGACCATTGTCCAATCTATTGGTCATTTTCTCAAAGTTCCTATCTTATTGACCTGTTTAAGGTCTATTTTTCCCAAATCCATACTGGCCTGCCCTCATAACTACGTAGGTTTTATCTGATCTGAAATGGACCAAAATGTGACAAATCAAGTTTAATGTGGATAATTGTGAGGTCATGCACTTGGGTCGAAAAAAAAGTGGAAGGCGATCTATTATCTTAACCGGGAGACAACCCAGATGTTCCGATGCAAAGGGATCTAAGTGTACTCTTTCATGAGTCACAGACAACTTTCATGCAGGTACAGCAGTTAATAAAGGAAGTGAATGGAATATTGGAATTTCTAGCTAAGGGGATAGAATATAAAAGTAAGGGAGTATTGTTGCAACTATACAAGGTATTGGTGAGACCGCACCTGGACTATTGTGCACAGTTTTGGTCCCCTATTTGAGGAAAGACGCAATGGAAAGACGTAATGGAAAGACGCAATGGAAAGATGCAATGGAATGATGTAATAGGTGGGTGTTCAGAGGAGGTTCACTAAATTGACCCAAGAGATGGAGGGTTTCTTGTATGAAGAGAGATTGAACAGTTTAGGCCTATACTCTAGAATTTAGAAGAATGAGGAGAGATCAAATTGAGGTATTCAAGATGATAAAAGGAATGGATAAAATATATGTGGAGGGGATGCTTTCTCTTGTGGGCAATCTAGGACAAGAAGTTATAGTCTTAGGATAAGGGGTAGCAAATTTAAAACAGAGTTAAGGAGAAACTACTTCTCCCAAACGGTTGTGAATTTGTAGAGTTCACTATCCCAAAGTGCAGTGAATGCTGGGACAGTGAGTAAATTTAAGGAAGAATTAGACAGATTTTTAATTGGTAGTGAGTTGAAGGGATATGTTCAGAGGGGAGGAAAATGGGGGTGAGGAGCATATCAGTCATGAGCGGATTGTGGAGCTGACTCAATGGTTCGAATGGCCTAATTCTGCTCCTATATTTTATGAACGACTTTCTACATAGTGCTTTCCAATGCTTTCCCCATGAGAAGCATTAACATTACTGAATCCATGAGCCATTAGCTCAAATATAACAATCCCAAGGGCCCATCCTGCTCTGCTTCCTTAGTCTTTGTTAGCACTCTCGAGGAACTGAATCAGGCACACTATGCAATCAGACTTAAAACAGCCAAATCGTAACATTCAGTTCTATTAAAGCAATTCAGGTCGGAACTCCTGGGGCCTCAGCAGAAATGATAACTGAGCAAATCTATTAAGCTTATTCTATACCTTTATCGTTTTATGTAATGTGTCTTTATAAATCCCTCTTACAGCCTCGAAATAATGAGAAAATCTGCCAATACATGTACAATAATCCACTAACTTCCTTTCTAGTGCTTTATTTCCAAAACATGGCAAAAGATAGTTGGTGTATTTTGGCAGCTGTTTAGCTATTCAAATTGCTTGGTTACCTACACATCTTTAAACAAAATGGACATTGTGATGATCAATAAACAGACATAAGTACTGGACTTTTATGGAAAATCAGGAAGATTGGGTCAGTTACGTCCTGACTAATGGACCATTATTCTTTATGATGTGGAGATGGCAGTGTTGGACTGGGGTGGACAAAGCCAGAAGTTACAGGACATCAGGTTGGAGTCCAATGGGTTTATTTAAAATCACAAGCATTTGGAGTGTTACTCCTTCATTAAGTGACTTCCTCAACGAAGGAACAGTAGGCCATAAACTTGCGATTTTAACTAAATCTGCTGGACTATAACCAGGTGTCATTTGACTTTCAATATTCTTTACGAGGGCTCCCACCTACTATATTCTCATTCCAGGGGAAGCAGGGCAGATTAGAGTTGTTGCAATGTGTCTGTAGGTACAGCTGAGATAGCAATGCAATAGGGTGGATTATGGGGCCAGCTTGAACACCTGCCTCAATTTACTGGGACAGTGGCTCAGTGGTAGTGATGAATGTCAGGCTCTCAAATTCCTAACTCCTACCCATCTTCCATATCCCCCATTTTTCTCCATTCCCCTCACTTCACCCACCACATAGCTTCCATAGCCAGTCACATAGTATACACTTTGGGCAGTGTCATGATCCCAGCTTATGGAGTTACTGGGCAAGTCAGATCATAGATATACAATATTGCATACAGTGGGTTTTAAAAACATAATTGTATTATTAAATTTGAAGAAATAAAAAAATTAAACTATTTCAGCAGTTCAATACATCTGCATTCGAGCAATGAAATAATTATTTCAAAATATCTCCTAGTAATTTTTACTGTCAAAGGATATCCCTTTTGTTAATCCACACCGTTTTTTAAGATGATAGTTTTACTGTGCTAGTCAACTTTGTGTTAAAATATTACCTGGTGTGGCATAGGAACCCCAATCTACCATGGTAAACTCTGACACATTTGCTGTACAGTAAAACAGTGGACTAAAAAAGGTACATGCTATCATTCACTTGCCTCTGTACCTTGGGCCTTCTCCAACTGAGATTTTCAGTTTTTGTTCTTCCTTTCTAACATCTTTCCAAACAAACAGTCAGCCTCTAGGAGGTCTCAGCCCTTAGTGACTGTCTCCCAGATTTCAATGTCAATCATCCAACATTGCTGGCAGAATGCCCAAGAGGTCACGACCTGGAGGCCAGTTCACCGTACGGAAGGACATTTGAATGTGGGCGAGTTATGTAGCCATTAATGATTTTTGCAAGAAATGCATGATAATGTGACACGAGAGATAATTGATTGCTGAAGATATCCAGGCTCTATAATCATCAGCAACCATCTGATTGATCAGTCACTTGATACAGAAATCAATACATGCATTGTATACTAATGGAACTAATATGCACCAGGACTGGTGAGTTGGTGATCTTGTATTGCCAAGCAGATACACAGAGAAAAGGAGAAAATGGACACTCTCCAGCCTTTTCTCCAGGCCACTCTCATCACTATAGAGGTACGTGCTGAGGATGCAGGCCTGGGAGCAGTTTGGGGAATGCAGAAAGGATGTTTCTGATAACTATGGAGTCCAGAACCAGGCATCACAGTCTAAGGATATAAATTAGGCTACTTAGAACTGAGATGAGGAGAAATTTCTTCACCAAGAGAATGCTGAGCCTGTGGAATTCTCTGCCATAGAAAGAAGTTGAAGCCAAAACATCAAATGTTTGCAAGAAGGAGTTCATAGAGTCATAGAATCATACACCACAGAAACAGACCCTTTGGCCCAATTCATGCATGCCAACCATGATAATGTGACACTGGAGATTATTGATTGCTGAAGATATCCAGGCTCTATAATCCTCAGCAACCATTTGATTGATCAGTCACTTGATACAGAAATCAATACATGCATTGCATACTAATGGAACTAATATGCACCAGGACTGGTGAGTTGGTGACCTTGTATTGCCAAGCAGATACAGAGAAAGAAACTGAATTAATTCCATATTCCTGCATTTGGCCCATATCCCTCGAAATCTTTCCTATCCATGTGACTGTTCAAGTGTCTTTTAGATATTGCACCTCCACCACTTCCTCTGGCAGCTTGTTCCATATACACACCACCCTCTGTATGAAAAGGTTGACCCTCAGATCTCTTAAATGTTTCCTCTCTCACCTTAAACCTATCCCCTCTAATTTTGGACTCCCCTACCATGGGGAAAAGACCTTGGCTATCCATTTTATCAATGCCTGTCTTGATTTTATAAACATCTATAAAGTCATCTCTCAGCCTCTTATGCTCCAGGAATAAAAGTTCAAGCCTATTCAGCCTCTTCTTAAAACTCAAACTCTCCAGTCTCAGTAACAACCTTGTCAATCTTTTTGCACCCTTTCCAGTTTAACATCCATCCCATAGTACAGCGACCAGAATTGTACGCAGTACTCCACATGTAGCCTTACCAATGTCTTGTACAGCCATAACATGATGCCCCAACTCCTGTACTGAATGCTCATCACTCTGTCTATCTGTGATGCCATTTTCTATGTACAATGTACTTGCACTCCTGCGTCTCTGTTCGACAACATTCCCCAGTATCATTAACTGTGTAAAAGCAAAAGTGAGGACTGCAGATACTGGAGATCAGAGTCAAGATTAGAGTGGTGCTGGAAAAGCATAACCAGTCAGGCAGCATCCGAGAAGCAGGAAAAATTGACATTTCAGGCAAAAGCCCTTCGATTTTCCTGCTCCTCGGATGCTGCCTGACCTGCTGTGCTTTTCCAGCACCAGTCTAATCTTGACTCATTAACTATATAAGTCTTACCTGGTTTGTCTTACCAAAATACAACACTTGCATCAATCTAAATCAAACTCCATCTGCCATTCCTCATCCATTGGCCCAGTTGATCAAGCTGCACTCTCAGATCACCTTCTTCACTGTCCACTATACCCTATATCACCAGCTTTGGTGTTGTCCTCAATCTCACTAATCATGCCTCCTATATTCTCATATATTTGATCAAATAAATTTAGATATGGTTCTTAAGGATTAAATGACATGGAGCGAGAGCAGGAATAGGGTACTGAGTTGGATAATCTGCAGCAATCAGTTTGAATGGTGAAACAAGCATAAAGAGCTGAATTGCCTACTCCTACCAATTTGAGACATTCAGTTTTAGTTTCCCTAAGTCAGAATCTCTTTATTGTCACAACAGTTCAACAGGACAGTGAGCACAGACAGCCTTGCAGACAGGTTGAGAATGGACAGGAATACTGGAGTTTGTTGCTACCACAAGCTTTGTGTAATTATTGCCTTCTTTCTATGTAAACCATGACACAAGGCGTCCTGTAGACATCCAATATCAGGGCACTGACACCAGTTGGATCTGATCATTACCAGACATGATTCTGCAAACAGCATTCTTAACACAAGCAGCTATCACAGCGCCAACTGTGATCAGTACCACACAACAGAAAATGGATGGCTCTTCTATCATTTCCTAGCGTGCACCTGGGTTGTGATACAACCCTATCACAACTTCACCATATTAAAACTGAGTGCCCGAAAATGGTACTAAACTATACTTACACTACTGAAATGCAGTTTAAAGAAAACTGTGTATAGATCTAGCTGCTACAAGAATTTACAGATTATTTACTGCCCAGAACATAGGTAAGAAAATCTTATGAATTTCATAGTGGCTATGCCTACGTACAACAATAATTTATTATTCTTGTCAGATCATATCATGCAATAAAATACACTGACTCTTCTCACTGAACTGAGTTAGCAATGGAAAGGGATAGGTATAACCGGAGGGCAAGAGATATAGCTGGGGAATGGCAATTAGATGCGATTAGACAAGATTTAGGATCCATAGGATGGGGAAGGAAACTGCAGGGAATGGGCACAATAGAAATATGGAGCTAATTCAAGGAACAGCCACTGTGTGTCTTTGATAAGTATGTACCTTCAGACAGGGAGGAAGTTGTTGAGTGTAGGAGCTGTGGTTTACAAAGAAGTTGAATCTCTTGTCAAGAGTAAGAAGAAGGCTTAAGTTAGGATGAGATGTGAAAGAGCTCAGTTAGGGTGATTGAGAGTTACAAGGTGGCCAGGAAGGACCTAAAGAGAGAGCTAAGATGAGCAAGGAGGGGACATGAGAAATTGCTGGTGGATAGTTGGGGAAAAGGCTAAAGTTTTATATATATATAGAACATAGAACAGTACAGCACAGAACAGGCCTGTCAGCCCTCGATGTTGCGCCGACCTATGAACTAATGTAAGCCCGTCCCCCTACATTATCCCATCATCATGCATATGCTTATCCAAGGACTGTTTAAATGCCCTAATGTGACTGAGTTAACTACATTGATAGGCAGGGCGTTTCACGCCCTTACCATTCTGAGTAAAGAACCTGCCTCTGACATCTGTCCTAAATCTATCACCCCTGAATTTGCAACTATGCCCCCTTGTACAAGCTGATGACATCATCATCACAGGAAAAAGACTCTCACTGTCCACCCTATCTAATACTCTGATCATCTTGTATGTCTCTACTAAACACCCTTTTAACCTTTTTCTCCCCAATGAATACAGACCCAAGTCCCTCAGCCTTTCTTCGTAAAACTAGGCAAAATCCTGGTAAATCTCCTCTTTTCCAATGCTTCCACATCTTAATGGGGCGACCAGAACTGTTCCAAGTGAAGCCGCACCAGCGTTTTGTATAGTTGCAGCATGACATCACAGCTCTGGAACTCAATCCCTTTACCAATAAAACCTCACACACCGTATGCTGCCTTAACAGCACTATCCACCCGGGTGGCAACTTTCAGGGATCTATGTACATGGACACTAAGATCCCTCTGCACACCCACACTACCAATAATCTTTCCATTGACGTAGTATTCTGCCTTCCTGTTATTCTTCCCAAAGTGAATCACCTCACATTTATCTACATTGAACTCCATTTGCCACCTCTCAGCCCAGTTCTGCAGTTTATCCAAGTCCCCCTCCTTGCAACCTGCAATGTTGTTCCACACTGTCCACTACTCCACTGACTTTAATGTCATCTGCAAACTTACTAACCCATTCACCTATGCCTGCGTCCAAGTCATTTATAAAAATGACAAACAGTGGTCCCAAAACAGATCCTTGTGGCACACCACTAGTAACCGGACTCCAGGCCGAATATTTTTCATCAACCACCACTTGTTGCCTTCTTACAGAAAGCCAATTTCTAATCCAAACTGCGAAATCACCCTCAATCCCATGCCTCCGCATTTTGTCCAAAAGCCTACCATGTGGAACCTTATCAAAGGCTTTACTGAAGTCCATGTAAACCAAATCAACTGATCTACCCTCATCCACATGCTTGGTCACCTTCTCAAAAAACTCAATGAGGTTTGTGAGACACAACCTGCCCTTGATGAAACCATGTTGACTATCTCCAATCAAATTGTTGCTTGCAAGATGATTATAAATCCTATCTCTTATAAGGGATAAAAGAATGAGTAGAGTAAGATTAGAGCTAACCAAGGATAGTAGTGGGAGGTTGTGCATGGAGTCAGAAGAGATAGGGGAAGCGCTAAATGAATATTTCTGTAAGTATTCACACTGGAAAAAGAAAATGTTGTCAAGGAGAATACTGAGTAACAGGCTACCAGACAAAATGGGATTGAGGCTCACAAGGAGGAGGAGTTAGAAATTCTGGAAAGTGTGAAAATAGATAAATACCCTGGGCCAGATGGGATTTAGCTTGGGATTCTCTGAGAAGCCAGGGAGGAGATTGCTGAGCCATGGCTTTGAGCTTTGTTTCATCGTTGTCCACAGAATTGTGCCAGAAGACTGGAGGGTAGCAAATGTTGTTGCCTTGTTCAAGAAGAGGAGTAGAGACCAGTCAGCCTTCCTTCAGTTGTGGGTGAAGTGTTGGGAAAGGGTATAAGAGATAGGATTTATAACCATCGCGATAGGAATAAGTTCATTAGGGATAGTCAACACGGTTTTGTGAAGGGTAGGTTGTGCCTCACACACCTTACTGAGTTCTTTGAGTAGGTGACCAAACAGGTGGATGAAGGTAAAGCCGTTGATGTGGTGTATATGGATTTCAGTAAGGCATTTGATAAAGTTCCCCATGGTAGGCTATTGCACAAAATATGGAGGCATGGAATGGAGGGCAATTTAACGGTTTGGATCAGAAATTGGCTAGCTGAATGAAGACAGAGTGTGGTGGTTGATGCAAAGTGTTCATCCTGGAGTTCAGTTACTAGTTTTGTACCACAAGGATTTGTTTTGGGTCCACTGCTGTTTGTCATTTTTATAAAAGACCTGGATGAGGGCGTAGAAGGATAGGTTAGTAAATTTGCAGACAACACTAAGGTCGGTACAGTTATGGATAGTGCCGAAGGATGTTGTAGGTTACAGGGGGACATAGATAAGCTACAGAGTTGTGTTGAGAGGTGGCAAATGGAGTTTAATGCAGGAAAGAATGAGATGATTCACTTTGGAAGGAGTAACAGGAATGCAGAGTACTGGGCAAATGGTAAGATTCTTGGTGGTGTAGATGAGCAGAGAGATCTCGGTGTCCTTTTACATAGATCCCTCAAAGCTGCCACCCAGGTTGATAGGGCTGGTAAGAAGGCATACGGTGTGTTAGTTTTTATTGGCAGAGGGATCGAGTTTCAGAACCATGAGGTCATGCTGCAGCTGTACAAAACTCTGGTGCGACCACACTTGGAGTACTGTGCACAGTTCTAGCCACCGCATTATAGGAAGGATGTGGAAGGTTTAGAAAGGGTTCAGAGAAGATTTACTAGGACATTGCCTGGTATGGAAGGAAGGTCTTACAAGGTTGAGGGACTTGAGGCTGTTTTTGTAAGAGAGAAGTTGAGAGGGGACTTAATTGAGACATAAGATAATCAGAGGGTTAGATCAGGTGGACAGTGAGAGCCTTTTTCCTAGGGTGGTGATGGCTAGCATGAGGGGGCATAGCTTGAAATTGAGGGGTGATAGATATAGGACAGATGTCAGAGGTAGTTTCTTTACTGAGAGTAGTAGGGGCGTGGAACACATTGTCTGCAACAGTAGTAGACTCACCAAATTTACAGGCATTTAAATGGTCATTGGACGAGAATGAAATAGTGTAGGTTAAGCAGGCTTCAGATTGGTTTCACAGGGTGGCGCAACAGTGAGGGCCGAAGGGCCTGTACTGCACTGTAATGATCTATGATTGAAATATACAATGAATTTATGAGCAGATTATTGCAGATGCTGGAATCTGTACTGAAAACAACAAATGCTGAAGATCACAGCATTCCAGACAGCAGCCATGGAGAGAGAGCAAGCTACACTTCGAGCCTAGAGGACTAGCGGAGTGTGGAGGGGACAGTATTTATGCTATAGATGGGAGGGGGGGGTGGCGCAGGTTGGTGGGTGTAGGCTGCTGATGGATAAAAGATGTTGGTATTTCACATTAGGTTATCAGAATGTGAGAATGATAGAACACAGGGGCATCTTCTGCCAAGCTTGACAGACAGACAGTCCCACTGGGGGGGGGGGGGGCGACATGAGATTGGAATATAACAAACTAGAAGTAAGGGAAGAAATGAGTCACAATTTTAAGGTGTTCACCTCAATATTAAGTCCAGATGGCTATAAGGTGCTTAGTCTGGGGATGAGATGTTCTTTTCATGCAGAAGGATAGTTGGATATGGAAATATCTCACTTCGATATGTAGCGAATGGTTCTTCGTGGGGACGTTTTGGTTGTGTTTTTACTTTTCAAGTAAAACATGCTTTGAAAAAATGTTAGTAATTTATTTTACAATAACCACAATTCCAGATAAATGTGACAAATGAACCAGTATCTGTTTCCTTGCCAGAAGGCACAACATCTAAATAATAATGAATTCAAAACAGTTGTGAAAGTACAGCCATGAAGACACATACTTGATCTTTTCGATTTGGTTTTAAAGACTGAAACAAGAATTCTGCCACCCAGGGGGACTTGGTTAATTCTAAGTGGTCAACACCCAAGTTATCTTCTAAATAAACCAAGACACCAATCAATCCATGAGATAACAAAGGTTGTGTTTTTAGAGTCACAGAGATGTACAGCCTGGAAACAGACCCTTCGGTCCAACCCATCCATGCCAACCAGTTATCCCAACCGAACCTAGTCCCACCGGCCAGCACCTGGCCCATATCCCTCCAAACCCTTCCTATTCATGTACCCATCGAAATGCCTTTTAAAATGTTGCAATTGTACTAGCCTCCACCACATCCATGGGCGGCACGGTGGCACAGTGGTTAGCACTGCTGCCTCACAGCGCCTGAGACCCGGGTTCAATTCCCGACTCAGGCGACCGACTGTGTGGAGTTTGCACGTTCTCCCCGTGTCTGCGTGGGTTTCCTCCGGGTGCTCCGGTTTCCTCCCACAGTCCAAAGATGTGCGGGTCAGGTGAATTGGTCTTGCTAAATTGCCCGTAGTGTTAGGTAAGGGGTAAATGTAGGGTATGGGTGGGTTGCACTTCGGTGGGTCGGTGTGGACTTGTAGGGCCGAAGGGCCTGTTTCCACACTGTAAGTAATCTAATCTAATCCTCTGGCAGCTCATTCCATACACATACCACCCTGTGTGAGAAAAAGTTGCCCCTTACGTCTCTTTAATATCTTTCCACTCACCCTAAACCTATGCCCTCTACTTCTGGACTCCCTGACCCCAGGGAAAAGACTTTGCCTATTTACCCTATCAATGCCCCTCATAATTTTGTAAACCTCCAAAAGGTCACCCCTCAATCTCCCTGTATCTCAAATCCTCCCACCCTGGCAGCATCCTTGTAAATCTTTTCTGAACCCTTTCAAGTTTCACATCTTTCTGATAGGAAGGAGACCAGAATTGCATGCAATATTCCAACAGTGGCCTAACCAATGTCCTATACAGCCGCAACATGACCTCCCAACTCCTGTACTCAATACTCTAACCAATAAAGGAAAGCATACCAAACGCCTTCTTCACTATCTTATCTACCTGCAACTCCATTTTCAAAGAGCTATGAATCTGCACTCCAAGGTCTCTTTGTTCAGCAACACTCCCTCAAACTTTCCCATTAAGTGTATAAGTCCTGCTAAGATTTGCTTTCCCAAAATGCAGCATCTCACATTTATCTGAATTAAACTCCATCTGCCACTTCTCAGCCCATTGGCCCATCTGGTTAAGATCCTGTTGTAATCTGAGGTAACCTTCTTCACTGTCCACCACATCTTCAATTTTGGTGTCATCTGCAAACTTCCTAACTGTACCTCTTATGCTCGCATCCAAATAATTTATGTAAATGACAAAAAGTAGTGGACCCAGCACCAATCCTTGTGGCACCCACTGGTCACAGGCCTCCAGTCTGAAAAACAACCCTCCACCACCACCCTCTGTCTTCAACCTTTGAGCCAGTTCTGTATCCAAATGGCTAGTTCTCCCTGTATTCCATGAGATCTAACCTTGATAACCAGTCTCCCATGGGGAGCCTTACTGAAGTCCATATAGATCATAGCTACTGCTCTGCCCTCAATCTTCTTTGTTAATTCCTCAAAAAACTCAATCAAGTTTGTGAGACATGGTTTCCCACCCACAAAGCCATGTTGACTATCCCAAATCAGTCCTTGCCTTTCCAAATACATGTATATCCTGTGCCTCAGGATTCCTTCCAATAACTTGCCCACCATCGAAGTCAGGCTCACTGGTCTATAGTTCCCTGGCTTCTCCTTACCACCCTTCTTAAATAGTGGCACCACATTTGCCAATCTCCCGTTTTCCAACACCTCACCTGTGACTATTGATGATACAACTATGTCAGGAAGAGGCCCAGCAATCACTTCTCAAGCTTCCCACTGAGTTCTAGGGTACACCTGATCAGGTCCTGGGGATTTAACCACCTTTATGCGTTTCAAGACATCCAGCACTTCCTCCTCTGTAATGTGGACATTTTGCAAGGTGTCACCATCTATTTCGCTACTTTCTATATCTTCCACAACCTTTTCCACAGTAAATACTGATGCAAAATACTCGTTTAGTATCTCCCGCATATTCTGCGGCTCCACACAAAGGCAGCCGTGCTGATCTTTGAGGGGCCCTATTCTCTCCCTAGTCACCCTTTTGTCCTTAATGTATTCGTAAAAACCCTTTCGATTCTCCTTAATTCTATTTGCCAAAGCTATCTCATGACGCCTTTTTGCCCTCCTGATTTCCCTTTTAAGTATACTCCTACTGCCTTTATACTCTTCTAAGGATTCACTCAATCTATCCTGTCTATGCCTTACATATGCTTCCTTCTTTTTCTTAACCAAAACCCAGTTTTTAATCAAATCTTGCAGACACCTCAAAGACATCCTATCTAGGAATGTCCATGTTGCCAGAAATTAGGACAGAATCCTAAATGGATTTGGTAATAAGTCTCAAATATTTCCTGGATAAAATACACATCTGATGATGTCTTTTGTTCCTATTGCACTTTATGCCATTTTTTTCAGCCATAACAAAGAAACCCATTCCACTAAAGGTGATACTACTTTACAAAGGGGTTTTCGCTGTTGGCTCG
Source organism: Hemiscyllium ocellatum (assembly GCF_020745735.1). Taxonomy (NCBI): domain Eukaryota; kingdom Metazoa; phylum Chordata; class Chondrichthyes; order Orectolobiformes; family Hemiscylliidae; genus Hemiscyllium; species Hemiscyllium ocellatum. The sequence continues at coordinate 86,170,009 of NC_083408.1, forward strand.
AAGAGTCTGACACACCTTTCTTCAATGTTACTCTTATTACAAAAATATGGGTGTATCTTTCCGCCATCTTGAAAGAAAACTCACTTTGATGCTGTGGTAGCCCTCATATTCCTCCCTGCAGAAACTGGACAATGCTCATTTCATAAATTCCATGGGAAGGGAAAAGGGACAGAGAACCATCTCCGTAACCCTTGATGTTGTATTTCCATTTACAAATAGGTGAAAACAAGCAATGTATTTGCATCTGCAAGAAAATTATAGCAAACGCACCTATGGAAATATGATAGGAAAGTCTGATTTCAATGCATCTGTCTGAAATTACCATGAGAATAGCTAAAGGATGCCCAGTCTTCTTAGGACTTCACTTGCAGCTCTGTCCCTTTCTCAATTTCATAGTACACTAAAGTTGAAACCAATCAATGCTAATAGCAAGTTAGGGTCCTTGTTGGGCATGAGCCCTAGGTTCAAGTCTCACCTGTTCCATACGCGTATAACAACATCCCTGGACAAATTAGTTAAAATACCTAGCCACCCAGATTAAGCACAGGGCAGCAATAATTAAAGCAAACCTGATAACTCCAGCTGTTCCATCAGGGGAAGAGAAGGGGCAAGGAATGAAATGTGGTCATTGCTCCTATGAATATAAACCTATGGTACTTGCTTCTGTTATTTGAAATTTTCCTTAATTTAACTTTGTGAACATAACTTTAAAAATGTATTTATAACTAACCTGTAATGATTGTAACGAGATCAGCCAGGTGGACTTGGTAGAACATGAGTTCCCTAACTGGACCAGCTTCACTGTGCCAATCAGGGAGGCCTGGCTGACAGGTAAGAACAGGAGCGTCAGACATCCTGTTCACTCTGGCAGCTGGGCTCTGAGGGAGCTGGATCAGTGTCAAGGACTCTCCACATGTGAATAAAGGGTGACAAGTTACCAGCCTCTGTGGAACTATTTCAGTGGCGATAAGAGTACGACTAATGATGTAACTATGCAAAAGCTCAGGCCAAGTGGACTTCAAACAGGCACTGCAACTGGCTTTATCATTGGAAAATGCAGAAAGTGGAGCATATGAGTTGCAGGGTACTCCAGTGGAAGTGGACACCATTGCCAGTCCAACCGAGCTTGGGGAACACCACTTGAGTGAGGGCAATTGCATAGCCTGACTCAAGACATATCCTGAACAGAGGAACTCGAGGTCAGCCCACAACAAAACCCCAAAACAAAGCCAAGCCTCAGACAAACAGTTAAAAGTTTATTCAGGATCCAGGCCTGGTACGTGGACTCGAGACAGCAAAGAGTCCCACTAGACCTAAATTGTGAAAGCGAACTCATAGGCCAGAATCCAGGAGAGTGCACACTCTGGAAAGTCTACTTACATCTGGATGGGACACTTGATTTGAACATCCAAAACCAGAACCATTCAAAATAAACATCAGGTTAAATGGTTACCTCTTCTAATGGAGATCAATACCAGTGCAGCCATTTAAGAGATCACAGAACCAGTCTTTAACAAAATTCACACTGCACTGTAACCTTTCAGTTTGCACAAGACCTCAGCCAACAGAGAACCTATACCAGAGAACCTTTACAGATTAAGGGTACAACTTTGGCTCTGGTCTCTTATGAGGAGTAGCTAGTTCAGTTACCACTAATTATAGTAAAAGTCTCGAGCCCAAAATTGATGGGGCAAAATTGATTGAGAAAGATTTGCCTAGATTGGTTTAATATTTCTCAATTAGAATCTTTCTGACTGATTGAAGTTCTAATTAAATACCCAGAAGCTTCTCAGGAATGTCTAGGGACTATCAAGGAGCCACGGCTACCTCACACATTGACCAGGAAGCAATTCCATGATACTGCAAGGCCCATCCAGTGCCTTTGGCTTACGGGCAAAAGTAGGGGCAGAATTCAGGAGGCTGGAAAGCAACGGAATCTTCAAACCAGTCTAGTTTGTGGAATGGACAGCACTGGTCATACCGATTGTGAAGCCCAACATGTCAGTTCACCTTCGTGGGGAATTTAAGCATACGGTAAACTGCTTTTCACAACTGGATAAATACACAATCCCTCACCTAGAGGACTCATACACAAAATTGGCAGGGGGTGCTGTCTCAAGTTGGACTCGAGCCATCCACACCTGCAACTGTGGTGAGATGAGGATTCCCAGAAGTACGCTATAATTAACACCCATAAGGGTTTGTATCAATATACAAGATCATCATTTGGGGTATTGTCAACCTGTGCAATTTTTCAGCAGATGACAAAATTTTACAAGGTGTACCCCAGGATGCTATTTATCAAGATGACACACTAATAACAGGGAAAACCATTAAGGAGCGCTTAGAGAACATGGACATAATCCAGGAAAAATGGAGATTCCAGGCATACTGAGTGACCTACTTGGGCCACAGAGCTAACAAAACTAGGTTATAGCTGTTGCAAGATAAAATGAGGGCAATCATAGGTCACATCTGTATAAGAGCTTCGGTCTTTCCTTGGGCTGGTGAATTATAATGGAAAGTTCATACATAACCTGGCTTCCATCCTGGCACCTTTGCATCAACTCTTAAAAAAGGGTCAGCTTGGAAATGGTTGCATAGCCAAGCCATAGCTTTTAGGGAAGTGAGGAAACAGCTATCATCCTTGAAGGTGTTGGCACAATGATCTCAAGCAACTTTTTGTAATAATAATGGACCACACACCAGTTCTAGATCTACTTAAAGAGGACAAGGCAGTGCCACCCATAGCTTCAGGCCGAATTCATCGGTGGGCTCTACCACTAAGTGTGTATAATTACAAGTTGGAAAACTGTCCAGGAAGTCAAGTGTCAAATGTGGGTGGCACTGCACCATCTCCCACTATCAGATACACCACCAGTGGTACCACCACTTAAAGAGTCCATAATGATTCACATGGCAAATGTGAAACAGCTGGTGGTGATAGGGGAAACAAAAGGGCCATCACAACCAGAATTGAAACCTTTCTGAACCAGGACAAACCAGATCACATAGTATTATGGGGAGCAAGAGTGACTGTTCGGAGCTAAGGTCACCGCCAGATACTGGCTGAACTCTACCAGCCTCATCCAAGTGTTTCCAAAATGGGGATATTGGTGAGGAGGTATGTCTGGCTCTCGGGATTGGATGCAGACATCACCATGTTGGTGAGGCAGTGCCCAGAATGCCAACAAGGACAAAAATTACTGCCAACAGCTTCTCATATTTGTTGGAATGGCCAGATAAACCCTGGACTTAGTTACACATCAGCTATGCAGGTCCTTTCATGGGCTCAATGTTCTTAGGGATTATGCCTGTCCATTCAAAATGGCTGCGTGTGCATTGAGTTCATTCATCAAACACGGGAATGATGATAGAAAAACTGTGTGTATCTTTTACGATAGACAGAACTTCCTGAAACATTGGTCACAGTTTACTGCAGGGAATTTGAGTATTTTGTAAATTCGAATGGCATTCGACATATAAGGACAGCTCCATACTATTCACCAACCAATGATTTGGTGGAAAGTGCAGTCCAAACTTTGAAAGCAAGCTTAAAGAAATAGCCTGCAGATTCACTAAATACTAGACAATCTCGGTTTCTATTTGATTAAAGGACTATTTCTCATGCAACTACAGGGTTAGCTCCAGCAGCGTTGCTAAGGGGAAGAAGACTCTGAAACAGGTTAAATAGGATCTTCCCAGACCTGGGATATGGGGGTTTGTGAAATGGCATCAGGAACATCAATGCCGAACACAAGACTCCACTAAGTAAGAGAAGCAGTTTACTTTAGGGGACAAAGTTTGGTGTAGGAAACTATGGAATGGCTTTGCATGGTAAGAGGCATAGTCAACATGAGATCAGGTCCAGTGACATATAAAGTTTGGGTTGGTGCAATGGTCCTGAACAAGCATGTGAACTGTATGAAAGCTGTAAACCCACAAACCAGGCAGGAGCAAAACATGCCTGGCTACTCAATAACATTTCTGACTCTTCTGAATCCATTGGGTTCTCCCTCTCTGTCAAGCATTGATGATATCTCGGAATCCGAGATGGAGACAGCAGATGTTGCCACCTTGACAGCTTTGCTGCCTTAAGAAGAGAATGAATTTCTTCCAAGGCACTCCAAGCCCAAGAGGCAAGTTACTATGTGTTACATGCTGCCCATATCAGTGGCAAAGGTGGAGGAACTAAACCCTGTGTTAAAACACTGCAGGGAGGAGTTCCTTGGACTCAGAAGGGGAGAGAAGTAGTGATTGTAACAAGGTCAGATGAACCTCATAGAATTCCCTAATGAGTTCTCTAATTGGGGCTGTTAATCTGGTCCAATTGGGGAGCCCTGGCTGACAGATAAGAACAGGACTGTTATTTTGATTTAGTCCCTGCCCTCCCCTTCACTGTTTTGATCACACAGCATTGCCCTTTGATGTGAAGGGCACTGCTCGTCACAGGCCACTCGGGTGTTTTCCTACTTTTCCTGGTGGTGGAAATTAAATAAAGATTTGTGCACTTTATGTCTCTCACTGTGTCTCACAGCTAAGAAGAAAAAAAAAAGAAAAAAAAAAGAGAAAAAAAAAGAAAAAAAAGAAAAAAAAAAAGAACAGGACTGTTTTTGATTTAATCCCTGCCCTCCCCTTCACTGTTTGATCACACAGCATTGTCATTTGATATGAAGGGCACTGCTCGTCACTGGCCACTTGATGTTTCTTTTCTTCCTGGTGATGGACACTGAACAAAGACTTGTACACCTTGTGTCCTTCACTGTGTCTCACACCTGCACACACACAACATGGGTGTGGGGAAAAAATAAGCACTACCGCAGTTAGGGATAGTGTAGGGATAAGGAAAAAAAGGAGTAAAAAAAAAACAGGAGTGTCAGACATCCTGTTCAATCGAAAGAAAAACAGAAATGTTAGACATCCTATTCACTCTGAGGGAGCTGGCTCAGCATCAAGGACTCTCCATGTGCGAATAAAGAGGGACTTGGTGACAGGATACCAGCTTCTGTGGAGTTATTTCAGAAACTGTGCAATGTAACTAATATATTTGTCTGGTTTGTCTTTGATATTCCAATTCCAGTAATCATGTAATAATTGGCATAGCATACATCTTCAATACCATCCTCAACACCAACTAATTCTTAGATTTAAGATAAATTTTACTGGGTTCTGAGGAGAGAACAGAGCAGGGATGGCTCTTCCATAGAGACAATGGGATAACTGACCTCTTATTGTACTTTAAAATTCAACAAATAAATTATTTTGCATCCAGGAGTTATCCTCCAAAACATTGAAGCAAATGTGTTAAGCAAATGGTTTATCGCAGATTTTTCAGATTTAAAAATTTTTTTAACATAAATCTTCTTTAAGAGACAAGATATTTCATCTGTGTAGCCTTGGAATCCATCATCTATTTAGGGGAAAAACAGTCACCTGCTATATCACATTAAATAATCCACACAAACTAAACTGTTTAACTATCACTGCCACATAAATTAGATTAGATTACTTACAGTGTGGAAACAGGCCCTTTGGCCCAACAAGTCCACACCAACCCGCCAAAGCGCAACCCACCCATACCCCTACATTTACCTCCTACCTAACACTACGGGCAATTTAGCATGGCCAATTCACCTGACCCGCACATCTTTGGACTGTGGGAGGAAACCGTTGCACCCGGAGGAAACCCACGCAGACACGGGGAGAACGTGCAAACTCCACACAGTCAGTCGCCTGAGGCAGGAATTGAACCCGGGTCTCTGGCGCTGTGAGGCAGCAGTGCTAACTGCTGTGCCACCGTGCCACCCGTAAATGTTTAACTTAACAAGGAATCATTAGATTCAAAATTACCAAATTAATTATCAGAGATTATCTCTTTTGTTTCAGGCATCGCTTGTAATTTACAATTACAGAATTAATTAAGGGATAGATGAATGCTTAGCTTAATGAGAGAGCAGGATGGTGGTTAACAGCATCATATTGTCTTGCTTGTGGAACCTAGAAACACACAATGAAGGAAATCAGCATTTCCTTCCTCAGTCAATTTAAAGAGTTTTATATAAATTAAACTTGTTCAAACTCAACCTAGCTATATCTTACTATACATTTTATATGTTTGATGTTTCTCCCCCCATTTCTATCAGGGGATGGGGTCATTTTTGGTAAAACATTTCTAACATTTGTTGTACATCCCTAATATCTCTTGAACTTGATTGCTTGCAAGGTTATCTCAAAAGGCAGTTTCTGAGAGTCTGGAATCACAGAAGTTCAGTCCAAGTAAGGATAGCAAATTTCCTCGTCTAAAGGACATTAGTGAAACAAATAGGAGAATTGATGAGAGTTTGTTGACTAGTTTTCAGACTTTATTAACCAATTTTAATTCCACAAGATGCCTTCGTGGTATTTGAAGCCATGTTCCCCAAGCATTAGCATAGGCTTCTTGATGTCAAGTCTAGTGACATTACCACTATGTTACCAGCTACCCTAAAAAGGCAGGATGATCCAGGATTTCTATTCCACAGCATTCACAACTTTTATGTAAAGTAAAATGTCTCTTTGTTAGAAAAACATTATCAGATTACAACAGTGTTTCCATTTCTATTTCAAAAATGAAATGTAAAAAATGTTAATGAAAGGCTAGAAGACCAAGACATAGGGGAACGAATAGGCCTTTCAGCCCATTGAGTCTGTTCTGCCGTTCAATGAGATCATGGCTGAGCTGATAACCCTCAACTCCATTTTGTTGCCTTTATCCATGGCTATAGATTTCCTTACTGATTAAACATCAGTCCCTCTTAAAATACTTAAATTAAATGAAGTATGCTAATTATTACAGATTTCAGAAACCGCATATAACAATTTCAATTACAATAAGTTATTTGAAACTGCAGTATCTGCTTTAAATATAAAAATGGTACTATTTCCTACATAACGCCTTCTCAGAAAAAAACAATTAATTGGCCTTATTTGCTTTGGTTAGTAGAAATAAAGTTAGCCAGAGCATCAGGAGAACTCCTTATGCTTCTTTGAGATGGAGTTATTTCATCTTGAAAGTTTACCTGTTGCAGTAGAACAGGCACACAGGACTTACTTTAGCAACTACATTTTCTACTTTTCCGCACTCTCTCAATCCTGCCTAAACTATATATTCAGTTCTGCAGTAAGGCCTGAATCCAAAACTAATTAGTATTGTCAACTAAGGAATTGCAACCAAAATGAAGCTTACAACATTCACCCTATCAATATGTACATGTTGCAAATGGGTATATATATTTATTGCAATCTGAGCTGCTTCAAGCTCTCTTTTGCATCTTTCGGTAACTTTATGAATGGCACTGGCAGAACTCCAAGAGACTGTTGCTTGTCTCACCCATAAAAAAAAACAATGGCTGGCAGTGGAAAAGCTAATTCCTTCATTTTAGGAATAATTCAGTTAGTACTGAGGGCATGTTGGGATAAAAAAGTAAAATAAATGGGTGTATGAAAATGAGCTGCAGTTTATTTGATTGATTTTAATGTCACACCGATGGTAAGATTTCAGGTAAACAATAGAATCACCGTAGTGAATGCCTGATATGTGCAAGCTATTTTCCTAAAAAAGTTTGATTATATAACTGTCCTTTTGTCTTTTCAAGGTTCATTTTCACAACATGCCTGCAAAAAAAATTATGGTGCTCCCTGTTAACAAATACTTTGTTGTTGATGTGGTAACGCCTGGACTGTTACAATAATGGTAATAAATAAAAGACAGCTGCATTCTTTCTGGTGACTTCATTTTTAACAATTAAAAAAACAAGTTCAACATTAAATGTGTTGATGATACCTAACTTAGCCTTTGTTAAAATCCATATGAAACAAAAGAACATGTATTTAAACATTACTAATAAATTGTATTTTTGTCTGGATGCTGAGAGCTCAGCTAATAAAACTAAATTAAAATGTGCCCCACTGCCTAATTATCCATTGTAAGCATGCATGCAGCCATCTGCTGTCTGTGGAATCTACTAACCTGTGGGATAGACAGTTAATCACAAGAGCACTGCACAAAATGTGTAAAAAAGGGTTTCTCAGTTCACCAAATGTAACTTCCTAAAAACAGTTGGACTTTAGTGCAGCACAGATTATACATGGTACTCACAATAATCCTGTGTCTCAGAGAGCAACATTTGTTAAACCAAGCTCTTGGAAATAAAGGCTACTTGCTATGGTAAACAAAACCACTCTGAATTTAAATTAAGATCTTCACAAATGCCTCTGGTGCCAGAGCATCTATACTTTCCCATGTTGGAGAACTTTTTAAATAAGAACAATGGCACACAGCAAAAAATTCCTTATTTTAATAAAATAAATCAACTTGTTAATGAGACAAATGTCAGATATCTAGACTGCTTTCATTTTCAAGGGAAACAAATGTAGGTAGGTATGATTTTCAATGTGCCTTGTGATTTCTGAAGGATTTTGTCATCGCTACAAATGTGCAGTAAGTACTGTAATATAGAAGGTCACATTGCTGGTTCCTACAATTAGCAACTCACCAGATCATTTTGAGAAGTTTTTTTAAAACTTGCTGAATTGCAAATTTGTCCTAGTATAAATATCAACATTTTTAATATGTTTAGCAATGGTTATTTAAAGCTTGCCTAGTTAAGAGCCAAAGTAACACATTTATTACTGAGGACGTAGTGCTCAGACTTCCTGAATTCAGTGTTAGGGCTGAAATCAACATTGCCCCACAGGGGAAGATGAAATTTTGTATGTATGAAGATGAATGTAAATTACACACAAAAGTCTCATCCAAGATTATGGATGGGCACACCCACTAGCTGTCCAAGAAAGAGTTCAGAAGTATGGCTGGGGATTTAACAGCTTAACTTGAGAACTCTAACCAGATGCCAATAATAGCTCAGTGGATCCCATGCCTGCTAAATACAGGTGAGGATTCTGGTGTAATTACTCTGAAGATGTGAAGCTGGAGAGGTAATCAAACTCTAAAGGATCAGCATCTATCAGACTGTACAGCATTCAAAGCAGCATTAATTTTCCACCAGCAAGAAGCCTTTGTAACCTCTCTATGGAAACCTGCCCTCACACCAAATATCACAGGATCCTAAATGATTGATGGGGAAATGGCCCAATCACACCCAGTGTGCGCAAAACTGCAAATAAACATTTGATTTTATACATATAGTTTATTTGCTCAGATATTATTCACTTCTTGTATTTTCCTGGAGAAATGATCTTGCTGGATTCAACAAGCTTTTGTTTCACTATTGTTTTCCTCCACAGTTTGAGGACTCCTAAGTTCTGCCCTGCCTCCAATTTGCTAACAGTCATTATTCTGTTCGAATATTAGAATTACCTCATTCCAGGATTTTTGGGTGTGTATCAAAAGCTTGACTATCTAACAAACAGTGGCAAAATGGTAATCCTTTCTAATGGCAGAATGGTAATCCAGTAATGTTGGGCCCGAAACGTCGAATTTCCTGTTCCTTGGATGCTGCCTGACCTGCTGTGCTTTAACCAGCAACACATTTTCAGCACATATTTATTACTCAATGATATCAAAAGTCAAAGCTGGACAGTACACAGCATATCAGAAATTGGCAATAGTACACAGGTACTGACTGCAATTGAGAGCCAAATATTGAGAAACCAGTACAGACCCTGCAAAAGAGGGAAATAAAAACAGAAGAATACATTTCGTGAGTGGAAATAGCTAATGGTAGGTGTGGCAATCAATCCTTTGACAAGGTGGCACACAGGAAGCGACTGAGTAAGATAAGGGCCTATGGTGTTAGAGGCAAGTTGCTAGCATGGACAGAAGCTTGGCTGTCTGGCAGAAGTCAGAGAGTGGGATAAAAGGGTCCTTCTCAAGAGGGCAGCTAGTGACAAGTGGTGTTCCACAAGGCTCAGTGTTGGGACAACTTTTCTCTTTATACATTAATGATCTAGATGAAGGAATGGAGGACATTCTGGCAAGGTTTGCAGATGATACAAAGAATAGATAGAGGGACAGGTAGCACTGAGGAGGTGGAGAGGCTGCAGAAGTATTTGGACAGGTTAAGAGATTGGGCAAAGAAGTGGCAGATGGAGTACAACATGGGAAAGTGTGAGGTCATGCATTTGGTAGGAAGAATTGAGACATGGACTATTTTCTCAATGGGGAGAAAATTCAGAAGTCTTAAGTGCAAAGAGACTTGGGAGTTCGAGTCCAGGATTCTCTCAAGGTAAACTTGCAGGTTGAATCAGTAGTCAGGAAGGCCAATGCAATGATGGTATTTATTTTGAGAGGACTTGAATATAAAACAGGGGTGTATGTCTGAGGCTCTATAAGGCTTTGGTCAGACCACATTTGGACTATTGTGCACTGTTTTGGGCCCCATATCTTAGGAAGGATGTACTGGTCCTGGAGTATATTCCAAGGAGGTTCATGAGAATGGTCCCAGTAATGAAAAGCTTATCAGATGAGGAATGTTTGAGGACCCTGAGTCTATACTCAATGCTACAAACAAAAGCATGAGGGGGGATCTAATTGAAACATACAGAATACTGAATGGCCTGAAAGAGTGGATGTTGGGAAGATATTTCCATTGATAGGAGAGATTAGGACTCGAGGGCATAGCCTTAAAGTTAAAGGAAGACCTTTTATAATGGAAATAAGGAGAAACTTCTTCAGGCAGAGAAGGCTGTGGAGGCCAGGTCGATGAGTACATTTAAGACTGAGATAAATAGGTTCTTGAGCATCAAGGGGATCAAGGGTTATGGGGAGATAGCGGGAGAATGGGGTTGAAAAACTTATCAACTCTGATTGAATGGTGGAGCAGACTCGATGGGTTGAATGGCCCAATTTCTGCTCCTATGTCTTTTGGGTTTGCTCATACTCTTGGAGTGTAAAGGCCAGACGATCTTGCTGGCCTTAAAATTGGGCTTCATCTCTGGGCCAGTAAACCACCATAAACTTGTGTTATTTGTTAAAACTGAATTTGAATGTAATAACTATTCAAATTGAACAAATACTGAATATTTCTGTGAGCAATATGCAGATGTTTTGCTCCTTTCTTAGCTGCAATGAGTTCTCCGCTGTGCTCCCGTATGACTGATGGTTGTAAACCAACCAATGATTAAAGATGAACAAACTCCTTCAGGATTTTTAATTTATTTTAAAATTTAGGGCAAATTGTGTTGAGCAATTTTGCTGACATTTTTGCCTATTTCAAGTTGTTTAACTTTAGAAACATAGAACCTTTCATAGGTTACTGATAATTTTAAGACTGGGGCTGTTTTCCCTGGAGCGTCGGAGACTGAGGGGTGACCTTATAGAGGTTTACAAACTTATGAGGGGCATAGACAGGATAAATAGACAAAGTCTTTTCCCTGGGGCCAGGGAGTCCAGAACTAGACGGCATTGATTTAGGTGAGAGGGGAAAGACATAAAAGAGACCTAAGGAGCAACGTTTTCATGCAGAGGGTGGTACATGCAAGAGGAAGTGGTGGAGGCTGGTACAATTGCAATATTTAAGAGGCATTTGGATGGGTAAATGAATAGAAAGGGTTTGGAGGGATATGGGCCGGGTGCTGGCAGGTGGGACTAGATTGGGTTGGGATATCTGGTCGGCATGGGCGGGTTGGACCGAAGGGTCTGTTTCCATGCTGTACATTTCTATGACTCTATAAGACTGAGGCAGATCCCTCAGGACACCCTGCTGTGCCACTGCAATCTCAAATTTCCTGTTCTGAGTCCACCAGGATTTCTCTGCAGCCTGTCCATTCAATGCAACCAGGAATTAAGCTTGATTAAACTGCTACACTATTAATGTGGTCCTATCATCTTTCTAGAAGAACATGATTGTAAGTCCAACTAAATTTTATCAGGTTTCTCACAACAAAAAAACCCTAACCACTCCTCTAATGACAAGTCCTTCAACCTCAGGATAATTCTTCAAAATGATCTATGGAACATTTCCAAAGCCAGCACATCCTTCCTTATATATGGAGCCTAAAACTGCCCCATTGTGCTTCAGATTTTCGAAGCCTTTCCCCATTTAGTAAAAAGCTTTATAAAGAGAGCCTTATATACAAATAGTCTTTGACAGTTTTAGTACAGAAGTTGTAATGGGGCCAGCAAAATTTTTATAAGACAGGTAGCGCAGAAGTAAATAAATTGAGAAACCCTGATCGAAAGAACAAAATGGACATGATTAGGATAATTTAACTTTGTTTTTTAATGAGGGTATCAACATAAAGCAACATTTTAAAAAATGCAGCCTATTACAGTAAATCCAAACACTCTTGTGCTACAAAAGCCATTGGGCGACATTCTCAGGGCAAGCTCTTATCTTTCAGAAAGTTCTGTCATTTTGTTGTGTCTCTGTGAGGGAGTGAGCCAAAGATTTCAGCATACTAAGTGGGCCAGAGATGTTTTGTTTCGGCAGACTGCAGATGTAAATTGAAAGTGCAAGTAAACTCCGAAATCCTTCTTAACATCTTCAATTTGGTAAAAGCTTTCATATTAGCAGATGGGGAGAGTGGGGCAGGTACATGTGCCTGCAGGCCATCTGATGGTCTTTGGTAGATGTGGCTCTGCGGCGGTTGGCTAGTAAGGATGTTGCAGATATCCTATGCATAGACCGCTTTCTCTCAGTTCAGCAGCATTGTCCATTTTCTACCACCAGTTTTCCATCCATGTCAAGCCAAACAGGACTTTGAGAGAGCATATTGGGGCCATAGCAACAAGTTTTTACATCAACCATTTAGGAGCAATTCACCTTCTTGAATAATTAGAGGTTGGGGAATGGGGCTAAGGACAGATGAGAATGTAGAAATGTTTCTTCAAGAAAACATTGAAGTAACAAAGCCCAGATACAGGAATGCAAATTTATATGTTGCAACAAAATGAAATCCCCAGACCTTGATGAGATGTACCATATATACTCATGTATAGGTAGATCTCATGTGTAAGTTGATCCTAGTTCTTCACAGTTACAAATCAACATTTACGAGTCAGTCTGGCTTTCCAGTCTGCTTGCTGTACTGCTCCGTTCTGGGTCTTCCAGTCTACCAGCCGTCACACTCCACTCCAGGTTTTCAGAATTACTATAATGGTACAACAGTGCAGGGCGACCACCGTAACCGTAGAGTCAGTTTCAGTTACCTGTGGCTTACCGCGGTCTGAACGTATTACAGGGCATGTTCCAATACAAGGGAACTGCTGGGAAAGAAAATTTCCCATTTTATCTATTTGTAGATAAATATTCATCCTTTGAAAACAATACTTTGTATATAAGTTGACCCCCTAATTTCAGATTTTAAAAACCGCCTTCAAAATTCAACCTATACATAAGTATATATGGCATCTCAGGGTGCTTTGGGAGACAAGGGAGGAGATCTTTTGAGCCCTGGCAGATATATTTAATATTTAGCTGGCCACAGGTGAAGTGCCAGATGACTGGAGGATTGGAGATTTTGGCGATTTGCTAAGATGTTGCTTGGAATGAAAAGCCTATTATGAGGAAAGACTGGATAGGCTGGATTTGTTTTCCTTGGAGCTGAGGGGAGATCTGATTGAAGTATATAAAGTTATGAGAGACATAGACGAAGTAGCCTATAAGAGCAGGGTCCAGTGGGCTGGTGAGGAAGAAGTAGTTTACAGAAGATCTGAATTTTTTTTTCACCCAGAGAGCGGTAGAAATATGGAATATGCTGCCTGACAGGGTGGCAGAGGCAGGTAAATGTACAACATTTAAGAAGCATCTGGATGAGTACTTAAAATGCAAGGGCATAGTAGGGTATGGACCAACATAACCAAAGACCCTTCCAACCCTTGTTATACTCTCTTCCATTCTATTCTTTCGGGCAGAAGATATAAAAGTTTGAAAATACGTACCAACAGATCAGGGAACGGCTTCTACCCTGCTGTCATCAGACTTTTCAGTTGACTTCTTGTAGATTAGTGTTGATCTTTCTTTGCACCTTTTCTGCAGGTGTGACACTGCATTCTGTTACATTAAGCTGATGTACTTATGTAAGGTGTTATTTGCCTGGATAGCATGCAAAACAATACTTTTCCCTTTTCTCGGTACATGGAACAATAATAAATCCAATCAAATCAAACAGACAGTGGAGATATTCCTTCATATCAATTCTGACTAGTTGGCTGCTAAGGGTAGATTGTAATTAATTCAGGTACTTCAACAACAAGTGATACATAGTACCTTTAGCATAATAAAGCATCCTAAGCATTTCATAGATGTATTATGAAGCAAAATTTGATGTTAAAAACACATCCTTCTTATTCATTCACAGGACGTGGGTGTTACATTTACTTATTACCCATCCCTAATTGCAAAGGGGACAGTTAAGAGTAAAACACATTGCTCTGCGTCTGAAGTTGCATGTAGGTCAGACGAGATAAGGATGAGTGATCTAGCAGGAATTTTCAGACAAACAACAGTCATTGTTAGACTTTTAATTCCAGATGCAAATCAGAACCCCATGATTTACATAGGACTCTAAATGCTAGTTTAATCTGAGCACCCACCTTGTCACCTTGGTGATGAGTGCCCTTCAAAGGCAATCAGTGACCTGATCAAAGAACTGGGCACAGGACAAGGGAAACCCTGCTGGAAGCAAACATTCTATCCTTGCTTCTGAACCCCCTCCTACCTTCTCTGCCTATATCCCAAATCTGAGAAAGCCTTTCCCAGCAAATTACATAATACTGGTTCTTCCACTACCCAGGGGCTCCGGGGAGTGCCTTTCTGGCAGCAGCCATAGTTTCCTCCATGACATTATCGAAAGAAAGAGCTGATTGGCTAGCAGCTCTTGCTGAGAGTGATTTTGGACCCCAATCATCTTGATTCTTGGGAAAGGCCTAAGATGTCTTCACCATTGCATGATTGTCATGTGATTCACCTGGACTTCTGCGTCAGAGGCAATGTGGTTTTTCTTTGGCTGTCTATCTAGCAGATGAGAAAGCTCTATTGCCTCAACAAGGTTCCTCTCAGTGTTTCTGTTCTGACGAAAGCTCATCAAATCGAAATGTTGCATTGTTACAGGTTGAAGTCTCACTGCTGGGGCTGAATTAAGTCAGTGCTTTTGCAATATGTGGGACCCAGGAATGTATAATGAGCTTTGACAAATTAAATGGCTCCTGTCCCTACTAAGGGAAGCTCCTCACCACCAAATGCTGCTGATCCAATCAGGTGGTAGGACTTACCACTGCTAGTCAGGTCCAATGCTAAGGCTGCAGCTGCAAGGAGACAAGGCTATCTTCAAGATGGGTAAGTGATATTGGGTGTTCATCTTCGAGGAGAAAGTGAGGTCTACAGATGCTGGAGATCAGAGCCGAAAATATGTTGCTAGAAAAGCGCAGGTCAGGCAGCATCCAAGGAACAGGAAATTCGACGTTTTGGGCATAAGCCCTTCATCAGGAATGAGGAAAGTGTGTCCAGCAGGCTCCTGCTGGACACACTTTCCTCATTCCTGATGAAGGGCTTATGCCCGAAATGTCGAATTTCCTGTTCCTTGGATGCTGCCTGATCTACTGCGCTTTTCTAGCAACACATTTTCAGCTCGATATTGGGTGTTCACTTGGGCAAGGTACACAGGCTTTGTCAATAAAGGCAGGATCTGTCAAAAGTGGGTGATACTGTTGTCTTGGCCCCACTCTGTGCTGTTGAGCACACAAACAGAAGGACTCCCCATCTGTGGCTGATGAGGTGGGGTGTGGGGGGTTGTAGGAGGAATCAATGTGGGAAGCATGAGGCTCCAAGTTTCACAGGATGACCTCTGCACACTTTAGTGGGCCCGAACAGGCAAAATGCATGCTGTGTAGGGTTGAAGACCTTAATTGGCTACTTTAGTGGCTCAGTGGGCTCCCTCACAGCACCACATCTGTCAGATATCCCACCACTTGCATCAAGGCATAATGGCAAAAAGCCATGAGCATGATCCCAACACTTCCTTGAGCCATTTTGCCAACTTTTGTACCCCTCAGCTTGCCAGCAGTGGGCTGGTAAAATTCTGACAGTTAATTCTGTTTTTCTCCCTACAGACACAATGTAACTTGCTGAATACTTCCAGCATTTTCTTTCCTTTTTGGATTTCCACTTTCTGTAATATTTTGTTCTGTTATATTGTCTTCTAGGCTACTGTGCAAAAAGTAAAAACCACCACAAAATAAAAGTTCAAAATTAAATTTACAAATAAAATCATGCCATGTTGTACAAAAGAAGTTAACCAATCACACCTTGTCTATTTCCTTAGCGTCCACATTCTGCAGGTCTTTGTCTGTTCCAGCACTCCTTTGCAATGTTACTCGAGTGAATGCAGCAAGGCAGTTGAGCTTCAGTGCAGAAGACTGCCAGCAGTCGTATTGGATAATCTCAAGCACCCCTGGATTTTGAAAACTGGCTCTGAACTATATAATCTTAGCACGGACAGCAGCAGCTAACTCTGGCTGGTGGAAAACAGGAGGCGCATGGGCACAATGGCAAGGGTGTGACGACAAGTATGGTCTTCCTGAGAGAGAACAGCAGATTTGTGATCCATTAAATCACTGTTGCTGCCAAGGGGATATGCTTTAGCAACCCACAATATGTTGGGGACAGATTATTGGATTGCTGAGGCACTATGCAAATCCTTTGAACACTAATGCACAGCCATGATGAATGCAATCTGAGATTGTAAAACAGGAACCTAAACTTGCAAGGTACCAGTCTGCGCTTCCACAATAGCATTCATTTTGTATGACGTACTGTTTATGCTACATTGGAATCTAATGCACTGGCCTTCAGATGCTGTATCACAATAGGTTCTAAATTCTGAGTGCAACTGACCAAAACTTCTACAATAGAAAAGAGGGTTCCAATTTCTGTGCAAACCCTGTGATAAGCTGATGCCAGATTTCGCTATTTTCCTTGACACTAGTTCAAGGCTTTCAGCAGGTTTTGTGACATAACAAATAGTTTAATGTGTATAACAGTGTTACTGTATAGGCTGTCCTGCATGAAAACTGCAGCATGACATGTATGACCTCACTTTTTGGTGAGCTGGCACCTGTACTGCCTTTGTGCCCATGTCTCACCATGTGTAAATTCTACCTCTGTTCTATCCTCTGCCTTACACATAGTCAGTATCTGAATTAGTAACTGCAAGTTTGAAACTGACTGACTATACAGTTTCATCTTACTGTCTTCTTACTATATTCTCACTGTTAGGCCATTCTGTTCTTCCATTTTGGAAGAAGAAAGGCATCAGGGTGAGATTGTGTAGATAAAAGATGCATGCTTACACCATCGGCAGTTTGTAAAGCAGAAAGGATTTAGCGATTGGTGGAAGGAGGATGTGAGTTCTGAAGAAGGGTCACTGGACTCAACACTTTAACTCTGCTTTCTCTTCACAGATGCACACAATTTTTTTTATGGATTAAGTGAGGTAATTAAACTTTCTTCACTCCTGCGTCCAGCTCCTTGGTGCATGGTAATGACCTCAATGTATATTCCTTTTGTCTTCAGGCTGTGCGTCTGGAGGGCACATTGACCTCCTAAGGTTCAGGATCTCTCATCTCCTTCCCACTTCCTCCACCAAGGCTTCTGGAGCAGTATCTGAAAACCTTGTGGTCTGTGTAATTTTGCATCTTTCTCAAATTTTCTTAGGTCAGAAGTACTTCCTGCGTGACTCAGTACCTGTTATTAAGTAATTCGAATCATTCACGGTACTGGCCCTCTGTGTTGAAGCTGAATCCTTGACACCGCTCATCATGTCACATGAACTATTTGCTGGATCTACTGCCATGACCATCTTTCCTGAAAGACCTGCTTGGCCTAGTATGGTATAGGAAAACTATATGCTAATCTAACAAGAGGTTCTTATCCTAAACAGAAAGCAGTTTATTCTAATGATAGTAATTATGTACACTGACTTATTAGCTTGTGTAACAATGTTTCAGTGCAAGAACCAGATGGTAGGTCTTACTTCTTTGAAATCCTGAGCTGCTCTCCCACTGAATGCATACAACATCCTTATATTGGGCACTGTTTAAGGCATTCCTCAGCATTAAGCCTTCTGGATCCTTACACTTCAGTGTCCAACCAACAACAACTAGCTTAATGCTGGCTGGGCACTGAAACTATGCAAGTAAGTAGACAGCATGCAGTTAGGCCTGGACCGCAATCAATGAGCTAAGATCACAATAACTGAGCCCATTTTTGCATGTTATCAAACCTGACTCAGTTTACTTAGTTCATTCATTTTTGAGACATGGGTGTTTCCAACAGGATTGGCATTCATTGTCGATAGGCTGTCCTTAAGATTGTGCTGATAGCAGACATTTTGAATTGTTACAGTTATAGTATGAATGAAATATTAGATAAGGGAGATTCAAGAACAGCTGTTTTTTGTTCCTACTTCTACATAAAACTAAGTTATTTTTCAGTGGATACTTCAGCTTTAATATCATGAAGCAAAGTGGGATTAAGAGTGCACAGGGATGAATTTTCTTTTAAATAGCAACTTACAAGCTATTAACAACATTTTGCAACTCATCCCTTCTTATATCTTCCAAGTCAAGTTTGCACAAGTAATAAAGAATAAAAGCTACACACTAAATGAAGAGAATGAAGACTGGGGAGCAGTGTTTGGAAGAGGAGCAAAGGGGAAATAGCTTGAAAGACGTTACAATGCTGCTACAGCAACATTGGTGGAAGAATGTCAGGAGACAGTGACAGTGACACCTACAACTTCTTATGGAGCAGGTTCTAGAGCTTAATCTGTGGTCACTGGAGATACCAGGCCCATATCTTATAAGGAAGGAGGCATGTTTATCTGTTTCACTCTTATGTAGCCTTTACATGTCATTTTAAAGATGCCAGCATCTGGCTTCTGATAATTTTCCAAACAAATTTTTTCATGATCCATGGGTTCAAAGCATTAAAAGTTAGCCCCAAAGAAAGCAAAAGAAACAATGTTAAAAGAATGTAATTTGAAAAGAAAAAGATGTTAATCCCAGAATACAATATATTGCATTACATCTGAATTACAGCTCTTCTTTAGAGATTAGTGCATAAAGCAGAATCTTAGAAGGACCTCGGCCTATCCCACTGATCCACATTCTAAAATTAGTAATGTGAACCAGTCACATTTGAAGATGTGATAGGTTTCTTGCATGCTAAGCCCTGGTTCAGCTGTCTTCTTTGCATCAAATTACAACGCAAGGGTATTGTGTTTCTTTACCCAAGGTCAAGATGTGAAGCCCTTCCTATTATTAAATTAATACTTTCCCTCACTGAAAATAAGATATGAATCAAACTTTTTAAAAGTACTCTCTTGCCACATCAAGAATTAATTATGCTGTCTACTTCATGCACATTCAGGATTTGTTTTCTTAAGTTAGAGACAAAAAAAAGTCTACTGTGATTCCAGCACCCAAGACAGCAACCATTTACAGTCACTTGCACTACACCGTAATACATTCAGATTCTCCACAACACTTTAACGTGTCAAATACAGAAACAAAGAAACAGACAATTCAATATTTCATTTTCTTTCCTAAATAAGTGAAGCAGTAAGTATTACTAACCAAATGCTGCCATTGTAGAATCATACAGCTGAATGGAGCCCTAAACAAAGAGTCAGGCTTTCTACTTCCTGCTGGGGTATGAAACAGTGAATACAGACTTTGGTTGACTAATGAGAAAGCCAGCCCTTGTCAAATTACAATTTACTACCATATTACCATAATACACTCAATGCACCACTCCCACAATATTACACACCACATTGCCACAATATTAGGTTGCTGAGGTTTATATACTCAAAATATACTTAATATTCAGCTCCTTACCAGCAGCAAGAAAAATATTGACAACATTGTGCTTCCTTAAAAATAATGACCAACAGCAACATATCCCACTGACCCCACCCCCAAACATCCATAAAGTACTCAATAATGTAACTTATATCAGCCAGCAGGAGAGAACTAAATTTTAAACCTTCTTTGTCCAGGCTACTGTGGCTAATGTTTTACAATTAAATATTGTGTTGTTATTATAACTTGCATATTCATTTGCTATTATTATAGGGTTTTGTGCAATGCCACTTTGATAACACTTATGTTTTCATTCAATACATTCAATACATTCTCGATTCCTGACATGGATCAAGTATTGCCATCATTCACATATCTCAATGTAATCATTTCTGGTGCTAGCTAGATGTATATATCAAACTTATTTTCTCATGGAAGCACACTATACTATTGCAGATCTAAATGTCCTCAACTCCTCTTTAAACTAGTGGTACTTGTCTATTGAGTTACTGGTGCTTTGATTTAAAAGGAATATAAAAATCATTGGGCTTTATTTCTGCTTGGCAGAAGAGGTGCAAGTAGCAAACAAACACATTTTTGTCTTGCACATCAGCCAATAGATATCAAGATATTCATCTTTACATTCGATAAAATAGCAGCTATCCTTGATCAATCCATAACATTTTCTCAGACTAATGATGATTAATGTGACACTTTAAACTTTGTGTCCATATCAAAGTATATCATAGTGCCTTATAGCACAGGAGGCCATTTGGCCCATAGTATCTGTGCCAGCATTACAAACTATCCAATTCATCCCATGCATCTACTCTTGCTCATAATCCTTTTATCTGCTAAATTAAGTTCTCTATCCTCTTGGTTGCTAGTCCTCCTACAGTAGAAAGTTTCTCCACACTCATTCCATCAAAACTCTTCATAATTGAGTATGACTATTAATTCTCCTCCCAGCCTGTTTGCTCCAAGGAGAGCAATCCTAGTTTTTCTATAACTAAAATTCTGCATCCCTGGTACCATTGTGGTTATTCTTCACTTCAAGGCATTGACATGCTTCCTGAAGAGCATGCGCAGAATTAGGCACATGGTTAATATTAAAGACCATTCTTTTTTATATATAGAACTAGCAGTAGCCATGTTTCTAAAATGTGATATGACATCAATATTTCTCCAGCCTGTTAAGAATTATACTGCACCTTCATTCAACAAATATTCTTTCAACAGAATACCTGGCAGTGCAAATTGCTAAGCTGATGACTTGACAGATTTTCTCACTTAATCAGATAAGGTAGTAAGATCTATGTTGAAATCTGCACATTTAATGAATTTAACTTTTGTGTTTTCGCAAGATACTCCCAGGATTGTTTATAAATAACATTTTATTGAACAAAATGAGGATACTTATTGCATGCAAAGGCGCAACAATTTCAGAACACAGGAGAAATACTATATGTATTAGAATAGATTATTAATCACAGTCAGTTGAAAACAACTGGTTAAAATATATTTACCATTAGAGATTGGAATCTTTTTATGAAATAATCTGCTGTGGTCAGATTGATTCATGACAATAAACCATTCTAATATTGCAAAATTGAAGAATCATTAATTTGTTTCCATTCATTAATGCAAAAAAAGCTATATTTGACATCTCTGGATCATACATCAATGGAACAAAAGCCCACAGATCTATCATGTGTTTAAAAAGTGTGATCATATCAGGTGGTTATAAATGGAACATGCTCGAAGGCTTTAGAATGCAAAATCACAAACTTGTCAATAAAATTTATTCAATTAGGATATGGTGAACAAACAGTATTATCCCCATTATAGTGCTTCAGAAAGGAATTCCTTTTTGTACACAATTAGCTTTCTTCATCAGTGGCCACCTCAGCTTCTAAAATGTCTAGACAGAATTCAGAATGATGCTGAAAGGGAAAAAAAAATGGCTGAAAAAGTCCTATGTTCGCTGCAGCGGAGTCAGATGGCCACACCCAGTGCTGATCTAGATGCTTTTGAAACATTTGTACAAAAGGATGCTTTCACCCATCCCTGTATCTGTTATTTTACTATGAACAGTGACACAGTATCCACCATAACAAGAGATTTCCTTTACTTACTTCAAACAGAATCCTCAACATACAAATATCTGACAAAAAAAATGAGGTAACAAAAAAGAGTGTATATAAATCTGCTGTTAATTCTGATTACAACCAAGGATGAAAGGGCGATTTTGTCTGTTTACAGAAGGCAGGCTGAGGAGAAAAACACAGCTTTCCTCCATGGGTGTGTCCAATTGTAAAGTAATTCTCTACAGCTATACTGCTCAAAATGAGACGGACGATTCCAAAGACAAATAACAAGCATTAATTCTAATATAATCATAATGCAATTTATTTTGCTTTGACATTAATACCTAACTATTATGGACATATGAAATTCCAAACAAATCTCCCTGCGAGGATAGTAATGCAATCAAGAACACAGCAATACAAAATATTATTCATGCTTTCTTTCAACAAAATGTTTTTTGAAAACATAATCTGCGCCACACCTACCAACAGTAGCACATTGCACAACAAACCACAGCTTTGCTGCAATAAGCAGCAAGTGAAAGGCCCACAGGTGAACAAAGCATATTTAGATGCATCTTAATACAGAAACCACCCTCCCTGATCCAGTTCTTTCAAAACATGTAAGACAATTAAGTACCATGGTTCTTCCAGCAACTCCACAGGCATTCCATCTTCGCTGAATCTGCACTGGTCTGCATCTTGGGACATCAAAAATCTCGGCTATTTCTACCACCAGATTTTTTAGTTAGGCATTCCAATGCATTTATAGGGTGAAGTGCGTACTGGCAGGAGACTGGTGTAAGCAGAACAGGGATAGGGGAGGGCAATATGTAAACGCTGCAGTCTTCACTGCAGCAAATCAGCACTGCGATACAATTGCCCTAGGGAATGCTCTTCCTTTGAAACAAAATGCAAATCTCTTTTCAAATTAAAAGCAGCTGCCTCACCAAGACTTAGGGTAAGCTATTCAAGTGATTAATCAAATCTGATGGCAGAACACCATGAGTAATTAAAAAATAAACCGATATTATGCATTATTATTTAAGGCTATTGGTTTCTGTATACAGAACAAAAAATATTTTATTGGCTATCACTAAATTACAAAGTTTAACTGCTCAGTTTCCCAAACTATTGTCATCATTGTTGATATTGACCACCTGTACCACATGCACTGCATCGTAAAATATGAATTCAATGACTTTTAACATGAAATTAATTTGTAAGTCAGCAGCCAAGGCACACAGCCACAAGACAAAATCTGAAAATGTTAGCCCCTTGTAAACACAATATATCTACACTTTGCTTAGTTTAAACTCTTTATTGACCAAATGTACAACTAAATACTTTTTAATATGACTATATTGAATAGCAATTACTTTTGAAATAAACTTGCAGCAGTATTTTGCAGCCTTTATTTAAAAATCCACTAAATAATGTGTTTACTTCAAACCAAATATAAAAAATATTATAATTGACTTATGTCAATATAATATTTTACAAACACATTACACAGATATGTTACAGATAGAATTGGTTCTGTTTTTCAGCGTATAAATAGCAGGCATAATGTATGTTAGAAAATGGGTAGAGCAATTTTTTTATGCCTTAGACTGGTATCCATGGAAACGGAAGCAACCAAAATGCAGGGAAAGTGTGTTGATTCACTTGACTATCAGGAAAAATGAAAATCATTACTCACATTAAGGAGAATCGATAAACAGAAACAAAATGCTGTGATCTACATAAGAAAATAGCATCTTTTAACTGTGCAATGCTTTAATAAATGCCTATTCTAATTGATCCAATAGCAGTATGAAATTGTGATTCTAATAGAGCAGAACAACCATTTCCAATCAGGGCGAGGTAAATTATAAAATTCAATATGTAATCATAAAACTGGTACCAATGGGGTCAAATGGCATAGACGTAGTGTCCCTATTTCAAGGCCAAAAGGTCCAGATTCAAGTCCTATCTGCCCCAGAGGTGAGGCATTACATATCTGAACAGATTGATTAAAATAATATCAAACTGGTACCATCATTTACATTACAGATCTGTTTTTTTCACTCATGTAATGTTCCATTCAGTGGAGATATTCAGCACAGGTCTCGACTATAAAAACATATGCACCAAAATGCACATTGCATCCCTCTCGTCAGGCAAGTGTTCGAAGAGCTGTACCTTTGGGATCAATACTGAATCTAATATAGTTCTTGATATTTATACTGCTGATGCTGACTTGACCATTAGCAGCATAATTTTGAAATTTCCTGACAATGTAAGTGCCTTGGTGAATGCTAAGGAATTTCTGTAAATAAGTTCAGGAAGATATACATAAATTATGGTGTAGGACTTACAATTTGAAGATGCAATTAAATGTGAGACAATGTCAGATATTGAATTCAATGAGAAAATCTGAGGTAGTTGTGTATATGCTGAATGGAAAGATGATGATGTGCGTAGTGAAAGAGACATCTAGGACAGGGCCAACATTCCAAGTGGGGATTACAAACTGAACTTTTGGAGACCCGGGTTTGGAAACAGTAATGGGTGCTATTCAGCTCCAACAGGTTACAACTGCAGCACAGGTTATAAACTGCGGGATCATTGGAATCTCTTTTGCAGTAGAAGTAACCTGTACAAGAAGGACAGATTGTACCTAAATTGGAAGGGGACTAATGCACTGGCAGGGAAATTTGCTGGAGCTGCTTGGGAGGAATTAAACTAGTAAGGCTGGCTGGGGGGGGTTACAACCCAGGGAGATAGTGAGGAAAGAGATCAATCCAAGACTGATACAGTTGAGAACAGAAGCGAATCAAACAGTCAGGGCAGGCAGAGACAAGGTAGGACTAATAATCCAAACTGCATTTACTTCAATGCAAGGGGCCTAACAGGGAAGGCAGATGAACTCAGGGCATGGTTAGGAACATAGGACTGGGATATCATAGCAATTACAGAAACATGGCTCAGGGATGGGCAGAACTGGCAGCTTAATGTTCCAGGATAAAAATGCTACAGGAAGAATAGAAAGAGAGGCAAGAGAGGAGCGGGGGTGTTGGCAATTTTGATAAGGGATAGCATTACATCTGTATTGAGGGCAGATATTCCCGGAAATACATCCAGGCAAGTTATTTGGGTGGAACTCAGAAATAAGAAAGGGATGATCGCCTTATTGGGATTGTATTATAGACCTCCTAATAGTCAGAGGGAAATTGAGAAACAAATTTGTAAGGAGATCTCAGTTATCTGTAAGAATAATAGGGTGATTATGGGAGGGAATCTTAACTTTCCAAATATAGACTGGGACAGCCATCTTGTTCAGGGTTTAGATGGAGAGGAATTTATTAAGTGCGTACAAGAAAGTTTTCTGATTCAGTATGTGGATGGTGCAAAAGAGAAGGTGCAAAACTTGACCTACTCTTGGGAAAGAAGGCAGGGCAGGTGTCAGTGGAAGAGCACTTTGTGGCCAGCAATCATAATTCTATTAGATTTTAAATAGTGATGGAAAAGGATAGACCCGATCGAAAAGCTGAAGTTCTAAATTGGAGAAATACCAATTTTGACGGTATTAGGCAACAACTTTCAAAAGCTGATTGGAGGCAGATGTTTGCAGGTAAAGGTACGGCTGGAAAATGGGAAGCCTTCAGAAGTGAGACAACGAGAGTCCAGAGAAAGTATATTCCTGTCAGGGTGAAAGGAAAGGCTGGTAGTTATAGGGAATGCTGGATGACTAAAGAAATTGAGGGTTTGGTTAAGAAAAAAGAAGGAAGCGTATATAAGGTATAGATAGAATAGATCGAGTAAATCCTTAGAGTAAAAAAGCAGTAGGAGTATACTTAAGAGGGAAATCAGGAGAGGCAAAAAGGGGACATGAGATAGCAGTGGCAAATAGAATTAAGGAGAATCCAAAGAGATTTCACAAATACATTAAGGACAAAAGAGTAACTAGGGAGAGAATAGGGCCCCTCAAAGATCAGCAAGACGGCCTTTGTGTGGAGCTGCAGAAAATGGTGGAGATACTAAATGAGGATTTTGCATCATTATTTACTGAGGAAAAGGATATGGAAGTTACAGACTGGAGGGAAATAGATGGTGACACCTTGCAAGTGCTGGATATCTTGGAACGCATAAAGGTGGATAAATCCCAGGACCTGTTCAGCTGTACCCTAGAACTCTGTGGGAAGCTAGGGAAGTGATTGCTGGGCCTCTTGCTGAGATATTTGTATCATCGATAGTCACGGATGAGTGCCGGAAGACTGGAGGTTGGCTAACGTGGTGCCACTGTTTAAGAAGGGTAGTAAGGACAAGCCAGGGAACTATAGACCAGTGATTGTGGTTCTGTTCGTCGAGCTGGGAATTTGTGTTGCAAACGTTTCGTCCCCTGTCTAGGTGACATCCTCAGTGCTTGGGAGCCTTCTGTGAAGCGCTTCTGTGATGTTTCCTCCAGCATTTATAGTGGTTTGTCTCTGCCGCTTCAGGTTGTCAGTTCCAGCTGTCCGCTGCAGTGGCCAGTATATTGGGTCCAGGTCGATGTGTTTGTTGATAGATTCTGTGGATTAGTGCCATGCCTCTAGGAATTCCCTGGCTGTTCTCTGTTTGGCTTCACAGGAGACTCCCAAGCACTGAGGATGTCACCTAGACAGGGGACGAAACATTTGCAATACAAATTCCCAGCTCGGCGAACAGAACCACAACAACGAGCACCCGAGCTACAAATCTTCTCCCATCCTTATAGACCAGTGAGCCTGACCTCGGTGGTGGGCAAGTTTAGATTAGATTAGATTAGATTACTTACAGTGTGGAAACAGGTCCTTCAGCCCAACAAGTCCACACCGACCTGCCGAAGCGCCACCCACCCATACCCCCACATTTACCCCTTACCTAACACTACGGGCAATTTAGCATGGCCAATTCACCTGATCCGCACATCTTTGGACTGTGGGAGGAAACCGGAGCACCCGGAGGAAACCCACGCAGACACGGGGAGAACGTGCAAACTCCACACAGTCTGTCGCCTGAGTCGGGAATTGAACCCGGGTCTCAGGCGCTGTGAGGCAGCAGTGCTAACCACTGTGCCACCGTGCCGCCCGAATTTGTTGGAGGGAATCCTGAGGGACAGGATGTACATGTATTTGGAAAGGCAAGGACTGATTAGGGATAGTCAACATGGCTTTGTGTGTGGGAAATCATTTCTCACAAACTTGATTAGAGTTTTTTAAGGAAGTAACAAAAAGGATTGATGAGGGTAGAGCAGTAGATGTGATCTGTATGGATTTCAGTAAGGTGATCGACAAGATTCTCCATAGGAGATTGATTAGCAAGGTTAGATCTCACGGAATACAGGGAGAACTAGCCATTTGGATACAGAACTGGCTCAAAGGTAGAAGACAGAGCGTGGTGGTAGAGGGTTGTTTTTCTGACTGGAGGTGTGTGACCAGTGGAGTGCCACAAGGATCGGTGCTGGGTCCTCTACCTTTTGTCATTTACATAAATGATTTGGATGCGAGCATAAAAGGTATAAGTTAGTAAGTTTGCAGATGACACCAAAATTGGAAATGTATTGGACAGCAAAGAGGGTTACCTCAGATTACAACAGGATCTTGACCAGATGGGCCAATGGGCTGAGAAGTGGCAGATGGAATTCAATTCAGATAAATGCAAGGTGCTGCATTTTGGGAAAGCAAATCTTAGCAGGACTTATACACTTAATGATAAGGTCCTAGGGAGTGTTGCTGAACAAAGAGTCGCAGGTCGACAGGATAGTGAAGAAGGCATTTGGTAATGCTTTCCTTTATTGGTCAGAGTATTGAGTACAGGAGATGGGAGGTCATGTTGCGGCTGTAGGTTAGGTTGGTTAGGCCACTGTTTGGTTAGGCCACTGTTGGAATATTGCATGCAATTCCTATCAGAAAGATGTTGTGAAACTTGAAAGGGTTCAGAAAAGATTTACAAGAATGTTGCCAGGGTTGGAGGATTTGAGCTATAGGGAGAGGCTGAACAGGCTGGGGCTGTTTTCCCTAGAGTGTCAGAGGCTGAGGGGTGACTTTATAGAGGTTTACAAAATTATGAGGGGCATGGATAGGATAAATAGACGAAGTCTTTTCCCTGGGGTTGGGGAGTCCAGAACTAGAGAGAATAGGTTTAGGGTGAGAGGGGAAAGATATAAAAGACACCTAAGGGGCAACTTTTTCACACAGAGGGTGGTACGTGTATGGAATAAGCTGCCAGAGGAAGTAGTTGAGGCTAGGACATTTGCAACATTTAAAAAGGCATTTGGATGGGTATATGAATAGGAAGGGTTTGGAGGGATATGGGCCGGGAACTGGTAGGTGGGACTAGATTGGGTTGGGATAACTTGTCGGCATGGGCTAGTTGGACCAAAGAGTCTGTATCCATGCTGTACATCTATATGACTGTATGACTTCTGCTCTAAAAGGCTCCCGCTCTCACAGACCCCCTACTCCTCTCTTACAATTCTCACTGAGGTTCGCAACAAATCTTCAAATGTGAAATATGAGCTCACATGGAGATGAAATTTGGGAAGCACTAATCTCAGGATTAAGCTACACAAGAATTGTATTTTGCTGATTTTGGAATCCTGGGAAAAAAAATTCACTTTGTGTACCATCTCTTTGCTACTTTTGGACCTCAAATAGCACTAATGCTGTCCATGAACTCAACTGGGTTGTCTTAATTTTAGAATTTGGCCTGTCACTGCTTTCTCTGATTTTTTTGTCTCTGCTGTAAATGATGTATCCTAAGCTGAGCTCGTTTATATTTGATTCTATGGTTTCCAACCTGCTTTGAGCAGAATGATGATACTATTCAATCAGATTCTAACCTCTGGCTTCAACATCTTTGCTTCTTTGAGGACCTTCTCCCTCTCTCATGCACACACACTCTCTCACCTGGTGTGGCTCCTATCTTTCATTCTAAGTGACCCAGACATGAATGTATATGAATAGACTAATGTAGTCAGTCATCACCAAATCTGGTAAGACCACATCCAAAACCAGTGAGATTTGCTCACTGCTTCGGAATCATGCTAGAATGAAAACATGTCCTCTGCCTTCTTGATTGTTTCCAGAGACCCTTACCAGCCCCTTCCACTCAACAAATGCAAGGAGTTCATGGTCTCTTTTATTAAGATTGAGAACATTTTTTTCAGCTGTCTGTATGCACTTCTTCCCTCTCTTTCCTTTGTCCACTAACTCAAACCTTCCTCCGGTGGTCCTCCCTCTCTGCCCTAGTCCTAAACATATTTTTCTTTTACTTAATTCCCATCACCTCTCATTCCCTTTACTATCTCATCTTGTCTGAGACCGTCTTCCTTCTCATTTGACCCTATTCCTGCTGAACGTCCCTTCATGGACCCTACACAGCTGACATCAATAATTCCTTTCGCTCAGATACAAACAGATGAACAATAATAGGTAAAGGCCCTCTGATCCATCCAGCCTGTCAAAAATAATTGTAACTTTTTTTGTGACATGATATTTTATGTTTTCCATGTCACCCAAAATCACCTCTTGGGAGAGGAGTAAAACCATAAAAAACAATGAAACTCAATTGGACAGAAAGAAAATCTGGGAAAGTCCTCTCGGCTTTACCTCAATGACTCAAAACTAGTCTGGGAAGTGAATTCTGTGAACTATCTACCTTCCACAAGTGCTGGAATGGTCTTTTATGTTGTTCCTCCAAGCCAGGTTTGGAAGGGTGTGGAGGGAAAGAGGGCATTCAGTCAGGCAGGAAGGTGGCAGATGGGGACTCTGATTAAAGTCTTCCCACTCTGCCACTAACAGAACAAGTGATTAATGCCCACTATGGGTCTCATTTCTTTGCCACTATAATTACGCCAGCAGCAGGTAGGCCTGTCACCATCCATGCTTCGGGATATGGAAGCCTGTGTGGGTTGCCTGTGGTCTCTGGGGCTTCTGTAGTTCAGACATTCAGTGTTCAAACAATGTACTAGGTGTCAGGAAGGAGCTTTCCTTCAAAAGCCACTCTCTTGCCTAGCTGCCAATGACTCTACACATCTCACAAAACTCCTCCCACTGTCACTTACCTCTGACCACTTTATGATCCTGGGCCTAAAGCAACCAGCATCTTAAAAGTTGTCCTGTTAAGCAAAAGAGCTGCTGGCCTGTGACTTAACACCATGGGAATGCTGATCATGTGGAAGGCCCACTAATGGTGTGTTAATTGGATGTTTGGCTTTGTAAGTTATCAGGCCTTTTCCAAAGGAGGCAATGTTTGCAATATCTACTCAGAGGTCCAGATCTTGTCCAAAAAAGTCAGTGAATCAGTAAACACTGCAGAGAATGGTCCCCTCTGTTACAGAAAGGTAGGAACCATCTCTTGACATCTAACCATGATCTAGATTTGCATAGCTATAGTTTATGATTCTTGGTTCTCCCTAAGCCATGGAATTGGAAACAATTGTCACCTTGAACACAATCAGATCATTCTTAAGTGTTTATCTCTTTTAAAGTATAAAATTTCAATTCTGTTAGCCTTATTGGTTACAAAAGACACTTCATGGTGGAAATTGCTGAAATGACCTCTTCTGATCGATGCTGATGGTTTTACTGGACAAATCAGATTCCAGAGTGAAAGCTGGCTTGAGAAACATTAAGTTTTATTTTTACAATTTGATTACCACAGTGATCAGTCACTAAACATACTCCTGTGAATATGCCCATTCACCTTCACTTGTATAACTAACAAGGTCACAAGTGTTTCCATTCTGTGATATTCTTTGGCTTCTCTTGCTCAATTCTAGGCAAAGCTCAGAGCATTTTCCAGCCCTGTCCAATTGCCAATTGTAAAACTACTAAAACAGCTTTACACTGCTTTCAGCACAGAGAGCCCAAGACTGCCAAACCTCAACTGTCCTTCTGCTGCTATAGATCTTTTCTTCTTCTGAACTAAATGTGTTGTGACCTGTTGCCTTTTTTCCTATGGGTTGTAAAAACTTTAATAACACTTCAGTAATTATCTCCCCAAGTAGTTTACCTAGTCATAGAGTCATAGAGATGTACAGCATGAAAACTGACCTTTCAGTCCAACTTGTCCATGCCGACCAGGTATCCCAACCCAATCCAATCCTATTTGCCAGCACTTGGTCCATATCCCTCTAAACCCTTCCTATTCATATACCCATCCAGATGCCTTTTAAATGTTGCAATTGTACAGCCTCCACCATTTCCTCTGGCAGCTCACGTCATACACGTACTACCCGCTGCATGAAAATGTTGCCTCTTACATCTCTTCTATATCGTTCCACTCTCAACGTCAACCTATTCCCTCTAGTTCTGGACTCCCCCACCCCAGGGAAAAGACTTTGTCTATTTACCCTATCCATGCCCCTCATGATTTTATAAATCTCTATAAGGTCACCCCTCAGCCTCCGATGCTCCACAAATAACAGCCCCAGCCTATTCAGCCTCTCCCTATAGCTCAAATCCTCCAACCCTGGCAATATCCTTGCAAATCATTTCTGAACCCTTTCAAATTTCACAACGTCCTTCCAATAGAAGGGAGACCAGAATTGCACATAATATTCTAAAAATGGTCTAACCAATGTCCTGTACAGCCACAACATGACTTCCCAACTCCTGTACTCAATACTCTGACCAATAAAGGAAAGCATACCGAACACCTTCACTGTCCTATCTGAACCTCCAATTACAAGGAACTCTGAAACTGCACTCCAAGGTCTCTTTGTTCAGCAATACTCCCTAGGACCTTACCATTAAGTGTATAAGTCCTGTTCTAATTTGCCTTTCCAAAATGCAGCATCTTTCATTTATCTAAACTAAATTCCATCTGCCACTCCTCAACCCATTGGTCCATCTAAAATCTGACTGAAGATTTGTAGCTCGGGTATCCGTTGTTGTGGTTCTGCTCGCCGAGCTGGAAATTTTTGCTGCAAACGTTTCGTTCCCTGGCTAGGGAACATCATCAGTGCTGTTGGAGCCTCGTGTGAAGCGCTGCTTTGATGTTTCTTCCGGTATTTATATTGGTTTGTTCTTGCCGCTTCCGGGTGTCAGTTTCAGCTGCAGTGATTTGTATGTGGGGTCCAGGTCGATGTGTCTGTTGATGGATCTTCTTGCCGTTTCCGGGTGTCAGTTTCAGCTGTAGTGGTTTGTATATGGTGTCCAGGTCAATGTGTCTGTTGATGGAGTTTGGGGATGAATGCCATGCTTCTAGGAATTCTCTGGCTGTTCTCTGTCTGGCTTGTCCTATGATAGTGGTGTTTTCCCAGTCAAATTCATGTTGCTGGTTGTCTGAGTGTATGGCTACTAGAGATAGCTGGTCGTGTCGTTTTGTGGCTAGCTGATGTTCATGGATGCGGATTGTTAGCTGTCTTCCTGTTTGTCCTATATAGTGTTTTGTGCAGTCCTTGCATGGTATTTTGTAAACTACGTTAGTTTGGCTCATGCTGGGTATTGGGTCCTTTGTTCTAGTGAGTTGTTGTCTGAGCGTGGATGTTGGCTTGTGTGCTGTTATGAGTCCTAAGGGTCGCAGTAGTCTGGCTGTCAGTTCTGAGACGCTCCTGACGTATGGTAGAGTGGCTAGTCCTTTTGGTTGTGGCATGTCCTCGTTCCTCGGTCTATCTCTTAGGCATCTGGTGATAAAGTTGCGTGGGTATCCGTTTTTGGCGAATACCTTGTATAGATGTTCCTCTTCCTCTTTTCGCAGTTCTGGTGTACTGCAGTGTGTTGTGGCCCTTTTGAATAGTGTCCTGATGCAGCTTCGTTTGTGTGTGTTGGGGTGGTTACTTTCATAGTTTAAGACTTGGTCTGTGTGTGTTGGTTTCCTGTGTACCCTTGTGGTGAATTCTCCGTTGGGTGTTCTCTCTACTAACACGTCTAGGAATGGGAGTTGGCTATCCTTTTCCTCTTCTCGTGTGAATCGGATTCCTGTGAGTGTGGCGTTGATGATTCGGTGTGTTTTTTCTATATCTGTGTTTTTGATGATTACAAAGGTGTCATCAACATATCTGATCCAGAGTTTGGTATGAACAAATCAACGGAACACCCATGGGATCACCAATCTCGGGACTCATAGCAGAGGCAGTTATGCAAAGGTTAGAACATACAGCCATACCACAAATCCAACCCAAACTCTGGATCAGATATGTTGATGACACCTTTGTAATCATCAAAAACACAGATATAGAAAAAACACACCGAATCATCAACGCCACACTCACAGGAATCCGATTCACACGAGAAGAGGAAAAGGATAGCCAACTCCCATTCCTAGACGTGTTAGTAGAGAGAACACCCAACGGAGAATTCACCACAAGGGTACACAGGAAACCAACACACACAGACCAAGTCTTAAACTATGAAAGTAACCACCCCAACACACACAAACGAAGCTGCATCAGGACACTATTCAAAAGGGCCACAACACACTGCAGTACACCAGAACTGCGAAAAGAGGAAGAGGAACATCTATACAAGGTATTCGCCAAAAACGGATACCCACGCAACTTTATCACCAGATGCCTAAGAGATAGACCGAGGAACGAGGACATGCCACAACCAAAAGGACTAGCCACTCTACCATACGTCAGGAGCGTCTCAGAACTGACAGCCAGACTACTGCGACCCTTAGGACTCATAACAGCACACAAGCCAACATCCACGCTCAGACAACAACTCACTAGAACAAAGGACCCAATACCCAGCATGAGCCAAACTAACGTAGTTTACAAAATACCATGCAAGGACTGCACAAAACACTATATAGGACAAACAGGAAGACAGCTAACAATCCGCATCCATGAACATCAGCTAGCCACAAAACGACACGACCAGCTATCTCTAGTAGCCATACACTCAGACAACCAGCAACATGAATTTGACTGGGAAAACACCACTATCATAGGACAAGCCAGACAGAGAACAGCCAGAGAATTCCTAGAAGCATGGCATTCATCCCCAAACTCCATCAACAGACACATTGACCTGGACACCATATACAAACCACTACAGCTGAAACTGACACCCGGAAACGGCAAGAAGATCCATCAACAGACACATCGACCTGGACCCCACATACAAATCACTGCAGCTGAAACTGACACCCGGAAGCGGCAAGAACAAACCAATATAAATACCGGAAGAAACATCAAAGCAGCGCTTCACACGAGGCTCCAACAGCACTGATGATGTTCCCTAGCCAGGGAACGAAACGTTTGCAGCAAAAACTTCCAGCTCGGTGAGCAGAACCACAACATTGGTCCATCTGATCAAGATCCCATTGTACAATGAAGTAACCTTCTTTGCTGTCCACTACACCTTCAATT
The DNA here is from genome assembly GCF_020745735.1 of Hemiscyllium ocellatum. Classification (NCBI taxonomy): domain Eukaryota; kingdom Metazoa; phylum Chordata; class Chondrichthyes; order Orectolobiformes; family Hemiscylliidae; genus Hemiscyllium; species Hemiscyllium ocellatum. Next base: position 86,204,225 of record NC_083408.1, read on the forward strand.
TTGGTGTAATCTGCAAACTTATTAACTATACCTCCCATGTTCACATCTAAATCATTTACATAAATGAGGAAAAACAGTGGGCCCAGCATTGATCCACTACTGGTCACAGGCCTCCAGTCTGAAAAACAACTCTCCACTACCACCCTCTGTCTTCTACCTTTGAGCCAGTTCTGTATCCAAATGGCTATTTCTCCCTGTATTCCGTGTGATCTAATCTCGCTAATCTTCCTCTACAATGTGGAACTTGGTCGAATGCTTTGGATATTTGAATAATTTCAAAATATTTATTTAATATCTCCCCCATTTCCTGTGGCTCCACGCACAGACTGCTTTGCTGATCTATGAGGAGCCCTGTTCTCTCCCTAGTTACCCTTTTGTCCTCAATGTATTTGTAGAGTCCCTTTGGATTCTCCTTAACTCTGTTTGCCAAAGCTCTCTCATGTCCCCTTTCTGCCCTCTTAAGTGTGCTCCGACTGCATTTATACTCTTCTAAGGACTCTCTCGATCTCGGTTCCACCCTAATAACTTTCCTGGACATATCTCCAGGAATATCCTCCCTAAGTACAGCTGTAAAGCTATCACTTCCTAAAACTCCTTCCGCCTTCCTCTTTTGCCCCCTTTTAATCCTTCCAATAGCATTTGTATCCTGGAACATTAGGCTGCCAGTCCTGTCTATCCCTGACCCACGTCTCTATAATTGCTATGATATCTCAGTCCCATGTTCCTAACCATGCCCCAAGTTCATCTGCTTTCCCTGTTAGGCCTCTTGTATTGAAATAAATGCAGTTTAATTTATTAATCTCACCTGTTCTCTGCTTTGTTCCCACCTGCCCGGACTGTTTGACTCACTCCTTTTCCCAACTGTATGAGGCTCAGACTGATCTCTTTCCTCACTATTTCCTGAGTCCCAACGCCCCCCGCCCCCCCACACCTTACTAGTTTAAATCCTCCCAAGCAGCTATAGCAAATCTCCCTGCCACTGTATTAGTCCCCTCCCAATTCTTCTACAGGTCACTTCTATCCCAGAAGAGATTCCAATGATGCAAAAATATGATCCCTTCTCCCCTCCATTTCCACACATTTGTCTGCTTTATCCTCTTATTCTTACCTTCACTAGCTCATACACCAAGAGTAATCCAGATATTACTACCCTCAAGGACCTCCTTTTTAAATTCCTGCCTATCTTTCCACATTCTCCCTTCAGAATCTCATCTTTTTACCTTCTTATATTGTTAGTTCCAATGTGTACAATGACCTCCTGCTGGCCCTTCTCCTCTTTGAGAACATTCTGCACCCTCTCCAAGATATCCTTGATCCCGGCAGAAGGGAGGCAACATACCATTCTGATTTTTCATTGCCAGCCGCAGAAACGTCAGCCTGTGCCTCTGACTAGAGTGTCCCCAATCACAATCAATCGCTTGGAATCTTATGTACCCCTCATTACATTGCAGCCATTCCCGGTATCAGAAACTTGACTGTTCATGCTACATTCCACTGAGGGTCCATCACCCATTACATTTCCCAAAACCGCAAACTTGTTTAATACGGGGATAGCTACAGGAGATGCCTTTTCCTACCTTTCCTGGAGTTAAATTATTTACTTGACTGTATCTGTGACTTTTCTCCCTTCCTATAACTGCCAGCCATCACACCCCCCCAGCTCATATAAATTCCTTATTATCTTTAACTGCCACTCCAACCGATCCATGTGACCTGATAGGGATTACAACCAAAGACACTTCCTGCAGACATAATTATCAGTAACGTGAAAACTCTCCCTAAACTCCTACATCTGATAGAAAGAGCATATCACACTACTAAAGGCAATCTTTGATCCTTCCCAATCTATAGATCTAGAAAATAGCACCGTTTAAATGCTCTAAGAAACACTGTTCCAGACTAACTTAATACTTATGGTTTAGATTTTTAAAATTTAATCAAGATACAGATATCAATTGAACATATAAATCAAGAAACAAACCACTCTACTCACTATTGTAGATTTACAGCAAGGTTACCCTTAAAAACTATGCACCTATCTGTTCCTGTGCTGTGAGCTCTCCCACACAGGTACCTCCAAGGTCAGCTCTGAATTTCGCTGTTTGTTAAGTTTTCCTATGTCCATGGATACCTGAACTCAAACAGCAAAGGCAGTAACTGTGCAGATTCATGTGGTCATTGCCTTTGCCTGTCCTCCTTTTTAAAATTGACTTTTAAGCCATATCCTTTCTTGGAAATGTTGTTTTGAACTCACAGTTAAAGTGACTTTCAGAACTTTTTTAAAAAATTCACCCTCCGATTTAAAAGCTTTAAGGGGGGTTGACGGCCTAGTGGTACTATTATGGGACTGTTAATCCAGAGACCTAAACAATATTCTGGGAACCTGGGTTCAAATCTGACCACAGCAGATCATAGAATGTGAACGCAAAAGAAATCTGGATTTAGAGAGTCTAATGACAACCACAAAACCATGATCAATTGTAGGGAAAATCCACCTGATTCACGGACCCTCTGGGCTATCAGGGAAGGGTAATAAATGCTGGCCTAGCCAGTGATGTCCTCATCCCACAGATGAACACAACCAACCCATCAAATCCATTTATCTCTATCCTAGAATATAACATTTCCGAACAATAATACAAACCTTTATCAAAGGCTTTCTTTTACAAACTGTTGGCATTGCTATATTTTTTTCAGAGAAATTGGAACCAATTGTGGTCAGGATGTATACCCAGGAAACAAAATATTGAAACAGAAGGTAAAATCTTCATGAGCCATCAGAGCATTTAGAGGTTGAACAGGGAATTTATTGGATGGGCGGCAAAAAAATCAGTTTCCAAACAGCAAGTTAACGTTTTGCTATGAAGATCTCAGAATCTTTCTGATTTGGAGATGCCAGTGTTGGACTGGGGTGTACAAAGTTAAAAATCACAAACCTATTGGACTATAACCTAGTGTTGTGAGATTTTTAACTCAGAATCTTTCAGGCAGGTTGAAACCTGTTTTGTGTTTAATAGCAGGCCTTGAATACACATCAACAGCACAGACCATGGGAAATAGGTTCACTGGCGCCACCTTGAGGCAGTAAAATGGGTAATGTGCGTTTTCACAAACGCATCTACATGTTTGAGGTGTATACCTGGCTGGGGAGGGGCAAAGGGAACGTCTTCCTCTGAACTCCAACGAGTATAAGCTTTTTCATTAACTTTGCTCCTTCATAATGAAGAAAATATTTGTAGTGTAATGAATGAAGCCTCATCAAGTCAATCGTATCATGAGAAGAATCAGTCATAAGCAGTCTTGCTTGTTGTTATTAAACATGCATGGTGTAAGGGTGAAGCCTGACTGGGTTAACAAGATTGCCCAAGGAGGAAGCCACACCAAATGACATGACAAAACCTAACCAGGCCAAGCAAGTGGGGCTCAATTTAAAAGTCTCAGACGGAGATGGAGGTTAGGTAGAAGGAATGGCAGGAAATGAAACTGAAAAGGGTATGGTTGTTGCTAACTCTGGAATAATCCTTGAGAACACAGGGAGGAAACTGGGTGCAGAATGCAATCATAGTGGTAAGGACAAGGCATCAAGGAAGATGGGTGCTGCATATTTAGGGTAGACAGCAGAATGGAATAATTATGTGTTTCAGGAGGTAGAAAGAGCAGATGAATCGAATAAGAAGCAGTGTGAAGCTAAAGCTGGGCAAGAGGTTCTGAATGGAATTGAATGGGTGGGGGAAGATCAGGGATATCAAAGGGTAATAGTAAAATGGTTGATAGTGACATGGGGAGATTTAAGGACAGAGGGGATGTCAGACGAAAGGAGAAGGCAGTGATGGAAGAAAAGTGTAGCATAGCGGTGAGGATCACAGATGAACAAAGAGAATAAAAAAATTGATGACCACCATCTCTCGCCTAAGTTGCCTTGCAAAAGAAACCCTTGCTGAGAATGTGCAGTACAAATAGAAGGCCACCAAGACCTGTTTGCACAGCTAGGGGAATCGAAATCGAAATTGAAAAGTACTATCGTGCAAGCACTCAGTTAAGGGCTTGGTGCTGAAGGGAACTGTATTGTCTCACTGCAAAATAAAAGGTGAATAAGCTCCATCAACTCCTTACAGCACTGTCCCAACCAGGTCCTATGATTCAAGTAATTCTGAGAAAAGGGCATTTAAGATTCATTAATAGTGGTAATCGGGTTGGGGCAGGGTTATTCCACAGATCCAGGCAGAAGTATTCTCAGGTTCGTGTCTCTGAAAGTTAGGGACATGGAAACAAAACCATTATGTGAACTGGATATTTCAAAAGTTGTATGGCTATATAACAGGAGATAATGAAGGTCACCAAGAGTAGCAGTAAGATCTAGTGCAAACAGAATCAGAGATCTGAGGCTCAGGGACTGCAGCTGTGGATTAATAAGCAGCATCAGAAAAGGGACACTAGAGTCTTCAGTCCTAATAAACAGTGTACAGAGAGAGAGATACTGAGGGTGTTGCTATGAATGAAAGAGAATGCTGGAGCCTTCTTCTCATGGCTAGGGATGCCAGCACCTACATCCGCCACCTTCTGCGACCAGGGAGCTGGGAAGAAAGTTAAAGATGATAACCGCATTGAAAATCCTCACCATTGGGTCCTTTCAAACTAAAAGTGAAATCAGTCAGGGCATGCAGGGACAAAGCAGAGAACAAAGTAGGACGAATAAATTAAACTGCATTTATTTAAATGCAAGGGGCCTAATAGGGAAGGCAAATGAACTCAGGGCGTGGTTAGAAACATGGGATTGGGATATCACAGCAATTACAGAAACATGGCTCAGGGATGGGCAGGACTGGCAGCTTAATGTTCCATAAGTCAAACGTTAAGAGGAAGGACAAAAAGGGAGGCAAAAGAGGAGGGGGAGTGGGGTTTTTGATAAGGGATAGCATTACAGCTGTACTGAGGGAGGATATTCCCGGAAATACATCCAGAGAAGCTATTTAGGTGGAACTGATAAATAAGAAAGGGATGATCACCTTATTGGAATTGTATTTATTGATCTCCTAATAGTCAGAGGGAAATTGAGAACTTTGTAAGGAGATCTCAGCTATCTATAAGTATAATAGGGTGGTTATGGTAAGGGATTTTAACTTTCCAAACATAGACTGGGACTGCCATAGTGTTAAAGGTTTAGATGGAGAGGAATTTGTTAAGTGTGTAGAAGAAAATTTCCTGACTCAGTATATAGATTCACCTTCTCGAGGAGGTGCAAAACTTGACCTACTCTTGGGAAATAAGGCAGGGCAGGTGACTGAGGTGACACTTTTGGACAGCGACCATAATTCAATCAGTTTTAAAATCGTGATGGAAAAGGATAGACCGGATCTAAAAGTTGAAGTTCTAAATTGGAGGAAGGCAAATTTTGACAGTGTTAGGCAAGAACTTTCGAAAGTTGATCAGGGGCAGATGCTCGCTGGTAAAGGGACGGCTGGAAAATGGGAAGCCTTCAGAAATGAGATAACGAGAATCGAGAGAAAGAGTTTTCTTTTTAGGGTGAAAGGCTGGTAGGTGTATGGAATGCTGGATGACTAAAGAAATTGAGGGTTTGGTTAAGAAGAAGAAGGAAGCATATGTAAGGTATAGACAGGATAGATGGAGTGAATCCTTAGAAGAGTATAAAGGCTGTAGGAGCATACTTAAGAGGGAAATCAGGAGGGCAAAAAGGGGACATGAGATAGCTTTGGCAAACAGAGTTAAGGAGAATCCAAAGAGATTTACAAATACATTAAGGACAAAAGGGTAACTGCGGACAGAATAGGATCTCTCAAAGATCAGCAAGGCAGCCTTTGTGTGGAGTTGCAGGAGATGGGGGAGATACTAAGCAAGTATTTTGCATCAGTGTTTACTGTGGAAAAGGACATGGAAGAAATAGAATGGAGGGAAACAGATGGTGACATCTTGAAAATTGTCCATATTACAGAGGAGGAAGTGCTGGATATCTTGAAACACATAAAGGTGGATAAATCCCCAGGATCTGATCAGGTGTACCCTAGAACTCTGTGGGAAGCTAGAGAAGTGATTGCTGGGCCTCTTGCTGAGATATTTGTATCATCGATAGTCACAGGTGAGGTGCTGGAAGACTGGAGGTTGGCTCACGTGGTGCCACTGTTTAAGAAGGGTGGTAAGGACAAGCCAGGGAACTATAGACCGGTGAGCCAGATGTGGGTGGTGGGCAAGTTGTTGGAAGGAATCCTGAGGAACAGGATGTACATGTATTTGAAAAGGCAAGGACTGATTAGGGATAGTCAACATGGCTTTGTGCGTGAGAAATCATGTCTCAAAAACTTGATTGAGTTTTTGAAGAAATTACAAAGAGGATTGATGAAGGCAGAGTGGTGGATGTGATCCATGTGGACTTCATTAAGGCATTTGACAAGGTACCCCACGGGAGACGGATTAGCAAGGTTAGATCTCACAGAATGCTAGGAGAACTAGCCATTTGGATACAGAACTGGCTCAAAGGCAGAAGACAGAGGGTGGTGGTGGAGGGTTGTTTTTCAGACTGGAGGCCTGTGACCAGTGGAGTGCCATAAGGATCGGTGCTGGGTCCACTACTTTTTGTCATTTCTATAAATGATTTGGATGTGAGCATAACAGGTATAGTTAATAAGTTTGCAGATGACACCAAAATTGGAGGTGTAGTCAACAGCGAAGAAGGTTACCTCAGATTACAACTGGATCTTGATCACATGAGCCAATGGGCAGAGAAGTGGCAGATGGAGTTTAATTTAGATAAACGGGAGGTGCTGAATTTTGAAAAGACAAATCAGAACAGTCTTTATACACTTAATGGTAAGATCTTAGGGAGTGTTGCTAAACAAAGAGACCTTGGAGTGCAGGTTCAGAGCTCCTTGAAAGTGGAGTCACAGGTAGATAGGATAGCGAAGGCGGTGTTTGGTATGCTTTCCTTTATTTGTCAGAATATTGAGTACAGGAGTTGGGAGGTCATGTTGCAGCTGTACAGGACATTGGAAGGTCAATGTTGGAATATTGCATGCAATTCCAGTCTCCTTCCTCATGGAAGAATGTTGTAAACTTGAAAGGACTCAGAAAAGATTTACAAGGATGTGCCAGGTTTGGAGGATTTGAGCTGTAGGGAGGGGTTGAATAGGCTGGGGCTGTTTTCCCTGGAGCATCGGAGGCTGAGGGGAGACCATACAGAAGTTTATAAAATCATGGGGCATGGATAGGATAAATTGACAAAATCTTTTCCCTGGGGTGGGGGTGTCCAGAACTAGAGGGCACAGGTTTATGATCAGAGGGGAAAAATATAAAAAAGAGACGTAAGGGGAAACGTTTTCTTGCAGAGAGTGGTACGTGTATGGAATGAGCTGCCAGAGGAAGTGGTGGATGCTAATACAATTGCAACATTTAAAAGCCATCTGGATGGTATATGAATAGGAAGGGTTTGGAGGGATATGGGCCGGGTGCTGGCAGGTGGGACTAGATTGGGTTGGGATATTTGGTTGGCATGAACGAGTTGGACCAAAGAATCTATGTCTGTGCTATACATTTCTATGACTCTGTGGCATCTCCCAATCAGGACCTAAATGGATTTGAGGGTTCACCGATACCCTGTACAGGAAAAAGGTACTGTTTGTCTCATGTACCACGGAGCCAGAGAGCAATGGTGCTTGATACTTGGGATTTGTAGCCATTGCTGTTCCCTCAGGTACAAGGAACCATTGACTGCACTCAGCCAGATTCCTGGCCAGGAAAGTGTTTCACTCCCTTAGTGTCCCGAAGAAGAAAATTTCATGGAGTTACCGAGGGAATCAATGCTGTTAATGAGGATGCTGAAGAAGCCATGACAGTACTGAAAATGAGACACACAGGCCTGAGAGAGTCTGGTAGTAGCTGGATTTGAGGAAAATGGCTGCATTAACATATGTTTAGCAATCAGACCTGTGAACTAATCATGGTGCAGAGACATTCCAACCCTCAAGGGAAAATGCTTAGTTTCTACTTATCAGTACGATTTGTACCTGAGGGAACAGCAATGGCTACAAATCCCAAGTATCAGGCACCGTGGCTGTCTGGATCCATAATGCACGAGATAACTGTAACCTTTTCCTGTACAGAATATCGGTGAACCCTCAAATCATTTAGCTCCCGATCATCAGTTTGGAGATATTTAGTGTTACAAGGGGGATTGTACTTAGAGTTTTTTTTTACTTACCGGGATGAAAGCATCATTGGCTAGGCCAGTATGTTGTGCCCATCTGTAATGGCCTAGAGGGCATGAGTCAGCCACATTGTTGTGGGTCAGAAGTCACATTTAGTCCAGACCAGGTAAGAATGGCAACTTCCTTCCCTGGTCAACCAGATGGTTTTTTCTGACAATCAACAATGATTCATGGTTATCCTTAGACTGTTAATTCCAGATGTTGGATCTGGAATCCAATCCAATGTATTGAATTCAAATACCACCATTTGCTGTGGCGGGATATGAACATGGGTCCACAGAACATCGCTGATGTCTCTGGATTAACATTCCTGTTGAAGGTTTTATGCTCAAATCGTCAAATCTCCTGCTCTTTGGATGCTGCCTGACCGGCTGTGCTTTTCCTGCACCACACCTTTTGTCTCTGGATAAACAGTCCAGCGATAATACCATTAGCCCATTGCCTAGCCTTTACTAAGAGATGTATGGCGGCAAAACTATGCCAATTATGTCCCTAATCCCAGACACTTAGCTTCAGTTCCCATTTTCCAGAGATTACGTTCTTCCCCATGGACAGCAAGAATTACTTTTTGCACGATGTGAATGGGTACAATAACCTGTGCCCTCAAGTTCGACCACACAGGAAACAAATAGTCAGAAGTCTTAATAAACTGAAAGAGACCATAACACTGTTGTATAATTTGATAAATTTGGATCAAGTGTCAGATCGTCAAAGTTAACATCTGCGCAGCCAGGGCAACTTCAATGTTGTTTCATCTTTTTGTTCCCACAGCTACATTTCTGTCACCTTGATAACCAAGCTGAGCTGGAAATAGCCACTTACTAAAAGTGGCAAGCATATTCTGGTGGTCTAGGGCCTTCTGGGAGGTAGGTGCAAGGTGGTATGGGAGGGTATCTTGGGAATATCCTGAAAAGTCAATCCCTGGGTGTCTGTTTGCAATGGCACTTCCTTCAGAGGGGATGGGGTACCTGAAGAGAGGTCAAAGTTCTTCAGGCCTCAGTTATTCCTCCTCCTCCAGAACAGCATCAATGAATGGCAAATATCATCACTTACATAACCACATTAGGAGCATCATCACTATTGTATCAGTCAAACAAGAGATTACTGGCAAATTCATTCCTGATCCTCATATTACCTTTTGAACCTTTCTCCTCTCAAGTGTCCCAAGCTGGCTGTTCTGCTGTCAAAGCTGAAATTGGGTAGAGAACCTATGCAGATGGATAACTGGGCTCCTAGGCGGGATATTACCCATTAATAAAGTGTCGCTTGTACCACTACCTGCTTGAGGGAGATAGCTCACCATTCAGAGCTTCCCTTCCAATCAGTGATTTTCCAGCTTAGCTGTGTAGCTGATTTTAACTTTTGAGGAGGCTAAAGAAAGAGGTATCAAATCAAGGTACTTCTGAAAAACATATTGTGGGTGGCACGGTGGCTCAGTGATTAGCACTGCTGCCTCACAGCACCAGGGTCCCAAGTTCCATTCTAGTCTTGGGCGATTGTCTAAGTGGAGTTTGCACATTCTCCCCGCATCTGTGTGCGTTTGCCATGCTAAATTGTCCATAGTGTTAGGTGCATCAGTCAGAGCGAGATGGGTCTGGGTGGGTTAGTCTTCAGAAGGTCGGTATGGACTAGTTGGGCCGAAGAGCCTGTTTCCACACTGTAGGGAATCTAAGCTAAAATCTGAATACGTTTTAATTTAATACACTATGGTCAGGTAGGCAAGTCCCAGTAAATGGAAGGGTGAATCATCAACTCTCAATGTCAAAACCATGGGCCTGGCAAATACCACTGCAGAAACCTTCCATGAGCTATGGACTAGCCAGAGAGGAAGGCCTCATCTAAGAACCTGATGAGTGGCCACCACCCCTTATCTGGTGGAATCCCAAGTGGTAGGAGCCAATTCTGTGCCAGTAAAATACTTTCATGGCATTTTACTCAAAATAGCTATTAATTGGCAAATTAATTTGGTTTAATTGGCTCCTTGCAAATTAATCTTTTGAGTAGGTGGACTTGAATCTCTTCAATGGTAGATGGTAAAATCTAAAATAAAAAGAAATAAAATCTTGTCCAATGGTGACCATATAAACACTGCCAATTATTGTAAAAGCCCATGTGTTTCACAAATGTCCTTTAGGGAAGCAAAGCTGCCATCCTTACTGAGTCTATCCTAATGTGACTCCAGACCCACATATGCTGATTCATGACTACCACTGAGAAATTACGAATAGGAAACAAATGTTGGCCTAGCCAACAATGCCTGCATTCCACGAATGAATGTTTTGAAAAAAACCTTCTGCCTCCAATCTATTTCCACAGAGCACGAAAACCATGTCAAGCGTAAATTTTACCCACATCAGAAAATTGACATTTCAGTGTCTGGAGTTTACTTCCAGCAATGAAGGTACAGTACTTAATGGTTAAAACATAGAATAAAATCTCTACAGTGTGGAAACAGGCCCTTCGGCCTAACAAGGCCACACCTACCCTCTGAAGAGTAATCCACCCAGGCCCATTCCTCTACCCTATATTTACCCATAACTAACCTACACATCCATTAACACTATGGGAAATTTAGCACGGCCAATTCACCTAACCTGCACATCTTTGGATTGTGAAAGGAAACCTACAAAGACATAGGGAGAATGTGCAAACTCCACACAGTCGCCCAAAGGTGGGATTGAACCTGGGTCCCTGGTGCTGTGAGGCAGCAGTGCTAACTACTGAGCCACCCTGGAAGGATGAACATTAATTTTACCTTAATATTAAATATCTTCAACTACTAGCAAGTACCATAGCTGTTAATTTTATGTTTGGAGTCTTCAATTTTAAACCTGTGTGGAGGAATACTTATTAATAATATGAACAAAAATAAGACTGAACTGCATGGATAAAATAAATTGAAACTCTTAATCTTCTGTCAAATCAGACCTAACATTCTCTGCTACACATACTATACATTTTTGTAGGCTTAAACACATCATTAAGAACAATTTTTTAAAATGAAGAAGTCAAATATTAATTTTAGTTCAAGAGTTTTACCAGATTGAATTTTATAGAAATAATAACTTCTCTTTAATATCTATCAGTTCCTTAAAATGCATTATCACAATTCAGCAGGTTTACATTTATTCAATACAGATATTCTAGGCAAAACAATAAACAAAGGTATGTCTGAGAGGATAACATTAACATTCGCACTGTTTTTTCAGAAGCGAAGAAAAATGGGAACAGTAATACGTGAGCGAGGATAATATGAAAATTGAGTCTGTGGTTCATATTCTATTACTGAAAATGAATGTTTTCATTTTTAATATTATTGAAAATAAACAGCAAAATTAGATTTTATTTAGAGATGCAAGAAAGCCATTAAATAATAAAGAAAGCCAAGCCAATAAGCCACATGTGTACTGGGAAAACAAAGTATAATTTTTTTTGTAAACGGACTAGATATTTTCCTCAAATTATTAGGATAAAGTTATGACAGATGAATGACAGAAGGTCTATTTTCATACCGCTGAGAAACTCACCTTCTATATTTTTTACAATGACTTATGCATTCAACAATGATTAATTTAAAATCAGGAAGATGAAGTGAAAAGTACTTAAGTACAGAAATTTGTAAAATTACACAGCAGGAAATGACTATAAGTTTAATTTTTAATCAAATTAAATTAAAAATAATTGAAATAGTTTACAAATTGGCATCTTAAATTACATAAGATTCCCATTCTTGAAAAACAAAGAATAAATGAATGGGCTAAATTCTCCCAATACTCAGCAATAGTGATTACTCATATACAATTGCTGTAGTCATAGATTCATTCCAGGCAGTAAACAGCCTCAGAAACCATTTCTTTATCAAGCTCAGTGTAGCATTAATCAGTCAAAAGCTGACTTGAGCATTTAGTGCTTTTCAACTAAGGAAATTGGGTGGCACAGTGGTTAGCACTGCTGCCTCACAGCGCCAGAGACACGGGTTCAATTCCCGCCTCAGGTGACTGACTGTGTGGAGTTTGCACGTTCTCCCCGTGTCTGCGTGGGTTTCCTCCGGGTGCTCCAGTTTCCTCCCACAGTCCAAAGATGTGCGGGTCAAGTGAATTGGCCATGCTAAATTGCCCGTAGTGTTAGGTAAGGGGTAAATGTAGGGGTACGGGTGGGTTGCGGGTCGGTGTGGACTTGTTGGGCTGAAGGGCCTGTTTCCACGAATTAAAATTTGAATATTTATATAGAGTATTTAGCCAATTGACCTCTTTATTAAAGAAATATGGTGGCAACTATTTTGCTTAGTGCTGATTTTATGGCATTATTTAGTTGACAGGTGAGCTATTCATTACTCTTTCAAAAGCCAAGGCAATATCTGGGATACATTGTGACACAATATTCCTTTCAACTTCATTATCTTCTTGATCACAACATTCAAAAAGATTGTGTGGCATTTAAGAATAAATATTTTTTAATATATAAATCAGAATACTGCAAATGTTTCTATCTAGGCCATCTGTAATGGATATGGGGCCCAGAACAAATCACACTATGCAGGTCCTATCTTCCCGAGGTGAACCATCATCTGCCTCTTGGATGAGACCATCCTGCTCATCTTACCAGCTTTGGCCTCCCTCCTTCTGGCTCCAATCGCTTTTCCTCAGGCTTGAGCTCCAGCTCCAGCATCCCAGAGACTAGCTCATGGCTGCTACTCACCTTCTCGCGGTTTGCCCATTCACAGGTTACTTGTTTGTGAACTTTACATCAGCAAGCATGGGAAGGTGCCATCTCTGATTGGATGAACAACTCCACATGGATTTTGAATCTCCCCAAGCAGTACCTTTCAGAAGGGCATTGGATAAATACTTTAAAGATAAAATTTTACAGGGCTCTAAGGAAAAAGCATGACTGTGTAATTACCTGAGGGCCTCAATCAAAACAGTATAGCTCCCTTCTGTGCTGTGCCATTCAATGATTCAACACAAGCTAGCTTTTAACCAAGGGTTTGGTAATGGCTCACATTTGAATAACCATTCTGCACCTTTGATCCATATATGCTGTTACAGCTAAGAAATTTGAAATATCTGAGCCTTTAATGCTTCAGTTGACCCAGGAACCACAGATCTGTGAAGAAGTGCACCAAACATGCGCTAAACATTATATACAGAAAACAAATGCTTCTGAATTTTGCTCCTGAATGACCTGAATCACATTTTAGATGTGTATCCTTTTTTCCACAAAGATTCTCCTTATGTCCACAGTCAAATCCTTCCAATAATTTAACCAGTTTGATTAAATCATACCTCAATCACTTTTACTGAAAGGAATAGAAGCCAATTTTATGTGGTCTCTGCAGACATTGCTTCGTATTTATTTAGTTCACGAATCTGTCATGACCCCATAACTGCTGGGCAGGTGCCATTTATATTTGACTTGAACCATGCATCCACAATATGAGCATTTGGGGCAGGGCAATGAGATAGGAGTAGCCAGCCCAATCTTCCTCCTTTTAGCAAAAACATTACAGTTTTCAGGGAGGCAGTTGGGAACTCCTATTCTCTGTATTTGCAAGTTAAATTATGAATTTAACTTGAATTCCTGACTGGAAGATCTCTCTCAGTCTAGATTGAGTACGGCATCTCCAATTCAATCACACTGAGCATGGGTACCTTCAGGGTTGTGTGCTTAGTCCACTACTGTTCACCCTGCTGACATACGACTGTGCAGCGGTGCACAGCTCAATCATATTAAGTTCACTGATGACATGACTGCAGTGGGTCTCATTAGCAGGAATGACAAGTCAGCATACAGAGGTGCAGCAGCTAACAGACTGGTGCAGAGTCAACACCTTTCTCTGAATGTGAACAAAATGTAAGAATTGGTTGTTGACTTCAGGGGGGCATGGAGCAACCACTCTCCGTTGGACATTAATGCTCCCCTATCGTGATCGTGAAGAGCACCAAATTTCTTGACGTACACCTGGTGAAGAATCTCACCTGGCCCCTCAATACTAGATCCATAGCCAGGAAAGCCCAGCAGTATCTCTACTTTCTGTATAGGCTGAGGAAAGCCCACCTCCCTCCCCCCATCCTCACTATATTCTACAGAGGGTTCACTGACAGTATCCTGAGCTGCTGCATCATCGCCTGGTTTGGGAATTGCACTGTCTCAGATTGTAAGACCTTAGAATGGATAATGAGGACAGCTGAGAGGATCACTGGGGTCTCTCTTCCCTCCATTACAGACATTTACACCACATGCTGCATCTGCAAGGCTAACAGCTTTGTGGAAGATCCCACACATGCCTCACTCAAACTCTTCACCCTTCTGCCATCTGGCAGAAGATACTGGAGCATTCGGTTTTTAATGGCCAGACTGCAAGTTTCTTCCCCCAAGCCACCAGACTCTTTAACACTGTACGATCACACTGTATTCCATCCGCAATTCTTTGCATGACTTTTCAAATTGTTGCCAAAACAATGGTTTATTAATGATCATTTACTATTACTCGCGGCACGGTGGCACAGTGGTTAGCACTGCTGCCTCACAGCGCCTGTAGACCCGGGTTCAATTCCCGACTCAGGCGACTGACTGTGTGGAGTTTGCACGTTCTCCCCGTGTCTGCGTGGGTTTCCTCCGGGTGCTCCGGTTTCCTCCCACAGTCCAAAGATGTGCGGGTCAGGTGAATTGGCCAAGCTAAAATTGCCCGTAGTGTTAGGTAAGGGGTAAATGTAGGGGTATGGGTGGGTTGCGCTTCGGAGGGTCGGTGTGGACTTGTTGGGCCGAAGGGCCTGTTTCCACACTGTAAGTCTAATCTAATCTAATCTAATCTAATCTAATTACACTGTAATTTGTCCACCACTGTGCCTATTGTCTTGTCAGGAATTACTGTGTTGTCTTACATGTCTTGCACTTTTCTTCTGCACTTTATGATGCCCTGTGTGTGACTGTAGTCCCATGTATTTTGTGTTGTCCACGTAGCACCTTAGTCCTGGAGGAATGCTGTCATGTTTTTACTGTATCAGTTGTAAATGGTGGAACTGACAAATAAAGCTATTCTTGACTCTTGAAGTTTTCCTATTATTCCTTCAACTGAAAATGAAACAATTTGCAATCCTCAAATCTCCTCTTCTCTAACTCCTCTAGATATGACACAGAAAGATAAAGTGCAAAATGATGATTTATTAGACAATATTTTGCAAGATTTTATTATTTTATCATTTCCTGCCAGTTTCATTTCAGGAAGAATAAGCGAGCAAGAGTTTCTGTCTCATTTGATCTGAGAGGAGCTCACAACTTCATATTTATGACAACATTCAGACATTTTTACACCTCTAACATTGCCTGACATTACCTGTCTTAGCTCATCACCTGCTGAAACCCTCATCATGCATTTATTAACTCTAGACATGACCATTCCAATAGACTCTTAGCTGACCTTCCACATTATTCCCCTCAAACCTGAAGCCGTCCAAAATGCTGCTGTGTCTTAATTGGCAGCAACTTCCATTTCCACCTCAGCTCTGTAATCATTTACTTGCTAGTTTTCTGTCAAGCCACATCTCTCCAATCTCTTTCAAATCTTCTGCTCTTCATATCACAATAATCTCTTCCAGTATCACATCTCTCCAAGACACATGCAACCATTTAATAGGGGCCTCTTGAGTATATCTGCTTTTAATTGCTCAAAAATTGGTAAACATGCCTTTAGCTGTCTAGGCCTCAAGCTATGTAATATCTTCCCTGCACCACTCTACTTCACTTGCTTCTTTTAAGAGGCATCTTAAAATCGTTCACTAAACTTATGGCCACCTGACTTACTGTCACCTTAAGTGGTTTCATGTCACACTGTTTAGTAATGTTACGTTGAAACACTTGGGGACATTTCGTTTTGTTAAAGGTACTTATTATGGACCAGCCCAGACCCCCTCAAAACATTTCAAGAAAATAGCCCAGTTGTTTTAAGCAGGTGTAACACACATATTCCAGATGGGGGATGCAGTTGGTCATACCATGTCATCTTAAACAAAACAGAACTTATTTTGAAGATTACTGAATGAAACACAAACAAAAGAGAACTGAATACTGAATAACTTAACCTACCTGAAAACCCAACAGATCATCCCAACCGAATGATGCTGTTCCAAATACTTGCAACAATCCCCAGAAACACTCCTTGGCACAAAAGGAAAAAGCAAACACAGGGTCTTATAGAAGAGATGTCAGAAAGAGTGAGAGAGTGAGAGAGAGAGAGAGAGAGAGAGAGAGAGAGAGAGAGAGAGAGAGAGAGAGAGAGAGAGAGACAGAGAGAGAGAGAGAGAGAGAGAGAGAGAGAGAGAGAGAAAACCATCCAGGACTTGCTTCTTTGGGTTCAGCAGCTTCAGAATGCTACTGCTAAAGAACCAAACCAAATTAGAGAAAAGCTGAGCTGGGAGAAATGGTCACTCCCTTTTCATTGTACAGGTGTTCTTTCAAAACTTAAAAGCCTGTTGCTTGAGGTGGTATCTGTTATCTATAGTCAAACTGGCCCTAAAACCCATCCACTTAGACTTTTCAGAATCTGTGCCTTTTACAACCTCTCTGGGAAAAAAAACCCAAGGTCAACATAACCTTGTTAAAGGAGTAGCATTGTCACAACCACCACATACCCCCCTTAAAAAAATGGACCATCAATATCCAAAGATGGCTTCATTCTAAAATCCCTTAAACTGTTAGTACTCTACAACACACATATACAGTACAATGACAATAATCATGCAAACATACACTACTACATTTTGTCGCAGTCTGTTTTACCCCTGCCACCCAATGCCTCGGTTTCTCATTCAACAATGCGTTAGCATTCACGTTGTCTCATCCTGCCACATGCACAATTTTCAAACTGAATGGCTGTAACAGCAAGCTCCATCTAAACAGTATGGCATTATTGCCCTTAGATTTCTGCATGAACGTCAATGAGTTATGATCAGTGTATACAATTGTCTCAGATATAAATATTGGAATGTTGTAATGCTAGCACCAAGCTCAAAGTCTCCTTCTCAACTGTCAAACTGTTGATGAATGTTCAAATTCTTGGAGGAATACCCAATAGGTCTTTCTACTTACTCATCATTTTCTTGCAAGAGCACAGCATCGACACCCACATCATTTGCATCGATAGCTACCTTGAATGGCTTTGCATAATTGGGTGTGGCTATTACTGCGATAGTGTTTGACACAGCTTTCAGGCTGTCAAATGCCTTCTGACAGTCCGCTGTCCACTGAAACCTCTTGCCTTTCTTTAGCAATTGAGTGAGTGGAGGAGCACACTGCTAAAATTTGGTGCACATTTTCAATAAAATCCACTCAGTCCCAGGAATCATAGTACTGCACTTTTTGTTGATGGTGTGGAAAACTCCCCATTTACCTTTGTTTTTACATTCTGTGGGGCCATTTGTCCATGTCCAATAATATGGCCCACGAAGGTGACTTGGACTTTGGCAAATTCACTTTTAGCCAGGTTTATCACCAAGCCTGCCTTCCGAAGTTGATTGAACAAGCCTGATAAATATTGCAAATGTTCCTTCCACGTATGACTAAAAATCACCAGGTCATCTATATATACACATCACAATTGGGTAACCTGGCAATGACCTTATTGGCTAGTCTCTGAAAAGTGGCTGGCACATTTTTCGTACCAAATGGCATGACTTTAAACTGATATAGTCTATTCGACATTACGAAAGCTGAAATTACCTTTGCTCTTTCTGACAAAGGTATCCAATCATACCCTATGAGCAAGTCCAACTTAGAAACATAAGGTGCTTGTCCAATCTTTCCAACACAGTCTTCCAAACATGAAATCGGATAAGCATCAGTCTTTGTAACTGCAGTGACCTTGTGACAGTTCACACATAACCATAGAGTACCATCTGGTTTTGACACCATTGTTATGAGTGAGCTCCAGTCACTGTAACTCACATCAATTATATCATCTTGGAGCATCTGTTCAATCACCTTTTGTACCTTTGCCACCTTGAGAGAGTTATGCCTGTTAGGATGTTGCTTAGTCGGAATAGCATCTCCTACATCTACATCATGCATAATTACATTAGTACTTCCCAGCTTATTTCCACATATCACCCTATGTGATAGTCATAACTCTTTCAGGTCATTTTGATTTTCCTCTGAAAGGTAAATCAATTTATTCTAATTTTTGACAACTTCCTAACTGACCAATTTAATTTGAGGAATGCCCAATTCAGAATCCTCTGAACTTGTTGTTCCCTCTGTGTTGTAACCAATAACACAGTCTCCTGTGGCTCTCTATCCCTGTCAAAATACCTTTTGACCATATTCACATAACACATTCATATTTCCTTCTGTCTGGAGTCCTTATCAAATAGTTCACCTCACTAAATTTCCTTTCAATTTTATAAGGTCCCCTAAACTTTGCTTTTAAAAGGTTCACCTATCACTGGAAGTAACACTAACACTTTATCGCCAACAGCAAAATTGCAAGTTTTTGATATCTTATCTGCTTCCCATTTTATTGTATGCTGTCATACTTTTATGACAGCCCTCCCTCCTGCACCAGCCTCGCAGCCACGTGTTAAGCTGCATTCGCTGACTGTTCCTCATCTCGTGGCACCAGTAGCAAACCTGAGATCAATACTCTACTCGTCCTGCTCTTCAGCTTCCAACCTAACTCTCTGTAGTCACTTTTCAGATCCTCAATCCCTTTGCTGGCTATATCATTGGTGCCAATGTGTACCACAATTTCTGGCTGCTCACCCTCCCCCCTTCAGAATCCTGTAAACCTGATCAGTGACATTCAGGATCCTGGTACCGGGAAGGCAATACACCCTCTGGGGGTCCTGTTCCTGACCACAAAATCTCCTGTTAATCTGTCTAACTATTGAGTCCCCTATCACTAGCGCTTTTCTATTCTCTCCTCTTCCCTTCTGAGCCAAAGTGGCAGGGTCAGTGCCAGAGACCTGACAACAATGGCTTTCCCCGATAGGCCGTTGAAGAAAGTTGGAATGGAATTAGCAGAGACCCTGTTTGATCAGATGGTCGAGACAAACCAGGACCAGATAGATGACCATGCAGACATCTTTAGCTCAGAGTTATCGCAGAAAGATGAAAATTTAAGCCAATTGTATCAAAAGGCATACACAGGAAAAGAATCCAAATGTATCCCTGAATGTTATTATCTTAACACTGACATCTTAATGAGGACATGGAGACCGTCACATATTCAGACAGATGAAAACTGGGTAACTTTGAAGGCTGAAGGGCCTGTTCTGTGCTGTATGTTCTAAAGATGTAGTTGAATTTTGCCAGACATGTCATACATGTCAGGTATTTAGAAAACCAGAGACAGTAATAAAACCTGCACCTTCAATACCTATTCCTGCATTTGAGGAACCTTTTACAAGAGCCTTAATTGATTACATAGGACCTCTACCTAAAACAAAAAGTGGGAGTCAGTATTTGTTAATAATAATGGATGTGTTGAATAGATTTCCAGAGGCTGTTCCATTATGCAATATCACAGCTAAAAGTATTGGAGAGGAATTACTTTTTCACTAGATATGAGCTACCCACAGAGATATAAACTTTTTCACTAGATATGAGCTACCCACAGAGATATAATCAGATCAAGGGTCAACCTTTACATCAAAATTATTCAAGGAAGTTATGGATAGCTTATGAATAAAACAATTCAAATCATCAAATCATCCAGTGTACCACCCAGAATCACAGGGACCACTAGAAAGGTGGCATTAGATATTAAAGACCATGTTGAGGGCTGATAGTCGAGGCTATCTAGGTAATTGGGATAAGGGAATTCAGTTTGTACTTTTTACAATCAGTGATGCACCAAATTAATCAACCAAATTCAGTCCATTTAAATTAGATTTTGGGCATGAAGTGAGAAGATTACTAAAATGAATTAAGGAGAAGTTTGTCAGAAAGAATTCAGAAACCAGATATTTGGACTGTGTGTCAAATTTTCGGGGATTATTAAATAGAGCAGGGGTGTTGGCTAGACAGCATTTAAAAGTATGAGGAGAAAGTGAGGTCTGCAGATGCTGGAGATCAGAGCTGAAAATGTGTTGTTGGAAAAGCGCAGCAGATCAGGCAGCATCCAAGGACACACTTTCCTCATTCCTGATGAAGGGCTTATGCCCGAAACGTCGAATTTCCTGTTCCTTGGATGCTGCCTGACCTGCTGCGCTTTTCCAGCAACACATTTTCAGCTCAGTATTTAAAAGTATGCAGCTTAACACGTGGCTGCGAGGCTGGTGCAGTAGGGAGGGCTTCAGATATCTAGACTGTTGGGATACCTTCTGGGGAAGGTGGAACCTGTACATGAAGGACGGGCTGCACCTGAACTGGAGGGGAACAAATGTCCTGGGTGGGAGATTTGCTTGTGTGGTTCAGGACGACTTAAATTAGTTTGGCAAGGGGGTGGGAATCAGAGCTACACATCTAAGAGGGGGGTAGTTGTAGATGGAGCAATGACAGGATGGAATGAATCTATCAGAAAGGTTTCTCATGTGATGAAACAAATGTTCCTACTTTTAACGCAAGGAGTGTCAGAAATAAGAGTGATGAAGTTAGAGCTTGGATCAGTACTTGGTGCTATAATGTTGTGGCCATAACGGAGACATGGGTTTCACAGGGGCAGGAATGGTTGCTAAATGTTCCAGGGTTTAGAACGTTTAAAAAGAACAGGGAGGGTGGAAAAAGAGGAGGGGGTGTAGCATTGCTAATCAGAGAGTGCATGACAGCTATAGAAACAAAGGTTGTTGAGGAAGGTTTGTCGACTGAATCAGTATGGGTAAATATTAGGAACAGCAAGGGAGTAGCCACTTAATTGGGGGTTTTCTACAGACTCCCTAATAGCAGTAGAGAGATTGAAGAGCTGATAGGCTGGCAGATTTTGGAATAATGTAGATATAGCAGGGTTGTTGTTATGGGTGACTTTAACTTTCCCAATATTGACTGGAACCACCTTAGTGCAGATGGTTTGGATGGAGCATCAGGTGTGTCAGAAGGGTTTCCTTACTCAGTGTGTAGTCAGGCCACTGAGGGGAAGGGTCATTTTGGATTTGGTGCTCAGCAATGATATGTCTTCTGCAATAATTTAGTTGCCTGAGTTTCCACTGGCTTTTCAACTACAACTATATATGAACCAGCTATATCATTAGCAAGGACAAATTGTATTCCTGGAGCTGAGAGTTTGTCCAGTACTCCTCTCATGATGTCTCCACTCTTCACTGGATACTCTACCCTCGTTTTACATAATTGTGTGTTTTTTGTCTCACTGTGAATTCTTATTACTTGGACCTTTTCTGGCAATAGTCCTTCAGAAGTATATATCTCCTCATCTTACATCATCATAGATTGAGAGGATTCTGTATCTCTTCATATTGTAACCACTTTACCTACTGCACCTGGCCTATGCGAGTAAACTTGACCTGGATTAAAAAGATCTGGCACTTTCTCCTTAACCAACCTTCGACCAGGTTGTACATTCTGGTGCAGCTTTCTAGCTTCCACTGTGCTTTCTGTTACCACTCCAACAAAATTCACTGGCTTATCCCGTTTTCCTACATCTGGCTTCCCAGTGCTTTTCCAAACCCACCAACACTGATTTCATGTGGCCTACTTTATTGCAGTGAAAACACTGGAGCTTTTTAACTTATCCTTCCACTTCAAGTTTCCTTTTTATCCTGTGGTAAGTTATCCATATGATCTTCACCTTTCCCTTTCCACACACGGATTTCTCTTTTCCCTAGTTTCTATCCCTCACGGATTGAAATGAATTTTGGAAGCCAAACTTTGACTTATGGACCAACTCACACTCCTCAGCTATTTCAGCTGTCAATCTTGCTATTTTAACTTCCACATGAGTTCTCCCTACTTCAGGAAGTGAATTTTTGAACTCCTGTCTAAGTGCCAATTTCTGAAGTTCAAACTCCCTCCCTTCCTTTCTTCTCTCTCTTTCTCTTTCCTCTGCTTTTAATCACAATTCAAACTGTTTCATTTCTGTTGCCCTTTCCTTTTCTTTTGTCTCAAACTCTTTAAGTTGCTTCATTTCAATTGAATTTTAGCCACCTCTAAAGCTTCTGATGGCGTTTCCAGCAAATGTAAATGCTGAGCTACTGCTGTAGCTACCTCTCCTTTCCTTACAGAACAGGCAGCTCCAACTCCAGCTTATCTGCTAATTCCAGCAGCTTGGCCTTAACCACCTTTTGTAAAATCCCCAAGGTCAATTCTACCCCCAGAAAACTCGTGGGTGCCTGCAAGAGTCATTGCTATCCCAAGCACTGTTTAAACCAACCAAATTCAACACCTGGAACAAAAGATATTAACCGCTTTCTGCATTAGAGTCCAATAACTCTAATGCTAAATTGGAACTCCCACAAAGAACCTCCAACCTGTTATACACCAGGCCAGACCCCCTCAAAACATTTCAAGAAAGTAGCCCAGACCCTGACTTTGCTAATTGTTTTAAGCAAGTGTAACACCCAAATTCCAGGTAGGATGCAGTCGGTCAAGCTATGTAGTCTTTAACAAAAGAGAATTTATTTACAAGAATGAAACACAAACAAAAGAGAACAGAATACTGAATAACTTCATCTATCTGAAAACCTAATGATGCTGTTCCAAATACTTGCAACAATCCCCATAAACACCCCTTGGCACAAAAGGAAACATCAACACAGTCTTACAGAAGAGATGTCAGAGAGTACCAGTCTGGACCTGCTTCTTTGGGTCCAGCAGCTTCAGAACACTATGGCGAAAAAAACAAACCAAACCAGAGTAAAGCTGAGCTGGGAGACATGGTCACTCCCTTATCATTGTACAAGTGTTCTTTCAAAACTGAAAAGCCTGTTGCTTGAGGCAGTATCTGTTAGCTATAATCAAACTGGCCCTAAGACCCTTCCACTTAGACGTTTCAGAGTCTGTGTCTTTTATGACCTCTCTGGAAAAGAAACCAAGGACAACATAACCTTGTTAAAGGAGCAGTTTCGTCACAGTGCTACAAAATTGTTGGTCACAGACTAGCCTCCTATTTGAAGGACATTATAGTTAATGAACTAGAAGGAAATGTATGGATAATGGAACAGATTGGAGAGGCCGATTGGCCTACTCTTAATTTTAGCCATTTGGATACAGAACTGGCTCAAAGCTGGTGGTGGAGGGTTGTTTTCCAGACTGGAGGCTTGTGACCAGTGGAGTGCTACAAGGATCGGTGCTGGGCCCTCTACTTTTTGTCATTTACATAAATGATTTTGATGTGAGCATAAGAGATATAAGTTAGTAAGTTTGCAGATGACACCACAATTGGAGGTGTAATGGACAGTGAAGAGGGTTACCTCAGATTACAACAGAATCTGGACCAGATGGGCCAATGGGCTGAGAAATGGCAGATGGAGTTTAATTCAGATAAATGCAAGGTGCTGCATTTTGGGAAAGCAAATCTTAGCAGGACTTATACACTTAATGGTAAGGTCTCAACGAGTGTTGCTGAACAAAGAGACCTTGGAGTGCAGGTTCATAGCTCCTTGAAAATGGAGTCAGAGGTAGATAGGATGGTGAAGAAGGTGTTTGGTATGTTTTCTTTTATTGGTCAGAGTATTGAGTACAGGAGTTGAGCGGTCATGTTGCGGCTGTACAGGACATTGGTTAGGCCACTGTTGGAATAATGCATGCAATTCTGGTATCCTTTCTATCAGAAAGATGTTGTGAACTTGAAAGGGTTCAGAAAAGATTTACAAGGATGTTGCCAGGGTTGGAGGATCTGAGCTACAGGGAGAGGCTGAACAGGCTGGGGCTGTTTTCCTGGAGCATCGGAGGCTGAGGGGTGACCTTATAGAGGTTTACAAAATTATGAGGGGTATGGATAGGATAAATAGACAAAGTCTTTTCCCTGGGATCGGGGAGTCCAGAACTAGAGGGCATAGGTGTAGGGTGAGAGGGGAAAGATATAAAAGAGACCTAAGGGGCAACATTTTCACGCAGAGGGTAGTATGTGTATGAAATGAGCTGCCAGAGGATGTGGTGGAGGCATTTGGATGGGTATATGAATAGGAAGGGTTTGGAGGGATATGGGCCAGGTGCTGGCAGATGGGATTCGATTGAGTTGGGATATCTGATCGGCATGGACAGGTTGGACCGAAGGGTCTGTTTCCGTGATGTATACATAGAGTCATAGAAATATACATCATGCAATGCAGAAGACTCTGATGAAGGAAACTATGGTGAAAATGGTATGCGGTAGAATGCACATCCCAAAAAGTAAAAGTTAAAGTCAAAGTTTTTAGATTGATATTTCGTGGCCAGGTGCTGTAATCTGATTGGATATTATTGTAGCAAAAGTAGAGGAAGTGAAGACTGCAGATGCTGGAGATCAGAGCTGAAAATGTGTTGCTGGAAAAGCGGAGCAGGTCAGGCAGCATCCAAAGAGCAGGAGAATCGACGTTTCGGGCATGAGCCTGAAGAAGGGCTCATGCCCGAAACGTCGATTCTCCTGCTCTCTGCCTGATCTGCTGCACTTTTCCAGCGACAGATTTTCAGCAAAAGACTCTGTCCAGCACTGGGTCAATGAGCTGAATTCACAAAAGTTACCATCTAAATTAGCAGCATCACAGGCTTAAAATCCACTCAAATGCATTTCATCTGGCCTCAAGGACAGTCTTAGGTGCTGCCACAGATGCACAGTGATGTTTTGAACATGGTGAATGATAGATTATATGGAATTGTTTCTTTCAGATTCTCAAACTACTGAGACTGAGACACAATATTTTACCTGATTAGGAGCACTGGGTCCCTTTTCTGTAGTTTGTTCACGATGCAGAACCAATTCCTCATGATAACTGAATTCAAATATTCTGAGAGGTACATTAGAAATGTAGACACAAATGGGCCATTCAGCCCTCAAGTCTCTTCTCCATTCAATAATCTCACGGCTGATCGAATTGTAGCAACAAGCAGAATGTAAGCATTGTGATAATGGGCTGAGTAGCTTCTTTTATCTCTCATACTGTAATATGTTGAGTATTACATATCAACTCACGGTATATTTCTTATTCATTTACATTAACGTCACAAAACCTACTTCACCCTGCAATGCAAGCTGCAATACTAGGATCTACCTAAAAATATGGTCCAGGTATGTCCTCTACATAAAAAGCAGGACAAATCCAAACCTAGCCAGTTAATGCCACTTTAGTCCACTCTCAAATGTCAGTGAAGCAATCATTAACAATGCCATCAAACAGCACTTTCTTATCAATAATATATTCGCTGACACCCAGTTTGGGTTCCACTACGGCTATTCAGCTCCTGACTTCACTCCAGCCTTGGTTCAAACATGGACAAAACAGCTGAGAATAGCTGTCCTTGACATCAAAGCTGCATTTGATGAAATATGATCCTAGCAAAACTGAAATCCATGGGATTGAGGATAGAAAACTGCCTGCTCGTTGGAGTGATACTTGGCAAAAAGTTCCCCTCCCCCCACTTTACCTCAGTTCCAACCTTCCAGCTCAGCACTGTCCTCATGACCTGTCCTACCTGCCAATCTCCCTTCCCACTGATCCGCTCCACCCTCCCCTCTGACCTATCACCTCCATCCCCACCCCAATTCATCTACTGTACTCCTTGCTACCTTCTCCCCACCCTCCTCCCTGACCTATCACCTCCATCCCCATCCCCATTCACCTATTGCGCTCCTTGCTACCTTCTCCCCAGCCCCCCCCCCCCCCCCCCCCCATTTATCTCTCCACCCTGGAAGCTCCCTGCCTTTATTCCAGATGAAGGGCTTTTGTCCGAAACGTAGACTTTCCTGCTCCTCGGATGCTGCCTGACCTGCTGTGCTTTTCCAGCACCACTCTAATCTAAACAAAGAAAGATGATTTTGGTTGTTGGAGGTCAGTCATTTCAGTCCAGGACGTCTCTGCTTGAATTCTTCAGGGTAATGTGCTTGGCCCAACCATCATCAGCTGCTTTATCAATAACTTTCCCACAATCATAAGATAAAAAGTTAGAGACCACAGCAGCACTTGGATCAGCTGGGTAAATGAGCCAAGAAATGGCAAATGGAGTTTAATAGAGATAAGTGTGAGGTCTTGCATTTGTAAAATCAAATCAAGGCAGGAGTTTCATGGTGAATGGTAGGGCCTTAAGGTGTGGAATAGAGGGACCTTGGAGTTCAGATGCACGGTTCTCTGAAAGTGGAATCACAGTCAGACAGGACAGTGAAGAATGCTTTAGGCACACTGGCCTTCATCAGTCAGGATACTGAGTAGAGAAGGTGAAGAGCTATGCTGTAGCTGTACAGGATGTTGGTGAGGCCGCACATGGAGTATTGTGTTCAGTTTTGGTCACCTTGCTTTAGGAAGCATGTTAATAAACTGGAAAGAGAGTGCGGAAGAAATTTACAAGGATGTTGCCAGGACTCAACAGTCTAAGTTATAGGGAGAGGTTGGACAAGCTGGAACTTTTTTCTTTACAGCGTAGGAGATGGAGGGAGGATCTTTTAGAAGTGTACATGATCATGAGAGGAAATGATAGGGTGATTATAAATCAGTCTTTTTCCCAGGATGGGGAAGGGAGGACTAGAGCACTGGTTTACAGTTAGAAGGGGAAGAGTGAAAAGGAACCTGAGGGACAACTTTTTTAACATAGAGGGTGGTGTGCATATAGAATGAGCCCATATAGAGTGGTTGAGGCTGGTACATTAACAACATTTAAAAGATATTTGTACAAATACATGGATAGGCAAGATTTAGAAGGATATGGGCCAAATGCAGGGAAATGGGGGTAGTGTGGATGGACATTTTGGTCGATATGGATCAGTTTGGGCTGAAGGGTGTGTCTCCATGCAATAGGAACCTATGACTCTAAAAGTAGGGATGTTCACTGATGACTGCACAAAATTCAGCATTGTTTACAACTCTTCAGATAACAAAGCAGTCAAATGCAACAAGACCTGGACTGTATCTTGGTTTATACTGACGTGTGGCAAGCAATATTCAGGCAAAGACCATCTCCAACAAGAGAGAATTTAACCACTGCCCTTTGACATTTGATGGCATTATCATGAATGTACTCTGCACTACCAACATCCTGGAGGTTACCATTGATCAGAAACTGAACTGGACTGGCCATATAAATACAGAGGCTACAGGAGCAAGTCAGAGGCTAAGAATTCTGTAATGAATAATTCACCTCCTGACACTCAAAAGACTGTCCACCAACTACAAGGCACAAGTCAGGAGTGTGCAGCTGAAATCATACTCAAAACATTTGACACCATCCAGGACAATGTAGCCCATTTGATTGGTATTATATCCATAAACATTCACTTCCTGCACTAAGGATGCTCAGTTGAAGCAATGGGTACTATCTACAAGACGCACTGCATATATTCTCCAATGCTCCATAGACAGCAGCTTCCCAACCCATGACCACTACCATCTAGAAGGACAATGGAATCAGATAAATGGGAACACTACCACATCCAAGTTCCCCTGCAAGCCACTTTCCATCCTGATTTGGAAATACATCACCATTATTCAGTATTGCTGAATCAAATCCTGGAATTCTCTCCCAAACAGCACTATGGGTATACATACACCAAAGGGACTATTGCAGTTCAAGAAAGTAGCTCACTACCATCTCAAGGGCAACTAGGCATGTGCAATAAATATTGGCACAGCCAGCACCACCCACATTTTATGAGTGAATAAATAAATAAAAATGATTGATCCAAATAGACTAGCTAAAGCATCATTCAACAAATAGGCCAAGCCTGTTAGCAGCATACGCATTTGTCTACTCGTGCAACTCCTGGAAGTGGACGTCCTAC
Organism: Hemiscyllium ocellatum; assembly: GCF_020745735.1. Lineage (NCBI taxonomy): Eukaryota > Metazoa > Chordata > Chondrichthyes > Orectolobiformes > Hemiscylliidae > Hemiscyllium > Hemiscyllium ocellatum. The sequence goes on from NC_083408.1 coordinate 86,232,293, forward strand.
AACATGACAATTGATGTGTGTGCAGTGAGAGAACACAGTGGACAGTGAAGTTAATGGTCAGAAATCCTTGGATGGACCAGTTGATCATGATCAGTGTTGGGAGACTATGACGAACCTTGTCAGCAATATGTATCATCTACAACCAGTGAAGAGAGTGAATATCCAAATAGGGTGCCAATCAACTGGCTTCTTTGTCCTGGGTTGTATCAAACTTCTTGAGTGTTGTTGAAGCTGTCTTTATCCAGGTATGTATTTCAATACACTCCTGACTATGGAGTTATTCACACAGGGTCCTAGGGTTCGATCTTACTATTTTCTTTCATAGTAAGTTTCAGTTTCATGACGTTTTCCCTCCATGAAGCCTATCAAATTCTCTTGCAATGTCCTAACAAGTGCACCTCATTCCTACTCCTCTGCTCTGGCATCCCTCTCATCCAATTGGAGTCCCATTACATATCTCGCCCCAACAGAAACAACTTGCCACTGCCAGGACATCTGGAATGGAACAGTATCCCAGGAGCCCACACCATCTTTAAAATGCTGTTGTGCACCAGATAAGCACTAAGTCCTGCACTGTTCCTGACATTTGCCCCAGAAATGGCAGAGAAAGGAAAATTGGCACCATGCTTTACAGGCAGGTACACAGAGGGCCTGGTGGACAGGGTGATACAGAGTTAGGACTTCCTTATCCCCCAGCACCAGAGCATACCATAAGTCAAGACAATGCCAGCCTGTTTGGAGGTTACCACTGGGTCAATGCAGTCTCAGGCATCTAGCAGAATGCCCAGTAATGTAGGAAGAACATCACTGATTGTGTCCACTGAACCAGTGTAACAGACACCATCCTTTCTCCGATACCTCACACTCACTCCATCTCTACTACTGTACCTATCTCCCACCATGCTCTACCACTCTCATTCTTGCTTACAACATTTCATGTCCCTTAATACCTGCTTCACTTTTATTCCAGGAGAAAAACACCCCACAGTAGGACGGAAACAGACAAGACAGGTGGTGGTTGTCCAAAATTTGGCTCTTCACCCCTTATGAAGAGGTGATCCTGATGGCCCCAGTGGCTGAGTGACTGTGTCCAAGCCCTTGGATTGGCATTAAAGAGTGCCCTTAACTTCCAGTGCCTGGAGCTTGTCATGGAAGGTTATTGCTCTTGAGTTGACTAAGGATTGCGGACAACCACAACAAACTTCTTGGTTTTGTGTCTGCACTAAATGGCAAGGCAATGAAGCAATATTATGAGGCTTGTATCTCTGGCTGAGGGGCAAGGCATAAAAGGGTATAGCCAGTGGTGAGCTGAATTTGGCCCTGACTTCCATGCTGAGAATTCTTGGTCTCGAGTAGGTGATAGGATGGAAAGTTACATATTAATTTAGTGAGATCTGGAGTGAGCAAGATAATTAACAAGCAATAATCCCTCTTAATAAGCAACTCGCCAAAACCTTGGGTAGGTTGTGGAACAGAGAGACATAGGGGCTCAGGTACATAATTGTTTGACATTTGCTTTACATGTAGACAGGGTGGTTAAGGCAGCGCTTAGCATGCTTGACTTCCTTGCTCTGACCTGTGTATAGGAGTCGAGATGTCATGTTGAGGTTGTACAGGACATTGATGAGGCCTCTCCTGGAGTACAGTACTATGCCCAGTTCTGGTTGCCCTGTTATAGGAATGATATTATTAAGCTGGAGAGGATTCAGAAGGGATTTATTAGGACATTGCCAGGAATGGAAGGTTTGAGTTACAAGCAGAAACTGGATAGGCTGGGACTTTTTTCACTGGAGCATACGGAATTAAGGGGTGACCTTACAGAGGTTTATAAAATCATGATGGGCTTAGATAATGTGAATGGCAGGTGTCTTTTCTCTATGTGGGAAATTTCAAGACTTTGGGGCACATTATTAAAGATGAGAGGAGAAGATTTTAGAAAGACACAAGGGACATTTCAAGGATGGAATAATTCAAGAATGGAATGAACTTCCAGAGGAAGTGGTGTTGCAAGGACAGTTATGTTTAAAAGACATTTAAATATGTACACGAATAAGAAATGCTTGGAGGGATATGGGCCATACACAGCCGAGTGGGACTAGTTTAGGTGAGATTATGGTCAGCATGAACTAGTTGGATGGGAAGGTCTGTTTCCATGCTGAATGGCTCTCTGACCTAGCAAGAATCGACTTCCAGAATTTAGATTAAAGATGTAGCGAGTTCACCTTACATCCAGATTGGGCTCACTGAACTTCTTGTGCGATCTTACCAACGTGCCATAGACCACGTTGTTCAGGTCCCTATGAGCTTCCACCTCATCTTTGATCTCTACTTGTAGCCACAGTATTTATATGAATGGTCCAGTTCATTTTAGCCACATCAGTTAAGGATGGTAGGTTTTCCTTTCCCTGAAGGTTATTAATTAATCATATGAGTTTTAACAACAATTGATAATGGTTACATAATTGATTTATCATTAGCTCAATGACAATACCACCATGCTATTGCCTTCAAAACAAGGGTCTAAACTATCAGGGAGAAAACAAAACAACACACAGACTGTTAGGAGATAATCCAATATCTACAAGCTCAACCAATTTGTAGTCTTGTCTCCACACAGTTTAAAATTGCCTGTCCTTCCAAATAGTGGATCAACCTTAGTTAAAAATAAAGTTTGAGCAAATTGCTTTGGTTGCAGTATGGGAGAATCAAGTACCCAATTGTGATTTTGAACAGAGAGAATTTCACTGTCTGCACTTACCTGAGGTAGAGACCCAGTTTGCTGATGTTCAATTTCTTTATCACCATGGAAACTTCCTCCTTGAATAGAGGATACTAATGGGAAGACATAGCTGGGGAAGTCGCCTGTTGACTTATTTTCTGAAATTTTCTATCTCTACAAATATCATTATGCAGAGCTTCAAACTAAATACTTCAGTATATAAACTCAATCCAGGCAAGTAATAATCCAAACTTCTATAATATGTGACATTCAAAATATGATCTCTTAGTAAAAGCATAGAACATGAATGTTGTGGTTGCGTTCGCCAAGCTAGGAATTTGTGTTGCAGAAGTTTCATCCCGACTAGGTGATATCCTCAGTGCTTGGGAGCCTCCTGTGAAGCGCTTCTGTGATGTTTCCTCCGGCATTTATAGTGGTTTGAATCTGCCGCTTCCTGTTGTCAGTTCCAGCTGTTCGTTGCAGTGGTCAGTATATTGGGTTCAGGTCGATGTGCTAATTGTTTGAATCTGTGGATGAGTGCCATGCCTCTAGGAATTTTCTGGCTGTTCTCTGTTTGGCTTGTCCTATAATAGTAGTGTTATCCCAGTCAAACTCATGTTGCTTGTTATCTGCGTGTGTGGCTACTAAGGATAGCTGGTCGCGTCGTTTCGTGGCTAGTCCTTAGTAGCCACACACGCAGATAACAAGCAACATGAGTTTGACTGGGATAACACTACTATTATAGGACAAGCCAAACAGAGAACAGCCAGGGAATTCCTAGAGGCATGGCACTCATCCACAGATTCAATCAATTAGCACATCGACCTGAACCCAATATACTGACCTCCGCACTGAACAGCTGGAACTGACAACAGGAAGCGGCAGAGACAAATCACTATAAATGCTGGAGGAAACATCACAGAAGTGCTTCACAGGAGGCTCCCAAGCACTGAGGACATCACCTAGACAGGGGATGAAACGTCTGCAACACAAATTCCCAGCTCGGCGAACAGAATCACAACAACGAGCACCTGAGCTACAAATCTTCACACAAACTTTGATTAGAATATGAATAGGATGAACTGAATGTTTAGCCTCAATAAGCTAAGGCAAGAGACACTAGTGTGCCACTTTGCTGGCTACATCCCATTTCTGAACAATTTTTTTTTTTACAAGTGAGCCAGGTATTTAGGCCTGTTAAAGCATATTATCAGAGGTCAACTAGTATTTCCCAGTCAGCCTCCAGATCCCCAGATGCACTGAAGAACAGTACAACTTCCTGGAGATAGCCATGCAGTGGGAACTTTGTGGGAGTGGGATGGTTTGTGCTTCAGACAGACTTTCTTGCTAGCTGCAGGCTAGCCAATGGAGTGGCTCTGATGGCATGCCTGCTAAGGAAGTTTATTATTTTGTAGTTAAGTAAGTTGGAATGAAGGGACCTTTTGCTTAGTTCCCCCTCCCCCCCGCCCCCCCATTCTCACACTTGCTGAAAAGACAGCAATCTGCATTAGTGCAGGAGAGCATCTATAGCTTTGAGAACTGATACACTACCTTTAGTTAGACACGATTTGGAGATGCCGGTGTTGGACTGGGGTGTACAAAGTTAAAAATCGCACAACACCAGGTAATAGTCCAACAGGTTTTATTGGAAGCACTAGCTTTCGGAGCGCTGCTCCTTCATCAGGTGGTTGTGGAGGACACAATTGTAAAGGCACAGAATTTATAGCAGAAGACACACACATAGACACAAACTCACATGCACACATATACTTATACGTTTGTGGGGTGAATTTGTATTTGCAGTTACATTGTACTTTGCTCAAAAACTGCATGAATCCATGTAAGACTCTGAACTCATTTTTTAGATTAGAATCAGTCTAAACATTATGGCACAGACAACAGCACACGGGGAGCGAACACCTTCAATACATTACCTGGGCTGACACCAATTGTTAAAATTAACCTGCGAATGTAACTTGTAAAAGAAGTTTTGTGATTTACATATGAAAGAAGTGAAACTAACATGGTATTCTAACAGATGAGAGATTTAACAAACAATCAAGGTATTTTTCAATGTATAATTTCAGTTACATCACACTGTAAACTTTTTGCTATAAATTCTGTGTCTTTACAATTGTGTCCTCCACAACCACTTGAAGGAGCAGTGTTCCGAAAGCTAGTGTTTTCAATTAAACCTGTTGCACTATAACCTGGTGAGTTTTAACTTTAGTTAGACAATGAGCTCAATCTCTGCCCTTGTTAATTGAACAGTTCAGGGCAAATTGTAGTGAGGTGATCGTTACCCCACATGCCAGCTTCATTGAGAGGGTTCCAAACTCCACCAGGATGTTCTGTCATGAAGCAGCAATAAAAATTCTTTTTTCAAAAGGGCATGTTTGTCTCTAAAATACTAACTGCACTTCAAAGAACTCTCAGTGATGATATGCTTTGAGATATAACATATAAGTGCAAATTTTCATTAATTATAAATTATTCAGTGTTAAATTATCCAATTGATACATTAACAAGTATATGCACTGTGCCTGTTTCAACTCAACAAAATAAGTGAGAGCCAATCACTGGTTCATTTCTGAGGGCAATGCCATGACTAATCAGGGGTCAACTGCAAACCAATCAGCACTCTCCTCTCATGCAGTATTGATGTTGATTTTCTCCTTGTGGTGGGATATATGCAAATTGTCCTGATATGTGAAATACAAAAAACTTCAATAAAGTACTTCAGCTCCGTACTATCAAATGACAATTGTTGCAGTGTTAATCACAATGACATCCACTACATTTTCTGCTATATAGTAGCTCCTGAACTTCTGCAACTTTTAGATAGAGACTCCACATTCATTTGTAAGAAATTCATTATCCCAGTGACCCTCTAAGATTTGATGATTCCCAATTAGCAGAGTATTTCATTGTTGGAAGGTTTAGAAAAGCCTCTCCCTACCCCATTTATTGCAGCTTTCCCACCACCACCCTTTGATCCAGCAGCCTCACACCTCACACTTGCCTGGAAAACTTGCTCCCACCTTTATTGCATAGCCTGCTACCATCCCCACACCTCTCAGGCTGACAGCCTTTCTCACTGCCACAAGTCACTTTCTCCATGCTTCTCCAAAGCATAGGCTTCTTCTTTACCATATTTGCTGCACACAGGTTCACTATCAACTTATCAGCAGCCAATGAGAGAGAGAACCAGCCTTTGATTAGAGAAGAAACATTTTAGAGATCTGCCTGTTCTACCTATGAGGGTAGCTTTCTACTGGCTAATTGTCTCCATGACTGTATTTTCCAGCGTCCTATGGGGATGTTCAAGGAACAAAAAGAACTAAGAACAAAAGAACAATACAGCACAGGAACAGGTTGTGCCAATACATTTTGCCTTTCCATATTAAAACTCTCTTCAGAGGATCCAGGGTTAAAAATCACACAACGCCAGGTTGTAGTCCAACAGGTGTATTTGAAAGCATTAGCTTTCAGAGCATTTCTCCTTCATCAGGTGGTTATGGAGTATAAGATCATAAGACGCAGAATTTATAGCAAAAGTTTACATCACACTGTAAATATTTGCTATAAATTCTGCGTCTTATGCTCTTATACTCCACAACCACCTGATGAAGGAGTAGTGGTGCTCCCAAAGCTAGTGCTTCCAAATAAACCGGTTGGACTATAATCTGGCGTTGTGTGATTTTTAACTTTGTACACCCCAGTCTAAAACTGGCATCTTCAATTCAGAGGATCTGTATCCCTCTATTCTCTTCCTATTCTTGTACATGTTTAGGTGTTTCTTGAATGCTGCTATTGTGTCTGCTTCCACCACCTCCTCTGGCAACACTTTCCAGGAACTCATCATCCTTTGTGTGAAAAACATGCCTCGCACATCTCTCTTAAATTTCACCCTCGCCCTTTGTACCACCGAGTAACTGACTCCTCCACCTGGGGAAAAGCCTCATACTTCCACTCTATTCATGCCATTCATAATCTGAAAAACTTCTATCAGGTCGCCCCTCAACCTCCTGTATTCCAGTGAAAACAAACGCAGTCTATCCAACCTTTCTTCATAGCTAGAATCCGCCATACCAGGCAACACCCTAGTAAACCTCTTCTGTACCCTCTCCAAAGCATCACATCCTTCTTGTAATATGGTGACCAGAACTGTATGCAATAAAGTGTCAGTGCAAAGAACCTTATAGCACAGGAACAGGCCTTTCAGACCTCCAAGCCTGCACCGACACACTTTGCCCTTCCACTATCTGTCTGTCTTTTAAGCATTGCCCTGATATCTATGAAAGATCTGAGACACACAGCTCTCTTAACATATGAATTCTAATTCTGAACACAGATCTGATAGTGAAAGTAAGTGAAATGTAAACTACTGAGCATATTTATTTTAAAACTTGATATATGTCAAAATTATGGAATACTCTTAAGTGGTCATTGAAGATTAAAGAGCAGGGGACTCCTGCTACAGATTAACAGCATGCAATAAAATATGGATACAGGTAGTTCTGGGATAACGCACGTTTTGGCAGTGCGATTTGGCTATAATGTTGCTGAAGAATTAGGGAACAGTATTTTGGAGAACGTTTACCTCCATTGGCAATAGTGCAATTCAAGGAGGTAAAAACAATGACTGCAGATGCTGGAAACCAGATTCTGGACTAGTGGTGCTGGAAGAGCACAGCAGTTCAGGCAGCATCCAAGGAGCAGCGAAATCGACGTTTCGGGCAAAAGCCCTTCATCAGGAATAAAGGCAGTGAGCCTGAAGCAGGGAGAGATAAGCTAGGGGAGGGTGGGGGTGGGGAGAAAGTAGCATAGAGTACAATAGGTAAGTGGGGGAGGGGATGAAGGTGATGGGTCAGGAAGGAGAGGGTGGAGTGGATAGGTGGAAAAGGAGACAGGCAGGGAGGGCAAGTCCGGACAAGTCATGGGGACAGTGCTGAGCTGAAAGTTTGGAACTAGGGTGAGGTGAGGGAAGGGGAAATGAGGAAATTGTTGAAGTCCACATTGATGCCCTGGGGTTGAAGTGTTCTGAGGCTGAAGATGAGGCGTTCTTCCTCCAGGCGTCTGGTGGTGAGGGAGTGGCGGTGAAGGAGGCCCAGGATCACCATGTCCTCGGCAGAGTGGGAGGGGGAGTTGAAATGTTGGGCCACGAGGCGGTGTGCTTGATTGGTGTGGGTGTCCCGGAGATGTTCCCTAAAGCGCTTTGCTCAGAGGCGCTCAGTCTCCCCAATGTAGAGGAGACCACATCGGGAGCAACGGATACAATAAATGATATTAGTGGATGTGCAGGTAAAACGTTGATGGATGTGGAAGGCTCCTTTAGGGCCTTGGATAGAGGTGAGGGAGGAGGTGTGGGCGCAGGTTTTACAGTTCCTACAGTGGCAGGGGAAAGTGCCAGGATGGGAGGATGGGTTGTAGTAGGGGGCGTGGACCTGACCAGTAGTTACGGAGGGAACGGTCTTTGTGGAAGGCGGAAAGGGGTGGGGAGGGAAATATCTTCCTGGTGGTGGGGTCTTTTTGGAGGTGGCGGAAATGTCGGCGGATGATTTGGTTTATGCAAAGGTTTGTAGCGCGGAAGATGAGCACCAGGGGCATTCTGTCCTTGTTTGGGTTGGAGGGGTGGGGTCTGAGGGCGGAGGTGCGGGATGTGGACGAGATGTGTTGGAGGGCATCAGCTTTGTTCTGCGCCTGTGCTGATGTGTGCACCAAAATCTCTGTACTGTTCCTGGCATGCGCAGATGTTCTTGAAATTCTGTGCATGTGCCAGTGTCTGTGCATGCATGATGTCTATACCAGTCTTCATGCTGTTCTGCGCATGCGCCGATGTCAGCTGCAAGCAGAGCAGCTTTCTATGAGGTACTGTATAGACAGCAGCTTCTTACATTTTTTTGGATGTACTGTGTTAAATTTACTTTTGTCTCATTAATAAATATGATTTCAACCTTCACTCAGACTGTGGTATACTTTGCGTTAGACGTTTGGATAAATTTTCGTGATCGCGAGTAATATTTAATGCTGGTCTACCCCCACCCCACTTTTCCCATAGGCTCCATTTTTTTCTATTAAATGATTTTCTATGAAACATAATTCCACTGGAATGCAACCAGGAACTACCTGTACTATTCAATTTCATAGCCACTAGATGGCACTATAAACTACTGCTTCTTCCCAATATGGGTGGAAGTAAAGAGTTGCAATGGGCTGGATTTTGTAATTTGGAAATGCCGATGTTGGACTGGGGTGTACAAAGTTTAAAATCACACAACACCAAGTTATAGTCCAACAGATTTATTTGGAAGCACTAGCTTTTGGAGTGTTGCTCCTTCATCAGGTTGTCCTTCAATAAACCTGTTGGTTTATAACCTGGTGTTGTGTGATTTTTAACTCTTGATTTTCTGGTTAAACCGAGGCAGACAGCACTCAGCAGGGACCTCTAAAACAGATTACTACTAAGAATTAGCTAAACTGCAACTTTGTCCTTTTCCAATTCAGATATCATTAAGAGTGAGTCTGTATCATCCAGTAAATGAAGTCATACAGAGTGAAGAATTAATGAGATTGAAGGATGCTTGCAGATAGTAAACCAAGGAATAAAACCATTCTAGTAGGTCCCTGTTTAATGTTTTACTTAATGCTGTTTCAATTCAATATCTTGAATGTTAGTTGAGCATTATTTACCACAGAGTGCTTGTTCTGTGACCTGCCTACTGACACAATCCATTTACCCAAAAGTCTATTGCAAAGTATACCACCTCCAGTCCTGTATTCGAAGGATGCACCAAGGATAGTGAGGGCACACAATATTTTCTGGATGAACTTCACTGTCCATCACCGAGCTGGCTTGGCAGCACCACTACTGACTGAGGTGGATGAAGCTTGAAGGACATAAATGATAGACTATGAGAAAAGCAATAGGAGGGAAATAATTATTTGTTCTCATCCTCTCTAATCTGCCTGTGTGTGACAATATTGGTCAGAGTGGCCACCACACAGTTCTTGAGATTCCGTCCTGTCTTCACATTAAGAATACGCTCCCATTGTGTTGTCAAGCACTACCAACATGCAAATTGGGACTGATTTCAAACAATGTAAAGTTGGATGTCCATGAGATGGTGTGGGCCATCTGAAGTATCAAAAATATTTCACCACAAGCTGTAACCTCACAAGCCAGCCAAATTCCCCATTTCTCTATTATCATCAAGCTAGGGAACAACCTTGGTTCAATGAAAGGTGCAGCAGAACATGTGCACAACCCCAGGCATATCTAAAAGTGGAGCATCAACTTGGTGAGGCTACATCACAAGAATACAAGCACGCCAAACTGCAGAAGCAGCAGGCAAGGCTAAGTGATCGCACAACTGAACGATCAGACCTAATCTCTGCAATATGCTACGGTAAATTGTGAATGGTTAAGCAACTCACTCAAAAAGCAGGCTGCACAAATAACCTCATCGTCCACGATGGTGGATCCATAAGACATAGGAGTGGAAGTAAGGCCATTCGGCCCATCGAGTCCACTCCGCCATTCAATCATGGCTGATGGGCATTTCAACTCCACTTACCCGCATTCTCCCCGTAGCCCTTAATTCCTTGTGACATCAAGAATTTATCAATCTCTGCCTTGAAGACATTTAGCGTCCCAGCCTCCATTGCACTCTGTGGCAATGAATTCCACAGGCCCACTACTCTCTGGCTGAAGAAATGTCTCTGCATTTCTGTTCTGAAGTGACCCCCTCTAATTCTAAGGCTGTATCCACAGGTCCTAGTCTCCTCGCCTAACGAAAACAATTTCCTAGCGTCCACCCTTTCCAAGCCATGTATTATCTTGTAAGTTTCTATTAGATCTCCCCTTAATCTTCTAAACTCCAATGAATACAAACCCAGGATCCTCAGCCGTTCCTCGTATGTTAAACCTACCATTCCAGGGAAAATCTCTGCTGGACACGCTCCAGTGCCAGTATGTCCTTCCTGAGGTGTGGGGACCAAAACTGGACACAGTACTCCAAATGGGGCCTAACCAGAGCTTAATAAAGTCTCAGTAGCACAACGGTGCTTTTATATTCCAACCCTCTTGAGATAAATGACAACATTGCATTCGCTTTCTTAATCACGGACTCAACCTGCATTTTTACCTTTAGAGAATCCTCGACTAGCACTCCCAGATCCCTTTGTACTTTGGCTTTATGAATTTTATCACTGTTTAGAAAGTAGTCCATGCTTGTATTCTTTTTTCCAAAGTGCAAGACCTCACATTTGCTTACATTGAATTCCATTAGCCATTTCCTGGACCACTCTCCCAAACTGTCTAGATCCTCCTGCAGCCTCCCCACTTCCTCAGTACTACCTGCCTGTCCACCTAACTTCGTATCATCGGCAAACTTCGCTAGAATGCCCCTAGTCCCTTCATCCAGATCATTAATATATAATGCGAACAGCTGCAGCCCCAATACTGAACCCTGTGGGACACCGCTTGTCACCGGCTGCCATTCCGAAAAAGAACCTTTTATCCCAACTTTCTGCCTTCTGCCTGACAGCCAATCCTCAATCCATACCAGTAGCTCACCTCGAATACCATGGGCCCTCACCTTGCTCAGCAGCCTCCCATGTGGCACCTTATCAAAGGAGGCTATGATGCAAAAGATAAGGCTGAAGTATTTGCATCCATCTTCAGTCAAAAGTACTGAGCGGATGATCCAACTTTGCATCCTCCAGAAGCCGCGAGCATCATAAACACTCTCTTCAGCCAATTCCATTCATTCCACGTATTAAAAAGAAACAGGTAAGGAAAACGAATACTACAAAACTCATTATAACATTCCGTCAATAGTACCAAAGACTTGTGCTCCAAAAATAGTTGCGTCCCTAGCCAACGTGTTCCAGTACACCCACAATATTACATCTACTTGACAATACAGAAAGTTGCTCAGGCTTGTCCTATCCACATAAACACAGGTCAAACACAACCCAATCAATCACTGCCCTGCCAACCTACTCTCAACCATTAGCAAAGTCATGAAATGGGTATCAAGTGCTATCAAGTAGCATTTACTCAGCAATATACTACTCTGATTTTGAAGCTGAGTTTAGATTCCGCAAGTGCCATTCAGTTGTTGACCTCAATACAGTCTTGCTCTAAACATGGACAAAGGACTGGATTCGAATGGTGCAATGAGAGTGTTACTCTTGACATCAAGGCAGCATTTAATCAAATATGACACTAAAGAACCTTAACAAAAGTGGGACCAATCCTAACAGGGAAGGCAGATTAACTCAGGACATGGTTAGAAATATGGGACTCGGATATCATAGCAATTACAGAAGCATGGCTCAGGGATGGGCAGGACTGGCAACTTAACGCTCCAGGATACAAATGCTACAGGAAGGACAGAAAGGGAGGCAAGAGAGGAGTAGGAGTGGTGTTTTTGATAAGGGATAGCATTACAGCTGTACTTAGGGGGAATACATCCAGGGAAGTTATTTGGGTGGAACTGAAAAATAAGAAAGGGATGATCACCTTACTGGGATTACATTACAGACACTCAAATTGTCAGAGGGAAATTGAGAAACAGATTTATTTGTAAGAAGATTTCAGTTATCTGTAAAAATAATAGGATGGTTATGGTAGGGGATTTTAACTTTACAAACATAGACTGGGACTGTTATTGTGTTAAGGGTTTAGATGGAGAGGAATTTGTTAAGTGTGTACAAGAAAATTTTCTGACTCAGTATGTAGATGCACCTAATAGAGAAGATGCAAAACTTGACCTACTCTTGGGAAATAAGGCAGGGCAGGTGACTGAGGTATCAGTCAGTGAGCACTTTGGGGCCAGCGATCATAATTCTATCAGTTTTAAAATAGTGATGGAAAAGGGTAGACCGGATCTAAAAGTTCAAGTTCTAAATTGGAGGAAGACTAATTTTGACTGTATTAGGCAAGAACTTCAAAAGCTGATTGGGGGCAAATGTTTGCAGGTAAAAGGTCTGCTGGAAAATGGGAAGCCTTCAAAATGAAATAACTAAAATACAGAGAAAGTATATTCCTGTTAGGGTGAAAGGAAAGGCTGGTAGGTGTATGGAATGCTGGATGATGAGAGAAATTGAGGTTTTGGTTAAGAAAAAGAAAGAAGCATAAGTCAGGTATAGACAGGATAGATCGAGAGAATCCTGAGAAGAGTATAAAGGCAGTAGGAGTATGCCTAGGGGGGAATCAGGAGGGCAAAAAGGGTACATGAGATAGCCTTGGCAAATAGAATTAAGGAGAATCCAAAGGGCTTTTATAAGCACATTAATGTCAAAAAGGTAGCGAGGGGCAGAATAGGGCCCCTCATAGATCAGCACGGCAGCCTATGGAGATGGGGAAGAAATTAAGCAAATAATTTGCATCAGTGTTTACCGTGGAGAAGGAAATGGAAGATAGAGAATGTAAGGAATAGATGGTGACATCTTGAAAAATGTCCATGTTACAGAGGAGGAAGTGCTGGATGTCTTGCAATGCATGAAAGTGAATAAATCCCCTGGTCAGGTGTACCCTAGATATCTGTGGGAAGCTAATGAAGTAATTGCTGGGCCCCTTGCTGCCAAATTTGTATCAATAGTCACATGTGAAGTGCCGGACGACTGGAGGTTGGCTAACGTGGTGCCACTATTTAAGAAGGGTGGTAAGGAAAAGCCAGGAAACTACAGACCGGTGAGTCTGGTGTTGGTGATAGGCAAGTTGTTGGAGGGAACCCTGAAGGACAGGATTTACTTGTTTTTGGAAACGCAAGGACCAAATAGGGATAGTCAACATAACCCTGTGTGTTGGAAATCATGTCTCACAAACTTGATTGAGTTTTTTTGAAGTAGTTACAAAGAGGACTGATGAGGGCAGAATGGTGGATGTGATCAAAATGGGCTTCAGAAAGGTGTACAACAAGGTTCCCCATGGGAGATTGGTTAGCAAGGTAAAGCTCATTAAATACAGAGAGAACTAGCCATTTGGATACAGAACTGGCTCAAAGGTCGAAGGCAGAGAGTGATGGTGGAAGGTTGCTTTTCAGACTGGAGGCCTGTGACCAGTGGAGTGCCACAAGGATCGGTGCTGGGCCCTCTACTTTTTGTCATTTATATAAATGATTTGGATGTGAATATAGGAGGTATAGTTAGTAAGTCAGATGACACCAAATCTGAAGGTGTACAGCAGTATACAGTGGACAGCAAAGAAGGTTGCCTCAAATTACAACAGAATCTTGATCAGATGGGCCAATGGGCTAAGGAGTGGCAGATTGAGTTTAATTTAGATAAATGTGAGGTGCTGCATTTTGGAAAAGCAAATCTTAGCAGGACTTATACACTTAATGGTAAGGTCCCAACGAGTGTTGCTGAACAAAGAGACCTTGGAGTGCAGGTTCATAGTTCCTTGAAAGTAGAGTCACAGGTAGATAGGATATTGAAGAAGGTGTTTAGTATACTTTCCTTTATTGGTCAGAGTATTGAGTTTAGGAGTTGGGAGGTCATGGTGCAGCTGTACAGGATATTGATTAGGCCACTTTTGGAATATTGCCTGCAATTCTGGTCTCCTTCTGGAAGGATAATGTCAAACTTGAAAGGGTTCAGAAATGATTTACAAGGATGTTGTCAGGGTTGGAGGATTTGTGCTGTAGAGAGGGGCTGAACAGGCTGGGCTGTTTTCCCTGGAGCGTTGGAGGCTGAGGGATGACCTTATAGAGGCTTGCAAAATCATGAGGGGCATGTGGGGGGAGTCCAGAATTAGACGGCATAGGTTTAGAATGAGAGGGGAAAGATATAAAAGAGACCTAAGGGGCAATCTTTTCACAAAGAAGGTGGTGCATATATGAAATGAGCTGCCAAAGGATGTGGTACAATTGCAGCATTTAAAAGGCACCTGATGGGTATATGAATAGGAAGGGTTTTAGAGGGATATGGCTGGGTGCTGACAAATGGGACTAGATTAGGTTAGGATGTCTAGTTGGTATGGACGATGTGGACCGAAATGTCTGCTTCCGTGCTGTCCATCTACATGAGTCTATGACTCTAATAGAAATGAGATGGAAAACTCTTCCACTTGTTGTAGTGATACTGAGACAAATACAGATGACTGTGGTGACTGGAAGTCAGTCATCTCAGTCCCAGGATAGTCTGCAGGAATTCCTCAGTGTATTGTCCAAGACCCAACCATCTTCACAGCTTCATCAATGGACCTTCCCTCTATCACAAGGACAGAAATTTATGTATTTATTGATCATTGCATCATTTTCAGCACTGTTCACTACACCTTAGAAACTGAACTAGCTGAAACCTTTATGAAGCAAGTCCTGGACAACATCAAGAATTGGTTTCCATTGAGAATCTAACCATCTCTCCTTGATATTCAATGGCATTGCCATCAGTGAATCCAACACTACCCTGGTGGTTACCATTAACCAAACCCGGAGTGGTTCAGCCATGTTATGACTATAAAAGCAAGTTGCAGACTATGAATTCTGAAAAGAGTAACTCACTGCCTGTCCCTTGTCAGTCCACTGTCTACAAGGCTGAAGTCAGAGGCGAGATGGAATACTCTCCACTTTCCTGAATAAATACAGCTTGAAAACACTCAAGAAACTTTATTCCATCCAGGACTAAGCAGCCAGTTTAATTAGCACCACATTCACCACCATTAACATTGATTCCCTTCATCACATATGCACAGTGGCAGTAGTGTGTACCATTTCAAAACTCCTTATTAATACCCACTAAATCTATGATCTCTGCCATCTAGAAGAATAAGAGTGACAGATATATGGGAATATCATCACCTGCAAGTTCCTGTCCAAGCTATGCACTAACCTGACTTGGAACTATATTGCCAATTATTCTTGGTCATGGTAAGAAGGTTCTGGCATTCCTTTCTTAACAGTAACGTAGGTGTATATACATTCCAAGTACTGAATAAGTTCAAGAAGGCAGCTCACTATCACCTTCTTGCAGTTGGAATGGGCAATTAAAGCTCGCCCAGTCATTGATGTTCACAACCCACAAACCCAGTAATTTGGCTGTGATCTTACATTACGCTTGCAGCATGAGTTCCAACATTCCTGAAGCTCATAGAATACTTTTTCCTCATGATGCAAACACACGATGGGTCAGGACAGAGTATTTTGTGAGAAACTATCCGTTGACAGAAGGATCAGAAAATAGAAGACACAGTTTAAGAACATTAACAAATGAAACGATAGTGACAGAAGTAATGACATCAGGAGGAAATGCAAATGTCTAGAATCTGTAATTAACTACCTGAGAGTGTGGTGGAATACATTAAATCACCACATTCAGTTAATGATTTCATCCTTTTTTAAATAGAAAACATTTAGAGAAAAGGCTGGGTACTGGGATCCAGTGAATTACTGAGAAGTCGCACAGAGGCAGTGGACTGAATAGCTGAATAGAGCTGAAATAATCTATCATTTTAAGATGAACATTTCATAAATTTCACTTCATTCAGCTTCCTTTTCTAAAATAGACTGGTAGTAGCTGATCTAGTAGAAATTTTAATTTTTCCTAAACATTATAACATTTCAATGCATAAACTGTCAACTTAACTCAATCCTCTGTAGTACAAAGGCCACAATTCATCACCAAGCTGTTTTGTTATATGCAGCCTTTTTCTTAACTCAACACATAAGGCAGAATTTAATCTATGCATGCCTTTTCTAATAAGCAGAACCACAATTGGCCATCACTTCTGCTTTTGTGTCAGAAACTAACGCCCATACAATTCATATGAAATCTTAAAGGTCTGGCACACAAAACATGTTGTAAATATAATTGTTCTGCAGATCTGGGCAGGCTATAAATAAGTAGGACATCTGAGCCGTCCTTCATTCCCCCTTAGGTCTCCTCAAGTTTGTCCCATCATCACTCCTTCCTACATGCCTCTAGCAAGCACTTAAGCAAGACTATCATTGAAAATGGTTTCAATTTTGGCTGTAGTAGGCTTGAGTGGTGCAAAGATCAGTGGTGGCGTCTCATCTACTTACAACACCTACTTTCTGGGCAGCATGGTGGCACAGTGGTTAGCATGCTGCCTCACAGCAACTGTCTGTGTGGAGTTTGCATATGTCTGTGTGAGTTTCCTCCGGGTGCTCCGGTTTCCTCCCACAGTCCAAAAAAATGTGCACGTTAGATGAATTGGCCATGCTAAATAGCCCGTAGTGTTAGGTGAAGGGGTAAATGTAGGGGAATGGGTCTGGGTGGATTGCTCTTCGGAGGGTTGGTGTGGACTTGTTGGGCCGAAGGGCCTGCTTCCACACTGTAAGCAATCTAAAACATATATAAATGGTTTTCATGAACAGGCAGCCTATTAAATCTATGTCCTGATGA
The DNA here is from genome assembly GCF_020745735.1 of Hemiscyllium ocellatum. Taxonomy (NCBI): domain Eukaryota; kingdom Metazoa; phylum Chordata; class Chondrichthyes; order Orectolobiformes; family Hemiscylliidae; genus Hemiscyllium; species Hemiscyllium ocellatum. Next base: position 86,249,388 of record NC_083408.1, read on the forward strand.
TACAAAGAGAGAGGGTTATCAGTTGACAATGAGCTGAGTAAACTGAGTCTATATTCCTTGGAGTTTAGAAGAATGGGAAGCAGCCTCATTGAAATGTACAAGGTTCTGAAGGGGCTTGATGTGGTGGTTGCTGAGAGATTGTGTCCATTGGTCAGGGAATCTAGAACAAGGGGCACAATGTTCAATATAAGGGGCTAATCATTTAAGACAAGGTTAATTGAAGCTAGTTCACTCAAAAGATGGTAAATCTTTGGAAGTCTGTACTCCAGAGATGTAGAAGCTATTTTAGAATATAGAGAAGGCTGGGATAGAAAGGTTTTTTTCAGAATCTCAAAGAATCAATGGATAGGGAGAAAAGTTGAAGCCCAAGATCAGTCATGATTGTATTAAATGATGGAGCAAGCTCTTAAGGTCTATGATATGCTCCTGCTTCTATTTCTACCACTTCGTATGCTCTAAAGATCCAAGTATATTCAGAATTAAAGGCAACATTTTCATGTCGACTACATGGCATTCATGAATTGCAACATTAAAAATAGCTTTCACCTCCAGTCTAATTTCTCAAGTAAATTAAACAAAGTTTGACTCAAAATATGTTTGTGAAAATTTATATTGTTCGTAGCTTTACTGTAGGGCTCAATTTACTGTGCTCTAAAATGTAGCATAATAATGATGTAATTCACTTTGTCACAGTTATAAAACAAATCCCATACCAACCATCCAGATATCCCCAATTTAGGGAAGACTTAAGTCAAAGAACTAAAGTTTTAAACTGTTAACCAATAAATTATGAAATGGGATCACTTCAACCGATAGTAAAAGGAAACTTGATCAACCACTTGGGAAGGAAATGTGGCACTACATCTCAGAGGTGGAAAGGCAGTGTATTACCCAAAGCTTCACAGTTCAACTACCAGAAAAATAAAGCACATCCCAATTTTAATTCTGAATCTTTTATATTATGTCATAAAGTTGTGCCAATTTTTAAACTTCCTTTTGATTCATTTGTTTAGAATAAACTTACTGTTTAATACAAAATGTGAATATCTGGTAGAATAGCAACCTTCTTAACAGACTAATCAAATCACTCTTCATAATGTATCTATAATTTCATTTAAATATTTTGATAGATGCTTTCTGTTCATTTTCAGGTTAGCATTATATTTGGTCTCAGGTACACAAACCGATTTAAAAGAATCAAAAACAGAAATTGTTGTAAACGCTCAGCAGGTCTAGCAGCATCTGTGAAGAGGAATCAAAGTTAATGTTTTGGGTTTGATGACCTTTCATAGATGCTGCTAGACCTGCTGAGATTTTCCAGCAATTTCTGTTTTTGTTTCCGATTTACAGCATCTCAGCTCTTTCAATTCTGATTGAAAAGAATCCTGGGCAGGATTTTCCAATATTATTTTGGGCATCAAATTCAAGTCACTACCATGTACCATGTTGTCAGCAGTTTTTCCTGGACTGACCAGGTAAAAAGTAGCCAAAAGGGTGATCACTATCTAATTATGGATGCCTTCACCTGAATTTTGAATTAAAACAGTGCAGTGATTCAGTTATTTTATAAATCATTGATGTCAATGCACTCGGGATACTGTATCACTTCTAGTTGCAAAAGTGATAAAATGTTAGTAATTGTAAGGATACAGAAGCCGGAAACCAGAATATCTGAGGGTGTATGGGGACTGGAATATGAAGAGCTACTGGACATATTGTCAATGTAAAAGGGCAGATTAGCAGGAAACATGTTGGTTGTTTTTATGACTCAAAGGGATTACATTATGCAGACCAGAACAGTAGTTCTGAAAAACGTGTCCTGTGTTGAGGAGGGGTGAATTCAACATGAATTTGCAGCAACATTATTTCTGTGAGCTCTTGGCAAATCTATGGGAGACAGAGAAGCCATTAGCATTGATGCATTCAAATATAAATTGGCTAATATTTCTTTCAGGAAATAACATTTTGTTCTAAGTTGATGACTAATTTAAAACATGACATATGCAAATGAAAAACACTTGAGTAGGTGATGTTGGATCCAAACTTTCCAAAGATTTTCCATAGCAGATGTTTTCTTGTGTTTTGTCTGGATCAGCTGCAGAATAATTGATAAACATTGATTGCTATTAGGCGAAACTGAGGACTGCAGATGCTGGAGATTAGAGTTGAAGGTGTGGTGCTGGAAACACACAGCAGGTCAGGCAGCATCCAAGGAGCAGGAAAATTGACGTTTCAGGCAAAAGCCCTTCATTAGGAAAGCTATTAGTCAATTTCATTATCATGTGACTACCGCTAAGCTAGAAGGCAAACTAAATGGACCTTAGTTTTTGTTTGTCAAGCAATTCTCAAGTTATTACTTCTGAGCAATCCCCCCACTAAATCTCCCATAGAAGACATAAAAATTTTGCTTTGAAAATTCTGCTTCTCAAGCTTTCCTAAAAAGAAGTAATAATTATATGACTCAGTACTAAAGTGAAAGCAATGATCTGATTTTATGGCTAGTATTATGGTAAAACAAAACTTGGAAAGACTATTGATCTACTGTCAGTATTACAATTAAGAAAGAAGCAATCAGATCTTTTTCTAATGATGAATGAGAAAGCCACCCATTTTTCCATTCCACATTCCAGACATCCTTATAATTGGTGGTGTGGCAAAAACTCTATTATTGATTGTGGTTTGTTAAAATACTATGTGCTTCATCGATTATCTTTAAGGGAAGCAATGTAATGGTATGGATAGATCAATAGATGTACTCTATTGCTTTGAAAATGAGCTGGTTATATTATCCAAATGATGAAGACCAACAGATATAGCTAAGAGTAACTTATTTGTGTATTTTTGACCAGCAATGGAAAGCTTTTTACTGGTCATTACCAGGTGCATGCAGCCTATGAAGCAAATGCATGCACAAAGACAACAATATCATCATCACCATGTTTATGTCAGTATAAATTCACACTGTGTGTCCTGATATTTCAGTTATAAATTGTCATCCAGTAACCATGATTTTACTTTGTTAGAAATTAATAAGTTATACTTACAATATCACTATAAAATAGCTTTGTCCAGTACATTAACATGGGCTGGAACTATTTATCTTAGATGTGTTAATAACTTCATCTTTTTAATTAAAAACCTTACATTGAAGAAGGGCAGGGATGGGTGTATTTCAATGGTTAGTGATGGGTGCATTTTTATTCTTGATGGCTTCTTGCACTTGGGCATTGGGAAATGATATTGGAACTTTCTGATGCAATTAAAGCAGAGCTTGCGAACATCAAAGTAAATTATGAAAGATCGTTTTACTGAGAAGCAATATGAAACAATGGACTTTCTAAGAAAGGTCCAATAGGAGTAAATATGGAATGGGGAAAAGATGTATGAACAGGGGTTTCTAGGAATTCAAACAAATAATTTAAAAGTATGTAACAGCAAGCAAAATCATACAAATAAATGTATTTAGTTGGTATATCAGTGTATTTCTTACAGTCACATTGCATTCCTATTTTAGTCACATTAATTCAGTCATATTTGTATCACAAAGACCTGTCATTTTCTCAAAATTATATTGGAGATGAAGGAGAAATAATTTTGCTTCAACTAAAGAAGAATTGGTGTACACAATATCTAAATCCCCTTTTCTTGAAGTTTGCTCTTGAGGAATCTTCATTCCACTGTATGACACTCAGAATTTGTGGTTTCACTAAATTCCTTATAGAATCCCAGAATTTCTGCGGTGAAGAAAACTGTGAAACTACCATGTGTGGACACAATGATGATGCAAAATGAAGAGAAATGAGACATTTTAGTCTTTTCACTTCACACTCCTGTCCTTGTAACCCTCTGATAAATCAAGAGGTTATTATTAGATTTACCATGTGATTAAACATAGCTTTTTCAGCTGCCTCAGATCAGAGAGTTTCGGAGGGGATTCCTGGGTACTGCCAAAGACAATCACAAAGGTAAAGCATACACAGCAGACCTTTACTTTAAAACTGCTCAGCTTTTCTCACACTATCGCTGGTGCAAGACCTTGCCAAGAGATGAGCCCCTGCCAGATCTTTGAGGAGAAAGTGAGGACTGCAGATGGGCTCATGCCTGAAACGTCGATTCTCCTGCTCCTTGGATGCTGTCTGACCTGCTGCGCTTTTCCAGCAACACACTTTCAGCCATGCCAGATCTTTGGCACTGCAATATTAAAATATCCAGGCCAGTCAATGTATGGAAATTTATATGTCTGGATGGGTGCATGCATCTCAAACAGGAAATAATAGACTTGCTAGTCTAGCATCTGTTGCAGGGAAATTATTGGAATCTATAATTAAGGGCAGAGTGAGTGAACATATTGGGAAATTTGAGCTATTTGGAAAGGACCAAACATGTATTTGTAAAGGGTCAATAATGTTTGATGAGCTTAACTGAATTTTTTGAGGAATAACTCAATAATTGATATGAGAATGTTTATGACTATAATACATATGGATGTCCACAAAGCATTCAATCATTCAAAACTGCAAGATAAAATTAAAGCTCATGGAAGGGAAAGCAAATTGTTAACCTGAACAGGACATTGGTTAGTGAGTAGAAGATAAAGATTAGGAATAACAGGCATAAACTATTAGAAGAGAAGTGTCCTACAAGGTTTTTGGTGGAGTCTAAACTCTTCACTATAGCTATGAATGATTTGGTTAAGGACAATGCAAAAAAGGCAGGTCCAGTGTAAACTGGAACAGCTCCAGAGTTAATTGAGAGCAGGTAATGTTCTTTGCACTTTATATTTTTTCCCCATCCTCTCAGGGCTCTTGTAGCACAGTGGTACTGCCACCACTGAAAATATGGAGTAAATACATATGGCAGAAATGAGGTTAAAGGGGTAGGTAGGAAGTATGGTATGGCATAAATTAGCAGTGAATTGACACAGGCACTACAAAGGATCACAAGAGTTTGAGAGAGGGGTATGAGCTGGCTCATTACCAATAAAAGGACCATGGGGGTTGGGTACAAGGCATAGAATGCCATGAAGGATGCAAGGGGTGGATACATAAGTGGTATATGTGAAGCATTAGGAGTGTGTGGCAATGTGATTGCTAAGGGTTGGAGAGTTGTTTTATTCTTTATTCTTTTCTTGAACTTCAATGCAGAACTAGCATGTGGAAGCAGGAGACCTTCCGCCGAGCTATCTCCACATCCAACATTCTTCAGTGCTTGAGGGGTCAACTACCTAATTTCTCAGGTAACCTACCAGCCAAGAATGAAAATTGCAACTTCCGAGGCATCGTTACCGTGGGGTGAGTTTGCACATCATGGACTTGTCCCAACAATGCTTTGAATGGGAACAAAATACAGGCCTGAGTCCATATAATTAGAGGAATAGAAATTGAAGGGAAAGTAGATTTGTTATAGCTGTATAAAGTCTATCTAGACTACTATGTTCAGCTCAGGGCAATATACCTTTGAAATAATATGCCCTTTGAAGGAAAGTAGCATAAATTCATCCTTATGATATTGTGTTTTCAAGGGTTAGATTATGATGGAAGAATAACCAGACTTCTATTCCATGGAGGAAAGAATGTTCAGGTCTGATTTGTTTAAGGTTTTCGAATCTTACAAAAAAACTGAAAGCGTAAACAGAAATGTTTTTCACTGATAGGGGAGACTGGAACAAGGGGATAAATTTAAAATCAAAGCCAGCTTTTCCAAGAGTGAAGTTAAGAAACACATTCATGTGAAGACTGGCAAAACTATGGAACTATGCTGCAAAAATCAATGATATTAAATCTGAAATTGAAAGTTTTTTAATGAGACAAGGATACAAAAATAATGCGGAGCTAAGGTTAGTGAATGGATTTAAGGCATAGATTTACTGTGATCTGTCTGAATTGAAAGGTTGAATGGCCTAGTCCTTTCCAACGCTGGGTAGAAGCCAGAAAAGGTAACCTTTTATTGATTTGATAATGTTTTAAAAATCATATTCTCATGTAGTTAAATAAAGACAATTTTCAAGTTGAAATACACATTTAAAATTCATTATCCAGAACGATCTTTACCCCTGCTTTATCCAATTAATCAGACAGCAATTTTACTAATTACAGTAGATAAGCAGAGATTGGCAGTTACTTTACTAGCATTCAAATCTTTAACAAGAGAGATAACTTTACACATTAATGTTAGCTGTGCCCAAGAGTGAGACCTTTGAAAACATTTTCAAAAGTTGGCATTTAATAAATGGCTGTTAGTTAAGTGCACTGCCTCATAAATAATTCAAATGTTTGCATTTCACTTAGTTTACTTTACCTGAATGGTTGACAGGCATTACACATCATACTTAAATTCTAGAGATGGTGGACACTAGGTCAGGGTAGGGATAGGGAGCAAGAGAGAAAAATCAGTCTGCGGAAATTAACAAAGATTAACATAAAATAATATAAAGTAATTAAACATGCAACCAATGTCAAGCAATGCTTTGAAGACTTCTAAAAGGCAAGTTGTGAACAGATGCATTTTCAATTTTAAATTAGTGAGATTTGAAGATGGTTTAAAATAAATTATTAATATCAGAGTAATGGCGAAAGTTACCTGATTTCTTATTGAGTACCAGTAGAAACTGCTCAGAAGTAATAGGCTGGCTGTTGTCGAAATCTTTTCCAGTCTTGGCTCTGTCTGAGGATTTGTTATCACTTATTTTTCCAACTGTTTCTTCAGAGACTTCTTCTGGAGATGGTTCTTCAACTACTACCTCAGGTGTAATGAAAGCTTCTGAATAATCGAGAGGGGTAAGGGGCTCAATAGTGGCTGCCTCAGTTCCATTAGAACCTTTCAGAATAAAAGTTGCAGGATACTCAGCTAATTGACTTGACTGATGATCTGATTCTTGTTGGTTGTCCATTATCAAGGCTTTTTCAGCAGACTCTTTCCCCATGCTACTAGATTTCATAGGGGAGCCTTGTTCTCTTTGGAGACTCTCTTCAGATGCTGATGAAACATCATATGGATCAATGATGAGCTCACTGTCAAGCTCAGCTTCACGTTCCTCCCTCAAGATGCTATACTGGACCGAAGAAACGGAAGAAGGTGGAGTCCCACCAGCCTGTCTGAATGCCATATAGCTGCAATCTTCTGCTTCTTCCACAGACAGTGATTCATCTGGTACTACCTCTATCTCAGAATCTCCAGATTCAGCACTGCTGGCCTCTAGATCTAATGTCGTTGCTGGTAGATTTGACAAATTCTGTGCAGACTCATCTAATTTTGTTAAGGCAGCACTTGGGGAGCTCTCTTCTTCTGTGGTATTTAAAGAAAAACACTGAGTTTGCTCTGATGTCTTGCTGGCAACAGGGTGTTCCTCCTCCAGAAAATGGTAAGCAGCTTCAATCTGTGAATCAGACTCTTCTGCAATCATAAATGCAGACAGAAAATATGCTCAGTGAGCACCCAAAGTTTTTTTTTGCTGTTGTAATAGTACATCAAGTTTATTATCAACACCACATCTGTTAAGTTTTGCATTTTTAAAAGCTCAGTTGTATGTCAAGGAAGGAAGAGCTAGACTGAAAATGCATCCTCGTAAAACAGATTCTTGTTGCAAATGGACTTTTTAATCTCATAGTCATCAAGTTGGTGGGCAAGCATTCTGAAACTATACCTTGCTTAAAATGCTCTTTGGCTGGTCTTATAGATGTGTACAAGAACAAGCCAGCAATGGTATTGCCACTAATCTTTTCTCTACCCATTTTAGGGAGCTACTATAATATACATCTAATATTTCCCGACTTAACAACAGAGTGTAGCAGTAAATTCAACAATTGGTCATGTCAAATGTGGCTTTCCCTAATAATTCAACATGCCCATTTCTAGTTCTTCATTTAAAGTGCTAGTGAATAATTTAGTCTACCTTTCATGGATGCTTTTTCCAGTACTGTCCCACTGGATGTTATAGGCATGTCAGATTCTACTCACTAGCAGAGCATTTAAAAAGGAAGGCACTGCATTAACTTTCACAATCAAGGATATAAAACTGGAAACTTTACATGCCCATCTAACTTCAAGGTACTGTACACAATTCCACTGACCCAAAGACTGACTGCTATGCAGTAATTATTAGAAATGCCCTGTTTGAATTTTAAGAGCCATTTAAAAAAAACAAAGCTGTATTTAACTTTAAGGTCCCTCTATAAGTCAGGAATCAAGAAATGGAAACTTAATTTGATACAGCTAAGCATTCTCATTCTTAAATTGCAGAGGGATGTGGTTTTCAAATAATAGATGGGATGATGTCATTTCACTGAAATACTTCTACTATTTGTGCACATGACAGGATATAAATTCACAAACTTTTCACATTTTTTTTAACTATTTTACAAATAAAAATTAGAGGGACACTCAAACACCTTAAAAATTGTGTATTTCATCCCTCTCCATTTTATAGAGCAGGAAATTAAAAATGCACAGTAGCAAGTTTCCAAAAAACTGAAGCATACTGGCACCAGGCAATTTAGGGAAACATAGTGGATGCTTCTTTTTAAGCTAAATGCAATTACAATAAACCATGAATGAATATCAGTAGCAATGAAGGTCAAATCTTAAAGGAAAATTATTTACACTTTCAATTAATTATTTGTACGAAATAAATCTTTACTACCATTATTTATGATAATGCTGGGAACAACATGCAATGACATCAGTTGAAAATACTGGATTAAGAGTAGCACTGGTGATGGCTTTAAACACATCTAAGCAAGGTACAATACCAATCCAGTTTTTGGCCAAAACAACACAATGTATATCATGCACATTCTCTGGAAGTGTTGGATTAGTATATCATACACAAATGTGTGAAGCTGGCAAGAAGAGACAGCAGAATATTCTTACTGCGATGCTGATCATGGTTAGATATTCTGTCAACAACCATCAAGGCTCATACGTGAATAGTACAAGAAATGGATCAGCATAATGGAATTTTACCCCAGGAAGAAATCAATGACAAAAGAAGAGAAGATAGGAGGAGGAAAACTGGTAGGAAAGTAAAGCTTTCAGGGTCATGAAAGTTGAGAAAGAAAAGAAAAACAAGGAATGAATGCAATTTTCAGGGAAAAAAAAAAATCAGCATGGTGGCTCAGTGGTTAGCACTGCTGCTGCACAGTGCTAGGACTGGAGTTCGATTCAAACCTTGAGTGGCTATCTGTCTGGACTTTGCATACTCTCCAAGTATCTGCGGGGAATTCTGCCAGGTGCTCCTGTTTCCTCTCAGTCCAAAGATGTGCTGGTTGGGTGTATTGGCCATGCTAAATTTACATAGTGTCCAGGGATGTGCAGGCTAGGTAGATTAGGCACTGTAAATATAGGGATGGGCTGGGAGGTGGGGTGCTCTTTTGAGGGTCAGTGCAGACTTGATGGGCTGAATGGCCTCTTTCCACACTTTAGGGATTCTGCGACACATGAAAGGTGTAGCAAAGCTATTTTCCCATGAGGAAGGTTTGCTCACCAAATTTAATTGAAAATCTAAATTCAGAGAGTTTCCGGAGTATGTTGGAAATAGAATCTTATTAACACTAACTAAATAGCACTATTCAATTGGTTGAGGTTGTGAAAGGTCAACTAATTTTGAGGATAACTCTTCTCTGTTGTAGAAAACATGGTACATCTAAAATTTAACTGGCACAGTCATTTATAGAAAAACCACAAATTAGAAGCTTAAATAGTCATTTGATAGTATAGAACAAAGTAATATTGAGAAAAGACACATTTTGTCAAAGCCTTTCATCTTATACTCGTGCTCTTCATGTAAATTGTCCTAATATAAAAATGTCATTCACTTTTATGCAGGATGGAAAGGGTGCGCTGATCGATTGGGACGTGGATTCTGATCAGTAGAGGCCTTGCCATGGACAATGTATCAGTTAGATGATGAATAACCATTAACTGCCAAGCTTTGTTTTACTTTAAACCAAGTTGACTTTGGTTGGTCAAGATGAGGAGGAGCTGGTGTTGGATTGGGAGGACAAAGTTAAAAATCACACAACACCAGGTTTTAGTCCAACAGGTATATTTGGAAGCAAGTGATTCCAAATAAACATTTTGGACTATAATGTGTTGTTGTGGCTTTTAACCTGGTTGATCAAGGCATTGCCCTAGAAATGAACAGAGAATGGTGATTACTCTGTTCTGCTGAAACAGATACAGCTTGTTCTGTTTGCAAAGAACAGGGCCTTCTTCATTAATATATGTAGCTTCCAAAACAAACAAATGCACCACACTGACAATCTTAAATTGGTTGTCTGTGTAATTCTTAGCACATTTATCTAAACGCAAAATCACATCCAAAATTGGATATGATGTTTGAAGTTGTGCAAATGCAGACTGGTTGGATAGAGTCAATACCTTACGTGTTGTGAACAAGCAAAATGAATATGTTATTTGACATGACCCAACAGTCTATCAGATGTGCAGCCGACATAGTAGCAACACTGGGAGTAGAAATTCCTATAATGTTCAGTAACCTACAGCATAGCAAGAAGCAGCATAACACAGCTAGCTTCACCTGTTTAAATTGTTTGAACTGATCATCTTTAATCTGAGGTAGACTGTGCACTTTTCAGGACCAACAGTAGCAGCCTTAGGACTGTTCCTGAATTGACACGATGTATAGCAAGAAATAATCTGATCAAGTTAACAATTATCCCACAGGATGGCTTTGAAGTACCCTATTTCAGCATCAAGTTTGCACAGTGAACAAGTGGGTTGGGACCTCTGACAAGATTGCTGGAAAGACCAATCTTATAGCATACAGAATCTCACACACCAATGAAGAAAGGCTTGTGGTAGACAGCAGTCGAAATCCTCTGATTATTTTCTCAAAGACCATATCAAGGAAAGGAAGGTCATTTGAATATTCCATTTCAAAGGTGAATTTGAGTGCAGGATGGATCCCATTGAGGGTGCATAAGGAAATTCTTGCATACATATTTGCATTCTTCAAAGAAAGCAAATATGCTATCATACTGGAAATATTCAAGGAATAGGAAAGGCTTCAACAAAATGTTGTCTTTTTAGACCATGATAAAGGATCTTCAACACAAACTCATACAGGGAAAACATGCAGGTACAAATGAGTGTGCCTATCATCACTGACCTAAATTTTAATGTTTTTATTTAAAGGTGGGTATCTGATAGTTTTAACAAGAACTATCCTTGCTGAGTCCTGAAGACTAACTTTTTTTGCTGGTAATCCAAAAACAGAATCAGTAACTAGCGGTTGGCAGAGTTAATATTAATTCAATAGAAATTAAGTAACAAACCACTAGATGAAAGTAAATCTGTCAAGACGTCTGCATTAAAAAAATGTGGTCAAAAGTGGTTAAGTCACCTGTGCAGCTTTAACAAGCCTGGTACATTAAAATCATCTCTAATTTTTAACATTTATGAGTCAAAGAGAAGAGAAAATAAGACAAGTAAAGAGAGAAAGAGAAAGAAAGACAGGCAGTTTTCTTCATTATTCAATTTTTTTTTTAAAATAAAGTGGAAGCATGAAAGAAACATGAAAAAGACTAAGAAAGGAACAGAGGAAGTTACTGAGATAGACAACATGCATTTTAAAAATCGGTTTGCATTGATTAAACATGCATCAATCACGGTGTACTTGTGCGAGCAAGCACAAGGATGCATAGTTTTTCATTTACATTTCACGTTTTTTTGTGTCCTTTCATACTGTGCTTTCAGTGACCATTTTTATGCCATTTCATTTTCTTTCTTGATGGCGAAACCACCCAGCTACATAAATAGGATGGTCAATTAAGGAACAGAAATATCGTGGTAAGTTACATAAAAGCCAATGATTTACAAATGTTCAACTTTTTTTCAAAAACAAGCCAGATAAAGGGGAAAATGGAAAATGTTCAAGTTAAACAGAATGTCAACATAGAGAAACACACACACACACACCAAACGATTACTCTAGTTCAACAAACAAAGACAATTTTGGAATTGTGTGTATGCACACTGCCAACTTTTTAAGAGTAACTCACATAACATTTGTTACCTGAGCTTGAGGGAGTAGGCGTTTGGGAGATTGGGCTGTCATCATCTGGCTCAGATACAGTCACAGTTGGCAATACATCAGATCCTTGTTTGTGTTTCATGTCTTGTTCACGCTGAGACTTGCACCTGCTATTGGGATCTACTATGGTTTCTAGCTCAGTAAGCAAAACATGGGCTGGTGATGCACATGTATCCACTGTGTGAACGTTGTGCTGGGTGTCCTCCATTTCCCATTTCTCTGAAATGTCTTCATCTGAAGGCTCTTCCACATATGGTGCAGTCGTTGATTCCTCAGGACTCAGACAGGGGCTCATTTCTTCTACCAATTTTATCTCCTCAACTGACTTTTTTGGAGCTTCTGGGGAGGCTTCTATGTCAGCTGATGTGTTATCTAGAAAAGACATTTTCTCTTCCCAGTGCATCTTGGATAACTCCTGAACTTTTGATTCGTCTGAATGACACATATCAATGTAGTTTTGGAATTCTGTCTTCTCTGCGCAAACAGGGTCCACCAAAGCTTTGGCCAAGTCAATAGAATCCCCTGGTACCATCTCTATTCCAAAATCTGAGCTGGTCATACCGTGAGACTCAAAGCTTAGAACTTGTCTTGTTGTGCCAATCTCTGGACTATACTCTTCCAAACCTGTTGAGCTAACAAGTGATCCTTCTGTAACTTCTAAAAAGAAAATGAGAAAGATGGAATAATGATAATTGTGATTTTAGCTCTTAATTCTGCATTTAATCCAACACTGTAATTTGTCCAAATGGTTTATGTGAGGCTGTGTACTAACAGTTCATTGAAGGTATTCTCCTTTACAGCAAGATTCACACAAATAAATTGAAGCAGTAGCATCTATAATGAAGCACCAGGCATAAGAAACTATTGATACAACAGTGAGCTTCTTTAGAATGAAGGTTAATTTTGTCCTTAACTGATTTCAAAACTAGTAACGGTATGTGTTAGAAATCCGTCTTCATATTAAAGGAAATATTGTTAGAATCTTGTTTTATTGAAGGCAATACATAAGTTAAAAATGCATAATTAAAAACAAGAAGGGGGCATGCAACAATAAATAGCACAATTACAAAAGGTAATTGTCACTGGAGAGCATCCTAACATTTTACAGCATGTAAAGGGCACAGTAATGCAGAATATATTTAACTGTTATCTACATTGTTAGTTGTGATATGCATTACAGAAACCTTTTCATTATATAGACAGCCTTACCAAATCCAAAATATTTGATACAATACTTCAAATGTTTGACTTGCTAGCTACTGTAATTTCATGATCTGTAATTTTATTATTTACATTATTAAAATGATTAACCACACAATAAGGAAAGAACATTAACCTATTATTCAAATGTTCCCTGCTGCATTTATTTTTCTTTAGGTTCAAACTTTCATTTCCTTCCCTGATATCTAATCTTTATTTCTTCATTTTAATGAGATCATCTTACAGCAACCTATACCATCCTTTCTTGATTACAGCTTCTCATTTCCCAATATCATCAAACCTTAAAGTGAAATGAATACTGTTTTGCTTTCTTTCCTTGCTCTCCATTGTACATATACATTGGAATGGTGTTTCTCATCAAAAACAATGCTCTTCATCACTGATATTAATAAGAGATGGTTCTTATAGTACACTTCTGGTTTTACTTACCGATATTTTTAGTTAGTTTAACAGAGACCTACAAAAGGTATATGCATGGTGATGACAAGTTAGGGCTGACCGGAATTTGAAAAACACTCTTTGTCACAGTTTTGCCATAAAAAGTGCATTAATCCTTTATTGCATGTCTTAAAAATCTGGACAATAAAGTAAAGGTCTATGAAATAGGGACCTTTGAAATGTGGATGCTAAATATTCCACATATAGACCATAAGACAAATGAAGATATATTTGAATTTGCAAGAGCAAAACTTACTCTTTTTTGAAAAAAAAAGTGATATCCAGAAGACAAAATATTCGTCTTTCAGCCACTTGATCAGAGATACAGAGATCTCTTCTCAAGAAGAAAGTAGAGAGCAGCAGACCCATGTGTATTTGGATGACAGATGTCAGATTTGTTGTAGATGAGCTATGGTGAGTATGTCAGAATGGCACAAGACAGACAAGGGTGGCATACCATGACAGCAGATCTCATGGTGACAGCAGCTGCAAGCAGCAGTGATCGTTTCTTGGAAATAAAACTCTTAAATATTGGCAAGGAACTGCAAATGATGAGGGAAGATCTGTAGTCTGCCAAACAAGACAGTTATCAAAAGGAGTGCTAATGACATTGCTTAAACTTTTAATGATTATAAGCAGAGAATATTTGAATAGATGAAAAAGTTAAATATTAAGATTTTGCACTTGCAATCAGGGTGAAATGAAAGAAATGTGATCTTTGTCGAGAATTACTGACACTACTGCATCAGGCAGAATAGAGGGATAACATACTTTGTTTAACATGTATGACTGGTGCAAGAAAATTTAACAAGATAGTTTATTTGGAATATCTTTGTTCTGCTATTTGAGAACCTTCAAAATGCTTCCTACAAGTCTGCATTGAACTCACCTCATTCAGCAGAAAGCCTATTACACTTGCAGCCTCTGGCAGTATTTTACCCAGAGCAGCGGAAGGCACTTCTCATTCGGGAAGCTCAGCAGCTTTAGCTATGGGGGTTGGTGCCAGGCAACCATCCCTTGGACACTGTGGCTCCTCATCCACTTTGCTGAGACATCCAACTGTGGATGTACTTTGTCTGCTTGGCATGTTGAGACTGCTGTAGCTAGTGCTGCTGATGCTATGGATCTATCAGTCAATACTATTGGCTAGCGGCTCGTTAAAGTGGGGCGTTACCCGAGAATGGAATTCAAGTCTCACTTAAAGCAATTAACAGTGCTCCAAGCAGTAAGCTGCTGCATGGTAATGGTCAGGATAATGGGTGGACTTCTTGCCACCAAGTCCAACCCTATGCACCGGATGACATTTTAGTCCACAAAATCTAGGCCCAAGTTTCCTTGATATCATGTCAAAGCATAACTGTGAAAACAAAAATCATACTTTCAGCTGCTATATATTCTCAGGGATTGACCCTAAACCCAAGCACAGGGGTTTGCTATTGTTCAAACATCCTTCTTCTCATGCATGTGGCAATGCACTCCAGATACTATATGTCCAAGGCTGTTTGCAGTCTAACCTTTGGCACCTGCTGGGAAGCTCATTCCCATTCATGTTGCATGACTTTAGTTCCCCCAAATTATTGTCATTCACTACCACATGCTCATGACCGTTGATGAATCCCCTGCCCATGTAAACAAATCTGAACTATCCAGTATCCTCATACCTCACTTAACATAATATCATTAGTAATTAGTAATCCTATTATGGTTATGATTTAATTTACTCTGCAGTTCGAGAGTAGGGAGACAGCATCAGAAGGAATGCTTTTTTTTAGCAGAATAAACGCAACTACAGAAGCACGATGGAGGAGCCAGGTAGAATTGACTGGGGGAGGAGCCTAGCAAGAAAGAGAATGAAACAACAATGGCAGGGGTTTCTGGGAGTGATTCAGGAGACACAGTAGAGATTCGTCCTAAGGAAAAAGAAGCATGGTACAGGGAGGATGATGCAACCATGACTGACTAGGGACGTCAGGGACAGCATAAAAGCAAAACAGAAAGCATATAATATGGTGAAGGGCAGTGCGAAACCAGAGGATTGGGAAGTTTACAATGATCAACAGAGGGAACGAGAAAACAAATAAAGAGGGAGAAGAATAAATGTAAGGGAAGCCAGCCAGTAACATAAAGAAGACTATAAGAGTTTCTTTCGATATATAAAAGGGCAAAAAAAAGACAAAAGTGGACGATGGATCATGAAAAATGACACTGGAGAGATAGTCGTGGGGAACAAGGAAATGGCTGAGGAACTGAAAAATTACTTCCTGTCAGTTTCCACAGTGGAAGACAATATCCCAAAACTTCAGGACAATGAGGGGCCAGAGCTGAGTATGGTGGCCATCACCAAGGAGAAGGTGCTAGAAAAACTGAATGGCCTGAAGGTGGATAAATCACCTGGGCCCCACAGTTCTAAGGGAGACAGCTTAAGAGATAACAGAGGTATTAGTAGTGATCTTTCAGCAGTCACAAGAAACAGGGAGGGTCCCAGAGGACTTGAAAACTGCTAGAGTGACACCCCTAATTAAAAAGGGAGTACTCATACGTGAGGAATAAGAGAATGATCAGGGAGAAGGTAGGGCTGATCAGGGATAGCGGAGGGAACTTGTGCGTGGAGTCTGAGCAGACAGGGGAAGCCCTAAATGAGGTTTTTGCTTCGGTTTTCACCAAGGAAAGGGACCTTGTTGTAAATGAGAACTTAGAGAAGCTGGGAGTACAGTCTTGACCAGATCAAGATTGATGAAGTTGATGTGCTGGAAATTTTGGAAAGCATTAAGATTGATAAGTCTCCAGGGCCAGACCAGATTTATCCTAGGCTGCTCCGGGAAGCGAGAAAGGAGGTTGCTAAGCCGCAAGCGAGGATATTTGCCCCCTCCCTCGACACAGGGGTCGTATCGGAGGATTGGAAGGAGGTGAATGTTGTTCCTCTTTTCAGGAAGGGTAATAGGGAAATTCATGGCAATTACAGACCAGTCAGTCTTACATCAGTGGTCAGCAAAGTTTTAGAAAGAATTCGGAGAGATAGGATTTATGACTATTTGGTAAAGCATAGTGTGATTAAAGGCAGTCAGCATGGCTTTGTGAGGGGCAGGTCATGCCTCACAAATCTTATTGAGGAGGAATCAAGACAGGTCAATGAAGGTCGAGCAGTGGATATGTTGTATATGAACTTCAGCAAGGCATTTGATAAGGTTCCCCATGGTAGGCTCATTCATAAAGTCAGGAGGTATGGGATACAGGGAGATTTGGCTATCTGGATTCAGAATTGGTTTGTTGACAGAAGGCAGAGAATGGTTGTAGATGGAAAGTATTCTGCCTGGAGGACAGTGTTGAGTGGGGTCCCGCAGGCTCTGTTCTTGGGCCTCTGCTCTTTGTAGTTTTTATAAATGGCTTGGATGAGGAGGTTGAGGGGTGGGGTGGTAAATTTGCTGATGACACAAAGGTTGGACGGGTCGTCGATAGTATAGAGGGCTACTGCAAGCTGCAGCGCAACGTAGATAAGATGCAGAGCTGGGCTGAGAAATGGCAGATGGAGTTCTACCTGGATAAGTGTAAAGTGATGCATTTTGGAAGGTCGAACTCGAATGCTGAATATAGGATTAAAGACAGGATGCTTGGCAGTGTGGAGGAACAGTGGGATCTGGGTGTGCAAGTACATAGATCTCTCAAAGTTGCCACCCAAGTAGATAGGGTTGTTAAGAAAACATATGGTGTTTTGGCTTTCATTAACAGGGGGAATCGAGTTTAAGAGCCACAAGGTTTTGCTGCAGCTCTACAAGTCCCTGATGAGGCCACACTTGGAATATTGTGTCCAGTTCTGGTCGCCCTACTATAGGAAAGATACAGAGGCTTTGGAGAGGGTGCAAAGAAGGTTTACAAGGATACTGCCTGGACTGGAGGGCGTGCCTTATGAAAAAAGGTTGAATAAGCTCGGACTTTTCTCTCTGGAGAGAAGGAGGAAGAGAGGAGACCTGATCGAGGTATATAAGATAATGAGTGGAATAGACAGAGTCAATAGTCAGAGACTTTTCCCCAGGGCAGCATTGACTGGCACAATGGGTCATATTTTTAAGGTATTGGAAAAAGATATAGAGGAGATGCCAGAGGTAGGTTCTTTACGCAGAGAGTTGTGAATGCATGGAATACATTGCCAGCAGTGGTGGTGGCGGTGGTGGTGGTGGAAGCAAAGTCATTGGGGACATTTAAGTGATTGCTGGACATGCACATGGATAGCAGTGGGTTGAGGGGTGCGTAGGTTAAGTTATTATATTTTACATTAGGATTAAACCTCGGCACAACATCCTGAGCCAAAGGGCCTGTTCTGTGCTGTACTTTTATATATTCTATGTAAAGCTAAAGATGGAAAATTACAGACCAATTAGGCTAACCTATGCCCGAAACATCGATTCTCCTGCTCCTCGGATGCTGCCTGACCTGCTGTGTTTTTCCTGCACCACACTTTCAACATTGATCTCCACATCTGCAGTGCTCACTTTCTTCTAATTTGTGGGTAAGATCCTGGAATCCATTGTGAAAAATGAGATTTCTGAATAGCTGGAAGTGTATGGTAAAATAGGGCAAAGTCAGGATGGTTTCATCACAGGAAGGTCAGGCCTGACAAATTTGCTAGAATTCTTTGAGGAAGTAAGGAGTAGGTTAGACCAAGTACACCCAATAGATGTTATCTACCTGGACTTCAAGAAGGCCTTTGACAAGATGTCGCACAGGAGGCTACTGAGTAAGATAAGGGCCCATGGTGTTAGAGGCAAGGTGCTAACATGGACAGAAGCTTGGCTGTCTGGAAGAAAGCAGAGAATGGGGATAAAAGAGTTCTCAGAACTGCAGCTGGTGACAAGTGGTGCTCCGCAAGGCTCACTGTTAGGCCCAC
Source organism: Hemiscyllium ocellatum (assembly GCF_020745735.1). Classification (NCBI taxonomy): domain Eukaryota; kingdom Metazoa; phylum Chordata; class Chondrichthyes; order Orectolobiformes; family Hemiscylliidae; genus Hemiscyllium; species Hemiscyllium ocellatum. The sequence goes on from NC_083408.1 coordinate 86,267,981, forward strand.
AACCTTTCACTTTATACATCAATAATCTAGATGAAGGAATTGAGGGCATCTGGCTAGATTTGCAGATGATACAAAGAGAGATAGAGGGACAGGTAGCATTGAGGAGGCAAGGAGACTGCAGAAGGATTTGGACAGGTTAGGAGAGTGGGCAGATGGCAGATGGAGTACAATGTGGAGAAGTGTGAGGTCATGCACATTGGTAGGAAGAATTGAGGCATAGACTATTTTCTAAATGGGGAGAAAATTCAGAAGTCTGAAGAGTAAAGAGACTTGGGATTTCTAGTCCAGGATTCTCTCAAGGTAAACTTGCAGGTGGAGTCAGTGGTTAGGAAGGCAAATGCCATGAGGGCATTTATTATAGGAGGACTTCAATTTAAAAGCAGGGATGTACTTTTGGGGCTCAATAAGGCTCTGGTCAGGCCACATTTGGAGTATTGTGTGCAGTTTTGGGCCCCCTATCTCAGGAAGGATGTACAGGCCAAGCAGCATGTTCAGAGGAGGTTCATGAGAATGGGCCCAGGGATAAAAGGCTTATCATATGAGGAACATTGGAGGATTCTGGGTCTATCCTCGATGGAGTTTAGAAGGATGAAGGGGGATCTAATTGAAACTTACAGAAAATTGAATGGCCCGGATAGAGTGGATTTTGGGAAGATATTTCCATTGGTATGAGAGACTAGGACCCAAGGACACTGCCTTACAGTAAAAGGAAGACCTTTTAAATGGAGATAAGGAGAAACGTCTATAGCCAGGGAGTGGGGAATCTATGGAATTCACTGCCACAGAAGGCTGTGGAGGCCAGGTCATTGAGTGTATTTAAGACTGAGGTAGATAGGTTCCTGATTGTCAAGGGAATTAAAGGTTACGGAGAAAGGTGGGAGAATGGGAATGAGAAACTTTCAGCAATAATTGAATGACAGAGCAGACTTAATGAACTGAATGGCCTAATTTCTGCTCCTATATCTTAAATCTTTCCTTCTCCTCCTTCATTCTAAAGATGATAACTTCAGCCAATTAAGTCTTTCCTTACAGCTAAAATTCTCTATGGATCCTAACATCTTCAGTATTCTCTAAACTGCAATCACATTCTTCCAATGTGATTGGACCACCTGATGACCAGGCTGTGTGCAAGCATCTGTGAACCAGTTTGTAACACAGTTCTAACATAACCTTGCTGCTCTTATAACTTGGCTAAAAGATGAAAGTATCTTATAACCACATTATCTCTCTTGTGCTACAACCTTCGGGTTTTTGTGGACATAGACTCCAAAATCTTCTGTTTAGTACCCTGCTATTTATAGTACTTTGCCTCCAAATCCTGAATTGAATTCCAATTGCCTCAGTTTCCAACTACATCTTCTCCTGGTGGGCTTTATGCTCTCAATGCCATTTACACTGATTTTGTCTGTTAACATTAAAGTGGTTGAAATCCAACATTATTTTTCTCCTATTGTTTTTGAAATTTACATTACTTTGCTGACTGATTTTCTCTGCAATTCAGGTCATTAAACTGGCCTGTAGTCCTGAGTTACAGATCACCTTATTTTGTTATACGTCTCACAGTTTGTCAGCATACCTCTCGGAGATACATTTCAGTAAATCTTTAAGAGATATGCTCATGCTATCATCACAACATCATATAAGGTATATATGAGAGGTAAGGACCTAGTGGTATGATCACTAAATTAACTCAGAGATCCAGGTAATGTTCTGGATACACAGGTTCAAATCCTACCATGGTAGATAATGGAATTTAAATTCAACAAAAAAAAATTGCTAAGACTATAATGAAGACCATGAAACTAATTGTCAGAAATACACATCTTGGTTCACTAAAGCCCTCCAGGGAAGGAAATAAACCTCAGCCGTACTGGTCTCACCTACATGCGACTCCAGACCCACAGCGATGTGGTTAACTCTCAAATGCTCTCTAAGCATTTATTGATCGGCAAAAAAAACTGGTCTGGTCAGTGATATCCATATCCCATGAATGATTTTAAAAATCCATCTTAGCTCAGATCTCTTTAAGCATGACACATTTCTGGGAAACATGCTGCTCTGTGTAACTTACTAAATTATACCAGTCCAGACCTGCTGGGTTGAATCTTACCATATTTTGACAAAAATGTCATTTTATTTTAGGAGGTCTTTTCTCCACGAGGCCTAGTGAATGTTTCACGCTATTGTTCCAAACACATTTCATTAACTATCTAGGAGCAGAAGAATAGACGTTTCGGGCATCAGGAGCCTCATTCCTGATGAAGGGCTTATTACCGAAACATCGATTCTCCTGCTCCTCGAATGCTGCTTGGCTTGCTGTGCTTTTCCAGCACCACACTCTCGACTCAGATCTCCAGCATCTGCAGTCCTCACTTTCTCCTCATTGACAACCTACCCTGTTCCCACGGGAGCCCTTGGTCAAGACCCAGCAACCACTGCCAAAATATCTCAGAACAGACCATCATCCTTGGCATCATATATAAAAGGTTGGTGCATAAACAAACAATCAAGTGCTGGCATTCCAGATCCATTTTGTACAGTTCAGGACATCTTCCTTGGCCATGGCTGGGATGGGGAAAATGGTATCCTTTTTTTGGACAAGATGGATAGGGTAGTGCACAATGGAGTTGTCTACTTTCCCCAGGACTGGTAGTGAAGGGGATGACACCAGATCCTAACAGCCTGGACCGAGGTTGCCACCCAGGTCAGTATGGTTTCAGCCACTTGGAAGAAATGCCAGCATGTAAGAAGAAGAAGATCAATGACCATTGTGGCTCAGCAATAATAAATACCATCTTCTTCTCTTTGTTAACTCACACTTACTATTTCTGCTCCGGCACCAAGATCCATGCTCTACCATTCTCACTATTCAGTGCAACATCCTTTCTCACTTCCATACTCCTAATTCCTCCATGCTACTAACCATGCATGGCCTCTATGTCTCCCACACACTTACTCTGGACAGCTCACCACTTTTTCCCAGGGACGCAAGGGCACGGACGAGGTCAGACGGTGCACGGGGATGGACAGGGTGGCAGAGTGGGAGTGGAAGGGGTTGGGGTGTGGATGGGGTTGGGGGCAGAATGGGGGTGGTTTTGGTTGGGGGGGGGGGCGGTGAGTGGGATCTCGCATGCGGTGTGCTACTGCCTAGTCTCCTGAATGGGAAGCAGACGCCACAGAAAACTCTGAACCCGGAGGAAATCAATTAACCAAATAATCAATTATCCGAACGAAATAATACCCACTCACCTCGTTCGGACAACTGAGGTTCCTCTGCATACAGTTGAAGAAATATTTAGATGAATGTAAATTTAAAGCCTCGGACATAGGTAATGTACTATAATATTAGCTGCAGGCAAATTTAACATGTGTGGACAGTGTTCTAACTCTCCACACCAACAAGTGCCATGCTTTTTATTCAATCCTGTGTCACATTACATTTGAACGATTGTAGCAAGACATCAGACATGAATTAGAACCAAACCGATTATGCTTATAGTGATATGTATATAGTATTCATCTTTGCTGCCAAGATGGTGTTCAAACAGTGGTCATAGAAGACGGTCATGTTTAAGTACAAAGCTAGAATTAGTTTTGAATTATTTCTGCTCATCAAGTATTAAGAAGAATTGTTCATTACAAAGAAACAACGCAAATAACAAAACATTTGAAAAGAACTAGCAAATAAGCAAGTTCAAAGTGTTGTTATATTCAATGAATACACATTGTAAGTTAACCTTTGTAAATATTGATATTATCACCAGTGGACAACAGGCAATAAGCAAAAGATGAGCAAGAGGTGAGGCTACAGTTAGGAACATAATATTACACATTTCTTGATGAGGTTGGTAGAGAAATTTCATCACTGACAATAATGGTGAAATTCCTGAAGTGGTCAATATTTCATGAGACATGAACTTGACATGAACAATAAGAATGAAGAAACTTAAGGAATGATAAAAGAACAAAGCAAGAACTGTTAACTGGAATCCACTTACTTTTAGCAGGATCATTGCAGACATAGGCAGTAGTTGAAATAGGCCATTCCTGTTCCTATTTCATAGTAAATGATGTTTCCAGTACTACAAAGGTCATGCAATCATTTGTGACAATTTGTTTATTCAGGACTGAAAAATATGAATTTATATACTGGCCAATCATAGTGTCTCATAAAAGAACAGAATATTCTTAGTGTTATACTTCTAATTTTAAATGGACCACATACTGCATAGTTAACTTGGAATATGGAAATATATCAATCAAGTAAATGTTACTAATGCATTAACTTTTAATATTATGGGGGCAAACTGCTTTTGGACTGAAGGTGAACATCTTCAAAAGGAATTACCCAGTCAACCTCAAAATATGGCTTTCACAGTGTTGGAGTTAGATTGCAGCCAGGGTGAACACAAATTGGTGTGAACACAAACAACCAGGGGTTCTCATTGCGAGGAGTCTTATATTGGATTGGTCTCTCAAATCAGACTTCACATTTCACCCAAAGTTACTCTCCATTGACAGTAGAAGCCAACAGTCTTAAAATGCCATTATATCACCACAGAAACAGTGTAGATTCCCAGACTCTAGAATGAAATATGTTAATCTACTGAACTCTTGAAAAATAAATGAGAACATTGTATGAGTCAAGTTACTAAGTAAGCTCTGCTGCTGTTGTGAGACCTTCTACAAGAAGAAAATAGCATTTCCTACAATATCTTAGAAGTGACCTCAAAAATGTAAATTAATAATTTATTTGAAAGCTGCTAAATCATAAGTGGAGCCATCTTTACTGCTACAGTATTTTCTAAAAAAAACACTTTCTATTTATTCCACTGTCAATTAACATATTTAACTTAATTTGGAAATGTTTTTCAAATAGACTTATCACCTTCCATTGTAAAAAGCTAGACAGCATCAGGAAGTTTGAGGTAGTATTTCCATACTGCCACAAAAGGATGAGGAACTCACTTTAATGCATGTCTATATTAATTTTATAACAGTGACTAAATAATTAAAAATTCAAACATAGATGCTATACTCACATGACTGGACTTAGCAGTACCCTTCCAGATGCTTCTCAGAAACAAGAGTCAGCTAGACAGTCAATGCTTCATGCATTTCCTGATGGAACTGGAATGCTAAATATTATGTTATAAATGGCCACAAAGACACATGGTCTCCAGGAAAAGGCCATACACAGCAGAATTGCAAATTACTTCTTTCCTGTAAGATGCTGTATTAATGACTTTCTGCTTAGCCTCTGGGATGGGGCCACGAACAGTTGTTGATCTGCAGTGCAAGCTTTTATCTCAACGGTAACGGACTTCCTCACAACAAATAAAGTCTTGGTCACAGCCTCAGAATTGAAAACAAAGGCCTTATAATCTTACAGTTTTAAAATAGTGGTCAGTTAAGGGGTCAATGCTTCAATGCTTCAAAAGCCCTCACTACTGGCTAAGAACTTCTGACCTGTAAAAAGCAAACAACAACCTGTACTTGTTTTTTCCAAGTATTTACTCAGCCTTCTTTCATCAAAACAGTAAAGGAGAATTTACATTTTAGCAATTTTCTTCAGAAGAAATTTGAAACTAAAGAAACAGTTCATCACTCCTTAACTACCAGCTAGTCAATCAACAACACCTAACCTCATCCCCCTCTAAAGAAATTTCAAAGAGCTAAATCCAGCTCTGGAAATTTGGACTCCATCTTAAAAACAAGGATATTGATAAACCGGTATTAATCATTTTCTTTGTACATAAGCTCTCCTTTATTGAATAATCCATTTATTGTTTTGTTCTATTATGGGATTTGGGCCTCAAATCTAACATATACTCTTAAAAATCAAGACATGAAATTTGAAAACAAAAATGCAAATAGAAGAAACAAATCAAAATAAATGGATTTGAAGCCAAAAAGAGAAAAGTTAATTTGTATAATACATTAAACTAACTCAATAAAAATACCTTACTCTAACATAAGAAAATGGCATTTTAATTCAATGATACTGCCCAGCAAGGTAAAGTGGAATGATAAATGATAGTCACTGATAATAGCTGTATGCTCACCCATAAGCCTAGCAATTCAAGTTGACCTTTTCAGTGTCACCTCCAAAATCAGTGCGAAGAGAAGAAGGGAGAGCTGGATAAAAAGGCAGCCACGACTGGTAAGGGGAGTGAAATAGCTCCACAGGAACAAGTACCCCGTTACCAAGTCACCCTTTATTTACACATAGAGAGTCCTTGACACTGATCCAGCTTCCTCAGAGCCAGCTCTTAGAGTGAGGAGAATGTCTGACACGCTTATTCTTGCTCGTCAGCAAGGGCTTCCTAATTGAGCCAGATTAAAAGCCACAGTCAGGGAACTCATTTTACAAAGTCCACCTGGCTGAACTCATTACAATCAGGTTTGTGGAGTCCAAACAGATTAACTCCATGCGAACTGTAGTAGTTTTGTCCTTGAATAGCTTAAAACAATCTAAAACAAAAAGCAGCGAGAAGGGAAAAACCTAGCAAGCAGTTAAAAAATGTGAGAGGTGGCAAGAGGGAAGAAACATCCTCTTTGTAGGTGAACTTACCACATTCAGAGAAACACAAGTGTGACAATAAGTTATTTAGCATATTTACTTTTCACAACTCCCCTAATTAAATAGTAGTTGTTAGGGTTTATCTTAAAGTATTAGGAATAGGATGCTTGGTTTATTGAAATTACTAAAGTATGTTAATTATTAGCAGTATTGTAAGGTTCATCAATGGTTGCCTTGTCTCAGATGATGTCATGCTTTTTTAATGTTGTTGAAGCTATACTCATCCAGGCAAGTGGGAAAACTCCATCACAGACGTGTTGCAATGTTATAAATGCAGGTCCTTTTAGTTTAAGACAAAACAATTCCAGAGCTGACTGAGAGCAGGTGACATGCAATTCATTTTGCATTTAAAAGCCAACGTCTATGCCAATTTGGGAGGGTGGGGAGGCTCTGAAGAGGAAAAAGATACGGAAGGAAAAGTTGGAAATTGAAGTTCACGCTAAACTGTACATGTAAAATAAAATCCTTTCAAATCTCAAAAGTCTTTTTTGCTTAATTCAAGAGATGGGTTTAGCAGACTGTTAAATGGTCATCACTTGGCACTTGTTGGCACTAAAGTAACTTTGCACTTGTCAGTCCAAGTGGACTGCACTTAGACACAGACTGTTTCAGTATGACTAATCGTAAATGGTGCTTTATATTGTGCAATCATCAAACATCTCCACTTCTCAGGATTAACAGAAGTGGCTGAGGATGGTGGGACCTAGGAAACCTGAGAAACCTCTGCAGCCACATCCTGAGACTGAGATAACCAACTTCCAACAACCATAACAATCTTCGAATGCATTAAGTGTGAGTCCAATCAGTGGAGAGTTACCCCTCAATTCCAATTGAGACCAGTTTTAATAGGGTTCCTTGATGCCATACTTAGTTGAATGATGTATTAATAGAACATAGAACATAGAAAAATACAGCACAGTACAGGCCCTTCAGCCCTCGATGTTGCGCCGACTAAAGCCTACCTAGCCTACACTAGCCCAATAACCTCCATATGCTTATCCAATGCAATGTCAATGGTGGTCACTCTAACCTCACATCATGTTTGAACCAAGGCTGTAATGATGTCAGGAGTTCAGTGGAGATGATGGTACTGTGATGATGTTGCTCCTTTAACAAGGTTATGTTGTCCTTGTTTTTTTAAAGAGGGGTCATAAAGTCATGGATTCAGAGATGTCTCGGTTTAATCGACACGAAGAAGCTTGTAAGTATTTTCTAAAAAGTTATATAATAAAGAGGAGGGACAGTTCTGCCAGCTCAGCTTTTCTCTGGTTTGTTTTGGTTTTTAGCAGCCTGGCTGTTCAGAGCTGTGGTCAGCTTAAGATGGGGAATCCAAAGAAACTGCTAGAGTGTAAGAAGGTTCTATGCTTAATCTATCTGCCATCTCTCTCTCCTGTAAGAACCTGTATCTGCAGGCGTTTGGAACTGCATCATTAAGTTGTGACAGTCTGTTGGGTCTTCAGATAGGTTAGGTTGTTTTGTATTCTGTTTTTTGCGTTTATGTTTCATTCAGTACTCTGTAAATAAATTATGTTTTGCTTAAAACTGTCTAGTTGGGTCAGTTGCATCACTCATGGAATATCCAAATCACACCTGCATAAAGCAGCTTGAAAGGTTAGTGTCGAGGCTGCCTTCTTGAAACATCTTGAGGAGGTCAGGCCTGGTCCAAAACAATACTCAAGCAGAGTATCAGTGAGCAGGTTATTCCTTTGCAAGTGCCACTTGATATCACGTCAACGATCCCTGCCATCACGATGCTGATGAGCAAGAATAGATTACTGGGATGGTAATTTGTTGGGTTGGATCTGTCTTGCTTTTCGTGGACAAGAGATACCTCAGCAATTTCCCACTTTATGAGCAGATGCCAGTGGTTTATTTGTACTGCTGCAATTTGATGAGGGGACAGAGCTAGTTCTGGAGCAACACTCCTCAGATGATCAGCAAAGAAATTTTAAAGAGGACAAACTGTCTACTATTCCTGAACTGCTAGCTAACCAATCAACCACCTTGCAAATTACTTCCAAGACTGCTAAATCCATCTTTAGGCATTTGGACTCCACCTTAAAACCAAATACTTTTAATAATTGGTACTCCTTGGTTGTTTTATCCTAAATTGTTTTATCTTTTTACCCATTTCGATTTACATTTCCTTGCACATGCAAAGACTTTACACATCCCCAATTTGCTTTTGGAACTTATAACAATTTTAATTGAATCATTGCTTTGTGCTTCAGAAGAATATTTCAAGATGCAGCATTTGTTCCTGTGTAAGGAATGCTACATACCTGATCAAAAGGAACAAAAGTGAGGCCAAACTTGGGAGAAATCTCAAAAATTTTCAGAGCCTTATGATCAGATTCTCACAGAATCTGAACAAATCCAATACCAATTACATTGGGAGAAGGAAGTGGTTAGGACATCAAACAGGCACTTACATTTAGCAGTGTCTTTTGAAAATAGTGTTGAATTCAAAGAGACTACATCTTTGGCTTCATAGTTTAGAAATTATTAAATTATGGAGGAGACACAGATGGTTGTGAAGATTAAATAAGGTGCATTTAAATTTCTTGGTCTAATGTGTTTTAAAATCCCAGCACTCTGATAATATGCGAACACTAACCTGTTGATGTCAGTTAGAGTTTAACAAAAATGCTGCTGGTCTGCTTTGATTGACAGTTTTCCTAACTTAACCAGATGACCTATGTCATTTGTTCCTAGAATTTCAAAGAAGTTAATTGCTTAAACTCATCAAGGGCTGCTATTCCAGTTTAGCCCATTATCATATTTGGCTAGGTTTCATAATTCCAAATCACTTAACATGAAGAGTTTTGGACAATCATGGTGATGGGGGTGGATGGTACATTCACATTTTGGTTTTGAGGCGATTAGCTTTGATGTGGTTGGGAGAGTAGCGGGAGGGGTTTCACCAAAGGCCTGCTTTCAACATCACCACCCCCTCAGCCCCTCCCACCAACAAGGTCTGTCCTCAATGGGTGATCCCTCCTTCAAGTCCCAGCCATCCTCATCCACCAACAACACCCCATCCATTCTGCATACCCTATGTGCCTCACATCACCTCCCTACTCAGAGATTCCCACCATTATCTAGTCTTGGACTTTGGGACCTATAGGCCCAGCCCCACCTATTACAATTTCTGTCAATGCTTTCAGTTTAATCTTAAATGGCTGCAGGGTAGCCAGTACTAGTGGTGATACATTCTCCACTGACTCTTCGGGTAGTAAACTGGAAAACTTTGCCATCTTAGATGTCCTGGCCCATAGTATGATTAGCCCTGCCATTTGCATTTCTACTACCTTGCTTACTTCATACATCCTCAAGTATTGCATCCATATTGCATCATATGCCTAATGACCTACAATGTGTCCAATAAATGCCATGCATAGTTTTCTATTAACAGTAGTACCTATCTGTTCTCTTTAAATGTAAGGAAATTTTTATGGAATTGACACAGACTTCTGAATCAAGATGATGGTATCTTGTTCATCACTTCCTATCAGGTCAGTGGCTTCTTTTGCACTAATAAGATCAATTTCCTTCTCACAAAAAATTGACATAATTTGCAAGGCTACTATCTCTAAAATTAGGCTATGTGCTTTTAACATTAATCCATTGTTTACTTATTCTGCATAATTCATAGCTATATATACAAATGAGGTCATTTAAGGGTCTTACCAGATAAATGACATAGGAGACATTTTTGATACGTCTCCTGAGTTTTTACTGAAACATTCCTGCGAGAAAAATTGTAATCACTGGCGTATGAATCTCTTAAACCAATGTTGAAGCAAATTACAGCAGATAATCGAAGGTGGAGGATTGGAAAAATTTCTGGCTGTCACATGCTGCTCCTTTTTTGAGGTATTTTAGGTTCTGGAGGTCATTTCCTCGAATTCCAGGAGCAGCAATTACTGTTTTATATGCTGTTGCATTGTTTTGGAACTTTTGGAGGAAAAGAAACATCAAAGCAACATCATTTTGAAAAGGGAGAGGACAGACAAAGGAAGCACATGGTGAGGTCAGTGCAGGAGAGAAAGAGGAGAGAGAGAGAAACCCACATTACTAATTGCACAGCAGTGAACTTGCACAGTTACTGCCTTTGCTGTTTGAATTCATGTATCGCTAGAGCAATGTTTGTAGAGGAATAAGACAGAGCTAATTTCAGGGCCTATAGATTGAAAGAAGCAAAAATGACCTTTAGTAGAGTGATATGCTCTTCTTGTTGGATGTGGGACTTTTGATGAGAGTTTATATGTTACTGAGGATTATATCTGCAATAAATGCCATTGGTTGGGAATCCTATCAGATCGAACGGATTGGTTGGAGAGGCGGAGTGAACAAAGAATTTACAAGATCAAGGGGTTGCAATAGGAAGGGAGAAAAGTCACAGGTACAGTCATAAAGGTGGGTTAACTCTAGGGAAGGTAAGAGAAGTAGACAGGTAGTGCAGGAGTCTTCTGTGGCTATCCCCATTTCAAACAAGTATGCTATTTTGGAAAATATAAGGGAGGATGGATTCTCAGGGGAATGTAGCACGAACAGCCAAGTTTCTGGTATTGAGACTGGCTCTAATGCAATGGGGGGGTACGTTGAGTTCCAAGAGATCAATTTTATTAGAGGACTCTCTAGTCCAAGGTACAGACAGACGTTTCTGTGGCCAGCCATGAAAAATCAGAATGGTGTGTTGCTTCCCTGATGCCAGGATCAAGGATGTCTCAGAAGGTGCAGAATGTTCTCAAGTGGGAGAAAGGTCAGCAGGAGATCATTATACACATTGGAACCAATGACGTAGGAAGGGAAAAGGTTGAGATTCTGAAGGGAGAATAGACAGAGTTAGGCAGGAGTTTAAAAAGGAGGTCTTCGAGAGTAGTAATACTGGATTACTCCTGATGCTACGAGCGAGTGAGGACAGGAAGAAGAATAGAGCAGATGAACGCATGGCTGAGGAGCTGATGTACGGGAGAAGGATTCATATTTTTGGATCATTGAAAGTTATTTTGGGATATAAATGACCTGTACAAGAAAGACAGATTACACCTGAATTAGAAGGGACTAATATACTGGCAGGGAGATTTGCTCGAGCTGCTCGGGAGGATTTAAACTACTAAGGTGGGGGTGGGGGAATGCAGGGGAATAGTGAGAAAAGATATCAATCTGAGACTGGTACAGTTGAGAGCAGAAGTGAGTCAAACAGTCAGGGCAAGAAGGGACAAAGCAGAGAATAAGGTAGGATTGATAAATTAAACTGCATTTATTTCAACGCAAGGGGCCGAACAGGGAAGGCATGAACTCAGGGCATGATTAGGAACACAGGACTGGCATATCATAGCAATTACAGAAATATGGCTAGGGGATGGACTTCTCTGGTAGCTTAATGTTCCAGGATACAAATGCTACAGGAAGGACAGAAAAGGAGGCAAGAAGGGGTGGGGGGGGGGGGGGTTTGGCGTTTTTGATGAAGGATTGCATTACAGCTGTACTGAGGGAGGATATTTGGGTTGTTATTTGAGTTGAATGGAGAAAAAAGAAAGGGATGATCACCTTATTGGGATTGTATTATAGACCCCCAAATTGTCAGAGGAAAATTGAGAAACAAATTTGTAAGGAGATCTCAGTTATCTTCAAGAATACTAGGGTGGTTATGGTAAGTGATTTTAACTTTCCAAACATACACTTGAACTGCCAGAGTGTTAAGGGTTTAGATGGAGAGAAACTTGTTAAGTGCATACAAGAAAATGTGCTGATTCAGTATGTGGATGTACCTACTAGAGAAGATGCAAAACTTGATCTACTCTTGGGAAATAAGCAGGGCTGGTGACTGAGGTGTCAGTGGGGGAGCACTTTGGGGCCAGCGACCATAATTTTATTAGTTTTAAAATCGTGATGGAGAAGGATACACCAGATCTAAAAGTTGAAGTTCTAAATTGGAGAAAAGTCCAATTTTGCCAGTATTAGGCAAGAACTTTCAAAAGCTGACTGAGAGCAGATGTTCACAGGTAAAGGGACAGCTAAAAAATGTGAAGCCTTCAGAAATGGGATAACAAGAATCCAGAGAAAGTATATTCCTGTTAAGGTGAAAAGAAAGGCTGGTGGGTATAGGGAATGCTGGATGACTAAAGAAATTGAGGGTTTGGTGAAGAAAAAGAAGGAAGCATATGTCAGGTGTAGACAGGATAGATCGAGTGAATCCTTAGAGTATAAAGGCAGTAGGAGTATACTTAAGAGGGAAGTCAGGAGGGCAAAAAGGGGACATGAGATAGCTTTAGCAAATAGAATTAAGGAGAATCCAAAAGGTTTTTACAAATTAAGGACAAAAGGGTAACTAGGAAGATAATAGGGCCCCTCAAAGACCAGCAAGGCAACCTTTGTGTGGAGTTGCAGGAGGTGGGGGAGATACTAAATGAGTACTTTGCATCGGTATTTACTGTGGAAAAAGACATGGAAGATATAGAATGTAGGGAAAGAGATGGCGACATCTTGAAAAATGTCCATGTTACAGAGGAGGAAGTGCTGGATGTCTTGATACATCCCCAGGACCTGACCAGGTGTACCCTAGAACTCTGTGGGAAGCTAGAGAAGTGATTGCTAGGCTTCTTACTGAGATATTTGTATCATTGATAGTCACAGATGAGGTGCTGGAAGACTGGAGGTTGGCTAATGTTGTGCCACTGTTTAAGAAAGATGTTAAGGACAAGCCAGGGAACTATAGACCGGTGAGCCTGACGTCGGTGGTGTAAAGTTTGTTGGAGAGAATCCTGAGGGACAGGATGTACACATATTTGGAAAGGTAAGAGCTGATTAGGGATAGTCAACATGGCTTTGTCCGTGGGAAATCATGTCTCACAAACTTGATAGAGTTTTTTGAAGAAGTAACAAAAAAGGACTGATGAGGACAGAGCGGTGGATGTGATCTATATGGACTTCAGAAAGGAGTTCGACAAGATTCCCCATGGAAGACTGGATAGCAAGGTTAGATCTCATGGAATACAGGGAGAACCAGCTATCTGGATACAGAGGTGCTGCATTTTGGGAATGCAAATCTTATCAGGACTTAAACGCTTAATGGTAAGGTCCTTGGGAGTGTTGCTGAGCAAAGAGACCTTGGAGTACAGGTTCACAGCTCCTTGAAAGTAGAGTCACAGATAGATAGGGTAGTGAAGAAGGCATCTGGTGTGCTTTCCTTTATTGGTTGGAATATTGAGTTTAAGAGTTGGGAAAAAGTGAGGTCTGCAGATGCTAGTGATCAGAGCTGAAAATGTGTTGCTGGAAAAGCGCAGCAGGTCAGGCAGCATCCAAGAAACAGTAAATTCAATGTTTCGGGCATAAGCCCTTCATCAGGAGTTGGGAGGTCATGTTGCAGCTGTACAGGACAGTGGTTACACCACGGTTGGAATATTACATGCAGTTCTGGTCTCCATCCGATCAGAAAGATGTGAAACGTGAAAGGGTTCAGAAAAGATTTACAAGGATGTTGCCAGAGTTGGAGGATTTGAGCTATAGGGAGAGGTTGAATAGGCTGGAGCTGTTTTCCCTGGAGCATTGAAGGCTGAGGGGTGACCTTATAGAGGGTTTATAAAATCATGAGGGTCATGGATAGGATAAATAGGCAAAGTCTTTTCCCTGGGGTTGGGGAGTCCAGAACTAGAGGGCATAGGTTTAGGGTGAGAGGAGAAAGATATAAAAGAGACCTAAGGGGCACTTTTTTCATGCAGAGGGTGGGATGTGTATGGAATGACCTGCCAGAAGAAGTGGAGGAGGCTGGTACAGTTGCAACATTGAACAGGCATCTGAATGGGTTTATGTATAGGAAGGGTCTGGAGGGATATGGGTCAGGGTCTGGCAGGTGGGACTAGATTGGGTTGGAATATCTGATCGGCATGGACAAGTTGGACCGAAGGGTCTGTTTCCATGCTGTACATCTTTATGACTCTATGCTGGAATCACAGCAGGTCAGGCAGCATCCATGGAGAGAGAGGATGCTAACATTTTGAGTTTGGATAACACTTCATCAGCTCTGACCCACTGTGATCGTCAGCATTTTTTGTTTTCAATCTCTAGAACCAGATGGGTTAGCTTGTTGAGAAGCAGAAACCTACTCCCGCTGACAAAAATCTAAGCCAGGTTCCTCATAAATAATGCTGAGCTAACAATTTACAAGCGATGGAATCAAAGTATTGGTTAATCTAGTAGATGAGAAATATTGTAATTTATGTGAATGCGATAGATATTTTAATTATCATGGATACTCCAATGTTGTTTTGAAGGAAATTTTCAAAACACAAGAACAGCCAGATAATTTGCAAACCATTCAACTCAGAATTAATTTTAAGACTACTAACCCACAGGACTGAAAGATGAGAGTACTCAATTTAAAGATTTCAAAACAATGTCCTAAAAATCAAATGACTTCCACAATTTTCAGTGACTCATTCAATTCACAGAAGATATGATTTGACTTTTGCAAATGTGTATTGGTCCCAGTGGCTTTTTTGTTCCTCCCAAACTGTATTAAAATATTCCATCTTGTAATGTGGACCATAACTGGAGCTTTGCTTCTCCAGTTGGAGACTCTAAAGATGTGCTTCCTAGGCCTTGCCAGATTTTAATTTTTAATTTTTAAAAAATCTGAGACCTGTATTTTTCATACTCTTGCATTTATGAATCATGGTATCATCATTTTTATAATAATGCTTTCTCATTTTAAGATTAGGAATGCCTTATACTTAATTCTGTTCCCAATACTGACCTAATTTAGAGATCGAGGAAGCAGGAATAAATCTATTAATCCCTTGAGGCTGTTACACCATTCAATTAGATCACATTTGATTTCTATCTCACCTCCACTGACCCGTGTTTGATCCATATCTATTAATAACTTCACAGATAAAAACCAGTCAATCTTCACATAGAAATTTTAAATTGCCCCAGCCTAAATAAGCTCTGAGAAGCATGAATTTCTCCTACCCTTTATGTGAAAATATATTTCCTTATTTCATTCATATATGAATAAATTTTAATTTTAAGACTGTGACCCATTATGCTGCAACAACGGTCATTGAAGGATATCAATCTCAGTTGAAAATTAAAATGCAGTATCTTAATAAAGTGTAAGAAAAATTACTTATTATAAGTTACTGATTTGAAGTGCAAGTAATAATAAAAATAATAAAATTTCAATTAAAGATAAAATGCTAATTTGCGAACGAATAGTTACTGCCTGACAGTGGCTTTTAAAATTTTAATTGTCTTGGTGCTTTGTCTAAAACTCATAATTCAGTGTTCGTTTATGGGTTAGAGGTCTTGCTCGTAAGGTTCCCAGCACAATTTCCATTCTGAAATGTACATTTTCTTGCAAGGTGCTGGCAGACCAACTGTTTGTTATCTCCCACAGCTTCACCAACGCCCACTGGTCTCTTCACTCAAAGGCAAATATCAGACTTGCACACTCAGCTAATTCTACTCTGCACTGAACATTCTCAATAACATGCAGTTACTGTAGATCATTAAACTAAAAATTTGTGAAAATTATAACTACTGAATTGAATTCAAGCACTTGCAAACATAATTGCAGTTAAGGTTCAGTTGCACTTAATTTCTGTTGTTATATGGTTAGCATCTTTGGAACACTAAGCTGATTATTCTTCTAATTATGTACTGTCTCCAAACCTTATGTTTAGTCACAGAACATCACATACAGACAACCTGGTTTCTATTTTTACATGTCTGATTCAGTTAGAATATTAAAGGTATAAAACTGTGGCAATACAATTTGATTCCTGTATTAAATTTTTAGTTATGTATTCTTCAAATGCCAAACCACTTAGAGTGAAACCCATCTATTCCTAACAGTGAAAGAGTGATTTACATTCTTTATTTCATTATTCCATTAGGCTGCACTATACACAAATGAAAAACCTCTGCTGCCAATAAAATAGAACTGGTCCTTTGTGCTAGAGAGTTATTTTTAGTAAAAGGGGCTAGCCAACATTAACCTCTTATTCGTTAACCCTCTCAAGATGAAGATTTGCAAACAATGGGACTTCATTGCTTGCTTTTTGACTAAAACACGATAATATTAATATATCCCACCGGGTTTCAGAAACACTGTAATAACATTTTGCTAGGGGATTTATCATCTTGAAATGTCAGCAGGACTGCAGAAAAACTGGCGCAGTAGTCAGAAGTCCAGGAAGTTACTGGGATTAATTAACAAGAGGATACATTACCCTAAGAAAAATACAGTATGACATTATGCATTCAATAATATTTAATCATTTAGCTGCAACAGTTTGCTCATTTTGCTAGGCCTCTCATCTCACAATCAGAAGGCTCAGGATTGAAGACATAGCCACAGAACATTTTTAGGTAAGCATAGAGTCAAAAGCACTTTGCAATATTTCTTGTGCAAATGGCAATAATACTGTTTCCACAAGACAACATTATTGCACATTAAATCTTCTCATCCCTCGAAAGACCAATCAGTTTGACATCAATAGTGGGAACTGACCGGGGTTTTTGTGGCAGCAGGCGGGACTTCAGGATGGTGTGTTGCCTTCCTGGTGCCAGAGTTAAAGACATCACAGAGTGCAGGAAATCCTCAAGGACGAAAGTGAAGAGCCAGAGGTGGTGGTACATGTCGGCACAAATGATGTCGGGAAGAAGAGGAGGAACATACTACAGCGGGACTTTAGAGAACTAGGAAGAAGGATGAAAAACAGGACATCCAGGGTGGTTATCTCCGGTTTGCTTCCAGTTCCTCAGGCTGGAGGGGCCAGAAACAGGGAGATAATGGACTTGAACGTGTGGCTGGGGAACTGGTGCAGGAAGCAAGGATTAAATTCTTGGATCACTGGGGTATGTTTTGTGGTTAGCATAAATTATACAAGAGAGACGGTTTGCACCTTAATAAGTTAGGGACCAGAATTCTGGCAGGCAGGTTTGCTACTGCAACACAGCTACGTTTAAACTAAGTAGCAGGGGGGAGGAAACAAACTGGATGCTTAAGAAGGAAATTGAAGGGAAAGTTAGAACAAGGGAAGTCAAGAAAGACAACTGTATCAATGAGGCAGAAAACTCAAAGGGACCATGCTGTAAGGTTGAGTGAAATAGGAGTTAATGGGAAGGGTGAGGGCAGTAACAAATTAAAAATACATGAATGCACGAAGCATTAGAAATAAGATGGATGAGCTTGAGGCTCTTTTGGAAATTGGCAGATACGATATTGTGGGGATAACTGAGACATGGCTTCAAGTGGACAGGGCCTGGGAAATAAATATTCAAAGCTACAAGTGCTATCGTAAGGACAGACTGACGGGCAGAGGGGGTGGGATGGCCATGTTGGTAAGAGATGATATTCAGTCCCTTGTGTGGGGGGACCTAGAATCAGGGGATGTAGAGTCAGTGTGGATAGAGCTGAGTAATACTAAGGGTAAAAAGACCCTCCTGGGAGTTATCTACAGGCCCCCAAACAGTAGTCTGGATGTCGGATGTAAGTTGAATCAGGAGCTGAAATTGGCCTGTCGCAAAGATGTTACTACAGTTGTTATGGGGGATTTCAACAGGCAGGTAGACTGGGAGAATCAGGGTGGTATTGGACCTCAAGAAAGAGACTTTGTGGAGTGCCTCCAAGATGGATTCTTAGAACAGCTGGTGCTGGAGCCGACCAGGGAGAAGGCAATTCTGGAACTGGTATTGTGCAACGAACCAGAATTGATCAGGGACTTCGAAGTGAAGGAGCCATTGGGAAGTAGTGACCATAATACAATAAGCTTCAATCTGCAATTTGAGAGGGAGAGGGTACAATCGGAAGTGACAATATTTCTGTTGAATAAAGGGAACTGTGGAGATATGAGGGAGGAGCTGGCCAAAGTTCAATGGTGCAATACCTTAGTACAGATGACAGTGGAGGAACAGTGGCAGATATTTCTGTGTATAATGCAGAAGTTGCAGGATCAGTTCATTCCAAAAAGGAAGAAAAATCCTAGGAGGAGGCATGGGTGGCCGTGGCTGACGGGGAAAGTTAAGAAACATATAAAGTTAAAAGAGAAAAAGTATTTCATAGCAAAGATAAGTGGGAAAATGGAGGACTGGGAAGTTTTTAAAGAACAACAGAGGATTATTAAGAAGGAAATATGCAGAGAAAAAATTAGGTTCTAAGGTAAACTGGCCAAAAATATAAAGGAGGATAGTAAAAGCTTTTTTAGGTATGTGAAAGGCAAAAAAATGATTAAGACTAAAATTGGGCCCTTGAAAACAGAAACAGGGGAATATATTACAGGGAACAAAGAAATGGCAGAAGAATTGAATTGATACTTCAGATCTGTGTTCACTGGGGAAGACACAAGCAATCTCCCTGAGGTAACAGTGGCTGAAGGACCTGAACTGAAGGGAATGTATATTTACCAGGAATTGGTGTTGGAGAGACTGTTAGGTCTGAAGGTTGATAAGTCCACGGGGCCTGATGGTCTACATCCCAGGGTACTGAAGGAAATGGCTCTAGAAATTATGGATGCGCTGGTGATTTTCCAGAGTTCGATAGATTCAGGATGAGTTCCTGCAGATTGGAGGGTGGCTAATGTATCACTTTTTAAGAAAGATGGGAGAAAGAAAACAGGAATTTATAGACCAGTTAGTCTGACCCCAGTGGTGGGAAAGATGCTGGAGCCTATTATAAAGGATGAAATTACGACACATCTGGATAGTAGTAACAGGATAGGTCAGAGTCAGCATGGATTTATGAAGGGGAAATCATGCTCGACTAATCTTCTGGAATTTTGAGGATGTAACTCTGAAGATGGATGAGGGAGATCCAGTAGATGTAGTGTACCTGGACTTTCAGAAAGCTTTTGATAAAGTCCCACATAGGAGGTTAGTGAGCAAAATTAGGGCGCATGGTATTGGGGGCAAAGTACTAAGTTAGATTGAAAGTTGGCTAGCTGATAGGAAACAAAGAGTAGTGATAAATGGCTCCATTCCGGAATGGCAGGCAGTGACCAGTGGGGTACCACAGGGATCAGTACTGGGACCGCAGCTTTTTACAATATCTGTTAATGATATAGAAGATGGTATTAGTAATAACATTAGCAAATTTGCTGATGATACTAAGCTGGGTGGCAGGGTGAAATGTGATGAGGATGTTAGGAGATTACAGGGTGACCTGGACAGGTTAGGTGAGTGGTCAGATGCATGGCAGATGCAGTTTAATGTGGATAAATGTATGGTTATTAGCACTTAGGTGGCAAGAACAGGAAGGCAGATTATTACCTAAATGGAATCAATTTAGGTAAAGGGGCAGTACAGAGAGATCTGGGTGTTCTTGTACACCAGTCAATGAAGGTAAGCATGTAGGTACAGCAGGTAGTGAAGAAGGCTAATAGCATGCTGGCCTTCATAACAAGAGGGATTGAGTATAGAAGCAAAGAGGTTCTTCTGCAGCTGTACAGGGCCCAGGTGAGACCACACCTGGAGTACTGTGTGCAGTTCTGGTCTCCAAATTTGAGGAAAGACATTCTGGCTATTGAGGGAGTGCAGCGTAGGTTCACGAGGTCAATTCCTGGAATGGTGGGACTACCTTACGTTGAAAGACTGGAGCGACTGGGCTTGTCTACCCTTGAGTTTAGAAGACTGAGAGGGCATCTGATTGAGACATATAAGATTATTAAAGGATTGGACACTCTGAAGGCAGGAAACATGTTTCCGCTGATGGGTGAGTGCCGAACCAGAGGACACAGCTTAAAGATATGGGGTGTACCATTTAGGACAGAGATGAGGAGAAACTTCTTCACCCAGAGAGTGGTGGCTGTGTGGAATGCTCTGCCCCAGAGGGCAGTGGAGGCCCAGTCTCTGGATTCATTTAAGAAAGAGTTGGATAGAGCTCTCAAGGATAGTGGAAACAAGGGTTATGGAGATAAGGCAGGAACAGGATACTGATTAAGGATGATCAGCCATGATCATATTGAATAGTGGTGCAGGCTTGAAGGGCAGAATGGCCTACTCCTGTACCTATTGTCTATTGAAAGCTGGTGGAGGCCATGATGTGGGTTTAAATAAAGATACTTAGAGAAAGACAAGTTAATACTAGAGAGTTAACATGGTTTTGTCAAGGGCAGGCCTTGTCTGACAAAATTGATTGGACGTTTTGATGAGGTGACACAAGCATTGAATGAAAGCAAGGATGTGAACGTTATATATTTGGATTTTCAGCAAGCATTTGATATGCTGCCACATGGCAGGTCGGTTAGCAAATTATAAATGGTTAGGGACCGATTTGGTCTTGGCAGCATGGATCAGAAATTAGAAAACAGAGGGTAGGTAGAAATGTGCATTTCAAAATTGGAGACAAGTTGAAAGTGTTGTTCTCTATGGATTGGTGTTGGGACCCTTTCTTTTTATGACTTACATAAACCATTTGTAGATGGGTATTCAGGACAAAATCTCTACATTTATAGATTAGGAGAATAATGATTTGTGCGGACGATGCTGAGCAATAAAGAGACATTGACAAGGTGGCCAACTTGGAAAACACTTAGCAAATGAGTTTCAATGCAGTGAAATGTGAGGTAATGCACTTTGGTAGAAGAAACATGAAAAGACAATACAGGCTCAATGATACAACTGAGAGGAGTGCAGGAGCAGAGGGACTTCAGGGTCTGTGTGCATGGTTCTCTGAAGGTGGCCAGATAAGTTGAAACAGTTAAAAAGGTTTATTGGATCCTGGTGTTTATAAATAGAGGCATAAAGTAAAAGTAAGAACATTTTTTAAAATTTCTTTCAAGGAGGTAACCAAGAGGATTGATGAGGGTAAGACAAAAGATGTTGTCTATATGAACTTTAGTAAGGCCTTTGACAAGGTTCCACATGGCAGGCTAGTCATGAAGGTTAGTTTGCACAGGATCCAGGGAGAGCTAGCTAATTGGATTCAAAATTGGCTCAATGGAAGGAAGCAGAGGATGATGGCTGAAGATTGTTTTTTTGGATTGGAGTCCTGTAGCTAGTAGTGTACTGGGACCTTTTTATTTCTTATTTACATAAATGATCTGAATGTGAATGTAAAAGGTATGATTAGTAAGTTTGCGATGATACAAAATTAGAGGTATTATTGATAGCGACGAAGATTATCAAAAATTAGAGGGACCTTCATCAGATAGGGAAGTGAGCTAAGCACTGGCAAACACAATTGAATACAGATAGATGTGAGGTGTTGCACATTGGAAAGTCAAACCAAGGTAGGACTTATACAATAAATGGTAAGATTCTGTGGAGTGCTGTGGAACAGAGGGATCTTGTACTCCAAGTACATAGTTCTTTGAAAGCAGCATCACAGGTAGACAGGGTGGTGAAAAAGTCACTTAGCATGCTGGCCTTCATTGGTTGAGGCATTGAATATAGGAGTTGGGATGTTATGATGCAGTCATATAGATCGTTGGTGAAGCTGCACTTGGAGTATTGTGTATAGTGCCGTTCACCCTGTTATACAAAAGGCATAGTTAAACTGGAAAGAGTGCGAAGAAGATTTATGAGGATGTTGCCAGGACTAGTAGGCCTGAGTTGTAGGGAGAGGTTGACCAGAATAGGACTTTATTCCTTGTAATGTAGGAGAATGAGGGGTGACCTTATTGAGGTTTATAAAATCATGAGGGGAATAGATAGGATGAATGCATACAGTCTTTTTCCCACAGATGGGGAAATTGAAAACTAGAGGGAATAGGTTTAAGGTGAGAGGGAAAAAAAACTTAAGGAGCAGACTGCCAACTTCTTCACACTAAGAGTGGTGCATATATGGAATGGGCTGCCAGGAAAAGTGGTTGAGGTCGGTATAATAGCAACATTTTAAAAATGTTTGGATAGGTACATGGATGGGACGGGTTTAGAGGGAATTGGAGCAAATGCAGGCAATTGGAACTAGTTGTGCGGGCACCAGGGTCAGCATGACGAAAGTGAGAACTGCAGATGCTGGGGGTCAGAGTCAAGATTAGAGTGGTGCTGGAAAAGCACAGCAGGTCAGGCAGCATCCGAGAATCAGGAAATCGATGTTTAGGGCAAAAACCCGATGAAGGACTTTTACCTGAAATGTTGATTTTCCTGCTTCTCGGATGCTGCCTGACCTGCTGTGCTTTTCCAGCACCACTCTAATCTTGACCATGGTCAGCATGGACCAGTTTGGGCTGAAGGGCCTATTTCCATACTGTATTACTGTATGACTCGATGACTCTTAAGTGACACTACATCTCTACAAATCATTGGTCAGACCACATTTGGAGTAGTGTGTTCAGTTCTGGGCACTTTATTTAAGGAAGGATATTAAAGCCCTGAAGAGAGTTTAAAGGAGATTTACGAGATTGATACCAGGAATGAATGATTTTAGATCCATGCAAATAGAACATAGAACATAGAAAAGTACAGCGCAGTACAGGCCCTTTGGCCCTCGATGTTGCGCCGATCCAAGCCCACCTAACCTACACTAGCCCACTATCCTCCCTATGTCTATCCAATGCCCGTTTAAATGCCCATAAAGAGGGAGAGTCCACCACTGCTACTGGCAGGGCATTCCATGAACTCATGACTCGCTGACTAAAGAATCTACCCCTAACGTCTGTCCTATATCTACCACCCCTTAATTTAAAGCTATGCTTTAAATATTAGAGAGATTGGGCTTGTTCTCCTTGGAGCAGAGAAGGTTTAGTGAAGTGTTCAAAATTATGAACAATGATGACAGATTAATGAAGGATGTTCTCATTTCACTAGTTAGTACGTCAATAACTAGGGATCACAACTTCAAGACTGTCAGCAAGAGAGCTAGGAGTGAGATGCAGAGAAATATCTTTACTCAAAGCTGTTAGGATTTGGAATGCCCTGTCTGGGAGAGGGACGGAGATGTTTCCATAGGAAGTTTCAAAAGAGCCAGAAATATAAATGCCGGAGGAACCAGCACAGAAGCGCATCACAGGAGGCTCTCAAGCACTGAAGATGTCACCTAGAAAGGGGACAAAACGTTTGCAACAAAAACTCCCAGCTCGGCGAACAGAACCACAACAGCCAGAAATATATTTGAAAGGGATGAAGTTACAGGGCAACTGAGATAGGGCTGCAGAATTGGACTGGCTGGGTATCTCTTTCAGGAGCTGGTACAGACACAATGGGTTGAATTGCCTCCATCTGAACTGTAACATTCGATGATTTAACCTCCCTTTCTCCAATGCAAGCTAATTTGCACCTCTAAGGTGTCTGCTCAGTGAGTAACTACCTTTCCTCCCAGTCAGGATGTTGTATGGTCAAGTCACACTGAAGAGAATTGGACACAAAATCTGAACTGAGGATCGAGTGTCACTGCAGTACTGTGGGAGGCAAAATGTCCTGGATTAAATGTTAAACCAAGACAAACATATGCCACTATCCAAGCATTAGTCATGATTTTTTCATTTTGTGACAGTCTTCTCTGTCACCTTCATTTGACCCAACACGAAAATCAGAGAATGGTTATTGAATATCGCGGGCTCCACATTTGTATGGCTCGTGACTTTGGTGTAACTCATGCACAACAGGTCTACAATGAAAGCTATGGTGTCAGAAGGAAAACCATAAAGTATACTATTCATACCCTTGAGCAACAGTTTCATTACCTGGACAAGTCTGGAAGAGCCCTTGGTTAATTTATGCAGAGTTTAAAAATATCAAGATTTATAATAGCATGCTACATGATACAGAACTGGCCATTATGTTGGCATGTGCTCTTGCTACATCTATCAAGCGACAAGTTGAGGGGCAAGAAAATAGTTAAAAGGAGGAAGTGAAGGAAGTGCAACAGGAAGTGAAATAACAGGAATAGGAAGGGAGATCATGTAGGAGATAGCCATTTTCTTCCCGGAGTCTACAAAACAAAATTATTAGAGTGATAGCATCTCCTCAAACCCACCTTCCCAGTCAGTGTGATGTAGTCTTTACCTTTCACTGACCATCGCATCACCCTCTTTCTGGAAACACCAAAAATAAAACAAAAAACCAGAAGCAGCACATTCCAATCTAAGTTTTTAAACTTACTGGTTACATAACGCTTACAATATTAAACTAATCTTCTCTGCACATTCCCTTCAGTTTTGCCTTCAATGGGCCTATGCCTGCACTGGTGCTTTCCCAGTAGCTTCAACAAGGGTGATGGGAGGTTATTGATTTTCAATTGAGAGATGTGGATGGCTTCGAGGATAATCTCAAACTACTCTAGATTTGTTGGCTAGATACCAACAAATTGGCTTGGTCCTCATTCTTATGGGTTGGCTGATAGATAACAGCAAGGATACTTACAAAGGGACAGGGGCAGGAGCAGGAATACAGTCACTGAGAGAGGCAAGCAAGTATAGAGGAACCTCAATTATCTGAATACCAATTATCTGAAGGAGATCATTACATCAAAGACGTGCTTCCAACAGTGATCGCATCTTTTGCTTACAGTAATTAAACAGGCACCATCTCCAAATGATTATCGGCCCACCCTCTCTCTGTCCCCACACTTTACCTGGAGTTCTACACAGGTGTGTACTCCATACCCGTCCCTAGAGAATCTCTCCAAATTTGTCCTGTACAGGGCAAAGGTGGAACCTATCAAAATGTTGCAATAAAAAGTTGTGTGTGGGACTGTGGCTGCAAGTGTGCGCAATTTGAAGACTTACTCCACAGAGGCAACTGCAGTAGTCTTGTTGTTGGTGTCCAGTCCAGCTGCCCCGGAGATGGGGCGGGAGTGGATGGGGTTGGGGTGCAGTGTTGGACAGGTTTGAGGAGCGGCGGGGCACGGTATCGGATGGTGTAGGGGGCAGTAGAGCGGTGTTGGGGGCGGGGGGGCAGAGTGTTGCACGGGGTCGGAAGCAGGAGGGTGTGTTGGGTACGGGGGCAGTGTTGCATGGAAGCCAGGGGGTAGGGTGCAGTGTGGATGGGATTGGGGGCGGGGGGAGGCGGTGTTGGCGATGGGGGCGGGGGTGGTATTGCATGGGAGTGTGGAGGCGGAGGGTGGTGTTGCATGGGGTTAAGGGCAGGGCGTGTGGGGTCTTGCACGCTGTGTGCTGCTGCCATCTCCTGAACAGGGAGCAGACTTTAAAATTCTGAACCCCAGAGGAAAGGCATTTAATCGATTAACCAAGTAATCGATTATCTGAACGAAATAGTGCCCGCCCATCACATTCAGATAATCTAGGTGTTCCAGCATACCACCGCCCAAGGCTACATAATCAACTATGTTGATCTGTTAGAGAACAGATTGATGTCTAGATGTGACGTTCTAGAATCCCTTTTAACAGTGGTATCCATGGCAGAATTCTGAATGTGCAAAGTCAGAGGCCATAATTTCTATTGCAGCACCTAAACCTTTAATAGAGTTGACTTCCAGCTCTGTAAATGCTGTTTGTGCTGCAATGGGATCAGACATTGGATGGCTGTATCATGGTGGATTCCGTACGTATGCTGATGGACATAATCATCTGTTCCGTACAGGGAAAAATGAGTTGCAAGTAAGCTCTGCATATCGTTGGACTCCTCCTAGCTGTTTGAAATTGAATGCAGGTTTTCTGGAAGACTATCCAGTGTACCAGTCATTTTATTGTGTACACCAAGCTACTTTACTCTGTATCAAAAACAGAAAGTGCTGGCGGAATGCAGCAGGTCTAGCAGCATCGGCTAAGAGACAGAGAGAGAGGCAAAGAAAACAGAATTAACACGGAGCCCAAAGACTCTTCTTCAGAAGTTCTTGGATTTCTGAATTCATTGCACTCAAAACATCAATTCCTTTTTTCTCTCTCCACAAATGCTACCAGC
This sequence comes from Hemiscyllium ocellatum, assembly GCF_020745735.1. Taxonomy (NCBI): domain Eukaryota; kingdom Metazoa; phylum Chordata; class Chondrichthyes; order Orectolobiformes; family Hemiscylliidae; genus Hemiscyllium; species Hemiscyllium ocellatum. The sequence continues at coordinate 86,294,376 of NC_083408.1, forward strand.
ATTTTGAATTTATTTCATATTTCCACCATCTGCTATTTTTTGCTTTTATTTAAAGCACCCTCTTCTGTAGCCTGGTTCATTAAAGTCCACATCGGACTCCTGTTCAAAACAAGTACAATAAGTATTACCCTCAAGCAATGTGCATTATCTGTTCCCTACTTCAGCTCTTGTGCCACTGCCAGACGTCCTATAATCTAGCCTCTAAAATATGTACAGCAAATGTAAATCCTCCTTTAACTGGATCGTTCAAATTATTGGGTATTTGAAAAGAAAAAGGGACAAAGATTGGATTGTGGGGTGGGAGGGGGAAAAAGTAAAAGTGCTTCAACCATCTGTAGCTTGTGAGCCAGAAGACAGAATGTGATGAGGAGGAAATGGGAAGTCAGAAGGAAGGTGGAAATACACTTATCATCAATCCCTCCCCTAACATCAGTGACTACAGTCTTAATGATGCAGCTTCTCATAATGGTCCGCATGTCTCCTCTAAAGGGATTAAAACATGTCAGCCCACTTGTTCTTCAGTACTTTCCTGTCACCTCCTGCTATGTATCACACCCTCCAGCAAGACAGAGGAAGTAGTGGCAGTTGAGTCTACAATATATTTGGGTGATTTGGCTGCATGTAAAGGCATGAGCTTAAGTTCAGTGTATGTTTGAATCATCACAGAATCTACAATGTGCCAACAGACCATTTGGCCCAACAAGTCCAAATCGACCCTTCCAAGAATATCCCACCCAGACCTATTACCCTACCCGAGTACTGTACATTTTCCCTGACTAATGCACCTAACCTAAACATCCCTGAACATAATGGGCAATTTAGCATGGCCAATTCACCTAACCTGCACATCTTCAGATTTTGGGAGAAACCGGAAAGCCTGGAGGAAATCCGTGAAGACACGGGAGAACATGCAAACTCCACACAGACATTGCCTGAGGCTGGAATCAAACTCAGGTCCCACTGTTATGAGGCAGCAGTGCTAACCACTGAGCCACTGTGCTGTCCAAATCACATTGTTACACTTGCGAGGTTGATGTAAAGCATATGAACGGTCGTGTATTGATTGATAGTTATTCTTGGTAATGGGTGATGGGGTGCAGTGAGTTAAGCAGCATTCAATAAGGCTCTCAATTCAGTTGGATGTAAGTGCCATTTGCTCATTTGCCTTGACAACCTGAGTAAAATTGTTCAACTTCTTCTTGGAGCTTGCTCTTGGAGCTAAACTTCAGGCATTAACCTCTGCTGTTATTCTTCCCACTTTAACCAGGGCTTCCACGTAGACAGACAGTCTTCTGCATCATCAGGATATCAGATGTTCCCATGTCCTTGCACAGCAACAGCACATCCAGTTAATCGTCAGAAATTATTGGTCTGTACTATGTCACATCACATCTTCAGCAATTCCTTACTGCATTACAGAACAGAATCACTTCTCCAAAGATTCCACCATTCATGTTAAGCCTCTCCTTCAAGGGGTCAATAACATTTTTTTCGTGATGCTAACCATTCTTAATATTGGGCCTCTGTTGATGCATGCAGTCAATGACTTTGCTGCAATGGAGAACACAAATTTAATGTTCTGCTGTATTGAAGTGAATGGCTGTGGGCTAAGAACATAACCACAACCAGGAGTAAACTATATGGCTCCTTGAAACTGCTTTATCGTTCAATGTGACCATCGCTGATGCTCTACCTCAGGTAAATTTCCTTGCCCACTTGCTCTGTGTCTGTGTGTCCGGAAAAATCAGACGTCTGCCTCTCAATCTTCAAAATGTTCATGGGCGGCACGGTGGCACAGTGGTTAGCACTGCTGCCTCACAGCGCCTGAGACCCAGGTTCAATTCCCGACTCAGGCGACTGACTGTGTGGAGTTTGCACGTTCTCCCCGTGTCAGCGTGGGTTTCCTCCGGGTGCTCCGGTTTCCTCCCACAGTCCAAAGATGTGCGGGTCAGGTGAATTGGCCATGCTAAATTGCCCGTAGTGTTAGGTAAGGGGTAAATGTAGGGGTATGGGTGGGTTTCGCTTCGGCGGGTCGGTGTGGACTTGTTGGGCCGAAGGGCCTGTTTCCACACTGTAAGTCTAAGTCTAAGTCTAAGTCTAAATAAGTAGTGCAGCCACAAGCTTCAGGGGCAGAGAATTCCAAACATTCCTCACAAAGTGAAGAAATTCCTCTAGTTTCTTTGCAACTAGTTTCCTCTAGTTGCAGCTAGATTCCTTTACTTTAGCCCCAATCAACTTTCAGTAAAGGCTGAGGTGCTTACCTTCCTTGTTCCTTACTGTAGCTTCAGACTAACCATGGCAGCATGGTGGCACAGTGGTTAGCACTGCTACCTCACAGCGCCTGAGACCGGGGTTCAATTCCCTGACTGTGTGGAGTTTGCATGGTGTCTGCGTGGGTTTCCTCCGGGTGCTCCGGTTTCCTCCCACAGTCCGAAGATGTGCGGGTCAGGTGAATTGGCCATGCTAAATTGCCCGTAGTGTTAGGTAAGGGTTATATGTAGGGGTATGGGTGGGTTGCGCTTCAGCGGGTCGGTGTGGACTTGTTGGGCTGAAGGGTCTGTTTCCACACTGTAAGTAATCTAATCTAACGTATGTTCCTTTTAAAAGTAAAGTTGTCATATAGCTACCGGACCAAAGGGCTGCTAGCTTATTAGAGAGAGATGGTGGTTTAACGGAGGGAAGAGGCTGAGAAGGAAAATCCTACATGGTGACTTTGGCCTTGTAAAAACATTTTTAAGTCTTTCTGAACATCAACATTTACAAGTTTTACACTTATTGAAGAATATTCTCTTTTTCCATTTACAGTGAATAACCGCACAATTCCCCACATTATATTCAACCAACCACCTATGGACTTGACATATTTAGATTTCTCTCCAGCCTCTCTATGTCCTCATCATAGCTTATACTACCAACCTTACTTCATATCATGAGCAAATTTTGATATTTAGATTAGCTTAGATTCCCTACAGTGTGGAAACAGGCCCTTCGGCCCAACAAGTCTACACCGACCCTCTGAAGAGCAACCCACCCAGATCCATTCCCCTACATTTACCCCTGACTAATGCACCTAACACTGCAGACAATTTAGCATGGCCAATTCACCAAATCTGCACATCTTTGGACTGTGAGAGGAAACCAGAGCACCTGGAGGAAACCCACGCAGACACTGGGACAATGTGCAAGCTCCACACAGACAGTCGTCCGAGGCTGGAATCGAATCTGGGACCCTGGTGATGTGAGGCAGCAGTGCTAACCACTGAGCCACTATGCTGTCATCTAAGCTAATCGTATAAATTGTAAATAGCTAAGGTTCCAGCACTGATACTTGCAGCACTCCATTAATTACAACTTGCCAACATGAAAATACCTGGTTTATTCCGGTTCTCTACCTTGTATCTATAAACCAGTCTTCCATCCATGCGGATATTACCCCCAATTTCATGAGCCCTTAAGCTTGTGTATTCCCATTTACTGTGCCACTTTACTGAAAGCCTCTGGGAATCCTGTACACCATATCATTTATTTACCCTATTTCCTTAAAAAAAAATCATCAATAATCTATCTCTTTAATAAGCTCATGTTGATCTTGTCTGATCATACCATAATTTTTCTAAGTGCACTGTTAAGAATTCTTTAATGTCAGGTTCTAGCATTTTCCTGATGATTGGTGTCAAGCTAACTGAGCTGTAATTCCTGATCTCACTTTCCCTCCTTTTGGAGAATAGTAAAGTCATATGCTAATATATAATTCATTCTACAATCTAGGGAATTTTGGATAGAGCAAGTGCATTCAGTATTTCTGCAGCTACCTCACCTAGAACTTAAAGATGCAAACCATCAGATCTCAGGGATTTACTGGTTTTCATCTTATGTCCTTCATTCTCATTAGTCCCTTACTTACCACTTACTTCTGAGATTATTGCATTTTCCATTGTGAAAACAGATGTAAAAAACATTTATTCAGTGTCTCTCCTACTTCCTGATTCCCCAAGATAACCCTCCAACATGGTGGCATAGGCATGGTAAGGGGGTACTTGTTCCAGGCCAGCCACATCTCTCTCTCTCTCTCTCTCGCTCCCCCCATGTTCTATCTTTGTGTTTGTCTTTTCTTTCATTTTCCGATGTCATGGGGAAGCCGGAGCAGGTTCAGGGGATTGTTGGCAGCAGCAGTGACAGTGCTCGGATTGAGCTCCTAGCTTCAGTAGGCCCAGAGCTTCAGGTCAGGCACTCACCGAGCTGTCAGCATTCCTAAAGATCCTGAACCTAGTCTCCTCCTTTTAATTTGACTGTGAAAGCTCTTCCAATCTGTTTTTACATTTCAGACTCTCAGTCTATTTATTCAATTTCACTGAGTTTCCCATCACCCTTTGCTAGTTCCATAAACAATTCTAAGCATCACGTTTACTACTATTCTTCCCAGAATTATAAATCCCCTCGTCCAACTTTATCTTTAACTTCCGTAGTTGGGAACAGATGGATCGGTGTGTGTATTTTTTTTTTAGAAATTATCTAATATAACCCCCAGCAGATTTCAAATACGTACATTACAACAAGCTTCTGAGAATTGGATTTACTAAACTGAAATTTAAATTAGTTAGTTGTATGCCAGGGTTTCCTATTTTATAGGAGCCAGGTCAATAGAAATTAAGTATGGATGCAACTTTTACTATTAACCAATAAAGTAGAGGCCATTTTTATTGTTTCCTTGATTGGAGTAGAATGCATGTTCAACAGATTTTAAATCACAAGACCAAGTGAATCCATAATTTAATAAAGATCAGTATTTAGAAATATCTAAGTAGTATCACAAAGTGTTAAAGCAGAAGGATGTGGGTCTTCTCATGCACGAATCACAGAAAGCTAGTATGCAGGTACAGTAGGTAATAACGAAAGTAAATGGAATTTTGACATTTATCGTTAAACGAATGGTACGTAAATGTAGAAAAAAAGTGTTGTTGCAAATGCACAAGGTAATGTTGAGACAGCATCTGCAATACTGTGTATAGTTTTGGTCCCTTGATTTGAGGAAAGATTTAGAAGCACTTCAAAAGAAGGGTCACTACTTTAATTCCAGAGTTGAAAAACTTGTCTTAATGTGCAGTATAGGTCTGTACTCACTAGAGTTTAGACAAATGAAAGCAGATCTAATTGAACTATATGCTAAAGCTGATCGACAAACCAGATGTATAGAGGATGTCTCCCCTGTGGGACAATCTAGGATGAGAGATCATAGTTTTAGGCTAACAGATTGCAGCTTTAAAACAGAAAATGAGGAGGAATTACTTCTCTCAAAGAGTTGTTGATGATTTGTGGATTGTGGCAGATGCAAGAGTACTGAATATATTTGAGGAGATAGCAGAGCACGACTGTGTACATTTACAAGACACTCTGGAAGTGTTGTCACCTTAGGGAGCCAAACAGGATTGCAGATAGTATGTTTATTATTAAAAATTATTGTAATTTTATTCCTAATAAAGTGTGAATGTTTTGCTTTGGTACCAGCTTGTGTTCTTACTGATTTGACCGCCTTGGTATTGTGGGAAACATGGACAAAGTCACTCATAACATTCTGATTGGAATTGTCTACAACTTGTTCAAACAGTAACGGACAACATTTGGTGTCCCAGTTAAGAGGTTTTGGTTTGAAGTGATTCTACAGCCCTCTGAACCCGAACTGCCAACCATACCCGGTACATTGTACGTTCAAACTGTGCTGGTTCTTAAGAGGGCAGCTGTGAGAGACTCTGGCACTGATCACAATTTGTCTATTAGCCAGGTGTTCTACCAGCACAGCAAGTAAGGCTCAAGCTGGAAAATGGTAATGGGATATAGAGGGACTGTAAGGAAGTCAGCCTAGAGGGGGACAGATGCTGGTCTCTTGTGTAGAAAATGTGTTGCTGGAAAAGCGCAGCAGGTCAGGCAGCATCCAAGGAACAGGAAATTCGACGTTTTGGGCATTAGCCCTTCATCAGGAATCCTGATGAAGGGCTTATGCCCGAAACGTCGTATTTCCTGTTCCTTGGATGCTGCCTGACCTGCTGTGCTTTTCCAGCAACACATTTTCAGCTCTGATCTCCAGCATCTGCAGACCACACTTTCTCCTCTTGTGTAGAAACCGTAGAGACACTTTGGATTCCTTGAACAAACCCAAAGACCTTTTATTTTAACCCTGCATTCTTGTCCCAGATGTATTTGATAGGGTCAGTGAGGGGAGTTTTATTTTATTTACTTTCAGTGGCAACAAGGAGAAGAAATTCTTCTTTGAGTTTTAAACCATTGTCCCTGTCCTAGAAGTGTTCGATGGGGATGAAGCTGAGGGGATTTCAATTTAATTTACTTTTGAGTTTGAACGAGTGGAGGAACATTTACTCTATATTTCAACACCTTATAAAAATCATTTTTTTAATTTTTAAAAGTTGAAGAGAAATCCAGTAAGGAACCCAAGAATCATATGCTTGCTAGCAAAATTAGTCAAGCTCAGACAATACCTTTTCAAAAAATGGCCCAAATGGACAGAATTCTGTAGCAGCTGATCCTGGTCCTGGACCATCAGTTCCAGGGCCCAAGAAGTTTTTAAAGAAACTCATAACAAATTAGGAAAGGTGGCCTAAGGTGATCACAGCAATAGCCCAGAAGACTCCCACAGACAACCATTGCTGGAGCGATTAGAAATCAGTACTGATGAATTGGAAAAGTTAAAACTTGTATTCCCACAAGGGTCAGTGCCGGGTCCACTTCTTTTTGACATTATATATATATAATTTGGATGTGAACATAGGAGGTATGCAAAGTTAAAAATCACACAACACTAAGTTAAACTTCAACAGGTTTATTTGAAAGCACTAGCTTCTTCATCAGATGGTTATGAGTAAGTTTGGAGACAGTGAGAACTGCAGATGCTGGAGAGTCAGTGGATAAGGATTGGAGCTGGAAAAAGCACAGCAGGTCAAGCAGCAGAGAAGAAGGGGCATTGATGTTTCAATGAAGAGAACTGCAAAATAAATGGGGGGTGGGGCCTGGGGGAAGGTGGGTGACATGGCTTTAGGTGGATGCAGGTAGGATGTAGTAAGTTTTCAGATGACATCAAAATTAGAGGTGTAGTGGATAGCAAAAGGTTACGTCAGAGTACAATGGGATCTTGATCAGTTGGGTCAATGGGCCATGAGTAGCAGATGGAGTTTGATTTAGATAAATGTGAGGAAAGGGAAATTTTGGGAAAGGCAAATTAAGGCAGGAATTAAACACTAAATGGTGCATGTATGGAATGAACTACCAGAGGAAGTGGTGGATGCTTGTACAATTACAATATTTAAAAGGCATCTGGATGTGTATATGAATAGGAAAAGTTTAGAGCGATATGGGCCAAGTGCTGGCAAATGGGACTAACGTAATTTGAGAGATCTGGTCGGCATGGACGAGTTGGACTGAAGGGTCAATTTCTGAGCTATATTTCTCTGTGACTTATGAAAATTTTTAAATTAGAAACAGGTTAAAGGATTATGGCGAGTGGGCAGGTGAGTGAAGTTGAAGCCGAGATGAGGGGATTGTATTAAATGGCACATCAGGTTCAAGGGGCTGAATTGCCTACTCCTGCACCTTGTTCTTATGTTCTTAAATTGTGACTGCTTTAACTTGATCAACTAGAAATGAGAGGTTACGTTAGTGGGATCAAAGTGATCAGTACCACATGAGCGAGGTTTGGAGAGCTTTTAGTTATGCCTTTTTTAATAGGGGAGATGGATTCCTGTGCAGGTCCAGACTGACCTTGTTTTATTCATTCAAGGGAAAGTGGTCAATTCTGGCTAGGCCAGCATTTATTGCCCATCTATAATTGCCCTGGAAGGTGGTATATCTAGTGTTGGAATACCCACAGTGCTGTTAGGAAGGGAATTCTGAAAATTTTAACTAGCAGCAGTGAAGTACGAAGATATAGTTCCAAGTCAGAATGACACATATCTTGGGAAAAATAAGACTGTCATGCTCCCATTCATCTGCTGTCCTTGTCCTTCTAAGCTGCATAGGTTGTGGGTTTGGAAAGTACTGTCAAGGTGAGCCTTGGTGAGTTGCTACAGTGCATCTTGTACATGGCCTCCTCTGCTGCCACTCTGCATTAGTGATGAAGGGAGTGAATACTTAAGGTGATGGATGAGGTGCCAATCAAGCAGCTGCTTTATCCTGAATGAGTGTTATTGGAGTTGCACCTATCCAGGAAAATGGAAAGTTTTCCCATCACATTCTTGATTTGTGCCTTATAAATGGTAAACAGGCATTGAGGAAACAGAGGAGTTACTCGCCACAGAATTCCTCGTCTTGACCTGTTTTTGTAGCTTCGGTATGTGTATATATGGCTGGGCACATTCAATTTCTGGTCAATGGTAACCAACATGATGTTGATAGTAGGGATCCTTTTGTGTGGGAAAGAGTCTCTCAAACTTGAGGTTTTTTTGAGGAGGTGATCAAGAAGGTAGATGAAGGCAGAGCAGTAGATGTTTTCAACATAGTCTTTAGTAAGGCCTTCGAAGAAGTTCCATGTAGTATACTGATTAGTAAGGTTAGATCACATGGGATCCAAGAACAGCCAGCCAACTGATACCAAATTGGCTTGACGGTAAGAGATAGAGGATGGTAATAGAGGATTGTGATCAGACTGGAGGACTTTGGCCAGTAGTATGCCACAGGGATCATGCTGGGTCCACTGTTGTTGGTCATTTACATTAATGATTTGGATGGAACTAAAGGAGGCACGGTTAGTAAGGGCATAGATAAAATGCATAAACAAGATCTTTTTCACAGGGTAGGGGAGTCCAACATTAGGGGTCATAACTTAAAGGTGAGAGGGGAAGATTTAAAAAGGGACCTTAGGGATAACTTTTTCCACAGAGGATAATGCACATATGGAATTAGCTGCCAGAGGAAGTGGTTGAGGTGAGTAAAATTACAACATTAATAGAGCCTGATATCCCATCTCCAAGTCACTTTTATTTACACACTCATAGTACTTGAAACTGCTCGAGAGTCAGCTCTCAGAATGTCTAGCACTCCTGTTTGTATACGTCAGCCAGGGCTCAGTGATTAGGTCTGTGAGGCCCACCTGGCTGACCTCATTCCATTCACTACAATTTGTTCAGGTACTTAGATAAAAAAAAAAGGTATAGGAGGATATGGACCAAGTGCACATAAAAGGAACCAGTACAGTTTAGAAAACCTAGTTAGCATGGATGAGTTGGGCTGAAGGGTCTGCTTCTGCACTGAATGACTCTACGACTCTATTTTACAATGATAATGTCACTGGATATCAAGGGATGGTGATTGGATTTTCTCCTGTTGCAGATAGTCATTGCTGGGCAATTGTGTGATTCAATTTGTTTTATAATTCATTCATGGGACATGGGTGTCATTGACTGAATCAACATTTACTGTCCATCCCTAATTGCTCTGATGAAGGTGGCATTGAGCCTGCTTGAAAAGCACATGGGCTGTAACAATTCAAGACAACAGCTCACTATCACCTTCTCAAGGAGAACTAGGGATGGGCAATACATGCTGGCCCTGGTAGAGTTGCTTGAATGAATGAATGAATGAATGAATGAATGAAAAACTTCAAGCCATACACATGCCGAGTAGTGACCATCTCCAAAAGAATGAAATCTAATCATTACCCCTTGACATATAATGGCATTATCACTGCAGAATTTTCACAATCAAGTATTACTTGCCACTTATCAACTCAAACCTGGTTCTTGTTCAGGTCTTGCTGCATTTGAAAACGGATTGCTTCAGTGTCTGAGGAGTCATGAATGGTGCTGGCCATTGCACAATCAACCAGTGAATATCCCCACTTTATGATGGAGGGAAAGTCATTAATTAAGCAGCTGAAGGTGGTTTGGTCTAGGACACTATGCTGAGGAAAACATGCAGAGATATCCTCGAGCTGAAATGACGGACCTTCAACAACCACAATCATCTTTCTTTCTGCTAGATATTCATCCAACTAGCAAAAAGTTCCCCTTCCCCCTCCTGAATTGCCATTAACTCCAATATCCAGTGATGGATGTGTCACAGTTTCCGCAAGTGAAAAAAATGTCTTCAGTCTGTCATAACCTGTTGTATCATCACAACTGATTCCAGCTCCCTTACATATTTCCAATTTTGGTATTTGATTATCTATCAGTAGATTCTTTGTAACAAAGAATGACTTTCAAGTCTTTCTTGCCTCCATTCAGGTGAAACTCTTCCCTGTGCATTAATCACTCCTACACAACTGTTAAGATAGCTCAAAATTCCTGACTGGAAAGGTTAGATGGCTGAAGAGTTTAGTGTTAAGATCTTGTGATCAAGTCAATACAAGTGCATCAATCTGAGGCACATTAAGGAATGAATAGCACATAGGTCTAAGACGTTCTACGCACAATAAATGGGTAAAAGGTTGTTTAATCATTGGTCTTCATCCTCTGCAATCAGGAAACATTAGCTTACTGAATCCCACTCAGGACCTACCACTCCTGTTCTTTCTAGTTCAAAGTCTCCAGTTTAAAATTCAATGCCTCGTGATGAAACCCTTTCATAGTTTCACCTCTCTGTATTACTTCTGCTCCCCTATGGAATGCATAATTCCCTGGCTCAAGCCTTTGTGCATCCCCTCCATTGCTTCATTACCAACCATGTGTTCATCCTTTCTCCCCATGTTCTGCAGTTCCTAAAACTTCTTCCTTCTAATTTAAGACAATCAAAAATCCCACACTTTGACCAAATCACCCCTCCATACATCATAATATTTAGCATCTCTTATTTGGTTGCTGTAATATATGACTCAGAAGAATTTACACTGATTAATACATCTTTAAGAATGGCAATCCTGTAAGGACATCTTAAAAATATCACCCTCTTAGCAAAGAAAGAAAGGAATGGAAACAGGAGACCAAACTAAAACTCAAATATCAAACTTTTTTTTCTCAGAGAGCAAAAAGCAAGCTGGCAACTGAACCAGAAGCAAAACTAGTCCAGAAAATTAACAGAGGGTGTTTATACGGTCCTTGGAGAAATGTAATCTTTGGGTTCTTTGGACGTACACATGATGGGAACAAACTGTGAATGGTATATGAAAGCGTAATTCATAAGCCTTTCTTTTTCAATGTGAGTCTTGTTGTTATAATTCCCTGAATACAAACAAACAGTTATTGTTGAGAAAGTGTGTGTTATGGTAAGCAGATTAGGATGGTTGTGGTCAGAAATCCACTGTTCATTGCATCAAAAATACACCGCTTGGGAAATCAGTTAGCAATTACAAAACTTTCTACCCAAAATTATCCAAGCTCAAAATTGCACAAGGAATTTAGAAGCACACTGTATGGAGCAATTGATTCACTAAGGTATAATGGATGTTCTCAATTCAGGTCACAAAATATTAACAAAGTTTGCATAATTCACAGAATCGTAGTTCAGGAGAGGCAGTGGTGAAGTGGTAATTCCACTGAACTAGTAATCCAGAACACAGGCTAATGTTTTAGAGACAAGTTTGAATCCCAACCTGGAAGATGGTGAAATTTGAATTCAGTAAAAATCTGGAAGAAGAAGCTAGCCTAAAGCCATCTTGTTCATGAATGGCCTTCAGGGAAGAAAATCTGCCATCCTTACCTGGCCTGGCCTGTGACTCCAGATCGTGAGCAAAAGACTGGACTCTCAACTGTCCAGTGGGAAATTAGGGAAAGGCAATAAATGATTTTCCATGAAGCAAACAATAAAGAAAGTGAATAGATGTATTGTCAGATACTATTCGAACTGACGAAGCCATAGTTTCATTTCCTGCTACTTAGAGCAAACTGACTTGCAAACAAAGAAATGTAGAAATTAGGAGCAGAAATAAGTTATTCGGCTCTTTATGCTTACTCCAGCAATTAATATGATCATGGCTGATCAGACAACTCAGTACCCTGTTGCTACTTTGCCCAACACTCTTTGATCCCATTTGTCCAAAGAACTATATCTATTTCCTTTTTGAAAGCATCCAATGTTTTAACCTCTATCACTTTCTGTGGTAGAGAATTCCACAGGCTCACCAAATCTCTGAGATGATATTTCTCTTCATCTCAGTCCTAAATGGCCTCATATTCTCAGACTGTGACCCCTGGTTCTGGTCATCGGGAATATCCTTTCTACGTTTACCCTATCTAGTCCTGTTACAATCATTGTCACTCAGATGAAAATAGAAGGGGAGCGACTGAGCCACGGTATAATCTAGGGTGTTGTTTATTATCACAGTAGAAATAAATGGTTTCTAATTTACACAAAAATAAATTATATTTCTCAGAATAAATTTATAGGCATACAGTAGCTCTTTTTAAAATCATGTAAGGAGATTCTTGGAAAGGTTTCATAATTATGCTCTTTTCCTTGTTAGCTTTCATTAAAATGTCACAAATCAATTAAAATCAATGATATTTCAGAAACTGAATTTACATTATAACACGTATATGTGTGGTTACCTTTTGTACTTAGATTCTGAATCAAGGGGGAATGTCCAACTGGAAAAAAGACAGAGATATAGAGTCAGCAAAACAATGGAATGTGATAAAATATTATTTTGTCCATTTTTTCTTCTTGTAATATTTAGTTTTCAACAGATTTACCACCAAACTTTCAAAACAAATTCTCAGGATGTTGGGGTGGCTGGCTATACAAGCATTTGTTGCCTATACCGATAGCAAAAGCAAAAGCATGTTGAAGATATAAAATACAAAGTAACTTTACAAGTCTGGCAACATTTATAGATCGAAACCGAGCTCATGTTTTGAATCCAAAATAACTATTCTTCAGAACTGAAGGAGCTTGATAAATCACTGAGTTTTTTGCTGTAATGTGAAGTGGGAGGAGCAAGTGGGACGACAGATGGTAAGGGTGTCCAGAGCAAAAGGGAAGGGAAGGGGTGTGCTCATGGTAGGTATGTGAGTGGCATACATGAAGCGCAGTTGTTAATTGTACAAAATAGATCTGGTCTGCTGAAAGCAAACTCTTGCAAACAAGATACTAAGGGGTTGTTAGGATGCAGGAAGAGGGAATAATCAAAATGGAGGAGAAAGTTCATGGTCTGAAGTGTTTAATGTATCATTGAAACTTGAAAGTTGCTAAGAACGTAAGCAGAAAACATGGTGCTGTTTGTTCAGCTTGTGTTGGGCTTCACTGGAGCACTACAGCAGGCCTAAGACTGACAATGAGAGTCACATAATGTATTGAAATGGCAACTGACCAGAAGGTTGGGGCCATTCTTGCAGACAGCGCAGAGGGTTTCCAAGAAATGGTCATGCAGTCCACTTTTGGTTTCAATCATGTACAGGAGATGACATTACAAATAGCATATACAGAACTAAATTAAAAGTCATACAACTAACTCTAGTTCACATGAAAAGTGTATTTGGGGCCTTGGAGAGTGACGAAATAAAGAAGCGAGTGTAACAGCTTCTGTGATTGCATGAAAAGGTGCCACAGAGATGTGGTGAAGGGGAGTTGGGAGGACAGAGGACTGGACAAAAATATTACTGTGGCTCCAGTCTTCTCTGTGCATTACTAACAGGAGAGGGAATATGTGTTTGGTTGCGCATCCTGACAGTGATGGAAATGGGCAATGCAGAGGATAATCCTTTGCATGTGAAAGTTAGTGGGGTAGAAGATAATGACAAAAGGGAACTGTATTGTTGTTCTGGGAATGAGGAAAAGAGATGGGGGAAGAAGTGTGGGAAGTAGTTCTGACCTGGTTGAAGATTCTGTTAATCTCGGAGGGAGGGGGTAGGGAGAGAAGAATCCAGTTGAGGAAAAACTAAGCCACCACCATATCTGTTCTGATTCTGCCACCTTCAACAGGCATGAACCCAATGCTCTGCTTCATTAATACATCATTTTGTTCTCAGGATAACACTTCTGTTCTAGTGTCGCAGCAGTGTTTCAGCGATGCCCAACGCACGCTCAAAGATCAGTACCTCATTTTCTACTTAGGCACTTTGAGCTTCAGGGCTGAACTCGGAGTTCAACATGAACTCTGTCCTCCATTTTGATTACTACCTGGTTTCCTCCGCCCAGCCCACCACCCCCCAAGGCATGCATGGGTGTGCATGCACACACACAAAGCCCCACTGCAATACCAATTCTCCAAGGGTCTTGTTTCCATAGGTATGCTCTTAGAAGAGCTGGCCCATCTTCTGCAGTTAACATCTGCTCTTCATCTATATCCTTCCTCAACCTACCATTAGCATTTCCCTTGCCTTTTATTTTGGAAACCCTTACTATCTGTTCCACTTGCTCCTTCTCTTTCCACTTCCTTTTTACAGTATAGAATCTGTTGGTTTTCCTATCCTCTTTTGCTCTGAAGAAGTCATATTGGACTCAAAGCATTAACTCTTACTTCTCCCTCAATACATGCTGTGAATAGCATTTCAGTTTTACTATCTTAATTGTGAAGTTGTTAGTGGTTATGGGTGACAAGGGCATTTCCTGCAGTCTGCAGGAAGAAACTCACTTGGTCTAATTAGAAAAATCAATTAAAAAAGTGTTCTATTGCAGGTGAGAATGCAATTTGACTAATATTTATCAAGTTGAAATTGGAGTACATTGCCAATTATCTATACATCCCATATGATCATTATAGATATGTACCTGTGTCCACAGGTCATGAAGATTGCTGATATTGAGTACATAATTACCTTTGATAAGTTGGTTTTCAAGTGCTTATGCATCATAGAAACTGAGGATATAAGCTAGTGAAACTCAGTAGCCCCTGAAAATGGACACCCAAATCACAGTACAGGATTAAGTGATACACGCATAAAAACAACAAAAGCAGTGCCTGTATTTTTGCCAAAGTGGGTCAACTCAGTAGGTGTTGAAGAATGGTGGGAGGAACTGGTTTCAGAACTCCACTCCCATTCTAGTTTCTGTCAAGATTAGGCAACTGAGGAGACATATGGAGGAAGCAAGCCCATAGGCAAATTCAAACCACACACGATTTTGCTAAGTTGGTGGAGCTTGTGGCCTCTTAGAGGAAATGAAATCACCTGCTAGTCCTGGCCTTGAATCACCAACCAAAGAAAAAAGGTATTCAACATCCTGTAGCTTACCACTAACCAGAAACTTGCTAGGTCTCTTGAGGTAGTAATTCTACATCTGATCCAGAAGGCATTGGGGTGTATCATAACAAATCTTCAGTTAATTAAAAATACCTGTAGCATGCTGTGTCAGCTCTTTGAGGGGGCTTTTGTGGTAATTCCCCTAGCTATGAACCAGGAGTCCTGGATTCAAGTTCCTCCTGCTCTAGGAGGTTTGTAATACCATCTCTAAATGGTTTGAAGAAGATAATATCCAACTAGAAGCTGAATTGCATCAGCTATATAAACATTGTGGCTACAAGCACAAGTTAGAGGCTAGGAATACAGCAATAGCTAACTCATCATTGGCCCTCTTACTTTCTCAAGAAGCCGTCAATCAATCATAGTTATCCATCACATTAATGACAGATACTTTTCTCCACTTCACAACTGTTAATGTTGTGGGTGGCACGGTGGCACAGTGGTTAGCACTGCTGTCTCACAGCGCCTGAGACCCGGGTTCAATTCCCGACTCAGGCGACTGACTGTGTGAAGTTTGCATATTCTCCCCTTGTCTGCGTGGGTTTCCTCCGGGTGCTCCGGTTTCCTCCCACAGTCCAAAGATGTGCAGGTTAGGTGAATTGGCCATACTAAATTGCCCGTAGTGTTAGGTAAAGGGGTAAATGTAGGGGAAAGGGTCTGGGTGGGTTGCGCTTCGGCGGGTCGGTGTGGACTTGTAGGGCCAGAGGGCCTGTTTCCACACTGTAAGTAATCTAATCTTGTACAGCTATACACATGGACAGTGAAAATAACTCACAAAGGAAACAGCAGATCATGACAAGTTAAGAGATACCCACCTGACAAAGCATTCTTTCCCTTCTGCAGTTGTCTAACATTGACAGTAACTGCAAGGATGTTAATAGCAGCAGGGAAAGTAATGATAGGCAAATGAATGTCATGGGATTGTGATTAGATTCTCTCCTGTTGCTTATGGTTGCTGTCTGACACGTGTGTAGTGCAAACATTTCTTGACACTTTTTGGGGTACTGGTACCTCTATTGTAGGGTCTGCAAGCTGTAGTGGGAAGGTCTTCACCTGAGCATGTGGACTAATACAAAGGACCCCAAGAAGCTTCTTCCCAAGGTACAGAGATGGATAGACCCTCCACACACCACCTTGACCACCGCTCATCCCAGTGATCATAATGCTTGTGAAAGTTCAAACTGAGAGTGGTAAGCATACATATGGACAGGACACACAGCAGGTCTAGGCACCTTGATATAACCAAGTCTGTCAGCCAAACACCATCTCTCCACCCCAGCTGCGAAGTTTGGGTCTGCTCTTAGGTGTAGTGGAAGGCAGAGAAATAAACTTACTGCGCTCTGAACAGCCTTCTTTGACTGGCCTTGGCTCACACAGCAGATTGAGTTCAAGGGCAGTTGAAGGCGGCAGGATCCAAGGATAGATGTGGCTGCATTCCCTTACCTCATTGCAGAGATGGTGTTCATGATCACTGAACTGATAAATGCTGAGGACTTTGGCAGCACCGGGACTTAACAGCAGAAATTAAGGTCAAAAATCAAATTACACCCGGGTTATAGTCCAACACGTTTATTTGAAATTGCAATTTCAAATAAACCTGTTGGACTATAACCTGGTATAGTTTGATTTTTGACTTTGTCCACCCCAGTCCAACTCCAGCTTCTCCACATAATAGAAATGATCATCATCATTATAATTATACTTCCTACTCACATCCCATTTATCCTTCATTCCACAATATCTTCTGACTTTGAATTAAGCTTCTATGTAAACATTCACCTCTTACTTCACTCATTTCCTGCTGAAATCCATCTTTTCTCTTTTTAAATACCCAATAACTATAAGCTGGCCAGGCTGTAATTGAAAAGAACAAGTGGAAGAGCAAGAATACAATGAAGAATAAGAAACGCAGGCACTCACTTTCTCACTCACAGCTTGCAGCTCAGATACTAAAACTGTTATTGAGTATTAAAAATACAGAAAGTGATGATTCCGCTCTACAGAACTATGCTAGTTCTCTGAGGAACAATCCGGATAATCCCACTCCTCAAACTGCCTCCATCAAGTATCTGTCAAATTTAATTTTCAAATCACTGATCCACCTTCATATCCAATCCCTTCATGAATACTAAGTTACCATGTGCTGCCTAAAAAAAGTTCTTCCTTTTCTATGTCTTGCCCAAGACTTTAAATTCTTTGCCCCAGGCCTTGTATACTCAAACTAATGGGAAATTATTCCTTGCCTACCAAACTCAAATCTGTCATAATCTTGTGCATCTCTATTAAATCTCCCTTTACGTGCTTTGCTTCAAGGAGAACAATTCTACATTCTCCTACTTGATTTTACAACTAAAATCCCTCAAACTTAGAACAATTCAGGCAAATCTTCTCTGTAACCTCTCAATAACCCATACATCCTTCCCCAAAAAGAGGTGATCAGATGTAGACACAATACACTAATTGTGGCCTTAGCCTAACCAAATAATGCAGCACATTCTCTGTTGCAGAGAACTCAGCTGAGAAACTCAATGGAGCAGACTGCAGAAGACAACTGGTGGGTATACCCAATGAAAGGTCTGGTACTTTGGCTGCTACCAAGCCCATGTCCAAAGTCAAAAAGGACGAAGGAGTCCATCACCAACTAACACAGTGGTAGTGGTTCAGTGCAGCATAAACCTGCTGTCCTCTTGAAGGATGACAGCACTGGTGATCCCACCGCTGCCGCTCTGCAAATTCTTTGCTATTGCTCATCAGCTAAATAACCTTGGTTACAATTGTCTTTCCCAATATAGTTCAGTCTAAGGGTGAGCCTTTCAGGTTTGGAGCTGATTGAGGGCGTCCTCACAGGCCACCTACAGACTTCCACTAAAATTGGACAGGCTTCCAATCATTTTGCAGTCACAGTCACAGACGTAACACGTTGTAGGAGTTTTAGGCCAGGCAATGGCAAACAGCACAGTAGGAGCTAAGAAAATGCACAAGAGAAATTAGTTTATTTTTGTATGCAATATAGACTGTTTTGGCTTCTAACTTTGGACAGAATAAGCAGAAAGCTGTGACATGACCCAAATCCTGGTCAGAGTACTTCCAGCATTTTCCAATTTAATGGAACCTAATGAACATTAGATACAGGAGCAGAATTAGGCTATTTGGCCCATCAAGTTTGCTCCACCTTTCGATCATGGCTGATATGTTTCTCAACCCCATTCTTCCATCTCTCCCCATAACTTTCGATCCCTTCACTAATAAAGAACCTATCGCTGTCTTAAATACATTCAATGACTTGGGCTCCACTGGCATCTGCAGCAATGACTTCCGCAGCTTCACCACCCACTGGCTGAAGAAATTCCTCCTCCTCTCAGTTTTAAAGGAATGCCTCTTCACTCGGAGGTTGTGCCCTTATGTCCTAGTCTCTCCTACTAGTGGCAACACCTTCTCCATGTTCACTCTATACAGGCCTCTAGATATTCTGTAAGTTTCAATTACACCCCCCCTTCATCCTTCTAAACTCTATCAAGTACAGCCACACAGATATCATCTGTTCCCCATTTGATGAGCTATTCATTCCCACAACCATTCTTATGAACCTCTTCTGGATCCCTCCAATGCCAGTTCTTCCTTTCTGAGATACAGGGCCCAAAACTGCTCACAATTTTCCAAATGCAGTCTGACTAGAGTCCAGACAGCCTCAGCAGGACATCTACACTCTTGTAATCTAGCCCTCTTGAAATAAATGCAAAACACTACATTTGCCTTCCTAAATACTAAGTGAACCTGCACGTTAACCTCAAGAGAATCTTGAATTAGAACTCCCAGGTTCCTTAGTGCTTCAGACGTCCGAAGTCTTTCCCAGCTTAGAAAATAGATTACACCTCTATTCTTCTTATTAAAGGACGCAACCTCACACTTCCCCACATTATAATCCATCTGTCACTTCTTTGCCCACTTACTTTGCATTTCGAAGTCTTTCTGCAGCTTCCCCACTTCCTCAAAACTACCACTCCGTCTATCTATCTTTGTGTCATCTGCTCACTCAGCAACAATGCCCTCAGTTCCTTTGTCTAGATCCTTAATGTTTAACGTTAATATCTGTGGTCCCAACACAAACCTCTGTGGAACTCCACTTAGTCACAACTGTTATTCAGAGGAAGAGCTCTTTATCCCCATTCTCAGCCTTCTGCCAGTCAGTCAATCCTCTACCCATGCCAGTGCCTCACCCTAACACCATGGGCTCTTATCTTATTTAGCAGTCTCCAATGTGGCACCTTGTCAAAGTCTTTCTGGAAATCCAAATAGACCACGTCCATTGTCTCTACAAAAATTCTAACAGATTTGTCAGACATGACCTCCTCTTACGAAGCTGTGCTGATCCCACACTATTTTACAATGCACTTCCAAATATTCTGCAATCTCATTCTTAATAACGAACTCTAAAATCTTATTCACGACTGAGGTCAGGCTAACCACACTATGGTTTCCTGTCTTCTGCATCTCTCCCTTCTTAAACAGAGGAATTATGTTAGCCATTTTCCTGTCTCTCGACCCTCCCTGACTCCAGCAATTCTTGAAAGACCGCCACTATGTCTCTATAATTTCCCAGCTATCTCATTCAGAACCCTGGGTGTATTATCTGCCTTCAGACCTCTCAGCTTCCCCAACACCTTCACCTCAGGTGACAGCCACTACACTGACCTCTGGCCCCAATTCTCTTCATGTTTTGTTGTGTTTCTGGTGTCTTCCTGTGAACACTCAAGTACATATTCAGTTCCTTTTGATTCTTATTACTAATTCTCCAGCCTCATTTTCCAATGGTCCAATGTCTACTCCTGCCTCTCTCTTACCTTTCAGCTATCTAAAAAAAACTCCTGCAATTTTGTTTTATAGTACCCTCATATTTAACTTTTTCCCCACCTTATTGCCTTTTCAGTTATCCTCTGCTGGTTTTTGAAGGTTTCACAATCCTGATTTCCCACTAATCTTCATCACAGTGTGTGCTTTCATTTTGCCAAATTGCTGTTCCTAATTTCCATCGTTTCCTATGGTTGCTTCATCCTCCCTTTGGTATGTTTCTCTTTCCTTTGGATTTCTATAGTGCCATCCAAATTACATCCAGAAAGATCTACCATGTGGCTCCACCATCTTCCTTGCTAGGCTCCTCTTCCAATCAACTCTGGCCTCCCATATATCTTTGTAGTTACCTTTACTTAATTGCAATAAAATTATACCTGATTCAATCTTCTCCCTCTCAAACTGCAGGGTAAATTCTATCATATTTTGATTTGATTTATTGTCACATGTACCTAAGTTCAGTGAAAAGTTTTGTTTTGCCTGCAGTACAGCAGATCATAACATACAAAGACACAAAGATCATAGGGTGATTGAACAGAGCAAGGAATACAAAGTTATGGCTGCAAAGAAAGTGCACAAAAAGCAACATAAACATTAGGTCTGAAATTTGAGATGTCCATTCAGCAGTCTAACAACAGCGAGAAAGAAACTATTCTTGAACATGTTAGTACATGTGTTTAAACTTTTGTAACTTCTGCCATAAAGAAGAAGTTGGAAGAGATAACTGGTTGGTGATGATGTTGGTAACTTTGATTATGTTGGCTGCCTTTCCCTGGCAACAAGAGTGTTGATGGAATCAATAGAGGCAAGGTTGGCTTGTGTGATGGTCTGTGCTGTGTTCACAACTTCCTGTAGTTTCTAACAGTCCTGGGCAAAGCAATTGCTGTACCGAGCCATGATGCATCCGGATAGAATGCTTTCTATGGTGCATCTGTAAAAGTTGGTAAGGACCCTTATGGACATGCCAAATTTCCTTCACTTCCTGAGGAAGAAGAGGCATTGTTGTGCCTTCTTGACCATCACATCACTATGGGTGGTCCAGTAAAGATTGTTGGTGATTATCACTCCTAGAACATGACGTTTTCGACCACCTTCACGCCAGCTCCATTGGCTTCCTATAATCAATGATCAGCTCTTTGGGTTTGCTGACATTGATGGAAAGATTGTTATCTTTGTACCATGTCACCAAGCACCCTATCTTTCCTACATTTTGTCTCAGCACGGTTTAATATCCGACCTACAACAGTGGTGTTGTCAGTAAACTTGTAGAACAAGTTTGGATGAAATTTTGTCACACAGCCATGAGTACACAGGGAGTATGGTAGGGGGCTGAGTATGCATCCTTGTGGGGTGCTGGTGTTGAGGATTTTCATGGAGGAGGTGCTGTTGCCTATCTTCACTGATTCCTGTGGGTCAGGAAGTCAAGGATCCAGTTGCAGAAGATGGAGCAGAGACTTAGGTCTCAAAGTTTGGAGATTAGTTTGTGTGGGATTATAGTGTTGAAAGCAGAGCTGTCATCAATAAGTGGAAGCCTGACATGGGTATCCTTATTATCCAGTTGCTCCAGAGATGAGCAATAGGGCGATGGAAACAGTGTCTGCTGTGGACTGGTTGCGCTGGTAGGCAAATTGCAAGGGATGGAGACAGGCTGGGAGGTCAGAGTTAATGTGAGCTGTGACTAACCTCTCGAAGCACTTCTTAATTATAGAGATCACAGCCACCAAGTGGTAGTCACTGTGACATGTGCATTGTGTCTTCTATAGTATCAGGATGGTGGCGGTCTTCTTGAAGCCGGTGGTGACTTCAGATGATAGCAAGGAGAGGTCAAAAATGTCAGCAAATATTCCCACTGGCTGGTCCACACAGGATCTAAGTACACGGCCAGGGATTCCATCTTTCCTTCTTTTTCACTTTCTGTGGGTTCACTCTCAAGAAGGCAGGTCTGACATCTGCAGCAATGGCTGAGGGAACAGGTGTGTTTGGGGCTGTCGGGGCAGGTGACAGTTTCACTGACCTTCTGCTCAAACCGAGCATAAAAAGCATTAAGCACATCCGGGAGGGATGTATTTTTGCCCACTATAGTGTTTTGCTTGATTTTGTAGCCAGTCACGCCATGCAGGCCTTGCCTCAGACTGCGAGTGTCATGTGGTTAGTTTAGGTCTCTACCTTAGTTCAGTATTGCTCTTGGCATCTTTAATGATCTTGCTGAGGTCATATCATTATTTACTGTAAAGGTCTGGGTTGTCTGACTTAAACGCTGCATGCCTGGTCTTCAGTAGACAATAGACTAGGAAAAAGTGAGGACTGCAGATGCTGGAGATCAGAGCTGAAAAATGTGTTGCTGAAAAAGTGCAGCAGGTCAGGCAGCATCCAAGGAGCAGGAGAATCGACGTTTTGGGCATCTTCCTAAAGAAGGGCTTATGCCCGAAACGTCGATTCTCCTGCTCCTTGGATGCTGCCTGACCTGCTGCACTTTTCCAGCAACACATTTTTCAGTAAACAATAGACTGTCTGGTTCATCCATGGTTTCCAGTTGAGGAACTTATGGATTGCCTTCTTTGGCACGCAGTCCTCTACACATTTGTTAATAAAGTCCGTGATGATGGTAGCGTACTCACCTAGGTTAGCTGCTGAATACTTGAATATGGACCAATCCATCAATTCCAGGTAGTCCCAGAACAGGTCTTCCGCTGCCTCAGACCAGCACTGTACTACTTTCTGCATGGCTTCTGCTTGCATATTATGGTCACTGCTCCCTATGGGTTCCTTCACCTTTCCTCCCCAATCAAGCCTGCCTCATTATAAAATCACAAAATCCAGAATTACCTATTGCCCAAGGCTCTACCACAAGCTGCTTCAAAAAAAGACTTGTAGACATTTCACAAAATCCTTAGAGATCCACTACCAACCTGATTTTCCCAGTCTAGTTGCATATTGAAGTTCTCATGATTATTGTAATAGTGCCTTTCTTGTATACCTTTTCTACCTCCTGATTTATTTTCTTCCCCACATCCTGAGTACTGCTAGGAGAACTGTACACAACTCCAGCCAGGAGTTCCTCACCTCTACTCGCATAGAATCTAGGTCTTCTGACTCTATAATTACTTCTTGCTATCAATTTAATTTATTTACTAATAAGTCAACACTACCCCTCTGACCATTTGCCTGTCTATCCTTGGATATTTAGTTCACAGGCCTGATCCTCTTGCAGCCACACCTGTGATACCCACAACATTACACAGATTGAAATTGGCAGATACAACAAGCTCATTTACCTGGTCTTGAATAATCCGTGCATTTAAGTACCATTAGTCCTGTGTTGACTGCCCCCTTCTCATAGTTATCCTCTTGCCTGCTGTGCCTAAAGTTAGATTACTGACCCGTTCCACACTTGTTCTGGAAACTTTAACCTCTGCTGAGCAACACCTCCCCTCCACACTTTAATTTTTTCCATAATTTTCCATGCAATTGAACCTCCCACCTCACCACCACTAACTATACACACAAACATACACATACACACAAAACCCGCCTATCCTGTGAGGGTGGTGGTATGGGGGTACTGTCACTGGTCTGAAAATCCAGAAAACCAGCTAATGTTCTGGAGACTCGAGTTCAATTCCCACATTTGTCGGTGCCAAAATTTGAATTCAAAATTCTGGAATTGCAATTACAATCAATCTATTAACATTAGAACAAGCAAGATCCAGAATGAAACTAAACCTTTATTTTGTTTTCTACAACAGTAAACCTTAGTACATAACAAAAACAAAAATTGGTGCTATTATAAAAAAGCTTTCATGTGATTCTAGTGTTTAATCAAAAACAATTACAGCAGATGGCAGAGCATTTGTCCTGTAATGCTCAGGCAATTATGTGACAGGTTCATGACTTTCATCCAACCAAAAAGAAATAGGTTGAGTGTTGCTTTCTAGAGAGGAGAAATTTAAAAAGGGAAAGAAAACACCAATACCTCTGACACCAAGTAGAAGACATAAAAGCTCATTCAATTATTGAACTGTCAAGCACAGCATAATGATTTGCTAAAATTGGATCAACTCCAAACTCAATTTTGTACTGCATTCTCCATCAAAATTGAAAATATAGACAAGTATGCATACACCAGGTTGATTTTGCGCTTTGAGGTACAAATCAACACCAACAATCGATTTGGTACTATTTTTCAAAAGTGATCGTGTTTCAGACAGACAGGCATGGTTCAAGCTTCAGCCACAAATCAGTCAACATGCAAGGTCTACAGGTTTCAGAATGACAGGAAATTTTTTCTGAGAACTGTTGGGCCAAAGGGCCTATTTCCACACTGTAAGTAATCTAATCTAATCTAATTTAAAGAAAAGTGGTTAGCACTGCTTCCTCACAGCACCAGAGACCCGGGTTCAATTCCCGCCTCGGGCGACTGACTGTGTGGAGTTTGCACATTCTCCCAGTGTCTGCGTGAGTTTCCTCCGGGTGCTCCGGAGTCCAAAAAATGTGCAGGTGAATTCGCCATGCTAAGTTGCCCGTAGTGTTAGGGGCAGGGGTAAATGTAGGGGAGGTGGCTTGGGCTTCGGCAGGTTGGTGTGGACTTGTTGGGCCGAAGGGCCTGTTTCCACACTGTAAGTAATCTAATCTAAAATTGTTCTTCCATCAAATCATGTTTCACAAAAAGGAGATTCAGCCTGAAATAATGCATTCTGGTGAAACTTAGCTTTGATACATAACATCATTTTGCAGCACTTAAATGTAGGCTTAAAAAGAAATCTGAAAGGTTTTAGTTTTTCAAGTATTAGTTGTAACAGCTACTGAATGTGTATTAATTGTCTGTTAAGTTCACACTCATTTACATACTAATTTTGCTGAAAGCTGAATCTTATTATCCTGTTCTGTAATCATATCAATATTATAAATGATTAGTCCCATAATTAGTACTGCTAAAATTATTGCAATACCCAACGGCAAAATTCTCAAGTGAATTTCTCCCTTTAAATTTGACAGTGACAGCAATCACTTAATGCATAGATTTCTACTTTGGGAAGTAATTTCTTTATTAAAAGAGACAATAATACATTTAAAAAGATCTAGCCAGTTATCAGGTAAGTTCCTTCTTTCTCTGAAATATTTTTGAAAAATGTTAATTATTTGGATTTCAGTATAAAGGACATAATTTTAAATTGTGTTGATGATAAAAACTATGAAATGCAGTAAAGCAAGGTGAGGGACTGGAGGGCATAGACTGGTGAAACAGGTAGACACACGGCAGATGAAAATTAGTTATTTTGGCAGGTATATGGGAAGTAATATAAATTAAATGGCACAAAATTGAAGGGGGCGTAGGAACATAGAGACCTGGGGATTTATATACACTAGCCTGTGAAGCCGAGAAGGCTGTAAAGTTAAAAAGACTGACAAGACTGTATTTTACACTCCAACTATGACTCAATTTGCAATGAAGTCACACAAATCTTGTACAAAATGCTGATTTGGCCCAAACAAGGGTAACGTGACTAATTCTGGGCAGTACACTTTAGCAAAAACACCAAGATTATATACAGGCATTAAAGACTTCAGTTGTGTAGTTAAACTGCAGAAATGGGATATGTCCTTTTAAAAGCAGAATGGATTTTGAGTGAGTGGCCAGGTATGACAGCATCATTAACAGGGTATTCAAAATAATGCAGGGTTTTCATGAAGGAAATAATGAGGCCCAAATCTTCTGAAAGGAAGACAGTCATTTCTGAAATGTAGACTAGAGTTGTGTGGAAGGGACCATGCAGATTCCCAATGCAACTGACACAGCAGTAATTACCCAGAAAGTTAAAACTTCTGATAAGCAATTATGTAGCATTTGGAATCCTACAAAAATGTATCCAACTCTTGGACTACAGTGAGACATTTTAGAAGATTGTGACCTACCTTAATTGCTGATCTAAGAAGAAAACTTAAGTTGGATTAAAACCTGCTGAATGCCTGGATAATTGTAATTTTACATCAGAAACAGTTTGATTGAAGAGATTTCAGATTGTTTCATTTGTTAAAGTGAACTCTCTTCTCTACCCCCCGCCCGCTTCCCACTGATCCCCAAAAACACTTCATTTCCCCACATGAACAAACACACAACTAACACCAACCTTCTCCCTCACCTCACCTGGGTCCAGCCATATCCCACACAAATAGTAGACAGCCCCCTCCAACCCTTCCCCAGGAGTCACACTCTGAGCTGACACACCACCAAACTGACCTTTGACTTCCACTGCCCCCAACATTCTATGATTCCATGAAATAATGGGGAAACATTTGACCTTTCAACAAACTTAAAATTGAGTTGATGTGCAGCTTGAACTATTTTCAGTTTTGACTCAAATTAGAATACAACTAACAAGAGTATGTTGTAAACCTCAAAACAGCTGGAAGGAAATCAAAAAGAAGTTTTTGCAAATGCATGTAAGGCAAGGAGATAGCAAAGTAAAGAGTAGGGCTGATCAGAGACTCAGGTTATTTGTGTATGGAGGCAAAACACAAGGGCCATGTCATAACTCAGTTGGGGGAGGTCATTGGTAATCACGTCCTACTATTCTTAGAGCCATAACAAGATTTAGAGCTTTTATTTTAAAAGTGTGTAACGATTTCCAAATGTACCTTATTTTCAGACCCAGGTTGATAGTTTTCTGTACTTAAGAATAGTTTTTACAAATAATTAGACTCTACCTACAAGTAAGCAGGTACAAATCATTGGCATATAACACTACTGATTAAACTCATAATGCCCTTGAAAACTCCCCCTTACACACACACACACACGACAAAAACACAAACATTGGAGAAATGGAATCTGGAAAAGCAGGTCAGTAGAGTCATAGAGGAATACAGAGTCAAAACTTGTGGTGCTGGAAAAGCACAGTTGGTTAGGCAGCATCTGAGGAGCAGGAGAGTCGATGTTTTGAGCATAAGCCCTTCATTTTATAGTAGACTTTGTTTGCAAGATCTACTGAGTTGGTACATGTTGATCAGAATGTTCCTTCTCAGTTTTCTTTCCTAAATGCTTCCACCAGTTTGAGAGAAGCACAGGGTGGCTGGTTCACTAACAAAAGACCTTTGATTATCCATGAAAAGTCACAGTTTACAAAAACTGTAGGAAAGATACACTGGTTTTGTTCTGTTTAAAGTAGTTTACCATGGAGAATGGAGAAAGAGCTCCTGGGTATTGAAAACCTGGTCAGTGTTTTGTATCTTGTTCCCAGCAACAAATTGTTTAGTTATCTGAAAACCAACTGCACAGTTGTTGGCAGACAAAAGGCCTTTATCATCAATGAGTGATCATTAGTCCTTAGACGAATCAAACTCTTATTCCAGTCAAAGCTCCATCTACACAACTCTAGTTTGTCTGCAACCTAGGGCTCCTGAACCGGGGATCATTTGCTCCGATCGCTTATCTTTTCCTTTTCTTATTTTCTTTTTGTTTACTCTCTTCTCTTTTCCTTAACTTACCTCTTGATCTCAGTATGGACAGCATTGGCGCCAATCAGGATTCCCAATGCAGACTCATGGTGCTGGTGAGTGAGCCCAGACTGGAATCGAGTGGGCCCAGTGTGGACCTAGTGGTAGTAGTGAGTAAGTCCAGAATGTATTTCAGTGAGCACTCACTTACTTTAATGGAGCGAGCGTGGGACCTGGCACTGGAATTGACTGCTGCCACATCATCTGAGGCAACATTTCAGGTAGGTCCAGCAGTGAAAGAGGTTACCTGAAAATCAGCGACTTCATCATTGGGTGGGTCCAGCCCTGGAGGCGGTGAAGTGGTGGCAAAAGGGTATCAACGGTGACATGGACCCAGTGACAAGAGATGACTCTGACGTTGATGGATCTGGTACAGATGGCACTAAGTCAGTGGACAGAGGAGAACTGGCCCAGCGGTGAAAGATGGCGACTGAAGAGTAACCACTTCACCATTGGTTGGGCCCAGTGTAGCTGGCAGTGGGGCAATACAGGATGGATGGCAGTACAGGCCTCGTTGATGATGAGTAAGCTTAGGACTTCCAGACTCTCTAAGCTAAATCTTTCCAGTTTTTCTCTTACTCTTAAACCATTCAAAATGGTGCAGCTAACTGGAACAGTGGAAATGCGTTTCGTTGTATTATAGTGTTTTTTTCACTGTAAAATACACGTGACAATAAAATCATACATTTATTCAAATTCCAATTACAAAGGAACCTCGATTAGCCAGCATTCGATTATCTGAATTTCAGATTATCTGGCAAGATCGCAACGTCCCGATGCTTGGCTAAACTGTGTTATCCGGCATTTGATTCTCCAGAATTTGATTAACCGAATGAAAAATTCCCCGCCTGTGTCCTTCAGATAATCGGGGTTCCTCTGTACTTCTTTTTCCAAGTAGGTATTTAAATGATGCTTGCCATGTTGATTTTAAAACAGTTCTTTCTCATTTCAGTCCACCATTTTAAAAAGCACAAAAATAAAAATTAGACATGAAATTTGCCGCATGGTTCATAACAAATATTTTGAGTCTGATTTTATTCTCCAAATGAGGTGCAAATCAGCATGCAATACACTGAACGTAATTTTTGTTTTGCTGGAAATACAATTATCCTCTGTCTTTTTATTGTGAGTTTCTCACAGGCCAGGAGGACCCTAGGCACAAAATACATATGCAGTTTCTCGGAGGTTGGCCCAAATTCTGAAGGGCTGCAGAAAAATGTCAAGTTTACTCCCACACGTGATTTCTGTATGCTGTCCTGCATTCTGTAAGCCCTAAAACAGAAATGATTTGGAGATGCCAGTGTTGAACTGGGGTGTACAAAGTTAAAAATCGCACAACATCAGGTTATAGTCCAACAGGTTTAATTGGAAGCACTAGCTTTCGGAGCGCTGCTCCTTCATCAGGTGGTTGTGGAGGACACAATTCTAAGACACAGAATTTATAGCAAAGTTTACAGTGTGATGTAACTGAAATTACAAATCGAAAAATACCTTGATTGTCTGTTGAATCTTTCATCTGTTAGAATACCATGATAGTTTCACTTCTTTCATATGTAAATCACAAAACTTTTTAAAAAGTTACATTCTCAGGTTAACTGCAACAATTGGTGTCAGTCAGATAATGTGTGAAAGGTGTTAGTCCCCTGTGTTCCCTGTCTGTGCCATAATGTTTCGACTGATTCTAATCTAAAAAGTGAGTTAACAGAGTCTTACATGGAGTCACGCAGATTTTGAGCAAAGTACAATGTAACTCTGCAAGAACAAATTCACTCCACAAATGTATATATGGCATGTGTATGTGTCTGTCTGTCTGTCTGTCTGGGTTGGGGGGGTGGATTTGTGAGTGCGAGAGAGAGTGTATATGTGTGTGTATGTGAGTATAGAGTGTCTAATTCTGTGTGTGTCTGTGTGTGTAGTGCAATGGTGGTCACCTGTAGTGTGACATGAACCCAAAGTCCCGGGTGAGGCCCTGCCTATTGGTATGGAACTTAGCAGTGCAGAGGCTGATAGCTAAGTTCCATACCCATAGGGAGGGCCTCAACTGGGATCTTCAGTTCATGTCACACTACAGGTGGCCACCATTGCACAACACACACACACACCTACACACAAACATACATACACATCCACACGTATACACAGACTTAGACACTCTACACTCACATACACATATACACTCTCTCTCACACTCAAAACCCTTCACCCCAGACAGACAGACAGATAGACACACAGACATACATATATGTTTTTGGAGGAATTTGTACTTGCAGAGTTACATTTTACTTTGCTCAAAAATTGCATGAATCCATGTAAGACTCTGTTGACTCACTTTTTAGGTTAAAATCAGTCTAAACATTATGGCACAGACAGGGAACACAGGGGGCTAACACCTTTCACATATTATCTGACTGACACCAATTGTTACAGTTAACCTGAGAATGTAACTTTTCTTTAAAAAAGGCTTTGTGATTTACATAGGAAAGAAGTGAAACTATCATGGTATTCTAAAAGATGAAAGACTCAACAAACAATCAAGGTATTTTTCAATGTATAATTTCAGTTACATCACACTGTAAACATTTGCTATAAATTCTGTGTCTTAGAATTGTGCCCTCCACAACCACCTGATGAAGGAGTGGTGCTCCGAAAGCTAGTGCTTCCAATTAAACCTGTTGGACTATAACCTGGTGTTGTGTGATTTTTAACTAAAAAAAAGAAAACACCTCTTTCAAGAGTTCATGATCACACAGCAAAATCTGCAACTTTCCTGTTGTTTTTCAACCTCAAGTCCTATTTTTAGTTGAATGTATGTGTTTTAAAGAGCTAAGGAATAAGAACTGTGCAAATACATTGCTTTGTGTCATACATAAACCAACCAGTAGAAAGGATACAGAGGAACAAATCTGCCAGGGAATTCACCTCTTGTTTTCTCCTGCTACCAATCACAACTTGATTCGTGTTCCGTTCTCCTTTCAGAAATCCAATAACTACAAGCTGGCTGGACAATGATCCACACAAGTAAAATAGGGAGCTGGAAACCAGTGGTTAGGCCACTCACTACATCATAGGTGGTATTTATGGCTCATGAAAACTGCATCAAACTGGTCTTGGATGTCCAAAGAGTATCTGAGGTGTCCCCTCCCATTCCATTCCATTTTTAATTCACCAATTTATTTGATAAGGTTCTGGTGGAAGTAATGGTAGTTAAAAAAAACCAAAACATTTTATCATTAAAATTACTAATCCAGAAACTCAATAAGTGTTCTGGGGACCTGGGTTTGAATCCTGCCACAGATAGTGGAATTTGTATTCAATTTTTAAAATTCTGGAATTAAAAATTTACTAATCACCATGAAATATTGTCAGTTGTCAGAAATACCCATCAGGTTCACTAATGGCCTTTAGGGGAGGACATCTGCCATCCTCACCTGGTCTGGCCTACATGTGTCTACAGGCCCACAACAGTGTGGTCGACTCTCAACAGCCCTCTGAAACAGCCTAGTAAGCCACTCAGTTGTACTAATCACTACCAAGTCTCAAAGAAATGAAACCAGATGTATCACCTAGCATCAACCTAGGTACCGGAAAAGACAACAGCAGAAACAGCCCTGACGACCCCGCTAAGTCATCCTCGCTAACATTTGGGGGCTAATACCAAAATTGGAAGAGCAACAGCCTGACTCTATGATCCCATGAGTATGACTATGCCACAGACATCACCATATGTCCTGTCTCACTGGCAGGACAGATCCAGCAGAGGTGGTGGCACAGCAGTATACAATCAGGAGCGAGTTGCTCTGGGAAACCTCAACATTGACTCCAGACTCCATGAAGTCTCATGGCTTCAGGTTAAACATGGGCAAGGAAACATCCTGCTGATTGCCAAGTATAGTCTCACTCAACTGATGAATCACTACTTTTCCAAGTTGAGCAACATCCAGGAGGAAGCACTGAGGATGGTAAGAGCACAAAATGTACTCTGGATGGGAGATTTCAATGTCCACAACCAAGAATGACTCAGCAGCAGTACCACTGATTGAGCTGGGTCTAAAGGACATAGCTGCTAGACTGGGTCTGTGGCAGGTGATCAGGGAACCAACAAGAGGGAAAAACATACTTGACCTCATCCTTACCAATCTGCCAGCTACAGATACATCTATCCATGACAGTATTGGTGAGAGTGACCACTGCATAGTCCTTATGGAAATTAAGTCCCACCTTCATATTGAAAATAACATCCATCATGTTGTGCGGCACTATCACTGTGCTAAATGGGACAGACTTCAAACACATCTAGCAACTCAGGACTCAGCATCCTTTAGGCGTTGTGGGTCATCAACAGCAGCAGAATTGTACTCCAGCACAATCTGTAACCTCATGGCTCAGCATATACCCCACTCAACCGTTACCAACAAGCCAGGGGATCAATTCTGGTTCAATGGAAAGGCATGCCAGGAGCAGGCATACCTGAGGATGAGGTGTCAACCTGGTGAAGCCATGAAATAGCACTACTTGCATGCCAAACAGCATAAGCAGTAAGTGATAGACAGAGCCAAGAGATCCTGCAACTAACGGACGGATCAGATCTAAGCTCTGCAGACATGAATGGCGGCGGACAATTAAACAACTCACTGGAGAGGAGGTTCCACAAATATCCCCATCCATTAGTGCAAAATAGAAGGCTGAAGCTTTTACAGCAATCTTCAGCCAGAAGTGCCAAGTAGATTATCTATCTCAGCCTCCTCCAGTAGTCCCTAGCATTACAGATACTAATCTTCAGCCAATTATTAGTTTTACTCCAAGTGATATCCAGTAACGATTGGAGACACTGGATACTGCAAAGACTATGGGCACTGACAACATTCCAGCAATAGTGCTGAAGACTTGTGCTCCAGATGGTGTTACTCCCCCAGCCAAGCTGTTCCAAGCTGGTCCTAAGGGAAGAGTACTAAACTGAGCCAAGACCAATTTAATCAAAATTTGGCAGGAGTTGGGAAATGTGGATTGGGGACAGCTATTTGAAGGGAAGTCCACATTTGATATGTGGGAGCCTTTCAAAGAAAGGTTGAAGATAGTGCTGGATAGGCATGTCCCTCTGAAAACAAGGGACAGAAAAGGCAAGGTTTGTGAACTGTGGATGACAGGAGAAATTGTGCGACTAACCAAGAGGTAAAGGGAAGTGTACATAAGGTTCAGGCAGCTAAGAGCAGAACAAGCTTTGGAGGAATAATCAGGAGAGTAGGACCAATCTTAAATGAGGACTCAAGTGGGCTAAAAGGTAGGTCATGAAATAACTTTAGTGAGCAGAATTAAGGAGAATCCCAAGTCCTTTTATTCATATATAAGAGGCAAGAGGGTAACTAGAGAAAGGATTGGTCCACTAAAGGATAAGGAAGGAAGGTTGTCTGTCAAACCGGAGAAAATGGGTGAGATTCTCAATGATTACTTTGCATAAGTGTTCACTGAGAAGAGAGACATGATGAATCTTGAGATTACAGAAAGAAGTTTGTTTACTCTGGATCACAGTGACACAAGGCAGCAAGATGTGTTGGGTAGGCTAAAGGATATTAAGGTGGACAAATCCCCAGGACCGGATGGGATCTATCCCAGTTGCTGAAGGAGGCAAGAGAGGAAATAACTGGGGCCCTGACAGATATCTTTGTAGCATCCTTAAACACAGGTGAAGTGCCGGAGGACTGGAGAGTTGCTAATGTTGTCCCCTGCTCAAGAAGGGTAGGAGGGATATTCCAAGTAACTACATACTAGTGAGCCTGATGTCAGTGGTGGGAACGTTGCTGGAGAAGGTACTGAGGGATTAAATCTATTTATATTTGGAACAGAATGGGCTTATCAATGATAGGCAATATGGTTTTGTGCAGGCGAGATCGTGCCTTACCAACTTAATAGAGTTCTTTGAGGAAGTGACCAAATTGATAGATGAAGGAAGGGCTACAGATGTCATATACATGGACTTTAGTAAGGCGTTTGATAAGGTTCCCCATTATAAACTAATGGAGAAAGTCAAGTCACATGGTGTGCAAGGTGTTCTAGCTAGGCGGATGAAGAACTGTTTGAGTAACAGGAGACAGAGTAGTAGTTGAAGGGAGTTTCTCGTAATGGACTCAAAATGGAGGAAGGTGACCAGTGATGTTCCACAGGGGTCAGTGGTGGTGCTACTGTTGTTTGTGATATATATAAAGGATTTGGAAGAGGGCACGGTTAGTCTGATCAATAAGTTTGCAGATGACACTAAGATTGGTGGAGTGGCAGAAAGCTTAGGGGACTGTCAAAGAACACAGGAAAATATAGATAGGCCGGAGAGTTGGGTAGAGAAGTGGCAGATGGAGTTCAATCTGAGTTTATGTGAGGTGATGCATTTTGTAAGGTCTAATTCGAGAGCGAACTATACTATAAACGGAAGAGCCTTGGGAAAAGTTGATGACCAGAGAGATCTGGGAGTGCAGGTCCATTGTACCCTGAAGGTGGCTGCACAGGTGGATAGAGTGGTCAAGGCAGTATATGGCATGCTTGCCTTCATCAGACAGGGTATTGAGTATAAGAGCTCGTAGGTCATGTTAAAATTGAACAAGACTTGGGTTCGGCTGCATTTATTATACTGGATACAATTCTGGTCGCCACATTACCAAAAGGATGTGGACGCTTTTGAGAGGGTGCAGAAAAGGTTTCCGAGGATGTTGCCTGGTATAGAAGATGCTAGGTATGAAGAGAGGTGGAGTAGGTTAGGATTGTTTTCATTAGAAAAATGGAGATTGAGAGGGGACTGGATTGAGGTTTACAAAATCATGAAGGGTATAGACAGGACGGATAGAAATAAGCTTTTTCCCCAGGGCGAGGGATTCAATAATGAGAGGTCATGCATTCACAGTGAGAGGAGAAAAGTTTAAGGAGGATACATGTGGAAAGTACTTTACACAGAGGGTGGTAGGTGCTTGGAATGCGTTGCCAGCAGAGGTAGTAGAGGCAGGCACAGTAGATTCATTCAAAGTGTCTGGACAGATGCAGGAGTTGGTGGGGAGCAGAGAGATACAGATTCTTAGGAATTGGGCGATAGGTCTAGACAGTGAATTTGGATCGGCACAAGTTTGGAGGGCAGAAGGGCCAGTTCCTGGGCTGTAAATATTCTTTGTTCTTGGTTCTTTCTTCAGTACAGTTACAACACTGGTATTTCTGAAGAAGAGCTTTTGTCCGAAATGTCTATTTTCCTGCTCCTCGGATACTGTCAGACTGGCTGTGCTTTTCCAACACCACTTTAATCTCAACACTAGTATCTACCCAAAAATGTGGAAAGTTACCCAAGTAAGTCTTGTACATAAAAAGCAGGACAAATCCAACCTAGTCAATTACCACCCCATCGGTCCATTCAATCATCAATAAAGTGAAGGAATTTGTCATCAACAGTGCTATCAAGCAGCACCTGCTGAGCAATAACCTGCTCAACGACGCCCAGTTTGGGTCCCGCTCAGGTCACTCAGCTCTGGACCTCATTACAGCTTTGGTCCAAACATGGACAAAAGAGCTCAATTCCAGAGGTAAGGGAGAGTCACAGCCCTTGACATCAAGGATGCATTTGACCAACTGTGGCATTAAGGAGCTCCAGTAAAATTGGAATCAATGACCATTGGGACAAACTCTCTGGTGGTTGGAGTCCTACCTGACACATTGGGAGATGGTCATAGTTGTTGGAGGTCAGTTATTCCAGCTCCAGTTGCTGTTCAGGGTAGTGTCTTCAGATAAACCATCTTCAGCTGCTTCATCAATGACCTTCCCTCCATCATAAGGTCAGAAGGGGATGTTTGTCGATGATCGCACAATGTTGATGACTCCTCAGATACTGAAGCAGTCCATATTCAAATGCAACAAAGATCTGGACAATATCCAGGCTTGGGCTGACAAGTGGCAAATAACATTCGTGCTACACAAATGCCAGGCTATGACCATCATGAATAAAAGACAATCAAATTACCATCGCTTGGCATTCAATGCTCTTACCATCAGTGAATCCCCCAAAATCAACACCTTGAGGATTTCATTGACCAGAAACTCAATTGTACTCACCAGATAAACATAGTGGCTATAAGAGCAGGTCAGAAGCTAGAAATACTGCAACGAGTAACTTGCTTCCTGATTCATCAAAGTTTGTCCACCATCTGCAAGGCACAAGCCAGGAGTGTGATGGAATATTCCCCACATGCCTGGGTGAGTGCAGCCCCAACAAAACTCAAGAAGCTTGATACCATCCAGTACAAAGCAGCCCGTTTGTTTGACATTACATCCACTCCCTCCTCCACCGACGCTCAGTAGCAGCAGCGTATACTATCTACAAGGTGCTCTGGAAAAATTCACCAAAGATCCTCTGACATTATCTTCTAAACCCACGACCACTTCCATTTAGAAGGACAAGGGCAGTCAATATATACAGGAACACCACCATTTTCAAGTTTCCATCCAAGCCACTCACCATCCTGACTTGGAAATATAACCACCGTTCCTTCACTGTCACTCGGCCAAAATCCTGGAATTCTCTCCCCAGTGGCATTGTGGCCAACCCACAGCAGATGGACTGCAGCGGTTCAAGACGACAACTCACCACCACCTTCTCCAGGCCAACTAGGGATGGACAATAAAATGCTGGCCAACCAACAATGCCAACATCCCACAAATAAATGAATTTTAAAAAATGTAAAAAGTAACCTTAAATTCCACGATGCCTTGAGTATTTGTTAAGCTGTGTTTTCAGATGTTCAATATCTATTGATATTAACCAAGTAAAAATTACTTTTAGCTGACTGCAAATAAACAATGAGTGCAATGCTGTATTAGAAGAACTTTGTCACATTGTTCAATTTTAGTCAGGTCAAGTTATTATTCACTCATTCAATTTTGTAACAGACAGTCTAACTTGAAAGAAAAATGACCTGATTATGGGAGCCCCAACGTCAGAACATACTCTAAGGAGAGCTGCGATGATATAGACATTCTACGTGTGAGAAAAGTAGAACATTTTACACTTAAGTTTGACAGCTTAGAAATCATTTTGATTTGGAAACTATGATCTGGATTTTTGACAATATGAGGAAAAGCCACAGCTGCATCACAATGACAGGAGAAGATGTATTAAATTGTAAGGTGACAACATTTAAAAGTGTTAAATACTTAAAATTCAAGGAGTGTGCAGTGAAACCCTGACATTATACTGAATTTGACAATTTAACACATAACAAGAAGTGATATAAATGACTACTAATGGGTACAAAAGTGAAAAATGACTCGCATTTAACTGTTTTACACGACCAGACATTTCAAAGCACTTTATAGCTTTCAAAATATAGGAAACACAGTAGTCAATTTGCACACAGCATTCTTCCACAGACAACATGATAACAACCTAATGATCTGTTTTTGTCATGTTGTTTGATGGATAAATATTTGCCAGATCACACTCATTATTGTTCTATGTAATGCTTTTGGATATTTTATATCCACCTAAGAAAGCAGATGGCCTTTGTTTTAATGCCTCAGATGAAAGTTGTCACCTTTGACAGAACAGTATTCCCTTTGGACAGTACTGCAACATTAACCATGATGTTTGTGCACATGGCCTGGAGTGCACATGGCCTGGGCTTGAACCTAAAATCTTGCAACACAGAGGCAAGAATTACTGAGCCACAGCTGACACTAAAATAGAAGGAGTGTCACGTTAACCATTTTGCTCTTGAAATTTTTTCCACTACAACTTATTTTCCAAAGACCTACATTTAATTCCGGGATGTGAGATTCTTCTTGTTATTTGACCACAAAATCACATTTATTACATTTCATTAAATTTGGAATTGCTGGGATGGATTCAAACATATATCCCATTCATAAACTGAATAAATTGATGTAATCTGATTGTTCAAGATCAGATTTTAGGATCTGTATATTTTATCATTGATTTCTGGGCTTACTCATTTGGAATTAAATGAGCTTTCTGGTGCTTTACATTACAATATAGAATATTATAAAATAGAACTGGTGATGCCCCGTGATAAAATAACCTACCAATAATCATGGTCAAGGCTGACCCATGAAGAAAGTCCAAAATGAGTTGTTCAGGAGTATTCAATCTGTTGCTTTTACATTTACTTGTTAATTTTCTGATGTTGTCAATATGTTTTTCATTAATTCAATAGAAATTGTAAGCTACATAGGCTACTTAAAAATTTATGAATTTTACATTCTGTAGCATTAATGAGAACACGATTTACCCCACCTATGCAGCAACAATTTACAAGATATATATGCAGGATTACAGAAATATAGTATCTATCCAGCCTCCGTTTCTTTCATCATACAAAAAAAATCACTTAAATATACATAAAATGTTTCTTCCTTTCCCTTAGCTGGATAAAGGAATAAATCCGGACCCTGAACTCCAATTATAAAATTATTTGCTATTTCCAACAATCATTGCAAGGAAACTTAATTAAAAACAATATAGCTGTGCATATAGATTAGATGTACAGACAAAATAAAACATGTACTGGAGTTCAAATACATTCAATAAACCCATCCACATTCATGAATCTAGTTTGGCAATTTCTTATGCTATTTTTGCAACTTGTAACATTTTTTTAAATGCCTATGTCCATCCTGCTTTTTTCCAGGAGTAAAATTTGTTTATTCTACTTATCTTGAATTGAGACATCTGCAAGTGAAGCTCCTGAACAGTTACCTCAGACCACCTCAAGGATGTTTGAGAACTTGTTCTGTTGAATATATATGTTAACCTCAAGCATAACCTGAACTGAAGCTTCAAATCCTCACAGTGGCCTGTGTCACTCATGCATCTCTCAGTTACCATTCTCTCCTACATGATCTAACACTGTCTGCCAACACTCTACCCATTGTAGACGAGGTCCATAGCCCCTTATCCTGGACTTTAGCTCCCAAAGATCGGTTTACCAAATCCATCTGACTCCATCTTAAGATTCTTTTCCACTAATCCCCAAACAAAGGGATCAAGGTTTTCTTGAAAGAGTGGCCCGAGCCAGGCTTGAGTTTGTTTGTAAGTTGAAAGTGAGCAATTCAGTTGGATAGAAATGTCATGCAGAGTTTAGATCATGATTGGAGTACAGTCATGTAGTGAAGATGATAATCAAGCAGTGACACAATGTATACTAAGTGTGCAAGGAAGAACAGAGGGCAAAGAAATGTTAATGTTGAAAGTAGAATGAATAGTGATAGGACTAGTTACAAAGTTAGTAGTACTGGACAATTAGGAGCAGTCCTATATGTTGATTCTTAAATTCTAGGTCCCCTTCATAATTTTGACAGTCAGTTCAAAATGCATCCCACATAATAATTGACGTTTGGATAACAGAAGTTGTTCTGTATAATGCATTCAGTGCTAAAGGGTCAATTTATATTCTACAGAAAGAGCTAACATGTAAACCAACTTGTCCAGGAATACATACTAGTGTTTAGGACTAATAAAAAATATAATTGAGCAAACTAAACATACAAGCACAATTTATAACTTAAGAGGCAGGAAGCAGAATTCAAAATGTTTCGCTGGTTGGCACATCTACCATTGCAGAAAGTATCTCGAATGGTTCTTGAACGTAGGTGGTGATGCTACAGATACATGATAGAGTTGAACTCATCGCTCCTGGACCAGAATAGAGGTAGCCACAAGGGTTTCCAAATTTGGAGATGATTAAGGCCCATCTCAGATATCTGGGATTTTGTCGAGTTTGATGTTAAATATAGGTTCTCTAGCCCTCATTCCCCCTCACCCCCTCTCCACTCCCATTCATGTCAAGCACTGGCAAGTGATCAGGGAAAGACTTGTTGCCAACCCATGCCCCTCATTCACTGCATGCCCCTCATTCCCTCTAGCTCCACTAATAGCACTTCCATGCCCATTCACCCAGAATACACCCTACATAGAACAAATGAACCTTTTAAAAATATTTGCATATGAGAAAAGCTGAAAAGATAACTATTAATTAACTTTAAAAAATTCCATTACTACAAACTTATAAAAATCTCCAAACAGATCTTCAAAAGTATCAATAGGAAAACCTATATAAATTGACCCTTATCTCAAGTAAGCAGTGAGCCATTGTTAGAATAGATCGAAGTAAAAAATGTCAAACAAAAAATGTCTCTTATGTGTACCTGTTTCAACAAACTAATGGATGGATCACAACTCCTCTGATGGGCAGTTAACAACCATGGCTAACTAAGCAAGTAAAGGAGAGTATTAAGTTGAAAGAGAAAGCATATAATGAGACCAAAGTCAGTGATAGCCCTAAAGACTGGGATAAATTTAAATGCAGAATTGTTCACTTTGAAAGGGATAGAATAAAAGTTAAATGGAGAGAAACTGCAGAAAGCACTTGTGCATGAAACAGAAGTGCAGCAGGTATTCAAGAGAGCTAATGGAATATTGGCTCACATTTCAAGTGGGTTGGAACATAAGAATAGAGACGTTTTAATGTACTAATTGCTGGTGAGAGCACATCTGGAATACTGTGAGCAGCTTTGGTCGCCTTATTTAAAGGAGAGATATTTCAGTGAAGATAGTTCAGAGAAGTTTACTAGGCTGATCCCTGGTATGGAGTTATTATAAGAAAAGAACAAACAGGTTGGAACTTTACTCACTAGAGCTTAGAAGAATGAGAAGTGTTTTCATTGAAACATACAGGATTCTCGTCAGACTTGACAGGGTAAATGCTGATAGGACATTTCACCTCATTGGAGAGTCTAGGACCAGAGAGCATAGTTTCAGAATAAAGCGGCAACAATTTAAGATGGACATGAGGAGGAACTTCTTCTCTTAGAGGACTGTGAGTCTTTGGGACTTATTACCAGTGAGCTGTGGAGCCAGAGCCCCATGGATATTTAAGACTGTGACAGGTAGATGTCTTAAGCAGTAGGAGAATCGAATATTACGAGGAAAAGGCAGGAAAACATTGGATCAGACATCATTGTACTGAATGGCAGAGCAGTCTCGAGAAGCTGAGTAGCCTCACCCTGTTCCAACATCTTATGGTCTCACAACAAATCTTGGGAAGTTGAGCGGACTCCATGAAAATCGCGAGGGGCTAGGTGATGCCTATCTTTGCAGTGGAGGCAACCAGCTCAGGAATGCAGGATGCAGGGTCATTGCCCACAAACTTACAATGTGTGCATGAAAATTGGAAAATTGGGGGGAGTGCGGATACAGGAACAGGTGGGGTGTAAATGCCAAAATTGGGCACATTCACTAGTTTAGTTTAAAGTTCTGTGACGTCTCCCCAACTCCAGGAAAATCCAGCCTTCCATCTCTGCAATCTGTACTTTGACTTCACACTAGAACATTCCTGTGGCTCTGTCAACAGTTGCTATTTGCAGCAAAATGCTGCCATAATTTAGCACAAATTGTCACTTTCAATCAGAGAGTGCAAAAAGTAAAATAATTATGAGAGACAAAGGAAGCCTGCATTATGAAGTAAAACATAGAGACTGTCAATGATGAGCTGTGAAATTTAGCACTGGTAGGCAGGACCAATAATTGTTTTTTAAAAACTGTTGTGAGCTCTGACCAGTGTCAGAAGTGAGATATAAAACATATTCCAAGACTCATCATAGTAGCACTTTTTGAACCATTATAAAACAGTGCAATGAAACAGAAGCAAAAAATTACTAAGGATCATGGAAATTTAAAATAGAAACACAAGGATGTTACTGGGGATGGATGGCTTGGCATATAAAAGTAGACTGGAAAGACTGGGATTTTTTCACTGGAGCCTAGGAGGTTGAGGGGTGACCTTTGAGGTTTATAAAATCATAAGTGACATAAATCTTTTCCCTGTGTGGGGAGTGTTCAAAACTAGGGGGCATACTTTTAACATGAGAGGAGAAATATTTAAAAACATGAGGGTCAATTTTTTTTTAAACACAGAGAATGTTGTGTGTGGAATGAACTGCCACAGAAAGTGGTGGATGCAGGTACAGTTACAACGTTTCAAAGACATTTGGACAAGTTCCTGAACAGAAAAGGTTTGGAGGGATACGGGCCAAGCACACACAGGTGGGACTAGTTTATTTTGGGAACATGGTTGGCATGGACTGGTAGGACCGAAGAGTCGGTTTCCATGCTGTATTACTCTAGGAATGGATAAAAGCTGGAAATACTCAGCAAGTCAGACAGCATCTGTAGAAAGAAAGGACAGAATTTCATGAGGCGTTAGAAATCCTGCTCAGCAGCTAAAAACTGATGAAAACCCCACATTGCCTCCTTTGGGAAAAATTTTCAGAATTAAGTATCGAAGAGGCCACAGTGAGGCTTTCCCAAAAATTAAGGACCAATGGTCTAGAAACACCCCAGGATGTGCTAATCAGAAGCTGGTACATGTCTATTACAGGCAACACTAGCAGGGACAATGGCAACTGCCAGCAATGCACCCAGGGAGAGGCACAGGATGGCCAAAGTACACCAAGGACAGGGTGTGGATTGCAAGGTGGGGGAAGGGGATGGTCAGCAACAAAAGTTTGTTTTCCAGTGTGTTGACTATCTTACTGACTGAGTACCAGTGGTGGCATAGTGAGTCTTTTAGGTGGGTATGGGTGGAGATGGAAAGTGATGAGGTCACCACCTTGTCATACAATTGAATGCCATCTGCTTCCAGACATACTTCTGGGGAAAGCATTACTCTCCATCCAAAGTTAATGTTTCGCATGAAATGGAGAAAATGTTCACATCCCTTGCTTCAAGAAAACACAAAGATAAGGAAAGTAGAGAGCTGGGGAAGAACAAAAAGGGAAGAACTGCAATAAAGTGGAAGGCTGGAGAGATTAAATATCAAGAGGATATGATGTAAGAAAAAAGGGGGTTGTGATGGGATAGGGAAAGACAAAACAAAACAAAAAGGTGCAAATGATTTTATGACCAAGACGGATAAACTGTTCTGATTTCTCCATTTCCACCAATTCATGGGCCTTAGCATAAATTTGACAAAGTGATCATGCATGATGCAATATGGCCACCACACATGCAAACATTGCTGATGACATGCATGCATAGTGATGTCATCAGAGCATATGGCACTCAAAGAATTGGGAAGGTGAGGCAGAGTCTACAGAAGGAGTAGGAGAATGGAGGAGGCTGCTGTGAGAAAACAAAATAGATTTATTTTATTCACTGCGCTACTTCATATCACATCCAGGCAGTGTCACTCTTTAGATGTGTTCAGAAGAGTCATACTGGACTCAAAATGTTAACTCGGTTTCTCTCTCCACAGATACTGCCAGACCTGTTGAGTTTGCTAGCATTCTGTGTTCGTTCCATCTTTAGACAAACAGCTGCTTCCCATCACTTGAGAATTTTGTTTTCTTTCTGCTCTTTGCATGAAACAGATGGCATTCAGAGGAAACACACCTAAATTTAATTTCTTTAGTTTGGTTTCCAATATGGTCAATCAGATGTCTTCTCTATATCAGACTTAAAATAAAAAGATCCCTTCAGGTTTCTTTAATTAACTCAAAATTATTGAGTTATGATAAATAAAATTTATTCAATGAAGGTGCAACATCTGTTAACACAGCTTGTGATCTGAAGAATATAAACGTTTTCTAAATAACTCAAAACACTCACAAGAACAAATGCAGAGTAAAGGGGGAGGGGGTAATCTTGGTCAATAAGTGCTTTGAAGGTAAACTTGATAAGATCGGAGATGTCCAGTTAGTAGTCGGTCTAATGCTCTGGCATGTGTATAGGCAGTTGCCTGAGATCCTGGCAAATGCTGTTCATTCAGGAAATACCATTGCTCTTCAAGAGAATAGTCAGGTCAGGTTTCACACTGGATTCACCAGAAAAATGCCACCAGAGTAGCATATTCTTTAGCAGGATTTTCACAACTGAAAATCAAAAGCTATCTTCAAGCCTGCAAAACACTGTTCCAACAGAACAGAAATAAAATCCAGTTGTAAAAACACAGGTGCTTTCCATGAAGGCAGTTCAAGCAACTAAAACCAGTAATTATCTGAAACTATGCAATTTTGAAGAAAAGCTTCATTTTGAAAAGTTCGACTATATTGTTTCATTAACCTCTTATAAAAGTCCAGATGGTTCCAAAGGCAAGCACACAAAAAAGTAGTAAATATGCACCCATCATGACAATGGCAATAACAGACCATTGGTTACGACATGAAATTGGTGAATTCAATGTTCAGTCTAGAAAGTTCAAAATACTGAACTGTAAGAGATGGTGCAATTTCCTGAGTTTTCACTTAGCTTCATCAGATCAGGTATGATTGGGAGGAGCCAACAGTTTGAGCGGCTAATACGCTCTTCAGTATCTTTTGCTATACTAGGAAATCAAATTGAATGAAATATAGTGCATGTTCTCCAAGTCTTCTGCACAGAGTAAGTAAATGTACAATTGTCTAATCACATACAGAGTACACAAATGGACAGGAATCCAATAACAAATCAAATGCCTGTCCTTCTCTGAAGTTCCCATAAATATTGTTAAATTGCAACATATATATGGTTACTAGAATTTGTAAATTATTACATTTGGAAGATGCATATATTTAGTTGGCACTCCAAATTTACATTTCTAAATTTGATCACTGATTCATTGCAAAATACACCAGAAATTCTCGTGTGGTTTCTTTCTGCAGCTGCTACAACGTTTTTCGCTGATATTCTACAGTAGCCAGTCCAACGGGAGCTCTTGAACCTCAGTCAAGCAACAGATCTTTGAGAGATTAAATAAATGTTAACTGGATTTAATATTGTTCAGCCTAACTCAATAGTGTTCCAACCTGATATCTGTAGTCAAATTACCCACAAGTGTAAGTCTTAGTATGTTAGCGATGCTATTGACAGAATAGAAGACATTAACATTACAATTAAAAATGTCAAAAATATGTAAAATAGATGATTCTCATTACAGAAAGAGGGTAAGGGTTATGTGTCAAAGGAAATCATTCGATACTTCACACTGTAAATCACAATTGATTCATCTAAAATAGGTATATGATAATCATGAAGCTTGCTCCCTTTTTCTGGTGCAGCAATTTATCAGTGCTAGCTATTTATAAGTTACAGGAAAAGATACACGCAGTCTAGCTGAAATTCTGTGTCCAGGCACTCATCTATAATCTGAAAAT
This sequence comes from Hemiscyllium ocellatum, assembly GCF_020745735.1. Lineage (NCBI taxonomy): Eukaryota > Metazoa > Chordata > Chondrichthyes > Orectolobiformes > Hemiscylliidae > Hemiscyllium > Hemiscyllium ocellatum. The sequence continues at coordinate 86,339,000 of NC_083408.1, forward strand.
GTCATTGTCTATTTGTGAACATATTACCTAGAAACCCAAATAATTTGCTGATTATTTTAGTCAAGCAGTGAATGTAAGTAAAATAAAAATTGAAAACTTTAAATCAACCTGTCCAGAAATGCTATGACACGCATCTGGAGCAGATGGGATTTGAACCCAGGCTTATCTGGCTCAGAGATAAGGACATTACCACTGCACCACTGAACTGAAGATCTAAACTGATTTTTTTTACAACAAAAGATGTTTAAAGTCAAAATTGATTCTGCGAAATAGCCACATAACAGCAAACAGAAAAATAAATGAATTAAATGCATGTGACTTTTTGTTGGCTTTGTATGCTTCTGGCACTACCACACATCATAGTGACAGATGCTGTCTCATCTCCTGAATTTCTCTAACACTTTTTTGTTCTTTTTTAAGATTTCTAACATCTGCAGCATTTTGTCTTTGCACAAATAAACGTGTATGACACCTACTGTAATAGATTCTCAGATGGATCCTGTTACTTTTAAACACAACGAACAAGAAAATAGCTAAACAAGAAATCCAAACTGGGAAAACTGGTGGATGCTCTAAATCAGACAAAAAATGTGTCCTGTGTTTTCTACCACACAGTCTTATCATACATTGTTTACTTTCAACAGCCCATGACTTATTTTCTTGCTCAGGATGTTGAGGTTACCATAAACAAACTAAGCTGCATGGTCCAACCCTTCCTTGATGATTAGACACCAAGAGATTGGAAAACATCTGTCACGCTAACCTTTTCAAATGTTGATAATTTAACTTTAATTACTTAATATAAATTTAATCACATTGAAATTAACCACGTTGCACTTCTATAATGTGAAATTACTTTTAATTTCACCAGTGTTCATTATTAAGTCCAAACATAATAGCGACATGGGATTATATTCACTTATGAATAGAATATAGTTTTTTTTCTATAAATAACTTTGGAAAGGAAAACATATTTTACATGTGGTCATAAGGGACTTGACTGCTGTGCAATAAATTTTGAAGATTTTAAAACAAAGTACAAAATATCAAGGCTGCCTCTTCTAGGAGTATATAATTCTAGCTAGGCAAGACTCAATTCCATCAAACTCCCAGGAGAAAACTTTCTGATCAAAGACAGTCAAGAGAACTTCAAAACATCAATGCATCACTAGATTTTGATTATGTATTTTATCTGTATCTAGAGGTATATAATTTAATAATTAATTCACTATTCTGATTTTTTCCCCCTTCTACAGGTACTAAATTAACTGCCTGGCGATTACCTCTATCTGCCTTCTTAACATGGAGACACTGACCACTCTCCAGCCTTTTGGCACCCATACACATTCTACAAAGTTCTGAAATAAAATGCCTGAAGTATTGGTAACTTTCTCCTTCATTTCCCTTAGGATTCTAGAATGCTTCACATTAAGCCCTGCTTATCCTCCTTTAGCAAAGTTTATCCACCACGTTTGTAACCACTTCAAGATTCCCGTCTAAAATACTTCTTAGCCATTTCACTTCTCAAAAAACTTGCCTATTCATTTGTAAGAAAGGCATGGCACTCAAGGCAACGCTCTAGAAATAGTTAATCACTGAATTTACTTTTTAAAAACAGCACCTTTTGCTCAACAATAACCAGCAATTTTGCAAACTTGTAGCTAGTATTCTAACTGAAGCTACTATTTTCTTAATTGATGCTACTATTGTTATTATGGGAGAGAAGTTGGGGCATGGAGATTTGCTTTAAGACAGAAAAAAAATGGCATGTTGAGAAAGCCTAATTTTCCTAATGCGTTAAATAAGGATCACTTCAGTCTGCTTTCAGTATTGCTGAACTGAGGCACATTCAGTCTTCCACATGTCAACTCAATTTGCTAGAAATACCTTAAGTAAATCGCAATAAACATTTATACTGTATGAGAGGAAAGTTCTAACTGGTTAACAAGTGGACTCCTATTGGTTACCAGTTAATAATGTTTGGCAGTTAACTGACAAGTTTTGTTTAAATTTTAAAACCAGGCAGACTGACTCTGATTGACAAATGCATTGCACTGAGAAACGAACCAAATAGAGTGGGTGTCATCTATTTTGTTGAGCTGAAACAAGTGCAGTGCTTGTATATAGTCTGTCTATCCCAACCTTGCCATCTGCATTTATTCAGCCTCTTACCTCCCCTACAATCAGCAGGATCTCTTTCTCTGAAATGGTGAGTAATTTATGTCTGGCCTGATATTGCCAATCCTCATCTTGTCCCTCACATTGTGGATCTGCTTACTCTACATAAAAATGTGCAAATTTATTGACCTGCCGATAACAGCTAATCTATTTACCTGTATGCATCCCATCACACATATGTATGCACTGAAGTCAAATTGTCACACTTTTGGCCTCAACTGCTAGGTGGTTCTGAGGCTACTCAGGCATCCACTCACTTGGCCCAGCTGTCCACTCACAATGATACACTACTTGATGCTCCATGAGAGTGCCTTTGGTAACATGAAACTATGCCACTTATTCCGGATGACTGGAGTGGGTCTTTCATCTTATTCCTGCAATAGACTAAGGTTCTACTACAGAATCCATTGTAGCTGAACTCCCTTTGGGATCTCCATTTCCTTGGTCAGGCGGGATATCCTTTGGTGCCAAGCATGAGAAAAATTCCTTCCCACAATTTGCAGGAAGGCATCACTAAACCATAGGTCTAGTCTTGGTCTAGTCTCAAATGTGTGTGCTGTTGCATACTCTTAGATGGTATTGGATAGGAATGCACAACAGAAGGGAATAATGGGGGAGGGGGTCAGATGGCAGACATTTTGGTGGGAGGCTAAGGGTGATAAAGGCTTGCAGCAAGGAAGAATGGAGCAGAGGTGAACTGAAAAAATTGAGCCCATTATGCAGAGTCTTTTGGTTTGTCCTGGAGTTTCTTTAACAGCCCAGTCATACTAGCCGGATTATCATCAACTACGTGTAGGATCCATCAATGAACAACTGCACCCTGCCCATGCTAGCACATATCTCCTGAGCATGCCACTGGCGCTTTGTGGTTTAAATTGAATCATGTGGGAACTGGCTCTTGATACTAAAGCAGAACTGGTGCCCACTTCCCTTTCTGTCATTGGAAATGACATGGCAATGATTGCTGATATTTTAAGCTTGTCCTTCACAAAAGCAGTTGAATGCTGAAGGACTGAATTTTATTTCAAGAAATAGTTAATTAAAATGATACAGATCTTAAATTATTCTGATTTCCCTTTGGAGTACACCAGCACATTTCCATAGTTGAGGTTCCCTGGTTATAATGAGACATACATATTTAATTGTTTTTGGTGGAGGAAGTACTTGCGTGTTTTGGCTGCTATCAGGAGAATAAAAGGAACTATTTCAAAAAGCTATTTTAAACAGCAAACTTGTTCTAGGTCATTCACAATATAATATTAAATGGTTTTATTTTGCAGCATTGCTGAGCCTTTGTCTTGATATATTTCAGGAAGGTCCCAGACTGATTAAGCCATGGGTACCAATAACACCTAGACGTCAACAGTGTCTTTAATATGTTCTTTGTGGCCCGATGCCCATTACTGCACCTGTGCTCTTCAGGCCTGGAGTGTCATCATCAAAATTTGCAGCAAACATTCTTTGATTTGCAGGAAACAGTGTAATTGTTGGGGGATGTATTTGTATGTTAGAATGAAAGCATCACAACGCACTTTGTATAAACTGCTGATTCCTGACCACCTGTATATGATTATCATTGCATAGGATCTGATTGTCTGTGATAAGTTCTACCTATGGTGATGACATCATGAGGACTTGAGGGGACAGGAAAACTGGAGTCTTGCAGGAGACAAATCCACGGCTAGACATACTCAACAGTCTCTGCAGTCAAACAGAACCTATACCCCTAATGTGTTGCAGAGATGCAATAAACTGTTTATTCGACAAGATTCCTCCCATGAAACCAGAGGTTTGCTATCCTCACACACACTTGGCCATGTCAGCCCCTAAAGAATCAATAGCTTAGAAAGATCTGGATGGTAGGACATACAATAATCATCACTAGAAGACAGCTCTTTCTGTTGAGAAAATCCTTTTTCGTAGAGTCATAAATTCCGGCCTTACTGGTGCCAATTTCTGACTGCATTATTGTCACCAATGTCCATACTTAAGGTGCAGCTTGTATCAAGTGTCATTTTCATGAAGCTGCTTACATGTTTGCAGTGATAGTCCTTCCATGTGAAGCAGGTGATGCCAAACAGTGTGTAATACAGATACAATGACAATGTAGTGATTTTGGAGCTCAAAGCTCGAAAACTTCACATAATCCCATACAGCTGAGCATGTGTTCAGCAGCAGGAAGTGTCTGCAACCAGTGCTACTTAAAGGAATCAACTACTTTCAGATTAATTGGCGATTGATTTCTATCAGCTGCAATTGTGGTAATGTGTGCTGGTTCGAAGACATCTTTAAAGTTGTTCAAACCTACACAGAGTCTCCATTGCAAACTTTTGTTTCCAAAATATTAATGCAGTAATATGCATCCCTCTTGCATTACAGTATGACAGAAAAATTACAACAATGATCCAGTGCAGGACAAACACTAGAAGAGGAAGACAAGCAGGAGAAGGATTCAGCAGGAAACCAGATCTACTCAGGTTGGTTTAAGAACTACTTTCTGACCAAATGTCAGCAGGGAACACAGTGTGTCAGGCATCAGTATTTCACTAAGGACACCATTAGCAAGGTATGACACCTGCTGCAGCCACAAACAGAACTTCAAAGCCATAAGAGGACAGCACTGCCAATAACTCTGAAGTTTCACTGTTAGCTTATGCATAAAAGAGGAAACTGTTACAGTGTTCAGCATCAACTAAACATGTTTCATTTTATCATCAGACAATGTGAGGCAAAGCAAAGCAAACACACAGCTTTGTTTGGATTGCAAACAGCCCACTGTACAGGTAGCCACATGCAGCTCTGCAAACATGCCACACAGAACTTGAACAGAAGGAAATGTAATCCTTCAAGTATGCCACACACCAATGTGTTAAGGAAATACAACTCCAATTCTTGCCAAGATTCATAGAGATATCAGCACAACAAAGGTGAGGTCACACATCAGCCTGCTGGTAAGTGAAAGTACATTCACTGACCTTAAACGTTTATGATCAGATTCCCTACAGTATGGAAACAGACCCTTCAGGCCAACCAGTCCATATCAGCCCTCCGAAGAGTAGCCCAACCAGATCCATTTCCCTCTGACTAATATACCTAACATTGGGCATTTTAGCATGGCTAATTCACCTGAGCTGCACATCTTTGGACTGTGGGAAGAAACTGGAGCACCCAGGGGAAACCCACACAGACATGGAGAGAATGTGCAAACTCCACACAGACCGTCGTCTGAGGCTAGAATCAAACCTAGGATCCTGATGCTGTCAGACAGCAGTGCTAACCACTGAGCCACCGGGCCGCCCCTTGTCATTCACTTAATGCAGCTTTGCATAGAGATCTGCACTCTTACATGTGACTGCCACAGCCATTCAGACTCACTGCCTTTGCCAATTTGGCTGGATGACCAGAGTAGCCTCAAGGGGTTGAATAGCCTACTTCTGCTCTTAATATGGTTTGTATGTGCAAGCATTCACATTCTACAACAAGTTAAGCACTGCTACATGCCAATCTATTGTTTAACTCTGCAAGCAACACCAAATTGTGTGGAAGAAACTGGCATGAGCCCTGTGCTTGTTTACAGGCCCTATCCAATTTTGAAATATTTGTCTTTATTCTTTGGGCTTTGAAAGTTACACTGAACATCTGGGAAGAATGGTGCTTCCAAAAACTTTCTCTCTTCCCCTCCCACCTCCTCCAAGTTCCAACATTTTCACTGTTGGTGTCATAGTGATATACAATTGGGAAGGTGGTGTCTTGGGAGTCCTTAACATTGAGGAGAAAGTGAGGTCTGCAGACACTGGAGATCAGAGCTGAAAATGTGGTGCTGGAAAAGCGCAGCAGGTCAGGCAGCATCCAAGGAACAGGAGATTCGACATTTCGGGCATAAGCCCATTCCTGAAGAAGGGCTTATGCCCGAAACGTTGAATCTCCTATTCCTTGCATGCTGCCTGACCTGCTGCACTTTTCCAGCAACACATTTTCAGTCCTTAATATTCACCCAGAACCTCATGATTTTTCATGGCATCAAATCAAACAAAGACAAGGAAACCTCCTGCTGATTACCACATATTTCCCACACCCCTTAGCTGGTGAATAAGTACTCCTTCATGTTGAATACCAGACAGAAGTAGTACAGAGGGTGGCAAGGATGCATTATGTATTTTGCATGGGGAACATCAACATCCATCGCAAAAGCTCAAACTGAATCAGTGGCAAAGCGACCAATAAAAGAAAAAACATAGCTAACTTCACTTTCAACAACCTATCTGCTGTCAATGATGGTATCAATAAGAGGGACCACTGCACAGTCTTGTAGAGATTAAAACAAATCTTTACATTGAGGATACCTTCCATTGTATTGTGTGGCATTACTATCACACTAAGTGGGAAGAGATTTTGAATAGATCTAGCATCTCAAGACTGGGCATCCATGAGATGCCGTCAATCAGAAGCTGCAGAATTGTACTCCAACACAATTTGTAACCTCATGGCCTGACATATGCCCCACTCTATCATTACTCTCATGTGCAGAGATCGATCCTGGCTCAATGAAAGTGCAAGCATGATGCCAGCAGCAGCAGCATACCTAAAAATGACGTGTCAACCTGGTGAAACCATAAAACAGATCTGCTTGCACTTTTTTTACAAGTTAAACAATATGACCAATGCATCAGATTTAAGGTCTGCAGTGTGCCACATCCAGTCATTAATGCTGGTGGTCAATTAAACAACTCATTGGAGGAGGAGACTCCACAAGCCAAGAACATCAGTGCAAAGGGAAGCATTTGCAACAATCTTAAGCTAAAAGTAGTGAATAAATGGTCTCCTCCAGAGGTTTCCAGCATCAAAGCTGTCACTCTTCAGTCAGTTTTATTCATTCCCTCTGGTATAAAAAAAACACAGGATACTGCAAAGGTTAAGTGTTCTGACAATATTTCAGCATAGTACTAAAGACCTGTGTTCCAGAACTTGACAAGCTTCTAGAGCAGGTACTACACATCATCCACCTGGCAATGTGGAAAACAGCCCAGGTATGCCCAGTACACAAAAAAGAAGGAAAATTAATTATCACCCCATTAGTCTATTCTCTATCATCAAAGTAATAGACAGTGTCAAGCTCCTCTAGTTTATCTCTCCATACGCTTCAGGCTCACTGCCTTTATTCCTGATGAAGGGCTTTTGCCCGAAACGGTGATTTCGCTGCACTTTGAATGCTGCCTGAACTGCTGTGCTCTTCCAGCACCACTAATCCAAATCTGGTTTCCAGCATCTGCAGTAATTGTTTTTACCACCCAGAACTATCAAGCAGCACTTGCTTAGCAATAACCTGCTCACTGCTGCTCAGTTTGGGTTCTACCAGGGCTACTCAGCTCCTGACTTCATTACAGCTTTTGTTCAAGCACGGACAAAACCGCTGAATTCCAGAGGTGAGATGAGAGTGACAGCGCTTGATATCAAGGCTGCACTTGAAGTGTGGCATTAAAGGAGCCCTAGCAAAATGCAGCAGCAGTGTGTACCATCAACAAGTTGTTGTCTCTCCTGATAAGACGAGATCTTACGTTCTCTAATGCTACCAAATCATAATAGATCACACAGTGGTACCAGACAGTGGAGCACCACTACGCCCGCCCCTCCGCAACTCCATTCCCTCTTCACCAATACTCCCACATGATTAACCCTGGTCTTATTTCCACTTATTTTCCACACAAAACAGCTGGGAAAAACAGCTCAGACACATATCCCAACAACACTGTTAGCAGCTGCTCAAACACTCATACCTCCTGTCTATTTTCAAGATTTTGGACATCTTCTCATCATGTCAGGATGCTGAGCTGAACTGAACCTTCTGCTACAGATACGTATAACTTCTTGCAGCAGGAGGTTCTGTCTGGACCAGAAGGCCATGATTTGCTGGTGGCTGTCAAAATCATTACATATCATTCATGATTAGTGACCAACACAGCCTAGCAGAGCACTGGCCCTAATATTTAACTTGAAGCTTATAGTTACAATAATTGCTAACATCAAATGTTGAAACTAACTAACTAGCATCAAAAGCAAAACCACAACAGTTGCAGTGAATGCATTTATTTTATCGCAACAGACAAAAACTGGATACTTTAGCCACAGTACTTTTATAGTTGCCTCAACATATAAATCTTGAAGATGACAAGACATTCAGCCATTGATCTGCTCTGCCATTCAATGAGATCATAACTTATCTGACAATCCTCAACTTCATTTTCCTGCCTTTCCTCTGTTCCCTTGATTAAATTAATCATTAAATATCTGTCATTCTCAGCTTTGAATATTCTTAATGAGAGAATTTTGCAGCCTCTGTGTAAAGGCATTACCTTTTGAGGGAATATAATTTTTGTTTATTTTATTCTTAAACGGAAGACCCCTTACTCTAATTTTTTTTGCCCTCTGGTCCTAGACTCTACCAGAAGAGGAAACAGCCTTTCAGCATCTACCCTGTATAGCCCCCTAAGAATCTTCTATGTTTCAATACAGTCACTTTTCATTTTTCTAAAATCCACTGAGTACAAGTCAAACCCACTCAATCTCTCCTCATTAGACTCTAAGTACTGGCATTACGGTATAATACAAATAGTACATGCTAAATTTCTTCATTGCTATTTTAGAGAAGGCTTAAAATAAGTTATTTTGGACAGCTTAATGATTCCATTAAAACGTCAAACCATGTAATTTCTGATGAATCTCTATTATTCCATGGCAGAGCTTCAAAGCTATTCAATTAATAAAAACCTTCAGGACAATAGTACTGGTTCAAATCTAAAGGTTATGAAACAGTTAAAAACTCTAAAAGCACTTACTGTTGTTCAATATCAATCAACAATAAAATATTCATGAAGATCTCCTATCTCTGGTTTCCCAAAACCACAGAAGCAGAAATAGAATTTGTAATGTTCACATTACACTCAACTTCAACGCTATAAACAAACTTAATATATTTAGTTACAAGACATGTGTTAGGGGGTTGGATGTTTGGGTATGTGGATGTGAAAGAGATTCACTACTAAGTCCATAACACTGTTCAATCAGACATGGCACAAATGCTATATCTCATTAAATATAATGTTCTTAACTTTAATAAAGGTTTTACCCCACTGAAGTTATAACCAATGTGTGGTGGTGGAATATAAAGCAATCTACTACATAAAGTGGTTTGTGAAGAATACACTGAAGACAAATCAGGTGCTCCTACAATATTCAGCTGCAGTAAAATAAATTGTCTTTGGTGGCAAGATGCCTTCCCAGCAAAATCTAATCAAAGAAAACACACGCTCAACTTCAATAGCTTAAACTTCAAATTGAAGCATAATGCTTTACTAATACAGAAATGAGAAGGCAAATGGAAACCGAAACCAGCAACAATGGATGAGTACCTCAAAGTAGTAGGAAACATTAGCAAACGTTTTGATCAATATTTTTCATAATTATTGTTGCCAGCTGATAAACCTAATTTGTTGAAGAGAAAAATGCATGATTAAGTGTTTTTCCCTTTATCCTAAATGGTCATTCATTGCTCCTGAATATTTCTTGTAGAAGTAACTTCAGTCTAGATTATAGAACCACAATTTGCCAGTGGCTATCAAAGTCAATGACCAACTCACCATGACTATGACTAAATTATGATATTAAAGCTTGTCTAATGTTTCTTTGTATACAACATTACATTTCCCTTTAATAGGTAGTGCAGGTATTATTGCTATGTTAGCTCTTACTGTATATACTCATGTATAAGTCAATCTTATGTATAAGTCAACCTCTTGTTTTTGGCCAAAAAGTTGAGTATTTTTCATAAACTGAAAATGTGTTGCTGGTTAAAGCACAGCAGGTCAGGCAGCATCCAAGGAACAGGAAATTCGACGTTTCGGGCCAGAGCCCTTCATCAGGAATGATAAACCCTGTGTATAAGTTGACCCTAGTTTTTCACGGGTCTCTTCCTGACCATAAAGGGCAGAATTTGCACATTTTTGTTTCAAATGCAGCATCTGCATCATCACATTACACATGTCAGTATATATTTGTGCAATGTGATTTTCAAATCGAATTTTTAATTGAATATTGATAAATATACACAGTTTATATATTTGTATGTAACATTTACAGTTACATTTACAAATATCTACAGTACCTTATGGCAGCCCTCAACCTTGCTTCCCGCTGTTGTCTTAGTTTCTTAAAGGTAGGTGTCGCGTACAGTATGCTCTGAACTTATTGTAAAACTCCCCCAGTTTTTTCTGACAAAATGACATCATTAAAAAAAACTATATAGTCCAGTTTAAACAGTAAGTTATTGAAGTTGTAGAGATGAACAACAATAGCGTAGCTGCAAGGGAGCTCTGTGTTTCTGAAAAACGTGTTTGAGACTGGAGGAAAAAAGCCACACAGTTAAAGGATTTGCCAAAACAGAAGTATGCCAACCAAGGGCAGCCTAACAAGTGGCCACAGCTAGAAGAAAAGGTTGCTAACTGGATAATTCAGTGTCATCAGAATGGAAGCACAGTGACTCAACAATGTATAAGAACATGTGCCAAAAAAGGAGCAAAAAAAAAGGTGGATTTAGTGATTTCAAAGCCAGTGCTGGATGGTGCGTTAGGTTTATGAAAAGGTATGATTTAGTGCTCAGACAGAAAACCAAGATTGCCCAACGTCTACCATCAGAACTTAATCACAAGTCAATTGAGTTCCATTGCTTTGTAATCAGAAGTAGAAGCAAAACGGATACAGGCTCTCATGCATCGGTATGATGAATGAAATCCCAATGAACTTTGATGTGCCAGGGAACAGAACTGCGAACAAGATTGGTGCAAAAACAGTTTTGGCCATGAAAGGAGTCAATTCACTGTGGCACTTGGTTGTATGGCAAATGGAATAAAGTTAAAGCCTATGGTGATTTTTAAACGGAAAATTCTGCCCAGACAGAAACTTCTGAAAGGCATTGTTGTCCTCAGCCATGAAAACGAGTGGATGGATGAAGGTGGCTGCAAGAATTGGATTAGGGAGGTCTGGAATATGCAACCAGGTGGACTTAGAAAGGAAAAAAGCTTGTTGGTTTGGGATATGTTCAGAGCACAGAGTGAAAAGTATTATTAGTGAACTTACAGTTAACAATGCTGACATACCAATGATTCTTGGAGGCCTTACGAGCATGGTGCAGCCACTGGACATTCGCGTCAATAAACCTTTTAAGGACTTAGTACAGAAGAAATGGGACACTTGGATGCAAGAAGGGGAAAAAAGCTTCACAAAGGGTGGCAACTGTATGTGTGTGGATTGTTGAGCCCTGGATGGTGAGGAAAACTAAAATTATTGTGAAAGCCTTCAAAAAAAATGCAGAAGATCTAATGCTTTAGATGGTATGGAGGGGCGGCTATTTATGGTCACGTGGAAGTGATGAAAAATCAATTGATAATCCCTTCGAGAATGCAGATGATGATTCATACGATGATATGCTTGACCCAGACAACTGAAATGAGTTATTCAGTGGTGCAACCTTTGAGGAAAGTGGATTTGAAGAATTCTAATGGACTTTTGCATATACCAGTCACATTTGTTTTAAGCAGCTATCCCAAAATATCTGTGATATGTTGAGAAGAGTTTTTGATTTAAAATATTTATCGCATATTATTAATAGTTTGTGCAGTCTTTCTTTAATAAAATACTAATTAAACTGTTTTTTTTTGTTTTTATTGCTTCTCTGTTTGTATTTTATAAACTGTCTTCTGTATTGATACCTCCGGTAGATGGCCTGACCACCTGCTGGTATGCCTATTAACTTTTGTACACGTGTACACCTACATGCCCTTTACAGTGCTGGTAGCTGGAATATAGCATGACAGTACAGTTTTACTGTGGCAGGCAGAATGGAGACAGTTATTTTGTAATAATGGCCATATTTCTTTTTCCTTTTGCTGTTTATTATTTTATATAGAGATCTAGCTCTTGTTTGTCCATTTTTTTCACTCATGCCAAGCATGAATTTCATCCCCTCGGAAACAATACCTCGTGTATAAGTCAACCCACTAATTTCAGCTTTAAAGATAAGGAGTATATGGATGTCAGAATGTATATTTGTCGTCATTTGAGTTTAGGAATTAAGAAAAAGATGTGGTATCAAAGACTCATTACCAGTGAGCTTGCCTTTCTCTAATTGCCAGACACTCCATCAATATGACTAGTGTTTGATTCAAACTCTGGATTATTGAGTTCCCCAAGCTATCATATCCAACCAAGACATTCTTTGGTACACTGACTGAAGTTTAAGGTTTCTGGGCCACAGTATTCTGATAAAAAAAACATATTTATGCTCAGGACATTGGCCAAGAAGGTCTCTGTGACAGAGGATCCCAGAGTGCTCATACTTATTAAGGTGGCCTATAGCTTCAGTCAACTGATCATGCAATATTCTTTCAATCAGCAGCTGAAAAAGCCTTTGAATTGGCCCATCACATTGAAATCGTTCAATATCTGGGCAGACCATCAACCTCATTTTTCTCCCCACACATTATCTCTACAGCTCTCTCTTCATCCCTGATGCTTATCCTTGTTGAAACCAGAAACTATCTTTCTCACCTGTTCCCCCAGTTCAGAGTAGAAGTGAGAGATAACATTCATTCCCTTTCACTTCATCCACATTGCCCATCTTTACTGTAGACTGTACTCCATATAAAACTAATACACCCATCTCCAAAATATTTTTAAAGCTCTGTCATGAAGCAGTAGTACAGTTCTTAGTCACTGTCTATCTTCAGTCAAATTCTCTTCCTTGATTGCATTATATTACATACATAAAGCTAACATACTACTGACTCTATGATGCTCCAAATATGTTATTTACTAAGTATATGTAAATGAATTGACGTAGCATTATAAAAGCAAAAAGTACACTTGCTGGAAATCAGACACAAAAAGAGAAAATCCTGGGAAACTCAGCAGGTCTGGCAGTGCTTCTGGAGAGAGAAACAGAATTAACATTGAATTCGATATGACTGTGCATTTGATGAGAGGTTTACCTCTGGCCTGATTTCCCTTCTTTGGGACTGGAAAAGGCCTTATAAAAGATCCAGGAAAGAAGAGAATGCAAATCTTTATTAAATTCCAGAAATTCACAATTTTGATCCATTGTTACATTTATGCCTAAACCATAATGTTTAACTCAATCATGACCGAAAGGTGTGGAAAGGACCAGAGACTGGGAGATGTCTTTCTTACAGGAGAAAGTGGGGACTGCAGATGCTGGAGATCAAAGTCGAAAAGTGTGGTGCTGGAAAAACCACAGCAACCAAGGAAAAGGAGGGTTGACATTTCGAGCATGAGCTCTTCATCAGGACTTTTTAACTCACAGGAGTACATATCACAGTAGCGTAAGTGTTTACTTGTCAGAGTATTTCACATCAAGAGGCAAATAAATACAATAACAATCACAAACTAAAAAATACTGCTAGGGAAATTAATGAGGCTAAAAACCAATAAGTCCCCTGGAAGTGATGTGATGTATTCTCAGATATGAAAAGGAATTACAGAGAGTAGATGTACTGGTAATAATCTTTCAAGAATTCTTAGACTGTGCAAAAGTCCCAGATGATTAGAAAACTGACCTTATAACTTTTATTTAAAAAAAAGGGAAGGAGACAAAAGAGATAACTGTCAGCCAGTTGGCTTCACAGCTGCCACTGAGTCTATAATAAATAATATCAAGCATTTAGATTTGCTTAATATGATCAAGCAGAGTCAGCATGACTTCACAAAGTAGTGGTAACACCTTACAAATTTATTACAATTCTTTGAGCGGGCAGTACAAAAGGATTTGTAAAGGGGAAATAGTAGAAGTAGTAATATATTTTGATTTTCAGAAGGTTTTGATAAGGTATGGCACATCTGGCTACTTAATAAGATAAGGGCCCATAGTTGATAAAATGTGGAGCTGGAAAAAGCACAGCAGGTCAAGCAGCATCAAAACAGCAGGAGAGCGAGTCAACGTTTCATCACTGATGATGGGTCCTGCCCGAAATATTGACTCTCTTGCTCCTCAGATGCTGCTGCGCATTTTCCAGCTCCACATTTTCTGGACTCTAATTTCCAGCATCTGCAATCCTCACTATCTCCATGGACCCATGACGTTGGAGTTAGCATATTAGTGCACATAGAGGTTTGGGGAACACAGTTGGGATAAGGGGAACATTTTAAAGACAGCAATCTGTGACTAGTGAAGTGCAATAAGGATCAGTGCTGGGGCCACAATCATTCACTGTATACTTTAAAGACTTGGATGAGGAAAGTAAATGCTTGTAAATGACACAAAAACAGGTGGGAAGGCAAGTGGTGAAAATGACAAAGAGTCTGCACAGGAACATAGACAGGTTAAGCAAGTGGGCAAAACTTTGGTGAATTGAATATAAACAGGAAAAATGTGAGTTTTGCACTTTGGCAGGATGAATGTAGGATCTGCATTTATTTAAATGGAGAAAGACTACAGAAAGCTACAGAACAGTGGGACTTTGGAATTCTCATACATTAATAACAAAAAGTCAACATGCAAGGTCAGCAGGTAACAAAGGAGGCACTGCTCAGACAACATCAAGAATACTGTGAACAATTTTTAGCCTCTTAACTAAGCAAAGAAGTACTGCATTGGATGGGGTCCAAAGAAAGTTCACTAGGCTGATCACAGGTATGAAAGGACTGTCTTATGGGGAAAGATGGAGTAGGTTGCGTCTCACTGGTATTTAGAAGAATGAGAGACAACCTAATTTAAACATAGAAGATTAGGTTGTAAGTTTGCTCGCTGAGCTGATAGATTTGTTCTCAGACATTTCATCGCCATTCTAGGTAACATCATCAGTGAGCTTCCAATGAAGCACTGGTGTTCTGTCCCGCTTGCTATTTGTGTGTCTTGTTCTGTTGTGGTGGGTCACATCACGTCTGGGATTCTTTTCTGAGAGGTTGGTAAACAGGGTCTAAGTCAATGTGTTTGTTAATGGTCTTCCGGTTTGAAGGCCTCTAGGAATTCCTGTGTGTGTCTTTGTTGGCCTGGCCTTCAAACCAGAACTTCATTAACAAATACATCGATTTAGACCCTACTTACCAACCTCTGAGAAAAGAATTTCAGAAGTGATATCAACCACCACAACAAACCAAAACACATAAATAGCAGGATAGAAAACTAGCGCTTCATTGGAGGCTTACAGATGATATTATCTAGCATGGTGACAAAGCTTCTGAGAACAAACCTACCAGCTCCGTGAGCAAACTTCCAACCTGATCTACAACTTGAGCTACAAACCTTCCGTAAAATCACAGATATACACAATTCTTTGGGGACTTGACAGGGTGGATGTGGAAAGGATGCTTATCGGAGAGTCCAGGAGAACATAATCTCAGAATAACAGGTCAACCATATAAGATAGTTGAGGAGGAATTTATTCTCTCAGAGGGTAGTGTATCTGTGTTATTCTTTGCTGCAGAGGCCAGGTCACTGAGTTGACTCAAGGTTGAAATAGACAGATTTTTAATTGGTATGGGAATTAATGATGATGGGGGGAAAGGAAAGGGAAAAAAGACTTGAAGATGATCAGATCAGCCTTGATTTCATTGAGTTATGAGCAGATTCAATGCATCTTCTACTACTCCAACATTTTATGGTCTTATAATTGATTTCAGAGAGGCAACGTTGGTGATGGTAAGACCAAGCACCCTCTTTGTTATTTATTCAGATCACAATGCTAATATAATTCATTGGTACTGAGTAATTAGATAACACAAAGAAAATCATGGTGCAATAGCTTTGACAGATTCTGATTCATTGCTTCTCTTTTGTGTATTATGATGTCTCAGATGTGACTCCAGATAATTTGGTCTTTATATTCTGATTGTATCTTGAGAGAAAATCCAATGCAATCAATCTCAATGGACTGTCAATTTTACGACGAGAGCTTACAAGTCCTCTCAACATGTTTGATCCCATCCAAAGCTTTTGATAATTGTTTACCTCTGTCTCAATTGTATTTTAATTGTATCATGTAGGAAGGATTAGAGTTGAAATATCTAAAAATATTGGTTGCTTGTCAGATTGTTATTGGCTTCAGACAGTTAAATGTACAGACCATTTTATCCTCTCCAGTAATCTCCAGTCTACCCAACTAATTAAGAAATTCCCAATGCTAATTAATACATTTTGCCATATGAGTATCACAATCAAGAGGAAGCTTTCAACTCCCAAACAGGTCACATGCCTAATTGCACTCATTTAGCTTCACATAAAACTGCTAATTTATGTTCTTCCATCACAAGAGATTTGACTTTCTATAACAGACATTAGAGTAGCAGTTTTTCAATCTGATTGGGCTTCAGTCTATAGGTAAACAGTACTTATTTTTTGGAAACCGTTTTGCTTTTCTCAGAATAATGCGGCAGTCCCCAGACCAACTAAAACAAACAAATCCCAGGTTCTCTAATAAGGGACGATTTTTCCATTTCTAGCCGGATGTTATTTATTGCGATCAAGAGCTGAGATGTTACACCTGGTCCCAAAGTTTTCTTGATGCTCAGAGGTAGGAGAGAACAAATTATCAGCATGGATAAAACAACTAATCAGTCTTGATAGTTTAGATTCCACGTGAGCAACATCATCAGCATAAAACAGTTCTCTGTTCAAGGTGTGCTCTATTTTGGTCTCATTTTGATCTAAAAAGGATTGTACAGCTGGCTGGCTGCCGTTCAATGTAGGTAAACTTCCATATGTTCAGGGATGGAAAACAGGAGTACAGAGGAGAAAATACCAAAGTGAAGGCTAGAACACAGTCCTGTTTCACACCATGTTTCACCTTGAAAATGTCCTAAATGGTGTGAACAAGCAAACTGAACAGTACAATCTTTGTTGTCATGAAAATTAGCTAATAAGACTTAGGAGCTTTAATGGACTGCCAATTTTACCTAAAATTTTGTTGAGTACAGTTTTGCTGACAAAAATCTATGTGCATCATATGATGGAAACAAGATGATGGTTGGTCGTACCATCACTATAGTTACCTCCTAAAAATCAACTGATGGGGAAGTAATCACAGACAGAAATAAACATGTCTTGCTGGGGTGTCCTCTACTGTGATGCATACTCCCAGGTCTGTATTTGATAACTCAACCATGGCATGGACCATGAGGAAGTAAGGGAAGAATTATCATCACTTTTGCTAGGAAAGGACTTTCTGAGCTTAGCAAACAAAACAGCATTCTACAGGGATAGATAGAGGGGACATAGTGGATGTAACATATTTGGATTCTCAGAAGGCTATTAATTAGATATCACACATAAGGTTACTTAAGAGCCCATGGTATTGGAATTAGCATTCTAGCATGCATGCAGGAATGGCTAACTTATAGAAGAGGGTAAAAACAGTGACTGTAGATGCTGGAAACCAGTTTCTGGATTAGTGGTGCTAGGAGAGCACAGCAGTTCAGGCAGCATCCGAGGAGCAGTAAAATCGACGTTTCGGGCAAAAGCCCTTCATCAGAAATACAGGCAGAGTGCCTGAAGGGTGGAGAGATAAATGAGAGGAGGGTGGGAGTAGGGAGAAAGTAGCATAGAGTACAATAGGTGAGTGGGGGAGGGGATGAAGGTGATAGGTCAGGGAGGAGGGTGGAGTGGATAGGTGGAAAAGAAGATAGGCAGGTCGGGCAAGTCATGGGGACAGTGCCGAGCTGGAAGTTTGGAACTGGGGTAAGGTGGGGAAGGGGAATGAGGACACTGGTGAAGTACATGTTGGTGCCCTGGGGGTGAAGTGTTCCGAGGTGGAAGATGAGGCATTCTTCCTTCAGGCGTCTGGTGGTGAGGGAGCGGTGGTGAAGGAGGCCCAGGACCTCCATGTCCTCGGCAGAGTGGGAGGGGGAGTTGAAATGTTGGGCCACAGGGCAGTGTGGTTGATTGGTGCGGGTGTCCCAAAGATGTTCCCTAAAGTGCTCTGCTTGGAGGCGTCCAGTCTCCCCAATGTAGAGGAGACCACCTCAGGAGCAACGGATACAATAAATGATATTGGTGGATGTGCAGGTAAAACTTTGATGGAAGTGGAAGGCTCCTTTAGGGCTGTGGATGGAGGTGAGGGAAGTGGTGTGGGCGCAGGTTTTGCAATTCCTGCAGTGGCTTGTAGGGGGGGCACGTGGACTTGACCAGGTCGTCACAGAGAGAATGGTCTTTGCGGAAGGTGGAAAGGGGTGAGGAGGGAAATATATCCCTGGTGGTGGGGTCCGTTTGGAGGTGGCGGACATGTCGGTGGATGATATCGTTAATGCGAAGGTTGGCAGGGTGGAAGGTGAGCACCAGGAGCATTCTGTCCTTGTTACAGTTGGAGGGGTGCGGTCTGAGAGCGGACGTGCGGGATGTGGACGAGATGCATTGGAGGGCATCTTTAGCCACGTGGGAAGGGAAATTGCGGTCTCTAAAGAAGGAGGCCATCTGGTGTGTTCTGTGGTGGAAATGGTCCTCCTGGGAGTAGACACAGCGGAGGCAGAGGAATTGGGAATACGGAATGGTATTTTTGCAAGAGGTAGGGTAATCTAGGTAGCTGTAGGAGTTGGTGGGTTTGTAAAAAATGTTGGTGTCAAGTCAGTTGTCATTAATGGAGATGGAGAGGTCCAGGAAGGGGAGGGAGGTGTCAGAGATGGTCCAGGTAAATTTAAGGTCGGGGTGGAATGTGCAGGTAAAGTTGATGAATTGCTCGACCTTCACGTGGGAGCACGAGATGGCGCCAATGCTGTCATCAATGTAGCGGAGGAAGAGGTGGGGAGTGGTGCCAATATAATTACAGAAGATGGACTGCTCTACATAGTCAACAGAGAGACAGGTATAGCTGGGGCCCACACGGGCGCTAATGGCTACCTTTGGTCTGGAGGAAGTGGGAGGATTCGAAGGAGAAATTGTGAAGGGTGAGGACCAGTTCGGCCAAACAAATGAGAGTGTCCGTGGAAGGGTACTGTTGGGAACGTTGGGAGAGGAAGAAATGGAGGGCATGGAGGCCCTGGTCATGGCGGACAGAGGTGCAGAGGGACTGGATTTCCATGGTGAAGATGAGGTGTTGGGGGTGGGGAAATGGAAGTCTTGGAGGAAGTGGAGGGCATGGGTGCTGTCTCGAACGTATGTGGGGAGTTCCTGGACTAGAGGGATAGGACAGTGTCGAGATAGGTAGAAATGAGTTCAGTGGGGCAGGAGCAATGGGTCGGCCAGGGTGGTCAGGCTTGTGGATCTTGGGAAGGAGGTAAAACCGGGCAGTGCGGGGTTCCCAGATTATGAAGTTGGAAGCTGTGGGTGGGAGACCTCCTCAGGTGATGTGGTTCTGTGTGGTCTGGGAGATGATGGTTTGGTGATGGGGGTGGGATCATGGTCGAGGGGGCAGTAGGAAGAGGTGTCCTTGAGTTGGCATTTGGATCCAGCAGTGTAGAGGTCAGTGCGCCAGACTACCACTGCACCCCCTTTATCTGCTGGCTTGCTGGCGAGGTTGGGATTGAAGCAGAGGGAGTGGAGGGCTGCACGTTGTTAGGGTGTGAGGTTGGAGTGGGGGAGGGGGGTAGACAGTTTGAGGCTATTAATGTCCTGCCCGCAGTTGGAAATAAAGAGGTCGAGGACGGGTAATAGGCCAGCATGGGGCGCCCAGGTGGATGGAGTGCATTGGAGGCGGACGAAGGGATCCTCGGAAGGTGGGCGGGAGTTCTGATTGTGAAAGTAAGCTCGGAGGCGAAGGAAGAAGTGTTCAACATCACAGCGTGTATTAAATTCATTGATGCGTGGGGAGAGGGGGATGAAGGGGAATCCTTTGCTGAGGTCTGGAGGGATGGTGAAAACTCGGCAGGGCTGGGAGCTGGGATCTGGTGTGGGTGTGGAGCTGGGAGTGGGGGCAGAGCCGATAACTGGAGTGGGTGTGGTGGTGGGGAGAATGGGGGTGGAATCATGAGCAGGGGTGGTGTTCCCCTCAGGATTCTGGGGGGGTGGGGGACAGGGGTGATGACAGTGGGATCTGTGGCGGGGACATTTTAAAAGGATGGCAACCTATAACTAATGTCTGCCACAAGGATCAGTACTGGAGCCACTATTATTTGCAATATATATTAATGACTTGGATGAGGAAAGTGAATGTTTGTGGATTACACAAAAATAGGTGGGAAGACAAGTGACAAAATGGCACAAGGAGCCTCCAGAAGGATATAGTGAATGGGCAAAAACACGGCAGATGGAATACAATCTGAGAAAATATGAGGTTATACACTTTGACAGGAAGGAAAGCAGAGCTGAGTATTATTTAAATGGAGGAACATGGCATAACATTACAACACTGAGGATTTAGGAGTCCTTTTACATAAATCACAAAAAAAGCTACCATCAGGTAATAAAGCAGGCAAAAGAAACGTTCATTTTTATTTGAAAGGGAATGGAATATAAAATAGGGAGGTTTAGTTCAAACTATACAAAGTACTAGTGAGATCACACCTGGAATATTGTGAACAGTTGTGGTCCCCCTACATAAGAAAAAGCATACTGGTATTGGAGACAGTCCGGAGAAGGTTCACTAGGTTAATTCCAGATATGAAGGTGCTTTCTTATGAGGAGAGATTGACAGGTTGGGCCTGTACTTATTGGCATTTAGAAGAACAAGAAGTGACCTTAATGAAACAGATAAGATTTTTAGGGTACTTCACAGGGTAGATTAAGGTTCTTTCTTGTTGCGAGACAATCTGGGTCCACAGAGCATAAGGTCAGAATAAGAAGTTACCCATTTATGACAGAGATGAGGGAGAATTTCTTCTCTCAGAGAATGATGAATCTGCAGACAACTGTACAGCCTGGATCGTTAAATATATTCAAGAAGGAGATAGATTTTGATCAGTATGGGAATCAAGAGTTATAGAGAAAATGCAGAAAAGTGCCAGATAATCATATCAGCCCTGATCTCACTGAACAGCAAAGCAGCCTCAATACTTAAGTCGAGTCATTTCCCCTCTGCACATCCCCTCTCTATCCCACAGATTTAATTATAAAAGCTATTATCGCTTGATCTAATATTTGCTTACCTTACGAGTATCAAACCAAAAACCGAAAGAACAGCAGATATTATGAATCAGAACAGAGGAAGGGTCACGAATCCAAAATGTTAACTTTGATTGCTCTCCACAGATACTGCCAGACCTGCTGAACTTTTCTAGCAACTTCAATTTTTGTTTAGGTTTAAAAACAATGTCACCTTGCAAAAGGGCTATTTAAAATTAAGCCCCACTTCTTTCAGTTCTACAATGATGCCTACGTTTACAGTTTGTAATCTCACAGCACACCAGAATTATTAATTTGAGTCGTACCTACAATGTTTACAAGTCCGGTAAGTTAATCACTTGGTTTATTCACTTTTAGACAATGTTTAATGCATAATTAATTTTACTGCTTCATATTAATTCTTCTTCATAAGCTTAATTGCTCCCCCCCTTTAGATTTATGTATTATAATGTTAGCACATTACATACTGTACACCTTAAAGATTTATTTCCATATAAAAAAACTATATTTTTCACCCTAATAAATGGTTAGGTAAAGATACTATAGTCACTACTTTTCCAATCCAAATGAAGCTGAATTTCAAGCTCATTTTTCTCATTGATTCCTCCAATAATTCCTGGGTTCGGCTATAACAAACTTTTCAATATTCTTTTTGGTCTGGAAATCTATTCTCCACTCTCTGATTTTAAAATTGTTCAACTTGATGAACATTAAAATGATGAGCAATTCATCCTGTGCCAGAAAATAGTTACATTGTGAATGACAGTCAAACCCCTGTAAAACCATTTTCACATTAAAAGTCATTGTTGGAAAACTTATTTTATTTAGTTATTATGTTTGCAGAACTGTCCGGTTATGGCCTTTCTGTTCATATAGCATCTGCACTAGCTTACTTCTATTCTCAAACGCATGAAATCAACTTACCAAGCTGTAACGAAAACAACAAATGCTGAAGATCACAGCGGGTCAGACAACATCCATGGCAAGAGAGAGCAAGCTAACATTTCGAAACTTCATCAGAGTTGAAATGAAGTGTGGAGGGGACAGCAATTATGCTATGCTTAGGGGTGGGAAGGCAATGTGGGTAGAGTACTGGTGGAGAAAAGAGGTTGATAGTTCATATTAAGGGATTGGAACAGAAGAATAGCAGAACAGAGTGACGAGGAGAGAGGGTAGACAGAAGCAAGGGCTGCTAGGTGGGTCAGCTTTTCCCACTTGGAAAGGGACTTACCTCGGGAAGTAAACGGGCCTCCATTTTGAACAGAGCAGCAAGGAGAGAGAGGGCAGAGAGAAGTGAGGGCTGCCAGGAAGTTTTTAAGTGGGTGAGATCTAAACCTGAGACCTTACACTGCAGGACCTCCCTCCCACCCACCTCTAACTTACAAGTCTGTAAACTTGGTAAGTTTTCAGGTTTTCATTTCTATTTCTTTCCTTCTCTTCCTTGTTTAGTCCTATGTGTGCTTTCAGATTATCGGGATATGGCTAATAGGGCAGTTGCATGTTCCTCCTGCAGAATGTGGCAGGTGAGAGACATGACACATGTCTCCGCTGGCTACATCTGCGGGAAGTGCACCCAATTCCAGCTCCCTGAAAACCAAGTTAGGGAACTAGAGTTGGAGCTAGACAAACTAAGATCATCCATGAGGCTGAGGGGAAAATTGAAAGGATGTACAGAGAGGTGGTCACCCCTCAGACACAGGATAAGGCCAGCTGGGTTACAGTCAAGGGGAAGAAAAGGAACCGGCAGACAGAGCAGGGATCCCCTGTGGCTGTTCCCATCAGCAATAAGCATCCCATTTTGGATACTACTGGTGGGGACAGTCTACCAGGGGAAAGCCATAGTTGTCAGGTCTCTGGCACTGTTGCTCAGAAGGGAAGTGGGGAGAATAGAAAAAGCGCTAGTAGTAGGGGACTCAATAGTTAGACAAATTGACAGGAGAATTTGTGGTTAGGAATGGGACTCCCGGAAGGTATGTTGCCTCCCGGGTGCCAGGGTCCGGGATGCTGCCAATCAGGTTTACAGGATTCTGAAGGGGGAGGGTGAGCAGCCAGAAATCATGGTACATTTTGGCACCAATGATATAGACAGGAAAGGGGTTGTGGATCTGAAACGTGACTACAGAGAGTTAAGTTGGAAGCTGAAGAGCAAGATGAGTAGAGTATTGATCTCAGGTTTGCTACCGGTGCCACAAGATAGTGGGGTGAGGAACAGTCAGTCAAGGCAGCTTAACATGAGGCTGGTGTAGGAGGGAGCGCTCCAGATACTTAGACCACTGGGATGCCTTCTGGGGAAGGTGGGATCTGTACATGAAGGATGGGTTGCACCTGAACTGGAGGGGCACAAATGTCCTGGGTGGGAGATTTGCTCGTGTGGTTCAGGAGGGTTTAAACTAGTTTGGCAGGGGGTGGGAAACTGAACTACACGTATGCGGGAGGGGGTAGTTGTGGATGGGGCAGTGATAGGATGTAGTGAATCTAGGAAGGGTTTTCAAGTGATGAAACAAAGGGATCGGTTAAAATGTGTCTACTTTAATGCAAGGAGTGTCAGACATAAAAGAGTGATGAACTTAGAGCATGGATCAGTACTTGGGACTATGATGTTGTGGCCATAACAGAGACATGGGTTTCACAGGGGCAGGAACGATTGCTAGATGTTCCAGGATTTACAGTGCATCACAGCTACAGAAACGAAGGCTGTCGAGGAAGATTTTTCTACTGAGTCAGTACCAGTGGAAGTTAGGAACAGCAATGAGGCAGCCACCTCATCGGGGGTTTTCTACAGACCCAATAGCTGTTAGGCGATCTAAGACTTCGTAAGCCAGCAGATTTTGGAAGAATGCAGATGTCGCAGGACTGTTGTTATGGGTGACTTTAACTTTCCCAATATTGACTGGAACCTCCTTTGTGCAGATGGTTTGGATGGAGCAGTTTTTAATCAGGCGTGTTTAGGAGGGGCTCCTTACGCAGTATGTAGACAGGCCAATGAGGGGAAAGCCCATTTTGGATTTGCTGCTTGGCAATGAGCAAGGAGAGGTGTCAGATCTCGCAGTGGGAGGACACTTTGGTGACAGTGATCATAACTGCCTCACATTTACCACAGTCGTGGAGAGGGAAAGGAGCAGTTACCTTGGCAAGATATTGAATTGGGGAAAACAAAATTATGACAATATCAGACAGGAGTTGGGAAGTACAGATTGGGAACAATTGTTCGACAGAAAGGGCACAAATGTGGAGACTGTTTAAGGAGCAGTTGTTGCGAGTGATGCACAAATTTGTTCCTCTCAGACAGGCAAGAAAGGGAAAGATTAAGGAGCCTTGGAAAATGAGAACAGCTTACGTAAGGTGGAGGAAGCAAGGATCTAGCACAGCTTTACAGGATTACAGGCTTGCTGGAAGGAGCTCAGAAGTGGACTGAGGAGAGCCAGGAGAGGGTACGAAAAAGGCTTGGCAAGAAGGATTAGGGAGGACCCAAAGGCATTTTACTCATACATGAGGAGTAAGAGAATGATCAGGGAGAAGGTAGGGCCGGTCAGAGATAGCATAGGGAATTTGTGCATGGCGTCTGAGCAGACAGGGTTAGCCCTAAATGAGGTTTTTGCTTCGGTTTTCACTAAGGAAAGGGATCTTGTTGTGAATGAGAACTTTGAGGAACTGGGAAATAGGTTTTCACAGATCAAGATAGGTGAAGTTGATGTGCTGGAAACTTGGCACATCATTTAGATGGATAAGTCCCCAGGGCCAGACCAGATTTATCCTAGGTTGCTCCAGGAAGCAAGAAGGTTGCTATGCTGCTGGCGAAGATCTTTGTTTCCTCACTTTCCAAGGGAGTTGTACTAGAGGATTGGAAGGAGGCGAATGGTGTTCTTCTTTTCAAGAAGGATAATGCAGAAAACCCTGGCAATTGCAGACCGGTCAGTCTTACGTTTGTGGTCAGCAAGGTTTTGGAAAGAATTGAGCGATAGGATTTACGACTATTTGGAAAAGTACAGTGTGATTAAAGGCAATCAGTATGACTTTGTGAGGGGCAGGTTGTGCCTCACAAATCTTATTGAGTTCTTTGAGGAGGTGATGAGGCAGGTCGATGAAGGGAGAGCATTGGATGTGGTATACATGGACTTCAGCAAGGCATTTGATAGGGTTCCCCATGGTAGGCCCATTCATAAAGTCAGGCAGTATGGGATACAGGGAGATTTGGCTATCTGGATTTGGAATTGGTTGGCTGAAAGAAGGCAGAGAGTGGTTGTAGATGGAAAGTATTCTGCCTGGAGGCTAGTGGTGAGTAGGGTCCCGCAGGGCTCTGTTCTTCGGCCTCTGCTCTTTGTAGTTTTTATAAATGACTTGGATGATGAGGTTGAAGGGTGGGTTAGTAGATTTGCCAATGACACAAAGATTGGAGGTACGTTGATTGTATCAAGGGCTATTGCAGGCTGCAGCGCAACATAGACAGGATGCAAAGCTGGGCTGAGAAATGGTAGATGGAGTTCAAACTGGATAAATGTGAAGTGATGTATTTTAGGAAAGTTGAACTGGAATGCTGAATATAGGATCAGAGCAGGATTTGTAGAGCTGCAGCAAAATCTTGTGACTCTTAAACTCGATCCCCCCCACCCCCATTAATGAAATGGGTGGAGGAATAGTGTTCAAGTGCACAGATTCCTCAAAGTTGCCACCCAAGTGGATAGGGTTGTTAAGAAAGCATATGATGTTTTGGCTTTCATTAATGGGGGGGGGAATTGAGTTTAAGAGTCACAAGATTTTGCTGCAGCTCTACAAAACCCTAGTGAGACCATACTTGAAATACAGTGTCCAGTTCTGGTCACCCTATTACAGAAAAGATACAGAGGCTTTGAAAAGGGTGTAAAGAAGGTTTAGCAGAATGCTGCCTAGACTGGAAGGCTTGTTTTATGAAGAGGGAGGTTAACTAAGCTCGCACCTTTCTCTCTGGAGAGAAGGAGAGAGAGAGGTGACCTGATCAAGGTGTACAAGATAAAGAGAGGCATGGATAGAGTCGATGGCCAGATATTTTTCCCCAGGGCAGGATTGACTGGCACAGGGGTCATAGTTTAAGGTTAGGAGGAAGCTATAGAAGAGACATCAGAGGTAGGTTCTTTACGCAGAGAGTTGTGAATGCATGGAATGTGTTGTTAGCGGTGGTGGTGGAAACAGTGTCATTAGGGACATTTAAGCAACTGCTGGACAGGCACATGGACAGCAGTGAATTGAGGGGGTGTGTAGGTTAGGTTATTTTATTTTAGATTAGGAATAATCCTCAGCACAACATCATGGGCCAAAGGACCTGTTCCGTGCTGTACTTTTTTATATTCTATGTTCTAACAATGGTGTGACTCATGCCAGATTTGAAAGGACAGACACGAAAACACACTGTAACAAGCTAAAAGAAAGGGATGAAGTGGGAGTTGGTTCACAATTTGAAGGTGTTGAACTCAATATTAAGTCCAAAGCCTGTAAAGTGCCTAGTCTTAAGATGAGATGTTGTTCCTCCAGTTTGCAGTGTGATTCACTGGAACACTGCAGCAGGCCGAGGATAAACATGGTGGCATATGAGCAGGACGCTGTGTTAAAATGACCAGCTACGGAAAGGTCCGGCTAATGCTTGCACACGAGGTGATCTGCAAAGTGATCAATCAGTCTGCGTTTGGTTTCTGCAATGTAGAGTAGGCCACACTGGGTGCAGCAAATACAATACACAAGATTGGAGGAGGTACAGGTGAAACACTGCTTCACGTGGAAAAACTGTTTACACCCTTGGATGGTGAACAGGGAGGTGGTGAAGGGGCAGGTTTTGCACCTTCTGTGGTTACATGGAAGATGCCATAAAGGAAGGGGGTTGTGTTGGTGGTTGTGGAATGGACTCTGGTGTATTGGTGGGAGCGATCCCTGTGAAAGAGTTTTGCTGGAAAAGCGCAGGTCAGGCAGCATCCAAAGAGCAGGAGAATCGACATTTCAGACATGAGCCCTTCTTCAGGAGCTCCTGAAGAAGGGCTCATGCCCGAAACGTCGATTCTCCTGCTCTTTGGATGCTGCCTGACCTGCTGCGCTTTTCCAGCAACACATTTTCAGCTCTGATCTCCAGCATCTGCAGTCCTCACTTTCTCCGCGATCCCTGTGAAATGCAGACGGGGGAAGATGTGTTTGTTGCTGGAGTTGTTTAATGATTCTTTGAATGTGAAGGCTGGTGGGGATGAAAAGAGAGGTCAAGGGTAACCTGATTACACTGCTGTGAGTGATGGGAAGGGGCAGGGTAGAGGGACAGGCGATAGGTCATATGCAGTTGAGGGTCCTGTCAACCACAGTGGGCGGGATCATGGAAGAAGCAAGCCATGTCAGCAGTGCTGTTTTGGAAGGTGAACAGATGTGTTGTAGGTGAAGGAACTGGAAGAATGCAGGACTTGGGGTGTGACAAGCTACAGCGAAGGCAACTTCCCACAGCATCTTCCCATGTAACCGCAGAAGGTGCAATACCTGCCCCTTCACCTCCTCCCTGCTCATCATCTAAGGCCCTAAACAGTCTTTCCAGGGTGAAGCATGTACCTCCTCCAATCTTGTATACTGTACTCACTGCACAAAATGTTGTCTACTCTACACTGGAGAAACCAAACGCAGACTGGGTGACCGCTTAGCAGAACACCTCTAGTCCGTGCACAAGCATGACCCTGACTGAGCCAGACATTTGAACACAGCATTCTGCTTGCATGCCCACATGGCTGTCCACAGCATGCTGCAGTGTTCCAGTAAATTACAATGCAAACTAGAGGAACAGCAGCTCATCTTCAGCCTAGGCTTTCTGGACTTAATATTGAGTTCTATGTCTTCAAGTTGTGAACCAATTCCCACTTCTCCCCCTTCTTTTAGCTTGTTACAGTGTGCTTTCATGACCTCTCTCCCCTCCCTCCATCCCAGTGGGACCGTCTGTCCTTTCAAATCTGGCAGGAGGCACACCATTGTTCTGCCAATCTCACATTCCGATCACTTAATCTGAACTATTGACATAATTTCTCCACCAGCACTCTATACCTATTAGCCCACACCCCTGCCACCCCAAACTATAGCATAAATGCTGTCCCCTCTACACTTCACTTCACTTCAGCTTTGATGAAGAGTCAGCTTGCCTCAAAACGTTAGCTTTCTCTCTCTCTCTCTCGCTCTCTCTATGGATGCTGTTTGACCCACTGTGATCTCCAGCATTTGTTGTTTTTGGTACAGATTCCAGCATCTGCAGTAATTTGCTTCTGTCAACCTGTTTCATTTAGATTCCCAATAAAATGTTTTTCACAACAGAATATCTTCTGAACCATCAAAATGGAAGAGAGAGCAAACAAATGCAGAGTTCACTGGATGTCAAAGGAGTAGAAATTAACATTAGAAAGAAAAAGAGTGCTAATGACAGGTTTAAAGCAAAAAAAAATTGAGAATCCAGAGGAATACTGAAGGTTTAGAGTGGAGGTGAAAAAGCAATAAGAGTAGCAAAAAGGAATTCTAAAAAAAGACTAGCAACTAACATTAAAAAGGAATCCCAAAGTTTTCTATAGGCATATACATCATAAAAGGGTGGTTAGAGGAGTAATTAGGCCAATTTGAGACCAAAAAGGGAACTTACAGATGGAGGCAAGAGCATGGCTAAGGTGTTAACTGTATATTTTGCATCTAAGGATGCTGTCCAAGCCATAGTGACAAGGAGAGAACTCTTGTCTCTAGAAAGGTTCAAAAGTCATTGTAATCAATTAATAACTATGAAGACTTGGATAGACTACACTTAAAGTTGACAATTCACTGGGACTGGATGAAATGCATGCAAGGATTTTGAAAGAAGTGCGGGGGCAATGGCCATAATTTTTCAATCTTCCCTGGACTCAGAGAAGGTGCTGGAATATTGGAAAATTGCTCAAGAAAAGGGTGCAAGGATAATCTCAGCAACTATAGGCCAGTTAATTTAACTTTGTTGATGGGAGAGCTTCTAGAACCCATTACGTGGATATAATTTGTGGTCACGTTAAAAAGGGTGGGTTGATTAGGAAAAGTCCACATAGTTTTTTAAAAAGGAGAAATTGTGTTTTCTGAAGGAGTAAAAGAAAAGCTCGATGAGGGTAACATTGTGGTGTCCATGGATTTCTAAAAAGGTCTTTGAAACAGTGCCACACAGACTTGAGGGAAGTGTGATGTCATATTACAAAGGGAAAGTAGCAATTTGGGTACAAAATTAGCTGAGTAACAGAAAAAAAGAAAGAAAAGATCAATGAATATCTGTCAGGCAGGATGTAGGAGTGTAGTGGAATTCCATAGGGTCAGTAATGGGACCCTGGCTTTTCCTAACACTTATTAATGATCTGGATCTTGATGTGCAGGGGACAATTTCAAAGTTTGCAGGTGACATGAAACTTGGAATTGTGAAGTGAGTAGAGCGTAATTTGAAAAGAACATTGACAAGGTGGTGGAATGGGCAATGAGTTGGCAGCAGAGGTTCAATGCAGACAAATGTGAGGACAAATTGAACAAATAACATTGACAGCCGAAATAAATTCTAAAGATAATGCGGGAGCAGAGGGGCCTGGGTATTTATGTGCACAAATCATTTCAGATGGTAGGACAGATAGAAAAAGTAGTTAATAAAGCATACGGTGCTCTTGGCTTCCTCAATAGGGGCATAGAGTACAAGAGGCAAGGAGGTGATCGTAAACTTGAACAAGACACTTATTAGATCTCAGTAAGGGTATTGTGTACAGTTCTGGGTGTATAGGAAAAATGTGATTACACTGCAAACTGTATAGAAGTGGTTAATAAGAATTGTTCCAGGAATGAGAAATTTCTGATGTGAGAACAGATTCAAGTTGGGACTGTTCTCCTTGGAGCGGAGAAGAGATTTGCTTTCAAATGATAGGTGGGCTGGATACAGTAGATAGAGGGAAGCTGTTCCCACTTGAACCTGTACAAAAGAATTGCATGTAGATTTAAAGTGATGTGCAAAAAAGCAAGGGTGATATGAGAAAAAAATAAATGTTTAAATGGTGAGTAGTTGGGTTTGAAATGCACTGCCTTGAAATATGGAAGCAGGTTCCAGTGACACATTTAAGGGTACATTGGATTATTACTTAGGTAGAAACTGAGTACAAGGGTATAGGAAGAAAGCGGAACATTACCTAATGCCAATCACACTTTTTTTGATAAGCCAGTGCAGGCACAATGGGCCAAATAGCCTCCTTTGTCACTGTACCAATTCTATGATTCTGCTACTACTTAAATCTATGGGACTTTAGCTGCCTCTTCATTTCATCTAAATACTGAGGCTTGGTGGCACCATCAGAATACATAAAACGAGCTTCCACAAGTCCCTGCTCTACCTCTCTACTACTGATCTTGATCTTCCTCAATGGTGGAGCAGCACGGTGGCTTAGCAGTTAGCACTGCTACCTCACATCACCAGGCTTCCAGGTTCAAATCTAGCCTCGGGTTACTGTGCAGTTTACACATTTTCCCAGTGCTCTGGTACTCCGGTTGCCTCCCACAATCCAAAGATGTGCAGGTCAGGTGAATTGGCCATGCTAAATTGTCCATAGTGTTAAGTGAGATAGTCAGGGGTATATATGGGGCAGGGGAGTGGGTTTCTCTTCGGAGGGGCGGTGTGTGGCCAAAGGGCCTGTTTCCACACTGTAGAGAATCTAACCAAATATAGTGAATGCCAGTTTTGGATATTTTTCTCATATTATACCTTCTAGAAAGTGAAGGCATCATCTTCGGCCCACTCAAACTCCAGGAATTTTGTCTCACATTGAGCAAGATTTATTAATAATCTCATTGTTTTGTTTGATAATGTGCTCATCTTGAGTCCGTATTCCCCCCACTACAAAGGTTGTGATATTTCACCTGTATAATCACCCAATACAAGTCTGAAGTCCATCATGCCTTTATCGCTTCCAAACATAACTACAGTATTTCAATGTTCTTGATTAAACCTCCTATCTTTCATCTCTGTAAATATCAGTTCACTTAGCAAAAAAACTGTATACCTGTATGGTACCCTGCATCAAGTCCCATTCACTTGTTATCTATATTACTACTTCATGGCTTCTGGTTCATGAACCCCAAATAGAAGATTCTTATCCTTGAATTTAAATTGCATATCTGTTGCTAACTAGCTCTGTAATGTTCTCTAGTCTTTCCCCAGGAACTCTGTTTCTTCCACTTGTGATTAAAAGGTAGCTAATTTAGATTTTAAAATAGTGGCAAATAGGCTTGGTTACGTTTTTGAAGGGCTTAAATAAAAACTAGGTCAGACAGTCCCTCCAGTCCAAAGATGTGCAGGTTAGCCATAGGAAATGCAGGTTTATCGACATAGGATAGGGGTCTGAGTGGGATGCTCTTTGGAGATGTGGACACCATTGGGCCAAATGGCCTGTTTCCAAACTGTAGGGATTCTATGATTCGATGTACAATGACTTAATCCAGTACTCATGATTTGGAGATGTCAATGTTGGACTGGGGTGTACAAAGTTAAAAATCAAACAATACCAGGTTATATTCAACAGGTTTAATTGGAAGCACTCTAACTTTCGGAGCGCCGTCTGATGAAGGAGTGGCGCTCCAAAAGCTAGTGTGCTTTCAATTAAACCTGTTGGACTATAACCTGGTGTTGTGTGATTTTTAACTTAATCCAGTGCATGTGTCAGAGCACAGGGAGCTCTTGGAATATTAATGGAAGACTTTTATTGTGATGGTCTAGGACAGGTGAGATAAAGTTTGAGGGATATCAGCTAGTTTTTGGTTCAGGATAATCATGGACTGATTTCAGCTTAGAAAACCCAAAGATTAAAAATGTTTTGAGGCATTTCAAAGAAGACCTGACCAAGGTCAGAAGCAAATATAGTTTCAGTCCTATAAAAGGCATGTAGACCAGTTCAGTTTATGGAGTACATTATTACCTCAGTAGAAAAGTTTATTTTGTGCAGCTTACAGACCAGGCATGTTTGGTTAGAGATCTTCGGATTATTAAAAGTTTAGAAAATCTTAGCTCTCGGTTTTGTGAATATTCATGCAAGATGACTTCACAGTTCACAAAAAAGAACAGAGGATAATCAGCTGCATGATCTGATACAGAACGTTTTTTCTGGATTTGAAATGATAAAGTGACAATTTTAAAGTGACAAAGTCGGTGAATGGATTAAAATTTTGATTTGCAAGGTGTTTAAATATTTTTTAAGTGATGTTCTATTTCTAAGTTTATTTTTCATTTTTTGTATTTTGTTAAATTAATTTCTGTTCTGATATGTAAGAAACTCTGCAATCTCAGGTCACTATTTTTTAATAAATGACCACCAGATAAACTATTGATTTTTATACACCTATCAGGTCAGATATTTTTCTGCGATCTGATTTGTTCAGTAATGATATCAGCTAACATCATAAAAATATATAAAGTGGGAGCAAATTAAGACATTTGTCCTGTCAAGCCTTCCCTTTCAAAGTGATGACTGATCTCCCCAGGTGTCTTTTGTGCCAACTCTCATGGCCTACAAAAATATACTTCCTCTTCAAATATTTTCAGTAATTGAGCCTCCACAACTGTTGGCAGTTAATGTCTGGAATTCTCTATCCCTCTTGGAGAAGAAATTACTTTACACATCAGTTTTGAATCGATGTCGTGAAATTCATGATTCCCCCAATAGTGGAAACGTCTTTCAACATATATCCTGTCAAGCCCCTTCAGAATTTTGTATGTATCAATAAGATCACATCTCATTCTTCTAAACTCTAATGAATACAGGCCTAACTTGTTTAGCGGTCCTGATAAGTCAGCCCCTTCATCCCAGGAATCAGCCTAGTTACTTAACCTATTTTGAACTCCATCCAATACCATTATATTCTGTACACAGTATTACAGGTGCGACCACACCAACACCCTTGACTGTTTATAAACTCCAAATGTCCTATTCCTTGGATGCTGCCTAACCTGCTGTGCTTTAACCAGCAACACATTTTCAACTATAAGCTCCAAATCCCAAGCAATAAAGGCCATTTGACTTTTTGATTACTTGCTGTATTTGCATGCTAACGTTTGTGTTCCATACATAAAATATCCAGATCTGTGTTGCACTTTTATGGAGTCTCAATTAAATAATCATCTGCTTTTTGATTCTTCATACCAAAATATATGATCTCATACTCTCCTACATAAAATTTCATTTGCCAGGCTTTTGCCCATCCACTCAAACTAGCAATATCCATTTACTGATTTTATTTTATGCCCTCATCATAACACGCCCTCCTAATTACTTTTGTATCGAAAGCAAATTTGAATACATTGCCCCCTCCTCAAAGTCACTGATATAGATGGTAAATAATTAGATTGATCCTTTTGATACTCTATTAGTTCTGTCTTTCCAACCTGAAAAAAAGTTAAGTGACTTTCTGCCAGGGGCTCCAGTTTCCTCCCACAGTCCAAAATGTGCAGGTTAGGTGGCCATACTAAATTGTCTGATAATATCCAGGGACATGACAGGTAGTGGTTTAGCCATGGTAAATGCAAGGTTATGGGGATGGGGATGGAGTGGGGGTGGGTCTGATTGGGATACTCTTCAGAGGGTCAGTGCAGCCTTGAATGGCCAGCTGGCCTCTGTCTGCACTGTAGGGATTTTATGCTGAATTAATCCTAGCTGGTTTGTTGTTGTTTTTATGCCTTAGTTTTTGGATTCGATTTCTTCCTTGATCAGTTTTGTTAACAACAGGTGTTCATCCTTCTCATGAAGTCCTTCTTTTGATCAGAAATAGAACTTCCTGAGGTGTTAGGAAATACCTTGTCAATATCTGTCATTGTTCATCTACTTGCCTTCCTTCCCCTTAATCTATTTTCCCAGCTCAATTTTGACAAGATTTGGAGATGCCGGTGTTGGACTGGGGTGTACAAAGTTAAAAATCACACAACACCAGGTTGTAGTCCTCCACGACCACCTGATGAAGGAGTGGCGCTCCGAAAGCTAGTGCTTCCAATTAAATCTGTTGGACTATAACCTGGTGTTGTGTGATTTTTAACTTTGTTCACTTCTGACAATGTTTTTTCATAGGTCTGTAATTACCCTTTATTTAAACTATGGACACTGTTTGAGACTGAAGTTGTTGTCCCTCAAACTGAATATGAAATGTTACCATGTTGTGATCATTAACCCTAGCTTACATTCTACCCTTAGCCATCTACATTTTGGATTGAACTCTCAAACCTAAACCAGTCTATTTCTCAAAGTACTCTGCTGCTTTAAGACCTTTCTTAAGCAACGTTTCACCAAGTTTTGGTAAGCCCTCCAAATACATTCTTTGGCTTAGTATATTTTATTTTTTATTTATTTAGATTCCCTACAGTGTGGAAACAGGCCCTTTGGTCCAACAAGTCCACACTGACCCTCCGAAGAGCAACCCACCCAGACCTATTCCCCTACTCATGCACCTATCACCGTGGGCAATTTAGCATGGCCAGTTCACCTGACCTGTACATCTTTGGAGTGTGGGAGGAAACTGGAGCACCCAGAGGAAACCCACGCAAATATGGGTGACTGTTTGCATGGAGTTTGCACAGTCACCCAAGGCTGGAATTGAATCCGGGTCCCTGATGCTGCGAGGCAGCAGTGCTAACCACTGAACCACCATACCACCCCACTAATTATGCCGAACTAAATTTCATTAAAGTGCATTGGGGGTACTTTATTTCATTAAAGACACTAAATAAGTGAAAATTATTGCTACAAACCACAAACCATTTATTATTACACCTGCAGCAATTGTAAAGGATCCATAACATTGAGTAAGTTCACTGCTTTACACTCCTTCATATTGCACAA
This sequence comes from Hemiscyllium ocellatum, assembly GCF_020745735.1. Classification (NCBI taxonomy): domain Eukaryota; kingdom Metazoa; phylum Chordata; class Chondrichthyes; order Orectolobiformes; family Hemiscylliidae; genus Hemiscyllium; species Hemiscyllium ocellatum. The sequence continues at coordinate 86,374,073 of NC_083408.1, forward strand.
CCCCCAATAAGCCCAGATTTTGAGTCACTATACAAGATAGGAAAGGAGTGAAGCATCAAACCTGGTCAAAAAAGTATCACATTACATTCCAGATTTCCAAATGTACCAGTAAAGTTTTAAAGGATGCTTGATTGAGTTCAAAGTAGTTCAAATTCACTCCTTTCCCAACAATTCTTACAGCAATTCCTGTGCATTAGGGGAGAAATGCTGTGTTTCTAAACTCACTTAGCAGTAAGTATATTATTTATCTTCATTAAATATAATTTAGAAATACTTATAACTAGGTTTTATCTACACTAAAGATCTAACATAAGCACCTTGATCTACATTGAGCATTGCAGCTTCTGAAAGGTAACACAGCATAATTCAATGTCCAAATTCACCAGGAATTATGTTTCAAAGACAGAATGTCAAATGTATCCAAATGCAAATCTATGTCCTTTCATGAGACTTCATAACGAATCAATAAGTAGCAGGGTAACAAGTATCTCAACCCTTTTGTTTTAAATGTGTTTAGTCATTTATGAAAGACTAACAGCCTTAGTTATTGTGCAGTACTATCAATACAAAAAAAGACACACATGTTAATTCCCACTGTAACCAAAACACTCTGCACAAATAATTATTTGGGAACTAAAAATGAAGTTAAGTGTTTTTGAGAAACAGCAAGGAAGATTCATTTTAAAACTGTTTGCATAATCAGTTAGACTAATAATGGGTCAGCATACCAGAACAAATTCCAGGGTATCTCCCAAAGAAACATACAACAGTCTCCCATTCAAGTAAGAATTTTTTTGTTTTGACTTGAAAGGATAAATGATGGCCCAAAAAGCAAAGAATGTACAGGATGAATTAGACAATGTCAGTTGATCCATGATTAAAGACAAAACCTCAAACTACATTGATTTGCTCTCTGACAAACATTACAAAAATAAGTTTTGCTTAGAAGCAGATATTGCTGAGAAAGATCATTTGTCCAGACTGAGAACATCCTTTTTGAAAAATCATAAGGTCCAACATTATAACACTCAATACTTACTCAAACAATACCTGATTGTTGCCTCTACTAATCCTTTGTGAAAGTTTTTAATATATTGCAATTATTGTCAGTGAGTTTTACGTTTCTCAGTTTAAGAGATGTCTGCTTCTTCTAATATCATAGTTTAATATAAAGTAGTATTTAGCTCCATGTTTAGTGTACAACTACTCTATTAATAGATCTCTGCAAAATATCCTTTAAAGGCTGAAATAGCCCAAGGGATCAACTCTGTGGGTTTTCTCTAAACAATTTTTTGTTCTGTCCTTATGTTTTGACTGGAAATAATCTACCATATCACTATCCAGTTTGGCTATGGTAAGCAGAGCTTGAAAATCTTCATTTGCTGCTCCAATCATGTTCAATGTAAACTGAAAAAGAAAACTGTATGCAAACTGGAAAAATTCTGAAGAAGGGTCAAATTCCACTCAAATCTTAAATTACCCCAGTAAGTTTCTCTCTCTTCACAGATGCTGTTAGACATGCTGAGTATTTCCAGCAGTTTGTTTTTAACCACAGTTCCTTACGCTTGTATGCATTAAACCACATATTTTAATTAATTCACAAGATATGGGTATTATTGTCTAGGGCAACACTTAATGCTTATCCTTGAGAAGGTGACTCCATTTTTCTGAACCATTTCTGTCCACGTTGTGTGGGCACACCCACTGTGCTGTTAGGGAGGGAGTTCTCAGGCTTTTAATGTAGTAACAGTGAAGGAACATCAATGCAGTCTCAAATCAGGATGGCGTGTGGCTTGGAGGGGAACTTCTGGTAATAGCATTCCCACTTTTCTGCTGCCCTTGTCTTTCTAAGTTATGGAAGCCATGGGTTTTGAAATTGCTCTCTAAGAAGCCTTGGTGAGTTGTAGTGAATCTGTAGTTGTAGATTTCCGTTGTTCCAATCACTTGCATATTTTGATTAATATTAGCCTGAACTACCTTCTCTGCAGGCTCTTCTCGGGTGGTTTGAGTAATGTGCTCCAATATTCTGAATATAAACCTTAACTTGCATTTCAAATAATAGGGTTGCAATAATCCTTAGCGACTACCATTTACTCTAATGAGCAAATTACTGCTTTCTATGCTTTAATTTTAAAAAATTATTTGCAGAATTTGCTCTAAATTTTAAACTTCAAAAATAGATTGTGCTTGCAATTATGTCATATTTCTTTTAGAAGTCAAAGGTCATGACATTTTCAGGCTTTCCAAACTAGATTTGGAAAATTAACCTCAAATTCCAGTTCCTCAAAATAAAGCAATGTGACATGATCACTTTCTTCTGAAACCACATTGACTGTGGTTTACTAAATTATAAAATGCACTTACTTCAAAATGCTGAAGCATACACATTTGTTGCCAACTTCAAGTTGTTTCCCTCCTGAGCCATACAATCAATAAACAGAAAATGGCATTTTGTGAACAATGAATATTTTAAATGTCTGCATTCAAGATTGCAATGTGGGATTCATCTGACACTTGAAATATTCATCATTTTTTTCTCAACTAAGTAACAACAAAGGACTTCCCCACTAAATGAAGTGATTCTTTAACTTTGTAAACAGCCTACATTGCATTTTTACTCAAAAGTCCTACGGACCCAAAATGTCATTTTCAAAGCAATGATTAATTTCAATTAACCAAGCTCCAATAACCAGTGCATTTCAATTTCGATTTTTTCAATTCAATCTTGGGATGTGGGCATCACTGGCTGACCAACATTTGTTGCCTGTCCCGAGTTGCCCTTGAGAAGGTTGTAGTGAGGTGCCTTCTTGAGTATGATGAAGGGCTTTTGCCCAAAATGTCGATTTTCCTGCTTCTCAGATGCTGCCTGATTTACTGTGTTTCTCCAGCACCACTCTAATCTTGACTCTGATCTCCAACATCTGCAGTATCCACTTCTGTCCTGCCTTCTTGAGCATCCTCAGTCCATATGCTGTAGGTGGTCCCACAACGTCCTTGGAAAGAGAATTCCAGGATTTTGACCCAGCAACATTTCTTGATTAATATATATCAATGATCTGAATCTTGTTGTGCAGAGGACAATTTCAAAGTTTGCAGATGACACTAAAATTTGTTGAACTGAAAACAGTGAGGAGAATATTGTGGAACTCCAAAAGAACATTGGCAAGTTGGTGGAATGGGCAAGTAAGGTTCAAGGCAGAGAAATGTATGGTGCTGAGCTTTGGTCATAAGAACACAAAGACAATATAAAATACAGGGCACAAAGCAGGTATAGGAGATACAGACCTGGCTGTATATGTGTACAGATCATTGAAGGTGGCAGGACATGTGAAGACAATACAGCATAGTCCTCTAGGGGCACAAAGTACTAAACTAAGGGAGTAATGTTGAACTTATTCAGGACATTTGTTAGACCACAGCAGGTGACTGTATACAGGTGTGGAAGCCACATTATAGGAAACATGGAGTGCACTGGAGAGAGAGTAGAAGCAATTCACTAGAATGATTCCAGGAATGAGAAGCATCAGCTACAAGGATAGATTTAAGAGGGTGTGATTGTTCTTCCTGCAGTGAACAAGGCTGAGAGGGGGTCTCATTTAGGATTTCAAAATCACGAGCGGGGTTGACAGAGTAAATAGGGTGAAGTTGTTTCCACTTGTAATAGAAACAAAAATGAAAGGAAAATTTATAGACATAAGGAGATGTTCAAACAAAGTAAAGTTGACATAAGAAAAAAAACTTGTTCACTGTTATGCAATGCACTGCCTGGAAATATGGTGGAGGCAGATTCAATCGAGGCATTCGACAAAGCATTGGATGTATTTTCAGATAATAATGATGAGCAAGGATCTGGACAAAAGGCAGGAGATTATAAAGAGACAATAGAGCTGCTAAAGCACAATGGGCTAAATAACGTCTTTCTGCACTATAATAATTCTGTGATTCTAACAACAGCTAACTTTATACTAATTTGATGTATTGCCCATCCAACAAGAATCAAACAAATACTATGGAGTCAGATTTTGGCCAGACCAGGTGATAATATCCTGAAAGTTCACAAGTCAACCAAAGGGAGCTTTATTCAAGAATGTTTGTGAAATTTCAATTCATGGTGAGATGCAAATCTGAGATTACCAGTCCACTGACAAGACCACTACGCCACTGCCTTCCTTCTATTCACGGTTAAATTTAAAACACTATCTGCATCTGTAAAAAAAACCCAACAATTAACTAATTCAAAGGTTGCCATCAATACGATAAAGATTCGTCAGATGCCTCAACTTAAAAACTTGTTTCAAACAGGAGTTAAGCTTACTTCAGCCTGTTCTAAAAATCAGACTCAGGATTAGTGCCAACATTTTTAACAAAGAATCCTGTGAATCGTGCCAATTTCTAACAGGCAAGGCAAAATGCGTCTGCAATATTAAAAGTACATAAAGATTACATTCAGCATGTCGATTATTTTAGAAGTTGAAATTTCAAACAGCAAATTGACATTAATAAAAGTGCTTTTTTTAAACTAATTACGGCTTTCAAAAGCGACATAATCGACCCTTTAAAAAATTCGGTGAGACTGAGTATACGAGCGCATCTCGTCCTTAATACGATTCCAAAGCATATCTGCAGTCGGTCCACCCGCCCCACCTTACCTGCGGATGCAGTTGCCTTGGTAACAGACTGTCCCCTGGAGTCTGGTATGAGGGGCTGCTCCAACCCAGCTCGCCAGCTCTCGGCTGCTGCAGCTGCATCCCCTCCACCAAAAGCCGCCCCCGCCTGCGGACTGACACCTACACCACGATCTGTCTGCTCAAGCTCCTCGCCCTCGCCCCACTGTCCCTTTGCAAACGGCTGAACGAAAGGATTGCTCGCCATGGTGGATGGATGGACTATGAAGAGGTCCCAGATTTTTTTTTCAAGAACTTCTCTCTTTGTGCAACTGTTTTCACTGCTCCTCCCCGCCTCTCACTCTGAAGCCTGTACGCATGTGAAAATGGCTTGTTTGGTTCAATGTTTCTACCCTGACGTCAGCTGTGGGAGGATGAACTTAAAGATTGAAGTGGCTGATGGGAATCATTCTGACTACAGCTGAACGTAAATATTTATATACCAGAAATGAATCAATAATATTATCACCATTCCAAGTTTAAAAACATATATTGGAACATTGAAAGTCTTGACTATTTCTAAAATGTCTTGAACATTACACCCTGTAGTCGCTGCAAGTTGTCCATATAATGAATTATTTAGAACCTGTATCTGATCTGTATTCACATGTCTAACCGATGTCTGAGTGATCATATTTTATTTAACGTCCCACGTCTCCCGCCTTGGGAATGAAAAGTAGCTTTTAGGTTTTAATCATTCACATATTTATGCCGCACCCATTGAGATTTGAGGAATTTTGACCGGAGTATAGCTTCGACGTGACGCCACTTTATAGCTCCCTTTGTCTATGTTAGTGTTCCCTCCCTGCACACCTTAGCAGAAAGTGTAACAAAGAGGACCAATACCGTTTGACTTCAGAGGTCTTCTAATTTTTCATGTGCACATGAACAACTTCAACAAATAATTTTGATTATATACAGGAAAACCTTGAAGTAGTTTATTTGGAGTACACGCCCAACCCGAGAACACTGACATCAAGATTTATAGTGTAATGTTTAGATAGAAAATTCAAGAGGTCTGCAAAATTATACTGGGGAAGGGAACAAAATGTGAATGCTACTGTTTTACGGACTACGAAGTGAACAGGTAGATTACGTTTGCTAAACAAAAAAAACACTAAACCAGTCACATAAATTAGCTTCAAACTTGAAAGGGGTTGATGAAGACCTCCCCTCCCTAAAGCTTTTCTAGTTCAAATACTGAAGCACTTCAGAACAGAGAAGCTCCTTATTGGCAAGGACTGTACTCATATTGAGATGATATTTATAGTACAATTTATATTGATGGCTATCTAAATCAAAAAGAGTGAAAGGTAGATGCATCAAATCAATGATTTGGAGGTGTCAGTGTTGGACTGGGATGTACAAAGTTAAAAATCACACAACACCAGGTTTTGTCCAACAGATTTATTTGGAAGCACTAGTTTTGGAGCACTGCTCCTTCATCAGGTGGTTGAGTATAAGATCATAGGACATAGAATTTATAGCAAATGTTTACAGTGTTAATTAACTGTAATTGTATATTGAAAAAGACCTGGATTGTTTGTGAAATCTCTCATCTTTTCAAATGAACATGTTGGTTTCAGTTCTTTCATATGTAATTCCAGAATTTTCTTAAAGTTACATTCTCAAAGTTCACTTGAGAATGTAACTTTAAGAAAGTTCTGTAATTTTACATATGAAAGAACTGAAACCAACATGTTCATTTGAAAAGATGAGAGATTTCACAAACAATCCAGGTCTTTTTCAATGTACAATTACAGTAACATCACACTGTAAGCATTTGCTATAAATTCTATGTCTGAAAATCTTATACTCCACAACCACCTGACGAAGGAGCAGCGGTCCAAAAGCCTGCGTTCCAAATAAACCTGTTGGAACATAGCCTGGTGTTGTGTGACTTTTAATCAGATCAATGATAATCTTTATAATGAGATCAAATACACTAAACCTTGATAAGAATAGACAAAGTAGATAAAAATATTATTTCAGACATCTTCAAAAGTAAATTTTGAAAAATGAGAAACTTTATTAATCAAGCTTAATGCAGTAAATCATTAAGTATGGACAATTACATGTGCCAGCATACAAAACAGTAGCATAATGCCAGTATATTCCATTTGAAAAATTGAAGAAATTAAACACAAAATGTAAAGATTTGCTAAAGTTAGAAGATTGCCATTTACTACCCTCAAAAGAAAGTCCATTATACAAAATGCTTAATAGAAATGAAAGCTATTTCAAACAATCTTTTCTGATTGGTGCCAAAGAGTCTAATACATAGGCGAGAGACAATGGTACAACACGACGGTAATTTTTTTTAATTCCTCAAATTATTTCCCTTCTGGCAAAATACAAGAAATAAACAACAGTGCATGGACCCCGTATGCAGTGCCTTCTAAAACATTGACTCTGGATTTTTTTGGTAGATGGAGTGATTTGAAAGAACTTGAACAACTTCAACAAATAATTAGGAATACTGCTTCAAAATCTCAGAAATTCCAATACTTTGAAAAGAATTGTAGTAATGTTTTGATGGCAACAGTTTATATGCTCTAGCTGTAACTCTGCTACCTGTCACTTTTAATACTTAGGAAAACCTTGAAACAAATTCTTGGCAAGGTTAAAAAGCTATTTTACAATCACAAAACTATTTTTTCAGTACTGTAAAGTATATAATAGACAATTTTCCACATATCAAATTCCTAGGAAGAATTGTGACAAGTTAGGTTCCTGCTTTAGAGTTGCCAAGACATAATAGTACTCATTGCATCAGATAGTCCTAGTATCTTACAGTAGATGTTCATTTTGTAATTTAAAGACATAACAGTAGTCCCCTTTATAATCTTAATTGAATATTTTTCGTTGATGCACATACTTTTTGCTCCAATCTTTTTGAAGTTGGGTCAAAAAGGAAGACCTGTGGAAAAGGCAATGACAGGCAAACAATGCTTTGAAAACAGGTGATAAACTCAACCTCATTCTAAGTATTCATCAAGTTTAAATTTCATCTAACATTAGGAATTGAATCTTACAGGACTCTGAGTGATATGGGCTGCATTGAGATTTGTGGCAGAAGTCCGGTCAAGTCCGGACTTCTGCCACAAATCTCAATGTAGGAACACATTGTGGGAACACCTTGATGTGGGAACACCTTGCCCCATCTTTATGCTTTTGACAAGTGACAATTTTCTTGCTAGGTAGTGGTGAGTTGCCAATTAGGAGGCTTATTGCTTTTCAAACACCTTCCTAACAGCTCAACTTGCCTAATTAATATTCAGCTTCCTGTTTTACCAGACAAGCTAGATGTTGTGAAAACTCGGAATGAAAATCAGAGTGAGTACCTCGCCATTTGCTCTAAAGGACTTCCATGTTGGACACTGGGCATCAACATTTCATGTATACTCCATGGGCACTGGCTCCATGCATCGCAAATCTGCATTGGACTTTGACATGTGCCTGGCCTATGAACACTCATGGTACATCTCTGATCCACCTAAAGGATGTTTTGCCCTTCAGTGCTGTGCTGGCAACTATCATAGTTATGTTGATGCAAGGTCAGTTTGCACTTAGGGACACAGACAGCCAGGTCATGGATTGGACCAAGCTGCATCACCAGGCTCCTCTCTTAGTGTCATAGTACTCATTCACTTTGACCCTAGTGAGATGCTTACAGTATTCTTGCCTTGCCTTTTTACATCATGGCCCTCAGCCAGCGATACCAGGCACATATTACTCTTATCTTGTCTTGCCATTTAGTGCAGATACAAAGGCCAGGAAACTTGACATGGTTGTCAGTCAAGGGGGATAGCCTTTGTTCAATGGATGCCAGTATGTCAAAGACAGACTCCAAAACAGTCCAGGCCCTTGGGCAGGGTCAGTCAGCCACTCCCACTGGTCAGAGTCAGTATTATCTAGATAAGTATGAGAACTCACAGAGATGTACAGCACGGAAACTGACCTTTTGATCTAACTCATCCATGCTGACCAGATGTCCTAAATTAATCTACTCCCATTTTCCAGCACTTGACCCATATCCCTCTGAACCCTTCCAAATGCCTTCTAAATGTTGTATTTGTACCAGCCTCCACCACTTCCTCTGGCAGACCACCATACATGAATCATCCTCAGTGAGAAAACGTTGCCCCTTAGGTCCCTTTTGTATCTTTCCCCTTTCACCCTCAACCTATGCCCTCTAGTTCTGGATTCCCCCACCCCAGGGAAAATACCTTGTTTATTTACCTTATCCATGTCCCTCATGATTTTATGAACCTCTATAAGGTCACCCGTCAGCCTCTGATGCTCCAGGAAAACAGCCCTAACCTATTCAGTTTCTCTCTATAGCTCAAACCCTCTAACCCTGGCAATATATTTGTAAATGTTTTCTGGGCCCGTTTAAATTTCACAAAATTCTTCCACAGGAGGGAGACCAGAATTGCATACAATAGTCCAAAAGTGGCCTAACCAATGCTCTGTACAGTTGCAACAAGACCTCAACTCCTGTACTTAATACTATGACCAATAAAGGAAAGCAAACCAAACCCTTTCTTCACTATTTTGTCTACCTGCGACTCTACTTTCGAGGAAATATGAACTTGCATTCCAAGGTCTCTTTGTACAGCAACACTCTCCAGGACCTTTCCATTAAGTGTTTAAGTCTTGTCATGATTTGTTTTTCTGAAAGGCAACACCTCACATTTATCTAAGTTAAACGCCATCTGGCACACCTCAGCCCATTGGCCCACCTGATCAAGATCCCGTTGTAATCTGAGGTCACCTTCTTCGCTGTCCTCTACACCTCAAATTTTGGTGTCATCTGCAAACTTAATAACTATATCTCCTATGGTCGTATTCAAATCATTAACGTAAATAATGAAAAGCAGTGGACTCAGCACTGATCCTTGTGGCACACCACTGGTCACAGGCCTCCAGTCTGGAAAGCAATCCTCCCCACCACCATCTTTCTTCTACCTTCAAGCCAGTTCTGCATCCAAATGGTGAGTTCTTCCTGTATTTCATGTGATCTAGCTTTGCTAACCAAACCCAGTGTTGAAAACTGTGGCACTGGAAAAGCATAGCAGATCAGGCAGCATCTGAGGAGCAGGAGAATCAACATTTTGGGCATAAGTTCTTCATCGGGAATGTGAATGTAACCGAGCCCATTGTTGGACAACTCACCACCCTTCTTCAGTTTTTATACTATGTTGTAGCCAATTTTTCTCGGACTGAGAAAGAGGCAAGTGTTAAAGAAAGATAAATTTGTGTGGTATAGCTGTTACTGTTCGTGTAGGTGGGAGGTGTCCAGAGTCAGTAATTAGGCAACACGAAGAGATGAGAGATAGTTTTCAATTAATTCATTAATGGAATGTGGGCATCGTTGTCTGTGCCAATATTTATTTCCAATCTCTAGCTGCCTTCACAAAGTTGGTGGTGAGGTGCTTTCTTGAATCACTGCAGTCCATTTGCTATAGGTACAACCACAATGCCATTAGGGAGGCAGTAACAGGACTTTGACCCAGCAACACTGAAGGAATGCTGATATATTTGCAAACCAGGATGGTGAATGGCTTAGATGAGAACTTGCAAGTGGTGCTACTCCCCATGTATTTGATGCTCTTTGTCCTAGATGTTAGTGGTTGTGGGTTTGAAAGATGTTGTCCAGGGAAACTTGGTAAATTTTGCAGTATGTCTTGTAGATGGTACACAATATCAATGGTGGAAGAAGTGAATGTTTGCATATGCAGTGCCAATCAAGTGATGGTAGTGGGTGAATGAGGACAGAAGTGAGATTGGAAGAGAATAAGCCTTGGTGGAGGTTGGGTATAGTATCACAGATAGAATAGGTTTGAGGTATCTTAGAGAAAATGCTGGCAAAGTGGAATAAGTCATTTGTCTTCTTCTTACAGTCCTGGGCATTCTTTACAGATGAGAGTGGTTTAATCCAAGTAGCAATTTTGAACTAGGCTGGCCTAAAACCATAAGACATAGGAGCAGAAATTAAGCCATTCAGCCCATCAAGTTTGCTCTGCCATTCAATCATGGCTGATAGGTTTCTCAACCCCATTCTCCTGCTTTCTCCCCATAATCCTTGATCCCCTTGATACTCAAGACCCTGTCTATTTCAGTCTAAAATATACTCAATGACTTGGCCTCCATATCCTTCTGTGGCAATGAATTCCATAGATTCCCCCCTCTCTCGCTGAAGACATTTCTCCTTATTTCCATTCTAAAAGATCACCTCATTATTCTAAGGCTGTGCCCATGGGTACTAGTCTCCCCTACTAATGGAAACATCTTCCCAACATCAACTTTGTTCAGGCCATTCAATATTCTGCATGTTTCAATTAGATCTGCCCTCATCCTTCTAAACTTCATTGAGTATAAGACCTGGAGTCTTCAAACTGTTTCAACACAGTGATGAATCCTTCTGCTAATGAAACCAAACACCCAGAAAGGCTCACGTCCCTTTGTCACCTGTTAAAGTATGAGTGACAGAACTTTCAAATTCCACTATTTAAAGAAAAATTATCAATTTATTTTTTAATCCTAAATGTGCACATTAAACAACTATTATTTACAACTCTAAGCCTCCTTTCTCTTAAAGATTTGTTATCTATCTCCAACTCTATAACACTATTCTATTCCAGTAAAAGCCTGTATTAAAATTATATCAACTGAATTTCAAAATCAGCCAGCTGATGTTGTTTTCAAAAGACAATAAGACCATAAGACATAGGAGTGGAAGCAAGGCCATTCGGCCCATCGCGTCCACTCCGCCATTCAATCATGGCTGATGGGCATTTCAACTCCACTTACCAGCATTCTCCCCGTAGCCCTTAATTCCTCGAGACAACAAGAATCTATCAATCTCTGCCTTGAAGACATTTAGCGTCCCAGCCTCCACTGCACCTTGTGGCAATGAATTCCACAGGCCCACCACTCTCTGGCTGAAGAAATGTCTCCGCATTTCTGTTCTGAATTTACCCCCTCTAATTCTAAGGCTGTGTCCATGGGTCCTAGTCTCCTCGCCTAATGGAAACAATTTCCTAGCATCCATCCTTTCCAAGCCATGTATTATCTTGTACGTCTCTATTAAGTCTCCCCTTAATCTTCTAAACTCCAATGAATACAATCCCAGGATCCTCAGCCGTTCCTCATATGTTAGACCTACCATTCCAGGGATCATCCGTGTGAATCTCCGCTGGACACGTTCCAGTGCCAGTATGTCCTTCCTGAGGTGTGGGGACCAAAACTGGACACAGTACTCCAAATGGGGCCTAACCAGAGTTTTATACAGTCTCAGTAGTACATCGCTGCTTTTATATTCCAACTCTCTTGAGATAAGTGACAACATTGCATTCGCTTTCTTAATCACGGACTCAACCTGCATGTTTATCTTCAGAGAATCCTGGACTAGCACTCCCAGATCCCTTTGTACTTTGGCTTTACGAATTTTCTCACCATTTAGAAAGTAGTCTATGTCTGTCTTCTTTCAGTTACTTGGGTCATCTTTGGTCTTTTGCTGCAAAGATGTTTCATATGGAAAGGGTACCTTTGATAGAAAGTGTTTTGAGTGGCAGTCTCTCAATGGCAGTTACTTTCTGACTTACTCTCAAAATACCTGCTTCTTTATACCCCAAATGTCAGATCATCTTATTAGTTCGATGTTGGCAAAACAGTAAATTCAAAATCGATTGGGTTTAATATCCTGGAGCATAAACTGATATATGTGTGCATAAATTAATATGAACTTAGCTTAATGTCCTATGCATTTCACTATAATGGGGATAAGACTTAGAAAAAAAATGAAGCCATTATGATGGTTCATTTTTTCTTAAGGGGCGAGGTGGTTATGAAGTTGAAGGTGTGTAGTATACCTTTAAGAGATAGTGAAAGCTGTTTTGCACTGAGAGCTTGCAGGCACCTGTGATGTGACTGACTAGCAGTCTCAGAGTGTATTGGAAAATTGAAAATATGTAACATTTGACTGTGAAACAAGTACCTGAGTTTTGGTTGCTATGTTGACAACCATTCGAATTTAACCAATCAGAAAGTCATAGAGATGTACAGCATGGAAACAGTGCCTTTGGTCCAACTCGTCCATGCCGCCCAGTTATCCTAACCTAATCTAGTCCCATTTGCCAGCACTTGGCCATATCTCTCTAAACCCTTCCTATTCATATACCCATCCAGATACCTATATACCTATAAGAAAAAATAATCCATCATAATGAAAAGATGGCTTTATATTTTTCTAATTCTTGACCCCATTACAAAGAAATACATAGGACATTAATCTAAGTTCATATTAATTTCCACACACACATATATATAACATTGGTATCTGTTCAATCTTATCTATATTTTATCTTTAAATCCATGATAATGCATCTGCTATCACATTCTTATGACCTGCAACATGCGTAATTTGTAAATTCAAACTCTATAACATAAGATTCCAATGAAATAGTCTCATATACGTGCCTTTAAATCATTCCAAGAATGTGAGAGCATTGTGATCTGTGTACACAACTGTCTCTGACACAATGTTCATCACATGTGTGATGACGGTGTAGGGGTACAGTACCTTTAAGAGAGTTGAAAAGCTTGCAAGGACTTAGAGAAGCACACTTGGTTGAAACAGTTAGAGTAGCTAGATTGCCATGAGACAAAAAACAAATTCAAATTTGGCCAATCAGTTTAAATTATGACCAAATATCCCAAACTCCAATCAAATTTGAATTTAATGGTTTGATAATATTAGAAACAATGAAAAAATCCAATGTTTTAGGGGTATAAAACTGAATATTTTTGAATAGTTGAGAGAGAACTATCAAAAGACCAACAGATGTCAGCTGCTAGTTTAAGAGCTCTCATAAAAGTACCTGTCTGTAAAAGAAGCTTGTAGAGCAGAACATAGAAACTGACTTGGAGAGAGAATCTACAGAGAAAAATCTACAGAGGAAACTCGGCAAAGCTGGCTGGTTATGAAACGTGATTAATTTTCTTTTGTAAATCGTAATCAGGATTTTTTTAAAAATCGGACCAGTATTGTAGAGGGGGAGGTAAAAGACAGGGTTAAGAGAAAAGAGTTGTAAATAGTTGTTAGTTAATATTCTCTGTTAGACATAAAGAAATAAAATTATTAATTTTTACTTTCAGTAGTGAATTTTGGGATAATTTTAACAGATTACAGTACGGGGTGAATCTTTTCTGTGTTGTTGGTTTAAATTAGCAGTGGGGTTTACCCCACATCATAACACATAAACATTAAAATGTTGTAAGGCCAGTACCAAACTCAGTATTTCCTTTTCAATGGTAGAGTATTTTCTCTGGAGGGTGTTGAGTTTCTTTGAAAAGTAACCAACTGGCCATTCAATTCCATCATCATCTGACTAGCAGTGCAGCTCCAACTCCTCTCTCACAAGCATTGATTGCAACTTTAAAGCATTTCAAAAAATTGATGTAGCTAAAACTGGTGTGGTGGTTCATATTGTTTTTAAATTGTCAAATGCCTCCTAGTATTGTTCTGTCCACCAAAGATTTGTTTTCTTCTTCAGTAAACCTGTTAGTGGTGCCACCATGCTGTTGAAGTTTGGAACAAACTTTCATTAGAATCCACTTAGTCCCAAAAATTGAAGCACCTCTTTCTTCGAGATTGATCATGGAAATTCCTCGATGGCCTTCATCTTTGCGTTTCTTCCATAACCTTCAACCTTCCATGACCGGTGTTATATCCCAAGAACATCATCTCTGCCTTCGTGATTTCTGTTTTCTTTAAGTTTATTCCTAGTTTTGCTTCTCTTAATTATTCAAACATCACTGCCAATTGTACCATGTGATGTTTCCATGACTCACTAACGATCACTACATCATCCACATAAACTGCACAGTTTATTAACTCAGCCATACCTCTGTTCATGAGTCTTTGGAATGTGGCTGGTGCATTCTTTATTCCAAACAGCATCACTTTGAATTGATATAGACCATTTGGGATTACAAACGCAGAAACTTCTTTTGCTTTCTCTGATAAAAGTACCTGCCAATGACCGCGCAGTAAGTCCAACTTTGTGATGTAACTGGCCTGTCCAACTTTCTCTATACAGTTCTCTAATCTTGGTATTTGCATTGACCTTCTGATAGTCCACACAAAATCGCTGAGTCCAGTCAGGTTTGGGAACTAACACAACTGGTGAACTCCACTTGCTCTGAACCAGTTCAATGCTATCTTTGTTGAGCATCGCACCCACTTCTTTCTGGACCTGTGCAGCGTTGAAAGGATTAAGTCTGTAGGGGTGATGTTTTATCTACCTCATGCATAACAACAATATTCTTCCTCATCTTATTCCTGCGTATGTCCTCATAATGCTGTAATAAACATTTGAACTGCATTCTTTGCTTTTGAGACAGATAATTCACTAACCTATCCCACACCTCAAGGACTTCCTCATTCTTTAATGTATTTTGAGGCACATAAAACGCCACAGCATCTGGATTTGATTCCACACTCTGCGGGGCAGTAACTAACACTTGCTTCTCCAGTTCCCTATCTGTATTATGGTAAAGTTTCAACATATTCAATGACATACCTGACACAGTTCTTTTCCTGTCAGACATCTTTACCAGTTAGTTTTTCTCAATTTGATAGGGACCACTAAACCTGGCTTTGAAGGGATCGCCTACCATTGGTAAGAATATAATATGATATTCCCCCACGGGAAAATGTCTGAATTCCAGAGTTTTTGTCTGCCACCTACTTCATTTTATGCTGTGCCCACTTCAGGTGCTGTTTAACTCACTTACCCAATTTAATCTCTCCCTCACCTTCGATACATAAGCAAGTGTGAGATCTCAGACTTCAGTCCTGTCAATTTATCTTCAATGAATTTCAAAGGCCCTCTTACTTCATGTCCAAATAGTAACTCAAAGGGAGTAAACTGAGTAGATTCATTTGGGGCATCTCTAATGGCAAACAATATGAATGGAATACCTTTACCCCAGTCATTCGAGTAATCTTGACAGTATGCTCTTAACATGGTCTTCAGAATCTGATGTCACCTTTCCAAAACTCCTTGGGATTCTGGATGATACGCCCTTGATTTAAAGTGCTGTATGCCTAAGCTATCCATGGCATCCTTAAACAGCCTAACAGTAAACACAGACACATGGTCTGAATCTCTCTGGGTAGCCCATACCGCATAAAGAACACTATTAACTCTTCTCTACCTCTCTTTTTGACTGAATACTCAGTAATGAAATTGCCTCCGAAATCTGGTAGATATTCATTATGGTTAGCAAGTACCAGTTCCCACTTTTAGATTTTGGGCCGGGACCTACACTGTCAATTATAAACCTCTTGAAAGGTTGTTTGAATGTGGGAATTGGCATCAAAAGTGCTGGTTCTAGTACTGCCTGTGGCTTACCTACCATTTGGCATGAATGACAATGTATGGCAAAAGTTAACCACATCGTTATGTAGTTTAGGCCAATAGAAATGCTTTTGTATCTTAGCTTGAGTCTTCCTTACAACTAGGAGACCTCTGACTGTTACTTCATGTGCTACCTGTTACATTTCCTGTCTGCATGCTACCTGCAACACAATCTGCTGCACTTCTGCCCATTTCTTCTCTGCACTAACCTGCCATGGTCTCCATTTTCATCTTAGACTTCTATCTTTCAGATAATAACCCTCAGGAATATTCTCTGACTCCTTTTATGAGTGTGCATCAACATATCTTTTATTGTCTCGTCTTTCTGTTATATATCCATTAGCCTTTGAGGACTAATGCTTTGGCCTGACTCTCTGACTGTTCAGGTTTTTACTGCACCATGAGATCAAACAGAGTGTCCTCTAACTGAACCTGAACTTCTTCATCTTTCTCTTTAATTTTTGCTTTGTACTGTGATTTATGATAGTGGGATCTTGTTAATACAGTTTGGAAAAATTCCAGGGTATTTTTCTTTTAATTCCTCATTTCCCTGATCTTTCTTAGGCTTCTCCATGACAAGAGGTGTTACTTCCACCTTGGATCCTGCTAAATCATCCCCAAGAACAAACTGTATTACTGGAACTGACACTTTGTCAATCACTCCCACTGTTACTTTCCCAGTCTTGACTTAGCACACCAACCTGACTCCTTACACAGGTGAATGCTAAATTTCTGTCCATCTATCTGACAAAATTACCATTTTCTAAGGTAACAGGTCAGAAAGAGTGCATCTTACTATTAGAAACTGATTAAATCACGTATCTCTCAAAATTATAACTTTTTTTCCTTCTCCCCATGTTCTTTCTGAGTAAACTTCACCCTCAGAGGTGAATTCTTTTAGAGATCAGGTACTAATTCAATACCCAGCCACTGCCTAGGCTGTGCACACTCCTGCAGCTCCTTGACTTTCCTTGGGGTTTCTTTTAGTACTTTCACTAATGCCATTGGGTTAGATTCTTTTACAACTTTTCCACAGTGCCTTTCTTTACTGACCAACACTGACTTTACATGTCCCAGTTTACCACAGTGGAAACAAGTGAGGCCTTTCAGCTCCTTTTCACCCTCTTGGGCTTCTTTTTTAATCTGTGGTAAACTATCACTAGTAGTCTTTATCCTTTGTTTTGTAGTGTAGGATCTCCCCTTCTCCCAATTTCTATCCCTCACAGGATACAATTCTTGCCAGAAGCTAAACTTTGCCTTGTATACAAATGCATATTCATCTGCCATCTCTGCTGGTTTTCTCACTTCTTGAACTTTCTGTTTATCCACATGAATTCTTATCATCTCTGGAAGTGAGTTTTTAAACCCTTCCAGCAGAATAATCTCTTTTAGAGCCTCATAGGTCTTATCTATTTTTAAGGCCTGCACCCGTCTATCAAAATTACGATGTTTAATTCTTCAGAACTCAACGTAAGTCTGACCTGCTTCCTTCTTTGTTTTTGAAGTGCTGCATATATGCACCTGGTACCAATTTGAAAGCATTAAAAATAACAACCTCTTGACCCCTCATCTGACAGTGCTGCAAATACCTCACTAGCTTTGCCTACCAACTTACTCTGAACTAACACAAGTTCTCTGACTGCTCTATCTGCCAAGCCAATTTTCCAAATGAAATAAAGAAGACTTCAACATCTTTCTCATCAAAATGTGGCAGTGTTTTATCGTATTTATATATATCACTACTTTCTCTCTTCCCCTCCATCCTGTTAAGTTGAGTTTCCAACTAGCTGGGGCTGTTTTCTCTGGAGCATTGGAGGCTGAGGGGTGACCTTTTAGAGGTTAACAAAATTATGAGGGGCATGGTTAGGATAAATAAACAAATTCTTTTCCCTGGGGTCGGGAAGTCCAGAACTAGAGGGCATAGGTTTAGAGTGAGAGGGGAAAGATATAAAAGAGATCTAAGGGGCAAACTTTCACGCAGAGGGTGGTATGTGTATGGAATGAGCTGCAGAGGATGTAGTGAAGGCTGTACAATTGCAACACTTAAGAGGCATTTGGATTGGTATATGAATAGGAAGGGTTTGGAGGGATATGGGCCGGGTGCTGGCAGGTGGGACTAGATTGGGTTGGGATATCTGGTCAGTATGGACGGGTTGGACTGAAGGGTAAAAAGTGAGGTCTGCAGATGCTGGAGATCAGAGCTGAAAATGTGTTGCTGTTTAAAGCACGGCAGGTCAGGCAGCATCCAAGGAACAGGGAATTCGACGTTTCGGGCAAAAGCCCTTCATCGGCAATGAGGAAAATGTGTTCAGCAGGCTAAGATAAAAGGTAGCGAGGAGGGACTTGGGGGAGGGACGATGGAGATGTGATAGGTAAAAAGTGAGGTCTGCAGATGCTGGAGATCAGAGCTGAAAATGTGTTGCTGGTTAAAGCACAGCAGGTCAGGCAGCATCCAAGGAACAGGGAATTCGACGTTTCAGGCAAAAGCCCTTCATCAGGAATGAGGAAAATGTGTTCAGCAGGCTAAGATAAAAGGTAGGGAGGAGGGACTTGGGGGATTTTCCTCATTCCTGATGAAGGGCTTTTGCCCAAAACGTCGAATTCCCTGTTCCTTGGATGCTGCCTGACCTGCTGTGCTTTAACCAGCAACACATTTTCAGGGTTGGACTGAAGGGTCTGTTTCCATGCTGTACATCTCTATGACTCTAAGTCACAACTTCTGAAGTTCAAGTTCTCTCTCCTTTTCTCTTTCTTTTCTCTCTCTTTCTCTCTCCTTTTCTTCTCTCTCTTTCTCTTTGCTCAGCTAAGAACAATCTCTCTCTTTCTTTTTCCTCTCTCATGGATCTTCTTTCCCTTTCTTTATCTTCTAACTCCATTTTCCATAATTGTAATTTATGTTTTTCTAACTCGACTGCACTTGTCTGTTTCTCTGACACACGTAAGCGCTTGACTAACTCCCTTACAATGTCAGCTTTCCAATTGTCCCTGGTTAGATCTAATTGCTAACCTATTTGCTAATTCCGAAAGTAAGTCCTCCTTCTGTCTTTCTGAACTTTCTTGGCAAATTTGGGAATCATCTTCAAATCCCAGAACCTCTTCAGCAGTCTTAAGAGCGATTTCTCTCACATTTAATTTAACCAACCACAAGTGACCGAAATTAAACAAATTATCTCACCTACGTTTTATTTAAAGATCTAGGACACTAATCGGCAAGTGTTTAAATCTGCTGGGATCTTTTGTACCCCAAAATCTATTCAAATCTGTCCAATTTTTAAAAAAATTCATTCACAAGGTGAGAGTGTCACTGGCCAAGCCAACATTAATTGCCAGTCCCTAATTGCTCAGAGGGCAGTTAAAACATAGAACATAGAAAAATACAGCGCAGTACAGGCCCTTTGGCCCTCGATGTTGCGCCTACCCAAGCTCACCTAACCTACACTAGCCCACTATCCTCCATATGCCTATCCAATGCCCGTTTAAAATGCCCATAAAAAGGGAGAGTCCACCACTGCTACTGGCAGGGCATTCCATGAACTCACGACTCACTGAGTAAAGAATCTACCCCTAACATCTGTCCTATACCTACCTCCCCTTAATTTAAAGCAATGCCCCCTCATAATAGCTGACTCCATACGTGGAAAAAGGTTCTCATTGTCAACCCTATCTAAACCCCTAATCAGCTTGTACACCTCTATCAAGTCACCCCTAAACCTTCTTTTCTCCAATGAAAACAGCCCCAAGTGCCTCAGCCTTTCCTTATACGATCTTCCTACCATATCAGGCAACATCCTGGTAAACCTCCTCTGCACCCATTCCAGTGCCTCCACATCCTATGGCGACCAAAACTGCACACAATACTCCAGATGCAGCTGCACCAGAGTCTTGTACAACTGCAAAATGACCTTAGGACTCCGGAACTCAATTCCTCTACCAATAAAAGCCAATACGCTATATGCCTTCTTCACAGCACTATTTACCTGGGTGGCATCTTTCAGAGATCTGTGTACATGGACACCAAGATCCCTCTGCTCATCCACACTACCAAGTATCTGACCATTAGCCCAGTACTCTATCTTCTTGTTACTCTTACCAAAGTGAATCACTTCACACTTACCTACATTGAACTCTATTTGCCACCTTTCTGCCCAGATCTGCAGCTTATCTATATCCCGCTGTAGCCTGCCACATCCTTCCTCACTGTCAACAACTCCACTGACTTTTGTATCATCCGCAAACTTGCTCACCCAACCTTCTAGCCCCTCCTCCAGATCATTTATAAAAATGACAAACAGCAATGGTCCCAAAACAGATCCTTGCGGAACACCGCTAAGAACTGCACTCCAAGATGAACCTTTACCATCAACTACTACCCTCTGTCTTCTTCCAGCCAGCCAATTCCTAATCCAAACCTCTAACGCACCCTCAATGCCATACCTCCGTATTTTTTGCAGGAGCCTACCATGGGGAACATTAGCAAATGCCTTACTAAAATCCATATACACCACATCTACCGCTTTACCTTCATCCACCTCTTTCGTCACCTTCTCAAAGAATTTAATAAGGTTTGTGAGGCACGACCTGCCCTTCACAAAACCATGCTGACTATCCTTGGTCACATTATTCCTATCCAGATGTTTATAAATCCTATCCCTTACAATTCTCTCTAAGACTTTGCCCACAACAGAAGTGAGACTCACCGGCCAATAGTTACTATGGTTGTCCCTACTCCCATTCTTGAACAAGGGAACCACATTTGCTATCCTCCTGTCTTCTGGCACTATTCCTGTAGACAACGAGGACATAAAAATCAAGGTCAATGGCTCTGCAATCTCCTCCCTTGCTTCCCAGAGAATCCTAGGATAAATGCCATCAGGCCCAGGGGACTTATCTATTTTCACCCTTTCCAGAATTTCCAACACCTCTTCCCTACATACTTCAAAGACATCCATTCTAATTAATTGTGACTCAATATTCACATCGCAACAATGTCCTGTTCCTGATGAAAAGTATTTATTCAGTGTCTCTCCAATCTCTTCAGCCTCCACACACAACATTCCACTACTATCCTTGACTGGACCTATTCCTACCCTAGTGATTCTTTTATTCCTGACATACCTATAGAAAGCCTTTGGGTTTTTCCTAATCCTACCAACCAAGGACTTTTCATGTCCCCTCTTTGCTGCTCTTAGCTCTCTCTTTAGATCTTCCCTGATTACTTTATAACTCTCAATCGCCCCAGTTGAACCGGCACTCCTCATCTTTACATAGGCTGCCCTCTTCCCTTTAACAAGGGATTCCAATTCCTTATTAAACCATGGCTCCCTCACACGACCCTTTCTTCCCTGCCTGACAGGTACATACTTATCAAGAACAATCAATAGCTGCTCCTTGAACAAGCTCCACATATCGATTGTGCCCTTCCCTTGAAGCCTACTTTTCCAAGCCACACATCCTAAGTCATGCCTCACCGCATCATAATTTCCCTGCCCCCAGCTATAACTCTTGCCCTGCAGTGCACACTTATCCCTCTCCATCACTAGAGTAAAAGTCACCGAATTGTGGTCACTGTCCCCAAAGTGCTCACCTAACACCTGGCCTGGTTTGATGTCCAGAACCAAATCCAGTATGGCCTCACCTCTTGTTGGCCTGTCTACATATTGTGTCAGAAAACCCTCCTGCACACATTGGACAAATACCGACCCATCTAACGTACTCGAGCTATAGCTTTCCCAATCAATATCTGGAAAGTTAAAGTCTCCTATAACAACCACCCTATTACTTTCACTCTTCTCCTGAATCATCCTCGCAATCTTTTCTTCTACGTCTCTAGGAGGCCTGTAGAAAACTCCTAACAGGGTGACCTCACCTTTCCTATTTCTAACCTCACCCAAACTACCGCAGATGGCGAGTTTTCATCCATCATCCTTTCCACCGCTGAATTACTATCCTTGACAAGCAATGCCACACCTTCTCCCCTTTTACCTCCACCTCTGACCCTACTAAAACATTTAAACCCTGGAACCTGCAGCAGCAATTCCTGTTCCTGTTCTAACCATGTCTCCGTCATAGAGTCATAGAGAGGTACAGCACAGAAGCAGACCCTTCGGTCCAACTCGTCCATGCTGAACAGATACCCCAACTTAATCTAGTCCCACCTGCCAGCACCTGGCCCATATCCCTGAAACCCTTCCTTATTCATATACCCATCCAGATACCTTTTAAATGTTGCAATTATACCAACCCCCACCACTTCCTCTGACTCCTCATTCCATACACACAACCATCCTCTGCATGAAAATGTAGCCCCTTACATCCCTTTTATATCTTTCCCCTCTCACCCTAAACCTATGCCCTCTAGTTCTAGACTCCCCTGTTCCAAGGAAAAGTCCTTGTCTATTTGTCCTTTCCATGCCCTTCATGATTTTATTAACCTCTATGAAGTCACCCCTCATCCTCTGAAGCTCCAGGGAAAACAGCCCTTGCCTATTCAACTTCTCCCTATAGCTCAAATCCTCCAAACCTGGCAACATCCTTGTAAATCTTTTCTGAACTCTTTCAAGTTTCATAGCATTCTTCCAATAAGAAGATGACCAGAATTGCACACAATATTCCAAAAATGGCCTTAAACAATGTCCTGTACAGTCGCAACATGTCCTCCCGACTCTTATACTCAAAACTCTGACCAATAAAGGAAAGTGTACCAAATGCCTTCTTCACTATCCTATCTACCTGCAACTCAATGAACCTGTACTCAAAGGTCCCTTTGTTCAGCAATACTCCCAAGGACCTTACCATTAAGTGTATAAGTCCTGCTAAAATTAGCTTTCCCAAAACGCAACACCTCACATTTATCTAAATTAAACTCTATCTGCCATTCCTCAGCCCATTGGCCCATCTGATCAAGACCCCATTATATTCTGATGTAACCTTCTTCACTGTCCACTACACCTCCAAATTTTGGTGTTATCTGCATCTGTTATCTTACTAACCACACCTCCTACGTACATATTCCAATTTATATAAATGATGAAAATTAGTGGACCCAGCACCAATCCTGTGGCACTCCACAGGTCAGACGCCTCCAGTCTGAAAAGCAACCCTCCACCACCACCCTCTGTCTTGTACCTTCAATCCATTTCTGTATCCTTGCAAGCTAACCTCGTTAACCTCTCCCATGGGGAACCTTGTCGAACGCCTTATAAGTCCATATGCATTCTGTTCACCAGTCTGCCCTCATCAATCCTCTTTGTTACTTTTTCAAAAAAACTCAATCAGGTTCGTCAACCACATTGCTGTGGGTGTGGAGTCACACATAGGCTAGACTAGGTAAGGATGGCAAATTCCTTTCCTAAGAGGCATTAGTGAACCATGTGGGTTTTTCCAACATTCAAAACTTACAGTCTGCTGTGGTGAGATTTGAACACAAGTCTCCAGAATATTACCTGGAGTCTTTGGATTAACAGTCTCACAATAATACCACTAGACCATTGTCTCCCCATAATTCCTGTCTGGATCTGTCTAAACCTGTCCAAATCACAGACCCGAGCCCCCAAAATGTTACAACATGACAGTGAACCCTTCTGCTAATTAAACCAAACACCCAGAAAAGCTCACTTTGCCTCATAAAGTATGGGTGACAGAGAACTCCTAAATTCCACTATTTAAAGAAAAAATATCAATTTATTCTTTAATCCTAAAGGTGAACATTAGGCAATACTTATTTATAATTCTAAGCCTCCTTTCTCTTAAAGGTTTGTTAACTATCTCCAAATCTATAACAATGTACTGTTCAAATAAAAGCCTGCATTTAAATTACATCAACATAATTTCAAAACCACCCTGTTGTCATCAGTGTCTGTCTTCTTTCAGCTACAGATCTTTCTGGGTCATCTTCAATCTTTTGCTGCAAAGATGTTTCACATGAAAAAGGTATCTTTGATAGAAAGTGTTTTGAATGGCAGTCTCTCAGTGGCAGATGCTCTCTGGCTTTATACCCAAAACATCAGATAATCTCAGTGGTTCAATGTTGGCAAAACAGTAAATTCAAAATTCAGGGTTAATTCAGGGTTATAATTTAATCCTGGTGCATAATTTAACCCTGGAGCATATTTTAATCTGATTGGTTAAATTTCAATGATTGTCAACATAGCAACCAAAACTCAGGTGTTTGTTTCACATCCAAATGTTACATATTTTCAATTTTCCAGTACATTCTGAGACTGCTAGTCAGTCACATCACAGGTGCCTGCAAGCTCTGAGTGCAAAACAACTTTCACTCTCTCTTAAAGGTGCAGTACATGCCTTCAACTTCATAACATCTGTTCAGCTTTTCATTCTTGGGACCATTCTTGTGAACTTCCTCTGAATACACTCCATGGCCAGTACATCCTTCCTGAGATAGGGGGCCTAAAACTGTGCACAATACTCCAAATGTGGTCTCACCAGACATTTATAGTGCCTCAGAAGTACATCCCTGCTTTTATATTCAAGTTCTCTCAAAATAAATGCCATCATTGCAATTGCCTTCCTTACTACTGACTCAACCTGCAAGTTTACCTTGAGAGAATCCTGGACTAGAACTCCCAAGCCTCTTTGCACATGAGACTTCTGAATTTTCTCCCAATTTAGAAAATAGTCTAGGCTTCTATTCTACCGACCAACATGCATGACCTCATACTTTCCCACTTTGTACTCTATCTGCCACTTCTTTGTCCACTCTCCTAACCTGTCCAAATACTTCTGCAGGTTCTCCACCTCAATGCTACCTGTCCCTCTATCTATCTTTACATAATCTGCAAACTTAGCCAGAAATCACTCACTGCAGTCATCTAGATTGTTAATGTATAAAGTGAAAAGTTGTCGTCCTTCCACTGAATCTAGTGGAACATCACTTGTCACTGGCTGACATCTTGAGAAGGACCATTTTATCCCCACTCTCTGTAAGACAGCCAAGTTTCTGTCCATGCGAGCACCTTGCGTCTAACATGATAGGCCCTTATCTTGCAAAGTAGCCTCCTGTGTGGCACCTTGTCAAAGGCTTTCTTGAAGTCCAAGTAGATAACTTCCATTGGCTCTGCTTAGTCTAATCTGCTCATTACATCCTCAAAAAATTCTAGCCAATTTGTCAAGCATGATCTCCCATAATGAAATCATGCTGACTTTGTCCTATTTTACCAGATACTTTGAAGTATTCAGAAATCTCATCCTTCACAATGGATTCCAGAATCTTATATATGACTGAGGTTAGGCTAATCTGTCTGTGGTTTTCCGCATATTCATTTTTTAAACAGGGGTATCACATTAGCAAGTTTCTAGTTCCCTGGGATCCTTCCTGATTCTGGTGATTCCTGAAAGATCACCACTAACGCTTCTACTACTAAGTCTTCAGCTATCTCCCTTAGAACTCTGGGATGTAGTCCATCTAGTCCACATGATTTATCCACACACATCCTATCAGTTTTTCTAGCACTTTCTCCTAGGTGATGGCCACCATACCTAGCTGTTCCCCCTTACTCGCTTGAATTTTTGTATATTATTCATGTTACGACACAGGGTAAACCCATCTGCCAATTTAAAGCTAGCAACACAGAAAAGATTTCTCCCCTGCAGTAATATATGAAAATTCGAGAGGCCAAGAACTATTTAAAGTAAAAATTAACAACTTTGTTTCTTAAATTATAACAGAGAGTAATTAACTAACAACTATTTACAACTCCTTCCTCTAACCTACCTTTTACCTTCCCCTTCTACAATACTAGTCTGATAAAATTCCTGATTAAGGTTTACAAAACAAAACTTCTTATCTCAAAACTAGGCAGCCTTCGGTTCTTCTCTGTATTCCTGTCTTCTTTTCTTCTTCTTGAGGATTCTGCTTCATAGGTTACTGATCGATAGAGGTACTTTTAAGAGAGCTATTTTTCAGGCAGTCTTTACATGTTGGTAGATTGGCAGTTCTCATCTCAATTATTCAATTTTCCCCAGTCTTATATGTTCAAAGCATTGGATTGCATCATTGGCTTTTAAGATTGTCAATATACTCAATTCAAGCTTGATTGGAATTTGGTATTTTTAGGGTGTACTTTAAACTGATTAGCCAAATTTGAACTTGTTTTTTTTTCACAGCAACTCAGCCAGAACTATCTGTTCTGAACCAAATGTTACATTGTAAAGTCTCAGGGTGCTTGCCAAGTCCTTCACTCTCTTAAAGGTACAATAAACTTCTACACCTTCGTAACACTCATGTCTTCCATTGTGAAGCCATTTCCTTGTTCCCCACTATTACCAATCCTGCGTCATTTTTCAATGGCCCAATGTCTACTTTTGCCTCTTTTCCCCTTTTTATATCTAAAGAAACTCCTACAGTCTTCCTTTATATTACTGGCTAGCTTAAGCTCATATTTAATCTTCTTCCTCCTTATTTCTTTTTTCATTGCCCTCTGTTGGTCTTTGTAAGCTTCCTCTGGTTTCTCACTGCTCTTCCCCACATTATATATTTCCTCTTTTGCTTTTATGCTATCCTTGACTTCCTTAGTCAGCCATGGTTGCCTCATCCTCCCTGTACCATGTTTCTTTTTACTCAGGAAGAATCTCTTCTGCTTCTCCTGACTTATTCCCAGAAGCTGCTGCCATTGCTATTCCACTATCTTTCCTGCTCGGCTTCTCTCCCAGTAAATTCTACCCAGCTCCTCCCTCAGCTTCCGAAGTTGCCTTTATTCAGCTGTAATACCGTTACCTCTGATTCTATCTTCTCCCTCTCAAATTGCAAAGTAAATTCAGTCATATTATGATCACTGTCTCCTCAGGGCTTCTTCACCTTAAGCTCCCTTATCAAGTCTGCCTCATTGCACAACACTAAATCTAATATTGCCTGTTCCATGGAGGGCTCCACTACAAGCTGCTCCAAAATGCCATCTTGTAGATATTCCGCAAATTATTTTCTTACAATCCACTACCAACATGATTTTCCCAGTCCACCTGCATACTGAAATTTCCCATGATCACTGTAACTTTGCCTCTCCTACATATCTTTTCTATCTCCTTGTCTATCTTGTACCTCAGCTCCTGACTACTGTTTGGTTGCCTGTACATAAATCCAATTATGATTTTTCTTTTATTTTGTGGTTCCACAGTTCTACCCAAACAGATTTCACACCATCTGGCCCGACTTCGTTTCTTACTCCTGATTTAATTTTATTTCTTTCCAACCAGGCAACCGCACCTCCTCTGCCCACCTGCCTACCTTTTCGATAGGATGAATATTGGGATTCTGGATATAGTGATTGAGGAACATTACCATTTAGCTTTGGTCAATAGGTCCAAAGTATTTTTCCCTATGTTAATGGTAACAAGGACTCCCAGCTGGATAGACAAACTGACCATCATATAGGACAATATTCCAGTAGGTAGAATAAAAAGTAATGTAATGATAGCAACAATATAATTAAGAGGCTGGCTACTGTTTTCAGCAGTGCTGAAGATTGTGTTTTCTATTCAGTGCTTGTCTTAAAGACATCACCTTGTTGCTAAAACTACATTTAAAGAATAAAGAAGAACAAAGAAAATTTACAGCCCAGGAACAGACCCTTCGGCCCTCCAAGCCTGAGCCAATCCAAATGTACTGTCCTAACCAAAGAAGTAAGGGGAAGATCTGTTTGTCAAAGTCCACATGATCACCAATGATATATGTAGAACATATATTTTTTTCTGTTGGAAAATTTTAGCGAGTTATGATTCAATTTAAAATTCATGAATCTCAAAACCTCAATTTTTGAAATATTACCTGGACCATTTACAAAATGCATAGAGGCAAGCAATTAATGTGTGGCTTGAGGAGTGACATATGTGATGTGTGATAAGTGATCTTGATTCATGGGAGGCTGATAGCAGAACATGGAGATGAAGGAACTGTTCTGTTGGGATGAGCTCCACTTCAATTGGGCTGCATTCAGCATCCTGCCGAGTCATAAAAAGTCACCACAATCCGACAGAAGTATAGGGCTGATCACTCATTAGAGAGAGAGAGAGAACTGGTTGTCTCAGGAGAGGGTTGAGAGGGATAGTCCTTCACAGTAACCTCAGCAGTGCAAGAATTGAACATGTGCTGTTGGCATCATTCTGCATTATATACCAACCGATCACCAACTGAGTTAATCAACTTTGAATCATAATAACTACAGTACTGGGCAGGGTTTTGAATTAAAAGGGTTGTGCGGGAGACTGTTGAGAAATCAGGAGAAGGGAAATTTTGAAATTTAATCAGAAAGATCAAGACAATAGAGAAGTGAAGTGATTTGGATAAAATGAGGGCGAATGGAATGGGAAGAGACAAGGATAGATACTAGAATATCAATGAATAATGTACAAACAAGGAATAGTGATTCAAAAAATAAGATTAAAGGCTTTGCAAAGCATTCATAACAATATAACTAATGACCCAAATAAAGATAAGTGGGTTTGATATATAACAACATGATTGCAAGGTGACCAAAGTTGAGCAATGATTTGGAGATAGGGGAAAGTGAGGACTGCAGATGCTGGAGATCAGAGCTGAAAATATGTTGCTGGAAAAGCACAGCAGGTCAGGCAGCATCCGAGGAGCAGGAGAATCGACATTTCGGGCATGATCCCTTCTTCAGGGCTCATTGTTCCTGAACAATGATTTGGAGATGCCAGTGTTGGACATGGGTATACAAAGTTAAAAATCACACAACACCAGGTTATAGTCCAATAGGTTTAATTGGAAGCACACTAGCTTTCGGAGTGCCGCTCCTTCATCAGGTGGCTGTGGAGGGCACAGTTGTAAGGCATAGAATTTATAGCAAAAGTTGAGCAATATATTCCAGGGTATTTATTATTTTGAATGGAAAACAAGCAGGAGTAACTTTGATAATAAAGGATGATTTTAAAGTAGTAAGAAAGGATCTTGTTTCAGATGTTCAGGAATTAGAATTAGAAGAACAATCAGTTTAGGTGAAGATAAGAAATCATAAATCAGAAAATGCTGGTGGGAGTAGTTTATAGATCTTCTTACAGTAGTTATACCATTGGGCAGAGCATTAAATAAGACATAATTGGGAGCTTGTACCAAACGTAAACAATAATCAGAAAAGAATTATTCCTTTATATCAGCTGAATAACGAAGCTACCATATATACTCAAATATAGATCGATTTCATATATAAGTCAACCCCTTATTTTGGCCAAACAAATCTTGTAATTTTCATATACTGATGTATGAGTCGACTATCGTTTTCAGAGCTCTCTTTTTGACCATGCATGCAGCCTTAAAGGGCATGATTTGCACATTTCTGATTCAAATGCAATAAGACCATAAGAAAAAAGGAGTGGAAGTAAGGCCATTCAGCCCATTAAGTCCACTCCGCCATTCAATCATGGCTGATGGACACTTCAATGCCACTCACCCGCACTCTCCACATATTCTTTAATTCCTTGCAAGGTTAAGAATTAATCTCTGCCTTGAAGACATTTGAAGTCCCGGCTTCCACTGCGCTCTGTGGTAGTGAATTCCACAGGCCCACCACTCTCTGGCTGAAGAAATGTCTCCTATTTCTGTTCTAAATTGACCCCCTCTAATTCTAAGGCTGTGCCCATGAGTCCTAGTATCCCCACCTGATGGAAACAATTTCCCAGTGTCCACCCTTTCTAAGCCATGCATTATCTTGTAAGTTTCTATTAGATCTCCTCTCAACCTTCTGAACTCTAATGAATACAATACCAGGATCCTCAGCCGTTCATCGTATGTTAGGCCTACCATTCGAGGGATCATCCATGTGAATCTCTGCTGGACATGCTCCAGTGCCAGTATGTCCTTCCTGAGGGGTTGGTCCCAAAACTGGACACGGTATTCTAAATGGGGCTTAACCAGAGCTTTATAAAGTCTTACTAGTACCTCACTGCTTTTACATTCTAACCCTCTTGAAATAAATGACAAGTGGAAAGAGATAGATACATGCCACAGGTCAGGAGTTATCGATGGGGCAAGGGCAATTATAATGCAATTGGGCAAGAATTAGGATCCGTAGAATGGGGTAGCAAAATGCGGGGGATGCAGACAATGGAAATGTGGAGCTGGTTTAAGGAACGGATATTGAGCGTCCTTAATAGATATGTCCCTGTCAGGCAGGGAGGAAGTGAGAAGATAAGGGAACCGTGGTTTACATCAGAAATTGCATCTCTTGTTACGAAGAAGAAGAAGGAAGCTTATGTGTTGATGAGGCAAGATGGTTCAGATGAGGTGATGGAGAGGTACAGATCAACTAGGAATTATTTAAAGAGACAGCTAAGAAGAGCAAAGAGAGGACATGAACAGTCTTTAGCAAATAGAGTAAAGGAGAACCGTGAAGCTTTCTATGGGTATGTGAGGAATAAAAGGATGATTAGGGGAGGAATAGGGCCAATCAAAGACAGAAGTGGGAAGTTGAGTGTGGACCCTGTGGAGATTGGAGAGGTGCTAAACGAACATTTCTCATAGGTTTTCACTCAGGAAAAGGAGAATATTGTTGAGGAGAAGAATGAAGTACAAGATATTAGATTAGAAAGGATCGAGGTTAGTTACGAACAGGTGTTATCAATTCTGGAAGGAGTGAAAATAAACAAGTCCCCTGGGCCGGAAGGGATTTATCCGAGGATTCTCTGGGAAGCTAGGGAGGAGATAGCAGAGCCTTTGGCTTTGGTATTTAAGTCGTCATTGTCTATCAGAAGACTGGAAGATTGCAAATGTTGTGCCCTTGTTCAAGAAGGGCAGTAGAGATGACCCAGGTAATTATAGACTGGTGAGCCTTACTTCTCTTGTAGGAAAGGTTTTGGAAAGGATTATAAGAGATAGGATTTATAATCATCTAGCAAGCAACAATTTGATTTCAGATAGTCAACATGGTTTCGTCATGGGCAGGTTGTGTCTCACAAATCTCATTGACCTTTTTGAGAAGATGATCAAGCATGTAGATGAGGGTAGGGCAGTTGACGTGGTATACATGGACTTCAGTAAAGCCTTTGATAAGGTTCCACATGGCAGGCTGTTGGAGAAAATGCAGAGGCATGGGATTGAGGATGATTTAGCAGTTTGGATTAGAAACTGGCTTTCTGAAAGAAGGCAGCGAGTGGTGTTTGATGGAAAATATTCAGCCTGGAGTCCCGTTACTAGTGGTGTGCCACAAGGATCTGTTTTGGGACCACTGCTGTTTGTCATTTTTATAAATGACTTAGACACAGGCATAGGTGGATGGATTAGTAAATTTGCAGATGACACTAAAGTCAGTGAAATAGTGGACAGTGTGGAAGAATGTTACAGGTTGCAGGGGGACTTGGATAAACTGCAGAATTGGGCTGAGAGGTGGCAAATGGAGTTCAATGCAGCTAAATGTGAGGTGATGCACTTTGGGAAGAATAACAGGAAGGCAGAGTACTGGGTTGATGGAAAGATTCTTGGTAGTGTGGATGTGCCGAGGGATCTTGGAGTCCATGTACATAGTTCCCTGAAAGTTGCCACCCAGGTGGATTGTACTGTTAAGAAGGCATACGGTGTGTTAAGTTTCATTCATAGAGGGATTGAGTTCCGGACCGCAATATCATGCTGCAACTATACAAAATGCTGGTGTGGCCACACTTGGAATATTGTGTACAGTTCTGGTCCCCATATTTCAGGAAGGATGTAGAAGCATTGGAAAAGGTGCAGAGGAGATTTACCAGGATGTTGTCTGGTCTGAAGGGAAGGTCTTATGAGGAAAGGCTGAGAGACTTTAACCTGTTCTCATTGGCAAGGAGAAGGCTAAGAGGGGATTTAATAGAGGCATACAAGATGGTCAGACGATTAGATAGGGTAGACAGTGAAAGTCTTTTTCGTAGGATGATGATGCCAGCGTACGAGGGGGCATAACTACAAATTGAGGGGTGATAGATTTTAAGACAGATGTCAGAGGCAGGTTCTTTACACAGAGAGTGGTAAGGGCATGGAATACCCTACCTGCTCATGTAGTCAACTCAGCCACATTAGGGAGATTTAAATAGTCCTTAGATAATTTTGGATGATTTTGGGATAGTGTAGGGGGATGAGCTGAGAATAGTTCACAGGTTGGCACAACATTGAGAGCCGAAGAGCCTGTTCTGCGTTGTAATGTTCTATGTTCTATTATATTTACTTTCTTAATCATGGACTCAACCTGCAAGTCAACCTTTAGAGAATCCTGTACTAGCACTCCCAGATCCCTTTATACTTCGGCTTTATGAATTTTTTCACCGTTTATAAAATAATACATGCCTGTGTTCTTTTTTCCAAGTGCAAGACTTCACATTTGCTCACATTGAATTTCATCAGCCATTTCTTGGACCATTCTCCTAAACTGCCTAAATCTTTCTGTAGCCTCCCCACCTCCTCAGAACTACCTGCCTGTCCACTAACTTTGAACTTCACCAATTGCCCCCAGACTCTTCATCCAGATCATTTATATATAAAGTGAACAGCGGGGGCCTCAACACTGAACGCTGTGGGACACTACTTGTCTCCAGCTGCCATTCTGTCAGACAGCCAATTCTCAATCCATGCCAGTAGCTCACCTTGAGCACATGGGCCTTACTCAGCAGGCTCCCATGAGGCATCTTATCAAAGGCCTTTTGGAAGTCTAGGTTGATAACATCCACCTGGGTCATCACATGTTACATGCACCAGGATATATTTGGGTAACACGATTTTCAAAACATTAAATTGAATGTTGATAATGTATATATTTATTTTGTGATATTTACATACATATATTTGATCTGTGCATGCAACTATCTACTTTATGGGAGCCTGCGACCTTGTATTCCCACTGTTACTTTGATTTCTTAAATATAGGTGTTGTGTACGGTTGTGCTCTGAACATATTGTAAAACTCCCCCAATTTTTTCTGACAAAATGGCATCATGAAGAAAAGAGTATACAGCACAGTTTAAACTTTAACTTATTGAGGTTGCTGAGAAAAACAACAATAGCGTAGCTGCAAGGGCCTGTGTTTCTGGAAAAACACGTCCGAGATTGGAGGAGAAAAGCCACACAGTTAAAAGCTATGCCAAAACAGAAGTATGCCGACCAAGGAAAGCCTAACAAGTGGCCACAAAGGTTGCTACCTGGGTAATTCAGTGTCGTCAGAACGGAAGCATAGTGACTCGACAATGCATAAGAATTTGTGCCAAAAAGGAGTTAAAAAAGATTGATTCAGTAATTTCAAAGCCAGTGCTGGATGGTCCAGTAGGTCCATGAAGATATGATTTAGTGCTTAGACAGAAAACCAAGATTGCCCAATGTCTACCAGCAGAACTTAATGACAAGTTAATTGAGTTCCATTGCTTTGTAATCAGAATTCGGAAGAAAAAAGGGTGCAGACTCTCATGCATCGGCAATATGAACGAGATCCCAATGAACTCTGATGTGGCAGGGAACAGAACTGATGACAAGATTAGTGCAAAAACAGTTTTAATTAAGACTACTGGCCATGAAAGGAGTCAATTCACTGTGGCACTTGGTTGTGTGGCAAATGGAACAAAGTTAAAACCTATGGTGATTTTTAAGCAGAAAGCACGTCCAAACAGAAATTTCTGAAAGGCATTGTTGGCCTAGTCCATGGAAAAAAGGTGAATGGATGAAAGTGGCTGCAAGAATTGGACTGGGAGATCTGGAATATGCAACCAGGTGGACTTAGAAAGGCAAAAAGCTTACTGGTTTGGGATATGTTCAGATCACACAGAGTGAAAAGTGTTATCAGTGAACTTTTGAGCTAAAATACTAACATTGAAATAATTCCTGGAGGCCTTACAAACATGGTACAGCCACTGGATGTTAACATCAATAAACTTTTTAAGGCTTAGAAGAAATGGAACACTTGGATGCAAGTAGGGAAAAAAGCTTCACAAAGGGTGGCAACATGCGTGCTCCATTACTTGCAACTGTATGTGTGTGGATTGTTGAGTCCTGGAAGATGAGGAAAACTGAAATTATTGTGAAAGCCTTCAAAAAATGTGGAAAATGTATTACTTTAGATGGTACGGAGGATGGTTATTTACGGTCAGATGGAAGTGATGAAAAATCATTTGATGATCCCCTTGAGACTGCAGATGATGATCTATATGACGATATGCTTGATCCAGATGATGGAATGGTTTATTAAGTGGTGCATGTGATGAGGACAGTGAATTTGAAGGATTCTAATGGGACTTTTGCATGTAACTTTTTGTTTTAAGCAGCTATCCCATAATATCTGTGATATACAATGTGAAGAGTCATTTGCTGTGAATATCAGTTTTTTGATGCAAAGTGTTTACCATATACTATTAATAGTTTCATGTGGTCTTTTCAAATAAAATATTATCAGTCTTTTTTTGTTTTTATTTCATGAATTGTGTATTGTACAAATACCCTCGGTAGATGGCCTGACACCAGCTGGTATGTTTATTAACATTGTACATATATGTATACCTACATGCACTTGATGTACTCGTGACTGGAATATGGTACAACAGTACTTTTGACCATAGCAAGTAGAATGGAGACAGTTATTTTGTAAATAGATATTCAATAATGACTATAATTATGTTTCCTTTGCTGTTTATTATTTTATATAGAGATCTGGCTCTTGTTTGTCCATTTTTTGACTCCTTTCATGCATGAATTTCATCCCCTCAAAAACAGTACGTCATGTATTAATCGACCCTCTAATTTCACCTTAAATAAATGATCTTCAAAATTCAACTTATACATGAGTTTATAGAGTAAAAATTCAGTGTGGAAATATCATGGCCAACAATGGATATTAAGGATTACATTAGATGAAAATAATAAGCTTATAATACTGCAAGGATAGCGGCTAGCTTCAAGATTGGCACGTGTTCAAAGTCCAGCAAATAGTGTCTAAAAAGTAGATAAATAGGAAAAGAAACGTAGAGAGAGAACCAGGAAGGATTATAAAGAACCAGTAAGAGTTTTTATATGTGTTGTGCTACTATCTATAAAGACAAGGGCAGCAGTTACATGAGAACACCATCATGTGCAAATGTTTTTTTTAAAGCCTTATTAACTTTGAAATGTTTCTATGCCTTTCTGACTTCTGCTTTCTTTGTCAACATAGAAGGAATGTACCTCCACATACAATCAAACAGGAAACTCCTCAACTTACTGACTTAAGCCTTACTGACCTGGAAATATATCACATTCCTACACTCTTACTAGATTAAAATCCTGGATCTCCCTCCCTTATGACATGTGGGTGTATCAACAGCAAATGGACAGTGAGAGCAGGCAGGGACAAAACAAAAACAAGCTAGGATTGATAAATTAAACTGCATTTGTTTCAATTTTTGATTAGGGATAGCATTACAGCTGTATTGAGGGAGGACACTCCCAGAAATATATGCAGCGAAGTTATTTGAGTGGAACTGAGAAATAAGAAAGGAATGATCACCTTATTGGGATTGTACTATAGACCGCCTAATAGTCAGAGGGAAATTGGGAAACAAATTTGTAAGGAGATCTCAGTTATCTGTAAGAATAATACGGTGGTTATGGTAGGGGATTTTAACTTTCCAACCATAGATTGGGACTGCCATAGTATTAAGGGTTTAGATAGAGAGGAATTGTTAAATGTGTACAAGAAAATTTTGTGATTCAATATGTGGATGTACCAACTCAAGAAGGTGCAAAACTTGACCTACTCTGGGGAAATAAGGCAAGGCAGGTGTCAGTGGGAGAGCACTTTGGGGTCAGTGACCATAATTCTATTAGTTTTAAAGTAGTGATGGAAAAGGATAGATGAGATTAATAATGGTTTTGCTTCTTTAATAATAATCTGTAATGAAATCCAATATGGGATGTACATATTAAAGACCCGAAACCAGCAAATCATTTCTAAAAAATGAAAGACTTAACAATACAGGTTTCTTCAATGTGTCGTTGTATCACTGTCATCTTTTGATATAAATTCTGTGTCTTATGGTCCTGCTTCACAACCACCTGACGAAGAAGCAGCACCTCGAAAGCTAGTGCTTCCAAATAAGCCTGTTGTACTATAATCTGGTGTTGTGTCATTTTTAATTTCGTCCACCCGGTCCAACACCGGCTCCTCCAAATCAAAATAATCTTGCACAGTCTTCATTCCAGTAATGGAGTACTGTATATTTCTTTAAAAAGTTATATGGCTTTTGAAGCTTACTAGCTTCTTCAATTTTGTGATTCATCAGATCTACGGTGTTCACGTGCACACGTACGTCTCTGCTTTTATATTTGAAAAACAGCGGCTGAAGTGTTTGCCTCAGCATTTTTGCTTGACATGCTAAGATGAAAATGTCCGAATTATCTCCTTTTATTTTTTGCTGTCACATTTCCAACTGTTAAATTTTGTTTCTTGTTTTGCAAGGGGTTTTTGCTTGTTGCCCCTTTAACCTTTAACCCCTGGCCTTCTCCATGGAAACCAAAATGGCTCCCGGACAACAGAGACGCGCAGCCGGCTAGAATGAGCAGTCGGCGAAATGGCCTCTAAACAGGGGAACCGATAAAATACCTAACCTGGTCTGGGAGACGCAACAGGTGAGCAGCTGGAGGTCAGGTGGTTGACTGACTGACTGGATATTTGTAAACTTTACTTTCTCCATGTGGACTGTTGAAGCAGCGGAGGGTTGGAGACATGGAGTGGTCGACCTCCCTTTCCTACCGTGGGGACTCTGTGAGTGAGACAGCGGCATAGAAACCGCCGTCCCATTAGCCACGAGTTGGCGCCGCTCCAGCCATTTCATTCACTTTAAATCTTGGCCCATCCAGTCTCTGGGTGTGATCTGGTCCACATTGCCATGGGTCAAGTTGTGTCAACTCAAAACGCCTAATGTTACTTGGTTTGAAGGCGGCTTCTAATCTCTTCCTCCTGGATACTTTTGTGGTGAAATAGTTATTTGTTACTAGGAGAAAGTGAGGACTGTAAATTCTGGAGATCAGAGCTGAAAAATGTGTTGCTGGAAATGCGCAGCAGGTCAGGTAGCATCCAAGGAACAGGAGAATCGACGTTTCGGGCATAAGCCCTTATTCAGGAATGAGGAGGGTGTGCCAAGCAGGCTAAGATAAAAGGTAGGGAGGAGGACTTGGGAGAGGGGTGTTGGGAATGCGATAGGTGGAAGGAGGTTAAGGTGAGGGTGATAGGCCGGAGAGGTTGGGAAGAAGATTGCAGGTCAAGAAGGTGGTGCTGAGTCCGAGGGTTGGGACTGAGAAAAGGTGGTGGGTGGGGAAATGGGGAAGCTGGAGAAATCTGCATTCATCCCTTGTGGTTGGAGGGTTCCTAGGCGAAAGATGAGGCGCTCTTCCTCCAGGTGTCATGTTGCCATGGTCTGGTGATGGAGGAGTCCAAGGACCTGCATGTCCTTGGAGGAGTGGGAGGGGGAGTTGAAGTGTTCAGCCACAGGGCGGTTGGATTGGGTTGGTTAGTGCGGGTGTCCCAGAGGTGTTCTCTGAAACGTTCCGCAAGCAGGCGGTTTGTCTCCCCAATGTATAGGAGGCCACATCGGTTGCAGCGGATGCAGTAAACGATGTGTGTGGAGATGCAGGTGAATTTGTGGCAGATATGGAAGATCCCTTGGGGCCTCGGAGGGAAGTTGCGGGGGGAGCGCAAGTTTTGCATTTCTTGCGGTTGCAGGGGAAGGTGCCGGGAGTGGAGGTTGGGTTGGTGGGTGTGTGTGGACCTGACAAGGGAGTCGCAGAGGGAGTGGTCTTTCTGGAATGCTGATAGTTATTTGTTACGCCAATTTAAAGACATTTCTGACCAGACAAATGCAGTAATACAATTGCAGACTATTATCCTTCTGTGAACGTTTATTATGAATCGAGCAAAACCTCAATGTATTTGTACCTATGCAATGCTTTAAATGTTTCTGTGTACTGAATAATTGGTATTACCTAATATACTTTGTATATTTGCAAGTATTACAGTTCCATTCGTCAACGGGAACCTGCATAGTGTCTGTGAGAGAGTGCGTAAAATAGAATAGCAAGCAAAAATTGAACTTCGAGGAAGTGATTGTTTATGTGGATTTTTATTAGGCTTCAACATAGAGAGCAGGCAATACCAGAGGAAGGGAATACCAGAGGAAGACTAAGTTAAAATTAGAGACTCTGCAGGAACAACAAACTGAAGTGAGGAGATTGCAACATGATTTTATGCCTAAAGGAGCATGGGGTGAGATTGCAAAAAGTACTTTAAATTTGATGGACATTTTAATTCCTTTGAAAATGAGAGTCAGAATGGATAGATGAGAATGTGGTGTTGGTTAAATGGAACAAAATATTGGAATATATTGTAAGTTGGTATCTGAAGCTGTGAAGTAGGATGCAATTCTGATGATTTTTTTGTGATCGCAAGTCAGATCGAATGGATCAGTTGGAGAGACAGTTAGAAGCAATGAGAAATTTGCAACAGCAACAGTATGTGATGGATGGCTGTTATAGGAAGGGGATGAAAGTCTCACATACAGTCACATAGATGGGTTAACTCCAGGAAAGGTAAGAGAGGTAGGCAGCTAGTGCAGGAGTCTTCTGTGGCTATACCCATTTCAAACAAGTATGCTGTTTTGGAAAATATAGGGGTGATGGATCCTCAGGAATGTAGCACGAACAGCCAAGTTTCTGGTATTGAGACTGGTTCTAATGCAATGAGGGGTACGTTGGGTTCCAAGAGATCAATTGTTTTAGGGAATTCTCTAGTCCGAGGTACCGACAAAAGTTTCTGTGGCCAGCAGTGAAAAATCATCAGAATGGTGTGTTGCTTCCCTGGTGCCAGGATCAAGGATGTCTCGGAGAGGGTGCAGAATGTTCTCAAGTGGGAGAGGAGCCAGCAAGAGGTCATTGTCCACATTGGAACCAACGACATGGGAAGGGAAAAGGTTGAAATTTTGAAAAGAGATTACAGAGGGTTAGGCAAGAATTTAAAAAGGGGGTCCTCAAGAGCAGTAATATCTGGATTACTCCTGTGCTATGAGCTAGTGAGGGCAGGAATAGGAGGATAGAGCAGATAAATGCATGGCTGAGGAGCTGGTGTAGGGGAGAAGGATTCACATTTTTGGATCATTGGAAGATATTTTGGGGTAGAAGTGACCTGTACAAGAAGGGCGGATTGCACCTAAATTGGAAGGGGATTAATATACTGGCAGGGAGATTTGCTAGAGCTGCTTGGGAGGATTTAAATTAGTAAGGTTGGGGTGTGGGATGCAGGGAGATAGTGAGGAAAGCGATCAATCTGATACTGGTACAGTTGAGAACAGAAGCAAGACAAACAGTCAGGGCAGAAAATGTGTTGCTGGAAAAGCGCAGCAGGTCAGGCAGCATCCAAGGAGCAGGAGAGTCGACGTTTCGGGCATGAGCCCTTCTTCAGGAAGCTCCTGATTTTTAGCTCTGATCTCCAGCATCTGCAGTCCTCACTTTCTCCTTCCAAGCAGGCAGGGAGAAGGTAGGACTAATAAATTAAACTGCATTTATTTCAATGCAAGGGCCTGACAGGGAAGGCAGAAGAACTCTGGGCATGTTTAGGAACATGGGACTGGGATATCATAGCAATTACAGAAACGTGGCTCCGGGATGGGCAGGACTGGCAGCTTAATGTACCAGGATACAAACGCTACAGGAAGGATAGAAAGGGAGGCAAGAGAGGAGTGGGAGTGGTGTTTTTGATCAGGAATAGCATTACAGCTGTGCTGAGGGAAGATATTCCCAGAAATACATCCAGGGAAGTTATTTGGGTGGAACTGAGAAATAAGAAAAGGATGATCACCTCATTGGGATTGTATTATAGACCCCTGAATAGTCAGAGGGAAATTGAGAAACAAACATGTAAGGAGATCTCAGCTCTCTGTAAGAATAATAGTGGTTATTGTGGGG
The DNA here is from genome assembly GCF_020745735.1 of Hemiscyllium ocellatum. NCBI lineage: Eukaryota > Metazoa > Chordata > Chondrichthyes > Orectolobiformes > Hemiscylliidae > Hemiscyllium > Hemiscyllium ocellatum. The sequence continues at coordinate 86,414,065 of NC_083408.1, forward strand.
GATTTTAACTTTCCAAACATAGACTGGGACTGCCATAGTGTTAAGGGTTTAGATAGAGAGGAATTTGTTAAGTGTGTTCGAGAACATTTTCTGTTTCAGTATGTGGATGTACCTACTATAGAAGGTGCAAAACCTGACCTACTCTTGGGAGATAAGGCAGGACAGGTGACTGAGGTGTCAGTGGGGGAGCACTTTGGGACCAGCGACCATAATTCTATTAGATTTAAAATAGTGATGGAAAAAGATAGACCAGATCTAAAAATTGAAGTTCTAATTGGAGAAAGGTCAATTTTGACGGTATTAGGCAAGAATTTTCAAAAGCTGACTGGGGGCAGATGTTTGCTGGTAAAGGGATGGCTGGAAAATGGGAAGCCTTCAGAAATGAGTTAACGAGAATCCAGAGAAAGTATATTCCTGTCAGCGTGAAAGGGAAGGCTGGTAGGTATCAGGAATGCTGGATGACTAAGGAAATTGAAGGTTTGGTTAAGAAAAAGAAGGAAGCATATGTCCGGTACAGACAGGGTAATCGAGTGAATCCTAAGAAGAGTATAAAAGCAGTAGGAGTATACTTAAGTGGAAAATCAGGAGGGCAAAAAGGGGACATGAAGTAGTTTTAGCAAATAGAATTAAGGAGAATCTAAAGGATTTTTAGAAATACATTTAAGGACAAAAGGGTAACTAGGGAGAGAATAGGGCCCTTCAAAGATCAACAAGCCGGTCTTTATGTGGAGCTGCAGAAAATGGGGGAGATACTAAACGAGTATTTTGCATCTGTATTTACTGTGGAAAAGGATATAGAACATATAGTATGTAGGGAAATAGATGGTGACACCTTGCAAAATATCCATATTACAGAGGAGGATGTGCTGAATGTCTTGAAACGCATAGAAGTGACTAAATCCGCAGGACCTGATCAGGTGTACCCTAGAACGCTATGGGAAGCTAGAGAAGTGATTGCTGGGCCTCTTGCTGAGATATTTGTAGCATCGATAGTCACAGGTGAGGTGCCGGAAGATTGGAGGTTGGCTAATGTGGTGCCACTGTCTAAGAAGGGTGGTAAGGACAAGCCAGGGAACCTGATGTCGGTGGTGGGCAGTTGTTGGAGGAAATCCTGAGGGACAGGATGCACATGTATTTGCTAAATTGCTTATGGTGTTAGGTACATTAGTCAGAGATAAATGGGTCTGGACGGGTTGCTCTTCGGAGGGTCAGTGTGGACATGTTGAGCAGCTGGGCCTGTTTCCACACTGTAGGGAATCTAAACTAATCTAATCAAAGAGACCTTGGAGTGCAGGTTCATAGCTCATTGAAAGTGGAGTCGCAGATAGATAGGATAGTGAAGAAGGTGTTTGGTATGCTTTCCTTTTTATTGGTCAGTGTATTGAGTACAGGAGTTGGGAGGTCATGTTGCGGCTGTACAGGACATTGGTTAGGCCACTGATGGAATATTGCATGCAATTCAGGTCTCCTTCTTATCAGAAAGATGTTGTGAAACTTGAAAGGGTTCAGAAAAGATTTACAAGAATGTCGCCAGGGTTGGAGAATTTGAGCTAGAGGAAGAGGATGAACAGGCTGGGGCTGTTTTCCCTGGAGCATGGGAGGCTGAGGGGTGACCTTAGAGGTTTACAAAATTATGAGGGGCATGCATAGGATAAAAGGACAAAGTCTTTTCTCTGGGGTGGGGGAGTCCAGAACTAGAGGGCATAGGTTTAGGGTGAGAGGGGAAAGATATAAAAGAGACCTAAGGGGCAACTTTTTCACGCAGAGAGTGGTGTGTGTATGGAATGAGCTGCCAGAGGAAGTGGTGGAGGCTGGTATAATTGCAACATTTTAAAAGGCATTTGGATGGGTATATAATAGGAAGGGTTTGGAGGGATATGGGCCGGGTCTTGGCAGGTGGGACTAGATTAGGTTGGGATATCTGGTCGGCATGGACGGGTTGGACCGAAGGGTCTGTTTCCATGTTGTACATCTCTATGACTCTATGATGTAACTGAAATTTTTTAAAGAAAGTAGAGGAGACTAAAAATAAAACTTTTGAGTACAATGAAGATATCCCCACATTTCTGTAAGGATTGGAATCATGAAAGGGATGAGCACTTACCAGTTTTTTAAAATTTACTCTTGGCATGTGGATGGTGCTGATTGGGCCTGCATTTACTGCTTGTTTCTCGTTGCCCTTGAGAAGGTGGGGGTGGACTGCCTTGAAGGTGGGGGTGGACCCAATCAATTGCAATTGATTGACCCATAATTCTGTTAGAGAGGGTATTCTAGGATTTTGACCCAGCGATTATGTGAAGAAACAATTATATATTTCCAAGTCGGGATGTTGAATGGTTTGGAGGAGAGCTTGCAGATTGTGGTTCTTCCATTTTGAATTAGCTTTATTGTCATGTACTCAAATCAGTACAATGAAGAATTGACAGTTGCTGCATTACAATGCCATCTTGGGTGGACAGGTACCTAGGTACAGATACTCAAGTTCAAATTCTTAGGAAACAAAAACAAATCAGAAAAGTAAAGAAATAAACAGTCCAACATTATAGGTCATAGGAATAAATTAGGAAAAAAATGTAAAAACTTCACAACATCAGTCTTTCTGACCTTGTACATTGCTGGCACCTAGCTTCAATGGAGACCTCCACCACCATGCTGCCACTGTCTGCACCAGATCCACCAACATAGGAATTGCCCCACTTTAGGCATTATCTCTTCACCGTTGGGCCCAATTCACTGATGCTGCTGAAACCACACTTTTCCCGCAACCAAGAGTCTCTGGTTCTCTGCTAGCCCAGGCCATCACTGGGCCATACGTCCTGCTTTGCCTGCAGATGTCTCCTTGCCAGCACTGCAATCTTGAGTCTGCTGCCGCCATCCCCACTTGCTGGAGGAGCTTTTCTGCTGCTGACCCTAAATACCAGGAGAACAACCTCTCTTGCTGGAACTAGCTCTGACACTGGGAGAATGACTGTTGTTGCTACCACTGTCCCCCAAACGCTGAGAGGATAACCTCACTGCTGCTGCAGTTAGCCCTCAGCGCCAGGAGATAACACCCACTGCCAAAAGCCCCAAATAGGAGAGAACACACTCATTGCCACTACCTCCGATTACTAGGAGAATGTCCTCACTGCTCTCCTCTACCCTTGCCCTTTGGTATAAGGATCTTTGGTGAATTTCTCCACTGTCTTGCAGATGGTACACAGCTGCTCCTAAGTGTTGGTGCTGGAGGGCATGAATATCATATTAATATCCCCTAGAAGATTGATATTGAACTGTAATTATAGTCATATTGCTATTTTTGACATTGAGATATCTTAAATGAGGAAAAGGACCCCACCACCAAGGATATATTTCCCTCCCCTCCCCTATCAGCGTTCCGCAAGGACCACTCCCTTCGTGACTCCCTCGTCAGATCCACACCCCCCACCAACCCAACCTCCACCCCCGGCACCTTCCCCTGCAACCACAGGAAATGTAAAACTTGCGCCCACACCTCCACACTCACTTCCCTCCAAGGCCCCAAGGGATCCTTCCATATCCGCCACAAGTTCACCTGTACCTCCACACACATCATCTATTGCATCCGCTGCACCCGATGTGGCCTCCTCTATATTGGGGAGATGGGCCGCTTACTTGCTGAACGCTTCAGAGAACACCTCCGGGCCGCCCGAACCAACCAACCCAATCACCCCGTGGCTCAACACTTTAACTCTCCCTCCCACTCCACTGAGGACATGCAGGTCCTTGGACTCCTCCACCGGCAGAACACAACTACACGACGGCTGGAGGAGGAGCGCCTCATCTTCCGCCTGGGAACCCTCCAACCACAAGGTATGAATTCAGATTTCTCCAGTTTCCTCATCTCCCCTCCCCCCACCTTGTCTCAGTAGGTTTCCTCTAACTCAGCACCGCCCTCCTAATCTGCAATCCTCTTCCTGACCTCTCCGCCTCCACCCCACTCCGGCCTATCACCCCCACCTTGACCTCCTTCCACCTATCCCACCTCCATCGCCCCTCCCCCTAGTCCCTCCTCCCTACCTTTTATCTTAGCCTGCTTGGCTCTCTCTCTCTTATTCCTGATGAAGGGCTTATGCTCGAAACGTCGAATTCTCTATTCCTGAGATGCTGCCTGGCCTGCTGTGCTTTGACCAGCAACACATTTGCAGCTGTGATCTCCAGCATCTGCAGACCTCATTTTTTACTAAAAGATTAGTTTAGCTGAGAGGTAGGGGATTTTAGAAATGTGGTCATGTAGAGATGGAGCGAGTGGGCTTTTTAGGAATGAAGTTAGCAAAGGTAGTAACTGAGGAAAATAAATGGTTCACAAGATCCAAAAGCACTGGGTTTGAAGAGTTGGTTGACAGCAGTTTGAGTGAGCTAGTGATTTTATATGAATTTGTTTGAATTGGTAGGCAGAAGCTATTTCTCTTTGTAGCATGGAACAAGTTGGAGTCATGTTTGCAGCCTGTGCAAATTAAAATTTGTGAAATTTTTCTCTAGAAAGAGGTTTCAGATGGTTGTCATATGCTCAGGTGTCAAATTAACATGTGTACGTAACATGAGGTCTTTTGAAAACTGCCTTGTCACTGCTGATACGTCACTTGTTTTAATTGTACCTTTGTTTCCACATCTAATTGCTCAAATATCTACAGATCAAGCAACCAATGTAACATGCTGATTTGCTTTACTGAGAACCACAACTCTCCTGCTTCTGGTGAGAAATTAATTAAAATTCCACAATATAAATTACGCCAAAATAGCAAAGGAGTAAAGTAATGATAGTTTTAAGTTGTTGTTACAATCTCCCTAGAGATTATTAATGTTTTAAGGAGAAATTCAAATACCCAGTGATGAAGTATGGCACAATACTTCACATTATAAACAAAAACACACTTTATATATAACAATTAAGTAAAGTAATCTCTATTAATTTACCACCATAGTTTGTCATTACTTAGGGTAAGAATCAAATTCCCTTTTACAACTTGATTCCAGGCAAAAGTTTTCTAATACATCATATAATTTTGAGAGCTTATTTATTTCCTTCTTGCATCAAACCAAGTATGGTACATTGAGTTCTCTTGTGTTGCAGCCATTCTCCAAAGTATGATAGTTCATGGGAATTCTTCCATTGGCATTTGGCTAAGCTATCCTTCAACTTTCTTTCGAAGCTGTTGACTCCTCCGCTGAAGTGAGGGCCTCACTGCAATTGTGTTCAATGCTTTAACAATCAGAAACACTCTTAGTTTCTAATGGTCCCTATGCTCATTGTTCTAGCTTTAGACAGACACACTTTCTCCCAGTTTGCTCCTTACTTACTTACTTTTGGCTGAGAATTGCTGCAGATCTTTCTGTAGCTTTAAACTAAGCAAATCTTACAGTCTCTTAACCCAACCCCCTCCCCTCCCATGAATTCAGCCACTGAATTGGGCATGTCTTCACTTATATAATAAACAGATATCTTTTTTTCTCTGCTCAACTTACAGACCAGGCTACCATTTAATTTTGAGCTTCCTGAATTCTCTGAGCTGCAAACTCTACAAGACCAAGCTTCTGTAATATTCTTGGATTTCTATAATATTTTTAATTTAATCCCAACAATGTTTCCTTTCCCCCTTCTTCACGCCAACAGAAAATACTTTAGCCCTGTTTGCAAGAAGAAATGTTGATTTGGCCCTATATCTACCCACAACAGCCTTCTATCTGAAAAGCAAAGGAGCACATTTTAGCACAACTACTTGCAACCTTGGTAAATAACATATGAAAGCTTTTAAGAGACTTTGCTATGTTTGCAGTTAAATAATGCAACAGCTGTGATTGTCTTCAAAGTAAGTATCCGTCACCTTTCTCTCAATAATGCAGTTTGTCTTTTTATTGATCCTCATTAACACCCAGCTTTTACAGCCAAGCAAATTCTAACAGAGAGCACATTTATTCTCATTTGCCCTAGATTTAAATGTAAAGTCCCAAATTAGAACCGTCTTGGAAGTCAAAGCATATAGACTTTGCATTGTGTGTTTTAGGACTTTAAAACTGTAGATCAATACTATGTGATGCATATGATAGAGTTAATGCCAAGCATTTGTTTGTATACTGGTTCTAAATTAAAAACCGATGGGAGAGAATGGAAGGAACCTGGCTTAGCTTCTTTTATGTTATTAACTTGAAATTTGTCTTGACCTTTAATTTATTAGAAATGCTTGTGAGGATCCTGGTAGGAATTGTTAATGTTCAAAGATAAATTTTGAATGCCCATTAATTAACTGAGAGAACCATACCACTAGCTTTCATGTTCTTAAATAATAACAAGTTTTATTGCATATGTTAAAATTTTAACATAAGCAGTTTTAACTTAATATAGTGTTTTATAGCTGTGTAGGCTGAGTCCAGTTTTACTTTAATCCCATCCAAGATTTCCCTTTTCTTAAAATCTCAGATATAAATTCTGTTCTTCAGGGATGCCACAGCCCTTCAGAATTCATATTGATTTATTCCTGTTTCCAATCTGGCAGTACTCCTCCTAGGAATACTACTGCTGCCTTGTCCTGACTTTGGAAAGACCAGATTTTCCCAGTTTTCTCCCATAGTTTCTTTACAACTTTTTCTAAGTCAACCTTCTAACAGATTGCTTTCTGAAACTAAATACTTGCAACAACCTCAAATACTATTTCTAGCATTGAAAATGAAGAGTCACATGAATAATAAATTACAGTCAGAAGAGGTCAGCTTTCATGGTGACTGTTAAACACCTGCATCTATATTTTTAATTATTTTCCCTGAATTTATGAAAGAGATATTTTTCTATTGTTTGTATTTTTCAGGAAAGTACCTAGCTGCTGCTGGTTTAGAAGTATTTGAGAAGCTAATGATATATAATAAAATCAAGCCAACTATATAAAAAAGAGAACCAAAAAGTACTAGAAAGCTAAGAGACAGTATGAGCAAAATCTGATAAATAAAACAGAGAACTTTTACTTGTAACACTAAAATGTCTGTTCAAAGAAGAAGAAAACCAATGAACGATGAAACATGAAATCCTCTGGATGATGAAAACCTTTCAGAGATAATAAATGAGACTTTTTTTGTTGCAGAAGAAATTATGGGTACTGGAAGTGAAGGTGATTTAAATTGACAAAGCTGAAAGTGGAAAAGGTATCAACTCCCTTGGTTCATGTCCTAGAACGATTAGAGAAATGAGAAAGCAAATAAATATCCTTGAATATGAAAGTTGTGACAGAAGGTTGGAGGGTTGCCAATGTAACAGTTGGTTCAGAAAGGGAGACATCAGGTAGCTATGAACCAGCCAGCCTAACTTTGATCATGGGTAAGCTTCTATGGCTTAATGTTGGACAAAATCAATACTGCAGAAAAAGACACGAATAATTACAGAGAACAAGTATGATTTTTAAAGGAAGGAATGTCTGATAAATTTTACAGAACTTTTTTTGAGTAAACAATAGAGAAGGGAATGTAAAAGAAGCAGATGGAAGAAAGGGACGATGATAGGAAGGGGACAGGAAAGAACAGGAGAAGGTAGTACAAGAATGGAAGGGCAAATTGAACACAAGAAGGGAGAAGGATAGTTGAAGGATGGCTGGTGGAGTAGAGATTGAAGACCAGTAGAGAGGGAGAGAAGTGATAGAGAAGGATAAGAGCAAAGACAGAGAAAGTTTGAATGAAAATCACAAATCTCCCTTCTTGTATTCTGTGACTGTTCCTACACCAAATGTACTACAGTGGTTCAAAAGGCAGCACATCATTGCTACCTTGAAAGCAATCATGAATGGACAATGAATGTCTACCAGTTATGCACACATCCCATGGAAGGATAAAATGAAACAATGAAGAGGGTGCAACTTGCAGTGAGCTTCTCTTGATTTCCACAGGAACATATTTCCCTTCCGATGATGGAACATAATCCACTGTGTTTCATCAAATTTATATTTTGATCCCTTAACAGAGGGAGATTAAGTAGTTTAGAGATTAACCCAAGCATTTACTTTGGGTGTGGTCAGTGGGGACTAGAATCAAGCTGTGTGGGGAAGAGTTTGAGTATTCACTAGCTGTGGATGGATATTGTTACGTATGATTATCAGCTAACCTATTGACTCCCTCTCTTCAAATCTCCAATGAACAGTAAACAGTCTTGATTTTAAGCACATGTATTTCTTCCATGTGTGTAACAGAAGAATCAGAGCTGTTGTGGTTGTGTTCACCAAGCTGGGAATTTGTGTTGCAGACGTTTCGTCCCCTGTCTAGGTGCCATCCTCAGTGCTTGGGAGCCTCCTGTGAAGCGCTTCTCTGATCTTTCCTCTGGCATTTATAGTGGTTTGAATCTGCCACATCCGGTTGTCAGTTCCAGCTGTCCGCTGCAGTGGCCGGTACATTGGGTCCAGCTCGATGTGCTTATTGATTGAATCTGAATCTGTGGATGAGTGCCATGCCTCTAGGAATTCCCTGGCTGTTCTCTGTTTGGCTTGTCCTATAATAGTAGTGTTGTCCCAGTCAAACTCGTGTTGCTTGTCATCTGCGTGTGTGGCTACTAAGGATAGCTGGTCGTGTCGTTTCGTGGCTAGTTGGTGTTCATGGATGTGGATTGTTAGCTGTCTTCCTATTTGTCTTATGCAGTATTTTGTGCAGTCCTTGCATGGGATTTTGTATACTATGTTGGTTTTGCTCATGTTGGGTATCGGGTCCTTTGTCCTGGTGAGTTGTTGTCTGAGAGTGGCTGTTGGTTTGTGGGCTGTTATGAATTCAAGTGGTCGTAGTAGTCTGGCTGTCAGTTCAGAAATGTTCTTGATGTATGGTAAAGTGGCTAGTCCTCATTCCTCATTCCATTGTCTTTCCCTTAGGCCACAACCCAAAAGACTAGCCACTTGTCCATACATCAAGAACATTTCTGAACTGACAGCCAGACTACTGCGACCACTAGGACTCATAACAGCACACAAACCAACAGCCACTCTCAGACAACCACTCACCAGGATGCAGGACCCGATACCCAACATGAGCAAAACCAACATAGTATACAAAATCCCATGCAAGGACTGCACAAAACACTACATAAGACAAACAGGAAGACAGCTAATGATCCGCATCCATGAACACCAACTAGCCACAAAACGACACGACCAGCTATCCTTAGTAGCTACACACGCAGATGACAAGCAACATGAGTTTGACTGGGACAACACTACTATTATAGGACAAGCCAAACAGAGAACAGCCAGGGAATTCCTAGAGGCATGGCACTCATCCACAGATTCAATCAATAAGCACATCGAGCTGGGCCCAATATCCCGGCCACTGCAGTGGACAGCTGAAACTGACAACCGGAAGCGACAGATTCAAACCACTACAAATGCCGGAGGAAAGATCACAGAAGCGCTTCACAGGGGGCTCCCAAGCACTGAGGATGTCACCTAGACAGGGGACGAAACATCTGCAACACAAATTCCCAGCTCGGCGAACAGAACCACAACAACGAGCACCTGAGCTACAAATCTTCTCACAAAATTTAAGAAACAGAGCTAATTTGTACGGATTTTTACTTTATTTAAATAATGTTCAACTGCTGCAATTTCTTAAGCATAAATTGTTTTATTTTTGCCATGCTGCTTTTCTTTCAGTGGTTAATTTGCATGTAACTTACCAAATGAATTTGGAGATGATCCAAATACAGAACGAAACGGAAGAAATTTTCAAAGAACTAGTAAGTATAACCCTTTGTATTATTAAATCATTGATCTGGAATTAATAAATAATGGTTAATTAAAAGTTATCTATTTTCTCCTGAAGGATGTGACTTTATTCATTATTTTAATGTATTTGTCATGGTTGATAAAGAAATGGTGGCATTCATTGGGCTGTCCAGATTTGAAAACTATATAACTACAAACATTCCAAAACTGCCAGCTGGTGTTTTTATGGGAAGGAGAAGCCCTGTTTATTAGCCAATCTGAGTTGAGGCCAATTAAATCCTTGGCCGGTTCTGGGAGTCTCAGGTGGATTTTACATGAATCTGGCATTGGAGCAATAATGCACCTCAAAGAGCTACCAATCAATGGGGAGACTGACAACTCTTCATTGCAGGCTGGGAGCCATGATCTTTGCAGGGTGTTCTCAGTTCCAAAGAGTATAGAGATATCTTGTTGTCTCCTCACATGATGGAAGACCAACAACTGATGAAATGCCAATGATCAAAACAATCTCTGTCTCAATCACACTCACACAGGTACATACATACAGACAGACAGGCACATACTGTTGGCCACCTACCAGCTCTGAGACAGAAAATATCTCCATAATTAGTCAACTTTGTTTACAGATTTGAACATTTTGAACCTTGCACTTTTAGCAAGTCCCAATCTATGCCCTATGAATACAGTCCTGTATCAATGTTAGTGAATGCCAAACTCTCTAATTTCTGAAGAAAGCTGAATTGTAATTGGACAAGCATATGGATGTACATGGAATAGTGTAGGTTAGATGGGCTTCAGATTGGTATGACAGGTTGGCGCAACATTGAGGGCTGAAGGGTCTGTACTGCGCTGTAATGTTTTATGTAATATTTACTGGTAATATGTAATAGGCAAAAGCGAGGACTGCAGATGCTGGAAACCAGAGTTTACATTAGAGTGGTGCTGGAAAAGCACAGCAGGTCAGGCAGCATCCGAGGAGCAGGAAAATTAATGTTTCTGGCAAAAGCTCTTGATCAGGATTGGAGGCAGGGAGCCTTCAGGGTGGAGAGATAAGTAGAGGTGGCGGGGAGAAAGATAGAGAGAGAGAGAGAGAGAGAGAGAGAGAGAGAGAGAGAGAGAAGGTAGCAAAGAGTACAGTAGGTGAATGGAGGTGATCGGTCAGAGAGGAGGGTGGGGGAAGGTAGCAAAGAATACCAAGGGTCAGGTAGATGGAGGGGGGGGATGAAGGTGATAGGTCAGAGGAGAGGGTGCAGCGGATAGGTGGGAAGGGAGATTCAATCAACCCCACTGCCCAGTGGCCCAACATTTGAACTCCCCTCTCCCAATCTGCCAAGGACATGCAGGTCCTGGGCCTCCTCCACTGCCGCTGCCTCACTACCCAACGCCTGGAGGAGAAACGCCTCATCTTCCACCTCGGAACACTTCAACTCTAGGGTATCAATGTGGATGTCACCAGTTTCCTCATTTCCCCTCCTTCCACCTTACCCCAGTTCCAAACTTCCAGCCCAGGACTGTCCTCATGACCTGTCCTACCTGCCAATCTCCCTTCCCATCTATCCACTCCATCCTCCTCTCTGACCTATCACCTCCATCCCCACCCCCATTCACCTCTTGTACTCTTTGTTACCTTCTCCCTAGCCCCACACCCCCATTTATCTCTCCACCCTGGAGGCTCCCTGCCTCCATTCCTGATGAAGGGCTTTTGCCTGAAACGTCGGTTTTCCTGTAATACATAATGTCGATCAGAAAATGCAATGTCTGACCTAGGGTGTCACCTTTATTCTGATTATTTGGATAGAAATAGTCTGCAAAGAGAAAAGCAGGGGTTTGGCACTAAGTGTGTTGGAAGAGCCAATGCAAGCTGAATAACCTCTTTCTGCAATTAATTCTGAGAATCTGTATTTCCAGTATTATTAATAGTGTTTGATGTCATTTCAGTGAATTGTTTTTGTTACTTAGAGTCATAGAGATGTGCAGCACAGAAACAGAGTCTTCAATCCAACTCGTCCATGCCGACCAGATATCCCATCCCAATCTAGTCCCACCTGCCAGCACCTGACCTATATCCCTTCAAACTTTCCTATTCATATAGCCAGCCATCCAGATGCCTTTTAAATGTTGCAATTGTACTAGCCTCCACCACTTCCTCTGGCAGCTCATTCCATACACCTACCACCCTCTGTGTGGAAAAAGTTGTCCCTTAGGTCTCTTTTATATCTTTTCCTTCTCACCTTAAACCTATGCCCTCTAGTTCTGAACTCCCCCAACCCAAGGAACAGACTTTTCCTGTTTTATCCTATCCATGCCTCTCATGATTTTATAAACCTCTATAAGGCCCCTGCCCTCGGCCTCCTACGCTCCAGGGAAAACAGCCTCAGCCTATTCAACCTAATCGTCAACCCTGGTAACATCCTTGTAAATCTTTTCTGAACCCTTCCAAGTTTCACAATGTCCTTCCGACAGGAAGGAGATCAGAATTGCGCGCAATATTCCAAAAGTGGCCTAATCAATGTCCTGTACAGGCACAACATAAGCTCCCAATTCCTGTACTCAATTCTCTGACTAATAAAGGAAAGCACACCAAACACCTTCTTCACTATCCTGTCTACCTGTGACTCTACTTTCAAGGAGCTATGAGCCTGCACTGCAAGGTCTCTTTGTTCAGCAACACTCTCGAGGACCTTACCATTAAGTGTATAAGTCCTGCTAAGATTTGCTTTCCCAAAATGCAGCACCTCGTATTTATCTCAATTAAACTCCATCTGCCACTTCTCAGCTCATTGGCCCATCTGATCAAGATCCCATTGTAATCTGAGGTAACCTTCTTTGCTGTCACTGCATCTCAATTTTAGTGTCATCTGAAAGCTTACTAACTTATACCTCTTATGCTCACATCCAAATCATTGATATAAATGAAGAAACGTTGTGGACCCAGCACCAATCCACAGTTCACAGTTCTCCAGTCTGAAAAATAACCTTCCACCATCACCCTGTGTCTTCTACTTTTGAACCAGTTCTCTGTCCAAATGGCTAGTTTCCCTGTATTCCATGAGATTTAACCAGTGTCCCATCAGGAACCTTGTCGAACACCTTTTCTGAAGTCCATATAGATCACATCCACCGCTCTGTCCTCATCAGTCCTTTTTTGTTACTTCAAAAAACTCAATCAAGTTTGTGAGACATAAAGCCGTGTTGACTATCCCTAATCAGTCTTTGCCTTTCCAAATAATGTACATGTACACCCTGACCCTCAGGAGTCCCTCCAACAACTTGCCCACCACTGACATTAGGTTAGTTGGTGTATAGTTCCCAGGCTTGTCCTTACCACCCTTCTTAAGCAGTGGCACCACATTAGTCAACTTCCAGTCTTCCAGCACCTCACCTGTGGCTATCGATGATACAAATATCTCAGCAAGAGGCCCAGCAATCACTTCCCACCTTCCCACTGAGTTCTAGAGTACACCTGCTTAGGTCCTCGGGATTTATCCACTTTTATGTTTTTCCAGAATCCAGAACTTTCTCCTCTGTAATATGAACATTTTTCAAGATGCCACCATTTATTTCCCTACATTCTATATCTTCCATGTCCTTTTCCACAGTAAACACTGATGCAAAATATTTGTTTAGCATCTCCTCTAAATCCTGCTGCCTCACACTATTCTCTCCCTAGTTACCCTTTTGTCCTTTAACGTTATTGTAAAAACCCTTTAGATTTTCCTTAACTCTATTTGCCAAAGCTATCTCATGTCCCCTTTTTGCCCTCCTGTTTTCCGTCTTAAATATACTCCTCCTGCCTTTGTACTCTTCTAACAATTGACTCGATCTATCTTGTTTATACCTGACATAAGCTTCCTTATTTTTCTTAACCAAACCCTCAATTTCTTTAGACAAAAGTGAGGACTGCTGATGCTGGAAATCAGACTCTAGACTAGAGTGGTGCTGGAAAAGCACAGCCGGTCAGGCAGCCTCCGAGGAGCAGGAAAGTCGATGTTTCGGGCAAAAGCCCTTTATCAAGCATTCCCTACACCTACTAGCCTTTCCTTTCACCCGAGCAGGAATATATTGTCTCTGGACTCTGGTTATCTCATTTCTGAAGGCTTCCCATTTTCTAACCGTCCCTTTACCTGCGAACATCTGCCCCCAGTCAGCTTTTGAAAATTCTTGCCTAATACCGTCAAAATAAGCCTTCCTCCAATTTAGAACTTCAACTTTTAAATCCGGTCTATCCTTTTCCATCACTATTTTAAAACTAGTACAATTATGGTCGCTGACCCCAAAGTGCTCTCCCACTGACACCTCAGTCACCTGCCCTGTCTTATTTTCCAAGAGGAATTCCGGTTTTGTACCTCCTTTAGTCAGTACATCCACATTTTGAATCAGAAAATTTTCTTGTACACGCTTAACAAATTCCTCTCTATCTAAACCCTTAACACATGGCAGTCCCAGTCTATGTTTGGAAAGTTAAAATCTGCTACCATAACCACCCTATTATTTTTACAGATAACTGCAATCTCCTTATGAATCTGTTTCTCAATTTCCCTCTGACTATTAGGGGGTTTATAATACAATCCCATAAAGTGATCATCCCTCTCTTATTTCTCAGTTCCACCCAAATAACTTCCCTGGATGATTTCCAGGAATATGCTCCCTCAGTACAACTGTAATGCTCTCCCTTATCAAAAACACCACTCTTCCCTCCTTTCTTGCCCTCCTTTCTGTCCTTCCTGTAGCATTTATATCCTGGAATGTTAAGCTGCCAGTCCTGTCCATCCCTGAGCCACCATTCTGTAATTGCTATGATATCCCAGTCCTGTGTTCCTAACCATGCCCTGAGTTTACCTGCCTTTCCTGTTAGGCCTCTTACATTGAAATAAATGCAACAATTTATCAGTCCTACCTTGTTCTCTGCTTTGTCCCTGCCTGCCCTGACTGTTTGACTCACTTCTGTTCTCAATTGTACCAGTCTCCGATTGATCTCTTTTCTCACTATCTCCCTTACTAGTTTAAATCCAACCTGGCAGCTCTAGCAAATCTCCCTGCCAGTATATTAGTTCCCATTCAATTCAGGTGCAATCCGTCCTTGTACAGGTTACTTCGATCCAGAAGAGATTCCAATGATATAAAAATGTGAATTCTTCCCCCAACCTCCCCCCCACCCCCCCCCACCCCGTACACCAGAACCTCAGCCTTGCATTCATCTGCTCTATCTTCCTATTCCTACCCTCACTAGGGGGTAATCGAGATATCACTACTCTTGAGGATTCCTTACTAAATTCCTACCTAACTCTGTATATTCTCCCTTCAGAATCTTATCCTTTTCTCATGTCATTGGTTCCAATGTGTACAATGACCTCCTGCTGGTCCCTCTTCCCCCTTCTGCACCCTCTCTGAGACATCCTTGACCTGGGCAGCTGGGAAGCAACACACCATTCTGATTTTTTGCTGCTGGCCACAGAAATGTCTGACTGTTCCTCAGCTCTTGTATAAGACCTTAACATTTACTTAACTTTAATTGTATATCTTAAGTCAGTTACAGTCAACAGACTCCATTTAGACAGCCTGTCTAAAGGCGCATTTAGTTACAAGGTAAAATATGTTTTTACAAAAGAATTTAAGTTTATCAAAAATGTCCAAAAGAATTGATGCTTAATAAAATCAATGGTTTGCAGTCTATTCGGACTGTGATACAAGTTTGTGATACTGGTTAACTAGACAGTGTCACTTGCATGATTCTTTCTAAAGAAAAGATGTTGTGAAACCTGAAACGGTTCAGAAAAGATTTACAAGGATGTTGCCAGGGTTGGAGGATTTGACCTATAGGGAGAGGCTAAACAGGCTGGGGCTGTTTTCCCAGGAGCGTCGGAAGCTGAGGGGTGACCTTATAGAGGTTTATGAAATTATGAGGGCCGTGGATAGGATAAATCGACAAAGTCTTTTCCCTGGAGTGGGGTAGTCCAGAACTAGAGGGCATAGGTTTACGGTGAGAGGGGAAAGATATAAGAGACCTAAGGGGCAACTTCTTCATGCAGAGGGTGGTACACATATGGAATGAGCTGCTAGAGGAAGTGGTGGAGATTAGTACAATTGCAACATTTAAAAGGCATCCGGATAGGTATATGAATAGGAAGGCTTTGGAGGGATAAGGGCCAGCTACTGGCATGTGGGACTAGATTGGATTGGGATATCTGGTTGGCATGGATGAGTTGGACCGAAGGGTCTATTTCTGCGCTGTACGTCTCTATGACTGAAGTTGACCTGTTTTCGATTTTTCTCTTGCAACACAAACCATTAAACCAGGTCTTATTTACCCTTACTGTGCTACTGCACCCTGTGCATGATTAGAGACACCCTGAACTCTAATTGACGTGAACAATTCGTGATCAGTCTTGACTTGCTAAATGATGTCTGTCTAACCACTAACTGATTTCTTTACATACAATAGCTATCCAAGTGTCATCAGTTCCTACTGCCTTCGAATTGGTTCCTAAGATGTCAATTATTCATGAAGCCATCTCTGCCATGTTCTGCAATTGATACTCTGAGTTCATTGCCTTAATTTTGTTAAACTGATGAGAGTTTCTAATTACACCAAATACCTTTTATCAATGGCCATTTGTTTTTAAAGGTCATCTGGTGGAGAATGGCTTTTATGGGCAGCTAATGATGATGGGAAGAGTTAGCTTTTTCAAAAATGTTTAAATTCTAAATTTGTACATGACATTAAAACTATACAATGTAAAACTAATACAGAAAATAACACAAAATCATTATCAACAAAATAAAGGTGCATAATCATAATTAGCATAAAATACTAGGTATGATGTGAACTTGTTTGTTTAATCTTGAAAGAATGAAAGTTCAGTGATATAGAACTAAGTGGTAACAGTCCTTCTACATCCCCAAGTGAGGTTGAGTAAGTCATGTATTGCATAAGTTTCCTACATTAACTACCTTTGAACAGAATATAACTTAATTCCTCACTTAAATAATTTTAATTTGATTAAGGAACTGGACCTTATTGAAACTGCAACTTAATCAAGCAGATTTCCCTATACTACTTCCCTCCATGCATTGCTCCCCCACTTTTAAGTTTTTTTTTTGTGCCCCATCCTCCATTTCCCTCCTTCACCTATTTGGTCATGTTTTTCTCAGTTGGCTGCACAACAAAAGGTGGGGTGAAATGGAGTAAAGAATACTCAACTACTGAGAGCCCGACTTGTATAGGGTACCAAGAATACTATGGCAGATGTCACTTAATCAGAATTGAGGGGTTGCAGAGATAGGGTACATCTGGGTGGGATGGTCCCCTGGGGATTAGTCAAGATTCAATGGGCGGAATGGCTTCTTTTCTGTCGGGAATCAATGATTTTAATTATCGCATGGTAAAACCTTTCACAATATCTCCATTCATTGTTGGCAATTCTGAATTAAATGCTGATTGAAGAATTATGTTCTCTTTGATGTTATTATGTTTGAGAGAAACAACAAAAATATAGACTCTATATTCCATGATGGTCTGTCCTGTTCAACTCGATTTTTAACTCAAAGTGTTACATTAAAAATCGTCAAGATATTTGCTCACCCAAAATAGATGGGCTTTGGTGGTTTAAAAAGTTTGTTTCTAAGTCAAAACTGGAGTTTTTAATTTAACTCTTGCTGTTATGAATGTAATTCTGGGACTATGGAAATATGGAGATCTAATAAAGCTAGAAATTAAATCTCACTTCTAATTCATTTTTAAAAATGTTTTGTCAGTGTATGTGCAATGGATTGTCATATGAGAAGATTGCTCTGGAAGGACCATCAGTCACTGAACTGGAAATGTTCTTCTCCGGATATCCGCAAATGGTGGGACTGCTATACTTTCCAAATTTAGTTGTTCTTACGTTAGTGAAGCAAAATATCACAAAAATTGAAGGTTTGGAAGCATGTCCTCTGCTTACTCAACTGTGGATTGTTGAGTGCCATATAACGGTGAGTTATGTATTTTGGGAGAAGTAAAAATGAATACTCTTGAGTACGATGCTTTTCTGAATAGTTTATTTTGTTCAAGGCATGTCAAGTACTCCTAATGAAACACTGAATTTTCTTTAGATTTGAAATCATATTGATTGTAATGTAGTACAATAGCAGTAAATTACATTTTTATGTAATTAACCAAAGATTTCGTAAAATTACAGACTGCAGTGTTTTCAGAACCTACAATGTGCTTTGGAGAAAATAACATCATAATTTTGGTGCATTATTGTTTAATCTTATCGCAATCCCAAGATATTGCCAACTACTTTACATTGAATAATTGTGAACTTTACATTTCTAAAATCACAGGAAAGATATAGAGCATCAAAGACACTTTCACTGATACCCTCATCATCTCCCCTCTCCTTCTGAGCTATAAAATGATGTACTGCAGACACTGGAAATTTGAAGTAAAAGCGTAAAATGTTTGATACTCAGCTGATCTGTTAGTGTGTGCTAAGAAAAATGCTCATGATTTAGTCTTTGAGTGGTGTGTCTGATTACATGTCCTGATCATATTTCTAGCTGATTAGTAAGATCGTTTATTACCATCTCTCTAATCTGGAGGCCTGATTTTAACTCTGCCTCAATTTGACTGTAGTCAAACCATCATTCACACAGAATATAGAACATTACAGCGCAGTACAGGCCCTTCGGCCCTTGATGTTGCGCCAACCTGTCATACCAATCTGAAGCCCATCTAACCTATACTATTCCATGCATGTCCATATGCTTGTCCAATGACAACTTAAATGTACTTAAAGTTGGCGAATCTACTATCGTTGCAGGCAAAGCATTCCATATCCTTACTACTCTCTGAGTAAAGAAACTACCTCTGACATCTGTCCTATATCTATCACCCCTCAATTTAAAGCTATGCCCCCTTGTGCTCGCCGTCACCATTCTTGGTAAAAAGCTCTCCCTGTCCACCCTATCTAACCTTCTAATTTTCTTGTATGTCTCTATTAAGTCACTTCTCAACTGTCTTCTCTCTAATGAAAACAGCCTCAGGTCCCTTGACCTTTCCTCGTAAGACCTTCCCTCTATACCAGGCAATATCCTAGTAAATCTCCTCTGCACCCTTTCCAAAGCTTTCACATCCTCCTTTATGATGCGGTGACCAGAACTGTACACAATACTCCAAGTGCGGCCGCTGTAGAATAACCTCGTGGTTCTGGAACTCGATCCCTCTATTAGTAAAAGCTAAAACACTGTATGCCTTCTTAACATCCCTGTCAACCTGGGTGGCAACTTTCAAGGATCTGTGTATCTGGACACCGAAATCTCTCTGCTCAACTACACTACCAAGAATCTTAACATTAGCCCAGTACTTTGCATTCCGACCAAAGTGAATCACCTCGCACTTGTCTGCATTAAACTCCATTTGCCATCTCTCAGCCCAGCTCTGCAGCTTATCTATGTCTCTCTGTAACCTACAACATCCTTTGTCACTATCCACAACTCCACCGACCTTAGTGTCATCTGCAAATTTACTAACCCACCCTTCTATGCCCTCATCCAGGTTGTTTATAAAAATGACGAACAGCAGTGGACCCAACACCAACCCTTGCGGTACACCACTGGTAACTGGACTCCAGGATGAACATTTCCCATCAACCACCACAGTCTGTCTTCTTTCAGCAAATCAATTACTGATTCAAACTGTTATATCTCCCACAATCCCATTCCTCCGCATTTTATAAAATAGCCTACTGTGGGGAACCTTATTGAACGCCTTGCTGAAATCCAATTACACCACATCAACTGGTTTACTCTCGTCTGTTAGGTCACCTTCTCAAAGAACTCAAGGTTTGTGAGGGATGATCTATCCTTCACAAAACCATGCTGACTATCTCTAATCAAATTATTCTTTTCTACATGATTATAAATCCTATCTCTTCTAACCTTTTCCAACACTTTACCAACAACTGAACTAAGGCTCACTGGTCTATAATTACCAGGATTGTCTCTACTCCCCTTCTTGAACAGGGGAACCACGTTTGCTATCCTCCAGTCTTCTGGCACTATTCCTGTAGACAATGATGATTTAAAGATCAACGCCAAAGGCTTGGCAATCTCCTCCCTGGCTTTCCAGAGGATCTAGGATAAATCCCATCCGGCCCAGGGGACTTATCTATTTTCACACTCTACAGGATTTCTAATACCTCTTCCTTGAGAACCTCAATCACACCTAGTCGAGTAGCCTGTATCTCCGTATTCTCCTCGACAACATTGTCGTTTTCTAGAGTGAATACTGTCAAAAAATATTCATTTAGTGCTTCCCCAACTCCTCTGACTCCACACGCAACTTCCCACTACTATCCTTGATTGGCCCTAATCTTACTCTCGTCATTCTTTTATTCCTTAAATACCTATAGAAAGCCTGAGGGTTTACCTTGATCCTATCTGCCAACAACTTCTCATGTCTCCTCCTGGCTTTTCTGAGCTCTCTCTTTAGGTCTTTCCTGGCTACCTTGTAACCATCAAGCACCCTAACTGAGCCTTCACATTTCATTCTAACATAAGCCGCCTTCTTCCTCTTGACCAGAGATTCTACTTCCTTCGTAAACCATGGCTCCCATGCTCTACAGCTTCCTCCCTGCCTGACCAGTACATACTTACCTAGGGACACACACATGCTTTTCTTTGAATAAGCTTCACGTTTCTAATGTGCCTATCCCCTGCAGTTTCCTTCCCCATCCTATGCTTCCTAAATCTTGCCTAATCGCATTGTAATTGCCTTTCCCCAGCTGTAACACTTGCTCAGTGGTATACACCTATCCCTTTCTATCACTAAAGTAAACATAACAGAATTGTGATCGCTATCACCAAAGTGCTCACCTACCTCCAAGTGTAACACTTGGCTGGGCTCATTACCCAGTACCAAATCTAATGTGGCTTCACCCCTTGGTGGCCTGAATACATACTGTGTCAGGAAGCTCTCCTGCACACACTGGACAGAAACTGATCCATCTATAGTACTCGTACTATAGCGTTCCCAGTAATTATTTGGAAAGTTGAAGTCTCCCATGACAACTACCCTGTCTCTCACTCCTATCGAAAATTATCTTTGCTATCCTTTCCTCTACATCTCTGGAACTATTCGGAGGCCTATAGAAAACTCCCAACAGAGTGACCTCTCCTTTCCTGTTTCTAACCTCAGCCCATACTACCTCAGTTGACTAGTCCCCAAACATCCTTTCTGCAACTGAAATACTGTCCTTGACCAACAATGCCACACTTCCCCCTCTTTTACCATCTTCTCTGTTCTTACTGAAACATCTAAATCCTGGAACCTGCAACAACCATTTCTGTCCCTGCTCTAACCATGTCTCCGAAATGGCCACAACATCGAAGTCTCAGGTACCTACCCATGCTGCAAGTTCACCCACCTTATTCCAGATGCTCCTGGCGTTGAAGTAGACACACTTCAAACCAACTTCTTGCTTGCCGGTGCCATCTTGCGTCCCTGAAACTTTGATTTTGGATCTTCCTACTCTCAACATTTTCTATACTTGAACTACAATTTTGGTTCCCATCCCCCCTGCTGGATTAGTTTAAACCCACCCCAATAGCCTTAGCGAATTTCCCCCCCAGGATATTGGTACCCCTCTGGTTCAGATGAAGACCATCCTGCTTGTTTGTAGAGGTCCCACCTACCCCAGAAAGAGCCCCAATTATCCAAGAATCCAAAACCCTCCCTCCTGCACCATCCCTGTAGCCATGTGTTCAACTCCTCTCTCTCCCTATTCCTTGCCTCACTAGCACATGGCATGGGCAACAGACCAGAGACAACAACTCTGTTCGTCCTAGCTCTAAGCTTCCATCCTAGCTCCCTGAATTTCTGCCTTAAATCCCCATCTCTCTTCCTACCTATGTCATTGATGCCTATGTGGACCATGACTTGGGGCTGCTCACCCTCTCCCTTAAGGATCCCAAAAACACGATCAGAGACATCTCGAACCCTGGCACCTGGGAGGCAACACATCAACCATGAGTCTCTCTTGTCTCCACAGAACCTCCTATCTGTCCCCCTAACTATGGAGTCCCCAATGACTGCTGCTGTGCTCCTCTTCCCCTTTCCCATCTGAGCAGCAGGGACAGACTCTGTGCCAGAGCCCTGTACCCCACTGCTTTTTCCTGGTAAGTCGATCCCCACCCCCAACAGTATCCAAAAAAGTATACTTACTGTTGAGGGGAATGGCCACAGGGGATCCCTGCACTGCCTGCTGGTTCCCTTTCCGTCCCCTGACTAACCCATTTGCCTTTTTCTTCTACCTTAGAAGTGACTACCTGCCTGTAACTCCTCTCAATAACCCTCTCTGCCTCCCGAATGATCTGAAGTTCATCCAGCTCCAGCTCCAGTTCCTTAAAGCAGTTTTTGAAGAGCTGGAGTTGGGTGCACTTCCCGCAGATGTAGTCAGCAGGGACTCTAGTGATGACCCTTACCCCTCTCATTCTGCAGGAGGAACATTCAACTGCCCTAACCTCCATTCCCATTATTCTGAATTCCCAAAGAGACTGTTGAAAAAATAAGGAATAAAAAAAATAAACTTGTTACCTTACCAAGCTGGCGCACAGGTCCTTTTTTTTTGGTTAGAGGAGGAGGATGGGTGGGAGACGCTACCCAAGTAGTGTTTCGGGTAACTCAACCAATATATGACTTCCCAGAAGTCTTTCGCTCATCCCTCGCACCTCTCGGCAAATGGAGGCCCGACTCCCGAGATAAGTTCCTTTTAATGCGGAAAAACTCACCCTGGCAGCCCTCGCTTCACCACTCCTCTCCCCGCCATTCTGGCAAAATGGAGGCCCGATTCCCGAGGTAAGTCCCTCACATTCTCTTTTAATCCTATAGCCTTGGCTATTATAACATTTTCCTTGCCCCTGTTTTGCTTTCAATCCCTAAAACTGTTCTAATATCATCCTAAAACCTGATTACCTTGTTAAGCTTGGGCTCACAGATTGACATTGGCTCCCAATTAAGTACTATCTGGATGTTAAAATTCTCATCCTTAAGTTGAAATCCTTTTATAATCTCTTGCTGCTCTCCAACCTTCTACTTCTTTGTTTTCCTCTAGTTCTAGCTTGTTGCCAAACCTTTGCTTTAAGCACTCCACCCTTCATGACCAACGCTCTAATTGTAAAATCTGTAAACTCAAATTCTTTCTGTAAGCCTTTCTACCTCACTTATTTTTCTTTTCTGATGCTCAGCAAAACCTACGTATTTTGCCTATTTCACAGTTTCAAAAACTTAATTCCTTTTAATAATACTTCTGAATTGCCTTGGAAAACATTTATGGCAATGATATAACCCCTTTTAAAGTAACTTGTTGAAGTAAGTCTGCATATCATTAAGATGCTGCTAATTTTGTCGAGAGTATAGTTTGCAACAGCTCAATGCTGTCACCAACAGGCATTCGTAGAAGTTGCTTGGTGTTTAAATTTTTTTTGAATAATTTATAGTTTTGAAATGTTCTGTAGAGTTATCGAGATATGTAGGGTAGTGTAAGATAAATACAAATTCTTCTCCATGATGTATTACTTTAATTGTTGCTAAAGTATTGAATTGCAAAATCAGAATTGTTGAGGTGCAAAAGGAGGCTGTAGAGTCCATTGAGACGATCACCTGAAGGTTCTGAAGTTATGTGTTCTTTATTGTAGTGCAATAAGAGACCAGTACAATTAGAACATCATATTTGTTCCAAAAAATAACTTTGAATTATTTTTCTAGGATATTAACAGATTAAGCTACTGTACAAATCTTCGAAGACTCTACTTGTATTACAATCAAATCACAAAGATTAAAAATCTGGAAAATCTGAAGAAGTTGGAGATCCTTTGGTTGAACAATAATAAAATTAAAGTTATAGAAGTAAGTGTGTTCAAAACATGTTAAAAATGTTTATTTTTGACCAGGTGTCTTAACCATCCCTCTTTACTCTGTTTTGGTTTTGCCTCCGTGAAAAACCTTGCAATAGCATTCTACATTCTGGGTATGATGTATCTGAAAGTTACTATTTCCTGAATGAGTTTGGAAGTTTCAAGTACATTACTCCAAAATTATTAGAAGTAGGAATAGGCCATTTGCCTCTTATAATATTCTCTACCATTCAATAAGATCATGGCTGACCTGATTGAGGACCATCCTAATATCCTTGACTCCCCAGACCGTTAAAGATCTGTGCAACATGGATATATTAAATTACCCAGCATCCATTGTTCCCTGGTGAAGAGAATTCTAGTGATTAATAACCTCTGAGAAGAAATTCCTCCTATTCGCCATCTTAAGTGAATGACACCTTCTGCTTAAAGTGTTCGCCTATGTTGTGTATTCTGCAACAACAGAAAACATCCCTTCAGCATTTAGGAGATAGGACAACAGATGCTGAAGAGTCATTGTTAATAAAGTGTGGCGCTGGAAAAGGCACAGCAGGTCAGGCAGCATCTGAGGAGCAAAGGACTCTGTTTTGGGCATAACCCATCATTGGGGCTTCAGCATTTACGCTATCAAACCCCTTCAGAATCTGTTTACACATGATTACCTCTTGTCCTTTTGAAATCCAGTGAGTAAAGGTCCAACTAATTCAGCCGTTCCTCATAAGATGACCCCCTTCAACCCAGAAATTGATGTAGGATCTTCTGTGAATTATTTATAATTCAAGTATATTCCTACTCAAGGAGGTGAAAATTATACACAGTTCCCCAGGTGCTATCTCAACACTGCTTTAAAGCTGCAACAAGACTTCTTCCCTCTTAGATTCTGTCCCTTTGTAATAAAGACCAACATTCTATTTGCCTTTCAAATTACTTACCTGGATGCTGACTTTTTAACAATTTGTGTTCAAGGATACTAAAATCTCTCAGTACTGCTGTATTCTGCCATCACTCTCCTGTTAAATAACATTCTGCTTTTCTGTTCTTTCAGCCAAAATGAAAAGCCTCACATTATCACATTAAATTATTTCACTACTCATTTATTCCTATGTCCCTTGTAGATGTATTCTCGTGATTTACTTTCCCACCTATTTTTGTGTCATCAGCAAATTTGGATGCAATTACAGCCTGTCCTTTTATCAAAGTCATTAATAGGGGAGGCAATGGCCTATTAGTATTATTACTAGGTTGTTAGTCAAGAAACTCCGCTAACATTCTGGGGTTCGAATCCCACCATGGAAGATGTTGGAATTTGAATTCAGTAAAAAATATGTGAAATTAAGAATCTACTTATGACCATGAAGCCATTGTCAATTGTCAGAAAAACCCATCTTGCTCACTAATGTCCTAAGGGAAGAAAATCTGATATCCTCACCTAGTCTGACTTACATATGACTCCAAACCCTTAGCGATGTGGTTGACCCTCAAATACCTTAAGGATGGACAGTGATGGGCCGAGTCAGTGACACCTACATCCTGTGCATGAATAAGAAAATTTAATGGAGGCAATAAATAATTGAGGACCACAACCAATTTGGTTGATACTACACTAGTTAACATTTACCAACCCGAAATTGACACATAGTCCATCTTTTGTTTCCTTTCAGTTAGCTACTCCTTTACTCATATTTATGTATCATCCCCAATACATGAACGCTTATGTTGTGAAATAAACTTTTTGAATGTCTTTTGAAAATCTAAATACCACATCTCAACAGGTGCTCGTTATCCATCTTGCCTCGTACTGAGGTGACACTGCACAGAAGCACAAGGACATGAGAAGACTAATGAAAGATGAGCATAAATACAAATTAGGAACAAAAGTAGGCCATTCAACCCTTTGAGCCTATGCTGCCATTCAATAGGGTCATCGAGGAGAAAGTGAGGACTGCAGAAACCCTAAACTCGGGGAAGTAAGGGCAGAAGTGTAGGAAATCCGTAGGACATTGAGGGCTCTAATCCAAGGTAGAGGGAAGAGAAAGAGAGTGATAGATTCATCCGTTGAAGAGAAGGTCGATTTCTCAAGCACATCTGGAAGATGACATCATTCGAACAGATGCAACGGAGAAACTCGAAGAATAGAATGGAGTCCTTACAGAGGAAGCAGGGTGTTCAGGGGATATCAAGAAGAAATCTTTCAGAAATTTTTATTAGGGACTTTACACATCAGTTTTTCAGCTCCTGCACTGCACTGTAAAAGTGCGTACTCAAAAAAAACATTTGAAAGGATGAAGCAGATGGTTTCTGTCAGCAGTCTGGGCCCCAAATGAACTTTCCAAGCAATATTCAGAGAAAACCTCAAAATTTCTGACAACTATAAACCTAAGGTATACAAAGAGAATTGGGGCATTCAGTCCATTGAATCTGGACCGACAATCAATCATGGCTGATATGTTCCTCAACCCCATTCTCCTGCCTTCTCCCTGTAATCCTTGATCCCTTTTTTTTAATCAGGAATCTTCTCTACTTTTGTCTTAATGATTTTCCCTCCACAACTTTCTGCAGCAATGAGTCCCACAGATTCTGGCTGAAGAAATTCCTCCTTATCTCAATTCTAAAGGGCCATCCCTTCACTTTGAGGCTGTGCCCTTGAGTCCTAATCTCTCCCGCTACTGGAAAAATCTTCTGCATTTCCACTCTATCTAAGCCTCAATACTCTTACGTTTCAATCAGATTCTCTCCCCATATCCTTCGAAACTCCAGTGAGTATTGAATCAGCTACAGCTTCTCATATTTAAATCATTGTTGTTAACCTCCTCTGGACTCACTCCAAGGCACATCTGGGGCCCAAAACTGCTCACAATATTCCAAATACAGTCTGACCAAAGCCTTGTACAGCTTTAAAAGTACATCCTTGCTCTTGTATTCTAGTCTTCTTGAAATGAATGCTAACATTGAATTTTTCTTCCTAACTGCCAACTGAACCTGCATGTTAACCTTCAGAGAATCTTGAACTAGGACTCCTAAGACACTTTATGCTTCATATTTCTGAAGCTTTTCCACATTTAGAAAATAATCTACATCTGTTCTTACTTCCAAAATTTTTCTGTAAACAAGTGTAAGCAGTTCCATAGTCTCTAAGCTTCTGGCTGTCTACATAGCTCCCATTAAGTATTTCTTTTTACAGGAAGTCCAGGGACCTTTCTTCTAAATTAGAATAAGTCTCCCAGTTGTTAACTGAATCAATTTTTGCAATATTTTGAACATACTCAGAAGTATTGAGAATGGAACCAATGGAGACACCTTGATAAAACCATCTATTAGAGTCATAGAGATGTACAGCACGGAAACAGACTCTTCGGTCCAACTTGTCCAAGCCGACCAGATATCCCAACTAATCCAGTCCCACTTGCCAGCACCCAGCCTATATCCCTACAAACCCAAGTTATTCATATACCCATCCAACTGCCTTTTAAATGTTGCAATTGTACTAATCTTCACCACATCCTCTAGCAGCTCATTCCATACACGTACCACCTTCTGCATGAAAAGGTTGCCCCTTGGGTCTCTTTTATATCTTTCCCCTCTCACCCTAAACCTATGCCATCTAGTTCTGGACTCCCGCACCCCAGAGAAAAGACTTTGTCTATTTATCCTATCCATGCCCTTCATAATTTTATAAACCTCTAAAAGGTCACCCCTCAGCCTCCTACACTCCAGGGAAAACAGTCCCAGCCTGTTCACCCTTTCCCCGTAGCTCAAATCCTCCAACACTGGCAACATCCTTGTAAATCTTTTTTGAACCCTTTCACGTTTCACAACATCTTTCCGATAGGAAGGAGACCAGAATTGCACATAATATTCCAACAGTGGCCTAACCAATGTCCTGTACAGCCACAACATGACCTCCCAACTCCTATACTCAATACTCCAACCAATAAAAGAAAGCATAACAAACGCCGCCTTCACTATCTTATCTACCTGCGACTCCACTTTGAAGGAGCTATGAACCTGCACTCCAAAGTCTCTTTATTCAGCAACGCTCCCTAGGACTTGATCATTAAGTGTATAGGTCCTGCTAAGATTTGCTTTCCCAAAATGCAGCACCTCACATTTATCTGAATTAAACTCCATCTGCCACTTCTCAGCCATTGGCCCATCTGATCAAGATCCTGTTGTAATCTGAGGTAACCTTCTTTGCTGTCCATTACACCTCCAATTTTGGTGTCATCTGCAAACTTACTAACTATACCTTCTATGCTAAACTCCAAGAGATTTATATAAATGACAAAAAGTAGAGGACTCAGCACCAAACTTTGTGATACTCCACTGGTCACGGGCCTCCAGTCTGAAAAACAACCCTCCACCACCACCCTCTGTCTTCTACCTTTTGAGCCAGTTCTGTATCCAAATTGCTAGTCTTCCCTGTATTCAGTGAGATCTAACCTTGCTAACCAGTCTCTCATGGGGAACCTTGTAGAACACCTTTCTGAAGTCCATATAGATCACATCCATGGCTCTGCCCTCATCAATCCTCTTTGTTACTTCTTCGAAAAACTCTATCAAGTTTGTGAAACATGATTTCCCACGCACAAAGCCATGTTGAATATCCCGAATCAGTCTTTGCCTTTCCAAATACATGTACATCCTGTCCCTCAGGATTCCCTCCAACAACTTGCCCACCACTGATGTCGGGCTCACTGTTCTATAGTTCCCTGGCATTTCCTTACTACCCTTCTTAAACAGTGGCACCACGTTAGCCAACCTCCAGTCTCCTGGCACCTCACCTGTGACTATCGATGATACAAATGTCTCAGCAAGAGGCCCAGCAATCACTTCTCTAGCTTCCCACTGAGTTCTAGGGTACCTGATCAGGTCCTGAGGATTTATCCACTTTTATATGTTTCAAAATATCCAGCACTTCCTTCTCTGTAATATGGACATTTTTCAAGATGCCACCATCTATTTCCCTACATTCTATTCTTGAGAATGATCTACTTTGAAAGCCTCAGAATTCCTTGAAAAGAGATCTCAGGGAACAGTATTTTTATTGGTATACTTTTGACATGGAAGAGATAAAAATTTTCACTTAATTTTAAGGAAATGTAGCATTACCATTTCTTTAAAATATTCACTAAAATACTGTAGTTGTCAATATTGTAACTAAGATGTCTTTATTGATATGTTTGATGGTGGCTGAAGCCATAACGGATAGTCTTTGTATCTCAATAGTACAATGATAAAATGGATAGAAAGGAAACATGAGGGTAAATAAGCTTCATATGAGTGGAAACAATAAATACCATTTTAACTGTAACCACATTTTTACTGCAGGGCTTAAACACATTGACACATCTCAAGGAGCTGAATCTTGCTGGAAATTTAATTGATGTGATTTGTAAGTATAAAATAATTATTACCTTTGTTATTACTTATGGAGGCCAATATGACAAGTGTTTAGCTTATTTGTTAACTATCTATTTTAAGTGATTCTAGACTTCTTATGATTTTAAAACAGAAAGGAGTATTTGATATTTCTTTTCAAAAGTAAATCTGAACCAAATCAAGTGGAATGAAATTAAAATTCTTACCATGGTCCTGACATACCTCTTTTAATTCTAATCTCTGCCTTTTATTCCCTTCCCATCTTAAACTCAGAACGTGAAATGAAATGATTTGTATATTAGGCCAATCTGTAGAGAAAGCCAATGCATTCATTTCACTTCACTTTACTTCACTTAACTGATGAAAGATGCAGTTCAATTTGGGTGATGTCTGCTCTGTTCTATTATTGAATTTGAGAATAGATAAAACTGATAGAATTGGAAAATACTGATCTGATTATTAAAAATCACACAACACCAGGTTATAGTCCAACAGGTTTAATTGGAAGCACACTAGCTTTTGGAGTGACGCTCCTTCATCAGGTGATTGTGGAGGGCTCGATCGTAACACAGAATTTATAGCAAAAATTTGCAGTGTGATGTAGCTGTAATTCTACATTGAATTTATACAATGTATAATTTCAGTTACATCACACTGCAAATTTTTGCTATAAATTCTGTTACGATCGAGCCCTCCACAATCACCTGATGAAGGAGCGTCGCTCCAAAAGCTAGTGTGCTTCCAAATAAACCTGTTGGACTATAACCTGGTGTTGTGATTTTTTAACCTCGTCCGTCCCAGTCTAACACCGGCATCTCCAAATCATGATTTGATTATTAGCTTCAACATATTAGCAACAACCCAGTTTGTACTGGGTGATAATACACTTAGATAATTCATTATTAACCTTAAGTATTTTAAGCAGTAAGATAATGATAAATGTTTTCTTCTTTTGGTTTTGTTTTCTATGATAATCACGTTGTTGACCTTTCTTGGTTCACTTCCAATTATAAGAATTAATTATTACAATTATGATGGAAGACTTTGATAATTAATTCTTTTTTCTCTGAAATAGAGAAGTAAAATAGAATCTCGTAGGAGTTTTTAAATTGTGACAAACAATCTGTAACATGGCATAATGTCAAGATTGGCCCTAGAAGACTGATTGTGTCTGTACTGAAATTTCTATGATCACTTGCCTCTATTGAAAATTCTGTTATCCCTAATCAAAAGTTTGAGGTTTGGAGTTTGATAAAAAGGGTTTGGGTTCAAAAACTCAGTAGAAACCAAGATAATACAACAGAAAGTATGTTGTAAAACTGATGCTTTTCTGAAAATGTTGATATTAGAGATTACATTATATTATTTGAAGATTATTTTAAGTCTTGGCTGACATTCTTTTCTCAAGCAACATTGTGATAAACAGACTAACTAATGTTTGTTTGTTGGATATTGCTTTGTACAAATCAACTAACACATTTGTTAACAGTAATAACAACTGTTAAATTCCATTATGATTTATAGCCAAGTTTGTTAATGACAAAAATAGTTAGGAAGGCATGCAGTGAGGATGACACAAAGTCTGCAGGGGATATCGATGGATAAAGTTAGTGAGCAAATACTTCGCAAATGGAATATAATGTTGGGAAATGTGAGATTATACACTATGGCAGGAAGAATAGAAGAGCTGGATGATAGTTAAATGGAAAAAGACTGCAGAAAGCTACAAAACAGATTTGGATGTCCTTGTACAGAAATCACAAAAAGGCAGCATCCAAGTTCAGTGGGTAACAAGAAAGGCTAATGGAATGGTTGACCTTTTATGTCAAAAGGAATGGAGTAGGTTAACTGTTTTTCTCTCTCTAAGGAAGCTACCAGACCTGCTAAGTTTCTCCAGTATTCTCTGTCTTTGTTTCAGATATCCAGTACCACCTTATGAGAAAAATAGGGAGATTTTGCCAACACTGTAAAAGGCACCAGTCAGACCATAGTTGGAAAACAGTTTTGTATCTTGTCTAAGAAAAGAGATACTGGCATTGAAAGCAATCTAGACAAGATTCACTGGACTGATACAGATATGAAGGAACTATTTTGCAAGAAGAAGTTCAGTAGGTTGGATCTTTGTTCTTTGGAATTTAAAAGAATGAGAGGTGACTTTATTGAAACATAGAAGATTCTTGGGGTTCTTGACTGGGTAGATATAAAATGAGCTTCATCTTGTTGGAGAGTCTAGGACCAGACGGCATAATGTCAGAATAAGAAATTGCATATTTAAGACAGATCAGGAGAAATTTCTTCTCTTGGGGAATAGTGAATCTATGGAATTCTTTATTCAGATGGCTGTTGAGGTTGGATTATTTAGTATATTCAAGGTTGAGATAGACAGATTTTAAACAGAAAGAGAATTGAGGGTTATAAGGAAAAGGCAGCAAAGTTGATGATTTACAATATCAGCCATGATTTCATTGAATGGCAGAGCAGTCTCTCAAGGGATGAATAACCTCCTTTTCCTCCTGGCTTATAATCTTACTATTGTCTAATTTATTGAACGTAAAGCATTTTGAAGTACAGTTAAAACCTGTTTTCTGTAATTGCACTGAATCATTTTCTATTTTAATTTGTGGCAAATGTTACTTTAAAGATTGGAATATAATAATTGTTTATGTAATTCTGCAACAACAATGTTTTAAATTTCAGCTAACTCTTTGGACTTCAATGTTCAGTTAGAATGGCTGAACCTTTCGGGAAACAAAATATGCTCCTTTAAGGTACATATTTTACATCACTACTTCTTTATTTGTATTTGTAGTTTTAATGTTATTGCTTGAAGGATGGATTTTGGTAATGCAGACACCATATTGGAGTTTGTTCAAGTGGAGTTTTCCTTCTATAACTGGTTGACAATAATTTCATTGAATTCTTTATGCAAAGGAGAGCTGGTTATTGAGTATTGCATATTTAGGTCATTGTAAATATCAATGGTCATGCAGTTAAAACAATCCTGAAAAAAAAGGATTAAAATAAGTCTGATTTAATATGTTCATGATCTAAATTTGTCTTGCTGTTTTTGCTATATGTTATGATTTGGAGCAGAGTCCTTTGGCTGTGTAAGATTGCAGTTTATGCTTATCGATTTTTGAAGTTACCAAATTGGTAGAATTCAAAGGAGATTGTTAAATCTGTAACAGAGCAACGCAGAAAAATTCACTTCACCTCAAATCACTAGTAATTATCAGCTGGAGTAGTAAGAAAATTGGTTTAACTTGCAGAAATTGGTCTTTCTGGTTACAGGCAGATGAACCATGTCCACATATAGTACAGTTCAGTAAGTAAATGCTTAAAATGTTTTCATTTTGCAGTCCTTCTATTTTATACCATGGGTTATTTATCTGGAAGCCAATAGATCATCTGTATTTGGGAAACAACTGACTGAAGTTGTCTGCAGTCTTTAGCAGTGTTACACCATTAACAACCAAGAAGGCAGTTGGAAAGTGGAAAATTGGAGCATCTTTTTTCCTTTCCCAGAGTTGGCTGGAGGGTCGCCATGTTGTGATTCGAGTCCCCACATCAATAATTGCTCCTAATTGTTCGAAAAGGTCAACTCCCAGAATGGTCCCTTCCTCATTTTCACACAACCACATCTGAATGTTTTTTGTCACATTCCCAAACTGCACTGGGACAGGTTCACTTAATCCATCTCCAACTTCCTAATTTTAGTAGTTATGGGGATAAGAGTCAAATATGTATTGGTAATCGATATAGATGCTCCTGTACATATTACTGTCATGCAATGCTGACCTCCTAACAGCATGTCAATACTTATTCTTGGGTCCCTTTCCCACTCACCCAGCCAAGGACTGCTATTTTTCATTGGGATAGCAGCCTTTTCAGGTCATTTGACAAGACCTGGATGACAGGAGTTGACACCATCTTCCCATGTGTGGGCAAATATGAGCCTGATGTGGGCACTGTCATCGTTGTTCCTACCTGAGAGCTTTGGTTCTGGGACATTTGGACTTGGGATTCCCATCTTTCCTTACCTCCCCCTTTTGCCCAACAATCTTTCCTAGAGTGGCCTGGCCTTCGGCAATTTAAACGTCTTTTGTCCCCTCTCTGCCTCCATTCCTTGTCTTTGTGCCCTTTCCTGCTACATTTGTAACATTCCAGGTCTGTTTTTGCTCCCTGCATTGTGTGGTTATTTTAACTGTGTACCACTATTATTTCTAAGTTTCCTCAGCTCTCATGGCGCTATTTAAAATTTGGTAATAATTATTTCCCACTGGATGTCCAATATTTATAATTTTAATCAAATGGGGGCCCATGCCATCTTTTAAAAACTTCAAAAACACGTCATCATCACGATCGACCTTTATGAATCCCTCCCCCCCCCCCCCTCCCCCCGATCCTTTTGCCTCAAACTTCCTGTCTGCCTAATGCTCTACATTTTCCTTGGGCCCTTGAGTCACCAAGGTTATATTAGTCCAATTCGCCTGTCTCCCTATCTAGTGTGTCCATGCAATTACTTTTGAACATCTGGTGCCACTGAACAACTGTCAAATAGTGGAATCGAGATGGTCCTTGTTTCATTGGAGCTGGAAGGTTCTGCCATATAGTTTTGGGCGTTTTCACCTTAAGGATATCATTAGTGAGATTGTGTGCCTCAGCTAATTCATGTAATTTCTCCCAATAGGATCCATTATTATAACTTTTTTTTAAAGCTGTGAGTTCATTCACCAACATTTCTCGTTCAGCAAGAGTAAACGGTTGCGTTTTGGTTTCTATCTCATGGATTTGTTATCTCCGGTGGTCTTTCCAAGCTCTCGCTTGGATCCGCAATAGTGCCATAGGTGCAGCCTTCTTTTCGGGTGGTGGGTCATCCTACCCATTGCCTTCCCTATGTCCATATACATATACGTCATCATCTAACCCATTCCAGTCAATGTCATTGTCCTTACCGCCTTCTGAGTGGAGTGGGGTCTCTCTGACTGTAACTATCATTTGGCCCTTTGGCTTCAAGCCCTCACGTCTAAGAGCCATCACCTTTTGTTTGTTCTTGTTTCTCATTGGTCATATCTCTGACAAGGGCTGTTGGAGTTATTACCCCTTTCTCATATTTATTTTTTCCTTCTTGTCCCTTCCACCAAGCTTTCTGCTCTGATATCGAGCATCCAGGTCATATCCGTTCCCGATTTATCTTGATGATCACTTTCTGATTACGTTCTAGTACAACTTGAACCAATGAATTCTTCTGGGCCCCATACTATTTTTCCTTTTGTTCTTAAACATGATCCCTTCCAGATCTTTTCTGGTTACCATAGTCTTATGCAACCCTTTGTGCACTTTTCCACCTAGGCGTCCTTCTGTGGGCTCAACACATCCCCAGTTTGGATGCTGCTCAGGCCTTAGCCATCCTGCTATGGAGCTCAACACTCTCGGCTGTGGACTGTCTTTGGGCCTTGCCCACCCTGCTGTGGGGCTCAACCGTCCCCTGTGTGGACTAGATCTATCAATTGTCTACTGAACACAGTACAACTCCCTTCTCCCTTTTAGTTCCTTTCCTATTACAACTTACAGCCGGGATCGACTACAAGGTTTACCATCTACCTAAAGGTTGGTAATATTAAACACATTCACCCAATTAGAGTCCACATAGCCAATAACAGACCGGAACATCACCCTACTTGTGGCATCAGTTGTTGGAGGGAGAAATATCAAAGAAGAGTCTTGAGTTCTGTGTTCCATAGTAAAAGCGACTTTTATTCAGAGCTCTTCCACCACATACGTGGGAGAGACCAGAGACCACCCTAAATCTGGCTTTATGATGGGGCCCAATTGTCCTCTTAATTACGATTCAGATTGGAAGAAAGTCAATGAAACTGTGTTCACCAGCTGAATACAATATTTTTATATCTTTCACGTTACAATAATTACATGCAACATGGATGTCATTGCTAACCACATCACCCTATACATTCAGTAAAAAATGAGGTCTGCAGATCCTGGAGATCACAGCTGCAAATGTGTTGCTGGTCAAAGCACAGCAGGCCAGGCAGCATCTCAGGAATAGAGAATTCGACGTTTCGAGCATAAGCCCTTCATCAGGAATAAGAGAGAGAGAGCCAAGCAGGCTAAGATGAAAGGTAGGGAGGAGGGACTAGGGGGAGGGGCGATGGAGGTGGGATAGGTGGAAGGAGGTCAAGGTGAGGGTGATAGGCCGGAGTGGGGTGGGGGCGGAGAGGTCAGGAAGAGGATTGCAGGTTAGGAGGGCGGTGCTGAGTTGAGGGAACCGACTGAGACAAGGTGGGGGGAGGGGAAATGAGGAAACTGGAGAAATCTGAATTCATACCTTGTGGTTGGAGGGTTCCCAGGCGGAAGATGAGGCGCTCCTCCTCCAGCCGTCGTGTAGTTGTGTTCTGCCGGTGGAGGAGTCCAAGGACCTGCATGTCCTCGGTGGAGTGGGAGGGAGAGTTAAAGTGTTGAGCCACGGGGTGATTGGGTTGGTTGGTTCGGGCGGCCTGGAGGTGTTCTCTGAAGCGTTCCGCAAGTAAGCGGCCTGTCTCACCAATATAGAGGAGGCCACATCGGGTGCAGCGGATGCAATAGATGATGTGTGTGGAGGTACAGGTGAACTTGTGGCGGATATGGAAGGATCCCTTGGGGCCTTGGAGGGAAGTGAGTGTGGAGGTGTGGGCGCAAGTTTTACATTTCCTGTGGTTGCAGGGGAAGGTGCCGGGGGTGGAGGTTGGGTTGGTGGGGGGTGTGGATCTGACGAGGGAGTCACGAAGGGAGTGGTCCTTGCGGAACGCTGATAGGGGAGGGGAGGGAAATATATCCTTGGTGGTGGGGTCCGTTTGGAGGTGGCGGAAATGGCGGTGGATGATACGTTGTATGCGGAGGTTGGTGGGGTGGTAGGTGAGAACCAGTGGGGTTCTGCCTTGGTGGCGGTTGGAGGAGCGGGGCTCAAGGGCGGAGGAGCGGGAAGTGGAGGAGATGCGGTGGAGGGCATCGTCGATCACGTCTGGGGGGAATCTGCGGTCCTTGAAGAAGGAGGCCATCTGGGCTGTGCGGTGTTGGAATTGGTCCTCCTGGGAGCAGATGCGGCGGAGACGAAGGAATTGGGAATATGGGATGGCGTTTTTACAGGGGGCAGGGTGGGAGGAGGTGTAGTCCAGGTAGCTGTGGGAGTCAGTCGGTTTATAATAGATGTCTGTGTTGAGTCGGTCGCCCGAGATAGAAATGGAAAGGTCTAGGAAGGGGAGGGAGGAGTCTGAGACAGTCCAGGTGGATTTCAGGTCGGGGTGGAAGGTGTTAGTAAAGTTGATGAACTGTTCAACCTCCTCGTGGGAGCACGAGGCAGCGCCGATACAGTCATCGATGTAGCGGAGGAAAAGGTGGGGGGTGGTGCTTGTGTAGTTGCGGAAGATGGACTGTTCCACATATCCTACGAAGAGACAGGCATAGCTGGGGCCCATGCGGGTGCCCATGGCAACTCCTTTAGTTTGGAGGAAGTGGGAGGATTGAAAAGAGAAGTTATTCAGGGTGAGGACCAGTTCAGTCAGTCGAAGGAGGGTGTCAGTGGAAGGGTACTGGTTGGTGCGGCGGGAGTAAGCACACAATCAATGATAAGTAAATCTATGGACAGCCCGAGGTCCTCCCATAATCTTATGATGTTTCCCAGATACCTCTGTCGTCAGTTTCTAGAATCTTGCAATGCTTCTGACAGTTTTATTCCTTCCCAGACATTTGCCACCTCTATCGCATTGTTTTACCAATAACGTAAATACTTGCTCCTCACTAAGAACTCTTCTATACTAATTTTAGTGTGGGATATTAGAAGGATATTAAATTCTACCAATTGTTATGAAGTCCTTAAAATCAACT
Organism: Hemiscyllium ocellatum; assembly: GCF_020745735.1. Taxonomy (NCBI): domain Eukaryota; kingdom Metazoa; phylum Chordata; class Chondrichthyes; order Orectolobiformes; family Hemiscylliidae; genus Hemiscyllium; species Hemiscyllium ocellatum. Next base: position 86,450,925 of record NC_083408.1, read on the forward strand.
CAAATAATAAAGTTACTACAATTCTGTGATACAGCTGACAAATTTGAAAACAACCCCTTTCTCACTGTAGCCGGAGATCAAATATACAGTCCTTCTGACTTCAGCTGCAGAACACTTTCCATTACTAATTATCTTTTAACAAAAGCGGGTCACAGCACTAATGCTTCACTGGAGGCTCAATGATGATGTTGCCTCGTATCATGATGGACATCTGAAAATGAACCTTCCAGCTCAGTGAGCAAACTTGCATCCAAAAACATCTAATCAAATTCCACTGACAAGGGTAAAATTCAATCACTTTGCAACTTTATGAAGTCTTTAAACAAAACTTGTTTAGATTCCACACATAACCACATAACCACACCTTCACTTTCTGTATGTTGTAATTTGGCTTTGTCACTTATTCTTGATCTTTTGGATGGAGGAATTTGTTCAAATTATCTACATATGCATTGTTTCAATTTTTTTCTCTCTCCGTAGTTGTGACCTCTCTCTTTTTACAATCTTCCTCTGCTCTCCTCCTGAGCCAGTTTTTTTTTAAGCTTGTGTTTACACCATTTATTATTACTGTATCTTTCATAATCACTGCCTACAAAGATTTGCTCAAAGAATCCAACTAGCATTTTCATACTATTTTGCCTTTCCAATTCTACTATTACCTAAAGAATTCAGAATACTGAGAGATCAGATGTTTTCTTCTACTTTTTACTAAATTACAAACTTGAAACTGTGGCTAAACTAGGTGTTTCAAAACTGCCCCTTGTTAAAATGCTGATATTTCGAACTGCCTGTTTACAGAAATCTGATTGATTTTCCTAATTTTTATCCCTACGGAGAATCTCATCTTATCCAGTATCTCTATGAGAAGACCATGGGTCTAGCTGTGAACATCTGTATGTAGGCTGTCAACCCCCTTTCAGCCATCTTGAGTCAACTAAAAAAACCCCAGGCTGCCATCTTCTCAACTTTAGTCATGGGCTGCTACAACAAGCTGCTTCAGTCAATTGTTTCTTTTTTTTTCCCTGTTTGATCATGGGAAGTGGGCATCTCTGGCTAGACCATTATTTATTGTCCATTTCTAGTTGCTCAGAGGGAAGTTAAGAGTCAACCACATTACTGTGGGTCTACACCATGTAAGGATGACTGATTTCCTTCCCTAAAGGACATTAGTGAACCAGTTGGGTTGTTTTTTGACAATAGACAATTGCTGGTGGCTTAATATGTTATAAACAGTGTCTCTGAAATTCAATTATGACGGCAGTGGCCTGGAACAAGGGTGAATAATGTAAATTGTGGGGACTGTACATTATTAGCACAGAACATAGTTGAAAGCTAATAATTGTTGCAGTTGTATAAGACTCTGGTGATCATGTTGCAGTTGTATAAGACTCTGGTGAGGCCTCATCTGGAGTATTGTGTGCAGTTTTGGTCGCCATACTATAGGAAGGATGTGGAAGCTTTAGAACGAGTGCAGAGGAGGTTTACCAGGATGTTGCCTGGAATGGTAGGAAAATCTTATGAGGAAAGGCTGAGGCACTTGGGGCTGTTCTCATTGGAGAAGAGAAGGTTTAGGGGAGATCTGATAGAAGTGTATAAGATGATTAGGGGTTTAGATAGGGTAGATACTAAGAATCTTTTACCGCTAATGGAGTCAGGTGTTACTAGGGGACATAGCTTTAAATTAAGGGGTGGTAGGTATAGGACAGATGTTAGGGGTAGATTCTTCACACAGTGGGTTGTGAGTTCATGGAATGCCCTGCCCGTAGCAGTGGTGAACTCTCCTTCTTTATGGTCATTTAAGCGGGCATTGGATAGGCATTTGGAAGTTATTGGGCTAGTATAGGTTAGGTAGGATTCGGTCGGCGCAACATCGAGGGCCGAAGGGCCTGTACTGCGCTGTATCCTTCTATGTTCTATGTTCTAATTATGCATTACAAAATCAGGCCGAGCATGGAAACCTTTCTGCTTCAGTGATATCAATTGTTCTTGCATCTTTAGTCTGTTTTTGCATTCTAAGTACTTTTTAATTCATAAGCTGATATACTTCACACAACAAGCTACAATCATAAAGGGTCTTGGTGAGACCACCCCGGAGTATTGTGTGCAATTTTGGTCGGCTTATCTGAAAATGGATGTTCTGGCTATGAAGGGAGTGCCCTAAAGGGTTAGCAATTTGATTCCTGAGATGGCAGGACTGACTTGTGAGGAGAGACTGGATAGATTAGATTCCCTACAGTGTGGAAACAGGCCCTTTGGCCCAAGAGGACCACACCCAAATCCCTTTTCCCCTCTGACTAATGCACCTAATTGATAACTTAAGCATGGCCAGTTCACCTAACCTGCACATCCTGGACTGTGAGAGGAAACCGGAGGACCTGGAGGAAACCCACACAGATGCTGGGAGCATGTGCAAACTTCACATAGACAGTCACCTGAGGTTGGAATCGAATCCAGGACCCTGGTGCTGTGAGGCAACAGTACTAACCACTGAGCCACCGTGCCGCTCCACTAGGTTAGGATTATATCACCACTATTTAGAAGAAATCTATAAATTTCGAAAGCACTATAGAGGTAAACACAGGAAGGGTATTCCCGGTGACATGGGAGTCCAGAACAGGGGTCATGGTTTGAGAATACAGGCGGTTCCATTTAGGACTGAGATGAGGCAAAATTCTTTACTAAGAGTGGTGAGCAAATGGAATTCTCTGTCACAGAAAGCAGTTGAGGTCAAAACATTGAATGCTGTCGAGAAGGCATTAGATACAGTTCTTAGTGCTGAAGGATCAAAGGCTAAGGGGAGGAAGTGGGAACAGGTTCTTGAGTTGCTGATCAACCATAATCATTTTGAATGACAACATGCTTGAAGAAGTGAATAGCCTACTCCTGCTCACCAAATGATCAGATTTGGTGCTTAAAAATAAGGGCCAAATATAAGGCTTTAAAATGTGGACTGAATTCCATTTGAATTTCCTAGGGTTTGTTTAATTAATTCCAAATTGATCCTAGCCACATAATCTTTGCAGTGGCCCAAAAGACTTGACTAGTAACCTATTTTATTTGTTGAGTACACTCAGCTATGCTCACTTGATCATGACTTATGATTTTTGATGTACAGTCATAGCTGTAGCTGCTTGTTTCTATTACGAAATGGACTTTCTAAACTCCAGCCAAGGTACTTGCGCATCTCTTCAACCAATTAGATTGAAGAATTATTCAGTGAGCCTAAAATGTCTGAACCAGAAAGTGTAAATTTGAATATTGTACATAATTTGACATTGAATTCAAAAAGGTGAATTAAGCAAGGAAAATAAAGATTTAATGTTAAGAGATTATTAAAGAGATGGAAAGAATTTTTTTTTAAGAATCTCCATCAACAGTTGAAATCTGAAGGACTATAACTCCACATTGATCAAGCTTTAGTGCGGGAGAGATCATTTGACAGTCATTATGAGTATGCAATAATAAAGCATACAAGTATGAAATGAATAAATCCAAATGTTTTCAGGGAAGTTTATTTTGTGGGATGTAGGTTTGCTCGCTGAGCTGTAGGTTTGATATCCAGACGTTTCATTACCTGGCTAGGTAATATCATCAGTGGCGACCTCCAAGTGAAGCGAAGCTGTTGTCTCCTGCTTTCTATTTATATGTTTGTCCGGGATGGGGTTCCTGGGGTTTGTGGTGATGTCATTTCCTATTTGTTTTCTGAGGGGTTGATAGATGGTATCTAGATCTCTGTGTTTGTTTATGGCGTTGTGGTTGGAGTGCCCGGCCTCTAGGAATTCTCTGGCATGTCCTAACTTAGCCTGTCCCAGGATAGATGTGTTGTCTCAGTCGAAATGGTGGTTTTTTTTCCTCCGTGTATAGGGCTACAAGGGAGAGAGGGTCGTGTCTTTTTGTGGCTAGCTGGTGTTCGTGTATCCTGGTGGCTAACTTTCTTCCTGTTTGCCACAAACACTAACTAGGACAGTCCTTGCATGGAATTTTATAGACGGCATTGGTTTTGTCCATGGGTTGTACTGGGTCTTTTAAGTTTGTTAGTTTTTGTTAGGGTTTCTGGCTGTGTTTGGTCTGCTTGTCGTGGTTTGTTCTTGAGGAATCTGCAGACTGTATTTTTTGAGTATCCATTCTTCTTGAATACGTTGTATAGGTGGTTCTCCTCTGTTTCCCGAAGTTCGTATGTGCTGCAGTGTGAGGTGGCTCGTTGGAATAGTGTTCTGATACAGCTTTGTTTGTGTGTGTTGGGATGGTTGCTGGTGTAGTTAAGTATTTGGTCAGTGTTTGTCAGTTTTCTGTATACACAGGTTTGTAGTTCTCCGTTGTCCGTTCTTTTGACTGTGACGTCCAGGAATGCGAGTTTGTTGTAGGTTTCTTCCTCTATGGTGAACTTTATGCCTGTGAGGGCGTTGTTGATGATGTTAAATGTCTCTTCTATCTTGTTTCATTTTGTGATGACAAAGGTATCATCTATGTAGCGGACCCAGATTTTTGGTTTGATGGTTGGTAGGGCTGTTTGTTCTAGTCTTTGCATTACCGCTTCTGCTATGAATTCTGATAGCGGAGATCCCATGGGTGTGCCGTTGGTTTGTTTGTAGATTATGTTGTTGAAGGTGAAGTGGGTGGTGAGGCAAAAGTCTACTAGCTTCATGATGTTTTCGTTGGTAATGTGATTGATGGTGGTTGGGGTGTGTGTGCTGGTCTCTTCTAAAAGTGTGGTAAGTGTTTCCTTTGCCAGGTCAATGCAAGATTTACTTGAAAAGTCATATATAGCGAATTAATGCTACTTAATGCATTTAGTCAGAGGGAAATGTTTTCAGAAAATGTTTCACCTTTGAGAGCAACTTCCTAATTTGCACATTTATATCTATATATTTTTGCATTTTTATCTGTAGTACAGATCATTATAAAGCAAATAAGATGGCAGCTTAAATTTCCTGAAAAATAATTCCTGTTATTTGTGCGGTATTGATTAATGTGTGTACTGGGATTTAATAGATAGTGTTTGTATGGGTTCACTATTGTGCTGAAAATGTGTTGCTGGAAAAGTGCAGCAGGTCAGGCAGCATCCAAGGAGCAGGAGAATCGACGTTTCGGGCATGAGCCCTTCTTCAGGAATGAGGAAAGTGTGCCAAGCAGGCTAAGATGAAAGGTAGGGAGGAGGGACTTGGGGGAGGGGCGTTGGAAATGCGATAGGTGGAAGGAGGTTAAGGTGAAGGTGATAGGCCGGAGTTGGGGTGGGCGCGAAGAGGTCAGGAAGAAGATTGCAGGTTAGGAAAGTGGTGCTGAGTTTGAGGGTTGGGACTGAGACAAGGTTGGGGGGGTGAGGGGAAATGAGGAAACTGGAGAAATGAGTTCATCCCTTGTGGTTGGAGGTTTCCTAGGTGGAAGATGAGGCGCTCTTCCTCCAGCTGTCGTGTTACTATGGTCTGGCGATGAAGGAGTCCTTGGTGGAGTGGGAGGGGGAGTTGAAGTGTTGAGCCACGGCGGTGGTTGGGTTTGTTGGTCCAGGTGTCCCAGAGGTGTCCTCTGAAACGTTCTGCAAGTAGGCGGCCTGTCTCCCCAATACATCGGGTGCAGCAGATGCATTAAATGATGTTTGTGGAGGTGTAGGTGAATTTGTGGTGGCGCAGGTGAATTTGTGGTGACGATGGAAGGATCCCTTGGGGCCTTGGAGGGAAGTAAGGGGGGAGGTGTGGGTGCAAGTTTTGCATTTCTTGCGGTTGCAGGAGAAGGTGCTGGGAGTGGAAGTTGGGTTGGTGGAGGGTGTGGACCTGATGAGTGAGTCATGGAGGGAGTGGTCTTTTCGGAATGCTGATAGGGGAGGGGAGGAAAATATATCCCTGGAGGTGGGATCCATTTGGAGGTGGCGGAAATGACGACGGATGATACGATTTATATGGAGGTTGGTGGGGTGGTTGGTGAGGACCAGTGGAGTTCTGTCCTGGTGGTGATTGGAGGGCGGGGCTCCAGGGCAGAGGAGCGGGAAGTGGAGGAGAGTGCACTATTGCGCATCTATTTCACCTTCAATCTCTAGAAATTTCCTCATAAGAGGATGTATATGTCACCTTTCATAACCTTAGGACATCCAATATGCTGGACAGTCAGTGATGAAATATTAGCAAGAACATCAAGCAAATGCCTCTGTTCCTCATTGAATGCCTTCATAACTTAATTGGTGAAGGTTACATGGGATCTTATTTTAATGTCTCTTAAAAAAAAATGGCACAAGAAGTAGTCCCTCTAGAAAATTATACACTCAAACTCTGGAATTAGTCTCTGAAGTCATAAAGTGTAAGTGTTGTCATTGAACTAAAGCTGATTAGAAGTCATGAAAATTAATAATTAAAACTACAAATCAGGTCCAAAGCATACACACAAAAGAGAGATTAAAAATCACTGAAGGTTCTACCCTGTTGCAGTGAACATATTATTCTGTAACTTGCACAAATGTTCGAAAGCCATTTGCTGCATAGCATAGGCAAGGCTTTGGATTTAAATTGAATGCCTTCTCAGTTATGGAAATATGAAGGAAGGTAGGAGAAATTTGAGGCTGTAAAGAACGACAAGTCTGATCTTCTGTATAAAAAAACTAACGTGATGATATGCTTCTAAACAATTGCCATTTGCCAGAAACCTCAACGATTCCTAGCTCAATTTATTCAACTCCGTTGAACATTCTGTAATCTTTTTTATTTTCATAGCATTATTTCAAATGATCAGAGCTGGACTTTTCAAAGTATTTGATGGTCATATTGAACACTGGAGTCATTTGGAAATAGATATTGTTTGCTTTGAGCTCTGGCAGCAATTTGTGAACATTCTTCAAGAGAAAGTGCCATTTGTATTTCTATAAAACACTTAAAAACAAAAAAAAACACTTCATATCAAATTAACAACAAAAGTGGTTCATTTGGTAGAAATTTAGTCTATGTACCAAATGCTGTCAAGGCCAAGCCATGCTCTAGGAATTGGAACCCATGATCTCAACTGCAATATTGAAACATTTAAAAATGATAGTGGGAGATGTGGGTGGAATTAGCAAGATTATCATTTGTTGTCTATCCCTAGTTGCCTTTGAATTGAGTGGCTGATTTACTATTTAATAAAGTAGTTAAAAGTTAAGTGCATGCTGTGGATCTGGGGTCTGTTATAGACCAGATGAGGTAAGGATGACAAATTCCCTTCCCTGAAACATCATTAGTGAATGAGAGTGGATGTGCAGAAGTGGTTATCACGGTCATTATCACTGAACCTAATTTTATATTCTAGATTTATTGTTAATTGAATTTAAATTCCACCATCTATCATGGGAGATTTGAACCCAAGCCTCCAAACATTACCCTGAGCTTCTGGATTAGTCCAGTGCTTATTATCACTACACTGCCAACCCCCCTCTGCTGCAATGTGAAAGGTCTTGTCCTTTTGGGACATTAAACTGAGCCGTTATCTGCCTATTATTTAGTTGAGTGGATGTTATTTCATGTCACCAATCAAACAGGAGAAGGAAGTTCACCCAGAGTGCTAGAAAGTATGCTTTCTCATCTAGCAGCAACAAATTACTGATTGCATCACTTACCTCATCGCCAGTTGTGGGATTTTGCCCATAACCTCACTGACTAAATGTACAAACAATTCCTGTATATCAACTGCTTTTGAGATTTTTGTGAAACATTAAGAATTACTCAATGGAAATGTCATTCTTTCATTTTAATTAATCATATGTACAGAGCATGTAACACTAAGATCCCTTGTTTTATCTTGTGTTGAGTCACCATAAGCGTCTGGCTTGTGCAATTAGTCTTTTTAGTTTTATGGCTGGATATCAGTGAATCATCTACCTGTTTTAGCATGCTGTCTGATTTATGGTTTCCTCTAGTCTTATGAATAACTGAACTGTGATAGAACATTTAACACCCAGTGGTTTAAACCAAATGAAACTTAATCCCAGAAAATAGTTATAACTAATGTATTTTGTAGAATACCTTTTGTGATTTTTACAGTTATGTGCCACAACATTATTTGTTAACAAGTTAAGCATACCAGTACTTTTTAAGAATGCTAAAGCTCCAAGCTACCAACCCTTTTTAAAACATGATACTTTTTAAGACGTGTTACACCAGACTTCTTTAAGAGTCTATGTTTTTTCTAATTTACTTTTCTAGGAACTCACTAATTTAGCAAGACTGCCTGAGCTTCAAATATTAAGTCTAAAGGATCCACAATATGCTCCAAATCCTGTGACTCTTCTCTCTAACTACATGACACATGTAGTATACCACATGCCGAAGCTTCTGAGACTGGACACTTATGATGTGTCCAATAAACAGGCGAAGGACTTTGCTGAGGTAGTGAAATGATTTAATATTCTGATTTTCAGTAGAGTATTTCTCCTTTTCTTTGCAAACAGCAAACATTTCAAAATAACAGTTTCACTGCAGATGCAGTGAGGAGTTTTGTTTCCTAGTAATCATGTGGTCTGTTTACCTCCATATATTTATGGCCTCAATGAAAATATATTTTGCCCCTTTTATCTGGTAATTTTTTTCCTAATGTACCACAATATACATTCTTTGCTGTTTAACTTTTCAACTTTACATTATTATACTTTCAAAATTGAATATTCTTGGGACTGAATTTGGCCTCCCCCTATAAATTGTATGTGACTTTCATATTTTGCAGGAAATTGAGGTAAGAAATATTACTTTTACCTTTTGTGTCCAAAGGAAAGTGCTATTTTGCTGATGTTGATAGAAATGGCCTCAAATATCCAAAAGATTCTTATAGTTTTTGTTTAATGTTCTCAGTCATTAGCAACATTACATTCACCTGCAATGTCAACGGTGGTGACACGGTGGTGAGCTCTTCTTTTAACTAAACCAAACACCCAGAAAAGCTCATCTTGCAACGTAATCTGTAAAAATACAAGTGACAGAACTCCCAAATTCCACTATTTAAAGAAAGTAATATCAATTTACGCTGTAACTCTAAAAGTGGACATGACACAACAAATATTCACATCTCTAAGCCCTCCCCCTTAACTGCTTATTATTTGCCTCCAACTCTGTACAATCTACCATTCCAATAAAAATCCATATTAAAATTACATCAACTTAATTTCAAAACTGCACAGTGGCTGACATGTCCAGTGTCCTCTTCCTTTTAGCTGAGATCTTCCTGGGGCATCTTCTGTCTTTTACTGCAAAGTTGTTTCATATGAAAAAGGTTCTTTTTAATGGAGAGTATCTTGAGTGGCAGTCTTTCTCGATGGCAGTTACTGTCTGACTTTCAAAATGCATTTTTTTTAAATAATCCAAACATCAGATCGTCTCATTGGTTTGAGGTTGGCAAAAACAATAAATTCAAACTCGATTGGGTTTTAGTATCCTCGGGATAATTTAAACTGGTTAAATTTGATTGCTGTCAAAACAGCAACCAACGCAAGTATCCATTTCGTACCAAATGTTACATATTTTCCATTCTCCAGTACACTGTGACTACTAGCTAGTGCTATTACAGGTGCTTGTAAGCTCTCTGTGCAAAACAGCATTCACTCTCTCTTAAAGGTACAGTGCACACATTCAACTTCATAACAATATTACAATGAAAGTAGATGCATCAAATGATTGAATACTGCTAAATTATTTAAATATAATAATGAAACTCCTGCGTATTTCAAACAGGGGTTTTTCTCACTTACCTTGTGGTCTGCTGGTGCTGTTTATGTCCTGCACAAAAAGAAACTCCACATAATGCACTTGTCTCTGATACCTTTACCAAATATGGTAGGAATTCCCACACAGCTATGAGAAAACCAGCTTCTTGTTCATAATTAAACAAGAGAACACTGAGTTAGACACATATTGAGAAGCCCAGGAATATTAAGATAGGTCTACTCACAGCAAAGCAACAGATATACATAGTCAATCTGAAACCAGATGCCCCCTTCACTATTATTTATTTTGTGTGATTTGTGAATCTGAAATTGTATAAACCAGGATATATTATTGAGTTTTGGGATCAAATCAGTGTCCCGAAACCACACTTGCTGGCAATGAAACTGGTTCAGCAATTTTACTGGGCTCTCTGTTCAGTTAAGGGTGGCAGGCAAGGTTTAGATACTGAGGACTGACAGCTGTGAAACCTTGGTTATCGCACTGGAAGAGATGGGCATTGCTCAGATAGGATGTACCCTCTTGATGTGCAACCTCACTTGTAGCATGGCACCTCTAGATTCAATGGTCAATGCTGTCTCACTGCAAGAATGCTACCTTTAAGTATCTCCCCCCCGCCCCCGTGATGGGAGCCACACTGTCACCAGCAATATCATTTAGATTGGCTGCCTTTTTTTTAAAGCATTCTTAAATTCCAAAGTTAAGTCAATGTGGCTTCAAAAAGAACCCCCAAAGTAGTCTGCAATGAAGCAATCCATAAAAGATGGATCCTTACATATGAACTGAACTATATGGCCTTTTTTATTTAACGACAAAGATGCAACCATAAATGCTCACTTGATTGATGTTATTGACTTAACGACAAATAAACAGTCAACATTACACAAAGCACTAAAACTAATTGTTGTAAAATAGGCTAGATTCATTGATTGGATACACCTGCATATAATGCTATTCCAGCATGAAAGGAAATTGACAATTAAAAACATCTATTTTCTGTAAAAAAAAATCTAGTCAGTGCCATTATCCACTCTATCCACAGAGCCCCATAAGTTTATTTCTCTCAAATGCTTGTCCACTTTCCTTTTGAACTAATTAAATGTCTCCATTTTCACTGACATTGTGAGCTGACAGTTCTAAGCACTTGCTACCTTTTTAAAAAAGCACATCTGCATATCACCTGTTATCACTTAAAAAAAATTAAATTTGTACCCTCACCCCATATCATCAGCTAATTTTTCACTGCATCTCATTAAGCATATAACATCCCTTTTGCTGCAAATAGGCTCCCCCATCCCTTATCCCTATTTACATATTCCAGTATCAAATTGTCATTGTCAGCAATTCCTATCTGATGAGTATGATTGTCCACCTAGAAAATTCTGTGTCATTGGTCATGTGGATCTTTGCATATCTGATGAGTCTACTCTTAGACCACGCATTTGGCATATCTTTCTGGGAGATGGATTGGTCTTTATCTTTAAGATTGTTGACTTTCCTTTCTCCAGTTCCTTTTCTGTACCACTTCTTGTATTGGGTGTTCTCAAAGAATGGTACTTCTTCATACAGGGATTTCATCCACGTCAGTTTCTTCTGAATGAGGATCTGCCATGCATGGGACATCTTTGTTGCATTTCTTGAGGGAAGTCTTCACCGAGTCTTTGAAAAACTTCCCTTGTCCTCCTTTTGTTTGTTTGCTCCGCTAAGCTGGGTGAAAAGGATTTGCTTTGGTAATTCAAACTTAAGCATCCTAAGCATGTGGTCAGTCCAGCAGAGTTGGTATCAGATGATCATGGCCACGATGCTGGTGTTGTTAGCTGCTTCAAGGATGCTGATATCAGTACCCAGTTCTCTTAGCTGATATGGAGAATCTGTCTCAAGCAATATGATGGTACTTCTCAGGAGTCTTGAAGTGGTGTCAAAACTGAGTATAGGTTTTAGAGGCACATAGTCAGAAGGATGAGACTTGTGCATCAGGATGAGTGTCATGACCATCAAAGACTCTCATTCTTAGGCATCTGAAGGCAGCTGTCATAGATTGGATGAGATGTTGAATGTCTGCAACATTAATGAGATATAGCTTTCCACGTAGAAGAAATGTTCCACTTGTGGACGATTTCCTCATTGACTTTAATAGACAAATAGACCGGAACTTGACCAGGGATGGATTGGGAAAAGATTTGAGTCATCTTGAGGTTGAAGCAGAATTCCCCATTGCACTTCACAACTAACTGAGTCAAGACCCTTGATCAGGTCAATAAAGGCAGTGGATTTGTTCATGTTGTTCCTGGATTTGAGTTGGAGTTGTCAAGCAATAAAAATCAGTTCCATCCTTCCACAGTTTGGTCAGAAACTCCACTGGCTTTCAGGAAAGAAGCCAAGACAAGAGAAGTTGCCTAGTGAAAATTAAGGCATTGCCTTTTTAACCTCACCCATTATTTGAGGTGTGGTGATTGTCAGGGTAAACACACCACCAGTTTTCTCTATCCAATGAAAGAATAGCCTGTGATCTTCTGGGACTATAGCAGTTTTCACTAGCTTTTTTTTTCCTGGTTGTGTGCTATAGAAGATATTTGGGTTCAGTTTAATGTTAACTGCCATTTATTCTCATTCTTGCTTTACTAATCTATCTTGTGTCTTCACTTATCTTACATTATTGTATTTGGTCTGGTTCTTGTTTGAAAAATTCACCTGATATGCATTATACACTTGTTTGTTTCCACATATTCTCTTATTTTCTCATCACCCAATGAATCTGGGATTGGCTTTGTTGCCTTTTACCTTTGTTGAAACAGTGTGAATGCCCTGTGGTTTTAGAAGGGAGATTTTGTCCTGGTTTCACTTGAGTGAGAGAGAGATTGAACAAGAGGTGACGATCAGTCTGTGGTAAATTAAACAGGTGGCGAGGCCTTGTTCTTTTCTTTTAAGAAGTTGGAACAATAGAAGCAGTCAGGATGGGCATGAACCAGCTCTCTTAGTCCTGGATATCTACTTGTGTTTTTCGCTTTAAGATTCAGCAGATGCTGCTGGAGTTTTGAAGTAGAAGCTATTCTCGCCCACTCTCTTCAGCCAGAAGCTGGAGTTTCTCTTCCTACTACAGTCATTGCATGTGACTAAAATCTGATTTTGCCTTTTTGCCAAGAGATGTGTATATGGGATTTTACTATATTGGAACAATTAAGTAGTAATGACTGCAATATCTATTATTCTGTTAAGTATTCCATTAGAGTTAAGTTATTCTAAGTTTATCTTTCTTTTGTTGTGTTTTAACTATTGTGTTTGAATAAAGTGTTGTGCTTAAGGTCGAACAATTTAACTGATAAAATTACATCTGCAACACAACATTTTACATTTGCCTTAAAGATAAGAAAATGTTAGGGTCTCGGCTATTTTCTTAAATTATTTTGAAGGGTCTGGTCAATAACAACATACCTAAACTATACCTGAAACCTCTTTCTCTTAATGATCCCTGTTCCATTTCAGAAATGGCACAGAAAGGATAACAAGATTGGCATTCCTTTTATGTGACATCTAAGTACAAATGTCCACAAAGGTTTTCCCTTTTCATTTTAATGTATGTTTAGATGTAGTTAACGTAGTTGTAAGTAAGGTTAAAGTGAAAATAATATGTCACCCATGATAGGTAATTTGATAGCATTTCAAGGAAAAACAGCAACTTACAATTTTTTTTTGACTGTATTTAAGTGTCCAGTGCTTCTACAAACTCTTTTTAAATTTTGAAAGGTGATGAGTATAAAAAATTGCTATTTTAAATTAGTAAATTTATCATTGATAAACTAAAACATTTATCATTAGTATCGAAATGAAGATGCAGTACGATTTTAGTGGATGAATTTTTCCTGTCCTGTAGTCAACTGTGATGAAAAAGACAATGTATTATCGTATGCGTATGAAGGACATCCGACGGCAGCAAGCTGAAATTGTGGCAAAGTTACAGAAGCAAATTAGTTCATTGCAGGACGTGCCTAAGGAACGAATAAATACCATTGGCTTCTGCATTAAAACCGTAAGTACAAAACCTACGTTGGTGATTGATTTTTTTTTACCCTTAATTCAGCCTCTACTGAAAGGCTCTGCTTTTCCTACTTTCATACTCTGTATTTCTAATACTCAAAATTGGCTAGCCATTTTTCCATTCTCTGCAATGAGTAATCAAGAGCAAACATTGTACTGGTAGAGGTCAGATTGTTAGGTTTCACATTTATTACCAAACCATAGAGAAAAAGAGCTTTTAAGAATTTCCCAGCAACATAGGGAAAGGACATGATTTCATTTTTTAATAAAGCAGTTAGATGAAACCATGTGACTTGCAGTAATTGATTCTTTCAACCAAGTTGCGCTTCAGTAACCTTTTCCTTTTTAAAAAGAGAAGCCAGGTCCAGGAACTCTTTTTTTTTTAGTACATCAACTGAATCATTTTTCACAATTCTTTATACATGACTCCTCAAAGACTATTAATAATGGAAGTGCCTTTCTAAAAGTTGTAACAATCTAAAATCAACATAGATTCAGTATTTAGTAATGGACAACAATAGAACAAGTTAGAGCAAAAGTATTTTTGCATGAACAAAAAATGGAATGGAAATATGCCATGGAAAATCCACATCTATCAAAGTGTGGAAAACAGCATATGTAGTATTAACGGAATAGTCCCGAAGTCTTAAAGATAGTGTTGTATTGATCAACAGGATTACAACTCACTAAATGTAGTGAAGCAGTGGCATTGTGGTAATATAAATAGAAAGTGGTGGAGAAACTCAGCAGGTCTGGCAGAATCTGTAGGGAGTGAAGCAGAGTTAATGTTTTGAGACTTGTGACCCTTCGTCAGAACTGAAAATAGCTGGAGAGAAGTGGTACTGGCGTTTATGGTTGATGATGGGGTGGAGGTTTGGGGGGCTGTGGGGAGAGAAGTGGTGGTAGAGAATAGAGTACAAAGAGACAGTGAGCAGAGAGAGCAAAAAGATATAGGCAAACTAAAAGATTACAGTTGAGAGAGAGAAAATCGCTAGAAGCATACTAGGAGGTAAACAGACAAGTGTTGCATCATCTGTGATTCTGAGATGGTGCTGTGGAAATGTAGGGAATGCTGGGAACAGAAGGAGAGTGGAACAGATTGTCGCAGACGGAATGCTGACAGGGATGGGAGAGGCGTATGTGTTAGCATTTTGCTGGAGATAGTGGAAATGAAATGATCCTTTGGATGTGGAATCTAGTGGGTGAAAAGTAAAGACGTGATACAATCTATCATTGTGAGAGGTGAGAGAAGGGGTGAAGGCAGAAGTGTGGAAATAGGTCAGACATGTCTGAGGGCATTGTCAACCACAATGTCGGGGAATCCTTAGTTAAAGAGAAAGGTAGACTGTTCTTTGTTTTTACAGTGGCAATTAACTGACGATTAATCTAGAAATCTAGATGACTGTTTGGGGCCATAGGTTCAAACCTTCATTCAGTAGAAGTGTGAAAAGCTAGCCATTGTTGTTTGCTGTTTTTTTTTAAAAAAAAGGTCTGGTTGATCAATGGTCTTTTAGAGATGGAAATCAGTCAACCATACCTGTTTTTGCCAACATGTGACTCTAGACCAAAGTGGTTAACCCTTAATTGTCCTCGATGCAATTAGGAATGGGTTATAAATGCTGGCTAAACTGGCGATGCCCAACTCCTTAAAAGAAGTAAGAAAATATTCTGCATGTCAGCTTAGAATTGTGATGATTGTAACGAGGTCATAGATTGAGTTCCCTGGTTGGGGCTGTTAACCTGATCCAATCAGAGACCTGGCTAATGGATATAAACAGGAGTGTCAGACATCTTGTTGATTCTGAGAATTGGCTCTGAGGAAGCTGGACCGGTGTCAAGGACTCTCCATATGCAAATAAACGATGACTTGGTGACGGATACCAGCCGCTCTAGAGTTAATTTAGTGGTGACAAGAGAAAAGCATACTTCTGAAGAAATTGATTCTCAACAGTAATCTTTGAGTTGGGGTAAGCATTAAGCTGTTACTTGGGAAGCTTAACTCATTTGAGTCAGCTGTTGAAGACTGGGCCAAGTATGTTCAAATAATGCATTATTTTTACCAGGCAAAAGCCTTGGTAGATTAATTAGCAAAGTTAAAACACATGGGATTCAAGGTGAGCTTGCCAATTGGATACAAAATTGGCTTTATGTTAGGAGATAGTGGAGGGTTGTTTGGACTGGAGACCTGTGACCAGTGATACGCGTCCACTTTTGTTTGTCATTTATTTGAATGAGAATATAGGAGGCATGATTAGTAGGTTTGCAGATGAGATCAAAATTGGTATAGTGAAGGTTATCCAAGATTACAAAGAGGTTCTGATCAATTGAGTCAATTGACTGAGCAGTCGTAATTCCTGCATGAATACCTAAGGAAACAGATACTACTTAAATGTCTTAAATACAAACCTCCCCTTAACACACCACTAGCCAAACCTAGAAGCATGGCATTCCAACCAGAACTCTATCAACAAACACATCGACTTGGACCCCATTTATCATCCTTTAAGAAAAAGAAAAGGAAATGGCATCACCATAGGAAATGACATCACCAGCCCAAGGAAATCTAAACACATAAGTAGAAAGCAAGTCACTAACACCAGTACTTCATCAGAGGCACAGTGATGTTACCTAGTATGGTGACAAGATGTCTGAAAATGAACCTTCCAGCTCAGCGAGCAAACTTACATCCAGAACCTCAATCTGAGCTACAAACCTTCTCAAAACTCACTAACTTAGCTTAGATTAGGTCAAATTAGATAAAATCACCTTAAATTCACTTGACTTAAATTACACCACTTGATGTACCCCCACTGAGGGTTCCATCCACGGGACCATCAGTTATTATACCCGTATTTATCAAGCTTCCTCCCCCCAGGGCCCCTGGATGGCCAAACCTGACCTTCACGGCAATAAAAAGGGCCTAGTCAATATGGCTGATAAGTCTGTGTCTAGATAATTTAAAAGGGACCACTATGTCTTATGAAATAGTTTCGTTTCTGGTGCACTACATTCATAAGATAACCTTGGGTGACATGCTTGGGGGACTAATCTGCGCCATCCCATGAGACCTGGGGAGGTTTTCTGAGATCCGGTTCACTAAAATGTTCTTCATTGTACAATATGTAAAAATGTTGAATAATCACTTCCCATGTCCATCTAGTGAGGGCAGGTTTGGCAGTCCCAAATGAAGGGATACCGGATCCACCTAACTTCAATTCCCAGGATTCTCTCCAACTCCTTCACTATGGCACCCCAGTACCTACGGATTTTATGGCACAACCATTGATAATGAGTAAGCATGCCTATGCTTATTTTACATTTAGGCCACCCTGGAGATGCTCCTTTTCTTGAACTTTTTTCTAATCGCTCCAGAACCATATGGACTCTGTGAAGAATGTTCAGTTGCAGAGCCTGGACTTCATTGCATATTGAGATTTTCTTCACATTCTCCCATGTGTCCTCTGGTCTTAGTGCCTGATTCCAGATCCATAGAGTCTTTGCATATCTTCGAAGGTGCCCCCTGTCTGTAAATGATATAGAATACTGACTGAGAGAGTGCCCACGCACTGGAGCACTCCTCTCTCCATGTCAAACTTAGGGCTGAGCCGTGAGCATGGTCCTTCTGTGTATATTATCCCTAATCTGAAAATAACGGAAGAGGTACGTATTTGGTAGCCCATTTCTGTAACTTAGCTGATCAAAAGACATCAGGACCTCCCCCTCGAAGTCTCCCAAATAGGAGATTCCCTTGACCTCCCATGCTTTAAAGTCAGAATCCATTGACCCCGGCCTAAATCCTGTGGCTCCTGCTAAGGGGCTGAAAGATGAGATCTTATGTAAACTACCCTCGCCTTGCCACATCATTCTCCACACTTTGAGCATGTTTATAATGATCGGTCTTTTACAATGCTCAGCAACAGATTTCATCCTATCCATAAATAACAAGTTAAAGACGGGACACATTGCCTGAGAGGCCTCAATATCAAACCATATCAACCTTGGATCCCATTCACTCTCATAGGACAATAGGGCCCTTACTTGGTATTGCTTAAAATCTGGGAGATCCACACCCCCGCCCCAATACTCTGGGGAGTTGCAACTTAGTAAATTTAATAAGAGGGCGCTTATGACACCAAATGAAGGACAGAAGCCAGCTATTGAACTTCCACAGAGCTTGTCTGGGCAACAACAATGGGAGCATTCTCATAGGGTATAGTAGCTGAGGAAGAGTATTCATTTTAATCAAGGCTATTCAGCCTAATTATGATATTGGTAACTCCTCCCAACACTGTAGATTCTGTTTTATCCTATCAAACAAGTGCACAAAGTTAGCTCTGTATAGCTAGTGGAAAGCAGGGATAATAAAAAAATACCCAAGTTAAGAAAACGTTTTTGTGACCACCGGAAAGGAAATTGTGTTCCATCCTCCAAGTCAGGCACTCCTACCAAGCCCCTCATGGGCATGGTGTCTGATTTTGTAAAGTTAATTTTATATGCTGAGAAAATGCCGAATAACTTAATCTTTTGTATTAGCTGGGGTACAGACTTTTCTGGGTTAGCCAAGAAGAGAAGAACATTATCAGGGTAGAGAGTAATTTTATGCTCTCCCATTCCTACCTTTGGCGCTGCTATTTCAGAGTCCTTCTGAATAGCTTCCGCCAATGCTTCGATTACTGAGATAAATAGCAGTGGCGAGAGAGGACACCCTTGCCAGCTGCCTCTCCCAATGCTAAAAGTATCTGATTTTACGCCACTTGTAAGGACTGCAGCCTTGGGGTTGTTATATAGCACTAGGAGAAAGTGAGGACTGCAGATGCTGGAGATCAGAGCTGAAAAATGTGTTGCTGGAAAAGCACAGCAGGTCAGGCAGCATCACTGCCATCCATCTAATGAAGCTCTCCCCAAGACCAAAAATGTTCCAGGGACACCAAATAGCTACAGCCACTCCACCCAATCAAACACCTTTTTCACATCCAAGGAGAGCACCAAGCCTGGAATTGACTCTGCTGGCATACCTGTACTATATTCAACACCCTCCTGATATTATTGGAAGAGATACAACCCTTGATAAAACCTGTCTGGCCTTCCTTTATGATAGGGGGCAGTACCTTCTCCAGTCTCGGGGCTAGCGTTTTAGATAGGATTTTAAAATGTACGTTCAGCAGTGAGATAGATCTATATGAGGCACAGTTCTCAGGATCTTTCCCTTTCTTTAGAATAAGGGAGATAGTGGCCTCCCTAAAAGAAGGTGGAAGGCAGTCCTGGCTGTATGAATGATTGATTGTACACACCCAATACTGGCTCGTCCAACACGTTTATGAATTTCGTTTTAGAACTCACTCGGGAATCTGTCTGGGCCAGGTGCTTTGCCACTTTGGAGCTGCCTTACTACCTCTTGTATCTCTTCTATCTTTTGTATTGTTAAGGGTGCATTCAAAAGGGAGACTTACTCTGCATTTATACCTGAGAGGTCCAGATGTTCAAAAAAGGATTCCATTCTTGCTACTCCATCCTCACAACCCTCCAACTGAGATAACTGCATAAAATTTCCAGAATATGGCATTAATCTTTTTTGACTCACGAGTGATACTACCGGATCTCTCCCTAGTGGACATGATGGACTGTGGGCCACTTTTATCCCTAGCCAGATACACCAGATATATACCTGACTTATCCCCATATTCAAATAAACTTTGCTTCGCAAAGGAAACCTCTCTCTTCACTGCCTGGGTATGTACTGAATTCAGAGCAGGCCAGAGAGCTGAGACCTGCTGTAGCTTAACCACAGATGGTCTAGCATAATATGCCGATTCGGCTGCTTTGAAGCAGGACTCAAGCATCCATTGCTGTTCTCCTCTCTGCCTTTTCCTAGTTGCTGGGTATGAAATTATTAAACCCCTTTAAATATGCCTTGGTGGTTTCCCAAAGCACTGATGGGTTACTGGCTGTACCTGAGTTGATGTCCCAGAAGGTCCTCAATTGCCTTGTGAAGTACGCTATAAATTTGCTATCCTTCAAAAGAAATGGATCCACGCACCAGTGCGGCGTGGCTATTCCATTAGCCCTGATCTTGATATCCAAGAACACTGCCGCCTGATTCAAAATGGCTATGTTCCCGATCCTGCAGGATAACACTGAATCCAGACAGATCAGTGGAACAAAGAACATAAAATTATCGTGTTGCACTGTGCGGGTTGGAGTAAAAGGTAAAATCCCTACAAACTCCCCACACAAGTCCACTAGTTGTCTGGATTGCAGGGAGATACCCGAGACACCCCTTGGCATCCTGTCTCCCTCAGGATCTGTGAGATGGTTGAAGTCTCCTCCTGTGGCACACCCTAAGAGCCATTAATTTAGAGAATATGTTGAATAAGAATTAAGGGGTGCATCGGGGGCAATAGACATTCAGGATGCCATACTCTTCCCTGCGATTTAAGGCCTTGAGGATGATGAACCGCCCATGTTCATCCTTAATTTGTTCTATTATCTGGAATGGGAGGTTCCTCTGTACCAGTATGGGCACTCCTCTGCTTTTAGAATTGAGAGAGGAGAAAAATAGCCTAATAAATACTCCCTGCTGTAACTTCAAATGCTCCTTGTCATTCAAATATGTTACCTGTATCAGGGTGACGTCAACCCTTTCCCTTTCTGAAGTTTGAGAGTACCTTATTTCTTCTGATGGAGGAATGGCTCCCTTTTATGTTCCAGGTGCACGATCTAAACGAATGACTGGTCATGATGGCTAGTTGATGTTCATGTATCCTGGTGGCTAGTTTTCTGCCGGTTTGTCCAATGTAGTTACAGTTCTTGCAAGGTATTTTGTAAATGCCATTAGTTTTGCTTGTTGTCTGTATAGATTCCTTCAAGTTCATTTGCTGCTGTTTTAGTGTGTTGGTGGGTTTGTGGACTACCATGATACCAAGGGGTCTAAGTAGTCTGGCAGTCATTTCCAAGATGTATTTGATGGAGGGAGAGTGACTAGGGTTTCTGGATGTGTTTTCTTTGCTTGTTTGGGTTTGTTGCTGAGAAATCAGGCAGATTGTGTTCATTGGGTACCTTTCTTTTTGAATACACTGTATAGGTGATTTTCCTCTGCTCTTCTTAGATCCTCTGTGCTGCAGTGTGTGGTGGCTCATTGAAGTAATGTTCTAATGTTCTTTTTATGCACAAGGACCCTGCATTTTTCCATTTAAATAATATTCAGCTCCTCTATACTTCCCACCAAAGTGCATAAGTTTTATTTTCCTTTATTATATTCCAACTTCTGCTCTCTGTGGCACTCCACCAGCTACAGGTTGACAATCTGAAAATGCCCCCTTTAACCCAACTCTCTCTCTCATATTAACTAGTCCTCTATCCATTCTA
Source organism: Hemiscyllium ocellatum (assembly GCF_020745735.1). NCBI lineage: Eukaryota > Metazoa > Chordata > Chondrichthyes > Orectolobiformes > Hemiscylliidae > Hemiscyllium > Hemiscyllium ocellatum. Next base: position 86,471,993 of record NC_083408.1, read on the forward strand.
ATATATTACACCAACACCATATATTCTTATGTTATTAAGGAGCTCAATGTATGATAATTTACTAAAACATTTTTTTGGAAATCTAAATATATTACATCTACTGGTTTTATTTTTTATTCATTATCTCCTCCAAGAATTCTTGTAAAGTTTGTCAGCCATGATTTCCTCTTCATGAAGCCCTGCTGACTCTCTTTGATGATATTGCATTTCTAAATGTTTTGATTTTACACCCTTTTTAATATAGACTCTTAACATTTTCCTGATGACAGATATTAAGCTAACTGGCCTATGGTATCCTGTAGCTTGTCTCCTTCCTTTTTGAATAAGGGTATAACAATGGCAATTTTCCAAGCTTCCAAGAATTTAAGGATTGTTGGAAGATTCCTACTAATGTATCCATTATCTCTGTAGTCACTTTGTTTAATATCCTAGGATGTAATTCATCAGGTCCAGGTGACCTATTGGCCTTTAACCCCATTAGTTTCCTTAGTAACTTGCCTCAGTGATAATTGTTGTAGTTATTTCATAGTCATAGATATTTACAGCACTGAAAAAGGCACTTTGGTCCATTATGTCAGTGCTGGTCAAAAACAGCCACCTGACTTATTTAAACCCGTTTTTCAGCACTTGGCTCATAGCCTTGCAAACTTGTGCATCACAGTGCACATCTAAATGCTTCTTAAATGTTATGAGGTTTCTGTCTCTACCACCCTTACAAGCAGTAAGTCCAGGAAAAATATTTCCTCACATCTTCTCTAAACCTTCCGCCCTTTACCTTAAATCTGTGCCCCTGCTCATTGATCCTTCCATCAGACACTTTCTTCCTATCTGCTCTATCTGTGCCCCTCACAATTTTATGCATCACAATCATGTCTCCTCTCAATCTCCTCTGCTTGAAGGAAACAAACCGAGTCTGTCCAATCTCTTTTATAATCTTCATTTCCTCCTCCTTTCTTTCCCCACTTAATTATTTAAAATTTTTGGAATGCTATTTCTATCTTCTCCCATGAAGATAGATGCACAGCATTTATTCAATTCCTGTGCTATTTCCGCTATACCCATTATTATACCAGCATCATTCTCTAAGGAGCCTTTGGTCACTTAGACTTCTCTTCCTTTTTATATATTCAAAATAAGTTTCTTGCTGTCAATTTTGTTAGTGTTTATCAGTTTATTTTCTCCCTCTCCCTCTTTATTGTTTTTTGGTCATCTGTTGTTGGTTCTTAAGCCTTCTCAATTCTTTGTCTTGCCACATCTTATATTTTTCCTTTTGATACGTACTTTTGATACTATCTTTGCCTTCTTTGGTTAGAAATGATTAGTTTATTCCCTTCCTTGAATCCTACTTTCACACTGTGATATAGTTATTATAAGCTGTGAATTATTTTCTTAAATACTTTGTCATTCTTCAACAACCATATTTTCTACTGAACTCCTTTCCCACTCCATTCCTGCCAACTTGTTTCTATGTATTTACTCTTGTTTTTACCCTTGTTTTAAGTTGTTTCTGATCCAAGTTGCACCCTCTCGAGCAGAATGCTGAATTCTAGAGGATCTTTTAATTTGACGTCATTTTCTAATCCAGCCTCATTTTGCACTATCAAGTTCAACATCGCCTTATCCTAAGATGGATGCACAACATATTGTTCTCAGAATCTGTCCCAAAGGCACTCTATAAATTCTACCTAAAGCCTATCTCTGCCCATTTGGCTCTCCTGATCTATGAGAATATTAAAATAACTGCTGATTAATATTCTGCCTTTTTGACATGCCCTCATGGTCTCGGGCTTTATTCTCTGTCCGACAGTATAGCTAATATTGGAATTCTATTGACCTACTCCTACCAATGTCATCTACCTCTTGATATTTCTTACCTCCACCCATATGGATTATATGTCTTCTGATCTAAGCTTATTGTATCATCATCTAAAGTTATTTTTATGTTCTTAAAAGCCAGAAGGGCATCTTGTATTTGGTAGTATGCATGTTTTAAAAGCCGGATAAAATATTCTTATTGGGGATGTTGTTGAGGCTCATTTATTTGATGCATTCAAAAGGAATTAGATAGTTATTTGAAGAGGAAGAACGTGATGAATAATGGGAAGAAGGTAGCAAAATATCATTAGGCAAAATATGTTGCCACAAGGATGGGTGATGGGTCCACTGTTTTTTGTCATTTATATAAATTATTTGGTTGTGAATATAGGAAGTATGGTTAATACTTTTACAGATGACACCAAAATTGATGATGTAGTGAACTGCGAAGAATGTTACCTCAGAAAACAATGAGACATTGATGAGATGGACCAGTGGGCTGAGGAATGGCAGATGGATTTTAATTTTGATAAATATGAAGTGCTACATTTAGGTAGGGCAAATCAGGGCAGGACTTGAGCACTTAATGGTAGGGTCCTGGGGAGGATTGCCATACAAAGAAGCTTTGAGCTGCAGATTCATAGCTCCTTGAAAGCGGAGTTGCAGGTAGATAGGTTAGTGAACAAAGTGTTTGGTATGTTTTCCTTTATTGGCCAGTGCATTGAGTATAGGAGTTGGGCAGTCATGTGTGTACGGCTCATTGGTTAGGTCCCTTTTGGAATACAGCATTCAGTTTTGGTCTCCCTGCTATAGGAAGGATGTAGTGAAACTTGATAGGGTTCAGAAAATATTTACAAGAATGTTGCCAGGTTTGGAGGATTGGAGCTGAAGGGAGAGGCTGAATAGGCTGGGGCTATTTTCCCTGAAGTGTCAGAGGCTGAGGGGTGACATTAAAGAAGTTTGTAAAATCATGACAGGAATGGATAGAGTGAAAAATCACTTCCCCAGGTTAGGGGATTGCAAAACTGGAGAGCACTGGTCTAAGGTGAGAGGGGAAAGTTTTAAAAGGGACCTAAGGAGCAACTCTTTCACGCAGAGGGTAGTATATGAATGGAATGAGCTGGCAGAGGAAGTGTTGGAGGCTAATACAACTACAATATTTAAAAAGGATCTGAATGGGCATGTGAATAGGAAGGATTGAGAGGGATATGGGACAAATGCTGGCAAATGGCATTAGATTAATGCAGAATATCTGGTCCACATGGGCGAGTTGGACCGAAGGGTCTGTTACTATGCTGCACATTTCTATGATTCTACGATTCTAAGATTATTTCCAGCTATTGTACTTTTTCTATCTTGTACTGACAAAGCTATGCCACTGTCCATTCCTTTCTGCTTATGCTTTTGAAATGTCTCGCAGCTCCAAACATTTACTCTCCGGTTTTGATCTCCATGAAACTCTGCCTCTGCAATGTCTGGAAGATCGTTCCCATTAACCTTTTTGCATTGTTAGTTTATTTATTTTGTTATGAATACAATGTGTATATAAGTGAAGAGTGAACATTTTTGTCTTTTGACCCTATTTAATTCTGTTTCTCTATACTGTTCCTTCCTGTTCAACTGAGTGTCACTATTCAAATAGCTGCCCTGGCAATGCTGGCAAATCCTTTTGTTTAGTTCCCCTTCTCCGAAAACCACCTCCACAACTATTTTAATCCTTAAATGTTCTTGCCTCACTGGGGTAGAATGCTGGAAATCAAGTCCCTCTATTCCTGGTGTGTTTGCAAAGTTTAAAGATGCTTTAATGGTATACAATTTTAGATCCTAGTTGACAGAAAGATGGGCCCAGGTTTCTTACTTTAAAGAAATTGTTATTTATTAGAAATAAATAGATTTTAGGACTGCCTTTTTAAATTCTAAATCCCTTATAATATTGCCCCTACATACAAACACAGACACAAAACAAGAATGGGTGTTACAGGCAGGATGATAGACTGGGAAATCAGTTCAGTGATTCCTATGCATAATATTCAGTGAGATGATACTTTGGCTTGTTAGCACTGATCACTCCTCGATCATCTATTTGTTCATTCATTTGTTTTTATGAGGCACAGAATAATTTGCACTTCTTATGTCCCTGACTTATTGGTTAGAAGTCTGTGATGAAGGGAAATAAACAGGTTTTCTTAAAACTTGAGCTATTATTTTTATAGCAGTGGAAATTACAGAATCTTCCTGGCCAGAGGTCCAATGGCTTCCGTCCAAACATTCACACACTCGAGCTGTTCAGCTATGTTGGAGCTAATGACATAGTTGTTGGCAGGAGAGAAGACCTTTGTCATTGATAATCAGTCATGATTCCAAAGATTGATTGGCTACTTGTTACCAGCCGAATCTCATTTTGTATAAATGCCCTTGTTCCAGTTTGTTTAACTGTATTTTCCTCACTGCTTGAAAAAAGAGCATTTATAATGAGTGTCAGTAACCTGCTTTTAAAAAGTGCAGTAATACTTTCCACAATCTGGATGTGGGTTTGCTCACTGAGCTGGAAGGTTCATTTCCAAACATTTCGTCACTTTACTAGGTAACATCTTAAGTGGGCCTTCGGGCGAAGCACTGTTGATAATTCCTGCTTTCTAATTATATGTTTGGGTTTCTTTTGGGTTGGTGATGTCATTTCCTGTGGTGACATCATTTTCTGTTCTTTTTCTCAGGGGGTAATAGATGGGATTTAACTTGATGTGTTTGTTCATAGTTCTGGTTGGAATGGCATGCTTCTAGGAATTCTTTAGCATGTCTCTGTTTGGCTTGTCCTAGGATGAATCTGTTGTCCCAGTCGAAGTCGTGTTCTTCCTTATCTGTATGTAAGGGTACTAGTGAGAGAGGGTCATGTCATTCTGTGGCTAGTTGATGTTCATATATCCTGGTGGCTAGTTTTCTGCCTGTTGTCCAATGTAGTGTTTGTTACAGTCCTTGCACGGCATTTTATAAATAACATTAATTTTCCTTGTTGTCGATATAGGGTCTTTCAAGTTCATTAGCTTCTGTTTTAGTGTGTTTCAGGATACATGAACATCAACTAGCCACAAAACGACATGACCCTCTCTGAAACTCCTTCTCATGATTACGCCCCCCCCACCATTCATCCTTCTCAACTCCAAGTTCAAGTTCAGACCCAGAGTTCTCAATCACTTCTCATATGACTAGAGCTTTGTTATCTGGATCATTTGTTAATCTTCTCTGGACTTCCTCCAAGGCCAGCACATTCTTCCTTAGCTATGGGCTCAAACTGCCCACAATATTTCAAATATCTGACCAGAGCCTTGTCCAGTCTTTGCAGTACATCCTTGCTCTTTTGTGTTAGTCCTCTTGAAATGAGTGCTAACATTGCATTTGTCTTCCTAACTACCAACTGAAACTGCATGTTAACCTTCAGAAAATCCTGAACTCGGACGCCAAAATTCCTTTGTGCTCAAATTTCCGAAGGCATTCCATATTTAGAAAATATTTTGTGCTTCTGTCCTTCCAACCAAAGTGCATAACCTCACACTTTCCCATGTTGTATTCCATCAGCCACCTATTTGTCCACTCTCTTAGTCTGTACAAGTTCTTCTGCAGCCTTCCTGCTTTCACAACACTGTGACCCTCCATATACCCTTGTGTAATCTACAAATTTAGCAACAAGTCATCCAGATTTTTTAATGTATATCACGAATAGTAGGAAGAATCAAGGGACAGAATTTATCTGCACTTGGAGAAGCCGAGATTAATCAAGAACAAGCAGCATGGTTTGTTAAAGATGAAATCATGTCTGACCAACCTGATTGCATTTGTTTCGATCAGAGTGGTGCTGGAAAAGCACAGCAGGTCAGGCAGCATCCGAGAAGCTGGAAAATCGACGTTTCGGGCAAAAGCCCTTCATCAGGAATAGAGGAAGGAAGCCTCCCACTCTGATCTAAACTCTGGTTTCCAGCATCTGCAGTCCTCACTTTTTGCCTGATTGCATTTGTTGTAGAGGTGACCATGTATATAGATGAGGGCAATGCATTTGAAATGGACCTCAAGAAGGGTTTTGATAAAGTGCTGTATTGGAGACTGATAGTAAAGGTAAGAACTTATGGGACCCAAGGAGAATTGGCAAATTAAATTGGCTGCGAGACAGTAAGCAGAGTGTGATGATTCAAATGGGTTTTTGTGACCGGAAGCCTATGTCTTAATTGGATTTTATTATGGAGGTATTTTAAATTCCTCCCAACGAATAATCTGTCTAAGAGCTTCAAGGCTATTCAGCAATCCTAAAGTTGTTGGCAGGTAGAAGACCTTTGTCATCGACAATTAGACACTATTCCATTGATCCTATCAACTACTTGTTGAAAGCCTAATCTCATTTTGTGCAGCAGATGCCACATGCTGCAGCAGCAACAACACATCAACCGCTTTACCATTAATATTGTATTTCATTTAATATATTTGTTAATTTTTCCAGAATTCCTGCTTTCCACACTTTTTTTTATTATAATAATTTTTCAATTACTCTAGAATCCCTTTTTTCCAAAATTTATTGCAATTATAAACACAAATTTAAATCTTTTCTAAAAAAGAGTTTTTAAGTATAAGGAGAAAAATGCCTAGAGACTTGAATATGCACTGAAGATCTTACTTTTACTCTGCCAGAAATATTCACCAATCCACCTCACTAATCAGCTTCTCTCCCTGCACTCATTTCATTTGTGGTTTGTGACATCATCCTGTTGCTTGTTTCAATGCAGACTGTTTATTCTCCCCACACACCCTTCCATTCTGGGGACTTTGTTTCTTGCAGTGCATCTTACTTAACATGCCTCATTCCTCCTCTGTCCTGAATTCCCACTTGGATCAAAATCATCAAGTATACTCACTCATCCTATATCTCACTTGGGTGAAGTATCCACTCTCACTTGAACTTAAACTTGTTGAATTGAAGTAAATCAGATCACAATATCTAGCCAGAGTTCCAAATTTTATCAATCTAAGTGGATGGTAATGGCAGTAATGGTGTTGATAATTATGTAAATGATTGTAAAGAGAATGAAAGTAAATAAAAGTAAATTACTGTAAAAATATAGACCAAGCACAGACAAATTTTGAGAGATATGGTACAGTGAGATTTGTGTAAACTATGATGTAACTGATTAACTCTCTCAAAAGTAAAACTCACCAGTCTAGAATCAGCATCTCTTAAGTGCTACATGTGAGGTGACTACGGTCGAGTAGTGGATGTGGTGTATATGGATTTCAGCAAGGCATTTGATAGGGTTCCCCATGGTAGGCTCATTCATAAAGTCAGGAAGTATGGGATACAGGGCTATTTGGCTATCTAGATTCAGAATTGGCTGGCTGACAGAAGGCAGACAGTGGTTGTAGATGGGAAGTATTCTACCTGGAAGACAGTGTTGAGTGGGGTCCCGCAGGGCTCTGTTCTTGGGCTTCTGCTCTTTGCAATTTATATAAATCACTTGGATGAGGAGGTTGAAGAGTGGGTTAGTAAATTTGCAGATGACACAAAGGTTGGGGGTGTCGCTGATAGTATAGACGGCTACAGCAGGCTGCAGAGTGACATAGACAGGATGCAGAGCTGGGCTGAGAAATGGCAGATGGAAATCAACCTGGATAAATGTAAAGTGATGCATTTTGGAAGGTCGAACTCGAATGCTGAATATAGGATTAAAGACCGGATTCTTGGCAGTGTGGAGGAACAGAGGGATCTGGGTGTGCAAGTACATAGATCCCTCAAAGTTGCCACCCAAGTGGATAGGGTTGTTAAGAAAGTATATGGTGCTTTGGCTTTCATTTAACAGGGGTATCGAGTTTAAGAGCCGTGAGGTTTTTCTGCAGCTCTACAAGTCCCTGGTGAGATCACACTTGGAATATTGTGTCCAGCTCTGGTCGCCCTACTATAGGAAAGATACTGAGGGTTTGGAGAGAGTGCAAAGAAGGGTTACTAGGATGCTGCCTGGATTGGAGGGCTTGCATTATGAAGAAAGGTTGACTAAGCTCAAACTTTCCACTCTGGAGAGGAGGAGGAAGAGAGGAGACCTGATCGAGGTGTACAAAATATTGAGAGGAAAAGATACAGTCAATAGCCAGAGACTTTTCCCCAGGGCAGGATTGACTGGTACGAGGAGTCATAGTTTGAAGATATTAGGAGGAAGGTATAAAGAAGACATCAGAGGTAGGTTCTTTATGCAGAGAGTTGTGAATGCATGGAATGCGTTGCCAGCTGAGGTAGTGAAAGCAGAGTCATTGGGGATATTTAAGCGACTGCTTGACATGCACGTAGATAGCAGTGAGTTGAGTCGTGGGCCTAAGGGTCTGCTCTGTGCTGTAAGTTTCTATGTTCGATGTTCAGACATTGAGGTGATACATCAATCATTGACCCCATCCTGATAATGCTCAGGAACAAGCAATGGAGTCACGTTTTATAACGTATTTATTTTTGAATGTAATCTTGTAAACAAATGGCTAAGATTGAACATTTTTATAAAAGTGTGATAATAGTTAATGAAACAATTTTCTTGAAACAGCTAGAATCAGAATTGACAAAGCTGTATTTGAGCAAAAGACCAAATTCTATGAAGACGTTTCTGAATGGGTTGAGGAATAAAGACAGGAATGAAGAAATGCACAGCAATAGTAATTCACTAAAGGACAACACAGAAGGTTCCACTGAAGAGCAGAAAATGTGTCAAAAATTGGATGCTCTGAAAGAAAGACTTACATTTTGGAACAACAGGCTGGATGAGTGAGTAAATTAGTGTGTGATATATCTTGCATGATATTGCAAAAGCTGTTTAATTTCTCTAATAATAATAATCTGTACTAGTATATTCCTCTCAATCCTATATACTGTAGTTTTATTCACTAAACTCATGTGGCAAACTTTATCAAAAGTCATTCTGAAAAGTCACAAAACACATTCACTGGTTCTCCTTTTGCCTATGCTGCAAGTAACATCCTCAAAACAACTTCAAGTTTGTAAAACATATTTTTCTTCAGAAATCTGTCTTGACTCAACAAAAATGTTCAATTATCACGTCCTTTAAAATGAATTTTAATATTTTCACTACTACAGATGATAAGCTAATAAGTCTATTGTTGTCTACTTTGTCTTCCTCCCTTTTTTTGAATAGTAAAGTTACATCTGTTGCCTTCCACTCAACAAGATCCTTTCCAGATCTATTCAATTATGAAGAAAAATCACCAAAGCATCCATTAATTCATTTTACTTCCTTTAACACTTTGAGATGAAACTTATCTGGTAGAGATTTCTGAACCCTAAAACAAACTAAATTTTCACATGCTGCCTCTTTACTAATATATGAATTTCTTTTAGTTCTTCAGTTACTCAAGCCCCTTAATTGCCTAGTTTTTCTAGGAGATTTCCTGTAACTTCTTTCATAAACACAGACACCAAGTAACTGTTTAGTTTCTTCAATATATATGCTCCTGTCCCTACCTCTAATTGGCTCATAATTGCCCTTGCTAATCTCTTTCGTTTCATAAATCAACAGAAGCTTTTACAGTCTATCTTTGTGTTCCTTACTAGCTTACATTTGTATTCTCTTTTCCTTTTTCTTACCAATTTCCTAAATTGTTCTAATACTCATGCTTACTGCTATTTCTGGCATTTTTGTAAGCCACTTTCTTTGATCTAATGCAATTTTTAACTTAGTTTCTTAACTGTAGTCGATTCACTTTTTCCTGTTGGTGTTTTAGCGGAATATCAAAGATACCTAAATGTCTTTCTACCATCAGCTCTTTTTGTGCATTTTGCGAATCTGTCATAATAAAGTTTCCCTTCATAGTTTCCTTTGCTCAGACTATGTGAAAAAGACATGTGATAATGTGCTAACTAAAAAGTGTTTGGCTTCACTGTTAACCTAAAATCAAATGCAAATATTTATTTTGTCACACTTAAATAAGTCATTCCATCCTATCTTTTCTTTGACAGAACTGAAGTAAGGTATCAGACTGAACTGAAGCCGATCGTTGATTTTTTTAATTTGAGTATTCTGTTTTTGTTAATTGAACTGGAAACCGTGGGAAACATTCGCTTTGAGGAAGGCACTCCTTCTGATGTATGGTATGGTGATAACTACAAATTCCTAACAGAAACCTCGTAATACTTAATGAGCAAATTTCAAATATTATTTAGAACAGTAATTAAAAATGAACAGAATAATTCCTCTTGAAATTTGAGGTGATTGCTGAGTTTCTAGCAAACACAGCATATAGATCCTCAGCAATGACAGCAACCATTTAGTCCATAATAGGATATTGTTCTCATTTTTAATTCCATCCAGGGATTTCCCACAGTCTTGTTCACATTAAGAAATAGGCTTTCTAATGGCATGAACTTATACCTCCTAGCATTGTTTTCATAAAACTATAACTGAGTACTATAATTTTTTTCAAGGAAACAATGGGATTATATTATACAGTCCCTGAGATAAAGCATGGGGATTGTAATGGATGGTAGTCTGCATCAGCTTGTTCGGATAGCATGCTGCCTGATAATAAGGGCCTTGTGTCACAGCGGTAGGATTCAAGTAGTACCTGCTTCAGAAATGTATGGTAACATCTGCTGTTTGATCATTTGTGTGATTGCTGCCTAAATAAATGTGTTGCTGAATGGTAGTACATCTGAGCTGAAGCCCACAGTCATGTGAAACTAATACTGCTTACAGCTAGCTTGCTCTATTTAAAGTCAGTCTATACTCTTAAAGGAGAGCTGCAAGAGTTTTATGGTGCAGGGCATTATCCCTATCTCTAGGCCAGAAGATATGAGTTCAGGTACCTCAGAGATGTGGCCATATTGTGACTAATTAGATTGATCTTAAAAAATAAGAGGAAAACTGTTTTTGTTGGAGTTGATTGTAGAAGAGAAATCTGAGTAGGACATAATCAATTTAGTACAAAAGGAATCAGAGTCTGTTCCAAGTTTCCCAGATGCTGGAAATTGTAGTGGAGAGAAGGCTAAACATAATCTGTCCACAAAGGCCAATAAACTCACGATCCAATCTTTGAAAATGGTTTTGGGAGCAACTAATAGTGGTGATCCAATGTCAGGAGAGTGGCCCTAGTGTCGTAAACATAGTATCACAATAAATTCAGTGATCAAAGGTCGAAGTCAATGAATATATTTTCATGCTTCATATTCCACCTGTTGCACCACTACTCTCTCAATGTTCAATGCATATTCCCTATCTCTATCAGTCAGGAGTCATTTATAATATTCCTGGTTTCATCTCATCCTCTCATAATTCTGCACAGCTACAATCTGTCTTGCTACTTTGTTCTCTGCCTCTTACAGAACAGATTGGGATGTGATCAACAGGGAACGGGTGTGAATGTGAGAATGTGCCTAAGAGTGAGTGATGAACAAAAAATGATGACTGTATCCTTGTACCCAAACCTTTTCCTTCGATCCTAATTATTTTTCCCACAATTTTTGTTCTCCGTTCAAACTGCAGATAGTTTGCCCAACTCCCCTCACCACATGTGAAAGTAAAATACGACAGATGCTGGAAATCTGAAATAAAAGCAGAAATTGCTAGAGAAACACAAAATGTCTGGCAGCATCTGTAGAGAGAGAAACAATAAACATTTTTGGTCCAACAACTTTCCTTTGGAACATTTCTATTGTTAAAAAGCTAATGTGCCCATTCAGCCATGGTGTGGGACAAGAGTGGTATAGGTGCCAGCAAGATTACACACATTCTGAGAACACGGATGAGCATTTTAATGAAACTTGAAAGACTTGGAGCAATAGCAAATCTGCCAGAAAGCTTTCATGCAATTTGAGGAGGCATGGAGGAATTGGGTACCAAATTAGCGCAGAGCTATGTGGACAGTATGATGTCCATTCCTACGAGTGAGGACATTTTGGCAACTTGAGCATTACTGAGTCATTCATCTGGTTTCATTCCTTTCTGACTTGGTACTTGTACTGTGTAATGTTTGTCTTTTGAACTTTGCTTCTTGTTTTTCTGATTATGGCTATACTGTGTATAGCTATAATGTAACTTTATTTCTTAACTTCTCTCTCCTGTAACTAAGGATTGTACCGAGGTACCTTTGTGCCTCAGACGGTGTTGTAAGTGGTGACTTAAGCTTTTCACTATGCGTGTTTGGCTACATGTGACAACCAAGCTAATTCAGTTTAATTCAATTCAACTGAATGACTTGACAGTTTATTTCAAGGGATATTTACAAATCCACATTGTCCCTGTAGAGCTGGAGCCATGTAGAGGCCAAACCAGTTAAGGATGGTTGATTTCCTTCCCTGAAAGGCATTGTGACAATTAGCAATAGCTTCATGGTCACTATTAATGTGACTAGCTTTTCATTTTTTTATTAGTTAATTGATTTGAGTTTTTAGCAGTTGCCATAGTGGGAATGGAAATGGCTATATCCTGGGCCTCTAGATTACTAGTCCAGTGACATTACTACCATGTCACTGTCTCCTCCAGCTGTAGCTCCATCACTGAGTGTATTCAAGTCTATGATTGATAATTTTGTCTCACTGATTCAATGTATGTGGGGACAGGGTAGGAATGTTGAGTTGAGGCAGAAAATTATGATGGTATTGAACGGCAAAGCAAGTTCAAGGATCCTTATGGTCTACTCCTGTTCCTGTTTCATATACTTTTAACAATCCAGTTTAATATTAAAATGAGGCCTGCACTCTTTTCAGACAGAAGGGAGAGGGAGAAGTAATGAAGTAGTGGTATTATCACTCTATTAGTAATCCAGAGACCCAGGTAGTGTTCTAGGAACCTTGCACAAGGTAGAGAACAAGCCTAATAATAACTGTGAAACAATTTTCAATTGACGTAAAGACTCAAATAGTTCACATATCCTTTAGTGAAGGAAAATTGCATCCTTAACTTGGTCTGGCCTACATATGACTACACTTGTCCTTGCAAATTACCCAGGAGAAAGTGAGGTCTGCAGATGCTGGAGATCAGAGCTGAAAATGTGTTGCTGGAAAAGCGTAGCAGGTCAGGCAGCATCCAAGGAGCAGGAGAATTGTCGTTTTGGGCTGAAGAAGGGCTCATGCTGCCTGACCTGCTGCACTTTTCCAGCAACACATTTTCAGCTTGCAAATTACCCAGCAAACGTTTAGTTCTATCAACTGCAACAAAACCTGAAAAAAAGAGAAATAAAACCAGATGGATCAACTGTCTTAAACATAGACAGCAGAAAGGATAATAAAAAGCTCAGCACTGTTGATCCTGCCAAATTCCCAAGGTTCCCCATCAGGGACCTTGGTTCAACTCCAGACTTGGGTGACTGTCTGTGTGAAGTTTTGCACATCTCTCCACTTAAGCGTGGTTGAGGCTGAATGGGTTTCTGTCAGGTGCTCCCACAATCCTAAGATGTGCAGTTTAGGTGGATTGCAATGTCCAGTTGCTCATGGTGTCCAGGGAGTGGCAAGGCAGGTGGATTAGTGATCAGAAATGCATAATAATGTATAAGGCTAGTTCAGTTCATCATCTAGTCATTGACAAATACTGAGGATATTAGATTTGTTCCTTGATGCCACATTTAATCAAATGTAGCCTTGATGTCAAGTGCAATTTTCCTTCGCAAAAGAATATAAGTGAACCATTTGAGTTTTTATGCCAACTGAAAATTATTTCATAATTATTACTAGACTTGTAATTCAACATTATACTAAATTCAACATCCTCTACCTTGTGCCAAGAGATAAGGTAGGGGGCGTGGGCCTGAGTGTGATACTCTTTGGCGTATTGGTGTGGACTCAATGGGCCAAATGGCCTGCTTCTACACTGTAGAGATTCTGAGTTCAGCTACAACCCTGATATCTAGCCAAAAATGTGCAGAATTGCCCTATGATGCCCTGTTCATAAAGCAAGACTAGTCCAAGCTGGTCAATTGCTGCCCCATGTGTTTACTCTTAATATTGACAGAGTGAACAATGAAGTTATAAAGCTGCACTTGCATAGCAATAACTTGCTCACTGACATTCAACTGAGTTTTCACAAGGCCAACTCAACTCCTGACCTCGTTTCAGCCTAGGTTCCAACATGAACAAAACATTGGAATTTCAAAGGTGGGGTCAGAGTAATTGCACTTCACCTCAAGGCTACATTTGACTGAATGTGGCAAACAAAAGTCAATAAAAATTGGGAATACTCTCCATTAGTTGAACTTACAGGTAGCTCAAAAGCAGGCCATTATGATTATTGGAGGCCAAGTACCTCGGCTCCAGTACACCTCTGCAGAAGTTCTTCAGGGTGTGTCCTTGACCCAACCATCATCAGCTGATTTATCGAAGACTTTTCTTCAATCATCATTTTAGAAGAGGGAATATTTGCTGCTGATTACACATTGTTCAGTGCATTCATGACTCCTCAGTTACTGCAGCAACACATGGGCAAAATGTTGGTTTGGACCATCATGTGGACCAATACCATTCATGCCAATCAAGTGACAGGCACTAACTCTCTCCAACAAGAGTGAATCGAACTATTATGTCTGGACATTCCACAGCATTGTGTTTGCTTTATCCCCTAGTACCAACATCCTCAGTGTTTGCCAATGATTAGAAGATGCACTGGGCTAGCCATGTAAATATTGTAGCTACAAGAGCAGGTAGGAAGCGAGTAATCTTAAAGTGGGTGACTCACCTCTTGACTCCTTAATGCCCATATACTGTCTACAAGGTATAAATCAGAGGTGTGATGGAATTCTCCCCAATTTCCTGAATGAGTACAGCTCCAACATTCAAAAAGTTGACCTCATTTAGGAGAAGTAGCCTCTGTAGCAGCAGTGTATAAGATCTACAAGGTGTACTGCAAGACTCCTTACCAAGAACCTTTCAAACTCATTGCGACTATTATCTCAAAGATACAAGGGAATACAACACCTGCAACACGCTGCCCACCCCAAGTCACTCACTATTTTGATTTGACAATATATCCCTGTTCCTTACATGTCACTGGGTCAAAATGCTGGGACTCCCTCCCTAATGGCATTGCGGTCTACCTTCAAATGAAGAGCAGTGATTCTAGAAGACAGTTTATCATCACGTCATGAGCAACCAGAGGTGGGTAATGCTGGCCCAGCTTGTGAAGCCAAGTGCCTTGAATGAATTCTTTGCAAAGGCAGCTAGCTGTTCTGCCTTAAAATGTCCAGCCAAGCTTGCAGTGCGTGGCCCAAATGCAGATGTAATCCTTGCAGGCCTCAACCCTGATAAATTGGTTATTAATGTGTCCATTTTAATATTATGTAAAAAAAAAAGTAACAATGTTGAATTTGAATCCCAGTGTCCTTAGAAACTGATAAATCTATAATTTCTAGATGTTAAAAGTGACAAGTTTCCTTCCATGAATTTCAGAGATGTAGTCCTGTTGGGTAAGTCCTGACTTAGAATATTAATACATATTTGATAAATTACATTATTGCTAAAGGGATAGAATATAAAGGTAAGGAAGTATTGTTGCAACTATACCGTAAGACTTCACCTGGAGTATTGTGCACAGTTTTGATCCCTATATTTGGGGAAAGATGGAGGCAGTTCAGAGGAAGTTCAATAAATTGATCCCAGACATGAGAAGTTTGTCATATGAAAAGATTGAACAGTTTAGGCCTGTACTGTCTGGAATTTAGAAGAATGAGGGCAGATCAAATTGCTGTATTCAAGTTGATAAAAGGTATGGATAAAGTAGATGTGGAGCAGATGCGTGCTCTCGTAGAGCATTCTAGGATGAGAGGTCATAGTCTTAGGATAAGGGAGAGCAAATTTAAAACAGAGTTGAAGAGAAACTATTTGTCCCAAAAGGTTGTGAATCTGTGAAATTCACTACTCCAAAGTGCGGTGAATGCCAGGACAGTGAGTAAATTTACGGAGGAGTTAACAGATTTTTAATTGGTATTGGAATGAAAGGTTGAAGCTTACAAAGAGGGCAATGAAAAAAAAAATAAGGATGGAAATGAGGGTATGCTAGCCAGTAATTTAAAGAAAGATTGTAAGAGTTTCTTTAGATATGTAGAGGGCAAAAGAGAGGCAAAAATGGATGTTGGGCCAACTGGAAAATGATGCAGGAGAGATCGTAGTGGTGAACAAAGAAATGGCTGAGGAACTAAATAATTACTTTGCATCGGTCTTCACAGTGGAAGACATGAGTAATTTCCCAAAAACCCAAGAGAGTGTGGGGATAGAGCTGAGTATGGTGACCATTACTGAGGAGAAGGTGCGAGAAAAACTAATGGCTTGAATGAAGGTGTATAAATCACCTGGACAGATGGACTACACCCCAGAGTTCTAAAGGAGGCAGCTACAGAGATAGCGGAGGCATTTAGTGGTAATCTTTCAGGAATCACTAAAATCAGGGAGGGTCCCAGAGGACTGGAAAATCATGAATATAAGACTCCTGTTTAAAAAGGGAGTAAGACAGAAGACTAAAAATTGCAGACCAATTAACCTAAATCAGTCATAGGTAAACTCCTGTAATCCATCGTGAAGGAAGCAATTTCTGAATACTTGGAAATGTATGGTAAAATAAAACCACGACAGCATGGTTTCATGAAAGGAAGGTCATTCCTGACAAATCTGCTAGAATTCTTTGAGGAAGTAATGAGCAGAGTAGACCAAGGAAAGCCAATGGACATTATCTACCGGGAATTAAAGAAAGCCTTTGACTAGGTGCCACACAGGAGGCTATTGAGTAAGATAAGGGCTGGTGATGTTAGAAGCAAGGTCCTAGCATAGATAGAAGCCTGGTTATCTGGCCAAAAGCAGAGATTGGGAGTGAAAGGGTCCCTCTTAGGATGGTAGCCAGTGACAAGTGGTGTTCTGCAAGGCTTAGTGTTAGGACCACAACTTTTCACTTCATGCATTAATGTTCTAGACAAAGGAACTGAGGACATTCTGGCTAAGCTTGTAGGTGATGCAAAGATAGATAGAGGGATAGGTATCATTGAGGAGGCAGGGAGGCTGCAGAATGATTTGGACAGGTTGGGAGAGTGGGCAGAGACTTGGCAGATGGAGTACAACGTGGGAAAGTGTGAGGTCACATGCACTTAGATAGGAAGAATAGAGGCATGGACTATTTTCTAAATGGGGAGGAAATTCAGAAGTCTGAAATGCAAAGAGACTTGAGAGAATCCTTGACTAGAACTCCCAAGGTAAACTTGCAGATTGAATCAGTAGTTAGGAAGGCAAATGCAATGATGGCATTTATTTTGAGAGGACTTGAAAGTAAAAGCAGGGATGTACTTCTGAGGCTCAATAAGGATCTGGTCCGGCCACATTTGGAGTATTATGTGCAGTTTTGGGCCCTATATCTCAGGAAGGATGTATTGAGCCAGAGCATGTTCAGAGAAGGTTTACAAGAATGGTTCCAGGAATGAATAGCCTAACATATAAAGAACGTTTGAGGACTCTGGGTCCATACTCGATCGAGTTAGAAAGATGAGAGGGGTCTAATTGAAACTTAGAGAATACTGAATGGCCTGGTCAGAGTGGATACTGGGAAGATGTTTTCATTGGTAGGAGAGACTGGGACCTGGGGCACAGCCTTAGAGTATGGGAAGAACTTTTAGAATGGCAGGAAATTCAGTGAGGAACATATCAGCCAAGATTGGCCTAATTCTGTTCCTATATCTTATAAACTTATAATTGAGATAGAAGTCAGAGAGGAGACAGGAAAGACTGAAGTCAATTATTTGGAGATTCTCTACAGGAATGCCGGCAAAAATTCAATGAAATTTGTGAAAGAGGACTCAGAGAGCGGAGTGAGATTTGTGAAGCCAGACTGAAAGCATTGGAAAATCTGAGGTGCGTCAAAGTCGCCATAAACTGAGTTGGAAAAACGTATGGCCAGATTACTAGTGAGAGTACATTAGTCTAGGGGATGGCACACATGAAAGGACTCTGAAAAGCTGGAATTTCTTTTTATTGTACCTTCACAAACAGAAAAAGAAATCATAGGAAAACATTGAAGGAAACCTGAGGTAAGTATTTTGTACGTGAATTGCATTCAAAAATTGACCTGCAGCCCTAAAATGTTAGGCCTATGTAGAGAACATTTCTTAGAGGCAGTTTTACTGTAAGATTTTAGTGACTATTTTTAAGTACAGTTAGTTTTGGATTTGTAGCTTTACACTGGAAGAAAATCCAATCTGGTCATTGAAGTCACTTGAAAAAATCCTTTAGTTAATTTCTGATGTGCATTTGCTATGTTTGCTGGTTATTGGTAGTTTTATTTGTAACCTTGTGATTTATCGTAACAAGTAATTAAACTACTTGAATTATATTTAAAGTATTAACAAAGTTTGTAATTTTTGTTTTAATTTGAGGCAGCCAAGAATTTTTATCCTGTGGATATTTGCCATTATGAAATTTATAATGTATGACATTCATGTTTAAGCTTTGCTGTCAGTGCTGTGCCTTTTTTTTTTCTGGCTCTGGTCCTACAATCAGTGTCATCACAAGAATAAATTCATCAGATTTCAACTTAAAGATTCAATTTAAGAAAAAAATGTTTCTAACCATCAGCTGGTTGCCAAGGAACTAAAAATCTTTTCTGGATTTGCTGCTAGCTTTGTGACACTAAAGTCAGTAGATAGTAATCATAGCATTTCACAAAGCACAGTATTAGAATAGCTTTTAAGTACCAGTCATGCACTACATATTGGAATTTAATTGTATGTAGACACTCATATCATTTGAGCTTCATTTGAGGTTTTCAAGAGTGTTTAATTATTTGAATAGAAATAATATGTAAGGGTATAGGGGAAAAGCAGGAAATTGACAACAAATGATGCTTAAGAGCAGTGCAGACATGATGGCCTGAAAGGCCTCCTGTAATCTTAAATTTATGTGGTTCTGTAATTTAACGTTTATACAGCATATTCTTTTCATTTAAAAAAAAGCATCTTAAAATTTCAAAATTTCCAAGGAAGAATTAATTACCAGTATTTCAACATTAACATTAAAATTGTTCTACAATAACAATGTGAGGCTACTTTTTAAATTATTTGATGGTAGCAGATGTATAGAATATATTTTCTATACTGTGTGTGAGTAAACTACAACAGTGTATGAATTCAGGATATTTATGTGTAAATAAATGTAATATTCTTTCCCTTGACAGGTTCACTTCCTGCTATGATGTAATCTTGTCTCGATTCTGTGCTTGGGACTTCAAGAAACTTGGAGTGACAGGGTTAAAAATAAATCGCATAGTCAGAGTTCACAATCGAGTGCTACGCCTTAAGTATGAGGATAAAATCCAATCTATTTTGAATAAAGAAGGATCTCCTTTTAAATCAGAGTAAGTTGTTTTAATTGCAGCTTTTAAATTACTTTTTAAATAGTCTTACAAAACAACTTTTAAGATCTTGCTAATTTTGTACAAAGCAATAATCTACAACTCATCACTTTAAGAAAACAATAACTTCCATTTATGTAATGCCTTTCAGAGCCTCTGGACATCCCAAGGCATTTTACAGCCAATAAAAGAATTTGAAAGCAGTCGCTATTGTGTTTTAAAGGAACAATACTACAGTGTTCCTTTTTACATTCAATAAATCATACTAATAAATTGAAATCCTGTTTACTGCTACATGTTTTATGCTTCCTCACCCTCCTGAGTGATAAACATGGTCTTGATCATCCCTCGACACAAAGACAACCATTAGCGAGTTTTCAGAAGATTTGTGGCTCATGTTGAAGTTCTGGATGGAAGTTTGCTCACTGAGATGGAAGGTTTGTTTTCATGAAAACAAACCTTCCAGCTCAGCAAAGAATAACCATGTTCATCCCTTGTGATTGGAGGGTTCCTAGGCGGAAGATGAGGTGCTCTTCCTCCAGCCGTCGTGTTGCTATGGTCTGGCGATGGAGGAGTCCAAGGACCTGCATGTCCTTGGTGGAGTGGGAGGGGGAGTTGAAGTGTTGAGCCCCGGGGTGTGGTTGGGTTGGTTGGTTGGTCCGGGTGTCCCAGAGGTGTTCTCTGAAACGTTTCACAAGTAGGCGGCCTGTCTCACCGATATGGAGGAGGCCACATCGGGTGCAGCGAATGCAGTAAATGATGTGTGTGGAGGTACAGGTGAATTTGTGGCGGATATGGAAGGATCCCTTGGGGCCTTGGAGGGAAGTAAGGGAGGAGGTGTGGGCGCAAGTTTTGCATTTCTTGCTGTTGCGGGGGAAGGTGCCGGGAGTGGAGTTGGGTTGGGCTGGGGGGAGGGGGTGAGGGGGGCGGCTGGTGTGGACCTGACAAGGAAGTCACGGAGGGAGTGGTCTTTTCGGAACGCTGATAGGGGAGAGAAACATATCCCTGGTGGTGGGGTCCGTTTGGATGTGGCGGAAATGATGATGGATGATACGATGTGTATGGAGGTTGGTGGGGTGGTAGATGAGGACCAGTGGGGTTCTGTCCTGGTGGCGACTGGAGGATTGGGGTTCAAGGGCGGAGGAGTGGGAAGCGGAGGAGATGCGGTGGAGAGCATCGTTGACCACGTCTGGGGGGAAATTGTGGTCTTTGAAAAAGGAGGCCATCTGGGTTGTTTGGTATTGGAACTGGTCCTCCTGGGAGCAGATGCAGCAGAGACTAAGGAATTGGGAATATGGGATGGCGTTTTTACAGGGGGCAGGGTGGGAGGAGGTGTAGTCTAAGTAGCTGTGGAGTCAGTCGGTTTATAGTAAATGTCCGTGTTGATTTGGTCGCCCGAGATAGAAATGGAGTGGTCTAGAAAGGGAAGGGAGGAGTCTGAGACAGTCCAGATATATTTGAGGTCGGGGTGGAAGGTGTTAGTAAAGTGGATGAAGTGTTTAACCTCCTCGTGGGAGCACAAGGCAGCGCCAATACAGTCATCGATGTAGCAGAGGAAAAGGTGGAGGGTGGTGCCATGTAGCTGCGGAAGATGGACTGTTTCACATATCCTACGAAGAGGAAGGCGTAGCTGGGGCCCATGCGGGTGCTTCCCGTGGCTCAACACTTCAACTCCCCCTCCCACTCCGCCAAGGACATGCAGGTCCTTGGACTCCTCCATCGCCAGACCATAGCAATATGACGGCTGAAGGAAGAGTGCCTCATCTTCCGCCTAGGAACCCTCCAACCACAAGGGATGAACTCAGATTTCTCCAGTTTCCTCATTTCCCCTCCCCCCACCTTGTCTCAGTCCCAACCCTCGAACTCAGCACCACCTTCCTAACCTGCAATCTTCTTCCTGACCTCTCCACCCCCACTCCAGCCTATCACCCTCACCTTAACCTCCTTCCACCTATTGCATGATTGATGTGTGGACAAGCCAATGGCTTAAGATTTCCTCTTGTGTTTTCTCACTGCTTCTGCGTGTGCTCACTTTCGAAGCAAACTCCATAGTTTTTATTTGTTGATGCCAAGCATAGTAATCCTGGGATTGCTTCACCTTGGTCTTGAAGTTGTATCAAAGCTCAGAAGTGAATTCTTCAACCTATGCTTGTAGCACTTCCTTTAGTGCCATGTCAATGCACCCCATACTCTAACCAACCATAGAAGACTTGCTTTAAGTATTAGGCATTTGGTTACATGACCAGCCTAACTTGGTTGTGATTGTCTCAATTTGGTGAGGATGCTTGGCATACCTGCTTGTGTGAGTACCTCATTATCTGGTATTTTGTCCGTTATCTGATCTTTAGAAGCTTCCAAAGGCAGGTTCAATAAAAGTGGTTGAGCTTCCTGAAATGATGCTAATATACAGTTCAAGTCTCTCATGCATAGAACAGAATGAAAAGGAATGTTCCTTCATGACTCAGACTTGAAACCTTGCCTAGATCTCTCTCTAGCTCTATTTCTTAAATAAAAACCACCAAACATCTGCCATTAGTTAGCTCTGCAAACTGGTATTTTACAATTATTATATTTTATTATTTATTTTTTTAAATCATCAATGTATTATTTAGACTTTTTTGGGTCAGTAATTTATGTTTTATTCATACCATATCTTGTTCAGTGTGGTGCTGAGGACAAATGAGAAGCTCATGTGAATACTGCTTTTAGCAGTGTTGGTAAAGGGGCCTGATTTTGCCAGGAGATAAAGGTGTGATGGAAATGTGTGGCAGTATATGTACAGGGAGATACAGAGGTCAGTGATCATAAAAATTAGTGATAATTGTGAACCCAAAGTGTTCATACTGTTTCTCTTTCTACAAATGTGCCTGGCTTGTAGAGCATTTCAAGAATTTTCTGCTTATGTTTCAGATTTCCAGAATTCGCATTACTTTGCTCTCCTGTTGTGTGCTCCATGCTGGGCACTTGTAAGTGTAGTTAGTTTCAATTTAAAATTAGAAAATATTTATCACTCAATTCAATGTGTAATTATTTTTGTTAACAAAATCCACTTGTGTGGATGGAAATATTGCAGGTGAATTGGTCAGTGTTAAGTTACTGGAAGTTTTGTCACTTAGAAGTTAAACCAATTATTAAAACATATCACTATTAGTTCAAGGTATTCTCATTTGTGCATGGGATTGATGTTTACGGTGCTTGCAAGGCTCAAGACTTTTGGATGTTGTCCAGATATCGCATGAGACCATATTCAAATTTACAAGTTGTTACATAATAGAATTGATCAAGTTTTGTATTATTGTCTGGCAAAGCAGTATTTTTATGTCATACTGAAACCTGAGCTTTTGAATGGTTTTATAAATAGAGGCATAAAGTTCAAAAGCCAAAAAAATTTGCTTAATCTGTATTAAGCAGTTCATTTCTGCTGTGACTGTGGTTCCCAATTCTCAGCATAGGGGGAAGTTATTAAGGGGCCCAGAAATAGGACAAACATCAGGACTCATGAGTTCTCTTCCTGGCTCTGTTGGCAGTGTTAAAATGGTGTCTATGAGCTTAAAAAAATTGATTTTGAGAAGTTAACCAGGCTTTATTACTTTGTTGCCCTAAGAGTATGGTATTTGCCCTATGCAACTCTCTGTATTTGAATTTTTGTGGCAATGACATTGGATAGGGAGCTCCACAAAGTTGCCTCAGTGACAGCAAGGGATGCAGATTAATATCTATTTCAAGTTGATGAGTGATTGATAAAAGAATTTGAAACTCTATATTTGCCCACGTGTACTATTATCCTTCTAGCAGCAGAGAGTACAAAAGTGGAAATATATACCATGAATGTTTTAATTTGTAGATATCCAGTAATTTGTGTTTCTTTCTGGAAATATACTCCTATTAAAGATCACACAGGTACATAAAAATAGATTGTAGATAAATAGGTAGAATATATTTTTTAAAACGTGAAGCTAACTGCATGAACCAGCAACCAAAGAGCATTGCATGATGCCTCTAGGTCCATAAGTGGGTCAGAGAAGAGGCTGAGAAGATGGTATAGCATGTCAGATGATCCAAGACCCGCAGGCAGTTGATTTTATTTTTCTGGGTATGCCTTCACATGCTTGACTCCTTACTGCCAGAAACTCCTCCTCAGTGCTTCTTAACTTTACTTCCCCTCCCCCCAATCCTGAGAATCCTTTCTCCAGATATCAGTACATCACAAGCTATTCTCATAAATCTCTAGGCCACTCTTTTCCCATCCCTGGATTAACACCAACATTCTCTGGGATTACTCATACATAAAAAGCTTTCTGTACAATGTATTCTGAGCCTCAAACCAATGTTCCCAGATTTTGTGACCTCCGAAACAGCATGTTTTTGAGCAGTGTTAATATGAATATAAAATGAATTAATACAATTGGTCCTTCTTTGCAACACAGTCTAAACTTCTGTTTCCAGTTAATATTTCGTATAAAATATATTTAGACCTTACAAAAGCTCAGAAACATCTAAAGTTAGATTTGCAACATCTTGCATAGTTACTGATTAATTTTGCCTTTTCAGATAAATACTGTACTGAAATCAACAATTTCTATCCTCCTTTAGAAACTACAGTAAGATGTTGGAATACCTGTTTTACATATATGATCCCAAATTATCGACAGAAAAGAATGAAATTCTCCAGATTCTTGAAGATGGTTTCAAAAAAGCAGATGTTTATCGGGTATGTACCTAAAGTTTCAGTAACAATACTTTTGTATGGAAAAATCCTAATTTGAAAGGGAATTATACCTGTTAACTTGCATCATTCTTTATTTTCCATTCTTTTATAAAATATGTTGTACTGATTCCTTGGCACGGATAAAGTCGAAGTGGTGGTGCTGTGCTAATGTTGGGTGAATTTTTGGAGACATAAGTTAAAATTCCACCAGACCAGAAGGTGAAATTTTAATCCAACCATGTAACTACTATTGGTTGTTGCAAAAACCAACCTGGTTCACTAATGTCCTTTGGGAAGGAAGTCTTATCTGGTCCACAAGGATGTGGTTGGCTCTTAATAGCCCAGTGGCTATTTGGGTATGGGTAATAAATTCTGACCTAGCCAACAATGTCCATATCCATGAATAAATTTTAAAGCAAACATTTTTGTTCACTAATGTGCATTTATGTGTCAAAAAAATTATTTAAAGAAGCATTCTGTTTTGATTTTTTTCTCTCTGTATTTTTCTTTTGTTAAATTTTGGTTATTATATATTTAAGATTTAATTGTATATCAATGTTTGTACTTGAGAGTTTTGTTTATTTTTATAAACTTGTAAAAATGTTAAATTTCTAACAAAAATATCTTAAAAAAAAGATAAGCATTCTGAGAAGGATCACTCAACCTGAAGCATTAACTTTGATTTCTCTCCACTGATGCTGCCAGATCTGCTGAGATTTTTCTATTCTAATTCTAATTTTGTCTCTGATTTACAGCATCCACAGTTCTTTCGATTTTTATATAATCAGGCATGTTCTTTCTGTTGTAATATAGCAACTTAATTCGTTTCTTGGTTCTATTTGTTCCCCCTCATATTTATTTCATTATTCTCATACAAGAGTATAATCTTTTTTCTGATACTTTATCTGTGCCAAGGAATCAGTACAACATATTTTATAAAATATAAAACATACAGGGATCAGATCACTACCTTGAGCCACTTAAGACATGTTTGGAAGTTTATGATGTTGCATCAGCACCAAAGTGTATCTATACTTCACATTTACTTGAAGTCATCATTCTAACGGTCACAAACCATTGTCACTTTTAGACGTGATGGTGCCTACCTGTTTTAAGGTAAAGAGTGATTCATCAGAATCAATGCCATACATCTCTCCAGTAGCCATCTTCATAGGTAAGCTTTGCTCCTTTCTAGCACAACACTTGGATACAAGGTGATTCCCTTTCTTCTAGATTGAGAAGTATTTTCCCCAAAGTGGAAATGCTTCCTTACCTTTCTTGTTGTGTTCACTGCAATATTACACTCTGACCTTGATCTTTCTGCTGTGTCTTCTGAAGCTATTTCTTCCTTTTATTCATAATATTATTTTTGTTAGGTCTGGTCTGTCTCTCATCATAATATAAGGTCTTGTCAGTTTTTCCATTAACATTCACTCCCTAGCTAATGACTGATAAACTCAGAGCTTTTGCATGTCAATAATTTTTTTGAAAGTATGAGTCTCCTCTTGATCAAATGTGCTAACATGTAGGTTCTCTGATGCCTAAGACAATCCTATTTCTGATTAAATAATCTTTTATCTGTCTAAATCGATTCAGCTAGATGTATCAATGCAGTCACATGCTGATCAATATTTTCCCTAAACTCTAATGTTCATCATGTAACATTCTTAGTTAGTGTTAGTAGAGGATTCAAAATGGGTCTCCAAGGCTTTCAATATTTCTCTAGTCTGTCTTGTCTGTTCCTCAGTGAGATCTAGATGCGACATAGCTAGTAGCACTCTTGCCCCAGCACTGATAACAGAGTTGCTACTCTCATTTGTTCAGATTTTCTGTTCAACTGTGTGGCTAGCTCATCACTTTCCCATTGAGACAGGAAGAAATTCCAATTCACATCTTGTATGACTTCATCTCCACAGGAACTGGGACTGGAAAATTTAAAGCCACCCTGACTCAACCAGTTTTACATATAGGATACTGCAATTCTAATTCCTTGCTGTTTATCACACCTAAAAGCTCTCATACAGCTCTCAAAAGTCACATAATTTCAGCCGTATATTTCTGGAACCATATTCAAAGTGTAAGCTTTAATGGTTTCTCTTTCTAAACTGAAAACACTTAACAGAGATCACAAGATGGAAAGATGTCATAGTTGTACAATGTACAAATGCATTTCTCCAAAGAATCTCTTCTTTTAACAGCCATGTTACAGCCTACTGAACTCAAAGTTGAGCTTAACAATTTTAAACCAGAACCTCTTGTCCCCGTTTGTTTAATTTTCTTTGCTTTTTTTGTTTCTTTTCTTTCAGTTTGTAGCTGATTTGCTCAAGGTGATTTTTTTGTTTGTTTCTTTTGCCCTATCACTATTCCCTTCAGGCTTGTAGGAGTAACACTTCCATCATTCAATCTCTCTTGTTTTCACCCTATCACAGACTTTCCTTTTGTCCTTTGTCCAGCCAACCTTGGCAAAAAGACTGTTATAACTCTAAACACCCTGAGTTCTGATGAAACGTCACAGAGCTGAATGATTAACTGTGGTCCTGTCTCAACATAGAATTCTTTATTTCTATTTCTTGTCTTTCATAATCCACCTTGTATTTTAATCCTCAGAGACCAGGTATCCATCTAAATAATTCAACATTGCACCTGCTTCCACCACTGCCAACCTGTACCCGATGCTCCCTCTAAATAGTGCATGGGACTCTGAGAACTGTGCAGGGCATCAACTTCCGAAACTGGAAGTCAATGCATCGGCAAAACAATTTGTGTGCACGGAGCCTTAGAGCAGCCATCAAGCCATACTGCAGCCCTGAGAAAATAGTGCCCAATCCTCTTCTCCACTCCTTCCAAAGCAATGTATCCTTCTGTCATTCATAGCACATATCATACACAAAATATATTGAAATTCTGTGCAGGATTTGAGTGTTACTGGTAAACTAGAAACCATTTCCTTTCTCTAACTGCCCTTAAAAAGTGATAGTGAATTGCTTTTTTTAAGCCATTCAGGTGTCTTGTAGGGCAATGACAGAGTTCATTACAATGCTGTAGATTTGGATTCATTTGTAAGTTAGACAGGATAGGGATGACAGACTTTCTTCCCTGAAGAGCTTGAATTTCTACAAATCTCTGGTAGTCCTCTGGATACCATTACTTTGCTAGTTTTTTTATTCCAGAGTTTATTTACTCAACTGAATTTAAATTCCTCAGTAGCTATAGTGGGATTTGACCATATGCCAGTAAAATAGTCCAGTAAAATAAACATTATACAACTGCTAGGGTCTGTGGATCTGGGTCAGGTGCAGCACTGAGCGCATGATTTCTGTTCCTGCCTCTGCTTGCAATGATGTCTTCAATTTTAATATGTTCCACATTTAACAGACTATCCCATGCATTGTTGCTCTCAACGTAAGAATGCATAATTATATGTTGCTTATAACAATGCACTAAGTGTAATGATGTGCTACATTGTTACACATAATGTATGTGTAATGATGTGCCAAGCACAACATACCCTAAGTATAACAAAATCTTGTTTGTAACAATGCATTTTGTGTTACGATGTCTTAGAAGCGTGCATTAACTTTAATGATGCATTACATTACATGAGGGAAATGGGCCTGGGTGGGCTACTCTTCGGAGGGTTGGTGTGGACTGGTTGGGCTGAAGGGCCTATTTCCACACTGTAAGGAATCTAATCTATGAGACAATAGTCATATTTATGTATTTTAGAGCTACTCTATCATTAGCTCAGGGCTATATATGTTGTTTTCTTGTTTGCAACATTAATTTCCGTAGTATTCCATATCAAGGAATTGACACATTTGTGATGTAGAAAATTAAGTTATAGCAAGGACGAAATATATTCAAAGTATTTGAACTGAGTGAACATATACTTACCAAAATTATATTGTTGCTACTGTCATACTACTTTCAATTTCAAATTGTCAGTACAGTTTTAGAGATTGAGTAGAACAGGCCTATATCTTTAGATTTAAAAGAATGATAGATGATCTGTTTCAACTTTTGGCATTTAGAGAGAACCTGTGACCCTTATGTTGCAGGGGTAGTGTACCGGTTTCAGACAAATCCCATTGCTTTAAAAGTGTTTAATAATGTCTCTAAGCTGGTTGATTTGAAAATATTTGAGAGGGTCTGTAAGTGTTCTTGTGACGTGGTTGAGGTGTGGCCGTGTCTGGACCAGGAGGCCTCGTTTCAAATCTCACCTGCTCGAGAAGTGTGAACAGGAAAATATCTGTAAGGGACTGATAGGACAGAGCCTGGGAGTATGATTCTCTCTGGCTGGAAAATCTAGAACTTGAAGCCATAGCATCAGGATAAAGGAGCAGGATAAGAATATTAATGTCCTTTTGCTTCTATTTCTTACATTCTTTTCTTTTTCACAATTCCTGCCTGATTTTTCCTCTTAATTATCTTAGTCAGTACTGTATGGAGGGAGTAGTGTGGAAGGATGTCATTTGCAAATTTCCACCCAGATGAAAATGTTCATTAATGATAAATTGCGAACTCTAGATTAATTTGGTTAGTAGGTAGGTTTAAGTAACTTCTTGCTACAATAGCTCACTTCATTTGTCTTTTTATGTTGAGGGAGGGTAAATAGAAATGTATATCCATTCCCAACATATTTGACATTGTTCTTGGTTTTCCTCTCAACAAAAATTCCACAATTGCCCTCCTTTTTTCTTCCCAGCTTTGTATACGGCTAAACTTCTGATCTACATGTATCTTCAATTGATCAGGTTCAATCTAACTTTTAAGTATATCATTTGTTTGATTGGGGATTGTCACATGTTGTTGAGTTGTTTCTTTGAAAATATTATTTTTTTTGTTGTTGCATCATTTTCCTTAGAGAAGCAGAATGTTGGCCATGCATTTCTGGAAGTTCCATTGAGTGTGAGCACAGTTGAATTGACTCACATTAATAAGTTGTGACTTTGTCTTATGTATTTTGATGTAAGGAGCTTTCTTTGATGACATAGATGAACTTATACATACAACATAGATGAATGACTGTGTACCTTTTGATGAAGTAATCGCTTATCAATTACTTGAATTAGAATATGAAACTGGAGGAAACCAAAGATGAACGTTTCCTATATTGTGCAACTTAATTCTGGATTTCAGTAATGGAGAGTATAGCTCAAGTCAGAAAATTTCCCAATTTGGCAGACTCACTTTGATATAAAGGGTTCTGTCATATCCAGTTCCTTCTCTGGGAGGTGGGTTTGGGGTTGAGTTGGTGGAGGGAGAGGGATCTAATTGTGGCAGAAGGATTGGAAAGGCTGCCTCAGTTTACTGGGACTTCATCTCAGTTTTTTGAACAGATCCTCAGTCTTCTACCACTCACCATTCACTTCTCTTCAACACCACCTGTATCCTATGTGCTTTCAAATCCCAGTTGCCACTTCGTATGCTGCCCCTCTATCTCCATAGTCATACACCCAAACTCCATGTAGGGCAGACTTCAGGAGTCATGTGAGATGAGAACAAGTTGTAACCACCTACTAGAGCTTTAGCTCATATAAATTTGATAGAGAAAACAACTTTCATTCATGAAACTCATTCAGCATGTTTAAATCCACTTGTAATCTGGTATAAAAACAAACAAATTTCTATTCAGTAACTGCATCAAAGGCAGCTAATCCTTTATTATCTGTTAAAACTCAATGATCTGCCATTTTATAAAGGTCTCTACAGAAATTTGGCCCTTAGTGTTGCTACGTCATCTAATATGCTTCTTATATTGATTAGGAATTGCAGCAACATTTCTGGTTTACCTAAATGAGATTCCAAAAAGCTAGTGCTCAAGTATATTTGTGACAGAGATTACAATAGATTGTATTTTTGCTGAATTCCACATGAGAGATTCATGTTCTCTGTGTATGTTTTTTATAAAAACTGTATTTTCCTCCATGATGAAAGGGTTTTATTTTAATGTAAAACAGCCGATTTCTTAAGACCACTTGTTTGCTCCAATATTATAAAAAAGGTTGCCCCCAAAAAACTGGGAAGGATTTCCTATGACACTGTACTCTCAACAAAGTATTATAGTGCAGAAAAGTGTCTTCTCTCTCCGCAATAACAATAGTTTTATTTTAGTTAATTTTCAGTGCCAAAATATTAATTGTGTTCGAGAATAAACATTGGTTCCATAATTGAATGGGACTTTTTCTCATTCCGAAAGTGTAGTAACAAACTCCGCGATTACTGACCACAGAATTGTGTGCAGTTTTGGTCGTCTTTTCTGAGGAAGAATGCAGCGAAGTTTTGCCAGGCTGATTCCAGGGATAGCAGGACTGACTATGAGGAGAGATTGACTAGGTTAGGATTGTTTTCACTGGAGTTCAGACAAATGGAGGGGGGGGGGGGGGTAGGTCTCATAGAGACTTATAAAATTCTCTCAGAACTGT
The DNA here is from genome assembly GCF_020745735.1 of Hemiscyllium ocellatum. Taxonomy (NCBI): domain Eukaryota; kingdom Metazoa; phylum Chordata; class Chondrichthyes; order Orectolobiformes; family Hemiscylliidae; genus Hemiscyllium; species Hemiscyllium ocellatum. The sequence goes on from NC_083408.1 coordinate 86,502,283, forward strand.
GTAGGGTAGATGCAGAGAGGATGTTCCCAATGGTGGGTGTATCCTGAACCAAGGGTCACAGTCTGAGGATTCAGGGTAGACTATTTAGAATGGAGGTGAGAAGACATTTCTTCACCCAAAAAGTGGTGAGCCTGTGAAATTCATTATCCACTTGTATTACCACAGGAAGTAGTTGATTCCAAAACATTGAGTGTATTCAAGAGGCAACTAGATATAGCGCTTAGGGCAAATGGGATCAAAGGTGACAGGCAGAAAGCAGAGTTAAGCTATTGAGTTGGATGATCAGCCACAATCGTGATGATTGGTGGAGCAGGTTCGAAGAGCCAAATGGCCGCCTCCTACTCTTATCTCCTATGTTTCTATGAAAATAATTTGTGCATGCCATTCTCAAAAAGGGGTGTGTTACCTATCTAGCTTTGGCATGGTACGTTTTATCATCATCGTTGTCGCTCCTGTTATGAACACCACTCAAAACATTCTTAAGCAGGCAGCCCAGATCATAACTTTGCAATTTGTTTCGGTAAGCGTACAGTGAAAATTATTTGGATTAAATTGGCAGGGTTGATTACCAGGTTTAAAACAGACAAAAATTTATTCACAACATTACACAATGAAACACAAAGAAATAATGAAGAACCCTGTAGAACCTCATTCTATCCAAAATAGACTTAATTATGTTGTTCCGGATATATACAACAGTCCCATTAAGCAAACTCCTTTTAATAACCAGTATAAATGGAACACATGCTTATAGGTTGAATTTGAAGGGCAGAAAGAGAGAGAGGGATTCCACACAGCTCACTGTTAAACTCCTCACCGGTTCAGGACTGAACTAAACTGCTCAGCTAGAGAGCTGACCACTCCCCTTTCATTATACAGATCACTTACAGAACATGGGCACTTTGGCCTGAAGTCTCATCTGTTTACATATAAACAAAAGGGCCTCTCAAAATCCTTTTCATCTCTGTACCAAACCAGACTGGTCAGAGCCCGGCCTGGTTTATTACCCCTCTGAAAAAAAATCTAGGACAGAGTATCCTTGAGCCAAGGGACTAGCTTTGTGACACTCCCTCGAAATGAGGGTGATGTCTGCTAGGTTTTGAGTTTTGTAACCTCTTGTGACTCAGCAGGCCAATCCTGGAGCCACAGATCTTTGAATAGAGGACGGGTGTTGTCCTGAGGAAAAATTTGTGATAGGTCGAATTGTGTTACAGCTTGTTTGATGAGGCATCAACACACATTGTAAAAGTTCCTCCCAGACACCATGTTAATTTGTCCCCTAATTGAACAAATCTTCAGAATGTCCTTGAAATGTTTTCTTTATCCTCCCATGAGAACAGATGCCATCCTTAGATTGTTAGCAAAGCACTTGTTTTGGAAGCTGGCTATTTTTTCTTCCATGTACAGTGTCCAGACCAGCAGAGTTGATTTTTTTTCTGATGGTTGCAATGCTGGAAATTGACTTTGGTGAGGACACTGGAGTTTGCATCTATTTAAGTATTTTAATACACCACCACCAGTGCCATTAAGTGCCTTTTGATATGTGACCTAAATCTCTCTGCTATGTAGATCTGTGGTGACAACAGCAATTCTATCGATTGAAGCCTTTGTTCTCTGGAGAGTAGATTTTAGAACATGCCATTATCATAATGGACTCATATTTGTCCTTGCTACTCTTTTTCCTTTCACTTACCTAAAGAATCTTTTATAGTCTGCTTTTGTGTTTCTTGCTAACTTCTGTATACGTTATCTTTTCTTTTTCTTTAATCAGATTTTTGTTTTAGCCATCTGTTTCTAGATTCTAAATAATTCTCAATCATCCAGTTTATCACTTCTTCTGAAAGCCTTATGAGTCATTTAATTTGAGCTAATGCAATCTTTTACTACTTCTGTTAATCACAATTGATTAAAGTTCCTTGTTGAGGTTTTTGTGCATTAGTGAAATGTAGATTTGTTGTAGGCTTGTCGTACTTGAGGCAAGCATTAGCTAGCACTAAATGTTAAATCTTTTAGTGTAATCTTTCTAACCCATTTAGCCAACTTCTCTTCCTTGTTTCTTTCTTTCAGAATGACTCATAGAATGAATATTTCATTTTCAGACTCAATGCTGAGTTCTCATATAATGGCATTTTACTGGACAGTATGCTGCATATATACCACAAGTTTGTCAATATTTTAGTCAGACTCCATTCCTTATTAGTCTTCATCCTTTGGATTGCCATTTGAACACTGAGCAATGTGTTGGCACCATACTCAACTTTAAGCCCACAAGCTATTGAATTTTATGATGATTTTGTCTGATGTAGTTAATTCACAATTGACAAGGTTCCAGTCGTCCACCTTCCTACAGTCTTGGCATGTTGCTTTGTCTTTGAAAAGAGTGTTGATGTCTTCAGCTGATGCCTGTTTAGAATTAATATCTATTTAAGAGCTGTTTAAGAACCATGAATGAACCTAGTTTTTAACCACCTACATATTATAATAGAATATAGGCAAAGTCATGATACAAGATTGCCAAAGGTACTTCTTACTGATTCCCTCTGAATGCTGCAAAAATCTCATCTCATACTCGGTGCATAGAGATTTGTTACATTCACCCCAGGGAATTTACTGGTTTTTCAATACTTTTAATTTATCAATTTATCCCTGCTTCGTTCATAACAAGGTACAACTTCAATGAACAGGATAGTGGCATTTCGGTGACGTCCATGGTATTGCACAAAAAGTAGGACTCAAACCTTTTACCTAGGTATTCCTTTGTGTGACAGACAAAAGACAGGGCACCGATTCAGAACTGAATTAAACAAACTCTTCTTTATTTTAATTCACTAAGTACCAATATTTAATATAAAACATATATTCATTGTAACATTTACTTCTTATTTCATCTAACCTAACTTTTAACTGTAACCCATTTCATTTAACTTCACTTTACCTTACTTTCTCTAATTCGCATTTAACCATACTACCCTGATTCAAGTTGTTACAACACGGTAGTGGACTCCTCTGTTAATTAAACTAATCGCCCTGAAAAGCTCATCTCGTCTCGTATTCTGTTAAAATATGAGTGACCGAGAACTCCCAAATTCCACTATTTAACAAAAATGATATTAATTTATTCTTTAACTCTAAAAGTGAACATTAAAAAATGACTATTCACAGTTCTAAACCCCCCTTTCTCTTAACGGTTTATTATCTGCCTCCAACTCTATAACAATATATTGTTGCAATAAACTCTTATTAAAATTACATCAACTTAATTTCAAAACCATACAGTGACTGTCATCATTGGTGTCTTTCTTCTTTCAGCTGAAGAGCTCCCTGGGTCATTGTCTTTCTTTTTACTGTAAAGATGTTTCATATGAAAAGGTACCTTTGAAAGAGTGTTTTAATGGCAGTTATTCTCTCGATGGCAGTTACTCTGTCTGACCTTCAAATGCCTGCTTTGTATACCCCCAACATTGGATCTTCTCATTGATTTGATGATGGCAAAAACAATAAATTCAAACTCGTTTGGGTTTTAGTATCCTGGGGCCTAATTTAAACTGGTTAAATTTTAATTGTCAAAACAGCAACTAGCTCCTATATCTAGTTCACAGCCAAATGTTACATATTTTCAATTTTCCAGTACACTCGGAGACTGCTAGCTCGTCACATGACAGGTCCTTGTAAGCTCTCAGTGTAAAACAGCATTCATTCTCTCTTAAAGGTGTAGTAAATGCCTTCAACTTCATAACAGATTGAAGTAGCCAACGTGGTTCTGCGTGAAGGCCTAATGATTCTTTGTTCTCTCTGAAAGTTATTTCAAACTATGTGCTTTTCCAATGTGATCTTGAATCTCTCTCTCTCTCACTCTCTCTCTCTCTCTCTCACACTCTCTCTCTCTCTCTCACTCTCTCTCTCTCTCACTCTCTCACTCTCTCATTTATCTGAAAATGTGATCATTTCCTTACCAGCCAATGACATTTACCAATAGACAGCCCCAAATATTGTGACCAAGCCATTAGCAGTGACATGCCATACTCCACAAAAAGTACTCGTAGTGTCTGTCTGTCTAGAGATACCATGACACTTGCCTTATTTGGACAACATAGGAAACTTCAGGTCACAGATTACAGAACAGCTCAGCACATTAGATTACTTACAGTGTGGAAACAGGCCGTTCGGCCCAACAAGTCCACACCGACCCGCCGAAGCGCAACCCACCCATACCCCTACATTTACCCCTTACCTAACACTATGGGCAATTTAGCATGGCCAATTCACCTGACCCGCACATCTTTGGACTGTGGGAGGAAACCGGAGCACCCGGAGGAAACCCACGCAGACACGGGGAGAATGTGCAAACTCCACACAGTCAGTCGCCTGAGGCGGGAATTGAACCCAGGTCCCTGGCGCTGTGAGGCAGCAGTGCTAACCACTGTGCCACCGTGCTGCCCTAAAATAAAAGTGCATCAAATACATGTCCTGGCTATAGTTTTAATTGAGGTCAGAATTAAACTAGCTTGACCAAAATTTAGCAGCAGGCTAGATTGTAGTTCTTAACCAGCCTCATAAGCATTCCTGTGCACTCAATTATATAGGATACCCATAAATATGAAACAAAGTGAGTAGACCATAAATTAAGGCATGTCCACCACTAGCCCACCCACCCCATCCCACCACAATTTTGAGTGGATCCCTAACCAATAGCCAGGTAAAGGCCCATGTTTAGACAATTACTGCCTAATTAAGGGTTTCACCCTCTTACTGCTCCAATAATGTCCTCAACCAGGCTAACATCCCAGCATTGAGGCACTGACCACCCCTTGGTCGGCTATGACAGGCTGGGCATATCATCAGCATGACTGACTTGAGGCTTCCCAAGCAAGTGCTGTTCTCACAGCTTTGAAACAGCAGTCAAATCCCAGGTGATCAGAAGAAGTGCTTCAGTGATACTCTCAGGGCCTCATTGGCAAAGTGCGATATTCCCACAGACATGTGGGAATCACTGGCGCAAGACTATCCAAAGTGGTGGAGGAGCATCTGGAAAGTGTCAAGCACAAGACTTATCATCAGATAAAATGGAAGCCAGTCAAAAACACCTTGCTGTCACATCATACCCCACTCACTCCCTTCCCGTGACCACCACCTGCCCCAAGTGTAACAGAGCCTGTGTTAGCCGTATCGGGCTGAAGTCATCTGTAGACTTCCCCTGAGAGTGGAAGAGAGTCATCCATGTCTGCAAGGGACTGCTGTTGATGCTCCCTTTTACATCCTGGACATTTATGTTTGAACGGGGAACCTTGCTTTAGCATATAATCTGAAATACGGAAGTGTCACTGCTCTAATTTTTTTACTAGGTAATATTTCATGCTCTTTATTCAAATGTGTACAGATAGATCATTTACCGTTATATAGTCGCACAACTGATAGAGAACAGTTTGTCATTAATATTAAACATCAACTTACAGGCTTCTCACAAAACAAATGTAACTGATCCAAGTATTTTTGTTCATTTTCTTAGCTTCAAGGTCGTGATGAGGCAGTCCCTCTCTGTAATAGTATGAGCCTATGTGAACAACCCAGAATTGATTACCTGCAGCAACAAACTAAAGTCCAGAACACCAATGTATTTGATGCAATACCTTTTAGATATGGTAAATTAATTAAATTATGTGTATTAATTATTGGATTTTTGTTCTCTCGGGAATGCTTGTATTATTTCTTAAGAATTGAGTTGGCATAACTATTATTTGAAACTATAAATGAAAGATAATATACATATTGGAGTCTACCAAAAGTGCAGTTTCACAGATTCATAAAATAGTACAACACAGGAGGAGGCCGTGCAACCCATTGAATTTGCATCCTCCTACTTACCAACACAAACCCCTTTAAATATTACATTGTGATGCATGCACCATACAATGATGAACCATGAAATTAAGTGGGGGAAAGAGTGGCCTGCACTCACTACAGTGAAGCAGAATGGGAAGACTGACCTGCATCAAATTAAAAAGTAAAATCTCAAAGTAATAGCTGGATTACTACCTGAGCCATGTGAAATTGACATATGGTTGACAAAGTTAGTGAGATGAATGTATGGCTGAAAGACCAGTATGGGAGAAGTAGGTTCTAGTTCCTGGAGCACGAGCAGCAATGCTGGAGAATGTGGGATCTGTATTGGTGGGAAGGTCTGCTCTGGAATTGTACTGGAAGTGGTGTTCTTGCAAATCACGTAAACTAGGGAAATGGATTCTAAACTAAATAGTAGGGTCAAGGGAATATTGTGGTGAATCAAAGAGTGGGGCAAATGCATAATGGTAAACAGACAATGACAAGAAGGGACAGTGACTGCACCTCTAAGAAAATATCCACAGATAAGTCTGGAAATTACAAAAACAATTAAAAGACGAAACTTGAGGTTTTGTATTTGAATGGGTGTAGCATTTGAAGCGAAACCAATGAACTTTCACAATTAAGATTAATCAGTACAATCTAGTGACCATAACTAGCACAAGGCTGCAGAATGGCCTAGCTTGGAATCTGGATATTGAAAGGTATGTGGTATTCAGGAAAGACATAAAACTAGCAAAGAAGCTGAGTGACATTCTGTTGAAGACTTTATATAATTTATAACACTTGACTACTATACAAAATGGGCACTTCTGAGCAGCATTTCAGCAAAGATTTAAAATATTGAAGTCAAGTTTAAGAAGAATTAGGAAAATGATGTAAATGAAATTTATATCAAAACTGGGTGAATGTTCAGTAGATAAGTGTATGTGGTTGTAACTAATATGTGAAATATAATGGTTATTCCCATGTTGAGATCATGGAAATGTAATTTTTGAAGTGCAGTTGATTGGTTTTGAATAATATAATGTACAATAAGTTAGATTGATATTGTCAGCTATGTAAGTTACGGATGAATTTATTTCTTTCCATTCTCTGTGATTCTTTACCTCCCTCAAGTCATTGCATAAATTGCTTTGTGTCTGTGAAAATCAAAATATCTTGTCTATTGGCAGAAATTGGGGGGTGCATCAGGTCAACTTGTCATTTTCCTCCACACTGTTGTTATGTTACATATCTTCCGTGTCAGGTTTGAATGAATTCAATTTCAGAAAACATTGCAATAAACCATTCAACTTTGTGTTTTTAGGTCAGCTCATTATTGCCAAAGTTTTCCTTGGTCATAGTGTTCAGGCCATCGATTCAGAACCTATTGAACAGTTGAAGTATCCAAATGCAAATTCTGTCTACAGACCTCGAAAAGTGAACACCAGATGTGCAAATGATACAGGTAACACGTAGTATATTGCATTAGATTTGCTTTCCAAAAATAGTTAGTGATCTTTGAATAAGTCTTTAAAGAAAATAAAATGAAAGAAAAAGTAGACTCTGGAAGAACCTAATGTACTTAGCAAAATTTTCGTATTTGACACTAAGGTGAATCCAAAACTCAGCAGCTATCCATACATTCCAAAAGAAGTCTAGACTTTATCCAATACATAGAAACAGATGTCCACAGCACAGAAAAATCCCTTCAACCTATCAAGTCTGTGCTAGTCACAAACAAGAATTTAACTATTCTAACCCCATTTTCCAGCACATCTAAAGCAAGCCCTATTCTTACGCACTAAATGCAGTATGCGTGTTGTCCCTACCATCCCATGATGAAGCTTGAAGATGTGGTAAGAATGTTACAGCAAAGCTCCTCCAAAACTGCTTAGGAAGCAAAAGCATTACTTGTATCATGTCGATTGTTTTTTCATGATGTTACTTGTGGCATGAATGTGAGTATTGTGATGGCTGCTGGGGAGATTTGGACCAAACTGATGTATTTGTGTGGTCTGAAACCAGTTGTACTTTGAAGGAGTGGAATCCTTTTACTTAACAGATATACCAGGCTTTTTATATGGAGCATACAAAGTAACATGTTGTCTTCAGTCATTGCACCATGCACCTTTTGTGAAGCCTGCCAGACAGATCTGCGCTAATACTACTACATTCAGCTGTGGTTCATTGGCAGTAAGTTTACCTCTGGTTGTAGGTCCCACCCCAAAGACTTGAGCACAAAAACCTAGACTGATAATCCAGGGTGATGCTGTGGTCATGCTACATTGTTGCAAATATCGCCCTTCATAAGAAATATAAAACTGAGGCCCTGTTGACATTCTGGGGTTGGAGACAAACAAAACAAAATGTTGGAATCCAGGGCAGACAAGCAGGAGTCTGGGTGAACGCAAAAAGCCAGGCAGCCTCAGAAAATGAAGAAGTCGACTTTTCAGGTGTAACCCTTCTTCAGGATTGGGGTGGATGTAAAGGGAGCTGCAGATAAAGGGGGTGGGGGTGAAGGGTGTTGAGATGGGGATAGGTGAACTCAGATAAAGGGTTGGTCAATGGGAGGCATGAATCTGGTAGGTGGCTGAGAGGGATGGAAAAGAGACGAGGGGCTGTGAAGGGAGTCGGTAGATGGAAAGGGAGGTAATTTGAAATTGGAGAACTCTATGTTGAGTCATCTGGGCTGTAGGGTGTCCAAGTGGAAGATGAGTGTTCCTCCAATTTATGATTTGATTCATTGTGGCAATGGAGGAGGTCAAGGATGGTCATGTCGGAAAGAGAGTGGGAGGGGGAATTTAAAATGGGCGGTTACTGTGAGGCTCCACCGGCCCCTGCGGACCTGGCTGAAATGCTCGGTGAAATGTTCTCTTAGTTTACGTTTGGTCTTCCCAGTGTACAGAAGACCATATTGGAGCACTGCATACAGTAAATTGGGTTCGAGGAGGGAACGGTGAACCTCTGTCTCACCTAGAAGGACTGTTTGGGGCCCTGGATGGAGATAGGGGGATGGTGTGCCATAGGTTGGCATCTTTTCTGGTTGCATGGGAAGGTACCTGGGGGTTTGGAGGGTTGTTGGGGAGAGTGGCGTAAACCAAGGCTTGGCAAAGGGAACGGTCCTTGTGGAAGGCAGAGAGGAGTGGGAAGGGGAAGAAGTGGTGGGGTCTAGTTGGAGTTGGCGGAAGTGCTTAAGGCTGATGGGTTGGAAGCAGAGATTGGTAGGGTGTTAAGTGAGGACAAGTGGGACTCTGTCTTTATTGCATTTAGGGAGGGGTGGTTTAGAGCAGTGGGATGGGGAATGGAGTGTTGAGGTGGAGGGCTTTCTGGATGACAGCGGAAAAGTACATTTTTCAAAATAAGTGGACATCTGAAGTGCTTGGGATTCTGAGGTTAACAGAAAAGATCTTTTGGTGTTATAAAGAACCAGGTAATTGCTCTGGTCAACATTCATCCCTCTGTCGATATTGCAGTGAAAGGTTATCCACTCAATATCTCATTGCTATATGTTGGAGGCTAGCTGTTTGTAAACTGCCTGCCACATTTCCTACATTATGACACTTAGGAAGTATTCTATTGGCTGAAAATTGCTTTGATTTGTCCACTATAATACTAAAAGTATTATTGCAACATCAATTTCACCAGTTTCCTGATCTCCCCTCCCACCAGCTCATCCAGATCCTACCATCCTGTCCAGAACTAGAGAGCATAGGTTTAGGGTGAGAGGGGAAAAGATATAAAAGAGACCTAAGGGGCATCTTTTTCACGCAGAGGGTGGTATAGGTATGGAATGAACTGCCAGAGAAAGTGGTGGAGGCTGATACAATTGTAACATTTAAGAGGCATTTGGATGGGTATATGAATAGGAAAGGTTTGGAGGGATATGGGCCGGGTGCTGACAGGTGGGACTAGATTATGTTGGGATATCTGGTTGGCATGGGTGGGACTGAAGGGCCTGTTTCCATGCTGTACATCTCTATGACTCTGTAACTGTCCTGCCTGTCCATCTTCCTTCCCACTTATCCACTCCACCCTTCCCTCTGACCTATCACCATCACCTCCCCACCTGCATCTACCTGTCGCCTTCCAGCCACCTTCCACCCCCACCCCCATCCTCCTATTTATCTCTCAGCCACCTCCCTGACTCCCACCCCACCCCATTCTTGATGAAGGACTTATACCCAAAGCATTGATTCCCTGCTGCTCGGATGCTGCCTGACCCCTGTGCTTTTCCAGTGCCACACTTTTTGACTCCGATCTCCAGCATCTGCAGTTCTCATTTTCTCCTTTCTTCCTTCACTGTTAAATGGATAGGAAATATAAATGTTTACAATGTAGAGGTGACTTCTCCAGTACATCCAAGGCCTGCGAATTATGAGGTGTTGCTGTTGAACTCTACCTGCGACAGAAAAGAAGTGGACTATAGTAACCTTGATAGTTGAGTCTAATGCTTTTGTTCATGATTTTAGGTTTTGGTGAGGCTGGCACTGGTGATTGTAGCTTAATGTGCTTCTGAAAGCAAATGCAACTTGTACACTGTAAGTGAAGTAGAATGAATACTTCTCCAAGATCCTCTGTCGGTATGACTGTGTAACAGTCTCACCTTCCTTTTCACTTTTCTGGGAACTTTACCAGCACAATGGCATGATGGCAATCGTTCTCCATTCCAAAAGGCTGCCTATGAGACTATCACGGCTGCAGCAAGAAAACATGTGTGGCAAAAAGCAACAACAATGCGGAAAATTCTGCAGACAGTGAAATTTCACCACTTGTAGAATTAAGCAAAAAAGTACTCGGAAGTCAAACAGTGACCAAAAATGCTTAGGTTATTTTGAGTGAGGTCAGCATATGATATTTAAAAGGTTCAGGTACCTAAAATAGAAAATGTGTTCTGCAAAAAGCACAGGATGGCTATCTGCATACAACCTAACAATAAGCATAGATAATATCTTAAAAAACTTGTATGGCTTAACAAAGAATTGATTTCTTACAGCTTACAAGCTTAGCTCTCATTTTTTCACAATGCACACATTGTCAGTATCAGAAAGTTGCTCTTTGGATAGATTTCTACCAATACTATTGAAAAATGTATATGTTTAATTTCCTAACTTTTTTAATTGCCTCCCATGTTTCATGTACATGCCAGGATTCTCAAGTTCCTTAAAGTTCCACGGCAGCTGTGATTGCAGCCTTCGTCAATATGAGTGGTTTGTGTTTGACCATGAACTGGTTGTTCCTGAATATTTTATTGACTTTGAATATATAACACAGGTATGGACTACAATTATTAAAGGACTGTTTAAACAATATTTATTAATATTTATTAATGGAATGTGTTGAAATGATGAAAGAGAATTTCTATTTAAGGTTGAACCACTTCAGTACAAAATTAGGTTTGTGATCACTGGTGTCTGTTGAGATTCATACAATTTATCTGCACAAATTCTCTCAAGTTCATTCGCTCCAATTGAAAAATTATCATAGAATTACAGGTAGTTGGTAGACCTTGTAATATGATGTGATATTATAAAATGGGTAATAAGTTAACAACCTGATTTATATTTCTCTGATTTTTTTTCTGTTGAAGTATAGAAATGTGATGAGGTGAAAATTTCTTGATTTTATGACCCTCTAAACTCCAGATCTAGGCAGGTCAAGAATTATAACAGGACCAGGATTATGTAATAGAAGTATTTTTTGATGTATTTCTCTAATTCCTTCATAACTTGGAACAAATTTCAGATCTTACCCTAACCATCTTTGTTCTAATGAAAAGAGATCAAATTTTCATCTCTGCACATAAATAAAAGCCCAACTTTTATCTTTTCTGCACTCACTCCATGGCTTTTGTTTTCTGAAGAAAGATATCTAAACTAAATGTTATTTTCTAATTATGACCTAAACAATGATTTATCTGTTTAGCATTATCTCCTTGTCTTGTGCTTTATACTTTATCCCATAAATTTTATTTCTGACCTTCATGTACAAGGTCTCCTGATGTTGCCCTTTCAATTTTAGATATATTTTTGTCTTTCCCTTTTAATTTCTGCTCCTTTGGTACAATGAAAGTTAACTTTTCAGCATGTATATCATTCCCTTGACTTTTTTTCTATATTAATTTGGCCTCTATTTGACTAATCTACTGATATGTCTGTGTTCTCATAAATACTTTGACATTTACCTTTGTTCTCTTTTTTTTTGGTATTGTCTGTTTATTTTGTTATATTTACAAAGAAGGGAATATTTGGTAATTGTGAGAGGGGTGTTTACCACATCTCTTCCTGTCCACCACTGCTTAAAATGATGAAATATATTTTTGGCCTCTTATTTTCCAAGCTGTTTCACTGCTCAATGCCTCTGGATATATTCAAGGTAGTCTTTTCATTTATCTTGAGATTTGCTTTTCTGGTAGTTGATTGGGATCAAATCCATTTATATGTATTAAGAAGCAGTGTCCCAATCAGTGGACATTGAGAAGCCTCCACCATTTACCTTCCTTTAGTCAGAAACAGATCTATTAACCAACGCTTTCTTTTTCTGCTTTAATGTGCAACCTGTGCTGACATATTCCCTTCATCTGCCATGTGTCCTTCCCATTTTCCCTTTCTGATAATGTTCTTTTGGAGTTTGTTACTGCCATTCCCATTGTTGTCATGATTTGGAGATGCTGGTGTTGGACTGGGGTGTGCAAAGTTAAAAATCACACAACACCAGGTTATAGTCTAACAGGTTTAATTGGAAGCACACTAGCTTTCGGAGCAGGAGCAGGGCTCCAAATGCTAGTTTGCTTTCAGTTAAACCTGTTGGACTGTTACCTGGTGTGTGATTTTTAATTTTATTCCCATTGTTAGTAGATTTCAGTGTTTTAAGTCATCTGAAAACTTTGAAATTATGTCTTATGTACCCAAATCCAGGTTATTTATTTATTTACATCAGAAAGAGAAGTGATCTAATATCAACAACTCAGGAAAACCTGTACAAAATAATCTGCTTTCTGTCTCTTAGCCACTTTAGTATTCATACTGCCATTATGTATCAGATTCTTGATAAAGGGCTTTTGCCTGAAATGTTGACTCTCCTGCTCCTCAGATGCTGTCTGACCACCTGTGTTTTTCCAGCACCATACTCTTGATTCCATCTGCAGTCCTTGCTTTCCCCTATGGTGTTCAACTATGCCAATAGTTTGTTCCGACACTTGTTACACACAATTTAAATTTCCAAGTTGCCATAATATGGTATGTGTCTCTGGATCATTAATCCAAGCCTTTAACCTGCTACTTCATGTATCCACTATGTTACCTTCCCCTTTTAACCATTTATCTGTATTATCACTATGAATGTCTACTTTTACCTCTTGGCATCACTTAATTCTGTTTCTGCTTCAGATCATCTGCTGTTGAAGTTCTTTATTCATCCGGACGCTCACTGATTATGTTTCTTGGTATGGTGATGAAACGTCTGAAAACGAACCTTAAGCTCAACTAGAAAACCTACATCCAGTTCTTATTTGTTAGCTTTGTTACCTCTAATCTTGACACACTTGACTGGCCTCCCTGACTAACCTTTGGTAAACTTCAGATCAAACACACTTCTGCCATCTATATTGTAGAGACTAGGAAGTTTTTAAAAAAGATTTGAACGTCTAGTTGAAAAATGATAGAGTGACATGGTAAGACTTTTAATCACAAGACCATTAGAAATAGGACCAGAATGAGGTCATCTGGCCCATGGAGTCTGCTCTGCCATTCAGTCATTCCTGATCTATTTCTCAACTTTATTCTCCTGTTTTTCCCTATAACCTTCATTCCCATTACTAATCAAGAACTTATCTATCTCTATCTTAGGTACACTCAGACCCCGTGGCATCGTGGTAGCCCATACACCCACCAACACACTAAAACAGCAGCTAATGAACTTGAAAGACCCTATACAACCAACAAGCAAAATTAATGTCATTTACAAAATACTGCGCAAGGACTGTAACAAACACTACATTGAACAAATAGGCAGAAAACTGGCACGAAGATACATGAACACCAATTAGCCACAAAAAGAAATAACCCCCTCTCACTAGTATCCTTACATACAGATAAGGAGGGTCAATACATCCATCCTAGGACAAGCCAAACAAAGACACGCACGAGAATTCCTAGAAGCATAGCATTCCAACCAGAACTCTCAACAAACACATCGAGTTAGACCCCATCTACTACCTTCTGAGAAAAATAACAGGAAGTGACTTCACCACAGGAAATGACACCACCCAAACATATAAATAGCAAGCAGGAACTATCAGCAGTGCTTTGCCTGAGGCCACTGAAGATGTTACCTAGTACGGTGACGAAACATCTGAAAATGAGCCTTCCAGCTCAGTAATCAAACCTACATTCAGAACCTCAACCTGAGCTACAAATCTTCTCAAAACTGTTGCCATTGTCTCTAAGTATAATACCATAAATCTTTTTCCTGACAAAACAACCCAAGCTTCTCTTTAATTTTATCAGCCAGATACCTCAGGCCTGTTGTTAGGTAGACTGAAGAATGGGTCACATGACCACGTTTTAATTATAGTTTAAAGATACATTCCCAAAAGTGCAGTAATCTTTTTAACCTTCTGACTGTCTACTCTATCTATTCCTCTGATCATCTTATAAACCTCTATCAAGTCACCCCTCATCCTTCGCCGTTCCAACGAGAAAAGGCCGAGAACTCTCAACCTGTCCTCGTACGACCTATTCTCCATTCCAGGCAACATCCTGGTAAATCTTCTCTGCACCCTCTCCAAAGCTTCCACATCTTTCCTAAAGTGAGGCGACCAGAACTGCACACAGTACTCCAAATGTGGCCTAACCAAAGTCCTGTACAGCTGCAACATCACTTCACGACTCTTGAATTCAATCCCTCTGCTAATGAACGCTAATACACCATAGGCCTTCTTACAAGCTCTATTCACCTGAGTGGCAACTTTCAAAGATCTATGTACATAGACCCCAAGATCCCTCTGTTCCTCCACCTGACTAAGAACTCTACCGTTAACCCTGTATTGGGTTGAAGCCATGAGCTGGAGTTTTGGTCCAAAGCAGGCTCCGTGGTTAGTACTGTTCCCTCACAGCACCAGGACCTGGGCTTGAATCCAGCCTGGGGCAACTGTCTGTGTAGCAATTTCATGTTCTCACCACATGTGCATGGTTTTCCTCCAGGTGCTGCAGTTTCCTCCACAGTCCAAAGATGTGCAGGTTGGGTGGATTGTCCAGGCTAAATTTCCAGGGATGTGCAGGTTAGGTGGATTGGCCAGGCTAAATTTCGAGGGATGTGCAGGTTAGGTGGATTAGCCATTGGAAATGAGTGGAATACTCTTCAGAGGATCGGTGTGGACTTGATAGGCCAAATGGCCTGCTTCATTACTGTGGAAATAATACGATTACTATAATGAAAGCCAAAGATTAACAGCACTTAGCCAGACTATTTTTGCCAAATCAGGATAGATGTTGGTAGGGTTTACGATTAGGCTTTTTAGGGGCCAAATATAGTCCAGTTATAGCAGATACTATTTTCCATTTATTCTCTAGTATTCCACATTGATGGAGACCAGTTTAAGTTTCTGGAGGTAGGAAAATAACAGCTGGGTTAGGGGAGGTGAAACATCACTCCAGGCAATACTCATTCAGTCCACATTTCCTCCACATTCAGTCACTCTGCCACCAATGCTTAGATGGCAGCCTGTATCTCTACAGAAATTCATCAAAGATCCATAGACAGCACCTTCCAAACTTCTAACCACTTCCATTTAGAAGGATATAGGTAGCATGTACATGGGAACATCGCCAACTGTAATTTGTTCTCATATCACCATTCCTTTACTGGCATTGGATCAATGTCATTGAATTCGCTCCCTCATGGCATTGTGGGTCTACCAGTTCAAGAAGGCAACTCACCATGATCTATTCAAAGGCAAATAGGATTTGGCAAAAAATACTGGCCCAACCAATGGTGTCCACGTCCCATCTGAATAGTAAAAAAAGACTTTTTAAAACCTGCCTCTTTGGTTATGTTTTTGATAATCTAACCTAGCATCTCTTTCATATTTTGGTGTTGAAATGTATTTCCTAAGGCTGCTGTGAAAAGTTTTCTTCTGGAGGCATTCCTTCTTGGCTGCTGGAGCCAACTTGCCCTTTAGAGGAAATCTCTATTGCAGCATCACGGTGGCTAATGAGAATGTCATTTTTAAATTAAACACTTTAAGAAGTTGGAAAGAAGCACCCTTTCTGTTACCTTCCATAGCACCCTGCTCCTTGTCTCAAACAGCAAGGTTTCCAATTAGCCCTCCAACCAAGAGAGCCTGCTTGCCATCTTCAATGGAAAATTACCTGAACACAGTTTCAGCTTTTGTTTTCCAACCTCAAAAGGAAAATTCAAGTTTTGATGTTAGTGTTCAGCCTTTTGCCCAACACCTGTTATTCGTGCTTACGATACCATGATGTGTTCTGGTCTACCCCGTCTATGATGTAAAATTGTTTATCTTGTACAAGAAGTAACCATGTTATGTAGTTTTAGAGCTGAGAGTCTGTCCCTGCAGGAAGGTAGGAGACTTTACAGTTAATGTGAGATATCTACTGTAACCTTCATTCTTCCCTCATGGGTGGAAAAAGAACATTATAGGCCATTCACCCCTTTTTAAATTCAACTTGGATTTATTGGAAGTTATAACTTCATATAGACTTCAAATAAGCCAATAGATAAATAACAATTTTAATATTTAATTTTCAGCTATATTTATTTTATCTTTCTGGAGCCCTTTTCTAAAGTCTTAACTTGTACACAGAGTGCATGCCTCCTCAGAGTTCAGTTTCCACTTTCAGTATGTGGAGATATCGTTGAAACAAGTGAATTCAAGATAATGGCAAAATATAGTAGTAGATATACCTGATTAAAAATCTTAAAATTAAAATAAACACTTGATCAATACATAGATCTTAAGAAAAAAGACCCAAGTCCTTACTCAAGAGATTGGTAACCAATATTAATAATTGAAACGAGTGGATGGACTTATGGCATTTCTTGTATTTAACTTGCAGTAATATATTTTGTATGTTATATTTGTTATAACTCTGACTGTGCATTGTAGCTCACGGTACAAATAACAGATTCAGCCATTCTTTCATTTCAAGTTTGGTCAATAATGGAGGGAAGTAGGAAAATATAATAAAAACAAAGATAGCATTTTCAAAGTTTACAATGAATGTACTTAATCGTTTTTTTTTCCGAATTGAATTTATTTAGAATGATGGGCAGTCATTTTATTCTGCTTCTTCTGAAAACAAAATACATCCAAGGAAGCAGAGTAAAGCAGAAATATTGATCATACAGCGAGCCATGGCATTTGACGAAGAAGTGTTAAAAATGGATCCAATTGTGACGCAAAGTCATAAAATTCCAAATCTGGAGGAGATGACTTTACTTTCTGCTTCTGGAGCTTCAATATTGAGTCAAATCACAGTAAGTTCCAGTCATGTACATGTAAAAAAAGATGCTTAGTGAAGGCAATTTGCTTATCTCACTAACTGTCAGAGATTGCCCTAAGGATGCTCATCATTCTTCACATTTGAAACATTTTCAAACTCTTCCAACTGTAAAACCAAGTCATGATTGGCATTACCATTTTAAGCTGCTATTACAGTGAAGATATTTAATTTGATATATTATCCATATAGTTTGTTTCCTATAAAGGAAATTTATCCAATGAT
Organism: Hemiscyllium ocellatum; assembly: GCF_020745735.1. Classification (NCBI taxonomy): domain Eukaryota; kingdom Metazoa; phylum Chordata; class Chondrichthyes; order Orectolobiformes; family Hemiscylliidae; genus Hemiscyllium; species Hemiscyllium ocellatum. Next base: position 86,519,850 of record NC_083408.1, read on the forward strand.
GATGATTTTGTTCTTGACTTAAAAGAACCAAGATTAAATGCTAGTTGCAAGTCGTCGGCTTTCCTTTGTTACTATAAATGGTTATTTGTTGCATGTATAATCAGTTTGATTTGATTTGACTTATTATTGTCATTTACTGAGATACAGTGTAAAATATTGTATTGTGTGCTGTCAGACAAATCATACTTTACTTAAGTACAACAGGGTGATAGAACAGAATTCAGAATATAGTGTTACAGCTACAGAGAAGGTTCAGAGAACGATCAACTTTAATATGAATGCTCTGCTCATATGTCTGATAACAGCAGGGAAGAAACTATTTAGTTTTCAAATTTTTGTATCTTCTGCCTTATAGAGGGTGGAAGAGAGTGTAACCAGGGTGGGAGGGGTCTTTGATTATGTTGCCCACTTTCCCGAGGCAGCGGGAAGTGAGACTGAGTCAGTGGAAGGAAGGCTGGTTTCGTGATGGACTGGGCTGTGTTCACAACTCACCATAATTTCTTGTGGTCTTCGGTTATGTATTCTAAGTGTGGTTGCAAAACCCAACTGCAGAGCTAGAAAGCATTCCATTGAGCAGGCAAGGAAGAGTTGCCTTTTTTTAAATTATGGTCTTGCCCAATTTTTCTAGTTTGGCTTTCGTCCTTTGTTACCATATTCTTTGCTGTTGAAGGAAACAACAACAACTGTTTCACATTGTTCTTTCTTGTGTATTCTCCCACTCTATTATAGACATGTCCTATTTCTTAAAGTTTGGCTTCAAGATGTTCTTAAATCTTAACATCACTGAAAGTTGTGCCCAAACTTAAGAATTGAACGCATGACCACCTTAGGGATTTTATCATCCGTCATATGTTTTATGAGCCCACTCCATCTGATAATGAATGCTTCAATTCCAGACATTTTTTTTTCTTTGACATATCTCAATGTTGGATACTTTGTTTCTCATTTGATCTGAATGCATCTCATGCAAAATTGTCGGGCTGCTTAATATCTTGGGAATGGGTAGTCCAGGTCTCGGATATATATAACCATAGCTTTGTATACATCAAGTTTTGTTGTAAGTTGAGTCTAATAAGGAAATCTTGTTTCCTCCACAGCCTCTTGCACAGAACAACAATGTCAAGCTTGCTCTGTCAATTTTGTCTTCCATCTCACTGTCAGAGGCCTTTGTCAACCTGACAAAGGCACAGAAGGATCATTTGTTTTCTTTTATTTGTGAAAGATGAAGATCATGACACATGTACATCTGCCTTTGCTGAATCCCACTTTGGCTTTCAGCAGTGCACTTCTCCTCTGAGGTTTAGCAGTCTTTTGGGCAGGACATTTGCTTTGCCTGTGAGCATGAGCTGTGACATTCCTCTGTGTTTGTCACATGTACATTTTTGTCCTTTCTTTTTGTTTGTGTGAACCGTCATGGCATTCTTGAATTCCAGATGCATGATTTTATTAATGCTATATTATATGAGATAATTGAGTTTGTTGGCTTGCTTTGGTATCCCAGGTTTGTAAATTTCTCTTGGGATCCTTGAGCTTTCAATGACAATGACAATGATGATCTGATGGCTTTGTTGCAGAGCCTTTTTTCAAAGTAGTCTAGTTCTTCAAATATTTTTGAAGCTAATAAAAAATATTAGAGTGTGAAATCTACAAACGATGTAAAAATAACTCCCATTTTTTTCATAACTGGAACAAAATATATATAGGTTGAATGAATGTATGCATAAATTACATGAATCAATTATCCTTGTCTGGCACAAATTTAAAGAGGAAAGGTAGCTCAACCATAACTTATAAATTAAGTTATGGATAGTATTAGATTCAAAGAGGAGATATAAAATCACCAGAGAAAGCAGCAAGCTCAAAGGATTGGGAACTTTTGAATTAAGCAAATGTTTGGTCCAAAGAGGGGAAATAGAGCATTACATTAAAATTGTAGGGAATGTAGAAACTTAAATACTTCTACAAATACATAGAAAAAGATTAGCAAAGATAAATATAGATCCTTTACAGTCAGAAGTGGGGAATTTATAATGGGGAATAAAGAAATGGCAGAAGAATTGTGTACGCATTTTGGTTCTGTCCTCACAAAAGTTGGCAAAATAACCTCCCAGAAATATTGGGGAAGGAAAATGTCTAGTGAGAAAGCAAAATTTAAACAGATCAGTATTAGTAAAAAAAAAATTGTGCTTGGGAAATTAATGGGATTAAAGGCTGACAAATCATAAGGTCCTGATAATCTACATCCCAACATACTAAAAATAGTAGTCCTAAAAATATTGGATGTATCGGTGGTCACTTCCAAAATTGTGTAGATTCTGGAGCATTTCCTACAGATTGTGGGGCTCAGCAAGTATAATCCCACCATTTAAGCAGGTAGGAAGAGAATTACAGACCAGTTGCTCTAACATCAGTAGTGAGGAAAATATTGGAGTCTGCAATAACAAAATATTTGAAAAGTATTAATGGAATTCGACAAAGCCAGCATGAGTTTATGATAGGCAAATCACACTTCACAAATCTACTGGAGTTTTTGAGAATGTAAATAGTAGAGTAAGCTGTGCTTGGCTTGCTGAGGGAGGATATTCCTGGAAATACATCCAGGGAAGTTATTTGGGTGGAACTGAGAAATAAGAAAGGGATGATCACCTTATTGGGATTGTATTATAGACCCCCTAATAGAGGGAAATTGAGAAACAAACTTGTAAGGAGATCTCAGCTATCTGTAAGAATAATAGGGTAGTTATGGCAGGGGATTTTAACTTTCCAAACATTGACTGGAACTGCCATAGTGTTAAAGGCTTAGATGGAGAGGAATTTCTTTAGAGTATACAAGACAATTTTCTGATTCAGTATGTGGATGTACCTACTAGAGAAGGTGCAAAACTTCACCTACTCTTGGGAAATAAGGCAGGGCAGGTGACTGAGGTGTCAGTGGGGGAGCACTTTGGGACCAGTGATCATAATTCTATTCATTTTAAAATAGTGATGGAAAAGGATAGACCAGATCTAAAAGTTCTAAATTGGAGAAAGGCCAATTTTGACGGTATTAGGCAAGAACTTTCAAAAGCTGATTGGAGGCAGATGTTCGCAGATAAAGGGACGGCTGGAAAATGGGAAGCCTTCAAAAATGAGATAACAAGAATCCAGAGAAAGTATATTTCTGTCAGGGTGAAAGGGAAGGCTGCTAACTATAGGGAATGCTGGATGACTAAAGAAACTGAGGGTTTGGTTAAGAAAAAGAAGGAAGCATAAGTCAGGTATAGACAGGATAGATCGAGTGAATCCTTAGAAGAGTATAAAAAAAGTAGGAGTATACTTAAGAGGGAAATCAGGAGGGCAAAAAGGGGACATGAGATATCATTGGCAAATAGAATTGAGGAGAATCCAAAAGGTTTTTACAAATATATTAAGGACAAAAGGGTAACTGGGGAGAGAATAGGGCTCTTCAAAGATCAGCAAGGCAGCCTTTGTGTGGAGCCGCAGAAATTGGGGGAGATACGAAATGAATATTTTGTATCAGTATTTACTATGGAAAAGGTTATGGAAGATATAGGCTGTAGGGAAATAGATGGTGACATCTTGCAAAATGTCCAGATATAGAGGAAGTGCTGGATGTCTTGAAACGGGTAAAGGTGGATAAATCCCTAGGACCTGAGAACTCTATGGGAAGCTAGAGAAGTGATTGCTGGACTTCTTGCTGAGATATTTATATCATCGATAGTCACAGGTGAGGTGCCGTAAGACTGGAGGTTGGCAAACGTGGTGCCACTGTTTAAGAAAGGTAGCAAAGACAAGCCAGGGAACTATAGACCGGTGAGCCTGACCTCAGTGGTGGGCAAGTTGTTGGAGGGAATCCTGAGGGACAGGATGTACATGTATTTGGAAAGGCAAGGACTGATTAGGGATAGTCAACATGGCTTTGTGCGTGGGAACTCATGTCTCACAAACTTGATAGATTTTTTTGAGGTCAGAGTGGTAGATGTGATCTATATGGACTTCAGTAAGGCGTTATACAAGGTTCCTCATGAGAGACTGATTAGCAAGGTTAGATCTTACAGAATACAGGGAGAACTAGCCATTTGAACACACAACTGACTCAAAGGTAGAAGACAGAGGGTGGTGGTGGTGGAGGGTTGTTTTTCAGACTAGAGGCCTGTGACCCGTGGAGTGCCACAAGGATCGGTGCTGGGTCCTCTACTTTTCGTCATTTACATAAATGATTTGGATGCAAGCATAAGAGGTACAGTTAGTAAATTTGCAGATGACACCAAAAATGGAGGTGTAGTGGACAGCAAAGAGAGTTATCTCAGATTACAGCAGGATCTTGACCAGATGGACCAATGGGCTGAGAAGTGGCAGATGGAGTTTAATTCAAATAAATGCGAGGCTCTGCATTTTGGGAAAGCAAATCTTAGCAGGACTTGTATACCTTAATGGTAAGGTCCTAGGGAGTGTTGCTGAACAAAGCGACCTTGGAGTGCAGGTTCATAGCTCCTTGAAAGTGGAGTTGCAGGTAGATAGGATAGTGAAGAAGGCGTTTGGTATGCTTTCCTTTATTGGTCAGAGTATTGAGTATAGGAGTTGGGAGGTCATGTTGCAGCTGTACAGGACATTGGTTAGGCCACTGTTGGAATATTGTGTGCAGTTCCGGTCTCCTTCCTATCAGAAAGATGTTGTGAAACTTGAAAGGGTTCAGAAAAAATTTACAAGGATGCTGCCAGGGTTGGAGGATTTGCACTACAGCTGGGGCTGTTTTCCCTGGAGCGTTGGAGGCTGAGGGGTGACCTTATAGAGGTTTACAAAATTATGAGGAGCATGGATAGGATAAATAGACAAAATCTTTTCCCTGGTGTTGGGGAGTCCAGAACTGGAGGACATAGGTTTAGGGTGAGAGTGGAAAGATTATAAAAGAGACCTAAGCAACAACCCTTTCATGCAGAGGGTGGTATGTGTATGGAATGAGCTGCCAGAGGATGTGGTGGAGGCTGGTACAATTGCAACATTTAAGAGGCATTTGGATGGGTATATGAATAGGAAGGGTTTGGAGGGATATGGTAGGTGCTGGCAGGTGGAATTAGATTGGGTTGGGATATCTGCTCAGCATGGATGTGTTGGACCGAAGGGTCTGTTTCCATGCTGTACATATGATTCTAAGAAAGGGAGAACCAGTAGATGTAATAAATTTGAATTTTCAGTAGATTTTAGTTGAGATCGCTTTTAAAAGGGGTTAGTAGACAATATTACAGCACATAGAATGGAGCTTCCATCATCTTGTCATGAATTTCTTGACAGTGTGGGCTATTCTTGCAGAATCTGGAACAAGAAAAACTGAAGAAAAATATGTAAATTAGAATCTTTGTGATGATTTGTATTAATTTTTTTTTCAATTCCATTCCTATGTGACTCTTAATTATTTTCAATTATCATATTACAAACAATTTATTCAATTGAAAAGTGAGTGTTAATAACTTTGAAATAATGTTAGTTCAACATAGAACAGTACAGCACGGTACAAGCCCTTCAGCCCATGATGTGCCGAGCATTTATCTTAATCTAAGATCAATCTAACTTGCAGATATGCCGTGCATGTGCTTATTCATTAGTTTCTTAAATGTCCCTAATGTTTCTGACTCTACTACCACTGCTGGCAGTGAATTCCACGTACCCACCACTCTGTGTAAAGATCCTACCTCTGACATCTCCCCTTTACCTTCATCCAATCACCTTAATATTATGACCCCTCATGACAGCTATTTCTCCCCTGGAAAAGTCTCTGGCTATCTGCTCTATCTATGTGTTTTATTACCTTGTACACCTCTAACAAGTCACCTCCCTTCCTCCTTCTCTTTAATGTGAAAAGCCCTAGCTCATTCAACCTCTGTTCCTAAGACATGCCTCCAATCCAGGCAGCATCCTGGTAAATCTCCTTTGCTCTCTCTCTAAAGCATCTCTATCGTTCATATAATAAGACAACCAGACCTGGACACAATATTCTACATGTGGTCTAACCAGGGTTTTAATAGAGCTGCAGCAAATCCTCACGGCTCTTAAACTCAATCCCCCCGTTAATGAAAGCCAAAACACCATGCGACTTCTTAACCCCAGCAATTTGGGTGGCAACTTTGAGGGATGTATGCACGTGAACCAAGACTCTGCTGTTCCTCCACACTGTCAAAAATCCTGTCTTTAACCCTGTATTCAGCATTCAAATTTGACATTCCAAAATGAATCCAGTTTGAACTCCATCTGCCAATTCTCAGCTCAGCTTTGCATCCTGTCAATGTCTTGATATAGACTGCCACAGCACTCTACATTATCTAAAACACCACCGACTTTTGTGTCATTGGCAGACTTGCTAATCTACCCTTCCTATTCTTCATACAAGTCATTTATAAAAACCACAAAGAGCAGAGACCCAAGAACAGATCTCTTGGGTCACCACTGGTCACTGACCTCCAGGCAGAATGCTTTCTATCCACTACTATTCGCTGCCTCCTTTTGGCTAGCCAATTTTGTATCCAGACAGCCAAATTTCCGTGTATCCCGTACTTCCTAACTTCCTGAATGAGCCTATTGTGGGGAACCTTATCAAATGCCTTGCTGAAATCTATATACACTGCATCCACTGCTCGACCTTCATCAACTTGTCTCGTCATTGCCTCAAAGAACTCAGTAGTATAGACGTTTCCAAAATTTGCAATAAAAACTATTCAGTTGAAAATATTGTCTTCTAAAATGATGATCTGAGTAGTTACTGGAGATTATAATCCTATGGTAACAAAAAGTGTTATCTTTTGAGACAGTATATGAAAACATAGGAATCTGTACTTCATGAGAACAATATGCAAAATAGATATAAATTCATGCTGAGAGATTTAATTTGAAATGTATTTTGTGTATATTTATGTTTGGTCCAATGCAGATTTTGAACTTACATGGAAATGGTCTGCGTAAGCTAAAAGGTATCTCCAGACTCTCAAATTTACAGAAACTAGTTATCAGCTTTAATGAACTCACACAGCTCAATGACCTTTCAAACCTGGTAAGATCCACTTCCAAGTCCGAATTGTTTTCAGGATGAAATGAACCGATGGCTATGCAATCTGATGCTTGAAGGTATTGGTGGCAATATGGAAATTTTTCTGTTTCTTTACGCCTGTAGTGGTAGGGCAAAATCAGTGTTAACAACCAAGTAGGGCGAGGATTGACAAGTTCCCCATTCATATTTGATTACATGATCACTTTAGGCCAACACATTGTCCAGCAGTTGATAAGACACTGATTTCAGTAACACAGTGAATAAACAGCTTGACACGGTGAAGGGGGTAGTGCATGTGTTTTTGTATTGCATAAAGAAAACAAGTTATTTAAGTGTCAACTATTGAGGTTGGCCACACAACATTTTAGAAAGCATAATGGAAGCACAAACCTCTTTAACTGTTATTCAAACAACTGTGACTGAACTGAACAATATAATACTTTGTCTTTCTGTTTGGCTGTCTTGCAAAACCTTTGGTAAGATCTGATGCATAGTTTACTTTTCACTTTAAATTCCAAATATGGAGCTCTAAAGAAAGAAAAAGAAGGCATGCTGCTCTGCCCTGTTTGTTCCCAATTCTTTGGAGAAACTAGGTTCAGAAGACTATGCAACAAGTGTGAAGTAATGTTGAGGCAAGGCGACGTTTGTGCAGAATGGCAATCCGATGATTATCGTACCACAGAAGATCTGGACCAATATCCTCCCCGTTCTATTCTGCTATCTCCCCTCTGTATTTTCCTTACCTATTCTTTCTGAGTACTTTGGATCTTTGAATATTAAAGTTCTTACTATTTTTAAATCAGGTTACCATGAAGATCCCTTCTTCTCAAACTTATCCCTTACTCAAAGTATAGTGACCCTCAGTTCAAATTCGCCATCAGTCATCTCTTTCTAATAAGAAAGCAGCCCTTTGGCCCTCTGAGACGATAGCAACTTTATTAATCCTTCTTAGTCTGTTCCTATTTATTATCGGACTGTTTCCTTTCTGTTACCATCCAGTACTTAATGTACCTCATTCCTCTTTCCCACTTTTATATGTTGGCTCTCATCACCTCTTCCAGTTTAGTTTCCCTTCTCCAGCATTAATGAAAGTTGTCCAAGACTTGGAGTGCAACCTTTCTTTTTTGAATAAATGCTTCCTGACCCAGAACTGATTCCAATGTCTGAAGAATCTTAAGCACGCCCTCCTGCAACTTGCATCCTGCCATCTATTTCTGTTTGCAATACGTAGTTTCAGTAGGATTAGTCCAGAGATTCGTTTCTCCAAAATTGTACTTTTCTCAACCCCAACTCCTGAGAATCTGAAAACGTGATTGGTGGCATGTATTATGACTTCTGGCTTACTCCATCCTGCTAAAGAGAATTCTTCATCCTTTCTGTGATCCCCTTTTATCCTAGCATCCGTATGTATGCTAATAAATAAATGACTATATTTATCTCTAAACCCTTACCCATATCTTTGTTACTACTAGATGTGACGATTTCAATGTAATGCTCGCTGACCTCCCAATCTTGCAACTTTCATATACTTGAACTTACCAAAACAAGATGCCTATTTCCTAACTTTGTCCTACTTAACTATCCTCCCTGTGTTCACTGTCCTGCATGTTCTCCTGGTCCAGCATTTGATTTTAAAATTTTTGACTGTTTTTCAATTTAATATCCAGCCTCATCCCATCCTATCTCTTATCTTCTATAACCCTCCAATATCTCTTTACTCCTCCAAGTCTGGCCTCGTAGGCATTGCATTAGCAACCATTCCTTTTATGGTCTAGGTTTAGGCTCTGGAAGTTTTTGCATTAACCTCACCATATTTTTATCGAAACGAAAACAGAAATTGCTGGAGAAACTAAGCAGGTCTGGTAGCATTTATGGATAGAATGCAGAGTTAACATTTTTTGACATTCACAACAACCTACTTCTTTGGCCAAGTTTCTAATCATCAGGCCTAAAGTTTACTAATACTACAAAACACGCATGCCACACACAGAAGCATCATACAATATATGGAGTTAAGTGATTCCAAAAGCAATGGATCGGACCTGTGGTCCTGCCACATCCAGTTGTAAATCTTGACAGGTAATTGTAATAACTAGTAGCAGAGAAAATTTCCATAAATATCTTCGTCCTCGATGATGAGATAATTTAGTACATCAGTACAAAAGCCAAGACTGAATGATTTTCAAGAGTGTCCAGCCAAATATGCCAAGTGAATGAACAGTTTCTGCTCCTCTTGAAGTCCCCAAAAACACAGATGGTCTTCAATCAGTTTTATTCATTCCATATGATATCAAGAAGGCATTGGGTATAATATCAGTCGTTTGGAAAATTAATGGTCTTATTTGGGAAAGCATACTTAATGCCAGGGAGATCTTGTCTCAAACTTGATGGTGTCTTTTGAGAACGTAACAAAGATGATTGAGGGGTAGGCCAGTGGATATTGTTTGACAAGGTGCCTCATGGTAGGCTGGCCCAGAAGATTGTCATATAGGATCAACAGTACGTTGGCAAATTGGACACAACATTGGGTTGGTCTTATAAGACAGAGGGTGGCAGTGGAAGGGTGTTTTCCTAACTGAAGGTCTATGACCAGTGGTATTCCACAGGGATTAGTGCTGGGATGTCTGTTGCTTGTGATATGTATATCGATATATAATATATACCGAAATGATTTGGATGAAAATGTAGGTAGTTTAATTAATAAGTTTTCAGCCAAAATTAAAGTTGGAGTTGTGGATAGTCAGGAAGGTGATCAAAGGATACATAGAAAATAGGAGCAGGAGGAGGCCAAACCAGCCCTTTGAGCCTGCTCCGCTATTCATCACAATCATGGCTGATCATCTAACTCAATAGTCTAATCCTGCTTTCTCCCCATAACCTTTGATCCCATACACCCTAAGTGGTATATCTAGCTGCCTCTTGAATATATTCAATGTTTTGGCATCAACTATTTCCTGTGGCAATATAAGTGGATAATGAATTCCACAGGCTCACTACTCTTTGAGTGAAGAAATGCCCCCTCATCTCCATCCTAAATGGTCCATCCCAAATCCTCAGACTGTGACCCCTAGTTCTGGACACACCCAACATTAGGAACATCCTCCCTACATCCACCCTACCTAGTTCTGTTAGAATTTTATAAGTCTCTGAGATTCCCCCCTCCTTTGTCTGAACGCCAGCAAATATAATCTAGACCTAACCTAGGCCTAGTCAATCTCTCCTCATGCGTCAGTCTCTCTATCCTCTGAATCAGCCTGGTAAACCTTCACTGCACGAGAGAGAGAGAGAGAGAGAGCATGAGCATCTTTCCTCAGAAAAGGAGACCAAAATTGCACACATTATTCTCGGGTGCCCTCACCAAGGCCCTGTATAACTCCAACAACATCCTTGCTCCTGTTCTAGACAGCAAGATATAGACCAGTAAAAAGTTGGATGGAGAAATAGGAAGTGGAGTTTAATACAGACAGGTGTGAAGTGATGCATCTTAGGAGATCTATTGCAAGAGGAAAATATACAAAAAATGGTTGAGCCCTTAGCACTGATATACAGAGGGGGCTTGGGGTGCAAGTCCATAGCCCCCTGAAAGGAGCAATACAAGTGGATAAGGTGGGTAAAGATGTGTATGGTGTGCTTGTCTTCATTGGTCAGGGCATTGAATCTAAAAGTTGACAAGTCATGTTGCATCTGTTTCAGTCTTTCATTAGTGTTATGACACTGAGGCGAACCTCTCTGTTAATTAAACCAAACGCAGAAAAGCTTGCTTCGTCTCGTAATCTCTTAAAACATGAGTGATAGAGAACTCCCAAATTCCACTATTTAAAGAAAATAACATCTGTTTATTTTCTCATCTAAAAGTGAACATTAAACAAAATAAATAATTATTCATAAAGCTAAACCTCCCTCTCTCTCAACTGCTTACTATCTGTCTCCAACTCTATAACAAAATGCTGTTCTAATGAGACACTTATTAAAATTACATCAACTTAATTTCAAAACCACATAGTCTCTGTCGTCTTCTGTGCCTTCACTGTTCTGCCTGATGATCTCCCTGGGTCATTGTCTTTCTCTTTATTGTAAGTACGTTTCACATGAAAAGGATAGAGAGTGTTTTCTAATTTGTTTGAGAGAAAGATGTTAGATGGGCAGTTAGCTCTCCAGGAATTTCTCATTGATACAGATGTGAACAGACAAGGAATATATGAGATATGGACCATGTGCAGGCAGATTGAATTAATTCAGAATAGCATCATGGTTGGCATAGACATGGTGGGCCAAAGAGTCTGTATTGTTCCATGTTCTGTGTTAATGTGGGTTAGTCTCAATATCTGAAAGTTGTCCAGCCTTGAGATGTTACACAATATTAAAGTGCAGAACTTCAATATTGCTGAAAAAGAGAGAGAGATTTTGTCAAAACGTTTTGGCTTGCCCTCATCATTACAACTCACAAGACTGCCAGTTTAAGGGGAAACTAACATTTTAATGCTCTTTGAGTGGAGAGTAATGATTAGTTGGCAGTTGGACCGTGATTGGTAGAGATATTGCCATGGAGAACACTAGATAATCATAAGTCACAGTTAACTATCATGTTTTGTTTACATTTTAAACCAGTCAGGTGACTCCTCAGCAGGGCGTTGTGTCAAAAAATGAGCCAGTGACTCTTGTTGAGTTGAAACAAATGCAGTAAATGTAAATGCTCCTTCAATCTGCAAAATTTAGGGAAGTCAGCCCCACTGTGAACCTAACTGACAATCCTAAATTCTTTTTTCCATTGTTAATTTCCTTTACCTTGTTCCTTGATTCTGAATCTAGTAATTTAAACTTCTGCAGTCTCATCTAAGATTTTTGGATGCAAGCCACAACCAGTTGATAACTTTAGATGGTTTCACTGGAATGGAGAATCTCAACTATTTGGACCTGAGTTGGAATCAATTGACTTACATCAAAAAAGAAATAGGAGTTCTTCATAAACATGCATTTGAACTTCTTTCACTTGATCTCTGTCACAATCCATGGAAAAAGGTATGTTTCATTGGCGTTTAAATGATAAAGATAAACAATGGAATGTGATTTAGATTATTTTAAATTTCAATTAGTTTTATTTAAATTCATTTTCAAGAGCATTTTTCATTAATTCATGGATCCAACTGTTTACAATACTTAAAACATTTCCATACATTGTTTTCCATATATAATCAGTATTTATTACCTGTGACTTTCCTTCAACTACTTTTGAAGTGAAAATATGTAGTCAAATGACAACACATTGCTGTGAACAAAATTATGTACACAATGACCGTTCAACATTATACCAAGTTTTAAAACTAGGTGGATTAACCTACAGATTGAATGGTGAACCATCTTTATTGTTTGATCTCATTATCTATTCCCATTTTCAAAATACATAACTGGAAAGATGGTTCACAATCTATCACATTGTGGAATGCAGCAATGCAGGGTCAAGCCTCAATTTTGCTGAGTTCCCAGTCTCTGCTAGAGAAAAGAACAGAATCTATGTTTATTATGTTGAATAATCAATTCATAAAATATTAGGCCAGCTTGTCTTATGATTATCAAATGCAAGAAACAATTATACTTGGGTAACCTAAAGTTCTACATCACCAACTATGATGATGCAACTTTGGACTGGTGGAGATTGGCAGGGAGATCCTTAATCTGAAAGACAAATTAATTCATTAAATACTAATTCATTTGCATAATTTCACATTTTCCAGTGAATGGGTTTATATTCTAGATGTCAATTTGGTTCTGCTTTAAAAGAAACTAACTTAATTGATTCCAATAAGTCTAATCATAGTTTTTACCCATATCAATTTTTTTAATAGCCTGATTTATTACGTCCACTTGTCATTGGCCAATTAAAGACTCTCACTTATCTGAATGGGTCCATTGTAATGGAGGAAGAAACTCTAGCAGCTCTGCAAATGATTGCTGAATCCAAGATTACGCAGGTATGATCAACACTGATGTTAACTTCTCTGATTTCTTTGACTGTATACACTAAAATTGGAAAAAAGTTGTTTTCAATCAATTCACTTTTCCACTTGAGCTGTTTGTATACTTTATTTTTGAAATCTTCGGCTTTTTCAAATTTTTTTATTGGCATGCTGCTTAAAACATTAATAATTGACATACTATTTTTCAACATTAAAAAAATGGGTATATCACACACACTTAAGATGGATATGCTACCTGATAGAAAGGCTTGCTCTCTGAGTTTTATATTTTTTATTAGTACTCTATGTAAAACTTTAAATATCAGTTTTGATTATGCTAACACATTTCCATATTTCAGTTAAGTTCAGACTTACGATCTCAAATTATTATTGACATGGAGTGAATGTATTTTAAAAATGAAGTATGACATAAACTTATTACATACGCTTCTTTTAATTCATTTAGGGGATATGGGCTTTGCTGGCTAGGCAGTAACTCTTCAAGTTACTACCTCCAATTTGCAGGTACACCAAATACAATGTGAAACTGGCATAAAGAATTCAGCTGTTCATCTGATAGGTTACCTTCACTTTTTGGATTCATTTTGTTTTTAACAAATTACACTGAACAATATTAAATTTGTGGTGGTTAGTTGGTTCTGTTGGCGAGAGTATGGTGTAGTTTGATGCTAGCAGCATGGGTTCAACAACTATTGGCTGTAGTCATTCATTGAAGTCTTCTTTCTTGACATTTCCCATGTTTGATATGGAATGGTATCCCTCAAGCTATATAACTAATAATCTGTCTCTGGGGAGTGATTGCTATGATATTTTGTGGACAATGGCTAACTAGCTATTGATACAGTCAAATTATTTTGAACATATAAAGTAATTATAAATTCCAATCTATTTTGCTGTGAAACAAGCCGCTCTGGTCTTTTGTATTATTGTCCTATGTAAAAATTTAACTCTTTAAAAATACATTTCTGAATACTTTGACATTAGAAACACTAGCACAATGTACTAGTTGGGAAAACTATAACTGAGGCAAAAACAGACATTGGGCTAGACTTTTTAAGAAGTTCCCACTCTATTTTACAAAATGAAGGGGCTACTCATTTTTGACCAGATTCCAATCAGCATTTCTTTGAAAATGTGAAGTGTACTTGGTAGGTCGCTCATAGTGCAGAACTGTTAGGAAAAGGCAACTGTACCCCTTTGCACAGCAGTCAACTGTTGTACTCTGAAAGTTAGAGAGTGAAGGAGGAGTGGATTAGGAGCAGGAACAGAGAGAGGAATGCATTGGAGGATGGATGGAGGTAGGTCCAGCATGGAAAAGAGGGATGTTGGGTCCAGAACTTGGTGCGATATTAGGTCTTGGGGGAATAGGGGTGGGGTGGGATGAGGTGAGGTCAGGTCAGGATCTGAGAGGAGTAGTTGGAGTGTGTGAGGTCAGTATTAACTCAGTTGAAAACTTAAACAGGAGTTAGACTATGTATTTATAGTCTAACATTTCCTGAGTAACTATTCACTTACTTTCATCAGAACATTTTGAACTTTATAATCAAAATGCAAATTTGTGGAGAAATCCTAGCATAGTGGAATTGTCCAAATGAATCTTCAGTTTCCCAGACAGTTCCTTCGAGTCTACTATGATTAGGATTCTTTGGTGCCTGGCAGTACTCTCATGTATGCTGGAATGATTGTTTCCTCCAGGCCATTGTTTGGATTAGGGTTGTTTGGGGAGTGCTATGTAGGGGGAGGGGACATTGCAGAGGAGTTGGCATGGTTTGTTGCATGGTGTTCATAATCATGTTTGGTCATAGAAGTAGTTTTCAAAGAACAAAAACAGAAGAACAGAGAACAGAAGCTGAAGAACTTTTTCTGAAGTCTTATTAGACTCAAATGTAACTTTGTTTCTCTCTCCACAGATGCTAACAGACCTGTTGAGCTTCTCCAGAACTTCTGTTTTTGTTTTTTGATCCATAATATCTGTAATGCTTTGCTTTTATTAAGTTTCAAGAAAAATCTCAAAAAGAAGAGTGAGGTAAACAGAGTTGAGGCATTCCTGCATTTAGTGACACCTGAGGAAGATTTTGGAGCTAAGTATGTGACGATGCTGTCGCTTTAAAAAGGTTATTTTATTCTGGGTTTTTTTTGGAAGAGAGGTTGTAAAGGTGGAAGTGCCAAAGTGGCTATGAAAATAGCTGAAGTAAATGACTTGGGAGGCATTTAGGTTTTTTTTAAAACAGTTATAACAATGGAAGGGGAGTAGCCAGTTCTCACCGACCAGACTTTCTAATTTTTCTTAGCTTTAGCAGTCAGAAGTTATTTGGGTTCTAGATGAGTTGGAGCTTCAGTGAATGATTCCCTGGCTACTACTTTCTCTGAAATCACCTTTGATGTTGTTTCTTCCTGGAATGGAGAACTGTATGTGAGAATCTGTGTCTGAATTTACCTTTTTGCCACGGGTGTGTTTGTGGGATGTTACTATATTGAAACAGTTAATTAGTGTTGAAAATGTGTTGCTGGAAAAGCGCAGCAGGTCAGGCAGCATCCAAGGAGCAGTAGAATCAATGTTTTGGGCATGAACCCTTCTTCAGGAAATGTCCGAAATGTTGATTCTCCTGCTCCTTGGATGCTGCCTGACCTGCTGCGCTTTTCCAGCAACACACTTTCAGCTCTGATCTCCAGCATCTGGAGTCCTCACTTTCTCCTAGAACAGTTAATAAGTGTACCTATTACTCGGTTAACATTTCCAATGTTCAAGTTTTTAAATTCCTCTTTCTTTTGTTTGTATTGTAACTGTAGTGTTTAACTTATTGTGTTTTGCTTAATGTCAAGTAGTTTGACCAGTCACATCACATCTGGAACATATAGTTCACATTTACCTTTAAAATAAGAAAACTTTAGGGTCTAAACTACCTTCTTAAAATAATTTGATGGGCTCTGGTCTGGACCATAACATGTGGGAAGTTTCATAGAGGGTTATTCTCTGTGGATCTGCTGAACCTCTTCATGTAATTGTATCGTGCTCACCACAGTAAGCATGAACCATGCCTCCATGGTTTACTTTCATTGTAGTCAGCAGTAAAAATGATCACCACTGTTAGGATCTTATAGCTTTCTTGCTGCCAACAACATCTAAAGTACAAATATAAAGCTGTTCAAGTACAGCAAGTCAAGAAGACTGCATAGTTTTGATGTGTGAATAGCTGCACAAAAGCTGGCTAAGTGAGGAAATTTAGCACCCTGCTTTGATGACAGAGAGGGCAGCCAATATATTTATTCAAAATTGCCCAAGAAACCACATTACTTAGACCCTGTCAGCTTGATCCAGGTTTGCCACCTTGGTCAATGCAGTGTTCAAGATCTGGAGAAACTCCCAGCAATGCTACAAGTATGTTCTGCACTCATAAGGGTAAGTACCACCATTTCTGCTCTCTGCTTCTTCCCATTAGCTTTATCTCAATCACTGCACGTAGGTCCCATCAAAGCTCATGTCATCTCTCAATCATTACCACACACTCTATCCTGAAAATGTGTTGCTGGGAAAGTGCAGCAGGTCAGGCAGCATCCAAGGAACAGGAGATTCGACGTTTCAGGCATAAGCCCTTCTTCAGGAATGGAACCCACGCTATCCGCAAATTACATACCATACTTGCCCGTTGCGCTTCTTGCTCAGAAGGAGCGCCTCATCACTTTTCTCACAACAGCACTAATACTAACAGCAGTGCTGTCCACTTTCACCTTACTCAATCCCTGCACTTCCCTCATTTCAGGAGAAAACAACATAGGGCTAGACGGCCCAAGACAGGTAGGGGAGTACTCACATTCATCTCCTTACCCCTAGTGAGGAGCGAATCTTCACCTTATTGGAAAAAGACATTGTTTTTAATGTGGTGATGTTGAGACCTCCAGTTATCAGCAACTAGAACATAGAACAGTACAGCTTAGGAACAGGCCCTTTGGCCTAACATGCCTGTGCTGACCATGATGCCATCTAAACCAATCCGAACTAACTGCACATGGTCCATATACCTCTATTCCCTGCTTGTTCGTTTGTCTGTCTAAATGCCTCTTAAACATTTCTATGTACCAGCCTCTACTACCTCTCCTGGCAGTGCGTTACTCTGTGTGTAAAGAAAGCTTCTCAATCTCTTAAACCTATGGCTTGTTGTGTTTAACATTTCCATCCTAAGAAAAAGACTCCAACTATTCACCTTTTATATGTCTTTCATAATTTTATATACTCTGTCAAGTCATCCCTCAACCTTGACCTCAATTTTTTTGGGGGGAGAAAGTGAGGACTGCAGATGCTGGAGATCAGAGCCAAAAATGTGTTGCTGGAAAAGCGCAGCAGGTCAGGCAGCATCCAAAGAGCAGGAGAATTGACTGAAGAAGGGCTCATGCCCGAAACATCGATTCTCCTGCTCTTTGGATGCTGCCTGACCTGCTGCGCTTTTCCAGCAACACATTTTCGGCTCAATTTTTTTTTGCAAGAACAATCCAAGTTTGTCCAACCTCTCCTTACAGCTACTACACTCGAAATCAAGGCACCATGCTACTCTTTTGCACTCGCTCCAAAGGCTCCAAAATTGGAGGTGTAGTCGACAGCGAAGAGGGTCCAGGATCTGGACCAGATGGGCCAATTGGCTGAGAAGTGGCAGATGGAGTTTAATTTCAATAAATGCGAGGTGCTGCATTTTGGGAAAGCAAATATTAGCAGGATTTATACACTTAATGGTAAAGTCCTAGGGAATGTTGCTGAACAAAGAGAACTTGGAGTGCAGGTTCATAGCTTCTTGAAAGTGGAGTCACTGGTAGATAGGATAGTGAAGGAGGCATTTGGTATGCTTTCCTTTATTGGTCAGAGTATTGAGTATAGGAGTTGGGAGGTCATGTTGCAGCTGTACAGGACGTTGGTTAGGCCACTGTTAGAATATTGCGTGCTGTTCTGGTCTCCTTCCTATCAGAAAGATGTTGTGAAACTTGAAAGGGTTCAGAAAAGATTTTACAAGGATGCTGCCAGGGTTGAAGGATTTGTGCTACAGCTGGGGCTGTTTTCGCTGGAGAGTCGGAGGCTGAGGGGTGACCTTATAGAGGTTTACAAAATTATGAGGGGCGTGGATAGGATAAATCGACAAAGTCTTTTCCCTGGTGTCGTGGAGTCCAGAACTAGAGGGCATAGGCTTAGGGTGAGAGTGGAAAGATATAAAAGAGACCTAAGGGGCAACTTTTTCACGCAGCGAGTGGTACAAATATGGAATGAGCTACCAGAGGATGTGGTGGAGGCTGGTACAATAGCAACATTTAAGAGGCGTTTGGATGGATATATGAATAGGAAGGGTTTGGAGGGATATGGGCCGGATGCTGGCAGATGGGACTAGATTGGGTTGGGATATCTGATCAGCATGGACGGGTTGGACCAAAGGGTCTGTTTCCATGCTGTACATCTCTATGACTCTAGTATGGTGACTACAATTGGATGCACTAATCCAACTGAAGGGTGACTGAAGTTTTGTGTAGCTGTAGCATAACTTGCCAACTTTTACACTCAATGCTCTGACCGATGAAGTTAAAAATTGCACAACACCAGGTTGTGATTCAACAGGTATATTTGGAGGTACCAGCTTTAAGAGCACTGCTGCTTCTTCAGGTAGCTATTGGGGCAGGATCATAGCACACTGAAATTACAGCACAAGATCATAGTGTCATGCAACTGATACGATATAATGAACAAACCTAGATTACTGTTTAGTCTTTCATCTCTTAGAATGGGTTGCAGGTTTCGATTCATTAATATGTAAATCCCAGAACTACTTTCAAGTCACATTCCTGAGATAACTTAAGGTTTTATATTTTAAAAAATGACATCTCAGCTCAGACCATGCATTGGAGGTGTGAAATTAGTGTCTGTCTGTATCCCAATGTTGAGTCAGACTTGTCCTATTTCCAAAGTAGGAATTTATAAATGTCACATGGATTGACTGCCTGCAATGAGTGCCTTCAGATTGTATGGTTTTTAAACAAAATGGAATATATCTGCAAATATAATTCTTCAAATGCAAATTCACCCCATAGACTTATATTTATGGGTGTGTGTGTATGTGAGGGTGGAGAGAGGGTGTGTGTGTATGTGTGTGTATATGTGTATATATACGCATCTGCACTTGCTTGGTTGCTTGCTTGTTTGGTGGTGTGTGTGCCCAAGCGTGACTGAGTATATGCCTGTGAAAGGGTGTGTGCATGGGTGAGAGGTGTATGTGTATCTGAGAGAGAGCATGTGTATGGGAGAGGGTCTGCATGATTGTGTGACATATAAAAGTGTGTGTGTAGTGTCGTCGGGTCGCCTGTAGTGTGACATGAGCCCAAGGTCCTGGTTGAGGCCATCCTTATGGGTATCGAACTTGGCTATCAACGCCGGTACCACCTCATCCTGAACAATGAAGGCAAATCATACCATATGTCGTCTTTACCAGGTTATCCACTTGTTGCCACTTTCAGGGAGCTTTGTCAAGGCCGCAGCAATCTCTTCTCTTTCTCACACAATATACTCCAATAGATGCCACCAGACTCTGGGAATTTAATGTTTTTCAAGACACCCCACACCACCACCTCCTTAACATCAACATGGCCTAGAATATGAAACATACCCCTTCCTAATCTTGCCATTATCCATGTCCTTCTCATTGGTAGCCATGATGTAGAGGTGCTGGTGTGGACTGGGGTGGAAGTTAAAAATCACATAACACCAGGTTATAATCCAACAGATTTGTTTGGAAGTAGCAGCATTCTTAAATCTAGTACTTTCAAATAAACCTGTTGGACTATAACCTGGTGTTGTGATTTTTTAACTTCTCCGTGGTGAACACCAATAACAACCTCACCTACCTTCTCTGGCTCCATGCATAAATGTTCTGTTTGTCCTTGAGTGGGCTTACCCTTTCCCTAACTATGTTCATGTTCCTTATATATGTATTGTCCTTAATCCTATTTGCCAAGGACATTCAGTGGCCCTTATTAGCCCTCCTAATTCCTTGTTTAAGTTTTTTCCTGCTTCCTCCAGACAAGGGCCTTGTCTGATTTCAGTCACCTAAACCTCAGAAACGTTTCCTTTGTATTTTTTAACTAAACTTTGAATATGTCTTGTCATCTATGGTTCCCAAATCTTGCTGGAGTTAATTTCAATCTTACAGGAATGTGCTGGTCCTGAATTCTGATTAACTTCCTTTTAAGAGAATACTGAATGGCCTGGACAGAGTGGATGTTGGGAAGATGTTTCCATTGGTAGGAAAGACTAGGACCTGAGGGCACAGCCTTAGAGTAATGGGAAAACCATTTAAAATGTAGATAAGGAAAAACTTCTTCAGCCAGAGAGTGGTGAATCTATGGAATTCACTGCCACAGAGGCTGTGGAGGCCAGGTCATTGACATCATAAACTTTTTCATTCTGAGGAAGAAGTTCACACAGAGGATGCACCTTCTACACTTCCTCACATAAATGATTAACACCAATGGCAGGGTGACAGGGAAGTGAGAGATCTTGGCCGCACTGCAGACATCCCTTCCTCACAAGGAAATAGAAGAGTGCTAATAGGGGGAGTTATATATAGGCTCCTCAGAAATGTGTCTTAGGAGACTGCTAAAGTGCCCAGTCCCTTTACCTCCATTATGATTGCATCCCTTAACCCTGCAGAAGTTCAAACCAAGGACAGTGAGCCGACATCTGGGCATGACTTTCAGCATATCTGGGCCATCTAGCCACAATTGTATCATTCATTTAAAATTCCAACGCCAACAGGATCCATTATAGGCCAGGCTCCATTTATCCCAGGACTGTTTCTAGACTCAGTGAGAAGGAAAAAGAAAACCTCTAAGAGGGCACTTGGTATCATGGTGAAACTTTATTGCAAATAGAACATCACATTTGTAAGTAATATTCATTTTTCATCATTATTTGTGATCAATTGTCATTTTTGCTGTAATTACAAGAATGAAGACGGCCAGTTTTAGCACCATGCAATCTTATAAACCTATCTGAAAGATTGTTATATCTTTCCATAGCACCCATATTAGCATAAAATTTTGTCATAATTGAATGGGGGAGCACCAGATGGTATGAAGGCTTCCGTGTAACTTTAATTTATAAAAGAAAAGAAAAAAAAAACAAGCCAAAAAATCTCATTTGCAATTGAGATTAAAAGAGGACGCTTACCTTTCCAGTATCAAGACATTTAAAGATGAAGAATATTAACTACTCATCCACTTAAAACTACTTACAAAAGAAATCCTGTATGGATTGTTGCAGCCAAACTTTCAGATTAACTGGCTCTAAACAATATTGTACACCAAAAATCCCAGGAGTCCGTTGATGACTTTGCCATAAGATGCCACAGCAAACAGCATGAATGTAATTCTGCGAAGAAGAACTTGTGGAGAGGCTAACCAAATTTGTAATTGCCTTTACTTCAAACAAAGCCTTAAGAAAGAACTTATGAGCAAGAAGAAAAAAGCCATACCCATGCAACTGACATCTGCTGGAATATGATGCTAGCATGAAACCATAGTGGCAGATCGACATCAATTACATGATTTAAGTGCATACAACACAACTGCCACAGTCAGCAAAGTGAACCAAACATCCATCTTTAGATGCCATTTGTTGAACCTATTCTGAAGTGTCTAGCATTTCTTCATAATTACGTGGCTCCAAAGGACATTGGGCCATCTGTCCAGAAAATCTGGTTTCAAAAGCCAAAACAGACCCTGCAACAGTTCTCAGTTGACCAACTTGGCTAATATTCTGGGGATCCAGGTTTCAATCTGCCATGACAGATGGTGGAATTTGAATTCCACAAAAGATATATGAAATTAAGAATCTGCTGATGACCAAAAACCATTGTCAATTGTCTGAAAAGTCCATCTAGCTCACTAATGTTTTTCAGGGAAGGAAATCTGCTACCCTCCCCTTCTCTGGCCTAAATGTGATTCCACACCCACAGCAATGTGGTTGACTCTCACTGTCCTTTGAAATGGCCTAACAAGTCATTCAGTTGTATCAATTTTTATAAAGTCTTAATCTTAGAAATGAAACTGGACAGATCACATGGCATTGACCAAAACACAGGAAAAGAAAATAGTAGATACAGCCTTGTCGACCCTTCAGAGTCCTCCATACTAGCATCTGGGGCTAGTGTCAAAAGTGGGAGAGCTGTCTCATAGACTAGTCGGGCCCTCCCCCCACCTTGTCTCAGTCGGTTCCCTCAACTCAGCACCGCCCTCCTAACCTGCAATCCTCTTCCTGACCTCTCCGCCCCCACCCCACTCCGGCCTATCACCCTCACCTTGACCTCCTTCCACCTATCCCACCTCCATCGCCCCTCCCCCTAGTCCCTCCTCCCTACCTTTTATCTCAGCCTGCTTGGCTCTCTCTCTTATTCCTGATGAAGGGCTCATGCTCGAAACGTCGAATTCTCTATTCCTGAGATGCTGCCTAACCTGCTGTGCTTTGACCAGCAACACATTTGCAGCTGTGATCTCCAGCATCTGCAGACCTCATTCAGGTTAAACATGGGCATGGAATCTCCCTGCTGTTTACAAGTACCATCCTCTCCCAATTGTTAATTCCGTACACTCCATGTTGAACAACACCGAGAAGAAATACTGAGGGTGACAAGAGAGCAAGAGGTACTCTGGTTGGGGGCGTTTCAATATTCACCACCAAGAGTATATCAGCAGTTACACACTGACTTCCAGAGGTGAGAAGAGAGTGAAACATTTGACTGAGTGTGGCATCAAAGAATCCTAGCAAAACTGGAATCAGTGGATATCCGGGACAAAATCTGCACTGTCGGAGTCTTACCTAGCACATTGGAATGCTTCATCAATGACGTGTCCTCCACCAATAGGTCAGAAGTGGGGATGTTTGCTGCTGATTGCACAATGTTCAGCAAAACGTCAGATACTGAAACAGTCCATGTTTAAATGTGACAAAAACTAGTCACTATCCAGGCTTGAGCTGACAAATGCAAGTAACATTCACAAGTGCCAGGCAATGACCATCTCCTAATGAGTTGCCATCACTGAATCCCCCAGTAACAACATCCTTGGGGTTACCATTGATGAGAAACTCAACTTGACTCATTACGTAAATACAGTGGCTTGAAGAGCAAATCAGAAGGTAGGAATAGTGGGGCAAGAACTCGTCTCCTGTCTCCCCAAAGCCTGTCCAACATTTGCAAGACACAGATAGTGTGATGGAATGCTCCTCGCTTGCCTGAATGGGAGCAGCTCCAACAACACTCAAGAAGCTTGACACCATCCAGGACAAAGCAGCCTACTTGACTGGTGCCACATTCACAAACATCCACTCCACCATTGGCACTCAGTAGTAGCCACGTGTACAAGTTGCATTGCAGAAATTCACCAAAGATCCTGAGTAAGTACCTCGCAAGACCTACGATTACCTGGATCTAGAACAAGGACAATAAATGGATAGGAGCACCAGCTGCAAGATTCCGCCCAACACCAACCTCTCCAGCCACTCACCATGTTGACCTGGAATATATTACCATTCCTTCACTGTCGCTCAGTCATAATCCTGCAATTCCTTCCCTGACTTAACCTAAAGCATATGGTTAGCAGTGGTTCAAGAAGTCACCATCATTTGTCACGGGAAATTCGGAATGGGCAATAAATGCTGGCCATCAAGCAAGGCCCATGTCCCATGAGTAAATAAAAAAATACAAGATGGTCCAACACATTAGGCTGGCAGCACAGGAAATCCTTCAAACATACACAAACAGATCAATGAAGTGAACAGCCAACAAAACAAGCAATTTTTGGAACATGGTTAGATCTTTGATAGTCAACCTCACAAACTATTTCAACAGTGTAAGACAATCAGAATCTTTTAGGACATCAACATTGCAGCTGACAACAATGGAAGGTCAACACTCTGGGCAAGTCAATATTGATGGTGAAGCTACTATAGTGAGTGTCATTACTTTTCTTTTAAAAAGTGCATCAATCCTTTACATAATTCTTTAATTTGAAATCCCTTGTCACATTTCATAAATTCAGAAAAATAAAGATACAGTATTTACATATTTCCACCTTAAGATAAAATGCCATTACAAAAATGCATTTTATCACAAAATATGATACACAAACAACAGAGCACAGAATGATTTATTGTCATTTGCACTTTACAGTGATTAATGTTGCAAAATATAATGCAATGTTTCACTGTCACCACAGTCTGACACCATTTTGAATAGTTTAAGAGTGAAAAGAATAAAAAGATATAGCTGTAAGAGAGTCCATCTTCATTCCGCCACCTCTGGCTTGAGTCCTGAGCCCTGAACTGGCTCACTAAAGACACCTGTGCCTCCACCCCTTCTCTAACACTTCACCACCGCCTGCACTGGACCACCAACATCTGAGTCACCGCTCTTCAAGCACCGTCTCTTCATTCCCGTATCTGAAACCGGGTTCTGTGTTGGACTCAAGTCTTGCCACAACAAGGCCCCGGCTCCGCTGCCACCACTACCTTGCCAATAACCATGGGTCCCTGGGTCCGGGCTTACACAACCAGGAGCTGCCACTGCTTCTAACCAAGAGACACCAGCTTCAGGCCTACCTTAACTATGGGCTGCCACCACCACCTGCAGCAGGAATTCCCAAATCAGCCCTACCACAGTGAGAAGTGCCTGGCTAGGTTCCTGCCTTTTCACCAAGAGTCCCGCTCTGGCTGTCCTCCTCCGTGATGTTATTTTTGCCACCAACAGGAAGAAGATGAAGACAAAGAAGTCAAAAAAGGAAAGGAAAAAAGGGAGGAAGCAGCCAGTCTGGAGAGGACAGGCCCAGGACCCCAAATGCTGCTGATCTTGCTGGCGCCACCATCTTTTATCCATTTGGATCCATTCATCATTTTTTTTCAGCTCCTTCGTACAATCTCAAAAATCTAAGCATTTATTATAACTTCAACTTGTTCTGACATTTTACACTTTGGACAATGCATCTGCAATTACCTGAGCTGAGATGTCACCTTTTTTTTAAATAGACCTTTCCGTTATATTGGAAATGTGACTTGAAAGAAGTTCTGGGATTTACATATTAATAAATCAAAACCTGCAACCCATTCTAAGTGATTAAAGACTTAACAACAATCAAGGTTTGTTCAATACATCAGATCGGATGTATGACAATTTGATCTTTTACTATAAATTCTGTGTCGTATGATCCTGCCCAACTAGCTACCAGAGCTCTGAAAGCTTGTACTTCGAAATAGACCTGTTGAACTATAACATGATATTGTGTGATTTTCAACTTTGTCCACCCCAGACCAGCACTTCCACATCTTTTCCAGCAATGTAAATAAGCTGTTAAATGGTTGAAACAAAATGCTTCATCTGAGTGGTATCACATTTTGACTTTTAAAAGTTTCATTGAATATAAATGGATTATATCTGTAAAAATTAATGTTTCACTGTTATTGTGCCAGATGTAGACTTCAAAGTATTGGAAAGCCGATAATCCCAAATTCTCCCTTTCTTTGGTAAAGTATTTCTCCTGATGAAGGGCTCTGGCCCGAAATGTCGAATTTCCTGTTCCTTGGATGCTGCCTGACGTGTTGTGCTTTAACCAGCAACACATTTTCAGCTATTTCTCCCACTGGTTTAGTGTTTTAGAGCAGTAGACTACCTCTGGCTTCTATATCCTTGAACTCATCATCCTGTAACAAGACTGCACCAATCTCCTAGTGACTAACATCAATTGCATTTTGAATAGTCTGGAATAACCAGGGGTGGCCAACAGTGGTTCATTTATTAGGCTTGCCTTCAGCTTCTGTAAGGCTGCCTGGCATTCTGCTGACCATACCAGTTGTGCTTGTTTCTTTAACAAATTTGTAAAAGGTACTGCTAATGTGCTGAAGTTATGCGCAAGTTATCAATAAAATTCACTCATTCTGAAATACATTATGATTTCTTGATTTGTTTTAAGAACATTTGAGCCTTTATTTTCTCTGTCCTTGGCAACACTTGATCTTGTTCTGTGATATGTCCGAGGTAAGTTATTCTTGGTTTTGCAAAATTCACTTCCAACTAAATTTATTTGTAAGCCAGCAACTGTAATTGCTTAAATAGGACTCTTACTTGTCGCAAGTGTTAATCTATAATAACAACATCTAAATAAACTATATAGTTACAGATTTCAGTTATGACTTGGTTCATAGGCATCTGGAATATAGCTGGAGTGTGCTTGAACCCAATTTGCTTCACTCCACATGGGTATAACGCATTTGTTATGACAAAAAATGGATACTTCTTTAGTGTTATAAATGACACTTGCCAGTACCTCTTCAGTTCCTCAACCTTAGAAAGGAATGAGACATTGCCAACCCTGTCAATATAATCTTCTAACTGTGGAATTGGGTATGAATCTGTCTTCATGATCACATTTATTTTTCTGTAATATCCCTCTGGTTTAGGAACTGACACCATTTGTGAACTCTACTCCTTTGTGGACTCATTCTTAAAGGCTCCAGCAAGTTATATGGGTTTTCCTTATAACTTTCATAATTTTGAATGAATGTGTTTATCCTTGTTATAATGGAAACACCTTAACTTCCAATTTTCACTTCCATCCTCCATATCCTCCCTTCTGATTTGAGGAGGAGACCTTAAGACTTTCACGTCTATCCATGCTTTACTCTGGTTGGTTGCTTTCCTTTCACTCTATTTTTCTCTTTCTTTTGAATTTGAAAGTGAAGGATCAAGTTTTAGTTGTATAGATCAATTCAATCTTCAGCAGTTGCAATCCTTTGGTCTTCAACATGGGTTCTGTTAACAAATATGTGAGATAGGAGACATGTGGTTTCAGCTTCTAATGATCGTATCCACCTATACAATTACTTTGCCTAATAATGGTCCCCTCGATCATAAGGTCAGATGTGAGCATGTTCACCAATGACTGCATAATGTTCTGTACCATTCGTGACTCCTCAGATACTGAACAGTCCACGCCCAAATACGATATCCAGGCTTGGGCTGACAAGTGGCAAGTAACATTCAAGCCATACAAATGCCAGGCTATGACTATCACCAATAAAAGGTGATCTAACCATCGCTCCTTGAGATTCAGTGGTGTTGCCACCCCCCCCTTATCAATATCCTGGGAGTTATCATTGATCAGAAACTCAACACATAAATGCAGTGGCTACAAGAGCAGGTCAGAAGCAAGGAATTATGAAGCGAGCAACTCGCCTCCGGACTCCCTAGACCCCATCTACAAGGTACAAGTGAAGAATGTAATGGAACACTCCCCACTTGCCTGGATGACTGCAACCCCAACTAAACTCTAGAATCTTGATACTATCCAGGACAAAGCGTGCTTTACTGGCACTGCATCCACAAGCATCCACTCCCTCCACTACTGACGCTCAGTTGCAGCAGTATGTACTTCTACAAGATGTATCACAGAAATTCACCTCAGACAGCATCTTCCAAACCCACGATCACTTCCATCCAGAAGGATGAGGGCAGCAGTTATATGTGAACACCACCACCTTCAAGCTCCTCTTCAAGCCATTCACCTTCCTGACTTGGAAATGTATGCCATTCCTTCACTGTCACCAATGATTGCACAATGTTCACTACCATTCGTGACTCCTCAGGTACTGAAGCAGTCCGCATCCAAATACAATATCCAGGCTTGGGCTGACAAGTGGCAAGTAACATTCAAGCCATACAAATGCCAGGCTATGACCATCACCAATAAAAGGCAATCTAACCACCGCTCCTTGAGATTCAATGGTGTTACCACCCCCCCACTATCAATCTCCCTGGATCACAATCCTGGAATTCCGTCCCTAAAGCTTGTGGATTGCAACCGTTCAAGAGCAACTTGGGATAGGCAATAAATGCTGGCCAGCCAGTGATGCCCACATCTCTCAAAATGAATACAAAACAAATCACAATTATTGTCTTCTCTCCATCGTAGCATGCTGCCTCCAATCTTAAAGATTAACCTCCCCAACTTCCTCAGCACAACTGTGGCCTCCTTTAATGTTTAGTGAACAGACCCCCAGGACTAAATGTGGTCTATCTTGTCAAATTACTTGGAACAATATGTTGGTTGATGACTGACCAGAATTCTGGTTGATTTCTGTGCATCTCCCTGAATGACTTACCACAAACTACCAGACTGGTTGCTGTGGATCCTCTGAACTGACATGCTTCCTCTGAAATGAAATTATTCTCCTGATCTGCACTCCTGATCTGAACACCTCAAGCAAGTGACAGGCCATATTTAAGCCCTTAGATATTGGGGGATGACTTTGACTGACTATAACAGTGCCCCCTGACTGACAGCACTTCCCCTTGACCTGATCAAGGACTACACCCCTTAGTGTTTGAGACAATGCCATTTGGTTGCAGCACACTCAAGCTTCTGGAATATGGTGCAGTAGTGACATTGATGGAAAGCAGTTCCAGGCAGCAAAATATCTGCCCTAGCTGACCATTGCTGGCAAACATTACAAGCTGCTTGGCTTTTGTCTATCCCAAAAGGCAAAGCAATACACTACTCTGGTGAACATTTAAGTTCTGATTCAAGTGGTGATGCACAAAAAGGCAAAGCAGAAATGCTGTGAGCATCCAAGTTGACACAAAGCAACTGAGCGCAAAGAAAGCAAGCAAAGAGCCCTGAGATGCACTCTGTTCAGCATAAGATGGATGCCTGTCTCAGCACACAAAGCAGTATGGCAACAGCATTGCAATAAAAGGTGTCAGTGTGTTCCACAGTTCAATGGTGAAGAGCTGAACTATGAGAAGTGAGTTGGTGATGGTGCCATGATGATGTGGTGCTTTACTGATGCCAACCTCCAACCATTGAGAATCCAGATAGTAGCTACCTATGGAGTATACCCTAAACTGTTGGGGAATGCCAGCCAAGATGGATGGCTACAGAAGATGCAAGTGAGCAGCAGCCACTAGGTAACTGGCTAAATAAAACAAAGGACTGTGGGTACTGGAGATCTGAAACAAAGATGGAAATTATGGAGAACTTAGTGGGTCTGGCAGCATCTGTGAAGAGGAAACTGAGTTAGTTTTTGAATCGAATGATTCTTCTTCAAACCCTTCTCCAGATAGTTGTTCTGATTTTCAAATTGTGAATTGGAACCATCAAGTTTCTCCCAGCTGCTTGGGAAAATAGCAACCTACATATGAATGAGTGAGATTCTGAAATAATCATATATTAATGGATGCAAATAGGCTTCTTGCCACTTATTAATCAGATGGTCATGTAGTCATTGGAACTTTGTGGAAAGTTGAACTTTTTTTCTTGCTGTTTAGAATTTCACTTTCCATTCTCACCATACCTTCCCAAATGTCTCATTGCCCAGGTCATTTAGGAAGTGGAAAAGTTCTGCTAATGGTTCCCATTACTGGGGTAAAGAGAGTAGGTGTTGAACAAAAGATGAAAATTGATGGAACTCCTAGTTTTGGTGTGCTGTAGAAACGTTGGAGAAATAATAGAAAGGTGATACCAACAAAGGGTTTGAGTGTGAGGATGGGAGTTTTAAAGTGGAGGGGGTGGAAGTTGAGAACCTTGTTTTGATAAGCGATTATTGTCTTAAAATTTTATTTTTTTCTCCTTCTCTATCTGGAACGTTTTGTGTTTCCAGCATTTTCTGTTTTTACTTACAATGTTGAGTCTAGTATTTTGCTTTTCTAAACAAATGCAAGTTCGAGGACAGTGAACACAGGAGTGATAGATGAATGGGACTTGGTATAAATTAATGATGAACAGCAGAATTTTGGATGTGCTGAAGTTTATGAATCATGGAGGATACTAGGCCAAACAGAACATGTTTAGATATTTAGATTCCCTACAGTGTGGAAACAGGCCCTTTGGCCCAACAAGTCCACACCGACTCTCCAAAACCCACCCAGACCCATTTCTCTCCAATCTAATGCACCGAACACAAATGACAATTTAGAATGGCCAGTTCACCTAACCTGCACATCTTTGAATTGTGGGAGGAAACCGGAGGAGACCCACGTAGACACTGGGAGAATGTGCAAATTCCACACAGACAGTCACCCAAGGCTGGAATCTAACCTGGGTCCTTGGTGTTGTGAGGCAGCAGTGCTAACCACTGAGCCACCGTGCCGCCCCTCATGTTTGGAACAGTCAAGGATTTTGCCTGCAAATGAACTGAAGAAAGGGCTTAAATGAGAGTTGTTAAAAAGTCCATATAGATGATTTTTGTAATGTAAAGTATATAATATTTGATGAACAGCTCAAAGTAAAATAGGATATGAAGATTGCGTAATATTGGTATTCACCCAAGGGATGGAATCACAAAATTTTAAACGTGTGCAATTGATTGGAGTTATCACATATAACATAAGTTTTACCACTTAAACTAAAATCCTTTTGTCTTCTCTGCTAGGTTTCTTTATTAGCCCATTCACGGACTGATGAAGAGCGCCCTCGTTGCCTCAGTTTATTGAACGGCGCTCAGAATCTGACTCAGTTAAGCAAAAAGAAACCAAATCCATCTGTCGACCAAAGCACCAACTGGTTTTCCACGGTTTGTAAAAATGTTTATAGTGTCACGCGTCATGATCCAGACCAGACTGCAAACTTTATTTCGTCCCCAGTCAGATCATAAAGTTTTAAAGTTGAAAGAACTGATATTCCTAACAGAATACAGCTGCAAAACTCAATGTTTTTAAACGGCAATGATAAACTTCACTTTAAAAGTTAGAATAGTAGTGCTATCTACAATACATATGCAACTTTTTTCTAACATCCAGAATTAACAAGTGATAAACATAGATCATATTTGTGATTGAATTCACCACAGTGCACATCAAATAGCAAATGAAATCAAGTAAGATCCCAAAGATTTTCTCAGCTACTCCCCCAGACATTGATGACATAATGGTCATCAAAACACATTTGACTTCACAAGGAATGATAATTCTTCACTTTTATTGATCTGGCCTTGAGACTGCCCCTCAAAAGCCATCCATCTTGTATTGCCACAATGACTTGCACCTGTTTTAATCAATCACTCCTTCCTTGGTCCATACTTTCCCGGACTCTGAAAAATGCACTCCATCACTTATTCACGGGCATGAGTCAACTTTTTCACCCACAGTCAGCTTCACCAAACTAAAAACTGCCACATGTTTTGCCTGAGCTTTAATTTAGCTCAAATGCTTGTGGCGTTTCGACTCTCATTGTCTCAACTGCACTTCTCTTAATACAAACCATCAGTCTTCACATTCTCACCTTCTTAGGGCTTCTTTTGAGTCCTAATGCCAACTTGTATCTGCCTGCAACTTCTTACAACCTCTTCCTGAGTTCATCATAACAACACAGCTATCTCATTGCTCTTGATTCCTTCCCTACCAGAAAGCTAAAAATCAGTACTTGTAGCATGGAGTCTGCCCCTGTCTATTTCTTCAGTTATCTTTCTTCAGTCCTGTTATGAGGAAAGATGTATTATATATGCATTTAAGAAATTAGTTTAGTTTTGACTTCTGAATAGAAGGTTCAAAGTTTTGGCTTAGAATAACCTGGAGTTTAGCTCAGAAAGTAGAATGGTTTGCTCTGGCAGAAGAATCAAGTCAGTCAGAACTAGTCATTTTAGCTGAAGTGATTTCATGTGGAATTTTCATGCTGGAAGAGTTTCTTTTGAAACCTACAACTTATTCATTTTCAGAAAGGTTGGGCCACCAGAATTGTGCAAGGTTTATGCCATCAGATTGTGAAAGAAATTGTTTTGAGAAAAATGTTGTCAACGGTTTAAGGGAAAGAAACTGCAAAGCATCAGTTAATTAAAGGTTTGAGAAACTGAAATAGGAGAGCAATTTTGTTTTGATGCTTTAAAAGCCAAAACCATTTTCCCTGGTACAATTACGTATGTAATGAATGGATTTCACCATATTAAATGCGCTGCTTTTCAACTTTAATGTAAGTTCCCGACGGTGTAGAGTTCTGTTGCAGAATAATATTCCAATTGAAAATCTATCTTGCAATAGTTTAATAAACTGTTTAATCTACAATATTTATACACAAATCTGAGATCAACAAGGTAATAGAGTAAGATGTATAATACCATGTCCAATTTCCCCATTTTATTTCAATCCACTTTATTGGCAGTCAGTTAATAGAGTTATTGCTTGCTTTTGTATCAGGAATTTTGTGTTAGTGTTGTTTGATAAGGATTCTGACAAACAGGTTGCATGACTGAATTGTTGCTATTTTGGAGCTGCTTCGACAGTTCTCTGATTTATCTCTCTCGATTGCCAACCTTCCTGGCTGTTGACAAGAATCAATGCTCCAGGGATGACAAAAAACCCAAGCCATAAGCTCTGTATCTGAATACACATAGCATTTTCAACTGATTTGATAGCGCTCATAGAGACGTACAACATGAAAACAGATCCTTCGATCTATCTCATCCATGTCAACCTCGTGTCATAAATTTAGTCCAATTACCAGCACTTGGCCCACATCCTTCTAATCCCTTCCTATTTATGGACTCCCCCAGATACCTTTTAAATGTTGTAATTGTACCAGCCTCTACCACTTCCTCTGGCAGCTCATTCCATACATGTACCACCCTTTGTGTGAAAAAATTGCCCCTTTGATTCCTTTTAAATCTTTCCACCTCACCCTAAACCTATGCATTTTAGTCTGGACCCCCCAACCCAGGGAATAGACCTTGTCTATTTACCCTATCCATGCTCTTCATGATTTTATCTCTCACCCCTCACATTGAAGCGACCTAAATATTTCTGATAGCTATTATGGAGACATGGCTGCAAGTTGTCAAGGATTGGGTTCTGAATATTGAGATGTATATGGTGTTCAAGGAGAGTAAGAGCTAGATGAGGGTCGATCTTTAGCACTTCGAATAAAGATGGTATTGGTGTTACAGTTAGAAAATGACCTTTGTTCAAGAGATCAGCATGTAGTATTTGTTTGACTAGAGGAAAGTACTCAAGAAAAGAAATCACTTGGAGTGATCTACAAGCCCCTGAACAGTCACCATGAGCAAGAAGTATATAAGAATACACATAATCAACATTTGATAAAGGGATGGTGAGAATTATGGACAATTTTGTACTGCATATAAACTAGAAATAGTTATTTGCTTTTATGAGGAGTTCATACAATGGTTTTGTGATAATTTCTTTGGTCAATTCCAGAACATGCTGCTCATAGAGGAAGCTTACTAGATTTGGTATTGTGTAATGTGTCGCAAAGCTGGTCCCTTCTTTCTAAAAGCTGTTGCTTTTCTCAAGGATACTATGCCCTTATGATTTAGAAGGTAACATACTAACATGGATAGGTGAAAAAAAAAGAGTATGCAAAAATGTTTTTTTTTCTAAATGGCAGGATGTAATGAGTAGGGTCTTTGCTGAGCCTTTAATTTCAAAATATAACATTGCTTTTGATCCTCTTATTTAAGTCATAGTGGCTAATTTTGCAGATGCCACAAAGATAGTGAAGGCAGTATGTTGTGAAGATGACTTAACAAAGATGCAGATCGATGTAGATAGGTTAAATGACTGGGCAAAAGGTTGGCAGAGTATAATGTGGGAAAATTTTGCTCACGTTGGCAGGAAGAATAAAAATTTAGGGTATTATTTAAGCTGTGAAAAACTGCAGAATTATGAAATGCAGGGGAATCGAGGTGTTCTACTGCATGAATCACAAAAGATTAGTCTCCAGGTAGAGCGCTGTATCTAGAAAGATAATGAAATGGTAGCCGTTTTACAAGAGGAATTGAATATAAAAGTAAAGATTTTGTACTTCAGTTACACAGCACAGCGGTAAGACCACATTTTCAAATATTGCATGTAGTTTTGATGTGCTTATCCAAGAAAAAATGTAAACGCACTAGGAGCGGTTCAGAGTGGGTTTACTATATTGATACCTAGAATGAGCAAATTGCCTTCCAAGGAAAGATTGAACAAGTTGGGCTTGTTTTTACTACACATTTAGAAGAGCAAGATGTGGTTTGATTGAAGTTTATAAGATCAACATAACTTGACAAGATGGAGTTAATGGTATAATCCTACCTGACATTATGATTGTTAAGTCAGTTCTCAGAATGAAACATGGTTTGATGGATCCTTTTTTGGTTAGTTAACATGGTAATAAATTACTAAAACATGGTCATACAAGACTGCAGAATTTCTTTAACAATTGAACAAAAGTTCACTAAACAATTAATAGAAATGAAACTAAGTACAGAATATTATTTGAAATTGTCTTAAAACACACACTTAAGCAAATCCTGTTTCCTGACACTATCATTATTATAGAGACTCAAATTTGAAGAAACTATCCTCAAAATCAAATCTTTATGTTTGACTTAACTTGGCAGTTCTTTCCTGTGACCCATGTAGTTGTCTTACATGAATACTCTCAAAACTGAATCCTTTTGACTTTATCAACTTCTAATACCCTGCAGATCTCTAACTAAACATTTCTGATCTGGAAGTTACACTTTTTTTTATTGAGCTGTTCTAGGCTCATTTCTAGGGGAAAAAATAACTATATTTGCATCTGAACCTAGTCAGGTCTCCTCAGCACTACCCAAAAATTCTAATCCCTGGTTTTCTTCAGCTAATCCAGAATTGAAAACAAATCTTACAGCCTTCAATGTTTATAATTGCTATCATAAACCAGCATAGTATATATCATCCCTCTCAGCAGCGGGTGAGTGAGAATAACTAGAGGATATTGTTTTGAAATTAGGTGTCACCCTTTTAAGAAAAAAAAAAGTGGAATTTTTATCTTTGAGGATTATGTGCCTTTGGAACTGTTTGCCTCAGATGGTGATTCTGAAAATATCCAGCTACTCTGGACCTGAAATGTTAACTCTGCTTTCTCTCCACAGGTACTACTAGACCTGCTGAGTTTTTCCAGCAATTTCTCTTTTTTGTTTCTAATTTCCAGCATCTGCCGTTCATTGTTTCTTTTCTACACTAATTCTCTATTAATCCCATTTTTCAGCACTATGCCCATAGCCTTGAATGTTGTGATATTTCAGTTGCTTATCCAAGTACTTTTTAAAGCTCATGAGGTTACTTGCTTCAACCACTCTCCCAGTTAGTTCTATTCCAGACCCCATCACCCTTTTAGATTAAAACATTTTTTTCTCAAATCCCCTGTGCCTTTCATCTTGAAAATTATGATCCCTTGTTCTTGATCCTTTAGCAAAGGAGAATGGCTGATTCCTATTCACCCCATTTGGCCCATAATAATCTTATACATCTCTTATCAAGTCCCCACTAACTTTCTTTGCTCCAGAGGAGCGCTCTGGCTATGTCGAAGACATCTTGAAACCCATTGTACAGAGGACCCCCAGATACAGATTTCTTACAGAATCTCAGCACCCACAGACCAATCAAACTAGGAACATTCCTCATCACAATGGATGTTTCAGCACTCTATGCCTGCATCCTCCACAATGACAGCAGCATGGTAATGGCCTTAGTATTCAACAGCAACAACTACCAATCTCCGAGCATCGTCCTACAACTCATCTGCTTTATCCTCGATCTCAACGTCTTCATCTTTGACAACCAGTTCTTCATTCAGACGCGTGGAACAGCCATGGGGACCCAATATGCCAACATTTTCATGCACAGGTTTGAACAAGACTTCTTCTCTACACAGGACCTCCAACCAACACTATACTCCAGGTACATTGATGACATTTTCTTCCTCTGGACCCATGGAGAGGAGTCCCTGCAAAAATTACAAAGTGATATCAACAAGTTGCATCCCACCATCAAACTCACCATGGACTACTTTCTACTATCTGTCTCATTCCTGGACACCTGAATCTCCATCAAGAATGGGCACCTCAGTACTTCACTCTACCACAAACCCACGGATAACCTCACGATGCTACACTTTTCCAGATTCCACCCAAAACATATTAAAACAGCCATCTCCTATGGACAAGCCCTACATGTAGACAGGATCTGTTCAGATGAGGTGGAACGTGACGGGCACCTCGAAGTACTCGGATACCCTCATAAGAACAGGGTATGATGCTCAACTCATCGATTGCCAGTTCTGACCTGCCACAGCGAGGAATTGTAATGACCTGCTCAGGAGACAGACATGAGCTGCAAACGACAGGGTACCCTTTGTTGTCCAGCACTTCCTAGGAGATGAAAAACTATGTCATGTTCTTCACAGCCTGCAACACATCATCAATAAGGATGAGCTCCTCACTCAGACCTTCCCCACACCTCCACTTCTCGCCTTTAAACAGCAACCAAACCTCAAACAGATCATTTTTGTAGCAAACTGCCTGGCTCTCAGGACAATACCATACAACTTTGTCATGGTAGACGCTGCAAAATATGTCAGACTGTTGACACAGATACCACCATTCCACGTGAGGACACCTCACACCATGTACGTGGCAGGCACTCATGCAACTCAGCCAACATTGTTTATCTCATATGCTGCAGGCAATGATGCCTTGAGGCATGGTACATTGGCGAGACCAAACAGAGCCTATGGCAACGGATGAAAGGACACTGTAGAACAATTAACAGACAAGAGTGTTCCCTCCCAGTCGAAGAACACTTCAGTGGTCTGGGACATTAGACCTCGGACTTTCGGATGACTGTCCTCCAAGGCGGACTTTGGGACAGACAACAATGAAAAGTGGCCAAGCACAGGCTAATAGCAAAGTTTGGTACCCATGGGGATGGCCTCAACTGGGACCTTGAGTTCATGTCACACTTCAAGTGACCCCATTGCACTATACACACAGACAGGTGGACACACCCACCCACCCTCTCTCATACATTGACACACACACACTCCTACACACACCCTCTCGCAGACGTAAACCCCTTTACACTCTCACTTACACATACACACACCTTCTCACAGACACTCATAACTCCCCTACACACACACATACACATACATATATAAGTTTGTGGGGTGAATTTGTACTTGCAGAATTACATTTTACTTTGCTCAAAAGCTGCATGAATCCATGTAAGACTGTAAATCAGTTTTTTTAGATTAGAATCAGTCTGCCCATTATGGTACAGACAGCCTCACAGGGAGTTAACACCTTCGATACCTTATCTGGGCTGACATGACACCAATTGTTAAAGTGCATTTGAGAATGTAACTTTTAAAAAAAGTTTTTGCTGCTTACATAAGAAAGAACTGAAACCAAGTGGTCATTCTAAAAGATGAGAGACTTAACAAACAATCTGGGTCTTTTTCAATATATAATTTCAGTTACATCACACTGAAAACTTTTGCTATAAATTCTGTGTCTTACAATCTTATTCTCCACAATCACCTGATGAAGGAACAGCACTCCGAAAGCTAGCGCTTCCAAATAAACCTGTTGGACTATAACCTATTGTTGAGTGATTTGTAACTTTGTACATCCCAGTCCAACACCGGCATCTCCAAATCATGACTTCATTGATAAAGGTAAGTGTCCCATATGCCACCTTAACTACCATAGAAACTTAAACTTCCACTTGCAGAAATTTGTGGATAAGCACCCCACGATTACTGTGTTCTTCCAAGTGCCCTGGTAAGCCAGGACTTGCTGTAAAGTCCTAATACACTTCAAGAAATTTATACAACCTATTCAAACGTATGACTTATTCATATGACCAGTTAATTACAAAGCTATCTAAGTGTTCATTTGTACTGCAGTTTTATAAATGGTAGCTCAATTATTAACAATACCTATATCCTATCACTAAATCATATGTCCTTTTATATTTTGATTTGCATTTGGTACACAGATTACTACGTTAAATTTAGATGGACAGAATCTTTCACGGCTCACAAATCTAGATAGGCTGGAGAATTTGCGCTGGGCTTCTTTTAATAACAACATCATCCATAAATTTGAAGGCTTGGATCACTGCCTTCAACTTGAAGAACTTTCTTTGGAAGACAACTTTATTTCTGAACTTGAAGGTAGTGGTTGGTTTTGCACAGATTTTGTCATTCTTTTCAGATTTTATATTTCATTCTCCTTGCAACACTTGGTAAACAAACTTTATCATTCCAAAACCAAATTAGCAGCTTTTACACTGAAGTAAGAGCTTTTCCAAGCGAGCATGTTGAGAATCATGTGTTTGCAGTTCAAGTCTCTACAAGACATGAACGTACAGTCAGCTGAAGAGAATTTAAAACTAGCTGCTGATTTGTTGATTGAAAGTGGACATAACATTTTTTTATTCTCTTGGGATATGTAGTGAGCCATGGATACTGCCCAATTCTTCTGGTGTTGTGATATTCATAAGACCATTAAAAATATAGAGACACGAGTAAGACCATACACCATTGTAAGCCAGCTCCTGTCATTCAATATGAGCATGCCTGATCTTGTACCTTAACTTCACTTTTCTGCCTGTGCCTCTTGATCCTTTGATTTCCGTGAGAAAAATCAATTGATGCTAGTCTTAAGTATACTCAACAATCATCACTCACGACCTTCTGGGCTAAATTAATTCTAAAACTTCACAACCTTTTGAGTGAAATTTCTAAACCAAGTGCTACATGGTTGTCCTCCTATTTTGAGGCTTCGCCAATATAGAGTCCATAGAATCCCTGCAGTGTGGAAACAAGTGGCCCAACAAGTCCACACCAATCCTCTGAAGAGTATCCCACCCAGCCCATTCCTCCCCCCCCCACCTAACCTTTCTCTATAACCCTGCATTTCCCATGGCCAATGCGCCTAGCTTACACATCCCTGAACACTTAATGATTTAACATGGCCAATCCACCTATCATGCACATCTTTGGACTGTGGGGGGAAACTGAAGCACCCGGCGGAAACCCACACAGATATGGTGAGATTGTACAAATTCCATACAGCCAGTAGCCTAAGTTTGGAACATGATTTATGTTCCCCAGTCACGGAAACAATCTCTCAGTATCTGATCTTAGAGAGCCCCTTCAAAACTCAGTTTCAGTGGAATGAGCTCTCATTCTTCTAAATGCTCAATAACCTTTTTGTCACCATTCCTCTGCTATATGTCTGGTATGTATAAAATCGGGGTAGCTCTCTTGGAGACTTGTCAAGCAACAACCTGACATAGTAATGTATGATACAATGAGCCTAACTGACCATATCCCAGACCTCACGATTCCTATCTCTGGGTATATCCATTCCCACCACCATGGCAGACTCACCAGAGTGGCAGCAATATGATTCACAACTGGCATCTGTCTTGTAGGTCCTCAGCACTGACTCCAGACTGTGTACAGCCTCATGGCAGGTTAAACATGATCAAGAGAATCTGCTGATTATGACCTACCACTTCCTTCTCAACTGATTATTAATACTTCTCCATGTTGAACACCAACTGAAAGAAACAGAGTGGTAAGGGTACGGAATATACTCTGGGTCTGCAGCAGATGGTGAGAGGCAAAAACGTACTTGACCTAGCCCTTGCCAGTCAACCTACCACAGATGCATCTGCCCATGACAGCATTTGTAGGAATGATCATCAATCTTGTGGAGACAAATTATCAACTTCACGTTGAAGATCCTCTCCATTGTGTTGAATGGTAATGAGCATAAAATTTAAACTTATCAAGCAACTCCAAAGTGGCATATACAAGGCACAATGAGCCATCAGTAGCAGCAGAATTCCATTGAACCATGATCTGTAACCTATTAGCCCAGTATATCCCCCAGTCTACAATTACCATCAAGCTGGGACCAGACCTGATGCAGTGAAGTGCAGGAGAACATGCCCAGAGCAGCACAGACAAACAGAAAAAAGGTGTCAGCCTAGTGAAGGCACAACACAGGGCAAACAGCCTACAGAGCTGAAAATGTGTTGCTGGTTAAAGCGCAGCAGGTCAGGCAGCATCCAAGGAACAGGAAATTCGACGTTTCGGGCCAGAGCCCGATTCCTGATGAAGGGTTCTGGCCCGAAACGTCGAATTTCCTGTTCCTTGGATGCTACTTGACCTGCTATGCTTTAACCAGCAACACAGTTTCAGCTCTGATCTCCAGCATCTGCAGACCTCACTTTTTACTCGAACAGCCTACAGCACAAAGAGACAAATGATCGTTCACTGTATCAGATCTAAGCTCTGTAGTCCTGCCATGTTAATGGTGATGGTCAATAAAACAACTTGCTAGAAGCAATGGATGGATTTTTTTTGTTTTTTTTTCTAATTGAATGTAATTTTTTTGAAATTCCCATATCCATGGAATTTTCTTTCTTTAAGTTTAAGAAATTTATTTGAGATTGGAATGTGCCACTTTCAAACTTAATATGGAATTCAGTTGTACTATAACCTTATTGCAGAGCTTCTTTTATTATGCGATTGCTAATTAAAACTGCCTAATTAAAAATGCTAAATCTAAGGATCTAAAGTAGCTCTATTTCCTATTGGTTCTAGCACATATCGTTCTAGGAAACTGTTGCAAAATAATTCTACAGACACATCTTCCAGACCACCTTAGCCAATTTGATTTGTCCAGCATATACAAAGATTAAATATCAACGATTATTCTGTTGTCTTTGTTCAAAGCTCCAATTAGATTTTGTTCCATTCAGTGGTGTAATTACCATTGGGCCGACATAAAATTACTCCTATCAGTGTTATTCCTAAACTTATTCTACTTTCTGAGCAAAAGTCCATTCTCACTCATGACCTTACGTTATTTGTTATGAGGGCTAATTTTTCTTTTTTAATGCTTGACCAGTGAGATGGGCACAATCTAACCATAGATATTCAATGTAATTTACCTAATATTACTTGAACCAATATATGATAAAATCAAAGGTTCATTCTTATAATATTTGATGGCAGTTTATGTGAATTGACTACTGAATTTGCCTACATAACAACGATGACTATAGTAGTAATTAATTAGTTGGATTTTGGGGCACACTGTGGATGTAAAAGATGCTGTGTCAGTGCACAGTCTTTCTTCCTTGAACCTGCTGGGTTACTGTTAACTAATTAATTTTTCTTGCAATTAGGGATTTCAAAGCTGATGAAACTGACTCGATTGAATCTTGCAAATAATCAATTGAAAAGTTTGGAAGGCTGTGGTCTAGACAAGTTAACACATCTCCACTATTTGTCACTAGAAAACAACAACATTTCTTCACTGCGCTGTTTACAGAAAATATACACCTTAATAGAACTTTACTTGGGAAACAATCTCATCGTCAATAACTGTGAAATCTACCATTTAAAGGTAAATATACTTCATACTTTGGTAGACAATTTACAGTGCAGAAGTTGGTTTTGTGTTCTGCCGCATCTGCATTCTCTGAAAGAAATATCCAATCAATCTCATTCGCTATCCTTGACCCAAATCTTTTAAAATTTTCTCTAAAATAATGTGAAGTGATGGACTTTGAAAGAAACCACAAGAAGAGGTATTGTCAACTAAGTGATAGACTTTTAAAGAAGGTTTAAGTATCAAAATGGTCAAGGGATTAATGTATACCAAACTTTGAACATGACAGGATGGGTCTTCGATGTCAGAATAGAGTACAAAAATGAGAAAGTTGTATCATCACACTTTAGGAAAGATGTCATGTCTTTGGAGAGAATCTAGAGAAGACTTAATAGGTTTGTGACAGGGATAAATAACTTCAATTGCATGCAGATCCTAGAGGAATTAATGTTGTTAATCTTAGAGCAGAGCAAGATAAAGAGATTTTTAATAGAGAAGTTTAAATTTATTCGGGTGTTTTGGTAAAATAAAGGACAAATGTTCATGCTAGCAGAAAGGTCAGAAATCAGAAGACACAGATGTAAAAGATGATTGATGAAAGGAGGAGAAATTTGCAGTAAATTAAGATGGTCTGACTGCACTCCCTGAAAGAGTGGCAGATGAAGATTAAATAGTAACTTTCAAATTTGGATGAATTCCTTTTGCCTTCTGACATGGGCACAAATTGCCCAAATGAGCACTCCTATGTTTTATGATTCTATGATTAATGTGCCTTTAAAAGTTGTTATTTCAATTTTGACAATTATTTCTTGCAGGACATTCAATAGTATAAAAATGCTGTGAATTGTAGAAGATTAATTCATCTCTTTAAAACTGTGAAATGCTTTACTTTCCTTAATGGATCTTTTCTGTTTTTTTAGGGAATGGAGAATCTTGTAATATTGGACCTGTATGGGAACCCATTGGTTTGTAAACAAGAACACTATCGCCTTTTTGTCATCTATCACCTGCCTTCATTGAGGGCTTTTGATGGGAATGTCGTGGTTAGTATGTGTTCACTCCCTATTAAGGTGGTTTCTTTGTTTATTAAATTATAAGTTGAACATACTTTATAATATTCATGTAATTGTCTATGTTCATGGCTTAACTTAAGAAAGTATTTAACCTCATCAGTGTAAACTGACTTACCTAATTTCATAGGGTGAGAACAGGATTGGATCTGGCTGTTTTATCCCTGTAATCACATAGCACATTGAAACATATCATCAAAGCTTGAATATAAATATTTATGAGGAATTGGAGGGAAAACAGCATTCAGGGAACTGTGCCATGCCAAGGAGTGATGCTTTTAGGAAGGAAATGCAAAAACAGCAACAACAAAATAAAATATAGAAGTTCCTTGTTTCCCTTTCAGTGATGAATGTAGCTAGTTCAATCCTGCCTCAGACGACTCCCTGTGAGGAGCTTGCACATTCTCCCCGTTTCTGCG
Organism: Hemiscyllium ocellatum; assembly: GCF_020745735.1. Lineage (NCBI taxonomy): Eukaryota > Metazoa > Chordata > Chondrichthyes > Orectolobiformes > Hemiscylliidae > Hemiscyllium > Hemiscyllium ocellatum. The sequence continues at coordinate 86,562,593 of NC_083408.1, forward strand.
TGGATTTCCTCTGGTGCTCCAGTTTCCTCCCACAATCCAAAAATGTGCGGGTTAGGTGAATTGGCCAGGCAAAATTGCCCGTAGTGTTAGGTGAAGGTGTAAATGTAGGGGAATGGGTCTGGGTGGGTTGCACTTCGGCGGGTTGGTGTGGACTTGTTGGGCCGAAGGGCCTGTTTCCACACTGTAAGTAATCTAATCTAATCTAAAAAAAAAGCAAATATGAAAAATGCATGGTTGCCCCGACATTGCATCAACAGTGTTTAAAATTGGTACTCATTTTACCTCAAATGCAAAACTAAGATAAGTATCTGGAGGAAAGCAGTCAGGCAGTCAGTAGTGTCATAACACGACAGTGAATCCTTCTGTTAATTAAACCAAACACCCAGAAAAGCTTATCTCGCCTCGTACCCTGTTAAAATACGAGTGATAAAGAACTCCCAAATTCCACTATTTAAAGAAAATACTATTAATTAACTCCAAAAGTGAACATTAAACAGCAACTGTACATAATTCTAAGTCCTGCTTTCTCTTATCTGCTTATTATCTGCCTCCAACTCTATAAATAAAATGCTGTTCCAATAAGACACTTACTAAAATTACAACAACTTAATTTCAAAACCACACAACTGCTGTGGTCTTCTGTGACTTCACTCTTCCGACTCCAGAATTCCCTGCTTCTTCTTTCTTTTTACTGCGAGAATGTCTCTTATGAAAATGTACCTTTGATAGAGAGTTTTTCCTAATTTCTTGGATCTGTGTTGATGGCATTTGCTCTCTCTCCAATTTTCAAAATGCCTGCATCTTTATATTCCCAAAATTGGATTGTCTTATTGTTGGCAAATCAATAAATTCAAACTCTATTGGGTTTTAGTATCCTGGGGGATAATTTAAACTGGTTAAATTTGAATTGTCGTCAAAACAGCAACCAAAACTCAGGTATCCATTTCACAGTCAAATGTTACGTATTTTCAATTTTCCAGTACACTCTGGGACTGCCATCTCATCATACAAAGATGCTTGAAATCTCTCAGTTGAGAGCAGCATTCATTCTTGCTTAAAGGCACAGTAAATGCCTTCAACTTCATAACAGTAGCTGTTTCTATAAAATGGTTTGAGAGTTAAATGGAAGAATAAGTTAGTAGGTCTAATGTAAAGAGAATGTTTTAACACAGAACTACAATCAAAATGACACATTAAAGGCAGTCAACATGGATAAGGTTCATAAAAACAGATGAGATTTTCTTCAGTGGGTTGTGTGATTTTGAAACTCCGATGACACCAGAGGCAATAAAGCGGTTGAATATTTTTAGGGCTGAGGTGAATAGCTTTTGCTAGGCAAAGGAATCAAATGTCATTGGACATATCACAGAAATATTGCGGCGCAGAAGGGGGACATTCAGCCTGTCAGATCTCCATTTCTACCAACTCTCCAAATGAGCATTATGACTAAGTGCCAATGTTCTGCTTTTTTCCCATACCCATGTGAATTGTTGGAATTCAAGTAATCATCTAACACCTTCTTGACTGCCTCAACTGAACCTCCTCAACCATATTTCCAGGTGGTGTATTCCAAATCTAAAACACTAATTGTATAAAAATATTTTCTGTCATATCACATTTGCTATTTTTACAAATCCCTTTAAATCTGTGCTCTCGAAGCCTCAAAGTTATACAAGCAGAAACAAATTATCCATATCTAACCTATCCAACTATTTCACAATTTTAAAAACTGATAGCAGATCTCCTTTACACTGCCTTCTCTCCAAGGAGAACAGCTTTAACCTATCTTCATAACATCCTGGGGTTTGCCATTGATCAGAAACTAGACTTGTCATAAAAATCATAGATTCTGTACAGTGTGGAAAGAGACCATTCAGCCCAATGAGTCTGCACCCTCTAAAGAGCATCCCGCCAAGATTCAGCCTCACCTTATCCCCATAATCCCACATTTACCAAGCTGATCCATCTCATCTGCTCCCTGGACACTGCAGACAATTTAGTAAGGCCTAATCTGTATATACTTGGACTGTGGGAACAACCGGCGGAAGCTCATGCAGATGGGGAGAATATGCAAACTCCACACAGATCCAAGACTGGAATCGAACCCGGTTCCTTGGCGTTGTAAGGCAACAGTGCTAATCACTGAGCCACCGTGCTGCCTATATACTATAGAGTAGGTCAGAGACTCGGATTATCACAATTTATAACCCCGCTCCTAACTTGCCAAAGCATTTTCTGCTTTTATTTTCAGATCTCTAGCATCTCCAGTACTTTGCTATTGTTCCAGGATACTGTATGCTTTATTTACTGCACTCTCCACCTCTCATACTTTGAAATATATATGCACATACACATGCAGGTCCCTCCCATTTTTCACTGTCTTCTTCGTAGTTCACAATGCTTCCAATTTTTTGTTATCACTTGCAAACTTTGAAACTGTTTCCTGCATGTCAAAATCAAGATTAATAGATATTTGGAAAGCAAAGGTCCCAATACTGACCCGTGGGGAACTCCAATTACAAGCTTTTCTCCATTTTGAAAATTCATCATTATTCTTTATTTCTTATTACTCAGCCAATTTTGTATCCATGTTGTTACTGTCCCTATTATTTCATGGGCTAGAAGTTTCTCACAGGTGTGATACTGTATGTCTCTGCATAATCTTCTGAATCAGCCCTTCTTTTTCCATGTGACTACTATATCCCTGCCAAATAATTGTATTTAGGAATTATTCCGTCTACATAAGTTAAACTGACTGATCTATATAATTGTTGGGTTTATCCTAATAAAGTTTTTGAACAAGTTCATAGTTTTTGCAATTCTCCATTCCCCTGGCAGATTGCTTGAGTCTAGAAAGACTGTATTCTGGCCAGTGTCTCTGTTGGTTCACCTTTTAATTCCATCAATATCCTTGTATGCATCTCATCAGTTCTGGTACCTCATCAACTTTAACTCCTGATAATCTATCCAACACTTCTAATCTATCCAATTTGAACCCTTCCAATCACAGTTTACTCGTGAGAAGACATGACCATGGAATATCAGACGTGATCTCATTGAATGACAGAGCGGGCTTGAGGGGTCAAATGTTCTACTTTTGCTCCTAATTTAGATGTTTGCAAAAGACCTGTAAATGAGTGTGGGAAATCATGGTGCATGATTAGCCTTTGTCCGCTCATTGTTTCTCCAATTTCTAATATCTGCTCTTTTGTACCTTTGCTGTGTTCAGCATAGTGCTACCAATGTCATCCATTGGCTGCAAGCATCAATAGGCAGATTTAATATTATAAGTGGCTAACGCTACTTAAAGGCTGCTTGCATCTTTTGAAGGGGGTATGCATTGTGCAAAATAAACTAAGAGTCCTATACAAACTGAATCTCTGATTGAGAAGAGTGGAGAAAGGCTAGGCATATGAGAGAGCTGACCCCAAAGTTTTCTGATTATGGATTTGAAGGACAGATGTCGAGTGATTTTTTTTTTAAACAGAGGGAGGTGCCTGTATGGCACAAGCTGCCAGGGGAAGTGGTGGAGGTGAGTACAATTACAACATTTAAACAACAGATACCTGGATCAGTATATGAATAGGAAGAGTTTAGAGGGATATGGGCCAAATGCTGGCAAATGGGACCAAATCAGACTGGGATTTCTGGTTGGTGCACATCAGTTGGAATGAAGGATCTATGTCTGTGTTTTATGACTCTGTGCCCTCTATCTGCACTGGGAGCAAGAGACAATCTAGATGCATGCTTGCAAGCCACTGAGAAAAATAATTATTTGGTTTTGTTTCCATGTATCTATTTACTTTTATAAAATCCAGAATTTAGTTATTGTATTGAAAATATTGCTGTATCACAGGATCATCATATTACCTTAAAACGTAAGGACCTCCTAGACCTTGTGCAGGCTATACAACTTTGGAATATATTTGTGAATTATGGAACTTGGATTAAAAAAATTACAGCTTACCTGGCATTACTTCTGCTTTATAGCCATTACTAGAATTAGCTTGAAATGCTTAATGACAGGGTCAAGATTGCTTCCAGCCAAGATTTTAGTCAGCATAGTTCATCAATGCATGCAGTTTGCATCCAGAATTCTGTGATAGTGTCTTTAACCTGTTCTTTGTGAGAGGCTAATGAATGCAGTTATTTTCTTGAAGGGCCTCTCATTCTTCAAACAGAGCCTGTTCCCTCCGAGATTAAGAAGAATTATTGACTCTGCCACGCTGAGTGTGGTGGCAGCCATTTTTCATTTTCAATGTGCACTTGGGATTTGGATGTAAATAGAGGGCTATGTGAGTGGCACTTGATGTGAGTTTCAGAGCTGAAAATGTGTTGCTGGTTAAAGCACAGCAGGTTAGGCAGCATCCAAGGAACAGGAAATTCGACGTTTTGGGCCAGAGCCCTTCATCAGGCTCTGTCCCGAAACGTCGAATTTCCTGTTCCTTGGATGCTGCCTAACCTGCTGTGCTTTAACCAGCAATACATTTTCAGCTCTGATCTCCAGCATCTGCAGACCTCACTTTTTACTCGGTGAGTTTCAGGCCCAGCCTGTCAATCTAGTTGAGGTCCCCTGAAATGTATATGTTGCTATCTGTTTGCACTTCCTTTTGACCTTCTCAGGTTTGACCTATCCTACATTCCCACCCAACTTTTTCACAACTTTTCATCTCACAACCTCACACTCTGAATCTTACGCCGACTGCTCAGTTAAGCCACGTGTTGTTATGCACTATCCCACTCCACTAGAGCCAGGATGGTGGCTGGTCATTGTCAATCCATCATGTAAACAGTTGTACTGTGCTCTATCATCCCCAAAACTGACTTCCCAAAACTCAACACCACAGCAGCCGCCCTTGATAAATCCCCTTGACTCTCAGTGAATAGATCCCCTAGAACATCCGGGTTGATAGGGTTGCTAAGAAGGTGTATGGTGTGTTCGCATTTATTAGCAGGGGGATTGAATTTAAGAGCTCTGAGGTTATGCTGCAGCTCTAGAGTTCTGTGTAGACCACACTTGGAATATTGTGTTAAGTTCTGATTGCCTCATTATAGGAAAGATGTGGAAGCTGTAGAGAGGGTGCAGAGGAGATTTACCAGGATGCTGCCTGGACTGGAGGGCATTTCTTATGAATAAAGATTGAAAGAGCTAGAGCTCTTCTCATTGGAGTGAAGAAGGGGGAGAGATGTCTTAGTAAAGGTGTACAAGATGATGAGAGGCATGGATAGAGTGGATAGCCAGAGACTTTCTCTCATGGCGGAATTATCTATTATGAGGGGTTATGATTTTAAGGTAATTGGAGGAAGGTTTAGGGGAGATGTCAGAGGTTGGTTCTTTACTCAGAGAGTGGTGGGTGTATGGAATGCACTGCCAGCAGTGAAGTAGAATCAGATACATTAGGGACATTTAAGCAAGTCTTGAATCAGCACATGGAAGATAGTACAATGAAGGGTGTGTAGGTTAGTCTGATTTTAGATTATGATAAAAGGCTGGTGCAATATCGAGGGCCGAAGGGCCCGTACTGTGCTTTACTGTTCTATGTATAGACTTTGTGGACTTAAAGGATCATGATACCATATTAGGAGAATAATATATGTTCCAGCATTTATCAAACATGTTTCAATTTGACTTATTGTGAGTTGTATAATGGTATTTGTGCAAACTATTTATTAAATTTTGCAGTGGTAATTAACAGTACAACTGCCTGCACTTGTTCCCATTTCACTGATGAAATTGACAACAGTTTTGGAAATTTGCATATGTGCTGACTAATGTGAAAAACATAGGAATGGTAATATGCCATTTAACATCTCTGAGCTCCTATTACACCATTCAAAGAGATCATGATTGATTTGAGACTTAACTTCATATACCCGTCTTCGCTCCAAAATCTGTTTCAATAAATCAATAATCAACAAACAAATTGTTTAAATCTAGATTAATTAATGATCCAGCATCATTTAAAAATTACAAATAATTTTACAAATGTCAAAACTCCATTTGTGAAGTAGTACAAGGACTCTGCTGCCACATGTTCCACATTATAGGTGAGGTCACATAATAACATCCTTTCAAAATTGCCAAGCCATTAGCTAGAATAATAAAACAAGCAAAATGAACGCTATCAACTTAAGTACACTTTCACTTGTGTTAAAAGATACTTAATTGCACACTCTTAATTGAATGAATGGACCTGTGTTGAAGAAATAACTAAATTTTAATTGTTCACATATGAAATTCATTTCTGCCTTTGTTAGGCTTAGGATATTTTGAAGTTTTGTCATACTTGAATCTGATGAATTTTAATTAGCTGGGAAGATAATAACGGTTCTATTTCAGAGACAATTTCCTCTTCCTCCTCCTCTCCTCCACCACAGCTTGCTAGGTATTTTAAGGGTATGGATCTGTTACACTGTCATCATCTTGTTCGTACTTATGTGGTAATATTCAACAGGCATGTTGTCAGTATCTAATTCAGCTCCAGGTACAACCCTGACATTGTTTATACGGTGAGAATTGAGTCCATCACACTTTACAACTCTGGTCTCACCTTGTAGTATACCTTCATTACGTTTTCACTGCTGTCAGTTTCCATCTTGGATGCAGCACCTGGGAGTATCTAAGTTTTTGATACAGTTAACTGACAATACCTGCCAGGCTATTTGTAGATTCTCTTTCACATTGAGTTTAATCAGACAACTTGTCACAATTACCTTAATAGCCATCATTTTCTTGATGAGTTCTCTTCTATACCTATGTTTGAAGATTGGTATGATGATCCCTTGATCAAGGGGCTGAATTTTTGACATAATCAAATTCGGTGCTCCCCTTTCTTGGTACCAAGTTTTGAGGAGTGGATGCAAACACAGTGGTTGAGTAGTATGATGCCCTTAAGTCATAGAGATGTACATCTTGAAAACAAACCCTTCAATCCAATTCATCCATGCTGACCAGATACCCTAAATTAATCTAGTCCCATTTCCAGCATTTAGCCCATATCCCTCTAGTCATCTTATTCATAACCCAACCAGATGTCTTTCAAATGTTGTAATTGTATCAACCTCTACCACTTCCTCTGGCAATTCATTCCATGCATGCACCACCATCTGCGTGAAAAAGTTTCCTGTCGATCCCTTTTCTATCTTTCTTCTCTCATCTTAAACCTATAACCTCTAGTTCTGGACTCCCCCTACCTAGGGAAAAGACCTTGACTATTCACCCTTTCCACGCCCCTCATAATTTTATAAACATGTAAAAGGTCACCTCTCAGCCTCTGACCCACCAGGGATAGCCCCAGCCTATCAAGCATCTCCCTTTAGCTCAAACCCTCCAACCCTGGCAACTTCTTTGTAATTTTTTTTTCTGAACCCTTTCAAGCTTTGCAACCTCTTTCCAATGGGGAGTAAATGAGGACTGCAGATCAGAGCTGAAAATGTGTTGCTGGAAAAGCGCAGCAGGTCAGGCAGCATCCAAGGAACAGGAGAATCGACATTTCGGGCATAAGCCTGAAGAAGGGCTTATGCCCGAAACATTGATTCTCCTGTTCCTTGGATACTGCCTGACCTGCTACGCTTTTCCAGCAACACATTTTCAACATCTTTCCAATAGCTGGGAAATCAGAATCAAATGCAGTATTCCAAAATGGCATAATCAATGTCCTGTACAGCCACAACAGGACGTTCCGACTCCTATATACAATGCACTGACCAATGAAGGTAAACATACAAACGCCTTCTTCATTACCCTGTCTACCTGTGACTCCACTTTTTTTTAAAAATATAGATATTTTTATTGGGAATTTAACATTTTGACAAATTTACAAAAATAAGCAGAATTTTCAAGCACAAATATTAATATAAAAATAGATCTTAAATATATAATCATCAAAATTCAACTAATCCACAATCATCTAGAGTGTATAGTTGAGTCGCTTACATCCTTCAAATAAGAGACAATGTTCTCTAATACACTCATAACAGTATGATAAAAAGGAAGTTATTTCCAAACAATAAGAACAAAAAAAAAATTAAACATGTTTGAATGGAGATCTTCCCCCTTGTTCTCAGGGGGCCTTACTACCTTTCCAACGTTCCACCATATCCTCTCCCAAACAGTGTCCCACCCTCAACCCGGGCGCTCCTTAATAGGATTTAGATATAATACCGAGCTAGAGTTGACAGTGAGCACCGCACCCCCACCCCTCCCCACCCATACCTGAGTATATCTGCTAGCATCAATGCCACGTACAAACACACATAACTATAAAATTACAACTCCAACAGATTACAGTTAAGTATAATAACATAGCAAGGAAGACAACCCCGCTCCCAGAGGCAAAAGTAAAGTAGAATAAAGTATCCATTTCTCCCCACGGAGTGTGGGAGAGGCAAGCCAACATAAATTGTCTCTTACGATTTATTTAACCGAGTCTAAAAGTTTCTTGGCCTCTTCCGATGATCTAAAATTATACTCGGATCCTTCGTGGGTAAAGCATAACGTCGCTGGGTAGCGTAAGGTGTATTGAATATCTAAGTCCCTTAAACATTTCTTCACCTCATCAAACGCCTTCCTTCTTCGTGCCAAAGCCGGGGAGAAGTCCTGAAATAACATAATCTTGGATCCTTCATGAATCATAGCTTTAGGATCCTTTCCAAGCTTTCTGGAGGCATCCAGGAGTATCTGCTTCTCCCTATAACTCTGCAGCCGGAGCAGGACCGGGCGTGGGCACTGGTTTGGGCCAGATCCGCGTACTGCGACCCGGTAGGCCCACTCCACCCTTACCCGGTCAGTTTCAGCCCCCAGGTTTAAAAGCTGGGGCAGCCATCGCTCCAGAAATGCTGCTAACTGTCCTTTCCCTTCTTGTTCTTGAAGGCCCAGCAACCGAATATTCTTTCTCCGATTTCTGTTGTCAATATCATCGATGTAAATTTCAAAGGCCCGGACTCTCTGCTCCAGAGCTCGCACCTGTTCTGCAGCTGTTTGAGCTGCAGCCTCGGAGGTCGTGGCCTTTAGTTCCGCCCCCTCCACTCGGCCCTGCAGCTCCTCCATGGTTTGATTCTGTTTCTGCAGCTTTTCTTCGAATGCATTCCATCTCTGTCGGGATTCTGCGATGAAATTGACGAGTGTCGATTCCAATCTGGCAATCATCTCTACAAGGCCTGTTTTTACATCAGCTGCAGCCGGAGGAGAGGAGGGTGGGGGAGGGGTCTTTGTTTTCTGAGAGCTGCGGGGTCCCTTTGATTTACTCATTATCCACTCAGTATTAGACTGTTTAAATATAATATTCAGCAGCTAATTAAGATTAAAGAAATTTTTTGGGTGGTTTGGCAAGTGTGGTGGGGGCAGGAAACCCACTTTTCCCAGGTTTTGGGAAGGGCTCTGTAGACTCAGACTTGCTGAGTCGCCGCCATCTTGGATCTCCGTGACTCCACTTTCAAGGAACTATGAATCTGCAATCCAAGGTCTATTTGTTCAGCAATGCTCCCCAGCACCCTACTATTAGTATATTTAGTCCTGCCCTGATTTGCCTAACCAAAACGGCAGCATCTCACGTTTTTATAAACTAGACTCCCACAAAGTTCTAGAGTGATCAGTTCCTGGGGATTTATCCAACTTTACACATTTTAAAGATGTCCAGCACCACCACCTCTGTAATATGGACACTTTCCAAGATATTCCTATTTATTTCCCCAAGTTGTCTAAACTTCCATATCTTTCTCCACATTAGACATTGACACAAAATATTCATTTAATAACTAATTCACCTCCTTCAGATCAACACACAGGCAGCTTTGCTGATCTTTAACGGGCCACATTCTCTCCCTTATTACTCTTTTGCTGTTTTTGTATTTGTGGAATCCCTTTGGATTTTGCTTAACCTTATTTGCCAAAGCTATTTTTTTTCCTCCTGATTTCTCTCTTAAAGTGTCCCCCCCCCCCACCCCGTATATTCTTCTATGAATTCACTCAATCCCTGCTGTTTATACCTGACATATGCTTCCTGATTTTTCTTGACCAGAATTCTCAATTTCGAGTCATCCAGCATTCCCTACACCTACCAACCTTGCCTTTCACCCTAACAGGAATATACTATCCCTGGACTCTTGTTACTACATTTTTGAAGGCTTCCCACTTTCCAGCCATCCCATTACCTGCAACTATCCACCTCCACTCAATTTTTGAGAGTTCTTGCCTAATACCTGCAATTTAGAATTTTAACTTTTAGTTCAGCTCGGTCCTTTTCCACAACTATTTTAAAATTAATACAATTATCTTCACTGGTGCCAAAGTGCTCCCCACTGACACCTCTGTCACTTGCCCTACCTTTACTTCCTAAGAGAAGGTCAAGTTTTGCTCCTTCTCTCATAGGTACATCCACATACTAAATAAGGACGTTTTCTTGTACATAAGTTCATCTCTATTCAAGCCATTAACACTGTGGCATCTTCAGTAATTTGTTCTGTCTGAAATGTTTTCTAACTTCTTGTGTATTCATGCTGAAACCACTGTTCAAAATTAATGTCATTCAGGCTTTGGTACTGTTTGAATTAGAAATATCAGAACATGAGTAGTACATTCAGCCCCTTTGAGCCCATTCCACTATACAAAGAGATCATGGCTGATCTGTGGCCTAACTCCATATACCTGCTTTGTCCCATACTTTTGCTTAACAGAAGTATTTTTATCTCAGATTTAAAATTAACTGATCCAGTATTGTTGATGTCTATTTTGTTCCACAAATCCAGACGATGCAAGTTTTCTGTACAAAAGCAGTAGCTTTATATTCGCACAGCTAGTGAGAGATTCAAAGAGTCCCTAAAGTAGCCAAGTGTCTACTTGTAGTGACTCTTCTTCGCAAACTCTACCTTAAACAGAGACAGTATATTTTATAGGAATTAGACTAAAGCATATCAGTCACATGGGCACTTGTCATTACATAGTTTAAAGTAGGTAATTATGAATTTGCAAAGCTTTATGAATGTCGATGTCCTGCGATAACATGTAAATTGATTATGATTATGTGTTGATGGGAAGAGATTAAGGCAGAAGAGTTCTTCTTTTAGAAAATGGGATTTTCACATACCTATGCTAATATGGAGGGGAAGAAAGACAATGGGAGCAGGAGGCATTTTAACAGTGTTGTGGCCAGGACTATCAGTCTTGTCTGGAAAGGAAACATTTCTTCATCTGGGGTGACAGGGGAATCCACATGTGTGGCTCCATTAGGTTCTATTTCTAAGATACAGTCAGCCTCCCCACTACTGCGGTGTTCGGTCTGCATTGTAGGAGTCCAGGCCTTCAGTTGATACTGCAGTAAGTCCTTGGCAGGGGAATGTTTAACCCTTGACTCCCCAATGTGTCCTGAAAGAGAAGCAAAAGATGGAACTGGTCCCGCCATGGCATTTTAAATTTCCTTATTCCCTCCTTTTGATCATACCCACCCAGGTGAGGAACTTGGTGAGGGACCTTCTGGAACTTTGAGATGCGAGGTACAACATGCCCAAAACTCGAATGTGAGGTACAACATACCCCATGTAGACGATCTCTCCCAATCTTTCAACCCACTAATGAAGTATGTACCATTATAAGCTGTCAGGGTGGAACCAGTGCTCCCACCCAGCCTGGGTGCAGGATTATTCCAGAGGTGGCCTGAGGTTCTGTTTGGGACGGTGGACCAATCAAATATAAAGTAGCCTTATTCTATTAAATTCCGAATAGGTTTGGCCCAGGGGATGGTAGAGGAGCATTCACTCATTCCCACATAAGTGCCTTTGGTGAGTTTCGCCTCCCACCTGAAACAAATGGTTTAGGCCATGGTATTGTTGAGAACTACAAGGGAGAGGAGCCTATGGGATTGGTTGTAATTAAGGTGATACCAGCCCCTGAAGGAGGTCAGGTTATACCATGCTGACCGCCACTCTTGTGCGTTATTGGTGTTAGCAAGGTCACCCGAGGGGCTTCGACACAGGAGCGATTCAGCCAGTTTGTGCAATTGAAAAGGTGAAGGCCACAAAGGGATTCCTCCACCAAATGGTGGGCACATACCCAGCAGTGGGTGTCTCTCCCTGTTATGCGGGCAGTCTGTTAGGCTAGGTGCAAAAAGGTAATGTGCTGCAGGCGGTCAATTCGAGATCCATCTATTCTCAAGGTCCCTTCTCCCAAAGTCACAAGTATGGAAAACATCATTGTCCTTAGTTGTTGCCTGCTTCCACTCTGACTCTTTGCAGTCAGTTCTGTGTATCCACCAGGGACGGCCTTGTACTTTCATAGCGTGGGAGTTGTTAGCAGCACCTATAATGGTCCTTTCCATCTTGGTCCCATCTTCTTTTGTTCCTAGTCCTTTATCAGAATGAAGTCCCCCAGTTCAGTAGCAGGGTAGTCTCCTTCAGGCAGATCGTCACTTTCTTTGCAAGCATGGTGTCCCTGCGAATGGAAACTTTGGAGAGTTTTGGTTAGCTCCTATCAGTACGCCCCCACCTCCTCTCCTATCTAGTGTGTTCATATCTAGACTCTCATGGTGGGAATGGGGGTGGGGGTGGTTGTTGGACTCTCCCAGGTACCCATAAAGCCCTCATGGGCTTCCCATAAACCTCAGCAAGAGACAGGCTGGTCTTGCTAGAACAGTAACCCTCATGTGGAACAGGGCTAGAGGGAGGACGTTCATCCAACTTAGGCCTGTTTCCTGTTTTAGCTTTGCCAACTTGTATTTTAGGGTACCGTTTGCCTGTTCCACCACTCCAGCCACCTTTGGGTAGTGGTTACGGTGGAATTGTTGTTTTATTGCTAGTTCCCTGCAAATCCACTGGTTAATTTTGGTCACAAAGTGCAGCCCATTATCTGAGATAATAGTCTCTGAGAATCCATATCGTAGAATTAATTCCCACAGCAGTATTTTCAGGACTGTTGCAGCCGTATTGGCCGTCGTTGTAAAAGGTTATGTTGCCAGAACAATTCAGTCCCTCTGAGATCTGTAGTAAACCACAATTATAAGTAATTTGCAGGTGTATTTTACATTTTAATTTTCTACCTGAAAATGTTAGGGCCCTTTAAAATCTCAAGTTTTGCATTTGTATACAGGAATCAGCAGAATCTGAAAATGCAAAAGATGTGTTTGGTGGTAGATTAACCGCTGATATGGTTACAGAGAGACTGGGGCATTCAAACTTTTCAGAAATTTTAAAGTTGGAGATGCCAGAATCTGCAATCAGGTAAAGTCTAATAATTATAATGACTTGCTTAAATATTTCTTGTGGTAAGTCAACATTAAAATTATACCATAGTTCTGTTTTAAGTCAAGTTATTAAACACATCAAGTTTTGAACATTCTTAACTGTACCAGCCAAAAAATTCTGATGAGTAGGAGAATTGTCACAAAGCAATAAAGTACATTTAATTTATGAAATATGGTTAGCACATTTAAAATACTTTTGCTGGCTGGAGAGGATAACATTGTTGCAAATATCACATTAAAAACATGGGCAGAATTTTGTTCCAGTGCTGGCTATTGCCAACAGCCCAAGGAGATGGCCAACTCCATTTCGGTGCTCTGCAGCACTCAAGATCACATTTCAAATATGGCACGGAACTAATTGATTATTCACCCCAAGAGCTGCCAGTGAATTGAAGGCCTGAGAACTCAGCACCACAATGAGTAGTGTGGAAACTGCACCTGGAAGATTCGGGTGTCATGGAATAATATCCATTCAACTCGATAATTAGAATCTGGGACCACGGAGTCCTATCAGACAGACAGGTGTGAACTGAGATAGTGGGGATGGGGAGAGGAGAGCAAAAGGCCCATTACTGATGAGAATGGCTCTCTCAGGACCAAAACGTGCCTGAAAGGAGGCATTTGGCACGCTTGCCTTCATTGCTCAGATCATTGAGTATAGGAGTTGGGAAGTCATGTTATGGTTGTACAGGATGTTGGTGAGGTCACTTTTGGAGTACTGTCTACAGTTCTGGACATCCTGCTATAGGAAGGATATTATTAAATTTTAAAGGGTGAAGAAATGATTTACAATGATGTTACTGAGACTGAGGGTTTGAGTTATAAGGAGAGGCTGGATTGGTTGGGACATTTACACTGGAGTGTAGGAGGTTAAGGGTGACCTTATAAGGGGTTTATAAAACCATGAGGGGTGTAGATAAGGTGAACAGCAAAGATCATTCCATAGGATAGGGGAGTTCAAAATTAGAGGACATATTTTTAAGATGAAAGGAGGAAGATTTAAATGGGACTTGAGCAACTTTTTCAAACAATGGATGGTTTGTATGTGGAATGAACTGCTAGAGGAAGTGATAGATGCATGTTTAGTTATGACATTTAAAATATATTTACGTACCTGTCCAAGTGGGAAAGCTTTAGAGGGATATGGGCCAAATGCAGGCAAATGGGACTAGTTTAGTTTTGAAAACTTAGTCGACATGGACAAGTTGGACCGAAAGGCCTGTTTCTGTGCATGATGCTATGACTAGGAAGGTGCCCTCTGGTCCATTGAAAGGTTAACTGATAATTTCCCTATGTGGCAGCGGGCCACCATTGCAGGTAAAATGTGAGTGCAGGCAGGAATAGGCACTTAATCGTTTAGGTGACTGACTTGGCCATATGGAGGGAAGGGGCTTGCCTCCCACCAGTGAGATTGCATGGCAGTTGAAAGACAATAGAACTCCAACTACTGCCTTTCCTTGTGGTTTAACATGTGTCCCTGTCCCATCTCTAGAATGGATGATAAATTCTGCCAACTAGCCTTCTGAAGATATGTTTTAATTGTAAAGTAAATAGAATCCACAGGTTTACAGTTTGATAGTTTTCCTGTCTGCCTTTCCCTCTCCACCCCACACTTTTCCAGGTCACCCTTTTCTCCCCTCCCCCTTGCCCTCACCAAGTTACTCAAACCAAAGTTTCATTCCTGTTTGTCTTGTACTTAATAAAAAGTTCAGGTTGGATATTAAAATATTGTTAAACCGTATGATTTTGTTTCTTTCATGGCATGTGGGCCTCATTGGCCTGGCTAGCTTTTAAAATGCCCTTCAGAAGATGGTTGAAAGTAGCTATCTTGACTCACTCTATTCTATATAGTGTAAGTATCAAGATTAGAGTGGTGCTGGAAAAGCACAGCAGGTCAGGCAGCATCCAAGGACCTGCTGTGCCTTTCCAGGACCACTCCAATCTTGACTGTGATCTCCAGCATCCATAGTCCTCACTTTCACCTGTAGTGTAAGTATGCCCACAGTTCTCCTTCAGGTTCACAGGACAGTCTACCCACCCTCCAGCTCTCAGAACAACCTATGAGCCTTCCAGCTCACAGTAAGGCCTTCCAGATCCAGGGACACACTAAACAAACAGTGCAGGTGATAAATCCAACAAACAACAAGACAATCAATTATCAACACAGTCTTTTGTGGTACAGAGTCCATTACCATAAACAATTTTCTTCAAAATGTAGAGTCCATTCCCAGGAACAGAGTCCACTCCAGTATATAAAGTGCATTGTCAGAAATTAGGTCCACTCCAAACTGCAGAGTCCGTTGCTAAAAACGGTCCACAATAGAGGGCAGAGTCCACTCCCGAAGGCAGCAAATGCACACCCCACAGCACACAGGTGTTTAGTCTCAATAGAGTCCTGGTCCATCCATAGAGAACCAGGCCCACTCACAGGAGCACAGTACATTGTAAAAGGTGCAGTTAACTCACAGGGGTTTGGCCCACTCCAGGATGCAGCAAATGTTCACCTCCCAGCACACACACATGTTCATTCCTTACAGAGACCTCATCTACCAAAAGGACCAGGCCTACCCATAGGAATAACTCATCTGGAAAGGTGCATTTTCTCACAGGGACTCAGCCCAAACACCAAAAGAGTGAAAACACTACAAAAAACAAAGGAAGTCAAAATGTAAGGGCTACACCCTCCCATAAAAATCAACATTTTTCTCCTAATTTGAGGAGAAGACAGAGTAAATCACAGGCTGTAACCAGCCAGTGAAACAACAGTTCCCTAATGAGAACTGAGTTACACCAGAAACACATTAACCGTGTAGATCAGGCAGTTTAAAAACCAATCCTCAATAAAAAGGAATATTAGTTAACAACTAATAATTCAGCCAGTTCAGGAATCAGGTTTCCTCCAAAAACAAAAAAACCAACAGCAGCAGCAATACGTTGACTATGGCCCAGCCTGCAAAGAGTCAGTCCCCTAAACTGGGGAGATTCTAAATCTCCTGTCTTTTTTTATTAAGCAATACAGTTTACAAAACAGTTAACATTAACAGCTGTGTACAGAAAAATAGCAATCTACAAGGGAGAGGAGCAGCAAAGCCAGGCCCCAAACCCTACTGGTCAACCAGTTTTCAGAGTAATGAGCACAAACCTCAAATCTCACTTTCAGTCATCATAAAACATGTAAAAGACAGTCCAATTAGATTAAAAATAGTGCAGGAAAACAGACTCCTCCCCCCCCCCGGCTCTCGGTCTGCCCCTATGTACCATCAGGCTCTCACCCATCTCAATGTGCCATCCAGCTTGTGGACTGCCTTGAGACACCATCCAGCTACCTCTAGGACAACCCGTCCCCTTCCCTGGGATGACGGTGCTCAGGGCAGCCTACAAGCCTTCCGGATCTCAGCCTGTCCTATGCGTCTTCTGGCTCTCGGTCACTGACACAGCTTCCGACCACCTCTAGCACTGCCCATCCCGATTACCCCTTCTTGGGACAACAGTGCTGATAACAGCATACCCACCTTCTGGCATACAGGGTGCCCTACCCACCTTCCAGCTTTTGGGGCAGCCTACCCAACTTCCGGTGCACAGGATGGCATACTTAGCCTCCAACTTGCAGGATAACCTATAAGTCTCTCACCTCACAGCAAACCCAGGGGACACTCAAGACAGTGCAGGTGATAAATCCACCAAGCAACAACACAGAGTCAGTTACCAACAAACAAAGTCCTTTCTGGTACACAGAGTCCATTATCATAAATGGTTCTCTTCAAAATGCAGAGTCCATTGCCAGGAGCAGAGTCCACTCCAGTATGCAAAATGCATTCTCAGAGTCCACTCCTGAAGGCAGCAAATGCATACTTCACAGCACACACAAGTGTTCAGTCTCCATAGAAGCCTGGTTTATCCATAGACAACCAGGCCTACTCACAGGAACACAGTACATTGTGAAGGTGCAGTAACTCAGGGGTTTGGTCCACTCCCAAACTCCAGGACACAGCAAGTTTTGACCTCCCAGCACACACAGGTGTTCAGTCTTTACAGAGGCCTAATCCACCGACAAAGGGCCAGGCCAACCCACAAGAACAGCTCACCTGGAAAGATGTGTTTTCTCACAAGGGCTCAGTCCAAACACCAAAAAAGAGAAAACATTTTCAAATAACAGAATCAGAATCAAGGGCCTAAACCCTGCCACAAAATCAACATTGTTCTTTCCTCAAAGTAAAAGAGTAATATCCAGGCTGTAACCAGCTAGTGAAACAACAGTTCCCTAATGAGAACTGAGTTACACCTGAAACACATTGACTGACTGTGTGGGTCAGGCAGTTTAGAAATCAGTCCTCAAAAATGGAATACCAGTTAACAAATTGGGTTATATAGTTCAGCCAGTTCAGGAATCAGGTAATTATCCCTCCCCCACTCAAAAAAAACAGAAACCAGCAACAGTTGTAACACGGAGTACGGCCCAGCCAGTACAGTCAGTTCCCTAAACTTCAGAGATTCTAAATCTCCTGTTTATTTTGTATTAAACAATACAGTTTACAAAACAGTTAACATTAGCAGCTCTATACAAAGAAACAGCAATTTTACAAGGGAGAGGAGCAGCAAAGCCAGGCCCCAAACCCTACTGTTCAACCAGTTTCGAGGGAAATGTGAACAAACCTCAAATCCCAGTTTCAGTCACCACAAAACAGTAACAATGACAAATATGTATAAAGCAATTCAATTAAATAAACAGTGTATAAAATACAGATCCCCAACAACCCACCCATCCCTCCCACCTTCCAACCACTCTATAAGGCAACCTGCCCCTACAGACTGGTTGTCGGTCTGTCCTGATACCTTCCAGCCACCTCTAGGACAGCTCGTCCTGCTTCCCCAACCACCCCAGGACGACAGTGGTCAGGACAGCCTACACACCTTCTAGCTTCCCTAGCCGCCCTTCACACCTTCCGGCCACCTCTAGGACAGCTCACCTCCATACCTGCCCGGAGTGACTGTGCTGAGGACGGCCTACCCGCCTTCCAGTTCTCAGTCTGCTCCTATGTACTGTTTGGCTCTCGTCCACCCTGATGCGCCATCCGGCCTGTGGACTGCCCAGACACACCTGTCAGTTACCTCTAGGATAGCCCGTCCCCTTCCCTGGGATGATGAGCCTTCCAGATCTTGGCCTGCCCCTACAGACCTTCTGGCTCTCTGCCACTCTGACACCTTCCGGACACCTCTAGGACAGCCCATCCTGATTATCCCTTCTTGGAACAACGGCGCTCAGAATTGCCTACTCACCTTCCAGCTCTCATGGCAACCGGCATCGGGACATCCTACCCACCTTCAGGTTCACAGGACGGCCTACCCACCCTCCCTCTCTCGGGGATGACAGCTTTCAGAACAACCTCTGAGCCTCCCAGCTCACAGCGAGGACTGCCAGACCCAGGGACACACAAGATAGTGCAGATGGTAACCCCAACAAGCAACAAGACAGTGTCAATTATCAACGAAGTCCTTTCTGGTACACAGAGTCTATTACCATAAACAGTTCTCTTCAAAATGTAGAGTCCATTCCCAGGAACAGAGTCCACTCCAGTAGACAAAGTGCATTGTCAGAAATGGAGCCCACTCCAAACTGCAAAGTCCACTGCTAAAATCAGAGTCCACATCCAATGACAGAGTCCACTCCTGAAGGCGACAAATGCACAATCCACAGCACACAGGTGTTCAGTCTCCATAGAGTCCTGGCCCATCTATAGAGAACTAGGCCCACTTACAGAAACACCGTTCATTGTAAAAGGTGCAATTAACTCACAGGGGTTTGGTCTACTTCCGAACTCCATGATGCAGCAAGTGCTCACCTCCCAGCACACACACAGGTGTTCAATCTTTACAGAGGCCGAGTCCCAGGACCAGGTTTACCCACAGGAACAACTCATCTGGTAAGATATATTTTCTTACAAGGGCACAGTCCAAACACCAAAAAACAGTGAAGACACATACAAAAAAAACAAAGAAAACTGGAGTCCAAGGGCTAAGCCCTGCCGCAAAATCAACATTGTCGTCTTTTCAAAGTAAAAGAGAGTAACACAGGCTGTATCCAGCCAGCGAAACTACAGTTCCCTAATGAGAACTGAGTTACACCTGAAACACATTAACTGTGTGGATCAGACAGTTTAGAAATCAGTCCTCACTAAAAAAGAGGAATACCAGTTAACAAACTGGCTAAATAATTCAGCCAGTCCAGGAATCAGATTTCTCCACAAAAAAAGCAGAAACCAACAGCAGCAGTAACACACTGACTGTGACCCAGCTAGCACAGAGTCAGTCCCCTAAATTGAGAAGACTCTGAATCTCCTCTTTAGATCAGTCAGCCAGGGCTTTCCTGATTGTTCCAGGTTAACAGTACAAACTGACTGTGGCCCAGCCTGCACACAGTCAGTTCCCTAAACTTGGAGATTCTAAATCTGCTGTCCATAATCTGCCAGCCAGGGCTCCCTGGACTGGCCCAGACAAAGAACTTCAATCAAGGATCTCCATTCACTACAAAACCATTCGCAGAGATCATGGTTGATCTGTAACCTGAATGTATACAATTGGCTTTGTTCTATATTCCTTTGTGATACTTATGGCTACCGAAAATATATCCACTGCAAATCAATTTAAAATTACCATCAATTGCCATTTGATATTGTGAGTTCCAAACTTTTATTGTGCTTTACATAAAGAAGTGTTTCTTAATTTTACTGCTGAAAAGCATGGCTCTAGTTTTTGGACAATGCCTTCAAATTGTAGATTCCCCAAATAGTCACAATAGTTTCAACTAATCTACTGCATTTGTACAACAACAGAAAGAACGTGTAGGTACATTTTAATCCACTTTGTTCTCTTTAATGTCTTAAAACTTTGCTCAAATCAGCCTTTAGTCTTCTACATTCCGGAGAATACATTCAAGTTTGTGTCACCTCTCCTTTAATGTTAACTATTCAAGACCTAGATACTTTGGTAAATTTATATTCCTAGACCAATAATTCTTTCCTAAGGTGCAATGCCCAAAAATGTAATGTTTCAGTTTGCCCTGAGTCAATGATACATAAGACATTTTGAAGTTCAGAAATGGCACTGCATACTCAGCCTGCACCTGAACACATTACAACCATAAAGTATAAAGTTAGGCCTTGTGTCATTAATATTGAATAGTCAGGCTGCCAATGCTTCTTACATGGTTCATTGGCAACTTGCCTAACTGAAGTCTGACAATGACTTACCTATGATTCCCTTTTAAAGGCAGCTTATTTCCACTTAAAGGCATGCCAAACATTTGTTGATTAACAAGATAAAGCACCATTGTAAATTCAGACATGCCTGAAACAACTGTTGTGAGAGCCGAAGATTTTCAGATACAGCACAGAGGGCCCTGATGGAATCGGTCTAGAAATTTGAAGTGCTGTCAGCAGTGAAACATTGAAGACAGGTGGCCAGTCAGCAGATTAATGCTTAGAGGTTCAATGACCTTGCTACTTTTGCTGAAGAAGTAGGATTCTGAACTACTGCTCTCTAAGGTGCTCAGCTATGTAGCATTCCAGCAATATGGTTACACAAAAATTACACCTTGAATGTAGAACTTGGCTGCAGATGTAAAATAGATGTGCAAAAGAAAATAAAGGTACCCTGCATTTAAATTAATTGGTGATGTACAAGATTGCAAAACAAAGGTACATTGCTTCTAAACTAGATCTTACAATTTTCTTTCCTGATTAAAACGAACAACTTCAGCCCTTATCCAAAGCCTTCTTAAATGGGAATATTATTAGTTTTTATCTTATCAGGTCAAAATGAAAAAAACATGTTTTTGCAAGTGTTCAAATCAGAAAAAAGACATTGTTTTACTTCTTGTCCATCTGTTTGTAAATGACTTCTGTCATTATTGCCCTCCTCCTTTCAACAGCACTTTGTCTGTCCACTGCAAGCAGTATTGTCAAAAGCTCTCTACAATTGAGTATATACTTACAAATGCTATTACAAATCAGTAATCAAAACTAACACCCAAGTTACTAAGATTACAAATAATTATGACTAAAAAATTGTGAACAGTTATGAAAGGGGTTTAACATACAGGTAAAAATAGGAAATGGGTTGATCTGAAGTCTTACAGCATTCACCCTTTAATTTGCCATTGTTGCTGCAACATTAAATATGTTATTTTTATACGTTGAAGGAAATGAAAATAAAAGAATATGGAAACAAGATGGATGCATGAGATTAGCAAAGTTGTTAATATAGAACATGAACACCAACATGGATTAATTGGATATAAAGGCCTATTTCTCTTGTAATTCTGTGATCATTTCATGCAAATATTAAGAAATACAAAGATTTAATTGAAAAGTTAAAAAGTAGCAACAGTTGCAATTGCAAATGCATAAGTATCATATTTAGTGTCAACCACTTATACTTCTTAACAGATCTGTAGATCTTGGACCTTCTGAGAAATTTGGACGTTTACAAAGAATCAATTTGGAACGCAACAATCTTACATCCTTCAGTGGTCTTGTC
Organism: Hemiscyllium ocellatum; assembly: GCF_020745735.1. Lineage (NCBI taxonomy): Eukaryota > Metazoa > Chordata > Chondrichthyes > Orectolobiformes > Hemiscylliidae > Hemiscyllium > Hemiscyllium ocellatum. The sequence goes on from NC_083408.1 coordinate 86,584,360, forward strand.
TATCTCCCTCGTGTCAAAGTGAGTCTTCTAAAAATATTTTTATCTCTATTTAGATAATTTACTGTAAGATTTTTGAAAAAAAATCAAGTTATAAATTGTAGTAGTGATGTTAATATACTGCCCAGTAACTTTCTGTTCCTCATTATCCATATTTGGGTCAGTATATTTATTTATCGAAGGTACGTAAATTACGTACAACACTTTGTGTTTAGCCATCTTTACTGCAACTATCATTACACTGGATTGATCAACATATGCATTACGTTAGAACATATTGTTGCAGCATTTGGACACTCAATGTCATAACATTTAAGGCATGGGCCAAATGCTGGAAAAAGGGTTTAATATAGATAGGTCAATGAGCCAAAGGGAGTCTTCTGTGCTGAATGACTCTATTTTAATGGTAAATAGACGCTAATCAAAATTCATAGGCAGATGCAATTAAATATCCTTTAATCATTTTAGTGATTTATAATACTGATCATGTTAACTGCTATCCACTGAATGCCACAGGTATATTTTTTTCTAGCAGCCTGTCCAACCCCAAGATTTTGAGAATTTCCTATCCTAAGCAATTAAATTGGTCTGTAGAACTGCCCTCTAGTAGGACATAACATTGATGAAATGGAAATAACAGCTGTGTAGTGAAGATATAAAATTTGCACTTTCTTGCTATAGATAAAACAAAATTCCTCAGGAACCAGGGACAACTTTTTACAAAATTCTTCATAGCAACATAGAAATTTGGAGTGGGAATAGATCATTCAGCACATTGGCTTGCTTTGCTTTTCATTATAGTCATGGTTCTAGAACCCTGCTCCTGTTTTCTTCCCATATCCTTTGATCACTTCAGCACTAAGAACTCTATCTAACTCCTTCTTTAAAACATTCAAAATGTTTCCTGCTTTCTGTGGCAGAGAATTCCACAGGCTCACCACTCTCAGTCCTAAGTGGTCTATTCTATATCCTTAGATTGCGACCCTTGGTTCTGAACTCTCCAGTCATTGGGAACATCTTTTCTGTGTTTACACTGTTTTTAATCATCTTTGGCATGTTCAGGGGTTACTATGAAAACTGAAGTTGGAAATTCAGAGGCCAATTGTGAAGCCATTTTCTTACCAAGAAGAAATAAAAATTTTAAAAATGGTAAAAATTGGAAATGACAGCAACAGTATGGTCTGAACTGGAGTTCCATGTTAAGATATACAAGACAATTTTGGCTGAGTTCTGTAATTTCCAAATTGTATCGGCTTTTCCTTCAGGGTGGGCAACTCTGTATTGGAACAGGCAGCCAAAAATTCAACTGAAGAATGTGGTAGGAAGCTCCATCTCTCACATATAGGTCTGCTTCTAATGCAATTTCAGAGGTAACTCTGTAATCCCAAGGTTACCATTTAAAATGCTCGAGTTACCAAAATAGGATCCTATAAAACAGGTCTGCACTCATGTTTTGTGATGTTCTTCACAGGGAATGGGTATTTCACAGAAAAATAAACTAGGAAACTAATCTTATTATTACTGAAATATAAGTCATAGACATTTTTGTTCATTATCAGGTGTGTTCTATGGTTCTCTTGTGTACCTCCTAGAGACCAACTGAAAAAACAAGGACCTGGTAAATAAGTACATTAACAAATCTGAAGTCTTGACAATTAATCTTTTGCTTATTATGAAGGTGCTTTACTTAAACCACAACCACATTGAGACCATTTTGCCGAGACAAAAGCCTCAACTTCATTTGACCAATAGACAGATTCTTCAGCAGAAGGTCTCATCCAGTGGCTATGGACAGTCAGGACTTTCCCGGAGCAACAGGTATGTGATTACAATCACTTTCTTATCACTACATATAAAGTAGTCAACTAAATTTTTTCCTTGTGATTCAACTAGCAAAAGATTGTATACTTTCCATTTCTCTCTACTGTCAGTAACAAAGAACATGAGATAAGCCCTTCTTCAAGAGGGCAAGGATAAATCAGAAGCAATGTAACGGCAATGCCATTGGGCTAACAAGCCAAACTCCCAGGCTAATGCTCTGGGGACATGGATTTGAATCCCACTATGGCAGATGGTAAAATTTGAATTCAATAAACATCTGGAATAAAGAACTGACCTAGTGGTGACCATGTGACCACAGTTAATTGTCGTAGAAACCCATTTGGTTCACTCATGACTTCTAGTGAAGGAAACCAGCCATCCTTACCATGTAACTCCAGACCTATAGCAACATGGTTGACTCTTAACTACCTTCTGAGCAATTTGGAATGGGCAATTAATGCTAATCTAGTCAACAATGCAAAGGAATAAAGAAAAAAAAGTTTACTCTCACTGACATCCTAACTCTCACTACAACTGCCTGAACAATGCCCAAACCAAACTGACATCCCCCTCAACCAACCTACCTACTCACCCGATCCTTTAAATACTTTATCCACCAGCTATATCTGCCCTATCTCTTTACACTCTTGCCTTTGTAGCTCTGCAAAGAAACTTTCGAATATTCAAAGCCTCTAGTAAACCAAAAAAAGGTAGGCTAAGGCCATAAAAAGAAGTTTTAAGTTCTGTGCAAATGGTCTTTGCTGCTTCCGCTGAGGATTCCTGCACTGAATTGATCCTGAAGGATCTTTCATCGGAAGGTTGATCAGAAAAATCAAAAAAGTGTGAAATCTTATGTCTGACTGGAGCCAGAAAAAGGATTTCTCATTCTAACTGGAAGATCTGAGTGCACTTTGAAAGGTTTTTGATGAGATATCTCACAAGAGCCTTGCTACCACTATTAATCTGCCAGAAATTACTTCAACTCATACGTGACTCGTTTTAGTTCCCTACTCATTGCTCGCAAAGAAAGCTATTAGTTCTAATATGAGAATTTTGTAACAATACAATCTTTAGAACCAGGAGAAAGTGAGTTATAGAGTTGAAGAATGTGGTGCTGGAAAAGCACAGCCAGTCATCTTTACTACCAACTAGAAGGAAAATTGGGATCTGTGCGTGTTATTCCTTAACTGAAACAACCGTTCAAAATTTAAAGTTTAAAAATGGCTAATCTTTTAGTTCAATTAGTTATATAGTATATGAATAAATATATTAACATTAATTTGGGAATTTTCTGATGTTTTTGTGTATATTATTACTAAATCCTATTAACTACAAGAGTAAACATTGAATATTGTAAATGCTCTAACTCCAATATCAGATGTTGCATTTCAGTAGCTAACTGGAGAATTATATAATAAACCGTGAATACATCAATCAGGAAAATCAGCTTCCCACATTGGTAGAAAAGAGTAGCATGATAGTTATGGTCATGGATTGTCATCCACTGACCCAATCCAATAATAAAATCACAGAGATCCACAGCAGAGAATTCACTCATCGAGGCTGGTCAAAAAATAATCACCTAACTATCTAATCCCATTTTCCAGCAATTGGCCCTGAGTCTTAGAACATAGAACAGTACCTTCGTCCCTTGATATTGTGCCGACCTTTTATCCTACTCTAAGATCAAACTAACCTACATACCTGTCATTTTACTATCATCCATATGCCTACGCAAGAGTCGCTTAAATGTTCCTAATGTCTCTGACTCTACTATCAACTCTGGCAGTGCAGTCCACGCACCCACCATTCTCTGTGTAAAGAACCGACCTCCGAAATCTCCTCTAAACTTTCCTCTAATCACCTTAAAATTGCTCCCACTTGTGATACCCATTTCTGCCCTGGGAAAAAGTCTCTGACTATTCACTGTATCTGTGCCTCTCATAATCTTGTACACCTCGATCAAGTCACTTCTCATCCTTCTTCGCTTCAATGAGAAGAGCCTTAGCTCCCTCAACCTTTCTTCATGAGACATGTCCTCCAGTCCAGGCAGCACACTGGTGAGTCTCCTCTGCACCCTCTCTAAAGCTTCCACATGCTTCCTCTAATGAGATGACCAGAACTGAACACAATATTCCAACTGTGCTCTAACCAGGGCTGTATAGAGTTGTAACATAACCTCGCAGCTGTTAAACTCAATCCCCCTGCCAACACACCATATGCTTTCTTAAAAACCCTAACAACTTGGGTGGCAACTTTGAGGGATCCATGGGCATGGACTCCACGATCCCTCTGTTTCTCCACTGCCAAGAATCCTGCCTTTAACCTTGTATTCTGCAATCAAATGCAACCTTTCAAAATGAATCACTTCACACTTTTGCAGGTTGAACTCGAACTGCCACTTATCAGCCCAGTTCTGCATCCTGTCAATGTCCCTTTGCAACCTACAATGGCCCTCTACCAAACTTTGTGTTATCAGCAAACTTACGAACCTACCCTTCCGCTTCCTCATCCAAGTCATTTATAAAAATCACAAGACCAGATCCCTACAGAATACCACTGGTCATCAAGCTCCAGGCTGAATACTTTCCATTTACTACCACCCTCTGTCTTCTGTTGGCCAGCCAATTCTGTATCCAAACATACCTGTACCCCATGCCTCCTTATGTAATGAATGAGCCTATCATGGGGAACCTTATTGAATGTCTTGTTGAAATCCATGTACACCACATCCACTGCTCTACCATCATCAATATATTTTGTCACATGCTCAAAAAATTCAACAAGGCTTGTGAGGCATGACCCGTCCCTCACAAAGCCATGCTGACTATCTCTAAGTGAACTATGGTTTTCCAAGTAATCATAAACCCTGTTTCTCAGAATCTGCTCCAATAATTTGCCCACCACAAATGTAAGACTGGCTGGTCTGTAATTCCCAGGATTATTCCTATTTCCCTTCTTAAACAAGGGAATAACATTTGCCACTCTGCAATCATCTAGCACTACTCAGTGGACAGTGAGGGTGCAAAGATCATCGCCAAAGGCGCAGCAATTTCTTCCCTCGCTTCCTCTAATAAGGTTGGGTGTGTCCTGTATGGCTCAGGGGACTTAGCTATCCTCATGTTTTTCAAAATTTCCAATACATCCTCCTCCTTAACATCAACCCTGTTCAAGCATATCATGCTGTTCTTACAAATGACAAGGTCCCTCTCAGTAGTGAATACTGAAGCAAATATTCGTTCAGGACCTCCCCGAAATTCTTCGACTCTCGGCACAAGTTTCCTTCACTACCTCTGATCTTACGTGTCTTGACATCACAAGTATACATGTAAATACTTATTAAATGCTATGGTGGTTTCTACCACCCTTGCAGGCAGTGACTTCCAAATTCCCACCACTCTAACGGTCAAAGGCATTTTCCTTGATTCCCTTCTAAACCGCCTTCACCTTACCTTAAATTCATGCCTCTTGGTCATTGATCCCGCCACCAAGAAAGAGGTTTCTTCCTGTCTACCCTGCCTATGGCTCTCATACTCTTTTTTTTTTAACATCTCAATCATGGCACCCCCACCCACCCTCTTCCAGTCTCTTCTGCTCTAAGGAAAACAACTTCAGTCTAAACAGTCTCTCCTCCTATCTAAAACTTGCAGCCAAGGCAACATCCTGGTAACTCTCTTGTACACCCTTATCAGTGGAAGATATGGATGCCAGAACTGCGCACAATATTCTAGCTGTGGCCTAACCAATATTTCATAGAGTTCCAGCTAACTTCGCTGCTCTTAAACTCTGCTCCATCTCATAAAGGCAAATATCCCATGTGCCTTCTTAACCACTTTATCTACTGATGCTGCTATCTTAAGAGATTAATGGATATGCACACCAAGTTCTTCTGATCCTTTGTGCTTCCCAATGTCCTACTGTTCATCATGCATTACCTTCCTTGTTTGCATCACCTCACACTTAGAATCATAGAGTCCTAGAGATGTCCAGCATGGGAACAGACCCTTCAGTTCAACTCATCCATGTCGACCAGATAGCCAAACCTAATCTAGTCCCACTTGCCAGCACTTGGCCCATAGCCCTGTAAACGATTTCTATTCATATACCTATCCAGGTGCCTTTTAATTGTTGTTATTGTACCAACCTCCACCACTTCCACTGGCAGCTCATTCCATGCACGTACCACCTGCATGAAAAGGTTGCCCCTTATGCCCCTTTTAAATCTTTCCCCTCTCACAGTAAACCTATGCCCTCTGGTTCTGGACTCCCTCACCCCAGGGAAAAGACCTAGTCCATTTACTATTTCCATGCCCCTCATGATTTTACAAACCTCTATAAGGTCACCCCTCAGCCTTCATAGCTCCACAGGAAACAGGCCCAGCCTATTCAGTCTCTCCCTGTAGCTCAAATCCTCCAACCCTGGCAACATCCTTGTAAATCTTTTCTGAATCCTTTCAAGTTTCACAATATCCTTCTGATAGAGGGGAAACCAGAATTGCTCACAATACTCCACAAGCCTAACCAATGTTCTGTGCAGCCACAACATGACTTCCGAACTCCTATACTCAATGCTCTGACCAATAAAGTAAAGCATACAAAACACCACCTTCACTATCCCATCTACCTGCAACTCCACTTTCAAGGAACTAAGAACCTACACTCCAAGGTCTCTTGTTCAGCAACACTCCCCATGACCTTATCATTAAGTGTATCAGTCCTGCTCTAATTTGCCTTTCCAAAGCGCAGCACCTCACATTTATCTAAATTAAACTCCATCTGCCACTCCTTAGTCCGTCGGCTCATCTGATCAAGATTCTGTTGTAATCTGAGGTAACTTTCTTCGCTGTCCACTACACCTCCAAATTTGGGGTCATCTGCAAACTTGCTGATCAACTCTCCTACATTCAAATCTAAGTTGTTTATATATACCACAAACAGCAAAGGCCTCAATACTGATTCATGCAGAACCTGACTTGCTTAATCTCTACCTCTCCAAGTATGCATTAATTCTGTTCCTTAGGATTCCTTCTGATAGTTTCCCCACCAGTGTGGTTGTACTGACTGGCCTGATATTTCTGGTTTATCCTTCATTCCCTTATTGAATAATAGTATGATGATTTGGACACAGCATTTAAAACCTCACTACAGCAGCTGGGGAACTTAACTTCAGTTAATTAGTTAAATCTAGAATAGAATGTGCCACGTGATAGCGAGGCAAGGAATAGGGAGAGATATCAGCTGAACACATGGCTGCAAGGATGGTGCAGGAGGGAAGGTTTCAGGTTCTTGGATAATTGGAGCTCACTCTGGGGAAGGTGGGACTTGTACAAACAAGACAGTCTTCACTTAAACCAGAGGGATACTAATATCCTGGGTAGGAAATTTGCTGGTGCTATTTGGGTGAGTTTAAACTAGTTCAACAGGGGATGGGAACTGGGAGTGTAGTTGCAGTGCACAGGATGATGAGAGTAGGAGGGACAGGGACAGGATTTCAAGGTCACAGGAATGTGCTGGTTTGAAGTGTGTTTACTTCAACGCCAGAAGTATCCAAAATAAGGTAGGTGAGCTTGTAGCATGGATAGGTACCTGGGACTTTGATGTTGTGGCCATTTCAGACACATGGATAGAGCAGGGTGAGGATTGGATGTTGCAGATTCCAGGGTTTAGATCTTTCATTAAGAACAGGTGAGGTGGTAAAAGAGGGGGAGACGTGGCCTTGTTAGTCAAGGATAGTATAACGGTGGCTGAGAGAACTTTTGATGAGGACTCGTCTGCTGAGGTAGTGTGGGCTGAGGTTAGAAACAGGAGAGAAGAGGTCTCACTGCTTGGAGTTTTTTATCGGCCTCTGCAGAGTTCCAGGGAGATGGAAGAGAGGATTGGCAAAATTATTCTGGGTGGGAGTGAAAGGAACAGGATGGTCGTTATGGGAGACATTAACTTCCCCAACCTTGACTGGAAATGCTGTAACTCCAGTATGTCGGATGGATCAGTTTTTGTCCAATGTGTACAGGAGGGTTTCCTGACACAGTATGTCGAAGGGCCGACAAGAGGGGAGGCCACACTGGATCTGGTGCTTGGTAATGAACCAGGCCAGGTGTTTGATTTAGTTGTTAGGTGAGCACTTTGGAGAGAATTACCGTAATTCAGTTACGTTTAGTTCAGCGATGGAAAGGGATAGGTACATGCCACAGGTCAAGAGTTATCGATGGGGCAAGGGAAATTATAATGCAATTAGGCAAGAGTTAGGATGCATAGAATGGGGTAGCAAAATGCAGGGGATGCAGACAATGGAAATGTAGAGCTGGTTTAAGGAACAGATATTGCACGTCCTTTTTGGTATGTCCCTGTCAGGCAGGGAGGAAATGATCAGGTAGGGGAACCGTGGTTTACAACAGAAATTACATCTCTTGTTATGAAGAAGAAGGAGGCTTATTTGTTGATGAGGCAGGATGGTTCAGATGAGGCAATGGAGAGTTACAGATCAGCTAGGAAGGATTTAAAGTGAGAGTTAAGAAGAGCAAAGAGAGGATGCGAGCAGTCTTTAGCAAATAGAATAAAGGAGAACCCTAAAGCTTTCTATAGGTGTGTGAGGAATAAAAGGATGATTAGGGTAGGAATAGGGCCAATCAAAGACAGAAGTGGGAAGTTGAATGTAGACTCTGTGGAGATCGGAGAGGTGCTAAACGAACATTTCTCATCAATTTCCAGACAATGTAGGTGCAGTCTATGCAATCTTTCCTCGTGGTCTCAGCAAAGCTCCATGCAATTGCAGTTAGACATTTGTACAACGTGACTCAAATCCTCCATACTATAGATCAATTTGCCTTCTTAATTGCTCGCTGTACATAAGTTTCAGTGACTCATAAACTTAAGACATCCATGTCCCTTTGAAGTTAAACATATCCCAGTCTCTTGCCATTTAACAAGTATTCTAATTTTTATTCTCCCAAATTGTGTTCCATATAAATATACAATTATGAATTTTATACTTTTTAAATAACAGTTTACATTAAAAGAATTGTTTTCTTGCATGATTCACAATTGTATTTCCCTTCTGACAGAGATGTAAATTATGAAAATCTTCCTCCTGTTATGGAAAGCTTGGAAGTACTTCACTTAGGCTATAATGGCATCTCTAGCCTCATTCAACTACAGTTAAACAGACTTGTAAATTTGAGAGTATTGTGTTTAGAAGGTAAGTCGTAACTTATGCACACTTAACAACAAATGAGAGTGAAAATAAATCGATTTCTATACTTTTTAGATGAGGCATAACGCTGCAATTAAAATGAAATCTTTGCCTTGACATTACATGGTTTCCTAAGATATTTAATATGTTGTTCACAGCCAAGATGTGGTCCTCAAGTCTTCACAGTCTAAAGCCTAAGCAATTCACTCCTACTTATGACTATGGGCTGAATTTAGTAGAAATTGACTAATTATCAATTTTGGCAAGTTTCATGAAGCGTTTTTCTCCATGAGGCCCCGTGAGATTTCTCGTGCTATCTTTATAAATGTACCTCATTTATGATATATAATGTCCCATCGTGCCCTACATGTATTTTCCACTCATTGCAGCCTGAAATACTCATCACTGCCCTATCCCCTGTGATCCCAGAAGCAGGCATCATCTTTGAAGCCCAGCCATTTTCACAACCTTCCTCTTATTTCTGTCTCCATTTCACACAATCAATAATGCAAACTTGGAAAATTCCAGTTCAATTTCCAAAGACAATCAAGTAACCTCCAGGAATCTGCAATATTAACTAAGACTTGTTCACAGCTAATGACCACATAATACATTATGATTATCTGTTAGAGTCAAAGAGATATACAGCATGGAAACAGACACATCGGTCCAACTTGTCCATCCTGACCAAATAATCCAACCCAATTTAGTCCCACTTGCCAGCACCCAAAGCATATCCCTCCAAACCTTTCCTATTCAAATACCCATCCAGGTGCCTTTTAAATGTTGCAATTGTTCCAGCCTCCACTACTTCCTCTGGCAACTCATTCCATACAAGTACCATTCTCTGTGTGAAAAATTTGCCGCTTAGGTCTCTTTTATATCTTTTCCCTCTCACCGTAAACCTATGCCCTCTAGCTGTAGACTTCCCCACCCCAGGGAAAAGACTTTGTCTATTTATCCTATCCATGCCCCTCATGCTTTTATAAACCTTTATAAGGTCACCCTTCAGCTTCCGACACTCCATGAAAACAGCCCTAGCCTATTCAACTTTTCCCTATAGCTCAATTCTCCAACCCTGGCAACATGCTTGTAAGTCTTTTCTGAACCCTTTCAATTTTCACAACATCCTTCTGCTAGGAAGGAGACTAGAATTGCACGCAATATTCCAACAGTGGCCTAACCAATGTCCTGTACAGCCACAACATGACCTCCCAACTCCTGTACTCAATACTCTGACCAATAAAGAAAAGCATACAAACATCTTCTTCACTATCCTGTCTACCTGCAACTCCACTTTCAAGGAGCTATGAACCTGCACTCCAAGGGTCTCTTTGTTCAGCAATACTGCCTAGATCCTTAAAATTAAGTGTATACATCCTGCTTAAGATTTGCTTTCCCAAAATGCAGTACCTCACATTTATCGAAATAAAACTCCATCTGCCATTTCTTAGCCCATTGGCCCATCTGATCAAGATCCTGTTGTAATCTGAAGTAGCCTTCTTCACTTTCCACTACACCGCCAATTTTGTATCATCTGCAAATATACTAACTATACCTCTTATGCTCGCATCCAAATCATTTATATAAATTATGAAAAGTAGTGGGCCCAGCACCGATCTTTGTGGCACTGCATTAGTCACAGGCCTCCAGTCTGAAAAACAACTCTCCATCACCACCCCCTGTCTTCTACCTTTGAGCCAGTTCTGTATCCAAATGGCTAGTTCTCCCTGTATTCCATGAGATTTAACCTTGCTAACCAGTCTCCCATGGGGAACCTTGTAGAATGCCTTACTGAAGTCCATATAGATCACATCTACCACTCTGCCCTCATCAATCCTCTTTGTTACTTCTTACAAAAAACTCAATCAAGTTTGTGAGACATGATTTTTCATGCACAAAGCCATGTTGACTATCCCTAATCAGTCCTTGCCTTTCCAAACACATGTACATCCTGTACCTCAGGACTCCCTCCAACAATGTGCCCACCACTGACGTCAGGCTCACTGGTCTATAGTTCCCTGGCTTGTCCTTACCACCTTTCTTAAACAGTAGCACCACGTTAGCCAACTTCCAGTCATCCGGTACCTCACCTGTGACTATCTTTGATACAGATATCTCAGTAAGAGGTTCAGCAATCACTTCATTTGCTTCCCACAGAGTTCTAGGGTACACCTGATCAGGTCCTGGGTATTTATCAATTTTTATGTTTCAAGACATCCAGCACTTCCTCTTCTGTAATATGGACATTTTTCAAGATGTCACCATCTATTTCTCTACATTCTATATCTTCCATGTCCTTTTCCACAGTAAGTACTGATGCAAAATACTCGTTTAGTATCTCCACCATCTCCTGCAACTCCACACATAGGCTGCCTTGCTGATCTTTGAGATGCCCTATTCTCTCCCTAGTTACCCTTTTGTCCTTAATGTATTTGTGAAAACCCTTTGGATTCTCCTTAACTCTATTTGCCAAAGCTATCTCATGTCCCTTTTTTGTTCCCCGATTTCTCTCTCAAGTATACTCCTACTATCTTTATACTCTTCTAAGGATTCATTCGATCTATCTTGTCTATACCTGACTTATGCTTCCTTCTTTTTCTTAATCAAACCCTCAATTTCTTTAGTCATCCAGCATTCCATACACCTCCAACCTTTCCTTTCACCCTAACAGTAATATACTTTCTCTGGACTCTCGTTATCTCATTTCTGAAGGCTTCCCATTTTCCAAGCATCCATTTACCTGTGAACATCTGCCCCCAATCAGCTTTCAAAAGTTCTTGCTTAATACCGTCACATTTGGCCTTTCTCCAATTTAGAACTTCAACTTTTAGATCTGGTCTATCCTTTTCCATCACTATTTTAAAATTAATGGAATTGGCACCCAACTGACACCTCAGTCCCCTGCCCTGCCTTATTTCCCAGGAGTAGGTCAAGGTTTGCACCTTCTCTAATAGGTACATACTGAATCAGAAAAACTTCTTGTAACAAGTCTTCTTAACAAATTCTTCTCCATCTAAACTCTTAACACTATGGCAGTCCCAGTGCATGTTTTTAAAATCCCCTACCATAACCACCCTGTTATTCTTATAGATAACTAAGATCTCCTTACAAGTTTGTTTCTCAATTTCCCTCTGACTATTAGTGGGTCTATAATACAATCCCAATAAAGTGATCATCTCTTTCTTCTTTCTCAGTTTTACCCAAATAACTTTCCTGGATGTATTTCTAGGAATTTCCTTCCCCCACCCCCCACCCCCCGTACAGCTGTAATGCTATTCCTTATCAAAATTCCACTCCCCCTCCTCTTTTGCCTCCCTTTCTGTCTTTCCTGTAGCATGTGTATCCTGGAACATTAAGCTGCTAGTCCTGTCCATTCCTCAACCATGTTTTTGTAATTGCTGTGATATCCCAAGTTCCAAACCATCCCTGAGTTCATCTGCCTTCCCTGTTAGGCCTCTTGCATTGAAATAAATGCAGTTTAATTTATCATCAGTCCTACCTTGTTCTCTGCTTTGTCCCTGCCTGCCCTGACTATTTGATTTGCCTTTGTTCACAACTGTACCAGATTCCTGAAGAAGGGCTCATGCCCAAAACGCCGAATCTCCTGTTCCTTGGATGCTGCTTGACCTGCTGCGCTTTTCCAGCAACACATTTTCAGCTCTCAACTGTACCAGTCTCAGATTGATCTCTTTCCTCACTACCTCCCTGGGTCACACCTTACTAGTTTAAATCCTTCTGAGTAGCTCTAGCAAATCTCCTTTCCAGTATATTAGTCCCCTTCCAACTTAGATGCAATTTGTCCTTCTTGTACAAGTCACTTCTACCCAAAAGAGCTTCCAATGATCTAAAACTGTGAATCCTTCTCCCTTACACCAGCTCCTCAGCCATGCATTCATCTGTTCTGTCCTCATATACCTGCTCTCATTAGCTTGTAGCACTGGGAGTAATCCAGATATTACTACTCTTGAGGACCTCCTTTTTAAATTCTTGCCTAACCCTCTGTAATCTCCCTTCAGAAATTCAATCTTTTCCCTTCCTATGTTGTTGGTTCCAATGTGTACAATGGCCTCCGGTTGGCCCCCTCCCCCTTGAGAACATTCTGCACTCTGAGTCATCCTTGATCCTGGCACCAGGAAAGCAACACACCATTCTGATTTTTCACTGCTGACCACAGAACTGTCTGTCTGTACCTCGGACTGGAGAGTCACCCCGGACATATTTTTGAAAAACTGTAAACATTCTATACTTGTTACATGATCTTGCCAGCGGAAGATATAAATGATCTGAAGTTTCCTGATCAAAATTTATCAATCGGAAAAATTTGGCTCTGAATCGGACTGAATTTGGTTCATCCTATCTCCTTGATTCTGATTAAATTAAATTTTAGTGAAGTGGATGCACTCATTTTCATATGTGCAGTATACATACTATTTGAGTCATTGTAATTCTTTACATTATAGGCAATTTTATTAGTCAGGTTGAGGGGCTTGATTGCCTTCAGAACCTTGTTGAATTATCATTGGAAAGAAACCGAGTCCGAATGATCCATGAGAACTCCTTTCTGGGCCAAACCTCTCTCATTGAGCTCCACCTAGAGGAGAATAGGATGCGTGATCTTAACAATCTATATCCACTGGTAAAACTACAGCGACTTTTCCTCGGTGTAAACAAAATCCAGGTAAAGAAATGATTTGTAAGAAAATAGTGCAGTTGTGACTCAGGACAAATAAAACACTTTACATTAAATATTTTTTGGAAAGGTCTTAGTTGATATGTATGAAAATGCAGCAATAAATGTTCACACATCAAGGTCTCACAATAACAATGATCAGGTGACCTATTGTAGCAATCTTATCTGTTATTGTGTCCAGCTGCCAATAAGAGCTTCCGTGTTCCTTTTCAGTTTGGGTGATGGGGTATTTTACATTAGTTGGGAGGGCAGATCATTCCGCCTTGGTTTAATGTCATGACTGAAAGATAGCAGCTCTAACAATGCAATCTGCCCTTATTAGTACAGAACTGAAGCATTTAGATAAAGTGCCTAAATCACTTACAGTGGCATTTAGATCCAATTTTCTTACTCTATCAATAAACCATTCTATTGACCTTCTGTAAAGTCAAAATCTGCAAAGTTAGTTTTGTTTCTGTCTCCACAAATTACATCAGACCTCCTGAGTATTTTCAGCATCTACACTTTGCTTTTGGCAAAATTATGGAAGATTAGTTTGTTTATATTACACCAGAAACAAAATAAATTTCTTTTTCAAGATAGAAACTGTTATATTTACTTTGAGAAAAAGGTCAGAAATAATTGTCCTGATTATTTTGCAATGCATTTGTAATGTGTATTGCTTTGGTATGTTAGCATATTGTGAAACCTCTTTAATTTATTACATGGATCATAAGATCAGAAATAGGGGCAAGGTAATGGCATTCATCCCCTTTCCTCAAATCCACACCCCATTCCTCTTTCACTAACATCACTAAGCCCACTCCACCATTCAAAAAGATCATGGCTAATCTGGTCAGATCTTTAGATCCAATTTCTTACCTATCCTTCATCTCCCTTAACTCCCTTGTCAATCAAAAACCTGATGATAAGTCATCTTCAAGAACTACTGTAATCCATGTGCTGTAGTTACATACAATTCTGAGATTAGTGTTCCAGGATTTTGATCCAGCGATAAGGAACTATGACATACCCTGTAGTTCCATGTCAGGCTGATGTGTGGAACCTGCAGGTCATGGTATTGCCATATATCTTTTGCCTTTGTCCATCTAGGTGGCAGAGCAGTGTGGAGTATGCTTTAAAAGAAGCATTGGTGAATTTCTGGACCTTGTAAATGGTACACACTGTTGTTCCTTTGTATTGGTGATGGTAACAGTGAATGTTTGAGGTAATATGAGGTGTCAAACAGTATGCTTGAATTTAGTGTTGAACGTCTTAAATGTTTTTGGAGGTGAATGCATCCAGGCAAATGAAAGTATTCCATCATGCTCTTAACTTGTGCCTTGTGGATGGTAGGCAAGCTTTGGTGAATCAGGTGATTCACTGCAACATTCCTAATATCTTACATTTGAATATTTTCAGTGACATAGCCTCCATTGCTCTCTGAAAATGAATTCCAAATACTAATGACCGTCTAACAGAAGAAATTCTTCCTCATCTCTGTTCTAAATTCGTGAACCATTTCAATTTGTGTCACCTCGTTTGATATTCCCTCATGAAAGGAAATCTTCCCCCAGCTTCTATCACATACACAAAATCTTGTACATTTTAATAAGATCACCTCTGATTCTTCTCCAATGTGTTTGGTCTACCCTACTCAACTTTTCCTCAACACAACCATTAATCCCAGGAATCAATTTAGTGACTCTTGTCTGAATTGCTTTCAATGCAAGTTGAGATCCCTTTTAAAGTTAGGAGAATCAAGCTGTACTCAGTATTCCATGTGCTATTTCATCATTGCCTTTTATGGCTCCATCAAGACTTTCCTACTTGGTCCCCAACGCCTTATTTTCACTATGGACATCCAGTCCCTGTACACCTCCATCCCCCATCATGAAGGACTCAAAGCCCTCCGCTTCTTCCTTTCCCGCCACACCAACCAGTACCCTTCCACTGACACCCTCCTTCGACTGACTAAACTGGTCCTCACCCTGAATAACTTCTCTTTTCAATCCTCCCACTTCCTCCAAACTAAAGGAGTTGCCATGGGCACCCGCATGGGCCCCAGCTATGCCTGCCTTTTCGTAGGATATGTGGAATAGTCCATCTTCCGCAACTACACTGGCACCACCCCCCACCTTTTCCTCCGCTACATCGATGACTGTATCGGCGCTGCCTCGTGCTCCCACAAGGAAGTTGAACAGTTCATCAACTTTACTAACACCTTCCATCCCGACCTTAAATTCACCTGGACTGTCTCAGACTCCTCCCTCCCCTTCCTAGACCTTTCCATCTCTATCTCGGGCGACCGACTCAACACAGACATCTACTATAAACCGACTGACTCCCACAGCTACCTGGACTACACCTCCTCCCACCCTGCCCCCTGCAAAAACTCCATCCCATATTCCCAATTCCTTCATCTCCGCCGCATCTGCTCCCAGGAGGACCAGTTCCAACACCGCACAGCCCAGATGGCCTCCTTCTTCAAGGACCGCAGATTTCCCCCAGACGTGATCGACGATGCCCTCCACCGCATCTCCTCCACTTCCCGCTCCTCCACCCTTGAGCCCCGCTCCTCCAACCGCCACCAAGACAGAACCCCACTGGTTCTCACCTACCACCCCACCAACCTCCGCATACAACGTATCATCCGCCACCTCCAAACGGACCCCACCACCAAGAATATATTTCCCTCCCCTCCCCTATCAGCGTTCCGCAAGGACCACTCCCTTCGTGACTCCCTCATCAGATCCACACCCCCCACCAACCCAACCTCCACCCCCAGCACTTTCCCCTGCAACCGCAGGAAATGTAAAACTTGCGCCCACACCTCCACACTCACTTCCCTCCAAGGCCCCAAGGGATCCTTCCATATCCGCCACAAGTTCACCTGTACCTCCACACACATCATCTATTGCATCCGCTGCACCCGATGTGGCCTCCTCTATATTGGGGAGACGGGCCGCTTACTTGCGGAACGCTTCAGAGAACACCTCTGGGCCGCCCGGACCAACCAACCCAACCACCCCGTGGCTCAACACTTTAACTCTCCCTCCCACTCCACCGAGGACATGCAGGTCCTTGGACTCCTCCACCGGCAGAACATAACAACACGACGGCTGGAGGAGGAGCGCCTCATCTTCCGCCTGGGAACCCTCCAACCACAAGGTATGAATTCAGATTTCTCCAGTTTCCTCATTTCCCCTCCCCCCACCTTGTCTCAGTCGGTTCCCTCAACTCAGCACCGCCCTCCTAACCTGCAATCTCCTTCCTGACCTCTCCGCCCCCACCCCACTCCAGCCTATCACCCTCACCTTGACCTCCTTCCACCTATCCCACCTCCATCGCCCCTCCCCCAAGTCCCTCCTCCCTACCTTTTATCTTAGCCAGCTTGGCTACTCTCTCTCATTCCTGATGAAGGGCTTATGCTCGAAACGTCGAATTCCCTATTCCTGAGATGCTGCCTGGCCTGCTGTGCTTTGACCAGCAACACATTTTCAGCTGTACACTCTATCCCCATTATGAAAAAGCCTAACATTTCACTTGCCGTCATAATTAGTTTCTGTGTATATGTACTGGCATTTCATGATTCATATTCAAGGACATCCAGGTCTGTACTCAAGCATTCTGCAATCGCTCTTCATTTAAATAACATTCTGATGAAGGGCTTGTGCCCAAAACGTCAATTCTCCTGCTCCTCGGTTGCTGCCTGACCTGCTGTGCTTTTCCAGCACTATGCTCACGACCTCAACCTCACATCAATCCATATTATACTCAATTTGCAAGATTTTGTTTGCCCACTCACTTAACCTATCTCTTTGCAGACTCTTTGTATCCTCACAACTTGATTCCCTACCTATATTTCAATTAACAACATATTTAGCTACAAATCTGTTTTATCCAAGTCATGAGTAGAGGTTACAAAAATCGAGGTCCAGCTTTGAACCCTGTGGTACTTTTCTACTTACAGTTGCTGACCTGAAAATGACTCAGTTATCCTGGTTCTCTGCTTCCTGGGTAGTTAGCCAATCTTTTATCCATGCTAGCATGTAATTCCCAATACCATGAGCTCTATCTTGTGAAGTAAGCTTTTATAAGGCACTTTAACAAAGGCTGTTTTTGGCAGTGTTTACATGTATGGTTTCATGTTTATCACTAGCATTCTGTTGTACTCACCTAATTCCTTCCTTTTTATATTACATTTTTAAATCATCTTTTGCTGGTTTTTAAAATTCTCCCAATCTTCTGAGCTTCCACTACCCTTTTCAGCAGTGTACATCTACCACTTCAATTTGATATCATCCTTAACTTCCTTAGTTAGCCATAATGGAAGGCATGGTGATTCAGTGTTTCAGTAAGGACCCAGGTTCAATTCCCACCTTGGATGACTGTCTGTGTGGAGTTTATGCATTCTCTTTTTAGACTTGATGTCATTGAGGGCATACAAGAGACAGAGTTAGATAGCTAGTATATTTAGAGAAGTGATTATGCAGTCAGGATCGGTCAGATAGACGGGTAACTGTCAGGAAAGGACAAAAGGATGCATTCTCAGCCCCCTACTGTACTCCTTGTACACTCACGACTAGCCAAATTCCGAATGAATGCCATTTACAAGTTTGCTGACGACACTGCCATAGGAGAACAGATACCAAACAATGATGAGTCAGAATACAGGTTGGAGGTACAGTGCTTGGTGTCATGGTGCAATGATAACAACCTCACTCTCAATGTAGGCAAAACTATACTGATTATTGACTTCTGGAAGGAAGGATGAGACTTGCCCTTATCTACATCAGTGGAGCTGAGGTGGAGAGGGTTGGGAGTGTCAAGTTCCTTGGAATGACGATAGCCAGCAATCTGACCTGGACCTTGCACATAGATGCAGTGGTCAAGAAAGCACAACAACGCCTCTTCTTTCTCAGGTGATTTAGGAAATTTGGCATGTCCATAAGGACCCTCACCAACTTTTACAGATGTACCGTAGAAAGAATTCCAGGTGCATAATGGCCTGGTACAGCAACTGCTTTGTCCAGGTCTGAAAGAAACTACAAAAAGTTGTGTGCATAGTCCCGACCATCACAAGCCAATGACCCATCAATGGACCCAATTTACTCTTCTCATTGCCAACATCATCAAAGACCCCTCCTACCCCAGTAATGTTCTCTGCCAACCTTTTTCATCAGGCAGAAGATACAGAAGCTTGAACACATGCACCAACTGGTTCAAGATCAGTTTCTTCCCTGTTATTAGACTGTTGAATGGACCTCTCTCACTTCAAATAATGTTATATTGCTGTCCGCATCTCCTGTGTAGCTGTAACCTTGTATGCCTCACTCTGTCTAAGCAGCCCATAATTTATATGTCCTTGTTTGCTATGATCTGCCTGTGTTGCTCGCACAACAAAGCTTTTCACTGTGCTTAAGTACATGTGACTACAATAAATCAAACTAGGTAAAAACAATGACTGCAAATGCTGGAAACCAGAGTCTAGATTAGAGTGTGCTGGAAAAGTACAGTTGTTCAGGCAGCATCCGAGGAGCAGTAAAATCGATGTTTCGAGCAAAAGCCCTTCATCAGGAATACAATAAATTAAATCAAATCAAATCAAAAGGTAAGAAGGTACTTCAGAAGGCTTCTGTGGCTATTCCTCTCTCAAACAAATACTCAGTTTTGGATAGTTTTGAAAGGGATAGTCTCTCAGAAGAAGAAAGAAGAGGCAGTCAGATCTTGGGCACTAAAAGTGAATCTTACATAAGGCTGGGTTTAACAAATTTAAAAGAATAATTGTCATGGGGGCTGTCCTGGCAGGGGCATAGACAAGAGATTCTGTGAGAGTGAGCATGAATCTAGGATAGTATGTTGCTTTCCTGGTGCCAGGATTAAGGACGTCTCAAAACATTTGAAGCATATTGTTCAAGGGGAGAGTGAAATGCTGGAAGTTATTGTACACATTGGTAGAAATAAAATAGTTGGGGAAAAGATTAAGGCTTTACAGAGTGAATATAAGAAGTTGGATGGAAAATTTAAAAATGGAAGCTCAAAAGTGGTAATCTCTGGTTTACTCCTAGTTCCAAGCTTGGATGATGGAAGGAGTAAAAGGATGAAGGGGATAAATCAATGGCTGAAAAGGTGGTATAATATAGATTTAGCTTCTTGGATCATTGGGATCTCTTCTGGGACAGAAAACGCCTGTTTAAAAAGGATGGATTTCATCTGAACTGGAAAGTGGGAAATTTGCTAGTTCTATGAAGGTAGACTGTAAACTATCAGAGAGGGGGAGTGGAGGGATCCCACATAGCAGAGTAAATAGAAAGATAGATGAAGATGGTTCAGAATCTGAAAAGAACAAATTAATTAGAAAAGACAGACAAGAGCACGTCACAGAATAAAGTTACTGAAGAATTAAACTGCATTTATTTCAATGCAAGTAGTCTTACAGTTAAGACTGGTGAATTCAGGGTATGTTTGGGAACATGGGATTGTATTACAGAAACTCAGCTGAGGAATGGACAGGGCTGGCAGCTGATGCTGTAGGAAGATTAGAAAAGGAGGCAAATGAGGAAGGGGTATGGCGATTTTGATTAAGGAAAACATTGCTGTAACCCGAAAAGGTATTCTAAAAGGTCATCCAGTGCAAAAATGTGGGTTGAAATTAGAAATAAGAAATGAATGATGATTTTTGATGGGTTTGTACTATAGACCCTCAAATAATCAGAAGGAAATTGAGGAACAAATATGTAGAGAGATTTCAGGTATATGTAAGAATAATAAGGCTGTAATAGTGAGTGATTTTAATTTTCCAAACATTGATTGGGGCTACCATGGTATTAAAGGTTTGGATGGTAAAGAATTTATTAATTGTGTTCAAGAAAATTTTCTTTATCGATATGTAAGTATTCCTACAAGAGAGGGAGTAAAACATGACTTTCTCTTGGATAATAAAGCAGGGCAAGTGACTGACCTGATATTAGAGGAGTATTTGGGTCTAGTTGATCATACTTCTATTAGCCTTAAAATAATTATGGACAAAGATAAGCATTTCATAAAAGTTAAAGGTTTTAATTGCAGTAAGGCAAATTTTATTGGCATAAGACAAGAACTTTCAAAAGTTGGTTGCCATAGACTATTTGCAGGCAAAGAGCCATTTGATAACTGGGAGGCTTTGAAAAATATGATAACAATGGTTCAGAATCATTATGGTCCTTGTAAGAACATATATTAGATATAGACAACAGGCTTCAAATGAATCTCTTGAATAGTATAAAGAGTGTAAGGACATTCTTAAAAGGGCGATCAGGAAGGTAAAGAGGGAGTATGAGATAATCTTAGCAGATAAGGTTAAGGATAATCCAAAGAGATTCTACAAGTCACTTAAGAGCAAGAGAGTAACTAGAGAGAGAGTTGAGACCCTCAAAAATCAAAGAGGTTGTCTTTGTGTTGAACCTTTTTTGGAGAGATTTTGAATGATATTTCACATCAGTTGTATTACTGTGAGAAAGATATAGAGGCTAGCGAACTCCGAGAAATAAATATTGATGTTTTGAAAACCGTTTACATTACAGAAGAGAAAGTGCTGGAGGCCTTAGAAAATAAATGGATGAATCTCCAGAACCTGATCTAATGTATCCTAGGGAAGTTAGGGAGGAAATTGCGGAACCCCTTGCAGAAATGATCGTACCCCCTATTACTAGGTGAGGTACCAGATGACTGGAGACTGGCTAATGTTGTGCCTTTGTTTAAGAAAAGATGTAAGGAGAAGCTTGGAAACTATAGGCCTGTGAATCTGACTTCGGGGTGGTGGACAAGTTGTTGCAGAAGATTCTGAAAGATAGGATTTATGTGCATTTGGAGAGGCAAGGAATCAACATGGTTTTGTCCAAGGGAAACTTTTTGAGGAAGTAACCAAGAAAATTGATGAGGGCAGAGCGGTAAACATTGTTTACTTGGACTTTAGTAAAACATTTGAAAAGTTTCTGGTAGACTAGTTGATAAAGTTAGATCTCATGGGATTCAGGGTGAACTTGCCAATTGGATGCAAAATTGGCTTAACAGCAGGAGGCAGAGAGTGGTAATGGAGGGTTGCTGATTGGACTGGAGGACTATTACCAACGGTGTTCCACAGGGATTGCTGCTGGGTCCATTTTTGTTTGTCAATTGTGTCAGTGATTCAGATGAGAATATAGAAGACACGGTCAGTAGGGGTTGTGGATTATTTCAAATTGATGATATAGTGAACAGTGAAGAAGGTTGTCTAAGATAACAGAGATCTTGATTAGTTGGATCAATGGGCTGTGGAATGATAGATGGAGTTTAATTTGGATAAACGTGAGGTATTGCATTTTAGTAAAACAAACAAGGGCAGAATTTATACATTTAAAATTAGAATCTTGTATAAGTTAGAGACCTAGGTGTTCAGGTTCATAATTCTTTGAAGTTTGTATCACATGTAGACATAGTGGTTAAGAAGACATTTAGCATGCTGAAACCTTTTGAATATAGGCATTGGGATGTCAGGTTGAAGTTGCACAGGATGTTGGTGAGGCCTCTCTGGAGTACTGTGTGCAGTTCTGGTCTCCCTGCTATAGAAAGGATATTATTAAGCTGGAGAGGATTCAGAAAAAAATTATCAAGATGTTGCCGGGAATAGAAGGCTTGAGTTATAAGGGGAGGCTGGATAGGCTGGGACTTTTTTTCATTGGCGCTTAGGATGTTGAGGGGTGACCCTATAGAGGGTTATAAAGTCATTAGGGATATAGGTAAAGTGACTAGCAGGTGTATTTTCCCTAGGGTGGGGGATTTCATGACCGAGGCATATTTTTAAGGTGAGAGGAGAAAGATTTTTAAAAAGTCATGAAGGACACCTTTCTTTACACAGAGTAGTTCGTGTGTGGAATGAACTTCCAGAGGAAGAGGTGGATGCAGATAGAGTTACAACATTTCAAAGACATTTGGATAAGTACATGAATAAGAAACATTTGGAGGAATATGGGCCAAGCGCTTGTAGGTGGGATTAGTTTCGTTTGAGATTATGATCAGTATGGACTATTTGGACTGGAGTTTGTTTGAGAAATTGTCTTGAGAAATAAACCAGCAAATGGCTGCCAAATATTTTGTTGAGTGAATCAGATGCAGTGCATGCTCTTACATCTTTCTTTCTGCAAAGGGTCAGGCCCTATATATTAACAAATGTAAGTTCCAGTACATGGAGTATATCACATGATGGGTCCAACTGACTATCCTCTATAGGTTGTAAGTATCATTATTTGTATGCTTAAAATAATCTAGCAAATGTTGTCCAGTTTGTAGAATTGCATCAACTGTTTGGACACTGTGTTGCAAGTTTTGGCTACTTGTGTTTGGTCAGTGCTTTGATTGTTACAAACAGCCGAAGAGATATGATCTACAGTCTTTAAGATGTATGGCCTGCATACTTGGCATTACACTGGCTATGAAATTCATAAATCACATTACTGATTTGTGTTATAGACGGAATCTAGAGAAAAAGGCATAGAAAAAAAAGCATGGCAAATAACAGTCAATCATCATCAAGAGATTGAATAGGCTGGGGCTGTTTTCCCTGGATCGTTGGAGGCTGAGAGATGATCTGAAAGAGGTTTACAAAATCATGAGGGGCATGGATAAGATAAATAGGCAAGGTCTTTCCCGTAGGGTGGGGGAGTCCAGAACTAGAGGGCATAGGTTTGGAGTAGGAGGGGAAAGACATAAAGAGACCTAATGGGCAACTTTTTCACACAGAGGGTGGTACGTGTATGGAATGAACTGCCAGAGGAAGTGGTGGAGGCCGGTACAATTGCAACATTTAAAAGGCATTTGGATGGGTATATGAATAGGAAGGGTTTGGAGGGACGTGGGCCGGGTGCTGGCAAGTCGGACTAGATTAGGTTGGGATATCTGGTCGACATGGATGAGTTGGACTGAAGGGTCTGTTTCCGTGCTGTACATCTCTATGACGCTATGACTCTATAACTGTTGCCTTCTCCGTGGCAAGACCTGTATCAAGGAGAGTCCACAATGAGTACTCTCTTCTCATTCAATATAAGTGCAGGTCATTCTGGTATAACGCATGTTTCTTTAGCACGAATTGGCTATAACGCAATTTATCAATTGTGAGCGCTGTTTGGACAATGCAAACTTTCTAATGAACAAGCAAAGCAATTTTCTCTTACAATTTTATACAGTGAGATTTTCTGTCATGCTTTTTCCCTTTATGATATTCTTGTGACTGTCCTGATGATTGCAAGTTGAAAACTTTGACCAAGGATATTTTTTATGAGCAATACTCAAAGTTCTGTCTGACCAATTACTTGAATATTAATTGTTTCGAGTTATAAAATATATCCTAAATGTCTCCCACTTTCTGTACTACTTACAATTTAGCCTATTTTTCCATTTCACTTTAGTCCTCACTGTGATCATATCCTTGTAATTTATTTTAAATTCCTCTTGATGCCATCAGTGTCCCCATTCAATCAACATCTCAACCACCACCATCACTACTACTACCAGCATATGTCACCATCAAACATATCTACTCCTCCCCTCCTCTTTCAGCGTTTCAATATGACTATTTTCTGTGACAACATGGACCATTCCTCAACTCCTAAATTTTCTACTCTCTCAAACTTTTTCCAGTGGCTAACTATGTTCCTTCTCAAATTTTCAACAACCTGAAGTTTCAGTTTTGTTTTGGTCTCCACTGATGCCCTTGATCTGCTGAGTATTTCCAGCAGTTCAGATTTCTAGCATTTGTAGTAGTTTTCTTTTGTAGTAAAAGTGTATATTATTATTCAAAATTTATATTTAATATTTTTCTGAAAGCATAGGAAGTTTTATGGACTGTATATATAACTAAATTTCAAATATTTTAAAGCATGGAAGTCAAAAGGTGTAAAGCATATAAATCAAAAAGCCATTGAAGAAATAGCACAGAACATGTGCTGAGCAAACTTGTGGAAAACTAGGTGCATTTAAACATGTTATATGCAGTATTTTACAAATCTATTGTAATGGAAATGTGAGGAAACCTGTTCAACTGTTCTGTCAGTCAAGATTTGAGATACTGTCATAATATACATGATATTTAACAACTTATTTTTCACAGGATATAGGTGAACTGGAAAAACTTGATTCACTTCCAAATTTGACAGAACTTTCAGTTGTTGGAAATCCTGTAAGTATTATAATTTTGTATGTTGTATATAATTTATAATGTATCAATTAATTGCTCAATCAAAATTGTTTTGCACAAATCATAGAATCTCTAGCGTATGGATGGAAGAAAGAAACTTTACTGCCTAGAAATAGGCTGTTTGCTCCACCTACCCGCCCCCCCCCACCCCCCCCCAAACCTGGGCCGATCCAACTCCACTGTCTAAACCTATTGCCCAATTCCTAAGCATCCTCTGCTCCCATCTATTCATGCATCTGTCCAGACATACTTTAAATGAATATACCGTGCCTACCTCTTCTACCTCTGCGGGCAACACGTTCCAGGCACCTACCACCCTCTGTGTAAAGTATTACGTGTATCCTCCTTAAACTTTTCACCTCTCACCTTGAAAGTGTGACCTCTCGTTATTGAATCCCTCATCCTGGGGGAAAAAGGCTCATCTCTATCCACACTGTCCATACACTTCATGATTTTGTAGACCTCAATCAGGTCACCCCTCAATCTCTATTTTTCTAATGAAAACAATCCTAACCTACTTGACCTCTCTTCATAGCTAGCACCTTCCATACTAGGCAACATGCTTGTAAACCTTCTCTGCACCCTCTCCAAAGTGTCCACATCCTTTTGGTAATATGGCGATCAGAATGTACAAAGTATTCTAAATATGGCCAAACCAAAGTCTTATACAATTTTAACATGACCTGCCAGCTCTTATACTCAATACCCCATCCGATGAAGGCAAGCATACGATCTGCATTCTTGACCACTCTATCCACCTGTGCAGCCACCTTCAGATTACAATGGACCTGAATTCCCAGATCTCTCTGCTCACCAACTTTTCCCAAGGCTCTTCCGTTTACAGTATAGTTCGTTCTCGAATTCGACTTTCCAAAATGCATCACCTCACATTTGCCTGGATTGAACTCCATCTGCCACTTCTCCACCCAACTCTCCAGTCAATCTATATTCTCCTGTATTATTTGACAGTCCCCTATGCTTTCTGCTACTGCACCAATCTTAGTCTCATCTGCAAACTTATTAATCAGACTAACCGTGCCCTCTTCCAAATCATTTATGTATATCACAAACAACAGTGGCCCCAGCACTGATCCCTGTGGAACACCACTGGTCACCTTCCTCCATTTCGAGAAACTCCCTTCGATTACTACTCTCTGTCTCCTGTTGCTCAAACAGTTCTTTATCCAGCTAGCTAGAACACCCTGTGCACCATGTGACTTCACTTTCTCCATTAGTTTATAATGGGGAACCTTTTCAAATGCCTTACTAAAGTCCATGTATCTGACATCCACAATCCTTCCTTCATCAATCAACTTGGTCACTTCCTCGAAGAACTCTATTAAGTTGATAAGGCACAATCTCCCCCGCACAAAAGCATGGTGCCTATCACTAGTAAGCCCATTCGTTTCCAAATATAAATAGATTTTATCCCTCAGTACCTTCTCCAGCAACTTTCTCACCACTAACGTCAGGCTCACTGGTCTGTAGTTACCTGGAATATCCCTACTACCCTTTTTGTACAGGGGGACAACATTAGCAACTCTCCAATCCTGCGACACTTCACCTGGGTTTATGGATGCTACAAAGATATCTGTCAGGGCCCCAGCTATTTCCTCTCTCGCCTCCCTCAGCAACTGGGATAGATCCCATCTGGTCCTGGGGATTTGTCAACCTTAATATCCTTTAGCCTACCCAACACATTCTCCCTCTATATGTCAACGTGATCCAGAGTAAACAAACTTCTATCTCTAATCTCAACATTCATCATGTCCCTCCCCTCGGTGAACACTGATGCAAAGTGTTTGACAGACAACCTTCCTTCCTTATCCTTAGTGGACCAACCCTTTCTCTAAGTTACCCTCTTACTTCTTATATATGAATAAAAGGCCTTGGGTTTCTCCTTAATTCTGCTCGCTAAAGTTATTTCATGACCTACCTTTATCCCACTTGATTCCTCGTTTAAGATTGGTCCTACTCTCCCAATATTCCTCCAAAGCCCATTCTGTTCTTAGCTGCCTGGACCTTATGTATGTTTCCCTTTTTCTCTTGGCTAGTTATGGGCGGCACGGTGGCACAGTGGTTAGCACTGCTGCCTCACAGCGCCTGAGACCCGGGTTCAATTCCCGACTCAGGCGACTGACTGTGTGGAGTTTGCACATTCTCCCCGTGTCTGCGTGGGTTTCCTCCGGGTGCTCCGGTTTCCTCCCACAGTCCAAAGATGTGCGGGTCAGGTGAATTGTCCATGCTAAATTGCCCGTAGTGTTAGGTAAGGGGTAAATGTAGGGGTATGGGTGGGTTGCGCTTCGGCGGGTCGGTGTGGACTTGTTGGGCCGAAGGGCCTGTTTCCACACTGTAAGTAATCTAATCTAATCTAATCTAGTTGCACGATTCTCCTGTCATCCACGATTCACAAATCTTGCCTTTCCTATCTCTTGTTTTCAAAGGGACATGCCTTTCCTGAACTATCTTCAACCTATCTTTGAAAGCTTCCCACATATCAAATGTGGATTTCCCTTCAAATAGCTACTCCCAATCCACATTTCCCAGCTTCTGCCGAATATTGATGTAATTGGCCTTGGCCCATTTTAGTACGAGTCTACGAGTATTTTACTTTGTCTACGAGTATTCTAAAACTGACATAATTGTGGTCACTATTTGCAAAGAAACCCCCCCACTGCAACTTCTACCACCCAACCTGGCTCATTCCCAACACCAGCTCCAATATGGCTCCTTCCCTCATTGGACTATTGACATACTGCTCGAGAAAATTTTCCTGGATGCTTTTTACAGATACGTACTCCCAGGCAGCAATCCAAACCCAAAGTTCATCTGCCTTGCATTAAAGTATATGCACTTCAGGTCACCAGTTCTTTTGCGTTCATCTGCTCTCTGCCCACTCCTCCCTTTGGTAATGCTTACTTCATGATCCTTACAGGCTCTAGTTCATATGTCACTGTCTACTAGTCTTCTCTTCTGGTTCCCAGCCCCCTGCTACATTAACACCTCCTGAACAGCAGTAGCAAAGACTCCCCAAGGACATTAGTTCCAGTCTAGTTCAAGTGTAGACCATCCAATTGTAATAGTCCCACCTTCCCCAGAACCCGTCCCAATGTCCCACAAATCTGAACCCTTCCCTCAAGCCATGTGTTCATCCTGCCTATTCTTTCATTTCTACCCTGGCTAGCACATGGCATTGGTAGCAATCCTGAGATCACTACCTTTGAGGTCTTCCTCTTTAACTTCTCTCCTGCCTCACTGAATTCTGCTTTCAGGACCTCATCCCCTTTTTTACTTTTATCATTGGCTGTTCACCCTCCCCTGCAACCGATCGGTGACATCCTTGACCCAAACATCTGAGAGGAAACATACCATCCAGGAGTCTCGTTTATGGCCACAGAACGGCCTATCTACTTCCCTTACAATAGAATCCCCTATAACTATGGCCCTATGAATCTTTTTCCCACCCTTCTGAACAGCAGTGCCCGCCACGTTGCCATGATCCTGGCAACTGCTGCCCTCCCAAGTGAGCCATCACCCTCCCAACAGTATCCAAAACGGTATACCTGTTTTGGAGGGAGATGACCACAGGGGACACTTGCACTGCGTTCCTACTCTTTCTCTGCCTTTTGGTCACGCAGTCACTGTCTCCCTCAGCAATTCTAATCTGCGGTGTGACCAATTCACTAAACTTGCTATCCACGACCTCTTCAGCATGGCGGACGCTCCACAGTGAGTCCATCTGCAGCTCCAGAGCCGTCATGCAGTCAAACAAGAGCTGCAGCTGGAC
Source organism: Hemiscyllium ocellatum (assembly GCF_020745735.1). Classification (NCBI taxonomy): domain Eukaryota; kingdom Metazoa; phylum Chordata; class Chondrichthyes; order Orectolobiformes; family Hemiscylliidae; genus Hemiscyllium; species Hemiscyllium ocellatum. Next base: position 86,613,038 of record NC_083408.1, read on the forward strand.
ACACTTCTTGCAAGTGCAAGAGTCAGGGACGTCAACTGCATCCCTGAGCTCCCACGTCAAGCAAGAGACCTTTGAGTTTGCACCAACACTCCAAAGAACCTGCCACCCAGATCCATGCTCAGTCTTTACTTGCCTCTCTGGTGCTTACGTACTAATTCTGAATAACAACTTCTGTCATGCCATTGTCACAGAAGTTGTATTTCTCACACCTCTCCACTGAGAGGAATGATCTATACTGTAAACATGAGGATCAATTCCATCACCTTTGTGCGACCAACAGTTGCAGTTTTCTCTATTGCAAAACCTTTTTTAGAAATACCTGTATATGGGTTCTGAATGAGCAATTAGGCAACACAGAGGCCTAATAGATATTCAAGATACACAAAAATTTTATTTTATTTTATTCATTTCTGTGACTTGCCACTGGTACATATATCAGTATACTGCAGTAGCTCATCTTGGAACTCATTAAAATGTGAAACTTAATAGTGATTCAATGTTTATCAAAATCCAGTGGAAACAGATGTGAGTAAGAGTATTAACCAATGAACAGGAAGTGGTACCCCACTCAATCTTCACCTAGTTAAATGGAGGCACTGAAGCTAATTGCAGTTCTTAGGTATTGCCCAGCTGAAATCATCCCCTATCATGTACAGCCTTCTACATACCAGCTTAAAAAGCTCTCCTGGATGCATTTTAATAATTCTGCTTCCACTCAATCTTTCACACTGCAAGTACTCAGCTAATGTTTGGGAAGTTGAAATCCCCTACTATCAATATCCTTGTACTTTTACACTTGTCTGATATTTGCTTACATATCTATTCTTTTGTTTCTCTCAGACTGTTGGGTGGCCTACAGTACACCCCCAGCAATTTGATTGCTCCCCTTTCGTTTTTAATTTCTACCCATATGGCTTTATTTGAGGCGCCTTCTGCTCATTAATATTGTGACACCCCTTCCTCTTTTATCTCCTTCCCTGTCTTGCCTGAAGACCCTGTATCCTGGAATATTAACTGCCAATGCTGTCCCATTGTCAACCATGTCTCAGTGATAGCAATTGCATCATATCCCCATGTTTTAATTTGTGTCCTCAACTCATTTGCCTTATTCATCAAATTCCTTGCATTAAAATAAAAACCATCCAACCTTGCTAAATTCCCTTGTAGTTTAACTGGCCTACAATTTCTATGTCTCCTTGACTCCCTGACTGTCTCTAATTTTTCTAATTTTGACCATTCATCTCCCCTTGTTGAACTGTCTCTCAGGATTCCACCCACCAAACAGAAGTTAAACCCTTCCAAAAAAGCACTATAAACCTTCCTACAAGGATGCTAATCCCATTTAGGTTCACTGCAACCAGGTCCCACCAGCCCCTAAAACAGTCCCAACGTCCCAGAAATCTAAAGCCCTCCGTCCTGTACCATCCCTCCATGCATTCATAGAAACAAAGAATCTCTACAGTATGGAAGCCGGTTATTTGGCCCACAGGGTCCACATCAACCCTCAAAAAAAGCATCCCATCTAGACCCAGTCAATCTCTGTAACACTGCATTTCCAATGTCTAATCCACCTAGTCAGCAGATCTCTGACATAACCAATGTACCTAACCTGCAGATCTTTGTACAGGTCATCTGCATCCTTCTCTTTCTCTCCTTTCTTGTCATTTTCTTTCTCTTCTTTTCGTCATCATCTGACGTCTGGGGAAGTTGGAGGGTGCTTGGTAGGTTGTCGGCTGCAGCAGTGGCAGTGTCCAGAGCAAGGACTCCTGGCTTGGGAAGGCCAGAGTGTGGACTTGGCGGGTTGTCAGCTGTGGCAATAGTGGTGCCTGGTGTGAGAACACCTGGCTGCAGTAAGCCTGAAGCACAAGAATTCCTTGAGGCCTGGGTCACCTTGCAGAGACTTTGCTGGAGCTGTGTTTGAAGAGCCCTTGTACAGAAGAGGAGCTCTGTTTATGTAATCTCTTTTTATTCTTTTTGTATCTCAAAATGGCACCGGATTTTTACTATACCTGTTTTAGATAAGTGTGACAATGAATAAGTTATAAACCCTCATCATAATCATAATATATGCAACAATCTCTGTTTACATGCCCTCTCATAATGCCATGCAGCCATTCAGTGATATTCAGTGGGCACCAGGGAGGAAACATACCATTCTGGAGTCTCTTTTGCAGTCACAGAAACACTTATTTGTTCCCCTTACAATTGAACCCCCTTCGACTTCAGTCCTGCCATTATCCTTCCTCCCATTTTGGGCAGCAGATCCACTAATGGTGTTGTGAAGTTGGCTGCCACTACTTTCCGCTGCACAGTCATCTTCCCCAATAGTATTCAAACAATATATCTTTTAGAAAGGAGGCTGGCCACAAGGAACTCTTGGACTACCTGGCTTCCTCTGCTCTGCCTGGTGGTCACCCATGCCCATTTTTGCTGTTCGATCATCGCTTGCAGTGTGACCACCCCACTGAACATGCTAGCCACAACATGCTCAGCATTGCTGATGCTCCACAATGATTTCACCCTGAGCGCCAATTTTGTAATGCAGTTTGTCAGTAGCTGCAGCCGATCACACTTTCTGCACACATGTTCTCCAGGGGTGAGAAACCATTCAAGTGCGGTATTCTATGTTTTGTATGTCTCAGGTTGCCATTTAACTACCTGGAGAGTTCAGGTTACCATTCTTAAAAAACAAATCGTTCTGTTTGTGCTTGTAAAGGTTTGGATCAACGTTGAATGGGTCTACAAGTTACAATGAACAGCAATTCTTATAAGGACACTTTAAAATATAGGCAATTCTAAAACTAATAAAATGTATGAAATTCTGAGTGTGTTTGATTTATATCAATCTTTTCTGAATCACTAAATGTCAAAACCATTAAGATGATAATCAAGTGATACTCTATTTTAAGATTACATTGTAAATTTTTTTCAGGTCTCTCGTAAAATGTTGTATCGTCCATTCCTAGTATTTCGATTGACAAAGCTTCAGATATTAGATGGAGTTCCAGTCACTATGGATGAGAAAGAAAAAGCTGAATTTCTATTGTGCGAGCATAATGTAAGACTTTTAGCGGTTTAAATGGCTAGCAGATATCCTGTGATATTGTTAACAGTATAGGCTAAACAATCGATTGCTTGACAAAGGGATGGTTTGCTATGTGGTGTGTGACATCATGGTCTCTGATTTAGGATGAAATTCCAATCTTGTTCAGGGATTCTTTGCATATAAAGGGAAATCTGACCACCCATCCAATAGAACAATGCCCTACAAGTTCAATTTTTTAAACATAAACAAACTTATTGTATACAAAGATTTTAGGGGAGGTGATGATATAGTGGCGATGTCACTGGAATAGTAATCCAGAGCCCCAAATTAATGCTCTGGGAACACGATCAGTTTGTGCGATGTGAGTAGTGGTAGCTAGGGCAGAATTTATTGCCCATCCCTTATCGCCCCAGGTGATAGTGATCTGGCTGATAGTGATCTGTCATTTTAAGCCACTACAATCATTTGGGTATGTTCCTTGCTGTTAGGAGAGGAATTCCAGGATTTTGACCCAGCAGTAGTGAAAGAGCAGCAATATAGCTCAATGTCAGGATGGTGTGAGATTTAGAGGGGCACTTACAAATGATTGTGTTCCCTTGTGTCAACTGCCCTTGTCCTTCAAGGTTGTAGAGGTCACAAGTTTCAAAGTACTTTCAGAGGAGCCTTGCTGAGTTGACGCAGTGCACCTTGTAAATGTTTCATACTGCTGCCACTGTGTCAGTGGGAAGGCAGTGAATGCCCGAAATGGTGAATGGGTACCATTCAAGCAGATTGCTCTGTCCTGGATGGCTTTTTGAGTGTTCTTGGACCTCCGCCCATTCAGTTAAATGGGGAGCTTTCCATCACTCAACTGTCGTGTGTTATTGATTTTGGACAGGTTTTGATGAGATAGGTTGTGAGTAACTCCTAGAATTTTTAACCACTGACTTGTTTTTGTAGCCACAGTATTTATATAGTTCAGTTTCTATTCAATGCCAACCTGTAGGATTTTGATAGTGGGGTATTCAGAGATAGCAATGTCATTGAACGTTAAGTGGTAATGGTTAGATTCTGTTTTGTCGGAGACTATGATTGTCCAGAACTTGAGTGCCTGCTTATCAGTCCAAGCCTGGATGTTTTCCAGATCTGGCTTCATATGGACATGAACTGCTTCAGTATCTAAGATGTCATAAATGGTGCCAAACATTGTGCAATTATAGTGAACATCTCTACTCTGCCCTTATGATGGAGGGAATGTCATTGACAAAGCAGCTCAAAATGGATCAGCCTCGGACACTATCTGAGAATTCCACAAATGCCTTGGGGCTGAGGTGTTTGATCACCAACAACCAGAACCATCTTCTCTTCGTGCTCAGTATGTCTCCAAATAATGTAAAGGATTTTCCCTAATTCTCAATGACCCTATTTTTGCTTGGGCTCCTTGATGCCATTCAGTGAAATGCTGACTTGGTGTCACTCTTACCTCACTGTTGGAGTTCACATCTTTTGTCCACCTTTTTGAATCAAGTTGTAATGAAGTCAGGAGCTGAGTAGCCATGCCGTACACAGCAAAGCATCTTGGTAACACTGTTGATAACCACTTCTATCACTTTACTGATGATCGAGATAAGACTGATGGGGCAGTAATTGTTGGGTTGGATTTGCCCTAATTTTTGTGTATAAAACATAACTGGGCAATTTTTCACACTGTCTGCCAGATGCCAGTGTGTGGCTGTATGGAACAACTTGGTTTGGGTGTGGGGCTGATTCTGGAGTACAAATCTTCAATACTATTTCCAAAATATTATCAGAACCCATAGCTTTTGCAGTGTCAAGTATCTTCAGCTGTTCTTGATATCACATGGATTGAATCAAATTAGTTGAAGACTGTGATGCTGGGGACCTCAGGAGGAGAATCATTCACTTAGCATTTCTGGCTGAAAATGAATGTAAATACTTCAGCCTTGTCTTTTGCACTGATGTACTGGGCTTTTCCCCATCTTCAAGAATGGGAATATTTCTGGACGCTCCACATCCTTAGTTGTTTAGTTATGCACCACCATTCTTGACTGGATATGGCAGAACTGCAGATCTTCGATCTGATCCATTGGTTATAAAATTGTTGAGTTTTGCATGCTGCTTCCATGTTTTACAAGCAAGTAGTCATGTGTTGTATCTTCATCCAAGGAGCAGGGGAATCGACGTTTCGGGCGTACGCCCTTCTTCAGGAGCCCTTTCCTGAAGGAGGGCTTATGCCCGAAACATCGATTGTCCTGCTCCTTGGATGCTGCCTAACCTGCTGTGCTTTTCCAGCAACACATTTTTCAGCTCTGATCTCCAGCATCTGCAGTCCTCACTTTCTCCCTGTGTTGTATCTTCACCAGGTTGACGCTTCATTTTTTAGGTAGACACGGTGCTACTCCTGACATGCCCTCCTACATTCTTAACTGAACCAGGATTATTCTCCCAGCTTGTTGATGATAATAGTGTGGGAAATGCCTGGCCATGAAGTTACAGAATGTATTGGAATATATTTCTGCTGTGCAACTTGTGGATGCCTAATTTTGAATTGCCAAATCTGTTTGAAGTCTTTCCCATTTAACACTGGTTAGTCCCACAAACCATGATAGAAGGCTTGGCATATCCCCCAAGCGAAAATGCATAAATTATTTGCTTTCTAAAGAGGATCTTCATGTTTCAGTCCTGATAAGTGCTGACAAAATGCTTTAACTTTGTGCCTCTTTTTAGCAGTGTGCACATTCTGTACTAATAAGCAATTAAAAGATTTGGACATTAAAAAAACAACTTAGGATTATTATTTAACAATATTGTTCACAAGTATATAGTTATGTATTCAGTTGCATTTATTATCCTCGCTCCACTCCCCAAAGATTCTCTTATACTTTAAGATATCTTAAGAGTTATTTACTTCTATCAGAACAATATCATTAGGAAAGATTTAGAGGAATCTGGGTCAAGTGCTGGCAAATGGGACTAAATTAGTTTAGGATATATGGTTGGCACGAATGAGTTGGACCGAAGGGCCTGTTTCTGCGCTGTACATCTCTATGACTCTAAGTATGTTACTGTTCTCTGGAATTTAATTCTCCTCAGTTCTGGCTATTCTCCAAGACAAGATCCTTTGGCCCAGACCTCCTGATAGGAAGATAGTTGTGGCAGAAGTGAAGACTGGAATTGCTTATTGGGACCATATGGACATCCCAAGGCAGACGCCCGCAGGAATTGCCTTGGAAGTTGAAACTTCTATGGGCAATTATCCCAGCATCCACAATCTTCCAAAAAGGCCCAACTTTAAAGCCAAGGTTAGAGATTTTGAAGGGTTTTTGATTGACTTAGTGAGTCAGAAAGCCTGCTTTAGATACTGACTGTCTTCTAAACTCACCTGTTTAAACTGCCACAAGTTGGGATTGGGACTGATCGTAATACTCGGGGCTTGACTGTGGTTAAATGAGTTATTTTTATCATATTCGTCGAGCATGGAAATAGACTCTTCGGACCAACTAGTCTGGTTATTTCTCAATACTTCAAAGCCAGTTAGCTGGTTCTTCATTTAAACCATATAGATATTTTTCACTAACCGGGGACATCCTGCAGTTTCTGTTCCCTAATGAAATCCATTTGATGAACTGAATGATGAAGTTAGCATTTTCCTTTTTAAACTGCAGACCTAATGATCATTTATTTTGTTTATATTCTCCCAGTAATCTGGATCACATAAAATCAAGATTGCAGTTGACAGTCTCTCTCATCAAACACACACATAAGTTGAAATCACTATATCCCTCATTTAAAATTCCTTTTTGAGCTAAAAGAACAAATTGATTTGATAAATATTCAGAATCCTTTTAAACTAATTTAACTCTAACTCCCAACACAAAAACATCTTTCTAGACTGCTTTTATTGAGAGGTCTGTGGGTGCACGTCTCCATCAAAAGGCATAGATTGTTCACCCATTATTTGAGTATCTTTCCTGCCTGAGATCTTCTAATCGGCCTATTCAGAGATAATATTACATACATCTGAAGCAGGTGAGATTTGAGCCCAGGCCTCCTGGCTCAGAGGCAAGAACAGTAGTACTGCAACACAAAAGCCCTCTGCTGATGGACAATTCTAAAACAGTTGGTAAGTACACTCACCATCTTATACAGGCAGGTTTTCTGCACATGAGCCAGGCTGTAGTTGAGGGGACTAAACCACTTTTCACATCCATTCAGAAACATTTGATGTCATTGCTATTTGTTTTATTTTCAGTTCCTTAGTAGCACTGCAACTACAGATTTCAATATTTAACCAATATTGATTTTTTTTTTTGACCAATAGACAATGCCTTCAAGTTCAATGGAAACAGGGTTAGCTGCAATAATGCCATTACTAACGAGGCCCAATACATTGAGGACAACCAATAGTCTTCCTAAAGGGTTGCAGCCTTTTTCAGGACCAGACTTCAATCTCCCACATGGCTTTGGGGACTCAGTACCACAGGAGCCAGTCAGAAGTAAGAAATTGTAATATGTGTTTTTCTTGTTTTGTCTTTGCCAACAACTTGCATATATTATATTATGTATAGCTTCCAGTAAATTTACTTGTTCTGTCCTATCACACCAAAATGACCAATATTAATACAGAATTAACAGGGTTATTTTGTTTTATCACTGTTAATTGGACAGTATTTAAGAATCATTAATTATTCAATAGAAAAAACCATTTAAGATCTCTAATTCTTCTCCTCCATTAAATCTCTCCTTTGGAAAAAAAAGCTCAATTCTAACCAAATTGTAATCACCCTTCCTCATATTACCTTTGTTTCATTCAGTTTCTATTCAGTTTTGACTTAAATTCTGTTAGAAATATGTGGGTTTTTTCAATGTTTAATATATATGGAAGTTCATACTGAAACATTGGTTCTTTGTTAGCCTCCTGAAACAGCTTTTAGAACAATAAGGAAGCAATTGGCTATGCACAAACTTTTGATTTGCTACTGCACTCAATCTCATGGCTGAACTAAGTTCATAAAGCTGACTAAACATGGAACTGGCCTGTACAGGCTGTTAGTCTAGTGAACAAACAGCAGTCAAACAGGCAGCAAGTCAGTGTCTTCCACTATAAGTTTAGTCACCACACCCAGGACAGTGGAAGTTGCAACTATGTTTTTGTTCTACAGCCTAGCCATACCCAGTTGGAAACAGCTTCTTATAAATAATTTTCAACCTGTTTGAACATGTTATGACCTACCTTTATGCAAGTTGGACTTGAACTCAATGTTTCAGTCCAGAAGTTGTGACATTACCACTGTACCACAAGACCCCTATTGCTCCTTATATGCATGCCTAATCTTTTCCCAATTAATACAATATGATCTTAATCACAACTAGAGATGAAACATATACGAATCCAACTGATATGGCATTTGAAAATTACCACAGGTAAGATGAAAATAATGATACCCTGTGCTTCAAGAGGTGCTGTTCATCTTGCTGGCATGGGTATCCCAGTCTCTAGGGATGATGATTAAACACACAGCTTTAAGTGGATCTCAACACTGTAGGCTGCAAGTTGTTGCAATTCAATCCAACTCTGTCTTCCATGTTACCTATAGAACCAGTAGTATGGGGAGACCTTGGATTGTGGAGTTAACTGTATGTAATTCGATTAGTTGTGTATAGAGGTTAGAAGCTACTGAGGATTTTGAATGCAGATAACCACTCAGAGACAATATATGTATTAACTTGAACCTAACAGATGGACAATTGTTTTAGTTCCAAACTATCTAACCTCAATTTCAGGTGATGGAATATTCTGGATTTGCTATTAGCTCAGGAGTTGCCTCTGTCAGAACTCTACAAAGTTATCATAATTCATCAGCCAACCAACTTCCATATTTACTGAAAACTCTCCAGTCCAGAACACATAAAATACGTGAAGTTTGAGGTTCTGCTTCAACTGCATTCGACTTTTCCAACACCCATTATGCATGAAATTTCCCTCATTTTTTTCTGTCAAGGTTCCAGTTGACTTGATTCAACTTGCCCTGCCAAATTCAGAAACTGGTTGAGAAAACTAATTTGGCTTCACTTGCAATGTTGTGCCCAATTCTGGCTACTACACTTGAAGAAGAGGATATTTCAGTGCACAGGAAATGTTATAAAAATGGCTATGGCGCTGAGAGACTTTAATTATGTATGTAGATTAAGGAAGCTGGGATCATTCTCTTTGGGCAAGGTTGGGAAGAGATTTGATAGAGATTTTGAAAAATCTACAAGGTTTGGACAAAATAGATAAGCAAGATGCGCCTACTAATGGAAAGATCTAGAATCCATGTAAATGACAAAAAAAAATACAATACAAGATAAGGAGAAACATTTTTATGCAGTGAATGGTTACGAACTGGAATACATTGCCTGAGAGTGTGGTGGAGGAAGGTTCAGTTGTTGCTTTCATAAGGGAATTAGATAATTGCCCAAAAAGAAAAGGAAGGTATTGGAGGACTGTGGGCAAGATTAGGTGAGTGTGGTGAGCTGAATAGCTGTGACGGAAAATCCATGTAACCAATATTCTGAATGTTTTATTTTATGCTGCAACCATTAAATGATTTTATGGTTCCATGATAGCATAGAATACATAACTACAAGGAAAGGATAAAATGAAGAGTATCCCTCATCCGCACCATTCTGTTCTGTGTTTCTATGTTTCAAGTTGTCTTATCTCTCCCCCATGTTTGTTGCTTTTTAACCTTCTACACAATAGCTCTGTCACTTTCTCTTGGGTAGGGTCAATGTGGAATTTGACGTTATTTGTTAAGAATAGATTTTTATAGTTTGAATGAATGAACCAGATCAATGGATAGGAAATGAGAAGGATACTCAAAACATCATGGCTACATTGGATGCAAATAGGCTGAACTCAATCAACTAATTTTAATTTGCTGGGGTTTCGGGTAGTTCGTGATCTGATTGATATTTCATTGGAAGAAAGGAAGTTGAGAATTTGGGGTTGAATGACTTTATACATATCTAGCATCCTTGGACAGCATGTAAGGTCACTACGTTGAGCAGCACATTAGAGGTTGGCAGACAGGGCACATGAGTCTTTGACTTTGCTGTGCATGCTCAAAGTGTATCAACTTATATTGTGCCTAGAAATGTTGACGTAGCAGGAAATTGGGCTGTTCTTTTATCTGTGCATTCACTCAATGTTTTTGAGGGCTTAAACCAAACATCTCCAACTGGTCAACATCAAGGCTTGCAATGCTGGAGGGGAATGAAGTTTTCCATCAGTTGGTTCATAACAGGAGACAGAGATGAAGCAACTGTTGTCCCCGACAGACTCAAGTACTATGTTAGTAGCAATTCATAGTCAAACAGGACACCACAAAAGATGACTGCCTTAATCAGGGAATAATGTTACTGGCCCAGGATGGTTGCTGATATTGATGATTGTTGTCACAGTTGTGAGAGATGTACTTTGACTAAAGCAGGGAAGTGACCTTACCCCAGCATGGGTTTCTGGTCGCCAAGAGTCCTCCAGAGGTACTTGTAATAGATTTTGCGGTGCTGGGCCCCAGTATTAATAGTTCTTGTACTCATGGCTATCTTCATCAATTTACACAGTCCATTCCCACCAGTGATCAAAAGGCATGGACTATAGCCAGAAAATTAGTATGTGACTGATTTGTTGGTTCTGTATTCCATGTGAGGTAAGATGCTGCATGCAATAGTGGGAGTGGTAGACAATATGCCTTGGTGGCAATTGTGTACAGCTATAGAGTTATGCATTAGTGAATGTGAGATAGCAGAGAAAACATGGTGGTACTTATCTTTGCGGAATGCAGACGTCAATAATCTTCTTTTGTTGCTGGGCTCAACTGCACATGGACACTACACTGATTTGAGTGGCTACCTCAAATGAGGCTGGCAGTGCTTGGTGCCATGGTAGCCTCTGCAGGTCCTGCAGAAAAAAGACAGCCCTGCTGTCCATGACCCCATTCACCAGGGCCTTGAAGTCCCTGACGACAAACCAGGGTGCCAGTTTTCCTCTGTTGGTTATCATCCTATTTCACTCACTGTCACCCATAGAGTCATAGAGCCATAGAGATGTACAGCATGGAAATAGACCCTTTGGTCCAACCCCTCCATGCCGACCAGATAACCCAACCCAATCTAGTCCCACCTTCCAGCACCCGGCCCATACCCCTTCAAACCCTTCCTATTCATATACCCATCCAAATGCCTCTTAAATGTTGCAATTGTACCAGGCTCTAACACATCCTCTGACAGCTCATTCCATACACGTACCATCTGCTGTGTGAAGAAGTTGCCCCATAGGTCTCTTTTATATCTTTGCCCTCTCACCCTAAACCTATACCCTCTAGTTCTGGAGTCCCCAACCCCAGGGAAAAGACTTTGTCTATTTATCCTATCCATGCCTCTCATGATTTTGTAAACCTCTGTAAGGTCACCCCTCAACCTCCGATGCACCAGGGAAACAGCCCCAGCCTGTTGAACCTCTCCTATAGCTCAAATCCTCCAACCCTGGCAATATCCTTGTAAATCTTTTCTGAACCCTTTCAAGTTTCACAACATCTTTCCGCTAGGAAGGAGATCAGAATTGCACATAATATTCCAACAGTGGCCTAGCCAATGTCCGGTACAGCCACAACATGTTATCCCAATTCCTGTACTCAGTACTCTGACCAATAAAAGAAAGCATACCAAATATCTCCTTCACTATCCTATCTACCTGTGACTCCACTTTCAAGGAGCTATGAACTACACTCCAAGGTCTCTTCATTTAGCAACACTCCCTAGGACCTTACAATTAAGTGTATAAGTCCTGCTAAGATTTGCTTTCCCAAAATGCAGCACCTCACATTTATCTGAATTAACCTCCATCTGCCATTCCTTGGCCCATTGGCCCATCTGATCAAGATTCCATTGTAATCTGAGGTAACCTTCTTTACTGTCCACGATATCTCCAATTTTGGTGTCATCTGCATACTTACTAATTATACCTCTTATGCTCACATCCAAATTATTTATATAAATGACAAAAAGTAGAGGACCCAGCACAGATCCTTGTGGCACTCCACTGGTCACAGGCCTCCAGTCTGAAAAACAACCCTCCACTACCACCTTTTGTCTTCTACCTTTGAGCCAGTTCTGTATCCAAATGGCTAATTCTCCGTGTATGCCATGAGATCTAACCTTGCTAACCAGTCTCCCATGGGGAACCTTGTCAAATGCTTTACTGAAGTCCAAATAGATCACATCTACCACTCTGCCCTCATCAATCCTCTTTGTTACTTCCTCAAAAAACTCAATCAAGTTCATGAGACATGATTTTCCACGCACAAAGCCATGTTGACTATCCATAATCAGTCACCCCAAAGCCACAGATTACAAACTGAGCATGCCCCTACACCACCTATTCAGTCACTCAGGATATCTCACTACCTTACTTCCATCTGATGCACCACTAACAGTTGTGCCAGCCACATTCATATTACTGAATCCCTTTTTGCAATCTAGGAAAAATTGGCCAATAGTAGGGCAAAGAGGGTGGTGGTGCAATGTGCAAAAATGCAAGGCAGAGATGTCAGAGGGCATTCAAATAAGCACAAATTGAGTGAACACTAAGAAAATAACCCAAGAGGCATCCTGTTCCAATGTATTAGATTGGTGCCTGTACCTGGGAGAACTGTAATGTATGTTGTCAGTGTGATCCAATGTGCAATATTGAGGTGGTAAGCTATTACGTACAAGTCTGAGATGTTTAATGGTGATGCAAGGCTAGTGTTTTTCCAATGTCAACCTCTGTAAATGGAGGTGCAGCTAGTTACTGCCCATAAAGCATGCCTTAGAGTTAGGGAATGCTGGAGAAGACACTGGTGAGCTACTATGTAACCAAAACGACTTTCGTGTTGGGAATGGACGTCATCTCATTCTCTGCTTGAGAAAATTACAAGTTGCATATTAATTAGGTCAGATTAAGTAATAATAAATATTAATACATGGAAATAGGCCCTCCCCCATTCACTGGCGAGATTCTCCTTCGGCTATTACGACCTCAAGCCAAAAATCAGATGTCTTTCTCTTGTTTTAAATTTTCTAAATTCATCATATCTTCCTAACTGTCTTGCCATTGTTCAAGTCATACAGGGCTGGGAAAAGTTTGCCCACTGTCTACTGATTTCTGTCAACAGCTTCATATTCTGCATTCTTCTATTAATTTAACCCAAGTGCATTATATGCTTAAATGGGCAAATACATACAGTGTCTTCAATATTGTAAGGCATCCCTAAGCAACAGGGCCCATTTATTTTTATCATAAGTTTTCAATCTACATACGTATTTGTAAAGTGCCTAGGACATGGCAGACAAATTGATCTTATTTGGGAAATGTGGGGACTTGATATTGAGAATGGATATTTTCCAGTTTTCTCTCATATGCTGGACAAGAAAGATGCTTCACTCAATTTTTCAGTAACAAACTGCAGAAAATAGCATTCAATTTGCTTTGCTTTGATTTGATTTATTATTGTCACATATACAGGGATACAGTGAAAGGTATTGTTTTGCATGCTATCCGGACAAATCATACCTTATAGATATATATTAGGATAATAGAACAGAATGCAGAATATAGTGTTACAGCTGCAGAGAAAGGGTAGAGAAAAATCATCTCTAATATATGAGAGATCCATTCACAAGTCTAATAACAGCAGGGAACAAGCTGTTCTTAAATCTTTTCGTATGTGTTTTTAAACTTTTCTGTCTTCTGCCCAATGGAAAAGAGTATGACCGGAGTAGGAGCGTCATTGATTATGTTGGTTGCATTCCCAAGGCAGCAGGAACTATAGACAGAGTCAATACAAGGAATGCTCTTTGTTGTGATGGACTGGGTTGCATTCGCAACTCTGTCATTTCTTGCGGGCTTGGGCAGAGCAGTTGCCATACCAAGTTGTGATGCATCCAGATAGGACGCTTTTCACAGTGCATCTATAAAAATTGGAAAGAGTCATTGTGGACTTGCCAAATTTCCTTAGCCTTCTGAGGAAGTAGAGGCATTGATGTGTTTTCTTAACTATAGTGTTGATGTGCTGGACCAGGATAGATCATTGGTGAGATTTACACTTTGGAACTCTGAATCTCTGGATCTCTGAAACTGTACACTGTGGAATCATTGACGAAGAAAATGGCAATATCAGAATGGCAACTGTAATGATAATAACTATCAGTACAAATGTAGATCAAGACTCTATGACTATAAAATATTGGAACAGACAACTATTCCTGCAAACTTTAGATAACTGACTGGAAGTAATTCACATTAGAACAGATGTCAACGTTTTTACAAATATGTGAACAATGTTGCAGATAAGAGGCCCAAGCATTTGGGAGCAAACCTGCCGAATACTCGTACCTTCCAATCCGACATTATTTGTCGGCAGATAAGAAGTGGTGCAACCTATCAACCTGCCTATATGCAGCAGCAGAGGGACAGTTCACGTAACATGCGAACTTTAATGCAAATCCAAGATCAAGATAGCAGGTATGTGTTTAATTTTTATTTGAATTTTATATTTGAATTACTTCATAATTATACACTCTTTTCCAGTGTCCAATTTCTATTCCGTAAATGGACATTGGCTGGTCCATCACACCAATTTTAACCGGTTGAAGGTTTGTTCTGTCAAACCATAATTAGATACCTATTGAAAAGTTAAATGTAAATGCATTCGAAATGTAAATTTATTCCCATGCATTGCGTCTTAGAAAAATATTTACAAAATACAACAACAATGTCTAAGAAGCAATTAATTCTTAATTGGCAAGAAATGCTGAACATTTTTATTTGAATAATGTTTCCTTCAAATATAAGAAGCATGCTTTATTTTCAAAGTTAGTAGCACCATTATGGAAGGATACAGAAATTCATACTCCAAATCCAAAAGCCATTTTGTTTTTTTTACTGCTCTGAGTATAACATCCAGTAAAAATTATTTATCAGTATTTTTAAAAGTAAAATGGTTTCTCTTGGAGCTTGCATTCAAGCCTTTTGCTTTAAGTATGCCATTTGAGGAATGTAGAAAAATATACATAGAAGTTTTTTTAGAGTTATACAGCACAGAAACAGACTCTCTGGTCCAACTTGTCCATGCCAACCAAGTATCCTAAGATAAACTAGTCCCAATTTGCCTGAATTTGGCTCATATCATTCCATACTTCTCCTATTCATGTACCTATCCAAAGTTCTTTTAAATGTTTTAACTGTACCTGCATCTACCACTTCCTCTAGTAGTTCATTCCACATATGAACCACCCTCTGTGTGAAAATGTTGCCCCTCAGGTGTCTTTTAAATCTTTCTCCTCTCACCTTAAAATTATTCTCTCTAGTTTTGAACTCCCCAACCCTAAGGAAAAGACCTATGCTAATTCACCTTACCTATACCCCTCATGATTTGATAAACCTCCATAAAGTCATCCCTCAATCTCCTATGCTCCAATTAAAAGGTTCCAGCTTATCCAGCCTCTCCTTGTAACTCAAGACCTGCAGTCCCAGTAACATCCTTGAAAGTCTTTTCTGCACCTCTTTGATTTAATAATATCCTTCCTATAACAGGGCAACTAAAACTATACACAGTACACCAAACGTGGCCTCGCCAACATCCCAACTCCTAAACTCTAAGCAATGAAGGCAAGCATGCCAACTGCCTTCTTTACCACTCTGAATAGCTGTGTCACAACTTTCAAAGAATTATGTACGTTGAACCTCTAGGTCTCTCTCTTCTACAACGCTTACACAACTGTGTAAGTCCTGTCCCAAATTCAACATTAAATAATAATTTAAATAGAATAATTGAAAGTCATTTTTGCAATATTATTTGTCTCGTGACTTTCAGCCAGTTAAAAATAATAGAAATAATAAGAAACATACGAGGCAAAGCGTAATACATAGAACATAGAACATTACAACGCAGTACAGATCCTTCAGCCCTCGAGGTTGCGCTGCCCTGTCATACCAATCTGAAGCCCATCCCATCTACACTATTCCATGTACGTCCATTTGCCTGTCCAATGACGACTTAAATGCACTTAAAGTTGGCGAATCTACTACCGATGCAGGCAAAACATTCCATACCCTTACTGCTCTCTGAGTAAAGAAACTACCTCTGACATCTGTCTTATACCTATCTCCCCTCACTTTAAAGTTGTATCCCTTTGTGTTTGCCATCCTCATACTTGGAAAAAGGCTCTCCCTGTCCACCCTATCTAACCCTCTGATTATCTTGTATGTCTCTATTAGGTCACCTCTCACCCTTCTTCCCTCTAACGAGAACAACCTCAAGGCCCTCAGCCTTTCCTCTAAAGACATTCCTTCCATATCAGGCAACATCCTAGTAAATCTCCTCTGCACCCTTTCCAAAGCTTCCACACCCTTCTTATAATGTGGTGACCAGAACTGTACACAATACTCCATGTGTGGCCGTACCAGAACTTTGTACAGCTGCAGCATAACCTCCTGATTCCGGAATTCAATCTCTCTATTAATAAAGGCCAAAACACTGCATGCCGTCTTAACAACCCTGTCAATCTGGGTGGCAACTTTCAGGGATCTGTGTACATGGACATTGAGATCTCTCTGCTCATCTGCACTCCCAAGAATCCTACCATTAGCCCAGTACTTTGCATTCCAATTATTCCGACCAAAGTGTATCACCTCACACTTGTCCACATTAAACTCCATTAGCCACTTCTCAGCCCAGCTCTGCATCCTATCAATGTCCTTGGCCTTTCAAGTTTGGTGCTTCAAAGACCTCCCCACTGCTCCTGTAACAACAAACAGACTTTATACACAGAGACAGTGACTAACACTGGGGTACAGAGGTGGGCATTACCTACCCATGGCCAGTAACTGCCCTTAACAGAGAATGAGTTGGCAAGAAGCAGTGACACTAAAAATAGATTGTCACAATTGGCCAAGGGGAAAAAATACTTGTTGGTTTTGTTGTCCCGAAACACAAGTCAGTGTTGGGACCAAGACCGATATCTTAGCTTCATCTTGTCACAATCTTTGGGAAGATTTCTAAGCTAGGAATGCTACGGCAAGTAACTCACCTCCTGACTCTCCAAAGCCTGCCCGCCATCTAC
Organism: Hemiscyllium ocellatum; assembly: GCF_020745735.1. Taxonomy (NCBI): domain Eukaryota; kingdom Metazoa; phylum Chordata; class Chondrichthyes; order Orectolobiformes; family Hemiscylliidae; genus Hemiscyllium; species Hemiscyllium ocellatum. The sequence goes on from NC_083408.1 coordinate 86,630,232, forward strand.
AAGGCACAAGTCTGGAGTGTGATGGAATACTCCCCACATCCCTGGATGGGTGCAGCCCCAACAACACTCGAGAAGCTTGACGCCATCCAGGGACAAAGCAGCCTCCGCTTGACTGGCACCACATCCGCAAATATCCACTCCCTCCCCCATCGATGCTCAGTAGCAGCAGTGTGTACCATCTACAAGATGCACTGCAGAAATTCACTAAAGATCCTCAGACAGCACCTTCCAAATCCACAACCACTTCTATCTAGAAGGACAAGGGCAGCAGATACATGGGAACATCATCCCCTGCAAGTTCCCTCCAAGCCGCTCACCTTTCCACATTGGAAATATATGGCCGTTCCTTTACTGTCACTGGGTCAGAATCCTGGAATTCCCTCCCTAAGGGCATTGTGGGTCAACCCACAGCACGTGGACTGCAGTGGTTCAAGCAGGCAGCTCACCTCCACCTTCTCAAGGGGCAACTAGGGACGGGGCGATAAATACTGGGCCCAGTCAGTGATGTCCCACGAGTGAATGAAAAGGATGCAGTCAAACAACTGGAGGATTGGTGACTCATCGGGAAGTGGACAGGACAAATCATGTATCATTGTACAACATATTGTCTCCACAGATAGGTAAACATGAACTCTGATTTATTTTGGCTTTTTTGTCAGAATTAGTTCACTTTGAAGATTTAATTTGCATGGTCAGCACATTTAGTTTTAGCATATTGAGTTTAATTGTAATGCAGTACATACTAAAAGAAAAATTCTCAGACTTGATTAAAAAGAAAATTTTCAAATCTTTGTCAAAGTTTGTTTGCAATGTTTGCTTTTTCTGTAATCAATTGTCACATTTGTTGGATATTTAACATGATGCAATTGAAATAAAGCAGGTTTTTTTGTTTAATCTCACTACTTTTTAGTGTAAAGAGGACAACAATACCAATTGTTGCAAAATTAGTTCAAATATTTGTTAAAATTAATTTGCATAATCAAAATATAAGCATGAATATTCATAATGTCTGTTCTGCATTTTTAATTATTTATGAAAATTAATTAGTTGAACATTTTAATTCATGAAAAGTAAAATTCATTGCTAATGGAAAGGTTTCTTCTAGGGTACACAACAGTAGTGCTTCAAAGCCATCTCAAATGTGACAACAGGACAGAAAACAATACGGACGTCTGGATATTCCTTTCTGAAGAGGCAGACAAACAACTTTGCAGACACCATATGTCCCTAACTTTATGCCTTGTTTATGAAATATTGATCCAGGCATTTTCTTTCAAAAACATTTTACATTTCTAAGGATGAGTTATTTTTTCTTTCAAAGTAACATTGTACTATTTTGTAAACAGTCCATAAGCCTATTTAAATACAGCAGTGGATTTATTTATTTCTGCATCGCTTGTCAGTTTCTTCTCAAGGTTCAGGTATGCTGAATTTAACATTTTGTATGAGTTAACTATTATGTAAATTGTCTACATTTAAAGACTTACATTGAAACTAAGTTGGTACATAGAAAACCTTCTCAGATGTAAAAGGCATATGAAATAAATGTATTTATCATCCATAGGAATGCTCCAAAAAATGTCATCTGTTGTGTCCATCACTACATTACTTAACAAGACTTCGCTGTAACTTTTTTTCCTTGAGAATTTAATTGACATAATTTACATTCATCAAAGAACGTTTGTTTGCACTTTTGGTGAAGTATACACTTCATTGACTTTTATAATTCAGTATGGAAATAACTGCAGTCAGTTTTACATGAGCAATGATAGCTTAATGCTGAGCTAATATCACAGAATATTGTGTAAAATACTCAGTTGAAACTATTTTAGTTGACTGTTAAAAATTCTTAAATCATGCAAAAGTGGAAGCAGTTACAACATTGATTACTTTTGTTAGTTACCATGTAAAGATAAGTTTGTATTTGCTAACATTTAAGAATCATTAAGCAATAACTGGTATTGCTCAGTAGTCTACTCCATTAATTAGTTATTTACTTGCAATCTCAAATACTGTATATTACTTTAAATGCCCCATAAATGTAATCCTATTTTGTTAAAGGTGTACAAAGATGGATTTAGAACTGCTTATTAAAATGACAATTTACAGTGATTACAATTAATGTTAAGTATGTCTTGATGACATTGAAACATTGTTCCGTATTTCTCAAAGGTATTGCAAAAACATTTGTAAATACTATATTTTTGTATAACAAATTTGTATTTCTATTTCAAGTTGTTCCACAATAAGAGTAAATGTTATTGAACATCAGTACAAAATTGAAATTGTTTAATGTCTCATTGCACTTTTTTGAACTTACACATTTTGAAAACTGTCACTTCCCAAGAAGTCCTCATAGTCTAGTCAAATGTGTTGTGTGATTTTACGAAATCATATTTACACAGTATTATCTACACCCAGTCGCTTTTCTTACCTTCATTCTGTAATTAATTTTTTTCTTCAGTTTCATTTTGAAGTGAAAACAGTACAGATGCCTAATAATCTATTTATACCCAAACATGGTAGACTGCTATTTTTATTTGTTTTAAAAGTTATTATGCAGCATCTAATGTGTAGTTTCAAAATCAATTAAAAACATAGCACTATAAGGATAATTTAATCTCAAAATATATTTGGATTAAGTGCATTTGCAATCAATAAAATGTTTCAGTTACATTCCACTAGACTATTGCATCATACACTGAATTAGCAAAAGTCTTCCCAGATCTTGTTAGTGACGCATTTTTCTCCCCAACATTTGATGTGAAATATTCAATGAATTTCTAAGCTTCATGCATTGAACTGTGAATTAAAGCACTCAGACCCTTATTCATTTTTGAGCATGTGAACTTGTCTCCTATGTTATATAAAATTGCAGTTATTTCAGTTCAAGGGAAGAATTGTATTTTTGAAAAAATTGTTATAAAGAAGGTCCAAGCTATTAAATATTGCAAACAAATATTTGTACCAGTTTCACTTCAGGTGAGTAAATGTTAAAACTGTCATCCTTTTATCTTTTCTCTTTTCACATATAGCTCTGGACTGTATTTTGTATTAGTTTCCAGTTTTCCCCACTCACCCTAGTAGTTAATGTGCATTTATTTATTAGAACTTTATTCAATATTAAACTCTGACAGATTTTGAATTTGGGTTTCTTTAAGTTGTTTTATACTGCCACAATGAACTAGGCTTTGTGATTAGCTAACACTAGTTACTTTTTCCTCATCTGTAAAATGTAAGATCTTTATTTTAAAATGATCATGACTGTATCCTTAAATATTTTATAATAAATGGTGTTTCTCTATTTTGAGAATTCTTACTAGCTAGTAGTAATCGTGTGATTTTTAAGTGCTGTCACATTTTACAATTTTATTAACTACTCGTGATCTTGCGATCCTGCAAACATTATCACGTTCCGGAGACCTTACGGCAAGCAGTTGACTTATCAAATGTTTTGACCAGTGTCACTGCGAGGTGAGTTGAAAATAATTTTTTAAATTCTTGGGGATTTATGTGGTGAGTGGGTTACATGTAGAAAGGGCAGGAAATACCAGCTAATCATAATGACTGCTCAGTCTTGAGTGGAGCCACTCCCATTATTAAACACAATTCTCCCACAGCTATTCATTCTCTTGGGAGAATGAGAAAAAGTACTTCACCTCTGGGCCTCGGATACAAGATGAAAACCTTTAGCAAGTGTCTGTAAGGGTTTGTATTTAATCCTGCATTAACAAATTATCTTAAGACCATTGCACTCTTAAATTATTATGCCTGAAGTTGGGATGACTGCATAACCCACCATGAGTATCATGTTTGTGAAGGTTTGTCCTTGAGGAGCCCAAAAGAATTATTTTTAGATTTCAAAAATTAATAAGTGAAATCACAGTGAATATTTGGCGTTTTGTCATTAGTGTAATCTGACCTTTTTCATTTAATAGTGCAGATGATTTTAATTAACCTTCAGTAAATAAAGACGGCTATGACTGCTAATTTTGCACAACGGCTTTGATTAAAATTAGTAATCGAAGTGGTGCTAATAAAAGTAAAGATTCAGAAATATCAAACAAAAATGTGTCTATGTTTTGAAATAAACAACTTGGCTCTTTTCATTTGGTTGAGATTATGGATTCTGCATTTCTAATTAATTTTGGCATTTATATTCCAAGGTAATTCATGGTCAAAGATCTTTATTTAAATTTCACCAATTATTTGAGAAGAAATGAATATTATTTCTATTTACATCTCACCTAATGAGCATCAGTGCTGGTAAAATTTCTATTTGCATAAAAGTAATAGAATATTAATAGTGCTGTTTTGAAAATTGCACCAATGTAAAAGGCTTTTTTGAGATTTCCAGTGTGTTTGACAGGATTGTTTAAATCTGTTATGTAATGAAATAGAAAGCAACAGGCAGTACCACTTTTTCTACAATATCAATCTCTTAATTTCAATTATCTTTTTAATCTGGTGGGTTGTTTTAAGAAAACACTTCCTTCCTTGTATTCTTAATTTTGGATACAATTTTCTATGTGTAAGAGATATCTTTCAAAGATTATGCAAGTTTTGGATATAGGTTTGCTTACTGAGCTAGAAGGTTCATTTTCAGACGTTTCGTCACTATACTAGGTAACATCTTCAGTGAGTCTCCGAATGAAGCACTGTTGGTGTAGCCCACTTCCTATTTATATGTTTGAGTATCCTAGGGTTGGAGATGTCATTTCATGTGGTGACATCATTTCCTTTAGTGATGTACAGAGCGCCACCCACGAACAGCTATATGTCCTGCACGAGTGCCTAAGGGGAGATTTAAATTTGTATTTAAATCTCCCCTTAGCACCACACTAGCCACAAGAATAGCAGAGCAAAACGGCCGCGGAATGCTTAGAAAAATGATTAATAATGCCCACAACAGGCTCCATAAATATAACCAGGTAAGTTTGAGCCAAAAATCTTTACTCACTAATGCAACAGACCATGAATGGACAGACACAGTACAACAAGCCATAGATGTTAGACAGCGACAAACACAGAAAATGAACAAACTAAACCTGCAGAAAAAAAATCGACAAACTTACACAAAATAACAACGCTGACAACACAGAAGCATGGATAAAATATTTATCTGACCAACCCTTAACAAACACTGAGATAGCTGTCTTAGTGAGAGGATTAAATTACAACTTTCAGGATACGGACAAGAAAGATTTCTTAGCAGCATTAGAAACCACCCTGAAAGACAACCAACCCACAGAAGAAACCCAGCAAACCATCAGACAGGCAGTTGCATCAACATTAAGCAGGAACAGGGAAGGAAACACACTCAATAGACAACAAAGGAAAGCACTAAAAAGACTTTAAAAAATTAAAACATAATTATCCCAACTGCAGATAAAGGATGCTTGACAGTCATCTTAAATCAAAGAGACTACATTGAGAAAGCAAATGCACCACTTGCAGATACCAACACTTACTAACAAGTGGCATTAGACTGACCCCACAACTAGAGAACCGAATTGCAGTCCTTCTCAAAAAACCTCAGAAATCTGGAGTAATAAATAAGACCAACTTCAAAGAATGAAACCAGACGGAACCAACACACCACACTTCTACAGATTACCCAAAATTCACAAACCAGGAGCCCCCCTCAGACTCATAGTCTTGCTACCTGGAACATCATCTTACACATTGGCCAAGGAGCTATGCCAGAGACTGAAACACTCAATAGAAGACTCACGCCACTCCAAGCACTCCGCCCAAGAATTCCTGAAGACCATTAAAGACACCAGATAGGAGTTAAAGAACTCCTCACCTACGTTCGGGACACCACCCACGCCCTCCACCTCTTCCATGATTTCGCTTACCCGGCCCCCAACATCTTCATGATGGACATCCAGTCCCTATACACTTCCATCCGCCATCACGAAGGCCTCCAAGCCCTCCGCTTCTTCCTCTCCCACTGACCCAACCAGTACCCTTCCACTGACACCCTCCTTTGACTGACTGAACTGGTCCTAACTCTTAACAACTTCTCCTTCCAATCCTCCCACTTCCTCCAAACCAAAGGAGTAACCATGAGCACGTGCATGGACCCCAGCTATGTCTGCCTCTTCATCGGATATGTGGAACAGTCCATCTTCCACAGCTACACTGGCACCATCCCCCACCTTTTCCTCCACTATATCGATGATTGTATTGGCGCTACCTTGTGCTCCCATGAGGAAGTTGAACAGTTCATCCACTTTACTAACACCTTCCACCCCGACCTCAAATTTACCTGGACTGTCTCAGACTCCTCCCTCCCCTTTCTAGACCTCTCCATTTCTATCTCGGGCGACCAACTCAACACAGACATTTACTACAAACCAACCGACTCCCACAGCTACCTAGATTACACCTCCCACCCTGCCCCCTGTAAAAACGCCATCCCATATTCCCAATTCCTTTGCCTCCACTGCATCTGCTCCCAGGAGGACCAATTCCACTACCGAACAACCCAAATGGCCTCCTTCTTCAAACACCACAATTTCTCCTCCGACGATGCTTTCCACTTCCTGCACCTCTGCCCTTGAACCCCGCCCCTCCACCAGGACAGAACCCCACTGGTCCTCACCTTCCACCCCACCAACCTCCGGATACATCGTATCATCCTCCGTCATTTCTGCCACCTCCAAACAGACCCCACCACCAGGGATATATTTCCCTCCCCACCCCTATCAGCGTTCCAGAGAGACCACTCCCTCCTCAACTCCCTCATCAGGTCCATACCCCCCACCAACCCAACCTCCACTCCCAGCACCTTCCCCTGCAATCGCAAGAAATGCAAAACTTACGCCCACACCTCCCCCCTCACCTCCCTCCAAGGCCCCAACAGATCCTTCCATATCCATCGCAAATTCACCTGCACCTCCACACACATCATTTATTGTATCCGCTGCAATCGATGTGGTCTCCTCTACATTGGGGAGACAGGCCGCCTACTTGCGGAACATTTCAGGGAACACCTCTGGGACACCTGCACCAACCAACTCAACCACCCTGTGGCTGAAAACTTTAGATCCCCCTCACACTCCACCAAGAACATGCAGGTCCTTGGCCTCCTCCATCGCCAGACACTGGCAACACTATGCCTTGAGGAAGAGTGCCTCATCTTCCGCCTAGGAACCTTCCAACCACACGGGATGAATGTAGATTTCTCCAGCTTCCTCATTTCCCCTCCCCTCACCTTATCTCAGTTCCAACCCCTGGATTCAGCACCGCCCTCTTGACCGGCAATCATCTTCCCGACCTCACCGGCCCTACCCCCTCTCCAGCCTATCACCCTCACCACCTTCCATCTATCGTATTCCCAGTGCCCCTCCCCATCCCGTTCCCCCCGCACCTTTTATCTCAGCCCGTTTGGCACACCAGCCTCATTCCTGAAGAAGGGCTTATGCCCGAAACATCGATTCTCCTGCTCCTCAGATGCTGCCTGCCCTGCTGCACTTTTCCAGTACCACACTTTTAAGGCTGGTCTCCAGCATCTGCAGTCCTCACTTTCCCCAGAAACCCTAGCCACTCTCCCTACATCAAAGACATCTCTGAAATGACTGCCAGCCTCCTCAGACCCCTTGGCATCATGGTAGCCCTCAAATCCACCAACACACTAAAACAGCAGCTAATGAAATTGAAAGACCCTATACAGGCAACAGACAACAAGCAAAACCAATGTCATTTACAAAATACTTTACAAGAGCTGTAACAAACACGACATTGGATGAACAGGCAGAAAACTAGCCACCAGGATACATGAACATCAATTGGCCACAAAATGATATGGCTCATTCTCACTAGTATCTTTACATACAGATGAGAAAGGACACCACTTTGACTGGGACAACACATTCATCCTAGAACAAGCCAAACAGAGACATGCACGAGGATTCGTAGGCATGGCATTCCAATCGGAACTCTATCAACAAACACATCGACTTGGATCCCATTTACCACCCCTGAGAAAAAGAACAGGAAATGATGTCACCATAGGAAATGATGTCACCACAAGAAATGACATCAACAACTTTAGGAAACTCAAACATATAAATAGAAAGCGGGCTACACAACCAGTGTTTCATCCAGAGGCTCACTGAAGATGTTACCTAGTATAGAGATGAAACGTCTGAAAATTAGCCTTCCAGCTCAGCAAACAAACCTACATGCAGAACCTCAACCTGAGCTACAAATCTTCTCAAAACCCATTTTGCAAGTTTCATTGAAAACATTATTTTCTTCCATCCTTTATCATATTGCAATGATTAATTTATAGATTTTAAGAATTCACATTTGTATTTAAGATGCCAAATAGAGGCTAATGAATGAGGTGAAATCAGGTAAAGCTATAGGATACGTAATTTGTAAATTTATAAAATAATAGAATCCTTACCATGCAGATAGAAACCATTTGGCCCATCAAGTCTGCACTGACCATCCAAAGAGCATCCTGTCCAGTCCCAAACTCCCCATCCTGTCCCTGTAATGCCACATTTATCGTGATTAATCCATCCAGCATACATATCCATGGACCTCACAGGGTAATTTAGCATGGTCAGTCCTCCTCACTTGCATATCTTTGAACTGTGGGAAGAAACCAGAGCACCCAGTGAAAACCCAAGCAGGAGAACATGCAAACTTGCCCAAGGCTGGAATCAAATAGAGATCCCTGGTGCTGTGAGGCAGCAGTGCTGATCACTGTGCCACCGTACCACTCTTAATTAATTGGTTGAAAGACAGAAAGTAGTGAATACTGATGAAAGGTCATCATCAACTTGAAATGTTTCTTTCCACAACTGCTGCCTTACATGTCGAGTGCTTTGTTCACTTTTTAAAAAAATTTTAGATTTCTGGCATCTGCAATATTTTGTTTTTCTTTAAAGCAGAAAGTGTTTGGAACAGCAGTAAGTCAGCAGTCAGGGCCCACTCGGCTAAGTGGTAGGACTGTAGACATGGATTACTTGTGATATAATCAAATAGCAACAATAACTAACTTGAAAAAATGAATTATAATGGACTTAATAATTCAATTATTTTCAATAAATTAACTGTAAGGTGTTAAATTTTGCAAGGAAAATGAAGGTGGACACATGGAAAATAAGAATCAAAAGAGAGTAGAAAACCAAAGTTGCTGAGGTGTACAAATGCCAGCATTACATGAGCATCTATACAGGTTAATAAGGGCATCTTAAAAAACAAAAAGGAAAACCAAGTTGTGGGTTCATTAATGAAGGGGTAGAATTGACAAATAGAGAATTGTCAGACAACACTTTGACTGCTGTGTATTGTTCTAGTTCTGAAATTCTAAAAAGGATATAGAAGCACTGTAATAGGTGCATAAAATTAATAGGATAGATGCGATAAATAATCTTGCATTTCTATTAGGAAAGGGTGAATGAGGTGAGTCAATTCCCGTGATAAGAGAAGACTGAGTGGTGTCCTAAGATCTTATTAAATATGATAAAGGCCATTGTCCTGAAATGCTAAATCTGTTTCCCTCCACAGATATTGCCTGACTGTTTGCATTTTTCCTGTGTATACATGCGCAAGATTTATATGGCTAAGCCCTGGAATGAGCTGGGGTCAAGCAAGGCTATGTCTTTGCACAGATGCTTTTCACAACCGTTTTGCAAAATGCAAATCTTTGACCAACTGTGTCTTTTTTCAGCAATATTCAACTTAGGTACTACCAAACAATAACCAAATAATTTTCTAAGCCAGGTCTGAGCAATACAGGGAAGAAATATCTTCTCACCACCACATATCCTGAGACCTTAACCTCTTGTTCTGGATCCCCAGGCCAAGGGAAGCATTCAGTCTGGCCAGTCCTGTCAGAACTGTCAGATGAAATCCCCTCTCATTCTTTGAATGTCCAGTGAATACAGGCCCAGCTGTCCCAGTCTCCTCTCATACTACAAACCTGATATCCCAGGACTCCGTTGTATGAACAGTTGCTGTACTCCTCTGTGGCAAATATATCTTTTCTTGGGTAAGGAGAGCAAAACTACACACAGTACTCCAGTTGTGGTCTCACCCAGCCCCTTTACAGCTGAAATAAGTCTTCTTACAGCTGTACTCAAACCCTCTTGCTTATATATTCCATCTTTATTATCTGTATAGTAACATTGAATAGATTTTGTTACCTCATTCTGCTTTCCATAGAAATATTCTTATTTCTGAAGAGGGCTGACATTTTTGTGAAGGTTTTTTTAAGCCTTATGCACTTGCTGGTATATTGTTGCTGTTAAATTACCCAGATAAGAATATGATTCTATTTTATTTCTTTCTACTCTACTGTAATTTTCCATCTAGGTACAATTCTTTTCTTTGATATTAGCATGCATACTATTTGAGGCAGTTTAATGATAATCCATATCTGTTACTGTTCATTACATTTGGTCCAGAAGTTTTTGTAAATCTTCCTCTGTGAACATCATAAGACAGTCAGCCTTATTGGGCACAGTATCAAAACCATACCAAGAGTCATCATGTGAGCGTAAGTCAGAAGCGATATTCGTAGAATCCCTATAGTGTGGAAACAGGCCTTTCAGTCCAACAAGTCCACACTTATCCTCCGAGGAGTAACCCACCCAGACCCATTCACCCTACCCTATACTTACCCCAAACTAATCTACCTAACCTACACATCCCTGAATACTATGGGCAATTTAGTACAGCCAATTCACCTAACCTGCACATCCTTTGGACTATGGGAGGAAACCGCAGACACTGAGAGAATGCACAAACTCCAAACAGACAGTCACCCAAGGCTTGAATTGAACCCAGGTCCCTGGTACTGTGAGGTAGCAGTGCTAACTACTGAGCCACCATGAGTTCATTGAAAGAAAAGGAACATGATGTGAAACATTTATTTAAGAAACAAAATAGCAAGAGCAATGGAAGATCAAAAGGTTCTGCACCTAGGTAACACCACACCACTTGACCGAATAAGACACAAATAGTTGTTTCAAATGTTCCTTCAGCTGAATGCATAAGGGAAAGATTTAAGACTACTTTAAAACTTATATTAGAACCAAACAGCAAGAACCTGAACAAACAATGATAGTGATTACAGCTTTAAAAGGGTATTGCAATAAGATTATGTTCTGCCTCCAGATTTTTTCAACCTTTATAGTGAAATTAGTATGAGGCATCAATCAGAGTTAGCAGGATGTTTTGTAGGTGGACCAAATATAACCGGTGATATGTGCACACAATAATAGAGGAAAATATTTCCAATGTATGTACTATACTACTTCTACAACATTTTACTTTCTTTGTTATAATTTTGCTATCATTCATCCCATCAGTACATTCTGTTCTGACTAGTTATTTACTAACACTTTGTAAACAATTGAATTTTTATAAGGTTAGAAAATAATAAAACCCTGAGAGTGGAAATCATTATGTGTGAACATCAGAAATTATGCTTGATTCTAGGAGTACTCAGGAGACTGAAGTTGGTCTTGATTACCACTCATCTACAACAAGGAATCACAAATATGTGCAGTAATTTAAGGTATTGAAAATCCTTTCATGTTTTGTCTTCATTTTACTCTAATTCTATGATCTTTGCGTTTAGTGAAGTATATGTGGTGGAGAGCTCAATCAACCCTGATAGTGCGTCCTTGTTCTTGCAGAAACAGAAGGTAAAGTTTTGATGAACTGAGATTAGAAAGAATGGCCTGAAACAGTACATGTTCAAGACTGGTATTTTTCATCACAAGCTACAAATGCCTAAAAAAAGTATGATATAGAGGTGCCAGTATTTGACTGGGGTGGACAAAGTTAAAAATCACACAACACCAAGTTATAGTCCAGCAGGTTTATTTGGAAGTACTAGCTTTCAGAGCACTGCTCCTTCATCAGTTGACTAGTGGGACAGGATCATAAGATCCACTAGTTACCTGATGAAGAAGCAGTGCTCTGAATGCTAGTACTTCCAACTAAACCTGTTGGACTATAAACTGGTGTTGTGTGATTTTTAACTAAGAAAGTGTATTCATTTCCAAGTATTGGTGTTTTTTTAAACAGGTTTTTCCTCAAATTGCTGTAAAATCAAATGACATGTAACAATGGTTATAAAAATAGTTCTTATAAAGCGTTAAGTGTTAGTATATATTTCAGAAGGTTGCAGCGTTTTCAATAACAAACTGACTTTTCTCTTTAAAACTTGTACAAATCTATCTTTTGAAGAAATATGTTCGATAGCCATGCCTCTGGTTGTCTAGGCCATAGAATCTGAAATGCTTTTCCTAATCCCCATCTCTCTTCTTCTCTTAAGAACTTCTGAAAATCTGACATCATTTGATCACCTTTTTAATATTTTCCTAGGGAACTTGGTGTCAAATTGTATTTGATAATTCTCTTATGAAGCACTTTGGAATGTTTTACTACATTTAAAGTACAATACAAATACACATGTTCCTATCTAAGTTACTAATACTTGCTGTTGACCTTTGTTCTTTTTCAGAATTCCAGATCCTCATAACGTAACAGGTAAACTCAATTAGTTTTAATATTGTGATGTTCCATATTGCTGCTGCACTAAGGTACAGGATATAGGAACTACAGCCGCGATGCAGTAGAATAACTAATCAAAAAGAGGTACCTAAGACAGATTAACATAAGAAATACAAAAGCATACTTGCTGAAGAGTTTCTAGTCTCTGACCTATGTTTAGGGTCACAGAGAGCTTTAAAGTTCATATAGAATGCAAAGAGGTCCTTCAGCCCATTATATCTATACTAGTCACCAACAATGCTAATCCCATTTTCTAACACATGTATGTCTTTCAGCCAGTATTCTTTTTTAACCAAGAGAGTTGCGGATATCTGGAAATCACTGCTAAAAGGGTAAGACAGGTAGGAACCCTCAAGACACTTGAGATATTTAGGTGAACACATGAAATACCTTGGTATAAAAGGCCAAGTGCTGTAAATGGGATTAGGATAGAGAAACAGGGAAGGAGAACAGATGTGTAGATAGAGAGATGATAGAATCACGGGGTTCAAAGAGAGTGAGTGAAACAGAGGCAGAAATTTGAATGGTGAGAAACAGAGGGAGGAAAAGAATGGGATAAACAGTGGAGAATAACGGGGGATGAATGAAGATGGGGGAAATATTAAGAAGCACAGTTAACCAGGTATTTTATGCTATTGGTTCATTTCACAGAGCAAATTGGGACCTGTGCCAATCCTTGCCACACAATTGCATCCAGGATGTCACTGATACTGTTTTACCTGGATCACAATTGTTCATACCCTTTCCCCATTGTAAGGAGAGTTAAGCAGCTGTGCCAGTAGAATTGCCCAGCATGCTGACATCCTCAAGTGCAGGGCACTATAGCCTTCGGGCCTAACAGAGATATTTACTGTGAGATATGGACTACCCTCGCCATGGCTGATTATACCTTTACAAAACTTTTAAACTGACACACAAAAAAGATACAATGCTGGCCACATTACCACCAAGGATGTCTAAGAATGCAGTTTTGATGCCTGCACCATTTTGGCAGGGCCTTGCAGTCTAGCCCAGTGTAGCTTGTGTGCTTTTCACAACTGGAGCTGACAAAATGGGGTGTCCTGGATAATGAAGAAATAGGGAATTGTTAGTTATTTTCTGATGTTGAAGATAAGAATAAAGATCAGGACATTGACCCCAAGGGTCATCCAAGAGTGAATTGAAGAGTAATGAATTGTTAAGCACAAGAAGTGAGAGAGCACCTAATTTAACTTGTTTCCAGGACATAAACTATTATTTATAGACATAGAGACAACATTTTGTTAGTTATATAATAAGCAGCCCCTGTTTAGTCCAGTGGAATCTTTGGGTGATTCCACATCCGAAGGTCTACACTTTACAGCTCCTGGCCATGAGGGAAAAAGCAGCAGTTTGTGAGACAGTACACTAATATAGCATGGAGCTAAGCTTAGGTTGCTCTTATGACATCACCCAAGATGTGATATCAGAGTGTTGCAGAGTGAAGTCTCTTGTGACAGGTCGCAGGATAAAAGGACTCCCCGTGGCATCTCCTGTAGGTTCTTCTATCAATGGTCAGCATTAATCATTTCTGAGTCTGCATAGAGTGCTAAGTTGACCTAAAATGCTTCGTAGAAGTAGTTTGTTGAACTTGTGAGAACTTTATGTACCTTTCTATGGCAGGTCGTTGCATTCTGAGGAAGAATGGACAAGTGAACTGCTATTGTTTGTCTCCTGGTCTTGAATGGCAGTACACTCCCTTGAAAAGTTGATAGTTGAAATGAACCTTTCCCTGCAGGAATGTGTGGAATCTTCACTGATTCTGTACTCCCACTGGTAAGGTGTGTTAAGTGTGTAATGTTGTATGCAACATGGATCCTAGCATGATCCATGCACATTGCATTTAGCCTCAATATTGTCCACATTAGAATGAAATTCCTTGGCTTGCAGTCATCAACATCGCTAGTGAAGGAGCCTTATTTCTGAGGCTATCTGCTGTCAAGGAGTTGATTGCTTGTGAGAGATGAGTAATGCTTGATTATTAAAACATTTTTTCATACTTGGGATGTCTGAAGAGGCTGCTTATCTCTTATCTGGGTGCAACTTAACCGAGTCCAACAACCATAAAAGCACCAGAGTAGACATTTGAAGAGTGCAAGTGAACATGTATTTACAAAGGTGAAAAATGATTTAAAATTATATATAACCCAATGTCACCAATGTGCTATTTGGCGAAAGTGAGGACTGCCGATGCTGGAGAGTGTGGTGCTGGAAAACTACAGCAGGTCAGGCGGCATCCAAGGAGCAGGAGAATTGACGTTTCGGGCAAAAGCCCTTCATCAGGAATGGGGCTGGGAGCCTCGGGGGTGGTAAGATAAATGGGAGGGGGATGGGGCTGGGATTGGGGGTAAGATAGCTGAGAGTGTGATAGGTATACGGAGGTGGGAAGGAAGATGGACAGGTAGGACAGGTCTTGAGGGCAGTGGTAAGTTGGAAGGCTGGAACTGGGATAAGGTGTGGAAGGGGAAATGAGGAAACTGGTGAAATCCACATTGATGCCATGGGGTTGGAGGGTCCTGGGATAGAAGAGGAGGCGGAAGTCGAGGTGTTCTTCCTCAAGGTGTTGGGTGGTAAGGGAGTGGCAATGGAGGAGGTCCAGGACCTGCATGTCCTTGGCAGAGTGAGAGGGGAAATTGAAATTGAAATTGGCCGCAGGGTGATGGGGTTGGTTGGTGCAGGTGTCCCAGAGATGTTCTCTGAAGCACTCTGTGATTAGGAGTCCTGTCTCCTCAATATAGAGGAGATCGCATCGGGAGCAATGGATACAGTATGTACACGTGTGGAAGTGCATGTAAAACTTTGATGAGTGTGAAAGGCTCCTTTGTGGCCTTGGATGGAGGTGAGGGGGTTGGCGGGGAGGTATAGCACAGGATTTGCAATTCCTGTGGTGGTAGGGGAAATGCTAGGAGGGGAGGGTGAGTTGGTGGTGGGGGGGGTGGGATGGTGGAGGGGAGTGGGGGGCTAGGACCTGACGAAGGAATCACAAAAGGAATGGTCATTATGGAAAGCGGTTTGGGGTAGGAAGGGAAATATATCCCTGATGTTGGGGTCTGTTTGTAGATGGCAGAAATGCCAGAGGATGGTGTGATGTATACAGCGGTTGATGGGGTAGAGGCTGAGGACCGGAGGTTTTGTCCTTGTTGCAGTTGGAAGGGTGGGGGTTCAAGGGCGGAGGTGTGGGAAGTGGATGAGATGCGCTGGAGGGTATCATCGACCAGGCGGGAGGGGAAATTGCAGTCTTTAGAGAAGAAGACCATCTGGTGTGTTCTGTAGTGGAACTGGTCCTCCTGAAGCAGATGCAGTGGAGGCAGATGAATTGGGAATAAGAGTTAGCATTTTTACAGGAGGCAGGGTGGGAGGAGGTGGGTTTATAGAAGATGTCAGTGTTCAGTTGGTCACCGTTGATGAAGATGGAGAGGTCCAGGAAGGGGCAGGAGGTGTCTAAGATGGTGAATTTAAGGTCGGAGTGGAATGTGTTGGTGAAGTTGATGTACTGTGGGAGTACAAGGGGGCGCCAATGCTGTCATCAATATAGCGGAGGAAAAGATGGGGAATGGTGCCGGTGTAACTGCGGAAGATGGACTGTTGCACGTAACCAATAAAGACACAGGCACAGCTGGGGTCCATGCAGGTACCCAAGGCTACCTCTTTTGTCTGGAACAAGTGGGAGGATTCAAAGGAGAAATTATTGAGGGTGAGGACCAGTTCAGCCAAATGAATGAGAGTGTCAGTGGGAGGGTACTGGTGGGGACGTTAGGAGAGGAAGAAACGGAGCACTTGGAGGCCCTGGTCACGGTGGATGGAGGTGTATAGGGACTGGATGTCCATGATGAAGATGAGATGTTAAGGGCCAGGGAAACAAAAGTCTTAGAGGAGGGTGAGGGGGGTGTCCCGAATGTATGTGGGGAGTTCCTGGATGGAGGTGTATAGGGACTGGATGTCCATGATGAAGATGAGATGTTAAGGGCCAGGGAAACAAAAGTCTTAGAGGAGGGTGAGGGGGGTGTCCCGAATGTATGTGGGGAGTTCCTGGACCGGGAGGTTAGGACAGTATCAAGGTATGTGGAGATGAGTTCGGTGGAACAGGAACAGGCCGAGACAATGGGTTGGCCGGGGTAGTCAGGCTTGTGGATCTTGGGGAGGAGGTAAAACCAGGCGATACAGGGTTCCCGAACTATGAGGTTGGAAGATGTTGGTGGGAGATTCCTCTGTGGTGATGAGGTTGTGTATGGTCTGGGAGATGATGGTTTAAGTGATGGGAGGTGAGATCGTAGTAGAGGAGGCAGTAGGAGGAGCTTTCTTCGAGTTGGTGCCTGGTTTCAGCAGCGTAGAGGTCAGTGTGCCAAACTACCACTGCGCCCCCCCCCCCCCACCACCAATCTTGTCCGCTGGTTTGATGGTGAAGTTGGGGTTGGAGGGAAGGGAGTGGAGGGCTGCGTGTTGTAAGGGTGAGGGGTGGTGGACAGGTTGAGGCTGTCAATGTCCCAGCAGTAGTTGGAAATAAAAAGATAAAGGCAGATAACAGACTGGCACGGGGTGTCCAGGTGTGTGTTGGAGGCAGACACAGGGGTCCTCAGACAATGGGTGGGAGTCTTGATGGAAAAAGTAAGCTGGGAGGCGGAAGCGATGGAAGAAATGTTCGATGTCACAATGTGTGTTGAATTCATTGATCCGGCAGTGGAGGGGGATAAAGGTAAGGCCTTTGCTGAGGACTGATCATTCGTCCTCAGTAAGGGGGAGGCCTGAGTGGATGGTGAAAACTAGGCAGGGCTGAGAGCTAGGACCTGGTATAGGGCTGGAGCTGGGAATATGGGTGGAGACTCTAACTTGAGTGGGTGTGATATTAGAGGCACCGGGGTTGACCTCATTTACGGAAGTGATCCTCACCCAGGGCTCTGAAGAGTGTGGCGGAGGTGGTGATCCGTGGGAGGGGCGTGTCGTAGGCAATTCTGTCGGCAGTGTTCAGGTGAGTGCCGTCAGTGGGGGCAGACGTGGTTGCGACGGTACCCACTACAGGGGCAGAAGTGGCTGAGAGGCACCAATGTGCCGTTACTCATTTATTTCTTCCTTACCTTCCCACACAATCCAATTGCAATCCCAAATTCTGCAGCTAGGTGGAGGGAACTGGCTGTGTAATTGATCCTGTTGAGTATGAAAGATTTCAGCAGTTGTCGTTATGTGCATTTGGGTACAGAGGGTTGGACTCTACAGACCGATCCTGCCCAGATGTAGATGCAGCCTCCTCAGATGAAACTTCTGCAGGCCAAATGATCACAAGTACAGGGGTGGTGGTGGGTTCAGAATCTCTGCAGTGTCCTAAGCTACTGGGGTATTTTGTGTGGCTCTTCCTCCCAGTGCATGTCTGCTGACATCACCTGCCACCCTGAGACCAACGGGCAACCAGACTGGCTTCAAGATCTCTTGTATGATTTTTTTTAAAAGTGGTAACTAAGTGTGTAGATGAGGACAATGCCTTCCACACAGTCTATATAAACTTTAGCAGGTCTTTTGATAAGGGAGACTTCATGGGAGACTGATAGCAAGGGTAAGAGCTAATGGGATCCAAGGAAATAACCTATGAAATTCAAGGAAGTAAGAGTCCATAGGATCCAAGGAAATTTGGCAGACTCGATCCAGAATTAGCTGAGTGGTACAAAGCAGTGGGTGATAGTCAGGGCATGTTTTTGTGACTGGAGATCTCTGTCCAGTGGGGCTCTGCAGGTTTCAATGTTAGGGCCCTTGCAGTTTGTGGTTTTTATAAATGATTTAGATTTGAAATTGTGAGGGTTGATCAGTAAGTTTGCACTTGTTACGAAAATCGGTGGGGTGTTAAATAGTAAGGAAAATAGCCTTAGATTACAGGGGGATATGGACAGCTGATCAGAGGAAATGGAACTCAATCTTGATAAGTGTGAGGTGATGCACTTAGAATCATAGAGTCATAGAGATGTACAGCATGGAAACAGACCCTTCGGTCCAACCTGTCTATGCCGACCAGATATCCCAACCCAATCTAGTCCCACCTGCCAGCACCCAGCCCATATGCCTCCCTTAGTGGGCGGCACGGTGGCACAGTGGTTAGCACTGCTGCCTCACAGCGCCTGAGACCCGGGTTCAATTCCCGACTCAGGCGACTGACTGTGTGGAGTTTGCACGTTCTCCCCGTGTCTGCGTGGGTTTCCTCCGGGTGCTCCGGTTTCCTCCCACAGTCCAAAGATGTGCGGGTCAGGTGAATTGGTCATGCTAAATTGCCCGTAGTGTTAGGGGTAAATGTAGGGGTATGGGTGGGTTGCGCTTCGGCGGGTCGGTGTGGACTTGTTGGGCTGAAGGGCCTGTTTCCACACTGTAAGTCTAATCTAATCTAATCAAACCCTTCCTATTCATATACCCATCCAAATGCCTCTTAAATGTTGCAATTGTACCAGCCTCCACCACATCCTCTGGCAGCTCATTCCATACATGTACCACCCTCTGCATGAAAACGTTGCCCCTTAGGTCTCTTTTATATCTTTGCCCTTTCACCCTAAATCTATACCCTCTAGTTCTGGACTCCCCAACCCCAGGGAAAAGACTTTGTCTATTTATCCTATCCATGCCTCTCATGATTTTATAAACCTCTATAAGGTCTCCCCTCAGCCTCCGATACACCAGGGAAACAGCCCCAGCCTGTTGACCCTCTCCTATAGCTCAAATCCTCCAACATCCTTGTAAATCTTTTCTGAACCCTTTCAAGTTTCACAACATCTTTCCGATACCACCACCGAGGTCAGGCTCACTGGTCTATAGTTCCCTGGCTTGTCCTTACCACCCTTCTTAAACAGTGGCACCACGTTTGCCAACGTCCAGTCTTACGGCACCTCACCTGTGACTATCAATGATATAAATATCTCAGCAAGAGGCCCAGCAATCACTTCTCTAGCTTCCCACAGAGTTCTCGGGCACACCTGATCAAGTCCTGGGATTTATCCACCTTTAACCGTTTCAAGACATCCAGCACTTCCTCCTCTGTAATCTGAACATTTTGCAAGATGTCACCATTTATTTCCCTACAGTTTATATCTTCCATATCCTTTTCCACAGTAAATACTGATGCAAAATATTCATTTAGTATCTCCCCCATTTTCTGTGGCTCCACACAAAAGCCACCTTGCTGATCTTTGAGGGGCCCTATTCTCTCCCTAGTTACCCTTCTATCCTTAATATATTTGTAAAACCCCTTTGGATTCTCCTTAATTCTATTTGCCAAAGCTATCTCATGAACATCTCCGGGACACCTGCACCAATCAACCACACCGCCCTATGGCCCAACATTTCAACTCCCCCTCCCACTCTGCCGAGGATATGGAGGTCCTGGGCCTCCTTCACCGCCGCTCCCTCACCACCAGACGCCTGGAGGAAGAACGCCTCATCTTCCGCCTCAGAACACTTCAACCCCAGGGCATCAATGTGGACTTCAACAGCTTCCTCATTTCCCCTTCCCCCCACCTCACCCTAGTTCCAAACTTCCAGCTCAGCACTGTCCCCATGACTTGTCCTATCTGCCTATCTTCTTTTCCACCTATCCACTCCACCCTCCTCCCTGACCTATCACCTTCACCCCTCCCCCACTCACCTATTGTACTCTATGCTACTTTCTCCCCACCCCTACCCTCCTCTAGCTTATCTCTCCACGCTTCAGATTCTCTGCCTTTGTTCCTAATGAAGGGCTTTTGCCCGAAACGTTGATTTTGCTGCTCCTTGGATGCTGCCTGAACTGCTGTGCTCGTCCAGACCACTAATCCAGAATCTGGTTTCCAGCATCTGCAGTCATTGTTTTTACCTATCTCATGTCCCCATTTTGCCCTCCTGATTTCCCTCTTAAGTATACTCCTACTTTCTTTATACTCTTCTAAGGATTCACTCGATCTATCCTGTCTGTACCTGACATATGCTTCCTTCTTTTTCTTAACCAAACCCTCAATTTCTTTAGTCATCCAGCATTCCCTATAGCTACCAGCCTTCCCTTTCACCCTGACAGGAATATACTTTCTTGGATTCTTGTTATCTCATTTCTGAAGGCTTCCCATTTTCCTGCCGTCCCTTTCCCTGCGAACATCTGCCTCCAATCAGCTTTTGAAAGTTCTTGCCTAATACCATCAAAATTGGCCTTTCTCCAATTTAGAACTTCAACTTTTAGATCTGGTCTATCCTTTTCCATCATTATTTTAAAACTAATAGAATTATGGTCACTGGCCCCAACGTGCTCCCCCACTGACACCTCAGTAACCTGCCCTGCCTTATTTCCCAAGAGTAGGTCAAGTTTTGCACCTTCTCTAGTAGGTACATCCACATACTGAATCAGAAAATTATCTTGTACACACTTAAGAAATTCCGCTCCACCTAAACCTTTAACACTATCCCACTTGATGTTTGGAAAGTTAAAATCCCCTACCATAACCACCCTATTATTCTTACAGATAGTTGAGATCTCCTTACAAGTTTGTTTCTCAATTTCCCTCTGACTATTGGAGGGTCTATAATACAATCCCAATAAGGTGATCATCCCTTTCTTATTTCTCAGTTCCACCCAAATAACTTCCCTGGATGTATGTCTGGGAATATCCTCCCTTAGCACGAATGCTATCCCTTCTCAAAAATGCCACTCCCCCTCCTCTTTTGCCTCCCTTTCAATCCTTCCTGTAGCATTGTATTCTGGGACATTAAGCTGCCAGTCCTGCCCATCCCTGAGCCATGTTTCCGTATTTGCTATGATATCCCAGTTCCATGTACCTAACCATGCTCTGAGTTCATCTGCCTTCCCTGTTAGGCCCCTTGCATTGAAATAAATGCAGTTTAATTTATTAGTCCTACCTTGTCCCTGCCTGCCCTGACTGTTTGACTCACTTCTGTTCTCAGCTGTACCCGTCTCAGATCGATCTCTTTCCTCACTATCTCCCTGGGTTCCCCCCCCCACCTTACCACTTTAAATCCTCCCAAGCAGTTCTCGCAAATTTCCCTGCCAGTATATTAGTTCCCTTCCAATTTAGGTGCAATCCGTCCTTCTTGTACAGGTCACTTCTCCACCAAATGAGATTCCAATGATCCAAAAATGTGAATCCTTCTCCCATACACCAGCTCCTCAGCCATGCATTCATCTGCTCTATCCTGCTATTCCTGCCCTCACTAGCTCATAGCACTGGGGGTAATCCAGATATTACTACCCTTGAGGACCTCCTTTTTAAAATCCTACCTAACTCTCTGTAATCTCTCTTCAGAGTCTCAACCTTTTCCCTTCCAATGTCGTTGGTTCCAATGTGGACAATGACCTCCTGCTGGCCCCTCTCCCCCGCGAGAACATTCTGCACCCTCTCTGAGACATCCTTGATCCTAGCACCAGGGAAACAACACACCATTCTGCTTTTTCTCTGCTGGCCACAGAAACGTCTGTCTGTACCTTGAACTACAGAATCCCCTAACACAATTGATCTCTTGGAAGCCGATGTACCCCTCGTTGCATTAGAGCCAGTCTCAATACCAGAAATTTGGCTGTTTGTGCTATGTTCCCCTGAGAATCCATCACCCCCTACATTTTCCAAAACAGCATACCTGTTTGAAATGGGTATATTCACAAAAGACTCCTGCTCTAGCTGCCTACCTCTCTTACCTTTCCTGGAGTTAACCCATCTATGTGACTGTATCTGGGACTTTCCCCCCTTTCTATAACTGCCATCCACCACATACTGTAGCTGTTGCAAATTCCTCATCACTTCTATTTGTCTCTCGATCTGATAAGATTTGCATCCAACAGCACTAATGGCAGATATAATCCACAGTAACCCTTAAACTCTCTTTAAACTCCCACATCTGACAAGAAGTACATATCACTGCAAAGCCATTTTTTTTCTCCTTCACAATCTACAGACCCAGAAAATAACACCGTCTTATTCCTCTACAAACACTGCCCCAGGTTAAATTAATAGCTATGGCAGGACAAACAAGGCAGAGAATGCATGAGGAATGATAGGACTTTGGGAAGCACAAAGAATTAGAGGGACCTTGATGTGCACATACACTGGTCCCTTATGGTGTCGGGCCAGGTAGGTAAAGTAGTTAAGAAGGCAAAAGGATACTTGCCTTTATTAGCTAGGGTTTAGGGTTTAAGAGCAAGGAGATTGTGCTGGAACTTTATTAAACATTGGTTAGGCCACAGTTAGAGTTTTGTGTGTAGTTCTGGAATCCACATTGTAGGAAAGGTGTGAGAGGGTGAAAAGTAGATTGACCAGGAGATTGCTTGGGCTTGAGCGTTGTACATATAAAGAGAGATTGGATGGACTGCACTTTTCTTGGAGCAGAGGAGACTGAGGGAGCTCATGATTGAGATCTACAAAATTATGAGGGGCATAGGTGGGTAGACAGGAAAAACTTTTCCCCTTGGCGGAAGGATCAATGCTGGGACGTAGAGATTCTAGGTAAAGAGCAGGAAGTTTAGGGAGGACGTGAATAAGAAAATCTTCACCCATAGAGACTCTGGAATTCACTGCTTATAAGGGTGGTGGAGGCAAAAACTTCCATAACATTTAAGAAGTATTTAGAAGCACACTTGCAATGCCAAGCATTCAAAGGTTTGGCCCAAATGCTGGCAAATATGATTAGATAGTTTGATGGTTGTTTTTGACTGGTGCAGATTCGATGATCTGAAATAACGCTTTCTGTGCTGTAGATCTCTGTGATTCTTATGACCCCACTTGCCTTGCCATTGCTGTAGCATTTGTCGCTACAGCAATGGAGTGCAGGTCGATGCACGTATCCAGCAGAAACTGGCTTTCGATGGCAGCCACAAAGCTCTCAAAGGAAACAGCAAGACACACGGGCACCAGAGCCAGCACCAAACTGATAACATTGGTGAATTCCTCAACCTTTATCCACTCTACCAGTTACCTCTGAAAAATTGATGTGATATTGTGTCTGTCTGTGCGATTTTATGCTTATTAACAGTTGAGACCAAGGGATTGTCTTCTGCCTGAGGCTCACCAGATGCCTAATGTCTGAGTACCAGAGACCTGGAGCATTTCTTCCTCGATTGGTTTTGAAGATATCTCAGCAATGTGCTCATTAGATTGAGTACCCACAAATGTGAATGTATTTGAGCTGTTGGAGAGTGCAAGTGAAAGCCTTGTTAGGTACATCAGTGGCTTCCTCCTCATGTGGAGTTGGAGCTGAGCATCTCAGCTGCTGACAGTTTTTTGGCTGAGGTTGGCTGGGTGCCATTAGAAGGAAGTTGATGATAATGGAAGAGCAGTGCAGCAGCACAAAGCTTATGGAGTCAGTTGCCCATTATGATCTTCACCACCCCACATGAACAGAATGTTGTTCTCCAGTTTGTTGGAGGAGGGAGGATTCTTGTGTCAGACATAGACTCACCACCAACACCACCAGTTGTAGGACAGATTCTCCTGCAATGAGATACAGGGAGGAATTAAATATGATGCAAGTGGATGGTAGAGCAGTTAGTGTAAGCTGGAGCAGCACAGTGGTGAGGTGTCCACAGCAAATGTCAGACATGTAGGAAACATGAAGAGTGTGTTGTTTGATAAGATGAGATGAGAGAGCCATTGAGTGGACATAATGTAAGCAGTAGTAACAGTTATAGTTCATGACCCTGATGAGATGTGTGTGCAGTGACAGAATTAGAATAAGTAGAGTCCCTGTGATTGTGAGGAAGCAGAGAGAAAATGTTGGCCCATTACCTTTGTGGAGTGCAGAAGATCATTGACCTTTTTCCTGCACTGCTTGTGTTTTCTTTCACAGCACTGACTTGGACTGCATTTGGGTCCCAGACTGGCTGAGTCTGTTGGTGTTGCCTCCTTTGGTGATTAGCAGGATAAATAAAGCATTGTCCTCCTCTCCACCAGCCCATGCCCCAGCATCTGCAGATGCCTATCGGTGAAGCGGGATGCCAGTTTCCCTGTCTAGGTCATGTCCTCAATGATATCAGTTGTGCCAAACAGTGTGAAGGCCTGTTCCTAACTTGCAGCATCAGAAGTAGTTTGCAGATACACTTGCAATGTGGCACCAGCAGCATGAACTTCTGCTTCTTTTGCTGTGCCATTCCATGAGAAGGTGCAGAGCCCAGGTGCATAATTAATAAAGCGATGATCAGAAGATTGCATGAGAAAATTCACTCTGATCCCTGATGGACCAAGCACCATGAATCTCACTCAACAAAACACCTGACCTCAAATCGGGAAATTTCAGCCGTATGCATATATCCCAATCTGTATTTCTCTTTCTGTAAAAGATTAAATAGTGAATGATAATCAGTCATTTTCTAAATTCTTGGTTTGCTATCCTTGTGAATTTTTCAATTTGATTCTGCCTACTTGATGGCTTCATTGAACCCTATTGCCAGAGATTTTCTTTCGGTGAAAACAGAATGGAACTTACATTGTAATAGGGGAAAGAAACATCACAAAGGTTTTTGCTAGATCTTATGGGAGCTCTCTTCAAAGTTAGAACTGGGTGACCTCCTTTCTCCGTTGACCGCAAAATTCAGGCTGTTTTTGTCATTATTGATTGAAACAGCAACAAAATTAATCAGAATGAATCAGAGTTCAAACTAACATGGCAGGAATATGTGATTAAGCTCCTTTTATATAAGTAGCAAGTGATGTTTGCAGACAGAAGTTTCAACGTGTCAAAAACCTGCCAAATGAGCGTAATCCAACATGTTGATTAAATGTAGAAGGTCAATTCTAATCATGTGATTTTAAACACCAGCAATAAAGAAATTTCTTGATTTATTGAACACTGAAACTATTTTAAACAAGTCTATACTTTGAAAAGTAGGATGTCAACTCAATACTTCAACGCACACGCCATGCTCTCTCAACTCCAAACTTCAGTATATTCAGGAATCCAATTGATAGCAAATATCAGAATTACAATATGTCTTAGAAATTGTATTTGCTCAAACATAACTGTGATGGGTTAAAGTACTGTTATATTCAAAGAAAACTAAAACTGAAAAGAGTCACAAGAGATTTAATTTTTATGATAGAAATCAGTGCATTTTGATGCAGTCTACTGATAAATGCAGCACTTATCTGTGTTATCTCAATTTTGCCTGATTGCTATTTGTCCTCCATTGCCACTTTTACATCTCCAAATCCATCTTGAAAGGTCTGAGCTATCTACTATTAATCAAGACATAACCTTGTGAATCTGAACTACAGCCTAAAGCATGTCACCACATTACAAGAATGAAATCTTGTTTATGAGTAATGTTAAAGAGTTTCCATCAATAACTGGGACAGCACCTCAAAAGGACTAAATTATGTTGATTGTGATTATGGTTTATCTGGGTAATGTTTATGATGTTTTAGTCGGTAGTTATCGCTCATAAAGAAAATGATTTTGTCTTCTAAATGTAATTCAGTTCTGGTGCTATGTTCAAGCACTCTGACATAACCCAAAATTCTAGTTAGCTCTCCAAATAGTGGCTCTTCCTTTAAAGGTTAAACTGATTAAAAATTAGGTTGGTATTTCATTTACAAAAACTGATTTCTTAAAGTAACTTTGGGGAGAATTTTTTTTTATTTCCTTCTAAATCCATTATTTCAATTGGAAGAATATACTATAATGTATTATAACATAGGCTTTGAGAAATTAGATGTTTTAAAAGTTATTTGTAATATTAATAAAATGACTATGTTTAATAAAGAAAAAATTGACAAAGCAGCCAAAGATGAGAAAGCTGTTTGATATCTTTATGCCTG
Organism: Hemiscyllium ocellatum; assembly: GCF_020745735.1. NCBI lineage: Eukaryota > Metazoa > Chordata > Chondrichthyes > Orectolobiformes > Hemiscylliidae > Hemiscyllium > Hemiscyllium ocellatum. The sequence continues at coordinate 86,656,553 of NC_083408.1, forward strand.
TGCTTAATATATATAGTAATTGTTGCAGAATATGAAATGAAAATTAATGTCTAGCTATGCCTGTTTTGTCATACTTTTCAACAACAACAATTTCACACCTCTTAGAGGAAAAAACTGATTGCCACCAACTGATATTGTACAGTTTAACCAAACAAATATCCAACTGACTATATGCAAAAAATCAAACACGATCAGTAGCACTGAGGAACCAGTGGAATATAAAATTAAGTAATCAAATTAGGAGAGGAGATGACCTAGTGGTATTATTGCTAGACTATTAACCCAGAGATCCAGGTAATGTTTGAGGGATCTGGGTTCAAATGGTGGAATTTCAGTTCAGTAAAAATCTGGAATTGAGAATTTAATGAAGACCTTGAAACCATTGTCACTTGCTGGAAAAGCTCATCTGGTTCACTGTTGTCCTTTAGGGAAGGAAACTGCTGTCCTTGCCTGGTCTGGCCTACATGTGACTCCAGACACACACGGTTGACTCTTAACTGCTTTCTAGACAATTGGCCAGTAAATTCTAACCTAGCTAGCAATGCTCACATCCCATGAAAGAATGAAAAAAAATTGCCAAATATTTTTAAAGCTACTAGTTTAATATAACAACAGCAACCAAATAAACTGCTAAATTAATTTTGAAATGTTCATTTTAGCCACAATTTTGGATGTTTCTGGGGCTAAAAGTATTCCAATAAAAGTAACAGTTTTTTCACTGGAAGTTATAAAATTTAAGACGTTTAGAATAAATAACTGTGCTTATTCATAAGGAGTCTGATTGGCAATAAGATCCTCGAATATAGTATTTGAGTTGATAGCCTTAGCCTCACTGAGAATACCTGTCTGGAAATTTGATGCCTTAGTTGGGCTTTGCTATGGTCAAGGACAGCAGATATATGGGAACATAACTATTGGGAGGGGCAAGGGCAAGGAAGGTTTTGAACTTGGGAATTGTTAGAAGCTTTGGAGGATGGTCAAAGAAAACATATGGTTCGAATAAGGCAGAGTTATGGATGAACTAAGGTTTATGTTGGGGATGCAGTGGAACCAGGCTTGGACATCAAGAATAGACAAGTTTGGAGACAATAAAGTCATGGAAGGGGATTTTAGCAGCAGATTAAATGAAATGGGATAGAGGTGGGCAGAAGTTGAAATAGTTGGTGATAGCAATATAGTGGATATTGCCATGGTTGGGTGTACAGGTCATTATCAAAGGCTATCTGTAATCAGAACTTTTTGTGGGATAACCATTGGGATTAGATGGATTGGTCAGAAATGTAATAAACAATGACAAAGGAGCCACGGATTATGGTGGGTAACTGAACCAGATCAATCAATTAATTGATTTGATTTCTTGTACCTAAGTACAAGCAGTACAGGAAAATCACAGGAAGCAAAGACATACAGATCATAGGTTAAAAAAGCTTGGACAGAATGAAGCATACAGGTTAAGCTGCACAGGATGTTCACAACACAAAATCAACATCATTTGAAGTTAGAGAGACTATTCATCAATCTAATAATGGCAAGGAAGAAGCTGCTCGTGAACCTGCTGGTGCATGTTCAAGCTTCTGTATCCCCTGACTGATGGAAGAGGTTATAGGAGAGCATTACTGGGATGGGGTGGGTCTTTGTTGATGGTAGAAGTGGGTACTACAGACACTGGAAATTAGAGTCATGCTAGAAATGCAGAGCAGGTCACGCAGCATCTGAGAAGCAGGAAAATCGATGTTTCTGGCAAAAGCCCTTCAACAGGAGCTTCTGGGCTGGAGGGATAAATGGGAGGAGGTGGGACTGGGGAGAAGGTGGCTGGGAGTGCAATAGGTAGATGGAGGTGGGGTTGAAGGTGATAGGTCGCAGAGGAGGGTGGAGCGGATAGGTGGGATGGAAGATTGACAGGTGGGACAGGTCATGAGGACGTGCTGAGCTGGAAGGTTGGAACTAGGATAAAGTAGGGGAAGGGGAAATGAGGAAACTGGTGAAATCCACATTGATGCCATGGAGTTGAAGGGTCCCAAGGTGGAAGATGAGGCCTTGTTCCACCAGGTGTCAGGTGGTGAGAGACTGGCAGGGGAGGAGGCCAAGGACCTGCATGTCCTCAGCAGAGTGGGAGGGGGAGTTGAAATGATCGGCTATAGGGCGGTGGGGTTGACGAGTGCGGATGTACCTGCGATGTTCTCTGAAGCACTCTGCGAGAAGGCATCTGGTCTCCCCATTGTAGAGGAGACTGCATCGGGAGCAAAGGATACAATAAATGACACGTATGCAAATGTAGGTGAAACTTTGATGAATGTGGAAGGCTCCTTTGGGGCCTTGGATGGAAGTGAGAGGTGAAATGTGGGCACAGGTTTTGCAATTCCTGCGATGACAGGGGAAAGTGCCGGTAGGGGAGGGTGGGTTGTTGGGGGCGTGGACTTGACCAGCTAGTCATGGAGGGTACGGTCTTTGCAGAAGGTGGATAGGGGTGGGGAGGGAAATCTATCCCTGGTGGTGGGATCCGTTTGGATCTGGCGGAAATATCGGATGATGCGATTTTTTGCAGAGGTAGGTGGGTGGAAGACGAGGACCAGGGGCATTCTGTCCTTGTTGCAGTTAGAGGGGTGGGGTTTGAGGGTAGAGGTGCAGGATGTGGGTGAGATGTGTTGGAGGGCATTTTCAACCACATGGGAGGGGAAATTGTGGTCTTTAAAGAAGGCGGCCATCTGGTGTGTTCTGTGATGGAACATGTCCTCCTGGGAGCAGATACGGCAGAGGCGGAAGAATTGTGAATATGCGATTGCATTTTTGCAGGTGGTAGGGTGGGAATAGGTGTAATCCAGGTAGCTGTGGGAGTCGGTGGGTTTGTAAAAAATGTTAGTGTTGAGTCGGTCATTGTTGATGGAATGGAGAGGTCCAGAAAGGGGAAGGTGGTGTCAGAGATGATCAAAGGTTGGGGTGGAATGTGTTGGTGAAGTTGATGAACTGCTCAACCTCCTCATGGGAGCACGAGGTGGCGCCGATGCTGTCATCAATATAACGGAGGAAAAGGTGGGGAGTGATACTGGTATAATTGAGGAAAATGGACTGTTCTATGTGGCCGATGAAGAGACAGGCATAGTTGGGGCCCATGCCGGTGCCCATGGCTACCCTTTTCGTCTGGGGGAATTGGGAAGATTTGTAGGAGAAATTGTTGATGCTGAGGACCAGTTCAGCCAAATGAATAAGAGTGTCAGTGGGTACTGTTGGGGATGTCGGGAGAGGAAGAAACGGAGGGCTTGGAGGCCCTGGTCATGGCGGATGCGAGTGTAGTGGGATTTGATGTCCACGCTGAAGATGAGGCATTGGGCGCCAGGGAAACGGAAGTCTTGGAGGAGGTAGAGGGCATGGATGGTGTCCTGAATGTATGTGGGAAGTTCCTGGTCCGGGGGGGATAGGACTATTGAGGTAGGTGGAGCTGAATTCGGTGCAGGAGCAGGCTGAGACGATAAATCGGCAAGGGGAGTCTGGCTTGTGGGTCTTGGATAGGACGTAAAACTAGGCAGTGCGGGCTTCTGGACTATGAGGTTGGAAGCTGTGGATGGGAGATCTCCTGAGGTGATGAGGTTCTGTATGGTCTGGGAGGTGATGGTTTGGTGATGGGGGATGGGGTCATGGTCAAGGAGGCGGTAGGAGCAGGTGTCTACAAGTTGGCACCTGGCTTCAGTGGTGTAAAGGTCAGTGCACCAAACTACAACTACACCCCCTTTGTCCGCTGGTTTGATGATGAGGTTGGGATTGGAGCAGAGGGAGTGGGGGGCTGCGTGTTGTGAGGGTGAGAGGTTGGAGTTGGGGAGGGGGTGGACAGGTTGAGGCAGTCAATGTCTTAGCAGCAGTTGCAAATACAGAGGTCGAGGGCGGGTAATAGACTGGCACACGGTGTCCAGGTGGGTGGGGTGTGTTGGAGGTGGGTGAAGGGGTCCTCAGAAGATGGGTAGAACGCTTGATGAAAAAATTAAGCTTGGAGGCGGAGGCAGCAAAAGAAGTGTTCAACATCACGACGTGTATTGAATTCATTGATGCATGAGCAGAGGGTGTGGTGGTGGTGGGGGAGACCCCAGAATCCCAAGGGCAACGCCACTTCAGTAAATGACTCCACCCCCATTCCCCTACCACCATGCCCACTCCAGTTGCAGTCTCTACCCCCTCTCCCAGCTCCATCCCTATACCAGGTCCTAACTCCCAGCCCTGCCGAGTTTTCACTATCCCTCCATCCCCATCCATCCATGCATCAACGAATTCAATACATGTTGTGACGTTGAGCACTTCTTCTACCGCCTCTGCCTCTGAGCTTACTTTCTTCATCAAAATACCTGCCCACCTTCCAAAGATCCCTTTGCCAGCCTCCAACACACCCCATCCACCTGGACATCCCATGCCGGTCTATTACCCAGACCGTACACAACCTCTTCACCTTAGGGGATCTCCCACCCACAGCTTCCAACCTCATAGCTCAGGAACCCCACACCACCTGATTATACCTCCTACCCAAGATCCACAAGCCTGACCACCCAGGCCAACCCATCGTATCAGCCTGCTCCTGCCCCCACCAAATTCATCTCCACCTACCTTGATACTGTCCTATCCCCCTGATCCAGGAGCTCCCCACATACGTTCGGGACACCACTCATGCCCTCCACCTCCTCTAAGACTTTCGTTTCTCCGGCCCCTAAAGCCTCATCTTCACCATGGACATCCAGTCCCTCTACACCTCCATCCACCATGACCAGGGCCTCCAACCCTCTATTTCTTCTTCTCCCGATGTTCCCACCTGTACCCTTCCACTGAACTCTTGCTTGTTTGACTGAACTGGTCCTCACCGTCAACAATTTCTCCTTCCAATCCTCCCACTTCCTCCAGACAAAAGGGGTAGCCATGGGCACCCACATGGGCCCCAGATATGCCTGTCTCTGCATCAGCTACGTAAAACAGTTCATCTTCCTCAGTTACACCGGCACCACTCCCCACCTTTTCCTCTGCTACATTGATGACTGTATCAGCGCCACCTCATGCTCCTATGAGGAGGTTGAACAATTCATCATACTTCACCAACACATTCCACCCCGACCTTAAATTCATCTGGACCATCTCAGACACATCCCTCCCTTTCCTGGACCTCTCCATCTCCATCAATGATGACCAATTCAACACTGACATTTTTTACAAACCCACCAACTCCCACAGCTACCTGGATTACACTTCCTTCCACCCTACTTCCTGCAAAAATGCTATCCTGTTTTCCAAATTCCTCCGCCTCTGGTATATCTATTCCCAGGACGACCAGTTCCACCACAGAACACACCAGATTGTCTCCTCCTTTAAAGACTGTAACTTCCCCTCCCACATGGTTGAAGATGCCTTCCAACGCATCTCATCCATGTCCCTCACCTCCAACCTCGAATTTCACCCCTTCAACCGCAACAAGGATAGAACACCCCTGGTCCTCACCTTCCATCCCACTAACCTCTGCATAAATCACATCATCCGCTGACATTTCCACTACCTACAAATGGACCCCAGCACCAGGGATATATTTTCCCTCCCACCGTGACTAACTGGTCAAGTCCACGCCCCAAAAACCCACCCTCCCCTATCGACACCTTCCCCTGCTATCGCAGGAATTGCAAAACCTGCACCTATACCTCCCCCCTCACTTCCATCTAAGGCCCCAAAGGCGCCTTCCACATCCATCAAAGTTTCACCTGCACTTCCACACTTGTCATTTATTGTGTCTATTGCTCCTGATGCAGTCTCTTCTAGATTGGGGAGACCAGATGCCTTCTCGCAGAGTACTTCAGAGAACATCTCCGGTACATCTGCACCAATGAACCCCACCGCCCCGTGGCTGAATAATTCAACTCTGCTCAGGACATGTAGGTTCTGGGCATCCTCCACCACCCGACACCTGGAGGAAGAATGCCTCGTCTTCAGCCTCGGGACCCTTCAACCCTATGGTATCAACGTGGACTTCACCAGTTTCCTCATTTTCCCTCCCACTACTTTACCCCAGTTCCAACCTTCGAGCTCAGCACCATCATCATGACCTGTCCCACCTGTCAATCTTTCTTCCCACCTATCTGCTCCACCTTCTTATCTGACCTATCACCTTAACCCCACTTCCACCCACCTATTGCACTCTTGGCTACCCTATCCCCAGCCCCATTCCTTTCCTATTTATCCCTCCAGCCCTGAGGCTCCCCGCCTCATTCCTGATGAAGGGCTTTTACCAGAAACATTGACTTTCCTGCTCCACGGATGCTGCCTGACCTGCTGTGCTTTTCCAGCACCACTCTAGTCTTGACTCTTTGATGATGGGAGCAGCCTTTCCACGGCAACAAAACATGTACATGGTGTCCATGGATGGGAAGCTGGCTTCCGTGATAGTCTGGGCTGTGCACACAATCTTCTGTAGTTTCTTATGGTGCAGGGCACAGCAGTTGCTGTACCAGGCCGCTATGCACCTGGACAATGTACTTTCTAAGGCGGGGGACCTTGTCGACATGTCAAATTTGCTGAGCCACCTGAGGAAGAAGAGGCTTTGTGCCTTCTTGACCGTCACATCTACGTGAGAAGCCCAGGACAGGTTATCAGTTATCGTCAATCCTTGAAACGTGACTCTCACAATGTCAGCTCCATTGATATAGGTGGGGGTGTGTTCTCCTCATTTTTTTCTGAAGGGACTGATTGGTTCTTTAGTTTTGCCTCCATTGTAAACGAGTTTGTTATAATTGCACCATGTCACAAAGCCCTCTATCTCCTTTCTGTATTCTGACTCCCAAAACCTGCTCCAGTTGAGGTTTGAATTCTCAGTCTCCACATTTCACACATTTCTATACTGTCACATAGCGACCATGTGTTAATTGATTGTGCCACTGGAGCCACCTGGGTTCTGAAGAAGGCTGACTGGACCCAAAATGTTAGTAACATTTTTAACTTTTAATTGTGCTTACTCCCACTTTTGCTGTTAAAAACAAACTTAATTTTGAAAGCCTTTTTGAACACTTGTATTCAGCAAAATTTGCAGATAATCACCATGGTAATTTTGATAAGAGGCATAGTCTGTTTATGGGTGGGATCAGGTTCAAGTATGATTTTTTTTCAGAGTGTTTAACTCTGCAGAAACCTGATTTGTACTCAACAGAACTGGTTTGTCAGGCTGTAAGTCAGTGAGATAGACCTGTGATTACATCACTCGCTTATATAGATAGACACTAAATTGTTTTTCTATGCTGATTAAAAGGAATAGCAATGACCTACCTGTTTTGGTCACAAGGTCATGTCAGATATAGATTACGCGGGTCGAGTGGCCTGATTCTTCATAGCAACATTATAAGATTTATAGTATTTGCTGCATGTTATGATACGTATCAAACACCTCATACACTGATAACTTAAAAGAATAACTCCAAAAATTAAATATTTTTATAATGCAACTGTTTCTGGTATTCCAAATAACTTTGGGAGAAAATGAGCAATGCCAGGTCTGAAGATTGTTCTGGAAAATAAAGTGGATCATTTTGAAGGGTACCTATAGTTCTGGTGAAATCTAATCCTCTAGCAAGAAGATCTTAGATGACAGTACATGGTATAGTCTGAACAAAATGCTGATTCTGAATGAGCTAAGGAGCTCATGTTCTATGAGATGGTAAAACCCCTAGAAGTGATGGCTTACCAGTGGACGGGTTGGACCGAAGGGTCTGTTTCCATGCTGTACATCTCCATGACTCTATGATCAATGAATTGTATTCAATTCTATAGCATTTAATCAGCTGGGACCTGCTGCTTGTGTATAAGAGTGGGCTTCTGGCTAGCTGCATGTTTGCATTCATGAGAAAAAGTATCATCACACTCATCGACAAGTGAAAGGGGAGAAAGAGTAAATTAGAAAGATACCCATCTCACTGCTGAACATAGCTTCCAAAATTCTGTCCAAGGTCATTGACAATGAGGTCAGTTCTGCTTTGGAGTTGATGATTCATCCTGACCAGACCTGTATTGTACATTGCAGGAAAATGTGCCAGGGTGGCACAGTAGCTCAGTGGTTAGCCTTGCTGACTCAGTGCTGTGGGCCAAATTCCAGTCTCGGTCAACTGTCTGTGTGGGCCCATTCTCCCTGTGTCTGCGTGGGTTTCCTGCAAGTGCTCCGGTTTCCTCCCATGTCCAAAGATGTGCAGGTTAGATGGATTGGTCATACTAAATTTCCCCTAGCGTCCAGGGTTGTGCAGGCTAGGTCGGCTAGCCAGAGGAAATGCAGGATTACAGAGATAGTGGGTCTGGATGTGATACTCTTTAGAGGGTTGGTGTGGACTCAATGGGCCAAATGGCCTGTTTCTACACGATAGGGATTCTATGATTCCAAATAATCTCAAAACACCTTATGCTACTCAGGGATACAATTCCCTATGTGCAAGACAGGGAAGTGGACATATGTGGCACCAATAAGACCAGGAGAAGGCATTAGACAGAATATCAAAGACTCCCATGTTCTCTCCACAATGGGGTGTTGGGAAGGAATCCCACAATTTTATACAGCTGCACCTTACCAACGTCAGGAAAACTGTTTCAGTCAGTGGGTGGATATTGGAAATCTTTCTAATCAATCTGGAACCATGCAGGGCTGCCCTTTACACCTTGATGTGATGGCTGTCTTCTGCAGATCTTTTGCCAATTCCATCAACAGGGAAACAAATAACAGGGGTAATTATCCCAGTTAGTGAAGGCACTCAGCTCAAAGCCTCCCTGTGCACAGCTACATTATTACCTTTTGCTTTAATGCTATTGGTACACAGATTGCCAGCTCTGACCTGTTTGAACTAGTCTGTAGAGTGTAGGTAAATCAAAGCAGGAGGGAGGCCATGTTCTTTGAGGTCTGGGCTGACCGATCCTTTGTCCCCATTACTGTTAAATTACCTGAAGGTACAAGAGGATACATTTTAGAGGGGCTGATCATGCATAAAAAAAGAGAGACTGAATACCCATGGTCAAACAAACTCCCAACTTTGATCAGAGGTCCACCAAGCAATGGTCGACTGTAACATTCCAAAGCCATGTGTGACAGGTAAGTGGATCCTGTTAATTAGTTCCCTAAGCAGACTGACAAAGCCATTTGGGGAGAAAGCCTCATCATCAGCACTTATAAAAAAGCATCAAGACATATTAGCGAGTTTTGAGAAGATTTGTAGCTCAGGTTGAGATTATGGATGTAAGTTTGCTCGCTGAGCTCAAAGATTTGTTTTCAGATGTTTCATCACCATACTAGGTAACATCATCAGTGAGCCTCTGGTGAAGCGCTGATATTACATCCAGCTTTCTATTTATGTGTTTAGGTTTCCTTGGGTTGGTGATGCCATTTCCTATGTTGGTGATGCCATTTCATGTGTTGGTGATGTCATTTCCCATTTTTTACTCAGAGAGTGGTAGATGGGGTTCAGATTGATGTGTTTGTTGATAACGTTCCGGTTGGAATACCATGCTTCTAAGAATTCTCATATATGTCTCTGTTTAGCTTGTCCTAGAATGGATGTGTTGTCCCAGTCAAAGTGGTGTCCTTCCTCATCTATATGTAAGGATACTAGTGATAATGGATCATGTCTTTTTGTGGCTAGTTAATGTTCATGTATCCTGCTGGCTAGTTTTCTGCCTGTTTGTCCAATGTAGTGTTTGTTACAGTTCTTGCAAGGTATTTTGTAAATGATGTTCATCTTGCTTATTGTTTGTATAGGGTCATTTAGTTGCATTTACTGTGTTGGTGGGATTGTGGGTGAGAAATTGGCAGATTGCATTCATTGTGTACCTGTTCTCTTTGAATATGCTATAAGGTGATTTTCCTCTGCTCTTCGTGGTTCCTCTGTGCTGCAGTGTGATCCTAGGAGGATACAGAGAAAAAGATCAATTATATCCAGAAGACCATCATTTCAGTAAGAGGAGCTCTTTGGTCTGTCCAGTCTCAACTGTATTGCGTCTGTACCTATTCCAAAGTCCACACTAAATGCTGAGTGACAAAATAAAACTTAGAGTAGCACTTGCAGAGATGCAATGGGAATGAGACACTAAGGCTTTTCAGTAATATCGCACCAAGGGGATAGAAACTGTAGATTTCCTTGGGCTTACAATGAGTGAACAATGCTAGGAAGGATATTTGAAATTGTTTTGAGGCACCTCTGAATCAAATATAATAGAAAGATTCTATGGTTATAAAGTTTGGAAAATTCAAGTCAATTTTTTTATTAATTTATTTCAAAAATATATTTTATTCATAGAAATCTTTGGTACCTGTACAGTTGGTGATGCCATTCAGATGTATACTTTACATGTCTTAACATACAGTTAACATACACATAACAGTGAACAGACTGAGTCACTGGTATTTACAATTCTGTATGTTAACCAATCAGCCTCTTCGTATTTAGCTGAGGCATCAGCGGAGCCCAATTACTGAGTGGAACCCCTGTTATTCTTCAGCAGAAGGACCTTACATGATGGTCTTTCCCCACTGTGCCTTGGCGGCAGCTGCCCCAAGCTTCAGTGCGTCCCTCAACACATGGTCCTGGACCTTGGAATGTGCCAGTCTGCAACACTCAGTCAGGGTCAATCCCTTCAGCTGGAAGATCAACAGGTTTTGGGCAGACCAAAGAGCGTCTTTCACTGAGTTGATGATCCTCCAGGCGCAGTTGATTTTCGTCTCAGTGTGCGTCCCAGTGAATAGCACAGAGTCCCGTGTCACGAAGCTGCTTGGAATGAACCTTGACAAACACCATTGCATTCCTCTCCAGACTTCTTTTGCATATGCACATTCCAGAAGGAGGTGTGTGACAGTCTCATCCTCTCCACAGCCGCTTCGAGGGCAGTGTGCATGGCGCAGAGTCCGGGCGTGCATTAAGGACCTCACAGGCAGAGCCCTTCTCACCACCAGCCAGGCCCTATCTTGGTGCTTGTTGGAAAGTTCTGGTGATGAGGCTTTCTGCTGAATAACTTCGACAGTCTGCCCTGGGAACTGCTCAACAGGATCCACCGTCTCCTTTTCCTGAAGAGTCTTGGGGACACTAAGTGCTAACCACTAAGTGTTGGATCTGTGATCAAAGGTGTTTTTTTTCACAAATGTCTCTACAAAGGACAGGTGATATGGAATGGTCCATCTACTTGGAGTATTCCGCAGCAGCGAGGTTAGGCCCATCTTTCCCAACACTGGGGGCAGGTAGAACCTCAGTATGCAGTAACACTTGGTGTTTGCGTACCGGGGATCCATGCACAGCTTGATACAGCTACACACAAAGGTGGCCATCAGGGTGAGGGTGGCATTGGTTGTGTTTTTTTTCCCCATTGCCCAGATCTTTGTACATCGTGTCCCTTCGGACCTAGTCCATCTTTGATCTCCACATGAAGTGGAAGATGGCCTGGGTGAGTGCGGAGGCACAGGTTCAGCGAATATGCCAGGCCTGTGCCACATATAACAGCACTGACAGTACCTCACACCTGATGACCAGGTTTTGACCTGCTATGCAGAGCAACCGTTGCTCTCATCTGCCTAGTTTCTGCCTCACTTTGGTAACCTGCTCTTCCGAATATTTGGTACATGCCCCACCCACTCTGAACCAAATACCCAGCACCATCAGATGATCAGTCCTGACGGTGAAGGGGATGAAGGATTGGTTGGCCCAGTTCCCAAAGATCATGGCCTCGCTCTTGCCTCGGTTTACCTTGGCCCCCGAGGCCTGTTCGAACCAGTCACAGATGCACATGAGTCTGCACAGACAGCGGATCCGTGCAGAAAACGGCAACATCATCCATGTACAGGGAGGTCTTAACTTGTAGGCCACTGCTGTCAGGAATAGTCACCCCTCTCAGGCTCACATCCTTCCTGATGACTTGGCAAATGGCTGTATGCAGCACACAAACACGTCAGGAGAGAGAGCAGACTGAATGGAAAGCTGTCGGATTCCCACCCGTTGATTGAGACTGCACTGACATTGTTGTTGTCGAGCAATCGGATCCAATTGCAGATTTCTTCCCCAAAGCCCATTTTGGCGAGAACATCTCTCATCTATGTGTGCAATATTGTATCAAAGGCTTTCTCCTGGTCCAGGCTTTTGCCCGAAACATTGATATTCCTGCTCCTCAGATGTTGCCTGACCTGCTGTGCTTTTCCAGCACCACTCTAATCTAGACTCTGATTTCCAGTGTCTGCAGTCCTTACTTTTGGCTAGTTGATTTTAACCTTACTGCGAATCCTCTTGCAAGGATGCCGACCTTGAAGAAGTTCTCCTCCTCTCTCTATAAGAATCTCTTATGAGGTAGGTGTTCATCCCCCTGACCAGCGCGTAGGCAATCGTATCCCTGAAGATTGCAAGACTCTCAGTGATCTTCCTACCCAGATTTGGTTAGGGTGAACTACCGATCCTAGAGCAGACCTGACCTGGTTGGCAATGACCTTTGACAAGATTTTGTAATCCACATTTAGTAGTGAGATTGGTTGCCAATTTCGAATTTCCTCCCTCTCCCCCTTCTGCTTGTAGATAAAACAAAGAAAATGTACAGCTCAGGAACAGGCCCTTCAGCCCTCCAAGCCTGAACTGATCCAAATCTACTGTTTAAACATGTTGCCCAATTCCTAAGCATCTGTATCCCTCTGCTCCCCACCTACTCATGCATCTGTCCAGACGCATCTTAAATGAATTTACCGTGCCTGGCTCTACCACCTCTGCTGGCAACACATTCCAGACACCCACCATCCTCTGTGTGAAATATTTGCCATGTGTATCCCCCTTAAACTTTCCACCTCTCACCTTGAAAGCATGAACTTTCATTATTGAATCCTTCACCTTGTGAAAAAGCTTGTCTCTATCCACCCTGTCTATACCCTTCGTGATTTTGTAAATTCAATTAGGTCCCCCCTCAATCTCCTTTTTTCTAATGAAAACAAACCCAACCTACTCAACCTCTCTTCACAGCTAGCACCTTCCATACCAGGTAACATCCTCGTAAACCTTCTCTGCAGCCTCTCCAAAGCGTCCATATCCTTCAGGGTACAATGGACCTGCACTCCCAGATCTCTCTGCCTATCAACTTTTCCTAAGGCCTTTCCGTTCATTGTATAATTCGCTCTAGAATTAGTCTTGCCTAAATGCATTACCTCACATTTGTCTGGATAGAAATCCATCTGCCAAGCTGGGAATTTGTGTTGCAGATGTTTCGTCCCCTGTCTAGGTGACATCCTCAGTGCTTGGGAGCCTCCTGTGAAGTGCTTCTGTGATGTTTCCTCCGGCATTTATAGTGTAATTTATAGCCTCTTCCGGTTGTCAGTTCCAGCTGTCCGCTGCAGTGGCCGGTATATTGGATCCAGGTCGATGTGCTTATTGATTAAATATGTGGAAGAGTGCCATGCCTCTAGGAATTCCCTGGCTGTTCTCTGTTTGGCTTGTCCTATAATAGTAGTGTTGTCCCAGTCAAACTCATATTGCTTGTCATCTGAGTGTGTGGCTACTAAGGATAGCTGGTCATGTCGTTTCATGGCTGGTTGGTGTTCATGGATGCGGATCGTTAGCTGTCTTCCTGTTTGTCCTATGTAGTGTTTTGTGCAGTCCTTGCATGGAATTTTGTACACTGCATTGTTTTTGCTCATGCTGGGTATCGGGTCCTTCATCCTGGTGAGTTGTTGTCTGAGAGTGGCTATTTGTTTGTGTGCTGTTATGAGTCCTAGTGGTCGCAGTAGTCTGGCTGTCAGTTCAGAAATGTTTTTGATGTATGGTAGTGTGGCTAGTCCTTTGGGTTGTGGCATGTCCTCATTCTGTTGTCTTTCCCTTAGTTATCTGTTGATGAAATCGCAGGGGTATCCGTTTTTGGCGAATACATTGTATAGGTGTTCTTCTTCCTCTTTTTGCAGTTCTGGTGTACTGCAATGTGTTGTGGCCCTATTGAACGGTGTCTTGATGCAACTTCTTTTGTGTGTGTTGGGGAGGTTGCTTCCGTAGTTTAGGACTTGGTCTGTGTGTGTGGCTTTCCTGTATACCTTTTGTGGTGAATTCTCCATTAGGTGTTCTCTGTACCATCCCATCTAGGAATGGGAGTTGATTGTCCTTTTCTTCCTCTCTCGTGAATCTGGTTCCTGTGAGTGTGGCGTTGAAGATCCGGTGTGTGTTCTCTATTTCTGTGTTTTTAATGATTACAAAGGTGTCATCCACATATCTGACCCAGAGTTTGGGTTGAATTTGCAGTAAGACTGTTTGTTCTAACCTTTGCATTACTGCTTCTGCTATGAGTCCAAAGATATGGGTGAGCCCATGGGTGTGCCGTTGATTTGTTCATATATTTGGTTGTTGAATGTGAAGTGTGTTGTGAGGCACAGGTCCAGTAGTTTGAGTATGCAGCCTTTGTTGATAGGTTCCCTGTCTTGTTGTCTGTTCTGTATGTCCAGCAGGTTAGCTATTGTTTCTCTGGCTAGGGTTTTGTCAATAGAGGTGAACAGTGCCGTTACATCGAATGAGACCATAGTTTCTTCCTTGTCTATGTGTATATTTCTGATGATGTCCAAGAATTTCTGTGTTGACTGTATAGAGTGTCTGGATCTGCTAACCAGGTGTTTCATTTTCTGTTGTAGTTCTTTAGCCAGTTTGTGTGATGGTGTCCCTGGTAGTGATACTATGGGTCTGAGTGGGATGTCTGGTTTGTGCACTTTAGGTAGTCCATAGAATCTGGGGGTGTTGTTGCTTTCAGGTTTCATTCTCTGTAGGTCAAACCTGGTTATCTGTCCATTTTGTTGTCGGTTCCTCAGTGTGTTGTTTATCCTATTGGTGAGCTGTGGGGTCAAACTCCCTCTTTTGGTAGGTGTTGGTATCTGCAAGTAGTTGTTGTGCTTTTTGGATGTACTCTGCTTTGTCCAGGATGACCGTCATTCTGCCTTTGTCTGCTGGTAGTGTGATTATGTTCTTATCGTTTCTTAGTGCTTTTAGTGCTTTCCTCTCCTTGGTGTTGAGGTTATGTGTTTGTCTTTTCCTTGTTATCAGGGGTATGATACTTCGTCTCACTGTTTGTTGTGTCTCTTCTGTCAGTCCATTGTTTCTGAGTGTGTATTCTAGTGCTACTAGGAAGTCTGCTGACTTGGCATCCCATGTGGTTGTAGTTGAGTTCCTTGGCCAGTATTATTCTTTCCGTGTCTGTGAGCTGTCTGTGGGAGAGGTTTCTAATCCAGGAGTGTGTTGTGGTGTCCTCTCTGTTGTGTGTTAGTTTGGCCATTTTTTCTTTTAGTGCCATTTTTTTGCGATGTGTGGTGCTGTTCTGTACTATGGTGATGGTCTGTTCTATGGTCCGGGTCCATTCCTGATTGGTGGTTTTTGAAATTAACGATTTTTGGCGTGCAATTTCTTGTCTGTATTTGTGAAGTCTGTTGTGAGCATCTGTAATCATTACCTGGATCATCCTGAATCCGTTCTGTCTGACTGTGTCCCTGGCTTGTGAGTTGTTGACTGGTGGTCTGTATCTGACACATGGTGGAAGGATTCGATTCTTTCGGCATTCGTGCAGGAACCGGAGCTGTTCATATGTGGCGCTTAGGCGGTTGGCACAGGATTCCCATTTCCTGGCTTGTCTTAGTGTCTCTCGCCCATAGGTGTTCAAAGTTTGGAAGAAACGGATACCCCCGCAATTTCATCAACAGATGCCTAAGGGAAAGACTACAGAATGAGGACATGCCACAACCCAAAGGACTAGCCATCAAAAACATTTCTGAACTGACAGCCAGACTACTGCGACCACTAGGACTCATAACAGCACACAAACCAATAGCCACTCTCAGACAACAACTCACCAGGACGAAGGACCCGATACCCAGCATGAGCAAAACCAATGCAGTGTACAAAATCCCATGCAAGGACTGCACAAAACACTACATAGGACAAACAGGAAGACAGCTAACGATCCGCATCCATGAACACCAACTAGCCATGAAACGACATGACCAGCTATCCTTAGTAGCCACACACTCAGATGACAAGCAATATGAGTTTGACTGGGACAACACTACTATTATAGGACCAGCCAATCCTAGAGGCATGGCACTCATCCACAGATTCAATCAATAAGCACATCGACCTGGACCCAATATACCGGCCGCTGCAGCGGACAGCTGGAACTGACAACCGGAAGCGGCAGGTACAAATCACTATAAATGCCGGAGGAAACATCACAGAAGCGCTTCACAGGAGGCTCCCAAGCACTGAGGATGTCACCTAGACAGGGGACGAAACATCTGCAACACAAATTCCCAGATCGGCAAACAGAACCACCACAACGAGCATCCGAGCTACAAATCTTCTCTCAAACATTGATCCATCTGCTACTTTTCCACCCAACTCTCCAGTCTATCTATATCCTCCTGTATTCTTTGACAGTCCCTTATGCTTTCTGCTACTCCACCAATCTTCATGTCATCTGCAAACTTGCTGATCATACCAACAGTGCCCTCTTCCAGATCATTTATGTATATCACAAATAACAATGGCCCCAACACTGATCCCTGTGGAACACCACTGGTCACCTTTCTCCATTTTGAGAAACTCCCTTCAACTACTACTCTCTGTCTCCTGTTGCTCAACCAGTTCTTTATCCAGCTAGCTAGAACACCCTGCACACCATGTGACTTCACTTTCTCCATTGGTCTACCATTGAGAACCTTATCAAACACCTTACTAAAGTCCATGTGTATGACATCAACAGCCCTGCCTTCAGCTATCAACTTGGTCACTTCCTCGAAAAACTCCATTAAGTTGGTAAGGCACAATCTCCCCCGCACAAAAGCATGGTGCCTATCACTGATAAGCTCATTCTTTTCTAAATATAAATAGATCTTATCCCTCAGTACCCCCTCCAGCAACTTTCCCACCACTGACATCAGGCTCACTGGTCTGTACTTACCCAGAATATCCCTACTACCCTTCTTGTACAGGGGGACTACATGAGAAATCTTTCAGTCTTCCAGCACCTCACCTGTATTTAAGGATGCCACAAAGATAACTGTAAGGTCCCCAGCTATTTCCTCTCTCGCCTCCCTCAGCAACCTGGGATAGATCCCATCCAGTCCTGGAGATTTGTCCACCTTAATAACCTCTAACCTACCCACTCCCTGATTATGTCAACCTACTTATGATCCAGACTAATCAAACTTCTATCTCTAATCTCAAGATTCATCATGTTCCTCTCCTCAGCGAACACTGATGCAAAGTAATCATTCAGAATCTCACCCATTCTCTCACCTATGGCTCCTTCCCTCGTTGGACTATTGACATACCGCTCTGGAAAACTCTCCTGGATGCTTCTTACAAATTTTATCCCATCCAGACGTCTAATGCTAAGTGTATTCCAGTCAATGTTGGGAAAATTAAAATCTCCTATCACCACTACCCTATTGCCTCTACATCTTTCCATAATCTGCTTATCTATTTGTTCTTCTACCTCATGCTCACTGTTAGGAGGCCAGTAATACAGCCCCAACAATGTAATTGCACCTTTCTTATTTCTCAGCTCCACCATAATGCCTCACTACCCAAGACATCCATAATATCCTCCTTTACCACAGCCATGATATCATCTCTGACCAGCAATGCAACTCTACCCCCCCCCCCCCCCCACCCCTTTTTACTTCCCTCCCTGTCCTGTCTGAAATGTCTGTATCCTGGAACATTTAGTTGCCAATCATCATGCCCTTCCTTCAACCAAGTCTGTGTGATTGCAATAATGTCATACTCTCAGGCACCAATCCAAGCCCTAAGTTCATCAGCCTTACACACTATACTCCTTGCATTAAAGTAGATGCATTTCAGGCCATCTGTTCTTTTGCACCCATCTGCTCTCTGCCTACTCTTCCCTTTATTAATGCTATCTTCATGATTCTTACAGTCTCCATCTCGCTGCCTACATGTTTTCTCTTCTGGTTGCCAGTCCCCTGCCACATTAGTTTAAAACCTCCCGAACAGCAATAGCAAAAACTCCCCAAGGACATTGGTTCCAGTCTGGTTCAGATGTGGACCATCCAGAACCAGTCCCAATGTCCAACAAATCTGAAGCCCTCCCTCCTACACCATCTCTCAAGCCACGTGTTCATCCTGCCTATTTTTTCATTTCTACGCTGACTAGCACATGGCACTGGTAGTAATCCCAAGATCATTACCTTTGAGGTCCTCCTCTTTAACTTCTCTCCTAGCTCCCTGAATTCTTCTTTCAGGACCTCAACTCATTTGTTACTTATTGTTGGTGCCTATATGCACCAAGACAACTGGCTGTTCACCCTCCCCTTTCAGAATGCTCTGCAGCCGATCAGTGACATCCCTGACCCGAACACCTGGGAGGCAACATACCATCCGGGAGTCCTGTTTTTGGCCACAGAACCACCTATCTACTCCCCTCACAATAGAATCCCCTATAACTATGGCCCTATGAATCTTTTTCCCGCCATTCTGAACAGCAGTGCCCGCCAAGGTGCCATGATCCTGACAACTGCTGCCCTCTCCTGGTGAGCCATCTCCCCCAACAGTATCCAAAACGGTATACCTGTTTTGGAGTGAGATGACCGCAGGGGACACCTGCACCACCTTCCTACTCTTTTTCTGTCTTTTGGTCACCCATTCACTGTCTCCCTCAGCAATTCTAACCTGCGGTGTGACCAGTTCACTAAACGTGTTATCCACAACCTCCTCAGCAATGCGGATGCTCCACAGTGAGTTCATCCGCAGCTCCAGAGCCCTCATGCGGTCAAGCAAGAGCTGCAGCTGGACACATTTCTTGCAAGTGTAACAGTCAGGAATGTCAGACACGTTCCTAACTCCCACATCAAGCAAGAGGCATATGCCACGGGTCTGAAGTCCCCCGCCATTGTAAGCTTGGCTTTATATGAACTAACTAACCAATGCACTTAAATATATATGAAAAAGAAAGATAAGAAAGAAATAAAAGATGAGGGTGATGATGCCGTTCCTCATGGATTCGCTCATGGTACCTGCTCGAAGCATTCTGACATACACTTCCAGCAGGTCCTGGCAATCAAGTCCCATAGAGCAGAATAGAACTCGACTGGTAAGCCGTCACTTCCAGGAGTTTTATTCTTTTCAAAGGACTCAAGATCCTTGGTCAGCTCATCCAGAGATAGCTGTTGGTCCAACGTCTCCTGTGTTCTGTCGTCTACACCTCAGTGATAAAGGACAGGAATGACTGGGAGGCCACGCTGTCAATTGGCTTCAAGTCACACAGACTGGCATAGAAGGATTTGCTGATCCTCATGGTGTCAGCCTAAGATGACGTTACTGAGCCATCTTCCTTCAGGCTGCTGAGCACGGAGCTCTCCTTGTGCACCTTCTGGAAAAAAAAATGTGGGCATGTCTCGTCCTGCTCCATAGAGCGGACCCTAGACTGGAAGAATACCTTGAAGGCCTCTGAGACAAAGATCGAGGCTTGCTGGCCCTTCATCTCCTGGAGGTCCTCTGTGACATCGACCCCCATCGTCTGCAGCAGGAGCAATTTTGCATACTTTCCTGAAGGTTGGACAGTTTCCCCGCCTCTGTCTCGCCTCCTGAACACCTTTGAGGATGAAGAACCTCTTGATGTTCCCTTTTACAGTTTCCCACCAGTCCACTGGAGACTCAAAGAGGGGCCTGATAGTTCTCAAACCTGCATAGTGCCTCTTCAGCTGCTCAATGTTTCCTGGGATCAACAACTTTGTGTTCAGCTTCCACATTCCCTTACCAGCCAACAGCTTGTCCTGTAGGTGACAGTCAGCCAGCAGGAGACAGTGGTCAGAGAAGAATCACAATGTTTTTGTAATTTTTTTAATTTCAAAAATATACTTTATTCATAAAATTATTTCGATTTCTATACAATTGATGATGCCATACATACGTATACATTCCATTTCTTTACATACAGAGATCGGAATTAATCATTCTTATGTACAAATCTGTACATTGACTACCCAGCTATTCTGCTGAGGCATCAGCGGAGCACAATTAAATAGTGAGCCCCCTGTTCTTCTTCGGCAGGCAGATGTTACGCGGTGGTCTTTCCCCGCCGCACCTTGGCGGCAGCTGCCCCAAGCTTCAGCGCATCCTCAACATGTAGTCCTGGTCCTTGGAACGTGCCAGTCTGCAACACTCAGTCGGGGTCAACTCCTTCAGCTGGGAGATCAACAGGTGTCGGACAGACCAAAGAGCGACTTTCACCGAGTTGATGATCATCCAGGCACAGTTGATGTTCGTCTCGGTGTGCGTCCCAGGCCACAGACCATACAGCACGGGTCCCGCGTCACAGAGCTGCGTGGGGAGAAGCTCAACAAACACCACTGCATTCCCTTCAGACTTCCTTTGCATAGGCACATTCCAGAAGGAGGTGTGTGACAGTCTCGTCCCCTCCACAGCCGCTTCGAGGGCAGCGTGTGGTGGGGCAGAGTCCAGGCCTGCATAAAGGATCTCACCAGCAGAGCCCTTCTCATCACTAGCCAAGCCATGTCTTGGTGCTTGTTTGAAAGTTTTGGTGATGAAGCATTCTGACAAATGACTTTGATAGTCTGCCCAGGGAACCGCTCAATAGGATCCGCCCTCTCCTTTTCCCAAAGGTTCTCAAGGACACTACGTGCTGACCACTTCCTGATGGACTTGTGGTCAAAGGTGTTTTGTAATGTTCACCACCACCTTCGCAAGGTCACTTGGAAATGAGGGACAAGTAATCAATGTCAGTGAAACCCATGTCCCCTGAGTAAACTTTACAAATGTTTTAAGTTATATTGGGGGGGAGGGGAGAGGGAGAAATAAAATCTGAAAAGGGAATACACCAGTGAAGTTACTTAACATGATGAAGTTTAAAACATTACTACTCTAAAAGTCATGATTTGGAGATGCCGGTGTTGGACTGGGGTGTACAAAGTTAAAAATCACACAATACCAGGTTATAGTCCAACTCAGACACTCTGCATGTTTCCCCAAGCTTGTAGTGGCCAGAGTCTGAGGCTGGCGCAGGCGCCCGCACGCTTGATGACGCCATCGGGCAGATGGTGAGAGGTCAGGCACATGCGCGTTGGCGGCAGCATTCTTGGCTAAGTGGCCAATGTGTAAAATGTCCGGGGGGCGGTGCAGTAGTTGGTGTTTAATGTCGGTAGCCAGTCCGGGAGGGAACAGAGCGGGGGTCCGGCGCAGTTGTCGGAGGTATTTTAATGATCTGTGTATGTTGGGAGTTGACTGTTTACGGTCTGTGCCATAGAAACGTGTAGCGGTGATGAGGGGAGGAGGGTTCACGGCAGCTACGGCATCAAGAGTGGCCACTGAGCTGTAAGGCCAGTCTGCCCTTTACTAGGGCTGCTTCATGTTGATCAAATACAAGCTGCGAGAATCGTGTGATTTACCTGTTGCCTACTCTTCTCCGGATTGCAATGAAATTGTCGACCTCCGTGTATAATTTTGATTTACAATGCCGACTTTCACTTGGAGCGTAGTTCCGAATGACATGACTTAAATGTATGTTAATGCGTGTCTCCTTTGTCCGGTAAAGATATCTAGTTTATTAGAAAACTTAAGGTTTTTTTAAAGTTAAGTATTGTACCTAACAAGGTAATCTACAGCAGATCCTGAACTTGTAACGGTTATATCGGTTATAACAAGCTACCCTGTTTCAGTGATGGGATCTGAGTGCTCAGAAAGTTTGGGTTCAAGCTTAAGTAGCTGTTGCCATTACCCTCAACAGTACAAGAGTAGTGCAATACTTATTTCCAACTTTTGTCAGTTAAGCTTTAGATAAAGTTGCCATTGTGCTACTGGGTCATAGGGTTACTATCTCATTAGCGAGAGAGATAACTGGTGGTTTCTTAATCTGAGAATCACCAAGCCTCAGCAAGCCAAAACATTGAGGCTGGTAACCTCGGCCAATATGCAAATTGAATCCATGCTATTGGGTTCCCTGCATCTCAAGCCAGCTAGCTATTAGGTGAGCTAACTAACCCCTGTTAAGGTTTAGTAGTAAACCAAAGCATTGGCTACTTCCCAAGTCCTCTTGGCTTGTGTAAGTTTTGTGTCTTACAGAGAATGAATCAAGCAAATGAAACTTAAATTAGATCATAATTGTTTTAAAAACATATGAGGTGTGATTCATTTCTATAAATGTCAAGCAATTGGCAAACTTACATTAATTATTATATCACTAGGCAATTCAAGATGCTTTCTAGTTGGTATGTAAACGCATTAACTGGTTCCTCAATTGCTTGTTATAGCTGAGATTTGCAGAACATCAGCATTCCATGTTCATCCTTAGATTTTGCTTAGTGTTTTGATCTCAACCAATATAAAATTAGAGATGCTGAAATTGATCCCAGACTGTTGGGTAAGGAAGGAAAATTAAGTCTAGCTTCTGCATCTTGACTGCTTTTTAGTGAAGTCAAATAAACTGCATTTGAATGGAAATTGGGCTTCCTTGACTATTATATCTCCAAATTATGCATATATGGCTGAATAGCTACAGATATTGACACTTATGAAGAATACCCTCCAAAATTGAAGGAGATTGGAAAAGACAAAATAGAAAAGGAGGTTTCTCATTAAGTTTCTCAGTACTGTAATTCAACCTCTAGAATGTTTAATTTTTGGAGTTGGATAATCAGCTTTTACCATAATGAATGGTGAAGCAGGCTTAAAGGGCCAAATGACCTACTCCTCTTTCTATAAAAATTAATTATTTATGATAGAAATAGATGCAACAGCTTTCAACCATTATAGGCTGGCCTTGGGTTTTGGTTAAACATTCTTTCCAGGCTTGAATGCTGAGGATCTTCAACTCTGGTGAGGCAAATGGAAATGTCATATGGTGAGAGTCATCATGGAAATTGTGGTTTTCACCTTTCTATGGGGGAGCTGCAATACCCAGACTGTCACATAAACAATGGATAAAAAGCATAGTATAAGGCTGTAAGGTGTAGGAGCAGAATGGCATTCAACCCAGCAAGCCTGTGCCACTATTCAACGAGATCATGTCTGATCTGATAATTCTCAACCCCACTTTCCTATCTTTTTGCTATAACCCTTGATTCCCTCATTGATTAAAAATCTATCTCAACCCTGAATATACTTGATGATTCAGCCTTGAGAGCCCTCTGTAGTAAAGAATTCCAAAGATTCACTACCTTCTGAGAGAAGAAATTCCTTCTCATCTCTACTTTAAATGTGCGACTCCATATTCTGAGATTATGCCCTCTGGTCCTAGATTTTCCCATAAGAGGAAAAGTTTCCACATTTACCCTGTCAAGTCCCCCTAAACCTGTATGTTTTAATAAAGTCACAGTTATTCTCCTCAATTCTGGTGAGTTCAAGCCCGACATAATCAATCTCTCCTCCCTCAGTATTTGGTACTAAACCGGTGAATCTTGTCTGGATTGTCTCCAATGACAGTAAAGCTTTCCCTAGATAAGGGGTACACAGATATTCACAGTAATCAGGCTGTGGACTGACAAGTGCCTTGCATAGTTTTAGCAAAACCTTCCTACTTTTATATTCCATTTCCTTTAAAATTAAGGCCTGATTCCATTTGTCTTCTGCTATTATCTGCTAAATGTGAATGCTACCTTTTTGTGCCTCATGGACAAAGACTCCCAAATCCCTCTGCTCTGTAGGTTTCTGCAGTTTTTTTTCCATTTAAATATTCACTCCTCTATTCTTCCTGCCAAAAATAGGTAACTTCAAAGTTCACCACATTATATTCCATCTGCCAAATTTTTGTCCACCCATAACCTGTCTATATCCCTCTGCAGACTCCTTGTGTCATCCTCATCATTTACCTTCCCACCTGTTTTTGCATCATTAGCAAATCTGGCCATTGTGTGTTCAATTTCCTCATCTGGGTCATCAACATATACCTAAGTAATTTTGAGCACAGCAGTGATCCCTATTGCAGATCACTCATTCCAGGTTGCCATTGCTGAAAATACTCCTCTTATTCCAAGTCTTGTCTTATACGTTTGCCAGTCTTCTGCCTATGTTAATTGCTACATGCCTTCTGAAAATCCAAATATGTTAGAGCCATTACTTCCCCATAACCTATCCAGCTTCATACCTTCTCAAAGAATTTTAGTAAATTTGGCATGCATAATTTCCCCTTTATGAAGCCATGCTGATTCTGCCCGATCATATTATATAGTTCTAAATGCTGTGCTATCAAATTACAACTAATAACTGTGAGGCACAGATGGATGGAAAATAAAGTATATTTTGAAAGAATAGTGTTTGTGTCAGGTTTAGAGATACAGAACTGGCTCAAAGGTAGAAGACTGAGGGTGGTGGTGGAGGGTTGTTTTTCAGACTGGAGGCCTGTGACCAGTGGAGTGCCACAAGGATCGGTGCTAGGTCCTCTACTTTTTGTCATTTACATAAATGATTTGGATGTGAGCATAAGAGGTACAGTTAGTAAGTTTGCAGATGACACCAAAATTGGAGGTGTAGTGGACAGTGAAGAAGGTTACTTCAGATTACAACAGGATCTGGACTAGATGGGCCAATGGGCTGAGAAGTGGCAGATGGAGTTTAATTCAGATAAATGGGAGGTGCTGCATTTTGGGAAAGCAAATCTTAGCAGGACTTATACACTTAATGGTAAAGTCCTAGGGAGTGTTGCTGAACAAAGAGACCTTGGAGTTCAGGTTCATAGCTCCTTGAAAGTGGAGTCACAGGTAGATAGTATAGTGAAGAAAGCATTTGGTATGCTTTCCTTTATTGGTCAGAGTATTGAGTGCAGGTGTTGGGAGGTCATGTTGCAGCTGTACAGGACATTGGTTAGGCCACTGTTGGAAAATTGCATGCAATTCTGGTCTCCTTCCTATCGGAAAGATGTTGTGAAACCTGAAAGAGTTCAGAAAAAATTTACAAGGATGTTGCCAGGTTTGGAGGATTTGAGCTATAGGGAAAGGCTGAACAGGCTGGGGCTGTTTTCCCTGGAGCGTTGGAGGCTGAGGGGTGACCTTTTAGAGGTTTACAAAATTATGAGGGGCATGGATAGGATAAATAGACAAAATCTTTTCCCTAGGGTCAGGGAGTCCAGAACTAGAGGGCATAGGTTTAGGGTGAGAGGGGAAAGATATAAAAGAGACCTAAGGGGCAACTTTTTCACGCAGAGGGTGGTATGTGTATGGAATGAGCTGCCAGAGGATGTGATGGAGGCTGGTACAATTGCAACATTTAAGAGGCATTTGGATGGGTATATGAGTAGGAAGGGTTTGGAGGGATATGGATCAGGTGCTGGCAGGTGGGACTAGATTGGATTGGGATATTTGGTCGGCATGGACAGGTTGGACCGAAGGGTCTGTTTCCATGCTGTACATCTCTAAGACTCTAATAATGTGTGAAACATTTTGATCATGTTTGATATTATGATTACAGTAAGTCAATCTTTGAGACTTGTTGTTTTATTTGTTCATGGGATATGGATATTTCTAGCTGGTTCATTGTTTATTACCCGTCCCAAATTTAGGAGTCATTGACATTGCTATGGGTCTGTGGTCACAGGTAGACCAGACTAGGTGAGGATGGCAGACTTCCTTACTGGTCACTGGTTCCTCTCAGAACGGACACTTGTTAAAGTGTTAGATATTATGAAAATATATAAATCATTGGGGATCTTAAAAATAAACCATATTCCCACATGGAAAATCTATTACAAGGGAAAATGATCTTCAAATACAATTGGGCCATTTAGGAATGAAATCAGAAATTGCATTTTTACGCAAAAATAATGAACATTAGGAGCACGTCCTTTGATGGCCATTGTTACTGGATTAGTTGAAACATTGAAGACTGAGGTGAATTTTTGTTAGACGTAAGACAGAAGGCCCAAGTAGGCAATTGAGATTTACATCAGCCATGATTTCACTGAATGGCAGAACAGAATCCAGAGATTGAGTATATTTATAACACTGAAATAGCCTGCCTAGCACAACCGACCTGTTTTGAAGCTTATCTTCCAGGAGCAAATTATTCAAATAAAAAAGCAAATGTCTTTCAAAGCAAATAATAATTCAAACTATATTATGTTCCCCTGTTCTTATATTACTTCATGCCTGAACGTTTGAGACTCCTGAGTAGTACCTATGAATCTATTAGCAATAATTAAAAATCCATGTTTGGCAAGGGGGAGGTAAAGTGGTGATTTATAATTGTGTAGACAACTGCACAAAGTTATTCTTTGGGGGCAAGAAAGGAAAAAAAAACTAATAAAGGATAAAATATTTACATTTTAAGTGGATGCTGTGGGAGGTATTTCAAAAACATTTAATGCAACTATATGGGATTAAGAGGTTTTACTTGTACCTTAAGCAAATGATCGCTAAATACTAAGATATGTTTGTGAAGGTTATCATTCAGTATTGGTAACATCTGAAAAACAGAACGAGTTTGAAATACTAATTTAGTAAACTTGCTGCGTTACATAAATAAGTTAGTTTTTGCATTTGGGTTGCAGCAGGATCACAATAAACATGTTCTCGGTTACCGACAGCACTGAATACCTTTCAGCTTTTTTTAGGATGTTTGTACATTGAATAGTGAGTCAATATGTTTGGTAATGTTTTTTCACACACATGTTTGCCTCCACCACATGTAAATGTGTCCTGGACTGTTGCTTTGAATTGTAATGAAAACGTAATGCCAAATTTTATGTGCTTGTTTACTTGGTATAATAGTGGAGATAATGTTTATATCACTAACTGTCAAATTCTGACATTCCTAGGCAAAATCACGTTATGGAAACATTAACAAAGTAAGAATTGTGCAAAATCAGGATGGGTCCAGATGTTCCACTACTAAACGACTACAAACAGGAATTCTTTTGGAAACGGTTTCCACAGACAATACTAGGAGGACCACGCTTCAAACTTGGATACTGTGCTCCGCCTTACATTTATGTTAACCAAATTATTTTGTTTCTGATACCATGGGTTTTTGGTGGTGTAGGGACTGTTCTTTACCAACTAAATATATTAAACGATTGTTGGGCATCAGTTCTTGCTGCAGGATTGATGTTGCTGGCAGCCTTCATTGTCCAAGGCATGAGCCTTTGGGTCAGACAAAAGAATGTGACAGTTGAAATATTTCCATCTGAAAATACTTTGGCAGATGAGGATGAATTTGATTTTTCCAGCTGTGCTGGGCCAGAGACAATAAAATTTATCATACCTGGAAAAAAGTATTTAATCAATACAGTTTTTCATTCCATCCTAGCTGGAGCATTATGTGGCCTTGGAACATTTTATTTACTACCTAACAGCTTAATGCTACTATATACCAACACAGGGGCAACTTTTGTGCTCTTTGTTTTTGGTTGGGTAACAGTGTGCATTGGAGAATATTCTTTAATCATAAATACTGCAGTGGAGACTGCCACATTCCAACCACAAGATACATATGAAATCAATGCACTCACCAGACCACTTTACATTTTTCTTTTCATTGCAATGGATCTTGCTTACAGGTAAATGTTTTTTTTTAATCTTTGATTTGGTGAGGAGTTGGTTGTAGAATTACAATTGAATTAAGTGACTACATTTAAATTTTGGGTTCAGATTTTGCCTTGATTTTCAATTGTAAATTTGCATTCCAATTTTCGTGTTTTTAAAAATACCACTACTGATATGACTGGATATGTGACTTAAGTATGAATTTTTTTTCAACTTAGAAATTGTTAGAAAAAATAAGGGATTTTCTTTAGTATTAGTCTAGTTTAAATTCCGAAATGGCTTTTAGTTCCTTGCAAATTAGGGCTGTGTATTTGAAAATATTAAAATCATAGAATCCTTAGTGTGGAAGCAGGCCATTTGCCCCATCACGTTCACACTGACCTTCCAAAGAGCATTCCACCTAGACCCCCTCCCTACCCTATCCTTATGACCCAGCATTTCCTATAGCTAATCCATCTCACCTACACATCCCTGGACACTGGGCAATTTAGCATGGCCAATCCACCAAACCTGAATATAGAATCATAAAAGTTCATAGATTAGATTCCCAACAGTGTGGAAACAGGACTTTCGGCCCAACCAGTCCACATCGACCCTCCGAAGAGTAACCCACCCAGACCCATTTCCCTCTGACTAATGCACCTAGCACTATGGACAATTTAGCATGGCCAGTTCACCTGACCTGCACATTTTTGGACAGTGGGAGGAAACCGGAGCACCCGGAGGAAGTCAACGCAGACATGGGGAGAATGTGCAAACTCTACACAGACGGTTGCCCGAGGCTGGAATCGAACCTGAAATCCTGGTGCTGTGAGGCAGCTGTGCTAACCACTGAGTCACCATGCCGCCAAATCTACATAATGGAATCCCCTTCTTTGGACTGTCAGCAGAAACTGGAACACCTGCAGGAAACCTACCCAAACACAGGGAGAATGTGCAACCTCCACGCAAATAGTTGCCTAACAGTGAAAAATATTGATGGTTTGAGTTTTAGAAAGTTGAATAATTTTCATGAACTGGGGTTAAATATAAAAGGTTCAGTAAACTATCTTCATTTTCATGTTTAAGGAAAGTTTGTATATGTTGAGTATGACTCTAATTTGCAGTTGACCTAATGTTACTTGCACTAGAGAAGTGAAATTAGCCAGTCAGTTCCAAAAGAAGAGCCAGCTTTTATATCTTCTAAACATGGAGATTGATGGAATTTAGAAACCTAATTTTGTGGGTAAAGGAATTAGAATGTGTAATGTTGACTCTCTCTTCTGATTATGTATCAATAGCTTGGAATTCCATTCTTGCTCATATAAATTTATCAATATTATGTTCCAGTCTTCAGGAAATTTTAGTTACTTGTAATTAACTAATGGTAGCTTTTCTGAATCTGGATGTTGGATTTTGAATAGTGAGGTAGATAGCTGAAGTATCTTGTACAACAGTGCTTTGAAGTTAATTGACTTTTTCTTTTCTCAGACTTACAGTAAACCCAACCCTGCTTCAAATAAATCAGATTTTGCACATTATTTTTGTATTTCTGCCTGTCATCTGGGCAGTTGGTATTTTGCCTCCTGTGGATGCACTTTTCTTATGGGTTCTTGAACAAGTCTTAGAATTTGGGCTTGGAGGTTCACCCATGGCTACCAATTTAAGGTAAGATTTAAATCTTCACAAATGTAAAAATATGAAGATAAAAAGGCAGTTCTTTCATCAACTTAAAAGTTTCATGTGAATATTGCTTCATCCTGTCGTACACAGGTTATAGTATATTTTATGATGGCCATTGGATATTTGTTGGTCTTTCAGAATCCCATTCTTTCAGGACCTCGCTAATACAGCATCTTGGTGATTGTGCAGATGCCCTTTGGAGCATGTGGTTTATTGCATTCAGATTCTGCATATCAAACTGATCCTGATTCACTACACTAGTCTAATTTATAGGTTAATACTTTTAATTTTTCACTCCACATGAGAGAGCCAATATTTTGTCCCCTCTGATAAATATTCTTTCCTACTCTCCCCTTCTAAAGGCATTAATTTTTTGAGATACTTTCAGAGGCCCTTCAGTACTTTGCCAGAGTTACATTTAGTCATTTGTGTGAGACTTGAAAGTGAATGACCGTGCTGATCATTCAAATGATACCATGTACGAGCTCAATCTTGTCCTCATCTCATGTACATATGTATTTCCAGTAAGGATCAGTGGACAGTCACCATTGCAAATCTGTTTTCTAATCCAGCTGTACTAAATTTTAACTGTTGAAACCCTCTGCCTCAACTGATTGAGTAAATAATAGGCATTAAAATACAAAACTTCCTAAACTTCATGATTCATTGATGTGATATATCAGGGTTGTAAAAAATCTGCAATTAGAATTTGTAAATGTTATATAAAAAATTAGACTCCCTCTTATTTTCAAAAACTTTGTTTAGCACATTCTATGTCAATTTATATTGTTAAGGTGAGGAAAAAAATACCTGTATTTCATTACCAATTATTATCAGAGTATGCAATCTTGAAAATAATATATCATGTTCAATACGAGTAAATATCCAAGGAACTGAATCATTAAAGAAAACAAATGGCATAATGTAGACATTATTTGGAAGAATGTTCGATTGCCTCACCTTAATGTACATCTACTTCCTGAAAATGACACTACTATTGTGTTAGGTACAAAACCTTTTGTTGTCCGTTACCAAGTAATGCTTTGTAAACTCAGTTACAAATATTTTATTCGTGCAGCAGAAGATTTGTACAACGTATTTCCTGTTCTTATTTTAAAACCGGAAGTCAAAGAGACTAAAATATAGCGACGTAATTAGGCCAGTTTGCCCATCAAGTCTTCATCACTATTCGATCATGGCTGATATCATCCTTCACCCCATTTTCCTTTCTTCTCCCCTTAATCCTTGATTCCCCTTTATCAATCAAGAATCCAGCTATCTCTGCTTTAATGCACTCAATGACTTGGCCTTCACAGATTTCTATAGCAATGAATTCCACAGACTCACCTCATCTCAGTTCTAAAGGGTTGTCCTTTCATTCTGAGACTGTGCCCTAGAATCCTAGTCACTCCTACTGGTGGAAGCATGTTTTGCACATCCACTCTATTCAGGCCTCTCTGTAATTGTAAGTTTGGATGAAACTTTGCTCGCTGATCTGGAAAGTTTGTTTTCAGATGTTTCGTCACCATACTAGGTAACATCATCAGTGAGCCTCGGGTGAAGCACTAGTGGTATGGCCCGCGTGGTATGGCCCGCTTTTTATTTATGTGTTTATGTTTCCTTAGGTTGGTGATACGATAATGGTGTCATTTCCTGTACTTTTCCTCAGGGGGTGGTAAATGGGATCCAAGTCGATGTGTTAATTGGTAGAGTTCTGGTTGGAGTACCGTGCTTCTAGGAATTTGCGCATTTGTCTCTGGTTTCTCCTCGGATGGATGTGTTGTCCCAGTCAAAGTGGTATCCTTACTCATCTGTAAGTAAAGATTCTAGTGAGAGTGGGTCATGTCTTTTTGTGGCTAGTTGATATTCATGTATCCTGGTGCCTAGTTTGTCCAGTGTAGGAAAAGAACAGGAAATGACATCACCACACGAAATGGCCACCTCAGAAAATGACATCAGTGACCCAAGGAAACCTAAACATTAATAAAAAGTGGACCATACCACCAGTGCTTCACCAGATGCTCACTAATGATGTTACCTAGTATGGTAATGAAACGTCTGAAAATGAACCTTCCAGCTCAGCAAGCAAACTTACATCCAAAACCACAACCTGAGCGACAGATCTTCTCAAAACTCATTATCTGTAGGTTTCAATAAAAAAAACCCACCCCACCAATCCTTCTCAACTCCATTAAATACAGACCAAAGTCCTCAGCTATTCCTCGTATGACAAACATTTCATTCATGGGATCATTCTTGTAAGGCACCACTGGATCTCTCCAATGCCAGCAATCAATCTTTAGATAGGGGACCCAGAATTGCTGACGACATTCCAAATGCAGTCTGACCAGAGCCTTATACAGTCACAGCAGTACATCCCTGCACTGTATTCTAACACTCATGAAATGAATGCAAACATTGCATTTGCCTTCCCAATTGCTAACTGACCCTGCATGTTAACATTAAGAGAATTCTGAACTAAGACTCCCATGTCCCTTTGTACATCATTTCAAAAGCCTTTCCCCATTTAGAAAATGTATACACCTCTTCTTTCTACCAAAGTGCATAACTCTCACACTTTTTAATACATTGTTTTCCATCTGCCACTTCTTTGCCTACTCACCTTGCAAGTCCAAGTCCTTTTGCAGCCTCCTTGCGTTTTCAATACTACCTATCCTTCCACCAATCTTTGTGTCATCTACAAACTTAGCAAGAATGCCCTCATTCCATCATTCAGACTTTTAATGTATAACATGAATAGTTGTGGTGTCAACACTGATCCCTGCAGAACTCCACTACTCACTAGCTGTCATCCCAAAAAGACCTCTTTATCCCTGCTTTCTGCCTTCTGCCAGTAAGCCCATCCTCTATTCATGCCATGCCTTGCCCTAACACTGTTGGATCTAATCTTGTTTAGCAGCCTTCTGTGTGGCATCTTATCAAAGGCCATCTGAAAATCTAAACAGATCACGTCCACTGGCCGTCCTTTGCTTAACCTGGTCATTACTTCTGTAAAAAAAATTCTAACAAACTTCTCCTCGATGAAGTCATTACTGGCTCAATCCTATTTTACCACGATTTGGAGATGTTGGTGTTGGACTGGGGTGCACAAAGTTAAAAATCACACAACACCAGGTTATAGTCCAACAGTCTACCTGTTGGACGATAACCTGGTGTTGTGTGATTTTTAACTATTTTACCATGCACTTCTGAGTACCCTGCAGTCTGATCCTGAATAATTGATTCTAAAATCTTGCCACGGTTTGAGGTCAGGGTTATGCGCCAATAATTTCCTGTCTTCTGCCTCCCTCCCTTCTTGAACAAGGGTATTATATTAATAATTTTCCAGTCCTCTGGGATGCCCCTGACTCCAATGATTCCTGAGAGATCACCTCCAAAATCTCCTCAGCTAATTCCTTCAGAACTCATCAGTCCGATGATTTATCCACCTTCAGACCTTTCAATTTCCTCAGCGTCTTCTCCTTAGTGATGGCCACTACATTCACATCTGACCCCAACTCTCTTCTGGTATGCCTCCATCATGTCTTCCACTGTGAAGACTGATGCAAAGTACCTATTCTTTGTCCTCAGGACTATTTCTCCAAACTTGTTTTCCAGTGGTCCAATGTCCACTCTTGTCCCTTTGACCTTTTATATATTTAAATAAAGCTCTTACAATTTTATATTACTAGCTAGCATACCCTCATGTTTCATTTTCTCCTGCCTTACTTTTTTAGTTATCCTCTGCTGGTTTTTAAAGGCTTCTCAACCCTCTGGCTTTCCACTAATCTTTACCACATTGTATGCTTTTTCTTTTACTTTTATGCTTTTCCTGAACTCCCTTGTCAGCCGTGGTTGCCTTGTCCTCTTACTTGGTATGTCTTTTCTTCCTTGGTATGAATTTCTGCTGTGTCTGCTGAATTACTCCCTAAAACTCCTATGATTGCTGTTCCACTAACATCCATGTTAGGCTCCCGTTCCAATCAACTCTTGCCTTCATATCTTTGTAGTTATCTTTACACAATTGAAGTACTGTTACATCTGATTTCAACTCCTCCCTCTCAAAATGCAGGGTGAATTCTATTGTATTATGGTCACTGCTCCCTCAGGGTTCCTTCACCTTCACTCTCTTTACATTGCACCAAATCCAGAATTGCCTGTTTCCTAGTGGGCTCTACCAAAAGCTGCTCCCCCCCAAAAAATCTGTTTCACAAATTCCTTTTCTTTGGATCTGATGCAACCTGATGTTCCCTGTATACCATGATTATTCTAATAATGCCTTTTCTATCTCCTGATTTATTTTCTACCCCACATATGGTTAGGAGGCATTTTCTTAACTCCTATTTGTTCCATTGCAGTTCCTTAACTCTGTCTAAACAGCCTTTAGACTCTACATCACTTCTTGCTATCAGTTTAATATTTAATTTCTTACTAACAAGGCAACCCCACCACTCTGCCCATCTGCCTGTCCTTTTCCTGGACACACATCTTGGATATTTTGTTCCTAGCCCTGATTTCCTTGCAGCCACATCTCTGTAATACTCACAACATTCTACCAGCCAGAAGATTAATTCACAAAGTTGGATCATATGGGATTAGGGATAATTTATTAGCCTGCGTCGATGACTGGCTAATGGACAGAAGACACGGAGTTAGGATAAATGGTTTATTTTCTGGATGGCAAGATGTAACTAGTGGGGTGCTACAGGGTTCGATCCTTGGACTCCAGCTATTTACAATCTATATTAATGACTTGAATACAGGGATCCATAGCCAAATTTGCAGACGGCACAAAAATAGGCAGGACGGTAAATTGCAATGAGGAAATAAGAACCTTACAAATAGTTATAGATAGATTAGGAGGGTGGGCCAAAATGTGGAATAGTGTTTAACGTGGATAATTGCGAGGTTATGCATTTGGGTCGAAAAATGGGAGAGACTTTGGAGTGTTCCAGTGCAGAGGGATCTAGGTATACTTGTTCATGAGTCACAGAAAACTAGCTTGCACGTACATAAGATAATAAAGAAAATGAATGGAATGTTGGCTTTTATTGCTATAGGCATAGAATATAAAAGTAAGGAACTATCGTTGCAACTATACAAGGTATTGGTGAGACCGCACCTGGTGTATTGTGCAGAGTTTTGGTCCCCGTATTTGAGGAAAGATATAGTGGCATTGGAGGCAGTTTATAGGAGGTTCACTAGATTCATCCAAGAGATGAGGAGTTTATCACTTGAAAAGAGATTGAACAGTTTAGGCCTATACTTACTGGAATTTGGAAGCATGAGGGGAGATCGAATTGAGGTATTAAAGACGATAAAAGATGTTGGTAAAATAGATATGGAGCAGATATCTCCCCTTCTGGTGCATTCTAGGACGAGAGGTCATTGTCTTACGATAAGGGGTAGCAAATTTAAAACAATTGAGGAGAAACTATTCTCCCAAAGGGTTTGTGAATCTGTGGAATTTGCTACCCCAAAGTGTGGTGGATGCTTGGACAATGAACAAATTTAAGAGGAGTTAGACAGATTTTTAATTGGTAATAAGTTGAAGGGATATGTAGGGAAGACAGCAAAATGGGAGTGAAGAGCATTATCAGCCATGATTGAATGACAGAGCAGACTCAATGGGCTGATTGGCCTAATTCTACTTTTATATCTTATGAACTTATAATTTGCCAGGACTCTGGTCTCACCATGATCCAGCTGGAGCTCATCTCATTTGAACATCTCCCTCCTTTCCCAGTACTGTTGCCAATGTCCCATGAATTCAATGTCCCATCCATTTATATTTGCCAGGAAATGGTGTTGGAGAGACTGTTAGGTCTGAAGGCTAATAAGTCCCTGGGACCTTATGGTCTACATCCCAGGATACTGAAGGAGGTGCCTCTACAAATCAAAGATGCATTGGTGATCATTTTCCAATGTTCTATAGATTCAGGATCAGTTCCTGTTGATTGGAGGGTGGCTAATGTTGCCCCACTTTTTAAGAAAGGAGGGAGAGAGAAAGCAGGGAATTATAGACCAGTTAATCTGACCTCAGTGGTGGGAAAGATGCTTGAGTCAATTATAAAGGATGAAATTACGACACATCTGGATAGCAGCAACAGGATAGGTCAGAGTCAGCATGATTTATGAAGGGGAAATCATGCTTGACTAATCTTCTGGAATTTTTTGAGGATGTAACTCTGAAGATGGACAAGGGAGATCCAGTGGAATGTAGTGTACATGGACTTTCAGAAAGCCTTTGATAAAGTCCCACATAGGAAGTTAGTGAGCAAAATTAGGGCACATGGTATTGGGGGCAAAATACTGACTTGGATTGAAAATTTAGTTGGCTGACAGGAAATAAAGAGTAGTGATATTCGGCTCCCTTTCGGAATGGCAGGCGGTGACCAGTGGGGTACCGCATGGATCAGTGCTGGGACCACAGCTTTTTACAATATATGTTAATGATATTGGTGATGGTATTAAAAGTAATATTAGCAAATTTGCTGATGACACAAAGCTGGGTGGCAGGGTGAAATTTGAGGAGGATGTTGGGAGAATACAGGGTGACCTGGACAAGCTAGGTGAGTGGACGGATGCACAGCAGATGCACAATGTGGATAAATGTATGCTTATCCACTTTGGTGACAAGGACAGGAAAGCAGATTACTACAAAATGGAGTCAATTTAGGTAAAGGGGCAGTACAATGAGATCTAGATGTTCTTGTACATCAGTCAATGAAAGCAAGCATGCAGGTACAGCAGGCAGTGAAGAAAGCTAATAGCATGCTGGCCTTCATAACAAGAGGAATTGAGTATAGAAGCAAAGAGATTCTTCTGCAGCTGTACAGGGCTCTGTTGAGACTGCACCTGGAATATTGTATGCAGTTTTGGTCTCCAAATTTGAGAAAGACATTCTGGCTATTGAGGGAGTGCAGCGTAGGTTCATGAGGTCAATTCCCGGAGTGGGGGGACTATCATATGTTGAAAGATTGGAGCAACTGGGCTTGTATACCCTTGAGTTTAGAAGGCTGAGAGGGGATCTGATTGAGACATATAATATTATTAAAGGATTGGACACTCTGGAGGCAGGAAGCAAGTTTCTGCTGATGGGTGAGTCCCGAACCAGAGGACGCAGTTTAAAAATAAGGAGTAGGCCATTTATAACAGAGTTGAGGAGAAACTTCTTCACCCAGAGAGTGGTGTGTGTGTGGAATGCTCTGCCCCAGAAGACTGTAGAGGCCAAGTCTCTGGATACTCTCAAGAAAGAATTGGATAGAGCTCTTAAGGATAGTGGAATCAAGGGTTATGGGGATAAGGCAGGAACAGGATACTGATTGAGGATGATCAACCATGATCATAATGAATGGTGGTGCTGGATCGAAGGGCAGAATGGCCTACTCCTGCACCTATTGTCTATTACTCCCATATTAATCTTCGAGCCACGCATTTACGTCTTTAATCTTGTTGACCCTGTGCCAATAAGCTCATGTCTAAGGTAGTAATCTGGAAATTACTGGTTTGGTTCTGCTTTTTAATTTAGCCCTTAGTTACTCATATTCCTTCAGCAGGACCTCTTTCTTCTAACTATGTCACTGGTAACCACATGGACCATGACAACTGGATCTTTCCCCTCCCACTATAAGTACCTCTGTAGCCCAGGTGAAAGATCCTGAACCCAGACAACAGGCAGGCAACATAACCGTTGGGACTCTTGATCCTGGCCAGAGAACAGTGTCTATTCCCCCTACTGTACTATCTCTGATTACAGTTACAGTTCTGTTTTCTCCCCACTCTTGAATGGTTTCCAGTAAATGCAATGCTTTGTTAGTTTGCTCATCTTCCCTAAAACCCCTGCTCTTGTCCATACAAGCAAGAATCTCAAACCTATTAGACAAAGTCCAGGGCTGAGGCTCTTTCAGCACTATTTCCTGGATCCCTCTATCTGTCTCACTTGTAGTTATACACTCCAGTCCCTGACCACTGACTGAATTCAAGGTAGTTAATCTAAACAGTGACTGGCTACTGAAACACAGCATCCAGGTAACTCTTCCCCCACCCTCATTTGTTGCAATGTTGGAAGCTCAGACTCCAGCTCATCAACCCTGAGTCAGAGTTCCTCAAGCTGCTAACACTTCCTATAGATGTGGTCAAACACATCTTGTATTGGAAATTGTACAAACCACAACCTTTTCAAGATAGTGGTGCCAGCACAGTAGATAGTGTTCGGGCTCCTGAGCCTATCCCCTTCAGGCTGGCAGCATTCTTTCCTCTCCTTTTCGTCTACCTTTGTTTTCTTTTCTTACTTCATCTTTGGAGCTGAAGCAGTGTCAGTGGGGCGGCGACTGCAGTGTCAGCAGCATAGATCAGGACCCTTGGCAGCAGTGACAATGCCCAGAGCAGGGACTCCTTGTGATAGTAGATCTGGAGCGTGTACTTGTGGTGATGGCCAGAGTGGGGACTCCCGGCTGCAGTAGGCCTGAAGCCTAGACTCTTGGTGGCGGCAGTGGCGTTGGTGGTAGTGCCCAGAGCAGGGACTCCTGGCAATCTTGGCAGTGATGGCAGCTGCAGCAGAGCTAGAGTCTCCTGGGGCATCAGTGTTATCATTGCTGTACCCAGAGCAGTGATTCTTTGAGGCCCTGAGCACCTTGTAAAGACCTTGCAGAAGCCCTGGAGCTGTGTTCAAGACTCAATTTTCATTCTTTTTGCAACTCAGAATGGTTCCAGATTGTGATGACAAAACACTTTTCACTGTATTTTCTGAGATATATGGGACAATAAAATAATTCATTCAAAGCCATTTAACAGCTCCCACATCATGTAGGTACAACACATGCCTGGCCCTCCATCTCTGTTTTATTTTCTTAGTTCTTAATTTTATTTTAAAGATTTATGACTGATTGTTTAGTTTGTAGCCTATAAATATTTCCCTTATTTATTTTCAATCTGAAAGTTTCTCATAATAGTCCAATTACAGCCATTACTAACCAATCAACTTACAGTTTTCCTGTGATGTCATTCTTTCTTTTGTGCTGGGCTCCTGATCCTGGGCTTCAATTTATCCTGTTAAAAAAACTTTACAAATTATGAATTAAAAAAGCAAACCAAAATCATCTCTGCTGTCTGCACTGAATTCCCACACTGCCTCAAAATTCCCCGAAACATAAACTGACTTGGACTATGTCTCACTCCAGATGTGATCTCTCTTGCCTGACAGTGCACAACTTACTGGTGTCTAAAAGCAAATAAGCTCCTTTTTTCTTCTCACTGTCTACCTGTGTATCAGTCCTCCAGTTATAATCCAGCAGTCCAAAACCTGCAGTGCACTTGTTGACTAATTACAGTTCTACATGTTAACTTTGATAACTTGATAGCACTGAAATTATTTGAAAATTAAATTGTCATGTAAGTGGATTTTTGTTAACGTTGCATCCGGTGTGGTCTCCTCTATATCGAGGAGACAAGATGCCTTCTTGCGGATTGCTTCAGAGAACACCTCTGGGACACCCACACCCACCAACCCCACTGCCCCATGGCTGAACACTTCAACTCCCCATCTCACTCCGTGAAAGACATGCAGCCTCCACTACCAAACCATTACCACCCGACATCTGGAGGGGAAACGCCTCACATTCCACCTTGGAACCCTGCAACCACATGAGATAAATGTGGATTTCAACAGCTTCCTCATTTCCTCTCCCCCCACATTATCCCAGTACCAAGCCTCCAATCAGTACTGCTCTTGGATGTGTCCATCACTCCCCCTCTGACCTATCACCTTCTCCCCCACTTTCATCCACCTATTGCTTTCTCAGCTCCCTTTCCCCAAACCCCATCCCCTCCTATTTATCTTTCAGCCCCAATCCACAAGCCTCATTCCTGGTGAAGAACTTATGCCCAAAACGTCAGTTCTCCTGCTCCTTGGATGTTGCCTGACCTGCTGTGCTTCTCCAGCACTACACTTAGAATATTGTGTCCAGTTCTGGTCGCCCCATTATGCACAGGATGTAGATGCTTTAGAGAGGGTGGAGAGGAGATTTATCAGAATGCTGCCTGGATTGGTGGGCTTGTCTATGAAGAGAGGATGAGCGACCTTGGACTTTTCACACTGGAGAGAAGAAGGAAGAGAGGTGACTTGATAGAGGTGTACAAGGTAATGAGAGGCATAGGTAGATAGCCACAGAATTTTCCCCAGGGCAGAAATGGCTGTCACAAGGGGTCATAATTTTAAGGTGATTGGAGGTCGGTTCTTTACACTAAGAATAGTGGGTGCGTGGAATTCACTGCCACCAGCGGTGGTAGAGTCAGAGACATTAGGGACATTTAAGTGTCTGCTGGATAAGCACATGGATGGCAGTAATTTGAGGTGTGTGTAGGTTAAGTTGATCTTAGATCTTTAAGATAAATGCTTGGCACAACATCGTGCGCAAAGGGCCTATACTATGCTGTACTGGTTCCTCTCTTCTGTGTTCTATCTTCAGTCCCACCTATTTGTGATAGAGCTTAAGTATTTTTCAGTAGTTTTATATTTAAAGGTAACAATCATTTTAAAGTAGAACATTGGATGTTCCAGTTGGTTTTTCAATCGGTGAAATCTGTTCTGTGATTAGTTTAGCACATAATTGATTTGAACCTAAACTTTATTTATCTGGCTTTTCCCATTATACCTTACTTAATAAAAATCTACATGATTTGGTCTTCAATTTCAACTCTCCTAATAGCATTATGGAGACTGAGTACCGCTACTTTTCGTGAAGTAACAAAAAATGTTTTCCGACTAGACTGAATAGAAACATAGAAACTAGATGGAAGGATGGGCCATTCAGCCCTTTGAGCCTGTTCCACCCTCAATAAGATCATGGCTGATCAGCCAACTTATTTTCTGACTTTCTCCCCATCTCCCTTATTACCTTTAGCCTAAGAACTATACCTAACGTTTTTTTGAAAACATTTCATTTTTGCTCTTAACGGAATTCTGTGGTAGAGAGACTCACCACTCTCTAAAGAAATTTCTCTTCATGTCCTAAACGGCCTACTCTCTAAACCTTTGACTGTGACTCCTGGTTCTGAACTCTGCAGTTATGCTGCATTTACATTGTTAAGTCCTGTTAGAATTTTATAGGTTTCTATGAGACTTCATCTTCATTCTGCTAAACTCCAGTAAATATAGTCTTAACTGATCATAACATCAGTAATACCATCCTACAAACCAGTCTGGGAAACCTTTGTTGCAATACCTCCACAGCCAAAGCATTCCTCCTTCAAATAAAGAGATGAAAATTGCACACAGTACCTCAGTACTTTGGCATAAAGAACAGTGGAGCTAAATTTTATTTAATTGGAGAAAAACTGAAGAAAGCTGCAGAACAGCGGAAATAAAAAGCAGCTGGAAAACCTCAGCAGGTGCAGCAGCATCTGTGAAGATAAATCAAAATTAATGTTTCTGGTCTGGTGACCCTTCCTCAGAACTAACCCCACCCCTTAACTATTTACCCTATCCATGCCCCTCATGATTTCATAAACCTCTATAAGGTCACCCCTCAGCCTCCAAAGCTCTAACGAAATAAAGTCCCAGCCTATTCAGCCTGTCCCTATACCTCAAGTTGTCCAGTCTTGGCAACATCCTTGTAAATCTTTACTTTCAAATCCTTTCAAGTTCAGCAACATTCTAAGTGATTGCTGGACACCTTGTTGAGATATTTGTAGCATCGATAGCCACACGTGAGGTGCTGGAAGACTGGAGGTTGCCTGACACGGTGCCAGTCTCTAAGAAAAGTGTTAAGGAAAAGCCAGAAAACTATAGAGTAGTGAGCCTGATATCAGTGGTTGTAAGTTGTTGGAGAGAATCTTGGAAAGGCAAGGACTAATTAGGGTAGTCAACATGGCTTTGTGTGTGGGAAATTATGTCTCTCAAATTTGATTGAGTTTTTTGGAGAAGTAACAATGAGGGCAGAGCGATGCACGTGATCTATAAGGACTTCAGTAAGGCGTTCGGCAAGGTTCCTCCTGGTAGAAATGTTAATGAACTTAGAACACATGGATTGGAGGGAGAACTAGTTATTTAGGCATAGAATTGGCTTGAAGGTAGAAGACCGAGGGTGCTAGTGGAGGGTTGCTTTTGAGACTGAAGGCCTGTTGTAACCAGTGGTGTGCCACAAGGATGTGTGCTGGGTCCACTGCTTTTCATCATTTATATAAATGATTTAGAAGTGAACATAAGAGGTATGATTAGTAAGTTTGCAGATGACACCAAAATTAGAGGTGTAGTGGACAGTACAACAGGATCTTGATCAGATGGACCAATGGGCTGAGGAGTAGCAGATGGAATTTAATTTAGATAAATGTGAGGTGCTGCATTTTGGAAAGGCAAATCAGGGCAGGACTGATGCACTTGATAGTAAGGTCCTGGGGAGTTTTGTTGAACAAATAGACCTTGGAGTGCAGGTTCATATTACCTTGAAAGTGGAGTCGTGGGTAGATTGGATAGTGAAGAAGGAGTTTGTATGTTTGCCTTTATTGGTCAGTGCATTGAGTAAAGGAGTTGGGAGGTCATGTTGCAGCTGCACAGGACGTTGATCAGGCCACAATTGGAATACTGCTTGCAATTCTGGTTTTCCTGTTATAGGAAGGATGTTGTGAAACTTGAAAGGGTTCACAAAAGATTTGCAAGGACATTGCTGGGGCTGGAGGATTTGAGGTATAGGGACAGGCTGAATAGACTGAAGCTATTTTCCCTGGAGTGTCGGAGGCTGAGGGGTGACCTTATATAGAGGTTTATAAAATCGTAACGGGTATATTCAAGGGAAATACACCAGGTCTTTTCCCGAGCTGGGCAAGTCCAAAACTAGAGGGCATAGATTTAGGGTGAGATGGGAAGGATTTAAAAAGGACATGCAGATGGTGGTGCATATATGGACTGAGCTGCCAGTAGCACTGCTGCCTCACAGCGCCAGAGATCCAGGTTCAATTCCCGCCTCAGGTGACTGACTGTGTGGAGTTTGCACGTTCTCCCCGTGTCTGTGTGGGTTTCCTCCGGGTGCTCCGGTTTCCTCCCACAGTCCAAAGATGCGCGGGGTCAGGTGAATTGGCCATGCTAAATTGCCCATAGTGTTAGGTAAGGGGTAAATGTAGGGATATGGGTGGGTTGCGCTTCGGCGGGTCAGTGTGGACTTGTTGGGCCGAAGGGCCTGTTTCCACACTGTAAGTAATCTAATCTAAAAAAAAGACTGGTATAATTACAACATTTAATAGGCATCTAGATGGGTATATGAATAGGAAAGGTTTAGTTGGATATGGGCCAAATGCATGCAAATAGGACGAGATTTATTTAGGATTTCTGGTCGGCATGCAGGAGTTGGACCAAGGGTCTGCTTCAGTGCTGTGTATCTCTATGACTCAATATGGTGACTAGAATTGTACACCGTATTCTAAAAGTGGCCTCACCGATTTCCTGTACAGCCACAACATGATATGCCAACTCCTTTACACAAATGTTATGATCAATGAAAGCAAGCATGTCACCACATGGCTGTGGGTCAGAGGTCGCATGTAGGCCAGACCAGGTAAGGGTGGCCGTTTTCTTCCCTGAAGGACATTAGTAAATTAAATGGATTTTTTCTGACAATCAACTGTGGTTTCATAGTCATCATTAGACTCTTATTTTCAGATTATTATTGAATTCAAATTCAAACCCAGGTCCCCAGAACATTAAGTAAAAAATGAGGTCTGCAGATGCTGGAGATCACAGCTGAAAATGTGTTGCTGGTCAAAGCACAGCAGGCCAGGCAGCATCTCAGGAATAGAGAATTCCTGAGATGCTGCCTGGCCTGCTGTGCTTTGACCAGCAACACATTTTCCCCAGAACATTACCTGGGCTTTCTGAATTAATAGTCTAGCAATAGAACCACTCTGCCATAATCTATTCTTATAAATTTTACTCTGACATGATTTATTAAAACTGCCTTGTTCCACATTAACAGATCCAAACTAGTCTGATTCCTGGTTCAATCAGATTTTTACTTTGTGTTCATAACATGACAGAAATTCAGCTAGTGTATGGTAATATTGTCTTTGCCTAATCGCCACTGCTTATATGCAGGTCACACAGTTACAAAATTTGTGGCTACATCATTACATGCATAGTAGAAATTTGGAAAAAAATTTTAATGTTGACCTCACATGTTTGGGTTTACATCTACATTTTTTATTTCTGCAGGCTGTTGGCTATGTTTATTGTGTCTGTTGGAGTGGTGATTGCAACATTCTTTATTCCCAGCACACTTGGTGTTGTGCTGTTCACAACAGGAATGGGATTTATACTGAGCCTTGATCTCAGCCAAGCTGATACTTTATTCAGATTCTGCTGCAGGACAACCCATGCCTCATTGGAATATCCTAAATACTTTGGTAAACGAATTGGATGGCATCTTGGCTGGAAGGAAGCCTTGATCTATATTAGTCTTCTAATAGTGACACTTGTTGAAGCTGGCTTATTACATTTCTTTGTAAGAAGATCAGCTACATTTAAAATAAGTCCTCAGACTGTAATAAGCTATATCCTGATAGTGACTTTGGTAATATGGAAGATTTTCCAAGAAATTCAAGGTGCATATGTCCTCTTTGGATTCTTTCGAAATCCTTTATTCCCTAAAGTTTTAAGATCTGTGAGACTTTTTGAGCAGAAACGAGCAATATTGATGAAGTTTGGCTTTATTCAAAGGATTCTCCTTAATCTCAGTAAGTTACCTGAAATGGTAATAGATTAAATTGTCTAACTTATTTATTCATTGTATTTTTAATTTTTCTCTTTTGCTTAATCGATTTTTGTCGGCAAATAGTAATTAATTTAGTACACAATTCCATATTTGTATTGAGAGCCATCACAATCTCTACATCTGAAGGTGAAATGAAAAGACAAATTATATTACAGAGTAAAACTAGTGCTCAAGACCCCTATAGATTCAGTGATCGTACACTTGTAATTTAGCATAGTGCTCCAGAATGGTGACATAGGATTTTCTTCAAATATTCCTTATTCAAAACTCAATGCTGTTAGAGTTTGTTTTTTGAAGAGGTGACCAAAAAGATAGATGAAGGTTGAGCTGTAGACATTGTCTGAATGGACATTACCAAGGCCTTCAACAGGGTGACACATAGTAGACTCCTTTAGTAAGGTTAGATCATGTGAAATACCATGGAGAGCTGCCAATTGGATACCCAAAATTGCTTTATGGTAGGAGACAGAGGGTAGTGGTAGAGAGTTGTTGTTCAGGTAGAAGGCGTGTGACCTGTAGATTGGTACTGGGTCTACTGTTGTTTGTCATTTATATTAATAATTTGGATAAGAATATGGTTAGTAAGTTTGCAGATAACACCAACATTGGTGGTATAGTGGACAGTGAAGAAGGTTATTTAAGAGCACAATGGGATCTTGATCAACTGGGCCAATGGACTGAGGAATAGCAGACGGAGTTTAATGCAGATAAATGTGAAATTTTGCATTTTGGTAAGACAAACCAGGGCAGGACTTACACAATTAGTGCTAGGGCCCTGGGGAGTATTGTCAAACCGAGCTACCTAGCG
This sequence comes from Hemiscyllium ocellatum, assembly GCF_020745735.1. Taxonomy (NCBI): domain Eukaryota; kingdom Metazoa; phylum Chordata; class Chondrichthyes; order Orectolobiformes; family Hemiscylliidae; genus Hemiscyllium; species Hemiscyllium ocellatum. The sequence continues at coordinate 86,701,260 of NC_083408.1, forward strand.
GTGCAGATACATAGTTCCTTGGAAGTGGCATCATAGATAGACAGGATGGTGAAGAAGGTATTTGGCATACTTGCCTTCATCAGTCAGAGCATTGAGAAAAGGAATTGAGAATTAAACTGGAAGGGCACAAAAAATGTTTACAAGGATGTTATCGAGACTGGAAGGTTTGAGTTATAAGAAGACGCTAGATAGACTGGGACGTTTTCCTTGGAACATTGGAAGCTGTGGGATGATCTTATAGAGGATTATAAAATCATAAAAAGCATAGATAAGATGAATCGCCAAGGTCTTTTCCCTAGGACTCCAAAACTATAGGTGCATATGTTTAAGGTGAGAGGAGAAGGATTTGAAAAGGATTTGATGAGGGTCGAGGTGTCAGAAGATGTGGTCGCGGTGGTACAGTTACAACATTTAAAAGACTTTTGGGCAGGTACATGGGTAGGAAAGGTTTAGAGGGATATGGGCCAGATGAAAGGAATTGGGATCAGTTCAGTTTAAGAAACTTGGTCACCATGGACAAGTTGGGCTGAAGGACCTGCTTCTGTGCAGGTTCCATGATTCTCTCACTGTATTAATGAATTGACTTGATCTCATTAACATAGCATTGACAATCTGTTGGAAACATTTTTGGTAGATGGATTTCATTTCCCATTTTCAAGTTCTGGCTGTTGACAGTTATTTGCTATATAAATGTACTGTAATGAGTGTAGAGAATTTGTCAGGATCAGAATGAACAAGAGTCTTTACTTGATCAATGTTATCCTTTTGAAATGCTAGAAGCTTAATAGTGAACCAGTCTGTATACATGAAATGTGAGCGAACTGTTCTAATAACAGTCTATTTGTTCTAGTCTCTCCATTTGCCATGGTAGCCTTTCTTTCTGTTGACACTTCACTGCAAGATCTCCATACAGCATCTCTTTGCATTGGATTCACACGGGCATACCGAATAGTAAGTTTGTCATACATAAATGCAATTTTTTTTAACTATAGAGGCTAATAACTTCTTTGAAAAATATTGAATTCCTGGTGATCAATTTAAACGATTTATGCAAGATTTCAAGTTTCAAGTCTTTTACTGTAACACACAAACTAAAAGCCACATTAACTAAACATTAGTTCCGCAGGTGGGTTATATTCTAAAGCAGAATATTAAAAGTGACTGAAAATTTCCATTCATTCTGACCGCCTTTAGAGAACTATTCATATTTTAGCACCAAACATCAAGGGGAATTTTTAAAAATGTGCATTTTGGTTTTACTGTCCAGCATAGGCAGTAAACTGGTTTCGGTCACAAAGAGGAAATTGCACTTTAAAGCTGAGTCACTCTGCAAATTCATTTTATTCCTGGTGCCTTTAATTTTTTTTCTCTCTGCTGCAAATACTGAGACTCTTGCTGAGGCATGTTTACAAGGGTGTTGGCAGATTCCAGGTCTTTGCCAAGATTGTTTGAGGAAAGGTGTAAATGACTGTAGGTTGTTTCTGTGAAGGGTGTGACAGCTGAATCCAATAATGTCCAACAGGTTCCTTTGAAAGCACTATTCCCAAGAATTTTTGGCTGCTTATAGCATTTGATCTGTTTTTCTGGTTAAAATTGGTAACTCATCACAGACAACACACTTGGGGTCTTCTAGATTGGCTAGCTTGTAACTCTCTAAAACCCTGTCTGATCCTTGCTTCCTCAATCTTAAGTAAGCTTACTCCTTCCTCTTGACTTGATGTTCTACATCCCTTGTCACCCAAGTTTCTATCAACCTACCATCCCTTCCTTGCCTCAGTGGTACATGGATTTTAGCGAGGTGTTTGGTAAGGATCCCCATGGTAGGCTCATTCATAATGTAAGGTGGCATGGGATCCAGGGAAATCTGGATGACTGGATAAAAAATTGGCTGGCCAATAGAAGATAGAGAGTGGTGGTAAATGGAAAGTTATCAGTCTGGAGCTTGGTGACTTATGGTGTTTCGCAGGGGTCGGTTCTGTGACCTCTGCTCTTTGTGATTTTTATAAATGACTTGGATGAGGAAGTGGAAGGGTAGATTAGTAAGTTTGCCAATGACCCGAAGGTTGGTGGAGTTGTGGATAGTGTGAAGGGCTATTGTAAGTTGTAACAGACCATTGACAGGATGCAGAACTGGACTTATAAGTGGCAGATAGAGTTCAACGTGGAAAAGTGTGAAGTGATTCACTTTGGAAGGTCGAATTTGAATGCGCATTACAGGCTTAAAAGGCAGGATTCTTGGCAGTGTGGAGGAACAGAGGGATCTTTGGGTCCGTGTCCATAGATCCCTCAAAGTTGCCACCCGAGTTGATAGGGTTGTAAAAAAGGTGTATGGTGTGTTGGTTTTCAGTAGCAAGAGGATTGGGTTTAAGAACCGTGAGATTATGCTGCAGCTCTAGAGTCCTGGTTAGACTACACTTGGAATATTGTGTTGAGTTCTGGTCACTTCATTACAGGAAAAATGAAGACAGGGTACAGAAGAGATTTACCAGGATGCTACCTGGACTGGAGGGCATGTCTTGTGAGGAAAGGTTGAGGGAGCTAAGACTTTACTCATTGGAGCAAAGAAGGATGAGAGGTGACTTGATAGAGATGTACAAGATGATGATGGGCATAAATAGAGTGGAAAAGTCAGAGACTTTTTCCCATGGTAGAAATGTCAATCACAAGAGGGCATAGTTTTAAGGTGTAAAAAATCTGCTTTGACAAAAGGTCAGTTAGACTCACAACATCAGCTATTTTCTCTCCTTACGGATGCTGACCGACCTGCTGAGATTTTCCAGCATTTTCTCTGATAGTTTTAGGGTGATTGGAGGAAGGTTTAGGAGAGATGTCAGAGATAGGTTCTTTACTGAGAGAGTGGTGGGTGCGTCGAATGCACAGCCAGCAGTGGTGGTAGAGACAGATACATTAGGGACATTTAAGCAACTCTTGGATAGGCATATGGATGATAATGCATGAAGGGTATGTAGGTTTGTCTGCTTTTAGAGTAGGAATAAAAGGTCAGCACAACATCAAGGTCCTGTACTGTGCTGTACTGTTCTGTGTTCTAGATTAGTATTGATCTATGTGGTGTCTTTAACCTGAAGACCACAAGAAGAGCTATGTGGCTCTGAATAACATGTACTGAGGGCCCAGACTATGCAGTAGGATTAATGGACATGATCTTGCAGTCAGTCTTTGCTGCTGACTTTATGAAGACAGCCCAATCTTGGTTGTAGGCTCCAGCAGAAACTTGTTCTTTCCGCTGCAGTATGTCTGCAATGTCAAAGATAATAGGGAGGCCTGTTGATGTGGTGTCTTAGTGGCAAAGCAATGTCTCTTTTTATGTCAAAAGCACAAGGTCCTGGAGGTCTATTCAGCTCATTCTTTGTAATTTGTAACCTGACAATGTGGCTGTGCCTGCTTTAATTATAGTCCCACAGCCTTGGCTCTTTTCCACACAAACACCACACCCAATGTGTGCACCCTCAGGGATCTATCTGGCTCGACTCCAAACCAGCTTTTCTGACACAATATCAGAAACAGCATTTTCAGGAGAGTTGTTAAGCCCCTCCCCAATGCTGTTTCTGAATATCTTTGAGACTGAGGAGCCCTGAGTGTGGGAGGGGAACAGAGTTGGGCTTGTTGTTTAATAATCCTGTTAATTTATAGGGATGTGAGCAAATGGGGTGCAGTCCGAGGCAAAAATGTAGCTTTGCAAAGACTTTTAACTGCTGGGAAATTAGCCCAAGTTCCCAAATGACTGCTCATGGTTGACGACTCTGCCAAGATTCCTCCAGATCCCATTAAGATGCATTGCCACTTCTCCACTTGAGTATAAGTGTGATCATCAGATGTTCAGGTACCATTGCAGCTCTTAATAGTGGAGACCATCTTAGTGTCCACCACTATCAAGATTTAAAGATTCAGGTCAAAGCTGAGGCTTTCAGCAGTCAACATTATTAAGGGTTAAATCAGAAAATTTATGGAGACTGCAAAATCCTAAGTGTAAAAATCATGAAGTTGCTGTCCAGTTTGCACTGCTCCTCCTTGATTGTTGCTTATCTTGCTAAGAGACACTGCTTTCAAACACAAAACAAGAATTTGATGGCATACCAAGTAAATGTGCAAATAGTGGGAATTCTTTAATTTACTAGGGCAACATGGTTGCTGAGTGGTTAGCAATGCTGCCTCACAGCACCAGGGACCCAGATTCAATTTGAGCCTCTGGTGACTGTGTGGAGTGTGCACATTCTCATGGTGTCTGCATGGATTTCCTTCAGGCACTCAGGTTTCCCCCAACAGTCCAAAGATGTGCAGGTTAGGTTAACTGTGGGAAATGTAGGGTTATGGCAAGGTGGCGGGTGGTGGTCTGGATATGATATTCTTTGGAGGGGCGGTATGGGCTCAATGGACCGAATTTAAATGAAAGTAAATTGTAACTTGGCAGTACAGGACTTGGAAGAAAAGACTCCTGTTGAAGCTTCAGTCTTACTCTCATTATTCCAAATCTCAAAGGGAACAACAATTTATATTGCATTGAACAATTGCTTGGTTGGTTGGCACATTGACTTCTGGTAGTGGTGTTGCCATGGAGAATGCATCAAGGAACAGGTAATTCTGAAGCTTTTCTTTAAATTTGAACTAGATGTGTCAGCTCTGATTGTCAATGCCTTGACCAATTTAAACAAAGTTTTGGCCATTAACTGTTCCTTGCTACATTCTCCATGGCAACACCTCTATCGGAGTCTATTTGCCAACCAATAGCACCTCCTGCTTATTTCTTGTGATTCTTTCTTAATGAGGGCAAGATGTAAAACTTTAACACTCTCTTCAACAATTGTGTAAGAAAATTTATAACTGAAATTTCCTTCTACAATTGCTATGTTTTTCTTCAGACTTTAAATATCTTATAACTGTGCAACAATTTTATTTAACTCTTTCATGCTTCTTTCTCTCTCTCTGTTACTTTTTCTTTCTGACTTTGATTTTCTGTACTTTTTATACAATGAATTAAACATTCTTCATTATATTTCGTAGTTCATATTCTGTAGCTCAGTAAATAGTCCTTCAGTACGCTTGATGGAAGAGATTCGCTATTGCTTGCCCTATTCAGAGGTCGTGGATCATCTATAGAGGACATTATATTGTATCAGACTCTCCGTTACTACATGTTGCTACCCAACAGCTCATGAAAGGTTTGGGAGCAGCTGTAAGCGTAATTCATTCACTGCTGACTACTAAATCAAAACTCCATTTAATGATAAACCATCATTGATGTTTGTATAATAAACATCTTTATTTTTAATTCCTTTTGTAAAACGGTATTTGGTTGCTTTAACAGGTTTGGCAGAATACAGAAAATGCACTATTGGAAGTGGTTGTGATAGCAATTGTACGACTTGCCACAGTGCATTCAAGTTTGGTGTGGTGGAACAGTATAGGTACAGGAATCCAACTTCTGATGGTAACTGCAATTTTTATTTTGTATATTTTTCTGTTTAGTTACTTGCTTCTGAGCATACAATTTTAGTTTTACCCTAAATGCAGTGGGATCACCACAAGCCATAATTCAGACCATTTAAAAACATTAATGGACCTCCACAGAGCAAAGAAGTGTTCAGTGCAAATATGAAAATGTTTTTAAAATATCATCTTACATCTACAATAAAATACAGAAGCTGAAAATAATGCTAATAATATTTAATTATTCACTATAAGTTAGGTTCTGGTTCGTCTGTCCATCTCTGAATATATATTACCAAAACAAATATATTTTTGAAAGGAATCTTCACTTTCTGAAATGATGATTCTTGTACAATATATTGGGTTATTATCTTGCTTTGTTTTCCCGATTTTGGTGCAAATATTTTATTCTTTATACTTTTTGTATTGTTGCAGATATGAGGAAGAGAATTTATTCCAGGACTTTGTCATACTTTTTGTCACTTAAATCAGTTTCCAAAAGACTGTATCAGGCTTTTAATTGGGCTAGTTTTTCAAGTTACTATCTCAGTTATAGACCTTTTCTTTTAGAAAATGAGGTTAATTGTTTTACCACAGAATTAGAGTTACTGAAATGCTGAAGACTGTGGACCAGAAAAGTTGCATGTTCTGCCCCAATCTACATTCAGCCAGTGACACTAAAGGTTGTATGTAATATTTAAATTGAAAAAATAATGTCCTGGGTTGTTTTGTTTCACTGGAAATCAATGCACACAGCCCCTCTGTGTTGGAGAAAAACATGGATTTCCTGATTTCTCTGCAATGGCTGTATGAGCCTTGATGCTTTCTGAATCTCTGATTTATTTTGTTTGCGGAAATTTTGATATTTCTGATTATACTGATAAGTAGTTAACCTAGCTATTTATGCAGTAGATGTTTTAATTTGTAGGCCACTAGTTTTAATACTTTTTATGCTGATTTCTTAATATTAAGTGTGTTCAGAAGTTAGAACCAAACTGCAGAAAGTTACTGAAGTTTACTTTGACTGTATTTATCTGCTGGGCAGAGAAATATTTTCAATACTATTCTCCTTTCAGTTGTCCAACAATCATAACTGTCTTGATTCAGTTCTCCTTTACGGTTTTTGCCTAATTTAAATTGTTACAAAGTGTGTTAGAATTTTCAATGTTAATGATTTCAAATAAATACACGTGGGTTTAGAAAATATACATTGCACAAACATAAATATTCATAATGAATTTAAAGTTAAAAAAATGAGAAAAATTAATTCTTTTGGTCACTGTATTTGAAAATTGAGAAGTCCTACAATTAATATTTTTAATCCTGTTTTGTAGGTTGGTATTATAAGAGATCGTTTCTTTCAAGCAACATCCAAGCTCAAATTTGCTCTGACTGTACTTGTCTCATCCTGGACAGAAAAGAAGCAACGCCGGAAGTCTTCTAGCATTATGATTACATTAAATGTTATTCTGTTCCCTGTTGTACTGACAGTCATAGGTCTTGCTTCAGCACTTTCAGCGCCTTTACTTCCCCTGTTTACACTTCCAGTGTTTCTTGTGGGATTTCCAAGACCAAATAAGAGCTGGCCTGGATCTGTGGGTGCTGCTGCATGCGTCTGTCCTGATTCAGTATATTATCAGCATATGATGCACAACCTGGCTAATGCATTTTCTAAAGCATTTTCTGCTGGCAGTTTGGGTAGGTGAAGAATTATTTTATGTTTGAATGTTGTTCTTGATGATCTGATGGACTTAATACTCCTAAGCTCAGGTTAGTTTTTGATCTATTTTTTCGAGCTGAAGTTAGTTTTGATCTACTTTTGTTTCACACTAGTATTTTGAAATGGTCACAAGTCCATGCAACCAAGATTAAATTTGTCATCTATCTTGGTTATAAGCATGAAAACCTCTATCAGACTGATATACTGTAACGTGCTGTCACTGTTACAGATGAAACATTCAATATTGTAATTGCATCAGAGAAGTTTAATGGTTCTCTTCACTTTAGTTGGAAGGGAAACTTTAAAACTGAAACAATTGTATGGGGAGGGTTAGTTTATTTGTATTAACTTTTGCATCTTGAGTTTTTCCATAAATCCATTGTCCTAACATTAGGAGATGTTACTTATTAGATCTATTTTTTTGTTCCATTTTTTATTTTTATTTATAAATGATTATGACCCATATTCAGGGCTTAAAGATGCAAAGAAATCATTGTTACTGAGTGGGATTTCTTTATGTCCGCAAACTTAGTTTATTGGTCATCAGTTCCAATTTAAATATTTTTCATGTGAATTCTAAATTATTTTTCTGCTGTTAAAGTGGGAAATATTTAGTGCCAGAAGCCAGATGTATTGGTGCTTCATGGGCTAAGGAGAAAGTGAGAACTGCAGATGCTGGAGATCAGAGCTGAAAAATGTGTTGCTGGAAAAGTGCAGCAGGTCAGGCAGCATCCAAGGAGCAGGAAAATCAACTTATGCCCGAAATTTCTATTCTCCTGCTCCTTGGATGCTACCTGACCTGCTGTGCTTTTTCAGAAACACATTTTTCAGCTCTTCATGGGCTAATCCTGGCTTTAAATTTTTACAGTAAACGTGCATGTATAGAATGTGTGTATTATGGATATAATATACCAAATTGATTCTTTGACTTTTATAAAAATAGTGTACAGTGAAATTTGTCACATTATATATAAATTGTATTTGTATTTTGTTTTAAAATTCCAGTGTATTCTGGGTACTAATTACTAGACACTTCATTTCAAGGGAATCCTTCACCTGGCTCTCATTTCCTATGCCGCTTCCAGGACAGATTGATATGGGTCTTGGTTTTGGAACGTGGTTTTGGATATTGCTGTATTAGCATTAAGGTAAGAAGATTTTATCTCCTGACTAAAAAGCATTAAAGGCTTTATTATGATCCCAGCTGACACTAATATTCGACTGTTTCAGATCCCAGAGTGAAACAGTTTAGTTATCATGGTGGTTTGTTATTGAACATTTTCACACAAGGATGTAAATGATCTTTAATAAAAGAACACAAAACAAAAACAGAAAAAAACAATTTCACACCAATATCCTTTACAGTCATTTACACCTAGTAAAGTACCAATCTTATTTTAACTCTTCCTTTCTTAATCAATTTTCTAATTCAGATGGCCAAAACTTTCTTTTGATTCTGAGAGTTTGAAAATTTCTGCGCACATTCTCACAGTTTGAAGACTAGTCCAACTAACCTGTTCTTCCATTGTTATGAAATTGTTCTGAACTGAACTCAGACTACTCAAGACACCTGACCATTATTTTTCTATGTGTCTTAAAACCCAGCATTATAAACACTTAATCAGTTAACAGGCATCTTGTTAAGTACTTATGTCACATACTTTCTTGGAAATGATCTAGGTCACTATTCCAAATAAATTTTTGACCTGTTTCCAAAGATTGCCTTCACAGCATGAATACCACAAATCTGTTCTACTTCTATTTTAAAATCCAAATTATAGAACATAGAACAGTATAGCACAGAACAAGCCCTTCAGCCCATGATGTTGTGCTGGCCATTGATCCTCATGTAAGGTAAACCTAATGTATGAACCCTCAAATTTCTGTGACCATATGCATGTCCAGCAGTCTCTTAAATATCCCCAATGACCTCACTTGCACAACTGCTGCTGGCAACGCATTCCATGCTCCCACAACTCTGCGTAAAGAACCTGCCTCTGACATCCCCTCTATACTTTCCGCCAAACAGCTTAAAACTATGACCCACGTGTTAACAATTTCTGCCCTGGGAAAATGTCTATGGGTATCAACTCTATCTATACCTCTCATTATCTTGTACACCTCAATTAGGTCCCCACTCTTCCTTCTTGTTTCCAATGAAAAAAGTCCGAGCTCAGTCAACCTCTCTTCGTAAGATAAGCCCTTCATTCCAGGCAGCATCCTGGTAAACCTCCTCTGAAGCCTCTCCAAACCATCCATGTCTTTCCTATAATAGTGACCAGAACTGGACACAGTATTCAAAGTTTTATAGAGCTGCAACAAGACCTCACTGCTCTTAAATACAATCCCCCTGTTAATGAAACCCCAAACACCATATGCTTTCTTAACAACCCTGTCCACTTGGGTGGCAATTTTAAGGCATCTATATACCTGCACACCAAAATCCCGTTGTTCCTCCACACTGCCGAGAATCCTGTCTTTAATCCTGTACTTAACTTTCAAGTTCGAACTTCCAAAATGCATCACTTTGCACTTATCCAGGTTGAACTCCATCTGCCAACTCTCAGCCCATCTTTGTATCCTGTCAATGTCACACTGCAGCCTACAACAGTCCTGTATACTGTCAACAAAACCTCCAACCTTTGTGTCGTCTGCAAACCTGCTAACCCATCCTTCAATCTCCTCATCCAAGTCATTAATAAAAATTATAAAGAGTAGAGGCCCAAGGACAGAGCCCTGTGGATCACCACTCACCACTGACTTCCATGCAGAATACTTTCCTTCCACTAGCACTCGTTATCTTCTATCGACCAGCCAATTCTGTATCCAGACAGCTAAATTTCCCTGTATCCCATTCCTCCTGACCTTCTGAACAAGCCTACCATGGGGAACCTTATCAAATGCCTTGCTGAAGTCCATATACACCACATCCACTGCTCGACCCTCATCAACCTGTCTAGTAACATCCTCAAAGAACTCAATAAGATTCGTGAGGCATGACCTGCCCCTCACAAAGCCGTGCTGACTGCATTTAATCAAGCCATGCTCTTCCAGATGGTCATAAATCCTATCTCTCAGAATCCTTGCAGACAACAGGCATGAGACTAACTGGTCTGTAATTGCCGGGGATTTCCCTATTTCCTTTCTTGAAGAGTGGAATTACATTTGCCTCCCTCCAGTCCTCAGGTACGACTCTGGTGGAAAGCGAGGATGCAAAGATCTTCGCAAGCGGCAAAGCAATCACATTTCTCGCTTCTCAAAGCAGCCGAGGGCAAATCTGGTCTGGCCCTGGCGACTTGTCAATCTTAATGTTTGTCAAAATTTTCAGCACATCAGCTTCCTCAATCTCTATCTGTTCCAGCATGCTTACCTGCTCCTCAATGGTTTCATTCACTACAAGGTCCTTTTCTTTCATAAAGACAGAAGCAAAAAACTCATTTAGGGCTTCCCCTACCTCCTCAGACTATATACACAAGTTCCCAATGCTATCCCTGATCGGCCCTACTCTTTCTTTGATCATTCTGTTATTCCTCACATACGTGTAAAATGCCTTATGGATTCTCCCTAATCCTTCCTGCCAAGCCTTTTTCGTGCCCCCTCCTGGCTCTCCTTAGACCATTTTTGAGCTCCTTCCTCGCCTGCCTGTAATCCTTTAGAGCTGAGCAAGACCCTTGCTTCCTCCACCTTAGGTAAGCTGTCTTCTTTCTTTTGACGAGAAGCTCCTCCGCTCTCGACATCCAAGTTTCCTTTATCTTACCCCTTCTTGCCTGTCTCAGAGGAACACATTTATGTATCACTCGCAACAACTGTTCCTTAAACAGTCTCCACATGTCTATAGTGCCCTTTCTATGGAACAATTGCTCCCAGTCCATGCTTCCCAACTCGCACCTGATATTATATTATAAACCTTTATCATCGGTTGGTGAGACAAAACAATTACATTATTATCTGTAGGATGTTGATTCAAATTCAGCTAAAGGATTCAAGATCTCTCTCCAGTGCAAGAGTCTAATGTAAAATGTGTTTGGGCAATTTCAAATTAAAAATCTGACAAGATGCTAACAGTTGAAAATTGGGGCTGAATCATAGTTGTTTGTCTTAATGAGCACAAATAATCTGAAACACACACACACACACACACACACATAACAATTTGTACTTTTGAATTAAGTTTTGCATCCTACACAATTGTAGGGGCGGCACGGTGGCACAGTGGTTAGTACTGCTGCCTCACAGCGCCAGGGACCTGGGTTCAATTCCCGACTCAGGCGACTGACTGTGTGGAGTTTGCACGTTCTCCCCGTGTCTGCGTGGGTTTCCTCCGGGTGCTCCGGTTTCCTCCCACAGTCCAAAGATGTGCTGGTCAGGTGAATTGGCCATGCTAAATTGCCCGTAGTGTTAGGTAAGTGGTAAATATAGGGGGTCTGGGTGGGTTGCGCTTCGGCGGTCTGGTGTGGACTTGTTGGGCCGAAGGGCCTGTTTCCACATTGTAAGTAATCTAATCTAATCTAATTTTACTATCAAATCCTATTTGTTGTTTGGACTGTAGAAAAAGCAGAGTTTTGAAATATCCTAAAAATAATTCTCTAGATTGTTACCTCCTATTTGTTCATGCACCAAGGTCAAGCACCTCAGGTGATCCATAAGAAATCCAGTTTGTGAAACGCAATAACAATCCATTGTGCTAATGTCAAACTTAAGTGAAAATGTATTTTCCTGTCCAAATAGTATAGTATTCACTACTTCAGAACAGTATTGCAAGATAAAGTCCAATCAGGTTAACGTTTGATTGAAAATATGACTTAGTAAATTAGAGGTTCAGGTTTTCAGGAATGATCTTTGGCTATCTATTCCTAAAATATGAACTGTATATAAAATCTCTACCCTACCCTTAATATTTGTGATCTGTATTGTCTGGTCATATAATAATTCACCTACTGTATTATCAAATCAAAATGTATATTTTCCCCTGTTTCATTTAATTGTAAAATGTCATCCATAACTACTTGATCCACCTGCTATGTGTTTCAAATATGATGATACCACTTCCAATATGAGCAACCTTGCATCTTCAAGTGTGCTGAAGAACTGGCTATAGATTTCAACTTTCTATTTCTCACAAATGCTGAGTTCATGAACAGAAGAGGAAATGTAACTTTATTTTTATGGAAAATAATTTTTTTCTCTCTGCATCGTTTTCGGGACTACATGCTAATCAAGGGTTTTGGAGCAATGGTGGCAAACTAGGAGCAATCTGTTAGTGTATTATTCTGACACGGTGCATACTGCACAGAGAAACCGTCCGTATAAAGAAGTATGTTTCAATATCAGGCTGTTTTTCCTTTTCTCAAAGAAACCTATTTTACAAATAATTTAAAACTGTCTTGGGAGAAGGCATACAGCATACTGTAAAAATAATGGGAAACCAATGATCTAGTGAAAATGGGAAACTTTAAAGAAAACATAATCGATAAGAAATAGTAACGGAGAAATTAATGTGACCGAGCAGCAATTTTTCTGACTTAATTGTAAGCATTTGTTACATATTTAGCAAATATTTATTACAACAGTTTAAAGAATCAGCTAGTGTAAGTAGAAGAATAGACCATAAGTCATCAATACCACGTTGTAATAAATCAACAAGGACCATTCTTTTACTTGTAAAAAATAGATATATCAGTTTAATCTGTCCCCTTGTTTAATAGGCCATTTTAATTGCTGTTTGTGAAAGTTTACATTTATAGTTGTGGTTAATTTAAATTGACCTACAGAAAGTGAATTTGTATGTTTGATCTTCATATGGATTTGCTTTCTTCATTTTACTACTCAGAAGGTAGGGCAGCAAATGCCTACGGTCTACAAGCCATTGGTGTTTGTTGCTGAAAATGTGTTGCTGGTTAAAGCACAGGAGGTCAGGCAGCATCCAAGGAACAGGAAAATCGACGTTTCGGGCCAGAGCCCTTTGTTGAGCAGAGTTATAATTTCTTTACTTTTGATGTTTGTGTCAATTTTGTTTTAAGATGCTGGATTGATTTTTTTGCTTGGAGTGAAATTTCAGTTTTTCAGTCAATATGAGTTTTCACTTAGACTCTTAAAAGTGATCAAGTGGTTTACTTTTGCCAGCAGACATCCTGCCTATTTCGAGCCCTAAATCCACATAATTGGAGTTAGTCAATGGGTTTGTTGAAATTTGCACTATTAGTCGCAGGCTTCCCCACAGGAAAGAAAAAAAATTGAAGGATAGTCAGCTTGATCTAGTATTTTATTTCTCTCAACTACATAACTGAATGCATTGGTAGAAGTATGGTTGTATTTTTGTATCCTATTTGGTCAACCAAGAATGCTGTGAATTGGGGTAAGAAGCAAATTAATTAATTTTTGACTTAAAATGATAATAGTGCACTGGAATATGATTTCATGATTGTGTAGTACTTACATTATCTTATTGAATGTTTATATTTCAATAGACTTTTAAAACAAAATTTGTTATGAAATTTGTTTTGCCAGGGATTAGAGCTACAAGAAACATCATGCCACACTGCTGAAGCTCGACGAGTTGATGAGGTGTTTGAAATGGCCTTTGAACAAGAGGACCAAGCAGAAACTTGCCTGATAAATCAGCATTTTGGCAACATCTTGACTCCGTGTGCTGTATTACCAGTAGAAGTTTATTCTGATGCACGGAATGTTTTAACAGGAATCATTGACACTCATGAAAATTTAAAACAGTTAAAGGAAGATTTTGCTAAAGTTTTCATTTGGGTGCTCCTACGTTATACTAATAAGTCAAAATCTTCACAAAATATTCAAGACAACCAGCCATTACAACAAAATAGAACCTGGTCAGATGAGTGTATAGTTACTTCAGTACAAACAGAATCTTCTATAAGTCCCAAAGATTCATTTAGCATAAATTCAGAAACATTTAATGAATGGTCAGATGGTGATATATTTGAACTGGAATCCATTGGAAAAAAGACTAGAATAAGTTTAGTTAAAAACATGATAGATGTCCAACAAATCTCTACAAAACCTATAGTAACATCCATTCCAGGGAGCCTTGAATCACAAAGCTTATCTCCTGATATCAATGAAGAAGAATTACCAAAAAAAGCACCTCCATATGGACTTCCTGCTATTGACAAGGGTGGAAAGAGATTAATGGAAAGTGGAAACCATGAAATAGCCCCACTGGTTGTTTTCAGTTGTCCTTACTCAAGTAAGCTTAAAGTGCCAGAAAATTGGAGATCAGGACCTTTCCCTTCTCTACTGCTTCAAAAATTGTTGAAATCCTTCCCAGATGAGTGGTATTCATTTGTTCTTACTCTCATGGATGTTGTCCAATCTGATGAAAAATCTTCTATTACCTTTGAAGTGAAAGGAGATAAGACTTTGAGAGAGATGTATGCCCAGGTGGTGATGTCTTGTTATGGCATAATGTTAGGAACAGACTCAACAATCCCAAGCCCTAATCAAGTCTTCAAAGTGTATTCTGGTGATATACCTTGGTCTTTTGGTTTAGATTGGCTGACTCAAAAACCAGAACTGTTTACACTTGCACTGAAGGCGTTCAGGTAATTAAAAAAAAAATTATTGTTGTAAATCTGTTGTCAATTGATAAAACTGTAATTTAATGCATGTAGCTACATGGTTGAATTACTAAATGCAGAATCTGGTCATAGTGAGTCATTTCTTTACATAGGTATGCTTTCAAATTGATGTTTGACAAAGCCAGTCTCGGTCCAGTTGAAGACTTTGTTGAGTTGGTAAACTATTTGGAAGAATACGAGAGAGACTGGTTCATTGGTATGATGTCTCAGTCTGAGTGGCAACAGGCTATACTGCAGGAAAAGCCTTACCTCTTCTCCTTGGGATATGACCCCAGCCTGGTAAGTCCATCTAATTGCATACCAGTGTGACTTAGCAGGCAGCATTCCTGCCTCTGACTCAGATGCAACAGAGAGATTTTGTTTATTTTCTTTGTGGGGTTGAGATTGTTGTGTGGTAACTAACATACCATTGACTCAGTGGATTGCCAACCAGTCAGTTCATTAAAAGCTGAACGTGAGTGAGAGTGAGTAGGTCATACAATTACAGGTTGCATTGCTTCTGGGTCCTAAAGTCTTCCAGTCGAGACATGATTGGCCGATCCAACAGTGAGAAGGTAAGTCTTTTTTTGCCATCTCATTCAGTGAGGTTGTTTAGGGCAGATGCTGGGGTCGAGGAATTTGGTGCAAAGGCAGGAGGATGGCTTTCGGAATTTCCTATGCCATCGTCTCTTCTTGTATTATTGCAGTAACTATACTTCAAATGTAAATATATTGGCCACTAATTTGATCCTGGAATACTATATCATTTTGATGAGAATGGAAAGATATACTAATGCATAACATGATCAAGGCAGATCTGAGGAGACTAGCACCACACATATGCTTGCTATACTATAAATTCTGAGACCCCAACAGAAATGGGAAATGGCAGGCTTAGAGGGAACATGGAAGCCTAGGATTCTTTCAGAAGCTCAATCTGACTGATCCCAGCTCCAGCTCAATCCTGATCAGGCTTCAAATCTCAAAATTTATTGTTAAGATTCCTCGCTTTCAGTTTAGAAACATAATTGGATATGCCTCTTTCGCACTATGATAGATCTTTAGCACTTCAGAGTGCATTTTGTCCCCTAAAATGTTTCCTTATTAATTAGTGAACCCTCCAGCAGACTTAAAACTACAGTTTCACCAGAATTCTAGCTCCTTTCTCAAACCTTTAAAGTTGTCATTTGTTGTCATTGGCTGGCTCATTTCAGTAACATATCAATATCAAATCCTACATTTTAAATGGCATTTTTGCAATATTTTCTCACCTTTGCCTATGCTCTGCTGACTCATGTAGCATGACTCTTCTTCCATTTTAATCGATGTACCTAGGTTATCCTCCTAAACTAATTTTACTCATTAGCAAAATGGATTTTCAAAATCGCACTTTACCATGCTTTTGTCGCAATTCTATTTGAAAATGCATTTTAAAACATGCGAAGATTTGTAAATGCAATACTTGTATTTTAAAACACAATTTGACTATTTTAATTTATCTTTATCACTAAGCCACAAACCTGTGTTGAGCAATCCATGAAAATATTTGTTTTGAGACTATTTTGAGTGTTAAATTAATATACAAAATATATAAAGTTGAGCTATATAGGTCCATTAGTACTTATGGTAGTAAATCTTAGTATTTCTTTGTAATGATTTGCTAACTTATTGGCAATATTACAACTAAATAATTCTGGTAACAAAAACATTTGATTAAAAAATATGTTGGAGTGTGTTGAGGCTGAATATGTGGTATCATTTAACTTTGTTCATTTTGTTAAATAAATCCTTTTGGTCCAGATTCTCAGGATGGCAGCATATTTTACAAATCTGGTAGATTTGTATTTACCATCTTGTTCTTTCAAGTTCACCAGCATGGTGGCAAAGTGGTTAGCTCTGCTGCCTCACAGCACCAGGGAACTGGGTTCAATTCCAGCTTTGGGTGACTGTGTGAAGTTAGCATGTTCTTCTTGTGTCTATGTGGGATTCCCTGGTGCTCATGATTTCCTTATAATGTTCAAGTTATGTGGATTGTCTATGCTTGGTTTACTACGTTGTGTCCAGGCATATGCAGGTTAGATGGTTTAATCCTGGTAAATGGGGCTTATGGGGTTAGGGTGGGACTGCGTAGTCTTGGTGGAATGCTGTGAGGGTCAGTACAGACTTGATGGGCCAAATGGCCTATTTCCTCACTGTGTAGTGATTCTATGACTCAATGAACATCATTTATTGGTTTGTTAATTTGTCTTTGAGTCTGTTGACCTACAATTAAACTATGTTTACATCTATACATTTCTACAGTTAGTTTGACTATTTTTTTCTTGACCAAAAATAGTTTGCAAACATGACAATCCATTTTGAAGTACTATCATTGCTATTATATCAATAATCAAGGCAGAATTTGCAGACAGGTAGATTCAGCAATGGGATGAAGTTTTCAGTGGTGTTGCTGCAGGAAAAAGTTGATTAGATTGAGCTATGCTTTAAAATAGTGGTAGAGACAGATAGGTATGCCTTAAATCCTCATTCAAATGCTGGCATTTCTAACAATCCAATACAAGATGAATAAAACTTGAACATATAAGTATTTTCATTTAGAGGAAACAGTCCTAGACAGTCAAATTGGCATCTTATTTTTCATCACTACAACTTTGTACAAATTCTGTAACAAGTGAAATGTCTGGTTTTGCTTAAATCATTTCTGGAACAAATTACTTGCCATAATTACTTACAACATAATTTTATTACAATTAGTTCTCTGAGGAGTTAATGTTCTTTTTCATTATTCTTACAGAGCACATATACTGGACGCGTACTGTCATTGCAGGAAATGTTGTTGCAAGTTGGCAGATTGAATGCAGAAGCAGTAAGAGGCCAGTGGGCCAACTTATCATGGGAACTTCTTTATGCCACAAATGATGATGAGGAACGATATAGTATACAAGCAC
The DNA here is from genome assembly GCF_020745735.1 of Hemiscyllium ocellatum. Lineage (NCBI taxonomy): Eukaryota > Metazoa > Chordata > Chondrichthyes > Orectolobiformes > Hemiscylliidae > Hemiscyllium > Hemiscyllium ocellatum. The sequence goes on from NC_083408.1 coordinate 86,718,962, forward strand.
ATCCTGTGTTACTGAGAAATTTAACAGTTCAGTCAGCAGACCCTCCCCTTGGCTATCCCATTTATTCATCCACATCAATCCATGTGCCTTTGTTCTAGAGAACTGCAAGTTCTAATTAGTGTCCAACACTTATTACCATGGACGAAATGAAAGAAAAATGTTTCCTTATTTATAAATTGAGGCTTGGCCTTTTTGTAGAGATTACTACTTTGGACTAGGAAAAATTGTTACTTAGGCAGGGACCATTATGTATCAACTATGCAAAACTTGAATTTAATGCCTGGATTTTTATACATATTCCAAATGATTTTTAATTAGTGGAATTTTACTGTTCTTTGTATCCCTGAAACCAAAGTGGGAGTGTCAGTAGTGAAACATCAACTGGAAATGCTATCCTGCAACTCTTGTTGCAAAGTACATGGTTTCAATGCATTGGAAGTTTGATACCTCCATGTTTTAAAAGTAAGCCAAAACTTGGATTTAGATTAAGATTGAGAGAATCGTGAACCTATATCCAAGCATGTCCCACTGGCTTTGAAGAAGAGAATGTATGTTATACACTACTTTGTGTCATATTCAACAGAAGTTGAATTGTAAAAGTATGGCAGCTTATTGAAGACGAATTTGGAATGAGGTGTATTTATAAAACTTCATTGTAAAATAACATTCAACTATATAGATGTAATTGTATGGACTACAAGAATTAGCCATAAAGATTTTCTATTCAAAGAAACAAATATTTTGCCATGAATTACCAGTGAAGTGCTGAAAATGTTTATTCATTTTTGATTAAAGCCAATGAAGAGGCATTGGTGTTAACAGTAGGTTAACTGAGATCTTTGGTTTGAATTTGAAATGATGTTAAAATATTATTTTGTCGTAGTAGAATTACATCAACTCACTGAATATAGTATATGTATGTATTTTTCAGAAGTGCTTTAATAGTAAAAATAAGAGTTATAGTAGTTAATTTGGAGAAAGTTTTTTTTGTTGGTTCTGTGAATGATAAATGTTAGAAAGTCTTAACAGAGTGGTGGGCTGCTTAACAGAGAATGACAGCACTTGTTTAATTCTGGTCACTGAAAGGGAAGATCGGAAGAGCTGCATGGTGGCTACTAGCATAAGTCAACAAGACATTAGTAGCAACCTGCTAGTAGTCTGACTGACCAAAATCAAAAAAGAAACAATGTTAAAAAAATTGTTCAAAACATAAAAAAGTAGAACAAGTTTTTTTTTGCTGATCACTTGCATGAAAAATCCATTTAACGATATAAATCTAAGATTGCAGAGTTCTAGAAAGCTGACTTTTTGAAATGTGCACACAAATATTTTTCAGTCAACCATGCAAGAAATTGTTAAAAAGCAAGACAGGTAAATGCTGGAAATCTGAATTAAAGAGTGCTGGAAAAACTGAAGTTAGCTTGGCACCATCTGTGGAAAGGTAAAGTTAACATTTTGAGTCAAATAAGACTCTGAGCTTCACTTCTTTGAGTTGAATATGATTTCTTTAGAGCTATAATGTGGATTCCTATTTCTCCCTAAACAGATGTTTCTAGACCTGCTGAGCTTTTCCAAAAATGTATTATGCAAAAATTGTATTGAACAGGATTGAACTTCAAACTGTGCCTATTTTTAAAATGCTGCATAGTATGAGCTGGTTAGTGTGTATAATGTTCTTTTTTTCAATATCCCTTGATGCACATCCATTTAAACATTTTAATAAAATTGTAACTCCTGTTTACCAGGTGAATAAAAAATTTCAGTATTGGTTATTGTATATTAAATAATTCAGTTGTAGGGAAGATATGTAGAACTGTATTTCACATTTTAACTGACTTTTCCAGTTGTAGATTTGTATAAATTAAAACCTTCATTGTTTTGTAAACTTGTAAAATTAGAAATAAATAAACTTTAATTTTATATGTTTAACATATTTGGCAAATATGGCTGGAATATTAAATAGAAGCAGGAGTAGACCCTTCAGCCTGCTCTGACCATTCTACGTAGTACCTGTTCCAGCTTTAGCCCCACACAGCTTGAACCCTAAGAACTATATATAACTCCTTGAAAACATTCAATGTTTTGGCCTTAACTGCTTTCTGTGATCAAGAGTTCCACAGGCTCACCACTCTCTGGGTGAGACATCAGAATGGCCTCTGATTAGAGAGTCCAGAACCATTAAGTACATTCTTTCTGTGTTAGAATTAAACAGGTTTCCATGCACTCTCCCCTCTTCTGAAGTTATGTGGATATAGTTTGAACTGATCTATTCTCTTTTACTGTGTAGTTTTTCCATCCCACGAGTCAGTTTGGTTGTACTGCTTCTGTAGCCAAAAGATCCCTCCCTCCTCCCCAACACACACACACACACACACACACACAATCAAATAAGGAGACAAAAACTGTATATATTGCTCCAGGTGTGGTGTCATTGAAGACCCTATAGATATTGTTGATCAAGCTGTTTAGATATGTTAAGACACCACTTTGAAGCAGGTTACCTTTGAACCCAAGTACATCAACAGTCTGGACTATTTCAACAAGACATCCCAGTTCCTGCACTCAAATCCTTTTGATACAAAAGCCATCATATTATTTGCCTGCTGCAACATTTACGCAGATGGTTACAAGGACAGCTAGGTCTCATTGCACCTCCTTTTCTAACCTATTGCCATTCAGAATTTCTGTCCCTGTTTTTGATACAAAATGGATAACTTCACATTTACCCATATTATACTTCATCTGCTATGCATTTGCTCATTCACCCCACTTATTCAAATCACACAAATATCTCTGTACTTTCCTCACAGTTCATCTTCCCACCTAGCTTTGTGTTGTCTGCAAGCTTAGAGTTATTACATTTAGTTTCATCAACTAAAATCATATATAATAGTGAATAGCTGGGGTTTAAGCACTGATCTCTGAAGTACCCCACTGATCCACTACCGCTCATTGACCCATTTATTCCCATTTCTTGTCTGCCAACCAGTTGTTTATCTTGGTCATTACTGTTATGTGAGGTATAATTGAATGCCTTTTGAAAGTCCAAGTAAACTATATCAACAGAGGAACCTCGATTATCCGAACGAGATGGACGGGCAGTATTCTGTTTGGATAACTGATTATTCAGATGACTGACTAATGCCTCTCCTCTGGCACTTGGAGTTTTCTGAAGTTTTCTTTTTTCTCTGTCTGCTTGTCTTAGTCCCTCTCTCTCAGGTTTTGTTTCTGAGCAGACACACACTTGTGTGTAAAGGACCTGCAGCATTGCTGAAGCCTCTCCCCATCACTGCTTCATTTCAATGGGATTGACGGAGTGAGCACTTGCTAAGTCGGCTGCCTGTTCAGAAGACTAGGCAGCAGCAAATTGTGTATACCCCACCCATCCCCTGCTATTTGCTTTCAACTTTCCATGTTTCTTGCCAGCAGATGGAGTGAAGCAGCTAGATGCCTTTATCTCTTCTTCCCAATGGGACTCCTGAACAAAATGAAGTCAGAGAATGGAGATGGCAGCTGGACTGGACACCAACAGCAACACTGCTGCCTTTTTGTGGGGGTGGGGTGAGTCTTAAAATAATACACACATGCAGACCCACACACACCTTTTTACTGCAACTTTTTGACAAGTTCCCAGTCTGCCCTGTACAGGACAATGTTGAAGAGATTATCAGGGGAAGGGGAGTTTAGGGTACACCCCTATGAAGAACTCCAGGGAAAATGTGGGGAGAGATACCGAGGGCAGGAGGTCAGTCATTTGGAGACGGTGCCTGGACTCCCATTGATGTCCAGGACTGTTCTTGGCAGCATTTCCGGAAGCCAAATTCACTTTTAATCGTTGTGAACGAAGGATGCAATCAGTGTTGGTAACACCTCTTTGATGTGATGTTTTTACTGAGACTTTGAGATCTTCTTTGGATAATCTGAAATTCAGATAATTGATATTTGGATAATTGAGGTTCCTTTGTACTAGTTACAGGGCAACCAGTCAATGCCAGAGCTGTGGGGGAGAAGCATGGAGTGGCGAGTATATAAAACTACAGCTGAGGATTTGGAGGTCTACTTAACCAGGGAGCAAAGTCAGCTACCTATATTACACCTGTTTATTCAGTCAACTGCTCACAACTGAACTAGGAAAAGAAGATGTGACATCACAGGAAAGCAGTCAGTTGATTGGCTGGTAAGGAACTATCTTAGGTACTAACCCTAAAAAAAAAAGCAGTCATTTTGAAATGTATTTAGGATTAATTGAGAAGCACCAGGGATTAGAAAAGAACAAAGAGAATTAAAAGTTAAGGTAAAGGAATTAACTGTAAAAATTAATTAGAAAGGTTAGTCTTGTTAAGTTATAAGGAGAGGCAGGAACTTTTTTTCCCCTAGAAAATAGAACACTAAGGGGTGACCTCATAGAGGTTTATAAAATCATGAAGGGCGTATATAAGCTGAATAGCCAAGATTTTTTCCAAAACAAGAAAGGTTAAAAGAATCACAAACATTTATCAGGTGCCACACCACCCTATTTTCAATGCAATGTAGATTTTATTCTTAAAAGGAATTAAAGCAAACCTTCAAATGGAGGTGAGCAAGGGGTCAATGGGCATCCTGGAACAATAGCTGCTGCTCATGGTCATTGGCCAAGAGGTTTAGACACACAATTGACACAGCACAGATGGCCAGCCTCCAAAATATGTACATCAACAGGGATAGGTGGGATGAGAAAGTTTCAAGGGAAACAAGCCACCATCTTGGGAGAAGACTAGGAGCTTCCCTATATTCTTCTTGAGCTGATAAAGACTGTTACCAAAAAAAACTGTACAACATCAGGACAGAACACTCCATTACTTCAAAATCACTATTGCTGCTTCTCTGTTTTACAGAATAGCTTCAGGATCAGCTTCACAACTATCACGGGCCATATATTTATTTTCCTTGCCAACTTAACTGATTTATTTTATCTAAACTGCTGCTACTTAAACTAATCAGAAAACTGCAATAAATTATCAACTGCCTGTTACATAAGTGGGATCATAAATTTCTAAAATCAACTGTTGTGTTTCAACTGAAAGCTGTAAAAAAAAAAGCAATAGTGGATAATGAATGTAAAGTATGAGTAGAAGAGTCATAGAGTAATATAGCATGGAAATAGGCCCTTTGGCCCAAACTGTTCCATGCTGACCATGGGGCCCACTCAGCTAGTTCCAATTGCCAACATTTAGTCCTTATCCCTCAACTCTTCCCATCCATGCAATTTTTTTAGATGTTCCTATTGTATCTGTCTCAGCCATTCCATATATGCACCAACTCTGCATGAAGAAGTTGCCCCCTCAGGTCCACCTTAAATCTTTCCCCTCTCACCTTAAATTCCCCGTCCATGGGAAAAAGACTATATGCATGCATCCTATATTATAACACGGCAGTGAACCCCTCTGTTAATTAAACCAAACAACCAGAAAAATTCACCTTGCCTCGTAATCTGTTAAAATATGTGACCAAGAACTCCCAAATTCATTATTTAAAGAAAATATCAATTCATTTAATGCTAAAAGTGAACATTAAACAACCATTCACAACTCTAAGACCCTTTTTCTCTTAACTACTTATTACCTGCCTCCAACTCTATACTAATATGCTGTTCCAATAAGATACTTATTAAAATTATATCAACTTAATTTCAAAACCCCATAGCTGCTGTCATCTTCTGTGACTTCACTCTTCTGGCTGCTGAATTCCCTGGGTTGTCTCTTTTTACTGCAAGTACATTTCATATGAAAAAGGTACCTTTTGATAGAGAATGGTTCCTTAATTTCTTGAATCTGTCTCAATGGCAGTTGGTCTCTGACCAGTTTTCAAATGCCCACATTTTAATACCCCCATCGTCTCATTGGTTCAATGTTGGCAAAACAATAAATTCAAACTTGATTGGCTTTTATTATCCTGGGACATAATTTAAACTGATTGGTTAATTCAAATTGTTGTCAAAGCAGCAACCAAAACTCAGATATCCATTTCACAGCCAAATGTTACGTAGTTTCAATTTTCAAATACACAGGACTGTAAATCCCCATGAGCCATACCTCATGCTTTCTGAATACAAGGAGGAAAATACTTAATATAATCACAGATGAACATTTTTTCCTCTTGTTGTACTCTCTATAATGACTATTCATATCTATAGAGCAATAATACTTTGCTTTACAGCTTTAGTAAAACCAGTCATGTGAGTATAAACTGAGCATCAGTATGAAGTTATCACATGGATGCTATTAAGTCATAAGATGAGGAAGCTTGGCCTTTTAAAACCCCCATCTAGTCACTAGGCTACAGTGAAGCCTAGAACCAATCTGGTCATCAAACCAACTAAGTGTGCTTTGTAAATATTCAAAGATGATATGTTAGTATTCCTTAATTAGAGAAATGAAAAACATATAGGATTTTGCTGGTGGTTTAACTGCACAAAACAGAGATAACATGTCATGCATTGATGTAAAGAGAGATGATCATTTTATAGGACCTTTTACCATGTTCCATGACTCAAAAGAGTAAAAACCAACATGTAAGCACAAGTATTAAATTTAAACAAACAGTATATGAAAATGATGTCAGATTGTAACAAAAAGATTTAATTTAAATCAAAACCACCAGCAAGTATGGCTGAAAAAAAAATCCTGTTAAAGCACCCATTTGAAAGTACTGCAAAGTAGCATGAAATAGCTACCTTTACCTTTGCTCAATTTGGAGACGTCTTACCTTTGAAGGGCAGTTGGAGATAAACTGGGCACTATTGGTAGACAGGGCCTTGACCCTTGCAGGCAGAAAGACATGTACAGACATTGCATTTGTTTCAACTTTAAATAGGCAAGTCAGCTGGGCATTGCCTTCACAGTTGAACTTCCCAATTCAAGATTAAAGCTCGGCAGTTAACTGTCATTCAATGAAATGATAGTCTCTTCGGCAATACCTCCATTAATCAGCACTCTTCTCAGACAGTACAAAATGTTGTTCCCTTTACATTGGTATTCTTGTAAAATATCATAAGTCCAAGACCAAAAAAAAATCTTTTTCATAAGTTCCATACTACCAGATGATTAAAATGTTCCAAAATTTCACCTTCTCCACCACTACTTAATGGCTACAGTTTCAAGCTGCTTTCGTCTTTAAATCTCCAAAATAAGATACATCAGCATCCTGAAAATATCAAAATAAGAGTTAGCAAATGGAGGAGGAGGCTGGGAAACAAAAGTGTGACTGTATGGGTGTAAATTCCAGCTGATTGAATTGTAACCAAGTTTCTGTTATGAACCATTAATATTTAAAACAGAAAACTGGAACATTGTTCTATTGGTTAAAACAATGCCACAACATTTTGTATGTAAAGTCATTTCAGAATGTAAAGTTTTAAATTCATCAAGTGTAATAATTAACCATATTGCAATGCATTTAGGCTTGCTTCTGACATGCACCAATAATTCTCTCTCAAACACACACATCAAAGTTATTTACTTCTGTAGGAATCACCAATAAGTGTGCCATAATCGTTTAAAGAATAATCCTCAACTCCAGCTATTCTCAGAGGTATTTATCCTCTTGACTAAAGATACTCAATCCCTTGGTTCTGGTTAAAAATCCAATATTTCTGGTTACTTTCTTTTGCAATAAAACAGGTCTACTGGTTTTCTCTTAGCTTCTTTTCATCAAAAGATTCAACCCAAGATCAAGTCTCACCCATCTTCCATGTTGCTAACGATAGAGTTAGTGTTTTACTCTGCACATGGTTATAGTCTGACTAACAGTCATTTATTTTGGCCAACTTTTACCAGTACAAAATCTACAACTAATTCCCAAACAAACTGAAACCAGAGATCATTCCTAACTTCTACCATGACAACATAATTTGGCCTGTACTTAAACTGACCTGTAAACAAATTATTCCTGATTTATAATTTTTCCATCAAAGTAAACACCAAGTGTTGTTATATAAGAAAATAAATAGAACCAGGAGCAGGCTGTTCAGCCCCACCATTCAATAAGATCATAGCTGATCTGCTCCAGGCCTAAGCTCTTTTGTACCAGCTCTTCATTGTCCCCAACTCCAATATTAAACATTTACCTCCTCTTTAAAACACTTTCAGTGACCTAGCCTCCATAACTCTGGGATAAATAATTCTAAGCAATTCTTTTGTATCTCAGTTTTAAATGAGTGAAACTTATTTTGGATCTATGCCCCCTAGTCGAGATTCCACCATTAATGGAAATATCTTCTCAACATGTCAAGGCCCCTCAGAGTCTTGTATGTTTCGAAGAATATTACTTGTGCTGCTGTACTACTAGTTGTTCAATAACAGCAATATGCTTTACATCATTAAAATACCTTACATTTCCATACATTAAATTCTACCTGCAAATTTTTGCCCACTCAGACTATCTATATCCCTTTCTTGATGTTTTACATCCTCATCACAACATGCCTTCCCACCTATTTTGTATGGTGAGAAAATCTGGATACACTCAAAGCACACTGTACCTCCACGCACCACACTCCCTGACTAAAGAACTATAGATAAATAATGAAGACCCCGAGGCCTGATCCTGAAACAGGATCATTCATCCCAATTGTCTTGTTTGTGTTAACCAATCCTCAAATGCACACTAATGCATTACCCCAATAACATAAGTTTTTATCTTGTACAATAATCTTTTATAGTACCTTACTGAATACTATCTGAAAATCCAAAATTATATCTACCTGTACCCAGTTGTCAACTCTGCTTAATATATCCCCAAAGAATCTAGCAAACATGTCAAATTATTTCCTTGATACAAAGCATATTGACTATTTGATTGCATTAAGCTAATTAATTTACTGTCCTCCATTTTGTCCCTATTAATAGACTCTAGCATTTATTAGTGATGGATGCAAGGTTAACTGGCCTGTAGTTGACTACTTTGTCTCCCTTATTTTTTTAAACAGGGTATCACCTTAATGGTTTTAAAATCTGCTGGAATCATCCAGATTCCAGTGGGTTCTAGAATTTATCAACCAATATCTCCTCTTTCCAGAGGCCACTTCAGCCCATTAATTTTTCAAATACTTTGTTCTTCAAGATTCAGACCATTACAAGACTTTTCCTCTCATTTGCACCTTGCTCATCTGTCATCTTCGGATATCTTATAGCATCCTCCATTGTGTGGATCAATGCAAAATATTTGTTTATGCTACCTGCCATTTCCCTATTATTTCTCCAGTTGCATCCTTTTTAGCTACTTTTTGTATGTATATAGAAGCTCAAGCTGTTCATTTTTAGATTTCTCGCCAAATTTACTTCTCAGTCAATTTCTCCCTTTTTAGCTTTTACTCATCCCTTGCTGATTCCTAAACAATTTCAAATCCTCTGACCTACCATGACTTTCTGACACTTTGTGAGCTATAGTTTTTGATTTGATACTCTCCTTAACTGCCTTTGTTAATCACAGAGTCCATCCTGTGAAACAGCAACAGGAATGCCAATGCCTGACACAAGACTCTGTCAAGTGAGAGAGACAGTTTGATATAGGGGACAAGTTTGGTGGAAAAATCATGGAACTGGCCTCGCATGGGTGAGAGGCATAGTCCATGTGAGGTCAGGACCAATGACATATAAAGTTCAGTAGGTGTGATGGTCCTGAACAAACATGCAGAAAGTATGAAAGTTGCAAATTCGTAAACAGTGTGTGAGCAAAACATGCCCTGTCCCTGAGAGCAGTCAAAAAAGGCTGCCAAAACCTATGGGTTCACTCTCTCCATTATGCGTTGACAAGTCCTCTGAATCAGAGATGGACATGACAAATGAAACCTTTGCGTCGGCAGAGAGGGAAATCCTACCAATGCGCTCCTGGCACCAGAGGCAAGCTCCAGTGCATTAGATGTCGCCATCATCCTAAGAATAACTTGACTGGATAATTCAAACTTGGGGTGGGAAATAAATTCTGGCACAGCCAGTGATATCCATGTCTTATGCGTGAATTCAAACAAAGAAGCCCCCACATCTACTAATATTCTTTGAATACCAGGAGTGGGATAAGCCTGAAGGTTGCTCCAAATGATGTACTTAGTAATGCAAGATTATATGCAATGAATTCTCTGACATAAAGTCAGAAAAATTTGGGAATACAGCAGCTCAGGCAATATCTGAGAAGAGACAAAGTTCATATTCATTTCTTACAACCCGACATCAGATTTAGTAATACAAAACCTGCGTGAGGCAGGTTCACAGAACATTGGCAATGCCTAAAGTTGCTTTGTTACACCTAATTAATGTCAGTCCACACCTGCAATACTATAGAGATGTATAGCACGGAAACCGACCTTTCGATCCAACTCGTCCATGTCGACCAGACATCCTAACCTAATCTAATCCCATTTGCCAGCACTTGGCCCGTATCCCTCTAAACCCTTCCTATTCATATATCAATCCAGATGCTTTTTTTTTTGTAAATATATTTATTAGCAAAATTTTTTAACTTTACAAACAACAAATGTCAGTATAATAAAAAGAAAAAACACAAATTACAGTACAACTACTGTCTACTAACTACTAACCTATCCTAAAATACAAAACAAACCCTAACATTGTGCAAAGCAACACCAAAAATAAAAGAAAAGCAAAACAAAAACATAAAAACACAAAATACAGAACAGCTATATTGAGCGCAAAGCTCCCAAACAAAGGAACAGGTGCATTGTAAAAATACCCATATTAACTCAGGCGACCCCCTCCAGGGCCCAGGGCTTGACAAATCTAACTATCCTGGTTAAACAAATGCCCTAGTTAAGAAAACTGACAAATCTATATCCAAATAACTCAAGTAGGGCTGCCATGTCTTATAAAAATGGTCTGTTGTATGGTGCACCATGTTTGTAAAAGAAGTCCAAGTGAATGTGCTCCATAATTAATTTCTGCCGTCCCAGCAAGCCCGAGGGTTCTCAGTCAACCAGTTCATCAGAATATTCTTCCGTGCACAGTATGCAAATATTAAATAGTTTCTTCCCATGCCCGTCTAAAGATGGTAAGTTTGGTAGACCTAAGAGGAGAGATATCAGGTCTATTTTGACTTCAGTCCTCAATACCCTCCCTATCTCTCTCGCCACAGTGCTCCAATAAACATTGGAGCATGTGGCATGTCCAGAAGCAATGGGTAAGAGTACCTACACTTATTTTACATTTGGGGCACACTGAAGATGCCCCTTCTTTAAACTTCGCCAGATGGTCTGGTGCCAGATGAGCCCTGTGCAGAACTTTTAACTGCATAGCGCATGAGACCTTTCAAGTATTCTCCCATATGTTCTCCCATGTTTCAGAAGAGATCTCCACTCCTAGCTCTTGCTCACAGACCTCACATAATGGGTTAATATCCTGCCAGGCCCTGCCACCCAGCAGGCGCCAGAGGGCACTAATCGTAAGTGTGCTTGTGAACATAGCAACAACCTCTCTGTATCGGGCTTATAGGGCTTAGTGAAAAGTGTAGTCTTCTTCTGGATGAAATCCCTAACCTGAAAAAAACAGAAAAGATATCTGCTGGGCAACCCATATTTGTGGCTCAGTTGCTCAAAAGACATCATAACCTCCCCCTCAAACAAGTCTCCCAAACTAGAAACTCCTCTCGCTGCCCATAATTTGAACCCTGAGTCCATCATCCCTGGTTGGAACCCTGGCATGCCAACTATAGATGCTAGTGGCGAAGTCTAGGATAAACAACCCTCACTCTGATGCATCGCCCTCCATGCCTTGACTGTACTAATGACAATGGGGTTCCAGCAGTGTTCCATAACTGTCCTCATCTTATCCATGAACAACAGGTTAATAAGAGGGCACTTTGTCTGGGAGGCCTCGATATCCAGCCATATTGAGTTTGGATCGTTACCTACCCAGTCACAGACAAAGGACAGTAGGGAACTCAATTGATCCCTCCTGATGTCTGGGAAAACAACTCTTCCCCTCTTTGAGGGAACTGCAATTTAGTAAATTTGATGAGGGACTGCCCATGATTCCAGACAAAGGAACCAAACCACCCCATAAGCTTCCGCAGCATTGATCTGGGAAACATTATAGGGAGCATATGCATGGGATAAAGCAAACGAGGAAGAACATTCATCTTAATGAGAGATATTCGGCCAGCCATGAAATTGGAAGAATCTCCCATCTCTGGAGCTCTCGCCTAATATTGTCGAGCAAGTGAGCCAAGTTAGTCCGAAATAACAGATCAAACTTGGGGCTATTAAAAATGCCTAGGTATCGGAAATCTGCCCATGACCACTTAAAAGGGAACTTAGGGCCACCTTCAACTTCTGGCACATCCTTAAGGTTCCCCGAAGGCATAGCCTCCGATTTTGCAAAGTTAATTTTATATCCTGAAATAGCCCTAAATGAATTGATACATTGTATCAAATGGGGTATGGAGGTCATCGGGTTCGATAAAAACAGAAGGATGTCATTCGCATACAATGTAATCTCGTGTGCCCTCAACCCTATTTCCGTAGTGGTTATGTGGCCGTTCTGACGAATGGCTTCTGCCAGTGGCTCTATCACCAACGTAAACAACAATGGTAAGAGGAGGGCAGCCTTGCCGACTAACCCTACCAATCCTAAAATTCCCGGACTTAACCCGTTGGTGATGACTGCAGCCAGAGGGTGGCGCTATAAAACCTCCACCCACCTAGCAAAAACTCCACCCAACCCAAACTATTCTAAGACATAAAAAAGATATGGCCATTCCACCCGATCAAATGCATCTAAGAAAATCACCCTTCTAATATTATTAGAGGACCTACGGCCCCTTATAAAGCCTGTCTGATCCTCTTTAATAATATAGGGCAACACCCTTTCCAATCTCAGCGCCAGCATCTTGGACAGAATCTTGAAATCTGAATTTAATAGAGAGATGGGCCTGTATGAAGCACAATCCTCGGGAACCTTCCTCTTATTAAGAATTAAGGAAATATTAGCTTCTCTCAAAGATGGTGGTAGGCATTCATGCATATATGAGTGATTGTACACCTCCAACATCGGCCCTATAAACCCCTTATAAAGCTCACCCGGGAGAGGCCTGTTCCAAGGTTACCCCTGGGAGGTCCAGATTCTTAAAAAAGAGTCTCAATTTTAACCCTCTTGTCCTAGCAACCTTCAGACCAATACAATTCAGAGTAAAAACTCCAAAAAGCTTTATTAATCTTTTTAGCGTCATGTGTAATGACTGTCTCTGATTGCAGTAATGGATTGGGGAGCACGCTTTTTCCTAGTCAGGTATGCTAAATACTTCCCTGACCTATCCCCATATTCGAACAGCCTTTGTCTGTCAAAAGCAAGTTCTTTCTTTACATTTTGTGTCAGTACTGAATTCAAGGCAGCTAGAGGGCCATGATCCGCTGTAGCTTAGTACCGAAGACCACACAAAATGTGCCTCCTCGGCGGCTTTCAAACGTGTCTCAAGTAGATGCTACTGTTCCTCCTTCTGTCCTTTCTGGCTAGCTGAATAGGAAATAGCTATTCCCCTAGCAAAGGCATTAGCAGTCTCCCATAGCATAGAGAGGCTACTAGCTGTGCCTGAGTTGATAGTGAAGAATTCCTGAAACTCCCTCAAAACGTATTCCACAAATTTGGAATCCTTAAGGAGAAAAGGGTCCAAATGCCAGTGCTGCAAACCCAGCCCCTCACAGTTGGCCTTAACCTCCAAATATACTGCCGCATGATCAAAGATAGCTATATTCCCAATTTTACAACCCATAAACGAATCCAGAAGGGCTGAAGGAGCCAGAAAGAGGTCAATCTTAGTGTGACATTTATGTGGGTTTGAATAAAAGGTGAAGTCCTTGCCGGTAGGGTGAAGACATTCCAAATATCCACCAGCCCCAACTTCTCACATAAGTCAACCACCTGCTTGGCCTGTGAAGAAATAGTTGGGGGCTCACAAGGCATCCTGTCCACTGTCAGAAAGAGAAGACAATTAAAATCTCTCCCTATAATAATATGCCGTGTTCCAAAAGCACTCAACTTAGAGAAAGCATTAATCAAAAATTTGAGGGGATGCCCTGGAGGACAGTAGACATTTAAAATGCCATATTCCTCCCCATGTATCAGGGCTTTAAGTGTCACAAACCATCCCTGCTCATCTTTCACCTGCTCTAATAATGTGAACGGAAGATTTTTCTGGATAAGTGCCACCACTCCCCTATTTTTAGTAGTAAAGGATAAAAAGAATACCTGGTCATAACCCCCATGTTGCAATTTCAGGTGTTCCCCATCATCTAGGTAGGTTTCCTGCAACAAAGTGAAATCAACCCTTTCTATTTTAAGGCTAGAAAGCACTTTTTTCCTTTTAACAGACGAATTACTTCCCTTAATGTTCCAGGTGCACCATTTAGTAAGGCACTTAGCCATATCCCCTTTCAGAGACCCTTGAACCCGTCGGAGGGAGAACCCTGCTTACAAAGCATAGGTAAATAAAGATTCATAGAGCTGAAGAACTATATATACAAAAACTACTCTATCATAACTATAAACAACTATTACTACCAAAACCTACAAAGAAAATCAACTATAAAACCCCCCTGCCCATAGGGGGCACTCACTCTATCCATTCCTTCCTTCAAACCCGGACTGTGCCCCAGTTTTAGGCCAGAAAAAAAAACAAGGAGATGATCCTTAAATCAACAGAAAAAAGACAAAGTCAGGATGAGCACTCCACCCATCCCTGGCTTCATGTCACCCTTACTTGTGACTAAAAGAGAAACAGAACAAACAAAAAAAAAGGGGAGGCAACAAAGAACATCCACAAAATTTCCCATCAGAAAGTCCAGTTATTAAAAAAAAGGACAACTTATTCCAAGGTCTTTTCCCCACGTTTCCAAAAAGGAAATTATTAGGGAGAAAGAAAGGAATAAAAAAAGGAAGAGAAAACATGGGGAAAGATAGAAAAACGAACAAACATTAACTGTATTCTTCAGGCCAATCCGTCTATTTTAAAGTGTCTACAAAGTTTTTAGCTTTATCCACTGAGTCAAAAGTATAAACCGAGTCCTCGTGGCTGAAATGGAGCACTGTGGGGTATCTCATGGAGTACTGGATGCCCAGATTCCTCAGCCTCTTACTAACTTCACCGAGGGACTTCCTCTTTCAAATTACAGCTGCAGAGAAATCCTGGAAAAACATGATTTTTGACCCCTTGTACAGCAGTGCCTGTGGATCTTTTCCCAGGGATCTGGAAGCTTCTATGACTTTTTGCTTGTCCTTATATGAGTGGAAGTGCACTAGGATGGGCGGGGGTGCTGCACTAGGCCTGACCTGTGCACTGTAACCCGATAAGCCCTTTCAGTCTGCAGCCTGCTGGACTTGATGTGAAGGCCCAAAAACTTCGGCAGCCAGCTTTCAAAGAAGTTCACTGGCTGCTCACCTTCCTCGTCTTCAGGGAGCCCAACAATTCGGAGATTTATCCTCCGACCTCGATTTTTGAGGTCATCGATATGATCTCGCAAGGCCCACACCTCTTGCTCCAGCACCTGGATCCGACTGGATGCGGATTCCAATGCAGCTTCCGAGGCCTTAATTCGACCCTCCACCTCCTCCAGCCTCTCCCCGAGGCCCTGAATCTCCTGCTCATGCTTCTGCAGCATGGATGTGATAGGTTGGACCTGGACATGAATATCCCCACGGATCCCCTCAATCACAGCCCCAACGTTCAAGGTAAGTCCCTCCATCGTTGCAGCCAATTCCTGTGAGTCTGTCAGGTCCCCGGGGCTTCAAGAGAGGCTGCTGCTGCTGCAGTCTCTGGTGTGGTAGGTGGTCCAGGGGAGTGTCCTCCCTGCTGCTGTTTGCTCGCTCCTTTTCCCTTTGGCATCCTTCCCACTCCCAAATATTAACAAATATGTGTTCTGTAAGGTGTTAAACTAATAATTCCACCACATAAGATGGCCAGGGATGGCAAAAAAACACCAGTATGCCTTGGCTGTTAGGTAGAGTTGTCCACAGCAGTTCTACAGAATCGCCACCATCTTGCCGAGTCTCCAGATGCCTTTTAAATGCTGTCAATTGTACCAGCCTCCAGCATTTCTTCTGGCAGCTTATTCCATACATGCACCACTCTCTGTATGAAAAAGTTGCCCCTTAGGTTTAGGCTGAGAGGGGAAAGATTTAAAAGGAACCTAAGCCCTTTTCCTAACTCAGGGAACTATCCCAACTATCCATTCCCCTCATGATTTTTTAAAGATCACCCCTCAGCCTCCGAAGCTCCGGGGAAAACAGCCCCAGACTATTCACCCTCTCTCTAAAGCTCAAATCCTTCAACCTTGGCAAAATCCTTGTAAATCTTTTCTGAATTCTTTTAAGTTTCACAATATCCTTCCGATAGGAAGGAGACCAGAATTGCATGCAGTACTCCAAAAGTGACCTAACCAATGTCCTATACAACCGCAACATGACCTCCCAACTCATACACTCAATGCTCTGACCAGTAAAGGAAAGCATACCAAAAACCTTCTTCACTATCCCATCTACCTGTGACTCTACTTTCAACAAACTGTGAACCTGCACTCCAAGGTCTCTTCGTTCAATAACACTCCCCAGGACCTTACCATTAAGTGTATAAGTCCTAGTCTGATTTTCTTTTCCAAAATGCAGCACCTCACGTTTATGTAAATTAAACTCCATCTGCCACTCCTCAGTCCATTGGCCCATCTGATCAAGATCCCTTTGTACTCTGAGGTAACCTTCTTCGCTGTCCACAACACCCCCAATTTTGGTGTCACCTGCAAACTTACTAACCAAACCTCCTATATTCACATCCACATAATTTATATAAATGACGAAAGGCAGTGGACCCAGCACCGATCCTTGTGGCACTCCACTGGTCACAGGCCTTTAGTCTGAAAAGCAACCCTCTGCAACCACTCTCTGTCTTCTCCCTTTGAGCTAGTTCTCTATCCAAATGGCTAGTTCTCCCTGTATTCCATCTGATCTAACCTTGCTAACCAGTCTTCCAAGAGGAACCTAGTCAAATGCCTTACTGAAGTCCATATAGATCACACCTACCACTCTGCTTTCATCAATCCTCTTTGTTATTTCGTCAAAAAAAACTCAATCAAGTTCATGAGACATGAATTCCCATGCACATGAAGAATTTGGGTTTCTTATATAAGGAATGATATACTTACATTGGACACAGTCCAGACAAGGCTCACTAGGCTGATCACTGGTATGGACAGGCTGTCTTATGTGGAAAGATTTTAATAGATTGGGCCTGTACTCAGTAGAATTTACAAGAATAAGAGGCAATCTTATTGAAATATACAAGATTTTAGGGGAATTTACAAGGTAGATGTAGAAATGTTGTTTCTCTTTGTAAGGGTATGTCAAGGACCAGAGGGCACAATCTCAGAATAAGGGATTGCATTTTCAAGAGAGGGGGAGAAATTTCTTCAGAGGGTTGATTCAGCAGAGCTCTTTGCTGCTAAAGGCAGTCAAAGCTGTGTCACTATATTAAAGGCTAAGAGATTTTTAATCAGTAAGTGAATCAGGGTTATAGGGAAAAAGGGTAAGAAAGTGATGTTGAGGATTATTAAATCGGCCATAATCTTACTGAAAGGTAAATAGACTTGACGGACTTAATGGTCTATTTCTGCTCCTATATTTTACAGTCTTAAACTTTAATATGGACTTGAGGAGAGCAAAGCCTTAGCTTATGCCAACATGGATCCTAGTGTTCTTTGGGCGGCACGGTGGCACAGTGGTTAGCACTGCTGCCTCACAGCTCCAGGGACCTGGGTTCAATTCCCGCCTCAGGCGACTGACTGTGTGGAGTTTGCACATTCTCCCCGTGTCTGCGTGGGTTTCCTCCGGGTGCTCCGGTTTCCTCCCACAATCACAAAGATGTGCGGGTCAGGTGAATTGGCCATGCTAAATTGCCTGTAGTGTTAGGTAAGGGGTAAATGCAGCGGTATGGGTCTGGGTGGGTGTGCTACGGCGGGTCGGTGTGGACTTGTTGGGCCGAAGGGCCTGTTTCCACACTGTAAGTAATCTAAATTATTGGGAAGGAGTATGCATATCTATAATCAAATGTAGAAACACTGCCTGTGTGAACTGCTCAGTCTCCACTCATGCCAGTCATAAAAATGTACATCTAAAACTTAGCTTAATGCAGCTATGACAGATTGTAAACTCAAAAATAACAAAGTGTAAAATTTAATTTTGTTAAAGTCAATTATACATCTGCAGAGATACCAAAAAAACCATGCAATCACATTGCAATCCAGCAAAGACTTATTAATTCTAACATCTCTCTGGAGAGGGAGGGGAGGACGGAGGGAGAAGGAAAGTGTCCTCTTAACCAATGGCAATAAGATCTTGTTTTCATAAATTTAAATGCAATAATTTCTTTAATTCAAGAATAATAGCTTTACCCAGGAATACATTTAAAAGCTAGCAAATTTTGTCATGCATTATAATGTGTCCAGACAACTGACAGGTAACAATAATATCAGGTTACATTTTCCAAAAGTGTACTTACCAGTCCACTTTTCAGGTTTTTTATTCTTTTCACAGACATCTTGTTTGCAACTAACCAGGCCAAGGTGGGAGCATACTGCCACAAATAAACATAAAGCAGAAGTGGCTGCCCAGAAATCCACATTTCCTTTAATTCATTTGCCATACCAACTAGCATCAGCTGGACACAGCGTGCAGTGGACATTTTGCAGGTTTGTGCAGAGTTCTCAGATATAGGCTAAAAGAAAAGCAAAACTACAGTGTGTTGCAAGCAATTATAATTGTAAACGTAAACTGAAAAAGCTATAGGATTTCCAAATTCAGATTGTTTAATCATACTAGTCTAGTTTACATGCTGTCCCCAAGGAGAGAATTCAAATGAGATCAAATTTGGGCATTGTGCCCTCAATTAGACAAACAACTAGTTATCATTTATATCTCCAAAAGAAAAATACTTTACTTCTCAGTTCCAATAAACATCAAAATAAAAGGTGACACTGAAACTTTAGGGTTTCAAGTCCTCCCTCCCCAGCATACACCTGGCAAAAAATCCAAGCTATTGAGAACAAAATGGATGAACTTAAAACTAGACTCACTTTTCAAAGAGAATTGAGGGACAGCTGTGCATTCTGTTTCACAGAGACATGGTTCATCCCTGCTGCACCTGACTACCTTACAACCTGAAGGCTTCTCGATTCACCGAATGGACCTCTTGGCATACTCGGGCAAGGCAGGGTGTGGTGAAGTCTGCCTCCTGAAATCAACATCTGCTGGTTGCTCAAACATGGTGACCTTAGCAAGTCACTGCTGCCTGGATTGAGATTATTTAACAGTGAAATACCATCCATACTACCTGCCGCACAAGTTCATCTCCACTGACAGCGGTCTACACCCCACTTCATGCAGAAGTGAAGAATGCACTTGAAGTATACAATGCTACAAATAAACAGCCTTGATTTGGAATACCCAATGCCTTGTTCATCGTAGTCTGCGGCTTTAACAAGGCCAACCTCAAGAATGTGCTAGCAAGATTCCACCAACACATATCTTGTCCCACTAGAGGACTGGACATTCTTGATCATTGCAACACAACCATAAAAGATGCCTACTGCTCCATTCCCTGTCTGCATTTTGGAAAATCAGACTACAATGCTGTGGTCCTCCTGGCTTACAAGCCGAAATAAAAATGTGAGGACCCAATACAGAAAACAGCACCACAAGGCTATCTACTCAGCACCCGACTATACTCCTTACACACACACACACACACACACACACACAGCCAAGTTCCAGACCAACTCCATTTACAAGTTTGCTAACAACACCACCATTGTTGGTGGGATCTCAAACAACAACGGGACAGAGTACAGGAAGGAGAGACAGTGCTTAAAGGCATGATGTAAAGACAACAATCTCTCCATCAAAGTCTGCAAAATGAAGGAGATGGTCATTGACTTCAGGAAGCAGAGTGGGGGCATTCCCTATCTATATCAGTGGTGCTGAGGTGGCGATAGTCGAGAATATCATGTTTTTGGGAGTGACAATCACCAACAACCTATTCTGGTTCACCCACATTGACACTACAATCAAGAAAGCACAGCATCACCTCTACTTCCCCAGGAGATTCAAGAATGTCCATAAAGACTTCCAATTTTTATAAATGTACCAGAAAATGCATCCTATCTGGATGCATCAGAGCTTGGTATGGCAACTGTTCTTCCCAAGACCAAGGGAAACTAGAGTTGTAGACACAGCCTAGTCCATCATACAAATCAGCCTCCAATCCTCTGACTTCATCTATACTTCCTGCAGAAGTATACTTTTATAATTAGCAAGTAAGTTAGATTTGGGTTTAACCAAGGCCAAAAGTAAAGCTCAGATTGTTAGGGTGTTACTTAAACACTTAGGTGTATCAGATAAACAGACAAATGCAGTAGACGTAGAAAAACCTAAATTACAATTGAGGAAAATGAAGTTAGAAGATAAACAAAGGGGGAGAGAAAGAGAGAGGAGAAAGAGACAGGAAAAAAAGAGACAGAGAGAAGGTTCTTGCTGAGCAAAGAGAGAGAAGAAAGGGAGAGACAAAGAGAGAGAGATTTTGAACTTGAGAAATTATGATATTTTTTAGGCAAAGTCAAGTTAACAAGATGGAGATTAAAAGAGACGGTAGTGATATATATAAATATGTCAAAACTCTGCCACATTTTGATGAGAAAGATGTTGAAACCTTCTTTATTTCATTTGAAAAACTGTCTTGGCAGATGGAGTGTCTGAGGATTTATGGGTAATGCTAGTTGAGACTGAACCGGTAGACATAGCTAGTGAGGTATTTGCCGCACTGTCAGATGAGGGGTCAAGAGATTATGAAGAGGTTAAACAGGCTATTTTAAGTGCTTATGAATTGGTACCAGAAGCATATAGACAGCAGATCAGAAACTCAAAGAAGAAACCAGGTCAGAGCTATGTTGAGACTGAAAGAATTAACCATAGTCATTTTGATAGACGGGTGCATGCTTTAAAAATAGATAAGACCTTTGAGGCTCTATGAGAGATTATTCTGCTGGAGAGTTTAAAACTACACGTCCATTGGTAAGAATTCATGTGGAGGAACAGAAGGTTCAGCAAGTGAGAAAGGCAGCAGAATTAGAGATAAATACATGTTGGTGATTAAGACAAGCTTCCAGCCAAAATTTCATCCTGTGAAGGATAAAAGTTGGGAGAAGGGGAGCTCCTACCCTATGAAACCAAGAGTAGAGAACACTGGTAAGAATTTACCACAGGATAAAAAAGAATCCCAGAAGGGTGGAAAGGAGGTGATAAAGTGGGACACGTAAAGTCATATTGCTGGTCATTAAAAAAAAGGCAGTGTGGGAAAAGATGCGGTAAAAGAAGCTAAGCCAGTGCCATTAGTGAAGATAGGAGACCCCCAAGAAGAGCCGAGGAGCTGCAGGAGAGTGCAAAGCCTAGGCAGGGCCTGGGTATCGAATTAGTAAAGTAGTCACCTCTGCGGGTAAAGTTTACTCAAAAAGAACGGGGGAGAAGGACAAGAAGTTATAATTTTGAGAGATGCAGGACCTGACCAGTCGCTGATAGTAAGGGATGAGCAAATATGCACTCTTTCTGATCTGTTATCTGAGACTGTGGTAATTTGTAGAATAGATGGACAGAAATTTAGCGTTCTCCTATGTAAGATCAGGTTGGAGTGCCAATGCAAGACTGCGGGAGTTAGAGTGGGAATGACTGACAGAGTGTCAGTTCCAGGAATTCAGTTTCTTCTTGGCAATGATTTGGGAGGACCCAAGGTGAGAGTGACACCCTTGTTCTGGAAAAGCCCGAGGAAGACCAAGAAACTGAGGAGTTAAAACAGAAATATTCTGGTATTTTCCCAGGCTATGTAGTAAACAGATTTCACTATCATAAGTCACAGCATGAAGAAAAAACTAAAGATAAAGATGGAGGAGTTGAAGTTCAGTTAGTGGATATCCTGTTTGATGTAATGGTGCAGGGAAAACCTGAACAGGCAAAGGGTCAGGCAGAAATGTTTAGTCCTAAAAAGCTAAGTGACTTGCAACAGCAAGACAAGACGATAAAATATATAAAATTGGATGCATACTCCAAAAAGGAGGCAGAGAATATTCCGGAAGGTTATTATCCGAAAGATAGAATCCTAAGATGGAAATGAAGACCACAGCAGGTTAAGTGCAGAGGAGAAACAGGCCAAAGTACACTGACTGTATTGCCGGTAGCATACAGACAGGAAGTATTACGGGTAGCACATGAACTATCTGTAAGTAGTCACCTAGGAATACGAAAGACTCAGGCTAAGGTACAAAAACATTTTTATTGGCCTAGAATACACAAGGATGTGGTTAAATTTTGCTGTACGTGTCAAACATGTCAAATGGTAGGTAAGTCACAGGCGGTAATAAGACCAGCACCTTTGTTGCCAATTCCCATTTTTGAAGAACCTTTCATGCGGGCTATAATTGATTGTGTAGGTCCCCTTCAGAGAACTAGGAGAGAGAAGGAACTGGAGAAACAGGTGTTAGTCACTGTCCTGCAAAGTGGGGAATCAAATCCAGCTTATGTGGATTTTGATGTGCCTCAAAATAATTTTAAAAATGAAGAAGTCCTTGAGGAGTGGGCGAGGTTGGTAAGCTATCTGTCTTCAGAGCATGGAACGCAGTTGAAAGATTTGTTACTGCAATATAAGGACATACATAAGAATTAGATGGGGAGGACTAATGCTATTGTATGTGAAGTAAACGTAGGAAATACTGCTCCGATAAAACAACACCCCTATCGGTTTAATCCTTTCATAGCCAGACAGGTCGAGGAGGAGGGTATCGCCGAACCAAGCGGAGTTCGCCGATCAGTTTAGTTCCGAAGACTGACGGCACTCAACGATTCTGCTTGGATTATCGGAAAGTCAACGCCGTTACAAAATTGGACTCATATCCAATTCCTAGATTGGAGGACGGCATTGAGAAAGTCGGACAAGCCAGCTACATCACCAAGTTGGATTTAATGTGTGGTTACTGGCAGGTACCTTTATCAGAGACAGTGAAAGAAATTCTGCATTTGTAACCCCAAATGGACTATATCAATTTAAAGTGACGCCGTTTGGAATGAAGAACGCACCTGCCATATTTCAAAGACTAATGAACAGAGTTGTGGCTGGGTTAACAAAATGTGCAGTCTATTTGGACAATGGAGTGATCTTTACTAAGTCCTGGAAAGATCACATGGTAAAGTTGCCAGAACTCTTTGAATGACTATGAGAAGCAAAATTAATAATAAAATTAAGCAAATCTAATTCGTGAAAGCAGAAGTGATATTCTTGGGACATAACATTGGTCATGGAAGGTTGACCCCATAGAACATAAAGACAAAGGATATCGAGGAATTTCCATGACCAACCTTGAAGAAAGAGGTGATTTGATTCTTAGGACTCAGCAGATTCTATTGGAAGTTTGTTCCAAACTTCAGCAGTGTAGTGGCACTGTTAATCAATTTGCTGAAGAACACAAAATTTCGGTGGACAGAACAATGTCAGGAGGCATTTGACCATTTGAAATCAATATTAACCGCCAAACCAGATTTAGCCAAACCAAACTTTTCAAAACCTTTGAAAGTTGCCATTGATGCTAGTGACATAGGACTTGGAGCTGTGCTGCTACAGGAAGATGAGAATGGGATTGAACTGCCAGCTGGTTACTTTTCAAAGAAACTCAACATCCACCAGAGGAAATACTCCACAATCGAAAAAGAACAATTGAATTTGGTTCTGGCCTTACAACATTTTAATATGCATGTCACGAACAATGTGTCAGAGACGGTTGCATACATGGATCACAATCCTCATACATTCTTAGAATGCTTTAAAGACAAGAATATGAGATTATTTCATTGGAGTCTTATGTTACTGACTTTTAATTTAAAAATCATACATGTTGCGGGTCGTAAGAATGTAATCGCAGATGCGTTATGTTTAGATGAGATTTATATATTTAATGTTATATATGTGAAGATGCTAAGGTGAACTAAGTTATGCTAAGTTATCTGTATATTATGGTAATGTGGTTAAAAGATAGAAAAGAAAGAAGCCATCTTTTCATTATGATGGTTCATTTTTTTCTTAAGGGGGAAGGTGTTTTGAAGTTGTGGGTCTACTGTACCTTTAAGAGAGTTGAAGGACTTAGCAAGCACACAGAGTGCTAGAGAATTTACAATGTAACATTTGATCCAGCAGCTAGCAGTACCTGGGTTGCTATGAGACAAAAACAAATCCAAATTCGACCAATCGATGCCCCAAGATACAAAACTCCAATCAAGTTCGTATTTAGTATTTTGACAATAGTAAAACCAATGAAATGATCGATGCTTTGGGGTATAA
Organism: Hemiscyllium ocellatum; assembly: GCF_020745735.1. Lineage (NCBI taxonomy): Eukaryota > Metazoa > Chordata > Chondrichthyes > Orectolobiformes > Hemiscylliidae > Hemiscyllium > Hemiscyllium ocellatum. The sequence goes on from NC_083408.1 coordinate 86,743,364, forward strand.
AACTGGAAAAAAAAATTGAACAGTTGGAGGAGAAGTACCAAGCCACCAACATATACAGACTGCCCACAGAATAGCTCTCTTAAAGGTACCTTTATCTATCAATAATCTGTGAAACAGAAACCCTAAGAAGGAAACAAGACAGAGGAAGATACTAAGAAAAAATTAGACAGCTGGCTGGTTTTAAAGTTTGAATTTTTTGGTAAATATCAATTGGGGGTTTTATCAGACCAGTATTATAGAAGGGAAAGTAAAAGATAGGTTAGAGAAAGGGGTTGTAAATCGGTGTTAGTTAATTGTTCTCTGTTAGACTTTTAAATTAAAAAGTTGTTAATTTTTAATTTAAATAGTGACCTTTGGGATAGTTCTTGGTCTCTCGAATTTTAACAGATTCCAGCACAGGTTAAATCATTTCTGTGTGGATTTACCCCATTCATAACAAAAAAGTGTAAACAACAATTCTTTGAACAATCTTAGTAAAATTGCACTGGTAACTCTGGTGATTAATATTCACTGTACCTTATTTATCTCTTCGGTGAATGCATTTTTAACAATATTAGAGTGGACCAGTCCTGGACAAACAGTGCTAATTATAATCCCTGGGTAATTCGCAAGCTCTGGTCGAAGGGAATTAAAAAATCCCTAGAAAAGATGTAGAATTAAGCATAGGTGTTACATTTGCTATTTTCCAATCTACTAGCACCGTTCATTATAAATGGATAAAATCAACTATGACCTGTTACCCAGAAAAAGAATGCAGAAAGCAGTAAACTCCAGGTAAGTTACCGTAAACATCTATCATAAGGAAAGTTTGTTGAATTTATTAAGAAGGTTATAGCAGGATACTAAGAATATCATGTGATCAGAGAACTATCACAGCTTTATGCAAGGGAAATCATATTTTATTTATTAGGGTATTTGATGAAGGAATATTTACAATAGAGAAATAAAATGGTAGATGTACGACAGTTGGATTTCCAAAAGGCATTTCGTGAAAAAATACCACAAAGGTTAAAACACATCCTACAGGAGGGGAAACATGGATAATGGATTCTTTAGGTATTAGGAAGAACAGAGCAAGGATAAATGGATCATTTGTCATAAGTCACAGTTTGCCAATGGATTGGCAGAGAGCTAAGTGCTGGGTCCTCAATCATTTTCAATCTATACCAATGATTTGGATGAGGGGATCAAATCTATGATAACCAGCATCAAGATAAATTGGGAAGTAAATTGTCAAGAAGGGAGGGGGGAGAGGCTACAAAAGGGATATATACAGATGAAGCATGTGAGCAAAAACTTGGTAGATAACAGAATCTTTCCACACATAAGGAAGCCATTTCAGGCCATCATGTCAGAACTGGTCCCCAGAGCATTTTGACTTAATACCAACTCCTGCCTTTTCCTCATAACTCTGCTCGTTTTTTTTCTATCTAAATAATCATCCAATGCATTGAATGCCTTGATTAAACCTGCCTCCATCATATTACCAGGCAGTGTATTCCAAACCCCTAAGTGCCCCATTACAGAAAAGATATTAATGCATAAGTGATTTACAAGAATGATTCCAGGAATGAGAATAGCAAGAAGAAATTGGGACTGTTCACCTCGGAGAAGGCAGTAGAGAGGAGAGTTGGTACAGGTTTACAAAAGTCATGAGTGGGCTGAACAGAGTAGACATAGAGAAATTGTTCCTGCTCATAAAAATTTTTAAAAAGAAAATAGAGGACATTGGTGAGGCCACTTTTAGAATAACGCAATCAATTCTGGTTTCACTACTATACGAAAGATGTTGTCAGACTTGAAAGGGTTCAGAAAAGATCTACAAGAATGTTGCTGAGGCTGGAGGGTTTGAGTTACAGGGAACAGGCTCAATAGGCTGGGGTTTTTTTCCTACCCTGGGGCATCAAAAGCTGAGAGGTGACCTTATAGAATTTATACATTGTGGAAGCAGGCCATTCAGCCCATCAAATTCACATCAGCCTATGAATTCTAAGCAAAGAAACAAAATCAACTGTATACACCAAATCTGCTTTAACTGAAAAATCACATCACTTTAAAAATGACGTTTCAATTTTCTTTGGTAAAATTATAACAGTCATATCACTGTTGTTCATTTTAGTTCTATGATTTAACATAATGGTTATACATCTCTTTTAAAAATAATTAACTCAATATAGCACATAATTGTGAAAAGGAACCATGACATCAGAAAATTAACAGTGAAGAAAAGGTCAATTAGATAACTTTGTGACAACTAAAATAATTACTGAATGCAATTATTATTACCTGAAGAGCATGTTTACTACTTGCATAACCTGTAGAAACAGGGGCAGCAACAAGACCTGCCAAACTACTGACAGTGATTATTTGCCCTTTCTCCTGCTTTATCATGTAAGGTAGCACACATTTGGTCAGTGAGATTGTACCAAGGAAGTTCAGGTGCATTATGGCTTCATAGACATCAAGGTTGGTGTCCAGGAATAAGGAGCGTTGGGAACGACCAGCATTGTTGATCAAAATGTCAATCTGCAAAGTAAATAAGAAAGAACAAAGCTACTGAGACATAGTAAACAAGAAAATGAAAAGCTATGATTATTTCCTGGCTTAACAACTAAAATTTCCTTGGATTTTCAGTCTTGTTTCACAAAAAGCAGATCTTGGGTATTCAATTAGCAATATAACTGCAATGTGACAATTCAAGCAGCTCGGTAGATAACAGCAAATGCTTTAGAATAATAAATAAGATTTTCATTTCTAAATATGTCAAACATAGCATATTTTTATTGGGTAAGAAAAATGGAAAATGTTAAAGAAGCTTAGAAAAGGATATGTTGAACTTCCCGTGTGTAATAGCTTAAAGTATAAGAGCTTTGGTTATATTTGCCAGCACTGTAATGACAGTCCTTTTAAACCACTGATCTACCTAATCTTAAACAAACCAGTATAAAAAGGAGTTCCATTTCCATGGAAAATTCAAAACTACCATCACCGCCTCACTAAACAAAGAAAAATTGCGAACACAAGCAAGAAGTAGGCCACTCAGTTCCAAGCTTCCTTAGTCACCTCTGATCAGATTGCAACTTCAAATCTGCATTCCCACCCAACCACTAACGCCCTACCCCTTTACTTAACAAGTGATATATCTATTTCTGCCTTAAAATATTCAAAAAGGACTTTACTTCCCTATTGTAACACCTGGATAACAGTTTTAAATTTGCTCTGAAGACAAACGTTAACTGGCTAGTTTCTCACTTTTTATCTCCTCTTTTTGACTAAAGGAACTACATTAGTTATCTTCCAATCTAAAAATGGAACATTCCATGAATCAGTGGACATTTTGGAAAATTCAAACCAATCTTACCAGTGACTTCAGTTAAAAGCGTAGGATGACATCCAAAATCTAGGCACTTATCAGCTCCAACAATTTTCTCAACACCACTTAAGTTCTTTTCCAGAGTTCCTCTCTCCCTTTCATTTCCATAAATATCACTGCTTCTAGATGTTACTTTTATCCTCTACACTGAAACTGAACGCAAAATCTCTGCTCAAGTCAACTGCCATCTAATTTTTCCATTATTACTTCTCCAGACTCACTTTCTATAGGACTAACTCATTCTGTTAACTCTTCTTTAAGTATTTATTGACACTCGTACTATCCATGTGGGTATTTCTGTTTAGCTCTTGTGCTAGATTTTGTTACTATAAAGCATAAACATTTCTGTCCAATGTCATTTGACAGATCTGCTACTGTCTTTGCACATGGGGTTCAAGTTTGACACTATGTTTAACCTTTCTAGTTAACCACAAATGGCAAGTCTGTGGCTTGGAATGTTTCTTACTTTTTGGAATGTATCCATTCTGTGCATCCTGAAATATAACCTTAAAAGTCTTTCACTGCATCTTTGTTGACCTATCCTTTAAAACTGATTCTCCAAGAATAATTAGTGCTGCCAATTATTAAAACCATGGAGGACAGTCAAATGGTGTTCTTGTTTATTTAATTGGAAATATAGTAGAAATCACAAACGGGCTAGATTTCATCAAATCACGAGTTCATTTCTAAACTTTTTTTTGTTAAGAAAAAAGCCTGGTTCAATTCATATGGTTAAAATTTTACATCTTTCAGGTATTTTCTGGGAGCATTTTAAAACAATAATCAATTTATTTTTAATTTCTGTACATGAAACAATAATAGCAATTAACATGCAAAGTTTTCCAAACAAAGTTTGCTTACTTGACAAGGCCAATGATGTAAACAACTACACTAATATGATGAAAAGAGTAAAAACCAAAATTAGTTATATTCATGTTACTTTATTTTTCTCCTCTTTAAAAGAAAACGAGCAAATCTCATGAAAAACAGAAATTAATTGTTCGTATTGTGCACAGTGAACAATAAAAAGGAAATTACAGAATACAACCTAGTTATGCAAAAGGCTTGAGAAAACTGGTAGATAGGGCATGGAACTAAAGGGAAACCATAAATGAGTGAAATTGAAAGCATCAAAAACAAGCAGCATTTGCATGCAGGAATACATTCAAATTCTTCATTAAAAAATTTACCATTCTTCCAGTTTGTTGGTGGCTAACAAAATAAAATCAGTTTCACCAATGAAATGCAACATTTTTTCCCATTCTGTTCATAAATTGTTTAAAAGGAAAATCAGTTTTAAAAACATTCAATTGTTTCATACTCAATCATGAAGGACAGATCATATCAAGAGTAAAACACAGCCAAAGTGAGTATATAGTTCAGAGAATTTGGAGGCAGCGTAGGAATTTGGTGCGGAGTGGAAGGGGTGCTCTTTGTTATGTGTGCAACTGAGCATATGTTGCCTTTAGAGAGAGCAGGTCAAGTAGGAACTAGGGGAAGCAATCTGTTATGAAGTCGTGGGTGCTTTTAAGAGAGTTAAAAGCAACAGAACTACCTGACAGAACAAACTGTTCTGAAAAAAAAGTAATATAACATTTGGTCGAACAACTCAATTAGCTGGTTGCCTTGAACATAAAAACAGATTCGGATTAGGCCAATCAGTTTAAATTATACCCCGAAAAATACCAAACGCCGATCCAATTTGAATTTTGTATGTTGACAATCTTAAAAGCCAATGACACAATCTTTGGGGGTATAATACTGGGGAACATTGAACAGTTGAGAGGAGAACTGCCAAGCCACCAGCATGTAAAAACACTGCCCAAAAAATAGCTTTCCCAATGGTACCTTTATTGATCAGTAACCTGTGAAGCAGAATCCCCAAGAAGAAAAGAAGAGTAAAATACAGAGAAGAACCAAAAGCTGCCTGGTTTTGAGGTGAGTTTTGTTTTGTAAATCGTAATTGGGAGTTTTATTAGACTAGCATTGTAGAAGGGGAAGGTAAAAGATAGTTTAGTGGAAGGAGTTGTAAATAGTTGTTAGCTAATTATGCTCTGGTATACTTTAAGAAGTAAAGTTGTAATTTCTACTTTAACTAGTTCTTGGCGTATCAAATTTTCACAGATTACAACATGGGATAAATGTTTTCTATGTTGCTGGGTTAAATTGAGCAGGAGGGTTTACCTCGTGTTGTAACAGTTTAGGGGCTCGTCATCAGGATTTGAACTGGTTTAGACAGATTTGAATAGGTCTGGTGGTACAAAACTCCCCAGCAGATTTAAACACTTGGCAGGTTAGTGTCATAGATCTTTAAATGAAACGTGGGTGAGACAATTTGTTTAATTTCGGTGACTTGTAGTTGATTAAATTAGAAGTGAGAGAAATTACTCTTAAAATTGTGAAAGATGATACTCAAATTTGCCAAGAAAGTTTAGAAGGCAAGACAAAGGCAATACTTTTAGAATTAGCAAATAAGTTAGATTTGGGTTTAACTAATGACAAAAGTGAAGCTGAAATTATAAGGGAATTACTCAAACACTTCGGTATGTCAGAGAACACAGAAGTGTAGTAGAGGTAGAAAAACTTAAAATTACAATTGAGGAAAATGGAGTTAGAAGAGAAACAAAGGTGAAGATCTGGACCCCCGGTGGGGCCTCTTGGTTCCACGATTGGTTAATAAACATTCGCAATTGGTCTGGTCCTTTAAGACTTCACTTTTTATTTCTTCATACGGTTGGGCACAGATTGTCCAGAAACACAGGAGGTTATACACTTGCGTGTTCACCAGAGGAGCTGTGCACATGGCTTAAAACAAAGACATTTTTACACCTTTCTTCAAGGAAGGAACAGGCTAAGATCGCATAGTCCATTCAGACAATTACCAATCAATACATGATATTGTTTTATTTGACAGTTACTTTGTCCAATGATATTTCCTGGGAACCAACTTTGTTTTCCAACACTTAGGCCACACTTATCTCACTAACTGAGCCATTGCACCTGCATTTGAAGGTCAGTTAGGATAGCCAGTAATGTTGTATCTAGTCTAATTATTTCTATGCTGTAAAGGGAACATTTTTGCTAATCTCTATTGAAGCAAACAATGGTTAGTCAATTATGCAGCTATAGCAGAATTAAAAGCCATTTTATGCAGCTTTTAGCAGAATTGTCTATTTGCAGCCTAGAAGCCTTTTTGTCATATTATTTGCATTGAGAAGCCATTTTACTGCCAGCTAAGTTATTAAGAACATCTGTTAAGTGGTTGTTCCTGACAACAACTAGTTACCTCGGCCTGTATTCCGGTTTCAAATCCTCAAAAAGAAAGAGAGAGAGAGAAGGGGGGGGGGAGAGGAAAAAGAGAGATGGGGAAGGTTCTTAGCTAAGCAAAGAGGGAGAGAGAAGAGAGAAAAAGGGGGGGGGGAAGAAAGAAAGAAAGAGAAAGTTCTTAGCTGAGCAAAAAGAGAGAATTTGTATTTGAGAAATAGTGACTTATTAAGCAAATTCAATTTAACAGGATGGAGATTAAAAGAGAAGGTAGTGATAAATTTAAATATGTCAAAACTCTGCCACATTTTGATGAGAAAGATGTTGAAGCCTTCTTTATTTCATTTGAAAAATTGACTAGGCAGATGAGTGATCTGAGGACTTATGGATAATGCTAGTTCAGACTAAACCGGTAGGCAGGGCTAGTGAGGTATTTGCTGCACTGTCAGATGAGGGGTCAAGAGATTATGAAGAGGCTAAACAGGCTATTTTAAGTGCTTATGAATTGGTACCAGAAACATATAGACAGCAGTTCAGAAACACAAAGAAGAAATCAGGTCAAACTTACATCGAGTTTGAAAGAACTAAACATAGTCATTTTGATCGATGAGTGTATGCTTTGAAAATAGATAAGACCTTTAGGGCTCTACAAGAGATTATTCTGCTGGAGGAGTTTAAAAACCACTTCCAGAGATGGTAAGAATTCATGTGGAGGAACAGGAAGTTCAGGAAACAAGAAGGGCAGCAGAATTAGCAGATGAGTACATGCTGGTGCATAAGACAAGCTTCTGGCCAGAATTTCATCATGTGAGGGGTAGAATTGGGAGAAAGGGAGATCCTACACTACAAAATCAAAAATTAAGAGCGCTGGTAAGAATTTACCACAGGATAAAAAGAAGCCCCAGAGGGTGGAAAGGAGGTGAAAGGCCTGAGGTGTTTTCACTATAATGGAGTGGGACACAGAAAATTACAGTGCCAGTGGTTTCAGAAGGGTTTTGGGAAAAGGTGTTTTCACTGCCAGAAGGTGGGACACATAAAATCACAGCACTGTTCGTTAAAGAAAGGCACTGTGGAAAAAAATGTGGTGAAAGAAGTTTAGCCAATGGCATTAATAAACGTAGTAGAGGAGAACCCAAGAAGAGCTGAGGAGCTCACAGCCTCGGCAGGGGCTGGGTATCAAGTTATTACCTGATTTCGACAAAGAATTTGCCTCTGTGGGTAAAACTTACTCAGAACGAACAGAGGGAGAAGGACAACAAGTTATAATTTTGAGATATGCAGGATCTAACCAGTCACTGATGAGCGAATATGCACTGTTTCTGATCTGTTACCCGAGAGTGTGGTAATTTGTGGGATAGGTGGACAGAAATTTTGCATTCCCCTATGTAAGATCAGGTTGGTGTGCCAACTCAAGACTGGTGAAGTTACAGTGGGAATGATTGACAGAGAGTCAGTTCCAGGAATTCAATTTGTACTTGGGAATGGTTTGGCAGGATCCAAGGTGGGAGTGACACCCCTTGATGTGGAGAAGCCCAAGAAACACCTAGAAACGGAGGTGTTAAAAGAGAAATATCCTGGTATTTTTCCCAGATTGTGTGGTAATGAGATTCCACTATCATAAATTGCAGCACAAAGTGAAAAGTAAACAGAAAGATCAAGAAGGTGGAGGTTCACTTAGCAGATACCCTATTTGATGTAATGGTGTAGGAAGAATCTGAACAGGCAGATGATCAGACAGAAGTGTTTGGTCCTGAAAAGCTAAGAGACTTGCAACAGCAGGTCAAGACAATGAAAGATATATATGTGGATGCATACTCCAGAAAGGAGGCAGAGAATATTCCGGAGGGTTACTATCTGAAAGATAGAATCCTAAGATGGAAATGGAGACCACAGCAGGTTAGTGCAGAGGCGAAACAGGCTGAAGTGCACTAGATTGTCATGCCGGTAGCATACAGATAGGAGGTGCTATGGGTAACACATGAACCACCTGTCGGACATCACCTAGGGGTATAAACTTCTCAGGCTAAGGTACAAAAACATTTTTATTAGCCTGGAATGCACAAGGATGTGGTTAACTTTTGCCGAATGTCTCATACATGCCAAATGGTACGTCAGCCACAGGCAGTAATAAAACCTACACCTTTGTTACCAATTCCTGCGTTTGAAGAACCTTTCACACGGTTATAATTAATTGTGTAGGTTCCCACCCAGGAACTCAAAGTGGGAACCAGTACTTGTTAACCATAATGGATGTGTCTACCATATTTCCGGAGGCAATTCCATTATTGAGTATCAAGGCAAAAAGGGTAGTCGAGGAGTTAGTAGCTTTCTTCACACAGTATGGGCTACACAGAGAGATTCAGTTGGACCAAGGATCAAATTTTACTGCTAGGCCCTTTGAGGAGGTTATGGATAGCTTACATACACAGCGTGTATCACCCTGAATCCCAGGGAGCTTTAGAAAGGTAGCATCAGATCTTGAAGATCATGTTGAGAGCAAACTGTCAGGATTACTCAAATGATTGGGATAAAGGTATACCACTCATATTGTTTGCCATTAGAGATGCCCCAAATGAATCTACTCAGTTCATTCTCTTTGAATTAATATTCGTTCATGAAGTGAGAGGCCCTTTGAAATTAATTAAAGAAAAATTGACAGGACCAAAGTCGGAGATCTCACACTTATGTATCGGAGGTGAGAGAGAGTCTAGAATAGGTGAGTTAGCTAAACAGCACCTAAACAGGACGCAGTATAGAATGAAGCAGATGGCAGATAAAAGCTCTGAGACTCGGATATTTTCCCAAGGGGATGACATGTTACTACTGTTACCAGTTACAGGAGATCTCTTCAAAGCCAGGTTTAGCGGTCACTATCAATTGAGAAAAAGTTGGGTCAGGTGAACTACCTAGTGAAGACGCCAGAAAGAAAAAAACAGTACTGAGTATGTCATGTGAAATGTTGAAACCATATTATATGAGAGAGAAAGAACTGGAGAAACAGGTGTTAATTAGGGGAATGGAAACCAAAACTGTAGCTCGAATATACAGGAGGAGGAGAGTAGTGAAGTCAGAATTAAGATTTCAAGATCGCAAGAAGGCACCGGCAGACAAGGAGTTGGTTTGAAGTATGTCTACTTCAACACCAGGAGCATCCGGAATAAGGTGGGTGAACTTGCAGCATGGGTTGGTACCTGAGACTTCGATGTTGTGGCCATTTCAGAGACATGGATAGAGCAAGGACAGGAATGGTTGTTGCAGGTTCCAGGATTTAGATGTTTCAGTAAGAACAGAGAAAATAGTAAAAGGGGTGGTGTAGCACTGTTAGTCAAGGACAGTATTATGGTTGCAGAAAGGATGTTTGAGAACTCCTCTACTGAGGTAGCATGGGCTGACATTAGAAACAGGGAAGGTAAGGTTACCCTGTTGGGGGCCTCCAAATAGTTCCAGAGATGTAGAGGATAGGATAGCAAAGATGATCCTCTATAGAAGTGGGAGTGACAGGGTGGTGGTTATGGGGGACTTTAACTTTCCAAATATTGTCTGGGAATACTAAAGTTCAAGTACTTTAGATGGGTCAGTTTTTGTCCAATGTGTGCAGGAGGGTTTCCTGAAACTATATGTAGACGGGCCAACAAGGGCAAGGCATATTAGATGTGGTACTGGGTAATAAACCCTGCCTGGTGTTAGATTTGGAGGTAGGTGAGCACTTTGATAATAGTGAAAAGCAATTACGATGCGATTAGGCAAGATTTAGGATGCATAGGATGGGGAAGGAAACAGCAGGGGATGGGCACAATGAAAAAGTGGAGCTTATTCAAGGACCGAGTACAGTATGTATGGTTAGGAAGGAAGAAGTTGGCATGCACGGGAGCTGTGGTTTACTAAGGAAGTTAAATCTCTTATAAAGACGAAGAAGAGGGCTTATGTTAGGATGAGATGTGATGGCTCAGTTACGGTGCTTGAGAGTTACAAGTTAAAGAGAGAGCTAAGAAGAGCCAGGAGGGGACATGAGAAGTCATTGGTGGATAGCATCAAGGAAAACTCTCAGGCTTTCTACGGCTATATCAGGAATAAAATAATGACTGGAGTAAGATTATGGCCAATCAAGCATAGTAGTGGGACATTGTGTGTAGAATCAGAGAAGATAGGGGAAGGACTTAATGAATACTTTTTGTCATTATTCACACTAGAAAAAGAGAATACTGAGAAATAGGCTACGAGATTAGATGGGATTGAGGGGCATAAGGACGAGGTGTTAGCAATTTTTGAAAGTGTAAAATTAGCTAAGTCCCCTGGCCAGATGGGATTTATCCTACGATTTTCTGAGAAGCCAAGGAGGAGATTGTCGAGCCTCTGGCTTTGATCTTTAAGTCATCATTGTCTACAGGAATAGTGCCAGAAGACTGAAGGACAGCAAACGTAGTTCACTTGTTCAACAAGGGGTGTAGAGCCAACCCTAGAAATTATAGACCTGAAAGCCTTACTTTGGTTGTAGGTAAAGTGTTGGAAAGGGTTATAACAGGTAGGATTTATGATCATCTAGAGATTAATACGATGATTAGGGAAAGTTAACATAGTTTTATGAAGAGTAGGTGGTACCTCACAAACCTTATTAAGTTCTTTGAGAAGGTGACCAAAAAGGTAGATTTGGGAAAAGCATTTGGTGTGGTGTATAGGGATTTCAGTAAGGCATTTGATAAGGGTCCCCACGGTAGGCTATTGCACAAAATATGGAGGCATGGGATTGAGGGTGATTTAGTGGTTTTGATCAGAAATTGGCTAGCTGAAAGAAGACAGAGGGTGGTGGTTGAAGGGAAATAATCGTCCTCGAGTTCAGTTACTGCTGGGATCTGTTTTGGGTCCACCGTTGTTTGTCATTTATATGAATGACCTGGATGAGGGCATAGAAGGATGGGTTAGTCAAATTTGTAAATTTGACACAAAGATCAGTAGAGTTATGGATAGTGATGAAGGATGTTACAGAGGGACATAGATAAGTTACAGAGCTGGCCTGACAGGTGGCAAATGGAGTTTAATGCGGAAAAGTGTGAGGTGATTCACTTTGGAAGGAGTACCAGGAATGCAGAGTGCTGGACTAATGGTAAGATTCTTGATAGATGAGCAGAGAGATCTCCGTGTCCATGTGCCTAGATCCGTGAAAGTTGCCACTGAGGTTGACAGGATTGTTAAGAAGGCATATGGTGTGTTAGCTTTTGTTGGTAGAGGAATTGAGTTTCGGAACCATGAGGTCATGCTGCAGCTGTACAAAACTCTGGTGCAGCCACATTTGAAATACTGCATGCATTTCTGGTCACCGCATTATAGGAAGGATATGGAAGCATTGGAAAGGGTTCATAGATTTACTGGGATGTTGCCTGGTATGGAGGGAAAGTCTTACGAGGAGACGTTGAGGGACTTGAGACTGTTTTCGTTAGACAGAAGGTGAGAGGTGACTTAATTGAGACATATGATAATCAAAGGTTAGATAGTTTGGACAGTGAGAGCCTTTTTCCTTGGATGGTGATGGCTAGCACGAGGGGAAAAAGTTTTAAATTGCGGGGTGATAGATATAAGACACATGTCAGTGGTAGTTTCTTTACTCGGAGAGTAGTAGGGACGTGGAATGCAGTGCCTGCAACAGTGCTAGGCTCACCAATGTTAAGGGCATTTAAATGGTCATTGGACAATCATATGACCGAGATTGGAATAGTGTAGGTTAGATGTGCTTCAGCGTGGTACTACAGGTTGGCGCAACATCGAGGGTAGAAGGGCCTGTACTGCGCTGGAATGTTCTATGTTCTATGTTACTGCTCTGCAGAGTGAGGAATCAAATCCAGATGATATGGATTTAGTGTGCCTCAAGATATATTAAAAAATGAAGAAGTCCTTGAGGAGTGGGATAGATTAGTAAGCTATCTGTCTTAGAAGCATAGAGCGCAGTTGAAAGATTTGTTACTGCAATATAAGGACATATGTAAGAATCAGATGGGGAGGACTAATGCTATTGTACATGAAGTAGATGTGGGGAATACTGCTCCAATAAACAACATCTCTACCGGCTTAATCTTTTCAAAGCCAGACAGGTCCACATGGAAATGGAGGCCATGCTTGACGAAGTTCACTGATCATCTTAGTTCCCAAACCAGATGGGACTCAAAAATTCTGTGTGGATTATTGGAAGGTCAACACCGTTATAAAATCAGACTCCTATCCAATCCATAGATTGGAGTACTGTCTCGAGAAAGTCGAACAAGCCAGTTACATCAAGGTGGACTTAATGCATGGTTACTAGCTTGGTTAATGCGTGGTTACAGAGACGATGAAAGAGATTTCTGCATTTGTAACCCCAAATGGGCTATATCAGTTTAAAGTAATGCCCTTTGGAATGAAGAACGCATCCGCCACATTCCAAAGACACATGAACAGAGTTGTGGCTGGGTTAACAAACTGTGCAGTCTACTTGGACAATGTAGTGATCCTTACTAAGTCCTGGAAAGATCACATGGTAAAGTTGCCAGAATTCTTTGAATGACTACGAGAAGCAAAACTGGTAATAAAATTAAACAAAACTGCATTAGTGAAAGCAGAGGTGACATTTTTGGGACATAACATCAGTCATGGAAGGTTGACCCCACAGTATGCAAAGACAAAAGCCATCGATGAATTTCCATGACCAACCTCAAAAAAAGAGGTGCTTTGATTCTTAGTGCTCAGCGGATTCTATCAGAAGTTTGTTGCAAACTTCAGCAGTGTAGTGGCACCATTAACCAATTTTCTTAAGAAGAACACAAAGTTTCAGTGGACAGAACCATGCAAAGGAGGCATTCGACCATTTGAAATCAATATTAACCACCAACCAGTTTTAGCTACACCAAACCTTTCAAAACCTTTTAAAGTAGCCTTTGATGCTAATGACATTGGATTTGGAGCTGTACTCCGACAGGAAGATGAGGTTGGGATTGAACTGCCAATTGGTAACTTTTTGAAGAAAATCAACATCCACCAGAGGAAATAGTCCACAATTGAAAAGGAACCATTCACTTTGTTACTGGCCTTACAACATTTTAATGTGTATGTCATGAAGAATGTGTCGGAGATGTTTGTGTACACGGATCACAATCCACTTACATTCTTAGAAGGCTTTAAAGACAAGAATATGAGACTATTTCATTGGAGTCTTATGTTACAGACTTACTTTAAAAATCATACATCTTGCGGGTTGTAAGAATGTAATTGAAGATGCGTTATCGCGAATTGAACTGATAAATTTTAGATGAGATTTGCATTTATTTAATGTTTTATGTATATATATAAATGTATGTATGTGTAGGTTTATGGGAAGAAGTTAAGGTGAACTTATATTGAAGTTATCTGTATGTTAGGGTAATGTGTTTAAAAAGGAATTGAAAAAAAAAGCCATCTTTTCATTATGATGATTCAGTTTTCCTTAAGGAATGAGGTGTTATAAAGATGTGGGTGTATTATACCTTTAAGAGAGTTAAAAGCAACAGAACTACCTGACAGAACAAAGTGCTCTGAAAAAATATATGATGTAACATTTGGTCAAAAAACTTGATTAGCTGGTTGCCTGGAGATGACAAAACAGTTAAGAATTAGGCATTTAGTTTCAGTTATACCCTGAAAAATACCAAACTCCAATCCAGTTTGAATTTAGTATATTGACAATCTTAAAAGCCAATGACACAATCCGATGTTTTGGGGATATAAGACTGGGAAACATTGAATAGTTGAAAGGAGAATTACCAAGCCACCAACAAGTAAGAACACTGCCCGAAAAATAGCTCTCCCAAAGGTACCTTTATCGGTCAGTAACCTGTGAAGCAGAATCCCCAAGAAGAAGAAAAAAAAGACTGAAATACAGAGAAGAACCGAAGCTGCCTGGTTTTGAGATAAGAAGTTTTGTTTTGTAAATCGTAATTGGGAGTTTTATCGGATTAGTATTGTGGACAGGAAAGGTAAAAGATAACTTAGTGGAAGGAGTTGTAAATAGTTGTTAGTTAATTATTCTCTGTTATACTTTAAGAAATAAAATTGTTAATTTTTACTTTATCTAGTTCTTGGCCTATCGAATTTTCACAGATTATTACACACAATAAATCTTTTCTGTGTTGCTGGGTTAAATTTAGCAGGAGGGTTACCCCGTGTGGTAAAACCCAATTCGGGCCTCCAGTCCAAAAAGCAAACATTAAAAAAGTTAGTTGAACATTGGAAATTCAGAAGATTCCTCCAAGAAGCCATGTGGGACCATTTGAATTTTCCTAACACAGTGAGACCTGGATTTTAAAACAGGGAAGCAAAAACTCGGCAGAGTGCAATACCAACTGTTGAATGTAGAATGTTACAAGACTGGTCATGGAAGTCGATGTGTTGGACTGGAGAACTCCAGTGCCACAGGGAGCCACATTGCCCGAAATTGTTAGGTACAACTCAAGCAAGAGAAGTGGTGTCTCAAAGGAGGCAGTTCAGAAAACAAGGCATAAGGTACATGTTGCCAACTAAGAAGTGAACCGGGAGTCATCTACAACTGAAGGAGAAACAGAAAGCCAGGCCCAGAGTCAGAGTTTTGGTTAAATATCCTGTTGGTACAGAGCGAAGCTGATCATTTCTGAGACCTTCCCAAATTAGAAGCAAAGACAGTAAAGACAGAAGTAGATACTGTTGCAGCGGTGTCTCTGATTCCCAAATTAACAAAAAAGGGAAAAGTTAAAGGTAATGCCATTGAAGCCCACTAATATTACACTACAGACACAGAGGAAACAAGTGGTGCCACTGAAAGGCTATGTACTGGTAAAATCACAGCTAAAGGGACCAGTGTGCCAAATTGCCTCAGCACATAGTAAAGGTGTCTCCCCTGCATTATGTGGACGCTCTTGGTTACAGAAATCAAAGTTAAATTGGGGTGTAGTTGGTTGACTGGCAAACTCAAAACGATTTGGGAAGAGATTTTGTACATACATAAAAGACATCTGCAAGAGAATCCTGGGGTAATGAAAGGAGAAGAAATTAAAATTCAGTTGAAGAGGAAAGCTTGTCCAGGGAGTGTGAAGTTGCGATTGGAACCATACACCAACTGGCCAAAAAAGTGGACACAGATGTAGAACAGCTAGTGAACCTGGGAGTACTGGAACCAGTAACCAGTGAATGGACCACTCCAATCTTCTGAATTTTAAAAACTGATGATGCAGTGAGGATTGTAGTGGACTTGAAGGTCACAGTCAACTCAGCTCTATGTGTAGATCAATACACACTTCTACTCATTAAGGACATGTTCAGTGGACTGGCTGGGGAAAGGGAATTCTTAAAAATGGTTCTGCTGCAAGCCTAATTGCAGATGGGAGTCACAAAGGATTCCCAGCTGCTGCTGACAATATTGACAGATAGGGAACTATTCCACTATAAGGGGCTTCATTTTGGCATCAAGTCCACGCTAGATCTATTCTAGAATGCCATGGAACCAAATTGTGAGTAATTTGCCAAATGTTCACCGTTAGCTGGACAATATTTTAGTTACTGGATCCTCCAAATAGGAGCATTCGAAAAACCAAGAAGGTTTTAGGAGCATGGCTTACAAGTGAAAAAGGAGAGAATTTGTTTTTAAAAATAAAGGAAGATCCCCAGAGGGTACCTGGGCTAAGTAAATCAAGGGATTACACGAGGTGCCCCAGATATGGGTGTTATCACGAAGGCCCTAAATCAGATACTGTCTCAAGAGAGATCATTCTTGAGACTTATCAATTATGATGGCAAATTTGTGTCTGACCTGCTAAATCCCTGCAATGATTGCTGGAAAAGGATAGCCACGGAAAAGGCCCATTGTATTCACATTGAGGTCACTAGTCACTATTGAAAGCGGAGGAGAAGTATACCAAGTGGAAAAAGAAGAACTGGGCACTGTGCTCGGTGTTAAAAAGTTTGCATGTCTGGCAGGCACTTAGTGCTGCTGATAGACCATAAGCTGCTAACCTTCATTATTGGCCTGCACACAAGATTACTGTCAATAGCGACAGCACAATTTCAGAGATGGGCACTGGCTTGGTCAGCCAAATCATATGAAATCAGATACCGACAGTCAGAGAAGCACGGCAATGCAATGTTTTGTCAATGTTACCATTCCTGAGAAATAAGGATGTTTCCAACTGGAACCAGAAAATTATATACCTTTCCCAGGAAGGCAAGGTATCCATGCAAAATTGTTATCTCTCCCCAGTTAAGAGGAAATAAGTGCATCAAGGGAATCCTGGTGTGGTGTGAAAGAAAGAAACAGCCACAATCTACTTTTGGTGACCAAAGGTAGACTCCCAGATTGAGAAGAAAGCAATTTGATGTGAATTCTGAGCATTCGTAAGGCAGGCATCGCTGTTGTCACCCTTTCACCCATGGGAACGGCCTCAATAATCATGGTAGCTGATTCATGTCAATTTCATGAGACCAGTAGAGGGATGGATGTTACTAATAGTCAGAAGTAGCAGTAATGATGTCAGTTATCGGTTGAAGCAACAAAAGATGAACCTAGATGAAGTGTTTACCAGATTCAGGAACCCTGAACAAGTTATGAGTGACGATGGTCCACAGTTTGTGGCATAAGAATTCAAGGATTACCTGAAAAATCACAAAGTCAGATATGTGAGATCAGCTTTGTACAATCCTGTGACAAACAGCCAGGCGCAGAGATATTTTCAAATGTTGAAGCAGGCCTTAAAGCCCTCAAGTTTCTCAGCATGTACAGGAACACACCACACAATGATGACCCAGTGCTCATTAAGGAATGTTCAGCCACCAACTGAGAACCATGTTTGTGGTTGGAAGAAATCAGAGAGGTTGTCGAGTGAAATCAAGAAAGACAGACTGCTGAAAGGGCAGGAACATCATGGTCAAAGGTATTCCAAAGAGGAGAGATTGCAATGGCCTGGAATTGGATGGGAAAAACCGATCCCATCGTGGTGCTGGCTCAAATAGGTTCATTGACATATACAGTACAGACTTGGGATGAACTGGGCTGGTGGAGATATGCAGAGCAGCTGGTTGCCACACCTCACCAACTATGTTTCGGGGTGGAAGTGGTAGAAAAAGAGAGAGTGAGAGCAAGAACAAGAAAGTGTCCCTCAGAATACCAAGCCAGACCAAATGGGATCAGTGGTGTTGACCAAGTCAAGTGTCTCCGATCCCAGGTTGGATGTATCCAGGGAGGTGACAACAGTCAGAGAGGGACAAAACTGCAGAACCATAGGATCTTCTGAAGCCCGGGAGATTATGCTATAAAAAAAGGCTGAGATGAGGAGACAGTCTTCGAGAAATCGCCATTCCCTTGAGAGAATGATCATGTCATATATATTATGGAAGGATCACTTTCCACCTCTCCCCCCCCCCCCCTCCCCCCCCGCCACAATTTGTTTTGTAAATAACTGATATATTAAGAGAAATATTAAAGGGTACTGGCATTATGTATGTAGTTGGGTGTATTTTACCCTGTAGAGTAGGTCAGATGGAACAAGGGGAAGCAGTCTAAACCCAACTGTGAAGCTGAGAGGATGCATAATAAAGTATTCCCTGTTCAAGTTTTCTCTTCGTCTATCTTGAGTTAGAACATATAGAACATAGAACAATACACATTACAGCACAGTACAGGCCCTTGATATTGCGCCGACCTGAAACTAACCTGAAGCCATCTAACCTACAGTATTCCATTTTCATCCATATGTCTATCCAATGACCATTTAACTGCCCTTAAAGTTGGCGAGTTACTGTTGCAGGCAGGCCATTTCACGCCTCTACTATTCTCTGAGTAAAGAAACTACCTCTTTAATCTGTCCTATATCTATCACTCCTCAATTTAAAGCTGTGTCTCCTTGTGCTAGCCATCACCATCCGAGAAAAAGCCTCTCACTGCCCACCCTATCTAACCCTCTGATTTTCTTATATGTCTCAATTAAGTCACCTCTCAACCTTCTTCTCTCTAATGAAAACAGCCTCAAGTTCCTCAGCCTTTCCTTATAAGATTTTCCCTCCATACCAGGCAACATCCTAGTAAACCTTCTCTGAACAGTTTCCGAAACTTCCACATCCTTCCTGTAATGCAGTGACTAAAACTTTATGCAATAATCCAAGTGCAGCCGCACCAGAGTTTTATACAGCTGCAGCATGACTTCATGGCTCCGAAATTCAATCCCTCTACTAATAAAAGCCAACACACTGTGTGCCTTCTTAACATCCTTATCAACCTGGGTGGCAACTTTCACGGGTCTATGTACATGGACACCGTGATCTTTCTGTTCATCTACACTACCAAGAATCTTACCATTAGCCCAGTACTTTTTTTTCCTATTGCTCCTTCCAAAGTGAATTACCTTACACTTATCCGCTTTAAACACCATTTGCCACCTCTCAGGCCAGCTCTGCAGCTTATCCCTCTGTAACCCACAACATCCTTTGGCACTATCTACAACTCTACCAACCTTAGGGTCACCTGCAAATTTACTAACCCATTCTTCCATGCCCTCATCCAGGTGATTTATAAAAATGACAAACAGCAGTGGTTCCAAAACAGATCCTTGCAGTATACCACCATTCTATTTATGGTTCTTGAGAGCCACAAGCTATATTTTTGCTTCCTTTTTTAGCTCATAATTTGCAAGGTTTTTTTTGAACAGGTTAAACTGAAGCCCAGGATTCAGGATCTAAGTCCAGCACAAAAGATTTTATCACAGATAAGCCACAAGTTCACTGGTTGGTAATAGCTATTAATTTGACTATTACTTTCAGACTGAAGATAAATAGAGGAAATATTTACATGCTACAAACCAGAGGACCAGTATGAAACTTGTAAAAATTAAATTAAGAACTAAGTAATTAAAACAAAGATGCTGGTCCAGGCAATGTTTTGTACCTGCATGATGTGGATTCTGGAGGACCCCATTGTGGTTCATAGTGATCACATCAATAGGAGGTGTTGATTGCTCAAGGAACTCCGCTCAGAGCTGATGAGCAAGCATCTGAATTTCAAACATTGTGACACATCAGGGAGGAAAGGAGTTACCTGGGCACTATATCAGGATACAGTCACACCCCTTAGATTAACCATTTGTACATGATCAGTGGTATGCCTACTAGTGAGACTGGTAAAGGAATGCAGAAGGTAGAGGGATTTCTAATAGGTTTGAGACACTTGTTCTATGTAGATGAGAGTGGGGACTGTAGAGATGATGAGCAAACTGACCATGCCACCATGGTACAGGATGCCATTCAAGAGGGAGTAGAAAAGAGAAATGTAATTGTAATTGGGGATAATACAGTCAGGGGAATAGACATTCTCTGACCAGGATTGAGAATTCCTAAAGCCCTGTTGCCTGCATGGTGCCTGGATTCAGGATACCTCATCTGAGCTGCAAAGGAACTTCGAGTGGGAAGGGAAGACCCAGTTGTCACGGTCCATGTAGGTGCCATGAGATAGGTAGGAAGAGAAAAGAAGTTCTGCTGGGAATATGAGCAGCTAGGGACTAAATTTAAAAAAAAGAACAAAAAGACAATCTCCAGATTACTACCTGAGCCACAAATAATTTGACACAAGATCAACAAGATTAAAGAGCTAAACATGTGGTTCAAAGAGTTTAAATTCATGAGACACTGGCAAAGTATCGAGGAGGAAGCAGGACACTGTTCCAATGGGACATGCTGTGTATATCTGTGCGTGTGTGTGAGAGAGAGAAATGGAAGCAGTGATGGGGAAGGTTGGGGGGGGGGGGGGGGAGGGGCGCTCAGAGGTAAAGTGGGTGCAGTATGTAAATTAAATAAGGCAAATGAGAGTTTAATACGCACTGAATTTGGCAGGTCCGATGTTATGGGTATCGCAGAGACGTGCAAGGGCATCAGGGCCGGGAACTAAATATTCAAGGATATATGTCCTATTTGAAAGGACAGGCAGATGGGCAGAGGGGTGCAAGGATGCCTTTTTAGTAAGAAACAACATTTTTGCTATCAATTTAATATTTTGTTTCTCTAGTATTTTTGAGTCTAACACTTCTTGCTATCAATTTAATAGTGACAGTCAGAATTTGTGTGGTGTGGGTAGAGTTGAGGAACCACAAAGAGAAAAAAAAAGACCTTGAGGGGAGCTGTGCACAGACCTCCTAGCAGTAGTAAAGATGTGCGGCAGAAAATAAATCAGGAGAAAGGAAAGACACTATTACAATGATTATGGGGTACTTCTATATGCAGGTCGACTGGGGATGAATCAAGTTTGGCAACTGATTTCAAGGAAAGGAATTTATGGAAGGTCTATAAGACAGTTGTTTTCGAGTAGCTTGTAGTATAGCCCACTACAGTACAGGCAACTCTGGATTGGTGATGCGTAATGAATCGTACCTGTTTGGGGAGTTTAAGGTGAAGGAACCCCTATGGTCGAAGTGACCATGACAGAATTCACACTACAATTTGAGAGGGAGGAACTGGAATCAGATTTAACAGTATTACAATTCAGTAAAATATAACTGCAAAGACATGAGGGAGGAGATGGCCAGAGTTGACTGGAAGGAAAGCCTAGCAGGCAAGATAATGCAATAACAATGGAAGGGATTTCTGGGGGCAGTTTGGGAGATATAGCAGAAATTCATCCCAAGAAAGAAAAAACATACTTAGGATATATCAAGGCAACCACAAGGGAAGTCAGGGACTGTATGAAAGCAAAATAAAAGGCATACAATGTGGTGAAGATTTAAAAAGCAGCAGAGGATAACAGAGAAACAAAGTGGGGACGGGGAGATACGTGAAGGATGAAAGAAGGGCGCCACAGTGGCACAATGGTTAGCACTGCTGCCTCACAGTGCCAGAAAGCTGGGTTCAATTTCCGCCTCAGGTGACTCACAGGTTAAGTGAATTGGCCATGCTAAATTGCCTGTAGTGTTAGGTGAAGGGGTAAATGTAGGGGAATGGGTCTGGGTGGGTTGCGCTTCAGCGAGTCGGTGTGGATTTGTTGAGCCGAAGGTCCTGTTTCCACACTGTAAGTAATCTAATCCAGAAAAAGATGAAATGAGAGAGTAAGATAGCTTGTAATATAAAATATTGCTTGAGTTGTTTTAAATATCTAAAAATGTTAAGACAGAGGCAAGACTGGACATTGGACCACGAGAAAGTAAGGCTGGAGAAGTGGTAATGGGGAACAAAGAAATGGTGGAGAAACTGAATTGGTACTTTCCATCAATCTTCATGGTGGATGAAAACAGAAGCATACCAGAACTTAAAAAGAGTCAGAGACAGAGATAGAGAGGTTCGTGATTGTTAGGGGGATTGAGAGTTACACGGAGAAGGTGCGAAAGTGGGATAGAGAAACACATCAGTCACGACAAATGACAAAACAAACTTGATAGGCCAAATTGCCTACTTCTATTTCTGTCTTATGGTCTTATAATAAATGGAAAATCATGAGGAAACATACTTTACCAAAGTACTGGATAACACTTTTTGTCGCATCCTTGTGGGAACTGCTTACATTCAGATCAAGTAGCAGAACAAGAATGTCCTTTACTCGTAGCTTGCTATGATCTGCAAAACAAGTCACATTCACTGAGTGAATACTAAAACAAATAAATATTTTATGCTAAATCATTTCATTCTTCTGGTTTTCATTTTTAAAGCCTTGCCTAAAAAAATAGCTAAACTATAGCTATTAATAAATAGTTAAACTAAAAATCATACCATGATTAAAATTTGAAACATAACAAATTTGAACTTGAAACTTGAGACACAAAACACTCTACCCCATTTTAAAGTCTTATCCGGAGAGTTAGCAGGTAATCGTTTTGAATATTTTGCATTTCTGAAATGGGCAGTGAAATTATTTTTCCTGTCATACCTTAGGATGTCAGAACCTAGGACACTCAGACAGTGTTGAAATAATTCCACAAAATCTAGTATCCCGTCACCAAGTCATCCTTTCATTTTCACACATGCATAGTACATGACATCAGAGCTGGCTCCTGGAGTGAACAGAACTCCTGAGATTCTGGTCAGCCAGGACTCCCTGACTGGTCCAAATTAACAGCCCCAAGTAGGGAACTTTGGATTTTATGAGGTCTATCTGGCTGACCTCATTCCAATCACTGAGTGCATGCATGCAAATCCTCTGAAAGTAGCAGGACAGGTGAGTTGGTAAAAAGTGTGCCATGGAGTTTAATTTAGAATGTGAGATCATATGTAAGGCAAACCAGGGCAGGACATTTACAGTTAATGGTAAGCCCCTGAGGAGTGTTGCCGAACAAAGAGACCTAGGGGTGCTGATATATAGTTCCTCAAAAGTGGAGTTGCAGATAAACAGGGCAACGAAGACGGCATTTGGCAAGCTTGCCTTCATTGGTCAGAACATTGAATATATGAGTTGGGATACTAAACTTTTCTAAAACTGGGTTTTAGAGAGCTATGAGAAATAAGCTGGAGTAAAAGAAAGTGACTAATTAGGCAACACTGACAGGCACAATAGTCAAATAGTTTTTTCTCTTTGTCTCATTCAAAATTTGCAGGATTGCCATGAAACAAGTCTAAATTTGGAAAGTTCAAAGGGTAGAACATTGAACAGTACTGTTGATGATTGACACAAAAGCCAAATAAGAGAGTCCATATTCATGGTAAAATATACAACATGATAGCAGTTTCCAAAGGTCAGCCAACTTGATAATATTTAAGTCCTTACTGACAACAATATCCACGTGAAATCATTTTTCACATTCTTGTACAACATTTATATTTAAATATTTTCTTAATTTACAATGTAAAATTGTACATTTTAAAAAATGTTCTTTGCAAAGCAGAGATCAAGAAGAGGGTGGTGTACCTAAGAGGGCAATTCCAATCTAAACTCTTCAATTTTAATGATGTTTGATTAATCTATGATACTTGGAATATTCCCCTACTGGATGAAGAATTTCTAAGATCTAAATATTTGGAGGATCTTACAGTAAAATACTGGAAATGTAAACAAAATGAAAGTGCTCCAACAGCGTACAATGTTTCATTTATACTCCTTGCAAAAGCTCACATACCAGTCAACCATAGTTTTTGTGACGTGGGTTAATTGTTCCACTGAGTGCAGCACTGGAATGTGGTATCTCAGAAGTTGGTACCCTCTTACAACTTCTTTTTGGTGATCTTGTTCACACTTGAAAGGTGAATTTAACCCTTTAGTAAATTTTAGAAACCCTAGTCTTGTCAGGTCCATGTTTACACATTTATTCACATTTGCATGGGAGATATACATATTACAAAAATAGCATACAACACAAGGCTATGTTCCAAAAGCAAAAGTCTATACTTTACTGATAAGCTTCTAATCAACTGTTCTTAAGAGATAGTTTCCAATCTAAAATGTTACACATTTATTTATCCATATCTCTATCAACAGTGTTCACAATTTATATTCCAGGTTAGTACACATGACTATATTATCCAACCATATCACATGTTTGCATCTTCCAGCTGTGAGTAAATTAAACTTTTGGCACGTACTGACAAATACCAGACAACTTATAATTTCATCCCCTACCCCTTACCTTTCAGTCCCGCCTATTGGCTCTTGGCAAACATCCAAGTAGGCCAAATACTAGGGCCTGCATTCTGAGGCAGAAGCAGGATCACAAACTCTCACTATGGGCTTAGTCACTAAAAGCCATTGTTTATTAATTCTTTCCAAGTCCCATATAGCATAATCAATTATATAAGTCATTCTGATTGACCAAACCAAGTATGATACTGATTAGTTTAAGCACTGAATGATTCATCGCTAATTAGCTCTTCAGGGTGATGGATACTGACCAAAGTCACTACCCACTAAGGTCTGACTGGCTGACATTGTCACTGAGGAGTCCATTCTCTTCATCAGGTGTGTTATTAGTTTGCTAAAATAACTATTCTTTGCTCAAAAACTAAAGAGAAATTGCTGGAAAAACCTCAGCAAGTCTGACTGCACATGTGGAGAGAAAGCAGATTTATTTCAGGTCCAGTGACCCTTCTTCAAAGCTAATCTGAAGACTTGGACACTAAGCATTAACTTTGCTTTCTCTTTACAGATGTTGCCAGGTCAACAGTTTTGCCAGCAATTTTTTTTTGTTTCTGACATCTATCATCACTGTTTTTAAGAAAAATTAAATATTCTTTGCTTCTTTGTTAAAGAAAAAGGGAAGCTTATGTAATCTGAACTCAATGATTTTGATGTCTTGAACTCATGTCTTAATCCCAGCACATAATTGATAAAGTTCCTGCAACAATCATTAACAGTTTGTTTTTCTCTGGATTGATTATGTTGCATGAAATCTTAAAAACAGTTTAACATTCCTTATACCTTACCCAAAACAGGAAGCACATTAATTTCTACAGTTTATAATAAGGTCGATTACATCAATTCTAAAAGAAAGAGTTACATTTAATCAATTAACACATTATAACTCATAGAAAAGGGCTGATAAGCTCGAAAGTTTATCATCTCATATTTGACAATAGAAGTCTGGATTTGAAACAAAACAAACATTCTCAGTATTACAGCTGCAATTCTAAATTCCCAATATTTTTATCTTGCATTCGCAAGCTCTATGTTGGCTTAAGACCTTAAACTGATCCCACAGTTCTCAGTTGCAAGGGATTCCAAAGACTCATATTCCTCAAGAAATTCGTCCTCATCTCAGTCGTAAATTGGCACTCCTTAATTCTGAGATGATGTCCTCTTGTCCTAGAATCTCCCATGGATCCTCTCAACATTTATACTGTCAAACCCTTTAATAATCCTACTTGTTTCAATGAAGTAGAGGAGCTGGTGTTGGAATAGGGTGACCAAAGTTAAAAATCACACTACACCAGGTTATAGTCCAGCACGTTTATTTGAAAGCACTATCTTTCAGAGCGCTGCTCCTCATCAGGTATCTGATGAAGGAGTAGCGCTCCTAAAACTAGTACTTCCAAATAAACGTGCTGGATTATCATCTTTGTTGTGTGATTTTTAACTTTGTTTCAATGAAATTTGCTCTCATTCTTCTAAATTTTAATAACTATTGCTCAAAAGACAATCCCTCCATATTGGGGATCAACCTCGGTGAACATTCTCCAAACCACCTCCAATGAAATGATATATTTTCTGAACAAGGGGACACATACTGTTCAAGGTACACCGGTATCTCACCAGCAACTTGTACGGTTGCAGTAAAACCCACTTTTTCATACTCCAACCCCCATGAAATAAAGGCCAACATTCCATTAGCTTTCCTGATTATCTCCGGATTACCTGTTCCTCAGTTCTGTGTTTCATGCACAAGTAACACTCTGCCCCACCCCGTCCCTTCATACTGCAGCTTTCTGCAAATTTTCTCCATTTAAATAATATTGTTCGTTATTCTTCCTTCCAATATGAACAACTTCACATCTTCCCACATTGTACTCCATTTACCAACATTTTGCTCACTTAACCTACCAATGTCTCTGAAAACTATCCCCTCTTGCAACCTGCTTTTTCACCTATTTGGATACAATATATTTGCTTCCCTTCTCCAAGTCCACAGCAAATACTGATGAGAAATGTGAGATTCTAAATGAATCTATTTCCTGTGGTTCAAACAGTAACATGCAAGCCCTGAACTCTCGCTACGTCACTTTCATAAGAGTCCCATTTGCCATACATTGTTTTACCTACAAAGAGGCTCCCCCAATCAACTTTTGGACATTCCTGTCTAATACCATTAAAATTGACCTTCCTTCAATTTAGAACTTTAGCTTGTGGACCAGGCCATCGTTTACCAAAACTACTTTAAAATTAAGAATTATAGTCACTGGTCCCAAACTGCTCCCCACAGAAGCCTCAGACACTTGCCTTGCGAATTTTCCAAAATTTTGCCTCTTCGTAGTTGGGCCATCTACATATCAATTGAGAAATTTTTCAAGAACACTAAACTCAGCTCCATCCAAGCCCTTAACACTACATCAATCCCAATCCACATCGGGAAAGTTAAAATCCCATACTACTATCCTTACAGCTGTGATCTCCCTACATATTTGCTCTCAAATTTTTCACTGACTGCGGGAGGGCCCATAGTACAATCCAATCAAAGTGATCACCCACCTTATTTCTTAGAGGATATTCCATGGGAATCGTCCAGTGAGTCTATATGGGTGGAACAAACTATTGCTGTGACTTTTCCCCAAATTGAAAACAATTCCTACTCCTCTCTTGCCTCCCCTTCTATCCTTCCTATGTAGCATCTTTTTTAGGTTAGATTAGACTTACAGTGTGGAAACAGGCCCTTCGGCCCAACAAGTCCACACCGACCCGCCGAAGCGCAACCCACCCATACCCCTACATTTACCCCTTACCTAACACTACGGGCAATTTAGCATGGCCAATTCACCTGATCCGCACATCTTTGGACCGTGGGAGGAAACCGGAGCACCCGGAGGAAACCCACGCAGACACGGGGAGAACGTGCAAACTCCACACAGTCAGTCGCCTGAGTCGGGAATTGAACCCGGGTCTACAGGCGCTGTGAGGCAGCAGTGCTAACCACTGTGCCACCGTGCCGCCCACTGCTGTGCCCTAAAATATCGTGCTGCTAGTCCTGTCCATCCCTCGGCCACGTTTCTGTAAAAAGCTATGATACCCCAGTCCCATGTTCCCATCCAGCCCTGAGTTCGTCTGCCTTTCCTGTCAGGTCCCTTGCATTGAAATAAACGCAGTTTAATCACTCAGTCTTCCCTTGTTTCCTGCTGTATTCTTGCCTGCTTTGTCTGGTTAACATGCTGTAAACTTCTATATAAGCCTCAATCTTCTTTTTGAAAAATATGTTTAAATTTAAACTGGTTTAAAATCTCACCTATATTACAAAGATATGACAACTTTTAACAACCAAATGAACAGGAATATATTCAAGACTACACCACAGAGGGTTAACATTTAACTCAGGGAGAAATTCACATTCAAACCAAAGCTTTTCATCAACACAGTACAATAACAAGCTTCTTACTTTCTTACAAGATGATTGCTATTTTTCCTTTTACACAACTAAACTGGTTGCCTCCTAACCACTTACTTCCAATTTCAGTGTTTAAGTTTCACTTTAGATAGTCAGAGATGTACAGCACAGAAACAGATTCTTCAGTCCAACTAGTCCATGCTGAACAGATATCCTAAATTAATCTCGTCCCATTTGCCAGCATCTGGCCAATATACCTCTAAACACTTCCTATTCATATTTCCATCCAGATACCATTTACCATTTCCTCTGGCAGCTCATTCCATACATGAAAAAGTTGTTCCTTAAGTCCCTTTTAAATCTTTCTCCTCTCACCCGAAACCTATGCCCTCTAATTCTCTGGACTCCCCCACCCCCAGGGAAAAGACCTTGTCTATTTACCCTATCCATGCCCCTCATGATTGTATAAACTTCTATAAGGTCACCCCTCAGCCTCCGACAATCCAGGGAAATAGCCCCAGCCTATTCAGCCTCTCCCTTTAGCTCAAACCCTCCAATTCTGGCAACGTCCTTGTAAATCTTTTCTGAATCCTTTCAAGTTTCACAATATCCCCCCGAAAGTAGGGAGACCAGAATTTCACAAAATATTCCAGAAGTGGCCTAAACAATGTCCTGTGCAGCTACAACATGACCTCCCAACTCCTGTATAGGAGTGAGATACACAAATTATTCTAAATTCCAGAAACACCAGCTATAGTACATAGTAATGATACAGGAGTTTGTCTCCACTCATCTGGAGTATGATCAATACCTGTTGTTTGAAGAATTGCCCTTTTAATTCCAATATCCTAGATTTCAACAGAGAATGATCTGCTGTTTAACTTTATCTAAGGAACATCCTGTTCTGGGACGCTCATGACCTGGATTGACTGCCTTTTTGCGACCTACTCAGACTGAAGACTCGATTTTTCCAAGTCCCTCTAATACACACCCATGTTCTGCCAAACTCCAACTTTGTAAAACTTCAGGTCCCCAACCTGGCTCAGTGATCCCAATTCAGATCTTATTGGTCTCGTTCGTCTAAGATCCCCACCTGATGTCAAGCCACCCCAAAAGGTAATGGCTGATCTGAGCCACATCAGCCTAGTAAGTGAGATATTAAACATTTTTTCCCCACTTAGACCAGACTAGACTCGAGTTATTTAAAAGTTTATTCATGCAAGCATCAGAGATGAATAAATCAAAAAATGGCATATTGCTGGAAATCTTTATTACAAAACCAAAACTCTTATATTTTTACAGATAAGGCTTCTGACCAACTATTTCTACAGATAATTTCCAAAACATTACATTTTTACTTATATAAATATCTAACAATAATAAGTCTACATACCAATGTGGCACGCATAACAGCTTGATCCAATCATATTCAAACTAATACATATGATTATGTTATTCAATCATATAATCATCTTGTAGTTGAAAGTATATCTAACTGAAAACCTGTACTGTCTCTTTGACCCCTTTCTAGACTGATGGGTTATCATACCCCATTTATCACTGAGCACAGTGGTGAGCAACACACTGCAGGAAACTCCAATTACATGCAGACTGACAGTTATGATCTCAGCATTGCTATTAACAAAATCACTGCCTATACAAGCCATTGCAAGCCATGCCAAACCTACACCATTGCAAGCCATGCAGACAGAGATAATTGGATAAGGGTGATACTGCTCTTTATTTCTTAACAATTAGATCAAGAGGATGGTGACAGCTTTCTTCATGTAAATGACGCCTGGGCTTGAAAGATTTAAGGAGAAACTGAGGACTGCAGATGCTGGAGATCAGAATTGAAATCTGTGGCGTTGGAAAAGCATATCAGGTCAGGCAGCATCCGAGGAGCAGGAGAATAGAGGAAAAATGAAAAAAAAGTCTAGAGTTTCAACCGCAGCGAAGAAAGATAATTTCAGACAGTTCACAAGAAGAAACTTTACTTACATCCGTTACAAATGCTGATAGTGCTAAACTTATTACACAACCCTTCAACTCTATTTCAATCTCTAAGGATAGTGAACAGCACAACTAATTAATTTCCTTTAGTTTACATACTAAATTTACTTTTCCAATAATCCATACGATCATTAAAAATATTTTACTTACCAAGGCAGTTTTGTTTAACTCGTTCCAGTTCAGCAACTCTCCTAGCAGATAGCACCAAAAAAGCTCCTAATTTTGCTAGTTGATATGCCAGCTCCTCTCCAATTCCAGAAGAGGCCCCCGTTATCCATACCACTTTCTTGTAGAGTTTGTCTTCTATTGAATATTAAATATCTAGCTTGTAAATATTATTCCTTGACTATCAAAAATATTTTTACAAACTATTAATTTCCATTCATGAATAAGTCCTGAGTCTTAATGATAGCAGAAATAATTCAAATAAAGACGCCTAGATCTTGCATTTTTGTCGATGTAAAACAAATACTCAAGATTGGAAAATTGTGTAGGCATCTACCACAACAGATCACTGCATACCAAAGATGAGTTTCTTAGAGGAGTGCAGCTCCAATCAAGAAGCTCAGCACTATCCAGAAAAAAAAGCTGTGTGATCAATTGACACACCACCCATTTACATTTACTTCCTTCATCAATGTATAATGGCAATAATGTGTGCCATCTCCAAGGTGCA
This sequence comes from Hemiscyllium ocellatum, assembly GCF_020745735.1. NCBI lineage: Eukaryota > Metazoa > Chordata > Chondrichthyes > Orectolobiformes > Hemiscylliidae > Hemiscyllium > Hemiscyllium ocellatum. Next base: position 86,773,644 of record NC_083408.1, read on the forward strand.
CTGCAATAACTCACCAAGGCTCCTTCTGCAGCACCTTCCAAATCCACCTCCATGCAATAGTATCCCACTACCTTGATGCAAGGTGTCACATTTACATAAATATAAACAATTATTTATTTGAGAATTTGGATTTTGAACTAGTGGCACATGGGTTTTGGTCTGCATGTACAACAGTAGTGTAATGAACAACTTGTCAGTACTTTGGGAGCTATGAAGATTTAAAAGCCAATGTAAAAGGGATGATAATGGTAATTTGTTTGCATAGGGACAGTTTTACAAGCAGACAAAATAAAATAGTAGAGGTGCATGAGCTTGTCTTCAATTTGGCAATGTAAAGGATTTGTTTTTGGCTTAAGGGGTAAACTCATTGCTGGGGAAGGTTTTGTTTTCAGTTCACAGATATCCTGAAGGAAGTTACATGTAAGAAACACACACAAACCTGAAAAAGAAAGATGGTTTAGAATTGTTGAGAAATGGTTTACTTCACTGTTAAAAAAAAATCAGTGTGGAAGTTGCAGATCAAAAGTCTTTGGTTAAATCCTGAAATAGTTACTTGAAGCTAAGTTAGTTAGTTGTGGAACTAACCAAGGAAAAGAAATTACTAAATTGGGAATTGAAAAGAAACAGCCATGTTCAAAGCTATAGATGTCATTCGCACAAAATGACATTTTCTACCATACTGAGATAGAAGGGATTGTATTTTTGTGTAATTCAAAATCTTTCAAATTGTGTTATATGTAAATAGCTTGGTCAACCTTTATTTCACAAACTTCTGTTTGTTTGTTAAAACCAGATCTACATTATTGCAGGCTTATGTGTCAGTGAAAGATCACCGTAACTTATTTTTAAAAAAATCTATCAAGCCAGATTTCAGTCTGAAATGTGACTAGCTAGTAATAGCATCAACTAGGATTTGGGACTCTTGTGGAATTTGAATACACTGGATTAATTATTCTGAAAAAAGGTCACTAGACCCAAAATATTAACTCTGCTTTCTCTCCACATTTGTTGCCAGTCTTGCGAAGCTTATCCAGCAATTTCTGTCTTTGTTTCAGAGTTTCAGCATCTGCAGTTCTTTCGATTTTTATTTATCAACATGTAGACTGAGCTGGAGAGATTCAGCCCAAGAAAGAGACAAGATAGCCTGGGATGGTTTTCCTTAGAATAGAGAATGAAGAATAGAATATAATATAATATAGGGAGACTTAAAGGTTTACAAAGCTATGAGGGACCACATAGGGGATGGTTAACCTCATGTACCCTTAGCCTTAAGGTAAGGAGCTGCAGGTTTATGCAGGGAACTCTGCCTAATAGAGTGGTAGGAACACTCAAGGCATTTTAGTAATATTTAGTTAAGCTTGTGAAATATCATAGCATACAAGACTACAGGCCATGTGCTAGAAAATGAATTAGAATAGATAGGTGCTTGATGACTGGCAAACTTTAGCTGATAACTTAGCCATGGGCCATAATAAACTTGACAGTAATTGTTAGTGGACTATTTGATTGAAAGCAGAGAGTTGTGCACAATGACAACATAACTATTGAGTACAGGAGTTGGGAGGTCATGTTGCAGCTGTACAGGACATTGGTTAGGCCACTGTTGGAATATTGCATGCAATTCTGGTCTCCTTCCAATCGGAAAGATGTTGTGAAAGGTTCAGAAAAGATTTACAAGGATGTTGCCAGGGTTGGAGGATTTGAGCTATAGGGAGAGGCTGAACAGGTTGGGGCTTTTTTTCCCTGGAGCATCAGAGGCTGAGGAGTGACCTTATAGAGGTTTACAAAATTAAGAGGGGCATGGATAGGATAAATAGACAAAGTCTTTTCCCTGGGATTGGGAGTCCAGAAGTAGAGGGCATAGGTTTAGGGTGAGAGGGGAAAGATATAAGAGACCTAAGGGGCAACTTTTTCACACAGCGAGTGGTACGTGTATGGAATGAGTTGCCAGAGGAAGTGGTACAATTGCAACATTTAAAAGGCATTTGGATGGGTATAGGAATAGGAAGGGTTTGGAAGGATATGGGCTGAGTGCTGGCAGGTGGGACTACATTGGGTTGGGATATCTGGTCAGCATGGAAGGGTTTGTTTCCATGCTGTACATCTCTATGACTCTGTGACGTTATAAATGCCAAGATTGTGAATGACATGAAAATTGATGTTAATGTTATGAACTGCCAGATGAACTTGACTTTTCTTCACAGATTGTGCCTTATATGGGTTGAAACTATGGAGAGTTACTGCAGTTCCTAGATTTCCCTCCAGGATGGTATCAGGAACGTTCCTGGATTTTTAAACTACTTAATCCAGGATAACGGAGTTCATTGTGAAATTCCTAATGCTATTAGGCTGAAATTTGCCAATTAATATGAACCAAGTATTACATTTGGATGTTTTCATTACGTCACTTGAACATCAAAGAATATGGGGAAATGATAGAAGTATACAGAATTATGACCGGCATGGTTACTTAAGAGTTTTTTTCCCAGGTTGGGGACATAGTTTAAGGTAGAAAGTTTAAAGGATGGAAATTTGCCAATAAAAGTAGAGTTCAGTGAAATCTAAAGTGAGTTTGTATTGGTGCAATGATTAATTTTTACAACATTGTTTGAAGTAGATTAATTACTGAACATAGAAGTAAAATTAAATCTCTGTACCTGGCTTGTTTCCAAAACATTCACACCATAACAATGTCAAATCTCCATCAGCTCTCAAGAATCGAATAAACTGCACGAACACGTAAACCACTAGACAGTAACACAGTAATGATAAGAGATCCATTGTCCTAGTGTTTGATAAAATAAAGAAAAGCTATGTGAATTAAACGAATCAAAACGTAACATTTAAACTTAATTCCCATTTCTTCACTAGTGACCTATAAAGCATAAACACGCCTCATCAAATTAAGTTTAAGTGCAGTTTAAACCAGAAGTCAAAATATATTATGTATTATACATCTTTTGCTCTGTTCGGATTGCTATTTGTGAATTATAACTACGCTTGCTACAATATTCTTACATCGAATATCAAGTTTTCCTATCTAGTGATGCTTAATAGTTTGTTCAAATAAATGTTAATGTTGAGTTACGTGGTTTACTAACTTTATCCAATTGTTTCCAAATTAGCGCTTTTAAAATGCAGTAAACCGTGTAATGAATTTGTACAATCGTTTCCTGTACGAATGTGCCAATTCAACAGAAAAAAAACCTGAAGTACGACAACGTTAGAAATTTCAAATAAAGAACAACTTACGCTGAGATCATACATTCAACTTATCAGAAGGTCCCTCGGCGCTTCACGGCAGCGTCAACGAACAAAATTTGACAGCAAGGCAGAAAGCAATATGTTAAAATGCCTATCCAAATGTTTAGTTTGTCAGGAAGGTGTTGAAAGTAGGTGGGGTTTAGAGCAAGCGCACGAAAGTTTAAGAATCCAATGCGGTAAGGCCACCAATATCATAGGCAGATAGGAAGTTAATCAAACTAATTTTATCGACCGAGTTGTTATCTATTTTTTATGAAGCTTTCGTCCCAGTAAGAAAATCGCCTTTGCATTTTTCTCAGTCGTGAAATTCCGAAACTCAGGCTGTCGGTCTTTGTCTACCTGAGAGTAAACAATTTTTAATATCTGAGCCTCAGGAATGATCCACCTTCTATTCGATCAATATTACATCCGGGACTCGATCCACCGGTTCCAGCCCGCGAAATTCAAACCTTGCGGGAAGCTCGAGGCTGCGATGATGACAGCACGTGCCCATTCGACCCAGCGATGGTGACAGCACGTGCCCATTCGACCCATCCTGTCAGCGTCTAATCTCTGCGGGGGGATGGGATCCTGCAAACCCTGTACCAACCCCCTGAAGCGCTTTCTGTCTCCATCACACCCTCCGGCAAGTAATCAGCATTCCAAATGCGAAACATTCGCTACGGCGAAAACATAATTTCTCTCGTCGTGATCTTGCCAATCTTACCACAAACACGGTGGCGTTACTTTCACATTCCATGTCGTTAAAAATCACACGACACCAGGTTAGAGTCCAACAGGTTTATTTGGAAGCACTAGCTTTACCATGGCCATGGAGAGAGATACAAACAGATAGTATATGAACGTATTTAATTGAAGGAGAGGAAATTACACTGCTATTAAACAGGAGCTGTGGAGTATAAACTGGGAACAATTGTTCTACGGGAAATGCACAACACAAATGTGGAGGCTATTTAAGGAGCACTTACTGTGAGTGTTGGATAACTTTGTCTCACTGAAACAGGCAAGGTTGTAAGGTAAAGGAGGCTTGGAATAACAAGAGAAGAGGAGCTTCTCGTCAAGAGGAAGAAGGAGGCTTACTTAAGGTTGAGGCAGCAAGGACCTGACACAGCTTTAGAGGATTACAGGGTAGCTAGGAAAGAACTCAAAAATGGACTGAGGAGAGCTAGGAGGGGTCTTGAGAAAGCCTTGGCAAGAAGGATGAGGGAAAACTCAAACCCATTCTACATATGTGAGGAATAAAAGAATGATCAGAGAGAGAGTAGGGACAATCAGGACAATGGAGGGAACTTGTGCATGGAGTCTGAAGAGGTAAGGGAGACCCTAAATGAGTTTTTTGCTTCAGTATTCAATAGAGAGAGGGACCTTGTTGATCGTGAGAACACCATGGACCAGGTTAAGAGGTTTGAACAGATATTGAGGAAGTGGATGTGCTGGAAATCCTGCGAAGCATCATGACAGATCAGTCCCCAGGGCCAGACCAGATATAACTAAGGTTAATACGGGAAGCAAAGAATGAGATTGCTGCGCCTCTGACAATGATCTTTGCACCCTCACTCTACACGGGAGTCGTATCAGAAGAGTGGAGGGAGGTGAATATTGTTCCTCTGTTCAAGAAAGGGAATAGGGAAATCCCTGGGAATTACAGACCAGTCAGTTTTATGTCTGTGGTAAGCAAGGTACTGGAAAGGATTCCGAGAGATAGGATTTATGACTATTTAGAAAAATATAGTTTGATTAAAGATAGTAAGCATGGTTTTGTGAGGGGCAGGTCATGCCTCACAAGCCTGATTGAGTTCTTTGAGGATTTAGGGTGTAGGTTTGCTCACTGAGCTGTAGGTTTGATATCCAGGCATTTCATTACCTGGCTAGGTAACATCATCAGTGGCGACCTCCAAGTGTAGCGAAGCTGTTGTCCCCTGCTTTCTATTTATATGTTTGTCCTGGATGGGGTTCCTGGGGTTTGTGGTAATGTCATTTTCTGTTCGTTTTCTGAGGGGTTGATAGATGGTATCTAGATCTAAGTGTTTGTTTATGGTGTTGTGGTTGGAGTGCCAGGCCTCTAGGAATTCTCTGGCATGTCTTTGCTTAGCCTGTCCCAGGATAGATGTGTTGTCCCAGTCGAAATGGTGTTTTTTTTTCCCTCCGTGTGTAGGGCTACGAGGGAGAGAGGGTCATGTCTTTTTGTGGCTAGCTGGTGTTCGTGTATCCTGGTGGCTAACTTTTTTCCTGTTTGTCCTACGTAGTGTTTGTGGCAGTCCTTGCATGGAATTTTGTAGACGATGTTGGTTTTGTCCATGGGTTGTACTGGGTCTTTTAAATTTGTTAATTTTTGTTTAAGAGTGTTGGTGGGTTTGTGTGCTACTAGGATTTCGAGGGGTCTTAGTAGTCTGGCTGTCATTTCTGAAACTTCTTTGATGTATGGTAAGGTGGTTAGGGTTTCTGGCTGTGTTTGGTCTGCTTGTCGTGGTTTGTTCTTGAGGAATCTGTGGACTGTATTTTTTGAGTATCCGTTCTTCTTGAATATGTTGTATAGGTAGTTCTCCTCTGTTTTCCAAAGTTCGTCCGTGCTGCAGTGTGAGGTGGCTCGTTGGAATAGTGTTCTGATACAGCTTCGTTTGTGTGTGTTGGGATGGTTGCTGGTGTAGTTAAGTATTTGGTCAGTGTTTGTCGGTTTTCTGTATATGCAGGTTTGTAGTTCTCCGTTGTTTGTTCTTTCGATTGTGACGTCCAGGAATGCGAGTTTGTTGTCGGTTTCTTCCTCCTTGATGAACTTTATGCCTGTGAGGATGTGATAAGATAAGTTGACAAAGGTCTAGCAGTGAATGTGAAGTATATGGATTTCAGTAAGGCATTTGATAAGATTCCCCATGGTAGGCTCATTCAGAAAGTTAGGAGGTATGGAACACAGGAAAATTTGGCTGTCTGGATACAAAATTGACTGGCCGAAAGAAGGCAGCGAGTGATAGTGGATGGAAAATATTGCACCTGGAGGTAGGTGACCAATGGTGTCCCGCAGGGATCTGTTCTTGGGCCTTTGCTCTTTGTAGTTTTTAAAAATAACTTGGATGAAGAAGTGTAAGGGTGCGTTAGTAATTTTGCTGATGACACAAAGGTCAGTGGTGCGGTAGATAGTGTCAAGGGCTGTTGCAGGCGACAACAAGACATTGACAGGATGCAGAGGCGGACTGAGAAGTGGCAGATGGAGTACAACCTGGATAAACGCAAAGTGATTAATTTTTGGAAGGTCGAATTTGAATGCTGAATACAGGGTTAAAGACAGGATTCTTCACAGTGATGAGGAACAGTGGGATCTTGGGTCCATGTACATAGACCCCTCAAAGCTGCCACCCAAGTTGATAGGGTTGTTAAGAACTGAAAAATGTGTTGCTGGAAAAGCTCAGCAGGTCAGGCAGCATCCAAGGAGCAGGAGAATCAATGTTTCGGGCATAAGCCCTTCTTCCTGAAGAAGGGCTTATGCCCAAAACATCTATTCTCCTGCTCCTTGGATGCTGCCTGACCTGCTGCGCTTTTCCAGCAACACATTTTTCAGCTCTGATCTCCAGCATCTGCACTCCTCACTTTCTCAGGGTTGTTAAGAAGTCATATAGTGTTTTGGCTTTCATTAATAGGGGGATTGAGCTTAAGAGCCACGAGCTTTTGCTGCAGCTCTATCAATCTCTGGTTAGACCACACTTGGAATATTGCATCCAGTTCTAGTTGCCTCATTATACAAAGGATGTATATGGTTTAGCGAGGGAGCAGAGGAGATTTACCAAGATGCTGCCTGGATAGATGGGCTTGTCTTATGAACAGAGGTTGAGTGAACTAGGGCTTTTCACACTGGAGAAACGAAGGGAGGTGACTTGATAGAGGTGCTCAAGGTAATGAGATGCATACATAGAAGAGATAGCGAGAGACTTTTCCCCAGGGCAGAAATGGCTGTCACAAGGGGTCATAATTTTAAGGTGATTGGAGGAAGGTACAAGGGAGATGTCAGAGGTAGGTTCTTTACACAGAGTGTGGTAGGTGCGTGGAATACACTGCCAGTGGTGGTAATAGAGTCAGAGACATTAGGGTCATTTAAATGATTGCTGGACAAGCACATGGATGGCAGTACATTGAAGTGTGTGTTGGTTAGGTTGATCTTAGATTAAGATAAATGCTTGGCACAACATCATGGGCCAAAGGGCCTGTACTGTGCTGCTATGTTTTATGCCCGAAATGTTGACTCTACTGCTCCTTGCATGCTGCCTGACCTGCTCTGCTTTTCCAGCACCACACTCTTCTATCCTTCCTTCATACAAGTGGGCAGTGCCAAAACATCGTATCATCAAAGCTGCTTTCAGAATAACTCACATGTCAGTTCTACCCGTGTTGGGGCCAGTTCATTAAGATATATTGAAGAGACGATGTTGCCCTTGCGGCTAAAGGAATCAAAGCGTATGGTGAAAAAGCAGGAACGGGATACTGAGATTGCATGATCAGCCATAATCATATTGAACAGTAGTGCAGGCTTGAGAGGCCAAATGGCCTACTCCTGTATCGATTTTCTATGTCTTTATGTTTATAATATCCTTAACATTATCCCAATAACAGGCGTTAACTAACTGGCCTAATGTTACCTGTGCTTTCCATCTCCTTCTTACTTCTTAAACAAAAGGTGTTACATTGGTAGTTTTCTAATTCTCTAGGACTTTTCCAGAATGTAACAATTCCAGGAAGTTTACTACCAATGCATCAACTATCTCTCTGGCTACTTTCTTTAATATCATAGGATGCATCCCATCAAGCCCACGGGACTTTAAGCATTAGATTCAATGCAAAACAAGTCCAATTGATGAAGAGCAGCAATTAGGACTATGCCAATAGGATGCTTATTGAAATAACTAAACAGTAACATTTAACAGCAGAGAATGTTATGATTAAGCTGTACTATGGCCAGATTACAACTGAATAGTTTCAGACTTAAAACATTAACTCTGTTTTCCTCTCCACAGACCTGTTGACTTTCTCCACCATTTTCTGTTTTTATTACAACTGGAGTTATATGTCCAGAAACAAAAGAGATAGTTAAGCATCTTAGAGGCAATGCAACTAAGAGGCTGACTTCTGGTGTAAAAGGTTTGAGTTATAAGGAAAAACAAGTGATAACTGTGGCCTTTTCAGTCCGAAAAGAAAAATGTGAATAGCTAATGCATGGTTAAGTGTACATAAAAATAAGCAAAACATTTAAAGTCAAATGAGTAGAATAAAGAGGCGTAGTGTAATGCAGGGCTGGACTCATTTCAGACATACATGATTGAATAATTGGCAGAAACTCTCATTTTAACCTTTCAATTGGCAACAAACGTAAAGTAAAAGTGAGTGACGTGTGCCTACAGAACTGGTTTTTCAACATGAGTCAGCAAAGAGGAGAAAACTGAAGGACAAGCTTTGTCTTAGGTGCTTCTTTAAACATATCAAATGTACTTCAAATAAAATTAATTACTTTGAAATATGGGATTTTATATCATTCCAAACTGCTAGAAAGGGCCATGATTTAACAAGTCTACACCTTGAAAATAAACCTTACCTTAATGCAGGCACTAAAGTGAGATATGATTTTAAAAATTGCTAACAGTGGAAAAACAGCTCCAAATAAGATATACTCACACTGGATTTCTCTTGACCGATCTCATTAGTAACAAGTATTTATTAACAAAGAGAAATTTCTAAAACACAGGGTTTCTGTTTTATATAGTCAAAACATATTTATATTAATACAATGAAATATAGTAGTAACCAGTTTTCATTATTATTTGATCACAAACAATTTTGCTTACAGAACAAAAAAAAGGCGGCATGGTGGCTCAGTGGTTAGCACTGCTGCCTCACAGCACCAGGGTCCCAAGTTCGATTCCAGGCTCGGGCAACTGTCTGTGTGGAGTTTGCACATTCTCCCCATGTCTGCGTGGATTTCCTTTGAGTGCTCCGGTTTCCTCCCACAATCCAAAAAGATGTGCAGGTCAGGTGAATTGGCCATGCTAAATTGTCGATAGTGCTGGGTGCATTAGTCGGGGGGGGGGATGGGTTACTCTTTGGAGGGTCGGTGTAGACTGGTTGGGCCAAAGGGCCTGTTTCCACACTGTAGGGAATCTAATCTAAATCTAAAACAAAAAAAAATCTTGAGCACCGATACCATGAGATCATCTAATATAGCATTGTTCATGTGATCTGAGAGTTAAGGAAGTGAGTGGAAGAAATCAATACAAAGTGGTCTGAGAGTGTAGACTGCTGTTGATGGCAAATTAGCTTGTCTGCTTTTTGAAACCACAAAGGTTCCAGTCATTTTAAACAATGATGATTAAGTGCACATTACGTGATGCATTGTCGAATTGGGTTAGTTTCTAGAATGTGCTAAATTTAACTAGATTGGAGATGAAGTGCCAAGATTGGCCTTTAAAAGCCTAAATTAAAGGGAGGAAGGGAAAAGAATGGACCAGGGCTCTGGTTATCTAAGCCAGTTCGCTCTAACATCTAGGAGTGCAATGTAACAAGACCTAGCTCAGTTGAGATACCTTATATAATCAAACACTATTTTCCAGGACTGAGTGTGAAAAATAGTTTGTTACTGAAAATGCTGTGGATATGTGACATTGTCTACCTTACATAAAAGTTAATAATTTCAGGAAAAATATGCATATAAAGAGTAGATACGAACATATGTCAAAAATGGACAGATTTTTTTGGGGGGCTTTAAACTAACTCTGCAGGGGCATGGGAACCTAGACTGTAGCTTTAGGGTGCAGGACCTGGAATGTAGGGAGGTTAGGAACATGGCATCAATCTCGAAGGAGGGTGCCTGTAAACAGGAAGGTGGCTTGAAGTGTGTACACTTCAATGCGAGAAGTATACGAAATAAGGTAGGTGAACTTGCAGCGTGGGTTGGTACCTGGGAGTTCGATGTTGTGGCTATTACGGAGACATGGGTAGAACAGGGACAGCATTTGTTGTTGCAGGTTCCAAGGTTTAAATGTTTTAGTAGGGTCAGAGGTGGAGGTAAAAGAGGGGGAGGTGTGGCATTGCTTGTCAAAGATAGTATTACAGCAGTGGAAAGGACGATGGATGAAGACTCGCCATCTGAGGTAGTTTGGGCTGAGCTTAGACATAGGAAAGGTGAGGTCACCCTGTTAGGAGTTTTCTACAGGCCTCCTAATAGTCCTAGAGACATAGAAGAAAGGATTGCGAGGATGATTCAGGAGAAGAGTGAAAGTAATAGGGTGGTTGTTATGGGGAACTTTAACTTTCCAGATATTGACTGGGGAAGCTACAGCTCGAGTACGTTAGATGGATCGGTGTTTGTCCAATGTGTGCAGGAGGGTTTCCTGGCACAATATGTAGACAGACCAACAAGACGTGAGGCCATACTGGATTTGGTTCTGGGTAACGAACCAGGCCAGGTGATAGAATTGGAGGTAGGTGAGCACTTTGGGGACAGTGACCACAATTTCGTGACTTTTACTTTAGTCATGGAGAGGGATAAGTGTGCACTACAGGGCAAGAGTTATAGCTGGGGGCAGGGAAATTATGATGCAGTGAGGCATGACTTAGGATGTATGGCTTGGAAAAGTAGCCTTCAAGGGAAGGGTGCAATCGATATGTGGAACTTGTTCAAGGAGCAACTATTGAGTGTCCTTGATAAGTATGTACCTATCAGGCAGGGAGGAAAGGGTCGTGTGAAGGAGCTGTGGTTTAGTAAGGAATTGGAATCCCTTGTTAAAGGGAAGAGGGCGGCCTATGTAAAGATGAGGCGTGAAGGTTTAATTGGGGCGATTGAGAGTTATAAGGTAGCCGGGAAGGATCTAAAGAGAGAGCTAAGAGCAGCAAGGAGGGGACATGAAAAGTCCTTGGTTGGTAGGATTAGGGAAAACCCAAAGGCTTTCTATAGGTATGTCAGGAATAAAAAAATGACTAGGGTAGGAATAGGTCCAGTCAAGGATAGTAGTGGGAAGTTGCGTGTGGACGCTGAAGAAATTGGGGAGACACTGAATGAATACTTTTCATCAGTATTCACTCAGGAACAGGACATTGTTGCCGATATGAATATTGAGTCACAATAAATTAGAATGGATGGCTTTGCGATATGTAGGGAAGAGGTGTTGGAAATTCTGGAAAGGGTGAATATAGATAAGTCCCCTGGGCCTGATGGCATTTATCCTAGGATTCTCTGGGAAGCAAGGGAGGAGATTGCAGAGCCATTGGCCTTGATTTTTATGTCCTCGTTGTCTACAGGAATTGGGCCAGAAGACTGGAGGATAGCAAATGTGGTTCCCTTGTTCAAGAAGGGGAGTAGGGATAACCCTAGTAACTATAGGCCGGTGAGTCTTACCTCTGTTGTGGGCAAAGTCTTAGAGAGAATTGTAAGGGATAGGATTTATGAACATCTGGATAGGAATAATGTGATCAAGGATAGTCAGCATGGTTTTGTGAAGGGCAGGTCGTGCCTCACAAACCTTATAGAATTCTTTGAGAAGGTGACTAAGGAGGTGGACGAGGGTAAAGCGGTAGATGTGGTGTATATGGATTTTAGTAAGGCATTTGATAATGTTCCCCATGGTAGGCTACTGCAAAAAATACGGAGGTATGGCATTGAGGGTGAGTTGGAGGTTTGGATTAGGAATTGGCTGACTGGAAGAAGCCAGAGGGTAGTAGTTGATGGTAAAGGTTCATCTTGGAGCGCAGTTACTAGCGGTGTTCCACAAGGATCTGTTTTGGGACCATTGCTGTTTGTCATTTTTATAAATGACCTGGAGGAGGGGCTAGAAGGTTGGGTGAGCAAGTTTGCGGATGATACGAAAGTCGGTGGAGTTGTTGACAGTGAGGAAGGATGTGGCAGGTTACAGTGGGATATAGATAAGCTGCAAAGCTGGGCAGAAAGGTGGCAAATGGAGTTCAATGTAGCTAAGTGTGAAGTGATTCACTTTGGTAAGAGTACAGGAAGATGGGGTACTGGGCTAGTGGTTGGATACTTGGTAGTGTGGATGAGCAGAGGGATCTTGGTGTCCATGTACACAGATCTCTGAAAGTTGCCACCCAGGTAAATAGTGCTGTGAAGAAGGCATATGGCGTACTGGCTTTTATTGGTAGAGGAATTGAGTTCCAGAGTCCTGAGGTCATGTTGCAGTTGTATAAGACTCTGGTGCGGCCGCATCTGGAGTATTGTGTGCAGTTTTGGTCGCCATACTATAGGAAGGATGTGGAGGCACTGGAACAAGTGCAGAGGAGGTTTACCAGGATGTTTCCTGGTATGGTAGGAAGATCATATGAGGAAAGGCTGAGGCACTTGGGGCTGTTTTCATTGGAGAAAAGAAGGTTTAGGGGTGACTTGATAGAGGTGTACAAGATGATTAGGGGTTTAGATAGGGTTGACCATGAGAACCTTTTTCCACGTATTACGAGGGGGCATAGCTTTAAATTAAGGGGTGGTAGGTATAGGACTGATGTTAGGGGCAGATTCTTTACTCAGCGAGTCGTGAGTTCATGGAATGCCCTGTCAGTAACAGTGGTGGACTCTCCCTCTTTATGGGCATTTAAACGGGCTTTGGATAGGCATATGGAGGAAAGTGGGCTAGTGTAGGTTAGGTGGGCTTGGATCGGCGCAACATCGAGGGCCGAAGGGCCTGTACTGCACTGTATTTTTCTATGTTCTATAATAAAAACAGCAGGTTTTCAACTACTTTGAAATTAGATATCATTCTGACATCACCAGTCATGAAATCTCCAAGACAAAAAAGGAAAAATATTAAACCTATTCAAGGAAAATCCATTTTTCATGCAATCAAGGACCTTCGTTTTGCTTATTTTTCTTGGCCTCCCTATCCCCACGCATTGTCTCATTCAAAAGCTGTAATATTTTCAGACTTTTCCCAATTCTGCTGAAAATCCATTGACCTGGAATGTTGGACTGGGGAATAGAAAGTTCTGGATACATTTAAAAATGTGATGTAGGAACCAGATGAAGAGGTCCTGCCCCTATTTCATTCCGTCAAATTTTAGTTAAAATTCATCAAAGCCATTTGAACTTCATGCTGAGTTCAAACAAACAATTTTGGTTGTTCCAAGAACCTTAATCCAGCATATGTGTAATTATTTCATGTAGTGAACTTGATGCTCTTGACGGGCAGATAAAATAAGCTGAAGTGTTATGATTTTTTAAAACTTCCATACTCTTTAAACTTGGAAAAAAAACTTAAGCTGTTCATGAGAATAAAAAAAATCTGCTGGACAGCTTTTATGGTCAAGCCATCTGGTATAGGTTAGGAAAAAACATGGCTATCTGTTCCACAGTTTCAATGACGTTATTTAGCTTCTGTTATATAGGGCACTGGTGAGACCACATATGGAATATTGTGTACAGTCTTAATCATCTTATTTAAAGAAGGCCGTAAATGCATAGTAAGCATTTCACAAAAGGTTTACCGGACTAATACCTGAAATGAGCAGGTTGTTGATCAGGAAAAGTTGGACACACTAACCATGTATTGTGAAGAGCAAGAAGTGACTTGATTGAAACATATCAGAACCTAAGGAGTCTTGTCAAAGTAGATGTAGAGAGATGTTTTTTCTTATAGGAGAATCTAGAACTAGGGGTCACTGTTTAAAAATAAGGATCACCAATTTAAGACAGATGAGGCAAAATTTTATTCTTATAGATGGTTTTTACTGTTTGAAAATCTATTCTTGAAAAAGTGATTGAAACTGAGTCTTTGAATATTTTTAAAGCAAAGATATATTCTTGGTAATAAATAGTGTGAGCTTACTAATTACTATTTCTAACTTATATTTTAAACTCTGTAAAGTAATTCAACTACTTTTTATTTCTCTTTGTTCAAGATTTGTACTTAGGTACTTGTACCTAAGATGATGCCATAAGACATTGTAAAAGCTTTTCACTGTACTTCTACAATGGAGTACATGTGACAATAAAAGAATGTTCTATTCTATTATATAACAGGGTAGACAGATTGTAGATTTGAGCTTACAATTAGATCAGCCATGATCTTATTAAATGACAGAGCAGTCTTGAAAAGCTGAACACCTGCTCCTTGTTCATATGTCCATGTGTTCATTTCCGGTATTTTGCTTTTATTTCAAGGAAAATAACATTTGAATATTCTTCTTCTATCCCCAAGGCAATCAAAAGCTATTTTCAGAAGATAAAAATAACCCAACATCCTACCTTCTGAATACAGCTCTATCAGCTTCTTCCAGAAACATGTCCAGTTCCCTTATGAGCATTTACTATAAACCAGTAGCACCTGCTAATGCCAGCAGCATTTTCCAAAAGGCAAATAACCCTCTGGGAAAAGAAGAATCTCCTGACATCTGATGTAAAGCTATATTTACGTAATTTGTATGCACGTACTCTTTATTTCTACCTGACTTATCTAATTCAAATAACCCATCCAGATGAACATTCTTCTAGAATAAAACAAACTAAGACCCTGAACGCATTGTGATAGCTTAGGATTTTCAAGTTAGTTATTAGTGAATTCCTAAGAATCTTTTCCAGCATCTTCAAGCATGTGAGAGAATGGACACCGTATTCCACATAGGAATTAACTAAGGTCTAGTATACAGAACACGGTAGTGCTCTTATCTGCTTCATTTTAAACAAGTAGTTTAAGATGAATTGTTGTTGCCACTGGCTCTCATCACTAGTTGTGCACACTTGGAGACTCTGTAACATCCATGTCTCTGCCTCGGAGGTATGGAAGTAAATTATTCAGTGTCTTGAGCCTTTGGCACCATTCAAGTAGATGATGGCTGATCAAATCCAGCTGCTTACCATTATACTGAACTTCTTGGTGTTGGTATCATTGCCTGATTTCACTCCTATATATAACATTTGACTTGTCCTGTGTTCATTCATCATATGAAATAGTTTATCTTTATCTGCTGTAAACTAAACATAGAGTAAAAAATGAGGTCTGCAGATGCTGGAGATCACAGCTGAAAATGTGTTGCTGGTCAAAGCACAGCAGGCCAGGCAGCATCTCAGGAATAGGGAATTCGACGTTTCGAGCATAAGCCCTTCATCAGGAATGAGAGAGAGTAGCCAAGCAGGCTAAGATAAAAGGTAGGGAGGAGGGACTTGGGGGAGGGGCGATGGAGGTGGGATAGGTGGAAGGAGGTCAAGGTGAGGGTGATAGGCCGGAGTGAGGTGGGGGCGGAGAGGTCAGGAAGGAGGGCGGTGCTGAGTTGAGGGAACCGACTGAGACAAGGTGGGGGGAGGGGAAATGAGGAAACTGGAGAAATCTGAATTCATACCTTGTGGTTGGAGGGTTCCCAGGCGGAAGATGAGGCGCACCTCCTCCAGCCGTCGTGTTGTTATGTTCTGCCGGTGGAGGAGTCCAAGGACCTGCATGTCCTCGGTGGAGTGGGAGGGAGAGTTAAAGTGTTGAGCCACGGGGTGGTTGGGTTGGTTGGTCCGGGCGGCCCAGAGGTGTTCTCTGAAGCATTCCGCAAGTAAGCGGCCTGTCTCCCCAATATAGAGGAGGCCACATCGGGTGCAGCGGATGCAATAGATGATGTGTGTGGAGGTACAGGTGAACTTGTGGCGGATATGGAAGGATCCCTTGGGGCCTTGGAGGGAAGTACTTTCCCCTGCGACCGCAGGAAATGTAACTTTCCCCTGCGACCGCAGGAAATGTAACTTTCCCCTGCGACTGCAGGAAATGTCAAACTTGCGCCCACACCTCCACACTCACTTCCCTCCAAGGCCCCAAGGGATCCTTCCATATCCGCCACAAGTTCACCTGTACCTCCACACACATCATCTATTGCATCCGCTGCACCCGATGTGGCCTCCTCTATATTGGGGAGACAGGCCGCTTACTTGCGGAACGCTTCAGAGAACACCTCTGGGCCGCCCGGACCAACCAACCCAACCACCCCGTGGCTCAACACTTTAACTCTCCCTCCCACTCCACCGAGGACATGCAGGTCCTTGGACTCCTCCACCGGCAGAACATAACAACACGACGGCTGGAGGAGGAGCGCCTCATCTTCCGCCTGGGAACCCTCCAACCACAAGGTATGAATTCAGATTTCTCCAGTTTCCTCATTTCCCCTCCCCCCACCTTGTCTCAGTCGGTTCCCTCAACTCAGCACCGCCCTCCTAACCTGCAATCCTCTTCCTGACCTCTCTGCCCCCACCCCACTCCGGCCTATCACCCTCACCTTGACCTCCTTCCACCTATCCCACCTCCATCGCCCCTCCCCCAAGTCCCTCCTCCCTACCTTTTATCTTAGCCTGCTTGGCTACTCTCTCTCATTCCTGATGAAGGGCTTATGCTCGAAACGTCGAATTCCCTATTCCTGAGATGCTGCCTGGCCTGCTGTGCTTTGACCAGCAACACATTTTCAGCTGTAAACTAAACATAATAAAATAAACCAGTAATAATATAATATATAATACTAACATGGAAATTTTATTAGGGATAGGTTGGCCTTGGCAATAATGCTGAAATCCCAAAAAGGAAATTTTATAAAAGAATACAGTGACATATCCCTCTTTGTGTTTTTATTCAGCACAAGAAATGTAGTTTTTATTTTCATAAATCAATGTATCTTTAATAATATGAAGATAGATAATAACTCTCAAAGGCAATAGAGCAGTAAAGTTCCATTCTCAGATTGGATTAAAATTTGGAATTTTTGTTGCAAGTTTAAAGAAACTTTACACATACAGTAAGAAATCTGCATCAGAAATAAATTTTTGTTATTTAGTTCAACTTACAGCTTTCAATGCTGTAAAGATATTTTAACATGGAAACTTTTCATTTTAGGAGATAAGGAGCTCATGTAAGTCATTAGGGACAAATGGAATGGTGTATGGGACCAAATGTAGAATGAGTTAGAGATAGTTGCGTTTCAGCCAGGCTAGAATTCACAGCAGATAGGAGATGGGATACAAAAAGAGAATCTTTGGAATAATGATAACAGGTGCACTTGAGGATTTCAGTGGTGGCAAGTTTGAACTAGGAGGAAAGCTGACTCATGTTGTAGAGGTAGAAATGAAGTAGTTAATGAAATGATATAGGAAAATTAAGAAAGAAGATATCTTGCATTTAAAATAATGCATTTGACAACTAATATACTGTAATACCTCTGAAATGTAGTCCCTGATGAAATGTAGTCCCTGATGAAATGTAGTGAAATTTGTGCACAGAAAGGATTCACAAACAGCTAATGGCCAAATAAATTGTTTGAGCTTCAAAGTTATGAGAAATGTATTCTCTATTAAGCATACAACTAGTTTGATTTAAAACTCAAATATGTTATTTTCTACTTTAATTCACATGTACATTTACTGTTTAAATTTTCTGGTCATTCAAACCATAAAATGAGTCTTAGTTCACTGTTAATGTCAAACCAATTAAATTATTTTACATGGATTGGTTAGAAGATAAATGTTTACCAGGACTCCAGGAAATCTCTCCTTTTTTTGCCTCCGAGTAGTCAAGTGATTACACACCATGATATCTAGATCATCTAAGATAATGAATCATGTTTTGTAGATTACTTCAGCCACAGATTTTACTGGATGCACATAAAGGATCCTCCTTATCTTTGAGATACAGTAAAGGAACTTTTACTCTGAAATATAATGTACACTTTATATGTCAAGCAAGTTTACTAAAAAAGTAAACAAAAATTTAATAACAGGAAATAGCACTTGCAGTAATTTTGCATTAAAACAACCAAGTAAGGAAGAGAAAAAAAATGTTCATAACTGATGGTCATAATTAAGTTCTGTTTTTATGCAATTGCTCTTGAAACACTTTCTTCATCAATTATGAAAAGTTGTCTATGTTAGATTTTCCTCTTTAGAGGTATTAGGAGAAAGTGAGGACTGCAGATGCTGGAGATCAGAGTTGAAAAGTGTGGCACTGGAAAAGTAGAGAATCAACATTTCGGGCATAAGCCCTTCATCAGGATTGTCATTCCTGATGAAGGACTTATGCCTAAAACATTGATTTTCCTCTTCCTCGGATGCTGCCTGACCAGCTCTGCTTTTCCAGTGCCACTCTTTAAAGATATTAGTCAAGTAGCCTTTCTTCAAAGACTTAAAAGCAAAATTTGTGATTTGAAGTCAGGGACAAAAAATAATCTTCCAATAGTAACCAGACATAAGGAACTAATTACTTAATTTCTTGTTAAATTAAAATGCAATTGTCAACAGCACAATCAGACATATTGGAACAGATCATTTTTATACTTGAATCAAGACTGTCATCTTCACTTCAACCAGTTGGTAACCAACTGAGTGGCAGTTGCAACATTTAATTTAAAGTAGGACATGACTTTGGTGAGTTAAAATTTATTTTTCTTCATTAACAAGTGTTATGACAGAATGAAAGAGAATAAGATCTTTGAGAACAAAAGTCTTACCTGAAACAGTTTAACGTCTTGAGACAGAAATCACCTACCTTATTTTTCTGATACTTTTCTTAATTGGGTATAGTTCATTAAGTTAATTAATAATTCAAATGTGAACTTTTTCAATTACTTCAAATTAAAATCTTGCAAACTTAAGGAAAAACAACATAATTATCTTGCCTGCAATTCGACACATAAGAATTTGGAGTAGAAGGCCATCTAAGACTTAGGTGTGCTGCTAAAAGGTCATGGTTGATCTTTAATCTGTACTCTATTTTCTAACCTGTGCCTATATCCATTATTTCCTTTAGAGCTGAAAGTCTACAATCTTAACCTTCAATATACTCACTTACCAAGCATCCACTGTCCTCTGACCTCTTTCAAGTCCAGAGGTTGCTGAAGAAATAATCCAAGTGATGAATTGTTTTTATACAAATCTGTTCTCAGGGGTAAGTTCTTCAAGCCACACAGAGTTTAAATTTAAAGGAGTCACAAGGAGATCGTCTTGAGTTTAACAAGGACAGGGTTTGCCAGCAGTGCCCAATTCCACACAAGGATTTTTTGAAAACTATTTATATGGTGAGATTTTTCTTAAATTTTAGTCCTAATTGACTATTACTCTTATCCTGAGATAATGACCCCCTAGCTCTCTACAGTCTTCAGCCAGAAAGCAAAAACTGACCCTCAGCATCTAGCCTGTCTTTGCTTCTAAAATATTTATGCATGTTTCAATGAGATAACTTCTTATCCTTTCAAATTCCAGAGATGATAAAATCATTCTACTCAATCTTTCCTCATGGGACAACAATATCATCCCAGGAATCACTTTAGTGAGTCTTTGTTACACCCCCTCTAAAGCAAACGCATCCTTCCTTAGGTACAAAATCCAAAACTATTTCAAATGTATTCTCATAAAATCCTATAAAGATTGCAATAAATTTCCTTAGTGTACTGTCATATTTAAAACCATTTCATTAAAACCATTAATAGATGCCTTCCTTCTGCTTACTGTACCCACGATAGTTTTCTGAAAGTTTCTCAATTTCCGCTGCATATCAACAGCCAATCTTTCATCATTTAAAAAATATGCCTATTTTGCTTTTCCTATCAAAGTGGATAATCTCATTTTCTCAGCATTATACTTTATTTGCCACTCTTCTGCCCAATCTCTTGTTTATATTTTTTCATACTACATTCCCTCCTCCTATCAATTTTCACAATCCATAACCTCCTACAGAAAAGATACAGAAGCCAAAGCTTGCCTACTGCTCCCTCCCCACCGCTGTTTCGGCAGGCTGAAAATCAGAATGACTACTAGTGTTGACAGCTTCAAATAGCATAACAGATTGATATAATTAATTCAAATTGATTCAAGAAATTGACAAGACATTTAGTTCAGTTATGTAGGAAACAACCTTGTCACCTGATGTGAGGTGATCATTTATCTATTTTAATGAAGCTGCATGCCTCAGATTTTAGGATGAGTTTAACATAAATTTTCTGTTTTTCAAATCTATTTCTCATTGAATGAACTATAATTCTCTGGTTTCCATTTTCATGGGATAATTAATCTAGACTACCCTTTCTGATTTGTGTATGTCTGTTTGCATTCCCAAATTACTCTATTCCCTTTACTCTTTTGAAATTAATTGTTTATATAGAGACATAGCCAAATTATTCTTCCTATCAAAAAGTCCTACACGCACCAATCTATATTTAAGTGAATTTGCCAATTGTATGTTTCCTGCATTTTGTCACAGTCTTCCTCTGTACTCACCTCACCTCCCAATTTGGTTTATCTGCATATCCTGACATTGTGCTTCAATTCTAGAGTCCAAATCTTTTAAGTAAATTGTGAACAATTGAATTGAATTTATTGTCAGGTGTACCGAAGCACAGTGAAATGCTTTGTCTTGCAAGCAATACAGGCAGACCACATAGTTAAGTAGCATAGATAGTAAACAATAGGTAAATAATAGCTGTCCCAGCACCAATCCTTGTTGGATATCATTTTCCATTTAGTTACCTTTAAAGGTAAACCTTTTACCTTTAAGCTCGCAATTTTATTCAGGCCCTCAAAGAATTGCTTCTCTCTAGGACAAACTTTAATCGAGAAATAATTGAGTGGTATAAGAAGAGTATTACAACTGTCAATGGGTGATTTTAAGCTGCATATCGACTGGACATGGGTATGGGTAATATGAAACATGAAGAATTTCTAGAGTGTATCAGGGATTATTTGTTACAAAAGTATGTTGCAGATGTTATAAAGTGGAGGTTGACCCCCCCCCCCATCCCCACCACCTTCTAAGACCATCAGACATAGGAGTGGAAGTCCATTCGGCCCATCGAGTCCACTCCACCATTCAATCATGGCTGATGGACATTTCAACTCCACTTACCAGCATTCTCCCCGTAGCCCTTAATTCCTTGTGACATCAAGAATTTATCAATCTCTGCCTTGAAGACATTTAGCGTCCCGGCCTCCACTGCACTCTGCGGCAATGAATGCCCACCACTCTCTGGCTGAAGAAACGTATCCGCATTTCTGTTCTGAATTGACCCCCTCTAAGGCTGTCCTAGTCTCCTCGCCTGACGGAAACAATTTCCTAGCGTCTGCCCTAAGACCTAACATTTAAATACCCAAAGAGGAACACCACACCCTATCATTTGTAAAGAGTGTGAACAATGGTGTAAGCTACTTTTCAGAAACTTCTAGTAGTTAAATAAAACAAATCCCTGACACACTTCAAAAAATCAACAAGTAACAATTTATTTATCTAACTATAACAGTGAACAAATTAACTAAACTATTAACAAACTGAATAAAGCCCTTATAACTACTAACTATTACTGAATAAAACAATATTCTAATGGTTTGATGTTCCAATAAATATAAATCCCACTCATATAACAAAAAATATAATTTATTCTCTCAAATTTACAGCCAGGTCTTCTGGTATGTTTACTGCCTTCTTCCATTGATTCTTCTGTCAGGAATGCCTTCTTCATCATTGATACAGATATTATTTAGATAGTGTTTTCTCTAATATGGTGAGATTAGATTAGATTAGATTACTTACAGTGTGGAAACAGGCCCTTCGACCCAACACACCGACCCGCCGAAGCACAACCCACCCATACCCCTAACCTAACGCTATGGGCAATTTAGCATGGCCAATTCACCTGACCCGCACATCTTTGGACTGTGGGAGGAAACTGGAGCACCCGGAGGAAACCCACACAGACACGGAGAGAACGTGCAAACTCCACACAATTAGTCGCCTGAGTCGGGAATTGAACCCGGGTCTCAGGCGCTGTGAGGCAGCAGTGCTAACCACTGTGCCACCGTGCCGCTCCTAATATATAGATCACTGAGAGAGCTAATTTCTCTCTTGAGAGCTGAGAGATGGGGTCTTTGTCCAATTTCCCCCTTTCTTTTATGTTCTTGATGGTATATCAATATTTCTTCAATTCATTTGGTCCTATGTTGTCAGAACCATTAGATTTAAATTTAGTAGGTTTTTGGTATCTAAATGCCTGGTTCAAATTGACTGGCTAAATTCAAAAACCTGTTATCTTAGTAAGAAAATAGTTGCTTGACCTGCTAACAGTACAGCCTTTCGATACAAATTGTTTTCTGTGGGCGTCGCTGGTTAGGCAGCATTTATTTCCCATCCCTAATTTGCCAAGAAGGCAGTTAAGAGTCAACCATATTGAAGTCTGAAGTCATATGTAGACCAGACCAGGTAAGGATGGCAGGTTTCTTACCTAAAGGACATTAGTGAATCAATTGGGTTTTTGCAACAATTGACAATGGATTCAATATCATCACGCGACTCCTAATTCCAGAATTATTTTTTGTTGAATTCAAATTCTGCTTTCTGCTTGGTGGAATTTGAACACGGGTCCCCAGAACGAGTCTCTGAATTAACACTCAGCCATCGCCTCCCACTGCAGATGCTGGAAACCAGATTCTGGATTAGTGGTGCTGGAAGAGCACAGCAGTTCAGGCAGCATCCAAGGAGCAGCGAAATCAACGTTTTGCCCAAAACGTCGATTTCGCTGCTCCTTGGATGCTGCCTGAACTGCTGTGCTCTTCCAGCACCACTAATCCAGAACCATATTTTAAAGGACCATGCAATGCTTCGCCCATTTTACAATTTAAAATTTTACAAACACCAATTTCTAATGTCCTGCCTCCCAACCTACAATTGCTCTACCAAACTTGGCAACACAGACCAACAACCAGGATCAGGCTATTTTAGATCTAGTATTTTGTAATGATGTGGGATTTATAAGCAGTCCCATACTTAATGGTTCTCCAGGTTTGGGGGGGGCGGAGTTGTCATGGTAGAATCTAAAATTCAGTTTGAGGGACAGCAAATCTCAAACCAATATTGTCAACTTAAATAGGGCAATTATAGAAGCATGAATCCTGTTCACTGGACCCATTTAATCTTGAGGATATTTTTTAAAATGTTTTTATCGCCTAAAGGTAGCTGAGCACAATTTACAGAAAATCCATCTAACTTTTCCTATTCATTCCATATATTTGCACGAATTAACTATTTCAGATTATACCCAGCTCCCTGTATCTATACTATCCTCTTAACGTTGAATTTTATATATTGAAATGGTGTTACCCGTATCCTATCCCAACTATGCTTGTTTAGTCAAGCTCACCACGTCCTGCAGGGCAAGATTCAGTTCAGGGTTAACATTTCAGGTTGACAATCTTCCTTCTTATTCTCGTATTTCCTCACTGCATTAGTCTTGAATGGTCCTCACAAGATACCTCAATGTAGGATGTAATCAACTAATGCAATCTTAACTTTTAAATATAGTTTTGATTATGTTTTCTAAAATTGCTAAGTGATGTAAAATTGCACAAAAATAATAAAATCTTTGAGATGGGGGCAAAATGCACTGGTGGTGGTTTAACATGAGGGTCACCACACCACAGGTAAGGGGAAAAGTTGAGAAAGAGAGTCCTCCGTGGTAACGTCAGCTAGTCTGGCAATTGAACCCATGTAATTGGCATCAGTCTGTATCACAAAACCACTGTTCAGCCAAGTGAACTATAATAACAATAAAAACTCCACTCCTGCAAATATCTGTGAACTACCAACCAGGAACTTAATCCTTGTGCCATAGTTATACTCAGGTCACCAGGTGCCCGGCAGAGACAAAAACAGAAATTTCTGGAAAATCGCTTGCAGCATTTATGGAGAGAAAGCAGAGTTTACATTTCTGGTACAGTGACCCTTCTTCAGAACTGATTTTAGCTAGGAAAAGGTTGGTATATGTTATAAAGATGAAGTGTGGGGAGGGGGGGAGGAGTCAACGATAGGTAAATGTGGAGTCCAGATAGAGAGAGAGAAAAACAATTAAGCAGATAAAAGAATGGGTAAAGGTCAGCCTGGAAGAACCTACTGCTGCTAATGGGGACCATTCATGGTTGGTAATGTGTTTTTTGAGCTGGTAGCCCACCTGATGATAAGGCCTGCTGTGTACATGTTCGGGTAAGAGCAAGGACATGGGAGAAGATGCTCAAGCCCAAATTGCTGAACTTGATATTGAGACCAGAATGCTTCAGGATTCCCAAACGGAAAATGAAGTGCTGTTCTTCCTGCTAGTGCTGAACTTCGCTGGAGCACTGCAGCAAGCCGAGACAGAGATGTTGGCCAGGGAGCATGGTGGTATGTTATAGCGGCATGCAACAGGAAACTCAGGTTCATTTTTGCAGACAGAATTCAGGTGTTATGCAAAGTAGTCACCTAGTCTGCACTTCATCTCCCCAATGTAAGGGAGAACACAATGTGAGCAGCAGATATAGAAGACTAGATTGAGTCAAGTGCAGGTAAATTGCTGCTTCACATGCTAGGTGTGTCTGGGGCCTTGGATAATGAGGAGGCAGGAAGTAAACAGACAGGTGTTACATCTTCTGCAATTGCAAGGGAAGGTACCATGGGACTGTGGTGAGGTGTTGGGAGTGGAGACAAGTAGACCAAGGTGTTACCAATGGAACAATGTCTGCGGAAAGCTGACAAAGGACAGCAGCTAAATGTGTTTCTGGAGATGGCATCCACTGTAGTTGGCGAAAATGGTGGTTAATGATCTTATGGATATGGATGCTGCTGGAACAGTAGGTGAGGACAAAGGGGATTCTATCGCTGTGTGGGAGACAAGACAGAGTGTAAGGGCCAAAGTGCAAGAGAAGGGTCAGACATGGCTGAGGGCCCCTACCAACCACGATGATGAGGAATCCTCAGTTGAGGAATAAGGTGAATGTTTTGGAGACCCCTCGTCAAAGTTAGCATCATTGGAACATGAGTCAGAGATAAACGAAATAGAAGAATGGAATACAGCCTTTACAGGAAGCAGGGTTTGATGATGAATAGCCAGGTAACTGTGGGATTCAATGCATTTGTAGAGAATATTGGTGGCCAGTCAGGGAAGGGAAGGGAGGAGATCCGGCAAGGTGAGAGCAAGGTAGAAATTTTACAGTTTTCCAGTTCCAAATGAGAGAGGGAAGCAACACCAATGATTTCGTTGACATATGAGGAAAGAGTTGTAGGTTAAGACTAGACTAGGATTAGACAAAGAATGTTCCACATACCCCAAGAAGGAAATGCATAATTATGGCCCGTGTGGGACCCATGGCCAGACCTCTGACGTGAAGAAAATGAGATGAATTAAAGGAAAAGTTCAGGACCAGTTTTGCTCAAATCGCTGACCATCCCACGCAGCCGCACTTTAGCTCAGATCGCCGGCCATCCCACGCAGCCGCAGTTGCAGCCAGGAAGCCGGCAGATCAACGCAGTCGCAGTTGTGATCTGGGAGTATGTTACCGTGATTAGGTCGGTCAGGCGGGCGATGCGTCGGCCTCTTGTTGTTATAGAGAGGGACTCTGCTTCGTGGTGAATGTGTTCACGGTGAAGGCCGTTGTGTTGTCTGGCTGAGGGTTGGTGAGTGTCCGTGTCTGCGCCACACACGCCGTGATTATCGCAGAGCTGCAGGAGGCAGAAGAGGGCGCCATGTCCAACCATAGGCCTCAGCTCTGAAATTTATTGTTGAGGCTGTCATTTTCATGGTTTCTCTCTCCCACGCTGATCCCAGACACCCAGGATCTTTGCGGTTTATTCTTTATTCACAATGTTTTTGTTTTTAAAGATGGTTTGTGCCTGTGCATTGATCTTTGATTATTATTGGATTAGGAAAGGGGAGGTGTTTCTTGGGTGTGTGTTTCGTGTTATGTAACTGCGTTTTTTTCCTGAGCGAAAATGCTTTGCCCCTTGAACTCTCCTGGAAATCGCATATTTATTATCCTACCATTTGTAGGTCGACCTTCTTTAAATGTTTTAATGTTCACTGGGTAAACAAAATTCTAGTTGTGTATGATTATAAATGTAATTGTTGGATTTTTTTTAAAGCTACTGAAGATTATTTTAAGTTAGTTTAAAAATGGTGATGAAAGTTAGTAACAATACTAACAATCTAACTAAGATGTTGGGAAGATGTGTTCATACATTGTTACCATTTTCAGCTGCTAAAAAAATTAAAAAAGTCCTTACATCGTAGTTCATTGTTGGAAAAAAATCTGAAAGGGGTCAGAAAATATAAAAATGGGGATAAGTATAATATTGTACATTTTTTTGTTTTCCTCCGCATCATTACACATGCTGGATGAACAGATTTCAATTCTCTATGCTTATTGCGAAGATGTTAATTGATCATTTCCTTTTTTCATATTTTCATTTTGTCAATTGTTTAACTTTCTATTCTGGCTTTGAAATGTACTTGTTTCAATTAATGGAGCAGTGAGTCTTTGTGATCAAAGAAGATTGTCCAGACTTTAATCTCAGGGAAGTGGGGGGAAGAAGCTTGGGATCGCTTTTATGACGGAATGTAGATGTTCTGTAAAATACTCACCCGAGCTGCGTTTTGTCTCCCTAATGTAGAGGAGGCCACATTAATTGCTCCCAACACCTCACCACACCATACCCCCAAGGCACTTCACTATGCAATCGCAGAAGGAGCGATACTTGTTTTTTGCCACCTCCCACTAACGCCAAAGACACATCTTACAGTTGAAGTAGCAATTTACCTGCATTTCATTTAATTTAGTCTACTTTATTTGCTATTCACAATAGTTTTTCTACA
Organism: Hemiscyllium ocellatum; assembly: GCF_020745735.1. Classification (NCBI taxonomy): domain Eukaryota; kingdom Metazoa; phylum Chordata; class Chondrichthyes; order Orectolobiformes; family Hemiscylliidae; genus Hemiscyllium; species Hemiscyllium ocellatum. The sequence continues at coordinate 86,800,500 of NC_083408.1, forward strand.
TCAGGGAGACAAAATACAGTCTGGATGATTGCTTTTCAGAACAGCAATGATGTGTCTGCAAAAATGACCCTCAACTCCTTGCCACTTCTGGACACAACTGTTCTCTCGTTACAGCATTTCTGTCTCAAACTTGTTACTGTAGTCCAGTGAAGCTCAATGCAAGCTGGAGGAGCAACACCTCATCTGCTGCTTGAGCACCTTACAACCCTCAGGACTCAACACCGGGTTTAACAATTTTTAGTGCGTGACCACCCCCTTCCTTGTTTGTTAACCTTTCCCACTACCCCACGTTCTGTCATGAGATGGGACGCTTTTCGTACAGCCAAATCATTTTCAACTATTCATTGTCCCCATTATCATCTATCTAGCTTCTGCTTCTCTGGTTGGCTATCAACAACGTCTTTGTCTGCCTACTGCTTTTTTCGTCTTTCTGGACTCCCTCGCCACCTATCTGCTCAATGCCCATTTGTTCCTCAGCATAAATACTATTTTTTTGGAATTGTTTCTCATTCTTAAGGAGGTTCACAGGACGTGAAATATGTTTTCTCACTACAGATGCTGCTGGACCTACTGAGTTTCCAGCAATTTCTGTGATTATTTATTACCAAGTATGAAATTGTTTTTGAAGAGTAACAATATTAACATCTATATTTCAAATGTATATATTATGTCTGAAAAGACAGTATGTTACTGTTGGTACTGGGTAATTTAGGTTTTAGTTAACTTATGTTTACTGTTCTGAACTACTTTGGAAATTAGCTAGTCAAATTCCGTAGATGAGTAGAGCTTGGCACTGGTACTGTTCATCAATTGATTCAAAGGTAATCGGTTCAAATCCTATTTTAGAGACATGAATGCATAGTCTATCCTGATAATTAAATGTAACACTGAGGAAATACTGTGCTCTCAGAGGTTTCTGTTTGCATTGTCAATGAGCATTAAAATCTCATGGCCATATTTGAAGTATAGGATAGCTCTTCTGGCATCCTGGCCAATATTTATTCCTCAATCAACATCGCAAAAACAAATTAGTTGGTTAATCACCTTTTTGCTATATGTGAGGCCTTTTGTGTATAAATTGGCTATTTTCTCTGACATTACAATACTAACTTATCAAAAGTTATTTAGTTGACTAAGTGCTTTTGGATGCCCTGATATTCTAAACAAAGCCTATGTATGCAAGATGATAAAAAAATGGGCGGCACGGTGGCACAGTGGTTAGCACTGCTGCCTCACAGCACCAGGGACCTGGGTTCAATTCCCGCCTCAGGCGACTGACTGTGTGGAGTTTGCACGTTCTCCCCGTGTCTGCGTGGGTTTCCTCCGGGTGCTCCGGTTTCCTCCCACAGTCCAAAGATGTGCGGATCAGGTGAATTGGCCATGCTAAATTGCCCGTAGTGTTAGGTAAGGGGTAAATGTAGGGGTATGGGTGGGTTGCGCTTCGGCGGGTCGGTGTGGACTTGTTGGGCCGAAGGGCCTGTTTCCACACTGTAAGTAATCTAATTTGTGCATTTGCTGATCAAACCCTCTCCTTCCTGTACTTGCATACTAATTATCTCTTTGCAGTTCTCCTTTCTGGCTGAGTCATCATATTCTATAAATAAACAGGGGCAGTGGTGGGATGGTGGTAATGTCTTTGGACTAGTAATCTAGAGTCCACAAGCTTTCATACCATGTGACCTGGCTAAGAGCTATTTAGATTGTAGTTTAGAATCTATGACAGCCAGTGCCAAGACATAAACTTTGTGACTAATCTTAAATGCTTTGAAGTATTCCTAATCCTAAAATTCCTTAACAAATGTTTGTTTAAATTAGGGTGAGCTTTTAAAAATACAAATAGATTTCCTCCACTTCTAGTTTCCCAGGCAGTGCTTGGTACAAGTAATATCAAGACCAGATTGCTGGAATTCATTGTTTTAAATCTTTGTCAGATTAGCTTCTTATTTAGAACATTACAGTGATATTAGATATTCTGTCTCAGTGTATATTGGTTAAGAGAGTATGCTTTTTTGGAGATGGTTGTCCCTTTCCTATTTCTTCTTGCCTTTATCTTCATCAGTTCCCGGCATGGCAGTAAGTTCCAACTTCCTATTAATCATTTATTCCATACAAGTAAAGCTAAGATTAACACAATATCTCAAAGAACTGTGAATGTTGAAACAAAGACAGAAAGTGCTGTTAAACTTAATAGCTCTGGCATCATCTGTTGAGCCAAAAACATTCTGAAAATGACCATTCTGACAAAGGTCACTTAATGTTTTTCTCTCTCAGATGCTGTCAGACCTATTGCATTTTCTGTTTTTGTGTAAGATTACCAAAACTAGCTTGTTAAAGGACTATCTGATCAAGATAACACTTATTGTGCAATAAATTGCATAGTTCTATTGCTGATGTGAAGTGCCAATGGTTATTACCATGGGGAGGATCAAGAGTGAGGCAGGGGGAGGTTGGTTAGTTCAGTTGGCTGGATCGCCTGTTTACAATGTAGAATATTGCTAACACTGACAGATTTCCATGAGAGCCTTTTCTTCTCAACCCCTCCCCTTGCCTGAGTCATGGTGACCTTGAGGTTAAACCATCACCACTTATCTCTCTTTGAGAGAGCAGTCCTGCTGGTCCATTAGGACCAAGGTGACTCTACCTTTTTATTGTATTGAGAAGTCAAAAATTTACTTTTGCAGTAGTTCTTTTCTTACAATGAGTATGAATAAGTCCAAGGCATTTCTGAATCCAAACTGAATAAATACTGCAAATCCACCCACATTTGTATGGAGCAGTGAATGCACATGTTTAAGAAATGACCATAGAAATGCAGATCCAAAAATAACTCCCAAGTATTTGCATTTGTCCAGTGAAAATATATTTCAACAGTTACTAGTAAGGAAAAGGGTTAAAAAAAACCCAGCAGAGAACAGCTTTTTAAAGATGCTTGAGAAAAGTTATATTGACCTTTAACAATCAAGTTATTTTGTACCACATCCTGTGTAGAATGCTTTTTGCTCATTTCAATAGATGATAGAGTCATGGAGATGCACAGCAAAAAAAAGACCCTTCGGTCTAGCTTGTCTGTGCTGAACAGATATCCTAACCTAATCTAGTCCCATTTGCCAGGATTTGGCCTATATCCCTCTAAACTCTGGGCAGTGGAGGCCCAGTCTCTGGATTCATTTAAGAAAGAGTTGTATAGCGCTCTCAAGGACAGTGGAATCAAGGGTTATGGAGATAAGGGAGGAACAGGATACTGATTAAGGTGCAGGTTCGAAGGGCAGAATGGCCTACTCCTGCACCTGTTGTCTTATTCATATACCCATCCAGATGCTTTATAAATGCTATAATTGTAGCAGCCTCCTCCACTTCCTCTGGCAGCTCATTCCATACATGTACCACCCTCCTTGCGAAAAAGTTGCCCCTTAAGTCTCTTTTTCAATCTTTCCCCTCTCATCTTTAAATCTACGCCATCTCATTTTGGACTCTCCTGCTCTCCCCCTCCCCCACCGCCAGGGAAAAGACCTTGTCAATTTACCCAATCCATACCGCTCATTATTTTATAAACCTCTGTAAGGTCATCCCTCATCCTTTTATGCCTCCAACGCTCCACAGAAAACAGTCCCAGCCTATTCATTCTCTCCCTATAGCTGAAATCCTCCAACCCTGGCAACATGCTTGTAAATCTTTTCTGAACCCTTTCAAGTTTCACAACATCTTTCCCGTAGCAAGGCGACTGTAATTGCGCAAAGTATTCCAAAAGTGGCCTTACCAATGTCCTGTGCAGCCACAACAGGACTTCCTAACTCTTATACTTAATCACTGACCAATAACAGCAAGCATACCAAACACTGCCTTCACCATTCTATGTACCTGCTACTCCACTTTCAAGAAGTTTGGAACCTACACTGCAAGGTATCTTTGTTCAGCAGCACTCCTCAGAACCTTACCATTAAGTATATAAGTCCTGCCATGATTTGCCTTTCCAAAATGCAGCACCTCACATTTATCTAAACTAAACTCCATCTGCCAGTCCTTGGCCCATTTGCTCATCTGATCAAGATCCCTTTGTAATCTGAGGTAACCTTTGATGCTTTTAAAAATAAAACAAGCAGTTGCTGTAAGCGTATATCAGATTTTTCAAAATATAACATTCAAGGGATGTTCCTTTGGAACAGTTCAGGTTAAATGTTATTTAAATTTTGTCACCACTGATGCTTATGAATAAAGAAAGCATGCATCACACTGTTTGTACTGTATTTTCACTGTTGTCTTTACATCAGATTTATATGGTTATGCAGATTAACTGGCAGATTAATATCTAATCAGTTGTCTGAATGAATCACTTTTCTGTACAAATATTTGGATAAGCTGTATTCATTGATAAACTGAAGATGAGCCTGCCTTTCAAATGTGTCTCTTGCTTTAACCTTGTTTGGGAATCTATTTCTTTTCTTTGCTGAAAAGAATTTCTTCTGAGATCCACTTTTCACTAGCTGCTGGTCAACTGTAAGAAAGATTATACTCAAGTACATTCATTCAACAAAACATTCTGTTTACTTTTTCAGTGCTGAGCATATTGGCTGAAAATGGGAGCGTTTCTGGATAAGCCAAAGATGGAAAAGCATAATGCCAGTGGTGCAGGAAATGACCTACATTATGGACTGAGCAGCATGCAAGGTTGGCGAATTGAGATGGAGGATGCACATACAGCTGTCATTGGACTACCACATGGACTGGAAGCATGGTCTTTCTTTGCAGTCTATGATGGGCATGCTGGATCCCAAGTTGCCAGATATTGCTGTGAGCATTTGTTAGATCACATCACCAACACCCAGGATTTCAAAGTTACTGATGGCATGACTGAACCTACGGTTGAGAAAGTAAAAAGTGGAATCCGAACAGGTTTCTTGCAGATAGATGAGCATATGCGAACAATCTCTGAGAAGCGCCATGGTTCAGACAGAAGTGGGTCAACGGCAGTGGGTGTCATGGTTTCACCCAAGCATATTTACTTTATCAACTGTGGAGACTCTCGAGGTTTGCTTTGTAGGAATGGCAAGGTTCATTTCTTCACACAAGATCATAAACCAAGTAACCCACAGGAGAAAGAACGGATCCAGAATGCTGGTGGCTCAGTCATGATTCAGCGTGTGAATGGTTCCCTTGCTGTTTCAAGGGCTCTTGGAGACTTTGATTACAAGTGTGTCCATGGGAAGGGTCCAACAGAGCAGCTTGTCTCACCAGAACCTGAGGTTTATGAAATTGAGAGAACAGCGGATGATCAGTTTATTATCCTAGCGTGTGATGGTATTTGGGATGTCATGGGGAATGAAGAGATCTGTGAATTTGTTAAATCCAGACTAGAAGTTAGCAATGATCTTGAGAAAGTGTGTAACCAGATTGTTGACACGTGCTTGTACAAGGTATATCTGAAGTCCTTCCCATTTTTACTGTATAGGTCATTCTGTTATAATGTGTGTTTCATCAATGCGAATTTGCTGTAACACAATTGACAAATTTGGGATGCTGCTTCCACAGCGAGAACCTTTAAAAATGTGTGTTGTCTGTAATGCAGTTACAGCGCCAACACTTAAGTGCTGTTTCTAAAGCATGATTTTTCTATATCACTGGGTTGTACAAGAATGCAACCATTGCATTATAGAAGAACTAACTTGATCTTTCATTTTTAATCTTTAATCCATTGGTTAAACCAAAGGGCCGAAAATGTGTTGCTGGAAAAGCGCAGCAGATCAGGCAGCATCCAAGGAACAGGAAATTCGATGTTTCGGGCATAAGCCCTTCATCAGGAATCATTCCTGATGAAGGGCTTATGCCCGAAACATCGAATTTCCTGTACCTTGGATGCTGCCTGACCTGCTGCGCTTTTCCAGCAACACATTTTCAGCTCTGATCTCCAGCATCTGCAGACCTCACTTTCTCCTAAACCAAAGGGCCACCAAGTGAAGCATATTGTTACCCTGCAGTCTTAAATTACATCATCTTCTATGCAAGTAACCCAGTTAGTATTATGTTGTATATACTAGCAAAGTTCTGGTTGCAATTTCATATGTAGCTGTATTCTCCCTAGTCTGGCTGTGTGCTAATTAAGAGTACTGGCTAGATAACATCAGGACTAGGTCGCTAAAATTACTTCTTGGCCTACTGCTAAGCCTTTAAGAAAGGATCCATAATTTCTTTTGAAATAACCTCAAAATTAATTTGAATTTTTCTGAACATCTGTGAATATAGATTTTGGGTCTAGTAGCGTAACATGTTGGAGTACCTTGTGTTAGTATGTAGTGAGTGTGAATGTGAAGGCATTCTTTTTCAACCAGCAAGTTTGGAGCTTGGACTGGTCATTCATGGGAGATATTGTGCAGATTTCTGACTCGAGGAATGGAAGAAAAATGCTAATTGTTGTTGAAGGCTATCTCACAGTGTTGTATTTCTTCATGGAGCTGCAGATTCATATGACTTGATTTTATTTATAAAATAAGATTTCAAAAAGCTATAGTTGATAAATAGTTACATTTACATTGGGATGATCGCCAAGACTTTCTATGGGCTGTGCTCGAACTTAATGTTGTTACCTATTGCGCTTATCATACTGAAAATGGAATATTTAATTAGTTATCCTACTAATAGACTGCAAATCTTATTTGAACTGGAATTGGTTGTAGCTAATGTAGGATTTCAGCCAGTAAACCAGTGTGTTGCTTTAAAACTTTTAAACAAAGACTTGATCTTGAAGAGGTAATATACCTGTAGTAGAATAAAAGTCAGTAAAGCTCGATGGAGTCTATTCAGCACACTGATCCTGTGCTATCCCATCTGTAGTACAATCTGGTCAATCCTGGTCACTCACTGTATCCTTGCATCCTACTAGTTTATTTCTCTTGAGTATGTATTCAATCTAGTTTTAAAATTATTCATCATCTCTTAAACCATACCTCCAAGTATGTTGTTAAAGATTATTGCCACACCCTGCATAAAGATAGTAGTTTCTCTCATTCCCTTTAGCGTCTCTTACCCAGAACTTTAAGCTAGTGTTCCTTAATATATGTACCTGTTAGGAACAGTTTTCTTTGTCTTTCATTCTTAAACGTGTCATAATCTTGTACACCTTTAACATATCTCCTTCAACCTCCTTTGCTCAATGGAAAACAGCTGCAGTTATTTGTTATTTCATGTCAGCTTAGAATGGATCAAGATGTTACTCACATACCTCTAAGCATGGTTTAAGGAGAGATGATGAATAATTTTAAAATTAGATTGAATGCATACTCTCGAGAAATAAATTACGAGGATGCAAGGATACAGTGAATGACCAGGATTGACCAGATTGTGCTACAGATGGGATGGTGCAGGATCATCAAAGCAAACAAAATCTTTGTTATGTCTTTAATTTTTGATTTAGAAATCCATAAACTAAGTTTCAGCCATCTTTTCAAAAAAAATTGTAAATTTAGTGAAGACAGTGATACATTAAAGTAAAGAACTTGCAAGTGCTTTAGGAAAATACTGCAGAAATGTGAAATTTGATATTAAAATGAGAAGATGGAAATGGCCAGTGAGTCAGACACTATGTCTTGAAGGAAAGTTACCGTTTCAAATTTCATCAGGACTTTGAGTTTTTAATATCTTTAAGGTAGAATTAGCTCCTTGATTAATTGTGGTGTCAAATGATATTGGGTAGGCTGGTAAGTGGAGTTGAAACCACAATTTGATCAGCCATGATCTTTTCGTGACAGAACAGGCTCGATGCACCGAATGGTTTACTCCATCTCTTTTGCCTGTTCATTATATATGCAGACAACTGAGCCATGCTGGAGTGTCATTTAAACCAGCAAACCTCTATATTGGCAAGAGTGATACCATTGAATCAGTACGATATTAAATGCTTATAGTCTGAGTGCCATATGGTTAGTGTAATTTTAGGATTCATAGTAAACATGCCAACTTATATTCAAGCATTGTGAACTATTCAAACATTGTGAAATTGCATTCCTCATTTTAGTGCAAAGAATTTTTTTCATTACTGCCAAAAGCAAAGGCTTATTAGAAATGCCCAGAAGTTTGAGAGAAGGAAAGACTGATTTAAAAAAAAAGTTGAATTTGAACAATTGTAATATTAAAGTAACAGGGGAGACTTAAGCAAAGTAAATAAGATATGGGTGAACAACATAGTAGATTGACAAAAGATTGAGTAAAGGATAAAGATGAGAATTGAATATAGAAATTAGCGTTAGTGGAAGAAAAGGATAAGAAGCTATCCATTGTAGTTCTCTTTAGTCTGTCTTCAAATGCTGGTTGAAGTTGTTAGTCTTGGCTGGTAAATATTTGGACTTGGTAATTTGCTTTATATAGAACAAGCATTACCTTTCAAAGATCCTATCACTTTAAATGTTTTGTTTTACTAATTTGAGTGCTATGTATAGTCCACATGTAAAACTGTGAAAACTGAGTATTAATATTTCTGCCCTTCTGCGTATTTGCTGACTATTATAAATTACTACATTTACATTTAAAAATTGAAACTGCCTGCTCAAATGTAGCACAGCTAAATGTGACTGGAGAAGTTTATAATGAATAAAAAAAATAGAAAGCATCAATTTAAATGGCACTACATCATGTTTGATTCATGCGGTCCAATAAGTTTGCATCCTTCAATTCCAGTTCATCTGAAGGCTGCAGTTAGTGTTACCCACTCAGGTAACTTCATGATAGATTGACTGGCATTCTTTAAATTTACAGCAGCTGATATACTAAAGGCTAGGTGGGTTAGCTATGGTAAATGGGTGGTAACAGAGAAAGGTTTGGAGGTTGGTTTTAGGTGGGATGCTTTTTGGAGGGTTGGTGCAGACTCGATAGGTCAAATGGCCTCTTTCTGCACTGTAGGACTTCTGTGACTGTATGTTTATTTTTTAAAACTTTCATTTTTGCAAAACATAATGGGAATAACTGGGTTCCTGGTTGTTTTCCCAAAACTCCCCAGAATTTTCTTATTCTTTATGAATATTTGTTCCTCTATATTTTAATATTAGCAAAGGTCTTCATTATGAGCATAAAGCACATATTGAAGGGAAACTTGCCTTCTACCTGAACTTCCAGCAAAAATAGACAAAAACCCTTCATGCACAGATATTGAATTGCAACTTGCTATAAATCTTGCAATTAGTGTTTTTATAAAAAAAAAGTATATGACTAACAGTATTTTCTCCCCCTCAAACAGGGGAGTCGAGACAACATGAGTGTCGTGTTGATTTGCTTTCCAAATGCACCAAAGGTATCACCTGAAGCAGTGAAGAGAGAGGCTGAGCTGGACAACTATCTGGAGAACAAAGTGGAAGGTGGAGCATCTAAAAAAACACTTGCTACTAAGTAATATAGTTTAAATTAAAGTGTTAACCCTCTAAGTTCATTAACGTGAACTAGCCAACTAAATTCTATAAATCTTTAACTTCAAGGAGCAACTGAAGATAAGTGATTCTGTCTTTCATTACACTTAATGGATATGATGTCTAATATCTGAGATTTTGTTACAGTGGTATAGTTTTAAAATTGTACTTTTATATAAAAACAAAATCTCCTGTAGTCATAATTACAAGTCTGAGCTTAGAGGGGTAACTTCTAAAAAACAAACTGTCCTTTCAGTTACATATCTTGTAGCATATGTTATAGATTAATCTTTGCTCTTGACATTTTGGCTGTGGGGACCACACCACTTGCAGGACAACCAACTCCCAATAATTCTAATGTGCAAGGTTATGTGCCAATGTGCATTGTTAAATTAACTACAGGAAACTACAATGCTGCTACTTTGATGATTTGTTGGTTGTTTGTTAGAGTTTTTTTCTTGAAAATAGCCTTTATAAAGTGTAGCTCTGCACAGGAATTGTCACTGTTTCGGTTCTGCCAGCCAAAAAAATGGAATTGTCACTTGTTTGTCTATATACTGTATAAGTCTATAGTGGAATGTTGTACGAAGTTGAAACAGAATATCCTCTGTGATGGAAGTTTATGAATTAAGGTGTCCTGGGTATAAGTCTACCATTTCAAAAAAGGTTTATATTTCTATTTTAAGTTTTCAAGAGTTCAAGTTATATGCAATATCTACAATCTACAAATCTACAATTTGTTCAGCTAGACAGTAATAAGGAATAACTGTAAACAATATTTATCCACAGTTAATTATCCCAATACTACTTTATGAAGAATATTGAAAAGATACCATTTGGAACTGAATCTTAACTATGCTTACACCTCATGGATTCACTACCCACAGATCCACATAATTGCAAATTGGCCCCAGACCCAATTTGTTTTTTTTCCTCTCTTCCCTAATTGACTGGTTGTCGCAGATTATGTGATCATTCATGTAGATCGGGATTGTGGATAACAGGGATTTGCTATATTAAAAGTGCAATCAAAAATGTATAAGTTCAGGCTATCTGATAGCTGCAATAAAATTTCAGATTACTAGATTTAAATCCTAGTCTGTACTGTTTTCCCACTAGGTTGTGCATAACATGCACAATTGAAGGGAAGACAAAGCAGGTGTGGAGGTACCTGCACAACTTAGATTGCTATGGTTGTGATATGTAGGTTATCTCAGTCTTCTCAAAGGCATCTTGGGATGGACATTAAATTCCAGCCCTGCCACTAATGTTCATATCTAATGAAACTTAAAATAATTTTTAAAAATAATGAGACATTGTGCCCTTAAAAGCTTTTTATAAAGGTTAATATGAAATATGTTAAATATGAAATCTGCAACCATGAGTCTGTGAGGTTATCCTACTTAGTACATAGCTGCCTTGAGATTATAAATGAAATAGGAGCTATGACAATACGTGACAGTAGTGTACCAATTCTACAGCACACTACAATCTGATGTGCTGTAGCAAAAATGGAGCTTCAGGTCTGAATTTGTCCCTCAGTTGATGCCTGTATAAGTCTATAGTTAGGATTATGTTGACATCAATTCAGGTTGTACATATCAGCCTAATAAGGGAGTACATCAAAGGTCAAATTTCCCACAGTTTGAGGCCCAAATCTGATTTCTGAAACTTGCCTCAGGGTTGTTAGATGTCATTCAGTGAATAAAACTATCTGAACATTTGAGAATGGTTAATATTTGTGTTGTTGGTCTAGTTTAGTGAAAATACAATTAACATATATGTATGCGCAAGCCATATTCAATTTTTGTAAGTATTCAGTTTTTACAATGTATGCATCAATTTTTTGGAGATGTTATTTTCATCTTGAAGTGTGTTGGCAGTGTTATCTCTACGTTGCAATCCCTGTTACTAAATTTTATACGTTACATTCCAAGTGACTATTATTTTCCTTCTTAATACAATGAAGAATGCTATTTTATTTATTGAATAGAAAATAAGCCTATTTGAATTATGGGAGGCTGGTGTATTTGGAGTCGCTGGGATCTGTCATTTTTAATATACCTGGTGAAGGCCTTAAGTGAAGCAATAATGAACAAAGGTGTATATTGAAAAATGATGCACAACAAATAATGTATTATTTGAAGTAATATCAAATGTTTGCTAATAGCTGGATTACCTTCTGATAAACTATTGCACACCAGCAATAACACATTTTAATTGATTTAATGCTATTACATTATGACTGACTTTTATCTTGAAATACTAACTTTGCTTAATTTCATGATGAATCCGTCTCTCTTATATTCTGGAAAATGTTTTTAAATGTTTCATGCTACAGTTATACAGTAATCTGGTCCCCAGAAACTGTAAGACCACAAGGTGTAAGAGCAATCTATTCACCCCATGAAATCTGCTCTGCAATTTACTTAGATCATGGCTGATCTGCTAATACTCAACTCCATGTTCCTGCCATTTCCCCATAACCCTCTGTAACCTGATTTGGCAATTTAATGTTTTCACATTATCTTGACTATACCTTCTCCTGCTTCAAAAATTCAGTATTTGAAAATCTGTGTGGAGGAACAGAATTCAAACCCTTTTCATTTTGTATGAGTTTAATGTAAACAGTACACCATTTTAGTTTTGCCTTCATTTTAGAGAAGGTTTATAAATGGAAAATTGATGCCAACATTCCTGTGCTTCCTAGTTGTCTACTTTTTTTTAAATAAGAAATTTTCTTTGTGTTAATTACTTTCACCCTGCCTTCACCTCCATCCCGCTCCCCAGGGTGAGAATAGTGGGAATGATTTGTATTCAGTAAACTATTAGGATTTTAAGACAGTGAAAGGCATTATGTAAGCTTTGCAGTAGGTGATTTTAAAAGCATTTTTTTACCATAGTAGTGGTCCTTCAGATAACATTGTAACAAACAATTGGTTAGCTCCCTACAGATAGATTGGTACAATGGACATACATATAGGAATAAACTAAATGATGATTAATTACTAAAATTCATGCCTGTTATTACTGAGCTTCGTTCTGTGAAAGTACCTTTTGATTGCTCTTGCCTGTGACTGGTAAAGGCCGTTTATTTTGACTTGATTGCAGAAGAAAGGATGACGTTCTAAGTTTATCAACTTGTTGGCATTTTTATCTCTGCATTTTAGTCAAATTAGAACTGTAAGAAGGGTGTTTAAGGAAATATTTTGTGACAAAAGGTATTAATGTAATGCAGTCATTGCTTAATGTTTGCACACAAACTTTAGTGTCACAATTATCTGATATGCATAATATTGAGTAGTTTAGTTATGGTTTATAATATATGGGTAGCAAGTGGCTGTAAATCTTTTATTTTTGTATAGTAAATTATATATAGGATGATTAAAATTCAACATACTGATGTAGATAATATGTTAGCCATATTTATGAAGATATGTTGAACGCTTCTAATAAAATCATTTACTGAATCAATTCTGACATCTTTGATTTTTTCATTTGGCTAAATCTTAAGAAGTATTTATGGACAATTTCACTAAATTTGTTCTGCTGTCAGTTAGTTTCAATTAGAGTTCAAGTCTTCAGATTGTTCCCAAATTACAAATATATTTTTTCTTTTTATTTATGTTGTTCTTCATGTTAAGTATGGACTAATGATACTTTTCAATCTAAAACATTGCAATACAGTATTTAAAATGTTAATTAACCATTTGTTCTCTATGCACAGATATGAACAGAAGTAAAATATTTTTCTGACTGACAGAATGTTCCACTGTTACACTTATCCAGATGATGCTTGTTAAACAAGAGTATTGCTATTATAGTTAGCTCATGCAAAACTACATTAAATTCCATTTTGGCATGATGGGTTCACATTTCATAGTTGCTGTTTATGTTTTAGTATATACATTTCTGAAGTTCTGTTATATGCATACAACTTTGATATGCATGTCCCACTGACCTGGAAGTCCTTCTGATTCCCCAGAAATCTTTGAGAAGCAGGGTGCTGAGGGGGTACCGGGTCTAGTCCAGGTGATGCGTGCTTTGTCGTCGGAGAGCATCCCAAACCTCCCACCAGGAGGTGAACTAGCCAGCAAGTGAGTGTATAATGTGTGGAAATAATCTTTAACTAAAAATCTAATTGCACTGTTGAAAGGATCTTTAAAGGGGGCTGCTAATCACCTGCAATTATGTCTTATTTTTCCCCCAGCACAACACTTGGCTCTTTAAATGACTTTTGTTTAACAGTAAGAATGGACATTATTCCTAGAGCCAAGAGAATAAACTTTGACTCAGCATTTCAGTACAACATCTTTGTTGAAAAGTGGTGATGAATAAATTGTAGGTGGTATGAAAACATTAGACAATTTATGTTGATTGGATGATCTAAGTAGTTATGTTTCATACATAGTGATTAACAGTCCCATTTTAACCCTTTGCAGTGCAAAATGAAATTGTTTTTTATTTTTGTTGATGCTGAAATTTGTAGATGCTAGAAAATAAACAATTGGTACTTAAAATGTGAAAATAAAACAGACTAGTATACGCAAATATGCCAGGCAGAACGCGTAAATTTTGACTGTTGGGTGATTTTGATCCGATGTACCCTTAAAATTGGGAATTATGATTTTAAAACTGCAGTGTCCTTTTTTTTGTTTTTTGCTTCTTGAATTGTATTGAATGCTGTTAAATTAAACCTATTGTTTGTCTTCATAAATATGTTTTTTTGGCATTTAAGTTCCATGTGCAATTTTGTTCACAAGACCACACAATTCATATTCAAATGGCATAAAATTCAATCGAAGGTATGAAAAAGATACTGCGGGTATTTAAATGAGATTTTTGCCTGGTTATGGTTGGTTGCTAGTCTTGTTTCTGTTTGAAAAATGTATTTGTCACCCTTGATTAATAGTAAAGTATAAATATACTTTAACGTAACTAAAGCAGTACATTTTTTTGTACAAGTTTTTCAAAATTGTGTAATTATATTTCTAATGCAGTCAGGAAATTCCTGACATTGCCACGCTGGACGATGAAATGGCCTAGAGTGAAAGGTTATCACTTTTCAATTTTTCGCTCACTCAGTGAAAAAATTTCAGAGAAGTAAGATGTAGCACAACACTAAACTTGAATTTAGGAAAGAAAGTTTCAAAGCAATCCGTCAATAATTAAGTGACTGATTTTAAAACATGACCATTAAAACTTGCTAAACACCAGAGTTAACTAATCATTGTTTTTGCATTTTTGGTTAGGAAGCAGAGCTAGAGAGAGAAAAAGACTAGGCTCCAACTCCTGGATATCAAGAATTGGTTGGAGATTGGTCCGGGGGGGCGGGGTGGGGAGTTGGTGGGGGAGCTAAGGAGTTAGATTTAACTAACGCTGAAATTGGTTCGTCTCTTGTGGTACACACTTCAAATTGGCCTTCACAGAATTCATAGGAAGGCTGGACGTTTCAACCTGAAATTTCCTCCTCCATTAGCATTTTTGGAAAAGGAAGAGGCAAGGTTGGGTGTGTATTTGCCTCTCTGTTATTCTGTAGGTTCACATACACACATTGTCGCATGCATACTCCACACCCCTTCTTCTTCCCCCCCCCCCCCCCCCCTTCTCCCCCACCACCACGCGCACATGCACGCACATGCACACTCTCACACACACACACACGTGGATTCTGTCCCTTCCTCCCAGCTCTGTGCACTGTTATGTAACATCAGCTAGGGTATAGGTCATGATTTGTAGAAGGTGGAAACCAGGCTGAAAGAGAATTAAATAATTAAGATTATAGTTGAGCAAAATCATGAATCAGAGTTTTGGCAGCACGTGAGTGAGCTGTAGGTGAAGCTGAGCCACAGCTCAGCTGGAATTGGCAGTATCATGGAGTCAAAGTAGGTGATCTTAGTGATGAAGTGGCTGTGTCATGAGAAATTTAAACCCTTGTCGATTTAACAGCAAGGTTGCAAGTGGTCTGCTTCGGCCTTATGTTTGCCAGGGCGAGGGGTCGAGTCAGTTGAGAGAGAATCAAGCTTAGGATGGGAACTGAAGACAATGACTTTGGACTCCAAATATTTGACATTTCTGCTCATCCAGTATTCTATGTTGAGCAAGCAGTTTTACAATTTAGAGACAGTGGAAGAGCCAAGTTAAGTGAACATGAGGTAGAGATTTTTTTTCTGTGGTTTTGCACTTCAGATGATGTCTCTGATCAGCAGCAAATAATTGAGAAATGGGCAGGGCTAGAAATAGATTTTTGAAGCACCCCAGAGTTAAAGAAGTTGGAAGTGAAGCCATTGCAGATGATTCTATGGCTATATAGGGATTCAGGCAAGCGTAGGCTCACTTAGTTGAACAAATGTAGATTTGGCAAATATTCAATAAAACAATACTTCAGTTTAAATTCAGATGTATTTTTAAATTGAAAAATAGTGTTATAAAGTAAAAATGACTTCAGTAAAACAGCTTGTGCTATAAATCCAAATGATGCTTGTTTGAACGAACTATGCTGAAAACCAGTTTTCCTTTGTCTGTCAGTTTTGCAGAGCACTTAAACATAAGCCATAACCCATTGACAACCACCTTACTGTTGCAATTTATTATGGTTTGTTTTTTAAAAAAGCAATAAAATTCTGAAGTAGATATTGTTTGCCACACAAAGGCAACAAAAATGAAGCCATGCACATCAGTTCTCCCATGGCCAAACAAAAGTAAGTGGCATTTTCATTTGCTGTCGTAATGTTTTTTCACAAACATTTGATAATTCAGTCACCTGGCATTGTATTGTAATTAGTGAATGACTTTGCAATGTGAATTTTCAAAAACTGCTCTTACTAGTAAAGAGCCATCTAAAACTACTTAAATGTTGCATACTTACAGTTTACTTTAATAATATTAGTATGTGTGAATCAAATGGAGATTTGGATGATCTGTTGAAGCTTTAATGTTAAGAAAAGTTGCCCTAATAGTAACCTGGTAACTATTTGATTGTCATAAAAACCCATCTGGTTCACCGATATCTTTTAGGGAAGGATATCTGCCGTTCTTATCTGGTCTGGCTGCCTTGTAACTCCAAATTTACAATAGTTTGGCTGACTCTTAACTGCTGTTAGGGCATTTAGAGCTGGGCAAATAAATGCTAGTGATGCTCACAACCGTGTGTGAATTATTTTAAAAAAGGTGACCGACACATGTTACAACTTCAGAAGCATTTGAGTATTTATTTTATGTCAATGTCAACTTGAATGTGCAATGAGAAATTAATGTTCCGTTTTAACTTCTGTTTTCATTTTTAGGCAGAGTGTTGTTGAAGCAGTTTACAATAGACTGAGTCCCTACCAGGCTGACGCAGTGAGTAATCACACATTTAATTCAAACGCCTTAATACTCATC
Organism: Hemiscyllium ocellatum; assembly: GCF_020745735.1. Lineage (NCBI taxonomy): Eukaryota > Metazoa > Chordata > Chondrichthyes > Orectolobiformes > Hemiscylliidae > Hemiscyllium > Hemiscyllium ocellatum. The sequence goes on from NC_083408.1 coordinate 86,817,269, forward strand.
ATTTCTATCCCAGAAGATTGTATAGGGTAATTGTATTAGTGAACCTCTTCATCTATGATTAGAACCAATCAATGTCATTATGAGAGAAATGTTTTTTCCTTCAGGCAAAGTTATTTTCAAGCTGAGAGCTTGCTGTTATTAGCAATGACACTTGTATTACAATACATCCTTTTCACATTACCAATTGTCTCGATAAAAAGAAACTGTTAAATGATACAATATTGCAGTACAGAAGGAGGCCATTTTGTGTTCCTGCTCTTTGAAGTAATAATTCAGTTTAGTTCCCCATCCCAGCAATTTTTCCCAAGCCTTGCAAATTATTCTTCAAGTACTTGCCTTTTGAAACTTATGATACAATATGACTTGTTTAACTTTTCAGGTAGTGTTCCAGATCTTTAAAACCTTCTGTGCAAAACAAAATTCTCATTTCCCTTCTGAATCCTTTCCCAATCTGTGATATCCAGCGACAGACATATTTGCTAAAGAAAGAAAGAGCGAGCAAAACCTTTCATTACTTTGAATACCTGTATTTAGTCTCCTTTTTCTACCGTGACATAAAGAATCCCAGATTTCCCAAAATAAATTGTTGAAATGACCCAACAGGACCTCAGCATCTGTGCAGAGTGAAACATAGTTAATGGTATGAGTTGAGTGATTCTTCTTTGAAACTGAGGCTCCACACAAAGTTAAAAATCTCACAACACCAGGTTATAGTCCAACAGGTTTAATTAGAAGCACTAGCTTTCTGAGCACTGCTCCTTTATCAGGTGGTTGTGGAGTATAAGATAGTAAGACACAGAATTTATAGCAAGAGTTTACAGTGTGATGTAACTGAAATTATATACTGGAGAAGACTTGGAAACCAACATGGTCGTTCTAACAGATGAGAGACTTAACAAACAATCCAGGTCTTTTTCAATAAAGTCTCTCATCTGTTAGAACGGCCATGTTGGTTTCCAAGTCTTTTCCAATATATAATTTCAGTTGCATCACACTGTAAACTCTTCTGTGTCTTGCAATCTTATACTCCACAACCACCTGATGAAGGCGCGGTGCTCTGAAAGCTCGTGCATCTAATTAAATCTGTTGGACTATTACCTGAAGTTGTGTGATTTTTTAACAATGTCTTTGGTCTCATTAGTCACCAGTGTGTGGAGATGGTTAAAGATGGAATCTAGTTTACTGAAAGGACCAACATCTTAGAAATATCAAAGCAAAACCACTTCTCCTGCACAATCCCTTCGTGTAATAATTCCTGAAACATGGTTGTTCTCAATCATTCAAGCATTCTTTTGGAAAAATGATTGGTCCAAGATGAGAAATTTCTTCACCAAATGTGCTAAGCCCATGGAATTTCACTACCACAGAAAATGGTTGAGGCAAAAACATTGTTTTAAAGAAGAAGGTAGTTATAGCTGTTAACCCTAAAGAGACCATGGGATTTGGAGGTGGGTAGAAAAGACATCTGCCTTTTACTGCCTTACGTGGCTTAGTATCTTACTTATTTAGGACCACGTCTATGGGCTATTCAGCTTGATGATCAGCCATGATCATATTGAATGGTGGAACAGACTCCAGGGTCGAATCGCCTACTCCTCCTGTCTCCCATGCTTCTATGAAAAAAAAGGCACACTAGAGAACTCTGTTTTATCTTGGCTATTCTATGATTCTATTAAATACTTAAATGCATTTGTCCACATAAACTCCTCTATTAGGTGCAATATTGTACTTAAAATATTATTCTGATGTCTGAGCTTGACTGATTTAGAACAACTGCTAAATTACAGGATGCTAAGAATTCTTCTAAAAGAATATAGCTATTGAAATTACCCTGTTATTTCACTCAGATTGTAATGTTAATTTGTTATTTTCAGAAACCAGTAACAATTGTGATAATTGTGGCCAATTTATTTTTTGAAACACCAGTGTATCTAAACCAAATGTCATAATGGTAACTGTCAAATGATATTCTTCAATCCCTGAACAATTGCCTCATTTGTTTGTTAACACTTGTTTAACTTCATTTTATCACCTCCAAGTAAAAGACCAATTTGACATATTGTGACTTGAATTCTGCCTAACAATCTGATCACTGCAAAGTTTTGCTTTATTTCTCCAATTGACACAAAATATGTTAATTGGTTATGCTGTTCATGTTTTTAATCTACTCTGCCACTATAGGGAGTATAATGTTGATTAATACTGCCTCATATGGAGGCAGCAGGAGCCAGGATGGATGAAAAGTCCAGTCTACCAGCTCCATCTCAAACTTGGTTCATCTTCCCAAGGATGACAAGAATCACCACATCTGCGTGAACATCAGCCAGGCGAGTAGCCTGTTAAAACCCATTGACAAGAATTTTCCAATTGGTTTTCTCAGACCCATAAAACTTGTAGGGCAAATGGGATGGCACAGTGGTTAGCATTGCTGCCTTACAACACAAGGGCCCTGGTTTTGTTTCAGCCTTGGGTGATTGTGCAGAATTTGCATGTTCTCCCTGTGTCTGCGTAGGTTTCCTCCCACAGTCCAAAGGTATGCAGTTTAGATCGATTTGGCTTTGCTAAATTGCCCTGCAAGGAGGTGTATGTTAGGTGGATTAACCATGGTAATTGCGGGGTTACAGGGATGGGGTGAGCCTAGGTCAGATTCTTCTCAGGGGGTCAATGCTGACTCGATGGGTCGAATGGCCTCTATTTGCGCTGTAGGGATTTCTTAATTGTACGATATGGGAATGGGATTAGGCCACTTGGTCCATCAGGTTGTCTCTGTCATTTGATCATGGCTGCAATGTTTCTTAACCCCATCCTTCTTCCTTCTCCCTGTAACCCTTGATTCCTTTAATAACCAAGCCCCTATCGATCTCTGATTAAAATACACTCAGTGATTTGGCCTTTTGTGACAGTAAGTTTCACAGATTAACCACGTTTCTGCTGAAGAAATTCTTCCTGATCTCAGTTCTTCAGTCTGAGATTCTAGTTTCTCCTGTTAGTGGAAACATTTTCTCCAGTCTGTCCAGGCCTCTCGGTACACTACAAGTTTCAATGAGATCCTCTCTGCAACCAATCCTATTAGGCTCTCATCGAGTATAGACCTGCTCCTCATACAGCAAGCCGTTTATCCCTGAGATCATTCTAGTAAACCATCTCTGGACACCGTCCTTAGATACAGCACCCAAAACTGCTCACAGCATTTCAACAGCTCCTGCTGTTATACTCTAGCCCTCTTGAAATGAATGCTAACATTGCATTTCCGAACTGTGAACTGAATCTGCATGTTAACCTTGAGAGAATTCTGAACGAGGACTCCTAAGCCCCTTTGTGTTTCAGATTTCCTAAGCCTGTCCCCATTTAGAAATAGTCTACACCTCTGTTCTTCATACCAAAGTGCATAACCTCTGAGTTTCCCACATTGTACTCCATCTGGCACTACTTTGCCCACCCTTCTAGTTCAAGTCCTTCTGTAGTCTCCATGCTCACTCAACATTTCTTGTTCCTCCACCTATCTTGGTGTCTACTGCAAACTTAGCAGTAAAACGTTAGTTCCTCACTGTGTCATTGGAACTAGGCCAGTTGACAGAGTTGGCCACCCCTGTTTGCCTAGCCACAATAGCAGCCAGGGGCTTTCACAACAATGACACAGCTGCTGATGTATTTTAAAATTCCAGGTTTCTAAACGTTGAACAAAAGATGCTTCAAATGGAGATTCTCTCACCTCAACTGCAGACTTAATCTGATCTGGAGAACTTCTAAATTGAGATCCTGGCCACCATGCTTAATTGGCTTGCTCTCTAGCCAATACTTGGCTAAACTGGAGAAAATCATGGCTATGTGATTGTTTCCCACAGTGCAGGTTTCAACCCACGTTTGATCTTGATATCCCATCTCGGCTAAAAGAGAGAAATCCTGCTGAAATCAGCAAAACTAGAAATTGAAGCCACTGTAAAGAAGTATGAGGAAACTCTTGTTTGAAGCAACTTAATTTTGAAACCAAAATATAAAAGCTATGACATGAATTTAATGTTCTCACCATGAAAATGTGAAAGTAAAGGATAAGTGAACTTAATTTAGGGTTGATTTTAGGATCGGAGTATAAAGGTTTGGCTGTCTTTTCTTTCAGGGAATGGAAAAGTACAGATTACATCCTGAACTGAGTATGAAGCCACCTAAAATTAGGAAAAGTTTGAAGTAGTATCAAAACTTGCAATTCTAAATAATAAAGCCTAGGTTCCTCAAATAACCATTTATCAAGTAGAAGTATTGGCCCTAAGGTTTGCCTTTTTCTTTCATGACCATTATTACAGTTCCTTGTTCTTATTTTTTAGTCTCCTTTCCTTTTCCAGTTGTTCTTGCACACAATTAGCAATCTCAGAATAAGTCCAATACAGGGTCTTGCATCAAACCTTGGCATGCATTATCATTCCTTACTTTAGCATACAACATACATACTGTGTTAATGAAGTTAAACACTCCATAAGTTATTTTCAATTTGGAATGGAGTAAAGAAGGAATGAGGTGGGAAAATAAATGTTACTACTCTTGTTGGTTAGCTTCTCAAAAAGAAACTTGCCTCAAATGATGTTGTGAATAAAAATTTTCATGACTCACCTGGCATCTATGTGCTGTACAGTGCTATCTTTATACTGTACGTTTTACACTGTTATTTTTAAAAATAGTGGAAAATAGTCTGTAGGATAGAGTTGGTGTATTTCACTTAAAATAACTAATTTTCTTTTAAACAGTGCTTTCAATCAGCAAAAATTACCTTGGTGGTAGTGGCTAGAAACCAGTATGTTCTTTTGGTGGTCTTTCCTCATTGATCTGAGTAAATATTGTAGTTTTAACATCCTCCAAACTAACTGGTTGATGTGGTATAAAGGAAGTATAAAACTTCAGGCTCTTGCTTTTAGGTGGTTTCAGAAGATCAGAGAGTGTGCATCTGATTATTTTGGGAATGTTTACCCTTAAATAAATGGAAGAACAGTTATTTATTAATTATCTGTTTATAATCTTCTTTCACGTTTTAAGTTAAGTTAAGAAGACATTTGTATGAAGATGATAGTGCCATAGTTATGAGTAGTGAGTTCTCACTGCCAATTAAATTGATGCAATATGAGGTCGTCTGACGTTTTATATACTTTCCCCTCAAGCCCCTACGCTGTCCTTTTTCACTATTATACTGCTGATTTTCATTAATATGTGATTATAGCTGTGTCCTGAGTGAATGCCTTCTGCTTTAACTGGAAGGATTGTCTCAACCATGGGCTCTGTCATTGTGTGATTGACTTGTTTACAACACTTTAATATTAATTTTGTTAGCCATATATTTTTAATTCTTTTGCCATTTCATTCCCTTTGTCTGTCGCTCCAAAGATGTTTTTTGCTCATGTGTGATGCCCCATCAGAAGTGAGAAGTACTGTTTGATAAGAGCTGCTCTGCTGTCCGAGAGTCATAATTCTGTTTTGCCAGAAAGTAACGCTTGTGAAATCTGGAATTTAGAATGGCTGCTACTTGATTTTGAATGGAGAGGTTGACTTTGACTGACTGAGATTTGTTAAAATTCAAAGCTACTGGAAGAAGTATTGGCAACTACTGCTAATTTATGTCAGAAATCCACCACAGAAACTTTGCATGTTGTTTTATTAAAAACTATAAATCCAGTCAGTTATTTTGGTTCTTAACTCTTTACAGTCTGGGTTGTCTAGATATTTCTGCACTTTTTGGCACTCCAGACTTTAAAGGGTTATGCTTCTTTTTTTTTAACAAGGAACCTTCATCTCCTGACGATATGTGGTAACAGCTGACCAGGAGCTTGCATATATCCACAATCAAGGCCATCGCATATCTGCGAATCAGAAGTCTGCAAAACATTGTTGATGTTGCGAAGGAAATTCAACAAGGGTGTGAATACAATACCGGAATTCAGTAACCAGCAATGATTCACCTAAGATCTGATTTATTTACGGTGGCTGAAAATACGAAGATCGAATTATTTCCACTATAAATTGGGCATTGTTTACTTAATTTTATTGACTGATTAAAAGTGCAATTCTGTTTTATTTTAAGAAAAACCTTCTATTTAATGGAATATGACCTCCTTGCAAAATGTACTGGGTAGAAAAACTGACCAATATTCCCTGGTAAAGAATTTGCAGTAGAAGTGGTTTATCAAAAGTAAAATCCTCTTCATGGAATTTTTGTTCCTATGTTTAAATTGAGCCTTGGGTAAACTATTCTTCTAATTATGTCCCAATAACTGAGATTATGAATGCTCTGTAAAATTTTAATTTGGGTTTGGCAGGCCAAGATGTGAATATGTCACAGATTAAACTTGAATGATAGCATTCACATTATTGTCGGCATTTTAAAAGCTGACTTTGCAGTGCTGGTGCAAGTGATTTATTGGGAATTATATAATGCCCTGTCTCTCATTTTGAAAAATTCATTCTAAGGATTTACACTATTAAATTGCCTTGTGTTCTTGCTGTTAAATAAAACATCCACCAGATTCTAGATTTTCTCGCCATTGTACTCAACAGCTAGTTATAATTATACATTTTAATGCTGCCTTTCCAGTTCCAAAAATTAGCGTTCCTTATTTATCTTCCTGGGTTTATGCCTTTGTTTATGTGTCATCAACTGGACAGACAGGTGAGCAGACCACATGTATTTAAGTTGTATTGCTGTGTCATCTAGTAGATGTGTTGTCTGTCATGGTGAAGACCATTAGGTTAGATTTTTTTCCACCCAGAAGATGGCAACCTTTCACTGACTCATTCCACTTAAATAAATCACCAAGAATGATGCTAGATTCTTCTTCCATCATTGGAATGGAAGTTTGTGATCACAGATAGGAGGTGAGTTGCATTATTGTCAGGATTTGAAACACCAAAATACTTCCACCTTTGATAGCATATAGAAACTTTTGCATATGATCTGTATTCAGCCAAACCTTTTACTTGTTCCTTTTCAGTTGTGTGTGAATGATATAATAGGTAGAATTCCTTCCTAGAATCACGAATAAGAGATATGGATGCATTATTGTAATTCATTAGCAATTTTTGTTTCTTTTTTAATATTCAACAATCTTTGGCATTATATAATAACCTCTAAATGTACTCTTCAAGGATAAATAGTGCATTTCAGGATTAAATTGGCCTAACACTTTATTCCAAGTGATTCAAATTTGCAAATTTTTCAAAATGAATTTTGAATATTTGCTAATAAGATTACTTTCTCATTGGACTAAATATTTCATTCATTTGAGTTAACAATGGAGAATTAAACATTAAAAAATGAGGTCTATTGCAGGGTGGGAAAGTTTTATTTAATGTATGTTCAAAATATGTGGATTAATGGTACAGCATTAGATCTACATGTTGAGTAGGATTAGATTCATGGAAAAGGAATTGGTTGTGACACTGGATCAGGTTTCCTTATACCACTGTGACCAGACAGCTTAATACAAGAGATTATTGAATGAGCTTCCAGCTGTTTCATGTTCTGAAATAATAAAAGTAGCTTGTGACATTGGATTTTCTTTTAATCTCATCAGAGCAAGAATTTTGTTTTCTCCATCATGGTTTAAAATTGCATTGTACAGAACTTCAGTAGAATGGAATTCCAGTCATAATAAATTGATGATTTTAATAGTTTTTGGGTAATACTATCTTGCTACAAAAAGATTCCATTTTGACGAAAATGCCCAAGTTCTTTTTAATTACACTAACTCTAATTCCCAACCTAAATGCAAAAAAAAAGTAAAATGTTCTAGCTAATGAAGCAACATATGTTTGCTTATTTGTTGCTGCTTCACTGTACTTTTCAAGTAGTTTAAAATCTGAAGTTGCTTTAGGAGCAACATTACTTAAATTTTCTCCCATATTTGCTCTCTAGTATAATTCTGTTGTGCACACCTTACTTAATAAATTTATCATGTGAGCAAGGTGAATTTCAACAGGGAGTTGAGCTCCAATATTCCAGTTCTCTGGCTGAGACATGGAATTCACTGCTATGCCTTTTGAACAACCAGTATAATTTAAGGAACAAATGAACCAGGCACAATTATGTGACATTTTACAGGGTAGCATTATGAATTCTAGCCCATCTCCATTTTTAAAAAAAATCTGCAGTTATAAACTAGAATATTGAGATGGTTTTTGAAATATCATCAAATGGATCTTGTGTGGAAAATGATTGTTATGTATTAATGTACAAGATTAATAAACTTACAAATTTAAAGTGTGCCCTTAATAGTCAGTACTTATGATTTTAAGTAAAGATTGCTTTTTACAATCCATAATGAAATTTACATTACTGGCAAAATAAAATGTTGACTAATTTTACCAAGAGCATTATTCCCAAGTGCATTTTCTAATTTGAATTGTTTGAAAGGAATACTTGTGCTCAAGACAGCTGACTGCAAATTTTATGCAAATTTAAATTTACGTTAAATGAAGAATATATTTTAGGTAATTTTTGAGTGAGGCTGACCAGATAACTTGCAAATGACTAGTTAAGGAAATTCTGATTAGCTTTAAGTGTAGATATTCAAATGATTACTGGCCTGTTTTCCACTGAATGTCTGTTATATTTTAAACAAAATTTATTTTAATATATTTGGGATAATTGCTTAGAAATACAAGTTCCATTGGACTATCGTTGTGACCAAATTGCATAATTAGTTCAGTACAGAAGTGTTGGAGAAATGGGTGAAATGTAGGAGGGCAATTTAGTTCTAAAATTAGCTCATCCTTCATGTTAGTTTTGTGAACAAGCATCAATTTAATCTGAAGCATTTATTGTCTTTTGTATAAATTGTCAAATGCACATTTACTTTACCCACCATTGTGGAATGATGTCAGATAAATGAACTTTCCCACCCACTGTTGCTTATGCTATGTGTCAGAAAATGTAACTGTAATCAAACCAGTTTGCCTTACTTTGTTCTAGAATAGCATTTGTCCCAGCACATTGCAAAAGAAGGGATTATATGCCGCTTTAGTCTAAAATTTGTTGTGCCTATCTCGGAAGAAAACCTTTTGAATTACCATAGATATTCATCCTCTACAGAAATATTGATTGTTTATGATGTTTGTTATCAGGTTGCATCTACATACTGCTGGACTTCACTTACAATCGATATATATTTTTACAGATCAAAAATAATGGCATTGGAAAATATTTTAATTTCGCATAGAAATAATTCCACTATCAGTGAGAAGTAATTTAAATTTTATATTCATTTTATCTCACACTAGAATGTATTGTTTGACGTGTAGAATATGTAATAAAATTTGGTACATTATTGTTCAGAGCAATTAAACTGTTATTGGAAATTGATTGTGTTTACAGAAAGCTTGTTAATTGTATATTTTGTATTATGTATTGATCCCAACTCCAAAGGAAATAGTGTGAATTTAGTTCCTAACTGTGAGGTTGTTCTATTCGTTTGGAGTCAGTTGAACAAATTGCATATGCCTGTGTATTGTTATGTTTGCACACTGTGGTGGTTTTGAAATACGTTTATGAATGAAGATGCCATTAATTAAAGTGTCAGGCTATTGCATAATATTTTTGTGTTTTTACCAGAATTGAATCATGAACATTGCATGAATGTGCAGATGAATTGTTTTTCTTTGTGGTATGGAACCTTCAAAGACTGTTTAAACTAGGCAGAAGTTTTAAATTATATCTGTAGAAAATCTACTCATTTTTCATCTGAATTTAAAGCAAAGTGTGCAAAACATTTTGGTACTTAGAAAAAATAATGAATGGGAAGATTAACTGTATGGTTTAGACCAGTTCTTTGGTTTTCAATATACCACAGCAAACAACAATATTTTGTTATGTATATTCATGAGCTCTCCATTCTCAGTGTAGGAACTGGAGGATAAGCCAACCTGAAAGGAAGAAAGGTTGCAGTCACAATAGGCAGTGTTCTAAGGCACCTCAATTAGTGAGTCAAGAGCAATCATAGATTTTGGTGTATATGGCCTGGCTGTACTTTATTGGTAGTGGTTTATGCCCAAAGGTGCATAATTTCTTTTAAGTAATTATAACTTTAACATGCAAATCATAAGATCTGTTGTTGGCATTTTGCTTGTAATGGCTATCAGCATGCAAATTGTTGTCACTTCTGCACTTGCTCAAATCTCATTTTCCCAACTCACCTTTTTCATGCAGCATGATCAGCTATGAATCAACTGGCTTGTAGCCAATACCCAATTGTTAAATACAAAGAAGGAATTAAATATGGGTAATCAGCAGCATGTACATTTATAAAAGGGATGTATTAAATTATGCAAAATACTTTTTTGGAATTCTTAATACTATTTTTACTTTTCTGAGTTGATCACTAGGCATGTATATAACACTCTCAAATTTTTACATTCTATTGTTTTATCCAGTGACTATCAAATGCCAAGTTTCTATCTGTAACACTTGGCTTTTTACTGATATGCCATGCGTTAACAGACGTTTGTCTGTTAATAAAACAAAAAATCATGATATACCTTTAGCATTTACATTCAGGATACATCAAAATCTGCTTTAATTTTGTCTATCTTCTGTAAAGTTATTGAAACAAGATGCTTCGAAATAGAATTTTTGAATTCAAGGGTCCAAATCAGTGTTTTGCATATTCTTGTGACCAATCTTTACTCGATAGATCAAATGAATTAATTTTTGAAGCTCCACAAATAATTTTGAGCAAATAATTTGAATACACATGAGCCAATTAAATTTGGGTTTATCTGCTGTCATTGATGATAATCATTGGTTGTACTTCCTCTTTTTAAGACTGACTTCTATGATAAATGTAGCCTGCAGCTTTTAAACCAATTTCACTTTTGATATGCTGTATCACATGTTTATAACACTCGGATTATTTTTCGGTAGGTAAAGTCTGTTCAGCTTTATCGAGTAGTGAAACACAGTATTGCATGGATCTGCTTGTAGTGATCAACATGATTTAATGATCGAACAGAAGAATGCTTTTTCTATTAAAATACATCATTAAGCAAGAAATCAACTTTTTTCCAAAGTAATATTGAAAAGTGTGCATATTACTAGCTCTTATTGTGCAGCTGCAATTGTCACGTTCATTAAGGGAGCTGAACACAACTTGTGCAGGTGAAAGGAAAGCCGGTGAGTAGGGAATGTCCTTGTGTGTGTCTTTGTATTGCTCTATAAATGGTTACAGCAGCTGCTTCTACTTGATTTTATATAAGCTACGATGTTGGTAGTTTTTTCAAATGTGGATGGCAATTGAAATAAAAGTACTGAATTTAAAACATTTTACCAAAATGTTTTGCTTAAGCTATTTTATGAACTATTCAAAAGATAGCACATACAAGTGAATGGACAGAAAGGAAGAAAGTACCTGCCCTCACTATCTTAAAGTGCATCACAGCCAACAAAAGTCATTATAGGTATAATCAAAATTGTAGGAAAATGACAGTCAAGATTCCATAAACAGCATTGAAATCAATTAAATAAAAGATAAACTAAAGAAAATGTTGACCTGGATACCGGGAGAACAAAATCCAAACCGTAGGTTCTTTTATATTCACCCAAGGAACCAGTTGATTTAACGTCTCCTGAAAGATAACACCTCTGACAATGCAACACACTCTGCTCCATTCAAATGTCAGCCTAAGTTGTGCTCAAGTGTTTGAAGTGAAGCTAGACTCGTGACTTTCAAATGCTGTGATGAATGTGCTACAAGGAAGCCGAGGCTGACTCCAAAAGATATGTCAATTAGAAAATGGTGAAGAAAAATTGTAATTTTAACCTTCGCTGTGAAAGTTTGCATCTTAACCAAATGCACAGTAAATGTAGAAGGTTGTTACTGGATACCAATGCTTACAAAATATTTTTGTGCTTTTATCCCAAGTCTGCTATGTGAAGAATAAATTTCATAATTGTTGAGTTCAGCACCTTTAATGGGAAACCTTTTGCCCTTCCTTCTTAAGTGTTAAAGAAGGCAAGTTCCAATGCAAGTGCCAGCTCCCCACTTCCTCCCCTTCCCTTCCCTCTGATTTCATCTGTTTTTCCAATCCCACCTCTTGTTTATTCACTATACCCTCTAACCTTCCAGTCCCTGCTGAACAATCTGTGCTCAGCAGAGGACTTAGTTTTATATTATTTGGTTCACACTTCAGTGAATTTTGGGCACAACAATATGTGTTCTTCACGTTTGTCTCAATGCAACTGGAGTTGTCTCCACAATCCATGGATCCTTTCATACATCCAATAGTCTCCTTTCACATGGACCATTCCCCTGTCTGCTTGCCTAGACTTGATTTCTTCATTCAGAATTGTGAGCATGGTATTGGCAGCTGTAATTTCTTTGCTGTCATCCTTCAACCTAACCTGTCTGCCACTGAACTTGTTGCACTCCATTCACCTCAGGTCTAACCTGACTTTATGAAAGTTTAGATGAATGATGCTGATATTGTTGGCATACTGAAGTCTTCCTTGCAGAGGCTGGGCACCAAATCCCAGAAATTTCTTCCTATCTGCCCTGGACCATGACTCCATGCTGAACGGCTGTTGTTTCAAGTCCTCCGACTCCATATATCGTGCTTCTACCTTCCCAGAATACACATATCGGCAAACCCATCATTTTGGCCAGTTCCAGTTCCTGTATTTCTCTTGACTTTTTAAAAAATCTCACTTATGTTGTCTCTTCCAAATTAGATTCATGGTTCTTCCGATCCTTTATGCCATTTCCACAATTACCGTGTTTCCCAGTCCCCACTACCACAACTTCACCATGGAAGTGCAAGTGCTCCACATGTCCATTCCCAACAAGACCTTCTGAAGGGTCCCATTTTCTCCCTTGAAAGGGGGCCTTGTAGTACTAATTCGCAACCACCTTTCTTTGCCTGTCTGAGCTCATTTTTACTTTGAACAATTTCACCTTTAACACTTTTTAACCAAGTCAAAAGTGCAACTATCAGTACATGTGGATCCTGATTTTGTTGTTTCTTGAAGTATGTGGAGCCGTCCTTGTTTCAGTCCTACTTTGATCCCTTGCACAACTTTTTCTTCAGTACATCAGTGACCTAATTGGAAAAATTAATCCTTTTTGTTTAATTTCCTTCTCTCTCACCTTCAACTGGTCTATCGCTACCTTAATTTCTCCTACTACTTCCATGATGGGGTGTACAACATTACAAACCTACTGATTCTCACAGATACCTTCACTACAATTACCTACATGTTGCTTCCTGTAAGGACTTCAGTCAATTTTTCCAGTTCTCCATCTCTATCCCATCTGTTTCGATTACACCTTCGCAGGAATGCCTCCAATATGTTCTTTTTACTCAGTTGAGGAATTCCCCCACCATAGTTGACAGGAGCCTCAGCAGTGTCTGGCCTATTTCCCACACCTCTGCCCTCCCCTTTCCCTTTCACTTTCCACTCCACCAGTTTCTGCATTTAAAGGATCATCCTCCACTATTTTGTCACTTATGGTAAACATATCTTCACTTCCCATCTGCGCTGTCTGAATTCTGCATGACCACACTTGCTGCTCCCTGATCCACTCCCAATAGTTCTACATCTGTCCTCACCATATGGATCTTCCCATGGAATCACAGATTCTTTACTTCTTCCCTCCTCACTGTGAAAGTGATTTACTTGAAAGTCTTTCAGTCTTGTCTACTATATTTACTATTCACAATGCAATCTTCTCTGCATTGGCAAAACCAAATACTGGCAGGGTACCCACTTTCTAGAATGTCTCCCCTCCCTCCATGAGAATGACCCTGACCCTCCAGCTGTTTGTCATTTCAAGCACCACCATTCTCTAAGACTAATATTTACATTCTTGGCCTGCTGTAGTGTTTCAGCAAAGCCCAATGCAAGCTGGAGGAATAACACCTAATTTTCCATTTATGGCCGTGAAGACTCAGCATTTGAATTCAACAACTTGAGAGCATGACCACCGTCCTCTGATTTTGATTACACTCTCTCCCCAGTGTGGTTTGCATAAGTTTGCTCTGAGCAAGCCAACCTCTCTCCATCTATTCACAAGTAAGATCAGCATCTATTTTTTCATGCACATCTCTGCTCCCATTAACATTCCCATTATCTTTTCTCTGGGCAGTCTCATCAACGGTCTCGCTGTTCCTCCTGTTTTGGCAACAGCATAAAAACTATGACTCTCCAACCCCCATCAATTCTAAAGATGTCATTAGACTCACTGTTAGCAATGTTTGTCTTTCCACTGATGCTGTCAGGCTTGTGTTTCTCTGGCAACTTTTGTTTTCTTTAATTCAGATCTCTAGTATTCCATCTGTTTTGCTTTTATTCATAATTATCTATCAACAGTAGTTAAAGAAAATCCTCATTTCTAGAAATCAAAAATTACTTCTCTCACATGTAAGATCTCTGCAAAATTCTATCAATACTAACTCTCAATTCCACAATATAGTATGTCTTAGTTTGGCATGAAAGATTTTCTGGGGTACGATGCAAAAAATAGAAATTTAGAAATCCTTAGTGAATTGAGGCCTTGAAATTTGCCTGTCAATTATAGATAAGAACTAAGTGCTAGAACATTTTGTTGCATGTATACATTGTTATGACAAGCATTATCAAAAGCCAGTTAATCTTTAAGGCTAGACATCCGTGATAGAATGTATGACTGGTGTGTTGCATCTATATTTCTCAAATTCAATGAAATTAGTAAAGGAATGAAATAAACTTCCTTTTAAATACTACAGTCTTGGAAAAAAAGGTATCCATATGGCTTTTGAAAATCCATTCAAGAGGAAGAAAAACCTCTTCAACGGAGATGAAAAAGAGGATTAAGGGTCACAGGGACAAGGCAGGAGACTGAGGTTGAGAAACTGATCAGTCATGATTGAATGGCAGAGCAGACTCGAAGGGCCAAATGGCTTAATTTGTGTTCTTATGTCTTATGGTCTTTTGATTGAAGTCTATTTCTGTACATTAATGGAGTGCTGCAGAAGAATTGTATTCAACCACAACCTGTAATCTCATGGTCTGTGATATGTCCTGCTCTGGTGATTGCCTGGCAGGTAATACAATCATGGTTAATAAAACAGCATAAGAGAGAATGCCAGGAACAGCACTTGGCATACATAACACGTTGACAGTTCAATTTTTAAGGTACAACATAGATTGCTTGCATGCTCAGTGGCAGAAGTAGCATGTTGTAGACAAGGGTAAGCAATCCCACAACCAACAGCTTTGCAGTCTTACTGCATCCAGTCATAAATGGTGGTGGACAATTAAATCAGTAGCAGAAAAAGGAGGTTGCATCAATATCCTCATCTTGTACAATGCTGGAACCCAACACATTAGAGCAAATGACAAACCTGATCAGGTTTGTCTTCTGCTCTAATGTGTTGGGTTCAGCTCAAAGTGCTGAGTGGTTGGCCGAGTTTGACAAATTTCAGGGTCTTCAGCATCACAGATGTCAGTCTTTAATCAATTTGATTAAGCCATAAGGTGGCAATTGCAACCATCAAATGGCAATAATAATAGCCTATTCTTGATCATCAGAAAATATGTTGGAAATGGGTTGTCTGAGCCACTCTTAATCATAAATAACCTGTTCAATTCCGGTCCAACATGGACAAAAGAATTGAATTCCACCTGGAATCTCTCCTCTAGCCTTTTTAACTTTTATTTATTCATTCATTTGAGAATTGTTGAGATAGCATCAGTCACGTTAATTTGTCCCTCTTCCACCCATTTGAACCTATTTTCCTCTGAATTGGCTGCACTCCATGCTCTCAGATCCAGTCCTGACTTTTGTCATGAAGCTTGTCAACAAGGGTGGTGCTGGGTTTCTCTGGTATGCAGAGGAACCTTTTATTATCCGAACAAGATAGACAGACAGTATTTTGTCTGGATAATTGTTTGGAATGACAGATCCAATGCCTCTCCTCTGGGATTTTTCTCAAGTTTCCTATTTCCTCTCTCTGCCTGCCTTGGTCCATCTCTCTGTCTTTGTTTGTTTCTGAGCAGACACACACTTGTGTGTAAGGGACCTGCAGCATTGCTGAAGCTTCCCACCACTTCATGAAGCAGTGACAGAATGAGCAGTTGCTGAGTTGGCTCCCCATTCAAGATTCTGGATTAGTGGTGCTGGAAGAGCACAGCAGTTCAGGCAGCTAGGCACCAATACAGTGGGTCAGTTAACCTTTCAACCCCACGCCTGCCCTCACCTTCACCTGGCCCATCTCTGACTCCTCCCTTCCCTTTCTTGACCTCTCTGTCTCCATGTCTGGAAATAGGCTGGCCATGGTATCTATTCCAAACTCACAGACTCAATTATGCATTCTCGCACCCTGCTTCCTGTAAAGACTCCATCCCGTTCTCAATTTCCTTTTCTCTGTCACATCTGATCTGAAGATGCTACCTTCTGCAGGGGGCCTCCAAATTTACTCAATTGAAGATTGCCTACTACCGTGGTCGGGCCCTTAGAAGATAGACTGGACACAGCTGCCTTCACCCCTTCTCTTCCCTCCCACAACAGTAATAGGGTCCCCTCCTCTTTACTTACCAGCCTCAATCTAAAGGATTGTAAGCCACCAATTCCGCTGTATCCAGTGGGATGTCATAACCAGACATTCCCCTCAATTTGTCAGCATTCCATATGCACTGTACTCACTGGGTAACTCTGGTCCACTCCTCTCCATTCCCAAAACTTCCCCACATTCCCACAGCATTCGTCCATGTAATCGCAGATGGTGTAATATCTACCTGTTTACCTCCTCACTATCCAAGGCCCCAGACATACCTTCCAGGTGAAGCAATGATTTACCTGCATTTCATGCAATCTAGTCTACTCTCTTTATAGACTTGCCTGGTGAAGGGCTTTTGCCCAAACTCTCCTGCTCCTTGGATGCTATGCTTTTTCAGCACTACACACTTGATTCTATTTGTTCATAGTGTGGTTTCCTGTATACTGGGGAGATCGTTTTGTGAAAAAAACAGAGTTTCCAGTTGTCTAGCACTTGTTGCCTCTGTTCCTGTGTCAACATTTCTGATGCAGGCCTAATGAAGTGTTCCAGTAAGCCTTCGCAGAAGCTCGAAGAACAGCATCTCCTTTTCTATTTGGGGACCCTGCAACTTCTAGGACTCAACATTGGGTTCAATAACTATAGAGCCTGATTACATTCTTTCATGTTTACCCATCCCAATACCCAAAATTAACATAGATTGCTTTGAGCACAACCCAACCCATTTTCACCCACTTTTAGGCCTGTTATCACATTCCATAGTTTGCTTTCCTACCATTCTATCCTGGCCTGATATTAATTCCCTACCTATCATTTTCATATCTCATTGTGGTCTCTATCTCCACATATCTGTTCATCTGCCCAAATGCTTCCCTTCCCATCCTGCATAAATATCAACTTTTCTCAGCAACTATCAGTTCTGGTGAAGAATCACAGGACTTGAAATGTTAATTCTGATTTCGAGCAGTAGTAGATGCTGTCATAGAGTCATAGTCATAGAGATGTATAGACCCTTCGGTCCAACCTCTTCTTCCGACCCCCCGAAGAGTAACCGACCAGATATCACAACCCAATCTAGTCCCACCTGCCAGCACCCGGTCCATACCCCTCCAAACCAATCCTAAACATTTACCCATCCGAATGTCTCTTAAATGTGTCAGATCTGCTGAGTTTTGCCACCAATTTGTTTCTTTTTCTGAGCAATGTTTCAGTATTTGCTTTTACCATGGAGCATGGCAATCATATAGGTCAGTTGGTTCATGTAGCAACGCAGTATCTTGCCTCATTTAAAGGTGCTTTCTTTCAAATGAAAGTTTCAGGTATTAAACAGCTGATGAAATTTAAAGACTAATGAGCTGTTTATTACAACATCATGACAAAAGGTGCAGAGGAAATTAGATTAGATTCCCTACAGTGTGGAAACAGGCCCTTTGGCCCAATCAGTCCACACCGACGCTTCGAAGAGTAACCCACCCAGACCTGTTTCCCTCTGACTACTGCATCTAACACTATGGGCAATTTAGCATGGCCAATTCACCTGACCCGCACATCTTTGGACTGTGGGAGGAAATCCGAGCACCCGGAGGAAGCCCATGCAGACACGGGGAGAATGTGCAAATTCCACACACAGTCGACCGAGGTCTGGAATCCAACCTGGGACCCTGGTGCTGTGAGGCAGCAGTGCTAACCACTGAGCCAAACTAGTTCCAGAGATGATGGATTTTAACTATAAGGTTGGGTTACAAAACTTTGATCAAGAGAATCATGACTGGATATGAGGAAGGACTTTTTCACACTTAAGTGGTAGTGAGCTAGAGCTCTCTGCCTTTAGGGATGGTGGATGCAGTGGTGATCAATGATTTCAATAAAAGTTGGAAGCACACTTGAACAAAAGTTTAAATGCCTGTTGGGAATAGCATGAAAAATTGAGGCAGATTTTCTACTACAAAGCCCTCTATAAAGAATTGGCATAGACTCAATGAACTAAATGGCCTATTCTGTAGTTATAACTCTATCCCTCTTGGTGACTATGTAGAAAACAATGATAACATGATTTAAATGTGGCTAAAATGAGGCCATCCAGCTAGCATATTCCAGTGATGATATGCTAGAAACAGTAGAGGTCCAAAGAGACTTGGACATCCAGTTGCCTAGGTCATTAAAATGTTATAAAGAGGTACGGAAAATAACCAAGAAGCTAATCAAATTCTAGAATTTATCTAAATGTCTAGAATGCAAGAAGCTGCAAGTTATTAGATTAGATTACGATTGCAATTAGATTACCTACAGTGTGGAAACAGGCCCTTTGGCCCAACAAGTTCACAACGAAGCGCAACCCACCCATACCCCTACATGTTTCAATGACATAAAGTCCTGGTTAGATGTGGATTACTGTCAGCAGTTCTGGGTGCCATACCTTTATAGGATATAATGGCATTGGAGAGTGCAATATAAATGTACTTGACTCTGATTATTAGTATACAAGGGAAAATTGCATAGTCTAGATGGAATTCCAGATTTCAAATCAAATGTTTGATCAACGTTTTCAAGATCTTAAGGAGAACAAATGAGTATTTTTTTTTGGTATAGTGACATTGCTGCTAGGCCAGCATTTGATGCCCATTCCTAACTGCCCATGAACTGAATGGCTTGCTAGATCTTTCAGAGGACAGAATCAATCACATTGCTGTGGGTCTGGACTAACTTGTAGGCCAGATTAGAAAACAATGGCAGATTTCTTTCCCTGGATGATATTGGTGAGCCAGACAATTTTACAGCATTTACTGATAGCTGTCTTCATCACCAAACTGGGAATTGAAGACTACTCAATTTTATTCATTGAAGTTTAATTCTACTCTTTGCCATCGTGGAATTTGACCATATGCCCCCAGAGCACTAGCCTTGGCCTTCGAATTATTCATTCAGTTATACTACGACGACATGATCATTTCCTCCAGTCTTTATAAAGAGAAACTGCTTTACCTGAACTCAATGATTGGTGGGGCATGGTATAAAATTTTGAGTTAGATCTTCAAGAGTGAAATTGGGAAACATTCCTATGTGCAAGGGTAGTAGAAATGTGCAGGTCCTCTATAAGTGTTCATTGCTGCAACTTCAACTGTTGGTTCCATAATCCAAAATTGATGCATTTTTAAGACTCTTGGGATGGAGTTAAAGGTTTGTAACTGGAAATTGGTCATGGCTGGATCAACCATTAACTCATTGAATGGCTGAATAGTCTTAAAAAGCTAAACATCCTATTCCCTTTCCTATGTCCCTAAGTAGAAAATATTAATTACACTAAGGGAAGGATTTTTCTTCAAGAGGTGAGAGTAAGAAGCAAGTTGACTTAATTACTGAATTATCAGAATTGATCATTTTAATTCTGATGCAATATTAGGCTGTACTAATTTATACTATAGCTACTGTGGTGAAAGTGAGGACTGCAGATGCTAGAGCTGCAAATGTGTTGCTGGTCAAAGCACAGCAGGTTAGGCAGCATCTCAGGAATAGAGAATTCGACGTTTCGAGCATAAGCCCTTCAGATGCTAGAGATCAGTGTGAAAAAGTGTGTCGCTGGAAAAGTACAACAGGTCAGGCAGCATCCGAAAAGCAGGAGAGTCGACGTTTTGGGCATAAGCCCTTCATCTGGAATGTGATAGCTACTGTGGTGTCAAGTTACTGGTTACAATTTATTAAGAAAATGACTCCAGCATGATTTTTTGTAACTGAATTTCTGGCAGTGGTATCAACTTGTTTTCCGGCATATCTGCTATTTTTTAAAAAGAAACTTATGTACTCTGTTCTTGTACAGCTCCACAGACTGCTGACAATTCTTTCCAAACCAATCCAAATAGATGTTCTTTAAGCAAAAATCTGAATGAATATCATATGCTATTTACTGACTGGTGAAGGAAGGTATGAGGCTGCAGATCAAACCACTCCTGTCTCTTTGTTTTGAAATGGGTTACTGGATAATAAGAGGGTGAAGCCTTCCTGACTTTCCTTCTCCCAGCCGTCTTGCCTACTACCCCATAGAGCGGCGCAGTGGCTCAGTGATCAGCACTGCTACCTCAGGGAGCAGGGTTTGATTCCAGCCTCAGGCAACTGTCTGTGTCGAGTTTGTACAATCTCCTTGTGTCTATGTGGGTTTCCTCTGGGTGCTCTGGTTTCCTTCCACAATCCAAAGATGTGCAGGTTAGGTGATTTGGCCATGGGAAATTGCCCATAGTGTTCAGGGATGTGTAGGTTAGTCAGGGATAAATATAGGGTAGAGGAATGGGCCTAGGTGGGTTACTGTTCGGGGGGGTTGGTGTGGACTTGTTGGGCCAAAGGGCCTGTTTCCACAGTGTAGGGATTCTAATTCTATTTCTTTCATAGTTCATGAGAATCCAAAGGCCAAATTTATCATAGCTGGAATCTGCTAACTTGGCACAAATCAGGTTTGCAACATGAATTGCACATATCTACTGAGCATTTTGATATTTCTGTTGACACCAGAGGGTGCTGAAGTGCTTTGGGTATAACTTTTGATTATACATTGTGGAATATTCTTGTTTGACTCACAATAGGAATAGTAAAATTCATTCAAACAAGGAAAAATCTTTGATTACTCTCTCTTTTGATAATTGCTGCTCCATTAATTTCTGATGAAATGAGCCACATCCATTCATTGTCTATTATTGGAATTATTTTTGTATTCTGCAGCTCAGAAATCTTTTGCATTTCAGTACAAGAACCCCAGTCATTTGAAAGTTTTGAAATCAATGCTGTTCAGTCACCTGGGGCTCTTTTCCAGGGGTGCTAATATCCTTTGTTAACTGGGATAAATTCTATTTCCTTCCATTATATTCCAATGCTTGTCAATGTAACAGTATACCTGAGGGCAAAACCCATACAAAGAAACTAAAGTAATGGCTAGCAAATTACTCATCATGTTTCTGTCAATGTTAAAAGTCAGAACAACGTGTGAAATAAATGCACCTGGTGTAAATAATTATAGACCTGAAAGAGAAGGTTTATGTGCAACGTGGCATGGAACATTAAATGGCAGACTAATTGTTTGCTGAACGGAAAAACCTGCTGCTGATGAGTTTGAAATCTGTTCGATTAATGCAGTCTTTCTGCCAGTTTTGTTTAGCCATGTCATGGTCTGTTTCCTTTAGTAAAGCCATTAAGTCTGACTAATGCAGCCACCCAGCAGTTAGCCCTGTCTTCCCTGGGGCTGAGGATATAATGTCAGTGGGTTACGATCCAATTCACTCTGAGCTGGATACATTAAATCTTTTTACTGCAGGTCTTGTCAGGCAAGGCCAATCATCTGCTATCAAATGCGCTGAAAGCACCCTAGCTCATAAAAGCAATTTCATGTGCTCATTGATACAGAATGGATTGTTGCTAAACCTCCACGGCATGTTCTCAAGGTCAAACCATTGATTTTTTTTTAAATATAAAAATTGGCTTGTATCAAAATATGACCTTTAGAAAAAAATAAGTGCGAATGAATGTTTTTGTGTGTGTGTTACCTGGTGTTGTCACATCGCACTGGAGCCTACAGTTTGTTTGTCACAGAGGCCACCAAAATGTATAATTTATTCACAGCTACACAATATAATTTTGAACAAGATCAAGCTACAGAGTCTATCAGGTTGTTCTTGGTGTACAGGGATTTGTACTGGGCACTGAGTTACGCTAGCAGGTAATTGAAAATTTAACCAGTTCCTGTGTTCAATTTAATATATAATCATGACATACTTTCCATCATTATTGGTATTTGGATTAGGACTTTTTTGGGACATTTACCACACAGAAAATCAATGTTATCAAATTAGCAGGCAGTAACTAGTGGGATGCCATAGGGATCGGTGCTGGGATTCACAATATATATTAATGATTTGGATGAGGGAACAAAATGTAACATCTCTTAAGTTTGTAAATGATACCAAGTTGGGTGGGAAGGTGAACTGTAATAAGGATACAGAGATCTGTCGGATACAGAGATCTGTCAGCATGAACTGGATAAATTGGGTGAGTGGGCAAACTAATGGCAGATACAGTATATTTTGGATATATGAGGTTATTCACTTTGAAAACAAAAACAAGAAGGCAGATTACTACCTGAATGGCTATCGTTTGGGAGAGGGGAGTGTGCAATGGGACTTGCACGTCCTTGTGCACCAATCGCTAAAGGTAAGCATTCAGGTGCAACAGATGGTAAAGAAGGCAAGTGATATGTTGGCCTTCCTTGTGAAAGGTTTTGAGAACAGGAGCAGGGATGTGTTGTTGCAGTTATACAGGGCGTTGGTGAGGCCACACTGAGAATATTGTGTACAGTTTTGGTCTTCTTCTCTGAGGAAGGATGCTCTTGCTCTTCAAGGAGTGCAGAGAATGTTTACCAGGCTGATTCCGAGGATAGCGAGACTGACATGTGAGGAGAACATGATTAGGTTAGGACTGTTTTCTCTGAAGTTCAGATGAATTGGGGGGGGGCGATTCTCACAGAGACTTAATGCTAACAGGACCATACAGGGTAGATGCAAGGAGGATGTTCCTGAACCAGAAGTCAAAGTCTGAGGAGTTGGGATAGACCATTCAGGACAGAGATGAGATATTTCTTAACCCAAAGAGTGGTGAGCCTGTTGAATTCATTACCACAGGAAGTAGTTGATGCCAAAACATTGAACGTATTCAAGAGGTGGTTAGGTATAGCACCTGGGGCGAATAAGATCAAAGGTTATGGAAGTAAACAAGATTAGGCTATTAAGTTGGATGATCAGCCATGATGGCGGAGCAGGCTCAAAGGGCTGAATGGCCACCTCCTGCCCCTGTCTTCTGTGTTTCTGTAGTGTAATGTTGCACATTACACATTAGAATAAACATTTTATTGTGGCTGTGTTCATGATTACAGTTATCACATTATGGTAGATATGATTACAGTTTTGTTTTAAATTTTGTGGTTCCTAAGTAGAGGTATTGAGGGGTCAAAAACAGGAAGCACTCTTTAGGATACAACAAGATTAGTTTTAAATTACTGTTTGTCTTTTGGAGAGCCCGTTGCCTTTTGTTTGTCAAAGTAAATGTAGATGACTTAACAAATACTGACTTCACAAACCCAGCTTGAAGATTCAATAATACTAAATTTTATTTTTAATTCACCTAATCAGGATTTTTACTTCTGACTAATGTTAGTTCTAGCAGCTCCACTGGCTCCTAACCATTGATGCCCATAAATCAGAAATCTCTAAATAATTAATCTGATCTGTGTAGCCTGATAGACAGTTTCGTAAATGATAACGATATCACCTAAGGACATCCTGACCTTTTTCCTCTCAATCTTGAATAATTAAACATATTTTGTATTCCTTTAATGACCAAGTGCAAAGTATAGATGGTGAAAACATGAGCTCAGATGATCTAGTGACCACAGAGGTGTTGGAACAGCATAGATTGGAGTTGTGCATCAGGATCATGTGGAATCTCAGAAACAGCTGACTCTGCAGGAGTCTGGGAAATTGAATTTTCTGTTGGGCAATTTCCTTTCATTGGAACTCTTTGAAAGAGTTCATCAAAGCCTTGGAGGGTTCCAACTCTTAATTACTCAATTACTAAAATTACTCAGGACAAGTTAGAATGTCATCTCTATCCCTTGATTAACTACCAAACTGGATCTGTGACTCACCATTGACCCCTCAACTCTACCAGAACTACTCCCCTTTTGGGCCTTTTACACACCCCAGATCTCTGATAATTACACTCTGACCAGAATCTCACCCTAACAAGTAACCTGACTCTGTTCCACATCCCTCCAATCAGACCTTGCAAAACCCAGCTATCCACCATCCATTGCACTTACTGTGCAAACCCAATAGCCTGACTCACTGGCCAGGGGAGCTGATGGCATTGTGGTAATGTCACTGAACTAATGATCCAGAGACCCAGGCTAATGTACTGAGAATACTAATTCGAATTCTACCACAGCATTTGTACAGTTTAAATTGTATTAATAAATCACTGATATAAAGTTAGTGTCAGTGAATGTGACTATTCAACCCACCTGGGACCCCCTCCTTCTGGCATGCTAATGACCTTACCCACTTGGTATCATACTGACATCACCCACCTGGCACATTATCCCAATATTTGCATTGCATAATTATTATTTTCAGCCCCTGTTTAAGTGGTGGCTGTGCTACACGGCATTTAAATCATATCACTGTGCACTGACTGCTGTAATAGGGGACACTGTTGCTACAAAGATTTTGTTTGCTGCAGATTCATGTACTTGTGGACAGAGATGTAACAGGAAGTCTCTCTACAATATTGCAGTGCAGAAGACATCTCAAACTAATTTTTAATCTGAACGAGTTGCAAATAGGTTTCTGCCTCTAACTGGAATGTCTAGGCTCTTGTTAAAAAGAGATACCAAGTTAAAACTTATCACCTTGCACTTATCAGGACAGAGATACAAAAAATCCAATTGATTTGCTTTCAAAGTTTAGTTTCTTGCATGTCAGTCCTGATAAATGCAAGACAAAATTATTCAACATTGTGTCTCTTCTTTTTAAACAATGGTTCTTAACCTTTCATCCTATCCCTGATACCGAAGTGCTGCATCAAAGAACATAAATTTTGAGCATCAATAACTGAATACTAGTTACAGTAATGCAGGAAAAATAGTAATATTGGAAAAATAGTCTTCAGATTCACAGACAATACAAATAATTTTGTGACGTTCTTTGTTAGAAAAATAGATTGCCGTCCGATCTAGAGCTGGGACTAAATGCAAGAAAATATGTAAAACATAATCCAGAGCATATGCATCTTGTGGGTTGCACCTTAAGACTTTTGAGTAGAAGAAACACCAAGGGGTTGTAATACAAGTTTCACAATTGTTGTTGTAAAGTAATAGCAACAAATTCAGTTTTGAATATATGTTACATGGACATAACCGATGAAGTTGACTCTTTCTAAAGTGCCTTTAACATGTGAATCTGATTTGTGAATTGTGCAGTGAGTGACCATTTGCAAAGCTTTCAAAAAAGAAGAAAGCAATGTGTACAGTAGGCAAGTCCAGTATGGTCAATTTCAATTTTGATAATGGGTTTCCTGCACTTTTCTGACCAAACATCCAAGGCAATGACCAGAACCACCGAACTCATCTCCGCATACCTCGACACGGTTCTGTCCCCTTTAGTCCAAGAACTCCCCACCTACGTTCGGGACACCACCCACGCCCTCCACCTCCTCCAGGATTTTCGCTTCCCCGGTCCCCAACGCCTTATTTTCACGATGGACATCCAGTCCCTGTACATCTCCATCACGAAGGACTCAAAGCCCTCCGCTTCTTCCTTTCCCGCCACACCAACCAGTACCCTTCCACTGACACCCTCCTTCGACTGACTGAACTGGTCCTCACCCTGAAAAACTTCTCTTTTCAATCCTCCCACTTCCTCCAAACTAAAGGAATTGCCATGGGCACCCGCATGGGCCCCAGCTATGCCTGTCTCTTCGTAGGATATGTGGAACAGTCCATCTTGCGCAACTACACTGGCACCACCCCCCACCTTTTCCTCCGCTACACCGATGACTGTATCGGCGCGGCCTCGTGCTCCCACGAGGAGGTTGAACAGTTCATCAACTTTACTAACACCTTCCATCCCGACCTCAAATTCACCTGGACTGTCTCAGACTCCTCCCTCCCCTTCCTAGACATTTCCATCTCTATCTCGACCGACTCAACACAGACATCTACTATAAACCGACTGACTCCCACAGCTACCTGGACTACACCTCCTCCCACCCTGCCCCCTGTAAAAACTCCATCCCATATTCCCAATTCCTTCGTCTCCACCGCATCTGCTCCCAGGAGGACCAGTTCCAACACCGCACAGCCCAGATGGCCTCCTTCTTCAAGGACCGCAGATTCCCCCCAGACGTGATCAACGATGCCCTCCACCGCATCTCCTCCACTTCCCGCTCCTCCGCCCTTGAGCCCAGCCCCTCCAACCGCCACCAAGACAGAACCCCACTGGTTCTCACCTACCACCCCACCATCCTCCGTATACAACCTATCATCCGCCGTCATTTCCGCCACCTCCAAACGGACCCCACCACCCCTCCCCTCCCCTATCAGCGTTCCGCAAAGACCACTCCCTTCATGACTCCCTCGTCAGGTCCACACCCCCCACCAACCCAACCTCCACTCCCGGCACCTTCCCCTGCAACCGCAGGAAATGTAAAACTTGCGCCCACACCTCCTCCCTCACTTCCCTCCAAGGCCCCAAGGGATCTTTCCATATCCGCCACAAGTTCACCTGTACCTCCACCCACATCATCTATTGCATCCACTGCACCCGATGTGGCCTCCTCTATATTGGGGAGACGGGCCGCTTACTTGCGGAACGCTTCAGAGAACACCTCTGGGACGCCCGGACCAACCAACCCAACCACCCCCTGGCTCAACAATTTAACTCTCCCTCCCACTCCACCGAGGACATGCAGGTCCTTGGACTCCTCCACCGGCAGAACATAACAACACGACGGCTGGAGGAGGAGCGCCTCATCTTCCACCTGGGAACCCTCCAACCACAAGGAATGAACTCTGATTTCTCCAGTTTCCTCATTTCCCCTCCCCCCACCTTGTCTCAGTCGGTTCCCTCAACTCAGCACCGCCCTCCTAACCTGCAATCCTCTTCCTGATCTCTCCGCCCCCACCCCACTCCGGCCTATCACCCTCACCTTGACATTCTTCCACCTATCACATCTCCATCGCCCCTCCCCCAAGTCCCTCCTCCCTACCTTTTATCTTAGCCTGCTTGGCACACTCTCCTCATTCCTGATGAAGGGCTTGTGCCCGAAACGTCGAATTTCCTATTCCTTGGATGCTGCCTAACCTGCTGTGCTTTAACCAGCAACACATTTTCAGCAATGACCAGAACCAGACCATCAACTGAATTTGTCTTTAGTATATTTGCCTTTCTTACACTAAATTACAGATATTGTTTTTCTAACAAAAAAAAATTACAGGGGTGGTGAGAGGGAACAAGTAAGAGCATGTGTTGCTACAGCTGCACAACAGCCTATGACCATAACTGCTTGTGGTAACAGGATCTGCACTTGGCTATGTACGTTTATCAAATTACTAACAGAGGATCATATGACACCAAGAAAAGTCTTGTAAATCAATAACTCCTCTTTAAGAAAGACTAATGTAGTGAAATAATGTTTTGGTTTACTCCTCCACACTTAGGAACATTTTGTGAAAGCATACTAATTTAAATACGTATTTATGGTAGATCATTGATAATAATCAGAAACATGATACACTTTGGAGGTGCTTAAAAAGGAAGGAGTCTCTAGCACAAATGTAAAATAACAAATGGATAGATTATTTATCAATAAACAAGGACCAAATTTCAGAAAGAAAAGGCAGTAACTTCACGCTGCTTGTCTTTAATTTGCAGCTGTAGATTTACCAGTGTAATTGCCAATCTGCATTTCTTTCCTCAGCAACTATAAGGCACTTCTTACTTGAGGACAGTATGTATGTACTGCAATGATATGCTGTTAAAAAGGTGCCTTATATTAAAGGAGTATTTAATAGTAGCAAAATACAATGGCCTGAATTGCTTTATATTCATTGCACTTAATTATGCAGGCTATCTTACTGTTGTGTGTCTGCAGCAATGAGAAATTCACTTCAGAGTGGTGCAGTCTCTTGCATACTTGGAATCAGTATGAACAAGGCAGTCAGCAGTGCATCTTCCTAACTGATGAATTCTTTATTAGCAATGCAGTTCAAAGCAAAGTATAAGTTGGAATATTTAATCTAGTGGATATATGCAGCAATTTCATACCTTCCATATCTTGGGAATTTTTTTAGAAACCAGCAAAGGATAACAAAAAAGGGTGAACTTGAAGTATGAAAAAAAAATCAAGCTAGAAATATAAATATCAGACAGTAAAAGCTGTCACGGGTATATAAAAAGGAAGAGAGTAGCCAAAGCAAGTCTTAGTCACTTAGAAACTAAAACTGGAGAAGTAATAATGAAAAGCAAGGAAATGTCAGAGTTTTTGAGCAAGTATTTTGTCTGTCTTCACAGTAGAAGATAGAGTATCCCAAGATTGATAGGAAATAAAGACACAAAAGGGAGAAGCTTAATATTCGCAATAATTGGAAAATGGAACTAGGAAAACTTGGGACACTGAAGGCTGGCAAGTTCCTTGGATATGATGGCTTGCTTCCCAAGGTCTTGAAGTGGCTACAGTGATGGATGCATTGGCTGGAATTTTCCAAATCCTTTTAACCCTTAAAATGTCCGACCAGTTTGGAAAAGCACATATGTAAAACCACTCTCCAAGAAAGGAGGGGGAGTGAAAGCAGGAAAATATGGCCAGTTAGTCTAATAAGATTCATTGGAAAATGCTAGAATCTGTTATAAGGTAGTAGCAGAACTGTTAGAAAATCATTAACTCAGGCAGAGTCAACATAGATCAGTAAAAAGGAAATTGTGTTTGACAAATTTCTTAGAGTTTAGAGCAGGGCACATGAAGTGGGGCTATTGAGAGTATTGGATTTCCAGTAGGAATTCGATAAGGTGTCACATAAAAGGCTACTGAACAAGTGGGAATGTGGTATAAGCATGGTTACAGAATTGTCTAAGTAATAAATCAGAGCTGAAAGAATTCCTGAAGAAGGGCTAATGCCCGAAATGTCGATTCTCCTGCTCCTTGGATGCTGCCTGACCTGCTGCACTTTTCCAGCAACACATTTTCAGCTCTGAATTCCAGCATCTGCAGTCCTCACTTTCTCCTAAGTAATAAATCAACCAGTCAAGATAAATGTACTGTTTTCAATTTGGCAAACTAAGCAATGGAGTGCCATAGTGTTGGGGCCTCGACTATTTATGACCTATGTTACTGGCTTGCGTAAAGGGATGTCTAATATAGCAAAGTATATTAATTATATAACGATACATAGAAATTCAATTTATAAGGAGGATATGGAGTCTGCAAAAGGATATTGGTAGGCTATAGGAGTGGGCAAAAAAATTGGCTTATAGGGTATAACGTGAGAAGATTTAGATTTTATTGTCACGTGTACTCAAGTACTAGGAGTACCGTGAAAAGTGTATAATGTCACCACATGGCGCAATCCTAAGTACAAGGTACTTTTGTACAAAATAGTAAAAGAGAGAAACAAAGTTTAAAAAGTTAAGCATTACAGTCCTTCATAGAATAAGTAGAAAAGTAAAGAAAAATCATAGTAGTTAACATTAAAGTCATCCTTAATATGAACTGGAAGAATATAGGAATAAAGTAAAATGTTCAATAATCTTTCTTGAATATTTAGCCATGCTGGGGCCCAATCTTGTCTGCTTGGTGTGCTCATAGGGAGCCTTTAGCTGCCTGTTCTTGATGCCACCACTGCAGATACTGGGAACCTCCCTCGCTGCCTGCTTTTTCCACATGGGGCTGCGATGCCATTGCATGCTATCCTCTGACCTCATGTTGCCTCCACAAGATGCTCAGGCAGGACCCACTCTCAGCTTCCTGTTGTTGGGTTCTCATTGGGCCCTGCTGTCACTGCTGGCTGCCAAGACACCATCATGGGCCACCAAAAGATTCCAACTCTGGTTGAGAGGGGAAAATTATAAAAGGGACCCAAAATGTAACTTTTTCGCACAGAGGTTGGTATGGATGAGCTGCCAGAGGAAGTGTTGGAGGCTGATACAACTCCAACACTTAAAAGGCATCTGGGTGAGTAGCTGAGGGATATGGGTGAAATGCTGGCAAATGTGGCTAGATTAGTAGTCTGGATGTCAGATGTAAGTTGAATCTGGAGCTGAAATTGGCCTGTCACAAAGATGTTACTACAGTTGATATGGGGGATTTCAACATGCAGGTAGACTGGGAGAATCAGGATGGTATTGGACCTCAAGAAAGAGACTTTGTGGAGTGCCTCCAAGATGGATTCTTAGAACAGCTGGTGCTGGAGCCTACCAGGGAGAAGGCAATTCTGGATCTGGTATTGTGTGATGAACCAGAATTGATCAGGGACTTCGAAGTGAAGGAGCCATTGGGAAGTAGTGACCATAATACAATAAGCTTCAATCTGCAATTTGAGAGGGAGAGGGTACAATCAGAAGTGAAAATATTTCTATTGAATAAAGGGAACTATGGAGCTATGAGGGAGGAGCTGGCCAAAGTTCAATGATGCAATACCTTAGCAGGGATGACAGCGGAGGAACAATGGCAGATATTTCTGTGTATAATGCAGAAGATTCAGGATCAGTTCATTCCAAAAAGGAAGAACGATCCTAGGAGGAGGCATGGGTGGCCGTGGCTGAAGAGGGAAGTTAAGAAACATATACAGTTAAAAGAGAAAAAGTATAACATAGCACAGATAAGTGGGAAAACGGAGGACTGGGAAGCATTTAAAGAACAACAGAGGATTACTAAGAAGGAGATACATAGAGAAAAAATTAGGGAAGGTAAACTAGCCAATAATATAAAGGAGGACAATAAAAGCTTTTTTAGGTGTGTGAAAGGCAAAAAAATGGTTGAGACTAAAATTGGGCACTTGAAGACAGAAACAGGGGAATATATTATGGAGAACAAAGAAATGGCAGAAGAATTGAATTGGTACTTCAGATCTGTGTTCACTGGGGAAGACACAAGCAATCTCCCTGAGGTAACAGTGGCTGAAGGACCTGAACTTAAGGGAATTTATATTTGCCAGGAATTGGTATTGAAGAGACTATTAGGTCTGAAGATTGATAAGTCCCCGGGACCTGATGGTCTACATCCCAGGGTGCTGAAGGACGTGGCTCTAGAAATTGTGGATGCGTTGGTGATTATTTTCCAGAGTTGATAGATTCGGGATCAGTTCCTGCGGATTGCAGGGTGGCTAATGTACCAGTTTTTAAGAAAGGTGGGAGAGAGAAAGCAGGAAATTATAGACCAGTTAGTCTGACCTCAGTGGTGGGAAAGATGCTGGAGTCTATTATAAAGGATGAAATTACGACATATCTGGATAGTAGTAACAGGATAGGTCAGAGTCAGCATGGATTTATGAAGGGGAAATCATGCTTGATTAATCTTCTGGAAATTTTTGAGGATGTAACTCTGAAGATGGACAAGGGAGCTCCAGTAGATGTAGTGTACCTGGACTTTCAGAAAGCTTTTGATAAAGTCCCACATAGGAGGTTAGTGAGCAAAATTAGGGTGCATATTATTGGGGACAAAGTACTAACTTGGATTGAAAGTTGGTTGGCTGATAGGAAGCAAAGAGTAGTGATAAATGGCTCCATTTCGGAATGGCAGGCAGTGACCAGTGGGATACCGCAGGGATCAGTGCTGGGACGGCAGCTTTTTACAGTATATGTTAATGATATAGAAGATGGTATTAGTAATAACATTAGCAAATTTGCTGATGATTCAAAGTTGGATGGCAGGGTGAAATGTGAGGAGGATGTTAGGAGATTACAGGTGACCTGGACAGGTTAGGTGAGTGGTCAGATGCATGGCAGATGCAGTTTAATGTGGATAAATGTATGGTTATCCACTTTGATGGCAAGAACAGGAAGGCAGATTACTACCTAAATGAAATCAATTTAGATAAAGGGGCAGTACAGAGAGATCTGGGTGTTCTTGTACACCAATCAATGAAGGTAAGCATGCAGGTACAGCAGGTAGTGGAGAAGGCTAATAGCATGCTGGCCTTCATAACAAGAGGGATTGAGTATAGAAGCAAAGAGGTTCTTTTGCAGCTGTTCAGGGCCCTGGTGAGACCACACCTGGAGTACTGTGTGCAGGTCTGGCCTCCAAATTTGAGGACAGACATTCTGGCTATTGAGGAATGCAGCGTAGGTTCACGAGGTTAATTCCTGGAATGGCGGGACTACCTTACGCTGAAAGACTGGAGCGACTGGGCTTGTATACCCTTGAGTTTAGAAGACTGAGAGGGGATCTGATTGAGACGTATAAGATTATTAAAGGATTGGAGACTCTGGAGGCAGGAAAATGTTTCCGCTGATGGGTGAGTGCCGAACCAGAGGACACAGCTTAAAAATACGGGGTAGACCATTTAGGACAGAGATGAGGAGAAACTTCTTCACCCAGAGAGTGGTGGGTGTGTGGAATGCTGTGTCCCAGAGGGCAGTGGAGGCCCAGTCTCTGGATTCATTTAAGAAAGAGTTGGATAGAGCTATCGAGGATAGTGGAATCAAGGGTTATGGAAATAAGGCAGGAACAGGATACTGATTAAGGATGATCAGCCATGATCATATTGAATGGTGGTGCAGGCTCGAAGGGCAGAGTGGCCTACTCCTGCACCTATTGTCTATTAATTTAGAATATCTGATCAACATGGACTGAAGGATCTGTTTCCATGCTTTACATCTGTCATAAGAAATGTTCTTGAATTGTGTAGTTTGGATCTATACTGCATTGGAGTTTAGGAAAATGAGAGTTGCTTTTATTGAAACATAAATAGCAACTATTAAAGGGATAGTCAGGGTTGACGCTAGGAATATATTTTCAGATATGGTGATAGCAAGAAGAGGCAAAACACTTTTAAAATAGGGATCCTCCCATTTACAATGGCAATGAAGAGGAATTTGTTCTCTTACAGGAACATAGAGCTTCAGATTTCTCTTCCACAGAAAGTTTGTGACTGCTACAGTAATTGACAACTATTAAAGCAACCACAGTCAACTAATTGACAATTTCTGTTAAGCTTATAACTTAATTGCAGTATTAAAGTTCAAAATCCGTCTGTTCAGCTGAATACAAAAAAAACCAACTGTATTATTTAAAGAATAAATGCCTCTTATTTCCAGCATCACAACCTTCTTTAAACATGCTAAATACAATTCTAATGTAACATTCCATCAACTCTGTTTGCCTCCACAGATACCTGCTTAGTCTTTTCCAGCATTTTTGTTCTTTCAAATACCTGGTGGTTTGTTTCATTTGCTATTTGTAGTGCCTGTAGTTAGCATATTTATGACAGGATTATATTTCACATGTTCAGTTGCTAAATAAATGCAATTTTACTTGCTGTTGCCTTTTCTCAGTTCTCAGTTTCTCAGTTTAATTGACTTCAGCAAGGCATTTGATAAGGTTCCTCATGGTAGGCTCATTCATAAATTCAGGAAGTATGGGATACAGGGAGGTTTGGCTATCCGGTTTCAGAATTGGTTGGATGACAGAAAGCAGAGAGTGGTTGTAGATGCAAAGTATTCTGCCTGGAGGTCAGTATTGAGTGGGGTCCCGCAGGGCTCTGTTCTTGGGCCTCTGCTCTTTGTAGTTTTTATAAATGACTTGGATGAGGAGGTTGAGGGGTGGGTTAGTAAATTTGCAGATAACACAAAGGTTGGAGGTGTCATCGATAGTATAGAGGGCTACAGCAGGCTGCAGCACAACATTCACAGGATGCAGAGCTAGGCTGAGAAATGGCAGATAGAGTTCAACCTGGATAAATGCAATGTGATGCATTTTGCAAGGTCTAACCCGAATACTGAATATAGGATTAAAGGCAGGATTCTTGGAAGTATGGGGGAACAGAAGTGTGCAAGTACATAGATCCTTCAAAGTTGCTACCCAAGTGGATAGGGTTGTTAAGAAAGCATATGGTGTTTTGGCTTTCATTAATAGGGGGATTGAATTTAAGAGTCGTGAGGTTTTGCTACAGCCCTACAAGTCCCTGGTGAGACCACACTTGGAATATTGTGTCCAGTTCTGGTCGCCCTACTATAGGAGAAACAGAGGCTTCGGAGAGGGTGCAAAGAAGGTTTACTAGGATGCTGCCTGGACTGGATGGCTTGCCTTATGGAGAAAGGTTGAATAAGCTTGGACTTTTCTCTCCAGAGAGAAGGAGAAAGAGAGGAGACCTGATCGAGGTGTACAAAATAATAAGTGGAATAGATAGAATCAATAGCCAGAGACTTTTCCCCAGGGCAGGATTGACTGGTACGAAGGGTCATAGTTTAAAGATATTAGGAGGAAGGTATAAAGGAGATATCAGAGGAAGGTTCTTTATGCAGAGAGTTGTGAATGCATGGAATGTATTGCCAGTGGTAGTGGTGGAAGCAGAGTCATTAGGGACATTTAAGCGACTGCTGGACATGCACATGGATAGCAGTGAGTTGAAGAGTGCGTAGGTTAAGTTATTATATTTTACATTAGGATTAAACCTCGGCACAACATCATGGGCCAAAGCGCCTGTTCTGTGCTGTACTTTTCTATATTCTAGTTCCCTTCTTCAACTCTCCTGCTGTTACAGAGAAGGGCCATATTATGTCAGAGAAATTATGGACTGGAATTTAGTTAATAGCAAGGAAATATCTCTAACTAATCGTGAAGAAAACTTTTATAAGCCAATAAAAACAGAGTTAAATATCATTCAACGAAATCTGATTTCTTTTTAGCAGCATGGCTAACCATGTGAAAAAGGTGGTAGGTATTTGGCTTTTTACTGCTAAGGGATTTCATTCTGGAGAAATATAGAATCACTGACAACAACTTTTTACTTTCTATACTGTTCTATGTATGTACAGACTCCTACATTGTTCTTAGTTTTGGTGGAAGTGTCCTTCATCAAAAATGGTTTAGTACCTCGACAACTGGCCATGTTCTGAAAGATCTGCGAGAGAAGGACTGTGGCAAGTGAAGAGGGAGCCAGCAGAATGAGGCAGTACTGTTCTGTAAAATATTCTGATATGTCAGGTCTCTGGAAAACCTCAAATTATAATTAATCCTACATCTTTAATTCTATGTTTTGAAGAACCAATCAATCAAGTATTAGTGAATTGCTTATTACATCCTGAAAATTTTTAGACATAAAAATAGTGGGATAGTATAGAGGGACGAGCTGAGAATAGTTCACAGGTCGGTGCAAATTGATGGCCGAAGGGCCTGTTCTACATTGTATTGTTCTATATTGTATGTTCTATAAAGATAGAACATTGATCTGATTAAATTTTAAATTGGTAGCCCATAATGAGTAAAATCCCAAATTAATGAATTAATTTGGGATTACCTTTGCTGTAATTGTCCTTAAAGGAATAGGTTCTGGAGATTAAGTTGACACATCCACAGTTTTAGGGATGCACCAGTCTTGAAGTAAAACACACTTCATTCAGAAACTATAATTAAGATACAACAAAAGTAAGAAGAAATTGGAATGACGACTCGAATGAGAAACTTAACAGAATAATAGATTAGTTACTGCCAAACAGTAAAGTCATAGAGATGTACAGCACGGAAACAAACCCTTCAGCTCAACACGTCCATGCCGACCAGATATCCCAACCCAATCTAGCCCCACCTGCCAGCACTCAGCACAAATCCCTCCAAACCCTTCCTATTCATATAGCCATCCAGATGCCTTTTAAATGTTGCAATTGTCCCAGCTTCCACTACTTCCTCTGGCAGCCTATTCCACACATGCACCACCCTCTGCGTGAAAATGTTGCCCCTTAGGTCTCTTTTATATCTTTTGCATCTCATCCTAAACCTATGCTTTCTGATTATAGACCCCCTCACCACAGGGAAAATACCTTGTCTACTTACCCTATCCATACCTCTCATGATTTTATAAACCTCTGTAAGGTCACCCCTCAGCCTCCAACGCTCCAGGGAAAACATCTGTAGCCTATTCAACCTCTCCCTATAGCTCAAATCTTCCAACCCTGGCAACCGTGTAAATAGTTTCTGAACCCTTTTCAAGTTTCACAACATCCTTCCGATAGGAGACCAGAATTGCATGCACCATTCCAAAAGTGGACTAACCAATATCCTGTACAGCTGCAACATGATCTCCCAACTCCTGTACTCAATACTCTGACCAATGAAGCAAAGCCTACCAAATTCCGCCTTCACTATCCTATCTACATGAGACTCTACTTTCAAGGAGCTATGACCTTGCACTCCAAGGTCTCTGTTCGTGCTACATTTCCCAGAAAATCCATCACCACCTATATTTTCCAAACAGCATACTTGTTTGAAATGGGGATAGCCGCAGAAGACTCATGCACTACCTACCTACCTCTCTTACCTTTCCTGGAGTTAACCCGTCTATGTGAATATCTGTAACTTTTCTCCCTTCCTAAAACTGCCATCCATCACATCCCCTTGCTCTTGGAAATTCCTCATTACCTCTACCTCTAACTGTCTCTCCAGCCAATCCATTCAATATGATAGGATTCGCATCCAATGGCATTTATTGCAGATATAATCCTCTGTAACACATAAATGCTCCCTAAACTCCCACATCTGACCAGAAGAGCATATCACTCTACTGAAGGCCATTTTTGCTTCTTTCAATCAACAGATTCAGAAATAGCACTGTCTTATTCCTCTACAAAACGCTGCTCAAGGTTAATTTAATACTTTATGGTTTATATTTTTAAGTTTAATCCAGAGGCATATCTCAATATAAGATATAATTAAGAAAAACCCACTCTACTCACTACTGCAGACTTACTATAAGGCCACACTTGAAATATCCACTTATCTGTTTCTGTGTTATGACCTCTCCCAAACAATTCCTCCAAGATTAGTTGTGAATTTTCCTGTTTGTTAATTTCCCCAGCCACACTCCAATGTCCAGTGATACATGAATTCAAACAGCAAAAACATTAACTGTTCAAGTTCACTGCTGTATCAGTTAGCAGTGTTGTCTGTCTGTCTCTCTCTCTCTCATACACTGCTTGAAGAAGGGTCACAGGATCTGCACTGTTAACTCTGATTTCTCTTCACTGACGCTGCCAGACCTGCTGAGCTTTTCCAACAACTTTTGTTTTTGACGCTGTTTACTTTATTGGATTCAAATAGAGTTTTTCACCTTTGTCTGAAATACTCTCCTTTCTCTCTTTATTACTTTAATACTCTCTTTAGAAGAAAGACTAGGTCAAAATATACCTCTTAAAGCCATAATATTGTTATAATAAGAAATATTTTTATGTCTGGCAATTTCACAAAAAACAGTGAGGTAACTTTGTATTGATCATAATGGCTGAGGGTGATATTAACTAGGATTTGGAAATAATGCCATCTTTTGCATCTATTTGAATTGGTATGCAAAAACTCTTAAGCAACCATGAGTCATAGTGCAGGAAGGAGAAAGAGTGCTTGTTGTCATGGTGCAATGATAATAACTTCTCTCTTAATGTCTCAAAGCAAAAGAAGTGATCATGATCATTGACTTTAGGAAGAAAGGAAGAGGAGACACCCCATCTACATCAATGGAGCTGAGGTGGAGAGGTTTGAGAGCCTTAAGTTTTGAGGTGTGATGATAACCAACAATCTGTCCTGGACCTCTACTTAGATGCGATGATCAAGGAGGAATAACAACACCTGTTATTCCTCAGGCAGCTTAGGAAATTCAGCATGTGCACAAGGACCCTCACCAACGTTTACAGATGCACCATAGAAAGCATTATATCTGGGTGCATAACAACTTAGTACAGCAACTGCTCTGCCTAGGACCATAAGAAACTACAGAAACCTGTGTGTACAGCCCAGACAATCACAGAGGCCCACCTCTCATCCGTGTAAAGGCACTTCTCATTGCAGCTGAAAGGCAGCCAACATCATCGAAGACCCCTCCCATCCTGGTTATGCTTTCTTCCATCAGGCAGAAAATACAAAGGCTTGAACATATGTACCAATAAGTTCAAGAGCTGCTCCTTCCCGCTGTCATTAGACTGCTGAATGGACCTGTCTAATTTCAAATCTAATGTTGATCTTACTTTTATGCATCTCCTGTGCCGTTATAACCTTTTATGCCTCACTGTAAGTACCCTTATGATTTGTATGTCCTTGTTTGCTACAATCTGCCTGTACTGCTCGCAAAGCAAAACCTTTCACTGCACATTGGTACAATCGATCCATAAACAATAAATCAAGGTGACCCCTCAAACAATGTTGTACTCCCTTAATACTGCAATCTTCCATGGTGAGATTCACATTCTAATTCCTGGAACATTAGCCCAGAATTCTGGATTACTCGTCCATGAGGTTACCACTACACACACACTTCCCCTGAATTTATTCTTTTGATGTTTCTAAGATTTTCAATTGTCCATCCAACTAACTCATCGTACACGATGCTGTGACATTATGGACTGAATCCTCTTAGTTGTATTAAGACCATTTTAATTTTTGGGATGGGTACACAAAAAATTGAAATTAATGCTTTAAACCTAGGGACTGTGAAAGGAGATGTAGATTTGGTAAATGCAGTTACAAGAATAAGGTGGGGGCGTGCGTCTGGATGGGATGACTCTTCAGAGGGTCAGTGGGCCGAATGGCCTGCTTCCACACTATAGCGCTTCTATGATTTTTAAAACGAATTACTGGAACTCATTGATTACATTTTTCCAACAGAGGGCAGGTGGGAGGATGTTAGGCATCTTGGGTCTGTGTGTGTTTTCACGCTGCTTTGCCAGTGACAGATTGTTGATTGGTTCTTCAGTCAGGACCAGTTGCATGTGTTCAGGAATACTCAGCATAGTAATAAGCTCTTGACTGGTTCCTGGTCAAGTGGCTGCCACTTTTTGTTTGGATTATACAGCAGAAACATTTAGTCTATGATAGAGAAAACATCTCTTTCTCTCTTGTTTGAGTGGTGAAGTAAAACAAATTACAGCAACTCGCTACTCTCTGTAATCAGGATTGGTGCCAGAACTGTACTTCACTGACTTCTCTTTGTTCCTTCCCCACCCGTAATTTTTTGTCTCTTGTCTCTTTTTAATGAGGTAGAGTTTAAGTTATAAGTTAGCAATTTGTGTTTCTTTTCTGACATTAGTTAAAATCAATCTGCAAATAAATAGCTGTTTTCTCAAGTATAGAAACCTAATAAGTATTTCCTTTTAACTTGGGTTGGTCAGTCAGGTAAATTGGGTACTTTGAATAGTTAGCTAAAATCTTTTAGAATTTGTGATGACTCTGGGAAAATAAATGCTTGACTTCCAGCACACTACCCCAGTGAGTCATGACAGTTGGCATAGAGACAGGTTCTTTGCTAAATTGAGGATGGCATTCCAAAAATATCATAGAGTCCTAGAGATGTACAGCATGGAAACAGAACCTTCGGTGCAACCTGTCCATGCCGACCAGATATCCCAACCTAATCTAGTCCCACCTGACAGCACCTGGCCCATATCCCTCCAAACCCTTCCTATTCATATACCAATCCAAATGCCTCTTAAATGTTGCAATTGTACCAGCCTCCACCACATCCTCTGGCAGCTCATTCCATACATGTACCACCCTCTGCATGAAAACGTTGCCCCTTAGGTCTCTTTTATATCTTTCCCTTCTCACCCTAAACCTATGCCCTCTAGTTCTGGACTCCCCGATCCCAGGGAAAGGACTTTGTCTATTTATCCTATCTATGTCCTTCATAATTTTGTAAACCAGAATTGCACGTAATATTCCAGCAGTGGCCTAATCAATGTCCTGTACAGCCGCAACATGACCTCCCAACTGCTGTATTCAATACTCTGACCAATGAAGCAAAGCATTACCAAACGCCTTCTTCACTATCCTATCTACCTGTGACTCCACTTACAAGGAGTTATGAACCTGCACTCCAAGGTCTCTTTATTCAGCAACACTCCCTAGGACCTTACCATTAAGTGTATAAGTCCTGCTAAGATTTGCTTTCCCAAAATGCAGCACCTTGCATTTATTTGAATTAAACTCCATCTGCCACTTCTCAGTCCAATGGCCTATCTGGTCCAAATCCTGTTGTAATCTGAGGTAACCCTCTTCGCTGTTCAGTACACCTCCAATATTGGTGTCATCTGCAAACTTACTAACTGTACCTCTTATGCTCGTATCCAAATCATTTATGTAAATGACAAAAGGTAGAGGACCCAGCACCGATCCTTGTGGCACTCCACTGGTCACAGGCCTCCAGTCTGAAAAACAACCCTCCACCACCACCCCCTGTCTTCTACCTTTTGAGCCAGTTCTGTATCCAAATGGCTAGTTCTCCCTTTATTCCATGAGATCTCACCTTGCGAAGCAGTCTCCCATGGGAGATCTTGTTGAACGCCTTACTGAAGTCCATATAGATCATATCTACTGCTCTGCCCTCATCAATCTTCTTTGTTTCTTCTTAAAAAAACTCAATCAAGTTTGTGAGGCATGATTTCCCACGCACAAAGCCATGTTGACTATCCCTAAGCAGTCCTTGCCTTTCCAAATACATGTACATCCTGTCCCTCAGGATTCCCTCCAACAACTTGCCCACCACTGAGGTCAGGCTCACTGGTCTGTAGTCTTGCTTGGTAACGGAGAAGGGGTAGTTGGCACTGACATTCTCCAACAGGAACGTGGAAATCCTGGTGGACAGAGTGATCCAGAGAAACTCTTTGCAGACAAGCCCACACCACCAGATCCTGTCAGTCTGATCCAAGGTTGCCACTTGTCTCCAGGGTACAGAGGAATGGGAACATTAGGCTTAATAGAATGTGGGAACACAAGCTGTGTTAACCCTATCCCTCAGACTGGCTGCGACCCTTTCTCAGGACTGCAGATGCACAA
Source organism: Hemiscyllium ocellatum (assembly GCF_020745735.1). Classification (NCBI taxonomy): domain Eukaryota; kingdom Metazoa; phylum Chordata; class Chondrichthyes; order Orectolobiformes; family Hemiscylliidae; genus Hemiscyllium; species Hemiscyllium ocellatum. Next base: position 86,858,330 of record NC_083408.1, read on the forward strand.
TCCCCAAAACAATAGAACTCCAACCAGACATCTGACCATGGCAAATCTCCTGGAATGATATCAGAGGCTTCCCTTGACTCACTGTGTCTTGCACCCCCGTCTTACAGGTGCCTATCTTGACTTCAGAATGAGTTTTCCCCATGGACATTGAGACATGGCTGCCTGCTTGCTGCATACGCAGTTTGTTCACTGCGTAAGCTGCTGGCACATAGAGCAGGGGAGAATTTGATGTAGCACACTGCCTCCTCCCAGACTGAGGACTGCTAATCAGCTGCCTGGTGTGCAACTGTGCTAATTAGCAAGGTATGGTATGGCATGGATGTCCCGGGTATACAGGTAGGCGCTAAGTGACTGAGCAGTAAGAAAGTACACAAGCAGCCCCCAGAAAATGGAAGAGCAATAAATAAATTATCTTAATGAGCAGCTTCATTCTCAACTTAATTTTAAAATGTGTAAAATATTTAACTAAAGATGTTTTCTCTATTTTGAGATTCAAAAGCAAAATGAAGAATGCATTAAATACACCAGTAGAAGACCACAAAGACTCTGGCACATAGCAAATTGATTGTATATTATCGTTTGGTATGATCATTTCTCCAATCATCCAAGTGGCACACTGGATCACTTATTACACTGATTTCACTTCAAAAAAGCATTCATTTCAAGTTCAGAAATTATCTTAGAATGCTTTGGATGGCATTCTTTGAGAAGTGTGCCACTGAGAAGAAGTAAATATTTGTCACAAACCAAATTGTTTGAAAAATGTAATCTTTGCAACTTTGTGACATGTTTTGTAGTTTTATAATGTTTTTCAATATGCTTCAACTAAATGAATTATTATACTCACAATAGGCATAAGAAATTGCATGAATACTCTTTTGCAAGTCAAGATGCTTAATACTAATTAATTAATTAAGTAATAATTAAATTCCATATAGAGAAATTGCATGTTATTTCTATGGTTAACTGTAAACTGCTATGGCAAAACTTGTTTGCTACAAATGTGCTAATGGCATGTAAACCTGCCATTGTCAAATACAAAAGCAAAGATGGAATTTCTTTTCAAGCATGTTTTCGAGTGGAGGCTGGAAGGGACAAAGAGTTACTTGGGTGGTCTGAACACACAAGGCTTTTTAGATTGAGAAGGTACCATAGAAATCATTGTACACATTTTGTCAATAAATGGATGGCAATTTTCTGCTTTCACAATTGGATTTTGGACAATTTTGGAAAATGCATGAATCTACCCAACTTCATCTCAAATTTGTGGGACAAGTTTTTTTAAAAATCAAAAGCTATCATGTAAAGAACCTTTATAGACTATATCTAAGTCAGAGTAATGGAGTTGAAGGTGATGCAGAGTTTTAAAATTATGTTTTATTTCAGCTCAATAAAAGCTTATTAACATTGAATACACTTCAGAATCCTGTGTAAAAATGTGAAATGTGCTAAGGTCTGTATTCAGCATTCTATTATGACTTCAGAGATTACATCACCTATCTTGATGTCGATGGAATGTATAAAATAAATTGTAGTTATAAAAAGTAAATAGTTTGTGTGGAAAATTGTTTGTTTGTCAGGCAACTGGAAAAATGTCCTCTGGAGTTACAGTGGGAAGGAATTTTTTTATGCAGTTAATTTATTCAGATAATTATGCTACTTGCTTTCAGTACCAAAGATAAAACATCTAAGAAGAAAATATTCAAGTCGATTTCACTTCACTGAAATAAAACTCCTTTTAAAATTATAATCTTGTTCAGCTTTTTTCTGAATTCCTCTCGAAGGATTTAGGATGCATTTCTCCACACAATGTTGTAAATATGGAACTTGTTGCTACATGGACTGAATGAAGAAAATGACAATGATGCTTCTAAGTGGTGGCTTGATTAATACATGAGAAAAACAGAGAAACATAAGACAAGGGTGAAGCGATCATTTGAGTAGGAGCATGCATAAAGTAGCATATAACTGGGATAGATCAGTTGGGCAGTATCTGGTTTTTGTCAATATGAATTTTTATGTTACTCCGGTTCAAGAAGTCAACTCACTACCACATTCTCAAGGGCAATTAATTAATGATGGGCAATAAATGTTGGCCAACCAGCAAAGGCCACATTCCATGAACAATATTTTAAAAAAAATGATCTGATGCAAATATTTAAAGAATCAATACACTGTGGAAGCAGGCCATTTGGCCCATTGAGTCCACACCAACCCTCTGCATGGTATCCCACTCAGACCCACTCCATTCTTGCAATGCTGCATTTCCCATGGTTAATCCACCTGGCCTACACATCTTTGGACTCTGGGAGGAAGCCAAAACACTCAGGAAACCCACACAGCCAATATGCAAACTCCACACAGTTGTCAGAGGGTGGAATGGAACCTGGGTCCCTGGCACTGTGAGGTGGTCATATTAACTACCAAGCCACTGTGCCACCCTAGTATTCATCCTGGTAAAGATTGAATTTGATTGACTTTTTGTTATAAAGAGCTGTTCATTTTCTGTAGGTTATAAATGTAAAACCCCTAAATACTTAATTACCTTTTCCCTAATTTATTGTTATTCTTTGCAGAAAATTAGTAAAGCCTTCACAAAATTCTTCATGATTTAGATTACAACAGTTAAATAATTTGTAATGAACAAATAACATGCGACAGAAACATACATTTTGCGAAGATAGATATTTTTTGTGTGAGCCAACCCACCAGCAGGTGGTGCTCTGTATTACTGTATAGGCTATATATGATGCCGCATACTTAAAGATTTTAGTAGACAAGTCATTTTCTTTCAGGGCAGAAAACCACAACATAAAATACAACATGTACTGTTGAGATTAAAGGAGGCTACAAGCTAAGTGAAAGGTCGGGATGGCAATCTCTGCAAGCTTTTAACATGTACTGAAAGGGCTTTCAGTAACAGTACTGAACAACAAAGAGTGGAATTGAATGGGATTAGTAGGTGAACGGGCTGTTAGGTTAAATTCTTCAGTGTTATGTCATTTCAGTTTGAGAAAATATGCAAAGTAATTACTTTATGTTAAATGTATAAATTCATATTTGAATGAATAAAAAAATTTGGATTAATAATTTCTCATATCCTCATAAAGTATTCCTATTTTCCTACCAGTGAGTACAATATACTTAAAGAACAGCATTGACAGCTCAACTAGATAGATTAAAATAGTAATTTAGTGCAATCCAAATTATTATATTTCATTAAATCATCGCTTAATTTCAATCGGTTTATTTCTAGGTTTACTTTCATCCACTAAAATTTGAAGATGCTACTTAAAAATGCTTAATTTGAGGGATTTAAATTTTCTGATCTTGATGTATTGACATGTTTTGAACAATTCAATACAAGACAGAGGTTTAGTTCATAATTTTGAGATTTTCTTAACTTAATCAGAAAATTAAATTTAATCTTCACATTTACTATGGAAATGTACAATATAAAATTTGCATTAATGGCTTCAATTCCATGCAGCATACAGTGGGTGCTGGGCTACTGCTGTTATCAATTAGGTAGGTTTATGGCTGCAATGAAATGTCATGGACTATTGCTTACACCATTCATGATTTTGATAAACTAAAAAGTTTTATAGCTTCAAAACTTTTAAACCTAGCAAAAGATTACCAAAATAGAATTTGAATGTGAAATTACACATACTGAAATACTTTATATGAATAAGTACAGGTTGCCCAGTTGTATAATCCTGAGACAATTCATATGGACACCTTGGTAATATTCCAAGGTTCTGGGTTCAAAAGCACCTGATGAAGTTTTAATTCAATAAAAATCTGCAAACAAGAGTCTCTAATAATGATAATTGTCAACTGTCAAGAGAAAACTCCATATGGTTCATTAGGCAAGGAAATCTGCTATCCTTACCTTGTTTGGCTTATATGTAACTCCAGGCACCTAGTAATGTGGTTGACTCTTAATTTCCCTCTCAGTGATTAAAGATGGGTAATAAAACACCCACATGCCATGTATGAATTTAAAAAAAGGTAGGCAGACAATTTGAAGAAATGCCTGAATTAAATCTGCTTATATCAATTCCTTTCTGTACCATATGTTTGATGGTAGTTGGTAGTTTCTGAAGAGAAATGGCAGATAGCTGCCTAACATACTATCCAGCTGAAATATAGCTGTGACCTGACTGTAAAGTGGAAGCCTGGGCAATGTTGTTGCCATCTGTGCCACGATTTTCTTTTCTTGTAAGCATCTTTCATGGGGTGTTTCCATCAACAGGATTTACTGCCACAGTTTCCTCTGCTTTATTTGTCTCAGAAGCAACAAATACGTCTTGTTTACTTTTGTACAAATCTTCTTCTATTCGAATATTTATGTTCAAATATTTCCATTTTATTTATTGTTAAATAATGTAATTCAATAAATGTGTCTACAGTAATTCAAATTCAGAAATATGGAAGGGGGGAAATGTCACAAAGAAAAGTATTTTCACTTATAATATTGGTAAACCCTTCCTTTCCACAAATGAACATAAAACTGATAAGTTCAGTCAAAGTAGTAAGTTTCTGTTAAATACTGTCTAATTAAAATAGATTTCAAATTTCCTCAGGATAAACTAGATCTCAAAACATGGTAAATCAACTTCTTTGGATGGACTGAATTGTGTAAAAAGAGGTATTCCCAATTATATAATTATGGGGATGTGTAAAATCATAATAAAAGTAATAATCTCCACTGAAGGTTCCTAGTGTTGCATAGAAAACAATTCCCATATAGGTTGGGGAATGTTATAAATTGTTTCTGAAATAACCAGCTCTTTCAAATAATCATGGTTAATTGGGAGTTGAATGTGTGTGTAAAATAACAAAACAATGAAACATTATTCTAATTAGTGTTTGAGAAGTGAAGTTAATTTTAGTGGGGTCATGCTATGTTGTAAAGGCTCTAGTGACCCTGTCACAAGCAATCGAAGCTTTTACATGTGTAGCAATAGCTTTCTTTTCAGTTGATGACATAATCTCTTTAATTGGTGTCAGTTAGAAGAGCTACTTTTGAAAGAGTGCTGGAAAACACCTATAGACAGGAGTTTCACTCCCTCTGCTCTTACAACAAATGAAGCAGCCTTTAACAATGTACTGGGGACTCCTTATAACTCATCAACTGTCAGCACAAAGTACTTGCAGTTGAAAGCATGGGTATTAAGGATTAGGAAATCTGTTTACATTAAAACTTTGGCCTGTGAACCTAAACCTTTTACCAGGAACTGTTGAATATTAAATTTTATACTGCTGAGCACTGAATTGTGATCATATGTGTAATATTTTAAACCAGTCCAAATATGAAATCACATGTCTATGCTCATTGAATGGAATGCAACATTTTAGCAGTTTCATCCATTTTACAACTATTTGCAATCTTGCTCACTGAATTATTATTCACACATATGAGATTAACAACAACCTGATGAAGGAGCAGCGCTCCGAAAGCTAATGCTTCCAAATAAACCTGTTGGACTATAACCTGGTGTTGTGTGACTTTTAACTTTAAACAACAAAGTAAACCCAACAAGGATAACTCCACTGTGATAAAATTACATTCTCCTTTTAAGGTTACCACATACATAATGCACATCTTTAAAAATATGCACATATTGGATGAATTAAATATAGAGAGAATGTTCAGACTTAGAAGTAAAAAAGGTGAAGAGATGGGTGTAATTGTTTTGCTTTGTGTAGTCTATAGGTGCCAACTAGCAGGAAGTATGTAGAGAAACTTTCAAAGAAGGTATGGTGAAGTACAGAAATTATGATAATATTGTAATGAGGGACTTTCAATAATAAATATTGATAGGATAATAGGGCAGAGAGAGGTAAGAGTTCTTAGGTTTCAAGGAGAATTTTCCACTGTAGTACTTTTCAGTCCAAAAGGAAAGGAAATGCTGTGATACCTGATTCTTGGAGACTAGGCAGGCCAAGTAGATTAAGTGTCAGTAAAAGTAGATTTGGGGATTGTGATTACTATGTAAGGTTAAAGGTAACTATAGAAAAGGATAATTAGCAATTTGAAGGAAGGATAATTAATTGGGAGAAAGCCAACTCCAGTGAGGTAAGAATGGATTTACACAAAGAAAACTGGAGTCAAATTAGGCAGGGAAATTGGTAGCTTACCAATGGGCTACCTTTTAAAGAAGAGATGGTTTGGGCACAAGCAAGGTGTATTCCCTCAAAAAAGAATGGTGGGGCAAATAAATCCAAAGCTCCCTGATTGAAAAATTAGGTAGAAATTATGATTTTAAAAAGTGCTTATGACAGATTTCAGGTAGCAATTATAATATGGAAAAGGTTCAGAAAAAGCAAATGATGAAAACAAATAGGGATTATGTAAAGAGACTGAAGGCGGACTTAAAATGAAATTTCAAAGTCTTTTATAGGCATACATATAGGAAAAGGGTGGCGAGAGGAGGAATGAGTCTGATTGGTACCAAAAGGGGTTTTACAGATGGAAACAGAGAGCATGGCTAAATGAATACTTTGCTTCTGTCTTAAACAAAGAGAAGCATGCTGCCCAGATAAACATGAAAAGAGAAGGAAACTCAGTTACTGGAAGCATTTAAAATTGAAAAAGAGGCATTGCATGTACTGTCTTGGGAGCGGTAACAAATGATTGGGAAAATATTGTTCAAAATAGGCTGTAAGGATGAGCCAACCAACCACAGACCAGTCAACTTTGATAGTTGGGAAACTTCTAAAAACAATAACTTGGGGTGGAATTAGTAATTGTATGAATAAATACTGATTAACTAAGGAGAGTCAGTATGGTTTCTTAAGGGCAAATCACATTAAACCAACTTGCTGGAGATTTTTTTAAGAGGGCAACAGATTAAGCAATGGTCTTGATATGGTGTATATGGACTTCCAGAAGGTATTTCATATGTAGCACCGCCTAACATATGAGCAAAGTTGGAGCTCATGAAATGAAAGGGATACAGGGCAGAATCTTATGGGAGTCTCACCAACGTGGGCTATGGCGAAAACTGTGGCAGAAGTCCAGTGAGGCCTATCTCAACATTAGGAGCAACTCGTTGCTTTAATTAAACTCTGGAGTGTCAAGGTGAGATTCTCAATAGACAGTGATGAGTTGCCTATTAGCGGGATTATCACTGGTTAACAGCCTTATTAACTGTACACCTTGCCTTATTAATATGCAGCTCCCTATCCTACATCCCACTGTGGGCAATCGAAATGCTGAGAAATCTTGATTTGGCAGGCAGAATGGGTACCTGGCAACATCAGCTTGTTACTGACACTGAAGAGCCTCCACCTTGGTAACCATGCAACAGTTTCTCAGGGCATTATCCATGGGCACAAGCCACATGCACCCCTCATCCAAGGACATTAACAATTGCCAACCTCTAAGGATCTCTCCAATCTACTTGCGGGATGCTTAGGAAGTACAGATGTTAGGGGTAGATTACAGATGTTAGGGGTAGATTCTTCACACAGCGGGTTGTGAGTTCATGGAATGCCCTGCCCGTATCAGTGGTGAACTCTCCTTCTTTATGGTCATTTAAGCGGGCATTGGATAGGCATTTGGAAGTTATTGGGCTAGTATAGGTTAGGTAGGATTCGGTCGGCGCAACATCGAGGGCCGAAGGGCCTGTACTGCGCTGTATCCTTCTATGTTCTATGTTCTATGTTCTACAGATCTTTATTGAATGCATTGGCGACTAACATTGAAAGATTGCTGTTATAATACTTTTTGTGCAGAACAGGGACCCACCTTGCAAACTGAGCCAGGCCACAGTGCAGAGCTGCTTACTTGGTCACTCAATACTCTCAGCAACCCTGCCTGAAAGTTGAGGTGGGGGGGGGGGAGGTATGCACAGAGCAGCATTAGAGGGCATAGTAGGCTATGAGAGTGGGTTGGCAGAGCAGAGTTATAGGTAGTGACTGTCAGTGATTGGAGGAGGAGTGTATAAGTCTGCGGTGACCATCAGCAAAATGAGGGCCCAGAGGTGAGAAACGTTAGAAACTGATAAGTTTCTCTAAAAGGGGATATGGATAGAAATGAACTTGGGGCAAAATGTGAAATGGGATATGGACATTCTGGGAGGGGCCAGATCCCAGTGCTGATGGCGTCTGCGTTCATTGCCATCATTTGCTGTTTGCTAGATGCTAACTGTAACTGGAAAATGGCTGACACAACATACAGGGTGGGCGAAGTCAGTGTTAGTTTGATGGGCAAAAGCACGGATCCACATCTGCTGGACGCTATGACATTGACGGGGAAGAACATGAAACATCTGCTTGCAAAGGCAGAACGACACTTAATTTGCAATAATTCCATTGTGTATTTGTCATGCTTCCAAAGTGAATATACTTAGGATTCAAATGCTTGTAAAAGACAATTTGCACCATGACATTTTTTAAATATAGATTGTATAGTGGCTTTTCAACTGTACAGATGTTAATGGCAATGACTAAAAAAGAGGCAAATGTTGATCAAAAGCAGTTCATAACATGTGTGACACCTACAAGGATACGATAGGAGGTGGAGATAATCACTGCATTATTTGTCATGGAAGTATTATGATGTGCTCTATTGAATGTAATGATAAGTAACATGGTTGATGAGGGTCTGGGATGGTAAGGGGTCAGAGTGTACCAGACACTTCCTTTCTGACCTAACATGCTGGTTGCTCAGCTGGCAATGCCTCTTCACCATGCTGAGGCTAAAACCGAATGAAAAATGGAGATACGGCCCTCATTATTACACTGTGTAGAGGAATGTGTATAGCCATCATCCACATGGTACACCAGAGTTTGGCAAAGAATCTAGTGTGGAAGGTTGCCCAGCAAAAGCCTCTGGACTTTTGATTTCAGTTTTGCCACAGACCTGAGACATTTCAAGAAAGAAATGTTTTCTCTCTTTCTCTCTCAGGGACTAAAATATATTCCTTAATGAAAACCATCTGAAAAGTGAAATATTTCCTAAGAATTGGAGAAAGCTCCTGGAATCAATATCGCTGAAGTGCTTGCAAACTTTGAATGCTGAACTGTTAACTCAGTCCAAGATCCTCTGTCTAACTAACCTGCTACTCAAACTGCACCTGACAGCAATTGATTCATGTTGATGGGAAATCAGATAAACTGTTAGAAGTCAACCCATTTTATCTTCTGCATTTGTACCCTTGACCATCAGGCGTGTGTTCTATTTTGCCTATTTTTTTCAAACCCATTCTTTGTCTAGCTGTGCTGCTTGACCTGTCTATGTATCATTGTGTTTGGGATCAGGGCATGGAGTTTCAGTCTGTTTAGCAGCTTAGTTAATAATGTTTTTCTGCTGTTTAAGGAATACGTTTATTGTTAATTAATAAGCATTTTTTGAGCTTATTGAAAAGAGAAACTAATTTTCTTGATAAATAAGACATTTACATTTTTGAAACATCTCATGGAGTAGCAGATAAAATTTCTAGCATACTCCTCCCATCAGAATCATAACAAGGTTATGATCAGGTCAGCCATGATCTTACTAAATAGTGGAGCAGGTCTGAGGGATCAAATTGGCCTACTTTTAAGTAACTCAAGACTGCCTTTTTTTCAACATCTTAAACATTCACTCTCCAAAACAAGGATAGCAAGGGTAGGAAGAGGCAACTCAGCACTGCCTTCCTAACCTGCAATCTTCTTCCTGACCTCTCCGCCCCCACCCCACTCCGGCCTATCACCCTCTCTTTGACCTCCTTCCACCTATTACATCTCCATCGCCCCTCCCCAAGTCCCTCCTCCCTACCTTTTATCTTAGCCTGCTGGACACACTTTCCTCAATCCTGATGAAGGACTTATGCCCGAAATGTCGAATTTCCTGTTCCTTGGATGCTGCCTGACCTGCTGCGCTTTTCCAGCAACACATTTTCAGCTCTGATACTCCAGCATCTGCAGACCTCACTTTCTCCAAGGAAGAGGCAACCTTGGATAACCAAAGAATTGACAGAAGGCATCTGGTTAAAAGCTCAGGTGTACAAAGTAGCCAAGAACAGTGGGAAACAGACATGATTGGGAAAATGTTGAAAGACAATAAAGAACTGCGAAGCAAGAAAAAAGAAAGGAAAGATAGATTATGAATGCAAACTAGCACAGAATATAAAAACAGATAGGAAATTTTTTTATAAGTGTATAAAATGGAAAGCAGTGGCTAATGTGGTCATAACTCCCTTGCAGTATGCGAAAGGGGAATTTAATATTGGGTAATGCTGAAATGGCCGAGGCCTTGAATAATTATTTTGTATCAGTCTTCACAGTGGAAGATATGTTTAACATGCCAAAGAATGATGTTAAGGATCCATGGGAGGTGAAGACCTCAGTTTAATTGTTATCACTAAAGGGGTAGTGTTGGGCAAACTTGAGGGTCTAAAGTCCCCTAGTTCTGATGGAATGCATCCCAGAGTGCTGAAAGAAATGTCAGAAGTTATAGTAGATGGGTTAGTATTAATTTACCAAAGTTCACCAGACTCTGAGCAGATCTTGGCAGACTGGAAGATGTAGAATGTCACATTGCTATTTTAAAAAGGGTGTAGGGAAAAGACAGGTAACAATAAGCCAGTTAGTTTAACATCTGTAATTGGGAAAATGTTAGAGGCTATCATTAAAGAAGGAATAATGAGACAACTGGGTGGAAAAGGTTCCATCAGGCAGATGCAGCATGGATTCAGGAAGGGAAGGTTGTGTTTGACAAACTTACTGGAGTTTTTTGAGGATGTAACAAGTGCAGTGGATGGAGGGAATAGGTGGATGATGTATACTTGGATTTTCAGAAGACTTTCAATAAGGTGCCACATAAATGACTCATCCATAAGATAAGAATGCATGGAGTTGCAGAGAATGTACTCACATGGATAGAGGACTGGTTAACCAATAGAAAGTAGGAAGTTGGATAATGGCTGTTTCTCTGGTTGGAGATCAGTAGTGAACTGGATGCCGCAGGGGTCTCTGTTGGACCCACAACTGTTCCTGATGTGTATAAATGATTTGGAAGAGGAGACCAAGTGTAACATATGTAACAAGTGCAAAAGATGACAAACAGGAAGACAAACAGAATATTGGCTTGCATTGCTGGAGGGATTAACTGAAGAGCAGGGAAGTTTTGCTGCAATTGTACAAGATATTGGTGATGCTGCACCTGGTGTATTGTGCACAGTTCTGGTCTCTTTACTTGAGAAACGATATACTGGCATTGGAAGTGTTGCAGAGGAGGTTCACCAGTTTGATTCCAGAGATGTGGGGGTTACCCTGTGAGGAGAGGTTGAGCCGCCTGGAATTGTACTCACTACGAATTCAGAAGAATGAGAGGGGATCTTTTAGAAACATCGAAAATTATGAAAAGGATAGATAAGATTTGAGCAGGCAAGTTGTTTCTGCTGGTGAAACTAGGATGAGGGGACATGCCGCTGCAAATGTGTTGCTGGTCAAAGCACAGCAGGTTAGGCAGCATCTCAGGAATAGAGAATTCGACGTTTCGAGCATAAGCCCTTCATCCTGATGAAGGGCTTATGCTCGAAACGTCGAATTCTCTATTCCTGAGATGCTGCCTAACCTGCTGTGCTTTGACCAGCAACACATTTGCAGCTGTGATCTCCAGCATCTGCAGACCTCATTTTTTACTGAGGGGACATGCCTTCAAGATTGGGGAATAGAACGTAGGTTTGCTCGCTGAGCTGGAAGGTTCATTTCCAGACATTTCGTCCCTCTACTAGGTAACATCTTCAGTGGGTCTCAGGCAAAGCACTGCTGATAATTCTTGCTTTCTATTTATATGTTCAGGTTTCTTTAGATTGGTGATGTCATTTCCTGTGGTGACATCATTTCCTGTGGTAACGTCATTTCATGTTCATTTTCTTAGGGAGTGGTAGATAGGGTCTAACTCAAATTATCAACAGTGCTTCGCTTGAGGCCCACTGAAGATGTTACCTAGTAGGCTGATGAAACGTCAGGAAATGAACCTTCCAGCTCAGCAAGCAAACCTACATCCAGAACCTCAACCTGAGCTACAAATCTTCTCAAAATTGGGGGAATAGATTTAGAACAGAGATGAGGAGGAACTGCTTTTCCCAGAGAGTAGTGAATCTGTGGAATTCTCTCCCCAAGGAAGCAGTAGAGGCAGCTTAATTAAATATATTCAAGACACAGTTGGATGGGTTTTTGCTTGTAGGGGAATTAAGGGTTATGGGGATAATGCAGGTAGGAGGAGCTTCGACAATTGATAGATCAGCCATTATCTTAATGAATGGCAGGGCAGGTTTGACAGCCAAATGGCATACTCCTGCTTCTATTACTATAAAATTATTAGCAGTAGTAATGCACCAAGGCTGCTTCTTCAGAACCTTCTAAACCTGCAACCTTATTGTCTACGCACAAGGGAAACAAGTGCATGAGAACTTCAATGTCTCCAAATCATACACAATTCTTACTTGGAGTCATTTCACTGTTTCTTCATTGACCCTTACTGAATCAAAATTATGGACCTCCTTCACTAAGTAGCACAGTGAGTGTAACACATCACATGGACTCGAACAAATGTAATTGGGAATAAGCATTAGATGCTGTTTTTGTCAATAAAGCTCAAATCCTATGATGAATAAAACAAAACAAAAGGTACCATGGATGTACCTAGATCATGACACACCATCACATTCTCAAGGATATCTCAGGGAGGGCAGTAAATGCTGGCTCTGACACCACAACCCATGACAAATAATAAAATTGCTACACCAAAATGCGTTTGAAGCCAGCAAAAAGCAATGTAAGAACAATTAAAAAAAACTTCTTCTTAGATATCAGGAATCAGTTGGAAGAGGGAAATAGGCCAAAGGTGTAGCAGTCTAACTAGGAAACCCAGCAACTAATGAATGGATGAGCCAGTTAATCAACACTGCAAAAGTGCACTTGCTGCCTCGAAGCACCATTATTTTCCAAGTCAATTTTTCACAAAGCTAATCAGGCACTGGAGCAGACCAATTCACAATAGGACTCTACAGCAAGCATCAGGGTCAATTATTTGAAAAATTAAGGCTTGTAGTAACATTTTTGATGTGCCTTCTGAACCAGGGCATACAAACCAGATAATTTTCAGGAAGGTGACCTGAAACAAGTGTTTGATATGTTTCATGTATGTACAAATACAACCAATACAGTCCATGGTGTTATTATGTCGTGGAATATATCTGAATGCACTGTTTCCATATTGAATGTTCAGGTGCCTCAATTTACCACTGTAGAATGTGGGGACAATCAGTTTCTCAATCCCTATATTTACAGACTACTTTACTGCCAAATGTCATAATTGTATCCAACAGAGGAAATTACTGCTCTTCTTATTGCAAATAACCTCTCAAGATAGTAATATTTTATTTTTAATTCTTAAAACACTTTATTTAAATTCTTAACTCCAAACTTAATTTTTGACCTAAAGAATAATTTCAGTTAGACCATAGGATATTGTCATTTTAAATAATGAACTTTGATTTTTATAAATACCTTAAGGACAAAATGGTAACTAGGGAGAGAATAGGGGCCCTCAAATATCAGGACCACGACCAATGTGTGAAGCCGCAGGAGATGGGAAGATAGTAAATAAGTATTTTACATCAGTGTTTCCTGTGGAAAAGGACATGGAAGATATAGAATGCAGGGAAATAGATGGTGACATGTTAAAAAATATCCAGATTACAGAGGAGTGGATGCTTGATGTTTTTAAATGCATAAAAGTAGGTAAATCCCAAGGACCTGATCAGGTATACCCTAGAGTCCTGTGGGAAGCTAGGGAAGTGATTGTCGGGCTCCTGGCTGAGATATTTGTATCATCGATATTACAGGTGAGGTGCCGGAAAACTGGAGGTTGGCTAACATGGTGCCACTATTTAAGAAAGATGGTAAGGAAAAGCCAGGGAACTATAGACTGGTGAGTCTGACATCGGTAGTGGGCAATTTGTTGGAGGGAAGCCTAAGGGACAGGATTTACATATATTTGGAAAGGCAAGGACTGATTAGAGATAGTCAGCATGGCTTTGTGCATGGGAAATCATGTCTCACAAACTTAATTGAGGTTTTTGAAGAAGTAACAAAGAGGATTGATGAGGGCAGAGTGGTGGACATGATGCATATGGACTGCAGTAAGGTGTTCGACAAGGTACCTCATGGGAGACTGGTTAGCAGGGTTAGATCTCATGGATTATAGGAGAATTAGCCATTTGGATACAGAACTGGCTCAAAGATAGAAGACAGAGGGTGGTGGTGGAGGGTTGTTTTTCAGACTGGAGGTCTGTGACCAGTGGTGTGCTACAGGGATCGGTGTTGGGTCCACTACTCTTTGTCATTTATATAAATAGTTTGGATGTGAACATAGGAGGTATGGTTCGTAAATTTGCAGATGACACCAAAATTGGAGGTTTAGTGGACAGTGAAGAAGGTTACCTCAAAACACAATGGGATTTTGATCACATGGGTCAATGGGCTGAGAAGTGGCAGATGGAGTTTAATTCAGATAAATGTGAGGAGCTGCATTTTGGGAAAGCAAATCAGAGTAGGACCTACACACTTAATGGTAAGGTCCTGGGGGGTGTTGCTTAACAAAGAGACCTTGGAGTGCAGGTTCATAGCTCCCTAAATGTAGAATTGCAGGTAGATCGGATAGTGAAGGAGGCGTTTGGTATGCTTTCCTTTATTGGTCAGAGTATTGAGTACAGGAGTTGGGAGGTCATGTCGTGGCTGTACAGGACATTGGTTAGGCCACTGTTGGTATATTGTTTGCAATTCTGGTCTCCTTCCTATCGGAAGGATGTTGTGAAACTTGAAAGAGTTTAGAAAAGATTTACAAGGATGTTGCCAGGATTGGAGAACTTGAGCTGTAAGGAGAGGCTGAACAGGCTGGGGCTGTTTTCTGTGGAGTGTCGGAGGCTGAGTGGTGACGTTATAGAGGTTTATAAATCATGAGGGGCATGGATAGGATAAACAGACAAAATCTTTTCCTTAGGGTGGAGGAGTCCAGAACTAGAGAGCAAAGGTTTAGGGTGAGAGGGGAAAGATATAAAAGGGCCCTAAGGGGCAACCTTTTCATGCAGAGGGTCGTGTGTGTTTGGAATGAGATGCCAGAGGATGTAGAGACTGGTACAGTTACAGCATTTAAAAGGCACCTGGATGGGTATCTGAATAGGAAGGATTCAGAGGAATATGAGCCAAGTGCTGGCAAATGGGGCTAGATTAGTTTAGATTATCTGGTCAGCATGGATGAGTTCAACCGAATGGTCTGTTTCCGTGCTGTACATCTCTATGACTCTGAGTCCATGTATGCTTGGCAGACTTTCATTAACGAATAATGCTCCAGAGTTGACATAATAAAAGGACCAGATAAAGCTCTATTTATAGTCTCCATGTACTCGATGTTTGGCAGCTCTTAGCTGGAACCTTGAAAATCAATGACTGCCCAATACCTCAAATGGTAGATAAATCAGGTAATTCTCTGGGAAGCTAGTCATAATATGAAACTCAACAGAAGTTAACAGTTCTTTTATTGTATACAAAACAATATTTTGTAGATTATTTTTGCTTTTCTGCTTGATCTCTACAGTACAACATAATATCCAGCCTAATAGATGTGCACAAAGCTAGTAAGCAGGCTCTTATTTCAAAACGGCTGGATGTGAGATGTATTTGTTTAATACACTTTTAAGGAAACTGGTTAATATCTCTCCATCAGATAAAAAGCAAAGTCGCTATTAATGAAGGTCAGTGCTTCAGTTGTGCAACTAAGTTTAAATTTAGATTTCCCAATACCATTCCAAAGATGCTGAACCATTTGGATGTTATGACATATAGCTAGCATGTCTCCAGGAATCCAGAATATTTTGCCTGTTGTGTTGCTTCAATCACTGCAAAGCAAAGAGGTCTCAAAACAGAAATTATCGCAGAATCATGAAACTATTTACCCTATATACTCAAGTAAAAGTCGACGTCATGTAAAAGTCGACCCCTTATTTTTGGCCAAAATGTCTGGAATATCATGTAAAAGTCAACTAGTTCTTCATAGATAACAAATCAACATTTGTGAACCAAGGTATTATTCTGTAAATAAATATTATGATGAGGAAATGCATTTTTTTGTGCTAATATGTGTTTTGATGTATAATTCACATCAACGTTAGACTACAAATTTCTTAAGTTCATTATTGAACGAGCACTATAGTTCATAGAATTAGTATGATACAAAGTTTATCACACCATCATTTCCTAAATAAGATTGGCCTATATGCATTTGCTTCAATGTAATTACTGTGCAGCTGTTGACAATTTCTCACAGCTATAATGATCGATGAGATTGTATGAGAGTCAAATGTCTGATAACTTTTTTATCAGAAATAAAAGCTTAAAATGTTGTTTAAAAAATTAAAATAACAGTAGAGAAGAAAAAAATGAAGGAACTGGAAGAATTTGACATAACAGGTCAGGGTCAGGTGACAACCTCCTTTTGTGTGTTGCTGAGCTGAGCTCAGTTCCTCCATATTAATCGTGGAATTACCATAATTCATTGTGTATGAATTTCAGCCCCTCGAAAGTAGTATCATGTAATAGTCAACCTCCATAAGTTTAACCTTAAAAAACAGTCTAAAAAATTTGACTTGTACTCAAGTAGATATGATACTTATTACCAGTAATGAATTAGTATATAGATTATTCAGCACAACATGCGCAAATCATACCTCTGAGCTCTGCCTGAGAGCTGGTATTTGCCAATGCTGGCTGACCTCACATGGTGTGGCTTATAGTAGAAAATGTACTTATTGTGATATACAACAGTATTATAATTGTGGGGAGAGCCTGAATGAGCTAAAGGTTATTTTCCTGCCTTTCATTCTTCATATGCTAGCGTAACTCGCTCAGCATGTAACTTCCTACATCCTCACAAACCTCCAAGACAACTGGCCTCTTGTGTATCCCTGTTTTCCATTAGTTCAGCAGCAGTGATTGAGCCTTCAAAGGTCCTCTTTCCTAAACTCGAATTTTCATCATAAACTTATTGGCCTCACTACCTCTCCCCCTTTTTAAGACACTTAGAAAACCCAGCTGTTTGACCAAATGTTTAGCCACCTCTCCTGATACCTACTTAAGATTTTCAGTGTTAACTTTTGTTTGATTACCCCCCTATTATGCACTCTGGGACATATTACTGTGCTAAATGCTTTAAAACTTATTTTTGTTGCTTAAAACAATGTATTATCTAGACATGAATGTGAAAGATTACTAGGTATGTGTCAAAATGGCAATTCTGTCTATCATTTGTACAATTTATAATTTTATTTTTCCATTAGAGAACTGTGCACAAATCAATATAATGCACTAATTATACTTAAGGTAAGTTGTTTTTCTGTCTTTGGAGTTCTACATTATGGGTTTACTACAACTATAATAAAACTTTTCTGTTGTTTTCTCACAAATAGAATTTCACAGGGTTGTATGATACTTATACATCATGCATAGGAGCCACTAATAAGAAAACTTTAAAATTAATGAGCGTGTCACAAATGTATATAAATTTTGTAATGATACTCTTGACACATTAGCCAATGAAGTTTAGCATGTATCCTTTCTGCTGGGGCTTTTTCAAAGCTGTCAATTCAGCTGTCAGAAGAAGAAGAAACAAAGGTTTGAGAGTGTTCAATGTTTGGCCTTATCCCAGCAGGAGTTCTTTCTGATTATCAGGTGACAAAAAGTATGGACTTAACAAGCAAAAATTTAAAAAGAACATCATTTTCATTATTTAGTCAATCACAATTAGAAGCAAATGTTTTCTCTGTTCAGACTCCCCCTTTTCAGAGCATGATGTTGGAGCCTTTTCTTAGTGACAAGAAAAGTCCAGTGGTCAATAGGGACCAAAGTGGTGTCTACAGTAAAGTGTTGTATCCTTTGGTCTTCCACATAATGTGCTTTGTCAGGAGTACAACCCCATGTCCTGAGCAGATTTGTTGAATTAAAGAGCACAGCAGGTGATAGGAAACTTGTTGCTAGGTGACTGACAACTGCTGCATGCCAGTTTAGGAGGCTTCAGGTTAGTTAGCTTTGTATCTCGTATACTAAAGATATAAGGCAGTTAAATTACAGAGTGCCTGTATCATCTATATATACATAATACAGCCCTGCACCAACTATATATACATAATACATAAAAAGTAGGAAAATTCAGCATCACAACACATAATTCTCTTCATCAGCCTCCAAACTTAAAACTAAAAGGGTTGAATTAGTATGTCTATTTTCAGAACTTTCGTTGAAATAATCAAGCTTCCAGCAGATCTGCATTAACAAATAACTTTGAAAGGATCGAATATGATTTGTCCTGAATATTCAAGTAGGCTAGGGCACAGCCAAATTTAAGAACAAAAAATTTGGAAAATCAAACATGTTATTACCGAATTGTCTATTTTAATGTTACTCTTACATATTTTGTATGTTAATTACTGTAGCGATTTTAAAAAGGCTGCAATCCAGCTATTTGAAAGTGTACCTTTTGCTATGATATACATTTTTACTATAAACTTAAAAATCACACAACACCAGATTATAGTCCAACAGATTTACATGGAAGCACTAGCTTTCAGAGCACTGCTTCTTCATCAGGTAGAGCAGAAGATTACAGTGTCATGCAACTGAAATGATATATTAAACAAACCTGAATGGCTGTTAAGTCTTTCATCTTTTAGAATGGGTTGCAGGTTTGGTTCATTAATATGTAAATCCCAGAACTTAACTTTTAAGTCATATTCTCAAGATAACTTAAGGTTTTATAAAGAAAGGTGACATCTCAGCTCAGACAATGCATTAAAGGTGTGAGGTTAAAATCTGTCTGTATTCCAGTCTTGAGTCAGACTGATTCTATTTCCAAAGTAAAAGTTTTGCTATAGGTATTGCTATGGGTTTGCATTTTTTTTAATTCCTTCACAGGATGTGAGCATTGACAGTTAGACTATCATTTATTGCCCATTCCTAAATGGCTTTGAGAGGATAGTGATGAGATTGCTCCTTGCACTGCTATTATGAAGAACTTTCTAGGATTTTAATCCAATGATAGCGAATGAGTGGTAATAAAGGTAAAATCACCATAATCTTAAGTAGGGCTGCTTTCTCATTAGACTCTCATTATCCTCAGGGTCACCATGCCTCAGTGAGGGAGAGCCTGAGAAGGAGAGATCCTCATGGTAACCTCAGCTAGAGTGGAAATTGAACCCATGTTACCGGTATCACTCTGCACTGCAAACTAGCCATCAAGCCAATTAGTCCCCCTAACACATAATAGTATCTTGCAAAGTCAGGATAATGTGGCTTTGAGGGGATCACATAAGTCATGGTGCTCCCTTATGTACAGATCCGAGCAATGCCTTTTTTCCATTGGACATGTGAAACATTCTTTGTCCAGTGCTACCATATGCCTTGCAATCCTCAAACCTTTTTCTGATGCATTGATGACTAAATTGGTGCTGTACTCCACTCTCACCTTGAATGAAAAAACTTCATCAAATTTGTTTCCAAATTCCAACTTACTCTCAGTTTCACATGATCCATCTCTAACTCTTTCCCTTCTGTCCCTTAAGTTCTTTGTCTCCATCTCTGATGTTAGGCTATCAACTAATATTCACTATAATTCCACTGACTACCATAGTTATCTCTTCCACATTTTGTCACACCCTACTCTCTATAAGGGCTCTGTTCTATTCTCCCAGTTCCTTTGTCAGTAAATCTGATGATTTACTTCCCATTCCAGCATTCCTAAGATGTCTTCTATTTCCTTTACTAAGTATTCCCTTCACCTTCATGGTTGTCAGGGCTTGTCCATGTCTGCAACATTTTCCGTACTTCTGCACTCAACCCATTCCTCTCTTCCAAATTCACAAAAAGATTTCTCCTTGTTCTCAACTTCAAATCCACTTTATTTACAATTTGGTCTCTTCAACGCCGGACTGACCAAATACAGATTGGATTACTCACTTAGTACTACATCTCTATTCAATACACAAACTTAACCCTGAGCTTATGGTGGCCTGCCATTTTAATTCTTTAACTGCTGTCCCACTGACATCCTTATCCTCGGTCTGGTGCACTGTTTCAGTTAAGTTCAATGTTACTTTGAGGAACAGCATTTGTCTTGCGATTAGGTATTTTTCAGCCTTCCAGACTCAACACTGAGTTCAACACTTTCAGACTTTAAATTTTGTCTCTCCATTTTGTTTATTTTCTATTTTACAGAATTTTCCTTTCAGACAGTAGCACTTCTGCTCTATCTTGTATTTCATTGTTCTTTTCTTGCTCGATCACCATTCCCTGATGGGCCTGAACTAACTCTTCTGACTTCCAATTTCTCCTATCTCTCATTCTATCACAAATCTAGCTTCCATTGTTATCCCACTAGCACCTTGCTCAAAGTCAATCACATGTCTAACATTTTCCGGTTCTAAATGAATGTCGCAGACCTGAGGCATTAACTCTGTTTCTCTCTCCACAGATGTTGCCTGATCTCCTGAGCATATCCAATATTTTCTGTTTTTGTTTCAGATTTTCAACATCTACAGCATAGCACATCTAGAATTCTAACCTGTATCTTAGTTTGTGATACTTGATAAAGATTAATTTAAAATGTTTATCATATGTAGTATTATTATGCAGATAATTTCTCAAAGAATTATCTGTATCTAACTGATGTCTGAAAAATGTAAACAAATTATACTTGCTTTATATGTTCAGTGATTTTGCAATTATCCATATCAAATTTCCTAGTTAGGATGACTAAGGTAACTATATGAAAAGTTAGCTATTAAATAGATTTTCAAAATATATTTCACAATTTGTGTTTTGTTTTTAACTGGCTTAAGGATTTAAAGTTAAATTAAGCAGTTGGATTAAAATGGGACGGCAAGCACATTAGAGCTGATGGATAATGACTAATAGGAGTATTACAGAAGGAGTATTACAGAATCTGTTTTGTGTCCCAGCTGTTTCCATATAGATAAACAATACAAGCCAGATTCTGTTGGAGCTTCCTAACATTATCAGAGTTATCTCAGGCCTCCACCTTGATCACAGGGGTTTGGTTGGATTCTGTCAGGGTTCAGTTGTTTTACCAGGAGAATCGTGATAACACCAGTGCACCCGCCATAAGTGACTCCACTTAAAAGCAAAAATAGAGTCTGTTTCATTATATTAGCAAATGATAGTGGTAAAATGGCATTTTCTTGGGCCCTCCCTTATGGTGAGTTTGACAATGGGGCAGTGACATTTAATTGGGCAGGACAGTGACAAGTGGGAACACCCACATCTCCCAACCTCCCCTCCTATTAATCCAAAGTGGACAACCTTTCCATTCCACTGCCATTGAAGTCCTTTCGTAGGCAATTTGTGCAGGCTTCTGGGGGTTCAGTGTCTGATTGTGAGACCTGGCATCAGGAAGAGGGAGCTATTCTCTGTCACAGAATCTTAGAATGTCTACAGTGCATATAGAGGCTATTCAGCCCATTGAGTCTGCAAAGAGAGTTAAACCAGACCTATACCTCACTCTATCCTCATCACCTTGCATATACCACAGCTAAACCACCTCGCCTGCACTTTCCTGAACACCACAGGGCAATTTAGAATGATCAATCAACCTAACGTGCACATCTTTGGACTGTGGGAGGAAACTGGAGCACCTGGTGGAAACCCAGGCAACACTGGGGAATGTGCAAACTACACACAGACCCAAGATTGGAATCTGGGTCCCTAGCACTGTGTGGTAGTAGTGCTCAAAACTGTGCTACCATGCTACCCACCTCCCTGCTGCCATCTGACCACCCCAACCTTCTTCACCACCCTGACTCTGTAACTTCCTCATTGCCTGTGCCATCACCTTTCTGGTGACACTACTGAGCACTATTTCAGACCATGGCCTTCATCACTGCGGTTCAATGAGTCACACAAGATGGAGTGGAACTTGTTATTAAGAACTAACACAGATGTCTCACTCTATTTTCAGCCAGCTGCTGAGTTCCTTGTCACCATCATAAGATTCCAATCTAGATTAGAATTTTTTTTATTGTCACCTGTTCTCCATTGTAGGAGTAATAGTGAGAAGCTTTTACAATGTCTGTGTCTAACGGCACCATCTTAGATCCAAGTACCTAGGTACAAATCTTTGATACAAAAGAGGAATAAAAAGCAGTTGCATTACTTTACAGAGTTTAAAAACTAAGTCAGAAATAAGACAATGTTAAAGGATTGACATTAGAGTCAGATCTGCACAGGGCCTTTGCATGTAGTCTGAATGCCTATGGTAGATTGCAGTCCAACAGCCATTCCTGCTCCACTCAGTAGCAGCACTTAGCTACACCAAGGTAAGTTCCAGGACTGCGGTCTCTGCCCGGGTCTCAATGCCTGCGTGCTGCTCCAGGGTTCACTGCCCTCGTTGTTCTAGAGCTTGCTGTCCTCGCTGTTCCGGGACTTGCTGGCCAAGTGCTGCTCTGGGATTCACTGCCCGTGTGCAGATCTGGGACTCGCTGCCCGTGTGCAGATCTGGGACTCGCTGCCCGTGTGCTGATCTGGGACTCACTGCCCATGTGCTGCTCTGGGACTCGCTGCCCATGTGCTGATCTGGGACTTGCTGCCCGTGTGCTGCTCTGGGATTCACTGCCCATGTGCTGATCTGGGACTCGCTGCCCGTGTGCAGATCTGGGACTCGCTGCCCGTGTGCAGATCTGGGACTCACTGCCCATGTGCTGATCTGGGACTTGCTGCCCGTGTGCTGCTCTGGGATTCACTGCCCATGTGCTGATCTGGGACTCGCTGCCCGTGTGCAGATCTGGGACTCACTGCCCATGTGCTGCTCTGGGACTCGCTGTCCGTGTGCTGATCCGGGACTCGCTGCCCGTGTGCTGATCCGGGACTCGCTGCCCGTGTGCTGCTCCGGGACTCGCTGCCCGTGTGCTGTTCCGGGACTCGCTGCCCGTGTGCTGCTCTGGGACTCGCTGTCCGTGTGCTGCTCTGGGACTCGCTGTCCGTGTGCTGATCCGGGACTCGCTGTCCATGTGCTGTTCCGGGACTCATTGCCCATGTGCTGATCTGGAACTCACTGCCCATGTGCTGCTCTGGGACTCGCTGCCCGTGTGCTGCTCTGGAACTCGCTGCCCGTGTGATGATCTGGAAGTCGCTGCCCGTGTGCAGATCTGGAACTCGCTGTCCGTGTGCTGATCCGGGACTCGCTGCCCGTGTGCTGCTCCGGGACTCGCTGCCCGTGTGCTGTTCCGGGACTCATTGCCCATGTGCTGATCTGGAACTCACTGCCCATGTGCTGCTCTGGGACTCGCTGCCCGTGTGCTGCTCTGGAACTCGCTGCCCGTGTGATGATCTGGAAGTCGCTGCCCGTGTGCAGATCTGGAACTCGCTGCCCGTGTGCTGATCTGGGACTCGCTGCCCGTGTGCTGATCTGGGACTCGCTGCCCGTGTGCTGCTCTGGGACTCGCTGCCCGTGTGCTGCTCCGGGACTCGTTGCCCGTGGGCTGGTTGGGACTCGCTGCCCATGTGATGATCTGGGACTCGCTCCTGTGTGCTGATCTGGGACTCGCTGCCCGTGTGCTGCTCTGCTCCAGGACTCGCTGCCCGTGTGCTGCTCTGGGACTCGCTGCCCGCATTCTGCTCCAGGACTCACTGCCTGTGTGCTGCTCCAGGATATGCTGCCCAAGCGCTGCTCCGTGACTCGTTGCCCAGACACTGCTCCAGGACACGTGCCCACGTGCAGCTCCGGGTCTCACTGCCCACGTGCTGCTCTGGGACTTGCTGCACACACATTGCTCCAGGATTCGCTGCCCACGCACTGCTTCGGAACCGGCTGCCTACACGCTGCTCCGGAATTCGTTGCTCACAGTGTGCTCTGGGACTCACTGCCCACATGCTGTTCTGGGACTCACTACCCATGATGTTCTGGAACACGCTACCCACACACTGCTATGGAACTCGCTGCCAACACACTGCTCCAGGACGCACTGCCCACGATGCTTCAGGACACGCTGCCTACACACTACTCCGGGACTCACTGCCCACACACTTCTCCGGGACTCACTGCCCACGCACTGCTCCAGGACTCACTGCCCACGCTCTACTCCGGGGCTCACTGCCCACGCACTGCTCCGAGACTCGCTACCCACGCACTACTCCAGGACCCACTGCCCACGCACTGCTCCAGGACTCACTGCCCACGCTCTACTCCAGGGCTCACTGCCCACGCACTGCTCCGGGACTCGCTACCCACGCACTGCTCTAGGACCCACTGCCCACGCACTGCTCCGGGACTCGCTGCCCACGCACTACTCCAGGACCCACTGCTACGCACTGCTCCGGGACTCGCGGCCCACGCACTACTCCAGGAGTCGCTGCCCACGCACTACTCCGGGACTCACTGCCCACGCACTGCTCCAGGACTCACTGCCCACGCACTGCACTGGGACACGTGTCCATGCACTGCTCCAGGACTCACTGCCCACGCACTGCTCTGGGACACGTGTCCATGCACTGCTCCAGGACTCACTGCCCACGCACTACTCTGGGACTCATTGCCCACGCACTGCTCCAGGACTCACTGCCCACACACTACTCCGGGACTCACTGCCCACGCACTACTCCGGGACTCACTGCCCACGCACTGCTCCAGGACTCACTGCCCACGCTCTACTCCGGGACTCACTACCCACGCACTGCTCCAGGACTCACTGCCCACACACTACTCCGGGACTCACTGCCCACGCACTACTCCGGGACTCACTGCCCACGCACTGCTCCAGGACTCACTGCCCACGCTCTACTCCGGGACTCACTACCCATGCACTGCTCCAGGACCCACTGCCCACACACTGCTCTGGGACTCACTGCCCACGCACTGCTTTGGGACACATGTCCACGCGCTGCTTCAGGATTCACTGCCCACGCACTGCTCTGGGGCACGTGTCCACGCGTTGCTTTGGGACTCACTGCCCATGCACTGCTCTGCGGCTCGCTCTCACACACTGCTCCGGGACGTGCTGCCCACACGCTGCTCCAGGACATGTGCCCACGTGCTGCTCCAGGACTCTGCCCACGCACTGCTCCGGGACTCGCTTTCCGTACACTGCTCTAGAACTCACTACCCACATGCTGCTTCGGGACTCACTGCCCATGCACTATACTGGGACATGCTGCCCAAATATTGCTCCAGGACCAGCTGCACGTGGGCACGTGTCCTGGAGCTGCACGGGGACTCACCACCCGTGCCTGTCATTGTTCCAGGATTCACCCCTGGGGCTAAGGGAAGAGAAAAAAGAAAAGTAAAAAAGAAAAGAAAAAGAACAGGTGGTGCAGAGGAGCTCCAGTAGGAGCATCTTACTCTGTTGCAACCTTGAATATATTGTCAGTCTTACATCTGTGGTCAGCAAAGTTTTGGAAAGTTCTGAGAGATAGGATGTATGACTATTTGGAAAAGAATAGTGTGATTAAAGGCAGTCAGCATGGCTTTGTGAGGGGCGGGTCATGCCTCACAAATCTTATTGAGTTCGTTGAGGAAGTGCCGAGACAGGTTGATGAAGGTTGAGCAGTGGATGTCGTGTATTTGGACTTCAGCAAGGCATTTGATAAGGTTCCCCATGGTAGGCACATTCATAAAGTCAGGAACTTTGGGATACAGGGAGATTTAGCTGTCTGGTTTCAGAATTGGTTGGCTGACAGAAGGTAGAGAATGGTTGTAGATGGAAAGTATTCTGCCTGGAGGTCAGTGTTGAGTGGCCTGTTCTTGGGCCTCTGCTCTTGTTGTTTTTATAAATGACTTGGATGAGGAGGTTGAGGGGTAGGGTGGTAGATTTGCTGATGACACAAAGGTTGGAGATGCCGGTGATAGTATCTAGAGCTATTGCAGACTGCAGCATGACATAGACAGGATGCAGAGCTGGGCTGAGAAATGGCAGATGGAGTTCAATCTGGATAAATGCGAAGTGATGCATTTTGGAATGTTGAACTCGAGTACTGAATATAGGATTAAAGACAGGATGCTTGGCAGTGTGGAGGAACAGAGGGATCTTGGTGGTCAAGTGCATTGATCCCTCAAAGTTCCACCCAAGAGGTTAGGGTTGTTAAGAAAGCATATGTTGTTTTGGCTTTCATTAACAGGGGGATTGAGTTTAAGAGCTATCAGACCACACTTGGAATATTGTGTCCAGCTCTGGTTGCCTTACCAGAGGCTTTGGAGATGGTGCAAAGAAGATTTACCAGGATGCTGCCTGGACTGGAGGGTTTGCCTCATGAAGAGAGATTGACAAAGCTTGGACTTTCTTCTCTGGAGAGAAGGAGGAATAGAGGTGACCCGATCGAGGTATACAATGTAATGAGAGGCTTGGATAGAGGCAATAGTCAGAGACTTTTCTCCAGGGCAGGATTGACTGGCACGAGGAGTCACAGTTTAAGA
The DNA here is from genome assembly GCF_020745735.1 of Hemiscyllium ocellatum. Classification (NCBI taxonomy): domain Eukaryota; kingdom Metazoa; phylum Chordata; class Chondrichthyes; order Orectolobiformes; family Hemiscylliidae; genus Hemiscyllium; species Hemiscyllium ocellatum. The sequence goes on from NC_083408.1 coordinate 86,884,803, forward strand.
TATTAGGAGAAAGGTATGGCGGCGATGTCAGGGGAAGCTTCTTTACGCAGAGAGTTGTGAATACATGGAATGTGATGCCAGTGGCGGTGGTGGAAGCAGAGTCATTAGGGACATTTAAGCGATTGCTGGACATGCACATGGATAGCAGTGAATTGAGGGGTACATAGGTTAAGTTATTTTATTTTACATTAGGATTAATCCTCAGCACAACATCAAGGGCCAAAGGACCTGATCTGTGCTGTACTTTTCCATGTTCTATGTTCTATATTGTATATTCCTGAGTTGGTATGTGATGCTGGCAGGGTGCTGCTGAACAAGTAATCCAGACACTCTTGAGTGTATTCATATCCGCCCCTGTTGCAATTACATAAAAATTTGAAATTTAATCTGAACATTTGTGAAAATGGAGAAACTGCTGGTATCAATGAACACAATAACAAACTCCTGGACAGTCACAAAAAAGTTGCAGTTTGCTCCATTTAGGAAAGTAAATCTGCTGTCTCTGTTCCAAGTGATTTTAATTACATACCCAACGTGGTTGGCTCTTCATTGCTCCATAAAGTGGTTTCGCAAGTCACTTATTTGTATTAAACCAGTACGCAGAGTTACTGCAGAGGTTGAAAACCACCCTCTTCTTAGGACTGTTATGGAAGAGTAATAAATGCTGGCTTTTCTCCTAACACCCAAATCCTGAGAATGATTAAAAGGAACATGATAAATAGATAAAATATACTCTCAAGGGGAAGAGAAGACAGCATTGCCTGTATATTTTTCTTTAACTTAGCCTAGTTGCAAAATGATTGTCATTCTCCTTAAACCGTTATATTATATGATTGCCTAATTCCTTTCTATTATTGTGAGGCTGCAGTAAAACCTGCAGAACTTTGAACATTAGAATAAACCCTCAAAGAGTCAGATTCTGAAATGGATTGAAGGCTAACAACCACACCAGCAGTTGCAAAAATGACAGCAGTGGACAGAGGCAGGTTTCTATTGTTTAACAGCATCACTGCAGGCCAATTACTCAATGCTTCTAGCCCTTTGAAATCTTTGCTGCTGCCACATCAAATCTGAAATGATCTTACTGCCCGACTTAGTCAGATCTGGTTGGATTTATTCTTTAAATTCTTCTCCATCTTAGTCATCTTCTGTTTGATGGCATTTGTTAAGACAGCAAACAGCTGATTGGTTAAATCAGTTTTGACATCCTCATACAGCGTCATAAGACCACAGCAGTCACACCACATCAATTCAAGGGCAACATCCTTGTGTCTTTATTGTTGTTTGTGGATTAAACAGTACTGATCTCTTTGAAATACACAGGTGGATTGTTATTTCAGGGTAACACTTACTTTATTGATTTTTTTCACTTCAAAAGTCAAGAGATTGTAGCAAAATATGTGAACCTATTTCAAGTAGAATATGGTCAGTATCAGCTCTTATTTACTGTCTATGAAATAAAAACAGATTTTAATGATCCAATGTGAAATCTCACAAGCCTGACAGTCAGAATATTATTTCATTATAAACCGAAGCGTTACATTTTCCTTTTGATAATTCCTATTTCAATTTCCTATTGAAAAAGTCATCAAGGATATATTATTTCAACCTGCTAGGGTGAATCAGGATATACATTCTGAGTTCATTTGATATCACTACTCTTATGACTGATTCTAGGTAATTAACCTATCCTTTGTGAGATCTGAGTGGGGAGTTATTGCTTGTTCAATGCCTTGTTGACAGCTCAATCCATTTCATTAATACTTAGCCTTCTATCTTACCAAACGTGCCAAAAAAGCTAAACAATAAAAAAAAATCAGAACAGGGTACCTGGTGAATGCAGCTTACTGCTGGCTCTGTAAAAACCTCTATATTGGTCACCATGCATCAATATCTCAGGGCATTCTGCCCTGTTTGTGAGGTAACAGCTTTCAGGTGATCCATGTGTTTATTCTGGACTGTATCAAATAGGCTGGGGCTATTTTCCCTGGAGTGTCGGAGGCTGTGGGATGACCTTACAGAAGTTTATAAAATCATAAGGGGCCTGAATAGGGTAAATAGGCAAGGTCTTCACCCTGGGTTGGGGGAGTCCAGAACTACAGGACATTAGTTTAGGGGAAAGATTTAAAAGGGGCCGAAGGGGCAGTTGTGCAAAGGGTGGTGTCTGTATGGAATGAGTTGCCAGAGGATGTGGTGGAGGCTGGTACACTTACAACATTTAAAAGGCATCTGGAAGGGTAAATGAATAGAAGGGTTTAGAGAGATATGGACCAAATGCTGGCAAATGGGACTAGATTAATTTAGGATATCTGGTCGGCATGGACAAGTTGGACCAAAGGGTCTGTTTCTATGCTGAACATCTCTGTGACTCTATGACCTACCCAAACTTTGTAAGTCACAGGACCTGACCTCGCAACAACCTTGGCTTTTACCCAAACTGTTTCATTTCCATGGTTCAGGTACCAAACTTCATCGCCTGAATTAAATTGTCTCTCATGCTTACAGGAGGCATTTGGTCAGTATTGGCTTTCTTGCTGCCAATTCACCCTCCCACCAGATCTGGAAATGTCAGGTTAAATCTGATGCGGAGTCTTCTCCCCATCAGCAACTCTGCTGGAGCTATCCTTGTTGTTGCAGGTGGGATGGTCCTATAATCAAACAGGAACCGAGATGGTTTGGTCTCAACTGACCCTCTAGGCTGCTTCTTTAGGCCTACCTTCAACATTTGGAGTGCGGTCACCGCCAGACCATTGAACGATGTGTGATATGGAGTTGTCCTTAAGTCCTGAATGCCATTGAACTTAAGGAAACATTCAAATTCACTGCTGGTAAGTGACGTCCCATTGTCTGTGACCAATACTTTCAGGAGTCCATGTGTCACGAACAATGCTCACAACCTCTCATCATCATCCCTGAATTTGCTGAATGAATTTTATGCACATCCAACCAGTATGTATGTGTGTCCATGATGACTAGGAACATTGAGCCCATGAAATGACCTGATAGTCAACATGCAACCTAGTCCAGAGTTTACCTGGCCATTCCATGAACGTGGAGGTGATGCTAGTGGCAATCTTTGTCCTTGTTGACAGTCTGGACACTGACTCACCAACACAGCTATGACCCTGACCGCTAGACACAGCTTCTTGCTGGCATCTTCATCTTGGAAACCCTTGGATGACCCTGGTGGAGTTCGGCCAGTACCTGGCGCAACCTTTACCCGATACAATCACCCTTGCTCCCCATTGTAATATGTCGTCCACAACAGTGATCTGGTCTTGCCAGGTCCAAAATGGTTTCAATCCTGGTTCTGATGGCTTTTCTGTTTCCTCCATTACCACCAGCTGTTTCAATTTTGCTAGGACAAGATCTTGTGTCAACCGGCGATGCCTCTTCTGGAAGAGTCCGTTTTGGTTTTAAACTTTCTGGACACCCTTCCAGTCACAGCAGACAATATCCAACTGTTGACACAAAAAGATCTTGTCCTAGTGAAATTGAAATTCAATAATTGTCCCCTTTTCCTGATGTGTTGCAATGTTTGTAACACATGGCTTGCCCTGCCATCTCTATTTAATTTATTAATTTGGATGTTAAGTATTTTAAAAGTATTTTCTGAACTGTATAATTCAGCCACAATATCATTGCCTGATTTAAACCATCTTGTCAATCAAAAGAGACATGGAAGAAATGTTCACCAATCACCTACCTGCTTTCCTGTGACATCAAACTTCAGACCTTTCAGATAGAATCAGGTTGAAGGGGTTCTCGGTTGCCAGCTTTTATCTCCCACTCTGATGCCCTTCTCTGGCAGGTCCACTTTATGAAGCTGCTATCCTAGTGGTCTCTCTCTCTGCCTTCGTGAACATGCTGACCTGGCTGTTTTTCTTGCTCTTTCATAAGCTTCTTCCATCCCTCTGTTCTGCTTTTCTTATGAAGCTGCTGTCCCCTCAATATTTTGAATGCACAGGTTCTTCATCTCTCTCTCTTCTTTTGACAAATGGATATTTATGTATAACATCTCTGGTTCCTGAGACTTTAAACATTTTGGAGTTGATTATACTTGGATCAATGTGTTCCCTTCTTTACTTCATGCTTTGGTTTCTTTTTTTGAGTTTCCTTAATACTCCACTTTGTAAGAAAAGGACAGAAATCCTTAACTTGCCTGTACCATATTTGTACCACCATATCACTCTCCACAAAGAAGAAATGAAATATCCAATTTGTGTTTGCTAAGTGGCCACTGTATTAGTGAAGTGATAGCTCATGAAATCATTGCTGTTCTTTGGAGCTTTTTGTCTCCTGCATACAGCAAGATGATAATATGGAAATTAAGATAGATAATTGTTGGATTGTCTTGGTACTTAATGAGATTCTTTAACCCTTTTCTTTTTTCCCCACTATTGTTTCTTCTGTAATGCGCCTATTGATGGTGGTCTGTACCATCATGTACAGGTAGCAATGAGGAGGCAGGGAGGCTGCAGAAAGATTTGGACAGGTTTGGAGAGTGGGCAAAGAAGTGGCAGTTGGAGTACAACGTGGGAAAGTGTGAAGTCATGCACTTTGGTAGGAAGAATAGAAGCAAGGACTATTTTCTAAATGGGGAGAAAATTCTGAAGTCTGAAGTACAAAGAGTCTTGGAAGTTCTAGTCCAGGATTCTTTCAAGGTAAACTTGCAGGTTGAGTCAGAACTTAGGAAGGCAAATGTTATGAGGGCACTTATTTTGAGAGGACTTGAATATAAAAACAGGGATGCATTTCTGAGGCTCTATATGGCTCTGATCAGATCACATTCAGAGTTTTGTGTACAGTTTTGGGCTCCATATCTCAGGAAGGATGTTCTGGCCCTGGAGTGGGTTCTGAGAAGGTTGACAAGAATGGTCCCAGGAATGGAAAGCTTAATATGTGAGTAACGTTTGAGGACTCTGGGCCTATACTCAATAGAGTTTAGAAAGATGAAGGCGGATTTAATTGAAACTTACAATATACAATACTGAATGGCCTAGACAGAGTGGATGTTAGGAAGATGTTTCCATTGGTAGGAGAGACTAGAGCCTTAGAGTAAAGGGAAGACCTTTTAGAATGGAAATAAGGAGAAACTTCTTCAGCCAGAGAGTGGGGAATCTATGGAATTCATTGCCACAGAATACTGTTGAGGCCACGTCATTGAGTATATTTAAGACTGGAATAGATAGGTTCATGAGTATCAGGGGATCAAGGGTTATGGGTAGAAAGTGGGAGAATGGGGTTGAGAAACTTACCAGCCATGGTTGAGTGGCAGAGCAGGCTCGATGGACTGAATGGCCTAATTTCTGTTCCTATGTCTTATGGTCTTATATATAATTTGACAAAACCAGTATATTTTAAAGTCATTATAATTTAAAAAATTTACTGTTTCATCAATTATTTGAATTGTCTTTTTGATTTATTATATAGAACCTTCAATCCACACCAAACCTTTTGGTCATCTGGATTCCATACAAGTATTCTTATGCTCCAGTCACTACATCTCATTCTGCCCCCACATCCATTTGCTTCCTTTCCCCCACACATCTGTACCAAATCACTATTCCAAATCTCCTCTTTAAATGTTTCCTGATGAAGGGCTCTGGCCCGAAACGTCGAATTTCCTGTTCCTTGGATGCTGCCTGACCTGCTGTGCTTTAACCAGCAACACATTTTCAGCTCTGATCTCCAGCATCTGCAGACCTCACTTTTTACTCCTCTTTAAATGTACCAATATCAAAAAAAACTTAAAAGAAGACAGTTCAATTTCAAATATATCATGATTTAATTCAAACATTCTAGGTCACATATTTTTTAAAAGAAAATTGTGCAAAACAAAAAGAATTCAGAAGGGGACCAGGTGGCTGTTATGACTGAATGAGATGAGGAAAAATGTTCAATGGTCATGTGGTAGTTGTAGTACAGCTGTTTAGGCTGATAATCAACAATCAGAGCTTGCAGAAAATGAACTCATGCCTTTTTGTCAAAGTGATTATTGATTGGCTTAACACAAAGCTGCCAAGAAACATATGGGATGCCTGTTAACCGATTGGATTAGCTCTTGAATCCAACTACTATTCAGTGGAAAGGTCTTAGCATCAATGCAACATTTATAAAAAGCTCAGCACTAAGCCAGAATTAACAGGCCTGCTGAGTTTTACAATGTTTATGTTCTGAACAAGTGAAGGTCTTTGCTTATGTTCCAACATATGACATTTTACATAGATTATACACATGAAATTGCCAACATTGGACTAGACTTTGCCTTCGTTATATAAACAGGAATATATAGACAGGAATATATGTTATTCTGGCATGATGATGTTGTTGACTTGTTTTAAGTGTGCTTCTGGTGTCTAGTGTGACAATGTAACAATTTTTCATTGAAGAAATTTATTGACTACTACTGCAGGTGCAGTAAGTTTAGATATGAAATTTTCCAGGTTAATCTTTGCATTATACACTCAGAGTATATTTTACAGTGTTACACCACCTGCTTTAATTTGGTACCGGAAGGTGACTCAAAAGTTTTACTTATTCAATGATTTTTCTAACATTATATAATATTTTTTGTTTCTACATTATTTTAATTTACATTTTGATAGTTTTAATATCATTCACCGGAATATTTTGTTGAAATATATATTGTGTAAAAACTATTTGTTGTTCTCTTGAACCGGGTAGGGATGAACAAATTCACATAGTACAGAACTAGTTTATGCATACAATAATTGTGTGGTTTTAACATTCTCAGGGAAGTCTACTCATATCACCCTTTACACTCGGAAATATCTTTACTGATGAAGTTGTGATTGAAGATCTGATGCTGGTCTATATTCCATCCAACAATTGACATTTTACAAACTGGTGGTGATGCTTTTTTGAGGAGGTGTTTATACAAGACACAAACTTCCACAGTGCAGTGCCAACGTTAGGAAAATTTTGTTGACAGGCTTACTCGCGTTTTCAAAAAACAATACTCCATCTACTTGGATTTTGTTTGAGTAGAAGACAGCTATTTTCTGGTCAAGGGTCTTTTAGATGTTATTCGTGATAAAAGACAACTGCAATACAATTACAATACTTGAAGAACTCCTGTACTTTCAAAAATCTAGACAGCTTGTAACACAATCACTTTTTCTATGTAAAACTATTTATACAATTCAGCCTATTATAGAATGTCTAAAGCAATATTCAAGTCTTTCCTTGATTTGTATGTATTAGCAATATAAATTCCAGGTGTGAAATTGAAGTGCAAGGATAAGATCAGATAAATGCGAGGGGAAAAAAAACTGATATGCAAGTTTGAAGTAATTATCATTGAAGGGGTAGTTTATTCAAAGTTTATTTGCCTAAACTACTTTCTCTTGTATCTTGCAAAAGCTTACTGTGATTTTAAATATTGATCGTGTTCCCTAATTATCATTGGATTTGTCCCTCTGCATCCTCCTCTAATCCAAGGCTATCTCTTTCACTATTTATTATCCCATGAATTTTCGTATCATCCACAAATTTACTGATCAACCCTCCTACATTCATGTCTTCATCGCTTATGTATTCCACAAAGAGCAAGGCCCCCAATGTTGATTCCTGCAGACAGACTTCCAGTCACAAAGACATTTCTTGATCACCATTTACCTCCGGCCAGTCAGCCAATTCTGGATTCAATTAGCAAACTTTTCCTTGGATCTCATGGGCTCTTAGCTTAGCTATCAATCTCCCATAGTACCTTATCAAAAGTATTGCTGAAGTCCAAGTAAGAAGCATGTTGTGAAACTTGACAGGGTTCACGAAAGACTTACAAGGATGTTGCCAAGGTTGGAGGGTTTGAGTTATAGGGAGAAGCTGAATAGGCTGGGACTGTTTTCCCTGGAGCATCGGAGGCTGAGGGGTGAACCTATAGAAGTTTATAAAGTCAGGGATTGGTTAAATTGACAAGGTCTTTTCCCTAGATTTGAAGAGTCCAGAACTAGTAAGCATAGGTTTAGGGTGAGAATGGAAAGATTAGAAAAGGACCTAAGGAGCAACCTTTTCATGCAAAGGGTGGTGCATGTATGGAATGAACTGCCAGAGGAAGTGGTGGAGGCTGATACAATTACAATATTTAAAGGGATCTAGATGGGTACATGAATAGGAAGGGTTAGAGGGATATGGGCCAAGCGCTGGCAAATGGGAATAGATTAATTTAGGATATCTGGTCATGATGGACGAGTTGGACCAAAGTGTCTGTTTCCGTGCTGTACACCTTAGAATTAGAATCTGGATGTAGGTTTGCTTGCTGAGCTGGAAGGTTCATTTCCAGATATTTCGTCACCCTACTAGGTAACATCTTCAGTGGGCCTCCGGATGAAGCACTGTTGATAATTCCTGCTTTTTCTTTATATATTTGGGATTCTTTGGGTTGGTGATGTCATTTTCTGTGCTGATGTCATTTTCTGTTCTTTTTCTCAGGGGGTGGTAGATAGAGTCTAACTTAATGTATTTGTTGTTGAGAAATCGGCAAACTGTGTTCATTGGGTACCCATTCCTTTTGAATACATGGTATAGGTGTACTCAACAACAAACCCATAGAAGCAGACAAAACACGTCCAGAAACCCCAGCCACTCTCACCTACATCAAAGACATCTCAGAAATGACTGCCAGACTACTCAGACCCCTTGGCAACATGGTAGCCCACAAACCCACCAACGCACTAAAACAGTAGCTAATAAACTTGAAAGACATTACACAGACAACAAGCAAAACTAATGTAATTTACAAAATACCATGCAAGGACTGTAACAAACACTACATTGGACAAACAGGCAGAAAAATAGCCACCAGGATACATGAACATCAACTAGCTGCAAAATGACATGACCCTCTCTTATTAGTATCCTTACATACAGATAAGGAAGGACACCACTTCGACTGGGACAATACATCCATCCTAGGACAAGCCAAACACAGACACACACAAGAATTCCTAGAAGCATGGCATTCCAACTGGAACTCTATCAATAAACACATCGAGTTATACCTCATCTACCACCCCCCGAGAAAAAGAACAGGAAGTGACTTCACCACAGGAAATGATATCGCCACAGGAAATGGCATCACCGACCCAAAGAATCCTAAACATATAAATAGAAAGCAGGAATTATTAATAGTGCTTCACCTGGAGGCCCACTGAAGATGTTACCTAGTAGGGTGACGAAACATCTGGAAATGAACCTTCCAGCTCAGCGAGCAAACCTACATCCAGAACCTCAACCTGAGCTTTAAATCTTCTCAAAACTTGCTAGAATTAGAATCCCTACATTGTGGAAACAGGGTCTCTGGCCCAACAAGTTCACACCATCCCTCTGAAGAGTAACCCACCCGGGCCCATTCCCCTACCGTATATTTACCCTGACTAATGCACCTAACCTACACATCTCTGAACACTATGGGCAATTTAGCATGGCAAATTCACCTAACCTGCACATCTTTGGTTTGTGGAAGGAAACCGGAGCACCCGGAGGAAACCCACACAGACCTGGGGAGAATATGCAAACTCCACACATTCAGTCGCCTGAGGCTAGAATCAAATCCAGGTTCCTGACCCTGTGAGGCAGCAGTGCTAACCACTGAGCCACCATGCCACCCTCCTCTATGACTATGATTTGATGACTAAAACTAGAGGCAGTTTTGAAGATTATGAACAAGAGATAAATGTAAAAATTGCATAAAAAATCTTAATATTCTACAACCATTGCAAGCAGAAAATAAATATTAAGAAGTCCATTAACAGAAACAGAAATTGTTCGAGAAACTCAGCAGGTGTGACAGCATCTGTGGAGTGAAAGCAAAGTTAACATTTCAAGTCTAGTGATCCTTCTTTCTTTTTGTTTCTTCTTTTTAGGTTCCACCATGAGTTCTAGGAAGTCAATGAACTTTTCTGCTGGTTATCCCTTGAACTGTTCTCTGACTGGCTTATTTGGCCTATCTTGGCCTCCCTTGATCTGTCCCCTGTTCATTGTAACCAGTTGAACTTGTTCTGTTAGTTCAAGGAAGTTGAAGTCAATACACGTATGCAGCTTAAGAAAGTGGTTTCTTGGTTAGGAATTATATACACATTCTCTGTTTTACAACTTTTGAGTTGTAGAGTTAACTTGTAGCATATCTTTAGTCTTAAGAGCTGTTCCATTTCAACCACTTAGTTTCATTTTTCAATGCTGTAATTTCTGTTCCTTCACTGATGATAAATGAACTGATAAGATAATGAGATTTGTCCTCTGTCAAGCTTAAATTTAATAAGATAAACAGGTCTGTCAAACTAGAATTGGTTGGATTATCAATTTCCATTAGGAATGCATTGGAGATCTTTTCTAATGCTAGTGGTTGTACTGGATTAATATCTTTGTGCAAGTGGTTATTTGATCTTTGTTGTTCTGTTATTGTGTCTGACTTGTACACATCTTCCGAAAACTACCCTTTGTTGTGCAGATAATATCATTTAGTCCATCTCTGATATTAAATCTGACAACCAGAGTTGTTTCTCCTGCCATTTCTTTCAAATGTGATTATTTATTCTTCTTACTGTAAAACTTTTAAAATTTTGTTTCAATTTTGCTTTTATTCCTGAACTTAAAAGCTTTTAATCTTCATACCCTAGCTGCTGCAGAAAGTAATGGTGTTTCTGCTTTCTGCAGAAGAAATTGAGAAAACAATTAATATTCTTAATAAACAATGTTTGTCCTTCCCCATGAACTTCCCAAAAGTAATCTAGTATTTGCAGCCTTAATCAATACTTTCTACCTCAACCATTGTTTATTGATCTTCCGCTCTTAAAGTGGCCTCAGTAGTTACCTTAGCATTCTCTTAGACTCTGGCTATTTAGGCTTTTAAATTTCCCCTTTGATATCTTAATTCTGTCTTTATGATGTTACCAGGGTGCAATCATTGTTTAAAGTATTTTCTTGATTTTACTGCTGTGCTTTGTGGTGTCAGCTCACTTTGGAAGCAGTCCTGGTTATGAGCTGTAAGTACTCTTTCTAACTTGCAGCTTTTTCAGCCTATTCTGTGTCAGTAACTTAATGCTCCTCGGAGCTCAATGAGCCCATTTCCTAGCTCAACTTCTAATCAGGATGACTACTACAGATCCTCACTTCCCAATGGGATCAGTAACTCTATGTGTGACTAGACTCTAGCTGACATTTATTTCTGTGCTTCTCTTACCCACCTCTCACATAAGAGATTTCATCATTGAATGCTGTTCCTTCTTTGGTGATCTTTTTGTGAATTTGCCTGCTGGTTAGTTGATTGTTCAGTTGCTGCAGCTGCAAACAGCCAATATGAGTAGTTCTTAAAGTCTTCAAAGTAATAAATTTCCAGTGCTGTCCTCAGTTCTCTAGAATGCTCTGCTCTTGGAACCACTGGAACCTTCGTCATTATGAACTTGTTGTATTAATCAACTACTCCCACTGGTTTTACCATGTTATATGAGCTATGTTGTCAACCATTAGCATCTTGTGGTTAAGGTAATCTTCTTCGTGTTGACTGGGCCTAAGGGACTATTCGATTTAAAGGTAGAGGAAAACCACTTGTGAGTCTTAATATTATTAGTTTATTGCAGGAAATCAATCAGATATGAGTTAAATTAATAAGTTAAATATCATTGCTAAGACAATAGTCATGTGGAAACATGTGGCTTTAGCTCTTCAATATACAAAATTTTAAGTTCTTCTATCTTTTCCTCACATGAGTCCTTAAAACATCATTAGATTGAATGAAGCTTAATGCAGTCTTCAACATTAACACTTTTAGAATCATTCCCTTATACAACTATGTACTTTGTTTAAATTGTTAGATTGATGTTCTATTAGCCCATTCATGTGTATAAAATATTCTGTGGTACTTTTTCAAAGGAAAGCAGGGGAGGCCTAATGTCCTGGGTATTATTTATCCATTAATTAAAATCACAAGAAAATTATATAATTATTATTACATTGCTGTTTATGGGAGCTTGCCATACACAAATAGAATGCTGCTTTTCTAACAGTGACCATGCTCCCAAAATTCTTTATTGTTGATTAATCGCTTTGGCACATTCTAAGGCACTATATAAATGTTTTGTTTTCTTTCTTTTATTGAAAGTCTGTTAACATTGAGATTAATTAACATTGAAGATGCTAAACTAAGGGATTTGTAGTATTACATTTGAGCTATGATATATAATTTGAGCTAATGCAGTGCATACTAGCCAATCATTCATTCATCGCTAATCTGACCTTAATCTAGGCAAAAACAAGACAGGCTAAGTCTCTCCAATGCATGCTTAGAACAGAGTCTGTTGCCTTTACTTAGAATAGGTTTAATTTGTATGTCAGATATTTACCATCAGTTTATGTAAACTGTCTGAGCTTTGTAATCCTTATTAAATCTGGCAGATTGTTCTGTTAATCATGGAAAATAATCAGTTTTGTGTATAAATAAATGTCCTTTTATAAATGAAAATTAATCTTTTGAATCATGATTGTTTTTGATATGCCCTGTATTTATGTTAGTTTTGGTAGGCCTCAACAAATGGAAATGTGTATTTTTCAAACAACATCATAGCAAAAGAACCCTTGACTGTATTAGGTATTGGATTTATTGGGAGAAATATAAAATATTGGTTAGATTTGCTTCCTGTAGGTATATCAGGCCCTGGTTATATTTCCACCTGGACTTCTGCTGATCTGCTCTATGTTGTAGCTGGCCCTTATTTTTTATGCAGCTTTGGAAGGCAGTGGTAAAACTGCTTTGGACAGGAGGGACTTCGTTGGTGAAATTCAGAAGTTTAACAGCAGGAGGATGGATGTCCAAATGAGCAGACAACAGCAAGTGGGAATAAGGGGTTCTTTTTGAGGTTGGTAATCTGTATCCAGTGGGGCTCCACAGGGATCATTGAGACCTCAGCTGGTTACAATATATATTAATGACTTGGAAAAAGGAAGCAAATCAACTACAGCCAAATTTGCAGACAACATAAAAATATTTGGAAACAGAAGTTGCAAAAGGGATACAAACTGTTTACAGAGAGACATTGATAGTTAAGTAAATGTGCAAAAAGTATGCAAATCGATTATAATATGTAAAAATGTGAAATTCTTCACTTTTGAAGCGAGAATAAGAGATGTATTATTTAGATAGAGGAAATTGCAAATACTACAATACAAAGGGACATTGGGGACTTGCACATGAAACACAGAAAGCTAGCACACAGGTGCGGCAGATAATCAGGAAAGCTAATGGAATATTGGCTTTTATTTCAATTGTGTTAGATTATAAGAGTGAGGAGGTCTTACTGCAACTGTACAGGTGCTGGGGAAACTATGTGAGCAGTTTTGGTCTCCGTATTTAAGGAAATATATAATTTCATTGAAGGCAGTTAAAGAAGGCACACTAGAATTAACCCAAGTATGGAAGATTGTCTTTTGAGCAAAGATTAAACAGGTTGGGACTGTACTCATCAGAGTTTAGAAGAATGAGAGGTGACCTCATTGAAACATGGAGGACTCTTAAGAGGCTTGACAGGGTAATGCTGAGAGAATGTTTCCCTTCATGAGAAAGTCCAGGATCACATGGCATTGTATCAGAATTACGGGGTGCCAATTTAAAACTAAGATGTGGAGGAATTTCTCTCTGACAGTGTTTAGGACTCCTTGTCACAGGGAGCTGTGGGAGCAGAGTTATTTTGTAAATTTAAGATTGTAATAGATTCTTGATCAATAAGGGAAACAAGGATTATGGGGAAACAGCAAGAAAATAGCAGTGAGGAATGTCAGATTAGCCATGATTCTGCTGAATGATAGAACAAGGAGCCAAAGGGCCCACTCATGTTCCTATTTTGAATATTCTTATGGTCTAATTTACTGTCACGATAGCAACATTTGCAAGATTATTTGCATCAAGAAGGTCCCTCTTCTCCTGGAGATAAAAAGCTGAAAGTTGGCTAATGGGGATTTCTAAAATGTGAAAGCTTTTTACAGAATAAACTAGAAGGCTTGTTCTTATTGCCATTAGCTGTCCCTCTATTTAACTATGACTTCTACACAGGGTCATGAGTTTTTGGCATGAATCTTCATGGATTTGAGCACTGAGCAGTGTGATTTTCAACCTGCATATCTTTAGGTCTTTAGGTACATGGAACAGGGCATGAGAATCATCTTTGATGAGATTATGGGCAGGAGCACAGGATTTGCTTCCTCTCTGCTTTTCTCTGCTGAATTATGGTCACCATGATAACAAACAGGGAACTCAGAAGACACCTCTTCACTCAGAAAGTTGTAAGAATGGGGTATTTACTGCTATGGGGAATGTTTTGAGACAAGTAGTATAGAAATGTTAAAGTGGAGGTTGGATAAGCTAATGAGAGAACAATGAACGGTGGGATGAAGTTAAGATGAGAGGTGGCTCAAATGGAGCATAAACACTGACACTGATTCGTGAGGCTGGAAGGTCTGTTTCTTTTCTTGTCAATCTGAAACCAATGAGAATATGTGATATGAATTGCCAATCACTTTTGTTTAACTCCGCTTTCACATTGCAGCCAAAAAAATTGCATATAACAAGCACCAAAAAAACTACAATTGAAGGAGGAACATTAAACTTTAGGACTGCATGAAGCAAGAGCTTTGAAGGTAACATCAAGAATGCAGGAGGTATTGCTGGTGATGGGAGATGGAAATTGGTGAAGTTTAATAAATGCAGGCTATAGAATCACAAGAAACAGTGAATAGTTACAACACAAGAGGCCAATTGGCTATTATGTCTGTGCTTGTCCCAGTCCTCTTTTTTTCCCCATAGTCTTGCAGCTTATTTTCTTTACTGATAATTATCCAATTTCCTTTCCTTCCACCACAACCTTTGGTAGTATCTTTCTAGTCCTAACTTAATTCTGCATTAAAAAAGCTTTTCCTCATGCTGCCTCAGGTATATTTGTCAATTATTTTAAATCAGCGTCCTCTGGTTCTTGATCCTTCCAATTGCAAATCATTTCTCCCTATCTACTTTGTCCTGATCCCTCATGATTTTGAATGCCTCCATCAAATCTCCTCTCTTGGATCTCTTCTCTTCTTTAAACAGAGTAGTCCCACTTGCTTCAATTCATCCATTTAACTGAAGACCCTGATCCTCATAACTAAACTTCTACTGGTGTTGAAGGTCCTCAAAAGTAACATTCACACTACACAAGTGCCAGTTATTGACCATCTCTAACAGGAGAGAACTATCACCCTTGATATTACTGTCATTGAATCCCCACTATTGACATCCATGATCAGAAACTGAACTACATAGCCATATAAATATTGTGGCTACAAGAACAGGTCAAAGACTAGGAACTCTGCAACAAATATTTCACCTCCTGACTATGCAAGCCTCTCCACCATCTACAAGACAGGAGTGTGATGGAAAACTTGTCTGTTTGAGTGTAGATCCAGTAGCAAAGCTTAAGAAATGTGACACCATCCAGAACAAAGCAGCCTGCTTGATTGGCACCACATCCACACATTGAATGAATCATTTATTTATTGTCATGTGTACAGAAGTACAGTGAAAAGCTTTGTGTATGAGCAGTATAGGCAGATCATAGTAAGCAAGGATGTATAGATCAAAAATACTTAGACAGAGACATACAGGTGACATTGCTTATTGAGGCTACAGATTCCATTCATCAATCTAATAATGGCTGGGAAGAAGCTGTTTCTGAACCTGTTGGCCTGTGTGTTTAGGCTTGTTACCTTCTGCCTGATGGAAGAGGTTGTAGGAGATCATTACCAGGGCATGATAAGTCTTTGATGATGTTCGTAGCCTTTCATGGCTGTGAACCATGTATATGGAGTCCATGGTTGGAAGGTTGGGAATATCCATTTCCCCCATTACCAAAGCACAGTAGCAACAGTCAGCGCCATCTCCAAGATGCACTGCAGATATTCTCCAAGGTGTAGATAGCACCTTTCAAACCCATAACCACTAACATCTGGAAGGACAAAGGCAACAGGTACGCAGGGACATCAGCTACTTTGAATCTTTCTCCAAGTCACATACCATTCAGACCTGGAAAAACATCACTGTTCCTTCAATGATCTTGTGGGTCAAGATCCTGGAACTCCCTTGTTTACAACATTTTGTGTATATCTATACCAAACAGACTGAAGCAGTTTAAGAAGTTAGCTCACCACCACCTTCACAAGGCCATTCTGGGATGGATAATAAATGTAATGTCCATATTCCATAATATAAAAATGCATAATGCTTAGAAATTATGTAGCATTAAAAACTGCTCTGGTTATTATAGTTATTATACTGTTGCCTATGGGAGAGATTTATTTGTGTGCCAAAATGTAACAAAATAACAAATTCCTTTATAAAGAATAAATTTAGGGGTTTACCTTCTTTTTAGTGACCACCAGCAATTCCATGTACCAATAATACATATTTGGTACATTTTCTATGGAAAACTGGCAAACAAAATTAGGCCTGAATGATATGTGTCTTTCTTTAAAGAAATTCTATATTTTGTTTATGCTCATGTTGCTGGGTCCACTGGTTTTAGTCATTCATATAAATGATTTGGATGTGAATATAGGTGGTACAGTTAGTACATTTGCAGATGACAACAACATTGGAGGTGGAGTAGATAGCGAAGAAGGTTACCTCAGGGTACAATGGCATCTTGATCAGATGGGCCAGTGGGCTGAGGCAGATGGAGTTGTGGGGTGCTGCATTTTGGAAAGGCAAATCAGGACACAACTTATACTTAATGGTAAGGTCCTGGGGAGTGTTGCTGGACAAAGAGGCCTTGGAGTGCAGGTTCATACTTCCTTAAAAGTGGAGTCGCAGGTAGATAGGATAGTGAAGAAGGCATTTGGTATGCCTTCCTTTACTGATCAGAGCATCGAGCATAGGAGTTGGGAGGTCATGTTGTGGCTGTACAGGGCATTGCTTAGGCCACTTTTGCAATATTGTGTGCAATTCTTGTATTCCTCCAATCAGAAGGATGTTGTGAAATGTGAGAGAATTCAGAAAAGATTTACAAGGCTGTTGTCCGAGTTGGAGGATTTTACCTATAGGTAGAGGCTGAATAGACAGGGGCTGTTTTCCATGGAGTATCAGAGGCTGAGGGGTGACCTTATGAAGGTTTATAAAATCATGGGGTCATGGACAGGGTAAATAGACAAGGTTTTTTCTCTGGGTGAGACAGTACTGAACTAGTGGGTATTGGTTTAGGGTGAGAAGGGAAAAATTTAAAAAGGATCTAAGGGACAAAGTTTTCTCACACAGTTTTCTGTGTATTGAATGAGTTGCCAGAGGAGGTGGTGAAGGCTGGTACAATTATAACATTTAAACAGCATCTGGATGGGTATATGAATAAGAAGGGTTTAGACGGATATGGTGCAAGTGCTGGCAAATATTAGTTTAGGATATCTGGTCAGTTTGGGTGAGTTGGACTGAAAGGTCTGTTTCCGTGCTGTACATCTCTATGACTATCACTAAGGAATACTTGCCTGAGCAGTATTACTTCATATATTTGCTAATCATGAAAAGGATTAAAAATTAGTCAAATAAATAACAGTAAAATGCGATAGCATAATTAAATTACAGTTCATCATATTCAGATCATTTGGATGTCTTGTCCATAGGTTACAATAGAATTAAAAGGAATTTACAGGATATAAACAATTGTTAATACTTTTTCCAATTTAACTTAGCTTTAAATGTGAAGTATGAGATGTGAAATTGAAATATCTAATTTTGTCTGATTGGTTTTTTGGTACCTAATTGTGCATTGCTAGTAATCTGAATCTCAAAAAGGGAATTCGCCCATCATATTTATACACATTATTAGAAAAGTTAATCTAATAAAATTATGGTTTATGTCAGTATAGTCTATTAAACTTTTAA
Organism: Hemiscyllium ocellatum; assembly: GCF_020745735.1. Classification (NCBI taxonomy): domain Eukaryota; kingdom Metazoa; phylum Chordata; class Chondrichthyes; order Orectolobiformes; family Hemiscylliidae; genus Hemiscyllium; species Hemiscyllium ocellatum. Next base: position 86,902,717 of record NC_083408.1, read on the forward strand.
CCCAAACATAAATTTTACTAAAGCGCATGTACAGTATTTGGAAAATAGTGTCTATGAACTGTCACTTTATATCTGTTCCCAGGAAGTTGTCCTGTAGCTGTTTTGAAATACTGGATGAAATCACTGAGCCAGCAGCAGTGAATTGTCAAAAACATCATTGTGGCCTTAAGCATGAGTTACCGAAGACAGAGAACATAAAGTCAACTCATAATCTAATCTTATGCCAATATTTTACTTTAAAAATAATTAACTCTGACAGGAAGTAGGACAATGTACCACTCTAATTTCTTTCCTTTTTAAGGAATTTTTACATTTCTCAGCATGTAGTCAGACATATGTTTGATAACTTGTGTGTACCAAAAATAAATGAATGGTCATAATATTTCCAACAATAATTAAAAATATAGGTGTAACCAAGATCTGCTGTTATCAAATACTTTTCCCATAATGATTAAAAATGTACATTTGTAGTTTATTCAAATTTCACCACAGAAAATAAAAAAATGAATTATTGCATTACATCATGGAAGTAATAATGAAGATAGGCAACAAAGACATTTGAGAAATCACTTTAGAATGCATTGTACTTGCAAAAAAACTGAAAGCAAGAGATTGTACAAAAATATTTCATAACTGCAAAATTAAAAACGATATTGGAAAAATTGAGTAATGTACTTGTTTAATATTAAAGACCTCTGGATATAATTTAATGTTGTTACTGCTTATAACTAAGCATCTAACAGCGACCCTATTAACTATGGTATCCTCTGATATATACCAAGATTCATTCCATTACCTCCTAATTCATCATCTTAAAACTGGGGAAATGCTTGGTTTACAATAGTAGAGGTTCAGCATACTTAAGTATTATTTCTTTATGTATCTAACTTTCTTTCCTGTTTTCAACCTCAATGTTGTCCTATGCTATAAGCCTAGGTTATATATTTTCATTAAAATGTATTAGTTTTAGATGTATTGCCAATACCTAACCTGAGGTGCATTTATAACAGAACAGAGCAGATACTTGTTAAGACAATTAAATAGGGTGTTGGAGGAGAATGAGGAAGATCATACTCCATTATCATGTCGACAATCATCACTGCTAGAACAGAACTATGTTCAATCTAATCAAAGGAAGAAAAGACCTGAGCACTGAAAATTTTCCAAGGCACCATGAAAGAATAAATATTTGTTAGTACATTTAGTACAAGAGAATGTGTGCATCAGGCAGAGCTGTAAGAGGTGTCCACATGAATATACTCAGAGTTTTCATGGGAGAGGATTCTTAATTAGGTCAGAATATTGGACATTCATGTTATGCATATTTGCTGAATAGTAAATAGAAAATTTACAAAACAGAAGAATCATGTTTATGATGGTATCCCAAAAATCTACCTAGCCTAATTCTACCTTCTTGAACTGGAACCACAATCTTGCAGATCACAACACCAAAAATTATATATTTGTAAGTAAACAAACCAGCTACGAACATGCTCAATGCTTTCAACAAATTGATGGACCATTTATCATTTTCCTCTGAACATAGCTTTTCAATACAATTCTGAGGTAATCGATGGCTGAGTGACAACAAATGCTGATGCAATCTAAAGTCCAGTATAATTATGTACCACTCAACTCTAAACATAGCAGTAGTCGTTCTGTGCAATAATTTATTACCCTATAGCTATATTCTTACTGGACTGGAATTTTGGTAAATACAGAGCTATATTTCATAGAAAAAGTGGAAATGTCAAATTACAAAGCTTCTTGAAATTAGCCAACCTATCTTCTTTAAAAGGAGTGTTACCCACCAGAGATTCATTATGAGGGATTAGGGACAGGATAGAATCTCTAAAGGTAGTGGCCTCAGAGATGGGTAATTGCTGAGGTGGGCTAGTTAGAGGATACCTCAGTTATCAGAAACTTTAATCCTGTTGTATCAAAGGCTGTTTTGTCATTCAACCATAGTCCTTCATACCACAAACCATCACCTCACGTCACTTCTATGCATCCTCATACACCCCATAACATCTGTGGGCTACCATGCCTTCATTTACACATATAACCTCCATGTCCCTTCATATCTCCACAGTACCTTCATGTTCCACCATATTCTCTCCTTATTCACTCACCAAAATCCACCATGGCAGACTCGAGAAGCCATGTGGAAATAAAATAATTAGAATTCTAATAACCTGAGAGTTTGCACTCACATAATTGCATTTGGAATAAAATTCTCATGCAACAAACCCATTGTAAAATATGTAAATTCAATGAAGTAATCAACTTGTTATAAATACAAATTTCTTTTCATTAATCACATTAAGTTCAGCTAATCCTTCAAAAATATCTTAAAACTGTTGATAAAAATGTGAAAATAATTCCCTGCTCAATAGTTTTCATATATTGAGATTCAGCCAATGTGTATAGCTGTAACAACCCACTCTTGAGAAATATCAGTTATGAGGACTCTTTAAACTGCAGGGATAGACTCTTTAAATTGTAGGTGAAAGTGGGACTGTAGAATTGTAGGACTGCAGATGCTGGAGATGAGAATCAAGAGTGTGGTGCTGGAAAAGCACAGCAGGTCAGGCAGCATCCGAGGAGCAGGAGAATCGATATTTCGGGCAAAAGTCCTTCATCAGGAATGAATGAAAGGTTTATGCCTGAAATGTCGATTCTCCTGCTCCTCAGATGCTGCCTGACCTGCTGTGCTTTTCCAGCACCACACTCTTGACTCTTCAGATTGTAGGCTGACCTACTGTCAATCTACTCTAATCTAAACTCTGGTTTTCAGCATCTGCAGTCCTTCCATTTGCCTACTGTCAATCAAAGCAGTCTAGCAGCAGGTGTCTTTATTTTAACAGCAACGTGTTACACCCCACTTTCTTTAAGGGTGGGAATTTAAATAATTTCAGATAATAACACCTAAACTGACCATAAATCAGCTCTCATGAGCATTTAGATCACCTCCATAAAATTATGGCTTCTATTCTGCAGGTGACGGCCTTTGTGATTTGTTTGAACTCAAAATTAATTTCACATGACTGAGTGTATTCAGGTTTCCTGCCTATGCTACTCCTGCCCACTCCTTTTTCAAACTGTAAATGGGGTTTCTGCCACAAATGAGTACAGAATTTTCACATCTGAGTCAAACCCAGCATTTTTAAATGATTCTTGAGTAGTCTCAATGCAGCAAAAATCCAAGTCAATAATGGAAATATTTATATTTTTTTCCTTTGCAATTTAAAAAAAAGTAACTAATTATTATTTGGACAGTCCCCTGATGTACATTAATATGACATGTGAATTACTACTTCAGATTTCTGTAGAATTTTGTAAAGGGTTGCTTTAGTTGGAGGGGAGGAAGGGTTAGTCCATCAGTAATGACTAGAAAAATGCCCCATAATTTTAGCAGCTGGGCCAATGCTTGTGTACAATGGAAACAGACCATACCAGTGCTAATTTGGTCTGCTTTGTGTCTATTTTATGTCTGATAAATGAGCACAATAGTCAACCAATTTTTACACCATAGTGTTTTTGAACCCAATCTGATGAAAAATTACTTGTGGGGGCTGGGGGTTGGCCCCATCATTCTGTCTTTTAGTTATTGATTTAATTGGTTCTTAACACTCTACCACTAACCATTACTGCTGGCTGTTAACATGGTATGGAAAATGTAAACTGGCAGTACGTCTCCTTCCCCAAATATAAATCACTGCTGGAGCTAAATCTGCTCTCAAATGCTAATGGCAATAGGAATACGAATTCAAGGTCAGTAAATTATTTGCATAAAGAGATTTCTAGAAAATTAAGAAGAATTAAGAATAGGTTGAGTTTACTATGATGACTAGAAACGTGGAAACAGATTTCAAAATACTAGCATAAATTAATTAGCATACTTAATTTTATATTTGAGAATAATTCCTCTAATTACTGTACTTTACATCACCTCTTCAAATGCAGCTTAACCGGGAGACTGAAGCAATGAGTTTCAAATCACTTCACAGTGCCAGTGTTACAATTGTACTTTGTTGTTTGGCTGTCAGACCATGCATGTGTTAGAGGAGAAATGCATTGTCAATCGTCAGCAATGGTAGGATGTTAATATTTGCTGTTCACCTTAAGTGTTCAGAGAGTTAGCCATTATTTCAAGCAATACTATGTGATCACAGATATATGAAATAAACATCTTTATAATTTTAGATCTTAGAAATAAGTTTAATCCTGGAATTTTTCATGTTTTTTAGTTTAGAGATTATGAACTCAATTCTCTCAGAACCTGAACAACACTGACCATGCTGTGTCATTTGGGAAGTTGTAGTGAAGTGAAATTGAGAAAGAAAAGTCCAGTTTTTCATCGGTGGTTTTAATGGTGAGTCAGCAATGTTGTTAGTGAGAGGCAAAAGACCTAATTTCCTTCATTTATCCTACCTTTTCTCCATATATGTCATTACTATTTTCCCATGTGACAAAGCAAAACTAAATGGCAAAAATTCCCAACATGGTGGTCAGAGCAGGTCCCTGGCTGCTCCAGCTTGCCAGTTGCTCTTCTGAGTCCCCATCTTGGTCAACAGTTCCCTGCATCTCAGGATATACTCCACGAGCAGCAATTGCCTACATTCTTGCCCATAGGTGTCATCATGGTACATATCTGATTCAGTTAAAATGCAGTTAACTTCTTTTGCATTGGATTTGGAAGCACAATGACCTTATATTTTAATCCTTCTCCCAGGACACTTTGCACAGATACAGGCACTCATCTCCTGGTTGGACCAGTATGCAATTCAGGGCTCAAAGTTTGCTCTTATTGCTCCCACACCTTGTACCTACTTGGATGCTGTCAGCAACTCTGCCTTGCCTTTTTGTACTATGATCTCATTCAGAATTTATAAGGTCACAGTACTTCTGTTGCGCATTCACAAAGAGGTAAAGCTTATCGTAGTTGTCAGCAGTGATCGGTAAATAGAGAGGACATATCACCATATTTCACTTTGTTACATTAATGTCACAGCTGCAGCATGTGTCAAACTTACATTTCAAACACACAATGTGCTTCAACCAAATGGTCATCTCAAAATCAAAGGGGAGTAGTTCTTAATTGAGCCAAGGGACATTATTTTCAGTCAAAGGTACCAACACAGTACGTTCAGTCTCAGTTCAAGTGCTTGCACATAGTCATTTGGACACTTGGGCCAATCAGAATCAAGGGCTCTGTAACATTCCTATCCAGGGAGTGGACCATGGCTGATCCTGTAGGTCCAGTGCCACCAATAGAGGCCTTAGTGGTGGCAGTCAGGAAGATGCACAGGCATCAATCATTGCTTTCAAATTCGTCAGGGAGGTCAGTCAACTGAAAGTCAAGGAGAGTTACCTGGGGCCAGTGTTGTTCTGGAGATACCATAGAAGTCAATTGTGGGGATTTAGGCTGGATTGCAGAAGGGATAGTAATTGTGAAGGGAGGAGATTCAAGCATGGGAGATGATAGAGCATGAGACAGTGAGAAATACTGTGGAGTAGTTATCATTAGTAGTCACACTGCACAGTCCAAAGATGTGCGGGTCAGGTATATTGGCCATGCTAAATTGCCCATAGTGTTAGGTAAGGGGTAAATGTAGGGGTATGGGTGGATTGCGCTTCGGCGGGTCGGTGTGGACTTGTTGGGCCGAAGGGCCTGTTTCCACACTGTAAGTAATCTAATCTAGTTTTGTTGGAGGTGGGGCAGGGGTTAGTGTATGTTTGGCATAACTAATCTATATGTCAGGACTCAGGAGGTAAAATGGGAAAGATGAGCAGTGAAATAAAAATGTTGTGTGGTAACATGGGGAGGACTGTGATCGATAAGTCAGAAAGAAAGATTCAGGTTCAAGGGAGAGGTAACCTACATTGAGACTGTGACTCACATAAAAATGTTGCCTTCCATCCTCATCCAAATCACAAGTGTGCAATTGAAATAGAAAATGATTGCCACCACACCAAGTATAGATGAAGACAGTGTTTTGTTCCCCTAAAGAAGTAGATTTCACTTTTGTGCAATGTGGGGTCCTTCAACAGGCAATAGTATTAAACAGGCACTCAAACACTACAGGGTAAAGATTTTTGTTACTGCTTAAATCATGTATGTGCACTTCATGCATTAACTTCTGTGTCAATTAAACATCCTTGGCCACAAGCAATCCTGAGCACACCATTCAACATTCACAGATTTACTACTAATGGTTGTGAAAGGCAAGTAATGTCAAGTGAGCTGTAAAGATTCCCCTTAGCTGCGAAAGTTACAATCTCCTTCCAAGGTTCTATAGCTCACACAAGATGCTGGTGCTGCTTATTTCACTCTTGAACTATAAAATGCAACATTGCCTTTCTTGTGTAACGGGAGGTGGGAGTGTTCTAATTGCCAGATGTATAACCTTTGGTTAAATGCATGCTACATTGCTTCCCAGATTATATCTGATTCAAGTCAGTGCTGTGCAGGTAGAATCATCCCATTGCTCTCCCTATGAAAGCATCCATAGCCTAATGTTTTGATGATGCTGTTCAAATCTTAATTATGTGAGCTGTGACTGCTGAGTGATCACTTTACTGAAGAGCTGCTTTGCTTCTGTTATTGCTCACATAGGCTCATTGGAACCATCTTCAATGGATCCAGACATAGAAGCTGTGGTGACTAAGAGCATTCACATGAATGGATGAAAAGTACACATATCTAGATGCCCAGTACCAACAACAACCTTCAGAAGATGTACAGCAGGCTCATATTACAGAGTTTCGAACCAAAGGTAGCTTCATGATGAGGCAAAAATGACAGAGAATCACACCACTTCCAGGGAGCGACATGAAGAAGAAAATGTGTCAGTGGCACTAGGTTTCAAGATGGTGGGCAGAACACTGTGCCCAATATTAGCATATGCGATGAAGCAAGTTCTTTCATAAGGGCCAACAAGAGCCATATGATGTCTCCTCGAGATGGTCATATCTGGGGTTTTTTTTTGCAGAAATGTAAAGCTCCAAAGAGGACTCATGGGAGCCAAAACATTAAATCAGTTTCTCCCTCCACAATTGTTGTGACATCCATTCAATTTCTCCAGTTCTTTCTATTTTCATTACAGGAAAGAGAGCATTAGTGGACTCCTCACCTTTCAAGTCAGTTTGCCAACATCATGGCATATGCCTGGGACTTGCCAGGTTCCTGGTCTCTGGCAGTTCACTGTGTCCCAGTGACATGGGACATTCTCCAGTGGTTAGCTGTGAAGACATGACAATGATGTGCTCAGAGTCAAAAAGCACAGCTGGTCAGGCAGCATCCGAGGAGCAGGAGAGTTGATGTTTTGAGCGTAAGTTCTTTACTAAAGTACACTATCAACTCTAATCAAGGTAACATTCCCACTTAGATACCAGTACCTGAGGTGGTCATGGATTCAACAGATAGCTTTGCTGGTAATTCCTCTAAAAGATCTGTAGCTTGAACTTCAGAGGTGAAAGGGCACATGTTTCTTCATAGTAGAGACTGAGTAGATGCTCAGGAGATAAGAGAGAAAATGATTGTAAAATAGGGATAAATATGACAGCAAATGAACAATGCATTCACTGTGCTAGTAATGGAAAGACAGCATAGCACTTAACAATGAGTCCTTGTTGATTACCAGCATATACGAGGCATGACATCACCACATGATTTATCTAGATCCTCTACCACAAAGGCATGGACTCTGTCCTTGAGGAGACAAATGTCAGATACCCCTCTACCTGTATAAAAACTGAAAGAACTGCAAATGCTGTAATTCAGAGACAAAAATAGAAATTGCTGGAACAGCTCAGCAGCTCTGACAGTATCTGTGGAGAGAAATCAGAGCTAACGTTTCGGGTCGACTAACCCTTCCTTCTGATCTGAGGAAGGGTCACTTGATCTCAAACGTTAACTCAGATTTCTCTCTATAGATGCTGTCAGAGCTGCTGAGCTTTTCAGTGATTTCTATTTTTGACCTCTCTACCTTTCTTGGCCTTCTTTTCCTTATTGTCAGATGCTTTCTCCTGAAATAAAACAAAGGAAGGGATTGTTTGGGCACAGGCTGAGAGTACAAGCTCAACCCAGTAAACTTCCAAACAGAAAAATATCCCTCCGTATCTGGAATTAATCTAGTGAACCATGTCTGGACTGCTTCCAATGCCAGTGTAGATTTCCTTAGATAAGATGGCCAAAATTGTTCACATTATTCTAGATGGGAGTCTTACTATTGCCTTCTACAGCTCCCTATTTTTGCATTCCATTTCCTTTAAAATAATGGACAACAGTCCATTTGTCTTCTTAATACATCTTGAATGGGATGCTAGATCCTTGTGTATCATGCACTAGGACTCTCACATATTTCTGTGCTATAGCTTTCAATATTTCTTCCCATTTAAATAATATTGATTTTTTTTCCGGTGTATAATCTCATATTTACCCATAATACATTCAGTCAAGTTTTTGACCCCTACATTTGATCTGTTTCTCTGCATCTGCACTGTGACACTCTCATCAGTTAGATTTCTAATTATTTTTATGTCACCCACAAACTTAATGGTGGTACATTCACTTCTGTCATGCAAGTCATCAATATATACTGTAAAGATTTGTTGCCCGAACGCATATCCTTTTGTTACTCCATTAGTCACAGGTCCAGAAAATGCCCCTCTTGGTTTGTGATTAAAGTTTCCTGATATGTGCAAAAGAACTGCAGGTTAGGCAAATTGCCCGTAGTGTTAGGTGAAGGGGTAAATGCAGGGGAATGGGTCTGGGTGGGTTGCTTTTCGGAGGGTCGGTGTGGACTTGTTGGGTTGAAGGGCCTGTTTCCACACTGTAAGTAATCTAATCTAATATAATCATATAGAAAGTTCAACAACTTGTAATCTTTTCTGATAGCCTATTGAGTTTACTAAGAAGCAGCAGTTTAGATATGATATATTTTTTAATTAGGCAAAGAAAGTGTATAACAATGACAGATGAGATTTCTTCACTGATCCTGAATGTGTCCTCTAGAATGGAGGAACAGCAATTGGATGATTTTGACTATGCCTTTGTTCTTCCCTCAGGCTGATGTAGGGAAACTCTTGGTCTTCTCCCAAGAATATAGTAGTTAGTTTCCGTGGGCCCTGTCACTCGTAATCTTCTCTCTCTACCAATTCCTGTTGACATACTTTATTTTTGGGTCTGGCCCTCAATGCTGTGTCATTTACATATCCAAACCTCTCAGCAATGATCATCGGTAGCTACTTCTGAAGTGAGGATGACCATTGTACCTTGCCCACTTCAACCTGAAAGTTAGTTTCCATTCCTTCTATGAACAAAACCTTCTCATTTCTGAAAACATCGAATTTATAAGTGTGCTCCCTGACAAATCATTTGTTTATGCTTAGGAAGGCTAGTTATTACTGTAACACTGTTAAATGAGGTATTCATTTATTCTGCAGGGGGAGTCTTTGAGTTAGTTCATCAGTTCATTTTAGATGGTGAAGCCAAGTCCACGGATGTGGCACTTTTCTATGGCCGTGCCTTTCCAGAAAAAGATGTAGCAACTACCTTTCTCTTTGAACTGTCATTTCTCTGCTCACTGGGTTTCACTCAAGACAGCCATGTAAATATCAAAGCTGAGTTACTGGGCAACGATGGCAGTGTGGCATTCCACTCTGTCACTGGTAGGACTGTTCATAAGGGTCCTGACGTTCCAGGTCCCAAACTTCATCCGGAGAGTGTGGAAGGTGCCTGTGTCTGTGTGAAAATTCTTTTAATGTGGGGAAATTGTTGCACACTGGCTACTATAACGGCTTATTAGCACTAGGTTTTGGTCCAGTGGCAAAGGGGGCCAAGGCGACTGGAGACCAGGCACTGCTACTTGGCCTTAGATTGCCAACAGTGGAGTGCAGATAAACAGCTCAGTGTTGGGCAGCGCCTTTCACTGGGGCGCTGCGAGGTCCAAGGTGAGGAGAGCGGTAGAAAGGGGAGAGGATTAGAAGGTCAGTGTGGTTGCTACCACTATACTTTTCAACTTGTGTTTGTGAAAACACTGGGCTGGGGTGGGGATTTGTCAGATGACTGGAATGAGATTTGTAAAATCATTGGGCTTGGGGTTGGGGGCAATGTTTTTAAAGAATATTAAACTGAATTTGGGAAGGTTTAATAAATTACTGAACTGGGGGGGTAAGTTGTAAATTTGCTGGGCTGGTAGGAATTTAAATAAGCACTGGGTTGGGAGGGTGTTAAACGATTACTGGGCTAGCAGAATTTATAAAAGCACTGAAACTGGTGGAGGGTGGAGTTTATAAAACACTGGGCTCTCTAGTATTGTTAATAAATCACTGGGCTGAGAGGGTATTATAAAATTGCTGGACTGAGGGGTGTTACATTGGGCTGGTAAGATGTTATAACATTACTGGGATTGTATAAAAACACTAGACTTCATCTGCACCATCACGACATGGAAGTTGCGGTAATGACAAATGGCTCCACCACCGACTCATTCCTTGTTCAGATCTGTGTCAAGCAGGGCTGCGTCATTGCCCTCCAACATTTCTTCATCTGCCTCGTTGCAATGCTTCATCTCACCACCGATAAGCTCCCCCCATCGAGTGGAGCTAACTTAAAAGACCAGTGGGAAATTATTCAACTGCCGTCATCTACAAGCCAAAACCAAAGTCACTCAATCAATATCTTTGAGCTGCAGTACACAGATGATACTTGCAAATTTGCTCCCAACAACCTTCTCCGGCATTGTGGAGTGAATTCTGATCATCAAGGTCCATGGCAGGCTTTGGAGAACATTGGCCACTTTCAGAAGTGTCCTGCCTCCAGTGCGCTAGTGCAGCCTTTGGCCGCCTAAGAAAAAGAATGTTCAAGGACAACAACATCAGACCCAACATCAAGATCACAGCTTACAGTGTTGAGATAGTTCCTGGCCTCTTATATGACTCTGAAATGTGGACTGTCTACAGCAGACACCTTACGGCACTGGAGCAGAACTCCAACACTACCTGCACAAGATCCTGTGAATCCATTGGGCAGAAAGATGTACCAACACCAGTGTTCTCAACCAGGCTAATGTCCCCAAAATCGAGGCATTATCCACCCTTGGTCAGCTGCAATGGGCTGGGCACATTGTCCACATGATGGACATGAGACTCCCCAAGCACGCACTCTACTCTCAGCCAGTGCAAGGTAGACAAAGGAAATGGTTTAGTGATACCCTCAAGGCCTCACTGCCGAAGTGTGGCACTCCAACACACAGCTGGGAATTACTGGCCCAAGAACATCAAAAGTGGAGGAGAAGCATTCGAAAAGGTGTTGAGTACCGTGAGAGTTGCCATTGGGAAAAAATGGAAGACAGATGAAAGCAGCATGAGGCATGTGCTGTCATGCCAATACCCCACTCATCCCTTCCTATGAGCACCTTCTGCCCCAAGTGTAATAAAGCCTGCAGAAACTGCATCAGCCTGTACAGCCACCAACAGACTCACCCTGAAGGTGAAAGACAGTCATATTTGTCTGCTAGGGACCACCAATGATGAGAGATCAGTACTCTTACTGACATCACACAAATAATTCTTAACTCATCTATTTATTTCTAAGGTATAAATTTGGTCTCCTAACATCTTAATTATATAATGCAAATACCATAATAAAGCAATTAGAAGCATTTATATCTAAGTTTGAATGACCACCAAACATTAGGCCAACATCCTCAATAATGTGGTCTTGCTGACATTGTATACCAGATGGAATAGAACAGAATAGAATGGTTTAGCTGTTAACGTCACATATACTATGCTCAATGACTACAGTATAGTGAAACGTTTGTATGGCGTCAATTACAGCGCTGGCTTAGACACAAAAGTACCTATGCACTGTTTCTTTAGTTACACAATTTTAGACAAAAGTGAAATAAAATGTCCAGCATTACAGAAATAAACATTCAGTACAACAAATTTTGCTGGCACTTAGCTCAGTCTGCACCGGATCCTGACTCCACACCCCGCCAGTTAGATGCTATCCTAGGAGGGCACACTGTGCCAGGCTGGGAGTTGTTGTCGGAAGCCAGGTGTTGTCACCGGAAGCTGGGAGTTGTTGCCGGAAGCCAGGAATCATCGCTGGAGGGCTGGGAATCATCACTGGAGGCCAGGGGTCATCATTGGAGGCTGGGGGTCATTAACAGAGGCTAGGAATCATCATTTGCCAGATGCCAGGGATCGTTACTTGCCAGAGACCGAGAATAATTGCCGGAGGCTGGGAGTCATCGTCAGAGGCCGGGAGCCATTGTTTGCCAGAGGGTGGGAATCGTCGTTGGAAGCCAGGAGTGGGACGGTATGGTAGCTCAGTTGTTAGCAATCCTGCCTCACAGTGCCAGGGACCCACCTTTGGACGAGTGCCTGTGTGGAGCTTAAACATTCTCCCCGTGTCTGTGTGAGTTTCCTCCAGGTGCACTGGTTTCTTTCCACAGTCCAAAGATGCACAGGTTAGATGATTGGTCATGCTAAATTTCTCATGTTGTCCCGGGATATGTAGGCTAGATGTATTAGCTATGGGAAATGGTGTGTTATAGGGATACGGTAAGGGAGTAGATCTGGATGGGATGCTCTTTGGGTTTGTGGACTCGATGGGCCTAATGGCCTGCTTCCACACTATAGGGGTTCTATAATTGGAATTGGGAATTGTCATCAGAGGGCTAGGAATCGTGATTGGAGGCTGGGAGTCAAAGAAAAGAAAAGGAGAAGAGTGAAAAAGAAGTATTAAGTGGAAGAAGAGAAAGAAGAAAAGAAGAAGAATGGGCGGAGTGAATAAGCTCTGGCTAGAAGGTCCTAATTCCCTGCCACTCTCGTTGCTTTCAAATCTCTTCTACTTTTCTGTTCGGCTGGACCTTTTTAATCAGAGTATCTAGGATTGATCTGACATTTAGAAATAGAAGATGTATCGGGTGGACAAATTGAGAGATGACCTTAGGTGCCTTATCCTGCCTGGAGATACTTACTCACAGTGCTGTGATGTTATAGAACATAGAAAAGTACAGCACAGAACAGGCCCTTTGGCCCACGATGTTGTGCTGAGGTTTAATCATAATGTAAAATATAGTAACTTAACCTACGCACCCTTCAACTCACTGCTTTCCATGTGCATGTCTAGCAGTCACTTAAATGTCCCCAATGACTCTGCTTCCACCACCACAGCTGGCAACGCATTCTATGCATTCACAACTCTCTGCGTAAAGAACCTACCTCTGACAGCTCCTTTATACCTTCCTCCTAATATTTTCAAACTGACTCCTCGTACCAGTCAATCCTGCCCTGGGGAAAAGTCTCTGTCTATTGATTCTATCTATTCCACTCATTATTTTGTACACCTCGATCAGATCTCCTTACTTCTTCCTCCTCTCCAGAGAGAAAATTCCGTGCTTATTCAACCTTTCTTCATAAGGCAATTCCTCAAGTCCAGGCAGCATCCTTGTAAACCTTCTTTGCACCCTCTCCAAACCCTGTGTATCTTTCCTATAGTAGGGCGAGCAGAACTGGACACAATATTCCAAGTGTGGTCTCACCAGGGGCTTGTAGAGCTGCAGCAAAACCTTGCGGCTCTTAAACTCAATCCCCCTGTTAATGAAAGCCAAAACACCATATGCTTTCTTAACAACCCTATCCACTTGGGTGGCAACTTTGAGGAATCTATGTACTTGCACACCCAGATCCCTCTGTTCCTCCACACTGCCAAAAATCTTTAATTCTACATTCAGCATTCGAGTTCGACCTTCCAAAACGCATCGTATGCAGGTTGAACTCCAACTGTCATTTCTCAGCCCAGCTCTGCATTCTGTCTATGTCACCCTGCAGCCTGCTGTAGCCCTTTATACTATCAACGACACCTCCAACCTTTGTGTCATCAGCAAATTTACTAACCCACCCCTCAACCTCCTCATCCAAGTCACTTACAAAAAGAGCAGAGGCCCAAGAACAGAGCCCTGTGGGACCCATTCAACACTGACCTCCAGGCAGAATACTTTCCATCCACAAACACTCTCTGCCTTCTGTCAGCCAGCCAATTCTGAATCTAGATCGCCAAATCTCCCTGTATCCCATACTTCCTTTATGAATGAGCCTACCATGGGGAACCTTATCAAATGCCTTCCTGAAGTCCATATCCACCACATCCAGTGTTCGACCATCATCGACCTGTCTTGACACCTCTTCAAAGAACTCAATACGATTTGTGAGGCATGACCTGCCCCTCACAAAGCCATGCTGACAGCCTTTAATCACACTATGCTTTGCCAAATAGTCATAAATCCTATCCCTCAGAATTTTTTCCAAAACTTTGCTGACCACAGATGTAGGACTGACAGGTCTGTAATTGCCAGGGATTTTCCTATTACCCTTCTTGAAAAGAGGAATAACATTCACCTCCTTCCAATCCTCTGGTACGACTTATGTGGAGAGGGAGGAGGCAAATATCCTTGCTTGCGGCTTACCAACCTCCTTTCTCGCTTCCCGGAGCAGCCTAGGATAAATCTGGTCTGGCCTTGGGGACTTAATGTTTTCCAAAATTTCTAGCACATCAACTTCATCAATCTTGATCTGGTCAAGACTGTATCCCAGCTTCTCTAAGTTCTCATTCACAACAAGGTCCCTTTCCTTGGTGAAAACCGAAGCAAATAATTCATTTAGGGCTTCCCCTGTCTGCTCAGCCTCCACGCACAAGTTCCCTCCGCTATCCCTGATCAGCCCTACCTTCTCCCAGATCATTCTCTTATTCCTCACATATGTGTAATATGCCTTTGGGTTCTCCCTAATCCTTCTTGCCAAGCCTTTTTCGTGCCCCCTCCTGGCTCTCCTCAGTCCATTTCTGAGCTCCTTTCTAGCAAACCTGTAATCCTCAAAAGCTGTGCTGGATCCTTGCTTCCTCCATCTTACATAAGCTGCCTTCTTCCTTTTGACGAGAAGTTCCTCTGTCCTCGTCATCCAAGGTTCCTTAAACTAACCCCTTCTTATCTGCCTCAGAGGAACAAATTTGTGCATCACTTGCAACAATCTATCTTTAAATAGTCCCCACATGTCAGCTGTGCGCATTCTGTGAAACAATTGCTCCCAGTCTATACTTTCATCAGGCTTATGCCCGAAACGTCGAATTTCCTATTTCGTGGATGCTGCCTAACCTGCTGTGCTTTAACCAGCAACACATTTTCAGCTGTGATCTCCAGCATCTGCAGACCTCATTTTTTACCCAGTCTATACTTCCCAACTCCTGTCTAATAGCGTCATAATTTCCATTTCCCCAATTAAATATCTTCCCTTGGTAACTGCTTCTTTCCCATTCCAAGGGTATTCTAAATGTGAGGCAGTTGTGATCACTTTCACCAAAGTGCTCTCCCACCATGAGATCTGACACCTGTCCTGGCTCGTTGCTGAGCACCAAATCCGAAATGGCCTCTCCCCTCATCGGTCTGTCTATGTACTGAGTAAGGAACCCCTCCTGACCACACCTGACAAAGATGGCTCCATCCAAACCATCTGCACTTAGGAGGTTCCAGTCGATATTAGGAAAATTGAAATCACCCATAGCAACAACCTTGCTCTTCTGCATTCTTCCAGAATCTGCCTGCCTATGAGATCTTCAATTTCTCTACTGCTATTAGGTGGTCTGTAGAAAACCTCCAATGCGGTGGCTGTTCCCTTGCTGTTCCTAACTTCCACCCATACTGACTCAGTAGACAAACCTTCCTCAACAACCTTTGTTTCTGTAGCTGTGATGCACTCTCTGATTAGCAATGCTACACCCCCTCCTCTCTTTCCACTCTCCCTGTTCTTTTTAAACATTCTAAACCCTGGAACATCAAGCAACCATTCCTGCCCCTGTGGAACCCACATCTCCGTTATGGCCACAACATTGTAGCCCTAAGTACTGATCCATGCTCTAAATTTATCACTCTTATTTCGGACACTCCTTGCATTAAAGCAGACACACTTTGACCGATCCCTTTGTTTCAACGCATGAGAAACCTTCCTGATAGATTTAATACATCCTGTCACTGCCCCGTCTGCAACTGACTCCCACTCAGACATATGGCTCTGATTCCCACCACCCCTCCACACCCCCCCCCACCCCCCCACCACCAAACTAGTTTAAACCCTCCCGAATCACATGAGCAAATATCCCACATTTGTGCCCCTCCAGTTCAGGTGCAACCTGTCCTTCATGTATAGGTCCCACCTTCCCCAGAAGGTATCCCAATGGTCTAGATATCTGAAGCCCTCCCTCCTGCACTAGCCTCGCAGCCACGTGTTAAGCTGCATTCGCTGACTGTTTCTCATCTCATTATCTTGTGGCACTGGTAATAACCCTGAGATCACTACTCGTCCAGCTCTTCAGCTTCCAACCTAACTCTCTGTAGTCACTTTTCAGATCCTCAATCCCTTTCCTGGCTATATCATTGGTGCGGAGAAAGTGAGGAAGGGCTCATGCCCGAAACGTTGACTCTCCTGCTCCTTGGATGCTGCCTGACCTGCTGCGCTTTTCCAGCAACACATTTTCAGCTCTATATCATTGATGCCAATATGTACCACGATTTCTGGGTGCTCACCCTCCTCCCTTCAGAGCCTTGTAAACCCGATCGGTGACATCCTGGACCCTGGCACCAGGGAGGCAACATACCTTCCAGGAGTCTCATTCCTGACCAGAAAATCTCCTGTCAATCTTCTAACTATTGAGTCCCCTACTACCAGCGCTCTTCTATTTTCCCCTTTCCCTTCTGAGCCATCGTGCCAAAGACCTGACAACAATGGCTTTCCCCGGTAGGCTGTCCCCACCAGCAGTATCCAAAATGGTATACTTATTGCTGAAGGGAACAGCCACAGGGGATCCCTGCTCTGACCGTTGGTTCCCTTTCCCCCACCTGACTGTAACCCAGCTGTCTTTATGCCAATGCCTTTCTTATGTCCTCATCTAATTTCCTACACAGGCTTTTTGCCATAATTTCCCAGTATAGAGCAAACGACTAAGAGGGTTTGTTTAAAATCATCATTCTTATTTCTGGGTGTAAGATTCTAAACAGTATCCATTTTCACATGAGGGGAAGGATATAGGAACTAATATCTATTATAATACCTAATTCTTCTTTAAAGTCCTTAACCTCAGCTGGCAACAGGGGTCTACATGTGGTTGTGATATCCTCTAACTAAAATGACGTTTTTCTCTCTCCAACTCCCTTTGCTCAGTTTTCGCCATGGTTCTTATGATGACACATGCAGGCTTTGCTTCACTGCACAAGAGAATTAACG
Source organism: Hemiscyllium ocellatum (assembly GCF_020745735.1). Lineage (NCBI taxonomy): Eukaryota > Metazoa > Chordata > Chondrichthyes > Orectolobiformes > Hemiscylliidae > Hemiscyllium > Hemiscyllium ocellatum. The sequence goes on from NC_083408.1 coordinate 86,920,009, forward strand.
AACAATTGTTTTCACTTTAACTATCTCAACAAGTCCAGAGATCACCAGGAAAACAACTCTCGCTAATGTCAAGGCCATTTAGTCTACTAGCAGAAACAACAGCTATCACTGGCATTTATTGATGAATTTTCAACTGAAGATTTTTTAATATTTTGGCTATATAAGGAATGTGGTCTACTTCAGTAAAATTTGACAAATTAATTCTCTCAGAATGCCTCTTGTATCATCTAGTTCCCTAATAATATTGTATCTTCTGCTAATAACTGTCTTGTTCCAATGTTTTCTCTACCATTTTTTGTAGCCTGCCCCCCTCAATATTCACTACTATTTCCTGTCTTCACTAAGTGTATAAGCTGTAACATTCCTTTTGTTAATTTGTAACTTGTTTCCTCGACTCCTTGAATTTTCTATTCAGCTGTAGCTGAATAGGTCAGTTTATTCTGGACATTTTTTATATGGGAATCTTATCCTTCTCAACCTTTCTAAAAAATCTATCAAAAAGTACATGCATAATCTCCTTTGCATTCTTCAGTAATTTCTAGTGTACCTTTTGCTCCAGCTAGTCCAGTTTTCACAATCAAGCTTTCTAGCAATCACAGTCTAGCATATGCAAAGGCTATTGGATTGTATAGAAATTACTCAACACACATTTAAGTACGATCTTAGACTGCTGCTCCCAGCTTCTCAAAACAAACCTTTGATTTCTGTGAAATCCCACTCCTGATACCACTATTGATTTTGGAAGTTCATAATCACAGTTACCTAATATCAGCTGTAAACAACCCGTAGCCTTTTCTGATAGGTTATTGAGTTTTCTAAGTTGCAGCAGTTTCAACATAATACATCAGTTAGTTAGGCAAAGAAAATATATGACCCTAACAGATGATACCATTTCATTGATACTAAGTCTGTTCTGTAGAATGAAGAAGCAGGACAGTGATTTTGAAGTCATGTGTTTGTATTTGTTCTTCCCATAGGCTGATGTAAGGGAACTCCTGGTCTTGTCCCAAGAAGATGATAGTTCATTTCCCCAGATCCCCTTGCTTGCAACCATCTGTCACATCCTATCTCTGTTAATATACTTTATTTTGGGACTGGTCATGTATACTGTATCAATTTTCTGACTAAATCTTCTCAACCAATGATCATGGACACTCATGAAGTCAGAATGACCATTGTCCCCTTGCCCACTTCCATTTGAAAGTTAGTTTTCATTCCTTTAAAGAACAAAACCTTGTTATTTTTGAAAACATTGCATTCATAATAGGACAGTGTGGTTCCTGCTAGACATTTGTTTATTCAGTTAAATAAGGTTTCATACAACAGAAGAAATACCATACATGCAATATGAACATTGTAGATTTAAAGTGACATCAGTTTCCAACACCATTTAAGCAAAATTCTATTAATTTGCTAGTCCGCTACCTATGCTCATGGTTCTATGAAATATAAACATTTAAACATGGAGGGTAGGAGCAGGAATAGGCCATTTAATCTCTCAAACCTGCGTTGCCATTCATTAAACTACAACCCCTGGTCCTAGACTCCATCACATCCTCCCTACATCTAACCTGTCAGAATTTTACAAGTTTCTATGAAAACCCACCTCAATCTTCTAAACTCCAAAGAATCAATCAGAATCAACATAACCTCTCCTTAGACATTAGTCCTGCCATCCCAGGGATCAATTTGTTAAACTTTCTGTAGAAAGAACATCCTTCCTCAGATACGGCAAAGGAGCAGGAGCTCTGAAAGCTTGCGGTTTCAAGTAAACTAATGTCATTTGTTTTTTTGGCTTTGTCCACCCCAGTCCAACACCAGCACCTCCACATTATAGTTTCCTCAGGTAAGGAGACAAAATCTGCTCACAATATTCCAGATGTGATCCCACCAATACTCTGTTTAATTGCAGCAAGACATCTTTGTTCCTGTAGTCAAATCCTTTTGCTATGAAGGACAACAGACAGTTTGCCTTATTTTCTACCTGCTGCACATGTGTGCTTACTTTTGGCAACTGGTGTATGAGGACACCCAGGTCTCGTTGAACATTCCTTCTTTCAATTCTACCGCCATTTAAATAATAATCTGCCTTCATATTTTTACTACCAAAGTTGATAATCTCACATTTATTTGAATTATAATGCATCTGATATGCATTTGCCCAATCACTTAGCCTGTCCATACCAGACAGCAACATCTCTATTCTCATTATGGCTCACCATTCCACCCAGTATTGTCATCACCAAATTTTGTGATGTTATATATAGTTCCCTCATCAAAATCATTATATGTATTATGACAAGCTGGGTTTCTAACACTGATCCCTGCATTACCCCATTAGTTACTGCCTGCCATTCAGGAGAACCTTTCATTTCTTGTCCACTAATCAATTTTGTATCAATCACAATACACTGCCACACCCCCCCCCCCCCACACACCCCACACCCCACACCCCAGTCCATTCGCTTTAGTTTTACACAATAATCTCTGAAATTGGATTTTGTCAAAAGCCTTTTGAAAGTCCAAATAAACCACATACACTGGATCCCTTGATCAACTGAACTTGTCACATCCTTGAAGAATTCCAATACGTTTGTTATGCATGGTTTACTGTTGCCTGAACTGCTGTGCTCTTCCAGCACCACTAATACATACTCTAAATCTATGCTGACTGTCTGACTCTACTATTGTTTTCTAAGTACTCTGCTATAGCATCTTTGATAATGGACTCTAGCAACTTTCCCCATGCCAATATCAGTCTCACTGGACAATAATTCCAGGTTTTCTCTCCAACTCCCTTGTTAAATAATGGGGTTACATTAGCTATCCTCCAATCCACTATTTTGAAATCCTCTTCCTTAAGTGCTTTGGAATGTAGATTATCAGTTGCTCAGAATTTACTAGCCTTGAATCCTGTCAATTTCTCCAATATCATTTCTCCCCGAATACAGACTTGCTTCAGTTTCTGCTACTCACTAAACCCTGTGTTCCTCATCATTTCTTGTACCATATTTGTGTCTTCCTTTGTGAAGACAAAGCAAAGTCTGAATTTAGTTCACCATTATAAATTCCCCCATTTCTTATTGTAAGGGAATTTTATTAGTTTTCACCAATCTTTTTCTCTTTATGTACCGGAAGAAACTTTTACAGTCAGTTCTTGTGTTCCCTGCAATCTTATTCTTGTACCCTTTTTTCTCCTTCTTAATCAATTCCTTGGTCTTACCTTGCTGACTTCGAAACTGATCCGAATCCTTGAGTCTTTTGTTTATTCTTGCCAATGTGTTTTTTGCATCTAATAACATCTCTAATATCTCTCAGAAGCCATGGTATAACTATTGTTCTCTTTGAACTCTTACACTAAAAAAAATGAGGTCTGCAGATGCTGGAGATCACAGCTGAAAATGTGTTGCTGGTCAAAGCACAGCAGGCCAGGCAGCATCTCAGGAATAGGGAATTCGACGTTTCGAGCATAAGCCCTCGAAACGTCGAATTCCCTATTCCTGAGATGCTGCCTGGCCTGCTGTGCTTTGACCAGCAACACATTTTCAACTCTTACACTAGCCAGTAATAAACCATTTTTGTATTTCACTTATTTGTTCTTTGAAACTTTGCCATTGCGTAGCCACTGTTATTCTTTTCAATAACATTTCACAATCCATCATAGCTAACTCATGCCTCATATCTTCATAGATTCCCTTATGAAGATTCAAGACCCCGGTCTCAGTATCAATAATCTCACTCTCTATCTTGGCAAAGAGTTCTATCACATTATGGTTGCTCATCCCTAAGGAATGTCTCACAACATTGCTATTATTGCTTTCTCATTTCATAATACTCAGTCTAAAACAGCTTGTTCACTAATTGATTCCTTGACGTATTGGTCCAGAAAACCATCCTATATACACTCCAGAAATTCTTTCCCTATGGTATTGTAACTAATTTGAATTAAATTCACAAATATCATGACTTCTGATAGTTATCTGATATCTGAATCGGATGGTATAAATCAGGACCAGGTCCAAATTATATTTGATAGTAACTAAAAGAAAATGACTTAATTAGATGGAAGTTGAGAAAAGAAAAGCTGGCAGTATATTTGCTGTAACTACATTACCTGCTTGGATGTTCACTGAAAGAAAGTAGCATTACTTTATTAGGTTTACATATATTAAAGACCACTATTATGTTAGAGCTTCACTTTTTATTAATTATGTTTAACTTTACATATTGAAGGCATTAAATTCTCTGGTACTCTTAATATCAATAAATCAATATAGCTAAATAAAAAAAACATAAGCCTAAATGATTATGAAGACAGATGTAATACTTCTATTACATCTTGTGATGATATTAAACATTTTTGTTTACCTGTGTTTTAGTTCTGTTAACATGTTGTTTTGATTAATAGAACTACTGTAGTACTTGGAACAGAGTTTAGTTCCAAAACGAAATGTACAGTGGATGGAGTAGAGAGTGACAAACTCAATAAAAGATAAGCAAGGCATTTATTCCTTAAGTTTCCTTAAGTTTAGTAAAATACACCAATATATATGAAATCACTTCCCAGAAAATAGCAGTGGAAGTAATAATTCTCTCTTATATAGTGAATTTCTTTTATGAATGAGTTCTTAATTCAAAATAGAATCACTGAATAATTTCAAATTAATTTTCAGCAGCAAAGCTATTAACTACTGCTATTTAGACTGCAGAAGTGCATTTAGGTTGCATTAATAGATAATTTGACTATTTGTGAAATAAACAACTGAATATCAAGCATCTAAATTAAGTAAAATGAAACCAGTAAGAGTCTGAAATCACACAAATATTAAGGTCACATCAGATACACAAACCTTGCTTCTGATTTTTAAGTTTACTGTAGCTTTAATTTAACCAGCTGTGTGTGTAATGTACAGGTTATTCACATTTAGTGGATAACAGGTGGCAATGCTCTAACTCAATTCAGTGATTTCAAAACACATTACAAATAGCTGACTAGATTAATAGTGGGCAGCATCCCTTACTTCTGGATCTAATCATTTCAGTAAGCTGCTTTACAGACATAATGACAATTCACAAAATTCAACTTTAGTATTGTAAGGCTGCAGGGTTAAACAGTTCACCAGAAAAGAGCATCATGCACTCTTTAAATCATACCCCACTCAAATGGGCAAGGTACTGGGTCAGGGAAGCAACATGCCATGAGGCAATTTCTCAGTAAGTTGTTCACATCAGATTCACTGTAAATGATGTGTCTGGAAGCAGAGCAGTAGAGCTGAGAACAACCTGGGTGTGAGTCACAGAATATTAGGGCAAGGTCTCTCCACCAGGAATGAGGACTTTGATTGTTTTTGACTCATGTCATCTCTCGTGCCATCAAATATAAAACATGACCAAGAAGCAACTATGACAAATCAGCTGTTGCCAGTCTTCTATATTAATTATTTATCTGAGATTTAATTTAAATGAGTATTAAGATATCATTTCAAATGTTGCTTCAGTATAATGTACATTTACTAACAAATCCCCGCATTTTAATTCTATCAATACACATTATACAATTTTTATGGTGTTTATTAATGCAGATGAGCAGCTGATTTAAGTGGCGTAACTTTTAAAAAAAACAGTTAATGATAACAGCAGATTAAATAAACTTTGTACACTGAACAATAAACATTAAAATGAATTTATTAATAGCAAAGATTTTTTTCAACAATATCTTAGGACTATAATCAGTTATATGTCATTACTGTGAAGATAGTAACTTAATGTACACAAATATGGGCATACTTGTAGTTGTTGCAGGAGAATCAATGATATCGAAAGTATAGATAAATGAAAAGACCTGAATCAAAAACTATATCATCTGTTTAAAAAGTCACTGACAAGACCACAGAAAATTGTTTCAGATACTCAAAAGTGTAATAGTATAATGGTACTGTAGTCAAATTTCCATATGAAGCTTTTTTTTTAGTTTGGATCTATAGTAGAGCCAAAATTTTGCCCACTCCTTAACAGCATCTCAAATTCATTCTCAAATTTCAGAATGAGATTGATCAGGTGACGTTATTGTTTACTGGACCTCTGGGGTGATGCATTAGGATGTAAGATTGTTATGCTAAATGTTTTTAAAGTAAATCATTATCACTTTTAAAATAGATTTTGTTAACAATGGAAGCAATAACAGTCAGGAAACACAGACCCTATTTGTTTTTAAGTGTTTCCACATCCTTATCAACATATGAACAATGAACAAAATTAAAATCAATTGTTAGAAATGAATTAGAGTCAGATAGTATAGAACCTGTGTGGGTAGAATTGAGGAACTGCGAAGGTAAAAAAAAATCTATCGTTGGAGATATGTACAGGCCTCTATAAAATAGTCAGGAGCTGGGGTGCAAGATACCATAAGACCATAAGGCATAAGGGTGGAAGGAAGGCCATTCGGCCCATCGAATCCACTCCGCCATTCAATCATGGCTGATGGGCACTTCAACTCCACTTACCCACATTCTCCCCGTAGCCCTTAATTCCTTGTGACATCAAGAATTTATCAATCTCTGCCTTGAAGACATTTAGCGTCCCGGCCTCCACTGCACTGTGCGGCAATGAATTCCACAGGCCCACCACTCTCTGGCTGAAGAAATGTCTCTGCATTTCTGTTCTGAATTTACCCCCTCTAATTCTAAGGCTGTGTCCACAGGTCCCAGTCTCCTCGCCTAACGGAAACAATTTCCTAGCGTCCACCCTTTCCAAGCCATGTATTATCTTGTAAGTTTCTATTAGATCTCCCCTTAATTTTCTAAACTCCAATGATACAATCCCAGGATCCTCAGCCGTTCCTCGTATGTTAGACCTACCGTTCCAGGGATCATCCGTGTGAATCTCCGCTGGACACGCTCCAGTGCCAATATGTCCTTCCTGAGGTGTGGGGACCAAAACTGGACACAGTACTCCAAATGGGGCCTAACCAGAGCTTTATAAAGTCTCAGTAGCACAACGGTGCTTTTATATTCCAACCCTCTTGAGATAAATGACAACATTGCATTCGCTTTCTTAATCATGGACTCAACCTGCATGTTTACCTTTAGAGAATCCTCGACTAGCACTCCCAGATCCCTTTGTACTTTGGCTTTATGAATTTTCTCACCATTTAGAAAGTAGTCCTTGGTTATATTCTTTTTTCCAAAGTGCAAGACCATGCATTTGCTCACTTGAATTCCATCAGCCATTTCCTGGACCACTCTCCCAAACTGTCTAGATCTTTCTACAGCCTCCCCACTTCCTCAGTACTACCTGCCTGTCCACCTAACTTCATATCACCGGCAAACTTCACTAGAATGCCCCCAGTCCTTTCATCCAGATCTTTAATATATAACGTGAACAGCTGCAGCCCCAATACTGAACCCTGCGGGACACCGCTTGTCACCGGCTGCCATTCTGAAAAAGAACCTTTTATCCCAACTGTCTGCCGTCTGTCAGACAGCCAATTCTCAATCCATACACCAGAAGATAGAAAGGATGTGTAGGAAAGACAAAGTTACAGTGATCATGGGGGGTTTCAGTACACAGTTGGACTGGGAAAATCAGATTGGTAGTGGATTGCAAGAAAAGGAGTAAGTGGAATGTCTGTGGAGCTTTGTGAAGCATGTGGAATGGCTTTTTGGAGCAGCCTGTGGTGGAAAGGACTAGGGAACAGGCAATACTGGATTTAGTGTTATGTAATGACGCAGACTTGATTAAGGGAGCTTAAGGTGAAGGAATCCTTATGAGGCAGTCATCAAAATACCCCTGTGCAAAAAAGGAATAAGGTAAAAGACAGAAAATTACAGAACAATTAGTCTAATCTCTGTCATGGGTAAGATCCTAGAATCCATTGTGAAGGATGAGATTTCTGAATACTTGGAAGTATATGGTAAAATAGGGCAAAAGATCAGCACGGTTTTATCAAGGGGAGGCCATGCCTGACAAATCTGCTAGAATTCATTGAGGAAGTAACAAGCAGGTTGGACCAAGGAGAGCCAATTCATGTTATCTACCTGGACTTCAAGAAGGCCTTTGACCAGGTGCTACATGGGAGGCTACTGAGTAAGGTAAGGGCCCATGGTTTCAAAAGCAAGGTACAAGCATTGATAGAAGCTTGGCTGTCTGGCAGAAAGCAGACATTATGGATAAAAGGGTCTTTCTCAGGATGGCAGCTGGTGACAAATGCAAGGCTCAGTGTTGGAACCACAACTTTTCACTTTATACATTAACGATCTAGATAAAGAAACTGAGGGCATTCTGGCTGACTTTGCAGATGATACAAAGATAGGTAGAGCGACAGGTAGCATTGAGGAGGTAGGAAGGCTGCAGAAGGATTTGGACAGAAGAGAATGGGTGAGGCAGTGGCAGATGGAGTACAACATGGCAAAGTGTGAAATCATGCACTTTGGTAGAAAGAATAGAAGCAACGACTATTTTTTAAATGGGGAGAAAATTCTGAAGTCTGAAGTGCAAAGAGATTTGGGAGTTCTAGTCCAGGATTTTAAAGGGAAACTTTCAGGTTGAGTCAGTAGTTAGGAAGGCAAATGCTATGATGGCATTTATTTTGAGAGGGAATATAAAAGCAGAGATGTATTTCTGAGGCTCTATATAGCTCTGGTCAGATCATATTTGGAGTATTGTGTGCAGTTTTGGGCCCCATATCTCAGGAAGGATGTACTGGCCCTGGAGTATGTTCACAGGAGGTTTACAAGAATGGTCCCAGGAATGAAAAGCTTCACATATGAGGAACATTTGAGGACACTGGGTCTCAATGGAGTTTAGAAGGAATGAACAGAATACTTAATGGCCTGGACAGAGTAGATATTGTGAAGATGTTTTGGGACAGCACGGTGGATCAGTAGTAAGCACTGCTGCCTCACAGCATCAGGGACCTGGGTTCAATGCCAGCCTCAGGCGACTGTCTGTGTGGAGTTTGCACATTTTCCCCGTGTCTGCGTCGGTTTCTTCCAGGCGCTCAGGTTTCCTTCCACTATCCAAAGATGTGCAGGTTAGGTGAATTGGTTATGAAAAATTCTGAAGAAGGGCTCATGCCCGAAACGTCGATTCTCCTGCTCCTTGGATGCTGCCTGACCTGCTGCGCTTTTCCAGCAACACATTTTCAGCTCTGACCTCCAGCATCTGCAGTCTTCACTTTCTCCTATGATAAATTGGCCATGGTGTTCAGGGATGGGTGGGTTAGGTGCATTAATCAGGGGTAAATGTAGAGTAATAGAGTAGGGGAATGGGTCTGGATGAGTGACTCTTCTGAGGGTCGGTGTGGACTTGTTGAGTTGACGGGACTGTTCCACACTAGGGATTCTAAGATTAGTAGGAGAGACTAGGATCCGAGGGCACAGTCTTAGAGTAAAGGGAAGACCTTTTAGAACAGAGATAAGGAGAAACTTCTTCAGCCAGAGAGTGGTGAATATATGGAATCCATTACCACAGAAGGCTGTGGAGGCCGTGTCATTGAATATATTTAAGACTGAGATATATAGGTTCATGAATATCAAGGGGGTCAAGGGTTATGATGAGAAAGTGGGAGAATGGGGTTGAGAAACATATCCGCCATGGTGGAATGGCACAGTAGTTGAATGGCCTAATGTGAGTTCCTGTGTCTTATTGGTCACTCAGCCTTCAAGCCTGCTCTGCCTCTTAATAAGATCAAGAATGAACTTTTTTTAACCTCAATTCTTCATTGCTGCATACCTCCAATATTTTTCAATTCCTTCGTAATTTAAAATCTTTCTACCTCTGCCTTAAATATACTTAAAGATTTTGCATCTACTGCCTTTTGAGGAAGGGAATTCTAAAAACTCACAACTCTCTATGAGAAAGGAAAAATCTTCATCTCTGCCTTAAATGGTTGACTTAGTTTTAAATTCGCCCACGAAAGAAAACATCCTTTCCACATCCACCAGTTCAAGATACCTCAGGATCTAATATTTTTCAATTAAGACATCCATAACTTCTCTAAACTCCAGAGGATACTGGCCTAACCTGGCAAATCTTTCTCATAAGGCAATCTGCTACTGCCAGATACCTGTCAATTAAACCTTTCCTGAACGGCTTCCAAATTGTATTGATTGTAATGAGGTCAGCAGGCAGATGTCGTAGAATGAGATTCCTGCTTGGAACAGTTAATCTGGCCAAATCAGGGTGCCCTAGTTGACAGATACAAAGAGGAGTGTCAGACATCCTGTTCACTCTGAAAGGTGGCTCTGAGGAAGCTGGGCTAGTGTCAAGGACTCTCCCTTGTTTGTGTGAGAGGAGGGGACTGATTCTCTAACTGGCTGGCTCATAGCCAGTGCATTGAGGAGAAGAGGAAGAAGGAAAAAGGAGGAAGAAGAAAGAAGGAGGAAGAAGAAGGAGGAATAAGAAAGAAGAAGGAGGAAGAAGGAGGAGGAAGAAGAAAGAGGAAGAAGAAAGAAGAAGGAGGAAGAAGAAGGAGGAAGAAGAAGGAGGAAGAAGGAGGAAGAAGAAGGAAGAAGAAAAAGGAGGAAGAAGAAGAAAGAAGAAGGAGGAAGGAGAAGAAGGAAGAAGGAAGAAGAAGGAAGAAGGAAGAAGAAGAAGGAGGAGGAGGAGGAAGAAGAAGGAGGAAGAAGGAATAAGAAGGAGGAAGAAGAAGGAAGAAGAAGAAAGAAGGAGGAGGAAGAAGAAGGAGAAAGAAGAAGAAGGAAGAAGAAGGAGGAGGAAGGAGAAAGGAGGAGGAAGAAGGGGGAAGAAGAAGAAGAAGGTAGAAGAAGGAGGAAGAAGAAGGAAAAAGGAGGAGGAAGAAGAAAGAAGAAAGAAGAAGGAGGAAGAAAAGGAGGAAGAAGAAGAAAGGAGAAGAAGAAGAAGAAGAAAGAGGAGGAGGAAGAAGGAAGGAGGAGGAGGAAGAAGAAAGGAGGAGGAGGAAGTAGAAGAAAGAAGAAGGAGGAGGAAGAAGGAGGAAGAAGAAGAAGGAGGAGGAGGAGGAGGAAGAAGAAGAAAAAAGAAGAAGAAGGAGGAATAAGAAGAAAGAAGGAGGAAGAAGAAGAAGAAGAAGGAGAAGAAGAAGAAGAAGAAGAAGAAGAAGAAGAAGAAGAAGAAGAAGGAGGTGGAGGAAGAAGAAGAAGAAGAAGAAAAAGAAGAAGAAGAAGATTCTGAGTCCTGGGCCTACTTCTGGTGCTACAGCCCAGGCCTTGCCCACAGCTGTCCTAACTGCTGCTGCTGCCTGAGGACTCCTCCACTGCTGCTGCCAGAGCCTCATCTAAGTCTAAGGGAGTGTTGCTGCTGGTTGGGGCCCACTCCCATTGCTGGTCCCTGGACCCCATCTGCTGCTACTTGAGACCTGTCTCCACTACTGCTGCCTGGCACTTGCCTTGGGACCCTTCCAAGACCTCCACTTCTGTGACCAGAGGCCTGTCACCACTGCTGCTGCTGCCTGGGACCCCACGTGGACTCAAAACTACAGCTGTTTCCTGGGGCCTACTCCATTAACACCCAACAGCGCAGCACGGCGAGCCCTAAAATAGCAGGCCCCAGTCGCACCTATGCTGGGGTGGCCGCTGCCTTAGGCTTGGAGAAAGTGAGGACTGCAGATGCTGGAGAGCAGAGCTGAAAAATGTGTAAATGTCGACTCTCCTGCTCCTTGGATGCTGCCTGACCTGCTGCGCTTTTCCAGCAACACATTTTTCAGCTGCCTTAGGCTTGGCTGCTACAGCCACCACTGCGACCCTGACCCCTTCAGGCACTTGACTAAATGTCTGGGGGTCAAGGCCTACTCCCACCTGAACATGACCATCGAGGCCTGCAGTAAGGCCATGGCATGTGTGGTCGGCCCACTAGCCATTGTTGCTGCAGCCAGAAAGCATGGAAAGACCGTATTTTTTCTCAGGACCGAGCAGGCGTTCCACCTGGCCGGGGTCAGGGGGCTCACTGTGGGTGGGACACATCTACCCATCAACCCTTTGGAGGTCACGGCCCAGAGGGTTGTGATTTCCAATATCCCGCCCTTCATTGTCAGTGAGCTCCTTCTCCTCCACTTTCAAACTCTGGGGAAATCCGGTCAGGTGTCCAACCGCTCCTGCTCAGTCTGAAGGACCCTGCCCACTGACATATATATTCCTTCCGACACCAGGTGTTCATTTGCCTTGCCCAGGAGGAGGTCACAGAGGGCTCATTTACCCTCCTCCACGAGGGTGCGGCCTACCGCATCTTCTGGATGGCATGTGGTGTCACCTGTGCCATGAGGTGGGGCACATAAGAAAGAACTGCCCTACCCAGAAGTTACTTAGCCCATGCCAATGGCTGAGGGTGGCGTCACCATACCTACTCCCCCTCCCCCGAAGTCAACACCACAAGCCCCAGCAGCAGGGGCTAAGCCAGAGAGTCCTAGTGCCTCGGCCTCTGGCAGGGAGGGGGTGAGCGTGCGGCCAGACAGAACACGTGAAAGAAGACCCAATGTGCCAAACCCGTCCCCGTGGAGACTACCCATCATCCTCCAAAATAGACCCTCAACACACCCCACCCTGGCACGACAATGCCCCTGTGGCCATGCCAGAGTCAGCCTCGCACAGGAACCCTGACCCCCAACTCCCCGAATCCATAACTGATCCCTGCCCTGCCGTGCCCCCTGACCCCACGCCCAACCCCCCGCCTCATTACAGAAACCCCTGAGACATCGCTGCCTGGTCCTAGCCCTGTAACACCTGGCCCGGGAGTCTCTGAGCCCAGTCCCTGCTCCACCCAGCCAGACCCCTGCACTAACCTTGGGGAACACAACACTGCCTTCCTTCCTGCAGCAGCTGTGTCTCTGACCCCTGCCCAGTGAAGCAGTTGAAGCTACTTTGTTGAATGTTTTTAAAACAAAGATAGATTCTGAACAATAAAGGAATTAAGGATTATGGTGTGCAGACAGGTAAGTGAAGCTGAGTCCACAAAAAGATCAGCCATGATCTTACTGAATGGTGGAGCTGGTTTGATGGAGCCAGATGGCCTTCTCCTGCTTCTATTTTATATGTTCTTATGTAATATGTTCAAAAGAGTATTGAGGTCATAGGTGATCCTAAGCTGCATCATCTGAATTAGGAGTCCTACCATAGGAACGCTGGTGAAATAATTTAACTTATTGGTATTGCACAGCCAAGTCCTAGGTACACTGTTCCTCCCATTGACTTTCTCTATCCTCCCAAGCTATTGCCATCTAACCACTTTTTTGGAAACTCGTAACCATTCTCCTATCAATCCTGCACTCCCCACAAGAAACCATCTCCCCAACTCCTCTCCCCAACACCCACCACTGCCATAATTTAATTTGCTACTTGGAACTACCTGGAGATATTTATGATCAAATGTGTCTACTCAAAGTCTTTTCTCTTTTCTTGGGTTAAGTTTAGTACTTTGGGACTTCAACTTTTTAAAGGGTGTTATTGAAAAAGAATTCTGTATTTGACCAATAGCTTATTCCAACTGTGTATGACTATGTGACCTTCATCACCTTCACAACATTTTATTTCCCTGTGACTTCATCCAGCTCCCTGGTCACCATCTGGTTGGAACAGAGTGACAGCAATCTCAGCATTTGGTTATGATCAGATTAAGACCTTATATCCTGTACAAAACAATGATTTCCACTTTAGCCTATCGATTAAAATCTACTAGGAAAAAGTGAGGCCTGCAGATCTGGAGATCAGAGTCAAAAAGTGTGATGTTGGAAAAGCACAGCAGGTCAGGCAGCATCCAAGGAGCAGGAGAGTCATGTTTGGGCATAAGCCCATTCCTGATGAAGGGCTTATGCCCGAGACATCAACTCTCCTACTCCTCGGATGCTGCCTGACCTGCTTTGCTTTTCCAGCACCACATTTTTTACTATTAAAATCTACCATCATTCCAGACTCAATTATTGAGTTATCTCCTGTCCCTCATTTACCTTCGATGACCTCCAGATTATGCAAAATTCTGCTGCTTATATTTAAATACAGCACATCATCAAACTGAATCGTGTTTGAAGATTTCTGTCTTGCAATCATTTGCATGCACAAATTCAGGATGCAATATTCTTTAGTTTGCCATTCTCATTCAATAAGCTATTTGGGGTTTGGAGCAGAATGTGTTTTCCTCAATTTAAACTAATTATAAGTTTGCCTTACAATGCTTGTTCCAAGGTGCAGTTCATCTTTTTCGTGACAATTGAGTATGTCGATGCAACAAAAGCAATTCATTTTCAGTTTATTTCTTAGCAGCCCTCTGTGAAAGATTGGCTTAATAGCACAATATGATCTTCATTGAACAGATAGCAAAATCCAATCACCTATGTAAACCCATTAGTGCATTTCCCAGCTAAACGATTCAATCATTTGCAGTAAAATGAAAATCTAATCTTCATTTTATACAGATTGGTGAAAAGGATTAACTGGTCCTCAGTACTATTAAAATCATTCCACAGATTGCTTTAGGCAGAAGCATATCCAATTTTTTTTTTATTTTACATATATTTTAAAAATTCTACTGCTGAAGAACTCTTATGCAAACTTTTAAAATTATTTTATACATTTCATAGTTCATATCGAGAACTTTAACTGTGTTAAATTATTAACTACCATTTAATTTATTAACGTTTTATTCACATTAGTAGATGCCACAGAATATCCAGAATCTTGAATTACAACATATATTGAAAATACTTACCCTCATTGGGGCTGTTAATCAGGGAACCTTTGCTGATAGATAGAAAGAGGAGTGTCACTGAGTCTCACACCTGCACACACACAAGGGTGCTGGGGAAAACGTAAGCACTACCGCAGTTAGGCGGTAGTACGGGGGTAATCAAAAAAAATTTTAAATAAAATAAAAGGGTCAGAGGTTCTGTTCACTCTGATAGCTGGCTCTGAGGGAGTTAGATCAGTGTCAAGGGCTTTCCACATGTAAAAAAAAGGTGACTTGGTGATGGGATACTGGTCTCTGTGGTGTTATTTTACACAGCAAGCACATCTGTTACATTATTTCACTCAGTAAAAAAAGAAAGAGGAGTATCACTGAGTCTCACACCTACACACACACATGGGTGCGGGGGAAAAATAAGCACTACCGCAGTTAGGTGGCAGTGTGGGGGTAAATAAAATAAAAAAAGGAAAAAAATATATAAACGGAGTATCAGAGGTTATGAAAAAAAGTGTCACTGAATTTCACACCTGCATACACACATGGGTGCGGGGGAAAAATAAGCACGACCGAAGTGAGCTGGGGGTTTTATAGAGAAATAAAGAAAAAGGAGTGTCAGACATCCTGTTCACTCTGAGAGCTGGCTCTGAGAGAGCTGGATTAGTGTGAAAGACTCTCCACATGTATATAAAGGGTGACATAGTGATGGGATACTGGCCTCTATGAAGTTATTTAATTAGCAACAAGAGAATAGCATGCTCCTGAAGAAATTGGCTCTCAACAGTTGTCTTTGAGCTAGGCTAACCCTTATGGTATCATGGCATAATTTGGGAAGCTTCACTCGTTCAATCTTGCCATCAATGACTGGGCCCAGTATGTGCAAAGATTGTTTTATTTTGTCTGGGCAAATGACATTGGGGCAGATGAAAAGAAACAAGTAATTCACCTGACAGCTTGTGGAACCATAGCTTTTTCCTTTATTAGGAGCCTAACTTTCCCTTTCAAGAATTGACAGATTTAATTAAGGCATATTACAACCCCAAGCCTCCTCTAATTCTGAAGTATACTCAGTAATTCGAGAACAAAGAGAATCCATATCAGGATTTTTGACTGGGTTAAGATGACTAGCAGAGACATGGGAATTTAGTTTAACCTTTAATGAGATGCTGAGAGACTATTTGGTATGTGGGATTAATGATGTAACCATGCAAATGTGCCTACTAACCAAAGCCTGACTGGATTTCAAACAGGCACACAATAGGCTTTATCATTGGAAAATGTGGCAAGTGGAGAATATGAGTTGCAGGTTATTCTGATGGAAGTGGAAACCCTTGCCAGTTTGACTGAGCTTGGGGAACACCATTTGAGTGAAGGCAATTGCACAGCATCACACAGAGCAACAGAGGGACTCTAGGTCAGTCCAAAGTATAATCCCAAAATAAAGCCAAGCTTCAGCCAAACGGTTAACATTTTCTTAGGATCCAGGCCAGGGAGCTACTGTAGTTACTGCAACCTTGAGAGAGCAGAAGAGTACCACTAGACCTAACTTGTGTAAGGGAACTCATAGGTTGGCATCCTGGAGAGTGCCACCCAGGAAAGTCCACTTACATCTGCATTGAAACAGTTAAATTGTTTAGCAACATCTAAACCAGATACAATCAAAATAAATATCTGGTCAAATGGTTAACTGGTTCTAATGGAAGTCAATATCAGTGAGGCCATTTCAGTGAATGCAAAACCAGTCTTTAACAAAATTTGCTCTGGACTCCAACCCGTAAAAGTGCACAAGATCTCAGCTAGACTGAGAACTTCTACAGGGAACCTTTACAGATTCAGTGCACAACTTTGGTTCTAGTGTGTTATGAAAAGGAGCTGGTTTAGTTACCAATGATTGTAGTAAAAGGCTCGGACTGAAGCTTGATGGGGCAAAATTGATAAAGATTCACCTAGATTGGCTATTTTTCAATTATAAAATGGCTGCCTGAGTGAAGTCCGAATTATCTGCTCAAAGGATTTTCAGAAAGGTCTAGGGACTATCAATGGAACCACCTTGCATATTGACCAGGAAGCAATTCCACAATTCTGCAAAGTCCTTCCAGTACTATTTGCTTTAAGGGCACAAGTAGAAGCAGAAACCAGAAGGAATCTTCAAACCAGTCCAGCTTGCAGAATGGGTAGCACCAATTGTACCAACTGTGAAGCCCAATGGGTCGGTTCACCTTTGGGGGGATTTTAAACGAATGGTAAATCTATTTTTGCAGCTGGATGAACACCCAAATCCTCCTAGAGGATTTATACATGCAAAAATGACAGGGACGCTGAGCTTCTCAAAGCTGGGTATGAGCCATATATACTTGCAATTGCAGTTAGAAGAGAATTCCCAGAAGTATGCTACAATTAATACTCATAAGGGCTTGTACCAATAAAACAGACTGCCACTTGGACTATCATCTGCCTGTGGAGTTTTTCAGTAGATGATGAAGAACATTTTACAAGGTCTACTTATCTAGATGATGTGCTAATAGCAGGGAAGACCTCTAAGGATCACTGAGAGAACTTTGACAGGCAGGCATATGCCTTAGAAGGGAAAGAATGTGTGTTCCAGACACCCCCCAAGCAAACTTATTAACCAAGACTCGTACATTTATATAAATTATGAAAAGTAGTAGTCCCAGCACGGTTACTTGTGGCACACCACTAGTCACGGGCCTCCAGTCTGAAAAGCAACTCTCTACTATTAACCCTCTGTCTCCTGCACTCATGCTTCAGTGTCATACTTAAAACACAGCTGCGCACCTTTTCAAATGCTGAAAGGAAAGAACTGCGTTTTACATCTCATGTTTGTGAAAACTCACACAGGTATTGGTCAATAGAGATATATTACACTCACTTTGCTGTCAGGAACCTGGAGATCCACTGGATGGGCTAGTGATCTTGAGGATTGTACTCTTTCCTATGGACAAACCGTGGTGACCGTAGCACCAAGTCCTGCCTGTCCACTTTCAAAGTGTTACCCACACAACACAGGAAGAAGATCAAAGACATTTTGCACACCACAAGGGTCAGTGCCATCATCTTCTCTCTGCTACCTCGCACACTCTCTTTACTGAAAGAGTGAAGAAAGAACAAACTGATAATGTGCATTTTCATTTGGGAACAAACAGGGACTGCTTCCTTTCTAGCATTAATACACTCGATGAATGATGATTTCAGACAACTCCATTGTATTGGAAGAGATTATCAAATAAGGCCTGACAGACATGTTGTACCTGACACTGTTGTGCTCCATCATGGTGAAGGTGATGTCCTCATCTTCCTCATCAGAAGAATGTTGCTGCTCTCACAGCTCCTCATTGTCCGTCACTTCCACTCTTTGGCCTTTTCCTGTTGTCCACAGCAAAGTATGCAAGCACACTCTATCTATAATGTATAGCAAGGAATCTCCAGATTTGTCCAACATGAGAATCTCATCTTGATACTATTCTGGTAAAGTGCAAACTTTGTTATGTACGCTCATCCCTTCAAATGGTGGTGACCTTCAATGACAACCCTGCCTTGGTACCCCATACCTTCCACTGACCTATTGTCTCCCATCCTTGGGTATTAGGTTGGCTCTGTTCACAGTTAGTGTCTACTCTGAATTCCAGTAGATTGTCTTCAATCGCAACAATCCACAGCAATCATCCCTGATAACTCACTTGACTTTCAGGGCACAGACTTTCATGATATACCATGGCCCAATCCCTGGCCAACGTGGATTAACAAATCCTATGTATGATAAGTCAAATATGCGGCTGGTTTGTGTGTAGTTCCCAGATGGACTTGCTACAAATTTCCTGATTGGTTGAACTCGACCTGCAGGACTGACCACGGCCTCCTGGCCAAGTCCTCATTCCCAAACCACAATGCTATGGAACTGCTGACACTATGCTGTGTAAGCTACTGATTCATGGTGTAGGTCTGACTTTGACATAGAATGGTCCCATACAGCAACATTTCTACTCCTTACTTAATCATTAGTGGGAATTATGACAAACTTGCTAGCTTTCTGCTTGCACCTAAAAACAAGGCAAATAGATAATTACCAAGAGCTTGAAAGTTCTGAATGAAGTAATAAATGTAAAAAGGTAAGTCAGGGCACAGATTCAGTGAGCATCTAAGTATTGTGTGTGAAAAATTGGTAGCACTAAGAAAGCAAGCTATGAGCCCAAAGATACATCATACACAAAGATAAATATATGCTCCTGTCGAGGAAGTTAGAAAGCCACAAAAGAATAAGTTCCATTTTTACTTGCTTATCGTGATATATTGGGAAATCAAGAGTCCAGAGAAAATATATTCCTGTTACGGTGAAAGGAAAGGCTGGTAGGTACAGGGAATGCTGGATGACTAAAGAAATTGAGGGTTTGGTCAAGAAAAAGAAAGAAGCATGTGTCACGTATTGACAGGATAGATAGAGTGAATCTTTAGAAGGCAGTTGGAGTATACTTAAGGGGTAAATCAGGAGGGCAAAAAGGTGACATGAGATAGCTTTGGCAGATAAACTTAAGGAGAATCCAAAGGGTTTTTACAAATCCATTGAGGACAAAAGGGTAACCAGGGAGATAATACGGCCCCTCAAAGATCAGCATGGCAGCTTTCGTGTAGAGCCGCAGAAAATGGGGGAGATACTAAACGAGTATTTTGCATCAGTATATCCTATGTAAAAGGACATGGAAGATATAAAATGTAAGGAATTAAATGGTGACATCTTGAAAAATGTCCATATTACAGAAGAGGAAGTGCTGGATGTCTTGAAACGCATCAAGTTGTATAAATCCCCAGGACATGATCAGGGGTACCCTAGAACACTGTGGGAAGCTAGGGAAGTGATTGCTGGGCCTCTTGCTGAGATATTTGTATCATCAGTAGTCACAGGCGAGGTGCCGGAAGACTGGAGATTGGCTAAGTGCTTAAGAAAGGTGTTAAGGACAAGCCAGGGAACCATAGACCAGTGAGCCTAACGTCGGTGGTGGGCAAGTTGTTGCTTGGAATCCTGAAGGACAGGATGTACAAGTATTTGGAAAGGCAAGGACTGATTAGGGATAGTCAACATGGCTTTGTGTTTGGGAAATCATGTCTCACAAACTTGATTGAGTTTTTTGAGGAAGGAACAAAGAGGATTTATGAGGGCAGAGTGGTAGATGTGATCTATATGGACTTCAGTAAGGCATTTGACAAGGTTCCCCATGTGAGACTGGTTAGAAAGGTTATATCTCACGGAATACAGGGAGGATAGCCATTTGGCTCAAAGATAAAAGACAGTGGGTGGTGGTGGAGGTTTGTTTTTCAGACTGGAGACCTGTGACAAGTGGAGTGCCACAAGGATTGGCACTGGGTCCACTACTTTTTGTCATTTATATAAATGATTTGGATGTGAGCATAAGTGGTATGGTTAGTAAGTTTGCAGATGACACCAAAATTGGAGGTGTAGTGGACAACGAAGAATGTTACCTCGGATCACAACAGGATCTTGATCAAATGAGCCAATGGGCTGAGAAGTGGCAGATGAAGTTTAATTCAGATAAATGTGAGGTGCTGCATTTTGGGAAAGCAAATCTTAGCAGGGCTCATACACTTAATGATAAGGCCCTGGGGGTTTGTTGCGGAACAAAGAGACCTTGGAGTGCAGGTTTATAGCTCCTTGAAAGTGGAGTCGCAGGTGGATAGGGTAGTGAGGAAGATGTTTAGTATGCTTTCCTTTATCGGTCAGAGTACTGAGTACAGGAGTTGGGAGGTCATGTTGCGGCTGTATAGGGCATTGGTTAGATCACTGTTGGAATATTGTGTGCAATTCTGGTCTCCTTCCTATTAGAAAGATGTTGTGAAACTTGAAAGGGTTCAGAAAAGATTCACAAGGATGTTGCCAGGGTTGGCAATATTGAGCTATAGGGAGAGGTTGAACAGATTGGGGTTGTTTTCCCTGGAGCGACGGAGGCTGAGGGGTGACCTTATAGAGGTTTACAAAATTAGGAGGAGCATGGATAGGATAAATAGACAAAGTATTTTCCCTGGGGTGGGGGAGTCCAGAACTGGAGGGCATAGGTTAGGTGAGAGGGGAAAGATATAAAAGAGACCTAAGGGGCAACGTTTTCATGCAGAGGGTGATATGTGTGTGGAATGAGCTGCCTGAGGAAGTGGTGGAGGCTAGTACAATTGCAACATTTAAAAGGCATTTGGATGGGTTTGGAAGGGACGTGGGCAGAGTGCAAGCAAGTCAGACTAGATTGAGTTGGGATATCTAGTCAGCATGGATGGGTTGGACAGAAGGGTCTGTTTTCGGGCTATACATCTCTATGATTCTATGACTCTCTGACTCACTGCAGTATCAATTGCATGCCTGCCCTCTTACAGAATGAGATGGGACATCACAGTAGGGGGACCTGCCGACTCCAAGAGGACAGACTTCTCTGGAGGCATACATGTGGATTTCACTTCCAGCCTCAGGCAAAGGTGTTTATCCTCCCTGGACAGGACTGATAGCCTCGGTCATAACCTTATTAACTGCCTCCTGTTCCCATTATCATCCTTCCCCTAACTATTAACAAGGGCATGTGAAACCAACAATAAGAACAGAGGAAAGTCCTTCTGTCTAAACCTTTATCCATCAACATTTGACTGTGAAGTATACAATAACCAGTTTCTGTAAACCATTCGCTATTTGTTACAGGAAGTCAGCAATTACCGGGCATTGTAAAGTTGTAATTACCTGTCTTAGACAATGTAACAGCAATCAGCCAAGTGACTTGTAGACTTCTGTATTATTCTTATAAAATATACTGCTTTCGTGTGTGGAGCAGGTATTCATTGAACAGTGCCAGCACAAGAAGGTTACATGACCCCTTTGGTGTCACCCATAATCTCTTGTTGGCTATCCAGAAATAAAGCATCTATTTTTGAACTGAATTGTGTCATCTGGAGTTGAGAGTCAAACTTCCACACTGTGTGCAAAGTGGCCTGGCAGCAGCATGACAACATAACTGTCAATGAGCTTCAATATGCAGTATTGATGTGACAAACAGTATTATATATGAGTGCAAGATGTGCCATGATTATGCAATAAGACTGATGATTGGCAGATACAAAACTCCATGAATGAAGGGTGCAGGTGGTCACCTCCCACGTGGTGCCCCATCAGATGTTGGAGAATACTGGCTAAAATGAATGCCTGGAGAAGGCACCAGTGAGAAGCAGCTGCCAGGGAATTGCTAGGACTTCTATGTCAAAAATTGATCCACCTAGTTTCTCTACGTTGCCTTGAAAAATAGCAACCTGCACATCAATGAAGTGAGATTAGGTAATAATGGGATTTGCATGTGTACAAATAGGCCCCATGTAACTCATTACAGAACAACCTCGATTATCCAAATGAGATGGACGGGGAGTATTTTATTTGGATAACTGAGAGTTCAGATAATGGATTGTTCGGATAATGGATAGCGTTTTTACAGGTCCTTGAGATCTTGTTCAGATAATCTGAAATTCGGATAATTGATGTTGGCATAATCGAGGTTGTTCTGTAGTGAGATTCTCATTTAGTCATTGAAACTTTATGTGAAAAATTGAACACTTTTTCTTCGAATTGAGAATCTAATTTCTCCATTCTTGCCAAATTTTCCTAACTGCCTATCCATGGCTGATATTGTTCACGGACTATGAAAATTCTCCCAGATTACATCTTATATTTGACGTTTATATTATGATTAGTTTTTCTTTTTAATCTATTTGCATGTCAATCATGATGCTTTATAATATTCAAAGAATTTAGTGAATTGAATGAAGAAACCTAAATTTCTATAACAAGACTTTTGCAATTTAGTGTTAAATTATTATAATCTCTCAAATAAAAAAAAATGCAGAATTCATTTTATATCACTATTAACACACTCAACATTTTAGAATACCAAGTGGCATCAAGATCATATCAAGCAACGCCATCATCTAATTTAATACACTTACATAATAACTGAAAAAATGTGCTTACAGAGTTTCTACATTATCAGTCAATTCTGCCTTTAAGCTAACAATTAGCAGAAATGTCAGCTGTATTGCACTTCCACAGACTAGTATTAAACCAGAAAAAAACGAAGTAATTTTGCTGTGCATAGCTTTTTTTATATTTATGTTAAATAACAGAACAGTTTACGCTAGCTGGATATGCATTAAATACAACTGGTGAAATAACAATACTTTAAACTGAGACAACTCTAAATGTCTACTAGTTAACATGTTCGGGACCTTCAGTTCAGTAGCCACACATTTCTGATCTAACATTAAGAGGTATTTCAGGTGATACAACATTGACTGTTGAAATAACCTTTGCATTTGCAACCCATTTTTTAAAAAGAAAAGCTAATGTAAAATCACGTTACTATTATTTTATTCAGACTAACCCGAAAAATATTTTAATTCAGTCTCCAAATCAAGAAAATAAATATTTTTGATCTTCCATTTGTTATTGCTAATTGGATTCAAAAGACACTTAAAAGAATTTGAAAAGACCTGGTTGAGATGATTTCTGATCCTGTCCAAATGAAAATCCAAAACTGAATTCATCTTTGTTGTTTCCAAAATTATTTGAAGACATATCAGATTGGAAGGAAAATGTGAATGGCTGACCATTTGATGGACTGTCCATTCCTGTAAAAACCAAAATAAAACTTTACAATGTCATAGTCATAGAGTCATACATCATGAAAACAGACTCTTCCACCCAAATCATCCATGCCAAAACTGAAGTAGCCCCATTTGCCTGCATTTGGCCCATTTGCCTCTAAATCTGTCCTATCCGTGTACCTATCCAAATGTCTTTTAAATGTCGTAATTATACTCGCCTCTACAACTTCCCCTGGCAGCTCATTCCATATACTCACCAACTTCTGAGTGCAAAAGTTGCTCTTCAGGCCCCTTTTAAGTATTTTCCCTCTCACCTTAAATCTATGCCCTTTAGTTTTGGTCTCACATTCCCTTGGGAAAATACCTTGGCTATATACTTTATTCATGCCTCTCATGATTTTATTAATCTCTAAGGTCATCCTTCAGCCTCCAACGCTCCAGAGATGAAAGTCCTAGCCTATCTAGCCTCTCCTCACAACTCAAACCTTCCAGTCCCAGTAACATCCTTGTAAATCTTTTTTGCACCCTTTCCAGTTTCATAATATCCTATGGCAGGACGACCAGAATTATATGCAGTAGTCCAACGTGACCACATCAGTGTCTTATACAGCTGTAATATGATGTCACAACCTCTGTACTCAATTCTCTGACCAATGAACGCAGGTGTGCTAAATGTTTTTTTCACCACCCTGACTACCTATGACTTTACTTCTAAAGAACTATGTACCCGCACTCCCATATCTCTCTGTTTGAGAAACATGCCCAGAGCCTTACCATTAACTGTGTAGTAAAAAGTGAGGTCTGCAGATGCTGGAGATCACAGTTGAAAATGTGTTACTGGTTAAAGCACAGCAGGTTAGGCAGCATCCAAGGAACAGGAAATTCGACGTTTCGGGCCAAAGCCCTTCATCTGTGTAGGTCCTGCCCTAGTTTGTCTTACTAAACACAACACTTCGCGTTTATCTGAATTAAACTCCATTTGCCATTCCTCAGTCCACTTGCCCAGTTGATCAAGATCCCGATGCACTCACAAATAACCTTCTTCATTGTCCACAATACAACCAATTTCAGTTCACCTTCAAACTTACTAACTATGCTTCCTATATTGTCATCCAAATTGGTTATATAAATGATGAACAGCAGTGGACATGGCACAGACCATTGCAGCACACCACTGGTCATTGTCTCCTACAAGCCAATTTTGTATCCAATTGGTTAGCTCACCTAAGACCATGTGATCTAACCTTACTAACCAGTCTGCCATACAGAATGTTGCTGAAGGCCTTGCTAAAGTACAGGTTGACTGCTGGTCTCCTGCTCTGCCTTCACCTATCTTCTTGCTCATATCTGCAAATAGCTCAATCAAATTTGTGAGACACGATTTCCCATGCACAAAGCCATGCTGACTGTCCCTAATGAGTCTTTGTCTTTCAAAATGCAGGAATTTCCTCTCTCAGAATCCCCTCCAACAACTTACCCACCATTGACGTTAGGTTCACCGGTCTGTAGTTCCCTGCCTTTTCTTTGCAGCCTTTCTTAAATAATGGCACAGATTTAGCCATCCCCAAGTCTTCTGCACCTCATCCATGGTTTTCGATTATACAAATATCTCTGCTAAGGACCACACGATTACTTCCCTAGCTTCCCACAATGTCTTAGAGTACACTTGATCAGGTCCCAGGGATTTATCCAGTTTATGTGTTTAAGACCTTCAGCACCTGCTCTTTTTCAATGTGGACTCTTTTCAAGATATTGCTATTTGTTTGGTCCGAGTTCCCTACCTTCCACATCTTTCTCCATGGGATATACTGACCCAAAATACCACCTATTGTGGTTCCACATATATTTTACTAAAGTATTTCAATATCTTGGCACGTTACTATGATCCCAACAGATAGTAGTACTGGATAAGTTGGATTCCAGAACAAAGCCTGACGACTTGACAGATTATGTGATTGTCATGACGGTTAATCACAGAATTATATTCATATGAGACTACAATGTTCTTTAAGAGCACATAAACTTATTAGACAATAGGAAAAAAGTACATTCAAAATACAACTTAAAACAAACAACAAAACAAAGTTTCAACCTGTTTCCTCACACTATCCCTTTACAGATAGTCAATTCCAGAGAAATATTACTCTGATCTCAATTCTTTAATTCTTATCCAACTGACATCTCTCAGTTTCTTTTCTTTGGACTGTGGAAACAATATTACAGTTATTTTTCAAGTCAGCTGGCATGAATGTTTCACAATTTTGATGACCTAAACTTTTTCAGTTCTAACAAACTCTCCTGGCTCAGAAACTTCATGAAATAAAAACACTTTAGTTATGGTGACTAGTTCCACTAGACTAAAACCTGATTCTCATACTTGGAGGAAACTGTTCTCCCTTCTGAAGTCAAATGGCCTCTGGTCCATTTGTAAACTCAGGAGTAGATGTACTCCATCTATTAACACCACAACTGTCCTGTCAGACACTTGACTGAAGTTATATGTGTTCTTCAAAATGATGTAATTAGGTCACTGTTCCATACAACTTTCTGAGCTTTTAAAAAAAGTCACTTCCACAGAGTAAATCAAATCCATCCGCCTCTATTTTAAAATCCAATTCATAGAGTCAGAGAGATATACAGCACAGAAATAGACCCTTCAGTCCAACTCGTCCATGTCCACTACATATGGTAAATAAACCTAGTCCCACTTGCCAGCATTTGGCCCATATCCCTCCCAACCATTCCTATTCATATATCCATCCAGATGCCTTTTAAATATTGTAACTGTACCGGCCTCCACCACTTCCTTTGGCAACTCATTCCATACATGCAGCACCCTCTGTGTGAAAATGTTGCCCCTTAGGTCCCTCCCTTTTAAATCTTTACTCTCTACCTTAAATCTATGTTCTCTAGTTTTGGACTCCCCCACTGCAGGAAAAATACCTTGTCTATTTACCTTATCTATGTCCCTCATGATTTTATAAATCTCTATAAAGTCACCCCTCAGCCTCTGACGCTCCAGGGAAAATAGCTCTAGTCTATTCAGCCTTTCCCTATAGCTCAAACCCTACAAACTTGGCAAGATCCTTGAAAATCTTTTCTGTTGTTTCACAACATCTTTACCATAGCAGAGAGACCAGAACTGCAAACAGTATTCCGAAAGTGGTGCAATCAATGTCCTGAACAGCCGAAACATGACCTCCCAACTCCTATACTCAAAGCACTGACCAATACGGGGAAGTATACCAAACACCTTCTTCACTATCCTATCTACCTGCAACTTTCAGTGATCAAATGGTAATTTTTTGATATATATTTTATTATAAATGTGAGTTACAAGATAAATCCAATCAAAAGAAATAAAGGTTGTCCATTCAAAATAGATGGGAAGAGGCAGATCACCAGCAGGTGCAGCATCATTTTACACAGTAAAATACTGCTGGCCAGGATAGAAACAATAAGAAGGGGTATGTGGGAACATCTTGCTTTCAAGAAAAAGCTACTCTAGATCAGGAAAGGTCCTGACTTCAACTGTGAAATAATGGGGCAGGCATGTGATTTTTGTGTACAAGTATGAATCTTTTACAGATGACTGTAAACTGGAATTTTTAGAGCTCAGAATACTTGCCAATATCTTTTTGTGATGACAGAAGATTGCTTGTTATGTTAGATGAATGATCCTTTTCAGGCTAAAAATAAACAGAAAGATAAGATTATATTTTCACATAGACTTAGTAATACATAGTAAAATTACATAGCATTCATACAAAACATGCTGTTTGACCATATCTGCCAATGTTAATTTTTATTTTCCAGGAAAACAATCGTCCTAGTTTTACTTCTATGTTCTTTGTACAAATTTCTTCAGTTATTTTATTTGCTTTCAATCTATTCTTAAAAATTGAAATTATCCTACCTCACTAACTCTGAGAATGCACTCTATGGCACCATGGACCTTAGTTTTAAAAATTACTTTGTGCTCTTAATTCTTAAAGTTCTATGCTTATTCTTACCTTCCCTCAATCTAGAGTCCGTGGTTACTGGAATTAGTTTATTTCTATTCACTACTTTTGATCCTTTCAAACAGGAAGCACCTACAAGAAAATCTTCTCTGTTCCAATAAGAACATAACTAATATAAAGATCCTCTGATTGGTTTGACCACATCAAGAGTGTTCCCACTGTCCTCAACCGGATAGTAGAGGTGGACAATTAGGAGACCACCACCTTGAGGAATGTGACATCACATTTCCTGTTGACAAAAGCTGGCTCAGGACAACCACTTGGTCCCAACATTGGGGATCCAAAGCCTGTGAGAAAATCTATCCCTTGATGTCTAATTGTTCAAGCTGAACTTACGATATTTTGGCTAAGTAACAGTTTTTATCCTTCCCGTCAAAACATTAAGCTTTGTACCTCCTTCAGTATACGTAGATATAAACTGTTATGATATAGTTGTGTTTTCAGAGAACTGGTTTCAGGGTATCTAAGAATGGATACTGAACTTTCAGGAGTATTCACTATTTAGAAAGGATAGTCAGTTATGAAAGGAGTGGAGCAGCATTGTTAGTTGAAGAGTAAATCAATGCATTAGTGAAGAAGAATATCAGCTTGAAGAATTGAGATGTGGAATCTGTATGTGTGGAGATAAGAAACACTAAAGTGCAGAAAATGTTGTTGGAGGTTATCTATAGATCCCCCAAACTGTAATAAGGGAAGGCACTAAACAAGAAACAAACATGCAATAAGGGCACAACTGTAATCATGGGTGACTTGAATATACACATAGAATGGACAAACCATACTTGTGGTACCACAATAGTCACTGCCTGTCACTCAGAAATAGATCTATTTATTTGCTCTCACTGTTTCCTGTCTGCAAACAATTCTTGATTCATGCCAATATACTATCCCCTACCCTATGAGCTTTAACTGTGCCTACTAACCTCCTATGGGGGACTTCATTAAAGCCTTCTGAAAATCTGCTGTTTTAGGTCAAAATCAACCAGTGGTAGATTGCACTAATTGCAATTACATTTTTTTTCTATATAAATTTATTTTGAAAATGTCTCTTACAGAGACTAAGTAGCCTAGTTCTTTCACTTCTGGAGCCTGGATTTGAACCACCTATAGCTAATGAAACAGTTATTATCCATATTACTAACTTTTTTTAAAACCCTGCACATAACCTGCAAAACTATTTTTACCTACACCAAATCATTAGCGGGAAACGTCAATGTCCATAAATGCTATAAACAAGTGCTTGAGCATCAGCCAACTGTTATTAAACTTTTTAACAGCATTAATTTTTACCGTTTTCTTGAAGAATAAACTTGAAAACTCAAACTGATTAGCAGACATTTGATTGTCAGTCATCTGAAATGTTGATAAATAATTATTAAACACATATAAAAATCTCAAATATAATATTAATAAATATAATAAGTATATTGCAGCCAAACAAACTGGAAAATTGGAAGTAAACATTCTGTCTCATAATGCAACTTTCTGTCTGGAATCCATCTGACCTTCTTTTCTAAACTTTCCAAAAAAGCATAAAGAAAGTAGTTCTTTGACTTTTTACACAGACGTTTTGGAATATTTGCAAATGTCATTATTTATGTAGTTTAAGACAAATAGTTTGATTAATCCAAATGTCAAAGATGCTGGCTATATAAATTGAAGTACATTTTACAATTGTAAAGTTCAAAGAGCTGAAAACATATATCTAAATTCCAAGATAGAGCACAGATGAAATTGATGAAGTCTTAGGAGAAAGTATTAACAGGCTGCAAACTGATGGAGCGAGGTATTAATGTAGTGGTAATGTTAATGGGCTAGTAGTCTAGACATCAAGACTCATATTCTGGGGGTATGAGTTTGAAGCCTACTATACAGATAGTGAAAATTAAAATCAACAAAATTTTGGAATTAAAAGTAGTCTGATGTAACCACTGTTATAAATGCACATCTGGTTTACTAAAGTTCTTTGGGGAGGAAAATATGCTATTCTTACCTGGCCTACCCTACAAGTAACACTGGACCCACAGTAATGAGGTTGACTTTTAACAGAATGAAGTCTTGACAATTGTTAGGATAAAATATTAACAGGCCAACTAAAAGAGCTGAACCAGCCATTCAGTCTCCTGAACATTTGATTATCGAAAATCAGGGGGAACATCCATACAGGGTACAACAAACGAGGGAGAATATTCATCTTAATAAGCCCTATCCGACCTAGCCATGAGATCAGAAGCACCTCCCATCTTTGAAGGTCTTAGAGTCATAGAGCCATGGAGATGTACAGCATGGAAACAGACCCTTTGGTTCAACCTGTCTATGCCGACCAGGTATCCCAACCCAATCTAGTCCCACCTGCCAGCACCCGGCCCATATCCCTCCAAACCCTTCCTATTCATATACCTTTCCAAATGCCTCTTAAATGTTGCAATTGTACCAGCCTCCACCACATCCTCTGGCAGCTCATTCCATACACGTACTATCCTTTGCATGAAAAAGTTGCCTCGGAGGTCTCTTTTATATTTTTCCCCTCTCATCCTTAAACCTATGCCCTCTAGTTCTGGACTCCTCGACCCCAGGGAAAAGACTTTGCCTAGTTACCCTATCCATACCCCTCATAATTTTGCAAACCTCTATAAGGTCACTTCTCAGCCTCCGACAATCCAGGGAAAACAGCCTCAGCCTGTTCAGCCTCTCCCTCTAGCTCAAATCCTCCAACCCAGGCAACATCCTTGTAAATCTTAGCTTTAAACAACCAGTCAAGAACCAGAGTGATGAATATGCCCAAATTACATAAACCCCCTCTATGACCACTCAAGGGGGAATCGAGATTCGCCCTCAAGATTTGGCACCTTTGTAAAGCCATCCACAGGCATAGCCTCTGATACTGCAAAATTAATCTTGTACCCTGAAAAGGTGTCAAACAAGCTGATGCATTGTATCAGATAAGGCACCAAAACTGCTGGGTTTAATAAAGAAACAAGGACATCGTCTGTGTACAATGAAATCTTATGTAATTTTGACCCCACTTCAGGAGCCGATATATTGGGATCCTGCGAATGGCCTTTGCCAATAGTTCAATCACCAATGTAAAAAGCAATGGCAAAAGGGGACAGCCCTGTCAGCTGCCCCTAAAAATGCTAAAATTGCTGGATCGTACCCCATTGGTGATGACCACAGCGAGAGGTTCACTGTAGAGAACCTTTACCCATCTTATAAAGGCTTTGCCCAAGTCAAACTGCTCTAGAGTATAAAAAAGGCCACTCAACTCGGTTAAGTGCATTCTCTGCATCTAGAGAAATCACCAATCCCTGTATTGACTGTTGATGACACGCTTGGATTACATTAAGCAGCCTCCTAACATTATCGGAAGATCTGCGGCCCTTTATGAAGCCCATCTAGTCCTCTATAATAATAAAACAAAACAGTTTCCAGCCTTAAAGCCGAGAGTTTTGGAGAGAAATTTAAAGTCATCATTTACGAATGAAATGGGCCTGTAAGAAGCATAGTCCTCTGGGACCTTCCTTTTTGTAAGAATAAGCAAACTATTGGCCTCTTTTAGAGATGGCGGGAGAAGATCATGACTGTACGAGTCATTAAACATATTGAGCATCGAGCCTGACAATATGCTTCTAAATTCCTTATAGAATTCACTAGGAAGTCCATCAGGACCGCACGCCTTTCCATTCTGAAGCTGCTTTACAGCCTCCTGCACCTCTTGCTCTGATAAGCAGGCATTAAGAAAAGACTCTTGTTCGGGGGTCACACCTGAGAGCTCCAGGTCCTTGAAAAAGTGCTCCATCTTGGCCCTCCCCTCCTCACAACCCTCAGATTTGTATAATTCAGAGTAAAATCTCTGGAATGCCACATTAATCTTTTTGGAATCCCATGTTAGGTTCCCAGACCCTTCCCTAATCAATGAAATGGCTTGAGGAGCACTCCTTTTCCTGGTGAGATATACTAGATACTTGCCCAGCTTGTCACCATGCTCATATAACCTTTGTTTTGTGAAAGTAAGCAACTTCTTCGCTGTCTGCATGAGCACGGAATTCAATTCAGACCACAGCATCGTAATCCTCTGTTACTTGGCCAACAAGGGCCTGTCAAAGTAAGCCTTCTTGACTGCCTTCAACTGTATTTTGAAGAGACGCTGCTGCTCACCCTTCTGTCGCTTCCTACTGGCAGAGTAGGAAACAACTAACCCTCTGGCATAGGCTTTGGCAGCTTCCAAAAGGACGGATGGGCTACTAAACGAGCCTGAATTAATGTCTAGGAATGCTCTAAATTCCTGAGAAATACTCTACAAACTCCACATCCTTAAGGATAAAGGGATCCATTCATCAGTGCCTCGGGCCCACTATAGCATCCTTAATCTTAACCAACATGTACACGAGAGCATTACCAGAGATAGTAATTTTAGCAATCGTACAAGATGCCACCAAGACTACAGTTGCCGGAGGGAGTCAGAAAAAAATCAATCCTAGTATGACATCAGTTAGATTGGAAAAAAAAACGTAAAATTCCTGCCTGTAGGGTGGAGATGCCTCCCGACGTCCACCAGCCCTAACTCCACACGCAGATCCACTAATTGTTTAGTTTGTACAGAAGATATCAGTGGGGGGGCTTTGGGCAACCTGTCTACCGTGGTATCCTTAAGGCAATAAAATCTCCTCCTATAATGATATGTCAGGACTCGAGACTGATCAATTTAGAGAATGTATCTATCAGAAATTTGAGGGGATGGGCCGGAGGGCAATAAATATTTAAAACACCATATTCTTGCCCATTTTTCAGGGTTTTGAGGATTACAAACCTCTCATGTGTGTCTTTAACAAACTCTACTAATTTAAATAGGAAATTCCTCCTAACCAATATAACCACTCCCCTACTTCTGGTGTTAAATGATAAAAAATCTACCCGATTGAAGCTATTCTGCTGTAGTTTCAAAGAATCCCCATCATTCAAGTGTGTCTCTTGTAATAAAGCAATATCCACTTTTTCCTTTCTCAGACTCCAGAGTACCTTTTTCCTCTTAATTGGTGAGTGACTCCCCTTGATATTCCATCTACACCATTTAATCAAGACATTAACCATAACCTTCTCCAGTAACATTTATATTCCAAAGAGGAGAACCTCACATTACAAATTGTCGAGGCTTAGTGTTGCAAGATCCATCAAACATAAAAACTACATAAACTAAAACCACTACAGCTAACAACCACCAAAACTATCAAAGATTATATACAACAAAACCCAAAAAGCAAATCAACATATAAAGTGCCAATGGCACTGAATAGGGGAACTCACCCCCTGCACAAAGGGGGCAGCTAAATATCTCAAAGCCCTACTTCCCATCCCGCTGCCAGTACTGCAGCCAGGTCATTTAAATACGTGAACCAGGCATAAACTGCCCGTAAGTAGGCATCCAGCCATCTCAACCATTTCTCTCCTCCTAGCTAGAGCCGCACCTCAAACACAATCAGAAAAGAAAGAAAATACACCATAAAATAACAATGTGAACAAAGAAATTTTGAACAAAAAAGGCAAGTACCTCATCCATCCTTTGGTATAACTTAACTTAGAAATTGAAAGTACACATCCCAACTGCCTCCGAGCATGGTTAGACCAGATTATTAGCAATAAAAGAAAGAGGAAAAGAAAGCCTCGACCGAACTTGCTCTCTTTTTTTAAAGAAAAGTAGAGACATACCCAAAAAACACTACATTTGTACATACTAAATTGTTCAGATTAAGTTAACTTGTCCACAATGTGTCTTGCCTTCTCCGATGTATCAAAGAGATGTACGGATCTATTTAAGGTGAACCGGAGCACCGCCGGATACTTCAGAGAGTACTGGATCCCGAGCTCCCTCAATCTTCTCATGACAGTGTCACAGGATTTTTTTTTTCTAGATCACCACTACCGAGAAGTCCTGGAAGAACATGATCTTAGAACCCTTGTAAATTAAGGCCTTCGAATCCTTCCCCTGGATTCTGGGAGCTTCCACGATTCTCTCCTTATCTCTATAGAGATGAAACTGCACCAAGATAGGACGAGTATGCTAGTTCAGACCTAACCTCTGCATTGTGACCCGGTGAGCCCTCTCAATCTTCAAGCTTCTCATTCCAGCCTCCAAGTTAAGGAATTTCGGCAACCAGTCCTCAATAAATTCCACTGGCCGCTCACCTTTCTTATCCTCCGGCAGACAGACAATGCAAATATTTTTTCTCCTGACCCTGTTTTTGAGGTTATCAATCTGGTCAAGCAGATTACGGACCTTCGTCTCCAGGGCCTGGATCCTATCCTTAGAGGAACCGGTATCAGCTTCCACCACTGCAACTCTGGGTTTTACCTCATCCATCCTTTTCTTCAGGTCTCCCAGTTGCTGTTTGCGTTTCTACAGCATGATAGAGATTGGGGCCAGCTACTCCTCTATCTACTTGCCCAACATCTCGCAAACTCCTTCATCAGGACCTGGTAAAAATTGAGTCTGAGGATCCTGCAGGTTGGGCCGCAGGCTCAGCCTCAGACATACCTCCTCCCTCTTCGGCATTCTTGGATGACCAAGGTAAGTTGGTCTCTGGCAGTTTCCTGGGACTCCACGACCTTATTGTGGTGGTCAGGGTAGGGCGGGTGAGGACTTTGTCCCACTTGCGATGCGGTGTGGAGCTCAGTAACGCAATCTTCCTAGATCACCACCATCTTGGATCCCCCACCATGTGATTTTTAACTTTGTCCACCCCAGTCCAACACTGGCACCTCCATATTATAGTGACAAATGCAGAGAAAAGGAATAAAACGATGTTTATTCATGGTGACTATTGCATGTGTGTGAAAGGCAAAAGGATG
This sequence comes from Hemiscyllium ocellatum, assembly GCF_020745735.1. NCBI lineage: Eukaryota > Metazoa > Chordata > Chondrichthyes > Orectolobiformes > Hemiscylliidae > Hemiscyllium > Hemiscyllium ocellatum. The sequence goes on from NC_083408.1 coordinate 86,954,178, forward strand.
ATACAAGTGTTAGGGAATTGATATACTATTCACCTTTCTTCTCTATCAAAGATCTTGGGCCAACTTGGGACCCTGTCTCATAGTTGGAGAAATCATACTTTCATTGCCAACCTACTTGGTCACTTCCACCCACATAATTGAATGTCATCCACTTCCAATCCTTGGTATGATTGCCACACTGTAGTCCCTCACATTCTGTAGCAGGACTTTCAGATAACAGTAAGAAATCTGGCAGCAGCTTCTCAGATCTCATTTCTGTTCTTATTTTTGCTGCAGCGTGCAAAACTATGTAACTCATGTCATACCTAATTTCATTAGAAATCTTTTAATAGATGCGGTGCATCATCACAATCTTCTTCCTTATTTACAGGGTAGTATGGTAGCAGAATGCATCTGTCATGGCTCAGTTAAACAGATTCTCAACCCCTGTATATGGTTGTGTTGTTTAGTCAAGGACTATTACTTTTAAGTTTTAAATGTAATGCTTAAAATGGCTTCAACTTTCCTCTCAGAGTAATAGAAAAATATCTCACAGCAGTTTCCAAAAGAGAGAAGTATTATTATCTCAGATGTCCTAGTCAGTATTTATGTCTCAATCAACATCTAAACACTAGATGATCTGCTAATTGTGGGATATTGCGTGTATTTCCTATATTATTACTTTGGAAAAGTGCTTCACTGTCCGGAAAGCACTTTGCGATAACTAAAGGCATGCATGATACAATTAACAGTCTCTTGGGCAATGAAGGAAAGCCAGCATGGATTTATTAAGAACAAATTGCATTTAACTAACTTGCTCGAGTTTTTTCAAGATGTAGCAGAGAAGATAGATAAAGATAATATTGTTGATATTGTACATGCGGACTTCAAAATGGCATTGTTCATAAGCATACATAGTGGGGTTTGGTTGAGAGCCCAGATTTCCATAAAAACTTTGCTTTATTAAAGTAGGCTCACACTATTTTACTGACAATTTAACAAGCTTTTTTATTCTGTGATCTATTTTTACACTGGCTCACTGATTACTTACACAAGGTTATAGTTTTTGATATTGATACATAAAATTGTCTAGCTCATTAATACTTTTATAGGATTGTTTTGGTGCATTTATTCTGTGATCTATTTTGACACTGCCTCAATATTCATTTGCTATAGTTTTTGTTATTGATACAGAAAAATGTCTAGCTCATTAATACTCTTATAGGATTGTTGGATCTGTAATTACTTTCAAAAAATTATGAAAGAGGTTTTTAAGCATTTTCATACAGATCTTTGTTAATATTGAGCTAATTGGCTCAGGGCAAGAGTACGGAAATGCTCTTGAGACTGGTGCATGGTGGATATGAGTGGAGTTGGGGTTGAGTAGCCATCAGCATGGATTGGCATGGAGACCATTTATGTATCAGTGGAAACATGGGTTGGCATGGAAGGTATGAGAGGGTATTGAGGAAAGGTAAGGTTGTGAGTTGGTATGGGGGAATGAAAATTACATTTTTAAGTCATGGTACACTTGGTTTCCCAATCAAACCATGGTGCATGACATCTTTGAGTGGTTGTGAACCAGGTGTCTTTGAAAAGCTAGTCAGTGATATCACCTGGCGTGCTGAATGTTTTCCAACTTCTTCTGTATTGATTTCTAGGTAACTTGTACTTTTTCCCCGACATTTGCTCATGGGATGTGGGCATCACTGGTTGGCCAGCATTTATTGCCCAACCTTAATTGTCACTTGAACTGACTAGCTTGTTAAGACCATTCCAGAGGACAGTTAAGACTCAACCTGTGGGACTGGAGTCACATGTAAGGAAGACCAGATAAGGATGACAAGCAAAACATCCTTCCCTCAAGGCAAGTGAATCAGTTGGGCCTTTACAACAATTAACATGGTTGCTACTAAGCTAGCTTTTTATTCCAGATTTCAAAAAATCAAGGTGGCTTTTGAAACCAGAGCATTTGCCTGAGTCTCCGGATTACTACATAAATTGCTCAGTAAACTCAGCAGATCTGGCAGCATCTGTGGACAGAAAGCAAAGTTAATATTTTGAGTCCAATAATTCTTCTTTTGAACTGATAGTAGCTGGAAACAAGCTCAGAGGTCTTCTGGCCTCTCGCAGGCCCAACCTCAGGGAAACCCAGAACCAAGACTTTGATCAGTGCTGGAACAAGGAAAATGCTGACCCAACATTGAGAAGGCCCAACTGAACTAGCCACAAGACACCCCAGAACATTCAAGGCTGAGACTGGTGCCTAGGATGCCATCAAGAGCACACACTTACTTTCTGGAGGAGCAAACTTTCCTCACTGACACGTAAGATCGACTACCCAGGAAATGTGGGAGATATGCTGGACTGCAGGTCAGACTGAAACTGCAGGGTTTCAAGTCTCCCTCCTCAGATATTCCTTGCAAATGTCCAAGCCATGGAAAACAAGATGGATGACCTTAAAAGTTAGACTTACCTTCCAAAGAAAATTGAGAGATTGCTGTTGCACCTGGTTTTAATAGACTTCTGAATGAACCACCCATATTTTAAATTTAATGATGATTTCATTCTCTGAGCACCTTCTCTGCAGCCCTGACATTGTGTTCTTTGCTCTGTTCTATTATTTTAATGCACTTTGTAACCTAGGTACATGCAACAATAATAAATCAAAATGTCCTGTTCCATCAGCAGAATAGACCCAAAGAAGATTGCAGTTGGAAGAAATTGCTCAGGGAATCCTCAACATTAATTCTAGACCCCATGAAATCTCTTGCCATCAGACGAAGTATGGGCAAGGAACCTTCCTCCTGTTATTACCTACTGTCCCGCCTCAACTGATAAATCAGTTCTGCTCCATGTTGAACATCAATTGGAGAACATACTGAAGGTCCTAAGAGTACAAAATGTCCATTATCAAGGATGGCTAATTAGCACTACTACTGGCTGATCTGGCCAACTCCTGAAGGACATAGCTGATAAACTGGGCCTGTGGCAGGCAATCCTCAAAACATGTTGTGTGGCATTACAACCTGCTAAATGGGATAGATTTCAAACAGACAGCTGAAAAGTAGGCATCCACAAAGCACTGTAGCCATCAGCAGTGGCAAACTATATTCAATGTAAATTCCACGCCCATTTCTTTTTCTATTTTTTTAAAATTGTGGACTGAAATAACAACGGTAGGCTTGCTGCATGTTTATAAGCACCATTTACACAACTGCTTAATTGAGCAGTGCTGAAATGTGATTGCAAATGAACTGAAACTGAATGTTTGTGCACAATTGGGAGTATTTGGTTACTCTGTGGACTAGTGACTAGTTATTGTTGACAAAGGCCTACTGCCTTTCAACAACAATATAATTGGTTCTTGGGCAGCCAAACAGCATGGGGCCATAACCAAGATACACAGGAGATATCAGAACTTCACCAGTCCGGGAGTCCTCTCAATTCTCTGCACTAAAATCCAATTTAAGTCTGAAGAGAAACAGATTGTTTTCATTTAGCAGTTGCTGCAAGCTATGACTTTTATTTGATAACCCACAGACCTTTTATAAGTGAACCAATCACCTCCTCGCTCTTGCAAACCATTAGAAGCATCTGGAGAAGGATGACTGAGAATAGCAGAAGAATCATGACAATCTTCTCAGCAAACTATGTGAACAGGAACTACTGAACTATCTTCCAAGTCTTTCCATCCATAATATCCATTTTGTCCTGACTGTGTCTGTGACAGAATTTATAAGGGGATTAGAGTTTTAACTTAATGCAGTTATTTGCCTATGGTTCATAATTGTTTGCCCATAGCTAGTGTTCAATTACTTGGAATAAATAGTAATTTTATTAAGCACAGAAACATGGTCCATGCTTTCTGTCAACCTGGGTCTGAAAGTCCAGTGAATTGGGGAATCTTTGTGTACATTTTAAAAACATTAACATTTGTGACAATTCTCTGAATAGTGGGGCTTGATTTCCAGTGCAACATCCCAGTGAGATGTAACATCAACTACAATCTGTAAACTCAGTGCCCAACATATCCTTCACTCTAATACTACCACCAAGCCGGGTATCAATCCTGGTTCAATAAATAGCTCAATAAATAGCCTATGGCAGTGCCAAATATATCTAGAACTCAGATGATGACCTGGTGAAAGCTATAACAAATACTAAATAAATTTCAAGCAGCATGGAAAAGACAAATCCAAGCAATTCCCATAACCAGTTCAGACTGATGAATTGACTCTCTAGCCTCAAATAATGCTGATCTTGCTAACATTGATCTCGTCCAGCATGCGCCTTGTGCAATGTAACCTGCATGCCTCTGTCTAAGTCTTGTTGATCTGTACATCCATGTTAAGATCTGCTTGTACTGCTCATAAATAAAGCTTTTACTGCACCTCTGTACACATGACAATAAATTAATCAATCATGAATGGTGATGGGCAATACTCAATGATGGGGGACATCAACACATTAGTGCAAAGACAGTGCTGAATTTAGCATCCTTAGCTAAATATGCCAAGTGGATGATCCATTGTGATCTGTTCCTGAGGTCTCAGCATCAAATATTTTTGACCAGTTGGAATCATTCTACATGATGTCAAGAAACAGCTGTAGGCAGTGGATACTGCAAAGACTATGGGGCCTCACAACATACTTGCACATGTGCTATGTAACAATCGTCTCCAACAAGACAGAATCCAACCATAGCCCCTGGACATTCAATGGGATTATTATCGTTGAATCCCCACTATCAATACCCTACAGAAAGTCGGAAAATACATGATACCAGGTTATAGTCCAACAGGTTTATTTGAAATCACAAGCTTTCAGACTGCTTCTCCTTCGTCAGGTGAAATCTACTCAGGTGGCTTCACCTGATTAAGGAGTAGCGCTTTGAGCAGTTGTGATTTCAAATACACCTTTTGGACTATAACCTGATGTTGTGTGACTGCTGACTTTGTTTATCCCAGTGCAACACTGGCATCCCCACATCATAACATCCTGACTGGAAACTGGAATGGGCCAACTATATACTTCCATGACCAGAAAAGCAAGTCAGAAACTGGGAATTCTACAGCAAGTCATAGAGTCATAGAGTCGTAGAGATGTACAGCATGGAAACAGACCCTTCGGTCCAACCCGTCCATGCCAACCAGATATCCCAATCCAATCTAGTCCCACCTGCCAGTACCCGGCCAATATCCCTCCAAACCCTTCTTACTCATATACCTATCCAAATGCCTTTTAAATGTTGCAATTGTACCAACCTCCACCACTTCCTCTGGGAGGTCATTCCATACACGTACCACTCTCTGTGTGAAAATGTTGTCCTTATATCTTTCCCCTTTCACCCTAAACCTACACCCTCTAGTTCTGGACTCCCCAATCCTAGGGAAAATACTTTGTCTATTTATCCGATCCAAGCCACTCATAATCTTGTAAATCTCTATAAGGTCACCCCTCAGTCTCTGACGCTCCAAGGAAAACAGCCCCAGCCTGTTCAGCCTCCCCCTATAACTCCATACCTCCAACTCTGGTAACATCCTTGTAAATTTTTTCTGAGCCTTTCAAGTTTCACAACATCTTTCCGACAGGAAGGAGACCAGAATTGCATGCAATATTCCAACAGTGGCCTAACCAATGTCCTGCATCATGACCTCCCAACTCCTGTATTCAATACTCTGACCAATAAAGGAAAGCCTACCAAACACCTTCTTCACTATCCTATCTACTTGCGACTCCACTTTCAAGGAGTTATGAACCTGCACTCCAAGGTCTCTTTGTTCAGCAACACTCCCTAGGACCTTACTATTAAGTGTATAAGTCCTGCTAAGATTTGCTTTCCCAAAATACAGCACCTCGCATTTATCTGAATTAAATCCATCTGCTACTTCTTAGCCCATTGGCCCATGTGGTCAAGATCCTGTTGTAATCTGAGGTAACCTTCTTCATTGTCCACTACACCTCAATTTTGGTGTCATTTGCATAAGTATACCTCTTATGCTCCCGTCCAAATCATTTATATAAATGACAAAAAGTAGAGGACCCAGCACCGATCCTGGTGGCACTCCACTGGTCACAGGCCTCCAGTCTGAAAAACAACCCTCCACCACCACCCTCTGTCTTCTACCTTTGAGCCAGTTCTGCATCCAAATGGCTAGTTCTCCCTGTATTCAGTGAGATCTAACCTTGTTAATCAGTCTCTCATGGGGAACCTTGTCAAACGCTTTACTGTAGTCCATATAGATCACACCTACCGCTCTGCCCTCATCAATCCTCTTTGCTACTTCTTCAAAAGACTCAATCAAGTTTGTTAGACATGATTTCCCACACACAAAGCCATGTTGACTATCCCTAATCAGATTAGATTAGATTACTTACAGTATGGAAACAGGCCCTTCGGCCCAACAAGTCCACACCGACCCGCCGAAGCGCAACCCACCCATACCCATACCTTTATATTTACCCCTTACCTAACACTACGGGCAATTTAGCATGGCCAATTCACCTGACCCGCACATCTTTGGACTGTGGGAGGAAACCGGAGCACCCGGAGGAAACCCACGCAGACACGGGGAGAATGTGCAAACTCCACACAGTCAGTCGCCTGAGTCGGGAATTGAACCCGGGTCTTCAGGCGCTGTGAGGCAGCAGTGCTAACCACTGTGCCACCGTGCCGCCCACCAGCCACCGTGCCGCCCACCTGCCACCGTGCCGCCCACCAATCAGTCCTTGCCTTTCCAAATACTTGTACATCCTGTCCTTCAGGTTTCCAAGCAACAACTTGCCCACCACCGACGTCAGGCTCACTGGTCTATAGTTCCCTGGCTTGTCCTTACCACCCATGTTAAGCACATTAGCCAAGCTCCAGTCTTCCGGCACCTCACCTGTGACTATCAATGATACAAATATCTCAGCAAGAGGCCCAGTGATCACTTCACTAGCTTCCCACAGAGCTCTAGAGTACACCTGATCAGGTCCTGGGGATGTATCCACCTTTACGTGTTTCAAGGTATCCAGTACTTCTTCCTCTGAAATATGGACATTTTTCAAGATGTCACCATCCAATTCTCTACAGTCTATATTTTCCAAATCCTTTTCCACAGTAAATACTGATGCAAAATACTTGTTTAGTACCTCTCACTTTTCTGCGGCTCCACACAAAGGCAGCCTTGCTGATCTTTGAGGGGCCCTATTCTCTTCCTTATTACCCTTTTGTCCTTCATGTATTTGTAAAAAGCTCTTTGGATTCTCCTTAATTCTGTTTGCCAAAGCTATCTCATGTCCCCTTTTTGCCCTCCTGATTTCCTTCTTATGTATACTCCTACTGCCTTTATACTCTACTAACGATTCACTCCATCTATTCCTGTCTATACTTTCTTTTTCTTAACCAAACCCTCAATATCTTTAGTCATCAGCATTACCTACACCTAACAGCCTTTCTTTTCACCCTGACAGGAATAAACTCTCTCTGGTTTCTTGTTATCTCATTTCTGAAGGCTTCCCATTTTTCAGTCATCCCTTTACCTGCGAATATCTGCGCCCAGTCAGCTTTTGAAAGTTCTTGCCTCATACTGTCAAAATTGGCCTTTGTCCAATTTAGAACTTCAACTTTTAGATCTGGTCTATCCTCTTCCATCACTATTTTAAAGCTAGTGGAATTATGGTTGCTGGCCCCAAAGTGCTCCCCCACTGACACCTCAGTCACCTGTCCTGCCTTATTTCCCAAGAGTAGGTCAGATTTTGCACCTTCACTAGTAGGTACATCCACATACTGAATCAGAACATTTTCTTGTACACACTTAACAAATTCCTCTCCATCTAAACCCTTGACACTATGGCAGTCCAGTCTATGTTTTGAAAGTTAAAATTCCCTACCATAACTACCCTATTATTCTTATAGATAGATGAGATCTCCTTACATGTTTGTTTCTCAATTTCTCTGACTATTAGGGGGTCTATAATACAATCCCAATGAGGTGATCATCCCTTTCTTATTTCTCAGTTCCACCCAAATAACTTCCCTGGATGTATTTCCGGGAATATCCTTCCTCAGTACAGCTGTAATGCTATCCCTTATCAAAAACACCACTCCCCTTCCTCTCTTGCCACGCTTTCTATTCTCCCTGAAGCATTTGTATCCTGGAACATTAAGCTGCCAGTGTGGTCCATCCTTGAGCTATGTTTATGTAATTGCTATAATATCCCAGTCCCATGTTCCTAACCATGCCCTGAGTTCATCTGCCTTCCCCATTAGGCCCCTTGCATTGAAATGAATGCAGTTTAATTTATTAGTCCTATCTTATCCCTGCCTGTCCTGACAGTTTGATTCGCTTCTGTTCTCAATTGTATCCGTCTCAGATTGATCTCTTTCCTCACTATCTCCCTGGGTCCCAACCCCCCACCTTACTAGTTTAAATCCTCCTGAGCAACTCTAGCAAATCTCCCTGCCAGTATATTAGTCCCCTTCCAATTTTGGTGCAATCCGTCCTTCTTGTACAGGTCACTTCTACCCCAAAAGAGTTTCCAATGATCCAAAAATGTGAATCCTTCACCCATACACCAGCTCCTCAGCCATGCATCCATCTGCTCTGTCCTCCTATTCCTGCCCTCACTAGTTCGTAGCACCGGGAGAAATCCAGACAATACTACTCTCGAGGGCCTCCTTTTTAAATTCCTGCCTAACTCTCTATAATGTCTCTTCAGAATCTTAACCTTTTCCCTTCCTATGTCGTTGGTTTCAATGTGGACAATGACCTCCTGCTGGCCTCTCTCCCCCTTGAGAACATTCTGCACCCTCTCTGCGATATCCTTGAACCTGGCAAGCAACACATCATTCTGATTTTTCACTGCTGGCCACACAAACATTTGCCTGTACCTCAGACTAGAGAGTCCCCTAACACAATTGACTTCTTGGAACCCGATGTACCCCTCATTGCATCAGAGCCAGTCTCAGTACCAGAAACCTGGCTGTTTGTGCTATGTTCCCCTGTGAATCGATCACACCCTACATTTTCCAAAACAGCATACTTGTTTGAAATGAAGATAGCCACAGAAGACTCCTGCACTAGCTGCCTACCTCTCTTACCTTTCCTGGAGTGTGACTGTATCTGACACTTGCCCCCTTCCTATAACTGCCATCCATCACATACTGTTGCTGTTGCAAATTCCTCATTGCCTCTAACTGTCCCTCCAACTGATCCATTTGATCTGATAGGATTTGCAGCCAACAGCATTTATTGCAGATAAAATCCGCAGTAACCCTTAAACTCCCTTTAAACTCCCACATCTGATAAGAAGTACATATCACTTTACTAAAGGCCATTTTTGCTCCTTCACAATCTACAGACCCAGAAAATAACACCGTCTTATTCCTATACAAAACACTGCCCCAGGTTAAGTCAATAGTTATGGCTTATATTTTAAATTTAATCAAGAGACAAATCTCAAGAAAAATATTATCAAGAAAGAACCCCCTCTACTCACTACTGCAGACTCTCTGTAGGCCACACTTAAAACAATTCACTTATCTGTTTCTGTGCTGTGAAAACCACCCAAACAGTTCCTCCATGATCAGTTATGAATTTCATTGTTTGAGAATTTTTCCATACGCGCTCCGATGGCCAGTTGTATCTGAATTCAAACAGCAAAGGCAATAACTGTGCAGGTACACTGTGGTGTCAGTTTCTCTCTCTCTCTCTCTCTCTCTCTCTCCTGCACTGACCTCAGTGCTTCCTTTGTCTGTGCTTCTCCCTTTTAAAACTGCTGTTGTTTGACTTTTTTTTCTGAAGTTCCAAAACAATGCAACAGCATGTAAAACAGTAATTGCTGCTCCTGGAATTCAAGGACATCACTTCCAACACCTAAAATACCTCAAAAAAGGAGCAGCTGTTACAGCCAAAAACTTTTCCTTCCTCCATCTTGGATTACCCAGAATCCTAACTAGCATCTTTACTCCTCAAAACTACTCCATCATCTATGAAGCACAGGTCAGGAAGTATTGGAATATTCTCCACTTGCTGTATGAGTTGAGCTAAAATGACATTCAAGAGGTTCGACAGCACCTAAGCTCAACACAAAACAACCTAATTGATTAGCACCCAAATTATTATTTTAATATTCAGTCCTTCTACCACTGATGCATAGTGGCAGCAGTGTGTACCATCTGCAAGATGCACTGCATTTTAAATCTGTGCTTTCTATTACTTAATAGGACAATGACAGGGTATACATTGGAACACTGATGCAAGTTCCCCTCCCATCCACACATCATCCTGTCTTGGAACTGTATCACTACTCTTTCACTGAGTCAACATCTTTGAACTCTCTACTTAACAGCATTGTGGATGCAGCTGTTGTTCATATCTGATTTATTAATGGGATGCTAAATATCTCGGAGTTAAAGGTAATAAGGAACAGATATTGTATACTAATTAGTTAACTTTTAAAATATGTATAAAAATTAGTCAGTCAGAAAGTTGGAAAACTTTCAGTCAGTGAATAGTTGAAATAAAACTCAGAGTAAAAAGTGCATGCTTGAACTCTATCAAAAGCATTTATCTCATCATCAGATAGGCTACACCGGTTCACGAAAGCAGCTGAACATCACCTTCTCAAGGGCAATTAGGAATGGGGAACAAATGCTGGCCTAACCAGTGATGCCACATCCTAAGTATGAAAAAGCATAAATTATGCCAAAGTCTCTTCTGCCAAATTGGTAAATATCAAAATGCTATGACAATATTAAAACTAAACTTTTACCTGCTCTGGGGTGTTGCTTAAGTCGAATGCTGTTCTTCCAAATAAATTAAATTCAGTGGATTTGGGCGTGGAAGTATTCAGGAAACAAAACCCAGGTGACTTTGATGGTGTTTTCCCAATGGATAAGTTAGAATTCCTAGTGCAAAGATAAAATTTAAATTGTAGCATTTCCTTCATAGAAACAATATAGGCGTGACAAGATGCTACAAACCTGGCCAAAATGGATAATGGGAATAGAAGCTCGTAATTTATACTGCTGAGTACTGAGATGGTAATTCAGTTGTGAAATCGTAAGTAAGAGCCACCAGTCAGATAGTAGAGGGAAAGCCTATCATTTTAGCAAGGACCAACAGCTGTGCTGCATCACACCAATTTAAAATGAATATCAACAAAAGAATAATGCAATGAACCATCCTAAAGGAGTCAGAGTGAATAGAATTGATGTGTGCCTGCATCTGAAAGAAAGGAGCTGAAATCTGCTTCAAAATAGGGCTATAATCAACAGTTGTGGAGAAAATAACTTTATGACTTTATGCAAAAAAAACCCAAGACTCTTCACAGGAGTATTGCTCAGCAAAATTAAATATCGAGCCACATACATATTAGGCCAATACATGGAATATTAATTTTTCTGGACTATTGTTCCTTAACGAAGTAGCATGTCCATTGGGGGACCTTTTCAAAGTGAAAATTTGTTCAGAGACTGTTTCTCTTCAGGGTAGGTTTACACCTAGTTTTCAAATATGCAGAACAATTGGGCAAATAATGTCTGCCACTCTAAAAAAGACACTTAAATGTTTTAAACTTACTCTTTTCTAAGATAAACATAATTTCTAATCCATAACAATTTGTCTCAGTAATCATATATTTACATTCCAAATTCCTTTTGTCCTGGCTCAACTTGTTCAGGTGTTCGTGGAAAAATCTGTGGTGTATCATTAATGGTCTTTTCTAGGTCGCTATTCATAGATTTTAGTCCAATCAGTGCCTAAAAAAGAGGGAAGAAGTGTATTAAAATAATTATTGTTTTCAACAGTCCAAAGACATTGGAACAGTATGTGGCACGGTTAAATCTATCATAGCATAATAAATTGAAAGTCACATTATGTGATAATCCAATTAGCACACTGAACAATTTTTATCACTTTGCTTTCAAAAATAGAGAAAAAAAAGCAAGGCATGGTAAGAAAATGTATGTTGTACTAATGATAATCAAAATTCCAAAAGTAGAAAGCTAGCCAAAAGTCCAAAACAAAAATCTTAAAACTAAACAAAGCAAATTAATTTGGTGAAAGCGAGGTTGACTGTTAAGTCTATTGAACTCTGAGGCTGACTGTGCAACTAGACCAAAACGTCTGATGGCAAGCAAAGGATGGAAAACACCTAAGGAAGTGATTCAAAGGGTACAAAATTACCATTTTTGGCACCAGTCACATTCAGTTTGCTGAAATGATTTTTGCTATGAAGTTGAATAACTTTTTTTACCGTATATTACCAAACTCACCACTTTAGTCTTTCTTTGACCCGACATGGCAAGAATAATGCTCTATTTCACCCCATTTTACTATGCAAGGTTCACAAAGAAGCTTGCCTCTCAGCAGGGCTCCTTCATAAGACCAGCATCCCTCGGATGCTGCCTGACCTGCTGTGCTTTTCCAGCACCACACTCTCAACTACTAATCCACAATGCAAAGCCTTTGGCTCTTACGTCTTGCAAGAAGACCCATCCTCCAAAACACCAGACCATCTCCCCCACAAGAGAGTTCCTTGACATTCCTGGATAATTGTATGAAAGCATTAGAGTTATCATAGTCTGCACTGCCTCCTGGATGTCCAGAAGCATGAATGACAACATATTGTCGGTCTCTCCCAGATCACCAATGTGATTGCTAAATTACACACACCTATATCTCCCACTTGGGTGAGGGAGAAATGGCCCAGACCACTAGCACTCAGAGGACTGCTGGAGACCAGACACATTCTAAGCCCTGGCATGTGTTAGCCCTGGGGTCTCAGCCATGAAGGAATCCATGCAGGTGTGCAAGGAGTAGCAGCAGTGGTAGATAGGCATTCAGGACCCACTGACCCTCCTTGCTGAGAAGCTGGGGTGGTACAGCCACTGAGACAGTCAATGCTACAGGCTGGCCATACAGTAAGCAACATGCATGGCCAACCTATCACGTGTTGGAGGACAATACTGTTCCCTGCAAATGCCCAACAAATAGTTGCTGATACTGCCCACTTCCTCAGAAATTGACTCAGTTTCCGCACCAATTATGAGTTTCTCCGCAGTCATTCTATAGCACACTATTTGGGCTTCACAACTGGCATGACAGCAAATCATGTTCTATAAGGCTTTCTCCCTAAGTGTTAATGTGCCATTGAGACCCACCTCCCTCAGAGGCTTTGCATTGTGGATTAGTAGTTGAGAGTGTGGTGCTGGAAAACCTCAGGCTCTTGATTCCAGATTTCTATTCTGTTAACCCCACAGGCTCACGCTCCCCCAGGCTACTAACCAGGCTGTACATGTGTGGTTATAACTGCCTACCTGCTTGTCCTTCCTCCAGTCTCCATTGCCCTTGCACCCCACCTCCCCCCAACTCTCTTAATTTCAAGCGATCTGAACTGCCCTCAACTGCTGGCGGATAAGCTTATCCTTGACTGTAACAGTTCCCCCCAGGACAGGCCCTTGTGCAGAAAAATAACTGATCGTGACCCACTTCTTACAGTACAGAGGTATGGTCACTGTGCAAAGCAACAACAACCAGATACTTAACTATGTCCAAATCCCAGACTGACATGGGAGGCAGCCCTTGACTGATTAAGCTCGGCTCCCTTGAATGACAGATGTCATTCGGTGCGAACACGGAAGCCACGTTGTGCACAGTCTGGAATGACATGGCTCACAGACATATGACAAGCTGTACATGCCTCTTGATCTTTGACTGAGGAATGTTGCACAGAGTGGCCACCTGGCTGGTTGCCTGACCGTGACAGTTACCAGTTAAAGGCATAGCCGGACAAATCAGCAAAAAGCAACTTATGATGCTGAAGATATGCCAGTAGGTACAGGTGAATGCATACTGAGACAGCAATGATTAAGCCCTAACAGATAGACTGTTAAAAGCCATGTAATAGATATTTGCCCTGTGCTGTATGTGTACCCAATGCAGCCATATACTGCTGATTGCCTGCATGCCTTCATCGATCAATCTGCCCTTGCAAGGCATGGTGTCAGTGTTTTAGCCAATGCCAAAGTGGTGGCATTCCTCTTGAAAGTGGACTGCCAATGTCTGTGGGCAGAAGGTTTCATGTGGTTTACGCTGGTGGATCCTGCCCTGCATTCCATTTTGTCCATGGTCAACATCAATCCCCTAGAACAAGCAGCAAGTTAAACCAACCTACAAACATGTGCTGTTTCCATGTCAAATTTTTCTGACAGCTGGATTGTAAGGTGTAGTCAGCAAGATCACAATCGGTAGCAAAATGGGCTGTTAACCAACCGTTTAATGAGCAATAAAGAGTGCCAGCTGGGAACTCAGATCCCAGACAAGAATCTCACCATGCCACTTGAGTAAAGGGAGGAAGTTACAAAAGGATGGTCTCGATGAACTCTTTTTGGCATAGCCCATACTGTTCAGAGTCTTACAAGATTCTACTCAAACTGTTTAACAAACAATTTATACCATGAGAAAGGAGAAAGCACCATATAAGACTTATCCATGGTATACAGAGGAACCTCAATTATCCAGCATTTGATTATCCGAATATCGGATTATCTGGCAAGATCGCAAGATCCTAATGCTTAGCTAAACTATGTTGTCTGGCATTCGATTATGCAGAATTCGATTAACCGAACAAAATATTGCCCACACATGACCTTTGGATAATCGAGGTTCCTCTGTATGTGGGAATAAGGAAGATTTTAGATTAAGAAAGGCTTTTAATATGGTGAAGAAAAGTAATAAACCAGAATATTGCATGTCTTTCAGAGCTAGCTAAGAGCCACTAACCCTAAAAATGGAAAAAGACTAGGTATGCAATTAAACTGGACAGAAATATAAACATGGATTAGAGCCTTTAAAAATATATGCAATGGGGAGTAATTAAAATAATTATTGCTTCGATAAAGGTAGAGACAATAGAAATTATCATGAGGAATTAGGAAATGGCAGAGACATTAAACAAATATTTTTGCTGAGTTGGGACTGTGACAATAATGTGGCAGTAAGAGGTCGATATTCTCCTGGCATTTTTTTGAAGAAAGGTTTTAAGGCTGAGGTGCAATGCAATCTACCAGAGTCACTACAGTAAACAGTGTGTGAAGTTTTGGTTCTTTAAAGTTGAAACAACAGAAGCAGCCTGAATATACATGGTCATGCCCTCACAGAACCAGGATTTTTAGTTCAGTAGAAGCAGTCATTGTTGGGGTCTCAGCAGGGTTGGAAGCTGAGGTAATCCTTTCCCCAGCTGCTACGCTCTCTCAGAATTTTCTCTTGATGTTCTTTTCCTCCTGGGCTATTGGAGTTGGATGTGAGACAATTGGAGTTTTGAACTTGGCTTTTGCCAAGGGTTGAAAAGTGTGGCGCTGGAAAAACACAGCAGGTCAGGCAGCATCCAAAGAGCAAGAGAATTGACATTTCAGGCATAGGCTTTTCATCTCCTCATTCCTGATGAAGTGCTTATGTCCGAGGCAGCAATTCTCTTGCTCCTCAGATGCTGTCTGACCAGCTATGCTTTTCCATTGCCACACCTTTCAACTCTGATCTCCAGCGTCTCCATTCATCAGTTAATTAACAATTATTAGAATGCCATGATTCCACCCTCCACCACTCCTCCCCCACAATTCCCTTTATCAACAATTTTCATTAGCGTGGGGTAAATGGGCATATAGACAGTCCTCATGGAGCATTCTTGCCATTCCAACTTCGTTGATGATTTGGACAGTTTAAACCTCTCCAAAGTTTTAGGGTAGTCAGGCCCTTTTAGTAAGTAGATGGGTTTGACAATCTCTCAAAGGAGGTGTGAGACATAGGAATCAGCAAATCACAAAAGAAATGCTACTGAAATTGATTCATCGTATAAAAACAAAACATAAATAAAAGTTTTTGTTTCAATTTCAGTGGTTAGACGGAGTATTGTAAATTAGATATGTTTTACTACAGTGATTTGACAGTTGACCAGTAATTGTGAAGATGCATTATGCCATTGTGAAAATGCTCTTGTGTATTAAGATCAGAAGAAAGGACCACCATACTCCCTAGCTTAATAACCTAAGTATCCTAAATATGGGAAGGGCCTGCTGCACAGGAGGAAGTCTCTTTGTCTCTAAGCCAGAGGCTCTGAGTTCAAGTCCCACTCCATGACTTGGTGGCCAAGAAATGTGTATTCATAACATGGAAAAAGAGATTCATCCAACATATTAGAATGGCAACTGATAAGAGCAGGAGAAATTCCTGATCAGTCATGTGATGAAATAAAATTGAAGTCACTACCATCACTATCCAGAGGTTTGGACTACATGTAAATTTGTATCTTGCTACAGCCACTTGGAATTCTTTGGGGGAAAATTGGCTGGACTGCTAGTCTGGATCAGATTGATGCCAACATTATGGGGTGTGACCTCGGTTCCAGCTGAGATGGACTCAGGAACTGACTCCTTTCACTGCTCAAGGTATTACGGATCAGAAGTCCCTTTAAGCGGAGAATTGAAGATGAAGGAGCCTAAATTATTTTAAAATGAAAGTGAATAATCAGCAGTTTTCACACTGAGAAAATACAACTTCCCAGTGTTCCTGGATTTTTTAATTAACCAGATAGCTTGTGTGAATTAGAAACAAAAGCCATTTGGTTTTTCAATTTCAAAAGATACAATTTATT
Source organism: Hemiscyllium ocellatum (assembly GCF_020745735.1). Classification (NCBI taxonomy): domain Eukaryota; kingdom Metazoa; phylum Chordata; class Chondrichthyes; order Orectolobiformes; family Hemiscylliidae; genus Hemiscyllium; species Hemiscyllium ocellatum. Next base: position 86,970,798 of record NC_083408.1, read on the forward strand.
ATATTTCCCAAGGTTTAGTATTATTACAGCTTTAATGAGTTTCAAATGTTCCAGACCACGTATCTCAGCAAGGCAGTGTTGATGGTTTGACTGAGTCTTTAGATATAATTCAAGGAATATCTGTCTCTGATGTGATTAGTGGGGTAGCTGGGGGTGTTCGGAGAAATGGTTGGAAGCATTAGGCATTCAAAAAGTTTGGGGACTACTCAGGGATTAAATCTCAGGGGGAGGGGTTCCAGATGCTGAGTAATTGTGCTCCATAACTTTTGACTTCTTGGGCAATTCCTGCAGAGTCCGCTGCAAACGGATCTGTGACTGTTCCCAATGTACACCACTAGACTACATTTCAGCACAGGCATAAATGTATCTAATGCTACAGCAACCTCAGTAAAAACATAAGAAATTGAAGCAACCTGTTAAATCTGTCCCACCATTCAACAAGACCTTGGCTCATTTGCACTTAGAACTTAACTCCTCTTTTGTGATGTGAAGATGCCAGTGTTGGACTGGGGTGGACAAAGTTAAAAATATCATACAACACAAGGTTATAATGCAACAAGTTTATTTGTAAGTACAAGCTTTCGGAGCACTGCTCCTTCATCTGGTAGCTAGTGGGGCAGAATCATAGAACACAGAATTTATAGCAAAAGATCAAAGTGTCATATACATGACACAATGCATTGAACAAACCTACATTACTATTAGTTCTTTAATCACTTAGATTGGGGTTGCAGGTTTTGATTCATTAACATGTAAATCCCATAACTTCTTTCAAGTCATATTTCCAAGGTAACTTGATTTTATAAAAAAAAGTGACATCTCAGCTCAGACAATGCATTAAAGGTGTAAGCTTAGAGTCTGTCTCTATCCCAATCATGTGTCAGACTGGGGGATTTTATTTCCAAAGTAGGAATTGATAAAATGTCATATGGACTGACTGCCTACAGAGTGTGTGCTTTTTGAACAAAGTATAATGTATCTGCAAATACAAATCTGCAAATGCAAACTCACCCCATAGACTTATAAGAGTCTGCACGTATATGTGTGTGGGTAAGGGAGAGAGAGAGAGAGTGTGTATGTGTGTGCATGTGCATGTGGAAGACAGAGCAAGTGTATGTGTGTGTGCTTACGTGGGCATGCTTGATAGAGTGTGTGTGCAAGTGTTACAGAGTATATGCCTGTGAGAGGGTATGCACATAACTGTGAATATGCTTATGTGTATGACTGAGACAGCGTGTGTTATGAGAGAGGGTCTTTGGGACTGTGTGAGTGTGTAAGAGTGTGTGTGTATGTGTATGTATGTATGCCTGTTTGTGAGTGTATGTGTGAAGTATATAGTGTAGTGGGGTCACCTGCAATGTGACATGAACCCAAGATCCTAGTTGAGGCCATCCTCATGGGTACTGAACTTGACTATCAGCTTCTGCTCGGTGATTCTGTGTTGTTGCGTATCCCAAGTCTGCCTTGGAGGATGGTCACCTGAAGATCCAAAGCCAAATGCCCTTAGCTGCTGAAGTGTTCCCTGACTGGGAGGAAACATCTCTGTCTGGCGATTGTTTCACAGTGTTCATTCATACGTTGTAGCGTCTGCTTGGTCAGTATATTGCATTAGTGGTATGACACTTTGATCTTTTACTGTAAATTCTGTGCCCTATAATCCTGCCCCACTAGCTACCTGATGAAGAGGCAGTGCTCTGAAAGCTTGTACTTCCAAATCAACCTGGTGTTGTGTGATTTTTAACTTTAACAAGCTCCTCTTTTGTGTCAGCTCATTAGATCCCACAACTCCCTGACATTTCAAAATTTCACTAAGCACTTCATTAAATCTTTCAGTGATCCAGTCTTCATAACTCTATGAGGTAGAGAATTCCAGTCATTTACTACCCTCTAGGAGAAGGTATTCTTTTGCATCTCAATTTTAAATATGTGTCTCCGTATTCTGTAAATGTGTCCCCTAGTTTGACACTCCTCCATTAGCAGAAACAACTCCTCAACATCCCTTGTCAAGCTCCCTCAGATCATATGAGTTTCAATATCCACTGCTCATCCATGACTTTCCACATTCCCAGAAATAGACAGCTATTTCTCTTTGTAACTGCCTTTTTACGGTTAAGATATTAGAACATAGAACATAGAACAGTACAGCACAGTACAGGCCCTTCAGCCCGCGATGTTATGCCAAGCATTTAACTTAAATCTAAGATCAACCTAACCTATACACCCCTCAATTTACTGTTGTCCATGTGCTTAAATGTCCCTCATGCCTCTGACTCCAATACCACCACTGGCAGTGTATTCCATGCACCCACTACTTTCTGCATAAAGAACCTACCTCTGACATCTCCCCATACCTTCCTCCAATCACCTTAAAATTATGACCCCTCATAACAGTCATTTCTACCCTGAGGAAAAGTCTCTGGTTATCTACTCTATCTATGCCTCTCATTACCTTGTATACCTCTATCAAGTCACCTCTCTTCCTTTTTCTCTCTACTGTGAAAAGCCCTAGCTCACTCAACCTCTCTTCATAAGACACGCCCTCCAATCCATGCAGCATCCTGGTAAATCTCTGCTGCACCCACTCCAAAGCATATCCATCCTTCCTATAATTAGGTGACTGGAATTGGATACAATATTGCAAGTGTAGTCTAACCACGGTTTTATAGAGCTGTAGCAAAACCTTGTGGCTCTTAAACTCAAAGTCAAAACACCATATGCCTTCTTAACAACCCTACCAATTTGGGTGGCAACTGTGAGGGATCTATGTACGTAGGCCCAAGATCCCACTGTTCCTCATCACAGCCAAGAATCCTGCCTTTAAACCTGTATTCAGCATTGAAATTCAACCTTCCAAAATGAATCACTCTATCTTTATCCAGGTTGAACTCCATCTACCACTTCTCAGCCCAGCTCTGCATCCTATCAATGTCTTGTCATAGACTGCAACAGCCTTCAACACTAACTACAACACCATTGACCTTGGTGTCATCAGCAAACTTACTAACCCACACTTCCACTTCTTCATCCAAGTCATTTATAAAAACTAAAAAGAGCAGAGGCCCAAGAACAGATCCCTGTGGGACACCAACCTCCAGATGGAATACTTTCCATCCATTACCACTTCCTGTCTTCTTTTGGCCAGCCAATTCTGTACCCTGTCAGTCAAATTTCCCTGTATCCCATATCTCCTACCTTTCTGAATGAGCCTACATTGGGGAACCTTAACAAATGGCTTACTGAAATCCATATACACCACAACAATCTCATTCCTCGCTTCCTGTAGTAATCTTGGATATATCTGGTCCGGTCCCGGGGACTTAGCTATCTTATTGCTTCCTAGAGTTTCCAGCACATCCACTTTATTAATATCAATCTGTTCAAGCCTATTAACCTAGTCCATGGTGTTCTCACTATCAGCAAGGTCCCTCTCTCTATTGAATACTGAAGCAAAAAACTCATTTATGGCCTCCCCTACCTTTTCAGACTCAAGGCACAAATTCCCTCCGCTATCCCTGATTGGCCCTACCCTCTCTCTGATCATTCTTTTATCCCTCACATTAAGTGTAGAATGCATTTGGGTTTTCTATTATCCTTTCTGCCAAGGCTTTCTCATGACATGTCCTTGCTCTTGTCGTGGAGAAAATGTAGAGAATCACCAGGCAATGCAGAGAGTTCTTCAAGAAGTAGGTCTTTTATTTGCAAACAAAAAACTGTGACACTGAGAAAGCAGATTCTTGAATGCCCACGAACCTCAGGGTCCATGACTTTTTATATTTTTTTTATCATGTTTTTGTTAGTTTATCAGCATGTCCAACTATATTAATCAAAGTACCTTACTCTAGCTACACAATAAACCAGTGATGTTAATTCCCATTATCTTTTCAGTTGTACATTCTATCTAATGTTATTCTAATGTTAGATATTTAATGCCAGATTTTGCAACAATGGTCTTTCATTCCAGGCCCGACTTAATATTTTCCTAATGTCATGATTAGATATTTATTGTCAATAGTCTCAAGCAGGTTGATTCTACTTAACTATTAATTAGATATTTAATATCATGTCCCAAATATTTATGGTCTCAATCTTGTCATAATGATACTTAACAGGGAGGCTAATTTTACTAACTGTGTTATCTCATCTCACCATAGTGACCTTTCAGCCTCAACCTTACTCTGCTAATTGGTGTAAAAGTATTCCACTATTCTTATCCCATCCTGCATTCCACAGACCCCTTGCAACAGATCGGCAGTGGACTCCATGCTTTAACCCTTCCCTTGCTTTCATGCTCTTTATTTTCCATACTTTCCTTAGTCCATTTTTGAGTTCTTTCCTAGCTACCTTGTAATCTTCTAAAGCTGTGCCAGATCCTTGCTTCCTCAACCTTAAGTAAGTTTCCTTCTTCCTCTTAACAAGAACCTTCTCTTCTCTCGTCATACAAGGCTCCTTCACCTTACCATTCCTTGCCAGCGTCAGTGGGATAAAGCTATTCAACATTCTTCACAAGTGCTCCATAAACAGCCTCCACATTTCTGTTGCATATTTCCTGTAGAACAATTGTTCCCAATTTATACTCCACAGCTCCTGTCCAATAGCAGTGTAATTTCCCCTTCCCCAATTAAATACCTTCCCATACTGTCTGTTCCTAACCCTCTCTATGGCTATAGTAAAAGTGAGGCAATTGTGGTCACTGTCATTGAAATGCTCTCCAACCTAACTCCCTTAGATCCTCATCCCTTTTCCTAGATATGTCATTTGTGCCAATGTGCACCACAACTTCTAGCTGCTCATCCTCCCCCTTTTGAATCCTGTAGATTTGATCAGAGACATCCCGGACCCTGGTACCTGGCAGGGAACATAACTTCTGGGAGTCCCATTCGCAACCACAGAATCTCCTGTCCATTCCTCTAACTCTTGAGTCTCCTACCACTAACGCTTTTCTATTCTCCCTTTTCCTTTCTAAGCCACAGAGCCAGGCTCAGTGCCAGAAACCTGGCCATTATGGCTTTCCCCTGGGAGGTCGTTCCCCTAACAGTATCCAAAATAGTACATTTGTTATTGAGAGGAAAGGCCATAGGGGATTCCTGCACTCTCTGCATGTTCTCTTTCTGTCCCCTGATTGTAATCCATCTACCTTTACCTGAAATGAGGCTATATCCCTGTAACTCCTCTCTATTACCCCTCTGCCTCCCAAATGATCCAAAGTTCATCCAGCTCCAGCTCCAATTCCCTAACACAGTTTCCAAGGAGTTGGAGTTGGGTGCACTTCCTGCAGATGAGGTCAGTGGGGACACTAGTGGTGACTCTTACCTCCCACATCCTACAAGAGGAGCATGCAACTGCTGTAACATTCATTCCCCCGGTTCTGAATTCCCAAAGAGATGACTGAAAAAAACTAGTAACATTACTGAATCAGCACACAGAACATTATTTTTGGTTAGAAGAGGAAGATGATTTGAGCAATTCTAAACTGAGTTGCTTTCTCTCAAATTTGGTTTGAAATTCTACGTCAGATTACTAGTGATAGTGGGTCATGAGTTTTTGTGGCTAGTTGATGTTCATGTATCTTGGTGGCTAGTTTTCTGCCTATTTGTCTAATGTAGTGTTTGTTACAGTTCTTGCAAGGTATTTTGAAAATGACATTCATCTTTCTTGTTGTCTGTAAAGGGTCTTTTAAGATCATCAGCTGCTGTTTTAGTGTGTTGGTGGGTTTGTGGACTACATGATGCCAAGAGGTCTGAGCAGTCTGGCGTTTGATGTATAGGAGAGCGGCCAAGATTTCTGGATGCGTTTTGTCTGTTTGTTTGGGTTTGTTGCTGACAAATCAGTGGATTCTGTTCATTGGATACCTGTTCTTTTTGAATACGCTGTATAAGTGATTTTCCTCTGCTTTGTGTAGTTCCTCTATGCTGCAGTGTGTGCTGACTCATTGAAATAATGTTCTAATGCAGCTTTGTTTGTGGGTGTTGGGATAATTGCTTCTATAGTTCAATATTTGGTCCGTGTGTGTTATTTTCCTGTAGACACTGGTTTGAAGTCCTCCATTGAGTGTTCGCTCTACTGTGACATCTAGGGATGCCAGTTTGTTGTTGTTTTCTCCTCTTTTGTGAATTTTATGCTAGTAAGGATATTATTGATGATCTTGAAGGTTTCCTCTAATTTGTTTTGTTTAGTTATGCCAAATGTGTCATTCAGGTAGCAGATCTAAAGTTTGGGTTGGATGGCTGGCAGAACTGTTTGTTTGATTCACTGCATTACTGCCTCTACTAACATGACAGACCATATATGGATAAACACAGTAGAAAAAGCCATAGACATTAGACAATGACAAATGCAGAAAATGAAAAAACTACATCTGCAGAAAAATCTCGACAAACTCACACATAATAACAATACAGACAACCTAGAAGCATGGATAAAAAAACTTATCTGACCAACTCTTAACAGATACTGAAAAAGCTGTCTTAATAAGAGGATTAAATTACAACTTCCAGGATGCAGACAAGAAAGATTTCTTAGCAGCATTAGAAACAACACTGAAGGACAACAAACTCACAGAAGAAACTCAGCAAACCATAAGACAGTCACACCAACATTAATCAGGGAAAAGGAAGGAAACACACTCAACACACAAGAAAGGAAAGCATTAGAAGGACTAAAAAAAACATTGTTATCCTACCTGCAGGCAGAGGACACTTGACAGCCATTTTAAATCAAATAGACTACATTGAGAAAATGAACACACTGCTTGCAGATACCAACACTTAGCAACAGGTGGCAACAGACTCAAACCATGAATAGAGAACTGAATCACAGTCCCGCTCAAAAAATTTCAGAAATCTGGAGAATTATATAAGAAAGACTTCCAAAAAATGAAACCAGACAGATTCAACACACAACGTTTCTACGGATTACCCAAACTTCACAAACCAGGAGCTCCCCTCAGAGTCATAGTCTTGTTAACTGGAACACCAACATACAGGTTAGCCAAGGAACTACACCAAAGACCAATAAACTTCATAGAAAACTCAAGGCATTCCATTCACTCCACCCAAAACTTCCTGAACACATCAAAGACATCAAGATCAAAGAGGATGAAATAATGGCTTCCTTTGAGGTAACAACACTGTTCACATCCATCAACATCAACCTGGCCAAAGAAACACTGACAACACTATTAGAAAAACCAAAGATACATACACCAAACACCACCAATTTCATTGGCAAAGACAACATCATCAAGCTAGTGGACCTATGCCTTACCACCCACTTCACTTTCAATAACAAAATCTACAGGCAAACGAATGGAACATCCATGGGTCAGGGTTCTTGGCAGAGACAGAAATGCAGAGACTAGAACAAACAGCTCTGCCAACCATCCAGCCCAAACTTTGGGTCCGCTATGTGGACGACACTTTTGTCACCACTAAACAAAACAGATTAGAGGAAACTTTCAGGACCACTAATAATATCCTTGGTGGCATAAAACTCACAAAAGAGGAGGAAAACAACAACAAACTGACATTCTTAGATGTCACAGTAGAGCAAACAGCCAATGGGGAACTTCAAGGCAGCATCTACAGGAAGACAACATATACGGACCAAATACTGAACTACAGAAGCAATCATCCCAATACCCACAAATGAACCTGGTTTAGAACATTATTTCACTGAGCCACCATACACTGCAGCACAGAGGAACTAGAGTCCACCAATTTCTGAGCAACAAACCCAAACAGTCAAAATGCCTAGCCACTCTCGCCTACATCGAAGACATCTCAAAAATGATCGCCAGACTACTCGGACCTCCTGGTATCATGGTAGCTCACAAACCCAACACACTAAAACCCAGCAGCTAATGTACTTAAAAGACCCTATACGAACAACAAGCAAAACAAGTGTCAATACCTTGCAATAACTGTAGCAAACACTACATTGGAGAAATAGGCAGAAAACTCACCACCAAGATATATGAACATTAAAAAGACATGACCCACTACCACTTGTATCCTTACAAACAGATAAGGAAGGACAGCATTTCAACTGGGACAACACATCCATCCTAGGCAAAAGTGAGGACTGCAGATGCTGGAGATGAGAGTCAAGACTAGAGTGGTGCTGGAAATGCACAGTAGGTCAGGCAGCATCTGAGGAGCAGGAAAATCGATGTTTCAGGCAAAAGCTCTTCAATTAGGAATGAGGCTGGAAGCCTCAGGGATAGAGAGATAAATGGGAGGGGTGGGGGGGAAGGTAGCTGGGAGTGCAGTAGGCGAATGGAGGAAGGGGTAAAGGTGATAGGACAGAGAGGAGGGTGAAGCAGATAAGTGGGAAGGAAGAATGACAGGTTGGACATGACATGAGGATGGTGCTGAGCTGGAAGTTTGGAACTGGTGCAAGGTGGGGGGAGGGGAAATGAGGAAACTGGTGAAGTCCACATTGATGCCTTAGGATTGAATGGTTCCGACCTGATGATGAGACATTCTTCCTCCAGGCATCAGGTGGTGAGGGAGTGGCGTTGGAGGAGGCCCAGGACCTGCATGTCCTCTGCACAATCGGGGGAGAATTGAAATATTCGGCCATGGAGCAGTGGGGTTGATTGTGCGGGTGGCCCAGAAACATTCCTGAAGCATTCTGCGAGGAGGCATCCAGGAGCAATGGATGCAAAAAATGACATTTGCAGAAGTGCAGATGAAACTTTGATGGTTGTGGAAGGCTCCTTTGGATGGAAGTGAGGGGGAGATGTGGGTGCAGGCTTTGCAATTCCTGAGGTGGCAGGGGAAGGTGCCAGGAGGCAAGGGTAGATTGTTGTGGGGGGGAAACCTGTGCAGGTAGTCAGAAGGGAATGGTCTTTGCGGAAAGCAGATAGAGGTGGGGAGGGAAATATATCCCTGGTGATGGGGTCTGTTTGTAGGTGGCAGAAATGTTGGCAGATGATGCAGTTTATATGGAGGTTGGTGGGGTGTAGGACCAGGGGCTTCTGTGCTTGTTGCGGTTGGAGGGGTGGATTATGAGGCAGAGGTGCGGGACATGGATGAGATGCATTGGAAGACATCTTCAACCAGGTGGGAGGGGAGATTATGGTCCTTAAAGAAGGAGGCCATCTGGTGTGTTCTGTGGTGGAACTGGTCCTCCTGGGAGCAGATACGGTAGAAGCAGAGGATATTGGGAATAGGGGATAGCATTTTTGCAGGAGGTAGGATGGGACGAGGTGTAATCCAGGTAGCTATGGAGTCGGTGGGTTTGTAGAAAATGTTGGCGTTGAGCTGGTCATCATTGATGGAAATGGAGAGGTCTAGGAAGGGGAGGGAGGTGTCAGAGATGGTCCATGTGAATTTAAGGTAGGGGTGGAATGTGTTGGTGAAATTGATGAACTGATCTACCTCCTCATGGGAGCACGATGTGGCGCCAATGCAGTCATCAATGTATGGAGGAAAAAATGGGGAGTGGTACCGGTGTAACCACAGAAGATGGACTGTTCTATGTAGCCAACAAAGAGACAGGCATAGCTGGGGCCCATGCAGGTGCCCATGGCTACCCCTTTCATCTGGAAAAAGCGGGAGAATTCGAAAGAGAAAGAGAAGTTGTTGAGGGTATCCTAGGACAAGCCAAACAGAGACATGCATGAGAATTCCTAGAAGCATGGCATTCCAACTGGAACCCTATCAACAAATACGTCAACTTGGACCCAATTTACCACCCTTTGAGGAAAAGTACAGGAAATGACATCGCTGCCGGAAATGACATTAACAACCCAATGAAACCTAAACACATCAACAGAAAGTAGGTCATAACACCTGTGCTTCAGCGGGACTCACAGATGTTACTTAGTATGGTGATGAAACATCTGAAAATGAACCTTGCAATTCAACGAGCAAACTTACATCCAGTGCAGAAGAAATTTACAAGGATGTTGCCTGGACTCAATGGTCTAAGTTATAGGGAGATATTGGACAAGTTAGGGCCTTTTATTCTTTAGAGCATAGAAGACTGAGAGAGGAATTCTCTAGATGTGTATTTCTCTGGTGGTGGGGTCTGACTGTGGGTGGCAGAAATGGCAGAGGATAATGCGTTGTATCTAGATATCGGTGGGCTGGAAGGTGAGGACCATGGGGGTTCTATTCTTGTTGCAGTTGGGAGGCACTGAAAGGGCTGGGGAGGGAAATGTATCTCTGGTGTTGGGGTATGACTGTAGGTGGCAGAAATGGCAGAGGATGATATGTTGTATCCAGAAATTGGTGGGGTAGAAGGTGAGAACCAGGAAGGTTCCATCCTTGTTTCGGTTGGAGAGATCTCTGACCTATCACCATCACCCCACCTTCATCTACCTTTCACATTCCTAGCTACCTTCCCTCAGTCCCATTCCCCTTCCATTTATCTCTCAGACCCCTTATCCTCTCCCCACCCCCCACCCACCCCATCTCCACATTCCTGATGAAGAGCTTATGTTCAAAATGTTGACTCCCCTCCTTCTCGGATGGCTGTGCTTTTCCAGCATCACACTTTTTGATATAAATGGGGTAGGTGCTGTCTTACGGACCAGGCCAAACACCTTCAAAACATTTCAGAAGGTATCCCAGACCCTAACTTTACATAGTTTTTTTTTAAGCAGGTGCAGAAGATATTCCAGGAGTAATACAGCTGGCCCAACCACTTAGTTTTAAACAAAACAGAATTTATTTGCAAGATTACCAAATGAAACACAAAAGGAAACAGAAAGTAGAATAACTTAACTATTTAAAAACTCAGAGCTGAAAATGTGTTGCTGGAAAATTGGAGCAGGTCAGGCAGCATCCAAGGAGCAGGAGAATCGACGTTTCGGGCATGAGCCCTTCTTCAGGAATGTTGACTCCTGAAGAAGAGCTCATGCCCGAAACATCAATTCTCCTGCTCCTTGGATGCTGCCTGACCTGCTGTGCTTTTCCAGCAATACATTTTCACCTCTGATCTTCAGCATCTGCAGTCCTCACTTTCTCCTATTTAAAAACTCAATCAACTCTGTCGAAACTCAATGAAGCTGTTCCAAATACTTGCAACATCCGCATAAACACCCCCTTGGCAAAAAATATAAAATCAAACACAAGTTCTTACAGGAGAGATGCCAAAGAGAGAGAGAGAGAATCAGCTTGGAGCTGTTTCTTTGACCAGCAGCCTAAAAAAAAAACTGGCTGCTTGCTAAAGCCAAACCAAAACAAAACCAGAGAAAAACTGAGCTGGGAGAACTGGCCACTCTCTTTTTATTGTACAAGTGTATTTTTTTAAAACGTGAAAGCTTTTGTGCATGAGGCGGTATCTGTTGACAATAACCAAAACCCATCCACATCAGACGCATTGGAATCTATGCATTTACAACCCCTCTGAAAGAAAACCAAGGACAACCTTCCATTGTTAAAGGAGCAGAATCATCACAGCAGGGAAATGGGATTAGCATAGAAGTACATTTCAGTTGGCATGGACCAGTTTGGGCCAAAGGGCCTGTCTCTGTGTTGTAGGACTCTATGACTCTAACATCTTTCCTGTAGCAAGGTAACTAAAACTGAACACAATACTCCAATTGTGGCCTCACCAATGTCCTTACAACTAAAACATAACTTCCCAACTTCTATACTCAATGCCTGGACTGATTAAGGCCAGTATGCCAAAAGCCTTCTTCACTGCCCTGTCTGCCTGTGATTCCACTTTTAGAGAACCGTGCACTTGAACGCCAAGGTCCCTCTGTTCCACTACACTTCTTAAGGCCCTACCAGTCACCATGAAACTCTTATTTTGATTTGATTTTCTAAAATGCAACACCTTATATTAAATCCATTTGCCATTTCTCAGCCCACGTCCCCAGCTGCTCAAGGTCCTGCTGCAATTTCTGATTACCTTCCACACTGTCTATGAGACTACCTATTTCAGTGTCACCAACAAACTTACTAATCATGCCTTGTACATTCTCATCCAAATCACTGATATAGATAACAAACAGCAATGGGCCTAGCACCAACCCTTTAGATACACCACTAGTCACAGGCCTCGAGCTTGAGAAGCATCTTTCACTATTACGCTCTACTTCCCAACATCAAGTCAATTATGTATCCAATTTGTCAGCTCCCCCTGGATTCCATGCAATCTAACCTTCCAGAGCAGCCTCCCATGTGGAATCTTACCAAATGCCTTACCGAAATCCATATAAAGCATTTAATTTCTGCTGCTTATTTCTGCATATTTTTTTTTACCAAACCTGCTAGTGTAGAAAGTTGTCAAAGGATACAGCAGGATATAGATCAGTTGCAGACATGGGCAGAGAAATAGCAGATAGACTTTAATCCATGTTTGTGTCAGGTGCTGCAGTTTGGGAGACTAAATGTGAAGGAAAAGTATGCAGATAATGGCAGGATCCTGAGCAGCATTGATGTACAGAGGTATCTTGTAGTTCAAGTCTGTAGCTCCCTGAAAATGGCCAAGCAAGTAGATAGGGTGGTGATGAATGTGTATGGCATGCTTGCCTTTACTGATCAGGGAATTGAGTACACGAGTCAATCCTGATGAAGGGTTTATGCCTAAAACTTCAATTCTCCTGCACCTCGGATGCTGCCTGACCTGCTGTGCTTTCCCAGTGCCACACTTTTGAACTGCATGAGTCAGGATGTCATGTTGCAGCTTTATCAGACTTTTGTTAGGGCACGCTTAAAATACTGCATTCAATTCTGGTTGACACATTACAGGAAGGATGTGACGGCTTTGGACCGGGTGCAGAAGAGGTTTACCAGGATGCTATTGGATTAGAGGGTATGAGCAATAAGGAGAGGTTGGAAAAACTCAAGTTGTTTTTCTGGAGCTGGGGAGGCTGAGGGAGACTTGAAAGAAGTCTATAAAATTATGAGATGCATAAATAGGTTTGATGGCCAGAATCTTTTTCCTAGAGTTGAAATCTAAAACTAGGGGGCATACATTTAAGAAGAGGGGGTGGGGGAGTTCAAAGGAGAGGTGAGGGGCAAGTTTCTCTACACAGAAAGTGGTAGCAGTGTGGAACGTACTGTCAGGGTTGATGGTGAAGGCAGATATAATAGGGATGTTTAAGCAGCTTTTAAATAAACACTTGAATATGCAAGGAATAGAGGGATACCAATGGCACGCAGAAGGGATTAGTTTAATTTGGCATCATGTTCATCACAACATCGTGGGCCATAGGGCCAGTTCGTGTGCTGTACAGTTCTATATCCTATGAACAAGACATTGGTAAGGCCACATTTAATGTAATGCATACAATTCTGGTTGCACTGCTGAATGAAGGATAAATGAAGGAAAGCATGCAAAACAGATTTACAAGGATGTTGACGAGACTAGAAAGTATGAGTTATAAGGAAAAGTTGGGTAGGCTGGGACTCTTTTTCATGGAATGTAGGAAGATGAAGGGTGACCATATAAAGATTTATAAAATCATAGGGAGCATTGTTAAGGTGAGTCACCAAGGGTTTTTCCCTAGGGTAGGAGAGTCTAGAACTAGAGAGCACAGGTTTAAGGTGAGAGTGAAAAGATTTAAAAGGGACCTGAGGGGCAATTTCCCCACATAGAGGGTGGTACGTATGTGGAACGAGCTGTCAGAGGAAGTGTTACAAGTGGGTACTATTACAACATCTAAAATACACAGAGAAAAAAGCTCTAAAAGGGATATGGGCCAAACATAGGCAAATGGACTGGTTCAGTCAGTCAACCTGATTAGCATGGACAAGTTGGTCCGGATAGCCTATATCCACGTTGTATGATTCTATGATTTTGTCACAGTTTGGTTATAACTTACATCTTCAATACCCAGTACATTGATTCTTTTGTTTTTTTTAAATTTTTCAAACTTCCCTTCAAATTTCTTTTGCGGATGTAGGTGTCACAGGCTGGCCAGCATTTATTGTCTGCCTTGGATGCCCTTGAGAAGGTCATGGTGAGCTGCCTTCTTGAATTGCAGCAATCCATGTGCTGTAGGTTCACAAATAATGTTCTTAGGGAGGGAGTTACAGGAATTAACCTATTGACAGTGAAGTAATTGCAATATGTTTCCAAATAAGGATGGTGAGTGGCTTGGAAGGAAACTTGTAGGTGATTCCCAAGTACTTGCTGCCCTTGTCCTTCTAGTTGGAAGCAGTTGTGGGTTTGGAAGGTGTTGATTAAGGAATTTTGGTGAATTTCTGCAGTACATTTTATAGGTAGTATACACAGCTAATACTGAGCATTGGTGGTGGAGGGAAGATGTTTGTGGATGAGGTGCCAATCTAGCAAACTGCTTTGACTTTGATGACATTAAGATCCTTGAGTGTAGTTAGAGTTGCACTCATCCAGGTAAGTGGGGAGTATTCTATTACTCGCCTGACTTGTACCTTATCAATTGTGCACAGGCTTTGTAGATTTAGAAGGTGAGCTACTCACTGCAGTATTCCCACCTTTGACCTGCTCTTGTAACCACTGTTCATGTGGTGAGTCCCTTTGAGTTTCTGGTCAATGGTCACCCCAAGGATGATGACAGTGGGAGATTCAGTGATACTAATACCATTGCTGAAAATGTGTTGCTGGAAAAGCTCAGCAGGTCAGGCAGCATCCAAGGAACAGGAGATTCGACGTTTCGGACATAAGCCCTTCTTCAGGCTTATGCCCGAAACGTCGACTCTCCTGTTCCTTGGATGCTGCCTGACCTGCTGCGTTTTTCCACCAACACATTTTCAGCTCTGATCTCCAGCATCTGCAGACCTCACTTTTTCCATACTAATACCATTGAATGTCAAGAGGCAGTGGTTAAATTGTTTCTTATTGGAGATGCACATTACCTGGCATTTGTGTGGCACAAATGTTACATACTACTTGTCAGCCCAAGCCTGGATATTGACCAGATGTTCCTGCATTTGAACATGGACTGCTTCAGTGTCTAAGGAGTCACAAATGGTCCAAACATTGTACGATCATCATCATGCATCTCCACTTTTGACCTTACGATGGAGGGAGCGTCATTGATGAAGCAGCTGAAACTGGTTGGGCCTAGGATACGGCTCTAAGGAACTCCTGCAGAGATATCCTGGAACTCAGGTAACTGACTTCCAATAACCACAACCATCTTTCTATGTGCCATGTATGAATCTGTCAGTTTGCTCCCTGATTCCTATTAATTCCAGTTTTGCTAGGAATCCTTGATGCTGCATTCTGTTGAATGCAACCTTGATGTTAAGGGCTGTCACTCTCACCTCATCTCTGGAATTCACTCTTTGTCCATGTGTGAACAAAGGCTGTAATGAGGTCAGCAGCTGAGTACTCCTGGCGGAACCCAAATCTGGCATTACTAAGCAGGTTTTTGCTGAGCATTAGCTGTTTGATAGCATTGTTGAAAACACCTTCCATCACTTTGCTGATGATCTAGACTAGACTCAGTAATTGACCAAGTTGGATTTGTTGTACATTTTATACACAGGACAAACCCAGGCAATTTTCCACATTGTCGGGTAGATGCCAAAGTTGCAGCTGCACTGGAACAGCTCAGCCAGGGGACTGGCAAATTCTGGAGTACAAATCTTCAGTACTATTGCCAGATTGTTATCACGGCCCATAGCCTTTGCAGTATCCAGTGCCTCAAACTCTTTCTTGATATCACATGGCCACAGCCAAGATTGCTGCCTGGGGATTGTGTTTGGGAAGCTTTTTGCTCATTGCGCTCTGAATTATTGTTCAGGATTCACTGCTTGGTTTTGGCGATTGGGAGGGTGGGGAAGCTAGATGGCAACCAAATTTGGACAAGTCTGGTGCTCTGTGGTCCATAGGAAGAGCTATTCAGCTCAACCATTGCAAATTTTTAATTTAAAACATCATAGTTACTCAGACAGGAAAACAGCTAGATCTACATACTTGCAAGAAATTTAGAATGGAGGCTGATTTGAATGAAATTATAAAATAACAAAGTGACCAGGATTGTATTTAGTTAGCCAAATTCTTTCAAATGACTGTACAGCAATGACCAGGGTCATGCTCTGAAGTAACAACAGAATGTTATGTTTAGACTGGATGTCATGCAACCTTTTAAGTCAGTGTGATTTCTTAACTAATTTTAACATATATAAGTCTAGGGGAATATTCCAGTTTTTTTTTCTCTCTGTAATTGGCATGGGTTTTTATACCTTTAGCTTCTCCCAGATTAAATGATCTGAGTGAATGAAGAATCTATATATCGGAATGAATAAATGTGTGAGCAGGATATCTGCTTTTTAATACTAATAGAGAGATGTTGCATCAACTCAATTATGTACTCAATAAACTCTCATTTTGATATGAATTATATTAATTTTCAAACCGTTTGACTTACCTGAGATTTATAAAGTGAATCAGTGAAAACACATGCATTGGATGGACTTGCATCTATTTTCCTCACTGTTACATCATCTGAATTCACTGTAATATTTAATAAACATAAAAAATGCATATGAATGCTTTGCTATGTAAAATTATATACTGCACAGGATTAAAATGTAATTCATTGGAATTTCCATTTGAATAACCACCCATTTTCTGGTAGGTTGGAAATAGTACATGTCGTAGACATGGTGCAATCATACCTACTCCCTTTAAAAAACTAGACTAAAGCTGCACCAGAATTATCTTTCAAAAGAATCACAGGTTTTTTTCAACATCTCCACTCTGCCAAATTTAATGTGCAATGCTCTCACTTCTGATTTGTTTCCTCAAAGTAGCTGACCTTTTTATAAATACTGATACAAGTTTTAAAGAATCGTAATAAATTCTACTACAGGAGAAAAGGGTGCTGATTGGTTGACCAGTCAACTTTGATTGCAATAAAGGATGTATCAGTGAAATAGTGGTCCCAAAATTACTGGATAATTAAAGAAATACACAGGGTTTGAATAATCCTCTTGTTAACAGAAATTGGTCCCTGAATATGAGTTTATTTCAGTTCTGGTAAAGATAACTGACCCATGTTATTATAGTGAATGCAACGAGGTCAGCCAGGTGGACCTCATAGAATATGAGTTCCCTGATTGGACCTGGTTAACAGCCCCAATCAGGGAGCCCTGGCTGACAGATATAAATAGGAGTGTCCGAAGTCCTGTTGATTCTGAGAGCTGGCTCTGAGGAAGCTGGACCAGTGTTGAGAACTATGCACTTTTTAAAAAAGGTGTTTTGGTGATGGAATACTGGCCTTTGTGGAGTTATTTATTGGCAATGAAAGAAAAGAAAACTCCTGAAGAAATTTGCTCGTAACAGTATTTTCTGAGTTGGGGTAAGCATTTCTGGCATCCTGCCTTTATTTGGAAAGTGTGACGCATTCAATCCTGCTCGTGAGGACTGCGTCCATGGTATATGGAAAAAATGTTATTATTTTCCAGGCAAATGACATTGGGCAGATTAAAAGCAAACAATTATTCTCCTAACAGCTTGTGGATCTGTAGCTTTTTCAGTTATTAGGAATCTAATGTTTTCTGAGGCACCAGGTAATAAAACCTTTCAAGAGTTGATGAATTTAGTTAAGGACTATTACAACCCCAAGCCTCCTCTAATTTTCAGACAGGGTGAAACAATATCACTAATGCCAATGCAGGGCACAAGGCTCCTCTAAGGGAAACACATGGTTTACTTCAAGAGATGAACTTTGGTGTCAAAACGACAAAAATGACCCTGCATGGGTAACAGGCAAGGTTGACTCAAGGTCAGGTCCTGTGACATACAATGTTCAGCTAGGCATGGGGGTCCTGAACAAGACCATGGGCCACGTGAAAGCTGCAAGCTCACAAATGAGATAGGAGCAAAATAGTCGGCCCCTCAGAACAGACTGAAAGACTGCCCGAACCCATGGGTTCTTCCCCCTCTGCCGAGCACTGAAGAAACCTTGGAGTCTGAGATGGATGGCAGATGTCACAGCCTCGAGACCCTTACCACCTGAAGTAGAGGATGAATTTCTTTGACACTCCAGGTGCAAAGCTACAGGCTAAAGTCCAGTGCACCCCAGCCCTATCCAAGGCTGAGTCAGAGGAGGTGGACCTGGTGCGAAAACCACCCCGGAGAGGTTACAAGAACAGCAAAAGGCTTATATGCCCTGACTTACAGGAGGAGGGTTGTAGTGATTGACCCCCTCCATGGCCCACTGCCTGGACCTGTTTAAGGCCAGTTTGGCCAGGCCCAGGAGCTGACCCACGAGGAGGTCTTCAGACCTGCCCTCTTTCCTCCGTACCAGACATATTCCTGTTTATATTTGTCAGCCAGGGTAACCTCATAGAATATGACTTCCCTGATTGGGGCTGTTAAACTGATCCAATCAAGGACTGCTGGCTGACAGATATAAACAGAAGTATGGGATTTGAGTTCTGAAGGAGGGAGGGCAGGTCTGAAGACTTCCTCGTGGGTCTGCTCCTGGGCCTGGCCAAACTGGCCATAAACAGGTCCAGGCAGTGGGCCGTGGAGGGGGTCATTAGGGCCGACTGCCTGCCCGTCTTCTGCGGTTACGTTAGGGCCCTGGTGTCCTTGGAGAAGAAGCACACAGTGTCCACCAACACCCTGGAGTTGTTCAGGGAGAGGTGGGCGCTGCAGGGAGTGGACTGCATCATTTCCCCCTCCAACTCTATTTTGATTTAGTCCCTGCCCTCCCCTTCACTGTTTGATCACACAGCATTGCTCTCTTTGATGTGAAGGGCACTGCTTGTCACTGGCCACTCAGGTGTTTTCCTATTTTTCCTGGTGGTGGAAATTAAATAAAGATTTGTGCACTTTGTGTCTCTCACTGTGTCTCACACCTGCACACACACCATGGATGCTGGGGAAAATAAGCACTACCGCAGTTAGGTGGTAGTGTGGGGGTTAAGAAAAAAAAGAAAAAAAAGGATCAGTGTGAAAAAAAATAAACAGAAGTTGCACACAGCATTGCCTTTTGTGACACTGCTTGTCACTGGCCACTCGGGTGTTTTTCCTATCTTCCTGGTGGTGGAAATTGAATTAAGATTCATGCACCTTGTGTCTCTCACTGTGTCTCACACCTGCACACACGCACACCATGGGTGCTGGGGAATAAGTAAAGCACTATCGCAGTTATAGCGAAGGAAAAAAAATATATAAACAGGAGTGGTATTGGACCTCAAGAACGAGACTTTGTGGAGTGCCTCAGAGATGGATTTTTAGAGCAGCTGGTGCTGGAGCCGACCAGGGAGAAGGCAATTCTAGATCGGGTATTGTGCAATGAACCAGAATTGGTCAGGGACCTCGAAGTGAAGGAGCCATTGGGAAGTAGTGACCATAATACAATAAGCTTCAATCTGTAATTTGAGAGGGAGAGGGTACAATCAGAAGTGACAATATTTCTGTTGAATAAAGGGAACTATGGAGCTATGAGGGAGGAACTGACCAAAGTTCAATGGTGCAATACCTTAGCAGGGATGACAGTGGAGGAACAATGGCGGATATTTCTGTGTATAATGCAGAAGTTGCAGGATCAGTTCATTCCAAAAAGGAAGAAAGATCCTTGGAGGAGGCATGGGTGGCTGTGGCTGACGAGGGAAGGTAAGAAACATATAAAGTTAAAAGAGAAAAAGTATAACATAGCAAAGGTAAGTGGGATAATGGAGGACTGGGAAACTTTTAAAGAACAACAGAGGATTATAAGAAGGAAATACGCAGAGAAAAAATGATGTACGAAGGTAAACTGGCCAATAATATAAAGGAGGATAGTAAAAGTTTTTTTAGGTATGTGAAAGGCAAAAAAATGGTTAAGACTAAAATTGGGCCCTTGAAGACAGAAACAGGGGAACAAAGAAATGGCAGAAGAATTGAATTGGTACTTCAGATCTGTGTTCACTGGGGAAGACACAAGCAATCTCCCTGAGGTAACAGTGGCTGAAGGACCTGGACTTAAGGGAATTTATATTTGCCAGGAATTGGTGTTGGGGAGACTGTTAGATCTGAAGGCTGATAGGTCCCCGGGGCCTGATGGTCTACATCCCAGGGTACTGAAGGAGGTGGCTCGAGAAATCGGGATGTGTTGGTGATTATTTTCCAGAGTTCGATAGATTCGGGATCAGTTCCTGCGGATCAGTTCCTGCTAATGTTGTACCACTTTTTAAGAAAGGTGGGAGAGAGAAAGCAGGAAATTATAGACCAGTTAGTCTGACCTCAGTGGTGAGAAAGATGCTGGAATTTATTATAAAGGATGAAATTATAACACATCTGGATAGTAGTAACAGGATTGGTCAGAGTCAGCATGGATTTATGAAGGGGAAATCATGCTTGATTAATCTTCTGGAATTTTTTGAGGATGTAACTCTTAAGATGAATGAGGGAGATCCAGTAGATGTAGTGTACCTGGACTTTCAGAAAGCTTTTGATAAAGTCCCACATAGGAGATTAATGAGCAAAATTAGGGCGCATGGTATTGGGGGCAAAGTACTAACTTGGATTGAAAGTTGGTTGGCTGATAGGAAACAAAGAGTAGTGATAAATGGCTCCATTTCAGAATGGCAGGCAGTGACCAGTGGGGTACCGCAGGGATCAGTACTGGGAATGCAGCTTTTTACAATATATGTTAATGATATAGGAGATGGTATTAGTAATAACATTAGCAAATTTGCTGTTGATACTAAGCTGGGTGGCAGGGTGAAATGTGATGAGGATGCTAGGAGATTACAGGGTGACCTGTACAAGTTAGGTGAGTGGTCAGATGCTTGGCAGATGCAATTTAACATGGATAAATGTATGGCTATCCACTTTGATGGCAAGAACTGGGAGGCAGATTACTACCTAAATGGAATCAATTTAGGTAAAGGGGCAGTACAGAGAGATCTGGGTATTCTTGTACACCAGTCAATGAAGGTAAGCATGCAGATACAGCAGGTAGTGAAGAAAACTAATAGTATGCTGGCCTTCATAACAAGAGGGATTGAGTATAGAAGCAAAGAGGTTCTTCTGCAGCTGTACAGGGCCCTGGTGAAACCACACCTGGAGTACTGTGTGCAGTTCTGGTCTCCAAATTTGAGGAAAGACATTCTGGCTATTGAGGGAGTGCAGTGTAGGTTCACTAGGTCAATTCCTTGAATGGCAGGATTACCTTACACTGAAAGACTGGAGTGGCTGGGCTTGTACACCCTTGAGTTTAGAATACTGAGAGGGGATCTGATTGAGACATATAAGATTATTAAAGGATTGGAGACTCTGGAGGCAGGAAACATGTTTCCGCTGATGGGTGAGTGCCAAACCAGAGGACACAGCTTAAAAATATGAGGTAGACCATTTAGGACAGAGATGAGGAAAAACTTCTTCACCCAGAGAGTGGTGGCTGTGTGGAATGCTCTGCCCCAGGGGGCAGTGGAGGCCCAGTCTCTGGATTCATTTAAGAAAGAGTTGGATAGAGCTCTCAAGGATTGTGAAATCAAGGGTTATGGAGATAAGGCAGGAACAGGATACTGATTAAGGATGATCAGCCATGATCATATTGAATGGTGGTGCAAGCTCAAAGGGCAGAATGGCTTACTCCTGCACCTATTGTCTATTGTCTATTAACTGGAGTGGGAAGGTCTAACATGGCAGTGTTGGCATCAAGTCAATGTTGGATGCTGACTGAGACTCAATTTGCCTGATCTGCATACTTCTGCCTTATGTTCATATCATCTACAGTAATGTTCTCATGACGATGTCATTCAGCACAAGTATGCACAAGAATTGACTAGAAACAATACAAATGCCAATTTGAGAATAAAATGGCAAATATGCCTAAACCAGAACCAAAGTTTGCAACTAGAAATTTTAAAATTGCATATATTTAAATTTAATGCCAACGGATTATATAAAGAGTTACCTAACTAAATCATAACTCAGTATAGTCAGTTCTGCTGTAACATGTGTTTCTTCAATACCACTTGGCTTTAATACGATTGAAGAATTTAGACTGTTATTTTTAGATTGTGAACTTTCCTTACCTGTATTGGCTATAAGGTGTTTTCTGCCCCGTTAGTTTAATGGGCGCGGCTATTGTGCGATTTTCTTGTAACACAAGATCACACAAGATAGGAACTATTGTAGGATATCAGAATTGACTACACTGATAAAACAGATTTACCTGAAATTGTGTGATTATTCTCTAACCACTGTACACCATCTTCCTGGTCATTGGAAACAAATGGGCTAATGTAATAATGTAAGGTGAAACAATTAGAAACATTCCAGGTTTTGCAGAACACTTATGCTGCAGATATGTTACAAAATATGCAGACATTAACTCATTACAAAAGACCAAGTGCAAATAAAAATGGGGCTATGCCCAAGTATAATCTGGAATATTGGTACTATATTTTGAAAGTTATCACTTTTCATTTTTGTAACCTATAATTGATACATAGAGTCATAGAGTTGTATAGAACTGAAACAAGCCCTTCAGCCCAACTTGTCCATGCCGACGAGATATCCTAAATTAATCTAGTCCCATTTGCCAACGCTTGGCCCATATCCCTCTAACCTTTTCTATTTGTGCATCCATCCACTTGCCTTTTAAATTGTAATTGTACCAGCCTCCACCACTTCTTCTGAATGATCATTCCATACATGCTCGACCAGAAAAAGGTGCCCCTTAGGTCCCTTTGAAATCCTTCCCCTTTCACCTTAAACCCATTCCCTCTAGTTTTGGACTCCCCCTGCCTTGGGAAAAAGATCTTGGATATTCACACTATCCATGCTCCTCATGATTTAATAAACCTGTAAAAGGTCACCCTTCAACTTTTGACACTGCCTGGAAAAGAGCCCAGTCTGTTCAAACTCTCCCTATAACTCAAACATTGCATCCCAGCAACATTCCTTGTAAATTTTTCTGCAATCTTTCAAGTTCAACATCTTTCCTATTAGCACGGAGACCAGAATTGAATGCAGTATTCCAAAAGTAGCCTAACCAATGTCTTGTACAGCTGCAACATGACCTCCCAACTCCTATACTCAATGACTAAGAAAGGCTAACTACCAAACGCCTTCTTCACTACCCTGTCTACCTGTGACACAACCTTCAAGGAGCAATGAACCTGCATCCCAAGGTCTCTTTGTTCAGCAACATACCCCAGGAACCTACATTAAGTGTATTAAGTCCTGCCCTGATATGCCTTACCAAAATGCAACACCTTACATTTATCTAAACTCCATTTGATCAGGGTCCCATTGTAGTCTGAGATATTCTTCTTCACTGTCCACTACACCACCAATTTTGGTGTCATCTGCAAACATACTAACCATTACTTCTATGTTTACATCCAATTCATTTATGTAAATGACAAAAAGCAGTGGACCCAGTACCGATCCTTGCTGCACATTGCTGGTCACAGGCCTCCAATCTGAAAAACATCTTTTCTTGTTTAATATGTGTCTACATGAAAAACAAATGACGCAAAATATTCAAAATTAGTTTGGCAAAACTTTGGATAAAATAGGTGGAAACTTGAACATTTGTTACCAATATTGAGGTTGTCCTGGGTTCTTAGTTGTTAATGACTTCTGAAACTTTTTCAGTTGTTGGATTCCACTTGATTCATCTCTCTACAAAATAATTTTTTAAATTATTGAAACAGATTATATTTTAAGTAGTCATTTTCTGCAGTCAGTCAGAATAATGATTGGAGTGAATCCAGCCAGCTGGAGTGCAGTTGGGATCCTATGATCTATCTAAGGTGGATGGTGGGCATAAGCAATGAGTCTAATGCTAGTTTTATAACAATCAATATGACAAACAGCAGGCTATCACTATATTGGGTCCTGCAACAATGTATGTACATCCAAAAACAGTTGCTTAATGTCAAATAGGAGGAAGTGAGGACTGCAGATGCTGGAGATTGGAGTCAGGAGTGATGCTGGAAAAGCATAGCCAGTCAGGCAGCATCCAAGGTGCAGGGGATTCGACATTTTGGGCATAAGCCTTTCATCATGTATGAGGCTGAGAGATAAATTGGAGGGGGGATGGGGCTGGGGGTAAGGTAGCTGGGAATGCGATAGGTAGGTGAAGGTGGGTATGAAGGTGATATGTCAGAGAAGAGGGTGAAGCGGATTAGTGGGAAGGAAGATGGACAGGTAGGACAGGTCAAAAGGCAGTGGGATAAGGTGGGGGAGGGAAAATGAGGACATTGGTGAAATCCACATTGATCCCATGTGGTTGGAGGGTCCCAAGGTGAAAGATGAGGTATTCTTCCTCCAGGCAAAGGTTTGGCGATGGAGGAGGCCCAGGATCTGCATGTCCTTGGCAGAGTGGTGTTGCTTTGTGCATGTGTCCTGGAGATGTTCTCTGAAGCATTCCACAAGTAGGTGTCCTGTCTCCCCAGTATAGAGGAGACTGCATCAGGAGCAATGAATGCAGTAAACGATGTGTGTGAAAGTGCAGGTAAATCTCTGATGGATGTGGAAGGCTCCTTTGGGGCCTTGGACGGAGGTTAGTGGGGAGGGTTGGGCTCAGGTTTTGCAATTCTTGCGGAGGCAGGGGACGGTGCTAGGATGAGAGAGTGGGTTTGTGGGGGAGTGTGGACCTGACAAGAGAGTCGCAGAGGGAATGGTCTTTACGGAACGCAGATAGGGGTGGTAAGATATAATGGGAGGACAACATTCTCTCCCATCACAGGATCTCTCCCCACTCCTGTCCCTACAGAACAGCATAGTGCTTCTACAAACTGAAACACATCACAGGACGATTATAAAGCAAAATTAGATTTCTGACTGATATTTGGCCAGCTGACAAAAAGAAGTTTGTCCAGTAGACTGGGTTTCAAGGGAAACTTAAAGGAAGCAAGCAAGGTAGAGAGGTGAACAGTTTAGGGATGGAGTTCAGAGTGTAGGGCTAAGCAGTTGAAGGCAGAACCATCAATGATGCAAGAATGAAAGTTAGGGATGTATTTTAAAACTTTTTGAGCCTGCAGAAAATTAGAGACAGACAAGATAAGGCCATTGAAAATGGATAAATAATTTGAAAGTTGAAGAACAGTTTAGCTGGGAGCCAATGTACTACATCAAGTAAAGGGGTGATAAGTGTGAGTAAGGACGGGGAGAGCAGAGGTTTGTATTTTTTACAAGGTGGGAAAGCAGTCAGGAGTAAAGTGGAATAGTAAACTCAAGAAGTATCAAAGGCATAACTGAGGATTCAACAGTAGCTGAGCTGAGGTGAACAAAGTCAAGTAATATTATGATGGTAGAAATTAATGGCGATTTGTGATCAGAAGCTTATGGGGTTAATTATTATGTCAAAATTGGGAACTGGATGGTTTAGTTATCAGATAGATGCTACAAACAGGGACAGAGTTGGTAGCAAGGAAATGGAGTTCGGAGGGGAATGGAAAATAATGTGTGAAATTTAATATAGATGACAGGTGTCTCAAACATTGTTTGAGAACTGGCAAAAAGCCAGTATTGCTTCCTTTGAGATTGGCAACTGATTTGGTGGACGAATCAGACACTAAATTGGTCACTGACAGAATCTTCCTGGATCAAGGACTTTGATGGCAGAAACCTCAAGCTGTCAAACAAGGAGAGACCAGCATTTCTCCTCTGGAGGTAGGACTACTGCGTCCACCAGAGGACCAAGATCAGTAAGGACCCAAGCTGCAGATGAGTGAGGGCAGGATGCAGGTAATGAGGATGGAGCCACTGATTGGAAGGACAGGAAGGTCAGATTAAAAGGAGAAACAGTGCCTCTCAAGTGCACCTTCTTCCTCCCAAGTGTTCTGTCCTTCAATCAGGTAGGGAGTGATGAGGCTACTCATTTGTTTGCAGGCTAAGGCCAATATATATATGACCAGATTTTGCTTGTCAAGATTTCCAGAATGGTGATTCCACTGGCTACCAGCACCAGCTGGATGAGGCCTTTAAGTAGGCATTAGTTGGCTTCTTAAGACATTGGCATCAGGATGGGAAGGCCATTTATAACACTTTGCATTCACCTTCCCATTCTGGACTTGATTGGGGCAGAGGGTGGAAAGTGAGGTCCATAACCTGCATCCTCTAAACTCCACTTTCAAGCTCACTTTGATGGCACCTGATGGCTTCATCTAAAATGAGATGCAGGTTATCAACTACTGTCACCAACAATAGGCCTTTGACCCTAGAGAAAAATTAGAAGCTCCAACCTTACAAATGAAGTGAACCTTACAGAATAATCATCTGATGATTATTCTGACAAGGACCTAATGCAAGTGATCAGAGATAAAGCAATGCTGCTGGATAAATTCCAAATGCACCCTCAGAACAAAGTCAACATACACAGTCAGGTACTGAAGAAATTTTAGCAGGCTTGAGGTGGAGATCATTGACTGATGATACAAACAGGAAAGGAGGTAGAACATTACAAGTAAAAGAAAATAGCTGAATTGCAGTATTTGTTACTTTTTTTTTGGTCAAACATTTCCTCCACTCTCCAAAGTGACTTCAATCAGATCAACTATGATCTTATCATAGCCATGGACACTCGTATGGGCCACAGCTATGCCTGTCTCTTTGTTGGCTACGTAGAACAGTCGACCTTCCGTAATTACACCTGCACCACTCCCCACCTCTTCCTACGCTACATTGATGACTGCATTGGCACCACCACATGCTCCCACGAGGAGGTTGAGCAATTCATCAACTTCACCAACACATTCCACCCTGACCTTAAATTTACCTGGACCATCTCTGACACCTCCCTCCCCTTCCTGGACCTCTCCATCTCCATTAATGATGACCGACTTGACACTGACATCTTTTACAAACCCACCGACTCCCACAGCTACCTGGATTACACCTCTTCCCACCCTACATCCTGCAAAAATGCCATCCCGTATTCCCAATTCGTCCGCCTCTGCTGTATCTGCTCCCAGGAGGACCTCCCAGGAGGACCAGTTCCACCACAGAATACACCTGATGGCCTCCTTCTTTAGAGACCGCAATTTCCCTTCCCAAGTGGTTAAAGATGCCCTCCAACGCATCTCGTCCACATCCCGCACCTCCGCCCTCAGACCCCACTCCTCCAACTGTAACAAGGACAGAACACCCCTGGTGCTCACCTTCCAACTGACCAACCTTCGCATAAACCAAATCATCCGCCGACATTTCCGCCACCTCCAAAAAGACCCCACCACCAGGGATATATTTCCCTCCCCACCCCTTTCCGTCTTCCGCAAAGACCGTTCCCTCTGTGACTACCTGGTCAGGTACACGCTCCCCCGACACCCACCCTCCCACCCTGGCACCTTCCCCTGCCACCGGAGGAATTGCAAAACCTGCGCCCACACCTCCTCCCTCACCTCCATCCAAGGCCCTAAAGGAGCCTTCCACATCCACCATCAAAGTTTTATCTGCACATCCACCAATATCATTTACTGTATCCGTTGCTCTCGATGCGGTCTCCTCTACATTGGGGAGACTGGACGCCTCCTAGCAGAGCGCTTTAGGGAACATCCCTGGGACACCCACACCAATCAACCACATCGCTCTGTGGCCCAACATTTCAACTCCCCTTCCCACTCTGCCGAGGGTATGGAGGTCCTGGGCCTCCTTCACCGCCGCTCCCTCACCACCAGACGGCTTGGGAAAGGACGCATCATCTTCCGCCTCGGAGCACTTCAACCCCAGGGCATCAATGTGGACTTCAACAGTTTCCTCATTTCCCCTTCCCCTATCTTACCCCAGTTCCAAACTTCCAGCTCAGCACTGTCCCCATGACTTGTCCTACCTGCCTATCTTCTTTTCCACCTATCCACTCCACCCTCCCCCCACAACCTATCACCTTCATCCCCTCCCCCACTCACCTATTGTACTCTATGCTACTTTCTCCCCACCCCCACCCTCCTCTCACTTATCTCTCCACCCTTCAGGCTCTCTGCCTGTATTCCTGATGAAGGGCTTTTGCCCGAAATGTCAATTTTCCAGCTCCTCGGATGCTGCCTGACCTGCTGTACTTTTCCAGCACCACTCTAATCTAGACTCTGGTTTCCAGCATCTACAGTCATTGTTTTTACCTACTTGATCTTATCAAATACCAGAGAAGGGTCAAGGGGCCAAATGGCCACTCCTATTTGTAATTTGTATATTCATATAAAAATGTTTGAATTACTTTAACAGGTTTAGCCTGAACTAGAAAAAAATTGAGACAGACAATTTGTGAAGTTGCTTTCATGCCAGATTTCCAAGTTCAAAGCAGTGTTTCCTCGAAAATGTAGTTGATGTGCTAAGTCCTTCTATTTCAGTGTGGGGTTGTTTAAAAATGCCCATGCAGACATCCTATTTCTCAGAAAATAAAGCATGTATGGCATCTTTTAAATTACCACATGGCTGTGCACACACATAGTTCAACAGGAACATTGGTTGGAAGTTCTTAGTAATAATCTGAGGAACACAGAAATATTTTAAAATGTTTGCATTTTCTTGTGGATATGCAATTTCATTTGCAGGCTATCTAATAGGAAAATATTTTATGAGATCCACTGAAAAGAGGGTCAGCAACTAAAAACAACTGATTTAAGACCACTAACAAAGAACCATCAGGGAGATGAGATATTTTTATACAAGTTATTATGACCCAGCATTTTCTAAGGGAACAAATAAATACTTCAAAAATAAAAGGTCATGGGGTTGTGGAGAAAGAGAGGGCCAGTGGGTCTACTGAAAGAACCAGCAAAGACATGGTGACATGAATACCCTCCACTGATGTAGGATTTAAAATTAAATCTTAAATCACATGAAACTTTAAAACACAAATCTTCTTTTCACTCTATTGGCTTGAGGCATCACAGCAAAGTCTTATTTAGATATCATCTTTATATTATCTCTCAGCAGATTCTTTTTCTCTTTTTGACCCACTGACTGTTAAAATTTAGCTTCATACTCTAAAGATTATTGAAATGTTAATTCAGCCAAAAATAAGATTTTAAACAAACTAAATCAGGAAGTTATAAAGGTTCATTGCCTTACTATAGAAACATCTTTTGAAGTTGAAGCAGCAATTTTTGACAGAGACTTCTCCTGGTTTGCACAGAATTCCATTGGAACATTATCTTCAGCTACCTAAAAGAATTAAAAGTCCTAATTTTGTGATGAGAAATCACACAATTACATCTGACTATTAAAAAGTTGCTATTAAAATACCATTTTTGATAAATCTGTACAATCAAAAATAAAGCATTTTTCCTAAGATAAATATACATTTGCAGAATGTAATTTGCCTTAAAAATCTATTCTGTTCTTCCCATCTTAATTAAAGGCCTTGTTAGTATCCTGATCCAGTTTATCGTAATTTCCATAATGTACACAGTTAATGAAAATAAAAGGTGAAAGGCATTATTTTTCATTCTTTCACTTAATTTTAGTCATAACTGCCATCTCAGATAATGACACTGCATGTGATATATAGAATAGGTTAGTAGCAGGATTTGCATATTTGAGATGTGAAGCACAACTATGCAGGCACCAGAGTTAGGAAAAAGGATAGTGTAAGTGCCAAGTCAGCAGATGATGTGATTAGATACTCATTCTGCTGCAGAGAAGTCAGATGTAGACTTTTAAAGGACAACCTACAGAAGGCAGATGAGTGTTCCACTGTCCAATTGCTTGGTGTACAAAGAAATCTACTAGAAAGCCTACATTAGCATCAAAAGACATGAAGCACAAACTTGGCACAGGTTTCAGCTTCCAGCTTGAAGCCCGATTTTTTTCACCTTGGAACAGGTGAACACCTCCATTTTACATCTGTGCATCCAACATTCATTGTCCATCTCAGCATTTAATCCTTAGATGTCCTTGAAAAGGCATTGGTGAGGTGATTCTTCTTGAATCATTGCAGTCCATTTAAGTTTAGGTACCCCCATAATGCTGTTAAGAAGGGAGTTCCAGCAGCACTAAAAGTACAATGATATACACCAAATCAGGATGGGGGTGATGCCATTGTGGTATTGTCACTGCACTAGTAATTCAGTGACCCAGATAATGTTCTGGTTACACGGGATTGAACCATACCACAGCTGATGGTAGAACTTTAATGAAAGAAATTCTGGATTAGTGGTGCTGGAAGAACACAGCAGTTCAGGCAGCATCCAAGGAGCGGTAAAATCGACGTTTCAGGCAAAAGCCCTTCATCAGGAATACAGGCAGAGAGCCTGAAGGGTGGAGAGATAAGCTAGAGGAGGGTGAGGGTGGGGAGAAAGTAGCATAGAGTACAATAGGTGAGTGGGGGAGGGGATGAAGGTGATAGGTCAGGGAGGAGGTTGGAGTGGGAACGCCTCATCTTCCACCTCGGAACACTTCAACCCCAGGGTATCAATGTGGACTTCAACAGTTTCCTCATTTCCCCTTCCCCCCACCTCACCCTAGTTCCAAATTTCTAGCTCAGCACTGTCCCCATGACTTGTCCTACCTGCCTATCTTCTTTTCCACCTATCCACTCCACACTCCTCCCATACCTATCACCTTCATCCCCTCCCCCATTCACCTATTGTACTCTATGCTACTTACTCCCCACCCCCACCCTCCTCTAGCTTATCTCTCCACCCTTCAGGCTCTCTGCCTGTATTCCTGATGAAGGGCTTTTGCCCGAAATGTCAATTTTACTGCTCCTCGGATGCTGCCTGAACTGCTGTGCTCTTCCAGCACCACTAATCCAGAATCTGGTTTCCAGCATCTGCAGTCATTGTTTTTACCTTTAATAAAAGAAAGCATACTTCTTGCTAGTTTGCCCTTGTAGTTTAGTTTGTCTGTCTTCTTTTATCTTTTTAGTTTACCTTTGCTGAATTCGGAATTTATCCCTATCTTTGGGGCTATCACTGATTTTGGCCTCCTATGCTTTTTCTTTCAACTTAATATTCTTCTTAACTTCTTTGGTTAGCTATAGTTGGTTTATCCATTTCTTAGAATTGTTCCTCCTTACTAAGACTACATTAATATTTTCTCCAAAAGAACACCTGAAATGCTGAAATATCCCATTGTGAATCAGGCAGTTGCTTAATGGAGTCAGAACTTTCTGTCTTCTTGCAGTTTGACAGCCTTTGTGCTTCCATCCTATCACTCAGCCAATAACCATAATGTTGACAGTCACCCAGCCAGTTCAAACTAATGAACATTAAGGCAGAGGTGCTTTAGGTGCTGCCAGGCTAGGTTTAGAGTTACAAATCAGGTGGCTTTTCGGACACACCTTAAGGTGAGCAGTGTTCCACCAACCATGCCGATGACGACAGGGAAGCACCTTCAGGAGAAATAAGACAGGCACAGGGACTAAGCAAATTCACTAGGGGTTTTTTGTGCCATGATACAAGTTCTAAATTTGAGCTGGAAAGTATAAGATTTGTATTTGCTTCGGTTTTGTGGAAAATGTTTGATGGTCAGTGATAGGACAAGTTTGCACTCTGGGACTGTTCATGAATTGGGGTTGAGATTATGAGCACCATTTCTTCACATAAAAACTGTCTCCCTTTGATGCTCGAAATGCATGGCTGTAGTGAGGGAAATCACCCCTGAAATGCGGCACGGTGGCACAGTGATTAGCACTGCTGCCTCACAGTGCCAGAGACCCAGGTTCAATTCCCACCTTAGGCGACCCATTATGTGGAGTTTGCACATTCTCCCCGTATCTGCGTGGGTTTCCTCCGGGTGCTCCGGTTTCCTCCCACAGTCCAAAAATGTGCAGGTTAGGTGAATTGGCCATGCTAAATTGCCCGTAGTGTTAGGCGAAGGGGTAAATGTAGGGGAATAGGTGTGGGTGGGTTGCGCTTCGGCGGGTCGGTGTGGACTTGTTGGGCCGAAGGGCCTGTTTCCACACTGCAAGTAATCTAATCTAACAAAAAAAATGCCTAAATCTCCTGGAAAAGTCAATCACTGGGAAAGTAATCAGAGAGGCAAAAGTGAGGATTGCAGATGTTGGTGATTAGAGTCAAGAGTGTGGTGGTGGAAAAGCACAGCAGGTCCGATAACATCCAAGGACCAGGAGAATTGGCATTTCAGGTAAAAGCCCTCCATCAGGAATGGTAATCAGAGAAACAACATTCCTTTAAAGATAAAGATCTTACCAGAGCCTGGGATCAGGGGCAGGAACAAAAGCAGAAAACGGAGGTCAAGAACTGGGGAGGGGGAGGCCAAGAGAAAAAGGTGGAAGGGCAAAAGCCCAGGACCAACAGACTGCAGCTATGTTGAAGCTGGGAGTCGATTAATCCACATATTTGCCTGTGGTATTTGAAGGGGGTGGGGGGGGGGGGGACATCAGAGAGACCACAGGGATGGTTGGAGGGGGTGGTGTGAGAGGGAGGCTGAAGTGTCATGACATGATGGTGGCATGGTGGCTCAGTGGTTAGCATTGCTACATCACAGCACCAGGGATCTGTGCTCAATTCCAGCTTCGGGTGACTGCGTGGAGTTTGCATGTTGTCCCCACGTCTGTGTGGGTTTCCTCTCACAGTCCAAAGATGCACAGGTTCGGTAATTGGCCATGATAAATTGTCTGGTAATATCCAGGGATGTATAGTTTAGGTGGATCAGCCATGGTAAGTGCAGGTTTACAGGAATAGGATTGGGGATAGACCTGGGTGAAATGCTTTTCAGAAAGGTCGGTGCAGACTCAAATTGACTGAATAAGTTCTTGCTACACTGTAGGGATTCTATGATTACAATACATTATTAAAGCTAAAATAATAAAGTGCCCATTGAAAATTAAAAATTAGCCTTTGAGAAATCCTTAGGTCCTCTAAAAAGAAAAACTGATTTTGTGCCCCGCCTCCCTTCCTTTTTTGCCTTCCTCTCATGCTTCTCTATCCTGGCATTTCATGGCAAGGGTTATTTCCTCATGATGCATTCCCTCATGATGACAAGGTTGTACACTATCGCAGATTACAACGGGATCTTGATCAGATGGGTCAATGGGCTGAGTAGTGGCAGATGGAGTTTAATTTAGATAAATGCGAGGTGCTGCATTTTGGGAAAGTAAATCTTAGCAGGACTTATACACTTAATGGTAAGGTCCGAGGGAGTGTTGCTGAAGAAAGAGATCTTGAAGTGTAGGTTCATAGCTCCTTGTAAATGGAGAAGAAGGCATTTGGTATGCTTTCCTTTATTGGACAGAGTATTGAGTACAGGAGTTGGGTGGTCATGTTGCGGCATACAGGACATTGGTTAGGCCACGTTTGGAACACTGCATGCAATTCTGGTCTCCTTCCTATCAGAATGATGTTGTGAAACTTGAAAGGGTTCAGAAAAGATTTACAAGGATGTTGCCAGGGTTGGAGGATTTGAGCTATAGGAAAAGGTAGAATAGGCTGGGGCTATTTTCCCTACAGCATCAGAGACTGAGGGGTGACCTTATAGAGGTTTATAAAATCATGAGGGGCATGGATAGGATAAACAGATCAAGTCTTTTCCCTGGGCTGGGGGAATCCGGAACTAGAGGGCATGGGTTTAAGATGAGAGGGGAAAGATATAAAAGAGACCTAAGATGCAACTTTTTCACACAAAGGGTGGTACGTGTATGGAATGAGCGGCCAGAGGAAGTAGTGCGGGCTAGTACAATTGCAACATTTAAAAGGCATCTGATGGGTCTATGAATAGGAAGGGTTTGGAGGGATATGGGCCGGGTGCTGGCAGGTGGGGACGAGACTGGATTGGGATACCTGGTCCGCATGGACGAGTTAGACCGAAGGGTCTGTTTCCATGCTATACATCTCTATGACTCTATGACTCTACATCCTGAGACTTGCTCGGTTGAGTACTACAGGATTCCTTCAAAACAATCCAAATAGCAAAAATATTGCTTGAAGATACCATTGTCTGCTTTGTAAAAGTTTTGAAAATTCTGTAAAATTATATCTGAAGGTTGTAGGTTTAAAGTAGCTTGTTTTCTTTGCAGAATGACTATAAGACAAATTCGGAATACATAAAACTCATGATACACAGTACAGCTTATAATGAAGAGAACTAGTGAACCTGTGAGCTTATCTTAATCCATCACCAATACCACTTGAGCAACAATTTCACATATTTTTAATATTACCTCACATTCCTTTTGTACCAAGTTAAGTTGTGTAACCAAAATATTATTTGCTTGCAGACTCTTGTGCTTTTCACTTTCTGAGACACAAAATGTAGTTTAAAAGTCAATTAGTTATTTGAAATTATTTACTAAGGTTATTTTTCTCAGTAATCAATAGTCCCCAGAAAACTTGAAGATACAATAGGTTCATTATTTTATTGTAATTTAAACGTCTGCATTTCCAATCCAGAAATCATGGTATTTATCTCCACAAACAGTTGATAAAATGAAATGTCCCATGAGATGTCAAAGGTTAATAAAATTAAGGAAGAGACAAAGTTGTTTTTACTAAGTTAATCTCTGACAGGGTATTGACCGTGCTTCTGCTTGCTGTTGCCACTCTCTTAGATGTTAAAGTTTGAATGCTTACCTCATCTTCAGAAATTACTGCATGTGAAAACACAATTTGATACATATATGATCTACTGCTTGAATTATCTAATGGTTAAATAGTGCTTATAGTGGCTTTCGGCAGGATGTTACTCATGCCCCCCTACACATTAACAGCACAGAAGTGGAACAATTGGAGAGTGTCAAGCTCATGGGAGTGGTCATCAACAACAAGCTTTCTTGGACTCTTAATGTGGATATACTGGTTACAAAGGCCCAATAATGTCTCTTCTTCCTCAGGCAGCTGAGAAATTTTAGTATGACGGCAAATATCCTTGCCAACGTTTAGAAGTGTGCTATCGAGAGCATTCTGTTTGAATGTATCATTCAAGATCGGAGACAGTTATTGAGAATGGTGAAATCAGCCTGGACAATCACAAAGGCCAACCTCCCATCTATAGAATCCATCTACCAGGCCCACATCAAGGAAAGGGCACTAGCATTCTCAAAGATTCATCTCACCCTGGCAATGCTTTACTACAACCTCTCCCATCAATGAGAAGATTCAGAAGCCTGAACACATGCACCAGCCGGTTTTGAAACTGTTTCTACCCTACTGTTGTCAGAATACTGAATGGACTCACAAGTTCTTAGCATTCGCCTGTACCTGTGTTCTAGTTTTTGCCACTGTTTACCTATCATTTACTTACCTATGCTATTTAACTATGCGACCTGCCTGTATTGCTCACAAGACAAAGCTTTTCACTGTGTCTCAGTGCACGTGACAATAAATTCAGTTCAAATCAATTATACAGCAGCAATTCAAGTTTGTAACAGAGGAGATGCACACGGCTCAACAGTTGGTAAAGCTTCTCCAGAAAGTTTTGATCAAAAGAAGACTGGTAAAGTAGAAAAATGATCAGGAAGAAGGGTCCCGGGTTTTCAGATGCAACAGTGGAGGCCTTAGACCTTAAAAAGGTCTTACACCTTAAAAAGATGTACTCTGTTTCCACAGCTGGGTGAAAGAAAACATTCTGGAGTTTGGCTTCAAAGATCTCGGAATTTTGGCGACCTCCCAGATGGTCAAAGTCAGGAAATAAGTCTCCAAATAGCATCTCCCATACTAAGTAAAGTAAAGTAAAACTGCCATAGAGCCAGAGGACCTCTTATCAGAGAGTGATGACTGGTGGTTGTTTAACCTGAAGGTCACCTCAGAGCAGGCAAGGTTGAGAACTGGGACTTCCATAGTAACCTTTACTGTCTAGGAAGTGAAACCACACTGTTGACATCACTCTTTATTGCAAACCAGCCAACTGAGTTAACTGACCCCTTATCACCTAACTACCACACTATCACATTACTCAATTCACAAGATTCCCAGCACTCACACATCAGCATTCAGGACTCAGATCTATCATTGAAGGACTTCACCTTAAATTGTGAATGCTGCCAACTCATTTCCAGCTCTCACATTGTCTACATACCAACCAGCTACTCAGCTATGAAGGCACATCACCCAGACATTTTGCTAAGCATAGTGACACCCTTCTTTCACTTTTACAGCAAGGTGATACACAGTCTCATGAACAGCAGTGAACAGTCTGGACAAAACATGTCTGTATTTTCTGAACCATTTATAGAGAAAGGTACTCCATTTTATGGATCCAGTAGTAGCTGGAACCATCACATCTGATGTTCCTGCCTTGTGCTAGTTCTCAAATTCTACTTGATTTTCATCCTGCTTTCTGAGCATCAATTAAGGAAGTCATGCCAAAATTCTCGAATTAATTATTCGCATTTTTTAAGAGAGCTATCATAACATCTGCTTGTAGAATTTCATTGATCGCTGGAGATGGATTTTGTTTTGCCATTGAGGTAGTCACAACACATGCTGGAAAAGTATCTGGAACTTCTTGTAGCTATTTTGTCTCTTCAGCCTCAGTCAGATTTTCTGTGATTATACACAAAAAGTTGTAATTTCATTCCTGCTAAATTATTTCTGAGAAATAAATCACTCTGTCCATGGGAATTTCTTCACTACTCTGACTACCGCTGATCAAGCCAACAAGTAACACTCAATTGGACTTTGTAAAATGGAACCGGGATACTTTTGCTACTTCTATTTAATAACATTTTGGTTTTTGTTGAACTCTATGGAGGGAAAACTAAATCTCTTTTGGCAAAAGAACTTGATTAGCCCCTGTGTCCCTTAAAATTGCCTTGGATGCATTATTTGTAGAAAAAAACATTATTTCCCTTTAGACAAAGTACGTAGTATTTCTCATCAATCCCATTGACTTCTTCTGCACTCACAGTAGTACTTACATCCAAGTTTATAGGTGTAGATTAATCCACGGAATTTTCTTTGAGTTCCCTTTTCAGTCTAATTTTTACCCTGTAAGTCCCATTGGTTTCTATCGCAACTTTCAGCATTCTGAATAAATGTGTCTACTTTATTACAATGAAAACACTGATGCCAACAATTTTCACCTCTACCATTAATACTTTTGTTTTTGACCTCCAAAGCAAGTTTGGCATTCCCAGCTATCTGCTCTTTACGTGTCCACTTGGCTTCCTTTCATTCTCCCACTTTCTTTAAGGGGACAATGCAGAAAGGTTTTGCTTTATGGATTAACTTACAATCATCAGTCATTGTTGTTCCTTGTCTAGCAGTAGTAAACCTTCAATCTTCAACATGAGATTTTACAAAAGAAAGGAGTGAGTTTTTAAATTCTTCTAAAGGACTAAACATGCAATTATAAATTCTAATGCATTTATCCATCAGTCAAAATTATTTTGCTCAATCATTCCAAATTCAAGATAGGTTTGCCCAGACAGTTTCCTTAAATTCTGAAACCATGTCTCAGACAATAGCTCATGTGCACCCAGTATAGCTCTTTTTACAGTATCAGAATCCCTAGAAGCTTCTTCTGAAAATGAAGCATAAATTTCCTATTTTCTACTCATCAATGTGCCTTGCATGCACAACATCCAGTGGTCTTTTGGCCAATTAGTCTGTCTTAAATTTTTCTCAAAGCATGAAACAAATGTCCCCGTCCTTTTCTGAAATTGTGGTAAAGTCTGTACAAATTTACTGGACTTTAGATTATGGCTAGGATTATATTCAAAAGAGGCCTCCTCCAATTCTGGGTTCTCTTGTTTTAACTGACACTTCAGACCTAAATTCTTTTTCCTTCTCTCTCTCTCTCTCTCTCTTTTGCATCTCTATTTCTAGCTTCTTATATTTCATCTTCCATCCTTTTCATTCCCAAAGTCCTTTGTAACTTCTTATGCTTCTCTGCTCTTCTCTTAATTTTTTCTCCCTTTAATTTTTACTCATGCTCATACTCTTCAATCAGACTTTCATATGAACTGATTCTGTTTCACTGGTTGAATACCTGGTCTCTCCCATATTTCTATTAAACCCAAAAGCTGTGCTCGCCCTTTGATGATGTCTATTTCTTAATGCTAGCATGCATTTCTATTCCCAATTTACCATACTTGAAAATTCATTAACTTGGCTTTTATCATTTTTCTATGTTTGTCATTGAAATCTTGCAGGAACCCTTTAGTAGTTTTCAGTGCAATTTCTTTTCATTGTATAGATCCTGATGCTTCCTTTAATCCTTTAGCACTTGCTATTAACACCTAAATTCTTATTGTCTCTGTATCAAAATAATCTGGGGTGAGCCCACAATCTGAGTTCAACAACCCCCATATGATTGTGCACTGATGTTTAAGACCCACCAGTAGTTCTGACAAAAATTGAATACTCAATTAACAATCTGTCTCTGAGTGAAGTTTGCCCTGAACACAAACCCATAGTGGCACTGGGTCTCAAATGTCTCACCCCCTCCACAACCACCTCCCTACTATTGTCTGAAGACAGTAACTGTACAAACAAAACTCACAATGCAGCAACACCTTCCACAGGTTTAAAGAATTTCCCATTTTGGTCCATAATCCGAAATAATGGAAAATAAAATAAATTTAACAATTTATTGCTTTACAAAACAAGCAGTGAAGAAGCATGGAGAAAGTGAGGACTGCAGATGCTGGAGATCAGAGCTTAAAAATGTGTTGCTGGAAAAGTGCAGCAGGTCAGGCAGCATCAACGGAGTAGGAGAATCAATGTTTCGGGCACAAGCTCTTCTTCAGGAATGAAGAAGCGTGACCTTTTAATCCATTGCCTGCAGTCACTGCTCATACACTAGCATTGAATTTCAGGGTTAAATGGTAATATAGATGCAACATCAGTTATGCTGAGTCACCAAGCATGAGTGAGTTGCAACTGCCTATGGGGAAAGAATGAAATCCACTGTAGATCTCTGATGGAAAATTCCAATTTCTCCATTGTGTGTAAACCTGTTCATCTCTCTCATTCATTTTCCAATCAGGAAACATGCTACATCCCTTCAACCAAATAACCAAGATGATGTCACCAGTGCCAGGATGGTGCAGCCTGAAGTAGAACTTCAAGTTCCAAACTGCTAGAGGGAATTTTACAAAGCCATTTGCAATCTCCCCCATGAAATACAGCCACCTTCCATCAGCTATACTAAACAAGTAGCACTGCATAAGAACACAGGGTCAGGCAAAAACATCTGCAAGTAAGCACAGGGAAAACCATGAAAATGAATAGGTCAGTTTCCCGGTTGTATTTTCAGAGTCTGTGGTGGGCATCATTGATTAGTTCTTGGAGCATTCTGCGGCCGTTTTGTTCTGTGAAATTTCTGGCTTGAAGTGTTTTTATCGGCGGTTTATATTGGAGACATTTTGGCAGTACGTGTTTTCTTAAACATTCATGCAGGAAGTACAGTTGTTCGCGGGTGGAACTCTCTTGGATGGCATTCCTTTCCCATCTTCGGGCAAGTTGTATCATGTTGTGCCCATAGGTTTTTGCAAGGTTTGTGAAGATTTGTAGCTCAGGTTGAGGTTTAGGGTGTAGGTTTGCTCGCTGAGCTGTAGGTTTGATATCCAGATGTTTCTGTATATGTTACTCTGTTCATTGTCTTTTAGTTTAGGAGTATGACCAAGAAGATGTGAAGATGCAGGAGCTGAAGGATTGAAAAGTGGGAAGTTGTGAAACAATGATTGGAGGATGCAATTTCAAAAGAACCAGAGTTTGAGTAGTCACTTACAATTAGCCTTTTTGGATATAAGGGTCCTGGATATTTCCTTGAAGTGCCTTCTGAAAGCCTGGTAACAAAGGGTGTCCCCTTACGGGAGTAACATTCTGCAGCATGCAGTAAATCATCACAAATTTGAGACATATTCCAGTTAAGTACTGGTGAGTTCCCCTAATCCCCCACCATCATCTTGATATTAGCCCTGTGTTTCAGTATGCTAATAATTTGTGCCATGACATTCCTGCTGGTAGCATGGAGCTGATTGTAGAAAATCATTCATGCACATTTGGATGGTGGGTAAGAGTCATCAGGTAAATTTGTAGTAGGTAAGCTCATTAACAAGAAGCAATCCTTTGTTTCATTATGGT
The DNA here is from genome assembly GCF_020745735.1 of Hemiscyllium ocellatum. Lineage (NCBI taxonomy): Eukaryota > Metazoa > Chordata > Chondrichthyes > Orectolobiformes > Hemiscylliidae > Hemiscyllium > Hemiscyllium ocellatum. The sequence continues at coordinate 87,010,628 of NC_083408.1, forward strand.
GGATAAATTATTGCTGAGTAAACTGACTGACATAGGACAAAAGCGTTGTGGCTGCTATATTCTGGGTACAGACATATCTCAACTGCACATTCATGGAGTGGTAGCCCTTGTAATTGGAGTATTTCTCTGCTTTAATTTGTGGAATTTGCAGAGCTATATGTGTGCAGCTGATGGCTCTCTGCACCACTAGCACAGCAAATTTCCATCATCCATCTGGCAAAATAACAGATTTTTGTCCAGGTGCACAATGGATTTTTAAAGATGATGTGGGTACAGGGATGCTGGTGAATTTTGGTATATCTGCTGGGTTAGCACTTAAAGAAGATGCATAAGATTGGACAAGAAAACTTACTAGGCCTCATGGCGAATATCCTCCAATAAACTCAACACATCAGAAACAGTGTGATTCAGATCCAAACTGGGTTCTAGGGATTGCTTCCATATCTACTGTGATTGAATACTTACATGGCAAACACAGAATTGAGATCATGATTTGGAGATGCTGGAGTGTTGGACTGGGGTGTACAAAGTTAAAAATCACCTGATGAAGGAGCGTTGCTCCGAAAGCTAGTGTGCTTCCAATTAAACTTGTTGGACTATAACCTGGTGTTGTGTGATTTTTAACAGAATTGAGACTGAGGCTTCCAGGAGTGAAACGATGTCCTGACTCTCATTGATCTTATCTGAAAGATAATACCTTTGACAACAGAATATACCCTCAATGTAACACTTAAATATCAGCTGAGATTATGTGTTAAAGCCAGAAGGAAAAACTGAACACACAATAGGCAAGAATGCAACCACATATCCAAGACTAACATTTAATCTGCAAAGATTAAGGTCTGCAAAAGTAATGCAAAGGGAAAATGAAAGATTAGTGGAAACTTAAAGGATTGCAAAAATAGCATTTATTAGCTGTATATACCATTGCTTTGGGGATTCCAAAAATCTCCTGTGGAAGTTTGTGCTTAAGTTTGCAATGGGCCTGAAATACAGATCTGTATCCTAGTCTAATGGATCCCCTAATGCCAGTAATTCACCCCCTTCATCTGAAGGCAATATATTATGTTGATTTCTTTTGCAATGTCACAGGATGTTGCTGGGTACAAAGATAAAAAAAACAATTATAACTCATGAAAAAGTTTAATACTTCCCTTAGTGTGGAAAAGCATCATCTTAACTATCAACTCAGAAATTATTCTCAACAAATACATTGATCCATCTGCTACCTGAGTGGCTAACGTATCTTTCAAAACTAATCTTACAAACAGCAAATGATAAAATTCTGAAATTGATAAAAAAGAAAAACACAGAAGACACTAAATATAACTTCACATAAGTGAAAAGCATACCTGCTTCTGTCTGTGACTGCTGTCTTACAAGTTTGAATGGTTTCAAAGTTCGTATTGATCTCTGACTAACTATCCCATGTCTCTGAGATTGCGTTTGTTCAGTACTCGGTGCAGTATTCATAATAATCTGGTATTCATGCTGTTGTTCATTGCTGCAAACAGATTTTGTATGCAGTTACATTAGACTTAACTACTAGGTAAAGTCATCATTATCTCATTAGAAAAAGTAAACTCATGGTGATTTAACCTGAGGGTCAGTAAAATAACTCCACAGAGGCTGGTATCCCATCACCAAATCACTTTTATTTACATGTGGAAAGGCCTTGACATTGGTCCAGCTCTCACAGAGCCAGCTCTGGATGTCAGAATATCTAACACTTCTTTTTTTTTATTCTTTTTTAAATTTTTTTTTGTTATTTGTCAAAGTGACCAGAACGTCTGACACTCTTGCTCATCTTTTATTTTACCCCCACACTACTGCAACACTTCTCTTTTTTTTTACATGGGGAGTCCTTTACACAGATCCAGCTTCCTCAGAGCCAGCTCTCAGAGTGAACAGAACCCCTGACACCCCTGTTTTTTTTTCTTTTTTTTAAACCCCACACTACCGCCTAACTGCGGTAGTGCTTATTTATTCCCCAGCACCCATGGTGTGTGTGTGTGTGCAGGCGTGAGACACAGTGAGAGACACAAGGTGCATGCATCTTTATTCAATCTCCACCACCAGGAAGATAGGAAAACACCTGAGTGGCCAGTGACAAGCACTGCCCTTCACACCAAAGGGCAATGCTGTGTGATCAAACAGTGAAGGGGAGGGCAGGGACTAAATCAAAATAGATTTGGAGGGGGAAATGATGCACTCCACTCCCTGCAGCACCCACCTCTCCCTGAACAACTCCAGGGTGTTGGTGGAGACCGTGTGCTCCTTCTCCAAGGACACCCGGGATCTAACGTAACCGCGGAAAAAGGGCAGGCAGTCAGCCCTAAAGACCCCCTCCACGGCCCGCTGCCTGGACCTGTTTATGGCCAGTTTGGCCAAACACTTCTCTTTATATCTGTCAACCAGGGCTCGTTGATTGGACCAGATTAACAGTCCCAATCAGGAAACACATATTCTATGAGGTCTACTGGCTGACCTCACTATAGCCACCATGCCACAGACAACGGGAAAGATTGTGAAGGTGGGACCTTCATGGTACGTGTTGAATATGGGACTTATTTGGGAGACATCATCAGAAACAGAGCATTTAGACAGCTTCAGTTAATTTGTGTCAACATGGATTTGTGAAGAAGGGTAGGTCATATCTGACTAATTTTGTTGAATAACTTGAGGTCACAAGCATGGTGAATAGTAAAATGTCTACCAATTTTGTTCAGAAAACATTGGCTAAGACTTGGCACAACATATTATCAAAAATAACAGCACATAACACTTGAGGTAGCTTTGGGACAGAGGATGCCAATTAGTTTAACACAAACATTCTGAGAGCTGTGATAAAGTGGATGAATTTGGACTACGCTAACAATGTAAAATAGCATGGAAAATACTGCCAAGATGTTTAAAAGTAAACAAGTAAAGGTGACAGTGAGAAGAAGCATTTGAACTCATTTCATGAGCATTAGTAGAAAGAAGATCAGAAACTGAAAAATCACCAATCAAGTCATAGTTTCCACTGCTAACATAGTCAAATTTCATCAACCAAGATTCTTTCTAATATAACAGGGAAAGCCACAGCGGCCAGGTCTCTGGCACTGAGCCTGGCTCTGAGGCTCAGAAGGGAATGGGGGAGAATAGAAGAGCGATAGTGATAGGAGATTCAATGGTTAGAGGAAATTGTGCGTTCGCGAACAAAATTCCCGGATGTTATGTTACCGCCCGAGTGCTACGGTCAGGGATGTCTTGGATTGAGTCCACAGGATTCTTAAGGGGGAGGGTGAGCAGTCAGAAGTTGTGAGATACATCAGTACCAATGACATAGCTAAGAAAAGGGATGAGGACCTGAAAAGTGAATTAGGGAGTTAGGTTGGAAGCTAAAAGGCAGGACGAGCAGAGTAAAAATCTCAGGATTGCTACCGGTACCATGGGTTAGTGAGGCTAGGAACAGGGACTGATTGCAGCTGAACACGTGGCTGCTGAGCTGGTGTAGGAGGGAGGGTTTCAGATATGTGGCTCATTAGAATATTTTCTGGGACGTATACAAGGAAGACAGATTGCACCTAAACTGGAGGGGAACCAATATCCTGGGTAGGAGATTTGCTGGAGCTCTTCGAGGGGGTTCAAACTCAGATTGGCTGGGTGATGGGAACCAGATCGGTAAACAGGCATATACAGTGTGCAGAGAGTCTGTGATGAACGAGAGAAAGTTGATAGGGCAAAGTTGCAGTCAGTATGATGGGTTGAAGTGTGTCTATTTTAATGCAAGAGGGGTCAGGAACAAGGGTGATGAACTTAGAGCATGGGTCAGTACTTGGAGCTATGATGTTGTGGCCATTACGGAGACTTGGATATCATAGGGGCAGGAATGGTTGTTAGATGCTCTGGACTTTAGATGTTTCAAAAGGAATAGGGAAGGCGGTAAAAGAGGTGGGGGAGTGGCATTGCTAATCAGGGATAGTATAACAGCTGCAGAAAGGGAGGTCATCAAAGAGTATTTGTCTACTGAGTCATTATGGGTGGAAGTCAGAAACAGGGAAGGTGCAGTCACTTTACTGGGAATTTTCTATAGACCTCCCAATAGCAACAGAGACATGGAGGAGCAGATTGGGAGGTAGGTTTTGGAAATTTGCAGAAATAACAGTATTGTTGTTATGGGCGACTTCAATTTCCCTATTATTGATTGGAATCTCCTTAGTGCATATAGTTTGGATGGAGGTTTTGTCAAGTGTATCCTGACTCAATGAAGAAGGGCTTATGCCCAAAACATTGATTCTCCTGCTCCTTGGATGCTGTCTGACGTGCTGCGCTTTTTCAGCAACACATTTTTCACCTCCTCAATGGGTAGATAGGGCAACTAGGGGGAATGCCATATTGGATTTTGTGCTTGGCAACAAACCAGGTCAGGTGTCAGATCTCTCAGTAGGAGACCATTTCAGGTGATAGTGATCACAACTCCCTGACCTTTATGGAGAGGGATAGGAGCTGATGGTATGGGAAAGTTGTAAATGGGGGTGAGGGGGGGGGGGGGGGGGTGAGAGAATTACAATGCCATTAGGCAGGAACTGTGGAGCATAAATTAGGAACAGAAATTCACAGGGAAATGCATGACAGAAATGTGGAGGTTGATTAGGGAGCACTTGCTGCGAGTGCTAAATAGGTTTGTCCCACTGAGGCAAGGAAGGGACGATAGGGTGAATGAACCTTGGATGACAAGAGATGTGGAACATCTAGTCAAGAGAAAGAAGGAAGTTTACTTAAGGTTGAGGAGCTAGGATCAGACAAGACTCTAGAGGGTTACAAGGTAGCCAGCAAGGAACTGAACAAGGGACATAGGAGAGCTAGAAGGGGGAAATAAACAAGCTTTGTGGGTAGGTTCAAGGAAAACCTATGTACAGCACAAGAGGATGGCCAGAGTGAGGGTACGGCTGATCAGGAATAGTGGAGGAAACTTGTGCCTGAGTCAGAGGAATTAGGGGAGGTCCATAATGAATATTCTGCTTCAGTATTCATAAGTGAGAGGGATCTTTTCGTTTGTGAGGACAGCGTGACACAGGCTGATATGCTTGAACAGGTTGATGTTAAGAAGGCAGATGTGCTGGAAATTTTGAAATACATGAGAATAGATAAGTCCCCTGGGCCAGAAGATATGCCCAAGGTTACTAAGGGAAGCGAGGAAAGATTTGCTGCACCTTTGGCGATGATCTTTGCATCCTCACTGTCCACTGGAGTAGTACCAGATGATGGAGGGTGGCAATATTCCCTTGTTCAAGAAAAGGAATAGGAATAACCCTGGGAATTATAGACCAGTTTTACATCAGTGGTGGGCAAATTATTGGAGAGGTTAATGAGAGACAGGATTTATAATTATTTGGAAAAGCATCGTTTGATTAGAGACAGTCAGCATGGCTTTTACAAAGGCAGGTTATGCCTCACAAGACTTATTGAATCTTTGAAGGTGTGACACATTGAAGGTAGCTTTCTTGAAATGCTGCAGTCCATGTGTTGTAGGTTGATTCACAATTCCCTTTAGGTAGGCAATTCCAGAATTTTGACATAGTAACAATGAAAGAACAATGATAGATTTCCAAATCAGAATGGTAAATGGCCAGGAAGAGAAAGTTGCAGGTGGAGGTGTTCCCATGTATCTGCTGACCTTGTCCTTCTAGATGGAAGTGGTTATGGGTTTGGAAGATGTTCTCTAAGGATCTTTGATGAATTTTTGCACTGCATTCTGTAGATAGTATACACTGCTGCTACTGGACATCAGTGGTGGAAGGAATGGGTGTTTGTAGATGTGGTGCCTATCAAGCAGGCTGTTTTAACCTGGATGGTGTCAAGCTCCTTGAGTGTTGTTGGAGCTACAACCATTCAGGCAAGTGAGGAGTATTCCATCATACTCCTGACTTATGCCTTGTAGATGAAGGGCAGGTTTTGGGGAGTCAGGAACTGAGCTATTCACTGCAGTATTCTTAGCCTCTGACCTGCTCTTGTAGCCACTGTGTTGATGTGGTGAGTCCAATTGAATTTCTGTTAAATGGTAACCCAAGAATGTTGATATTGGGGGACTCAGTGATGGTGGTGAGATTGTTTGTATTGGAGATTGGAACTGCCTTTTTCATTTGTGTTCTGTGAAAGTTACTTGCCACTTGTCAGCCCAAGCCTAGATATTGTCCAGGTCTAGATGCACTTTTTCACTTCCAATTAGATGAGGTAAAACTCGTATTTATTGTCCATTCCCATTTGTCCTGGAGCTGGGGGTGGTGACCTTCCTTCTTTAATTCCTTTCGTTGGGACGAACAGAGCATTGAAATGGTAATACAATTTCAACCCAGGATGGCATATAACTAAGAGGGAAATTTGCAGAACACATAAGTCAGGATTAAGAAAAAAGAAACTTATAGTAGATAACAAGGATTCAACATGGCACAGAGTCCCCAGAGGAGAATAAAATCTGCCACGGGCTAGGGGAGTGTGGAACTTGGAAAATAAGTCAGGAAAGCTGAGAGAATCAGAAAGCCTTCGTAGGTACAATAAAGGAAAATCTTTAAGGAGTTTTTGAAATAAAGAAACAGCAAGAGAATAATTAGGGAAATTAGGACAAAAGTAATCTGCATGTCAATCGAGAAGATGCGGGCACCGTCCTTAAGGAATACTTTGTGTCGGTCTTCACAATGGAAAAGGTTGACTCAGGTACAGGTTTCAAGGTGAAAGATTGTGAAACAACAGAATAAATTAATAAAGAGAGAGGGGAGGTACAGGTATATTTATGAGCCTTAAAAGTGGAAAAATATACTGGCTTGGATATGATGTAAGCCAGGCTGCTGAGGAAGGCAAGAGCTATGGCAGTCATTTTCAAATCAGAGGACTGCTAATATTGTCCTGTTATTAAAAATGGGAAGACATGAACCAGAGAATGATAGGCCAGTCAGCCTAACTTCTGTGGTGGGGATGTTATTAGAAATATTCTGATGGGTAGAATATAATTGCACTTGCAGAGACACAAATTCATCATGATCGTCAGCTCGGATTTAGAACATAAAACAGTGCAGCACAGTACAGGCCATTTAGCCCACAATGTTGTGCCGATCTTTTTTCTTAATCTAAGATCAACCTAACCTATACACCCCTCAATTTAGTGCCGTCCATGTGCTTGTCCAGCAGTTGCTTAAATGTCTTTAGTGTCTCTGACTCTACGACCACCGCTAGCAGTGCATTCCACGCATCCACCACTCTTTGCATAAAGAACCTACCTCTGACATCTCCCCATACCTTCCTCCAATCACCTTATAAATATGATCCTTCATGACAGCCATTTCTGCCATGAGGAAAAGTCTCTGGCTATCTACTCTATTTATCCATCTCATTACCTTGTACACCTCTAGTAAAAAATGAGGTCTGCAGATGCTGGAGATCACAGCTGCAAATGTGTTGCTGGTCAAAGCACAGCAGGCCAGGCAGCATCTCAGGAATAGAGAATTCGACGTTTCGAGCATAAGCCCTTCATCAGGATTAGCCTGCTTGGCTCTCTCTCTTATTCCTGATGAAGGGCTTATGCTCGAAACGTCGAATTCTCTATTCCTGAGATGCTGCCTGGCCTGCTGTGCTTTGACCAGCAACACATTTGCAGCCTTGTACACCTCTATCAAGTCACCTTCCTTCCTTCGTCTCTCCAGTGTGAAAAGCCCTAGCTCACTCAATCTCTCTTCATAAGACATGTTCTTCTATCCAGGAAACATCCTGGTAAATCTCCTCTGCACCCTCTAAAGCATCTACATCCTTCCTATAAGGAGGTGACCAGAACTGGACCCAATATTCCAAGTGTAGTCTAACCAGGGTTTTATACAGCTGCAGCAAAACTTCTCGGTTCTTAAACTCAATCACCCGTTAATGAAAGCCAAAGCACCATACACCTTCTTAACAACCCGATCAACTTTGGTGAGAACTTTGATGGATTTATGTATGTGGACCCAAAGATGCCGCTGTTCCTCATCACTGCCAAGAATCCTGTCTTTAACCGAGTATTCAGCATTCAAATTCGACCTTCCAAAATGAATCACTCTGTACCTATCCAGGTTGAACACCATCTACAACTTCTCAGCCCAGCCCTGCATCCTGTCACTGTCTTGTAGCCTATAACAGCCCTCAACACTATCTACAACACCAATGACCTTTATGTCTTTGGCAAACTTACTAACCCACACTTTCACTTCTTCATCCAAATCATTTATAAAAACTACAAACAACACAGGCCCAGGAACAGATCCCTGCAGGACTCTGACCTCCAGGCAGAATACTTTCCATCCACTACCACTTGCTGTCTTCTTTCAGCCAGCCAATTCTGTATCCAGACAGCTAAATTTCCCTGTATCCCATACCTCCTAACTTTCTGAATGACCCTACCATGGGGAACTTTATCAAATGCCTTAATGAAATCAATATACACCACATCCACTGCTCAACCTTTGTCAACTTGTCGCGTCACATTTTTAAAGAACTCAATAAGGCTTGTGAGGCATGATCTGCCTCTCACAAAGCCATGCTGACTATCTTTAATCAAACTATGTTTTTCCAAATAGCCATCAATCCTATCTCTTGGAATCCTCTCCAGTAATTTGCTTGCTGCAGATGTAAGACTGATTGGCTTGTAATTCCCAGGGACTTCCCTATTCCCTTTCTTCAACAGAGGAAAAACATTCGCCTCCCTCCAATCATCCAGTATTACAAACGTGGAGAATGAGGATGCAAAGATCATCACCAGAGGTGCAGCAATCTCATTCCTCACTTCCCATTGTAACCTTGGATATATCTGGTCTGGTTGTGGGGACTTATCTATCTTGATGCTTCCCAGAACTTCCAGCACCTAAACAGATTGATATTAAAGTGTAAGCCTATCAACCTGGTCCATGGTATTTGCACTATCTATTGAATACTGAAGCAAAAAACTCATTTAAGACTTCCACTAACTATTCAGACTCCACGTACAAGTTCTCTCCATTACCTCTGATTAGTCCTACCCTCTCTCTGATCATTCTCTTGTTCCTCACCTAAGTGTAGAACGTCTTTGGGTTTTCCCTAATCCTTTCTGCCAAGGCTTTCTCGTGACTCCTCCTGGCTCTATTCAGTCCATTTCTGAGATCTTTCCTAGCCACCTTGTAATCTTCTAAAGCTATGCCAGATCCTTGCTTCCACAACCTTTAGTAAGTTTCCTTCTTCCTCTTGATGAGAAGCTCCTCTTCTCTTGTCATACAAGGCTGCTTCACCTTACCACTCCTTGCCTGTCTCAGTGGGACAGTTATCCAACACACGCAACAAGTGCTCCATAAAGAGCCTCCACATTTCTGTTGTATATTTTTCGTAGAATATAACTGTTCCCAATTTATACTCCACAGCTCCTGTCTAATAGTAATATACTATCCCCTCCCTCAGTTAAATACCTTCCCATACTGTCTGTTCCTATCCCTCTCTATAGCTATGGTAAAGGTGAGGCAGTTGTGGTCACTTTCACCAAAATGATCTCCCACTGAGAGATCTGACACCTGGCCTGGCTCATTGCCTAGCACCAAATCCAATATCACCTCCACCCTAGTCAGCCTATCTACATATTGAGTTAGGCATCCTTCCTGGCCACACCTAACAAAATCGGCTCCATCCAGGCCATCTGCACTAAGGAGTTCCCAAACAATATTAGGGAAGTTGAAGTCACCCATAACAACAACTCTGTTACATCTGCACCATTCAGAGATCTGCTGTCTAATCCGTTCTTCCATCTCTGTGCTGCTATTGGGGGGGTCAAAAGAAAACACCCAATAAAGTGACTGAACCTTTCCTGTTACTGACTTCCACCCATACTGATTTAGTTGACAAACCCTCCTCAACAACCGCCTTTTCTGCAGCTGTAATGCACTGTCTAATTAACAATGCTATGCTCCCTCCTCTTTTACCTCCTCACCACCCCCCCACCCCCACCCCCATTCTTTTTAAAAGATTTAAACCCTGGAACAGCCAGCAACCATTCCTGCCCCTGTAAAATCCATATTTCCATAATAGCTACAACATTATAGTTCCAAGTATTGATCCATGCTCTAAGTTCATTACACTTATTCCTGACACTTCTTGCATTGAAACAGACACACTTTAACCTATCCCTTTGCCTATCAACCGTGGATCCTTCCTGACAGACTCTCCGAATTCTATTTCTGCCTGTTCAACAACTACCTTCTCTGATGTGTAGATCTGGATCCCATCCCCCTGTCAAGCTAGTTTAACCCTTTTCGAAGTGCTCCATCAAAATTCCCCCCAGGACATTGGTGCCTCTCCATTTGAGTGCGACCCATCCTTTACGTACAAGTCCCACTTTCCCCAGAAGGTACCCCAATGATCCACATACCTGAAGCCCTCCATCCTGCAACAGCATTATAGCCATGTCTTTTGTGGCACTCGCTCCCTGTTCCTCACCTCACTACCTCACTAGCATGAAGCACCAGTAGTAATCCTGAGATTACTACTCTGCTTGTCCTGCTTTTTTAGCTTCCAACCTAACTCCCTGAAATCACTTTTTAGATCCTCACCCCTTTTCCTAGCTATGTCATTGGTGCCAATGTGCGCTCCAACTTCACCACAACCCCCCCCTTTCAGAATCTTGTAGACTCGATCAGAGACATCCTGGACCCTGGCACCTGGGCGGCAACATACCTTCCAGGAGTCCCGTTTGCGACACAGAATCTCCTGTCCCTTCCTGTAACTATTGAGATTCCTACTATTAGCACTTTTCTATTCTTCTCCCCTTCTCTTCTGAGCCATAGAGCCAGTCTCAGTGCCAGAGACCTGGCCACTATGGCTTTCCCCTGATAGATTGACCTCCCCAACAATATCCAAAATGGTATACTTATTATTGAGGGGAAAGGCCACAGGTGATCCCTATACTGTTTGCCTGTTCCCTTTCCATCCCTGATTGCAACCCATCTACCTTTTTCTTCTACCTGCCGTGAGATTACCACCCTAATGGTAGTCCTCTCTATTAGCCCCTCTGCCTTCTGTTAAGGAACGTTTGTGTTTGACAAGACTGGTCAGTAAGATTAGATTAGTGGGATCCGGGGACAGATAAACAATTGGATACAAAATTGGCTTGATGGTAGAAGACAGATGTTGATGGTAGAGTATTGTTCTTCAGACGAGAGGCTTTTGACCAGAGGTCTACCACAAGGATTGCTTCTGGGTCCACTGTTGTTTGTCATTTATATCAACAATTTAGTTGCGAACTAGAGAAGGTATGTTTTGAAAGTTTGTGAATGACACCAAAATTGGTAATATCATGGACTGTGAAGAAGGTCATCTCAGAGCATGACGAGATCTTGAAATGATGGGACAATGGGCCAAGAAGTGGCAGATGGAGTTTAAGTTAGATGAATGTGAGGTATTGCATTTTGGTGAAACAAGCCAGAGTAATGGTAGGGCCCAGGATAGTGTTGTTGAACAGAAGGAGCTGGGGTACAGTTTATTGTTCCTTGAAAGTGGAGTCATAGACAGACAGAGTGGCGAAGAAGGTGTTTGGCACACTTTCCTTCATTGGTCAGAGCTGAGTATATAGATGAACCTCGATTATCCAAAGGACACAGATGCAGAGTATTTTGTTCGGTTAATTGAATTCTGATTAATCAAATGCCAGGTAACATAGTTAGCCAAGCATCGGGACCTTCTGATCTTGCTGGATAATCTGATATTCGGATAATTGAATACCGGATAATCAAGGTTCCTCTGTAGAATTGGGGACATCATGTTTCAGCTGTACAAGGTATTAGTGAGGCTACTTTTAGAATACTATGTAGTTTCCAGAATCCTGCCATTCCGGTTGTTCATTTGCATGGGAACATGCCTGTCCTGCACTCTAAACAACTGGTCCCAATCCACATTCTCCAAGTCTTGCCTAATTCAATTATATTTGGCTTTTCCCCAGTTTAACACCTTCATCTGAGGTCCACTCTTGTCCTTGTCCATAAGTATCCAAACATTAATGGAATTATGGTCACTATTCCCAAAATGCTCCCCCATTGAAACTTTGATCACTTGGCTGGGCTCATTTCCCAATACCAGACCCAATACAGAACCCTCCCTTGATTGGATTACCTATATACTGTTTCAAAAAGCCCTCCTGGACACACCTAACAAATTGCTCCCAATCCAAACTCCAGCATTAAGACAGTCCCAGTCCCTCACTCTCTCGGCGGAGCAGGTAACGGCTGTCTGGTGGTGTTTTTTGAAGTCGCGGGTATAGTCCAGTTAGTGTTTTTTAACAGTTAAAATTTAAAGTTTTTTTAAGCGCCTAGCGGACCCGGAAGCTGGTGTCGCGCTAGGTTACCTGGGAAGGGTTTTTTTTCTTATATAAGCGCGCAGGTGAGGAACCCGAGGCACTACAGGGGTAGAGCCTCCCACCCGCCCTCCTCCTCTAACCTAATAATAAGACCCGTTGTGGTAAGCAGGTAAGTGCTGCATTTTGCTTGTTTGTTTCTTTAGATCTAGTTTTTAAAGTTTACCTTTTAGAGGGATGGCAGCGAAGGCAGTGCAATGTTCCTCTTGCAACATGTATTAGGTGAGGGAAGCCATTAGCGTCCCTGCTGATTACACTTGCAAGAAGTGCACCCAACTCCAGCTCCTCCAAGACCGTGTTAGGGAACTGGAGCTGGAGTTGGATGAACTCCAGATCATTCGGGAGGCAGAGGTGGTCATAGATCAGAGCTTTAGGGAAGTAGTTACTCCGGAAGTTATAGAGAGATGGGTGACAGTGAGGGGGAGTGGGAGGAAGCAGCCAGTGCAGGAACCCCCTGCGGTCATTCCCCTCAAGAACAAGTATCGTTTTGGATACTTGTGGGGGGGATGACTTACCAGGGGTAAGCAACGAGGTTCAGGCCTCTGGCACGGAGCCTGGCCCCGTTGCTCAGAAGGGAAGGGTGGAGAAAGGTAGAGCGATAGTTCTTGGGGACTCAATAGTGAGGGGCACAGATAGGCGGTTTTGTGGGGGCGACAGAGACTCACGATTGGTATGTTGCCTCCCAGGTGCAAGGGTACGTGATGTCTCTGATCGTGTTTTCCGGGTCCTTAAGGGGGAGGGGGAGCAGCCTCAGATCGTGGTCCACGTTGGCACCAATGACATAGGTAGGAAGAGGGGTGAGGATGTCAGGCAGGCTTTCAGGGAGCTAGGTTGGAAGCTCAGAGCTAGAACGAACAGAGTTGTTGTCTCTGGTTTGTTACCCGTGCCACGTGATAGAGAGTCGAGGAATAGGGAGAGAGAACAGTTAAATGCGTGGCTACAGGAATGGTGCAGGAGGGAGGGATTCCGGTTTCTGGACAACTGGGGTTCTTTCTGGGGAAGGTGGGACCTCTATAAACAGAATGGTCTACACCTGAACCTGAGGGGCACCAGTATCCTTGGGGGGAGGTTTGCTAGTGCTCTTTGGGAGGGTTTAAACTAACTCTGCAGGGGCATGGGAACCTGGACTGTAGCTTTATGGTACAGGACCTTGCGTGTAGGGAGGTTAGGAACAAGGCATCGATCTCGAAGGAGGGTGCCTGTAAACAGAAAGGTGGCTTGAATGCCAGAAGTATAAGAAATAAGGTAGGTGAACTTGCAGCGTGGGTTGGTACCTGGGACTTCGATGTTGTGGCCATTACAGAGACGTGGGTAGAACAGGGGCAGGAATGGCTGTTGCAGGTTCCAGGGTTTAAATGTTTTAGCAGGGTCAGAGATGGGGGTAAAAGAGGGGGTGGTGTGGCATTGCTTGTCAAGGATAGTATTACAGCGGTGGAAAGGACAATGGAGGAAGACTTGCCATGTGAGGTAGTTTGGGCTGAAGTTAGAAATAGGAAAGGTGAGGTCACCCTGTTAGGAGTTTTGTACAGGCCTCCCAATAGTCCGAGAGAAGTAGAGGAAAGTATTGCGAGGATGATTCAGGAGAAGAGTGAAAGTAGCAGGGTGGTTGTTATGGGGGACTTTAACTTCCCAGATATTGACTGGGAAAGCTATAGCTCGAGTTCGTTAGATGGGTCGGTGTTTGTCCAATGTGTGCAGGAGGGTTTCCTGACACAATATGTAGACAGGCCAACGAGAGGTGAGGCTATACTGGATTTGGTTCTAGGTAATGAACCAGGCCAGGTGTTAGACTTGGATGTAGGTGAGCACTTCGGGGACAGTGACCACGACTCGGTGACTTTTACTTTAGTGATGGAGAGGGATAAGTGTGCACTGCAGGGCTAAAGTTATAGCTGGGGGCAGGGAAATTATGATGCGGTGAGGCATGACTTAGGATGCGTGGATTGGAAAAATAGGCTTCAAGGGAAGAACACAAATGATATGTGGAGATTGTTCAAGGAACAGCTATTGGGTGTCCTTGATAAGTATGTACCAGTCAGGCAGGGAGGAAAGGGTCTTGTGAGGGAGCCGTGGTTTAATAAGGAATTGGAATCCCTTGTGAAAGGGAAGAGGGCGGCCTATGTAAAGATGAGGCGTGAAGGTTCAGTTGGGGCGATTGAGAGTTATAAGGTAGCCAGGAAGGATCTAAAGAGAGAGCTAAGAGCAGCGAGAAGGGGACATGAAAAGTCCTTAGTTGGTAGGATTAGGGAAAACCCAAAGGCTTTCTATAGGTATGTCAGGAATAAAAGGATGACTAGGGTAGGTATCGGTCCAGTCAAGGATAATAGTGGGAGGTTGTGCGTGGAGGCGGAGGAGATTGGAGAGACACTAAATCAATACTTTTCGTCAGTATTCACTCAGGAACAGGACACTATTGCTGATGTGAATATTGAGTCACAAGTGATTAGAATGGATAGCCTTGAGGTATGTAGGGAAGAGGTCTGGGGAATACTGGAAAGGATGAAAATAGATAAGTCCCCTGTGCCTGATGGCATTTATCCTAGGATCCTCTGGGAAGCTAGGGAGGAGATAGTTCAGCCATTGGCCTTGATTTTTATGTCGTCATTGTCTACGGGAATAGTGCCAGAAGACTGGAGGATAGCGAATGTGGTCCCCTTGTTCAAGAAGGGGAGTAGGGATAGCCCGAGTAACTATAGGCCAGTGAGTCTCACTTCTGTTGTGGGCAAAGTCTTAGGGGGAATTGTAAGGGATAGGATTTATGAACATCTGGATAGGAATAATGTGATCAAGGATAGTCAGCATGATTTTGTGAAGGGCAGGTCGTGCCTCACAAACCTTACTGAGTTCTTTGAGAAGGTGGCTAAGGAGGTGGACGAGGGTAAAGCAGTAGATGTGGTGTATATGGAATTTAGCAAGGCGTTCGATAAGGTACCCCATGGTAGGCTAATGCAAAAACTACGGAGGTATGGCATTGAGGGTGCATTAGAGGTTTGGATTAGGAATTGGCTGGCTGGAAGGAGACAGAGGGTAGTAGTTGATGGAATAGGTTCATCTTGGAGTACAGTTACTAGCGGTGTTCCACAAGGGTCTGTTTTGGGACCATTGCTGTTTGTCATCTTTATAAATGATCTAGAGGAGGGGCTTGAAAGCTGGGTTAGCAAGTTTGCGGATGACACGAAAGTCGGTGGAGTTGTGGACAGCGAAGAAGGATATGGCAGGTTACAGCAGGATATAGATAAGTTGCAGAGCTAGGCAGAAAGGTGGCAAATGGAGTTCAATGTAGCTAAGTGTGAAGTCATTCACTTTGGTAGGAGTAACAAGAAGATGGATTACTGGGCTAATGGTAGGCTACTTGGTAGTGTGGATGAGCAGAGGGATCTTGGTGTCCATGTACACAGATCTCTGAAAGTTGCCAGCCAGGTAAATAGTGCTGTGAAGAAGGCATATGGTGTACTGGGCTTTATTGGTAGAGGAAAAAATGAGGTCTGCAGATGCTGGAGATCACAGCTGCAAATGTGTTGCTGGTCAAAGCACAGCAGGTTAGGCAGCATCTCAGGAATAGAGAATTCGACGTTTCGAGCATAAGCCCTTCATCAGGAATTGGTAGAGGAATTGAGTTTCAGAGTCCTGAGGTCATGTTGCAGTTGTATAAGACTCTGGTGCGGCCTCATCTGGAGTATTGTGTGCAGTTTTGGTCACCATACTATAGGAAGGATGTGGAGGCATTGGAACGAGTGCAGAGGAGGTTTACCAGGATGTTGCCTGGCATGGTAGGAAGATCGTATGAGGAAAGGCTGAGGCACTTGGGGCTGTTTTCATTGGAGAAAAGAAGGTTTAGGGGAGATTTGATAGAGGTGTACAAGATGATTAGGGGTTTAGATAGGGTGGCCACTGAGAACCTTTTTCTGTTAATGGAGTCAGCTGTTACTAGGGGACACAGCTTTAAATTAAGGGGTGGTAGGTATAGGACAGATGTTAGGGGTAGATTCTTTACTCAGCGGGTTGTGAGTTCATGGAATGCCCTGCCAGTAGCAGTGGTGAACTCTCCCTCTTTATGGTCATTTAAACGGGCATTGGATAAGCATATGGAGGTTATTGGGCTAGTGAAGGTTAGGTAGACTTTGGTCGGCGCAACATCGAGGGCCGAAGGGCCTGTACTGCACTGTATTTTTCTATGTTCTATGTTCTAAAATGGAGAAAGTTAAGTCATCCAGCATAACAACCCTGTTATTTTCACATTTTTCCAAAATCTGGCGACATATCTCTTCCTCTATCTCCAGCTGTCAGCCAGTAATGTGATTGCATCCTTCTTATTCCTGTGCACTACCCATAATTCCTCATTGCACGATCCCTTTAGTGTGTCCTCCCTCAGCACAGCCATGATATGCTCCCTAACCAGTAATGCAATACTTTGGCTTCCTCCTCTGTCCTTTTCTGTGAAGATAGAACCAAAGTATGTAGTCAATTCTTCTTTTTCCCATTAAAATTTCCCCACATCTGATTGTAAAAGCCTATATGTGGCACCTTGAGCCCTAGCAAAACTGGAATCAATGGGAATCAAAGAGAAAACTCTCCACTGGCTGCAATCATATTTGGTACATAGGAGTATGGTTGTGCTTGTTGGAGGTCAACTATTTCAGCTCCAGGACATTCCTCAGGTAGTGTCCTAGGCCCAATCATCTTCAGCTGCTTCATCAATGACCTTCCCTTCATCATAAGGTCAGAAGTGAAGATGTTCACTCATAATTGCACAAGGCTTAACAACATTGAAGACTCCTCGAACACTGAGGCAAGCCATGTCCAGAAGCAGCAAGACCTGGTCGATATCCAGACTTTGGCTGACAAGTGACATTTGCACACACAAATGCCAGGCAATGACCATCCCCAATAAGAGACAATCTAACTAATACTGCTTGATATTCAGAGATGTTATAATCACTGCATCACTCATTATCCACATCTTGAGGGTCACCATTGGCTAGAAACTTAATTGGACCATAGAATCATCATAATTCAGAGCGGGAGTAGGCTATTCAGCCGTTTGAGCCTGCTCCATCATTTAACATGATCATGGCCAATCTTATCCTGTCTCAAGTCCACTTTCCTACCTGCTCCCCATAGCCCTTTACCCCATTTTTCATAAGAAACATATTTATTTCCTTCTTGAATCTGTTGATTGATTCAGCTTCCATGGCACTCTGTGGCAAGAAGCATCACCGATTCACAATGCTCTGTGAGTAACTTCTCCTCATCTCAGTTTTGAACCTAACTCCTCTCACAGCATATCTATTCTCTCCTCTTCAAGGCTGTCTTACAAGGGGAGCATCTGTTTCACATCCATCTTTTCAATCGCCTTGAGCATTTTATATATCACAATCAGATCACCCTAATTTTTCTGAACTCCAACAAGTACAAGCCCAAGGTATTCAACCACTCCTTATATAACAATGCTTTTATCTCTGGAATTAATCTTGTGAACCCCCTCTGAGCAGCTTTCCATGTCACCATATTCTTCCTCAAGTAAGAAGACCAGAACTGGACACAATATTCCAGATGCGATCTCGACAGTGCCTTATGTAGTTATAACAGTACTTTTTTTACTCTTGTAATACTGCAGTTTTGCAATAAGTGCCAGGATTCCATTTAACTTTCTTATTATATGCTATATCCATATATCCACTTCGCGCAATTCAGGCACAAAGATACCCAGATATCTTTACACTGATGCACTTTGAAGCTGCTTACAAATAATAACTTGCCTTTTTGTTTTTCTGGTCAAAATGGGCAACCTCACACTTACCCACATTAAACTCCATCTGTCAGATTCTGGCCAATTCTCCTGGCTTATTATAATCCATCTGTAAACTCCTTATCTTCTCATCACTACCTGCTTTCCCAATTATTTTAGTATAATTTGTGAACTTTGCTATGCTACACTCTGTCCCTGCTTGCAGATTATTTTTATAGTTTGTAAATAGCTGAGCACCAAGAACTGAACCCTACGGCATCCCACTCGTAAAAATAGATCATCCCCGGAGAAGGACCAATTTATCCCAATTTCTGCTTTCTATCAACCAGCCAATCCTCTATCCAAGTCAGTACTTTGCCCGTAACCCTCTGGAACCTAACCTTCTGGATTAGTCTTTTACACAGCAACTTATCAAATGCCTCCTGGACATCTAGATATAGCACATCTGCCAGATTCCTATTATCCAACTTGCTGGTTACATCTTCAAAGACCTCCAGCAAATTTCTTAAGCACAAGTTGCACTTCATGAAACTGTGGTGAGTCTGTTGAATTTTATTTTTCCAAGTCTTCAGTGATAATTGACTCCAGCAACTTCCACACTAGAAGTCAAACTAACTAAGCTATAGTTTCCAACTTTTTGCCTATCTCCTTTCTTTGAATAATGGCGTCACACTAGCATGGTTAGGGTGTAGGTTTGCTCTCTGAGCTGTAGGTTTGATATCCAGACGTTTCATTACCTGGCTAGGTAATATCATCAGTGGCGACCTCCAAGTGAAGGCTTCACTTGGAGGTCGCCACTGACGATGTTACCTAGCCAGGTAATGAAACGTCTGGATATCAAACCTTCAGCTCAGCGAGCAAACCTACACCCTAAACCTCAACCTGAGCTACAAACCTTCACAAACCTTGCATTAGCATGTTTCCCATTCACCGGTACCTTTCCAGAATCCAGGGAAATTTTGGAAAATCATAAATAAGGCATCCACTATCTGTATGAGAGTAAGCTATGGGGAACGTCAAAACTGACTGTAAAGATTTCTATAGATGTGTAAAGAGAAAATGATTGGTGCAAATTAATGTAGGTCCCTTACAGTCAAAAAAAAAGAATTTATAAGAGGGATCAAAGAAATGGCTGACAAACTAAATTCTTACTTCTGTCTTTACAAAACAGGTCACAAATAACATACCCGAAATAATAGGGAACACAGAGTTTAGTAAGAGGTAGGAACTGACACATATTTATATTAGTGCAGAAATCATGTTGGAGAAATTAATGGGATTGATGGCTGATAAATCTCCAGGCTCTGATAATCTACATTTCAAAGTACTTAAGGAAATGGCCCTAGAAATAGTGGATGCATTGGTGTTCAAACTTATCTGAAAAAAGATGCTTTTGTAACACATTCAATACGGCAAAGGTTTACCAAATTGATTCCTGGAAATTCAGGACTGATGTATGAGAAGAGATTAAATCTTCCAAGATTCTTTAGACTCTGGAACAGTTCCTACAGATTGGAAGGTAGCTAATGTAACCCTACTATTTAAAAAGGAAGACAGAGAAAAAACAGAAACTATAGATCAATGAGTCTGACATTGTTCATTGGGAAGATGCTAGACTCCATTATCAAAGATTTATATACTGGAGAACTTACGAAATAGTGATAGAATCAGACATGGTCAGCATGGATTTACAGAAGGAAATCATGCTTGATAAATCTACTGGAGTTGTTCCAGGATGTAACTAGTAGAATTGATTGGGGGAAACCAGTGGATGTGGTTTCTGTGGAGTTTCAGAAGGCTTTCAACAAAGTTCCACTTAAAGATTGAGTAAAATTGATTGATAGAGAATTGAAATGGACAGAAAGTTGGCTAGCAGACAGGAAACACAATAGGAATAAGTGTTAGTTAATTTCTTTTAGAATTTTACAGGTTTCTATGAAATTGCACACCGCCCCCCCCCCAAACTAAATTCTTCTAAACTCTAGTAAATGATCAACTCCACCTCTCTTCACACATTAGTTTTGAATTTGAATTTATTTTTCTCTGAATGGAAGGCATTTCCAGATACAGTGTGATGTAGATAATTGTGAGGTTATTAACTTTGGTAGCAAAAATAAAAAGGCTGACTATTATGGGCGGCACGGTGGCATAGTGCCTCACAGCGCCAGAGACCCTGGTTCATTTCCCGCCTCAGGCGACTGACTGTGTGGAGTTTGCACATTCTCCCTGTGTTTGCGTGGGTTTCCTCCGGGTGCTTTGGTTTCCTCCCACAGTCCAAAAATGTGCAGGTTAGGTGAATTGGCCATGCTAAATTGCCCATATTGTTAGGTACAGGGGTAAATGTAGGGGAATGGATCTGGATGGGTTGCACTTCAGCGGGTCGGGGTGGGCTTGTTAGGCCTGTTTCCACACTGTAAGTAATCTAATCTAAATCTATTTGAATGGCTATAAATTGAGAGCAAGGAATACTTAATAAGAATTGGGTGTCCTCATGCACCAGTTGCTGAAACTAAACACACAGATGCCACAGACAGTAAAGAAGGCAAACTGTTTGCTGGCCTTCATAGTGAGAGATATGAGTGCTGGAACAAGAATATTATGCTGCAGTTACACAGGGCATTGGTGAGGCCACACTTGCAATATTGTGTGCAGTGTTGCTCTCCTTATCTGAGGAAGCATGTTCTTGCTATAGAAGGAGTGGAACAAATCATTTACCAAAGTGATTCCTGGGAATTCAGAATTGACCTGTAAGGAGAGATAGAATCTGTCATTTACTAGAGTTTAGAACAATGAAGTGGGGCAAGTGGAATCTCATAGAAACCTGTAAAATTCTAACAGGAGTAGATAAATTAGATGCAGGAATAATATTCCAAATTGTTGGGGTATCATAGGTTAGGGCTGAAATAAAGAGAACTTTCTTCACCCAAAGAGTGGTAAGCCAGTGGAATTCATTACCACAGAAAGTGGTTGAGGCCAAAACGTTGTGTGTCTTGAAGGAGAAGGTAGATAATGCTCTTGTGGCTAAAGGGATCAAGGGCAACTAGGATCAGGCAACAAATGCTGGCCAGCCAGCAATTCCCACTTTCCACAAGTTAACTAGAAATATCTGTCCATACTCAATTGTCTCCTTTTATCTGCATTCTTAAGTGTGCCACAGCAGCAGACTGTACCACAGACAAATTAATCCATATTTCACACACATAACATTACCTCTTTGAAGTAAGTTCCCAGTAGAGGGTAAATTGAAGCTGCAAGCCCAATCCTAATAATAACACGCAACCAATCCACAAAAATGTGAGCAATTCCAGACAGGGTACATGAAATATAAAAAAAATCTGTGAATGCTGGAAATCTGAAATAAAATTAGAAATTGTTGGAAAAACTCAGCAAGTCTGAGTTTTCATCTTCAGATCCAAAACATTCTGAAGAAGTGTCACTGGACCTGAAATGTTCACTGCTTTTTTTCTTGATACTTGATTTTCATCTGAAACTGTCTGAATTGCCCTTCATTTCACACAATCAGAAATTGCTGGCAAAACTCAGCAGGTCTGGCAGCACCTGTGGAGAAAAATACAAAGTTAACATTACAAGTCCAGTGATGCATCTTCAGAACGTTTTGCATCTGAAGATGAAAATCAGACCTGCTGAGTTTTTCCAGCAATTTCAGATTGTGTATATGAAGTGCAATATAAACGGTTGCAATGGTCTAGTGGTATTATCACTGGACTGTTAACCCAGAGACCCATTTAATGTTCTGGGGACCCATGCTTGAATTCTACCACAGGTGGTGGAATTTGAATTCAATAAGAATCTGGAATTAGGAGTCTAATGCTGAGCATAAGTCGATTGCCAATAGTCAGGAAAAACCCATCTGGTTCATGAATGTACTTGAGGGAAGAATTTTGGAATCCGTACCTGGTCTGGCTGACATGTGACTCCAGACCTGCAACAACGTAGTTGACTCTTTACTGCCCTCTGTATGATTAGGAATGGGGAAGAAATTAAAGTGTAGCAGGTGATATCCATATCTACTGAATATAAAAAAAACTCAGTGCCTTGACATGTCCTAAAAATTTTCAAATGTAGCTTTTCTTTAAGATTGGTTGAAATGCTACTCAAATCAATAAGGGTTGATTAGTTCAGGTGGCTGCAAAGCAGATTTGTGATGCTAACAGCATATACTCAATTCTCACTCTGCCTGAGGTTACCATGAAGGGTTTAGATCAGAGTGGTGCTGGAAAAGCATAGCAGGTCAGGCAGCATCCGAGAAGCAGGAAAATCGATGTTTCAGGCAAAAGCCCCTCATCAGCAATTCTTGATGAAGGGCTTTTGCCTGAAACATCGAATTTCCTGCTCCTTGGATGCTACCTGACCTGCTGTGCTTTTCCAGCACCACTCTGATCTAAACTCTGGTTTCCAGCATCTGTGGTCCTCACTTTTGCCTAGTTACCATAAAGGTACCACTTTCTTAACCTGGCCTGAGGAATGGTTACCCTCAGGTTAATCAGCCATCAGTTGTCACTCTAATGAGAGAGTAGGATTATAGCTACTTCACTCAAATTATTATTAAGTATGTGCTCAGATCAGTTTAAAACCATAAGACTCTCAATGATGTTCCAAGCAGCAGATACAGCTTGGGTTTTCCGGAAAAATAGTCAAATGCTTGTAAGTCTATGATGTATAATCTATATGATGAGAAAAAAAGAGGGAAAACAATGAGGAAAAGAGACAATAAAGCAATTGCAAGTTAAAAAGAGATATAAATAAAGATGAAAGTGGTACAAATAATAGGGAAAAATTAAATATGAGTGACAAAAAGGTTTTAATTGGTGGCTTCTTCTCATTAAGTCCTTTTGTTCACAAAATGTCTCGTAGGTTCTCATTGGCAGTTTTCCCACTCCATTGATGTTTTTGATTTGAATCTTCCCCATCTTTTCAGTGCTAATTTGTTATTCGATTTTTAGCTATTCCAAAATGAAATGGCGAAAGTGTAACAGCAGGAAGGCAATATAAGATGCATGATTGGTACAATACATTTAACTACAGGTAGATTAGTTCATTGAAAAGCTTAACAAGCAATATGATAACAGTTCAACATCAAATTATTTATATTTGCTAAAATTATTTACTAAATTTTAAAATCCTACCATTGTTCTTGTTCCTTTGAAGTGACAATATTTGGCAAATTATTGAAATGCAACAGATCTGACTGAAGTTCATTTATTTCTTTGAAACTCTCAGAATCACCAAACTGCATGATAAAATTAAAATAAATTAAAGGTTTCAAATTGCAAAATGCAAAAATTAAACAAGTATTTATATTTCTTTATTAAAATATTACTGCAATATTCTTCCCAATAAAAATATTGTAATTTAGCTGATATAAATAAATATAATGAATGTTGCAATGTTCTTGATGGCATTCTAAAATAAATTTCAGATTCTATGAAATCATTGTATCACTGTTTTGTCATTATACTTAATTTTAAACTTCAATAATAATTCATGTTTTCTAATTAGAATTGATAACTGACATTAGCAACTGAAGTTTGAATGGTGCATTTGTACAAAAGGCATTTACAGAATTGAAATATAAATCTAGACACACAAAAGTTACCTGTGCTGCATTCTCTTGTTTTTCATATTGCCTCAGTGATGTTTTCTCTTGTGCCAATGTAGTAATTTGCTTCCAAGAGTTTTCTGTGTCTATTTTTAAAGTGGCACTATAATGTTAAGGGAGTAACATAAAACAGTCGAAAACTTCGTGGTAAGTACAATAGGAACTTGACTCCACAGTCATGTATAAGAACACTTCATTCACATTACCAGTTGCACCTACACTTAGCATGTGGAGTGTATATTCTGTGTTAATTTGAAGAAATTCTGAAATAATATTCAGTCACTCTATCAATTTACAGAGTTTTAATGCTTTTTAGGCAGAATCTTACAGAAGCCTGAATGATTTATGTCTATTTTCTGTTTTCCTCCTGGTATAAGGGAGAGGCAGGTACTATAGGTGATGAAAGTTGGCAGTATAGCTGTTAATTTTGATGCAGGGGAAAAGTGTCCTGAACCAGTGAATAGGTAGAAGAGAGGGAATGCAGGTTTAACAGTGTAGGGGGTAACTGTGAATGAGAAAAAATATTGCAGGTGTGTGAGTGGTAGAGCCTTGGTAGGAGGTGAGCATTGTAACAAAGAAAGAGATGGTGACACTTGTGTGTGAAATGGAGAATGACATTAACCTTTTTCTTACATTGCTGTGAATTCTGGGTGGCAACTTACAGCATGCAGGCATGGTTTGCTATTGTTGCCTCACCTGCTGACCCTGAGAGAAGAAGTCGTCCCTTCTATCACCACCCTTCCAGCAGGACCTCCAGGTCACTAGCTGCGAAGTGGGATGAAAATTTTCCTTCTCTGCCACGTCTGGAGCAAATGTCACAAACCATGCAGGGCAGTTCCAGGTTGTCACTATGTGTCTGGATGTACAATAGCCTTTTAAAGATAGCACCTGCACCAGAGATACTGGCCAATTCTGGTATATTGCAGCAGTTACAAGTTGTTCCAGGAATGGTATGTAGTTAGATGGAGAATGAATCAGTTAAGTGGGTCACCAATGGAAGTGGAGTAGATAGTTGTCGAGATAAATTTGATAAAATACAGCAAGAAAATGCACTTGGACTCACAGCAAATGTCCCTCTAAAAACTTCAACAGACCTGGCACTTAGAAAAAACAATGTAAGATTTAGCCCATTAAAAACAGAAGTTGCTCGAAGAGCCCAGCAAGTCTGGTAGCATCTATGAAGAAAAACCAAAGTTAACATTTCAGGTCTGATGATCCTTCCTCAGGTCCAAAAGCTTTACTTGGATTTCTCTGCACAGATGCTACCAGACCTGTTGAGCTTTTCCAGCAACTTCTGTTTTTGCTTCTGATTTACAGCATCCTCAGTTCTTTTGGTTTTTATTTAATATGGTTTAGCCCCATGGTTTCATTTTCAGGCCTATGTATGACTGTAAAACCCAATCTGCATTTATATTACAAGTAAAGCGTCAGAGTAAAACAAAAACACTTTGCACAAATGCTACTATCATAGTATTTTAGAATTTTACAATAAGGAGACTATTAGACTCATCGTACCTGTACCAGCTCCCGAAACAGCTATCCAGCTAGTCCTAATTTCTAGCCCTATCTCAATAACCCTCTAATTTCATCACTTTCAAATATATATACAGCTTTCTTTTGCAACCTCCTCTGGAATCTGCCTCAACCAATCTCCCAGGCAACATGTTCCAAATGGAAAACCAAGTGATTATGAAGTTGAAGGTGTACAATGTACATTTAAGAGAGAATGAATGCTGTTCTGCACTGAGAGCTTACAAGCACCTGTCATATGACTAGTAGCTGTCTCAGAGTGTACTGGAAAATTGAAAATATGTAACCTTTGGCTGTGAAATGGATACCTGAGTTGGTTTTGCCAACAATTTGAATTTGAACAATCAGTTTAAATTATGCCTCAGGATACTGAAACCCAATTGAGTTTGAATTTATTGTTTTGCCAACATTGAACATTGTCCTAGATCTTTAAATAAAATATAGGTGAGACAATTTGTTTAATTTTGGTTACTTGTGGTTAATTAAATTAAAAATGAGAGAAATGTCTCTTAAGATCGTTAAAGAGGTTCTGGGGTTTGAAGATGCCTCCCAAGTTTGCCAAGAAAGTTTAGAAACACAGAGAAAGGCCATACTTTTAGAATTAGCAAACAGATTAGAATTGGGTCTAACCAGGGACAAAAGGAAAGCTGAAATTGTAAAAGAGTTAGTCAAGAACTTAGATGTGTCAGAGAAACAGGCAAGTGTAGTAGAGTTAGAAAAACCTAAATTACAATTTAGACAAATTGAGTTAGAAGATAAAAAAAAGGGAAAGAAGAGCCACAAGAGAAGAAAGAGGGTGAGAAGAAAAATGGAAAGTTCTTAGCTGAGCAAAGCGAGAGAGAAGAAAGAGAAAGGGAGAGAGAATTTAAACTTCAGGAGTTGCAAATTAGGAAAGTCAAATTAGCAGGATGGAGATGAAGAGAGAAAGTAGTGAGGTATACAAATATGTTAAAACATTGCCACATTTTGATGAGAAAGATGTCAAAGCCTTCATTATTTCATTAGAAAAACTGGCTAGGCAGATGTAATGGTCAGAGAATTTGTGGCTAATGCTAGTTCAGACTAAGCTGGTAGGCAAAACTCATCAGGTATTTGCAGCACTATCAAATGAGGGGTCAAGAGATTAGACAGATATCAAACAGGTTATTTTGATTGCTTTTGAATTGGTACCAGAAACGTATAGACAGAGGTTCAGAAACATAAAGAAGGAGCCAGGTCAGACTTATGTTGAGTTCAAAAGAATTAAGCAGTCATTTTGATAGATGGGTGTGGTCCTAAAAAATAGATAAGACCTGTGAGGCTTCCAGTGATGATAAAAATTCACGTAGATGAACAGGAAGTTCAAGAATTGAGAGAAGAAGCAGAGATAGAAGATGAATATCCATTGGTTAATAAGGCAAAATTTGACTTCTGGCCAGAATTTCATCATGTGATGGATAGAAATTAGGAGAAGGGGAGATCCTGCACTACAAAACAAAGATCAGAGCACACTGGTAATAGTTCACCACAGGTGGAAAAAAAGACCAAGAGGGTGAAAGGAGGTGAAAGGCCACAGGTGTTTTCACTGTAATGGCATGGGAAACAGAAAATTACAGTGCTGTTGGTTTAAGAAAGGTACGGGAAAAGGTGTTTTCACTGCCAGGAGGTGGGATACCTAAAGTCTCAGTGCTGGTCATTAAAGAAAGGCACTGTGGGAAAGATGCTCAGCCAATGGCATTAGTAAAGATAGTAAAGGAAATCCCAAGAAAAGTCGAAGAGATGCAGGAGAGTGCACAGCCTGGCAGAGGCTGGGTATTCAGTTAGTGCCTGATCTCTATGAAGACTTCGCCTCTGTGGGTAAAGTTTACTCAGAAAGAACAGGGGGAGAAGGGAAAGAAGCCATACATTTGCGACATACAGGGACTAACAGTAAGAGGTAAATGCATTTGCAATCTTTGTGACCTGTTACCCAAGACAGCAATAAACTGTGGGATAGATAGACAGAAATTTAGCATTCCCCTATGTAACATCAAGTTGAAGTGCCAACTCAAGACTGGGGAAGTAACAGTGGGAATGATTGACAGAGTGTCAGTTCCAGAAATACAGTTTGTTCTTGGAAATGATTTAGTAGGATTCAAGGTTGGGGTGACACCCCTTGTTGAGGAGAAACCAAAGGAAGACCAGGGAACTGAGGAGTTAAAAGAAAAATACTGTGGAATTTTTCCAGATTGCTTAGTAACAAGATCATAAGCAAGAAGCAAAAACTAAAGGGAAAGATGAAGGAGTTGAGGATCAGTTAGCAAACACCCAGTTTGATGTAATGGTGCAGAAAAAACCAGAACAGGTAAAGGGTCAGGCAGAAGTGCTTAGTCCTGAAAGGCTAATGGACTTACAACAGAAGGATGAGACAATAAAAGATATATTTAGATGCATATCAAAAGGAATCAGAGTGTCTTCCTGGGTGTTATTATCTGAAAGATAGAATCCTAAGATGAAAATGGAGACCAAAGCAGGTTAGTGCAGAGGAGAAATGGGCACAAGTGCACCAGATTTTGTTGCCATTAGTATACAGACAGGAAGTGTTACTGGTAGTGCATAATTTACCAGTAGGAGGTCACCTAGTTATGAGGAATCTCAGGCTAAGGTCCAAAAGCATTTCTATTGGCCTGGGATGCACAAGAATGTGGTTAAATTTTGCTGTACATATCATACATGCCAAGGTAAGCTACAGGCATCAATAAAACCAGCACCTTTGTTGCCAATTCCCACATTCAAAGAACCTTTCATGCATGTTATGATTGATTATGTAATTCCCCTCTCTAAAACTGAAAGTGGAAGCCAGTACTTGTGAACCATAATGGATTTCTATCAGATTTCCAAAGGCAATTCCAGTACAGAGTATTAAGACAAAAAGTGGGGTAGAGGAGTTAGTGACTTTCTTTATGTGGTATGGGCTACCCAGAGGAATTCAGTCAGACCAAGGGTGTAGTTTTACTGCTAGGCTGTTCAAGGAAGTCATGGATACCTTAGGTGTACAGCACTTTAAATCAAGTGCGTATCATCCTGAATCCCAAGGACCTTTGTGAAGGCGGCATCAGATCCTGAAGACCACGTTAAGACCATACTGTCAAGATTACCCGAATGATTGGGATAAAGATATTCCATTCATATTGTTTGCCATTAGAGATGCCACAAACTAATCTACTCAGTTTACTCCCTTTGAGTTGATATTTGAACATGAAGTGAGAAGGCCTTTAAAATTAACTAAAGAAAAATTGATAGGACCAAAGTCAAAGAACTCACACTTAGATTAAGCATCTGAGGTAAAGGAGAGATTAAACTGGGTAGGTGAGTTGGCTAAACAGCACCTGAAGTGGGCACAGCATAGAATGAAACAGGTGGCAGATAAAAAAAACTCTGAAATTCAGACATTTTCCGATGGGGATGACATATTAGTATTGTTACCAGTGGTAGGAGATCCCTTCAAAGGTTTAGTGGTCCCTATCAAATTTAGAAAAAGTTGAATCAGGTAAACTGTCTGGTAAAGACGCCGGATAGAAGTAAAATTGTATCAGGTATGTCATGTTAGTTACTGCCCCACAGATGAATCAAATCCAGATGTCATGGAGTTTGATGTACCTCAAAATACATTAAACAATGAGGAAGTCCTTGAGGAGTCGGATAGGTTAGTGAGCTATCTGTCTCAAGAGCAAAAAATCCAATTAAAAGGTTTGTTGCAGCAGTATCAGAACATGTGCGGGAATAAGATGGAGGGACTGATACTATTGTGCATGAGATGGATAAAACAACAAAAAGTTCTGATAAAACAATACCCCCGCAAACTTAATCCTTTCAAAGTCACACATGCCCAGAAGGCAGTGGATGCGATGCTCAATGAAGATATCATTGAACCATCCCAGAATGAGTGGAGTTCACCTATCGTGTTAGTTCCCAAAGCTGACAAGATGCAACGATTTTGTGTGGACTATTGAAACGTCAAAGCCATATCAAAATTGGACTCATACCTAAACCAAGATTGGAGAACTGTATAGAGAAATTTGGACAAGCCAGTTACATCACAAAATTGGAGTTACTGAGTTGTTATTGGCAGGTACCTTTATTCGAGAAAGCTAAAAGACGTTTCTGTATTTGTAACCCCAAATGGGCTATATCTATTCAAAGTGATGCCTTTTGGAATGAAGTACGCACCAGCCACATTACACAGACTCATGAACAGATTGTGGCTGGTTTAACAAACTGTGCAGTTTATCTTAATGATGTAGTGATCTTTAGCTAGTCATGGAAAGATCACATGATACATTTGGCAGAGCTCTTTGAATGATTATGAGAAGCAAAACTGGTAATAAACTTAAAGAAAACAGAATTCACGAAAGCAGAGGTGACGTTCTTGGGATATAACATCGGTCATGGAAAGTTGACCCCAAGGAACGCCATGATGAATGTCATAGAGAATTTTCCATGACCAATCTCAAAGAAAAAGGTGCTTCAATTTTTGGGACTATGCAATTCTACTAGAAGTTTGTTACAAACTTCAGCAGTGTGATGGCACCACTAACAGATTTACTGCAGAAGAACACAAAATTTTGGTGGACTGAACAATGCCAAGAGGCATTTGATCATTTAGAAGCAGTATTAACCATCATACCAGTTTTAGTTACGCCAAAGATTTTGAAACCCTTCAAAGTTGCAATCAAGCTAGCAATATAGGAATTGGAGCTGAACTGCTACAGGAAGATTATGATGGAATTGAATGGCTAATTGGCTACTTTTCAAAGAAACTTAACACCCACCAGAGAAACTACTCTACCATCAAAAAGGAATTGAGTTCGGTACTGGTCTTACAATATTTTAATGTTTATGTGACAAACAATGTGTAGGAGACGGTTGTGTACACGGATCACAATCTTCTTCCATTCTTGGAAAGATTTAAAGACAAATATACAAGAATATTTCATTGGAGTCTTATGTTACAGACTTTTAATTTACAAATTGTACATGTTGTGGGTTATAAAAATATGACAGTAGATGCCTTATTGTGGATTTAAAGGAAAAGATATAGATAATATTGAACAGATTCCAATGTTGTATGTGTACAGAAATTAATATGGACTTAGATTAATGACCTATGTATTTCATTGTAATGGGTTTAAGATATAGAAAAAAAGGAAACCATCTTTTCATTATGATGGTTCTTTTTTTCCTTTGGGGGAGGTATTATGAAGTAGAAGACATGTACTGTTCCTTTAAGAGAGTGAATGCTGTACTGCACTGAGAGCTTACAAGCACCTGTCATATAACTAGTAGCAGTCTTAGTGTACTGGAAAATTGAAAATATGTAACATTTGGCTGTGAAATGGATACCTGAATTGGTTGATGTTTTGACAACAATTCAAACTTAACCAATCTGTTTAAATTATGCCTCAGAATACTAAAACTCAATCGAGTTTGAATTTATTGTTTTGCCAACATCAAACTAATGAGACGATTTGATGTTAGGGGTTTAAAAAAGCAGGCATTTGGAAGTCAGACAGAGCAACTGCCATTGAAACACTCTCTAACAAAGGTACCTTTTTCATATGAAACATATTCGCAGCAAACAAAAAGATGACAACCCAGGGAGATCTTCAGCCAGAAGAATAAAGACACCAACAACAGTTGCTGTATAGTTTAGAAATTAGGTTAATGTAATTTTAATGTGTTTATTGGGATAGTATATTGCTATAGAGTTGGAGGCTGATAACAAGCAGTTAAGAGAAAGAGGGGATTAGAGTTGTGAATAGTTGTTGTTTAATGTTCACTTTTAGATTTAAAGAATAAATCGACATTATTTTCTTTAAATGGTAGAATTTGGAAGTTCTCAGTCACTCATATTTTAACAGATTACAAGGCAAGGTGAGTTTTTCTGGGTGTTTGGTTTAATTAACAGAAGGGCACACCATTGTTTCGTAACAAAGTACTCACCGAAAAATCCACTACACATCCTACTGTATGAGCAGATAATACCCACACTGAAGGCCTATACCATCTGAAGTCTTCATTGAAGAACCAGTAATGGCAAATGGAACAACCAACTGTACTTCAAAATTGTGTTTTTTCCCAGTGGTGAGCTTGAACTCCAGACCCCAATGTTTCCAACCTAGCTAGCAGGGAGGAGAAGGTGGGTGATGACGGTGCAAGGGTAGGAAGCCTGTTTAAAGTTTGTGACTAAAACTACCATTTAGCTTCTAATAGTGTTTAACTTGAGTCTAATTTAATAGTGTATTGAAATACTGTCCTCTCTGATTGTGTCAATTACATTTGCCTTTATTTCTTGTATTATACTTACCTTTTGTATTTAATAAATGCAAAGATTCTTTTGCCCTGAAACACCTGTCTACTGCCTTCTTCATTTCATATTCTTAAGTAAGTCCAGTGTCAGAATGAGGATCTTGGGGGTGATTTGAACCACCTAAAATTTAGCAAATTACTGTTTGCAAACCTGAACCTTTCACTTCAACTTTCACAAATGCAGCAAATTACTTACTTCAAATCTATGGTGAGTGGATTTGATTATTCCATTTAAAGGTATGGTTTCATTAAATTTGAGGAAAAAGTGCAAGGTATGATTTTCTTGACATTCTCTGCGGCCAATTAAACCAATGCCCCTCCACTGGGACTGGAAAAAAATGTAATCAATATCTACCCTGGGCTTTAAGTAGCTTTGAATTTTTATGTAACTACTAAATGAATGGAATTAACCTTTGAAATAGTTGGGACTTTATAGACTCCCACTGGCTTAGCATGTCTTGATCTTGCAGTTATGGCTATGACCCTAGAATCAATTCCAAAAAATGCTGACAGTGCAGGTCTTTACCCAAGTCTGTACCAAAACAAAATTAATGCACAAAGCTTGGATTGAACCCTAGATCAGCTTTTTAAGTTCCACGAGTCAACTTTCAGTTTTAAAGCAAAAGCATGTTCACCAAAATGTTATTTAGCCTGAAAGGGATGTTAAATCAATTCTGCAATTACGTATAAATTTCAGAAAGCTGCAACTTATGGTAGTAAACAAAGTCTAAGAAAGATATAAAACAAACTAACTCAAGTGTATCCATATTTTGGATTAGTGGTGCTGGAAGAGCACAGAAGTTCAGGCAGCATCCGAGGAGCAGCAAAATCGACGTTTTGGGCAAAAGCCCTTCATCAGGAATAAAGGCAGAGAGCCTGAAGTGTGGAGAGATAAGCTAGAGGAGAGTGGGGATGGGAGAAAGTAGCATGGAGTACAATAGGTGAGTGGGGGAGGGGGTGAAGGTGATAAGTCATGGAGGAAGGTAGAGTGGATAGGTGGAAAAGAAGATAGGCAGGTAGGACAAGTTATGGGGACAGTGCTGAGCTGGAAGTTTGGAACTAGGGTGAGGTGGGGGAAAGGGAAATGAGTAAATTGTTGAGTTCCACATTGATGCCCTGGGGTTGAAATGTTCTGAGGTAGAAGATGAGGCGTTCTTTCTCCAGGCATCTGGTGGCGAGGGAGCGGCAGTGAAGGAGGCCTAGGACCTCCATGTCCTCGGCAGAGTGGGAGGGGGAGTTGAAATGTTGGGTCACAGGGTGGTATGGTTGATTGGTGCAGGTGTCCCAGAGATGTTCCCTAAAGTGCTCTGCTAGGAGGTGTCCAGTCTCCCCAATGTAGAGGAGACCTCATTGGGAGCAACGGATGCAATAAATGATATTAGTGGATGTACAGGTAAAACCTTGATGGATGTGGAAGGCTCCTTTAGGGCCTTGGATGGAGGTGTGGGCGCAGGTTTTGCAGTTCCTGTGGTGGCAGGGGAAGATGCCAGGATGGGAGGGTGGGTTGTAGGGGGACATGGACCTGACCAGGTAGTCACGGAGGGAACGGTCATTGCGGAAGGCGGAAAGGGGTGGGGAGGGAAATATATCCCTGGTGGTGGGGTCTTTTTGGAGGGGGTGGAAATGTCGGCTGATGATTTGGTTTATGCGAAGGTTGGTAAGGTGGAAGGTGAGCACCAGGGGTGTTCTGTCCTTATTACGGTTGGAGGGGTGGGGTCTGAGGGCGGAGGTGCGGGATGTGGACGAGATGCGTTAGAAGGCATTTTTAACCACGTGGAAAGGGAAATTGCAGTCTCTAAAGAAGGAGGCCATCTGGTGTGTTCTGTGGTGGAACTGGTCCTCCTGGGAGTAGATACAGCAGAGGCGGAGGAATTGGGAATACGGGATGGTATTTCTGCAAGAGGTAGGGTGGGAAGAGGTGTAATCCGGGTAGCTTTGGGAGTCTGTGAGTTTGTAAAAAATGTCAGTGTCAAGTTGGTCGTCATTAATGGAGATGGAGAGGTCCAGGAAGGGGAGGGAGGTGTCAGAGATGGTCCAGGTAAATTTAAGGTCAGGGTGGAATGTGTTGGTGAAGTTGATGAGTTGCTCAACCTCCTCGTGGGAGCATGAGGTGGCGCCAATGCAGTCATCAATGTTGTGGAGGAAGAGGTGGGGAGTGGTGCCGATGTAATTACGGAAGATCGACCGTTCTATGTAACCAACAAAGAGACAGGCATAGCTGGGGCCCATATGTGTGCCCATGGCTACCCCTTTGGTCTGGAGGAAGTGGGAGGATTCGTAGGAGAAATTGTTAAGGGTGAGGACCAGTTCGGTCAAACAAATGAGAATGTTGGTGGAAGGGTACTGTTGGGGACGTCGGGAGAGGAAAAAACAGAGGACTTGGAGGCCCTGGTCATGGCGGATGGAGGTGTAGAGGGATTAGATATCCATGGTGAAGATGAGGCATTGGAGGCCGAGGAAACGGAAGTCTTGGAGGAGGTGGAGGGAGTGGATGGTGTCTCGAATGTATGTGGGGAGTTCCTGGACTAGGGGGGATAGGACAGTGTCAAGGTTGGTAGAGATGAGTTCAGTGGGGCAGGAGCATGCTGAGACAATGGGTCGGCCAAGGTGGTCAGGCTTGTGGATCTTGGGAAGGAGGTAGAACCGGGTAGTATGGGGTTCCTGGACTATGAAGTTGGAAGCTGTGGGTGGGAGATCTCCTGAAGTGATGAGGTTCTGTATCCATGCCAGCTGTAGTGCAACAGAATCAATTAATCCTTTTTTTTGAATTTGCAGTGCTATGTGGTATACTGTAAATAGACTAAAATACAGGGGTAGTCAATAGAATTGTAGAATAATACAGAACGAAAGCAGCCATTCAGCAATCATACCTGTGCTGGATGTATGCTGATGAGCACAGCCAACCCCTATTTCACTGTTAATGTAGGTATGGATGTTTAGACAAGAATTTGCAGCCATAAAAGCCACCAACACACCAACAGGAGGAACTAGCAGTTTCAAGGACATGGATTTTTTGAAACTGGCAGCCATAAAGATTCTCTCAGCCTGGAATGTTTCCATCATTCAAGTTAATTTTCTTCCTTGTCTGGGAGAAGTCTATATGTGAGTCTTTCCTGTGATACCCACAATCCATTAAAGAAAGAAAACTATATAGTTAAGCAATGACAGACCATTTTGGTAGAGTGACATTGTTGACGATGGCATGATATATATTGGTCTTTTCAAACAATGCTTGGCTCTTTGATTCAATTACTTCAACATCAATTGTAACTCAGCGAAGGCACTGTCAAAAAATATGTACTGTTTCTTTGTACAGATGTAATTATTGAGGATGATAGAAAATATCTACTCACCAATGTCAAGACAATCAGAGATCTTTGGGAAATTATTCCATGATTTTTGCCATGATTGATATAAACTTACATATACCTGAAAATGTGAACCATATACTAAATACAGAAAATGTAACATCATTAATTGTGCTATACAAAGCTAAACCAAACCAAATGTAACAGTAACAAAGAATTTTAATAGATACATTTCTAAAGCCCATTCATTCAATGATCCAAAAGATGATGAATCTGTTAAAGAGAAAGAAAAATACCTTTCTTAGAATTATGAATAATATCTAATGTAAAAAATCCTTTCATGTACTTTTTTAATACCTAAAAGATCTGCCAGAAATTGTGTCTTCTGTTGCATTTGCTCAGTGTAGTTCAGTACTTGACATCGAATTTCTTCATATGCTGCTTTTTTTTTTAAATACTCCTTCGCTTGGGAAAATGTAGAATACTGTGACTGGTGCTGCTGCAGAATCTTTCTATATTGTTTTAAGTAGTCTTGATACATTTGCCTGGAAAAAAAATCAAGATTTCCCTCCAAACTCATTATTTAATATTGATTGAGCCACAAAGAAAATCACAATTAGGTAATAAAACTCAGCACATACAAACAGAAGATTCCCATAAACAAATCGGTGCAATATTTCTGAAGGTAAATACATCAATTCTAACATTCTCCTCCAAGGTCTGAGGAAAGAACGGGGGCCCCGAAACCTTGCAGTTTCAAATAAAGATGTTGGATTATAACCTGGTGCCATGTGATTTTTGACTTTGCCCAACACCAGCACCTCCACATCATCAAATTGTCAGGCATCGGATACATCAATAATTTTTACCATAGATATCAGTCAAAAGAAGGATGTATGCTTTGTTGAAACATGTAGCTGAGAGCAGGTTTTAGGTGGCCAGGGGATCAAGTATCAAACTATCATTCCATCATAAATTGAGCTTTAAATTACCAGGTCACATTTACATCCTGCCAGCCAGCTGCTGCAATGAGCAAAAGCAGCAGGTTCAATCAAATCAAAATTAGAAGGCTGTGAGGCAGCCACTGCCACCAAGGAAAACTATAACTTGGATGAGGCTCAAAAACATGTTCAAAAGTGAACAGTACCTGCTGATACCGAGCATCATAAAAATGATTGCAAAATAGACTGAGTATATTTGGAAATTAGTACCCAATTTCTAACTCCAAGACCACAATCCTTTAGGTTTGGCACATGAAGTTCATGCCTAAGTAATTTGTAAATGCGATAAGGGTTTCTGCCTCCACCACCCTTTCAGGCAGTGAACTCTAGGCCCATATCATGTGAGTAAAAATATTATCCTCAACTTTCTGCTAATCCTTTTTCAATGTCCCCTGCTGTCCACTCCTGTCCTTTCTACCTAAGTCAATTCATATTATACATATTATTGAAATCTCCTTTTAGTATTCTGCTTCAAGGAAAAGCTATACAAGGTTTCCAATCATTCCCTACAGCTTAATTCTCTATTCCTGGTAGCAGCATCTGAAATCTCCTCTGTATCCTGAAGTGTGATCACATCCTTGTGATAATATTTGACCGAAACTAAACGCAGTACCACAGCTTAACTTAACGGGTAATTTATATAATTTTAGCATAATCTCCTTGCTCTTACATGCTATATCTCAACAAATATAGGAAAGAATCACAACTGTCTCTATCTCCACTCATGTCCCTGTTCTACTATCTTTAGGGACACGTCCTCCAAGATCCTTCTGTTACGTTATGTTTTTCCCATATCCTACCATTCATTGTGTATTTACTTGGCCCTATTGTTCTTCCAAAAATGTAGTTCTTCATAGTTCTCAAGATTAAATGCCTTTGCCATATTTCTGTCTACTAAATCAGCCCATTGGTTTCTTCCTATCTACAGCTTTCTTCCTCATTCTCAACCACAATACCAAATTAGTTATTGTTTGCAAAACTTGCTCATCATGCTCCTTACATGCTTCCTTTATATGAAAATAGATGCTATACACCGTGAAACAAAAGTTTCTATTACTGAGCCTTGTATAAATTGCCTTCCACCTGCAAAAGAGATTCACCTACCATTATCCTTCACATCTTGCCACTGAAGCAATTTGGATCTAGCTTGTCATTTGCCTTTGGATTCCAAGGCTCTTTGTGAGAAGTCTTAGTAAACTCCATTGTATTAAACCAAATGCATTAGTCTCATTGATTCTTGTTAATTGAGGAGTAAGATGCAGAGAATGGTAAGCCTGTGGAATTTTCTACCAAAAAAAAATGGTTGGGGGGAAGACTGTGACTGTTTTCAAGAAGGGGTCAGATATAGTTATAGAGTCATAGAGTCATAGAGATGTACAGCATGGAAACAGACCCTTCGGTCCAACACACCTATGCCGACCAGATATCCCGCCCAATCTAGTCCCACCTGCCAGCTCCTGGCCCATATCCCTCCAAACCCTTCCTATTCATATACCCATCCAAAATGCCTCTTAAATGTTGCAATTGTACCAGCCTCCACCACATCCTCTGGCAGCTCATTCCATACACGTACCACACTCTGCGTGAAAAGGTTGCCCCTTAGGTCTCTTTTATATCTTTCCCCTCTCACCCTAAACTTATCCTCTAGTTCTGGACTCCCCAATCCCAGGGAAAAGACTTTGTCTATTTATCCTATCCATGTCCCTCTTAATTTTGTAAACCTCTATAAGGTAACCCCTCAGCCTCCGCCGCTCCAGGGAAAACAGCCCCAGCCTGTTCAGCTTCTTGCTGTAGCTCAGATCCTCCAATCCTGGCAACATCCTTGTAAATCCGTTCTGAACCTTTGCAAGTTTCACAACATCTTTCCAATAGGAAGGAGACCAGAATTGCATGCAATATTCCAACAGTGGCCTAACCAATGTCCTGTACAGCCGCAACATGACCTCCCAACTTCTGTACTCAATACTCTGACCAATAAAGGAAAGCTTACCAAACGCTGCCTTCACTATCCTATCTACCTGCGACTCCACTTTCAAGGAGATATGAACCTGCACTCCAAGGTCTCTTTGTTCAGCATTAAGTGTATAAGTCCTGCTAAGATTTGCTTTCCCAAAATGCTGCACCTTGCATTTATCTGAATTAAACTCCATCTGCCACTTCTCAGACCATTGGCCCATCTGGTCCAGATCCTCTTGTAATCTGAGGTAACCCTCTTCGCTGTCCACTACACCTCCAATTTTGGTGTCATCTGCAAACTTACTAACTGTACCTCTTATGCTCGCACCCAAATCATTTATGTAAATGACAAAAAGTAGAGGGCCCAGCACCGATCCTTGTGGCACTCCACTGGTCACAGGCCTCCAGTCTGAAAAACAACCCTCCACCACCAACCTGTCTTTTACCTTTGAGCCAGTTTTGTATCCAAATAGCTAGTTCTTATGGCTAAAGGGATCAAAATGACTTGGGAGAATGCAAGAACAGGATGATCAGCTATGACAATACTTCATGGTGGAGCTGGCTTGAAGGACCAATTAACCCACTATTTTTGTGACTCCTGTTAAAACGACTCCTATTTTCTTTCTTTTTGTGTTACCTTCACAAATCATTGAAGCAAGTAGACAGATATAACCTTTCCTCAAGAAATTCATGCTGACTATCCTTGATTAATCCATATTTTTCTAAATTACAATTTATATTATGTCTCAAAAATCTACCCACCATCGAGGTTAGGGCAATTGGTGCGTAATAACTCATGCTATCCTTTCTTCCCTTTTGATCAACGCTATAGTGTTAACAGTTTCCCAGTAGAAAGTACCATGCCTGTAGTCATACAGTATCAGAAAAGATCCAAAACTATATGTTGGCCTGCTTAACTTTAGTGATAGGAAAGCTTTTGAAAACAATAAACCAGGACAAAATTACCAGTCAATTGGAGTTTATTGGTGAAGTTTCAGAAATGAGTGATTAATGTAATTGATTTGATAGGGATTTGTGGTGTATGGGGATTTCCAAAAAGGTTTTGATAAATTGGCTTGTCAGCAAAAATGAAACCCAAGGAAGCTCTTATTTCAAGAGGATTGGACTATAGGAGTAGAGAAGTCTTACTGCAACTGGAGTACTGTGAGCAGTTTTGATCCCCTTACTTAAGGAAAGATATAATTTCATTGGGGGCAGTTCAAAGATAGTTCACTAGAATGATCCCTGGTATGGAGGGATTGTCTTATGAACAAAGGATAAACAAGTTGGAACTGTACTCACTGGAGTTTACAAGAATGAGGGATGATCTCACCAAAATTTGTTGGATTTTTAAGGGACAAAGCAGAAATTGCTGGCAAAATTCATCAGGTCTGGCAGCATCTGTAGGAAGAAAGCAGGGGTAATCTTTCAAGCGCAATGATTCTTCATCTCAACTGTTAGCAGCTGGAAAAAGGTGGTATTTATGCTATAGATGAAGTGTGGAGGAGGTGGAGAAGAGAGGAAACAATCACCTGTGCAGAATGCCTAAGCTTTGTGCACAAAAATAAGCCCAAGCCTCCAGTTGCCCACAACCTCCCACACCACCATGTTCCCATGGCAACATTTCTGTCACAGGCCTACTACAGTGTTTCAGCAAAGCTCAATGCAATCTCCAAGATCAACATCTCATTTTCCACTTGGGGACTTTGCAGCCTCTAGGATTTGTGCTTCATAAGTTTAGAACCTGATTCCATTCTTAAGTGTTTGTTACCTACCCCACACTCAGTCCTGTTATAACATGGGTTGTTTTTAATAGTGATCCATTATTACTTACTCCTAGGCCTCTATCACATTATATGGATGATTTTCAGTACAGCTCACCATTCTCTCCTACTCATTGCTCTTATTATCACTTTTTCAGCTTTTCTTCAGTCCCGTCATGTTATTCATGATCTACTTGAACATCTACCCCATTCATATCTCTCTCTCTCTTTAGGCTCTACCTCCACCTACCTGCTCACCTCCCAGCACCTCCCCCACATTCCCCGCACCCAACCCTGCCACCTTCACTGGACTCTTAATATTAACTCTGCTTTCTTCCTACAGATGCTGCCAGACCTGTTGAGTCTTGCCAGCACTCTCTATTTTTGTTTCAGAAGTCCAGCATCCACAGTTTTTTGTTTTATTTTAGAATTCCCAAAGTGCTTGACAAGATAAATACTGAGACGGTGTTTCCCTCATTCAGAGAAGATAGTCTCTGGATAAAGGGGTGCCAATTTAAGACTAAGGTGGGGAGTGATTTCTTCTCTTCATGACTTGTAAGTCTTTGGAACATAGTGCCACAGAGAGGTGTGGGGGCATATTCTGTGTGTATATTTAAGCCTGAGATAGATTCTTGATCAAAAGGGGAACCATGGGTTATGAGGAAAGGGCAGGAAAGT
Organism: Hemiscyllium ocellatum; assembly: GCF_020745735.1. NCBI lineage: Eukaryota > Metazoa > Chordata > Chondrichthyes > Orectolobiformes > Hemiscylliidae > Hemiscyllium > Hemiscyllium ocellatum. The sequence continues at coordinate 87,050,933 of NC_083408.1, forward strand.
GGATGTGAGGAATGTCGGATCAGCCATGAGTCTATTTTTTGGTAGTGCAGGCTCAATGGGCTGAACTGCCTACTCATGTTCCAAATTTGTAAGGTCTTATGGTCTTAAGGAAGGAAAGTACATGGATTTGAAGTGAATTGAGTGACAGGTAACAGAGAGTAGTAGTGAATAGTTCTTTTTAGGACATGAGGAATAGTGGGTGCTTCCCAGAGTTGGTATTAGAACTACTGTTTTTCTTGATATGTACTTAAAACCTAGGTGAAGGCATACAAAAAAGAATATCATTTTTGAAGACACCACAAAACCATGATGGAGTGGATGGTGCATATGGTTGTATCAATTTATAGAAATAACAGATATTGATGTGGATCTTATGTCATTTTTTTGAATTACAAGCTGATGGATTTTTGTTTAAATCAAGCTGTCATCAGATTCCAAACTTCAGGAAAAAAAACAGAATTATACAGTTGTAATATTTGGTTACTACAAAGTTAAGATGGCTGATAGTTACTTAATGCATTCACTTAACTATTTTAACAGGCTTGAAACTAATTATTTTCAAGCACATTCAAATTTAATGGTTGCTTTGGAAAAAAAATGTGAATAGCATAGCTTTCTTCAGTCCCAAAGGCTGCACAGGTGGTCAAAGGCACATTATGTTCAACTGAAGTTGAACTGACCCACTTCCTTGGGTCCTAAATCATGAGGGTGGCATGACACTAGCTAGCGACTGGGTGAATCTTCACAAAATATAGCAGAGAAGGCAGCCATCAGGCCATCAAATGTGCAACTAAAGATGCTTCAGGCTAGCCTTAGAGTCAGACTCATACAACACGGAAACAGGCCTTTTGCTCCAACTCATCCATTCCAACCAGATTTCCTAAACTAGTTCCATTTGCCTGCATTTGGTCCATATCCCTCTAACCCTTTCCTATCCACGTACCTGTCCAAATGTCTTTTAAATGTCTTGTAATTGTCCTATGTCTACCATTTCCTTTGGCAGTTCATTCCATATACACACCACCCTTTGTGCGTAAAAATGTGGCCCTTCAAGTCCCTTTTAAACCTTTCCCTCTCAGCTTAAACCTATGCCCCCTACTTGGAACTTGGCTATTCACTTTATCAATACCTCTGATTTTATAAACTCCCTTAGCTTCCTCGGCTCCAGGGAAAAAAACATCCCACCCTACCCAATATCTCCTTAAACCTTCCAGTCTCGGTAACATCTCTGTAAATCCTTTTGGCACCCTTTCCCTTCCTAAAGAAAGGCAATCAGAATTTTACATAGTACTCCATATGTGACCTTACCAATGTCTTGTACAACTGTAACATGACTTCCCAACTCTTGTACCCAATGCTCTGGCCGTTGAAGACAAGTGTACCAACTGCTTCTTCAACACCCTGTCTACCTGCTGCATCACTTTCAAGGAACCAAGTACCAGCATCTCTAGATCTCTCTGTTCAATACTCCTGAGGACCCTACTATTAATTGTGTAAGCCCAGCCCTGGTTTGTCTTACCAAATTGCAACACCTTGCATTTATCTACATTGGGCATTCCTCGGCTCACTGGCCAAGTTCATCAAGATTCGATTGTATTCTTAAATAACCTTCTTCTCTGTCCACTGTACCGCCAATTTTGATGTCATTTGCAAACTTACTAACCATGTCTCCTACATTCTTTTCCAAATAATTTATGTAAATGATAAACAACAGTGGACCCAGCTCCAATGCTTGTGGCAAACCACTGGTCGCAGGCCTCCAGTCTGAACAACACCCCTTTACTACTATCCTCTGTCTCCTACCATCAAGCCAATTTTGCATCCATTTGCCAAGATCTCCTAAGATCCCATACAATCTATCCTTACTAGCCAATCTGTCATGCGGAACCTTGCCATAAGTCTTGCTAAAGTCCACATAAGCAATGACTACTGCCCTGCCTTCAATTATCTGCTTGGCCACTTCTTCAAAAAACTCAATCAAATTTGTGTGGCATGATTTCCCGCACACAAAGTCATGTTGACTATCCCTAATTAGTGCTTGTCTTTCCAAACACATGTAGATCCTGTCTCTCAGAATCCCCTCCAACAAATTACTCCCCACTAACATTAGGCTCACTAGTTTGTAGTTCTCTGGCTTTTCCTTGCAGCCTTTGTTAAATATCGGCACAATATTAGTCACCTTGCTCTCTTCCAGCACCTCACCTGTGACTGTCAATGCAAGTGCCTCACTAGGGGTCCTGGGATATACTTGATCAAGTTCTGGGGATTTATTTATCTTTATGCATTTAAAGATCTCCAGCACCTCCTCCTTAGTAATGAGGACTCCATTCATTACATTACTATTTATTTCCCCAAGTTCTAAATGCTGAAGAGAAATATTCATTTAGGATTTCATCTATCTCCTATGGCTCCACACAAAGACAACCCCAATGGTTTTTAAGAGGCCATAATCTCCCCCTACTTACTGTTTTGCACTTAATATACTTATAAGACCTCTTTAGATTCTCCATTATCTTATCAGCCAAAGCTATCTTGATTTCCCTGGAGTGTATTCCAACACCCCTTATACTCCACAGGGGATTCACTTGATCCCAGCTGCCTATACCTGATATATGCCTCCTTTTTTTTCTTGACCAGATCTTCAAAATCTCTAGTCATCCAATGTTCCCAACAATAAATAGCCTTGCCTTTCACACTAACAAGAACATGCTGGCCCTAAACTCTCATTATCTTGCTTTTGAAAGCTTCCAACTTGCCAGGCATCCTTTACATGTGAACATCCTCTCCTGATCAGCCTTTGAAAGTTCCTGTCTAGAATCATAACAGTCATAGAGAGGTACAGCATGGAAACAGACCCTTCAGTCCAACTCATCCATGCTGACCAGATATTCTAAATAAATCTAGTCCCAGTTGCCAGCATTTGGTCCATATCCTTCTAAACCTTTCCTATTCATATACCCATCCAGATGCCTTTTAAACATTGCCATTGTGCAAGATTCCACCACTGCTGCTGGCAGTTCATTTCATACATCCATCACTCTCTTCATGAATATGTTGCCCCTTGGGTCCCTTTTAAATCTTTCCCCTCTCACCTTAAATCTATACCGTCTAGTTTTGGAATCCCGTACCACAGGGAAAAGACCTTGTCTATTTAACCTACCCATGCCCTTTATGATTTTAAAAACCTCTATAAGGTCACCCTTCGGCCTCTGATGCTCCAGGGAAAATAGCCCCAGGCTAGTTAGCCACTCACTGTAGCTCAAATCCTCAACCCTGGCAGCATCCTTGTAAATCTTTCTGAACCCTTTTAAGTTTCACAACATCCCTCCTATAACAGGAAAACCAGAATTGCATCAAGTATTACAAAAGTGGCCTAATCAGTGTTCTGTACAGCCGCGACAGACCTCCCAGCTCCAAACATGCCAAATGCCTTCCTCACTACCCTACCTGCCTGCAAATCTACTTTCAAAGAACTATGAACCTGCACTCTCTGGGCTTTGTTCAGCAACACTCCCCAGGAACTTACCATTAAGTGTTTAAGACCTGCCCTGATTTGCTTTTCTAAAATGCAGCATTTCACATTTATTTAGAGTAAATTCCATCTGCCACTCCTTGGTCCATTGGCCCATCTGATCAAGATCCCACTGTACTTAAGTTTTCCTAATTTAGAACTTTAACTTGTGGACCAGACTTACCCTTTTCCATAACTATTTTAAAATTAATGGAATTACGGTCACTGGTCCCAATGCTCCCTGTCTAACATCTCAGTCACTTGTCCTGTCTTATTTCCCAAGAGGAAGTCAAGTTTTGCCCCTTCTTTTGTAGGCACTCTACATATTGATTAAGAAAGTTTTCCTGAACATACTTAACAAATTCCTTCCCTTCTAAGCTATTAACACTATGGTAATCCCAGTCCATGTCGGGAAAGTTAAAATCCCTCACTATTACTATTGTTACAGCTATTTGCGATCTCCCTTCACATCTGCTCCTAAATTTTCTGCTGTCTATAGGAGGCCCTATTGTACAATCCATTCAAAGTGTTCACCCCTTCTTATTTCTCAGTTCCACCCAGAAATATCCAAAGTACAGTTGCGATTATCAGAATGCCACTACCCCTCCTCTTGTGCCTCCCCGTCCATCCTTACACGAGAACAGTAAGCTGCCAGTCTTGCTGTCTCATGTTTCCATCCATGCCCTGAGTTTTGCACTGAAATTAATACTTCTTAACTTATCAGTCCTTCCTTATTCCCTGCCATGCTCTTGCCTGACTGGTCTATTTAACTTGCTTCTTTAGCTTCGGCTCTAGCTTCAACTGTCTCACTATTATTTAGTAGTACTGGGAAAAATCCAGAGATTGCTACTCTTGAGGTCCTGCTTTTTAACCTCCTTTCAACTCCTTATATTCACTCTGCAAAACTTCATCTCTTTTTCTTCCTATGTCACCGGTATCAATGTGTATGAAGACCACTGGCTGCTCATGCTCCCCTTTGAAAATATGCTGTTTAAGAAACCACTCCAAGATGTCATTGATCCTGGCACCAGTGAGGCAACACACCATCCTGGACTCTTACTTGCAGCTGCAGAAGCGTCTGTCTCTGCTCCTGACTACAGAATTACCTTTCAAAATTGCTCGTTTGGACTTTGAAAGAAATGGCTGTTGCTACTGTTTTCCCCTGAGAGGGGCTGTAGCTGGGCACATTTTCTGCAGACTTAGTCACTAGGTACACTCAACTGCTCCCTGATTTCCCACATATGACAGGAGGAGCATACCACTCCACTGTCTACCATCTCTGCTCCTTTAACAACTTTAAAGTTGTTACTTTAATAACTTTAAAGTAACAGAAGAAAGCTGAATTTTGTTATGTATAGGGTAACACCTTGATACAGAACATAGAAGATTGCAGCACAACACAGGCCCTTCGGCCCTTGATGTTGCGCTGCCAAGTGAAACCAATCTGAAGCCCATCTAACCTACACAATTCCATTCTCATCCATAAGCTTATCCAATGACCATTTAAGTGCCCGTAAAGTTGGTGAGTCTACAACTGTTGCAGGCAGTGTGTTCCATGCCTCTACTACTCTCTGAATAAAGAAACTACCTCTGACATCTGTCCTATATCTAACACCCCCTCATGCTAACCATCGCCATCCTAGCAAAAAGGGTCTCAATGTCCACCCTACCTAACCCTCTGATTATCTTGTATGTCTCAATTAAGTCACCTCTCAACCTTCTTCTCTCTAACGAAAACAGCCTCACGTCCCTCAACCTTTCCTCGTAAAACCTTCCCTCCATACGAGGCAACATCCTAGTAAATTTCCTCTGAACCTTTTCCGAAGCTTCCACATCCTTCCTATAATGCAGTAGCCAGAACTGCACGTAATACTCCAAGTGCGACCGCACCAGAGTTTTGCACAGCTGCAGCATGACCTCATCATTCCAAAACTCAATCCCTCTACTAATAAAAGCTATATGACTTCTTAAAACCCCATCAATCTGGGTGACCAATTTGAGGGATCTATGTTCATGGACACCGAGATCTCTCTGCTCATCTACAATACCAAGAATCTTACCATTCGCCCAGTATTCCGCATTCCTGTTACTCCTTCCAAAGTGAATCTCCTCACACTTTTCTGCATTAAACTCCATTTGCCACCTCTCAGCCCAGCTCTGCCGCTTATCTATGTCTCTCTGTAAACCACAACATCATTCAGCACTATCCACAACTGTACCCACATGAGTGTCATATGCAACTTTGCTTACCCATCCTTCTATGCCCTCATCAAGGTTGTTTCTAAAAATGACAAACAGCAGTGGACCCAAAACAGATCCTTGCAGTATACCACTAGTAACTGAACTCCAGGATGAACATTTCCCATCAACCACCACCCTCAAGAGCCGAGCAGGTGAGCTCTGGGTTAACAGTGCTTGTTCAGATGCACAAAGCCATTTAAAGATAGTGCCAACACTAAGGATACCAGTATATTCCATCATATCCCAGCAGTGGCAACTTATTCTTTGTACGATGAGTGGTAGAATGTGCTTGAAACAGGCGAGAAGGACGCAATAGGAATGAGGTGCATAGTGAATGTGGCATTTTTACTAAGTTATGGCAAAAGATCTCGCTGGGTATTGTGAAAAAACATCCTGTTTGAAACTCGACAAAATTAACATTAGCCAATAAAACACAGGATTCAGCCGAGAGTGTTCAGTTGCCTTGGTGGTAGTCCATGGAACTTTGTCCCTGAAATCTTCTGTCTTAACACTTCTCTTTCTTGCCCATAAAAACTTATTCATCGCCGTCTTTTTAACACACCTTTCAATCAATCTTCCCAAAGTTTACTCCCACAACTTAAGGGTCTATATTATTATGCATTGACTTTGGGAAGCACCTTGGGATAATTTTCAATATTACAGGGACTTTATGACTTGGTACTGTTGTTATCAATGGCTTATGAAAAATATATCGAAAATATATAAGTCAACTGACAATCATATATCTACAAACAAGGACTGTATTACAATTAAAAATTGAAAATGAAGAAAACTAAAGTGCGTATATGAAAATTCAAAAAAGTTGCACTTCAATAAGAACATGCTGATACGGACTTTAATATAAATTGTTTCATGTTATTTGAAATCCTTTGCGAAGAAAATATTTGAGTACACAACTACTGCACGATGACAGGTATTTGAAAATGTAAAAGGAGAGCATTGCTTTATTCTTCCTTACTTATCTCTGATGGTATTAGCATGTTCTTCTAATAGTTGCTTCTCATAATGATCTTCATGCTGTGTTAGAAGCAAACAAGTTGGCTTCCAGCTAAAAGCACAAGAACAAATTTTAGGAAAGCAATTTGAATTAGTACAGCAGATTAACTTTTATTTTCCTTTAATATACAATTTATACTGCATCTCTAAAGTTAACAGGTAACCTCGTGAATGTTCAGTTATCTATAGCATTTCATCAGAGATGACTGAACAAAGTTCAGTTTATGGCTGAAGACATATTGTCAGTTAATGAAATAAATAAGGGATGACTTACAAAATTAGCTTTAAGGTATGAGCTGAAAATGTATTGCTGGAAAAGGGCAGCAGGTCAGGCAGCATCCAAGGAGCAGGAGAATCGACGTTTCGGGCATGAGCCCTTCTTCAGGAATGAGGAGAGTGTGCCAAGCAGGCTAAGATAAAAGGTAGGGAGGAGGGACTTTGGGGAGGTGCGTTGGAAATGCTATAGGTGGAAAGAGGTTAAGGTGAGGGTGATAGGCCGGAGAGGGGATGGGGGCGGAGAAGTCAGGAAGAAAATTGCAGGTCAAGAAAGCAGTGTTGAGTTCAAGGGTTGGGACTGAGACAAGGTGGGGGGAGGGGAAATGAGGAAACTGGAGAAATCTGAGTTCATCTCTTGTGGTTGGAGGATTCTTAGGCGGAAGATGAGGCGCTCTTCCTCCAGCCGTCGTGTTGCAATGGAGGAGTCCAAGGACCTGCATGTCCTTGGTGGAGTGGGAGGGGGAGTTGAAGTGTTGAGCCACGGGGTGGTTGGGTTGGTTGGTCCAAGTGTCCCAGAGGTGTTCTCTGAAACGTTCCGCAAGTAGGCGGCCTATCTCCCCAATATAGAGGAGGCCACATCGGGTGCAGTAAATGATGTGTGTGGAGGTGCAGTTGAATATGTGGCAGATCTGGAAGGATCCCTTGGGGCCTTGGAGGGAAGGGGGGAGGTGTGGTCACAAGTTTTGCATTTCTTGCGGTTGCAGGGGAAGGTGCCGGGTGTGGACCTGACAAGGGAGTCACGGAGGGAGTGGTCTTTTCGGAATGCTGATAGGGGAGGGGAGGGAAATATATCCCTGGTGGTGGGGTCCGTTTGGAGGTGGCGGAAATGACGACGGATGATATGATGTATATGGAGGTTGGTGGGGTGATTGGAGAGGACCAGTGGGGTTCTGTCCTGGTGGCAATTGGAGGGGCTTTAAGGTATAGTAGACACATCAATTTATTCCTTCGACATTGTACTCCACGATGAAGAAGTTCAAGTGTCTCAGATATTTTTATCTACCAATTTCCAGAAAAAAGGTCTCATTGCTGTGGTTCTGTTCGCCGAGCTGGGAGTTTTTGTTGCAAACGTTTCGTCCCCTTTCTAGGTGACATCTTCAGTGCTTGGGAGCCTCCTGTGAAGTGCTTCTGTGCTGATTCCTCCAGCATTTATAGTGGTTTGAATCTGCCGCTTCCGGTTGTCAGTTGCTGTCCGCTGCAGTGGCCGGTATATAAGGTCTAGGTCGATGTGTCTGTTCATAGAATGTGTGGATGAGTGCCATGCCTCTAGGAATTCCCTGGCTGTTCTCTGTTTGGCCTGCCCTATAATAGTGGTGTTGTCCCAATCGAATTCATGTTGTTTGTCATCTGAGTGTATGGCTGCTAGAGATAGCTGGTCGTGTCGTTTCGTGGCTAGTTGGTGTTCATGGATGCGGGTTGTTAGCTGTCTTCCTGTTTGTCCTATGTAGTGTTTTGTGCAGTCATTGCATGGGATTTTGTACACTACGTTGGTTTTGCTCATGCTGGGTGTCAGGTCCTTTGTCCTGGTGAGTTGTTGTCTGAGAGTGGCTGTTGGTGTGTGTGCTGTTATGAGCCCTAGTGGTCGCAGCAGTCTGGCTGTCAGTTCAGAAATGCTCCTGATATATGGGAATCAGCACAGAAGCACTTCACAGGAGGCTCCCAAGCACTGAAGATGTCACCTAGAAAGGGGACAAAACATTTGCAACAAAAACTCCCAGCTCGGCAAACAGAACCACAACAACGAGCACCCGAGCTACAAATCTTTTCACAAACTTTAAAAGGTTTCATTATTATTTTAGTCATGAAATTTTCTTCTCTTCATATTCTGAAATTTTTCTCAAACTTTGTCTCTGTCAAAACGATGCTCAACATGTCTGGTCGGCCCAGGGTACTGAGGTAAAGGATGAGCTCCTGCATGACTGCTTGGAGCTGGTGGACAGGTCCATATTCAAACACTCACTGGCCAACCTAAATGAGTATGCCATGACCTTTGCAGATTTCATCATTAACTGTATAGAGGACTGGGTGGCAAAGACGTTAATCCAAGAGATCCTCAACCAGAAACTATGGATGAACTGGGAGATCCACTCCCTACTGAAGTCGACATTTGAAGTGTTCAAGTCGGGTGACCTGACCTATACAGGAAATCCAGGTACGATCTTCGCAATGTCATCAGGGACCCCAACTGGCAATACCAGACTAGAGTCCCAAATTAACCATACAATCACATGTCAACTGTGGCAAAGTTTACACGATATAAGAGACTGAAAAGTGAAGTCAAGTAGAATTGATGACAACAATACACCTCTCCCTGATGAGCTCAATGCATTTTATGCTGGTTTTGGAAAGAAGGTCAGTGAAATGATGTCATCTGTCCCAACAGCCTTGGGTACACTTGCACCCACAATCACCACTGCAGAAATCAGATTGGCCCGTGAACTCACAGAAAGCAACTGGCCTGGATGGAGTCCCCAGCCATGCACACATATCCTGCACAGACGAGCTCACCGGAGAATTCACAGACACCTACTTTGCTAACAACTTGTTTTTAAATAATTCACTCATGGGATGTAAGCATTACTGGTTGGGTCGGTGATTGTCCTCCATATTAGCCTTTGAGAAAGTGGTGGTGAACTGCCTTCTTAAACCACTGCGATTCAAGTGCTGTAGGTAGATCCACAATGCTATTAGAGAGGGCATTCAAGGAATTTGACCCAGTGACATTGGAGCTTACAAGATTTATTTCCAAATATGATGGTGAGTGACCTGATGAGGAACGCTAAATAATGCTGTTCCCTATGTCTGCTGCCTTTGTCATTTTAAGTAAAAATGATTGTTGGTTAAGAAGGTGCTGAGTAGGCAGCTTTGGTGAATTTCTGAAGTGCACATCATATATGGTATACACTGATGCAACTGAACATTAGTGAGGCAAGGACTCGATGTTTTAAGATGTGGTACCAATCAAGTGGGCTATTTTGTCCAGGATTGTGTCAAACATCTTGAGTGTTGTTGGATTTTCACTCATCCACACAACTGGACAGTATTCCTTCACATCCTTGATTTGTGTCTTGTAGATGTTGGAAGGGATTGGGCAGGCAGGAGGTGAATTATTTGTTGCAGCATTCCTAACCTCTGACCTGTTCCTATTGCCACAATATTTTAAGATTAATTAATACTTAATATTTGGACTTATCAAAATTAGAATTTTGGTACCCTGTCCACAAAAACAAAACAAAATAATATGGCATACCCAAAACTCCAAAAATGTCAGAAAGCCTTGTAAGTATGGACAGAAAGGACAGTTCATTCCAAGTGGTGTAATGTTTTCAACTAGCAATAAGATATCTATAAAATATTGTTTTGGTTATGAAATTCAGTTCAGTTTTTGTTAAGATTATACAGTCTATTGTTTATTTATCAAGTTTAAAAATTATGCATACTGGTGGGTTATGTCAACCACCAAAATTTTCAGGAAGTTATGACCACATTTTAAGAGCAGAAAATCATTGTAAGCATGCAATTGGGTGGACAATTATGGAGATGTTGCTCCCACTGGGTGCAATGTTTTGCTGAGAAGTTACATCTGTGAAACAGATACTGTAGTTTCATATTTAACATTATTTACACCCCTTATTGTATTATGTATTCCAAGTAGATAACTAGTAAATCAATCTAAAATATTTATGATATGCTGTAGTCACATTATTTATCAGTTCTGCAAAATGAATTCGCTTAGTACTTTGACATCAGCAATGCGCAATCACTGGCAGAATTAAAATTGAGTAAAACCACTATTAAATTAATAATGTGGCATATAAAATAGATAAAGTATATAGGATTTTTTTCAGATTGGTGACATAGTTTTCAATATAATCTGGATAATCTGTTCTCTAGTGTAAAATTGATTTCATTTGAACCTTTTTAGATTGTATCTATGTTATTTCTTCTACTCACATATGCTCCACAAACAATTAGATACTCATTGCTCATTGTAGTGCACCACTGGAGAGGTTTGGATACTAAAATTGAACCAGCTGTAATTATTTAATTTTAATTAAACAAAATCCTTACACTTTAAAATTGTCCATGGTATGTGCACTTATCCTTTGCATTCGATTAATTTCATCATCAAAATGGCTAAGTTTTACATGTAGTTCATCAATATGTTGTCTCTTTTTTGCAATAGTTGCTGAATATACTAGAAAACACACAAGACAAATTAAAGTATTAAAATTTGGTCATTCTAAATTTAGTCAGACATGGAACAAAGCCTGCTTTAATTGGACACCAAAACACATTATTAGTACAGGCACAATTTTAAGGCATTAATTGTCCACACAGCAGCCTCAATGGTGGTGGAGTGGGAAGGCTGCCCGCAAGCCTTCTCACCATTTGTTTAACTGGTCAATGACAGGAAGGAAGAGATATCACCACTCATCACCCTCCAGCACAAATAATGCTTACCTGCCAACAAATTAGTTATGAGAAGAGCATTAAATTTCAAAAATCTTCTGAATTACTATCAACAATACAAAGTCACATTAAAAGTTATTCATAGTTGCATTCTTCAAACAAAACAAGTCCAGGCTAAGAACAAATATAACTGAAAACATTGTGTTATACCTCTCAAATTGATTCCCAACTTCCTCACAGCTCCTTCTTTCAATCAAGTTTCCAACACTACTGCAGGGCCCTTATTAAATTCATAAATTATATTCTATATCAGTATAACTGTGATAACCAATAGCTTTCTTTATCTTTCTCAAATTATTAGCACAAATGACTGTACCTTTCCTCTATTTTTTCTTTTAATTCCTCCCTTTTATCACACAATGATTTTGTATTAGCTTTCCTAATTACCTGTTTTATCTTTCGTGATCCCAGCACTAATACCCAGGTCCTTCTGCAACTTCTAGCTCTCCTTCATCCATAGAACATGCTCCTTCCTCAGAGAATAGTATCAGATTGAAAAAAAACAAATATTGATGGCAAACCAGAGGGTAGGAAAAGGGTTAAAGCCAACAAAAGATGATGAATTTAAAAAAAGGGAGGAAATAAACTATTAGGATAAACTACTAAGTGATATGGAGTTCAATCCAGGCAAATATGAGGTGATGCATTTTGGGAAGTCTAATTCTAGAGCGAACCATACTGTAAACGGAAGAGCCTTGGGAAAAGTTGATGAACAGAGAGATCTGAGAGTTCAGGTCCATTGTACCCTGAAGGTGGCTGCATAGGTGGATAGAGTGGTCAAGAAGGCATATGGTATGCTTGCCTTCGTTGGACAGGGTACTGAGCATAACAGCTGGCAGGTCATGTTAAAATTGGATAAGACTTTGGTTCAGCCGCATTTAAAATACTGGGAACAGTTCTGGTCGCCACATTACCCAAAGGATGTGGATGCTTTGGAGAGGGTGCAGAGAAGATTTATGAGGATGTTGCCTGATATGGAAGATGCTAGCTATGAAGAGAGATTGAGTAGGTTAGGATGTTTTCATTGGAAAAAAGGGGATTGAGGGGGGACCTGATTGTAATCTACAAAATCATTAAGGGTATGGACAGGGTAGATAGAGATAAACTTCCCAGGGTGAAGGATTAAATAACGAGAAGCCACAGATTCAAGGTAAGAAGTGAGAAGTTTAAGGGGGATATACGCAGTAAGTACTTTACACAGAGGGTGGTAGGTGCCTGGAACGCATTGCCAGCAGAGGTAGTAGAGGCAGGCACGGTAGATTCATTTAAGATGCATCTGGACAGATGCATGCGTAGGTGGGGAGCAGAGGGATACAGATGCTTAGGAATTGGGCAAAAGGTTTAGACAGTGGATTTGGATCAGCTCAAGCTTGGCAAGCCAAAGGGCCTGTTCCTGGGCTGTACATTTTCTGTGTTCTTTGATATACAAATGGACAGCAAGAGCTTCTTTAACTATAATTAAAGGAAGAGAGAGGCTAAAGAAAACAGAGAACCCTTGAAGAATGAGACTGGGTAAATAATGAGGAGAAGGTAAATACTTTACATTAATCTTCACAGTAGATGATGCACATAGTATTCAAATATACCAAATAACCAAGCTAAAAATGGTGGGGAGAAATAAATACAATGGTTATCACTAGAGAAAAGGTACAAGGGAATCTTATGGGGCTAAAACGGTTTACATCCTAGGATATTAAAGGAAGTCATTCCTTGGGTAGTAAAAGCACTGGTAATAATCTTCCAACGATCCTTAGATGCTGGAAAAGTCTAAGTGAATAAGAAAACTACAAATGTAACACCTTGTTCAAAAAAAGGAGAGAGCCAAAAAAAGAAAACTATAAGCTTAAAATCTGTCTTGGGGAACAATGTTATGGCTTCTTGTATATAATAGCAGAACATTTATAAATAACATAATGAAACAGAGTCAAAATGACTTCATGAAAGGGAAATAGTACCTGACAAATTATTAAAATTCTTTGAGGTGATAACAAGCAGGATAGATAAAGGGGAACCAGTAGGTATAATATATCTAGATTTTTAAAAGGTGTTTGATATTATGTCAAATATAAGGATACTTACTAAAATACTTAATAACACAAATCCACACTGTTGGAGGCAGTTTGTTCTTATATTAGTATGGAGGGCTTTTGCCCAAAATGTCGATTTTCATGCTCCTCAGATGTTGCCTGACCTACTGTGTTTTTCCAGCACCACTCTGATCTGGGGTAATTAGGGAAGTCAAATGTCTGTTAGGCTTTGTCTTAAAGTGAATGGAGTATAAAAACAGGGAAGTGTTGCTAAAATTATACAAGGCACTAGTTGGACCACATCCATTATCAAAGGTAAAAAATACTGGCATTAGATGCAAACCAGAGAAAGTTCACTGGATTGATCCCGGGTACAGAGAGATTATTTTATGAGGAAGGGTTGACTAAGTTGAATTTAGCAGAATGAAAGGAAACTTTATAGAAACAAATAAGATTCTTCGGGGGCTTAACAGGGTAGATGCAAAAAGGTTGCTTCCTCTTTATGAGAGTTTAGGACCCGAGCGACCTAGTATGGAATTTCAGAGCAACGGTTGCCCAATTAAGACAGAGGTGAGAAGACATTACCGTTCTCAGAGGGTACTGAATCTGCGGAATTCTTAACCACAGAAAGCTGTTAAGGCTGGATCATTAAGAGTATCCAAAGCAGAAATAAACAGATTTTTAATCAGTGAAGGGATCAAGGGTTATGTGGAAAAGGCAGGAAAATAGAGTTCAGGATTATTAGATCAGCCTCGATCTAATTGAACAATGGAGAAATCCTGATGGGTCAAATTGCTTATTTCTACTCCTACATCTTATGGTAGGTCTAATAAATTGATTAAACATGACTTCTCTTTCACAGAATCAACATGACTTCCTAAGTAACTTGGACGTTAAGTACCCTGCTGTAATGTTTTCAATAATAGTTTCTAACATTTTGCCATGATAGCTGTTAACCTTACTGGCCTGTAGGTTCCTGCTTTCTGTCTTTCTCCCTTTTTAAATAAAGGAGTTACATTCACTATTTCACATTCTAATGGAATGCTCCCCAAATCTAGAGAATGTTGGAAAATTAAAGCAATGTTTCAACTACCTTACTAACCACTAATTTTCAGACCCTATGATGTATTCAGTCAGGACCCAAGAAGTTGTCAGCCTGCAGTTCCAACAATTTGCTCAGTTCACTTCCTTGGTGATGACTTACTCATCCTTCCCTCAATCTGGTTAAGGAGTGAAATGGCCACCTATTTTATTTTACATGCTCCCCAGCCTTCATACCAATCTCCACATTATGCATACCAACCAGTACAGCAATGTAAAATCCACCTTTTGATCTTAATTGAGCAAGATTCCATAGCGTGAGCTTCAAGACAAAAAAAAATTACCATTACATTCCATTTATTTTTATTGACTGAGTGTATAAGACAGGAAAGAATACATACTGTGAATCTGCTGCTTAACTTCTTTTTGCAGTTGTGTACCCTGGTCCACCTGAAAAACTAGCATATTAACATAAATAAGAATGTTTAAAATTATATTTCAAAAAATTGATTATGAGTAACAATATAAACCTTCAGCATAATAGCTTGTATTCTGTTTTGTCAGTTAAGTTTTCTTACCTAATTTTAGTAAGATTTTATCCAGATTTGATAATTTATTTGTATTTTCCATCTTTCCTGAGCAAGACAAAACAACATCAATTTAACTTATTGCAGATGGTAAAAATCTCAAACATAATATCAGTGCATAAACAGAAAAAGCTGTAAACATACAGGAGTGGAAGTAGTATCTGTGTACAGAGGAATTAAGTTGACATTTCATATTAATGAATTGGAAGAACTGGATTATAGAGTATTTCAGTATTAATATCATAAAACATAATTCTCATACAGGTCTGTCATGAGCTAAAAATGCATCACCCCTAATCAATTACATTATTTGCAAATATGTGCTGTTTGAAAATTGTTCATCACTGGTTGCCTTGAGAAGGATTTCTGGTGCATTAGGCAGACTCCTTGCTTCTTGACCAGAAGCTCTGGCTTCAAATCTCACTTTCAGACTTGAAGACCAAGGAAGGTGCTCCAGAGGGTGATGATCAACCTATATCCTGTATCAAACTGCTGCATGAATTAATCAAAATGGATTGCTCAGGAACTTCAGAGGGAATTTAGGAATCAACATCGTAACTGTGGACTGAAATCACAGATAGAGTGTCAGGTTGGGCATCGCACCATCCTTGCAAACTATTGCTCCACCTTCATTGTTACTTTCCTCTCCAAAATGTTTATAAATGTTGACACTTCCCAAATTCATGCTCATCTTCCCCACAACTCCATGTTTGAATCTCTCCAATTATGTTTCCATTCTTGAACTTGGCCTTTAAAAGTCAAAATAATATCCTTTATAAAATCACATTAAATCACCCTTTCTCAATCTTCTCAACATATTAGCACAGTTGACAACATAATATTCTACAAAGCCTCTCCTCCATCATTAGCCCTTCGTTGATTCTATATCCACTCATAGGGAGAGAATCACCTACAAAGTCTTCTACGTCGTTATTGCATCTCTACTTATGGAACATCCAATGATTTATCACTGGTCCTCTCTTAGTTCTTATTTATATACTGCTATTCAGTAACACCATCCAAAAGAATATCATGTTCAACATGTGCACTCATACTACCTTAATGTTAACTCTTGAATTCTGCTGTATCTGATCTGTCACATTACTTAGTTGATGCATACAATCAAGTTTAAGTTCCCATAGCAAGTACAAGGTACCAGGTTAGCAGAAATTTCTCAAACTAAATAATGTGATGCCTTAAGTTTTCACTCTGCTTGTAGCTACTGGCTCATCTCTTTCCCTAGCTACTATCTAGTATGAACCAGAGGCGTCACAAATTTAGCATTCTATTAGAACCTGAGATGAGCTTCTGGGACGTATCTTCTCCATCTCTAAAACTGCCTCCACAAAATTGTATCTATCTCCTGCCCTGACTAAACTCAACTTTTAAGATTAAAATGGAGCTGGAAAAGCAGAGCAAGTCAGGCAGCATTTGAGGAGCAGGAAAATCGACGTTCAGGCAAAACAGAGGAGGAAGTGCTGGATGTCTTGAAATGCGTAAAGGTGGATAAATCCCCACGACCTAATCAGGTGTACCCTAGAACTCAGTGGGACGTTAGAGAAGTGATTGCTGGGCCTCTTGCTGAGATATTTGTATCATCGATAGTCACGGGTGAGATGCTGGAAGATTGGAAACTGGCTAACCTGGTGACACTGTTTAAGAAGGGTGGTAAGGAAAAGCCAGGGAATTGTAAACCTGTGAGCCTGACCTTGGTGGTGGGCAAGTTATTGGAAGGAATCCTGAGGGACAGGATGTACATGTACTTGGAAAGGCAAAGACTGATTAGGGATAGTCAATATGACTTTATGTGTGGGAAATCATGTCTCACAAACTTGATTGAGTATTGAGATGTGATCTATATGGACTTCAGTAAGGTGTTCGACAAGGTTCCCCGTGGAAAGACTGATTAGCAAGGTTAGATCTCACGGAATACAGAGAGAACTAGCCATTTGGATATAGAACTGGCTCAAAGGTAGAAGATAGAGAGTGGTGGTGGAGGGTTGTTTTTCAGACTGGAGGCCTGTGACCAGTGGAGTGCCATAGGATCGGTGCTGGGCCCTCTACTTTTTGTCATTTACATAAATGATTTGGATGCAAGCATAAGAGGTACAGTCAAAAAGTTTGCAGATGACACCAAAATTGGAGGTGTACTGGACAGCGAACAGGGTTACCTCAGATTACAACATGATCTGGACCAGATGGGTCAATGAGCTGAGAAGTGGCAGATGGAGTTTGATTCAGATAAATATGAGATGCTGCATTTTGAGAAAGCAAATCCTAGCAGGACTTATACACTTAATGGTAAGGTCCTAGGGAGTGTTATTGAACAAAGAGACCTTGGAGTGCAGGCTCAAAACTCCTTGAAAGTGGAGTCGCAGGTAGATAGGATAGTGAAGGTGGTGTCCAGTATGCTTTCCTTTATTATTCAGAGTATTGAGTACAGGAGTTGGGAGGTCATGTTGCAGCTGTACAGGACATTGGTTAGGCCACTGTTGGAATATTGCATGCAATTCTGGTCTCCTTCCTATCGGAAAGATGTTGTGAAACTTGAAAGAGTTCAGAAAAATTTTACAAGGATTTTACCAGGGTTGGAGGATTTGGGCTATAGGGAGAGGCTTAACAGGCTGGGGCTGTTTTCCCTGGAGCATCGGAGGCTGAGGAGTGACTTTATAGAGGTTTACAAAATTATGAGGGGCATGGATCGGGTAAATAGGCAAAGTCTTTTCCCTGGGGTCAGGGAGTCCAGAACTAGAGGACATAAGTTTAGGGTGAGAGGGGAAAGATATAAAAGGGACCTAAGGGGCAACTTTTTCACACAGATGGTGGTACATGTATGGAATGAACTGCCAGAGGATGTGGTAGAGGCTTGTACAATTGCAACATTTAAGAGGCATTTGGATGGGTATATGAATAGGAATGGTTTGGAGGGATATGGGCCGGGTGCTGGCAGGTGAGACTAGATTGGGTTGGGATATCTGGTCAGCATGGATGTATTGGACTGACGGGTCTGTTTCCATGCTATACATCTCTATGACTTGATCAGGAATGCCCTCTTTTGCCTGAAAATGTCGATTTTCCTGCTTCTCAGATGCTGACTGGCCTGCTGTGCTTTTCCAGCACCACTCTAATCTTGACTCTAATCTCCAGCATCTGCAGTACCCACTTTTGCCTAACCTCAACTGTTGCTGAAACCCTCATCCATGCATCCCTGTTGTCTCTTGAATTGACTAATGCAATGGTCTCTTGAACCGCATCGTATTTTACATTTTCTAAAAATTTGAACAAATTCAGAATGCTACACCAAGCCAAATTCTGTATCCGGACAGACAGGTTTCCCAGTACCCCATGCCTCCTTACTTTCTGAATGAGCCTACCATGGAGAACCTTGGCAAATGCCTTGCTAAAATCCATGTAAACTACATCCACTGCTTTACCTTCAACAACATGCTTTGTCACAACCTCAAAGAATTCAATAAATTCTGTGAGGAATGACCTACCCCTCACAAAACCATGCTGACTATCTCTAATCAAACTATGGTTTTTCGAGTAATCATAAATCCTGTCTCTCAGAATTTATGATTACTCGAAAAACCATAGTTTGCACACTACAGATGTAAGAATCACTCTACAGTTTATCTGTGTCAAGGCTTTAAGCTCTATAGCCTCTTTATTTTCATTTTATAGTAGTACTTCAATGACATGCCTCTGGAGCACTACCCTTGCACCATATGCTCAGTTCTTTTTTTTTCCCTTGTTTATTTCCAGAAATGCTGTTACAAGTTGAATTTTGGTTTATTCCTCATCCAGTGACCCATGGTATTTTCTCACTTATTAACCTTGTTCTTTGTTCTTTTACAATAGCAGCATTCAAGAAGCACCTGAACGAATACAAGAATAGGAAGGGAATAGAGGGATACGCAATCCTGTAAGTGAAGACAGTTTGGCAAAATGTGTTCAATGCAGGCTTTGAGGGTCAACGAGCCTGTTCCTGTGCTGTATTGTTCTTTGCTCACTAGTAACTAATTAATGATCGCCAATTGATTAATTTACACACAAAGCTTGTGAAGCGTAATGCAGACCATTAAAGGTGAGGGAGAGGTGGAGATGAACTCAACATTTTTTTACATCCAGAAGTGTCTTGTATATTACTATACATCTCTTTTTGCCCATCACCAAATCACTCATGATATTTTTTTCTCATCTAATAACCACCATCAGTAAATCACCCATGTTTTCATTAATTCATCAATTTTCATGCATAGCCCGTTAAGGGCAGACCATCAAAGATGAGGGAGAGATAGGGAGAGGGGGAGAAAAAGTCAACTCTTAAATACAAAGTTCAATGCGTATCACTAGATCTCAGTCAACACTTGACCTGATCTATTTGAACCTTAAGGGGATCTGCATAGATGAAGAGTTCACAGAATGTTTCCAGGATAGTTTATTAGGCCAACATATTCTGGAGCCTGATAGACAGCAGGCTAGACCAGAACTGGTATTTTGTAATTGTTTGAAATTCGTTAATTACCTCTTAGTGAGGGCAACAATTATAATATGGATGAGTTTTGCATTCAGTTGAGGGAGAGTGGAGTGGGCCTGAGACTATACATTTGAATTTAAATAAGAGTAGCTATGAGACAGGAAAGCAAACTTGGCTGAAGTAAACTGACAAATTAGGTTACAGCATAATAGAAATTGCTCATGAAATTCAATAGATCTGGCAGCATCTATAGGAGGAAAACAGAATTAATGCTTTGAGTCTTCTCACCAGAACTGGTTAGAGCATTGGTCAATAGAGATTCAACTGTAGACATTTAAGGGACTATTTTAGAATATATAAAATAGATACATTGCAGTGAATAAGAAAAATTTCCAGGGATGGACCAATCATCCATGGTTAACTAGCAATGTTATCGAACTTAAAGAAAAAGTATACAATTGAGCAAAGACAGGTGGCAGGTCAAAAGATTTGGCAGAATATCACAGAATCCCTGTAGTGTGGAAGCAGGCCATTTAGCCCCTACTGATCCTCTGAAGAGCATCCCACTTCTATATTTCCCACGACTAATCCACCTAGCCTGCACACTGTGGTCAATTTGGTATCGCCAATCCTCCTAACCTGCACATGTGTGGACTGTTGGAGGAAAGCCACACAAGAGAGTCACCCTTGGCTAGAATCAAATCCAGGACCCTGGCACTGTGAGGCAGGAGTGCTAACCACCACGCCACCCTTATAAAGATAAAAATGTTGAAGCAGGCCATCAGTCTTTATCATAGAAATGACAAATATCATCCCAGAAGTAGTGACAAATTAAGAAATGGAAGAAAGAGATGAACTCAGAAATATCACAATCATCAGTGAAGTGCTACTGAATAGATTTTTGGAGTTGTGGGCTGACAAGTGCCTGGACAATATACTATGGTCTTATAAAAGAATTGATGAGTGAGATAGCTGATGAGTTGGTTTAAATTTTCCAAAATTCTCTAAATTTGGGGGTGATTCATAAGATTGGAAGTAAGCAAAAAGGGGAGGAGACTTAAAGAAAAGGAAATGACGAGCCAGTTAGCTTAATATCTGTCATTGGAAATATATTAGAAGGCATATGAACAAATTCCATATTAAAGGTTATTGTGGAAGATAATAGCTTATGGGCTAACATATTAGCATTGACAAAAAATGAGGAGAAAATGAGGACTGCAGATGCTGGAGATCAGAGTCAAAGAGCGTGGTGCTCAAAAAGCACAACCGGTCAGACAGCATCCGAAGAACAGGAGAGTTGAAGTCTGAAGCATAAACATCTTCGAGCATCTTCCTGATGAAGAGCTTATGCTCAAAACGTCGACTCACCTGCTCCTCGATGCTACCTGACCGGCTGTGCTTTTCCAGCACCACACTCTTTGACAGACAAAAAGATGAGTTAGCCATAAAGAGTAGACATAAATAGATCATTTTCTGATTGATAAGATGTAACAAATGCTGAGCACAGGAATCAGTACTGATACCTCAACTTTTTACAATTTATATAAATGACTATGAAAAAGGAATGGGAAGTGTGGTTGCCAAATTTGCTGATGACACATAGATAAATGGAAAAATTAGTTGTGAACAGGACTCCAGGACATTACAAAAAGATATTGATAGATTAAGTAAATGGGCAAAGATGTCGCAAAAGGAGTATAATTGAGAAAGTCTATAACCTTAAAACATGTCTTTAAACATTTAGACTAAAATGCAATGTTGAATTATAGAACACATTTGCTGCACTCTAGAAAATGGACAGGCAGGGAGAGTGAGGCAATTAAGAACATTTGCCTTAACATCAGTGAATCTGTATAAGATGTGATAACATTCACGGCTGTTCCCTTGTGAAATTAATAACAGTGTTTGATTCTGACCTCAAAACGAAACTCTGTATCAATTAACTTCTCTCCCAAGTTATTGTCCTTCACTGTTATCTGTCTAGTTCAGAGCATGCAGAGCTAGTTAGTCTGGCTTATAGGCATCAGTGTAATGTTGTAACAGTGATGCTATTATCAAAAAAGGGGACGACTAAAAGTAAACTAAACTAAGAGTTTTTTTTATTCCAGGCTACCAAAGAGTATGATCTCCAGGAAGAACCAAGATAGGCTTACAGATTGAGTCCACGAGGGATTTGCTGGGCCGTCTCAGATCTACACTTTAACATAATGTGGGAACATTTCAAATTGTCTCCTCTCCCCATTCCACTAAAATTCTCATTGAAGCCATCTATTTGACCAAATTGTTACTTAATCTTAATATATTTTTCTTTTGACAAAGGGAAATAGAGAAAAATAGGGAACAGAAAAGTTTGTGGAAGGATGGCAAAATGAGAGCTGGTGAGGAGTGGAAGAAAGGGTTGAGGAACGAATTGAAGGAACAGGATTGGCAGACACAGATGATAAAAAGCTACAGAGCAGACCGAAGGTGAGGATGAATGGAGGAGATGGAAACAGAGGACACTGAGATCAGAGAGATACGTAGGGAAGAAATAAGTGAAGAAGGGGAAAGCAACAACTGATTTATCTTGGAGTTCTGTACCCCATTACATTTCAGTTATTCACCTGAAAAAACTGCCACCAATTCAGGAAGAGAGCAATTTTGGATTCAATAATAAAAGAAATGATGAATGGAAATTGAATGGCAATAGAGCATTCTCATTGTTGATAGTTTACTAGATTATACAAAATATGTTAAAAATGCTTGTTTAATTACATTATGTAATCACAGGAAATGATTTAATATCATGTGATGTAGTGGCCATGTTAGTTAGTCTGTAAGTCAGTTCCACATAGTAGCAATAAGAAAAAGCAGCCCCTGAAGATCTGTGTTAAATCTAGCTTCAGAATTGACTATGCTAGTCCAGAAAGAGATAAGATTCACCACAATGTTATAAATATATATTTAGCAAAACAACATTGCTGAGACATCTTGTTGGACAGGGGAGTAGTGGAAGAGAAAGGGATCCAATTTGAACAAACATTCAGCCTCTAATGGAGGAATAGCAAAGAATCAGCCATAATCCTATTGAGTTGTCGTGTATGCTTGAGGCTCAAACAGCCTACTGCTATTTCTACTTTTTATGATATTATGGTCAAAGGAGAAAAATATTATTGAGTTCCAAACTGCATATGTTACCATAAATGTAAAATCTCTGCTAAAAGCATTTTGGGAAATGTAACATTTCAGGTGGTGGTTTGCAGAGGACGGTGTGTAAAAGGTAAACTTTCCACAATAAAACCACATGTAATTATTCACTGAATACCCACTGATCCACATCAGCACAGCCTATGGGAGCTGTTGGTGTATTGGTGATGTCACTGAACTATTGATCCAGAACCCCAGACCAATGTCTTGGGGACATGGGGGTTAATTCACATCACAGCAGATGATGAATATTGAATTCAACTTTTTAAAAAGCTGGTGTAATGGTGACTGTGTAATCACTGTTGATTGTCATTAAAAACCGATCTGATTCACTAATATCCTACGTGTATAGCCAATGTAGTTTACTTTTAATTGCAGTTTGGGTGTTCAGGCATAAACAATAAATGCTGGCCCAGCCACTGATGCCCTTTCCCTTGAAATAAGTTTTAAGAAAATCGGGGAAAAGGCATGGAAGAAAGGCATGGAATATCTATGAATGTTTAATGGGTGACTGTCATTGATTTATAAGTTTAAGCAGAATTAAAAGTTCAATGATGATATCAAATATACTTGGATCAAGAAATACTTATTCTGTCTAAAACTATAGGTTTGTTTTATCACTGGGGCAGGTCACAATGATGGAAACACAGACACAAGAAGCTGGAAGAAGCCATTCGATGCTTTGAACCTACTCCACCATCGTAGCTTATATGTCTTAATGGCATTTTCCCATTTTCTTCCATACCCCTTGACACCTTTTAAAAAACTTAAAAATCACGATGGCTTCGCCTTCCCAGACTTGACAGTTAACCGATATTTGAAAGGTTATTCAATAAAATTGATCTCAACATCATTTACGGACAGAACTTTTTTTTCAATGAGAAGCAACAAGCGCAGGCTCAGAGTTCTCAGTGCGCTTTCTGGAATGTCATAAATGTTGTCCGTGCCATATTTCATAATTGCAGTTATCGTCGATAATGATTTCACTAATCAGTACGGTTTAGCTTCTTGCACCCTGCTACACATTGGAATGCACTCTCAAGGTGCGAAATAACCCATTTGCAACATTGGAGATTAATGGAATAACTCATTTGAATTGGTGTTGAAGAGCAATTGCTTTCCATGAAACTGTTTACAAATCCCTTAAGATATTTGCAACATCGTAGAGGTGGAAAGTACACATACACACTTTCTGTCCGTACAGTGGGGAAAAATTAACTGATTGCAATTGTTGTCAACCAGACTCACTTTCAGCCTTTCTTGTGAATCGATGGAAGCTTCTCGAGGGTTGCACACGGGCGGACAGATAGGATACGTTGTCTCGCGCTATTCGAAGCCGTTAAACAGCGGCACGTGCAGAGGCACGCGAGCTGAATTCAAACCGCCGCGTGCCTACCATGTGGCCTTGCCCGTCCTCTCCATTTTCAACAGGACATATTTCTTCAAGGGAAGTTAACACTGGGAATTTCTGAGCGTATCCAATAGGATGACAACGTTTTGAACATGTAGAGAATGACAGTTTGCAAATTTCTCTTTCAGTGCCTTACTAGAGTACAAAATAACGACTATTTTATTTTAAAAAGTCTCAATTTGTTTTACTAGAGATATAGCATCCTTTAAAAAAGGATTTAATACTTCCTATTAAAATGCAGGAATTGCAGTATTGCTATTAGTAATTTGATTCTAGGCTGTATCAATATTGGTCTAAAAGGTGATGTTAAAATGCATGTGTGGCATCACTGTCAAAGTGATTGTGATTAGCATCAGGGGCGTCTTCACTATTAGAAAAGAGAATAGACCAAATTATTACAACTGTTGTTTAAAAAAAAGGAGTCACAGTTTTAAGGCAGAGGTGAGAAGAATTTTTTTTCTCACTGAGGGTGGGGGGTTTTTGAAACTCTCTCAACAGACAGATGAAGGCTTTGAAAAATTTTAAGGTAAAGGTAGAGAGATTCTTGATAAGGGGATGAAAGATCATTTGGGGTAGGTAGGAATGTGGAGCAATCAGATCAGCTATGCTCTTATTGAATAGCCTGAAGAGGCAAAGGTTTTCCCCCTTCCAAATTTAAATTTGTATGTAATATTGTAAGAGTTAAGACAGTAAAAATGGAGAGAAAGAGGAGAAAGAAAGCAAAAAGTAGTATTAAGTCAGAGTGTGACGGAATACTCACCATCTGCTTAAATAAGTGCAGCTTCAAACAACACTCAAGAAGCTTGACACCATCCAGGACAAAACAGTCTGCTTCTTCAACACCAAATCCACAAACAGCTACTCCCTCCACTACTGACACTCAGTAGCAGCAGTGTGTACTACCCACTATATGCACTGCAGAAATTCACCACAGCTCATTCCAAGTGCACGATCATTCACATTTAGACAGACAAGGGCAGTAGACACAGAGGTACACTAACACCTGCAAGTTATCCACGTGCTTTCACTATTGTTCGGTCAAAATTCTGGATTTTCCTCCCTAAGGGCATTGTGGATCTGACTACATCACAAAGATTGCAGTGCTATAAGAAGGCAGTTCACCACTACTTCTCAGGGGCAACTAGCGACAGGCAATAATTGCTGGCTGGCCAGCCAGTGATGTCCTCCCCCACAAATGAATTAAAAGAAGTTCCACAATGCACAAAATGAAAATGAAAACTTTAATCACATGCAGTCTTAGTGGATCCCAGGAGCCTCTTAAACACAGAAACATAAAAATAAAAACATAGATGCATATTAATGATAATATTGACTCCTTGCAGTCAAAACACTTACTAGACAAAAATGACTCAAATTAATTAACAGAAAGAATGATGTGCCTTAATTTGGTGCATTCATCACAAAGGAGAAAGTGAGGACTGCAGATGCTGGAGATCAGAGCTGAAAATGTGTTGCTGGAAAAGTGCAGCAGGTCAGACAGCATCCAAGGAGCAGGAAAGTCGATGTTTCGGGCATGAGCCTGATTCCTGAAGAAGGGCTCATGCCCGAAATGTCAACTCTCCTACTCCTTGGATGCTGCCTGACCTGCTGCGCTTTTCCAGCAACACATTTTCAGCATTCATCACAAAATCTATATGTTGGCCAAAAATTGAAGCATATGGTGCCTTACTTTGGCAGCTGGTGGGAAGATTGTGGAGGGATAAAATACACATAAGGTTCAACATGAAATATTTGGTTTGTAATCTAGTCTCCTCCAGAAGAGCTACAGCCAACATGACTATCACAATATTTTGAATACTTCACAACCAACATATTGCCTCTTGGACAGAATTGGCACAGAGGCAAACTCCCACCCATTCGTATGCTGATTGCATCCTGATGAATGCTTGAGGACCAATTTCACACATTACTTTTGTGTATGAGTTTGGATGTTGATTTTGCTGGTTTAAGGCTTAAAGCCATTGGCACCTTTTCAAGTCAACAATGTTTTTCCTTTTCATAAGCTGTGTATCCACTGATGCATACTTCAAAAAATTCCTTCAGGTAGATACATGTCACTAGTGGTACTTGAGATGAAAGAGTGAATGACAGAAGATGCTCTGAAGAACTGACAGGGCTATTATGCAGGGAGGTCAACATTTATATTTCTTCCATGTTTTCCATTACATCTAAACGAGAAAAAAGAGAGTGTTAAAATTATTGTCCATTTTCTGGCAAGCATGCTACTTTCAGAATTACTGCCATCTTGAACTTTTAAACTGCAGGAAGTCTAAATTCTGCAACAAATGTAACTTTCAACCACATAAAGGAAAACCTTGCTTCACCATTTTTCTACTTGAAATTTTACTTGAGCAGAGACTCTTAAAAAAAAGTTGTCTAATGGCAATTTCAGAAGAAGACTCATTACTGTAACTAATAATATAATTTTGTTTCAAGCCCTTTAGAAATAATCATTATGGTCTTTCTGGGTGAAATTATGAATTTATGCTGGCCAAAATATGGGAGTTTTGTTTTGTAGTTCTCCAACTTATACCACCAAAACTAAATTCATTTCAAGTAGGTCAACTTACACTGACAAGGGAAGTGACCATCTTGACCACCCAGGGTAATAATGCGGAGAAGCAGTTATGCACTTGCTATGGAATCCACCCAGACTTTCATCCCAGTGACTTCAATGGAATGATAATCAGGCAGGTTCTACAATGAATAGGCAATACATCCATATAATTAATGAAGAATCTAGATTGAAAAATTATCCTAGGATCCCCTAGGTATAATTTGGGCTGCTGTATCCAATTGTAGTCCCCAAATTTGGCAATGAGTATTTAAATCCTGAAGCAGGTAGAGAGAAATGTAGCCAAAAAGAATCCCAGTCTTCAAACCAATACTATCAAGATAGAATCTGAGAATTGGTGGCTATTTTCATTTTGAAATGTTGGTTAGCAGAGATTTGTTTCATGTTTTGAAAATAATGAAGGGAATAGAGTCATACATGGAAGCAGATTCTTCCAACCAACTCACCCATACCAAAAAGGTATCCTAAACTGAACTAGTCCCATTTACCTCCATTTGGCCCTTATCCCTCAAACCTTTGCCTGTTAATGTACCTGTCCAAATGTCTTTGATTAAGTTGCTTGGAAGGAAGAAGTGATAAAAGTCTGAGGGTATATAAGCAAAATGTGTGGTAACATACAAACGTAGAAACAATGAGCAGAAGAAGGCTTTTTGTCTCCTCAGGTCTGCTCTGTCATTTATTGAAATAATTGCTCATATGATCATAATGACAAATCCGCATTCCTGACTACCCGAGTAGCTTTTCACTCCTAGATTACTGGCGATCTATTCACCTCAGCTTTAAAAATATTCAAAGGCTGCCTTTTCAGCAAGAAAGTTCCAAGGACTTATAAACTTTGTGAGAATTTTGTTTCCATCATATCTGTTTTAAATACTGACGCCAAAATTCTGTATTCTCCCAAAAGGGAAAACATCCTCGCCATATCAACTCTGTCAAGACTCATCAAGAACTTACATATTTCAATCAAGTTTCCTCTTACACTTCTAATTTCTAACAGATTCAAACCTAGCCTGTGTAGTCTTTCTTCATAAGACAATCTGAGTGTGGTGTTGGAAAAGCACAACCAGTCAGTCAGCATTCAAAAAACAGGAGAATCGACGTTTCAAGCATAAGCCCTTCATCATCCCTGATGAAGGTCTTATGTTAGGAATCTTGATTCTCCTGCTCCTCAGATATGCCTGACAGGCTGTGTTTTTCCAGCACCACACTCTTCGATTCTGATCTCCAGCATCTGCAGTCCTCACATTCTCGTCATAAGACAACCCACCCAATTTCAGGCATTTGTCTGTTAAATCTATGAACTTCTTTTAACACATTTACACTCATCTTTAAGTAAATTGACCATGACTGTCCACAGAACTCCAGATGTAGTCTTGCCACTAGATTGTATAACAGAATCATAACCGCCTTAATTTTGTATTCAGTTCCAATTACAATAAATGGTTACATTCTATTAGCATCCATAATTACCTGCTGTGCCTGCACACAAAACTTTTGCAATTCATATACTAGCACAAATCGATCCCTCTTCATCTCAGAGCTCTGCAAACTCTCACCATTTACATAAAATACTTTAATTTTGTCTGCAAAAATGGTCTTTACACTTTCCATATTATACTAATTTGCCAGATCTTGCTCTGTCTCTTAATTGTTCAATATCTTTTCAATATCTTATGTCCTCTTCACAAGTTGCTTTCCTACTATTGGTATTATCAACAAATTTGGCAACAATACCTTCTATCCCTTTACCTAAGTCATTTATGGAAATTTTAAGGAGCTGAGGTCCCAACACGGACTGTTGTGGCATAATACTCATAATAACATTACATCCTGCCAACTTGAAAATTATCCATTGATGTCTACATTCTGCTTCCTGTTAATATGCTTTATACAATATCCTCTACAATGATGTAAGGGATGTAATCCATCTGTAATTTGGTATTTATCTCAGAGTTTGGGTTTTGAACTTGTGACATGTGGATTTTGGTCCGTGTGTATGAAAGGGTTTAATTGCTAATTGTTAATCTTTCTGGTGCTATAATTTTAAAGCAGTATGTCTCAAAGAGGATCTGGCCTGATGGCTCACCTGGAATGATGATGTGAGCGTGTTTACATTGTGAAAGTTTTATGGTTGGAGAAAGCAAATATTGATAGGCATTAGTTTACTGTTGGTTTAGGAGATTCTCAAATTGATTTTTGCTAAGGAAAACCCCAAAACTTGGATGAAAGCTTTCTATTCAGTTTATAGAAGGCATGGTTCAGATGGAAGAACAGTTTCTCCAGAGATAGGAGTTCAGAACAGTTTGGAGATATGCCACTTCAGTGTAAGGATTTTAATTTGAAAATTCCAGAATTGAAGTAATTAGTTTGAACCTTGAAGCTAATAATGTTTAAGATGAGATGTGTGAATAAAAGGAAAAGGCTATTAAGCTCTCAAGACTGGGATTTTAAAGAAACAATCAAACTATGTCTATGGCTGTGATAGAGAGGGGAACTTGCTGGTATCAGAATACTGTAAAATAATGGTGCTGAAATAGTTGGGATTTTACTTTACCATGTGTTTTGAAATCTTTCAAAATATTTTATATGTGAAAGAGAACTTAATTGTGCTATTTTATGTTCATTTCATTTTTGTTGTGAAGTTCTGATTTTATTGTTGAAACATCAGCATTGTTGCTTGCTTATGTTTCAGCAAAAGACACCATGCTAATTCTTTTTAAAAATTTATCTGGTGACAGTGAAGGAATGGTAATAAATTTTCAAGTTCAAATGGCTTGAAAATGAATTTGCAGGTAGTGGCATTTACTTATATACACTGCCCATATCCATGAAATAGTGAGAAGCTTGAGTTTGGAAAGTGCTATTTAAGCAGTATTGATGAATTTCTGCATTGCATCTTAGAGTCACAGACAGGCTCTTCAGCCCAACTTGCCTCCTCTACCCAGTTTTCACAATTTAAATTAATTCCATTTGCCTGCATTTGCTCCATAACCCTCCAAACCTGTCCCATCCATGTACCTGTCTAAATGTTTCTTCCATGGTGAAATTGTGCTCACTTTCACCACTGACTCTGGAAGCCCATTTACCACCCTCTGTGTGAGACAAATTGGCCCTCTGGACTCTTTTGTATCTCTCCCCTTAAACCTATTTTAGACTCCCCTATTATGGTAAAAAGCTGTTGGCTATCTACAGTTGAATAGAGGCAACTACAGAGAGGGAGGGAGGAGCTGACCAGAATTGACTGGGAGAGCAACCTAACAGGAAAGACAATGAAGCAAAAATGCAGGCATTTTTGGGAGTAATTCAGGAGACACAGCAAAACTTCATCCCTGGGAAAAAGAAGCATGCTAAAGGGAAGATGAGGTAACCACAGCTGACAAAGGAAGTCAGGGACAGCATAAATGTAAAAGAGAAAGCATATAATGCAGTGAAGGGCAGTGGGGAGCCAGAGGATTGGGAAGCCTTCAAAGACTAACAGAGGACAACAAAAAAAGGAGGGAGAAGATTAAATATGAGGGCAAGCCAGTAATGTAAAATAAGATTACAAGGGTTTACAAGGGCAAAAGAGAGGCAAAAGTGGACATTGGGCAGCAGAAAATGACACTGGAATAGTAATGGGGAACAAAGAAATAGCTGAAGAAATGAATAAAGTGATTTGCATGTCTTCATGGTGGCAGTCAAGAGCAATATCCCAAAGATTCAAGAGAGTCATGGGGCAGTAGTAAGTATAGTGACCATCACTAAGGAGAAGGTGCTAGAAAAACTGAAAGATCCGAAGGTGGGTAAGTCACATGAACCAGAAGGACTTCACCCCAGAGTCCTGAAGGATGAAGAGATAGTGGATGTGGTAGTGATTTCAGGAATCACTGGAGTCAGGGATGGTCCCAGAGGACTGGAAAAGGCTAATGTAACCGTTCTGTTTAAGCAGGGAGTAAAGCAAAAGGTGGAAATTACAGGCTGATTAGCCTACCTCAGTTGTTGGTAAGAGTTTGGAGTCCATTGTGAAGGATGAGATTTCTGAATACTCAGAAGTGAATGGTAAAATAGGACAAAGTCAGCATGGTCATGCCTGACAAATCTCTTAAAATTTTTTGAAGAAGTAACAAGCAGGTTAGACCAAGGAGAGCCAATGGATGTTATCTGGACTTCCCGAAGACCTTTGACAAGGTGCTGCATAGGACTCTGCTGAGTAAGATAAGGGCCCATGATTTTAGAGGCAAGGTACTAGCATGGAGATAAGATTGGCTGTTGGGCAGAAAGCAGAGAGTGTGGATAAAAGGCTCCTTCTCAAGATGGCAGCCGGTGACTAGTGGTATTCTGCAAGGGTCAGTGTTGGGACCACAACTTTTAATTTTAAACATTAATGATCTAGTTGAAGAAACTGAGGGTGTTCTGGCTAAGTTTGCAGATGATACGAAGAAAGATGAAGGGATAAGTAGTATTGAGGAGGCTGGGAGGCTGCAGAAGGATTTAGACGGGTTAGGAGAGTGGGCAAAAAAGTGGCAGATGGAATATAATGTGGGAAAGCATGAGATCATGCACTTTGGTAGGAAGAATAGAGGCATAGACTATTTTTCAAATGATGAGAAAATTCAGAAA
The DNA here is from genome assembly GCF_020745735.1 of Hemiscyllium ocellatum. NCBI lineage: Eukaryota > Metazoa > Chordata > Chondrichthyes > Orectolobiformes > Hemiscylliidae > Hemiscyllium > Hemiscyllium ocellatum. Next base: position 87,082,378 of record NC_083408.1, read on the forward strand.
TCTGAAGTGCAAAGGGGTTTGGGAGTCTAAGTCCAGGATTTTCTCAAGGTAAACTTACAGATTGAATTGGCAGTTAGGAAAGCAAATACAATGTCGGCATTTATTTCAAGAGGACTAGATTATAAAGGCAGGGATGTACTTCTGAGGCTTTATAAACTCTGGTCAAACAATATTTAGAGTATTGTGAGCAATTTTAGGTCCCACAACTAAGGAAGGATTTACTAGCCCTAACACAGATCCACAGGAATCTGAGAATGATCCCAGGAATAGAAAGCTTAACGTATGAGGAACATTTGAGGACTTTAGATCTATATGTGATAGAGCTTAGAAGGAGGAGAAGGCATCTAATTGAAACTTACAGAATACTGAATGGCCTTGACAGAATGGACATTGGGAAGATGTTTCTCGGCTGGAGGGTCTGCGTCCTGAGGGTACAGCCTTACAGAAAAGGGAAGATCATTTAGAATGGAGATAAGGCGAAACTTTGGTGAATCTATGAAATTCATTGCCACAGAAGGCAATGGTTATTGAGTATATTTAAGACAAATAGATAGGTTCTTGCTTGTCAAGAGAATCAAGGGTTATGGGGAGAAAGCCTGAGAAAACTTATCAGCCATGATTGAATGGCAGAGCATACTTGATGGGCCGAATGGCCTAATTCCTGCTCCTATGTCTTATGGTCTTATGGTCCAAGTTCCCTAGCATTCATACCTTTCTCAAAAGTAAATACCAGCAAGAAATATTCATTTAGGATCTCACCCTGTGGCTCCGCATATAGATGACCTTGTTGAACTTTAAGAGGTTCTGTTCTCTCTCATGACTCTTTTGAGCATCATGTACTTATCGAATCTTTTTGCATCTTTACCTTATCTGCCAATGCCCTCTTTTGTCCCCCTTCAGCCCTCCTGATTTCTTGCTTAAGTGTATTTTGATGCCCTCTAGACTCCTCAAGGAATTCATTTGATTCCAGCTGCTTTTACATGTCAAATGCCTCCTTCTTTTACAAGGTGAAAGCCTCAATAACTCTAGTCATCCCAGGGTTGCCTACTCCTTCCAGTTTTATACTTCACTCTAAAAGAAACATGATGGCCCTGAACCCTCATTCAGTCACTTTTGAAAACCTCACACTTGCCAACTGTCCCTTTCCTGCAAACATCTTCCCCCAGTTAAGTTTTGAAAATTCCTGTATAAGGCCACTAAAATTGACCTTGCCCAGCTTAGAACTTTCAACTTATGGACCAGATCTATCCTTTTCCATAGCTATTTTAAAACTAATGAAATTACAGTCCCAGAGTGCTCACTCCCACCAACACTTTCATCACTCGCCCTGCCTTATTTCCCAGGAAGAGGTCAAGCTTGCCACTTATTTAGTAGGGCCATCGACATACTTCATGAGAAATTCTTTCTGAATGCACGTAACAAATTTCTCTCCTTCTAAGCCCTTAACAATATGGTAGTCCCAGTCAATGTTAGCAAAGCTAAAATCTCTTACTATTACAACCTATTATTCTTGCAGATATCTGTGATCTCATTCCATATTTGCTTCTCAATCTGTTAACTCTTGGGGGCCCTACTGTACAATGCTTTCAAAGTATTCTCCCCCTCTTTATTTCTCAGTTCTATCCATATAGACTCAATGAACGAACCCTCAAAAATGTTTTCTCTCAGTACTGCTGTGCTGTTCTCCCTACTCAAAAATGTAACTCCCCCTCCTCTCTTACCTCCACTCCTATCCTTCCTATCGCATCTGTGCCCTGGACCATTGAGCTGCCAGTCCTGTCTATCCCTCAGCCATCCTTCTCTAATAGCTATAATGTCCCAGTCCCACGTACCCATCTATGCCCTGAATTCATTTGCCTTACCTGTCAGGCCTCTTGCATTGAAATAACTACAGATTAACCCAGATTTCTCTTGCTTCCTACATGCTCTTACTTGCCCTTTCTAATACTGAGATTACCAATTATTTACTTTGCTCTCATTAACTTCTGTACTGTCCTCAACTGTCTGTTTTGTCTCCCTACTGCTTTGGATCCCAGCCACTTCCAGACTAGTTTAAACCTTCTCGAGTGGCTCTGGCAAATTTTCCTCCAAGGATATTGATCCCCCTCCAGTCCAGGTGCAACCCATCCCTCTTGTACAGGTCATCTCTGTCCCAGAAGAGAAACCAAAGATACAAAAATATGAATCCTTGCCCCATGCACCAGCTTCAAACCATGCATTCAAATCCTCCTATTTCTACTCTCACTAATACATGGAACTAGAAGTAGTCCAGAAATTACTGCCCTTGAGATCCTGCATTTAACCATCTCCCTAACTCCCTATAACCACTTTTCAGGACCACACCCCTTTTCTTACCGATGTTGTTGGTACCAATATGTACAACGATCTTTGGCTGCTCACCCTCACCCTTAAGAATTTCATGCAACAGCTCAGAGATGTCCTGACCCTGCCACTAGGAAAGCAACACAACATCCTGGAGTCTCAATTGCAACCACAGAAATGCCTGTCTGTCCCCCAAACGACAATTCCCCTACTACTAATACTCGCTTGGAATTTGCCCAACCTTGATCTACAGTAGAACCAGTTGTGGTGGAACGGGCCTGACTGCTGTTGTTGTACTCCTCAGTGAGGCTTATACCCCCAGCATTAATCAAAATGGTATACCTGTTAGAGAGGGAAATAGCCAGAGGAGACTTCTGCATGACTTGCCTATTTCTCCTATGTCATCCATCTACCTGATTGAATCTGCAGTATGACTACATCACTGTAACTAGTGTCTATCACACTCTGTGCCGCCTGTATGCTCCTCAGTGTGTCCAAATGCCTCTCCAACCAAAAAGGACAGTCTGTGAGGAGCTACAGCTGGTCACACTTTTTGCAGGCATAGTCGGCAGGGACACTAGACTGCTTCCTGATCTCCCACATCTGGCAGGAAGAGCACACTACTGCATGAAATGCCATCTTTACCCCTTTACACTAACACAAAAATCAGAATCTTACCTTGCTCTTACCTCCTTGCTGATTGTCCTCCTCATCAAAACCCAATATTTATCAAAGCCCACACTTAAACCCACACACTGAGGAGCATACAGGGGGCACAGAGTGTGATAGACACTAGTTACAGTGATATGGTCATACTGCAGGTTCAATCAAGTATGACCGCCAGGAGAAATAGGCAAGTCACATTTATTAAGTGTGTACAAGAAAATTTTCTGATATGTGGATGTACCTACTAGAGAAGATGCAAAACTTGACCTTCTCTTGGGAAATAAGGCAGGGCAGGTGACTGAAGAATCAGTGGGGGAGCACTTTGGAGCCAGCGACCATAATTCTATACGTTTTAAAATAGTCATGGAAAAGGATAGACTGGATCTAAAAGTTAAAATTCTAAATTGGAGGAAGGCTAATTTTGATGGTATTAGGCAAGAACTTTCACAAGCTGATTGGGGCAGATGTTCACAAGAAAAAGGACAGCAGGAAAATGGGAAGAAATGAGATAACGAGAAGACAGAGAAAGTATATTCCTGTTAGGATGAAACAAAAGGCTGGTAGTTATAGGGAATGCTGGATGACTAAAGAAATTGAGGGCTTGGTTAAGAAAAAGAAGGAAGCATATATCAGGTATAGACAAGATAGATCAAGTGAATCCTTAGAAGAGTATAAAGGCAATAGGAATATTCTAAACAAGGAAATCAGGAGGGCAAAAAGGCGACATGAGATAGCTTTTGCAATTAGAGTTAAGGAGAATCCAAAGAGTTTTTACAAATACATTAAGGAGAAAAGGGTAACTAGGGAGAAAATAGGGCCTCTCAAAGATCAGCAAAATGGCCTTTGTGTGGAGCTGCAGGAGATGGGGGAGATACTAAACGAGTATTTTACATCAGTGTTTACTGTGAAAAGGGACATGGAAGATATAAAATGTAGGGTAATAGATAGTGACATCTTGAAAAATGTCATCTTACAGAGACGGAAGTGCTGAATGTCTTGAAATGCATAAAAGTGGATAAATCCCCAGGAACTGATTGGGTGTATCCTAGCAACCTGTGGGAAGCTAGGGAAGTGATTCCTGGTCTCCTTGAGGTGCTGGAAAACTGGAGGTTGGCTAATGCCACTGTTAACAATGGTAGTGAAGACAAGCCAGGAAACTATAGACCAGTGAGTCTGACATCAGTGGTGGGCAAGTTGTTGGAGGGAATCCTGAGGGACAGGGTGTACATGTATTTGGAAAGGCAAAGACTGATTAGGGATAGTCAACATGGCTTTGAGCATGGGAAATCATGTCTCACTAACTTGATTGAGTTTTTTTGAAGAACAAAGAGGATGATGAGGACAGAGTGTGGATGTGATCTATATGGACTTCAGTAAGGCATTCAACAAGATTCCCCATGGGAAACTGGTTAGCAAGGTTAGATCTCATGGAATACATGGAGAACTAGCTATTTGGATAGAGAACTGTCTCAAAGGTAGAAGACAGAGGGTGGTGGTGAAGGGTTTTTTTTTCAAACTGGAGGCCTGTGACAAGTGGAGTGACATAGGATTGATGCTAGGTCCACTACTTTTCGTCATTTATATAAATGATTTGAATGTGAGTATAAGAGGTATAGTTAGTAAGTTTGCAGATGACGCCAAAATTGAAGATGTAGTGGATAGAAAAGAAGGTCATCTCAGATTGCAACAGGATCTTGATCAGATGGGCCAATGAGCTGAGAAATGGCAGATGGAATTTAATTTAGATAAATGTGAGGTGCTGCATTTTTGGAAAGCAAGTCTTTGCAGGACATATACACTTAATGGTAAGGTCCTAAAGAGTATGCGGAACAAAGAGAGCTTGGAGTGCAGGTTCATAGCTCCTTGGAAGTGGAGTCGCAGGTAGATATGGTAGTGAAGAAGACATTTGGTATGCTTTCTTTTATTGGTCAGAGTATTGAGCACAGGAGTTGGGAGGTCATGTTGCAGCTGTACAGGACATTGGCTAGGCCACTTTTGGAATATTGCATGCAATACTGGCCTCCTTCCTATCGGAAGGATGTTGTGAAACTTGAAAGGGTTCAGAAAAGATTCACAAGGATTTTGCCAGGGTTGAAGGGAAGCTGAATAGGCTGGGGCTGGTTTCCCTGGACCATTGGAGGCTGAGACGTGACCTTATAGAGGTTTATAAAATCATGAGGGGCATGGATGGGATAAATAGACAAAGTATTTTCCCAGGGATCGGGGAGTCTAGAACTAGAGGGCATAGGTTTAGGGTGAGAGGGGCAACTTTTTCATGCAGAGGCTGGTACGTGCATGGAATGAGCTGCCAGAGGAGGTGATGAAGCTAGTACGATTGCAACATTTAAAAGGCATATATGAATATATGAATAGGAAGGGTTTGGAGGGGTATGGGCCGGGTGCTGGCAGGTGGGACTAGATTGGGTTAGGATACCTGGTCGGTATGGACCAGTGGGAGTGATATTTCCATGCTGTACGTCTCCATGACTCTAACCCTCTAGCAGCACTTCAACCACAAAGCAGCCCTTCTCAAAATGGCTACTCTGCTTTTGCTTGCCTTCCTTTTATTTGTTCCTGGGCAATTGCAGGTGTCTGGGCCAAGTCCTTCCATAATCCTTCTATCTTGTGTGTGATATAGGCTGCTGCTACATCGTCAATAGTCGGGTAATGAATGTTTGGGGCTCTGATGCCAGTCAAACTGGCTACTTTGTCCTGAAAGGTTCTGAATTTTGTGCATATTACTGGAGTTGCACTTATCCTGAAGCTTGTTCCAGCACACTCCTGACTTGAGCGTAATTGATAATTGACAGAATTTGGGCAGTCAGGATGTGAGTTAATCATTGCAGTTTGCCTCGTTTCTGACCTGCTTTTGTAGCCACAGTATTTATATGGATATTTCAGATCAGTTCCTGGTCAATTCAATGGTCCTCACCAGGATTTGATAGTTTGCTATAACCTACAAGGGAAATATTCATTTACACACAGCAATCTTTCCTGCTGCTTTGGTCACTATTATGTAAACATCAACCAATAAACCAACTTTTGTGCATCTGTGTTTTTTAACTGCAGAGCGAACAGAATCACAGATGTTACAACACAGCAGCAGTTCTCCAATGTAGTTATGAATTTAGAACGTGGTTTGCCATCATTATCATGAGCACAAATCAGCCTTACTGAGGCAGTGATTTGTTTTTTAGAATTAATTTCATGTTTGTGTCAATCGCGTGCGAATGCCAGTAACACAGAGTAAATGCAACCACGATGTGGAGGTGCTGGTGTTAGACTGGGGTAGACAAAGTTAAAAATCACACAGCACCAGTCCAAATGTAACACTTTCATATGAAATCCGCACTTCACAGTTATTGCACTTCCCAATGCATTTTCCTACATTTGCAATTGAATGCTAGATGTAAAGGAAAGCATATGTACAACAAAATGAATTAAATGGTACCGAAAGAAGGCATGCAAAAACCGAGTGAGGAGAATGCTGATTGGTCATTTTTTAAAAAATTGATAAGATGTTAACTATGAAAGTAATGTTTTCTAAAGATATTAAACAGCCCTTAAGCATGCTTAACAGAGACAGAATGTGTTGTTACAAAACCAAATGAAAACTATGTCTAGAATCTTAGCAGTTTAAGTACTATGTTTATTGAACGGGATTAGGCGCTAATAGATCTTTGCCTTCCTTGGACTTAACTCATCAGCAATAAATCAGATGCAAAAAAAACAAAAGTTGCTGGAAAACCTCAGTAGGTCTGGCAGCATCTGTGCAGAGAAATCAAAGTTAACGTTTCGGGTCGGTGACCCTTCCTCAGTAGCAATAAATCAACTGTGAAGCAATGTGTCGTATAACACGGTAAAAAAAAATCATATGACACACATTAGCCTTCTACAGTCAACTAACTGACCAAAAACGAGGATTATTCTGAGCACTAATATAACAGATTGCGGTTACACAAACATCAAGTATGTAATGAACATCTCAAAAATAGATTGGAGATTTAACTAAAAGTATTGTTTCTCTTCTAAGTCTTTTCTGTTCGGTGTGATAATTGAAACGTTTTTTTATGTTTTACCCAAAATAAGGATGACAGGGAATGCAAGACAGAAAGAAAACAGCTGAGTTACAGGATCAATATCAGCAGTAACGGGAATTATGATCCGTCAATTCGGTGTGATGTACATGCCGATTATAGGCATAAAGAATATGAACAACACATATTGGACATTACAACCGTGTTCATAAGAAAAAAAATGGTATTGCGTACAATTTACAAATGCCATATTTGATTTTGGGCTTTACTGTGTTTTTTTCATGGTTTGCTTACTATTTAGGATGCACAATACTCAAATAAAATGACCCCAAAGAAAGCGCCACGTAATGGCAGCGAATTCTGTACACATCCAACTTGGTATTTTGCATTAAATTCAGGTTGGTGCATATGCTAATAAAACCTAATAAAAATCATGATGAATGCGACATTTAATACTTAAACGTGTGCATAAGATAACAGTAATCATGTAAAATTAGAGGGCAAAGCAATAGCGTACGTTTTAAAGCGCGTTCAAATAACCAGAGAATGAATAAATTACAGCTCTGTAGTTATTAGGTGGTCAGTTAATAACCCGAAGTATTTTCACAGACCGTCAGTACTATTGTACAAACTTCTTTCTATTGATAGAATCAGAAGATATTTTGCTGTTGAATTCCCCAGTGAAGCCCGTTTGTAGCTAGTCATAGAGCTTCAGTAAACGCCTATGGGTAGATTGCAAGGTTTGCATCTGCTCGAGAATAGTGGCGATCTCCCATCCACAAAGAAGAGGGAGCAAATTAAAAGGGCAGGCAGTTGATGCGTTTGCTACTACATTCGTGGCTGAATGGAGACTATGCTGAAATCGCTGAAATCAATTTTGGTCTTATAGAATCTTAGATTCTAAACAATATTTGTGCTTTACAGTATGACAGTCACCGTTAGCCAGAACAAGATTGGAAAAGTGTGTTGTATAGTGAGCAATACATAAATAGATGCCGTTTTGGATAACCAATACATATGGGAAGAGTAACTATGCAGGCGGAGAACTGCAGATATTTTGACATAGAACTGTTAATCTTTTTTTATGTCAGACCTAACCAGAAAGTTTATGGAATAGAAGTTACTGATGGTCGAGAGTGGAGACACAAAATTTCTTGCAAACGTTCGTCATATATCGGTTAATAAGTTACGGATCACCTACGTTTTGCATTCTTTTGCATTAGCTGTTCATTCAGCTGAGTCAAGCGATAAATTCAATTTTGGTTACGACCAGTAATAATGCTGTCACAAAAAAGTTTGATTTTTAAATTATTTTACATTAATTTGATTAACTTCAGGTTGAAATCGAGTTAAAAAAACAAGTTTTAAGTAATGTGCTTTTTAATACATTCATATTTAAAGGAACATCGTCTAGAGCTTGTAGAAACAGGTAGGTAAAGGGGTCTGAGGAAATGTCGTCGACCTGAAATTCTAATGAGTACTATGAAGCCAATCTAATATTAATTAGAGACCGAGTGGGTCAGTTAGCTCAGTTGGCTGGACAGCTGGTGAGTTGTGCCAATAGGGGTTTCAATTCTCGGACCGGCTGATGTTACCGTTAAGGATTCTCTTTCTGAGCAACTCATTTGGTGTGGTGACCCTACCAATCGACTTTCGCTAATGACATAGCAAACTATACGTGCTTTACCTTTATAGATTCGGTAAAAAGTGTGCATGTTTCTAATCAATAATTCTTACTGTAAGCAACCAAAGAGTTTAATGTCTGTGTCAAGATCTGAGTTCGGTTTTAAAACACCTGGCTTTTAAAAGCTGGGATCAGCAAAAGTGACGAGAAATATGTTGCATTTTCGTAAAACCCAAACACAAATGGAAGTGTTTTGGGGATGTAAACCTATCGTCTTTAGGTCTGCCCTATATGTGATTTAAGAATGCAGTGCTGGAAAAGCACAGCAGGTCAGGCAATATCCGAGGAGCAGGAGTATTGACATTTCGGGCATAAGCCCTTCCTGATGAAGGGCTTCTGCTCGAAACGTCGACTTTCCTGCTCCTCGGATGCTGCCTGACGTGCATCACACTCTCGACTCTGATCTCCAGCATCTGCAGTCTTCACTTTCTCCTATATGTAATTCAAACTCAATACCAAAGTAGTTCACTAGCCAGTAACTGCCATCTAAAAAGACCTAGTGAGGCATTCAGTTATGTCATCACCTTCTCAGGCCTACTCGGAACAGATGGACGATAAATTATGCCATATTAGATATACAGTACCAATGAGGCCGCATCCTAGAATGAGTGCAAAAAAAGAACCACTACTGTATATGTTTGATGCCGTTAGACAGAAATGCTACGGCCATTCCTCGAAAAGGCCTCCGCATTTTCCGTTGTAATAAATACCTTACAGGACAGCAAGTAAAATTCTATTTGAGATTACATAGATATGTTTACAAAATAAGTATTCTTTATCAGCAAGGATGTATCAACTTTATTTAGGCAACCTTGAAAACTATTAAAAATAAATATATTTAAACCAGTGGCGCGCAAACTATCGCAATCAGTGCACGTTTCCACATACTGTAAATCTGTAGAGCATTCATCGGTGTTATGTTTATTAATTAACATATTACCATCAGGTGCTTATCCAGATTAAAGGAGATCTCCTTTTGGTGCTATGTTGTTGTTCTTGTTCCAAGTTTTGTTGCCCCGTCATCCCAATACAACCAGATACGTATAACCAATTTGAACATCCTTTCAACTACCTCATTGAAATGATATCCCCTTTTACAGATTAATTTTCATAAATGTACGGCGTACATAGTTAATGAAACTATGTTGATGGAACTGTTAGGTTGTGTCTTCCAATTCGGTTGAGAAGACACATAACACATAGCTGCCACACCTTGTATTTGCATAGCACGGAGTAAACGGAGTGAAATGTATTTTCACATGCATGTTAGCAGACACAATAAATACTATTTTTGCGTCATATCATGAATTCGTACTGCCCATAAATAAACAATTTATTCCATAGTTTGTTCTCTGGTTAATCCATATATTGCATGATACCAAATAGCCTGCATTTTGTTATATTTTGTCTATGGTGCGTAGATGAATAGATGGTTCTATGGTTTTCGGTAGCTAGATCTGTACGAGGTATTCGTTGTTGTTTCTTTAATAAAATTGCGGTGCCATATTAATACTGTTACGTGCCAAGCATGAATGTATGCATTTTTAAATAAGCCTCACTTTTTTTCCGACTATTCGTACAGAAACATTGTTGAGCAATGGAGGTGACCAAACTGCGCCAGTAAATTCAGTTCAGCAATTTGGACTGCCTTTTGTTGCTACGTCGAAGTATTTAGGTTGGGATTTATGTTATTGCTCCTGTTACATTGCTACAAGCTTTCTGGCGTAAACTGGCCCGCAATGCCACCTATAATAGCAGATTGCATTGATGCTTTCTGACAAGTTGGTGCAGAGAGCATTTTGTTTGCTTGGGTGATGCAGCATTGATTGTAAACATGTGGAAATAATGTAGACAATAAAAAGGCGTAGAATGCCGACTTTTTGCGCGTCGCAATCCAATATTATTAACAAATAAAAACACGAAAAAGTACGCATTATAAATCAATGCAGAAAGTCACAAATTTATGCCTAGCAATTCTACAAAAAAATCCGTAAATGCGCTGCGTAAATATCACATTTGACACCTTTTTTAGTGGAAATGAAATATTTGATTTCACTTGCGTTATTGAAGAACATCTCAGTAATCGACGCTGTTCGTACGAACCAGTGTCGTTTCTGTACTTTAAAACATTTTCACATGTTTCAAGAAACTGTGCTTATGTTGATCAACATAATCCTACCGAAATATTTTGGAGTCAAACTATTGTGCAAACAAAATAGAGGGAAATAAATATTTAGAACTTATCCGCGTTTCAAGTAGGAAGATATTCGCTTCCCACGTGATAATGAAACGTGGAAGACGCGATTGATAGTCGTTAGGGCCAGGTCAGTACCTCGAAAAGCCGCCATCCTGAACCCGAAATTGTCATAATACAACAGTGTATTTACTTACGCTAAGCAGGTTGTGTTCTTTGTTGTAAGTGGCTTTACCTTTGAAATAACTGATTGCTTGATACCATCCTTGCTACAGCCAGCTGCTGTCAGACCTCGCGCTTGGCTTTCAACCATCACCGACTCGCAGTGGATTGTACCATAGTTTACTGTGCTGCACACATTTCCCCAACCTCGGAAATTACTCAAAATGGCTTGAAAGGGTATCTTCAGTTCAACTGTATAGAACTGTGATAAAGTATAAACACGAACCGTAAAAAGATGTCATTTCCAACCGCGCTGAACTTTCTTTTACATTCAAAAGGGACATATTCCATACCAAATATTGGGACTTATGTTTTCGAACTGTAAATATTCATATAGAATGTTGCTTATAGGGATTTATAGCTCCATAATGTATGCTGTTTAATTCAAAAGTCGGTATGTGCAGATAGACAGTACTTAAAGACAAGGATATTATTACAGATACCCTAATAATGGTTTCAGTTTAAATATATTCAGTCACTTAGAATAGATTTGATAGTCCAACTGTCCGAAATTGACATGTCGATGATATTTGTCAAGTGAATGCATCACTTTGCGTTTAACCGTTTAACTTTAAGCAGATACTACGTTTTATTTCTGAAATGCGGTCTTTTTTGTCATCATGATAATAAGTTACGATACAAAAGGTTATTTTATTTTGTTGTCCTTTGACTTCATGGCAAAGAGCCAGTGTAAATTAGTCCATAATGCTTTGGGGGGGGGGGGGGAGCCTTCAGCTCATGTTTTGTAATTCCGCGTAACAAATTGACATAAAGTATATGTGGTGCAGAATAGCCGCAAAGCGATTGGAGAACTGATTACGGCAACCCGGCATTTTACTCGTTTGGATATTGTTACACATTGCATATTATTAGAAGTAGAATTAAATACAAATATACATATTGAACCAAAGACTTGAAAGAACCGAGTTTTGTCACATAAGTGAATATTGATCGAAATCCTATCTACGTCTCACATTAATCGATGTTTGAATCGTATCTCCGAAAGCAACAACATTGTGATCGACAAAGGGCCGATAAAATATCCATTTTCCCGTGAACTTAATTATTTATCCACACCCGTCATTAAAAAAAATCTTCATGTTCTTTTAGATCGACCGAATATAGAAATGAAGATATCTTAGATTTTTCCAACAATAGTGAGATTTCTTCGGAGGTGATAAAATTCTTACCCTTCCTTCTGGTTGATTGGCAAATTTGACAGTGATTGACAGGCAGCCATGGCAACCAGATACCGAATCTGCCAAGTCCAATAGAAAATCAGATGTGGGCTGAATGTTTTCCCCCTTTTTAACAGCATCTCACCATCGAAACCGCAAAGGATACAACCCTGGCACTTGGAGCACCAATTTCATACTTGGCATCTGGAAACCTAACTAGAACACATCGTCTGCCGTACTTTGCTCGTTGGAGTTCGTTGTCTTGGTTTTGCATTGATCCAGCATTGTCTTTAAAAAATAGAGAATCAATGTTCCAGCTTCCAATTCTGAATTTTAGCCCTCAGCAGGTGGCGGGGGTATGTGAGACGTTGGAGGAGAGCGGAGACATTGAACGGCTTGGTCGATTTCTCTGGTCACTGCCAGTGGCCCCAGCAGCGTGTGAGGCACTCAACAAAAACGAGTCCGTCCTCAGAGCTCGGGCTATCGTGGCATTCCACACGGGTAACTTCCGAGAGCTATATCATATCCTGGAGAATCACAAGTTCACCAAGGAGTCACACGGCAAGTTGCAAGCCCTTTGGCTAGAAGCACACTACCAGGAGGCAGAGAAGCTAAGGGGCCGCCCGTTGGGTCCAGTGGACAAGTACAGAGTTCGAAAGAAGTTTCCCCTGCCCAGGACCATCTGGGACGGAGAACAAAAGACTCATTGCTTCAAGGAGAGAACAAGGCATTTGTTGAGAGAGTGGTATCTGCAGGACCCCTATCCAAATCCCAGCAAAAAACGAGAGTTAGCCCAAGCCACTGGACTTACACCTACACAAGTGGGTAACTGGTTTAAGAACCGAAGACAAAGGGACAGAGCAGCGGCAGCTAAAAACAGGTTTGCACTGAATGCGCAGTCCCTTCAAGTGCCTGTAAATTGCTGTTGGATAAATAATATTTGGGCAGACTATTTAGCACCTTCAGCTGGAATAAATTAATTGGGGACCACTTACGACTAAAAATTGAAAATCCAAATAATTTTACGATGCAAATTAGCAAAACATGACAATATGCCGCAGTTAGGTAATTTAAAATTCGTGTTTAAGGTATTAAGATAACTCGTCGAATCAAATAGGTACACAAAACAACTGAATTGATTGATTAATCTTATCTGTGTCTGCCTAAAACTGCTGTTTTTCACAGTAAAGTCTGGACTCGTGTAAATCACATCAGACTGAAGGAAATACTTCAATCATTAGTCCTTGCAACTCGATGAAGCCAACCCTTCCAGATTGGCTCTTAGAAGCTCAATATATAGGGTGGATAAACGCTTAGATTTTCTTCGAGGTCTGTTAGGTCCAAAATCAATGTTACTAAATTTTAACGCAAATCTATCTCTTCTTATCTTGACTTCAGTTATTTGCTACAATAATGCCTCAATTATGTTAGACCGAAAGAACACTGAATTGATTCGCCATATTTGGAAGCACAAGCAGTTGTAAAAATAATCATAAAATAGTTTGCTTTGTTGTTGACAATGGTGCTCATCGCCCAGAGCAAATACCTTGAAGGTGATTTTCGGGTCTTTGATTAGCTGCCGATGTTGACGCGTGTTTCTGTGTCGATGCACATTTCACCTGGATTGTAATTCCTCGCTGTGTTTTCCTCACGAGAGCAGGCTGCAGCAGCAGATTCTGTCACAGGCGTCCGTGCGTTCGTTGAGCGAGGAAGACGCTGCTGTGGAACCACTGGTTGGCGCTTCAAGTCCCGCTGCCAGCTTGTGCAGCGTGTCGGAGAGGAGCAAAGCGGCCACCTCGGCTATTTCCATCACATCGAGCGACAGTGACTGCGACATCTGAGGAGAGAACCCAGAGCCTGAGGGCGCCTCCAAATTCCAGCACAATGAGTCCAGTGAACCGCAGCGGAGGACCCCAGTCGCCAGGTCCTTGCATCATCCTCTTAGGAATGGTTTATTCTGCTTTCACGGCAGAAGACTTGACGACCAAGGTCGTTAAAATTAAAAAAAAACTCGTGATGACCTTTATTTAAAGGATACATATAGAAAAGAAATTACCGAAGTGATGCCTCGATAACCATTTCTGCCAAGCTGCAAGATTTTGAGCACCTACCCTGTAACTTCGTGGGTATTTCATGTTGAAAGAAGGTGTTATATTTTTACTTTACTTTAAAGTTTATATATATATACATATATGTTTGTTTGTCTATTTAAAATGATTGTTTTGTTAGCTTTTTGCATTCTTTGTATGTTCATTTGTGCACAGGCTATTTGTAGAGTATTGTTCATTGGTAGTGGTACACAGTTTGAAAGATAAATAAAATATTTAACAATTCAATTTTCTTTTCTGAATCTTCAGTTCATCTGTGTTTCCCTGGATAGAGTTTCATTGTGATTGCAAAGACTGTGGGGATGTTTGAAGTAAACATTTCAGTTGGTCAAGGAGAAAATCAGATTTAATCTGAATCAGCTAAACTTGGAACGGATCTGTTAATCCGATACTGTTAAAACCAAGCTTCGTGCCACAGGCTCCCTAAATCTCATCGAGCTAAAATGGCTTCATGTTATACAATTTGACGTTGATCTTTAAATCACTTGAGCTCTGGGTCTTTATGCTTGCGCCGTCTCATTTCATTTGCCTTTTTGGTTGTCTTCCGACTTAATGTGGTTTCTTTTCTGCTGTAGAATACTTAAGAATGTGAACTATACAATATGTCCTGACCATATGCAGTTATGCTTATTCCGTGATATTAAGATGATAGGCAAACTGCTGTTGTCGTGCATGCTGTTGTCAGCTATGCATTACATTCTACATTATTTTTACGGCTATTATCCCTTGTAGTTTATATTTACCATATAAAGTGAAAGACAAGTTGGAAATATTCACCGCAGTGTTCTTTAACAACGTAAAATTTGCTGGCGTTTTCAAGCAAGCAGCATTATGTATTGCTGGATTTTGCGATGCAAATGTAAAGGAATTTTCGCAGAACAATAACCTTTACGATCACAAACCTAAGCGCAATAAGTGTCCGGGACAACACCTTTATGCAGAATGGAACGAAGCCTTATTTTAATTCTAGGAACAAACTTTGTTTTGTAGCCTTTTTGAATTGCAAGAGCAAATTAACACTGGATTTAAACTGCTTTCACAATTCAAACGACAAAGTTCTAAAACAGTTCTCAAGTGTTGACTCTATTCAGCCAACGCTGAGAAATATCCAGGAATACCTCTTTGCATTTGTTGCATTGTAATTCATTTGAAACACTTCTTAGTGCGGAACAAAACAAATTTAATGTTACAGTGCGTGGCGAAACTATTATTAATGAATCACTTTAGCGTTGCTTTGTGTGTGTAGCCTATTTAAATATGTAAAATGTCACGTAAGTGCGGTTTAAACACAACGTAACAATGCTATTTGGGAATTCTCTAAATGTAAAGGAATCTTCAATTATTAGTAGACGCATCTTGCTTCGTGCACACTAACAGGAATATTTTAATTCAACAAGTAATATAAACAAAAGTACACATCACGGTTTTGACTAATAAACATTGGCAATATTTACTAGATTAATTAGTATTAAGCACAATAATATCTATTGGGCCCAACTAATTCCACAATTGGCGATTTTACTAAATGCTATACATCCTATGATATCTAGTTTGAAATTTGCAATCACCTCATAGGCAAATTAAAATAAGCCAGAAATTTGTTAACCAATGTGTAGAAATCATTCTCCGAAGAAACTTGCCATTTTGATTCCTTGTTGTGTTCATACGCATACTGGCAAATTGCCTAGAAATGATCATAAATTGTGCAAAAATCACGCATTATGAACACTAAACACGACTTCAAATTCAATGCCCTACCTAAATGCCCCGATTTATTTGAGTGTGTTGTAAATGTTAACACATAGCTATCAGCAATCGATCTATTTATCTGCATAAAATATAAGAATACAGATGCAACATTTTGGGCTAAATTCTTGGTGGATTATTTTCATATCGAAGTGCAGGGCAGTTGGCAAGCTCAAGAATAATTTTTAAACTGCAGTTTTATTAGTTCGCTGAATCAAATAACTCAGGGCAGTAAAGAGTTATTGCTCCAATAGTCGTGTTGCGCCAACTGTATTTCTCCAGGCAAAGATCTAACCATATGGATAGTCGCACACTTTTACATATAACTATTTTATATTTTAATAATAGGAAGGAGTTAGATTTTGTAGGTTTTGGGATCTCAAATGTTCGCTTGTGTCATAATTCGTCAACGTATACATTAACGGTTTCATTAGCTTGCTGAGTCTCATGAATTATTTTCACGACTATTGATTTCGTTTTGCAGCTTCATGCATAAATGCCGTTTCAAAGCAGTCGAAAGGGTACTTTAGAAAATAACTTGTGGTCAGTAGTTGCATTGACTGTGATTGTGGATGTCTATTTTAATTGATTTTTTTCACACTTAATATTTTACAAATCATCAGTATAATTGCTGCTCGCCTGTACTTACTTCGCGAACTACATTTCGGCTTCACCCGGAAGAGATCTCTATTTGTAGAACAGTCAATATTGAGTATCCGTGTTACCCATTCAGTTTTGCGATAAATCGCCATGAAATTGCCCTTTTTTTTCAAAAAAACTCACAGATCATGTTTTCCCCAAATAGGTCAATGTTTCTTTTTTAAATCAAATGTTCATTTTGAATTAATATTTGGATATTTATGACATAATTGAGAGCCAATGACTGTGGAGTATTTTGGACTGGTGTTATGAAATTAACTAGCATTTGATCTATTGGGTCGTGCCACTGACAGGGCGTTACAACCTTCATGAGTTTAACAGAAATTCGAGGAGGAACTTTCACCCTCCTTTAGTATGACGGAAACAAAACGTTGAAAAATGTATCGACTCAATAGGAAAATGCAATCCGTTTAATTAATACTAACAAACAGAAACATGCAATTTATAGTCATGGAGCAGTTAATATGTTTACACTGCAGCACTGAATGAGGTTAGTTCAATATGCAGGGATTACATGTAACTATATTAAAACAGTTACACAAAATTCCAGACATTGAATAATGGAAAAATTGTCTGCAAGATAATAGAGCTGTTTCAAAATAGAAGTCAATCAGGCGTTATATATTTATATTTTAAAATCCCTGTTAAATAGTTGTGTGGTAAAATGGTATTCATTAAAACAACTGTTTGTATAATCATTGTTATGTATTTCATTGCAGCTGAGAAGTCTGTTCCACATTTTCTTGAGCGACTACATTTTCAGCGAATTTGTCAGAAGGTCACATAAAGCAAGTGAAGTAAACATTATAACCGTAGACGCAGAAATGGGTATTAAACTGCTTGAGCCTTCAACTGTCGAGCCATAAGTAAATAAGAAGTAACAGCCAAACAAGTAACAAGCGACATGGGAGTGGGATTCTGGAGATAGGATGAATTACAAAAAAGGTAAATTCATCGCTTTATTCGCAGTTTTCAAGACATACGCCAATAATGTGGAGAGCAATATTACTTAAAAGCGCAATATTGCTTTCCCACTCTGTTCTCATCTTAAAGAGAAAGAAAACATTGTATTCTAAGGTGGTTAGGGGAGGAGATGTGCAACAGCTTATTATCTTTTGTGTACGAGGCTAGGGAAATATTTGAAAAAATATTTCCGTTTCTATTCAAGCGTGAGGTGGACCTCAACAAGAATGAATGAAAAAAATCTTCTAAGTAGTCAATAACATTGTCAAACTTCTCTGAGTAATAAACGCTAATGATGGGATCTTGAGTCCCTGAAGGACAAAGGGCGCTTTAAGCATTCTGTGATTTGTATTGGCTAACAAGGAGTTTACAAAAGATTTACCAGGCAACATTTTGAATCCGCAAGAGGTAAGCAAAGCAAATGACTGGGGTTCAGACAGCATTGAACTATATACAACAAGAGAGAAGGAAGAGAGAAAGGCAAGCGCGCGACTGAATGGGTGAGTGCATTTCTTGAAATGAAAATATTTTTGAGCTTAGTTTGTTATTTCAAAGCAATAGCATTCAACTCCAATTTAAATGCTATGAATTTGCTCCTTTTTTTCGCCAACTTTGGATGATGTTACATGTTACATGGGAACTGCTTGGCTGATTTTGCGTCAATGAAATTGACCTGAATTGACAGGCGTTTTGTTTTGTTTTAGAAGTTGCAAAAATTGGGTTTACGATGGACACAATTTAGTAACATCCTAATTGAAGTGAATTATATTAAAATGCTACTTTTCTTCTAATCTGTCTGACAGCCACAACAGGATGTGTAAATTACACTCACTAGCGATTTGTCAAAATCATTGTGGGTAAATGTTAAACACAATTTTAGTGCCTAGGTCTTCATTTTATCGGTAATAATTAGTGATTCTGAATAAACTTACCCGCTTCTCGTTGCCCTTCACTGATACTACAGTTAAGCTCTTACAGCAAAAAAAAGACAGACCTTTTTAATTGCAACCATTACTAAGTATTGAAGTATTCGAGTTCAAACAACGAATTTAAAACTAAATGCAGTTTATTCTGGATTAGTGGTGCTGGAAGAGCACAGCAGTTCAGGCAGCATCCGAGGAGCAGCGAAATCAACGTTTCGGGCAAAACCCCTTCATCAGCCCTTCCTGATGAAGGGCTTTTGCCCGAAACGTCGATTTCGCTGCTCCTCGGATGCTGCCTGAACTGCTATGCTCTTCCAGCACCACTAATCCAGAATCTGATTTCCAGCATCTGCAGTCATTGCTTTTACCTAAATGCAGGTTATCCTTTGCAGTTAATATAGCCCTATAATTACGATATATAGTATCGTATTTTAGATTCAAAATTTTAGATTTGTTTGGGAAAATGTTTAACGTTTTGACTGAAAGAATGTAATTAAAGAGTTGTGATTATCATACAGTTGAAAATTAAAGGATAAAACTGAAACTTATAGAAGTACTTATAAATTTATGTAAGTAACTCAATGATATGAATGATTAATAATATGAATAATTCAATAAATTAATTTAATGATAGCTGAAATAAGCTCTAATTTCTTACGGGTATCCATTGTAAGAATACCTGAAGAATATAGGAAATCTTTGTGAGATATTACAAAGAACTGAAAGATTTCCTGGTACGTAACTCGATTATGGCTTCAACCAATATTTTGAAGGCGTCTAATATGTTTTATCGCTAAGATCTTAAGTGCTACATTATTTCAAATGATTATCATTGCTTGAGGGAAGATGTTTATTTAGGATTTAAATGTATTATGCAATTTATATAAACTGGCTGTATATCCCTGCAGAGATCTGGGTCTAATCTTTAACAAATTAATTTTTTTCATTCACGATAAGGACGTCATAGCTCAATTCTCTACGAAAATATCTTGTTGATATTGTATTCATCCACTCCAATATCTGTGCATGTTTTTGTGGTTGGTGATAAGAATTGAACTTTCAAGTTTGGCAGAAACAATGTGCAAATCAAATTGTTTTGTGAAACATTCTAACATGGTATTCGCCTATGCAGCCACCTCATATTATCACTCAATGGTTGAAACGGTCATTCTCAATTCCAAATTTTCTCATTGCATTAATGGTTTACTTCTGTTGCACATTTTTCAACCAAGTTGTTTTTTAAAAATAATCTGTTAGCATTATATTGAATTGCCACTTCTCTGGTCCAGCCACCTAAGCATTCTTCAAATGTTTGATGGCATTCTTTGCCTTCCGTTGTTTCAGTAGCATAAACTTGACAGGAATAATTAGGTTTTGCATTATTAGCACTGAGGCAGGTTAAAATAAAGATCTATGCATTAATTCTTTCTCACCACTTATCTGATTCTACTTCTAAATCAAACCATTTCCTAAGATCCACAATACTATTCTATTTAGTGAGAACTATCTATTGGCAATATATTAATTAGTTCCAGTTTTTAAAAAATGTACACATTAATTTTTGCTACTTACTTTATTTGTAGCATTCTTAAAAGCTTCGTTGAAATTTGCCAACTATTGTATGGTTTCCCCCAATCCTGCAGCCTACTCCTCGAAATAGTTACAAATTGTAAGAATGATTGAGTATGTAGTTGATAGAAACAGATTTGTTTATAAAGCATTAATGGCTTTGCTTGTGAGTAGTCTCAGCAGTTGAAATGTTTAAGGGTTCCTGGTAATAAATGTGCTGTAATCAGTGGACCTTCTATAGATTTTGAAAAATGTATACATACCGATTGCTCGTGTATGACAGAGCACAGCGCGGTTTTTGATTTTATTCTTGATATAATTGCAAAGCATGTCACTATTTTCAGATCAACTCGCTTGAAACGAATTTTAATCCTTGCTAATGGCGACTGTAGAGCCAAATTATAAATTTGCGATAGGTTGCTGTGATCATCAGTATTTTGAAAGTATACAGAATTCTTTTTTTATATCAGGTTGATAAATGATATTTGCTTTCCTAGTCTCACTTATGCTTAAGCGATAGTTTTCACTTAAATGTAAAATTTTGCTTACGGATTAGTCATTTTACTAACTATTATTTGCGATAGTGTTAGGGTTCTCTTTAAAAGTTCTTGTATTCTTTCTGGGTGCAGTCGCAAGTTTGCTTTTAATAGACTGCAAAATTGTTTCTTATAATGTTGTTTGTTTTCCCCTCAGACCCCAGAAAGAAACGTGAGCAACATTGATTTTAGACGGCTCCATGGAGTACGTTGCTACGAGTTAACCGTCGAAAATAACAATAATAAGGGTGTTCTGTCCCAAATACCGAACAGAAAAAATATTCACTATTTAATGATTAAGCTATGTTGACACTTCCTCTCAATATAATTCTCGAGTTTCTTTCAGTTAAGTTTGAATTACTTAGATTATGCCCCCACCACACAAGAGAAGTATGAAGGATTGCAATTAATGTATTAATAATTAAATGATGCAACTTCAGATGAAATATAGACTGACAGAAAGTTCGGGTGGCCGTGCTCCAAGCCGATGTATTAACATAAAACATAGCAAAAATGTTTTCAAAAGATGCATTTAACGTGCATTTAGGTTCTGTGGTATTTAAATATGCAAATCAGAGTAAAGCTGAAAATTAATGATGCATTGTTTTCACAATAATTTTGTTAGGAGTAAACAAACATCTTCTTTCAGTCCAAGACCTAACGTTTTCAGACCTCTACAATATTTAATATGATTTAATCACAATTTGCACATCTATACCTTTAAATCGGTGACATTGTTTCATTTTTCCACATTTGCATTTTAGTTGTCAGGCTCCTGGTTATTTTTCGCAATGATTTGATCGTTTTCTTGTTCGTTCGTTGAGAAAGGCACATGAGTAAGATATACTTATTAGTATTCATTGCATGCTTCCCGTTTTGCGTTACTTGAACTTGCCGGGGAGTTTAATTATAAGCTAGTGAAATAATTATCTATAAATACTATACAAAAAGTTTCCAATGCCTAATCAAAGATTTAATTTTGAGCAAGCCCAACGTTTTCTTAATATATTTACTACTGTGGACATTATAACAATATTGTATTTATTATCAGGCACCTCCACAGCATAATTTTGTTACTCTGATGTTAGAAAGTTAGGGGACTGGATATTTTAGCATCTGGTTTTTTTCCAAAACTTCCGATTATATAATCCCTATGTCATAAAATTATTCAACTGTTAATGGGTTTAACATATCACTTAGTTTTTATTACACTGCCATTGTAGTTCCAATGATACAAGGACATCTCGAACTATATGCTGTACATCTCTATTTCTCTATGACGATATGGAATAAAATTTATCTCATTCAGAAATCAAACTCCTTACCCAAAATTGGTTTTGTTACGGAACTTCCTATTATGAATGTGATTGTCACCTAGATCAATGGCCCAAACATCCTTTTCTCTTACCTTAATGCACATATGATGGCCACAATTAGAAATTATTGATACATATAAACTATAATTTTCCATCTAGATTTGAATTTTTAAGACTTTTACATTGAGCTGTAATATTTAAAATGTGCTTATATTAAATAGATGGTGAACAGGTCTTACAGGCAGTTTCCTCATTGTTCAGGAGTAAATGCCAACTTCACAGAGCTCCCCGGTACTGTGAGATTAGTCTATTTGCTGTTGAACATCTCTTTAGCCCTTGGAAATAAATGGACTAAAGTAAAATATAAAATATAAACATTATACTGTATGTTCCATGCAATTCTTATATTGCAGATAAGTTGCAAAAACGATAAGTGGTATGAACTATAACTTGTATGAGATTATCTGCAGTAAAAAGTGGTTCTTTTTGGGTAAAAGTTTCAACATGGATCTGTCCTATGAAAGTATGCACTATAATATTTAGCTGTTATGTCTTTCCTGATCTATTGTATGCCTGTGTGGGAACAGGATGACCATCTTACAGAAAATTCAAAATGGCCCCAACACTTCTTTCAAATAACATGGGTTAAACCTTGAAAATGTGTTACTGATATATTAAGTTGCCCTTCATTCACGGTTCTAATATTTTTATTTGCTAACTCCAGATTTTTTAAAAAAACATAATTAGGACAATTTTACTTTCTTGTGCTTGGAGCTCATCCCATCATTTGAACTGTTTGGCCATTAGTGCATAAGAAGATGGAGCGTGGTAGAAAATCATTTGACCCATCAACTCTCCACCTGGAGTTCAGCGCCAATGAAAGCAGCACTGTCCAACGGCGAACTTCAAAATACTTCAATACTCGACTGCTGACATTTACTTAATGTTTAAATCATAGATAACCCCTCAATCAATATGTTTTTACCTGGCCAAGGTGTATGTTAGTGAACTGGGACCAAATACAACACTCTTAAGAATATATAAATGCAAGAAATGTTAGACAAAAATACAAATATCTATCTAGTTTTACATCCGCCAGTCTGGTAGCAACACCTAATACAGTGATAATTGACTTATTAATTAAACATAACAATAAGTCACTCCTGATGAGTTGGTGAATAGTTTTGGGCACCATAGGTTTAAAGTTATCTAATTTCCTGTCAATCGTGTTACACTCAATATATAATTGAATAGAATCACTACAATGTGGAAACAGGCCATTTGGTCCAACAAGTTCACACCGACCCTCCAAAGAGTATCCCACCCAGACCTACTCCCCTACTACTTTACATTTCCCCTGACTAATGCATCCAGCCTAGATGTCTCTGACCACAATGGGCAATTTTGCATGGTCAATCGACCTAACTTACACATCTTTGGTCTGTGGGGGGAAACCGAGGCACCTGGAGGAAGCCCTCGCAGACACGAGGAAAACGTGCAAACTTCACACAGACAGTCGCCCGAGGCTGGAATCGAATCCGGGTCCCTGGTGCTGTGAGGCAGCAGTGATAGCCGTTGATCCACCGTACTGCCCTGCCCAAACTCAAATTAATTATATGCCACATCTAAAATGCAATGTTCTGAAATAAATATACCTACTTTTCATTTGAATAATTCTATTTCATCTTACAGGTTGCTCTCTTGATGTTTCTCAACCTTGAAGAGTGATAATGTATGGAGAATATTTTATAAAAGTTATATGATAAACTGCCAAACAAGATCTATTTAATTATAAATGGATAAATGAACACAGTTAATGACATATTTCTCCTCTATAATGGTTACAGGCTTAATTCTCATTCCTGAGAAGATAGAAAATAACAGTCATATCGGCTGTACTGTTTTACAATGTAAAACTATCAGACGCAAAATAGCTGTCCATAAAAAATGGCGATTTCTTGCCCGGTTTTGATCATCTACAAAATCTAATTTATCTCTATTCTTTTTGCTCACTCCATGGCTTCTGTTAAAGTATTCAATTGGACAACAGCAGGCTGAGAAATTTTTTTCAAAATTTGACAGGTAGAAGGAAAATGTAAACAAACAGTTTTCCTATAACTCAAAAAAATTATTTGGACAAAACTTCCAAAAGGTTTTGACTTTCCAAAAAAATCCAGTTCCAAGGAAGAGTCATATTAGACTTGAAATGTTAACTTAGTTTCTCTTTCCGCCAGAACTGCTGCGCTTGTCTAGTACTTTTCTGTTTTTATTCCAAAAGGCTTGATTTCACCTCAGGCTAATATGCCTTATTAGTCATCACATCTATCAAAATACGGTTAAAATTTGGTATTTAGGACCACAGTTTCCTAAGGGAGGCCATTGACTATTTGTAAGGAATTTTTGGATTTTTAAATTAAATTTGTTAGGAGCGGCAGTTTAGATATGGTGCATTATAGGTGATTAGACAAAAAAATGTATAACTGATGACAATTGAAATTGATTCACTAATACTAGAGATTGAACAAATATTTGGCACACAATGAACTGATCTCATTAAAGTTGTAAAGGCAGCAATCTGCTGTCCTATCAAAGTGTTAGGGAATTCATCCTTTTCTCGTCCATCTTTGAGCTGAAAAAATGCCCCTGCCTGGCAAGTACAGCCTCATGTTTCTGTGTACTTGTTGATAGACTCTCTTTCTGGGGCTAGTATTTTATGCTATGTCAATTACCTGTTTGTATTCGTCCAGCCAAGGAACATAGCACAGATGCCCAAATGACAGGAGAGTCACATCCCTCTTTGCCATCTTCCAGCTCGGGATCAATTTACGTTATGCCAGGGGCATCTCCTTATACTTCTAAACACCTGCATAGATAATGGACTATATCAAGCTTCAAACTACTAACTTGAAATGACAAAGTGAAATACTGATCCGAGTGACTTAAGAGATTCTGGCAATTCTTTTCAGCATTGTTTCTGTTATTATAAAGAAGATCAATGCTGTATTATTGCATTTCATAAGCCCAGACCATACTTGTTTGTGATGGGCTCAAATTCTTACAATAAGCCATGCCATTTACTGCTCGTCAACGTTTTAAAAATTCCACATACACTGCAATATGAAGAGAGGTGCTACCATGATGCAGGGTAGACTTAAGAGTTTTATTTTCTCAGCAAACCGGCTAAACCATACAAGGAACGTACTGATACATGTGCTTACATATGCGTACAGATACCTGTCACTGGCCTCACTATTTGGGAAAAAACGTTCGAAATATCTGGTTTCAATAATACACTGAAAAATAATAAAATAAATGACGTCGGAAAAATGCATTTCTGTTAAACCTTTTAAAAGTTTTATAGTCAAATGAGTTACTTTAGAAATGTTGTTGAATGTTTTAATATGGGATGGACGGCAGCCAACTCAGCAAGTTCCGGTAGAAAATATAGTGACAATTCGTAGAATGGCTCTCGGTTTAACGCCTCATATAAAATATAGGATCGCCAAAATTGCGGCACGCCCACAGAGCTTCTTTGAGGCATTACCCTTTTCTTAAAAAAAACAAAGTGCTTAAAACTGTGCTTAAAACACTGAGAATCTCATTAGTTGCAGACTCATTTAAAATATAGTACTGCAGTTGTACGAATCAAGGTAATGCAGTGCCCTCAGGAGTTAGTTTATTAAATTGACTTGAGTTCTGTCGTTATTTCAATGCTGTAATGGCAGTTTCCACATACTCCTGAAATGTAAAAAGGACATGTTAGCTTTGCTTTTGTAATCATGATTTGGAGATGCCGGTGTTGGACTGGGGTGTACAAAGTTAAAAATCACACAACACCAGGTTATAGTCCAACAGGTTTAATGAGAAGCACACTAGCTTTTGCAGCGACGCTCCTTCATCAGGTAGTTGTGAGTGGTGACAACCATCTGATGAAGGAGCATCGCTCCGAAAGCTAGTGTGCTTCTCATTAAACCTGTTGGACTATAACCTGGTGTTGTGTGATTTTTTTAACTTTGTTTTTGTTACGTTGCTACGTTTTATGATCTCAGCTCAGGAAGTTGGCAATGCACGGTTTCTCCGGTTTTGTTTCTGTTCTATATATTTCACTAGTACTTTAGCTCGTGTTTACGAAATGGATAGACAAGTAAGTGGCCTTTATGCTTAAGCCATTTGGTTACAGCATACACATTATATTGTTTTCCCGACAAACTGCTTCCAAATGCATCGTTTCTCTCACTGGGCTGATACCTCTGTTACTGGCTTTATTAGGAATCTGCGGTTCACTTCTATTTATACCGCTGCCCTGCTTAAACATCAATTGATCAGGTAAGTAGAACTCAGCGCATGCATGATTGCAGACATGCTCACCAGCCCCGTTAAAACTAAACTTAGTAAGCACAAACAGTATTATCATCCCTCAAAATCAACGTTTAAATGAAGATGAATTTTCAAAATGTCTCATAAAGTATCTTGAAAACTAAAGGATCGGAACTTTATGTGATGATATTGAATTTTTACGTTTCTCCCAGACTTATACCGTAACTTCCATGTTCCAACAACGGTAACTTTGCAAAATAAATAAAGCAAATGTTGTCTTCTTGTATGATAAGTTCGGGTAAGAAACAGCTTTCTATCTAAAAAAAATGATACGTTTTAGTGTAATCAATTGTAAAACTCAGACGTTCATGTTTGTATTGGACTTTTGGTTCGCCGGCGGATTCAAACATTTTTAGAAAAATCAAATTGTCATTTTGACGTGGCGATTTCAATGTGAAACTCGAATGCTCAAGTAAAAGAACAAAACGGAAAGGGATTGTTACATACCGTTAATCGAAAGTGACGTAATGTTACTTGGTACTAAATCAACAGATGCTTTAAAATGGTCCCTATTACGAAAAAATCTTAGGTTTTGCAACTAAATGCTTAGGTTCATAATCTGTTAGAATGATGCAAAACAAATTTATATCGCACACTTCAGTACATACATGCTGTATACCAATATACTGCTTTCGTCTTTCTGTTTAGAAGCTACACGTTCCCCTGAAGTGGCAGTTATAACCTCTAGCTTTCACATATTGGCCACAACTACAGCAATGCTCTCAACTAGAGCCGTTGCAGCCACTGTACAATTCCTAATCCCGAGCTTCTTACCAATTAATAGCCCGGCTGGAGCTGCTTATTGTTCACTCAGGCGCTGTCCTTGGTATTTGCCCTCCTTTCTCTTCAGCCTCTACAGGGAATCCAACATGGCAATCAGGAAGCAATTTGCGAATTGGCTGCTTCTGTAAATAATCTTCTACGTCTTAACAAAGGAGCCTTTTTATCTCGAGTTTATTGTTGCTGGACAATTTTAAAGGGAAAAGATGTCATATTAGCTTTTATTCCCTTTGCATGGCATGTTTCTTGCAATAAATTGCTGATTGTCTACTTTTCATTCGCTATATGCTACCACCCTTTGTTTGGCTCCAATGGAAACCTAAAGACGAAATGAGTTCATTGGCATTCACAATGCGCTACCTCTAATTGACATCCAACATCCCATTTCTCGCTGAGGATTGCAATTGACAGATAACAACATACTGGCCCTATTTTCTAGACTTGTCGTAAAGGTGCTTGTCGAAAATCATCCTTTTGAAAATCTTGTCATTATGTTGAATTGGCGTGCAGTGATAATCACAACTCAAGGTAAACATTTTAACCTGTTTGTACTCAAAGCGGTAACTGAATTCTTAGAGCATGTATTGCTTTGGAAAATTAATCACAAATTCTGGCTTAACTCCAGTCAGTCAGTCACACACCATTTGCTGCTTTAAAGTAAAACACCAAAATGCATCATTGTGAGTGAAATGGAACAATAATTTCATTTAAGTGCAGGTTTTATTTTAAACCATTTTTGTAGACCTGTTTTTCTCCTAAAAAAGCCAAATCCATAGCAGTTATAAAGTAAACACAATAAATAGTGCAGAAAAGAGCAGCTATTATAATAATCAACCGTTTAGTCTAGTACTTGCTAGTGTTGTTGTGACACCGTTGAATCAGTAAAATTAAATGAAGCTTGTCAAATTCTTTTAAAGATGTAGCAGCGGTGATCTTAAAAGTTTTTTATACTGTATATATTAGATTAGATTCCATATAGTGTGGAAGCAGGCCCTTCAGCCCAACCAGTCCACACCAATCCTCCGAAGAGTAACCCATCCAGACTCATTTCCCTTTGACAAGTGCACCTAACACCATGAGCATTTTAGCATGACAAATTCACCTGACCTGCACATCTTGGGACTGTGGGGGGAAACTGGAGCACCTGGAGGAAACCCACGCAGACATGAGGAGAATGTGCAAACTCCACACAGACAGTCACATGAGGCTGGAATTCAACCTGGGATCCTAGCGCTGTGAGGCAGCAGTGCTAACCACTGAGCCACCATGCCACCCCATCTATATCGATGTGTATCTATAATTATGTATGATTTGAGTCATTCACAATTTGAACTGTTGAAAGACTGAAAGGAAAACAGCCAAGGTTACTCTTGAGCTAGAATTTAGAAGCAACTGCCACTATACAAATTTCCTTCAGCAGCAAATAACTCCAAATTGACCTCACAGTGTAAGTACTTACAGCAAGGAAATAGAGCCCTTTAATAAGTTGGCCAGCAAAATATAACTTGGCCTTAACTATAGAATTGTGCCTAATATGTTGTTACATCCCAGTGTCATTTTACCATCAACAAATGTGGGAGACATTCCCCTCTTAAGGGACTATGTACGCAAAAGTGCATGAGACCCCATGTGAATAGGAGTGTGAGAAAGCATGGTAAAATGACTCAAGCAAGTTTGCTGCCTTAGAGTCCACAGATCCAAAATTTCAGCTTATGACTCCCCTTAGGGTCCCTGACCTCCACTTTGGGAAGTCCTGAAGAACAGGATTCACAAATGCTGATCACAACCAGCAAATTAGGACCAATGGTTATAAGCTAAAGTTATTAAAAATCAGTGCTGAGCCTGCAGTATCTAACTGACAGATGAAGTACTATTCCCTCAATATTAATTTGGGCTTCATTGGACTCACATATAAGGCTGAGGTTACAGCAGGAATGTGTTGGAGGATCAAGATTACAAGTTACCAGGAGCACAGATTCATATTTGTGGACTTGACTGTACAGAGATATTCTATAAAGATTCACCAAGTCTACTTTTGTCAACCCCAGTGTAATGAATGCCATATTGTGAACAACAAATACAGCATAGTAAACTGAAAGAGGTATAAGGAAATCACTGATTCACCTGCCAACGGTGTTTGAGGCCTTCGATGGCAGGAGGACATGGAAGGATGTATGTTGCATTTCCTGCACTTGCACTTGAGGGGGATGGGAGAAGGGGAATTGGATATCACAGAGCAAACTTCCTTTTAGACAACTGAAAGGAGAGAAGAGGAGGTGTTTGGCAGTTACTTTATTTTAGTGTTGGCAAAAAATTGACTGGGGATGATCTGTTGCAGGTAGAATTGCTAGCAGGAGAGGAGAACAATACATATTGGAGCACTACAAATGAACACTGTAGATGTGTCAATTCTTTATAAATTACAATTACAATAAGTATTGAAGGCCACAAAGAAAATAGTTCTTTTTTTTGGAAGAAAAAATGCTTGGTTGTTTAAAGGTTTAAAGGTTAGGAGTTCATGCATCTTCAAGGACTGGAGAAAAGTACAGGAATTCTAGCCCATTTATAAATACGTTGTGTTACAACTTCCACATATGATGATTCTAATAATATTGTAACCACCTGGACAAATATATCTTGTTACTGTTAAAGTACCACTCACTTTCTTGAACAATGGGAACTCAGTCATCCTCAATTTGTACATGAAATAAAACACATTGCATAGTTTAAAGCATTATCAATATCACTTGAAGCAGACTGCAGAAGCTTTGAATACTGAGTTTGAGGAGGAAGCTAAGGATAAATACTGAACACGAAGGGAATTTGGGTTGACAACTTTACTAAAATAAGAGTTGCATTTAGATAGCATCATACTACAAGAACTGGCCTCAAAGCAATCCTCAGGGTATGAATAACATGCTTAGAATTTTGCAACTTGTGAAAGGAGAAAGCAGTTTTATACTATTGACATTATACACAATGAATGAAAAGTTACTAAGTATTTAGTAGCATTTGCTGTTGAAAAATGTTGCTAAACTATCAAGAAAACTTCTTGCATTTCTTTTTAGCATAGATATTAAGTGATATTTACTACCTCACCTGGAGAATGATGAGAGAAAGAACACAAACATTCAGCATTGGAAAATAGTGCAATAGAATTTGAATATAGATTGTAGCTGAAAACTCCAAACCACAATATTTGATTGTTACTAAGTAAGTGGAATTGACACAAAGTGCAGTAGGCAGAAATATTATGCAACCTCATGTCCTGATATACATGAGGAAATAGAACTTAGTGATTATTATAACATGAAGCCTACCAGTCAAATCATTCCCCAGTATGATATCTATCCCTGGCATTGGATACTTTAAGCTTACCCCCTACCGTTACCAGACCCTGATCAAATATACTTTCTTTAATTGGTGGCACCTTTATATACTTTTCCATGAGTGCTTTTGACAGCACACTGAAATCTAACTTGCTTTCAAATGGGATTTTTTTTTCTAACTAGCAAGGTCTGTGAGCATCTGGTTTCGAGGAGAATGCTGATTTTTCTCAATTGTTGTGTAAGCACCTTGGATACAAACTTCTAAAAGCTATCCTGGTCAACAGTTATGCCCATGTAGATACAGACTGCCCTTTAATGCTGCAGACATAGGTTTTGCAGATTTAGTTTCTGGGGAACACCAGAGCCTGGTGTTGCTCAGAAAGGGTGCAGAGGAGATTTATGAGGATGTTGTCTAGTTTGGAGGGAAGGTCTTATGAGGAAAGGCTGAGGGACTTGAGGCTGTTTTTGTTTGAGAGAAGGTTGAGAGGTGACTTTATAGAGACATGACCAGAGGATTAGATAGGGGGGACATTGAGAGCCTTTTTTCCTTGGATGGTGATGGCTAGCACTACGAGACATAGCTTTAAATTGAGGGTTGGTAAACATTGGACAGATGTCAGAGTTAGGTTCTTTACTCAAAGAGAACTAAGGGTGTAGAACGCCCTTCCTGCAACAGTAGTAGACTCCCAACTTTAAGGGCATTTAAATGGTTATTGGATAAATATATCAATGATAATGGAATAGTGTAGCTTAAATGGGCTTCAGATTGGTTTCACAGGTCAGCATAACATTGAGGACTGAAGGGCCTGTACTGCACTGTAATATTCTATGTTCTAGAGCCAATCTAATTTCCTTCAGTAGAAGCACTTTGAACAGTTTCCCATCTGTCTCCCAACTCATTCCCTTCTTTGAACAGTCAGGAGCAGTTTTCTCTGCCTGGCTATAAACCTCAAGCACTAGCTGGTACTCACTTGAAATATTTTGATTTGCTGCCTCATAGTCAGTGACAATCTTCTCAGGTAAGTATTATGACACAGGGTAAACTCTCCTGCTAATTTAAACCAGAAACATCGAAAAACTCACCTCACCTTGTAATCTGTAAAAGTGTGAGTGACAAAGATCTACCAAACTCCACTATTTAAAGAAAACAAAACAATTTATTCCTTAACTCCAAGAAGAAAATAGAATATTAAACAACAACTATATACATTGTAAACCTCCTTTGTGTGATCAATTTATCTACCTCACACTCTACAAAACTATACCAATCCGATAAAACCCTTCCAATTACGTTTTACAAAAAAATTCAAATTTCAAAACCAGTCAGCTGTGTCATGACTCCTTTGTACCTTCCTCTGTAGACTTTTCTGGGTCTTTTCTTTGGTCTTCTGCTGCATCAATAGGTACTTTTCTGAGAGTGATACTGCAGGAAGTCTGTTTTTGTTGGTGCTCTTTGCCACTCTGGCCAACTGTTCAAAATGCCTGATTTTATACCCCAAAACATGGGATCATCTCATTGGTTGATGTCATCAAAACAATAAAATTCAAAATCATTTGGATTTTGTTATCTTAGGGCATAATTTAAGCTGATTGGCCGAATGCAAATTTGTTGTGTAACATATCAACTCAGCTCAACTATGTGTTTCATAGCTGAATGTTACATTTGTAAAGTTTTCAGCATGCTCTGTGCTTTTCTAGGTCCATGTCAGCTTTCATTCTGTCTTAAAGGCAAAGTACACCTACAACTTCATCACAGAAGAGGCAGTAAACTTTGTGAGCTTTCCCATCAGTCTGCTTGACAATAGCAGTTTCCATTGCTGTTCTGGCCACTTTAACTGCTGTGCTAAGCTTTCAAAGAGATAAAGAAAACATTCAAATCTTTTGCACAAAATCTTTGGATTTAATGTGTTATGGACCAGGCCATACCCTCACAACATTTCAGGAAGGTAACCCAGACCCTAACTTTGCTAGTTGTTTTAAGTAGGTGTATAGTGGATATTCAGGAGAGATGCTGCTGGTCAAACCACTTAATTTTAAGCAAAACAGAATTATTTACAAAATTACTGAATGAAACACAAACAAAAGAGAATAGAATAGCGAATAATGTAACCTATCTGAAAACTCAATAGATCATCCTAACTTAAGGAGGATGTTTCAAATACTTGCAATAATCCTCATAAACACTCCTTATCACAAAAGATTAAATCAAACACAGGGTCTTACAGGAAAGATGTCAGAGAGAGAGTACCAGCCTGGACTTGCTTCTTTGAGTACAGCAGCTTTTTCCACACTCATGCTAAAAACCAAACCAGACTAGAGAAAAGCTGAACTGGGAGAACTGACCACTCCTCTTTCATTGTACAAGTGTTTGTTTTTTAAACTTGAAAGCCTTCTGTTTGAGGTAGTATCAGTTAGCTATTTTCAAATTGGCCCTGAAACCCTTCAACCGCAGACTTTTACAACCTCTCTGAAAAGATAGCCAAGGACAGCATAACCTTGTTAAAGGAGCAGCGTTGTCACCAATGAGCAAACTTGAATACTTCAGTCCTTATGTCTAAGTTGGGAATGGTTGCCTCAGCAGAGCCACCTTCAGTTTTCCTTCTCAGCGCAAGTTGGTTCAATTTAAACTTACCTTTTCTTTCCCTTTCTTTGAAATGTCTTTCTTCTTTTCATTCCCACCTCTTTATTTGTTTTCCATTTTTGGATTCTCTGTTACAATTTTAATTTATCTGTTTCACTCTCATCAGTTCCACCATTTGATTTTCTGGCTTTCAGGTGTAACTCACCTCTAAGTGCCTAACTTCCCCTTTTACTTCTTTCAACGTCGAGGAATTTAGCTTTACCAGAGTGGTTAAGGAAGTAGCCATAAAAATAATGTACGCTTTGGTCGTCATCTTCCAGGATTCTATATCCTCTGGACCAATCTGTACAAATCAAAGCAAAGCTCATGTAACCCATTTATTTAAAAAGTGAGTATAAGAAAAATCCAAAAAATATAGATTTGTCAGTCTGACATCAGTAATGGGGCAAGTGCTAAAGTCTGTTGTAAAAGATTTCATAGCTGAGCACTTAGAATACAGTGGCAGGATAAGACAGTCAGCCTGGATTGACAACAGAGAAATCATGCTTGACTAATCTACTGGAATTCTTCAAGAAATTAACTTGTAGAGTTGATGTGGGGAAGCCAGTGGAATGTAGTTTGTTTGTACTTTCAGGAGACTTTCAATAAGGTTTTACATAAGAGATTAGTGTGCAAAATTAAAGTGCATGGGAATGGGGGTAGTGCATATTGAGATGGACAGAAAACTGGTTAGCAGTTAGGAAACAAAGAGTAGGAAAGCCAGGCAGTTACTAATGGGGTACCACAGGGATCAGTGCTTAGATCCCAGCTACTCACAATGAATATTAATGATTTTAGATGGGCGAGCTAAATGTAATAACTCCAAATTTTCAAATGATACACAGTTGAGTGGGAGTATGAGCTGTGAGGAAGATGCAATGATGCTTTAGCATGATTGAACAAGCTCAGTGAGTGGACAAATGCATGACAGATGGATTATAATGAGGATAAATGTGAGGTTATTCACTTTAGTAGCAAAAGTAAGAAGTTTCATTACTATCTGAATGACTATGAATGGAGAGAGCCAACTGTTCCACAATACCTGGGTGTCCTCATACAACAGTTGCTGAAGGTAAGCATGCAGGAACAGCAGGCAGTCAAGAAGGAAACTGATATGTTGGCCTTCATAGCGAAAGATTTGAGACTTCAGTAAGATGTTCAACAAGGTTCCTTGTGGTGGACTGGTTAGCAATATTAGATCACATGGAGTAAAGGGAGAACTAACCATTTAGATACAGAACTGGTTTGAAGGTCGAAGGCAGAGGGTAGTGGCGAAGGGTTGCTTTTCAGACTGGAGGCTGGTGACCAGTGATAGGTCACAAGGATCAGTGCTGAGTGCTTTGCTTTTCATCACTTATACAAGTGGTTGGATGTGAACATGTGAGGGTGATGATGCTGCTCCTTTAACAAGGTCATGTTGACCTTGGTTCTTTTCAAGAGGGGTCATAAAAGCTGATATGTCTGGAAGTATCTACTTGAAAACAATGGCAGGGGAGTGGTCAGTTCTCTAGTTTGGTTTAGTTTTAGATGGGGACCTAGAGAAGCAGCTACACTAAAAAAACATTTCATATTTCAACAGAGGTCTTGTCTGAACTTTCTCTTTGAATACTCTCCTGCCTGTAAGAGTCTGTGTCTGAATTTACCTTTTGCCAAGGAGTGTGTTTATAGGATGTTACAGGGAATAGAGTAGCTTTGTTAAGTTGCAATATTGTGTTGCTGAGTTAGCAAATCAGTTAAGATTTTCTAAATTCCGTTTTCTTTTGTTCGTGTTTCATCCATAATGTTTAAATGAACTCTGTTTTGTTTAAACCTGAGTGGTTTGACTCCTGGAATGTCTACTTTTTATCTGCATTAAAAAACTTAGGATCTGGGCTACTTTCTTAAAGCATTTTGAGGGGGTCTGGTCTGATCCATAACAGGAGGCATGGTTAATAAGCTTGTAGATGACACCAAAATTGGAGGTGTAGTGGACAGCAAAGAAGCTTACCTCAGAGTAAATGAGCTTTAGATCAGATGGGTCAATGGGCTGAGGAGTGGCAGATAGAATTTCATATAGATAAATGTGAAGTGCTGCATTTTGGAATTTCTTAGTGCTGACCCAGAGATCTGGTTTCACTGTCTTTGGTTGGAATCTGTATCTGGTGTAGCTGGTTTAGTGTATTACATATGAATTCCCTGGGCTCGCTCGATCTGCAATCAGATGATCACAACAGCGATGTTACGTCAGTACTTGCCGTCTCCAAACATCATTTTCATCCATGAAAATCTTGGGTACTAAAATGTCAGTTGAATCTCAATAGTGTTGTCCATGATTAGTATTATCATAGTATTCATGAACTGAACAGGTGTATACTAGGAGACATCCTTAACTCAGAAAAAATCAAGTTGTTCTACTGCCTTTTACCAGATCACTTTTTAATAGGAACCAACCAGGGAGCAAGCTATTCTGGATTTGTTATGGGGGAATGAGGTGGGATTAATTAGTGATCTCATAGCAAAGACCCTGTGTTTGATTTCTCTAGGGAAGAGTGATTATACCATGCTAGATGTCAATTGCAGTTAGAAGGACTAGAAACTGGCATCTCACTCTCGTATTCTGGAAATAAACGAAGGTAATTACATAGGCATGAGGACAAAAGTGGCCCTAGTGGACTGGATGGGAAGATTAAAAGGCTGGTCAGTTTATGATGATTGGCATATGTCAAAGGAGACACTCAATTGCTCCCAAATAAAATATATTCCAGAGAAGTAAAAGAATGTAAAAAAAAGAGAAACATCCATGGCTAAGAAAAAAACTTAGGGATAACATATGGCAAAGGCAAGTGGCAGGCTGGAAGATTGGCAAATTTTTTACGATCAACAAAATATCACAAAAGCAGCAAAGGTAAATTATGAAAGAAAACTAGCTCAAAATATAAAAATGGAAAGCAAAAGCTTCTGCATGTTTGGAAAATAGAAGAGAATAACTAAAGTGAATGTTGGTTCATTGGAGGATGAAACTGGGGAGTTAATAATGGGGAAAAGTAGCAGAGTCACTAAATCAGTATTGTTCTTTTATCAGTTTTCATTGTGGAGGACATTAGTACCATCCTGATAGTAACATGTAATGCAGAGGTTATAGAATCGGAGGATAGAACAATCATTGTCACGATGAAAAATGTATTGAGCATATTATTGGAGCTGAAGACAGATGCGAGCCCAGGGCCTGGTAGATTACATCCTTATAGGTCTTAAAAGAGGTACCAGCAGAGATAGTGGATCCATTGATTATAATATTTCAAAACTCACTGGATACAGGAAATGTTCAAGTGGTTTGGAAAAATACTAATATAACACCCTCATTCAAAAAGGGAGGGAAGGAGAAAGTAGGAAATTATAATCAATTAATTCAACATATGTCATTGTGAAATTGTTCAAATCCATTATTAAGGAATCAGTGACAGGATATTCTGAAAGTCAACATACAATCCACCATTGTCAACATGGTTTTACGCACATATGGTAAATCACGTTTGACTAATTTACTAGATTTTTTTGAAGATTGAACAAGCAATATGGATAACAGGGATCCTGTAGATATAGAATATCTGAGCTTCCAGAAGGCATTTGATAAAGTGCTGCATGAAGGGTTAACACACAGGGTAAGATCACCTAGGGCTGGGGTAACTTACTGGATTGGATAGAGGATTGGCTAATCAATAGAAAATAGTCAGTGACTATAAATGTGTCCTTTATGGTTTGCAAAATGTGACTAGAGGGGTGGCACAGAATTTAGTCATTGGGTCCCAATTATTTACAGTCTAGCCAATGATTTGAATGGGGAATAGAAAGTACTAAAACCAAATTTGCAGATAACACTGAAATAGGTGGGAAAGCAAGTTGCAATAAAGAAATAAGAAATTTACAAATGGATTTGGATAGCTTAGGTTAATGGGCCAAACTTTAGCAGATGAAGTTTAAAAGGGTAAATGTGAGGTTATCCATTTTGGTCAAATGAACAGAAAAGCAATGTGTTATATAGGTAGATAGCATAGTGAATAAGGCATTTGGTATGCTTGCCTTAAGTATAGTAGTTGGGAGACCACGTTGCGGCTGTACAGGACATTGGTTAGCCCATTATTGGAATACTGTGTGCAATTCTGCTGTAGGAAAGATGTTATGACTGTGAAAGGGTTCAGAAAAGATTTACAAGTATGTTACCAGGGTTGGAAGGTTTGAGCTATATGGAGAGGCTGAAAAGGCTGGGGCTATTTTCCCTGCATCAGAGGCTGAGGAGTGACTTTGTAGAGGTTTATAAAACCATGAGAGTCATGAATAGGGTAAATAGACAAGGTGTTTTCCCCATTGTTGGTTAGTCCAAAACTAGAGGGCATTGCTTTAAGGCAAGAGGGGAAAGATTTAAAAGGAACCTAAGGAGCAACCTTTTCATGCATATAGAATAACCTGAAATAGTAAGTAATGGAGTAAGTAAGTAATTTTCAGCTCTGATCTCCAGCATCTGCAGTCCTCACTTTCTCCTAGTAAGTAATGGAGCCTGGTACAATGACAACATTTAACAGGCATCTGGATGGGTATATGAATAGGAAAGGTTGAGAGGGATATGGACCAGATGCTGACAAATGGAACTAGATTTATTTTGGATATCTGGCCAGCATGGATGAGTTGGACCATTGGTCTGTTTCTGTGCTGTATTTCTCTATGATGTTTTGACTCTAAACAGAGAGAAATTTCAAAGTGCTTTAGTGAAGAAGGATACAGGTGCCCTCATGCATGCATCACAGAAAACTAGTATGCAGGTTCAACCTGTAATATGCAAGAAAATATAATTTGGCACTTATTCATAAAGGAATAGAATACAAAAATAGGGAAATCTTGCTGCAACTGTATAGAGCATTAGTGAGACTGCACATGATTTTCACAGCAGGACAACTGCAGGAGAAATGCAGGGGAAAAAACATACTGTTCTACATGGCCTTCTTCGACCTTGCAAATGCTTTTGACACCATCATTCAGGAAGCATTATGGAGCTTCCTTCTGTTCTTTGGTTGCATCATGACATTTGTCACCATCCTTCACCATATGTCCATAACAACACAGAAGTCAAGGCAATGACAAATTGGTCCACTACTGACCCTTTCCCAGTTCAGACTGGTGTCAAGCACTACATCATCGCCCCAACACTGTTCTTGATCTACCTCACTGCAATGCTTCATCTCACCGCCAAGCGCCCTGCTGGAGTGGAGCTAACTTGCAGAACCTGTGGGAAATGATTCAACCTCCACTTCCTTCAAGCCAAAATCAAAGTCATCCAACCAGTGTGATCAAGTGCAGTAAGCAGATGATACTTGTGTATGTGCAATCTCAGTGTACATATGCCAGACGATCACCAGCACCTTTATGGAGGCATGTGGGAGCCTGGATCTCCCCATGAATATCTGCAAGGCAAAGGTCTTCCATCAATCTGGCCTGGTTTTGTGTAGCAAACCCCCGATCATTGGTATGCATGGGAAGGCCTTAGAGAATGGTGACATCTTCCAATACCTTGGAAATGTCCTGTTGGCCAAAGCAGCTATTGATGAAGAATTCCAGCATCTCTTCCAGTGCACTAGTGCAGCCTTTGGCTGCCTGACTAAAAGTGTATTCAAGAATAACAACATCAGATCACAGGTGGGAATCAGAGCTACACATCTGAGAGGGGGGTAGTTATAGATGGGACAGTGACAGGATGTAGTGAATCTATCGGGAAGGTTTCCCACGTGATTAAACAAAGGGATCGGTTAAAGTGTGTCTGCTTTAATGCAAGGAGTTTCAAAAATAAGAGTGATGAGCTGAGAGCTTGGATCAGTACTTGGGGCTATGATGTTGTGGCCATAACGGACACATGTGTTTCACAGGGGAAGGACTTGTTGCTAGATGTTCCATGGTTTAGAACGTTTAAAAAGAACATGGAGAGTGGAAAAAGAGGAGGGGGTGTGGCATTGCTAATTAGAGAGTGCATCATAGCTACAGAAATAAAGGTTGTTGAGGAAGGTTTGTCGACTGAGTCGGTATGGGTGGAAGTTAGGAACAGCAAGAGAGCAGCCACTTCATTGGATGTTTTCTACAGACCCCCTAATACCAGTAGAGAGATTGAAAAACTGACAGGCCAGCAGATTTTGGAAAAATCTAGATGTAGCAGGGTTGTTGTTATGGGTGACTTCAACTTTTAAAAGGAACCTAAGGGGCAGCCTCCTTAGTACAGATGGTTTGGATGGAGCCGTTTTTGTCAGTTGTGTTCAGGAAGGTTTCCTTACTCAGTATGTATACAGGCCAACAAGGGGAAAGGTCATTTTGGATTTGGTGCTTGGCAATGAGCCAGGACAGGTGTCAGATCCCATGGAAGGAGAACACTTTGGTGACAGTGACCACAACTGTCTCATATTTAACATAGCCTTGGAGAGGGAAAGGAGCAGCTACCAAGGAAAGATATTTAATTGGGGCAAAGGAAATTATGACATTATCAGACAGGAGTTGGGAAGTACAGACTGGGAGCAATTGCTCCACAGAAAGGGCACAGCAGACATGTGGAGACTGTTTATGGGACAGTTGTTGCGAGTGATGCACGAATTTATTCCTCTGAGACAGGTAAGAAGGGGTAAGATTAAGGAGCTTAATGGATGATGAGAATAGAGGAGCTTCTCATCAAAAGGAAGAAGGTAGCTTACGTAAGCTGGAGGAAGCAAGGATCTAGCACAGCTTTAGAGGATTACAGGCTTGCTAGAATGGAGTTCAGAAATGAACTGAGGACAGCCAGGAGAGACCCGGGAAATTCCTGGCAGGAAGAATTAGGGAGAGCCCAAAGGCATTTTACTCATATGTGAGGAATAAGAGAATGATCAGGGAGAAGGTAGGGCCGGTCAGGGATAGCAGAGGGAACTTGTGTGTGGAGTCTGAGCTGATAGGGGAAGCCCGGCATGAGTTTTTTGCTTCGGTTTTAACTAAGGAAAGAGACCTTTTGTGAATGAGAACTATGAGGAACGGAAAACAGGCTTGAACAGATCAAGATTGATGAAGTTGATGTGCTAGAAAGTTTGAGCTGAAAATGTGTCGCTGGAAAAGTGCAGCAGGTCAGGCAGCATCCAAGGAGCAGGAGAGTCGATGTTTCGGGCATGAGCCCTTCAAAGTTTGGCAAACACTAAGATTGATAAGTCCCCAGGGCCAGAGCAGATTTATCCTAGGCTGCTCCAGGCAGTGAGCAAGGAGGTTGCTAAGCCGCTGGCGAAGATCTTTGCTTCTGCACGCTCCACAGGATTCATACCGGAGGGTTGGAGGGAGGCGAATGCTGTTCCTCTTTTCAAGTAAGGTAATAGGGAAATCCCTGGCAATTACAGACCAGTCAGTCTTATGTCTGTGGTCAGCAAGGTTTTGGAAAGAATTCTGAGGGATCAGATTTATGACTATCTGGAAAAGCATAGTGTGCTTAAAGGCAGTCAGCATGGCTTTGTGAGGTCATGTCTAACAAATTTTTTTTAGTTCTTTGAGGAGGTGACAAGACAGATTGATGCAGGATGAGCAGTGGATGTGGTGTATGTGGACTTCAGCAAGGCATTTGAAAGGTTCCCCATGGTAAGCTCATTCATAAAGTCAGGAGGTATGGGATACAGGGAGATTTGGCTGTCTGGATTCAGAACTGATTGGCTGACAGAAGGCAGAGAGTGGTTGTAGATGGAAAGTATTCTGTCTGGAGGTCAGTGGTGAGTGGGGTCTCGCAGGGCTCTGTTCTTGGCCTCTGCTCTTTGTAGTTTTTATAAATGACTTGGATGAGGAGTTTGAGGGGTGGGTGAGTGAATTTGCATATGACACAAAGGTTGGAGCTGCAGGCTGCAGTGCAACATTGACAGGGTGCAGATCTTGGCTGAGAAATAGCAGGTGGAGTTAAACATGTATAATTGCAAAGTGATGCATTTTGGAAGGTTGAACTTGAATGCTGAATATATGATTAAAGACAAGATTCTTGGCAGTGTGGAGGAACAGGGGGATCTTGGTATTCAAGTACATAGATCCCTCATAGTTGCCGCCCAAGTGGATAGGGTTATTAAGAAAACATATGGTGTTTTGGCTTTCATTAACAGGGGGAACGAGTTTAAGAGATGCAAGGTTTTACTACAGCTCTACAAGTCCCTGGTGAGACCACACTTGGATTATTGTGTCCAGTCCTGGTCGCCCTACTATAGGAAAGATACAGAGGCTTTGGAGAGGGTGCAAAGAAGGTTTACCAGGATGCTACCTGGACTGGAAGGCTTGTCTTATGAAAAGAGGTTGACTAAGCTCGGGCTTTTCTCTCTGGAGAGGAGGAAGAGAGGTGACCTGATCGAGGAATACAAGGCAATGAGAGGAATAGATAGAGTCAATAGCTAGAGACTTTTCTTCAGATCAGGATTGACTGGTACGAAGGGTCATAGTTTTAAGATATTAGGAGAAAAGTAAAGATGAGACATCAGAGGTAGAGTCTTTATGCAGAGAGTTGTGAATGCATGGAATGTGTTGTCAGCGGTGGTGGTGGAAGCAGAGTCATTAGGTTCATTTATGCAACTGTTGGACATGCACATTGACAGCAGTGAATTGAGGGGTGTGTAGGTAAGGTTATTTTACTTTACATTAGAATTAACCCTCACACAACATCATGGACCGATGGGACTGTTCTGTGCTGTACTTTTCTATGTTCTATGTTCTATCATGGTTTACAGATCTGTCGTTGTTCTCACCCTCCTATAAGGCTCTGAGACGTGGACTGTCTACAGCAGACACCTCAAGGCACTGGAGCAATAACACCATCACTGTCTGCACAAGATCTTGCAAATCTGCTGAGAAGAAAGATGCACCAACACTGGCGCACTTAACCAAGCTAGCCTCCCTAGCATCGAGTCACTGACCACACTTGATCATTTATGATGGATTCGGTACATCATTCACATGACTGGCACGAGACTCTCCAAGCAGGTGCTCTATTCCCAGCTCTGAAATGACTGGTGAGCACCAGGTAGACAGAAGTTCAGTCATACACTCAAGACCTCATTGGCGAAGGGGAGCATTCCCACAGATTCTTAGGAATCACTGGCCCAAGACTGTCCAAAGTGGAGGAGGAGCATCCAAGACAGCATCGAGCACATTAATTTGCCATCAGGAAAAAATGGAAGCCAGGCAAAATGAGTGCATTGCTACACCAATGCTACAGCCACCCCTTCCCATGACCATCATCTGCCCCAGTGTAACAGAGCACGCAGTAGCCACATTGGGCTGTACAGTCATCCAAGGACTCACCCCAATGATGGGCGAGATTCATCCTCATCTCTGGGGAACAGCCAATTATGATAATTACTATGTGGAAGGGTGCAGTTATTCTGGAGGCAGTTAAGAGAAGGTTCACTTGATTGATTCCAGACACATAAGGTTTGTGTTTTGAAGAGTGATTGATTAATTTAGGCCTATACTGTCTGGAGGAGATCTAACTGAAGTATAAAGATGCTAAAGAAGACTGATAACATTGACAAAGAAAGGGCTTTTCCTCATGACAGGCAACCTAGAATGAGAGGTTATAGTTTTAGGATGATTGGTAGTAGATTTAAAACAGAGATGATAAGAACTTAGTTCTTCCAAAAGGTGGAATCTGTGAAATTCACTA
This sequence comes from Hemiscyllium ocellatum, assembly GCF_020745735.1. Taxonomy (NCBI): domain Eukaryota; kingdom Metazoa; phylum Chordata; class Chondrichthyes; order Orectolobiformes; family Hemiscylliidae; genus Hemiscyllium; species Hemiscyllium ocellatum. The sequence continues at coordinate 87,125,269 of NC_083408.1, forward strand.
CCCCAGATTATCATGGAAGTGGGACATTGAGTAATTTTAAGGAGAAGAGAGACAGATTTTTAATAATAAAATAGTGAAGGTTTATAGAGAGAAGGCAAGGAAGTGGAATTGAGGCTGAGATGAGAATAGCCATGATTATATCAAATGGCAGAGCAGGCTCAAGGGACTGAATTGCCTACTCCAGCTTCTAGTTCTTATGCTCATATGTGGAAAGATGAAACATATAATTGTAGAAATTGAAGCAAGCAATGTGTCATTGCTATGTTCTGTGATTATATGGATGGCACTGAAAAACTGTCACTTCTTGTGATAGGAATGTCCAAGAAATGTTTTCTGAATGTTAAGACAGTACTCACAAAGTATGATGTTATGGACAAGGCCCAACCCCTCAAAACATTTTTAAGCTGGTAGCCCAGACCGTAACTTTAGTATTTGTTTCAGGTGAGTGTACAGTGGATATTCCTAGAGTGAATTAGCTGGTCTGACTGCCAAGTTTTAAAGAATAGAATTTATTTACAAAATTACAGAATGAAACACAATAGACCAAAAATAGAATACCTGAATAACTTATCCTAATTGAACTCAACGGGCTATCCCAACTTAATGATGCTGTTCCAAAATACTTGCAACAGTCCCAATAAACTCTTGGCACAAAAAGTAAAAATGACATAAAAAGCTTACAGTTACAAAGTCAGAAGGGCAGAAGGAGGGAGAGAGCTTCCAGTTTCAACTGTGACCATGAATCAACTAAACCCCAAACTGAACTCATCTGCACAACTGGAGAGTTGGCCACACCTCTTTTATTATACTTTTCTTTAAGATATGTATGCCTTAGGCTGGAGGCATTATCTGTTTGGGGTAAACAAAAAGGGCCCCAATAAACCTTTCAAACCCAGTGTAGTTGGAGCCTGGCCACTTACCCACTCGCTAAAAGAACTCAAGTGCACAGTAACTTTGAGAAAGGGCCAACTTTGTGACACCTCACCCCTTAAAAAAAACCCATCAATACCCAAAGATGGCTTCATTTCTCAAAACCCCTAAAAATAGTTTTTAGTATCCTAAAACACACATACACATGCACTGACTATAAACATTCAAACATGCACAACTACATTCGGAATCAGTCTGTAGCACTCTCACCACTGAATACCTCTGCTTCTCATTCGAGTCTCGACAATACGTCAGCAATTACATTTTCTCAACCTGCAATTTGCATAATTGTCAAACTGAATGGCTGTAACAGCAAGCTCCATCTAAACAGTCTGGTATTTTTGTCCTTAAATTTCTCCACAAACTTCAGTGGGTTACGATCAGTGTATATGACTGTCTCAGTTGTGTTGCTGGTAATATAAACACTGGAATGTTGTAATGCCAACACCAAGCTCAAAGTCTCCTTAATCGATTTTAATGGTCCTCTCACTTCATGCCCAAAAGCTAATCCAAATGGACTGAATTTGGTTGATTCATTTGATGCATCTCTGATCACAAAAAGCACAAAGGGAATTCCCTTATCCCAATCATGTGGATAGTCTTGACTATAGGCCCTCAACATGGTCATTAATGTTTGATGTCACCTTTCTAGTGTGCCCTGCAATTCTGGATGGTATGCAGTAGATTGGAATTGTTTTATTCCTAAGCTGTCCATAACTTCCTTGAATAGTTTGGATATGAAGTGTGACCCTGGATCTGACTGTATCTCTATTGGTAGCCCATATCTAAAATTTTAAAAATTTAAGTAATTCCTCTACAATCCTTTTGGCTGTGATATTGCATAATGGGACAGCTCCTGGATATCTTGTCAATATATCCATTATTGCTAGCAAATACTGATTTGCACTTTTTGTTTGAAGTAAGGCACTGAACAAAATACTCCCCGCCCTTTGGATAATTGAGCTTCCTCTATGTAGGCTTCTGGTACAAGCTCATAAGCACTTAAGATTGCTTTTTTTTATCTCCTCATACTTCCCGATGCCTCCTCTGATTAAGACTCTTGTAAAAGGTTTCTTAAATGCTGGAAGAGGTCTTAAAAGTGCAGTTGTTATTGGTTTTCCAATTACCTGACATGTATGACACATCTGGCAAAATTCAACTATTCCATGTGCCGTCCAGGCAAGTAAAACTGACTTTGTATTTTAGCCTGTGTTTTCCTCACTCTTAAATGACCTCAGAGTAGTAGTTCATGAGCAACACCTCCCTTCTATACCCCACTGGCAAGACAATTTGATGAATTTCTGCCCATTTCTCATCTGCCTGAATATGTGATGGTCTCCAATTCCTCATCAAGTCATGATTTTTCAGGTAATAACACTCAGGGCTACATTCAGATTCCTTTTCTGTGTATGCATTTTGATACAACTGTTTTAAATTGTCATCTTTCTGCTGTAACTTCAACTGAGCTAAAAATATTTGCATGATCACCTATTTGCTCCTGTTTTGTCTCAACTATCTGATCAAACAAAGTCTGTGCTAATGCCACTTCAGCTTCCTTATCTATAGCCTTTGAGCTCTCCTGTTTCAAATGGTGACTTTGTGACCTCATTATCACACAATCAGGAAAGATTACAGGATAATGGTTTTGCATTGCTTCAGTTGCCTGTGTCTCCACTGGCTTTTCAACCACAGTATGCAGCACTCCTACCATTGAAACAGCTATATCATTTGCAAGGACAAATTGTATTCCTGGAGCTGAGAGTTTGTCCAGTAATCCTACCACAAATTCTTCACTCTTCTCTGGACACTCTAACCTCACTTTACCTAACTGAGCATGTTTTGTCTCACCATGAATTCCTGTTACCAGCACCTTTTCTGGCAATAGTCCCTCATGTGTACATATCTCCTAATACTGCGACATCACAGACCCTGTGTTCCTTAATATTGTAACCTCTCTACCTGCTGCTCCTGGCCCATGTGAATAAACTTTACCCTTGAAGGTATATTTTCTAAGCAGATCTGGCACTTCCTCCTTAACCAATCTCTGATCAGCTTGTACACTCTGATTCAGCTTTCTTGCTTGCACTGTGCTTTATGTTACCACTCCAACAAAACTCCCAGGCGTGACCTGTTTCTCTACATCAGGCTTTTTCTTAACCCATGAACACTAATTTCATGTGGCCTACTTTATTGCAATGAAAACACCAAAGCTTTTTACCTTTGTTGTTCCCTTGGAAGATTTCCTTTTTAACCCTGTGGTGAGTTAGCTTTATGATCTTCACAGAGATCTACCTTTCCCTTTCCATGTGAGGATTTCTCTTTGTCCAAATTTCTATCCCTCATGGATTGAAGATGATTTTGGAAGCCAAACTGTGTTTCATAGATCAACTCAAAAACATCAGCCACTTCAGCTGCCAACCTTGCTGTTTTAACTCTCTGCTCTTCCACATAAGTGCGCACTACTTCAGGCAGTGAATTTTTGAATTCCTCCAAGAGTGTCATAGGTTTGCAGTATTTTTAAAGCACTTATCCACCTATCAAAATTACTTTCTTTGATTCTTTCAAACTCAATATAGGTTTGACTAGGGTCCCTCCTTAGATTCCATTGTCTATAGAGGAACCTTGATTATCTGGCATTTTATTATCCGAATATCGGATTATCTGACAAGATTGCAAGGTCGCAATGCTTGGCTATAATATAATCCAACATTCAATTATCCAGAATTCGATTAGCCGAACAAAATACTCCCCGCCCTTTGGATAATTGAGCTTCCTCTATGTAGGCTTCTGGTACAAGCTCATAAGCATTTAAGATGGCTTTTTTATCTCCTCACACTCCCCGATGCCTCCTCTGATAGTGATGCGAATACCTCACTAGCTCTACCTAGAAGTTTGGTTTGGATCAACAAACCCACATGGTTACTGCCCACTGTATTTGTTTAGCCATAAGCTGATCTTTTCTTTCTAATGTTAATTCTGTCTCCTTTGTCATCCAAGGAACTCTGGATTTGTTTGTCTTACCTTTTTTGTTACAGGGAGAAACCACAACTGTACCCAAGCCATTTGCTTCATGAAGTTGGTCCGTACTTCAGTTCCATGAATGTTCTTCCTTCTCAACCTTGGCTGAGGCATGGTGACCTTTGGGTTAAACTCACCACCAGTTCTCTCTCTCTCTCTCTCTCTCTAATAACTGAACAGCCTGAGGGTCCTCCGAGACAAGAGTGACTGCTTATTTCAATCAATCGTGCTTAGCTCTGTTCTTGTCCCATTGAAGTCAGCTCTTTGCCAAAAAATTTCATTGCTTTGGATTATTGAAAGTCATTTTTCAGTACCAACTTCAATCTTATGGTACAATGATCACTGTCATCTAAGTGTTTCCCTACTGACACTTGATCTACTTGGCCCACCTCATTTCCAAAGAACAAGTCAAACAATGCATCCTTTCTTGTTGCACTGGACACATGCTGCTGTAGAAAATGTTCTCAATCTGGGAACAGTTGCTCCTCATTGATCTTTCCATTATCAGCATTTCAATATATATTTACGTAATTGAAATCTTCCTTTAAAACGGCTCTATAATGCTGGCACTTCTCTGGAAGTTCCTTGCAGATTTGTTTCTCTACATCCTTTCCATTAGATTACACCAAGCAATATAATTTTCCCCTTTTTATTCCAGAACTCTATTGAAATTGACTCCATCCCTGCACTGCCATACCTCTGCACCCTCCAAGACATCCTCCTTCTTCAGCACTGCAATGCATTCTTTAACTAACACTGCTAACCCTCCTCGTTTTGCATCTTTCCTGATCAACTTATACCCAGGAATATTTAACACCCAGTCTTGCTCTTCCTTAAGCCAGGTCTCTGTCATTGCCACAACTTCATAATTCCACAATGAAACTCCCTAACCTTATTTACTGTATTCCATGCATTTACTTACATGCATATTAGCTCTGCTTTGAACTCTCTTTCTTTCTTCCCTATTCTGACTTCCATTATCTTACTATTTTCTACATTAGTGCCACCTGTATCTTTAAGCATTTTGTGAGTCCTGCCATTCACTTTTAACATTCTCCCTTGGTACCCATACTCCGAGCAAATTAAATCTAAGCTCTCTCAATGGTATTAACAAAGTGCTCTTCAAAGACTGCAAGTCACAATTCCTCTCACTAATTTGATTGTGTTTTTTGAAGCAGTGACAAAGAAGAGTGGGGTGTCACGGTGGCTCAGTGGTTAGAACTGCTGCCTCACGTTTCCAGGTTTGATTCTAGCCTTGGGCGACTGTCTGTTTGGAGTTTGCACATTCTCCCCATGTCTGCCGTGGGTTTCCTTGGGTGCTCTGGTTTCCACCCACAGTCCAAAGATGTGCAGGTTAGGTGAATTGACCATGCTAAATTGCCCATAATGTTAGGTGCATTAGTCAGAGGGAAATAGGCCTGGGTGGGTTACCCTTCGGAGGGTCGATGTGGATTTGGTGGGCCGAAGGGCCTGTTTCCACACTGTAGAGAATCTAATCTAATCTAAAGCTGTCAAAAAGATTCACGATTCAAAAGACTCTACAAGGCTTTCAGTAAATCATTTGTCAAGGTTTTACATGGTAGACTGGTTAAAAAGGTTAGATCCCATGAGATCCAGGGTGAGCCAGCCAATTGGACACAAAAGTGGTTGAAGGTAGGAGACAGAAGGTGGCATGAAGGGATGTTGTTTAGACTATATATATATATATATATATATATATAAAACATCATATATTTACATATATGATGATAAACAGTATTGGTGGTGGGTCCACTGTTTATCATCATATATGTACATGTTTTGGATATGAATAAAGGAGGTATGGTTAATAAGTTTGAAGATGAGACCAGAATAGTGGACAGTGAAGAAGCTTATAGCAAAGTACCACAGGACCTTGATCAGATGAGCCAATGGGCCGAGGAGTGGCAAATGGATTTTAATTTAGATAAATGTGAGGTATTGCATTTTGATAAGGCAAACCAGGGCAGGACTTATACAGTTAGACCCCAGGGGAATGTTGCAGAACAAAGAGACCTAGGGGTGCAGGTATTTAGTTCCTTGAAAATGGAGTCCCAGCTAGACAGGGTGATGAAGAAGGCATCGGCATGCTTGCCTTCATTGGATCACAACATTAAGTACAGGAGTTGGGATTTCATGTTGTGGCTGTACAGGACATTGATGAGGCCACTTTTGGAATACTGAGTACAATTCTGGTCACCCTTCTATAGGAAGGTTGTTAAACTTGAGAGGGTTCAGAAAAGATTTACAAAAACGTTTACGGGTTGGAGAGTTTGAGTTATAGGGAGAGGCTGAATAAGCTGTAGCCTTTTTCCCTTGAGCGTCAAAACTGAAAGGTAACCTTATATAGGGTTTTAAATTATGAAGGACATGGATAGGGTGAATAACCAAGGTAAAACCAAGAAAAGCACCACCGCGCTGTGGCAGAACACTTCTACTTCCCCTTCCACTCTGCTGAGGACATGCAGGTCCTGGGCCTCCTCCATCGCCACTCCCTTCCCATCCAACGCCTGGAGGAAGAACGCCTCATCTTCCGCCTCGGGACCATCCCACCCTATGGCATCAATGTGGATTTCATCAGTTTCCTCGTTTCCCCTCCCTCCATCTTACCCCAGCTGCAATCTTCCAGCTCAGCACAGTCCTCATGACCTGTCCCATCTGTCAATCTTCCTTCCCACTTATCTGCTCCATCTGCCCCTCTTACATATCAATTTTACCCCCACCTCCATCCACCTATTGCACTCTCAACTACCTTCCCCCCAGCCCCATCCCCCTCCCATTTATCTCTCCAAGCCCGAGACTCCCAGCCTCATTCCTGATGAAGGGCTTTTGCCTGAAACATTGATTTTCCTGCTCCTCTGAAGCTGCCTGACCTGCTATGCTTTTCCAGCACCATACTCTTGACTCTGATCTCCAGCATCTACAGTCCTCACTTTCGCCTAGTTGGTCTTAACCTCACTAACCTCACCTCTTCCAAGGATGCCTACCTTGAAGATGTTCTCCTCCACTCTCTACAAGGATTTCGGTGAGTCTCTCTCTCTCTCTCTCACTGCAACCCCAGGTCATCTCCTCTGCCCTGAGGCTCTTCAGCCACATCCTGAAACAGACTCGCTATCACAGCCATATCTCCTTCCTCAGTGCCTGTCCACAAAACCAACTGATTCCACATGGACTCTAAACCACATGCAGACAAACATATTTTGGACCCGCGCAGGACAACCAGTACAGACTACAAATTCAAACCTCCAGTAACGGTTCTCCATCCGGATCCTCCACTCCACACTCACAGCCATGCGCCGCTACCTTATCTCTCTACAGTCAGCCCTGCCTCAACTGAGGGCCACACTGTCTCAGAACTGCAAAGGACCTCTACTGTATTACATCCTCAGAAGAATTCATACACTTAACAAACAATATTTCTACACCATTTCAAACATCAAAAATTATATGTGCAACAAACTTTCATATACTCACCTCAATAGTCAGTATTCCTCGAACACTCTAGAAGCTTCCCCCGGCCTTTGGAACTGCTCGGCCTCCATCAGCCACAGGGCCGTGCCATCATCACCGTGGCTAACAATGATGTCATCTCCGCTCCCTGCTGCCCAACAACCCACAACCACAGCTGCTCGTGCCACCTTAGCGACCGCTGGCCAGACTACAACCACTGCAATGCCGGCCATACGACCGTCGCCGTGATCGCTACGAGATCCGCCATTGCTGAGACCAACGCAAGGCCCAACTGGAATAACACTTCCACCCCCTCTGTTGCTGCCATCACAGTCACCTCTGCCCCCTCTGACATCACCCACGCAACGCGTTCCACCACTTTTGTTCCCGTAGCTGCTGTTGTCACAACCACTTCCGCCCCACTGAGTTCACTCACCTGAACACCGCTGACATGCCCGCCATGGATCCTACTGTCACCATCCCTGCCCCCCAGAACCTCAGGGTGAGCATCACTTCTGTAAATGATGTTACCCCGGTCTCCCCACTACCACGCCCACTCCTGTTACAGTCTCTGCCCCCACTCCAAGCTCAAGCCCTATACCAGGCGCTAGCTCCCAGTCCTGCCGGGTTTTCACCATCCACTCAGTCCTCCCCCTTATTGAGGATGAATGATCAGTCCTCAGCAAAGGCCATGCCTTTATCCCCCTCCACTCCCGGATCAACAAAATCAACGCGCGATGTGACATTGAACACTTCTTCCACCGCCTCCACCTCCGAGCTTACTTTTTCAATCAGGACTTCTGCCCACCTTCTGAGGACCCCTTCTCCCGCCTCCAGTATGCCCCATCCATCTGGACACCCCATGCCGGTTTGTTACCCGCCCTCGACTCTTTATTTCCAACTGCTGCTGAGACATTGACTGCCTCAACCTGTCCAATGCCATCCCCTACACCAACCCATCACCCTCACAATGCACAGCCCTCCACTCCCTCTGCTCCAACCCCAACCTCACCATCAAACCAGTGGACAAGGGGGTGCAGTGGTAGTTTGGTGCACTGACCTCTACACCGCTGAAGCCAGATGTCAACTTGAAAACATCTCCTCCTGCCGCCCCCTTGACTATGACCTCATCTCTTATCACCAAACCATCATCTCCCAGACCACACATAACCTCATCACCTCAGGGGATCTCCCACTCACAGTTCCACCCTCAAAGTTCAGGAACTCTGCACAGCCCATTTCTACCTCCTACACAAGATCCACAAGCCTGACTACCCTAGCTGACCTATCGTTGCAGCCTGCCCCTGCCCCACAGAATTCATCTCCACATACCTCGATACTGTCCTATCCCTCCCAGTCCAGGTACTCCAGGGACACCACCCAAGCCCTTCACCTCCTCTAAAACTTCTGTTTCCCTGGCCCCCAACGCCTCATCTTCACCAAGAACATCCAGTCTCTATATACCTCCATCCACCACGACCAGGGCCTCCAAGCTCTCCGTTTCTTCCTCTCTCGACGTCCCCATCAGTACCCTTTCACTGACACTCTTATTTGTTTGGCTGAATTGGTCCTCACCCTCAACAATCTATCCTTTGAATCCAAGACACCCACACCAGTCAACCCCACCTCCCCATGGCTGAACAATTCAACTCCCCCTCTGACTCTGCTGAGGACATGCAGGTCCTGAGGTGTCCTCCATCGCCACTCCCTTACCACTGGTGCCTGAAGGAAGAACGCCTCATCTTCCACCTTGGGACCCGCCAACCCCATGGCATCAATGTGAATTTCCAGTATCTTCGTCTCCCTCCCCTCCCCACCTTATGGCATTTCCAACCCTCTAGCTCAGCACCATCCTTATGACCTGTTCCATCTGTCCATCTTTCTTCCCACCTATCCGCTCCACCCTCTTCTCTGACCTATCACCTTTACCCCAACTCCATCCACCTATTGCACTCTCTTTTACTTTCGCCCCTGCCCCATTTATCTCTCATTTATCTCTACACCCCTGAGGCCCCCAGCTTCATTCCTGATGAAGGGCTTTTGCCTGAAATGTCAATTTTCCTGCTTCTCTGATGCTGCCTGGCCTGCTGAGCTTTTCCAGCAGCACACTCTTGACTCTGAATAACCAAGGTGCTTTTCCCAGTGTGGAGGAGTCCAAAACTACCAGGCAGAGGTTTAAGATGAGAAGGGAAATATTTCCAAAGGACCTGCGGGGTAACTTATTCATGCAAAGGGTGGTGCATGCCTAGAATGAGTTGTAAAGGAAGTGCTGAAGACAAGGACAATTAAAGCTGAAAATGTGTTGCTGGTTAAAGCACAGCAGGTTAGGCAGCATCCAAGGAACAGGAAATTCGACGTTTCGGGCCAGAGCCCTTACTGACAAGGTTAATTACAACATTTTAAAGCCATGTGGGTGTATATATGAAAAGGAAGGGTTTTGAGGGATATGGACCAAATGCTGGAAAATGGGACTAGGTCAGATTGGAATGTCTAGCTGGTGCAGATGAGTTGAACCAAAGGGTATGTTTCCATGCTGTATGACTCTATGATTCTGTTTAGGTGCTGTCCATTGGCTTGTATAGGTGTTACCTTCCTCAGAGCAAGTCCCAGGAATCTATAGCCCTCCTTCCTGCATCATCATTCTTGGTTTCTTTAAATGGAATTATGTTCTTGGCTTTCACTGAGAATGACAACTGGCCATGCAGGTAGATTAGCTAACACACCACAGTCACAGGTTATCTGCTCCGTCTGTTCAACTTTGTAAGTTAAATATGGATCAATGAAACCTATTTTATCTATACTGGTTCATATGCCTGAGCAATACTAGAGTACTCCAAAAACATCAACAATAAAAACTTGTAATTATGTTGTATTTTACATGTACGAAGATATTCCAAGATGCTTCTATGAGTGAGTAACAAACAAAACATTTATACTGAGTCCTAATAGAGATAGGAAGACAAGTGATGAAAGTACAGCTAAAGCAGGTAGATTTTAAGAAAAATCTTAAAGGAAGGTGGAGAGATAGAAAGATGTTAAGGAAAGAAACTTGGATTTAAAGCCTGGCGGATGAAGGTAAGACAGCTAACGGTGCAGAAAATAAAAGCAGGATGTATAAAATGTCAAGTTTGGAGGAGTGCAGAAATCTTGAAGAATAGGAGGACGGAGGCGGGAAGAAGCAAAGCTAGGGAAGGATTTGAATTTAAACATCAGAGTTTTAAAAATGATGATTTGTCTGGTTATGAGGTATCGTAGGGCAGCAAATGCAGGATTAATGGCCGATTAGGATGCTGCAACGATACTGGCAGGAAAGCTGTGGGATAAGGTCAAATCCAAGGATGGATTGAGTTTGGAATACAACCCTGGAATAGTCACATCTAAAGATAACTAAGATTAAAATAACAAATAAGAGGTGCAGCAGCGGATGATTTGAAGCGATCATGAAAGTATAATGTTACAGCAGTGATCTTGGTGAGGGTCAGATGTAGGATCAGCAGTTGAGAACAAGATCAAATGTACAGCAAAGTTTTGACATGTCAGATGCTGTCCACAGAAACTGATGAATTCAATGGCTGGAATTGGAAGTTATGATGGGAATCATTGGGTGTCAATTGTGACAGGATTTAGATGGAGGAAATCTTTGCTTGTTTAGTGTGGATTTTGGACAAGGGAACTCATGCTTTCCATAGTTGGTCCTCATTCACTGGCTGTCACCCATTCCCTCCTTGCCTCAATACCCTTAAGCTGTAGAGTGGCCATCACAGGATGACAACTCAAGGTGCTCATATTTCAAAACCTGACGATATTTCCTGCTCTTATCCAAAATATACTCAACATCTTGACTAAGCTATCCTGCTGTGCAATTACTTTTATCAGAATGTTGAATGACTTTACAGAAATAAATGTAAGATTTAAATAAATACTCATCTGTTAATCACTTCCTCAGCCAAATTCATTTTGTTTTGCTTAGAAGCTAATTTAAATGTTTTTATTTCAGCCTCCTGGCTGCAAAAATGTAGGTAGATTGTTAACTTTGCCAAACAACAAAGGATGCTGGGTAAATTGGCCAACTAAAACACTGAAATCTCAAAGCCCACATATCAGACATTGTGTAAACACAGCAGCCAGGTGCTTGACATATTGTAAATGGCAACAGTTACCCTGATCAGACACCCCCCAACAACTTATCCATGAAACAAAGGAGGACCCAGAAAGGCAATGGGTCCTGCAACACAAAGAAACTTTCAATAGCAAGCCATCTAAATGATTGATTCTTGTTTAAAACTCTTATGTGTATCTCCTTGACTGGCCAGAACTATAGAGAGTTCCAGAAAACCAGTGTTTACCAGCAGGCATCGCTCTTGGAATCTCTTGGAATCGACTGAGGCCTTCTGATGAGAATAGCATGGCAAGAGGCAGCGATCAGCTGACTATCCAGAGGGAGAAAGAAAGAAAGCAGCTTCGCAAACCCGGATCCACAGAGAGCGCAACTGCCTAAATTTATAACAGACTCGGGAAGTATTATAATCTTAAGGAGTCAAATAAGATTAGGGATAGTATGTTTAGCATTAAAGATTATTGTAATTGTGTTCCTTATAAAGTGGGAATGTTTTGTGTCGGTACCAGCTTATGTTCATATTGATTTTACTGCTTTGGGATTGTGGGACACCTGGTCGGAGATGTCTAAATTGTTTTAAGGAGAGATTAGACAACACTATACCTTAGATTTTAATTTAGTTAATTTCACTCTGAGGTCATTGTTGTTCTCCCTCTGTTCTTGGAACACTGCTGTTCTCACTGTATTAAAACATAAGAACATAAGAACTAGGAGCAGGAGTAGGCCACCTGGCTGTTCGAGCCTGCTCCACCATTCAGTAAGATCATGGCTGACCTTCCATGGTCTCAGCTCCACCTACCTGCCTTCTCACCTTAACCCTTAATTCCTTTCCTGTTCAAAAGATTATCTATCTTAGCTTTAGTAACATTTACTGAGGAAGCCTCCACTACTTCACTGGGCAGGGAATTTCACAGGTTCACAATCCTCTGGGTGAAGAAGCTCCTTCTCAATTCAGTCCTAAATCCGCTCCCTCGACTTTTGAGGCGATGCCTTCTTTGCCTAATTTCACCCGCCAGTGGAAACATCCTCTCTACTTCTATACTATCTAGTCATTTCATAATTTTATGTTTCTATAAGATCCCCTTCATTCTTCTAACTTTGAAAAAATATAATCCCCGTACACCCAGCCTCTCCTCATAAGGCAACCCTCTCAATTCCGGAATCAACCCAGTGAACTCCTCTGCACTTCTTCTAATGCCAATACATCTTTTCTCAAGTAAGGAGACCAAAACTGCACACAGTACTGCAGGTGTGGCCTCACCAGCACCCTGTACAGCGACAACATAACCTCCCGGCTTTTAAACTCAATCTCTTTAGCAATGAAGAACAAAATTCCATTTGCCTCCTTGATTACTTGTTTCACCTATTGACCAACCTTCTGTGATTCATGCACAAGGACACCCCTCTGCAAGCAGCATGCTGCAATTTTTTTCCATTCAAGTAATAGTCCCTTTAATTGTTATTCCTAACAAAATGGACGACTTCACATTTATTAATATTGCATTCCATCTGCCCTATCTTTGCCCACTTACTTAAACTATCTATGACCCTTTGCAAAGTTTCACAGTCCTCTGCACACTGCTGTTTGTCATGTTTATAAAAGACCTGAATGAGGGCGTAGAAGGATGGGTTAATAATTTTGCAGGTGACACTAAGGTCGGTACCAGTTGAGAATAGTGCTGAAGGATATTGTAGGTTACTGAGGGACATAGATAAGTTGCAGAGCTGGGCTGAGAGGTGGCAAATGGAATTTAATGCAGAAAAGTGTGAGGTGATTCACTTTGGAAGAGTAACAGGAATGCAGAGTAATGGGTGAATGGTAAGATTCTTGGTGGTGTAGATGAGCAGAGAGATCTCGGTGTCCATGTGCATAGATCCCTCAAAGTTGCCACCCAGATTAATAGGGCCATTAAGAAGGCATATGGTGTCTTAGCTTTTATTAATAGAGGGACTCGGTTTTGGAACCATGAGGTCATGCTGCCGCTGTACAAAACTCTGGTGTGGCTGCTCTTGGAGTATTGCGTACAGTTCTGGTCACCGCTTATAGGAAGGATGTGGAAGCTTTGGAAAGGGTTCAGAGGAGATTTACTAGGATGTTGCCTGGTATGGAGGGAAGGTCTTATGAGGAAGGGTTGAAGGACTTGAGGTTGTTTTTATTAGAGAGAAGAAGATTGAGAGGTGCCTTAATTGAGACATATAAGATCATCAGAGGGTTAGATCAGGTGGAAAGTGTGAGCCTTTTTCCCTAGGATAGTGATGGCTAGCATGAGGGGGCATAGCTTCAAATTGAGGGGTGATAGATATAGGACAGATGTCAGAGGTCGTTCCTTTACTCAGAGAGTATTAGGGGCGTGGAACACACTGTCTGCAATAGTTTTCGACTTGCCAACTTTATGGCATTTAAACAGTAATTGGATAAGCATATGGATGAGATTGAAATAGTGTAGATTTGATAGGCTTCAGATTAGTTTCACAGGGTGACGCAACATTGAGGGCAGAAGGGTCTGTACTGCGTTGTAATCTTTTACGTTCTATGTTCTCATACATTGTCCATAATGCCATGCATCTTTATCTTATGCAGCAGCCTTTTGTGAGGCATCTTGTTGAATGCCTTTTTAGGGCGGCACGGTGGCACAGTGGTTAGCACTGCTGCCTCACTGCGCCAGAGACCCGGGTTCAATTCCCACCTCAGGCGACTGTCTGTGTGTACGTTCTCCCCATGGGTTTCCTCCGGGTACTCCGGTTTCGTCCCACAGTCCAAAGATGTGCAGGTCAGGTGAATTGGCCATGCTAAATTGCCCTAGTGTTAGATAAGGGGTAAATGTAAGGGTATGGGTGGGTTGCACGTCGGCGGGTCGGTGTGGACTTGTTGGGCTGAAAGGCCTGTTTCGACACTGTAAGTAATCTAATCTAATCTAAAATCTAGATACACCACATCTATTGTCACCATTGACTACCGTACTCATAATGTTTTCATAGAATTCCAGTAGATTGGTTAAGCATGATGTGCTCTTCATGAATCTATGTTGCGACTGCCCAATGGGACAATTTCTAACCAGATACTTTGCTATTTCTTCCTTGATAATGGATTCAAACATTTTCCCCATGATAGAAATTAAGCTAACCAGTCCATAATTCCCCATCTTTTGTCTCCCTCCTTTTTGGCATCACATTTGCTGTTTTCCAATCACTGGAACAGCCCCAGAGTCCAGTGAATTTTGGAAAATTACCACAAGTGCATTTGCTATTTCTCCCACCATCTCTTCTAGTACCCTGGATGAATTCCAGCAGGGCCAGGAGACTTATTTACCCTTAGCTCCGATACCTTGCCCAATACTACCAATTTGTCGTAATGATTGTTTTTGGGTCCTCACCTACTTTTGTCTCTTTGTCAATTATTGGCAATGTGAAGACCAACATAAAATAAACGGTCATTGCCTCAGACATTTCCTCATTTCCCATTACTAAATCACCCTTCTCATCCTATAAATGGCCAATTACTTTAACCATCGTTTTCATTTTATATATTTATAGAAATTTTACTATCTGCCTTTATATTCTGAACTAGTTTATTCTCATAATCTATATTATTTTTCTTTATAGCATTTTTTGTGGTTTTGAGTCAACCATTAAAGCTTTCCCAATCTTCTAGTTTCCCACTTTTTATGCCTTCTCTTTCAATCTAATAGCCTCTCTTGTTTCCTTAGACATCCATGGCAGATTATTCATTTTCCTACAGTCCTTCCTTTTCACTGGTATATACTTTTGCTGAGCACTTTGAAAAATTGCTTTGAAAGTCTTTCACTGTTCGTCAACTATCCCACCATAAAGTCTTTGCTTCCAGGCTAGCTTATCCAACTCCTCAGTGTTCTGTGGTAGTCATTATTCTTGCTCTGATCTCAGGTTGCTACTATCCTGTTGTGTTACAGTCTATTTGCTGCCATTGCTGTTGTCTTAGGCCACTACTCTTACTGATATCAGTCCACTGATACTGATAAACGTAATAATGATCCATTTGATCCCTGGAATTAACTTTGAATTAGCCCAAATAAATAAAATAGTAACTGAACAATAGGTTTCAAAGCATAAACTAATTAATATATTTTCTTTTATATCTTCGATAGAAGTTGGAATTATACATATTTTCAGGCTCAGCTTTCAGACACTGACATATTTTCTGGGGTCTCCTGAATTCCTAGTATTCCCTCTGAGGTTTTCTATACCCTTTGTCCACTTGGAAACTCTTTCCTACAATTCAAGACTATTCAATTTCACTGAACCAATCATTTGCTTGCATCCATCACCTTTATTGTCCTGTTAAAGTATTGCCTCACACATAACATCCTTTTTGCTCAGGTTTCAATCTTCGAACTTCTTGACATCATTTATTGAGCTTGTTATTCAATTGTTATAATACAAAGAAACATCTCTCCTGAGAGAAAAAACTTAGTGTCCTTCATCACATTTAAATTGATTAGATTACTTTCCTGTTCTTGGTTTCCATGGACATAGAACCTCTTTGTTAAGCTATTCCTTCTTACTTCAGCTGAGAGTTGATATTTAATGTAAGTTCAGCCAGGCTACTCAATTGTTTTACTTTTCTTTCTGCTGTCAGCTTGCTCCACTACCTGCTGGAGTCATCTACTGGACTTCTGGGATCAGACAAACATTACAAAGTAGCAATGGTGTCAGATTAACATATACATATTCTGATTAAAATTTATTCTAATAAAGCAATTAATAGATACCAAGGAATTCTCAGCTATTCCCGTAAATGTTTTAAATGTAGCTTTTATAAATTAGTCCTCTTCTCCCACTGTCCCTGTCTCATGAATTAGCTTTAAATTACTTTTTTGACGCTAAGTATTGAATAACATTGATTATGCATCTGTAAGGTCTCCTCTCAACTCTCTACATTCAAGGCTGAAAGGTGTTGTGGTTTCCACCATCTGCAGCTGACACCACTGTGGTAGGACAGATATCAAGCAATGATTAAGGGGAATTCAGAAAGGAGATAGAGGGCTTGGAAATGTGGCAAAGTGATAACAACCTTTCCCTCAATGTCAGCAAAAATAAAGACCTGAGCATTGACTTCGGAAAGAAGGGGGAAACGGCCTTGGGGAGTCCAGAACTAGAGGGCATAGGTTTAAGGTTAGAGGGGAAAGACATAAAAGAGACCTAAGGGCAACTTTTTCATGCAGAGGGTGGTACGTGTATGGAATGAGCTGTCAGAGGAAGTGGTGGAGGCTGGTACAATTGCAACATTTAAGAGGCATTTGGATGGGTATATGAGTAGGAAGGGTTTGGAGGGATATGGGCCAGTTGCTGGCAGGTGGGACTAGATGGGTTGGGATATCTGGTCGGCATGGACGGGTTGGACCGAAGGGTCTGTTTCTGTGCTGTACATCTCTATGACTCTATCTATATCAATGGAGCAGGGATTAAGATGGTTGAGAGGGTCAAGTGCCTAGGAGTGACAATAACCGATAACCACGTTCTGGACTTCCTACTGTTGGGGATAATCTGCTATCGGGGTACCTACATTGGGGCTAGGGAGGGGAGCACCATTATTAAAGCAGACACTGTCAGGTACCAGCTAAAACACAGCCATGTAAAGTAAACCCAGCCACTGCAGGCCACATTCCTTGGGGATTAGAACATGTCCGTCAGTTTCAGATCATCCTGTTACAATCTCATTGTTAATAAAGGAAACCGGTAACTATCGGATAGTGTAAATCGCACCGATACTACACTTGATGGATAAAGTACTTGCTAATGCCTCCGCTGACGTCAAACTCATTCGGGTCCTGTGTTAAATGATAATACCTGTATATTCAACTATGGAGAACTATTGTGAACGCCCAGACAGCCAGACGCATAGCAATGAGGAAACCCTTCCAAACAATAAACTTTTAAATTACAAGATTGGAAACTGCTGAACCCAGGATGTCTACCCATTGTTCAGCACAGCAGGAGCTGGACAGGTATCTCGGGGCAGCCAATAGAGACACTAATCCCTTCACAGACAGGTGAACCAACCAATGAGAGAACCGAACGAGGGGAACCTGACCGGGAACTCGAGGAAGCGCGAACTAAAACTGCTCCAGGTCCGTAGAGGGAGACAGAACGCCTTCTCCAACAAATTGCATGCCTTTGAATTCGTTGTATAGTTTGCCAGTCTTGATTCCGTAATAAACGGTGTTTTGGCTCCAAACTCTAGCCGGTTTGATCTCTCCTTCCAAAGAACACGTGGAGACGAGACCCTATGGGTTCCGTCCCAACACTACGTAGATGTGATGATCAAGAAGGCGCAACAACACCTCTTCTTCCTCAGGCAGCTCAGGAAATTTGGCATGTCCATAAGAACCTTCATCAATATTTATAGTTGCACCATAAAAAGCATATTGTCGGACTGCATAGCAGCCTGGTATGGCCTTGCTCAGCACCATAAGAAACTAAGGAAGGCTGTGTGCATAAATAAGCCAACCTCCCATCCATGGATTCCATTTACACGTCTCCTTACCAAGAAAAGGCTGCCAACATCATCAAAGACCCATCGCACCACATCAATGATCTCCTACAACCTCTTCTGTCGGGCAGAAGATACAGACGGTCCTTGGATGCTGCCTGACCTGCTGCGCTTTTCCAGCAATACATTTTCAGCAGAAGATACAGATGATAGAACACATGCACCAGCAGGTTCAAGAGCAGCTTTTTCTCTGCCATTAGTGGACTGATGATTGGATTTTCTAACTTCAAATAATGTTAATCTTCTAAATGTTGTGCTTACCTTGCATATGTTCTGTGCGGTGTAACCTATATGCCTCGCTCTATCCAAGTTTTGTTTTCACACTGTGATCGGTTTGTCTTTGCTTATTATGATCTGCCTGTACTGCTCACAAACAAAGCTTTTCACTGTACAAAGGTACACGTGATGATAACTCAAATGAAATTAAATCAAAACATAATTCCAGTCTTCTGATGATAAGACTTTTCTGAACTACCACCAAAATCTGTTTGATGACAAGAACTGGACAGACTTTTCAAAATATGACCTTATTGTAAAAGCAAAGCACTACAGATACTGGAAATCTGAAATAAAAGCAAAAAGAGAAAGTGCTGGAGAAGCTCAGCAAACCTGATAGTATCTGTGAAGAGAGAAAGAGTAAACATTTCTTTCTTCTGAAGAAAAGTCATATTGGACTTGAAACATTAACTCTGTTTCTCTGTCCACAGAGGCTCCCTGACCTATTGAGTTTCTCCAGAACTTTATGATTTGATTGTAGTTAATTCAAGCACGCACTGCTTCTCATCATATTTATTAGCAATTTATCAGCAAAAATCTTCTGCTGGGCTGGTTCTTGTAGGTGTTTCTCTTCTCTGTACTCTGTGTTCATGGACTACCCTCTTACAACCCTACTGCTGCTGCAAGATATTGGGGAATGACTGCTGCATTCAAATACTAAAATCTTCTATCATTTTTGTCTTGTCCATGGTGATACTTTGAAAACTTCCTCTTCTCTTAAACTTGCTCACTTCAAATTTCATTTCAAGTTAATTACTTACCTTTTGATTATCCCTCTTAACTATGTAATTATGGTTGAATTTTATAAAGGCTTATACCAAGCACAACTCATTTTTTTGCTTGCTAACCAATCTGGAGAACAGAATTACTGACACAGAATGAAAGTCACTCAGTGCTTTTTACTGATTGTGCACCAGTTTTTGTCCCCGTGTATTTCTAACATTAATGAATAGTGGAAAATATAGCCCAAGGTGTTAAACTGAATAAAAATAGAAAGGGATTATGTCTTTGTATGGAATGCCCTCCTTTGAGAAAACAGCAGTTGCTATGGTAATGGACATTCCTTTTACCTTTAGATCAGCCTTCCCTGTGCGAACAGCTGTGAATTGATTCCCAAACCAGTACTATTTATCCAAGCAGTGATGCAGGTAAATACATGTGAAAACTCTACCAATGTGTGAAAATGGGCAATCTGTCATGTGTAGTAATTCATGATGTGGAAAGAACAGCTTACTGTAGCAGCTTCAAAGATTACAATTGTGTTACATTACTGTTTTAACACCAGTAACAGTAATGTGAGAAGCACAGCTAGCAAGAAGCAGATATCACTGCATGTCGCAACATGCAGTCTGCCTAAAAGACAAGCACACTGAATACATTCAGTTGCATTTATACGCAGAGGCCTGTTTCCCCCAGCACCTTTTTTAAAACAAGGAGAAAATCATTGTCTGCACTTATTTCCTCAAATCATCAAAATATTCAATGCTAATTTTAAGAAGTACCCAGGAACTCCAAAAGAACTAACCTGAAGTGGTGCCAGAGAGTTTCCCAATTCATGCTCTCAGGCACAAAGCCACACTGCTCACTTAAAATAATTAGCTTTAATGCATTTGAGAGTTCAGTTCAGGCTGACTTCAGAGTTATGCAGCCACCTTTGCACCAATACGCACCTGAAGTGCTTTTGCATCAATTTCAAAAGAGGTAAAATAAAAATGGTATAATGCTGTCTTCTTTGGAACTTCTATTTTAAAGTCATCAGTTTCAGTATTTCAATTTTATTTTCTTTCAACAACCAGTGTTGAAAGACAAAGCACTTGTCACCCAAAATTTCAAGTTACTAACATGTACGTTGTCCTAAAATAAGGCAAGGAATGCCTCACATCAATAGGTTTAATGGTTTTATTCTGGAACTGTCCCCTTATTTATAAAAGAATTAACAGCACTCAGTTAAGAGACCATTCATGTAAACACCTATATTTTCGAGCATAAACTAAACCAAAGAACTCTGGATGTCAGAAATCTGAAACAATAGTAGAATTTTCAGGAGAACTCAGCAGGTCTGCGGTTCTGTGAAAGGGTCATTAGACCTGAAACTCTGCTTTCTGTCCACAGAAGCTGCCAGACCTGCTGAGTTTCTCCAGCAATCTGTTTATATTTTCTAGCAGACTTACAACAATAATGATGAATGTATCTGTAATAGGACTTTACTGAAACACTATTCAACAAAATCTGATACTAAACTACAGAAGAAGTTTAAGGATCAGATTGGTCATCAGATTGGTCAAAGGGCTAGGTTTTGTGGAGCACACTGGAGGAAAAAAAGGAGATGGAGAGGTTAAAGGGCAGAACTGCAAAGCTTGCAACCTCAATAGCTGAAGGTGATGCAGTGATAGGGAGACTAAATTTGGGGTTGCTGAAGAAACTAAAATTGGTGCTTGCATTATCTTACAGGGCTAGGACACTGAGGAGATAACAGAGATCAGGATGGATGAGGCCTTGATGGTCTGGAAAACAAGGATGAGAATATCATAACTGAGCATTGCTTAACTGGAATCCATTGTAGGTTTGGGAAGATCAGCCTATGATGGTATGGAAGACCTTCCTATTGCTGAATTAAATGTAACTCTCAAAGAGTTAAGTTCAGACAACAAAAGGATTGGCAGGTTATGAGAATATTTTTGACTAGGCCACCATCCTCAAGACAATGAAAGACAGTTTAACATTCCAATGATCATTTCCTTTAATTGTTCTGTGACAATTCTATTTGTTTGAACTCAGCAGGGGTCATTGCCAGGTTAGGCAGGTGGATTTAGCTTGGAATGAAGTTTGACAAAAAACTGACACTGGAATCAAGCTTCAAGAAAAAGCTTTCAAAACTGGGTCATTTAAGAACATGCTTTTAGTCAAAGGAAATGAGTGCTTTGGCAAGAATATATTGATTATTGTTATATTATTATACTAAGATAAATGAAATTAATCAATAAGTGAAACTAATTGCAACTAATTGCACACTTTCAATTTGTGTGGCAGAGTCAATTAGCCTTTTGTATTAAACCTAATCTTTTTGAGTGGTATCTTGGTAAGAAACACACATGCAAAAGACCAGATATCTGCCCCAAAGCACCAAGAGGTGATACTGTGACATTTCCAGTGTTATATCATACAAGTAAATATAGGTGTGTGCCAACTATTTTAAAAGTAAGTCTCTTAAGTTATTATAATGAAATGACTGATGCACCAAACCTGCAAAGGTATGTATAGCACACCCATTGTAACAGACAGTTCAAGGAGACAGGCTATTGAAAGGAAGGTAATTAAATGTGTAAATGGATGACAGGAGATCCTGGGGGATGGGAAAAGAACAGTAAGTAAAGGTGTGCCATCAACAAATGTTAAAAGTAGGATATTTCTGTGTAGTGATAAGCAGTGGAGAGTTATTTTATAATATTACATTATGACACTTCAAAAGTGCTTTGGGTAAATGGCTTTGAGATGCCGGAGGTCATGAATAGTGTTGTACAAATTCAAGTCTTTAACTCATTCTTTTTTAAAGATATTAGTGTTCAGCGTTTGGTGGGACAGGTAGTGCCAAGAGGAAGTTGGATCGAGAAGAATAAGGAGCAGCTACAGCAGCCTGGGGAAGGAGTGGTGGTAAGAAGGCCAAGCATGGATTTGGGAGTGATGGGTATATGGGATAGTTGAAGATGACAGCAGAAGTGTTAGACCAACAAAATATTAAAATCCATTAAAAAACAAAAGAACTGGAAGCTGTGAATCAAAAACAAAAACAGAAATTGCTGGAAAAGCTCAGCTGGCCTGGCACCAACTATGAATAGAAATCAGAGTTAACGTTTTGTGTCCGGTGGCCTTTCCTCAGAACTGCTCAGAGGGCAGTTTAGAGTCAACCACATTGCTGTGAGTCTGGAGTCACATGTAGGTCAGATCAGGGAAGGACAGTAGATTTCCTTCCCTAAATGACATTAGTGAACCAGATAGGTTTTTCTGACAACCAGCAACAGTTTCATGGTCATCATTGGATTCTTAATCCCAGAATTCTTTATTGAATTCAAATTCCACCATCTTCCATTACACAACTTGATCGACTCCTGACTTACACTGAGCTAGGGAAACATTGAAATCATTATTACTGAATCAATAAATTCAGCCTTTCCTAACCTGTAATCATCATTATTGGGGAAATTCTTTTAGTGAACTTCCTTCTATCCTCTAGGCTTGAGGTCAGGAAAACTGATTTCCAGATCAGTACAAGGAACTGATTAAGTTCTTGAGAAATATTTCACATGCTGGATGTCTTAAAATGCATAAAAGGTGATAAATCCCAGGACCTGAACAGGTGTAGGTGGAGGGGGGGTATTGCAGATGCTGGAGATTAGAGTCAGGACTAGAGTGGTGCTGTGAAAGGACAGCATCAGAGGAGCAGGAAAATCGATGTTTCGGGCAAAAGCCCTTCAACAGGTGCTGGAAGAGCGCAGCAGGTCAGATACCGTCCAAGGAGCAGGAAAATCAAAGTTTCGGGCAAAAGCCCTTCAACCTTCCTGTTGAAGGGCTTTTGCCTGAGAGGTCGATTTTCCTGTTCCTCGGACATTGCCTGACCAACTGTGCTTTTCCAACATCACTCTAGTCTTGACCCTGAACAGGTCATAGAGTCATAGAGATGTACAGCATGGAAACAGACCCTTTGATCCAACCCGTCCATGCCAACCAGATATCCCAACCCAATCTAGTCCCACCTGCCAGCATCTGGTCCATATTCCTCCAATCCCTTCCTATTCATATATCCATCCAAATGCCTCTTAAATGTTTCAATTGTACCAGCCTCCACCATTTCCTCTGGCGCTCATTCCATACACGTTCCACCCTTGGTGTGAAAAAGTTGCATCGTAGGTCTCTTTTATATCTTTCCCCTCTCACCCTAAACCTATGTGGGCGGCACGGTGGCACAGTGGTTAGCACTGCTGCTTCACAGCGCCAGAGACCCGGGTTCAATTCCTGACTCAGGCGACTGACTGTGTGGAGTTTGCACGTTCTCCCCGTGTCAGCGTGGGTTTCCTCCGGGTGCTCCGGTTTCCTCCCACAGTCCAAAGATGTGCGGGTCAGGTGAATTGGCCATGCTAAATTGCCCGTAGTGTTAGGTAAGGGGTAAATGTAGGGGTATGGGTGGGTTTCGCTTCGGCGGGTCGGTGTGGACTTGTTGGGCCGAAGGGCCTGTTTCCACACTGTAAGTCTAATCTAATCTATGCCCTCTAGTTTTGGATTCCCCAACCCCAGGGAAAAGACTTGGCCTATTTATCCTATCCATGCCCCTCATAATTTTGTAAACCTCCACTAGTTACCTGTCCAGCCCTATTTCCCAAAAGTAGGTTGAGTTTTGCCCCTTCCCAATTAGGACTCTCTATCAACTGCTAGAGGAAACGTTCCTGAATGCACTTAACAAATTCCATCCCATCTAAGCCCTTAACGCTTTAGTTGCTAAATTTGCTGGTGACACAATGATAGGTAGGAAAGACAGGGTGCAAAAAGGACTAAGGAGGCGCAACAAGATAAACACAGGTTAAGTGAATGTACAAAGATCTGGCTCAGGGAGTGTGATTGGGAAAATGTGAAATTATTCATTTTGACATGAAGAAGGTGTACCCTAAAACTTTGTGGGAATCTAGGGAAGTGATTGCTGGACCTCTTGCTGAGGTATTTGTATCATTGATAGTCACAGGTGAGATGCCGCAAGACTGGAGGTTGACTAACATGGTGCCACTGTTTAAGAAGAGTGGTAAGGACATGGCTGAAAATGTGTTGCTGGAAAAGCGCAGCAGGTCAGGCAGCATCCAAGGAGCAGGAGAATCGATGTTTCGGGCATGAGCCCTTCTTCAGGAATTCCTGAAGATGTGCTCATGCCCGGAATGTCGATTCTCCTGCTATTGGATGCTGCCTGACCTGCTGCGCTTTTCCAGCAACACATTTTCAGCTCTGATCTCCAGCATCTGCAGTCCTCACTTTCTCCTGGTAAGGACATGCCAGAGAATTATAGACCGGTGAGCCTGATGTCAGTAGTGGGCAAGTTGTTGAAGGGAATCTTGAGGTCCAGGATGTACATGTATTTGGAAAGGCAAGGACTTATTAGGGACAGTCAACATGGCTTTGTGCGTGGGAAATCATGTCTCACAAACTTGATTGAGTTTCTTGAAGAAGTAACAAAGAGGATTGATGAGGGCAGAGCGGTATACACGATCTATATGGACTTCAGTAAGGCATTCCACAAGGTTCCCCATGGGAGACTAGTTAGCAAGGCTAGATCTCATGGAATACAAGGAGAACTAGTCATTTAGATACAAAACTGGCTCAAAGGTAGAAGACAGAGGGTAGTGGTGGAGGGTTGTTTTTCAGACTGGATGCCTGTGACCAGTCAAGTGCCACAAGATCCGCTGGGTCCTCTACTTTTCATCATTTATATAAATGATTTGAATGTGAGTTTAAGAGGTATAGTTAGTAAGTTTGCAGATGACACCAAAATTGGAGATATAGTGGACAACGAAGAAGGTTACCTCAGATTATAACAAGATCTTGATCAGATGGGCCAATGGGCTAAGGAGTGGCAGATGGATTTTAATTTACACAAATGCGAGGTGCTGCATTTTGGGAAAGCAAATCTTAGCAGGACTTACACACTTAATGGTAAGGTCCTAGGGAGTGTTGCTAAACAAAGAGACCTTGGTGTGCAGGTTCATAGCTCCTTGAGAGTGGAGTTGCAGGTAGATAGGATAGTGAAGAAGGTGTTTGATATGTTTTCCTTTATTGGTCAGAGTATTGAGTACAGGAGTTGGGAGGTTAAGTTGCAGCTGTACAGGACATTGGCTAGGCCACTTTTCGAACATTGCGTGCAATTCTGGTCTGTTGTGGACCTTGAAAAGGTTCAGAAAAGATTTACAAGGATGTTGCCAGGGTTGGAGGATTTGAGCTATGGGGAGAGTTGGATAGGCTAGGGCTGTTTTCCTTGGACCGTCGGAAGCTGAGGGGTGACTTTCTAGAGGTTTATAAATCATGAGGGGTATGGATAGGGTAAATAGACAAGGTCTATTCCCTGGGGTGGGGGAGTCCAGAACTAGAGGACTTAGGTTTAGGGTCAGAGGGAAGCATATAAAAGAGACCTAAGGGGCAACCTTTTCACACAGAGGATGGAGTGTGTGTGGAATGGGCTGCCAGAAGTAGTGGTGGAGGCTGGTACAATTGCAACATTTAAGAGGCATTTGGATGGGTATATGAATAGGAAGGGTTTGGAGGGATATGGGCCGGGTGCTGGCAGGTGGGACTATATTGGGTTGGGATATCTGGTTGGCATGGACAATTTAACTGAACTGTTTCCATGCAGTACATCTCTATGACTCTATGTTAAAAATCATAATCAGAATTTAATGCATTGCTAAACACACTGGAAGAACTTAAAAATGATAGTAAATAATGACCGAGTACTAGATTTTTTTTTGTGTATGTACCTGGAGTGCAGGAAACAGCCCCAGTTATTCTGACGGCCAGAGAGCTGTTGAGGCAGTGCAGACTGGAGTTGCATGTTAGGACCCTGGGGAATCTAGATACAACTGACTCCATAGGAATTGCCTGGAAAATTGAAGATCTAACAGAAAGGTCCTCTGTGTCTGGAACCTTTTGAGAAAACCCTTTAACATTAAAGTATTTGAAGAGCTCTACTTCTGTTAAGCTAATAGTTACCCAGGAAAAGTGAATCAATTAAAAACCTTATTTCAACTTATATCTCTTAAGCTGACCTTCACCAACACCCTCCCTCCAATTTATAATACCATACATGCCCTATCACATCTCCTTCTCCAATTCCTTACATACTTCAGACCTCTAACAACTAACACACCTATCCACACCTCCATGATTGGAAATCCCCGACTCCCCCAGATCTGACAACACCCTGCAGAAAGCCCCATAATTCTTCCACGCTGCTGGTCCCACCAACCTTTGCCCACAATCACTTATCTGGCATGGTACCTCCCTTGCATCCTATTCACTTATCACCCAAACCCTAATTCCACACTTACTTTTCGTATTTACCCTTACACAGCAAAGCGTCTCCCTGTGTTGTTGGATATTTAAATCTCAGAACATGGCACATTGACTGCTGCAAAAGGAGCAAGCTTTGACAACCCCTGTCCACTCTACACTATAGGGGAAGGTGTGTTGGTTTCACCTATGTTCTGAAGGAGCCGCCGAAGGAGCCAGGATTGGAATGTCCAGCTGGAATTGCAGAGCACAACATTAATAGAAAACAAATAAGCCAATGCCACTCCTTAGAAAATCATTGCCATTGTACTATCATGGTCTTGGTGCACAACTACAGCAGTTTTAGGCAAACAGCGTGATTTTTAGAAACACTAGGTTAAATAGACAATAGCGCCATCTGGTGTGGAGATCAAGGTCAGGAAAAATTCCAATAGGTCATACAGTCATAACGGTAAAAACAAAGGCTGCAGATACTGGAAAGCAGAATCTAGATTAGAATGGTGCTGGAAAAGCACAGCAGTTCAGGCAGCATCCGGGGAGCAGGAAAATCGATGTTTCGGGCAAAAGCCCTTCATGAGGAATAGAGGCAGAGTGCCTGCAGGTTGGAGAGATAAATGAGAGAGGGTGGGGGTGGGAAGAATATAGCACAGAGTACAATATGTGAATGGGGTGGGGGTGGAGGTGATAGGTCAGGGAGGAGGGTAGAGTGGATAGGTGGAAAGGAAGATAGGCAGGTAGGACAGGTCATGGGGACAATGCCGACCTGGAAGTTTGGAGCTGGGGTGTGGTGGGGAAAGGCGAAATGAGGAAACTGGTGAAGTCCATATTGATGCCCTGGGATTGAAGTGTTCCAAGGTGGAAGATGAGGTGCTCTTCCTCCAGGCGTCAGGTGTTGAGGGAGCGGCGATGAAGGAGGCCAAGGACCTCCAAATTTAGATAAATGTGAGGTACTGCATTTTGGGAAAGCAAATTTTAGCAGGACTTATACACTTAGTGGTAAGGTCCTAGGGAGTGTTGCTGAACAAAGAGACCTTGGAGTGCAGGTTCATAGCTCCTTGAAAGTGGAGTTGCAGGTAGATAGGATAGTGAAGGCAGCGTTTGGTATGCTTTCCTTTATTGGTCAGAGTATTGTGTACAGGAGTTGGGAGGTCATGTTGTAGCTGTAAAGGACATTGGTTAGGCCACTGTTGTAATATTGTGTGCAATTCTGGTCTCCTTCCTTTCAGAAAGATGTTGAGGAACTTGAAAGGGTTCAGAAAAGATTTACAAGGATGTTGCCAGGATTGAAGGATTTGAGGTATAGGGACAAGTTGAATAGGCTGGAGCTGTTCTCCCTGGAGTGTCGGAGGCTGAGGGGTGACCTTATAGAGGTTTATAAAATCATGAGGGGCATGGATAGGGTAAATAGGCAAAGTCTTTTCCCTGGGGTCGGGGAGTCCAGAACTAGAGGGCATAGGTTTAAGGTGAGAGGGGAAAGATATAAAAGAGACCTACGATGCAACTTTTTCACATCGAGGGTGGTATGTGTCTGGAATGAGCTACCAGAGGAAGTGGTGGAGGCTGGTACAATTGCAACATTTAAAAGGCATCTGAATGGGTAAATTATATGGTCGGATTTGGAGGGATATGGGCCGGGTGCTGGCAGTGGGGGACAGATTGAATTAGGATATCTGGTCAGCATGGACGAGTTGGACCGGAGGGTCTGTTTCCGTGCTGTACATCTCTATGACTCTATGACTATGTACAGCACGGAAGCTGACCCTTCAGTCCAACTCATCCATGCTGACCAGATATCCTAACCTAATCTAGTCCAGAAGAACCTGTTTCAGGAGCCAAGAATGAACTGAAAATCCTTTTTTTGATTCTCCTTGAATTCCAAGAAGAAAATTATCATGTAACCATCTGTTTTCTGACATTTATCAAGTTCTGACAAGATTGCAAAGACAGTTATTAGATTCAATTTTTGGTAGATTTTGTACAGAAATTCCATTAGAAAATTCAAACTTTCATCACTATCCAACTGATTGGCATTCATTTATCATGAACAAGGGGGGAATGGGGTGAATTTAATGAATGCTTTTCCCCTCTTCAGACCATAGCAAAGTGATATATCTTTCTGGTTCACTTCCTGTACTATAGTAGGCCGAAGGTTGCTTCACAAAGCCTGATCTTCGGATTCCAGTGTTTGAAATAAATCCACAGCAAAAATGTTTAAGATGAAATCAACAAAAGCATTTATTACCAAAATATTCAAAAAGTGGAGAATTACTTTGCTATCCCAATCAATTCCTGGAGGCCATTGGCCAAAGAAGGTTCTGATCAGAGCTAAGCCCAGTTGTATTCCTTCTTGTAACATGCAGGCTTGTTTTCAGCCAGCAATTTGGAGAATAAGATGGAAGGTTTGAAGTGAGCTTCCAATTCAGCTCGGACTCTTATTTATTCTCCCTCTGGAGGTTGGACAGCAACTAAGATTTCCAAAGATTTAAGCTATTCACTAAGCTTGGATTTGTTACGAAGACAAGCATTTCAGATGCTGACAGCCCTTCTCAGTGGTTTAATTGTAAAGTTGCTAAACTAATTACGCAACTTTACCTCCCCCATTAGGGTTCCCATTATGAAATGATGAAGTTACTGCAAAAGCACATTAGTCTTCAATTTAGCATAATAAGTTTGATGATTTTCCTTTGTCCAAAACTTGCTGAGGCACAGAAGTCACCTCTAAGGTTTTCATTCCAGCTTTAGCTGAAAATCTATTCAAGATAGAGACTACAATGACCATGTCTGTTACGGTGGACTATTTTGAAGCCTATTGAAAAGTACTATCTTCATCTTAAATCACAGAAGGGAGAAATTTGGAATATATCTGGCTCTGGGGCATACCAAGTGCCCTTCTAAGTGCAAAACAATGCTTCCTGTCTCAACAGAAATCAAAGTGGGATCCATTCACATTGATGAATACAATATTTGAAAAACTAGGTGTCTCCATTAAAAGACAATTGATTGATATAGCCCCAAAAACTAGATTAAATGATGTGCTCCTTATCCCAAGCCCTATGTTCCTATGTCCAAATAAAAACCGGAAGAACTGTGGATGTTGTAAATCAGAAACAAAACCAAAAATTGCTGGAAAAGCTCAGCAGGTCTGGCAGCATCTGTGGAGAGATATCAAAGTTAATGCTCTGGTCAGTGACCCTTCCCCAGATCTGCTGAGTTTTTCCAGCAATTTTGTTTTATTCCTTTGTCCAATGTGTTTTCTCTGTCCTCTGAATGTACTGCTCTCCTTTGGTCCCTGAATGGTTCCTATTATATAACCTCTTCTGCCCACACACACCACCACTGGCTCAAACTTATCATCCCACATGCCCTTGCTATCTCTATCATTATAATCAGTGATAATTGATACCTGATCATTTCTTTGATGTGTTATCTGCCCATGTTTTCCAGACCACTTCCTACACCATGTCTATGCATGTCTATGTCCCAAAAGTCAGTTACTACTGCCCTTTGAAATATCTAATCATCTGGCCTTTAGCCTTCAACTGCTAAATCCTATCTGACTTGATGTTATTTCCAGTACAGCTATTACTCTTTTGCATCAAATGGTTTGTCAGTGTACTTCATCTCCACTTCTTTGAGTTCAAGGACTGCAGATTGAATTATTATTACACTCATTTAAACATTCATTATCCAATCTGATTAGAAGACTCAAATCATTGAACAACACCCAATGGACAGCACAGTGGCTCAGTAGTTTGCACTGCTGCCTCACAGTGCTTGGGACCTGGATTCAATTTCACCCTTAAATGACTGTCTGCATAGAGTTTGCATGTTCTCCCTGTGTCTGTGTGGGTTTCCTATGGATGTTCCTGTTTCCTTCCAAAGACGTGCATGTTAGATGGATTGGCCATGTGAAATGCAAGGTCACAGGGATGGGTGGACCTGGGTGGGATTCTCTTTGGAGAGTTGGTGTGGACTTGATGGCTGAATGGCCTGCTTCCATACTCTAGGGTTTCTATATTTTTAAAAATGTTCTTCACCCCGGAGCTATTTACTATTCAAAGATCATCCAGAAATGCACAGATTTTTCTACCCTCTTTTCTCTACTACATCTTGAAGCACCCTACCTGCCCCCTCCATTCTCACCTCTTACAACATGGATATGGAGTTCAAAGACATTCTTGTCACAAAGATTAAAGCTATAATTCAACTGTTTACTGTTTTCCCCACCTTTCTTCGCATTTTTGGACAAATTGCTCCACAATGTTCCCACTGTCCTAACTACAAACTCAAGTCATTTTTTACAGTCCATCCCATCTTCTGCAACCCTCGCTCTGTTTGTATCTTGTCTATGAGACCTGCCTTCTGCTCTCTCAATCCTATTAGGACAAAATTGTTGACGACTCAATATCGTTGAATGGGTGCCTCATATGAGACAATATTTTTAACACCTCCCTTTCCTGAAGTAGATCCCCCCTCTTCAGATCTAATGCAGTTGCTGCTCTCCTGAAAAGAGACTGCTCTTAAACCTTCCATGGCTACAAACTGTACATTCATTCTAATCTCCCTTTCTACTCCAAATTTCTTAAAAATATTATCATTTTCCAAATCCAAATATACCTTTCGACAATTCCTACTTTATTCCTCCAGTCAGGTTCAGCCTCAGTACTGAATTTGTCCCTGTCAAAATCAGAATATATTCTTAGTATCCCTCCCCAACGTTTTCTGATCTGTGTGCAGAATAGTTAATCAAACCAGCCTTCTTCAAAACCTTTCCTCCCTTGTTTTGTGGTTCTACTTTTATCTATCTAATCAGAGCCAGAGAACCACTTACAATAGTTGGCTTCTAATTGTAACTCTGTTGTTTTTGGTGTGCTTGAAAGATCCTTTCTTGTTCACCTCCTATTTTTCAATTACATTCCACATGTATGCCAATGACACTATCTCAATTTCTTCAATTATCTCTGCTTTGCTCCACTGTTTGTCTGACGTCCAACTTTGGAAAAGTTGCAATTTGCTCCAACTAAATATTGTGAAGACTGAAGCCAATGTTGTTGATTCCTGCCACAAATTCCATTCTTTTTGTTCATGTTTTCCATCCCTGGTGACTGTCTCAAGCTGAGCAAGACCAATCAAAATCTTATTTTATATTTGACCCCCTGAGGTAATTTCCAACAGAATATTCACTATTTCTGATACTATCTACTTCCACGTTCATATATTTCCAGGCCTCGACTTCTTTTAGCTCATCCGCTACTGAAATCTTCATCCATGCCTTTTTTCCCCTCTCAGCCTGATTATTCGAACACTCCCATGAGCGGCCTACCTTCCATTCCACATAATCTGGTACCCAACCAGAACACTGTTGCTCTTTTCATAACTTGCTCCAAATCTCATTCACCATTCAGTAGAAAGTCAGGACTGCAGATGCTGAAGATCAGAGTGAAGAGTGTGGGGCTGGTTTAATGAAAAATTAATAAAATTAACATTTACTGTGAAATCTGAAAGAGAATACTTTGCTAAATCTAACACTTTGCTAAAACTAATACTTTGCTAAAATTTTAAGTAGATAGCCTGACTTTGCTGGGTTCTGCAAGCAGACAGCTTGGCCTTGCAAAATAGTCATATTTGGTAAGAGTCAGGAAAAACATAAGCAATCATATCAACAGCCAAATGTTCCCAGTTCTTATCTTTGAGCGTGTGATAAGGATAAGCGAAATGTATAAAAAGAATATGTGAAAGTTGCTCAGCCCCTTACATCGGCATCTTGCCAAGTGTATTGAGCCCCTGCAGAGATTACAATAAAGCTTTTTCTTTGCTCTTGGTAGCATTTGAGTTGAGTCAATTTAATTTCCATGACAGTAAACTTGGGGGCTCGTCCGGGATCCCGTGATGGGTGAGATTCTGAGGATTCCCAGGAGGCGCAGGCGCCAATGCCTTGAAGGACTTATACTTCATCTCGAGCACTGAATTGGCCCTTTTATGTGAGAGACTGGGAATCTGTGGATCCCCCCAGCGCCAGAGTTCGAATCGAATAGGGTCAGGGTAAGAGTCGTGGCTTAAGGAATCCTACATAGAGACCCACTCTAAGAGAATAAATAAAGTAGGAGGAGGGTCCAGTGAACTCTGACGTGGCATTTGAATAAAACCCAAGGGAAGGGATTGCCATCTCTGCAGTGCTTAAGAGACGGCAAGTTTAAGGGTGGTTTTAGACTTGGAACCACCACTGGCTGACTTGGACTTGCCAAAGACGTTCATGAAAACCAAGGCATTGAGGCGGACAATGTGAGAGGGAACCTCTGGAAGTGAAAGCAAGTCAAAAGGGAAAAGATAACGGTACCGCGCGCAAGAGAGAGAGAGAGCTGAATACCTTTCCAGTTACGCTGAAAATGGACTCCAGCAAGAGCAAACAAAAAGAGGGTCCACAGAGGACTTGGAATGGTCAACCAAAAATACAGTACATGTTAAACATTAAGGCCCAGAATCAATAAAGGGGTTAGAATTGTGGATTAAGGAATGTGGTTTTCTGGAGGGAAGAAGTCTTAGTAAAATGCAGTTGGAAATATTGAAGTCACGGTTGAGGAAAGAGAGAAGGAGAAACAGAAGGGAAAAATAGAGCCTGTGAACTGGAGTGCTTATAACATGTGGAAAACTGAGGCTGATAATAGGGAATAGAAATCTCAAATAAAAGATAGATCAAATACACGTACAAACACTAACGCACATGCAGACACGCGTGGAAAACAACCTAATGAAACTGTACAGTGTCTTAAGTCTGTTCCAGATCCTAACCTTGATGACTGCCCTCCAAGCCATACAGCCACCCTATGAGATCCACCTGGTGAAGATTCCAAGTCAGCAACTGCCGCCTCAGGGTCTGCTGGATCACTATAGCATATCGTACCCGCAACAGATCGAAGCAAGAAGCCAAAAAGAACTATGGCCATTCCAAGACAGAGAGGCATCTAGGGTCTGCTCGCGATCACTCCACAATGGACAATGAGTCAGACAGCGAGAGTACTGACGTATGATCATCTAACCAGGTAGTTCTGCAAGCACCAATGGTTGAAGTTGCAGGTCCAAAAGGGTGCCCAGTGCTGGTCCACCGACCATGGATCATGAAGGATTTGGAAAGTGCGAATGGGCAGTTGCCTGACGCGAGGTTGGAGGTAATAACTTCGCCGAAGAAGTGACAAAGTTCTGTGTCGAGTTCCGTCCCACATTATATGAGATGAGATGTCTCCTGGGATAAAACTGGGTGCCGATGTTACCAGAATCAAGTATAAATGGCTAGCCATAAACGCTCATGCCAGATCAACCAACCCGCAAGTGGGAGAGAACGGAGACTTTAATGCTTTTGTTGCAGCGCTGGCAGCCGCCTGTAGGGAGGCATTCCCAGTGCAAATGGACATGACCAAAATCACAATGTGTAAACAACAAGAAGGTGAGACAGTGTCCCAGTACCTTACGTGCCTCACTGAAGTCCATAATGCCTGTAGTAGACTGAGATCACCTGACAACATAACAGCAGCAGAGATCACGCCATATGAAGCACACCTGAGGAACATCTTCTTCAATGGAATGAAGGACGAAATAGCGAAAAAGGTAAAAGACACATTTATTACCTGGGACACGGGAAAGCTGAATTTGATTGGACAACATGCGATACTTGCTGAAAAATTGCTGGCCCAAGAGAAGGATAAGCGGAAACTAAAGATGGAACAGCAAGCACATAAAGCTCGGCTTACTCTGATGCAGCTGTTGGAGGGAAGAGAGAGGAAGAGGGGCTGGCAGAGGTAGATCTGGCGGGTGCTTTGTTTGTGGAACAATGGACCACTGGGCGAGACACCGCACAGACAGTACCAATCAGCCCTGGAGGCTGGACAGCAGGGTGACTGACAGGGGAAGGCTGAGGTGGGGGTGGGCAGCCCACAAGGTCCAGGTAAGTCTCTTTCCCTTACATTTGGCAATGAAGACTCGCCTATTCTAATCTCTTCTACTAACCTTACGAGCACTGAAACAAGTCCCGCCCCCATATTGAGCACTGAGATCACGAAGCGTGGAATATATATTCAATATAACAATCATGTATATAAGTCAATGCATATCTCGATGTTATATGTGGAAGGTACACCAGTTATCTTTTTGGTAGATACAGGGGCAACATATTCAGTCCTTAAATTAAGTCAGTTCAGAGAATTGACCCAAATAAAGATGAGTGGAAGGTTCCTGAACTCAATGGGTGCATCAGGAGTCGTGATATGAGACAAATTTTCCGCACCCCTATTGTGCGAAACTAGTAATGGGGAAACATTCCAATTCTCATTTTTGTTATCAGAATTCTATCCTTTAACTCTGTTGGGTCGGGACCTCATTGAGAGACTGGGGTTGGATTTGCTCAGTACCCTGACGGGCTTGCAGGCAATTCAAAGGGAAGAATTACCAGTGCAGGCTGTAAAATACGACTCACTACCCCTGATGTATGTCTATGAGTGGTGATTAAGCCAGAGAGCGATAAGTTCAGTGAGCGATTCACTCGCCTTGGCAGCAAGTAACCAAGTTAATCCTATTAACACCGATTTTCTTGCTGGAGATATGCTGCACAGCACAGCTCACATACACTGCGACAGCCCTGATGAATCATATGAGAAGGATTGGTTCAGGAGATTGGTTAAACCAGATCATTTTTATTGTGCGAATTTTATTGGAATGATCACAGATGTGCAGTCAGTGTGAACTTATCTCAAGTATCTGTAACGGCAAGCAGACCCTGTCTTTTTGATGTGGAAGACTCTTTTCCTCACGTGTCACTGGCAAAGGCGTCCAGCAACAGGTGGCAGGATTTGGGACCATGTGCTCTAAAGGGAAAAAAAAATGAAAGATTGGGTCTTCAGGGATGATGTGTTAGGGGGATGTATGACAGTATTTTAGTGCACTGGTACACTAAGAGATTTACTCATTACTCCCAGAAATATTGCAAACGATGTGTTAGGGGAATGTATGACAGTATTTTGGCACTCTGGTACACTAAGAGATTGACTGATTACTCCCAGAAGTATTGCGAATGATGTGTTATCTGTGCCACTAATAATGTGGGGAGGGGAATACAGATGAGTCAGGCAGCACACCCTCAACCCCAAAAAACTTTTGAACATTTACAGATAGATTTGATTGAACTAACACCCAGCAAAGGGAAAAGGTATTGTCTAGTAATAGTTGATATGTTTTCCAAATGGGTGGAAGCGTTCCCCACGTCTAAACGGGATGCCAGCGCAGTAGCCAAGGCTTTGCTAGCTGAGATAATCCCGAGATGGGGCATCCCTGAAAAGCTCAGTAGTGACAATGGGACACCATTTGTCAATGATGCCCCAACAGCAAATCAGTGACTATTTGGGAATAAACACGAGACAACACTGTGCCTACCACCCAGCGAGCAGTGGGGCAGTGGTAAGAGAAAATGCTACCCTAAAAAATAAATTGACAAAATGTTGTGAGGAACTAGGAGTGACATGGACAAAGGCACTTCCGATTGTGCTAATGTATATGAGATCTAGGAGGAGAGGAAGATCTAAGCTTAGCAGGTTTGAGGTTTGGTTTGGTAGGCCGCCCAAGACAGGAATTGGCCCAAGATCCAAGGTAAGACAGACAACAGGCCTCGGTGAGGATGAGATGTTGTGTTTCTTTATGAAACTCTCTACACTTTTATCTCAAATACAGAATCAAGCGAAAGCTGCACTACCCCAACCAGCAGAAGGGAAGCGGCATGATCTGGAACCTGGGACTGGATAGTGGTGAAAGACTTCAGGAGGAAAAGCTGGAAAGCGAAGAGATGGCTGGGACCATTTCAAGTGCTCCTTACAACACAGACAGCTGTTATGATCGTCGATGGATAGCTATCTGGCTCTGTATATTTTTAAAAATCTGGTTCTGTATTTTTTTGTTTGTTTGTCATTGTTGTCATAAAATGCCAAAAAGGGAGGAGATGTAATGGAAAATTAACAAAATTAATATTTACTGTGATATCTGAAAGAGAATACTTTGCTAAATCTAACACTTTGCTAAAACTAGCACTTTGCTAAAATTTCAAGTAGACAACCTGACTTTGCTGGATTCTGCAAGCAGACAGCTTGGCCTTGTAAGTCCTGCAAAATAGTCAAATTCAGCAAGAGTCAGGGAAAACATAAGCAATCATATCAACAGCCAAATGTTCCCAGTCCTTGTCCTTGTCCTTGAGCATATGATAAGGATAAGCGAAATGTATAAAAAGAATATGTGAAAGTTGCTCAGCCCCTTATATGCGGCATCTTGCCAAGTGTATAGGGCCCCTGCAGAGGTTACAATAAAGCTTTTTTTTTGCTCTTGCTAGCATTTGAGTTGAATCGATTTAATTTCCACAACACTGGAAAAGTACAGCAGGTCAGGCAGCATCCAAGGAGCAGGAGAATCGACATTTTGGGCATAAGCCCTTCATCAGGAGTGCCTGATGAATGCCTTATGCCCAAAACATCGATTCTCCTACTCCTCGGGTGCTGCCTGACCTGCTGTTCTTTTCCAGCACCACACCCTCGTCTCATTCACCATTCATCTGTGCTTGCTGACCTTGGCTGATTTCCCCTTTGACAATTCTTTAATTGTTATCATTTTGATTTCTTATTTTCAAATCTCTGCATGTTCCCCATATTTATGTAACACTAGTTAGCAGTACAAGCCCTTGAGATCCCTTTGTAGCTCCATTTCTGGCCCCCTGTGCATCCTTTATTTTAACTGCTCCAGCTTTCAGCTGCCTTAATCCTAACCTCTGGATTTTTCTCCCTAAATCTCCATGCCTCTCTGTCAATCTTTCCTGTTTGAGGATGCTTCTAAAAGGGGGGCATAGTGGCTCAGTGGTTGGCACTGCTGCCTTATAGCATCAGGGACCTAGGTTTGATTCCAGACTGGAGCAACTGGCAGTGTGGAGTTTGCACATTCTCCCTGTGTCTGCATGGATTTCCTCTGGGTTTCCTCCCACAGTTCAAAGATATGCAGGTTAGGTAGATTGGCCATGCTAAATTGCCCATGGTGTTCAGGGATGTGTAGGTTAGGTGGAATAACTGTGGGAAATACAGTGTTATTGGGTAGAGGAATGGATCTAGGTGGGATGAACTTTGGAGGGTCAGTGTGGACTCAATGGGCTGAATGGCCAGCTCCCACACTGGAGGAATTCTTCTGTTCGATGAAATTGAACATGTGAACATAGGAAATAGGAGGAGACCACTCAGCTCCTTGAGCCTGTTCCATCATTCAACAAGCGCATGGATATCTGATTTTTTTTTCACATTCCTGTCAACCCTGATAACCTTTCACAGTGTTGCTTTTCAAGAATCTATTTATCTCTGCCTTAAAACCATTGAAGTTTCTGCTTCCATCAAAGGCGCATGGACCTCTGTGAGGATAAAATTCTCTTCATCTCTGTTGTAAATGGGTGATCCATATTTTGAAACTCTGAAACTAGTTCTAGATTCTTGTACAAGAGGAAACAACTTTTCCACATGCATTCTGTCAAAATGTTCAGGAGCTTACATGTTTCAAAAAAATTGCCTAGTGTATTCAATCTTTTCTCCGAAGATGCCTCTTAAATGTTGCAATTGTACCAGCCTCTGGCAGCTCATTCCATACACGTACCACCCTCTGGGTGAAAACATTGCCCTTTAAGTCTCTTTTATATCTTTCCCCTCTCACCTTAACCTATGCCCTCAAGCTCTGGACTCCCCTACCTCAGGGAAAAGACCTTGTCTATTTATCCTGTCCATGCCCCTCATAATTTTGTAAACCTCAATAAGGTCACCCCTCAGCCTCTGACACTCCAGGGAAAACAGCCCCAAGCCTATTTAACCTCTCCCAATAGCTCAAATCCTCCAACCCAGGCAACATCCTTGTAAATCTTTTCTGAACTCTTTCAAGTTTCACAACATCTTTCCGACAGGAAGGAGACCAGAATTGCATGCAATATTCCAAAAGTGGCCTAACCAATGTCCTGTACAGCTGCAACATGACCTACCAACTTCTGTACTCCATACACTGATCAATAAAGGAAATCCCAGCTCCTGCTTCCCTGATGGAGCAGCTGATCAGAGGAATTGCTGACCTCTGATTGGCAGGAAGCATTTCTAACCCTCACCCTGCCTTCTGAGGCCTTGATCCTGGTGATGCAGGGGAAAGATCCAGACTGTCCTGTCGAATGCAGTTGGTCTTCCCAAAACGAGTCAAAACGTCTCAGCTTATCTAGAGTGACTTCACATTGCCATTCATTGAGAAGGTCACTTTAAAAGCAGGTAGTTTGAGATTCATCCCCACTCTATATCTTTGATTCTTGTTCCTCAGAAAATTTCATTATGACCTTAGCAGGTTTCAGTGGATAAAATGTAGTTTGCAGATCAGACAAAAAAAAACTCCCACAGGTCAACCAATCCAGACTGACATGTCAGTGAAATATTAAGAGATTCGGCCCTTTAATGATAGCATTTTATTTTCTTACTGCAAAGAGGCAATAGCTGTGACAGCTGATAATGGTGAGTGTAGGCCTGAAGGCTGACACTGCATTGATGGGGCTACAAAACGCTTTAATTATGAGTGAAACAAATAAAAACAACAGTATCACGGAAGGAGATGAAGGTACACCTATATATTCAGAATATATGAAATAACTACCTTGAATTTGGCAGCAAGTAGGCTGGTTGAATATTGTTTTACATCTTTCTACTTCCTTTAGCGAAATTAATAGTTATTATCATTTCCATTCTGTAGGGAATCTAATCTAATCTGATCTATAGCTGCATTGCTTTCATTTGTTTCTCTGTCTTATAGCACCACCCTCTGGTAGCAGCGTATTACAGCAGTTTTAGATAAAGTGCAAGTCCCTTCTGAAGAACTGGACTTTAACTTTGCTTTCTTTCCACAAATGCAACCAAGTTGCAATTCAGCAACTGAGTTTTTCCAGCAATTTTCTGTATTAGCTTCTGATTTCCAGCATCTGCAGTTCTTTGGGCACTTTTTCAGTCCTAAAGGCTGCTCCCTTATTGAGGAGAGAGAACTGGGTGGTGAGCTTAACCTCAGGGATTCCTATGAAGAGCTTATGCTCGAAACGTCAAATCTCCTGCTCCTTGGATGCTGCCTGACCAGCTGTGCTTTTCCAGCACCACCCTGTTTGACTCTGATCTCCAGCATCTGCAGTCCTAGCTTTCTCCCAGGTCAGGCTCAGGTAGGAAGGGACCCTCATCCTGTACAGGAATTGTAAATCAGACTTTCAGATAAGGCACAATAGATGGGAAGGCAGATTGTGAGAATCATGTAAAGGGTCTCTAAATAAATATAGACAGGTTAAGTGCGTGGAAAAAACCTTGGCAGGTGGGATATAATGCAGGAAAGTGTGAGGTTATGCACTTTGACAGGTAGAATAGAGGAGCTGAATATAATTTAAATGGAGAAAGCTGCAGCACTGAGGGAATTGAAGGTCCGCATACATGAATCACAAAAAGATAGCATTGAAGTTCAGCAGGTAATAGGAAAGGCAAATCAAAGGGAATGGAATATGAAAATAGTGAAGTCTCTCTGAAACTATATCAGGCACTAGTCAGACCACAACTGGAATACTGTGAACAATTTTAGTCCCCTCCCCGTATCCATAGAAAGATATACTAGCATTGGAGGAAGCCCATAGTAGGTTCAATACTGTATTATCCTAGGTATGAAGGGGATTGTTATATGAGAAGACATTAAGTAGGTTGGGCTTGTAAGCATTGGTATTTAAAGGTGACCTGATTAAAACAAGTAAGATTCTTTGGGGTTTAACAGGGAATTGCAGAGAGGTTGTTATCTCTTGTGGGAAAATATAATAACAAAGAGCATAATCTCACAGTAAGAAGTCACCCACTTAAAGCAGAAACAAAAGGGAATGTCTTCTCTCAGAGGGTAGTGAATTTATAAAATTCTTTACTGCAGAGAGACTGTATGGTTAAAAATTTTCAAAACTGTGATAGACAGATTTTTAATCAATAGGGGAATCAAGTGTTATGGGGAAAAGTCAGTAAAGTGAAATTGAGGATTATCAAATTAGCCATGATCTCATTGAATGGTGGAGCAGACTCCATGGACTGAACAGGCAACTCTTGCCCTTGTGTCTTCTGGTCTTATGATGTTATGACTAAGGAGTTATCCTCAGTGCTCTAACCAATACTTATTCCTCAATTAAGGTTAAAACTACAGATTACCCAGTAATTAACATATTGTTATTTTTGTAAGATTGCTTCATGCAAATTGGTTGCTATTTTTCTCTCATTACAAGAATAACTGTACTTTAAAAACTTGCTTCATTGGCTGTAAAGCCCATTGGGAAGTGCTGTAGTTGTGAATGGTGCTGTATAAATGAAAGTCTTTCACTAATTTGGCTACTCATCATTTTCTTTTATTACTGAGTATCATTAATACACGTTAGATTCTCTACGGTAATGGATACAGACCCTTCAGCCAAACAAGTCCACATCGCCCCCTGAAGAGTAACCCACCTAGACCCATTCCCCTACCCTGTACTTACCCCTGACTAATGCACCTAACACTATGGGCAATTTAGCATGGCCATCTTTGGGTTGTGGGATGAAACTCACACAGACACAGGGAGAACGTGCAAACTCCACACAAACAGTTGCACGAGGTGGGAATTGAACTCAGGTCCCTGAGGCTGTGAGGCAGAAGGGCTAGCTGCCGTGCCATCCTAAAAACACAATTTCCCTGACCAGAAATTGAACCCTGGTCACGGTGGTGAGAGCGCTGAATCCTAACCACTGGACCACCAGGGAAAAAAGTGACATATTACTTTAATATGTCACTCATAGTGTTCACAATATAGTAGGGTACATTCTATAATTGACACAACGCTCACTCTACTCTCCTCCACCATTACTACTCCCAGTATTAGGGAGCAGATACATTTGGCTAAAAGTAAATGATCAGAAAATCCTATAGATTATACTTTTATTTGCGTGCATGTACACATAACTGCATCCAATTAAAAGTAGATCACATAGACTTGTCCTTTTCAACTAAATCCTAAATTTGGACATTCTAAAGGCACCACAACTGGATGCCACATCTAATAAACAAAATTAAATTTATTGCATTCTCTGTTCACCATGTGGTCTCCTTCACATAAGTGAGATGAAATGAAAATGAGGTGCAGAACACCTTTGCTTTGTTCATGGCAAAGACACTCATCTCCAAGTTGCTTGCAATTTCACTAACCTTAACCCTGTACTCATGATAACATCCATGTCCTGGGGCCTGGTACAGTATTGCATGAAGCGCAACACAAGCTTGCGGAACATTTCTTTTTACACTTAGGCATTTTCCAGCCTCAAGCTTTCAACATTGAATTTCATAACTTCAGAAACTGACTGCATTTTGTGTCTTCTCTATTTTTCTTGCATTCTCTCCCCATCCTCCCCTGCACAACATCCCCACATCCTCCTCCTGTCACCAACATAACTGCCCTAGCCTTGTCTTGTTTATGCCTCGTTTTTTTTTCAGTCTTCTTGTCTTTTTATTAGGGTAAAGTCACTGAATAGACAAGACATTTTCTTTTTGTTTGCTCCTCTCTAAAAGTGCTGCAGTTGATTATGGCACTATTTATAGATAGTGGTCTGTTATTTCTATACATTCAATATGTTGAGGCTCAGTACACTAGCTCAGCACAAACAAATGACTGTGAGACTGTTTCCTTGTCTCAGCACTGACCCAGTCAGAACTGAAATGATTTCCAAGTGCTCATATTTAGCAATGACCCCAAAGTTCAATTGGAAGGTCTGGTACTTTTCATAAAACATAAATAGCACATATCTTGTTTACTTTGCTCAGTAGAGAGGACTCATTCTCTCCATTTCATAGAACATAGAACATAGAATATAGAACATAGAAAAATACAGCGCAGTACAGGCCCTTCGGCCCTCGATGTTGCGCCGATCCAAGCTCACCTAACCTACACTAGCCCACTATCCTCCATATACCTATCCAATGCCTGTTTAAATGCCCATAAAGAGGGAGAGTCCACCACTGCTACTGGCAGGGCATACCATGAACTCACGACTCGCTGATTAAAGAATCTACCCCTAACATCAGTCCTATACCTACCACCCCTTAATTTAAAGCTATGCCCCCTCGTAATATCTGACTCCATACATGGAAAAAGGTTCTCATGGTCAACCCTATCTAAACCCCTAATCATCTTGTACACCTCTATCAAGTCATCCCTAAACCTTCTTTTCACCAATGAAAACAGCCCCAAGTGCCTCAGCCTTTCCTCATACGATCTTCCTACCATACAAGGCAACATCCTGGTTGCACATTCCATTGCCTCCACATCCTTCCTATAGTATGGCGACCAAAACTGCACACAATACTCCAGATGCGGTCGCCCCAGAGTCTTAAACAACTGCAAAATGACCTCAGGGCTCCGGAACTCAATTCCTCTA
Organism: Hemiscyllium ocellatum; assembly: GCF_020745735.1. Taxonomy (NCBI): domain Eukaryota; kingdom Metazoa; phylum Chordata; class Chondrichthyes; order Orectolobiformes; family Hemiscylliidae; genus Hemiscyllium; species Hemiscyllium ocellatum. Next base: position 87,168,143 of record NC_083408.1, read on the forward strand.
CCAATAAAAGCCAGTACACCATATGCTTTCTTCACAGCACTATTTACCTGGGTGGCAACTTTCAGAGATCTGTGGACATGGACACCAAGATCCCTCTGCTCATCCACACTACCAAGTATCCAACCATGAGCCCAGTACTCCATTTTCTTGTTACTCTTACCAAAGTGAATCACTTCACACTTAGCTACATTGAACTCCAATTGCCACCTTTCTGCCCAGCTCTGCAGCTTATCTATATCCCGTTGTAACCTGCCACATCCTTCCTCACTGGAGGAGAAAGTGAGGTCTGCAGATGCTGGAGATCAGAGCTGAAAATGTGTTGCTGGAAAAGCGCAGCAGGTCAGGCAGCATCCAAGAAACAGGAGATTCGATGTTTCAGGCATAAGCCCTTCTTCAGGACCTATCCCTACCCTAGTCATCCTTTTATTCCTGACATACCTATAGAAAGCCTTTGGGTTTTCCCTAATCCTACCAACCAAGGACTTTTCATGTCCCCTCCTTGCTGCTCTTAACTCTCTCTTTAGATCCTTCCTGGCTACCTTATAACTCTCAATCACCCCAATTGAACCTTCACGCCTCATCTTTACATAGGCCGCTCTCTTCCCTTTAACAAGGGATTCCAATTCCTTATTAAACCACGGCTCCCTCACACGACCCTTTCCTCCCTGCCTGACAGGTGCATACTTATCAAGGACACTCAATAGTTGCTCCTTGAACAAGCTCCACATATCGATTGCACCCTTCCCTTGAAGCCTACTTTTCCAAGCCACACATCCTAAGTCATGCCTCACCGCATCATAATTTCCCCGCCCCCAGTTATAACTCTTGTCCTATAGTGCACACTTATCCCTCTCCATAGAATCATAGAATCCCAACAACGTGGAACCAGTCTACACAGATCCTTTGAAGAGCATCCCACCCAGATCATGCCCTCTACCCTATTCTTATAACCCTGCTTTTTCCATGGTTAACCCAAATTGTCTGCATACCCCTGGATACTATGGGCATTTGGAAGACACCCATGCAGACATAGGGAGAATGCGCAAATTCCACACAGACTCCACACTTCAAATAACACCCGTTTTACATTTCTTTGTCTCTTTCACCACCATTAACAACCCCTTTATCTTTTGCACTGACCTGTTTGCCTCCCTTGGCCCTCCTCCACCTTTGTCAAGGTTATGAAAAACCCATTTGCCAACACCTTCCAGTTCTGAAGAAGTGTCAGACCAATTTCAAAATGTTAACTCTGTTCCTCTCTCCACAGATGCTGCCAGATCTACTGAGTTTCTCCAGCGTTCTCATCATATGTGACATGTGTTTTGTCAATATGATTTGGCTGTAACATGATTGGTGAATTGGGGAAGACATTTTTTAAAACACAAATTCCCATTGACTATCACGGAATTCCATCTTTAGTAATCTTCAGTCCACTCTAGGTGTTTACTTCAGGTCAAGCAAAAGAGGTTGGATGATGGAAATTTTTTCTGATCTTATTGTTGATATTTTCAAGGATTTTTTAATAAATTATTGCAGGAGAAAAGGTTTAGATTTCAAGATTCTCCTCATTCTGGACAATGCATTAAGCCATCCTCTCACCATTGGTGAGCTTTCTGAAAATGTCAAAGTGCTATTTCTACCTCTGAATACAACCTCTGTCATTCAATCCATGGACCTGGAAGCTTATTATTTAAGGCACAAATTCTGTGAAATATATTTTCTTCTTGCTGAATTCAGTTCAGGAGACATTATTGTAGTTAAAGAGTATAATTAACAATTCTACTTTTTAAATATTGAATATCCAAATTAATTATTAAATAGAAGAGCTAGCTGGGCAAGCAATGTGTTGTAGCTGTGATATATGGGAGCTGGTGGATGCTGGTCAGATCCAAGGTGACCACATCTGCATCAAGTGCTGCTGTAAGAACTTCAGCTCAAAGTTGCTAAGTTGTATCCAAACCATGGACAGTGTCACATGTTAGAGATGGAGAAAGATAAATGGACACTGTTTTGCATGAAATTTCGTCGGTGGTCAGGGACAGGAGAGTGTGCCTGCAAATGAGGTAGGTAAGGGGATCCAGGGTTAAAGTTTGGAGGAGCCTCAGCCAGTACCTTTGACCAATAGATTAATCTTGCTCCCAGTGTGGCCAAGGGTCCACTCTGCAGGATAAATGAGCAAACTGATCATAGCACTATAGACCAAAGCATCATTCTAGTGGGGGATGAAAATAAATTTGGTAATTGGGAAATAGCATCTTTAGAAGAATGGATATAGTTCTCTGTGTCAAAGACAGACCCTCCTGAATGCACTGTAGCCTACCTGGTGTCAAGGTTCAGGGCATTTCTGGGCTGGAGAGGATCTTGACTTATTAATTTCTCCTTAATCAATTTTAACAGTCCTCTTACTTCATGCCCAAAAATTAATTCAAATAGACTAAATTTAGTTGATTCATTCGGTGCATCTCTGATCGCAAAAAGTACAAACAGAATTCCCTTATCTCAATCATCTGGGTGGATGGCCCTAACTATAAGCCCTCAACATGGTCCTTAGTGTTTGATGCCATCTCTCGAGCACTCCCTGCGATTCTGGATGGTACGCAGTAGATTTGAATTGCTTTATTCCCAAGTTATCCATAACATCCTTGAATAGTTTGGATGTGAAATTTGATCCGTGATCTGACTGGATCTCTATTGGTAGTCCATAACTAGTTTAAAAAAAATTAAGCAATTCTTCTACAACCCTTTTATCTGTGGTATTGCATGATGGGATTGCCTCTGGAAATCTCATCAATATATCCATTTTTGTTAATAGAAACTTATTCCCACCTTTTGTTTAAGATATGGGACCATCACAATCAATCAAAACTCTTGTGAAAGGTTCCTCAAATGCTGGAAGAGGTATTAAAGGTGTAGGTTTTATTACTGTGTGTGGTTTTCCGTATAGCTGACATGTATGACACGTCTGGCAAAATTCAACTACATCTTCGTGTAGTCCAGGCAGTAAAAACATCTTTGTATTTTAGCCTGTGTTTTCATCACCCCTAAGTGACCTCCAAGTGGTAGCTCATGCAGCACTCACAGCACCTTCTTTCTATACCCTACTGGCAAAACAATCTGATGAACTTCTGCCCATTTCTCATCTGCTTGAATATGTGATAGTCTCCAGTTCCTCATTAAGACATCATTTGTTAAGTAATAACACACAGGGATGCATTCACTCTCCTTCTCTGTAAATGCCTTTTGATACAACTGTTTTAAGTTCTCATCTTTCTGCTGTAACTCGATAAGCTCAGCAGAGCTAAAGATACTTGCATGTTTACCAATTTGCTCCTGCTCTGTTCCACTTATCTGATCAAAAAAGTCCCTGATTATGCTATTTCAGCTTCATTGTCTGTGCCTTTTGAATTCTCCTGCTTCAGCTTGTGCCTCTGTGATCTTGCGACCACACAATCTGGGAAGATCCCACGATAAACACCTTGCATTTCTTCAGTTGCTTGAGTCTCCACTGACTTTTGAACTCAAGTAGGTAGCACACCTTCTGGTGAATCAGCTATATCATTTGCAAGGACAAATTGTATTCCTGGAGCTGAGAGTTTGTCCAGTGCTCCTACCACAAGTTCTCCACTCTCCTCTGGACTCTCTAGGTTTACTTTATACATCTGAGCACTTTTTGTCTCACCATGAATACCTGTAACTGGTACCTTCTCTGGCAATAGTTCTTCAGGAGTACATATCTCCTCATCCTTCAGCATCATAGACTGTGAGGATTCTGTGTCCCTTAATATTGTAACCTCTTTACTGTTACTCCTGGCCTATGTGAATAAACTTTACCCTGGCATATATATCTTTTAAGCAAATCTGGCACTTCCACCTTAACCAACCTCTGATCATCTTGTACACTCTGTGACAGTTGTCATACTTTCCTTGTGCTTTTTGCTTCTAGTCCAACAGAACTCCTAGGCTTCTCTGGTTTTCCTATATCTGGCTTTCCCCTACCCCACCAACAAAGTGATTTTGTGTGGCCCACTTTATTACAATGAAAACACCGGTGCTGTTTAACTTCTTTGACCCCTCAAAGGTTTCTTTTTTACGCTGTGGTAAGTTTTCCTCATGATCTTCACTGAGATCTACCTTTCCCTTTTCATATGAGGATTTTTCTTTGCCCCAAGTTCTATCGTTCATGGACTGAAATTGATTCTGGAAGCCAAACCGTGTTTTATGGATCAGCTCATAATCATCAGCCACTTCAGCCTCTAACCTTGCCTTTTTAACTTTCCTGCTTCAGCGATCTGTGATCTTGTGACCACGCGATCTGCTCTTCTACATGAGCTTTCACTACTTGCTTGCCAATGTTACCTTCAGCCTTTTAAGCTGATTTCCCATTTTAAGTGTCAGTTTTTCAAGTTCAAACACTCTCTGTTTTTCTCTCTCTTCTGCTGGTTTCTCTTTTTCCCTCTCTCCTGCTTTTAATCATAACTCAAACTGTTCCAATTCTGCTGCCCTTTCCATTTCTCTCACCTCTAACTCAAGCTGCTTCATTTGCAATTGAATTCTTGCCATCTCTATAGATTCTGATGGTGTTTCCAGCAATTTTAAATGCTGAGCTCCTGCTATAATTATCTCTCCTTTCCTCACAGAAGAAGACAGCTCCAACCCCAGCTTGTCTGCTAATTCCTGCACCTTGGTCTCATTCACCTTTTGCAAAACTTTCAAAGTCATCGTATCCACTTCCAGAAAACTTTTGGTGGCTGAAAGAGCCATTGCTATCTCAAACTTTTCTACCCAACCAAACCAACATCTGAAATACAGACACTAGCACCTACCACTCCCTGTTTAAAATCCCAGACAAGCCCCCAATCTGTTATGGACTACTCAAACACTCTTAAGCAGGCAACTGAGACCGTAACTTTGCAATTTGTTTCAGTAAGTATACAGTGAAAATTACCTAGAGTAAGTTAGCTAGGTTGACTCCAAAACTTTATTCACAAAATTACGGAATAAACCACGAAGAACAGAAAAAGGAACACTGATAGAACTCAGTCTATCCAAACTAGACTTAAATATGCTGTTCTGAATATGCACAACAATTGCAATAAACAAACCCCCTTAAACACAGTAAAAATGAAACAAAGGCTCACAGGTTGAAGTTAGAAGGGCAGAAGGAGAGAGAGTCTCGCAGCCTGTTTCCACACAACCCAGTGTTCAACTGCTTAACTAGTTCTGGACTGAACTGCTCAGCTAGAGAGCTGGCCATGTCCCCTTGACTTATACAGGTTACTTCTAAAAACACAAAAGCTTTAGCCTAAAGACTCATCTGTTTATGTATAAACAAAAAGGCCTTTCATCTCTGTACCAAACCTAGTTGTTTCGGGGCCCAACCTGTTTACAGCCCCGCTGAAAAAATCAAAGGACACAGTATCCTTGAGAAAACAGTCACCCGAGACTGGAATCAAACCTGGGACTATGGTGCCATGAGGCAGCAGCGCTAACCACTGAGCCACCGTACAGAATGTGGAAACAGGCCCTTCAGCCCAATCAAGTCCATACCAACCCTCCAAAGCGTAACCTACCTAGACCCATTCCCATACACTTCCCCAGACTAATGTACCTAACCGACACATTTCTGAACACTATGGGCAATTTAGCATGGCCAATTTACCTAACCTACACATCTTTGTATTGTGGGAGGAAACCAGAGCACCCACAGGAAACTCACACAGACAAAGGGAGAATGTGCAAACTCCACACAAACAATCTCCCAAGAATCAAACCCAGTTTCCTTGCGCTGTGAGGCAGCAGTGCTAACTACTGAGCCACCATGCCACCCTTGCTAACGGAGTACCACACTATGCAGATACTGGTTTTAATTCCAATATCTCCATGACTGACGGCTCCTATCAATGTTGCTGCTTGCATTTAGCGATTCACATTTGTTCATTTTCAGGTTAATTCTGTAATCCATCATTCTTAATGGAATGCTCCGATCATCTGACGTATCTATCCTGTGGTTTTCCATCTGTTCAGATTAACAGGCAGAAGATTGCACGCTCATGATTTTTCACAATTATCTTTTTGTAAATGAAGATCTCTGTTGATATGACATTTCCATCATAATTTGCTGGAAATGTAAATGAGACAATGCCTTGAGTTGCAAATGGCATCTGAAGATGATATCTGACAAGGCTGATCACATGTCGAGAGTGTGGTGCTGAAAAGGCACAGCAGGTCAGGCAGCATCCGAGGAGCAGGAGAATCGTGTTTCCAACATAAGCCCTTCATCAGGAATAAGGCTTGTGGGCCAGGGGACCAAGAGATAAATAGGAGGGGGTTGTGGGGCTGGGGAGAAGGTAGCTGGGAATGTGATGGATAGATGCAGGTGGGAGTAAAGGTGATAGGTCAGAGAAGAGGGTGGAGTGGTAGATGGGAAGGAAGATGGACAGGTCAAGAGGGCAGTATCGAGTTAGAGGTTTGGGACTGAGATAATGTGGGGGGAGGGGAAATGAGGAAGCTGGTGAAATCCAAATTGATCCCATGTGGTCCCAAGGAGAAAGGTGAGGTATTCTTCTTCCAGGCACCGGCTGGTTAGGGATTGGCGATGGAGGAGGCACAGGACCTGCATGTCCTTGATGGCATGTGAGGGTGAGTTAACATGTTTTGCCATGGGGTCGGTTGGTGTGGGTGTCCCAGAGATGTTCTCTGAAACCATCCATAAATTGGCATCCTGTCTGCCCAATGTAGAGGAGACCACATTGGGTGCAACGGATACAGTTGATGATGTGCATGCAAGTACACATTAATTTCTGTCAGATGTGGAAGGATCTTTTGGGGCCTTAGATGGAAGTGAGGGGAGAGATGTGGGCGCAGGTTTTGTACTTCTTGCGTAGGCAAGGCAAGGTGCCGAGAGTAGGGCGTGGGCTGGTGAGGGAAGGAGATCTAACCAGGGAGTCATGGAGGGAATGTTCTCTCCAAAAATGTAGATAGAGGTGGGGAGGGAAATATATCCCTAGTGTGAAGTCTGCTTGTAGGTGGTGGAAGTGACAGAGGATGATGCAATGTAGCCAGAGGTTGGTGTGATGGAAGATGAGGACCTTGTGGGGATTGGATGGGTGGGGTTTAAGGGCGGAGGTGTGAGAAGTGGAGGAGATGCACTGGAGGGCATCGTCGATCTTGTGGGAGGGGAATTGTGGTTTCCTTCCCATCTGGGATGTTCTGTTGGAAATTGATCCTCCTGGGAGCAAATGCAGCCCAGGCAGAGGCATTGGGAAGAAGGGATGGCATTTTTACAGGAGACAGGATGGGAGAAGGTGTACTCCAAGTAGTTATGGGAGACAGTGGGTTTGTAGTAGATCTCGTGGTTACTCGTTCACTGGAGATGGTGATGGAGGGGTCCAGGAAATGGACGAAGGTATCTGAGATGGTCCAGGTGAATGTGAGGTTGGGGTGGAAGGTGTTGGTGAATTTGATGAACTGTTCAGCTTCCTTGAGGAAGCACCAGGTAGTGCCAATACAGTCATCGATGTAGCAGAGTAAAAGGTGGGGAGTGGTGCCGATGTAGCTGTGGAAGATGGACTGTTCCACGTACCTGATAATCAGGCAGGCATAGCTAGGGCCCATGTGGGTGCCTATGAATACCCCTTTGGTTTGGAGGAAGTGGAAGGATTGGAAGGAGAATTCGTTGAGGGTGAGGACCAGTTCAGCTAGGCGGATGAGGGCGTCGGTGAAAGAGTACTGGTTGGGTCAGCATGAGAGGAAGAAATGGAGGGCTTGGAGATCTTCATTGTGACGGATAGATGTGTATAAGGACTGGATGTCCATGGTGAAGATAAGGCATTGGGGGCCAGGGAAATGAAAGTCTTGCAGGAGTAGAAGGGCTTTCGTGTACCGAACGTAGGTGGGAGGTTCCTGGACTAAGAGGTGTCAAGGTTTGCAGAGGTGAGTTCAGTGGGACAGGCGCAGGCTGAGACAATGGGTCAACCAGGGCAGTCAGGTTTGTGAGTCTTGGGTCGGATGTAGAATCGGATGGTGCACGGTTCCCAAACTATGAGGTTGGAGTCTGTGGGTGGGAATCCCCAGAGATGATGAGGTTGTGGATGATCTGGGAGATGATGGTTTGGTGATGGGAGGTGAGGCCGTAGTCGACGAGGCAAAAGGAGGAGGTGTCTGCGAGTTGGTGCCTGGCTTCAACGGTGTAGAGGTCCATGCAATGTCCACTCCCCCTTGTCTGCTGGTTTGAAGGTGATTTGGGTTTGGAGCAGAGAGGGTGGAGGGCTGTGCATTGCAAAGATGGAAGGTTGGAGTGGGTGAAGAGAGTGGACAGGTTGAGGTGGTCTATATCATTGCGACAGTAGGAAATGGAGAAATCAAGATTGGGTAACAGGCCAGCATGGGGTGCCCAGGTGGATGGGATGTGTTGGAGGCAGGAGAAGAGGTCCTGAGAGAGTGGGCTGATCACATGACAAGAGAAATAGTGAAAAAATACCAATAAATTCAGCGAGGAGAGTTACAGAGAAATAAGTAAAAATCTATTAAATGTACAAAGTTAATTTAGTTCTAAGAAAAGGTTCTTTACAAAGCATCAGTGTCAAGTGATGACAGTTTTTAAAAAAAACAGAATAAAATATTGTCGGTATTGTTCTTTTTGTTAGTATTCACACTTTTCTTATGATTGTTGCTCTAATAATAATTGTGGCTATTGTCCTTGAATTATTTAGTCAGAATTCAATTAGAACTTTTGAAAGGTTTTGATATCAACTGCAAACATAACAATTGTCTCCTAACTAAAATATTACTAATTGCATGAAATGTTTATTTGATGTTCTGTACTAATGATCTTAATTGTTATTTATAAATCTTCAGTTTGATGTTTAATCCTGCCTGTTTTATTGTGTGTTTTGCTAATCTGGTGATGCAGGAAGGCACGTTGTGTTTCATCATTGGCAACACATCTGAACCCTTAGATTCTCTTGCACAATTCTTCCTCCATCATGGTGTTCTGGAATGGGGTGGTGTGTGTGTACATGTGTATGCTGGGGTGGTGGTGGAGGGACTGTGTTGTGGTGGCCCCTCCAGGAGAAGCAGCAATTTGCATGCATTTTACTCAATCGAGTCCACTATACTGGCTGCTCACAATGTGGTCTTCTCTACACTGGAGAGACAAAGCACAGACTTTGAAGGGCTTATGCCTGAAACATTGTTTCTCCTGCTCCTTAGATACTGCCTGACCTGCTGTGCTTTTCCAGCACCACACTCTTGACTCTCATCTCCAGTATCTGCAGTCCTCACTTTCTACCTGTTTATGTATGTGACAAATATGTAATTAGTTGCTTTCAATGGCACATGGTTTTTTCCTTCAACAGTGTCCTTTGGGAATCTGGTAAACCTGATGAATTTGGGGAATGCCATCGATGATGAAATCAGGAGTCCTATGGTATTTGGCATCTGTGACCTGCTGCATAAGTCACCAGTTTTCAACTGAAATGACCCGCACGGGTATATTTTGAAGACTGTGGTTATCTTTGTAATCAATAGTGAGGCCCAATGTGAGTTAGACAGGGCAGAGTTTAATTTAATACAATTCAAAGAAAAGTAGAAAATAGGAACAGGAGTAGCCTATTGAGTCCATAATCTCTGCTCTGCTATCCAACTACATCAAGGACGGTCCACTTCATTGTCAGTTTCCTCTATTATCAACATATCCTTTGACTTTTTAAGTATCTAAAAATCTAGTAATCTCTATCTTAATATACCCACTTATTGAACTTCCACAGCCCCTTGGAGAAACAAACTCCGAAGATTCACGATCCTTTGTTATTCCCTGTTTCAGCCTTTCACATTGCACAATAAATTCATAAAGAATTGTGATGATTTTAGTGGAAAAGGGATTTGTTCTGTTTTGTTTCATGTCCACTAGCAGGGCATTTAATGTCACAAAAATGCAAAAAGACCTGATTCACTCAGTTTTACAGATATTTCTACAAAGGATCTTCAGAGGCATGGCAGTGAAAAGCAGAGATGCTATATAAAACAAAAATCAAAATCCTACAGATGCTGGAAATCTGAAATGAAAACAGTATGAAATTATTCAGTAGATTGGGCAGAATCTCTGGACAGAGAGAGAAAAACAGAATTAGTTTCACATTTGTGACTTCCATCAGAACCGAAGGAAAGGTTTATGAAATGTTGACTAGATTACATTTGAAGTACTCTGAACAATTCTGGTCTCCCTGTCTGAACAAAAGAATAGAGAAATGTAGACTCTAAGTATAGAAAATGCCAAAAACGACTTACTAGGATGATACCAAAACTGAGAGATTTTACCTATCAAGAAAGTTTGTATAGGCTAAAGAATTTTTCTTGAGAAAAGTGAAGAGTGAGGTGTGATGTGATAGATCGTTATGACATGAAAGAGATTGAAGAAGGTAATATGGAAAAAAATTATCCCCCTTGCATGGGAGACCAGAGCTGGGCCGTAAATATCAGATTATCATTAATAAATCCAACAGGAAATTCAGTGGTTGGTTACACTGTGGAGTGAAAAGAGAGATGAGACAAATATGCGAAGGAGAATGAATAAAAGGATAAATCAATATGAGGAAAAGAAGAACATGTGAAGTACAAGTACTCATATGAACTATTGGACTGAATGGTCTGTTTCTGTGCATAAATACTGTGTATTTCTGGCAGTTAAAAACTTCCTTATATGTGCATCTAATCTTAATTAAGCAAATGTGACCTAGAACTTGGGGACATTGTAACGTAATGATTTGTAACAGGACAATTAGTAGAGGCCTGAACTAATATTCTGGGGCATGTATTCAAATTCCAACACAGCAATTGGGAATTGAAATACAACCAATTAAATAAGCCCAGAATAAAAAGGTCCAAACTGCAGCTGTAAAATTATATTGCCATAAAAACTTATCAGCTTCCCTCATGCCATTGGGAAAGGAAATCTGGAGTCCAGTACGTGATTTCAGACCCATGGCAGTGAAGTTGAATGAATCAAGAGTATGTTGCTGGAAAAGCACAGCAAGTCGGGCAGCATCCAAGGAGCAAGAGAATCGACACTTCGGGCAAAAGCCCTTCATCAGGAATGAGGTTCAATTTTCAGAGCAAAATATGGTCCCATATGTTCATCATAAGTTATTTTGAACAATTTTCGTTTTTATTAGAGGATTTTGCAGTTTTTCTCTATCATTCATTGAATCACCTGAGCAACATATATATTTATTTTTCAACGTTATCAGAGATATCAATTCCATCCACTTCTACGTGCCAAATAGCAAAAGCAGAACGTAAAGGACAGGGGTTCCACAACCTGCAAATCAGACCTAAGTTCTGCAGTCCTGCTATGTCCAACCTCAAGTGGCTCTGTCACTTGCTGCTTATGCATGTTTGGCATGCAAGCAGCCCTGCATTGTCACTTCACCAGGCTGATGCTTTATTTTTAGGTACATATGTTGTTGCTTTTGGCATGCCCTCTTTCACCTTTCATTTGAACCAGGGTTAATCCCCTGCCTTGATGGTAACAGTTGAATAGGGTATATGTTGGACCATGAGGTTGCAGATTGTGTTGAATTACGCTTCTGTTGCTGTTGTTGTCCCTCAGAACCCCATGGATGCTCAGTCTGTTTCTACATCTGTTTGAAGTCTATCCTATCTAGTATGGTATCAGCATTTTACACATGAAGGATATCCTCAATGTGAAGATCAGGCTTTCTCTCCACAAGGACTGTGTACTGGTTACTCTGAGCCACTGCCACGAATGGACCTTAGAGATCTACACTGTGGAAAGCAAAATGAGGGGGAAATGGAGCTTGCCACCATCACTATTTCATTCAAGCGGTGTTCAACATGGAAGAGCACAGATTCAACAGCCAAGGGGAATAATACATGGTAATCAGCTGAAGATTTCCTTGCTTATATGCAAAATGTTGGCATGAGATTCCTGAAGAAGGGCTCATGCCCGAAACGTCGATTCTCCTGCTCCTCGGATGCTGCCTGACCTGCTGTGCTTTTCCAGCAACACATTTTCAGCTCTGATCTCCAGCATCTGCAGTCCTCACTTTCTCCTATGAGATTGGTTAAGTTAAAAATCAAACAACACCAGGTTGTAGCCCAACAGATGGACACCTAAAGATGCTGAAGGATGCCCTCATAAGAATAGGGTAGGATGCTGAACTCATCGATCACCGGTTCTGACATGCCACGGCAAGAAACCGTAATGACCTCCTCAGGACACAGATATGGGATGCACTCGCTAGGGTATCCTTTGTTGTCCAATACTTCCCGGGAGCGGAGAAACTACGCCATGTTCTTCGTAGCCTGTAACACATGATTGATGAGGATAAGCACCTCACCAAGACCTTCCCTATGCCTCCACTTCTCACCTTTAAACAACTGCCAAATCTTAAACAGACTATTGTTTGCAGCAAACTGCACAGCCTTCAGGACAACATCAGCCACAACACATACAACCCTGTCATGGCAACCACTGTAAGACATGTCAGAGAGTCAACATGGATACCACCATTACGCATGGAAACACCACCCACCATGTACATGGCAGGTACTCATGTGATTCGGCCAACGTTGTTTATCGCATACGCTGCAGGCAAGGATGCCCTGAGGCATGGTACATTGGCGAGATGAAGTAGATGCAACCACAAAGGATGAATGGACACCATGCAACAATCGCCAGACAAGGATGGTCCCTCCCAGTCTGGGAACACTTCAGTGGTCAGGGACATTCAGCCTCAGATCTTCGGGTGACAATCCTCCAAGGCACATGATTGGGAAAGCAAGTGATTGCTATTTAAGCACTTACTGCAAAGCCAGCGGTCTTTTTTACAGCAGAGTGTGGCGTGAGCTGGGCAGAAGTGAGTTCAGAGCAGGGAGGTTGTTGGGAAGGCAAGTGATTGCTATTTAAATAGGTGTGTTCTAAGCCCCAGGTCCTTCACAGTCAGGCTTCCTCTAACTGAAATAAGAGTCAACAGACTCGCAGCAGGAAGAGCAGGAGTGTTGATCAGGAGACCTACTGGGAAGGTGAGCCACCGCTTTAAGATTTCAAAAAATCTTACGTTGACTGGCGGAGTCCTCCATTTCTGTTCCAGCAGCAGGAAGAGTGAGAGCTCTCGCCAAGAAGGACTCTGGACTGTTGTGAAGGTAAGGCTTTTCAATTTATATTTTTTGTCTTTCATGTGATTGATTAAAAGTTAATTGAATAAGACCATAGCAGAGAAGTACTAGAAACTATTTAATACATAAATTGCAAAAGTTAATTAAATAAGTAGAGATAGCTGAACAGGTGATGTGCTGTAGCTGTATGATGTGGGAGCTGGCTGATCCCATTGTGAACAGCAGTGACCATATCTGCAGCAAGTGTTGGTTGCTGGAAGAACTCCAGATCAGAATTGATTATCTGAAATCTGAGCTTCAAACTCTGCAGCATATCTGGCAGGGGGAGAGTTACCTGGACGCTTTGTTTCAGGAGGCAATCACACCCGGTAGATTAAGTAATTCAAATTCAATAAATGTTCAGGGACAACAGGGTGTGACTGTAAATGAGGCAGGTAGGGAGGTTCTGAGTTCAGGAGTGCAGGAACCTCAGCCCTTGACCTTGTCCAACAGATATGAGATTTCTGCTCCCTGTATGGATGAGGGAAAGGGCTGTGGACAGGATGAGCCAGCTGACCACGGCACCATGGTACAGAAGGCCATTCAAGAGAGGGGAGAGCAACAAGGCAAGTAAGTGTTATTGGGGATTCTATTAAGAAGTTACAAAGAGGATTGATGAGGGCAGAGTGGTAGATGTGATCTATATGGACTTCAGTAAGGCATTCGACGAGGTTCCCCATTGGGAAACTGGTTAGCAAAGTTAGATCTCATGGAATAAAGGGAGAACTCGCCAGATGGATACAGAACTGGCTCAAAGGTAGAAGACAGAGAGTGGTGGTGGGGGGTTGTTTTTCAGACTGGAGGCCTGTGACCAGTGGAATGCCACAAGGATCGATGCTGGGCCCTTTACTTTTAGTAATTTACACAAATGATTTGGATGCGAGCATAAGAGGTACAGTTAGTAAGTTTGCAGATGACACCAAAATTGGAGAATGTAGTGGACAGTGAAGAAGGTTACCTCAGATTGCAATGCGATCTGGACCAGATGGGCCAATGGGCTGAGAAGTGGCAGATGGAGTTTAATTCAGATAAATGTGAGGTGCTGCATTTTGGGAAAGCAAATCTTAGCAGGACTTATACACTGGTCCGAGGGAGGTCCCAGGGAGTGTTGCTGAACAAAGACACCTTGGAGTGCAAGTTCATAGCTCCTTGAAAATGGAGTTGCAGGTAGATAGGATAGTGAAGGCAGCGTTTGGTATGCTTTTTTTATTGGTCAGAGTATTGAGTACAGGAGTTGCGAGGTCATGTTGCAGCTGTACAGGACATTGGTTAGGCCACTGTTGGAATATTGCATGCAATTCTGGTCTCCTTCCTATCGGAAAGATATTGTGAAACTTGAAAGGGTTCGGAAAAGATTTACAAGGATGTTGCCAGGGTTGGAGGATCTGAGCTATGGGGAGAGGCTGAAAAGGCTTAGCTGTTTTCGCTGGAGCGTTGGAGGCTGAGGGGTGACCTTATAGAGGTTTACAAATTTATGAGGGGCATGGATAGGATAAATAGACCATGTACAATTGCAACATTTAAAAGGCATTTGGATGGGTATATGAATAGGAAGGGTTTAAAGGGATATGGGCCGGGTGCTGGCAGGTGGGACTAGATTGGGTTGGGATATCTGGTTGGCACGGACAGGTTGGACCGAAGGGTCTGTTTCAATGCTGTACATTTCTATGACTCTATGACTCTAATTAGGGGGACAGATAGTATCTATGCAAGCCGGATCGGGAGTCCTGCATGGTATGTTGCCTGTAAGGTGCCAGGTGCAGGACATCTCTGACTGGCTTGAAAGGACGGGGTGGATCTGGATATTATAGTCCACATTGGGACAAACAACATAGGCAAAGCTAAGGTGGAAGATCTGTTTGGGAAGTACTGGGAAGGAAATTACTGCCCGAGCCATGTATCAATTGGCATAGGGATAAGAAAGTTAGGGAAGTAAACACATGGCTAAGGGATTGATGTGGGAAAGAGGGATTCCATTTCATGGGGCATTGGCATCAGTTTTGGAACTGAAGGGATCTGTATCGCTGGAACGGTCTCCACTTGAACCGATCTGGAACCAATGTTCTCGTGAAAAAATAAATAAGTGGTCAGTAGGACTTTAAACTTCTGAGTTGGGGGAAGGGAAAGTGAAAGTGACAGGGAGTATGGTGTTAAATGGAAAGATAAGGAGCAGGACAGCATGTTTGAAGGTAGATTTAAGCTCCAGGCAGGCTAGGAATGCAGCAAAAAGGAAGGATAACATACAGCATCTTATAATTTCCAATATCTCTAATAATGATAAGAAAGTTAGCATTAAGGCACTTTACCTGATTGCTTGTAGTCTTTGTAACAAAGTAGATGAATTAACAGCACAAATCATCGTGAATGATTATGAATGTGGTAGCATCACAAAGACGTGGTTGCAAGGGGTTCAAGACTGGCTGTTAGACATCCAAGGATTTACAACTTATTGAAAAGCCAGGGAGGTAGGCAGGAGGTGGTTAAATATAAAATTAAATCTATGGCACTGAATGACATAGGGTCAGATGATGTGGAATCTGTGTGGGTGGAGTTGAGGAACCACAAAGGCAAAAAAACCATAATGGGAGTTGTGCGCAGACCTCCTAGCAGGACCAGGGATACAAGACGTGCTGGGAAATAGATAGGGCATGTCAGAAAAGTAAGGTCACAGTGATCATGGGGGACTTCAATATGCAGGTGGACTGGGTGAATAATATTGCCGGTGGGTTAAAAAAACGGGAATTCGTGGAATGCTTACAGGATAGCTTTTTGGAACAGCTTATGATGGAGCCCACAAGGGAGCAGGTTATTCTGGACTTAATGCTATGTAATGAGCCAGACTTTATAACAGATCTTAAAATAAGGGAACAGTTAGGAGGCAGCGATCATAATATGGTAGAGTTCAGTCTGCAGTCTGAAAGAGAGAAGACAAAATCAGATGTAATGGCGTTACAGTTAAATAAAGGTAATTACAGGGGCATGAAAGAGGAACTGACAAAGCAGAGCCTAGTGGGGAAGACAGGAGAGCAACAAAGGCAGGCGTTACTAGGTGTAATTGAGGACACGGTACAGAGGTTCATCTCAAAGAAAAGAAAGATTATCCGTGGGGTTGGGGGGAAGTGGGGGAGTGGGGTGTGTAGATTAGACAGCCATGGCCGCCAAAGCAATGCAGGAAATAAATCAAAGAAAAAAAGAGAGAGCCTATAAAGTGACTAAGAATGTTGGAAAATCAGAAGATTGGGAAGACTACAAAAACAAACAGGATAACAAAGAGAGAAATAAGGAAGGAGAGGATCAAATATGAAGGGAGATTAGTCAGTAATATTAGAAATGATAGTAAAAGTTTATTTCAATTATTAAGAAACGAACGAGGGGCAAAAGTAGACATTGGGCAGCTCCAAATTGATGCAGGAAGGCTAGTGATGGAAGATAAGGAAATAGCTGAAGAACTTAATAAGTACTTTGCGTCAGTCTTCACAGTGGAAGACATGAGTAATATCCCAACAATTAAGGAGATTCAGAGGGCAGAGTTGAACATGGTAGCCATTATAAAAGAGAAAGTGCTAGGAAAGCTAAAAGGTCTAAAAAATCAAATTTCCTGGCCCCAATTGGCGACATCCTAGAGTTCTAGTGGAGGTGGCTGAAGAAACAGCAGAGGCTTTGGTTGTCATCTTTCAAAAGTCACTGAGGTCAGGGAAAGACTCAGATGTTTGGAAAATCACTGTTGTAACCCCCTTGTTCAAGAAAGGATCAAGCCAAAAAACGGAAACTTATAGGCCGATTAACCTAAGCTCGGTTGTAAGTAAAATTCTAGAATCCATCATTAAGGATGAGATTTCCAAATTTTTGGAAGTGCAGGATCGGATTAGAATAAGTCAGCGTGGATTTAATTAGGGAGGTCATGCCTGACAAACCTTTTAGAATTCTTTGAAGAGGTAACAAGTAGTTTAGACCAGGGAAACCCAGTAGATGTTATCTATCTAGACTTCCAAAAGGCCTTTGATAAGGTACCTCATGGGAGGCTGCTGAGTAAAGTAAGAGCCCATGGTGTTTGAGGTGAGCTACTGGCATGGATTGAGGATTGGCTGTCTGACAGAAAGTAGAGAGTTGGGATAAAAGGTTCTTTTTCGGAATGGTAGCTGGTGATAAGTGGTGTCCCTCAGGGTTCAGTGTTGGGGCTGCAGCTGTTCACTTTATACATTAATGATCTGGATGAAGAGACTGGGGGCATTCTGGCAAAGTTTGCCTATGATACGAAGTTATCAGGCAGGTAATACTGAGGAGGTGGGGAGACAGCAGAAAGATTTAGACAGCTTAGGAAAGTGGTCCAGGAAATGGCTGATGAAATTCAATATGAGCAAATGTGAGGTCTTGCACTTTGGAAAAACGAATACAGGCATGGACTATTTTCTAAATGGTGAGAAAATTCATATAGCTGAAATACAAAGGGATCTGGGAGTGCTAGTCCAGGATTCTCTAAAGGTTAACTTTCAGGTTGAGTCCGTGGTTCAGAAAGCAGATGTAATGTTCCCATTTATCTCAAGAGGGTTGGAATATAAAAGCAGCAATGTGCTTCTTAGACTTTATAAAGCTCTAGGTAGGCCCCATTTAGAATACTGTGTCCGATTTTGGGCCTCACACCTCAGGAAGAACATACTGGCATAGGTGCATGTCCAGCGGAGATTCACATGGATGATCCCTGGAATGATAGGCCTAACTTATGATGAATGGCTGAGGATCCTGGGATTGTATTCATTAGAGTTTAGAAGGTTGAGGGAGATCTAATAGAAACATACAAGATAATGCATGGCTTAGAAAGGGTGGACATTGGGAAGTTGTTTCCATTAGGCGAGGAGACTAGGACTCATGGACACAGCCTTAGAATTAGAGAGGGTCAATTTAGAGCAGAAATGAGGAGACATTTCTTCAGCCAGAAAGTGGTGGGCCTGTGGAATTCATTGCCATGGAGTGCAGTGCAGGCTGGGACATTAAATGTCTTCAAGGCAGAGACTGATAAATTCTTGATTTCACAAGGAATTAAGGGCTACAGGGAGCGTGCAGGTAAATGGAGTTGAAATACCATCAACCATGACTAAATGGTGAACTGGACTTGTTGGGCCAAATGGCCTTAACTTCCATTCCTATGTCTTATGATCTTATCTCTAAGGCAAACTTCAGGATATGCAGCAACACAGAGTGGCCAAGCAGAAGCTGATAGCCAAGTTTGGTACCCATGGGGTTGGCCTTAACCAGCACCTTGGGTTTATGTCACACTACAGGTGACCCCACTACACTATGCACTCTCATGCGCACATACTTACATACTCACACACTCACGCAAATGCTCTCTGTCAAACTCACACACACATATACCCTCCCCCCCATACCCACACCCATGCACACACCTTCTCTCAGGCTTACACTCCGTCACACTCATGCACACACTCTCATACGCACACACTCACACACACACACACACACACACACACACACACACACATACACACACACACACACACACACACAATGAATTAGCATTTGCAGAATTGGATTTGCAGATACATTCTATTTTGCTCAAAAAGCACACAACCTGCAGGCAGTCAATCCATATAATATTTTATAAATTCCTCCTTTGGAAATAGAACCAGTCTCACTCAAGATTGGGATACAGACAAACTCTAACCTCACACCTTTAATACATTGTCTGAGCTGAGATGTCACCTATTTTTATAAAACCTGAAGTCATCTTGAGAATGTGACTTAAAAGAAGTTCTGGGATTTGCATATTAATGAACCAAAACCTGCAACCCATTCTAAAAGATTAAAGACTTAACAGCAATCTAAGTTTGTTCAATGTATCATTCCAATTGCATGACACTGTGATCTTTTGCCATAAACTCTGTGCCTTGTGATCCTGCCCCACGAGTTACCTGACGATGGAGCAGCACTCTGAAAGCTAGTACTTCCAAATAAACCTGTTGGACTATAACCTGATGTGTGATTTTTAACTTTGTCCACCCAGTCTAACACCGGCACCTCCAAATCATGAGATCGATTGGCATCTCATTTATGATCTTCAATAATCTTTGCCAACAATGGGTAGTAGCAGCAGTGTGTACCATTTACGACATGCACTGCAGTAATTCACCATGAATTCTTCAACAACACTTTCCAGATCAGTGAACTCTGCAATGTGGAAGGATAAAAGCAGCAGATTAGGGAACATCCCCATTTGCAGGTTTCCCTTTAAATCACACATGACACTGGACTGCGAACTATAATGCCATTCCTTCACTGTTGCTGGGCCAAGATTCTGTAACTCCATTCTCCAGAACAACTAGCAATTGGAAACAAATGTTGGCGCAGCTAGTGAATCCCATATCTCCTGAATTACAGAGGAACCTCGATTATCCGAATATCAATTATCCAAATTTCGGTTTATCCAAAGGGATCTCAAGGTCCCGATGGAAACATTATGTCAAAGAGCTGTTTCAACCCTTTTGTTTACAGGTACACTGCAATGCTGCCGAGAACAGTCCTGGACAGCCCAGGCACTGTCTCCAAATGACTGACCTCTCACCCTCTCTCTCTCTCTCTCTCCCCCACACTGTCCCTGGAGTACCACATAGGGGTGAACCCTAAACCCCACTTCCTCAGGTAATCTCTCCAACATTGTCCTGTGCATGGCAGAGATGGAACTGGTCAAAACGTTGCAGTTGCTATTTGGAGACATACCCCACAAAGGCAGCAGCCATCTTATTGTTGGTGTACTGACTGGCTGCCCCAGGAGGGGGATGGGGGGGTGGGATGTTGGTCAGGGTTGGGGGGTGGGGTGGGAGCAGATGGGGTTGTGGTACAGTTGGTGAGGAGTGGATGGGATCGGGGGAGCGGGGGCATGGGTTAGGGTGGACAGGGTTGGGGGTGGACAAGGTGTGAGGGCAGACAGAATCAGGGGCAGGCATGGGTTGGGGGTGGGGAGTGGACAGGTTGGGGGCAGGCGGAGGGCTTGCGCGCAGCGTGCTGCTGCCTAGTCTCCTGAATGGGGAGCATCTTCACAGTAAACTCCGAGCCCCAGAGGAAATCAATTAACCGACTACTCAATTATCCGAACAAAATAGTGCCCGCCATCTTGTTTGGATAATCGAGGTTCCTCTGTAATGTAAAAAAGACACCATATAACTATGGAAGTCTCAAACATTAGATCTGAAGCATTATTAGGAATGAGTGATTGAGGCATTTTACCTTTTTTTCATATCTCGTGTCTTCTGAGCACTTGTTATTATTTGAGGTACAATTGAGTCTAGAGAGCTCCACCCATATTTTACACTGGTTTTGGTTGGGGGTAGCTGCATGATCGTCAAGCAATATGCCCCCATTGAACAGTTACCCAATATTCAAAGCCAACATTTAGAACAATCTTGAATTTTTTTATTTATTCATTTTTTTTAGTGGGATGTGGGTGTTGCTGGCTGGGCCAGCATTTATTGCCAACCCCTAGTTGCCTTTGAGAAGATGGTGGTGAGCTGCCTTCTTGAACTGCTGGAGTCTACCTGCTGTGGGTTGACCCAAAATGCCATTAGGGAGGGAATTCCAGGATGTTGATCCAGTGACATTGAAGGGACCGCGATCTATTTCCAAGGCAGGATAGTGAGTAGCTTGGAGGGGAACTTGAAGGTGTTGGTGGTCTCATAGAACTGCTACCCTTGTCCTTCTAGATGGAAGTGTTTGTGCATATGGAAGGTGCTGTCTGAAGATCTTTGGTGAATTTCTTCAGTGCATCTTGTAGATAGTACACACTGCTGCTACTGAGCATTTGTTGTGAGAGGAGTTGATGTTGTGGATGCAGTGTCAATCAAGTGGGTTACTTTGTCCTGGATGGTGTCAAGCTTCTTGTTGGAGCTGCACCCATCCAGACAAGTGGGGAGTATTCTATCACACTCTTGACTTATGCCTTGTAGATGGTGGACAAGCTTTCTAGAGGTTAGTTGCTCGCTGCAGTGTTCCTAGCCTCTGACTTTTGTAGTCACTGCATTTATATGGTAAGTCCAGTTAAGTTTCTGAGCAATGATAACCCCCAGGATGTTGATAGTGGGGCATTCTGATCCAGTGCAGTCTGAATCTAATCCTCTGAGCTGAGAAGAAGGAATACTATCTCAGAGCTAGTGACCACTCCATTTTGGTGCAAGTACTCACTGGTTGGTAACCCAATACTTTGAGATGTGGTCTGGATTTAGTGTACTTCACCGGAGTGGGCAAGATATCAGGAAAGCAGGGATAGGTATGCAGAAGGCTGCATGACAAACTTGCAGTGGCAAGAATTCCTGGATTATGTTTTATAGATGAAGGATAGGTTTTGGGAAGTTAGGGATGAGTTGGTCACTGCAGAATTCCAAAATATGAATATCCACAGTATTCATATTGCTGGTCCAGTTAAGTTTCTGGTCAATGGTAACCTCCAGAATGTTGTTAGTGGCTACTCAGCAATGATAATGCCATTGATTGCCAATGGGACCTGGTTAGATTCTTTCTCGTTAGAGATGGCCATCATTTGTAAATTGTGTCGCACAAATGTTACATGACATTTGTCAGCATAGGCTTTCATGATATGCAGGTCTTACTGTGTTTGGACACAGACTACTTCCATATCTGAGACATCATGAACTGTGCCAAACATTGTGCAATCATCAGCGAACATCCAAACTCTGACTTTATAATGAAAGGCAAATTATTGATGAAGTAGTTGATGATGGCCAAGCCAAGGACACGGCCCTGAGGAATGCCTGCAGCAAAGTCATGGGACTGAGCTAATTGACATACAACAGCCATAACCAGCTTTCTTTGTGCCAGATATGACTCCAACCAGTGGAGCTTTCTTCCCCTGATTCCCACGGATGCTAGCCTTACTAAGACTTCTTGATGTTAAGAGTGGTCTCTCTCACCTCCCTCTCTGGAGTTCAGATTTTTTTGTCAATTTTTGAACCAAGGCTTTATTGACATCAGGAGCTCAGTGTTCCTTGCTCTATAATCAGCATAGAAGGGTGTGACTGCAGGTGAGGTAGACATGGGGACCCAAGCAGCTACATTTGAGGAACTTTGGCCCCTGCAATGTCCAGTAGTTACAAAGTTCTTGCAAGCTGAGAAGATATGAGTGAGGTTTCTAGAGAGAATGAGCAAACTGATTACAATGCCATGATACAGGGAGCTATTGAACTAGAGACAGACAATAGGGATGTAGTTGTGAAAGGGATCCGTGTAATTAGGGGGATAGATATGAAATCAACGGACATGAGCTGTGTTGCCTCCCAGTTTCCAGGTTAAGGACATCTCCTCAGGTTTGGAAAATAAATTGGAGTGAAAAGGGAGGGATCTAGTTGTCATTGTCCATGTTGGTACCAACAACATCAAAAGGACTAGAAAGGAAGTTCTGCTGAAAGAATTTGAACAGTTAGGAGCTAAATTAAGAAACAGAACCTCCAAAAGAATAATTTCTAGATTATTATCTGGACAAATTGATATAGGTTCAAGGAGTTACACTTGTGACTTAAAGATTGACGTAGCTGGATAGGTTTCAGTTCATGGGACACAAGGGAGCTGTTCTGGAGGGACAGGCTTCTCTTGAGCAGTATTGGGACCAGTGTCTTGTCAAACTGAATAACTAGGTCTGTATACAGGGCTTTAAGTAAATTGGGGGTGGGGGAGATTTGGGAGAGTGAAATGGTCGCTTACAAAACAATAGAATGTGGTAATGTTCCAGGGCAGCTACTTAAATAATGATAAACTCAGAGTTAGACAGGAACACACAGTGTGCAAACATAGAAAGTTAGCAGTAAATAGGTCAAACTGGTAAAAGGTAAAATAAATGGCTCTTTACTTGAATGCACATCGTGTATGGAACAAGGTGAATGAATTAATGGAAAAAAATTGAGGGATTTTTTGTAAATATTTTTATTGAAAAGCATTTTTAAATCCTTTACAAAACATTTATATATAAAAGAGAAAAAAACCCATCAAAACAGAAAAAAAGTACAAAGAACAAGGCCATAACATCGTACCATTGTTACTAAACAACCTACTATTCTACCAAAACAAACCTATCTACTTAACTAAAACTAAACTACAAACATATTGAATAAATACTAGCTTAAATTACACTCAAGTTACTTAAATTAAATAATGTCTTACTACTTTATTCTGTCTTACTCATCACACCTCCACTGAGGCTCCCATTCCTGGGAGTACTCTCTGCAGTACCCATATTCTTTTCCTTCCATATTCTTTTCCTCCAGTCTCCTCCTCCCGGGGCCCCACAGGTGCCCATAAAGATTCCCATGGCTATACCACGGCCCTGACTAATATTGCTGACAAGTTAGTTTCAATATAATTAAAAAAGGGCCGCCATGTCCTATAAAACTGTTCCATTTTGTTGTGCACCATATTTGTGAGCTAATCTTGGGGGAGATGCTCCATCACCAGCCTACACCACCCCATAAGATCTGGTGGTTTTTCTGACGTCCAATTTAGTAAAATGTTCTGCCCTGATTTGTCTTTCCAAAATGCAGCATTTCACATTTAAAGGTCACTGTCTTTGTCACTGAGTCGCTACTTATCATGAACCACATGTAAGGATGAAATCAGTCAATACCTCAAACAGCAAAGCACAAGAGATTTTGGTATAATATTCTATTTCATATTTTATGCAGTAAGTCAATACCACAAAGATCAGCTCTATCCAAAGCTGGAGGCCAAACATTTCTAACGGGATAAAACTATCAAATAACAAACTATAAATATTTAAATAATATTTAGTATGAATACATCAGTACAAATAGGCTGAGTTGCCTGGGTTTTATAGCTAAAATTACCAAGGCTTGAATGAATTCAGCCCATCAACTGTAGTTCAATAATTCTATGTATACTGAAGTGTTATTATAGAGATAAAGGTACCAGGGTAAGTTAACATTATCTCGGACTCACCTTACAGAACTTTACTCATAGAAATGTATGTTCACAGAATCGTAACAGTGCTGAAGGATGGCATTCCACTGTTATGTCCATGCAAGCTTTCTGTAAGAACTCACCCAGCTCTATCTCTCACCCTTGTCCCTTGCAAATTCCTTGTTTAGAGATAGTAATTCTGCCTTTTGTTTTTAAATGAAGAAAGGTTGAGACAGATGCACCAATTGGTCTTTTCAGAGCTAATAAAGTAAACACAGCATGTGAGACACCATGGGTTTTCCCCCCTAAATTCAGAATAATAGAAGCAGCATGAATGGGTGGGGTCATGCTTCCACAGAACTAGGAATTTCAGTTTTTCAGTAGCAGTTGTTGCTAGGGCCTTGAAAGCTGCAGCATATCTCTCCCTTTTACTCACTCTGTTTTCTTTTGATGTTGTTCCTGCTGGAGTGAAGAATTCTATGTGAGACCATCTATCTTTCTGTATTTGGGTGTGCTCAGGGGGTGTTTATGCAACATTACTATATTTGAACAGTTACGGTTTAGTAGTTAAACAATGGATCATTCTGTTAAGTTTTCCAATAGAATACCATTTTACTGTCATGAGTACTCCATTGTAGAAGTACAATGAAAAACTTCTACAACGTCTGCCTTTGATGGCGCCATCTTAGGTACAATACCTAGGTACAAATCTTGGATACAAAAGAGGAATAAGAAGTAGTTGCATTACTTCACAGAGCTTAAGTTAGAAATAAGACATTGTTACAGGATTGACATTAGTGTCAGGTAAAAAAAATTCAAATAAACATTATATTGTAGCAGCTCAGCACAAGGCTTCTGCATGTTGTCTAACCGCCCACACAAGACCCCAGCCCAACAGCCATCCCTGTTGCACTCCAAGCGTTCAGTTTGCTCCATAACGGCACTCAGCTGTTCTCAGGTAACTTCCAGGACTGCCTCCCCTGCCCGGGACTCACTCCATTTGCACTGCTCTGGGGCTCACTGCCTGCATTAAGTCAATAGAGTTAAGTCATTCTAATTTCTTCTTTCTTTTCTCATGTTTCGAAGCAGAATGAGGCTTATGTATTGATGAGGCATGATGGTTCAGATGAGGCGATGGAGAGTTACAGATCAGCTAGGAAGAATTTAAAGAGAGAGTTAAGAAGAGCAAAGAGAGGACACGAGCAGTCTTTAGCAAATAGAATAAAGGAGAGCCCTAAAGCTTTCTATAGGTATGTGAGGAAAAGAAGGATGATTAGAGCCAGTCAAAGACAAAAGTGGGGAGTGTGGATCCTGTGGAGATCAGAGAGGTGCTAAATGAACATTTCTTATCAGTTTTCACTCAGGAAATGGAGAATATTGTAGAGAAGAATGAGGGATGAGATATTAGACTAGAAAGGATCGAGGTTAGTTTCGAACAGGTATTATCAATTCTAGAAAGAGTGAAAGTGGACAAGTCCCCTGGGCTGGGTGAGATTTATCCGAGGATTCTCTGGGAAGCTAGGGAGAAGATAGCAGAGCCCTCGGCTTTGATATTTAAGTCATCATTGATAACAGGTTTAGTACCAGAGGACTGGAGGATTGCAAATGTTGTGCCCTTGTTCAAGAAGAGCAGTAGAGATGACCCAGGTAATTATAGACTGGTGAGCCTTACTTCTGTTGTAGGAAAGGTTTTGGAAAGGATTATAAAAGATAAGATTTGTAATCATCTAGCAAGCAACAATTTGATTTCAGATAGTCAACATGGTTTCGTCAAAGGCAGATCCTGTCTCACAAACCTCATTGAATTTTTTTGAGAAGGTAACCAAGCATGTAGATGAGGGTAGGGCAGTTGATGTGGTATACATGGACTTCAGTAAAGCCTTTGATAAGGTTCTACATGGTAGGTTGTTGGAGAAAATGCTGAGGCATTGAATTGAGGATGATTAGAATTAGAAACTGGCTTTCTGAAAGAAGGCAGCGAGTGGTGTTTGATGGAAAATATTCAGCCTGGAGTCCGGCTACTAGTGGTGTGCCACAGGAATCTTTTTTGGGACCACTGCTGTTTGTCATTTTTATAAATGACTCAGACACAGGCATAGGTGGATGGATTAGTAAATTTGCAGGCGACACTAAAGTCGGTGGAGTAGTGGACAGTTTGGAAGAATGTTACAGGTTGCAGGGGAACTTGGATAAACTGCAGAACTGGGCTGAGAGGTGGCAAGTGGAGTTCAATGCAGCTAAATGTGAGGTGATGCACTTTGGGAAGAATAACAGGAAGGCAGAGTACTGGAAAGATTCTTGGTAGTGTGGATGTGCAGAGGGATGTTGGAGTCCATGTAGACCCCCCAATAGTCAGAGGGAAATTGAGAAACAAACTTGTAAGGAGACCCCAGCTATCTGTAAGAAAAATAGAGTGGTGATAATAGGGGATTTTAACTTTCCAAACATAGACTGGGACTGCCATAGTGTTAAGGGTTTAGATGGAGAGGAATTTGTTAAGAGTGTACAAGACAATTTTCTGATTCTTTATGTGGATGTACCTACTCGAGAAGGTGCAAAACTTGACTTACTCATGGGAAATAAGGCAGGGCAGGTGACTGAGGTGTCAGTGGGGGAGCACTTTGGGGCCAGTGACCATACTTCTATTAAATTTAAAATAATGATGGAAAAGGATAGACCAGATCTAAAAGTTGAAGTTCTAAATTGGAGAAAGGCCAATTTTGACGGAATTAGGCAAGAATTTTCAAAAGCTGATTGGAGGCAGATGTTTGTAGGTAAAGGGATGGCTGGAAAATGGGAAGCCTTCAGAAATGAGATAACGAGAATCCAGAGAAAGTATATTCCTGTTAGGGTCAAAGGAAAGGTTGATAGGTATAGGGAATGCTGGATGACGAAAGAAATTGAGGGGTTGGTGAAGAAAAAGAAGGAAGCATATGTAAGGTATAAACAGGATAGATCGAGTCAATCCTTAGAAGAGTGTAAAGGAGGTAGGAGTATACTTAAGAGGGAAATCAGGAGGGCAAAAAGGGGACATTAGAAAACTTTGGCAAATAGAATTAAGGAGAATCCAAAGAGATTTTACAAATACATTAAGGACAAAAGCGTAACTAGGGAGAGAATAGGGCCCCTCAAAGATCAGCAAGGTAGCCTTTGTGTGGAGCCGCAAAAAAATGGGGCAGATACTAAATGAGAATTTTGCATCAGTATTTACTGTGCAAAAGGATATGGAAGATATAGACTCTAGGGAAATAGATGGTGACACCGTGCAAAATGTCCATATTACAGAGGAGGATGTGCTGGATGTCTTGAAACGGTTAAAAAGTGGGCAAGTTGTTGAAGGGAATCCTGAGGGACAGGATGTACATGTATTTGGAAAGGCAAGGACTAATTAAGGATAGTCAACATGGTTTTGTGGGAAATCATGTCTCACAAACTTGATTGAGTTTTTTGAAGAAGTAGCAAAGAGGATTGATGAGGGCAGAGCCGTAGATGTGATCTATATGGACTTCGGTAAGGTGTTCAACAAGGTTCCTCATGGAGACTGATTAGCAAGGTTAGATCTCACGGAATAAAGGGAGAACTAGTCATTTGGTTACAGAACTGGCCCAAAGTTATAAGACAGAAGTGGTGTGGAGGGTTGTTTTTCAGACTGGAGGCCTGTGACCAGTCGAGCGCCACAAGGATCAGTGCTGCGTCCTCTACTTTTTGTCATTTACATAAATGATTTGGATACGAGCATAAGAGGTATAGTTAGTAAGTTTGCAGATGACACCAAAATTGGAGGTGTAGTGGACAGCGAAAAGGATTACCTCAGATTACAACAGGACCTTGATCAAATGGGCCAATGGGCTGAGAAGTGGCAGATGGAGCTTAATTCAGATAAATGTGAGGTGCTGCATTTTGGGAAAGCAAATCTTAGCAGGACTTATACACTTAATGGTAAGGTCCTCGGGAGTGTTGCTGAACAAGGAGATCTTGGAGTGCAGGTTCATAGCTCCTTGAAAGTGGAGTTGTAGGTAGATAGGATAGTAAAGAAGACGTTTGGTATGCTTTCCTTTATTGGTCAGAGTATTGAGTACAGGAGTTGGAAGGTCACGTTGCGGCTGTACAGGACATTGGTTAGGCCACTGCTGGAATATTGCATGCAATTCTGGTCTCCTTCCTATTGGAAAGATGTTGAGAAACTTGAAAGGTTCAGAAAAGATTTACAAGGATGTTGCCAGGGTTGGAGGATTTGAGCTACAGGGAGAAGCTGAACAGGCTGGGGCTGTTTTCCCTGGAGCGTCGGAGGTTGAGGGGTGACCTTATAGAGGTTTACAAAATTATGAGGGGCATGGATAGGGTAAATAGGCAAAGTCTTTTTCTTGGGGTCGGGAAGTCCAGAACTCGAGGGCATAGGTTTAGGGTGAGAGGGGAAAGATATAAAAGAGACCTAAGGGGCAACTTTTTCATTCAGAGGGTGGTACGTGTATGGAATGAGCTGCCAGAAGAAGTGGTGGAGGTTGGTACAATTACAACATTTAAAAGGCATCTGGATGGGTATATGAATTGGAAGGGCTTGGAGGGATATGGGCCGGGTGCTGGCAGGTGGGACTAGATTGGGTTGGAATATCTGGTCGGCATGTACGGGTTGGACTGAAAGGTCTGTTTCCATGCTGTACATCTCTATGACTCTATGTCTATGACTATGTACATAGATCCCAGAACGTTGCCACTCAGGTGGATAGTGCTGTTAAGAAGGCATATAGTGTGTTAGGTTTCATTCGTAAAGGGATTGAGTTCCGGAGCAGCAATATCATGCTGCAATTATACAAAATGCTGGTGCAGCCACACTTGGAATATTGTATACAGTTCTGATCCCCATACTTCAGAAAGGATGTGGAAGCATTGGAAAAAGTGCAGAGGAAATTTACCAGGATGTTGCCTGTCTGGAGGGAAGGTCTTAAGTGGAAAGGCTGAGAGACTTGAGTCTGTTCTTATTGGAAAGAAGAAGGCTAAGAGGGGATTTGATAGAGACATACAAGATTAGATTAGATTAGAATACTTACAGTGTGGAAACAGGCCCTTCAGCCCAATAAGTTCACACCAACCCTCCGAAGAGCAACTCACCCAGACCGATTCCCCTACATTTACCCCTTCACCTAACACTATGGGCAATTTAGCATGGCCAATTCACCTAACCTGCACATTATGTTTTGGACTGATCAGAGGATTAGATAGGGTAGACAGTGAAAGTCTTTTTCCTAGGATGATGACATCAGCTTGTACAAGGGGGCATAACTACAAATTGAGGGGTGATAGATGTAAGACAGATGTCAGAGGCGGCAGTTCTTTACGCAGAGAGTAGTAAGGGCATGGAATGCCCTACCTGCTAAGGTAGTCAACTCAGCCACATTAGGGAGATTTAAACAGTCCTTAGATAAGCACATGGATGATGATGGGATAGTGTAGGGGGACGAGCTGAGAATAGTTCACAGGTCGGTGCAACATTGAGGGCTGAAGGGCCTGTTCTGCACTGTATTGTTCTATGTTCTATGTTCTATGTTCTTCCTCATGCAATGGGCAAGGATATTATACAGTCTCTTCCCATGTTCCCCAAGAGAGGGCACATTTGGCAGCCCCAAAAGCAGAATTACTGAATCCATGTTAATTTCAATCCCCAGAATGTCCTTTAACTCCCTTACTATAGTACTCCAATATCTTTGGATCTTGCAACATGACCAATAACAATGTGTGAGAGCACCTGTATTAATTTTACATTTGGGACATTCTGGTGACACTCCTCTCTTAAACTTAGCTAGCCTTTCTGGTGCCACATGAGCCCTGTATAAGGTCTTCAATTGCAAAGCTTGTGCTCTGTTACATACTGAAATTTTCCTTACATTCTCCCAGATATCTTCCCATATCTCCGGTGAAATGTCCTGTCCTAACTCTTGGTTCCACGTCTTACAGAATTCTTCCATATCCTCCCAGAGCACTGTAAATGACATAACGTACTGAGTGAAAGAGTACCCTTTTCTCCACATCTGATTTATAACATTGGGCCAGGAGTGTGGGCTTCCTCTGTGTATAGTCCCTTATCTGGAAGTACCAGAAAAGATCCTTATTGGACAATCCATATTTCTAACTTAACTGACTGAATGACACCAGGTCTTCTCCCTCGAACAAATCTCCCAAACATAGAATTAGTTTGTTCTCCCATGTCTTAAAGCCGAAGTCCATTGCCACAGGTTTAAATCCTTGGGCTCCTACCAATGGAGTAAATGGCTCTGATCTTGCCTCATTATCATCCTCACCTTTATGTATTCAAAATAATTGGACTATTGTATTGCTGGGTCACGGAATTCATCTTGTCCATAAATAATAAATTAATTAGAGGACATTTCGATTGTGAGGCTTCAATATCAAGCCATATTGAATCTGAATTCCCCCATACCCAGTCACCAACATATGTTAACAAAGCACTTATTTCTTCAAATCCAGAAGATCCATCCCTCCCTCAGCTTGCGAAACTTGTAATTTAGTGAATTTAATTTGAGGATGCCTTTCGCACCAAATAAAGGACCCTAGCCAACCATTAATCCTCCTTGGTACTTGTCTAGAAAACAGTAATGGGAGCATTTTCAGGGGGTACAGCAGTCAGGGAAGGGCATTCATCTTAATCAGAGCTATTCAGCCAGACCATGATAATGGTAACCCCTCCCACTGCTGCAAATCCTGTTTTATCCTCTCTAGTAATTGTACAAAGTTAGCTTTATACAGCAGGTGGAAGGAAGGGGTAATAAAAATTCCCAAATACAGAAAACCTTTTGGTAACCACCAAAATGGGAATTGCATTTTATCCTTCGAGTTAGGCATCTCCACTAATCCCCCTACCAGTACAGTTTCCGATTTTGTGAAATTGACCCTATAACCGGAAAACCTACCAAATGAATTAATTGTTTGGATCAGCCGGGGAATAGACTTCTCCAGATCGGCCAAGAATAAAAGACGTCATCAGCATATAAGGTCATCTTATACTCCCCCATTCCCACCTTTGGCGCTACTATTTCAGGATCCCTCCTGATAGCTTCGGCTAACAGTTCAATCACTAAGGTAAATAGCAGCGGTGATAAAGGACACCCCTATTGACTACCTCTTCTAATATTAAAATTATTTGACTTAATACCATTTGTAATAACAGCCGCCTTAGGATCCTTATACAGTACTGCTACCCATCTGGCAAACCGAAACACTCTAAAACCTCAAATAGATACGGCCATTCTATCCGATCAAAGGCTTTTGCTGCATCTAAGGAGACCACCAACCCTGGAATCAATCTTGGCTGACACACCTGTATTCAGTACTCTCCTAATATTGTTAGAGGAACTGCGGCCCTTAACAAAACCTGTTAAGTCTTCTTATATAATATGGGGCAAAACCTTCTCCAACCTCAGAGCCAACATCTTCGATAAAAGTTTGAAATCTATGTTCAGTAGCGAGATGGGTCTATATGAAGTATATTCTTCGGGGTCCTTCCCTTTCTTTAAAATAAGGGAGATATTAGCTTCCCTAAGAGTAGACGGCAGACAATCCTGTGTATAAGAGTATTTGTACATCCCCAGAAGTGATTCCACTAATATGTTTTTGAATTCCTTATAAAATTCAGTTGGGAATCCATCTGGCCCTGGCGCTTTGCCACCTTGGAGATGTCTTATTGCTTCCTACACTTCCTGTACTGTTAGAGGCTCATTCAAAAGGGAAGCCTGCTCCTTACTCACATTGGGGAGGTCCAGATTTTCAAAGAACGACTGCATTCCCATTGTACTGTGTTCGCCCCCCCCCTCCGACCGATATAACTCTTCAAAGTATTCCCTCAACCTAACATTGATCTTTTTTGAATCACAGGTAATCTTGCCAGTCTTCTCCCTAACAGAGGTAATAGATTGGGAGGCTTATTTCCTCCTAGCTAAATAAGCCAGATATTTATCAGGCTTATCTCCAAATTCGAAAAGTCTTTGTTTGGCAAAGGAGACCTCTTTTTTAGCCACTTGTGTGTGTATTGATTCGAGGGCAGCCCGGAGAGCTGTGACCCGCTGAAATTTAACCAATGATGGTTTATTATAATATATTTTCTCAGCTACCTTCAATCGGGCCTCCAGCAACTCCTGCTACTCCTCCCTCTGCCTCTTTCTAGTCGCCGAATATGAAATAATCAGACCTCATAAATGTGCCTTAGTGGTCTCCCAAAGTATTGCCAGACTACTAGCCGTACCTGAATTAATGTCCCAAAAGATCCTGAATTCCCTTGTAATATATTCAATAAATTCACCATCCCCTAACAAAAATGAATCCATGCGCCAGTGACTTGCATTTGCTCCACTGCCCTTGGCTTTAATATCTAAGTATACCGGTGCATGATTCGAAACAGCTATATTCCCTATTTTATATGCAAATATTCAGTCCAGACAATGAAATGGCACAAAAAACATATCAATTCGCATGACATTTGTGTGGGTTGGAATAGAACGTGAAATCTCTTCCGTTAGGATGGAGATACCTCCACACATCCACTAGTCCCAACTCACCACAAATGTCCACCAACTGTTTAGACTGCACTGGCGTACCTGCCAGGCCCTTTGGCACCCTGTCAATCTCTGGATCTATTAGGCGATTAAAATCTCCTCCAATAATCATATGATAAGCTCAAACATTCATTAATTTAGCCACTGCATCAATTAGGGATTTAAGAGGGTGCACCGGAGGACTATATACATTCAGAACACCGTATTCTTCTCCATGTATTAGGGCTTTCAAAATAATAAACCTTCCATGATCATTCTTAATCTGCTCCATTACTTGGAAGAGGAGGTTCCTTCTTATCAGTATAGCTACCCCTCTACTCTTAGAACTGAAGGATGTAAAAAACCTTGTCATAACCCCTCTGCTGTAGTTTCATATGTTCCTTGTCAGTTTAGGTGAGTCTCTTGCAGCAGGGCAATATCCACCCTTTCCTTCCTGAGGCTCGACAAGACCTTCTTTCTTTTAACAGGAGAATGACTTCCTTTTATATTCCAGGTGCACCACCTGAACAAATCACTAGCCATGGTCACCTAGAACAGCCCGTGGTTTCCCAGGAGGAGGGAGCTTATCTGAGGCGTTAAGAGTTACAAATGGACTAACTCTATGAAATCTAAGAACTATTCCTACAGAAACAACTACATCAAAAAAAATACGCCATTTAACTGAAACAAATACCCAAATAATCCCCCATTCACTCAGGATCTTCCCCCTGCCTGAAGGGGGCACCCCTCCCAATCACTATTATCATCTCTTAACTCCGTCGAACTGAGGCTGTGCCCTAGCTCCAGCCAATTCACAAATAATAAAGACTTGTTACTTACGTTCTGAAACAGTGGATACACATTACCCTTCCACACATCTTAGCCACAAATATAGTCACCCCAAATGCAAAATCAAAGCAACAGCATTAAACAGAAGGATCCTAGATATTACCCAGCCGACCGATATATAAAATAGTTCCAATTTAACAAATTTACAACAAAGCCATACATGAACAACCAATAATCACAAAAAAAGGGGAAGAGGGCAATTGGGAAAAGGAAATAGAAAGGGGGGTAATTTGAAAAAAGACCCCAACCAATGTTCGCAATAATGCCCTCTCCCCCACCCCATCCCAACTCAGGTCCTTCATTTCAGAGATTTCACAAAGTCTTTCGCCTTTTCAGCAGAGTCAAAGTTATATACTGTTCCCCCACGGGCGACACGCAACACGCTCGGGTACCTCATGGAGTATTGGGTGTTTAAGTTCCTTAATTCTTTTTTAACATCATCAAATGTTCGTCTCCTCTTGACCAGGGCTCCTGAAAAATCTTGAAAAAATATTATCTTTGAAGCTTTATATATTAAGACTTGTGAGTTCTTTCCAAATTTTCTTGCTGCTTCAATATTAACTGTTTTTCTTTATAATACAGGAGCTGCACAGGACCACATGGGGGTGCTGTTCCAGTCTGGACTTGCATGTTGTGATCCAGTGGGCCTGCTCCACACTTACCAGGCCCAACTCCAACTCCAACTGTAACTGCAGGAACTTCAAGAGTTATCCCTGCAGGAAGCCAACAAGGTCTTTGCCTTCTTCACGTTCTGGGAGGCCCACGATCCATAAGTTTTTTCATCTATTTTTATTTTCTAGATTATCAACTCGATCCTGAAGGACCCAAACCTGGTCTTCTAGTGTTTGAGTCCTTTGTTGCTAGACCTCTGCCATGGTCTCCGATGCCACAGTCCATTCCTCCACTGCCTCCAGTCTTCGTTCCAGAAGCTACATTTCCTGCTCATGTTTTTTTTTAACATGGCAGGAAGTGGCTCTACTGTTGCTTGAATCCACTCTCGGAGTTTAGTAGGTACTGCTGTCCTGCTGGATCCAGAGGGGCCATCTTGGGAGACTGAGTACTGGCTGCAGGCACCCCTGATGCAGTAGGGGAGTGCCCTGTCTGCTGTCTTCCTTTAGGCCCCTTTCCTTTCCTTCTTCCTGGCCTGAAGGTGTCTCAGGTGATTTCAGCAGCTCAAAATAATCAGTAAGTTTAAATTAATACTTTTTCCTCCTTGGGGTGGTTGAAAAGTGGGGTAAAGGTCCACTTTGCCCATGGGTATGGCAGAGAGCCCAGTACAGCAGACCACTCAGACTGCCGCCATCTTGGATCCCCTGAAAAAGTCATGGTTAATGGATCTGATACTATACATGGTCAAACTGGGAACTAAATTTTCAAAAGGGCAGGCAGGAAAGAAAATGTGCTGGGGAGCTTTGTTGGTACAGAATGGTACACTCACAAGAAGTGAACTTGGAGCAGAAGGTGTCAAATCAAAATGTGAAGAGGTGAGAAAGAACAAGGAGAAGAAAACACCAGTAGGAATAGTCCATAGACCCCTGAACAATAACTATAGAGTAAGACAGAGAGTAAATCATCCGATGATGAGATTATATTAAAAAAGCAGAACATCAACTTTTTGTGACTTTATTCTTCAGGTGATTGGGAAAATCAAATAAGCAGAGGTAGCCACAATAAAAATTCATAGAACACATTTGGGACAGTTTCCTAACTCAATATGTTGTGGATCCAACCAGAAAACAGGTGATTTTGGAGTGAGTGATTTGTAATGACATACGTTTAACAAATGATCTCAGAGCAAAAGATCTCCCAGAAATCAGTGACCATGACATGGTGGAATTTAATGTTTACTCTGAGAGGGAAAAACTTGTGTTAGAAACAACTGTGCTAAATTTAAATAAGGGTAATTACAATAGAGTAAGGGCACAGCTACCTGGAAAGGTTCAGCAGCAAAGAAAGTTGAGAAATAATAGCAGATTTTTAAGAAAAGATATATCCCAATGAGAAACAAGAATTCTAGGAGGTGGGTAAGCCAACCACAGTTAACCTGAGAAGTTAAGGATAGCATCGAACTGAAAGAAAAAAAACATGCAATCTGGCAAAAATGGGTGGCAAGCCAGAGTCATAGGGACATAGAGATGTACAGTATGGAAACAGACCCTTCAGTCCAACGTGTCCATGCCGACCAGATATCCCAACCCAATCTTCTCCCACCTGCCATCACCTGGCCCATATCCCTCCAAACCCTTCCTATTCATATACCCATCCAAATGCCTTTTAAATGTTGCAATTATACTAACCTCCACCATTTCCTCTGGCAGCTCATTCCATACATGTACCAGGGAATGGGAAAATTTTAAAAACCAGCAAAAGATTACCAAAAAATATAAGAAGGGGGAAAGTAAAATTTGATGGTATTCTTCAAGTACTATCAAGATGTATAGAAATAGTTTAAGTATATAAAAAGGAAAAGAGACAAAAGTGAACATAGGACCCTTACAGAATGAGTCGAAGAGTGTAGGGCTGGAAAAGCACAGCCAGTCAGCCAATAGCCAAGGAGCAGGAGAGTCAACATTTTGAACATAAGCTCTTCATCAGGAATTGGGGAGTGGCCCAAAGGGGCTAAGCGATAAATAGGGAGTAGGGCTGGGGAAGGTAACTGGGAATGTAATAGGTAGATGAAGGTAGAGGTGAAGGTGATAGGTCAGAGAGGGTAGAGAGGATAGTTGGGAAGGAAGATGGACAGTAGGACAGTTCAAGAGGGCGGTGCCGAATTAGAACGTTGGATCTGGGATAAGGTGGGGGGAGAAGAAATGGGGAAACTAGTGAAACCACATTGACCCCGTGTGTTTGGAGGGTCCCAAGGTGGAAGATGAAGCGTTCTTCCTCCACGTGTCAGGTGGCTAGAGTTTGGCAGTGGAGAAGTCCCAGGACTTACATGTCCTTAGTGGAGTGGGAGGTCGAGTTAACGTGTTTGGCCACAGGGCGATGGGGTTGTTAATGTGTGTGTCCCAGAGATGTTTTCTGAAATGTTCCGTAAGTTGGTGTCCTGTTTCCCCGGTGTAGAGGAGACCCACATTGAAATCAACGGATAGAGTAGATGACATGTGCGGAAGTACAGGTAAATCTCTGTCGGATGTGGAAGGATCCTTTAAGGCCTTGGACGGAGGTGAGAGGGGAGCTTAGGGGACAGGTTCTGCACTTCTTGCGGTGGCAAGAGAAGGTGCTGGGAGTGGGGTGTAGATTATGAAGGACATAATAGCAGAGCATTTAGAAATAACATAGTGAAGCAAAGTCAACATGGCTCCATGAAGAGATAATTATGCCTGAGAAATTCATTATAATGGGCAATTTAGCATGGCCAATTCACCAAACCTGCACATGTTTGGATTGTGGAAGGAAACTGGAGCACCCAGAAGGAATCCATGCAGGCACAGGAAGAATGTGCAAACTTCACAGAGACATTCACCCGAGGCTAGAATCGAACCTACGTCCCTGGCACTGTGAGACTAATAGAAGTCAGAGAATTGCGATTAAGGATGGCAACTTGTGGAGTGTCACAGGGATCAGTGCTGGGACCAAAATTATTAATGACTTGAATTAAGGACTAACTCAATATTATGTATATGGGGAAAGACTGCAAAAAGCTGCAGAATGGAGGCATTTGGGAGTCATAGAGTCTTAGAGATGTACAGCAGAGAAACAGACCCTTCAGTCCAACGCATCCAATCCGATCAGATATCCTAAATTAATCGAGTCCTATTTGCCAGGATTAGGCCCATATTCCTCTAAACTCTTTCTATTCACATATCCCTCCAGATGCCTTTTAAATGTTCTAATTGTACCAGCCTCCACCACTTCCTCTGGCAGCTCATTCCACACACAGATCACCCTTTGCATGAAAATGTTACCCCTTCGATACCTTTTAAATCTTTCCCTCTCACCTTAAACCTATGCCCTCTAGTTTTGGACTCCCCCAACCCAGGGGAAAAAAATTTGTCCATTTACCCTATTCATGCTCTTCATGAGTTTATAAACCTCGATAAGGTCACCCTTCAGCCTCCGATGCTCCAGGGAAAACAGCCCCAGCCTATTCAGCCTCTCCCTATACCTCAAAGCCTCCAATCCTGCAACATCTTTGTAAATCTTTTTTGAATTTCACAACATCCTTCCTATATCAGGGAGATCAGAATTGCACACAATATTCCAAAGGTGGCCTAACCAATGTCCTGTACAGCCGCAACATGACCTCCCAACTCCTGTACTCAATGCTTTGACCAATAAAGGAAAGCATACTAAATGCCTTCTTCACTATCCTATCTACCTGCGACTCCACTTTCAAGGAACTATGAACCTGCACTCCAAGGTCTCTTTGTTCAGCAACACTCCCCAGGTCCTTACCATTAAGTGTATAAGTCCTGCCCTGATTTGCCTTTCCAAAATGCAGCACTTCACATTTATCGAAATTGAACTCCATCTGCCAATCCTCGGTCCATTTGCCCACCTGATCAAGATCCTATTGTACATTTTCGCTGTCCAGTACACCTGCAATTATGGTGTCATCTGCAAACTTACTAACTAGATCTCTTATGTTCATATCCAAATCATTTATATAAATGACGAAAAGCAGTGGACCGAGCACCTATCCTTGTGGCACACCACTGGTCACAGGCCTCTAGTCTGAAAAGCAACCCTCCACCACCATCCTCTGTCTTCTGCCTTTGAGCCAGTTCTGTATCCAAATGGCTACTTCACCCTGTATTCCATGTGATCTAACCTGGCTAACCAGACTACCATGAGGGACCTTGTTGAACACCTTACTGAAGTCCATATAGATCACATCCACCACTCTGCCCTCATCAATCCTCTTTGTTACTTCTTCAAAAAACTCAATCAAGTTAGCAAAACATAATTTCCCAAACACAAAGCCATGTTTTCTGTCCAAATACATGTACATCCTGTCCCTTAGGATTACCTCCAACAACTTGCCCACCACCAACATCAGGCTCACTGGTCTATAGTTCCCTGGCTTTTCCTTACAATCTTTCTTAAATAGTGGCACAATGTTAGCCAACCTCCAGCCTTCCAGCACCTCACCTGTGACTATCGATGATACAAATACCTCAGCAAGGGGGTCAGCAATCACTTTCCTTGTTTCCCGCAGAATTCATCGGTACTCCTAATCAGGTCCTGGAGATTCATCCACCTTTGTGTGTTTTGAGACATCCAGCACCTCTTCCTCTGTAATGTGGACATTTTTCAAGATATCACCACCTATATCCACACATTTCTATATCTTCCATGTCCTTCTCCTTATTAAACACTGATTCAAAATACTCATTTAGTATCTTCCCCACCCCCATCTCCTGCTGTTCCAGACATAGGCTGCACTGTTGAAGGGTCCTATTCTCTAGGAGAAAGTGAGGACTGCAGATGCTGGAGATTAGAGCTTAAAAATGTGTTGCTGGAAAAGCGCAGCAGGTCAGGCAGCATCGAAGAAGCAGGAGAATCGATGTTTCCTGAAGAAGGGCTTATGCCCGAAACGTCAATTCTCCTGCTTCTTTGATGGGTCCAATTCTCTCCCTAGTTACCCTTTTGTCCTTCATGTATATATAAAATCACTTTCGATTCTCCTTAATCCTATTTGCCAAAGATATCTCATTTCCCCTTTTTGCCCTCCTGATTTCCCTCTTAAGTATAGTCTTTATACTCTTCTAAGGATTCACTCAATCTCTGCTCTTTATATTTGACATTTGCTTGCTTCTTTTTCTTAACCAAACCCTCAATTTCTTTAGTCATCCAGCATTTTCTACACCTACCAGCCTTGCCTTTCACCCTAACAGGAACATACTGTCTCTGGACTTCCATTATCTCATTATTGAAGGCTTCCCATTTTCCAGCCATCCCTTTACCTGTGAATATCTGCACCCAATCAACTTTTGAAAGTTCTTGCCTAATACCATCAAAATTAGCCTTCCTCCAATTTCGATCTTTAACTTTTATATTCTGTCTATCCTTTTCCATCACTACTTCAGAATTAATAGAATTATGGTCACTGGCCCCAAAGTGCTCACCCACTGACTCCTGTCACTTGCCCTGCCTTATTTCCCAAGAGCAGGTCAAGTTTTGCACCTTCTCTAGTAGGTACATCCACGTATTGAATCAGAAAGGTTTCCTGTATACACTTAAGAAATTCTTCTCCATCTAAATCCTTAACACTATGGCAGTCCCAGTCTATGTTTAGAAAGTTAAAATCCCCAACCATAACCACCCTATTATTCTTACAAATAACTGAGATCTCCTTACAAATGTGTTTCTCCATTCCCTGCTGACTATTGGGGGGTTACAGCACAATCCCAATAAGGTGACCATATCTTTCTTATTTCTGAATTTCACCCAAATACCTTCCCTGGACGTATTCCCAGGAATATCCTCGCTATGTACAGCCATAATGTTATCCCTTATTAAAAATGCCACTCCCCCTCCTCTCTTGACCCCCCCTGCCCCCCCTCCACTTTCTATCCTTCCTGTAGCATTTGTATTCTGGAACATTAAGCTGCCAGTCCTGTCCATCCCTGAGCCATGTTTCTGTAATTGCTATGATATCCCAGTCCCATGTTCCTAACCATGCCCTGAGATAATCTGCCTTCCTTATTAGGCCCCTTGCATTGAAATAAATGCAATTTAATTTGCCTAATTCTCTGCTTTGTTTTTGCGTCTCCTGACTGTTTGATTTACTCCTTTCCCCCAATCCTCTGCCCCCCCCACCCCCACCTCTCCCACCACCCCCACCAAATTACAAGTTTAAATTTTCCCAAGCAGCTCTGCCAGTATATTAGATGCAATCCATCCTTCTTGTACAGGTCACTTCTACCCCAGAAGAGATTCCAATGATCCAAAAATATGAACCTTTCTCTCCTGCACACCAGCTCCTCAGCCACGCATTCATCTGCTCTATCCTCTTATTCCTACCCTCAGGAGCTCGCAGAGTAACCTGGATATTACTACCCTCAAGAACCTCCTTTTTAAATTCCTGCCTCACATCCTATATTCTCCCTTCAGAATCTCATCCTTTTCCTTTTCCTTTTCCATGTCATTAGCTCCAATGTGTACAACGGCCTCCTGCTGGTCCCACTCCCCTTTAAGAACGTTCCGCACTGTCTCCAAGAAATCCTTGACCCTGGCACCAGGGAGGCAACACAGCGCTCTGACTTCTTGCTGTTGGCCGCAGAAATGTCTGTCTGTGCCTCTGACTAGAGAGTCCCCTCTCACAATCAATCGCTTGGAACCTGACATGTCCCTCATTGCATTAGAGCCAGTCTCAGTACCAGGAATGTGGCTGTTTGTCCTACATTCCCCTGAGAGTCCATTACCTCCTACATTTCCCAAAACAGCATACTCGTCTGAGAGGGGGATAGCCACAGGAAACCCCTGCACTACCTGTCTGCCTCTCCTATCTTTCCTGGCAGTAACCCATCTATCTGACTATATCTGCAGTTTTTCTCCCTTCCTATTACTGCCATCCATCACATCCTCTAGCTCCTGTAAGTTCCTTTTGCCTCTAACTGCTGCTCCAACCAATCAATGCGATCTGATAGGTTTTGCAACTAAACACACTTACTGCAGACATAATCATTGGTAACATGCAAATTCTTCCTAATCTCCCACATCCGAAAGGAAGAGCACATCACTGTACTAAAGGCCTCCTTTAGCATAGTCTTACCGCTCTTAAAAAAAACTGCTCCAGGCTAACTTAGTACCTATGTTTTGTATTTTTACATTTTAATCAGATGCTGATCTCAATAAAACATGTAACCAAAAAGAACTCACTCTACTCACTATTTAAAAAAGGCAGTAAGGTTACACTTAAAATCCATGTAGTTATCGGTTCCTGTGCTGTGAGCTCTTCCACACAGGTTCCTCTAAGGTCATCTGTAAATTTCGCTGTTTGTTAATTGTTCTTAGACACACACTAATGTCCAGAAACACTCAAACTCAAACAGCAAAGGCAGTAGCTGTTCAGATTCACTGCTGTGTCAGAAGGCCATATAAGTTTTTCTCTCTCTCTCCCTCTCGCTCTCTCTGACCATGTAGCCTTTGTTCTCTTCCTCCTTCCTCCATTATTTTGATTTTCTTTCCCTTAACTTTCCAAAGCAATGAAACAGCTTATAAAACAGTAATTACTGCTCCTGGAATTCGAGGCAATCACTTTCAACACCTAAAATACCTCAAAAAAGGAGCAACTCTTATAGCCACATTTTTCTTCCATCCTCCATTTTGGATTACCCTTGCACGTAAATTGCAAAAAGCTAACATCCAACTTCAGCAGGTAATAATGAAGGTTTTAAAAAAAAGTTGGCCTTTATTTTGAGGCAATGAGTATATAAGTAGGGAAGTCTTGCTGAACCTATACAATGCACTAGTTAGACTGCACATGGTATACTGTGAACAGTTTGGTCTCTTTTCTAAGGAAAGATACCCAGTCATTGGATGCAATCGAGAGACGATTCACTAGTTTAATTCCAGGTATGAAGTGATAGTCTTATGAGGAGTGGCTGAGTACTTTGTGTTTGTTTGCATTGGAGTCAAGAAGAATGGGACTCAACTTTATTAGAAAATGCAAGATGCTTAGGAGACTTAACAGGAGTAGGTGTAGACGGGTTATTGCACCTTGTGGAAGAGTCTCGGACCAGAGGGCATACTCTCAAAGTAAACGGTCATTCATTTAAGGTAGAACTGAGGAGGAATTTCTTGTCTCAGATGGTAGTGATTCTGTGGAAGTCTTTAACATGGACAACTGTTGAGGCTGATTTGTTATGTATATTCAAGGCTGAAATAACAGATTTTTTAATCTATATTGGAATAAAAGGTGACTGAAAAAGATGGGAAAGTGGTTTTAAGGATTATCAGATTAACTCCGATCTGACTGAATGATGGAACAGGCTCAATGGCCTACATCTGCTCCCCTATCTTATGGTTGTATGGTTCACAAAATATTTGGAGAGACAGATAGCACAATAGGTGAAGTCAGAGAGAAAATGTAATGACGTGTAAGCCAGGGTGACATCACATGTATCTGAATACAGAGAGTACAGTAATTAAGACTCTGGACTACGGTATAGATTGCAATGTGGAAATGGGGTGTTGTGGTGATAACAGAGCCTGGCTTAAGTATGGATAAGACTGGATGATAAATATTCCTGAATATAAGGTGTTCAGAAAAGATAAAAATGGAAGAAAGGGTGAATGGTGGCGGTATTAGTTAAACAGAGCAATTCTATGCTGTAAAATTGGATTTCCTATGGATTCAATGGCAGAATCAATTTGCCAGAGCTAAGCAATGGAAAGGGCATAGTTACATTGGTGATATCTGTGGACCATCAACAAGCGGGAAGAATGTAGAGAAACAAATCTGCAGGGAAATTACAGACAGGTGTCAACATTATACAGCAGTAGTAATGGGGGACTTTAATTACACATAAACTGTGGCAGAATCTTACAGAATCTTTCAGATACCTGAACAACATTGGCAATGGCACAACTTGTAGCAGAATTGTGCGAGAATTCAAGCAGGGTCCATTTCAAATTAGATACAACTCACTGCATCTTTTATGCATCTACTGAGCAATGTGTCAAGTGGCAGGAGGCAGTGCCCTATGAAGGCGTTCTTTGCTTAACCACCTTTCAATGGCGCATCACGTCATTAATGTGCAGTCGGCTATGTTTCCAATGGGCTGCACAGTCTAGTCATTGAGAATTCTCAAAAGAGTGGATGGATCCAGCTCGCTGCTGGCTGTAAAGAGCCTCCATGCTGCCCAGCATGGAATAGTGCGTGTAGCAAGCAAACAGCCATGTCTCAAAGTCTCAGGGAAGTATCCCTCCCTGAAGTCCACCCATCAG
The DNA here is from genome assembly GCF_020745735.1 of Hemiscyllium ocellatum. NCBI lineage: Eukaryota > Metazoa > Chordata > Chondrichthyes > Orectolobiformes > Hemiscylliidae > Hemiscyllium > Hemiscyllium ocellatum. The sequence continues at coordinate 87,211,543 of NC_083408.1, forward strand.
TATGACTGTCTTGCACAGTAAGTCAAATAAGAAACCTTTGATACCAGTCCAGGGTATTGAACATATCAGGCATCTGTTTGGGATGTTTTCAGTCTGCAGTCTGGGGAATGAGTCCCAGTCAGTCCTGTGACTCCATAGTGGCCAGTCCAGAGGGTAGAGGGGGGATGTACAGTTAGGGATCTCATTGGTTCTTGTCTAGGGCTGTCTGATTTAGGTCATTCAAAGGCATGAGGCATGGACAGCCTGTCCTGTTTGTCCACACAAACAAAGGGGAAAAGGTGTGGGCAGGTCAAGGGATGCTGCTGCTGTGGGACTCAGGAACCTATTCACAGAGATTAGGTCTGCAGGCTGGAGGAAAGGGCAATGATGATTGTAACGGGAGGCAACTGTTTTGTAAGATGAGATTATTCCAAAGCATAGTTGGATATGGATCACATGTTGGTGGGGGGGGAGTGGATGTTGTTGGAGGTCATCATCTTAAGGTCAGGAACACTCTGGCTTCAAGCAGGTTGGGGGAAGACAGAGTACAGGGTACAACCACTCTTGGCATGGTCACCTTATATGCCAGGGGCTGTCAGAAACATGGAGAGGTACAGACTTCATGGGTATAGGTGGATCAGGTGGGGACTTGGGAGATACACCTTTCACCCTGTTGTCATGCCTTCAGTCCTAAGGGCCAGTGCCTGGGGAAATGGAGTGTAGGTGTATGTTCCTTTCCATTAGACCCTGAAGTGCTGAACTTGGCTCTCCATTACAGCCACCAACCTGTCCTTGGAGGGAGCCAGGTGGTCACATGCTTGGGACAGCAGGGTCCCTATAGCATTCTACTACACATATACTCCTTCATTGCCACCCATTACCTGTCTGCTGCTGCTGTTCTTCAATGTGAACAAAATCCCTGATTGGGGGCTGTGCAGGTGCATGGTCTGTGTTCCTTCCTCAGACAACTCGAGAGTTGTTGCTGTGAGGTGCTCACAGACTGTGCCCCTAAACTTTCTGAGCCTTACATTCCCACTGAGGTGACTGTCTGAGCAGGATGGTGTACCGGAGGCAGACTTGCACATGCTTCTTCTGAAGCCTCAATAGAGTCTTTCTCGAAAGTTGAAAAGGTGACTTCTGGCGGTGCAGATAATTTCTCTACAATAGTGAGAGAAACAGAGTACAGGTGGCAGAGAAAAGACTGTGGCACTTACCATGACACAACCGAAGACCTGAAGAAGTCATATCAGACTTGAAACATTAACATTTTTTATGTCTCCACAGATATTGCCACATCGACTGAGTTTCTCCAGCAATATCTATGTTTGTTTCTATTTGATATCAGTGGTGAAGAAGCTCTGGAAACTCTGAACAATGAATAGTTCTGGGTGCCACTTTATAGAAAGGATGTGAATGTATTGGAGACAATGCAGATGAGATTTTCAAGAATGACTCCAGGGATAAGAAACTTGATTTAATTTATTGCCAAGTATACCTAAGTACAGTGAAAAGCTTTGTTTACAAACAGTACAGGCAGATCATAGTTACCAAGGTGATACAGATCATAGGATGACAACATTTGGATAGAACGATGCATACAGGTTACACTGTGCAGAACGTGCATGAAGCAAGATTAGCATTTCCAACATCAACATTATTTGAAGTTAGAGAGCCCATTCATCAGTCTAATAACAGCAGGGAAGAAGCTGTTCTTGAACATGTTGGTGCATGTGTTCAAGCTTCTGTATCTTCTGCCTGATGGAAGAGGTTGTAGGAGAGCATTGCCAGAGTGGGAAGGGTCTTTGATGATGTTGGCAGCCTTTCTGTAGCAACGTGAGGTGTAAATGGAGTTGGGAGGTTGGCTTCCATGATAGTCTGGGCTGTGCACACAATCTTCTTACAGTCCTGGATAGAGCCATACCAGGCCATTATGCCCCCGGACTGTATGCTTTCAATGGTGCATCTATAAAGGTTGGTAATGCCAAATTTCATGATCTGCCTGAGGATGAAGAAGCATTGTTGTGCCTTCTTGACTATCATATCTACACAGGAAGTCCAGAACAGGTTATCCGTGATCGTCACTTGTAGGAACTTGATGCTCTCAACCTCTGCTCCATTGATGTAGGTGGAGGCATGTTCTCCTCTTTTCATTCTGAAGTCAACGATTGTGAAGATAGATTGGAGGGATTGGAACTGTTCACCTTAGACTGAAGTAAGCTAAAAGGAAATCTGATAGAAGTTTTCAATATTGTCGGGGGCTGGATAGAGTGAATAAGGAGAAACTGTTACCACTCATAAAAGGATCAAGAATGAGAGGGTGCAGATTTAAGGTAATTTACAAGCAAGGCAAATGTGACGTGAGAAAAGACTTTTTCACACAATGCATGATTTGAGTCAGGAATTCATGACCTGAATGTGTGGTAGATGCAAGTTCAGTTGAGTCATTCAAGACAGCATTAAATGATTATTTAAACAGAATCAATGTGCAAGGGTATGGGGAAATGGAAGGAAAATGGTTCTAAGTCGTGATGTTCATTTATAGAGACAGTATAGACACAATGAGCTGAATGCACAGTAATGCTTCTGTGATTTTTGAAAATTATATTTTACAGTTGAACTAGTTAGTCTTTCTACATGTTCTTTGTGATTAGGTACTGAAGCAGTCTATATTGAAATACAAGGGTTACCAGATTTTGAAGAACAGTTAATTGGTACCTTTAAAGATTCTGGAACAGGCATATATTCCAACTGAATTTATTTCCCATTAAAACAAAATCAAGCAATGTGGATGACATGTGCAATAAAATGTGTGCTCGTTGTTTGTCAGCGTACTATATTCAGATCTGTAGCAGTGATTGGAAGCAGCAGCTGCTGTTGATTCCCAACTTTAAATTCCAGAAGAACAGGAAGTGTGTTCCAGCCAGGACGGTTCTGCAATAACTGAGGTTGACTGTTCTGTTTGATGTTGATGTGCTATCTTGTCATGAAAAATTTGACAAAATGGTAGATTTGTATTCTTCATTAGATGATCAATCATTAAGTTCATTATCCAAATATATGTATAAATTGTGCAAAATCCCCGTTTTATGGGATTGCGCAAAAGGTAACATTTGATGGAATGGAATGCAAAAGCCTTGTGGTGCAGTTGGCATTGACCTGGATTCTTCTGTCATGACAAGATCAGGAACATACACCATGAATTTCACTGTCTGTCATGACGGGCATTCTGCTAATAGCTTATTCCTTATTTCCTGCATTTCTAATGAAAATACCCAGTAATGAGAAAGTTGGAAAATTAAGACAATCTTTACAATCCAACAGATACACTGAATGTAATGTATTTCACTTTGAAGAAGGAGCAGGAATTAATTGCAACAGGAACCTTGAAGAGCTTATTTGCTTTCACAATTAACAATTGAGGAATAACCTGGGTACCATGTCTTTTCTAATATTGAATGAAAGCGCAGAAACTTTTATTAGCTTAGTTTGTGTTTAAAACAGGCCACAGGAGGAATCAACTTCTGAGGATAAAAAAAACACTGCTATGAATGTTTGGCTGCCAGTTATCTGAGTGGTAGCCTGACAGATACCTCCTGGCTAAAAGCCCAAAGAAAGGCTTGTGAGATCCTCCCTTTACAAATATATTCATACTGAAAATCAAGATCAACTCCATGGGAGTTTCTGTTCTCCCTGATATTACAGATTATCATAATTTAAATATGAAGGCAGAGAAGAGAGCCAGTATCTATCCTGCACTGGCTTGTGCAGTTTAATTGTGCTCAAAATAATCATACTCTGCATCATAAAACGTGAGCATGTAGGTGCAACAAATGATTGGGAAGACAAATTAAATGTTGTCACTTATTGCAAAGGCAATGGTACATATAAATAGGAATGTTTTGTAACAGTTGGTAGATATTTAGATAACTGTGCTGGAAGAGCACAGCAGTTCAGGCAGCATCCAAGGAGCAGTAAAATCGACGTCTCAGGCAAAAGCCCTTCATCAGGAATAAAGGCAGAGAGCCTGAAGCGTGGAGAGATAAGCTAGGGGAGAGTGAGGGTGGGGAGAAACTAACATGGAGTACAATAGGTGAGTGGGGGAGGGGATGAAGGTGATAGGTCAGGGAGGAGAGGGTGGAGTGGATAGGTGGAAAAGGAGATAGGCAGGTAGGACAAGTCCGGACAAGTCATGGGGACAGTGCTGAGCTGGAAGTTTGGAACTAGGGTGAGGTGGGGGAAGGGGAAATGAGAAAACTGTTGAGGTCCACATTGATGCCCTGGGGTTGAAGTGTTCTGAGGTGGAAGATGAGGCGTTCTTCCTCCAGGCATCTGGTGGTGAGGGAGCGGCGGTGAAGGAGACCCAGGACCTCCATGTCCTTGGCAGAGTGGGAGGGGGAGTTGAAATGTTGGGCCATGGGGCGGTGTGGTTCATTGATGCAGGTGTCCCAGAGATGTTCCCTAAAACGCTCTGCTAGGAGGCGCCCAGTCTCCCCAATGTAGAGGAGACCGCATCGGGAGCAACAGATACAATCAATGATATTAGTGGATGTGCAGTCCTCCGCCTCCGCCGTATCTGCTCCCAGGAGGACCAGTTCCACCACAGAACACACCAGATGGCCTCCTTCTTTAGAGACAGCAATTTCCCTTCCCACGTGGTTAAAGATGCCCTCCAACGCATCTCGTCCATATCCCGCACCTCCGCCCTCAGACCCCCACCCCTCCAACCGTAACAAGGACAGAATGCCCCTGGTGCTCACCTTCCACCCTACCAACCTTCGCATAAACCAAATCATCCACTGACATTTCTGCCACCTCCAAAAAGACCCCACCACCAGGGATATATTTCCCTCCCCACCCCTTTCCACCTTCTGCAAAGACCATTCCCTCCGTGACTACCTGGTCAGGTCCATGCCCCTCTACAACCCACCCTCCCATCCTGGCACCTTCTCCTGCCACTGCAGGAACTGTAAAACCTGCGCCCACACCTCCTCCCTCACCTCTATCCAAGGCCCTAAAGGAGCCTTCCACATCCATCAAAGTTTTACCTGCACATCCACTAATATCATTTATTGTATCTGTTGCTCCTGATGCAGTCTCCTGGAAGAGAGTGGCCATGCTTGCTCCTAATTCGTATGTTCCTGTGTTCAAAGCAACCATAAATGTTTGTAGAGAATCATAGTTTGAAAATGGCCATTCAAATTACATATGGGCCAAATTTTCCTGAAACTATCCAAGCTGTTTAAAGATAAGACCCAGGAACATCTTTTTCTGTCTTTACCAACATGGTAATATGCTTTGCCAGTTTGATAATATGTTGTTGATGACGAGCCCACACGCCCTGATTGGATTACTATATCCCCATTTGTGCCAGAAAAACACACTCATGCCACTGAATTGAAGGTTATTTTTTCTTGGGAATCTTACTGAAAATAATTTGAGCTTCCCAATTACATTTTTAGGTGGGCAGCATGTCACTTCTGTTGATTTCCAGCTTTTTGTCAGAAGTATATGGTCAGGCCGGATAAATCTTAATGTAGTCAAAGCATGGTAGCAATAAGTATTCATTTTCTTCTATAACCAGAAAAGCCCCTGAGAAATAGCAGGAGGTTTAACAACTGTAGTGTGTGTTTTGTAGGTAACAAACTAACAGCTAAAAAGGACCTGAGCAAGGACTAAACATAAATTATATTCATCAGAAAAAAAATTTAAAAACAGATACCAGCCCTTGTTTATTGTCTCTCTGTTACTTCATTCCTTGTTAGGTCACCTGGTTTTCTTTGTTAATTTTAAACAGATTCACTACTGTTGTAATTATTAAATAGTTTCTTGTGGATTCTGAATCTCTGGTTTCTTTCATTTCATTCCTTGTATGTTTCAGAACACCCAACTATCATGTTACGGCAGCCTATGTATTGTGGACTTGCCAATAACTGGAAACACAAGCTGGCACTTGTTTGCACATGAACATTTTTCTGCGCCTGTATTAGTGAATAAAAACCCTCCTTTCAACCCTCTAAAACATCTTTAAGCACATGCTTCTTTAATTTCACTCTTAATACTAAAGGATTAAATCACTTTGCACCTGTGGGTTTTCTTCTTCATTGCATTTGAATGAAGGAAAGCTATTTACATTTTCAACAACACAGTCACACTTTAATTTATGAGATTTCAGGCTTCTTCAGGAAGCCTCTTCTGGAGTACTCTGTGTACTTCTGGTTGCCCTGTCATAGGAAAGATAGTATTAAATGGAAAGGATTCAGAAAGGTTTTACCAAGAAGTTACCAGCAATGAAGGGTTTGAGTTATAAAAATACCCTGAATAGGCTGGGACTTTTTTTTTACGTGAGTGTAGGAGGTTGAGTGTTGACCAAATAGAAATTTATAAAATCATGAGGGGCCTTAGATAAGGTGAGTAGCAAAGATCTTTCCCCTAGAATGGGGGTGTTCAAACTTAGGGGGCATACTTTTAAGGTGAGAGAGAAAGATTTAAAAGGACAGGAGGGGCTACTGTTTTTACACGGAGATGGTTAGTGTGTGGAATGAACTGCCAGAGGAAGTGGTAGACACAAGTACAGTTACGACATTGAAAAAACATTTGGATAAGTACATGAACAGGAAAGGTTTGGAGGGACATGGGCCAAAAGCAGGAACATAGTTCTAGTTTAGTTTGGGAACATGGTCGGCGTGGACTTGTTGGACTGAAGAGTCTGTTTCTGTGATATATGATGGGGTGACTCTTTGACTCGATAACTGGTAAATATCAAATTGAAAGGGATCAATAACCCAGCATGAAATTAGCACTCACAATGGTGCAGCTTCATTCTCTTGTTTATTTTAGGTTACATCCTCAGCAGCTGACCCATGATGTCAACTTAAAAAATGTTTTTGAATTTCACAATCATCTCACATATAATTTGTGCGTTGGTTGCTGATCCAAGAGCCGTGTTTATTGCAAACAATATGCCAGTCATGGTAGCATGAGTGTTTTAAAGTGTTTATCGGGTATACTTAACTTAATTTCTGACAATTTTGCTGGTCTTTGTTCTCTGGCTTGATATGGTTTTGAAAGTTTTGTTCCCCACACCTTTCTCAGACAAGTATGTTTGCATATCGAAACTAATCTGTCAGGATCTTAATAATGACTACTGAGATTTCTCTCACGTATTCATCAATTGAGACTAACACCATGGGTCTGAGTGCTATCACTGGCATTACTTCAAGAGTTTGCATTAAAAAATAATATGGTGGACAGTCTAAAATAAATGTTTTTGATTTAGTTCTTGTTTTCAGTGAACCAAAACAAATTCAATTTAAATCACTGAACTAGTCCATTATGGGAAGGTCTGAAATCTTCATGAGGTTAGTTTTATTACATGTCTTTTACGAAGGTTGTGAAGGAAACTCACTGTCTTCCAAGTAGAACAATTTAACATGCAAACAGGAGATCTTCCAGCAGATATTACTATCTCAAAAGCATTAATGTAAAGTTTCTTTATTCTAAGATTGTCAGTGGATATTCTGTGTTTTATGAAAGCATATGGGTCTCCAGATATATAATGCATTGCCCAAAATAAGAAAAGTGATGGAATGCAGAATGCTTTCTTTGAATGAGACAAAGTAGGTATACAACAGAGAGGTGTTTCCATTTCTTGCGATCTTTATTTGCTGAAGAATAACCTGGTGGGCATATCTGTCAGACAATTGTAGGATTAATGCAGCATTATTGATATCAGTTTGAGAATCCAGAACTTTGTATAATAGTAGCACTCTATGGCAATTCCCAAGGTGCAGTTATCTGGGTTGTTGAAGAGAGGACTAAATAGAAAATATCAGATATGTGTCAACACATCCATGAGTAAGAACCTTACAGCAGCTAACCATACAGATATTATGTAAAACAGTAATTTGACTCTGACCGAAGCCTCCCCTCAAGCATTTACTTTCCACTGTTTGCTCCATAAAAACCATGATGATGGTGCAATCATTTGGTCTCTTCCTGTACCTGCCTGGCACAGTCTATCCTCCTGTCTTGAATTCTCACCTTGTTCCGGCACGCTTAGCTCCCACTGTCCATTATGGCATATTCAAATTTCAACCCAGCTCACATATATCCTTCATTCTTCCCTGTCTCAGCCTTTGCAATGCGCAACTCCTCATCCTTATGACTTCAATCACCATGTCAAGTCATATTGTCCTCTATCCTCTGAATTCAGTAACCTTCTGTCCTTCCTAAACCTTCCCTCCATCCAAAGTCTCCTATCCTTATTCATATCCAATAGGGTGATCCTTCCATCTCAAGTGGATTCACTACTCGTGTGATGTGGATCACAGACAAAGCCATCTCTATCCTACATCACTCCTAATGCCCTACTTACTTCCAAATCCCACTTCCTCCTACATCTAATCCTGGAATAAACTCTCTACCAAGTTACTTACAATTATTCTTTCAAACTCCTAAATGTCTTTTGTCAGCATTCTTTTCACCACAAATCTTCTGCCAATGTCAAACTACTTAAATGCCTTCTTACTCTTACCTTTAAGACTCTTGCCTCCAGTAAAACTTTTCCACTTGCCCATCCCAGTTGTTCCCATTACTTGATCTACACCTGCACTTTCTTGAGGTCAACAGACTCAAATTTGAGCATGTCTGCCACACAAGGTATCATTGAATCTCATTAGATATTATATTTCACCTCACTCTTCTCAGCCAATACTGATCTATTACTCCAGGATCACAATGAAAATGAAAAGTAATTCCCAACTTATTCGCTTTGTCACCAACCATCTCCTTAACCTCTTTCCTCTGCCATTTCCACCCTTACCTCCAATATCAAACAATGATTTCAGATTTGTACTATCCATTTTCCTTACTAGTACTGACTCCATCTCCCATTTCCCATCAAAGCATCTCTGTAGCCCTGTGTCCACTTCCTTCTATAGAATTCATTCAGCATTCTTTCTCATTGAGATGCCTTCCTTTTGGCCCATTCCTGCTGAAATCTGTATCATCCAACATCTCAACCCGCCTCTAATACTGACTGATCTTCTAAATGGTTTCTTTACTTCACCTGCTAGCCTCTCACTTTGAAATCGTCATCATTCTCCCTTCAGAAAAAAACCATGATTTTTCTTTTCTTGCAAACTTCCATTTCCTTTCCAAAAGCTTTAAACATATTTGACACGCCATGCTCCTCCGATGGCCCTTCTCCATCCTTTATCTGAGTGGGATTGTCCCGACTTGACTGTGGAAAATTAAGAACAAGAGGCCAGAATCTGAAAATTACACCTTGACAATTTAGAAGACAATCTAAAAAATCAGGAACCAGTTTTTCACACTAAGAGCAGTGAAGGAATGAAGTTCTCATCTTGGAAAGAACACATTTCAAGTGTTCAAAATTGAAATAAGTCAAAGTTGTAGAGAGATAGGGATCAAATGTGGGTAAATGAAACTGAAGTACAAACATCTGCTTAAATAGAAAGTCGACTTAAGGAGCTGAATAGCCTGTTCCTAGCAAATCCTAATCATTTTCCATCAATTCCTGGATTCACAATACATAATTCACCCCATGCATTTAGCCTAAGTGTTCTACATTATGCTTAACACAATTAATAAATCACACATTAACTGTGTTAGGTACATTGATTGTGACAAAGCTATAACAATAATACCCTCTTAATGACATACCACCTAAAGTCAAAGATGATTAATTCCGACTTCTTTAAGTGCACTGATTATTAAGTATACAAAGTTCACGAAGTAATTATTAAGTATACAATGCTGTGGAGTGCAGTGGTAGTGGTCCCTGTTTGTGAAGTCTGGGTTCAAGTCTTGCTTGACCTGCAAATGTACTTCAACCGGTTGGTTAACAATAGTCAATGCTTTTGTAAATAAAATGCTGTTAAAAATCCAGTGTTAAAATCCAAAAGTTTCCATCAGAAAGTTATGGAGGATTCATTTTTTTTAAGTTGATTGGATATATTTTTGCATATATTGAACATAATTCAAGACATCTTATTTCGTATGTGTTGATGTATGGACACTCATGGGGGTACGAAAGAAGACATGAGTCAAACGGGATGCTAGTTACACGCATAAATTTTCGTTCACTTGCAGGGTTCAAGCTTGATTACACGTTGAGTGTGCTTTGGCGGTGTTGAACTGGGATGTATAAAAGTTAAAAATCACACAACACCAGGCTATAGTCCAACAGGTTTATTTGGACGCACTGGCCTTCGGAGCGCGGCTCCTTCATCAGATGGTTGTGATTTGCCTGATGAAGGAGCAGCGCTCCAAAAGCCAGTGCTTCCGAATAAACCTGTTGGAATAAGCCTGGTGTTGTGTGATTTTTTTTAACAGAGTGCGCTCTGTCTGTGATTACCGAGCAAACCACGAGATGGCACCATCAGTCTGTTAAAAGACTAACCGACAACACTCCCTCTGAACAGCGGAGTCTCTGTTGCTGTAAGGCATGTTTTAAAGATGACGTGCAAGGTTAATCCAGAGTAAAAATCTCTGTTGACGACGTTGAATATTCTGGCGTCTTCGATACCGTTGTAAGTGGGAAAGAGAACATATCACGGGCAAAGCAAATCAAGATTCGGAAAGTGCAGTCCAGAACCCTGAGCGACAACATTCTAGCTACCCAACTAAAATGAACCCATTAAAAACAATCCTAGGGGCTTAGAACAGAGAGGGAGGCCATTCGGTAACACGCCTGTGCAAGCTTGTTGAGAGAGTTCGAGATGTTGTCTCCCTCTTCACGGAAAAGATCTGCAAATTAAGTGCCGATTTCCAGACAATTTCAGTGCAGTATCTTCATTAATCAACCCAGAGACCTCTTGCTTGTGAGTTTTAGTTTGCAGACATATTGGGCTCACTTACTCTCCCGGGCAATTCTAAACATGATGAAGGTTAGCCCGGTCTGGCGTGGAGCATGAGAGCCCTGTTTGCCCCGTTCACACACAAACTGAACTTGGCCTAAAAATGTACCTGGTAAAATTCTTCCATTGAAAATCATTTTAAAAATGGGGCTGCCACTTCACATCTCAAAGTTATGCCTGAAACAGTTTAATTGTTTGGGACGTGAGGATGACAAAAGCACTGGAAGACCGTGTCAAAATAAATACACCAGTGTACAAATGTGATTAAAACTTCTTCACCCTGCACCACCGACACAGAGAGGTCAGGCTGTGAGTTGAGGCCTGCTCCCGCCTTGTGGGTGTATTTTTCTCCACAAGGCCCAGAAGGGAATAAAATCCCCCACATGAGTGAATGAGAGGGGCCTTCAGGCTGGGAGTGAACCATGAGCCGCCAGTGCTTCCCGGGACTTGCAGTTCCGAGCTCTCAAACCCAGTCTCGAGGATTGGCGCCCGTTTGAGCCCAAGTGGTCTGTAGGTTGTGTTAGAGAAGTCGATTATTAAATTATTACAAATCCCAGCATGAATTGACACGGAGTATAAAATTAACTCGGAAGGGTGGGGTGGGGGGGGGAGAGTTGGGAACATTATTAATTTTCCACACCGTTTCCCGATTTTTTAAAAATCTAGGTATTATTCTGCGATTTGTGCGGCGGAAATAATTCAATTACTGAGTCAGAAATAACATTGAAAAGGACCGTTTTCACTTGTGTTTTTGGGAGAAGCGGATAACTAGTCGATGTCGAACGAATGCCCCACAACATAATTGCATTGAACATCGTCAATGTGATGATTTTTAAAAACACAAGTATTTCCTTAAATCTAAGGATACTTTTGATGAGCCTTGCGTCGTCTGTTTGAGGTTATGCGTGTATTTGGAGGACTTAAGTATTTTTTTCATTAGACGTGTTTCCAATGTAAAATTACATCTCCTTAACATTGACATTAAGGTATGGTTCGTGCATGTCGTCATTTAGGAGGGAACGGGTTAATATTTGTGTTATCTTGCAGTGAACATCATGGTTCAACCTGAGTCCAAAACTTCAAGCCGACCAATTGGGATTCTTTCTATTGAAATACCACCAACATTTAACGATACATGCTGTGGAGCCGAGAGAAATATATTCGTTTCCCTTCGACTCTAAGGTTGTAAAGATCCTTCGAAACAAAGATATCTGAAAAGAAGAAGGCGAAAATGAAATAACTGGACTTCAGTTTTAAAATGTATTTGTGTAATTGAAAAGAATTTTTTTAAAAAACAGCACTTTTGCGCTTAATTTCTTTGGAGTGGCGTATGCACAAATGCATGAATTCGAGTTTCTGAAAGAATCTAATGTTAGGTCTTACCTGAAAAGGTACAATAAGAGATTAAATGTGGATGGGCAGGACTGTGCAAAACTGGATTTAACAACGATGTTTTAACTCCGCAAACATATGATATTCCTCAGTAAAATGAACGCTGTTTCTTCTCAAACAGACTTTCTACGCTGAGGCCGACTCCTTTGGAAAAAGAAGTATGGACTGCAAAATCCCGATGACTGGACTCCTGTTTAATGACTCCCGCATCGCCTGTAAAAGTCTAATCATGGGAATGTCGGTGTTACAAACAAATTTGAAACGACTGCTAGTGTCGTCATAAAACTCTCACCTTGGTTAGAACTCAATTTGCTTCAGAAATCGCTGAGGCGTGTAATTTGCAACAGATTTGCTTCTGCTGTTTCACTTTATAGCAAAAAATCTTATGAACTCTGTCTGTAACGGGGGTTAATTAATATTCCCGACGCAATGTGATGGTTCCTATTTTTTTCCGTTGTCCCTGAGTCATTCTAAGCACCCTGTTACCACTTCCCTGAAACAGAACACCCTATAGGCTTATTAGTGTGCCTTTCATTGAATATCAAGATGTCACAATTAGGTACTAGTCAGGTCAGATTTCACTGCAGTTCAATTCCGAAAAAATGTCTTTGGCCCATTTAACCATGTACAGTTTAATGTTTGACGAATATACTCAATGCTTGAGTTAGAATTAAATGCATACCCTTCCCAACTTTGATAAATCTTCCACACGTGTGTGAGTTTGTAATTGAATCATTTTGCCAAGTTCATGCAATGTAGTGGCTTCAATATGTATTTTGAAATTGATGTTACTTAAATGACCGATTTATATTCAAACCCAGCAATATTAACGATGTTCTGGGTGCTGCAAATATATATCAGCACACCTGGGTATAGGAATGGTTCCTATTGTCAACATCTTGTAAACTGTTTCCCTATTTAAACTTAAAACAGAGACAGAAAGCTGATATAGGCCACCTTTTACAGGTGCCATTCACTGTTGAATTATTAATGATTATTTAATTCGAGAATAGTTTATGCATTGTGCTGTGTGACTCATTGCTCCGCATACACATGCATCTGTAGACATGGAAACTTGACTTTACCTATTGTAACAGAGATTAGATCGGCTCTGTAGCTTATATCGGGAGTAGATATGACAATGGTTTTGTGGAAGCTCATTCTGACATTGCTGGTGAAGTAAGTGATGATTCATTATAATTGTGGCAGCACGTTGCAGATATGAATGTGTAGCAATAGAACATGATCATGATAATGAGATGAAGTGAGGGACATTCTGCACCTGAGGAGCCAAGCAACTTTCATTAGCTTACAAAGCTGTTATGCTGTGGAAAAAAAAATATGGTTAGATGGACTTCATTTTGAACTCCTCGAAGATCACGTGGTAGGCGTTGTTGGCTATGAAATACGGCAAACAGAATTCTGTGAGCAATGCGCATATTTGAAAAGGGATGTTATTTTTGGGATGAAAAGTGCTTATTGTACACTTAAGAAAATGTTGACCCATTTAAAGGGCTGCTTAGACAGACATTTCTAATAAATGTGGGAGCAGGCTGCCAGCTCTCTGCTCAATGTGACGGCTGTTTTGTCTCCGCCATCTAGCTGCAGAATAATCCGGGTAGGTTCCTGTCAGCCTTTGTGTTTGCTCCGGGAGATGTTGGCTGAACGGATCGAGTTACAACTTTCATTTCCTGAAATGTTTGAGGGGACATCCAGAGTTTTATCCTCAAATCAGGCGGACCCACGAGCTCGTGTTTCAGAGCCTGTCAATCAGCTGTCACTGAACAAATGGCTCTTTTTTTAAGTAAAGGAGATGGAGATCTACCTGTTATTCATGACCTTTTAACAGGTGATCGCTCACGGTAAGAACAGGTAGTAATAATGATTTAGCTTGTCCCTTGTTTCCTCTTTTTAAAATGCTGGTAAGTGAACACTATCCCTTCTCTTCCCCTTTTTTTGAGTTCTTTAAGACAGATGCATACATCAAATGTAAGTCAATATCTGTCGTGTTTTTAAAAAGTTGGCCATTCATTAAAAAAAACCCAGTGATTACAAATAGCACAGATTTTCAATAAATCCTTTGTGAAAATAACATCGTAAGAATATTGGTTTTGAAAGTGCACACTTTTTGTCGCATTTAGTTGGTCAGACAAGGATATAATTTCACTTCTTTATGCAGTGGAGACCTTTGTACAATCTTTGCATTAAATCAGTGGCCTCTTCATTTTTTAACTTCCTACATAGTTTTGACGCAATGTTGTCCTTTTTTGAGGCCCTTCCTTGGAAATAATACATACTTATGAAAATGCAGCCTAATTCAGATTTTTTCCCCCCCAGTACAAAGGTTGCTTCTTAGCCCCGCCAGATAGAAAATGAAAATTTAACTCGCTGGTCAAATCCAACTAAGCAAAGGGGCTGCTTAGTAAAAATGGGTCCAAAACAGACCACTCTTCTAAGTATGCTGTTTACCGTGCATGCTGGGGTTCGGATTCGCACTGTTTATTAATTGGTCGTCTCGGAAACGTTAGCAACAGTTGCTGATTGATTGACTACCTGCAGCAAACAAAGTTTATTCTCGCATTTGAAGTGAGTCGAAGTTCAGAATTTTGTTCTGAGACATTCAGCACATCTGAGGAGGTCTACTCTGTAACATTGACTGAACTGTGGGCAATTTTGAATTGAATCACAGTAACACAATGAACCACAACAGATACAGATGTAAATCCCACACTCAACTACTTTCACCAATGAATGACACAGTAACAGGCATTGCACTAAACTGGATATGCAGCTTGCAATGCGTTTCTGATGTTAAGGGTGTTGTCCTTAGTATGTCACTATAAATAGAAATTAAAACAGAAAGTGCTGGAGAATGTCAGGATGTCTGGCAGAATATGTGGACAGAGGTACAGTAATTCCTTCTGCATAGAGACAGATCATTTTGAGTTGCAGAAATGTTTAGGTTCTCTGCTTTATGTAACGAGTGCACCTCGCCCTCACAACAATGCTCATTTTCTCACTAAGGATTTTGATCAAATACATTCCCATTAAATCAATACCGAATGCACTCACCCAGAGGCGGCATGTCAAAGTACATTCTAATTTTAATGTGACTGGCTCTCCGCCAATTAAACCTTCCGCTTCACCTTTTGGATTTTCAAATTGAGAGCGAGCAGACAGGCTGTGTGTTTCTCTCAAGTGTTCCCTGAAGCATTCCATCATGGGGCTAAGACGATGTTCATGTGCAGCCCTCTAAAACATCTAATCTACCTGTTTTCCGAAAGAGCCCTGTCCCAAACCATTAGCAGAATGTTTGTTATTTACTGCCCAATGAAGTTAATTCAGTCTCCCGCCGATTGGAGATTTCCCCTGGCCAGTTGTGAGTAAACGCGGACACATTTGCGGTCACGCCTTTTTAATCTCTTTCCCCGGTGTTACCGCCACAAATGAGGATTTAACGAAAGCCCAGTTTTACACACATTGCGGCTCCTTTGTCTCTGAGAAGAGTGAAATGTCTTTGTTGCTCTCTGACATTCGAAGCTCCACTGCACTCCTGTGTCTCTCTGCGGTACCATCTCGCCTCAGATTACAGCTTGCTCACGGCTCATGTATTTTTTTCAGCCACACAAAAAAAAATCGATATTTCAAGTACGGAAAGTACAAGACCGGGAAATTGCAAACTCTTTGATTTCCAGGAAAACCAAGAAGAAGGGCGAAAGGTAAACGCTACCTTCTCCCTCTCGACCCCCTCCATTTTATTCCATGAATGAAGAGGCACCTGTACTGTTTTGCAGATATTTTTGTCCCGGCCCGGCACAGCCCAGTTAAAGCAAGAGCAAGATCACCAGACCAAGTGAGGGATATTCGATCTGAATTTATTCATGAAGACAGGTCTGACCGGGGTACATTTCAAGATTGCCTTAACTCCAGTGGTACATTGATCAGGACCGACCACCTTGGAGCCAGGTCACACTGTGTGTGACTCCGGGGAAGCTGCAAGGTGTATGTTAAACCGCACCACACTGGTACCGCGTTGGAACCGAGCCGTTATCACAGCTTTCTGATCTTACAATTCGAAATCACATTGTGTAAAACGCCTCCACATTCACCGCCGCTACACCGTGATAATACCTTGAAGACCAATTTCCGGAAGAAATCAGCAGCTCAACCCTTGCTGGACATAAGGCCAGGATCTAGTTACAGGGACCACTATTTATGCGGGACTAGTGCGCGGCTGTGTCTAAATGGCGAGATCATAGGTTCGCCATGGTCACACAATAACCCCGCAGCCCCAACACACACCCTGACCTGCCGCAGGACTGCAGGGGCTGGGGCTGAGTCTTCTGCCCTCACGTTCAAGCGACCGCTCGGCTTGCCAGATCTCTGCAGTCACTCCCGCTGTAATCGGTCGGGTGCCAAGGGTAGATAGGAATAACTGTTGTGGGCATGGCACTCATCCGTTACTGATACAGGAAGGAACATCGCTACTTTCGGAGCAGCTGTGGGTCCGTTATTGTATTATTGGATTCTAACTGCAGCGGCGGCATTGAGGGAAGTTCATTGCTGATCCGCAGCGATTAGCTGCCCCTTTAGCTGAACATTTGTTCAAATAAAACGCTGCTAAAAGCAGCCGAGACTGTTGGTGTAGAACCAGGCATGAAGCAGTTATTCAGGTATCCCAACAGGCTGGTTGACCTTGGTGGTTTTGTTGCTGTGATTTAGTGCATCTACTTATGAAACATAAATCATAAATCACCCTTCAACACCTTGTTTTGATTGCCCTTTTTCCTGCATTGAAATACTTTTTTTTACGAGCAGCAACAACAAATCATTTCATTCATTACAAACAACTTTTTAAAAATTCTTTTTGAGAATGTTTTGCTGTTGTTTTCCCATCAGCTGAGGACGCTGCCTCTCCTGTCCGTATGGGGTACAAGGCGCTCCTTTCTGGCCTTACATTTCAAATAAGTTAATCATTCAGTTACCGAGCATTGTGTCGGCTGTAGCACGGCTACCTCCACTCGTTAAAAAAAAGGACCGTCCAATATTTAATTACGCAGTGAAAGGCAAACGTTGACTTTGTAAGAAATACCCTATCTCCTCCTTTATGAGAACTTGTGGCAATGCTCCTCGGTATATTGCTCAATCACGTGATCGCAATGCGTGTACCACCAGATCGCATTCATTAAAACCTCTAATTAAATGTCTGGTTTAATGATACCGCTGCATATTTTTTGCATTAGCAAAACCAAGGTGAATTTAATGGTATTAATTGTTGAGTAAAATGCCTTTGCCTTATTGTCAGTCCCACTCATCAGTCAATTCTCTCAAAGTGTTCGCCAGGTTTATTCCTCACGGGTTAATTGCCTTCTTTCGTTTTACCTAAACGATTTTATTTCTGCATTCTCATTGCACACAACAAACATTTACTTCCTGTAGATTTTGTTCAAACACATTGCAGCAAAATACTGGCCAACCACGTGGCAAAAGTATCTGAAATAAGGCGGTTCCCCGTTTTCCCATTATCAAGCTGCAATGCAAGAAGCTGCCCGGACAGACTGAGGCACGGTTCAAACGCTAGAAAAAAACAGACACAACTAGCCAGAAACCCAAAGGTGGAATATGTACAGAGAGAGAAATCACAGGCAGGAGAGAAACATAGTTGCTGAACGGAGGATTGACATCGTCAAAGGGCACAGTGAAAATGGCTGTAAGAGCTGACGAGATGACAGGACCTCGAAAAGCTCTCAGACACAGCTTCCAAACTGCCCACAAACAACACTTCATATAAAAAGCATCAACTCGTCCTGTCTGATATTAGCGATCAGGCCCGAAGCCTGCTCTCAGTTGGTCCGACTGTCCTCTGGAAAAACGAAGCCTTGGCGAGTCAAGTTTAAAATCTTGGTGGGAGCCAGTGTTGGAAATTCGGTGCAGGGAATACACGCGGGAGATCCGGGCCCCAAATCACTGACAGTCGCTACTGCAAGAGACCAATTGGTAAACAGAAGAATAAGGCAAACAAGGTGATGATTGTTCTGAAACGGATGGTAGCTCCTGTTTTCCATGCTAGGCCAACCAACAATCTGCTCAATGTGACACAGCAGTGACTTACATATTTATGTGCATGGGGTACAGACTGCAATGGCCTGACAATAATCCACCTTTCATCTCTCGATAAAGGTGAGGTTACCTAAAGGAACAATCTTCACTTTGGTCCTGAAGTTTTGTAAAGCATTTATACAAATGTTTCAAAACCGTTATGACTTCCACATAGCATTCAACTCAAAAAACGTGTTAACCTTCTCAAGTATGTCGGAAGTCAACAGATATTCTCTCCAATATCACCTTTACTGCGGTTGCTATTTGAACATAATCCCTCGCTGTTCTATGTCCTTTTTACTGACTGTAGTTTTGTCACCATTTCGTGCAATAGGTCCAAAGCTGCCTTATATACTGGGCCGGAGGTTTGTTTGACGTCCATCAGACACTGTTGTCTATTTCCCAGCGGACTTTCCCCGCAATTTTCAACCGGATCTTAAAAATTGCAGTTCGATGACAGCCATATTTTGAAATGGGCTTTACAAAACGCATCTGCATTAATCAAACACGTTTCCTTCAAACATGTTTTCTACAGGCTTACTTTATCATTCGGTTTTTGGCACTGTTTTGCATTTCAAACAGCCATTTTTTTTGTATTTCTGATAATTCAAACCTTAAATGAAAGCCAATCTTCTAGCTGAAGGAAATAATTTATGAAAGTTGCCAAATGTGAGTGATTCCGACCAAAGAATTAAACCTGCCCCCGTTACATTCCGGGATGGACCACAGAAATAGACATTGCCCTTTTATATAGAAACAAAATTCAATTAGCCCCAGCATGCTAATTACTCCTGCGAAAGGCCGCGACTTGGGGGCTATAGAAAAACATAAGCACTGTTGGCGGATTTAAATAAAGAACCTCATTTTTGTGAGCACGCTTAAAATGTAAAGAAAACAAATTTGAAATCAGCGCAGAGGTGCTTCTAAAAACACAAAAGCCTGAATTGAATCCCTGTAATATTTGCCAAAATCTGCTCCACATTCAACAGGCGCAGTGCAGGCAGCGGCTGGTTCACATTAACGCCAGGAAATCCTCAGTTCTCTCCAAACTCGAGCTGTTCAAAACAATTACCCTCATCTCATAGAAGGCCTTTTTAGTTTCCAGCGAAGAGTGTCTGGAGGCCAGTCGTGTGTTTATTTTACATGTAGAAGAAAACTCGACCAAAACCGAATGTCTTTCGTGGCCGTTGGGGCATGGGGCGCTTTACTGTTGGAGCTGCGATTTCAGGATTACTGACAATAAAATGCCCCGAGTGTAACAAGATCAAAGTCACCCAGGAGCGGGCCATCGTGATGCTACAATTTCTTAACACTTGCAGTGAAAGATATTAAAGCACAACCTATAGGAAAAGTAAAGGTAAAGGTCTCCAGCGGTTAGTCCAAACATTGAAAGATCCGTTTGATGTAGATGGTCTGCAATGAACTCCTGAATTGGCTTCACCACCCTCCTGGGTTGCTTTAACTCATTTGACCAGAGATCCGTGTTAAAACCCAATCCAAATCTTTCAAGTGGCCCAATGAAAGAAAAAGCAATGAAAACAAATCTGTTCAAAAACATATTTTCACGTATTCTTAAAAAGAGAAAACTCCAACATGGAAGTTGGGGACAAATAGAAATGTGCTGACACGAGGTGGGAGTAGTGGCGATATTGTTGATGGTTTCTTCGAAACTTGTTAAGTAAAATAAGCTTGCAAAATTGGTAAACTGTTTAAAATCTTTGTAAAGATCCATCCCATCATCGCTTCAGTCATCTTACTCCCCTCCCCCCACCTACTAAAGTTGTCATAAAGTTGCCATTCCGCCAACATCTTCTGGGAAGTGATGGTGTTGGCCACAGTAGCTCTTTATGCTGCCGTCTCTATTAATTGCATCACCAAGAATCGGAGAGGGCCGAAGAGAAATGACGCGTTGTAAATATGCTCGTCTCTTACGCGTAGCCCAATATAAGCTAACTCTCTCTCTTTCGATCCTAAGTAACAATTAGGGCGACTTCACTAAAGTCATCCTTGCGAAACGGACGTATATTTTACGCAGGAATTTTGCATAAACTGAGTTAATCCCGAGTGAGAGTCTGTCCTCCAGAGGGGGTGAGATTTCCATGGCCCGAAACATACAGAATAAACATTCTGCAATCTTCAGTAAACCAGAACCATATACTATCAAAGGATATTAGCAACACGACACTCGGATAAAGCAACGGGGAACCTTCTAACGAGTGTTTGTCATTGTTCTAAATATATAGATCATTTTATTTCAGTTTGTCGATTTTTTTTCCTGCATCTTTCTGGGAGTTGGTGAATTATTTGTTGTTGTGGCATTTTACTCCACAACACATGTACAAGAAAATGCAAGGAAGTTGGGGGTCCGAAATAGAAATTTTAAAATGACCTGCCAGTTGACTTGGAGATTGTTTTATCTTTAAGCTGTTGGAGAGCTGTGAATGCTTCCTCCTCAGTTACGAACGTGATGGGTTATACAATCGCTACACCTCTTTGAAACCCATGGCAGGCGGATCTGACAAGCTGGGACCCAACTTTAACGTTTTGGGACAAATATCCCGTTAGGGGCAGGGGCCAGAATTGAACAAGATTTCAGGGGTTTGGTTATGTTTGTAAAGCAGACTGTCTGATTGAAAATATTCAGAAAAAAGCACACAATCTATTTGAAGAGGGTTCGAAAGCCAGTGTTTCCAAATAAATCTGTTGGACCTGATGTGTGTTTTTTTTAAAACTTTGTACACACCCGTCCAGCACCGACACCTCCAGAGCATTTTTGGAGAGGGGTTGGGGGGGTAGCGACTTGCATTTTCGGCGACTAAGTTCAAAACAATTGTTTTTCTCTCTCAGAAAGCGCACTCGGAAAATACCGAATTATTGTTCCTTATGCCCCATCGAAATGGATTCCCGATTGGATGCAAACTCAACACTTGCTATCTGGAATTGAAGAGGGAAATTCAGCATCATATCATTACTTTGCTCCCATAAGGTAACGGTTACTCACCGGGATATAGCAGAGGGGAATTTGTAGATGTCAGGTGAGATAATAGGGAATCAACATCTGGGCGTTGCTTTGTTGTCCTGGTGCTAGATATTGACAATATAACAGCACATTAATATTGCCGAGTTTCGCCTGAACTGCGAGATTCGGAGAGCCTCATCCAATAACAATTTCCAACACCATTTTCTTAAAAAAACCAACTTCTAAATATTTTTTTTTCAAAATCTGAAAAGGAGACAACATAAGCACGTGCTTTTCACATGTTTGGATTTTATTATAAACTACTTCCATGTTACTCTCCATACACCACTGGTGACAATGTACTGTAAACTTCGAGTCGTTTCTGTGCCTGAACTCTGCCTGGTATTCAGTGGAGTTGTTCTTTCTCTCTGTCTCTCTCTCTGCTGTTACCTCAGTTATAGCCCGTTCGTCCTACTCGATGCCTCACTTCAGATTCGCAATCAGTTAATTGCAAGGAACGCAAACAGATGGAAAACGAGAGATAAATCCAGGTTGATTCTGACAGATGCATGAGCCTGGCAGAAACAGGATCAGCCCGCCAAATGCTGCATTTGCAACGCTTTTTGTGCAGTGGGGAGAGCAACAAGATTTGAAGAGCATTAAGTGAGAAATGAAGCCTCTCAGCAGTTCATGAAGGCGGTTTGTTTTCCTCTAATGAACGACAGCGGTCTCGCTTATTTTTTTTCACAGATTAAGTACCATCAGTTGAAATTCCATAACATGGACAGGACTGTTCAATTATTTACACAGCACAGTACCGGGGTAGCTGACCAGTTCACCCTTCGGCTGTCCACTGAGGATTTGTTCTTTTACGATCCCAGGTCGACCAGGCTGGATGTGAGAGTGCCGAGCAGTGAGTCTTGGAGTCCATGCGGATGGACCGGGCCAGCGTGGCCGCCTGGCGACGAGCTCAGGCCGTGAAGAGAGAAGGTGGAATCCACGGATTGATTCACGCTCCCTGGCAGCAGTAAGACAGGACTCGCGGAGCAGTGATCTGGGCTCTGGGGCGGTGATAATTCCTCGTCGGAACTCGACATCAGGTTTTTACTGCGGTTGATAGGGGACAACTGGTTTTGTTTATTGCCAGAAGTGTTTGTGTTTTCAGTGTTTTCCCTATTGGAACATCAAACATAGTAAGAACTCAAAAAGAAATGACGGCTGTAAATATATCTAAGCGAGAAACCTCACCTATTCTCAATACTTAATAAGTGTCCCCCTACTCATCGTGAAGTGGTTCCCCGCGCCGTGATAATGTGAAATGAATGCTTATAGCGAGCGTTAGCTTACTCCAAGCAAACATTTCATTAACTCCGATTTAAGCATTTATAACGTAGAACTTGGCTGAGACTATACTCTCGAAATGAACGGCCAGTCTATTTCACAGGTTGGCGTGAACGAGAATCTGTGGTAGACACAAGCGAGATTACCTGTGCAGTCAGGGATATATTTGCTTTGTATTTGTAAGGGTGGGTTCTGTCCCTTCATTATTGGAGGAATTGCTCGAAAAACAGTAATGGGAGAAATAATGATTATTAATATCAATGTCAGTAATTTTTAAAAAATCAATATGGACTGAAATTGATGAAAATCCCGTGATAAAGGAATGACGGGAATAAAACGCATTTTTTTGTTCTCAACCACAATATAATAATGGTTCAACTTCACTTGGCATTAGCTGGTAGTAAAAATGAATAGAACGTTCAGGAGATGAATATTATCTGCTCTGTATCCAATAATTGATCACATCTTCAGGTAAGGCTATGACAAGGACAAAATGGTGTGCAGGCCGCTGTTTTGCTATGTTTATTGAACATAATCTTTCTGACATTAAGAATTAAAATTCTCCGATTGATTTCGATATTTTAATTTCCAGTCTGATATTTTCTGTCCGGGACTGTTTATAAATTAAAACAACCATACGTGTCAGGCTACTTTTTTTAAAAAAGAAAAGCTTGCATTGCCACAGATTAAATACAGAATCCCCAATATATTTTTTAAAAATCGGGGATACACGTTTATCGTTTAAATATCATATCAATACTCTTTAAACTTAAAGGTTATCGCTTTATTACAGAAACGAAATATAGTGCAACGTTGTAAAATATATGTTGGTGCTCAGTGGCCACAGTTAACACACAGGCAAGGGGCGCCCCTGAGCGGCACCCTGAGAGACAGAGTGAATGAACAATTCCCGGCCCGGATAGGGAGTTGCTTTTATTCCTGGTTGCACCGAGAGGAAGCCTCCCGCGAGTCAATCCGCGTTTCGACGCAATTACCCCCGGCTTCCCCACCCTCTCAGCCCCAGTTTTTTCTCTCTCCCTCTCCTCCCCACACCCGCCCCACGCAGTTGAAAGGGGGGTAGCGATCCTTACCTCTCTTTGGCCTCGGCCGCTCGGTCTCTCTGCCTCCTGTTTTTGAACCAGTTGCTGACCTGAGTGGTAGTGAGTCCAGTCGCCTCAGCCAGCTCCCGCTTTTCCCTCGGAGACGGGTAAGGGTTGTGAGCGTACCACTCCCTCAGGACACCCCGCGACTTCTCCTTAAAGCAGTAACTGGTCTCTTCCCCGTCCCAAATCGTGCGGGGCAGCGGGAATTTCCTCCGGACCCTGTACTTGCCCACAGCGCCGAGGGGCCTCCCGCGCAGTTTCTCGGCTTCGATGTAGTGGGCCTTTAACCAGAGCTGCTGCAGTTTGGAGTGGTTGTGAGGGGAGAACTGATGGCTCTCGAGGATCTTGTAGAGTTCACGGAAGTTGCCCCGGTGGAAAGCCACCACCGCCTTGGCTTTGAGGACGCTCTCGTTCTTGTGGAGGTGGTCGCACGCTGGGAGAGACCAGAGGAACCTGCCCAGCCTCTCCAAGTTGCCTCCTTGCTGGAGTACCTCGCAGACACACGCTACTTGTTCTTGTGTAAAACCGAAAGAAGGCAGCACTGACATGGCTCACTCGCGAGTCAGGGTGTAGTATCCACGATCTGATCGCCAAAAACAAAGAAAACAACAAAGATCGCTGAGGCCAGGAAGGGTTAACAGATCCAGACAGAAGTCGCCGATACCCAGCGGCTGATACTCTAAAGCGCTCCTGTTAGGGGCTGGCTGCAGTATACTGTTCCCATCCTAGTAAGTGCGCATTAATAGTGATGACCGGCCGCTGATTGGCTGCACTTCCCTCCTACCACTGCAAGAGACAAGAGCAAAGTCTTCCTAAATGAAGGACTCTGGAAAACACGTCAGGTCTGAAACCCGAGAGCTTCTCAAATGTCACCTGCGGGATTGGTCGCCTTTACATTACAAATCAATTACCTTTCGACTCGGTTTGAAGAGCTCAATGTATTCCTCTCAGGAATCAACTTCCTACTTGCATTTTTTGGAGGGGTCACTTAATATGCAAATGTTATCGCTCCAACTTAGGCCACAGTTTATTATTATTTCTAATTGATCGTCCTTCTTAAAACAAAGCTCATTATTTTACAGCAGCTTATTGTCACTGAGAGGTGACTGAAGCGTTCCCACTTGTATTATTTTCCAAAATATCTATTATTTCTTTTTAGAAAAATCGTGTGCAAAGGTAGACGGCAGCTGATCTGTGGTAGCACATCTGCTTTCTCTTTTGAGTGTTTTGCTTTAGGTAGTGAATAGCAGTGAGTTGAGCTTGAAAAGTGTATAAACACAACCTTTGACTGAAACGTTAACATACAACAACACGGGGAATACTAGCTCTGAAATTAATTTATACAACCTTGTATCCTCGGTTTACAAATGGTAGCCTATTCCTAACAGTTCTTCTGGACAGGGACAAAAATACTAATTTAAATTGCTTTTCATAACATAATTAAAATGCTCCTTTTAGTGTTGGAAGTGCGCTTTTTTAAGTACCGAACGTTTTCATTTCAAACCTCGGATGAATTCTTCAAAAGGGACGCCTTGCAATCTGATTTGCCGTTCGGCAACGAGAAGGAACAGGACATTTTTGGAAACATGACTCCTCTGAGGGTCCCTTCTGCAGAGGTTTACACCCTCAGCGCTTTGGTTTCTACATTGCTCAAAAGCATCCCAAACCAATTAATCTTGTCATTCGGATCCTTTTATCACATTATGAAATTATGTGATAGAGAAATACTTAAGAACTCCTGTAACCTGTGTCTGATGTAGAGGGCAAAGGATGCATTAATGTATGGACTAATTCTGATGGCTCTGTACACTCTTCATCTCCCATCATGATGTGGAGTGGATGCCGTCGCTGTTTGAGTATGGATTCGACACGGGCCAGGAAATCAGAGTAAACCTGTCCCAGACCTCAGGTAGGCATTTACTGGAAGAGTGAGGAATTATAATGGGCAGCATCGCAGTTACTGGGAGGATTTGATGTAATTTTCCATGTTTCAATCTCATTCTTAGCTACAGTTAAAGTCATGATGTGATGAACGCTTGGTTTAACCATTGCCATAGTAGTGAACATGAACATGTGCATCAGACAAAAACAAGGTTTTTAATCTTTTATTTTCTCTCAGAAATGTGATTTCATATTAAATTTGTTCTCGTGTTATGAATTGTGTTATGACATTCAATTTACGCTGATTATTTACAGAATTAAAAATGTCCCAAGCAAAAATATTATAGCAGAAACTTCTTTCAGGCCTAACTTAAAGAGGGCTGGGGGGAAATTGTGCCTATAACTCAGAGGGAAAACCATAGTCACAATTGATACTGTACATTTGTTATCAGATTAACCTGTTAGTTTTCATGAAATGACAATGCAAATAGTTGTCGGCGTTAATTACCTAAAACTATCTTTAAACGCTAGTCTTTAACAATTAATTGGAAGAACACTGAAGCGGTTACACTTCTTTATCTGCAATGATAATCAAGACAGCTCGGGAGCTTCGAATGGGAGAGGAGAGCTTGACTGATAAAGGGATTAAGCGGTGATCTGTCAGATACGTGTCTTTATTTAGAATTGTTGATTCCATCAGATACAAAATTAGAAGGGAAAAGGCATTGCCCTGCTATGTGGCTCAGTGGCTGCTTTTCTTTCCTTATTTTAGAGCCTAGGAGGTGCGAGATAGGGTTAGGGAGCAGGGCTGGCTCCTGACAGCAGGGATGTCTCCACTTGTGGCAGATCCTTATTGACAAGGCAGCTGTTTGGGGACCGGAACCGATCCTTAACCCTCTCTCCAAGTCAGGATCTACCGTAAATCACTGAAATCGCTCGCGCTTATAAACTGCGGTACAGTTAGTTTCCAAATGCACTTCACTTGGATGAGTGGCTGAGATGTTGTGATATGATTAAGGTGCGTTACCTACATTCCCTGAACTCTAGAAGTGCCTACACGCCAAGGTATCCTATTAACTATTAAGTTCCAAGAAACAACTTGAGGTCGTGAAAGACGCTCTCTCAATGCAAGTTCTTTGTATTTCTAAACCGCGGACTAGCGTCCCAGTTCAGAACAGCACGAGGAAACTCCAATTACGATTTAGATGTATTATTCTTCTAGAAGTTAAAAACAAAACCAAACATAATTACATTGAAATAATTGGCATTAGCTTTGGGGGCGGATGGGGAAGATTATGTTAAACTGGTCTATTCTATCTGCTTCTAAATCCAGAGGATTTGCTCAAAATTTTGTTTGGATTGTTCAATATTGACAAGTGTCCCAGTATGGATCTGGGTTCATGGTGTCCACTTTACGTTTTTATTAATAAATAAATAATACCGCAAACAACAACCAGGGTAATCTATTTATTGTCTTTTCGGGGTCAAAAGAGAAACCTCGTGCATTGTTTTACATACGCTCGGTAACAGTAGAAAAATATCTGAGAGATATTTAAAGGAGTTCGATTATTTCTTATATAGAATTAAATAGATAAACATCACGTCTTTACTCGTTAATGCCGAATAATTTATTTCTTAAAAAGAGCACGGTGTTAAGTAGTCACTATAATCTGGTCAATAGCAAACGAAATGTTAAAGCCTCGCATAAGTTACACTTAATAAAACGCACACCTCCTCCCGCCCGAACCGGTGCCCTCCAGACACATTTAATCATGCGTGGTTATTTAGTAAAGTCATTGTCTATCTTCCAGCTTGTCCTCCACCAGCAATCAATGTCCACAATCAAAATGCAAATTCCAAATGATAGTTCCAGGCATTTGTTCCAATGAAATACCCGAGTTTTTTTAAAAAAAGCTTTTTTGTTTCTCAAGTTAGCAAGCTGTCAAGTTAATAGCAAGTAGAGTTTGCACTCCCCAAAACAAGGCAGTTGTGCTATAAAAACACAACAGGAAATGAATGACTTAAATATTTGGCATTTACCCCCTTGAGCAAAGGATCAGTGCTTAATTCCACTCCGTCAGAGTTTGGTTTTGCGGAACCCACCTGTGTAGATTTATTTCTAAAACTCGTTGATGAAACTCCTTTCAAACGCTCTGGTCCCTTTGTAGTTGGAACAATCATGTCACGTTTCCTTCACTTCAGTGAGGTCTAATGCCACCTCTCTCTTTAAAAGACTCGGATTTCTTACAGAAGCCCCAGATTTATTTTTTCTTCAAAAACGATTTCTTTAAAAATACAGCTCCGAGTTTAAACATTTAACAAACGCAGTTCATTCCGTTTGTTGAAGTTATCTAAATCCCCACCAAATCCATTAGCATGGAATAGAATAAACCTTTAATCACTTTTAGTGATTCCTCTGAACACCTGTAAAAACAATGTTTGTGAGCGCCCTGGGAGATCTGGGACAGGGATCATCCTTCTAAGCCAGTGCTAGTTTGTCTGTCTTGAAGGAAAATACAGTATAACCTACTTTTTTTTGTCTCCGACTAATAGTGCAATCAGCAACGAAAACAATTGCAGGTAGTTACTGGGCGCAAACTACTTAGTAGCGCCTCACGATTTAGTTACAGTGGACAAACTGTCTGCAATGACCGTTTAATAGTCTCAGCTTATATTAGAATTGAAACCAAAAACTGCAGCTCAAGGAATACAAGCAGATTTCCATCAGGGAAATGGACATGATCTATTTGGATTGGTTCTTTCAGCAAAGGTCACATACAATGGTAAACATCTTCCCAGAAACATGAATAAACCAGATATTTAAAAATGCAGATATACCAGCCTCGAGAGTCTATACACCTCGAGTACAATGAGAATGCTCGTCGGCCAATCTGGAACGGGCAATCCTATCAGCGTTAAGATAAATCAAATTTAAGTGTGAAACCACCTTGACCTTAAAGCAACCTACTCTAGCGATGCTATCTTATATCTGTTGCAATCAATAAACATACATGTTTAATTCAAACTTTCCACCTGGAAAAACAATTCACATAAACTTTCGGGCTGTTTTGCAATGGGTGAGTCCACGAACATTGCGAAACAGTTAAATGATAAACTATTGTCCAATGACTTCAGTTGCAGTTCTCTTTTATCAAAATTATTTCCCAATTAAACAAAGAATTCAGGTATTCGCAGCTTTCGACAAAAAAGGTCACATGTTCCCTGCCTCAACTATGATGGTGAGTTTCATAAAACATTCTTTGTAACGGCGAGAGAATTCTGCTCAGTAAGATCAAAGTGTGAATGATACTAATGTTGTGTGACATTAAATAAATAGTGCGGCTTGTCTGGAAAGATGGAGTTAATTAGCTGCTGCTTTCCGTTTAAATGAGGGTTGAGGAAGGTTGATTTGTTGTGGCGCAGTTTAATGGGAAGTAGAGGGAGGTCTCACCGAGCACACGCCATTGGTTTCCTTTTAGAAACGTGAGCAGAGAGATTCCGCGCAAAATTGCACATTCCTTTCCATCCCTAACTGATTGGAAATTGAAGAGAAGTATATTAGATGGACAATAGGAACTGGTTACTATTGTACAACATACAGCTCAATTAAAATCGCGTGCAGCAACGATTCGATTCACTCTGCCTCTGTGGAAATGTGATAAGGCTAAAAAATACCGAATGACCTACAATTATTGCGTGTGCTTATCAATTAATGGATTTAGGAGATGTAAACTTCACCAATGAGCATTTACCATTCTTATTTCAGAGTGAAATCTGTACGGCACATCAATTGTAAGAAGGTTACCGAAGTCTTCTAACCTGTTAAGTACTTAAGGTTTTGGAACGATTCTTGAGAAATCACTTAAAATTATCTCTCGGCACTGAAATGGAGGTAATCGTTATAACATTTCAATTGTGACACACTGAAACACCAGCTTCGTTAATAAAAACCCTTTTAAGGCTGTGAACTGTTCGAAGGCGCAGGAGAATTGTCAAACATTCTCGGAATAAATATATTCAAGTTCCTAACTGCCAAAAGAAAATAGTTGCGACAGAAATGAATACGTTTTTAGTCATTAGTTTCAGTCATAAATGTAGAAGCGAGATAAAGGTTTTGGAGTCGGTAGGCGCGGCTCCTGTGCTCTGGACTGTACGGTATCGTTTGTCTCTAATCAATCCAAATGCAATGGGGCGATTTGAGTGCATGATGAATGGATCTCAGGTTTCTTGTAATGGCTCTACCACATTTTACAGGCCCGCCTCTTTTAACCCGAGAAGCTGGAGGGACGACCTCATTTAAAGCTGCTGCTTGTTTCAAGATGTTGGGAAAGCCTGTGGGCTAATATTGCTTTGCATTTGCTACCGCTGCTAAATGGAATGATCAGCTGGCAAAAAGCAGTAAAACATTCCATCAGCAACTCACATATCTCTCGCTGGCATCAATTTTCTCTATTAAATGGAATCGCTGGACACAGCTTTCCTTTTCACTGAAACATTTACCTAAACGCTATTTCTTCATTCGTCTGGGAGAACAGCCTATCATCAGGAAGTTAGTGTGCAATTTGAGAAGCTGTAAATCAACTTCTTCCTCCTAAGTCACCATAATTTTTTAATGCGATTGATACCTTTCTTTGCTAATACAATACATCTCAGGGTAATGTTATGCCTTATAGTTTAGAAACCAGACGTTTTATTCTTTATATTAACTTTACTATAGTAAAAAGAATTACAAGGGATATAGGAATATTTTTTGTGTTTTTATGCATGCGTTCATGATTGTACTACATAAGGAACATTAAATATCTGCAAGTATTTTACTGTAAAATGCAAGTGACAATAAATCATTCAAAAAAGCATGAACTTAGATTTAAATTTTAAATACAATAGACTTCAGTAGGGCTTCTGACAGTGTCACAGTGGAAATTGGTCAAGATGGTAAGAGATTGTCGGCTCCAGGCAGTTTGGCAAATTGAATCCAAAATTGGCTGAGTGTCAAGAGGCAGAGGCTGATAATCATAAGTTGTATTCATGACTGAAAACCTGTGTCCAATGGTATTCTGCAGGATTCAGTGCTTGGGTCCCTTGTTTTTTGGTGGTGTGGCTGGCGTGTGGTATAGAGTTGATGCCAGCAGCACAGTTTCAGTTACCACACTGGCTGAGGTTATCATGAAGCTGCCTTCTCAACCTTGCCCCTTTACCTGAGGTGTGCTGACTCTTAGCGTAAACCCATCACCAATTGCGTGTCTCTCTGTGTAATGTGAGAGTAGCCCTATGGTCCTCTGGGACTTTGGCTACTTTACTGGTCTAGACATGAATGTAGGAGATTTGATAAGTAAGTTCACACATGACATGAAACTGTGACAATTCATGAAACACTGCAACAATTACTGCTGTATTAGAACATTTGAAAAAAAGTTTGGAGTTAATTTAACAACATAAGACTTTGATTTACACTTTTCATAATCACCACATCTTCTTTTACAACAAATAAAGTACTTTTAGAAATGTATAATGTTTTACATGTCCAAGCAAGTGTTGTAATATGGAAAATATGGCATATTTGCATACAGCAAGCTTCTACAACAGCAAGATGATAGTGACTAGATAAGCTGGTTTTGTTATGTTGATTGAGAATTAGCAAGGGCACTGTGCATAACTCAAAACTCTTCAAAATAAAACTAGAGGTAATTTTATGTCTACCTGAGAGGGAGGGTGGCTTAATCTTTAATTTAGAAGACAGCATCTCCTCTGTTATGTAAACCTTGCTTTTGGTTTAAGATGTGGAGTGGAAATTGAATATACAACTTTCTTAACAGCATTTAGATACCTATACCACATGGGACGGCAGTAATTCACATCATTACATCACCATCCCTGCATATGCCCTGTCCCACTTATGGAATAGATCCACTGGAGGTGGTGACATAGCAAAATGCAGGTGGGAGGGAAGTGGGCCTGGGTGTCCAAAATATTCTCTCTCTAATATGACAGCAGCCCTGTTGTCCTCTGGAACTATGGTACTTCAATGGTCTAGACATGAATATTGGAGATTTGATCTGCAAGTTCACAGATAACATGGAAATATAACTATGACAATTCATTGCATGAAATCGCTGGTCAAATATGGGCAAGGAAATTTCTTTACCCCTATCACCTGCCTCTTAGCTGATTAATCAGTTCTCCTTCATATTCAATATCACTTCTAAGAAGCAGTGAGAGTGGTATAGAAAGTACCAGTTATGGGGGACATTATTCTACGTAACCAAGAATGGCTCATTAGCATTACCATTGATTATGCAGGCCGAGTCTTAAAGGGCATAACTGCTTGACTAGATCTGTAGCAGGTGGTGAGGGAACCAATAAGAAGGAAAAATCTACTTGACTTTTTCCTCATAAATCTACCTGTCAGAGATGAATCTGGTCATAATTGTATTGATAGGATTGAACAATCAGAGAGTCTAAGAGTCAGAGGGATATACAGCATAGAAACAAACACTTCAGTCCAACTTGTCCATGCAGACCAAATATCCTCAATAAATTTAATCCCATTTGCCAGCATTTGGCCCATATCACTCCAAACCCTTCCAATTCATATAACCATCCAAATGTCTTTTAAGTATTGTAATTGTACCAGCCTCCATCACTTCCTCTGGCAGCTCATTTCATACATACATCACCCTCTGCATGAGCAAATTGCTCCTTAGGTCCCTTTTAAATCTTACCCTCTGTCATTAAACCTATGCCCTCTAGTTTTGACTTCCTCATCCCGGGGAAAAGACCTTGTCTATTTACCGTATCCATGTCCCTCATGGACAACGAAGAGGGTTACCTCAGATTACAACAGGATCTGGACCAGATGGGCCAATGGGCTGAGAAGTGGCAGATGGAGTTTAATTCAGATAATGCTGCATTCTGGGAAAGCAAATCTTAGCAGGACTTATACACTTAATGGTAAGATCCTAGGGAGTGTTGCTGAACAAAGAGACGTTGGAGTGCAGGTTCAAAGCTCCGTGAAAGTGGAGTCGCAGGGAGACAGGATAGTGAAGAAGGTGTTCGGTATGCTTTCCTTTATTGGTCAGTGTATTGAGTGCAGGAGTTGGGAGGTCATGTTGTGGCTGTACAGGACATTGGTTAGGCCACTGTTGGAATATTGCGTGCAATTCTGGTCTCCTTCCTATCGGAAAGATGTTGTGAAACTTGAAAGGGTTCAGAAAAGATTTACAAGGATGTTGCCAGGGTTGGAGGATCTGAGCTATAGGGAGAGGCTGAACAAGCTGGGGCTGTTTTCCCTGGAGCGTCGGAGGCTGATGGGTGACCTTATAGAGGTTTACAAAATTATGAGGGGCATAGATAGGCTAAATAGACAAAGTCTTTTTCCTGGGGTCGGGGAGTCCAGAACTAGAGGGCATAGGTTTAGGGTGAGAGGGGAAAGATATAAAAGAGACCTAAGGGGCAATTTTTTCACACAGAGGGTGATACGTGTATGGAATGAGCTGCCAGAGGATGTGGTGGAGGCTTGTACAATTGCAACATTTAAGAGGCATTTGGATGGGTATGTGAATAGGAAGGGTTTGGAGGAATATGGGCCGGATGCTGGCATGTGGGACTAGATTGGGTTGGGATATCTGGTCGGTATGGAAGGGTTTGACCGAAGGGTCTGCTTCCATGCTGTACATCTCTGTGTCTCTATGACTCTATAATTTTATAAACCTATATAAGGTCACCATTCAGCATTTGATGCTCCAGAGAAAATAGCCCCAGTCTATTCAGCCTCTCCATACAGCTCAAACCCACCAATCCTGGCCAATATTTGTATATCTTTTCTGAACCCTTTCAAGTTTCACAGCATTCTTCCTATAGCAGGGGGACCAGAATTGCACACAATATTCCAATAATGGCCTAACCAATGCCCCCTACAGCTGCAACATGACTTCTCAAATCCAGTACTCAATAAAGGCAAGCATACCAAATGCCTTCTTCACTATCCTATCTACCTGCGACTCCACTTTCAAGGGATTATGAACCTGCACTCCAAGTTCTATTTGTGCAGTAACACTCCCCAGGACCCCCTTGTGAAAATGAAGTCCTGTCTTCATTTGAGGACCACATTGTCTGGCCATCACTGTGCTGTGTGGAATTGATTTCAACAAATCTAGTAATCAAAGACTAGAAATCCAAGAGGCACTGTGGGCCAACAACAACAATGAAATTGTATTCAACCACAACCTGTAACCTCATGGCCTGGTGTTTCTTCCACTTTACATGTATCAGCATGACAGAGGATCAACCCAGATTCAGTGAAGAATGTAGCAAGGCATGCCAAAAAGCATCATCAGATATACCTAAAAATTAGGTGTCAACACAATTACTTCCATGTGCCACAACTTAATTGGGAAGAGTGTGCCATGATGGACACAGACTTTAACATTTTGAAAAGCCAATAATAATCCTCAAGTCTGTTTTCCACATGTTCTGATATATGTTTAATCCCTTTGAATGCGCTACACTGGCTTCTCTGTTCCCAGTTCATTACTTTGCAATAAGTCTACTCCTATCTCCAGAGCACTCGTATTGATTGCCACTTTAAAATGTTTTGCAAAGGCAGGGGTGGCCAACACTGATTAATTCATTTATTGAGGTGGCCTTTAGTTTCTCAAAGGCTGCTTGACACTTTGCTGACCATACCATCTTTGTTTTGCAAAACATTCTGTCATAGTTAGTTACTTTGTAGAAGTTTGGCAGAAATATCTAATAAACTTACATACTCGCATAAATCTTGTGATTTTAGGAGAGGTGATGAGCTAGTGGTATTATTGCTGGACTGCTAATCCAGAGTACAAGGTAATGTTCTGACAGCTGGGTTAGCAATCCCACCATGGAAGATGGTGGAATTTGAGTTCAATAAAATCTGGAATTAAGAGTCTAATGATGACCAAGATTATTGTCGATTGTCAGAGAAAAAAAAATCTTGTTCACTAATGTCCTTGAGGGAAGGAAATGCCTTCCTTACTTGGTCTGGACTTCATGTGACACCATCCCCATAGCAATGTGGTCAACTCTTAACTGCCCTCTGTGATGGGCAATAAATATTGGCCTAGACAGTGGTGCCTTCATCCCATAAATAAATAAATTTCCCATTTAGTTTTATGGACAGGGAATTCTATTTGAGCCTTCACTTTTGCTATTCTTGACAACTCTTCCCCTTGTCCTATGATCTTACCTTTGCTTTTGCAAATTCACTGTTGGTAAAGTTTACTACTAAGCCAGATAACTGTAATTGCTTAAACAGGTCTACTCATTCTTACATATTCTGCCCAGGCTTTACTGTATGTTACAACATTATCTAAATAATCTACAGAGATAGACACTTCAGCTATGACTTGATTCATAAGTCTTTGGAATGTCATTGCATTTTTAAGACAAATGACTTGATCCAATCAGTGAAACAAAGCTGTTCTCTCTTTAGCCATTGATGTTAATGGTACTCAACAATACCCATTTAATAAGTCAATTTTAGAAATAAATGATATTGTCCCTTGGCTTGGCAATGCCAACCTTATCAATTCAATCTTCTAACTGAGGAATAAGATATGAATCTTTCTGTTCCTGAGTTTTCTTTTCTGTAATGTATGCAGAATCTAGTTGACTCATTCAGTGTAGGAACTAACATCATTGATAAACAGCAACTGCTTTAGTTAGAGTCAATCATGTGATTTTTCTAACGTGTTTCTCTGTTGCCACCTGGATTTGTTTTTCTGGGCTCAACTGATAAGACTGTGTTATATTAGTACTGATTCCCTACATCTACATGATATCTGGCTAACATAGTACATCCTGTTGTTTCTCTGCAGACATCCATGAATTTTCTAAATAATGTTATTAAATCTTCCCAATGTCCATCCCCTAAATTTCAAAACTCTGTTGTCTTAATATCCCAGCAACTTAGTATTGGTGAGTCAAATTGTAAGAGATTCACTTTTGGAGTTATTTACTTCACCTTCTCTTCTGCCTGACTCTCTCTGTCTCTTATCCTCCACTACTTTTACCATTTGACACATTTGCTCTTTATCATCTTCCTCCCTGCAATGATATTACTTTAACATGTTTGTGTGACTTAGCAGATCTTCCTTATGCAATCAAGCATCTCTCCCAGCTAAGTTATTTGACTAATCCTGACAGATACCTTGTATGAACCATTGAATCTCACTTTCTGAGTATGATCTTGTAAAAAAAGAACATTTTCTCTCCTTCTTAAAATAATCTAGTTGTACCCTGTTTGGCAGCTTATTCTTTCATATTTGCCTGTGAAGTTCTCAAATGCTCCTGTGAGTCTCTCTGGAAATACGGACACAGAATCCAATATTGAGGATTGCTCTTATTACCTTAAAAACTTCTCCTTAATCAATTTCAATGCACTACTTATCTCATGAACATAGATAAATTTGAACTGATGAAACCCAGAGAATCGTTTGGGGATTAGAGTCATAGAGTCATAGAGATGTACAGCACAGAAACAGACCCTTCAGTCCAACTCGCCCATGCCGAAAGATGTCCTAAATTAATCTAGTTTCTATTTGCCAGCATTTGGCCCATATTCCTCTAAACCCTTCCTATTCATGAACCCATTCCAGATGCCTTTTAAATGTTGTAATTGTATGGCCTCCACCACTTTCTCTGGAGCTCATTTCATATATGCACCACCCTCTGCGTTGCCCCTTAGGTCCCTTTTAAATCTTTTCCCTCTCACCTTAAACTCATGCCCTCTAATTTTGGACTCCTCCACCCCAGGGAAAAGATCTTGTCTATTTTATCATATCCATTCCCCTCATGATTTTATAAACCTCCATAAGGTCCCCTCAGCTCTAATGCTCCAGCTTATTCAGCCACTTTCAAGGAATTATGAAGCTGCACTCCAAGATCTCTTTGTTCAGCAACACTCCTCAAGACCTTACCATTAAGTGTATAAATCCTGACCTAATTTGCCTTTCCAAAGTGCAGCACCTCATATTTATCTAAATTAAACTCCATCTGCCACTCATTAGCCATTGGCCTATCTGATCAAGATCCCCTTGTACTCTGAGGTAACCTTCTTCACTGTCCACTACACCTCCCATTTTGGTGTCATTTGCAAACTTCCTAGCCATACCTTCTATATTCACATCTAAATCATTTATATAAATGGTAAAAAGCAGTGGACCTAGCACCGATCCTTGTGGCACCCACTGGTCACAGGTCTCCAGTCTGAAAAACAACCCTCCACCACCACCCTCTGTCTTCTACCTTTCAGCCTTTGGTTTTTTTTTTGGTTGCAAATTATAATTATACTTTGTCACAATCCTGTGAATAATCATGACAATCAGCTTTAATCATTATTTTGTGAATCTGATGGTACCTCTCCATAGTTCTCTGTGCATGGTAAGCTGTGAACTCAGAACTCTGTTAGGGATATATTGGTGTTTTACCTCCAAGTTCAGTAATGATTCAACATTGCTTTGGTTTTCATGAAGGAAAGGGACCTTGTTGTGAATGAGAACTATGAGGAGCAGGGAATCAGGCTTGAAAAGATCAAGATTGAGGAAGTTGATGTGCAGGAAATTTTGGTAAACATAAAGATTGCTAAGTCCCCAGGGCCAGACCAGATTGATCCTGGGTTGCTCCGGAAAGCGAGAAAGGAGGTTGCTAAGCTGCTGGTGAAGATCTTTGCTTCCTCACTCTCCACGGGAGTCATAATGGAGGATTGGAGGGACATGAATGTTCCTGTTTTCAAGAAGGGGAATGGGAAATCCCTGGCAATTACAGACCAGTCAGTCTTATGTCTGTGGTCAGCAAGGTTTTGGAAAGAATTCTGAGCGATAGGATTTATAACTATTTGGAAAAGCAGAGCGTGATAAAAGGCGATCAGCATGACTTTGTGAGGGGCAGGTCATGCCTCACAAATCTTATTGAGTTCGTTGAGGAGGTAATGAGACAGGTTGACGAAGGTCAAGCAGTGGATGTGGTGTACATGGACTTCAGCAAGGCATTTGATAAGATTCCCCACTGGAGGCTCATTCATAAAGTCAGGAGCTATGGGATATAGAGAGATTTGGCTGTCTGGATTCAGAACTGGTTGGCTGACAGAAGGCAGAGAGTGGTTGTAGATGGAAAGTATTCTGCCTGGAGGTTAGTAGTGAGTGGCATCCCACAGGGCTCTGTTCTTGGGCCTCTGCTCTTTGTAGTTTTAATAAATGGATGAGGAGATTGAGGGGTGGGTTAGTAAGTTTGCCGATGACACAAAGGTTGAAGGTGCCGTTGATAGTAGCGAGGGCTACTGCAGGCTACAGCGTGATATTGACAGTATGAAGAGCTGGGCTGAGAAATGGCAGATGGAGTTCAACCTGGATAAATGCAAAGTGATGCATTTTGGAAGGTCGAACTTGAATGCTGAATATAGGATTAAAGACAGGATTCTTGGCAGTGTGGAAGAACAATGCGATCTTAGTGTTCAAGTGTGTAGCTCACTCAAAGTTGCCACTCAAGTGGATAGGGTTGTGAAGACAGCATATGGTGTTTTGGCTTTCATTAACAGGGGGATTGAGTTTAAGAGCCACGAGGTTTTGCTGCAGCTCTACAAAACCCTGGTGTGACCACATTTGGAATATTGTGCCCCGTTCTGGAGCCCTCTTATAGGAAAGATGTGGAGGCTTTGGAGATGTTACAAAGAAGGTTTGCCAGGATGCTGCCTGGACTGGAGGGGTTATCTTACAAGGAGAGATTGACTGAGCTTGAACCTTTCCCTCTGGAGAGGAGGAAGAGAAGTGATCTGATTGAGGTATACAATGTAATGAGAGGGATGGAGAGAGTCGATAGCCAGAGAGTTTTCCTCAGGGCAGAATTGACTATCATGAGGGGTCATAGTTTTAAGGTGTTATGAGGAAGGTACAGAGGAGATGTCAGAGATAGGTTCTTTACGCAGAGAGTTGTGAATGCATGGAATGTGTTGCCAGCAGTAGTGGAGGAAGCAGAGTCATTAGGCATATTTAAGCGACTGCTGGACATGCACATGGACTGTAGTGAATTGAGGGGAGTGTAGGTTAGGTTATTTTATTTTAGTTAGGATTAATCCTCGGCACAACATCGTGGGCTGAAGGGCCTTTACTATTTTCTATGTTCTATGTTCTATAATCCACTGATGCTCAACTGAATGGTTCTTCAAGAACTGGCGACAGTTTAATTACATGTTGAGGTTTCCCACTACCTGACACTACATGGTATGTTTTACAGAGCTGCATTACATCCTCATAAGGTCTTGGCCAGATAAAATGCTCAAGGTTTTTTGTATCTTTACATGTCCTGCATAGGAATTTCAAATGCTGCTTGTGACATGTGGATGGTACCACCATCTGATTAACAAACATTGATTCCTTATCAACACGTCATTGACAGTGTCTTTACTTCCTCATCAGAACTTCATTTTTAGTGCAATAACACTCTGGAACACCTTCCACCTCAGCTTTCGTGTGAGTTCCTGTAAGAACATGCTTATTTCCAGTTTTGCTTTCTGAGTCACAATTAGCAAAGACACATTAAACAATTCTTTTGAATCATCCACATCCTCAAAGCAAGTTTCAGCTAAACTAATATCTGCTTATGTTATCATTTTGATCTCTGGTGACAGACTTTGATAGCTGATGCTCTGGTCACCATTCACAATGGAAAAATACTTGGAACCTGTTCTTGTAACTGTTCCCTCTCTTTAAACTCATTCAAACTTCCTGTAAGTATAAGCAAAACTATACATTTCACTCCTGTCAAATCATTATCCAAGAGTAAGTCAACCCCATCCACAGGTAATTTATTAACAATTCCTACCACTACAGTTTCAGACAAAGTCATACTTAAATTGCACTTTGTAAAACAGAACAAAGTACACTCTCCACTTATCCCATTTACTAACATTTTGACTTGCATTGCATTCTCTGTGGAGAAAACAATGTCATTCTTCAGCAAAAGAGCTTGAGTAACCTTATGTCTCTGAATATAGTTAGGGGCTTAGCTGAAGAACTTGAAGAAAAAGGTGGCAATGAAAACTCTTTATATCTGTTATCTACCTTATTCACCTTCCCTGCACTCACAGTAGTGTTTACCTTTAGTTTTATAGTTGCAGTTAAAGCTACAATTTAATCCATACTATTTTCCACTCTTACAAATTCCAATAAATCCCATGGGTTTCCCTTACAACTTCCAGTATTCTGAATGAAGGTTTCCCATCTTATCACAATGAAAACACTTTGGCATTCAATTTTCACCTCAACCATCAGCACCTTTTCCTCATCTAAGGAGTGGACCTTAGGGCATTCCCAGTTGTCCTTTCTTTACACTGGCTCTTTGCCTCCCTTTCACTGACACACCCACTATCCTTTTCAAATTCGTGGGGTGACTGAAAAAACGTTTGCTTTTATGGATCAGCTTATAATCGTCAGTCATTTCTGCTGCCTGTCCAACAGTTGCAACCCTCTGGTCTTCAACATGGATTCTAATTTTAAAAAAGTTATAAACTTTTAAATATTTCTAGAAAATGTTTTTTCTGAGTTTCATCTGTGGCACTTACTCCAAATGTCCATATCTATTTGTCAAAAATAGTTTGCTTTATTCTGTCAAATTCCATCTATGTTTGCCCAGGTTACTTACTCAAATTTCTAAACTGTTGCCTGTATGTTTCAAGAAAAAGCTCATACACACCCAAAATAGCCTTTTTGATAGCACCATAATCCTTAGATACCAGCTCTGACGGTGATGTATAAATTTCACTTGCTCTACTTGTGAACTTGCTTTGCATGGCAATGTCCAGTTTACCTTCGGCCACTTCATTTGTTTTGCTAGTTTGTCAAATAATAAAGGATGTCCTGCAAATTATTTTCCATAAAATTTGGTTAGGCCTGTATAAATTTAAACATTTCCTTACTGGACTATAGATTATGACCAGGATTTTCCTCATCACTGTCCTTTTGAAGTTCCTTTTTTGACTGCATTATTTTGAGCCTATATTCTCCATCTCTGGTCTTTTCCTAATTCTTTCTCCTTTTCTCTATCCTAAATTGCTCATTCTTTTTCTTCTTTCTAAAAATCAAGATCTTTCATCTCCATCTCTTGCTTTTTAATTTCCCTTTCAATTCTCATTGATTCGAAAACTGCTTCCACTTCTATTTCAAGCAGCTTTATCTTTTTCTTATGTTCAAGCTACTTTAATTTTATTTATGTTCCAGCTTCTTTGACTATAATCAGATTTCTGCAAACTCAAATGACTCTTCACTCTAAGTGGCGAAAGTGAGGACTGCAGATGCTGGAGATTAGAGTTGAAAGTGTGGTACTGGAAAAGCACAGCAGGTCAGGCAGAAGCCAAGGAGCAGGAAAATCAACATTTTGGGCAAAAACACTTCATCATTCTTGATGAAGCCACTCCCAATCAACCTTGAAAGTTTGTGCCTAATACAGCAATTTAGAAATTTACCTTTATCTTTTTCCATAACTATTTTAAAATGAATAGAATTACGATCACCTTAGTCACTTGCCGTGCCTTATTTCCCAAGAGAAGATCAAGCTTTGCTCCTTCTCTAGTAGGTACATCCACATTCTGAATAGGACTATAACACTTAACAAATTCCTCTCCACCCAAGCGCTTAACATTGGAGGAATCCCAGTCTATGTTTGGCAAGTAAAAATTTCCTATCATTCTTACAGTTTTCTGAGATCCCTTTACAAATTTGCCTCTCAATTTCCTGCTGACTATTGGGGGGCCTACAATACAATCCCAATGAGGTGATCATCCTTTTCTTGTTTCTCATTTCCACCCAAATAACTTCATTGGACGTACTCTGAGGAATATCCTGCCTAAGTACAGCAGTAATGTTATTCCTAATCATTCCTCCTTTCATTCCCCCCTTTCTATCCTTCCTGATGCATCTATACCCTGGAACAGTAAAATGTCAGCCCTGCCATTCCCTGAGCCACACTTCCATAATAGCTATGATATCCTAGTCCCCTGTTCCCAACTATGCCCTGAGGTCATCTACCTTACCTGTCAGGCCTCTTGCATTAAGCAATGGACATTCTTCATTTTGATCATTAATCCAGTGGACATAGGTCTTTTTTTATTTGAATAGGGCAGCATGATGGCTCAGTGGTTAGCACTGCTGCCTCACAGCACCAGGGTCCCAGGTTTGATTCCAGCCTTGGGTGACTGTCTGTGTGGAGTTTACATATTCTCCCCATGTCTGTGTGGAGTTTGCACATTCTCCCTGTTTCTGCATGGGTGTGCTCCAGTTTCCTCCCACAGTCCAAAGATGTGCAGGTCAGGTGAATTGGCCATGCTAAATTGCCCGTAGAGTTAGGTGCATTAGTCAGAGGGAAATGGGTCTGGGTGGGTTACTCTTTGGAGGGTCAGTTATTTTCTCTTATTTTACTCACAGAGAGGGAGAGAGAAATGTTACAAAGCTGACAGGCAGATGTCCCTTTTACATACAGCTTTGTAACAGATTTAGTTCAACCAATTAAAGGGCTGTTGTTAGGCAGAATTTCTTTAATGCAAGGATTCTTAGTGCCACCCTGTCTCAAAGTATTCCTTTCATTGCTTCAAAAAACAGTATGTCTTACGCAGATAAAACCTTTTCCAAGTTTCAAAACTCTCCTGTAATT
Source organism: Hemiscyllium ocellatum (assembly GCF_020745735.1). NCBI lineage: Eukaryota > Metazoa > Chordata > Chondrichthyes > Orectolobiformes > Hemiscylliidae > Hemiscyllium > Hemiscyllium ocellatum. The sequence continues at coordinate 87,253,851 of NC_083408.1, forward strand.
TCATTTAATAGCAGTCTAACTACCATTTAGTTTATAATACAAAAAGAAAGGTATATGGACCTTTGCACATAGCAAAGAGCATAAGCAGTCTGTGATAGAGAGAGCTAACTAGCCCAACTGATTGACCAGCAGCAGTCTAAGATGGTACTTCCTTCTAAGAACTGGGTAGGAATCTTGCCTGAAAGCAATTAATATTGTTCCCTGTGTTAAATGTTTGCTGGGTAAGCATTGTAATTGTGAGTGGGCTCCCGATTAACATTTCAGCTACCATGTGGAAAAGACAGACCCCATAAAGTCCACCCATGTATCTGTGCACGTGGAATTTAACCAAGGTTCAGTGGATATCTAATATCACCTCTGTGTTTTTCAATTCATATGCTCAATTTGGCTTTTATTTATTTTTAATTCTCAGTTACCAGCTGAAGGAAAAATATACATTTCTTAAATAGATAATTTTTATACTTCAAACTTAGCAATATTACATATTATTGGCTGTTTTTTTTCTTATAATAAAAAATGATGACAGGCTACTAACAAATATAGCAATTAAATGATCTTGAACAGCTTCTAACATGTTGCTTTTCATGCAGATCTGGCATTCACATTACAGCCACTGAACAGGATGTTATCACAGGTGGGCAAACAGCAGCCTTGGAACCAATTTTGGCTCCAAATAAAACATTCATTGATTTGAGGAATCAAACAGGTTATGTTTAAATTAGTTCTTACTGAGAATGGCATAAACCTTGGAGCTAAATTCCTTTTGATTTGAAGTTGGTAATTAAGCAAGATCACAGCAACCTCTTTAAATGTTTTTGTACTTGAGAGGCTAATGATCAATTTAAAAATGGAATTATGAACAATCAACACAAACTCCCACTTTTAGGAACAGCAATCATCATAAAGAGTAATTTGATTATTTGTACATTCATCAAAATTCTACTGTGTTCGTTCTGTTCAGGTCCACCTTGCTATCACCTAACAATTCAAATGTACCAAAGGCTGCTACTAGTGGTACTTTTCAGAGTGGGTCACTCAGGAACTACTGTAATCATTGGTTCAAATTTCCTACAAGTTCAGAATAGGCAACAAACAATAAAGTATTCAGGAGTTTGCTTCTCCACTTACCTTGCAATTATTGACATATCGGCTTGTTTCCCACACACACCCACACTATCCCCTCCTTTAATCTCTTACAAATGAGGTCTGGTTTAAAAAAAGTTTGGTCATAGACAAGGTGGGGAATTGATGTCCAGCCTAAGAAACTCCAATTTTTTGAATGAGTGAGTAAGTAAACTGTGGAAAAATGTATAGCATGCTACAATTTAACTAAAAAAAAATCAAGATTCTGAACAGAAGGCTATTAGTTAAGCTTCATGTGATGGTGGGAGTAATTCAGTTCAGGGACTATAGAGTGAGTTCATACAAAAGTAGATGAAATAATGGCAGGCAAAATTTAATATGCACAATTGTAATGTGGATGAGGAAAACAAATTGGACAGCAGGAGTACTCATTTGATTGTCAGAATGGTTAATCATAAAGTTGATAGAAATTTCACAAATTTTCATAGACAAGTCAGCCGTGCTATCGACTGTCAGTCTTATTTGGAAACCTTTCAGTCTTGTTTCAGTGCCAGCACTCATAGTTTTGAGACAGGAAGTTTTGTGTTCAAATCCCACACCAAAGACCTGAGATTGTAATATAATGTGGTATGGAGGCAGTGATGTCTTTTGAATTATATTTTTTTAAAAATCCACCTCACTGTTTGATCAACAGAGTAGAGTTCAGCCTTGTGCCCTGATCAACATTTATTCCTCAACCACAATTACTCAATCATTTTATTTGGTCATTACCTTACTGCTGCCTGTATGCTATATTTATACATTGCAACAGTGACCAAAAAAGTACTTGACTATAAATTATTTTGGAATATCTTAAGGTTGTATAACATAGATCAAGTTTTTTTTCTGCCTTATTTAATAATTATTTGTAGACCAGAACTTACTGAAATACATACAGAATATTAGATTCCATCATTTAAACAGCTGTGTATAAATCAGTTCAAGTCGTGCTGCAACAATATAACATCTGTTTTCCCTGCACTTTGATACTTTGTGCAATTCTGATCACAAACACAGGTAAGGAATTCAAGCCCTGGAATCAATAATGAGATGAACTAACCTGGTGTCAAATTTTGAGTTTTGACGAAAGCTTATTGAAATGCAAAGCAAAGGAATTGATTGAGAGGTCACGTTATAGAAGTATATAAGATAAGAAGTGTTTGCACATGTTAGAGGAGGAGAACGTCATCGGCATCTGCTTGCTTTTCTGCAACTTAGTCATGCTCGATGTAAATCCTGGAAATACAGATAATACTTTCCAGCAGCTGTCATCCCAAGTATCTAAGGTAATGACACTTCTCTGCAGCATGGTTGAATTAATTATCCAGTGTAGTTTGTATCATGTCAGCTATCATAACTTTTAACTTTCCAACTCTAATGCCAAGAAGCATCAGTTTAACTATTTGTATGGGCTGACTTCCCCTTTAGTGGTCTCAGTGACATATCAGTATAGGCTAGAGATTCTCATCCTTTCTTAAAATGTCTTAAATTTACCTCAGAGCCTTGAAACTAGTTCTTACACATGGCCAGGCAGAAGCCTGTGTGCAGCAAGCCTGTGAGATTTCAAGTACAGAAGAAAATTATATGGGTACATGTCACATGTCACAAACTCAATCTGCATTGGAAATGACAAAAATATCCAGTGACAAGAAAGAAAATGTGTACAGTGAGGAAACTAAAATTTACTAACAGCTAGTAAAAACATGTTGCATCTAAACTGGTTTAAAAAGCAGGAAGCGAAGGAGAAAAGCTCATAAATAACTCAGTCAGCTTGATTCAATGCTGGAACATAAACTAATCTACCTTTCATCACATAGGAGCTTGGTGCTGGATGAGGGAGATAATGGTCACTGTGCACCAGCTATGGTTGTTCTTTTTGATTGAGAGGAGGTAACAGCACAATAACCTCATTTAGATTTGCGCTAATTAAAAGGGATTTTCTGTACCATCAAATGTCAAAGATAAAGCTGAGTATTTAACAGCCAGTGGAAATCATTTTGCTGTACAGCCATCAAGTGCTTTCTGTTAACATGCCAGCAACAGATCAAACATTTCATCTCACCTGTCAGCATGGTGTACCCGACTGCAGGAGCTGGCAATCAAACTCCCAATGCTTCCTAATGCAACTGATGGGCCCCCTAACAGTAGCCATTCCTTAGAACAGAAAATAAATCAGAAAATAATGAGGGCATATAAAAAGGCTGTATATGAATCATGAGTGACTTTAACCTTCATGTTGAGTAGGAAATTAAAATAGATAAAGGTAGCTATGAGAAATAATTTATAGAGTATATTCAGGACACTTTCCAAGAACAATATACAGTATTATGAACCCAACCAGAGATCTAGTACTGTGTAATAAGGCAAGTTTAATAAAGTATGTCAGAATAAAGAACCCCTAGGAAATAGTGAAAACAACATGGTAGAATTTAAAAGTCAGAATGAGAAACTTGGATTGGAAACAACTCTGTTCAACTTAATTAAGGGTAATTACAAATGAATGAGGGAAGAATTGACTGCAGAGGACAGAAAGGAAATCGATATTGGTAAAGAAATGAAATTGGGGAAATTAATGGGATTAAAGGCCAATAAAACCCCAGGGCCTGATAATCTATACCCCAGAGTACTTAAGAAGGTGACCCTGGAAATAGTGGATCATTTGGTGGCCATCTTTCAAGACTCTAAAGGCTCTGGAACAGTTCCTTTGGATAGAGTAACTAATGTAAATCCACAATTTAAAACAGTGGGTAGAGAGTAAACAGGGAATTATAATCAGGGAATTATAATAGTCTGAAATTTATAGTAGGAAAAATGCTAGAGGCTGTTATAAAAGGTTTAATCGCAGAGCACTTGGAAAACAATGACAGAATTGGACAAAGTCAGAATGCATTTATTAAGTAACTTATTTGTCATGCTGGATGGATTTACTGGATTTTTCTTCAAGTTTGTAACTATTAGAAATGATAAGGGGGAGCCAGTGGAAGGGGTTTACTTGAACATTCAGAAGGTTTTCAATGAGGGCACATATAAGAGATTAGCATGTAAAATTAAAGTGCAGAGGATTGGTGGTGGTCTACTCATATGGATATGGATCTGGTTAGCCACAGGAAACAAAGATAAATGGCTATTTTTCCAAGCAACAGGGAGTGACTAGTGGGGGACCGTATGGATTAGTGCTTGGACCTCAGCTATTGACAATATATATTGATGATCTAGATGAGAAATCCAAGTGTAATATCTCCAAGTTTCCAGACAACACAAAGCTGGATGGGAGGGTGAACTCTGAGGAGAATGCAGAGATACTTCAGTGTGGTTTGACAAGTTGAGTAAGTTGGCAAATGCACAGCAGATAAAGTATAATTTGAAAAACGTGAGGTTATCTACCTTGATGTCATAAACTGGAAGGTGGTTATTATCTGAATTTCAATAGACTGAGAAAGTGTGAGGTGCAATGAGACTTGTACACAAGTCAGCAAAAGTAAGCATTCTAGTGCAATAATGGTGAAGAAGGCAGATGATATGATGGCCTTCATAGTGAGAATATTTGAGTACAAGAATATGGATGTCTTACTGCAATTGTATTGGGTCTTGGTGAAACCATACCTGAAGCATTGTATGCAGTTTTGTCTCCTTAACTGTGGAAAGATGTTCTGGCTATGGAGCAAGTGCAGCAAATGTTTGGGATAGCGGGACAACTAATGGCAAGAGATTGGATCCATTAGAATTATATTCACGGGAGTTTAGAAAAATGAGGGGCATCTCATAGAAATGTCTAAAATTCAAAGAGTACTGCATAAGGTAAACACAGTAAGGATATTTCGAATGATTAAGGGGTCCAGAATCAAGGATCACAGTTTAAGGACATAGGTTAGGCTAATTAGAACAAAGAACAAAGGAAATTACAGCACAGCAACAGGCCTTTCAGCCCTCCAGGCCTGCACCAATCCAGATCTTCTACCTAAACCTGTTGTTATTTTCTAAGGGTCTGTATCCCTTTGTTCCCTGCTCATTCATGTATCTGTCTAGGTACATCTTAAATGACACTATTGTGCCCGCCTCTACCAACTCTGCTGGCAACATGTTCCAGGCAGCCACCACCCTTTGCATAAAGAACTTTCTACACATATTTCCACTATACTTTTCCCATCTCACTTTGACCTCGTGAACCTTAGTAATTAAATCCCCCACTATGCAAAAAAGCTTCTTGCTATCCACCCTGTCTATACCTTTCATGATTTTGTAGACCTCAATCAGGTCCCCCCTCAACCTCCAACTTTCTAATGAAAATAATCCTAATCTGCTCAATCTCTCTTCATAGCTAGCACCCTCCATACAGGCAACATCCTGGTGATCCTCCTCTGCACCCTCTCCAAAGCATCCACATTTTTTTGGTAATGTGGTGACCAGAACTATATGCAGTATTCCAAACATGGCCGAACCAACATCTTATATAACTGTAACATGACCTGCCAACTCTTGTACTCAATATCCTGTCCGATGAAGCCTTATGCCTTCTTGACCCCTCTATTGACCAGCATTGCCATCTCAGGGAGCAATGGACCTGAACACACAGATCTCTCTGTACATCAACTTTCCCCGGGACTTTTCCGTTTACTGTGTGGTTCACTCTTGAATTTGATCTTCCAAAATGCAACACCTCGCATTTGCCCAGTTTGAACTCCATCTCCTATTTCTCTGCCCAACTCTCCAATCTATCAACGTTCTGCTGTATTCTCTGACAGTCCCCTTCACTATCTGCTACTTCACTAATCTTGATGTCATCTGCAAACTTGCTACTCAGACCACCTATACGTTACTACAGATCACTTTTGTATTTCACAAACAACAGAGGTCTGAGATTAGAAATTTCTTGTCCTGGAGTGTGTTGAGCCTGTGGAATTCTCTGCCACCGAAAGTGGTTGAGGGCATAACATTGAATATTTTTATGAAGGACTAGACATAATTATTAAACTTCCTGATTTGGATGATTAGCCACAAGGATATTTAATGTCTGCGCAGGCTTGAAGGACTGAATAGCCTGTATATATTTCTGACTGCCATTGTGATGCACTCTCTCTATCGAGGTTTCAGTAATGATGGCCACCGATAACCGTCCCCTTCACAGTGTCCCATGTCCTTGTATTCACTATTGCCTCCCTACCTTATATGTTGAATTTCTCCCTTTCACAATCCTTGTTCCTTCCACATCCCATGTTGGTATTTATAATCCCCAACATTGAATTCCCCAACTTTTCTTTCACAGCAGAGTGCCCTCATACTCTATTGAATTTCATTTTGATTACCCTGGGACTGACCATGGCCCACTCCTGAATGACTTGGATGGACAGCCCCAACTGATAATTGCCTAATTCCCTGATTAATCTCCATGCAACTCCATAACTAATGTTCTGCAAAGTTCATAACTGTTTGCACTGATCCATAGAATTGACCGTGCTTACTCCCCAGATTATACAGCAACAGTGGCCTGTTCCTGACCACCCTGAGCAGATGACTGACCATACTCAAGCCCCAGGACTTTGAACACATAATGCTCTTAACCAACTGTACTGAGAACCCCTTAACTAATGGCAATGCCCTTTGACTTGACTGAAGATTACTTCCCTCTGACTTCTAGACGTAGCTGTGTGCTAAGTGCTTTTGCTAAGTTGGCTGTTGACATGCTGTGGGTGTGATCATACCAAACACCTTCTCCACTATCGTATCTACCTGCAATTCCACTTTCAAGGAGCTATGAACCTGCACTCCAAGGTGACTTTGTGCAGCAACACCCCCTAGGACCTTACCATTAAGTGTATAAGTCCTGCTAAGATTTGCTTTCCCAAAATGCAGCACCCCACATTTATCTGAATTAAACTCCATCTGCCACTTCTTAGCCCATTGGCCCATCTCATCAAGATCCCGTTGTAATCTGAGGTAACACTCTTCGATATCCACTACACCTCCAATTTTGGTGTCATCTGCAAACTTACTAACTATACTTCTTATGTTCACATCCAAATCATCTATATAAATGATGAAAAGCAGTGGACCCAGCACCGATCCTTGTGGCACTCCACTGGTCACAGGTCTTCAATCTGAAAAACAACCCTCCACCACCACCCTCTGTCTTCTACCTTTGAGCCAGTTCTGTATCCAAATGGCTAGTTCGCCCTAAATTCCATGAGATCTAACCTTGCTAATCAGTCTCCCATAGGGATCTTTGTCAAACACCTAACTGACGTCCATATTGATCACATCTACTGCTCTGCCTACATCAATCCTCTTTGCTACTTCTTCAAAAAACTCAATCAAGTTTGTGAGACATGATTTCCCATGCACAAAGTCATGTTGACTATCCCTAATCAGTCCTTGCCTTTCCAAATACATATACATCCTGTCCCTCAGGATTCGCTCCAACAACATGCCCACCAATGATGTCAGGCTCACTGGTCTATAGTTCCCTGGCTTGTCCTTACGACCCTTCTTAAACAGTGGCACCACGTTAGCCAACCTCCAATCTTCCGGCACTTCACCTGTGACTATCGATGATACAAATATCTCAGCAAGAGGCCCAGCAATCACTTCTCTTGCTTCCCACAGATTTCTAAGGTACACCTGATCTGTAATATGGACATTTTTCAAGATGTCACCATCTATTTCTCTACATTCTATATGCTCTATGTCCTTTTCCACAATAAATACTGATGCAAAATACTCATTTAGTATCTCCCCCATTTCCTGCGGCTCCACACAAAGGTCGCATTGCTGATGTTTGAGGGGTCCTATTCTCTCCCTATATTCCCTATACCTCTAGCCTTTCCTTTCACCCTCACTGGAACATACTTTCTCTGGACTCTCATTATCTCATTCTGAAGGCTTCCCATTTTCCAGTCGTCCCTTTACCTGCAAATATCTCCCCCCAGTCAGCTTTTGATAGTTCTTGCCTAATTCTGTTAAAATTAGCCTTTCTCCAATTTAGAACTTAACTTTTAGGTCTGGTCTATCCTTTTCCATCATTATTTTAAAACTAATAGAATTATGGTCGCTGGCCACAAAGTGCTCTTCCACTGACACCTCAGTCACCTGCCCTGCCTTATTTCCCAAGAGTAGGTCATGTTTTACACCTTTTCTAGTAGGTACATCCACATACTGAATCAGAAAATTTTCTTGTACGCACTTAACAAATTCCTTTCCATCTAAATCCTTAACAGTATGGTATCCCCAGTCTATGTTTGGAAAGTTAAAATCCCCTACCATAAACATCCTATTATGTTTTACAGATAACTGAGATCTTCTTACAAATTTGTTTCTCTATTTCCCTCTGACTATGAGGGGGTCTATAATATAATCCTAATAAGGTGATCATCCCTTTCATATTTTTCAGTTCCATCCAAATAACTTCCCTGGATGTATTTCTGGGAATATCCTCCCTCAGTACAACTGAAATGCTATTCTTTATCATAAATAGCATTCCCCCTCCTCTGTTGCCTCTCTTTCTGCCTTCCCTGTAGCATTTGTATCCTGGAACATTAAGCTGCCATTCCTATCCATTCCTGAGCCATGTTTCTGGAATTGCTATGATATCTCAGTCCCATGTTCCTAACCAAGCCCTGGGTTCAACTGTCTTCCCTCATAGGCCCCTTGCATTGAAATAAATGCAGTTTAATTTATTAGTCCTACCTTGTCCCTGCATGCCCTGACTGTTTGAATCGCCCTTGTTCTCAACTGTACCAGACTCAGATTGATCTCTTTCCTCTTATCTCCCTGGGTCCCACCCCCCGTCCCTCCCTCCCACCACTACCACCACCACCTTTCTAGTTTAAATCCTCCTGAACAGGTTAAGCAAATCTCCCTGCCAGTATATTAGTCCCCTTCCAATTCAGATGCAATCCATCCTTCTTGTACAGGTTACTTAGAGTCATAGAGATGTACAGCATGGAAACAGACCCTTTGGTCCAACCCGTCCATGCCGACCACATATCCCAACCCAATCTAGTCCCACCTGCCAGCGCCCGGCCCATATACTTCCAAACCCTTCCTATTCATATATCCATTCAAATACCTCTTAAATGTTGCAATGGTACCAGCCTCCACTACATCCTCTGGCAGCTCATTCCATACATGTACCACCCTCTACCCCTTTGGTCCCTTTTATATCTTTCCCCTCTCACCCTAAACCTATGCCCTCTAGTTCTGGACTCCCCGACCCCAGGGAAAAGACTTTGTCTATTTATCCTATCCATGCCCCTCATAATTTTGTAAATCTCTATAAGGTCACCCCTCAGCCTCCGATGCTCCAGGGAAAACAGCCCCAGCTTGTTCAGCCTCTCCCTGTAGCTCAGAGCCTCCAACCCTGGCAACATCCTTGTAAATCCTTTCTGAACCCTTTCAAGTTTCACAACATCTTTCCGATAGGAAGGAGACCAGAATTGCACGCAATATTCCAACAGTGGCCTAACCAATGTCCTGTACAGTCGCAACATGACTTCCCAACTTCTGTACTCTATACTTGACCAATAAAGGAAAGCATATCAAACGCCTTCTTCACTATCCTATCTACCTGTGACTCCACTTTCAAGGAGCTATGAACCTGTACTCCAAGGTCTCTTTGTTCAGCAACACTCCCTAGGACCTTACCATTAAATGTATAAATCCTGCTAAGATTTACTTTCTACCCCAAAAGAGCTTCCAGTGATCCAAAAATGTGAATCCTTCTCCCATACAGCAGCTTCTCAGCCATCCTCTACTCTATCCTCCTATTCCTGCCCTCACTAGCTCGTAGCACCGAGGGTAATCCAGATGTCACTACTCTTGAGGACCTCCTTTTTAAACTCCTGCCTAACTCTCTGTAATCTCTTTTCAGAATCTCAACCTTTTCCCTTCCAATGTATACAATGACCTCCTTGGGAACATTCTGCACCTTCTCTGAGACATCCTTGATCCTCGCACCAGGGAAGCATCACACCATTCTGATTTTTTGCTGCTGGCCACAGAAACTTCTGTTTGTGTCTCGGACTAGACAGTCCCCTAACATAATCGATCTCTTGGGACCCAACGTACCCGTCATTGCATTACAGCCAGTCTCAATTCCAGAAACTTAGCTGTTTGTTCTACGTTCCCCTGAGAATCCATCACCCACTATATTTTCCAAACTAGCATATTTGTTTGAAATGGGGATAGCCACAGAAGACTCCTGCACTAGCTGCCTACCTCTCTTACCTTTCCTGGAGTTAACCCACATATGTGACTGTATCTGAGACATTCCCCCCTTCCTATAACTGCTGTCCATCACAAACTGTTGCTGTTGCAAATTCCTCATTGCCTCTAACTGTCTCTTCAACCGATCCATTCAATCTTATAGGATTTGAAACCAATGGCATTTATTGCAGATATAATCCTCAGTAACTCATAAACTCTCCCTAAACTCCCACAACCGACAAGAAGAGCATATCACTCTACTAAAGGCTATTTTTGCTTCTTTCAATCTGTAGACCCAGAAAATAGCACTGACTTATTCCTTTTCAAAACGCTGCTCCAGGTTAAATTAATACTTTTGGCTTATATTTTAAGTTTAATCAAGAGACATATCTCATTAAAACATATAATCAAGAAAGAACCCACTCTCCTCACTACTACAGACTTAAAGTAAGGCCACACGTAAAATATCCACATATTGTTTCTGTGCTGTGTCCTCTCCCAAACAGCTTCCTCCAAGATCAGTTGTGAATTTCACTGTTCCCAGACACACTCCAATGTCCAGCGATACATGAATTCAACAGCAAAGGCAGTAACTGTGCAGGTTCACTGCTCTGTCAGTTAGCAATATGGGTTTCTTTCCCTCTTTCTCCCTCCTGCACTGACCTCACCATGTGCTTCCTTTGTCCATTCCTCTCCCTTTTAAAAGTGCTGTTTTTTTGCCTTTTTTTTCTTCAAAGTTCCAAAACAATGCAACAGCATATAAAGCAGTAATTGCTGCTCTTGGAATTTGAGGAAATCACCTCCAACACCTAAAATACCTCAGCTGTTACAGCCAGAAATTTTTCCCGTCCTCCATCTTGGATTTGGCAATACCAAAGTCCTGTGAGCCTTTACAGTGTGGCTGAGGTGGCAAAGTGCTGCAAGGCAAGGGAAGGCCACAATGTTCTGAGCATTGCAGTATACACTAATTAAATGAGCATTAAGAGTGAAGAACCATGAGGTACAGCTTGGTCAAATCAATAAGGTGAGAAGTCTAACTCTGCTTGTAAATCTTGTTCTGCAATGAGACATGTCATTGCCTTTCAAAGTGCAACATTGCAGACCGACCTGAAGTGTAGGTAGTTTGGGTATGTTTCATGATGATGTGGTGAGACTGGTTCATGTCAGATACTGATGCCTATGGAAGTGGGGTGCATGTGACTGCTGCCCATGTAGTGTGATCTGAAATGTTGGCAAAGGGTGTTGAAGATAGAAATCTGGAGAAGTAAATGGTGAATTGGAATTGCCAAGTAGCTGCTCTGATTTCCTTGTCAGGGATTCTCAGCATCTCATTTCTATTAGGCAGATGGGATAATGGAAAACATGATATTAACACATGATTTTTAATAAGATTGCAGTTAAAAAGCAGTTCTTCCTGAAAATGGAGAGTGGAGAAATAGAAGGTGAGGAATTGAAATTTCTTTCTAATATAGGCTGAGGAGATGAAATGTTAATTCATGCTAATATATGCAAATAAACCTCTTGCCGCTCACAACCAAAAATCTTGTCCAGCTGTTCAACACTTAGTTGGAAGATGGGACTCTTTGCTCTCAATGTCACAAAGGTTCCTCATCGGACATCTCACCTGGTTTTCCCAACTGTCTCACCATGGCACATTGCATTTAGGAACTCAGCAGTTCAAGAGAATCTGCTCATAAATCAGAAGCATCTTTCAGATCTTGGCCTGGAAATTTGTTTCTCTGTTTATCTGGAGGAAAGCAGATATCTAAGCAATGTAACGAGCATACTCATTTTCCACCAGAAAAATGCCATCTGGTATATTGGTAAAGGCAGGAAAAGCACTGGGAAAGCCATGCCTAAAACATTATTCAGCTTACTGACTTTGTAAATAGAAGACTTAATGCCCATGTTTGGCAAAACTGGGTCCAGTAGGTTGTCAGAAGCTGGGACAAATCATCTCTTGGCTTTCTGTCTTTTTGCTAAAACATATTTTGTGACTACAGAGATAGGTAACCTACAAAATCTGAATTCCCGATGTAACTTTTTTAACTTTAACAAAATAAATAATCATGTCAAAATTTATCATCTATACCATCAAGGTTAGCAATATCACACTACAGATAAAAACCTGCACAACCACCAATGTCATTTATTGTATCTGCTGCTCCCAATGTGGCCTCCTCTACATCGAGGAGACTGGACGCCTTCTCGCAGAGCGCTTGAGGGACATCTCCGGGACACCCATACCAATCAATCCCACCACCCTGTGGCCCAACATTTCAATTCCCCCTCCCACTCTGCTGAGGACATGCAGGTCCTGGGCCTCCTCCACCACCGCTCCCTCACCACCCGATGCCTGGAGGAAGAATGCCTCATCTTCCACCTTGGAACACTTCAACCCAGGGCATCAATGTGGACTTCACCAGTTTCCTTATTTCCCCTCCTGCCACCTTACCCCAGTTACAACCTTCCAGCTCAGCACCGTTCCCATGACCTGTCCTACCTGCCAATCTTCCTTTCCACCTATCCACTCCACCCTCCTCTCTGACCTATCACCTCCATCCCCACCCCCATTCACCCATTGTACTCTTTGCTACCTTCCCCCATCCTCCTCTCTGACCTATCACCTCCATCCCCACCCCCATTCACCCATTGTACTCTTTGCTACCTTCCCCCATCCTCCTCTCTGACCTATCACCTCCATCCCCACCCCCATTCATCCATTGTACTCTTTGCTACCTTCCCCCATCCTCCTTTCTGACCTATCACCTCCATCACCATCCCCATTCACCTATTGTACTCTAAGCTAATTTCTCCCCCCCCCCCCCCCCCCCCCACCCCACCCCACCCCCTCTCATTTATCTCTCCATTCTTGAGGCACCCTGCTTCTATTTCTGATGAAGGGCTTTTGCCCGAAATGTCAATTTTCCTGCTCCTGGGATGCTGCCTGAACTGCTATGCTTTTCCAGCACCACCCTAATCCAACGTCACACTACAATCCAACTTGCCCACGAGTGGCTATGTTGTAGTGATTCAGTTTTGCAATTTTCATCTCCTTAGTCTATATTAGAAAGAAATTTCAATTCCTCACCTTCCATTTCTTCATTCTCCATTTTCAGGAAGAACTGCTTTTTAACTGCAATCTTATTAAAAAATCATGTGTTAAATTGGATAGCTTGTGTGAGTAACCCGATTACTGCAGATGGCATGCCAGAGCCTGTCTGCTCACCTAAAGGATTGTTGCAATGCTGTTCATTGGCTGTATGCACCAGTAGGGGCCCAAAATCAAGAATGCACAAGTGTGATTAGCTTATATCTGTGTGCAAAATTTCCAACTTTATTTATATATTTGATTTAGAATGGTTATCATTGTGATGGTGATGACGTGATAATCAGTGATGGAGGATAGTAAGGATCATGATACTATAGGTGAAGAGGAAATTGAGTTATCTGACTTGAAACAGTTCATCACATACAACGCAGGAAACAGAGACTGTAGTTGAGGTTCTCACCTCTCATCCTTTGTCACTTCTACCTGTTGCTCTTGTTCCTTTATTCCTTGCTCATCATCCTTCATCTTTTGGAAGTATGTTCTATTCTGCATGGCCAATGTTCATTCTCCCAATGCTTCCAAGAGGATGACAATCTACAATCATGAGATAAACAATCATGTCTCGTTGTCACTGGTGTGTGGAGAAGTCTTAGAGTTTTGAAGTCAGCTTTTGCTACATTGTTTCTGTAGAATTTTACAATTTGAAACAAGTATAGAAAGAAACGATTAAATGTGAAATTGTAATTGCAGTGAGAAGTAATCAACCAGCAGCTAACCTGTAAGAATCATTTAAAGAGCACTGGTGAAGAGCGGCTTCTTGTTACTTAATGTGTACAGAGATTATAAGGATAGGAATGGGAGTTGGCTGGAGCATTAAGCTCCAAAATATCTCATCGATTGAATATTCTACCTATCCTATGCATTTTTGGAGGATGTTGACTTGTTGCAAGCTAACACCTCAGCAATCTGACATCCAACCCAGTGCACAGTGAATGTTTGCAAATGTGTATCAGAGAATTCTATCCCCAGACATCACTGATAGAGTGTAAGGAATGACTTTAGAGCACCCACACAAATTACTTCTTCTGAGGAAGAATGATATTGAGAATGGTGCAACTTTTCAAGGGCAGACCTCTGTATGCCATTGTCTATATGGAGGATGGGGAGGAGGAGGAGGAGGAAGAATAATATGAAGTTGAGGAGACAAATGAAGAATAGCACAAGATACCAGCTACCAGATGCAACCATCTAGAGCAATGTATCTCGGCAACATATATCTTTGAAGAGTTATAGGAAGATCTTCATTTCCAAAGATGCAATTGTCCTAGTCTGCAATTGTCAATCCATATGACCAGCTTTGCAAAGATCCTCAGTCATGTCTCACAACCTGCCTGGTGAGATGTAATATCGTCTATTATTCTCTGGGTACAGCTGGCTTATAACTGCTTGAGTTTCTGACAAGAAGCACCATAGATGAAAATGGGAGGTACCCTTGACTGGACAAAATGCAAATAGATCCAGGAAACATAATATAGCAGCTCCTTGTTGACCTCTGTGTGTATTAATGATGGTTATAGACTTTACAAAGGCTGCACTACTTCTGCACTTACACTTCCTGGGGTATAAACTGCTCACAATGTCTCTAGAATGGAATTATTCTAGAATGTAAATGGTTTCATTTTCAAGTAACTTACACAGGAAACACACAACACACTCTACTAATGAATAACCACAACAATTGTGCAACAACAGAGCAATGAATATGTGCAAAATTCAATAACAACTTACATCTATAAAGGGCCTTTAATATAATATGCTAAGGGTCCTTCAACAACACCTTCCAAAACCCACAACTTGTACCAGCTAGAAGGACAGGAACAGTAGATACATGGAAGCCCACCATCTGTAAGTTCCCTTCCCAGTCATATTCCATTCCTGGAAGTACATCCACATTCCTTCAGTGTCGCTCAGTCAAAATGTTGCAACTTCCTTCTTAACAGCACAATGGGCGGCCCTACATTCCAGAGACTCCAGTGGTTGAAGAAGGCAGCTCTCTACCCTCTTCTCCAGATACAGTCAGCATGAAAACAGACCTTTCAGTCCAACTTCTTAAGCTGCTGTGTGAACACTGCTCTGTACATGTGATCTATGCATCTCTCTATCTCACACATGTACCATGGTTACTACAGCTCAAAAACTGAGAGCTTAAGTTTCTGCAGCTGGCAGCATTTTCTGCACATGTGGTCATTTAGTACTCTGGTAGGGTCCAAAGTAAGAATTACACAAAGAGAAATAATTTTAAGATATGGCAGCTCAGCTTGGTCAAGTGGAATGTGTGAAAAGTCATGGACCCTACCAGAGTACTAGATGACCACATGTTGGGTTGAACTTAAATAAGAATGGGGCTGAGTTCTTTGTTGGGCATTTTGGTAGTGTTGTTGGGAGTTTTAAACTAACTCAACATACTTGTGGGAACCAAGAGAGAATATTAGAGAGGAATACCAGACTCAAAAATTACTTGGAGAGATAGATAACACTTGTGTAGAGAATAGAAAATCAATATGTGTATTTGGATCAAGGCAAAATGAAGTCTAAATTAGAGTTGCTGTGCATATAATGCATAGAGTACAGTAAACATGATTGGGGAGTTGCAGATGCAGATTGCTGTGTTGAAATATGATGTTGATTTAACTGAAACCTGGCTCAAGGAAGAGAAGGACAGAGTGACAAATATTCCAAGTTCAAGATATTCAGAAAAGATAGGAAAGGATGGAAAAAAGTCAGGTTGATGATATTGGTTAAGGAAAGAACTGCACTGCTAGAAAGATAGAGGACACATCAGAGCTTCAACAGCAGAAGCATTCTGACTAGAGCTAAGTAATACAAGTTGTGCTACTATATTACTCAGTGTAGTCTATAGATGACCAACTAGTGGGAAGGATGTAGAGGAACAAATCTGTCAGAAAATTAAAAAGCGAAGCCGACATTCTTTATTTTCAGTTCCATCTCCTCTTCTATGTAGGGAGCTCTGGATTTGTATTCCTTCCCTTTCCCTTTTGACTACCATGACTAAGGCAACCCATTGCTCTGTTACAATTTGTCGCATTAACCTTCATTCCATTCTAACTGTTCTGTGAATTATAGATACGCAATAAATACTGGCCTCAAGCTACCGCTACATCCCATGTATAAATGAAAAAGGGGCTTCACAAGAGTATTATGCAACAAAATATTACACCTATACAGAAGAAGATATTCTACTGAATGATCATCGGCTTGGTCAAAGAGATAACCAGTCCTCACCCAAGAATCTGCTCTAAAAGCTGCGCTTATTTTGACAGTTGTGATAAATTGCACCACAGCAACTTAGACAATCCCCAAAATTCCAAAATCAATCAAGGGAAGAACTGAGGCAATGGACAGATTTGGAAATAAGATGGGATTTTTAAAATCAAGACATCGTTTGATCAGGAACTAAAGTAGGTCACTGAACACACTGGTAAAAATATTGGGTGATAGCATGAGGTGCAAGTTATGGATGTTAAGTTTACAGAACATTGAATGTGGGAGACCAGCCAAAAGAACATTGGACTAGTCAAATCAAGGGGAAAATGAAGTGTGAATTAGCATTACAGCTCTAAGAGAACTAAATGGGGGGTAAGGCCTTGAAAAAGTTAAAACAAGAAGCAACATATTAGGAGGTGGAAATGGATAATCTTAATGATGGTGTGAGCTTGTGATCAGAAGTTCAAAGTCGAATGAGATATCACAATTGAATATAGACAGGCTTAATTTCAGATTATTGCCAGTGAGAAGAATGGAGCATTAAACTAGGAAACAGAGCTTAGAGCAGGGATTAAAAGTAATTGTTTTGGTCTTCCCAATGGGAGAGTGAGTTGGAAGATATTTCTATTCATTGTAAGAAACCACTGTAAAATAAACAGATATTTAATTGATTATTAAAGATATTTTATAAAGAAATCTTTCATTGCAGTTTGCTGTCTATTAATTCTGCCAGGAACTAGCCCTTACTGGTAAGGTTGGATTTCACGACCCAAGTATAAACCAACAATCTGAGAAAAAGTCAAAGATAGGCTCTCATAAGTCAAAAAAAAATCTTCTGATAGAGTATTTCAGAGATATCCATGTCCTGTCAATCTTCTTCAGATTGAGAAAGACTGAGAGGAAATCCTGCTATCACAAATATTAGCTACATCCACACTCTGGGACCAGTAAACTGACTTCACCATGGGTTATATTTTTCCTTGTCTGTTTAGTTTATGTATTGGATTTAAATTGTGGTTTACTAATAAACTAATTAGCAAACTATTCCAAAATAATTGTGAGCTTAATCTTCTTCTAGGTAATCTGTGACTCCTATACATACTCTTACATAATCCAATACTGGATGCCAGGTAAACATCATTATAATTTAACAAGAGTGAAGGAGTAGACATGGCAGCTAGGTGTTTTCAGCATACGTGGGAAAATTGGCACTTTGCTTTCAATCAAGGGCAATCATTATTTTTGCACAAGCATGCAGAAGAGAGTTGTAGTAAGTGGATTAACTGGGACTAGAAACTTCAATTACGTTAATTTTCTGAACTTTGATTGAATATTTTCAGTGGTTATAGAATAATTTCCTGGAAGTTTTTGGCTTCCCTAAATTGGCTTAACTTTTTAAAAAATTCTCAATTTTTATACTTCTTTCAAGCATTTGTGCAAATGAGCATGGGATGGAGTGCATTTTATTATCCATGTCATTTATACTGAGTCAGAATGTAACAAGCTTGATAGATTAGTCTGTTTTTGTATGTTGCGATATAAACAAACAGTAAACAACTCGAGAGGACACACAGTGGAGCACATACATATACCATGCTGTGTTAACCCAGTGTTTTTGAGTTTTTACAGCTGTTTCTGGAGTCTTTTCCCTACTTAGATGATGTCTTGTAGCTACAAAGCTAAAGAAAAAATATTTTTATTGAAAGCTTCCATCTAATTGAGGCAACTTCAGTCCAGTCTATATCAAACAATCTGCTCTGAAAGCTATGCTCACGTTTTCACAACTGTAACAAATTGCACCACAGTAGTTGAGACAACCTTTGACATTGTAAAAACAAAATCAGCAAGTTTAAATGAGCAACCCACAACATTGTAAAAATGTTAATGAATCTATTTTTAAAAATTCTGGGATCCAAATTTGATTCTGCATCTCTGCTAAAAACTATTCAGTTATTGTTTGGTTTGATCTGTGTACCATGTTTTATTAAACATATTTGTGATATATTGGTATGGACAAATGAAGGAACAGACAAATAGGCAATAACTGAATGTACCAATTGAAGAAAATTAATGTATGAAAAATGCAATATATTAACGTCTGCAGATTATTGTGCCCAATGCTCTGATGCTATATTGTGCTGAGCAGGAGGTCCTGGTGTTGACACTGAATCTGTGCTGTGTTATTTGGCTTCATCTGGGGCAACTTTAGTGTACTACAATTGGCCTTAGTGTCCTTGGGCTATAAAGGAAAAATTCAGGCTTCCTGCTCTTGATCAGTATCCAGTGACCCTTGCTGGAAAGTGCACATGTGTGGACATTGAGTGAGGACAGACCTGGGTTGAATTGTGCTACCCTCCACAGTTGTGTAGTCCGGAAACTCATATTACAGAAATGAAGAATGATGGCTGTCAGTAGCCAAAGATCCCAATCTGAGCAAGTCCTAGCACCTTAGTTTCAGGCTGAGAGAAAAGTGGTGGAAATCTAGCAAATGTGAAGTAATTTAATAGCTATGTAGCTTCTGGTAGGATATCCTTTATTTATTTCATAGCTTGTCAAATTGACAAAAGTAATAAAGTAACAAATACAAAAGACAAGTAATTGCTCTGATTTGGAATGGTTTGATTGTAAAACAAAGTGCCACTTGAAATTTAGCAATTTCTGTCAGAAACAAATCTGACAATTTAAACTTTAACAAGAAGATTTTGAAAGTCTTATCTAGCTATGGGTTAAGTAAACATATATTAACAGTCTAATAATCCCTAAAACATGAGCGTTTCAACAAGCAGATGACCCACAATATGCATAATAGAATAGCCTATTCTTTGCTTTCATTCATTCACATATTACTCTAGAAAATTTGAATGATCTGGCGATGATTTAAAAGCAGTCAGAATTTCACCACTAGCCACTATTGAACTGGAATAGGCAACAATTTTAATTGTCCATCTCTTTGAATGAAATTAATTTCAGGCCTTATCCATGTCTTATTTATAACAAGAGCTAATTTAATGCCAAAAGCAGGGGAAAAAAAATCTTTTATACAAAATCATGTTGAATGGATGTTTTCCTCTGTTCAGATCTTGACATATTGATGGCAAGTAACATTTTAATCAAATTTACTAGAAGCTGAACAATGCAATAAGCAGTTAAATCATTTTTTGTTGTAAGTTGTCACATTCATCAGTAGCAATTGAACTACAAGTGAATGAGAGACCTAAGATATGTTGAAAATATTAGGAATGAAATCAAGAAATACAAATTTTTAATTCTCTTTTTCAGTACTGAAGTTCATTTGATAAAGATATCTTTCCTCTATTTATTTATTATTTTACTTATTTATTTGCTTACATTCCATGGACCGTTTTTTTTTATAAAGAAAGATCTGCCTTAGCATTTATTCCTTCAGTTCCATTATTTATTATTTTGCTTACATTCCTAGTCCAACTTAATTGGATATGGTTCTTCTTCCTGTCTTCACTTCTCCAGTTACATTCTTTCTTTCATCAGAACCTTAGATCCCACAGATGCTGACAAGGGCATGCAGTCATGCAACCTCAGACGGCCTGTTTTGCCTTTGCGCCCACTAAAAAAGAATCTGCATGACTCAACAAGTTATAAAATCAACAAATATTTTAGTAATTTGTCCTTGTTGTCTTTGGGTTATGTCTTTGATCAGCTGTTTCAAAGGTTCCACTTTCCAAATCCTTGTGATTTGTTTGATTGTGAGTATTAATTTAAAGCCATGTGTCTGGAACTCCCTTATTAAATTCTTCCACCTTGCAACTTTCCTCACCACCGTCCTCCACCCTCCCCCCCCCCCCCCCCCCACCACCAAAAATACCTCCTTACCACTTTCTTTTAGGCTATGCCTTCAGCTGATTGCCTAAACATTTCATCTATCTTGTTCCCATGGACAATTTACAGTAAAGCAACATTATAAATGCATAGTTGTTGTTTATACCCAGGAATGACTACATTGTGATTCTCCAAAGCATTTTGAATAGCTGGCAGTGAAAAAAAATGTTTGTATCCCAACAGGCTAAGCTGGATTTAAACTTAAGACTCCAGAGATATATCCCATTGCACCATCTGTTCTCATTACCTTGAAAACTCTGTGATGCATTTGATCAAGTGGGTAAATTGTGAATACTTTTGTTGTGGTAATAATTAATATGTGGTTTAGTTATGTGAGATTATATATTAATAACACTTTCATGGTCTCTCTTGTATAAAGGTACTTTCCACATGCATCTTGAAGAAATAATTCTTAGTTACTAAGAGAAAAATGCACCATTTAACTCATTGCACCAAGTATGATAACAATCTTGTCACATTATAATTAAATGTTGCCGAATATTTTATACATGAAAATTAGAAAGCAAATGGGGCAACAATCAAAATAACTTGCCTACAGGTTTCCAATCAGATATTATTCATAAATATGGAACTGTTCTCTATATGCGTATCAATGATATCTAATATTGCATCTCCATTTCTATTGTTCACTCAATGACACACATTATGCTATATCAGCGTCCATTACATATCAAAGCCTGGATGTGCTAGAAATCTTGCCAGATACCACTGGCAAAATTCAAGCCAAGTTGTTGGTCCTTGTTTAGAAGACTCACACATATGGTACTCATTCTGCCCCTAGCCCTGGCTCAACACTCAGCATTACGTTTGATTGTAAGTCCAGCTTTAAATCTCCCATCCATTTCAAGAATTGTCAGCTTCCATACTTACAGAATTCTCTGCCAATTTTTATATACTAAATATACAACATAACCCTTATCAAAAGTTTTGTCAAGTTATGACTTGGCCTCCCCAGGTATTCAGTTGCAACTTTCCCAATTTCTACCTTACACAAGCTCCAATTCGTCCAGAGATCATCACGTAGATCCATCTCTATTAAATACTGTAGTTCAGCACCTCATTTCATGAACCTTTAAGAATAGAAGGACATAAGAACTACAAGCAGAAGTAGGCAATTCAGCTTCTCAAGCCATTTGATTATTGTTTTTCCCATCTCACATATTAGTTTTAAAGTCTTCAGTCTGGATTCCTAATCTCTTTACATATTTATGTGGGAATCAGTTAACATAGATGAAATATAGGGGTTAGGAACAGGAGTAGGCTGTAATGTTAGAGCTTCCTTTAAAAACAAGAATTATATATATGCGGAAGATAAATTGTAAATCTGAAGTGGAGCACTTTATATACTTCACACCTCTACAGCTTGTTCTATTCTGAACCCAAGCACCGCCCCTCTGGGTCACCTGATCAGCTCTCTTAAAAGGGCAGCAGCCTCAACTACAATAACATCCCTCCCTCTTTATTTTGAAACTCCCATTAATAAGCATATATACAACAATTATAACCATTATACAAACATTGTAGCTCACAACATTGTCAGGAGCATGACCAACAAAACATGGAAAAAGAGAATGGCCTTTCTGTAGCTTATATTGACAGATCGGTCTCTCAGAGAGATGGCAATACCTCAAAGATTGTCTCCTCGACTCAGGTACCTTTCCTAGTGTAGCCTCCCAAGCTTCTGGAAGCTTCTATTGTTCTGCAGGAATGTTCCTTTCTGATTGGCTGTTGTTACTTGCGAGGCTGCTATTGTCTCCTCTCTTGGATGTGGCCAACCCTGGCTCAGAGACATGACTCGGTCAACATCAACTGAACTGACTTGGTGTTCTGAGGGACATCCCCTCATTGGTGAGGTGCAGCAACCACGTGTCTTTTCCAGACAAGTTCATCCCTAATCTGTACCATATATGAGAATGGTCCTGTTTGAGCCACAATCACCACTGGAATCTGTTTATCCCCTGACATGTAATTCCAGACCAATACAGTCTCTCCTCTGTGGAATACCCTCAACCTTGAGGTATCCAGCCTTCTGACCATCTGTCCATCTTGATATCTGGTCTCTTCCAGCCGCAGTAAATCAAACATGATTCTCAGCTGACAGTTGAATATTAAGGACACTGGCAAACACTGTGTAGTTGTTATCTGGCTTGTTCCTGTACATGCTGAGGAACTTGCTGAGTCATCATCCTAGCACCTCTTCCCCTTGTGATAGCTTTAAAGTCTGTTTCAGGATTTGAAAAGTCTCTCCGCCTGACCGATTATCACACGGTGGTACAGAACTGATCTCACATGTCTGACTCCATGGTTTTCCAGCGACTCCTTGAACTCCAGTGCCACAGATTATAGACCATTGTCATTCATGATTTGTCTGGGGTTCCCAAACCTGGCAAACATTTCATCCAGTTGGTCTATTAGTGCTTCCACTGATACCAACTTCCTGACCGCCACCTCAGGCCATGTGGAGTGGGCATCCATAACCACTGGGAATGTCTGTCCCTCTACAGGTCCTGCAAAATTTACCTGAATTTGCTGTAACAATGAAAGATGCCACTCCCATGGGTGAAGACATGATAACTGCAGAGCCTTTCTTACTAATGTGCCTTTGGTGCATTTGTTCCAGCACCTCTCCTCTTAATGGGGGAGAGATAATAATGCTGATTCCCCACATTAAACACCTGTCTGATATGGACAACACCCACCTCCTTGGCAGAGAAAGGCATAATTCTGGGTAGTTTCCATAACTGGTCTTCACTCTCAGGACCAAGTTTACCACTTGGCTTAAAACTCCATTGATCCAAGTAGCGTTCCACACCAGATTCACTGACACAGGGACCTTGTCATCCTGGGAAAAGTACATAATTTTCAGAGTCCAATTGGGAACATGTTTATTCTGCAGTAGTGGTTGTGGCAGCCTTGATAAGGCATCTACATTGCCCTTCTTCTCCACCTGTTTGTATTCGATTTCATATGAATAGGCTGACAGAGCCAGTACCCATCGATATTCATGAATACGGGCCAAAGGTGGAAGTTAGAGATCTGTGGTTGGTCAATAACTCGAAGTGCCTGCCTTAAAGGACGTGGGTGAACTTCTTAACACCTAATACGATGTTCAATTCTTCTTTTTGACCTGAGCATAATCCTCCTCTGAGTTTGTTAGTGAACTCGATGCGAGCGCAATGGGCTTTTCTTCTCCATTTGGTAAAACATGTGACAGTGCAGCACCAACTCCATAAGGAAAGGCATCGTATACTGACAGTAGTGACAACCTCAGATTGAAATGAATTAACATTCCTGACCTTTTCAATGCATGCTTCTCCTCCCAGTAAGCTTCTTCACATTCCGGGATCCATTTCTATGACCGTCCTTTTCCCAGCAGCCAATGCAAGAGTTTTAGTATAGTTGCCAGATTGCACATGAACTTGCTAAAGTAACTTACAAGTCCCAAGAACCATCTCAGTTGTGACACGGTTTCTCACATAAGGGCCTTCATGATAACTCTATCTTCTAGGTTGCCTTGTGTGGTTCCTCACCAAAGATTAAATGGCCCAGGTACACTATGGAGTCTTTTAAAAAGCTCACATTTCTCCCTTTTTCCTTGCAGGCTGTGCTTCTGTAATCTTTTTAGGGTTTCTTATAAATCTTTCAAATGCTCCTCTTCAGAGGATCCAGTAATCAAATTACTGTGCAGATAACACTGGACTCCTGGTGACCCACTTAATATTATAATTTGATCCATGGCCTCCTGGAACAGAGTCGGTGTGGAAGTGATGCAAAAAAGAAGATGCTTGTAGCAGAAAAATCCCGTGTCTCACTATTATCAGTGGTGGCTGAAACTCCTTCCTGACCACCATCTGCAAGTAGATCTAAGGTAGATCAATTTTTGAGAATTGCTTGCCCCCAGCCAGTCCACTGAACAGATCCTCAATGAGTGGAAGTGAGTATTGATCCACACATAGGGCTGGGTTGACTGTGACCTTAAAATCCTCACTGCGCTATTTGCTTTTAAGACCGGAACAATGGGAGTGGCCCATTCACTTGCGATTCTTGGCTCCAACACTCTCAAGTTCACCAACTGTCCAGTTCCACCTTTATTTTAGGCCACATGGCATACAGTACCAGGTGCACCTTCAAATTCTAAGGATGAGCGTCTGGCTTCAACTGTAATTTAATTTCAACTCCTTTCATATCCCAGACTTCCTTTGAAGACATCTTTATGAGCAGCACAGTGGCTCAGTGGTTATCATTGCTGCCTCACAGCACCAGAGATCCAGGTTCAATTCCAGCCTTGAGCGACTGTGTGGAGTTTGCACATTCTCCCTGTGTCCGCGTGGGTTTCCTCTGGGTGCTCTTGTTTCCTTCCACAGTCCAAAGATGTGCGGGTTAGGTGAAGTGGCCATGCTAAATTGTCCATAATGTTCAGGGATGTGTAGGCTAGGTGCATTAATCAGGGGAAATAGAGAATGGTAGAGGACTGGGGACTGGGTGGATACTCTTTGGAGGGTTGGTGTGGACTTGTTGGGCCGAAGGGCATATTTTCACACTGTGGGGATGCTATGATAAAATCTTTGTACTTGTCCAGGATCTCTTGCAATGGGAGTTTGAGTCCATCAGTCCATAAACCACACCCTGGTTCAATCTTAATCTTTGTAATGAGGAATGTCCAAGTATCGCAGGATATTTGTCTTTTACTCCATCATATGGCAATATTGCCACTGGTCCCTTAACTGTGCTTTCACCCATACATAGCCCTTCATTTGTTATTTGCACACCTGTAGTGTAATCTGGCAGGCTTCGATGGTTATGTCCTCAACTTCTCCCTGTAGACTGATTTGGGAATCATGGACCACTGCACACATTTTTAGTATCTTTCTCTCTACTTTGGGACGAACCCAGAAATGATCAGCTTCATCCCATACTTACAGGATGTTTAGGTGAGATTCCCCACAGTGTGGAAACAGGCCCTTCGGCCCAACAAGTCCACACCGACCCATTTCCCTCTGACCAATGTACCTAACACTATGGACAATTTACCATGGCCAATTCACCTAACCTGCACATCTTTGGACTGTGGGAGGAGACCGGAGCACCTGGAGAAAACTTATGCAGACACGGGGAGAATGTACAAACTCCACAAATACAGTCACCCAAGGCTGAAACCGAACCTGGGAGCCTGGTGCAGTGAGGCAGCAGTACTAACCACTGAGCCACCCAAAACTCTGCTGACGCTGGGTCTTCTGTTTCTCCCACATACCCAGTTGACTCCCTGTCTACTTCCTGGCTGGCGGTATGGACCTTATTGTCCACAGGGCTGTTTCTATTCGACTCTCTGTCTCTTACTTGGGCTGTACCTGGCAATTTTGGGCAATATGACCCACTTGCTTACACCTATGGTACTGGGCTTCTCAAGTACAACATATTGACACCCTGAGGCCAATCTTGCCACATCGGCAGCATTCTACAGCAGTACTATCCTTTGCCAAGTTTCCACTATTTGATGCACCTGAGCATTGTTGGCCAACTGGGTTGCTTCACTGGTGTCCAACTCCATTAAGATAGCAATTTCAAAAGCTGCCTTGAAATCCAGGTCTCTCCTTGTGACTAGCTTCCGTTGGATGGATTTTTGTTGGAGGCTACAAACCAAACAGTCCCGCAAGACTCCTTGGGGGAACCTTTGAATTCACAATGTTCTGCTAACCTCTTTAAGATTGCCACAAATTGGGCAACTGACTCTCCTGCATGTTGTACTTGTTTGTAAAAACGGAAATGTTTCATGATCATCAGTGGCTTAGATTCGAAATAATTTCCTAACACTTTGCACAGCTCTTAGAATGTCTCCTCCCTGTATTTCTCTGGTGATACCAGACACTGCAGAATTTTGAAGGTCTTGCACCAGATGGTACATAAAAAAACTGACACAATGATGTCCACAGCCACTTTGGTTGCTATGAAAAGCAAATTAAAGTGTTCTGTGTATAAAGTTCAATTTTCTGACTTTTCATCAAATAATCCCATCACTCCAAAATGGCCCACCATTTTGTTTTCCCATCACTCAAATTGAGTAGCCATTTACAGCCAAGTCCCTTTGGGGAACAATCCCACTTTGGCCACTCTGTCATGGCTGTGCTAGTGTGCCGCTTCTCCCTGGTAGCCCACAGCCAAGTCCCCTCACAACCACTGTCCGCAATGACTCCAATAGTTCCTGGGTGCATACTCTCTTTTTCAGCCATTAGCCTGACAGCTGCTCTCAGCCTGCTCCCAGGTCCCTTCTTTCCTGGCATCGACTGCAGCTTGAATCCCCTTATGAATGCTTCCCTCAACATTTACCTTTTTATGCTGTTTACAAAGTCTGGGCAATGTCTCCTCTGCTCAGAAAGAAAATGGCGTTTGCTCACAGCTCATGGGTACATCCCATTCTCGTCTCCAGTTGTTATATTGATGGTTCCTTTGGTATCAGGTGGACAAATAGTCAATCTGAGCAGGAACACTGTATTTACACTGTTCACACAGCTGGTTCTAAACTGGACTGAAATTCTGTCTCTGTAGGTAACCTGACCAACTCTCTTAAAGGGGCAGCAACCTCCATCTACATGCATAACATTGGCTATTTTGCCCTTCAAGGCTCTTCTGCCATTCAATATGGTTTTGATTGATCGTCTAGCACAACATCATATTTCCACTTTCTCTCCATATCTATAACTAAAAATCTATCAATCTCTTTCATGGTGGCTACAACGTGGTGTCGAATGATGCCAACACCACTAGTACCTGCCTGTCATAGTTTGTGGCGGTTGGCCTCTTTGTCTTGTCCCAGCCTCAATCTGGAGTGTTTCCCTTCATGTTATATGATCAATTTGTCTCTCTTTAGTGGACTTTGTTGTTACTTCAACTGACTTCTACAATTTGCGTTTGTCTTTCATTTTTTGAGTCCACTTTCTAAGTCTGGCTTTCCCAACACTATCTATTGATTAATGTCCTGATTTCAACCATTGTGCCCATAAATATTCTTTATTCCATCTCTAATTGTATATTCCTTTCTTAAAACCTTGATCTTCAAATGAACTTTCAGCTGTGTCCTGCAATGTCTTTGCAAAGCGTCATTTGGTTTGTTTTATGTAAAGAATGATGTGTTGTTAGTTTTGAAGCAAAATCAGGATAAGACAAAAACTATAGCAGATAGCAATGTTAAAGTGGCTTTATTTTATCAGTCAGGTACAGGAACAATTGTCCAAATATAAACAGTAAATAAGTGATAATAAAACTCTGGGGATAATAGAATATTCTTGTTTCAAAGTGGATTGAAGTATGTTGACAACAGCAGTATTCATTATTTAGACACAAAACAAAATGATTGTCCATGTTACAGGATCTAACAAGAGGTCACCACATTTGTCTATTCTCTGACTTAAGGTATCAAGAAAGAAAATATACAAGATGTTTATTGAGTACAGGTAATCTGGAAAAGATAAAGGATAATATAAGTTATTAAAAGAGTTTAGGGTTTCTCCACAATTCTTCCTTCTCACCAGCAGACATTTTCTTGAGGAATATGGTTGCAGTATGAAAGGCTGCTGATTTAAAAGAAAACAGTTCAGAGAAATACATCTATCTGAAATTTTATATTGTATTTCCCTTTACAGACTTAGTTCAAATTTACATCATTTTCTGTTTTTATTGTGATACACAAGCTGTTTAGGTAAGCAACATGTGCAATCAACTGTGTTTCACTTCCCCCACATAACATTTGCTACTTGACTATAATACCATGTACCTATGTACAAAAATTCCAAGATACTGTCATTGTGAAATTAGGCATTAAAGTGCTAGTAGTGGTTAACTATGAGTTGAGGTAGATGCTTTGACTTGACTGCAAAGGGCTATGAGATCTTTGAGGGAAATCATTAACGGTGTAGCCTGTTCCCAGAACTTGATAAAATGATCAATCAATGGTGTCGAGATCGTTAGGTTTACACGTTTTCACTGGTTGTGTGTCTTGTGATCTGTATGAATATTAGCCTTTGCCTTAGACTCATGCAATCACACTACTCAACATGTAAAATTATTACTGGAGATTTACAAGTAATTTGCATGATTACATTTTCAATTTGCAACATGTTCAAGTGCATCTACAATGATTGATGCAGAAAACAAAGAACTATTAATTAATTGTTTTTACCTAGAGTGAGCACAGTTAAAGTGTGTGCATATCAAGCTGAAAAGTTTGAAGATGCCTGTTGCTAGAGTGTCCATTATAAGTAACTTTATAAATATTATCATATCACTTAGTTATTACAAGTACTAGAATATTATGTATTAAATTCAATGGCATGCTCTGATGAGGAGTTGCTGTTGTCTTCATTTTTCAGATTGAGCAAATGTTCAATTGTCTTCTTTGGTCATGTTATCTTTCCTTTATGGCCTTTGGTTTTTCTGTGCTGTGTTGTTTCTTTTTCAGTTGTTTGGGAATTTTATTTCATCAACTCTCTTCCTTTAGTTTATTCCTTTGCAACAACAACTGTATTTATATTGTATCTTAACTTAGTATAACTTTGAGACCATATTCTCTGTTGCTCCGCACAGTGGCATTTGTGCCTGTATTTTTCAGTGGCCGGATGTAGTTACTTCACCAAATAATGCAAATATTTTTTTCGTATTGCATTGGTACATAATTCCACTGAAATTGGCTACAATAGCAAAGATTTTTACTTTTCTGACCAACTCTGTTAAAATCATATAATTTGTTCACACTATTTGGCCTATTTCCACAATGGAACCAAAAAGAGATGTAATCAGCTTCACAATAAAGTTCTGTACAGGGTTATTTCCTTGTATAGAATATTTCAATGCCCACTATTAACAGATAGAATATGAAGCAAGACAAGAAGTTTAAATTTAATTTAATTTAAATTTAAACATGCAATTACATTGCTGTATAGTATATATGAATGGATGTTGTAAACTCAATGGTTTTGCTGCAAATTAGTGGAAGATCATTTATATAAAGATAAATTACTGTTTTAAATTCTAAATAATTTTAAACTAATAGCTGCTTTTGCACTGTTGAATCTCCCTTGGCGGGACGTTCTCAGAACCTCACTGGTGGCTGCCAGAAAAATAGGTAAGTCGAGCCAAGATAATGACTGAAATATCTCATTTCGCCCTTTACTTTTCAGTAGTGCTACAGATTACAGGTAAGCCTTTTCATCACTTGCTTAGCTATTCCAGGAATAATTGACTCACGTAAAGTGCAAAGACAATGGCATGGGAAACCCAACTCAAGCCACTCAGAGGAACCGGTTTGGTTAGTGTTTCCCACACTTTGGAGATGCATTGTCGGCTCACACAAGGGGTCTGACTGGCTGTGTTTGAGCACAAGTTGAGCACCACTGGCCTTATTGCACCTATCCTTGCTGACATGTTACTATGGAAACAGGGATCGGATAGCATGAAAGTAGGAACACACAGCTGTAGCTGCTAAGTATAGCTTAGATGCGAGATGGTAGGGTTGTATGGAAACAAGCAATAATGTGTATTTTTTTTAAAATGGCACAGCTTTTAGAATTTCATTGCCAGTTACTTTTAGAATTTGTGGACATTAGGTCATATGCTTTTGTCATAATTGCCACAACAGAGCAAGCCCTTTCACAATAAGGTGTGGGACTATGTTAAACTAAGACTATGTGATATACAGAATTAAGTTTGGAGAATTACAATGTCATTCCTAAAGCCCACGATTCTCAAACTTAATTTCAGCACATTAATTATTCCCACAAATATACAGGAGTCTTTTTTTTCACATTTTGAAACAATGGTTATTCAAATCTCAGCTGTATAAATCTGTATTTTACGACGGTATTCCACAGCCTTTGGGTTTAATATTAAAGAGTTAATGAAATTATGCAGGAACACTGAGGGTGTAGTACATTCTAGATTGTAACAGAAGTAATTATTCAGAATCTAACAGAGAATTGTAGAACATAATCAAATAATTGTTGATATTTTCACTGTGTATCTGTGAGATCATCTCTTTCTGCGATAAACATGAAACTTACAATCAGATTAACATAGCCAAATTCACCAGCATCTGAAGTGACAAATGGATTACAGGATAATTCTGGATACAAGTAACTCTATACCACATCTGAAGATATCATGGTAAATGCTGGTATAGCTGTACTTGTTATTTTTAGGTTGGATTACAAGTTATTTTTCTTTTGGTCCATCTCATGATACATTGCATATAAAAGGATTGCAGTGTTATGAGCAAGAAATCACTGTATGCCTGCAAAATAATTTTGATTTCTGTCAGCTCAGAAGCATTTAAAGAGACTTATGCTAGACATTAGCTATTATCTTAAGGGCTCTGACCATCAGCACACAGCTACAATTCATTTAGAAAGAATTATAATTGACTACCATTTATTTGCTATCTATTCCTGTTAATTTTTATTTAACTTTGTAACTGCCAATCACATTTTGGGGAAGGAGGTGAACATGACAACCAACTGAGGGTCACAATTTCTGGCAGATGATCTAAATGTGCATTGTTGCAGATGAATTAGTCCCTTGGTTATTGACTTATTTGTTTGCTTCACATTTTATTTGTCAATTTTTTCCATCTCTTGAAGTATTGGCCTAGACATTGGATTATATTCTGCCCATTTTCCTTGTCCATATAGGCAGTAAGGGTCCAGTGTGGCTGATGGTGTGCCAATTACAAGCCAGGAGCCTGCCATATTGGTTAAGCATCTTTCGTATGTGTCTAGAGCTTGTGCTTGAAACTGACTGAATTTACAAGTCAAGTGCCTAATATGTACTCCAGATCCCTTTTGTGAATTTGGGATTATAAAAGATTCAGCACTTATTATGCATATAGCAGTTCACTCTTCAGATACTTAGCAGCCAAACTAGCGAATACGGTTGTGATTTTGGAGAAAGTGCATGCAAGGACTGAGCATTGAGTTTACCCAAAAAGACCAGCAATATGATTTGTACATTGCTAGCATATGTATACTTTCCTACCAGAATGAGAACCAAAGCAAGAAAGTTAAAGCTGTAATTATAAATTTTGGATGATTGATTTTGGCATTTTTGGATGATAGATTTTGGTGTTCTGAAGACCCTGTAATATAAATTGATGAGATACTGTTTTGGATCAGAGACCTCAGCATTTGATCACTACTTTTACTTGGAAATAGTTCTTGAAATGTGGTTGCAGATAGTATTGTGGTATCATGCTATACTGATAAATTTAAATGTATTTTGCCTTATTGAGGCCATGATTACACTGTAGGACTGTAAAATCATGAAAATTAAATGAATTAATTAAATCAAATACCTTGCATCTATTCTTTTCCAGCAACTCTCTGTGAGACCCACCATAAGTTGTATTGCTGGCATTCCTAAACAGGCAGTCTTTAATCCCCAAATGTGGCATCATGTGTTAACTCTCCCTTCATTCCACTATTGGAAGCAGCCATGCCTTTAATCATTTTGGCCCCATGTTTTAGAATTCCTTCTATTTTCCCTTCTTCTTCTTTAAAATCCTCTTATATTCACCTCTTGGACCATGTTTTTGGTGATCTCCCTGGGAACAAATCAATTTCTTACCCTTCTCTCCTCTGACAAGCCTATTCCTGCAGCCACATGTATGAATCTCTTATTGTCAACCAACTCTGCCAAAAGGCTGCTATCTTATATTAATTCAACTTGTATTTATGTAGCACCTTCAATATAGTAAAATATCCTCAAATTTTCAAATTGAGTTGTTACTTAACTGGGGGTCATTATAGATCAATGAGCACAGCAGTGATGGGTGAACAGGATTTGGTGCATTTGTGGACATGAGTAATCATGGATAGCTTCAAGGATCTGGGAGACTAGGCATCAGTGCATTGGAATTGCCACGTCCAGCAATGTTCTGAAAGTAGAAATGGAAGTTCTTAGAGGAAGGAATATATACTTGACAGTGCAACTCAAAGTGAAGGGTGACACCAAGTTGTGAACAGTTTGGTTCAGTCTAAAGCAGTGGGTAATCTGGAAATTGAGTTTCAAGCAATAACTGAAGATATTGACTTTTGTCTTCTGAGATCCTAGGACTGGATCTTAAAAGAGCAGTCTGACAATTTAGCAACAGCAGTAGTGTTTAGAGAGTTGGTGCAATGTAAGGATCTTGGGCTTTTAGATGGTGACTTCTTTCCCATTACAAAGACTCCCTGTCCTACCTGATTATATATTTCACAATATTCTGATTCATGCCTTGGCTCATATTGACAAGCTGTTTGTTATCTCCTCCTGCCACTTTACAGTTTGGCATCTTCTACTCTTGACCGCATTATCCATTGCTCCTTCTTCCCTTTCCCCTTTATTATCCTCTGAGTGAGTGACTCCACAGTGATTTCAATGTTGACCTAAATTCGCCTAGTTCCAGATAAGCAATAATTGATTTCAATTCACATCAGTAAGACCAAAGTCATTCTGGTCACTCCTACCAAAAATATATCCTTTATCTCCATCTTCTTGTTGTAATAGTTTACTCAGACTGATGGTGCACAATTTTGTTACTGACTATTAGTTGAACTCCAAACTTTACATTTACCATCAAGAGCTATTTCTGAAACTTTCACCTCACCTGTCTGTACCCTTAACTCACCCATCACTGACCATGAAGTAGTTAACAGCCTTTCGTTGCTTCAGATTGGTCCAATCATCTGTTAATTGGCCTTTCAAGTCATATACGTAAATTTCATATCATTTAAGGTTTTGCATTCTGTATCCAATCCACAATAATTTATTCTGTTTTGTTAGCCCTTGTCTTTCCACCAGTTCATTAATGATTTATTCCCTCTGACTTCAAGTTCAGAGTGTCTACTATCCCTTTCACAACTTCAAGCCTCACTGCCTCAGCCATTTATTTGAATGCTAGGTTTCTCCACTCATTCTTCATTCTTCTGTATCCCTTCTCTCAGTCACACTTTCAGCTGTTTTTCCTCACATTTAGGATTGCCTTCCACCTCAATAATGTGTCTCCAAAACCAACTGTTTCAAACATACCTTTAGTCATCTTCTTCCATGTCTTATAAAAGGTGGGTGAATTCTAATTTCACATTCATATAAGTTCTTCTAAGTTTGCTTCTGAAATTGTATCCCTTAATTTGGTCAAAACCATCCACAAACCTAATTGTACTGACTTGAATTTACTGAGGACCTCAAAATAGATTTCTTTATTTAAATTTCAATTTGCCTGTTTTAATCTTATTTCATAAATTAGTTAATTATTTTAGTCATAGTATAGTTTTAGAACTAGCAGATTGTGTCAATTTCCTTCTAAAGTCATGTCTATAACTTAGAACAAGAGGTGTAGAGAGGCAAGTTTTGCCCATTGTAATATTATCAAGTTATCATCAGTCTACCTACTGTAATTGGCTAACCAGGTGGTCTATCAATGCTTTCATTCTGACTCCTTCCTGCAATATTTGAATGAATTAGAATAGGTGGGTTCCTCCACTTGAGGGCAGCAAGCAAATTTATTAGATCTAAATGTGGGCAGTAATAGCTTTGAGAATATTAATACCTCTGTCTCAGAATACACCTATTTTTCTTTGTAATTCATTTCAATGGCCAGGATTTTATGGAGCAGAAATGGATGGCAGAAGAGGTGGGGTATCATAAAATTACTTGGAATGATGTTGGGTTGAACCCCTGACATCATTAATTCTGCCATTGATTTGGTATCAATGTTGAGATAATGGTCCTATCAGAGGGTGCACTAGATAGAGGTCAGAGAGGGGTAAGGGGCCTAGACAGCATTGCTGCACTGAGTGGAAGGATGCCACCTATCAGTGCAGCAGTACCCAGCTGGTGCAAGCATCTCTCATTCTAGTAATGAGAAGGAAACCCTGAGAGGGAGAGAGGTTTGTACGCATTGCCTTGACACCTTCAGATGTAGCCTTGTGGTGTTGAAGTGGCAGAAGGCCGCAATGGACTATAAGCACACAGCAGCATGCACATGCAGGCATACTATGGCCAGAATCTACAGGCAAAGCATGCCACCTGCCTGCACGTGTCAGAGTGACAGTTTCACTGAGAACTTTGCACCATGATGGTGGGAAGGTAAATTCCATTATATTGGTGGTCATCCAATGCCAGTAGTTGTTAAAGTCATGGTGGCCCTGAATTTAGGGATTAAATAGAGATAGGTGTTGAGCCTCCCAATCAACCACACATCACTGGATGAACATAATAACAGACTAAACAAATAACAATCAAAAAACTGTAGATGCTGGAAATCCAAAATAAAAACACAAATGGCTGCGTAAATTCCATAGGTCTGGCAGTATCTGTGAAGAGAAAGCAGAGTTAATGTTTCAGGTCCAGTGGCCCCACTTCAGAACACAGGACCCAAAATGTTAACTCTGCTTTCTGTCCACAAGGGTTGCCAGACCTGTTGAGTTTCTCCAGCGGTTTTGTTTTGTTAATGCTAGATTACCTCTGCAGGAAAGCCAATCAGTTAATCAGTTTCTGAACTGATGCAGACTGATGGAGCTGGACATTTCAGTAGAATGGCTAGATTTCCCACACACAATCTGAAGCAATCACTATGCATACATTCTCCAATGCTCCCTGGTGCTTTTCAATCCTGTTGTGCATCAATAAAGAGAGATGCTTACCAAAGAGATGGCTCCAAACAGCAGGAAGGAACCCAATGACTAAAGCAGAGGAACACTCTAAAGCGAGGCATGTGATCCACCATTTAGAAGACCATCACTCTCTTCAAAATGAGATACTTTACATACAACGAACTGCTTGCAGGCCACAAAGTTGTTGGCACAATTAAGGCTCAAAAGCCTCATACTCAAACATTTCTCATGACCCATCCAGACAAATTACGCTCCACAGTCCAAGCATACAGCAGTCACTCATCCCTTCTCTAAGGCCTCCTAGCCTGCCAAAATCTTTAGCTCCTCCATGAGAATCACCAATATCTCAACAGAGGAGGTGATATGCACAAATGAGAGAGAGATCACAGTGCTCAAGGTCAGGACGAACTCCTCCACTTCCCACATAAGGGTATGTACACCCTCTGGAATCTCCAACTGATCTCACACATCACTGCCAACATTTGCAGCCACCAGGATTACTGCAAAGGCATGTTATCAGCCTAAAGTTCCACTTGGGCCTGTTCTCACATATTCCCTGAGGGTCAGTGGTCTCAGCTGTCACAGCCCCCACCAGCTGGGTAGGTGCATGCCTGATACTTGCACCAGTTTGTGACACTGAATCTAATTGTGAATCCATATCCACTGTGTCTGATGAAGGGATAGTGATATACTACTGCACTCTCTGAGATCCCCTCCTTTTCCTCCTCAAAGGTGGATTTGTCCCTCTGAAATCGAGCTCTTTGTTCTTGTATTGATCTGCAAGGATGAATAGTCATTGTTGGGATTTCCAGACAGGCTGCAGTTCACATCGATTTCTGTACACAGGAGGACACAACCTTCCCTTAGGCCCACGTGATGTCTCCATCATGGGCACTGATGACCCACCCTCCAACATTGAGCTCTGTCTTCATTATCCATGATGGAGTGCGCATTCTGATATCCTGCTATCACCATGGGAATCAGATTGTTGAGGATCTGGGTGTGGGTTCTTCCCACTGTTTACCATTTTTCTTTTTGTAAGAGTTGACACTCCCAAGCTTGTACCCCATCAAAGTTTCAGCCATTTCTTACGCAGATGGAAGCTACGGTCTCTATCCATCGGATCAACACATTGGACTTTTCCTCCCCAGGATCTTCAGCATCACTTTTATCAATTTGTTGTCCCCTTGTTGACACCAGAGGTTTGTCATTCACCCTGTCAGAACCAAGATGTTCTGCTTGCAGCCGGGTTGGCTATATGGCCTTCTCCTGGATCTTCAACCAGGCTTGCTTGGTTGGGGAAGGAGGGAGGGTTCCTCCTTTTGCCCTTGGGAAAGAGGGTCTTCCACCTTGCCTAAATCACTGGGAGGAAGACAGACAGGGAGTTGTCACTGATCTTTCGGGTTCCCAGGGCTCTTGTTTCTGCCATGTGTGGTTTTCCATTGCAAGGGGCCTCTGTGATTTCTGGCCCCTTAAATGATGGGGTGCTGGCAGTTCACAGGCTGTCCAGGATGGTTGCCGGCTGCTTATTACGGGAATCACTCGCTGAAGGGGAGTGAGGGGGCATGTCACAGCTGGAAAATCTCAGCAGGTCTGGCAGCAGCTGTAAGGAGAGAAAAGAGCTGACATTTCAAGTCCAACTGACCTTTAGTCACAGCTGGCTGGCTCTGGGAGGGTGGTAGGGACAGGAGTTGATTAGTTTCTTGGAGACCTCTATTTACATCAGGACTTGGGTGCTGGCAGCCATTTAAATATCATCAGCATTCCACCACCTGAACACACACCTCCAGGTGCATAGTGGCCAGGGGCCCTCCCTGGTGACTGTAAATTGGTTGGCTGGCAGTAGGTCACACCTCAGATGATGGTCGGGAAGAGAGGGCCTCCCCTTCCCCACTGGGTCATAAAACTGTAAAATATAGATTTAGACTATTCGGCCCATCAAGTCTGTTCCACCATTTGATCATAGCAAATATGTTTCTCAACCCTATTCTTCTGCCTTCATCCTGTAACCTTTAATTCCCTTACTAATCAAGAATCTATCTATTTCTGTCTTAAGTACATTCAATCTCTTGGTCTCCACAACTGATTCACCACCCTGTGGCTGAAGAAATTCCTTTTCCTCTCAGTTTGGAACAGTCATTCCTTCATTCTGAGGCTGTGCACTTGGGTTTTAGTCTTTCCGAGTAGTGAAAACATCTTCATGTCCACTCTATCCAGGCTCCTGAGCATTCTATAAGTTTCAACGAGGTTACTCCTCATCCCTTTAAACTGCATCAAGTACAGACCCAAAGTCCTCAAATGTACCTCATATGACAAGCCCTTCAATTCCAAGATCTTGTAAACATCCTCTGGACCCTCTCCAATGCCAACACATCCTCCCTTAGATACAAAGCGCAAAATTATCCACAATGTTTCAAATGCAGTCTGACCAGAGCTTTGTACAGCTTCAGCTCTTCTATTCTAGCATTCTCTAAATGAATGCTAACAGTGTATTTACCTTCCTTACTGAGAACTGAACCTGCACATTAACCTTAAGAGAACCTGATCTAGGACTCATGAGACCCTTTGTATTTCAGATTCCCAAAGGCTTTCCCCATTTAGAAAATAGTCTACACCTCTATTCTTCCTACAAACTGTGTAACCTTACACTTTCCCACAGTATCTTTCATTTGCCAATTCTTTGCCCACTATCCTAGCCTGTCCAAGTCCTCTGCAGCCTCCCCAATTCCTCAACACTACCTGTCCCTCCACCCATCTTTGTGTCATTTTCAAACTTAGCAAAAAATGTTGTTGGTTCCTTCATCCAGATCATTATTGCATAACGTGGGCAGTTGTGGTCCTAGCACTGATCCCTTGTCACCAGCTGTCAGACCCCTTTATCCCCACACTCTGATTTCTGCCAGTCAGCCAATTCTCTATCCATGCCAGTACCTTCTAACAGTATTGGCTCTTATTTAATAGCCTCCTGTATGCCACCTTGTCAAGAGCTTTCTCGAAATCCAAAGAGATCATGTCCATTGGCTTCCCTTTGTCTAATTTCCCTATTACCTACACAAACAGTTCGAACAGCTCTAACATGGCCTCTCTTTGATGAAGCCATGCTGATTCAATCCTATTTTACCATGCACCTCCAAGTACTCCCCAAAATCCTGACCTATGTAGTCTAGGAAACCTGGTAAGCATGGGCGAATTGGACTGAAGGACCTGTTTCTATGCTATGACTTTATATTTTGTATGGTCTCAGTTCATTTTAATTTCTTGGTATTGCATTTGTTTCTGTTTTTCCTGTGGACTTCTGCCATGTGCGCATTTATTTTTCATCCACCTTTGGATTATGATTAAACAGAGGTTTTATGTATCAGAGTTGTATGGAGGGCAGCAGAGGCTTCTCCTCTGTGTCTTTTACTGACAGTGCAAATTCTCCTATGGCTCCCACAACTTTAGGTCAGTCCTTTAGATTTATTCACAATCAAGCTGCCGGGTTCCCATCAATTCCTATGCTGGTGCCAGCACTGGAGTGTATTTGAAGTACATAGCTTTGAATAAATGGAGGTTGTCATTGTTTAAGAGAGAGAAGCTCCATGCACTTTGTTGCCACACACAAACAACATGATAGTTATTTTCCAGCATAAATGGTTCAAAATGATTATTATCAACAGAAGTAGAAAAATGTCCCAATAGTTTTATTCTTAGTCTCCCCAGCCAGGGACTCTTCCCTGATATTTATTTTTAATGTATTCTACAGATGTGACCCACTTTATCAAATATCAGTTTGTTGCCCTTACAGAAGATTTAATAAAATGTATATCTGAAATGCTTTAAAAATAGAGATAAAAGCAAACACTTCTCAAAAAGAGAACTTTCCCTGCTGTTCTTTTTCTCTTGTCGAGATGGTACTGCTGTCTCAGTCGCCATGGTACTGCCATCTCAGTCAGTCACCAGCACCGACTTAAGCGTCGGCAGGTGAAGAAACACTGTGCATGGCCCCTCCATCACCCACTTCCATAGAGAGATGGCATAGCTGCCATTTAATCTTTTTCCATTCATTGTGAGTTAGTTGGAAGTTGTAATAGAGTTGGGGTTAGGAATACAATAAGTAAGGCAACTCCATAAACCAATTAAACTGTGCTAAGGGTAGGTCTATGTTACTGATTTGTAAAGGGAGACTGAAAGCAGAATTTTGGTTTATCCTTTTAAAAAAAATCAGTCAAGTTGCAACGCTGGCAATGATAAGAAAAAACTTCTTGTATGCTTAATTGAAACAACAAAATGCAGATCTTCTGTAGATCCGTGGAATTAAATAAATTCTGTGACAGGATAACAATACAAAATAGCATCATCCATCTTGGCCTGCATGAACTGTACATTCTATAAACAAGTAGCATTGCTGGTGACCATGATGAATTGGTCCGCATCTAAGATCACACCTTATTGCTACGGGAACAATTTGCAGAACTGTCCACAAGGTGATTACAAATCAAGCTAAAGAACATGTTTTAATATCAAAATGTGTTCTTGAAAAATGATTTAATTGTAATTTTTCATGTGTTGCAAATCAATTTATATGGAATAACTTACTATTTTACAAAAACTAATGAGAATTCCTAATATGTATGAATAAGTGGAGAGAAAATGATCAGTTCTGATTTTGAATGGATTTAATCATGATTTTAAACAGAATTGTTTTCTTACAATCACTCTGGCAAATATTTTCAATGCAGTTTATTGGAATATGTGGTTAAGTGCAAGTATATCATTAATCGTTCACATATAATTATAA
Organism: Hemiscyllium ocellatum; assembly: GCF_020745735.1. Taxonomy (NCBI): domain Eukaryota; kingdom Metazoa; phylum Chordata; class Chondrichthyes; order Orectolobiformes; family Hemiscylliidae; genus Hemiscyllium; species Hemiscyllium ocellatum. Next base: position 87,293,800 of record NC_083408.1, read on the forward strand.
AAATTGCAACTTTAGAGCATTGGATTGAATGTCAAATTGATTTTTTTTTGCATTTTCTTTAATAGATGTAAGTTTTCTAAGATACAGTTTAAAGATGATACAAAAGTTTTCTTTCATAATATACGCCTATAAACATTTGTAAAAGATAATATATTCTATTTATAGTTTTTTGCAGGAAAAACAGTGTATAATCTTATATTAACTGACTTTAACAATAACTAGCTACTGTACCATTAAACGACACACACAATTCTAGCAACATATGCACTTTTGCAGGCTGTGGATTTCTGAAGCTGGACTTAACACCTTGATAGTATAACATAGTTAAAGCTTTTCACTTGATCTGTGATATAATGAACCTGGGAGTATTAAAAGCAGTTATTGGTCTGGTAAGGTCAGGGACAAATGTGCATCTAATACTGTCCATATCTTTTATACATTTGTTAAATCAACATATCTACATTAAAAATCCACAAAATATTCAACTATGACTGTGGACAAATTGCTTCAAATATTTTTCTAAAAAAGTTATATTTTTGCACATTTGTAAACTCCTGTAGAACAGGTGTACAGAGAGTCAGGTTCACACTATGTTAAATACTTCTTACCAAATAACTAGTCATACTTATTGATGCTCAATCTGTAGGTTTGTGGTTTCAGAGTTCCTTGAAAGAATATGGACTGTTTAACAATTCCATTCAAGGTATCAGTTCTAGTCAGTTATAAGTTGTCATTTTACCACAGTTGAGAGTAGCTGAATACTTTAGCCAACTTTGAACAGCAAAGACATTGAGGATCTCAGTTTAAATCATTGTTTTAGAACATAGCATACTGGTAGGAGGAACTTCTGCCCCTCATCCCTGCTCCACTATTCTGGATCATGGTTGATCATCTATCTCAATGCCATTTGTCTGTACCATATCCATATCACTACATGTCATTAGCTTAAATCTATTGATCTTTGTCTCAAAAATACTCAATGTCTGAATTTGCACAGTCTTCTGCAGTAGAGAATTCCACTGTTTATACCTCGCGTTACTTTTTACATTCGGCTAAACATGCTTATCAGTCAGTTTTAGGAGAATTTTAAAAATTTTTCATTTCCACATTTATCAATAACTTAAATATCAGGTTATTTGAATAATCCCAGCTGCTTTCATGTGTCATGCTCAGAATAGGGTGGTATATAGCTACTTGTAGCATTGCAGTTTATGGATGAAGGCATTGAATGTCACCAAATTAACACCTGATTCCTTAAGCCCAGTGTTTAAATCTCCTGGACTGGGTCACATATCTAGCTACATAGAATGTTGACAATGACTGGTGCTCTATTGATTCCTAATATATTGGCGACATTATAAGTGGCTGCATTTGATGCCAGCAGAACTGAAGGGGTGCTCTCACTACTCATGCAGTTGCAGTGTTTTGCTTGCTGTCTCACTCCTAGCACTTGGCTGTTCTGTTCAACACCTCCCTGGCTATCCTGTTCCCAACCCATCACTACCTACCTCTGACTTGCCATCCTTCTTCCCCAAGCAAGAGAGTAAGGTGCTGAGTGGGAAGGAAGCAATGATGCGTGGGAACAGGGCAGCCAGGGAGGCAAGTGGAGCAGTGAGAGGGGCACCAAGTGAAATGGCATGAGAGATGGTGAGCAGAGTACTGAGTGAGTGGGGGGGTTAGTAGTGCTCCAAGCAAGGCAGAAAGCAGAGCAGTAATTGGGTAAACACGCACACTGCTATGTGTGTTCATTCAGCTCCCAGTATCAGCAGCACCATACATGTGCCTTTGGATAAAATGGGAGCCAACCTCATTTTCCAGTGCATTGTAAAGAGATGCAATGTTGACCTCCTGGACTTATTTATAAAGGAAAGGTTAGCTCATTTGCCCTATATCAGGAGCTTTGGCTGCTGGGAAAAGGCCTGTAAAAAGGTTTAAAACATTTTTACTCAGTTATGGACCAAGCCAGACCCCTGAAAACATTTCAAGCAAGTGGGCCAGACCCTAACTTTGCTCGTTGTTTTAAGCAGGTGTAAAACGGATATTCCAGGAGAGATGCAGCTGGCCTAACCACTTAGTTTTAAACAAAACAGAATTTATTTGCAAGATTATTGAATGAAACAGAAACAAAAGAGAACAGAGTATAGAATAACTTCACCTATCCGAAAACTCACAGATGCTGTTCCATTGCTTGCAACAATCCCTGTAAACACTCCTTGGCACAAAAGGAAAAATCAAAAACGGGTCTTACAAGAGAGATGTCAGAGAGATTAACCATGAGACACCTTTGTCCATGTAACTGTTTACTTTGACCAGTACCCTCAAAACCATGCTTGCTCTGAACAGCCAGACTGCTATAGCCCAAAACCAAACCAAACCAGAGAAAAGCTGAGCTGGGAGAACTGGCCACTCCCCACTTATACAATGAGTGGGGAATGGCCAGTTCTCCCAGCTCAGCTTTTTTAAACTTGAAAGCCTTTTGCCTGAGACAGCATCTGTCAGCTATAATCAAATTGACCATAAAACCCATAAAAACCAGACCGCCTGGAGTCTCCGCGTTTATAATCCTTCTGAAACAAAAACTAAGGACAACTTAAACTTGTTAAAGAAGCAGCATCATCACATTCATGGGCTGGACACATCACTGACAAGGTCAGTGTCATCCTAATTGTCTTTGAGGAGATGGTGGTGAGTCACCTTCCTAAAGTCCATGTCGTATATAGAGTCATAGAGATGTACAGCACGGAAACAGTCTCTTTGGTCCAATTCGTCCATGCTGACCAGGTATCCTAACCTAATCTATTCCCATTTGCCAGCACTTGGCCTATATCCTTCTAGACACTCCCAATTCATATACCCATCCAGATGCCTTTTAAATGCTGTAATTGTATCAGCCTACACCACCTCCTCTGGCAGCTCATTCCATGCATGTACCAGTGAAAACATTGCACTTAAAACCCTTTTATATCTTTCCCCTCTCACCCTGTACCTATGCCCTCTAGTTCTGGACTCACCAACTCCAGGGAAAAGACTTTGTCTGTCTATCCTATCCATGCCCCTCATGATTCATGCCATTAGGAGGGGAGTTCCGCAATTTGGATCCAGCAACATCTCACATCACTTCACATCTTGAATTCAGGTTTTTGTTCATACACAGCCCAAGGCTGGAGCAGAATGGTCCTGGCAGAACTCAGACTGAGCATTGGTAGTGAATTATTACTCGAGTTGCTTGATTGTATTTTTGTGTGAAAGGGTTGCCAGTTACAGAGTTATTGGAGCAGGGGACAGGGTACAACTTGTTTGAATTAGCTAGCTGGGTAGAGTGTGGTTCAGAATAATGCCAATAGCAGGGGATTCAATCCATATCTTGGCTGGGGTTGACTTGGACCTGTCAAAATGTCATCTCATCACTAAAGTTAGACAGTGAACACAATGGACAGATTTTCTTTTGTCCATTCACGTTTGACACTCCTGCTCTCTTCAGTAAAGGAATATGCCCAAGAAAATTCCCAGGTTTCTGTGGGAACTTCATGTACAGTAGACCTCAGGTATGAGCAATTCAACTTTAATAAGGCCTTTAGGAAAATCCCAAACTTTCATTAGATGAAGGTAATTAACTCCAGAACACAGCATAGTTGTCAGGAATGATGATACTTCCAGGAGTCAAATTATTTCAATATTTGAATAATTCAAGGAATTAAGAACTTGGGGCCATAGGAGTGAGCTGCACTGAAGACAAGACTGTGCTGTCGTACCATTGAGAAATAGTTTACCTTCAGACAGAAAGAGAATGGAAATCTCAGAGAGTGTGTGCACAATATGAAACTGCTGCAGATTCAGCAGATGGATTCTTTTGGTTCACGCAAAGGGTGAGAAACTCGCAGAATTTCAATATTCCACTTTTTAAATTGAAAAGCAAGACCTCAAATAAGATGCTCTTTTGAGGCTTATGTGTACAGGATTGGTGAGCTGTCGGCGCTAAATAAATGTTGTCGGGCAGTTTAATGATTGGCAAGGGGTCAAGAATTGCTAAGGTCCTCTATAGGTAGAAGGAAAGGGGAAGAGTTTTGATAGTGGGTGCTATGATGTAATGCGGTGGTGAGGGGGTGAGTGCTGTTTGTATGTAGGTGACGATGAGGAACAGGCACTACTTCAAAATATTTCTGGGGGACTTGGTAGAGCACTCCAGCTTATTTTTGCCAAACAGGTGGGTGACAAACTGTTTAAACTGTGCCATTTTTCTTCTTGAACAACGTTGAGGTCAAATTAAAATCATTCTAATTCAATGTGTTTTCATTCTCTTAGTTTAATGCTTCTACAAAATGCATAGAAGAAACTATAACAAAAGAAATTCTAGTGCAACAATAGGAATGTGGTTAATAATTTATCTCACAAAATCTATTGTTTCAAAACAGTCAATACATATTAGCTGTAAAAGTATTTTTCAAATTTGTTTTTTTTTCCTTCTCAAATTATTATTACTTGTTTTGTTGTGAAGCATCCTGAAAAATTGTGCACAATGTCCATGATATGGCTGCTAACTTTATAAATACTCCAGGCAAAAATATTAAAGTCCATTATTTGGGAGATAGAAGTTGTACAGTGTTGCTGAACAAAGTGACCTAGGGATGTAGGTAGATAGCCCCTTAAAAGTGAAAGTCGCAGGTAGACAAGGTGGTGAAGAAGGCATTTGGCATTATTGCCTTCATTAGTCAGAACATTGAGTATTGGGGCAGCATGGGGGCTCAGTTGTTGGCACTGCTGCGTCACAGTACCAGGGACCTGGGCTCGATTCCAGCCTCAGGCAGACTGTCTGTGGGGAGTTTGCACATTCTCCCCATGTCTGCGTGGGTTTCCTCTGGGTGCTCTAGTTTCCTCCCACAGTCCAAAGTTGTGCAGGTTCAGTGAATTGGCCGTGCTAAATTACCCACAGTGTTCAGGGATATGTAGGTTAGGTGCATTAGCCAGGGATAAATATAAGGTAGGGAAATGGGTCTGGGTGGATTACTCTTTGGAGGGTCGGTGTGGACTTGTGCCGAAGGGCCTGTTTCCACACTGTAGGGATTCTATGGAGTATAGCAGTCGGGATTTCATGTTGCAGCTATACAGAACATTGTTGAGGTCACTTTTAGAATACTGTGTACAATTCTTTCAGAAGAATGTTGTTAAACTTGAGAGACTGCAGCAAAGATTTACAAAGACGTTGCCAGGGTTGGAAAGGGTTTGAGCTATAGGGACAGGCTGAATAGGCTGGGGTTGTTTTCCCTAAAACATTGGAGACTGAGGGATGACATTATACAGCCAAGGTCTTTTACCTAGGGTGGAGGAATCCACAATTAGAGAGCACAGGTTTAAGGTGAGAGGGGAAAGATTAAAAAGAAGCTGAAGGATAACATTTTCACACAGAGAATGATTCGTTTATGGAATGACCTGCCACAGGAGGATGGAGGTTGGTACGATTACAACATTTAAAAGGCATCTGGATGGGTATATGAATAGGAAGGGTTGAGAGGGATATGGCCTAATGGTGGCAAATGGGACTGGGTAAGATTGGGATGTCTTGTCGGCATAGATGAGTTAGATTGAAGGATCTGTTTCCATGCTGTATGACTCTATAAAACTTTAAAAGACCTTTGCTGGATAAATTAAAACATATTATTATAAACTCTCATTTTTGTGAACCTTTTGTTACTCTGCTTAAGATTTTATGTTGGAAATTCTGAAATTTCAGGTACTAGTAGTGGAAGTAATTTTCTTTTCAAAAATCATAGTGGTTTGATTGTTTTGCCAACAGATAGTAACAATGAAATGTTTATATATTAATTCCCATTACTAATGTTTATAGAGGCACTTTCAATGGCACCATGGATTCCAATTATGATTGTTTGCAGAGGCTGCTGCCATTTCAAATTGTGACACGTTATCCAAAAATCAAACCATACATGGATATTCTTATATGTAATAAAAATGAGTTACCTAATGTGCACTTCTTTCACTTTCGTGTTACCTTATTTGTCACACTGAAAATTTCTATACAACTTCTGTTTAAATATGATGGGAAGTATACTGCACTCTAATAACTGTAAGTACAGTAATTGACCAAGCAACAATATGTCAACACCCATTGAATCTCATCAATGGGACTCGGAAACAAAAAGCTAAAAAAAAAGTAGAGCCATGTCTTCAATTTGCCGCCTAAAGAGCAGTTGAACTCTGACCTCCTCTGTATACAAGATCGTTCTATTGTATTTCCATTTATTTCCAAAGCCTTCAAGCCAATTAATTATTGTTTACCGACCAGAACATCAGAGTCTAGCAATTATAGACAAAGCAGCTTACAGTAATCGTGCAGGCCATTCTTCTATTGAATCAGAAATTATGCAGCAAAAAGGGAATTTGTGTAAGTGTGAGTTATGGTAGGAGGTCCATTACCTCTATTGAAGTGACTTGCCCTTTGCAAAAAAACAAAAGATTTCATTCTTGATAATGCAAGTTCATTTGTTTTGAAATATCCAGAAAATGAAATGAAAAATTGCCTTTTATGCAGTTTTCAGGCAAGATGTAGCAGCCTAATAGTGTTAACAGGAAGTCCGATCAATTTTTTAACAGTCTAGTCTCATGAACAGAGGTACGTTGCTACACTGTGACTGAAGACAGAGTTCCAAGACAGCTGGCTACAATATCTAATAGCTTGGCAGACTTGCAAGCCCGGAGGAAGTTGAGACTTTGTTCTTGGGAGCGAGAAAGGTGTACTTGGCACTTCAGCTTTCGGGATCAGTTTTGTGTAGCCTGGAAGAAAATGCCCACTCGGCAAATACGTGTACGCACTAACCTTTGTGCTCCTCTACGCTGCATCCAATGTATTGCCAAAATAATATCAGGATTCTATTGGTGACATAGAATCCTTATTGAGATAGCCAAGTTAGCTGTATATGTTTAAGGCAGCAGTTTGGGTATTCATAGACAAAATGCCCATACAAGCTATGAAACAAATCCTATATCCCACATGTAGAGATCTAAACACATTGCAAGCTGTAACATATTTTTACAACGTATACATTCAGTGTTTAAATGTGTCAAAGATATATGGTTATGCATCAAGGTAACAAGCAAAGCAAGGCATTTATTTCAAGATTGCTTTGTGCAAAACTAATGGTCAAAACTCCATGAAAAATATTGAATAAGATTGTACACAGCTAGGAGACAGTGTTCAGAGTGTGTTGTTGGAAAAGGACATCAGGTCAGGCAGCATCAGAGAAGCAGGAAAGTCGATGTTTCGGGCTAGAGCCTGTCATCAGAAATAAGACTGGGAGCCTCGGGGTAGGAGAGATAAATGGGAGGGGGTTGGGGCTGGGGAGAAGATACCTGAGAGTGCAATAGGTGAATGGAGGTGGGGGGTAAAGGTGATAGGTCAGAGAGGAGGGTGGAGCGGATAGGTGGGATGGAAGATTGACTGGTGGTACAGGTCATGAGGGTGGTGTTGAGCTGGAACACAACTAGGCTGATCAGGCAATATCGTCCCTTTGGGTCAATTATTGGTCAATCCAGCACTGACCTCGATTGAATATTCACTTGGTGAGGCAAGATTGACACAAGGCCATTTGACAGAGTAGGCATCAGGAATTCTACAGAGTTCCTTAGATAACACTGTCCCAAACCACGAGTACTGACATCTTGAAGGACATGAGCAGCAGAAACATGGGAATACCACCATCTGACTTGGAAGGCTGTTCCTTCAGTGTCGCTGGGTCAAAATCCTGGAATTTCCTTCTTAACAGTATGAAATTAAACAACAGTAGGGATCCTGGAGGTATAACTACAAGCCTCAGCTGCATGAATTTGAAATTTGAATGATTGCAGTGTGATTACGACACATACTTTGCAAATAAAGCATGAGCCTGAGCAGTGACAGGCAGAGGTAAATTATAATTAAAATGTAAGCTGTGGGTGGATCACAACAATCTCTTGCCAAATATATAATAGTCCTTTCACCCCGCTCCAACTGAATTTCATTCTGAAAGTTTAGATTACCTGAAATACCTGTACACCTGTAGGTGGTGCTGTGATTTTCAATGAGAAACTTTGTTGACGTGAAAACATCTTGAGCTGAAGTTTTCAGTGAGAAAGTGAGGATTGCAGATGCTGGAGATCAGAGCTGAAAATGTGTTGCTGGAAAAGCGCAGCAGGTCAGGCAGCATCCAAGGAACAGGAGAATCGACATTTCGGGCATTAGCCCTTCTTATGCCCGAAACGTCGATTCTCCTGTTCCTTGGATGCTGCCTGACCTGCCGCGCTTTTTCAGCAACACTTTTCAGCTCTGAAGCTTTCAGTCCCATTTTCAGGCTTGAAGACAAGGTTTGACTGGGAAAAATAGGGGATGAGTCAGGATGGCTCGCTGAAGGATTCACAGTCTTGGGGTATTTTCCAAGGGTGGCCTAGAAAACAGGTGAGCTGTCTGCTCTGCTGAGGCAAAACATCTATTTGCATAGTCACGCCAGCAAATTTGTCACTTTGCTATGCAGTCCAGTGGAGGGGATTCCCCGTGAACCGAATTGGCTTAGATTCCAATTACTTAATCAATAATATACAAGTCGGCAAAGAGGCTTCCAAGTTGAATTTCCCTTATAGTTTTCTGACTTGCCTCACCATTCCACAGTGGGCCCAGAGTGGCTGCCAGGCTACAAAAGCATCCAACTGTCTGAAAATCTGAGGTTCAGAGCCTCCTGACAATGAGCTTGGAGGTAGCCAGTCAAATTAGATTCCCTACAGTGTGGAAACAGGCCCTTTGGCCCAACAGGTCCACACTGACCCTCTGAAGAGTAACCTCCCCAGACCCATCTCCCCCTGAACTAATGCTCCTAACACTATTTAGCAATGGCCAGTTCACCTTTGGATTGTGGGAGTAAAACGTGAGGTCTGCAGATGCTGGAGATCAGAGCTGAAAATGTGTTGCTGGTTAAAGCACAGCAGGTTAGGCAGCATCCAAGGAACAGGAAATTCGACGTTTCGGGCCAGAGCCCTTCATCAGGAATGAGGAGAGGGTGCCAGGCAGGCTAAGATAAAAGGTAGGGAGGAGGGACTTGGGGGAGGGGTGATGGAGATGTGATAGGTGGAAGAAGGTCAAGGTGAGGATGATAGGCCAGAGTGGGGTGGGGGCGGAGAGGTCAGGAAGAGGATTGCAGGTTAGGAGGGCGGTACTGAGTTCAAGGGAATCGACTGAGACAAGGTGGGGGGAGGGGAAATGAGGAAACTGGAGAAATCCGAGTTCATCCCTTGTGGCTGGAGGGTTCCCAGGCGGAAGATGAGGCGCTCTTCCTCCAACCGTCGTGTTGTTATGTTCTGGTGATTCCCTTGAACTCAGCACCGCACTCCTAACCTGCAATCCTCTTCCTGACCTCTCCGCCCCCACCCCACTCCGGCCTATCACCCTCACCTTGACCTCCTTCCACCTATCACATCTCCATCGCCCCTCCCCCAAGTCCCTCCTCCCTACCTTTTATCTTAGCCTGCCTGGCACCCTCTCCTCATTCCTGATGAAGGGCTCTGGCCCGAAACGTCAAATTTCCTGTTCCTTGGATGCTGCCTAACCTGCTGTGCTTTAACCAACAACACATTTTCAGTTTGGATTGTGGGAGGTAACCCACGCAGGCACAGGCAGAATGTGCAAACTCCACAAAGACAGTCACTCAAGGCTGGAATCGAACCTGGGTCCCTGATGCTGTGAGGCTGCAGTGCAAATCAATGCCATCCGACAGGCAGGATTGCCAAAAACCTGCCCCATTGCTCAGGATTAGAATCACACAGCAGTTACAATGCAAAAAAAGGTCACTTAGCTTGTCATTTCCATGGCAAGTTTTAGAAATAGCAACACACACACACACACACACACACACCCGAGTTCCCTGTTCGTTTCATGTAGCCTGCAAAATTTCTCCATTCAAAAGTGCTTTTCCAATTTGCTTTTGAATCTGTGAATCAAATCAGCCTACACCACAAACCTAGGTGTGTTTGGGAGAGGAAGAAATAAAGAGGCTTCAAGCAAACTGGGCAAGTGTGTGGGAAAATGGCAGATGCAGTAAAATGTGGATAAATTAAGTTATCCACTTTGGTGAGAAAAACAGAAAGGTAGAGTAAATGGTGATGGAATGTGAAATTTTAATGTATGAGAGGACATACCATTGTATACCATTGAAAGCAAGCAAAAGCTGTTAGGAAGACACTTGGTATGTTGGTCAGCAGCTGAGCTGGATCAGTCGAATGAATATTTCAGTAACAAAATCAGGTCAGGTGCTTGGAACCCTGGAGTGAGAAACTTACCTTTCAAATTCCCAAAGCCTGTCCACCATTTACAAGGCACAAGTCAGGAGGATGATGGAATATTCCCCACTTTTCTGTACAGCTTGAACAACACTCAAAAACCTTGCCCTGGATGGTGTCAAAGCATCCACTTGTTGACACCATATCCAAAAGCATTCACGCTTTCCGCTAACTAGTAGTAGCAACAGTGTATACCATCTGTAGGATTCACCAAGGCTCCCTAGCATCTTCCAAACCTACAAGTATTACCATCTAGGAGATTATGGACAGCAAGTACCTGAGAACCCCATCACATGCATGTTTCTCTCCAAGTCAATCACCAGCCTGACCAAGAACTGAGGGCGGCACGGTGGCACACTGGTTAGCACTGCTGCCTCACAGCACCAGGGACCTGGGTTCAATTCCTGCCTCAGGCGACTGACTGTGTGGAGTTTGCACGTTCTCCCCATGTCTGCGTGGGTTTCCTCCAGGTGCTCCGGTTTCCTCCCACAGTCCAAAGATGTGCAGGTCAGGTGAATTGGCCATGGTAAATTGCCCGTAGTGTTAGGTAAGGGGTATATGTAGGGGTATACATGTATATATGTAGGTGGGACGGTGTGGACTTGTTGGGCCGAAGGGCCTGCTTCCACACTGTAAGTAATCTAATCTAAAAAAAACTATATTCCTTCAGTAATGCTGGGTCAAAATCCTAGAACTCCCTTCCTTACAGCATTGCAGGTATCCCTATGGCCATGGATTGCAATGATTCAAGAAGGCAGCTCACCCACCACCTTCTCCAGGGCAAATAGGGATGGCAAACATTTCTGGTCCAGCCCCTGAATGTATCAAAAAGAAAGGACCAGGAACTCAATATTCCTCGATATGGGGCTTTCCAAAAAGGGTAGAGTGTTATAGAATATCACCGTCATGTCGGCTCTGATCCAGGGAAGTCCTTGGCTTATCATCTTTCCCAGGACCTGCTACCCTGAGCAAGTCTATTCATTTCTTAATAGTTTAAGTCAAATTTCAAATCACCTCACTTTAATACTATCTTCTTCCCCTTCCTATCACGAAATCTTCCTTCTATAATGTCTCTAACTAGGAGGCGGAGGATCCAGTGTTGGACTGAGGTAGACAAATTTAAAAATCACACAACACCAGGTTATCGTCCAACAGGTTTATTTGGAAGCACTAACTTTCAGAGCGCTGCTCCTTCATCAGGTGGCTGTGAAGTATCAGCTCATAAGACACAAAATTTATAGCAAAAGATTAGTGTCATGCAACTGAAATGAGATATTGAACAAACCTGAATTGTTGTTAAGTCTTTTATCTTTTAGAACAGGTTGCAGGTTTTGATTCATTAATCTGTAAATCCCAGAACTAGGATTTACATAAGAATGAAACAAAACCTGTAATCTGTTCTGAAAGATGAAAGACTTAACAACAATCCAGGTTTGTTCAATATTTCGCATCAGTTGCATGATACTGTAATCTTTTGCGATAAATTCTGTGTCTTATAATCTTATACTCCACAGCCACCTGATGAAGGAGCAGTGCTCCGAAAGCTAGTGCTTTCAAATAAACTTGTTGGACTATAACCTAGTGTTGTGTGATTTTTAACTTTGTCTCAAACTAGTTCATTCCCTCTTAAAATGTGCCCTATCCATTTTCTCTGCACTCATTGGTGGAACACACTGGAAATCAAGCTCCATATTGCTGGAGTCATAACGAGTGTGACGACTTGATTAAACTACTAAAAATCTCACTTTGTCTCTGACTGCTGCCAAGATAAAAGTAAACCACATCAAGTTCAATCAGTAAATATAAAATAAGATTTTTTTTAATGAAGAGGATTTCTAATTTATGCAACTTAAACTTCATCGCTTTTAATATTCCCCCATCACCCCCCACAACACACGGCACATAAAGATAAAATAAAGACAAATACCTGGACTGGACAGAAATCAAATAGAAAGAGGACCACAAATCTTTATCGTATTACAAGTTTGATGAGTTATTTCTACAATCCTTGATAATGTTTCACATATCATCTGCCCAGTGATGATCAGTCTTTAATTCATCAGTTGGTTGATTGGACCTGAGCTCTTTCTGGTAATCTTTGGGTTTTAGAATTATTTCCCACAATAGACAATAGACAATAGGTGCAGGAGTGGGCCATTCAGCCCTTCGAGCCTGCACTGCCATTCAATATGATCATGGCTGATCATTCCTAATCAGTATCCGCTTCCTGCCCTATCTCCATAACCCTTGATTCCACTATCTTTGAGAGCTCTATCCAACTCTTTCGTAAATGAATCCAGAGATTGGGCCTCCACTGCCCTCTGGGGCAGAGCATTCCACACAGCCACCACTCTCTGGGTGAAGAAGTTTCTCCTCATCTCTGTCCTAAATGGTCTACCACGTATTTTTAAGCTGTGTCCTCTGGTTCGGCACTCACCCATCAGCGGAAACATGTTTCCTGCTGCCAGAGTGTCCAATCCTTTCATAATCTTATATGTCTCAATCATATCCCCTCTCAGTCTTCTAAGCTCAAGGGTATATAAGCCCAGTCACTTCAGTCTTTCAGTGTAAGGTAATCCCTCCATTCCAGGAATTGACCTCATGAACCTACGCTGCACTCCCTCAATAGCCAGAATGTCTTTCCTCAAATATGGCGACCAGAACTGCACACAGTACTCCAGGTGTGGTCTCACCAGGGCCCTGTACAGCTGCAGAAGCACCTCTTTGCTTCTATACTCAATCCCTCTTGTTATGAAGGCCAGCAGGCTATTAGCCTTCTTCACTACCTGCTGTACCTGCATGCTTGCCTTCATTGACTGGTGTACAAGAACACCCAGATCTCTCTGTACTGCCCCTTTACCTAAATTAATTCCACTGAGGTAGTAATCTGCCTTCCTGTTCTTGCCACCAAAGTGGATAACCATACATTTATCCACATTAAACTGCATCTGCCATGCATCTCCCCACTCACCTAACTTGTTCAGGTCACCCTGTAATCTCCTAACATCCTCATCTCATTTCACCCTGCCACCCAGCTTTGTATCATCAGCAAATTTGCTAATGTTATTACTAATACCATCTTTTATATCATTAACAATGCATCCCAATATGTTTTTTCCCCTGCATATTTGACAGAAAATTGAGCCTTGTTGGTGAAAATTACTGCAGATGCTTGAAACGGAACTGAAAAGTTGTAGGGCTGATGACGGGTCATCAACACTCAAGTCGTTAGCTTGCTGTCTCTCCAGGGACGCTGTCTGACACACTGTGATCTCCAGCATTGGTTGTTTTCGGAATCTCACTTATCTCTCCACCCTTCAGGCTCTCTGGATGTATTCCTGATGAAGGGCTTTAGCCCGAAATGTCGATTTTACTGCTCCTCGGATGCTGCCTGAACTGCTGTGCTTTTCCAGCACCACTCTAATCTAGACTCTGTTTTTGGAATCTTGTAGAGACTCGTTGCTCTGCTGAGCTTTCCTGAATCTATAGCAAATGGCGGCACTTCTCTGGATCCAATCTTCCCAAAAGTTGATAGTGTTTCATATGCACCATTCAGCTTCACTTGTTTGCCTAAGTCTGCAACAACTCCTTGCATTTTATAAAAAAGTAAACAAAAACAGAAATGGCAGAAAAATCTTAGGTAGCATTTGTGGAGAGAATCAGAGTTAATGTTTTGGGTTTCATGACCATTCTGCAGAAATTGCATTTTATCTCCTTTTTAAAGCAGAATCCATTTTTCTCATTTTCCAACCATAGTCAAAAGACAATGAAAAGTAGTTTTATATACTAACGATATTTAGCAATGCCTTTTGTTTGTTCATTCTCCTCAACGCTTCAGTTGTTTCTTTTTGGACAAGTTGATTCTTTCAGCTCTTCAAAAGCCACATTTAAAAGCTATTTAGCAAGTTGGCCTTTTCTTTCCTCAAGGTTCAAGGTCTCACATCCGTATGAATCAACACTCCATATCAAGCACTTCACAAGTCTCTCCCTCGGTTGTTTATTCAGCTTTCCCTGGTTAGCAACTGGCTCTTCTGAGTAAATACAGCTTTCCCAAAGCTATTGTTGTTCTTAGTTCTTTGCTTCTCCTTCTGTCTGCAGACATTATTCGTCCTAAATATTTGAGTTCTTGCATTTGATGCTTCTTTCTACGAACAATGAATTTTTTTGATGATTTTAAGATAAACACTTTGTTTTTGTCTGTTCACTTTTCATTCCACAGATCACCTCTTCTGTTTCTGGTCTATAAACTAGTTCTAGTACTCATTTTTCTGTGCTTGCCATAGTGCTTTGATCTGCTGGCAAATTACTTCAACCCCCACTCCCAATCTTTAATGATTATGTTTTCACAGACATTGAAGAGAACTAGTATTAAACAACAGCATTATTGAACTCTCTTCCATTTGACAACTTTTAGACTTCTCTTACTGTTGCTGTTTGTCCCCTGTGCATTACTAATCATCTATTTCTCCAGTCCATTCCAATACCTTTCAGCTCAGTCAAGAATTTAGTCCCTTCAACCAGATTGATTGTTCTTTCAAAAATCTGCAAATCAAGTGTTGAACTCTCAACAGCATTTACGCATTAATCTTACAACGTGATTGCTTCTCACATCTCTCTGCCTCCCAGGAATTCAAACTGGTCATCTGCAATGTGGTTCGGTGCCTTCCCACCCACTCTGTCTTATCATTCGCAACCAAACTATCGACGCATGGAGAATCAGACTAATTATATGAAAGTCAGAACATCATTAATTTCATTGTCACCTGCCTGAAATTCTCTGGCCATTGTTGATAATTTAGTATGTATTGATGTTACATTTGTACGTTTTAAACCATAATGCAGGTATTTCATCTCTCTGTTGATTTTTCAGTTTTTCATCTTATTTACTGCTTTCACCCTCTAGTATTTCTGGCCCAATGATATGTCAAAGTACAACTCTTCTTCAAGCTGTATTATTTCAGGTTTTAGTTTTCTTTTACATTTGGTTTTTCCAAAATGCACCTTTCATATTTTACTTTGTCATAGAGTCAGAGATGCACAGCTTGGAACAAACCCTTTGGTCCAACTCATCCATGACGACCAGATATCCTAAATTAATCTAGTCCAATTTGCCAGCACTCAGCCCAAATCCCACTAAACCCTCCCCATTCATATACCCATCCAGATGCCTTTTAAATGTTGTGATTGTACTTGTATAATTGGGGGCTTGTTCATTAAACACCATTCTTTCTCTGTTGTTGTTTCCAGTCCTGGGTTCCACTAACCTCCTTGGTTGTTGTATAGTTAAGGTGTGATCTTCTTAGGCAATCCAATTCACCATGTAATATGCACTTTAAACATTTGTTCTCCTCTTAACCTGTTATTCAAGTGTTTTGATTTGCAATAGGCAATTTCTGCTTGCATTCTTCAGTTTTGAGATTCTACCATTTTCTCCTTTCTTTGACCTTTTGCAGTTTGCAACCATAAGCCATGGTTTGTTTTTTCTTAAAAACTCTGTTCTACTTTCCTTGATAAATGCTTTAATCTCGAAAGTGTGGAACTGGAAAAGCACAGCTGATCAGGCAGCATCCAAGCAGCAGGGGAGTCAACATTTTGAGTATGAGATCTTCATAAGGAAGGTGGTGGGGTGGGGTCCCAAGGGAGCTGAGAGATAAATGGGAGGAGGGGGGGGAAGGTAGCTGGGAATGCAATAGGTAAATGAGGGTGGGGTTTAGTGGTGACAGTTTGGAGAGGAGGGTGGAACGGATAGGTGGGAAGCGAGGTGGACCTGTAGGACAGTTCAAGAGGGCAGTGTCAAGTCAGAGGGTTGGATCTGGGATAAGGTGGAGACAGTGGAAATGAGGAAACCGGTGAAATCAACAATGATTCCATGTGTATCCGAGGTGGAAGATGAGGCGTTCTTCCTCCACGTGTTGGGTGGCTACAGTTTGGTGCTGGAGGAGGCCAAGGACTTGTATGTCCGTGGCGGAGTGGGAGCGGGAGTTGAAGAGTTCAGCCACAGGGCGGTGGAGTTGTTTAGTGCACGTGTCGCAAAGATGTTCTCGGAAATGTTCTGCAAGTTGGCATCCTGTCTCCCCAATGTAGAGGAGACCACATTGAGAGCAACAGACACAGTGGACGACATGTGTGCAAGTATACGTAAATCTCGGTCGAATGTGGAAGGATCCTTTTGGGCCTTAGGCAGAGGTGTGGGGGGAGGTTTGGGCACAGGTTTTGCACTTCTTGCGGTGGCAGGGAAGATGCCAGGAGTTGAGCGTGGGTTGGTGGGGGACGTGGACCTAACAAAGGAGTCACGGAGAGAATGGATTCTGCGGAACGCAGAGAGGGGTGGGGAGGGAAATATATCCCTGGTGGGGTCTGTTTGTAGGTAAGCATTGTATCCGGAGTTCATTATCAGTTCATCAACTTCACGAACACCTTCCACCCTGAACTCAAGTTCACATGGACCATCTAGAACACCTCCCTCCCCTTCCTGGACCTCTCCGTCTCCATTTCCAGCAACTGACTCAGCACAGACACATATTTCAAACCCACCCACTCTCACAATTACCTGGACTACACTTCCTCTCACCCTGCCTCCTGCAAAACTCTATCCCTTACTCCCAATTCCTCTACCACCACCACATCTGCTCCCAGGAGGACCAATTCCACCACAGAACTTCCCAGATGGCCTCCTTCTTAAGGACCGCAATTTCCTCTCTCACATGGTCAATGGTGGCCATCCAGTGCATCTTCTCCACTTCCGCACCTCTGCCCTTGAACCCCAGCCCCCAACCTCAACAAGGACAGAACCCTCTGGTCCTTGCCTTCCACCCCATTAGCCTCTAGATACATTGCATCATCCTCCTCCATTCCTGCTACCTACAAACAGACCCGACCATCCAGGGTAAACCTCCCCACTCCTGCCTGTGTTCCACAGAGAACATTCATTCGGCGACTCCCTTGATAAGTTCATGCACCCCACCAACCCACTCTCCACTCTCAGCACATTCCCTTGCCACCGCAAGAATTGCAAAAGTTGCATCTATACCTCCCCCCACATCTCTAAGGCCCCAAAGTAACCTTCCACACCCAACAGAGATTTACCTGTACTTCCACACACATCATCAAGTGTCTGTTGCTCCCGATGCCAACTTGCAGAATGTTTCAGAGATCATCTCTGGGACAACTCCACTGCCCTGTGGCCGAACATTTTAACTCCCCCCTCTCACTCCAAGGACATGCAAGTCCTTGGCCTCCTCCACCACCAAACTCTAGCCACCTAACGCCTGCAGAAAGAATGCCTCATCTTCTGCCTTGGGACCCTCCAACCACACGGGACCAATATTGGTTTCCCCTCCCCCAACCTTATCCCAGATCCAACCCTCTAGCTTGACACTGCCCACTTGACCTGTCCTTCCTGTCCATCTCCCTTCCCAACTATCTGCTCCACCCTATCACCATCACACCTCACCTTCATCTACCTTTCGCATTCCCAACTACCCCCCCCACCCCCATCAATCCTGATGAAGAGCTTATGCTCAAAATATCAACTCTCCTGCTCCTCGGATGCTGCCTGACTGGTTGTGCTTTTATAGCACCACACTTTTCAACTCTGATCTCCAGCATTTGCAGTCCTCCCTTTCTCCCAAATACTTTAATCTGTTTGTATTGCTCATTCATGTTGTTGTATCCTTACCTTTACCACCACATTTACATATTTAATTTTTCAGCATCTCTAATCTGAGCCTTTTTCTTGTGTTGTCCATTTGGATCTTCTTCAGCAGGAATATGGGTTCCATTTTTCACAAGATAACGCTGTGTCTACATTGGCTCCCAGCTGAGCTTTTGGGTTCTTAACATTAATCCTGCATGTTTATCTCACCATTTTAGGAGCTTTTTAGAAGATGGCCACAGGAATTTAGTGATAGTCAGTTAACATTTTAGTATCTAGTTCTCAGATCCTTTCATACAGTTTGCTTTTCCTGTCCTCTCTGCATTCATTAGTATGTCCTGAACACTCATCCAAACCCCAGCTCACTGGAATTACTTTGATGAGCATAATCTTGGTAGACAAAGATGGGAGATGCGTGCTCACAAGCCTGATTGTATGATGTGTTTGCTTGGCAGGGTTTCAGCAAGTACAACCTTCTTCACTAACTTGGCTCCATTTGTAAACAGACACAAAACGCTTATAGTGTAACAGGTTAAGCCTGACAAGCTCAACCAGTTCATGAGAAATTGCGATTGTATATAGTCTTCTTCTTTGCAATTCTTAAATTTTTACAGTGCAGAGAGTGAAGCCTCACCAGGTCAACAAGGCCACCCCAAATATGGCAGGCACATTGGCGAAGCCTTGCAAACCACACAGAGGCAGGAAAATGGGCCTCAGCTCAAAAGGTTCAGCAACAAAAAAAAAGTAAGTTAGCTAGTGTCTTGGATCACACAGCATATCCAAGTGGGTTTTTGTTTTGGATTCAGATAAATGTAAAGATAAGGCTCGACAACAGCAATTTGCTTCTACGAATCCAAATCCAGAGCCTGCCACATGCCATCGTGGAACATGGAAGGTCTTGCATGCATTGGGTTGATTACATTAGATTACTTACAGTGTGGAAACAGGCCCTTCAGCCCACAAGTCCACACCGACCCTCCGAAGAGCAACCCACCCAGACCCATTCCCCTACATTTACCCCCTCACTGAACACTGCGGACAATCTAGCATGGCCAATTCACCTAACCTGCATTTTTTGGACTGTGGGAGGAAACCAGAACACCCAAAGGAAACCCAACACAGACACGAGGAGGATGTGCAAACTCCACACAGTTACCTGAGGCGGGAATTGGCAGCGGATCTCTGGCGCTGTGAGGCAGCAGTGCTGACCACTGTGCCACCTTTCCATTCTCTTACACACTTTGCCGAATCCCATCCTCATCACCACAAATGTCTTGGATCACAGAGTGTATTGAAGCAGTTCTTTTTGGATTTGGTTAAATATAGTTAAGAAAAGGCTCGAAACCAGCAATTTGCTTAAATATGAACATTTATTGAGGAATAAAAAAAGACAAAGAAAAGAAGGGAACATGCATTGAGTAATGATGACAGATGAAAAAAAGTAAGTAAAACAAAATGATAAGCCTCACAGCCTTCTGCCCGTCAGAGACCCCTCCGTTGATGGCTGGGATTGTTCCGAGCACTGTTCACGATCCCAGTTCAAAGTGAAATCTGACGACTAGGAAGGAAACTCTCTCTCTTACACAACGTAACAAAGAGCAAGGCACAGAAAATCAAATGCAGAAAAGAAAACTGCTTGCTAATATAGAAAACAGGTTTTGACTGTGCTGTCTAACGGACGTACAGAGATGTTCACAGGACTCATTCAAGGTCATGCAGCTGCCGAATATCATCAACTATTTTAGTCCCTTGGCCCATCCTATACAGCTGGAAAGGAATGGTAAGAAATGGAACTTAAAGGGTGTGGTTGTCGCAGACATAAGGAGGAAACGTCCTGGGGAATACAGGGAAACAAAGAGGAAAGTTACATTGATAGGGTCAAAGGGGAAAAAGAGGGTGGAAATTGCATACTTAGGGTGCAGAAGGAATTTTCAGGTAGAGCATTGTTAGGCCATGGCTGGGTATCGGGATCTTGTTCAGAGAGGGATTGGGGGAAAAGCAGGAATATGTATAGGATAGTGCGTGGGCCTATAGTCGCAGGGAGATACTGCAGAAGAGGAATTCCAGAGAAAAACAGAAGACCATGTGTTATTGAAAGGAGAAAGTGGAGTTCAGAGGCTGAGGTTAGGTGAACAAATTAAACATTTACAACCACTATATTTGTCCTAAGCTACCTTTAAAAAGAAGCCCAAGCAGAGAATGCGGACTAGAAAGCCGAAGGACCTCAACATCTATTTGATTCATGTAACTCTGAGAAGAAGGGCACCCAAGACTCACCAACAGTGATGAAGAGGGAAGGGTGCTATTCCAAATGCAGCAGTGCAGAAGTCTTCACAAGGCCCATGTATAGGAAAGCCAATGACATGCGGATGAAACCACTGTGAAGTTGTAGATTCCAAAGTTGTGGGTTGATCATGAAGATGAAGAGTTAGATTAAGCTAATTGCTGCATGCATGGAAAGCAACATCAAGATCAAGGCTACAAAGATCTTGCACGTCAGACTGAGCATTGAAGAGCACTTCCCCAAATAGAGGGGGTTGGACGGTAGTTCTCACCTACCACATGAGCAGTTTGATGAGGGTTTTAAGGGCTTTGTGTCTAGATCTCAAAATGGAAAACATTCCATTCCTAATATTTCTTCACAGAACAGTACATGCATGCTAGATGTTTCACCTACTCGTATTGCTGAGGTTAAGAAAGAGGAATGCCCAGTGCAAACAGAACCAGATATATGATCCTCAGGAGCTGCAGAGAATGAGCAGCATTGGAAGAGGGGAGCCAGGGTCTTCAGTGTTGTCACGCAGTGCACTGCGGGTGGGTCTATCAAAGATGCACCTATCTGCAGATGATGTAAAGGCAGTACCAGAGATGACTTTACATCACTGGGGACACCCTCACCTACATCTGCCAGATATGTCTGCAACTGTGCAGCTTGGGGAAAAAAGAAGTCTTTGTGGCCTTGAACCAACACAGTGACATTAAACTCCTAATCACCAGCTCCTTTCAAACCTCAACCAGGGATATTTGTGGTGCTTTCATTCAGCCACTACTGCCCTTTACAGGAAAGCCACATAGTTTTACTGATTCACCACAGACTCACAGAGCCAAGGAGCCCATGCCATGAGATTGGCAGCCAACACTGGATTCCCTCAGGTACAAGAGGCCTTCGACTACACATATGTGGCACTGAAAGCTTCAATTCATTATCCAGTTGGATTCCTGAACAGGAAGGGATTTCACTCTCTCAATGTCCCACATTTGTGACCACAGGCAATAATTCCTGAAGATATACATCCACTATCCAGGGAGCAGTCATAATGCTTACATTCTTCACAATTCTTAGGGTCCCTGAATGTTTGCCCACCTCCTCAAAAGGATTGTGTCATAGGTAGCAAGGGGTACCTCTAGAAGGCACTGTTAACAACCCCAGTACATAGCCCTTAGCTTGATATCAAATATCACCTCAATGCTGTCCATAGTATCTACTAGGGCCATCATTGAACAGACAACTGGTCTGAAAATGTTCTCCCATTACCTGCACCATTTAGGAGGAGCCCTCCAATATTCACCAGACAGGATCTCCAGAGTACTGATTGTGCAAGATGAGGAAGCAATCTTGCTCTTCAAGGGGGTGAGAACATTAACGTGGGAGTGATAGACCAGCAACCTGATGCCTCAAATGAGGAAGAAGAGGAGTCTGGTGAAGCCAACATTGATAATGAGGATACTGAACAAAACAGGGTAGTTGTAAAATGGGGAAAACAGGCCCAAGGGAATCTGATAGCAGTTGGATTTCACCATGGATGTCCACATAAGTCAATTAGAACTACAAGCAATTATGGTGTCCAGACCTTCTTGCTCTCAAGGGAATGCTTGCTTTGTATTTTCAAAATGTTACAATATTTCATTTGCCATTAATTGCAAATTAATTTGTTCTCTTGGTACTAATAACCTCCTGTTCAGCTCACTTGTCAGGGCAGAATTATGCAGGATTACAAGAGTGTGCATTCTATGACATGAACATAAGTTTACAAGGAGCATTCCATCTGTTACAGAGATATACAGGGAACACACTTTGCTGATCAACTCAAAACCAAAGCTAAATGTCCTGCTTTGCTGTGTTTACCCTCCTCCCAGAGAACAGCAGAGAATGACATACAAACACAAACATTAATCAGCGCCCCTCAAGATAATCTGAAGAGAAATATAAACAAACAGTCCAGATTAACAGATTGCATGGTAGTCCCATTATCAAAGTGCTATATTTGTGGCAAGTTGTAAAGAAGATCAACATCTGTGCAGATAATGTAACTTCAATGTAGTTTAATCTTTCTTTACTTATCGTATGTCTTTGTGCTGCTTTCACAGCTGCAGCTGAGCTTGAATACCTGCTGAATACCTCAAATAACTTTAGTGGATATTTCTGATTGCCCAGAGTCCTGTAGGCCAGGCCAGCTCGGAGTCCACTGCATCGCTGCACCTCTTCAGCTTGATATTGAGGTGCCTGGGTTCCTGGGGAGGTGGTAAATCAGGGCACCTCTGGAGTATTTCCAAGGCAGCATGGGGGCACAGTGGTTAGTACTGCTGGCTCACAGCACCAGGGACCCCATATACAATTCCAGCCTTAGGTGACTGTCTTGTGGAGCTCACCATTCTCCCTGTGTCTGTGTGGGTTTCTATCTGCTGTGCTGGTTTCCTCTCAGTCCAAAGATGTGCAGATTAGCTGGACTGGCCATGCTAAATGCTCAGTTATGGGGATAGGATGGGTCTGGGTGGGATATTCTTTGGAGGGTCAGTGCAGACTCTACTGTAAAATGGCATACAATGAGGAGTACGTCAAGTTCCAGGAGATCGACTGCCCAAGGCACAGACAGAATGGTGTGTTGCTTCCCTGGTGCCAGGACCAAGGATGTCTCAGAGAGGATGCAGAATGTCCTCAAGGGGGAGAGGACCCAGCAGGAAGTCACTGTACACATTGGAACCAACAACATAGAAGGGAAAAGGTTGAGATTTTGAAGGGAGAATACAGAGAGTTAGGCATATCTGGATTACTTCTGGTTCTAAGAGCTAGTGAGGGTAGGAATAGGAGGATATAGAGCAGACGAATACAGGGCTGAAGAGCTGGTGCAGGGGAGAAGAATTCACATTTTTGGATCATTAGAATCTCTTCTGGGGTAGAAGTGACTTATACAAGAAGGATGGATTGCACCTGAATTGGAAGGGGACTAATATACTGGCAGGGAGATTTGCTTGCTAGAGCTGCACGGGAGGGTTTAAACTAGTAAGATGATGGGGGGGCTAGCAGGGAGATAGTGAGGAAAGAGATCAATCTGAGATTGGTACAGTTAAAAAAAGAAGCCAGTTAAATAAACAGACAAACAAACAGGCAGGGCAGGCAAGGGACAAAGCAGAGGACAAGGTAG
The DNA here is from genome assembly GCF_020745735.1 of Hemiscyllium ocellatum. NCBI lineage: Eukaryota > Metazoa > Chordata > Chondrichthyes > Orectolobiformes > Hemiscylliidae > Hemiscyllium > Hemiscyllium ocellatum. The sequence continues at coordinate 87,317,191 of NC_083408.1, forward strand.
GAATGATAAATTAAACTGCGTTTAGTTCAATGCAAGGGGCCTAAGAGAGAATGCAAATGAATTCAGGGCATAGTTAGGAACATTGGACTGGGATATCATAGCAATTACAGAAACATGGCTATATAGGACTGGCAGCTTAATGTTCCAGGATACGAATGCTACAAGGAGGACAGAAAGGGAGGAAAGAGAGCAGGGGAAGTGACATTTCTGATAAGGAATAATATTATAGCTGTACTGAAGGAGGATATTCCTGGAAATACATCCAGGGAAGATACTTGAGTGGAACTAATAAGAAAGGGATGATCACCTTTTTGGGATTGTATTATAGACCCCCTAATAGTTAGAGGGAAATTGAGCAACAAATTTGTAAGGAGATCTGAGTTAACTATTAGAATAATAAGTTGGTTATGGTCGGGATTTTAACTTTCCAAACACAGACTGAGACTACTATTGCGTTAAAGGTTTAGATGGAGAGGATTCTGTTAAGAGTGTACAAGAAAATTTTCTGATTCAGTATGTGGATATAACTACTAGAGAAGATGCAAAACTTGTCTTACTCTTGGGTAAAAACAAGGACTGCAGATGCTGGAAACCAGATTCGAGCTTAGAGTGGTGCTGGAAAAGCACAGCAGTTCAGGCAGTATCTGAGCAGCAGGAAAATTGACGTTTTGGGCAAAAGCCCTTCATCAGGAATAGAGGCAGAGTGCCTGCAGGGTGGAGAGATAAATGAGAGGAGGGTGGGGGTGGGGAGAAAGTAGCATAGAGTACAATAGGTGAATGGGGGTGGGGATGAAGGTGATAGGTCAGAGAGGAGGGTGGAGTGGATATGTGGAAAGGAAGATAGGCAGGTAGGACAAGTCCTGGGGACAGTGCTGAGCTGGAAGTTTGGAACTGGAGTGAGGTGGGGGAAGGGGAAATGAGGAAACTGAAGTCCACATTGATGCCCTGGGGTTGAAGTGTAATTCCCTCTGACTATTAGGGGGTCCATAATACATAGGAAATAAGGCAGGACAAGTGACTGAGGTGTCAGTGGGGGAGCACTTTGGGGCCAGCGACCACCATTCTATTAGTTTTAAAATAGTGATGGAAAACATAGATCAGATCTAAAAGTTGAAGGTCTAAATCGGAGAACAGCCAATTTTGACAGTATTAGACAAGAACTTTCAAAAGTTGATTGTGTGTTTGGGGGGGGGGGGGGAGGAGCGGGAAGAGATGTTCGCATGTAAAGGGACACCTAGAAAGTGGGAAGCTTTCAGAAATGAGATAACCAGAGTGCAGAGACAGTATATTCCTGTTAGGGAGAAAGGAAAGGCTGGTAGGTATAGAGAATGCTGGATGACTAAAGAAATTGAGGGTTTGCTTAAGAACAGAAAGGAAGCATATGTTGGGTATAGACAGGATAGATCAAGTGACTCCTTGGAAGAGTATAAAGGTAGTAGGAGTCTACCTAAGAGAAAATCATGAAGGCAAAAAGGGACATGAGGTAGTTTTGGCAAATAGGGTTAAGACGAATCCAAAAGGTTTTTACAAATAGATTAAGGACAAAAGGGTAACTAGGGAGAGAATAGAGCCACTCAAAGATCAGCAAGGCAGGCTTTGTGTGGAGCTGCACGAGATACTAACTGTGTATTTTGCATCAGCGTTTACTGTGGAAAAGGACATGGAAGATATACAATGTAGGGAAATACATAGTGACATCTTGAAAAAAGTCCATATTACAGAGAAGGAAGTGCTGGATGTCTTGAAACACATAAAAGTGGATAAATCCCCAGGACCTGATCAGGTGTACCCTAGAACTCTGTGAAAAGCTAGGGAAGTGATTGCTGGGCCTCTTGCTGAGAAATTTGTATCATCGATAATCATAGGTGAGGTGCTGGAAGACTGGAAGTTGGCTAACGTGGTACCACTATTTAAGAAAGGTGGCAAGGATAAGCCAGGGATCTATAGACCAGTGAGCCTGACGTTGGTGGTGGGCAAGTTGTTGGAGGGAATCCTGAGGGACAGGATGTACATATATTTGGAAAGGCAAGGACTGATTAGGGATAGTCAACATGGCTTTGTGCATGGGAAATCACGTCTCACAAACTTGATTGAGTTTTTTGAAGTGGCCAAGAGAATTGATGAGGGCAGAGTGGCAGACGTGATCTATATGGATCAGTTAGGCATTCAACAAGGTTCCCCATGGGCGACTGGTTAGCAAGGTTAGATCTCATGGAATACAGGGAGAACTAGACACTTGGATACAGAACTGCCTCAAAGGTAGAAGACAGAGGGTGATGGTGGAGGGCTGTTTTTCAGACTGGAGGCCTGTGACCAGTGGATTGCCACAAAGATCGGTGGTGGGTCTACTACTTTTCACCATTTATATAAATGATTTGGATGTGAGCTTAAGAGGTATAGTTAGTATGTTTTCAGATGACACCAAAATTGGAGGTGTAGTGGACAACGAAGAAGGTTATCTCTGATTACAATGCGAGGTATTGCATTTTGGGAAAGCAACTCTTAGCATGACTTATATATTTAATGGTAAGGTTCTAGGGAGTGTAGCTGAACAAAGAGACCTTGGAGTGCAGGTTCATAACTCCTTGAAAGTGGAGTCGCAGGTAGGTAGGATAGTGAAGAAAGTGGTACAGGAGTACTTAAAAAGATTTACAAGGATGTTGCCAGAGTTGGAGGATTTGAGCTATAGGGAGAGGTTGAATATGCTGGGGCTGTTTTCCATGGAGTGTCAGAGGCTGAGAGGTGACCTTATGGAGGTTCATTATAAAATCATGAAGGGCATGAATAGAGTTGATAGATAAGACAACCTGAGGTAGAGGGCAGAGGTTTAGGGTGAGAGGAGAAAAATATAAAAGAGACCTAAGGAGCAACCTTTTCACGCAGAGAGTGCTGTGTGTGTGGAATGGACTGCCAGAGGAAGTGGTGGAGGCCAGTACAATTGCAACATTTAAAAGGCATCGGATGGGTATATGAATAGCAAGGGTTTGGTGGGATATGGGTCAGTGCTGGCAGGTTGAACTAGATTGGGTTCAGCTATCTGGTCGGCATGGACAAATTAAACTGTTTCCATGCTGTACACCTCTATGACTCTATCTGCACTCTACGGATGATCATCCCTGGAATCTGATTGCTCCTCCTCCTCCCTGTCTGAACACAATGGTACATTCGTCACCGACCAATGGGATGGGGCACCTGTCAGAAAGTTAACATCACTTGCTCCCTCTTCCCGACTCTGTATAGTGGCCACCGCCTTATCCATGGAGGAGCCACATATTTACAAACGAGAGCCACAACATCAGACTCATCTCTCCTCTGCCAAACGTTCCTTTGTTTACCTCTACATCACCATCAGCCATCCTTAATATATCAAGCTGAAGAGGTGTCAGGGACCTCAGCTGTTTTTGCTATCTCCAGGTCAGAACATGACTCTCAGCCTACTCTCAGTACAGCACCCACAGAAGTGCATATCTTACTGGTGGTAAGTGAGGAATAAGGCTTCGAGGGTGCATGCTCCTAAGCTTGTGAGAATTGCTCCTCAGATCTGGTTTGATGGGATGGTAACGATGTGCCCAGCGGTCTTTTTGATTTATCATCCTGGCTTGAGAGTGAGACCTACAGGCTACATAGAAAATCAGATTTGACAAGTGTGATGAGCTACCACCATAACCCAAGGTTTGTTAAAATATGGGTGCTTGATGTGCAGCTGGGTAGAGGAAAATGGAGTCTATCTGTACCCTCATGTCCTCTTCAGCACAGGCATGCTTATATGCCTCTTGCTCTCTTGCATGCTCACGGGTCTGCTCCTCAGATGGTTAAAGTGAGTGAAGTGCTGTCTGGGTGGCTTTTAAACACTGCACTCAGAAGGCTTTCCTACTCATAAAATTGGGCACTTCACTCCTACAGGACGATGCAGTCAGAAGGGAAAAATATATTGGATGAGAAAACCTGACCCCATTCGAAAGGAAGTCCTCTCACTTTAATCTCACCTCTGCATTTAGTTTCAAAGGAAAAACATAAATATTTTTCCCATTGTGTTTTTTCCGGTTGCAGCTCACATTGATTGTCACACAGTGGTCAAATGATTGGTAACTGACCTATCACCAAAGTGGAAGCAATGGTGAACCACTACTGAAACCAGAAACTGGCTTCAGCACATAAACACCACCAATATAAAGAAGAATCCCTGTTAAAGGACAGACACTGTTGTGCTTCACAAAGGAAAGAATGAGACCTCTCACGTTGCTATCCAGCAAAATCTTCATACATACAAGCTTGTCAGTAACATAAGAATAGGAATGTGGAATAAACAAACATCCAAAGGCAAGGAATACTGGGGAAACTGAACCAAGAAATGCAGAAAGAGAAAAAGATATAGGGACTGCAGTCATGTTGAATGAGCAACCTGTTAATTGAAGTGAAAGGACAGTTGGACTGATACTCGTGAATCTAAAGTCGGGGAGCAACTGGTGGCCTTACTATTATTGAAGTATACACACCCATAAATAAGGAGGCTGAGCCAGATGAGGAAGTTGATGAAACACAGAAGCGAAATGAAGAATTAATGAAACAGAAGAGCAGAAAGAACCATGAGATTATGATGAGAGATGGGAAAATGGCTGGCTATTAGGTAAATTGTCAGATAGTGAAAGAAATGTTGAGAGGAGATTGACAAGGATTCAGGACAAATGTTTGCTAACAAAGAAAAATTGGTGATACTCTCAGAACTAGAACCCTTGGTGTCAAGGAACATACAGAGCAGGCTAAACTAACAAGGGAAAGTTATCTCAAATACCAAGATTTCAATGCTGAAAATGTGTTGCTGGAAAAGCGCAGCAGGTCAGGCAGCATCCAAGGAACAGGAGATTCGACGTTTCGGGCATAAGCCCTTCTTCAGGAAGGACATAAGCCCTTTTTCTTCTACCAAGATTTCAATGCCATATGAAGCCTTAAGAAAATTAGAATTTCATCACTGCAATTTTTAAAAATGAATTTAAGAAAGCAAAGAGAGTAAATAAACATGTTTTATAAATATGAAAAGGGCAAGAGAATTCCTAAAGCACAGGACCAACTGCTGACTTATAGAACGCCTACAGCATGGAAACAGGTCATTTGGTCCATCAAGTCCATGCTGAACCTCTGAAGAGCATCCTGAATTTCCCATGGCTAATCCACCTAGCCTGCACATCCCTGGACACAATGGGCAATATAGCATGGTGAATCTACCCCAAGCTGCACATTTTTGGACCGTGGGAGGAAACTGGAGTACCTTGGAGGAAACCCATGCAGACACAGGAAGACTGGGAATGGAATAAAACCCGGGTCCATGGTGCTGAGCAGCAGTGCTCACCATTGAGCCACCGTGCTGCCCGACAAAACAATAACCTTTATGTGGAGGTAGAAGAACTTGGAACAGTACTATCAAAACAAAATTAATATAAGTCAGTGTGATTTTGTTACGGGAAAGTCTTGATTGTGTTGTTCCCTCAAAAAATTCAAAATTGATGAGGGATTCATATTTGAAGTGGTTTATATGGATTTTAACAAAGCTTTGACATAGCTGGCTGTTAGAAAAATTAAAGCACATGAGATTCAGGAGGAAGTGGCAACTTGTATTTAAAATTGGTTCTGTAACTGAAAGCAAAGAGTAATGGTGTTCTTTTAAACTGAAAGCCAATTTCTAGTGTTGTTCCAAAGAGCTGAGTGATTAGTTCTTTGCTATTTGTGGCAATGACTTAGACCTAAATGCAAGAGGCACGATTAAGAAGTGTACAGATGAAACAAAAATTGACTGTCCTTAAGATACTGAATAGGAAAACTGTAGGTTGCAGGATGATCCCAACAGATTGGCAAATAGGGGGAAAAAAAAGGCGCAAATAGAATTCAATCAAGAAAAAAAGTAATGGATTTGAGGAGAGCAAACAAGACAAAAGGGTATCCACAATAAATGGTAGAAAAATAAAGAAATACACAGAAATGGAAGAACTTTGGAATACATGCACAGAGAGGGCTTTAGATAGTAGAACATATGGGATACTTTGTTAGTCACAGCATTGATGGCAAAGACCTTCAATTCACCAGAAAAAATTACTACAGGCAGTGATACTCAGATATGTGAACAAATTTGGTGGTTGGAAAGGCTGTGTTCTATCACTGGATTGTTTTTTTATTCTACAGTGAAACTTCTTTTAGATAAATTGCAGGGTTAGATGGTATAAAAATGGAGGGACAGTTATCAACCACATTTGCAAGCTGATACCACATACAACAGATAAAGAAGACCTGCAAAAACTAATTAGTACAGTCACAAAGGAAAGTAATAGATATGGGCTTATACTCAATTGCAAGAAAACAGGTTACAGTAATAACAAAGAATAGGAGCATTCCACTATGCAACATCAGAGTAAATGGAAGCAAGTTAGAACATGTCAATCAATTCAATCATCTAGGAGGCACAGAAACAGTGTCAAAAGTAGTAGTGAAATTAGAAAATGAATTGGCCAAGCCAAAGTTATTGTTACAAAGTTAAGCAGCATTCCATGAAACATCAGCTTGAATTGAGAATCTGTGCACTACAATGGTAGATCTAGGTCTGTAATTAATTATGAATGTTAAACTTGCAGCATTGGGAGAGGAACAGAAAAGAAAATCAACAGCTTTGACAACATTAAAGACTAACTTCATCAGAACTCTATTAAGGTCACACTCACTCTTGCTACAATTAGAAACATTTAGAAGACCACAGCTGATGACAGCAAACATATGTGATGAGAAGGAAGGTTATGTTAGAACTACATGGAACACTAGTTAGACCACAGCGAGAGTACTACATACTGTTTCAATCTGAGACGGGTACAGCTGAGAACAGAAGTGAGTCAAATAGTCAGGGCAGGCAGGGACAAGGTAGGACTAAAACATTAAACTGCATTTATTTCAATGCAAGGGGCCAAACAGGAAAGGCAGATGAACTCAGGGCATGGTTAGGTACATGGGACTGGGATATCATAGCAATTACGGAAACATGGCTCAGGGATGGGCAGGACTGGCAGCTGAATGTTCTAGGATACAACTGCTACAGGAAGGATAGAAAGGGGGGCAAAAGAGGAGGAGGAGGAGTGTGTGTGTGTGTGTGTGTGTGTGTGTGTGTGTGTCATTTTTGATAAGTTAGCATTACAGCTGTGCTAAGGGAGGATATTCCCAGAAATACATCCAGGGAAGTTATTTGGGTGGAACTGAAGTAAGAAAGGGATGATCACCTTATTGGGATTATATTATAGACCCCCCAATAGTCAGAGGGAAATTGAGGAAGAAACTTGTAAGGAGATTTCAGCTATCTGTAAGAATAATAGGGTGGTTATGGTAGGGGATTTTAACTTTCCAAATATCAACTGGGACTGCCATAGTGTTAAAGGTTTAGATGGCGAGGAATTTCTTAAGTGTGTACAAGATAATTTTCTGATTCAGTATGTGGGTGTACCTACTAGAGAAGGTGCAAAACTTGACCTACTCTTGGGAAATAAGGCAGGGCAGTTGACTGAGGTGTCAGTGGGGGAGCACTTTGAGGCCAGCGACCATAATTCTACTCGCTTTAAAATCGTGATAGAAAAGGATAGACCAGATCTAAAAGTTGAAGTTCTAAATTGGAGAAAAGCCAATTTGGATGGTATTAGGCAAGAACTTTCAAAAGCTGATTGGAGGCAGATATTCGCAGACAAAGGGACGGCTTGAAAATGGGAAACCTTCAGAAATGAGATAACAAGAATCCAGAGAAAGTATATTCCTGCCAGGGTGAAAGTGAAGGCTGGTAGCTATAGGGAATGCTGGATGACTAAAGAAATTGAGGGTTTGGTTAAGAAAAAGAAGGAAGCATATGTCAGGTACAGACAGGATAGATCGAGTGAATCCTTAGAAGAGTATAATGAAAGTAGGAGTATACTTAAGAGGGAAATCAAGAGGGCAAAAAGGGGACATGAGATAGCTTTGGCAAATAGAATTAAAGAGAATCCAAAGGGTTTTTGCAAATCTATTAAGGACAAAAGGGTAACTAGGGAGAGAATAGAGCCCCTCAAAGATCAGCAAAGCGGCCATTGTGTGGAGCCACAGAAAATGGGGGAAGATACTAAATGAATATTTTGCATCAGTATTTACTGTGGAAGAAGTTATGGAAGATATAGACTGTAGGGAAATAGATGGTGACATCTTGCAAAATGTCCAGATTACAGAGGAGGAAGTGTTGGATGTCTTGAAATGGCTAAAGATGGATAAATCCCCAGGACCTGATCAGATGTACCCGAGAAGTGATTGCTGGGCCTCTTGATGAGATATATTTGTATCATCAATAGTCACAGGTGAGGTGCCGAAAGACTGGAGGTTGGCAAACGTGGTGCCACTGTTTAAGAAGGGTGGTAAGGACAAGCCAGGGAACTATAAATCAGTGAGCCTGACCTCGGTGGTGGGCAAGTTGTTGGAGGGAATCCTGAGGAACAGGATATACATGTATTTGGAAAGGCAAGGACTGATTCAGGATAATCAACATGGCTTTGTGCGTGGGAAATCATGTCTCACAAACTTACTTGAGTTTTTTGATGACGCAACAAAGAAGATTGATGAGGGCAGAGCCCTAGATGTAATCTATATGGACTTTAGTAAGGCATTCGACAAGGTTCCCCATGAGAGACTGATTAGCAAGGTTAGATCTCACGGAATACAGGGAGAACTAGCCATTTGGATACTGAACTGGCTCAAAGGTAGAAGACAGAGGGTGATGGTGGAGGGCTGTTTTTCAGACTGGAGGCTTGTGACCAGTGGAGTGCCACAAGGATCAGTGCTGGGCCCTCTACTTTTTGTCATTTACATAGATGATTTGGATGCGAGCATAAGAGGTACAGTTAGTAAGTTTGCAGATGACACCAATATTGGAGGTGTAGTGGACAGTGAAGAGGGTTACCTCAGATTACAACAGGATCTGGACCAGATGGGCCAATGGGCTGAGAAGTAGCAGATGGAGTTTAATTCAGATATATGCGAGGTGCTGCATTTTGGGAAAGCAAATCTTAGCAGGACTTATACACTTAATGGTAAGGTCCTAGAGAGTGTTGCTGAACAAAGAGACCTTGGAGTTCAGGTTCATAGTTCTTTGAAAGTGGAGTCGCAGGTAGATAGGATAGTGAAGGCAGCGTTTGGTATGCTTTCCTTTCTTGGTCAGAGTATTGAATACAGGAGTTGGGAGGTCATGTTGCGGCTGTACAGGACATTGGTTAGGCCACTGTTGGAATATTACATGCAATTCTGGTCTCCTTTCTATTGGAAAGATTAGATTAGATTAGATTAGATTAGACTTACAGTGTGGAAACAGACCCTTCGGCCCAACAAGTCCACACCGACCCTCTGAAGAGCAAACCACCCAGACTGTGGTGGAGGATGGTATAATTGCAACATTTAAGAGGCATTTGGATGGGTATATGAATAGGAAGGGTTGGGAGGGATATGGGCCGGATGCTGGCAGGTGAGACTAAATTGGGTTGGGACATCTGGTCGGCACGGACGGGTTGGACCGAAGGGTCTGTTTCCATGCTGTACATCTCTACGACTCTATGGTCACTACATTACACAAAGGCAGTGTTGCACTGGACAGACAGTGCAGGGGAGATGTAGAAAGTTGTTCTGCAGAATAAAGAACTGTAGCCACCAGAAGGTTTGGATACATTGGTGGGTTGTTTTCATTGGGAGAGGAGGTGGAGGAGAGATTTAATTTGAGGATATAAAACAGAGGCCCCAGTTTGAATGAATAGGAAGGGCACTTCTTTTTACAGACATCAATAACTGAGATCAATATTGGTCGGAAGAGGAGGATAGTTGAGGAGGATATTTTCCCCCCACCTGGAGAGTGATAGGCTGTGGAACACCCTGCCTGAAAGGATGATAAAGGCAGAAACCCACACTACATTTACAAAGTTCTTCCCCAATCCCCTGCCTTGATCCAAAATGTTGACCTTTAACCTGAAGGCAGCATTTGATCTTGATTACCTATTTGCATAATCAAATTTATATCCCGTGGCTTTGAACATTCTCCATATGAGTCTGTTCCATTGCAAATGTTTTGAAACTATTTTATTAAGCTATGTCACTTGCCTATTCAATAAGATTACATAAAATGTCACAGCAATTTCTTATAACATGATGTCAATAATCTTCAATTTTCTTCACTGTTAAAACATCTCCATTGTAATGTCACTAATTTTGTTTCTACAAAATTTGAAACAGTTCAATTGTATTTCTAAACTTTCCAGTTTATACATGTGGTCAAAAATAATTTATCCTGATACACTGGATTGGAGGAAACTGGAAATAAAGCAATAAGCAAGTCACCGGAAGGAGTAATGTTAACATAACTATCCTGGTTTAAAATGTTCTCCTTGTAAAATTTTAATACTTATTTTCATTCCACTGCTCTGGTATCTTAACTGCAGGCACATTGCCTCATTAGAAATTCTCTCTCAAATAAAGCATTACAAAAATTTCTTCAGTATAATAAAGCATATAGCAGTATTCTGAAATGGATCTACTCACATTATTTTGCCATAATTTGCCAATGCTGAGCGTCCGGAGCCAAACAGGAAGGTTTAAGCCACTGGTCATAAGGTAAACATGGTAAAAACCTGCTTTCTCCTCTCTGCAGATCTTTACAGATAATTAGATTTTGAATTTTCTTGAGAGAGATAGTGGTCATTTTTTTGAAAATGTTAAAACTAAATTGCAAAATGAGCTCAGGGCCTCACGACAAGACTCTACTGAATATTGTTTTAGTTGTGTCAATATCACAGACTAATATCGACATTTCAGGTACAAATCCAATTTGCAAGCAAGAGCGGAAAGCTTTTCATTCAGCAACACCTATCAGAACTTACAAGGAACAGAGTTCTGACATTTCTTTGAAGCAGCAGAAAGCAGATTGCTCTAAATTCAATAAAGTTAACTTGAAGATCATGAGAGAAAGGTGTTTCTATCCTGGTGTGAACTTGGACAGTCAAGGAATGTGTGTGCTGCAAAGAATATAATGTTGCTGCATGGTTTAGTATGAGAAACACCACAACCTGAATTACCACTTGTATCAGCACTGAGGCAAAATTAAATGATTTGTTCTTCTGCAGCTAAAAGCCATGTTAATCTCAGTTAAGGAACAACAGTACAGGAGTGTTGTTTTAAAAACTAGAAACTACCATAATTAAAAGTCATAAATTACATTCAAAATCACAATTAATTAGACATTATGATGTTATTTTTTAATTAAGCTTTCTATAAATTGCCTTTATCAAAAGATATACTCAAATCTCACCCCATGTTATTAATTGTTTTGGGCTACTAATGTCAGTACAAGCATGAAGAGCTCAAATTTAATATGTTCAGTAACAATAGAACTTTCTCCCAACCCATCCTAGCAAATGGTCAACAGGAACACTTCAAACCATAATTAGGTAACTCAGAGCCTAAGACAATTAGTTTGGCATCAGAAGAGATATAATAAAAATAATGAGATGTGATGACTTATCCAGTTAGTTGTATAGAACAGAATCTTACAATGTGCTTAGCATTTCAGGTTTAATAAGCCCCTCTTCAGTACCAATAGTTCACTGATTAAATGCACTACCTGGCACAGTTCTTGGGCACAATATTGCTCTGCGTTGTTTTACTTTACTTCAATTACAGCAGTGGTGATGAGAACAAAACAGCAAATTTGGCACATGGGCCAAGAAGCAAAAAAGCCCAATTCCCTGCTCCACATTATTACTTAAATGATCCCCACTGCATTGGCCGAATTTGAGAAGTCAGAATAAGTTAGCTATTGAGATAATGCCTGCATAACTAATTAGCTTGTTAACCGATGTAAGGTTAGCAAAATGTTGGAGAACTTCAGTTGTCAATGCAATCATATGCCACATGAGGAAAGGAGAGAGCCATTTGCTTAATGGCAGGTTATGATAACAAAAATAATTGCTTACTGTGCACAAGTTAAACCAACCAGCCAAACAACCAACATTCTGGCCAAACTCTGAGTTCATTCATCAATAGCATTCATACCATACAATTTAATAAAACAAAAGCCAGCACAAAAATGTATAAATATAAAGTTCATTGAGTATAGTGTTTAGAAAAATAAGCTCAGATCATTTCAGAATATAAAACAAAAGGTCATGTAACAGTACAGATTTTTCTAGATTATACTTTAAATCTAGTATTTAAAATATCTTTGGTATACCAAGGGTGAACACAAAACACGAATACATGCTCAACGTACCATCACCAAGAAGTTAGTGCAGTATAGATGTTTTCGCTACCCATATCCCTCACACAGTATGTATACAGACACATTCAAAAATCAATGTAAAATGTTTATAAAGTTTCATGCCAAATCTACAGTACAGTAAAATAGACTTTAATCAATGCATATAACTTGCACTGGCTAATAAAAGCTTCCCTTTATATTAAAACCCCTTTAAAAGCAAGCTATAGAACAATTCTTACTAACATATTGATATAGAGACAGAAAAAAAATTCCTCTTGTGCAGTCAGATAAGGAGGTGGAACAGTGTAATATAACTACTCAACACACCATTTCTAGGAATCAACAAAAAAAAGTTTATCCATAAAACATTTAGAAGTACCGAATGTAGAAAATTCACAACACACCACTTACTGCCTTAGACCTTGCACAGGTCAAAGCTTAGCAATTCCAAAGAAATTAAATAAAAATGCTAATCAATATTTTATGCAGATCAGGCACATTATTTTCCAGCTGTCAGGTTAACATTAGAGCACACAAACCCAACATTAACGCAGAGTGTCACATTGAATAACGGTTCAGCTCCCTCCTTAGGGAGTAGTTGAAAAAAAAAACTTCAGTAATTTCCACCAACATTTCGATAAAACTTTTGATTTTTTTGCATGATAGAAACTTAGTTGCGAGAATCACTAAAAATTTTACTCAAACCTTCTGTTGACATAATTCAATTTGGGGAATTTAATGATCGTATAAAAATACTTCTTATTCAAATAATATGAAGGATTGTCTCAACATACAGGCAGGCTTTCACATACCAGAAAAAGATCATAGTTGGCTACACTTCATAAGCACTTGGCTGCATTTCATTCTCGTGTGTCGAAGACCAGGGCTTTTTTTTTATTAACTGCACTGGGTTGGACCAGTTTTCAAATGCCTCACAGTGATTAAAATATATTGAAAGCATAAGAGGCACTGAATGCAAGAAGACACATTAAGATAATGAGCAAACTTGCGCAAGCAGATGCAAGATGTATACATAAAAGAGTAACTGAATTTTCATTTCACAAAACACAGCATTTGTTTCCACTTTTGGAAAAGATTCCTGGAAGGCACACAAGCCAAAGAAGGGGAAAATGATTGTTGGGGGAGGGGGATAAGTTTCAACACTTCAAACATTAAGCATTGAAAATTAATAGTAACAGATCAAGGGAAGTTGAACTTTTATAAGAAACATGTTTCTTACGTGCAGTGACACAGACATTTTATAGCACATTCTAACAGACATTATAATATTTTAACACTAATAGGGATGCACAGTAAATGGCTCAAAGAAAAGTTACATTTGAGTTTAGCAATGTGCATGATAAATTTTAAATGGAAATTGTTTACTTCATGAAATCTGATTAAAATTAAGATGCTTCTTTGATGGGAAAGATTAAACATGTATTACATTCAGGGTCTGTGGGTAAGTTTGCAAAGTAATACCATTTCAAACAATTGAAAGGACATTATAAAATGCAAGAACAAATCCCAAGTTGTTCATTATCATCTCACAATTAAATTGTTACTGTCATGGAATATATCCAAAATATGGTTCTATTTAATATATTGATTTTTTTTCCTATTTGCTATTTTTTCTTTGTAGTATGACAATGACAGGCAATGTCAAAGATGCAAAAAATAACAATTGAAGTGACATATGCGATATCTAGATTTATCTTGCTGATGTAACAATGACCACAGTTTCCTTCAGGAGCATGCTTCAAGCTTGTCACTTGTTATGGAGTGCAAAAGATATCATAAACCATGGAAGCTCAAACAGATGATGATTGTAATCTAAAATGCTTGATTAATCATAACCCAAATGTGCATAATGTATTTTAAGTTCCTCGTTTAGTATTAACAGTAACCAGAAAAAGAAACACTTTTAATCATTTCTAATATATATATCTTCTGTTAAAAAACAAAATCAGCTAATGCAGAAATGGATCCACCATTAGATCTTGATGATGGTAGGAACTGACTGCAAATGGTGAACTTTGGTGGCAGCTGAGTACCATGGTCACAGAGCAGATTTCCACTGAAACTCAACAGAGGCTGAAGTGATACATTTGTTACTTTAAAATGTGTTACAGGGTAAAAATTAATCTTGGGCAGCGGTGCGGAATGGGCGGCATCAGATTGACCATCCATTATATGCAGTGCTTGATATTTAATTCCACTGACTGCAACAAAATGGAATATCAAGAGCTGTGGATAATGACTTTGGATCAGCCAGCTATCAGTCTAGTTTCACCACTTGAATCAGATTTCTGCCTGTACAGGTATTCATGAAGTTGAACCTCACAGGCAAGACTTGTCCTGGTGAATACTGAACTTTGCACCTCTGATTCTGCTAAAATGCCAAGGCACTCAATCAATGTACAGGAACTCTCTACCGTTTACATAATTGCTGGCAAAGATTAAAGCACTTCAATAAACTAACTGCATGAAAGTAGTAGATCAATAAGATCAAAAAAATAAAGTTTCTCTATTTATAATAATATTGTGGAGTTGTACCAAATTGAGATATTCTCTTGCTTCCACATTCCACCTAAGTTTGTATTTTGTGCAGGTAGGAAACAGGAAGGGAATGGGACACTTCCAGCCATAATTCACAGTACTTGGACTTCAGGACATTTAAAAACAAAAAACTGTACATTCCAATGGTAATTCTAATGATCCTGGACTGTACATTCCATCTTGATTGTCAGCTATTGGTCATACAAAACACTGTCCAGAAAGTATGCATTCACTAAGTCGGAAAATCTTTTGGTAAAGTGTTACATTTGAAAAGTATTAGTGTGTGTTATTTTGGGTAGTGTTTAATAAAAGTAATAAAACTAAATTTGTGGTCGTATGCCTCTGGGCCATTTTGTGACTGGTGTACCCAAAATATCATAATGTAATGCTTACATTTGCTAATGGTACATTGATACCAAACCATGCATATACAGGAAGAAAAGCCCATCAATACAGACATATATCTTTAAGATGCTAACCAGTCCTTATTTATGTGTTATGACTGACTATACCAGGAGTGTCAAAAATAAATACCAACTTACGGCTAAAAATCAAGATTCCAGTAAAAAAGTGTAACAGATAATGGTTGACTACCTCAGTCATCTCCTAACAGTTCTTTCCTTTAAATTATGAAGTAGATAAAATATGATAATAGAAACACTTCAGTCTTTGGTTACCTAAACACGAGGACGGAAAATATCAAACAATCCCATTTTCAAAAGCCTGCTGCATATATGTAGGCAGTTATATATCACTGAGATCTTCATCCATAGGAACATTTTGAAGTTTAGCTAGTTCCTTTTCCTCAGTTTCTAATTCCTTGCAGACATTGTTAACCACATCATTTATCACATATTTGGATTTAGAGTCCATCATTGTCAGGTGGTTGCTAGATTTGTTTTCTAGAACTACCAAGTAGTTTTCCTTTACTGGGGGATGAAGTACAGACACATGTCCACTACTGTATTCATGCGTTTCTTCTGTAATTGGATTTCTAGGCTTATCCTCAGTGTCAGAAGCATCAAGACCAGTTTCAGTTACAGTCTCTTGGCCAGAGCTTGTAAGCAGATTACAGTTCTGGAGTGTAGCATACTGACTGTTGGCCATCGACACTACAGGTACTGCATTCGTGACAGCAGTAGACAACTGTTGATCACAATTCAGAGATGCAGTAGTTGACAGTGGCAAACTCACTGTGAGGCTGAAGCTCAAAGTACTTGATGTGTTCAGCAAATTTGACGAAGTCAAAGGCAGGTTTTGAGGCAGCCCTGTGTTCACCAGCGTTGAGCTTTGAGTTTGTAGGGTATTTCCAGGTTGGTTCCCAGGAGATGTGTTAATATTCATATGATTGCTTCCACTCACTGACATTAATTGAGAAAAAACAAGACCTCCTTCCAACGCATCCTGTTTTACTGGGGCAACAGCCTGCCCTGAATTAGGTAATGTGCACATTACTGCATTTGGTGGGAGTGTGGCTGCCAAGAAGACCTTACCTTGCTGAAGACTGGCTGTTGTACCACTTAGGAATGTTCCTCCATCTGATGTGTTTGTTATCAAAATGTTTCCTATTAGTCAGAAAATAGTACGACTTTTACTGAAGTGCAAATTTAATTGTACATATCATTCTACAATCAGCCAACAAAAGTTTAGTCAGCAAATATAAATAATATATCTTCATAAATTAGCACACAAAATAACAAGCTGAAAACTATCTATAAATCTGTAGAAATTATGCCAATGAGAAGATCACTTAATTTGTATGTTTAATCAACTGTTCTTGAGATACTGTTTGTGTGAACCACTATGACTTAGTAGTGACATTACTTGTTCTCAGTGTTTGTCAATGCAGCTTTTCTAATTTGAGGATCAAATTGCTGTTAAATTGGTATGTTAGCAGAAACAAAGTTGATCTGAAAATTGTTGCTGGAAAAGCACAGCAGGTCAGGCAGCACCCAAGGAGCAGGAGAATTGACGTTTCGGGCATGAGCCCTTCTTCAGGAATGAGGAGAGTGTGCCAAGGCTAAAAGGTAGGGAGGAGGGACTTGGGGGACGGGCGCTGGAAATGCAATAGGTGGAAGGAGGTTAAGGTGAGGGTGATAGGCCGGAGTGGGGGTGGGGGCGGAGAGGTCAGGGAGAAGATTGCAGGTTAGCAAAGTGGTGCTGAGTTCGAGGGTTGGGACTGAGACAAGGTGGGTGGAGGGGAAATGAGGAAACTGGAGAAATCTGAGTTCATCCCTTGTGGTTGGAGGGTTCCCAGGCGGAAGATGAGACGCTCTTCCTCCAGCCGTCGTGTTGCCATGGTCTGGTGATGGAGGAGTCCAAGGACCTGCATGTCCTTGGTGGAGTGGGAGGGGGAGTTGAAGTGTTGAGCCACGGAGTGGTTGGGTTGGTTGGTCCGGGTGTCCCAGAGGTGTTCTCTGAAACGTTCCGCAAGTAGGCGGCCTGTCTCCCCAATATAGAGGAGGCCACATCGGGTGCAGCGGATGCAGTAAATGATGTGTGTGGAGGTGCAGGTGAATTTGTGGCGGATATGGAAGGATCCCTTGAGGCCTTGGAGGGAAGTAAGGGGGGAGGTGTGGGTGCAAATTTTGCATTTCTTGCGGTTGCAGGGGAAGGTACCGGGAGTGGAGGTTGGGTTGGTGGGGGGTGTGGACCTTACACGGGAGTCATGGAGGGAGTGGTCTTTTCGGAACGCTGAAAGGGCTCCCCACCCCTATCAGCGTTCCAAAAAGACCACTCCCTCCGTGACTCCCTTGTCAGGTCCACACCCCCCACCAACACATCCTCCACTCCCGGCACCTTCCCCTGCAACCGCAAGAAATGCAAAACTTGCGCCCACACCTCCCCCCTTACTTCCCTCCAAGGCCTCAAGGGATCCTTCCATAACCGCCACAAATTCACCTGCACCTCCACACACATCATTTACTGCATCCGCTGCACCCGATGTGGCCTCCTCTATATTGGGGAGACAGGCCGCCTACTTGCGGAACGTTTCAGAGAACACCTCTGGGACACCCGGACCAACCAACCCAACCACCCCGTGGCTCAACACTTCAACTTCCCCTCCCACTCCACCAAGGACATGCAGGTCCTTGGACTCCTCCATTGCCAGACCATAGCAACACGACGGCTGGAGGAAGAGCGTCTCATCTTCCGCCTAGGAACCCTCCAACCACAAGGGATGAACTCAGATTTCTCCAGTTTCCTCATTTCCCCTCCACCCACCTTTTCTCAGTCCCAACCCTCGAACTCAGCACCACCTTCCTAACCTGCAATCTTCTTCTGGACCTCTCCGCCCCCACCCCCACTCCGGCCTATCACCCTCACCTTGACCTCCTTCCACCTATCGCAATTCCAACGCCCCTCCTCCCTACCTTTTATCTTAGCCTGCTTGGCACACTCTCCTCATTCCTGAAGGGCTCATGCCTGAAACGTCGATTCTCCTGCTCCTTGGATGCTGCCTGACCTGCTGCACTTTTCCAGCAACACATTTTCAGCTCTGATCTTCAGCATCTGCAGTCCTCAATTTCTCCTAGAAACAAAAGTTGATGCCAATATAAAAGCAGAAAAAAATCCACTTTCATCCCACATTGCTGTTGCACATATGTTCAGTTGTACAGCTCATATAGTAGCGAAGCAAGGGAGGAAAACAAAATAAATTTATGCCGACATTGGTAATAGCAGAATGATAGAAGTGAAATCTGTATGTATAAAATCTTAATTCAGTGTCCACTTACTGTCTAAAAAAATCTTATTTTCCATTAGGAATCATCATGAAAAATTTAATATGCCCAAAGTAACAATGCAAAACTTATACACAATTAAATTCTCATGCATGTTGGTCCTGTAGCATCTTAAATTTGCACCTCCAGTTCCTCAGTTAACTCAGGTGTACCTTCAAGAATCTATCCTTGGCCTATGCTTTATCAAATCTCCGCACTGCCTCTCAGCCACATCATCTGAAAACACACTGGTTTCCACATGAAGCCTAATTTTACCAAGCTTTACATCACTACCACCACTCATGGCATCTCGACTGTCTTTAAACTGTCAGATTATTTATCTGACATTGTGTTAGGTCATCAGAAATTCCCTCTAACTCTATATTGGAACACTAAAACCCCTGGCAAAGTTTGCAGCTGAAGACATGGACATTATTCTATTTCCTAATTTGACACCAAGTTTCTGAACACCTTCACTTTTAGATGACATTCAACCACACTTTGTGTTGTCATCAAGACTGCCTACTTCACTTGCCATAGCAATGTTCTACTTAGCTCCAGTCTCAGCTCTTCTGTTGCTGAAGGCCTCATCAATGCCTGTGTTAGTTTTAGATTTACTATTCCAACATACTCATGGTTGACTTCCCACATCCTACCCACAGTAAAATTGAGGTAATCCAAAAACTCTAATGTGTTCTAACTTTCACCATTATTTTTTCACATATCATCCTTCTGTTCATTGAGCTCCTTTCATTCCCAATTAAAAACATCTCAATGTTAAAAATCTCTTCACAGTTTTCAAATTTCAGCATGATTTTGCCTGTTCCCATTTCTGTGATGCTCTCCAGCCCTACAAGCCAGACTAACTTTGATCTCTTGAGCATGGCTGGCCTTAATTCTCTATAATTGGTGGCTATACCTTCAGCTTCATAGGCCATAAACTCTGAGAGCCCCTCTCCAACTCATTTCTCTCTATCAAGACTCTCCTTAAAACCTCTCTTTTACTCTTTTTAAGACTTACCATCTTCTTAATATTGCTGTGTGCCTCAGTCATTTTTTAAAAAGTAATGCATCTGTAAAGTGCATTGGAATGACTTATAACCATCAACCTATGACTTAAAAGAAACTTGTTGTTAAATACATGTTGTTTGTAGTTGATAGATCAATGGTAATGAAGGAAGGATGAGCAGGACTTAATGAGAATTAAGATGGGGGAAGCATTTGATGAGAAACTGGCTTCAAGAATCTTGAAATATCAAAACAAAGGTTAAGTAAAAGCAAGGATGAATGTTTGGGGAGCAACAAAATTTTTTAAAAAGTGAGATTATGGAGGAAATGGTCATGTTGAACGAGGAATTTAGGGTATGAAACTCAGTTCACGGTCATGTAGTTATGAATGGTGCGTTTCAGCCTGCAGCTCTGGCCAAGGAATAAGAAAGAATCAATGAGGAGAATGGAGCTCATATTTAGGCCTAAAAACATGGAAAATTGATCTATGCAATGATTAATAAATAAAATTGCACTTATACATAACTAGGAGCTAGACTTCCAGCCTCATGTTGATACATTGGAAGGCAGGGGGGTCTCATAAAATGCAGAGTGTGACCTGGCCACTACCTACTTGTCACCCCAACCTCATTCCCATTTCATGTAAGGCGGTGATGATGGTGTTGGACAGCTAGCTGCCTATCCACGTATTGGCTAATAAACAGCCAAATGGTGCCTGAATGGCCTTCCACTGTGACTTCGCCTGTTGCAGGAATGGCCCACATCTAGCGGATAGCCTGGCAACTATTATTTAGTGGGTGGGTGGGGAGCATATGTTTATCATCAGAGGCACCAACCCAATATGACCCCCTCGGCCAGTCCTCCAACACTACCCATATTGGTCTCTAATACCCAGCTATCCCACACCACTTACTGCAACCTGTTCGCCAGGCCTTGCTGATATCTCAAACTTGTGCGTATGGCACATCTAAATCCAGCCTCAATTGTTAACATATACTCCAACAACTCAAAAGCACTGGAGCAGTCAGGGGAAGTAACTGATTAGATTAGAATCCCTACAGTGTGGAAACAGGTCCTTCGCCCCAACAAGTCCACACCGACCCTCCGAAGAGTAACCCTCCCAGACCCATTTCCCTCTGACTAATGCACCTCACACTATGAGCAATTTACCATGGCCAATTCACCTGACCTGTACATCTTTGGACTGTGGGTGGGAACCGGAGCACCCGGAGGAAACCCACGCAGACATGGGGAGAATGTGCAAACTCCACACAGACAGTTGCCCAAGGCTGGAATTGAACCTGGGACCCTGGTGCTGGGAGGCAGCAGTGCTAGCCACTGAGCCACCATGCCACCACAAAAATATAGTAACTTAAACAGCATTATCAAGGTTGTCTAATCTTTGAATGTCAAGGGATGGTGGTTAGATTGTCTCTTATTGGAGTTGGTTATTGTCTTGCATTTGAGCAGTGCAAATGTTGTTTGCCACTCATCAGTCAAGCCTGGATATTTTCTAGATTTTGTTGCATTTGAATCTACCCTGGCACTGTGAGGCAGCAGTGCAATCATTGTGCTCCCCAATCACGGCGATGACAGAGCTGATGTTATCAGCACGTGTCTTTTTTTTAAACTCACTCGTGGGATCTGGGCATCACTGGCTGGTGAGCATTTATTGTCAGTCCACAGTTGATCTTGAGAAAGTGGTGGCAAGCTGCCTTTTGGACCACTGTGGATCAACCCACAGAACATGGACTATAATATCCTCAGAGAAGGAATTCTTTGACCTAGCAACAATGAAGAAACATACATTTCCAAGTCAAGATGATGAGTGGCTTGGAGGAGAACTTATAGGTTGAGGTGTTCCCATGTATCTGTTGCCCTTGTCCTTCTAGAAGGTAGTCGTCATGGGTTTGGAAGGTGCTGTCTAAAGATCTTATTGAATTTCTGCGGTGTACCTTGTAGATAGTACACACTGTTGTTACTATGCCTTGGTAGTGGAAGGAGTGGATTCTTGTGGTTATGGTTCCAATCAAGCGGGCAGCTTTGACCTGGGTGGTGTCAAGCTTCTTGAATGTTGTTGGAGATGCATTCAACCAGACACGTGGGGAGTATTCCATCACACTCCTGACTGGTGCCTTGTAGTTGTTGGATAGTGGAGTCAGGGAGTGAGTTACTCATCGCAGTTTTCCTTGCTCCTGACCTGCTCTTGTAGGCAGTGATTACGTGGAGAGTTCAGTTCAGTTTCAGGTCAATCCCCAGGATGTTGATAGTGGGGGATTCAGTGATGACAGCATCTTTGAATGTCAAGGGATGGTGGTTAGATTGTCTCTTATTGGAGTTGGTTATTGTCTTGCATTTGAGCAGCGCAAATGTTGTTTGCCACTCATCAGTCAAGCCTGGATATTTTCTAGATTTTGTTGCATTTGAATATGGGCTGCTTCAGTACCTGAGGAGTAGTGAACAGTCAAGGTTTGTGTAAAGATTTGTAGCTGGAGTGCCAGTTGCAGTTGTGGATGGTGTAGTGAATGGTGCTGAGCATTGTGCAAAAATCTGCAGACATCCCGACTGTAAACCTTATGACAGAGGAAAAATCATTAAGGAAGCAGATGAAGGTGGTTTGGGCTAGGAAACTACCTTGAGAAACTCCTGCAGAGATGGCTGATCTCCAACAACCATTTTTCTATGTGCCAGAAAAGTCACTAACCAGTAGAGAGTTTGTCCCCGACATACACTGACTCTAATTTTGCCAGGGCTTCTTGATACCACACTCTGTTGAGCGCAGCCTTGATATCAAGGGCTGTTACTCTCACCTCACCTCTGAAATTCAGCTCTTTTGTCCATTCTGAACCAAGACTGTAATGAGGTCAAGAGCTGAATGGCCCTGGTGGAACCCAAATGGAGTATCACTGAGCAGGTTATTGCTGAACAGGTACTGCTTGATAGCACTGTTGATGACACTTTCCATCACTTTACTGATGATCGAGAGTAGACTGATGACACAGTAATTGTCTGGGTTGGATTTGTCCGGCTTTTTGTGCACAGGATGTACCTGGACAATTTTCCACATTGTTGGGTCGATGCCAATGTTGTAACTACACTGGAAGAGCTTGGCTATGGAAGCTTCAAATTCTAGAGTACCAATTTTCAGTACTATTGATAGAATGATGTCAGGTCCCATAGCCATCCCAGCAATGAGTGCCTCTAACCATTTCTTGATATCATGTGGAGTGAATTGAGTGGCTGAAGACTGATATCTGTGATGCTGGGGGCCACTGAAAGAGGCCAAGATGAATCATCCACTCAGCACTTCTGGATGAAGATTGTTGCAAATGCTACAGCCTTATCTTTAACACTGATTAAAATTAAACAAAGAACTACAGATGCTGGAAATCAGAAACAATAACAAAAACAGAAATTGCTGGAAAAGCTCAGCATCTGTGAACAGAAAGTACAGTTATTGTTTCGGATCCAGTGATTGCCAGAACTGCTGAGTTCCTCCAGCAATTTCTGTTTTTGTTTTGTTTTGTACTGGTGTGTTGAGCTCTCCCATCATTTGTGGAACATCCTCCTCCTCCAGTGAATTATTTAATTGTCCACTGCCATTCATGACTGGGTATGGCAGGACTGCAAAGCTTAGATGTGATCAGTTCATGTGGGATTGTTCACTTCTGTCTACCACTTGTTGCTCGGCACACAAGTAGTCCTGCTTGGTAGCTTCACCAGGTTGGCACCTCATTTTCAGGTATGCTTCCTATCATGCCCTCCTGCACTGAATCAGAGTTGATCCTCGAGCTTGATGGCAGTGGTTGAGTGGGAGATATGCCGGACCATGAGGTTGCAGAGAGTACAATTCTGCTGCTATTAACAGTCTTGAGTTGCTAGATATATTCAAAGTCTGTCCCATTTAGCACACCGATAGTGCCACGATACATGTCAGACAGCATTCTCAATGTGAAGGCAGGATATTGTCTCCACACGGACAGCGCGGTGGTTGCTCTTACCGATACTGTGATGGGAGATGCACCTGCACCTGGCAGATTTGTAAGGATGAGGTCGAGTATGGTTTTCCCTCATTGGTTTGCACAGGTGGTGAGGGACCAGTCTAGCAGCTATGTCCTTTAGGACCCGACCAGCTTGATTAGTAGTGCTGAGCCACTCTGGATGGTAGACATTGAAATCGCACCTCAAAGTACATTTTGCACCTTTGCCACTTCAGTGCTTCCTCCAAGTGTTTTTCAACATGAAGGAATACTTATTCATCAACCAAGGAGGACGGTACATAGTAATCAGCAGGAGGTTTCAGAGCCCGTGTTTAAACTGAAGCCACGAGATCCAGTGTCAATGTTGTGGACTCCCAGGGCTATCCTTTTCCGACTGTATACCACTGCGTAGCCACCTCTGCAGGTGAACAGGATATATCCAGGGATAATGGTGATTATGGTGTGTGCGACATGATCTGTCAGGTATGATTTTGTATGATGTCAGATTGTTGCTTGACTAGTCAGTAAGACAGCTGCCCCCCCCCCGCCACAAAAATATTCATAAGGAGGACTCTGCAAAGTCAGCATGTCTTTGTCATTGATATTTCCGGTGCCTACGTTGATGCCAGGTGGTCCGTCCAGTTTCTTTTCTTTGTTGAGACTTCACAGGGATTGATACAACTGACTGACTTGCGAGGGCATTTCAGGGTGCGGTTAAGAGTCAACCACATTGCTTTTGGTTGAAGTCAACAAAAGGCAACATAACAGACAGCAAATGATAAATCCTTGAAACTAATGATGTAGAAGCAGAAAACGGGGACAAACCACTGGAGGAGATTCTCTGGTTATAACTGGAAAGACAATAGAATCCGGGAATGGCTGTCCCTTACAACTGGATGATGGAAGTGATGTAAACAATGTGTCAGAAGTTTCAGAATAGTGATGAATGGCATTTAACTTTAATGTTCAAATGCCATTTAAGGGTGAAAACCCAATTGTCAAGGCTCGAACATACAGAGTTACACGACTAAGAGACACAGATTTGAAAGATTGCAATTTGATGAGGCAAGTGAGGTTGGCAGTGAGACACTTGTTTGCAAGGAAAGGAGTCTTTGCTTTCGAAGACAACGAGGTTATTACACTAGGAAAGGGCCAGTAATGGAGGTAAGATGATGTCAGATAAGGAATTGATCAGCACTGAATAACAAAACTAACTAACCTGTCAACTAGCATGGTGGCCATAAAGTTAAGTTGTCATGCCAGCTGCTTAGGAGGATCAAGATTAACATAGAAGCAGGTCTCATAAACAAGATGAGCTAATGGACTAAACCAGTAGACCGAAGAGAAAGTAGGGAAGGATGTGGTTCAGGGCTCGTGTGGAGCCTGGTGGAGGAGAACAGATCTTGATGTGGATGGCAGTGGGAACACAATAGAGGAATGTGGCAGAGCCAGCTGAAATGATTGGTGCCAAAGAAACTCAAAACTTTTCATAACATTTATATAACATTTACAGGAGGCATGCAAGAGGATTTTCAGCGCTCGGATGGTAAAGGAGATGGAATCAGAGAAAGCTCTTCAATGCCAAGATGATCCTGGAGTAGTGAACAATTTTGGTAGAGGAGAACAAGACTGGATAATGCTTGATAATGGCCCAGCCTCAGCTGAAAAAAGAAGGGTACTGAAAATTCTAAGAGAAAGAAAGTGTTGGGAACGATATCCATGTAGGTCTGTAAGGACAGGCCTGTACAGAAATAGGTCTTAACAGGAATAGATAAAGGCAGATTCTTTTGGATGAACTAAATTATACAAGAAAGTGAGAATGGGAGGTACCTCCACTTTCTGCTTAAGTATCAATGCCCAGATGAGGATCTGAGAGCAGATGGGATGAACTAGAGGTGAAGCAATAGATTCTAGAGATGAAAGAAAACACTTTTTAGAGTGGACAGAATATTAGGTTCAAAGTTCAACACAAAATCAAATTGAATACTGGGATTGCAAACAAAATTAAAACTGGATACAAAGAAAAAAAAGCCAACGACAATCCATCTTTTGATAACTTTACCCAATGAGTACCTTACATCCTCAGAGAGGACAGCTAAGTGTATGTTGAAATATGCAACATTTTAAACAGAAAGAATGCCAATCTCTAATCAAAACAACAATGCTCAGCAGGTCTGACAGCAATTATGTGAGGAGAAACAAAGTTAATGGCTCAACTCCAATGTGATTTTTGTTCAGAAGTCATTGAATGAATGCCTTTCCCTAATATCTTGTATCAGAAGGAAGGACAGAAGGAAGGAAATAAGGAAGACAGCAAAGATAAAGGACTGAACGTCAGAACAGAAAACAATGAAATGGAGCATGGATAGGCAAGAAAGGAAATAAGAAGACAAGATTGAATGAAAGGAGAGATATCAGCAACAGGGACACAGAGGAATGGGGTCTTGAATATCCTTGACACTTTTTCCAAAGGCTCAAATTTTCTTGGAGAGGAAAAGATAAAATTAAGAGAACATACAAGAAAGGGAGGAATAGAAAACTGAACTGAACATGAACTCCAAACAGGGATGATCCAAGGGTATCATCCCTTGCCTCGTGCCTCAGGAGCTAAAATGTCTTCTGACATACTGGTCTGTACAACTGGCTGTACTGTTCCAAATTAGTACTCCATCTCTGACAGAAATAGAGGTAGAGCTAAATAAAATTTAACTCTGACAAAACTGATCTTGCAGCTTATTGTAAGGATATCCAGGGTGGATATGTGTTGAAAGATGCTGGAACTTTAACTTAATCTTATTGATTACAGTGACTCCTGTAAACCAACTTATTCATGTTTCCCACGCGTTATTTATGTACAGTCCAGGAAACAGACCTGATCTTAAAATAATTTAGGAATATATTAACCATGCTTTATGTTGAATCTGGTTGTGAATTGTACATGCAGGCAAATATTTAAATTGATTAATGTTGACCACTGACAGTCTGCCAAGGACAGTAATAGTATTTTTTTAAATTATTAATTCTATGCTTTAAGATTGCATTAACCTAGCAGTAGGCTAGGTGATATAAATGGTCTAGGAAATAAAATGTTTATACTTCTCTTATTAGGGAGATTCCTCTCAGTGAAGCTCGTCCATAAAGTGACACACTTAATGCTGCAGAATTATTTTCAGTTTTGGCAGCTACTAAAGTGTGGCAAATGTACATTACAAGCATGTGTGTTCTCTTATTAAAAATTACCACATTTATTTTCTGGCAATAGTACTTGTCGACTGGGAAAGGGGAATCCAAACCTGTTGAATGAAAACACCATTGTTGGCTTGTACTGATGGGCTACATTCAGCCACTGCTTTTGCATTTGCTAAATGGGAGCATGGCTGCTTCTCAGGAAGTTATGCAAAACTGCCACCACTGAGTGGATCACTGAGGATATACTGAAGTCAAGGCTGACATCAGCAGCAATGCTACATTGTAAAAAGCTACTGATTATTTGCTATCTCCACATTATCAGAAGGCAGAACACAACGGACTTAAGATAGTCATGGAAAGGTTACCCAAAGATTTTGCCAAGGGAAAGCAATTCCAATTTTCAAATAAGCAATCTCCTACTATCAAAAACTCTTTAATAAAGTGAGAGATGAAGAAATGGTGTTAAAGCTCACAACTGAAATTGAAAAGATCTATAAAGCCAATTTTCAAAAAGGTATGTTGTCTTGCAAATTACCTGTAACTTTCACCCCGTCATCTTGCTAAATCATACAGGGCGGTTTAGTTCTGCAGAGGATTTTATATGGTAATTGATAGTCCCTCAGTAAATATTGCAATTGTCACATCTTTAGCATATTTTAGACATTTGCTCTTATTGCAGCTGAATTTACACTGCAAGGGTTAATTTTGAAATGCATTTCTCTTTTGTAGGGGAATGAGAGTCAGAGAGAAAGTTGTAAAACAGGTCCTAAACTACTCTAAGATTCAATGGGGATTTTCACAATATGTACAACTCTGCCAGGCTAAATACCAATCCAGTTAAGTAAGCTCATGATGTCTGTGTGCAGCTGGTGTGCCATTGTGGACTGAACAGGCATACATTTGTCAGACATAGTTCTTCCTAACACGAGTATAGTCTTTAACAGTCAACTCTTCAATTCTACCTATGATGAAAACTAAAATGCAACACCAATACATTATTTTTATACCTTTTTTTGGTGTAACACAAATAAACTTAACCCTGTCAGTATGTTTGAACGTTTTTAATTTGGAATGAGTATCCAATATTAATAAATGAATCAACTAAGTAATGAATTTACCCAATATCTGGGCTAATCTCAGCTAAGTAATGAATTTACCCGATGTCTGGGCTAATCTCTCAAAAATAAATCAGAAAGCAACTCACCCTGTGATGATGCAGCAGAAACAGAAGGCAGCTGAAGTGGAGGTAACCCAATATTTCCATTTACCAAGTGAATGTTATTTTCTGTATTTTGCAGCTGCACAAGGCTATACTGGTTTACTTGGGCTGGGCCTCTACTAATTTCAGCAGATCCGGAGGACACTGCTTCTTCAGAAGTAAGCATGTGTACACTTTCAGTTTTAAGTTCATTGCCACCAGTAGACCCTGGGCAGGGAACATATGAATTAGAATTGAAAAGATACACAGTTGAACAGGACAGTCATATTTTTAAAATACTTATTTGATGCAGCAGAATTAACTAATGACTCACCATTTGAAATACCATTAACCAGCACGCTGGGAGTGGTTCCTATTGGGCTTAAACTTATTGTCTGGGCATTTCCTAAAGACAATCCATTAACAAGGACTCCATTAGGACCTTGGATGAAAGAACTTCCACTGTAAAACACAGGAGAGCCATTTGTAGTTACAAGATTTCCATTCAGTAGTATGCCAGAGGAATTCTGGGAGGGCTTCAGCTCCCCGATATGATGCATGAACATGCCTTCTGGAGGGCTATGGACGTTGGAGTGGTTCATCCCATCAGATGGATTTGACAACGGACGAGGCGACATGTCTTCTTGACCCTTGCTGGACTCATCTTCAGTGCTGTGATTACCATCTGACTCACTACAGAAAGAAGTTTAAAAATACAAAAACACTTATTACTGTATAATGCTGAACTTACATCTTGAAAACTATCAAATTTTATGTAATAGGAATGCATGGAATTAATCCACTAACTACTATCCTGGATTAAACAAAAATGGTAGTTATGTGCGTAATTCACAAACAAGCCTTAAGTATTAATGGGGTCAGGTGAGAAAATAGAGTTGAAATGATACATCAGTCCTGATTTTATTAAACAGCACTCTTGTTGGATTGAATGGCTGACACTCACTTATGATCTCATAAAAACGGGAAAAGCATAACATTAGATGTTACAGAATATAAAATATTGCACTGAAGATGACTTAAATAGCTCGCACCATAAAAAATGTTTACTGGTAACTGGTTAACGGATGACTAGGTTGAAGTGTTTGATTTTTAAAAATGATACATTACATAAAAATTATAACCAATCGCGATAACACACAGAACATTTTCAGCTTTCAGTCTGATGTACCTGACAGATATTGGAAAGTGAAAGGAACAGTAAGAGAAATAAATCAAATATTTAAGGCGTGATATTAAATGTAAACAGTGACATTGAACCATAATCCACTGGTTATACTGTATCAAAACTGCATGACATAAAAGTCCAGGTTATCTCAGCCCATCTGTTTGAACACAGCTACATAACATCAGAATAAACATCACTATAAATTGGTACCATAATCACTGAAACATTGTTACAGTGACATTCAGACTTGCAGCTATCCTCAGGAAGGAGGGATGGTGTACTGTCCAATTGGCTTGAGCATCAATCTCCAAGTTTGGGATCAGTACTTAATTGAGATCAGACTGATGAGGTGAAGTTTTCGTCTTTATGCCATCTCAACAAATCCCGAATGAAATGCACTTGACCTGGGGTAGCATAATGCTTGTGACATTTCAGTTCCCAGTGGACACATGGTAAAACCAAAAATTTGAGGCAATTTTTCACACAGCAACAGACAACATTGAAAAAGGGAGCACAAGTGGCATAGAAGAGAGTTGTCTTTCACAGTCACAATGGATTCCCAATGCGGAGTAAATGACAAGACTAGAAGCAGGGTTTTGGTCCTGATATGGAAGGGGGAAAAAGCTGTGTTGATATGGAATTTTGCAATGCTAAAACTGGTCATATGGTTCCCTGCCGTGGTCCCAATTTTTGGCTATTTTCATGGAGATTAAGTTGACCGAGGAATGATTACTGGTCCGCAAGACATGATAGCATATTAATTGAAATAACCAATGAAGGCCATTGATCACAGGCTGACTAAACTTTACCAGTTGGCCTGCAGGCCTCCATGGTATTCCCCTCCACAACGGTAGTCTAGCAGTTGTGGTGAATTTTAATACTTTATAAGTGGCGGAGTGCATCTCAGAATAGACATTTCCTTTCATCTGTACTGGTAGGGAGCAGCTCCTCGATGGAGGACTTATTAGTCCTCTAGCTTCAAGGACCTGTTCACTAATTGGCCAATCCAGCAGAAATTGCATTCAGGTTGCTGCTCCCAACAAGGTGTGGGGTCAGGACCAGCATTTGATCTGGTTGGTGGAACACAGGCAGAAGAAGCCATTCAGCCTCTTCAGCCTGCTCCACTCTTTTACATCATGGCTAATCATAAACTCAACACAATATTACCCTCATAATACCAAATCAATTGACGTCATTAGTAACTAGAAAGCTATCAATTTCTCTCTCTAGAACAAACATTACGACAACTGAGCTTCCAGACTGCTCTGGGGTAGAGAATTTCAAAGATTCACTACCCTTTGAGTGAAGAGTTTCTACCTCATCTCAGTCCTTAAGGCGTATCTCTTATTCAGAGACTGTATCCTCTGATTCTAAACTGCATAACTTGATGGAATAATCTGTCTCTTATGATGTTTTTTAAGTTTCTAAGGGAGTGCTTCTCATTCTGCTAACCTGAAGAGAATATCGGCCCATACTGCTCAATCTCTCCACCCAGGACAACTGCAACATCCCAGGAATCAACTTGGTCAAGCTCCTCTGCACTGCCAACCCAAAAGAGAATTTCCTGGCCTGGACATTCCAATTGTAATAGATATGTTCCCAGTATTGAAACTTTCAACTCTATAAATAGAGACAGAGGGTGCAAAGCCAATGAGATCATATCAGTCTTCATAAGACAGTAGTTCAGCCCCAGCCACACTGCAGGCTATAATTTTGAGGATCACATTTTCAGAAAGACACAAAGTCCTTGGAAAGGGTACAGCAATGATTTACTAGAATAGTTTCACAGTTGGGGGAGTTATAGAAATATTGATATGTTTTTACAGCACAGACGTCTAAGAGGAAATTTCATAAGTTTTTTTTAAAACATTATAAGAAATTTATATCCTGGAAAAATTAATTCCAATGGCTGAAGAGTGAATAACCATAGAGTTGTAGAGATGTACAGCATGGAAACAGAACCATCGGTCCAACTCGTCTGTGTTAAATCCTAAATTAATCTCGTCTCCTTTGCCAGCATTTGGCCCATATCCTTCAAAGCCCTTCCTATTCATATACCCATCCAAATGCCTTTTAAATTGTACCAGCCTCCACCACTTCCTCTGGCAGTTTATTTCATACACGTACCACCCTCTGCATGAAAATGTTGCCCCTTAGGAGGTCCTTTTTAAATCTTTCCCCTCTCACACTAAACTTATGCCCTCTAATTCGAGACTCCCCCAACCCAGGGAAAACACCGTGTCTATTTATCCTATCTTAGGCCCTCATAGAGTCAGAGACAAAACAAACCCTTCAGTCCAACCCGTCCATGCCGACCAGATATCCCAACCCAATCTAGTCCCACCTGCCAGCACCCGGCCCATATCCCTCCAAACCCTTCCTATTCATATACCCATCCAGATGCCTTTTAAATGTTGCAATTATACCCGCCTCCACCACTTTCGTTGGCAGCTCATTTCATACATGTACCACCCTCTGTGTGAAAACGTTGCCCCTTAGGTCTCTTATCTTTCCCCTCTCACCCTAAGCCTATTCCCTCTAGTTCTGGACTCCTCCACCCCAGGGAAAAGACTTTGCCTATTTACCCTATCCATGCCCCTCATAATTTTGTAATCCTCTATAAGGTCACCCCTCAGCCTCCGACGCTCCAGGGAAAACAGCCCTAGCCTATCCAACCTCTCCCTGTAGCTCAAATCCTCCAACCCTGGCAACATCCTTGCAAATCTTTTCTGAATCCTTTGAAGTTTTACAACATCTTTCCAATAGGAAGGAGACCAAAATTGCTCGCAATATTCCACAGCAGCTTAACCAATGTCCTGTACACTCGGAACATGACCTCCCAACTTCTGTACTCAATACTCTGACCAATAAAGGAAAGCCTCTGATGCTCCAGAAGAAACAGCCGCAACCTATTCAGTTTCTCCCCATAGCTCAAACCTCCAATCCTGGCAACATCCTTATAAATCTTTTCTGAACTATTTCAAGTTTCACAACATTCTTTCTATACAAGGGAGACCAGAACTGCATGCAATATTTCAAAAGTGGCCTAACCAAAGTCCTGTACAGTTGTAACATAACCACCCAACCCCTTTACTCAATGCTCTGACCAATAAAGGAAAGCAAACTAAATGCCTTCTTCACTATCCTATCTATCTGTGAGTGCACTTTCAGGGAACTACGCACCTGCACTCCAAGGTCTCTTTGTTCAGCAACACTCCCCAGGACCTTTCCATTAAGTGTATAAGTCCTGCCCTGATTGCCTTTCAGACAGCACAGATTTAACATGGCTGACAACAAAATATCAGAAGCACTTTAAAAAAAAAAGAGTGGATCGAATTTTGAAAGGACATCCTAACAGGTTGTTGGATATAAATTCAATGGTAGCCATCAAAATAGGATGGATAAAGAGGGAAACATTTATCGTGATATGGAGACTAAGAATAATCTGACTTCTCTTCGAAAGATCTGATGCAGGCTCCATGGGACGTAAGGCTACACTATTATACATTGAATACCATCCATCTAGTATCAAAATCTGCGAGTGCCATTTAGTGTTACAATAATTTGTATACCCACTTTTTTTCCTGCTACAACGTAAAATTTAATTCGGAGATGGAAGTGAAATGATTGTTTTCTCTATTCCCAGATGCAGATTTTCAGCTACTTTTGTGGAGTTATGAACTCACTTATAAATAAACAAAGGACTGCAGACACTGGAAATCAGAAACAAAAACAGAAAAAACTCAGCAGGTTTGTCAGAAGAGTCAGTGGACTCATATCGTTAATTCTACTTTCTCTCCACTGATGCTGCCAGACTCATTTAAAATATATAAAGTTATCTTCATGTAGAAGCCCTAAACAACTCCTCGGCTTTGCCCAGAAATACTTACTTTGACCTCCCAAAAATACAAGCTATTTCAAATTTCTTAATGGATCCAATAATTCATTGAAAAGTTGTTTCTTTACCTTAAAAAAAGCTATTATTTTTACATTCAATCCAGTGCAGTAATTTATTTGGGATGAAACATTAGTCAGTTTTTTTGTAAAACTTGGGATGTTTAGACTTTGAGGTTGTCCCATTGGTTGGTTGTTCCCTTCTCTCCAAAAGTTGGAATCAGTATTACTTAATATGCGTGCTTGTATTGTACAACGTAAAATATTTATCTTGTGCGTTAATCTAAAGAGGTGCAGGGGCTTGCAATGAACTAAACTTCCTTATTGTGTGAAGTTTACCCGGGTTAAGGGGCGATATCTTTGAGTGTTAGTACATAGTTTCTCTGTAGAGACGCGTGTTTCGCATTTTCAGCAATATCTGGTTCGTTACAGATTCGCAGCCGTTTTCTTGAGCTGTAACACACCACTTGTGTTTTGTCAATAGAATGCATGTTTTAAAATACAGTTTCAAAGGTGACCGACCACTGTCGGATCTCGGTTTTTCTTTATCCAGCGGCTACCCCCACCTCCACCAACCAAAAAAAGTCTGAACGTTCACTTTGAATTTTAACTGCAAATGGCATATTCTATTATCTTAAACGCTGAGTATGCCCCAGGGGTGTCTTTCTCCCGCCATCTCGACCAGACCCACTCCCAATAGTGCAACTCCCTGGAATCCACTGACCTTTAGGGATTACACTCAAAGTTGCAACCAAATCATTATTAGCCGCATTATAAATTGTATGCGTGTGGTTTGTTTGCATTGAAGGTGCCTCGTTTTATTTTTACGAAAAAAGATTATTAAAAAAGGGGACAAGGATGGCCCATGAGTCAGAAACATTGGTTCTATTTGTGGAATCTGACTTTTCCTTCACAACTGCATGGTGCGCTGACCAAGTACAAAGGCGTCCTTCACGTCGTTTACTTTACAAATGCCCTCCAGCAGTTTCTTACATCACTATTTGAAATGCATACAGTGCCAGCTTGTCGCTCGACACTACCTCCACCAGGTGCGCACTCCCCCTTTAAACACAAAACATTTAAGTCCCTTTATAGCACAGGACAAACAAGTAAATCCACCGCAGGATTTTCTTTCGAAAAAAAAAGAGGAAGAAGAATCATTCCTTTTTTCTCATCCCAGACCTGAAGTGAATTCACCAAAAGCATTTGTGTGTGCGTGTGAGATATGGCCAAGAGGGGGTTGGGAGAGAGAATAGCAGCAAACTTTGCTTTGGTGAAGTGAACTCCGCTGAAATTCGAGCTGAATGGGAAAGACTCAAGTTTCAAAACAAAGCGAGTATACGGCCATGCTGCAAAGCAGCTGAAAGAAACCCGAAAAAAAGCATCGCTCCCCTCAAACACACAAGTGCTGGAATTTTCTTTTTTAAAAAATCAAAATACACGCTCAGAAGAACTGTTCTACTGCCCTTCGATCTCGTTCCAAAACAAAATGCACAACCCCCCCAACCCCAAAAGAGATTCTCCTCCCACCCCCTCCCCGAATCAGCAGCGGACGGACCACTGACCCGGTGAGAGAGGGGGTGGTGGTGGAACATAAACAAGGAAAAAAAAAGAGGTTCTACGCTGCCTCATGATCCACTGCAACTTTAAAGTAGGAAATAAAGGACTAGATAAGCGCCATTTTGTGGCATTAGGAAGCGCCCTCGGGAAACAGAAGACTTGGGAAGTTTGGGCGCCTCACCTTTTCGACTGGTTTTCCGATGGATTACGGTCTCGCTGGCGCCTATTTTTGAACCAGTTGCTGACCTGGGTGAGGGAAAGCCCTGTGATCTTGGCCAGATTCCGCTTCTCGGCCGGCGATGGGTAGCGATTCTGTTTGTACAACTCTTTGAGCGCATTCCGCGACTTCTCCTTGAAGCAGTAGACCCTCTCCTCGCCGTCCCATATGGTCCTGGGCAAGGGGAATTTCCTGCGCAGCCTGTACTTATCCACAGCCCCCAGGGGCCGGCCGCGGACTTTCTCGGCTTCTGTGTACCGGGCTTTGTACCAGAGATCCTGCAGGGAAGTGTGGCAGGACGCGTCGAAGTTGTGACTCTCCAGAATGCTGTACAGCTCTTTGTAGCGACTCTGGTGGAAAGCGACAAGAGCCCGGGCTTTCAGGATGCTTTCGTTGCCACGTAGCAGATCGCTGGGAGGCAGGGACCACAAGAACTGGGCTAAGCGATCCAGGTTCCCTCCTTGTTGCAAAGCCTCGCACACACACGCCACTTGCTCCGGCGAAAAAGTCAGCGCCGCGGCGGGGTTGGTTAACAGTTCCACGGGTACCTGCTCGGAAATCTCCGGGCTTGTAGAAAGTGCACTCACTTCAGGCTCCAGAGTGGCTGCAGAGCCCAGTGTGTTGATCTTTGGTTGCAAGCTGTCGTTTTCTTCTTTCACCTCAATTGTGCTCGTGATTTCGTTGGAAGCGGAAGACATGTTTCTCTTTTCTCTCCTAATTTCCCCCCCTCCCCTCCCTTCCCTCTTTCTGCTCCTAATGCCCCAAAGAATTGTCTTTTCGGCTGGATCGTGCCGATCAAGTTTTTTACACCTCATGCAGAAAGCTATCTCCCGGGATGGTTCTGTGTGTTTTCAACGTGACGGCGACCCAGTCTGCAGCAGATTCGGGTCGTTCTCTTCCCGAATGATTGGTCAAACTACACCAGAGGGCGGGTCCAGACGGATTAAGACCTGGCCGTTTCCATAGACACTGTCAATCAACCGAAATTAAATTTCCTTACACTTTTTTTGGCAGGGAAAGTACAAGAATACACTGAACCCTGTTTAGTATCCCTTTTCTGTCTCCAGTAGTCTATAATTACGAATTCTTATCAAAACATTAAAATAAATATTTTATTATAGAACACTTTAAAAACGTAACGATGCATTATTTTTCGGATATCTGAAAACTCTACACCTATCAATATTGTCACTCAAATGAAAGAAGTAGTTGTAAATCAGTTTAACTTTGCTGAAGTTTGTAAATCAAGTTGGGTTGTTTGTATAGTTCTCCCTCAATGTCTACCCATATGCAAACGCACATATGCACATGTAAAGTACACACATAGTTTATAGGTTTTCAATCGTTTGTGTTGGGCGGGTCCAAATTTCTCAGTTCTTGTGACAAGAAAACTGTTTATAACGAACCCTAAAACGTAAGGTTTAGCCATCCTCCCCAAATTCAGGCAGCAACCAACAAGCCAAAGTGTTCAGCCATGCGGGGAATTTGTCAGATGAGTTGTGCGATTTTTGGAATGTAATTAAACTTAAGTGATTTTCGTTGCTCACTGCAATGCCTTGCAAGGTAATACTAAACACAATTACGTATGAGCTGAGCTTTAAGTGAGTTTTACTCTCCGAGCCTTTGCTAAGTTCGGCGGGGTATTGGTGGTTTGTGTCATCAGCATGTCACGGGTAAATACAGCAAATGCCTAAGACAGCGGCTCCTCAGCAGGATTCCATTAATGAGCACGCAGGATTTCATCCAGATTTTTATGTGATTTGGATTCGAAGAGTTACTTTCTCTGCTGCTTGATGAATGGGTTTAGATTAACTCTTTAATGACGTTATGAATTGGGACTTGGTGCATTCCTTCAGAACCTTCTTACATGCCCCAATTCAAAACAAAAACAAAAGAAAGCTTGAAAATGTTGGAATCGAACAAGCATGCTGAGAACAGTCAGTTTCGAGAGTGAAAGCCCGCTGAAAATTCAGGATAATGTCCTTCAGAAGAAAACCGAAAAGCACATTTTTTAAAAAAAATCAAAGAAAACAGAGGAAAAGGAAATAATCGTTACAGCATCATTAATTAAAAAAGGATTCTTTAAAATCTGTTCGTTATTTCAGAACCATTTGTCGAGTTTGTCAGTGGCTCCTACCAATTCTCAGTGTTCATTTGTTTTTTGTGTCGATGGAATAAACTGCTATTTCTGTTTATTTTCTTTGATCCTTTTCATAGAACCATAGAGATATACAGCAGAGAAACAGACCCTTCGGTCCAAGTTATCCATGCCGACCAGATATCCTAAACAGATCTCGTCCCAGTTGCCAGCATTTGGCCCATATTCCTCTAAACCCTTCCTATTCATATACCCATCCAGCTGCATTTTCAATGTTGGAATCTTTTCGCATTGTCTTCCTAATTTTTTTTTTAACTTCTTTCCCAAAGTTATTTTAGTGTATTTTGTCTTTTTTTTCCCCCATAATTTAAGAACTTTCTAAATATCTCCCCCATCTTTCTTTTACCATATCCTTATTTTGCCATAACATCTCACTCTGGGCTTGCACGTTCTTTTTAATGGGATGTACCTGTATTTCCCGACCCACTTGAAATATTGTACGTTCACAATACTTTTGATCAATTTACCCTCATTCCCTCAGACGGCTTTTTTTTTAAAAAAGAAAGGGATAATCTATTACTTTGGTCTTTTGTACACCTTTCGCAGTCATAGAGTCATAAATCGCATTAAATTGTGATCACTTCTCTATTGAAGTTCTCGCACACTTCCCTTATCTGCGATAGGTTATTTGGGATTAGCAAGTTTAACAGTGTTTGCTTCCTCGTTAGGTTTGTTATATAAAGGATCGGAAAAGAATCTTGCACATAACAAAAAAAACGTTGTCCCCTCCTCACATGATATTCTCTCTGGCAGTATATTTTACTTGCTGTTTACCTTTATATTGATATTTTTCACATTTCATATATTTTCCTGTACACAAACATAGGCTACTTGAATGTCTTCAATGGCACCCCAATAGAGTGACGGGTCATTTACTATCATTTCATTCAGTCTACATGGATTTTGGTTCTATAGGTTAGTTCACAGCTTTATATTGCCATTACATTGTTGCTGATGTACACATCTTCCACATATTGTATGTCACTGCGAAATAAAAAAAGTATTTGTTTTATTTTTCCTGACCAATATATAAAGAAAGAAAAAGTATAGTGGAAGTGAAAGCTAGACAGAAATATAAAAACAGATAGTAAGAATTTTGAAAAATATTTTAAAAAGAGATAACAAAGTGCCTGTTGGTACCAGAGAAAATATACCTGGGAAATTAATAAAAATAGGGACTTGACAAATGAATTGAACCTGTGTTTTGCATTGGTCTTCAATATTTAGGAATCTAGATTAAAGTGGTGCTGGAAAAGGACAGCAGGTCAGGCAGCATCCGAGGAGCGGGAAAATCAAATTCCTAATGAAGGGCTTTTGCCCAAAATGTTGATTTTCCTGCTTCTCGGATGCTGCCTGACCTGCTGTGCTTTTCCAGCACCACTCTAATCTAGACTCTGATTTCCAGCATCTGCAGTCCTCACTTTTGCCCTTCATTAATTAGGAGACCATTAACACCTAAAAAGCAGCTGCACATCACAAAATGGAAGGAGGGTAGAACTTAGAAAAAAATTAGAATCACCAGAGAAGCAATTACTGATAAATTCTTTGAGCTGCAAATCATAGAGTCACACAATACAGAAGAGGCCCTTTGGCACAATAGTGTATCATCAAAAATACACTATTACCTACATTCATTACGCTTTCCATCCCTCGGCACAAATGACACTTCAAGTGCTGATTCAAGTACTACTTAAAGGTTGTGAGGCTTTCTGCCTCAACTACCATCCCAGGCAATGCATTCCAGAAACCCCACCATCCTCTGGGAGAAAGAATATTTCCTCATATTTCCCCTAAACCTACTGCTTTTCATTATAAAATTATGTTCTCTTGTGACTGGCATTGATTAATGGGAACCATTGCTTTTTATTTACCCTGGCCATGCCCATCACAATCTTGTACACCTCTATCAGATCCCCACTTAAATGTCTCTGCTGTAAATAAACAACCCAAACTTTTCCAGCCAAATGTTCCATCCTAGGCAACATCCTGGTGAATCTTCTATGCACCCCCTCATGTACTATCACATCTTTCTCATAGTGTGGTGACCAGACCTGCACACAGCACTCCAGCTGTGACCTAACCACAGTTCTGTACAGCTCCACCATGACTCCTAGGTTGACAAGGTCCAGGTCCTGATTGATTTCATCCTATGCTTGTAAGAGAAGTAGCTAATGAGATTGTTGATGCATTGGTTTAAATTTTCCACAACTACCTTGATTCAGGGAATCTTACTTTGCAGACAGCAAATGTAACACCTTTATTCTAAAAGGGTGGTAGGCAAAAAGCACAATCTCCTTCTTCCACATTCTTATTAGAAATAATGCCATGGGATCTTGTAAGTCTATCTGAGAGGGCAGACAGATCTTCAGTTTAAGTAGGATTGTATAGAATATAATACATCAAAATAAGCCATTAAGCCCAAGCAGTTCATTCCAGTGTTTATAATCCACAATAGCCTCCTTCCTTTGTCTTCTTTTGTAAATTTATTTAAACTATTTTCTAATCAGCCTGTTCAGAGATGTTATTACAGATCTCTGGAACAGGTGGGACTTGAACCTAGACCTCCTGCCTCAAAGGATACTACCACTGCACCACAAAAGTCCCTTTCTGTCTCCTTTTCATTTAATTCTCCCAACAGAATCACACGCAACCCCCTCACTTATATTCTTGTCTAGATTCTCCTTAAATAATGTATTCAAAATCATCTATGTGAAATGATCCTGAGTGTCCCATGAATTATGTTGATAACCAATTAACTATTGTCAGTCAGACTCAGTGTGGTGCATGTGTGTACAGTGGAACCTCAATTATCCGAATGAGATGGACAGGCTCTATTTCGTTCGGATATTTGATTGTTTGGATAATCGGGTTTGGCTTAAACAGGGGAAGCCATGCTGATCTAATGCTGTGCTCTAATGGAGAATTTGTTTAAATCGACAATTTTAATAAGTCAGCCAGTCCGCAAATTACAGGTTGAGATAAAAAGAACTAAACCCTTACCATGAAATCCCAGCAGTTAACAAGGTCCCGAACAGCTTCTATGATCACAAGACCATTTACAGTATCAGTTTCCGGGATCTCAGTTTCATGATAGAAAGATGGAAGCCCCGCCTCGTGCATGTGTTTACATTCTCAGCCTTTTTTTTAAATGACCGGCCTGGTAAAGTGCCGGGAATACTGTAAAACACTTAACATTTGCAAAGGGCTGTGTAACAACCCCTACCTAAAAGATTTTCAGTTGTTGATGCTTGAGCTGCTTGTGTTTCTTTGTTTTAGCCAGTATTTGTGCATCTTCTTCAGCACAGGTAAATCGAGTACACTTACCTCTTTGATGTAACATTTTTGCAAGACCTTGAAATCTTCTTCAGAAATTCTGATATTCGGATAATCAATATTCAGATAATTGAGGTTCCTCTGTATACTAGAACTACGTATTTTAATACAAAAGACCCTGTTCTTTGCAGGGTTCTGTTTCACACTGCACCTGTTTTAATTGAGCAGAATAGTTGAAAGCCATTATCATTTCTCAGGACAGTTTCTTGACGAATCATAGTCAACTTTCCTGTTTTAAGATTTAAACAAAGCTTGGCAGTTAACTACCAATCATTATTAACTGGTGTATTCTCCGTGGCAACACCTCTACCAATCAGAGTCCACTTGCCAAACAGTCAGCGCTTTCTTCTCATACTGTATAAAGATGTTTTCCATTTACTTTTGTATTTTTGCAAATTGTCCTGGTGAGTTCAAGATTAAATACTTTGACAAAATATATTCTTATTTTCAGCAATACTATACTATTTACTTCAATCACTTCCTGACATAGAGAGTTCTGCATTCTCACTACTTTTGTGGTAAAGAAGTTTCTTCTGAATTCCATATTCTTAGGTGATTATCTTATATTGATGACCTCTTGTTATGCTCTTTGCCACAAGAGGAAACATTAGTTCTTCATCCATTCTGTCACCTATCAGTCATCTTTTTCTTATTTTTAACATGAGTTGGGACCCTGCCTATTAATCCGTTCTGGAAATGTGTACTCAAACATTTCTGGTTTCAACTTTATAAATCTCCCTGCACCCTCCCCACCACGTCTCTGTCGTTTTTATAATATGATGAATGGAACTGGATTACAGTAACGTAATTGCAATCTAACCACAGTTTTATTGACACAAGTGTCGCATAACTTTCCTGTTTTTCAATTCTATCTCTCTAGAAATAAAGTCTAGAGTTTTGTTTTTTTTAATGATCTTACAATGTGTGGCATATCTTTTGTGATTGACATATCTGTATTTTGAGATCATTTTGTCCCTCTATCATCATTTAGACTGGCACTTTCGAAGTAATAAGTGAACCCCCTCCATTCCCCCTATCAAGTTGTACTACCTCACATTTAAATATGTTGAACTTAATTTGCCAAGTACTTGCTCATGCTAAAATATTTTAATATCATGACTTCCTTGATATTAAGGACTGCAACAAATTACAAAACTTAAAGACTGCAACAGGATAAAGAAGTACATTTACCACAAGAGTGTGGTATCAGCCAGAAATTTAGATTCCACTGATTCCACTGTCCAAATTTTTTATGTAAATGTAAACTGCAATGATCTCAGGTCTGATCCTTGTAGGACACTACTTCCCACCTACTGCCACTCTGAATGACTGTCCTCTATTCCTACTCTCTGTTTTCTGTCTTAAAAGAAAGCGAACAACTTTTCCTCAGTTCCACATTCACTGATCTAATTTTTTGGTGAATTACGATTTATTGTCTAATCTGTAAGATGGCACCTCCAACAGTGCAGAACTCCCTGAATACAACATTGGAATGCCAGCCTTAAATTTTATGCTCAAATCCAGGCCCTGAACCTTGAGACTCAAAGGATGTGAGTGTTCCCAACTGAACCATGGCTGACACAATTAATTGGGTATAAGAGTTAGAAATTTCTCAGACTGGCAGAAAATGAGAAGTCCTGCAGAGAACTTTGCTAGGACCTCTATTATTCACCATATAAATACATCATTTTGACTCTGAATATATGTTGTAAAACATTGCAAACGTTACCAAATTTGATATAGTTAAAAATATAAAGCCATGCACCAAACTACAGGCTTATATATGAGGCAGAACAATGACATATGAAACTCAATACCGTTAGTGAGGAAGTGGTTACTCTGGGAGAAAGAATAAAGAGGCTTCTTGTTCCTTGAAAGTAATAACCTAAATTGGAAAAGAATAAAATAAATCGATCACTACATATACATAAGTTAGAAAAGGTAGCAGAAATTGATAAGACCAGAAAGAAAAGACAACAGACTGAAGTTACCTTCCAGTGGACAGCGCAAAAGCAATGTAGTAACGCTAAATTTCTGTCAGTCTTGGCTAGATCCTCTTTGAAATCTGAATTTCTGATCTCCATACTATAAAATGTCTACCAAAGCAATGCAGAAAAGCACAACAAAGCATTTACCAGAATTAAGGATGTGCACCTATCAGGAAAGATTGAATGTGTGGGACTCTTCTTTCCAAAGGTAAAATTGGGAAAAAAATAAGATAGACATCTTTAAAATTACAATGGAGAATAACAGATTAGAAATTATGAACTACACAAACTTCCATTTGTCGGTGGGACCAGAACATAATGGTACCTGTTTAAGCTGCTGGTCCATAATGTGAGGGAACATCACAATGCTGTTCAGTAAGGAGCCTCAGGAATTTGACTTAGCAACAATGAAGGAATTACACTATAATACAACCTAGCGAGAAATGAGGAGTTGATGTTCCATTGCACCTGCATTTAATTTCGGCAGTAATAACTCAGAGTTTAATTTTGACTGGAAAATGAGGAGAGCTGCCTGCTTTCACTTGAATAATCTTGGATCATTTATATTACTCTGTGCATTTAAATGTCATTTTGCATTTAATATTTCATCTGAATGGCAGACCCCAAGCAACACAGCACTCTAGTACTGTACTAGTTCACTGGTATTATACTATATCATGTACTCAATATCATCTTGCTGAATTGGAAAGTACTGTTAAAATAAGTCAAGCTGATAAAGTGATCCCCCCTCAGTATGAGTAGTGGTACTTTCTTGAGTTTAACACATTAAAATGTTCGTCCATGTGGAGAACATGAAAACCTCACCCTATTTGGTCAGCCCAGAGCATTATATCCATTC
The DNA here is from genome assembly GCF_020745735.1 of Hemiscyllium ocellatum. Taxonomy (NCBI): domain Eukaryota; kingdom Metazoa; phylum Chordata; class Chondrichthyes; order Orectolobiformes; family Hemiscylliidae; genus Hemiscyllium; species Hemiscyllium ocellatum. Next base: position 87,360,322 of record NC_083408.1, read on the forward strand.
AGACATTGTCTGACAAGATCATTTGGAGGTGGATTGGAAGAGTCCAGTTGCAGTGATTGATCTTTGCTCCCAAGTTGGCCAAACCTTACAGCACCTTAGACATACTGTGGGCTTGCAGGGCTCAATTATCAAATGCCAAATCTGGCTCACACAAATGGCCTAGTTCTAAATTTGCACTTTCACATTGTTTCCAACAGGAGTCTGCTTATCTTTTCTTCAAAAACTGTCAGATAACTCATATGTTTGCCATCAATAAATTCTCCCAGTGGCATGATGAATATACTATTAACTATGAGTGCATTATCACCAACATCCTGATTACAATGTATGCAACTATCTTAATTGATTTAACAGTGACATAATCAGTCTGAAGTCTGGTATTTCATGAGTGTTTGTATTTTTTTAATTCAACTATAACATGCATTCATTTGTAGACTGCACTTTCTCACTACTGGCATCCAAATAAAACTTTCAAACAGCTAATGTTTCAAGGTTCTAAATTTTCTTTTCAGCTGTATGACACACAACCATTCTAGTGTGGCAGAAGGGCCTATGAGGACAGATTGCCTGGCAGGTATCTGGATGTAATTCATATTCAATTGCAGACTTTCATTGAAAATTGATTGGCTTTCTTCTGAGGCTTCATCTCATGCGTTATCTTGAATCAACAATTATTCCAAAGAGAATCTACTTCCCTCCTTTCCAAAGAGGGTGATTGTAAGTTATCAGTCAACAAAGCGCATTTGTGGGTTTTAACAAAATATTGTGCTTGTTTAGAAGCTATGTCTTCCTTTAGGGCATTCAGTAACAGTCCCATGCAACCCAAAGACTGCCCTGCCTTTAAGACTTTTATACGTGTTATCACTGCGTTGTGCGTATTTCATACCTCATTCAGAGAAATCTCTTTGCTATATGCCTCAAAAGTTCTGAACTATCTGGACTATTTTTAACAACATAAATGTAACCATCATCAGGTCTTTGCAGTCATTAACAAAGAGACTAGAAAAAAGACACTTGCTTCTTCTGAACACTGACCTGAAGATGCGCACTTCAGTTAATATAGACGTTCATCAGATCTTCTCAGGTACCAATGTTATTTTAAAAATTGGCATAATCACTTCATATCTTTGGGTTAACCTATTGAGCTGTAAAAAGTTGAGCTATGCATCAATTGTGGTGTCCATTATCATACTAAGTGTTAGCATTGCTCAATGATAGCACTCCAAACAACCAGAGTTCAGAGTCTTGATCACACACTTAGTCTGGACTGACATGTATACTATTGAGGAAATGCTGCATTCCCAGATGAGATCTTAGAAAAACATCCTATCTGACTATTTAAGTGGACCTAAAATATTTGTGGTATTGTTTGAAGCAGAGCAGGAGAGTTCTTCCAGTGCCTTGTGTTATGAGCAGATCCCAGCTGAGCTTCCCCGAGTTAGCATGGTTATCATTGGAATATCCCAAATTGTTAAGAAACTGGATGAGGAGGAATGGAACTAGCTCCCCTTATTTATTTTGGGGATATACATTTCTTTAATGTGTAATGCCCAGGTATGACGTTTATTTCCATTTTTTTTCTGTATAGATTTCCTCTGCCCTTTGCCAGTTTTCTTTCTTGTGTGAGGACACATGAGTTGGAAACAGTCTGTATTATATTTTGTGTGGTATTATTTAAAGCCAAAGTGGTCTGAGGAATGATCTGAAACAGGTTAATTAGTTTCATGTTTATGACATCACTAAGTCCCAAGAAATGCCATGTAAGCTGAAGCTGATAAGAGGATGAAGATGAAGGAGCAAAGGGTAAATAGAAAGTTAATTGCAAAGGGATTGGATCAGCCAGAGGTTCTCTTTGCTGTTCAGAACACACTGATAATTTGGTAGAAAATATGGAAGGTTCTCTCTCCAAACAGAATATCCATTTTGCTCAGTAATTTTAAAGCAGATTAGTGTTTCAGGCCTAGTATGATGAAGAATGGGCAAGTTTGGGAATAGACTGTTCACTTTTAACCACTACAAACCCATGAACTCCCACAGTTATCTTATTACATGTCCTTATACCCTGCTTCCTGCAAGGATTCTATTCTATTCTCCCAGTTTCTCTGTTTCCAACACATCGATTCTGATGATATCACTTTCCACCTTGGTGCCTCTGACATGGCTTTCTCTTGCTCAAAGAGGATTCTCTCTCACCATGGTTGACAGGGTCCTCAATTATGCCTGAACCGTCTCTTGCATATCTGCCCTCAACATTCCTTTCAAAACAGCGATCGGATTCCTTTGTCTTCACTCTCCAACAGTATCTGTGTTCAAAAGATCAGCCTTTGCCAGTTTTGACACCTCTAGCAGGATATCACCAGCAAGAACATCTTCCCCTCCCTGACATTCTGCAGGGACCATTATCTCCATGACATCTTGGTTTATTCTTTTATTTGTAGTCCTATGGTCCTGTGGGATTGTAGTTTACTTCTTTCAATCTAGTCTACTTTATTTGTTGGTCACAATATGGCCTCTTGAAAATTGGTAAGACCAAACTCAGACTGGCTGATGGCTTTATGAAATATCTCTACCCTGTCTGCAATAATAATCCAATCTTCCAGCTGCTTGCTATTTCAATAAATCCTCTTGCTTCTGTGTTAAAATTTCCATCTTGGGTCTGCTACAGTTTTCCAACACAAAGCTCAACACAAGCTGGAGAAGCAGCACCTCATTTTCCATTCAGGCACTTTACACCCTCAATGACCCAATATTGAATTCTACAACTTCAGAGTATGACCTGCAATTCTCTTACATCAACTCCACTCTGAACTGTGTCTTGTGTGCGGCACGTTTAGTTTGCTCTCAGCAGGTCATACCCTGGTTCTCTTTTTCATTTATACCCATTTTACATTTCTATCTCTCCTTTACCACATTAGCAATCCTTATGTCTTTTGCTTTGGGTACCCTCATAGCCTGTTCCACTTGTTCCTTTCCCCACTCTGCCAACAGGATAAAAACAATCAATCTCTACTCCCTTTTAGTTCACAGCTAAGGAATAGAGAGACTGGTGGGTTTTTATCTGTTATCTAATTTTACAACACATTCACATCAATCTTGTTAAGTCCTAAAGCAGTATTTCAGTGTCAAAATCAAAACAAAATGTAATTAACCGTCCTCCCTTATAGACAATATAACAGAAATTATCAAACTTTTCTTCTATTTTAATTAAAACCATTAAAGATCCTTGTGTATGAAAAACAAAGAATATGAGTGGGATTTTCCAGTCCCATAAATGACAAGAAAAATGGGTGAACTTTAAGAGGTTTAAGGCAAAAATCAGATTCTTGCTGTCAAGATAAACTTCAGAGATTAAATTCACTCCCTTAAAAGGCAGGAGGAATTGAGATGTTTATCTGCATAATTAAAATCTCATCAAGACCATAGCTCACTGTAATGAAGTTGGTCTTCCCAATTAACCTCTACATTTGCGAAACAGTTATTGCACTGCATATCGCAGGCATGCACCTGGCAACTGGTGCTTCTTCCTGGACTCCGGGCTCAGTATTTGCTGCTTTGACCTTATACCAATACAGCTTTAAAAGATGCTTACAGTCACATGTGTTTTGAGCTTTCCAAGTACAGTCAGCATGTCAAAGTAAAGATTATGTCCCTGGACCATCGTAAATTCCAATTGGCAAAGACCAAACAAAGCTTCTGGCAGAAGGGCAGGGTATTGTGCAAAAGTAGCCAGCATGTGGCTAAAGGGTTGGACTCGCATAAGTGGCAAACAAGGAGTCAGTGTGGTTGAAGAGCATTGAACCAAATTAATGGTTAAGGTAAGGAAGAGTTAATGGAATAGGGTATTCTCTAGTTGGTCCAGTGCAGTGATTAGATTACTTACAGTGTGGAAACAGGCCCTTCAGCCCAACAAGTCCACAGCGACCCGCCGAAGTGCAACCCACCCATTCCCCTACATTTACCCCTTCACCTAACACTACGGGCAATTTAGCATGGCCAATTCTCCTGACCTGCACATCTTTGGATCGTGGGAGGAAACCGGAGCACCCGGAGGAAACCCACACAGACACGGGGAGAACGTGCAAACTCCACACAGTCAGTCGCCTGAGGCAGGAATCGAACCTGGGTCTTTGACGCTGTGAGGCAGCAGTGCTAACCACTGTGCAACCGTGATGGTGACAGTCAATCTGGGACTTGGGCGATAGAAGTTCCAGGGTGGTTTACAGTTAGTTTGTAGTTTGGGCCACAGTCAGTTGAGGCTTAGCCACTGTCAGTCTGAGGTTTGGGCCACCATCAGTCCAGGGGCTAGACTGCAGTCAGTTGAGTGTCAGGGTTTTGGGTCACTGTCAGTCTGGGGTTGGATTGTAGTCAATCAGGGGGTCAGGGGTTTGGGTCATAGTCAGTCTGGGGATTCTGAGGTTTGGGTCACTGTCAGTCTGGGGGTTTGGGTCACTTGTCAGTCTTGGGGGGGTCAAGGGTCTGGGTCACAGTTAGTCTGGGGCTTGGGCAGCACTGAGGTTGAGGCTTGGACTTCAGTCAGTCTCAGTTTGACCTCCAGTTGTCCAGGGCAGCATCCCGATGCAGATGGTTGACAACTGAGGATTTATGCATTGGTACTGTGCAGTGGAAAGAATGGTCACATTAACAATGGTCAGTTTAATGTGAAAAAGAGGGGACCAGGTATTATAGAAGCGGGTCAAGGAAAGTCACTGTGCATGTGTGAGTAAGAGGGCAGCAATGATGTCATTGAGCAGCTCAACAGAAGCATGAGGAGTATGGTGGGGCAACAGAGGTAGGAAGCCAGTGAGGAAGGAGCAGAATGGGGGTGATTTGGTGACTGACAGGGGGAAACTTGAATTCAAAACATTGCACATAGTGACGCTTGTCTTTGCTTCTGAAACGAACTGTACAATTTTCTTTTGAATTCAAAAGGCTACACCCAAAGTGAAGGAGGGCTTTGGGGAATGCCGAGTTGCAGTTTAGATTTGCTGGCTGACTGAAGAGGCACTTTATTAATAATGAGTCCAGTGAATGGAGAATCATGATCACCTGCTTTCATTTCCCACATAACCAGCAGATCCACAGCACTCATGGCGCACATTCCAATGAGATCTCATGAATTCATGGAGCCAAGGTCCATTGTGACCTGATTGCCATTTTACAAAATCTCAGGTATGCAGGAAGCAATGGAGCAAAGGAGGACCATTAAATACTTAAGCGTCTCCCTTAGTTGCAGGCCAATCATCACAAAGATTACAAACTCTGTCGGCCTGACAGGAAGATTCTGCTACAACAGAAAAACTGACAGAAAATATGGAGCTGAGGGAGGGGCAATTACTGGCATCTTAATCAAGCAAAGGCAAGATTAGAAGTGTCCTCCTGCAACCTTCCTGAAGGGAAGCTATCTATTCTCAGTGGGCATGTGCACTGGCATGTTTTAAGAAACCTAGACAACGCAATTGTCTCTTTGCATCTGTATGATTGGTCACAAGGAACTGTCCGTTGAAATCACAGAGGATGCAGCTTTGCATGGAATGCATGATGATTGGACAGGAGGCCGGGTGGGAAACATTGTGAGGTGGCACAGTTTCTGAGACATGATGGGGCAGACTGACAGGGCAAGCATCTTAGAGAAAGGTGACTGCAAGCATTAAACAACTACCTTCGTGAATGCAGCATGAAGCGATTTGTCAACACTGCCATTCATCTAGTCATCAGGCTTCTCAGAAGAAACAAAAGTGATTTTTCTGACAGCAGGAGCATGAACCAGCACTAGTTGCAAGCCATCAGTAGAGGCACAGCAGCGTGTGCAAGAGGACAAATATAGACAATAGTGTTGTACTGAAACAAAGTCCACTGGGATCATTGCAGCTGTCTGTAGCTGACAGACAGGCAATGCTGAAGATGCTCCAGGATAACCTGGGAAATTGCACCCTACATCCACCAGATGTTGGATGTGTATCTATGTCTACAAGGACCATGAGTTAATCACAGTTCTGGGCCTTACACCTTTGTTTGAACTCATCGGATAAAGTCTGTCATCCTGGATGCAAAGAGTGGCAGTGGCATCTTGGGAATGTTCCTGGATTAATAATCCAGAAACCTAGGGAGCATGGTTGAAATCTCACCAAGGTAGCAGATGAAATTTAAATTCAATTTCTACATTTGGAATTGAAAGCTCATCTCAATAATGGTGACCATGAGACTATAATCAATTGTCATAATGATCTACCGGGGAAAGACACAGCGGCCAGCTCTCTGGCACTGAGTCTGGCTCTGTGGCTCAGAATGAGAAGCGGGGGGGAGTAGGATAGTGATAATGATAGGAGCTTCAATGGTGGGAGGAACAGACAGGAGATTCTGTGGTTGCAAATGAAACTCCCGGATGGTATGTTGCCTCCTGGGAGCCAGGGTCAGGGGGGGTCTACAGGATTCTTAAGGGGGAAGGAGAGCAGCCAGAAGTCGTGGTACACATCAGTACCAATAGCATAGGTAGGAAAAGGGATGAGGACCTGAAAAGTGAATATTGGGAGTTAGGTTGGAAACCAAAAGGCAGGATAAGTAGAGTAGTAATCTCAGGTTTGTTACCGGTACCATGGGCTAGTGCAGATGAACACATGGCTGCAGGGCTGGTGTTGGAGGGAGAGCTTCAGAGTTAGATTAGATTGGATTACCTACAGTGTGAAAACAGGCCCTTCGGCCCAACAAGTCCACACCAACCCTCCGAAGAGAAACCCACCCCCCTATATTTACCCCTGACTAATCCACCTATCACTCCAGGGAATTTAGCATGGGAAATTCATCTAACCTGCACATCTTTGGACTGTGGGAGGAAACCAGAACACCTGGAGGAAACCCACGCAGAGATGGGGAAAATGTGCAAACTCACACAGACAGTTGCCCAAGGTGGGAATTGAACCCGGGTCCCTGGCGCTGTGAGGCAGCAGTGCTAACCACTGAGCCACTGTGCCATCCCAATGGATCATTGGGATACCTTCCAGGGAAGCTGGGACCTGTACAAGATGGACTGGTTGCACCTGAATTGGAGGGGCACCAATATCCTGGGCAGGATGATTGCCAGAGCTCTTTGGGAGGTTTAAACTAATTTGGCAGGAGGTTGGGAACTGGACCTGCAGATCTGAGGATGGAGTAGGTGGTGAACAGCTTGCAAAGAGCCTGTGAGAAGGGATAGGCACATGGACTGACAAAATCATAGTAATGTACAGCACGGAAACAGACCCTTCAGTGCAACCCATCCATACCGACCAGATATCCCAACTCAATCTAGTCCCACCTGCTAGCACCCAGCCCACATCCCTCCAAACCTTTCCCATTCATATACCCATTCAAATGCCTTTTAAATGTTGCAATTGTACTAGCCTCCACCACTTCCTCTGGCAGCTCACTCCATACACATACCATCCTCTGTGCCAAAAAGTTGCCCCTTAGGTCTCTTTTATGTCTTTCCCCTCTCACCCTAAACCTATGTCCTCTAGTTCTGGACTCCGCTACTCCAGGGAAAAGACTTTGTCTATTTATCCTATCCATGCCCCTCATAATTTTGTAAACCTTTATAATGTCACCCCTCAGCTTCTGACGCTCCAGGGAAAACAGCCCCGGCCTGTTCAGCCTCTCCCTATAGCTCAAATCCTCCAACCCTGGCAACATCCTTGTAAATCTTTTCTGAACCCTTTCAAATTTCACAACATCTTTCCAATAGGAAGGAATCCAGAATTGCACGACCATACCATTAAGTGTATAAGTCCTGCTAAGATTTGCTTTCCCAAAATTCAGCACCTCACATTTGTCTGATATAAACTCCATCTGCCACTTCTCAACCTATTGGCCCATCTGATCAAGACCCTGTTGTAATCTGAGGTAACCTTCTTCGCTGTTCACTACACCTCCAATTTTGGAGTCATTTACAAACTTACTAACTGTATCTGTTATGTTCTCATCCAAATCATTTATGTAAATGACAAAAAGTAGAGGACCCAGCACCGATCCTTGTGGCACTCCACTGGTCACAGGCCTCCAGTCTGAAAAACAACATTCCACCACCACCCTCTGTCTTCTACCTTCAAGCCAGTTCTGTATCCAAACGGCTAGTTCTCCCTGTATTCCGTGAGATCTAACCTTGCTAATCAGTCTCCTATGGGGAACCTTGTCGAATGCCTTACTGAAGTCCATATAGATCACATCAACCGCTCTGGTCTGGTGCAGAAGATAGCTGAGTCCATTCAACCACTATCATGGCTCCAGGATGTGAGCACTTGGCTGCCTTCCTGGAAAGGTTGGTGGCTGTGTTGGAGAGTCAGATCAATCAGAATCCTGAGTGGCTACATATTTGTTCTCAAGCCTACACTCTAGTCAAGGGTATACAGCATCTATGATAAAATGAGAGTGAACAAGATGCCTCAGCCTCACTCCAGGTGTCCTAGTTTCTCAAGGAAACAGAGTGGTACTAGTAGGCTCCCACAGTGAAGAAGAGTGACAGCCATGAGCTCCAAGAGCTTCATTCTCATTCAACCTGTTCTAGCATATCAGCCTGTTTTGCACTGTCCTCACAAATGACAAGGTCCCTCTCATGACTGAATACTGAAGCAACATATTCGTTAAGGACCTCCCCTACCTCTTCCGACTGCAGGCTCAAGTTCCCTTCACTATCTCTGATCGGCCCTACCCTCACGCTGCCCACCTTCTTGTTCCTCACATTAGTGTAGAATGCCTTAGAGTTTTCCTTAATCCTACCCGCTAAAGCTTTTCCATGCTCCCTTCTAGTTGTCCTAAATCCATTCTTCAGTTCCTTCCTGGCTACCTTGTCTACAGCCTTGTCTGACCCTTGCCTCCCCAACCTTAAGTAAGCTTCCTTCTTCTTCTTGACGAGATGTTCCACATCTCTTGTCACCCAAGGTTCTTTCACCCTACCATCCCTTCCTTGCCTCAGTGGGACCTATCCAGCACTATCAGCAAGTGCTCCCTAAACAACCTCCACATTCTTGTCATGCATTTCCCTGAGAACATCTATTCCTAATTTAGTCCAGTTCCTGCCTAATAGTATTGTAATTCCTCTTCCCCCGATTAAATACTTGCCCATTCTGTCTGCTCCTCTCCCTCTCTATGATTATAGTTAAGGTCAGGGAGTTGTGATCACTATCACCAAAATGATCTCAAACTGAGAGATCTGACATCTGACCTGGTTCATTGCCAAGCACCAAATCCAATTAGATGCCCCAGTTCCTGCCTAATAGTATCACACTGACTGGGAGAACTGGCCATTTGGATACAGAACTGGCTCAAAGATAGAAGACAGAGGGTGGTGGTAGAGGGTTATTTTTCAGACTGGAGGCCTGTGACCAGTGGAGTGCTGCAAGGATCGGTGCTGGGTCCACTACTTTTTGCCACTTATACACTTAATGGTAAGGTCCTAGGGAGTATTGTTGAACAAGGAGACCTTGGAGTGCAGGTTCATAGCTGCTTGAAAGTGGAGTCGCAGGTAGATAGGTAGTGAAGAAGAAATTTGGTATGCTTTCTTTTATTGGTCAGAGTATTGAGTACAGGGGTTGGGAGGTCACGTTGCGGTTGTACGGGACATTGGTTAGGCCACTGTTGGAATATTGCATGCAATTCTGGTCTCCTTCCTATCGGAAAGATGTTGTGAAACTTGAAAGGGTTCAGAAAAGATTTACAAGGATGTTGTCAGGGTTGGAGGATTTGAGCTATAGGGAGAGGCTGAACAGGCTGAGGCTGTTTTCCCTTGAGCATCAGAGGCTGAGGGGTGACCTTATAGAGGTTTACAAAATTATGAGGGGCATGGATAGGATAAATAGACAAAGTCTTTTCCCTGGAGTGGGGGAGTCCAGAACTAGAGGGTGAGAGGGGAAAGATAAAAGAGACCTAACGCGCAACATTTTCATGCCGAGGGTGGTATGTGTATGCAATGAGTTGCCAGAGGAAGTGGTGGAGGCTGGTACAATTGCAACATTTAAGAGGCATTTGGATGGGTATATGAATAGGAAGGGTTTGGAGGGATATGCCCGGGTGCTGGCAGGTGGGACTAGATTGGGTTGGGATATCAGGACGGCATGGACCGAAGGGTCTGTTTCCATGCTGTACATCTCTATGACTCTGTGCATATGATCCTGAGGCTTATAGATTAATATGATATGCTGGTGGCGTGACACAGTTAGACTGAGTGTTTCCCCCAGTAATGTTAACTAGCAATGATAAGATGGTGGCACTTACCCTTCCTGAGTATAGAAGAACACTCATCCTTTTCCTGCATTACATTTCATAGAGTCATAGAATCCCTACAATATGGAAGCAAGCCATTTGGCCCAATGAGTCCACACCGACCGTCTGGTGACCATCCCCCACCCAGACCCATATCCCCTTCCCATAACCCTGCATTTCCCATGGATAATCCACCTAGCCTGCACATCCCTGGGCAGTTTAGCATGGCCAATCCACCTAACCTGCCCATCTTTGGGCTGTGAAAGGAAACTGGAGCATCCAGATGAAACCCATGCAGATATGGAGAAACTGAGCACAGTTGCCTGAGGGTGGAATCGAACCTGGGTCCCTGGTGCTGTGAGGCACCAGTGCTAGCCACTGAGCCTCTATAACACCCCTCTGTGCTAACCATATTCACTGACCTGCACAGGAACCTCAGGATTTACAGACCAGGTCTAATAGGAGACCCCGGTGCCATTCCAAGGAGGAGCATTGTCTTTTTCTCCATTGGTCTGCAGCATAACCTGTAGCAAATCAGTGTTAAATCATGAGCCCAAGCTGTTGCCTAGTCTGTGGCCATTCCATGGTTGTGGAGGGTGAGTAATTAAGACCCCCGGTTGTCCTGATCTAAAGTGAAGGGCTACCTTTAAGACCTTTAACTATTGGACAAGCACCTTTGACCAAGATGTTCCTGGCAGACATGAGAACCCCTACTCCAGCCAACCAATGTGATTCATCATTTAACCCATGCTGCAAGATGCTTACACCCACCTCACCCTGGCTGTGGCACAAGTGGCTAGCTCTAAGATGCCCAAAACTATTTGTTACATCCAAAGTGGAAAATCCTGTTTAATGTGTAAAGCTAGAACACATTACACAAAGGGACGCAAGATTTGAGAACAATATGTAACTCAGATTTCTAGCATTTCAACTAACAGAATGAATTTAGGTTAGTAAATGTATTATGATTTCTAACCTCAATAAATGTTTTACTTTTCCTGAACAAACTTAGCTTTTTGAAAATAAGAAACAAAAGAAGAAGTGTCTGGTTATCTCTTAACTTAGATTTAACAGTCTATCAAGGGACAAAGTGAGTCTATAACACTTAATGCCTCAGCAGATGGAGAAAGCATAAGTGCAAATCAAAATGCTCAAGAGATGTTGTACAATTCCAGGCTTCTACAGACTGGGTTTAATAATTTTCAGGACAGAAATGGTATCCTGACAATGCTTTTGTGTATTCAAGCCACAATTTCACAGATCTCACCAGATGAGATGATGTTTGCTGTCCTGCTGGCAAGTTGCAGAAAACATTTGGAGGATCAAACATTTAGGTGAGAATAGCCTCTAAGGAATAAATTGCATTGAAAATGATCGATTTCATCAGGTTAGAGTTGCGAAAATGTAAATTGAAAACATTGATATGACCTCAATGTTGTTGGCCCTAAGCAAATACCCAATTATTTATTGAGAAATTTATAATATTTAAGATGTTTAAAGTATTTAACTTTGCCCTCTTACATTTACTGTAGACACAAACAGAAAGCAACTGGATAGCTGAGTGTTGATTGAGTGGTTTGACCACATTTTTTGGCCAGTGTAGGCAAATAATTAAAGGAATGTGAAAATAGTAACTGCTGGTAAAGCAGAGATCTACACTTAAAAGACAAGAAATGGGTTAACAGTTTTGTAAACTTCCATCAAAACTCTTCAGATGCAGAGTTACACATTATATTTTAGTTACATGTTAACTGATTTGTAATTTTCAAAGGTCAATTGACTTGCTATTGTTAAAAATTCTCTCTTTTCAGGTAGTATCCCACTCTCTTTCAAATCTGCAGTCACCACACCTTTCCCCAAAGAAAGCAGTCCTTGACCCCTCTATTCATCTCTAAATTTAATTTCCACTCCAAAATCTTTGGAAGTGCTGTCACTTCCCAAATCTGTATACCTTCTTTCCAGAACTTAATATCTGAATTCCTTTAATCAGGTTTCCATCCCTGTCCCAGAATCAAAACAGCTCCTGTGAAAATCACAAATAACATCCTATGCGACAATGACAAAGGTAAAATTGCTAGCTATTTTCATGATTTTACGGCTTTCAGTTCAATTTTTTTTAGCATTCATCGTTATTGAAATAACTCCACAGAAGCCTTTATCCCATTTTCAAGTCACCCTTCATTTACAGGTGCACAATACTTGACAGTGGTCCAGCTTCAACAGAGCCAGCTCTCAGAGTCAACATAATCTCTGACACTCCTGTTTCTATCTGTCAGTCAGGGCTCCCTGATTGGACTAGTTAACAGCCCCAAACAGGAAACTCATATTCTGTGAGGTCCACCTGGCCAACCTCATTATAATCACTACCGTTATTATATTTTATTTGAACAAAAATGAGATTGTTTTAATATATTTTCTAATTTTAGTTTATTGCCAACTCATTTTATATATGGTAAAGTGTAAATTGTATAAAGCTAGTAGTAGGGGAAATAGTGAACTGACAGCACAAGATAAACTCTGCCTATCGGTTGAGAAAGGACTAATCCTGGGAGAAGCTTGGGCGTGTGTGTGTTTTTTTAGTTGTTGTTGGTATCATGCTAGGTCCAAGTAGCTTTTAATAGCTGGTACTTACTCTGAAGCTGAGCCTGATGTCTCACAAGATACCGGATGTAATGAAACTAGCTATTAATCAACATGTAATGAACCTTAACCATTATCAAGAGAAAGTCAAACTTCTGCTGAAAGCCTTATGTGGACATCCTTTCCCATTTCGCATTCATAGCATGACTAATACCAATTAGTTTACCAAATATACCAGAAACATTTTCCATCTTGATGTAGAAGGTAGTTGATATACATTTTTAACATTGTTTATTGTAAGCTTGGGGTTTTGCTTTTTGAATTTTAATATCAGCTGGAATCAGAACAATTAAGATGGATCTGTGTCTTTCATGTTAAAGTAATGTCTACAGAGTGGTCATGGCATCTAGCGAAGCTTGTTGTGGTGAAATTTATCGCATGAAATTTGAAGATGGGTTTGAATGTTGCTATGAGTTGTCTAGAAGTGAAAAATGGAACAGTGAATTATTTAAAATCTTTGCCTAAAGCTAAACTGAGAAATTTAGCAGATAAGTGGAAGATAGAAGTAAAAGTAAAAGCTTATAAGGATGGGAGAAATGAAAAAAAAAGATTTGAACTATAAAAAGAGAAAAAACAAAAATCAAGAAAAATGGAGATAAGATTATTTTGAATGGAGAGAGAAATAGAGAGAGAACTGATTGGAAGATAGAATTTGAAAAACTTGAACTGCAAAGCGATTGAGGAATTAGATAACATGAGTTGACCATTAAATATCTTAAAGAAAGGAGAAGTAGAATATTTGCCGATAGAAGAGATATTTGTTTTATGGAATAGACAGAAGGATTCCAAAGTTACAATGGGGAAAGCCTGGAATCAAAAATTCATACAAAGAAATGAACATGTTTTTATTATAATAAGACTGGACATATCAAAACCAATTGGTGGAAATTATATGCAAGACTGATTGCAGTAAAAGGAAAGTTTAAGATGCTTTCAGAAAATAAGAATCAAAAAAGGAAATAGGTCCTAAAGTTTTAGAGTTATGGAAAGAAAACTAAGAAGGGAATGCTGGTTTAGGAATATCACAAAATCTTTTATGATGATTGACAAGGAAAAAAGTTGCTGTGAGTTCCACGCATTTTATCTTAAAAAGGGAGATATTTACTTATATTTCAAATTAAGGATGTAAACCAATTAGAATCCTGAGAGATACTGGAGAAAGTCAGTCATTAATGTTGGCTGATGATACCATTGTCCAGAAGGGTTGATAAAGGAGAAATTAATTGGAGGTATTCATGGAGTTTAAAAACTAATCTCATACAGTGTTGGATTAAAGAGTAACGTGTTAAATTGAGAAATGATAGTTGGAATTGTGAAATAAGTTCCTGGAGGAGGAATTGATCTTATTTTGAGAAATGGCCTGGCAGGTTAAAAAGCTTTGGCTTCACCAAGTGCAGGTAACAAGCAGTGGAGGTAAAAGAAACTGAAACATTGCAATAGAGCATCCTGGATTGTTTCTTGATTGCATTGTAACATGTCAAAAACATTTGATCACCAACACATAAAATTAGTAAAAAAGAAAAGTCTATGAAACAGGAAGATGACTTGAAAATTCAGTTATTGATTACAATTTTTGAACATTTAACTAAAAAGAATAAAAGAAAAGAGAATAAGGTTCTTTATTTAATAGAAATGTTACAGATTTGGATTAGAGAGAGTGACACCAACCAGACTATTTAGAAATTGCCTCAAAAATGAAACCAGAGTGTTATTATTTGAAAAATAAAGTCTTAATAAGGAAATGGGGAAAATCTCAAATACCAGCCAATGTCTATAGATAGCTGTGCTATCTAAGCATGGTTATGAAATTTTATAAAGAACAAAGAAAATTTATAGTCCAGATTCAGGCCATTCAGCCCTCCAAGCCTGAGCTGATCCAAACCTACTGTCTAAGCCTGTTGCCCAATTCCTAAGCATCTGTATCCCTGTGCTCCCCACCTACTCATGCATTTGTCCAGACGCATCCTAAATGAATCTACCGTGTCTTCGTCTACCACCTGTGCTGGCAACGCGTTCCAGACATCCACCACCCTCTGTGTGAAGCACTTGCCTTGTGGATCCCCATTAAACTTTTCACCTCTCACCTTGAACTATTAAATCCTTATTTAATTGAATCCTTCACCCTGGGAAAAAGCTTATTTCTATCCACCCTTTCTATACCCTTCATGATTTTGTAAACCTCAATCAGGTCCCCCCTCAACCTCATTTTTTCTAAGAATCCACATCCTTTTGGTAATGTGGCGACCAGAACTGTACACAGTATTCTAACTGCGGCCGAACCAATATCTTGTACAATTTTAACATGACTGGCCAGCTCTTATATTTAATACTATGTCCAATGAAGGAAAGCATACCGTATACCTTCTTGACCATTTTATCCACATGTGCAGCAACCTTCAGTGTACAATGGACCTGCACTTCCAGATCTCTCTGCCCATCAACTTTTTTC
Source organism: Hemiscyllium ocellatum (assembly GCF_020745735.1). Taxonomy (NCBI): domain Eukaryota; kingdom Metazoa; phylum Chordata; class Chondrichthyes; order Orectolobiformes; family Hemiscylliidae; genus Hemiscyllium; species Hemiscyllium ocellatum. The sequence continues at coordinate 87,375,641 of NC_083408.1, forward strand.
CCAAGGCTCTTCCACTCATTGTACAATTTGCTCTAGAATTAGACTTGCCTAAATGCATCACCTCATAAATAACTCATGAAATTCCAACGGCAATGATTTTAAGAAGTCACAGGCTAAAACAGTGAAATAGTTTTATTGGCCAGGATTAAATAAACCACAAAAAGCAATAACAACATGAATTCTCCATAAGATCGGTTGATAACAATCATAATTAGGCTATATAAATATTACATTTACTGTCAGCCAAACATGTGAGAGGTCACACATTTTCCATAGAAATGAGGATGAATTTCTCCTCTGAGAGGGTTGTGAATCTGTGAAATGTTTTACGTTAGAGGGCTATTGACGCTCATTGTTGAGTATATTGAATGCTAAGAGAAATAGTGAGGGAATCAAGGGTTATAGGAGAAAAGAAGGAAAGAGGAATGAGGATCATCTGAACAGTCATGGTCTCATTGAATAGTGGAGCAGACTCAATGAGCTGAATACCATACTTCTGTTCCTAACTCTTATGGTCTTATGATCTTATTCTGTGATCCTCCTTGCTGATACCAAGTGAAATTTTTAGAATCTCTTCTCAAGATCATTTATAGCTTGATTTGCAAAGTAAACCTATATATATATTGCTTAATGAGAAATAATTCAATGGAGATGTCTCTTGTTGCCCAATCCATAATGAAATGTTTGCCTTTCATTTGATTATGATCTATAGCTGTTTTAATTGAAGCAGAGTGCAAGGCTTGTTTGCTAATCTTTCCTTATTGTTCCTTCCTTTCCTTTTATGTTAATTTGTTTTCATAGTTGTAGCCCCTTTAATCAGTGGTGCTGCATTTAAGGCTGTGTCTTTAACAAAGAAAGGCATTTTTTTTCTCTTTATTCATTCCCAGGATAAGTGCGTCACTGGCTAGGCAGCATTTATTACCCATTCCTAATTGCCCAGAGTGCAGTTAAGAATCAACCACATTGCTGGAGTCACATGTAGGCCACACCAGGTAAGGATGGAAGGTTCCTTTCCTAAAGGACATTAGTGAACAATTTGGGGTTTTCTGACAATCAATAATGATTCCATGGTTATCATTGGATACTGAATCCCAGTTTTTAAAAATTGAATTCAAATTACACTATCCACTGTGGTGGGATTTGAACCTGGGTCATCAGAATATTATTTGGATAAACAGTTCAGTGATAATACTATTAGGCCATTGCCTAATATATTACCTAATGCAGCGGCAGGTAAAACCTTCAGTTACATGAACAATTGTAAAAAAAGTTAAAGATGGGGAGGGCTCAACAGATGTTATTAAAGTTTCCAGAACAAGTAATAGGACAGAGTATGAAAAGGGTCTGGAATGTAACATCAGATGCAGGAGATAAGGGAGAAGGGGGCTGAGGTATTGTACTTTAACACAGTGTATGAAACAAGGTAAATAAGCTTGTAGCATTAATTGAAATTGGCAGCTAAAATGTTCTGGGTATCACAGAGATGTGGCTGCAAGGGGATCGCGGGTGGGAACTAAATGTCCAAAGGTATATGTCATATTGATTGGACAGGTAGGTGGACAGTGAGTGTGGGGTTGTCTGGTCAGTAAGAAATGAAATTAAACCGATAGCAAGAAGTGATATAGAGTGGGAAAACATAGAATCTGTATGGGTTGAATGGAAAAACTGCAAAGGAAAATGATCCTGTTGGGAATTGTTAACAGGTGCCCATGTTGGTCAGGACATGGGGAAGAAGATAAATCAGGAGACAGAAAGTCATGCAAGAAAAGTTCTATCTCAATGATCATGGTGGACTTCAACATGCAGGTGGACTGGAAAAATCAGGGTTGACAGGGATATCAAGAAAAGGAATTTGTGAAATGTCGATGAGATTTTCTTTGGAGTAGTTTTTTTTAAAACCAGTAGGAACAGGCAATTCTGGATGTGATTGGGTGGAATGAGGCAGATTTGTCATGGTGACCATAATATGATAGAATATGCCTTACTATTTGAGAGGGAGAAAGTGGAATTAGATGCGATGGTATTACAGTTGAGGAAAGACATGAGAGAGAAGCTGGCCAGAGTTGATTGGATGGGGACCCTCGCAGAGAAAACAGTAGTACAGCAATGGCAGGGTTTTCTAGGGGTAATTCAGGAAGCACAGCAGAAATTCATCTGAAGGAAGAAGTAACATACTAAGAGGAGGATGAGGTAACTGTGACTGACAAGGAAAGTTAGAGTCAGCATAAAAGCAAAATAAAAAGCATGCAATCTGTGAAGATTAGTGGGAAGCCAGAAGATTGGGACATCTTTAAATACCAGCAGACGACAATTAGAGAAGCAATAATGGGGGAGAAGATGAAATATGAGAGTAAGTTAGTGAGCAAGAATTTTCTTTAGATATCGAAGAGGTAAGAAAGAGACAAGAGTGGACCTTGGAAACTGAGGCCGGAGAAGTAATACTGGGGAAACAAAGAAATGGTGGAAGAGCTGAATAGATACCTTGCATTAGCTTTCACAGTGGAAAGCACCACCAACATTCCAGAATTTCAAGACTGTCAGGGGACAGAGGCCATCACTGAGGAGAAGGTGCTGGGGAAGCTGAAAGTTCTGAAGGTGGATAAATTACCCAGACCAGATGGACTACAGTCTAGAGTTCAGGGATAGTTCCAGAGGACTGGAAAATGGCCAATGTAACAGCCCTGTATAAGAAGAGAGGGATGCAGAAGACAGGAAACTATATGCCGGTTAGCCTGGCCTTGGTTGTTGGTATGATTTTAGCGTCCATAAGGATGAGATTGTGGAGTACTTGGAAATAATCAAGGGTTGAGAGGAGTCATGGCTTACAAATCTGTTAGAATTCTTTGGTAAGGTAACAATTAAGTTAGAAAGGAAAGTCAGTGGACATGATCTATTTGGATTGCCAGAAGTCCTTCGACAAGGTGGCACACAAGAAGCTGCTAAATAAGATTAAAATCTATGGCGTTAGGGGCAAGGAATTAGCATGGATAGAGGATCGGCTGATTAGTGGAAGGCAAAAGGTATATTTTTCAGGATGACAACTAGTGACAAATTGGGTTCTGTAGGAGTCAGTGCTGGATCTATTAACAATCTGGATGAAGGAACTGAGGGCATTGTTGCTAAATTTGCAGATGATACAAAGATAGGTGGAGGGGCAGGTAGTGTTGAGGCTGGGAGGCTGTAGAAGGACTTGGGTAGGCAAGGAGGGTGTGGCAAGGAAATGGTAGATGGAATACAATGTGAGAAAGTGTGAACTTAATGCACTTTGGCAGGAAGAATAGAGGCACAGATTATTTTCTAAATAGGAAAAGGTATCAAAAATCTGAAGTACAAAGAAATTTGGGAGTACTAGTTTGGGATTCACTTAAGGTTAACATGCAGAATCAGTTGGCTGTTAGGAAGGCAAAGTTAACATTCAATTCAACAGGCCTAGAATATGAGTATGTACTGCTGAGGCTGTATAAGGCTCTGGTCAGACTCCATTTGGAATGTTGTGAGCACTTTTGGGACCTGTATTGAAGGAACTGCTGGCATTGGAAAGGATCAAGGAGGTTTACAGGAATGATCCTTGGGAAGAAGACCTTGTCATATTTCTTTTAGGAGTCTCAACGGTACTTGAAGAATGAGAAGGAATCTGATTGAAACTTTCAGAATACTGAGAGACCAGGATAGCAATGGAAGTGGAAAAGATGTTTCTGCTAGTAGGAGAGGCTCTATTGAATGGCAGGGTGTACTTAATGGGCCAAATGGCCTCTTTCAATTGCTAGATTTAAGAGTGATCACAGACAAAAGGTAGCTTACCATAACATCAGATTCCTGCCAATCAGGTAACGTTTACCCTTCTCCCCAGTTGTGTCCACAATGTAAAATCTTTCATTTGGAGCTCAGAATCGACCGCAATTCCTGCTGTTTGGACACGATCAATAAATAATCACGTAGTAGAAAATGTTGCTGCCTAACACAGTTACATAATCATTGATTAAGCTGTGAACCTTCCACAATAATGAGCGCATAAGAATATCTTGAACAGTTTGACTGTTATCAATGTTGAATGTATGAAGAACTCTGTACTTAATAAAGTAACCAAAAATAAGGATAAAAGCCTAAAGTAGTCCTTTTTTGTGCAAAATTGATTTTTTTTTCAAAAGAAGGCTTAATCAGACTGTCATATTGGAAAGGTCATCACTTGGTTCCATACAATTAATAGATCCAGATCACTTGTTATAGGAACTTCATAGTCCTCTCCATTTGAGCACTTTAATTTCATTTGGATTGTTTTGCCTGGTTCATGGCACATTTGAACAGTTTTTAAAGCTGATCACATGTATGAGGATGACTTCATGCTGAATCATTTTGTCCAGCTTAGGCCATGAGAATCTTTCCAGCAGAGATCCTTCGTCCTGCATGATGAGTTTGGGCTGATATTGCAGTCAACTGCGAAGCAACAGATCTTGCTGATTAATTTAGAAGATAGCTGCCCAAAAAGATGTGATCTCTGTGGCTCAAGCCAAAAACTTGTTTTTCAAATAAACCTGTTGGACAATAAGCTGGTGTCACGTGATTTTTGACCTTGTCCAACACCAGCACCTCCACATCATGGGAAAAATACAAAATCCTTTCATTGCCAGCACAGAATTACAGTAGTTGAATGCCACCTCACATTAATTGGTGCATTCAGTTTTTAAATAGGGAGAGGCCCTGCTGGATTCCCCATCCTCCAATTGACAGGCTTTCCACCAATTAAATTTAAAACAAGTTTGGCTGTCATTATAGTGAAAACTTCAGAATGACAACACTGGGCAGGTGGCCTGATAAAGTAAGTCTTGTCTCTCTGTCTTTCAACTTGACATGCATCGAAGTGAAAATATAGCTTTAAATATTTAGTTGAGACAACATTTGACTTTTCCATTGGAAAAAGTAAATAACAGATTGTTTAGTATTCAAATATAAACAAAATCTGTAGCAGCTGTATAATCAGGACAATCTACAATTATGGAAAAGAGACAATGAAAAGCTTTTGCTTTGTCCCCTTTTCACACACCTGCAGACAACCTAGCCAAACTCTCATTCTTTGTAAACTTCACCCCAATTAAACTTATTATATATACCCTGTAAGCTTTCTCCAAATAATTTGAAAAAAAAGGTAGACGATGAAGACAAATTATGCCTTTCCCTCATCTGGGCATAATGACCAACAAAAAGTGGGTGTTTTGGAAAGATTATAAAAGAAATTGAAATGTGATTTGATAACAAGCACGTGACCTGATCATAAAGGCAGCAGACAGGCATGGCGGGAGGTGGGGGGCAATGTGTTTATACAATCCCAAATAGATTTTTCATGTGACTGCATGGAATTAGTTACAATGAATTGCAGAAAGTTATATTTTTTCAGAATAGGCTGTCACAAATCTGTGTCATACAGACCTCCTTGAATGCAGTGACTTCTGTGAAAGAACTGATTATTTTACTTTGTTGGGAGTTGATTCATATTTGCATAATTCAGGCTGGAATGTTTGGCAGGGACAGTGGACTGAAAAATATTTTGTGGTACAAGGCTTAATATGAATAATTAAACTATCTTATTTCACAGTGGTCAAATTTATGGTTTAACAGTTTTTGGCTAATCCAATTGATACCACTTCTTTGCATGATAATATAAATATGATGAGAATACCATGCTTTATATGATTTAACCTGTTTGTTAAACTTACCTGTTTTCCATTTTCACTATTGCCTCTTGCTGTTTCAAACTATTCTGTTTGAAATGAAAGCCTCTCTTGTTCACAGCCAATAGGATTGAAGAATTTCTAACCCTAATGTCCATAGTTTTTTTTTCAGTTGTTGAGTTTATTTAACAGATTGCTTTTTACATTCTGTTAGGAAACAATGTTAAAGTTAACTGAATACCAACTTAATTCCTGTTGACTCTAATCAATTTTTTGATTTGTATAATTTACCACATTTTAAAATAATCCAAATCCTTCCTGTGGAAAGGTAATCATGATGTGACATCCTGGAATGTGGCATGGTGTTCATATCTTCTAGGGAATAAAATGAGTCCCAGTGATTTGCAATGACTGTAAATTACATTTTATTCTTCATTAACAGGCAAACTTGGGCATCACCATCTACTCAATATATATGCTTGGTGCTGAGACAGAGCATATCAAAACTAAAAAGCATATCAAACAAAACTAGGAGTGGCATGGTGCTCAGTGGTTAGCACTGGTACCTCACAGTGCCAGGGATCTGGGTTTGATTCCCGCCTGGGGACTGGCTGTCAGAATGGAGTTTGCACATTCTCCCTCTGTCTGCATAGGTTTCTGTCAAATGCTCCAGTTTCCTCACTCAGTCCAAAGATGTGCGGGTGAGGTGAATTGGTCATACTAAATTGCCCATAGTGTTAGGTGCATTAGTCAGGGGTAAATATAGGGTAGGGGAATAGGTCTGGGTGCGTTATGCTTCAGAGGGTCGGTGTGGACTTGTTGGGCCAAAGGGCCTATTTCCAGACTGTAGGAATTCTAAGTGTCTGATAATACTATCTGATCTATTCACTGTATATAATACAAATACGTGGACGACCATCCTTTTTAATCCTGAAAGGTGCCATCTCGACCTAAGATGACTAATTAATTTGGACAACAGGTACAGTTATCTGTCTTGTATTGCTACTTAACAGCAAACATGCATGGTGTTCTCCACAAACAGGATGCTACTGTAAACCACAAAGACATTCTGCCCACCACACAAATGTTTAATGTGGCATATGAGTTTCAGTGCCAGTGTGATGCCAAGTATGCAGGCCAAACTTCCCAATACCTAGTACACTGTAATAAATAGCAGGATCCTTTGACTGTCTGATGTGGACAACCAACTGACTGCATTCAACTAGTAGTGCTTGCAAATCTGGGCCAACATTGAAAAGTAATTCTGCTTTTAGACAACAATTAATAAACAATCCCCAATATGCTAAGAATTGAACCAGTGTCTTACATAAGACTATTGGTCTGGCTTGCAATGTAATTCTTTTGTGTGTGTTAGAAGTTACATTTATTCATCAGCAAAAAGAATGTTTTCACAAATTGTATCTTTTCACTGAAGAAAAGTCGAGAGAAAGAGTCAATCCCAGCTGCTTACCCATGGCAACTCCTGAACCAACCAGGGTTGATTTGCTGGAAAATCTCAGCAGGTCTGGCAGCATCTGTAAGGAGAGCAAAGAGCTGATGTTTCGAGACTAACTGACCCTTTGTCAAAGCTTAAAAAAGGGAAAAATAGGGAGACATTTATACTAGGGCCTAGTATAAATGCCTCCCTTTCTCTCCTTTTTATAGTTTGACAAAGGGCCAGTTAGACTCGAAACGTCAGCTCTTTGCTCTCCTTACAGATGCTGCCAGACCTGCTGAGATTTTCCAGCATTTTCTCTGTTGGTTTCAGATTCTAGCATCCTCACTAATTTGCTTTTATCCAGGGTTGATTTGCTTAGTTTAAGCTAGTTTGAATCCAGAGTTTGGCTTTAACCAGTTAGGTAAGATTGACAGTTAACAGTTCCTGCTGCATTCCATATCTACTCAAACAATCAGCAGCCTGCTATATAAATTGTTTTCTTTCCAAAGTCAGTTTTCCTATGTTTTAGCTCTGATGCTTTGACTTCATTTCTCTTTTCTGGCAAGAATTAAATTACATTAAATATTTTTATTAAATTGAATCCTGGGATTACTACTGGTTGGGCATTTAATTGCATTATTCTATCCATTGTCTGTTAAAATCATAAATACTAGTTCTTTGTTTTAAATATCAGTGCAATTGATTAGATTCCCTCCAGCGTGGAAACAGGGCCTTCAGCCCAACATGTCCACATTGACCCTTCAAAGAGTAATCCACCCAGACCCATTCCCTCTGTCTAATGCACCTAACACAATTTAGCATGGCAAATTCACATAACCTGCACATATCTGGACTATGGGAGGAAACCAGAGCATGTGGGGGAAACCCACACTGACACAGGAAAAATATGCAAACTCTACACAGACAGTCACCAGAGGCTGGAATTAAACCTGAGTCCTTGGCACTGTGAGGCAGAATGCTAACCACTGATCCACTGTGACAGTATTGTTAACTTTTATCCTTCACCGGTCTTCAAGATGAGAAGTCACTTGAGACAGTAAACATCTGTAAACGCAGAGGATCATGAGCCACCATGTCCACTGTCTCCAGCCAGCTGCCTCCAGCAGACATATATACCCCTCCCCTCTCAGTCTTCTGCAAGAATTGTTGCCTCCAGGACACCCTGGTCAACTGCTCCTTCACTCCCAACAACCCCCACAGCCCCATGATACTTTACCCTTCAACCACAAAGAACACTTGTTGGTTCACTTCCTCCCTCCTAAGTATACAAGGGCCCAAACATACCCTTCAAGTAAAGTATCACTTTACATGCACTTCACTCAATCTAGTCTACTGCATTTGGTGTTCACAATGTGGCCTCCTCTACACTGCGGAAATTAAGCATACACTGGGATTGTTTTACAGAACACCTACATTCTGTCAGCAAAAAAGACCCTGAGCTTCCAGTTTCCTGCCACTTCAACACACCACTGTGTTCCCTAGCCAACATCTCTGACTCAGCCTTGCTGCAGTGCCCTAGCAAAGCTGGAAGAACAGCAGCCCACCTCTGCTAAGGACCGCTACAACCTTTTGGATTCAATATTGAGTTTTTCTGCTTGAGGCACCTTCCCCCATGTCCCCACCTCAACTCCTACACACTAGACCTTGTTATCATATGGTCTGCAATTACACACAGCCCATCGTTTGCCACTAATTGTCCTCTAATAGCTATTCATTCTCCCAAGCTGATCATTATCCACTCCTTTGTCTGTCCAAGTGTTCTTCTCTCTCTTTAAGCTCTATTTCCACCTAATGTTTACTCCTTACCTCCTCTCCTCACCCAATCTGCTGCATAAAAACCAACTTCTTCCGAGCTACCGTCAGTTCTGAGGGTCAGTGAATCTGAAATATTAACTGATTTCTCTCCACGGGTACTGCCAGACCTTCTGAGCCTTTCCAGCAATTTGTTTTTGCTTCTGACTTCCAGCAACAGCAGTACTTTTGGTTTTTCTGATGCATATGTATGAGTTGAAGATAAATTGACTCTTATTTGTAATGGGTTGGGGGAGAAGTATTCAATTGCACCAGGGTATTCCTGCACCTTTGTAGCAGTGAGGACTAGTATTGGATTTTGAAAAGAATGAATTAGAGATCTTACTTCAGTGAGTTTTTGAAATTTTATCCTTTGGTGTTGTATCATTACGATGGGAAATCTGATATTTCTTAAACAGCTGTTCAATGTGGGGCTTTACGCACCAGTGGAGCACTGATGTCTGTTAGAATAAGACGAGCAGGAACTCCTGTGCCTGATATAGAGATGAGGCAGCAGAGGAAAGGCAACTCTGCTTTGTAACTTTGTTAAACAATTTTAGAGTCATAGAGTAATAAAGATGTACAGCATGGAAACAGACCCTTCAGTCCAACTCGTCCATGCCAACCAGATATCCCAACCCAATCTACTTCCACTTGTCAGCACCCGGCCCATATCCCTCCAAACCCTTACTATTTATATATCCATCCAAATGCCTTTTAAATGTTGCAATTGTACCAGCCTCCACCACTTCCTCTGGCAGCTCATTCCATACACATATCACCCTCTGCGTGAAAACATTGCCTCTTAGGTCTCTTTTATATCTTTCCCCTCTCACCCTAAACTTATGTCCTCCAGTTTTAGAATCCCCACCCCAGGGAAGAGACTTTGTCTATTTATCCTATCCATGCCTCTCATGATTTTATAAACCTCTATAAGGTCATCCCTCAGTCTCTGATCACCCCAGGGAAAAGAGCCCTAGTCTATTGAACCTCTCTCTATAGCTCAAATCCTCCAACCCTGGCAACATCCTTGTAAATCTTTTCTGAACCCTTTGAAATTTTACAACATCCTTCCAATAGGAAGGAGACCAGAATTGCATGCAGTATTCCAAAAGCAGCCTAACCAATGACCTGTACAGCTGGAACATGACCTCCCAACTCCTGTACTCAATACTCTGACCAATAAAGGAAAGCATACCAATCTCCTTCTTCCAAAAGCATACCTCTCCTATCTATGAGTCCTGCTAAGATTTGCTTTCCCAAAATGCAGCACCTCACATTAATCTGATTTAAACTTCATCTGCCACTCCTCAGCCCATTGGTCCATCTGATCAAGATCCCATTGTAATCTGAGGTAATCTTCTTCGCTGTCCACTACACCTCTAATTTTGGTGTCATCTGCAAACTGACTAACTATACCTCTTATGCTCACATCCAAATCATTTATATTAAGATGAAAAATAGTGGACCCAGCACCGATCCTTGGGGAACTTCATTGGTCACAGGCCTCCAGTCTAAAAAACAACCATCCACCACCACCCTCTGTCTTCTACCTTTGAGCCAGTTCTGTATCCAAATGGCTAGTTCTCCCTGTATTCCATGAGTTCTAACCTTGCTCACCAGTCTCCCATGGGGAACCTTGTCGAAGCCTTATTGAAGTCCATATAGATCATATCCACTGCTCTGCCCTCATCAATCCTTTGTTACTGTTTGAAGAATATAAGACTCTCACTATCTTATATCTGAAGGCTTTCCATTTTCTGGTCATTCTTGCTGTTATGGTGATTGGTCCTTCGGAGGGTTGCTCTGTGTTCATATTTCTCTGCCTTTTTCTCAATCGTTATGTGTCTGTTTCACAGGGGGTCAGCAATTAAAACATTTCCATTTTCTATTTGTTAACAAAACTGATGACCATCAGGAAATAACTGGAAGTTATCATTCAATTTTCTTTTTGAAATAAGTCCAATAAGGACACTATCTGTATGCCATTGTCCTCTGAATTGGCATTCTAAACTTTTTTGAGCATTTATAATTCAAAGCTTACTATAATTCAAACCTGCAAACATCTGCCCCCAATCAGCTTTTGAAAGTTCTTGCCTAATACCATCAATATTAGTCTTCCTCCAATTTAGAGATTCAACTGTTAGGTCTGGTCTATCCTTCTCCATGACTATTTTAAAACTAATAGAATTACAGTCGCTAGCCCTAAACTACTCTCCCCATTCACACCTCAGTCACCTGCCCTGCCTTATTTCCCAAGAGTAGGTCAAGTTTTGCATCTTCTCTGGAAGGTACATCCACATATTGAATCAGAAAAGTTTCCTGTACACATTTAACAAATTCCTTTCCATCTAAACCCTTAACACTATGGCAATCCCAGTCTATTTTGAAGCAAATATTAAACTTGCTGTTTTGGTGATTGGTCCTTCGGAGGGCTGCTCTTGTTCATATTTCTCTACCTTTTTCTCAATCGTTATGTGTCTGTTTCACAGGGGGTCAGCAATTAAAACATTTCCATTTTCTATTTGTTAACAAAGCTGATGACCATCAGGAAATAACTGGAAGTTACCATTCAATCTTCTTTTTGAAATAAGTCCAATAAGGATACAATTTGTATGCCATTCTCCTCTTAATTGGCATTCTAAATTTTTTGAGCATTTATAATTCAAAGCTAACTACATCTGCAAGTGTACAATTAGTAATGTAAGCTTTCCCCCACTTTCTGACACACAAATATAGTGCCACTGTATGAGTATTTTAACCTCTTTGAAATTCTTCCTTCCGTTTTACTAGGAATTGGGAGGTTATGGATGTAGGTTTGCTCGCTGAGCTGGAAGGTTCATTTCCAGACGTTTCATTACCCTACTTGGCAACATTTTCAGTGGACCTCTGAGCGAAACACTGTTGATACTTTCTACTCTCTATTCATATGTTTGGGTTTCTTTGGTTTGGTGATGTCATTTCCTGTGGCGACATCATTTCCCACCATCATGATGTCACCACAGGAAATGACATCACCAAACCAAAGAACCCCAAACATATAAATAGAAAGCAGGAATCATTAACAGTGCTTTTCCCGGAGGCGCACTGAAGATGTTATTTGGTAGGGTGATGAAACATCTGGAAATGAACCTTCCAGCTCAGTGAGCAAACCTATATCCAAAACCTCAACCTGAATGACAAATCTTCTCAAAACGTGCTAATTGTGAGGTCATGTTGTGACAGTACAGGACATGGTTAGGCCACTTTTACAAGACTCTGTGCAATTCTGGTCTCCCTGCTATAGAAAGGGTATTGTGAAACTTGAAAGGGTTCAGGAAAGATTTGCAAGATGTTGCTAGCATTGGAGGGTTTGAGCTGTAGGGAGCGACTGAATAGGCTGGGACTATTTTCCCTGGAGCTTTGAAGCTTGAGGGGTGATCTTACAGAAAATTATAAAATCATGAGTGGCATGGATAGGGTGAATAAATAAGGTCCTTTCCCTGTGGTGGGGGAGTCTAGAACTGGAGGACATAGGTTTAAAGTGAGAGGGGAACGATTCAAAAGGGACCTAAGGGACAATTCTTTCATGCAAAGGGTGGTGCATGTATGGAAGAGCTGCCAGAGGTAGTGGTGGAGTCTGGTACAATTACACCATTTAAAAGGCATCTAGGTGGGTAAATGAATAAGAAGGGTTTAGAGAGGTATGGACCAAATGCTGGCAAATGGGATTAGCTTTATTTAGGACATCTGGTCAATGTGGAAGGGTTGACTGAAGGGTCTGTTTACATGCTGTGCAACTCTATGACTCCTAAAATAATATATAAAAATAAATAAATCAATTTGAAAGAATCTGAGACATGTAAACTGGCTAGCTAAATGCGACTGAACTACCTTGGAAGCTGAACACTGTGCAAATGTTCAACATTGACTTGGTTTTAGCTAACTTTGCTCTGACCAAAAATATCAAGTCTATTTTGAAATTAACTAAGGATTTCTAGTAAAAACTTTTAATGTTGATCTTAAAGAAATTAGTAGATTTTTATGGATACAGTAAAACATATTTTTGTGAAATGTATCAACATTTTATATTTTATCTTAAGATCTTATTTTGGAGATAATTACATCAAAGCTTAATGAGGGCGTAGAGGCAATTTCCATGCATGCTACCAGTGATGAGGAGATATGGGAGCAGGTGACTAAAAATCCTGACCAAATGCATTTCATGTAGAAACTTAAAGGAAAAGAGGTAGCTCAGGGTGTGAGTTTTAGGGAGGAAATTCAAAAGCCTTACATTGAGGCTGGTGAAGACATGATGGACATTAATGTAGTGATGAACATCAGAAATGAGGAAAAGGTTAGAATGGAGGAGTATAGGGTTTCAGAGGTTGTAATGATGGAGAAGTGTGGGTCTTTTGAAGGATTTTAAATTGTAAAATTTATATAAGTAATTGATCACAGGAATAATGAGTCAACAGGACTTGGTGAAAGTTGGGAATGAGGTAGCTAAGTTTTGGGTGACCATGAGAGAAGCTGGTATATTTCTTAACTGTCCTTAAAGGTAGAATTAATAGAGTCATACTGCATAAAACAGGCACTTTGGCCCACCATGTCTGTGATAAGCAATAACATCAAACTACATTAATCCTATTAACCTGCAGTTTGTCCGTAGCCTAATCTGCTTTTGGCATTTTAGGTACTCATTTTAAGTTGCAAGAGTACTTGCCTCCACTACCCTCTGAGGCAGCACCTTTCATACATTTCGCACCCTCTGGGTGAAAAACCTTTTTCTCAGATTTGCTCTAAACTACTCCTCACCTCCCCCTGGTTTCAGACATATATGTCATGAGGAAATTATTCTCACATTCAACCCTGTCTATGCCTCTCATAATTTTGTACTCCTCAATCAAATCCTCCTCTGCTCCAAGGAAAATAAACTAGCCTATTCAATCTCTCCTCATAGCTGCAGTTTTTCATTCCAGGTAGCATCTTGATGAATCTCCTCTATACTTTCTCCAGATGCTCAAAATTCTTGGGGAAAAATAATGTATTGTCTGTGTGGGTCTCCTCCGGGTGCTCCGGTTTCCTCCCATAATCCAAAAATGTGCAGGTTGGGTGAATTGGCCATGCTAAATTGCCCGTAGTGTTAGGTGCAAGGGTAAATGTAGGGGAATGGGTCTGGGTGGGTACGCTTCGGCAGGTTGGTGTGGACTTGTTGGGCCAAAGGGCCTGTTTCCACACTGTAAGTAATCTAATCTAGAGCAAGTGAAATAGTTTCTGACAGCAAAAGATCAGTAAACAAGGACACAAAATTAAAATAATTAATAGATGAACAGAAATGGAAATGTTTTATGCTTAAGCTGTTCTGCTGTCCAATTAATTGCCTGAGTAGTTGGAAGAAACAGATTCAAAATTTAAATGGGAATTCTATATATTTTTTCAGGGATATAGGGAAAATGAATGGGGAGAAATTAAATGATAACATGTTTGAAGAATCGGCATAAAACGCAATGGAGCAAATGGCATTTTTCTGTGTTGTAGGATTCCATGATAAATGCTGGAGGAAACATCACAGAAGCACTTCACAGGAGGCTCCCAAGCACTGAGGATGTCACCTAGACAGGGGACGAAACGTCTGCAACACAAATTCCCAGCTCGGCGAACAGAACCACAACAACGAGCACCCGAGCTACATCTCACAAACTTTGAATTCCATGATCAGAAATTTCAGATGTAAGAAAGAAATCCATATTTATCAGCATGCTTTATGACTGTCAACAAATTTTAGCTAAATGCAAATTTAGTTTTCCATTTTTAACATTGCTGAGCTTATTTTAGAGTCACAGAGTCATAAGCGTGGAAACAGACCCAAAGTTCCCCAATGTAAACTAGTCCCACTTACCTGCGTTTGGCCCACATCACTCTAAATCCATAACTCTCTAAACTTTTCCTATTCATGTACCTATTCAAATGTCTTTTAAATGTTGTAACTGTACCTATCACTTCCTCTGGCAGTTCATTTCACAATACAAACCACCCTCTGTGTGAAAAGATTGCCCCTCAAGTTCTTTCTTTGGACCTGCCTCCTTGCCTTACTTTGTAGACCATCAGACAATAAGGTTGCTCAATGAAGATAGAACGTTGACAGGCAAATTCAATGCATAATGTGCTGACATAACTTGTGACACAAAAATAAGTTTTGTGGAGAGTAAGTTTGGCTATGCAAATTTAATCATTGTATGTATTTACACATTATGTAAATATAGCAGGAACCAACTGAATCTATTTATAAAGTGTGAAATAATCCAATATAAAAGCTCACTGAATCAAAAGATATGCAGATGTCGATCGAGCAAGATGTTTCCCTATGTTGTATGCATAAATATGACTGCTTTCCTTTATCAAATATTGTCCTTTCTTCACAGAATGTTTTCATGTGTATAATTTCTAACAATTTCTGTTCTGATGAAGGATCTCTGATTTCTCTCCACTGTTGCTACCAGACGTGCTGAGTTTCCCTAGCAATTTCTGCTTTTGGACAGTGGGAGGAAATGTGCAAATTTTATAAAATAGATTTGAATTCATTTAATTAAGTATTCAAAAGAATCCCTCAGCATAGGATAAATCTCTTATTAGTGGATAAACATAAATGCTTTCAATACTGTTTACATTGAAAACATAAAATACCATCCAACTGTGTTGGAGAAAGTAATAAGTATTAAAAAATCAGCATTTTTCCCAATTGGCAATACTTCTGCGGTGTAACCCAACAGCTGGGAGTTTGCAGGATTACAGAGCACCAATTGTTCATTCAACCAAATTCTTATTGCACTGCTGTCAGGCTCGAGCTCCACCCGTGTCCTCTCCTTTCTCTTCCGCCAGTTCAGTGAAGCCGGACTTTTTCTGCAGCACTTAGTGTAGCAGTGGGACACATGTGATTGCTGCGCTGTTTCCAAGAGACCTGTCAGGATGGACGATCAGAGATGCCCTCGCTGTAAAACAACGAAATACCGCAATCCTTCGCTCAAACTGATGGTGAACGTGTGTGGACACACACTGTGAGTGATGCATTGTAATCTTAGGAAATGATGGGACACGTTATGGGAGTTTTGTGTGTTTTTCCCTGTACGTTGCAAATTAAGTGATTCATTCGTGAATGTCGATCGTAGCCATTCCCCTCTTTTCCTTTGCTGGAGGGTTGGATAGTACGTTAAACCTGGCTGACAGGAACCTGGATTAACATCATTTTAGTCTCAACCGCTTTGAGTCTACATGCAAGTAAGAAAAAGAAACATACAGTGGTGGAAACGTGAAACGAGGTTTGGAATTGCACAGTAACACGGTTTGCTCTTTTTTGTAACTTTTTTGTTATTTCGCAGTTAGAGATATATTGGAGTGTTTTGAACGTTTTGGGTTTATTGGTATTGACACTCAAAACAACCAACCAGTCTTTTACTTTGAGATATTAGCCCTTTATTTCTTCTACATAAGTACTTACAAACGATACACGTTGCCAGCAATTTCAACTTTCGCTAGGTTTGAAATCTTGGAAAGCAGCATCCCCCAATATATGACTTGAGTTCATTTATTAAATTGTTTTCTCTTCCAGTAACTGGCTCAAAATCCGTGAGCAAACTCGGTTTTGTTGTGGATTTGGGAGTTGAGTTCAGTAATTTAGGTAAACTTGCCATAATCCTACCAGACTTGAGGACTGTTATCAGGAAAGGGAGACCACTGATGGTGATTTAAAATGACAGTCACCAGGCCTTAGGCGAAGGAAGAGGTTGAGAAGGATAATCCTTCATGCCCGTGCTGGAACTTAACTCTCACTGTTGGCATCACTCAGCATCGCAAGCCAGCCGACTACCCAATTGAGCTAACCCTAATCTCTAGCATGGGATTGCAATATTTGTTGAGGGAACAAATACGCGATAAATAAAATTTAATATTTTTTTCCACAAATTTATCTTTTGACAGATACAATTACCAATAATAGTAATGACATGAATGCAAGGTTTGTAGCTCAGGTTGAGGTTTAGGGTGTAGGTTTGCTCGCTGAGCTGAAGGTTTGATATCCAGACGTTTCATTACCTGGCTAGGTAACATCATCAGTGGTGACCTCCAAGTGAAGCAAAGCTGTTGTCTCCTGCTTTCTATTTATAGGTTTGTCCTGGATGGGGTTCCTGGGGTTTGTGGTGACATCATTTCTGTTCGTTTTCTGAGGGGTTGATAGATCTAGATACCATCTATGTGTTTGTTTATGGCGTTCTAGTTGGTGTGCCAGGCCTCTAGGAATTCTCTGGCATGTCTTTGCTTAGCCTGTCCCAGGATACGTATGTTGTCTCAGTCGAAATGGTGTTTTTTTTCATCTGTGTGTAAGGCTACGAGGGAGAGAGAGTCGTGTCTTTTTGTGGCGAGCTGGTGTTCGTGTATCCTGTTTGTCCTACGTAGTTAGTGTTTGTGGCAGTCCTTGCATGGAATTTTGTAGATGAAGTTGGTTTTGTCCATGAGTTGTACTGGGTCTTTTAAGTTTGTTAGTTTTTGTTTGAGAGTGTTGGTGGGTTTGTGTGATACGAAGATTCCAAGGGGTCTTAGTAGTCTGGCTGTCATTTCTCGCATTCCTGGACGTCACAGTCGAAAGAAAGGACAACGGAGAACTACAAACCCGCGTACACAGAAAAACGACAAACACTGACCAAATACTTAACTACACCAGCAACCATCCCAACTCACACAAACGAAGCTGTATCAGAACACTATTCCAACGAGCCACCACAACTGCAGCACAGACGAACTTCGGAAAACAGAGGAGAACCATCTATACAATGTATTCAAGAAGAATGGATTCTCAAAAAATACAGTCCGCAGATTCCTCAAGAACAAACCACCACAAGCAGACCAAACACAGCCAGAAACCCTAACCACCTTACCATACATCAAAGAAGTTTCAGAAATGACAGCCAGACTACTAAGACGCTCGGAATCCTCATCACACAAACCCACCAATACTCTCAAACAAAAACTAACAAACTTAAAAGTCGCAGTACAACCCATGGACAAAACCAACTTGGTCTACAAAATTCCATGTAAGTACTGCCACAAACACTACGTAGGACAAACAGGAAGAAAGTTAGCCACCAGGATACACGAACACCAGCTAGCCACAAAATGACACGACCCTTTCTCCCTTGTAGCCCTACACACGGATGAAAAAAAACCCACCATTTCCACTGGGACAACATATGTATCCTGGGACAGGCTAAGCAAAGACATGCCAGAGAATTCCTAGAGGCCTGGCACTCCAACCACAGCGCCATAAACAAACACAGATCTAGATACCATCTATCAACCCCTCAGAAAACGAACAGGAAATGATGTCACCACAAACCCCAGGAACCTCATCCAGGACAAACATATAAATAGAAAGCAGGAGACAACAGCTTTGCTTCACTTGGAGGTCGCCACTGATGATGTTACCTAGCCAGGTAATGAAACATCTCAATATCAACCCTGCTCCCTAAATGACATGAGTACCAACTGCAGAGTTCTTGTGGAGATGAAGTCCCTTCTTCACACTGAGGACGTTCTTCATTATGTTGTCACTAAGTCTTTTGTATTACATTGTGCTACTAACATTCTAAATGGGACAAATTCAGAGCAGCTCAAGACTGAGCATCCCATGAGACACAGTGGGTCATCAGCAGAATTGCATTTCACAGCAATACGTAACTTCATAAATGGACACATTCCACATTCTGCTATTATTGCCAAGGTATGGACAAGTGAAGAGTGTCAAAGATGACCCCATGAACAACAACAGCAATACCAAAAAAGGCACCAGCCTGTTGCAGCTACAGTGTAAAACTACACACATGCTAAACGCCATTCTGAATACTGAACCAAGCAATCCTGTAACCAATAAATCAGTTCAAAACTCCGTAATCCTATCATATCTAGTCATGAATGGTGGTTGATGATTAATTAACTAATTGTAACCTAGAATATGTGTGCAAATGAGAAGATGAGCTGAATGGATGATCCACCTTTGCCATCTCCTGAGGATTGACCGTTGCAGAACAGAGTATTGGCTAATTTGATTCACAATATTTAACAGTTTCCTCTTTCTCTTGCTCTTTAATCAGCCAGAGGATTCTGGATTTGTTTGTCCTACCTGTCGTCTTGTGAGAATATATTTGACTACATTAATAAACTCCTCCACAAAAACATCCTGTTATTAGTTTTGCCTGCTAAATTTCTTTTCCAATTTACCAAATTAATTCTCCATTGAAGTTGGCCACTCCCAAGTTATTATACTACTTGTTCATTTCCATAACCAACCAAAACCTTGTGATACATTGATCACTATCACCTAAATGTACCTTTACTAACACTTGATCCTTCTGATTTCTTAGAACCAGATGGAACAACGCCTCCTTTGTCTAAGGACAGGAAACACACTGGAAAATTTCTCTTGAATACACTGGAAACTTTTGTCTCTTTCTGCCCTTTAATTATCCAAATACAGCCTGGAATAGTAATAATGCCCCCTTTATAATAACCCTATAATTCTGTCACCTCTATAATTTCCTTGCAGATTGGTACCTCTGTATCTTCCCCACAGACCTACAGAATATGCCCAACATTGTAATGGCACTTCTATGGTTTCTTATCTCTAACCAAATAGATATTGTCTTTTGAACTCTCCTCCCCAGCATTGCACTGTTG
Organism: Hemiscyllium ocellatum; assembly: GCF_020745735.1. Lineage (NCBI taxonomy): Eukaryota > Metazoa > Chordata > Chondrichthyes > Orectolobiformes > Hemiscylliidae > Hemiscyllium > Hemiscyllium ocellatum. Next base: position 87,395,261 of record NC_083408.1, read on the forward strand.
CAGTTGCTTTAATATTACTAACACCACACCTTTCTTTTTTTCCCAAGTTTTCCTGAACACCTTGTATCCAAGGAAGTTGAGTCCACAGTCCTGACTTGTTTGAGCCAGGTCACCATTATCACCATGACATAATGTGTCCTTGTGGAGATCTGCACCTATAGATCACTAATGTTACCTGCCCTCTTCTCCACCTCCCCCTACCCCCACCACACACACACACACACACACACACACACACAGAGTAACCCTAATTTAGACCTTAGAAATATAGAAGCAGATGTAGGTTATTTGGTCATGCCTGCGTCACCATTCAATAATGATCATGGCTAATCAGCCAACTCTGTACCTGCTTTCTCTCCACATCTTTTGATCCTTTTATTCTTAATAACAATATCTAACTCCTCTTTGAAAATATTCAATATTTTGGCCTCAACCACTTTCTGCGCCAGAGAATTCCATAGGCTTGCCATTCTTTGGGTGAAGAAATTTCTGCTGCTCTCAGTGCTAAATGATTTATCCTATATTATTACCCTGTGATTCCTGGTTCTGGATGTCCTGGGAATATCCTTCTTGCATTTACCCTGTCTAGTGCTTTTAGAATTTTGTAGGTTTCTATGAGATCCCCCTGTCATTATTCTAAACTTTGGTGAATAGAATCTAACCCAATACAGTCTCTCCTCATTTGTAATTCTTGCTATCGCAGGAATCAGCATGGTAAAACTTTGTTGCACTCCTATTATAGCCAGTATATTCTTCCTCCGATAAAGAGACCTGAACTATTTGCAATACTCCATGTGTGGTCTAATTAAGATTTGTACAATTGCAATAAGACGTCTGTGCTCCTGCACTCAAATTCTCCGGCTATGAAGGCCAGCATGTAATTTGCCACCATCGTCACCTGCTGCACCTACCTGCTTATCCACGTCTTGTTGCACCTCCCATTTTTTTACAATCTATCATCCTTCAGATCAGATTACCTTCTTTGTTACAGTTATCCACCTAAAACCTTAATTTTTCCTGGTGTTGTATTATCCATCTCTCTAACTTCTCTGTGCTTTTTAGGTTTTGCTCTGTAATGTTTCCTGTGGCTCTCACGCTCCCTGTTCAGTTAGTTCAAATGCTCTCCAATTGCACAAGCAAATCACTCCCCAAGTACAGTTGATCCAGCTCTGTTTAAGTACAACCTGTCCAGGCTGTATAGGTCCTAGATCCCAGGAAATTAGAGTTTTCCCACTTGCACCATGTTTCCAAGTACATTCAGTTACTCCATCTTTCTAGTTTCGTACTGTCTAGCATATGGCACAAGGAATAATTCCGAGATTATCATCTTTTAAGGTGCTGTTTGCCACTTTGTTACCTAATTCCTTAAACTTTGAGGACCCCATATCCCATCCTTCTTTCAACCTGTATCATTAATATTACTTTGGACTACATCTGCTTGATGTTTAAGGATATCCTTAATTCTGGCACCAGAATGTGTCTGACTAATTTAGTAGAGGTATTTCCAGGAAATTTCAACCAGAGTGGATCGAGGGGATTTAGTTGATGTGTTATCATGAGATAAGAGTTCAGTGTCGGAGGTAGTATATTATTGTAGATAGAGAATTAGGTCATGGACAAGGAAAAGCAAGTGGGGATAAGAGGTTCTTTTTCAGGTTGGCGACCAATGAGCATTGAAGTTCGATTGCTTGGACTACAGCTGTTTACAGAATGTATTAATGACTTTGAGCATGGAAGTGAATGTACTGTGGCCAAATTTGCAGATGACGAGAAATACCAAAAATGTAAATGCAGATGGTGAGGGAGATACAGATAATCTACAGAGGGATATTAGTAGGTTAAGTAAGTGGGTAAAAAATTGACAAATGGAGTATAATGTGGGAAAATGTGCAATTGTTCATTTTGGAAGGGGGATTAAATGAACAACGTTAACTAGAGAAAAATCTGCAGAAAGCTGCAACCCAAAGGGATTTGGGATTACTTATGACAAAACACAGAAAGCATGCACACAGGTGGAGTGGTTAATTAGGCTAATGGAGTGTTGGTCCTTATTTCAGGGGGGTTGGAGTAAAAGAGTCCGGAAATCTTACTGCAACCATATAAGTTATTGGTAAGATCACATCTGGAGTACTGTGAGCAGTTTGGTTCCATTATTTTGAAAGTATATATTTTGTTGGAGGCAGTAAAGAGAAAGTTTACTTGGATGATCAGAAGGAAGGATTGTCTAATGAGCAAAGTTTAAATATGTTGGGACTGTACACATTGGAATTGAGAAGCCATAAGATTCTTAAGGGGCTTGACAAGGTAAATGTTGAGGGCTTGTTTCCCCTCATGGGACAGTCTAGGACTAGAGTGAACAGTCTCAGAATTAAGGGGTACCATGAAGCGAGGAATTTCTTCTCTGAAGAGGGAGAATCTTCGGAACTCTCCTACAGAGAGTTGTGGAGTCAAGAGTCTTTCTATATAGTTAAGACTAAGGTAAGTAGATGCTTGATCGGTAGAGGAATTAAAAGTTATGTGAGAGGGCAGGAAGGTGGATGCGTGGAATGTTGGATCAGCCCATGATCCTGTTGACTGGGGGAGCAAGCTTGAGGGGCCTTCTCCTGTTGCTATTTCTTATGGTCTTGTGATTAGAAGGCAGCAAACAATATGGAACCATGTTTGGCACTGCAGCTATGCCTGTCCATACCCTTGCTTGTAAAATAGCCGATGACTGTTGCTTTCTCAATCTTCCTTCTGTCTGTCAGCTAATCCTACAGTGGGCTAGACTCTGGCTGCACCTTCCAGAGGACCAACTGGTTTATCATCAGTCAAAATGGAATACTGTTGGAGAGTGAAATGCCTTCCTAGGACTTCTGAACTGGTCCTCCTTTACTGCCTGGCAATTATCCATTCCTCCTGTATCTGCATTATATTAAATTGCAGGTGACCATATTTATAAATGAGCTATCCATGGAACTCTCATACAGTGCCACATGATGCCAGCTGCTGCTTAGATACCCAGAGATCAAGCTGCCGGAGCTGAATCACTCCTCTTGAACATTTTTATGGTGTCAGTACGGGTTGCTGAAGTTTAAATTTATTTTTAAAAGTTCAGTCATGATTTGGTTGATTAACGTTGTGCAATTTCATGATTTATGGGATTTGCTCGTGTGAATAGCTAAAAATTCTATTGAATAAGCAATGTTTTTATAGGCACCCTCTACTTTAATTCACAAAACAGAACCTTCCACATTTTAGCCTAACTAAAATATACTTCATGAAGATGCATTACACTGCTCTTTGAGCAGGTATCTGCTTCTCTTGGAATGAGTCCTGGGAATTCTAAGCTGTTTCCTTCTCAATGAGTCTTTTCCTTGGAACATGTTCCCTAGTACAAGCTAGGCAAAAAAGATTTACAAGGATTTTGCCAGGATTTGAGGGTTTGAGCTGTAGGGAGAGGCTGAATAGGCTGGGGCTGTTTTCTCTGGAGCGAGTTAAAAATCAGACAACACCAGGTTATAGTTCAACAGTTAATTTGGAAATATTAGCTTTCAGAGCACTGCTCCTTCATCAGGTAACTAGTGGAGCAGGATCATAAGACACAGAATTTATAGCAAAAGGTCTTAGTATCATGCAATTAAATGATATATTGAACAAACCTAGATTGCTGTTAAGTCTTTCATCTTTTAGAATGGGTTGCAGGTTTTGGTTCATTAATATGCAAATCCCAGAAGTTCTTTTAAGTCACATTCTTGAGATAACTTAATGTTTTATAAAATAAAAGGTGACGTCCCAGCTCAAAAATGTATTAACGGTGTGAGGTTAGCAGTGCACTGAAAGCTAGTACTTTCAAATAAACCTATTAGACTGTACCCTGGTGTTGTGTGGTTTTTACCTTTTAGCGAGTTTTGAGAAGGTTTGTAGCTCAGGTTGAGGTTTTGGATGTAGGTTTGCTTGCTGAGTTGAAAGGTTCATTTCCAGATGTTTCATTACCTTACTAGGTAACATTTTCAGTGGATCTCATGCAAAGCAATGCTGAAAATTCCTGCTCTCTATTTATATGTTTGGGTTTCTTTGGATTGGTGATGACATTTCCTGTGGTGATGTTATCTCCTGTGATGAAGTCACTTCCTGTTCCGTTTCTCAGGAGGGGGGTAGATGGGGTCTAACTTGATGTGTATGTTGTTAGAATTCCAGTTGGAATGTCATGCTTCTAGGAATTCCCGTGTGTGTCTTTGTTTGGCTTGTCCTAGAATGGATGTATTGTCCCAGTCGAAGTGATGTCCTTCCTCATCCGTATGTGAGGATACTAGTGAGAGAGGGTCATGTGTTTTTGTGGCTAGTTGGTGTTCATGTATCTTGGTGGCTAGTTTTCTGCCTCTTTGTCCAATGGAGTGTTTGTTACAGTCCTTGCACGCTATTTTGTAAGTGACGTTAGTTTTGCTCAATGTATGTATAGAGTCTTTCAAGTTCATTAGCTGCTGTGGTGGGTTGTGGGCTACCATGATGCCAAGGTGTCTGAGTAGTTTGGCATTCATTTCCACGATGTCTTTGACGTAGGGGAGAGTGGCTAGGGTGTCTGGATGTGTTTTGCGTGCTTGTTTGGATTTGTTGCTGAGAAATCGGTGTATTGTGTTCATTAGGTACCCATTCTTTTTGTATACATTGTATAGGTGATTTTCCTCTGTGTTGCAGTGTGTGTTGGCTCGTTGAAATAATGTTCTGATGCAGCTTCGTTTGTGGGTGTTGGCATGATTGCTTCTGTAGTTCAATATTTGGTTTGTATATGTTGGCTTTCTGTAGACGGTGGTTTGAAGTTGCCCATTGGCTGTTCGCTCTACTGTGACATCTAGGAATGGCAGTTTGTTGTTGTTTTCCTCCTCTTTCGTGAATTTTATGCCAGTAAGGATATTATTGATGGCTTAAAGGTTTCCTCTAACTTTTTTTGGTTAATGATGACAAAGGTGACATCCACGTAGCAGACCCAGAATTTGGGTTCGATGGTTGGCAGAGCTGTTTGCTCAAGTCTCTACATTACTGCCTCTGCTAAGAACCCTGATATCAGAGATCCCATGGGTGTTCCATTGGTTTGTCTGTAAGCAGACCATTATTTCATCCTCTTCTATTTTGGTGTTTGATGGTCCTCAGGAATTCTTGGGTGGAGTGGATGGAGTGGCGTGAGCCTTCTACTAAGTGTTTTTGTCTTTCGTGTAGCTCCTTGGCCAATCTGTAAGTTGGTGTTCCAGGTCGCGAGACTATGGGTCGAGGGGTGCTCCTGGTTTGTGAATTTTGGATAATCTGTAGAAACATGGTGTGTTGGATCTGTTCGGTTTCATTTTGTGGAAGTCGGTCTTATTTATTTGTCCAGATTTCTGAAGTTTTTTGAGTAGGGCTGTGATTCAGTTTTCTAGTTGTTGGGTCGGGTCTATCGTTACTTGTTTGTAAGTGTTGCTATCTGTAAGTAGTGCGTTTGCTTTTTCAATGTAGTCTCTTCGATTTAGAATGACTGTCAAGCGTCCTTTGTCTGCAGTAGGATAACTTTTTTTTAGTCTTTCCAGCGCTTTCCTTTCTTGTGTATTGAGTGTGTTTCCTTCCTTTTTTCTGTTTAATGTTGGTACGACTGCTTGTCTGATGGATTGTTTTGTTTCCTCTGTGAGTTTTTTAGTGTTGTTTCTAATGCTGCTGAGAAATCTTTTTTTGTCCGCATCTTGGCAGTTGTAATTTAATAAGGCTTTTTCAGTGTCTGTTAAGGGTCGGTCAGATAAGTTTTTTATCCATGCTTCTGTGTTGCTATTGTTGTTACTTTGTGTAAGTTTGTCTAGTTTTTTTATTTTTTCTGTTTGTTGTTGTCTGCTATCTATGGCTCGTTGTACTGTGTCTGTCCATTCATGGTCTGTGGCATGACTGAGTAGAGATTTTTGATACAAGATTTCCCGGTTGTATTTACGGAGTCTGTTGTGGGCATCATTAATAATTTCTGTGAGCATTCTGCAGCCATTTTGCTCTGCTATTATTATTGCAAGTGGGGTGTTAAGGGGAGATTTGTGTTGAAGACATTTAGGTAGTACCTGTTTCCTTAGGCATTCGTGCAGGAAGTACAGCTGTTCGCGGGCGGTGCTCTGTTGGATGGCATTAGTTTCCCATTTTCGGGCTAGTTTTAGCATATTGTGCCCATAGGTCTTGGCGAGTTTTGATATGATTTGTAGCTCAGGTCGAGGTTTTAGATGTAGGTTTGCTTGCTGAACTGAAATGTTCATTTCCAGACATTTTGTTACCTTACTAGGTAACATCTCCGATATCAGGGTTCTTAGCAGAGGCAGTAATGTAGAGACTTGAGCAAACAGCTCTGCCAACCATCCATCCCAAACTCTGGGTCTGCTACGTGGGTGACACCTTTGTCATCACTAACCAAAACAAGTTAGAGGAAACCTTCAAGCCCATCAATAATACCCTTACTGGCATAAAATTCACGAAAGGGGAGGAAAACAACAAACTGCCATTCCTAGATGTTACAGTAGAGCGAACAGCCAATAGGCAACTTCAAACCAGTGTCTACAGAAAAGCAACACATACAAACCAAATATTGAACTACAGAAGCAATCATCCCAACATTCACAAACGAAGCCGCATCAGAACATTATTTCAACGAGCCAACACACACTGCAGCACAGAGGAACTACGCAGAGAAGAGGAAAATCACCTATACAATGTATACAAAAGGAATGGGTACCTAATGAACACAATACACCGATTTCTCAGCAACAAATCCAAACAAGCACGCAAAACACGTCCAGACACCCTAGCCACTCTCCCCACGTCAAAGACATCTCAGAAATGAATGCCAGACTACTCAAACACCTTGGCGTCATGGTAGCCCACAAACCCACCAACACACTAAAACAGCAGCTAATGAACTTGAAAGACACTATACAGACAACAAGCAAAACTAACGTCACTTACAAAATAGCGTGCAAGGACTGTAATAAACATTACATTGGACAAACCGGCAGAGACTAGCCACCAAGATACATGAACACCAACTAGCCACAAAAACACATGACCCTCTCTCACTACTATCCTCACATATGGATGAGGAAGGACACCACTTCGACTGGGACAATACATCCATTCTAGGACAAGCCAAACAAAGACACGCACGAGAATTCCTAAAAGTATGACATTCCAACTGGAATTCTATCAACAAACACATCGTGTTAGACCCCATCTACCACCCCTTAAGAAAAGGAACAGGAAGTGACTTCATCACAGGAAAAACATCACCACAGGAAATGACATCATCAACCAAAGAAAACCCCAAACATATAAATAGAAAGCAGGAATTTTCAGCATTGCTTTGCATGAGGTCTACTGATTTCCCCCCTCCCCCACCATATCTCAGTCCCAATCTTCAGACTCAGCACCGCCTTCTTGACCTGCAATCTTCTTCCCGACCTCTCCGCCCCCACTCCCTCTCTGGCCTATCACCCTCACCTTAACCTCCTTCCACCTATCGCATTCCCAACGCCCCTCCCCCCTACCTTTTATCTCAGCCTGCTTGGCACACCTTCCTCATTCCTGAAGAAGGGCTTATGCCTGAAATGTCGATTCTCCTGCTCCTTGGATGCTGCCTGACCTGCTGCACTTTTCCAGCAACACATTTTTCAGCTACTGAAAATGTTACCTAGTAAGGTAACAAAATGTCTGGAAATGAACCTTTCAGCTCAGCGAGCAAATCTACATCCATTTTTAACTTTGTCCATTCCAGTTCAACACCGGCACCTCCACATCATGGCTTTTGTGGAGCAACAGAGGCTGAGGGGTGACCTTATAGAGGTTTATAAAATCATGAGGGGCATGGATAGGATAAATAGACAAAGTCTTTTCCCTGGGTTGGGGGATTCCAGAACTAGAGGGCATAGGTTCAGGGTGAGAGGGAAAAGATTTAAAAGGAACCTAAAGGACAACTTTTTCACTCGTGCGTGTCTTTGTTTGGCTTGTCCTAGAATGGATGTATTGTCCCAGTCGAAAAGGTGGTGCGTGTATGGAATGAGTTGCCAGAGGGAGTGGTGGAGGCTGGTACAATTACAGCATTTAAAAGGCACCTGGATGGGTATATGAATAGGAAGGGTTTAGAGGGATATGGGCCAAGTGCTGGCAAATGGGACTCGATTTATTTATGATATCTGGACAGCATGGATGAGTTGGACCAAAGGGTCTGTTTCCATGCTGTACCACTCTATTACTATGTCCTAGTTAATTCCGTCATTTTAATTTGAACGTAACCCCCAATTTGCATTCCTGCATGGTGAGTCACTGCATTTTGCCAGCTATGACTGTTCCTCCACTTCTGAATCCTGGCAGGCTAGTCATGCCAGTGGATTTTCATGCATATCATTCAGGATAATCTCTAGTAATCAAACTCCAGGGTTTCCTTTTAGGCAAATATTTTGTCTAGATCACTTGACTCCCTTCATGTTACCTTTAAGTTAAAGAGACGGTATGAAAGAATAATAATCATGTCAACTTTGACCTTATATCATCATATTGTCTAGGACATGAGAATTCTCTGCAAGTTCTCACTTGGAATAATTTGTAGACCCCACAGATTTGAATTGTCCTATCATGTTTCTGTTGATTAGAATATAAACTTAAATATTCACTAGTTACTTGCCAAACACACTTCTCTTTAACTGATGGCACTTTACTAGGTGGTTAACTTAAATTGATTTTCCAAGTGCCTTATGAATGTAAGAGCAGGAGTGGGTCATTCAGCCTATTCCACCTGCTACTGTTCAGTTTGATCATGGCTGATCATGCACTTCAATTCCTTTTCCCATACTATCCACATATCTCTTTATGTCATTTGTATTTAGAAATCTGTCAATTTCTACTTTTAAACATACTCAATGACTGACATCTCTTCACCCTTGAGGCTAAAGCATGTCAAAGATTCACAATCCTCTTCATAAAATTTTGGTCCTTTGTTGCTTCCCCAATATTTTGAAATTGGGTCCCTGGTTTTGGACTCTTGAGCAGAGGAAACATTTTGTCTGCATCAATTTACTTTTTTAAGAATTTTGCAGATTTAAATGAAACCTACTAATCATCTCTTAGTTTTTGAAATTCAAGATAAAGCAGGCCATCTTCATAGGATAGCAAGTTAAAGGTACATTTTATGCCATTAAAAAATTGAGCTGTTTCACTTTCCTGTCCTTTCGTAGATTTAATTTAACAGCACTAGTCATTGAATTCTTGTGTGCCTGTAGTTTATTGTGGGATAAGGGTGGTATTTTCAACTCTGTCACACAATTCAATATATTTCTCAAGAAACTAATAGTTAGGTAATTGGTATGTGTGTGACCCTGTAATAAGAAGTGTTCAGTACCTGTAAGTGAATTACAAAGCAACAATTCAGAGAAACATAAGCTGAACATTGTATTTTTGGATTTGATAACATTTTCATTTTGAACTGTAGTTTTCAAAATATCTATTAACCTATATTAAAATAACTTGGCAATTAATGATTAATTTTGACCCCATCTTCCCTGCCACTCCCAGCAAACTAGTTTTCATTTTTCTGCTCTATATTGGAACAATTTGATAAATCACAATTGGATGCGACACAAAAATGTTTTCAAAATCAAGTATATATGTTGGAACCCACCTGGAAACTAGAACCGGGGCAGCACTTGTCCCAATTGACCGGAATATCAAATTCCAGTTCCAGCTGTATAGAGTAGCAAGTTTTGAAAAGACCTATAGCTCAGGTTGAGGTTCTGGATGTAGGTTTGCTCACTGAGCTGGAAGGTTCATTTCCAGATGTTTCATCACCCTACTAGATAACATCTTCAGTGAGTATCCAGGTGAAGCATTGCTGATAATTCCTGCTTTCTGTTTATATGTTTGGGTTTCTTTGAGTTGGTCATTTCCTGTGGTGATGTCATTTCATGTTCTTTTTCTCAGGGAGCGGTAGATGAAGTCTATCTGTTTGTTGTTAGAGGTCCAGTTGGAATGCCATGCTTCTAGGCATTCTCGTGCATGTCTCTGTTTGGCTTGTCCTAGGATGGATGTATTGTCCCAGTAAGAGTGGTGTTCTTCCTTATCTGTATGTAGGGACAACACATCCATCCTAGGGTAAGCCAAACAGAGACGCACGAGTATTCCTAGAAGCATGGCATTCCAACCGGAACTCTATCAACAAACACGTCGAGTCAGATCCCATCTACCGCCCCCTGAGAAAAAAGAACAGGAAGTGACATCACCACAGGAAATGACATCACCAACCCAAAGAAACCCAAACATATAAACAGAAAGCAAGAATTATCTGCAATGCTTCACCGGAGGCCCTCTGAAGATGCTACCTAGTAGGGTGACAAAATGTCTGGAACTGAACCCTCCAACTCAGTGAACAAACCTGTAGCCAGTAAAGAGTAGCATTCTAACAAACTAGACCTGTCGTTTTCATTGTCCATTGAAAGTTCTCTATTATTGAAACTACCACATACTGCTGTTTTGAAAGGCAATGATGACTAAAGACAGAATCAAATCTTAAATATAATATTAGCTCCTCCAGAAAATAGATGGCTGAACAGCGTTTTCAGTCCTCACAGCTGTCCACCATTCTAGATCATGGCTGATCATTGACCTCTGCACCGTTCGACCATGCTTTCCCTTGATGTCATTCATGTCTAGGAATCTGTCATTTTCTGTCTTGAATGCACTCCGTGACTGAGCTAGCGCAGTCTGCTAAAGTAAAGAATTCAGAAGGCTCTCTACCTTATGAGTGAAGAAATTCACTTTTCTTTCAGTCTGAAATGATTTGCCCAAACCGGAGACTGTTTTTAGGCAGCAAACCACCACCATCACCACCCTTGTCCTGTTTGCACCTATCATTTACAATATAGTCCTTTGCAAATTGCGTAAGTTTCAATTGGATCATCTGTCATTCTTCGAAACTGTAGGAAGTACAGATCTAACCTCCTTGATAACTCCTCATAGGACGTTGCTGCCATCCAAGGAATTGGCTAGGTGATCCTCTGCTGCTCTCTCTATATGTAGATTATATTCTTCATTGGGTATGGACCCAAATTTCATGCAGCATTCCAGGCACAGTCTTGCAAGGTTCTGTAAGTGTCTGGAAGACATTTTCGTTCCTGTCAAACGAAATCTCAAATCTACTTGTAGGAAGTGTCATATTATTTGCCTTTCTAATTGCTTGATACATCTGCATGTTAGCTTTCAGTGACATCTAAACAAGGATACTCTAGTTCCTCTGGACATTAATAATTCCCAATTTCTCACCCATTTGAGGAATATTCTGTGCCTCTGTTCTGTGGTGTAAGGTGTTTTTTTTATAATATGTCATTTGTTTTAGCTTTTAAACTAATGACATGAATGTTTTGGTCTGTTTCTGTGAGGGGTATTAATGATTAGCTTTATCAGTATTTCTGGAGCCATAATTTTAACAAAAAAATCTAAGAGAATATCTCTGAAGTGATATTGGGGATTTGAGAGTTTTATGACTGGTGGAGTAAATCATTGAAAAACATTAGCTTACTTTCAGTTTGGAAGAGTGAGGAATTGCTTCTATTTTGCTCAGAGAATAAAATCCGCTAGCTTGGAAGTTGTTTAGTTTCGGTTTGCGGAAGTCCTTGTTGAAGTTAGATCTAATTAAAGGATAGAGTATATGTATAATTTAATGTTTAAATCATTTGTGTAATGTTTAAGTGATATTAAGTTGAATACAAAAGTCTCTGCCATGACATGCTGTCAATACTGTGGTGTAAAACAAAATATTGCATACCATACAGGAGAGATTTTAAAAGTTTTCCCATATAATGAGCCCTGTACCTTGAGATAAATCTTACTTCAATCCAGCCTAACAAAAACTGTTTACGATTCCACAAGGATCGTCTTGTTTGTATGTGATACAATCCAACAGTTCCTGCTCAAACTGGTAATGGTATAACAACTACAAACATTCAAGTAGCTTGCCAACAAGTTGAAATTACAACCTGGTAATCCAACAACTCAATTCTCTTCCTATATATTAGCAGAAGATTGTTATGTAACGTAGGTTTCAAGCTGTGATGAGTTGCTAAACCTTTCATCTGTGTTGTACTATTTGCTGCTCAGTTATGCTAATATGAACAAGGAGCAAGAGTAGGCCACTTGGCCCTTCAAGCCTGCTCAACCATTCAATAAGGTCATGACTGATCTGGTTTCAACCTCAATTCTGTTGCGATACATCTTACAGTTCTAATGTGTTAAACTGTTTTAGTACCATGAAGTTTGGCTTACTTTACGAAAAAAAAGACTTGTTTCTGCCAGCTGCTGTCATTTAGTTTGTGATGCAAACAGCTAATAATTTCTAGCCAATGCTGGAGAAACTGCCAAACTCTCTCAGATCCACAGGGACTCACTCAGATATGCAAGAGCTATATAAAGTATATTACTAAATCATATTGGGGGGTAATATTTAATTCAAATAATTTGAATTCATGTAAATTAAATCATTGAAGCACCTTCTTCATTCATATCTGGATCTACTTTGACCTTGAAACACAAGGGCAAGTTATTTCTGTGCCAACCATGGGTGAAAATGTTATGTGACATAAACAAGAATGACTCTTTAGGAAAACATTCAAAAATAGTATTACTAAGAGAAGTTCTGAAGAAGAGTACAATTTCCAGTTCTGGTTCCCCTGCCAAAGGAAGGATGGTAATTAAATTGGAGACGGTTCAGGAAAGGTTTACCAGGATGTTGTTGGGACTGGAAGGTTTGAATTACAAGGAGAGGCTGGATAGGCTTGGACTTTTTCTCCCTGCAGCATTGGATTTTGAAGGATACCCATACTGAGGTGTATAAAACCACAAGGGACATAAATAAGGTGAATAGCAAAGGTTTTTTCCCTAGGGTTGAGAGTTCAAAGGTAGGGGCATATTTTTAAGATAAGAGGAGAAATATTTAAAGGGAACCTGAGGGGCAGCGTTTTCACACAAGAAGGTTGTTCATATTTGGAATGAACTGCCAGAGGGAAATGGTAGATGCAGGTACAGTTACGACATTTAAAAGATATTTGGACAGTACATGGATAGGAAAGGTTTAGAGGGATATGGGGGCAAACATAGGCAAGTGGGACTAGTTTAGTTTGGGAAAATTGGTTGGCATGGATGAGTTGGACTGAAGGGTCTGTTTCCACGCTGTATGCCTCTATGATCCTAGAATCATACAGGATTCAAAACATAAACTTTGTTTCTGTCTCCACAGATACTGCAGACTCCTGGGTTTCTCCAGCACTTCCTTTTCTTTGTATAAGGGATGTTACCATTTTATTTATGTTAGCGCAAAGAGATTAATTGTGCCCTTTTCCCTGTCATGCTATGATACCTTCTTATATGCCGTGTGTACCTGTGAAGAATAATGTGTTCCTGAGATCCATAGATTTTGTCAGAAAAATAATGTACTTGTTTATTTTGTTTCTGTTGTGGATTTGGTAGTCAGAACTTAAGTAATTTGGAGACATAAGTTTGTAAAATCAAACTAAAATAGATTAACATTTTGTTTTTAACAGATGTGAGAGTTGTGTGGAACTTCTGTTCGTAAGAGGTTCTGGAAACTGTCAGGAGTGTGGCACAGCACTACGAAGAAACAATTTCAGAGTACAACTCTTTGAGGATCCTACAGTGGACAAGGAGGTAGAGATTCGAAAGAAAGTATTAAAAATGTAAGCATTTTAGTTTGCTTTTGTTAGGCAATTGTGGGGATAATTATGTGACCGGTGATAGAATTATAGCACAAAGATGTACTATTTGACTTAACTAGTGCAAGCCAGTATTTATAATCTACCCAAGCCTCCCTCCACTCATAATTATGTCTTTCCATGCTGCTCCCATGTTCTTCTATTCATTTTTACCAATATATGTATCAAAGCATCCTTTAACAATCTGTTTCAACCATTTCATGAGGCACTGAGTTCTATATTGTCAACATCGCATTTAAAACAATTGAAACTAAAGTGCAGTTTAACTGAAACTTAACATTACTTTCTTGCCTTCATATTCTGTTGTTTGTATGAATGTTGTTTGTATTCTTTTATGGCCGTAACAGCTTGTATTGCTACTTTTAGTGACTTTATGCTTCTGTGCACCCAAATTCTTTTGTTCCTATGAGCTCCATTTTTCATCCTGTAAGAAATATTCCAGCGAACAAAATGAACTGCCTCAAACTTCATTGAATTGCAGTGACCACTCTTTATTTGCACAATCTAGAAGGCAGTTTTTAGTGCAGGCTCCAATATTACTAGCTATTATCATAAATCTAGTTTCAAATCTTAAGCTGATTGACAAAAGATTTAGAGGTGACATGAGGAAATGTTACTCTACAAAGCAAAATGTTATGAAACTGGATTACCTGATCGTGAAAGTGGATTTTGTAGTCACACGGTAAAGAGTCTTTTTCTATTTAAGTAGTTATCAAGTTTATGAGGACAGAGCAAGTGAATGGCATCTAGTATTTGTACACTCCTATGATTCTATGAAAGTTTTCATAGCATGACACCAATTCCTTGGTTCAGACTAATTTGGTACATTCTGTAATACTAAATGGTAATAGCCCCAACAATGAACCCTGCAGGAGGACAGAGTTTCTCATTCTTGCCAGTCTGACTAACATTCATTAACTCTTATGCTCAAGTTTCTGTTTTGGAAATTATTCTCTGCTTTGTCATGAATCTAAAAATAAAATACTGCAGATGCTAGAAATCTGAAACAAACATGGGGAATGCTGCAGAAACTCAGCAGGTGTCACAGTATCTGTGAGGAGAGGAACAGAGATAATGCTTTGAATCACATATGACTCCTCTTCAAATCTGAAACTCAGAATGTTAACTCTGCTGAGTGTCTCCAGCATTGTCTGTATTTGTTTGTTGTGAATTTCTTTCATGGAACTCTATTATAGAGTCATAGAGATGTACAGCATGGAAACAGACCCTTTGGTCCAACCTGTCCATGCTGACCAGATATCCCAACCCAATCTAGTCCCACCTGCCAGCACCTGGCCCATATGCCTCCAAATCCTTCCTATTCATATATCCACCACATCCTCTGGCAGCTCATTCCATAAACGTACCACCCTCTGCTTGAAAAAGTTGCCCCTTAGGTCTCTTTTATATCTTTCCCCTCTCACCCTAAACCTATGCCCTCTAGTTCTGGACTCCCCGACCCCAGGAAAAAGTTTTGTCTATTTATCCTATCAATGCTCCTCATAATTTTGTAAACCTCTATAAGGTCTCCCCTCAGCTGCCAACGCTCCAGGGAAAACAACCCCAGCCTGTTCAGCCTTTCCCTGTAGCTCAGATCCTCCAACCCTGGCAACATCTTTGTAAATCTTTTCTGAACCCTTTCAAGTTTCACAATATCTTTCCGATAGGAAGGAGACCAGAATTGCATGCAATATTCCAACAGTGGCCTAACCAATGTCCTGTACAGCCGTAACATGACCTCCCAACTCCTGTACTCAATACTCTGACCAATGAAGGAAAGCATACCAAACGCCGCCTTCACTATCCTATCTACCTGTGACTTCACTTTCAAGGAACGTAAAAGCCCATAAAGATTCCATTTCCTCCACTACCCAGGTCTGTACTTCCTTTCATCCTTAAACGATTAAATAATGTTAATTAAACTGAATTTCGTTACCATATTCTCTCTTTCTGCATGTTTCTTTACTTTTTCTTTTTATAAGAAGTCCAGCATCTTTCCAAATCAGGCTAACTGATTTGTATTTCTCTGGTTTAAAAAAAACAAAAAAACTGTGGATGCTGTAAATCAGAAGCAAAAACAGAAATTGTTGGGAAAACTCAGCAGACCTGGCAGCATCTATGAAGACAAATCAGCGTGAATGTTTTGGGTCCATTGTTCCTTCCACAGAAGCACTGGACCCAATGTTAAATCTGATTTAATTTCACAGATGCTGCCAAACCTGCTGAGCTTTTCCAGCAAGTTCTGTATTTCTTTGAAGTTAGGCATTTATTTTCTCTGTTCTCTTGCAATGTTCTAGATTAGATTACCTACAGTGTAGAAACAGGCCCTTCGGCCCAACAAGTCCACACCGACCCGCCGAAGCGCAACCCACCCATACCCCTACACTTACCCCTTCACCTAACACTACGGGCAATTTAGCACAGCCAATTCACCTAACCTGCACATCTTTGGACTGTGGGAGGAAACCGGAGCACCCGGAGGAAACCCACGCAGACACTGGGAGAATGTGCAAACTCCGCACAGTCAGTTGCCTGAGGCAGGAATTGAACCCGGGTCTCTGGAGCTGTGAGGCAGCAGTGCTTGCCACTGTGCCGCATATTCTGTTGAATGGTCCTCTACCTAAATTATCAATTTATCTAGTTTCTCTGTGAGACACTGATAACTTGCTCAGTCTTTCCAGCAGTTTCAATTTTTAATAAGATTTTGGTTGGTCAGAATCTGTTTTGATGTTTGGGAAATTGTTCAGAATGCTGAATATCACTATCCAATTGGTGGTATTGATCCATCACTCATAAACATAATTGATTAGTAAGAAAGGGAATTAATATGTGCATTTATTTCGATTTGTTTTTAAACACATCAAAGTTTTAATTAGAGATAGAAGAAACATGAAATCTATACCATTTAAGTGCCAGTCTGCCTCACTAATTTGCATACTTGCCATTGAGCCAACAGCGTGAGATTTTCAGTCCTGGTTCAGAGCTACTTTTAGGTCATATGTTAGTACTCAGAGGTGGATGTATTGTTGGGTTTCCTTCTTTGTATGAGATGTTAAATCTGTGGCCCAACTGGCTATTGGACATTTAAGACATTATTTAAATAAGAGCTTTCCTGGTGCCCTAACTGTCACTTATTCATCAGGTTACACCATAAATTAAAAATTAATTTGTTTTAATCATATTTCTGTTTGAGAATCTTGCTGAGGACAAATTCACTGCTACATTTGCCAACATAAATGTTGACTGTATCCTTATATAATTAATTCTTAGGTTTGGGAACTGTTCCATCAAATTGAAAGTTGGCAAATGTTTTTCAAGAAAGGAGGGACAATAAAACAAGTAGGAACTACAAGTCAGTCATGTTGAAAGTGTGGAATTTAATATCAAGGAAGTCTTAATAAGCACTTCAAACATAGTATAATTAAAACAAGTCAACATGGTTTTACAAACAAAAAAATTCAAAGAACTGTAGATGCTAGAAATCGGAAACAAAACAGAAGTTGCTGGAAGAACTCAAAGATTTGACAGCATCTGTGGAGAAAAGGCAGAATGAAAGTTTTGGATCCAGTAACCCTTATTCAGAATTAATTGTAACTGGGAAATGGATTGGTATACATACATTTCTTTGTCTGCCTAAAAAATACCTCAAAAAAAGGAGCAGCTCTTAAAGCCAGAAATTTTTCCCGTCCTCCATCTTGGATTACCCATTGTGTTTTTCTCTCTCTCTCTCTTTCTCTGGGCTCTAGGCTCTATCTCCACCAATTGTTCCCCTCAACTACCCTTCTTTGGTATATATGCCAATACGTTTCCAACTAAAATCAGTTCTAAAGAAACATTACTTGACCAGAAATGTTAATTCTGCTTTCTCTCAAGAAATGTTGCCAGTTAGACAATAGACAATAGGTGCAGGAGTAGGCCATTCTGCCCTCCAAGCCTGCACCACCATTCAATATGATCAAGGCTGATCAACCTTAATCAGTATTCTGTTCCTGCCTTATCTCCATAACCCTTGATTCCACAATCCTTGAGAGCTCTATCCAACTCTTTCTGAAATGAATCCAGATACTTGGCCTGCACTGCCCTCTGGGGCAGAGCATTCCGCACAGCCACTACTCTCTGGGTGAAGAAGTTTCTCCTTATCTCTGTCCTAAATCATCTACCCCGTATCTTTAAGCTGCGTCCTCTGGTTCACCCATCAGCAGAAACATATTTCCTGCCTCCAGAATGTCCAATCCTTTAATAATCTTATATGTCTCAATCATATCCCCTCTCAGTCTTCTAAACTCAAGGGTATACAAGCCCAGTCGCTCCAGTCTTTCAGTGTAAGGTAATCCCGCCATTCCAAGAATTGACCTCGTGAACCTACACTGCACTTCCTCAATAGCCAGAATGTCTTTTCTCGAATTTGGAGACCAGACCTGCACACAGTACTCCAGGTGTGGCCTCACCAGGGCCCTGTACAGCTGCAGAAGAACCTCTTTGCTTCTATACTCAATCCCTCTTGTTATGAAGGCCAGCATGCTATTAGCTTTCTTCACTACCTGCATGCTTACCTTCATTGACTGGTATACAAGAACACCCAGATCTCTTTGTACTGCTCCTTTATCTAAATTGATCCATTTAGGTAGTAATCTGCCTTCCTGTTCTTGCCACCAAAGTGGAGAATCATACATTTATCCACATTAAACTGCATCTGCCATGCATCTGACCACTCACCTAACTTGTCCAGGTCACCCTGTAATCTCCTAACATCCTCCTCACATTTCGCCCTGCCACCCAGCTTAGTATCATCAGCAAATTTGCTAATGTTATTACTAATACCATCAAATATATTGTAAAAAGCTGCGGTCCCAGAACCGATCTCTGCGGTACCCCACTGGTCACTGCTTGCCATTCCGAAATGGAGCCGTTTATCACTACTCTTTGTTTCCTATCAGCCAACCAACTTTCAATCCAAGTTCGTACTTTGCCCCCAATACCATGCACCCTAATTTTGCTCACTAACCTCCTATGTGGGACTTTATCAAAAGCTTTCTGAAAGTCCAGATACACTACATCTACTGGATCTCCCTCGTCCATCTTCAGAGTTACATCCTCAAAACATTCCAGAAGATTAGTCAAGCATGATTTCCCCTTCATAAATCAGTGCTGATTCTGACCTATCCTGTTCCTACTATCCAGATGTGTCGTAATTTCATCCTTTATAATAGACTCCAGCATCTTTCCCACCACTGAAGTCAGACTAATGGTCTATAATTTCCCACTTTCTCTCTCCCACCTTTCTTAAAAAGTGGTATAACATTAGCTACCCTCCAGTCCGCAGGCACTGATCCCCAATCTATCGAACTCTGGATAATAATCACCAACGCATCCATGATTCCCTGGAATGTAGACCATCAGGCCCCGGGGACTTATCAACCTTCAGACCTAACAGTCTCTCCAACACCAATTCCTGACAAATAAAAATTCCCTTCAGTACAGGTCCTTCAGCCACTGTTACCTCAGGGAGATTGCTTGTGTCTTCCCCAGTGAACAAAGATCTGAAGTACCAATTCAATTCTTCTGCCATTTCTTTGTTCCCCATAATATATTCCCCTGTTTCTGTCTTCAAGGGCCCAATTTTAGTCTTAACCATTTTTTTGCCTTTCACATACCTAAAAAAGCTTTTACTATCCTCCTTTATATTTTTGGCCAGTTTACCTTTGTACCTCATTTTTTCTCTGCGTATTTCCTTCTTAGTAATCCTCTGTTGTTCTTTAAAAGCTTCCCAGTCCCCCATTTTCTCACTTATCTGTGCTATGTTATACTTTTTTTCTTTTAACTTTATATGTTTCTTAACTTCCCTTGTCAGCCATGTCCATCCTCCTAGGATCTTTCTTCCTTTTTGGAATGAACTGATCCTGCAACTTCTGCATTATACACAGAAACATCCGCCATTGTTCCTCCACTGTCATCCCTGCTAAAGTATTGCACCATTGAACTTTGGCCAGCTCCTCCCTCATAGCTCCATAGTTCCCTTTATTCAACTGAAAAATTGTCACTTCTGATTGTACCCTCTCCCTCTCAAATTGCTGATTGAAGCTTATTGTATTATTGTCACTACTTCCCAATGGCTCCTTCACTTCGAGGTCCCTGATCAATTCTGGTTCGTTGCACAATACTAGATCCAGAATTGCCTTCTCCCTGGTAGGCTCCAGCACCAGCTGTTCTAAGAATCCATCTCAGAGGCACTCCACAAATCTCTTTCTTGAGGTCCAATACCATCCTGATCTCCCAGTCAACCTGCATGTTGAAATCCCCCATAACAACTGTAGTAACATCTTTGCGACAGGCCAATTTCAGCTTCTGATTTAACTTACATCGAACATCCAGACTACTGTTTGGGGGCCTGTAGATAACTCCCAGGAGGGTCTTTTTACCCTTAGTATTTCTCAGCTCTATCCACACTGACTCCAAATCCCCTGATTCTAGGTTCCCCCATGCAAGGGACTGAATATCATCCCTTACCAATATGGCCACCCCACCCCCTCTGCCCGTCAGTCTGTCCTTACAATAGCACGTGTAGCCTTGAATTTTCATTCCCCAGGCCCTGTCCACTTGAAACCACGTCTCAGTTATCCCCACAATATTGTATCTGCCAAATTCCAAAAAAGCTCATCCATCTTATTTCTAATGCTTTGTGCATTCATGTATAGTATTTTTAATTTGTTACTGCCCTCATCCTTCCCATCAACTCCTATCTGAGTTTTCTGCCTTATTGTTACTGTTGTCTTTCTTGACTTGCCTTGTTCTAACTTTCCCTCCAATTTCCTTCTTAAACATCCAGTTTGTTCCCTCCCCATAGCTGTGTTGCAGTAGCAAACCTGCCTGCCAGAATGCTGGTCCTTAATCTATTAAGGGGCAAACCGTCTCTCATGTAAAATTTATGCTTACCACAAAAAATACCCCAGTGATCCAAGAATTTAAATACTTGCTTCCTGCACCAGTTCCCTAGCCACACGTTCACGTCCATTATCTCCCTGTTTCTGGCCTCACCAGCCTGAGGAACTGGAAGCAAACCGGAGATAGCCACCTTGGACATCCTGCTTTTCAGCCTTCTTCCTAATTCTCCTAAGTCCCGCTGTAGTATGTTCCTTCTCTTTTGTCCGACATCATTTGTGCCGACATGTACCACCACCTCTGGCTCTTCACCTTCGTCCTTGAGGATTTCCTCCACTCTGTCTGTGATGTCTTTAACCCTGGCACCAGGAAGGCAACACACCATCCTTAAGTCCCGTCTGCTGCCACAAAAACCCTGGTCAGTTCCTCTCACTATGGAGTCCCCTATTACCACGGGTCTGTGCGATGTCCAACTCTTCCACTCTGTCTCCACGCCGACTTTTGATTGACAGACCTGGCCGCCTCGCGGACTGGCAGTGTCATCTGTCTCTACTGTTTCCAAAAGATTCAACTTGTTCCTGACAGGTACTTCCCCCAGGGTCTCTTGCACCTGTCTCCTCTCTGCCTTCCTCATCGTCTGCTCTCTTCTGGTACGATTGGTGTAATAACCTTGCTGAAGGTCTTGTCTGGAAAGGTCTCGTTCTCTCGGATGAGCCTAAGGTCCTCGAGTTCTTTCATTAGTGCTGCATTATGCTCAGTCAGTAGCTGAACGTGCACACACTTTCCACACTTACACGAGCCAGACCAGAGTCGTTGACCTCCCACATCAAGCACGTAGCACACTGAACTAGCTTGGCAGTCATCTCTTCACCCTCTTCAACTGTGGCGTAATTACTTCACTCAACCTCCTTGTCAAAGATTCCTGAACTAAAGGCTCACTCGTCAAACCACAGGAGCTTCCTTGGACCCTCTTTTTGGGGCAAGTCTGTGGACTTTTAATTTGGGTTAGAGGAGGAGGGAGGGAGGCCCTACTTTGTGGGACCTGGGGCCTAGAACACATCCACTCAAATAACAATCACTTACTCTCCCGACCGGCTTTGCGCTCTGCCTTCACTTCCGCTCAGCTCCTGCTGCTCTCTGGTGCAAAAAAGTTTTTCCTGAAATTTTGTTTAAGGATGAAAGGAAGTACAGACCTGGGTAGTGCTGGGAATACAGTCTTTACGGGCTTTTAAGAGCCTTTAATAAAGTTCCATGAAAGCAATTTTTGTTTACAAATAAAAATGTTTTACAACAGGGATTGTAACTAGTAGGGTAAATAAAGGGCCACCTTTAGCAATGTGGTATTCTTGGATTTTCAAACAACATTTAAATAGAGTCACACAAAAATTTCTTCAGCAAGAGAAGGGCTCATTTAGGTGGAGGTAATCTATTAAAATGGATAGAGGCTTGACTATTGGATGGGAAACAGACAGTGAACATATAAGAGTCATTTCAAGTTGGCTGGTTGTGACTAATTTAGTGCTGTATGAATCAGTGCTGGAGTCTTGGCTTTTTGCAAGCTATTAATGACTTGCTTGAAGAAACAGAGAGTAATGTACCTAAATTTGCTGATGGTAGAAAGCTAGGCAGAAAGATAGCTGCGGAGAGCATACAAACTGTAAATAGATATATCTAGGTTAAGTAAATAGAGTCATACAGCATGGAAACAGACCCTTCGGTCACCAGTCCACGCTGACTATGTGTCCAAACTAAACAAGTCCCACTTGTCTGTTTATGATCCACATCCCTCCAAACAGTTCCTACTCATGTACTTATGCAAATACTTTTTAAGTGTCATAACTATACCTGCATTCACCACTTCCTTTGGTACTTCATTCCACGCATGAGCCACTGTCTATATAAAAATAGTTGCCTCATGTCCTTTTTAAAACTTTTTCCATCACCTTAAAAATATGCCCCTTACTTTTGAACTCCCCCATTCTCGAGAAAAGACCCTTGCTATCCTCCTTATCAATGCTCCTCATGATTTTGCAAATCTCTTTTAAGGTCACTGCTCAAACTCCTCTTCATTCAAACATCTCTGGAACACATGCACCAAACAGCCCCACCACCCTGTGGTTGAACATTTGAACTCCTCTTCCCACTCTGTCAAGGGCATGCGAGTCCTGGGCCGCCTTTACAACCAAATCCTAGCCAGCCTAGGTCTGGAGGAAGAATACCTCATCTCAAGCATAAGGACCTTCCAAACACACTGCATGAATGTAGATTTCACTGTTTCCTCATCTTCCCTCCCCTCACCTTATCCCAAATCAAAGCCTCCAACTTAGTACTGCCCTAACTGTCCATCTTGCTTCCCACTTATCCGCTCCACCCTCTGCTCTGACCTATTACCATCACCTCCCACTTTCATCTACCTATTGCCTTCCAAGCTACCTTCCCCACAACCCCACTCCCCTCCTATTTATCTCTCAGTTCCCTTAGGCCCCCAAACCACCTCCCCCCACACACACATTCCTGATCAAGGGCTTATGACCGAAAAGTCAACTCTCCTGTTCTTCAGAGGCTGCCTGACCTGCTGTGCTTTACCAGTGCCACACTTTGTGACTTTAGTGAATACCAACCCATTTAAACCAACCTCTCCTCATAGAACAGTTGTACTATCACAGGTATAGATCTAGTGATCTTCTGTTGCACTCCCTCAATGGCAGGTATAGGTAGACAGATCAAAACTTGATTCAATACAGGAAAAAGAAATCTTGCTACAGAGCTTTGCTGAGACTGCATCTGGAATACTGTGTTTGGTCTTCATATTTAAGGAACAATATACTTGCATTGGCGGTGGCACAGCAAATGTTCACTGACTTGGTCCCTGGATGAGGAAGTCGTCCTATGATGAGAGGTTGAGTAAATTTTTATTTATGTTTGTGGAATATAGAGTCACTGACTGGCCAGCATTTATTGTCCATTGCTAGTTGCCTGTGAGAAGGTGGTGGTGAACTGCCTTCTTGAACTGTTGTAGTCCAGCTGCTGTGGGTTGACCCACAACGCCATTAGGGAGGGAATTCCAGGATTTTGACCCAGAGACTGAAGGAACTGTGATATATTTTCAAGTCAGCATGGTGAATGGCTTGGAGGGAAACTCAAAGGTGGTGGTGTTCCCGTGCACCTGCTACCTTTGTCCCTGTAGATGGAAGTGGTCATGGATTTGGAAGGTGCTGTCTGAGGACCTTTGGTGAATTTTTGCAATACATCTTGTAGAAAGCACACATTGCTGCAACTGAGCATTGATGGTGGAGAGAGTGGATGTTTGTGGACGTAGTGCCAATCGAGTGTGCTGCTTTGTCCTGGATGGTGTCAAGCTTCTTGAGGACTGCTGGAGTTGCACCCATCCACGCAAGTGGGGTGTATTCCATCACACTCCTAACTTGCACCTTGTAGGATGGTGGACAGGATTTGGGGGGGTCAGGAGAGGAGTTATTCACTGCAGTATTCCTAGCCTCTGTCTTACTTTTGCAGCCACTGTGTTTATGTGGCGAATCCAGTTGAGTTTCTGGTAAATGGCAATGCCCAGAATGCTAATGGTAGGGGATTCGATGATGAAAACACCATTGAATGTCAAGGAGCAGTAGTTAGATTGTCTCTTATTGGTAATTGTCATTACCTGGCAAATGTGTGGCATGAATGTTACTTGCCACTAGTCAGCCCAAGCCTGGATAATATCCAGATCTTGTTGCATTGGAACATAGACTTCTTCACTACCTGAGGAGATGTGAGCAGTGCTGAACATTATGCAATCATTGGTGAACATTCCCATTTTCTGATCTTATGTTGGAGGTAAGGTCATTGATGATGCAGCTCTAGATGGTTGGATCTAGGTTACTACCCTGAGGAACTCATGCAGAAATATCTTGGAGCTGAGGTGACTGACTTTCAACAATCACAACCATCTTCCTATGTATCAGGTATGACTCCAACCAGTGGAGGGTTTGCTCTCTGCTACCCATTGATTCCAGTTTTGCTAGGGCTCCTTGATGCCACACTCAGTCGAATGCAACCTTGAAATCAAGGGCTGTCACTTTCACCGCACTTCATCTGACTATAATATGTAAGGGGGTTGAAAAGGTAGATGCTGAGAGATTATTTCTGTCAGGGAATCAAACATACAGATATAGTCTCTGTGTAAGAGGCTAATTCTTTAGAATTACAGTGAGGAGAAATGACTTCCCACATGGTTTTGATTTCTGGAAATCTTTAGAGAGTTTGGATGCTGTATCATTGGTTAAACTTAAGAGATAAAACACATTTTTGATTTCCTGGTGAATCTAACCCTGGGATATGGGGAGCATGTGAGAAAGTGGAGTTGAAATTCCAGGTCACCCATAATTGCATTGAATGCTGGAGCAGGTTTAATGGTCCAAATAGTTGATCCCTTTTCTATTCTTATATCCCTCCTGTTCACATTGGGCATTTTGGGCATAAAGGAAATATGTATCTCTTAATACTGAGTAAGAATGGTTGCATGTATTCCAAGAATTAAACATGCAGGTAAGTAGGTTTGTTAAAAATTAAAGAGTCTTTTAACATCAGTGGGAAGAATGTTTCCATTTGAAGAGTAGAACTTAAAATTTAACCTTAATAGTTAACCAAGCCAAATTAAATACAGTAGCATCTTCCACCTACAAAATTACACATGCAATTGAAATGGATGACTATGTGTTGCAACATCTATATCCTTTCCTATCACTGGCTGTAAAAGGTTGGTTTTCAAGGGTAGTGCATTATATTGTGAAGTATTTACATTGTCTTTTTAACTGCTTCTTGTTTATCAGACCTACAGTTATGCAATATATAGCTGTAATGTAACTTTTTCTCTTTTCATTTCTCTATTCTGTACCTAGGTACCTTTGTAACTAAGATGGCGCTGCAAGTAGCGGCATTCAACTTTTCATTGTACTCATTTGACAATAAAGCTAATTGAATTCAGTGTAGAATATAAAGTGGAATATTTCAGTTTCTCCATGCTTTGTCTTTAGTAGGCTACAGATAAACTAGTTTTGAAGATGTCCGGTTTTGGGAGCACAACATGCAAGAGATTTTTTTTTATATAAAAAAATCTTTCAGTTTTGAAACTGGTTTGTTGTGGATTTGACCTATAGTTATCGATACTTGACTAGAATTTATCTTCAAACGAGAATTCAACTGTTGGGTTATAGGGCTATCTTCACTCATATTGACCTTATGGAATCTTTGAATTCTTTCACAGTTTCAAAACTGAAGGCCAGGAAGTGTTGACTGTCGCAATGCTTATGTTAATCTGGTTTAGGATATGTTGATGCTACAACTGTAACATTGCAGTTAAGAAAAATTGCAGTGTGTCTTGATTTTGGTTATGGTGTGAATGCAGTATAAATTTGGGCAACCAGGTGAAGATATTTAAGAATTTTGAGAAGATTTGTAGCTCAGGTTGAGGTCAACAACATTGGACAAACAGGCAAAAAACTAGCCACCAGGATACATGAACATCAACTAGCCACAAAACAACATGACCCTCTCTCACTAGTATCCATACATACAGATAAGGAAGGACACCACTTCGACTGGACAACACATTCATCTTAGGACGAGCCAAACAGAGACACACACAGGAATTCCTCAAAGCATGGCATTCCAACCTGAACTCTATCAGCAAATACATTGAGTTAGACCCCAGTTACCACCCCCTGAGAAAAAGAACAGGAAATGACATCACCACAGGAAATAACGTCACCAACTTAAAGAAACGCAAACATATACAGGAATCATGTACACTGCTTCGCCTGAGACCCACTGAAGATGTTACCTAGTAGGCAATGAAACGTCTGGAAATGGACCTTAACGAGCAAACCTACATTCAGATTTAAGAATCTTGAAAATCTTGTATTTCTCGATTTGGAGCAGATAAACTTAGTGTCAATGTAAATTAGAAATCATTTCATACTAGAACTAACGTTCATTTTAAATACATCCTTAAAAGTTGACTGTGGTGGCACTTATTTATTTGCCTCACATACTTGCAACATTCCTCATTACAAAAGATGTTTCGGCACTCTATACCAGCATCCCCTATGACAATGAGATCACTGCAGCAGACCCAGCACTCAATACCAACAACTGCCAATCTCCAGGCACCATCCTTCAACTCATTCACTTCATCCTTGACCACAACGTCTTCACCTTTGACAACCAGTTCTTCATCCAAATGCACAAAAAAGCCATGGGGACCAAATTTGCACCCTAATATGCCAACATTTTCATGCACTAATTGGAACAACACTTCTTTGCAGCATAGGACCTCAGACCAACACTATACACCAAATACATTGACACTTTCTTCCTCTGGACCCATGGCAAGGAGGCACTGAAACAATTACACAGTGACATTAACAAGTTTCATCAAACCATCAGACTTACCATGGACTACTCTTTGGAATCAGTCTCATGCTTGGACACACGCATCTTCATCAAGAACGGGCACCTCATTACCTCTGTCTACCACAAGTCCACAGATAACCTCACGATACTGCGCTTCTCTAGCTCTCCCCTTCAACATATTAAAACAGTCATCCCCTACGGACAAACCCTACGCATATACAGGATCTGTTCAAATGAGGGGGAACGCGATGGACACTGTCATAAGAATGGGATATGATGCTCGACTCACCAGTTCCAACATGCCATAGTGAGAAACTGTAATGAACTCCTCAGGAGATAGGCACAGGATATGACTGTTAGGGTACCCTTTGTCATCCAGTACTTTTTGGGAGCGGAGAAACTACGCCATGCATTGTAGGCTGCAAAGAACATTATCAATGAGGATGATCACCTTCCAAGATCTTCTCTATGCCTCCTCTTCTTGTCTTTAAACCACCAAATCTTAGACAGGCCATTGTTTGCAGCAAACTGGCCATCCTTTAGGACAACATTGACCACAACACTATACAATCCTGCCATGGCAACCACTGCAAGATGTGTCAGAGTGTTGACATTGATACTGCCATTACACGTGGGGACACCACTCACCACGTGTGAGACAGGTACTCATCTGACTTGGCCAACATTGTCTATCTCATACGCTACAGGCAAGGCTGCCCTGAGGCATGATGGCAGGACACCGCACAACAATAGCCAGACAGAGATGTTCTCTCCCAGTGGGGAACACTTCAACAGTCAAGGACATTCGGCCTCAGACATGTGTCCTGAAGTCTGCCTTGGAGGACAAGTAACAACGCAGAGCAGAAGTTGATAGTCAAGTTTGATACCCATTAGAATGGCCTCAACCAGGATCTTGGGTTCATGTCGTACCGCAGGTGACCTCACTATACTAAACACTACTCTCTCTCGCACTTTCTTGCTCTCGTGTGCTCTCTCTCACTCTCTCTCTCCCCCCCACTTCACTCTCTGCCCCATTCCCCCCCCCCCCAGTCTCTCTGTCTCTCTCTCTCTCTTTCCCTCTCCTCCACACAGACATGCATGCACACATACATATAAGTCCTATGAGGTGAATTTGTATTTGCAAATACATTCTATTTTGGTCAACAAGCAAACAAACTGTAGGCAGTCAGTCCATCTGACGTTTTATAAATTCCTACTTTGAAATACAGCCTGTCTCACTCAAGGTTGGGATACAGACAGACTCTAACCTCACACTTTTAATGCATTGTGTCTGAGCTGAGATATCACCTTTTTCTCATACTGATAAAACCTTAAGTTACCTCAGAGCTGTGACTTGGAAAAAAAACTCTGGATTTACGTATTAATTAATCAAAACCTGCATGCCCACTGTATTAAAATTTTCACAGCAACCTAGGTTTGTTCAATACATCTCATCAGTTGTATGATACTTAGATCTTTTACTGTAAATTCTCTGTCCTATGATTTTGCCCCATTAATTACCTGATGAAGGAGCAGTGCTCCGAAGGCTTGTACTTTCAAATAAACCTGTTCGTGTTGTGTGATTTTCAACTTTGTCACAATGTTGATCAACTGTTTTCAGAATGCTCCATCAGTGTGGGATTCCTTAAAGTCAAAGCAGGTACCTTCTTGAGTCCAGCTGTCTAGCATACATCAGTACCAGTCATGTTGGTGTGTAAAGAAAACCCTTTGGTAAACCTGGTACTTGAATAATTATTCATTAATTTTGATGAGGGGCACTCTCGTTCAGTTGCAGTGCACAAATTATATCCCGAAATAAGTTAATTTTACACAATGTGTAAAATTCAGTTATTTTGATTTAATTGGTATAAAGTCGTTTATAATGCTTACAATCAAAAATAATTTGCATGTTTAATCTGATCATAACCCTCTTTATGTTTCTTTTGGATATAAAGATACAACAAAAGAGAAGACGACTTTTGTACTTTGAAAGAATATAATGATTTTCTTGAAGAGGTTGAAGATATTGGTAAGTCTGAAATATGAAGAAAGTCTATGAAGCAAGACACAAATATTTAATCAATTCAGCAATACATGTGTATCCAAAGACCGGGCTTAATAATTCCTGGAAATAGTCCAACATGATACTTCTAACAATTAATCAGAGACAAATATAATTGGATTATGTTGCCCAAATTAAACTGATACATTGTCATTTTTAAAATTGGAATCTCATCAATTCAGTTTTTGTGGAATTTACTGAAATATTTAACATTTTTAAATACATGAACTTGTGTTGATGAATGCAGTATAAGCAGCTTGCCCTATTTCTTCTTTATTATCCCAACTGTTTTACTCAAAATACCAGTTGAAATAGAAATTTGCTTTGTGGGAAGATGCCTGGTTTTTTTGATCTCAATGCCTAGTCCACTTATGTTTTGTTTTTATCAGTAAGATATTGGATTCAGATGTAAAGAGTGAGGTCTGCAGATGCTGGAGATCAGAGCTGAAAATGTGTTGCTGGTTAAAGCGCAGCAGGTCAGGCAGCATCCAAGGAACAGGAAATTCGACGTTTCGGGCTAAAGCCCTTCTCTTTAGCCCGAAACGTTGAATTTCCTATTCCTTGGATGCTGCCTGACCTGCTGCGCTTTAACCAGCAACACATTTTCAGTATTGGATTCAGATGGTATAGTGGGAAGGATGTGAAATATGTCTTTCTGATGGGAAAACGTGCTGAAAACGTGTTGAAGATAATGGGATGTTCTCTAAATGTTATGGTATTTGCCCAAATGCCATGTCGAAGAGTGAATACTTTTCAAACTCATTCTTGGAAGGGAAAATCACTGCCAAGACTGGATTTATTCCCTAAACTTAGTTGTCATGAGAAAATAGTGGTGGGCCACCTGCTTGAAGCTTGCTGTATTTTGGTTAGACACACTGGGGTGATTTACTAAACCACATCAGACAATCATTAATAGTGGTTTATGACTGAAGTAATATAAAGGTCAACTCAGATAGCGATAGGAGATTTGATTCCCAAAAGTAACTTGCGAATGATTTGGATCTTTAAAACACTAAATAGCTTTACCGTAGTAGCACACACCAACTTATCATTTCCAGACTTGTATTTTTAAAATTTCTTAATGCAAATTCTCGAACTGGTACACTGCAGATTCAACTGAGATTCCATAGATTACCATTCCAGTTATTTAGCCGACAAAAACTGAAATTGCTGGAAAATCTCAGCAGGCCTGGTAGCATCTCTGGAGAGAAATCTCCAATTCAATTTCAGTTCTGAAGAAGGGTCAGTGGACCCAAAACATTAACTCTACTTTGTTTCCACAGATGCTGCTAGAACTGCTGAGATTTTCCAGAAATTTCTGTTTTCATTTCAGATTTCCAGCATTCACAGTTCTTTTGATTTTTTTTGTCAGTTATTTAGCCATTTCACTGTTGGACTTCTATGACTTGTAGCCAAATGTAAGGTTTCAGCTGTGTGTTTTAGACAGAGTTTCGTATACCAAAACTGTAGATTGACAAGCTAAAATGCAGTCTGCCAGATGTGGTTTTGATTGTTTAAGGTATTTTGACACACTGTCATGTGGCTAAAGATAATGTGGTTCTAGAAGAAATCCACCTGCGTTGATCTTATGGAGTCACCCACTTGACTCTTTCTTACAATGTAGATTTTGGCTGGCTCCCAAGTAAATTGACCATCACTTTGTTCCATAGCAGTGTGAGTTCTCAGCAAAATTACTTGACTGTATGTGAATAGAAATGTTAATATCCAATGCCTCAAAGGAAGCAAAATATGTGCTTCAGTAACAGTGAAACAAAATGTAATTGCTAATTGAACTAAGGCACTTTTTTTTAGGGGTTCAAAGAAAAAGCACCTATAGTTCAAATATTTATTTGACTGTATTCTGTTTGTTTTCTATGGATTAGTCTATTTTATGCCATGGAAACAGCCTTAAAATGTAAGACAATAAGACATAGGAGCAGAAGTAAGTAATGCTCCACCATTCAATGAGATCATGGCTAATGTAATAATACTCAACTCTGCTTTACTGCTGTTTCGCCCTAATACTTGATTTCCAAACTGATAAAAAATCTAACTGTCTTAGCTTTGAATACATTTAACGTTCCGGTCTGAACAACCCTCTGGTATAGAATTCCACAGATTCACAACCATCTGAGAGAAGAAATTCCTTTTCATCTGTGCCTTAAATATGTGACCTCTTATTCTGAGATTAAGCCCTCTGGTCCTAGACTATCCCACAATGTGAAACCAATCTTTCCACATCTAGCCTGTCAAGTACAGGGCAACCTCGATTTATCTGAACTTCGATTATCTGAACAAGATCTCAAGATCCTGATGCTTGGGTAAGCTGTATTATCTGAATATTCGATTATCTGCACAAAAACTCCCCGCCAGTTTTGTTCGGATAATCGAGGTTGTCATGTACATTGCAATAAGGTTGACATTTCAATGATTGCAGCCCAGCATAAGTTACAGTCAATCCATACCTGATATCAGTCTAGTGAACCTTCTGTTGATTCAATCCAATACAGGTATATCTTTCATTAGATAAGAGTGTTACCACATAAGGTAAGAGTCTTATCTTATGCAACCAGAAGTGTTCAGTATATCAGCTGTAAGCTGACTAGTGTCTTGTACAGTTTTAGCAAAAAATCCTTCTTTTATACTCCATTCCCTTTAAAATAAAGGCCAGCATTGCATTTGCCTTCTTGATTATCTGCTATACTTGAATGCTAGCTTTTTGTGATTCACGGGCAAGGACTCCCGAATCCCACTTATTCTGACTGTCTTCTGTTAGCTAGCCAATTCTCCATCCATATGAATATCTTACCCCAATTCCATGGGCTTGCCAAGTCGTCTAATGTACCTTGGTCCTATGAAGTATTGAAAACCATGGAATATAATTCTGTATGATGCTTCTTGTGACTCAGAACTCAGTTTATGAATTTAAAACCCCCTCTTGAATAGTTTATTTTAATGTATGCATTAAGCCACATTATTCTCTAACTTTTATGGAGAACTTGGTTGGAAATGTGGCATCATTTCAATTTGATTTTTGGTGATTTATCTTGTTTCCTGAAATTGTTGCCTTATACATAAATGAATGCTGAAAGCTTTAGAAAATTGTATTATGCAAGGAAATAAGATGGTTATTGAGGAGATAAGGGTTCAATTGACATTGGGTGAAGTTTCAAGTTTAATATTGCAATTTAAAGTATGGCATACAAATTGCAGTAACATGCAAGTGTGACTGTAACCCCGGATGATATAATTTGAAGAGCACTAATGTAACTTTTCTTACTTATCAAACTTAAGGCATGAATACAATTTAAGAAAAATTACATATCATACCATGTAATCAAAACAATGGCTATAGTTTGAGTAGTCATTGAAATATGGTAAATTTGTATTGCAGTCTATCAAGTTGAAAAATATAAACAGTTAATTCTGAATCTGAAATTTGCAATTTGGGGGACAAGTGATATTGGATAATAGTTCAACTTACAGTGTATTATGATTTCTTTTTTACAGTGAATAATTTGACCAACAATATTGATGTAGAGAACACCAAAAGAAAAATGGAGCAGTACCAGAAGGACAATAAAGATATTATTTACAGAAACAAGCTAAAACTGGTCAGTCAGTTGATCTTAATTTAAAATTCCTTTCTTCATAACCTTTGCTTAAATGTATATTTAGTTTTGTGAATGGCGTCCCTATTACTTGTAGCTAACTCATTTGCGTCAACACAAATTGCTTGCTATATGCAATCAGCTTAAAAAAATTAAAAAGTATTCCTTTTCAAAGCATACTTTTTTTGTTAGAAGTCTTCTAGTGGGTTTGTTTTTTTACGTTTGAACCATACTGTGAATATCTTTGACAAGGAACTGCAACATTGGATTAATGTTTCAAGTCTGATGTGACTCACTCAAAACGTTAACTCAGCTTGTATTGGCACGTGTGCTGCCAGATCTGCTGAATTTCTCTGTCATTTTCTGTGTGTGTTTCAGATTTTCAGCATCCACAGCATTTTGCTTTTATTTTCTTAAAATATATTGCCCAGAATTATACACAGCATTCCCTCTGATACAACTGTGATTTGTAAAGATTTAGCCTAACTTCTTTTCTTTTTACGTTCAAACCTAAAGTGTTCCATATTACAAAAGAAGAAAATGGATATCACTTACTACTGTCACACCTGACATTTATTTTCAAATACCCATTTCCTAGATGCATTTCCAATTTTATTCCTGAATTCCTGATACCACATGATTTTGAATAATTTGTTAATTTGATTCCCTACACCCCGCACATTGTTAATGAATATAATTAATAGAAGAGAACAGGTTCTTATCATTGGAGCATCTCACTGTGATCAAAATTCGTCAACTGCACTTAAACCACCCATCGTTTACAACATGTAGTTAATTTGTTATCCATCTTGCCATTTAATTCTTCACCTTAATTACCATCAACAATTCTTCAAGAAGCATTAATAATATTTCAGAAATCAAAATTGATGGTCCATTATAGATAAGATGTGGAGGTGCTAGTGCTGGACTGGGGTGGATAAAGTTAAAAATCAAAAAACAACAGTTTATAGTCCAACAGGTTTATTTGGAAGTACTAGCTTTCAGAGCGCTGCTCCTTCATCAGGTAACTGTGGAGCATGATCATAAGACACAGTCTTTATAGCAAAAGATCACAGTGTCAAGCAACTGAAACAATATATTGAACAAATGTGGATCACCGTTCAGTCTTTTATCTTTTTAGAATGGGATGCAGGTTTCAGTTCATTAATATGTAAATCCCAGAACTTCTTTTAAATTACATTCAAGTCACTCGAGAATGTGACTTGAAAGAAGTTCTGGGATTTATATATTAATGAACTGAAAGCTGCAATCCATTCTAAAAAGATGAAAGATTTAACAGCGACCTAAGTTTGTTCAATGTATCGTTTCAGTTGCATGACACTGTGATCTTTTGCTATAAGCTCTGTCTCTTATGATCCTGCTCCACAGCTACCTGATGAAGCAGCAGTGCTCAGAAAGCTAGTACTTCCAAATAAACTGGTTTGACTATACCTGGTATTGTGAGATTTTTAACATAATAGATAACTCATTATCAATGAATCACTTTGATCAACTGGATTAGATTTATTCTACTTCATTTGGGGACATCATCTATTTCACTTCATTTTGTTTCATTTATGCTATTTTAGTATACCATTTCAGACTTACAGATGGTCATTTATAGCGATATTAAAAATGTCTTCTATGACCTTTCCCAACATCGAGACTAGTGGTTAATGACTTTTAGTTGTGAAGTGAACTAATTTATTTTGTAAGAACTGTGCTTTTTTTCTTTTTATGTCTTTAAATTTTGTGGCCTGCAAGGAGAAAGAACTGTTTTTTGTAAAGCAAAAGCGTTGACCAGAATGGCTGCTTAATTTCACAACACTGAATTAGATACCTATGGTGAACTATTGTATTTTTTTGTGTGGCTGTGGATTCCTGCATTGCGCAGACGATCAGGAATGGAAGAGTTGAAGCTGATTGTTTCTGAGTGAACTGGAAATAAGTTACAAACACAAACACAGAGAACAAGAAGCAGGATGTGTTCTGCTGTTCTCTCCAGCGGAAGCTACATGTTCTCTGCAGTAGCACAAAACTCAGTGATTTGGAGATGCTGGTGTTGGACTGGTGTGATTTTTAACTTTGTACACCCAACAGCAGGTTATAGTCCAACAGGTTTAATTGGAAGTGCTTACATTGTACTGCATGAATTCATGTAAGACTCTGTAAACTCACTTTTTGGATTAGAATCAGTCTAAACATTATGGCACAGACAGGGAACACAGGGGGCTAACATCTTCAACATATTATCTGGCTGTCACCAATTGTTACGGTTAATCTGAGAATGTAACTTTTTAAAAAAAGTTTTGTGATTTGCATATGAAAGAAGTGAAACTATCATGATCATTCTTACAGATGAAAGACTCAACAAACATTCAAGGTATTTTTTAATGTATAATTTCAGTTACATCACACTGTAAACTTTTGCTATAAATTCTGTGTCTTACGATTGTGTCCTCCACAACCACCTGATGAAGGAGTGGCGCTCCGAAAGCTATTTGTGCTTCTAATTAAACCTGTTAGACTATAACCTGATGTTGATTACCTGTGTGATTTTTAACTTTAAACTTGTAGAAACCCAATTACCTTTTCTGCAGCCATTGCTATGAGCTGTTTCTTTTGAATGGATAAATCAAAAACATTTTCCAAATGAATCAGTCGCTCTGTACTTCTTACAAACCTATGGATGCTTAGAGTCATAGAGATGTACAGTGCGAAACAGACCCTGCTGTCCAACTCATCCAGGCCGACCAGACATCCCAACCCAATCTAGCCCCACCTGCCAGCACCCAGCCCATATCCATCCAAACCCTTCCTATTCATAGACCCATCCATTCATAAACCCTTTTAAATGTTGCAATTGTACCAGCCTCCGCTACTTTCTCTGGTAGCTCCTTCCATACATGTACCACCCTCTATGTGAAAATGTTGCCCTTAGGTCTCTTTTATATCTTTCCCCTCTCACCCTAAACCTATGCCCTCTAGTTTTGGTCTCCCCCACCCCAAGAAAAAGACTTTATCTACCTATCCTCTCATGCTTTTACAGAAAGTTAACTGATCACCAAAGGCCTGGAACTAGCCAAAAAACTAGTTATCTCAACATCGGAATCAGGAAGCAAAGATCACTGAATTGAATTTTCAGCTTTTCTCTACCTCTGCCAATAATCTATATTTGTGTGTGTATAAGAGATAGTTTATAAGGGGATTAGAGGTTTAATTAGTCATGTTAAATGCTAATAATTTAAATCTTTTTGCTTTTAGCTATAGTCTAATTAGATATAATGATTCTTGGTTAGCACAGAGACCTGTTCCATGCTTTCTATCAACTTTGGTCTAACAGTCAGGTTAATTGGGATGCTGTGCGTACCAGTAAAAAAGAAGTTAACACTTGGTTCAACTCTGTGAATAATGGGTCTTCATTTACAGTACGCTACCCCAGTCTGTTGTAACAACGGAATCAGACTTTTATCTAATATCTGATGTTTAGCTCAATTCCTATTGATATCCAGGTATTTCACAAGAGTTATACCCTAGTGCAGATTAAATTTGACTGTGCTTTTTATTTAAAAATGTAACACAGCCATTTCCTGTAAGATCTGCTATTCCCCCGTCATCGTTTGCTATAAAAAGAAATAGAATTTCTAGAGCACTTTCCACATTCTTAAGATGCCCAGTTAAACTATGTGAATTTTTAAAAAATGCAGTCACTGTTTTGTTGAAAGTTATTCAGATTAAATATAGAGGGACCTTAATCATCCGAAGGACATGGGCAGGGAGTATTTTGTTTATTTAATCGAATTCCAGATAATTGAATACCAGATAACATAGTTTAGCCAAGCATCGTGACCTTGCGATCTTGCAGGATAATCTGATATTTGGTTAATCGAATGCGGATAATTGAGGTTCCTCTGCATATATTCTAGAATGTGTTTGAGCACCCCATTAAACTGCAATTGCTTAGTTTTATTGTTTTTCATATGATCAACAGGCTCATATGAAACCATGGTTTGTGGTTGTGCTTCGGGAAAGATGTCCTTTTTGAAAAACATTTTTAATGGATGAAGTGATCAGTTCATGATTAAATGTAATAGTATCATAGCAAGCATTTGAATGGATAACACCACAAATATAGTAGGGTTTGGATGTATCCCCTTCATCACAAATAAAAACTCGAAATATAAGAAAATAATTTTCATTTTCTGATCAAAATGAAGTGCAAGAGAGAACAACATTTGAAAACTAAAAACAGATCCAATGTTCTCATTTCAGTCACCCATTTTCATTTCCCATTAGCTTTAAAAGAAAATTGTTTTCAGGTCATTTAACCTGTCATAATCATTTTGATTTTGAGTGTTGATGATGACATTGAAGCCAATAGAAAGGAATATTGGATAAAATACCTAACAGACATTACCTGCAAGATTGTACCATTTAGCTTTTGAAACACATGTTACAATTTATAACTCTTGACTTTCATTTACCCAACACTCTGTTTAATAGTTGCAAGATGATAGAGGGGAATGTAAATATTATAAAGTTAGAAATCGCACAACACCAAGTTATAGTCCAACAGGTTTATTTGGAAGCACTAGCTTTTGGAACACTGCTCCTTCATCAAGTGGTTGTGGAGTATAAGATCATAAGACAGAATTTATAGCAAAAGATTACAGTGTTATGCAACTATTCTTTTAG
This sequence comes from Hemiscyllium ocellatum, assembly GCF_020745735.1. Lineage (NCBI taxonomy): Eukaryota > Metazoa > Chordata > Chondrichthyes > Orectolobiformes > Hemiscylliidae > Hemiscyllium > Hemiscyllium ocellatum. The sequence goes on from NC_083408.1 coordinate 87,432,664, forward strand.
AATTGGTTGCAGGTATTGGTTCATTAATATGTAAATCCCAGAATTACTTTTAAGTCATCTTCTCAGGATAACTTAAGGTTTTATAACAAAAGGTGCCATCTCAGTTCAGACAATGCATTAAAGGTGTGAGGTCAGAGTCTGTCGGTATCCCAATCTGGAGTCAGACTGGTTCTATTTCCAAAGTGGAATTTACAAGATATGCGATGTATTGATTGCCTGCAGATTGTATATTTTTCGAGCAAAATAGAATGCATCTGCAAAAATAATTCTGCAAATACAAATATTGTAAGGTACGTGACATTTGGGAAAGCTAGGAAGTTTGAAAAGTTGGCGGGAAATTTCTTAATCATGGATGACAATGGTTTACTTGAGAGAAATGGCTTCATTTTGATCTCGTAAGATCTAGAACTTGTTTTTGTCAAGATCAGTAACAGTAAAGGTCAGAAGTTGCTACTATGGTTGGTGTATAATTTGCCAACAGGAGTCACATTGTAGGATGGGGGAAAACAGGAAAAAATAATGGGGGCTTGTGAGAAATGTACAGTGATAGTCATGGATGATTTTAATTGACAAAAATTGAATGAATCAGATTGATATAAGTAGTCTGGGGGGATGAGTTTATGGAGTATTTTGAGGACAGTTTTTAAAAAAATTCATTCATGAGATGAGGGTGTTACTGGCTAGGCTAGTACTTATTGCCCATCCCTAATTGCCCTGAGGGCAGTTAAGAGTCAACCACATTGCTGTAGGTCTGTAGTCACGTGTGCCAGACTATGGGCAGTTTTCTTTCCTAAATGAGTTCATGGATTCGAACCCGGATCCTCAGAACATAATTCAGTGATTTAGGTTAACAATCCAGCGATAAAATCACTAGGCCATTGCCTCCCCTCTGAGCAGCATGTTCTAGAGCAAGCTATGTATCTGATAGTGTTCATATGGGATGGGAAAGACTACAACCCTGAACGAAGGCAGAAAACCCAGATATAAAGGCACCCCTCAAAAGCAGTGATTATAATATGATTGAATATCATATTCAATTTGAGAGTGAAGAGTGGATCTAACATTAGTGTTTAAAACATAAATAGAGGCAATTATGAGGGCATAAAAGCAGAGCTGTAAAAATAAATTAGGAAATTAGATTAGGGATTGGTTAGTAGAGTTGCAGTGGCAGGAGATATTTCAGAATAATCAGAGAAGTTATATTCTGGTGTAAAAGAAAGACTGTAAGGGATGGTTACACCAGTATGGCTACTAAGTAAGTTAAAGATGATATTGAATTGAAGCAAAATTATAATTCTACAAAGATGAGTGGCAAGTCAGAAAATTGGGCAGGAGATAAAGAAAAAGCAAAGAATGAGCAAAAGGTTAGTAAGGAAGGAGAAATAGAATACAACAGAAAGTTAGCTAGAAATATAAAATCAGTTGGTAAGAGTTTCTACGTATTTAAAAAAGATAATGAAAAATAAAGTGAGTGTTGGTTCCCTAGAGAGTGTGAATCTGGTGAATCAATAAAGGAAGAGAAGGAAATAGCAATGAATTGAATAGATATTTTGCATCTGTCTTCACTATCACTATAGAGAATACAAATAATCTCCCAAAAAGAAGTATGTATCAGGATGTAAAAGGAAGGGTGAAACTTAAAATAAATGAAGTTGTTTAAGTGAGCTCCCTCCCTTTGGCAGTGTGGGTGTACCTAAACTGAATGGACTGCAGTGGTTCAAAGGGCAACTCTCCATCACCATCTCAAGGGCAACTAGGGTTGGCAATAAATACTGAGCCAGCAAGCAACATGTGTATTCCATGAATGAATTTTTAAAATTTCATTAATCAGTGAAAATGTACTGAGAAAACTATTTGAAACCAGAAGCAGACAATTCCCTGGGTCCTGATGAACTTCAACCTTGGGTCTTAAAAGAAGTGCCTCCTCAAATAGTAGTTGTATTGGTTTTAATTTTCACAGACTCCCTAGATTCTGGAAAGGTCCCTTCAGATTGAAAAATAGAGAATGTGACTCCTGTATTCGAGAGAACAGGGGTGGAAACAGAACTCTGGATGTTACAGGTCAGTTAACTTAACATAAATCAGGGGAAAATGCTGGAATCCTTTATTTAGACTACTTAGAGTAACTCAGTACAATTGGACAGAAACAACATGGCTTTGTGAAAAGGAAATTATGGTTGACCAATTTATTGAAATAGTTTTGAGAAAGTAACAAGCAGCATGGTTAAAAGGGAACACATGGGTCTGCTGTATTTAAATTTCAAGACGCCATTTGACAAATTGTCACATCAAAGGTTGTTATTCAGCCTAAGTGTTTGTTATGTATATGAATAGAACGAGGCTAGAAGATTGGTTAGCTAGCATGAGATTGAAAATCGGCATAAATGCATCACTTTTGCATTGGCAAAATGTGATGAACAGAGTGCAAAGCTTACCAGTGCTGGGGCTCAACCATTTAAAATCTACATTAATGACTTGGATGAAGGAACCAAATGAAGAGGACATAAGATATCCAGTAGGAATATTGGAATATTGTTCAAGCGTGTGGGAAAAATTAGATGTTGCAGGAAGAATAGTAAAATAGTCATTATTTTCTTCAGGAAAGATTACAGAACTCTTAAGTACAAAGGAATTTGGGTGTCCAGCTACTTGAGTTTCTTAGGTTTACTACATCAAGTGATTTGGAAGGCAAATGAAAAACTGTTGTTTATTGTAGTGGAAATGGAATATAAATGTATAATGTTATCTGACAGTTGTACAGGACATTGTCAAGGCATTGTAGTTGTGTCCACATCCACCACTTCCTCACAAAGTTCATTCCACATGCAAACTACTCTGTGTAAAAAAAAAATGCCCCTCATGTCTTTTTTTAAATCACTATTGTCTCACCTTACAAATGTGCTCTTTAGTCTTAAAATCTACCATCCTAGGGAAAAGCCAACTATTATTAACCTTATTTATACTCTCATTCTTCTATAAGGTCTCCTCTCAACCTCCTACGCTCCAGTGAAAATAATGCCAGCCTTTTTCTATAAGTCAAACTTTCCATACCCAGCAACAAATCTGTTCTGAACCCACACCGACTTAATATCATTCCCGTAATTTGTACAGCTTTGGTTTCCTGACTTAAGAAACTATCTAAATATTTCAGAAGAAGTTCAACTGATACCTAGAATTAGGATTTATTTTATGAAGGAAAGTTGGACAGATTAGGCCTGTGTCAATCAGAGTTTAGAAGAATAAAAAGTGATGTTACTGGGACATAAAAGATCCTGTGAAGTGTTGACCGGTGGATGCTGAAAGGATGTTTGTCCTTGTGGTAGAGACTAAACTAGAAGAAATATGGGACCTTTTATTTAAGACCGATGAGAAATTCCTTCTGAGGGTTGAGGATTTCTGTAACTCTCTTTCCCCCCAACCCAGAAAGTGACCAAGGTAGAGTTATTTTATACTTTCAAGGCAGAATATATGGATTCCTGACTAATCAAAGAGTCAAAGCTGAGGCCACAATCAGGTCAGCCATGACTTACCGAATGCTGGAGGAGACTCCAGGGGCTGAATGCCTCTTCATACTCCCAATTTGTATGGTCATTTGTCACGTTTGTAAAAGGTTTGTTTATTTTCTTGATCTAATGAAAGGTAGAAGAGAAACTATGTACCTGACTTGTTTCTCTTTTCCAATGCTGACAATGTATGCTTTTTTGGAGAATTTCCCGTTTTTTTTGTAACATTGGCAAGCACAAGACTTCATAATTAATAATATCTACATTCTCAACATTGATTTAAACCCTTTGAACAACGTAGCAGAATCTTGATGGCAAAGTAATTGCACCTTTCTTAAAATAATTATTTTATGGGATGTGAATGTTGCTGGCTAGGCAAATAGGCACAATCCAGTTAGCTTTTCCTTGTAACTTTTTAGATAATGTTGTTAGATTTACTGAGCTATTTTCCACACCCTGTCTCTTTTTCTACTAGCCTAAAGCTATTTAGGTTGTAATCTCACACAGTTTATTTCCTTTCTTTACAGAGTCCTGTAATTGTCCACTTAGCAGCTCCTATTTTGAACTTATCTAAACTAATTAAATTAATTGCATTTAGTTTCTGTATTATTTGCACTATCCACTATAATTGGTTTCCTTTCCAAATACAAATTTATATATATGGATGTATTTATGTAATCTATTCAACTGTGACTGTAGCACTTTTTTTGTGCTGTTCCATTTTTAACTCCTTGTCAGTGCAGTTCCATGTACAACTATTCTTTTCTAAACTTTGCCAATGTAACTTATTTTCAATCCAGCTGAGAATTTTGTGTGTTTTTCCACGTTCACATGGACAACTGCTGAGATGGCAAGACAGTAAAAGCTTGGCTGATCTCCGAAATTTACCACAATAACAGAATTTGTGTCAATGTGTTCTATAATTTTCTGACTATGAGCTCCCTCCATAAGTCATTAAGAAGTGTCAAAAACTCAAGATGAGCTGTTTCCTCTAGATTTTACTATTTCAATGCCCTTTTTGCTAGTCTCCTACATTGTATGCTTTCTAAACTTGAAGTTCTCCAAAACTTAATCTCCTCCTGCCTCTGATACTTCTGAGACACTAGTGCTACTCTCCTTCTGGCCTCTTGCACTTACCCAATCACAATTGTGCCAACATTGGTGACCATGTTTCAAGTTGCCTAGAGTTCAAGTTTTGCAAAGTCTCCCTGCTTTCTTCTCTCTGTCTTGCTTTCCTCCATGAAGACACTTCTTGAAACCTACTTCTTTGACAGTGCATTCAGACATCTGACCTAAGACCTGCTTGGTGACATATTTTGTAATTTTCCCGTGAATCTTTTGGTATCTTTCGTGAATACATTGAAGGCACTATTTAATATTGAGAGGAAAGGGCTGATGAAGGGCTTTTGCCCGAAACACCAACTCTCCTGCTCCTCGGATGCTGCCTGACCTGCTGAGCTTTTTCAGCAGCACACACTCGACTCTAATCTCCAGCGTCTGTAGTCCTCACTTTCACACTATATAAAGTGTTGAGTATTTTAAAATATTGGCAGAAATCTAACCTAAATTGCAGATTACTTTTAAAATTCTAATATCTCTCAATGTTATAGAGTTTATGAAGTATTTCTGTGATTATTTTTATTTTATTTTCATTCTAGGTATTTTCTCAAGTTAAACTTGTGCACAAATCTGCATAATTTAATCATCATAAAATTTGAGCACACATTATGCCTTAATGAAGGAAACATTGCTCTCTCAATTGTAATGTTATTGATATGGATGCTGTTTTATTAAAATATCTAAACTATCGTGTGTGGGAGTAATTACTGTACTTCAGTTAAAAATATAAAATTACTTCATTAAATATTTTAGAACAGTTATTAACATGTGCTTTTTTGGAGTCGGTCTAAACTCAATGCTTGGTGTAGTGCTGAGCCATGCAATTCAATAATGCTATATGTTTGCATTCTGGTGATCTGTCAGAGTTAACTAGTCTTGTATCTTGAAGTAATGGAGGGAAAAAACACTACAACCTTGCACATAAATCACTATTCGGTTATGCTTGTTAAATGTGTATCAAGCATGGATGCTGGGTGTGAATTGATTCTCGCATGAAGATTAGATACTTAAGAAAATAGATTCCTAGAACATTGCAACGCAGTACTGGCCCTTTGGCCCTCAATGTTGAGCTGACCTGTGGAACCAATCTGAAGCCTATCAATCCTACACTATTCCAGTTTCATCCGGATGTTTGTCCAATGACTATTTAAATGCTCTTAAAGTTAGCGAGGCTACTACTGTTACAGGCAGGGCGCTCCACACCCCTACTACTCTCTGAGTAAAGAAGCTATCTCTGACATCTGTCCTTTATCTATCACCCCTCAATTTAAAGCTATGTCCCCTCATGCTAGCCATCACCATCTGAGGAAAAAGTATCTCGCTGTTCACTCTATCTAAACCTCTCCTTATCTTATATGTCTCAATTAGGTCACTTCTCAACTCTCTTCTCTGTAACATAAACAGCCTCAAGTCCCTCAGCCTTTCCTCATAAGACCTTCACTCCATACCAGGTAACATCCTAGTAAATAACCTCTGAACCCTTTCCAGAGTTTCCACATGCTTCCTATGATGCGGTAACCAGAACGATATGCAATGCTCCAATTGCGGCCGCACCAGAGTTTTGTACAGCTGCAACATGACCTCATGGCTCTGAAACTCAATCCCTTTACCAATAAAAGCTAACACACTGTATGCCATATTAACCCTATCTACCTGGGTGGCAACTATCAGCGATCTGTGTTCATGGATACTAAGATCTCTCTGCTCATCCACACTACCAGGAATCTTACCATGAGCCCAGCATTCTTTATTCCTTGTGCTCCTTCCAAAACGAATCACCTCACAGTTTTCCACATTTAATTCCATTTGCCACCTCTCAGCCCAGCTCTGCAGCTTATCTATGTCCGTCTGTAACCTGCAATATCCTTTGGCACTATCCACAGCTCCACTGACTTTAGTGTCATCTGCAAATTTATTAACTCATCCTTCTATGCCCTCAACCAGGTTATTTATAAAAATGACAATAGCAGTGGCCCCAAAACAGATCCTTGTGGTACACCACAAGTAACTGAAGTCCAGGATGAACTTTTCCCATCAACCACCACCCTCTGTCTTCTTGCAGCTAGCCAATTTCTGATTCAAACTGAAAAATCACCCTCAATTCCATGCCTCAGTATTTTGTGCAAAAACCTAATAGGGAATCTTATCAAACACCTTGCTGAAATCTATATACACCACATCAACCGCTTTCCCCTCATCCACCTGTTCGGTCACCTTCTCAAAGAACTCAATGAGGTTTGTGAGGCGCAACCTATCCTTCACAAAACTGTGTTGACTATCCCTGATCAACTTATTCCTCTCTAGATGATTATAGATTCTACATCTTTTCCAACACTTTACCCACTACTTAGTAAGTTGGTCTATAATTACCAGGGTTGTCTCTCCTCCCCTTCTTGAATAAGGGGAAAACATTTGCTATCCTCCAGCCTTCTGGGACTATTCCTGTAGACAATGATATAAAGATCAAAGCCAAAGCCTCTGCAATCTCCTCCCTGGCTCTCCCCATTTGGCCCAGGGGTCTTATCTATTGTCACACTTTCCAGAATTGCTAATACCTACTCCTTGTGAACCTCAATCCCATCTAGTCTAGTCACTTGTATCTCAATATTCTCCTTGACTACGTTGTCTTTTTCCAGTGAGAATACTGACGGAAAGTATTCATTTCGCGCTTCTCCTATCTGCTCGGACTCCACACACAACTTCCCATTACTGTCCTTGATTGGCCCTAATCTTACTCTCGTCATTCTTCCTGATATACCTATAGGAAACTTTAAGGTTTTCCTTAATCCTATCTGCTGACGTCTTCTCATGTCCCCTCCTGGCTCCTCTTAGTTCTCTCTTTAGGTCTTTCTTGGCTAGCTTGTAACTCTCAAGCCCTAACTGAGCCTTCACTTCTCAACCTAACATAAGCTGCCTTCTTCCTCTGGACAAGAGATTCAACTTCTTCAGTTAGACACAGCTCCCTTGTTCAACCACTTCCTCCCTGCCTGACAGGTACATAGTTACCAAGGACACGCATTAGCTGTTCCTTGAATACGCTCCACATTTCAATTGTGCCCATACCTTGCAGTTTCCTTCCCCATCCTCAGCATCCTAAAGCTTACCTGATCACATCATAATTGCTATAACTTTTGCCCTGCGGTATATATCTATCTCCTTCCATCGCTAAAGTAAACATAACCGAATTGTGGCCACTATCACCAAAGTGCTCACATACCTTGAAATCTAACATCTGGTTGGATTCTTTACCCAGTACCAAATTCAATGTGGCCTTGCCTCTTGTTAGTCTACATACTGTGTCAGGAAACCTTCCTGCGCACATTGGACAAAAACTGACCCATCTAAAATATTCGAACTATAGTATTTCCAGTCAATATTTGGAAAGTTAAAGTCCCCCGTAACAACTACCCTGTTGCTCTCGCTCCTATCCAGAATCATCTTTTCTATCCTCTCCTCTACCACTTGTTCGGTGGCCTATAGGAAACTCCAAATTGGGTAATCGCTCCTTTCCTGTTTCTAACCTTAGCTCATACTACCTTAGTGGACGAGTCCTTAAATGTCCTTTCTGCCACTGTAATACTGTCCTTGACTAGCAATGCCACACCTCACCTTCTTTTACCATCTTCTCTGTTCTTATTGAAACATCTACATCCTAGAACCTGCAACAACCATTCCTGTCCCTGCTCTCTCCATGCCTCTGAAATGGCCACAACATTGAAGCCTCAGGTACCAACCCATGCTGCAAGTTCACCCATCTTATTTGTAGACACACTTCAAACCAATCTTCCTGCTTGCCAGTGCACTCTTGCGACTTGAAACCATATTTCTGACCTCACTACTCTCAATCTCCTGGACACTGGAACTTCAATTTAGGTTCCCATCCCCCTGCTGCTTCAGTTTAAACCTCTTGAAGAGCATTAGCAAGTTTTCCCCCCCAGGATATTGGTACCCCTCTGGTTCAGGTGTAGATTATCCCATTTGTAGAGATCCCATCTACTCTAGAATGAGCCCCAATTATCCAGGTATCTGAAACCCTCCCTCCTGCACCATCCCTGTAGGTGTGTGTTCAACTCTTCTCTCTCCCTATTCCTTGTCTTGTTAGCACCTGGCATTGGTAACAAACTAGAGATAACTCTGTTTGTTCTAGCACTAAGTTTCCCCCAGCTCCCTTTCCTTCTTATGTTGTTAGTGCCTATATGGACTACAACTTGGGACTGCTCCCCCCGCCCCGCCCCAACCCCACCACCCAAGGAACCTGAAAACACGATCAGAGACATCATGGACCCTGGCACCTGGGAGGCAACACACCAACTATGAGTCTCTCTCGTTCCCACAGAACCTCCTGTCTGTCAACCTAACAACGGAATCTTCAATGACTCATGCTCTGCTCCTCTCCCCTCTTCCCTTCTGAGCAGTCATACAGCATAGAAAGAAACCCTTCTATCCGACTAGTTCACACTGACCATATTCCCAAACGAAACGAGTCCCACATGCCTGTGTTTGGCCCATATCCCTCCAAATGTTTCATATTCATGTACTTGTCCAGATGTCTTTTAAATGTTGTAACTGTATTGATCCCTTTATAGATCTTTATAAGTCCCTGAAAGTTGCCACCCAGTTTGATAGGATTGTTACAAAGGCATACAACATGTTTTTTTTTATTGATAGAGGGATTGAATTTCAGAGCCATGAGGTCATGCTCTAAAACTCTGGCGTGGCCGCACTTGGAGTATTGTGTATAGTTCTGGTCACCACATTATAGGAAGGATGTGGAAGCTTTGGAAAGGGTGCAGAGGCGATTTAGTAGGATATTGCTTGAAATGGAGGGAAGGCACCTGAGGGACTTGAGGCCGTTTTCATTAGAGAGGACAAGGTTGAGAAGAGACAAAAAAGATAATCAGAGGATTAGATAGGGTGGACAGTGAGAGTTTTTTTCCTCAGATGGTGATGGCTAGCACAAGGGGACATAGCTTTAAATTGAGGGATGATAGATATAGGACAGATGTCATAGGTAGTTTCTTTCATTAGAGTAGTAGCAGCATGGAACGCCCTGCCTGCAACAGTGGTAGACTTGCCAACTTTAAGAGCCCTTAAAAGGCCATTGGATAAGCATATGCATGAAAATGGAATGGTGTAGGATAGATGGACTTCAGATTGGTTCCGCTGGTCGGCGCAATATCGAGGGCCGAAGGGCCTGAACTACTCTGTAATGTTCGATGTAACTGCATCTGGCTGTTCCTTCCATATACGAACCACCCTTTGTGTAAAAAAAAAAGTTGCCCTTCATGTCCTTTTTAAATCTTTCTCCTCTTGCCTTAAAAATATGCCCCTTGCCCCGGTTTTGAACTCCCCCACCCTAGGTAAAAAAAACTCCTGCCATTTGTATGCCCCTCATGATTTTATAAACCTCTTGAAGGTTACCCCTCAAACTCCTATGATACAGTGAAAAAAGTTCCAGCCTAGTCAGCCTATCTTTATAGCTCAAACCTTCCATTTCTGGCAACATCCTCTGTAAATCTTCTCTGAACGCTCTCCAATTTAGTAATATCCTTTCTATGGCAGGGTGACCAGAACTGTACACAATACTCCAGTAGAGGCCTCACCAACCTCAACAGAACATTCCAGCTCTTATATTCAAAGGTCTGAGCAATGAATGCAAGCATGCTAAATGCCTTCTTAACCGCCTTGTCTATATGCGACACAAATTTCAAAGAATTATGTACCTGAACCCCGAGGTCTCTGTTCTACAACATTACCAGGGCTCTATCATTAATTGTATAAGTCCTACTCCTGCTTGTTTTACCAAAATGCAACACGTCACATTTACCCAAATTAAACTCCATCTGCTGCTCAGCCCATTGGCCCAATTGACAAAGATCTCTTTGTAATCTAGATAATCTTCTTCACTATCCATAATACCCCAATTTCAATATCATCTACAAACTTACTAACCATATCTCCTAAAGTCATTTCTATAAATGATAAACAAAAGTGGATCCAGTACCTATTTCTGCAACACTGCCAGTCACAGGCCCAAAAGACAACATTCCCATCACCACTCTCTGTCTCCTGCTGAAAAGCCAACTTTGTATCCAATTGGCAAGCTCTTCCTGAATCTCGTGTGATCTAACTTCACTAACTAGTCTACCATGTGGAATTTTGTGAAATGCTTTACTGAAGTCTAAATGGATGTAAATCCTATCATTCAACAACTTACCCACCACCAATGTCAGACTCACAGGTCCATAGCTCCCAGGCTTATCTTACAGCCTTTCTTAAATAAAGGCACAACATTCACCATTCTCCAGTCTTCCAGCATCTCACCTGTGGTTATAGATGATGTGAATATCACTGTGGGCCTGCAATTTCTTCTCTGACTTCCTACAACACCTTGGGATACACTTGATCAGGTGCTGGAGATTTATCCACCTTCATGTTATCTACAACTTCCAGCACTTCCTCTTCTGTAATGTGAACTATTTTCATACATCAATAATTATTTCCCTGTGTTCTCTAGCCTCCATTTCTTCCTCCACTGTAAAAATTGTTGTGAACTATTTGTTTAGTATTTCTCCCATTTCCTGAGGATCAACACAGAGATGACCTTGTTGATCTTTAAAGGGCCCTATTCTCTGCCTAGTTACTCTTTTGCTCTTAATGTATTTATAGAATTTGTTTGGATTATCCTTAACCTTATTTGCCAAGGATATCTCATATCCATTTTTGGCCCTTTTCATTGTCTTCTTAAGAATGCACCTACACTCTTTTTACTCTTCAAGAGATTCATTTGATCCCAATCGTCTCAATCTAAAATATTATTTGTTCTTATTCTTGACCAGAACCTGATTATATAGTTGAAGACTGGGGAATTGCTGCCTATACTATCAACGTTTTGAGGAACACGAAAGTATAGGAGAAATTTTTAGAGAACATGAAGTCATGAAGAATTTTATATTCTATATAATACTCTTTAGATGAGGATGTAACATCTATCAAGTAGAACTGAGGCTGGAAATCTTTGCATCACAGATGTGATTCTATTCCCTTTTCTGGCTGCTGAACTTTCCAGTACATTAAATTAATTTTTTTTAATTCTAAGCTCAAAGCCTCACTTCATTCCAATCACTAGGATTGCGCATTTCTACCACCATATTTCTACTTCCATTGTCTGATTTGATTATTTGATTTGATTTGATTTGATTTATTGTCACATGTACTTCAGTACAGTGAAAAGCAATACGGGCAGATCATAGTAAGCAAGGACATACAGATCATAGTGTGAAAACAAAACTTGGACAGTTTAAGGTATATAGGTTACACCACACAGGACATGCGCTCGGCAAGGTTAGCATTAACAAGATCAACATTATTTGAAGCTAGAGGGTGCATACATCAGTTTAATAATGGTAGTGAAGAAACTGTTCATGAACCTGCGTGTGTTCAAGCTTCTGTACCTCCTGTCTGACAGAAGAGTCTTTGGGAGAGTATTACCAGGGTGGGATATGTCTTTCATGACGTTGGCAGCCTTTCCACGGCAACGAGACATGTAAATGGGATCCAAGGATCAGAGGTTGGCTTTTGTAATGATCTGGGCTGTGCATACAACCTCTGTAGTTTCTTACAGTTCTGGGCAGAGCATACTAGGCCATTATGCACTTGGACAGTATATTTTTTATGGTGCATATTAAAAGTTGGACCAAATTTCCTGAGCCATCTGAGGAAGCAGAGCCATTGTTGTGCTGCCTTGACCGTCACATCTACGTGGGATGTCCATGTGGTTGTTGGTTCATGTCACTTCTAGGAACTTCATGGTCCTGACCCTCTCATTGATATTGATGGGGGCGTATTTTCCTTCTTTCTTTCGGAAGTCAATGATCAATTCTTTAGTTTTGCTAACAATGAGAGAAAGGTTGTTATCATTGCACCACGTTGCCAAGCGCTCTATTTCCTTTCTGTATTCTGACTCATTGTTTGATGTCCTCCTATCATGTTGCTGTTGTCAGCAAGCTTGAAAATGGCATTTGTTCAGAATTTAGCAACACAGTCGCGAGTGTACAGGGAGTACAGCAGGGGGCTGAGAGTCCATCATTGGGGGTCTCCAGTGTTCAGTGTTACCATGGAGCAGATGCAGTTGTCTATCTTCACTGATTGCAGTCTGTGAATAAGGAAGCTGAGGCTCCAGTTGCAGAGGTTGGGGCCAAGACCTAGGTCTTGGAATTTTGAGATCAGTCTGAAGGGGATAATGGTGGTGAAGGTGGAACTGTAGTCAAAGAGCAGGAGTCTGATGTTGGTGTTCTTGTTGTCCAGATGCTCCAGGGATGAGTGAAGGGATAGGGAAATGGCTTCTGCTGTGGACTTATTATGTTGGTAGGCAAATTGCTGGGGATTGAGACAGGCTAAGAGACTAGAGTTGATGTGTGCCATGATCAGCCTCTCGAAGCACTTCTTGATTATGGAGTTCAGAGCCACTGGACGGTAGTCATCAAGGTACATCGCATGTGTTTTCTTCGGTACTGGGATGATGGTGGTCTTCTCGAAGCAGATAGGGACTTTGACTAGTGGCTGAAGATGTCAGTGATTACCTCCGTCAGGTGGTCTGAAACCAGGCTCGAAGTGCATAGCCGGGGACTCCATCCAGGCTGGATGCCGTCTTAGGTTGACTCCCACGAACACCAATCTGCCATCTGCAATGACGATGGATGGAACAAGTGCGTCCAGGGCTGTTGGAGTAGGTAACACTGCGCCGCCGGCATTTTGCTTGAACTGAGCATAGAAAGCATTGAGTGCACCAGGAGGGATGTGTCTTTTGTCTCTGCTTCAGAGCGTCAGAGGCTGAGAGATGACATTATAGAGGTTTATAAAATCATGAGGGGCATGGATAGGATAGATAGACAAAGTCTTTTCCCTGAGTTTGGGGAGTCCAAAACGCGATGGCGTAGGTTTAGGATGAGAGGAGCCAAAAATGTGTTGCTGGTTAAAGCACAGCAGGTCAGGCAGCATCCAAGGAACAGGAAATTCGACGTTTCGGGCCAGAATTCCTGATGAAGGGCTCTGGCCTGAAACGTCAAATTTCCTGTTCCTTGGATGCTGCCTGACCTGCTGTGCTTTAACCAGCAACACATTTTCGGCTCTGATCTCCAGCATGTGCAGACCTCACTTTTTACTACTTAGGGTGAGAGGAGAAAGATATAAAAGAGACCTAAGGGGAAGAGGGTGGTATGTGTGTGGAATGAGTTTCGAGAGTAAGTGGTGGAGGCTGGTACAACTGTAGCATTCAAAAGGCATCTGAATGGGTATATGAATAGGAAGGGTTTGGAGGGATTTGGGCTGGGTACTGGTAAGTGGGACTAGATTGGGTTGAGATATCTGTCGGCATGGACGAGTTGGACCGAAGAGTCTGTTTCCATGCTATGCCGTTCTATGACTCTGTTGTTAAGGCCTTACCACAAGTGGTGGGAGTCTGTATGGTTGGTTTGGGCCTCTAACTTGGTCTGGTACAACCTCTTGGCATCTCTGATGGCTTTGCAGAGGTCATATCTGGATTTTCTATATAGGTCTGCATCAACCAATTTGAATTTACAAACCTAATCTTCAGTAGGGAGTGGATTTCTCAGTTCAACCAAGGTTTATGGCTGGGGAACACCTGGACTGACTTCTGTGGCACACAATCCTCCAAACAGTTGCTAATGAAGTCTGTGACCATGGCGTAATGCTTGTCCAGGTTTGCAGCTGAGCAATTTAATATGATCCAGTCTACCAATTCTGCATTTTCCTGCTATTCACAAATAAATTCCTCAACCGTTTTCACCATTGTCTTCAGGCTTTATTTTTCCAGTTCTTTCCTTGCCCAGCTCCTGAAGTCCACCTTGCATAAATTCCAAATTATGCAAAGTTCGTAACAAATTCTTTACTAAGTTGCAAACATTTTTCACTTCTTCTTTTCAGTGCATTAATTGAAAAACCCTTCTGTTGCTTTCCCATCTTGCTACTTGTTTTAGCCAATTTCTGTAACCTTCTTCAACCCTGCATCGCAATTTGCTTTAGTTTGCTTTGGTATGCTATCATATTTTTCCCCTTTTTAATCCACAATTTGTGGTGCAGTCTTCAGCCTGAAAAAAACCTACTATTCTCGGAACTCTGCTGTCAGACATTTCCTGTAATCTATCTTCCGCGTATTTTTGATCTCCTGTAATATTCCTTGAGATATTTAAAATGATGTTGCTATAAAAGTCTTTTACATAGCTTCTGTGGTTTTCAATATAATAACTTAATGTCAATAGAAACTACTTTTAAAAATAAAACCTGCATTTATCTAGCACCTTTGAGATAAGGTCTTAGATTCATGTAGGCATAAGTAAAGGGTAGACACTGATAGCCCACTGGAAGATAAATGTAAGCTTTTGAAGGTGAGGAGGGATAGAAGATGATAAAGCATGGCAGAGAGAGAGATACACTATGTGCACGCAAGATGGCCAAAGCCTTTCAAGTAAACCAGAATTGAGAGAGAGAAAGAGAGCAGGGTACCTGTGTGCAGAGATGTAGTTCAGAAAACTTTGCAAGAGAGCATAGGTTTAGGGTGAGAGGGGAAAGATATAAAAGAGACCTAAGAGGCAACTTTTTCACTCAGAGGGTTGTATGTGTATGGAATGAGTTGCCAGAGGAAGTGGTGGAGGTTAGTATAATTGCAACATCTCAAAGACATCTGGATGGGTATATGAATAGGAAGTGTTTGGAGGAATATGGGCCATGTGCTGGCAGGTGGGACGAGATTGGGCTGGGATATCTGGTCAGCATGGACAGGTTGAAATGAAGGGCCTGTTGCCGTGCTGTACATCTCTATGACTCTATGACAATGACTTGAAACATCATGAAGACAAGGATTTTAAAACAGATTTGTTGATGGCCACGAGATCACATTACTTTGTGTAATCATGAATTAAAACATTAACATTGAGTGGAAATGTGGCATTTGAGGGTGGATTTTGAGAGAATTAGAGTGCAGCTTTTTTTGAGCTGTTTATAATGTAAAACTTGAGAACCTCATAAAGACTGTTGAATAATTGGAATTAGAAATGGGAATTAAAGTGTCAGCACTGGAAGGCCACAGAGATAGAGATGCATAATGAACATAGTTATGCAGAATAATGTTGATTACTTTTTCAAGTGGTTCCATTGTTATGGATGGGACTAAAACTAGAGTCTTAGAGTCCTAGAACATGGAGACAAGTCCTTTGGCCCAAACTGGTCCATGCCACTCAAAATGTCCATCCACGCTAACCCCATTTCCCTGCACTTGGCCCATATCCTTCTAATATTTCCTCTCTATGTATTTGTCCAAATAACTTTTAAGTGTTGTTAATGTACCTGTCTCAATAATTTCTACTGGCAACTCGTGCCATTTGCATACCACCCTCTGTGTAAAAAGGTTGCTCCATTATTTTTTTCCCTTCTTACCTTAAACTGATGCCCTCTAGTTCTTGATTCCCCAACCCTGGGAAAAAGGCTGAGTGCATTCTCCCTATCCATGCCTCTCATGATCTTAAACACTTCAATAAGATTCCCCCTCAGTCTCCTATGCTCTGAAGAAAAAGAAAATCCTAGCTTGTCCAACCTCTCCCTATTACTCAGACCATTAAGTCCAGGCAACGTCCTTGTAAATTTCTTCTGCAGTCTTTCCAGTTTAATAACATCTTTCCTATAACAAGATGACCAAACTGAACACAATACTTCAAGTGCGGCCTCACCAACATCCTGTATAACTGCAACATAACTTCCCAACTTTTGTATTCAATGCCATTGAAGGCCAGTGTGCCAAAAGCCTTCTTCCCTGCCCTGTCTACCTGTGACTCCACTTTCGGAGAACTGTGAATCTGAACTCCAAGGTCCCTCTGTTCTACTACACTCCTTAAGGCCCTACCATTCACCATGAAACTCCTACTTTGATTTGTATTTCCAAAATGCAAGACCTTACACTTATCTCTATTAAACTCCATTTGCCACTTCTCTGCCCACTTCCCCAGCTGATCAAGGTCCTGCTGCAATTTCTGCTGACCTTCCTCAGTGTACATGATACTGTACTGCCTATTTTAGTGTCATCAGCAAACTTACTAATCATGCCTTGTACATTTCATCCAAATCATTGTTGGAGATAACAAACTCCACTCGTCACAGGCCTCCAATCCAACAAAGCATCCTTCCACTATTATCCTGTGCTTCCTAACATCAAGGCAATTTTGTATCCAATTTGCCAGCTATCTTTGGATTCCATGTGATCTAGTCTTCCAGAGCAGCCTACCATGTGGAACCTTATCAAATGCCTTACTGAAATCCATTTAGACCAAGATTCCATCATTCCTGATGAAGGGCTTTTGCCTGAAAATGTGATTTTCCTGCTCCTTGGATGCTGCCTGACCTGCTGTGCTTTTCCAGCACCATTCTAATCTAGACTCTAATCTCCAGCCCTCACTTAGATTAGATTACTTACAGATTAGATTACTTACAGTGTGGAAACAGGCCCTTCGGCCCAACAAGTCCACACCGACCCGCCGAAGCGCAACCCACCCATACCCCTACATTTACCCCATTACCTAACACTACGGGCAATTTAGCATGGCCAATTCACCTGACCCGCACATCTTTGGACTGTGGGAGGAAACCTGAGCACCCGGAGGAAACCCACGCAGACACAGGGAGAACGTGCAAACTCCACACACTCAGTCGCCTGAGTCGGGAATTGAACCCGGGTCTCAGGCGCTGTGAGGCAGCAGTGCTAACCACTGTGCCACCGTGCCACCCACTTATGCCTACACCATTTAGACCAAGCCTACCGCCCTGCCCTAGTCAACCTTCCTAGTCTCTTCATCAAAGAACTGTAACATATTCGTGAGGCATGATGCCCATTCAAAGCACCATGCTGACTACTCCAAATCCAACCCTGTCTTTCCAAATGCATGTACATCTTAACTCTCGGAATCTTCTCCAGTAACTTACCCACCACAGATATTAAGCTTACTGGTCTATAGTTCCCAGGCTTTTCTTTGCAGCCCTTTTTGAATAATGGCACAATATTTGCTACCTTGCAGTCTTCTGAGATCTCACCCGTAGCTAACGATGATGCAAAAATATCAGCCGTGACCCCTGCAATTCTTCTTTAGCCTCTCGCAATGTTCTTGGATATGTCTGGTCAGGACCAGAAGATTTATCCACCTTCATACATTCTAATACATCCAACACCTCTTCTACTGTGATGTAGACTGTCCCAAGACATCACCACTAATTTCTCCAAATTCCCAAATCTTTATATCTTTCTCCATGATAAACATAGAGGAGAAATATTCATTGAAAACCTCTCCCATCTCCTGTGGTTTTACACATACATGTCCACATGTCCATATGACATATGCCAGATGCTGCAAATCTTTGAATGCAGGTATATATTTAAGGTTGCTGAAGAATATCAGAGAGATAACTAGTGAATCCTGATCCTTAGCTAGCTGGAAGTGATTTGTACAGAGCTTGGTTACTCCAACTGCCTTCTATTATTGTACTGTGTATCCTTGTGGAATTATTGTATTAAACAAAATTAGTGCAGTGGTTAATCGTAAAAAAAACACGTTTCTAAGCATGTCTGTTGTCCCTGCTCGCCCAGGCTTTTTTTGGACATTGGCTTCTTGTTAATGCTTCATGCACTTTTCTTGTTGACATTTATTGAAATTTTGCCACTAAGCTTGGCTAAATGCAAATACTCATTAAAGTGGGTATTCTAAGACATGACCATTTGTTTGAAGTCATTATTGAAGTCACAGTGCATTACTGTTGGAAATATTAGATTACTCCAACTAGGGATTTAGGTAATATGTTATACTTGAATTATTCATCAAATAGGTTTCTGTGAAGTGAAATCTATATGTTTAGCGAACATTCTTGCTTTCTATTTTAGAGCCGGGAGCAGGAAGACTTGGAAGAAGCTTTAGAATTTGAACGGCAGGAGAGTGATCAAAAACGTATGCTTCTTCTGAAGGAAGAACAAATGCAACAGTTGGCAAAAAAGAAAAATAAAAAGGCCCTTATTGATGATCTGGTACGTATAGATTGGAAATTATATGACATACGCAGATGCAGCAAATCTTTGAATGCAGATATATATTTAAAGTTGCTGAAGAATATCAGCGAGATCATTAACAAATCCCATTCTTTAACAAAAATAGCTGTTTGCTGGTGAGTTTAATATAGTTCTTATATTTAAAGAAAGCCCCAAATCTGACTTCGGCAACTAACTGCTTATTAGTATATGTAAAGTATTGAATGCATTATAAAAAGTAAATTGCTTACATTAGCCAGGTGATTATTAAGGTCGTAAGACATAGGAACAGAAGAAGGCCATTTACCCCTCAAATCTGCTTGGTTGGTATTCCACTTACTTGCCTTGCCCCATTGATTCCTTACTGATTTAAAAAATCCGTTGATCTCCGCCATCTGAGTATACTTAATAACCCTGTCTCAACAGCCCTGAGTGGTAAAGAATTCCACAGATTCAATATCAACCGAGAGAAGAAATTGCTCCTGATCTCTGCCTCAAATGTGCGACCCCTTATTCTGAGATTATGCCCTCTGGGATGAGACTCTCCCACAAGGGTAACAACCTGTCCATATCTACTGTGTAAAGTCTTCTAAGGATCTTGTGTATTTCAATAACAATGCCTCCTCTTCTATATTCCAATGAGTACAGAATCAATTTATTCCATATATCTGATATCAACCTAATAAACTCGCTCCAGACTGTCTCATGCCAGTATATCTTTTCCTTGGATAAGGGGCCCAAAACTGTTCATAGTATTCCAGCTGTGGTTTGAAATGGTAATTTGAAATAGTGTTGGAGTTAATTTTACAAAACTTCTCAATTCAGGAAAGGTTCCAGCATACCAGAAAGTTGTGAATATAACCCCACTACTTGAGAAGTGGCGGAGAGGGGGGGGGAGGTGGTGGGGGCATTGGGTAGGGGGAAGGATAAACTAGTTAGGCTAGTTAGCCTGATGCTCTGTTAGGTAAAGTGTTAGAATTGATCATTTTAAGGGGTTACAACTGCACATTTGAAAAACTTTGAGGTAATTGGGATGAGTAGCCATTGTTTTGGGGAAAATAAATGCTCATGATGTATGCATAACATATTAATATGGATAGCAGATTGGCTGTCAGGCAGAAAACAATATGTGTAAATGGGTTTATGCCCTGATTAACAAGGTGTGACAAATGGAGGCCTGACAGTTTTGTGCTAGGCTCACTTTTTATTGTTTGTATCAATAGCTTGAATGAGGGAAACAAAAGCATTGTAGCTCAATTTTCAGATTACCGAAAGATAGATAGAAAAATATGTTATGAAGAAGACACAAAGAGTTTGGAGATGAATTGGCAGGTTGAGTGAGTGGTCAAAAATCTGGCAGATGGAATATAATAAGGGAAAATGTGAAGTTGTTCACTTTGAGTAAAAAATGAGGTCTGCAGATGCTGGAGATCACAGCTGCAAATGTGTTGCTGGTCAAAGCACAGCAGGCCAGGCAGCATCTCAGGAATAGAGAATTCGACGTTTCGAGCATAAGCCCTTCATCAGGAATAAGCTTATTCCTGATGAAGGGCTTATGCTCGAAACGTTGAATTCTCTATTCCTGAGATGCTGCCTGGCCTGCTGTGCTTTGACCAGCAACACATTTGCAGCAAGTTGTTCACTTTGTCAGGAAGGATGGAAGAAATAGTGTAATACTTAAACAGAAAGATTGTGGAAATCTGAGGTACAGAGGATTTTAGCTGTCATAAAGTGTTAATTTGCAGGTATAGTACATGATTAAGCAGGCTAATGGAATTCTATCCTTTTATTATGAGAGAAATTGACCGTAAAAGTAAACTCGTTATGTGTCAGTTATATAGGATATTAGTAAGACCACATCATGAATAGCTAGTGCAGTTTTGGTCTCCTGATTTAAGCTGGGGCATAAATGTGTTGGAGGTGGTTCAGAGGATGTTTACTAGATTAATAGTGAAACGGAGTGAGTGGTCTTATGAGGATAGGTTGTAGTGGCTGGGCTGCGTGTTTAGAAGAACGCAAGTTAGCTTAACTGAAGTATATAAGATGATGATTGGTCCTGACAAAGTGGATGTGGGAAACATGTTCCTTTTTGTGGTTAAGTTCAACATTAAGTGGCACTGTTTGAAAATTAGATGTTAGCCTTTTAGGACTGAGATGAAAAATTTTTTTTGAGGGCTGTGTGATTTTGTAATACTCAGGAATTGGAAACTGGGTCATGGAATATTTTAAAGGCAGGAGGTAAATAGATTCTTTTTTGGCACGGGAATCGAAGATTATTGGAGGTAGATATGGAACTCGAAACACAAACCGGTCGTCCGTGATCTTATTGAAGGTAGAACAGGCTCAAGGAGTTGAATGCCCCTGTTTCATACGTTCCATCACAATCTCGATTGAAGTTACTACTAGATCTTCCAGATTCAAGTCTGAAATCCAGCTTGATAGATGATGCATCTTTTTATTTATTTCACTGAAATGCAAACATGCAATATTGCACATCTGGTTTTAACAATGAAAGAGCAATTTATTCCAAAAAAAAATGATAGGATTGAATAAATCAAGTTTTTTGTATATAACACAATTTGAAACATTTCAAAACAAACCCTAAAATACAAATTCCATCAATCCCCACAGCAGACTTTACATTACCCAAACATTAGAGAGAGAGAATTCCCTTCTCTATCACATCTATAGAGGTTTGACTTAATTGTTTTCAATTCCTGGTCATGAGAATTTGACAACTTCTTTCTTGTATTTACACAACTGAGTTTTGGTTTTTTTTAAGCTTCAAATAATCCCTTCATTGAAACTAAACACTTTTACTCTAGAGCTTTCGAACTAAATCTCATTCACTGAGGTAACCGATTTCCAACTTTCGTGAACTAATTCTTTGCTCTAAGAGAATTGTTTCATGCATCCAATTTCAAGCAAGTTGTCTATGAACTGAAACCAAGTGTTTCCAAGCTATGGGTGTTTGACCTAAACAAAAGGAAAACAACCCTGATCCTTCCAACTGAAAACTACTTGTAAAACTCTTCAGTGCAAACAATTCCCATCATCACCCCAGGGACTCCCTCTCTCCTGGCTTAAAAATAATTCATGGCTCCAGAAATAATGACAAGTTATCGCAAGCTCACATGCATAGACCAAATCTCTTATGTCACTGTTTCAAAGTCCAAGTTTTAAAATAAATGATAATATTTTATGTATATTATTTTAAAGGCATATAAAAACACACAACTTACATCACAGATCATGTGCTGATTTGAACAGGAGTCTTGCTGGCTAATGAAATTCCTTGACTACTTGTAGAAGTGTTAAACATAAGACATAAAGTAGCTCTGCAAGTTCCAGTTGTCAAGGCTTGTCGGAGGGCTGGTGTGAAATTGTTGGGCGGAATGGCCTGTTTCCATACTGTAGGGAATCTAATCTACAAACATTCATCATAAAAAGAAATCCCAGTCTCACTAGAATGAAAAAATGAAAAGTTGGTTACTGATGGCTGTGAGCACACTCCACACAGTGTTATTTTGGCTTTCTTTTAATTATAATGTGTTTTTGCCAGCTGAAGTGGAGTATGGTTTACATTTTTGTTTGCCTTGATATTGGCAAAAAATAAAGCTTAGGCCTAAGTAAGCACTATACAGGATGGCAATGGGTATGATTTCTACTCTCAATAAATAAATTTCACTTTTTTTACCAATTGGATTTATTAGTAATTATTTTGGAGTTATAACTGTAATTAGGAGAAAGTGAGGACTGCAGATGCTGGAGAACAGAGCTGAAAAATGTGTTGCTGGAAAAGTGCAGCAGGTCAGGCAGCATCAAAGGAACAGGAGAATCGACGTTTCAGGCATAAGTCCTTCTTCAGGAATCTTGAAGAAGGGCTTATGCCCGAAACGTCGATTCTCCTGTTTCTTTGATGCTGCCTGACCTGCTGCACTTTTCCAGCAACACATTTTTAAGCTTATAACTCTAATTGTCAATTCTCCAAGAAGCCGGAAACATTGCTTCCACATCTGTCTAGTCTAATTTGTTTCATAACATCAAGGACCATATAGGATTGTTTACTTTTGAACAATGGGGCACAAGGATAAATTTAATTGAGGGTACAAAATTGTGAGAGTCCAGAAAGTGGTCGGAAAGCATCTATTTTACTTGACCGATATGTCAATAGCAAGATAGCATAGATTTAAAATAATTGGCACAAGGATTTTTGAGGGTGGTGGGATCCGGAACTGATTAACTGGAACAGCAATCGAGGCAGAGCTCCTGAACCCCGTTGCCAAGTAGTTGGAAGTGCTGTTAAGGAGCCACAATCTACATGGCCATGAATCAATGGATGGAAAGCAGGATTAAATTTGATAGCTCTTTTTTTGACTGGCATAGATGCAATGGGCTGAAAATCTCCTTTAGTGCTGTAAGTTTCTCTCTCTGTATTTTTGTAATCAACATGTTAGAAGGCACTATTATGCCTTAAAAAAAGACGAGAGATTATTCTGAGGCTAGTCATTTTATGAGTAATGACATAATTTTCAATCATGTCACTCAAGTAAAATAGTTACCATTTGGATTGCCAGCCACACAAATCAGTAACTCTAAATTTCAGGAGACTATTAGCCAGAAAAAGAAAGAGTACAGGTTTTAAGAAGGAGTCAGTGGAAATCCAAATTCAGTCTTGAGGAATATTGAACTCAATTTCTGAAGAACACAAATATAGCTAATGCTAATTAGTAACCTGAATTAGTTACTAAGTATGGTGTGTTAGGAATCCTTCCTATGTCCCTATACCTCAACTTAGGGAACAAGGGGATTCTTTCTCACTGCTTAAAGCTGTAATCTGTCATCAATGTGTCTGGTAGGAAAGCTCCCAGCTGCCTGCAAGCATGCTTTTGGCTCAGCATAAGGATCGGGCTGCACAACTGGAAACACAGTTGGAAACACAGCAGCAAGTCAGATCTGTCACATTCTCAACTGGCATTAAAATGGTAAGTGTTTATCTACTTGGCAAATGTTACATTGGATCAACATACATTCAAAATACTTTTTCAGTATGTCATGTAAGATTTGCTTTATGAATCTTAGTTTGTCTTAATTTTTTGATGTAAGACTATTGAATGATATTTGGATAGCATTAATGTTAAATTTCAAAAGTAAAGCATTACGCTAGTGTTAACCTGATCGTGCACAATATTTGAATTAGTTGAATCAGGAGTAAAGTAAAGGCTATCATGTTATGTTATTCTGCTTTGCCGTTCCACATTAGTAAAGAGGAAATTTAAGGAACTCATGATGTACTATTTTGCTTTGTGGTATTTTGCTCCAATGTCACACATCATTCCTGACCTCTTTCCCTTATGTTTCTGTAACTATTAAATGCATAAAATATTGTCATGCTTCCATTGAGATCAAGAAAGACACATACAGCCTTCATTAAAACTTTAGCAAGTATAGATTTTTCTAACTGAAGGAATCATTGCTACATTCTTGGTTCTGATTGTTAAACTTTTACAATCACAGTGGTTTTACTGTACATTGAGGGTATGGAATAATGAAAAATGTTTAGTATTTAGAGTTGCCTTCTATAAAGGTATCTTTTATAAAAGTATCATTCTTCTATTCTAAGATGATCTTAACCAGTGCCACTTGACAATTCATGAAGCATGGTTTGTTGTTGTTTTTAGTATTTCCCTCTTGTCAGAGGGAGAAAATTGCACAATTCCTATTCTAACAAGGTAATATAATTAATTTCAAAATTTATTTATTCATGAGATGTGGCATTTTATGCATTTAGCATTTTTGAATGCAGGAATTTCACAGTGATTCTACTGATCTCCCATTAAAAGCTTCTGTAGGAGGTCAGTCAGGCTCCTGTAGCAATATAGTACACCTAGTTGTGTCAGATATCCACTGTGCCTAGGAGTTTCCATTTACCATGTGGTAATTGGAATATCACACCATCACTTACAAAACATAGATCAGGCTTTTGGTGGATATTCACTATGCCACGTGTTCCTGTTACCGATCAGCAGTAGGAACCTGTGTTTCAGTGATGGTGGTGTACTGAAAGAGAATTAGAACTGGTGACATTAGGCCTAGCAAGGGGCCTACAATCCCTAAGGAGGATAGTTATTTTTGAAAGTTACTTCCTGGATCAGTTCTGTTTTGTAGGACAGAGGTCACAAAAAATATTCATCTGCCTCCTTATTCATTGCAAGTGAGCTCCCCTCTCATAGCTGGTAAACTCTGGTGAAAGTCGGAGGTCCAGATATTCTGATTTCGAGATGGTTGTAGGAACTATGCAGGCAAGAGTTTATTTCAGCATCATGCAGAGTCTCCAATGGTGGGAATTTCCTGGGAACTTGGAGATTCCGATGGGCATCTGGATTACTTCAAAGAAGTGCCTTAAAGTTCAAGAATTCAAAGGGTTCCAACTCACTTGAGCTACATAGAAACCCAGGAAAGGTTAGAGGATCAAAAACCTACTCTTCATATTGGGTGAATATTAAACTGGACTCCTGACACCTTTGAACATTTTCCCCTTTCTCTAACCGACTCCACCTTAGTCTGCCAGAGTAGCACTTCTTGCCTGACCCAACACCATTGCCCTCTCCTTTCTGCCATACTCCAAACACTTCCCCACTCTCCTGAGCTATCAATGTGTTTACTGGATATTTAAACTACAGAATATGGCATAAAAGGCTGCAAAAGGGGACATGGTTTCTATACAGATAATCCTTGCTGCTAGAATCCTGGATAGATTAATAACTGGAGGCCAGGAATCTCAAGCACAGAGGTCATCAAAAGGTATGGACAATATTTAAGCGAATATTACAGTTGGAAATTGAGTTTCCCAACCCCGAACAGAATATCTGGGACAATATTGCAAGCTATCAAAGTGTTTGATTCTGGTGCAAATACTGGAATTGCTATCCATTAAATTCTGGGGCTGAATTCTCCATTCTAAATGTGCAAATGTGAATTTTTCGAGCTGATTTACTTTCTGTAAATAGTGGTTTCTAAAAGGTCACTTTGGGAACTATATTGCATTTACAGTCATTAAAGAGTTATGTATTGCAGTTTTAGTTACGTACTAATGACAGTAGTTGTTACTCCAGAAATCAAATTTTGTCGTTCTTGATTTGGCTAAATATACTTATAAAGATTTTGAATTGAACTGTCTGAGTGCCCACCTGAAATGTTCTTTCCTTAAATAAAGTACAGCTGTTGTACTAAGAAAAAAACCAAGGTCAATTTTGATTGAAATGAACTTGTCGAAACAAATGTCTCCTAACACTTCAAACAAAGCTACTGAGGCATTGAACATGATAGTACAGTGGACCGACAATTTTTGTTTTCCTAATTGCTGATTCAAAATTCAAAAGCAGTTATTTCTGATAAGAATTCTTGAACAGAGTAAAATGAGGGATGAAAAATGTTGCAAAGAACATTTTCCTTCTGAGACACTTAGGTGCAGTATTCTCTAGTCCAAGAACACATCCGTTTGCATGAAAACATCCTTAACTTCGACACAATCTCAGCTTCAAGTTCAGAAAAGCACCCCAGCTACAGCAATTTGACATTTTTTGAATTTTGCGCACCGATCATTTTGTGATCCTTACAATCTGTGTAGATACTCATAACTTTTTAAATTAAACTTTCCAGTGACTGACAGAATTGTATAACAGGATTTCATGATTTAAGACTGTTACCATAACAAAAACACTAAAATTAACATTAAGTAAACATTCCTTAGGATCTAATACATTAAATTGCAGAAAAGAAGGGTTGCCTGCCTACCAATTTACACAAATGAAAACCCCTCATGCCACACCTCTGCAGATATATATCTTGTAAGTTCAAGTCCAAATCACAGCCAGTGCATTGCAATCCCTTTCTCCCTGCCACAGTCTTTTCGTGGATTTTGTAAAAGTCCCTTCAATCTTCTTATTTGTAGTGGTTTCCATCAGCAAGTCCCACTTTGCTGAATCCTTGATTCTTAAATTTCAGGTCCCAGCTGTTTCATCATTTTTCTGAACCTAAAACCAATTCTTATAGATGCATTGGTGTGTGTGTGTGTGTGTGTGTGTGTGTGTGTGTGTGTGTGTGTGTGTGTGTGTGTGTGTGTGTGTGTGTGTGTCTTTTACCTCCAAGGGTCTCAGAGCAGAGTCTTAAGAGTCAGTTGGTGGCCAAACTAGCTGCTTTCTAATTGATATCCTGCCATTAAAACGTGCATCTGTTGAGTCAGGTTTGATTTGAGTTTTTTCTAACGAACAAAATGCATTTGTCTTTGAGCAGATTCTAAATGAGTCCTTGATTTAAAGAAAACAGGTGAAAGTATAACTAACTTATAAAGGCACTGGAGATAAGAAGTGCGATTGTCACTGGATGTTAAAATTTTGATGTAGCCTATTTTGGCAACATACAGGTTTGAGACCATACAATCTCATTTACAAGTCTGCCAGTCATCCATCCACTTTTATCACTATTGGGTTTGAATCCAGGTAGTGCATGTAAAAAGACAGCAACTTACATTTAATATGAAAGATTTTTCTGACTTTTTTCACCAACAGCTGCAGGAATTCCAAAAAATATATTTTAATCTGTTGTCTCACTTTTAATGAAAGAGAGAATTGTACTTGATTTTTTTGACTGATGTGTTTTAAACTTGACGTTCTTACCAGTTTTGCATTCCTTGAACCATATCTTCATACTTGGCAAATTGCATATGTGATGATACGATTTCTTTAAGAGGTTATTTTGTCCTTTTTTTGGTTTGAAGAGAGATTGTAAGACAGAGGTGTCAAGCAGTCTCCACAGAACCACAAGAGTAAATGGTTTGTGAGGCCTTGGGTTTCTTTTAAAATTTAGAACAATAGAAGCAGCCTGAATGGGTATGGTCAAGCTCTGAAAGAATCAGAATTTTTAGCTTTTTTATCAGTATCAGTTGTTACTGGGGTTTCAGTAGGGTTCGAAAGCTGCAGTACATCTCTCTCTACTACACTGTCCTCTTACTTACAGTGAAAAGCTGGGGTATTCACTTCCTGGAGATACGTTTTTGGAGATATGTCTCTTGATTAAATTAAAATATAAGCCAGAACTGTTAATTTAACCTGGGGCAGTGTTTATAGGGGAATAAGACAGTGTTATTTTCTGGGTCTATAGATTGTGAAGAAGAAAAATAGCCTCTAATAGAGTGATATGTACTCTTGTCAGATGTGGGAGTTTAAAGAGAGTTTAGGGTTACAGCGGATTATATCTGCCATAAATGCTGCTGGCTGCGAATCTTATCAGATTGAATAGATTGGTTGGAGAGACAGTTAGAAGCGATAAGGAATTTGCAATAGCAACAGTATGTGATGGATGGCAGTTATAGGAAGGGGGGAAAGTCTCAGATACAGTCACATAGATGGGTTAACTCCAGGAAAGGTAAGAGAAGTAGGCAGCTCGTGCGGAAGTCTTTTGTGGATATACCCATTTCAAACAGGTATGCTGTTTTGGAAAATGTAGGGGATGATGGATTCTCAGGGGAACATAGCATGAACAGACGAGTTTCTGGTATCGAGACTGGCTCTAATGCAACAAGGGGTACGCCGGGTTCCAAGAGATCAATTGTGTTAGGGGATTCTCTAGTTCAAGGTACAGACAGACGTTTCTATGGCCAAATGCTACAGGAAGGGTAGAAAGAGAGGAAGGGGAGTGGCATTTTTGATAAGGGATAGTATTACAGCTGTGCTGAGGGAGGATATTCCCGGAAATACATCCAGGGAAGTTATTTGGGTGGAACTGAGAAATCAGAAAGGGATGATCACCTTATTGGGATTGTATTATAGACCCCCTAATAGTCAGAGGGAAATTGAGAAACAAACTTGTAAGGAGATCTCAGCTATTTTAACTTTTCAAACATAGACTGGGACTGCCATAGTGTTAAGGGTTTAGATGGAGAGGAATTTGTTAAGTGTGCACAAGACAATTTTCTGATTCAGTATGTGGATGCACCTACTAGGGAAGGTGCAAAACTTGACCTACTTTTGGGAAATAAGGCAGGGCAGGTGTCTGATGTGTCAGTGGAGGAGCACTTTGGGGCCGGCGACCATAATTATATTAGATTTAAAATAATGATGGAAAAGGATAGACCAGATCTAAAAGTAGAAGTTCTAAATTGGAGAAAGGCCAATTTTGACGGTATTAGGCAAGAACTTTCAAAAACTGATTGGAGGCAGATGTTCGCAGGTAAAGGGACGGCAGGAAAATGGGAAGCCTTCCGAAATGAGATAACAAGAATTCAGAGAAAGTATATTCCGGTCAGGGTGAAGGGGAAGGCTGGTTGGTATAGGGAATACTGGATGACTAAAGAGATTGAGGATTTGGTTAAGAAAAAGAAGGAAGGATTGAGTGAATCCTTAGAAGAGTATAAAGGAAATAGGAGTATACTTTAAGAGGGAAATCAGGAGGGCAAAAAGGGGACATGAGATAGCTTTGGCAAACAGAATTAAGGAGAGTCCCAAAGAGTTTTTACAAATATATTAAGGATAAAAGGGTAACTAGGGAGAGAATAGGGCCCCTCAAAGATCAGCAAGGTGGCCCTTGTGTGGAGCCGCAGAAAATGGGGGAGATACTAAGTGAGTATTTTGCATCAGTATTTACTGTGGAAAAGGATATGGAAGATATAGACTGTAGGAGAATAGATGATGACACCTTGCAAAATGTCCATATTACACAGGAGGAAGTGCTGGATGTCTTGAAACGGTTAAAGGTGGATACATCCCCAGGACCTGATCAGGTGTACCCTAGAACTCTGTGGACAGCTAGAGAAGTGATTGCTGAGCCTCTTGCTGAGAGATTTGTATCATCGATAGTCACAGGTGAGGTGCCGGAAGACTGGAGCTTGGCTAATGTGGTGCCATTGTTTAAGACGGGTGGTTAGGACAAGCCAGGGAACTATAGACCACTGAACCTGACATCGGTGATGGGCAAGTTGTTGGAGGGAATCCCGAGGGACAGGATGTACATGTATTTGGAAAGGCAAGGACTGATTCGGGATAGTCAGCATGGTTTTGTGCGTGGCAAATCATGTTTCACAAACTTGATTGAGTTTTTTGAAGAAGTAACAAAGAGGATTGATGAGGGCAGAGTAGTAGATGTGATCTATATGGACTTTAGTAAGGCGTTCGACAAGGTTCCCCATGGGAGACTGATTAGCAAGGTTAGATCTCACGGAATACAGGGATAACTAGCCATTTGGATACAGAACTGACTCAAAGGTAGAAGACAGGGTGGTGGTGAAGGGTTGTTTTTCAGACTGGAGGACTGTGACCAGTGGAGTGCCACAAAGATCGGTGCTGGGTCCTCTACTTTTTGTCATTTATATAAATGATTTAGATGTGAGCATAAGAGGTACAGTTAGTAAGTTTGCAGATGACACCAAAATTGGAAGTGTAGTGGACAGCGAAGAGGGTTACCTCAGATTACAACAGGCTCTGGACCAGATAGGCCAATGGGCTGAGAAGTGGCAGATGGAATTTTCAGATAAATGTGAGGTGCTGCATTTTGGGAAAGTAAGTCTTAGCAGGACTTATACACTTAATGATACGGTCCGAGAGAGTGTTGCTGAACAGAAACCTTGCAGTGCAGGTTCATAGCTCCTTGAAAGTGGAGTCTCGGGTAGATAGGATAGTGAAGGCAGCGTTTGGTATGCTTTCCTTTATTGGTCAGAGTATTGGGTACATGAGTTGAGAGGTCATGTTGTGGCTGTACAGGACATTGGTTCGGCCATTGTTTAAATATTGGTCTCCTTCCTATCAGAAAGATGTTGTGGAACTTGAAAGGATTCAGGAAAGATGAACAAGGATGTTGCCAGGGTTGGAGAATTTGAGCTCTAGGGAGAGGCTGAACAGGCAGGGGCTCTTTTCCCTGGAGCGCGGAAACTGAGGGGTGACCTTATAGTGATTTACAAAATTATGAGGGGCATGGATAGGGTAAATAGGATAAGTGTTTTCCCTGGGTTCAGGGAGTCCAGAACTAGAGGGCACAGGTTTAGGGTGAGTGGGGATAGATATAAAAGAGACCTAAGGGGCAACTTTTTCACACAGAGAGTGGTACGTATATGGAATGAGCTGCCAGAGGAAGTGGTAGAGGCTGGTACAATTGCAACATTTAAGAGACATTTGGGTAGTTATATGAATGGGAAGGGTTTGGAGGGATATGGCCGGGTGCTGGCATGTGGGAGTAGATTGGGTTGGGATATCTGGTCAGCATGGACGGGTTGGACCAAAGAGTCTGTTTCCATGCTGTACATCTCTATGACTCCTACTGCTGGAGTTGCATCTGAGACAGTCTGTTTTCTGAGTTTACCTTTTACCAACTGTGTGTTTAAGAGATGTTAGTATATTGGAATGGTTAATTAACAATAGTTACTGAGTCTTTTAGTCAGTTAAGTTTTGCAATAGAGTTACAGCTAAGCCAATTCTTCTCTTTCCTAATTCATACTTTTGTTGTATTTTAATTAGATTGTATGAACAAATTGTGCTTGCTTAACGTTGAGTCATCTGATCAATTAAATTGTATCTGGAATGCAATACCTTACATTTACCTTTGAAACAAGAAAGGCTTAGAGTCTAGACCACCTTCTTAATACCTTTTGAGAGGATTTGCTCTGGATCCATACCATGTATCAACGATGACTATCACCAGATTGGTTCCATGTTCTATTCTGTGTTGATTAAGACGAAGTGAAATTGGTTCAAATGTCAACCAATCCTGGAATAATGCTTTTGAAAGCTATTCCAGACTATGCTTTATACGGTAAAAGAAAATTAAAAGTTCCATTTCAATAGTGTTGTTCGTAGCAATGTGATATCTCAAAGCATTTTACAACTAATGAAGTAGTTTTGAAAAAAAACAAAGTCCTGGTGGAATTTAGAAGATCAGTCAACATCTGTGGATTTATAAAGAAAGCTAACATTTCAAGTCCAGCATGACTGTTCTTTGGAACTTCTTGTGAACTTCTGAAGAACAGTCATACTGGACTCAAAATGCTAACTTTGTTTCTCCCTACAGGTTATGCCAGACTCTAAGTTTTTCCAGTACTGACTGCTTTTATTTCAGATCTCCAGCATCTGTAGTACTTTGCATTTATTTACTTATGAAATGTAGTCACTGATGTATTGTTAGGAAACATGGCAGCCAAATTGTGCTAGAGCTGCTACAAACAGTAATGTAGACCAGCTAATAATCAGATAATATTTTTATGATGTTGATTGATGAATATTGCTCAGGACTCTTGCTGCTGCTTGAAATATTGCCAAGAATCTTTCATGCCTACGTGAGAGGCAGAGGGACCCTTAATTTAATGTTTCATGCAAAATATGGCACCTTCAGCAGTGTGGCATTTCCATAATAACACATTCGAGTGACAGTTAGGATATTGTACTCAAATTTAGGAGTTGGTCTTGAATCCACAACTTTCTGATTCGGAATGAAATTATTACGAATTTAAACTATGTTAGGTTTTGTGCAGTTCTTGGGTTTATTTCAAGTTGAATCCTCTGTCGTTTTCGATGGAGGCAGCTTGAAATGCACAAATTATAACAGTGAATTACATCACTGAACTGCTTGCTTTAGATGAAGGTGGGAGCAATTTTATGGATTCCACGTTGGAAAGAGATTTAATTTTTCTTCACTGGAGTGAAGGAAGAATTTATACAATAAGTGTAATCTTCCAAAGGTTTATCTGAATCTTTGCTTTATCTGAAATCCTTTTTGACTCTTCTTCATTTGTTACTGGTTGATTTGCATCTACATTGTTTAACAGAATCTAAATAATTTGTCCCCTCAAAATGATTCTGTGTTGATAATTATGTACTACTGGATGAAGCAATTGCCATTTAATACTTTTGAAACGATGAAGATCATTTGGCTCAATTGAATGTGCTAAAATTGTTTCTTAATTAGACTGCTGTAATGGATGTTAATTTTCCAGTGCAGTCCACACAGTGAGCCTAAGTTTTTAATAAAGAAAGCTGAGCATGCTGTAACAGCAGTATTAATAGCTATACTTCTGAGTGAAGAGTGAGTAATGATGCATCTTAACTCATTAATGCTATCACTTTCTCTCATCTTTTCTTTCATGGCATAGATATAGTCCATGAAGGTAAGCATAGTTAAACTGCATAGATTATATGACCCAGTGTGGATTGGAGAAACTACTCTTTTAAAAATAAGTCTCAGTTTTTGAAATGTGCAAAATGACATATTATGCACAGGAAAATGTTTGAGTTGACCATCACAGATGTTTAAGTTTTGAAATCCCTAGAGTAGTTTAGGTTGACATGGTTGATGGAAGCCCTAATTAATGGCAGAATTCCAAATTGAGTCAATTAATAATAGAGGTATTGTTGGGATCAGTTTGAACCTTTATGTGCAACTCTTTGCTGACTGGTATCATGCAGCTATGGTCTTTATACTATAAATAACTTGGTTTAATGTGTCTTGTCATCTGATTAAGGGTTAATCAATCAATGAATGTTGAATGCACCTAACAGGATTTGACATCTGCATATATTATTTGGAATATGTGAAAATAGTTTCAAAGTGTTCTTTGCCACGATGGTCATGAAATTGCTTTACCATAATAATTACTGCGTTTCAGTTAACTCATTCTTGAATCATGAAAATATATGGTAAAGCTGCATTTTTTCCTCCATATTGTGCAGACAAGATGTTTGATTTATTCTTGGCAAGCTCCAACATGAAAGCAAGTGTGCATAGATACTCAATTTGAATTTTGCTGCTGCTCAAAATTGAAATAAAGCTTTATATTTTTCTAAAATGAAAATATAACTACAACTTAAGGTGCTGCAAAAAGTGCTCGGTGTTAGAATGAAATATGATAGATTATTTAAAAACACTCTGGAGAAGTTCTTCTGTAATGCAGTGCAATGGTACAGTATTACTAGTCAAAAATGTACTATCTAATGTCAAGTCCTTTTAACAACAGACAACAGTAAACCAATTAGAAATATGGATACCAATAATTAGTTTGTTACTAAGTTTATTGGGGATCACAGTGCTAAACTATTTTGGTTGGTAAGAGACTCTGGGTTGGTTCAACAATAATCATCCTAGATTGTGGAAATGTGCTACAGTTACTTGCATAAACAATTGCAGTTGTGTTGCTGTTAGCACTTCCATAGTGCAAGGGGGGATAAATAGTCAATTATCTGGAAACGTACTTGTGGACCTCCATGAACCATGCAGTAACTCTGGAAAAAGTCCTCAGGCCTTAGAGCTGGACAGAGAAAGCCAGTCAGAAATGAAGTAAAAGAATGAGGTTATCCCTTTGCAAAGAATAGGGTTCAGGTTTGGTGGCGTGTGGGAAATATTCTCTGATGTTTCTTCCGCTGTCATTGTTCCAGAGTTCTCCTTTACTCCAGTTTCTCTCTCTCTCTCCTTTTCTGAATTTCAATCCCTGTATGTTTTCTTTCTACCAGGGTTGCTTTGTGCTTTCTGTCCTCTAGCTTGCTTTTGCTCCTTCTCCCTGTCTTTTTAAGACTGGCTGTGGAATGCTGTCAATCACATGATTCAGCAGATTTCTGCCTTCTGTTGCTTGCAGTGATAAAAAGGGAAGAAATTGTTGGATTCCAACCAGAGGCAAATGGTTATGGAATTAATCTATCTCAAACATTTTCCTGCTTTTAAAGGGGAGGAAGAGTAGATGGGGAAGAACTTGCTGAATTTCTTTTTTTGACAATTTTTCTCACAGGCTATCCATAAGTGTAGGTCAAGAGAAATGTACAGTGATAGCATTATTGAAAGCCATGGAAACGAAGGAGATGATGGGTAATGATTAGTGTAATGAAATAGTATGGAATTTTAGAATATAAAGTGATTTGTCATTTGAACTGTAATGATTTGCTAAGTTGAATACTCCTTGCTACACTCACCCAGTGACAAGAGCCAGAAATATAACACAAAATCATTCAATGTAGCATGTAAATGAGAGCAGATGCAACAAAAATATGGAGAAAAGTTTTATAAAACGCATTCTACAATTATGAAACATTTATTTCTCCCAGTTATATTGCATTTAAAGGGACCTGGATGGCATCAACTGATGACTTATTCGTGGTTGGAATTGTGCCATTCTATGTAAGACGGATTAAATTCTTTTCTTACCCCGTGTAGTTGAGTACCAGTTGAGCTGAAACTGGCTTATCTCTTTGAAAACAATGAGTTTCTACATGCAGTGAAGTACTGTTAATCAAGTAATCTGTTGTGTCACCGATTGAAAGATCAATATTGGGCAGAACACCAGAGATTACTTCCCTGCTCTTCTTTGAAATACTGCCATGGGATCTTTAACATTCTGTCAAGCAGACACTTGGGACGTCTACTTAATATTTAACTTGAAATTCTGCACCTCCAACAGTGATGAGCTCCCTCAGTACTGTATTAGAGTGTCAGTCTTAAATTTTGGGCTCATGACCTGGATTGGGATTTGATCCAAGAACCTTGTGACTCAGGCAAGGGTGCTACTCACTGAGCCACAATGCCATGTTATAGAACAACACATTTTTGACTGCAGCATGCTGAACAAGCAATTATAGCAAACAGTAATTTAAAATCTCATCAAAAAAATTAAAATATATCACAATATAGAATGCTTTTCTTTCAAGATTTTTCAGGTGACGTGGTGGCTCAGAAGTTAGCACTACTGAGTGCCAGGGACCCGGGTTTGAGTGCAGCCTTGGGTGACTGTGTAGAGTTTCCACGTTCTCCTTGTGACTGTGTGGGTGTTCTCTGGGTGCTCTGGTTTCCTCTCACAATCCAAAGATGTGTAGGTTAAATGGATTGGCCACTTAAATTGCCTTTAACTCATGGGTTTAAAAATGTGTTGCTGGAAAAGCGCAGCAGGTCAGGCAGCATCAAAGGAGAAGGAGAAGGAGAATTGACATTTTGGGTATAAGCCCTTCTTCAGGAATGACGAGGGTCTGAGCTTCATGGCAGATGAGATGACCTGGGGGGTGCAGTGAGAGAGGAACTCACTGAGATCCTTGTAGAGGGAGGAGGAAAGCTTCTTCAAGGAAGGCATCCTCGCAAGAGAATTCGTAGTAGGTTAAAATCAACTAGGAGAAAGTGAGGACTGCAGATGCTGGGGATCAGAGCTTAAGAATGTGTTGCTGGAAAAGCGCAGCAGGTCAGGCAGCATCAAAGGAGAAGGAGAATCGACGTTTCGGGCATAAGCCCTTCTTCAGGAATGAGGAGAGTCGAAGGAGAATTGACATTTTGGGCATAAGCCCTTCTTCAGGAATGAGGAGGGTGACGTTTCGGGCATAAGCCCTTCTTCAGGAATGAGGAGGCTTCCTCATTCCTGAAGAAGGGCTTATACCCGAAACGTCGATTCTCCTTCTCCTTTGATGCTGCTTGACCTGCTGCGCTTTTCCAGCAACACAATTTTAAGCTCTGATCCCTAGCATCTGCAGTCCTCAGTTAACTCATGGACAATGCAAGGTTAGGTGGACTAGCCATGGAAAATGCAGGGTTATGGGGGTAGGGTATGGGGTGGCTCTGGGTGGAATGCTGGGTGGATTCGATGGACCAAATGACTTGTTTCCACACCGCAGAGTTCTGTGATTCTGTTTCAAGTACAATATAATCTTAAAAACATTCTAAGTCCATCAGTTGAGATAATTTAATCTTATAAGTTAATAAAAAGCACATTCATGAAAGATTTGAAGTTCTAATTAATATCCATTATCTACTGTTTAGGGGAGAATAACTTAGCACCCCTGGAAAAAGAAATTGCTTTTAGACTCGGAATTTCTTATGTGAATTGATGTAAAACTTAATTGGCTACTATGAATTGATTATAAAATGACTGCTTGCA
This sequence comes from Hemiscyllium ocellatum, assembly GCF_020745735.1. Lineage (NCBI taxonomy): Eukaryota > Metazoa > Chordata > Chondrichthyes > Orectolobiformes > Hemiscylliidae > Hemiscyllium > Hemiscyllium ocellatum. The sequence goes on from NC_083408.1 coordinate 87,469,250, forward strand.
TCATAAATTTGACTGTTAACTTAAATCCATGGAGCCAACTTAAAGGTGTCTGGACATGTATTACTTTATATGCATACACAATTAGAAATGTTAGAAATAAATTGTACGTATGAAATTTCTTAAACACGTAGTAAATAATTAACACCACTTCCAAAAATGTGGTTATTTATTGAATTTTTCTATTGGGTTTAAAATACATTAATATTTTTATGGTGCTATGTTGGCCACATGGTGAAGGATAATAAGCACTGCAAATGTGGCCCCTTCTTACCCTCCTCCATAAATATGAGTAGCTTTTACAGCTAGAGGGCTTTGTGCCAAATAGAACAGGTTTTACTTGTCTGTGAAGATTTATACCACAGCGCAATGCATGACTGCCTTTGCATAGGTCATCTCAGAGGTCAGCAGAATGAATGTATAGGACAAGCCATGAGCAGTTTGTATCTTGTCTGTAAGGCAAAGAAAGCTAGACAACATCAGGATGAAATAATACTCGAACATGTAGCACTGTGCAGACCATTTGTATACATTATATTATGTTTAAAATTAATTTATTTTAATCACTTAATACTTAAAATGAATTGAACTGATTTGGAAAAGATTGACTTGCTGGCAAACAGCCAGTCTTGTGAGGGGAGGGACAGAGTGCAGAGATTAATTAGGTTTCGTATGAAGTGTTGCAGCAAATGTCTGATTGGCATCAACATGTGTAATGGCAACTGGTGCAGTACTAAGTAGATGTACAAATACAGCGTCAACAAACCATCTACTATATAACCATGCATTTTATACATTTTTCCATAATAACAACTGTATTTTATCCCGTTCATCATTAAAGCTGTCATTTATCCTCAGGCACTTGGCACCAGTATATGTGCCAAGGTCAGACTGTTGTCCATGGTAAGGATTTGTGAGCAAAGTGTAAACCCATTGAATAGAATTAATTTTTGGCAGAGATCTGCATGGAAGCCATGTACAGATTTTTATAACCACTGGTCCCAATGAAAATAAATGAGACTTGGCAGACTACCTTTTAACCAGTAAATGATGCAGTCATGTGATTTGTGTTGCTTTTACAATGAACATCCAATTTGAAGACTTTTTAAAAATTTAAAAGGCATATTTCAAGCAAATTGTAAAGAATATATAATCTATTTTGACAAACAATAATTTGAACTTTTTAATAAATGTATGGAATATAGAATTGTTTGTTATTTGAATGAATTAAAGTGGCACAAATCATCTGGTGTCCAGATAGTTAGAAACCAGATGTACTCTGACAGATTTGCTACATAATCCCTCCAGTCCCAGTGCACTGAATATATGGTAATTACCCCAATAATTTAAATATCTGATGGGCAATTGCCCTGCATCTGGAATGTTATGGAAAAGTTCCCAACTCTGAGTTAGAGTCAGAGACTTTGGAATATTTGACTGTCTTAGCTGAATAGCTATCCAGAAAATATCAGAGGGTTTAAAACCTACTCTTAAATTCTGAGTAAGTATAAAACTGACCTTCAAATGCTCACATTGATCCCCTGCCCCCATATGACCTGACTTAACTCTCACTTATTTTCCACCGTATCCTATTATCCATGTATGTGGCACACAGCTCTTTTAGCTCCAACCTAGCACCCAGTCCGTTCGTCCACTTCCCTTAGGTACTAAGCTTTTCTCTGTAGCTTGTCAGAGAGATTTTGGATTTTTAAACACCAGAATAGAGTAGTTGGTGTTGCAAAAAAGGGGTTTCATTTGGTCGCCAGTACTCATCCTGAACTTCATTGGAAAGCCCCTTGAACTGATGCACTCCACATTTCTTTTTCTAGAATCATAGAATCTCTACAGTGTGGAAACAGGCCCTTTGGCCCAACAAGTCCACACTGACCCTCCAAAGAGTAACCCACCCAGACCCATTCCCTGTTATCCTATATTTATCAGGAGAAAGTGAGGACTGCAGATGCTGGAGATCAGAGCTGAAAAGTGTGTTGCTGGGAAAGGCAGCAGGTCAGGCAGCATCCAAGAGCAGGAGAATCGACGTTTCGGGCATAAGCCCTTCTTCAGCCATTCTCCTATATTTACCTTTGACTAATGCATCTAACCTATTTTCGAGAAGCTGATTTGAAAGTTTCAACCTGAAATTTGGAGCTGTGAAACATGGTAATAAAAAAAGAGCAGAATGGCAATCTGACTGTGATTACCTTCCTGGAAGATTCAGCCCATTATATATTTTCCCATGAATATTATAAATGTTTTTGTCATCTAATATTAGCTTGATGGAAAATTGGTAGAAGTGAAGGGAAGTAAAATAGACTATTACTTTCGGCTACTTATTGTAGCTCACTCATTCACCTGCCTGCTTGTTCACCCACTGAGATTCGAAGCACTGAGGATGAAGAGCACAGATTAAACATGCAGCTAGTACCATTAAAAAGAGTGCATGTTCCTCTGATTCTACTCTGTTAAAATGGAGTTTACAAGATTAACTGTGCTCCACAATTGTTTGACAGTCAGGATCAGAAGGTTTTAGAAGGAATGAACAGCAGCGTTGGGTTAGCAGACTCTTCCAGCCCAGTAGCAATCCACTAATCATCGCAATTACTCAGGAGATTCAGAACACAGTGCTTTCTGGGACACCTCCTGAAGGCAAATCAGTTTATCTGGAAAACCGCCATGGAAATTCCCGGCTATTGTATGCTGATGAATTTAGTCAAATAAGCTAAAGATACTGGTTTTCTGCTTAGCATGTTAAAAGCAAATAAAGTTGAAGTTTTTTTTTAAATTTCCACAAATTTTATTGAATTGGTTTTTAATGAGGATGAGTGCATTACAACTAATGTAGCTTTGGACAGTTATTAACCTCTTTCTGTCACAGGTTAAGGCACAGAAGTTTAGTGAGAAACTCTGCATTTGTTTCTTAATTAGTATAAATACAAACTTGGTGCAGTAATTTTAGATTTGTTTGCACTTAAAATGTATGTGCAACATGGGTTCATGCCAATGTAGTTATGATGGGCAAGCTCTAAGAAATAGGAACAAGTGTATCAAACCCCCATACAAACCTGTATTAGAATAAAACTAATGGGAGACCTGACATTGACCTAGGTTCCAAAAACCAGCTCCATGAACCTTGCATATCTGTCTTGCCAAAATCTGGGAAACTATATCAAAATTAGGATATCTGTTCCACTGATGAGTCAAGCAACAGTCTGACATAGTCATTCAGTGGGAGGACAGACCAACAGATGTGGCAGTGCAAGGTATACAGTCAGGAGAGAGTAGCTTGGAAGTTCTCAATATTGACTCTGCACCGATTGAAGTCTCCTTGCATCAGGTAAACATGGACAAGGAAATCTCCTGCTGGTCAGCTACCATTCCTCCCTCAGCTGAAGAATCAGTATGACCTTATGTTGAACAGCACTTGAAAGAAGCACTGAGGATGAAGAGCACAGATTACACTCTTGATGAGTCTTCAGTGTCCATCACCAAAATTGGCTTGGTAGTAACATTATTGATTGAATTGGCTGAATCCTGCAGGGGCATAGCTACCACCTCTACATAAACAGGTGATGACTGATCCAACACAAGGACAAAATCTACTTGAACTCTTTCTAACCAATCTGCATGCTGCAGATGAATCTATCCATGATGGTATGACTACCACATAGTCTTGAGATATATCCGAATGGAGAAGACAGGACTGTGAGATTTATGGTTTTAGAGCAGATCTTGCAGCTCCAAAAATTGAAATTAACAAAGTGCACAAGGGTAACTGAAGTAACAGGTGTATTCCACCTCAAATTTTACTCTCAGGGGAAAAAAACAGGTTTGAAGTGTTTGCAACTGTCTTCTGCCAAAAAAGCTGTGTGATTGATTAATTTGAACCTCTCTCTGGGCTCCCCACGATAGCACATACCAAACTTCAGCCAAATTTGATTCACTCCATTTAACATCAAGAAACAGCTGAGAACATCGGACATAACGAAGGCTCTATCACATATAATGCTGACCACTAGTTCTCTAGCCATGCCTCTAACAAAGCAGTTCCAATACAGTTAATGGACAGAATTAATTGCCCAGGAATGCCCTGTCAGAAAAATGGAGGATACATTCAATCCGACCGATTGTTGTCCTACCAGACTACTCTCAGTCATCAGCAAAATTATGATATTGTTACTCAATAACCTTTCCATTCACTTTGGGGAACAGGCTCGAGAAGTTGAATTGCTTACTCCTGCTTCTAGTTCTTATGTTCACTGATTGTTGAGTTTAACTGTTACCAGGGCCACTTGTCTCCAAACTTAACATATAGATCTGCTCCAACTCCTGACAAAAGACTCCTATTCCAAATAGGCAGAAGGAGCCTGAAAGGATGGCTTCCAAGAGACATGAGAAGTCCACCAATGATTCACTTCAGCCAGAAAGACGGACATAGGCTGACATGTAACCTTGGCATCAAGCATAAACGAGACATTTAGAATTTGACTAATCTTTTGACAACACAGTGGGGCCTTCTGAAGATGTGGAAATTCAAAGCTTTTAATGAAACCAGCATGTAGGAGGATAACAATAAATGATCGATCTTATTTTTACCTTTATAAACCTCTTTTAATTGTGCCTTTTTTTTAATCTTTGTATTTTAGATAATAACTATCACTGTTTTACATATAGCTTTCAGCAATAGTTATATAATAAACTAACTTTTATTCTTTTCTAACATTAAAGTTTTTGCTGCTGGTTATTGTTTAATTGGAGCATTCGCAAACAAAACTTAATATTACATAAATTTATAATTCACAGACCACTTTGAGAATATGCTTAATGTGGTCCTGACAAGTCAATAGCTTTGATAATGGAATCCCAGCAAAATTCAACTAATTGGAAAATGGTTAGGAGGGTGTGGGAAACTGCAGTCATACCTGGCAGAATGAAAGATAATTGTGTTTCTGGGAGGCTAACCATCTCCCTATAGAATTTCTAAGGCAGTATCCTAGGACTGAACACATTATAAAGAAATTGGTGGCCGATAAATGAGCTGTATCTTGATCTACATCATACTTCACAATTGGGGTCAAGCCGTATTTGGTAAAATTAAGGTGTGTTTTATGCTGGAGGAGTGAAAATCATTGTTAGCTTCTGTTTTTGGTCAAGGTATTGTCTATTTATTCATGCATTTAAGAATGTTGATTCTTCCATTTAAGAAGGTTGATTGGAGAATAATCCTAATGAAATTAAGCTGTGTTAGGTTGTAATTTAGTAACTTGTGTGTAAGACATTATTTGTAATTTTTATTCAGATTGATAATTAATGGATATTCTCACTTTGTGTCCTTATTTCTCTCCATTTCAATTAGTAATGTTTGTTATACAAACTTTAATCGCTGTGCATATTAGACAATAAAGTTTTACTTTGTACAATAATGATTCAGTTATATCACAAATACTCAATTCATGAGCATTACATTTGATTCGTGTTAATTTGAAACTTTTTTAAAGTTGCATTTGAGAGTATTTTTATAGCACATAATGGTGTTGGTAACTTAGTTAGCTAAAGCCATAAAACGTACTAAAGCATCTTGTTTATAAATCTGGGTATTGAATGAAAGATAAAGATGGAAAAATCATGGGTAACTAACAATGTAACATTATAACGTAGTACAGTTAATTAATGATTTCATCCATATGAACATATGCTCCTTGCAGCCTTATTGTAGAAAATGTGACAGCCTAAGGCCTGGTCCCCTTTAGGACAGTTCCCATTAAGAAACTGAGAATACCAGATTTCCCTGGTCCAAAAGTAGTGGCTCAATGCAAAAAAAAATCACTTTTTAATATGTTGATAAACCAGTATAAAAACAGGTTTATTTTACTGAAATATGGCTTGACCTCAGAAATAAATGTGACTGGCTCAGGTGAGAACGTCTATAATTTTATTTACCGTTATACTCTAGTATTAGTCGATCTCATGTAAACATCGACCTCCTATTTTTGGCCAAATAACCTGGAATTTTCTAGATATCTCATGTAAAAGTCAACCATAGTTCTTCACAGAGCCAGAGGATGTGGTAGAGGCTCGTACAATTGCAACATTTAAGAGGCATTTGGATGGGTATATGAATAGGAAGGGTTTGGAGGGATATGGGCCGTGTGCTTGCAGGGTGGGACTAGTTTGATTTGGGATATCTGGTCGGCATGGACGGGTTGGATTGAAGGGTCTGTTTACATGCTGTACATCTCTATGACTCTATAACAGATCAACGTTTGAGTCAGTGTGATGGCTATCACATCCCGCTCCAGCTTTCCAGTCTGCCGGTTGTTCTGCTGTGCTCCCAGTTGTCCAGTCCAGTGGCTGTTTTGTCCCACTCTGGGTTTTCAGAATTACCATGAGTCATTTTTATTTGTTTGTTTAGAGATCATTTTGGCTTCTGCAAATGATTACGGAATGAATTTTGACAGGCAAGAATTTGAGCCGCTCAAAAGGAGTATCCATGTAATAGTCGACTCCATAAATTTAACTTTAAAAAGTAGTCAACAAAGTTTGACTATTAATTGAATATATACAGTAGGTCAATTAATTTTCTAATTTTCTTTGCGCTTTCCTTTTTCACTTACTGTAATTTTTATGTCAAGCTTTTTCTTGTGTCTTGTCATCACTGACAGGTCTGTGTTTTCTTAACCAAATGGAATAAAATGATATGAAATAGAGTACCTATATTTTTAACTCAGTTTTGTTTAATCTTCATTGGAATTGTCTCAATGAGCAGAAATGTTGAAAGCTGGCATATTCTAAACACATCATGAAATGCATCAGTTTTATATGTTACTTTGAAATTGACTGTTCATTGTTTTCTTGGAGCCAAAGGAGACAATTCAAATGCAACTCTCTTTTAGCAAATGTGATGTGAGGTAAAAGTTTTTCATGCAATAAGCAGATTGGTATCAAATGCACTGCCTGTGGAAGGGTGGTGCAGGCAGACTCAGTTGAGGCATTCTGGAGTGCGTTGGATGACTTTTTTTCTATTCAAATAATATGCAAGGATATGGGGTAAATGTCGGTGAATGGCATAAAGTCATGTTTGTTGGAAGAGCTGGGGTAGACAAGAAGGGCCAAATGGCATCCTGCTGCTTCATAATAATTCCGTGATATAGTTATCTAAAACTGAGATGCCAACTACTTTATTACATTGTCTGCAAAAGGTTCTAATTCATGTACGATACTAAATGATGGAACTAAAATAAGTATTTGACTCAGTAAAGAATGAAACTTCAGCATTTTTATTAGCCAGTATTAGAGAAGAGCAAATTTGCTGTGAATTTTCTATTAAAGAATATGCCTGTATATCGACTGCTTTGTGAAACATGATGTGTTATCATATGCAGCTAAGAACTTCAATTGAATGGGATTTAATTGGTTTGAAATGGATCCCATCAGCTTTTTAAATGGCCGTTGGGACTGTCCTAAGATTTGGAATGCAGATGTTGGAAGTTCCAACTGCTGAAAGTTGCCAACCAGTCAGATGTTGACAGCTGCTTCATTGCCGTCGGTGCCAGTGGGATGATGACAATAGCAGACAGTGCATTCAGAGAGGCCCAAGTTTGCCATGTTTAGTGAGGATAGGCTGGGGATCGTGGGTTGGGGATGAGGTTATCCCTCAAGTGTTGGGCACAAATGTTTGTGACATTAGAATCTCCACCCTAGAAGGCCACAAGTCAAACTGACATGAGTAGTTAGATGGTTTTCATGAACACCATGCATCTATAATTTAATTCCTGACCAAATGTTGATTGTTGTGTGTTCAAGAATAATGGGTGTCAGTTGTCTCATTACTTTTTGCAATTGGCCTCCCAGCATTTGTCAACAGGGAGTCCTGCAAATGCTCTTTTTGCTGTCTGACTTAAAATGAGTGATTTTACTGCAGTCTGGAGACTGACGTGGGGCCTCTCCCACAATTGGGTTTGCCCTGATTGGCATGGTTTGCACTGTGATGAGCTGGATTCCACCCATTTTTCTTTAGTTTTGAACTTAATTTTTGTGTATTAAAATATGTAAGACCTAAAAAAAACATTAAGCCAAGTTTGTCTCATTATTTTTTGTGAAACTAGATTGAAATCTCATCTGTCATGAGAAACTTTGAATGTGTTCAGGGTAATCAAAATGTGAGGTAATGATCTAAAACGGATTTGTTTAAAAATACACCAGATGATATCTGCAAATATCATAGAAAAAAATACTCTGGTGTCTGGTGAGACAGAACATAAGTGCATCTTTTTTTATTTTCCTTAAATCTAAAGGAAGACAGTGAATGAACTAGTACAAAGTAACATTATAATGAATGTGCTAGTGCATATATTTAAAATGACTAAAGTGCATTTGTAGCACAATACCAGGAGCAAAATAGGAACTTATTACTGTAGTATTGCCATACGTATGTTAAAGAGGAAAGACTTTTCACATCACAAGGTAAGAGGATAGATAAAGAAAACCCTTAGCTAGAAGATGTTTTGCACTAGAATAAAGGGATGAGAGTGAGCCTACTTGAGATTGATTTGAAAATTAAAACAGTTGATTTCCAATAGAAAAAGATTTGGTTAAATAATAAGCTGATTAAAAATCAGATTAAGCAGGCCATAAGGGGAACTTGTGGCACACCTCTGATCAGGAAGTCTGGCTTCAAGGCCCACCTGTTCCGCAAATGTCTTTACAAGTTGATTAAAATAAATAACCAGGCATTAAAAGGGTTGCAGCTAAATTTGAAGTCTCATGGTGATTTAATGGGATCATAACAGAAATTTAGTTTAAGGAGGTGGTGTACAATAAAACTAAATTAGTATTGAATAAAACCAGAGTTTTAACATGGGGTCATTGGTGGGTAGAGATTAGATGTAGGGGTCCCACAACCCCGCACTGCCCGTTTCTACCTCCTGCCCAAAATCCACAAACCTGAATGCCCCGGCCGACCCATTATCTCAGCCTGCTCCTGCCCCACCGAACTCATCTCCGCATACCTTGACACGGTTCTGTCCCCTTTAGTCCAAGACCTCCCCACCTACGTTCGGGACACCACCCACCCCCTCCACCTCCTCCAGGATTTTCGCTTCCCCGGTCCCCAACGCCTTATTTTCATGATGGACATCCAGTCCCTGTACACCTCCCTTCCCCATCACGAAGGACTCAAAGCCCTCCGCTTCTTCCTTTCCCGCCGCACCAACCAGTACCCTTCCACTGACACCCTCCTCCGACTGACTGAACTGGTCCTCACCCTGAATAACTTCTCTTTTCAATCCTCCCACTTCCTCCAAACTAAAGGAGTTGCCATGGGCACCCGCATGGGCCCCAGCTATGCCTGTCTCTTCATAGGATATGTGGAACAGTCCATCTTCCGCAACTACACTGGCACCACCCCCCACCTTTTCCTCCGCTACATCGATGACTGTATCGGCGCTGCCTCGTGCTCCCACGAGGAGGTTGAACAGTTCATCAACTTTACTAACACCTTCCATCCCGACCTCAAATTCACCTGGACTGTCTCAGACTCCTCCCTCCCCTTCCTAGACCTTTCCATTTCTATCTCAGGCGACCGACTCAACACAGACATCTACTATAAACCGACTGACTCCCACAGCTATCTGGACTACACCTCCTCCCACCCTGCCCCCTGTAAAAACTCCATCCCATATTCCCAATTCCTTCGCCTCCACCGCATCTGCTCCCAGGAGGACCAGTTCCAACACCGCACAGCCCAGATGGCCTCCTTCTTCAAGGACCGCAGATTCCCCCCCAAACATGATCGACGATGCCCTCCACCGCATCTCCTCCACTTCCCGCTCCTCCGCCCTTGAGCCCCGCTCCTCCAACTTCCACCAAGACAGAACCCCACTGGTTCTCACCTACCACCCCACCAACCTCCGTATACAGCGTATCATCCGCCGTCATTTCCGCCACCTCCAAACGGACCCCACCACCAGGGATATATTTCCCTCCCCTCCCCTATCAGCGTTCCACAAAGAACACTCCCTTCGTGACTCCCTCGTCAGGTCCACACCCCCCACCACCCCAACCTCCACTCCCGGCACTTTCCCCTGCAACCGCAGGAAATGTAAAACTTGCGCCCACACCTCCTCCCTCACTTCCCTCCAAGGCCCCAAGGGATCCTTCCATATCCACCACAAGTTCACCTGTACCTCCACACACATCATCTATTGCATCCGCTGCACCCGATGTGGCCTCCTCTACATTGGAGAGACGGGCCGCTTACTTGCGGAACGCTTCAGAGAACACCTCAGGGACGCCCGGACCAACCAACCCAACCACCCCGTGGCTCAACACTTTAACTGTCCCTCCCACTCCACCGAGGACATGCAGGTCCTTGGACTCCTCCACCGGCAAAACATAACAACACGACAGTTGGAGGAAGAACGCCTCATCTTCCGCCTGGGAACCCTCCAACCACAAGGGATGAACTCAGATTTCTCCAGTTTCCTCATTTCCCCTCCCCCCACCTTGTCTCAGTCGGTTCCCTCAACTCAGCACCGCCCTCCTAACCTGCAATCTTCTTCCTGACCTCTCCGCCCCCACCCCACTCCGGCCTATCACCCTCACCTTGACCTCTTTCCACCTATCACATCTCCATCGCCCCTCCCCCAAGTCCCTCCTCCCTACCTTTTATCTTAGCCTGCTTGGCACCCTCTCCTCATTCCTGATGAAGGGCTTATGCCCGAAACGTCGAATTTCCTATTCCTTGGATGCTGCCTAACCTGCTGTGCTTTAACCAGCAACACATTTTCAACAGAGATTAGATGTAGGTCATTAGAAATGGAGTGAATGAGATATGGTGTTAGTTAGGGTGTCGAGAGCAAAGTTTGGGTGAGTTCAAGTTTATACACGGTGGCAAATGGGAGGCCAACTTAGAGAATATTAGAATTCTAAAACAGATGTAAGAAAAGCGGGGATGAAGTTTTCAGAAGCAAATAGGCTTCAGTAGGGGCAGAGAATGATGATATATAAGATGAAAATAGGCAATATTGAGAATGGAAGAGTTATGAAATTCAAATCAGGCCAGAGGAAGAAGGCTGTGATTGTTGGAAGCATATCATCTCAGCCAAACAACATTATCTCAGGAGTTCCTCAGGGCTTTGTCCTTGGCTTTAGCCATCTTCAGCTAATTTTTCATATTGCTGACTTTCCCTCCAACATACGGTCAGAACCAGGAATGTTTGCTAATCATACCAGTGTTTAGTAACGTTTGCAACTCCTTACATACTCATGGCTACATGCAGAAAGATTTGGAAAGCATTCAGGCATGAGCCCATAAGTGACAGGTAGTATTTGCATTAGAAAAGGCCCCAGCAATTGCCATCACAAATGAGAAAAAAAATCTAACTATATGCCCATAACAGCATGGGCTTTATTGAATGCTGCACCAATATCCTGGAAGTTATTATTGACTAGTACCAACATTGTTTGGAGGCTGGAGATTTGGCACAAAGACATGTGTCTCCAGATATCGGGAATGCTGGATGACTAGAGAAATTAGTTAAGAAAAAGAAGGAAACATATGACAAATATAGACAGGAGAGAGTGAGTGAATTCTTAGAAGAGAATAAAAACAGTGGGAGTATACTTGAGGGAAATCAAGAGGGCAAAAAGGGGCATGAGATAGCTTTGGCAAGTAGAGTTAAGGAGAATGCAAAGGGTTTTTATTAATACATGAAGGACAAAAGGGTAACTAGGGAGAGAATAGGGAGCTTCAAAGATCAGCAAGGCAGCCTAAGTGTGGAGCTGCAGGAGATAGGCGAGATTCTAAATGGGTATTTTGCATCAGTGTTTACTGTGGAGGACGACATAGAAGATAGAGAATGTAGGGTAATATTTGGTGACATCTTGAAAAATGTACATATTACAGAGGAGGAGGTGCTGATGTTTTGAAAAACATAAAAGTGGATAAGTTCCCAGGACCTGACCAAGTGTACCATAGAACTCTGTGGGAAGCTGGGGAAGTGTTTGTTCGGCCCATTGCTGAGATATTTGTATCCAATAGGCACAGGTGAGTTGCTGGAAGACTGGAGGTTGGGTGGTGCCATTATTTAAGAAAGGTGGTAAGAAAAAGCCAGTGAACTATAGACCAGAGAGCCTGACATCAGTTGCTGGAGGGAATCCTGAAGGACAGGATTTACATGTATTTGGAAAGGCAAGGACTGATTAGGGATAGTCAACATGGAGGCCATGTCTTACAAACTTGATTGAATTTTTTGAAGAAGTAACAAAGAGGATTGATGAGGGCAGAGCGTTCGACAATGTTCCCCATGGGATACTGGTTAGCAAGGTTAGATCTCATGCAATACAGAGACAATTAGCCATTTAGATACAGAACTGGCTCGAAGGTAGAAGACCAGAGGGTGGTGGTGGAGGGTTGCTTTTCAGACTGGAGGCCTGAGACCAGTGGTGTGCCACAAGGATCAATACTGGGTCCACTGTTTTTCATCATCTATATAAATGATTTGGATGTGAACATAGGAAGTATAGTTAGTAAGTTTGCAGTTGACACCAAAATAGGAGATGTAGTGGACAGCGAAGGAGGTTACCTCAGATTACAACAGGATCTTGAGCAGATGGGCCAATGGGTAGAGGTGCTGCATTTTGGGACTTATACACTTAATGGTAAGGTCCTAGGGAGTGCTGCTGAATAACGAGACTTTGGAGTGTAGGTTCGTAGTTCTTTGAAAGTAGAGTTGCTGGTCGATAGGATATTGAAGAAGGCATTTGGTATGCTTTCCTTGATTGGTCAGAGCATTGAGTATAGGAATTGGGATGTCATGTTGCGGCTGTACAGCTCGTTGGTTAGGTCGCTTTTGGAATATTACGTGCATTTCTGGTCTCCTTCCTATCGGAAAGATGTTGTGAAACTTGAAAGGGTTCAGAAAAGATTTATGAGGATGTTGTCAGGTTTGGAGGATTTGAGCTATAGGGAGAGGTTGAATAGGCTGGGGCTGTTTTCCCTGGAGTGTCGGAGGCTGAGTGGTGACCTTATAGAGGTTTATAAAATCATGAAGGACATGGATAGGATAAACAGACGAGGTCTTTTCCCTAGTTGGTGGAGTCCAGGATGAGAAGGGAAAGATTTAAAAGGGACCTAAGGGGCAACTTTTTCATGCAGAGGGTGGCGTGTGTATGGAATGAATTGCCAGAGGAAGTGGTGGAGGCCAGTACAGTTAGAACATTTAAAAAGCATCTGGATGGGTATAAGAATAGGAAGGGTTTTGAGGGATATGGGCTAAGTGCTAGCAAATGGGACTAGATTAGGTTAGGATATATGGTTGACATGGATGAGATGGACTGAAGGATCTGTTTTCATGCTGTATATCTCTATGACTATCCACCTTCTACAAAGTGTACATCAGGAGTGTGATGGACTGTTCTCCACTTGTCTGGATGAGTGCAACTCCAGCAACATTTGAGATGGTTGACACTTTCCTCACTATTTTGCAAAGGATTCTTCAACAGCACCTTCTAAACCCACAGCTTCTTCTACCTAGTGGAAAACTGGATCCATATTGCTGACCCTTTAATGTCATTGGGTTATAATCATGGAAGCACTCTCCCTAACAGCAACTACATCAAATGTAATATGGTAGTTCAAGAAGACAGCTTAGCACCATCTGAAAGCAATTCAAGAAGACTGTCAATTTTGAACTTGCCAGTGATACTAGCATATCACAAAAGAATTTTTAAAATATTGTCATTGGTAGATTGAAATTAGGAATGGTGCTTGCATATTTTTCGGGGAATTCCAGAGGTAACTCTGAAGACCAAATAAGAAGTCATTGCAGGAGATTCTCTGGCTAAAGGTGGATAGGCAACAGTAGAGTCAAATAATGGCGGTCTCACTCACCTGGATAATACAGATTGGCATTTGAGAAACATGGTCTGCTTAATGTCAAGGGCTGCAGACTAGTTGAGACGAATTAGGAAGAATTGTATGCTAATGTCATGATAACAGGCAATGTAGTTTATGGCTTTTATTAGGGCTGTTTCAGTGTTGTGGCGAAAGTGGGAATCCTGACTGAGGTCCAAGCATATGAGAAAGGTAAGTATGGATTTGGAAGGTGGCAGTGCTTTTAAGACTGCAAAAGTACATGCCGTTTAGTATTTTAAACAGATTTAAGGCTAAACATTTTCTGGAGATAATTACATAAACATATATAAAAATGCCCAATGGTCTTGAGCATGAAGCAATAGAAATGCATATGTTTAATTGAAAATGGAAAAGGCTTTTCAAAAATGGCAAATGTGATTAGGAAGAATGTATAAGATTGTGCACATTTAATGTTCCAATTCCATACTTGAAATCACTACTTTAAGTAGAATGGCATAAATGAGTTTGATGTTTTGTTTAGAAATCCTTGTTGCAGCTAGAGTTAAAATACTCTGGACATTTTCTTGCTCTGGTTAATCGATGTGCAAGCTAAAATACTGTACATATGCAGTGCTGTAAACCTATACCTGAAACAAAATGCAAACTAAAATTTAATCTTTCAATATAACAGAAATACTATAAAATTCCCATGTATAATTTCACAGACTTCTGCATGTGCGTGTCTATGTGTGCATCTCTACCTGTCTTTCATTTGCCATTCTATGCCTTTCCTGTGCTCTCCTTTCCAGTTCAGAAACCGTTCTAGGTAGTGGGAGGCAGTCTCTTTTCGTTGACTTCTGTAAAAGTTAAGATTTTGATTTCTTTAATATTTTTACACCTCTCTGATGCATAGCATTTTGATTTTTCTCTGTACAGATTTTAAAAATTTGTTTAAGGATGTGGGCAACTCTGGATAGGCCAATTTTAATTGCATATCTGTAAGTATTTCTGGCTTTAGAGTTGCTGACATTCCTTTCTGCAGTTCCTTTTTCATACTTCTGTTGACGATATTCTGAAAAGAATTGCGTCCCATTTTTCCAGGAGCTTTTTCCAGGTTAATTTCTTCTGAACAAGATCTCTCATGCGTTGACACCAAAGTTGCATTTCATGAAGGAAGTCTTCAGGGAGTCTTTGAAATATTTGCTTTTGAATTAAATTAGTTGAAGACTAGCACATCTGATGGGAGAGACCTTGAGCAGTGTTCCTTCTAATCTGTGAAAAAGCCATTATGACACACAAACAGAGTCCATGCATTAGGAAATAACAATGAGAGGGAATGCTGCTTATGAGGAGTCCATGATGGCGCATCTACTGAGCATTTCTGGCAGTAGATGGATGCTAATATTTTGGCCTTGTCTTTTGCTGTTATGTGCTGAGCTCCCCCATCGTTGAAGATGCAGATATTTGTGGATTGCCTATGTGCTAGGACTACAAAGCTTATATCTTATTGAATTGTGTAGCCCTGTCGATTGCATGCTGCTTATGCAGCTTTGCATTTAAGTGATCCTCTGGTATACCTTCATAGGGCTGACACCACATTTTTAGGAGCACCTGGTTTTGCTCCTAGCTTCCTGCACTCTTCATTGAACCACGGTTAATCTTCCAGCCCGATGGCAATGGTAAAGTGTTTGGTGGCACGATGGCTCAGTGATTAACATTGCTGCCCCATAATGCCAGGAAAAAGTGATTTCTGCAGATGCTGGAGATCAGAGCTGAAAATGTGTTGCTGGAAAAGCGCAGCAGGTCAGGCAGCATCCAAGGAACAGGAACAGGCTCCTGCTGGACACACTTTCCTCATTCCTGATGAAGGGCTTATGCCCGAAACGTCGAATTTCCCATAATGCCAGGGACCAGTGTTTGATTCCAGCCTTGGGTGACTGTCTATGTGGAGTTTGCGTTTTGTCTGTGTGTTTACATAGGTTTTCCCTAACAGTCTAAAAATATTATTACATGGATTGGTCATGCTAAATTGTCTTTAGTGTCCAGGGATATGCAGGCTATGTAGGTTAGGGATGATAAATGCGGGGTAATGGTGATACAATGGGATGCTCTTCGAAGGGTCAGTACGGACTCAATGGCCCAAATGGCCTCTTTCCTCACTGTAAGCATTCTATGATTTTATGTGACCATGAGGTTACAGATTGAGTGTGAATAAAATTCTGCTTCTGATGGCCCACGATGCCTAATTAATGCCTAGTTTTGAGTTACTAGACCTGTTTGACATCTGTCCCATTGAGCGCAGTAGCAGTGCCACACAACACAATAAAGGGGAACCTTAATATGAAGTTGACACCTTTGTTTACACAATGACCTACAGTGATCACTCTTCTCGATACCGTCACAGATAAATGCATCTGCAACAGTAGATCGATGCAGATGGGGCCAAGTAAATTTTCCCCTTTATTAGTTGTGGCACTACCTGCCACAGATCCAGAATAGAGTCATAGAGTCATAGAATAGCAGCTACATCCTTTAGGTTTCAACCACCTTGATCGGTAATAGTCACCTGAGCCAATCCTGGTGATGGAAATTGAATTTCCCCAATGAATATGCATTCTGTGATCTTGTCACCCCAGTGCTTCCTCCAGTTGCTGTTCAGTATGGAGCAGTAATGATGCATGGATAGCTGTTAGGTGACAGTCAATATAGGGTTTCCATGCTCATGTTTGGCCTGATGCATGAGAGTTCATGAGATGCACAGTCAAAATTGGGACTCCTCAGTCAACTCTTCCTGAATTGTGTATGACCGTACTGCTATTCTCTGGTGGGTTTGTCCTGGCAGTTAGACAGGCTGTACCTAGTAATCATAGTGATGATGTCTGCGATGTTGTCTGTAGGTATGATTCTGGGTGTGTGACCATGTCAGGCTGTTGCTTGTCTACCTCTAAGGGAAGGTTTCCCAATTTCCCAACGTAAGCCCCAGATGTTGGTACGGTGGAATTTGAAGAGTCAACAAGGCTGAATTTGACATCATTTCCAGTGCATAGATTGATACTCGTGTTCCTTCTGGTTTCATTTCTTTGTTTGGACATCATGATAGCTTGATATAACTCAGTGGCTAGTTGGCCTATTTAGAGAGTAGTTAGGAATCAACATTCCTGTGGGTCTGAAATTTGCATATAAACAATGCTGGCAGTTAAGGATTTCAGAATTCCTTCCATAACAGACTTTGTGAACCGGATGGGTTTTTGATGCAGTTAACACAGTTACATGATTGTCGAGAGGCTACTTTTAATTCAATTGATAATTAAATCATTGAATTCAAATTCCATCACCAGCCGTGTTGGAATTCAAAGCCATGTTCTAAAAACATTAGCCTGAGCTTCTAGATTACTATTCCAGTGACATTACCTCTATGCCACTGCCTTCACAGGATGCTGATGGGCCTATTGTGTATTCTGAGCATTAATGAATGGGACAATTGACAGGTTAACCCTGGTATCACAGCTGTCCTGTTTCAGTATGGATTCTAGGAATACTTGTGTTCTAATTATGAAAATGATATTCATAAATTATCATGTATTCCTGAAGCAGGACTTGTCTTGACATTGATCAGGTCCTGATGTCAGGTATCTTTGATATGGGGTAATGTGCAACAGTAATACAAAACACAGTGGGTGATGGTCAGGGGATGTTTTTCTGACTGGGAGTATGTGTCTAATGGGGTCCTGCAGGATGTCTTGGAGCCATTGTTGTTTTGGTTTACATAACTTTATTTAGATTTGAATGTAGGAAGGTCACTCAGTAAGTTCATGAATGATATGAAAATTGGTGGGGTGGTGAATAGGAGGAAATAGACTGATCAGATGGGCTGATCAATGGCAAGTGGTGTTCAATCTGGATTAGTGTGAAGTGATACACAAGGGCAAGAGAAGGGAATACATGAAGAATGGTAGGACCCACAGAGGATCAGAGGGACCTTTATGTGAATGTTTATGAGTCCCTTAAAGTAGCAAGACAGGTAGATAAAATGGTTAAGAAGGCGAATGCTATACTTGTTTTCTTTAGTCAAGGCATGGAGTTGAAAAGCAGAGAGGTTATGCTGAAACTGTATAAAACGTTGGTTAGGCCACAGCTACAGTATTGTGTGCAATTCTGGAATCCACATTATAGGAGGAATGAGATTGTGCTCTGGAGCATATAGAGAACATTTACCAGGATGTTGCCTGGGCTGGAGAACTTTAGTTGTGAACGGAGATTTGATAGATTGGAATTGGTTTCCTGGGAGCAAAGGAGACACGATTGAGATGTATACAATTATGAGATGCATAGATAGGGTAGATGGAAAGAAATGGTTCCCTTTGGTGGAGGGATCAGTGACTATGGGGCAGAGATTTAAGTTAAGGGACAGAAGATTTGAGGGTTTAGGAGGAAAAATGTTTTCACCCAGAGGCAGGGAGGGAGTCTGGAATTACTGCTGTAAGGATTGTGGTGGCAGAAATCTCATTACCTTTAAGAAGTCTTTGTGATGCCAAGATATGCAAGTCTATGAGCCAAGTGCTAGAAAATGTGATGAGAATAGTTAGGTGGTTGTTTTTGGCTGGCCATTTTCTCTGCTCAAAGTTTGGGAGAAGATTTGTAGCTCGGGTCCTCGTTGTTGTGGTTCTGTTCGCCGAGCTGGGAATTTGTATTGCAAACGTTTCATCCCCTGTCTAGCTGACATCCTCGGTGCTTGGGAGACTCCTGTGAAGCGCTTCTTTGATGTTTCCTCGGCATTTATAGTGGTTTGCCTCTGCCGCTTCCGGTTGTCAGTTCCAGCTGTCCGCTGCAGTGGCCGGTATATTGGGTCTAGGTCGATGTGTTTGTTGATAGAATCTGTGGATGAGTGCCATGCCTCTAGGAATTCCCTGGCTGTTCTCTGTTTGGCTTGCCCTATAATAGTAGTGTTGACCCAGTCGAATTCATGTTGCTTGTCATCTGCGTGTGTGGCTACTAAGGATAGCTGGTTGTGTCGTTTGGTGTTCATGGATGTGGATTGTTAGCTGTCTTCCTGTTTGTCCTATGTAGTGTTTTGTGCAGTCCTTGCATGGGAATTTGTACACTACATTGGTTTTGCTCATGCTAGGTATCGGGTCCTTCATCCTGGTGAGTTGTTGTCTGAGAGTGGCTGTTGGTTTGTGTGCTGTTATGAGTCCTAGTGGTCGCAGTAGGCTGTCAGTTCGGAAATGCTCCTGATGTATGGTAGTGTGGCTAGTCCTTTGGGTTGCGACATGTCCTCGTTCCAATGTCTTTCCCTTTTACTGCCGTTTTTTTGCGTGTGTGATCCTGTTCTGTCCTATGGTGATGGCCTGTTCTATGGTCCGGGTCCATTGCTGACTGGTGGTTTTTGAAATTAACGATTTTTGGCACGCAATTTCTCGTCTGTATTCATGAAGTCTGTTGTGAGCATCTGTAATCATTACCTGGATCATCCTGAATCCGTTCTGTCTGGCTGTGTCCCTGGCTTGTGGATTGTTGACTGGTGGTCTGTATCTGACACATGGTGGAAGGATTCGATTCTTTTGGCATTCATGCAGGAAAGACAATGAAACGAGGACATGCCGCAACCCAAAGAACTAGCTACACTACCATACATCAGGAGCATTTCCGAACTGACAGCCAGACGACTGCGACCACTAGGACTCACAACAGCACACAAACCAACAGCCACTCTCAGACAACAACTCACCCAGCATGAGCAAAACCAATGTAGTGTACAAAATCCCATGCAAGGACTGCACAAAACACTATATAGGACGAACAGGAAGACAGCTAACGATCTGCATCCATGAACACCAATTAGCTACGAAACGACACGACCAGCTATCCTTAGTAGCCACACATGCAGATGACAAGCAACATGAATTCGACTGGGTCAACACTACTATTATAGGGCAAGCCAAACAGAGAACAGCCAGGGAATTCCTAGAGGCATGGCACTCATCCACAGATTGTATCAACAAACACATCGACCTGGACCCAATATACCGGCCACTGCAGCGGACAGCTGGAACTGACAACCGGAAGCGGCAGAGACAAACCACTATAAATGCCAGAGGAAACATCACAGAAGCGCTTCACAGGAGGTTCCCAAGCACTGAGGATGTCAGCTAGACAGGGGATGAAACGTCTGCAACACAAATTCCCAGCTTGGCGAACAGAACCACGTTTTCTCTGCTATAGACCTCTATTATTCTAAATGGGAAATGCCAACGTAACTCAAAGAAACTGGCCTAAAAGAGAGGTATTTGAGCAAAATAAAATTAAATGTGAGTTATCCATATGAAGACATTTAAGTATAAAAACAAAGTGAAGAATTTTGAAGTGACATCGGTTAGATCACAGCAGAATACTGTGTGCATTTGGATCCCTATGACAGAAAGTACATCAGAATGATACCATATAGATTTGAAGAAAACTTTACAGGTGTGTTGTGATGTAAAGTATATGATTTATGTGCAACTTAATAACGTTTATTTTAGAGTTTGGATTTAGCACTGCTGGTATATGGGTTTAGTCTGTGTTTATAAAAGGGTTAATGGGTAAGTTGTCAGTATTTTTGTAGTCATGATGCTTTAAAAAATATGAAAGAGTATGAGAGAGAGACTTTGAGTGATGGCATTTTGTTTTCATTGAATTTTACAAACATAGGAAACATTAGCTATCAGCTAAAAGGTTCCAGAATTTTTTTTGGCTAAGGGGTAATAATCATTGGTTTCAGGTTGGCAGAAGTCTCAGCTGCAGTTGGATTTGTATCTGACATGAGGTTCAGTTGTTAAGTATATTCAAGGTTGAGATAGATTTTTAATCAGTAAGGGAATTGAGGGCTATGGGGGGGGGAAAACAGACAAGTATAGTCAAGAATGATCAGATCAGCCACGATCTCATTGAATGATGGAGCAGACTCAATGGGCTGAATGGCCTACTTCTACTCCTCCATTTTCTGAACTAATGCGCATCTGATATAGGATCGGATTTGTCTGTGATAACTTCAGCTGAGATCATAACAAAGTTCTTCATGCATCAATTGTTTTGTGATAGGGATATGATTAGGAAAATGTGTTCTAGGTAAACATGCTGAATAGTGTACAGTTGGTGGACTAAAATACAGTTTTATCAATTATCTTAATTTTCAAATTTTGTGCAAACTGGGAGCAAGTTAATGCTCGTTTGTTGGTGGCAACTATTTTGATACCTGAAATGTGCCCTCTTGAATCCCTAAAACATTCTGCTGAACAGTTCTGTTGTAGCTGCCACATATGCCTGCTCTATTAGTTGAAAACCATCATATAAATTTCTCCTTGCCCTCATCCACCTGTGTCGATTAAATATGCGTAACTTAGTTAAACACTGCAAAACATGTGTAAATCCCACCTGTGTAGTATATTTTGCCCACCTGAAAATTATCAAAATTTAATGACTTAAAGGGCTTTCTACCTTTTCAAAGTGTCTTGTTGTTTTTTGAGATTTAGTCTGGCTTTTACTTAGACTAACTGAGAGACCCAGTAATCAAGCTTAACCTGTAGTAAGCTATAATTGTAGCTAAATCCCTCATAGAAAAGAAGCAGTAAGTTTTGAGTAAATTTCAGGTGTATAGATTAGATTCCCTACAATGTGGAAACAGGCCCTTCGACCCAACAAACCCACCCAGACCCATTCCCCGACACCTAACACTATGGGCAATTTAGCATGGCCAGTTCACCTATCCTGCACATCTTTGGACTGTGGGAGGAAACCGGAGCACCCTGAGGAAACCCATGCAGACACAGGGAGAATGTGCAAACTCCACACAGACAGTTGCCCGAGGTGGGAATTGAACCGGGTCTCTGGCACTGTGAGGCAGCAGTGGTAACCACTGGGCCACCGTGCCGTCTGGTGTAATTGTAGAATAAAAGACTGGCAATAATGCAGAAGGAAGTCATTCAACCAGCTGTGCCTGTGCTACCTCTTGCCAAGAGCATCTTAGCTAGTCCCATTCTCTTGCCTTTTTCTCATAGCCCTCCAACTATCATGATTATATTGACCAAAAGTAAAATTTCCCTCTAAACTACTTTTTAAAAATGTGTATAATGAAAATATTTCAGCATCAGTTTGTTTCTCCTGAGCAAGTACAGTGGTGACCCCGGAATCCGAACACCCTATTGTTCGAACAACTTGGAATCCGAACACTTATTTTGAGAAAACTTTGTCCTAGAAGTCGAGCACCATGTACTGTTCAAGTCGCACATTGTTTGTTCAGTTCATCCCGGGAAGTAGCCGTGAAAGCATCTCTTGTGTATCCATCACTAGTTTACCTCGTGTTTTCACCTTGATTTGTGCTGTTTTTTAAAACTGTCATCCTTGTGCATTCACCATGGCACCCAAGAAGAGCAATGAAGCAAATAAGTGCATTCACCATTAGCACTCCTCACTCAGGTAAATGAAGTTATTTTCATGTTAGTACATTTATTTCTTGCTTTTATTATTATTACTTGAGTGTTTAGGTCATTTACTCATCTTATTTTACCTTAATCATGTGTATTTGCAGTTAAAAGTGTCTTGAAGTTTTTTTTTTGGGTCCAGAAATGGATTAATTTACTTTCCATTATTTCTTATGGGGAAAATAGTTTCAGAATCCGAACAGCCTCCTGGAATGAATTAAACTCTGATTCTGAGGCACCACTGTCTTACTATTAAAACGTATTTGAGAGGCATCATGTACGTTAAAACATTCTCAAACATTATTTGGTTTCCTTTTATTTTTTAGTACATTCTCAAGGTTTTGTAGTCAGAACAAGCAGTGAGCATCTTTTTTTAAGTAGGAAGCAAGGGGAGGTAAAGCTAGAGATTTGCTACTAGTTTTGTGACTTTTGAGAGTATTCAGAAATCCATGAGTACCTGCCAACCTCTAGAAACTTGAGCCATTAAGCTATTGCAATTATTAATAAATCTGCAGAAAAATCATTATTCTCTAATAAATCTTGGTAAATGTGTAAGGAATGAGCTTTTAATTGACCTCAAAATATAGATTATTATACCATGTAGCCTTAAAAGAGGAATTAGAATTTGTATATATTTCTTGTTTAGTCTTAGAAAATTTCCCATGTGTGGCGCTTCATGCGCCAAGCAAAGTACGTGCTTTCACTTGTTTGCTGTATCTTGTTTTTCCTGGAATATGTCACAAGGCTAAAGCCAAAGGCTACAGTTTGAGGGGTGCCACTCTGCATCAAGAATGGCTATTCCATCCGCTCTTACTGTCTAGGTATGTTGAAAGGATTTGCAGGTTGACAATCAGTCTGTTTGGTGTGTTATAAACAGACCTTCCATCGTCATCAAATCCTGTAGTGAGACTCAAACCCAGAGCTTCTGGCCCAGAGTATGTGACCCACTGTACCCTGAGATTCCCACATTTCCATTTTGCCAACAGAATAATACATTGCATGTGACAAACTATAATGTTGTCATTATAGAAACAACACATCCTTCAAATTCGTGACTAATATCTCAAGATCAAACACTATACTACAGTACTTTATTCTTTCATGGGATGTGAGTATCATTGGCATCACTAGCCTTTGTTTCCTTTCCTAAATTTCCCTTGAACTGATTGGTTTGCTGGGCCATTTCAGAGGGAGTTAAGAATCAAGCATATTGATGAGAGTCCGGAGCCACATGTAGCCCAAAACCAGGTAAGGACAGCAGATTCCATTCTCTAGAAGATACTGATGAACCAGATGAGTTTTGCAATAATCAATGATACTTTTATGGTCACTATTATTGTGAGTAGTTTTTGTGTTTTAGATTTATTGATTGATTTTAAATTCTAGCAGCTGCAGTGGTAGGATTTAAACATGCTCCCTGGGGCATTAGCCTGTGCCACTTGTTTAGTGACATTACCACTAACTACTAACCCCCATTTTCCCATTCTTTAATGTATATTGTTTTTTCTATTAATTTATGCGATACAAGTGTTGCTGGACAGATTAGCATTAATTGTCTTGGAGAAAGTGTAGGTGAGTTGCATTCTTGAACTGCTATAGTCCTTTAGTTATAGGGACAACACAGTACTGTTAGGAGTGATGTTCCAGGATTTTGACCCAGCAATGGTGAAGGACCAAGTAAGGATGATGTGTGACTTGCTGTGGATGTTCTCAGGTGTCTTCTGCCCTTGACCTTCTAAGTGGCAGAAGGCATGGGTTTAGAGAGTGCTGCCAAAGGAGCTTTGGTGAGTTACTGTGGTGCATCTGGTAGATGATCCACACTTTTGCCACTGTGCGTTGGTGATAAAATACATGAATGTTGAATTTGGTGGATACTATGTCAGTCAAGCACATTGTTTTGATCTGAATGAAGTTGAGTTCTTGAGTGCTGTTAGATCTGCATCCATCTGGACAGATGGAAAATATTTTATAACGCTCCTGACATGTGCCTTGTATTTGAAGAGAACTGAAAAGCTCAGCTGGCTGAGAAAATGGTTGTGAGGAAACATAGATCACTGAAACGGGCAGTGTCTCATTCTGCTATCTTCCTCTGCAATAAATGAAACAGAGACTATTCTACCAGAGTGGGACTCTTGAGCCACAGCAGGTGATGCTTAACAGAGTTATCATCACAGTGCAAACCATTTTCTTATGTTACAGTAAGTCTAAATGGGGTGGCATGGTGGCTCAGTGGTTAGCACTGCTGCCTCACAGCGCCAGGGACCCATATTTGATTCCAGCCTCAGGTGACTGTCTGTGTGGAGTTTGCACATTCTCCCTGTGTCTGCGAGGGTTTCCTCCGGGTGCTCCGATTTCCTCCCACAGTCCATAGATGTGCAGGTTAGGTAAATTGGCCATGCTAAATTATCCATAGTGTTCAGGGATGTGTAGATTAGGTGCGTTAGTCAAAGGGTTAAATGTAAAGTAGTAGGATAGGGGAATGGGTCTGGGTAGGTTACTCTTTGGAAGGTCAGTGAGTACTTGTTGGGCCGAAGGGCCTGTTTCCACACTGTAGGAATTCTGTAGGGATTCTATTCTAACTAAGGATTACGAATTGGCATGGGCTTGGTGGGCTGAAGGGCCTGTTCCTGTTCCGTAATGTATCAAAAAAAGCAGCCACCTGCATAAAACCAACTGACTTAATTATCTATGCCTTTCTAAATTGATTTCCCCAGACTGTTTTTTTATATTTATTGAACAAACATGAGTCATAATTATTGCTTGCATTGACTTATATAGAAACTGAGAGGTATTTCAAATTCTTTGGACTCGAATGCACGTAAATACATTGGTATCATAATGATGGCATTACTGGGAGTTATAGTAAATGAAGATAAATGTTTTTATTTGACTGGGAGGTTTCAATAAATTTAATATAAGTATGAAAATTAAATAATAAAATGGGCAGCCAACTGATCTATGGTGCATTTGAGTTCCATGAGAATCTCCTTCCTACTTAATTTAAGCATGTCCGCTATACTTCTATTTCTTTCCTCTCAAATTCCCCTTTTTTGAGATCATCTGGTTCATGTGTTGTAGGAAATAATTTCGATATTTGGAATTAAAGTTCAGCAGTATAAAATGGAATAAATAGAACTAAAACAAACTTGAAATCTGTTACGCTTGCAGTGTTGGGACCATGTCACCTTAAGAGTTCAACAGCTGGAAAGTAAGTTTACAAAATAGCAGTTGGTTGTACTCAGCTAAAGAAATGGAGATGTGATGTCTGTAATCCTTGCAAGAAAAGCAGTCCAGAGAGACGTGTTGTTTTGGGAGTTAGAGCTCAATTAGTTTAAGAAAACTCAGTTAACCCTGAAAGTATGGAAAATCCATTTACTTCAAATAAAAGATGAAATTATAAATGGGGATAAATAAATAACCTCAAAGTTTGTTTGAATAATATGCTACATTGGCATGAATATTGAAGACGTTGAGGGCGGTTCCCTTGTTTCAGTTTATCCGGGTGCTCGTAGGATGAATAAGGTGCAGTTTTTACTTTGTGTGGTCTTCAGCTTACTAGGAGATAGCTGTTGTTAGTTAGTTGGATCTGAGCTGTCAGCAGAGGAATAAACTCATTTTTCCATTCATCATGTATAATGCAGGTGAGACCTAATCTTAATTTGAATTTTGTGGGGGAACAGACTCTGGAGGATGACCAAGTTTGAAGCTCATGGAGGAAGTGGTGTTGTGGCAAAAGAAAGCAATTAATTTAAATTAATTTTGAACTATTGAGAAGACAGCCAGAACGAGAAACTAATAAATCACCCCAGCCCAGAGGTAGTAAATTAGTTTGATCTCCTGAGAATAAAAAGTTGAGAAGAATTAAATAGTCTCCAGAGGAGGCATATTTATGATGTCCCATGTGGAAGTAAGTCATTTTAAGATTGATCTATCTTTTGAAACTAATGTTTGGAGAACTGAGGACATAATAGCACCATTGGCTGATCCTCGATTTCAAGGATAATTTCTTGAGATTGAGAGTTTCTGCTGTGTGTCTTCATGTCGCTGAATAGGCTGATGCTTGACCTGATGATCTTTAAGCTTATCGGGCATGACATCCTATGAAGTAATGGGACCAAGAGTGTAGGATAGCTTCCTTTTCTTTCCTCCTTTGTCACATCATTGAGGGCATTTGGATAAGTTTACGTTATTTTGAGCAAGTAATAATACGTGCTTCACAGCCATTAGTGTCAATGCTGCCATGCTTTATGTAGAGCTTCATAGTGTCTGTGTCGTGTTTCCTTTGACTTTCTCTGATATGTCAATTATTTGAGAACTGAGAATTCAGAACCTGGTAGGGGAGACACTTTTAAGCTGTCTGGATGTGGTATCCACTGCATTGTAGTTTGTCTTGCAGGAGCTGTACCTGAATGCTTGTGTTTTAACAAGGACATATGTGTTTGTTTGATAGTCCTCCCATTGAATCTGGAGGGTACAGCAGTAGCATTGCTGATGGAGTTTCTCTATCATTCCTGCGTTGCTGATATGCAGTGCAGATCTCACTGCAGTATAGGATTGTTGTAATGACATTTGCTTTTGCTGATCTCTGGAGGTATTTGTTGTCAAACATTTCCTTGCCATATTTTGCTAACACAGCTAATACACGATTGGATCTGCTCATCAATGGTAACCTGTTGTTGGACTTAGCTGTCATGGTATGAGAATTATAGACAATAGACAATAGGTGAAGGAGTAGGCCATTCTGCCCTTCGAGCCTTCACCACCATTCATTATGATCATGGCTGACCATCCTCAATCAGTATCCTGTTCCTGCCTTATGTCCATAACCCTTGATTCCACTATTCTTGAGAGCTCTATCCAACTCTTTCTTAAACAAATCCAGATTCTGGGGCAGAGCATTCCACACACTCACCACTCTCTGGGTGAAGAGGTTTCTCCTCATCTCTGTCCTAAATGGCCTACCCCTTATTTTTAAGCTGTGTCATCTGATTCGGGACTCACCCATTAGCGGAAACATGTTTCCTGCCTCCAGAGTGTCCAATCCTTTAATAATCGTGCACGTCTCAATCAGAGACCCTCTCAGTCTTCTAAACTCAAGGGTATGCAAGCCCAGTCGCTCCAATCTTTAAACATAAGATTGTCTCGCCGTTCCAGAAGTTGACCTCATGAACCTATGCTGTACTCCCTCAATAGCCAGAATGTCTTTCCTCAAATTTGGAGACCAGAACTGCACACAGTATTCGAGGTGCGGTCTCACCAGGGCCCTGTACAGCTGCAGAAGAACCTCTTTGCTTCTATACTCAATCCCTCTTGTTATGAAGGCCAGCATGCTATTAGCTTTCTTCACGACCTGCTGTACCTGCATGCTTGCCTTCATTGATTGGTGTACAAGAACACCCAGATCTCTTTGTACTGCCTCTTTACCTAACTTGACTCCATTTAGGTAGTAATCTGCATTCCTGTTCTTGCCGCCAACGTGGATAACCATACATTTATCCACATTAAACTGCATCTGCCATGCATTTGTCCACTCACCTAACCTGTCCAGGTCACCCTGTAATCTCCTAACATCCTCCTCACATTTCACCCTGCCACCCAGCTTTGTATCATCAGCAAATTTGCTAATGTTACTATTAATACTATATTCTATATCATTAATATATATTGTAAAAAGCTGTGGTACCCCACTGGTCACTGCCTGCCATTCCGGAAGGGAGCCGTTTATCACTACTCTTTGTTTCCTGTCAGCCAACCAATTTTTAATCCAAGTCAGTACTTTGCCCCCAGTGCCATGCGCCCTAATTTTGCTCACTAACCTTCTATGTGGGGCTTTATCAAAGGCTTTCTGAAAGTCCAGGTACACGACATCAACTGGATCTCCCTTGTCCATCTTCAGAGTTACATCCTCAAAAAAATTCCAGAAGATTAGTCAGGCATGATTTCCCCTTCATAAATCTATGCTGACCCTGACCTATCCTGTTACTGCTATCCAGATGTATCGTAATTTCGTCCTTTATAATTGACTCCAGCATCTTTCCCACCATTGAGGTCAGACTAACTGGTCTATAATTTCCTGCTTTCTCTCTCGCTCCTTTCTTAAAAACTGGTACAATATTAGCCACCTTCCAATCTGCAGGAACTGATCCCAAATCTATCGAACTCTGGAAAATAATCACTAATGCATCCACGATTTCTTGAGCCATCTCTTTCAGTACCCTGGGATGTAGACCATCAGGCCCCGGGAACTTATCAGCCTTCAGACCTAACAGTCTCTCCAGCACCAATTCCTGGCAAATATAAATTCCCATCAGTCCAGGTCCTTCAGCCACTGTTACCTCAGGGAGATTGCTTGTGTTTTCCCCAGCGAACACAGATCTGAAGTACCAATTCAACTCTTCTGCCATTTCTTTGTTCCCCATAATATATTCCCCTGTTTGTTCTTCAAGGGCCCAATTTTAGTCTTAACTATTTTTTCCCTTTCACATACCTAAAAAAGCTTTTACTATCCTCCTTTATATTTTTGGCCAGTTTACATTCGTACCTCATTTTTTCTCTACGTATTTCCTTCTTAATGATCCTTTGTTGTTCTTTAAAAGCTTCCCAGTCCTCTGTTTTCCCACTTATCATTGCTGTGTTATACTTTTTCTCTTTTGACTTTATATGTTTCTTAACTTCCCTTGTCAGCCACAGCCACTCCTGCCTCCTCATAGGATCTTTCTTTCTTTTTGGAATGAACTGATCCTGCATTGTCTGCATTATACCCAGAAGTATCTGCCATTGTTCCTCCACTGTCATCCCTGCTCAGGTATTGCACCATTGAACTTTGGCCAGCTCCTCCCTCATAGCTCCATAGTTCCCTTTATTCAACTGAAATGTTGTCACTACCGATTGTACCCTCTCCCTTTCAAATTGCAGATTGAAGCTTATTGTATTATGGTCACTACCTCCTAGTGGCTCTTTCACTTCAAGGTCCCTGATCAATTGCTCAACATATTTGGAGGATGGAATATTTGAACATCTCTAGTTTGCTATGAGTTATGTTTTAGCAGCATTCAAGAACAGGTTGCGTTTTTTTGCATTAGAAATGGTTACATTGACAGTGGTTTGCAAATCTGGTGCAGAATGGGCAGCAACATTGCAGTCACCTGCATTTTGTTGATCTTATGTGTCTGTGGTGGTCAGTTTAGTTTTGGCACAGAGGTAACTAAGATTAAAATTTTCCATACGGGGCTATATTTATTGCATATACCATACAGCGGTTGAAGTTTGATAGGTGCATAGCTACTGTCAAGTAGATTATAAACAGCATGGGGGCTATCACACAGCCTTGCTTGATACTTGTCTGGATTTTGAAGGTGATAGTTTCAGAGCTTCCACTCAAGACAGTAGCAGTGAAACCATCATAAATTACATAAATAGTAATAATTTATCCTATTGTTGTGTACAGTTCTTTTAAATATTATAAAGATTGTTTTTGCTTAAAAATGTGGAATCTTGTGGCATAATTAGATTGCTTAAAATGAGGTATTTTTCATTTCTTGTTAAATATTCATGTACCTTAATTGGAACATAAATCCATTAAATCCTTTTACGCTAGTTGGCTCACTGTTTCTTGTAACAGAGTGACTAACATTCTTACCTCCCTTAGGGTTAAGATATTGCTCATGAATTCATCATTAGATTTATTAGCAAATGTCTTAAATTTGTGATATAGGTTTGGACACCGCTAAAAGAGGAAATGTTTAATTTTCATCGAGCTTGTCAAACTATTTTATTATCTCTATGTTCTAGTATCATACTTGTGAATCTGCATTGTGCCTTTTTTTCATTTTTATTATATGAAAACCACAGCTGTACAAAACATTCCAAATATGGCATAACCAAGACCGTAAAGAAGTTTAACATAACTTTGTGCTTTTCAATTCTACCCCTTTTGGAACAGAAAGGGAGCAGGAAATCCCAGTGCTCTGTTTGTGTTTTTCATTGACCTTATTAACTTGCATTGTGACATGCGTTAGTGATTTGTGAGTTTGTAAGTCTTCTTCCTTTGCTCCTCTACCCTATTTAGATTCTATTTATCCAAATAATGCCTCCTTATTCTTTCTATCAAAATGCACATCTCCATATTTATGTGTTGAAATTAATTTATTGATAGCACACCCTGTCTGAAAATGTATTGAAATAATGTATGATTGTTTACATTTTTTTTGGAGAATTGCTGAGAAGAGTGCACATTATCATTCAAAAAGCAAAGTGGAAACTTAAAAGAGCGTTTTTAGTGCAGGCTGTTGCAGCCTGGAATGTTTGTTGCACAAATGACTCTTGATATTATTTAAAAACTATATTATGATGAAATTAAATTATAAAGTAGTTGATAATAAGTTATAATTAAAATGGAAAGTAATCAGGATGGGGTTAAAGTAAAACTGTTGGAGAAACTCCACAGATCTGGCAGCATCTACTGAGAAAGAAATAGAGTTAACATTTCTCATTCCACAGATACTGCTATAACACTGAGTTTCTCCAGTATTTTATCTTTATGTCAAATACCCTGTTTTTTTTTTGCTTTTGTTTTGGAATTAGAATAGTTGGGTTCAGTTGAAGAGCAAGTAACCAAACAGGTACAGAAGACACCATGTCCTTCTCAGCTGTAACCTCTAGTTTTGGTGAAGAAAATTAATGGGGTGGCATGGTTATTCAGTAGTTATTCACTTTCCTTTTATGCATTCAGAACTAATCCTTTTAACTTACATTGCCTTATAAACAGGGTCAACAGATATCTTTACAGCCAATGCCAAGGATAGAAGAAACACTGTATATCTACCAGCCTTTGCAAATAGAGACTTATGGACCGAGAGTGCCAGAGTGTGAGTTGCTTGGAAAACAAGGGTAAGTAATTAGTTTATGCCCTCTTGGTGGTTGTTTGTCCAGTTCTTGCTTAAATAAAAGAAGCCCACTAAACATTTTTATTTAACCTATCTGTTTAGCCCATTTTTAAGATTCTTTTTTGAAGATTATCCTTAGAAATCCTGTGTTATGCTGTTCCAATTCTGTGTTCTGACTTTTGACCTCGATTCTTCAGTGACAAATTGCAGGCATCATATGATCTGACACCTAGTTGTGTGGGCAATTGCTTCCCACCGGGTACTTGTATCTGATACAGCAATACTTATATTAGTTTTCATAACATAAAATCTAGATATGGCTAATGTAGTACTGAAAAATTCAGTAGCTTACAGTCAGAGACACTTCAAGATCTGGGTTAATATTAAGCTATTCAGTTACAAACAATAGCTTGCTTCACCAGTATGTCATGCTTCAAGTGCCCCCAATCAAGATGGACATTGCGACCTTTATACTTTCAGGTCACATGCTATGAAATAATGACGATATTATGAGCAAATCTCCAAAAGACATACTGCATACGAAATTGTCAGACATAACACAACACAATGTGAACCTTTAGATAATATTAGATTACAGATTGGTGAGGAAAGTATATTTTCAGAGAACACCTCTGGGCCGCCCGAACCAACCAACCCAATCACCCCGTGGCTCAACACTTTAACTCCCCCTCCCACTCCACCGAGGACATGCAGGTCCTTGGACTCCTCCACCGGCAGAACACAACTACACGACCATTTTTTACTTTAAAAAAGACAGAGTAAAGTTTGACAAATATTATAAAATAATATTAATTAATCATAATTTGTGACTTCTTTGCTTCATCCATATTTAAAATTTGTCATACCTTCTTGGTCAGTACTCAGTTTTCATGTCGGGGTAAACTTGTAAACATTGATAAAACCATAGAACAGCATAACTTGACAAATACTTTAAAATATTCTGTACCCAATATTGTCCTGTATCCAATATGTACATTTCTAGGATTTTATATTAGAAAATATTTTTTTTTAAACATTATGTATTCTGGCTAATTTTAAACTTCCTTTCAGAAATAGCTAGAAAGAGTTTTGAATTTTAAAAGTAATTTTAACAAAAATGATTGATCCATAATCATCGAGGCAAGTCAATTAAATCTATTGCATCTTTTAATTTATCTAAACACATTTTTCTCTCCATGAACAACAATCATTTGCATTTATATTAATCATTTAACACAGTAAAATGATCAAATACTTACCAGACCTATTGTATATATATTGAAAGAACAAATCACAAAGAGTTATCAGGATATATGACCCAAAAGTTTGATCATAGGAGTAGATTTTAAGGAGAAGCTTCAAAGAAGACAGAGGTTCAATGGGACAATTCCAGAGTTTAGAATCAAGGCAACTGAAAGCAAAATTGTCAGTGGCAGGAATGCATTTTTTTCTGAAGCCCTTTTTTGTAGAGGACCTCTCTTCCTCTTTTCCCTACCCACTCTCTGCAATCCACAAAACTTTTAAATGCTTTTTCATAAGGATACAAGTATGTTCTCTTGTCCTCGACCACCAAATACCAACCCAAATGATTTTTAGAGTATTTCATAAAAACCCTGCCAATCCAATGTTTTGAAATAAGATTGTAGTATAATCTGGTGCCACACTGACGTCAGCAAGTTTTGTAAATTGGACTCTGCCACCTGATTTTGACTCAAGTGAAATAGTCTGTGTTCTCCAAGACAGCATACAAATTAATTTCTGAGACACTCAATGTGAATCAATGTTACTCTTGGGAGCAAATCAGTTCCCTCACTTTTCCAAATTTAAAATCAAAGCTCTTTCTGAATCTCAGTTTCTCCTTTGCAGGTGTCTCCACATATTTTTCTTTGTGTTAGCAGTGAAGTGTAGGTTATGAACAGGCATCAGCAAGAATGCTTATAATCAGATGACAGGAATCGCAACACAAGTGTAGAAAGTAAAATTAGTTCTTGGTTCTCCCTTTCCAGGATGAGCTCTTTGATTCTGTGCAATGTTCCCCCTACTGGCGCAGAGAGTATCCATGTTAATGAAATGCGTCAGTCACAGGATTTAACTGCACTGCCTCATGAAGGAGGTAGAGAAGAAAAGGGGCAAGCCTTGAAAGTAACGGTTAATGAATTGATTTCCTGCACAATGGTTTCATTTTATTGTTGAAGCCAATTTAGGAAAGATGTTAAAAATGAACAAAACTGTATTAAATTTTCATTTCTTTACCTGAGTCTTAATAGAAACACTTATTTCATTTCATGAAATATCTTTAATGTGTCAAGTATCCTCAAACTCAAATTCAGTAGTATTGGGTAAAGGGACGGCTGGAAAATGGGAAGCCTTCAGAAATGAGATAACACGAACGCAGAGAAAGTATGTTCCTGTCAGGGTGAAAGGGAAGGTTGGTAGGTATAGGGAATGTTGGATGACTAAAGAAATTGAGGGTTTGGTTAAGAAAAACAAGGAAGCATATGTCAGGTATAGACAGGATAGATCAAGTGAATCCTTAGAAGGGTATAAAGAAAGTAGTAGTATACTTACGAGGGAAATCAGGAGGCCAGAACAGGGACATGAGATAGCTTTGGCAAATAAAATTAAGGAGAATCCAAAGGGTTTTTACAAATATATTAAGGACAAAAGGGTAACTAGGGAGAGAATAGGGCCCCTCAAAGATCAGCAAGGCGGCCTTTGTGTGGAGCCACAGAAAATGGGGGAGATACTAAATGAATATTTTGCATCTGTATTTACTGTGGAAAAGGATATGGAAGCTATAGACTGTAGGGAAATAGATGGTGACATCTTGCAAAATGTCCAGATTACAGAAGAGGAAGTGCTGGATTTCTTGAAATGGTTAAAGGTGGATAAATCCCCAGGACCTGATCAGGTGTACCCTCGTACTCTGTGGAAAGCTAGAGAAGTGACTGCTGGGCCTCTTGCTGAGATATTTGTATCATCGATAGTCACAGGTGAGGTGCCAGAAGACTGGAAGTTGGCAAACGTGGTGCCACTGTTTAAGAAAGGCGGTAAAGACAAGCCAGGAAATATAGACCAGTGAGTCTGACCTCGGTGGTGGGCAAGTTGTTGGAGGGAATCCTGAGGGACAGGATATACATGTATTTGGAAAGACAAGGACTGATTCGGGATAGTCATCGTGGCTTTGTGCGTGGGAAATCATGTCTCACAAACTTACTTGAGTTTTTTGAAGAAGTAACAAAGAAAATTGATGAGGGCAGAGCAATAGATGTGATCTATGTGGACTTCATTAAGATGTTCAACAAGGTTCCCCGTGGGAGACTGATTAGCAAGGTTAGATCTCATGGAATACAGGGAGAACTAGCTATTTGGATACAGACCTGGCTCAAAGGTAGAAGACAGAGGGTGGTGGTGGAGGGTTGTTTTTCAGACTGGAAGCCTGTGACCAGTGGAGTGCCACAAGGATTGGTGCTGGGGCCTCTACTTTTTGTCATTTACATAAATGATTTGAATGCGAGCATAAAAGTTACAGTTAGTAAGTTTGCAGAAGACACCAAAACTGGAGGTGTAGTGGACAGCGGAGAGGGTTACCTCAGATTACAACAGGATCTGGACTAGATGGGCCAATGGGCTGAGAAGTGGCAGATGGAGTTTAATTCAGATAGATGCGAGGTGCTGCATTTTGGGAAAGCAAATCTTAGCAGAACTTATGCACTTAATGGTAAGGTCCTAGTGAGTGTTGCTGAACAAAGAGACCTTGGAGTGCAGATTCATAGCTCCTTGAAAGTGGAGTCGCAGGTAGATAGGATAGTGAAGGCAGCGTTTGGTATGCTTTCCTTTATTGGCCAGTGTATTGAGTACTGAAGTTGGGAGGTCATGTTGCAGCTGTACAGGACATTGGTCAGGCCACTGTTGGAATATTGCATGCAACTCTGGTCTCTTCCTATCGGAAAGATGTTGTGAAACTTGAAAGGATTCAGAAAAGATTTACAAGGATGTTGCCAGGGTTGGAGGATCTGAGCTACAGGGAGAGGCTGAACAGACTGGGGCTGTTTTCCCTGGAGCGTTGGAGGCTGAGGGGTGACCTTATAGAGGTTTACAAAATTATGAGTGTCATGGATAGGATAAATAGACAAAGTCTTTTCCCTGGGGTCGGGGAGTCCAGAACTAGAGGGCATAGGTTTAGGGTGAGTGGGGAAAGATATAAAAGAGACCTAACGGGCAACTTTTTCACGCAGAGGGTGGTACGTGTATGGAATGAGCTGCCAGAGGATGTGGTGGAGGGTTGGTTCAATTGCAACATTTAAGAGGTAATTGGATGGGTATATGAATAGGAAGGGTTTGGAGGGATATGGGCCGGGTGCTGGCAGTTGGGACTAGTTTGGGTTGGGATGTCTGGTTCACATGGACGGATTGGACCGAAGGGTCAGTTTCCATGCTGTACATCTCTATGACTCTAATCCAAAATGCATTGTTTGTGTCCTTGCTTGCATTAGTTTCAATGCTCCTGATCCACCAATCATCTTTAAGCTCCATTTATTCCCTGTGACTAGAAACTTGATCTTAAAACTTGTATCCACATTTCCAAATTATCTGGAAGTCTCAAACTAGAAAAATGATCTTCTGATTTCCATTCCACATCATTATTTGTTCATCCAATGTGAAGTTTATTTTCATTGTTGCTGCTTTGTTTGAAAATTGTTGTTTGCTTTTTCAGCTGTCACTTTCCAATCCTCTAAAATTGTTTATCTGGCTCCTTTCACTTCGTCTCCCTACTTTTAAAAATCTCCTTACTGCCTGTCTGTCAAGCAATGCTCTACCCTTATATTCTCTTCCCTTATATTTTCTTTTGTTCTTTCTTGAATCCATGTATCTATTTCTTCATTATAGAGCACTTTGAAGCATCTCATGTGCAAGTGCTGCACCATTGCATGTTTATGTTGATATGTGATATTCCCGGAGATCTACTACTGAATCACTGGTGCATTGCTTTCTAACACATTGTTTTGTCAGTCGACAGCCCACCTCAAACAAACTGAGGGGAATTATTATGTTTTATGTTCCTTTCTGTTTTAATCCCAGAAGTAATGTCAGAGCTAAGAGCTAAAAGCCAATGTGATACCTGATATATTTTTTGATACTGACATTGTTTACTCCACTCTAATAAAGCCCTCATCAATTTTAAATCTTCCCTTTAACTTCTCTAATAACTCTTCATGTACTGACTCTCCCTATTTCTAGAATAATTCTGGTGAATCTCCCTGTGTCCTCTCAAAAAGTCATGCTATCTTCCCAATGTTATTTTGCAACAATGCTCGCACTGCTTTAATAGTTGAGGTTCAGTTTTACAAATAAAAATGTTATGTGATGTTGAAAAGTATGTTTGATTTTGAACGATATGTTCCTGTGTATTTCTTATGTTCTTTCATAACTTGTTGAACCTTCTTATAGTCTGCATTGTTCAAATGAAAAGAGCTCTGGTTACTGAAAGTCTTTGTTTGCTTTTCATCAGAGCAGGCATCATCCTCTCTCATATATTTGTTATCATTAGTGTTAAGCTAATTCCCTTTCATTACCTGAATGATCTATCTCCATTTTTTTAAAATTAGCAGAAATTGGTCATGCTCAGGTTTGCCATAATGCAATCATAGAGTCATGGTCATACAACTTAGAAACAGAAGCTTTGGTCCAACTCGTCCATGCTGATCAAGTTTCCCATACTAAACAAGCCCCACTTGCCTGCACTTGGCCCATATCCCTCTAAATCTTTTCTATTTATGCACCTATCCAAATGTCTTTTAAATGTTGTAACTGTATTTGCATCTACCACTTTCTCTGGCAAGTTATTCCACATGTAAATTATGCTCTGTGTGAAAAAGTTGTCCCTCAAGTCCCTTTTAAAGCTTTCCCCTCCCACTTTAAAAATATGTCCCCTAGTTTTAATTCCCTTATCCGAATGAAAGACCTTTGCTATGCACCTTATCCATGCCACTCATGATTTTATAACTCTGTGTAATGTCACCCCTCAACCTCTTGCGCTCCAGTGAAAAACGTCCCAGCCTATCCACCCTATCCTTATAACTCAAGCCCTTCAGTCCCAGCAACAGTTTGGTAAATCTTTTCTGAGCTCTCTCCAGTTTAATAATATCCTTCCTATAGCAGGGTAATCAGAACTGTGCCCAGTACTGCAAAAGTGGTCTCACCAATGTCCTGTACAACCACAAAATGATATTCCAACTCAAATGCTTAATGGTGTGATCAACGCCTGGTATCTCTGCAGTTCTCTTCCTCATCTTCCTCAGAATCTTTGCATGAAAACCATATACTTTATCTTTGTTTATCATATTTTTAATTTTCCTTTTTCTCTTCTCTTGTGCCCTTCGTTTGGCAATGACTGATGACAAGTACTTAAGTGCCATAATCATTTTTCTGATTATTTACTAATTAACAATTATCCATTGCCAGTGGTCCTAACTCACTTTCTACAATTCTCCTTTACTGATAAACCTTTAAAATATTAGTCCTTTTGATTATTCTGACATGTTTACTTCATGGCCTCTGATCCTACTTTGCTTCTGTTATATTCTGAAATTTTCCATTAATGGTTTTTTAATTGAATTTTTTCATTTATCATGAAACCAGAAGTAATCTTCTCTTTCTTTATGGCTAAGCTTTTTTTTTAAAAAGGAGGAGAAACTGGCAATATGTTTGTTGGATGATCCTAGTGATTAAGCATTGTGAAACCAGTAGATATTCTATTTCTGTAACAAACTCTGAAATTGTGACCTAGCTGTCTTATAATGCATACGGCATTCCTTGTTTGTGGACTTCAAAAATGAAAAATAAATTAAACCTCCCTTTAATGGTAAAGAATGGATAGTTGCTGCTAAAAGAATATAATACCTAAGATTAAGCTGCAATATGTTTAGCAGGGTTCTCTTAGAATAGTTCAGATTTATTTCTTTCAGAGTATGTTATCCAATATTTTTCATTATTTTGATCTTTGGTTTTTGCTACCGGTACGATTGTCAGAAAACCTACTCACAACCCTTCATTGATGATCAAGATCTAGGATAGAGGGAATTTTCTTTGTTATTTGTGGGAAGTGGGGGGCATCACTGACAAGGACTGCATTTATAGTCCATCCAGGACGTGCTACTATGTTAGGTACTAGTTGAAAGATAGAACATGTATCATCTTACTAATAATAGAATGCTCAGTTCACAATGCGCAACATCACGGTATTCCTCCTCCTCAAAAGGTTTTTCAGGATTTCACAGTATAAATTTACATTAAGGCAATTGTGCCACCCTATAATGCAGGCGATGGCAGAAAAAGTCCTCCAATATGCAATTGAGACAATAATTTAGGTTTGCATCATGTTAACCTAATTTTAAAAACACATAACTATAGAAATTAAGTGTTTGAATGGTACAAGTTTTCAAAATCAGCCTTTTATCATCATTATAACTCAGCATACCGGTATTGTTTAGTCTCTTTAAAATGCTCATGAGAATATGACAACTGGTGTAGGTGGAGAAATTGCTTAATTTTGCATTATTGTTATTCCCTTTGCAATATAATCATGTTCAGGACACAGGATTACATTGGATATATGGTACAGAAATAAGCAATTTGACACAGTTAGTCTTACCAACGAATATGTTCCTTTTGAGCCTTGTCTCATTTTTCCTCATCTAATGCTACCATCATAATAAATTATTCCTTTCCCTGTTATATACTTATCTAGCTTTCCCTTAAATGTATTTGTACAAGTCACGTTCTGGTGGAGAATTCCACACACTTGCTGCTCTTTAGGAAAAGAAGTTTGTTCTGAATTCTTCATTGGGTGTTTTGGTGACTATCTTATATTGATGCCCTCCAGATTGTACATCTCTTTCTTGCTGGTTTCCCATTCTGACACAGCTCTAAACTCCAGCATGCTGAAACTTTTGCCATGACATCTTGATTACATCAATTTCCATTTATTGATTTACCATTTGCCCATGTCCTGTTTGCTTACAGAAGCTCTTGGTGTGGCATTTAAAATGCTTCTCATCAGCACTTCTCTTCATTGCTTTGAACCATCTGAGCTTAATAGTCTTTTCCAGCATGCAACCTCTTCTGAATAATCAACTCTCTGATTCTGGCTTTTATATTAATTTCATGATACCCCACTATTGGCATCATAATACTTAGCTGCCTTAGATTTCCCTGCCTTAAGTTCTCAGCTTTCGGCATGGACAAGTTGGACCAAAGGGTCTGTTTCCATGCGGTACGTCTCTATGACTGCATTTGATCACTTTTTCCTAGAGTACCATTCCTTTTCTTTGTACTTATTTGAAAAGGGTTTGAGAAATATATTTCTGTCAAAGGCCATAGATAACTATTATCGTAGAATGTGTTCCTATCAGTACTTCAATGGAAATACTCTCAGTGTACTTATTCAATTAAATCAACTTTTCAGATTTAGAGTCTGAGAAGTCATCCTCTTGGAATTCTTGGTATTCTCTCCAATGTGTTAATATCTTTGAGGACACTGCATTTATGAGATTGAGTAGTTTAGAATGCAGAAGAGTGATTAGTAATTTTTTAAATGAAGCATGATGATCCACCGATTTAGGGAGATATAATGTCTTCACTATTTTGTACAAATATGAAAAAACAAAGATTGGTTGAATAAAGTCAATATTATTATAACTGTTGAAGTTTAGCTAATGTAATTGTTTGTATCTGGCCTTGTCTTTAAAAACCAAATGGTGAACATGTTGTGCCTCCTAGATCACTTAACGAAAGAAAACTTAGTTATGATCATCATTGTAGCAGTTTCAGAGCAATTTATAGTCGACTGTGCATCTTCACATCTCATGGCTGCCTTCATAGTGAAAGCAGAATCATATCAGGTTACCAGGCTACAACAACAACTGATCTCATGAGAATCAAGTAATTTTAACCAGATGATCAGTGACTGAAGCGTCCACAATAACTTTCATCATCTGAAGCTAGTTGGTTTAGAAATTC
The DNA here is from genome assembly GCF_020745735.1 of Hemiscyllium ocellatum. Lineage (NCBI taxonomy): Eukaryota > Metazoa > Chordata > Chondrichthyes > Orectolobiformes > Hemiscylliidae > Hemiscyllium > Hemiscyllium ocellatum. The sequence continues at coordinate 87,509,464 of NC_083408.1, forward strand.
CATTGGCCACATCTTAAATGTTCCTGCCTTCTGAATTTAGCAACTTAAGAGTTCCTTTTAACTCAATTGTCATTCTTTTTACCATTCATCACCAATGGCATTAAACATGGTAAAACAGAGAATATGTTTGCTCTCATCAGTTCTATCTTTTTGCTGATTATGTGTTTTCTCTTTTATCCTCTCTAGCATCTTCTACTTATCTCTTCTTAAACCTGCTTTTTGTTCCTGTCTGTTTCCTTATCTATTGTGGGCAATCCTCTCCATCATTTTTTCTGTCTAATTCCTTCACATTGTGGTTGATGTCTGTCAAGGGGAAAGTAGTCACTAAAATTCTCAAGGTGCAATTGAGATGGGAATTGTAAGGAAACTTTTGTAAGGAAATATTTCAGAATTTTGCTGTCTTATAGTTTACTTTATTTGTCCTATCAGTTTTTGGTTTACAATTTTTACAATTCAACTTTTTAACAAATGTATTATCACTTTGGTTCTGCTCATAGGGTACGAACACTAATTATTTTGAGATGTTCTGCAAAAGAAAGTATTTCATATAAAAAAAACTTTGCCATCGGCTGTGCGTGCTGACAAGTTTATACTGTTTAAAATTATAGTTGTTCATTAAGTAAAACGTAACTAATATAAGTAATTTTCTGTGCTACAAAATTTAGTACTAATTCTGTTCTTGGTTGGCATGAGTTTTGTGAAGCGACTAAGCAAATCCAAGATTTCCAAATTATCAATTATACTGTAAAATGCCATTTAAAATCCTTTCATTTTAAATGAATGACTAGTACAGAAAATAGCTGTATAGAGTAGACAATACAACTGAACTTTGAGTAAGTTTCTGTAAAATGTTAAAATCGAGTTTTGCTTAATAGATTTCTTTTGTGATGTAACAGTAAATTTTGGCAGTCAGTCAGGATATAGCAGAACATGATTAATGCTTTAATAAGTAGAGTTATGCCACTTTATGATGTGGAGCTGAAATGGTTTCCTGTACAGAGTGACAGAGCAGCAGGTGTGCAGATGAAATTTTTCCTCAGAGTTAACATTGTGTTTTTCATGCTGGACTTCATTAGTCTTTAGCACCTTAGCTATTATCATATATAATCATTAGGTGTTGTTTTTTCAGTGAGATGCAGAAATTACTAAGAGTTGCAGGTGTAGTTTTGTGCAACTAAAAGATAAACTTTGTGTACATTTTGTCCCAATGAGTAGTTCAATTTTTGTTTCAGTTTGGTGGTGTAGCAAACTCACTAATAAAAGTGCAGTAGTCTTTAACATACTAGCCATAAATCAGCACCTGAAAATTCTCAAATTTACTCTGTGGGGCCTTAGTTATTTCCTGCATGGCAATAGAGGCCTTTTATGTTGTCTGCTCAGTGAGAAACAAGCGTTCCATTTTAACAGACTGATTTTTATGTCTAACAGTTTGCCAGTGTATAAAGGAATGACTAAAAACTGTTTTTAATTTTGTGGATTTCAGTATTCTCCTTACCATAATATATAAATCAGAACATTTTAATGAAAGATTAATTTTTCTTGGTAAAAATGGTAATGATTGAACCAGATTTTAAATAAACCCTTACATTTTTTAAGCTGCTGAGGTTTTTGATACTTTCATTGAGTACTAGCTTATAAGTTTGTTAAAAATTATGCAGACATTCCTGAAAACTTGCATTAATGTGTTCTATTAGTGCGAGCTTGCTTATGTTATCATGTGCTATGACAGAACTGATTTCATTCAGGTCAGGAATAAAGAGTAGGAAGAAACGGGTTATTTTCCAAGTGACAGCCAGTGACTAGTGGGGTACTTCAGGGATCAGAACTTGGACCTCAGCTTTGTCCTGGATACTGTCAAGCTTCTTGAGTGTTGTTGGAGCTGCTCACATCCAGGCCAGTGGGAAATATTCATCACACTCCTGAGTTATGCCTTATAGATGGTGGGCAGGCCCTGGGGAGTTAGGAGGTGAGTTACTCGTTGCAGTATTGGCTGTTTACTTCTGACAGTTTCATAAAAGCCTAGAGGCAATGGAGTATGCATACTTTGGGAATTGCATACAGTACGTAGTACATTAAAATATATAGCGCTTTGTGGTTGTATTTGATATGATTGAATTAAAAAATTTGAACTGATTTTTTGGTTGGAATTTTACACTCTCTGCTGTTACACGTTTAGCATAAGGATAGTATTTAACTTGATGGGTTAGTGGTGGGAAGACCTATCGACTGCCCTCCTGCCCTGCTACCCAGTGATCCCCTTATGTTAACAATTGTTTCCCAATACCATTAGAAGTAAGTCAGTTGGGTTGGACCTGTCGCTATCTATGGAGCACAAATAAAAATCTTAATGGGTTCCTTGCAGTTTCCTGGATTGGAGGAGGCTACTCAAAGGCACTTCTTACTTTATCAAGGGACCTACCGTGGGACAGGGAGTTGAGGCAAGTGGCCGCTGAATACCACTTCCTTGGCCTTGCTGCTAATACCCTGGCACAATTTCCGTATAGCATCCACCCTGCAAAGCTCTACCTGTCATCAAATGTTTTTGTCTTGTTTGCAATAGGATATTGAATGACAATCAGTGGTTGTCATTCCAATAGAGCCACTAGCATTTCTAGAGGCAAAGAGAAACTTTGTGTACACTTTGTCCCAATGAGTAGTTCAATTTTTGTTTCAGTTTGGTGGTGTAGCAAACTCACTAATAAAGTGCAGTAGTCTTTAACATACTAGCCATAAATCAGCACCTGAAAATTCTCAAATTTACTAGCATTTCTAGAGGCATTGTTGAGCAAAAGAGCTGCCAACATCTGACTTGCTAACATTTCACATGGGCAGCTTCGAGGATACATTACTGACATGGCTGGAAGCCTGGTTGAGTGGTACGGGAGAGAAAGTAGGGATAATGGGTAGATATTCGAATTGGCAGATTGTTTCCAGTGGTGTTCAACAATGATCTGTGTTAGGCCCTCAGTTATTTACATTATTTATTAATGACTTGTATATGGCATAGAAAGTCACATATCCAAATTTTCTGATGGTACAAAGAAAAGACATTATAGACGATATAGATGATAGCATGGAATTATAAAGGGATATTGATAGACTAATTGAATGAGCAAAATTCTCGATGTAAGTAAGCATGAAGTTATCTATTTTAGACCAAAAATGGATAGATCAGAGTATTTCATAGATGGTATGAGGTTAAATACAGTGGATGTCCAAAGAGACTTGGGGGTTCAGATGCAAAGGTCTTTGAAATGCTACAGACCGGTACAGAAAATAATCAAGAAGGCTAATGGAATGTTGACCTTTTTATGTAGAGGACAAGATTACAAGGATACAGAGTAGGCTACAGCTGTGCAAAACTGTGGTTAGACCCCACCTGGAGAACAGAGAGCAGATTTGGGCACCATATCTTAGGAAGGTTATATTGGCCTTGTGCCCACACCTCCCCCATCACCCCTAATGAAGGCCCCAAAGGATCTTTTCACATCTGGCAGAGATTTTCCTCCACATCCACCCATCTCATCTACTCTGTCTGTTGCTCTCGGTGTGGTCGCCTCTACATCTCTACATTGGAGAGACAGGATGCCAACTCACGGAGCTTTTCAGGAAACATCTCTGGAACACACACACTAAACAACTCCACCGCCCTGTGGCCAACCATTTGAACTCACCCCTCCTACTCCATCAAGGGTATGCAAGTCCTGGGCTACCTCTACTGCCAAATCCAAGCCACCCAGTGACTGGAGAAAGAACCCATATCTTCCACCTTGGGACACCTCAACTGCATGGCGTCAACATTGACTTCACTAGTTTCCAAACCTCCCCTCCCCTATCTCATCCCAGATCCAAACCTCCAACTCAACACCACCCTCTTGACCTGTGCCACCTGCCCATCTTCCTTCCTACCTATCTGCTGCACCCTCCCCACCGACCTATCACAATCACCATCCCCCCACCTTCACCTACCTATTGCCTTCCCAGCTATCTTCTTTCCTCCCCTTCACCCCCTGTTGTTGATGATGGCTTATGCCCAAAACGTCAACTCTCCTGCTCCTTGGATGCTGCCTGACTTGCTGTGCTTTTCCAGCGCCACACTTTTTAACTCTGACTCTCCAACATCTTCAGTCCTCCTTTCTCCGTGGAGTACAGTGGGTTTGCAAAATTGATATCTGGACTTCTGTTAAGTTATGAGGAGAGATTATACAAACTAGACCCGTTTTCTATAGAATTTAGAAAGTTGAAGGGTGACCTGATTGAAGTCTTCAAAGTATTAACAGTAAAAGAGAGGGTAGGTAAAAATGTTAACATACAGATATTCTGTTCCCAGCAGTACACTACGGTATATAAGAGGCTACTTCTAATAATATCTGGGACCTAAACTTTGCATGTTCAAACACCAGGCTTAGAAAACCTAGAAAACAAGTACTGGGTGCACAAAAGTTCTATAAAAAAGAATAATCCTGTATAGGGCTTTCTTGGGACCACAAAGCAGTATAAAATACTTTGGTTTCTTAAAATAGAACTATAATCTGAGGTTCTGTGCAAAGAACTTGTGCTTTGACATTTTCTGTGTGGATTTGCCCAGGTTATCCTCCTCAGAATGGCAATAAATATTGGTCACAGAAAGAAAACATTACACTTATACAGCTGTTTGCATGACCATCAGACATCTCAATGTGTCTTGAAGCCATTTAACTCTGTTGTAATGTGGAAAACCAACAGCAGATTTGTACACATCAAAATCCTACAAACTGTATTGTGACAATGAATGAATGTTGAATGAAGGCTAAACAGACATGATATCAAGCATAATTCCCCTACTGTTTGAAATAGTGCATGTCGAACTTTTTATTTTCATCTTAGAAATCAGATGTGGGTCTCAGTTAAATTCATCTGAAATGTGACACCTATGGCAATGTAGTAATGCACTGTAATGTCAGCCTTGTATTCACATTCTGAGGTGGATGAGTTCTACCAACTAAGCCACCTTCATTGAACATAGGAACAGTAGAAGACCGTTTACCAAATTAAAATCCATCAGTTCAACTTTAATTTTAACACTTGATCTTGCAAAAATTGCAGTTATTTGTGAACTTGAACTACTCAGTGTATAGAATGTTACTTAATTTCACTCTTGAAAATTGTGCCTCTAACTTTTAGGCACTGACTCCTACATCAGTGGAAATTGTTTCACTTTCCTTATTGTATCTGTTTCTCTCAATATCTTCGACTTTTTACCAATTCCCTTTAATATTCTAAATTCTAGGGAATACAGCCTTAGTTTGTGTAATCTTTCCTCAGAAAGAAGTCCACGTATCATTCATGTACACTAAGGTGCAATGTCACAATAGCTTGTCGACAAAACTTCATTTCTTCTTATATTTCTACCCTTTATGACTACTTTCTATAATAAATTCCTGTACAATCATTTATGATGAGATCAGTCTGCCTGAACCAGAACTGTCCACGTAGTTCAATTTCCCCGATCTTTCCCTATGCGCTGCAAAACTTCCTTTAGATTCTGCCTATATAAACTTGCATTGTCTTTGGATCTGCTGCCCATGGTGGGACTGTCGTAGCTCATTTATTTGCCCACTTTTTAGACTACTACAAAATAACATTTAATTTGCAACAATACGATATCTGTTCTTGCTAAATGGATGTACCTTTCAGGTTCTTATGGAAAGTTATATATTTTATAATTATATATTGCACTGGCATGGAACACAAATGTTGGTATGGACCAGATGGACTGTATGTCCTATTTCTGCACTGTCCGTTCTACGTACAAATGATCACACTTTGCTGGTGCAGAGATTTAGTCCATCATTTCTGTGATAACTTTTTGAACAGGCAATGAAATTAGTTCCATTTTCCTGCCTTGCACTTTTTTTTTTCTTTATTCATTGACGGGATAAGGGCATCGCTGGCTAGGCAGCATTTGTCGTCTATCCTTCATAGTGCACAATTTTGGGCCCAATATCTCAGGAAGGATTACTCATCCTAGAGCGTGTTCAGAGGAGGTTCATGAGAATGGTCCCAGAAATTAAAAACTTAATATGAGGAATGCTTAAGGACTCTGGGTTTATACTCGATAGAGTTTAGAAGGATGAGGTGGGTGGATTTTGACTCTGTACTCCCTCTATAACAATCTCTACATGTACCAAGTTCTCCTGTTTCTAGAAGAACTAGACACTTGCATGATGTGTATGTATAGATTTTGCCCTCACCTACTTTATGTTTTTGATGCTAATTACCTTATCTATGCCCCTTGGTTACCAATACGATTGTAAAATTAGGAAGTAAGTTGTATATAGGTGATAACCAGCTTTATCATGTGATAATGTTACTGGACTCACACTTCAGAGGTCCAGACTAGTGCTGTGAGGACATGAGTTTGAATCCCACAGTGGCCAGTGGTGAAATTTGAATTCAGTAACATCTGGAATGAAATCTACTTTATTGGCAACCTTATTACCATTGTTGGTTATCATAAAAGAAGGGCTTATGCCCAAAACGTCGATTCTCCTGCTCTTTGGATGCTGCCTGGTCTGCTGTGTTTTTCCAGCACCACACTTTTCAACTATCATCAAAACTCATTTGGTTCACCACTGTCCTTGAGGGAAGGAAATGTGTTTCTGCCTGCTCTGGCCTGTCTGTGAGACCAGACCTATGGCAATGTGGTTGACTCTTAGCTGCAAGCTACTCAGTTTAGGGGCAGGTTAGGGATAGGCAAAAAATGCCAAACCTGCCCAAATTTCATTGCAAGAATTTTAAAAAAGCTGCTCCATTCCAATCATCTCTCCCCTTCTACCCCAATTTCTCTGAAGATTATGTTTAGTCTTGACTATATGCAACACCATGGGAAATTGCCAAGTGTATATTAAATATGTGTGAACATATTTTTAAATTTACTGAAAGGGAATTTGAGTCTACTGCCAATTTATTCTGGCAGACATCCAACTGCGCTTTTCTGTCAGTTTTGGCAATGGATCTGATTCATAGTGTGAGATTGGGGGATATATATTAACAGGTTTTGGGTTGAAACCAATCTCTGCCTGTTACTATTAGTATGTTTGCTTCATGCACATAGTTCTCATATTTAGAGTTTGACTATTTTATGAAAGATAATGCAAATAACTGGTTTCAAGGTTATGACAGCATAGCTGTTGCAATGCACATATAGTTATATATTACACTTGATTAAACAGAGAATAAATCATTACATCTCATTAGAATGAAGCTATCCTTTTACTCTTACAATTGAAATTTCTAAACATTCTGAAGAATGAACTGTTTAGCTCCAACCTCAAATTCTACATCCTTGTTGCTCTCTCTCACTCTATCCCTCCCTGTCTATCTCTCTCAAATCGTCATTGACAGACCATTTCTATATTTGCAGTCTCATTCTCCTGCTCAACCTGGTTGAGTTTCCGTCTCTGATCCCTTAATAATAACGTCAGCCAATTCTGCTCCTACTTCAATCTATGTGCTGGTTAATGCTGATTCACACCTCTAGTCAAAACCATTTTTAAAATTTTTTCATTCATATGTCTGCCCTTCTATTTTCCACCCTCTGAAAACCACTTATAAAAGTTTTTGATGACCAAATACTACATTGCATCAAATATACTATTTTGCTCCATGATCTACTGATTTCTCTCTCATTCCAGACTTTCATGCATTGGCCTCAACTTTGCTTCACATCTTAACTTGCAGCTAACTAAATCTTACACTTTGTACTTCCCTCCCCAAACTGTTCCTTTTTACCTCCCTTTAGCTGAGTGTTCATTTTTCTTTCTTTATTAATTGCTTTAGGATGTATTCTATATTAAAAGTTGGTAAATACAACTTTTCATTTTATTATACGATGGAAGTTTACAATGTATACTATTGGGAATTGGATTCTGAAGTAGAGGTAAATGGAAATTTGGTTTTCAGTGCTGTGAAGATCTGATCTGTTTTACTTCCGTGGATGTGTCAGAAAGTAATTTGGAACAGTGAGCTAATGCATCATGTGACTTAAGCGACTCAAAAAAACTACCTTATTGAGATAATTGCTGTTTGTTATTAAAAGGTATTTATGACCGGAAAAGGGTGGCCAGAAGCAAAATCAGATTGAACTCCGAAAGAAAGATCCTTACCAGAAAAAGGGCATCTTTATTTTTGGCAGCCCCAGGCCAACGGCGCTGAAAATATGTATTGAGTTGTTTTGACTGTTCAAATAGACAAGGTTGAAAAAATACCTTCGTTTATCTTCTAGATCAGTGAGGAAATGTCAGTGAATTAGTCTGTCTATGTGTCTCAGGAGAGGGACAGTATGGCAAGAATCACATCCGATGAATATGTAGAACGTCAATGAAAGAAATTGTTGATGACCTCATTAGTTGAATGCGAAATATTAAATTGAAGGTAGAATTGATACTTCACTGGGTTTGGATGACTGGAATGGATTTTGCTGGGGAAAAGGATTAATCTTCCTTTCTTGTTGTTTATAATAAAATCTTTCAAATCACCATATATTTACAACTTCCAACTTCCTTTTTTCCTTCTGTGTAGTATGTTTATGTTCCTTTGTTAAAAATACATTGGTAGCTTTAGTAGCAAATATGTTCACTGATTGCCCATGTCAGTCACCAAATTGCAAAATTAAAACGTATGGTCTATCAATCGAGGATCAGACTTATCCAATACTACCATCAGCTACCAAGCATTGATCTTGGAAGGATAAAAATCCATTGAATTTAAGAAGGATCTGTGGATCTTTAAATAAATAAATATGTGGAGGTAAAGTCGCCTTAATCTTACCACACCATAGTGCTGCTCTCTCTTCAGAGATGACTGGTAGTGCTTTAACCTGAGGGTCACCACACCTTGGGCAAGGGGAAAGGTTGAGAAGTTCCTCATCCAATGTGCAATTGAACCCACATTATTGGCATCAACATGCTCTGTAAACCAGCCGTTCAGCTAACTGATCTAACTGAACTCCGTTATGTGGAGGTACTGGGCATAAGAATAGGACTAATGAAATTTGGAATTTCAAAATCACCTTAATTGTTGCTAAGACCTTTCTGGAGGTAGAAGACATAACAATGGATTATTTGAAGATTTTTAACAAGGAGAGTTATCAGATAAATTTAAGATAAATATGAGCATTCATTGACTACAGTTCAACCTTCAACACTATTATTCCCTTGAAGCTGATAACTAAACTTAGTGATCTTGAACTAGGCCCCACTCTTTGCAACTGGATCCTCAATTTCCTGACCCACAGGCCACAATCAGATCGGGGACAGTATTTCATTCTCACTAACACTCAACAGTGGAGCTCCCCAGGGGTGCGTACGCAGCCCCCTACTGTACTCACTGTATACCCATGATTGCATCGCCAAATACCAGACTAATGCCATTTATAAGTTCACTGATGACACACCATAGTTGGTCGAATCTCAGATGGCAACAAAACAGACAGGTACTGGAAGACCTAGAAATTTGGTGCATTGAGAACAACCTAGCTCTCAATGCCAGCAAAACCAAGGAACTCATTATTGACTTTCGATGGGATGTTACTCATGCTCCCCTACGAGAGTGCCAAGTTCCTGGAGTGGTCATCCACCACAAGCTTTCTTGGACTCTTCATGCGGACACACTGGTTACAAAGGCCCAACAACGTTTCTTCTTACTCAGGCAGCTGAGGAAATTTGGCATGACAGCGAATACCGTTGCCAACTTTTATAGGTGCACCATCGAGAGCATTCTGTCTGGATGTATCACTACCTGGTATGGCAACTGTACCATTCAAGATCGGAGACAGTTATAGAGAGTGATGAACTTGGCCCAGACAATCACAAAGGCCAACCTCCCATCTACAGAATCCATCTACCAGGCTCGCTGTCAAGGAAAGACTGCCAGCATTCTCAAAGATCCATCCCATCCTGGCAATGTTTTTCTGCAACCTCTTCTATCGGGGGGAAGGTACAAAAGCCTGAACACACACACCAGCCCGTTTTGAAACAGTTTCTACCCTACTGTTGTTAGAATACTGAATGGACTCAAAAGCTGTTTACATTCACCTGTACCCGTGTTTTTGTTTTTGGCACTGTTTACCTATTATTTACTTATCTATGCAACTTCACTCTGTGATCTGCCTGTATTTTTCGCAAGGCAAAGCTTTTCACTGTGCCTCGGTAAACGTGACAATAAATTCAATTTAGTTCATAAGAATGAGATGATTATCTAGCATTTATAATTAAAAGCCAGGAAGCCTGGAATTCGTTAAGATTCTATTAAACTTTTTGAAGTTGACTCGGAGAGTAAAGAGAAATGAAAAATCCTTGAATTGGAAGAGAAAGGAGCAATGGAACAAAAATGCAAACGTAGGAGAAAGAAAGGAGATAGCTGAAAGTACAAAAAATTGAATTGCAAAGTGAGGAGAAAGAAAAGTGAAAGAGAAGTGGAATTTTAGATAACTTGAACTCCAAAGACACAGGAAAATTGAGCAACATGACTTGGTTAGAGACAAGTTTAAAAAAACCGAAGAAAGAAAAGGTATTAGCTCAGAGAATGATTCTGATTCCAATGAAGAGTTTGATTTAACTCATGGCAGGAATCACATCTGTTGATTTAACTAAAAATCTACATTGGGTGTCTAAATTTAGAGGATGGGGTTGTAAGATATTTCATCTACTTTGAAAAAGAGGCTGAGAAAATAAAGTGCTCAAAAGATGTTTGCATCTGAATGTTACAGTATCTCTTCATGTGATTATGTGTGCCAGTTTGTCAGAAAAACAATTTGCAGATTGAAAGTATTTAAATTCAGTGCTTATGTGTTTGTGCCTGGAATTTAATCAGACATTTGTAGAATTTGCCAAGTAGAAAGAAATATTATAGAGAAAAAGAGTTGAAAATGTGAGAGAATTTATCTATCTTGGAAGAATTACAGATTAGTGATCCACTAACTCTCTAGATTTATTTAAATGATCATAAGATATCATTAATCTGAGAAGCAGCGGTTCTGGCAGATATCTATGATCTCTCCATTACAAGTTAGATGTGTGGAAATAAGAATCAACAAGGAAATTGGAAGAACAGAAAATCCAGGGATGGTAAATATATTAGTTTCAGAGAGCAAAGAAAAAGATGCTAACACAATAAAGGAGAGAGGCTAGAACTTAAATGTGATATTTAAAAAAATGTGCTTCCATTGTATTAGGTCCAAACATACTAAATTTAATTGCAGGAAGTGAATGGGAGAGCTATAATAGTAGCAAAAATGACTAAACACTCCTCAGAAAAGGGTGCATCATGAAAGGAAATGGCACTAAAACAATAATATGTGGCACAGACAGACCATGTTCCCAAGGAATCTATGAGGAAGGAGGAGCAGACTCAGGGTAGCCAACTAATTTCTTCTTTGATTTTTGACAAAGTAAATCAGACTCCTTGAGGTCCTGAATATTTTATTTCAAAGGGAGTTTTTTTTTACTGTCCATCTGCATAGTCAGCCATTTTGACAGCTCTTGTGAAATGGCAGTGTGAGGTTATGGTGCCAGTTTGCTGAGGCTGTGGGTTGCTAGATAAATAAATGAGTGCTTGTTGTAGGGTTAGGATTGAGGGAAGGAGAACTGTACTATCGCGTTTCAAGTCTTCATCTAATCATAGAATCCTTGTGGAAACAGGCCTTTCGGCCCAAGAAGTCCACACCAACCCTCGGAACCGTAACCCACCCGTGGGCAATTTAGCATGGTTAATTCACCTAACCTTCACATCTTTGGATTGTGGAATGAAACCAGAGCACCCAGAGAAAACCAGGCAGACACGGGGAAAATGTGCAAACTCCACACAGACAGTCGCCCGAAGTTGGGATTGAATGCGGGTCCCTGGTGCTGTGAGGCGGCAGTGCTAACCAGTGCCACCCGCCACTGTGCAACACGGTGTGTCTAAATACTTCTTAAATGTCTGGAGGTTTCTGTCTCCAGCACCCTTTTAAGCAGTGAGTTCCACAGATCGTGCATGACTCAATCTAAAACTAGAAGTACGAATCAGTATCTTTTAACAATTAGTGATGTTGGGCTTTGGGCAAAATTACCATGAAAATTGTTATGGATAGGTTAGTCTGTTTTTTTTATGAGGTTGGACCATAAGATGCAGGAGCAAAAGTAAACCATTCAGTCCATGTTAACTCCACCATTCAATAAGGTCATAGCTGATCTGACAATCCTCAACAGCACTACCCTACCTTTTTCCCATAACCCTTGACTCCCTGATATCTTGCACTTTTCCCTGACTAAGACAAAATGTGGAATTCATTGATTATATTGGTAGCAACTCCTTTGACATATTTGTTGAAGAAAACAATAAATTTGAAAGGACAGAAGATTGTCTCTGACAATCTGAAAACTGTATTGACTGCTGAACCAATTTTAACAGCACCAAATTATGATAACCTATGTAAAGTTATTGTTGATGTCAGTTTTAACACAAGAAGCAAAGATGGGGATTGTACAGCCAGTTAGTAGATTTTCAAGCAAGCTAAATTCATGTCAATAGAAATGTTCAGTAGTGGAGAGAAAGGCACCGAGTTTGGTATTTGGTTGTACAACAGTTTGAAATCTGCATATTCCATAGTATAGCAGAGTGTGTTATTTATATGTATCATCTGTTTCTGGAAATCTTTCCATAATTAAAAAGTCTGACATTTTATTTCATTGGAGTTTTATACTGCAGCCATGTAATTTGAATATCGTTCATGTCTCATGAAGATACAATAATGGAGCCCTTGTAATGAGCAAATATAGAGGAAAGTGAATACTGTGATCAAAATGTACTTGCGTAGAACATGATTGTCATGAAAGCTCTTGTGTTTAATGTATTTCTATATTATATGTAGAAATATTCTCCATTGTACAGATATATTTCTACATCAGTGTTAAATAGAAAAAGCAATGGAGGCAATTTTGATAGGAAATGAAAATATGTCTTACAGCTTCCTTTTCAATTTCATGGGGCAGTTTATAAACATTATTATTTCAGGAGAGTGCATTTCTACTTTATTTTCCCAAGTAATAGTTTGTTTCTAATGTTGAAGAGTTTGATTTTTAAAAAAAAATAGTAATGACCACATACAACCTTTCCAAGAAATAATGATAACTTAGTCTAAATGATTCAAACTATCTGGAGAGAGGATTGCTGCTTACTGTTGACTGAGATTTATGATCATGAAGGGGAAGCGAGTGAGCACATGCGAGTTGAGTTCAGAAGAAACAATTCTTAACAGCAGAACAGCAGCTTCATTTTTGGCAGCCTCTGGGTCCACAGACCTAGGAAGTAGTCTTGCGCTAATTTGGCTTTCCAAATGGACAGGATTAAAAACTTGGGATTTTGTGAGGGAATGTCAGTGAATAAACTTGCTGATATATTACAGGGAGAGATGGAGGAAATCGCATCTACTTAACATGCAGAAAGTTGTTGAAAGGAAGCATTTGCAATCTCATCAGTTGACTAAGAAATTTTAACACAGGAGTGATGCTTCATTGGGGTTGAGTGTCTGTTAAGGATATTGTTGAAACAAAAAGGGTTAAATCTTTCTCTCTTATCATAAGATCTTTAAAAATGATCATATATGTAGCTTTTATTTTTTTTTGTGTAATAAATGCATGTTATTTTGCTAAAAGTACATTTTCTAAATGTCCTTCTAAATCTTCACTATTTGTGCACCTTGGTAACCAGATAGCAAACAATGGACTTCTGGTCTATCAAGTCAGATTTCACTTTGGAATCTGACTCTTTTAGTTTTAACCATGGTATTCTTTGCCATTGAAATCTATTGATTGTATTTGTTCCTTTTGCTTGATATTCTACTCTAAGCTGAATTGGGAGGATATGGAAGTAGTTTGGATTTCATGGTAAAATGTGGTGATGGATAAGGAAAATTGAATTTGTAAAAGATAAGATGCTAATTTGTTAGAATATTGTGTTCAAATATTTTCTTTCAATGCTGTTTAGCAGAGTAATTCTTTCTGAAATTAGAATCCAGAGATTGTTCTGCATAAAGCCTGGGTTGGTGGCCAAACTGATAAAATGACATTGCAAGCTCCCTTTGTGTATAATGCATGTTTTAAATAGTATGCAAAGGCATATTTGGGTTACAAATATCTTTATTCTCGTTCTCCCTATTTAAGGATGCATAGAAGACCTAGATTGTGTCAGATCTTCACTGTCCCTTCAATTGTGTGATTTCTTTTTTTAGATATAGAACATAGAACATAAAATATAAAACAGTACAGAACAGGAACATGCCCTTCAACCCACCATGACTGTGCCAACGATAATGCTATTCTAAATTAATTCCATCTGGCTTTGATTGGTCTGTATCATTGTAATTCTTGCCTGTTCATGTGTCTGCCTACATGCCTCTTAAATGTTGCTATTATATCTGCTTTTCCCACCTCCCTTTGGTGTGTTCCAGGTGCTTACCACCCTCTGTGTAAAAAGCTTGTCTCACACATCTCCTTCAAACTTTCTCACTCTCACCTTAAAGCTATGCTCCCTAGATGCTCCTGGGAGAGACTCTGACTATCCACCCAATCAATGCCTCTAATAATTTCATAAATTTTATCAGGTCCAGCTGCCTCTAATGCTGTTGTGAAAACAATCCATGTTTTCCCACCCTCTGCTTATCGCTAATGCTCCCTGGTAAAATCTTGGTAAATCTGTTTGGCACCCTTCCAAAGCCTCCACACCTTTCTATAGTGTGACAACAGGAACTGCAAACAATACTTCAAATATAGCCGAAAGTTTTATACAACTGCAACATGACTTGCCAAATTTTATAGGAGAAAGTGAGGACTGCAGATGCTGGAGAGTCAGAGTCGAAACATTTGCCCCATATCCCTCTAAACTCTTCCTAATCAAATACCCATCCACACACCTTTTAACTGTTGTAATTGTACTAGCCTTCACCACCTCCTCTGGTAGCTCATTCCATAAATGTACCACCCTCTGCATGAAAAAGTTGCCCATTAGGTCCCTTTTAAATTTTTCCCCCCTCACCTTAAACCTATGTCTTCTTGTTTTGGTTTCCTCTACCTTGGAAGAAAGACCTTGGCTATTCACTCTATTCCCTCATGATTTTATGAACTTCTACAAGGTCACCCCTCAGCCTCTGACACTCCAGGGAAAATAGCCCCAGCCCTAATATAGGATACCTGGTCAGCATGCATGAGTTAGACCGAAAGGCCTGCATCTGTGCTGTACATCTGTATCTATGGGTGACACTGGAAAGACACAGCGGGTCAGGCAGCATCCGAGGGACAGATGTGTTGACATTTCAGGTCAAAACACTTCATCAGGATATGGCCCAATCGGTGAAAGCAACCATGCTGTAAGTCTCCTTTACTACCTAAACTACGTAATCCAAGATGGAAGATAGGAAAAACTTCTGGCTGTAACAGCTGCTCCTTTTTTGAGGTATTTTAGGTGCAGGAGGTGATTTCCCCGAATTCCAGGAGCAGCAATTACTGTTTTATATGCTGTTGCATTGTTTTGGAACTTTGGGAAAAAAAAGTCAAAACAACAGCAGTTTTAAAAGGGAGAAGAACAGACAAAGGAAGTACATGGTGAGGTCAGTGCGTGAGAGAGAGAAAGAAAGAAACTGATACTGCCTTTCCTGTTTGAATTCATGTATTGTTGGGAAAATTAACAAACAGTGAAATTCACAACTGATTTTGGAGGAACTGTTGGGCGAAGTTCACAGCACAGAATCAGATAAGTGTATTGTTTTAAGTGTGTGACTGACAGAAAGTCTGCAGCAGAGAGTTCTTTTTTGATCATATGTTTTTGGAGATTAAACTTAAAAACTAAGCCATAACTATTAATTTAACCTGGGGCAGTGTTTGTAGAGGAATAAGACGGTGTTATTTTCTGGGTCTGTAGATTGTGAAGAAGCAAAAATGGCCTTTAGTAGAGTGATATGCAATTCTTGTCAGATGTGGGAGATTAAAGAGAGTTTAAAGATTACTGCAGATTATATCTGCTATAAATGCTGTCGGATGCGAATCTTATCAGATCGAATGGATCAGTTGGAGAGACAGTCAGAAGCAATGAGGAATTTGCAACAGCAATAGTATGTGATGGATGGCAGTTATAGGAAGGGGGGAAAGTCTCAGATACAGTCACATAGATGGGTTAACTCCAGGAAAGGTAAGAGAGGTAGGCAGGTAGTGCAGGAGTCTTTTGTGGTTATACCCATTTCAAACAAGTATGCTGTTTTGGAAAATGTAGGGGGTGATGGATTCTTAGGTAACGTAGCAGGAACAGCCAAGTTTCTGGTATCGAGACTGGCTCTAATGCAACAAGGGGTACGCCGAGATCAATTGTGTTAGGGGACTTTCTAATCCGAGGTACAGACAGACATTTCTGTGACCAGCAGCGAAAATTCAGAATGGTGTGTTGCTTCCCTGGTGTCAGGATCAAAGATGCCTCAGAGAGGGTGCAGAATGTTCTGCAGGGGGAGAGGGGCCAGCAGGAGGTCACTGTCCACATTGGAACCAATGACACAGGAAGGGAAAAGTTTGAGATTCTGAAGGGAGATTACAGTGAATTAGGCAGGAATTTAAAAAGGAGGTCCTTGAGAGTAGTAATATCTGGATTACTCCAGTTGCAACAAGCCAGTGAGGGCAGGAATATGAGAATAGAGCAGATGAATGCATGGCTGAGGAGCTGATGTATGGGAGAAGGATTCACATTTTTGGATCTTGGAAACTCCTTTGGGGTAGAAGTGACCTGTACAAGAAGGACGGCTTGCACCTAAATTGGAAGGGAACTAATATACTGGCAGGGAAATTTGCTAGAGCTGCTTGGGAGGATTTAAACTTGTAAGGTGTCGGGGAGTGTGACCCAGGGGGATAGTGAGGAAGGAGATCAATCTGAGACTGATACAGTTGAGAACAGAAGCGAGTCAAACATTCAGGGCAGACAGGGACAAGGTAGGACTAGTAAATTAAACTGCATTTATTTCAATGCAATGAGCCTAAGAGGGAAGGCAGATGAACTCAGGGCATGGTTAGGAACATGGGACTGGGATATCATAGCAATAACAGAAACATGGCTCAGGGATGGGCAGGACTGGCAGCTTAATGTTCCGGGATACAAATACTACAGGAAGGATAGAAAGGGAGGCAAAAGAGGAGGGGAGTGGCATTCTTGATAAGGGATAGCATTACAGCTATGCTGAGGGAGGATATTCCCGGAAATACATCCAGGGAAGTTATTTGGGTGGAGCTGAGAAGTAAGAAAGGGATGATCACCTTATTATAGACCTCCTAGTAGTCAGAGGGAAATTGAGAAACAAACTTGTAAGGAGCTCTCAACTACCTGTAAGAATAATAGGATGATTATGGTAGGGGATTTTAACTATCCAAATATAGACTGGGACTGCCATAGTGTTAAGGGTTTAGATGGAGAGGAATTTGTTAAGTGTGTACAAGAAAATTTTTTGATTCAGTATGTGGATGTCCCTACTAGAGAAGGTGCAAAACTTGACCTATTCTTGGGAAATAAGGCAGGGCAGCGTGACTGAGGTGTCATTGGGGGAGCACTTTGGGGTCAGCGACCTTAATTCTATTAGATTTAAAATAATGATGGAAAAGGATAGACCAGATCTAAAAGTTGAAGTTCTAAATTGGAGAAAGGCCAATTTTGACGGTATTAGACAAGAACTTTTGAAAACTGATTGGGCGCAGATGTTTGCAGGTAAAGGGATGGCTGGAAAGTGGGAAACCTTCAGAAATGAGATAACGAGAATCCAGAGAAAGTATATTCCTGTCAGGGTGAAAGGGAAGACTGGTAGGTATAGGGAATGCTGGATGACTAAAGAAATTGAGGGTTTGGTTAAGAAAAAGAAGGAAGCACATGTCAGGTACAGACAGGATAGATCGAGTGAATCTTTAGAAGAGAATAAATGAAGTAGGAGTATACTTAAAAGGGAAATCAAGAGGGCACAAGAGGACATGAGGTAACTTTGTCAAATAGAATTAAGGAGAATCCAAAGTGTTTTTACAAATATTTTAAGGACAAAAGGGTAACTATGGAGAAAATAGGGCCCCTCAAAGATCAGAAAAGCGGCCTTTCTGTGAAGCTGTAGAAAATGGGGGAGATACTAAACGAGTACTTTGCATCAGTATTTACTGTGGAAAAGGGTATGGGAAGATAGAGACTGTAGGGAAATAGATGGTGACACCTTGCAAAATTCCATATTACAGAGGAGGAAGTGCTGGATGTCTTGAAACACATAAAGGTGGATAAATCCCCAGGACCTGATCAGGTGTACCCTAGTACTCTGTGGGAAGCTAGAGAAGTGATTGCTGGGCCTCGCTGAGATATTTGTATCATCGATAGTCACAGGTGAGATGCTGGAAGACTGGAGGTTGGCTAACGTGGTGCCACTGTTTAAGAAGTGGTAAGGACAAGCCAGGGAACTATAGACCAATGAGCCTGACGTTGATGGCGGGCAAGTTGTTGGAGGGAATCCTGAGGGACAGGATGTGTGTGTATTTGGAAAGACGAGGACTGATTAGGGATAGTCAATATAGCTTTGTGCATGGAAAATCATGTCTCACAAACATGCTTGAGTTTTTTTGAGGAAGTAGCAAAGAGAATTGATGAGGGCAGAGCAGTAGATGTGATCTATATGGACCTCAGTAAGGTATTCAACAAGGTTCCTCATGGGAGACTGATTAGTAAGATTAGATCTCATGGAATATAGGAAGAATTAGCTATTTGGATACAGAACTGGCTCAAAGGTAGACGACAGAGGGTGGTGGTGGAGGGTTGTTTTTCAGACTGGAGGCCTGTGACCAGTGGAGTGCTGGGTCCTCTACTTTTTGTCATTTAAATAAATGATTTGGATGCGAACATAAGAGGTACAGTTAGTAAGTTTGCAGATGACAGCAAAATTGGAGGTATAGTGGACAGCGAAGAGGGTTACCTCGGATTACAACAGGATCTGGGACAGATGGGCCAATGGACTGAGAAGTGGCAGATGGAGTTTAATTCAGATAAATGCGAGGTGCTGCATGTTGGGGAAGCAAATCTTAGCAGGACTTATACACTTAATGGTAAGGTCTTAGGGAGTGTTGCTGAACAAAGAGACCTTGGAGTGCAGGTTCATAGCTCCTTGAAAGTGGAGTTGCAGGTAGATAGGATAGTGAAGAAAGCGTTTGATCTGCTTTCTTTTATTGGTCAGAATATTGAGTACAGGAGTTGGGAGATCATTGGTTGTGGCTGTATAGGACATTGGTTAGGCCACTGTTGGAATATTGCATGCAATTCTGGTTTCCTTCCTATCGGAAAGATATTATGAAACTTGAAAGGGTTCAGAAAGGATTTACAAGGATGTTGCCAGCATTGGAGGATCTGAGCTAAAGGGAGAGGCTGAACAAGCTGGGGCTGTTTTCCCTGGAGTGTCGGAGGCTGAGGAGTAACTTTATTTTACAAAATTATCAGGGGCATGGTTAGGGTAAATCGACAAAGTCTTTTCCCTGGGGTCGGGGAGTCCAGAACTATAGGGCGTACGTTTAGGGTGAGAAGGGTAAGATGTAAAAGAGATCTAAGGGACAACATTTTCTCACAGAGGGTGGTATGTGTATGGAATGATCTGCCAGAGGAAGTGTTGGAGGCTGGAACAATTGCCACATTTAAGAGTCGTTTGGGAGATCCAAGATGGCGAGTAAAAAATGAGGTCTGCAGATGCTGGAGATCACAGCTGCAAATGTGTTGCTGGTCAAAGCACAGCAGGTTAGGCAGCATCTCAGGAATAGAGAATTCGACGTTTCGAGCATAAGCCCTTCATCAGGAATAAGAGAGAGAGAGCCAAGCCGGCTGAGATAAAAGGTAGGGAGGAGGGACTAGGGGGAGGGGCGATGGAGGTGGGATAGGTGGAAGGAGGTCAAGGTGAGGGTGATAGGCCGGAGTGGGGTGGGGGCGGAGAGGTCAGGAAGAGGATTGCAGGTTAGGAGGGCGGTGCTGAGTTGAGGGAACCGACTGAGACAAGGTGGGGGGAGGGGAAATGAGGAAGCTGGAGAAATCTGAATTCATACCTTGTGGTTGGAGGGTTCCCAGGCGGAAGATGAGGCGCTCCGGCTGGAGGAGGAGCGCCTCATCTTCCGCCTGGGAACCCTCCAACCACAAGGTATGAATTCAGATTTCTCTAGCTTCCTCATTTCCCCTCCCCCCACCTTGTCTCAGTCGGTTCCCTCAACTCAGCACCGCCCTCCTAACCTGCAATCCTCTTCCTGACCTCTCCGCCCCCACCCCACTCCGGCCTATCACCCTCACCTTGACCTCCTTCCACCTATCCCACCTCCATCGCCCCTCCCCCTAGTCCCTCCTCCCTACCTTTTATCTCAGCCGGCTTGGCTCTCTCTCTCTTATTCCTGATGAAGGGCTTATGCTCGAAACGTCGAATTCTCTATTCCTGAGATGCTGCCTAACCTGCTGTGCTTTGACCAGCAACACATTTGCAGATCCAAGATGGCATCGATTCAGCAAGTCTGAGTCTATAGTGCTCCTCCCAAGACCTAGGCAAAGTGGGCCACCCTCCCCACCACACTCACCAAGTCAACTAAAAATAGTTTTTATTTAATGTAATTAGTGGTTTAGTACTAAATTTATACAGTTCAGTCTCCTGTAAAAATGACTAGGGGGAAAAGAGCCCGCAGCTCTCAGCAGACAGGAGCCCCTCCCCAGCTACAGTCAGGGCATTTGGATGGTTATATGATTAGGAAGGGTTTGGAGGGATATGGGCCGGGTGCTGGCCGGTGGGACTAGACTGGATTGGGATGTCTGGTTGGCATGGATGGGTTGGACGAAAGGGTCTGTTTCCGTGCTGTACATCTCTATGACTCTATCTCTCAATGCACCCTAAGCCACCTTCCATTTACTGTCTACTTTTCTCTTGCGTTTGACCTCGTAAAATACATCACCTCACACTTGTCCAGATTAAACTCCACCTACCATTTCTCCACCCAGTTTTTCAACTAAACTTATCCTTTGACAGTCTTCCTCACTGTCCACAACTCCTCCAATTTGCATGTTGTTTACAAACTTGTTAATCAGACCACCTATATTTTCATATAAACAGCTCTTCCTCCTGCCCCCAGTCTAATTTCTCTGGTTCCCTCCGACTGCTATTGTAATAGACTTTCACCAATTTAGCACTTTCACACGAGATCTACCCGTATGCATTTCCATGAGAATCTGAAAAGGAATTGTGATCACTATTCCCAAATTTCTCCCCCTCTGAAACTTTGATCACCTGGCCAAACTCCTTCCCCAATACAATATTTAGTATGGCCCTTCCCTCGTTAGACTATCTATGTATTATTTTAAGAAAATCTCCTGGATGCACCTAACAGATTCTACCCCATCTACAAAGGAATCTCGATTTTCTGAAGGACGCGGGCGGGCAGTATTTCTTTCAGTTAATTGAATGCTGGATAATCGATGCCTGATAACATAGTTAGCCACGCATCGGGACCTTGCCATGTTATTCAGATCATCCAAAATTTGGTTAATCAAATGCCGGATAATCAAAGTTCCTCTGTAAACACCTGGTGCTAAAAGGGTTCCTGTTGATTTTGGAAAGTTAAAATTACCCATTACACCTACCTGTTGTTTTTACAGCTTTCCATAATCTGCCTACATACCTGTTCCTTTATCTCCTGCTGGCTGTTGGGAGGTCTATTGTGTCACCTTACTATATGTTGCAGTGTTAGTTTAGCTTTTCTTCTTGGCATATGGGTAATGCTGGCAAGGCTGCATTTATAGTTACCCAGAAATGTGTGTGACTGAAAACTTTGGGATATCACTGTTGTTACTGCATTTCACTGTGTTTCCCAATTTGCACTCAAATTCAATGCTGCTCTAATGCTGTCCATCTGGTGCCTGATAGGAGTGGTGTTTTTGAATCTGTGTCCACTTTCTGTTATGGTCTAGAAACAATTGGTTACCAATTGATGCAATCAAGATTTAAAGTTTGCGCGACGAGTTGAATTCTACATACTTTGGCTGTTGGCTGCACGGCTAAAATACAAAATGACATTTTGTCTTTATATACTCGACATATAATTCCTTTAAAATAGTAATGCATCGAAACGCAACAGTTGTTATTTAAAACTTAACACTAAGCCAAATGAAAAATTAGGACATTTGACCAAGTGATGCATTGAAGAGAGAGATTGAAGGAGCACCTTAAAAGAAGGGAAATTACTTCAAGGTTGATGGTGAGATTTCTGGATGTTTTCCAGAGCTTGTGGGCTAGGCAACTGAAGACACAGCAACCAATGTTGGATGTGATTTTTGACTCCTCAGGATAGTCTGGGATTTCCAGGAATTAAAGATCAACTTCCAGCATGCTGTTGTGTGCAATCCTGAAGGAAAAAAAAATCAGACATTAAAAAAGATTTGTCTTTTCTGTTATTTTCTTTGAAAATCTCTCTTTGTCCATAATTTATACGAAGTAATAGAAAGAGAGTTGAAAGAAAGATTGTTTCTCTGAAAATTGAGCATCCTCTAATTGAGCAATAAGTCATCTTGCTTTTCCAATGTTATAGGAAAGCAGTGTGTCACAAGGATGGATGTATTGGTCAACTAATACTGAAGCTTGGGGGCTAGTTATTGATGAAACCTCCATTTAGTCCAATTGGCAATCCTATTAGTAGAATAATTGAAGTGCAGAGCATTCATTGGAAGAACGCAGATATCTCTGAGAGTTGGAGAGCTTGAGGAGGTTACAAAAATAGGAATGGTGAGGCAGTGGAGGAATTTGAAGACGTGATTGTAAATGTTATAACTGAGAGACAGTGTATTTCAGTGAACACATAAGCAATGAGTGAATGGCATTTGGTATGAGTAAATATACAGCAGCAGATTTTTGAGTGACCTCAAGTTTACACTGGATGGATGCAATAGGTTGGCCAGGACTGCTTGGAATAATCAAGCCTGGAAGTAAGAAAAGCATGAAGATTTCAGTGGCAAATGAGCTGAAGCATGGCGGAGTTGGGCGCTTTCTTAATGATGGCACAGATATGTTGTTGGCAGCTCGTCTTGGGACCAGGAATGACATGAGGATTCTGAGCATCTGGTTCAGCCTAGATAATTGCCAGGGGCAGTCAAACTAATGGCTAGGAAATAAATTTAAGAGATTGTACCGGAGACCATGGCTTTGGTCTTTGCAATATTTAGCTTGGGGAAATTTCTACTCATTTGATATTAAATGTCAGAGAAGAAGTCTGCAGTTGAGAGGCAATGGGCTGGTGTGATCAAGTTGGATGTTATCATGTCTTCAGGGCAGCATGCAGATGACAAAATGAGGAAGTCAACAATTGCTCCTTGTGTGACACCAGAGGTAAAGATGCAGAGTTAGGAACAAAAACTACTGAAAGTATTCTCTGGATATGATTGAACAGCAAAGAACCAAATCAAGCAAGTGCAGACCCACCCAGCTAGACAATAACAGCGATACAGAGGAACCTTGATAATTTGGCATTCGATTAACTGAATTTTGGATTATCCGAACAAAATCGCAAGGTCCCAACGCTTGGCTAACTATGTTATCTAGCATTCAATTAACCGAGTCAAATATTCCCTGCTCTTGTCCCTTGGATAATCAAGGTTCCTCTGTATGTTCGAAAAGAATGGTGTGTTGTAGATAGGTTGAAAAAGACAGTTTAAGTTTGACATGGTCCCACAGCTGAACATTCTGGTATTGTGCTGGAATAAAAATCTCATTGAGCATGATCAGATGTGGAGTTCCAGAAAAGATGGCACCGATGTTGGAGGTCATGGCACATTCTAAGGTCTTTGAAGAGGAATGGAAGGCTGGGTGTGGGTAATTCTGATGGATGTACGGAGCAAGGACTTTTAGTTGCTTTTGAGGAATGTACTGACAATAGCAGATATGACAGAGAGGGACACCACAGACAACAAGAGAGAACCTTTTCAAATGAAAGAATCAGCTAACACGGGCTCTTATAGTGCTGTAATCTTTGAGCCAGGAGACCTAGGTTCAAATCCCACCTGTTCCAGACATTTCTAATAACATCTCTGACAGATTGATTAGAAAATTGTTTTTAACAGGGGAAACAGGAAGGAAACATAGCACCTAAAGAGTAGTCAAGTATCAAGCATAACAAAAAAGTTACTTCTATCTGAGTAATTTGGTAACTTTAGCTTATTGCTTTTTTTTAGCCGCTGGTATAGAAACTAGTTTTGAACATTATTTTTGTACATTATTTAAAAATACTTCTAAACTGTTAAGAGTGGGGGATAAACATTTCTGTAATTTTGAACAAAAGAATGTAGACACTGGCTTAGATCTATCAAACATTGTCACTTTTTCTGGTTCCCTTTCATGTGAAGAAAACTGGAAGTGTCCTACTTTATTTCGGAAGTTGGCATGATATATTAGGCTTTATCTACTATATAGAGAGAAGAAAGGAGGGTAAGAACAGAATGATGTTGACCTCAATTTTCCATCTTTGAAGCAACTTGACAGCTTTATGGTTGAGAGAAGCTATGAAATTTGAGAAACAACTGCTTTGAAAGCTTGCAAGACTACAGATTTATTAGTGCAAGTGTTTACAGGGCACATTTAAACCCATAATAAACACTGTGCTACAATGTGTGTGAAAGAGATTTGTGATGGTCAGTACTCTTTCAAAAGTAGTATTGACTGAGATAATTAAAACAATAGTGGATCAAGTTGCTATTTTCTCATTGTACATGATTGTGGATTTTATAATAGAGAGCAGTACTATTTTGCTTTACTGCCATTGTTTTCAAATTTAAGAATTTTGCATGCATTCATTCATCCAGTTAGCTATCTCCTGTTAGAGTATACATAAAGCATAAAACTTATCCATTGGGAGAATTTCAGTAAGAAATGAATTTTTGCAGTGAAAGTGAAATAACGCAAGTGGAAATTCATGTAGGTTTTTTACTATTTTACCAAACTTCTATTTATTATAATATGTAAATTTCTATGCGCATTATACCTCATCTCTCACTGTCTTTCCCCATCCCCCATTCCCTCCTCCATTTGCAATTGTTTCATTTGAATAATTCTGAAGATTAAATTAATACTAAATGTGGGTTGCAATCTGATGTCATGTAATAGTTCTGGTTTATTTAGATAATAGATAAAACCTAGTAGGCCTCTTAAACTTTAATAGATTTTATAGTCACTTGTACTTAAGTAATCCAAATTTTTGACAGAACAAATTGCGTAGTTCTTTTACATTTCTTCTATACAGACTGAATGAGGCCAACTTTCAAGACTTTATGTAGGAATGAAAAAAATGCTGTGATATTATAATTGGAGAGCATGTCCTCACCTACTTTGACTTAATTAAGAATCCCAGCAATTTGACTCATTCCACCAATTGTTTTTCTGCAGGTGAAGCTTTTTGGTTGCATTGAACTACTTAGGGCTCTTACGATGCAGGAGTAGTGTCCATACCTCTGAGCCAAGAGGTTTGACTTCAAGTTCCACCTGCTCCAGAGGCATGTAACAACATCTCTGAGTTTATTAGAAAATATATGCATTGAACTACTTGTAAGTAAATGTGAGGGACAATACCCTAACTTGTCAACAGGAATCAGTTAGACTAGTCAAATGTTAGATTAGTAAGCACAGTTGATTTAGCTAGTTTCTGCTGGATATTGTCTTTACTGTGCCCTTGAAAGCTAACCTATCAACTCTGACTAGTCCTGGACCGTGGTCCTCTAGAAATTATTATACAATACAATGTTCTTTTTTTTCATGAAAATGAGAACACTTTCCTTTTAGATCACTTATCATTTATGTTTCATCTATATCCTTACTGACTTGCTTTAACTGTTTGTTAAATTCTGAGAAGGCTTGATAAGTCCTATGCATAATCTTCTGCCGTATACAAGATAGCAAGTGCCTAAAGGGCTGGTATATAGGGTTATTTGGAAGTTTGCGTACTCCCTCTGATGTCTGTTCTTCCCTTCTACGTATTCCTGTCAAAGTCTTGAGATGTGTTGGTGCCTTGCTGAATGAACTTTACATATTTTGGTCAGTCAGCTACATATTTTGGGCGGCACAATGACTCAGTGGTTAGCACTGTTGCTGCACAGCACCAGGGACCCGGGTTCAATTCCAGCCTCGGGCGACTGTGTGGAGTTTTCACATTCTCCCTATGTGTATGTGGGTTTCCTCTGGGTGCTGCGGTTTCCTCCCACAATCCAAAGATGTGCAGGTCAGGTGAATTGGTCATGCTACATTGCCCATAGTATTAGGTGCACTAGTCAGGGGTAAATATAGGGTAGGGGAATGGGTCTGGTATGGATTTGTCTAATTAGCAATACTTAGCATCTCACATGAGTCCACAGATAGTTTGAGTTCTTCACAAATCCTTTGAGGATATACTGAAAGTGTTTCTACTGAGCTGGTATGGCTTTCCTGCAATGCTTGAGTTCTAAGTAAAGCCACTGATCTGTAAGTTTGGCGTTCAGCATGTGAAAGACATGGTCAACTCAATGAAGGTGGCTCTAAGTGATTAGTGTCTTAATGCTGAGAAAGTTGGTTTGAGAGAGGATGCTGCTTTTGATTCACCTTCCTTGCTGTCAGACTTGGAGGATCCTATAATGATGCTGATAGTGGTAACTTCCCCAGGCCTTTGAAGTGCCTGCTATATAGGTCTTCTGAATATTTGAAATGTATGGGAGAGTGCATCCATAGATGACCTTTTGGTAACCTAGCTGAAAGTGTTGCTCCTTTCAAACTTTCAGCATTCATGGATCTGATACCATTTTTGCTAGAGGATAGACAACAGTGAAAACTTATTTAAAATTTTTAAGTCAAATACCAGCCATCTTTTTAATTCCCAAACCAACAACTTGATTGACTCAACTTAAGTGGCAGTTCCCTATAGAGCTTTGCTTTTCTAACTAGTATGGATTAACCAGACTTTGAATTACACAAGGTGGTCACCGTAGTGCTTGAAATCTACATAATTATCCTGAGTAATATTTTGTCTACAGTATGGAATATTTTCAGATTTTTGTTTGCAACATACAGGTCATCCTACATGTATGTCAGCTTTGACTCATTGGGAGAACTATTCTCTGTATAGCAATAGTTTGCAATGGTAATACATAAAACGCAAATAATAGAGTTACCATTGTAGGGGAACCAAAATGAGAAATTACTCATTAGATCATTATAATCTGGCACAGCAATTGATTGAAACTAATGTCAATCACTAAAATCTATGGGTGGACCAGCTGGTGGGAGTATTCGCAGACATTTGCAATCTCTCCTTACTACAACAAACAGTTCCCACCTGCTTCAAGATGATCACATCATGCCAATGCCAAAGAAAAATCATGCAACGTGCCTCAATAACGACGACCCGATGGCTTTGATGTCTATCATTAAGACTTGCTTTGAGAAGTTGGTCATGGTTCTCATCACCTCCAGCCTCCTAGATTACCTTGATCCCTTGCAATTCACCTCTGGCGCAACAGGTCTACAGTAGGTGCCACCTTCCTGGCCCTACCCTCATCCCTGGAACATTTGGGTAACAAGGGTTTACAAAATTATGAGGGGCATGGATAGGATAAATAGACAAAGTCTTTTCCCTGGGGTCGGGGAGTCCAGAACTAGAGGGCAGAGGTATGGGTGAGAGGGGAAAGATATAAAAGAGACCTAAGGGGCAACGTTTTCACACAGAGGGTGGTATGTGTATGGAATGAGGTGCCAGAGGATGTGGTGGAGGCTGGTACAATTGCAACATTTAAGAGGCATTTGGATGGGTATATGAATAGGAAGGGTTTGGAGGGATATGGGCCGGGTGCTGGCAGGTGGGACTAGATTGGGTTGGGCTACCTTGTCTGCATTGACAGGTTGGACCAAGGGTCTATTTCCATGCTGTACATCTCTATGACTCTATGATTACTATGTCAGATGCCTACTTATTGACTACATCTCCAGCTTCAATACCTTCATTCCAAACCAACTAATCTCCAAACTCTGGGACCTAGGTCCTGAATACCCCTTCTGTAACTGGATTCTCAACTTCCTGACCAACAGATCACAGTCAGAAAGGATGGGCAACAACCTCTTGTATGATAACCCTCAATACAGTGTCCCGCAAGGCTGCATTCTCAATCCCCAACTGTACTCCTTATACATACAAGACCGTGTAGCCAAATTCTGCACCAACTCTATTTACAAGTTTGCTGATGACACTATTATTGTAGGTCAGATCTCAAACAATGACAAGATAGAGTACAGGAAAGAGAGTGAGTGCTTAATGGCATGGTGTAAAGATCATAATATCACCATCAATGTCCACAAAACAAATGACCTGGTCATTGACTTCAGGAAGTGGAGTAGAGGGCACACCCCAGCTATATCAATGGTGGAGATGGTAGAGAATGTCAAGTTCCTGGGTGTGACGATCACCAAAATCTGGTCTGGTCCACTCATATTGACACTGTGGTCAAGAAAGCTCAGCAATGTCTCTACTTCTTCAGGAAGCTAAGGAAATTTGGCATGTCCATAAAGACACGTACAAATTTGTATCGATTTGGAGCTGCTGGTGTTGGACTGGGGTGTAGAAAGTTAAAAATCACACAACAGCAGGTTATAGTCCGACAGCTAGTGTTCCTATAGCCTGGTGTTGTGTGATTTTTACATTTGTATAGGTGCACCGTAGAAAGCATCCTACTTGGAGGCATCGTGGATTGGTATGGCAACTGCTCTTCCCAAGGCCTAAAGAAACTATAGAGAGTTGTGAACACAACCGAGTACCTCACGCCAACCAGCCTTGCATCCGCTGACTCCGTCTATACTTCCCACTGCAGCGGGTAAGCAACCAATATAATTAAAGACCCCGTTATACTCTCTTTCACCCTCTTCCATAAGGCAGCAGATATAAAAGTTGTGTATACACATACGAACAGATTCAAGAACAGCTTCTCTCTGTTATTATCAGGCTTTTAATTGGATCTGTGTAATGTTAATGTTGATCTCTCTTTGTACCTTCTCGGCAGCTGTAACATTGCATACTGCATTGCGTTCTGTTCCCTGGATGCATTTCTGTAGTACAATCTGCCTGTAAAACACACAAAACAACACTTTTCACTGTACCTCAGTACACATGACAGTAATAAATCAAATCAGAAATTTGAGATCAAAATTACAAGCTTGTCTCTGTGTGAGTATTGTGGGAAATAATATGGCAGCAAACTTCACGTCAGTGAATGTGGAAAATTACATCTTAACATGATAACATGACCTTGCTAAAATGTGGTATGGCGTTCATGAGATTACTCTCTGATTTCATGGGGAAATAAATAGGAAATTAACTACGTGGTTTACTGGTTCACATCACAAGTAAAAGATCTACACTGAAATAGTTTAGTAGTATTCGTATCTCCAAACAATTGTCAACTCCTAGACTGCTGTTTAAGAAGAGATGCTTTATCAATGTGATATCCATACAAGATAGCTGGAACCTGTTTAATTTAGGGTGATCAATGCTGGATGCACAGGAAAGACTAAAGCACATTTCCTGTGCAGTTGCATGTGTCTAATTCAGAATTACTGTTCTTAAAATCTACCTAATTATTCTGAGTGATATTTTGTCTACAATGTGAAATATTTTCAGATTTTTGCTGCCTATATGCAAGTCATCTGACTTAGATGTCAGCCTTGACTCATTAGGCGAACTTTTGCCTCTATATCGGAAGTTCTTGGGCTCAATCAATAGTCCAGAGGTGAGAACATCACCTAGACTGGTACTTCACTGCAGTTCTGAGGGAGTATTGTTCCTATTGGAAGTAACATCTTCCAGATGAGATGTTAATTTGAGGCGCTATTTATGTTTTTGAGCAACTGTAAACGATCTTGTGGTACTATTCAAAGAAGAACAGGAGAGTTATTCCTGTTTCCTGATCAAAATGTACACACAATGCACTTATTGATTTTAAAGTGCTTTCACAAAGGTGCTATGTAAGTGCAAGATTTTCTTTTGGGCATACATTGGAGTTTTGCCTGTCCCTGCTACACAGTAGTTAGTTGTTCACGAAGACCGCTTAAAATAATTTGGAGCTGCAGCAGTTGATACTGTACAATCGCAGCACCTATTATCGAAATCATTAAATTTGTCTTTTGAGACTATCATTATCATAATGCAAGTTATCATTATATTCCCTGCTCTCCTCCACAATCCTTAAAATGCTTTCATCAGAGAATAGGAACGACAAATAAAATGGATTTGATTTGCAGTGCAAGAGATTTAATTTTCAAAATCTAATCTATATTTTGTTAAATTCTAATGACAAAGAAAAGTTTATAATCAATAACCAATCTTAAAATGAGCAAGGAATAGTTCTCAAAACATATTCTCAAAATATAGATTAGATTTTGAATAGTTCTCAACATTGACTGACAAAAAGCTAAAACTCATTTATAGTTATAATGCTTGATCTGCTGATTTATAAAGAGAAAATAATCAATTTATTAAATCTTGCTGGTAAATACTGGCGCAAACTGCTTTAGTAAATGACAAAGGAAACAATCCCTCTCATGTGTTTAAACAAGCTGCAAAGGATGAAATAGAATACTCCCGCAGAACAATACCAGATAATTACATTGAACAAAGAGTGGTATTGAGAGAGAATTTCCCAATATGAATCCATTTCAATGTACAAACTCCATAATTACAGAGTTTAAAATAATCTCCTCTATCAATAGCTGGCAGCATGTGAAACATTTGATGGACCAAAAACGTCAATTTTAGCCTATTTAAATGGCGTAGTCATGATTTGGAGATGCCGGTGTTGGACTGGGGTGTACAAAGTTAAAAATCACACAACATCAGGTTATAGTCCAACAGGTTTAATTGGAAGCACACTAGTCACCTGATGAAGGAGCGTTGCTGTGAAAGCTAGTGTGCTTCCAATTAAACCTGTTGGACTATAACCTGATGTTGTGTGATTTTTAACTAAATGGAGTAGGATTGCAATTTCAACCTGTATCTGCAGCAAATTAAGGAACAGGTCCTCAAGAGTTCTAATCTTCAGATTAGTACCCTAGCCACGTGCAAATTGGTTTAGGGATGTGAAAATTAGGGATTTAAACACCTGGTGAAAAGAGTGGTATGGGAAAGAGGGGTTCTATTTCATGGGATTTTGGCATCAGTTTTGGAACAGGAAGGATCTGTACCGATGGGACATTCTCTACCTGAACTGATCTGAAACCAGTGTTCTAGCAAAAAGGAGAAATAGGGTGGTCACTAGGACTTTAAACCAGTGAATTGGTGGTGGAGGGTAAAGGAAGGGAAAAATGACAGGAAGTATGATGGTAAATAAAAAGGTAAGCAGCAGGTTAGCAGGAAGGTTTAACTACTGTGAAAAACGTAACAAGGAAGAATAACTCAGGAGATAACTGGGTGGCACAGTGGCTCAGTGGTTAGCATTGTTGCCTCACAGCGCCAGGGATCCAGGTTCAGTTCCCATCTTGGGCAAATGTCTGTGTGGAGTTTGCACATTCTCCCTGTATCTGCATGGGTTTCCTCCTACTGTGCAAAGATGTGCAGGTCAGGTGAATTGGCAATGCTAAATTGCCCCTAGTGTTAGGTGCATTAGCTGGGGTAAACATAGGGTAGGATGTGGGTTATTGTTTGGAAGGTCGATGTGGATTTGTTGGGCTGAAGGGCCTGTTTCCATACTGTAGGGAATCTAATCATTATTAATGGAGATGTTGGAATTTATAATGAGTGTATAAAAACTGGCATAAGGGTACATTACCTGAGTGCTTGTAGCATTTGTAACAAGGTGGGTTAGTTAACGCCACAAATCATCATGAATGAGCACGATTTAGTAGCCATTCTGGAGACTTGGTTGCGAATGGGAGTTGAATATCTAGAGGTATCAAACAAGAACAGAAAGGAAGGAAAGGAAGATGGTGTGGCTCTGATATTTAAGGATGACATCAGGGCCGTGGTGAGAAATAATATAGGTTTTATGGAGAATAAGGTTGAATCCATTTGGGTGGAAATTAGAAATTCTCAGATGAAAATATCACTGTTATGTGCAGTTAATAGGCCACCAAATAATAATATCACATTGGGGTGGGCGATAAACAAAGAAATAACTAATGCATGTAAAAATGATACGGCAATTATCAAGGGAGATTTTAATCTACATGTTGATTGGTTGAACCAGGTCGGACAGGGTAGTCTTGAGGAGGAGTTCATTGAATGTAGCCCTGATTCTCTTGAACAATGTGTAATGGAATTGCTGCATAAGATAATGATGCAAGGTGTTATGGGTAATGTATTAGCATGGGTAGTAAAGAGTTGGGATAAATGAGTGATTTTCTGGTTGTCAATCATTTATTAGTGGGGTGCCTCAGGAATCAGTATTGGGACCACAATTATTCACAATTTACATAGATGATATGGATTTGGGGACCCAGTGGAGTTTGTCAAAGTTTGTAGATGACACAAAGATGAGTGGTAGAGCAAAGTGTGCAGAGGACTGTGAAACTTTGCAAAGGGACATAGATAGTTTGAGTGAGAAAAGGTCTGGCAGATGGAGTACAACGTTAATAAATGTGAAGTCGTCTATTTTGGTAGGAATATCAGTAAAAAGGACTATTACTTGAATGGTTAAAAAGTTACAGCATGCTGCTGTGCAGAGGGACTTGGGTGTCCTTGTACATGAATCACAGTAGTTTGGTCTGCAGGTGCAACAGGAAGGCAAATAGAATTTTGTCCTTCATTGCAAAAGGGATTGTTTAAAAGCAAGGTGATTATGTTGCAGCTGTAGAGGGTGCTGGTGAGGCCATACCTGGAGTACTGCATGCAGTTTTGATCTCTTTACTTGAGAAAGGATATTCTGGCACTCAAGGGGTTGCAGAGGAGTTCACTCAGTTGACTCTGCAGTTGAGGGGGCTTGCTTATGAGGAGAGACTGAGAAGGCTGGGATTTTATTCATTGGAGTTTCGAAGAGAGAGGGGGGATCTTATAGAAACATATAAAATTATGAAGGGAATAGATAAAATAAATGGAGAGAGGATGTTTTCACTGGCTGGTGAACCTAGGACAAGAAGGCATAGCATCAAAAGTAGAGGGAGCAGATTTAGGACTGAATTGAGAAGGAGCATTCACCCAGAAGGTCGTGAACCTGTGAAATTCCCTGCCCAGTGAAGTAGTGGAGTCTTCCTCAGTAAATGCTACTAAAGCTAAGATAGATAATCTTTTGAACAGGAAAGGAATTTACGGTTAAGGTGAGAAGGCAGGTAGGTGGAGCTGAGACCATGGAAGGTCAGCCATGATCTTATTGAATGGTGGAGCAGGCTCGAACAGCCAGGTGGCCTACTCCTGCTCCTAGTTCTTATGTTCTTATTGTAATACTGACACTTGCAAGAAGAAATACATTCTCTCTACTTGATCTCTCAAAATCGCTCACAAATTTGGATCCTCTGATGTATCTCTCTTTAGCCTTTTCTACTCTTAAAGAGAAAATTGATATCATTATTCACTCTACTAGACTTCATTTGTAAATCTCCTCTGAATCTTCTGTAGAATCTTAACATCTTCCTAAAGCCTGGTATTGTACAGAATACTCAAACTGAGGCCTAACTGGAGAATTGTAAAGGTTTAGCATTACTTCCTCATTTTTGTATTGAATGTCCCTATTAACAAAGCCAGGTACTACATACACTTAATTAACTGCCTGTTTTGAATCTCCCTCTTTGATGATGACAGAACACATGCTGGAGCAAAACTTATAATTCATTATTTTCAATCTCCAAGACAAGACCAGGCCAAGAATTTAGGCTGTAATAGAAAAAAGCACAAAGCAAGTAAAGGTTATATTCAGGAAATGTGGAATTACCAGTTGCTAGCCAAGGCATGTCTGTTTCACAGGTGAGCAAAAGCAAAACAAAAGCCATATGAACTAGTTCAAACAACATTCACTAAAACTTAAATTTCTTTCAGAGGAAGTTGAAGTCTATAATTTACGAACTATGGAAGAAATTTTCTTTTGACGTTTTTGCTTAACTAATTAAAATATTATGTGGGATGTTCTTATAAGGTTGTATTTATGCTGCTGCATTATCTTGGGTAAATCAGCTGTTGTTTATATGAAAAAAAATCCAAATTCAATGTAAAAGTACCTTGGTTGAATCCATTTCTTTGGTTTACCAATTGGTAGAACCTAACAGTAGAATTTCAGTTATTGATCAAAACACAATTTTGTCTTCAGTTATTTTTAACAATTACATATGTTCATTTGTTGATAGAGATTACCATTCACAGCCTTCACATTTTCTGCTGTCCACATGCAGTGGGTATGAAAGGGGAAAGTTATCTAACTATTCATTAGACATTATATTGGGAAGAATGGAGGGGTGTGAAGACAAAATACAATTAATGCTACTCAATTGGAGCAAAATCTAAGCTGTTATAAACAGGCTTTAAGTTAAATTACCCATTAAAAGCCTGATATTAGTGAACAATAGAGATTTATATAGCAAATACATTTTTTAAAAACCCTAATTCCCTTGTCAATATATTTTGCATGATAGAATTTTTATCATCATTTTTGCAATATACAAAAAAAGGCAGCAACAAAAATAACATTCACTTCAATGAGAATTTGTTTCATCGAAGAGGGGCATTCAGTGTGAGCAAAATAATATCCATCCAATATATAAATTTTTTTACAATGTAAGATTGTTGTAAGACAGTGCACTAATAAAAATTATGTTTTGTTTCAAGTGTACTTTAAAGGTTATAACCAAATGAAGCTACAAAAGGGAAGTCAGTTTCTTATATTTTGGCTTCGGTGCAAGGAAAAATAAGCTTTCCAATGGCATGCTATTTCGAAGCATTATACCCTGTAATGTAATGTAAAAGAGGGTAATAAAAGAAATTGAATTTATATAGCACCATTCACAACTTCAGGTTGTCTCTGAAATCACTGTTGTAATAAGGGAAACCTGATAGCCATTGTTGATAGCAAGTTGCCACAAAACTAATATGATCATGTCTAGACGATATGTCTGTAATATTAATTGAGGGGTAAATTTTGACCAAGACACCAGTGATATCTCACCTACTATTCTGTGAAATAATACAATGAGATCTTTGATGTCAGTCTTTTGAGTTTTATGAGAAACAACCACACAATCTTCTGTCTTATTGCAAAGAATAATTTGTAAATGGTCACCCTCTTTCCTGACTCTGTGCCACTATTTTATTTGTTCCCTTTCTTTCCCTCACATATGTTAACATTTGGGTTGTAGGTATGCAATTGGCATAAACCTTTATTGTCAACAGAACACTGATGAGGTAATCAGTTGGCAAAATTTCAGCTTTTTTCTTGGGAAAATTTAATCGACATTGAACATACTCTCCCTGTTGTGTGTCTCTCTCTTACTCTCATGTTCTTCCCCTACACTAAAGGGGAAACAAGAGATACAACAGGTATACAATCCAGGACTTCCTTCAAATCTTCTGCAATATTTTCTCTTTTATGTGAAGATCATTTCATGGAGGCATGTTGGCAAAACAAGTGTGAATTAAAAACATCCATAACACTGGCAGTTTCTGATGCACCTAGGAAATTGGATACTCCTTCATTGCTCAGACAACATAGTCCCTATTCAGCTCAAGTGCAAGGTTGTTAAGTTGAACATAGATTTTTTAGAGAAACAGAAACTTTATTTAAGTCATAACACCACAGTCATGCTATTAGAATCATAGAATGGTTACGACACAAAAAGGAGACCAATCAGCTCTAATCACAAGCAATTTAGCTAGTTCTGACTCCTTGCCCTTACCCCTGCATGATTTTCTCTTCATAGGTTTATTCAATTTCCTTTTGATAGGCATGACTGAATATGCCTCCATCATTCTTTGGCAGTGCACTCCGTATCATAACGATTCACTGGACATAAATGTTCTTATGACTTTTTTTGATCTTTTGACAGTCGCCTTAAAATCTGTGTCCTGTAGTTCTCAACTCTTTATTACTGGGGATAGCATTTCTAGATCTACTTGTCTACTCTTTGAAATCTCACAACACCCTTCTCTAATGATAAGAATCCAAACTTTTTCAATGTATCCAAGTAAGTCACCACTAGAACTGTTGTTCTAAGTCTCTGCATCTCCAAAACATATCCAATACAGACCAAAGCTGTTTTATAAATGTCCATTTTTTAAAAACACTCAATCCTTCTAAAGCTCAGTATACTGTTTGCCTTTCTCGTCACCTTCTCAACCCTTGCCACCTTCAATAATTTATGCTCTTACGCACCCAGATCTATTTGCGACTGTAACTCAATTAGAATAATGCAGTTTAGATCAAGGGTTAGAGACTGGGAATTCTCACCATCTGATTTCCCACAGCCCCCACCGTCTATAAGGTGCAAGTCAGGATAGTGATAGAATACTCTCCACTTTCCCAGATTAATGTAGATCCTATAACACTCGACAGGCCCAGCACTATCCAGGATAAAGCAGTTCACTTAACTCTTACTTCATCCACTATCTTAAACAGTTATTCCCTCTACCAGTGGCATATACCATATAGAATCATAGAGATGTACAGCACGGAAACAGACCCTTCGGTACAACTTGTCCATGCGACCAGTTATCCTAATCTAATCTAATCCCATTTTCCAGCACTTGGCCCATATCCCTCTAAACCTTCCTATTCATGTATCCATTCAGATGCCTTTTAAATGCTATAATTGTACCAGCCTCTGCCACTTCCTCTGGGAGCTCATTCCTTATACATACCACCCTCTATGTGAAACAGTTGCCCCATGGGTGCCTTTTATATCTTTCCTCATGCACCCTGAACCTATGCCCTCTAGTTCTGGACTTTCCCACCCCAGGGAAAAGACCTTGTCTGTTTATCCTATCTATGCCCCTCATGATTCAGTGCCATTAGGCGGGGAGTTCCACAATCTGGATCCGGTGACATCCCACATCACATCTTGATGTGAAACGTAATGTTCCTTTGACAGCACCTTCCAAATATGCAGCCCCTTCCACATGGAAGATTAAGGGCAGCAGACAAAATGGAAAACTTGTAAGTTCTCTTGCAAGCTGCATGCTTGAAAATGTGATGCTGTCCCTTTCTTGTTCTGGTAGAAATTCTGGGACACCCTTCCTATCAGCAATGTAGCTATAATTACTTTATAATTAGTTTACTCCTAATGCAGTGACTTGAGCCAGTTCACCACCTTCTCAAGGGTTATTAGGGATAAGCAATAATCTCACATCCTATAAAGTAATAAAAAATGTTTATATTTCCTGTTACTTGTTTTCCTACTGAGGTATATCACCACATAGTTTACTGCATAAAATTTAATTTTCCACCTCTTTGACCAATCAGTTTCTCCTCTTGAAGACTATCACTGTTCTCCTTACAATTCACACTGGTACAAATTTTATGTTATCTGCAAATATTTAAATTGAAATGATATTAAGTGCTGTACACGGATCAAGTAGGACTAGAGTTAGATCGAAAAAATAGAACCAAGAGGAGGCTGCAGATCTGAGAAGGGATAAGTCAGGGTTGGAGAGGGACTATAAATGAGAAATTAAGGGGAGCAAGGATTGTTGAGAAAAGGATGGGGTGATAGATGTTTGAATGTGTGTGGTACTGGTGGTTGTAGAGGATATATGGTGGGCACAGCTAGTTACCCAGAATCTGTGTCAATGCTCTGTGGGTTACTAAGGACAGCATTTTCTGTGAGAAAGGTCAGAAGTTAGAATCAGTAATTATTTCATTATTCAGTAGAAGGGGATGGTGGAAGATCAAGCAGTGAATGGAACTGCAAGGAAACACGCTAGAAACAGGATATCAGCAGAACATGTCTACACTTAACTGGGAGTAAGAGCCATGAGCCACTGTCACAGAACTGTTGAATTTCAAAAGAAACTAACAATCTGTGACATGAGAACAAAGTCTTAAATCGTGTGTTTCTAAGGAGCTAGATTAATTAGATCTGAATGGTGAGCAATTATATTTTCTGCATTGTAGTCTCAAGTTTAAATAGTCACATGGTCACACTTTAGCAGGACTGGGGCTAAAATCCTCGCAGAGTGACTTGCTGGTGCTGTTGAGAATTTTAAGGTAGCTTATTAGGGGTTGGGAACTTGTAAAGGAATTTAGATAGAATAAAATCAAAGCTGCTTATGGGAAATAGAAAGTTGTAAATGAAAGTGGAAAATGGTGAAAAGAAGTCCTGGAGTCAACCATGGTCAAACTGCGTAATTGTGTTAGCAAAACAGAATTGGAAGCACAATCAGGTTGCATATAGCATTCCCAATAAGAGAGGTGAATTTATGGTGCAAGTAGAAACAAAAGAGAATAATAATTTAATTGCCATAACAGAGATATGGCTGCAGGGTGACTAAGACTGGGAGCTAAACATTAAAGGGTATTAAATATTTATTAAGGATAGGCAAGGGAAATACAGTATGCATGCATGACTTAAATCTACATAAAGACTGAGTAAATCTAATGAGCACCAGCGATATGGAGGAAGACCTGGAATGTATTTGAGATAATTTTCTGCAGCAATATGTTAGTGAACTAACTAGGGCATGGACTATTTTCGATCTATTATTAAGCAGTGAGAATGGTCCAATTAATATCCTTGTTGTAAAGACAAAAGGTTTAGAGAATAGTGACCACTGTATCCTAGAATTTTCTGTGAAGTTTGAGAAAGATGTAATTCAAATTGAGACTTAAATCTAAACAAGGAAAATTATGAAGGTACGAGGAAGAAGATTGTCTGAGGTGCGTTTCATTGTAGGTTGATGATGACTTGTGTTCAAAGAATTGATCATAGGTTTTCAAAACACAAGCATTCCTATGAGGCAAAAATACTCAACAGGAAAAGGAAAGAAAGTCATGGCTAACAAAAAAAACTTTTATTAGACCAAAGGAGGAGACTTTTAAAGTTGTCAAAAAAGTTTTAAGCCAGAGGATGGGGTGAATTTTAGCATTTGGCAAAGGAGGGCCAATAAATTTGATAAGAGAAGAATAAAATATGAAGACAAACAAAAGAAAAATTAGAATGATAGATATGTAAAAATGAAAAGTTTAGCACAGGCCAATTTGCATCTATTACAGGCAGAGACAAGAGAGTTTATGATAGCAAATACAGAAATGGCAGAAATAAGTATTTTGTAACTGTCATCTTAGAGAAAGACACAAGTTTTCTTGAGATAATTAACATTCAGGTGCCTTATAATA
This sequence comes from Hemiscyllium ocellatum, assembly GCF_020745735.1. Taxonomy (NCBI): domain Eukaryota; kingdom Metazoa; phylum Chordata; class Chondrichthyes; order Orectolobiformes; family Hemiscylliidae; genus Hemiscyllium; species Hemiscyllium ocellatum. The sequence goes on from NC_083408.1 coordinate 87,548,788, forward strand.
ATGGGAAAGAATTCTAAAAGAAGTTAGTGATGGGAAAAGAAAGCAATATTCAACAAATTGATTGGACTGAAAATTGATTGAAAGGATTCTTTTAATGACATAATCTATCAAACATCTCAGTCCTCCCCATTAATTAATGACTAAAAAGCAGATGAAAGCAAGGAAAGGTGGCTTTGACACTATCTGTCTAAACCATCTCTTATTGAATAAAGTCTCCATAGTCTTACCAGACCATAGGGTGCACTCTCGTTAGAAAGAGACAATTGGTGATGTTTTAATCTGAGCCTCAAGGAATGGGGTATATTTAGAAGGAGACTCCTTCATGGTAGCCCCAGCCAGTGTGGGAATTGAACCTGTGCTGGGGGAATCACTCCGCATTGGAAACCAGCCCTCCATCCAACTAAACTAACTGACATTACTTTAAACAATAAGCAGAATGTACTTAAAAGTTAGTCCTTGGCTAGATCACCATTCTTACTTCATCAGGACCTAGTCAGCACACTTGTGTGATGTTTTTTGTGCAATATACATTGCAAAAGGAACACTGAACTTCTGTGTGTATGGTTGCATTATGCCTCATATTTACACCCTGCAGCTTGTATAATAAGAAGAAAGTGACTACCGAAGAACATAAAATAGAAAGAGGACTGGACCTTATTCTACTGTTTCTCTTTGGATAAGCATAAGAAAAGCCCCATGAGAATGAAGCCGAGGCATGTGTAAAGATCTTGCTGTGCAGAATTTAATGAGGATCCTTCCCGTATGCTGTATTGTATGCCTGTCGCATAAGTGAACATTGAGATTTCACTGATGTTGATCAAGCCTTTAAAAACTGTTGTATATAGTTTGCAATTGTGTATTTTTTTCCCAAATTTTCAGGCATAAATTCCTGAGCAATTATTTACGTATTCTATTCAAAGAAATGCATATTGCTTCACCTGCCCTTCTCCTGGAAATAACCTGAGTTTTCCAGCAAGAAAAGCACCGATTGGAAACTTGTTCTTTCTGAGAAATATATGCCTGATTCTTAACTGAGTTAAATAGCAAGCTTTTTTACTCCTGCCTAATAATTGAATCATTGCATTGAATAAATGACAAAGATTTAATCCGTTTTGCCCATGATATGTCTCCTTTCTCTTGGTGACTAATCAATTCATGGCACTATACATCATGTTCATTCAGTCACAAATATGACATCTAGTAATCCTGTTTATCTAGTTTTAGGTTTACTGTTTTGAAGTTCTGTTTCTTTGTGAATTACCTAATTACTTTGCTGAATGTGCAGACTCCTCAAATAAATTTCATTCTATAATATACAGCAAAAACATCCTGAATTGATTCAAGATGTTATGAAATAAATACAAATACTGTGCTGTTCATCTGACTGATAGTATATATGCCTACTGTGTGTTGTTTTAATGTACATGAGATGGGAAAAGAAATCGAAATTGTTGATAAATTGAAGCAGTGCACGAAAAATATCAGTAGAAACATTTTGGAAGCACGGTGAATTTCAACTTCTGTATTCTTCCATGCCACTATACATGGGATAATGTGACTTGGAAAGCCAGGGTTGCATTTTGTTTTTTGACTTTTTTTCACGGTTGTACTGCTTGTGTTATAGGCCAACAAAATGCCAAAGTACAGGATCAGACAATATGATTATGAAACACATTCTGCTTGAGTTGATAGAAAAGTATATTGTGCTGTCATTTTGCTACTGATTCTGTATTCAGCTGAGTCAAGTGAAAGTACACTAAAAATTTATGAAACTGGCAAGTTACTATATTTGATTTGATGCTGTGCTATATTTATGTTTTGTACTTGCTTACCACAAATTGCATCCCATTGTCTTTGCATTGCTTCGTTCTTTTGACCCCTCAAAGAACGAATAAATGTTTTGCATTTGGGAAAGGATGTTGTAAAATATGTTGTAATTTTGCCCTCTAGTGTCCACTAATCTATTATAGTTATGAAATAACAACAGGAGACATTGAATCAATAGGGGTTGATTCAAACTTAAGTAGAGGATTCACCTCTTAGATTGTGTTAAGCTATTTCTGTAGAAAGCGTATTAATCTCTAATTAACGTTGCAAGATATAAGAAGTTGGAACAAGAGTAAGTCACTACCATTTAGAAAGACAAGGGAAGCAGGTACCCGGGAATACCACCACCTGCAAGGTCCACACCAAGCTACTCATAGTCCTCGCTTGGAAATATATCATTGTCCTTTCAGTGTCACTGGGTCATGACCCTGAAATCCCCTTCCTCGCAGCATCGTGGATTTGACTACCACCAAATGGATTGCAGCAGTTCAGGAAGGCCCAACACATTCTCAGGGGCAGCTAGGAATGGCAAATTAATAGTGGCCCAGAGCACTTCCCATGACAAAATGAAAAAAAGACCAAATGATCCCTTAGAACCTGTTCGACCTTTCAGAATGATCAGGACTGATCTTTTGTCTCAACTCCATTTTCCCAACCACTTCCCAAATTCATTGTTAATAAGATTTCCTACTAGGCTTGAGTATACCTCATGATGGAATGTTCACAGTCATCTAGGCTAGCAAATTCCAAAGAACTTTGTGTCCATCTCCATGCGAGGTGATTGATCCCTGATCCTGAACAAATTGAATTGATTTAATATAGAGAGAATCTATATACCTTGGTTTATTGACACCATAAAAATGTATTGGATTTCTGAGAAAATTAGTAAAGAATCTTGTTACACTCTGATGCTGCGGCAGATATAATGCATGCTTTTATTTTAAGATCAATTCAGTCTTGTCTAAGAGCTGTTAACCTCTGAGTAGTTCTGTGCCTCTATCCTTTCAGTGTTTGGCAAATGAGGCTTATGAAAATAGAAGCAAATGGAAAATCACCTCCTAATTTCAGACATACTTTGGCAGTCGAATTCACTTTCTATTTTTGGATTGTCTGTCTTTTTGTGGCTCAAAAGAATTTTCAGATATCTTCCACCATTGATGTTTTACCTTTTCTCTGTTTTTCTCAAATGTTTTCCCCTCTTTTTTCCATTGTATTTGTATCTCTCAATTAGTGGATATATGCCTGTGATCTGGTGGATTTTAGACTAACATCTTCCAACATGATGTATCTCCCAAATACATGCCCATATTTTGTGAACATCAGCTTAATCAGTTTCCTGTCCCTGCCATAGTACCAAAATAATTCATCAAAATCACAAATGATGTTCTATGTGACTACCAGAGAAACAAATTATTCCCACTCATCCTGCTAATCTGTGTGTGGCTCATTGCCACAGTTGATCGCATCACCTTCCTTCAATTCCAGCTAGGTAGCAATGCATATGCCTCTTTTCATTATTATCTATTTAATCATAGTCAGAAAATTGCCATCACTGACAATTATTCCTATTCCTGCACAGTTACCAGGTGGTTGCAAGGTTTCTTTTACACACCCTGTCTATTTGGCAGTACACGTACACTGGCACCTTGTGGTATGTGTCACTTCTGTCAGTATGTAGTTCAGATGAAGAGTTGTTTGAGATAGTTTGCTGCCACCCATACTCCTCTGTGTATAGTTTTTCTAGGGTCTGACCAACAATCAATAGTAGAGGACACATGACCATAAAGTCTAAATAGAAAGCGCCACTGTTCTGAGTTTACAAGATGGTTTATTGCATGCTAACAATAAGTACAACTGCATTGCCAGCTAGGCATAATTACCAAGCCTGTTTGAAAGCAGAAGAGAACACAGCTGCACCATGTGAAGGTTAATATAGAACTCATTATCTCCATCCACAGGCTCTATGTAGATTAATGGAATGGGTGGAGCTCAACGTAACATGAGCATTAACTTCTTCAGAACTGTTTCGATAGATTTGATTCCAGGATGTGCTTTCAACCACTTATCTGTGCTGTCTCTAAGACCCCATGTTTCCAACTCTGTCTGCCTCAGCTCCTTTGCTGCTCCCAACCTTAAGTATTCTAATGCACTCCTGATTGGCGTCTCACATTTCTAATTTTCATTCAAACCTCTGCCACTGTATCTTAAATTGCAACAGTACTGTTCACCTATCACCTGCGGGCTTGATGACTGAAGCTCACTCCTGTTTAAAGATCACCCGAGGGCGGTGCTGAGTTCAAGGGAATCGACTGAGACAAGGTGGGGGGAGGGGAAATGAGGAAACTGGAGAAATCCGAGTTCTTCCCTTGTGGCTGGAGGGTTCCCAGGCGGAAGATGAGGCGCTCTTCCTCCAACCGTCGTGTTGTTATGTTCTGGCGATGGAGGAGTCCAAAGACCTGCATGTCCTTGGTGGAGTGGGAGGGGGAGTTAAAGTGTTGAGCCACGGGGTGGTTGGGTTGGTTGGAATCCTCTTCCTGACCTCTCCGCCCCCACCCCACTCCGGCCTATCACCCTCACCTTGACCTCCTTCCACCTATCACATCTCCATCGCCCCTCCCCCAAGTCCCTCCTCCCTACCTTTTGTCTTAGCCTGCCTGGCACCCTCTCCTCATTCCTGATGAAGGGCTCTGGCCCGAAACGTCGAATTTCCTGTTCCTTGGATGCTGCCTAACCTGCTGTGCTTTAACCAGCAACACATTTTCAGTTCTGATCTCCAGCATCTGCAGACCTCACTTTTTACTCATATTTTCTCCGTGACACAATGAGACGTTTTATCTCATTGAGTGTACTATGTAAATAAAAGTTGTGTGTGGATCAACTGAATGAGCAACAAGTGCATTATGTGGTCACATGGGTGCATCTAATATGGACTCCTATTCGTACATGATGTAAATTTGATACAAGACAGGACATGTTTGCAAAGAAGTAGAATACTTTAGTGTTGCTCTCAATTGAAAACATGGCTTATTTTAGTTGGCTAATTTAGTTCTTTTTTATTGGTGGCCATATGGTTGCTAGGGGAATATTTATACAGCTTGCAGTTTTTTGCAAAGCATAATTGAATGGATGACAGCTGTTAGAATTGTGAGCATGTACCGTTATGCCCAAATAGGGAAGCAAAATAGTGCTGAAAATTCACTGATATTGGATGAACAGTGTTGCCTTTGGTTTAACTATCCACTTGACACATTCTTACCTGTTTTGCCATGTTTGAATAAATGACATTTAGCTCTATAACATATAATTTAAAATGTATGCCAAGGATTTTCAGCCTTTTCTGAATTCTGAATACCTTGTGTGTTGAAACATTAAATTAAGAAACCTTTGTCAATGATATGGTAAAGTATTACAGCTTTACAATTACATAACAGAGCACCTGTATTTCAATTGGTGTTCTGAGTTATACATATGAATCAATAAATAATTGTTCAAAAACCTTGAACTGCACAACATGTTATGACGTCCCTTCCATTTTACGAGTTTATGTTACAAAACATAAAATCTTACTTCCTGTTGTCCAGCTCCAGATTCAGTTGTGCTCAGCGGTATTAAAGAGCAGAAAGGAGAACGGTAGTGTGTAGTGTTATAAAGTCTGATAATCCTGAAGAAGGGCTTATGCACAAAATGTCGAATCTCCTGTTTGTTGGATGCTGCCTGACCTGCTATGCTTTTCCAGCAACACATTTTCAGCTCTGATCTCCAGCATCTGCAGACCTCACTTTCTCCTCCTACATAATTTCAAAACAAGAAAACAGCTCATCATCATTGATATGCCTAAGTTATGCCAGTCCTTAAGAAAGGACCATATTTTGATACTATTTTGCAGTTTTACTTATTGGACATTCAGATACATATTGTAAAATAACCTGCAAGCGGGCTTTATTTATTTTAACTTTCATTTTGAGCTTTGAGCTTAAGGCTCAGTTAAATACATGTTAATAATCTGGTAATATGTTCTACAAGTAACCCCCCTAGAATTTTGTACCAAAGAAAGATCCCAAAGGAAATTGAGGGAAAGACTGACTTTGAAAAAGGCAGAGATGTTTCTGAAGTTAAAAGCAAATTACTGCGGATGCTGGAATCTGAAACCAAAAGAGAAAATGCTGGAAAATCTCAGCAGGTCTGGCAGCATCTGTAAGGAGAGAAAAGAGCTGACGTTTCGAGTCTAACTGACCCTTTGTCAAAGCTCGGTTTTGTCAGCTTTGACAAAGGGTCAGTTAGACTCGAAACGTCAGCTGTTTCTGAAGTTGTTGCTTAGGGTGGGGTGGGGGAAGAGAACAAGGTGGGGAGGAGTCAGTTGAGTAGATTTTAGTTTCTACTGCAGATTTTCTTCACCCTGAAGAGAGTGAATGAGGTGAAATAATTGTTTAAATCTTTGTGCAAGGAAACATGTGCTTTTTAAAGTGTGCCTTAGTTTAAAATACAATTCTCTCCCATAGGAAATACAGAAGTCTCATTATTCTGTGTAATTTGGGAAATTATGATTCTTCAGGGGCCCCCGACACATTTTCGTTATCAACAGGATATAGCTGTCTAAATTTTGGTTCAGTATTTTAGTTGTCTGTCTAAGGTAGGTTGTGGCTCAATCCTCCCTCTCCAAACCACATTCTTATCTTGTGCTTCTCTCTTTATGAGGGTGTTCATGATCACAACCACCAACTCCTCCCCCTCTATGCATCTGATTTTTATGGGTTTACACTCATTAGACCTTACCTACTTCCTGCAATTAATGCCTCTTCATCTGTATTTCTTTTCCGACCATTAGCACTACCGTTATCTTTTGTTTTTGCACATAGAGTCATAGAGATCTACAGCATGGAAACAGATCTTTCAGTCCAACTCATCCGTGACAACCAGATATCCTAAACTAATCTAGTCCCATTTGCCAGCACTTGGCCTATACCCATCTAAACACATCCCATCCACAGACCCATCCAGATGCACTTAAATGTTGCAATTGTCCTAGCCTCCACCACTTTCTCTGGCAGCGCATTCCATACATGGTCCATGCTTGAAAAAGTTGCCTTTTAGGTCCCTTTTAAATTTTTCCCCTCTCACTCTAAACCTCTGCCATCTAGTTCTAGACTTCTCAACCTGAAGATAAAGACCTTGTCTATTTATCCTATCAATGCCCCTTATGATTTTATAAACCTCTATAAGACCACCCCTCAGCCTCCGACGCTCCAGAGAAAACAGTCCCAGCCTATTCAACGTCTCCCTATAGTTCAAATTAGATTAGATTAGATTAGATTACTTACAGTGTGGAAACAGGCCCTTCGGCCCAACAAGTCCACACCGACCCACCGAAGTGCAACCCACCCATTCCCCTACATTTACCCCTTACCTAACGCTACGGGCAATTTAGCATGGACAATTTACCTAACCCGCACATCTTTGGACTGTGGGAGGAAACCGGAGCACCCGGAGGAAACCCACACAGACACGGGGAGAATGTGCAAACTCCACACAGTCAGTCGCCTGAGGCGGGAATTGAACCCAGGTCGCTGGCGCTGTGAGGCAGCAGTGCTAACCACTGTGCCACCGTGCCGCCCACTTCAACCCTGGCAACATCCTTGTAAATCTTTCCTGAACAATTTCAGGTTTCACAGCATCTTTCTGATTGGAAGGAGACCAGAATCTTTACCATCTGCTCCACTTAGTCTTCAACCTTCTTCTTTCAACAGCATGAAAACAATTACTTTTCCCACTCCCTTCAGTTCTGAATGTGTGTCCAATCGGACTTGAAATGTAACCTCTGTTCTCTCTCCATGGGTGTTTCCAACACTGCTGAGTTTCTTCAGAATTTTGTTTTTGTTTTAATCTGAAACATCCACAGTACTTTCCTTTTATTCGGCCAGCAAAGTTTGCGAGAATAAATTCTTGCTTTTGAAAATTTTGGATTTAAGTGGTATTTTGTTAGGACACCTTTTGAATGACGAATTGAGGCATGCTGTAATGGTGCCATCTTTAAAGTGCATGTGATGGAGTTATGTCATTTTGCGCTGTGTTTGACCTTTTGAATTCAACCATTTCGCTTCATCTCATTCAGTTGCACTTGAACCTTCTCCTGAATGTGCACACTATAGTTCCTTGTAGGATCAATCAATGGGGTTATATCTGCTTAGAATGCAATGTCACATCATCCTTAAAATTGCTGATTCCAACAAAACTGTTGAAGCTTGTTGACTTCTGGTTTTGCCATAACATGGTCTGTTCTGCCGTGCTGGGTATAATTTGGATCTCATGAGTTATGAGTATACCAAGATCTGTGAATACAGAGCTCTGCTGTGTTGAGCAATTAGTATCTACCAGCTCGAGGGATATTTGGAAACTAAGGTGCTTGCATATTAACACTACAATGTGATATTGACAATGCATGGAACTCGTGATTGCTGAGATATATGTCTTCCAGGAAACTTGGCAGTAAAATGTTAGCACCAGTTCCTTTTGTTGATTTTGGCTTTAGTGTGTATTGACCTGTCTTTTCAGAACAAATTATATTAATAGTTGTAAAAGGTTAGTACTCCTATTGTTGGTATGGTGTGCACGTTTAACAACATGGAAATTTTGGTTGACTCTGAACCTCATTGAGGTGTTTGTGTTTGTGCTTGTGCATTTTGTGAACAGTATCCTTGCTGACAGTGTTGTGGTGTCACACCATCTTGTTGGTCGCCTTTGCTTTGTTCTGGTCTCTGACTTGGTCTTTGGAACTACTTCAATGAGCCTCTCTGATAGTCTCTCTTCAGAAAAATCATTCATGACTTTTGCTGAGTCATCTTCCAATAATCTATTCAGCAAACTGGAATTGCTTGTGTAAGACATGAGTTGGAATCTGTTAACTATTAAGTTAATTCTTACCTTGGATTTGTCTTCAAGAGCCTTCTAGATTTTATCTGGATCTTTCTGATCATCAATGAAAAGCCCGGGTGTGTTCTGTGATCCATCCTTGCGAGTGACAAGCAAGATTGTTAGCGCTCTTTTCTTGGGATCATCTATCATTTGATGTGTAAGATAGAACTGCATACATTATTTGAACAGTTATAATTCAGTAAGGCTGTCACTGGATACCCAATCATAATGAGGTTTCTACTACCTATAATTCCATTTTAAAAATATTGCCCTGTATTGCCTTAAACCATAAGATCTTGACTTTGCATAAGTGGAAATACAACGCTGTTCTTTCCTTAATGATAGTTTCTTTGCAGCTGTTGTTACAAGAGATTATTACTTTTGTATCAACTATCAGAAATAAAGGGTTTCAATCTTCCAGCTTTTCTTATTACAGTGCAGCTGTATTTCAGCTCAAGAATGCATTTATGCCTTTTTGTTTTAAGTAATGCAATCTTAACTTTATTTTATAGTGAAAGAACTTTTATCCTAATCAAAAGAAATGATCTTTGTTTTCTTAGTCATTAGTATCCTATCTATAGATCTGCATAGTCTGCTTTATTCTTAGAAATAGATGTTGCTCAAGAGTGAGCAACTCTCCTTTTGTCCAAATTCTCTGTCCAAAACTGTTGTGCTGTTGGTCTTTACTTAGTTTTGCAGATGCCTTTCACCAGGAAATTGGAGTATTTTTTGTAGACAGCCCTTGGTGCCACCTAAAGTGACTTTGTCTCCAATAGGTTCTATTAGGTAATGCAGCAATGCTTGTCATCTCCTGTATGAAATTAAGCATAGGTATTATGGTTTTGAAGAATCAACAAATATTTGTTACACAAACTATTATTTACAAACATATATCCACAGGCATACAAGTGTCTGGGCTAATATCGGCCTATTAGGCTACAATTGAGAAACATGCTTTTAGTATAGTGTCATACTTAAAAGTGATCAGAGGTAAGATAAAATAAGAGTTCCATCAGTTCACACACCATCATGCATGTTTCTTAAGGGCATACTGACCATAAGAAATCACTCAACACCCAGAATCACAGCGTGGGAAGAGACCTAGTGGCCCATTGCCTTCATGCCAGTTTTTGGAAAAGTTATTGTAATTTCCGAGTCTTTCACCATAGTGATGCATTTTTATTTGTTCTTAAGTACATATCCAATGTATTTTAGGCAATCACTGTTGAAGCTGCATGTACCATCCTTTCAGACTGTGCATTACAGATCATAACGCAGATTCAAGTAACAAATTTGAATCTTCACCTTGGGTGAAAAATTAAATCCAACAATTAAATATTACAAACAGAAACACATCTTTATTATCCTTGGCTACTTCTGAAAGAAAATTGCCTCAAATGTTTTATTTGCATCTCAGTTTACTAAGCCATACCAAGAAAATATTTTTAGTAATTAAATATTTAGCTTCATAATTAAATATTTAGCTCCATAAATTTTTTTGCTCTATTGCTTTTTACAGGTTCTTGAGATTTCAGTGCCCTTCATTTAAACACTACCATAATACGCAATTTTCTTAAAATAAAACTGTATTAAAATACTTCAGCTGTCAAATCTCAGAATTGTGCCTCATAGTAAACACAGCCAAATCATAAAATATAGTTGATTTTGCAATAAATTCTTCCTGTACAATTTGCAGAATTGGGTCATAGAGTCATAGAGATGTATAGCACGAAAACAGACCCTTCGGTCCAACTCGTCCATGCAGACCAGATATCCAAACCCAATCGAGTCCCGCCTTCCATCACCCGGTCCATATCCCTCCAAGCCCTTCCTATTCATATACTCCTCTAAATGCCTTTTAAATGTTGCAATTGTACCAGCCTCCACCACTTCCACTGGCAACTCATTCCATATACGTACCACCCACTGCGCGAAAACGTTGCCCCTTAGGTCTCTTTTTTTATCTTTCCCCTCTCACCCTAAACCCATGCCCTCTAATTCTGGACTCCTCCACCCCAGGGAAAAGACTTTGTCTATTTATCCTATCCATGCCCCTCATAATTTTGTAAACCTCTATAAGGTCACTGCTCAGCCTCCGATGCTCCAGGGAAAAAAGCTCTAGCTTATTCAACCTCTCCCTGAAGCTCAAATCCTCCAACCCTGGCAGCATCCTTGTAAATCTTTCCTGAACCTTTTCAAGTTTCACAACTTGATCCTTGTGGCACTCCACCGGTCACAGGCTTCCAGTCTGAAAAACAACCCTCCATCACCACCCTCTGTCTTCTACCTTTTAGCCAGTTCTATAATTAAATGATAAATTCTCCCTGTATTCCATGAGATCTAACCTTACTAACCAGTCTCCCATGGTTAGTAATTACCGAACACCCCTAATTGTCGAACACCTAACTGAATTCCATTTAGATCATATCTTCCGCTCTGCCCTCATCAATCCTCTTTGTTACTTCTTCACAAAACTCAATCAAGTTTGTGAGACATGATTTCCCACACACAAAGTCATGTTGACTATCCCTAATCAGTCCTTGCCTTTCCAAATACATGTACATCCTGTCCCTCAGGATTCCCTCCAACAACTTGGCCACCACCGATGTCAGGCTCACTGGTCTATAAAACGGTGGAGTGCCGCAGGGATTGGTGCTGGGTCCACTTTTTTCATCATTTATACAAATAATTTGGATGTGAGCTTAAGAGGTGTCGTCAGTAAGTTTGTAGATGACACCAAAATTGGACGCAGTGGACAGCAAAGGAGGTTACCTCAGATTACAACGGGATCTTGATCAGATGGGCTAATGGGCTGAGAAGTGGCAGATGGAGTTTAATTTAGATAAATGTGATGTGCTGCATCTGGGAAAGCAAATCTTAGCAAGACCTACCCACTTAATAGTAATGTTCCAGGAAGTGTTGCTGAACAAAGAGATCTTGGATTAGATTAGATTACTTACAGTGTGGAAACAGGCCCTTCGGCCCAACAAGTCCACACCGACCCGCCGAAGCGCAACCCACCCATACCCCTACATTTGCCTCTTACCTAACACTATGGGCAATTTAGCGTAGCCAATTCACCTGACCCGCACATTTTTGGATTGTGGGAGGAAACCGGAGCACCCGGAGGAAACCCATGCAGACACGGGGAGAACGTGCAAACTCCACACAGTCAGTCGCCTGAGGCAGGAATTGAACCCGGGTCTCTGGCGCTGAGAGGCAGCAGTGCTAGCCACCATGCCTCCCACATAGGATAGTGAAGAAGGTGGTTGGTATGCTTTCTTTTATTGGTCAAGAGTATTGAGTACAGGAGTTGGGAGGTTATGTTACAGCTGTACAGGACATTGGTTAGGCCACTGTTGGAATATTGCGTGCAATTCTGGTCTCCTTCCTATCAGAAGGATGTTGTGAAACTTGAAACAGTTCAGAAAAGATTTACAAGGATGTTGCCAGGGTTGGAGGATTTGAGCTATAGGGAGAGGCTGAATAGGCTGGGGCTGTTTTCCCTGGAGCATCGGAGACTGAGGGGTGACCTTATAGAGGTTTATAAAATCATGAGGGGTATGGATAGGATAAATAGATAAAGTATTTTCCCTGGGGTGTTGGAGTCCATAACCAGAGGGCATAGGTTTAGGGTGAGAGGGGAAAGATATAAAAGAGACCTAAGGGACAACCTTTTCACTCAGAGGGTGGTATGTATATGGAATGAGCTGCCAGAGTAAGTGGTAGAGGCTGGTACAATTACAACATTTAAAAGGCATCTGGATGGGTATATGAATAGGAAGGATTTGGAGGGATATGGGCCGGGTTCTGGCATGAGGGACTAGTTTGGTTTAGGATATCTGGTCTGCATGGATGAATTGGACCGAAGGGTCTGTTTCCGTGCTGTACATCTTTATGACTCTAAGTTTTGCACCTTCTCTCGTAGGTACATCCACATACTGAATCAGAAAATTTTCTTGTACACACTTAAAAAAATTCCTCTCCATCTCAACCCTTAACACTCTGGCAGTCCCAGTCTCTGTTTGGAAAATTGAAATCTCCTATCATAACCACCCTATTATTCTTACAGATAACTGAGATCTCCTTACATATTTGTTTCTCAATTTCCCTCTGAGTATTAGGGGGTCTGTATAGATTCAGGATCAGTTCCTGTGGATTGGAGGGTGGCTAATGTTGTCCCACTTTTTAAGAAAGGAGGGAGAGAGAAAACAGAGAATTATAGACCAGTTAGTCTGACCTCAATGATAGGAAAAGTGCTGGAGTCAATTATAAAGGACGAAATTACGACACATCTGGATAGCAGTAACAGGATAGGTCAGAGTCAGTATGGATTTATAATGGGGAAATCATGTTTGACTAATCTTCTGGAATTTTTTGAGGATGTAACTGAAGATGGACAAGGGAGATACAGTGGATGTAGCATACCTGGACTTTCAGAAAGCATTTGATAAAGTCCCACATAGGAGATTAGTGAGCAAAACTAGAGTGTATGGTATTTGGGGATGGATTGAAAATTGGTTGGCTGACAGGAAACAAAGAGTAGTGATATTCGGCTCCCTTTCAGAATGGCAGGCGGTGACCAGTGGTGTGCCGTAGGGATCAGTGCTGGACCGCAGCTTTTTACAATGTACATTAATGATATAGATGAAGGTATTAGAAGTAATATTAGCAATTTTGCTGATGACACAAAGCTGGGTGGCAGGGTGAAATGTGAGGAGGATGTTTGGAGAATACAGGGTAACCTGGACAGGCTAGGTGAGTGAACGAATGCTCGGCAGATGCAGTTCAATATGGATAAATGTGTGGTTATCCACTTTGGTTTCAAGAACAGGAAGGCAGATTACTACCTAAATGGAGTCAAGTTAGGTAAAGGGGCGGTGCAATGAGATCTAGGTGTTCTTGTACATCAGTCAATGAAAGCAAGCATGCAGGTACAGCAGGCAGTGAAGAAAGCTAATAGCATGCTGGCCTTCCTAACAAGAGGAATTGAGTATAGAAGCAAAGAGGTTCTTCTGCAGCTGTACAGGGCCCTGGTGAGACCGCACCTGGAATATTGTGTGCAGTTTTGGTCTCCAAATTTGAGGAAAGACATTCTGACTATTGAGGGAGTGCAGCGTAGGTTCACGAGGTCAATTCCCAGAATGGCGGGACTAGCTTACGCTGAAAGACTGGAGCGACTGGGCTTGTACACGCTTGAGTTTAGAAGACTGAGAGAGGATCTGATTGAGACATATAAGATTATTAAAGGATTGGACACTATGGAGGCAGGAAACATGTTTCTGCTGATGGGTGAGTGCCGAACCAGAAAACAGAGTTTAAAATAAGGGGTAGGCTACTTAGAACAGAGTTGAGGAGAAACCTCTTAACCCAGAGAGTGGTGGGTGTGTGGAATGCTCTGCCCACGAAGGCTGTGGAGGTCAAGTCTCTGGATACTTTCAAGAAAGAGTTGGACAGAGCTCTTAAGGATAGTGGTATCAAGGATTATGGGGATAAGGCAGAAACAGGATACTGATTGAGGATGATCAGCCATGATCATAATGAATGGTGATACTGGCTGGAAGGGCAGAATGGCCTACTCCTGCACCTATTGTCTATTGTCTAATACAATCCCAATAAGGTGATCATCCCATTCTTATTTCTCAGTTCCACCTAAATAACTTCCCTGGATGTATTTCCAGGAATATCCTTCCTCAGTACAGCTGTAATGGTATCCCTTATCAAAAACCCACTCCCCCTCCTCTCTTGCCTCCCTTTCTGTCCTTGCTGTAGCATTTGTAACCTGGAACATTAAGCTGCCAGTCCTGTCCATCCCTGAGCCATGTTTATGTAATTGCTATGACATCCCAGTCCCATGTTCCGAACCATGCCCTGAGTTCATCTGCCTTTCCTCTTAGGCCTCTTGCATTGAAATAAATGCAGTTTAATTTATCAGTCCTACCTTGTTCTCTGCTTTGTCCCTGCCTGCCCTGACTGTTTGACTTGCTTCTGTTCTCAACTGTACCAGTCTCAGATTGATCTCTTTCCTCACTATCTCCCTCGGTCCCACCCCCTACCTTTCTAGTTGAAATCCTCCAAAGCAACTCCATCAAATCTCCCTGCCAGTATATTAGTCCCCTTCCAATTTAGGTGCAATCCGTCCTTCTTGTACAGGTGACTTCTACCTCAGAAGAGATTCCAATGATCCAAAAATGTGAAGCCTTCTCCCATATATCAGCTTCTCAGCCATGCAATTCTATCCTCTATTCCTGCCCTCACTAGTTCATAGCACCAAGAGTAATCCAGATATTAGTACTCTTGCGGACCTCCTTTTTAAATTCCTGCCTAACTCTCTGTAATCTCCCTTCAGAATTTCAACCTTTTCCCTTCCTATGACATTGGTTCCAATGTGTACAATGACTTCCTGCTGGCCCTTTCCCCTTTGAGATCATTCTGCACCCTCTCTGAGACATCCTTGATACTGGCACCAGGGAAGGAACACACCATTCAGATTTTTCATTACTGGTCACAGAAATGTCTGTCTATACCTCGGACTGGAGAGTCCCCTAACACAAATGACCTCTTGGAACCCAACGTACTCCTCATTGCATTAGAAGCAGTCTCAATACCAGAAACTTGACTGTTTGTTCTACATTCCCCTAAGAATCCATCACCTCCTACATTTTGCAAAGCAGCATACTTGTTTGAAATCGGGATAGCCATAGAAAACTCCTGCACTACCTGCCTACCTCTCTTCTTTCCTGGAGTTAGCCAATCTGTGTGACTGTATCTGCCACTTTTTCCCCCTCCTATAACTGCAATCCATTATATTCCCTTGCTCTTGTAAATTCCTTATTGCCTCCAACTGACTCTCCAACCGATCCATTTGATCTGACAGGTTTCATAACCAACGGCATTTATTGCAGATATAATCCTCAGTTACATATAAACTCTCCCTAAACTCCCACATCTGACAAGAAGAGCGTATCACCCTTCTAAAGGCCCGTTCACATATTCCTTTTATTTTCCTATTCCACACTTTAGAATACTTTTACAAAGAAATGCAGAGGACTTTTCCAGATTCCTGCCCCATCACTTAAGTATCATGGCAAAAAACAGATTTTCTAGCCATTATCTGCTAAAAGTGGAGACAGTATTACACAGTTTATCCTTCAAAACACTTTCACCAAAGGATTTGTCAAGTACAAAATGCTACTGTTAAGTTAGAAATTATTTATCTCTTCCAATCTATTTATTAAGCGATAATTACTTCTCGCTCCTCTTTATCTTAAAATTTAGAAATTCATAATTCTCCCTAAGTTGCATTAACTTCATATTTTACCACTTCACTTAAGTCTCTCAGAAATCACCTACTGCCTCCTTTAGTTTGGAGATGTCCCCTTCCTTTTGCTTCATCATCAAATTTTAATAATCAGTCAATGTAGCATTCAACTACCAACATGCAATTAATCTGGAAAGCATCCATTTACTTTCTCCATGACATCTCCACTACCCATGAAGTTACATTTTCTTGAATGCTGTCTGTCTTAATGTTTTCAACAAGCCTCTCATGCAGCACCTTAACAAATACCTTCTGAAATTCAGTATTTATCACCACAATTGGATTATCCAAACACTGATTTATTCTTAAGAAATAAAGTAGTAAAGAAAAATCTGCCCAATTGAATTTCATTCTTGCTGCTTGATTAGTCCATGTCTTTGTAAGTTTTCAATAAATTCATCTCATATTATGGACTCTTTACGTTGCCAGCAGCAAAGTAAGACTAAGTATTTTCCTGGCATATCCCCAAGTGGAGGCAATTGTTAGGAAAATTCCTGTTTTAAATTTTTTATTGGCCATCGGTATTCCTGAATACTTGTTGCTCTTTTAAGGAGTGTTTATATCGCTTATTTCATACAGATTTACTAAAAATGTTGTAGTGCAATTATATAATGTGGATTGCACAACTAGAGTCTAAAATTGGAATTGGTCTGAGGCTACCTGAATAAGTTAGCTATCTTTTCAGTTCAGTGCCAAGTTATTTAGTGGTAAAAGTTCAACATCTGGGATGAAAACTTTGTGAGTAGTAACTGACTGTTCATTGATATTGCCAACAGCTGGATGCCAATAAATAGAGTGGGTAATATTAACTCCATATCATCCATTGCTACTGCTTTCACCATTGATATTGATGTGCAACCGAAAGTTGAAGTGTTAACTGTTAATAGTAATTAATTTCCAATCTATACAGCTTTCAAATAACCTAACAATTTAATTATGTGAAAATGTTTATGATTTTCTTTTAAATTTATTATTCTTTTATTAATCTAATATAAAGTGTGCAAATTAATTTCTCAAAACTCTCTCCCCTTTTTTTAAGGTACCTGAACCATGTACGTACTGCTACATCCCAGGATCTTGCTGGAGGCTACACCTCTTCACTTGCATGTTATCGTGCCCTGCAAGATGCATTTAGTGGACTTTTCTGGCAGTCAAGCTAGCATGATGAACAGCAGGATTCTCAAAGGTAGCCATTGGATTGTTACCAAGAACTTCAACAGCCATAAGGAAAACTAACAGCCATACCACAGCTGAATGGAAAATTGACTCACAGCCAGGGAAGTTGAATTTGGACAGCTGTTTGGAGACGGCAGCTGATAAACTCAAAGATTAGCATTTTCTATTTGCAAGCAGTGTGTTGGGATCCACTTACAGGAAGAAGGAGATGCAGGCGAAATACTTGTCACAGATGGTATGCATCGTTTAACAATACTTGAAGGTTGAGAAAGCATAAGTGTTCCTCAGCACAACCAAAGATGATATCCTTGGGCTCAGTAATGATGTTTGTATGGGGTAAAGCTAAAAACTCCTGTGCTGGTCCTGTCAAGTTGTCAAAATTTTCATTTAATTTGAATAAAATGTATTAATACCTTTTTACCTTCTGATTATTTTCATTCACTTCAAAATGAATTACAACAACTTTGGAAGAGAATATATATATGTGGAAGACTAAAATTTCCTTCATTTGTTTTATTGAAAGATCTTAAAATGTTAATCCCTTTATCATAAATGAGTTGAATTATCTTGCTTAAAAGTTTAAAATTATCTTGCTGCTCTTGTGCAGCGGTTTGAGATGTTGTTATTCATGGTTGTTCCATATCAATTATTTAAATAGATTTACCTGAAATGTTGTCCAAAGGAATTTAAGTTGCATTATTTTGTTTGGATGTGTTCAGCTCAGTTATGCTATTCACATCTTGAATGTTTGATTGAGTTGTAAAAGCTTATTATAGTTTGATCCTAAATGCACTGTGCATCTTTACATTGATTATAGTTGTCAACAGAAATCAGCTACTGCTGTTTTCCTAGGTTTGCTGATATTCCTGATCTGTCAAAAGCAAGTGCTGCAGATTTTACAAATTCTTAGCCTAGTTGCTGAGAGTTGGACTGAAGTTTTGTGCTGTTGCCGAATGGGAAAATGGAACAACTGCAAAATTAAATGTGCTTTTTGAATTAAAAAATCATTTTATTTTGTCCCAACAAAATGCCTCAGTCTTTAATATCCACTTTGGCATTATTGTGGCATTTTCCATATTTTACCTAATCAACATGTGCATTCAAGTGGCATTGACAGAGTCTAGGCAAGTATCTGATCAGTTTTTTGGCGTGATGGTGAGGGGTGTTGCAGCAGTGGTGGATGCAATTAAAACAGGAATGTTGATATCTGCTGCTGAGTGGAAGGGAAATGAAGGCTAGTTGTGGCATAGCCAAAAGCACAGAAGGGCAAATTAAAGTCTGGAAGTTGGGGGTGGGGTGTTGGTAGAGGCTGGGTAGAGACTAGAACTGCACCAGAAGACTGTGATGCAACAATAGAAAAAGGACGATCTGATTCTTAAAAGCTGCAATGTTGGAGTCATGTTGGCAAATAATGGTGAGAAAACAAAGGCTCATAAGCAGTAGTGAATTAATTTTCACAAAAGAAATGAACAGTCAGTAGGAAGCAATGTAGTACAAGTGGTCACTCTTTGACCCTCAGAACCAGCTCAGTGCCAAAACTTTTTAATAACCTTACAACAGGTAGTCACTAAAGAGTAGTGATAGGGTAGACTGGTTAGGAAGGTTAAATTACATGGGATCCATGGAAAGCTTGTCAATTGGATACACAATTGGCTTGATGGTAAGAGATAGTTTGATGGTAGAAGGTTTTTGGTCAGACTGGAGGCCTGTAACCAGCGGTGTGCCACAAGGATCGGTGCTGGGTCCACTGTTGTTCATCATTTATATAGATTTGGATGAGAAGATAGGCATGGTTAGTTTGCAGATGACACCAAAATTAGTAATGTGTTGGACAGTGAAGAGGTTATCTAAGAGTACAGTGGGATCTGGATCAGTTGGGCTAAGGTCCAACGAATGGCAGATGGAGTTTAATTCAGGTAAGTGTGAGGTGTTGCATTTTGGTAAGGCAAACCAGGGCAGAATTTGCACAGTTCATGGTAAGGTCCTGGGGAATGTTGTTGAACAGAGACACCTAGGGGTGTAGGTACATAGTTCCTTGAAAGTCACATCACAGATAGGGTGATGGAGCAGGCATTTCGTAGGCTTGCCTTTATTAATCAGACTGGAATGTCATGTTTTGGCTGTACATGACATTGATAAGGCCACATTTGGAGTACTGTTATAAGAAGGATTTACTAAACTGAGAAGGATGCAGAGAAGCTTTACAAGGATGTCACTGAAACTTTAAGGTTTGAGGTATATGGATAGGCTAGGAGTTTTTCTTCGCTGGAGCATAGGAGGCTGAGGGGTAACCTTATAAAGATTTATAAAATCATGAACGGTATCGACAAGATGGATAGCCACGGTCTTTTCCCCATGGTAGGGGTGTCCAAAAATTAGAGGCCATAGGTTTAAGGTGAGAGGGGAAATATTTAAAAGGGACCTGAGGGGCAGCCTTTTCCTGCAGAGAGTGGCATGTGTATGGAACAAGCTGCCAGAGGAAATGGTAGAAGTTGGTACAATTACAACATTTAAAAGGTGTTTGGATAGATACATGGATAGGAAAGGTTAGAGGAATATGGGCTATTTGCAGGCAAATGGGATGAGGTCAGTTTAGGAAACCTGGTTGACGTGGAGAGTTGGGCTGAAGGCCTGTTTCCATGCTTTATAAAACTCTGAGACAATGAACAAAGATGGCAATAAATGTGTTTATGTGCAAGTACATATTTGTGTATTTATTTCTATGAAAACTTGTCCCTTTTATGAGGTGATTAATATTTGTAATGATTGCTTCAACAGAATTGTTAGTTTACTTACTGATTGAAAACCTGAAAGTAAGATGAGGATTCATCAGGGGCCTTCCCTGTTGTACGGAGTTGATTTCTTGCCTGATAACAAATGCTTTAGTCCACCTTCCTATCAATGTATCTTTGTCTTTAATAGTGTTAATCTCATCCATTACCTTCCTTTTCATCTCCTGTGAAAGATTCCATTACTTTGTAATAGATGGATTATGGTGACTCAGCAGATCAGTGCATTTCTCAAAACCCTTGATAGAATGGATTGTCAGATTGAAATGGATTTGATAATTCTCTTTCTCAATTTCCAAGAGAAGAAACAACCTGCTCAGACACTGCCAAAGGTAAAATCCAGATTACTTTTCCCCTGTCTGTAGATCCTGTGGAATGGTATGATCAGGTGTAGCTTGTGCATATTAGAATTGGCAACTCTGATTGGACAAACTCCTGTAGATTCAGTCACATCACATCCACAACATGTGAAACTTAATAGGAAGTCCATTACTTGAACCTTCAGTGAATTGAAGGACACTGGTCTTAACCATACACCGGGACATTTCAGTAGAAAGTTTCATAGTTTTCTGGTAAGTAGTACCCACAATAAAGATCAGCTGTAAGCATTCAATATTAATTTTATTTAATTTTTTGAATTATTTTGTAAGCAGTAGCTAGGGAAAGATGCTGTACTAGTAGCTGGGGTAACAGCTAAGGGAGAGGTAACACCTCTCAGGTGGCTTTGCCATACTGTTTGGAGTGGCTTATTATATTCTGGTCCCCTTCTGCATTCAGTTTCCACCTGTAACTCCCAAGTAGTTGTTAGCATGTGACAGTGCCACAACCCTTTAAAATGCTTTGATGAGCAGGACAAACGGTGAGATCAGTCATCCAGTTTCCTTACCTCATTGTCATAGGTATTTGTAACCATGGCATGTGAAGACTGATTCTGGTGGATGAAACCAGTTCATAGTCCAATGATCTTGAAGGTGTATCAACACTGTGTTACAGAACACAAGGAGCTCAACAGCACTCAGATGATGCCTTGCTCACCCACAGCAACTGGCTGTTGCTGGCTGTCTAGCCTCATCTTCCTTTTGGACAAAGATAGGTCAAGGGAGTGAGGTTGACGATGTGCAACTTCTTTTCTATTTTATATCTGCCCATCAGAATTCCATGGCAGTGTGATGTCACAGATATCGATTCATTGGGAGCTGTAGGAGTGAACCTAAACATAGATAGCTGTAGCCATTGCATTATCCTTCTCTGGAAGGGAGTGAAACAGAAACCAGACAGCCTTCCGTACAGGCCATTTTAGGTTCACACTGCTCACCTCCCTGGTATGAGGAAGGAGCTAGAAAAGTTGACTTAATCATTGCTTCCCCCTCCCTGGCTGCACACTGCAGCAGGCATCCCATCAATGTGGTTGTAAGTCAACCTGAGAAAAAGCAAGTACATGTAACAACAGTCGACCTTTGTGCATGAAACATTATATCCTGTTGTGGTTCTGTTCGCCGAGCTAGGAATTTGTGTTGCAGACGTTTCGTCCCCTGTCTAGGTGACATCCTCAGTGCTTGGGAGCCTCCTGTGAAGCACTTCTGTGATCTTTCCTCCGGCATTTATAGTGGTTTGAATCTGCCGCTTCCGGTTATCGGTTCCAGCTGTCCATTGCAGTGGTCGGTATATTGGGTCCAGGTTGATGTGCTTATCGATAAGCACATCGACATGGACCCAATATACCGACCACTGCAACAGAAAGCTGGCACTGACAACCGGAAGCGACAGATTCAAACCACTATAAATGCCGGAGGAAAGATCACAGAAGCGCTTCACAGGAGACTCCTAAGCACTGAGGATGTCACCTAGACAGGAGACGAAACGTCTGCAACACAACTTCCCAGCTCGGTGAACAGAACCACAACAACGAGCACCCGAGCTACAAATCTTCTCACAAACTTTGAACATTATATCCTCGTGCACAATGTCAGACTAACTAGCTGCAATTTTCAGATCACTGTCCTCAGTGAAACTAGTCTACCAGAGGGTCAGCTCAAGGAAACCTATGTAAGTTTGGTGTGACTTGAGAAAAGAACACATAACTGGTATGGATTTTATTGCCATAAATCATCTAGTCAGTAAGTTCAGTTCCTCTCAAGAGTGTTAATGATTGTCTGATGGTGCAGAAATTCTTTCTACATAGCAACAGGCAAGCAACTCTGTGCAACCCTAATGGAGAAAAGGATAAATTTTATAATTATCTCCAATCCTTGATTGCTACCGTGGCACTGTCAGGCAAACCAATTATTCTTGGTGACTGGTGCAGGAGTTCATCTAGATCTCGAGTGTGGCAAAGGGTTATAGATACAACCAGCATTTGTTATTTTACTTGCACTACTCTCCTCTTACTAATGTCTGCTTAATGTGAACTACTACATTAATTACCATAGTTTTCTGCCTCCTTAATCACAAAAGTATTAGGTGAAGCCCCATCCTATGTACTGACATCTAACTGACATCAGGCAGAATGTGTGTGTAATAAAAACCATGTGCAGCATTAACTGCTGTACCGACTACTGTCTTCTCACTTCAAAGCTAAAATCAAGATCTGTCCACCAAGACTCCACCAGGGCAATCAAGGAATTTAATCATATGCAGACCCAAAGACTGGAAGAGACTTCACAATACTCCGAAATTAATTTATGGATTCCTATCATTACCAATTCTCGGCACCAATGGTCAACACTGCTTATTGGAAAAGCCCAAAATAGTAAAAAAATGGACCATCATTCAAAAGCAATAAACTGTTCTCTTGATGATCCTCCCATGCTGAGAGAGATAACAAATGCAATCAAACTTCTGTGTAGTGGCAATGATACAGGAGCTGATGGTATTCCAACTATGTCCTCAGTCACAAAATAGACACTTTCAGTCAATGTGAGAGCAAGAGTATAAAGCTATCGACCTGCACTAGCAGAAAAGAATTCCCCAATCTTGGGATAATGAGATATCTCAATTCTCTTCAGTGATACCAAGATCTTCGCCATAATCCTAACAGTTAACCAGTTCATGAAAAGAACTGCTAAGAACAAAACATAACCTGTGACAGGTTTGGTGTTCTGGCTAAGGCTTTTGACACAGGCAGAAGTGAGGGTCTTTGAAAGCCAATAGTGAAATTCAACTATTCTAAGAAATTTATCAGAATACTTCAACTGTTCCATACCACCTGGATGACAAGGCATCAGATCCAGGGTCCGAAACCAACGCCATTAAAAATGGCTTTGTCCTGGTGTCAAACCTTAATCCTTAGAGATTTAATCCAGAGATGTTAGCTGAAGTGAGGGAAGAGATTAGGTTCATGATGGACAATGACACGATTGGGGGCAGCACGGTGGCTCAGCAGTTAGCACTGCTGCCTCACAGCACCAAGGTCCCACGTTCGATTCTGGCCTCAGGCACCTGTCTATGTGGAGTTTGCACATTCTCTCCGTGTCTGCGTAGGTTTCCTCCCATAGTCACAAAGATGTGCAGGTCAGGTGAATTGGCCGTGCTAAATTGCCCATAGTGTTGGG
The DNA here is from genome assembly GCF_020745735.1 of Hemiscyllium ocellatum. NCBI lineage: Eukaryota > Metazoa > Chordata > Chondrichthyes > Orectolobiformes > Hemiscylliidae > Hemiscyllium > Hemiscyllium ocellatum. Next base: position 87,572,361 of record NC_083408.1, read on the forward strand.
TGCATTAGTCAGAGGGTCTGGGTGGATTACTCTTTGGAGGGTCAGTGTAGACTTGTTGGCCCAAAGGGCCTGTTTCCACACTGTAGGGAATCTAATCAAATCTAAACCAAGTAACTAGGGTTTACCCAACACAACTATGCAAAAACTGTATTGATTTTTACAAAGTCAGTGTTGTAACAGAAGTAGACAAATATCCTGTGCTGAGATTGGAGGACTGGATTCAATATAAAATGACTTGCTAAAAAGATATTGGCAAGGTGCATTGACATACAGAACCACAATGAATAAAAAAATCAGCTTTTGTAACACCAGATGTAATTTATTAATATAAATTATGCTGTTTAGAATGAATAAAGCATCAACTAAATTTCAATGATTAATGAATGAAGTCATTTAGGACTGCATAATGTGTTTACATTGAGTATAGTTTTTAGTATTTACACCATTTGACTGAGCTATTTGATCGGCTGCAAAGAGCAATTTGATTATAACTGAATTTGCCAAAGCAAAAGTAATTGGGTTACACAAGGCCAGATAGCACCAAAAGAAATGAAAGATAGGGATTTTTTGGGATTTCCTATGCCTAGAGTACAATGTGAATTTTTGTGTTATGTTAACATGTGTGTAGTTTATCACACATGTCCTGAACTTCAGAACTGTCATTTTATGTTTCACAAATTTGCTGAAAGGGCTTGGCACAAGAGTGTCAAAATGCATTTGAAAACTGTGCCAACAACCACATCAATTTTAGTCATGCCAAACTATGAGAAGCCATTCAAACAGGCTGTTGACGTAAGTGACTTCAGTTTGCAGGTTATTTCCCGAACCCCCAGGTACCTTCCTCTGCAACCGAAAAAGATGCAAAACCTGCAGGTACACCACCCCCTCACCTCCATCCATGGCCCCAAACAGTCCTTCCAGGTGAGGCAGAGATTTACCTGCCTCTCTTCCAACCTAGTTTATCCATCAGATACTCCCGACGTGGTCTTCTCTACGTCGGGGAGACCAAATTTAAACTTAGGGAACGGTTCACCTAGAATTGCAGCCAAAGCAAAAGTAATTGGGTTTACACAAGGCCAGATAGCACCAAAAGAAATGAAAGATAGGGCTTTTTTGGGGATTTCCTATGCCTAGAGTACAATGTGAATTTTTGTGTTATGTTAACATGTGTGTAGTTTATCACACATGTCCTGAACTTCAGAACTGTCATTTAATGTTTCACAAATTTGCTGAAAGGGCTTGAATCGACCCCTGATCCGAAGGGGTCGACTGGACCTTCCAGTCACCACCCATTTCAATTCCTTCTCCCATTCCCATTCCGACATGACCATCCTTGACCTCCTCCATTACCAAAATGAACCACAGCGCAAAGTGGAGGAACAACACCTCATCTTCTGCCTGGGCAATCTACAGCCCAGAGGACTGAACATTGAGTTCTCCAATTTCAAATAGCCTCCCTCCCCATCCCCTAACTCCATTCCCAGCCTCTTCCCATCCCTTTACTGCTCCCTGCTACCACTGGATTAATTCCTCCCATTGACTAACTAGATCATACCCTCTACCTGTTTTCACCTATCCCCACCACCCCCTTTATCTGCAGCTCACCCACACCCATCCCCAGTCCTGAAGAAGGGTTACACCAGAAACATTGACTTCTCCACCTCCTTGGCTTGCTGTGTTCTTCCAGCCTCCTGCTTGTCTATTTTGGATTTCAGCATCTGCAGTTTTTTTTGTCTCTATTTTACTGCAAGAAACAGGATTAAACAGACCGTCAATTATTTTTCAATGAAACTGACCAAATGTCAGCAAAATTATCCAATAATTCAGAAGACATCTAATGCTGTTACCATCACTGAATCCCCCACTATCAACATCGTTGGGGTTACATTGACCAGAAACTCAACAGGACTCGCCACATAGACACACAGCTACAAGAGCAGGTCAGAGGCTAGGAATACTGTGGCGATCCTCACCTCCTGCCTACCTAAAGACTATCCATTATCTATGAAGTATTCCCTTTTTGCCCAAATTAGTGCAACTCCCGTAACACTCAAGAAGCTTAATGCCATCCAGGACAAAACAGCCTACTTGATTGGCAGCACATCCACTAACATCCAATCCCTCCACCTCTGACATTCAGTAGCAGCCTTGTGTCCTGTTTACAAGATGCACGGCACACCAAGGATTCTGAGACAGCACCTTTTCAACCCACAACCACTTCTATTTAGAAGGACAAGGGCAGCAGAAACATGGAAACATCATCACCTGCAAGTTTCCATCCACTCACCATCCTGAGTTGGAAATAGACAGCCATTCTTTTCATTGTCACTGGGTTAAAACCTTGGAATTCCATCCTTAAGGGAATAGTGAGTCAACCAAGAGTATGTGGATTGCAGCAGTTCAAGAGGGCAGCTTACCACCACTTTCTCAAGGTCAACCAAGGGAGGACAATAAAAAAATGCAGGCCAGCCAGCAATGCTCACGTCCCATGATTGAATTTTTAAAAATTTTGAATTTAATTTTGGCTCTACATTATTTGAAAAATATATCAGCAACAATTTGGATAAAATTGCATTTCAGATAGACAACAATCCCTTGATCTTCTTGGGAAAAAAAAGTATGGTGGCTCAGTAGTTAGTACTGCTGCCTCACAGCACCAGGGACCCAGATTCGATTCTGACCTCAGGCGCCTGTGTGGAATTTGCACGTTCTCTCTGTGTCTGTGTGGGTTTTCGTTGGGTGCTCTGATTTCTTCCCACAGTCCAAAAATGTGCAAGGTGGATTGACTATGTTAAATTGTCCATAATGTTTGGGGATGTGTAGTTTAGGTGCATTAGCCACAGGACATTCAGGGTTACAGGGATAAGGTAGGGGGATGGGTTAGGGTGGGATGCTTTTCAGAGGGTTGGTGTGGACTTGTTGGGCCAAATGGCCTATTCCCACACTGTAGGGGTTCGATGATGAAAAGAACTTTCATAATTGGAGTTTAATTCTCAAACAATATAATTTGAAAAATGTTCATGTGCCTGATAAAGAAAATGGTATAGAGGATGCTTTATTAAGAGTACATATGAAGGGTAGTGTGTGGTGCCTATGGACAGATGTAAAATATGGTTGTTGTGTAATGCATTGTATCTTTAATGTCAGTACACAACTGTTAATGTGCCATAGAAGTAGTGTTAAGATAATCTTGATGGGTAATAAAAATTACTCAAAGGTACTCTGGGAAGCAAGGGAGGAGATTGCAGAGCCATTGGCCTTGATTTTTATGTCCTTGTTGTCTACAGGAATAGTGCCAGAAGACTGGAGGTTAGCAAATGTGGTTCCCTCGTTCAAGAAGGGGAGTAGGGATAACCCTAGTAACTACAGGCTAGTGAGTCTTACCTCTGTTGTGGGCAAAGTCTTAGAGAGAATTGTAAGGGATAGGATTTATGAACATCTGGATAGGAATGATGTGATCAAGGATAGTCAGCATGGTTTTGTGAAGGGCAGGTCGTGCCTCACAAACCTTACTGAATCCTTTGAGAAGGTGACTAAGGAGGTGGACGAGGGTAAAGCGGTAGATGTGGTGTATATGGATTTTAGTAAGGCGTTTAATAAGGTTCCCCATGGTAGGCTACTGCAAAAAATACAGAGGTTTGGCATTGAGGGGGAGTTGGAGGTTTGGATTAGAAATTGGCTGGCTGGAAGAAGACAGAGGGTAGTAGTTGATGGTAAAGGTTCATCTTGGAGTGTAGTTACCAGCGGTGTTCTGCAAGGATCTGTTTTGGGACCATTGTTGTTTGTCATTTTTATAAATGACCTGGAGGAGGGGCTAGAAGGTTGGGTGAGCAAGTTTGCGGATGATACGAAAGTCGGTGGAGTTGTTGACAGTGAGGAAGGATGTGGCAGGTTACAGCGGGATATAGATGAGCTGCAGAGCTGGGCAGAAAGGTGGCAAATGGAGTTCAATGTAGGTAAGTGTGAAGTGATTCACTTTGGTAAGAGTAACAAGAAGATGGAGTACTGGACTAATGGTCGGATACTTGGTAGTATGGATGAGCAGAGGGATCTTGGTGCCCATGTACACAGATCTCTGAAAGTTGCCACCCAGGTAAATAGTGCTGTGAAGAAAGCATATGGCGTACTGGCTTTTATTGGTAGAGGAATTGAGTTCCGGAGTCCTGAGGTCATGTTGCAGTTGTATAAGACTCTGGTGCGGACGCATCTGGAGTATTGTGTGCAGTTTTGGTCGCCATACTATAGGAAGGATGTGGAGGCACTGGAACGGGTGCAAAGGAGGTTTACCAGGATGTTGCCTGGTATGGTAGGAAGATCGTATGAGGAAAGGCTGAGGCGCTTGGGGCTGTTTTCATTGGAGAAAAGAAGGTTTAGGGGTGACTTGATAGAGGTGTACAAGATGATTAGGGGTTTAGATAGGGTTGACCATGAGAACCTTTTTCCACATATGGAGTCAAATATTACAAGGGGACATAGCTTTAAATTAAGGAGTGGTAGGTATAGGACTGATGTTAGGGGTAGATTCTTTACTCAGCAAGTCGTGAGTTCATGGACTGCCCTGCCAGTAACAGTGGTGGACTCTCCCTCTTTATGGGCATTTAAACGGGCATTGGATAGGCATATGTAGGTTAGGTGGGCTTGGATTGGCGCAACATCGAGGGCTGTAGGGCCTGTTCTGCGCTGTATTTTTCTATGTTCTATACATTTCGATTCTTCTAGGTGGCGGTGTTGATGTAAAATGTGTTACTTAAAATGTTTTAAGAATTGGGATTTTGAACCAATGGCATGTAGATTTTGCTGTGAGGACGTTTCATGATTAACATGTCAGTATTTTTGAAGCAGAGTTTTTTTCAAAAACCAGCATGAGAGAGGGAGTCATTGAAGCGTTAATGGGAATTTGTTGGCATTGGGCAACAAATTATGATTGTCTCAACACTGAGTTTAGAAAGATCAAGACTTTTTTTTGGGGGGAGGGATGGGGAGGGGGGGAGAACTAACCCAGAGCTTAAAAAGCCTTTGTGTTTTCAGTTCATTAATGTTTTGTTGAAGTTGAATGAAAAATAAATTGTCATAAGGAAAGGAGTTAGATCAGAAAAGTTAGGAATAAGGTTACTTCAACATGTAGATGAAAGTTCCAGACCGGACTTGGGTCGAACCCTGACTGGGCTTATTCAAAGCTGAGAAAAGTCTACAAGCAGTTGTGGAGAAAATCAAGAGGCTACCAAACCCTCAATTTCAGAATTTGAAATAGACAATTAAGTTAAACCTATAGACATGATGGAGATATAAACTGTCTCCAGTGCTTGAGTACTATAAAGTAATGGATGTTGGGTTAGAAGGGGTTGTATTTTTATGGTTTCAAAGTCTTTTAAATTGTGTCTATGTAAATAGTTTTGTTTATGGTTTCATTTTTTCTTTTGCCTAATACTATTTAATTTTTGACCAAATCTGCAACATTGCTTGTGTTTCAGTGAAAGACTACCTGGTTAACTAAAAAAAATCTATCAAGCTAGATTTTTGTTTGGGACTTGTCCTGAAATAAAAATTAACCGGGATTATAAGTCAAGAGTGTGATGGACAACTTTGCATCTGCCTTAATGGAAAAAAGTTCCAACAGCAGCCTAACACCATCTAGGACAATGCAGCCTGTTCAACTGACACATCTTCAAGCATTCATTCCCTCTGCACCAATGCACAGATGCCAACATGCAATGCAGAAATTTACAGAAGCTCCTTAGCAGCTTTGAACCCACAACCATTTTCATCTGGAAGAACTCAAGTGCAGCAAATACATGGAAACACCAATACCACCTGCAACGTTCTCTCCAACTGACTCACCATCCTTATGTGGAACTATTTCGCCATTCCTTTCATGGTGCTGAGTCAAAATTCTGGAAATCCTTCCCTAACAGCATTGTGGGTATATTTGTGCCAAAGCAGTTCAAGAAGGCAACTCACCATCACCCTTTTTCTCAAAGGCAACTGCGGATGGGTGATAATATTGGCTCAGCAAAAGCCCATATCCTTGGATGAACAAAAAATATTATATGGAATGAGCTGCCAGAGAAAGTGGTGGGGGCTAGTGCAATTATAACATTTAAAAGACATTTGATGGGAAATGAGTAGGAAGGGTTGAGAGAGATATGGGCCAAGTGGTAGCAAATGGAACTAGATTAGATTAGGATATCTGGTTGGCATGGACAAGTTGGACCAAAGGGTCTGTTTCCATGCTGAACATCTCTATAACGCTATGTAATGTCCTTTTGCCCTTTATGACTCGAGTCAGGAATCATACCGTAGCTGAAGCTGAAAAACCAGTAGACTGGTCATAGAGTCAGCAGGGAACAACCCAAATTACTTCTAAATTTAAACAGCAGATCAGAAGCATAGCAACTGAAACTTATGGTGTACTCCCAGTGTAGTCCCGTGCAAAAGTATAATCTTGATGTCCAGAAAAGTCCAGAAAGCTGGAAACTAAATTTAAGAAAAAAAAGATTCTGTGCTCAGTGAAGAAAGTGACAAGCAGGTGTGATAGGAGAATGGGCAATTGAAGTAAGGGCTAAAATGCACCCAACCAATAGACCAGAGTTTAATCAAAGGGAAAGGTTTGATGGTCACGAAATGAAGTAACAGATGTACAGAATGAAGCTTCTTAGGGAGCTGATTACCAAGAAGAATTCTATTCACGGACAAAACTTTTAAAAAACCAAAAAGAACATATTTCAAAGCTGAAATTTAAATTTAAAATCATGATGGAATAAAAATCACAATATCTGAACCAGGATTCACTGAAGAAAGCTGTATTTTGAAAAATATTGAATATTTTTCTGTAATATGCAAAAGTGACAACTGCTACAGCAATTAATGTCAATCTAAGAATGCTGAATGCCTCACAACACATGGCATAAACTACTGATATTTAACTACTTTTAACTGCTCAGTAAAAATAATAAGAACAAAGTCCAGAGCAGCCCTTTTAGCTTTACTGGCAGACAACTTGAATATTTTGCCCTTTCACACAATATTTTTCAGAAAGCTGTCACTTGGAAACAACTGAAGTAGAAACCACAAATACAAAGTGTTTTTCTCTAGGGTCGTAACGGATCAATAATTCTAGAAGTTCCCACATTATCAACAGGGTTGATAGCCGTAATGGGAATGCTGCCACACTCCTGACTTTTCTCCACGCCACTGTGCTATGCAATCTAAACCAGAGGATGCACTGTTCTTTAAGATCCACACCTGTATGACATTTGAAGTGTGTGCATTGTTTTAAGGGTAAATCATCTTATGTCTGCTGCAGTTTGGTTTACAGAAGGGTCAACTAAGAATTATTGAGTAAAAAACAGGATAGGGCTATTAATAAGAGTCTGCATATATCCTGGCTTGGGTCCTGAAAGGATCCTTTAAAAATGATTTCTCTTTCAAGTATAGCACAGAAATATGAACTTTAAGTGAGACATCCCTAAAACCTCTATTAAATGTATCATTGCTTGCAATGACATTTAAAAAGAGACAGGAGTCAAGAATGACACTCACAAGTGTCTGGTATGTTTAATAAATGTCACACACTGCCTGTATTGGCGTTTTGGAGAGAGTTTCCTGAGCAGTTTTCAGGCAATAAAGAAGAAAATACTTGTGGAGCTAATCAAGGCATTTCTGACTGTGATGCCTGATATTGACCCAAGAACAGAAATATATGAGAACAGGTCACAGACCTGAAGTGTTAACTCTTTTTCTCTACATACAAATGTTGCCAGATTGCTGAGTATTCCCAGCACACGTTTTTATTTCAGCTTTCTGGCATCAACATTATTTTGCTTTTCAAGCAAAAATATATTCCATTCCTGATCAATATTGTTTACATTAATTAGCAAATAATTCTGTTAAAAATAAACCAAACCTGTCTAATTAGCTACAGCCTATTCACAAGGCTCTTGTCTACTTAGATTCATTCAGATTTTTATTAAAAATATGATTTCATAACAGGAAGTGTAGGGATACTTTAATTTAAAGAACCCAGCAAAATAGATTTATGACTGCATTGTACAATGTCAAAGTACTTTACTCATCCTATTTCATTACCTCTGATGATACTAAACAATTATCTGACTGGCTTTCATTATCTTTGATATATAAAAGAAAAGACTGAATCAACGTCATTATTACACCCAAGTAGATTTACCACTTTGTAATTATAATGAACCAAATGTATAAAATGCAGAAGGAACTAGCATTCCATTATGTACAGCCTCAGAACAGTTTACTTAGAGTTAAAATTAATAAAATTAAAATACACTTAATTTGTACAGTGTTTCAACAAAATAAAAATTGCTTCATTTCTCTTGTAAAATGAATGCCTAATCATGAGACATAGAGCTGAAGAAAATATGTTCATGACAAATACAAATGATTTTACTGCAGTTGGATTGAAGCCACCTATTCTCAAACCGACTGAAATGTTCTCTGCTGTGCAAAATATAATTCGAACTATTTCAATTCCAAAAAATAATAATGATTAATGTACAATACATTTTTAAAATATATATTTTTGCAGTTCTGATGGTGGTGTTGAATGCAGAATTTCCCTTTGGTTACTTATTAACATGATAGAATTCAATATGCTCAATGGAAAAACTATCCTAGTGAGCATGAAAAAAGTGAACCCTTGAGAGGGCTTCATTACCCATTATAACAAATCACTGGCTGTTTATAGAAGCAAATCATGACCAGGAGTATGGAGTCCAGGAAATGATGCAAATGTTCTGAGATTCCTTTTACTGACTGGTAATTAAATTGCACTGTATTCGGTTTCTTAACTGCTAAAAATGATGTTGCTCATTTATCACAAGTCACTGTGGTCCTTCTGAGGCAGTAACCTCATCTGGCCGTAGACGTTTTGGAGCTGGTTCTTCAGTATTGTCTGGAAAGATGAAAGCGAGATTGTATATTAGTAACAGAACTCATGAACTGGAGCCAAACTCCCAAACTTGCAGGGAAAAAACCTTTTTTAAACATTTGATGCTTTGATCACTAACATCTACTGTGTTTCCATGTTGTGCTATTTTTCTGACTTACAAATCAATACCGTTAATATGTATTTTATTAGTTCAGTCAATTTCTGTTGACATGCAATGCTATCCTTAAAGCAGACACACTAAACTGAGCAGTCCACAATTTAAATGATATTCAATGAATATGCAAATAGTAAATAGACACTTGGTTTCCTGGCATTTACCTGTTTCTCTAAATGGTAACATAGACCAGGTCATCAAAGGGACTGTAATGTTCACCTAGTTTGTAATTGTTAGTTTGAAGCATGAATAAGATATTGGAAGGAGAAAATTAATCTCTATTTGGAGAGGCATGGTTTGATCAGGGATTAGATTACTTAGTGTGGAAACAGGCCCTTTGACCCAACAAGTCCACACCGACCCAATGAAGCGGAACCCACCCAAACCCATTCCCCTAAATTTACCCCTTCACCTAACACTACGGGCAATTTAGCATGGCCAATTCACCTAACCTGCACAGTTTTTTTGGACTGTGGGAGAAAACCAGAGCACCCGGGGGAAACCCATGCAGACACTGGGAGAATGCGCAAACTCCACACAGACAGTCTCAGGTCTCTGGCGCTATGAGGCAGCAGTGTTAACTACTGTGCCACCGTGCCACCCACTTTGTCAGCTTTGTCAGAGGAATGTCATGCCTAACAATTTGATGGAATTTTTCGAGGTGGTGACCAAGTATGTAGATGAAGGTAGTGCAGTTTATGCAGTTTTTATGGATTTCAGTGAAGCCTTTGACAAGGTCTTAACTGGGAGACTAATAAGGAAGGTAAAGGCACATGAAATCTGGGTAACTTGGCAAATTGGATCAAAATTTGGCTGAATGGTAGGAAACGGGGGGCGGGGTGTTAGGAGCTGTTTGTGTGATTAAAGGCATACCACAGGGATCGATGCTAATTCCCATATTGTTTGTGATGCATATAAATGATGTAGATGATAAACAAGTTTGCAGATGACATTGGCTAGGTGATTGACAGTGAGAAAGAATGTCTCAGTTACATTTTTTAAAAAAATATACATTTTTGCAGTTCTTATGGTGGTATTGAAGGCAGAATTCCCCATTGGTTACTTAGTAACATGATAAAATTCAATATGCACAGCAGAAAAACTATCCTAGTGAGCATGAAAAAAAAAGTGAACCCTTGAGAGAGCTTCATTACCCATTATAACAAATCACTGGTTGTTTATAGAAGCAAATCATGACCAGGAGTATGAAGTTCAAGAAATGATGCAAACATTCTGAGATTCAGGAGGACATAGACAGATTTGTTCAGAAGGGCTGATGGAATTTAACTCTGAAACATGTGAGGTGATTTATTTTGAAAGAACTAACAAACAAGGGAGTCAGTGAATGGCAGGACATTGGAAGCTCAGAGGAACAGAAGGATCTTGGAGTGATTGCCCACAGATCCCTGAAGGCAGCAGCACATAGGCTAATTAAGAAGGCATATGGGACACTTGTCTTTATAAGTAGTGACATAGATTACACGAGCAGGGTGGTTACGTTGGAACTTTACTAAACTTTGGGAAGGCCACAGCTGGAGTTGTGTGCTCAGTTCTGAACACCACACTATAGCAAGGTTGGTAGTGGTGGGGAAATGTTGTCTGGAATGGAGAATATTCGTTCTGAAGAGAGACTGGATAAGTTCAGGTTGTGTTCAGTAGAAAAGGCTGAAGGGGGAACATGACTGAGGTGTATTAGATTATGAGGGACATGTAATAGGATGGTAGAATGCAGCTATTACACTTAATTGATCTACATTCTTTAAAAAATACTTGGATGAGCACATGAAATGCCACAACATTCAAGGCTATGGGCTAAGCACTGGAAAGTGAGAATATTGGAGATTTAGAACAGTTTAGTTGGTGCAGATACAATGGGCCCTTCTGTACTGTATGATGTTACAAGATTATAAAATATAGAAACAGAATTAAGCCATTCTGTCCTTTGAGTCCGCTCCATCATTAAAACATGGCTATGTTTCTCAACCCCATTCTCCTGCTTTCTCCTTGTAACCTTTCATCCCTTTTCTATGATTCAATATACAAGGTTGACTTGTGACAGAGCAGAAAGTATGGAGAACAGATCATTTACAGTTGAAGTTTTGGGGCCAGATGGTGGTTATATAGTGACTTGATTCAACCAAAAGGGGATATTTTCCAAAAGCAAGATTTCAATTTTCAAAACTGGTTATGGTTCAATTTTTTATATTTTTAACTTTGCGTTAATTTATCAATATAACTTTAAATGTAATAATGTGGTGAAAAAAATCTTGCCTCAATATTAGTGAATACTTATTGATATGTTTGAATGTAAAAACAGGTTAGAACTGCTGAACATTTCAAAACATTAATCAATGCAAGTACTGAGGAGACAAAATTGAAATTTTTGAAAGTGCTAAATGTTTCTCTGTTAATTTCTGTTTGTAAATAGAGGGAAATAAAAGGAGACAAGATACAGTTTATCACCAAACTCTTCAACCAGAATGCTACAAGGAAAAGAGTTGACCAGATTCAGATTTAACTGGTAGATGAGTAGTGAGCAATAATGTCAGTTAAGTCAAGAGGACCCAATGAAATGATTTTGAGATTCTTCTGTTAAGCTCCTTACATTACAGAGGCTATCACATACAACATAGAGTCAGCATGGAAACAGACCCTTCGGTCCAACCCGTCCATGCCGACCAGATATCCCAACCCAATCTAGTCCCACCTGCCAGCACCTGGCTCATATCCCTCCAAACCCTTCCTATTCATATACCCAAGCAAATGCCTCTTAAATGTTGCAATTGTACCAGCCGCCACCACATCCTCTGGCAGCTCATTCCATACACGTACCACCCTCTGTGTGAAAACGTTGCTCCTTTGGTCTCTTTTATATCTTTCCCCTCTCACCCTAAACCTATGCCCTCTAGTTCTGGACTCCCTGACCCCAGGGAAAAGATTGTCTATTTATCCTATCCATGCCCCTCATAATTTTATAAACCACTATAAGGTCACCCCTCAGCCTCCGATTCTCCAGGGAAATCAGCCTCAGCCTGTCCAGCATCTCCCCATATCTCAAATCCTCCAACCTTGGCAACATATTTGTACATCTTTTCTGAACCCTTTCACGTTTCACAACATCTTCCGATAGGAAGGAGACCAAAACTACATGCAATATTCCAAAAGTGCCCAAACTAATGTCCTGCACAGCGGCAACATGACTTCCCAACTCCTGTACTCAATACTCTGACCAATAAAGGAAAGCATACCAAATGCCTTCTTCACTATCCTATCGACCTGTGACTCCACTTTCAAGAAGCTATGAACCTGCACTCCAACGTCTCTTTGTTCAGCAACACTCCCTAGGACTTACCATTAAGTGTATAAGTCCTGCTAAGATTTGCTTTCCCAAAATGCAGCACCTCGCATTTATCTGAAGTAAACTCCATCTGCCACTTCTCTGCCCAGTGGCCCATGTGGTCAAGATCCTGTTGTAATTTGAGGTAACCCTCTTTGCTGTCCACCACACCTCCAATTTTGGTGTCATCTGCAAACTTACTAACTGTACCTCTCATGCGCGCATTCAAATCATTTATGTAAATGACAAAAAAGTAGACAAACCCAGCACAGATCCTTATGGCACTCCACTGGTCACAGACCTCCAGTCTGAGAAACAACCCTCCACCACCACCCTCTGTCTTATACCTCTGAGCCAGTTCTGTATCCAACTGGCTAGTTCTCCCTGTATTCCGTGAGATCTAACCTTGCTAATCAGTCTCCCATGGGGAACCTTGTCGAACGCCTTATTGAAGTCCACGTAGATCACATCTACCGCTCTGCCCTCATCAATCCTCTTTGCTACTTCCTCAAAAAACTCAAGTTTGTGAGACATATTTCCCACGCACAAAGCTATATTGACTATCCCTAATCAGTCCTTGCCTTTCCAAATACACGTACATCCTGTCCCTCACGATTCCCTCCAACAATTCGCCCACAACCGATGTCAGGCTCACTGGTCTGTAGTTCCTCGCTTGTCCTTACCACCCTTCTTAAACAGTGGCACCACATTAGCCAACCTCCAGTCTTCTGGCACCTCATCTGTAACTATCGATGATACAAATATCTCAGCAAGAGGCCCAGCAATCACTTCTCTAGCTTCCCACAGAGCTCTAGGGTACACCTGATCCAGTCTTGGAGATTTATCCAACATGATTCAAGACATCCAGCAATTCCTCCTCTGTAATATGGACATTTTGCAAGGTGTCACCATCTATATCTACAGTCTATATCTTCCATATCCTTTTCCACAGTAAATACTGATACAAAATACTCGTTTAGTATCTCCTTCATTTTCTGCAGCTCCACACAAAGGCCACCTTGCTGATTTTTGAGGGGACCTATTCTCTCCCTGGCTACCCTTTTGTCCTTAATATATTTGTAAAAATCCTTTGGATTCTCCTTTATTCTATTTGCCAAAGCTATCTCATGTCCCCTTTTTGCCCTCCTGATTTCCCTCTTAAGTGTAATCCTAATGCCTTTATACTCTTATAGGGATTCACTTGATATATCCTGTCTATAACTGACATATGCTTCCTTCTTTTTCTTAGTCAAATCCTCAATTTCTTTAGTCATCCAGCATTCATTATACCTACCAGCCTTTGCTTACATTCTAACAGGAATATACTTTCTCTGGATTCTTGTTATCTCATTTCTGAAGGCTTCCCATTTTCCAGCCATCCCTTCACCTGCAAACATCTGTCCCCAATCAGCTTTTGAAAGTTCTTGCCTAATACCGTAAAAATTGGCCTTTCTCCAATTTAGAACTTCAACTTTTCGATCTGGTCTATCCTATTAGATTTAAAATAGTTACGGAAAAGAATTATGGTCGTTGGCCCCAAAGTGCTCCCCCAATGACACCTCAGTCACACTGCCCTGCCTTATTTCCCAAGAGTAGGTCAGGTTTTGCACCTTCTCCAGTAGGTACATCCACATACTGAATCACAAACGTTTCTTGTACACATATAACAAATTCCTCTCCATCTAAACCCTTAACACTATGGCAGTCCCAGTCTATGTTTGAAAAGTTAAAATCCTCTACCATAACCACCCTATTATTCTTACAGATAGCTGAAATCTCCTTACAAGTTTGTTTCTCAATTTCCCTCTGACTTAAGGGGTCTATAATACAATCCCAATAAGGTGATCATCCCTTTCTTACTTCTCAGCTCCACCCAAATAACTTCCCTGGATGTTTTTCCGGGAATATCCTTCCTCAGTACAGCTGTAATGCTATCCCTTATCAAAAATGGCACTCCCCCTCCTCTCATGCCTCCCTTTCTATCGTTCCTGTAGCATTTATATTCTGGAAAATTCAGCTGTCAGTCCTGTCCATCCCTGAGCCATGTTTCTGTAATTGCTATGATATCCCAGTTTCATGTTCCGAACCATGCCTCCACGCCCGGAGTTCATCTGCCTTCCCTCTTAGGCCCCTTGCATTGAAATAAATGCAGTTTAATTTGTTAGTCCTACCTTGTCGATTTAGGGCGGCACGGTGGCACAGTGGTTAGCACTGCTGCCTCACAGCGCCAGGGACCTGGGTTCAATTCCCGCCTCAGGCGACTGACTGTGTGGAGTTTGCACGTTCTCCCCGTGTCTGCGTGGGTTTCCATCGGGTTCTCCGGTTTCCTCCCACAGTCCAAAGATGTGCGGGTCAGGTGAATTGGCCATGCTAAATTCCCCGTAGTGTTAGGCAAGGGGTATACGTAGGGGTATGGGTGGGTTGCGCTTCGGCGGGTCGGTGTGGACTTGTTGGGCCGAAGGGCCTGTTTCCACACTGTAAGTAATCTAATCTTGTCCCTGTCTGCCCTCAATTTTTGACTCGCTTCTGTTCTCAACTGTATCAGTCTCAGATTGATCTCTGTCCTCATTAACCCCCCCCTAAACACCTTATTAGTTTAAATCCTCCGAAGCAGCTCAAGCAACTTTCCCTGCCAGTTTATTAGTCCCCTTTCAATTTAGGTACAATCTGTCTTTCTTATACAGGTCACTTCTACCCCAAAAGAGATTCCAATGATCCAAAAATGTGAATCCTTCTCCCATACACCAGCTCCTCAGCTGAGCAGCATTCATCTGCTCAATCCTCCTATTCCTGCCCTCACTAGCTGGTAGCACTGGGAGTAATCCAGATATTACTACCCTCGAGGACCTCCTTTTTAAATTCCTGCCTAACTCTCTGTGATCTCCCTTCAGAGTCTCAACCTTTTCCCTTCCTATGTCGTTGGTTCCAATGTGTACAATGACCTCTTGCTGGCCGCTCTCCCCCTGCAGAACATTCTGCACCCTCTCTGAGACATCCGTGATCCTGGGACCAGGGAAACAACACACCATTCTGATTTTTCGCTGCTGGCCAGAGAAACGTCTTGTCTGTATCTCGGACTAGAGAATCCCCTAACACAACTGATCTCTTGGAACCAGACGTACCCCTCATTGTATTAGAGCCAATCTCAATACCAGAAACTTGGCTGTTTGTGCTACGTTTCGCTGAGAATCGATCACCCCCTACATTTTCCAAAACAACATACTTGTTTGAAATGGGTATAACCACAAAAGATTCCTGAACTACCTGCCTACCTCTCTTACTTTTCCTGGAGTTAACCCATCTATGTGACTGTATCTGAGACTTTCCGATGCCTATAACTGCCAACATACTGTTGCTGTTGCAAATTCTTCATTGCTTCTAACTGTCTCTCCAATCGATCCATTCGATCTGATGAGATTTGCAACCAACAGTATTTATGGCAGATATAATCCGCAGTAACCCTTAAACTCTCTTTAAACTCCCACATCTGACAAGAAGTACATATCACTCTATTAAAGGCTATTTGTGCTCCTTCACAATCTACAGACCCAGAAAGTAACACCATCTTATTCCTCTACAAACACTGCCCCAGGTTAAATTAATAGTTATGGCTTATATTTTAAGTTTAATCAAGAGACATATCCATGTGCGGCATGGTGGCACAGCGGTTAGCAATGCTGCCTCACAGCGCCAGAGACCTGGGTTCAATTTCTGTCTCAGGTGACTGACCATGTGGAGTTCGCACATTCTCCCCATGTCTGCGTGGGTTTCCTCCAACAGTCCAAAAATGTGTAGGTTAAGTGAATTGACCATGCTAAATTGCCCATAGTGTTCGGTGAAGGGGTTAATGTAGGGGAATGGGTCTGAGTGGGTGGCGGGTCGATGTGGACCTTTTGGGTCGAAGGGCCTGTTTCCACACTGTAAGTAATTTTATCTAATTCTAATATAATCAAGAAAGAACCCACCCTACTCACTACTGAATACATTCTG
Source organism: Hemiscyllium ocellatum (assembly GCF_020745735.1). Lineage (NCBI taxonomy): Eukaryota > Metazoa > Chordata > Chondrichthyes > Orectolobiformes > Hemiscylliidae > Hemiscyllium > Hemiscyllium ocellatum. Next base: position 87,588,762 of record NC_083408.1, read on the forward strand.
TAGGCCACACTTAAAACAATTAACTTATCTGATTCTGTGCTGTGAACTTCGCCCAACAGTCCCTCTAAGATCAGTTATGAATTTCACTGTTTATTAATTTTCCCAGATGCACTTCAATATCTAGCGATACATGAAATCAAAGGCAGTGTCAGTTTCTTTCTCTCTCTCTCTCCTGCACTGACCTCACCATGTGCTTCCTTTGTCTGTTCTTCTCCCTTTTAAAACTGCCTTGTTTTGACTTTTTTTCCCCAATGTTCCAGAACAATGCAACAGCATATCAATTTTGGGCAGTTAGGGAACATCCAACATTAGTTGCTAGGGTCACAAAGATGTAGCTGATACTACTCTACACGCATATATCTTTAAATTCTGAACTTATAACAATACTTTCTCATAGTAACCGTTTCATAGAATGCTTTTCTCTTCCTGTCATAAATGACCCAGTTCAATATTTTTCAATCACAGCCTTTTTTTCAGGAATAAACAAAATCATACTAATGCCAAAACCAGTAGATGTGTCATTTTGAGTGCAGATATTGTGACTAAAATACTGACCTCTTTCTGCCAAGTAATTTTTGCACAGCACCTCAGCAGGAACTTTAAAACTTATACACATCATTTCCTTGTTTGGAGCCACATTCCGAACCAAATGGATAGAGCACCGTCCCTCTAAGGATGTTCCTAGGAAATCCTCTGCTCTTCTCTGAATATCTTTGGCAGGTTCATTAGACTTAGAAAAACTATAGCAGTGGACTGTGGGTAAAGCGTCAACTAAGTTTTGCTTCTCAAAGAGTTGTCTGAAGACATCCAAGAACTCAATAGCCAAACCAGGTAGATTCATAATTATGTGAATAGAGGTTTTCTTCTCCTTTGATGAAAGTATTTCAATTTGTTTTATAAAATCCTTTTTAACAGGATCTAATAAAAAGTCCCTGCCATCCATATTGAATGACTGTACTTTATTGTCGACTTTGTTCAGCTTACAGTTGTGGACTAGCCACTTATATGATTCTGGGTTCAGATCATTTGCCATGACTCTGCAGTTTTTCTTTGCTGCTGGAATAGCAAAAGGCCCAACACCAGCAAACACGTCATACACTAGATCTCCAGAATTCAGGAGACCAACTATTCGACTATGTTCTGTACTGAGCCGTGGATTCCAGTAGACTTTAGAAAAATCAAATTCATATGTTATATTGTTCTCTTTGACCTATCAAAACACAAATTAATTAGAAGTTATTTAAGAGTAAATAATACAGATAAATCAAGGACATTGTTAAACTTATATAATTGAAATTGAATTGCAAAGACATTTTGTTTTACCATTCTCCATAGAGTTCAATTGATCAGCATGGTATTCTTTCTCTAAAAACCTGACAAATCATCCACTTTTAAAATTACCACGGTACAGAGTATTCCCACAGATTCAGCAATGTGGTTATACAAGTACTCTCTATAAACTCAGCAATGTAGATGAGCACATATGCATTTTTTCCAGGCAGTTCTATAATTTTAAGCACTGGTAATATTATTATTCGTCAAGACGACCAATTATATGCACCTTCTCTCATTAACACCCTCCCACCAATTAATAATTTTATTTCTTAAATAATTGATTTAGATCCTGAAGAAGCAAGCTTTTGGCCTTCCTTCTTCTAAATAAAGCTAACTCTTGGATTTCATCACTGTTTAATAACCAATGGCAGAAGTGGGCTGATTATCAACAGATCTGTTGTGCTTCTATTTGGACTGGTGATACTTTCATGTGTTAGTTATCAGTCTATATTATGTACACAAACCATTTCATTTTACATTTCTCAAAAACCAAGCCTCTCTCAGGACTGACAGTCGTTCCTCCTCCAAAACGTAAGTGTTAACTAAAAATAGTGTTAAATTAAAAATATTTTAGTGATGGATAGTTATTTAGAAAGTTCAAAGCTTATTCAGTGCATGTTATTAGTAGAGATAGAACCATTTCAAGGAAATGTAACTGCAGAACTTGAAAAAATGTGGTGAAATCTGAAAATTTTACCTTTGCAATCATATTGTCTTCCCCAGCTAGTACTTCCATCTGAAAATTACGGTAAGTGTTGTCAATAATGTTGGTTTTATTAACCACTGAAGTTACTCCAGGATTCTTATCCATTATAACTTGGCCTAAGAAACAAGATTAGTGATTATATTCTGACCTGCCAGACAATTACTCAAAGACTTGAAATTAAATAAAATTGTAATGATCAAGATTTTAAATTACATATAAACACTTGCAACAAATTATTATTAACTTGACCGAAGGAATCCATTCGGCCCACTGGATCTGTGCAAGCTCTCTGCAATAGTAGTTTTGCTAGACCAACACTCCTATCCTTTCCATGTCCCCATAATTCTTTTCCTTCAGGCACTGTCCAATTCATTTTGACTACCACAATTAAGTGTCACTTCACTATATATTCAGGCAGAGCATTCCAGATAACGATCATTCACTACATTAAAACGTTTCTCCTCACATCATAATTCATTCTTTTGCCATTTACTTTAAATCTGAGTCTCATGATTCTCATAACTTGTAGCAATAGGGACAGGGTCTATTTAGTATAGACTTCTTATGGCTTTAAGTACCTCTATCAAATCTTTTCTCAATCTATGTTCTCTAAAGGGAACATGCACAGCTTCTCCAAACTATTATGTGATCTGATCTTAAACATAACAATCAACTTTTAAAACATCTGACAATTAATTAGATATTATTCATCTAATATCATCAGATATACAAAGAAAGAATGTATTCCCCTGAAATAAACTTTAAACCAAATCTAGAAGCAACAAAATTCAAATCTTACCAATCAAATACTTGTATGGAAGCTGATGATCACGAAGGTTCATGTGAACAATATGGCCGACTCTACTAAATCCAGAGGTTACATCCTGCCCTTCAGGCAAAACTGCCTTCAGAATCTCTTCAGGTTTGAAATGTTCATAAGTCATTTCTAAATGATACATGTGAATCTGAAGATCAACATTATACTCTTTTAGAACAGCCTTCTCGAAAGTCTCAAAAGATTCCATGCAGGATATTTTACACGGGTCCAACAAAATAAACCTATACATTTCATCTTTAGAGTCTTCAACAACTCGCTTTACTCCAGGTCTTTTCAGCGTGGAATTTTTCAAGGATTTTGTGACTTTGTTCACTACGTCCTTTTTCACTTTCAGAGCTGGAAGAGCTACATTCTTCCTAAATAAATCTCTGTTCAGCTCAGTAATTCCACGTACTGTTGTGGGAGGACTGTAAAGGTTGACATCCTCTTCAGGGTTATATGCTGACATCGTGCTCAATTCAGTAACACCAGCTTTGGAAATGCACTGGCTGGAAAGATATGGAGGCAGTAATGGAGTCAATTGAAGTTGTTGCCTAGTTGCCAATTTTTTAACTGACACACTTAATACTGTATTTGTCCAAGTCTTGGTAAAGAAAAGAAACCTAAGATGGAAAAGAGTCAACACCAATCAGTTACCAATACAGTAATGATTTAGTGATGAGCTGCCTTAACACTGATTTCAATAAGAAACTATCAATCATTTGTCAGTAAGTCAACAATTAGGCTTAATTGATATTTAAAACTTCATGTCGCCAGACTCTGAGAGATATTGTTCTGGGTCCTCTGCTGTTTGTAATTTTTATTAATGACTTGGAAGCAGGAGTCAAAGGGTGGGTCAGTAAATTTGCAGACGATACGAAGATTGGTGGAGTTGTGGATAGTAAGGAGGGCTGTTGTCGGCTGCAAAGGGACTTCGATATGATGCAGAGCTGGGCTGAGGAGTGGCAGATGGAGTTCAACCCTGTCAAGTGTGAGGTTGTCCATTTTGGAAGGACAAATAAGAGTGCGGAATACAGGGTTAACAGTAGGGTTCTTAGTAAGGTGGAGGAGCAGAGGGATCTTGGGGTCTATGTTCATAGATCTTTGAAAGTTGCCACTCAGGTGGATAGAGCTTGTAAGAAGGCTTATGGTGTATTAGCGTTCATTAGCAGAGGGATTGAATTCAAGATTCGTGAGGTGATGTTGCAGCTGTATAGGACCTTGGTAAGGCCACATTTGGAGTACTGTGTGCAGTTCTGGTTGCCTCATTTTAGGAAAGATGTGGAAGCTTTGGAGAGGGTGCAGAGGAGATTTACCAGGATGTTGCCTGGAATGGAGAATAGGTCGTACGAGGTTGGTTGAGAGTGCTAGGCTTTTTCTCATTGAAACGGCAAAGGATGAGGGGTGACTTGATTGAGGTTTATAAGATGATATGGGGAATAGATAGAGTGGACAGCAGAGACATTTTCCCCGGGTACAACAGTGTTACAAGGGGACATAAATTTAAGGTGAAGACTGGAAGGTATGGGGGGGGGATGTCAGGGATAGGTTCTTTACCCAGAGAGTGGTGGGGTCATGGAATGCGCTGCCTGTGGGAGTGGCAGAGTCAGAATCATTGGTGACTTTTAAGCGACAATTGGATAGGTCCATGGATAGGTGATTAAACTAGGACAAATGTTCGGCACAACATCGTGGGCCAAAGGGCCTGTTCTGTGCTGTGTTGTTCTATGTTCTATGATTACCCCAAAAGATGGAAAGTCTGTAAGAACATATTTAGGATTTTGAGTTTCTGCTGATATCTGGAGATGTTCCAAGTGGTGTTGCTTTGAGAACGCATGTGGTTCACCTAATCGTAGGATACGTGAAAACACTTCCTGTTTCAGTTCCATTCGGATCTGCTCCTTTGCCTGCTTTTCTAGTAAATTGTTGGAATATATTAGTTTCACCACCTGTCCTAGCTTCAAACTGGAAATTTTCATCAACTTTGTTTCCAATTTCTTTCCCACTGTTATGTTCCATGCCAGACCCCCTCAAGACATTTCAAGAAAGTAACCCTAACTTTTCTAGTTGTTTTAAGCAGGTTTAAGTGGATATTCCAGAAGTGATGCAGCTGATCTAACCTCCTTGATTTTAAAGAAGACAGAATTTAGAGTACAAAATGAAATACAAACAAAAGAGAACAGAATACAGAATAACTTAATGTACCTGAAAATCCAATAGACTACCATAACTTATTGATGCTGTTCCAAATGCTTGCAACAGTCCCCTTATACACCCCCTTGGCAAAAAGGTAAAAATCAGACAATTCTGAGAGGAGAGAGGGAAAGAGAGAGAGAGAGAGAGAGAGACTGCAGAGAGATTTAGCATGCAACCTGCTTCTACTGTAGCTGTTGCTGTGAATCCCCCAGCTCAAACTGACTGCTTGCTAAAACCAAACCAGAGAACAGCTGAGCTGGGAGAACTGGCCACTCCCCTCTCATTTTACAAATGTTTTTTTAAAACTTGAAAGCTTTTTGCCTGAGACAGTGTTTGTTAGCTAGAAACAAATTGGCCCTAAAATTCATCCAAACCAGACATCTCGGAATCTATGCATTCACAATCCCCCTGAAAAGAAACCCAAGGACAACCTTTCCTTGTTAAAGAAGCAACATCATCACACCACTCTTATCTACACATAGTTCATTTCAGACTCTTATCATTGCAACTTTCTATCTCCATTTCTAGGACAGGTTGTTAATGAACATCCACTACAAGCCCACTTATTTCTACAGCTATCTTGAAGGTTTGCTTATACACATTTAGCTAATAGTGTCCTGTAAGGTAGGTTTGGAGTACAGTTTTCACTTCACACAGTATCTTATAGGATTCTAGTAGGTGAAAACTATGGGAAGGTTGAACACCGACCCCTTGGTTACTTAAATGGCAGGCAAGGAATAACAAATGAAGTACAAAAAGTAAAATGGACAAGGTAACAACTTTGCAAGTTATTTTTATAGATCAATACCAATCTATTCCATACTTTTAGTCTCTATGTCTCCATTATGTATGCTCTAATAATCTTACTAATCCTAGAAATTTTGGTCTTCCCATTTAAAGAAGGATACACTTAACATAGAGGGGGTGGAGTAGAGGTTGGCTAGGCTGATAATGGGAATGGCAGGACTGTCCTATGAGGAGAGATTGACTTGACCGTGTCTCTAATCATTCGGTTTTAGAAGAATGAGAAGGGACCTGATTGCAATATCTAAAATGTTGAAAAGGTTGGACAGACTAGATATAGGATATTTTCCTTGATTGGGGTGGCTAGAACCATGGGACATAGGATACAAGTAAACTATTTAAGACAAAAACTAAGAAAACTTTCTTCACCCAAAAGGTGGTCAAACTGTGGAATTCTGTCCCACAGAAGGTTGTGGAGGCTGAGTCACTGAATTTATTCATGTTAGAAATGCAGAGGAACCTCAATTATCTGAAGGACATGGGCAGGCAGTATTTCGTTCAGTTAATCCATTTCCGGATAATCGATTGCTGGGATAACATAGTTTAGTCAATCTGGGAACTTGCGATCTTGCCGGATAATCCGATATTCAGCTAAGCGAAAGCCGGATAATCGAGGTTCCTCTGTAAATGTATTTTTAGATGTTAAGGCATGAAGGGATACGGGAGGAAACTCGGCAAATGGCATTTAGACAGGATCAGTCATGTTCATACTGAATGGCAGAGCAGAATTTCAAAGAGCTGAATGACCTACTCCTTCTAGTTTCTATATTAATGTTTACCTTCCATACCAGTGCTTCCACGATCACCCTGATGCTCTCAATTCCAGACTTTGAATGAATTCCAAGTTCCCAGTCTACTATGGCAGGATTCAAACCCAAGTTCCCAGGACATTACTTAGGGGAATTAACAAGTCTAGCAATACCACTAGGCCATTACCTCTCCTGAGTTGATCATAAGTGGTAACATGAAAGTACGTGAAAAACAGCAGTCTATTCCTGGACTAACATCACACACTGTGCCCAAAACAGCGTGGATAGCGTTGTCACTACCTGCGATTTATACTTTTTCGCTGTAATAACCCGAAAGCGACCTTCAATCAGTGAAGTGCATCCCTTTAGACTGCAGCTACTCCCTCATGCCCTCAGTCTGAATCCACTCCTCAGACTGAAGCCTCCAGCTCAGATCCTCCCTCTCAGTCTGGAACCTCCCATTCAGTTCCCCTCTCCCTGACCCCCTCAGAATGCATCCTCCTCCAACTGAAGCCTCCCCTTCAGCCCCACGCCGACACTGGAGGCTGCCCCACCCCCTCCTCAGACCGGAGGAGCCCGCCGACCCCAAACCCCGGGCCTCAAGGAGGGTCGAGGCTCTGGGTGGGTTGCTAAGAGACACCGCGCTCCGACCACACGTGCCTCTCCCTCGCACGCGCTCACCTCATAACGACTTCCAGCGGGATCACTGGGGGCTGTGTCGTCATCAAAAAGCGCGCAAGGGGGTTGCTGCGTCATCGACGAGTGCGGGCGTTTTGTTCGTTGGTCACGTGTTCACGTTGCCGTGAGAGATTGAGGGAGAGCGGCGGCGAGTACAGAATGATGAGTGACGAGTGGACGGAGAGCGGGCAAGATGACCACTCAGCTTTGGTGCCGAAAGATGTGAGTTTGTTTAGTGCGGGATTATGGAGTTATTGTACCACATATGTTTGGAGTGATGCTAGAGGTCGGTGCTCCTTCAGCCGGGCTGAATGTGAGATGAAGCTCAGTTTGTTTATCGACAGCCAGTGTTGAACCTGGAGGACCCTCTGCTCCTGAAGGGGATAAGAGAGAACTGAGAGAGTTTGAACGTTGAATAAACTGAGTAATTGGTGTGTGTGGAGGGGAGAACGAAGTTGAGAAGCTGTACACTCTTAATAGGATTGTTGGCAAGTTCTTATGTGGCCACTGGTAAAATAATTGTATGAACAGCTGGATAAGTAGTTGATCACGAATTTGTAAAGAGGCAAACTAGTGTACAAACTTGCAAGTTTTTGGTTAAGGCATCCATGCTTAGCGTGTTTTAAAACGGGTCTCTGGACTCCTAACAGCATTTAAGAAGGCTTCTCACAACTATGAGCAAATCTGAGTACGTGGAGTTGCAAGTAGCTTTGGTTCTGTAGCGTTCCTTGATCACATGTCAGGTCATGTGGTGATGAGTTTACACTTACTACATAAACTGACAAGCTACTCTAACTACAGCCATGATTTCCTGTATTGCACTGTTGTCAGGCTCCCTAGTGTACCTTTTATAGAATCATGGAAACAGACCCTTAGGTCCAACCTGTCCATGCTGACCAGATATCCCAACCCAATCCCACCTGCCAGCACCTGGCTCCTGATGAAGGGCTTTTGCCTGAAATGTTGATTTTGCTGCTCCTTTGATGCTGCCTGAACTGCTGTGCTCTTCCAGCACTACTAATCCAGAATCTGGTTTCCAGCATCTGCAGTCATTGTTTTTACCTCCAAACCCTTCCTATTCATATACCCATCCAGATACTGTTAAATGTTGCAATTGTACTAGCCTCCACCACTTCTTCTGGTAGCTCATTCCATACACTTACTACCATCTGTGTGAAAACATTGCCCCTTGGATCTCTTTTATATCTTTCCCTCTCACTCTAAACCTCAGCTTTTAATAAACCTCTATAAGGTCACCCCTCAGCCTGTGATGTTCTAGGGAAATCAGCCGTAGCCTATTCAGCCTCTCCCTACAGCTCAAATCCTCCAACCCTTGCAACATTCTTGTAAATCTTTTCTGAACCCTTTCAAGTTTCACAACATCTTTGCAATAGGAAGGAGACCAGAATTGCATGCAATATTCCAACAGTGGCCTAACCAATGTCCTGGACAACTGCAACATGACCACCCAACTCCTGTACTCGATACTCTGACCAATAAAGGAAAGCATACCAAACACTGCCTTCATTATCCTATCTACCTGCGACTCCACTTTCAAGAGGCTATGAAGGTCTTTTTGTTCAGCAATCCTCCCTAGGACCATACTATTAAGTGTAAAAGTCCTGTTAAGATTTGCTTTCACAAAATGCAGCACCTCACATTTACCTAAATTAAACTCCATCTGCCACTTCTCAGCCCATCGGCCTATCTAATCAAGATCCCATTGTAACCTTCTTCGCTGACCACCTCACCTCCAATTTTGGTGTCCTCTGCAAACTTGCTAACTATACTTATGCTCACCTCCAAATCATTATATAAATGATGAAAAGTAGTGGACCCAGCACCAATCCTTGTGGTACTCCGCTGGTCACTGGCTTCCATTCTGAAAAACAGCCCTCCACCACCACCCCCTCTCTTCTACCTTTGAGCCACTTCTATATCCAAATGGCTAGTTCTCCTGTATTCCATGAGATCTAACCTTGCTAATCAGTCTTCCATGGGAAACCTTGTCAAATGTCTTAGTGAAGTCCATATAAATCACATCTATTGCTCTGCCCTTAGTAATCCTCTTTGTTACTACTACAAAAAACTCAATCAAGTTTGTGAGGCATGATTTCCCACGCACTAAGCCATGTTGTCTATCCCTGATCAGTCCTTGTCTTTCCAAATACACGCACATCCTGTCCCTCAGGATTCCCTCTAACAACTTGTCCACCACTGACTTTAAGCTCACTGGTCTATAGTTGCCTGGCTTGTCTTGCCATCTTTTCTTAAACAGTGGTACCACGTTGGCCTGCCTGCAGTCTTCTGGCATCTCACCTGTGACTATCAATGATACAAATATCTCAGTAAGAGGCCCAAAAATCGCTTCCCACAGAGTTCTGGGGTACGGCTGCTCAGGTCCCAGGGATATCCACTTTTATGCGTTTTGTTATTGTACACGATTAGGTGGTTCAGCTTCTTGTGTCAATTTTGCCCCTGTATTCTGTATCCCAATTTTGCGGATCCTCTTATGTTCCTCCTTTTTTAAAAATTGTCCTATTGCCTTTTTAAGTCACTAAGTTTCTGTTAGCTGCTTGTGGTGAAAGACCTCATGGTCTATTGGTGCATGATGAAAAGGTCTGCTTCTTAGTAACACGGTGGCTCAGTGGTTAGCACTGCTGCCTCACAGCACTAGGGACCTGGATTCAATTCCCACCTCTGGCACTGGTCTGTGTGGAGTCTGCACGTTCTCCCTGTGTCTGCGTGGGTTTCCTCCAGTTGCTCCGGTTTCCTCCCACTGTCCAAAAATGTGCAGATTAGGTGAATTAGCCATGCTAAATTGCACATAGTATTAGGTGCTTTAGTTGAGGTAAATGTAGGGGAATGAATCTGATGGGTTGCTCTTCAGAGGGTTGGTGTGGATTTGTTGGGCCGAAGGTCTTGTTCCCACACTGTAGGGAATCTCTACTCTTCTAGAAAAGTATAGAACTTCAGAGCTGCAGTATGTTTTGGCATAAAGTCTCTTCAGGATAATGAGAGGGAGTGTCAATTGAAATATATAAATTTTTGAAACCGCAGGAATAATGTTTCCTCTGTCTTGGAGTGGGGGTGTGGTACATGATGTAAGTTATTTGGTGAGTTGTGTCAAGTTCTTTCTAAAAGTATGTCTGTAGATTGCATATAACTTCTTTCCACTGGTTGAACTAGTAAAAGAAGGTTCTTCTGACCTGGGGGTAGATCAGCTACTTAAGTGAAATGCTTCAGTCTACTACTGGTGCTGTATCAGTTTGTAAATACAGAGGTGGGCAGAATATTTCTTAAATAGTGAAAAGTTGGGAAGTGTGTGTGTGTTTTCGGGATCTGGATGTCTTTACTCATGAGTCACTAAAAGCTAGCATTTGAAACCTTGCATAGAAGAAGGGACAGCAGAATCCCTTATAAAAACATAGCACTAATAGACTTTAAGACAACTAACAGTGGTTTATGTAGTCATTTGATTCCAGATTTAGTGAATTACAATTTCACCAGCTTCCATGGTGGAATTTGAACCAATGTCCCTTGAAGTTAAGGCTGGATCTGTGTGGATGTTTAGCACAGTGACATTATCACTGTGATTCACCTTTTATCAGTTAACCTTCTAATTACTCAAATGTATTTGTAAAATGATAAGTTGGCATTCATTTCAAGAGGATTTGAGTACAAAAGTAAATTTTGTAGGATGGTGAGATCCTTGTCAGAGATTGAGGTAATTGGTATTCTCAAGTGTTGAAAATTGAGGTGATCCTACTGAAACTTCCAAAATTCTTACAGGATGATACTGGTTGTCTATAGATAGGATGGATCCCTGGTTTGTTTATCTGGAGCCAAGGGACATAATCTCAGGATAAGGATAGTATCTTTAAGATTGAGACCAGGAGGAATTTTTTCACTCTATGGTGAGTCATTGTCTGTCTGTCGTTGGGAAGTTCAATTATTCAGCAAGTTCATGACAGGGAGGGAAATGGTATTGATTAACTTTGATTTGCAATGATAGGTCAAGCCTGTTGAATCTACTGGTCAGCTCCTGTACCTTTGTTCCTCACACAAGGAATTATATTCTCAAAATATGGGGAAAGCCATTTAAATCTGAAATGAAAAAGCTCTTCACTAATGGTCGTGAATCTGTGGCAATCTCTACCACCTCTGGCTTTGAGGCTGAGTAATTGAATATATTCAAGAAGAGAGCTTTCTACATACGAAAGATATCACCTCAAATGGGAAAGAATAGGAGTATGGAGTTGATTGTGGATTAGCTGTGATCATATTGAATGACACAGCAGACTTGGTGGACCAAATTGCCGATTTTATACTCTGTTTCACTGCAGATGTGGTCTTGCCAATGCTCTCCTTTTTTTTTTTGAATATTCCATCACCCTTGCTATAAATGATGACATTCTGTTTGCTTTCCTAATGACTTGCTGTACTTGCGTTATAGGTTCAATTACCTTCTCCTAGATTTGTCTGTGAGCCTCCTAATTCTCTTCCCTTTTAACTCGGTCATTCAGAGATGCAACAAAATGTGTTGGTTTCCAAATCCAATCCATGTCATTTGTTACCCCTTTTTTTTTGTACACTAGTTATAGCTTAAAGCCTAGACATCATCCACAATCAACTGTTACACTCAGTCCTCTGAACCATCCTCCAAGCCTATCTGATAACTTGCAATTTGCAGTCGCTCCAAACAAACCTTTCCCAGTTTTCCAAATTAGCATCATCCATCAGCAATGCTCATTCAATCTATAACTTATCCTAGGAGAATCTTGGGCCAATCTTTAATGGTAGGCAACCTTTTGACATGTTAGGAATTGGTTGGCTAGTAAAATTGTTAAACCCCATCCAAATTACCTTTCAGATGTTTGGTGATAAGTTGTGGGGTGAGCTAGTTATGATCAGTTGGAATGAGTGGTAGGAGGATCATTTTGGAAAATTATTATCCAAAATTTTTCAATATTTTCATTCCATTATTTTTAAGAATTGTACTCAGTTTGTCCCCTTGAATCTAAATAATAAGCTTATGCTTGTGACCAAAAAATTCAAGCCTAGCTCTGAGTCTTATGATTTTTTTTTACAAACTCTTACCTTAATTGGATGTACAGATGTAGTGATGCATAGACAGAGTATTTCAGATTTTTAAAAGTCTGAGATAAAATCAAAATGCAGGAAATACTCAGGTCAGGCATCTTTTGAGGTGAAAACCTTGTGTTTCAGGCTGAACCTGAAATGTTATTGTCTTCCCCCTCAACCAAGGCTGCAGACTTGCAGAGAATTTCTGACACTCTTGTTTCTCATCCTATTTTGCTGATCTAGGTAATGGTTCACCAAGCAGCATTTTAGATGGTTTTTCTCACTAATGATCTCACCTATGGTGTTTTGTTTTAGGCACCTCAAACATAGGTTAACCTCTGATCTACTGAAAAGATCATTGAAACCCCTTAAAGTTTAGCCTGTCCTTATCTATTAACCAATATTTTCTAAAGTGGGGAATTGAAACTAGGATACCACATTCTAACCATTGATTTTAGTTTAACTGAGAGGTTTTACAGATCATAGAACTAAACCCAACATGCTTTACTTTGTATTTGTCAAGTCTTTTAAAAATAGCAGCAGGGGAAGACCATTCAGCCTTTTGAATGATTTTGATTGATCCTGTTCAGTGAGATTGTGACTTGGTTCTTTTTAAACCTTTTGCCTAAGAAAAATTAGTTTCTCTGCTTCTAAAATTTGAACTGTGCCTACTGCTTTTCTTTTGTAGGATGAAGTATTTTTAGACTTTTGCAATCCTTCATAGAAGTTTCTTAACTGTTGTCTGAATAGCCTAGTCTCGTTTTAAGGTTACATCCTCTTGTAACCTTAACTTCCTTGCAATCCCAGAAGTTTGTTTCTTTACCCTACTAATTCCTTTCAAAATTCTTAAATGTCGATCAAGGCACTCTTTAACTGTCAATATGCAAAGCAATATACACGTAGTTTGTAAACATCTCCTTGTACACTACTCTAACCATTGAACCCTGTTAAGTGAGTCAAGAGACTTATATTGTACTACTACCATGGAGAGCGAACAGGGTTGAAAGATCAAATAACCACCTCTATAATATCATTCTGATTCTATTCTTTTAATGTATTTTAACTTTCCTTTACAGTTGCAGGCTGATCATGATTGATTTCCTGCCAATAGCTTTTTACAAGCTTTGTAACATTCTCTGCTCGTGGGCAGGTAATATGCACATTAAATTTCCTTACACGTGAATCATTACTTTCAAGTAGAATTTCATTAATTTTACATTGATTTCTTCCTTCCCTTTTTTTATATATAGTACTGCAGCTGTATTACTATGTGTAAGTATATGTGATGCATCCTAAAGTATTTGTGGGCCCTTTATTTTTGCATGGAAGCAATGCATGATTGTTTCATTTGACTAAAGCTATTTGTTAATGTTTAATATATCATTAACATTCTGGTGTCTTCTGAAATCCAGAAATTTGGGTCAAGCAATCCCATTTGCTTCAAGATTGCATCCATTGGAATGCCTCAGAGGGAGGGAGGAAATGCCATTATGAATGACTGAGGAGAGTGCAGAATGAACATAATGGTTGAACTAAAAGTGCTTTTTGAGAAAGATGAACAAAAATGAATAGTTGTACTAATGCCAGCTGAATTAATATGCTCTCTTTAAATAGAGTTGTTCAAAACTTCTTTCTATGTTGCATTGGAAAAATGTTGCTCAAAATTTACATTCTGTAGTCAATTGATTTGGCAGTTTGTTTCATAAAGATTCATAACCAAAGTGTCAGATATTTTGGTTTAGTAAAACTTAGCATAGTGGTATCATGTAATCAGTGTATCCAAAGCCCAGCCAATACTGAAATAGTGGCTTCCTGATTTCAGTACAAAGGTTGGGAATGTGTACGTGCAGTGAAACTACCTACCAGCAGGATGCAGGCGGTTTCTATCCTAATTTTATCTTTATGAATCAGTAAGGAAATTTTAAATGGTGTAGTTTGGTTAAGTGGCTCTTCATCAAATACATTGCAGCCCACCCCAAATTAATTTGGCAACGCGTATGTTGCAAATGTCAGTGCATAGTCATATACTTCAACCACTTTTATATTAGTTTTTTATTCCTTTAGCCCATTTGATGCAGTGAGACATGATTTTTTTTAAAGAAACACCTTGGTGAAACAATTCAGTTAAACAAAGTGTTTTATTAAAAGCTAAAAATCTAAAAACAATTAAATGCTTGAAATGTGCAAGTTGGACAACACCTATTTAGCCCACACCCTTTGAGCAGAAGCTTTTATCATTATAGTGAACATGCTGTAGGTGGAAGTTATATACTGCTAGATGCACTGTGGATTCAGTTACAAGTCAAACACTTCACTATGACTTTTCTTTCAAACTTAATGCAATTTTATTTTTGCAGGCAACACAGCACCAAGAATCAGCACGAGCTTCCTTTGCTTCCTCTGTGTTTAACATAATGCATGCTATCATGGGAAGTGGTATTCTGGGTTTGGCATATGCAATGTCAAATACAGGTATTATTGGCTTCAGGTAAGAAAGCAAGACTTCATTGCACTTGATGTGTTTTAATCACTTGACATCCCAAGTTGTTTGCCCATAGACAGACCCTCTAAAGATACAGGAACTCTGTTTGAATCTTAGAAAGATCTGATTCTTAAATGAAGAATCCAAATAATTACAATGAAATTCAAGTTAGTATACCTTTTTATTACTTCTCCATTTGAGCTCAAACATGATCCCATCTTCCAACATGTGTATGCTTGTAGAAGTTTAAAACGCTGCCTGAATTTGCACTGTCTCATTCATGCATCTTGTTTGTTTATCTACATTGGTTCCTGATTAAGCAATACCTGTTTTCATTTGCAAATCCAGTCATAACTTTGTCTTTCCTCACTCTCTCATTTTCCCTAATTCTAAAACATTTAAATACCTGCACTTCATACTTCAATTGGCCTTTGTACTTTCCTGAGTTTTAATGGGTCTTGTAGCTATTAAGGCCCAAACCTGAAATTTGCTCCTTGAAGTGTTCTACCACCCCACATTGTTTTAAAATACTCTTTTAAAGTAAATGTATGGCTAAGTGTGCACTAATATCATTTTATGGACTGCTGTCAATTTTTACAAAGGTCCTGCCAAACAATTTAGATCAAATTACTCCATTAACTCTGCTATCTCAATATAAGACCTCCTGACTCCCCAATGCCTGTCTAATATTGTTGTGGTTCTGCTCGCCGAGCTGGAAGTTTTTGCTGCAAACGTTTCGTTCCCTGGCTAGGGAACATCATCAGTGCTGTTGGAGCCTCGTGTGAAGCGCTGCTTTGATGTTTCTTCCGGTATTTATAGTGGTTTGTTCTTGCCGCTTCCGGGTGTCAGTTTCAGCTGCAGTGATTTGTATGTGGGGTCCAGGTCGATGTGTCTGTTGATGGATGTTCTTGCCGTTTCCGGGTGTCAGTTTCAGCTGTAGTGGTTTGTATATGGTGTCCAGGTCAATGTGTCTGTTGATGGAGTTTGGGGATGAATGCCATGCTTCTAGGAATTGTCTGGCTTGTCCTATGATAGTGGTGTTTTCCCAGTCAAATTCATGTTGCTGGTTGTCTGAGTGTATGGCTACTAGAGATAGCTGGTCGTGTCGTTTTGTGGCTAGCTGATGTTCATGGATGCGGATTGTTAGCTGTCTTCCTGTTTGTCCTATATAGTGTTTTGTGCAGTCCTTGCATGGTATTTTGTAAACTACGTTAGTTTGGCTCATGCTGGGTATTGGGTCCTTTGTTCTAGTGAGTTGTTGTCTGAGCGTGGATGTTGGCTTGTGTGCTGTTATGAGTCCTAAGGGTCGCAGTAGTCTGGCTGTCAGTTCTGAGATGCTCCTGACGTATGGTAGAGTGGCTAGTCCTTTTGGTTGTGGCATGTCCTCGTTCCTCGGTCTATCTCTTAGGCATCTGGTGATAAAGTTGCGTGGGTATCCGTTTTTGGCGAATACCTTGTATAGATGTTCCTCTTCCTCTTTTCGCAGTTCTGGTGTACTGCAGTGTGTTGTGGCCCTTTTGAATAGTGTCCTGATGCAGCTTCGTTTGTGGGTGTTGGGGTGGTTACTTTCATAGTTTAAGACTTGGTCTGTGTGTGTTGGTTTCCTGTGTACCCTTGTGGTGAATTCTCCGTTGGGTGTTCTCTCTACTAACACGTCTAGGAATGGGAGTTGGCTATCCTTTTCCTCTTCTCGTGTGAATCGGATTCCTGTGAGTGTGGCGTTGATGATTAGGTGTGTTTTTTCTATATCTGTGTTTTTGATGATTACAAAGGTGTCATCAACATACCTGATCCCGAGTTTGGGTTGGATTTGTGGTATGGCTGTATGTTCTAACCTTTGCATAACTGCCTCTGCTATGAGTCCCAAGATTGGTGATCCCATGGGTGTTCCATTGATTTGTTCGTATATCTGATTGTTGAATGTAAAGTGTGTGGTGAGGCACAGGTCCAGTAGTTTAAGTATGCCGTCCTTGTTGATAGGTTCGGCCTCCTGTGTTCTGTTATGTATGTCCAGTAGGTTGGCTATTGTTTCTCTGGCTAGGGTTTTGTCAATTGAAGTGAACAGTGCCGTCACGTCGAATGATACCATGGTTTCTTCTTTGTCTATGCAAGAACAAACCACTATAAATACCGGAAGAAACATCAAAGCAGCGCTTCACACGAGGCTCCAATAGCACTGATGATGTTCCCTAGCCAGGGAACGAAACGTTTGCAGCAAAAACTTCCAGCTCGGCGAGCAGAACCACAACAACGGATACCCGAGCTACAAATCTTCAATCAGATTTTAAAGCCTGTCTAATATCTAAAATGCACAAGTCAGGCATATGATGAAATATTCCCCACTGCCTGGATGAGTGTAGCTCCAACAACACTAAGTCTGATGCCATCCAAAACAAAGCAACTTGGTTGGCACCACATCCATCCACTCTCTCCCTCAAATAGCAGTATGTACCATCTACGCAATGCAGAAATTCACTAAAGCTCCTATAAACACCACCTTCCAAATCCTTAACCACTACTATCTAGAAAGACCATGGCAACTAATAGACGGGGATATCACTTGCGAGTTCCCCTGCAAGTCACCCATCAACCAGATTTGGAAATATCTCTCCTTTTTGATGTCACCTGATCAAAATCCTAGAAATCCTTTCCCAACAGTGTTGTGGATCTGCCTACACCACATAGACTACAACAGTTCAAGAAGGCAGCTGACTACCACCATCTCAACGCCAACTGGGCATGGGCAATGTCCACAATCTATGAATGAATTTAAAATGTTACTGTTGATAGTTTTGTTCATAGCCTATGTACTAACTGATGTATGCCAATTAATGTTTGTTTTTTAACATTTAATTTACGAACCCAACTGATGTTATCACTGATATTTCAGATTCAGGCTGAAACCTGGCTTGTTAAAACAAGAACGCACACATTTGGATCTAATGCAGCATCAAACTGATGAAACACAGTAGACAAACAGAAGGCTGGAAGAACATAGCAAGCCAGGCCATATCAGGAGGTGAAGTCAACATTTCGGGGGTAACCCTCCTTCCAGCCTCCTGTTTGTCTACTTTGGATTCCAGCGTCTGTAGATTTTGTTTTTGTCTGTAATTGCTACAACACCAGCCCACAATGTTGCAGACGTGTAAAACAAATTTTATAATAAGAGATGAGAATAAGAAGAAACAGAATGATCTACTTGTAGCACAAGGATTAGGTGCACAGTAAAAGTATAATCTTGTCCCAAAGCACCTTTTTTTTTTATAAATTGAACAGAATGTCATCTTGAAGTAACTTATTCAGGGGTTTATCTTGATGCTTTTAGTCAGGCTTAACTCTTCTCACTAAGGTGATCCATTGCACTATATAACATTCTTTTCTCAGGAGTGCTGATCTTTTCCAGCATTTTCATCGAAGGACTTCAGAGTTGCTTAAAAACAAAGGAAAAACTTTTTAAAAACTCTCTAAGCTATTGGTATTTTCTTGAACTTTTAAGCAAAAACCTCTCCTGACCTTAAAACTAGGACTTGTGCATCTTGTTCAGTATTAAACCCTTTCAATGTGTACACAAAACAACTATTAATACTAAAGCCAGGCATCAAACTGTTTTTGGAAAAAAAATCACCATGTGGAAACTGAAAAATCTATTAATTCAATAGAAACCATTGAGGATGGCTTAAAGTTGTTTAAGGCAGCATAGCATGGTAGTTATTTTTGTTCCTCCTGTCAATCCTAACATTGTATTGGTTCATTCAACACCTGGATATCTAGCTGCAGTTTAGATAGAGAAAATATGGCAATGTTTACTACAACAAATTATCATTAATCAATCTGAGAGTCTATATACTGCTTTGTTTTAATCCTGCAGTCTCCTATTGCTGTTTGTTGCTGTTATGGCTGCATATTCAGTACACTTGCTGCTCGTGTTGTGCGAACAAACTGGTGAGTTTAGTTTTAAATTGCACTTACAAGGTGAAAGAATTCAATAAGTGGCTTTAGGGGCTGATAACACCACTAGGGCTAGACTTAATCCAGAGACCCAAGCAATGTTCTGGGGACTTGGGTTCAAATCCTACTGTGGTAGATGGTGGAATTCAAATTTTTTTTAAAGGCATCTGAAATTAACAGTCTCTAATGATGACCAGTTTCCTTTTTGGAAAGGAAACCTATCTGGTTCATTTAATGTTAATTTTTCATTTCAAGATGGAAATTGCCATCCTTCTGTGATCTGCCTTGCATTTAATCCCAGATAGCAATGTACCAGATTTTTAACCGCCCTGTGGACAATCAGTCACAGGCAATAAATACTGGTATAAGCAGTGACATTGACATCCTGTCAAGGTGGTTTGTAAAAGTAATGGTGAAATTTATTTTGCTAAGTATTTAATATCTATTCTTTTAAAAAAAGTTCATGGGGCACTTGCTTACTATTATCAGATAAACATAATGTGGGGAGTATTTTTAAAAATTGAACTGGAAAGGGAAGAGTAGCATTATTCTAATTGTATAAATTACTTTTGAAGAAGAAGAAGAAGAAGAAACAACCTAGTTCTCTGCTAACGGTTCCCTTGTAAATCCACAGCACTGACTACTTATGAAGACCTTGGGTTTTGTGCCTTCAAGACAACTGGAAAGGTAATAGGAAAATACTTGTTGCTGCACACAGGTTTATTAGACTCACAAGTAAGCTCTTGAATGTAACACACTAAGAAAAGCAAGTATCCGTAGAGCCCTCAGGTGATCCTATTGACTGAAAGCAAGTTGCTGCTCTTCATTTCCATGTACTGACTAGCCTATCAGCACTGCCATTCTTTGTCAATTAGATGAATATTCTGTAGTGTCTATTCCCCCACACTCTCTCTATTGGATGTGGTTGTTGTGCTCTGACAGATTTGACTTCACACTGGATACTAAAACTACCATATACTGTTATGATCACCAGAAGGCTTAGCGCTATCACCTCTGACTCAAAGTTGTCAGTTGTAGGACTTAAGTGCAAAATTTAGGCTGCTACTTCAGTGCCATAGTAAAGGATTTCTAAATTTTTAAGAAAGCTTTTGAACTAAATTTTAAATTGAGATTCTATGCCTACTTAGCTAGAAGTTCTCAAATCTTTGCAAATAATATATTAGAACACAGAACATAGAAACGTTCAGCACAGAAAGGCCTTCAGCCCATGAAATTGTGCCGAGGATTATTCCTAATCTAAAATAAAATAACCTAACCTATGCACCCCTCAATTCATTGCTGTCCATGTGCATGTCCAGCAGTTGCTTAAATGTCCCTAATGACTCTGCTTCCACTGCTACCACTGGCAATGCATTCCATGCATTCACAATTCTGTGTAAGGAACCTACCTCCAATGTCTCCATATACCACCTTCCTAATATCATAAAACTAATGACCCCTTGTGCCAGTCATTCCTGCCCTGGAGGAAAATCTCTGGCTATTGACTGTATCCATGTCTCTTATTACCTTTTATATATCTCTTTCTTCCTTCTCTCCAGGGAAAAAAGTTCGAGTTTAGTCAACCTCTCTTTGTAAGGCAAGCCCTCCAGTCCAGGCAACATCCTGGTAAACTTTCTTTGCGCCCTCTCCAAAGCCTCCGTATCTTGGAGATAATAAGATGACCAGAACTGGACACACTATTCCAAATGTGGTCTCACCAGGGTATTGTAGAGCTGCAGCAAAACCTCGCGGCTCTTAAACTCGATCCCCCTGTTAAGAAAGCCAAAACACCATAAGCTTTCTTAACAATTTTGAGGGGTCTATGCACTTGAACACGAAGATCCCTCTGTTCCTTCACACTACCAAGAATCCCGTCTTTAATCCTATATTCAGCATTCAAGTTCGACCTTCCAAAATGCATTGCTTTGAATTTATCCAGGAAGAATTCCATCTGTCATTGCTCAGCCCAGCTCTGCATCCTATGTTGCCCTGCTGCCTGCAATAGCCATTGATACTATCAACAGCACCTCCCACCTTTGTGTCATTGGCAAATTTACCCAACCATCTCATCTAAGTTATTTGTAAAGACTAAAAAGAGCAAAAGCCCAAGAACCGAGCCCTGTGGTACACCATTTGCCAGTGACCTCCAGGCAGAATACTTTCCATCTACAGCCACTCTCTGCCTTCTGTCAGCCAGCCAATTCTGAATCCAATCGGCCAAATCTCCCTGTATCCCATAGCTTCTTACTTTATGAATGAACCTACCATAGGGAACCTTATCAAATGCCTTGCTGAAGTCATATCCACCACATCCACTGCGTGACCTTTGTCTACCTTTTACCTCCTCAGAGAACTCTAAGATTTGAGAGGCATGACCTGCCCCTCACAAAGCCATGCTGACTGCCTTTAATCACTCTATGCTTTTCCAAGTAGTCATAAATCCTATTCCTCAGAATTCTTTCCAAAAGCTTGCTAACCACAGGCGTAAGACTGACTGACTGGTGTGTAATTGCCAGGGATTTCCCAATTTCCCCTTGAAAAGAGGAACGACATTCCTCCAATACGACTCCCGTGGAGAGTGAGGAAGCAAAGATCGTTGCCAGCGACTGAGCACCTCCTTTCTTGCTTCCCGGAGCAACCTATGATTTGGTTTGGCCCTGGGAGATTATCGATCTTAGTGTTTGCCAAGATTTCCAGCACATCAACTTCATCAATCTTGATCTCTTCAAGCCTATTTCCTGGCTCCTCAAAGTTCTCATTCACAACAAGGTCCCTTTCTTTAGTGAAAACAGAAGCAAATAACTGATTTTAAGGTTTTCCCCCTCCTGCTCTCTTTCCACCCCCACCCCCCTGTCTGAGGAACAAATTTGTGTACACTGCTCCTTAAACAGTTTCCATGTCTGTTGTGCCCTTTGTGGAACAGTTGTTCCCAATTTGTATTTCCCAACTCCTGTCTGATAGTGTCATAATTTCCTTTTTCCCCAGTTAAATATCTTCCCTTGGTAACTGCTCTTTCCCTCTCCAAGACTATGGTAAATGTGAGGCAGTTGTGGTCACTGTCACCAATGTGTTCTCCCACCATGAGATCTGGCACCTGTCCTGGCTCATCTGAGTACCAAATATAAAATGGCCTCTCCCCTGTCTACCTACTGGGTAAGGAAACCCTCCTGAACACATCTGACAAAAACAGCTCCATCCAAACCATCTTCACTAAGGAGGTTCCAGTCAATATTGAGAAAGTTGAAGTCACCCATAATGACAATAGATAATAGGTCAGGAATAGGTTATTCAGCCCTTCTAGCCTGCACCACCATTCATTATGATCATGGCTGATCGACAATCAGTATCTCCTGTTCCTGCCTTATCCCTATAATTCTAGATTCCACTATCTTTAGGAACTCTATCCATCTCTTTCTTGATAGTATCCAGAGACTTGGCCTCCACTGCCTTCTGGGGCAGAGCACCCCATATATCCGTCACTCTCTGGGTGAAGAAGTTTCTCCTCGATTCTATTTTAAATGGCCTACCCCTTATTTTTAAACTCTGTCCTCTTGTTCTGGACTTCCAAACATGCTTCCTGCCTCCATAGTGTCCAATCCTTTAATAATAAAGTCATCACCCTTATTTCTGACGCACTTTGCATGAAAGCAAACGCACACGTTAACAGATTCCTTTGTTTCATCACGTGAAAAACCTTTCTGATAGATTCACTACATCCTGTCACTGCTCCATCTCCAACTACCCACCCTTTTAGATATGTAGCTCTGGTTCCCAGCCCATTTGGATGTCTGCTTGTGGCGCAACGATAGCACGTCTGATACCTGATTGTAGCTCTGGATCCCACCCCCTAAGCACATATTATCAGCAAGCATCTTGTCATTGGTCTTTAGTGGTGCGATGTTACTGTGCAAAGATAAAACTTTATTGGCTTTAAAATAAGGCAATAAAAGTGAACTATTGCGGATATTGGAAATCTGAAATAAGGGACAATGTAAGGAAGAGCTTGGTGAATCAGATGTCACTTATGGAGATGAAGAGTTAACCCATGGATACAGCAACACTAGACATGGTGAGTTTTTGCCCTCAACACCTTTCCTACCTCACCCTGCACTGCCATTTTATGCCCTTCTGAGTAAGGCATGCCATCTAGATTTTTTTGCATTGTCTGGGTCTTTTCCCTTCTCTACAAATGCTACATGACCTGAGTATTTCTAACCATTTCTGTTTTTCTTAGTTAGGTTTTCTGTGATGTCTCGAGTAACTGAGGCTTGTTGGATTTCCCACAGGTTATGGTTGCTGGTGCAATACTGATCCAAAACATCGGAGGTAAGCAAACCTACTAAGAAATAACTTGACCAAAGAATGTTGAATTTACTTCCAGATTCTCAAATAGTTGAAATATTTTGAGGAATTAACCTTTTTTTAAAAATACAAGAGTGTCACAACTGCATGTTTTCACAAGTTTAAAATGAGTTGTTGGCTTAGAAGTTAAAATGCTTTGTCCCTAGAGTTGTGATGAGGCTTGTTTTGAATGAATTATTTTCCAACTTTGTTCTTTTATTTCTTCTTTGTTGCCATAGTGTTCAAATGAATATCACTCCATTTTATGGAATCAAGTGGATTGTAAAAGACAATTTGACTATGAATTACTAAGTCTCTTGCTAAATTAAGAGTTATTCTGGAAGAACAGAGTCCTTAGAATGCAAAGAATCTAGATGACATTATGAAATATGAATTCTCTCCAACCTTGCTCATAAGGCTATCAGTGGGGTAGAACTGAGAACAAACTGAACAAGGCCTTTAATCCCGAAGGTTGATACTTAAAGCAAGGTTACAATGCAGCTCCTTTTATAAAGGAGATATGCGGAACCACAGGAGTAAGGAAAGATACTAAATTAATATTTCACTTCAGTATTTATAATGGAAAAAGACATGAAAGTTAGGGAAGTCGAAATAAACATTGTCTTAAACAGGCTACCTTTACTAAAAAGGTGGTGATGGAGGCCTTAAAAGATGTAAAGGTAGGTAAATGTCTTGAAACGGGTAAAGGTGGATAAATCCCCAGGACCTGATCGGGTGTACCCTAGAACTTTGTGGTAAGCTAGAGAAGTGTTTGTGGGCCTCTTGCTGAGAGATTTATATCATCGATAGTCACAGGTGAGGTGCTAGAAGACTGGAGGTTGGCTAACGTGGTGCCACCTTTTAGGAAAGGTGGTAAGGACAAGCCAGGGAACTATAGACCAGTGAGCCTAAATTCGGTGGTAGCCAAGTTGTTGGATGGAATCCTGAGGGACAGGATGTACATGTATTTGGAAAGGCAAGGACTGACTAGGGATAGTAAATGTGGCTTTGTGCTTGTGAAAACATGCCTCTCAAACTTGATTGAGCTTTTTGAAGAAGTAAGAAAGAGGATTGATGAGGGCAGAGCCGTAGATGTGATCTATATGAACTTCAGTACGGTGTTTGACCAGGTTTCCCATGGGAGATTGGTTAGCAAAGTTAGATCTCACAGAATGCTGGGAGAACTAGCCATTTGGATACAGAACTGGCTCAAAGGTAGAAGACAGAGGGTGGTGGCAGAGGGTTGTTTTTCAGACTGGAGGCCTGTGACCAATGGAGTGCCACAAGGATCGGTGCTGGGTCCACTACTTTTTGTCATTTACATAAATGATTTGAATGCGAGCATGAGGTACAGTTAATGAGTTTACAGATGACACCAAAATTGGAGGTGTAGTGGACAGTGAAGAGGGTTACCTCAGATTACAACAAGATCTGGACCAGATGGGCCAATGGGCTGAGAAGTGGCAGATGGAGTTTAATTCAGATAAATGCGAGGTGCTGCATTTTGGGAAAGCAAATCTTAGCAGGACTTATACACCTTAATGGTAAGGTCCTAGGGAGTGTTGTTGAACAAAAAGACCTTGGAGTGCAGGTTCATAGCTCCTTTTGAAAGTGGAATCGCAGGTAGATAGGATAGTGAAGAAGACATTTGGTATGCTTTCCTTTTATTGGTTAGAGCATTGAGTACAGAAATTGGGAGGTCACATTGAGGCTGTATAGGACATTGGTTAGGCCGCTGTTGGAATATTGCGTGCAATTCTGGTCTCCTTCCTATCGGAAAGATGTTGTGAAGCTTGAAAGGGTTCAGAAAAGATTTAAGGATGTTGCCAGGGTTGGAGGATTTGAGCTATAGGGAAAGGCTGACCAGGCTGGGGCGGTTTTCCTTGGAGTATGAGGTTGAGGAGTGACCTTTTATAGAAGTTCGCAAAATTTGAGGGGCATGGATAGGATAAATAGACAAAGTCTTTTCCCTGGGGTCAGAGTCCAGAAGTAGAGGACATAGGTTTAGTGTGAGAGGGGAAAGATATATGAGACTAAGGGGTGGCGTTTTCAGAGGGTGGCACATGTATGGAATGAGCTGCCAGAGGAAGTGGTGGAGGCTGGTACAATTGCAACATTGAAGAGGCATTTGGATGGGTACATGAATGAGAAGGGTTTGGAGGGATATGGGCAGGATGCTGGCAGGTGGGACTAGATTGGGTTGGGATATCTGGTCAGCCTGGGTGGGTTGGACTGAAGAGTCTGTTTCCATTCTGTACATCTCTATGACTCTATAAATCTCTGGGACCTAATAATGTATCCTAGACATTGTGGGAAGCTAGGGAGAAATTGCCGGACTCCTAGCAGCTATGTTGGTATCAACTGTCATGGGTGCGGTGCCAGAAGACTGGAGGGTGGCTAACGTTGAGCCTTTTTATTGAAGAAAGGCTGCAAGGAGAAGCGTAGGAACTACTGACCAGTGTACCTCATGTCCATGGTGGATAAGTTATTGGGGATTTGGAGAGGCAAGGATTTCTGGGATAATAAGCATGCTTTTGGTGATGGGAAAATGTTGTCTTACCAACTTGAATTTTTTGAAGTGACCAAGAAGATAGATGAAGACAGAGCACTAGAAGTTGTCTGTTTGGAGATTATGTCCTTTGACAAGCTCCACTTGATTGGTTATTAAAGTTTGATCACATGAGATGCAAGGTGAACTAGCCAATTGGATACAAAGTTTGCTTGACTAGGAGAGGGGAACGGTAGTGTAGGGTTGTTTTTCTTTCAGACTGGAGACCTATGACCAACGGTGTTCCACCAGGATTGGTGCTGTGCACACTTCCGTTTATAAATTTGGGTGAGAACATAGAAAGCATAGTTAGTAAATTTGTGGGTGACACCCAAATTGGCAGAATAGTAGACAGTGATGAAGATTATCTAAGATTATAAAGGGATCTTAATCAATTGGGTCAGTGGAGAGAAGGATGGCAGATGAAGTTTAATTTGGATTAATGTAAGACAATGCATTTTGGTAAGATGAACAAGAGCAGGACTTGCACAGTGAATGTTAGTGTGCTAGAGAGTTGTCGAATAGTCCTCTGCTCGAGTATATAGTTCATTTGAAAGTGGCATCACAGGTGGGATGGTAAAGATGGTGTTTGGTTCACTTACCTCTATTGCTCAGACCATTTGAGTATAGTAGTTGGGATGTCATGTTATCATTGTAAAGGGTGTTGGTGAGGTCACTGAGTATTACGTACAGTTCTGGTCACCCTGCTATAGGAAATATATTGTTAAATTGGAGTGTTTAGAAAAGAATTACAGGAATGTTACACTGACTGGACGGTTTGAGCTCTGAGGGGCTGGGACTTTTTTCTCTGGAGTGTAGGAGACTGAGGTGTGATCTTTAGAGGTGTATAAAATCATTAAGGGGCATGGATAAGGCAGTTAGCAAAGGCCTTTTCCCTGGTTGGGGGCGTTCCAAACTAGGGGACATAATTTTAAGGTGAGAGGGCAAAGGTTTTAAATAAGACCTGAGGGGCAACTTTTTCAGTGGTTCATATCTGGAATAAACTATAGAGGAAGTAGTGGATGCAGGTGCAATTACAACATCCGAAAAGACATTTGCACAGGAACGTGAATTGGAAAGGTTTGGTGATATGGGCCAAAGGCAGGCAAATGAGAGTACTTTAGTTTGGGAAACTTGGTTGATATGGACAGGTTGAACTGAAGGTCTGTTTCTGTGCTGTATGACTGACTCTAAGTGACAATCAAAGTATTTACAGAGAACCTTGCACACCCTACCGTCATAATATTGTCATTAGAATCCTAATGTATAGGCCTGCACATATTGATACAAATACTATTTTTACTTGTTGCGATGTCCTTGATGAAGAAAGGGAGCATGTGATGTTGGGACAACAATAGAGAAAGGGAAAAACCTCACTTTTTTCTCCCTGGAGAAATATGACATAGATATGTTCACCACTCTTTTTGCGCACTCTTTTTTTCTCCCCCCCCCCCCCACCCCCCCAAAAAAAAGCAGGAGTTTTAATGGTAGGCAAATGATTTGCCCACTGAAATAGTGTTTTGGATCCAATAAATGGCTTGTACACTCTACATATGGGGAGATACACTTGGTTTAAAATACAACATTTCTTATGCATTCTACATTTGTTTTTCTATTATGGCAATTGATCCCATGCAAAATGGTTGCTATCTCAACCACATGCTGGAAGTTTTTAATAAAACTCCCATGCTGCTCATCTTCAATGAATTCCATGCTCCACTAATGGGGTGAATAACCGTTTACTTAAGACTCAATGCATTTCCTTCTGAATGTAAGCTTTTTTTTATTTAAAAACTAATGTTCTGTGTCACTAGTAGTTGAAGCAAATCATTTCACATATCCAACATATTTGGATAAACTTAATTAGGAATGTAAGAGTTTGTATGAAACAGAATTTAAATTTTGCTATCTCTGTTGTAATATTTAAATTTTGTTTCAGAGGCTAATTCTGCCCACATTGCTCTAGGAGACCGATTTTTCATGCAACTTCAACTTTGTTGTAATAGAACTTTTGCTAAAATTAGTTCAGTTACAACTGGCCTTCTTTTTTGGAAGGGTCTAAATAAATGCTATTTCGTTTTCTTATTTTATTCTGTAATGTCCTACTTTGCGGAGAAATTGTACTAAGAACTGTACAGGACATTTCAAAGTACTTTTCAATCCATTAAGCACTTTTAAGTGTCATCAGCATGTGTAGGAAATACTCAGCCAATGTATGTAGAGAAAGATCTTAAATATAAAAATGATCAATCTTGTTTTACATGAGATTAAAAACTAGCCTGGATGCCAAGAGAACTTTGTTCTTGGCAATATGCTACGATTTTTTTGCCCACCCAAGGGCAGACAAAAACTGCTTAATACCTCAACAGTCAGGGATGTATAGCCCAGAACAGACTCAGTGGTCCAACTCCACCATGCTGACCAGATATTCTAAATTTAATCTAGTCCCATTGGCCAGTGCTTGGCCCATATCTGTGTCTCTGTGCGTCTCTTTAAATGTTGTAATTGTTCCAGCCTCCACCACTTTCTTTGGCAGTTTATTCCATATACTCATCACCCTCTGCCTGAAAGTTGTCCCTCAGTCCCTTTTTTGAAAATTTTTCTTTCCCCTCTCCAGTTCTGGACTACCCCCAACCCAGGAAAAGACCTTTGTCTATTTACCCAAACATGCCCCTCATGATTTTTATAACCCTCTGTAAGGTTACCTCTCAGCTTCTGCTCCAGGGAAAACAGTCCCAGCCTATTCAGCCTCTCCTTCCAAACCCTTCAATCCAGGCAGCATCTTTTTTGTAAATCTTTTCTGAACCCTGTCAAATTCCACAATATCCTTCCAATAGCAGGGGAGACTAGAATTGCACCTACTAGTCCAAAAGTCCTGCACAGCCACAACATGACCTCCCAACTCCTATACTCTTTTCTCTTACCAATAAAGGCAAGCATACCAAAAACCGCCTTCACTAACCTATCTACTTGCAATTCCACTTTCTAGGAATTATGAACCTGCACTCCAAGGTATCTTTATTCAGTAACACTCCCCAAGACCTTACCATTAAGTGTATGAGTCCTTCGTTGATTTGCGTTTCCAAAATCAGCACCTCATTTATTTAAACTGAACTGTATCTGCTCCTCCTTGGTCCACTGGCCCATTTGATGAAGATCTTGGTGTACTCTGAAGTAACTTGTCTCTCCGTCCACAACCCCTCCAATTTGGTGTCATCTGCGAACTTATTAACTACGCTCCCTCTGTTCACGTCCAAATCACTTCTCTAAATGATTAAAAGCAGAGCACCCAGCACTGATCCTTGTGACCAGTGGTGTGCCACAAGCCTCCAACTTGAAAAACTACCCTCCTCCCACCATCTCCTGTTTTCTACCATCGAGCCAATTCTGTATCCAAATGGCTAGTTCTCCCTTACTGCAAAAAAAAACTCCAAGAGCTCAGCACTTCATTGCTGCAGTAAAGTGGCCACTTAATCTCGTGCTCCAGTCTCTAGAGTGCATTACTCGACATCAACCCACAACCCTGTCACTTAAAATTAGGTTATCAGTTAACCATGTTTGACATAGAAGTCTGACATCCCTATTCCAGCTTGACTCTTCTGGTATTTGAACTTTGGGGTTTGCAATTTTTTAATGTTATCTCTTTCAAAATCTGAAGCTTTTTCATTATGATCAGATCTTTTGTCAAAGAATTGTCCCAGCTCGCTCACCTTTCCTCTATAGATTCCTGATATCCAGAAACATCTTTGTGTTCTTTTATAACTTGCAGAGGTCTAAATTTCCTTAAGTTATAACTCTGTACCAAACTCTCAATGGGTCTAATCAACTTCTTCAATATCTATCTATGCATCTGTTTTCTGGAAATTATGACAAAACACCATATACTATGATGTATTAATTCTGTCAATTGCTCTTCATTTAGAATACTTTTTACAACATATTGTCACACTGATTTTGTGTAGCCGAAGGATGGAATGCTTTTTGTGTAGGGCCTTTGATAAATAAAAATGGAGCCTAAATCTTTTTCAGGCAGAAAGTGTTTTATGAAATGGTGAGATTTAATCCTGACAGATTGTACTTTGGCCTCACATTCATATTTTACCAAAGTTTATACACTTTTTTGTTAGGTAATTTCTGGGTTTTTATTTAAAAAGTGACACTAATGGCTTTGATTCTTGACCTGGGATTGAAATGTTGACCTGAAATGGATTCTCAGTTGTTTCTTCGGTGGGGGGAGCTGTTCCTAAGTGAAACCAATTTAATTGACACAATAGCTTGAAGATTACTTTAGAATTTACAGCTGAGTCATTTATAATAGTAGCATTTGACTGTTTTAACTTTAAAGTTAAAGCTGTGATTTTAAATTGTACAATTATCATAGTCGTATTTCCCAATTCATTGGGAACTAAAAGGAATGAAGTGGTAATCTTGAAACTTGATTGGTCAGCACTGTTTTAAGCAGCCTGCTTGCTTGTTGAGTCAGCAGCCCAGCTTAATAGAGCTCTTAGTTACTTTGAAACAAATTACATTCTGAAATGTTACTTTTCTTCCATCAGCTATGTCATCTTATCTGTTTGTCATAAAGTCTGAACTACCTGCTGCAATTGCTGGTTTCCTACACAACAGCTATAATGGGTAAGTATCAGTTGCACCGATCTTAATGTGTAGATTATTCAGGGGAACTGGATTAAATATACAGTTAAAGTAAATTTTATCTTGACTGGGGTGAGAACAAAAGTTGTGCTAAATTTTATTGTACTAGTTGCTATCCACTAGGCGCTAACAATTCAGTTATTCTAAAAACTCCAGTTTAATTGTTGAACTGTAACTTAACGGTCACTGAGTAATTTCAGGTTATACAGTGCTGACTATTTTCAAAACTTTTTAGAGGAATGGCATCTCAGTTTCTAGTACTACAATATAGTGTTGAATTCTGGAAGCTGTAGTGTTCCTTTTGGTCCTGCAACTAAATTGTTTACTTCGAAAGTGTAATTTTATTCACTAACTGTGAGGTCCTGCATTTGTTTACCATCTTCCATTTGTCAAGATGAACTTGTGTATTCCTACAGTGCTATTAGAGAAGGATTTAGACCCAACAATGAAGGAACAGTGATCGACTTTTCTAAATTGAGTTGGACTTTGAGGGGAGCCTGAAAGTGAGAGCATTCCCTTACCTGCACTGTTGAAAAACTTCTGTCGTGCATTACGTAGTTGGTGCATATTGGCTGAATTTGTAAGGTATGACGGTCATGTCCATCAAGCAGGCTGCTTTATTCCAAAACCTTGAGGTTCAACACCATTCTGAACAGTATTTATCCAGGCAAGCAGAGTATGTTCTATTGCATTCCTGGTTTTTACCTCATTGATGTTGGAGACACAGGAGTTGAGGTGAGTCACTTGCTGCAGAATATTGGTTTCTGAAAATTCTTGTGGCCAGAACTCGTTAGACTTAAGTCAATGGTGGCACCCAGAACTTAGATGTTGAGCCTGTGATGTGACTCGAGAAATTCCACAAATACATTCATGGGCTGAAACAATTGCAAACAGTTCCCTAGGCAGAGATCTTTCCTCTTCAGAGTTCACCATTCCATTCCACTAGGCATTAAACATAGCTGCCCAGCTGCATTTTTGTCTCCTGCTAAACCCCTCATCTCTGTAATTGTATTCTTTGTAAACTTGAGGGCTGAGTGACCATGACTTGGACCAAAGCTTGTTTGCTCATCAATTATTTGTTTAACATTGAACTAGCGTAATCAACATTGTCTTTAGAGTCAGAATCAGATGTGCAGCCTGGAAACGATCCTTTAGTCCAACTTGTCCATGCCTACCAGATATCCCAACCCAATCTAGTCCTACCTGCCAGCACCTAGCCCATATCCTTCCAATCCCTTCCTATTCATATATCCATCCAAATGCCTATTTTAAATGTTGCAATTGTACCAGCCTCCACCAATTCATCTGGCAGCTCTTTCCATCCACGTACCACCCTCTGCGTGAAATAGTTACACCTTGGGTCTCTTTTATATCTTCATCCCCTTGCCCTAAACCTATGCCCTCCAGTTCTGGACTTCCCACCCCAGGGAAAAGACTTTATCTACTTATCCTATCCATGTCCCTCATGATTTTATACACCTCTATTAAGGTCAGCCCTAGCCTATTCAACCTCCCCCAGTAGCTCCGATCCTCCAACCATGGAAACATCCTTGTAAGTCTTTTCTGAACCCTTTCAAGTTTCACAACATCTTTCTGATAGGAAGGAGACCAGAATTGCGCACACTATTCCAACAGTGGCCTAACCAATGTCCTATACAGCTGCAACATGACCTCCCAATCCTGTACTCCATTCTCTGACGAATAAAGGAAAGCATACCAATCCTTCTCTATCCTATC
Organism: Hemiscyllium ocellatum; assembly: GCF_020745735.1. Lineage (NCBI taxonomy): Eukaryota > Metazoa > Chordata > Chondrichthyes > Orectolobiformes > Hemiscylliidae > Hemiscyllium > Hemiscyllium ocellatum. The sequence continues at coordinate 87,620,841 of NC_083408.1, forward strand.
TACCTGTGACTCCACTTTCAAGGATCTATGAACCTGCACTTCATGGTCTCTTTGTTCAGCAACACTCCCTAGGACCTTACCATTCAGTGTATACATCCTGCTAAAATTTGCTTTCCCAAAATGCAACACCTCATTTATCTGAATTAAGCTCAATCTACCACTTCTCAGCCACTGATCAAGATCCTATTGTAATCTGAGGTAACCTTCTTCACGTCCACTGCACCTCCAATTTTGGTGTCATCTGCAAACTTATTAATTATACCTCTTATGCTTATATCCAAATCATTTATATAAATGATTAAAAGTAGTGGACCCAGCACCGATCCTTATGGCATTCGGCTGGTCACAGGCTTCCAGTCTGAAAAATAACCGTCCACCACTACCCCTTGTCGTCTTCCTTTTTGAGCCAGTTCTGTATCCAAATGGCTATGCCTCCTTGTATTCCATGAGATCTAACCTTGCTAACCAGTCTCCTTGTCGAACGCCTTACTGAAGTCCAAATCGATCATATCCACCACTCTGCCCTCCTCCATCCTCCCTGTTACTACTACAAAAACCTCAATCTAGCTTGTGAGGCACGATTTCCCATTTTTGTTTTTTTTTAAACTTAGAAACTGTCACCCTTCATTTCAAATTGTGGTTTGGCCCTTCCTGATCTATCTAGTCTTTCAATCATACTTCTTTCAATCTCATGAGATGAGAAGTTTCCTCAACAATTCTATCCTTGTAATTGGGGGTCAGTAGTTTAAATTGGTTCTCTGAAGAGGGAAATATTGCAATACAATTTATTGCTTATCTACTAAAACCGTTTGATTAGAAATACCACTTCATGTATCTGTAATTATAAATTTGAAACCCAGATGGTAATGCACAAAGATGTGTTGTAGTGTGGGTGGTTAAGTAACTAATATATTCTAATCAACATGTTGCACATCACTGGAACAGCTCATACTTGAATATGCATCTCCATACTTTGTAAGTGGCGGTCATAAAACATAGAATCCCTACAGTGTGAAAGGAGGCCATTCGGTCCATCGAGTCCACACTGACACTACCCCTCTGCCCCAACCCTGCATTTCTTGTGAATAATCCACCTAGCCTGCGTATCCACAATTTAGCATGGCCAATGCAGCCAAATAGCCCCTTCTTTTTTTGAACTGTGGGAGGAAACTGGAGCACCTGGAGGAAACTCTCTCAGACACAGGAAGAATGTGCAAACTCCACACAGTTGCCTGAGGCTCGAATCAAACCAGAGTCCCTGGTGCTCTGAGGCGGCAGTGCTAACCACGGAGTCACCATGCCACCCTAGCAGTGCTAGCCTTGGGTCTTTTCCATTGATTTAGGTACTTCTCATTTTGCTGTGGTCAGGAGCAAGTGGGTGAGTGAAGAAAGTGAGGATACAAAAGGTAGCAATGGAGGAACATCTTTAATGTGACCAGGGACAAGTGAGTGAGCAAAATGGGTGCAAGGAACCATTCAGCTGGGCATAGAGTAAAAACACAATACAGTTGTATAAGATGGTATAATTAAAGGGATAGATATGGTTTTCTACAGCTGATCACCTGAGCTGCAAAGACTATATTGCCAGCCTGATACCATACATAAACACCAACTTTATCATGGAACAGAGTCTGAGGTCTGAAAGGAAGGAACACATTGTTATGGAGCATGTGAGTACCAACAAATAGTTAAAACTAGGAAGCTAGTTCTGTTTGTGGGAAGTATGAGGAACTAGGGAGTAAAGTTTAAAAAGCAGAACCACCGATCCAGTATCTGGATACTATCTCAAGTAACAAGCAAATTGACACAGGATAAATGAGTTGAGCGCATTGGAGGGAGAAAATGGTTTTAATTAATGGGTATTTGGATTTGACCTACTGAGCCTTTATAATGGGCTGGAAAGAGTTTTAAATAGTATGGCCTGCAAGTAGGAGGGTAGATTTGGAAATTTTTAGAATGGGCAAGGCAATTGTGCAGGATAGCAATATGGATGATACTCCAGTTTGTACCATGGTTATGCTAGTAAATGTGAAAGTGGAAACGTAGCTTTTTATCTTCAGTTTGGTAAATTGTGACCAGTGGAGTGTTGCAAGTATCTATCTTGAAGTCTCAACTATTTTCAGTCTATTTATTATTATAATAATAATAATATATTACTTTCTGTCCCTTAATCCAAGTTTGCCAGCAATACAAGCCTAGGCATTGTGAACAGAACACACAGGCTTCAAATTGATGTGAATTTAAAAAAACAAATTTCCTTAATTCATGGTGTTATAGACCAGGCCAGATCTCCTCAAAACATTTCAAGAAAGTAGCCTAGACCCTACCTTTGCCAGTTTTTTTTTTAAGCAGGTGTAATGCAGATATTCCAGGTGGGATGCAGTTGGTTAAACAAGTTAGTTTTAGACAAAACAATTTATTTATTACATTATATTGACCGAAACACACAAGAGAACAGAATGTAGGATAACGTAACCTATCCAAAAACCCGACAGATCATCCCAACTTGATGCTGTTCCAAGTAGTCATACAGATGTACAGCATGAAAACAGACCCTTCAGTCCAACCCATCCGTGCCGACCAGATATCCCAACCCATTCTAGTCCACCTGCCAGCAGCCGGCCCATATCCCTCCAAACCCTTCCCACTCCTACCCATTCAAATGCCTCTTAAATTTTGCAATTGTACCAGCCGCCTCCACATCCTCTGGCAGCTCATTCCATACATGTACCACCCTCTGCATGAAAAAGTTGCTCCTTTGGTCTCTTTTATTTCTTTCCCCTCTCACCCTAAAACTATGCCCTCTAGTTCTGGACTCCCCAACCCCAGGGAAAAGACTTTGTCTATTTATCCTATCCATGCCCCTCATAATTTTGTAAACCTCCATAAGGTCACCCCTCCGCCTCTGACACTCCAGGGAAAACAGCCCCAGCTTGTTCAGCCTCTCCCTGTAGCTCAGATCCTCCAACCCTGGCAACATCCTTAAATCTTTTCTGAACCCTTTCAAGTTTCACAACATCATCTTTCCGATAGGAAGGAGACCAGAATTGCACACAATATTCCGACAGTGGCCTAACCAATGCCCTGTATAGCCACAACATGACCTCCCAACTTGTGTACTCCATACTCTGACCAATAAAGGAAAGCATACCAAACTCCGCCTTCACTATCCTATCTACCTGCGTCTCCACTTTCAAGGAGCTATGAGCCTGTGCTCCAAGGTTTCTTTGATCAGCAACGCTCACTAAGACCTTACCATAAAATCCTGCTAAGATTTACTTTCCCAAAATGCAGCACCTTGCATTTATCTGAATTAAACTCCATCTGTCACTTCTCAGCCCATTGGTCCATCTGGTCCAGATCCTGTGTAATCTGAGGTAACCCTCTTCACTGTCCACTACACCTCCAATTTTGGTGTCATCTGCACTTGCTAACTGTGCCTCTTATGCTTGCATACAAATCATTTATGTAAATGACAAAAATTGGAAGGCCCAGCACCGATCCTTGTGGCACTCCACTGGTCACAGGCCTTCAGTCTGAAAAACACCCCGCCACTAGTACTTGTAATGGACTCTGCAAGATGGCAGTGGTCCTGCAGAACTGCTGTGGACAGCTCTACCTATCAGCCAAGGCATGTTGTTTTTTTTTTGCCATCCCTAGCCAACTTATAAGGAGGAACTACTGGTTTAAAACCTTACAGAACACATTTGTTCATATTTTGGGAGTGGGAAAGATGCCAAAGGAGAGGGAGCAAGCAAACAGCACCAGGGAGCACACTGCCCTGCAGCACCAGACTCACCAGAGACCACATCAGCAGCCCCTCCTGAATCCCCTGGGGACATGACAGACTCACAGGAATTGGCAGCAGTGATGGAGAGACTCACCTTGAAGGTTGGGGCTGCAGTTGAGGAGATTCGTGCCTAGATCCAACCCAAGCATGAATGGGATGTCCAGGGCCTCTGGGAGCAGCTGGAGGAGGTGGACATTTGAACCAAAGTCTTGAAGTGGCAATGGAGTCCTCAACTGGTCGGATCCAGGTGCTGGAGTGAGAGGTGCGCACCTTACGAGACCAGGTCGACCTAAAATATTGAGGTCTGAGAATGAATCTTCCGGTTGTCGGGCTCCTGGAGGTTTAAAAAAAGTGGGCAGCCAGCCAGCTGCTTTGAACACTGGCTGCAGTTTCTGGACCTTCAAATCTAATCCAGATAGCTGCAGCTTGAAAGGGCCAGTCGGATTGCAGTGCATAGGTCTGGGCCAGTACAGTGCCCCACCTGCTCCTAGTGCACATGCCTTTGGATCCAACAGTGGACATGATGCCTAGTGGCCCCCCCAACTATTTCTTAACAGGCCAAGCGGGTGACTGACTTATGTGAGGAGTTAGGGCTGGTGGACATTGAGATGCCTTGATCCTACTGGGACTTCACTTTTGTTTTTCAAACCCATGTAAATGTCTCATGAAGATTGATCTCTTTCTGGATCCCTCAGCCCTTCTGGATTCAATTATGCGCTCTAAAATTGGGAACATAGCTATCTCTGATCACGTGGCATATTTGGAGGTTAAGGCCAAGAGTGAGGGGCTAGGTTTGCAGCACTGGCGTCTGGATCCTTTTCTCAAGAATTCCAAATTTGTGGAATAACTTTTTTGAAGGAGTTTCAAGAATTTTAACTCAGCACAGCTAGTAGTCCGTCTATGTAATGGGAGACCACTAAGGCCTTTGCTATATCCTATTTGGCTAACCAGAAACGACAGAAGGGGGAGCAGCAGCATCTACTTGAGGCAAAGTTGAAAGCTGCCAAGGTGGCACATTTTGTGCGGCCTTCGGTGACTAAGCTGCACCGAATCACGGCCCTCCGGGCTGCCTTGAACTCGATACTTACCGAAACTGCAAAGAAAGAACTTGCTTTTGCTAGACAAAGACTGTTCCCCTATGGGGATAGGCCAGGGAAGTATTTAGCATACCTGACTAGGAAAAAGCATGCCTCCCAATCCATTTCTGCAATCACAGTGCCAGAGTCCTTGCATACAATGCCAAAAAGGATTAATGAGGCTTTTTGGAGTTTTTGCTCTCCATTGTATGGAGACCTTTTTTTTACGAACCTGGACCTCCCGGGGTAACCTTGGAACAGGCCTCTTCACTTAATGCACCCTTGACCATTTAGGAAATACAATAGGCAGTTAGGCAACTTCAGAGTGGGTTCAGGCCCTGGCCCTGATGGTCTCCCGGGTGAGTTTTTATAAGGCAGTTAAAGGGATTCTGTTATGGTTGATGTTGGAGATGTACAATCACTCTTTTTTTTTGAATATGCATGAATGCTTACCACCATTTGAGAGAAGCAAATATTTCCTCAATACTTAAGGGAAAGGTTCCTGAGGATTGTGCCTCATAAAGGCCCGTCTCTTTATTAAATTCAGATTTTAAGATTCTAAGATTTTGGTGTTGAGATTGGAAAAGGTGTTGCCATATATTGTTAAAGAGGGCCATACAGGTTTTGTAAGGGGCTGCAGGTCTTCCAATAAAATTAGAAGGTTGCTGAATATGGTCCAAGCTTATCAGCAACGGTTGATTTCTTAAATGCAGAGAAAGCACTTGACTAGGTGGAATGGCCATCCCTTTTTTGTCTTGGTGGTTTGGGTTGGGTGGGGTCTTTGCTAGGTGGGTGGAGGTTTTATGCCATCACCAACGGGGTGAAGTCTGGGAACTTCAGGATTGGTAGGGGTGGTCATCCCAAGGCTACCTCCTTTCACCGTTGTTTACGTTGGTGATATAGCCACTGACAGAGGCCATTCATCAGAACATCTACATAACCGCTCTGGAAATGGGATAGAGGGTGCGCAAGGTTCCACTGTATGCAGATGTCCTGCTGTTTTTTTTTAATCAAACCTGATAACCTCCGTACCCCATCTCTTACGATGTAAGATCAACTTTGCAAAGTCGGCAGCTATGCCTTTTGGGGGACTTGAGGAAGTGCCAGAGATTGAAGGTGGCCCTAGGTTTCCCTTTAAGTGGTCACGAGTGGGGTTCCGATACCTAGGCATTTTAATTACCCCTAAGTTTGGTTATTTCTGACTCACTTGCTCGACAATGTTTGGTGGGATCCCCAGAGATGGGAGGTTCTTCCAAATTCATGGTTGGGCTGAATATCTCTTATTAAAATGAATGTTCTTCTTTGTTTGCTTTATCCCATACGTATGCTCCCTATAATGTTTCCCAGGTCAATGCTGTGGAAACTTATGGATTGGTTTGGTTTCTTTGTTTGGCATCATGGGTGGCCCCTCATCAAACTTGCTAAATTGCAGTTGCCTCAAGGAAGGGTGAAGCTGATTTCCCAGACATCAGGAGGTATCAACTGAGTACCCTGCTGTCCTTTGTCTGCAGCTGGGTAGGTAACGATCCGGGCTCAATATGGTTGGATGTCGATGCCTCCCAGGCAAAGTGCCCTCTTATTAACCTGTTGCTCATGGATAAGATGAGGACGGTTATGGACCATTGCCAGAACATTGATATGGTCGAGGCATGGAGGGCAGTGTGTCAGTGAGGGTTGCTTATCCAAGACTTAGCCACTCATTCTGATAGTTGGTATGCCAGGGTTCCGTCCAAGAGTGATGGACTCAAGGTTCAAACAATGGGCAGTAAGAGGAGTTTCTAGTTTGGGAGACTTGTTTGAGGGGGAGGTTATGATGGCTTTTGAGCAACTGAGCCACAAATGCGGGTTGTCCAGCAGAGACCTCTTTTCTGGTTTTTTTTTCCGTTTAGGGATTTCATCCAAAAGACTGAGCCCGATACAGAGACGTTGTTGCTAAATTCCACAACCTTTCGGTTAGTGCTTTCTATCACCTGCTGGGTGGCAGGATATTAACTGGTTATGTGCGCTCTGGGAGCAAGAGCTAGGATTGGAGAATGCACAAAAATCTCAATCTGTAATAGGGCATGCACTACGCAGTTAAGTTCTGCACAGGGTTCATCTGGCAAAGTTGTAAAAAGGGGCATCTTCAATGTGCCCCAAAGGTAAGATAAGTGTAGATACTCTTACCCATTGTTTCTGGATATGCCACAGGCTGTGTTTATTGTAGCGCTGTGGCATGAGAGAGAGAGTATTGAAGACCGAAGTTAAACTAGACTCCAATTCAATAGACCCAAGAGGAAAAATAATCCTCTTCAGACAGGCACGGGACGAAACTATTCAATACCCTTGCAAACTGTGCACAGATGAATTGGGTGTCTGAGAACCTGCTGGGATGGTGGAAATTATGGAGCACGTTCCCATGGACACTTTTTACAAACGTGGTGCATCACACAACAGACCATTTTTATAAGACATGCAGCCCTATTTGAGTTATTTGGATATAGATTTTTTTTCAGTTATCTTAACTTGGGTATTTGTTTAACCAGGACAGTTAGGTTTGTTGAGCCCTGGGCCCTGGATTGGTGAATTCCTGAGTTAATACGGGTATATGTATAAACTCTCCCATTCATTCGCTTGGACCCGTTGCTTTGAGTCCAGCAGCTTTTCCACTGCCTGATTTGCTTTCGGTGAATAACTAGACCAAACCAAATAAACGCTGAGCTGGGAGAAGTGGCCACTCCCCTTTCATAGTGCAAGTGTGTTTTTAAAATTTTGAAAGCCTTTTTTTTTCCTATGGCAGTATCTGTTAGCTATAATCAAATTGTCCTAAAATCCTTCAAACGTAGGCTTTTTGGAGTCGGAGTCTTCTATGGCCTCTTCTGGGCATGAAAGCCAATGACGCTAAGCATTGTTGAAGGAGCAGCGTCATCATAATGGGATGTATATTTATTGCTCATTCTGTTTACCTTACGAAGGTGCTGAAAATGTGTTGCTGGAAAAGCGCAGCAGGTCAGGCAGCATCCAAGGAGCAGGAGAGTCGATGTTTTGGGCATGAGCCCTTCTTCAGGAATGTCATGCCCGAAATGTCGACTCTCCTGCTCTTTGGATGCTGCCTGACCTGCTGCGCTTTTCCAGCAACACACTTACTTTCAGCTCTGATCTCCAGCATCTGCAGTCCTCACTTTCTCCTACTTTACGAAGATGATGAGCTTCTGCCCTGTGTACATTGCATGTCTGTCTTGACCAAATGCAAAGCTTGGGTCACCATCCTGGGACTGTTACACAGAAAGAACAATAATGTATCTCCAACTCAGGATGGTGAGTGGCTTAGAGGGGAAGTTGCTGTTGGTGTCTCTATCTGCTACTATTAACACTTTTTTTTTAGATGGTGGCTGTGGGTGTGATATTGGAAGCAACACAGTGAAGCCCACAAGATTGGTACCTGTGGTGATGGGATTGTCTGGTGTTAGACCCACTTAACATTGGTTGAGTAATTTGGAGTTTAGTAAGATGAAATGATCCTTATTTAAGCCTTCAAAGTTATGAAGGGGCTGAACGGAATAGATGTTTAAGCATTGTTTTCCCCTGGCTGGGAGGACTAAAACAAGAGTAAGTGACATATTATTTAAGACTGAGATGAAGAGAAATTTCACGCGAGCAATTGTGCATCCTTAGCATTCCTTACCTAAGAATATTGTGGATGTACAATTTATAGAATGCATTCCAGGTTGAGTTGAGACCTCTTTGGTCATTGAGGGAATTGAAACATGGGAGTGGATAGGAAAGTGGAATCGAAGCCCAGCTTAACTGTACTGAATGGTGGAACAGCCATGATAGTTAGTTTAGTCATCTCCTCACTTCTGGTATACTGATATCAGTGCTTCCGTAATTCCAGCTGATAAACCCAAAGCTCTGGAATTCTCTCCATTTCTCTGCCTTTCCATTTGCTTGACTCTTATGCAACTTTTTTAAAAAAAATCTAACTTAGGTTGGATGGCCAAAAGATTAAACAAACATACTTATGGTTTGGTGTCATTGATTTGTAAAGTCTCTGAAATGCCTTGCATTATTCTGTGATGTGAAAAACACAACATAAATTCAAGTTCTATGTCTCCAGCAGAGAAGGGGTCCCAATTTCATTTTCAGTTTTACCAGTATCTGACTCTCCTGAGTACAGTTTACACATTATTTTACAAATTCAATTTGGTATTGGTTCATACATGAATGTCAGTTGGGTTTGGAATCAAGTGATTCTTCAAACTGAGCATCAGGTGAGTTATTTAGACAGTATCCACTCCCCTTTCCATGCCTTGAAGTTTTCCTCTTCCTCTCTACAAGAATCTTGGAGGTCATTTCCTCTGCCCTGAAGCTTTTCATGTCGTGAAACAAACTCGGTACCACGGCCACATTTGCTTCCTCAGCGCCTGCCTCCGTAACCAACTCATCCCACATGGACTCTGCACCAACTTTAAACCAGCAGAGATCGGACCCGAACAGGACAAACAGTACAGACTACAGATTCAAAAACACCAGCAACAGTTCTCCTTCAAGATCCTCCACTCCACGCTCACAGCAATGCGCCGGCACCTAACCTCTCCACAGTCAGCCCTGCCTCAGCTGAGGGTCACACTCTCTCAGAATTGCAAAGGACCCACTGTGTTCTTCATCCTCAGAATTCATACTCTCAACAAACAGTATTTCAATTCCATCTCAAACATCAAAAACTAAGTACAACAAACTTTTATCTACCCACCTGTATAACCAGCGCTCCTCAAACATTCCAGAAGATTCCTCTGGCCTCTGAAACGATTCAGACGCCATTTTTCATATGGCTCATAGAGCTATTCTCCCCCCCCCAACACGCTGATTGATGTCACTTTCGCCCTCATCACAGCCACTTCCGCCCCTCACGATGCCTCATGCATCTCACGTGACATCACATCCGCCCCTCACCTCATCGCTGATGCCACACACTCAATGACTTCTGCCACCCCTACTGCCGTGATCGTCACCACTTCCGCCCCCACTCACCTGCATTCTGCTGGCATGCCCCCCACAGACCCCATTGTCACTATCTTCCCCTCTCCCCCCCCCCCCCCCCCCCCCCCCCCCCCCCCGAACCCCAAAGGGATCACTACCCCTGCTCATGACTCCACCCCTGTTTCCCCCCCCCCCCCCCCAACTATCGCACCCACTCCAGTTACTGGCTCCACTCCAACTCCACACCCACACCAGATCCCAGCTCCCAGCCCTGCCGAGTTTTCACCATCCCTCCAGACCTTCCCTCACTGAGGACGAATGATCAGTCCTCAACAAAGGACTCCCCTTCATCCCCCTCCATCCATGCATCAATGAATTTAATACACGCCATGACGTCGAACAATTCTTCCGTTGCCTCCGCCTCCGAGCTTACTTTCACAGTCAGGATTCCCGCCCACCTTCCGAGGACCCCTTCGCCCACCTCCAACACACTGCATCCACCTGGACACCCCTTGCTGACCTATTACCTGCCCTCGACCCCTTCATTTCCAACTGCCACTGGGACATTAACCGCCTCAACCTGTCTACCCCCCTCCCCCACTCCAAGCTCTCACCCTCTCAACGCGCAGCCCTCCAATCCCAACCTCACCATCAAGCCAGCGGATAAAGGCTCAGTGGTAGTCTGGCACACTGACCTCTACACCACTGAAGCCAAACGCCAACTTGACCATGACCCCACCCCCCCATCACCAAACCATCATCTCCCAGACCATACAGAACCTCATCACCTCAGGAGATCTCCCACCCACAGCTTCCAACTTCATAGTTCATGAACCCCGCACTGCCCGGTTCTACGTCCTTCCCAAGATCCACAAGCCTGACCACTCATTGCCGACCCATTGTCTCAGCATGCTCCTGCCCCACTGAACTCCTCTCTACCTACCTTGACACTGTCCTATTCCCCCCGCCCCAGTCCAGGAACTCCCCACATACATTTCGAGACACCACCCACACCCTCCACCTCCTCCAAGACTTCTGTTTCCCCGGCCCCCAGCGCCTCATCTTCACCATGGATATCCAATCCCTCTACACCTCTAACTGCCATGACCAGGGCCTCCAGGCCCTCCGTTTTTCCCTCTCCAGACGTCCCCAACATTACCCTTCCACTGACACACTCATTCATTTGGCTGAACTGGTCCTCACCCTTAACAATTTCTCCTTCGAATCCTCCCACTTCCTCCAGACCAAAGGGGTAGCCATGGGCACATGTATGGGCCCCAGCTATGCCTGTCTCTTTGGCTATGTAGAACAGTTGATCTTCCGTAATTACATCAGCACCATTCCCCACCTCTTCGTCCGCTACATTGATGACTGCATTGGCGCCACCTCGTGCTCCTGCGAGGAGGTTGAGCAATTCACCAACACATTCCACCCTGACCTTAAATTTACATGGACCATCTTTAACACCTCCCTCCCCTTCCTGGACACCTCCATCTCCATTAATGATGACCGACTTGACACTGACATTTTTTTACAAACCCACCGACTCCCACAGCTATCTGGATTACCCTCTTCCCACCCTACCTCTTGCAAAACTGCCATCCCATATTCCCAATTCCTCCGTCTTTGCCGTATCTGCTCCCAGGAGGACCAATTCCACCATAGAACACACCAGATGGCCTCCTCCTTTAGAGACTGCAATTTCTCTTCCCACGTGGTTAAAGATGCCCTCCAACACATCTCGTCCACATCCCGCACCTCCGCCCTCAGACCCCACCCCTCCAACCGTAACAAGGACAGAATGCCCCTAGAGCTCGCCTTCCACCCTACAAACCTTCGCATAAACCACATCATCCGCCGACATTTTTGCCACCTCCAAAAAGACCCCACCACCAGGGATATATTTCCCTCCTCACCCCTTTCCACCTTCTGCAAAGACCGTTCCCTCCATGGCTATTTGGTCACATCCACGCCCCCCTACAACCCACACTCCCATCCTGGCACTTTCCCCTGCCACTGCAGGAACTGTAAAACCTGTGCCCACACCTCCTCTCTCACCTCTATCCAAGGTCCTAAAGGAGCCTTCCACATCCATCAAAGCTTTACCTACACATCCACCAATATCATTTATTGTACCCGTTGCTCCTGATGCGGTCTCCTCTACATTGGGGAGACTGGGCGCCTCCTAGCAGAGCGCTTTAGGGAACTTCTCTGGGACACCTGCACCAATCAACCACACTGCCCCGTGGCCCAACATTTCAACTCTCCCTCCCATTCTGCCAAGGACATGGAGGTCCTGGCCCTCCTTCACCCTGCTCCCTCACCACCAGATGCCTGGAGGAAGAATGCCTCATCTTTCGCCTCGGAACATTTCAACCCCAGGGCACCAATGTGGACTTCAACAGTTTCCTCATTTCCCCTTCCCCCACCTCGTCCTAGTTCCTAACTTCCAGCTCAGCACTGTCCCCATGACTTGTCCGGACTTGCCCTCCCTGCCTGTCTCCTTTTCCACCTATCTACTCCACCCTCTCCTCCCTGATCTATCACCTTCATCTCCTCCCCCTCTCACCCATTGTACTCTATGCTACTTTCTCCCCACCCCCACCCTCCAAGCTTATCTCTCCACGCTTCAGGCTCACTGCCTTTATTCCTGATGAATGGCTTTCGCTGCATTTTGGATGCTGCCTGAACTGTTGTGCTCTTCCAGCACCACTAATCCAGAATCCTTTCCATTATTTGGCTGTCCAGTGTTTTGAGGGTTTGCTGATGGGGTTGTAATTGACCCGAAGAGATTTTTTTTTTTTGGGGACTGGACGTAATCAGAGTTCTCCGCTGTGACTCCAGCTGCCAATATGGTAATTCTACTGAAATAACTTGGTTCTGGATATGTCTTTAGTCTACAATAAGACACAACTTTTTTTTGGCAAAAGGCTTCACAAATGTGTGGAGGGCTTTTGATATGGAAAGAATCGAATTGCCTGAAGACTTGATTCCGGGTAACCCTGAGGAGACCAAGGTGGATCATTTGCTCAATACTTGTGGCCAAAGATTGCAAGCACTTGAGAGTTATCGTTTGCAAATCTTCATGCTCTCAATAAATTGTGGCATAATCTTGCAAGTTGTTGGATTTATGTTAACTTTTTTTTGGTGCTATTTGTTAAACTTTGATTTTTTTTTTATTCACACTTTAGGACTCCCTGGTATCTTAATGGACAGATTCTCCTTCTCATTACTGTTATCTTTGTTGTTCTGCCTCTTGCTCTTCTTCCTAAAATAGGTAATTGTTTTACTTTATTTTCTTTTAGTCCCTAATGCAGAATGTCATCGATAGCATACCATTTTTGATCTGTAGTTATTGCTGTTTTTAAAGTGCTTGCAATATTCTGCTCTGTTTTGGTCATGATTCACTTCAAATTTCTTTATTGCATTATGTTGCCAACATACTCTGTGCATTTTTTTTATTTTGAAAAAAACCAATGGGACCACAGCTAATTGAAAATACTTGTCTCTTAGGTAATTTGTTTGAAATTTACAATTCTAGGAAATATTTCTATATATCGAGTTTGGAGATGAAAATAATTCTAAGATGCAGCTTGGGAGCCCACTATTTTTGTATCTCTCAAGGTCCTAACATTATTCCCTATCAGATGTTTGTGATTTACACCAACCCAACAACAGGATTTTTGTCTTTTTCCAAATGCTGGGGGTCTTATTATGCAACATTATTCTACGTACATTAACATGTTTTACACATTTGAGTTCCTCACTCCCTTCAGTAACTTTAAAACTAAACTAACAATAAGCATTAAGTGGGGTAACAATACTTTAAAATAGTAGAATATTTTCCTTTATGGAAATTGAAACTGGTATTTTAAACAAAAATGAAGCCACAACTAGTTGCTTTTTAAAGCAAAAGAATATTACTACACCAAATTCAAAGCACATTAGTTAATTCTCTACTGAAGATATTTTGTTCTAAAACTACAGCAAATAATGAACAGTGTTTTTAGCTGAACTACATACTGCATCAAAAATTTCTGTATAGGTTGGGATTTCCTGGGTCTTCCACTAGCATCTGGCAAGGTGCTTTCTTTAAATCTCTCCCAACTGACCTATTGTAGATCTACGAATGACACATGCGCTTCTGGCATTTTACCCATAGCGATCACAAATCCCAATACCTTTTTATTCTAATGTTACTAATTCTGGAGTTTTGCATATGAACATTTGCTCTTGCTTCTTAGGTTTGATTTGTGTGCCAAGCTAAGAGTCCTTCAGTTAATGGGTTTTTAAAAACTTTCTTTTAGATGACAAACAGAATTTCAACTGAATCCTATTTGAAATGTCTCAGCTTCAAAGTTTGCGAGAAGATTTGTGGTTCGGGTGCTCGTTGTTGTGGTTGTGTTCGCCGAGCTGGGAATGTGTGTTGCAGACATTTCATCCCCTGTCTAGGTGACATCCTCAGTGCTTGGGAGCCTCCTGTGAAGCGCTTCTGTGATGTTTCCTCCGGCATTTGTAGTGGTTTGTATCTGCTGCTTCCGGAAGCGACAGATACAAACCACTATAAATGCCGGAGGAAACATCACAGAAGCACTTCACAGGAGGCTCCCAAGCACTGAGGATGTCACCTAGACAAGGGGTGAAATGTCTGCAACACACATTCCCAGCTCGGCGAACACAACCACAACAATGTGTCTCAGCTTTTCTTTTTGTTCTCTTATCCCGCTTCTGCCTTGTAAAAGTCTCTTGTGACTATTTAGTTGCATGTCATTTTGTTCGTGGCTAGGGAAAAAGGCTGAAGCACCAAAAATTGAGCCATTAATATCTTCTTTCTTGCACTTCATTTTCCTTTGTACTGCACAGTTTTCTCTATCATGGTTGCAAACTTTGAACCCAAACACACTCACCTCTGCAGTTTTGTATTGCCTGGAGATATTTGGCAACCTCTTCAAATTTCACATGAGCCATAGAGTTACAAAGATGTACAGCATGAAAACAGACCCTTCGGTCCAACCCGTCCATGCTGACCAGATATCCTAACCCAATCTAGTCCTGCCTGCCAGCACCCGGCCCATATCTCTCCAAACCCTTCCTATTCATATATCCATCCTAATGCTGCTCAGATGTCACAATTGTGCCAGCCTCCACCAAATTCTCTGGCAGCTCATTCCATACACGTACCACCCACTGTGTGGAAAAAGTTGCCCCTTAGGTCTATTTTATATCTTTCCCCTCTCACCCCTAAACCTCTAGTTCTGGACTGCCCAACCCGAGGGAAAAGACTTTGTCGAGTCCATGCCCCTCATGATTTTGCAAACCTCCTAGAAGGTCACCCCTCAACCTCCACTCCAGGGAAAACAGCCCCAGCCTGTTCAGCCTCTCCCAAATCCTCCAACATCCTTGTAATCGTGGCACAGTGGTTAGCACTGTTTCCTCAGTGCCAGAGACCCAGGTTCAATTCACGCCTCAGGCGACTGACCTGTGAAAACTCCACACGGACATTCTCCCTCTGTCTGTGTGGGTTTCCTCCGGGTGCTCCGGTTTCCTCCCACAGTCCAAAAATGTGCAGGTTAGATGATTTGGCCATGTTAAATTGCCTGTAGTGTTAGGGGCAGGGGTAAGTGTAGGGGAATGGGTCTGGGTGGGTTGCACTTCGGTGGGTCGGTGTGGACTTGTTGGGCCGAAGTAACTAAGTAATTTAATCTAATCTTAGTAATCCAAAATCTTTTCTGAACCCTTTCAAGTTTCACAACATCTTTCCGATAGGAAAGAGACCAGAATTGCACACAATATTCCAACAGTGGCCTAACCAATGTCCTGTACAGCCTCAACATGACCTCCCAACTCCTGTACTCCATACTCTGACCAGTAAAAGAAAGCATACCAAACGCTGCCTTCACTATCCTATCTACCTGCAACTCCACTTTCAAGGAGCAATGAGCCTGCACTCCAAGGTCTCTTTGTTCACAACACTCCCTGGGACTTTACCATTAAGTGTATAAGTCCTGCTAAGATTTGCTTTCCCAAAATGCAGCACCTCCCATTTATCTGAATTAAACTCCATCTGCCACTTCTCAGCCCATTGGCCCATCTAGTCCAGATCCTGTTGTAATCTGAAGTAACCTTCTTCACTGTCCACTACACCTCCAATTTTGGTGTCATCTGCAAACTTACTAACTGTACCTCTTATGCTCACATCCAAATCATTTATGTAAATGACAAAAAGTAGAGGACCTAGCACCGATCCTTGTGGCACTCCACTGGTCACAGGCCTCCAGTCTGCAAAACAGCCCTCTGTCACCACCCTCTGTCTTCTACCTTTGAGCCAGTTCTGTATCCAAATGTTTAGTTCTCCCTGTATTCCATGAGATCTAACCTTGCTAACCAGTCTCCCATGGGGAACCTTGTCGATTGCCTTACTGAATTCCATATAGATCACATCTACTGCTCTGCCCTCATCAATCCTCTGTTACTTCTTCAAAAAACTCAAGTTTGTGAGACATGATTTCCCATGCACAACACCATGTTGAATATCCCTAATCAGTCCTTGCCTTTCCAAATACATGTACATCCTGTCCCTCAGGATTCCCTCCAACAACTTGCCCACCACTGATGTCAGGCTCATTAGTCTGTAGTTCCCTGGCTTGTCCTTACCACCCTTCTTAAACAGTGGCACCATGTTAGCCAACCTCTAGTCTTCTGGCACCTCACCTATGACTATTAATATAAATATCTCAGCAAGAGGCCCAGCAATCATTTATCTAGCTTCCCACCGAGTTCTAGGTTACACCTGATCAGGTCCTGGGGATTTACCCACCTTTGTGTTTCAAAGTGCTTATCCAATTTTAGAAAGCTTCCAGGTGACCTTTTTAGAAGTTTATAAAGTCATGAAGGGCATGGATCAGGTAACTGGAAAGGTCTTTTTTTTTCCCCTGGTTTGGTGTATGCCAAAACTAGAAGGCATAGATTTAAGGTGAGAGAGAGAGATAAGACTTAAAAAGGGACCTAAAGAGGCAACCATGTCAAGTAGACAGTGGTAGGTATATGGAAGAAGCTGCTAGAGCAAGTGTTGGAGGAGAGTACAATGACAACATTTTAAAAGGCATCTGGATGGGTATATGAATAAGAAGGGTTTAGAAGGATATGGCCCAGATGCTGGCAAACGGGTCTCGATTAATTTGCGATATCTGGTCAGCATGGACAAATTCGACTGAAGGGTCTGTTTCTGTGCTGTATATCTGACTCTGACTATACATGAAAGTAGAACATTCCATATCATTTCGAACTCTGTGTTTAAAACTAATCTTGTCATCTTGCTCAACTATTTTACTGATTACCTCTAAATTAGTCTCTGTTAGGGATATCCCTCAAACTCAAAATAAACTAACTCTGCTCCAAATCCTTCCAGTTTCATTTGTTAATATGGCTGGCTAGGTGCTCAGCTGAAAGGATGCCATAATTGAGTGCCAGTTGTGAGCTCCCATCTTAGACTAAGCAAAAGTCATAAAACTTCTATGAAAATAGAAACGTGTATATTTTGAGAACTTTTTTTCTACCATCCTTCCCAAATGACATCTTTTCTATTTCGGAGGGCTGCAAATTTGCCAATGCCAGTTGATGTTTTCTGCCCATGTTTTTGCATTCTGTTTTACTGGTTTTTTTTGTAGGAGTTGGAATATATGTAAAACTGCTCATTCTTGAGGTTGACCATGACTCTGTAGACCATTATTCCTTCCTTGTAAATTATCAAATGTTTTTATCCTTGCCAGCACAGCTTGTATTTGGGATTACCTAATACTTGATGTCACTTTGTTTTCAGAATTTCTTGGTTATACAAGTGGTTTGTCCATCTTATTCATGGTCTACTTTACCATTGTGGTGAGTGAAATTTCCTGTTTGCCTTTTTTAAATCAGTTAAACTGGTCATTTTTCAGGATATTTGGTCAACAGAAGACTAATATACCAATGTAAATCCCATCATTTTACGTTTTCAGATTCAGTACCTACGTGACCGCCAATGGGCAGTATTTTGGTCAATATTAAACTAAGACTTGGATTGTTCTACGCACTATAGACTGTTTTTGGACTTTCCCTTATTTCCTGACCAGTTAATTTCCTGTTCTCAGTTGTACCCCTTTTTAAAAAGAGAACCAAGATCAAGCAAAAGAGCTTGAATGTTTTTCAATTTTCAGCATTGATTTATTCTTCGGGAGCAGATGTTCCTTATCGCACTGCAGTTGGCATTGATGGGAAAAATGAAGATAATATGCTGAAAATGATGTTTGCTCAACTTTGCTTTTTTTTGGAAGTTGCGTAATTAATAGTTTGTTCTATAATTGCTTGAGAACAACCTCAGCCCAGACTAGATGAGAAGCTAGATGTGAAGGGAAATAGTGAGAAAATTGACCTTGAACCTTTTTATAATGTGCTGTGGAAGGATACTGCGTCACAGCAGCAATCTACTGCCAGTGATCTGCCTTAGGATATTCCTGCCTACTGACCTGCCACTATCAATAGCTGGGAAATTGTAACCAGAAAAAATTGTTCTAACCATGTAATGCACAAAGATATGGAAAATTTGGCGCAACTGTCATTTTTATTGGACGTTTTCATTTAATTGCCTGCTACAGCTGTTATATATTTGTCAAGTGTCACACATTCTACTGGAATTAATGATAACGAAACATTACTATAAAATATGTACCATGACTCTACTTAACCTGAGACAGATCCACTGTCCAGATGCACAGACTATTCCTTGCCATCATAGTACAACATAATTATGAAAAATTTAGCACCATAATAGAGCAGTTTTTAAAGCTTGTTCACTACTTCACTTTGGAAGAAATACTTGAATAGTCTTAGAACCAAGCATGCAGATGGCTGATTGTCTCTGTCTCTAATGATCCAATTAAAAAATTACAATAAAAAGGTAGATCATTTACCCATTTGTGCCTATGCTGGTCATACTCAACTACATTTATCTATTCTAGTCTTATTTTCTTCTCTGGTACTAATCCTTCTGTTTTTCCCATTTTAAGTATTCACTTTTGTTGCTATGATGCTGTCTCTACATTAATGACTAAAGCGTTTTGTTAATCCTCTTTAACAAGTTTTAAATTCTTGCATTCTTTTATAGAAATGTCTGTGCTTCCACATCAGTTCACTACAAAAACATTTGTCACTTTAATATTTGGTAGAATTTTAATGTTTTTAGGACCTCTTCTTTCAATTCACCCTCTCCAAAAATATGCTTGGAATTGACAAGCCCATTCCTAATGTTTCAGTTAGGTTACCATCATTAGAGTTGTAGCCAAAGAGCACAAAGTACTTTTTGGCCCAACTTGTCCATGCTGACCAGGTTTCCTAAACTGAACTATCCCCATTTTTTTTTCGTGTTTGGCTCATATGTTCTAAAACCTTCATATCCATGCACCTGTCCAAATGTCTTTTAAATATTTATAATTGTGCTTGCCTCTACCACTCC
The DNA here is from genome assembly GCF_020745735.1 of Hemiscyllium ocellatum. Lineage (NCBI taxonomy): Eukaryota > Metazoa > Chordata > Chondrichthyes > Orectolobiformes > Hemiscylliidae > Hemiscyllium > Hemiscyllium ocellatum. The sequence goes on from NC_083408.1 coordinate 87,640,153, forward strand.
TCTGGCATCTCTTTATATGCAGACCAGTTATATTTCCTCAAACTTGAACAAAAAATGATCGCATTTCAAAACAACTTGTAGGGTGCTATTTTAAGTACCTCCATGGTGGCTCAGTGGTTAGCATTGCTGCCTCAGCGCCAGGGACCCGGGTCCGATTCCAGCCTCTTGCGACTGTGTAACTCCACACAGACCACAGACATTCTCCCCGTGACTGTATAAACTTCTACCGGGTGTTCCGCTTTCCTCCCACAATCCAAAGACGTGCAGGTCAGGTGAATTGTCCATGCTAAATTGCCCGCAGTGTTGTGTGCATTAGTCAGGGGTAAATGTAGGGGAATGGGTGGGTGGGTTATTCTTCGGAGGGCCTGTTTCCATGCTGTAGGAAATCTAATATAATATAGTAATATAATCCGAATCGGGTCTGAGTTCAAGCTTCCAACAAAAGCACAGTGATAATTGAGTATTTTTTAAAAATTCTCCAGGCTGCTTTACATGCCACTTTGTTGTTAGAAGCAAAACCCTCGGAAAATGATAAATTCCTTGCAGGGAAAGGAGAAATATTTAAGTTGGATAAATGTTTTTATCTATACAAATGTAATAAACCAGAAATTTGAATGCACTTTTTCCTGGGACTCTTATCATATACGCTCTTTGTAAATTAAAATCGCAATCTGTTAATTATTGATTTTTGTTTTAAATTTTGGTGATTTGCTGTTTTGATTTGTCAGAAATTGACTATACTTGTGCTTACAAGTCATTTATGAACATGCAGTTTGCTCTAAACATATGAAGCTTTCATCTTAACTGGAAGCTGTAGATATCTAGCCCCTTGTCTCGCATGATCTTTCTTTTAATAGAAAAAAAAATGGGTGAACTTTAAAATGGGTAACTTGGGTGAAAGCTATGGAAAATTTGAATTATGGTACAAGTTTGAAATTTTTTTTTGTTTTTCCTTCACTTAATGCAGTAATATGCATGTATGTGCTATAGTGTTAGTGACAATTAAACCATTTCTATAGCCTTATCTCTGCACCATACCATTTTCTCTTGCTTCACATACCCCTCTTTCCCTGTACAATGCTTTCTTAATCATTTATTGCAGTCAAGTCAAAAACTTCTGCAATTTTAGAAACTTCTGCAACATAGGCTACTACAAAAGCTATGCCTATCGCGACCTCTTAAATGCCAATATTTGTTATGATTCTGTATCCCATTATTTGCATTTGGGTGTTTTTAAATTAACATGAACTGACTTCTGCAGGTTGTGGTTAAAAAATGGTTCGTTCCTTGCCCGCTGTTTAATGGCACTGTGAATTACTTTCAGGTAAGACACCTTTGATATTGCTGTGATGGTTAAGGAGATTAGAATGATTTCTTGCTGTTTGTTTAATATGAGGCCCTACTTAATGTTATGTTGAAGAAATGAGCACTCACTCATAACTAAGTTTAATTTGATCAGACATGGTATTGCTTTAACTGTGGAAGCAGATTTAATTGAAAAGTAAACAGACTTGAATGAAAACAAATTGCAGTATAAGGGAGGGAGTGAGGAAGGGATAGGATTAATTGGACACCTCTTTCAAAGCATGGGCATGAGTGCAATCAAATGGCTTCCTTCAGTTCTGTTATTGTGATAATTATCACTGATTCCAGGCCTTAACTGCCACACTTACTCTGTTTTGAGGCTGAAGTATCATCTAAATGGATTACATAAAGGAAGGTTTTAATAAACCAGTACAGGAGTTCAAGGATTAAAATTGTCATTGATAATTCAGAGTTTGTTTTCCGCAATGCTCTATCTTAAGTGCAAGACAAAATAAAAACGTATTAAGATGTTTAAGAGAAGAAAACAACATTTTGTACTCTGAAAGAAGAGTGCTCATTGAATGTATTCTGGTGGAGGCACTTTTCTCTCAGAATTCAGTGAGGATATTTTTCAAGTCCTGGGTTTGGTGTGATCCTATGGTGATATCCTCTATTTGGGCATACGTAATATTGTTAAAACTGAACTTGACTGCATAAGTTAGTTTATTAGTGTGATTCCTTATTCACAGAAATGTTGGAAAGTTTATATTGCCATGATGCAGCAATATAGATGTCTGATTTCCTTTTGTACATTAGTGAACAGACCAGCAATGTTAAATGATGATCTGCATACTGTTTTGCTATTAATATGCAATTCCTGTATGGCTTTCACAAATTAATGAATCCATCAACCGATAAGTAGAAACTTTGCACTGATTTAGTTGTAGCAATTTACTAAACTGTTTGACTGGTTTGTTATCTGGACAAGTCATGATAGGTATAAAGCAAAATCACTTGAATTGGGCAGCCTGTATATGCCTTTGCATAATGTGCCATGAAAATGAATGGGGAGAAGGGTGGTTGCCTTGTAGTGTCCTTGGAGGCTATTGAGGCACAAGGAATCTCTAGTTTCATGTTATGTTCTCAAGTGGCTCTAGATTTTTTTCCACGTATGGGACAAAGGCCTGAAACAATATATTTAAGAATCCCATTTTTAAAGAACTTTAAATTTGTTTTATTTTTGCTGTTCTATTTTTAAAATGTTAATATTAGAAATGAATACTTTCCATTTCCAACTTCACCTAGCATTGACATCACTTTTTAATCAGTCAGTGTATTTCTGTTTTTAGTTAACTGCCTTCTAATCTGCCTCATTAACTGTCTTGCGTCAGTGTAATACTTGTTTAAATTTCTGCCACTAGGTTATCCAGTTGCCTCAGATTGTGGATTGAGTAATTAGTACTGAACTCTCTCATTCATTGTCCAAACTTTTCACTTAAGGTCCCAAATTTGGTTAGTTTGAGACCCATGTTACTGCTGGAGAAACTTGACATGTATGGCAGCATCTGTCGAAGAAAACCTGAGTTCATGATTTAAGTCCAGTGTGACTCTTCCTTGAACTTACAGGTTAAGATTATTTTCACATGAAGCAATTTCAGTGTATGAAAGCTTTGAATGGAATATGTTAATGTCATGAACAGTACCTACTTCAATGGAATTGCAAACATGCTACCTTTAAACACCGATAAATAGAATTGTTGCAGTTTTCAACTGTTTTAATTGCTTTCTGGAATGTCCAGCAGTGAAATTTCTCCATTCCCTAAATAGCTACTAGATTCCGTCCCCAGGCTTGCTCCTAATCTACTTTCTCATGACATTAGATGAGGATATGTGGATATCAAACTTTTTCATGGTTATCCTAATCTTGCACATCAAGATGGTTGTTGTTTTTTTATTATTCGTATCCAAGTACATAGCACTCTTCTCTTCTTTCTTCCCCACCCCCCCAGTGTGAATTATTTCTTGGTATGTGGGGGATGGAGGAGATATATATATTTATGGTGATTTCAAGTATGTGCGCAAGATAACCATTGTACACTGTATACCAGCATGAAAAATTAGACATCGGATTATTTTAAGGGTCTTGTTAGACTGTAAAATTTTTTTTTCTTTTTCTTGTTTAGAACTTTAGTTCTGATGAATGTAAACCAAAGCTTCTACAAATTTCATCCAAGGTTTGTACTCTAGTTACTTGGTCTGCAAGAACAGTTTGTTTGTATTCTCATCATACAATTTATAATCAATTAACTTTCCAAGAAAGGTTGTAATTTTAACTATCTGGCAGTTCTGTGTTGCTGAACATTAAATGTGAGTCTAGTGCTTTAATCACTTGCGATATGTAATTTGCATATGGGATCCAATTTTAATTTTGCTGTTTTCTTTTTAAACTAAGCCATTGTTTTATAGGTGCAGGTAACCTTTTAAAATCTGAACTAAAAGGCAAGAAGCAATTTCCTGTGAATGAATGTGCCTGTTTATTAACCCCTAGTAGACATATTCACTTAACATCATGCCCTTCATGTTATGGCATGAAATATCTGAACTAGGCTTTCTGAAAAGGAATGGTAACTTGTACTGTGGGGCCCCTCTTAAAATCATTGTATCCTGAATAACAAAACTGCTGTCAGCACTTTATGCTTCAGCACAAATGGTATGGTTGATCCCAGTTAACATCAGGCTCACATGAGGGTTCCTTATTGCCACACTCAGTTAAGTGCTGCCTAAATGTTAAAGGTAGTCACTTGTGACCTGCCTCTTGAATTCAATGCTTTGTCCTTGCTTGAGTTAAATTTTGATGTCAGTAGTCCTGACAAAAACCAAACACACTTAGTGAACATGTTATTGCTGAGCACGTATCACTTGATAAAGCTGTTATTGATAACTCTGATCACTTTAAATCATTGTCATGCACATTAAGTCCAATTTTATCCATAAATGTATTTTAACATTGCAATTTTTCTTCATCCCATAGAGTGCATATGCAATTCCAACAATGGCATTTTCATTTCTCTGCCATACATCAGTGTTGCCAATTTACTGTGAACTCAAAAGGTATGTCATGCAGAGAGTCTAAGTTTTGCAAACATCATTCTTGAGTATCCAATTGACTATGCATCACTTTTCAACTTGGGAAGCAGTCTAAAATTCTGACCTTTTTAGATTGATTTGATACTAATTTCAACAATGTTCAGTCATGAAGTGTTCAAAGGCTTAAATTAATTATGCTGAATATCCAATCCTGCTCTTTCACAACTTCAGTGATTTCACACATCCCAGTTTCTCTACTGAAGAAAAGTAAGCAATTAGATAATTTACTCATGTTTGCTAGTCAGTTTGTGAAAGGTGTATTGGAACTCCAGAATAAATTATTGAAGTCTGCTGACTTGAGTCATTTGATGCTGTGATAGTGGCAAGATAAAACACAGCCTTACCCAGAAGTACTTAGTGCTGGATAACCAAGAATCATTTTCATTCCCAAATTCATGCCATTAGTAAGCATAAACATACAAGTGTAATTTTCTTCAATATTTTAGCTTGTATATGCAAATTTAACACTTCTAATTGAGAGCTTTGCGAACCTGGTTTCTGACATAAGTGAGTATTCTGTGCATCTTGCAACCAAACACGTGTAACAATAATGTTTGAATTTCTTTTGAACAGGCCTTCAAAGAGCAGGATGCAAAAAGCGGTTAACATAGGAATGATTCTGAGTTTTTCGATCTACATGCTTTCTGCCTTGTTCGGCTACCTGACGTTTTATGGTTTGTGGTGTATTAACTATAATATTTTGAAAGTTGTTTCTGTAGTGCTTCCAAAACTCTAAGATTTTTTTTTCTTCTTTCAGCCAATGTGAACTCTCAGTTGCTGCATAGTTACAGCCAGTATCTGCCACGGGACCACATTATTATGTCAGTTAGAATATGCATACTCTTCTCTGTGCTTCTGACAGTGCCTCTAATCCATTTTCCAGTGAGTTTTGACAAAGATGTGGTTTTTTGTGTGTACTTTACCATTTTGTTTTCATTTTAATTTTGGCTCAAGACTGTTCAGTCGATCAAACTTGACTTTAAAACTATAATATTCATCATTCCATAGTCTTTGTTAGTAGCTTTGTCATACTCTTTATCCTAAATGCATGGCATTTAATGGGATATCCTTGCACCTCTGCTTTATTCATTTGATCCTTATCATTAGACAAATTGAACACTGGTCCCTGAACTAACAGCAGTGTCCTTTTGTCAGTCATATTCTTAATTTTGTGCACCAAAATAAAGTAAAAGCAACCTGAGACTTGTTGTGCAGATCAAATCATTAAAACAAAAAACAAAGTTGCTCTGATGGTATTTAGGTTTGTAGTTCCTGGAAGTGTTGTTGTTCTTGTGCTGTGGTAGGAGAGATGTAAGAGATTTTAGTTAACTTGGAAATTTACAATTTGTGCAAACAACCTATTAGTCATTACAGAGGGAAATCTACCTCATGCTGTGCTTGAACAGTTTGAGTATCAATCTATTGTAGTGAGAAGAGGCCCAAATAATAAATGTCATGCCTCTGGAAAGGTAGCTTTGAGAAAAGTGGAAATAAAAACAGGATTTGTATCTTTGCACAGTATTTTAAACTCAATGGAAGGTCAACAAAGTTTTTTTAGAATGATAAACATCTTGAGAATAGCATCTAATTTGTAATTTAATAATGCAAATGTACCTTTCAAAATAAGGCATGGCTTTTTTCTCCAATACTAAAAAGTTATGTAATTGAAGTTTTTCATCTTGCAATCAAGACATGAGCAAGAATTACAATGTAAACAAAAGCAATTTGTAGGAGTAGAGAATGTGGGTTAGTTGACAAGTGGATTCTGTTTCGGTGTATCACCATGAAGAATACACTAGTTAGATTATAACTGCCTTTGGAAAATGAGCCAAAAGGTGGCTGTCACCGATTTTTATTACTTTGAAATAGGTTCATTGCGTGTACATCTTCTGTCGGCGAAGAACAGTCTTGTACGTTAATGAAGCTTTACACATGTGTCCAGATTGAATGCCCAACTAGCGATCTTTTTTAAATTGTTCACTGTATAATTCGTAGCACAGGAATTCAGTTAGATTATTTAACAAATATTGTCCATTTGCAGAAAATCATCTAATGTTGAGCACTTGCATTTTGCAAGTACAGGCTGGGTGAGTAAAGTCAGTACCTTGCCTGTTCAGAAAAGTTAGGGAATGTTTTTTAAAAATCTACAAGTCTTTTTGGGATGTACAACCTACATGTCTACTCCAATATCCAGGATCATTATCAGCACTGAAAGTCACATACCACATTATTTATCAGTGTGACAGACATATTTTTGGCTTTTCTGATGCCATCCTATTAGTAATAAATAATGTATTACTTCAAATGGTAGCAATGTGGAACAGCTAGCTTTGCCTGTTGCATAAACATTTTGAGGTACCTTGCTCGTGCAGCTAATCTGAGGTAGGGCTGGGCACTATTTGAAATGGCAGATTTAGGCCCATTCATGAGTTTGCCCAATTTATCTATACAGGAAACAATCTGATCAGGATGGTCATTATCTTACAAGGAAAGTTTTTTGATCCACCCTATTTGAGCATGTACTGTGAGCAAATATCCTGTTCATAATGTTGCCAATAAAACTAATCTTGTATTTGGAACTGTCCAAATCCCAATACCTGTTGCCCAGTATAGGTAAGTTTGCAGTAGTTAAAATCTACCAGAGTGTTTTCAACTCTCCCTTCAAGGGATGGGAGCTCAGTTAACTGCTCCAATACAAGGCTAAATTTGAGTGCTATGTTTGTATTTATATTTAAGAATTTGCTTACATGCCTCAATGGGATTCAAACTGCAAATATTCCAATTACTTAAAGTACACAAGGATTTGGAGGCTAGGAGTCATCCCACCAAAGGAATGTTCCTCATGGATCCCAGCAAAGACTATTGAGATCTGGCCACAAGGGGATTCCATGATTTTTGCCATCTATTTGGGAATGTGTGATGTCTCTAAATTTAAATGTACAAGTTAGTTCATCAATTCAATTATTATTACTGATTGAAACATTTGATCCAGATGGGAGAAAAGGTGAGGATTGCAGATGCTGGAGATCAGAGTCGAAGAGTATGGTGCTGGAAAAGCACAGCTGGTCAGGCAGCATCTGAGGGGCTGGAGAGTCTACACTTCGACTCCCCTGCTCCTCAGATGCTGCCTGACCAGCTGTGCTTTTCCAGCACCATTACTCTTCGACTCTGATCTCCAGCATCTGCAATCCTCACCTTTTCTTCCATCTGAAGTGAAATTTAATGTAGTAGTGAAGGTTGTTCTACTGAAGCGGAATCTGTATGGGTTGAGCGTAGAGGAGCAATTCCTGAAGTATGTACAGAATTTTTTTTTAAATCAATATTGAGGAGCTGACCAGGAAACTGGCCATCATAGACTGGGCATTGTAATCTAAATAAAAAACTACAAAGGTAAACAGTGCATTCTGACTATGAACTTGTGTACGAGCAATTGTGATATTATGAGCCGTGCTTTCACGTTTTAGTTTTCAGCAAGACTGTCAGGTGCTGAGCCACAAAGCCAATAGAAATGAATTGGACCTAGTAAGGATGGTTTACATTTGATATAGTCATGTCTGTTCACGTATGTGCCTTTTGTCAGGTTTACAGATCTGTATGTTCAGGTTAGTCTTGAGGCCTTCAACATTGCCATGTTGTACATGAAAATTTGATAGGATGCTAGGTATATCTGTGCTAGATCACTTAAGTGCACTTTAAAGGATTTAGCATCGTCTAGTGGTTTGTAGTATGATAGCTGAGAGCAAAGCTCAAACTGGGCAAATTCCACTTCCCACTGTTTGTGGGATAGAAGTGCACCAAAATTGGCAAAGTTAATTGGATTTGTGTAATGCCACTTTAAGATTGGTCTTATCAGAAACTATACTGAGAAATGAAGGTAGATCATTTATTTTTGCTCTATTGTGAAAACTCTCAAATGGGCCCAAGGCCACCCCTTCAGTCCTGAAAAGTGCCTTCCTGTGATTATCATGGAATTGTGAGGTTTCTCACAGGGTTGCCCCTAACAGGATGGTGCTGTCCACCCAAAGGGTGTTCTGTCGGTCTCTGAATAATGCGGTATGTGAATTTCCATACTGGAGTGACGCTAGCTATATAAAGGTTCTTGCAAAGACTGGCAGATTGTATTGAATGGTATTTTTCTTTTGGGCTGTTCACAAGCAATAAGGTACTACCAGTATCCAGCCAGCCTTCGCTTGCAAAACTCCAAGCAACATCCAGCATTTTAAATGATGGATTGGACAATGTGATTTGGACTGTTTGTTATCCTGAATGTTCTAAGCATTATACTACAACCAATTTAAGAATGAGTAGTGGCTTATAGTTAAATGCATTGCCTACTGAAGCTATATATTGATAAATGGACCTCCATTCTTTCAGACAAAACATATACGACCATTGTCTATTTCAATTCAGCAAAATAGGTGCAGCCACCCTCTAGTAATGCTTCAACTAAAGGGATCACCCAATCAATCAATTTATCTGGTTTAAATTTTAAGCAAAACTTGGTTATTAAGTTGTGGTCATCTAGCTGCATTTTCCATAGCAATGCCTTCTACCAGAATTTAGTTATCAACCAGTCAAAATGCACTACTCTCAGATAATATAAAATGTTTTCCCCTTTGTCTTGTACTCATCAGGACATGTGCAGGAATATAACAATCATTGACAAAATTTCTTTTTTTACATTACTACTATTTCTGTACTGTCAAATGATTAATTGATATTGTATTGATCATGCATTATATAAATTTCTTTTGTATTGAAGCAATGACCAAACGATCTAAGCTATAAAAGGATCAGGACGTTCACCTGAAGTAAGAATAGAAATATCTGATGACTAATCAGTCATGGCTTGAGATTTAGTTTTAATGTAATATCTGTTTTTAAATGCAGCTATAACAGTATTAATTGTAAGGTTTACTATAAATGTGGTTTTCTGCAGAGCTTGGAAATATGTATTAAATTTGAAAGAAAATATTTTCAAATTGGTTTGATTTTGAAATGTTTTATTAGTCTTGTATAATGAAACCATCTTTTATATTTGGTGTTTTGAGCTCCACCACCAAGGAGCACTTAATACTTCAATGACCCCGTTTTAACATTTGGCTTGTGTCAGATTCTAAGAGCATATCCTTATCATTGATACACTTTTTTTTTTCTGCAGGCAAGGAAATCTTTTATGCTGCTATTTTGTTCAAGCTGCCCCTTCTCATGGTTGTGTCATATACTTGTCACACTTGTTATTCAGACAGTGATTGTGTTATTGGCAATCTATGTGCCAAATATACAAAATATCTTCGGTGTAGTTGGTAAGTTGTTTTATTATTTTGATCTTTAATCAAGCTGAAAGTAAATTACAAACACTATACAAGTAGAATCTGGGAAAAATATAAACAATTTAGCATTTCTAGCCTCCTAAATAAATAAAGTATGAATTGTAACATGGCAGTAAAAAGCTTTGGAACACTTGTGATTTTAAGTGTAAATGATGAATGTCAGGGACATTGTAGTATAAGTAAGAATCGTTTTAAGACTTGCATTAATCTGGCCTATGCTTTCATCTCCCCCTAATTATAAGCAATTCGTGAAGGATGAGGCATTGGATTAACGACCAGAAAGGCTAAAGAGTACATTTCCTAGTTAAATGAACACTGAAGTTTCTATTTGTGTTCCAGTGTCGAGCATTATCCTTCTGATTTCATATTTTAAAGCTGCCATAAGGTAGTTTAGTGTTGGAAAAAGAAATCTGAACTTGCTTTCTCATTCCTTCACCACCCCCCAGCCCACTCCATCTAAGTAAGCTTTGTCAATAATTATGAATCTGGGTCCCTAGTTAGTGACCTTCCTATCTGTGTGGACTGTTCATCTTGTGCAAAGCAATTGAATCTCCTGTTAACTTCGATCCAAAAGTGAGTACTCCAGTGTATTTAATCTTTTCCTAATCAATTACAACTTTATTTCTTTTTTTTGTCCCACCCCCTCCATTTTTTTCCCTCAAAATATGAATATTTTGGCTCATGCCTTGGACGTTAAGCAATTAGGATGTATTTGAGAGGAAAGTAGATCAACACAAGGAAATTAATACAAAGAATGCTGATATGGTTAGATGACGCTCTGAAGGAGAAGACCTAGTGTGAAACGTAAATTATGTGCATTTGTGGGCGGCACGGTGGCGCAGTGGTTAGCACTGCTGCCTCACAGCGCCTGAGACCCGGGTTCAGGCGACTGACTGTGTGGAGTTTGCACGTTCTCCCCGTGTCTGCGTGGGTTTCCTCCGGTTTCCTCCCGCAGTCCAAAGATGTGCGGGTCAGGTGAATTGGCCACGCTAAATTGCACGTAGTGTTAGGTAAGGGGTAAATGTCGAGGTATGGGTGGGTTGCGCTTCAGCGGGTCGGTGTGGACTTGTTGGGCTGAAGGGCCTGTTTCCACACTAAGTAATCTAAGTAAATCATTCAGACCATTGGTCTGCTCCACAGCATGTTCTCACAATTCTGTGTTAAAATCCAAATTGCATACACAATTCACTTGTTTTGCCTTTATGATCGCAAAATATAGCGCATGCAAAATGCTATGTACAGATGATAATTTGTATCATTTTATCATTTAAAATTCTCTCCCTTTCCTCAGGTTCCACAACTTCAACTGCTTTACTATTTATCTACCCTGGACTCTTTTACATGCAAATAAGCAGAGAATCTTTAAAATCTTCAAGGAAGCTTAAGGTGAGTTTTGAAGTATCTAACTTTACACTGAAAACTGTAATGGTTTCTGGTAAACTCCTGGATTTTTTTTTATCATAAAGTGATAGATATTCCACTCTACCGGCCATTGGTAATAAAGCAGAGTGTTGGAGTTCCTTTTTTTTTTGATGCTTGCATCTGTTGAATTTAAACTTTTTTTTTGTCCATTATTGTTAGCACACATCCTTACTCCATTCTATTTTCAGTAATTTATCACATTGATCATATTTTCAAAATGTTTAATCAGTTTAACAGTAGTCCTTCCTGCCACAAGTACTTGTTTCCTTTTCAAGTTAAGTAAATATGGTTTAAAATAATCCATATTATCCTTTCTTTTTTGACCTATGTAACAAAGGCATACTAAATACAGGTACACAATCCTTTAACCGAAACGTTCGGGACCAGCTGGTTTTCGGAATTCGGAATGTTTTGAATTCCGTAATAAGTGACAGTTCAATGGTGACTTTTTTTTAAAAACTTTTACTGGACAGCAGATTCCATGTGAGTAACAATCCCTGAGACAGAACTGAGGCCTGCTGGTGCTGGGCCACACCCCTTCACGTCACATTTGAGTGACACGCATCGAGTGGGTCTGGAGTTGGGTTAACTGTTGCACGCCAAACAACCTTTTGTTAATGAGATTTAAAAACTTCAAAAAAACCTTCAGATTTTGGAGCTTTTTGGAATTTGGGATTTCCGATAAGGGGTTGTCTACCTGTACCAGACATGGACCTCAACAGATTGAAATTACTATAGCCATGTGAAAACATCAAACACACCAGTTCTTCTTTGAATGATGTATTGCTTTATTCTCCTTTCTATTATTCTGTGCTTTTTATCCGGCTAACCAGCCTTGAGTGAAGGACATTAATCAGTGCCGCCATCAATCTTGTCTATGGAGTACAGGAAAGTAGCAATGTACCAAATGGTAGCAGGGGGCTTAATTTTTGTAGCTCAAACCCAAAGTGACACTACACAGACGTGTGCATTTCACATTTTAAAGGAAATGGAGTATACATACACATTTTGATTACCTGCATAACTCTTATTGGACCATGTATCCTATCCCTAGGCACATGGTTTCAACATAGTGCTTTGCTAAATGTGCAAAGGGATAACCCAATTCAAAGCCATATATCAACATCTATATAATAAAGTAATTCCAAGCTGACACTTGGTTTGTATGCCACTATTGATCAGTTTAGATATCTCGAGGCTAGTGAATTTTAAAATGAAATAAGGATTGTGTAGAAATGTTTTTGTATTTTCTTTCCTTTGTTTGTTCATTTTTCCTTTGTTTCACCAGGCTCTAGGATTGATTATTCTAGGCATTCTCATTGGGGCAGTTAGTTTGCTTGTTATCATTATAACCTGGCTGCACAATGAAAATTGAGCCTAATCAATGGAATTTGCACAAAGTGAAATCACACAACTCAGGAAGTCATCAGTTGAGCAGTGAAATCAACTTTGCAAATGTGTATTTTCTTTCTCCTGACTTACTGGCAATATGATGACAAGTGAAATTACCTTTTGTTAGAAGTGGGATCAGGTCCTTTGAATCTCAATGGAAATGAAAATAAAACTTGTGACTGGGCGTTCAGATTTGTGCAGGATCAAAAAAAGCTTTGCTTATGTTCAGTAACTATTCTCAATTGGGTTAGGGTAGGAAAGAAATCAACTGATGTGAAGCCATATTACCATGGAGAAACTTCTACCAAAAGGCAAATCTCTAACATCGTAAACTGATAAAACTCCATTTCAGTGACTGGTACAATGTTTTGTAACTTTAATTAAATTGCAGTATAAATATTAGTGATTTATGGTAAGTTTTATATATTTTTCTTGTAATCCAGAATGGTCAGTTGAAATTAAATATTTAAAACTAATCTTTATTGATTAAATGTGCACATAAGGTGACATTAAATTTGTTCAGACAAAAGTCAAACAGTATTATTGCATACTTAGGTTTACTCCTTAACCCAAAGTTATCACCCATAGATATATTTTGCACTTTAGTTATGCATTTGATTCCTTGCGTACCTGTTAAAATAATGTTCAACATTATCTTGACCTTGTACTAGTAAATATGGGTTAAAGGCCATTTTTTTTCTGCTTTTAACTTTGTTTAATTAAAGTTATATCAATAGAATACTAAGGGAGAGAATGAGTTCTGATCAATTTTGACACCAAACTTTTTTTTTGTCTCGAACCAGTGAGTAATAAATCAAAATACAGAAGTCTTTTAAAGTGCTGCACTCTTGCCTAACTTCACGTTAACATTATATAATGATGCAAATTACTAATGTGGCTTTGATAGTCCATTTAGAAAATTTTTCCCTTGATTAACAGTTTAATGTTTTAACTGATGGGTAATATGGTTAACATTTGTCTTGGTTCTAAGTAAACTGTTTTTTAATAAGTGATTTTGTTTAAATGTTTTTGAAGTCATTCTGCTTGGCAGTTAACACTTGGACTTTGAATGATCAAAGGCATACAATAGCTGTCACTCGGTTAGATTAATGTTGTTTATCCATTCAGCCAGATTAGGCTGCACATAAAAATGTCGCTGACTGCTGAAGTGCTACTTTTATTCACTAGTGTAACTAATTTTTTTTTGTTTATTACTTTGTACTAGCCACACACTTGTTTCCCAAGTTTTTGCATTAAAGTAAATTTGCCATTTTAAAAATTTGAAATCCATCTTGCCTTTTGATCTTAACCTCTAACAGTTGGTTTTTTAAAATACTGGTTGCATATTGTCGTCTATATGTTTTACTGAATGTCTAATTTAAGTTCAGCATTGAAAGTATCTTTTTACATTGGTTTTTCCATTGTATATTAAAAGATAATTATTTGTTTACATTTTCTGAAAAATATTTATTGTGAAATCTTGCATTACTATTTTCAATTATCTTTTGACTTTTGGACAACAGAATAACTTGTATATATTGCCTATTTTCTGTTTGGTTCCTGAAAGTGTCTTGTTCTTACATTTTTCTTTTGAATTCCACTGTAGGGGTGGGGGGAGAAATCATTTGCTCTGAATTCCCAAAGCATTGCAATAATCCTGTTATTGTTGTTTTTCTTTAAATCTGACCATTTTTTTATGAAGTTTAGATTTTGACTCTTCAATTCTGTTAATGCATGTCAAATCAATCTTGTTTTCTCCAGGATTCTGTTTAATGCACTTTTGATATTCTGTTAATAAATCAGGCTGTTTGTTAAATCTGTCGTTTACCTTCAGAAAGCTATTGAACTGTGTTTTAAACTTTTTTGAATATTTCCAAATCGTAGTGTAAATTCCATCATCAAACTTGAATACTGCAGTAGTTAATTATATGGATTATTGTAAAATAAAGTGTATGCAACAGTGTTATCATTCTGATGTGCATTGTGTTGATGTAAAGTTTCCTGGAAAGGACAGATTTTAAGATATATTTTTGGGCTTGGCATCAGTCTCCATTCCTACACTTGGCTTTTTTTGCTTTGAAAAGAAGAGTAATTCCTTTTGAAGGAAATGGCTTATGCTGGATGCCAGCCTCACTCCTTTATTTGAGACTTGAACTGGGAATCTTGATTATTTCTGTGATAAGTATTCACCAGCAGAATTCCAGCTTGTCCTCTTTTTTTTCAGCATTTTGAAGCAACGATTGAAAATCTGGGGACTCTGGCAAAGATACTTCTCAGCTTTGAGAGATGTTGGGATAAATTATAACCCCTGTCTAAAAGTAACTAATCTTACACCAACCAGGAATATACCAAATTTTGATGCTTCTGTGAGCAACATTTTTACATTTTTTTTTGAGGAATCCCAGTGATATTTTTTTCCCCCAAAGTTTTTTGGCTTATTCATCTTGCCTATATTTGACTACATTTCGCTCATCTTAGCAAGCATAGTTATCATGTCAGTCTCTCAATTACCTTTTTGAATAACTTGACTTGTATGATGTATAATATGTTCTATTTTCATCAGTAAACTCAATGATATCATGACTGATCTGATAATTCTCAATGCCACTTGTAACCCTTGTTTGTCTGAACTAGGGTGCTATCTTTTGTGGCTCGGGGATGACAAGGTTCCCAAATCACCCTAGTTAGCTCTTCTGTAGTCTTTATCTAATTAAGAAAGATTCGGGTGCTCTATTCTTCCTGCCAAAGTGCATAACCTCCAATCTTTATATTCCACATACCAAGATTTTAGCCCCCTCACCTAACTTGTCTGTCCCACTGTAATCTCCATCACTCTGTATCTTCCTGCCTATTTTTGTCATCTGCAACCTAAGCTAAACGAAATTCACTTTCCTCATCCAAATCATTAAATAGTAAATAATTGTAGATCCAGCGCTGATGACCATGGCACTCCTAGTTAAGTCGTCATCCTCCAAAATGCCCATTTGTCCCAATCTTCTCTCCAGGCTAATATTACTTGGAACACAATGGGCTCTTAAATAGCTAAAGTGTAGCATCTTATCAAACACCTTTTTCTAAAATTGAAATATTACCTTGCTGCTACCACTTCCAATCATGCTATTTTTGACTTGTATAGTCGGAACTTCTACAGCATAGTATGCTCGACTATTGCAATCCTCTCTCAAACCCTCTTAATTGAAATAATAACCTGCACATCATTATTCTCTAGAACACTTCCTACCCAGCATTTTTGCAAAATATTTTAAAAGTATAACTTTCCAAATTGCGTTTCAGAAATAGTTTCACAATTCTTTTGTCATCTGCTAAAAGAATATGCATGCCTCTTTTACCCCTTACCCCACCTGGAGTTGCTATATAAAAAAATTAAGCCTGAAAGTACTACTCCTAGCACTGAAAACAACTAGATGGTACCTCCATTTTCCCTTAAATCAAATGCTCCTGAGGCCAGAATCTGGATTGTTCAAGAAGATATGTTGATGCAGGAAAGATCTTTCCTCTCTTACAGCATATAAACATAGAAAATCTAAATATGTTGAAGAGAAATTATATAATTAGAAGTCAATTGTGCTCAATTTGAGATTGAAGGTCTCAACATTTAGCGAAATTAACATTTTATTATATTGCTTTGAGATCCCTACCACTTAATATGGAACTGACTTGCATTATGTTGCATCATTCCCAAGCTTGGGATGGTTGTAACATACTTTACAGCGATGGAATACATTTGAATTTGTCACTTCTAATGTAGAAATTACAGTGACCAAATTGCACTTGAGCTCCTGCATGCAGCAATGAAGTGAGTTGCCAGATCATGGCACAGGAGGCTAGTTAATCTGTTTTCTTGTGGGTAGTGTGTTCAATTCATTAATGCTTCTGTTATTAAATGATCTCTTTTAACCAACCTATTGGACTTACTTTGAAGAAATTTGTTCAGTAATGGGAAATCTGAGGTTGTACTGTACTTGCATTTCTCAGAAGCATTTAACAATGTGACACAAGTCATTGTAGAAAACGAATGCTTGTAGTGGAAGGCTCACATATTGGCAATGTTGTGGACTAGGCCAGACCACTCAAAGCCTTCTTAAGAAGGCAGACCAGACCATAACTTTGCAGATTAGGTAATTTTCACTTACCAAAACAGTAAGTTAGCTAGATTTTCTACCAGGTTTTAAAACCAACAAAAATTATTCACAAAATAACACAATGAAACAAAGAACCCTAACAGAACTCAGTCTGTCCACACTAGAATTAATTATGCTGTTCTGAATATACACAACATTTCCAATAAGCAAACCCCCTCTAAACAGTATTAAAAACAAAGGGACGGATGCTTACAGGTTGAAATTAGGGCAGAAGGAGAGAGAGCCTGTTCACACATAGCTCACTGTTGAACTCTCAACTAGTTCTGGACTAAACTGCTCAGCTAGAGAGCTGACCACTCTCCTCTCGTTATACAGGTCACTTCTAGAATATGATCACTTTTGGCCTGAAGTCTCATCTGTTTACATATAAACAAAAAGGCTTCTCAATACCCTTTTAAGCTCTGTACCAAACCAGTCTACTTAGAACCAGGAGTTGGTGTATGACCACTCGGGGGCGGGGAACCAAGGACACTATCCTTGAGAAAAGGAACAGCTTTTAGGAAAAATGACCAGCTTTGTGACAGTAAGGACTGAGATATTGTTGAGTGTTGTAGGTTATCTTAACTAACTCGCTCACTAATTCAATAATACATTCATTCGTAACTCTTTACTGAACCATTATTTACAATAACATGGTCTCTTTCTTAAAACCGCCATTTTGTAGTATCCAAATTTCAATTCTATCTCTGCATTTCCACACCTTACCAGCCCCTGCTACAAGTAGTGTTTATGTCAGCATACAGAACAATGCCATCCTCCTCTCTCCACAAAACAGTGTTAAATATCTTTTAAATGGGCCATTATCCCTTTAAGAAACTAACTGACAAAACAGCACTTGTTTGAAATTGCACAAATGAAAACTCATACTGGCAAATAATAAATCTTACAACACAGCTGCAATAATCAGTTTAATATCCTTTATTCTTTCACTATGATTTCTAACTTGGAGAAAAAGCCTAGTATTTTTACCAATGTTTCATTTTTTTAAAAGACAAAACTAACACCTCTATGTAATCACACCAGGCAGACATCCCAGCAATTAACAATTTTAAACCCATCTCCTGTCTCCCTGGACAGCAGCCCTTCAAACCTTTGTGTATCATAGATGAAAAATGCACCACTATAATAATGACATGTAAGGACTGTGTATCTTGTAAGAGCTGTATTTTGGGATTCTGTTGCTACCTTGAACTTGTGCTGTGATTGCTGACTAAAGAGGTTAGTTTTGCCACTCATTGATTTCGGTCGTTATTTGAACATGATCCCACAGGACAGAGGATTGACTGTTTAACAGGAAGTAGGAGAAAGTGAGGACTGCAGATGCTGGAGAGTCGGAATCAAAGTGTAGCACTGGAACAGCAGATTAGACAGCAGCCGATGAGCAGGTGAGTCAACATTTCAGGCAGAAACACTTCAGGAATGTGGGGGGTGTGGAGCTCAGATAAATAGGGCGGTGGGGCTGGGGTGTAAGGTAACTGAGAAAGCCATAGGTGGATGCAGGTGAGGGTAATAGTGATAGGTCGGTGGGGAGGGTGGAGCAGATGGGTGGGAAGGAAGATGAGCAAGTCAAAATGGTGGTGTCGAGTTGGTGTCTATGGTGACTTGGCCGAAGGTTTGAAGATAAGATTGCCAGTTCTCGTGACAAAAGGAAGTAAATTTGTGAACAGGAGGTAAAGAGGCTACAATCCCTTCCAGAGGATAAAGAATGTGAGTAAAGATATGGTTCAAGAAATACAATATAGGGAAATGTGAAGTCCAATTTAAGATTTTTAAAACATTTCATCGACGTGATTGCAGAACTCCGATCTAGGTGTCCTGGTTCATAAATAGCAAAAAAAAACTAGTATGCAGATACAATAAGTAATGAGGAATGTAAATTTTATGGAGGCAACTTGAATATAAAAGTAGGACACTTATGTTTCAGTTTTACAGAACTGAGACCACAGCATTGGTCTTTCATGCAAAGACGGATGTAAATGCAGCAGAGGCCTTCAGAGAAGGCTAACTGATGAATGTTTTTGGAGTGGGTATTGTTCTTTGTGAGGAAAGGTTGAACAGACTAGGTTTGTATCTCCTGGAGTTTAGAGGAATAAGAGATGGCTTGATTGAAACTCAAGATCCTGAGAGGTTTTTGATAGGATAGATGTGGAAATTATGTTTGCTTTTATAGGGGAATCCAGACCAAGGTGTCACTGTTGGAAAAAGATGGGGCTGCTTAATTAGAGTTAAGATGAGGTGAAGTTATCTCTGACAGGGTCATTGAGCCTTTGGAACTGTTCCTGAAAAGGGATGCAAGCAGAGTCTTACAGCAGAACTGGATCAATTATTGGTAAGCAAAGGAGTAGAAGATCATTATGGGAGAATGGATTCAAGGTTACAGTCCAATCTGCCATGTTCTTAAATGGTGAAGTTAGCTTTAGGGACTGAATGGTCAACTCATTATATGTTCATTTCTTCCTGCACCCAAACCTGAGCTTGTGTCCTCTAGTCATTATTTAATTAGTCTTCCCTGTGTTCTCCTTGGAGCAAAGGACATCAGTTTTTTTTCTGCCATAAGACATGGGCGGCATGGTGGCACAGTGGTCAGCACTGCTGCCTCACAGCGCCTGTAGACCCGGGTTCAATTCCCGACTCAGGCGACTGACTGTGTGGAGTTTGCACGTTCTCCCCGTGTCTGCGTGGGTTTCCTCCGGGTGCTTCGGTTTCCTCCCACAGTTACAAAGATGTGTGGGTCAGGTGAATTGGCCAAGCTAAATTGCCCGTATTGTTAGGTAAGGGGTAAATGTAGGGGTATGGGTGGGTTGCGCTTCGGCGGGTCGGTGTGGACTTGTTGGGCCGAAGGGCCTGTTTCCACACTAAGTCTAATCTAATCTAATCTAATCTAATGATCAGACGATGGGCCGAATGGCCTACTTCAGCTCCTGTCTAATGGCAGGAAAAAAACTGATGTCCTTTGCTCCGAGGAGAACACGGAAGGTTTTATAGGTTAGTATGTAGACAAGGAAAAATGTTCCAGTTAGCTGATGGAATAATGAAATAAAGGCAGCAGCTTATAACAACAGCTAGGAGAAAATAACTGACGCAATTCCATTTTTATTTTCTTTATAGAGAAAGATAGCTACGTTCACGCTCATACATGCTTCCATGCAAAGGCTTCTCAATGACTCGTTCACATCACAACTGGTTCCTCAGTAGCTAGACAATCATAATTCTCACCAAGATGATGATGATCTTTGGTTTGTGCAGATGTGACTAGTCATAAATGTCATTTCACACTCTTCAAAAATTCTGTTGTCAGGTCATGTACAAACAGCCCTCCACCCAGTACTTGAAGAAAGCAGCAGAACAAACAGGACTTAAGCTGCAGCAATGCATTCCACAGTTTCAATCATGTATATCCTCTCAAGGTATATAACTAGCAAATAACACACCATACTGCCTGTATTGATTCATCCTTCCTCTAATTGCTTTATTGGTTCCAGTAATGTGAAGAATAATAGTGAATGGATGAAATAACAGAATAATCGTGCATTCAGTTTTAAACTTATCAACAAGTGACTCATAGAATCCCTAACTATGGACACAGGCCATTTGGCCATCGAGTCTGCACCAACTCTCCAAAGAGTATCCCACCCAGATCTCTCTCCTCCCCGACATGGCCGATCCATGTAACCTATACATCCCTGAACAACTTAGCGTAGCCACTCCACCCATGTAGACAGATACCCAAGGGTCGGCTTGAACCTGGATCCCTGGTATTGAGAGTCAGTGGTGCTAACCACTGAGCTATTGTGCTGATGGATTATGATAATTAACTGTGAGGATGATAGTGTGGAACTCCAAAAGAACATTGACGAGTTGATGGAGAGGGCTGATGAGATGTGATGGAGAGAAGTGTGAGATAATGCATTTTGGTTGGAAGAATATTGAAAAACCATGTAAAGGCTACAATTTTAAATGGGGTGCAGGAGCAGAAGGAACTGGATATACATGTGCCCAGATCATCAAATGTGGCAAAACATGGAGAGCACTTGTGATAAAGCAAACTGTGTTCTCAGCCTATTTAATAAGGGCATAGAGTACAAGAGCAAAGAGATAGTTGAACTTGAACAAGATGACTGTTAGACCTCATGGAGTTCTAAGAATAGTTGTGGGTATCCCATCATGGGAAAGATGTTATGCATTGGAGAAAGTACAGAAGTGATTTACTAGGATGCTTCCAGAAATGAGAAACTTCAATTTTGATGATAGACTGAAGAAATTGGGACTGTTTTCCTTGGAGAGAAGACGGGGGAGGAGATTTGATAGAGATTTCAAAATTGAGCAGGCTGGATAGAGTAGATAAGGAGAAGCTGTTCCTGCTCATGAAAGAAAAAGGAACACTAGGGCATAGATTTGATCTAAAGTGCAAATTAAGCAGAGTGATTAAAGAGAAAACTTTTTCACACTGAATAATTAGGGTATGGAAATGTGGTGGAGGCACGTTCAACTGATAGAAATGGTGTGCAGGAATATGGAGAAAAGGCATGAAATCAACACTAGATAATAAAGTCAGTGCAGGAATGATGGGCAATAGCCTCTTTAATCTCACAAAATCATCATGGGGCATAATGCTTCTCTTACTGTGTTGAATATAGGCTTCAAAGTGTTGAAGAGTCAATAATAATCCCAAAGAATTTTTTTCTGCAGTAGAGTACTTTCTCTGATATGGGTTTAATTTGTTAGAGAAATAGCGCTATTGCCACTCTTGATATGTATACAAAATTGTTTCCAGTTTCTCAAATGCTACTTGGCATTCCACTGACTACACCATCTTTGCTTGTTTCCTGAACAAAATTGTTAAATTTATTGCTATTGAGCTGAAATTATGCCCAGTAACATCCACACGTTCCTAAAAACTTTCTGCTTTCTTGTTTAGTTTTAGGATTTGCTAATGGTGAACTGTGCAGAAGTGGGTACTGCAAATGCTAGAGTTTAGAGTCAAGATTAGAGTGGTGCTAGAAAAGCATAGCAGGTCAGGCAGCACCCGAGGAGCAGGAAAATTGACGTTTCGGGCAAAAGCCCTTCATCAGAAAAGGGATTTTGCCCAAAATGTTGATTGTCCTGTTCCTCAGATGTTGCCTGACCTGCTGTGCTTTTCCAGCACCACTCTAATCTTGACTCTAATGGTGAACTGCAGCTGCTTTGACTAGGTTCAATCAAATAATTCTCCAGCAAGTATTGAGTCTTTGTTTCCACATAAGTTTGTTTTTCTGGGCTTAACTAAGCCAGGATGGTGAATGGCTTGAAAAATAACATGCAAGTAGTGGTGTTCCCATGTAATTGCTGCCCTTGTCCTTTGAGCTGGAAGTGGTCATGGGTTTGGAAGGTGCTGTATGAAGATCTTTGGTGAGTTTCTGCAGTGCATCTTGTAGAGCATTGGTGGTGGAGGGAGTGGTTGCTTGTGGATATGGTGCCATCAAGTGAGGTGCTTTGTCCTGGATGTTGTCGAGCGTCTTGAGTGTTGTTGGAGATGCAGCCATCCAGACACGTGGAGTATTCCATCCCCGTCCTTCCTTGTGTCTTGTGGATAGGTTCTGGGGAGTCAGGAGGTGAGTTAATTGCTATTGTATTCCTAGCCTCTGACCTGCTCTTGTAACTACTGTGTTTATGTGGCAAGTCCAGTTGAGCTTCTGGTCACTGGTAATCCCAAGGCTGTTGATAGTAGGGGAATTCAGTGATAGTAACACCATTGAATGTCAAGGGGCAGTAGTTAGATTGTCTCATGTCGGAGATAGCTGAAAATGTGTTGCTGGTTAAAGCACAGCAGGTTAGGCAGCATCCAAGGAACAGGAAATTCGACGTTTCGGGCCAGAGCCCTTCATTACTGATGAAGGGCTCTGGCCCGAAACGTCAAATTTCCTGTTCTTTGGATGCTGCCTAACCTGCTGTGCTTTAACCAGCAACACATTTTCAGCTCTGATCTCCAGCATCTGCAGACCTCACTTTTTACTCATGTTGGAGATAGTCATAGCCTGACATTTGTGTGCACAAATATTACTTGTCATTTATCAGTCCAAGCCTGGATATTGTCCAGATCTTATTGCACATGAACATGGACTGCTGTAGTATATGAGGAGTCACAAATGGTGCTGAACATTGTGCAATCATCAGTGAAAATCCCCACTTCTGACCTTATGGTGGAGGAAAGGTTATTGATGAATGAGCAGAAGATGGTTGGACCTAGGACACTACCCTAAGGAACTCTCATTTTCCTTCCTTTAAATCTGAGAACATAATGCTCAACTGCCTGGGCATTTCTATGTTGCCTAATCAAATTGTAGGAAGTTCACTTGGATAACTGTCTACCTCTCCTTTAACCTCACTCCATTTTTCTTTATTTGTTAGTGTGTGTATCACTGGCTAGGCTAGAATTCATTGTCCATCCCTAATTGATCAGAGGGCAGCTAAGAGACGACCACATTGCTGTCAGTCTTGTCTCTGTTATCCTCCACCATTCTTACCACCCGCTCCTCTTTATCCTCTTTTTGATGATACCATTTCAACATGTTTGTGACACAAACTGATTCTTATTCCTACAATCAGGAGTAGCTATTAGATCGGTCAGTCACCTTACACACTTTCCATATCTTGTCACGGTCACTGAACTTGACTTTCAGAGGTTCATCTTGCAAAGGCAACAAAACCAGTACTTCATCAGCCACTTGAAATGTTCTAGTTAAGAATTTTTATCTGTGCAATCTTTTTATTTTCATTTGTGAAGCCTTCAGATGCTCTCCTGTGCTACTTAACATGCTCCTATGAATCTTTCTGGAAATATGGAATCTAATGTTGAGGATTTGATTTTTTGTTTCAAGTATTTCTCCCTAATCCATTTTAATTGACTTTCATGATCATAAATCAACTCAAATAGTGTATACCCGGTGGATTCATTTGGGGAATTTCTGGTAACAAACAGTAAGAAATCCAATCCTTGGCCCCAATCCATGACAGTATGATTTACTTATGGTTTTGGGAGTCTAATAGTGCCTCTTCAAAAATGCCATGTTTGCACATGATAAGCAATTGACTTAAATTGTTTTATTCACAAACTGGTGATGATTTTAAGTACCATTCATGACTGCAAATATGGTACCAGACATGAAAAACATAAGTGTTTCTGATGGCAGAATAATTAAAATGGGTATGACTAAGATTTTTTTTAATCAAAGTCTAAATAAATCCCTTTCCAAGGATGGTCAGTTGAAGAGTCTGCAGAATGCAAGCACACCACAGTTAACTGAGAAAGTGTAGCTGTTTTGAATATAAATATATTTTAATAGCATCAGCTGTTCAAGCCATCTCTCCAGGCTTTGGCTGTGTGTGGTATATCCGTGCAATTACACTTGGTACCTCAGCACTTCTGTCCATAAGTCTGTGGACAGAATGGCAGCCACAAGACGCCAGCAAACTATCTGCACCTGGTTTAAATTTGAAGGTTGTTTTACATGATGTCAGAATACTATTGTCAGCAACCTAAAGGTCACAGCAGCATTCATTGTAAGAAAGGAGGCTTTCCATTTCTAGAATTCTTCTAGCTTTAGTGTAGTGGAGCTGTAAAATCAAAAAATATGATTAATAGTTTCAGTGCTTCAGATCTTTAAAAAAAAATCCTTTTGTAAACCCTGCCTAGATGACACTGATGGGCTCTGACACACATTAACCATTTCAGTGATGTATCATGCAGCATTCTTAATCGAAGTCGGATGCAAAAAAGTGATCCTCCTAAAATTCAAATATTGGAATAATTATGATTTGCTAAATTACAGATGTGTGCAATAGTCATGCTTTATTAAATAAGACAGCTTATGTTGAGGTTGCAATTACAACTTGCAATGTATCTTGACAGTCGAGATGAAACCATACAAATTTGAGATTGTACTCAGATTTAAGACTGACAAAGCTAATACAACAATAGATTGCTTTGCATTTACTCCAGTGATCAATTGGATTTTGTTTGGTGAAACAGATCCCTTAAGTGTAACCATTCATAGAGATAGATCCAATTCACATATTATAGCTGTGTTTTTAAAATTAAGTAAATACCATAATTCCATCTTCTCATTTGCTCTCAGTAGATAAATTGAAATTTTGTTTAACAAAATAATTCCCTTTCTAGCCAGTAGAGAAAAAGATGGGGGGGGGGTCACCAAATAGAGTCACAGAGTCATAAACATTAACAATTCTATTACATGGTTCAATTATTTAATACTCATATTTTGAAACATATTATATTTTGATTTGTTTCAAGATTTTGTAAATGAGGACGAAAATAAAACGCCAAAGGCTACTGAGTAAAATGAAAGACATTTCAACTGCCCAGTGATTGCTGCTGATAGAGAATTTCTCAGTTTGGTTTATGTCCAAGGCACAAAAACTACAATAGGAAATGTAATTTTATATTTTTCATGTTTCATATGTATTTGCCCAAGTAATATTCATCTGGAGCTTTAAGTTAAGTTTGGTTGACTACTGATGCACTGTTTAATGTGATGTTTTGATCAGATAGTCTCTAACATGTTTAATTGTAAGCTGCTGTAGCTAGTCAAACTCCCCCTGTCACAGTTTGACCAAATGTGAAACCTGAAACTGAGACATCCACCCCTGGGAGCAGTGAACTTGGTGAGTAAAAGGAATGCAGAGAACTGCTATAAAACATTTCACCCTACTGGGGATATATCCGAATTAATCTTAACAATTTATAAGAAGGGAATACTATAAAATATTTATGCAAGAACCTTAAAAAAAAGTTTGTTTGCGTCAGACCTATTAATAGAGTTTTATAACTATCATTGGAAAAGCGGATACTACTCAAATCCGTTTAAACTATTTTAATTGAAATATAATGCAAGATAAATTTCTTAGTATATTAATGGAGTATATTAATACTATTTAACTTCCTGGTTAGTAGAAATGGCATAACAATGACATCAGTGTCTGCCTGTATACCTGCATGGCGTGGTATTGTTGCATACGATAGAAATGCACATTTGAGCTGCAACAGTGTTTCAAACTGTGCAATGTCAGTTTCTCATCCAGAAGAATTGGTGGCCCGTACCAGTATTTAAACTGATTTTTGATCGCATTCAAGTGGTAACTTAGTCAAAAACAATCATTTGAATCAGGTATTTGTGACCCTGGAGTGTGAATTACGTCAGAAGGAGTTTGCTTCTAGTGTATAATGTATATTGTCACAAGCCAGTACCATTCAGCTAGTTGCTAATATAAGAAGTAGCATGACAACATAGAATAATGTGTGAATTGAGGCTGATACTGAGAAAATACTAAATAACTTACTAACTCTTAGATCTCCAGTGATATTGCTCCGAGGCTGATTCTGTATTCCACCTCCATTTCCTTTGACATAATCACTGAATTTTTTTTCTGCTATTGACAGCTAAGTAAGCAAGAACCCCATTTATTTCCCACCTTTAGTTGTCCTGGAGAAGGTGGAAACGATGCTGAAGAGGCCATCCGTAGAGCTTTGACCCTGAGATGATAAAAGAATGGAAATATATATAGTGTGTTACTTGGAGGTCAGGTGCTCCCATATACCAGCTGTCTTTGTCTTTCTAGCTGGTGGAGGCCTCAGGATTGGGTGATGCTGTCAAGAGATTTTGGTGGACTCCTAACACCAGGACAATGGTGGATGGTATGAGTGTTTAACAGAGTCAACTTGGTGTAAATCAAATGGATTCTTTGTCTTGTTATGTCAGGTTTCTTGTCAAGTTGTTGGAGCTACATTAATCGATAATGCTTCTGGCTTTCCCTTTAAGATGCTTAGCAGACATGCTTGGTAAGGCAAGTGGTGAGTTGCATAGCAATAGAAGCAGGAGTAGGCCATTTGGCCAATGATCTCAGCCATTCATTAAGATCATGGCTGATCTATCCATCAGCTCCTCATACTGCATTATCCCCCATAACCCTTAATTCCCCTACCGTGCAAAAACCATCCAACTGTGTCTCGAATAGATTTAACGAAGCTGCCTCTATTGCTTCCTTGGTTAGATACAAAAAAAACTGCATATGCTAGATTTCAAGGTAGACCAGCAGGAGGCTGGAAGAACACAGCAAGACACGATTGTCACCACCCCCCCCCCCCTCCCAAATATGTTGAGTTTCCCTCTCATCCCAGCATGCTGCCTCCAGTCGCCAGAATTGAGTCCCCACGTTGTCTGTCACAGAAGTGGCCCAGGATATACCCCTTGACTTTCACTGAGCTATGACCCATCCCCTCTGAATAACTTGGGTGGACTGCCCTGAAAGCTGAGTGAGCAGACCCCGACTGATCTGTGTACAACTCCCCGAATGATTCACCATAACTCCCCAGGCTGGCTGTATTGAACCTGCAGGACTGACTGTAATCGACTCCCCAAACTGTAATGATACAGACTCCCAATCACTGATCATTCCTAGCAACATCCCGCTAATGTTTTTTGTTCTGTGCAGATCTGTGAGATCCGAGCATTGCAACAACTTCCAGAACCAGAATTCAATGCTCCAAACAGTGTCTGCCCACCAATCTATACCTGTGGATCCTCAAAACAGTCACACAAACTAGAGGGAACATTGGCCCCAAGTAGCTGACAGACCATGTCCAAGTCCCTGGACTGATATGTGATGCAGCCTTTGGCTGACTATTCAAGGACTCCTTGACCTAAGACTGTAAAGACCATATCTTTCTATGTTTCTATACTTTTAGATTGTGAATTGAAGTGGGATCAGAACTGTTTTGGAAATCAAGGATTGTTGTAGTTTTTAAAAGCAAATTACCTGGCCCTCATTGAGAACACTTTTAACACTGCTATTTGTTCAGGTGAAAGTGGAAACTTGAACAACTTCAACAAACAGAATTTGCTGGAAAAGCTCAGCAAATCTGTCAGCATCTTTGGAGAAAAAGCACAGTTGATGTTTCAGGTCTAGCGACCCTTCTTCAGAAGAGGATAGTGGAAGCTTAGTTTGCAGGTGAGCTGGAGCCAAGGGGGTGTGTACAAGTGGAACTTGGGCTGAGAACAAGCTGATTAGTCTGCAGACTATTAGTGGACTAGTGACCAGTTATTGATGACAAAGGTCTTCTGCCTGTCAACAGCTGTGGGATTAACTTCTAGATAACTAAACAGTTTGTGGTTATGAATCTTTTATTCGTAGTCATCAGACCTGTGGAGGGAAAGAGCTGTTTTGCTCTCCAATAAAAAATACATCTGAAAGTCTGAAAATAGCCAGTTTATTTACCCTTTCCAAACGTTGTAAGCTGTGACTTTTAATCGATAAGTCAAAAACCTTTTGAGTGGGAACCAGTCACCATTTGCATCTTGCAAACAGATGAAGATACATGGAGAAGGAAGACCAAGAAACAGTATTCTGATCATCATAAGGGATCCACTCAGCGCACTCTGTGAACATACAAACAGCTTTCCCTCCACCAAATAATATTAATTTCTGTTCCTGTCTGTATCTGTCTGCATTTCTGTGTAGAAGAGAGGTTTATAAGGGATTTTGAGTTTTAATGAGGAGAGTTATGTCAATAGATCATAATTGTTAATCTGTAGCTGGAATCTATTTTTTGCAACAAGAAAATCTTGGTAAGTACAGAAACTTGGTCCATGCTTCCCATCAACCTGGGTCTGAAAGTCCGATACATTAAGGAATTCTAGATAATTTTTCCCATCTTCAACTTCTGTGATAATGGGCAGAATAGCTTGGCTTGATTTCCAGCATGAAACTCCATTGACTTGCTTGAGGATTACTTCCCTGGACTTTGAGACATGGCCATTTAGTTGATGAAAATGCAGTGTGTTTGCCATATACACTGCTGGCTCATGGTGCAGGTCTGATGTCAAATAGGGCCAAACTGCAACATGTCCATCTCCTCGACTAGTGAGAATATTACTTGCCACTTATTGGCCAAAGCCTGAAAGTTATGCAGATTTTGCTATATTTGTTTACAGCCTGTTTCAATATCACTGAAACTCGAGGCAAATTCTGTCCTTGGAAATGATAATGTGATAGTTGGTATAAAAATGACCAATTCTGTTCCTCAAAGCCTGTAAATATGTCTTTGAATACCATGGATATAGCTGAAGAAGTCGTAACACTTGTGTTTATAGAAAAATCAACTTGCACGTCTTGAGTGAAGTGGTGTCTGTTTACAAATGGATGAGGATTTTGTTTGTGTTCCAAGGTCAAGAATGTAGCAGCAAATTGCAATGTTCTGGGATTAAGAAGATTTCTGTCAACTCCATGACAGTTCAAATGAGTTTATGTTGTTGGATGATGGTGTTATTATGAAGACAAATAATGAGAAGGGCAATTTTATTGCACCTGTCAAAAAATGATTGTGATATCAATTTTACATAATGATATAGAATGCACAATAAAAAGGGTTCGGATTTTCCATTTCATGTCTACACAGATTTCAAGTAAAATTAAAAGTTTTTTAACTAAGCAGCATTGTTGTTTATTTTAAAATGTATTTGGTGTATACAGCATTTATTTTGCACTCTTAAATAAAAATGCTGAGGGTAAATCAAAGATGTGAACAATACATTAAGAAAAGACAAGAGGCAGATATTTGGAATGTCTGCACAGCTAAATATTTTTTTTTAAGAAACCCTACAGTTTGGAAACAGGCCATTTGACCCAACAAGGAGATGGTGAGGACTGCAAATGCTGGAGATCAGAGTCGAGAGTGGGGTTCTGGAAAAGCGCAGCAGGTCAGACAGCATCCGAGGAGCAGGAGAATCGATCTTTCGGGGAGGGCCCTTCATTCGGCCCAACAAGTCTACACCAAACCTCCAAAGAGAATCCCACCCAAACTCAACCTAACTGACGCATCCCTGGACATTGTGGGCAATTCAGTGTAGTCAATCCACCAAACCTGCACATCTTTGGACGGTAGGAGAACTAGCTATGTGGATACAGAACTGCCTTGAAGGTAGAAGACAGAGCGTGTGGTGGAGGCTTGCTTTTCAGACTGGAGGCTTGTGACCAGTGATGTTCCACAAGGATGGGTGTTGGGTCCACTGCTTTTAGTTGTTTATATAAATGATTTGGATGTGAACATAGGAGGTATGGTTAGTAAAATTGGAGGTTACCTCAGAGTATAATGGGACCTTGATCAGATGGGCCAATTGACTGAAGAGTGGTAGATGGAGTTTAATTTAGATAAATGTGATGTGCTGCATTTTCGAAAGGCTGATCAGGGCAGGACTTGTACACTAAGAGAAAGTGAGGACTACAGATACTGGAGATCAAAGAGTGTGGTGCTGGCAAAGCACCAAGGAGCAGGAGCATCGATGTTTCAGGCATAAGCATTGTACACTCAATTGTAAGGTCCTGGGGAGAGTTGCTGAACAAAGAGACCTTGGAGTGCAGGTTCATAGTTTCTTGAAAATGGAGCTGCAGGTTAATGAAGAAGGCGTTTTGGTATGCTTGCCTTTATTGGTCAGTGCATTGAGTATAGGAGTTGGGAGATCATGTTGCAACTGTATAGGTTAGGCCACTATTGGAATACTGCATGCAATTCTGACCTCCCCTGTTATGGGAAGGATGTTGTGAAACTTGAAAGGGTTCAGAAAAGATTTACAAGGAAGTTGCCAGGTTGGAGGATCTGAGCTAGAGCGAGATGTTGAATAGGCTGGGGCTGTTTTCCCTGGATCGTTGATCTTATAGAGGTTTATAAAATCATGAGGGGCATGCGTAGGGTAAATAGCCGTGGACCTTTTCCCCAGGTTGGGGGAATCCAAAACTAGATGGCATAGTTGGTGAGAGGGGCAAGATTCAAAAGAGACCCAAGGGTAGTGTGTATATGGAATGAACTGCCAGAGGAAGCAGCATTTAAAAGACATCTGGATAGATATACGAATACGAAGAAGTTAGAGAGATGTGGGCCAAATGCTGTCAAATGGGACTAGATTTATTTAGCATATCTGGTCAGCATGGACAAGTTGGACGAAAGTGTCTGTTTTCCTGCTGTATATCTCTATGACTCTAAGTGTATTTTATATGTGCAGTGTCTCATTTCACTATCCAGTAACCAAAAAAGTAAAACTCTCAACAATGAAAAATAAACTTTTCACATTTTGCCAACAAATACATAAAACAATTACATTAGGCACAGGAATGAGTATTGGGATTACATATCAAATGAATGTATCGATTACTCATCATTAATTTACTGATCTGAAATACAATTCACCTTATCAGGATTCCCAATTAGCCATGGCAATGTTGAAACGTTTAAACTCAACTTTAAGGAAAATGAGTTCAAGATAAAATTTATTTAAATGTTGAGACAAATTTCAAATATAAGAATATTGAGCAAAATTATAATATTAAATATGACTATTGAGCCTTTCATAAAAAGGCTCC
Source organism: Hemiscyllium ocellatum (assembly GCF_020745735.1). Classification (NCBI taxonomy): domain Eukaryota; kingdom Metazoa; phylum Chordata; class Chondrichthyes; order Orectolobiformes; family Hemiscylliidae; genus Hemiscyllium; species Hemiscyllium ocellatum. The sequence goes on from NC_083408.1 coordinate 87,671,324, forward strand.
TGAAAACCCACCTCTTCAACATATTTCCTGAAGTGGTTATGTGTCAAATTTTGTTCGCTAATAATCCTGTAACTGCATTGGGACATTTTACAACATTAAAGATATTATGCAAAAAGTTTTTTTCAGACACCTTCCTCCAGAGAATCCAAAGTATCTGTTTGTTATCTTTTCTTGACATACTGCTCATGTTTCAGATTTACTCCCTACATTTTTAGATAAGACTGCTTAAAATGATAAATAGCAGCTTCCACTTTCCACCCCTTTGCCTCATCCAGTGAACACAAATTTCAGGACCTGTCTCAGTATTTCCAGAATGCCACCTCAAAGCTATTCCCATTCCACAGACCCAGTCCCTCTCAGATCTCTCATGCTCTTTGACTCTCCCAAAAAGTACTTCTCTCTAAGAGACCCCCCATTACACTAACATTATACACATGGCTGCCCCATTGCAACTAAATCCATGATCATACCAGTTTTATACAACTTTACTCTCAATAAAGTCAATTACTGACCATGAGCAATGCTCTAGCAAAATTGCTTGTGTGTCTAATACACTCCCAGTCTGGTTTTAGATCATCTCAATGATATGTGAATGCAAACCCATTAATAATTCATCCCTTTATCATTCACTGGCTACCTCTTGAATGATACATGCAAAGTATTTTGTTCCTTCACTTCTAGCATTAACATCAGCTGGATTTCAAACATAGAGTTGGTTATAGTGATACGGATGCATGTAGAAAGCTGGCTAGAGGTGAAATTGTACTGTGGATGTTTATTATCAGAGTTATGAACTCCATTTAAAAAATTCCTGTTCTAACCTAACATCAAAACACGAGTGTCAAATGGAGAACATATATTATGTTGTGTTCTGAACGTACACAGAGAGCCTGTGGAATAGCCTCTCTCATTTGCTTATTTAGTTGTCAGGTTTATTATCCAGTTCAGATTCATTTACAATTATGATAAGATAAACTTTTCTATTTACCCTTTATAAGATTAAATTGATACCAAGTTTGTTGGATCGACTTATATCCTTGAACTCTGGCTGTAGCTTTATAAAAATTTACGTAATGAACTGTTTGTTGAGTTAGGTCTCATGGCCAGTACATTAATTCATCTTTAAGAGACATTCTCACAATATTATCAGTACATAATAGCGTGTAACCTGAGTGCATAAAGATCTCTTACTCCATCTTACCTTGGGTTATTTGAAGCCTGACACTGCAGTGGAAGCATACTGTTTTGTTAAACCATTAGCTTAGTGTTAGCCCAGGCACTTACGTGTGCATGGAATGTGATGTTCATATATAAAGTTTAGTTGCAATAAATGTCTATTAGATTGTTCAACACCACAATATCCCAGTTTTTTAACATTGTGAAAAACAATATAATAGTACCACATCAGGTAAAATGAGGTGTGTTTGAATATCGTGTCAAAAGTGAAACAAGGTTTTTGTAGATCTTAGGAAGTTTTTAAGTAAATTCTGGAGAATTGCAAAGTTATCAGATTCTTTTCCTTTTGTAAAATGTTTTAATTTTTCTGTACTTCTAATTGACTAAAACATTATTTCTGCTGGTTTTAGAGCAGCTGATGGCACTAATTTTCTTTGGCTAGCTGACAACATCTTTTGAAGTTTGGACAGAGCTCCATAGAAGTACGCCAGTGTTTGCAGGAGTTCCCAGGAGTATGCCAATATTTGCAGGAGGCCCCAGCACCGTCTATGAATATTTGCAGAGGATCACCCACCACCCACCTGTGAAAAAAATGAAAATTACTGTGATAGAGGTTGCATTATTAAATGAGATTTTATATAAATATGATTAAAACTAAGCTATTTCATGGAACATTTTAACTAGAATAACACTGCAGAGTTGGAAGATGCATTCACATTTGATGTCAAAATTGCTTTTGGAATTGTTTAACACATGAAATTATGGGTTTGAATAAATCCAGAAATGCAACACAGCTGTTGGTTTGTGACAGCAACAGTTTGTACTTTGTATAGCACCTTTAACATTGCAAAATATCCCAAGGAGCTTGTGGTGAAAGCAAGAGGTCAGCTTCTTACTGAAACTAGTTTTGCCACAGTATTATAAAAAGCAGCATTGAATAATGTATCATTGCATTCTGGAAGTGGAAAATGATCTGTGGAATTCAGTTAGGAAATATACTGAACTACTTTTCATGCGCTGTATCTGCTGGCACCTCTAGAGAATCTCAGATTGATCCTTTTAACATAATGTGGCACATAACATAAAAGCCACATATGCCCATCTCCACCCAACTCCGCCCCCACTTTCAACACTGGTTTAACTCGACTGAAATTTGCAATTAGACGTTCTTCTCTTCAGAAAATATTAGTTGAGTTTGGAACTCAGCTCTTTGCTATCCGTTACATCTTATAAGTCAAAATATTTGAAGAGGGAATTGATTTCTGATGTAGCAGAGAGTGAGTCTGCAGTTTTTATTGTCAACAGTTTATAATCCCAGTTTAGGCAGCACATGGGAAAATTAAAGTTCATACTTATGGACAGTGAGGGGGGATATTAGAGTGCATTAGGACAGACTGAGGCTGAATTGCTTCCAATTGAGGATGTCCAATTAGTATCAAACTTTCCAAAGGTCAAGCATATTTGCTTACTTTTAGTTTCAATGATTTCAAGCCCCATTTAGTTTGGATTATTTGTATTTTGTTTGCCTCTGTGTGCTTGTGTATGAGACAAAACACCCACCCTGTTCAAACACCATTTCTCAACCTGTGGCAGATTGTGCAGATCCAGCATTGGACTGTTTGGTCACTTCATGGCCCAAAGCTTTGTGAAGGGAAGAAAGTCATCAAAGGTGTTCATCATCTGCCCGAGAGAGATCTGTATGTGTGTTTGGATGTAATCATACTTGGTATGCATACAGTATGATATAGAGTCATAGAGATGCAGAGCACGGAAACTGACCATTCAGTCCAACTTGTCCATGTTGACCAGATATCCCAACCCAATCTAATCTCACCTGGCAGAACCTGGCCCATATCCCTCCAACCCTTCCTATTCATATACCCATCCAAATGCCTTTTAAATGTTGCAATCGTACCAACCTCCACCACTTCCTCTGGCAGCTCATTCCATACACGTACCACCATCTGCGTGAAAAAGTTACATCTTACACCTCTCACCATAAATCTATGTCCTTTAGTTCTGGACTCTCCCACCCCAGGGAAAAGACTTTGTCTATTTATCCTATCCATGCCCCTCATGATTTTGTAAATCTCTATAAGGTCACCCCTCAGTTTCCAACACTCCAGGGAAAACAGCCCCAGTATATTCCCGATAGCTCAAATTCTCCAACTCTGGCAACATCCTTGTAAATCTTTTCTGAACCCTGTCAAGTTTCACACATCTTTCCGATAGGAAGGAGACCAGAATTGTGAGCAATATTTCAACAGTGACCTAACCAATCTGCAACATGACCTTCCAACTTCTGTACTCAATACTCTGACCAATAAAGGAAAGCATACCAATCACTTTCGTCACAATCCTATTTACCTGTGACTCCACTTTCAAGGAGCTATGAACCTGAACTCCAAGGTCTTTTTGTTCAGCAACACTCCCTAGAACCTGACCATTAAGTGTATAAGTCCTGCTTAGATTTGCTTTCCCAAAATGTGGCACCTCACATTTATCTGAATTAAACTCCATCTGCCACTTCTCAGCCCATTGGCCCATCTGATCAAGATCCTGTTATAATCTGAGGTAACCTTCTTTGCTGTCCACTATACCTCCGATATTGGTGTCATCAGCAAACGTAATAATTAAACCTCTTAAGCTCACACCCAAATCGTTTATATAAATGAAGAAAAGTAGTGGACCCAGTACCAATCCTTGTGGCATTCTACTGGTAACAGACCTCCAGTCTGAAAAACAACCCTCCTCCACCACCCTCTGCCTTCTACCTTTGAGCCAGTTCTGTATCCAAATGGCTAGTTCTCCCTGTATTCTGTGAGATCTACCCTTGCTAACCAGTCTCCCATTTGGAACCGTATCTAACGCCTTAATGAAGTCCACATAGATCACATCTATTGCTCTGCCCTCATCAATCCTCTTTGTTACATCTTCAAAAAACTCAAGGTTATGAGACATGATTTCCCACCCACAAAGCCATGTTGACAATCCCTAATCAGTCCTTGCCTTTCCAAATACATGTACATCCTGTCCCTCAGGATTCCCTCCAACAAATTGCCCACCATCGATGTCAGACTCACTGGTCTATAGTTCCCTGGCTTGTCCTTACCACCTTTCTTAAACAGTGGCACCACGTTAGCCAACCTCCAGTCTTCCGGCACCTCACTTGTGACTATTGATGATACAAATATTCCAGCTCAGGGCACAGCAATCACTTCCCTAGCTTCCCACTGAATTCGGGAGTACACCTGATTAGGTCCTGGGGATTTATCCACTCTTATGCATTTCAAGACATCCAGCACTTCCTCCTCTGTAATTTGGACATTTTTAAAGATGTTACCATCTATTTGCCTACATTCTGTATCTTCCTTTTCCACAGTAAATACTGATGCAAAATACTTGTTTAGTATCTCCCCTATCTCCTGCGGCTTCACACCAAGTCAGCCTTGCTGATCTTTGAGGGGGCCCTATTCTCTCCCTAGTTACCCTTTTGTCCTTAATATATTTGTAGAATCTCTTTGGATTCTCCTTAATCCTATTTGCCAAAGCTATCGCATGTCCCCTTTTTGCCGTCTTGATTTCCCTCTTATGTATACTCCGACTGCCTTTACACTTTTTGAAGGATTAAAACTGTACTTCTAAACAACTCTAAAACAACATTTTCCAAACTGACAACCCTGCCTTTGTGCAACCAAACCAGTTTCTGAAGCTAATATCCCAAAATGTTTTTCTCTCTCTACATTTTCAAAATAAGTTTCCTAATTAGTGTCCACACCATATCCTATTTGCCACATTCCAATGCATACAGAAACCAATTTAAATTCCCATCATTTTGAACCAACTTGAATAAATTTATGCTGGACTTCACATTATGTCAATACGTGTGTTCTTAACTTGCACAACCATACGAAAGATAATTTATTTATTAAATTGATCAAACGAGATTTGCATCCTCAAAACACTTGTGGAGTCTTTAGCAACCTCATCAAACAATTTTTTTATATGGAAGATGGAATTGAAACAACTAACCAAAATAATTATGAATTTGGAAATCAGTTACTCACAAGAAGATTCAAAGTTCCAAAACAATGCAACAGCATATAAAATAGTAATTGTTGCTCCTGGAATTGAAAGAAATCACCTCTAACACCTAAAATACCCCAAAAAAGGAGCAGCTGTTACAGCCAGAATTTTTTCCCGTCCTCCATCTTGGATTACCCAAGATTGCGTTCAATCTACATGTAAACATGGCGCTTCCCTTTGCTGAGAGACAAAAGGTAACTCACTCCCAATTACACATTAATCAAGAAGAATGGATAAAATTAATATCTTGCTAAGAGTACTTTTATACAATTTACATATCAGTTTCAGTGTTAGAGAGTCAATAATTGGATAGCCTGGATCTATATTATGAAACAAAAAATGGGAAATTTAAAAAAATTACTAGATATTTGTATAGTTTTGGAAACACTTTATTAAAATGCCACACATACAGGATTCTGGGTAATCCAAGATGGAAGATGGGAAAAAGTTCTGGCTGCAACAGCTGCTCTTTTCTTTGAGGTATTTTAGGTGTTGGAGGTGATTTCTTTCAATTTCAGAAGCAGCAATTACTATTTTATATGCCGTTGCATTGTTTTGGAACTTGGAAGAGAGAAAAAAAGTTAAAACAACAGCATTTTTAAAAGGGAGAAGAACAGACAAAGGAAGCACATGGTGAGGTCAGTGCAGGAGAGAGAGAGAGAGAAAGAAAAACTGACACCACAGTGTACCTGCACAGTTACTGCCTTTGAATTCATGTATCACAGGACATTGCAGTGCATCTGGGAAAATTATAAAAACAGTGAAATTCACAACTAATCTTGGAGGAACCTCTTTGGGAAAGGTCACAGCACAGAAACAGATAAGTGGATATTTTAAGCGTGTCCTTACAGTAAGTCTGCAGTAGTGAGTAGAGTGCATTCTTTCTTGATTAGATGTTTTATTGAGACATGTCTCTTGATTAAACTTAAAATATAAGCCATAAGTATTAATTTAACCTGGAGCAATGTTTTGTTGAGGAATAAGACATGCTATTTTCTGGGTTTGTAGACTGAAAGAAGCAAAAATGGCTTTAAGTAGAGTGATATGCTCTTCTTGTCGGATGTGGGAGCGTTTGGGAGAGTTTACGAGTTACTGAGGATGATATCTGCAATAAATGCCAGTGGTTGTGAATCCTATCAAATTGAATGGATTGGTTGGAGAGACAGTTAGAGACAATAAGGAATTTACAAGAGCAATGGTATGTGATGGATGGCAGTTATAGGAAGGGGAAAATTCACACATACAGTCACATACTGGCAAGGAGATTTGCTAAAGCTGTTTGGGAGTATTTAAACTCATAAGGTGACAGTGTGTGACCCAGGGAATTAGTGAGGAAAGACACCGGTACAATTGAGAACAAAGGCAAGTCGAACAGTCAGGGCAGGCAGGGACAAAGCAGAGAACAAAGTAGGACTGATAAATTAAACTGCATTTATTTCAATGTAAGAGGCCTAACAGGGAATGCAAATAAACGCAGGGCTTGGTTCAAAACATGGGACTGAGATATCATAGCAATTACAGAAATATGGCTCAAGGATATTCAGAACAGGCAGCTTAATATTCCACGATACAAATGTTACAGGAAGGACAGAAAGGGAGGCAAGAGAGGAAGGGGAGTGGTGTATTTGATAAGGGATAGCATTGATGAGGGAGGATATTCCTGGAAAAACATCCAGGTAAGTTATTTGGATGGAACTGAGAAATAAGAAAGGGATGATCACCTTATTAGGATTGTATTATAGACCCCCTAATAGTCAGAGGGAAATTGAGAAACAAATTTGTCAGGCAATCTCAGTTATCTGTAAGAATAATATAGTGGTTATGGTAGGGGATTTTAACTTTTTAAAGATAGACTGGGACTGCCATAGTGTTAAGGGTTTAGATGGAGAGAAACATGTTAAGTGTGTACAAGACAATTTTCTGATTCAGGATGTGGATGCACCTACTCAAGAAGGTGCAAAACTTAACCTACTCTTGGGAAGTAAGGCAGGGCAGTGTGTCTGAGGTGTCAGTGGGGGAGCACTTTGGGGCCAGCGACCATAATTCTATTCGTTTTAAAAGAGTGATGGAAAAGGATAGACCAGATCTAAAAGGTGAAGTTCTAAATTGAAGAAAGGCCAACTTTAACGGTATTAGGCAAGAACTTTCAAAAGTTGATTGGGACAGATTTTTGCAGGTAAATGGAAGGCTGAAAAATGGGAAGCCTTCAAATATAAGATAGCGAGAGTCCAGAGAAAGTATATTCCTGTTAGGGTGAAAGGAAAGGCTGGTAGATATAGGGAATGCTGGATGACTAAAGACATTGAGGATTTGGTTTAAGAAAAAGAAGGAAGCATATGTAAGGTATAGATCGAGTGAATCCTTAGAAGAGTATAAAAGAAGTAGGAGTATATTTAAGAGGGAAATCGGAAGGGCAGGATGGAGATTCCGCCAGACGTCCACCAGGGCAAGGGACTCCTCCCTGACGCCGAACTCGTGCGGGCACTGCCATGGTCCCTGTCCTCGAGGGTGCAGTTAAAATCTCCCCCGAGGACGACGCACTGGTTCTCGTCGATGGAAGCAAGGTGAGCAGACACTTCTTCGAAGAAGCTCGCTGGCCTCAGCCCAGCCAGGGGAGCGTAAACGTTCACCAAGTGAAGCACCGCGCCCCCCCAGCCGAACCGTCAGGTGAAGAAAATGCGGGGCCAACAAGATAGCCACCCCGCCAGATCTGCGGGTGAGGTGACTCATGTAGACCCCCCCTCACCACTCCAGGAGCCAGGTGGCTTCGTCTCCCGGGGTAGTGTGGGTTTCTTGCAGGAAGCACACCGCATACCTCCCGTCCCGAAAGACCGAGAGGGTCTGGAATCTGCGCTGTGACTCCCTGCTGCCGCTGATGTTGAGGCTGGCTATAGTTGTCTCCATGTCAGAAGCATAGTGCAACCACCACCAGTAAACAGTTAACAAAAACTATATACATATTTACTGGGAGGACGAGAGAGGGGCACAGAAGTCCCTTGCCCTCACCAGGAGTGCTCCCAGGAAGTTCCTGACTCGCTTTCGCTAGTTCGCGTCAAGCCCGGGCGCCTGGCACGCAGCGTGGGCCGACCAGTAAACTCTTTCAAAGGAGCTCTAGCGGTCGAGCGCCAGTTGGGCTCTATCCCGGCGACTGAGTTTCCTCGACAAACTCCCTGAGCTCCTCGAGGGGGAGATCGGTGAGGGGGCACCTGGGACTTGAAAATGTCGCTGGAGACAGACTCCGCGTCATCCCCAGTGTCCGCCACCGATCCAGAACCCTCCTCCAGGAGGTCGCCCTCGGTCACCGACCCCTCCCCCGCTGAGAGGATGGGGGCTGGTCCGGCACCGCCAACTGGCCTCAAACCTCCAGTGACCCCTCCACCCCCAGGGTCACCGGCGATACCTTCCTCGGCACACCTCTTCCCAGAACGCCCTGAGTTCGGGTCGTCAAGCGGCAGAGGCTCGGGGCCCCGCTCCTCTCCCGACACCGGGACGCCCAGCTCCTCGGGGAAAAGGTCCTCCCCCAGGGCCAAGGCTCCCGGATAAACAGTCTGGGAGGGAGGAGCGAGGATAACACCCTCCTTGCCTCCACTGCTCGACGACCCAGCAGAGAATTCACTGTCGTCGCCTGCACCACGGCCCGTGCAGTAATTAAAATTCTCCCCGGGGCCGGAGGAGTTATGGTGGTGGAAGGCCCGGCTGTCGCCCCTGGGGGTTTAGGCAGGTCAGGCCATGGTGCAGTACAGTGAGGAGGCACCGTCAGCTCATCCCCTGGAGAGGGGCAGCACCGCCCTCCCTCCAGAAAGACAGGGGGGAATTTACGGGTCTTCCCCTCCCCACCCCACCCCACCCGCCTTGGTGGTCATGGGGCCCGAGGTCCCTCTCCCCAGCCTTTCCCGGAATACGATTGGCTGGGGAAAGACATGGGGCGTGGCCAGGGTGGGGAGGGTCAGCTGTGTCACTTCCTGCCCCGCCTCTGGTTTATCAGGTGATGGTGGGTGGGGCAGGGGCCCAGAGACATGGTCGCTGCAGGAGGTATGGCAGCGGTGGTTCCCCCCAGGTTAGTGCCAGGGTGTCTGGGTGGGACGGGCCTCGGGCTCCGGGATAGGTGTTGAAGCCCCAGTGGTTTCTGTAACGGGGTGGGTGTTGGGGCTGGGGTCAGTGGGGCCAGGATCAGGTACGGGTTTGGGGGCTTGGGGGTCAGTGTTCCCGCGCCGGGGCGATGCTGGCACGACCACAGGGGCATTGTCGTGCAGGGGTGGGTCGTGGGCTAGGTGGAGGGGAAGGGGATGGGGATAGGGTGGTCTCCCCGTGGGCGGGCTTGACGCGTTGCGTCTTCCTGTGCGCCTTCCGTGCGGTCAGATGCTCACCCCCCTCCCTGACAGAGGCCGAGGCATTGGGAGCCTCCGGATTAGCCCCCGGTGCCGGAGCTCATGGTGTTGACTTCGGGAGAGGGAGAGTGGGTGCGGCAGCGCCATCCCCAGCCATTGGTGTGGGCTAGGTAGCCTTCTGGGTAGAGCAGTTCTTTCTAATATGCCCCACCTCGTGGCACAGGTGGCACCGCATGCTGAAACACTGACTTGCCCTGGGCAAGGCCCAGGCTGCAGCTCCAAAACTAGGCCCAGGACTCCAAGCTCTCACCTCCTTCCACCGCCTTCTTCTTCTTCTTCCACAGCTACACACTGACACTGATCCAGCCCAAGTGATAGGGAAAACACCTGGGTGGCCAATGACAAGCAGTGCCCTTCACGTCAAAGGGCAATGCTGTGTGATCAAAACAGTGAAGGGGAGGGCAGGGACTAAATCAAAATAGAGTTGGAGGGGGAAATAATGCACTCCACTCCCTGCGGCGCCCACCTCTCCCTGAACAACTCCAGAGTGTTGGTGGACACCGCGTGCTCCTTCTCCAAGGACACCCGGGCCCTAACGTAACCGCGGAAGAGGGGCAGGCCCTAACAACCCCCACCACGGTCCACTGCCTGGACCTGTTTATGGCCAGTTTGGCCAGGCCTACGAGCAACACCCCTGTTTACATCAGTCAGCCAGGAATCTGAGATTGGGCCAGATTAACAGCCCCAATCAAAGAACTCATATTCTATGAGGCCCAGCTGGCTGACCTCATTACAATCACCACAACAGGAAAATCATATGAAAGTGGGATTAATCAACAAGGTAAAAACAATGACTGTAGATGCTGGAAACCAGATTCTGGATTAGTGGTGCAGTTCAGGCAGCATCCAAGGATCAGCGAAATCGACATTTCGGGCAAAAGCCCTTCATCAGGAATAAAGGCAGAGAGCCTGAAGCAGGGAGAGATAAGCTAGAGGAGGGTTGGGGTGGGGAGAAAGTAGCATAGAGTACAATAGGTGGGTGGAGGAGAGGATGAAGGTGATAGGTCAGGGAGGAAAGGGTGGAGTGGATAGGTGAAAAAGGAGATAGGCAGGTAGGACAAGTCCAGACAAGTCATGGGGACAGTGCTGAGCTGAAAGTTTGGAACTAGGGTGAGGTGGGGGAAGGGGAAATGAGGAAACTGTTGAAGTCCACATTGATGCCCTGGGGTTGAAGTGTTCCGAGGTGGAAGATGAGGCGTTCTTCCTCCAGGCGTCTGGTGGTGAGGGAGCGGCGGTGAAGGAGGCCCAGGACCTCCATGTCCTCGGCAGAGTGGGAGGGGGAATTGAAATGTTGGGCCACAGGGCGGTGTGGTTGATTGGTGTAAGTATCTCGGAGATGTTCCCTAAAGCGCTCTGCTAGGAGGCGCTCAGTCTCCCCAATGTAGAGGAGACCGCATCGGGAGCAGCGGATACAATAAATTATATTAGTGGATGTGCAGGTAAAACTTTGATGGATGTGGAAGGCTCCTTTAGGGCCTTGGATAGAGGTGAGGGAGGAGGTATGGGCACAGGTTTTACAGTTCCTGCGGTGGCAGGGGAAGGTGCCAGGATGGGAGTGTGGGTCGTAGGGGGGGCGTGGACCTGACCAGGAAGTCACGGAGGGAACGGTCTTTGCGGAAGGTGGAAAGAGGTGGGGAGGGAAATATATCCCTGGTGGTGGGGTCTTTTTGGAGATGGCAGAAATGTCGGTGGATGATTTGGTTTATGCGAAGGTTGGTAGGGTGGAAGGTGAGCACCAGGGGCGTTCTGTCCTTGTTACGGTTGGAGGGGTGTGGGCTGAGGGCGGAGGTGCGGCATGTGAATGAGATGCGTTGGAGGGCATCTTTAACCACGTGGGAAGGGAAATTGCGGTCTCTAAAGAAGGAGACCATCTGGTGTGTTCTATGGTGGAACTGGTCCTCCTGGGAGCAGATACGGTGGAGGCGGAGGAATTGGGAATATGGGATGGCATTTTTGCAAGAGATAGGGTGGGAAGAGGTGCAATCCAGGTAGCTGTGGGAGTCGTTGGGTTTGTAAAAAATGTCTGTGCCTCCAATGCCAGTATATCTTTCCTTCGTTAAGAGCCCCAAAATTGTTCATACTATTCTTAGTGCCTTGTATAGTTTTTGCAAAACCTCCCAAGTTATATACTGCATTCTTTTTGAAATAAATATCAACATTTTTTTTTGCTATTACCCGCTTAACTTGGATGCTAGCTTTTTGCAATTTGTGGACGAGGATGCCCAAATCCCTCTATTCTGTAGTTTTCTGCAGTCTTTCTCCATTTAAATAATAGTCAGCTCTTCTGTTCTTCCTGCCAAAGTTCATAACCTCACATTTTCCCACATTATATTCCATCTGCCAACTTTTTGCCCACTTGCTTAATCAGTCTACATATCTCTGCAGACTGTCTAACTCTCACCACTTGCCTGCCCACCTGGCTCTAGTGCATTTACTTTCATCGTCCAAGACATTGGTATAAATTATAAAGAATCGTCCTTGTGAAGAACTGATCACTGTGGCACCCCACTAGTTGCAGATTGCCATCCTGAAAACTCAGGCCTTATCTCAACTTTTTGCCTTCTATTAGTTAGCTAATCCTCTCTCCTCCTAATATATTAACTCCAACGCCATGGGCTCTTATTAGGTGGCTTAATATGTGATACTTTATCAAATACATTCAGAAAATCCAAATATATCACATCCACTGGTCCCTCTTTAGCAATCTGTTTGTTATTCCTCGAAGAAAATTCTGATAAATTTGTCAGATGTTTTGTTCCCTCATGAGGCCATGCTGACAGTTCTTGATCATATCAAGTATTTTGAAGTTCTTTGCCATTATATCCTTTATAGAGTTTAGCATTTTTTCAATATCAAATTTTAAAGCAACTGGCCTTTGGTTACCTGTTTTTTTGTCTCCTTCCTTTTTCAAATAAAAGTGTTACACTGGTAGTTTTCCAGTCTTAGATTAGATTACTTAGTGTGGAAATAGGCTCTTCGGCCCAACAAGTCCACACCGGCCTCTGAAGAGTAACCCGCCCAGACCCATTCCCCTACACCTAACACTATGGGCAATTTAGCATAGCTAATTCACCTAACCTGCACATCTTTGGACTGTGGAAGGAAACCAGAGCACCGGAGGAAACCCACGCAGACACGGGGAGAATGTGCAAACTCCACACAAACAGTTGCCTGAGTCCTTTCCGGAATCTAAGGATTCTTGGAAGATTACTACCAGTGTATCCATGACCTCTACAACCGCTTCTCGTAATATCCTAGGATGTATCACATCAGCTCCAGGGAATTTAAGGATCTTTAGCCCTATTAGTTTCCCTAGTACCTTTTCTCTTGTGATAGCTTTTGATCTGTTTCTTCCCCTCGATTTGCCCCATTTTGGTATGCTATTCTGTGAAGACTGATGAAAAATATTTATTCAACCTTCTGCCATTTCGTGTTTTCCCCATTATTTCCCCAGCCTCACTATCTAAAGGGCCTATGTTACTTTGACTTTTCTTTTCCATTTTATATCTTTAGAGAAGTTCTTGCTATCAGTCTTGATAATATTAATAATTTACCCTCAAAAATGTATTTCCTCTTTATTATTTTTGGTCATCTTTTGATGGTTTTCAAACCTTTCCCAGTGCCCTGGTTGGCTACTAATCTTTGCCTCACTACATGTCTTTTTTTCTTTCAAGTTGATGCTCTTTTTAACTTCCCTGGTTAACTATGGTTGGCTTAGCCCCTTTATAGTATCTTTCTTTTTTTTCTGGAATGTGTCTTTGCAGTGAGAATGAACTATTGCGCTAAATAGCTGCAATTGTTCCACAATAACCTTTGCTGCTAAACTAGTTTGCCAGTCCATTCCAGCCAGCTCACAGAATCCCTACAGTGCAGGGAAAGCACGTTTCGCCCATTGAGTCTGCACTGACCTTCGAAGAGCATCTAACCTAGATTACACCTTCCCCCAATCTATCTCCACAACCCCACATTTCCCATGGCTTGCACATTGCTGGACACTACGGGCAATTTAGGAGAAAATGAGGATTACAGATGCTGGAGATCAGAGTCGAGAGTATAGTGCTGGAAAAGCACAGCAGGTCAGGCAGCATCCTGATGAAGGGCTTATGCCCAAAACGTCGATTCTCCTGTTCCTCGGATGTTGCCTGACCTGCTGTGCTTTTCTAGCACTACACTCTTGACTACAGGCAATTTAGCATAACCAACCCACCTCATCTGCAGATTTTCTTCACTGTGAGAGGAAACTGGAGCATCCAGCGGAAACCCACATAAACACGGAGAGAATGTACAAACTCCACACATGCAGGCACTCAAGGCTAGAATAGAAACCCAGATCCCTGGCACTGTGAGGCAGCAGTGCTAAAATACTGTTACACCATGCACCCTCTGCTTCACACCTTTATAATCACCCTTATTTAGGTTTAGCACAGTTGTTTCTGACCCAAGTTTATCCATTTCAAATGAAATTTTACCATGCTATGGCCACTGTTTCTCAGAATACTTTGACACAATGTATTAAATTTGCCTCATTTTACATCACCAGATCTGAAACCAGCCTGATCACTGGTTGAATCCACAGCACTTTTGTTTGAGGAAGCTGTCCCAAATACTTTGTGTGAATTCTTCTTGATGGCTACCTCTACCAATCTGACTCTCAAAATCTACATGAAGATTAAAGTCACCCATCTTTGTTATGTGCACTCATTATTTCCTGATTTATTCTCTGTCCCACTATATGACTACTATTAGGAGAGTTTATAGACCTCTCCAACCAGTTTCTTCTTTCCCTTTTTACTTTTTAACCTGCATCCATATACATTATTTTCTGATTCAAGATCATTTAGAATCAGAGATGTATGGCACTTTATAAAGGAAGAAGAAAACCACATGGTCAGTGAGAGAGAGAGAGATAGACAGCGAGAGAAGGAAACCTATACTGTTGTCTGACACAGCAGTGAATCTGCACAGCTACTGCAGCTACTGTTTGAATTCAAGTATTTCTGGAGATTGGAGTGCATCTAAGAAAAATTAATAAACAGCGAAGTTTACAGCTGGCCTTAGGAGAACCTGTGTGAGAGAGCTCACAGTGCAGGAGCAGTTATGTGCATAGTTTTAAAGAGTAACTTTACTGTCTTTTCTTAATAGTGAGTAGAGTGGGTTCTTTTTGATTGATTTTATTGAGATCAGTCTCTTGATTACAATTTAAAAATATAAAAAGAAGGTACTAAGTTAGCCTGGAGCAGTGTTTTTTAGAGGAGTAAGACTGTGCTTTTTTTTTCAGATTGCTAGGGTGCATAGATGACCTTTAATTGAGTGATGTGCGCTTCCTTTCGGATGTGGGAGATTAGGAAGAATGATTATCTCTGCATTAAGTGTGTTTGGTTGCAAATCCTATCAGATTGCATGAATTGGTTGGAGCAGCAGTTAGAGGCAATGAGGAACTCTCAAAAGCTAGGGGATATGGTGGATGGCAGTTATAGGAAGGGAGAAGAACCTCAGATAACAGTCAAGTGGATGGGTTACCACCAGGAAAGGTAGGAGGGGGAGGCACATAATGCAGAAGTGTTCACGTATCCTGTTTTGAAAAATATAGGGGGTGATGGACTCTCAGGGGACTGTAGCACAAATGCCAAAAGGGGTGATACTGAGAATGGCTCGAATGTAATGAGCGGTAGGTCAGATTCCAAGTGATTGATTGTGATAGGGACTGTCTAATCTGAGGCACAGGCAGACACTTCTGTGACCAACAGCAAGAAATCAAAATGGTGTGTTGTCTCCCTGGTAAGTGAAGAATATTCACACTGTAGAGTGGGACCAACAGGAGACCACTGTGTACAATGGAACTAACAATATAAGGAGGAAAAAGGATGAGATTCTGAAGGGAGAATATAGGAAGTTAGTCAGGAATTTAAGAGGAGGTCCTCGAGGGTAGTGATATCTGGATTACTCCTGATGCTACTAGCTAATGAGGGTAGGAGGATAGAGCGGATGATAGTGTGGCTGAGGAGCTGGTGCAGGGGATAAGAGTTCACATTTTTGGAACATTGGAATTTCTTCTGGTGTATAAATGCCCTGTATAAGAAGAACGGATTGCACCTGAATTGGAAGGGGACTAAAATATTGGCAGGAAGATTTGCTAGAGCTCCTTGCGAGGATTTAAACTAGTACGGTGGGAGGTTGGGTGGGGGGCAGATGAAAAGTGAGGAAAGAGATCAATCTGAAACTGATACAGTCAGGGCACGCAGAAACAAAGCAGAGAATTAGGTAAAGTAAACTGCATTTATTTCAATGCAAGAGGCCTACCAGGGAAGGCAGATGAACTCAGGGCATGGTTAAGAGCTTAGGACTGGGATGTCATAACAATTACAGAGACATGGCTCAGGGATGGACAGGACTGGCAGCTTAATGTTCCAGGATACAAATGCTATAGGAAGGATAGAAAAGGAGGCAAGAGAGGAGGGGAAGTGGCGTTTTTGATGAGGAATAACATTACGAGTTGTACTTAGGGAAGTTATTTGGGTGGAACTGAAAAATAAGAAAGGGATGATTACCATATTGGGATTGTACTATAGACCCCCCAACAGTCAGCAGGAAATTGGGAAACAAATTTGGAAGGAGATTTCAATTATCTGTAAGAAAAATAATATGGCAGTGATAGAGGATTTTATCCTTCCAAACATAGACTGAGATTGCCATAGTGTTAAGGGTTTAAATGGAGAGGAATTTAAGTGTGCTCAAGAAAGTTTTGTGATTCAATATGTGGATGTATCTATGAGAGAAGGTGCAAAACTTGACATACGCTTGGGGAAATAAGGCAGGGCAGGTGACTGAGGTGTCAGTGGGGGAGCACTTTAGGGCCAGCGACCATAATTCTATTAGATTTCAAATAGTGATGGAAGAGGATAGACCAGATCTAAAAGTTGGAGTTCTAAATTGGACAAAGGCTAATTTTAATGATATTAGGCAAAAACTTTCGAAAGCTGATTGGAGGCAGATGTTCGCAGGTAAAGGGACGGCTGGAAAATGGGAAGCCTTCAAAAATGAGATAACGAAAGACCAGAGAATGCATGTTTCTGTTAGGGTGAAGTGCAAAGTTAGTAGGTGGAGGGAAAGTTGGATGTCTAAGGAAAGTGAGGTTTTGGTTTAGAAAAAGAAGGAAGCATATGTCAGGTACAGACAGCAGAGATCAAATGAATGGTCAGCAGAGTATTAAGGGAGGAGTATACTTAAGAGGGAAATCAGGAGGGCAAAAAGGGGACATTTGATAGCTTTGGCAAATAGGATTAAGGAGAATCCAAAGGGATTCTATAAATACATTAAGGACAAAAGAGTAACTAGGGAGACAACAGGACCCCTTAAAGGTCACAAGGTAGCCTATGTGTGGAACCGCAGGAGATGGAGGAGAAACTTCTTTCTCTGCCCTCGTTCTACACTGTGGCATCACTCAGCCACTGGTCTCACTGCAGGTCGAACTTGGAACTATGCCTTTTCTTCTCTTCCACTCACCTCTCACTCTGGAGAGTTTATTTGTTGCAGTAAACCCTACCTCTGGCCCCTTTTGCACAAAATTCCCACTTGAATCAAATTTCAGTATCACCTCTATACTCATTCAGCTTTCATCTCACTCTGCTGCAGTCCCAATGACTGTGCTCCTCACCTTCAATTGCTGTATTTATTCAAGGAGAAACAACTATCAACTTAATAAACCAGTGTATAATATCATTTTGGCTACGAATAAGTCAATTTATGGAAGATTGTCTTTGGGACTACTTTGCAATTCTACTCATTGCACAAAGTGAGGGAGTTACACCTTGATTTCAGTATTCTTTGAAAAAAACATCTTTCATTCTTTTTAGTGAATTTGGTTTACAAAATGCAGTTAGAGTACTGCACACAATGTACATAGTTCTGTTTCAGTAATGCCTCACATTGCCACAATTCTGACTGAAAAATGCTGAAATGTTACATTTCAGAGCCTTTGATGTAGACCACATCATAGTGGATGGTGTGCATCTCTCGCAAGAGTGGTTGGATGATCAATGTTAGTAACTAATTTATTTTATCTTGTGTATGCTAATTTTAGCCACAAAAAGACCAGATAATTAGGTGATGCTCTTTTTCACAAAATTATTAAACATTGTAAAACTCACTTCTTGCTTTTGCCTAGGCCACCCTAATAAAAGGGGTGATCTTTAATCATTCTAAGACTTTCCTACACTGTGAATTATTTTTACCCAATACATCAATGTGTTTGTAATTATTCTGATTGTACCAGTCTAATCCAGAAAAGTCCTCTATTAGTCATCCATCTGGTACAAGTTTTCATTATTGGGCTTGTTCACAGGAAAGTAAGGAAGCTTCTAATTCGAAAAGCTTCACAAATCTCAGATTAGTAGCATGTTTCAAAGTCGCCTTGCTGATGTCCGGGAGCTGGATTCCCACATATTCTACTTGCAGGGTGGTAAAAGGAGGAGACAGTATGTTAAAAGCAAATTTGTATTGAGGAAGGTGCAACCTGTTCCAACAGTTTAGATACATTTAGATCATATTTGTTGTTGAAAATAAGTATTTCACTAAAAATAATTATTTATAAGGAAACACTGTCTGCTACATTTTTCAAAAATTTATTCCTATCACAATGTACGTTTTTAACTTTGTGAATGTCTCTTTTGTTAAGCCTCCATTTATAATATTAATTACAATCATTCTCAACTATAGTAAATATTCATATAAATCTCCTTTAAATTGGTGGCATGAGAAACATAAACCCCTTGTTTGGTAAAAATGACTTGATATCCTAATATACTTTCAATGGTGTTAATGTTTGACTGCTCCATTAGTCCTGATTTTTGTGGCTGGATATCAACTAACAAATTGGCCTCTTACTAAGTCACATGGGTTTACGTTGCTAAGGCAATGTTTTCCTGGAAGACAGTGACTCATTGCACCCATATATTACTGTTTCCAATTGTGGAAGCCACATGCCTGATCCTCAGCATGTGGAATGAAACAAGCTAGATTCCAACTGTCACTCTCTCAAATAACCCGCCAGTGGCATCACTGACAAACCTGTCCACAGCTCACAAAAATAAGAACAGCAAATTCTGAAATTGAGCTTCTGTACAATTCTGTTTATTTCAGGGAGAGGGAGAGCTGTGGGTAGAGAGATGATGAATATTGGAAGCCGGAATCTGTTTGATATGTAATGCATTAGTCTCTGCAATATGAGAGTTTTTTTTTCAGGATTAATATTTGAGGATTAATCTGTTTCATGGTTTGCAAAATTAATGTGAGTCTAGATTGGATGTTGGTTCATATTGGCCTGCCAGCATGCATTTTGTGCAGGGATTAATTCTCTGTGCCAACTGGCCCAAGGCTTGCCCAGTTTTGAGCACTGGGCCTCATTTATGACAGCTTGATGAGTTGCAGGTACCTTCTGTACATACCAAGACTGCTTGCTAGTGAAGATCCTCTGAACTTGGTGCCAAGGTGTGTCAATGTTGGCACTTATATTGATCCTGGAGAAATGGGTATGATTGGGAGGGGGGTGAGGGAAATGAAGGGAGTTGCAATTCAGAAGGAATTGCTTAGAGTTGGCCAGGTAGCCTATAGTTGAGAGAGCTGAAAGAAAATTTCCTTCACCCGTTAGAAGCACAGAATGCTGCTCACAAAAGACAACTGGAGTAGTCGTTCGTAAACTGTCCTACAAAAGCAAGTCACAGAGACAAGGAATCTTGAGGCTGGTGACTCACTTCCTTCAACCACAAAACCTGTCTGCCATTTACAAAACATTAGTCAGGAATGTGATTCAAATTTTTTTCACTTACCTGGATGAGTACAAATCTAATAATGCTTGAGAAGCTTGATGATATCCATGATAAAATAGCCTGCTTGATTTTCACCCCACTCTTCCATCACCAAGCAGTAACAGAGTGTACTGCAACAACTTGTCAAAGTATCTCCATAAACACTTTCTAAACCTGTGATCAGGCTGGAACACAAGAATACGACAAATAGGAGCAGGAGTAGACCATCTGGTCCATCGAGCCTGCTCTGCCATTCAGTTAGATCATGGCTGATCTTTTTGTGGACTCAATTCCACTCACTTGTCCACTCACCATCATCCTTAATTTCTTTACTGTTTAAAAATCTACCTATCTGCCTCGAAATACAATGATAGCAGCCACTGGGAACCCATTGCTAGTAAGGTCTCCTCAAAGTTATCCTGATTCAGAACTATATTGTGATAAGGTAGCTCACCACGACCTTCTGAAGAGCAGTTAGAGATGGCAATAAATTCTGACTTTGTCATTAACTCTCACATACCAAGAATAATTTTAAAATCTGTTTTGGCTCCCTTATAATGCTTGTGAAATGGCCACATTTATTGAATTTCTAGGCCTGGATGCCCAGAAGTTAATTATCAGAGTTAGCCTTGATTTATTTTGAATAGATGAGTTAAAGTAATCAAAAATGACTGAGGCATATATTTTTCTGAATTTTTTTGGTTTTATATTTTCTTACAGAAATGGAATATTCATGACTGTAATTTGTTGTCCACAGTTTTCTGAAAATTTGAAACACCATCCAATTAATTTGAAAACGTTCCTTTGTTTTCATACACAAAACTAACTGCTGGATGCGAGAGTGGACAGCTAGAGGTACTCTCTGCACCTACAAAAGAACCATAAAATCATAGTTATAAAACAAAAGGAGGCCATTAAGACCATAATAGATCTCTGCACCCTCAACTTAACTATCCTCTCTCCCTCCAATTTTTTCGATAGCCCTGCAAACTTTCTTCTTCAGTCCAGCCAATCGACAGTATGGTTAAATATGATTATTTAAATACAGACAGTATAGAAATACTCCATGTCAGTGTGTCAGAGTCTCCTGCCATTATTGCCCATCTAAATTTCTCAGTTTAGGTAAAATCACCATAGTCCCAAAGGACTGCTGTCCCATTAGACAGAGAGACATCTGGTGATGGTTTAACCTCAGGGTCACCGTGCCTCAGGCATGGGGTGAAGTTGAGAGGGTGGGATCTTCATGGTAACCTCAGCCAGTACAGGTTACACACTGTTGGTATCATTCTACATAGCAGACTGGGCTAACTGACCTCAATATAACTCACTCATATCTCTCTCATTTGCTCATCCAGCTTCCCCTTAAGTGTATCTGCTACAACCTGGTGGTAGAGAGTTTCCACAGTTTCACCACACCTTAGGTAAAAATGTTGCTGTTGAATCCCCAAGTAGATTTCTTAGTGACTATTTCATGTTGATGAACTCTAATTATGCTCTTCCCAATATAATCTCTAACATAAAAAAGAAGTATCAAGCTAGATGTCATTATGTTGATATGAATTGTATAAAGGTACCATCATTGTACTGTCACAATGATACAAAATGCAGACAATGGATCTTTGACTTCTGTCACCAATTTCATACCTGAGACATTCATAGACTGAAACAATTTTAAAAAGGGACCAAAGCATGGATTTAAAGTGGCCATAGCAATCAGTTGATCAATGCAAGTTGAATGACTTTCATGAAATTGACATGATCTTTTGTCAAAGACAGTCTATGCTAAAATTCACATTGTCCCCAAAGCCAATAAAACCAATTAGCCAAACCTCTGAGAATTGTGAAAAGTCCCTCATCTTCATTTTGATTTTCATTCTTTACTCTTGGAGAAGAAACCACTCCGCAGTTATCAAGCCTGAAAACATAACTTAAACAGAGAATATTTTAGACAAGCTGCTATTTCAAGGGGCCCTTATAGCAGAGCAGAGGAGATGGAATTTAGACTGCAGAACTGAACTGAGCAATATTCGCCACTGCTGATTGTCCATGAAACCAACTACCAATTGCATCTCAGGTTAAAATTGTATATCTTATGAACAGCCAAAGTATTTGAAACTGTATGTATTCTTATGCTCCTTTTGTGCTGAGTATAAGTACATGAGTGTTTGCATGTCTCTGTTTGTTTCTTTGTGCATGTTAGAATGTTTGAGATTGCATAATGGCCTCATGTTTGGTGGAGCACCTTGATTATTTTCTTGGGGTTAGCAAGTAATGAACTTATTCTTTCTTTAACTCCAGGATGCCTTGTAATTGTCTCCAGATGGATAACAGTAAAAATCATTAAACGAATTTTAATTGGAGAAGACCATAAGACCGTAAGACATAAATGTGGAAATAAGGCCATTCGATCATAGCTGATGAGCATTTCAACGCCACTTACCCGCACTCTCCCCATATCCCTTAATTCCTTGAGAGATTAAGAATTTATCAATCTCTGTCTTGAAGACATTTAACGTCCCAGCCTCCACTGTGTTCCATGGCAATGAGTTCCACAGGTCCACTACTCTCTGGCTGAAGAAATGTCTCCTCTTTTCCTTTTTAAATTGATCCCCTCTAATTCTAAGGCTTATGGGTCCTAATATCCCCACCTGACGGAAACAAATTCCCAGCATCCGTCCTTTCTAAGCCATGCATTATTTTGTAAGCTTTTATTGCATCTCCCCTCAACCTTCTAGACTCTAATGAATAGAATCCCAGGATCCTCAGCCGTTCATCGTATGTTAGGCCTACAATTCCAGGGATCATCCGTGTGAATCTCCGCTGGACACGCTCCAGTGCCAGTATGTCCTTCCTGAGGTGTGCGGCCCACAACTGGACACAGTATTCTAAATGGGGCCTAACCAGAGCTTTATAAAGTCTCAGTAGCACATCGCTGCTTTTACATTCCAACCCTCTTGAGATAAATGACAACATTGTATTTGTTTTCTTAACCATGGACTCAAACTGCAAGTTAACCTTTAGCGAATCCTGGACTAGCACTCCCAGATCCCTTTGTACTTGGGCTTTAGGAATTTTCTCAGATTTTAGAAGATATTCCGTCCCTGTATTCTTTTATCCGAAGTACAAGACCTTGCATTTGCTCACATTGAAATTCATCAGCCATTTCTTGGACCACTATTCTAAACTATCTAAATCTTTCTGCAGCCTCCCTATCTCCTCAGAACTTCCTGCCTGTCCGCCTAACTTTGTATCATCCAGATCATTAATATTTAAAGTGAACCCTGAAAGATGTAACCCTGTTCTAGGAAGAACTTAAAACATTGTTATGACGAACCAAAGAGGTTAATAAAAGGAGAGCTGGTTCACCTTTTTATCAAGTTGTATTCATACAAGAACTCTCACATTTCTGGTATCATTCTTTAAAAGTTTTCTTTGCATTCTCTCTGGAGTCTCTAATATGCTTAGTACAATATGGCGACAAAAGCTACACACTTTTAAATTGTGATCCAACTAATGTTTGATGCAGGTTTAGCATTACCTGCCCATTTTTCAGTTCTATCCATTGAGAAATAAAGCTGAGGGCTAGGTCTGTTTTTTGCATGGCCTTACCAACTCATGGTGCACCTTTTATTGGTTAATCTATTTGTACTCTGAGAACCTTTTGTTCTTCACACCTTCAAAGTAATAAATCACCTTCAGATTCTTACCAAGAAATATTATCTCAAACTTATCTGTGTTGAGCATTATTTGTTAATCATTTGCCCATTCCACCACCTTATTAATTTCCTCCTGTAACTTATCACAACCCTTCTCAGTAGTCACTATTTCCCTGTAATTTAATGTCATGTGCAAATTTAGGTTTTCAAGTCCAAGTCCATAGAATCCCTACAGCATGGAAGCAGACCATTTAGCCCTTCGAGTCCACACCGACCCGCTGAAGGGCATCCCACCCAGACACCCCCCATCCCTGTAACCCTCCATTTCCCAAAGTTAACCCAACAACCTGCATGACCCTGGATGCTGTGGGCAATTTAGCAATGGCCAATCCATCTAACCTGCACTTTGGGAGGAAACCAGAGACCCCAGAGGAAACCCAAGCAGACACGAGGAGAATATACAAGCTCCACACAGATAGTCGCCCAAGGGTGGAATCGAACCCAGGAGCCTGGCGCTGTGAAGCAGCAGTGCTAACATGAATTAACATAAATTGTGAATTTCAGTGGTCCCAGCAGTGTACAAAACCACATTCCACTGCTGCCAAAGTGAAAAATTAACCTTTATTCCCACACACTTGTTTCTGTCTTGAAGCCAGCTAGGGATCCATTCTGCCCCTTGTTCCTGATTTCATACTCTCTGACCTTATTAATTGAATTAATTAAATGACATCTGCTGTCATTACCATTTTCTCCTCTCTCTGTTACTTCCTTGAAAAATTCAATAAGCTTCACCAGAGATTTTTACTTTTGAAATCCATGCTAACTATTCATTATTATAATTTTCAACACTGAAATTATTGAAAACAGCAGGCAGTATGATGTTGCCATGGCATGGCATAATCTGAATCAATGTCCCCTTGCCCACTTTCAGGTGCTGTTGAGTTTAGTCTGCACATGTCTTACCCAGGTCTATTTGAAACCCTTCTGCAAGATTGGTTTTCCCTGAGGTATCTCTTGCATCATCGTGGATCCCTTCTCCAATGGCTGTTACTGTCAGACCTTGGGCCTGGTTCCAAAGCTGAAATTGATCCCAAATCCAAGGACCCATTTCATCACTATGATGATGCCATTACACTGTGATCTACTGTGGGGTGTGTAAGTCCTCATCATCGAAATGCAGAAAATACCTCCCCTCCATTATCCCACGAAGATGCAGTTTGCCTTTTGTGGGACTAAATGCTTTAACAGACGTGATTATTGATGCAAAAAGTATAAGATGGTTCGAAAAGAAATCAAACAAGGATTCAATTCAGGAGAATAAATATACTAGTGAGAAAAGAAGTGGAAACGGAGGCAAAGATATATATAAATAACATTTTAGTACAATACATGACATGCTTCTTCAAATAATTCTATGATTTTAAGTTCATGCTTATGTAGTTTCAAAGTTACATAATTTCTGTCAATAAATTGGCATAACAAATTGTAACTGGTATATCTTTGTACCTTTTTGAGCAAACAATATTGAATCTTGTTCATTATCTAATGTTGTTTCACCAGCTTCCTGGAATGCTTTCTATTTTCAACATTATGAGGCATACCGATGGACCTGGGGATTAGCACACATCACAAACAAGCAACATAGTGGCTCAGTGGTTAGCACTGCTGCCTCACAGCACCAGGGACCCAGGTTCAATTCCTACCTCCGGCAACTGTCTGCGTGGAGTGTGCACATTCTCCCCGTATGCTCTAGTTTTCTTCCACAGTCCAAAGATGTGCAGGTTAGGTGAACTGGCCATGCTAAATTGCCCATAGTGTTAGATGTAGGGGAAAGTGTGTTGCTCATCGGGGTGGGCTGAAGGGCTTGTTTCCACACTTTAGGGAATCTAATCTAAATCAGTGGCAAGTCCTGCCTTTGCTGCCAAACTCCATCCCTGCTTCATCTACAAGCCTTTTCCATGCCGTCTTCCACCCAAATCCATTACCCTCCCTCACCTTCAAGCCTAGCCACCTTCAAGGCGAAGCCTGGCACCGTCTGGTTTGAAAGAACAAGTATTTTGAATTGTTATTTCTCTATTTTTCTAATTTATTGCTGGGCTTTTTATTTTTCTAACATTTTCCCAAAGAATTTGTACTTAATAATCCTTATCTCAGTACCTTAGTAGGCATCCTAAGTGATGACCTGTAAACTTTTCAATGTACCCATGTAAGTACATGTGATTATAGAGTTAATTCTAATTCTAGAATTCTAAATTCACATGTGGCCTTGGTCTCCGCATGATCCTGGGATTTGAGTGCATTACTTGTCACAGACACCAACTTCCTGGTGACACTGTGCAGTAAAACACTGATTGGCCAGCAGCTCTTTGCAGCTGGGACTTCTGCCACTGGGGGTTCTTGATCCTGGGAAAGGCAACCATAGCATCTTACAGCATGGAAATAGACCCTTCAGTCCAACTCATCCACGCTGACCATGTTTGCAAACTAAACTAGTTCCACTTGCCTGTATTTGGCCCATACCTCTCCAAGCCTTTCCTATTCATGTACTAATCAAAATGTCTTTTAAATGTTGTAACTACATCTGCATCCATCACTTCTTCTGGCAGTTCATTCCACACATTAACCACTCAATGTATAAAAGTTGCTCCTCGTGTCCTATTTTTAACTCTCCTCTCACCTTAAAAATATGCCTCCTTGTTTTGAACTCCCACACCTTAGGAAATAATCCTTGCTATTCACCTTATGATTTTATAAAGCTCAATAAGGTCACCCCTTAACAGCCCACGCTATGTGAAAAAAGTCCTAGCCTATCCAGCCTATTTTTATAACACAAGCCCTCCATTCCTGGCAATATCCTGATAAATCTTTTCTGAACCTGCTTCAATTTAGTAATATCCTTCCTATAACAGGGCGACCAGGACTGCACACAGTACTCCAGAGTAGGCCTCAGCAATGTCCTGTACAACCTCAACATGATGTCCCAACTCATATTCAAAGGTCTGAGCAATGAAGGCAAGCATGCTAAATACCTTCTTAACCACCCTGTCTACTTTAGACAATCTAACCATTGCCGCTTGACATTCAATGGTATTACCATCACTGAATCCCACCCTATCAATATTACCATTGACCAGAAACTGAATTCACCATATAAGTGCAATGGCTACACAAACAGGTCAGAGGCCAGGAATAATGTAGGGAGTAAATAAGTTCCTGATTCCCCAAAACCTGTCTACCATCTACATGGCCCAAGTCAGGAGTGTGATTGGCTACTCCCCACTTGCCTGGATGAGTACAGCTCCAGCCACACTCAAGAATTCGATACCATCCTGGACAAAGCAGCCCATTTGATTGGCCACCACATCCACAAGCATCCTCTCCCTCCATTACCAATTCTCTGTAGCAGCAATGTGTACTTGCTACAAGATGCACTGCAGAAATTTGCCAACCTCCTTACACAGCACTTTCCAGAACCACAACCTCTTCTGTTGAGAAGGACAAAGGAAGCAAATACATGGGAATACCAACACCTGCATCCAAGCCACTCACCATCCTATTTTGGAAGTATGTCATCATTTCTTCACTAGAGCTGGGTCAAAATTCTGGAATTCCCTTCCTCAGGACACTGATCAGCCTACAGCACATGGACTGCAGCAATTCATGAAGACAACTCACCACCACCTTCTCAAGAGCAGCTAGGGAACAAGAAATGCTAACCACATTCCATGAGAGAGTAAAAATAATTATGCAGTTTCCATCATGTTTCATTTGATTTTGCTTTAATTGGTAAAATTGAGATGCTTTTGGAATTAATAGGGAAGAACCTGTTTTAAACAAAAGTAATACTTGGCAATTAATGTACTCATCTGATTGGAATACTGTTCTGAAGTTCTGGATGTAGGTTTGCTCGCTGAGCTGGAAGGTTCATTTTCAGACTTTTCATCACCATACTAGGTAACATCTTTAGTGAGCCTCCGGACAAAGCATTGCTGATAATTCCTGCTTTCAGTTTATATGTTTGGGTTTCTTTGAGTTGGTGATGTCACTTCCTGTGGTGATGTCATTTCCTCTACTTTTTCTCAGGGGGTGGTAAATGGGATCCAAGTCAATGTGTTTGTTGATAGAGTTCAGGTTGAATTCTCATGCATGTCTTTGTTTGGTTTGTCCTAAGATGGATGTATTGTCCCAGTCGAAGTGATGTCCTTCCTCATCTGTATGTAAGGATACTAGTGAGAGAGAGTCTTGTCGTTTTGTGGCTAGTTGATGTTCATGTATCCTGGTGGCTAGTTTTCTACCTGTTTGTCCAATGTAGTGTTTGTTACAGTCCTTTCACTGCATTTTGTAAATTGAATTAGTTTTGCTTGTTACCTGTATAGGGTCTTTCAAGTTCATTAGCAGCTGTTTTAGTGTGTTGGTGGGTTTATGGGCTACCATGATGCAAAGGGGTCTGAGTAGTCTGGCAGTCATTTCTGAGCTGTCTTTGATGTAAGGGAGAGTGGCTAGGCTGTCGTGGTGAACTGCCTTCTTGAACTGCTGCAATCCATGTGTTATAGGTTGACCCAATAACTTGGGGAAGGACTTCCAGGATTTTGACTCAATGACAGTAAAGGGAAAGCAATATATTTCCAAGCTAGGATGGTGAGTGGCTGGAGGGGAACTTGCAGGAGGTGGTGTTCCCATGTACCTGCTGCCCTTGTCCTGAATGGAAGTGGACTTGGGTTTGGAAGGTGTGTCAAAGGATCTTTGGGAAATGTTTGCAGTGCATCTTCATTGCTGCTACTTACTGTTGGCAGTGGAGTAAGTGGGTGTGCTGCCATTCAAGTGACTGTTTTGTCCTGAATGGTGTCAAGCTTCATGAATGTGCTGAAACAGCACCCATCCAGGCAAATGGAGAGTATTCCATCACACTCCTAAAGTGCGATTTGTAGATGGTGGACAGGCTTTGGGGATTCAGGAGATGAGTTACTTGCTGCAGTATTTCTGAACTCTGGCGGTTCTTGTAGCCACTTTGTTTATTTGTAAAAAAAAAGAGTTTCATTGGGCAAATAGAGACAAATGGTTATGACTTAGTGGTGACAGGGAGACCAGATTTGGGAGCTGAATATCCAAGAATATTCAGTGTTTTAGAATGATAGATAGAAAGGAAGAGGAAGTTTATGTGGCTTCGTTGGTAAAGGAAGAGATCGGTGGTGTTGAGAAATGATTTTGGCATTGGAGATCAATAAGTACAACCAGATCGGTAGAAATTTGAAATAGCAAGAGAAAGATTTTCCTGTGGAATAATCTATAGGTCTCCTAAAAGTAGTTCCACAGTCAGACACAGTATAAGCCCAGAAATAATGAGGGCTTGTAAGAAAGGCACGGATGATTTCAACATGCATAAAGATTGGATTCGTCAAATTGTCGAGGGTAGTCCTGAGGAAGAAGTTGTCTACTAGAGGTTGTTTCTTGGAGCAAATATGTAGCATTCACCCCCCCTAGAGAGCGGTGGACTCCAGGACACAGAATAAATGTAAGGAGAAGATAGACAGATTTTTAATTAGTAACGGGTTAAAGGGAGTGGGCAAGAAAGTACAGTTGAGGATAATATGATGTCAGCGAGGATCATATTAAACAATGGAGCAGGCTTCAGAAGCTGAATTGCTTACTCCTGCTCCTGTTCCAATGTTCTCCCTGGATCAAATCCAAGAGCACTAGTGTGAGCTTGCACTTTGTCCATCTCTGCACAATGTGTGGCCAGAGATTGTGGTAGATCAGGGTTTGTTAGCTAGAATATCTGGATTCAGGCATAATGATGACATAGAGGGGACGTGCAGTCTCCAGTCTCTTCTGCGCCCTAGCATCAGGATTTTTCAGACCAGAGTCACTGAACACAAACCGGGGGCAGGAGTCAAAGCTGCACAACATGGTCCAGCTATTCCGCAAACTGTGATCATCCTTTCCCTAAGTTTGACCTTTAAGCTCATGCCACTGATAAATCTAAAGAGACTTTTCAACCTGACTGACAGGCTGTTGAGATACAGATGCATTTTCGCAAGTTGTATTGAAATCCAAGTCAATCATAATATTTAAAGAGTTAAATGTTTATGGAAAAAGAAGTTATTAAAAGGTTAGAGGAAAAATGTTTGAAAAAAGGATTAGAACAAATACTTCCTATGTGCATCTGTACGGAGAGCCAGATGATCTCTCTGTGGTGAAATTTATGAGGTTGCAAGAATTGAAAATGATTGTGCTCCTGATGGAACACAAGTAAAGCCCCTCCCGAAGGAAGGGAAGTAAGGAGTTAATTTTCTTTCAATAGCTAACCACATTATTCATTATCATTTCATCCATTGCTAATTAATGGAAGATACCTTTTTTGTGTAAATCCGCAGGAAATCATGTTGGTTTTCATCAATTTTATTTTCAATGTTGACCTTTGTGACCCCCGATCAGAGCTGAGAGGATTGGATGGCCTGGCACAACACCACAGCCACTATCAATGTCAGTTCCTCTGGGAGATCTTGCAGATGAATAATGTCAGGAGCTCCCTCCATGTGGTGCTGTAATCACAACTACCAGCACACTGCAGGGGGAAGCCTGGGTGTGGATGTTAGGCTAAGGTTCACACTAGGACTCCTAATCCCTAGCAAAGCACACTTATTTATTTTTTATGCCCATGATATTATATCCCTGGTAAGATCAAATTTCATTGACGTAATAAAGCCAATGCTTATTTGGAACCCTGAGTTACTAGTATTGCCATGTGAACTATGGTAAAATGATCCCCTATCTAATGATTTTAATTCAATGACTTCTCTTCGAGTAAGGGTCACATTCTGTTTAGAGTTGTCCATACATATTGCCATATATGTGAGATGTCCCAGTTGCTGATAAGAGTCAGTCGTCTTTTTAAAAGTTCATATTTGGTTTTCTCTGTCTGCTACATTGCAGGTTATGATTAAAGATACTAGCTCCAATGTAATAGAGCCCACCCAGTTGAATGATTTATGTACAGGGTTCAAATCATTACTGGAAAATTACCACATTTTGCATGAATTGTTCCCATGCACTGATGTCTTAAATGCTGAAATCTTGGTTAATTTGTGACACTCACTTACTCAGATCAAGAAGAGGCCAAAATAAAATTAATCACTCCTGCTGTAATCACATCATTTGGGCCCCAACACTATTGTAACACAGAGGGCTGAGCTGCATATGTTTTTGGCTGGGTGCCAGCTGCGTCAAATTTTTTTGGAGTGTTTTCAGCCACAGGCTGAGTGAGATTTGTTGCCAAACTCGCCTCATTAACTACCTACCCTATTCAGATGGAGTTAATCTTATCTAATTCTATCTCCATCTTAGTATGAGCCATTCCCAGAAGAACTCACCACTCACTGGATAGCCTCTAAAAGACCAACGTCCCTGGTGCCCGTCCCATAGCCCACTCTGCACCCAGGTAAGCACTGGCATTCCATAGCTGGCCTAAGTGGTGACACACAGACATTCTCAAGATGTCGGAGAAGGGGGAGATGGCACCACGATTCACCGACAGGGATTTGGAGGTCCCACTGGATGGGGTGGTGTGGGAGAGGCAGAGAAGGCCCTTACACGAGACCCTACCTGCAAACTGGTTTGTGGTCAGCACCCCCCGCCCTCCCCATCCTGCCCCCACCCCTCCCGGTCTGAAGCAGTGGCTGGTATGGCCATAAAAAGGTCAATGACAAACAGCATAAGCAGCTATGCAGCCACTTCAAACTCGCCCAATCACTCCCTTTTTCTCATGTTATCTCCCAATCTGAGTGAAGGGCCTGGATGAGTGGAAAGATTCCTGACATCAGGTTCCTCAGCCCCTCCCCACCCACATCCCAAAAAGAGAGGATCCTATTTCTCACAGGAGAAGACTGGAACTGCTTCGGGAAGGGGCTGACTTGTGTGTGGGGTGGCAGAAGGGTGGGGTTGTTATGGCAGCCATCTCCCGCAAGCTGAGAAAGTACCACTCTCACTCCACTGTAGCTCCCACATTAACCCTGCTGTCAGTCTCATTCATTACACACTTCTGACTGTTGCCTGTGACACTTGGTCTCCCTTGGGTATTGTAGGTACCGGTGGCCTCTGCAGCGATTCAACCTGCTCTGACTGAAGCCACCTCCTCAATTTCTTGATACTGAGGCCTCAGAGAAAGTACTGGCAAGACCGTCTCCTGTACCCACTCCCAGCTCAGATTCTAACACCTCAGTTGTAATGTCACATTTAGTAAGTTTGGGAACATAACCTCACAGCTTCTCAGCTGGCTCCACTGCAGAGAGGTTTCACTTCAGCTGTGGAACCATGAGTAACCTAAGGCATAGTGGGAGAGAAAGAAAGAAAACTTTTCTGAGGCAATATTTTGACATAAGTGACAATGCACTCTGTATAGAGTATTACATTTGTATAAATATGACTGGTTTTGCACTGCATCCATTTTATTGAGTCTCTGCGTGGGCCCCAATGTAACAACTGCAGCGTGATGCCTGATTTCAATCCTGACCAGATGTCCAGTGTCTATGTTGAGAGCCAGCTGCTGCATTATGGAGAAGCATTGAGGCAATTGATTATGTTGGCATCATTGCCCCTCATTTGAAGACATGCCTCATCTTTCCCTGTCCTCTATGTCCAAAACTATTGGTGTGAATGAAATGGTCATCAGTGTCTGGGGCAATGGCATAGACAGTTTACAGAGAGCCAATGCTGTACGGTCTCCAGGGATGAGGGGACCTGCAAGTCTGTGCCCTGAACAGTGTCCAGGGACTCCATACACTGTACTTTCTCTCTAAAGGGCCTTACAGTAGTGGGTTGCGCAGCCCCTTCCTCACAGGTTGATACATTTACCCCACCCAGTCTGGGTGTAGTTGAAGTCATTTTGTGTTGTGTATTTTTTGATTTCTATCACAATAGAAATTCATGGTGAACACTCTTCAACTTCTGCCTCAATGTGTTGGTGAGAGCCGGAATAGCCAGATCTCCTTTCTGATAGCCCTTCCTGTGAGCCTCATCAGCTTCACATCTCCTCAGCTTCTCATAAAGCAGTCTATATGAGACATCACCTTCCTCCCTCCACAGTCCCTAGTATATGAGGTTACTATATACACTATGCTCTGTCTCCCTACCCATCCGCTGCCGAAACCAGGATGCTCCTGAACAAGGACCAAGCCACTCCCACGTTACCCCATTCCTAACGCTGCTTTAACAGGGGCTGTTAACCTGGTCCAATTAGGGAGACCTGGCTGACAGATAAAAAGAGGAGTGTCACAAAGTCTGTTTACTCTTGGAACCTTGGAGCTAGCTGGGTCAGTATCATGTACTATGCACATGTAAATAGAGGGTGACTTGGTGATGGTATACCGGCCTTCATGGAATTATTTCGCTGGTGACAAGAGAAAATCATGCCCCTGAAGAAACTCACTCGCAACAGTCAATTTGAGTTGGGATAAGCATTTCTGGCATCATGCCGTTATTTGGGAAGCTTGACTTGCTCAATCCTGCAGTTAAAGATTGGACCCAGTATGTGGAAAGAATGCACTTTTTTTTTCCAGGCAAATGACATTGGAGCAGATGTAAAGCAACTAATAATTCTCCTGACAGCTTGTGGACCCGCAGCTTTTTCAGTTATTCAAAGCCTAAATTTGCCTGAGGTACCAGATAATAAAACCTTCCAAGATTTGATGGATTTGGTTGAGGAATAATACAACCCCAAGCCTCCTGTAATTCTAGAACCAGGGGAATCTGTATCAGGATTTTTGATGAGGTTGAGATGATTGGTAGAGTCTTTACAGTAGATACTATTTCTAAACACCCTTATTGGCCATAAAACAATTTGATATATCTTGGGGAGGTAATACAAGTAGCTTTATATTGTCATAAGTTGTTCTCTATCCTCATAGATTTAGTTGTTTATGCTTTTCTTCTTTATTGCTTGATTGATTGTTGTCACATGTCATAGAGTCAGAGAGTTATTGAGATTTATAACATGGAAACAGACCCTTCAGTCCAAGCTGTCCATGCCTACCAGATATCACAACCCAATCTAGTCCCACCTGCCAGCACACCGCCCATATTCCCCCAAACCCTTCATATTCATATACCCATCCAGGTGCCTTTAAAATGTTGTAATTGTACCAGCCTCCACCACTTCCTCTGGCAGCTCATTCCATACACACACACCACCTCTGCGTGAAAAAGTTGCCCCTTAGGTCTCATTTATATCTTTCCACTCTCACCCTAAACATATGCCCTCCGTTGTGGACTCCTCCACCCCAGAGAACAGACTTTGTCTATTTATCCTATCCATGCCCCTCATAATTTTATAAACCTCTATAAGGTCACCCTCAGCCTCCAGGGAAAACAGCCCCAGCCTATTCAATGTCTCGCTCTAGCTCAAATCCTCCATCCCTAGCAACATCCTTGTAAATCTTTTCTGAACCCTTTCAAGTTTCACAACATCCTTCCAATATGAAGGAGACCAGAATTGCACGCAATATTCCAAAAGTGTCTAACCAATGTCCTGTACAGCCGCAACATGACCTCCCAACTTCTGTAATCAATACTCTGACCAATAAAGGAAAGCATACCAAATGCCGCCTTCACTATCCTATCTACCTGCGACTCCATTTTCAAGGAGCTAGGAACCTGCACTCCAAGGTCTCTTTGTTCAGCAACACTCCCTAGGACCTTACCATTAAGTGCAGCACCTCATATTTATCTAAATTAAACCCCATCTGCCATTTCTCAGCCCATTGGCCCATCTCAGCAAGATCCCATTGTAATCTCAGTCAACCTCCTTCACTGTCCACTACACATCATTTTGGTGTCATCTGCAAACTTACTAATTATATGCTCACATCTAAATCATTTATATAAATAATGAAACGTAGAGGGCCCAGCACTGATCCTTGTGGCACCCCACTGGTCACAGGCCTCCAGTCTGAAAAACAACTCTCCACTACCACCCTCTGTCTTCAACTTTTGAATCAGTTCTGTATCCAAATGTCTAGTTCTTCCTGTATTCCATGAGATCTAACCTTGCTAACCAGTCTCCCATGGGGAACCTTGTCAAAAGCCTTACTGAAGTCTGTATAGGTCACATTTACCGCTCTGCCCTCATCACTCGTCATTGTTACTTCTTTAAAAAACTCAATCAAGTTTATGAGACATGATTTCCCACGCACAAAGCCATGTTGAGTATTCCTAATCAGTCCTTGTATTTCCAAATACATGTATATCATGTCCCTATGCCATCAGCGACGTCAGACTCACTGACCTATAGTTCCCTAGCTTGTCCTTACCACCTTTCTTAAACGTTAGCCAACCTCCCATCTTCCAGCACCTCATCTGTGACTATTGATACAAATATCTCTGCAAGAGGCCCAGCAATCACTTCCCTAGCTTCCCACAGAGTTCTATTGTACACCTGATCAGGTCCTGGGGATTTATCCAGTTTTATGTGTTTCAAGATCTCCAGCACTACTTCTTCTGTAATATGGACATTTTTTCAAGATGTCATCATTTATTTCCCAACCTTCTATATCTTCCATGTCCTTTTCCACAGTAAAAACTGATGCAAAATACTAAATTAGTATCTCCGGGTGGAGCGATAAATGGGGGGGAGAGAATGGGGCTCTGGGGAAGATAGCTGAGAGTGCAATGGGTGGATGGAGATGGGGTTAATGGTGATAGGTTGGAGGGGAGGGTAGAATGGATAGGTGGGAAGAAATATGGACGCTAAGATAGGTCATGTGGGCAGAGCTGAGCTGGAAGGTTGGAACTGTGACAAGGTGGGGAGAGGGGAAATGAGGAAACTGGTGAAATCCACATTGATGCCATGGGGTTGGAGGGTCCTGAGGTGGAAGATGAGGTGTTCTTCCTCCAGGTGTCGGATGGTAAGGGTGTGGCGATGGAGTTGGCCCAGGACTTGCATGTCCTTGGCAGAATGGGAGGGGGAGCTGAAGTGTTCACCCATGGGGTGGTGGGGTTGGTTGGTGTGTGTGTCCCGGACATGTTCTCTGAAGCGCTTTGCAAGTAGGTGTCCTGTCTCCCCAATGTAGAGGAGACTGCATTGGGAGCAACGCATACAGTAGATGACATATGTGGAAGTGCAGGTGAAACTTTGATGGACGTGGAAGGCTTCTTTGGGGCCTTGGATGGAGGTGAGGAGGAAGGTGTGGGTACAGGGTTTGCAATTCCTGCGGTGCCGGGGAAGGTTCCAGGAGGGGAGGGTGGGTTGTTGGGGGGTGCATGGACTTGACCAGGTAGTCACAGAGGGAATAATCTTTATTGAAAGCGGATCAGGGTGGGGAGGGAAATATATCTCTGGTGGTGGGGTCCGTTTGTAGGTGGCGAAAATGGTGGAGGAAGATGGATATATAAGGAGGTTAGTGGGATAGAAAGTGAGGACCGGGGGGTTCTGTTCTTGTTGCAGTTGGGGGGTGGGGTTCGAGAGCGAATGTACGGGAAGTGGATGAGATGCACTGGAGGGCATCATCTACCATGTGGGATTGGAAATTGCGATCTTTGAAGAAGGAGGCTATCTGGTGTGTTCTATAGTGGAACTCCGCGGCAAATGCGACAGAGGTGGAGAAATTGGGAATAAGCGTAGCATTTTTTACAGGAGGCAGAGTGGGGAGGTGTAATCCGGGTAGCTGTGGGAGTCGGCTGATTTGTAGAAAATATCAGTGTTGAGTAAGTCTCCGTTGATGGAGATGGAGAGGTCCAGGATGGGAGGGAGGAGTCTGAGATGGTCTAGGTGAATTTCAGGTCGGGGTGGAATGTGTCGGTGAAGCTGATGAACTGTTCAACCTCCTCGTGTGAGCACGAGGTGGTGCTGATGCAGTCATCAATGTAGCAGAGGAAGAGGTGAGGAGTGGTAACTGAGGAATTGGACTGTTCCCATGTAGCCAACAAAGAGACAGACCAACTGGGGCCTATGCGGGTGCCCATAGCTACCTTTTAATCTGGAAGAAGTGGGAGGATTCGAGGGAGAAATGATTGAGGGTGAGTTCAGCCAAATGAATGAGAGTGTTAGTGGAAGTTTACTGGTGGGGACATCGGGAGAAGAAGAAATGGAGGGCTTGGGGCACCTGGTCATGGCAGATGGAGGTGTATAGCAACTGGATGTCCATGATGAAGATGAGACCATGGAAACAATAGTCTTGGAGGAAGTGGAGGGCGTGGGTGATGTCACAAATGAATTTGGTGAGTTCCTGGACCAGGGCAGTTAGGACAGTATCAGTGTATCTAGAGATGAATTTGGTAGGGCAGAAGCAGGCTGAGATGATACGTTGGCCTGGGTAGTCAGGTTTGTGGATCTTCAGTAGGAGGTAGAACCAGATGCTGCAGGGTTCCTGAGCTATGAGGTTGGAAGCTATGGGTGGGAGATCCCCTTAGGTGGTGAGGTTGTGTATGGTCTGGGAGATGATGGTTTGGTGATGGGTCGTGGTCGAGGGGCAGTTGGAGATGTCTTCAAGTTGGCACCTGGTTTAAGCGGTGTAGATGTCTGTGCGCCAAACTACCACTGCAACCCCTTTGTCTGCTGGTTTGATGGTGAGGTTGAGGTGGAGCAGAGGGAGTGGAGGGCTGCACGTTGTGAGGGTGAGATGTTGGAGTGGGTGAGGGGGTGGACAGGTTGAGGCAGTTAATGTCCCGACAGCAGTTGGAAATAAAGAGATCGACAATGGGTAATAAATCCGCACGGGGTGTCCAGGTGGATGCAGTGTGTTAGAGGTGGACACAAGGGTCCTCGGAAGGTGGGCAGGAGTCTTAATGGAAAAAGTACGCTCGGAGGTGGAGGGGGTGGAAGAAGTGTTCGATGTCACAATGCATGTTGAATTTGTTGATCCGGGAGCAGAAGGGGTGAAGGTAAGGTCTTTGTTGAGGACTGATCATTTGTCCTCAGTTAGAGGGAGGTCTGGAGGGATAGTGAAAACACGGCTTGCTGGAAGCTAGGACCTTGTATAGGGCTGGAGCTGGGAGTGGGGGTGGAGACTATAACTGGAATGGGTGTGGTAGTAGGGGGGACCAGAGCTGACGTCATTTATTGAAGTGATGCTCACCCTGGGCTTCTGGGAGGCAGGGCTGGTGACAGTGGAATCCATGGGGGGGGGGCATGTCAGTGGTGTTCAGGTGAGTGGCCTCAGTGGGGGCGGAAGTGGTTGCAATAACAGCAGCTGCAGGGGAGGAAGTGTCAGAACGTGTGGTATTGGTAATGACACAGTGGGTGGGAGTGGCAGAACTTGTAGCATAGGTGATGACGGGGGTGGAAATGGCTGTGGCGGTGGTAGCAATGGGGGCGGATATCCTGACTGTGCCATGTCCTTTGAAAACTGGGAACGTGCAATTTGGATTGACAGTCCACAAGGATTAATCTCTGTTACTGTGGCACTGCATGCTGGGATTCACACAGTTAATAATTTATCGTAGCAATAAAATAGGCAAGTAACATATAGTGCAAGCAACAGCCATACAACTGGAATTATTGTTTAAAAATTCTGATGTTGTCTTACCTACTTCAAATAAATCATTGAATTTAGACAAACTTTTTCCTTCTAGGAGAATGTGAGGACTTCAGATGCTGGAGGTCAGAATTGAGAATGTGGTGCTGAAAAAGCACAGCCAGTCAGGTGGCTTCAGAGAAGCAAGAAGATTGACGTTTTGAGCATAAGCCCTTCATCAGCAATGAGACTTATGGGCCAGGGGGCTGAGAGATAAATGGGAAGGGGATGGGGCTGGTGGGGGAAGGTAGCTGGGAAAGCAATAGGTAGATGAAGGTGGGGGAGAAGGTGATGGGCAGGAGAGGAGGGTGGAGCAGATAGATAGGAAAGGTGATGGACAGGTCAAGAGGGTGGTGCCAGGTTGGACGCTTGGGACTGGGATAAGTTGGGGGAAGGGAAATGAAGAAACTGATGAAATCCACATTAATTGCGTGTGGTTGCGGAGTCCCAAGGCGGAAGATATGGCATTCTTCCTCCAGGAGTCGAGTGGTTAGGGTTTGGTCACACTCTGGAATTTTTTTCCTTCTGAATGAATTGTAAGTTTATAGAATTCTTGCATTCCAGTTTCCCAGATATTTGAGCAACACTACTGATGTTTGAATGATTCTTCAGTTTTATACCTTCTGATTTGTTTCAAATAAAGAATGTTAATCAAATATGGAAAAATGAAAAATTATCCATGTTGTGGTCCCAGCAAAGCATGATATTTGAAGAAGGCTTCAATAGTTGCCAATGAGAAGGTGATCCAAAATTCTTGGTGTTTCAATCCAACTGTCCAAATTACACATGATATGTATAAGAATGCATCAAGTGTGCTTGCACATGTAAGTTGATACCATTACCTCTAAAGTTTTTCAACCTTCTGTCTTTGGTACCTAACTCTTCCACAGCTGCTTTCATTTTGGGGTACCATCCAGAACAATCTATGCTGTGGTGCCAACCTCTTATCTCCCCACCACCTCTCTTAACACTGCTGTTTGCTCTCAATGCTCTCTAACTACTTTGCTGACATCCTGTTTTGGATGAGTTGCAATTGCTTCCCATTAATGTTGGTAAGATTGAAGCCATCATCCTTGAGTTTGAATCTATTTTTGTCTATGTATACAGTTATGAAATGCTTTTGATATCTCTTTGTGGTAGTTTTTTGTTGTTTGTCAGTGCTGGTCATCCAATTTGCCTAGCTTAGGATGATGTAAGACCATTTGCCTTCCTTTTCTTGAAAAAGATCTACACAGACAAAACTTCAAACCTGGCGGAACTCCTAGTTTATTTGCTCATTTAAACATTATTCAGTAAGAAATAAGAAAATTCTATAAAAAATCCTCCTTTATGTTTGAACTTGGGTGTTAACAGGCTTTGCAGCTAATAGATTGGGAAAATCTCAGCCCCAATCTCCCCTTCACTTTGTCCATGAAATTTCCTACTTCAGACAAATGTTGAGTCATTAAGTAAGAGCAGGAAGTTCTATTTTACTTCTGACCGCTGCCATCTTTCAAATAGGGAACATATAACTATATTACTTTTTGTTTCTCCTCAATGTTCATATATTGAGACCAACCACGGAGCCAACAACCAAGATTAACTAACTTAACATTAGCTAAAGAGCATCAATGCAATGCCACAGCCTACACTGACCCATTGAGCTATGGGGAGAGGTTGCGCCTTATGGTTTTTGTATTTGAGACCCTCACATGATTTTGTGCTTCTAACAACAAGACACAGTCAAATTTGGCATGAGTTTGATAATTAAGTGGTGGCCCTACCACTCTATAATCTGATTACTCTGTTGATGCACTGAACTGCCCTTTGATGTATCACTTTTATTCTTTTGTGTACTATGGACTCGCAACCTGTGAAGCAAGCACGGATTAATTTTATTCAAATCTCTTCACAGAGAACAGTGTCATTCCTTTTGAGGCTGAGTTAGAATCAAAAAGCAAAATGAAAGTATGGTCACTCTCTCTATCTGCCTACAAAGCTCCTCATAATAACACTGTCAGAATGCGTTAATTCTGATTGCGTTTCATGCTACTAATGAGATTACATGTCTGATAGTAGGTCATCCTGTTTTCTGTTTCATTACACTAAAGTATGAATTTGTTAGCTTTGCTTCTATGAAAACTTCAGAATGCAGTGGAGTTGGAGTAGCTAAATGTTTTCAAGACAGAGATGTATAGATTCTTGGTAAGACTGAGAAATCAACGGTTTTCAGGGCACGATGGAATTGGATTTCAAAACATAAATCGACCTTATTGAATAATAGAGAACATGCAAGGGATGAATAGTCTATTTCTACTGCTATTTCATATGACAGGCTGACAACTCAACTATTTAGCAGAAGCTTTTAGCCTTTTTAAGATCTTTTAATTTGAATATCCTCCCATGTTCACAATAAACATCTGGAACGAAGAGTAAGGACAGCCTTAAAATACGTTTATAGTTGTGCTGTTGTAACTAAAGAGTAGGACTACTAGTTTGGACCAGAGTTGAGAATGTGGTGCTGAAAAAGGATGAAGGGCTTACGCCCGAAACGTCGATTCTTCTGCTCCTCGGATGCTGCCTGGCCAGCTGTGCTTTTCCAGCACCACGTTCTCAACTTGGATCTCCAGCATCTGCAGCCCTCACTTTCTCCTACTAGATTGGACCAGGTTGCTTAAAACTAGTTAAATAAAATAAGGTTGGAGAAACATGAGACTAGAGAAGAAGAAAGAACTAGAAAGCTAAAGATGCAAAGTAGATAACTTTTAAGTTAGCTTAAACTTTTACTTTAAACACTTGTTTGGTTTTGGCTGGTATTTCAGTCAGTGAGCAACTCTTGACACTTCTAGCAATATCTTTGTTGTTCTAATAACAGCATCACAATTCATGAGCCAAAACTTTAAAATGATAGCCAAAAGACCATTTTCTTCATAGAATCTATTTTGAAAGGTGTGCCTTTTTCTGGCATCTTTTACAGAATTAGGGGATCTTGAAATGCTTTACAGTGGATTAAGTACTTTATTGGAGTGCAGTCACTGTTGTAGTATAGGAGTAAAGAGTATGTGACACCTCAAAAATTGCAATATTTCTTTGTAGAATCATTAATTTGTATAGCACTAAACCAGCCCATCATATTTGTACTATTCTCTGAAAGGTCAATCCATCTAATGGCACTAGGCCATTTGCCCATAATGCTGCAAATTTCTCCTTGTCCAATAATGATCCAATTCCTTTTTGAAAACTTCCATTGACTCTACTTCGACCAAACTCTCAGGCAGCTCATTTTAGATTCCACTCGCTACATGGAAAAGATTTTCCTCATGTCACCATTGCCCTGAACATTATATACAATCTGTCAAATGAATGTTTCAGCATAAAAAATATTTGATTCTACTGGTGAATAAGTAAACCAGAAATGTTGTAATTCCAAAATCTCTGAAAATTGACATGATCCTTTTGACAAAAAAGGGAATTTTTTGTCAAATATATTGTTATAATTGTCAAATGTTAATCTCCACAATGTATTTATTTAAACCTCTCAAGAGACGAAGCAGACTCTCAAAAAAAGCGAATGATCATATTACTCCGGTACTGAACAATAATTTCCTCCCTCTCAACAGATAAAATGGCTTGTAAAAAGTCTGCCTTTGCGGATTCTTATGAGTAAACATAAGTGTGCATGGGAAACTCAAGGACTATAATCCCGTCAGGAGAAAAGCTTTTTTTTCCCTGCAAGTAATGCGTCCAATGTGGAAATCATTATCACGTGAAGCTAACAAATTAGTTTTAAATGTGAATGCTAATAAATCATCAGTTTGATAAATGATGTGGTGCGCTTGGCATGCTGCCAAAATGTTTCCTAGTGCTATAAAAATGTATTCAATGTTAGTGACACTGAGTGATGAGGAGGACAGAGATACAGTGTGATTGATTCGAACAGCTGGTTATGCGGCGTTATGAATTCTGTTTATTAGAACAGCTTGTAGTAAATTCTTCTACATAAAGAGACAAATACATTTTAGTGATCATCTATAGATAGAGTTACTGGTGTTTATACCTACAACAAGTCTTTAATTGAATTCTTTTATAGAGGTTGAAAAACATATTATATGCTCATTAAAAAAAGGGCTTCTTTCTTGTCAAATCTCAGTTCATTGCTACAATCATGACCGTATTTCCCAACTTTCTTTCTGGGCAAAGCACCACAGAATCTCCAGGGGCCTGACTTGCAAGTCGGTGGCAAATTCATAGGTATAGCATGTGTCTGTGGCTGGCATACGTCAAACATACTTTCATGCTGTCTCTAAGAATTTGCCAAGATTTCATTTTCGTACAAAACTGCTCATGGAAGTATAATGAAAGCTGAGTTACTTCGACCTATTCCACAATTTTTCCTTATGAAAATTAATAATACTTCATCCAAACGCAGAAGGTTAAAGGGTTTATTTAAGATTGAGTTATGTTGAAGGCTGACACTTCAGCTCACTAGCCATCTACTCAATATATTCATGACACAGCTCAGCGACACAGGTTTATGCAGTTTGAGGGAAATCTTTCCCCAGGAAGCAACTCTTCACTAGGAGAAAGTGAGGACTGCAGATTCTGGAGTACCACAGTTGAAAAATGTGGTGCTGGAAAAACACAGCAGGCCAGGCAGCATCCGAGGAGCAGATGAATCAACGTTTCAGGAAACTGAAGAAGGGCTTATGACGGAAATGTCGATTCTCCTCCTCGGATGCTGCCTGGCCTGCTGTGTTTTTCCAGCACCACATTTTTCAACTCAGCAACTCTTCACTAGTCAAGCTCAAGAGGTTAAAGAACAGTACACTCAAACATCCCCTCTGTCTCTCTGAGAAAGGCAATGAAATGAAAAGAAAAAGGTGAGAATAAAGAGACAGTATAGAGTCTCCTTTAAATAATTATTTACTTGAAGATCCTTTTTCCAAAGTGGAATTGGTAACCTGAAGTCCAGCAGGATATTTTTCCTAATACCACAATGTTTATATTATCCCTTGTAATCTGAACAACTGGACATAGTTATTGTGATATTAAAGAATCCAACAGACATTTATTACAGCTATTGTGCACAAATATAGCATGAATAGGGTGAACAACTAAAGTCTTTTTCCCAGGTTATAGGAGTCCAAAATTTGAGGGCATAGGTTTAAGGTGAGGGGGAAAGCTTTAAAAGGAACCTGAGGGGTGATTTTTTTCACACAGAGGTGGTGCATATATGGTAAGAGCTGACATAGGAAATGGTGGAGGCAAGTATAATTACATCATTTGAAAGGCATTTGGATGGGTATATGAATAGGAAGGATTTAGAGGGTTATGGACCAAATGCTGGCAAATAAGAACAGATTATTTTAGGATATCTGGTCAGTATGGACAAGTTGGACCGAAGGGTTTGTTTCTATGCTGCATATATCTGACTGTAATTGTCATGACAATAGGCATGTTGAACTTTAGCTTAAAAAAAAGGACATGCAGTAAAAGGTTGACTGCAGATGTATGTTCAGTTGCTGCCTGGAGAAAGAGACACTGGAATGTCACGCCTGATGAATTGTCAAGTAGACTTCAAAGAGAGAAAATACACTATGTACTGAACATGTAATCTCCTGGGAGTATCTCAGACTGTAAACATTGTGGTTAAAAAAAGACAGCAGTCTGTGAGTGACTTTTTTGTGTTTCCCCCTTTCAAAAATAAACAAGAACAGGATGAGTGTAAGAAAACATGTCAGAACCAGCACAAGGCGTACCTAAAAACAATGTGGCGAAGCCACAAAACAGGACAATTTGTAAGCCAAACAAATTCTTCAATTAATAGATCAGACCTAAGGTCAACAGCCCTGGTACATTCAATGGTGGTGGATAATTAAACAACTCACTAGAGGAGAAGGCTCCATAAATGTTCCCATCCTCAATAATGGGGGAACGTCAATGTTAAAGATGAGACAGAAGCATTTATAACAAACTTCAGCCAGAGGTGGCAAGTGGATAGTTCATCTCAATGTTCTCCAGAGACCAACAGCTTTGCAGACACCTGTCTTCAGCCAATTCTATTCACTCCATATGGTATCAAGAAACAGTTGGAGGCACAGGATGCTGCAAAGGTTGTGGGCCCTGACAACATTCTGGCAGTGCTTCTATAGTGCTCCAGAACATATCTCTAGCCAGCTGCACCAGTACAGCTACAACACTGGCATCCATTCAACAATGTGAAAAATTGCCTAAGTATGCCCTGTACACAAAATTAAAAATCACACGACACCACGTTATAGTCCAACAGGTTTATTTGAAAACACAGCACTATTCCTTCATCAGGTAGCAAACAAATGCAGCCCATTCAATTACTGACCTATCTACCCTCACTCATCAGTAAAGTGATAAAAGGTGCCATAATCAATGCAATCAAACATTACTTGTTTAGTTCTAACTGAAACATAGGTTTGGTTCGACCAGAGCCACTCAGCTCTTGACGTCAGTACAGTCTTAGTTACATAAGAACAGGAGCAGGCCATTCAGCCCCTTGAACCTGTTCCACCATTCAACAAGATCATGCTTGATCTGTGACTTTGCTTCATATATCTGCCTTTGGCCCATATCCCATAATAATTTTGGTGAAAAAATCTGTCTCAAATTTAATATTATCAAATAATTCAGCATCCACTGCCATTTGTGGAAGAGAATTCCAATTATCTACCACACTTTGTGTATAGAAGTGCTTCCTAACATCTCTCCTGTACGATTTGGCCCTAATTCTCAGGCTATGCCCACTCGTTATCGAATCTCCAACATTGGGAATAGTTTTTCTTTATCTACCTTGTTTTTTCCTGAGAACATCTTGAAGACTTTGATGAGATCACCTTTCAACCTTCTAAATTCTACAGAAAACAGGCCTCACATAACTTAAATCCTGAAGTCCAGTTCAAGCATAAATAAAAGTGCTGAATTCCAGAGGTGAGGTGAGAGTGACGTCAAGGCTGTATTTGACTGAATATGGCTTCAAGGAGCCCTTGAAAAACTGG
This sequence comes from Hemiscyllium ocellatum, assembly GCF_020745735.1. Lineage (NCBI taxonomy): Eukaryota > Metazoa > Chordata > Chondrichthyes > Orectolobiformes > Hemiscylliidae > Hemiscyllium > Hemiscyllium ocellatum. The sequence goes on from NC_083408.1 coordinate 87,715,944, forward strand.
AGTGAATGAATAGCTGGAGACAACTCTTTGCTGTTTGGAGTCATATCTGGCTCAAAGGAGGATGGTTCTGGTTGTTGGAGGTCACTCATCTCAGCACCAGATCACCTCTACAGGAGTTCTTCCATCCTTGACTTAACCACCTTTAGCTGCTTCACTTACCTCCCTTCTATTATAAGATCAGAAGTGGGAATGTTTGTCAATGATTGCTCAATATTTAACACCATTCATGACTCCTCAGATATTGAAGCAATCCCTGTCTAAATGCAGCAGGGCTTTTACAGTATCCAGGTTTGAACTGACCAGTGCCAAGTATCATTTGTATGACACAAGTGCCAAGCTATGACCATGCCCGGAGAGAATCTAATCACCGCCCTTGACATTCAATGACATTACCATGACTGTATTCCCCACTATCAACATCCTGGGGATTACCATTGATCAGAAACTGATCTTAACTAGATATATAAATACAGTGGCTACAAGAGCAGGTCAGCGGCTAGGAATACTGCAGTGAGTAACTCACCACCTGACTTCCCAAAGCCTGTCATAGAATCATGAAGGAGTACAGCAGAGAAACTGACCTTTCAGTCCAACTTTTTCATGCTGATCAGTATCCTAAATTAATCTAGTCCCATTTGCCAGTACTTGGCCCATATCCCTCTAAACCCTTCCTATTTATGTGCCCATTCAGATGCCTTTTAAATGCTGTAATTGTACCAGCCTCCATCACTTCTTCTGGCAGCTCATTCCATACATGGCCACCCTCTGTGTGAAAAGGTTGCTCCTTCAGTCCTTTTAAGTCATTCCCCCCTCACCTTAAGCCTTTGCCCTCTAGTCCTGGATTCCCCCAACCCAGGGAAAAGACTTTGGCTATTCACACTGTGCATGCCCCTCACGATTTTATAAACCTCTCTAAGGTCACCCCTCAGCCTCCGACGCTCCAGGGAAAACAGCCCCAGCCTATTCAGCCTCTCTCTATAGTTCAAACCTTCTAACTTTGACAACATCCTTGTAAATCTTTTCTGAAGCCTGTCCATCATGCACAAGGCACAAGTCAGCAGTGTGATGGAACACTCCCCACTTACCTGGATGAGTGTAGCTCCCAGAACAAAGCATTCTTTCTAATTGGTATTACATCCATAAATATACACTCCCTCCACCACCAGTATCTACAAGATGGACTGCTGAAAATTATTAACGCTTCTTAGACAGTACTTTCCAAACCCACAAGCATTACAATCTGGAAGGACAATGGTGGCAGGTACATGAAAACACCACCACTTGCAAGTTCCTGTCTAAGCCACTCACAATCTTGACTTGGAAATGTCTCACTGTTCTTTCTATTTCACTGAGTCAAAATCCTGGAAATCCCTCCCTGATATCATTGTAGATCCATGTACAGGAAATGGACTACAATGGTTCAAGTAGGCAGCTCATCACCACCTTCTCAAGGGTAATTGCATCTGGACAATAAATGCTCCACCACAGAACACACCAGATGGCCTCCTTCTTTAGACATCGCAATTTCCCTAATCACGCGGTTGAAGGTGCACTCCAATGCATCTCATCTGCATCCCGCACCTCTGCCCTCAAACCCCACCCCTCCAACTGTAACAAGGACAGAACACCCCTGGTCCTCACTCTCCACCCTACCAAACTTTGCATTAACGATATCATCCGCCGACATTTCCGCCTCCTCCAAACAGACCCCACCACCTGAAGTATATTTCCCTCCCCACCCCTTTCCGTTTTCTGCAAAGACGTTCCCCTCGTGACTACCTGGTCAGGTCCACGCCCCCAAAAAACCACCCTCCCATCCTGGCATCTTCCCCTGCCACCGCAGGAATTGCAAAACCTGCGCCTACACCTCCTCTCTCACCACCATCCAAGGCCCCAAATGAGCCTTCCACATCCATCAAGGTTTTGCCTGCACATCCACCAATGTCATTTATTGTATCCGTTGCTCCCAATGTGGTCTCCTCTAATTGGGGAGACTGGATGCCTCCTCGCAGAGCACTTCAGGGAACATCTCCGGGACACCCGCATCAATCAACCCCACTGCCCAGTGGCCCATTATTTCAACTCACCCTTCCACTCTGTGGAGGACATGCAGGTCCGGGGCCTCCTCCACCGCCACTCCCTCACCACCTGACGCCTGGAGAAAGAACGCCACATCTTCTGTCTCAGAACACTTCAACCCCAGGTCATCAATGTGGACTTCACCAGTTTCCTCTTTTCCCCACTCCCACCTTACCTCAGTTCCAACCTTCCAGCCCAGCACTGTCCTCATGACCTGTCCTACCTGCCAATCTTCCTTCCCACCGATCCGCTCCACCCTCCTCCCTGACATATCACCTCCATCCCCACCCCCATTCACCTATTGTACTCCTTGCTACCTTCTCCCCAGACCCCCCCACCCCCATCATTTATCTCTCCACCCTGGAGGCTTCCTGCCTCTATTCCTGTTGAAGGACTTTTGCCCGAAACGTCAATTTTCCTGCTCCTCGGATGCTGCCTGACCTGCTGTGCTTTTCCAACACCACTCTGATCTAAACTCTGGTTTCCAGCATCAGCAGTCCTCACTTTTGCCTAATAAATGCTGACCCAGCCAGTCATACTCACATACGATAAATGAATAGAAAAAGTGATGTTGAAAGCAAACTTCCAACCCTGGTATGTGTGTTAGTGTTCTGCATTTTGTGTTGGTGAAGGTCATAGCTCTGAGAATAGCCATTTAAACATTCCCACTTTGCAAATATAGGAAAGAGAAAACACCACTGAAATAACTCCAAAGTGGCCGGTATCCTATTGCCAAGTCACCCTTTGTTTACATGTGGAAAGTCTTTGACATTGATCCAGCTGCCTCAGAGCCAGCTCTCAGAGTGAACAGAACCTCTGACTCTTCCGTTTATATCTGTCAGTCAGTGTTCCCTGAGTAGACTAGATTAACAGAACCAATCAGGGAACTCATATTCTATAAGGTCCACCTGGCTACCCTTGTTACAATCACTACAGCCCTCTCTATCTGAGGCTGAGGAAATAGGTCTTTTTTTTTGTAACTCCCTGTGGGGCATTATAGCACCAGGTCCTCCAACTCTGCCTCTGATATAGGCAGTATGTAATGCACAGTAGCTCACCTCTTGCTCCCAGAGCATCTCAGAAGAAATTCATTCTCCTCTGCAGGCAACAAAGGCATCTAGGCTGAGACATCTGCCGTGTCTATCTCAGATTCTAAGGTATCTTCAATACTTGACAGAGACGGAGAACCCACAGGTTGTGGAACAGTCCAAAAGGCAGTCAAGGAACTGGACATATTTTGCTTCTGAACTGTTTGTGAGTTTGCAGCTTTTATATGGTCGTGCTTGTTCAGGGCTGTCGAACTTTATACATCACTGGACCTGAACTTGACCATGCCTCTTATCCATGCAGGGCCATCCTCGTCATTCCTACACCAAATATCGATCCCTGAAATAAACTGTCTCTCTCATAAAGTGTACTATTTTGTCCGACATTGGCATTCCTGATGCCGTTTCACCCTCCCCATCAAGTCCAGAAAGATCAGATGGAACCTGGTGCAAAGTCTTCTCCCCATTAGCAACTCTGCAGCAGGTATCCTTGTAGTTCCGTGAGGGTGGTCCTACAATCAAGTAGGAACTGGGACAGTTAGGTATCTAGTGAAGCTGTAGGCTGTTTCTTTAAGCCTGCCTTCAAAGTTTGGACTGCTTTTTCTGCCAGACCATTGAATGATGGATGGAATGGACCTGATCTTATGTGACGATTACCATTCAACTTTAGAAAATACTCAAATTTCCTGCTGATAAGCGATGGCCTGTTATCTGTGACCAACACTTCCGGGAGTCCGTGTAACGCAAAATGTACTAATTGTTTTTCTATTGTTGCCCCATGTTTGATGAATTAACTCAATGCATGTCCAGCATTTTGAGTGGACATCCATAATGACTAAGAACGTTGAGCCTATGAAAGGACCTGCATAGCTGATGTGTAACCGAGTCCAGGGTTTACCCATCCATTACCATAAATGTGGGGGAGCTGTGGCGGTAATTTTTGTTCTTGTTGCACTCTGGGCACTGCCCCACCAACATGGCTACTTCTACATCCAGTCCTGGACACCAGACATAACATCTTGCCAACATCTTCGTTTTGGAAACCCCTGGATGACCCTTGTGGAGTTTAGCCAGTACTGGCAGCAACCTTTACTCAGAACAATCACTCTTGCTCCCTATAATAAAATGCCATCCACGATAATGATCTGGTCTCTCCGGGTCCAAAAAGGTTTCAGTTCTGATTGTGACAGCCTTTTGGTTTCCCCCATTACCACCAGCCATTTCAGTTTTACCAGGACTGAATCTTTCTGCACTCAAAGTATATTTTGTCAGCTGTGAGTGGAAGTGTGTCAGGAAAATTTTAAATCATTACTGACTCTGCCAGTGGGAGGTGGCTCAATGCATCCACATTTGCTACTTGGCTTCCCAGATGGTGTTCCAACTTGTAATTATACACACTAGCACTAAAGCCCACCACTGATTTCGGTCCAAAGCTATGGGCGCCACTGCCTTGTCCTCTTTATGTAGACATAGCAGAGGTTTGTGGTCCGTTATGATTACATAGTTATGTCCATAAAGGTATTGGTGGACCTTCCTGACTCCAAATATGACTGCCAAAACCTTCCTTCTCTATCTGGGTATATTTACACTTTGCATTGGCCAAAGTCCTGGTTGCATATGATATTGGGCGATCCTCTCCATTGGGCCACGTATGAGCTAATATTACCCCAATGATGTACAGGGAGGCTTCACATGTCAATACCAGATCTCGCCTGGGATCATAATGTGCCAACACCTTAAAGGAAGATAACTGTTTCTTCACTTCCCTGATAACCATGGCTTTGCTACATGACTATTTCCAAGGCCATTTTTAAGAATTGATGCAAAGGTGCCAGGATGGAGGCCAGCTGAAGTATGAAAGCTTGGAAATAATTCACCAGCCCAAGGAAAGACCTAAGCTCTGGTACAGATGTGGGAGCTGAGGCACCTTTGATCATCCTCGCTTTATCTTCCAACAAGTGTAACCCTGTCCTGTTGACTCTTTAACATGAGGAGGTAATTTGGTGTGTCTAGAGCATACATTTTTTCCCTTTTAAGGTGTGCGCCCACCTGGGAGAAATGTCTAAGGACTATGTCTAAGTTCTTTATCAGTCTTCCCTGTTATTAGCACATCATACAGATAAATGGCACCCTGAGGTAGACCTTTAAAATGTTCTCCATCGTCCACTGAAACATTGCATAGACTGATGATCCCCCAAATGACAGTTTTGTATATTGGTACAAACCGTTATGGGTATTAATTGTAGCATCCTGCTGGGAATCCTCATCTCACTGCAGTTGCCAGTACACATGGCTCATGTCCAACTGAGTGAAGGACAGCCCCACTGCCAGCTCTGCACATAAATCCTCTATGTGAGGGATTGGGTATTTATTCAGCTGCAAAATGCAGTTTAACAACTGTTTAAAATCCCCAGAAAGGCGAACCGACCCATCGGCCTTCACAATTGCTATGACTGGTTCTGTGCATTCTGCAAACTGGATTGGTTTGATGATTCCTTCACTTTCCAACCTCCTGATTTCTGCTTCTCCTTTTGCCCATAAGGCACTGAGCGGACCTTGCAGAATTGTAGAATTGCTTCCTGGTCAACATGAAAGGTGGCCTTGGCATCTTTAATTGTCCCTAGACCTTCCTGAAATATCTCCAGGTATTTCATTAGGACTTCACTCAGGCAGCCATTTTCTAATAGAAAAATGTTGAGCTAATCTAGGTTCAATCTTTCTCAAGCATGGGCCCAAGACTTTTACTATAATCAGTGATAACAGAACCAGCTACTTCTCATAAGAAACCAGAACCAAAGTTGTACCCTTAATCGGCAAAGGTTCCCTGATAAAGGTTCCCAGTCTAGCTGTCGTCTTGCATAAAACTTAAGAGTTAAAGTCCAGAAGGAAATTTGTTAAAAACTGGCTTTGTGATCAATGAAACAACTGCGCAGATATCGACATCCTTTAGAACTGGGTGGCAATGTAACCAGAAGAAAGTGAGGACTGCATTTGCTGGAGATCAGAATCGAGAGTGTGGTGCTTGAAAAGCACAGCAGGTCAGGTAGCATCTGAGGAGCATGAGAATCGACATTTTGGGCAAAAGCCCTTCATTAGGAATTAGGCTTGTGAAGAAAGGGGCGGAGAGATAAATGGTAGGAGGGTGGGCTGGAGGGAATGTAGCTGAGAGTGTGATAGATAGGTGGAGATGGGGGTGAAGGTGATAGGTCAGATAGGAGGATGGAGTGGATAGGTGGGAAGGAAGATGGACAGGTAAGACAGGTCATGAGGGCAGTGCTGAGTTGAAAGGTTGGAACTGGGATAAGATGGGCAAAGGGGAAATGAGGAAACTGGTGAAGTCCACAACGATGCCGTGTGGTTGGAGGGTCCCAAGGCAGAAGGTGAGGTGTTCTTTCTCCAGGCGTCAGGTGGTTAGGGTGTGGCAATGCACCTGCATGTTCTTGGCGGAGTGGGAGGGGGAATTGAAGTGTTCGGCCACAGGGTAGTGAGGTTGGTTGGTATCCCGGAGATGTTCTCTGAAGCACTCTGCAAGTAAGCGTCCTGTCTCCACAATATAGAGGGGATCACATCGGGAGCAACGGATACAATAAATGACATGTGGGAGTGCAGGTAAATCTCTGTTGGATGTGGAAGGCTCTGTTGGGGCCTTGAGCAGAGGTGAGGAGGGCGATGTGGGTGCAGGTTTTGCAATTCTTTTGGTGGCAGGGGAAGTGTGGGGATAGGAGGGTGGGTTGGTGGGCGGCATGGACCTGACAAGAGAGTCGTGGAGGGAATGGTCTTTATGGAAAGCAGATACGGGTGGAGAGGGAAATATATCTCTAGTGGTGGGGTCCATTTGTAGGTGGTGGAAATGATGGAGGATGAGGCAGTGTACATAGAGGTTGGTGGGGTGCAAGGTGAGGTTGGAGGGGTGGGTTTCAAGGGTGGAGGTTTGGGAAGTAGATGAGATGCATTGGGGGGAGGCATCATTGACCACGTGGGTGGGGAAATTGCGGTTATTCAAGAAGGAGGCCATCTGGTATGTTCTGTGGTAGAACTGGTCCTCCTGGGACCATGTGACCAGACATTTATTTTGATTGGTTCTACTTTGGATGTTGCTAAGCAATTTAACTGTTCCAAACCTGTGGGTGGACTTTTCAGGGTGGGCACTCTGCTGGATACTGGCCTAGGAGTTCTTTTGCTCCATTTAGGTCTAGTGGGACTTTTTTGCTGTCTCAGGTCCGCATACCAGCAACTACAATGGCTCGCTGACCAGGATCCTGCAAAAAAATGTAAACGTTTAGCCAAATCTTGTCTTTGTTTTGTGGTTTTGCTGTGGGCTAACCTAGAGCCCCTCTGGTGAGGACATGGCCTGAGTGAGACCATACAATTGCCTTCATTCAAGTGGTATTCCCTAAACTCAGTCAGACTGGTGAGGGTGTCCACTTCCATTAGAATACCCTGCAACCCATATGCTCCACTTGCCACATTTTCCAATGATATATGCAGTTGTAATGTTTGAAGTAGCAACTAAGCACTTTTACATCATTAATCCCACATACCAAACAGCCTCTCAGCATCTCATTAAGGGTTAAACCAAAGTCACATGCTTCTGCCAGTCATCTTAACCCAGTTAAAACTTCTGGTACAGATTCCCCTGGCTCTTGAATTGCCAAACAAAACCAGCAAGATGCCAGAAGTGCTTCCCCCAACTCAAAGATGACTGTTGCAAGGGAATTTCTTGAGAAGCGTGTTTTTCTCTCATCACCACTGAAAGAACTCCAAACAGGTCAGTGTTCCATCACTAAGTCACCCTTTATTTACAAATGGCAAGTTGTTGACACTGATCCAGCTTCCTCAGAGCCAGCTCTCAGAGTGAACAGAGCCTCTGACACTCCTGTTTATCTGAGTTAACAACATGGGCCTGGTGGCTCTTCCTCAGAAGGTAAGTGACAGGTGTTTCAGATATTAATTCCCAAGCTTTTGACAACATGACAGTGTTTAAACTGAGGGGGGCTTGGCAACAGAGCTAAATGCAAAGAGGCTCCAGAGAAATTTGAATTCACAACCACTGGTTTACAAGACCAGTGCGTTAACCCCTGAGCTGTGGAGCATGTGGACTGTAACACAGCATTTGCGAGAAGGCTCAGTAAGGTACAGGCCCCAATGGGGTTTGAGATCAGGATCCCATCTCCGCTAGACAGCTGTTTTAACCAACTAAGCAACAGCACTGCAAAACGACTAGAGCTTTGAAACGATGTTCAACTGATTCAATCAGCCACAAGTGTACACTCCTTTTTTCAATTTTTATTTATCAATTCACAGTTTACAAAACAATTAACATTAGCAGCTGTATACAGAGAAACAGCAATTTTACAAAGGGGAGGAGCAGCAAAGCCAGGCCCCAAACCCCACCGTTCAACCAGTTTTCAGGGAAATGAGGACAAACCTCAAATCCCAGTTTCAATCATTACAAAACAGTAACAATGACATTTGTACATACAAGACAGTCCAAATACATAAGAAACAGTGCACACAATACAGAGCCCCAGAATACCAGCAAGCACCACCCTCCTTCCCACCTTTCGGCCACTCTAAGGCAGCCCATGCCCCTTCCAGTTCTCAGTCTGCCCTGACACATCTTTTGACCACCTATAGGACAGCCCGCCCCGGTGCCCGCCCGGGGTGACAATGCTGAGGAAAGCCTACTCGCCTTATGGCTCTCGATCTGTCCTACGTACCATTGGGCTCTCACCCACCCAGATGCGCCAACCAGCCGGGGGATTGCCCTAACACATCTTCCGGCCACCTCGAGGACAGCCCGTCCCCTTCCCGTGGGACGAGAGCATGCAGGACAGCCCACAAGCCTTCTGGATCTCAGCCTGCTCCTACGCGCCTTTTGGCTCTCGGCCACTCTGACACAGCTTCTGACTACATCTAGGACAGCCCGCGCTGATTACCCCTTCTTGGGATGACAGCGCTCAGAACGGCCTACCCACCTTCTGGCTCTTGGGGCAAACCGCATCGGGATGGCCTACCCATTCTCCAGCTTTCGGGATGACAGCTTTCAAGAAGACCTATGAGCCTCCTAGCTCACAGTAAGACCTGCCAGACCCAGAGACACAGAAGACAGTGCAAATGATAACCCTGACAAGCAACATAACAGAGTCAATTATCAGCAAACAGAGTCCTTTCTGGTACACATAGTCCAATACCATAAGCAGTTCTCTTCAAAATGTAGAGTCCATTCCCAGGAACAGAGTCCACTCCAATATACAAGGCGCATTGTCAGAAATGGATTCCATTCCAAACTACAGAGTACATTGCTAAAAACAGAGTCCACAACGGAGGACAGAGTCCACTCCTGAAGGCAGCAAATGCACACCCCACAGCACACAGGTGTTCGGTCTCCATAGAGTCCTGGTCCATCCATAGAGAACCAGGCCCACTCACAGGAGCATAGTACATTGTAAAGGTGGTTAACTCACAGGGGTTTGGTCCACTCCCGAAGGCAGGGTCCAGTCCCAAACTCCACGATACAACAAGTGCTCACCTTCCAGCACACACACAGGTGTTCAATCGAGGCCCAGTTCCAGGGCTAGGTCTCCCCACAGGAACAGCTCATCAGGTAAGATGTATTTTCTCACAAGGGCTCAGTCCAACCACCAAAAAACAGTGAAGACACATACAAAAAAACAAAGAAACCTAGAGTCCAACGGCTAAGCCCTGCCACAAAATCCACGTTGTTATTTAGATTTAGATTACTTACAGTGTGGAAACAGGCCCTTCAGCCCAACAAGTCCACACCGACCCGCCAAAGCGCAACCCACCCAGACACACTCCCCTACTTTTACCCCTTTACCTAACACTATAGGTAATTTAGCATGGCCAATTCACTTAACCTGCACATGTTTGGACTGTGGGAGGAAACCGGAGCACCAGTAGGAAACCCATGCAGACCCGGGGAGAATGTGCATACTCCACACAGAGAGTCACCTGAGGCGGGAATTGAACCCGGGTCTCTGGCGCTGTGAGGCAGCAGTGCTAACCACTGTGCCACTGTGCCACCCTCAAAGTGAAAGAGAAAAAGGTAACACACAGGCTGTAACCAGCCAGTGAAACAACTATCCCCTAATGAGAACTGAGTTACATCTGAAACACATTGTGTGCATCAGGAGTTTAGAAATCAGTCCTCACTAAAGGAATACCAGTTAACAAACTGGCTAAATAATTCATCCAGTTCAGAAATTAGGTTTACCCCCCACCCCCACCCTCCCCCCCCCAAAAAAAGCAGAAACCAACAACAACAGTTACATATTGACTGTGGCCCAGCCAGCACAGAGTCAGTCCCCTAAATTGAGAAGACTCTGAATCTCTTGTTTATATCTGTCAGCCAGGGCTCTCTGATTGAACCAGATTAACAACCCCAATCAAAGAACTCATATTCTATGAGGTCCATCTGGCTGACCTTTTTACAATCACTACAACCACCTCTAACACTGAGTGCTGCCACTCAGCTGAAATGAATTGGAACAAAAGTTTCAATCAACATTCAATGCCAAGAATCTCAAAACCAGCTAGTAAAATATAACAACATCAATATACAAGTGACCTCCATTGCAATAGCCACAATGTTCAAGTTTCTGCTCTTCATGAAAAATTGAGAGACTTGTCTGTACACTTATTTGCCTAATTTCTAACCTGCTTACATCTGAGTTGTATGACTGTTTCTTCTCATATTTAGTAATTAATAAACTGGTTCCTTTACAAGCAAAATCAACTTGGGTCTGGGAGAAAGGTATCTTTTAAAATTAACTTTGTTGCAACCTACCATGTGGGCGGGTGAAAACTTAAGGAGGAAGTGTTCTCCCTTCCTTAGCCTGGAGCTTAATGGATAAAGGTAGCCCGTTGAGAAATTGGGAATCTGACCCAGGGATTGCTTGTTACACAGTTAAGTTAAACATGATTTGCTCTTTACAAACCCATGCTGGCTTTCCTCAGTTTGAGTCCTGAGATGTTACCTTTTCTTATAAAACCTTAAGTTATCTTGAGAATGCGATTCGGAAGATGTTCTGGGATTTACATATTAATGAACTGAAACCTGCAACCCATTCTAAAATATGAAAGACTTGACAGCAATCTAGGCTTTTTCAATAGATCGTATCAGTTGCATGCATGACACTGTGATCCTTTGCTATAAATTCTGTGTCATATGATCCTGCTCCACAGCTACCTGATGAAGGAGCAGTGCTCCGAAAGCTAGTACTTTTAAATAAACCTGTTGGACTATAGCGGGTTTTGAGAAGATTTGTAGCTAGGTTGAGGATCTGGATGTAGGTTTGGTCGCTGAGCTGGAAGGTTCATTTACAGATGTTTCATCAACATACCAGGTATCATCATCAGTGAGCCTCCAGATAAAGCACTGGTGGTCTGGCCCACTTTCTCTTTACATGTTTAGCCTGTGGTGATGTCATTTCCTGTGATGAATTTACCACCCCCTGAGAAAAGAACAACAATGATCTCACCACTGGAAATGACATCACCAACCCAAGCAAACTTAAACACATAAATAGAAAGCGAGCCATACAGCAGGATTCAGCTTATTTGTGTTGGTGTCCATAAACACTAATGCACTTGTGCAAGCACTCATGTCCAGGCCCATATATAGCAAGTGTCTAATGTGGGGAAGTAGCAGAGTATTTTACTATTCTGGAACTGTTTCAGCAGTAGAGATAAGTAAGAAAGGAGACATCAAGCAACTCAGTTATTTTCATCACGATTTCTTTAGCTGAATACTGCTGCTTTCGCACATGGTCTGATTATTTGACTTCTATATGGTTTGTCAATTTTGCTCTTTGCTCACAAGTAACCACTCAATGTACTTCTGGATATTAATGCTGTAGTAACAACAATGGGTACCTGTATCGAGTTGATTTCCTGATTTGGTTTTCCTGGTGATTTGCCGGACGTGTATTCCAGGAGATTGCAAGTATTTATTTTCCTGGACAGGCTTCTAAATTGCCCCTTTATTGTTTTAATTCTGGCTTTACAACATTTTCTATGCACTGACCTTGTTTTAAATTATTTTGATGGCCCTTGATTTCCCTTACAGTAGCTGTGTCTCATCGTGTCCACCTGCTATGGCAGCAACCCTCACTCTGAGCTGCAAATACTTCTTTCTAATTTACTTTAAAGTATTCCCTTCCCCACCAGAGATTTTACCTTTACTAATGGAATTTCCAATGTCTCCAATTTCACTCTCTGTAGTCAAACCTCTAATAGGAACTAATCTGATAGACCACCAGCATCTGATGCAGTCTGAGCATGCCAGGTGTGACTAGTGTGTGAGCTTTACCCATCTGTAGTGGTACCACTCTGCAGAAACCTTCAGGCAGCAGAGTTTCACTGTTGGAAATGGTAGTTTATGTGGCTCAAACTTCTAAATTCTTTTCTTTGATGCAGTTCTTAAACACACCGACACAGCTTCAATCTATTCACCAATGACAGTCCCTCAAATTACTGTTCATAGACTTGAGGTAACAGTACTATACTGAAATGCAGAGCTCAACTTTGCAAACCCCATCAGCATGACACCTCCCGAATTCTTATGACTGACTTTACCTACACTACCACATTGTTCTTGGTGACATCATTAATTCATTTACATCCTGTTTACTGCCAACAAGATCCAGTTTTAAATGAATTTTTGTTTGGGGCTGTGGAAGGATTCCTCAGAATGCATAGCTACCAGAGAATATTTCAAATCTACTGGCAAACTCCAAAATATGTGTTTGCTATAACACATTAGTCCTTTGAGAATTGCATCAAACCTTGCCACGTTCAAAAAGATCCTGAGGCTACAATATTTCTAAGACAGCATCTAAGATAAAGAGTGGTCCTTTATAAGAGAATAGATATAATAGAGAGGTGATAGAGTAAACAAGCTGATGTTACTGAAGTGTATAGTTTGCATCAACAGAAAAGTGCAGGCACGGTGATATCTAAAGTATTGATTGCAGCTTATTGATCTTGGATTGTGCATTCACCATTAACAGATTCTTCAATCCCAGCTTATTGCTGGAAAAACCATCAGATGTGTACAGAGGTTTCTTTGGATTGTATAGTTTTTTTTTGATGAAAGAGGCCACCATATAATCTCTAACAGTTAACATTATAGACTTTATGTCTGGTTTGATGTGATTGCTTCCTGGAAATAGCTGAAATCAATTGGTGAATGTTCAATACAAAACTGCAATTGGAAATTGCATTGCATGCATCCAAACTTTAAAGCAGTGAAGTCTAACCCTAACAACCACAACCTTGATGAGAAAATGTGAATGGAAAGTATGCTATCAGCTGCTCAGAATGCTTCAAAATTTCCATTCATGCCATTTTTCAACCCAAACGTGCATAAAAAGAGTTTGAATAATGCTGTCTATTAAACCTGAACTAATCAAGTAGTTGATGCAACCATAATTTGATTACAACTAACGATTCCTAAAGAGATGCAAAAACATTCACTTATGAATGTTTGCAGAGTTGTAACTTCCCATTTGTGGTGAAACTGTATTTTGATGGCTTTTGCGCAGTCTCCCTCAGCAGACATCATGTTAAACATTGATCTTTTTTATTGGATTTAAGGGCTGTACTGAAAGGGGTGATTTGCCATTCACCCAAGGATTAAGACCTGCACGTCCCTGTGCAAAGACTTTTCATGAGACAGATTATTTTGTAAATCTGTACACTGCTCCTTGACTCAATTTAATTGTGAGGAATTCCACCTTCCAGTTGCTTAGATTAATTGCTTGTATTTCTAACCGTGACATACACTCAATGTTTTGTTTCTTGATCAGTTAATTAGGCAGTCAATAATCTTGATCTTCATGCATCTCCCTTGTTCGTCCTTTATGTTTGTTTTACTTGCTAGGATTTAAAAAATAAGCTTTGAATAATGTTGCATATTCAATCTAAACTTATCAAGCAGTTGATGTAATCAATATCTTCAGGCAAATCTCAGCATCAAGAATGCAACCAGAGCATGTGGCTCCATAGGCAGTGTCACATTCAGAGGCAGTGTCACATTCAGAGGCAGTGGGACCCTCTCATTTTTATTGGAAGTTCCACCACCACAAAGTGAGTTAGTTATCCTTGTATTGGGCCCACTATCTTCGTTCTGAGGCAAGTACACTAGCCTCACAACTGACCCATACAAATCAGACATATACTTTTCACTTTGCAAATGCAATTTTGTGCAAACTGCATAAGTGCAAGAATTAAAACATTTTCTTCATTTTGTAAGCAGGCCAGTGGAGTCAACACATTTTCAAAATCACCTCAAGGGCCATGATCTGATACATTAACTCTGTTTCTCTTTCCAGCGATGTTGCCAAATATATGAGTAATTCCAGCATTTTCTGTTTTCATTTCAGAATCACATAATTTGGAAGCAAATTCCTGATGTATTAATGTGTTTAAACAGATTTGTTCAGATCTCCCAGGGAGAAGAACTCATCATCACAATCCCACTCCACGGGAACCTTGACCCAACTTGATTCCAGCTCAAAAGTTGTGAGCCCCAAAATCCCAGAAATGCAGATGATGTCCTCCATCGGGGCACACAGTCTCAGTGGAATAGACAAAAGTGAAGACTGCAGATGCTGGAGATTATAGTCGAGAGTGTGGTGCTGGAAAAGTACCTGCAGGTCAGGCAGCATCCGAGGAGCAGGAGAATTGATGTTTCGGGTATTCCCGATGCAGGGCTTATGCCCGAAACATCGACTCTCCTGCTCCTCGGACGCTGCCTGACCTGCTGTGCTTTTCCAGCACCACACCCTCGACCCCAGTGGAATAGAGTCAGGGAAGTGAGTGTTAGTGAATAGGTGATTGGACAAATGAGTGAATGGGTGCGGTGGTAAGGTAAGTACGTTGAGTGAGATGGTAGGTGACTGTGTTGGTAGGGTTAAATGCCAGTTTGGTAGGGTGGCTGATGAGTGAATTGAACATGGGTGGATGGCAATTAGATGAGGTGGTAGGTGGATGAGATATGGGTAAGTAGGGTGACAGGTTGGGTTACATGACAGGAGGTTTGGATAGCAGATGAATGAGGTAATAGTGGGTGAGGTACACTCTGTCTCTATTCCTGATGAATATTTTCCTGCTCCTCGGATGCTGCCTGACCTGCTGTGCTTTTCCAACACCACTCTAATCTAGTAGGTAGGAGAGTTGAGAGATGTGTGGGGGAGCAGGTGGGAGGGTGGCAGGAAATTTAGATGGCAGAAGAGTAAGGTAGGAGGTAGGTGATGTGAGAGAGGTAGTATGTAAGTTGGGTGGCAGGTGTAAAATGGCAGGTGTTTGAGGTGGCTGGTAGGTGTGCGAGACTATATAGTTTAGGTCAGGATGAAATAAGAGCATAAGGTCATGAGAAACAGGAACAGGAGTAGGCTGTTTGGCCTTTCAAACCATTGAATAAGATCATGGCTAATGATGTGGGTGTCTTTCATCAAAAGAACTTGTATTTTAAACAGAGACAATTTAACCAGGGTTTTTTTGAACAGCAAAGAAAGAATTTATTAATTACTAAATGCAAAAGGAATTAGTAAAACAATGCACACATACAAATTAGAAAAAAAAGGCCAAATGGATAAAAGTTAAAAAAGAATCAGTCTCTAAATTGTTTCTGAAGAGCAGATAGTTGAACATTGCAACTTTTGCAGGAGAAGTTACTAGTGTTATCGATGTTGGTAGCTGAACAGATGATTTTTGATTCTTGGCTTGATGTGCTTATTAAAGTTCCTTTACTATGATTCTTGTATTTAATTGAGTGAGAGAGGAACTGCCTTAAGCTCGGCTATTAATTTGCAGATGTCTAGCTTTTAAAGTGAGCTAAAATCTTAACCTATAACACAGGGACAACTAGGGATAGTTCTTTGGCTGTGACCTTCACAGCATGTTAACTCTCGAACACAGGCTGGTACATATGAAAGCATTCAGTCTCACTAGTCAACTCAAGTAGAGCTGAAACTCTTATTTTAAATCCCTTTCCTTGCGTATTCTTCACAGGGAAAAACCTAATCTGTCGTGGATGGTTTACCATGAGTAAAGGGTCATCAACCCTTCATGATCTTTGTCATCACTAAAGTCCAATCTGCTTGGGTGTTACATCTCAGTAGTCCTGCATGGATTTTTTTTACATTGCAATTATTTTGCTACTCTGTAGCAATCTTCTGTTAAGAAAATCACGTTTTGAAATGAATGACTAAAAACATCCATACTATTTCAGACTTCTGACCCATCACTGTAACATCATCAGAATTGGAATCAGGCTCTTTCTCTCCATGGATGCTGCCTGATGCTGAACATTTCTGTCAGATTTCCAGCCTAACCAGGGACTGCCTGAGAAGAAGCAAGATAGCACAATCATAATTGCAGAAGTAATACTCAAAATATAAAGGAGGAAATTAGTAGACGTATTCCGACTCAAAGTGTTATCAAAATATGGAAATGAATGAATTCAAATGGTTATTGATGTTGGTTCAAATTGATTAATTCAAAATATTTTAAGACCTGTTAAATGAAGGTTACAGGAAAATAGAATCAGAGTACATGGCTATCACTGATCTTCAGGTATTTTTTCTAAATAGTTTTATTGAAAAACTTTTTAAATCTTTTACCAAACATTTATATACGAAAAACAGAAAAAAGGCAGTACAACAAAGCCATAACACAATACTATTGTTAATGAACGGCCTACTATTCTATCAAAACAAACATATTAACTTAACTTAAACTAAACTACAAACATATTAAATAAATACAACTTAAACTAAAGTCAACTAACTTAAATAATATCTCATTATTCTACCTTATTCTACCTCACTCATCACACCTCCACTGAGGCTCCCATACCTGGGACCACTATCTACAGTACCTGTATTCTTTTGCCCCCAGCCTCCACCTCCTGGGACCCCACAGGCACCCATACTGATTCCCATGGTTATACCATGGCCTTAATTAATATTGATGATAAGTCTATGTCAATATAATTTTAAAAGGGCAGCCACGTCTTGTAAAACTGTTCCGTTTTGTGGTGCACCATATTTGTGAGGTAGTCTTGGGGGAGATCACCAGCCTACACCGCCCTGTAAGACCTGGTGGTTTCTCTGACGTCCAATTCAGTACAATGGGTAAGAATGTTACACAATCTCTTCCCGTGTTCCCCCAGAGAGGATAAATTTGGCAACCCCAAAAGAAGAATTACCCGATCTACGTTAATTTCAATCCCCAAGATGTCCTTTAGCTCCCTTACTGTAGCATTCCAGTATCTCTGGATCTTACAACATGACCAGTAGCAATGTGTGTGAGTGCCTATAGTAATTTTACATTTGGGAACCCTGGTGATACTCCTCTCTTGAACTCCTCTCTGGGGCCATATGAGCTCTATGTAAAATCTTCAATTGCATGCTCTGCGCTCTGTTACATAATGAGATTTTCCTTACGTTCCCCCAGATGTCTTCCCATGCCTCCGATGAAATATCCTCTCCTACGTCTCGATTCCACGTCCTACAGAGTCCTTTCATGTTCCCCAGGGCACGACCTTTCTGTAAATGATATAAAGTACTGAGCGAAAGAGCACCCGTACACCAGAGTATTCTTTTCTCCACGTCTGAGGTGTAACACTGGACTAGGATAGTGGTCCTCCTCTATATAGTCCCTTACCTGAAAGTATCGGAAAAGGTCCCCATTAGACAATCCATATTTCTGACCTTAACTAACTAAACGACATCAGGTACTGCACCCACCCCCCCAACCCCACCCCCCGAATAAGTCTCCCAGTCAGGAGATTCCCTTATTCTCCAATGCCTTAAAGCTGGAATCCATTGCCCCAGGTTTAAATCCTTGGGCTCCCACCAATGGGGTAAATGGATAAATCTTAGACCAATTGCCCTCATCTTGCCTCATTATCCTTCAGGCTCTCACTGTATTTAAAATAATTGGACTTTTGCACTGCTGGGTCATGGATTTTATCTTTTCCATGAACAATAAATTAATTAAAGGACATCTTGACTGTGAGGGTTCAATATCAAGCCAAATCGACTCTGAATTCCTCCGTATCCAACATATGTTAACAGGACACTTATTTGGTATTTCTTCAAATCCCAAAGGTCCACCCTCCCTCACCCTGCAAAAGCTGCAATTTAGTGAATTTAATTAGGGGGCGCCTGTGGCACCAAATAAAGGACCATGGCCAACCATTGAGCCTCTGTAACATTTGTCTAGGTAACAACAACGGGAGCATTCTCATGGGGTACAGCAGTCGAGGAAGAACCTTCATCTTAATCAGGGCTATTCGGGCCAACCATGATAATGGTAAACCCTCCCATCACTGCAAATCCTGTTTTATCCTCTCTAGTAGTTGTAAATAGTTAGCTTTATACAGCTGATTCCTGAAGAAGGGCTCATGCCCGAAACGTCGATTTTCCTGTTCCTTGGATGCTGCCTGACCTGCTGCGCTTTTCCAGCAACACATTTTCAGCTTTATACAACTGGTGGAAAGAAGGGGTAATAAAAATTCCCAAATATAAAAAAATCCCTTGGTGACCATCGAGACAGGAATTGCATTCTATCCTTCAGATTGGGCACCTCCATTAATCCCCCTAACGGGATGGCTTCTGATTTTGTAAAATGCATCCTGTAACCCGAGAAACCACCATATGAATTAATTGTTTGAATCAGTCAAGGAACAGAGTTCTCCGGATTGGCCAAAAATAAAAGGACATCATCAGGATATAGGGTGATCTTATGCTCTCCCATTCCCACCTTTGGCGCTACCATTTCAGGATCCCTCCTGATAGCTTCGGCTAATGGTTCAATTGCTAGGTAAATAACAGCAGTGATAAAGGACACCCACGTCGACTACCTCTTCCTCTATTAAAGTTATTTGATTTAATACCATTTGTAATGACTGCCGCCTTAGGATTATTATACAGTACTGCTACCCATCTGGCAAAGGATCCCCCCAAACCGAAACACTCTAGAACCTCAAATAGATACGGCAATTCTATTCGATCAAACACCTTTTCTGCATCTAGGGAGACCACCAAACCCGGAATCAATCTTTGCTGGCATACCTGCACTGTGTTCAGTACTCTCCTGATATTGTTGGAGGAGCTACGGCCCTTAACTAAACCTGTCTGGTCTTCTTTTATAATATGGGGCAGGACCTTCTCCAACCTCAGAGTCAGAATCTTGGATAAAATTTTGAAATCTACATTCAACAACGAATCTGGTGTATATGAAGTACATTCTTCGGGGTCCTTCCCTTTTTTTAAAATGAGGGAGATATTAGCCCCCCCTAAGAGAAGGCGGCAGACAATCCTGGATATAAGAATAGATGTACATCCCCAGAAGTGGCTCCACTAACATGTTTATGAATTCCTTTTGGAATTCATTTGGGATTCCATCTCGCCCTGGTGCTTTGCCACCTTGGAGATGCCTTATT
Source organism: Hemiscyllium ocellatum (assembly GCF_020745735.1). NCBI lineage: Eukaryota > Metazoa > Chordata > Chondrichthyes > Orectolobiformes > Hemiscylliidae > Hemiscyllium > Hemiscyllium ocellatum. The sequence continues at coordinate 87,735,546 of NC_083408.1, forward strand.
GTGTCCTGCACTTCCTGTACCGTTATAGGTGTGTATCTATATTGGGGAGGTCCAGATTTTCAAAAAAGGACTGCATTCCCATTGTACCGTGTTCGCTCCCCTGACCGATATAGCTCTGCAAAGTATTCCCCAAACCTAACATTGATCTTCTTCAATTCACTGGTAAATGTACCAACTTTCTCCCTAACAGACGTAATAGATTGGGAAGCTTTTTTCTTCCTAATCAAATAAGCCAGATATCTACCAGGCTTATCTCCAAATTTGAACAACCTTTGTTTGGCAAAGGAGACCTCTTTTTTAGCCACTTGTGTGTACATTGAGTTGAGAGCAGCCTCGTAAATATGCCTTAGTTACCTCCAATGTATTGCCAGATTACTAGCCATACCTGAGTTGATATCCCAGAAGGCCCTGAACTCTCTTGTAATATACTTAACAAATTTGCTATCCCTTAACAAAAATGGATCCATGCGCCAGTGATATGCATCCATTCCACTACCCTTGATTTTAACATCTAAATACACTGGCACATGAACTGAAACAACTATATTCCCAATTTTGCACACCAATGTTCTGTCCAAACTGTCAGGTGGCATAAAAAACATGTCAATTCGCGTACAGCATTCGTGTGGGTTGGAATAGAACGTGAAGTCACTTCCATTAGGCTAGAAATACCTCCACACATCCACTAGTCCCAACTCAGTGTACATGTCTGCCAACTGTTTAGATTGCATGGCGTACCTGCCAGGCCCTTTGGCATCCTGTCAATCTCTGGATCTATTCAGCGATGAAAATTCCCTCCTATAATCGTTTGGTGTACCCCAAGATTCATTAATTTAGCCACTACATCAATTAGAAATTTAAGAGGGTCCGCCGGGGGACAGTATACATTCAAAATGCCGCACTCTTCTCCATGTATTAGTACTTTAAGAATGATAAAACGTCCATGTTCATCCTTAATCTGCTCCATTACCTGGAAAGGGAGGTTCCTACTTATCAGTATAACCACTCTTCTACTCGTAGAGCTTAAGGATAAGAAAAATACCCTGTCATAACACCCCCTGCTGCAGTTTCAGATATTCCTGATCAGTTAGATGTGTCTCCTGCAGCAGGGCAATGTTCACCCTTTCATTCCTAAGGCTTTATAAGACCTTCTTTCTTTTAATAGGATGATGATTCCCTTTTATATTCCAGGTGCACACCTGAACAAATCACTAGCTATGGTCATCCAGGGCAGCCCATGGTTTCCCAGGAGAAGGGAACTTATTTGAGACATGATGAACTCCAAAGATATTAACTCTATGAGATCTAAAAACTCTATGAAAACAACTACAACTAAAAAAACTACATTTAACTGAAGCAAACAGCCAAATAACCCCCAATTCGCTCGAGATCTTCCCCTTGCCCATAAGGGGCACCCCTCCCAATCCTTACTGCTATCTTGACTCCCTCTAGCTGAGGCCGTGCCCTGGCCCCTGGCAATTCTCAAATGAGGAGAATCTGTTATTTATATTCCCCCCCCCCACTCATCTTAACCACAGATATAGCCATCCCCAATACAAAATCAAAAGGACAGCAGTTAAAAAAAGGGAGCCCTAGATAATATCCAACTGATCGATATCTAAAGTAATTCCAATTTTACAACAAAACTGTACATATAAAACCAATAACCACAAAGAAGAAAGGGGGAGAGGAAAGTAAAAAAAGGGGTAATAAAAACCCAAACCATTGTCCACAATGATGCCCCCTCCCCTCCCAACCTGACTCAGGTCCTTCAATTTTTTTTATAATATATTTTTATTGAGAAAAAAACAGATTTTTAAAATATTACAACAAGTACAAAACAATGCAATTCTAAACAGTACAAAGATAAACCCAAATAAAAAATAAAAAAAACCCAACCCACCCTCCTGCACAAATGTACAAACATATATCGAAAAATATAAAATTAAAAAACACCTAAACTAGCTATTTAATTGAATAAATAAATAACCAACAATAGACAAATAAATAATAATAACTCAGTCTAGCCAAACAAAACACTCCTCCCTGGATATTGGACTCGTGAAACACAATCGTTACAGCTATATAAATCCCTTGTTAGTGTGGCAGATAAATCTGTGTTCAGGTATTTCAAAAAGGGTTGCCATGTCTTGTAGAAATTCTCAGTTTTGTGGTGTACCATATTTGTGAGAAAATCCAGGGGAATATGCTCCATAACAATCTTCCACCAACCTGAAAGGTCTGGGGGATTTTCGGATATCCAACCTAGCAAGATATTCTTTCTTGCACGGAATGTGAGAATATTGAAAGGTCTTTTCTTATGCACGTCTGCAGGAAATACAGTGGGTAGGCCCAAAAGGAGAAAGATAGGGTCCTTCTCCAACCTTACACCCTTCAATTTAAAGACTTCACAAAGTCCTTCACCTTTTCTGCGGAGTCAAAGTTATATATCGTCACCCCATGGTCGACACCCAACACGATTGGGTACCTCAAGGAGTATTGAATGTTCAGGTCCCTGAATTCTTTCTTGACATCATCAAATGTATTTTTCTTCTTAATTAGGACTCCTGAAAAGGCCTGAAAGAACATTACATTTGAGTCTTTGTACATTAAAGCTTGTGAATTCCTTCCCAGTCTTCTTGCTGTTTCAACTATTAATTGTTTTCCTTTATAATACAGGAGCTGCACTAGAACCACATGGGGGCATGGGTCCGGCCTGGACCTGCACATTGTGATTCAGTTGGCTCGCTCTGCGCTTACCAGGCCCGACTCCAACTCCAACCCAAGGAACTTCGGGAGCCACCCCTCCAGGAGCCTGACGAGGTCCTCGCCTTCCTCCCTTTCCGGGAGACCCACGATATGTAAGTTTTCCCTTTTATTTTTATTTTCCAGATCGTCAACTTGATCCTGAAGGAGCCGAACCTGTTCTTCCAGCTTTCAGATTCTTTCTCCTGAGATGTCCGCCACGGTCTCCGATGCTGCGGTCCTCTCCTTCACTGCCTCCATTCTTCAATACAGCAACTGGATTTTCTGATCATGCTTCTCTAGCATGGCAGACAGTGGCTCAGCTGCTGCAAACCCCAAGAGTAAATGATACTGTCCTGCTGGGTCCAAAGGGGCCGCCCCGGGAGTTTGAACACAGCCTGCAGGCACCCCCGACGCAGTAGGGAAGTGCCCTGTCTGCTGTACTCCTTTAGGCCCCTTTATTCGACTTCATCCTGGCCATAAAGCTGTCCCACACAATTTCAGCAACTCCAAATAGTCAGCAAGTTTAAACTACTACTTTTTTCCCCTGGGAATGGTTGATCAGGGAGGATAAATGTAAAAACAATGACTGCAGATGCTGGAAACCAGATTCTGGATTAGTGGTGCTGGAAGAGCACAGCAGTTCAGGAATTCCTGATGAAGGGCTTTTGCCCGAAACGTCGATTTTACTGCTCCTAGGATGCTGCCTGAACTGCTGTACTCTTCCAGCACCACTAATCCAGAAGGGAGGATAAAGCTCCACCTTGCCTCGGGGTATGGCACAGAACCCAGCACAGCAGACCACTCAGACTGCCATCTTGGATCTCCACCGATCTTCATTTTTAATGTTGAGCTAACAGTGAAACAGGGATGACAATAATCTTTGGAATTTGCAATCGTGTTTTAGTACAATTTTAAAACAGAGCCTAGTTTGCATCTAAGGCTTTTTGTAAAGTCCAACTAGAATCGGGTCATTCTGAATCAATTTTTAAGCCAGTTTAGCACCTATTCAATTCCAGCACCAACCACAGAGAAGACAGGACATTTCTCCTTTGATGTTCTTGCAGTCACGTGGAAGGTCTGGTGTACCCTCTAAATCTTTCTGGCCAAGTAATGGACCAGCTGTTATCTTTAAGTGCTTGCTGATACCATTAGAATTGGATGCATCTTTCAGAGGCTACAGAAATAGTCTTTTATACACAATTTTAAAAATGCCCATTTTGCACAATTTTAACTTGTTTGCTAGCTGCATATTTTTCAACAATGATTTAGACAACAGTTCAATCTTAGCTACCAAATTCTCCAGTGTCAGACGTGTTTGCAGAATTTAATAGGTTTAAAGTTTTTTTTCTGCTGTAGTTCCTCTCATTTCTTATTTATTTGTGTAAATATATAGAAAGCTTTCTTGAATAGATTATCTTTTCTGCAGTAACTACTCATCTGTGTAACATTTTGGTGTTCAAATTTTTGTGCATTTGTTTGCATAGTTCATGAAAGCTCCATTTCCTGTTTCAGTCAATAATAATCCAAATTTCCATTGATTTGACTGACAGGACGACAGAAGACACCATTATTGGAGAGGATCAAAATTCAGTGATGGAATCAACGTTTGTGATATTCTTTTGAAATAGGCCCAAATGCAGGGGGGTGGGGGGTGGAAATGCACATTGATTGCAAAGTGAAACTGATCCGTTGCTCGTTGCAATGAAAATGACTTAATTGGATAAATCTCCTGGCAGAACATTAAGCAATTAGGGAGAGAGGGCAAGTATTATGTTTACTAGGAGCTACCAACTGTTCATGAATAAGATCCAAATGTTACACAATATTTGTGCTCGAAGGATAATAGAAGTCTGAGTCTGATAGCTGCACTCTCTGAGGGTTTGTTCAAAACACTCATGAAACAAATGATCCTGGAAATTGGTTTTTAAATCACAATTGAAGAGTTCCCAATTATAACAGAATTCCAAATTGGGAGAAATACATAGCCACGTGTGGGAGGGTTGGTAGGAAACAAACCTGTACAGACTGCTTTCCCTTAAGGATAGAGGGAAATCTGAAGCAATCCCAGGTCGTTCTTATGAACTCCCTAAGGACTGGTTACAAAGGAATCACTGACACAAAACCTGGGACCTTTTCACTTATTTACCTCTGGCTGGGGCTAGGCATGATGTCACAAATCAACTTGGAACAGTGTATAAAACTGGCAAGAGAATTGAAATTAAATAATTATTGCTCAATTAGCTAAAGTAATGATGTCAGCCTACCTAGCTTATGTGACTAAGTGTCAAATTTAGTTTGATAATTGCTCCTGTAAAGCATGTAGGACATTTTACTGTGTTAGTGGCGCTACATAAATACATTTTTTCTTGTTACCTTTCTTTTTGATTGGCTGAATACATACTTATCAGTGTGTCATAAACTATGCTGGCCGTTGGTCTAATTGTGTAAAAATATGAAGCAAGGATTTTTCTTTTTATCAACCTATTGTAAAATTTGCATGGAATGCATGTCTTTATTGCAAGAGTAAAGTGCTTCATTTTTAAAAAAAAGTCAGCAGTTTTTTTTCTCAGGGAATGTGATCAGATCCTTGGGAAAAACCCTGGTGAGGCAGCAGTGCTCATGACCAACGGAATACCAGCTCTTATGAAAAATGAATGTTTCTCCAGAAAGTCGCCATTTCCACTGTGTAATTGGAGGAAGGTTGCAGTTCGCCTGCAGCTGTTTTGCTAGCCCTCAGGCTGTGCGTGAAACCTTACTCCAGTTAGACAGAGGCCCAGACAAAGAGGCACCACAACAGTTCCCACAGACTGCAACTTGAAGACTGACCTCACTGACACTGACTGAAGGCTATTCCAGTCTAACAAATATCAGGATTTATTTCAATTTAGGGCATTTGATGCAAATTAATGCTGCTGTAATATAGTGGCAAACCACAAGCATAGAGTTTGAAAGCAGAATACTTGGCCTTTTACTTTGGCTTAACACCTATTAAAATGCAACATTACACGTGACAGGATTATTCGACTTTTCTTCCACTGTCAACATAACGGCAGTATTCCTTTAAAATTAACGTTGTGATTTAGGGCACTCAGAGTTCATATATGTAGAGTCATACAGCATGGAAACAGACCCTTCAGTCCAACCAGCCTGTGCTGACCATAATCCCAAACTAATTCAGTCCCACCTGCTTGCGCTTGGCCTAAATCCATCCAAACATTTCGTATTCATGTACTCAGCTAAATGTCATTTGAACATTGTGACTGTTCCCACGTCCATCCCTGACAGTTCGTTCCACACACTAACCAGTTTCTGTGGAAAAATGTTGCCCCTCATTTCTGTTTAAAATCTTTCTCCTCTCACCCGAAACATGTATCCCCTAGACTTGAAGTCTTCCAACCTATCGAAAAGATACCATCTCATTTCTTAAATCACTTGTCCCTTCATTGATAATATACATTTACAAGTTAGCAATCTGCATTTTACATGGAGAGGTGACATTTCGAAGTAGAATCTGTCCAAAGTCAGCTTGGCTCCTCGCTATTCCTTATGTTATTTTAAGGAACAGCATTCCTGGGCTTTCCCAGTAAAGATATCCCTCTGTCCATTTTTCCTTCCTTGCTATTGACATCAGCTGCAGACATTGGTGAATTTCTACTCTGATCATTTGTCTGTCACCCTTCTTGATCCCTATTTTACTTACAGGTTGTCAGGTCAAGTTTTGGATGAGCTAAAATTGACATTGAAATGATTTCAGCTGAAAATGTGTTGCTGGAAATGCGCAGCAGGTCAGGCAGCATCCAAGGAGCAGGAGAATTGACGTTTCGGGCATGAGCCCTTCTTCATTCCTGAAGAAGGGCTCATGCCCGAAACATCGATTCTCCTGCTCCTTGGATGCTGCCTGACCTGCTGCGCATTTCCAGCAACACATTTTCAACTCTGATCCCCAGCATCTGCAGTCCTCACTTTCTCCATTGAAATGATTTCAGCCATTATTTTCATCACCCACCATGAATATTCTCCTAGTTTGTCACAGATTGAAGCCTGCATTCCTCACCGCTTCCTCAGTAGAAACCAGATTATTTTACATCTCCAGTAGGTGTTTGACTCTGAGCAGAGCTACAGGAAAAGGAGAAGGCCATTTTGCCCCTCAGGCCTATTCTCCATTCATCTAAATCATTACTCATCAGTTTGTGGAATCCACTTACTTCCTGTGCTCCATATCCTTTGATAGCCTTAATGAGAAAGCATGTATTGATCTCGGTCTTGAAAATTTCAATTGATCCAGTGTCCGCAGCATTTTGATTTCGGCATGTTATAATGCTTCCTGATTTCACTCCTAAATGACTTAATTCTATGTTTAAGTTTATTTTTGACTGGATTCACTGCTTAAAAGTAATTGTTTACCTGTATCAACCCTATTGGATCACTTTAGAATTTTAAGCACATTTCAGATCACCCACAACTTCAAAGCAATATGAGCTAGATTTATGTAACCTGTCAATTCAAACTATGTTCCTTGATGTTGCTCTTTGGCAATTCCTTCCTGAAACCTCTGTCTCTCTACAAATTTCTGCTGTAAAAACCTGTTCAAAAACTCAGGTCTTTGATGAAGCTTTGTTTACCTGTCTCATCTTTGGCCTGAGAAATTATCCTTTTGCCCTTTTACATTTCAAACTGGAACATGCCTTATATTGAAGCAGCTTTAAATCCCATGTCATTCTGTGATCTGCAGCCCATGCAAATGAATTCTCACAGTCCCTTTGTGAGAATTGCATTATGAGACTATAATGCGCAACAGACTTCCATCCTTGCTGTCACGGCTATGGATAGCATTGAAGAACAACAAATAGGAGAATGTGAGTATTAGCATCGTCCAATTCTGGCCTCTTGTACATTCCTGGCTTCCTTCGCTCTTTTATTGATCGTCATATTTATAGCTGTCTGAAGGTTGTCAATATATGTCTGGATGTATGCATCATTGAATGATCTCCCACCTTCAGAACAGTCCCCAGGGTAGGAGGAATCAGGGTGGTCAGATGCCATGCTTAATTGCAGCATGGGAGCAGCTTATGCAGCTGGACATTGGATCTCTTATGAGGAGGAACAAGAAAAATTGTAACATCAACAGTTACAGCAACTGGAGCATAAGTGGCAGCAACATCTTCCCCTCTGGCCACAGCACAGAGTGTTTTTTATGCAGAGGTCCAGCTTGATGGAGACTCCGAACATACGGGCAGAAGACCAGCTCTCGCAATATGTGCAAGCACAAATATATTAGGAAGCTGAGACCTTTCCCGCATGTTGTTGCTGCAAAGTGTGGCTTCCTGGAACAAGACTTCCGCAGCGACCAAATAAGGCACACAATGCTAGAGGTCATGAACAGATGGTTATCACGATGCTGTGTCATTCTCTGCCTCTCCCTGGAGATCTACACTGTCATCGTCTACAAAAAGATGTAGAAAGGGAGTGTGAGAAATAGTTTGTGTAGGGAGGAAGATCGAACAATATTTACGGAGGGTTACTGTGAGAGAAGCAATGGGTTTATGCTGAGGCATAGGGTCAAAGAGGCTTTACAGCATGGAAATAGGTCCTTCGGCCCACCCTGTCTGTACCTGTGAATATGTGTCTGTATGTATCTTAAAGCTTTTCCAATCATAGTGATGTTTGAAATGTTTTCCCAAATATGGAACATATAGAATCCTGTCTCTTTCTGTATTCAAAAGCCAATGATATTCAGGTTTTGATTCGAGAAACCTGAATAGATTGTTAGATCTTGATATGATGTTTGATTTGAACTTTTTCCCTGCAAATCTTCCACTTCTGATAGCCTCCTCCTTCTGGGACCAACGTTTATCCTAATCCTTCCAGCAGTTGACCTGTAGCCTTGTATGCCATGGCATTTCAAGTTCTCAATTAAATGATTCTCAAGGTGATGGTGAGGCCATCAGTGTACAGGGTGTCGGTGCACTCATAGTGTAGTTAGGAAGTGAATTCTAGAATTTTGATTAATATGACAGTGAAGGAATGATGATATGGTTCCAAAACAGACTTGTGAGTATTTTGGAGGGGATTTGGCTGGTGATGTTCTCAGGTATCTGCTGCTTTTGACCTTCTAGATGGTGGAGATTCTGATTTAGAAGGTGATGTTAAAGGAACTTTGGTGAGTTGCTGCAGTGTATCTTGTAAATGGGGTGGCACGGTGGCTCAGTGGTTAGCACTACTGTCTCCCAGCGCCAGCGTTTGATTCTACCCTCGTGCGACTGTATGGAATTTGCACTTTCTGTGTGGGTTTCCTCCGGGTGCTCCAATTTCCTCCCACTGTGCAAAGGTGTGTAGGTTAGGTGAATTGGCCATGCTAAATTACCCAAAGTGTCCAGCAATGTGCTGACAAGGTGGAATGCACAGAGTATCGGGTGGTCTGGGTAGGGTGCTCTTTGGATGTTTGGTGTAGACTCGATGGGCCAAATGGCCTGCTTCCACATCTTATATGTTCTATGATTCTATTTTCTTTGTGCGGGTGTGGTAGAGGGTTTAAACATTATGGAAACAATTGAACAGACATCATTGTCCTTGATATTTTTTAATTTCTGAAGTATTGTTAGAGCTGTATTCAGGGAGAAAGTGAGGACTGCAGATGCTGGGGATCAGAGCTGAAAATGTGTTGCTGGAAAAGTGCAGCAGGTCAGGCAGCATCCAAGGAGCAGGAGAATCGACATTTTGGGCATGAGCCTTTCTTCAGGAATGAGGAGAGTGTGCCAAGCAGACTAAGATAAAAGGTAGGGAGGAGGGACTTGGGGGAGGGGCGTTGGAAATGCGATTGGTAGAAGGAGGTTAAGGTGAGGGTGATAGGCCGGAGTGGGGGTGGGGGCGGCACCCGATGTGGCCTCCTCTATATTGGGGAGACAGGCCATCCACTTGTGGAACGTTTCAGAGAACACCTCTGGGACACCCGGACCAACCAACCCAACCACCCCGTGACTCAACACTCTACCAAGGACATGCAAGTTCTTGGACTCCTCCATCACCAGACCATAGCAACACGACGGCTGGAGGAAAAGCGCCTCCTCTTCCGCCTAGGAACCCTCCAACCACAAGGGATGAACTCAGATTTCTCTAGTTTCCTCATTTCCCCTCCCCCCACCTTGTCTCAGTCTCAACCCTCGAACTCAGCACCACCTTCCTCACCTGCAATCTTCTTCCTGACCCCTCGGCCCCCACCCCACTTCGACCTATCACCCTCACCTTAACCTCCTTCCACCTATCGCATTTCCAACGCCCCTCCCCCAAGTCCCTTCCCCCCACCTTTTATCTTAGCCTGCTTGGCACACTCTCCTCATTCCTGAAGAAAGGCTCATGCCTGAAACGTCGATTCTCCTGCTCCTTGGATGCTGCCTGACCTGCTGTGCTTTTCCATCAACACATTTAGAGCTGTATTCAGCCAAGCAACTGGGGAATATCCCATTAGACGCCTCACTTGGACTTGTCGATGGTGGACAAGCTATGGCGAGTGAGGTGGTTGGTTCTTCAACATAGAATCGCCAGGTCTGATTTGTAACCACAGTATTAATGTATTGGTCCAGCTCAGTTTCTGGTTGATAGTAACACTCAACTAATGTTGACGGTGAGGAGTTCAGTGATGATAATGCTATTGAAAGTTAAGTAGAGATAGTAAGATTCTCTCTTAGAGATGGTAATTGCCTGGCACTTATGTGATGCAAATATTAGTTTCCATATATTAGCCTGGATCTTGGTGCATTTAGACCCGGGCTGATTCAGTATCTGAGAAATTGTGAGTGGAGCTGAACAGTGTACAGAACAGAAAGATCCTCAGTTCTGATGGTACTGTGGAGGAAAGATAATTGATGAAGCAGTGGAAGATGATTAAGTCCAGGACACTGAAGGAGCGGGGATTGTAGTGTGCAGTGGTAGTGTTCCTACTGCTGTGCTAATAAATTCCTGGTCCATGTCACACGTGTTCCAGAGGCAGTTACCTGTAAGAATAATACGGTGGTTATGGTAAGGGATTTTAACTTTCCAAACATAGACTGTGACTGCCTTAGTGTTAATGGTTTAAACAGAGAGGAATTTGTCCAAGTGTTTACAAGAAACTTTTCTGATTCAGTTTGTGGATGTATCTACTAGAGAAGGTGCAAAACGTGACCTACTCTTGGGAAATAAGGCAGGACAGGTGACTGAGGTGTCAGTGCGGGAGCACTTTGGAGCCAGCAACCATAATTCTATTAGATTTAAAATAGTGTTGGAAAAGGATAGACCGGATATAAAAGTTAAAATTATAAATTGGAGGAAGATCAATTTTGATGGTATTAGGCAAGAACTTTCAAAAGTTGGTTGGGTGTGGATATTCGCATGTAAAGGGATGGCTGGAAAATGGGAAGCCTTCAAAAATGAGATAACAAGAGTCTAGACACAGTATGTTCCTGTTAGGGTGAAAGGCAAGGCTGATAGGTGTAAGGAATACTGGAAAACCAGAGAAATTGAGGTTTTGGTTAAGAAAAAGAAGGAAGCACATGTCTGGTATAGACAGGAGAGATTGCATGAATCCTTAGAAGAGTATAATGGCAGTAGGAGAAAATTTAAGAGGGAAATCAGGAGGGCAAATAGGGTTAAGGAGAATCCAAAGGGATTTTATAAATACATTAAGGACAAAAGGGCAACTAGGAAGAGAATAGGACCCCTCAAAGATCAGTAAGGCAGATTAAGTGTGGAACTGCAGGAGATGGAATACTAAACGAATATTTTGCATCAGTGTTTACTGTGGAGAACGACATGGAAGATATTGAATGTGGAGAAATAGATGGTGACATCTTGAAAAATGTCCATATAACAGAGAAAGAGGTGCTGGATATCTTAAAATGCATAAAGATGGATAAATCCCCAGGACCTGATCAGGTGTACCCGAGAACTCTGTGGGAAGCTAAGGAAGTGATTGCTGGGCCCCTTGCTGAGATATTTGTATCATTGATAGTCACAGGTGAGGTGCTGGAAGACTGGAATTTGGCTAATGTGGTGCTACTAGTTAAGAAAGGTGGCAAGGAAAAGCCAGGGAACTATAGACCAGTGAGCCTGACATGGGGGTAGATGAATCCTGAGGGATAGGACTTACATGTATTTGGGAAGGAAATGACTGATTAGGGATAGTCATCATGGCTTTGTGCATGGGAAATCTTGTCTCATAAATTTGATTGAGTTTTTTGAAGAAGTAACAAAGAGAATTGATAAGGGCAGAGTGGTAGATGTGATCTATATGGACTTCAGTAAGGCGGTTGACAAAGTTCCTCATGGTAGACTGATTAGCAAGGTTAGATCTCAAGAAATACAGGGAGAACTAACCATTTGGATACAGAACTGATTCAAAGGTAGAAGACAGAGAGAGGTGGTGGAGGGTTGTTTATCAGGCTGAGACCTGTGACCAGTGGAGTGCCACAAGGATCAATGATGGGTCCACTGCTTTTTGTCATTGATATAAATGATTTGGATGTGAACATAGGAGATTGTAATTAGTAAGTTTGCAGATGATATCAAAATTTATACCAAAATGGCACCAAAATAGCAAAGAAGGTTACCTCTTAGTATATCGGGACCTTAATCAGATGGGCAAATGAGCCAAGGACTCGTAGATGGAGTTTAATTTAGATAAATGTGATGTGCTGCATTTTAGGAAGGCAAATCAGGGCAGGACTTAAATACTTTATGGTAAGGTCCTGGGGAGTGTTGCTGAGCAAAGAGACAGTGGAGTGCAGCTTCATAGTTCCTTGAAAGTTGAGTTGCAGTTAGATGGGATAGTGAAGAAGGCATTTGGTATACATGCCTTTATTAGTTCGAGCATTGAGTAAAAAAGTGGGGAGGTCATGTTGCGGCTGGACAAGACATTGGTTCAGCCACTTTTGAAATATTGTGTGCAATTCAGGTCTCCCGGCTGTAGAAAAGGTTTTATGAAACTTGAAAGGGTTCAGAAAAAAAACTACAGGGATTTTTCCAGGGTTGGAGGGTTTGATCTATAGCGAGAGGCTGAATAGATTGGGGCAATTTTCCCTGGAGCATTGGAGGCTAAGGGGTGACCTTATAGAGGTTTATAAAAATCATGAGGGGCATAAATAGAGTAAATAGATAAGATCTTTTCCTGGGTTTGGGGAATCCAGAACTGGAGGGCATAGGTTTAATGTGAGAGTGGAAAATTTTAAAAGGGACCTAAGGGGTAACATTTTCATGCAGAGGTTGATGCGTGTGTGGAATGAGTTGCCATAGGAGGTGGTGGAGAGTGGTACAATAATCAGTTTAAAAGGCAGCTGGATGGGTATATGACGAGCAAGGGTTTAGAGGTATATGGGGCAATTGCTGGCAAATGTGACTAGAATAATTTAGGATATGTGGTTGGCATGGACGAGTTGGACTGAAGGGCCTGTATCTATGCTGTACATCTCCATGACTCTATAAATCTATGGATAGGTTGATTAGAAAAGTAGGTTACACTGAAGAATTAGTGACTCCTGAGGCAGGCTGGCTTCAAGTCCTTCTTGCACCAGAAGTGTATATAAACATTTCTGAACACATTGATATGAAAATAGCTACATTGAGGAACTCCAGCATCAATGTTTCAGGATTGAGATGATTGAATTCCAACGACATCTTCCTTTGTATGATTCTGACTAGAGTCATAGAGTCATAGAGATGTACAGTATGGAAACAAACCCTTCGGTCCAACCCATCCATGCCGACCAGATATCCCAACCCAATCTAGTCCCACCTGCCAGCACCCGGCCCATATCTCTCCAAACCCTTCCTATTCATATACCCATCCAAATGCATCCTAAATGTTGCAATTGTACCAGCCTCCACCACATCCTCTGCCAGCTCATTCCACACACGTACCACCCTCTGTGTGAAAAAGTTGCCCCTTAGGTCTCTTTTATATCTTTCCCCTCTCATCCTAAACCTATGTCCTCTAGTTCTGGACTCCCCAACCCCAGGAAAAAGACTTTGCCCATTTATCCTAACCATGCCCCTCATAATTTTGTAAACCTCTATAAGGTCACCCCTCAGCCTCCGATGCTCCAGGGAAAACAGCCCCAGCCTGTTCAGCCTCTCCCTGTAGCTCAGATCCTCCAACCCTGGCAACATCCTTGGAAATCTTTTCTGAACCTTTTCAAGTTTCACAACATCTTTCCGATAGGAAGGAGACCAGAATTGCATGCAATATTCCAACAGTGGCCTAACCAATGTCCTGTACAGCCAACACGACCTCCCAACTCCTGTACTCAGTACTCTGACCAATAAAGGAAAGCATACCAAACGCTGCCTTCACTATCCTATCTACCTGCGACTCCACTTTCAAGGAGCTATGAACCTGCACTCCAAAGTCTCTTTGTTTAGCAACACTCCCTAGGACCTTACCATTTAGTGCATAAGTCCTGCTAAGATTTGCTTTCCCAAAATGCAGCACCTCGCATTTATCAGAATTAAACTCCATCTGTCACTTCTCAGCCCATTGGCCCATCTGGTCAAGATCCTGTTGTAATCTGACGTAACCCTCTTCGCTGTCCACTACACCTCTAATTTTGGTGTCATCTGCAAACTTGCTAACTGTACCTCTTATGCTCGCATCCAAATCATTTATATAAATGACAAAAAGTAGAGGACCCAGCACCGATCTTTGTGGCACTCCACTGGTCACAGGCCTCCAGTCTGAAAAACACCCCGCCACCACCACTCTCTGTCTTCTACCTTTGAGCCAGTTCTGTATCCAAATGACTAGTTCTCCCTGTATTCCATGAGATCTAACCTTGCTAATCAGTCTCCCATGGGGAACCTTGTCAAATGCCTTACTGAAGTCCACATAGATCACATTTACTGCTCTGCCCTCATCAATCCTCTTTGTTACTTCATCAAAAAACTCAATCAAGTTTGTGAGAGATGATTTCCCACGCACAAAGCCATGTTGACTATCCCTAATCAGTCCTTGCCTTTCCAAATACATGTACATCCTGTCCCTCAGGATTCCCTCCAACAAATTGCCCACTTCCGATGTCAGACTCACTGGTCTATATTCCCTGGCTTGTCCTCCAGTCTTTGCAAACCTCCAGTCTTCCGGCACCTCACCTGTAACTATCAATGATACAAACATCTCAGCAAGGGGCACAGCAATCACTTCCCTAGCTTCCCACAGAGTTCTCGGGTACACCTGGTCAGGTCCTGGGGATTTATCCACCTTTAACCGTTTCAAGACATCCAGCACTTCCTCCTCTGTAATCTGGACATTTTGCAAGATGTCACCATCTATTTCCTACAGTCTATATCTTCCATAACCTTTTCCACAGTAAATACTGATGCAAAATATTCATTTAGTATCTCCCCCATTTTCTGTGGCTCCACACAAAGGCCACCTTGCTGATCTTTGAGGGGCCCTATTCGCTCCATAGTTTCCCTTTTGTCCTTAATATATTTGTAAAACCCCTTTGGATTCTCCTTAGTTCTATTTGCCAAAGCTATCTCATGTCCCTGTTTTGCCCCCCTGATTTCCCTCTTAAGTATACTTCTACTTTCTTTATACTCTTCTAAGGATTCACTTGATCTATCCTGTCTATACCTGACATATGCTTCTTTCTTTTTCTTAACCAAACCCTCAATTTCTTTATTCATCCAGCATTCCCTATAGTTACCAGCCTTCCCTTTCACCCTGACAGGAATATACTTTATCTGGATTCTTGTTATCTCATTTCTGAAGGCCTCCCATTTTCCAGCCATCCCTTTACCTGTGAACATCTGCCTCCAATCAGTTTTTGAAAGTTCTTGCCTAATACCATCAAAATTGGTCTTTCTCCAATTTAGAACTTCAATTTTTAGATCTGGTCTATCCTTTTCCATCAGTATTTTAAATCTAATAGAATTATGGTCACTGGCCCCAAAGTGTTCCCCCACTGACACCTCAGTCACCTGCCCTGCCTTATTTCCCAAGAGCAGGTCAAGTTTTGCACCTTCTCTAGTAGGTACATCCACATACTGAAAGAGAAAATTGTCTTGTACACACTTAAGAAATTCCTCTCCATCTAAACCTTTAACACTAAGGCAGTCCCAGTTGATTTTTGGAAAGTTAAAATCCCCTACCATAACCACCCTATTATTCTTATAGATAGCTGAAATCTCCTTACAAGTTTGTTTCTCAATTTCCCCCTGACTATTGGGGGTCTATAATACAATCCCAATAAGGCGATCATTCCTTTCTTACTTCAGTTCCACCCAAATAACTTCCCTGGACGTACTTCCGGGAATATCCTCCCTTAGCACAGCTGTAATGCTATCCCTTATCAAAAATGTCATTCCCCTCCTCTTTCACCTCCCTTTCTATCCTTCCTGTAGCATTTGTATCTTGGAACATTCAGCTGCCAGTCCCGCCCATCCCTGAGCCATGTTTCCGTAATTGCTATGATATCCCAGTCCCATGTTCCTAACCATGCTCTGAGTTCATCTGCCTTCCTGGTTAGGCCCCTTGCATTGAAATAAATGCAGTTTAATTAATTAGTCCTACCTTGTCCCTGCCTGCCCTGACTGTTTGACTCACTTCTGTTCTCAGCTGTACCATCTCAGATCAATCTCTTTCCTCACTATCTCCCTGGGTCCCATGCCCCCTCCCACCCACCCACCTTACTAGTTTAAATTCTTCCAAGCAGCTCTAGCACATTTTCCTGCCAGTATATTAGTCCCCTTCCAACTGAGGTGCAATTCATCCTTCTTCTACAGGTCACTTCTACCCCAAAAGAGATTCCAATGATCCAAAAATGTGAATCCTTCTCCCAGACACCTGCTCCTCAGCCATGCATTCATCTGCTCCATCCTCCTATTCCTGCCCTCACTAGCTCTTAGCCCTGGGAGTAATCCAGATATTACTACTCTTGAGGACCTCCTTTTCAAATTCCTGCCTGAAATCTCCCTTCAGAATCTCAACCTTTTCCCTTCCCATGTTGTTGGTTCCAATGTGGGTGGGAAATCATGTCTCACAAGATGGAGGAGTGGAAAAATTTTTGGCTGTAAGAGCTGCTCCTTTTTTTTGAGGTATTTGGGTGTTGGGGGTGATTTCCTTGAATTCCAGGAGCATAGAACCTAGGACATAGAACAGTACAGCACAGAACAGGCCCTTCAGCCCACGATGTTGTGCCGACCACTGATCCTCATGTATGCACCCTCAAATTTCTGTGACCATATGCATGTTCAGGAGTCTCTTAAATGTCCCCAATGACCCTGCCTCCACAATTGCTGCTGGCAACGCATTCCATACTCTCACAACTCTCTGTGTAAAGAATCTGCCTCTGACATCCCCTCTATACTTTCCTCCAACCAGCTTAAAACTATGACCCCTCGTGTTAGTCATTTCTGCCCTGGGAAATAGTCTCTGGCTATCAACTCTATCTATGCCTCTCATTATCTTGTATATCTCAGTTAGGTCCCTCTTCGCCTCCTTTTCTCCAATGAAAAAAGTCCAAGCTCAGTCAACCTCTCCTCATAAGATAAGCCCTCCAGTCCAGGCAGTATCCTGGTAAACCTCCTCTGAACCCTATCCAAAGCATCCACATCTTTCATATAATAGGGCGATCAGAACTGGACGCAGTATTCCAAGTCCAGTCTAACCAAAGTTTTATAGAGCTGCAACAAGATCTCATGACTCTTAAACTCAATCCCCTTGTTAATGAAAGCCAAAACACCATATGCTTTCTTAACAACCCTGTCCACTTGGGTGGTCATTTTAAGGGATCTATGTACCTGCACACCAAGATCCCTCTGTTCTCCACACTGCCAAGAATCCTATCCTTAATCCTGTACTCAGCTTTCAAATTCGACCTTCCAAAATGCATTTATCCAGGTTGAACTCCATCTGCCACCTCTCAGCCCATCTCTGCATCTGTCCCGCTGCAGCCTACAACAGCCCTCAATACTGTCAACGACACCTCCAACCCTTGTGTCATCTGCAAATTTGCTGACCCATCCTTCAATCCCCTCAGCCAAATCATTAATAAAAATTACAAACAATAGAGGCCCAAGGACAGAGCCCTGTGGAACACCACTCACCACAGACTTCCAGGCAGAATATTTTCTTTCTACTACCACTCGCTGTCTTCTGTTGGCCAGCCAATTCTGTATCTAGACAGCTATGTTCCCCTGAATCCCATTCCTCCTGAGCTTCTGAATGAGCCTACTATAGGGAACCTTATCAATTACTGTTTTATATGCTGAAGCATTGCTTTGGAACTTTGAAAAATAAAAGTCAAAACAACAGCAGTTTAAAAGGGAGAAGAGCAGACAAAGGAAGCACATGGTGAGGACAGTGCAGGAGAGAGAGAGAGAGAGAAACCTGCACAGTTATCACTTTTGCCGACTAATGGTGAGGATTCCCCTTGACTCCGGTTTTTCTAGGGCTTCTGATTGTATACTTAGTCAAATGCGATTTTAATGTAAAGGGAACCTCATCTCTGGGATTCAGCTCATCAGTGCATGTTTTGACCAAAGCTGTAATGAGATCTGAAGCTACGAGGCTCTGGGTAGCAGAATCCAAGCTAAGTGTCAGTGAGCACATTACTGCTGTATAATTGCTTGATCGCACTTTCAATGTGCTCCAGTGTTCTCCTACACTCTTCATTGAACCAGATCCCCCAGCTTAATGACAATGGTAAAGTTGGAATATACTAGATCACAGGGCTACAGATTGTGGTTGATTACAGTGCTGGGGCCGAGATGACCTGGAGTGCCTCATGAATGCAGTTTTTGAATTGCCACATCTGGTTGAAATCTATTCCATTTAACAGGTTGTAGTGCTACAAAACATGAATGGGGGTGGTGAAGACAGATTTTGTGTGGTGTTCACTCCTACAGATAGACTTATATTCAGTGTGGTGACAGATGCAAACCCAATATGTAAATTGACGACCAGCAGATTTGTTTTTCTTATTGGTTACCTGATCACCTATTACAGGCCCAGACTAGCAGCTTTGCTCTTTAGGATTAAGCCAGATCAGTCAGTAATGCTGCTACTGAGCCAGTTTGGTGATTGACGTTTAAGCCGCCACCCAGAATTCATTCTGAAACTTTTCCACTTTCAGTGCATCTTCCAAGTGGTATTCAACATGGAGGAGTACTGATTCTTTCGACAAGGGTGCAGATGGGAGTGGGGAACTGCACAGCAGGTGATAATCCTTGCTCATGTTGGATTTGATGCCATAAGACTTCATGGGATCCAGAGTAAATTTTCAGGAAGCCCGGGATAATTTCATCCTGAAGATATGCCATAGTATCACCACTTTCGGTGAGGACATACCTCGGGATGGTGATTGTTTCTGACAGATTCTCTGTAAGGCACGATTCAATGACTACAAATAGATGAGGGCTGTTTCGTGGCCTGTCTGTGGGATAGCTTTCCTCATGCTGGAACAAGTTTACAAGTGTTTGTAAGGAGTACTTTCCTGAATTGAACAGGGCTGGGTTTGCCGGTGGTGATTCCTCATTGATTTTTCTCCAGCGGTTTGATACACCTGAGAGGCTTTGCTAGGTCATTTTGGAGGGCAGTTAAGAGTGAATGACTTTGCTGGTGTTATATATGGTTTCATGGTCACCATTACCAGAGCTAGCTTTTCAGATATATTAATTTAATTTCTACCAGCTGCCATGGCAAGACTCGAACCTCTTGTTTACCGGATCAGTGACATCACTGCTGTGCGACTGCTTCCTCAAAAAGATTGGGTATAATGCAGGCCAAATTAGATTTTTCCTTATGATCATGTTAAGGAGAAAACACCTTCTTTTTACACGATCATTCAACAAGGTTGGATATATGTTAATCCCAAGTAGAGATGAATGTGATTGTTCCCTCTATGTTAGTATTGCATGTTTCCTATACAATTATGTTTGCAGCTATTATCTTTGGGGGAGGGAGGACATGGACCTTGTTGAGCATTGGACTTTTCTATAATTAGACAATGCTGACTGCTCATAATATAGTAACTCTATAATAAGCAGTGAGCACACCAAATGGAATTGGAAATAGCTTGGTCCTTATTATGTTAATGAGTTTGTCCTTATATCTTTTGAATAAAGCTGTGAAGTTTGCAGATCTACCTCAGGTTTGCAATAAGTATTTGACCACCTCGGCTTTTATAAAATATTGTGTTGGTGTAATTTAATTCAACAGCAAAAGGCATTCAATTATTGCTGTAACTGATATGTCCGGCTGGATGTATTAAAAATAATTTTGGACTTTTTGAATGAAGATTTATTGCCTTGTATGAGCTTTGTTCCATTAAATAGTTTCACATTGCAATGTATATAAATAACAGGATATTTCCATTTGTGCCTATGAGAGGGATAGATCCCTGCAATAAAAATTATAGGGCTATGTGTTACACTTGCATAATATTGGCTTGATGGAACAATGTACTGCTAGTGATGACTTTAGTGCAAAGTAATTACTTTGGATTGCATTCTCACAGAAAGATAGATGTCATCTCTCAGTAGTGAAGTAACATCTGTTAACTGCAGACGTTGACAAGCGTTTTATGATTTTATAACATACTGACTATGAAAGTACAAAGAAATCTATTATAACACCTTCAGATACTTTTCACCCTGTGACACATGCGTAGAGTTTGTGAAGCCTTATTAATAAAGGTAGCAAATCTCTGCACGGTGCCCTTCTCCAGAATGTAATTCTGTATTGCTCCCAAAGGCTGTATTAGTGAGAGGGGTTATGGCAACTGACCCTGAACAACAGCAGAAAGCTGTGCCTTTCCTAGAAAAGAATTAAGCACCAAAAAAGAGCTTTTGTTTAAAAAACATAAATTTGCAGCATATGGTTCTTAAAAGTCAAGTGAAAAGGTTGAGATCATCACAGAACAGTAAATAATTAGGCTGATAATAGTGGTTATAATCTTTCCTTTTCTTATTGAGGGCTAAAAGAACTTCTGGCAATATGCCCCATCTGTCAATGTGTGTAATGGAGATGGATACATTACTAAGAGGCATGAAATTCCTGAAAAGATTTTTTACAGCATTATCCTCTCACAAAATTATTTAAAATTTAGTTTTAAAATTGCTGCAAAATATACAGTGTATAAATTTCAGTAACCACTGTGGGCTAAACCATATTTCACTCCATTTTGTTGACACTGTGTTTGCATTGCATGTCATGAGTGCACTACTTACAGGCTGTCTATCTGCAAGTTGGTAAATGCACTCCCAAGCAGGAATTGTGTCATTTATTTGGAAAAAAATGTCCAGTTTGACCCTCTGCTGCTGCTGAGGCAGTTGATCTCATAAGGAATAGAATCATAGAATACAGAAGGTTGCCATTCAGCCCATCATGGCTGTGTTTGCTCTCCGCAAGAGCAAGTCAGCCAATCCCACTCTTCACCTTCTTGCTGTCTTCAGATAATTTCCTAGTTCCCTTTTGAATGTAATAATTGGATTTGCCTCAACCATATTCTATGCTTTCCAGATAGTAGTTCCTTTCTGCTTCAAATTCTTTTTGCTCATTTTACTTTTGATTCTTTTGCCTCTCTCCCCAGTATTTTAGTCAATATTTAACCTTCATCCAGTATTGAACAAAGCTGATCACCTATTTATTATCACATTATTGTTTGTTGAACCTTGCATGCAAATTGTCATCTGCTTGTCCTACTTTTGAACTATGCCTGCCTTCAATGGGGCTTTGTTGACTATAAAACACATCAGAGTTTGTGAAAGACACAATAAATGAAAGCAGACGCTGTATTGAAGGCCAGATTCAGTTTATGTTCCTGACCATTATTCAGTGACCCTGGTGGAAAGTGCATGTACATGTTCATACATGTGATTGTATGGACTCATTTGTTTAACTGTGATGGTTTTCACAATCAAATGGTTTATAGTCATGCCAAATAGATGAAGATGGTTGGTATTGGTCAAACTCCATGCCATCAAACAGAGCACTCTAATTCCTGAAGAGGAAAATAGATTTGATGTCAAGCATTTATTTTTTCAGGATGTAGTGCAACTTGAGGAAGAGGTTAAAACGAGATTAATGTCATGCACAGAGTGCCAAATTTAATTGCTTCTAATGTGACACGTGGCATGCACAATTTAATTCTTTGTTTGGGTGTTGACAGCAAATCTTGCAAATATACTATTTTACATAGTCAAAAACTCCTAATTTTTATGATCCAATTTTCTTTACTTTTACTTACATCCTGCATGGGATATGACCAGCTCCATCATTTATGTACAGTATATTCCTTAAATGATTTATATAATTGTACTAATGATCAACTATGCAAAGCATTATTGGTGACAGTGATTAGACTAACTGAAACAATGCTTTGCGGTCATTGTGTGGAACATGTTCTATTTAGGTACTACCTTGACTTTTTAAATAGTTACAATGTGGGCAAACATGGGTACACATACTGCACATAGAAACTGTGGAGACATTGTGTTAAAGCTCTATCTTCAATATAAAATAGCCTTTTTACTATTAGACTAGTGCTGTATCTTGGCACTCATTCATCACATTTCCCATTCTATTACCAATCTTTGTAATCTCTTACTTCTCCCTTAATCT
This sequence comes from Hemiscyllium ocellatum, assembly GCF_020745735.1. Classification (NCBI taxonomy): domain Eukaryota; kingdom Metazoa; phylum Chordata; class Chondrichthyes; order Orectolobiformes; family Hemiscylliidae; genus Hemiscyllium; species Hemiscyllium ocellatum. The sequence continues at coordinate 87,757,888 of NC_083408.1, forward strand.
ACTTTATTTAAAGAGTCTTTCTTCAAGAATTACATACTGTAACATCTCACTCTTAATCATCTGATTAATGGATATTAATGTGACACAAAGATAATTCATTGTGACTATTAACATCTAATGCTAGAGGTAAACCCATAATCCTCAAAAAAAGTAGCTGCTTCAGGCAACATCAAAATCTTACTGTTAATAACTCCATTCATAAGACCACACAGATCTACATTGACCTCTTGTGGTGAGTACAGTTAACAGGCTTCCAATTAAATTTGCTGCCTGGTATTTTTTAGTACAGTAATTTATCATTTTACCTGGCTTTGGCCACAAATATGCAATGTTTGGTTTTTATGGGCCTTTATGTGATTAGAAGCAGATGTCAGAAAACAATGTTTATTTACAGAGACAGTACCTCTGTAAGTACACCAGTTTTGTGTGGGGAGATGGTGTGTAAATGGGGAGATGGAAATAATTTCTTCTGTAAACAAAACTTACAAAAATGTAATCTCTTGTCTGAACATTATTAGTAAGTATAAATCTATATAAGAATAATTTTCTAATGTTGGCATATCTAACTCTGAGGAAATTGGTGCTGTTTTCAAATAAAAGTTATATAGTGACTTACAGGTTAAAACAGTGGGAAAATTACATTGGCAAGTTTATTTTTTTTATTATTGACACAGTTCTTCTTAATATGAGAATTAATAGGTTTCCCAGAGCATTCAAGAATGAGTTGGAGACGGGGCTTTTGTATATGTGTCCTGTGTATGTAGGTGTGCACAAGAGGTGGATATCAATTGGAATTGAAAGGATTCAGGAAGAATTTTGAAAGAGCCTCTAACTCCTCCTCACCTTCCATTCCTCCTTTAGTTTCAATCAGAGTGGTGCTGGAAAAGCACAGCAGGTCAGGCAGCATCCAAGGAGCAGGAAAATTGACGTTTCGGGCAAAAGGAATAGAGGCAGGAAGCCTGCAGGGTGAGAGATAAACTCCTCCTTCAATGCCAATTTTAAAGCAATCTCTTTGACAATGTTTTGCTCACCTGACATATTGCACTTCATCCATTTTTGCCTCATACATCACTGTAAAGCACCATGAAATGTCGAAGGAACTATATAAATACAAATTGTTGCTGATGATATCAAACAAATACTCCCCACCCTCCTATTGAAGTACAAGTTTATATAGAGAAGCCTAAGAAGCATTAAAGTTAAGAAAACACCAAATTAATGGGAATCCATCCTTCTTTACCAGTATACCTGCTCCTAGCACGATGGAAACTGATTATTTAAATTAACATGTTAAACATTGGGATTTATATGAAGAATGTTTCTCAAAATGTGAATAATAAAACAGTCATTCCAAAAGACTCTGCCTGTGCTAATCCTATTTTACCGATTGCTTTCAGTTCTGTCTCAAATATGCTTAAATAATAGAAACTGGGTGGAGGCAAAGTTGCTTAGTCTGCAAAAATTGACATAGAAACAGAGAAGATAGAAGCAAGAGGTGGCCGTTCAGCCCTTCAAGCTTACTCCACCATTCGTCACAATCATGGGTGATTGTTCCCTGCCGAGTTTTCACCATCCCTCCAGACCTTCCCCTCACTGAGGACAAACGATCAGTCCTCAGCAAAGGACTCACCTTCATCCCCCTCCGTCCACGCATCAATGAATTTAATACACACCGTGACGTCGAACATTTCTTCCGCCACCTCCGCCTCCAAGCTTACTTTCACAATCAGGACACCCGCCCACCTTCCGAGGACCCCTTTGCCCACCTCCAACACACTGCATCCACCTGGACACCCCGCGCTGGCATATTACCTGCCCTCGACCTCTTCATTTCCAACTGCCGCCGGGACATTAACCGCCTCAACCTGTCTACCCCCCTCCCCCACTCCAACCTCTCACCTTCACAAAGCGCAGCCGTCCAATCCCTCTGCTCCAATCCCGACCTCACCATCAAGCCAGCAGATAAAGGGGGTGCAATGGTAGTCTGGCACCTGACCTCTACACCGCTGAAGCCAAACGCCAACTCAAGGACACCTCTTCCTACTGCCCCCTCGACCATGACCCCACCCCCATCACCAAACCATCATCTCCCAGATCATACAGAACCTCATCACCTCAGGAGATCTCCCACCCACTGTTTCCAACCTCATTGTCTGGGAACTCCGCACTGCCCGGTTCTACCTCCTTCCCAAGATCCTCAAGCCTGACCACCCTGGCTGACTCATTGTCTCAGCATGCTCCTGACCCGCTGAACTCATTTCTACCTACCTCGACACTGTCCTATTCCCCCCTAGTCCAGGAACTCCCCACATACGTTCGAGACACCACCCACGCCCAGCACCTCCTCCAAGACTTCCGTTTCCCCGGCCCCCAGCGCCTCATCTTCACCGTGGATATCCAATCCACCTACACCTCCATCCGCCATGACCAGGGCCTCCATGCCCTCCATTTTCTCCTCTCCCGACATCCCCAATAGTACCCTTCCACCGACACTCTCATTTGTTTGGCCGAACTGGTCCTCACCCTTAACAATTTCTCCTTCGAATCCTCCCACTTCCTCCAGACCAAAAGGGTAGCCATGGGCACATGTATGGGCCCCAGCTATGCCTGTCTCTTTGTTGGCTACGTAGAACAGTCAATATTCCGTAATTACACCGGCACCACTCCCCACCTCTTCCTCCACTACATTGATGACTGCATTGGCGCCACCTCGTGCTCCCACGAGGAGGTTGAGCAATTCATCAACTTCACCAACACATTCCAACCTGACCTTAAATTTACCTGGACCATCTCTGACACCTCCCTCCCTTCCTGGAGCTCTCCATCTCCATTAATGATGACTGACTTGACACTGACATTTTTTACAAACCCAACGACTCCCACAGCTACTTGGATTACACCTCTTCCCATCCTACCCCTTGCAAAAATGCCATTCCGTATTCCCAATTCCTCCGCCTCCACCGTATCTGCTCCCAGGAGGACCAGATGGCCTCCTTCTTTAGAGACCGCAATTTCCCTTCCTACATGGTTAAAGATGCCCTCCAACACATCTCGTCCACATCCCGTACTTCCGCCGTCAGACCCCACCCCTCCAACTGTAACAAGGACAGAACACCCCTGGTGCTCACCTTCCACCCTACCAACCTTCGCATAAACCAAATCATCCGCCGACATTTCCGCCACCTCCAAAAAGACCCCACCCCCAGGAATATATTTCCCTCCCACCCCTGTCCACTTTCCGCAAAGACCGTTCCCTCTGTGACTACCTGGTCAGGTCCACACCTCCCTACAACCCACTCTCCCATCCTGGCACCTTCCCCTGCCACTGCAGGAACTGCAAAACCTGCGCCCACACCTCCTCCCTCACCTCTATCCAAGGCCCTAAAGGAGCCTTCCACATCCCTCAAAGTTTTACCTGCACATCCACCAACATCATTTATTGTATCCGTTGCTCCTGATGTGGTCTCCTCTACATTGGGGAGACTGGGTGCCTCCTAGCAGAGCACTTTAGGGAACATCTCCGGGACACCTGCACCAATCAACCACACTGCCCCGTGGCCCAAAATTTCAACTCCCCCTCCCATTCTGCTGAGGACATGGAGGTCCTGGGCCTCTTTCACCGCCACTCCCTCACCACCAGACGCCTGAAGGAAGAACGCCTCACCTTCCACCTTGGAACACTTCAACCCCAGGGCATCAATGTGGACTTCAACAGTTTCCTCATTTCCCCTTTGCCCACCTCACCCTAGTTCCAAACTTCCAGCTCGGCACTGTCCCCATGACTTGTCCTACCTGCCTATCTTCTTTTCCACCTATCCACTCCACCCTCCTCCCTGACCTATCACCTTCATCCCCTTCCCCCACTTACCTATTGTATTCTATGCTACTTTCTCCCCACCCCCACCCTTCTCCAGCTTATCTCTCCACCCTTCAGGCTCCCTGCCTTTATTCCTGATGAAGGGCTTTTGCCCAAAACGTCGATTTTACTGCCCCTCGGATGCTGCCTGAACTGCTGTGCTCTTCTAGCACCACTAATCCAGAATCTGCAGTCATTGTTTTTACCCTGTTCAACTCAATAGCCTGATCCTGCTTCCTCCCCATAACTTTTGATTCTATTTGCCCCAGATGCTACATCTAGCTGTCTTTGGAATACATTCAATGTTTTGGTATCAATTACTTCCTGTGGTAATGAATTTCACAGGCTCACCTGGGTGAAGAGATGTCTCCTCCTCTCCTCCTAAATGGTCTATCCCAACTCCTCAGACTGTGAACCCCTGGTTCTGGATGCACCCACCTTTGGGAACATCCTCCCTGCATCTACCTTGTCTAGTCCTATTAGAATGTTACATGCCTCTATAAGACTCCCCCCTCATTCATCTGAACTCCAGTGAAAAAAATCCTAACCTAATCAATCTCTCCTCATATGCTTGTCCCGCCATCTCCGGAATCAGCCTGGTAAACCTTCTCTGCACTCATTCAAGAGCAAGAGCACCTTTCCTCAGGAAAGGAGACCAAAACTGCATACAATATTCTAGGTCTGGCCTGACCAAGGCCCTGTATAACTGTATAAGTGCATGATTCACAATGTATGATGAACTGATGCAGACAGCACCAAAACTCCATGGTATCTGTTTGTTATGGTGGAATCAGCCTCAGGCAGTGCTAACTGTGTTGTGAGTGGGCTACATGCCTCAGCTGGGCACTCATGTTTATACCAGCACCACTTAAAGCAGCCTGTATTGCTTAAAAACAAAATGGATTTTATCTGTGACAGGCACTAGACGTAGTTGGGGACCAGTACCCAAGCAGGAAAATGTACAGAGTAATGCCATGACAAGGATGAGACAATGCTTCAAGATTACCAATAGAAATGACGAGGGAAGTCCTATATTCAGGCCTGGCAGATATTGCAGAAGCAGTGGGAGCAGATGTTTCCTCAGTGCTACAAAGCACGCAATGACTATTTCAGATGGTCAAGGTCAGTGAATGTATCTTCAATGCTTTATTCTTACAACTAGCCTCACTCACCACTCAATTCATCAAACTCCCTACATTCCCCTACGAACAATCTATCAACTACAACTCATAACCCACATTCACAACCTCAGGTCATACTCATATTGCTATATCAGAATGTATAAATTGCCAGACATGCAAACATGAAAGGCACATTACACAAGCAGATGGCACCACATTTACTGCCACACTTCTCTTTCTCTCTTGTAGGACAAGAAGGCACCCAACAATAGGCAGCAACACCTAATCAGCAGGGGACAGGCATGGCCCCATGGAGCACACCATTCGTGGCATCATGGGAAGGACATGGCTGAAGCTGTGGTCAAGGAGGAGAATGAAACCATTGACGATGATGGCATTCTCATGTATAATTTTCCTTCTGACTTTTCAGTTCATCTCACAATTTCTTTTGGTTGAGTGAAAACGTACCTTTCACTTCCCCACAACCTCTGGTTACTTGTGCCGTTCCCCTTTCAAGTGTCCAGAGATGGTAAAGGAAAGAAAATAAATCACACTCATAGCTACCTCAGAGACTGACACTGCATGCTCTTTCAAGACAGGATCTCTCCATGGTCAGCCACTTGGCATCAGTGTCAGTAGGAAGACAGGTTGATGCAGGTGCCAGTTCGACAGAGGGTGAAGTTTCATATGCTGGTGAGTACTCTGAAGGCACTGAATACAGGAAGACAGGTATACACCTGAATTGCTCGATGCCTTGTCACATCTTTCAGAATGCCAGTGGTCACTCTCAAGTAACATTGAAAAATCTTTCGCAAACTTGGCACAGTGCTTTGTGCACAGCTTGAAGCCCACTTTTTCCAGCATGCAGCTCAACAATCATGGACCCAACCAAGAAGCAGATCTCGCTAGTCTGGCGGCATCTGTGGAGAGAGAAACAATGTTAATGTTTCAAGTCCGCCCATACCTGAATTTCTCCAGAAATCCCTGTGTTAGTTTTAGATTTCCAGGATCTGCAGTATTTTACTTTTATATGATGCACCAGCTGATGGCCAATGCTGTAGTCTCTACTGGTGTCCACTCTAGAAACCCAGGAGCTGTGGAGGGAACAGGAGATGAACTTTGTCCTAACTTGGTCTCAATTATTTCTTTTTATAATTTCTGCAATTAAAATGGCATTGAATTATGGTGACCTATACACATCTCACTGTATTTTCATAAGTACAAGTGACAATAAATTGCTATTTATTCTATTCTATTGAGGCCCAAGAAGATGTTGCTTCATGTTTGAGTACTGTCGCTCAGATTGAGGGCATGCAAATTCATTTTGTCAACTTCCAAACTCAGACTGCCGCTATCATAGCTGCAGATACCAGAGCTTCCGGAGAATTTCAGAAGCTCTGTGCAGTTCAGCAGTCTGTCCTTCAATAGACAGTGGGATTTCTGAGGACTACCCCATAAGAATGAGGTGTTTTCATGGAATTGAACCTATTCTGCTGTCTTCAAGTGAATCTTAGAATGATGGCTTATTTCCTTCAACAACTTCCATTCTTCCAGTTTCCTTTCTGCTTCCAGTCTACCAGTCAGACCAGAATGTTGGTGATGTACTCAAAGCTGGGACTCCTAGGGCAGCAACTGTACATCATCCATTGTGTTAGCACTATGCTAATGCATTAGGCCAGGCAAAGACATATGGAAGACAGATACCAAGGAAATGAACAGGGAGGATTGGCTAACTCCTTGGAAGGCTCCTTGTCTTATAGATGCCATACTGCCTTTCTGAGATCTGTGCTATAATACCACAGCAAACTATTTCTTTTCTTCTGCAGTGTTTGCAATCTGCGCTATGAAGGCAATGAACATGCATTTTATTTCCAACAAAAAGTACTTCAGAAAGAAGTGTATCCAAGCTAATACATCAGATTACTTCTAATGTTACTCATTATGGTTTCCTGAGATGTTTGTGCTTTCATCATCACTGGTTGGAGAAGAAAGGAGAAGTGTTGTGTGGAATTTTCCCAAAATGTATTTGTGTCAGTAGCTGGAAGGGTTTCCCTTCATGAGCCCTAATGACTTTTCGCTGTACTTTTTACCTTTCTCACCCTGATTGAATATACAGACTTTCTCCACAGGGCCATTCTCACATAAGAGGTAAAAACAATGACTGCAGATTCTGGAAACCAGATTCTGGACCAGTGGTGCTGGAAGAGCACAGCAGTTCAGGCAGCATCCGGCGCGCAACAAAATCAACTTTTCGGCAAAAGCCCTTCATCAGGAATAAAGGCTTCCAGCTCACTGCCTTTATTCCTGATGAAGGGCTTTTGCCCGAAACATCGATTTCGCTGCTCGTTGGATACTGCCTGAACTGCTGTGCTCTTCCAGCACCACTGATCCATTCTCACATAATCTTACATTCAGTAGCTGGGACTTTAGCAAATTTAAACTCAAACTGTGCCCCATTTCAAATGCTGTCAGCCTGGTCTCAGGTATCCAACCCAGTCAGTGTACGGTGAACATAGTCTAAAGGTTAATAACCTGCTCTGCTGCTTTCCCACGGTTAGTAACACCATCTATTGCTGCTATCTTGCATTTAGTCTAACTCTGCTGCTACACCCATTAAGCTTCATTTTCTACCGCTCTCAACCTTAAACCCAGCATCTGCCCCTCAATGGCTTTTACTCACCCCATCCTCCAAACCATTAATTCTCCGCCCCTTGTGCCTCCTACTCACTTTCTCCAAACTCTGCACCACCTTTCCTGACTGACAATAGAACAGGCCTCTGACTGATCAAAGACTCCATTAACTGGACTAAGGATTGCTCCTCTTAGACTTTCAGACATGGCCAAGCATATGCAAGTATGTTTGCTCAATATGTTGCTTGCACAAAATGTAGTTGTGACATTGCAGCCACGCAACAACATGTCCAGCCCTTTAACTGTTACTGATGGGAAACATGACAGACTGCTTGGCTGTCTGTCTTCAGAGAAACTGTAAGCATCCAAGTAAGCCCAAAGTGAATGGACGCTAAGAAAGCAAGCTGGGTATCCCAGAGATCCATCCTGTTCTGATGCATGCTATAGTTGACTATCTGTGCTTGCAAAGCAGCTTGGCACCAACATTGGAATGTAAGGTGAGCTTCAAAGTACAGTCATGAGGAACTGTATTTTAAAGTTATTCTCAGATATGCCATTATAACCTGGTGAGGCCAGTGCTCTGCTGATGCCGACTTCAATGGATGATGTGTGCAAGAGGTCACTGCAAATGGAGAATGCTCCAAGATGTTGTGGAACACTGTCCGAGATAGATATCCAAGGAAATGTCAGAGAGCTGCCACTGCCAGGTAATTGCTCTGACTTGACATCATTACTAGTTTAGAGCAGTGCTGGAAAAGCACAGCAGGTCAGGCAGCATCTGAGGAGCAGGTAAACTGACGTTTCGGGCAAAAACCCTTCATCAGGAATGAAGGCAGGGAGCCTCCGAGGTGGAGAGATAAATGGGAGTGGGGTGGGGCTGGGGAGAAGGTAGCTAAGAAGACAATAGGTAGATGGAGGTGGGGATGAAGGTGATAGGTCAGAGAGGAGGATGGAGTGGATAGGTGGGAAGGAAGATTGGCAGGTAGGACAGGGCATGAGGACAGTGCTGAACTGGAAGGTTGGAACTGGGGTAAATTGGGGGGAGGGGAAATGAGGAAACTGGTGAAGTCCACATTGATGCCCTGGGGTTGAAGTGTTCCAAGGCGGAGATGAGGCATTCTTCCTCTAGGTGTCGGGTGGTGAGAGAGTGATGGTGTAGGAGGCCCAAGACCGGCATGCCTACTGTTAGCTGAGAAAATTGCAAGCTGTATTTAAGTAAGGCAAGATTAGGTAAGAATGAGATGTCAATGCATGCATACAATAATGAGAATCTCCACTAGCCATTAAATCTTAAAGCAGAAAATTTGATTTTTTTCTCTCAACATGGAAATCTCATTTTTTCACTCTCGCCATTGTTTTGCAACTTTCTCACTGTTGCACAAGTAGTGTAGCGGGTGAGAGAATTATGCCTTGGATTTATAAACAGCAAGTTCTGACATAAGAAAGAATATCAGAGCATGAGAAGACTATTTAGCCCCTTGATTCTGCTTGTTCTTTGGTGGTCAGTCATACTGCTAATAACATAAAGTCCTGGGACAACATAGTTCCATTTCAGCTACTTATTATTGGAAGCTGTTTGCTGACTAGTTAATTTTAATTAGTAATTTTTGATACAATTTATAATACCTTTGGTTTCTGTTTTCTCCTTTTTGATTCCCAAGTTCCCTATGTGTTCCATTGTGATTTATTACTATTCATATGGATATTAAAATTGAGGCAAGCAAATTCATCCCCTCATAGAAATTTGCTTATATATGAATATAGCATCCAAAATGTGACCTATGAAATACACAAGTATTTTTTGTAAATCCATATAAATCAGTGTGTTGTGGTCCTCTTTGAGGTAAGTGTGCACTTTGTTTGATGTGGGACATTGTGTTTTGTAAAATAAAATGTGGGGATATGGATATCTTTAAACCTATAATTGTTCTGCACTTTTGAAATGAACGTGGATTTAGTTACAGGTCAGACTGCAGATGAGAACCCTGGCTTGCTTGATTGATGAGTCGATTAAATGGTTCAAGATAGCTTTGAAGAAATACGTTCTTGGAGAGAATCGGTTAATATGCAAATCTCTTAAGATTGTTGTACACTTATTCAGAGAGTTGAGTATGAGAGAGAAAGTGTAAGTTATCCTAATTGTATGGGTAATTTTTAAAAGCATTTTCACATTTCATTCTAGTTGGATATAATCAGTTTTTTTGTAATTAACTTAAAATGTTTTGAAGTCTGCTAGAAAAGTCAGGGTTAGATGGAGAAAAGCTGACAGTCAATCATGTGCAAGTAATGACCTAGTCATATGTAATGAATTTGCTGAGGTTATAATAGATTTTAGGCTGAATACAATGATATCGGCTATTATTCAGAGTGACAGACAAAGTGTGCCAAATATGTTTTTGGACATATGACATATGTATTATACATGCATGAATTAAATTATTTGCTTCCTTCAGAAAGATGTATTTTCTGCTTTGTCATGTATATTGGTCACACATGTGCCCTCGCACTGGTCTATCTAATCCAACCGGTTTGGTTTGTCACATTTGACCTGTTTAATCTGCATATGAAGTAGACTTTCCTCTGAGACCTCCCAGCAAGGCGTGGAATATAGTTTCTCCTCTGGCTTTGCACAAAGTGTCAAAAGCAGTTTCTCCAGTGCTCTTGTTTCAGTGGGCTGGGTTCAATCTTTTTTTGTGTGCTGCTTTCATTCTGTTTCTTTCTCTTGCATTATTCCCCGCTAGTTTTATTTCATTTCTTTTGTCTGTGTGCTTCTCTCACTGAGCCTTGCTCACCTTTCTTTGCCTCCTGTGTTTCCTGACGTTCAAACCAATTGGCTGTGTAGGGTTACATCTGAAATGAAGGTTAAATATGAGGTTCACAGCCTCATTGTAATATTTAATTTTTAAAAATTGGTTAATTAAAAATGTTTAAATTACTTCTGTGACCAGATTTGTTTCTTGACAATCACCCCTATTCCATAGAACATAGAACATAGAAGGATACAGCGCAGTACAGGCCCTTCGGCCCTTGATGTTGCGCCGACCGAATCCTACCTAACCTATACTAGCCCAATAACTTCCAAATGCCTATCCAATGCCCGCTTAAATGACCATAAAGAAGGAGAGTTCACCACTGATACGGGCAGGGCATTCCATGAACTCACAACCCGCTGTGTGAAGAATCTACCCCTAACATCTGTTCCATACCGGTCTTGTCTTTGCTAAAGCAGTAACGCCTAAATTGAAGGTTCATCAAGGCCAGAATTCCTTCCTTTTCAATTTAAATTACCACCCAATTCATAATCCCAATTTCTGCTGCTTGTTTGTGGGCAGCACGGTGGCTCAGTGGTTAGCATTGCTGACTCACAGCGCCAAGGACCTGGGTTTGATTCCACCCTCAGGCAAACTCACCCTTTGTTGAGTTTGCATATTCTCCCTGTGTCTATGTGGAGTTCTTCTGGTTTCCTGGAAGGAAGGTGGTTGAGGCCTACAAAGTCATGAGAGGGGTGGATAGCAAGAAACTTTTTTCCAGAGAGTGGAGGACTCAATTACTAGGGTTCATGAGTTCAAAGTGAGAGGAGAAAAGTTTAGGGAAGATATACATGGAACGTTCTTTACGTAGAGGGTGGTTGGTGCCTGGAATGCATTGCCTGCGAAGGGGGTGGGGCGGGAATGATAGCGTCATTTAAGATGTATCTAGACAGATACATGAATGGGCAGGGAACAAAGGGATACAGATCCTTAGGAAATAGGCAGCAGATTTAGATGAGGATATGGATCGGTGCAGGCTTGGGGGCCGAAGGGCCTGTTCATGCACTGTAAAGTTCTTTGTTCTTTGTTTTTGCTCTTTGTTCCTCCCAGAGTCCGAAAATGTGCAGGTTAAGTGGATTGACCATGCCAATTTACCCCATAGTGTCCAGGGATGTGCAGGTTATGTGGATTAAACAGAGGACATGCAGGTTTATAGGGTAGGTCTGGGTGGGATGCTCTTCGGTGGGTCAGTGTGACTCAATGGGCCAAATGCTTGCATACTGTAGAGATTCTGTGAAATGCCTCTCACATTCTTACTTCACAGTGTGCCTCAATACCAACCTCATGAACCTAGACTCTCCAATAAGAAGAAACAACTTGTTCCACATCTATCCTGTGAACTACCTAAGTATCTTGTATATTTCAAAAAGGTCTCCTTCAGTCTTCTAAACTCCTTCCAATACAAGCCCAACCTATTCAATTTCTGTTTTTGAGTAAGAAATCCCTTTATAATGGGGATAAACCTAGTGCACTTTCTCTGGACTGCTTCCAATACCTTTGCTTAGATAAGGAACCAAAACAGTTCACAGTATTCCAGCTGTGTTCTGTCCAGTGCCATGTATAGTTTTAGCAAAACTTCCCTATTTCTATTCTCCATTTTCTTTGAAATAAAGGCCACTTTCTATTTGCCTTTCCTATTATCTCCTGAACTTGGATGCTAGCTATAGAAGATAAAGGAGAGAGGATTTAAAAAGAATGGTTCTTCTTGCAGGGTAGCATGTAACTAGAACATTAATATAGTCACCATGAATTCCAGAATGGAATTCAGACAGAGCGTTTTCAAACAACAAATGAAAAGAATGTGGACCTCCTGACCACAAAGAGCGGTTGAAGAGAATAGTGTACATACACTAAACCAAAAGCAAATCAAGCATTTTGAGGGGGAAGGGAATAAATGGGTATATGATATGGGTGTAATGATACAAATGATGAAATGGGTGTGGGATGTTACTGCATTGGAAGCAGTTCAGAATATGTTTACTGGATACCTAGAATGAGCAGATTGTCTTGTAAGGGAAGAATAGACATGTTAGTCCTGTACCTTCTGGATTTTAGAAGAGACGTATAAGGCCCTGAGGGATCTGGACTGGATGAATTTTTAAATAATGCTTTCTCTTGTGAGGAAACTAGAACAAAGGGTCATAGTTTAAAAATAAGGAGTTTAAAACAGAGATGACGGATTTTTTTAATTCTTTCAGACGGTTGTGAATCTTTGGGATTTCCTTCCTCGAAAGCACTAGATGCAGAATCTTTAAATATTTCTAAGGTAAGTAGATTCTTGATTACCAAAAGGCTGAAAGGTTACTGAGGGTACACAGCAATGTAGAGTTCAGATTAAAATTAGATCTGCCATGATCTTATTGAATGGTGGAGCAGGCTCGAAGGACCAAATGGCCTCCACTTGTTCATTATTCATATTAGATTAGATTACTTACAGTGTGGAAACAGGCCCTTCGGCCCAACAAGTCCATACCGACCCTCCAAAGAGACCCATTCCCCTAACACTACGGGCAATTTAGCATGGCCAATTCACCTAACCTGCACATTTTTGGACTGTGGGAGGAAACCGGAGCACCCGGAGGAAACCCACGCAGACACGGGGAGAATGTTCAAACTCCACACATACAGTTGCCTGAGGTGGGAATTGAACCCGGGTCTCTAACGCTGTGAAGCAGCAGTGCTAACCACTGTGTCACCATTTGTATGATAGATGTGGACAAAAGTAAATAGGAAGGGACTAGAGTGGAACATTGGCACAGTATGTATTAGAGTGGTGCTGGAAAAGCACAGCAGGTCAGGCAGCATCCGAGGAGCAGGAAAATCGACTTCAGCAGGGCTTTTGCCCGAAATGTCGATTTTCCTGCTCCTCGGATGCTGCCTGACCTGTTGTGCTTTTCCAGCACCACTCTAATTTTGACTTTGATCTGCAGTCTTCGCTTTCGCCATTGGTACAGCATGGGCAAGTTGGACAATGTGGCCTGTTTCCTGTCACGTATTCTATGCAGACCCAAGTTTTCAAAACCCTTGTTGGAAATGTGCAATTTTATAAATTGTACAACAAAATTCAGTCATGTTCCATCCTAATTATCTGCAAAGACAGTGAATTATTGGAAATTGTAAGACTACTTAAATGTATCGAAGAGAACATACCTATCATTTTTGTTGATAAATGATTGATCATAGCATAAGAGAGCTAAGAAAAGGACATCTAATTCAGGGTGAGTTTTGGCAATGCAACTTGATCCATTCCAAAAAATGCAGTCGGTAGGATGTGGCCATTATACTTGTTATTGATTTATTCTTGCATTTATTGGCACTTTTATTATCCTAGTATCTACCTTATTGATTATAATTGTGCATGTGAATGTGTAACTACATTGACTCAGTGAGACTAAATGAAAGGTCAAATGAAATAAATCTCCTTACATTTTCAAACTGTGAAGAAGTGTCAGAGAATAAAACTAAGAACACTAAATATTTGATAATGTCTGTTGTTCCTGTAAAACTTTTATTTTATAAACTACTAAAAGCTCCGCTGATCCATATTGATCCAAACTGATTGATTAATTCAACACTGTCTAATAACTCCTGTCTGGTATGGTGTAAGCAATGTTAAACATTTCCTTTTAGTCATACTTAATAAGAGCTGATCCTAATTGACAATGAGTAAATCTGCATTTTGGGTCATAGGTCTCTTGTTTCATCTTGAGTTCAGTGCTGTGCGGGATTTTCTAATCTCTGCTTTTGTGGAATATCCTTTATTTGGAATATTCCTGCACCTGAAAGCCATGGCACGATATTTAAACTTTAAAGCACAAGTTCATCACATCGAGAAGATAGCTGGAATTTTGAATCAAATTGGAATGGTTTATTTTTATTTGTTTGAATGTTTTTGCTCTTGGGATAAGGTAACAACTATATGACCCACCCTTAGTTATCCTAAAGGCAATAAGTCACCAAAGTAATGTAGGATCATAGTAATAGGTAAGCCAGGTAGATAGGAGGATAGGTTTCTCTCCAGGAAGGATAGTGGTGAACGAGTTGTTCTTACAACAAACAGGGTCATTCACATTGTTTGGCAGTAAGTCACAATCTATCAGAGTTTTTCTGAGATCTTGCCACATGCAGGAATTATAACATGTTTTTGGTAGGAGTAAGGGCACTGGGGGAAGGGAACAGAAACTCCTCAGAAGCCAATTGGACCTGCTCGTGATTTGATTTGAACATTTAGGGGTGGCACGGTGGCACAGTGGTTAGCACTGCTGCCTCACAGCGCCAGCGACCTGGGTTCAATTCCCGACTCAGGCGACTGACTGTGTGGAGTTTGCACGTTCTCCCCGTGTCTGCGTGGGTTTCCTCCGGGTGCTCTGGTTTCCTCCCACAGTCCAAAGATGTGCAGGTCAGGTGAATTGGCCAAGCTAAATTGCCCGTAGTGCTAGGTAAGGGGTAAATGTAGGGGTATGGGTGGGTTGCGGGTCGGTGTGGACTTGTTGGGCCGAAGGGCCTGTTTCCATACTGTAAGTAATCTAATCTAAATTGTATTATTCTTCAAGGATCTACAGGGAGAAGGCCGGAGAATGAGGTTGAGAAACATATTAGCCATGATCGAATAGCAGAGCAGACTCAATGGGCCAAATGGTTTGATTCTGCTCCTGTAATTCTGCTCCAGACAAGCAGGAGGCTGGAAGAACACAGCAAGCCAGGCAGCATCAGGAGGTGGAGAAGTCAATGTTTCAGATGTAACCCTTCTTCAGGACTGCAGGGTGGGTGTAAGGGGAGCTGCAGATAAAGGGGGTGGCGGGGGTAGGGTGGTGAAGTGGGGATAGGTGAAGACAGGCAGTCAGTACAATATGATTGGTCAGTGGGAGGAATGAATCCAGTAGGTGGCTGGGAGGAGTGGAAGGGAGGGGGAGGGGCTGGGAAGGGAATTGGGGAAGGGAAGGGAGGTTGAATTTGGAGAACTCAGTGTTCAGCCCTCTGGGCTGTAGGCTGCCCAGGTGGAAGTTGAGGTGTTGTTCCTCCAATTTGTGGTTTGGTTCATTGTGGCAATGGAGGAGGGAGAGGATGGTCATGTTGGAAAGGGAGTGGGAAGGGGGATTTAAAATGAGCGGTAACTGGGAGATTTGGTCAGCCCCTGTGTGCCCGGCTGTGATGCTCGGTGAACCATTCCCCAAGTTTACGTTTGGTCTACCCTATGTAGAGAAGACCACATTGACAGCACCTGATGCAATAAACTAGATTGGAGGAGAGACAGGTGAACCTCCTTCTCACCTGGAAGAACTGTTTGGGGCCCTGGATGGAGGTGAGGGAGGTGGTGTACTGGCAGGTTTGAATCTCTTCTGGTTGCAGGGGAAGGTATCTGGCAGTTCGGGGAGTTGGAGGGGAGAGTGGCGTAAACCAAGGACTGTCAAAGGGAATGGTCCTTCTAGAAGGCAGAGAGTGGTGGGAGAAGATGTTCGTGGTAAGGTCTAGTTGGAGTTGGCAGAAGTGTTTAAGGATGATATGTTGGATGCAGAGACAGATGGGGTGGTAGGTGAGGACAAAGGGGACTCTGTTTTTAGTGTGTTTGGAGGTGGGGGTTTAGAGTAATGGAACGGGGAATGGAAGTGATGCAGTGGAGGGCTATCTGGATGACAAAGAGGATAAAGGCATGAGTGGAATGTCCTCATCCGAGCAGATGTGGTGGAGGTGGAGGAATTGGGAGAATGGGATGGAGTTCTTGCCGGATAACTTATTTGCCAAGGAATGATTAGGTAAGATAGGTTTCCTTCCAGAAAGGATAGTGATTCAAGTTGTATTGTTATTTTATTTCTCAGAAAGTGAACAGTCAACAAGTGAACAGAGTATTTATACTCTAGTGAAGTCAAAGAAAAATTAAATCTTAAGATGTAGAAGCCACTGGCTAGCAGCTATTTTCCAATATTGCACAAAATCAAATTTGCCCCAAAGAGAAAAATAAATTACTGGAGAAACTCAGCAGGTCTGGTAACATCCGTGGAGAGAGAAACAGTTAACATTTCGAATCTGACATGACTCCTCCACAGGTTCTCCAGCATTTTCCCTTTTTATTTCAGATTTCCAGCATCTTTGTCTTTATCAAAGTTACCTCACTTGGCTATATGTGATTACACAAAACAATGAGGCCATTGTACTTCCCCATTTTAACATATGATTTAAAAAACATAACACCGAACTAACTGTCTGCATCATACTCTGCAGCTGACTAACGCTTACTTTAACAGCTTTCTGGATTAATTTTACAAACTTTGCTGGATCTTATTACCTACCTCTATCTCTATCCCTGCTATTTTAATTACTTTATTCATTGCCGGAAGGTTAGGTCTTCCAAACATCCCTTTCCCAACATCTGGGACCAGAGAAATTGCCCCACCTATACGAATACAATGGCCATGAGATTCAATCAATCACTGCGACATTCACCATAAATTGCCCATTATTTACAGTCTTTTGAGGAAAATAGCTCTATTAGCATATTAATTGCCTGTTTTGTCTAAACATGTGTGATTACAAATCGCTTTGACAGCCCAACATTTAAATGGGATTTGTTGACACAATTCATTCTCCCATTGCTGTTTAAAATCTGTATCTACATTATCGTAAAGAAACAAGTGTCAGTCAGGAATACAAGACAACATAGCCAACCCACTGTCCCTACTTGCATTATTTTTCCTTATTTTGTATGGACCATCATGCCTCCCGTCTCACCTGTAATAATTTTGATGTCTTGAGAAACTTGATTTCATCCTAGATTTCTTTCAGCTAAATGTTCCTATCCGAGGCCTTGCTTTCCTTCCGATTTACTGCACATGTTTGCAAATTAGTTAATTTGAAACTTCAATCTCTATAACTAGAAGTATGAGGAGAGTTTCAAATTCAACTTATATTTTAGCACTTGACAAGAAATATTAATCACTCATTAAATAAATGCTCACTCAGTGGCATAATTACTCCTTACATTTTGTGAGCAACTGACAACATTCATCTGTGAAAGTAAAACAGCACTTAAAATTGCCTCTTAGAAAATTGTTAACATTTAATGCCCCAGTTTTCTAAAAGAAGTAGAAGATTCCTCTTTGACGCTGACAAACAAAGCTGTTCTGTCACGTCATTCACCAGGAGTTATGTTAATAACGGGGTTACGCTGCATCAAATTGCTTTTTGTGGAAGAGTCAGATTGATCATCAGTTTGGGGAAGACATTCACAGCCCAGTGCCTTGTCCCTTGTGCATAATCAAGAAGCTTGTCAATGAGAGGAATTAGGGATATTCATTATCAGATTATGGCAGCATTTTCACAGCTTCAGACTAATCATAGTAATTTAGATGGCTTCATTGTCAACGTATTGGGCCCAAGGGGACGTATTCTCACAAACTGTGTTCCAGGACAAACTCTTGTTAGTTCAGCTACCTGGTCTGCAGTTCACAAAACTTGAGGGGAAAGATAACTTGCTGCAATCATTCCTGATGAAGGGCTTATGCTCGAAACGTCGAATTCTCTATTCCTGAGATGCTGCCTGGCCTGCTGTGCTTTGACCAGCAACACATTTGCAGCTGTGATCTCCAGCATCTGCAGACCTCATTTTTTACTAGGGAAAGATAACTTGAATATTTAGAAGGCATTTTCCAGCTGGCATGGGTAAAGTAAATTTGTTTTGTCAGAGAATGCACCAAACTGTTTCAAAATGGCAATTAGGATCAATTCCCTGTATGATTCTGTCTATTGGACAGATTCTTCATGGTATTGCTGGGGGGTCCAGGTTTCTTGTCATAATTCACTGCGTGCCAAGCAACTGAAGAAAGATTATTGGCCATGCAAATCTTAGAGCAACCTTTCATGCATTGAATCCATTTCTATCAGCTCACTCTCACCCCACTCCCACAAACAAGTCTAGTATCCATCCTTTCCAAATACAGTATCATTTGGAGATAGGAAATTGGATCTCTGGCTAAACAAGACAACATTCCAACTCCTGTTTGGTGGACATCTGTGATAGAGATGGTACTGAATGAAGTAGGAATGGGACAGAAATTGAGTTGGAAGAGTCGCTGGACTTGAAATGTTAATTCTGCTTTCTCCCCACAGATGTTGCCAAACCTCAGCAGCAATTTTTATCTTTGGTTCAGATCCACAGCATCTTTATTTTGTTTTAGTAAGGTGACAGGTAGTCCTGCTTTCCACTCCATGGTACCTTCCCAGTTGTACATTATCGCAGAATGCTCAAAAGGAGGCAGACTAGGAAGAAGAGGAGTTCCAACTATTAGTGCCACTGGTGGAGCCATTCCTATCATGATTGGTGCTGCAGGCCTTCCCTGTTGTGTCTTGTTGCACACCAATGCATCACTTCAGACCTTTAAGTGGATATTTACAGCCTTGCTATGGGCCACGATCCACTGTCACTGAAATTTAATGACGAGAGAGGCTCACACCAAGCCTGAAAAAATTGAACAGAACATCTGGTCACATCGTTGAACACATCTGATTTGCAGCCTTTAGTGAGGGAAGTGAAACGAAGGGCTGATAACAGGGGAATAGCACAGGCTAGATTGAGGATAGCACCATGGTTCAGTGATGCTCCCTGCACATTCTTCTCCAGGCACCCCAGGAATGCAATGACACTTTGTTCCAACCAACAGGAGAAGAGAGCCTACTGCTTAATTAGGGAAGTCATGGGGTCTAGCAGCACAACTAGGTATGGTAATGGAAAAAATAACGATCTTCTCTACACCACCATCACCAGCAGATGCATGAGGAATGACAATAGACAATAGACAAATGACTGCATGTGGGTGATTGGCAGATGCCTTAGTACTTCCTTAGTGGCCTGGGGCTGGACATGAGTGAGAACTGTTGAGGAAAGATGTTGCATGCAGTAGTGAGTGTGGTTGACTGTGAGCTTTGATAGGAGGTGGCTGCAGTAGTACAGGTAGAACGAATGTGAGGCAGCTGGCACTTACCCTCGAGGTGGGTAGAAGGTCATTAACATTCTTGCTGCACACCTGGGTGCTCCTCTAGATCATTGACTGATCTAGCTGACATCATTTATCTGGAAGTCTGGAGGGAAGAAGACAGCCCTTCTGTCTACCACCCTGTCTACTAGAACCTCCAAATCAGCAAATCGAGGTGCCAACTTGCCTCTGTCAGTCACTTCTGGGGCAATTGATCCCACTCAACTTCCGTAAATGGCAGTACCTGAGTGACAGCGTTTGACCCGGCGCACAGCTGAGTTTTAAATCAACCGTGGTAGGGGGATGCAATCAGTATGTAGTAGGCACTGACACTGGTGGTGAGCACAAAATGGCACCAGAGCAACATTGGCAATATGTGGTGCACATAGCCAACTCACGAGAGCTCAAGAGAGAAACCCTCCATGGAATGCCCTAAAATTGGCACTTAGCTGAGTTTTGGCAGAACTCTGTCCTCTGCCTGTATGGGAAAGCCATATCAGGCACCAGGTCGGGGGAATACAGATGAAGGTGTGTTTTGGATGGCAGCACTGAGTGGGAAGATCAAACACCGAATTGCTTGTGTTCTCTTGTGTTGATACCTGCACTTTGAAGGGATAGGTTGCGATCTTGACAGGAGTCATCTATCTCTGAGCGACAAGATGGCTACACTTCAGAGGATATACATCTTTCCTCTATCTCTTTCCCCAGTGCAGGTACATCCACTTGGGTGATTCGATGGTCATGATGGTCTTCAGTGTCACAAACTTGCAAGTACCTCACAGATTTAGAGGAGCAAATATTTTATGTAGTATTAATGTTGCAAATTTAATGTTGTTGTTGCATTTTTACTGTGTTTAGTATAAAATGTATGAGCGAGCCACCATAATGTGGATGTATTCCATAATATGCAGTGCTGTTACATCATTCTGTAGTGACAGGGCCTCAACATGATAAAAGGAGAGTTAAAATCATGCATTCTATTGACTTTATCCAAATACCACCTCCAATGAAGTAATCAAAAGTATTAGTTCAGCCTATTCTGCATTGTGGGGAGCAGGACTGTAGCCTTTTTTTCCACACCACGGAAAACCAGAACTTTTCAATTTGCTGACAAAGTTGTATCTGTGTTTAGATAGTGCTGAAGCTTAGGTTTAGACTCAGTGGGTTAACTCGGGTATAATACTGTAGCCCTTGGATTTGACCCTGTTGTGTACTAAATTCAGTGAGGTCTGCTGCCCTGAATCTAGCCCCTGACTCTAGAATTCTCTCAACTTCCTTCCTACTTTTCCCTCCTTTAAGACGTTCCACAAAATCTACCTCTTTGCCTGAGCTTCGGTCATCTGCACAGTCTCGTCTATGTGGCTTGGTGTCACATTTTGCTTGATATTGCTTCTGTGAGCAGCCTTTTGATAGTTTGTGTAGCAGCACAGACAATAAGAACTGCACTAGGCATTTGCTTATCCAGCCTCCTCCACAATTCAGTAAGGTCATGGCTGATCTGCCTCAACTCCACCTTCTGGAATATGATTCCTATACCATGCAAAGGTCCATCAAACACTATGCAATACTACATCTAAGGTGCTATATAAATGCACACTTTTGTTGTTGTTGTTATTATTATAGATTTAACTCATAATTAATGAATAATTCAGCCACAGTTTCCTGCTGTGATTATAGGGTGTTAGCGTCATACAGCATGGAAACAGACCCTTCGGTCCTACTAGTCCATGCCAACCATGTTCCTAACTGAAACTAGTCCCACCTGCCTGAGTTTGGTCCATATCCCTCCAAACCTTTCCTACTCGTGTACTTATCCAAATGTCTAGGCAGCATCCAAGGAGCAGCGGAATCGGCGTTTCGGGCAAAAGCCCTTCATCAGGAATAAAGGCATTGAGCCTGAATCGTGGAGACATAAACTGGAGGAGGGTGGGGGTGGGGAGAAAGTAGCATAGAATACAATGGGTGAGTGGGGGAGGGGATGAAGGTGATAGGTCAGGGAGGAGAGGGTGGAGTGGATAGGTGGAAAAGGAGATAGGCAGGTTTTCCACCTATCCACTCCGCCCTCTCCTCCCTGACCTATCACCTTCATCCCCTCCCCCACTCACCTATTGTACTCTATGCTACTTTCTCCCCACCCCCACCCTCCTCTAGCTTATTTCTCCACGCTTCAGGCTAACTGCCTTTATTCCTGATGAAGGGCTTTCGCTGCTCCTTGGATGCTGCCTGAACTGCTGTGCTCTTCCAGCACCACTAATCCAGAATCTGGATTCCAGCATCTGCAGTCATTGTTTTTACATTATCCAAATGTCTTTTAAACATAATTAAACTTGCTTCCGCCACTTCCTCTGGCAGTTCTTTCCACATGTTAACCACACTCTGTGTAAAAATGTTGCCCCCTCACATCCTTTTTAAATCTTTCTAGTCTCACCTTTAAAAAAATCCCCCATTATTCACCTTATCTATTCCCCTCATGATTTTGTAAACCTCTATAAGGTAACCCCTCAAGCTCCTCCGCTCGAATGAACAAAGTGTCAGCCTATCCAGCCTATTTTTAAGACTCAAACCTTCCATTTCTCACATCATGCTGGTAATTTCTTTCTGAGCCCTCTCTAGTTTAATACAATCCTTCCTGTTACACCCATGTAGGTGTTGGACAGTTACAGCAGGAGGATAAACTCTGATATACTCTTGTCCTAATGACCTTACATTAGAAGAAGCGTTAAAGGCTGAGGTAGTGAATACCTGTGAAACAATTTTCCAGTCAGAGTCTGCACTTTTGACAAAGGAAGGGAAATTTGCGAAAGAAGACAAATCTTAGCACTGTATTCCAGCACAATGACTTCTTTGATAAGCTTATGAGTACTTTATTTTCTGAACATAAAGGACCTTCAATACTTTATCTGATCAAGATTTATCTCTCTCACTTGCCTCCAGCATTTTGCTGGATGCCAGTTTAGATCATGTTACCAATAAATGTAAACATGCTTTTTGATAGTGAGACTTCTTTCACTCTGTGGCTAGATTAGTACATGTCTTGATAGAGACATTACAGTTAACATAAGATGATCAAGTTGCATCAGCAATAAGATCATTATTTTCAGTGCACAATTCAGAACGACCATTCCCTGCACTTAGCCCTCTCCACAAAATTTTGACTCCTCACAGACACTGGCACCTTTTAGTCACTTATTTACATGGCTGTTATCTGCTTGTGCTTCTGGGCTGTCACTTTGTGCATTGCAGTTTTGTTTTAAATTGACTCGCTTCCTTTCATTACAAACTGTGACTAAAATTTAAGGCAGATGGTTTTTGGTAAATTTAATGTGACACATGACAATTTTCAAAACTTGTGGTGCTAAAAAGAAGTGATGCAGTATTAATCCTTTCCCCATAAGTATCCATTTACCACAATATACTTCCTGAATTGTGAGATGTGCCTCCGCTATCACCGTATCTAATGACCAAAAGCGTTGAAAATCAATTCACGGTTAGTCATTTCTCATGAATACATTTATTTACAAAGCATATGGTATTCCTATAAAACTTCCTCCCTCTGGCACTTTTAACGCATGACTGGATACAGTTGTTTTGTCCCATCTGCTGAGGAAAGCCTGCCCAGTGGCTAGCTAGAGAGAGGCTGGTGAGTGACACAGTTAAAGAGTTGTAGGCACAGGAAGCTGGGTGTGGAGGAGTGGGAATATCTTAGAGCCTTCAGTGTTCAATAAACCTGCGCTGTGCATGAACTGTGCCCTTCAGTTTAAAAATGTAAGGGGATACTGTTCTCCCATAGGGAGCGAGGTAACACTGTTAGTGGTGACTGTTTAGAACAGTGAAGGTAACCTGTAGTGATAGCTTCTGTGTGACATCATTCAGATTGTTGAAAGGTAATGTTTCTGTAGAAATAAAAGATCATGTTTTCATACTTGACAGAAAGTAAATGGAAGCGTTTTGCCTGGTATACCTATGTTTTGCGCTGCTGATCCTTCTTTGTCATTTTGATTTAATTTGAAAACAATTGACCTTGCTTTTGTTATTGCTAATGAAGAGGCAGACAGTTGACGGCTTGTCAATTGTTGCTTCCAGACTTGAGAACATTCTAGGGATGTGTGGGCGTGGCCATTGTCTTTGTTGTTTTTGGGAGAGTGCCTTCAAATCATAAATGCAACCTCACATTTTCTCATTCAGGGGCCCCTGGATTAACTTCACAAGTTGCAGCCTCACTGGACAGAGAATATTTCTCTGCCGAGAGATCGCCACAGTCCAATTATGGAAACTTCCCCTCAGCCGCCTGCTGACATTCATCCTCCCTCATCACCTTTGATCAAACCAAACCTGTTGGATGGGGACCCCAGTATTTTGTAACAAATATTTTGCAGTTTGCAAGAATGATATTTCCTGATGAATCTTTGGACTGTTTTCTTTTCCTTGCTGCAGTGAAGTGGTTGGGAAGGAACATCAACCACTCTGAAACCATGACATCAACCCATCTTTTTGCCCTACTTACCCAGGGGTGGAGCCCCAGTAGGATTCTGGGAGGGGGCTATATAAATGCAAGTTGTTGTTTCATTATTGCTGAGGAGGTGTGAGAAGAAGTAGCATCAGAGATCAATGACAGAGGTATGGAACGTCATGCAGAGCAAAGGTTTCACAAACTAACTTGAGTTGCCAAGGTTATATGGCTTTAATTTTCAAATGACATACTCTACTAATTGCATTAGCAGCCTTATCGACTATCATATACTGCTGTCCTCACTAACTGACAATAATTATCAAACTGTACTCCAACTTCCAACTCTATGTGTTTTATCTCCACTCACATATGTAACACTGTTGTGAGCCTTGCATCCTCAACTCACAGCTCATTTGTGCTCAACCATGGCAGTCATGTCACCCAAACATATTCCAGGACACTCACTGACATACTTCATTTCCTCTTTCTTGCAGATGAAGGCAGCACAGTTTCTGCATCCTTGCTAGCAGAACAGGCTGCTATAGTCCAGACTGAAACGGTGCTTTCTGAAGTCAGCCTGTCTAAACTGAATACTGCTCAAGGCTATCCTCCCTGGCCGTGTGCACTCTCTTCAATTGAAGATCAGCAGCTTTTCACAACGTAACAGGAACTGGGGAAGCACAGAAACACCAAGATAAATAGTGGGACACAGAAGACAGGCGTTGAGAGAAGTGCAAGGGTGATTAGTTTAATTTTGTAAGCACTACGTAATGAGCAAATTTATAAAATTGGTTTGGTATATATATGGTCTGGTAGCTTTTAGTTTTGTGATGTTGAAAAGAGGACAATGTAGTGGTTAATGATTAAGGAAAAGAAGTGTGGAATTATTGGTGCATGGGTAAGGTGATTACTCTTAGATATCATCTGATCACAAGGAGCAGGGTCGACACCGGCTTCCTACATTGTAGCATCTTGTTCTTCTTATTGTTCCTCTACCTGCAATTATACTTCCTCCTTCTGCTTCATCACTTTCTCCTCCTGTTCCTGGTTCTCATGCTCCACAACTTCCTTACACCCTTGCTGTAGCCTGATAGATGGTGGTGTAGACTGTTCCCTTACAATGAGCACATCATGCAATGGTGGTGAGTGTGGCCAGAGTGGGAACAGAGTGAGCATGAACCCAAGCCCCAAAAATGAGTCACAGACGCATCCCAGAGTGGGGAGCAGAGCGAACGCAGGCTGAGTCCCGGCCTGGGAGATGAGTCCTGGACAGTGGCCAGCAAGTGGAGGCAGTGGACTCAGTGAAAATTTGAGTATTTTAAAGATACTTTTTATTCTCATTCTGGACGTTTAGAACTCTGTATTCCCATGTTCATCTATTCTTTTTTACTATTTCAATTCTATAATAACACTTGAAGTATCTGTATCTGTATCTTAAGATGGTGCCCAGAGGTAACATTATAAACTTTTCACTGCTCTCATTTGAGTGCATGTGACAATAAAGGCTATTCTATTCTAAGTAACATGCTAATACCAATCTTGATACTCACTCATGCCTATGCTGAGCACTCCAAATTGTGGACTTGGTGCTGAAGGAAGTTGACATTGTTTGATGTTGCTTGTGGCAGTATGTTTCTCGTTTACACCTGCAAGGCACACCTTGATGGGGATGACCCTTTCGTTGTGCCTCAAATACAGATTGAAATGAAGACTGATGCCGAGTGAAGGAGATATGACTACAGCCAAAGCAAGACAAGTTCACCTGAATTATGCACTGCCCATTGTCACATACCAACTGTGCTTTGAAGAAATTGAATTGCATTTGGTTCTTGAAAATAGCTGAGTTCACATGAGCCAGATGCAAGGCAAATGTCCTGTGAGTATCCCATGATAAAGCCTGCAACCTGTGGAAATGCTCATACTCACTCTGTCTACCTGTCTCTGGCCAGCGGAATGCAAGAGAAGTGGTGGTGGTATCATAGTAATATCGCTGGATGAGTAACTCAGAACCTAGGCTGCAGTGGTGTGGGAGTAGCAGATGGTGAAATTTGAATTCAATAAAAATCTGGAATGAAAAAAGCTAGTTTAGTGGTCACCTTGTAGCCACTACCAATTATTATGAAAACCCATCTGGTTCACTAAAGTCCTTTAGGAAAGGAAATCTGCTATTTTTACCCAGTCTGGGCTACATATGACTCCAGATCCACTGAAATGTGATTAATTTTGAAATGACTTAGCTAGTCTTTCACAGGGAGGGCAGTAAATGAAGGCTTAGCCTGTGAGATCCACATCCTGTAAATGAGGAGCTTTAGTGAGAGCCTTAGTGACTTCTTTTATGGTATCAGTTGGCAGATTGCCGTCTCTTTTATGAAGTAATATAATTTCATGCATTGGACCTTATGGAAGCTGAAGTAAAAGAACTTAATGTGAAGATCCTTGTTGGACATGGTTTTCTGCTGAGATTCCTTCTCGCAATTCTCTTCGATCTTCTAGCAACCTGTTCTACCCCGTTTGCCCTCAAATCATTCTCCATTTTTTGCAATTTTCAAAGGAAACCCCAATCATGTATGGAACAACTTGCTTCAGCACAGGATTTTAAAAGTAATTGAAGAGAAATTATAGCATGTATTTAAACTTTAGCGAAGTTTAAGAAAGCACTAAAACCAGGTAAAACTGCACCAGCTGCCAGAAGAAATAACATAGCAATTAATCTGCAAGTAACTTATGATCTCTTTAAATAATTTTGGAGATGAGAGTTCTTTCATTCAATTTAATGCAGTGTTTATAAAGCCTTAGTGCCTAATTTTGCTTATGATTTTGGGTGGGATTGCAAAGGCGAATCCAAGCTCTGGTCTTTAAGATATCATGGATATTTAGGGATAGGTTAAAAAATGCTGGCCTTGCCAGAGTCAATAATTTAAAATAAAATGAATGCTATAGGGATTAATTTTTCTTTCTATTTTACGTACAGAACATAATCTTATTCTGTAGCAAGTGCTTGAAATCAGGTTAAAGGACAGAATTGCAGTCTGGCAAACTAATGTGCAAACCACCCACCTTGTGGTATTGAACACAGGGGCACAATGTGCGTCTGTTAGATTCTCTATTTAGTAATACTATTTCCAAAAAATTCAATCCTTGTTCTCCCTACTGTTTATACAAAGAAAGAAATATCATTCCGATTGCAATCTACCATCATGCTGGATA
Source organism: Hemiscyllium ocellatum (assembly GCF_020745735.1). NCBI lineage: Eukaryota > Metazoa > Chordata > Chondrichthyes > Orectolobiformes > Hemiscylliidae > Hemiscyllium > Hemiscyllium ocellatum. The sequence goes on from NC_083408.1 coordinate 87,784,929, forward strand.
ATGTCAAACCTATTGCTAATTGTATTAAGCTGCTATTCTAATTGCTTGCCTCTGTTGCTTCCATTGTAAGACAATGCCCCTTTAAGCAACAGATCAGAAGAAAATATAAACTGTCTTTGCTGCAGTCTTTCATTTGCTTTTTTTTAATCATTCATCAACCCTATATTTTTTCATTTTTTTAATCATTGCTGAAATCGTACTCTCTTAATGTAAGAATGTTTCTGATTTATTTTTCTTTCTTCTGGCAGAAACCCGTAAGGGCTCAATGTCCTGAGCAGAGCTCCAGACATCTGTGTAAACACAGTGTGCTCCAATGTAATGGAGCTATTGACTGTCGACAACATTTGAGAGATGAATTGCACGTCATTGGGCAGAAAGTCTGTTTTGTTGCAAATGTCTTCATAAAACTAAGTTATTTTAACTCTCTTTATTAATGTAGGTTAACAATACAATAACAGTGATAGGTTTTGACTGTTGTTTGCACAATACAGTAATTTATTGATACGGTCAGTGGGTTTAAATTAAGTGCAGCACTTGCTTTTCTCATTAACCTGGTCACAAATCTCCCGCACCAACTCAACACAAAATAAACCAAAGCAAAAGAAGCATTACAATGTTTTTAAATGATCATTATATTGTTACTGTGACAGATAACTTATTCACACTGAACTAAGTCTTTTCTTTTAACCTCTCCCCATTTTGAATTGGGTAAATGTTTCCTCATCTAATCATGAATGCTTTTCTAGTTTACTTGTTCTTTTCAATTTTCTCTGATTTTTATCCTGTTGGACTGACTTCTGTTGAATTGTGGTTCCATTTTTGGGCTGTTGCTTTAGTTATGTGACTATTTTTCACATGTAAGCCGAGGTGAGAGTCAGAGCCAAATCAGATGCTGTTTTTGTACCAGTTAAAGAGACACTGCCCCTCCTGGCTGATCAAAGAATTGACTCCTTACAGTAAGAAACTCGCCGAACTAACATGCCCCAACATTGAGATGTGCTATCAGTTTCCTTCTGATTGTTTTGCAAACAATACTATGTTTGAATAGCTCAGTACTTTACGCAACCTACTTGCATCCAGTTAGACTTTTCAAATGGTGCAATGTTCTCAATCTGGAGGTTGAAAGGACACCTGTGGTAATTTTATCAGTGCAGCAACCTCATGAGCTGGCTGTAACAGCATTTGCGGTCTGAATAGACACAAATGAGAAGTGGCTGTAGGCTATATTTTATCAAGCATTCAGCTCCAATTTTTCTAGCATTCGTTGCGCATCCTCACAGCGTGGCTGTTCTTGTTGCTGTTTATTGATGCCCACATGCCTGTATTTTTAGAGATAGACTCATAGACTCATAGGAATGTACAGCATGGAAACAGACCCTTCATTCTAACTCGTCCATGCTGACCAGATATCCTAATCTAATCTAGTCCCATTTGCTAGCACTTGGCCCATCTCTCTCCAGACCCTTCCTATTCATTTACCCATCTAGCAGCCTTTTAAATGCTGTAATGGTGCTAGCCTCCACCACTTCCTCCGACAGTTTATTCTATACACACACCACCCTCTGCATGAAAACGCTGTCCCTTAGGTCCCTGTTATATCTTTCCCCTCTCACCTTAAACCTATGCCCTCTAGTTCTGGACTCACCCACACCAGGGAAAATACCTTGTCTATTTACCCTATCCATGCCCCTCATGATTTTGTAAACCTCTACAAGGTCACCCCTCAGCCTCTGATGCTCCAGGGAAAACAGCCCCAGCCTAATTGCTCAAAACTTTTCCCAAGACAGAGCAGTGGTCTGAGCGCCCGGGGTCTCAGTCCCACACCATACAGGACATTCACTTCCAAGGCAATGGATCTAATGTGAGAGTCAATTAAATGGAAAGAAATGAAAATCAAAACTGAATCAACTCATTGCAGACTCAAGGGACGAGCTAGAAATGTTGGCATAGCCAGTGCCTCCCACATTTTAAAATCCAATTTTTTAAGAAAAAGTGCTGTGGTACTCACAGGTCACAGAAACTCTTGATTGTTTGAGCAAGTATTCTCCAGCTTCACAGAATCTCTTGACCAATGGTGTTTGGTGTCTTTTACAGTTCCACTTTCAACAGTTAATAGCACTGCAGCTATAAGCATTGCTCTCAGAGGAGAGAGCTCCCATCATGTCATCATCTATGGTGCCCTAATATATTTAAGGATGTGATCAGTCCAAATCTGATTGTGGATAGGTATTAGTGGAAGAGTGAAGCAGGGTTATCAATATAGAGAAATAGAATTATCAACTAATGCTTTTGAACAATTGTGTCTATATCCTAATATGCCTCCATATTGGATACTGCTTGAGCCTGAACTAAGATGCCCAAAGATTGGCATTCAGGCCTCTCCTGAAGAATTGGTGCTACCCGTTGACACAAAGTTTGCCTCAACAATGAGTTTATCTAACAGGAAATAACAATTGCGAGTTACTGGCCAGCTTATTTCAGGAAATCCTGTTGTGAGGATGTTGGGGGGAGGGGTATGGCAGAGCAGACTGTGGAGAGGGAGGAGGGGGCAATTGGCTTTGGGAGGGTAGGATCAGTTGCGGATGTGTGATCACGATGGAATCAAGCCAATAACTCCACCTGGCTCCAAGAGAAGCATTTGTAAAATTAAAATATTCCCCAGTTGACCTTTCTTGAAGGCTCCTGAGCTGGGGCCAAGCTTGGGTCCTCATCAGGAACTAATTTTGACAAGGAGTCCTCATTAGCATATTCTATTTAGCAGTGGGCCCAATGCCTGCTCTCATCAGGTGCAAGCTGAACCACAACTAAATGGGCACAATGCAAAGTAATTTCTACTCCTGTATTTACTTTTCATGTAAATCTTCTTGCTTTTGAGTTCTGAAATGTTAGAGAAGATAAATCTTTCCCTTTGCAAAGAAAAATTCAGATTGCCAAAGTAAAAGCAAATATGAGCTAAAAGTACAATTGGCAAATTGTCCAGCTGCCTGATGCTGTTGGAATGAAGAACACATGTAACAGATGTAGTTCATTACTGGCTTACAGATATGCTGCACTGTAGAAATTCAGATGTGACCCAGCTCCGATTAGACACTTAAACCAAAATATTAGGCATCACTGCTGAGAAATGCAGTAAACAGAACTGGAAACACCCTTTTTCTCAGTGGACCAAGACTATCCTCAGGAGAATGCCCACAGATTGAGTTACATTCTCATTGCATCACTGTCTTGATCTCTTCAAGAATACTTGGACCCTGTTGCTATTTTCTTACGAAAGCCAGCTTCACTCCCAGTGGTGCTGATCTGAGGGTGATTGACTCGTTTTGATTTGATTCCAATCCTTCAGTCCTGCCTGTAGAGTTGGGATGGGATCACGGGAAATAGGAGTGAGCATTTTTATGTGATTACATAACAAACAACGCTTTTCAGGTGACATTTCCTCTTTGCTTTCACGCTGTGATGGAGTGCTGCTGAGATTGTCCCTTGTATAGACTGTGCAGTTAGAATATTGCACGATATTCTGCATTGTTTTCTGAACTCTCAATCAGCTTGCTTTCTGGAATGCTCCAATGTATCAGTGACAACATATATCTTAAAGTATGCAGATTAATTGTAAAGGACAGAAGGTGCAAATTCACCTTCACTGCAGCTTTACTTTGATATCTTTCAGAAGTTTTTCCATAAATACTAGACAGCAGTGAATTAATACAGAGAATGTTTAACAAGCTCAAAGAGGGAAAAGTGAATATTTCATAAATATTTGTAATGTTTCCAAATGAAGTTTAATCAGGGGTTTTCATTTTGGGCATAGGTCATCTATTCATGCCGGCTAACACATTGCTTGCCGGTTATATTGATCTTCACTTGATATAAAATCCTTCCAATCATAATATGAGATTGATTAAAGTTATTATTGATGTTAAATTACCATACTGATAAGTCAAACAAGCCATTGAAGTGAAAGCATTATACGATTTCAAGAAGGAGTTGGATATAGCAATTGGGACTAAAGGGATTAAAGGATATGGGGGAAAGGCAGGAGGAAGCTATTGAGGTGGATGATCATCCATGATCATAATGCATGGTGGAGCAGGTTGGAAGGGTAAATCATATTCAGGTCAGTGGAAGACAGTGAGACTGCAGGAAAAGCACAGGCGTTTTACAGACCATCCCCGCCTCACTCCTTAAACACAACTGCAGGAGAGTATAAAGTATTTTCCATTAAAAGTTTTGGAAATTATAACTTGTTTTTAATTCTACTCCACTCTTCTTTTCTACATTTCTATATGCATAATGCTTAGAGATATGTGTGAGTTCATCTTCATTTTTATCATGGGAAATAGGTTAACATTTGAAACTTGTCAATAAAGGAGGAGATGGTATTATGGGATTGTTATTAGACTAATAGTGTAGTGTGTCAGGCTCCAAAGTCAGGGACAGATTCAAATCCCACTTGGTAGTGAAGTTGAATTCAATAAAAAAAATTGGAATGACAAAGTTAGCCCAATGGCAACCATTGTTCATTATTGGAGTGTAATCAAAAAATCTGATTTGCTAATGTCCTTTAGGGAAGGAAACTGCTGTCCTTACCTAGCTTGGACTATCTGTGACTCCAGACTTACAGCAATATGGCTGACTCCTAATTGCTCCCTGAAATGACCTTGGGAACTATTCAGTTCAGGGATGACAAATGCTAGTCTTGTCTGTGAAGACCACATCCTGTACAAGAATTAAAAACAAGTTATAATTTTCAAAACTTTTAAATGGAAAGTACTTTATACTCTCCTGCAGTTGTGTTTAAGGAGTGAGGCGGGGATGGTCTGTAAAATTCCATCTGTGCTTTTCCTGCAGTCTCACTGTCTTCTGCTGACCTGAATATGATTTACCGGGTGCTGGGTGAGGCCTTGGGTAGTCTGCCTACACATGCATTCTTTAATGGTTTTTAATGGTTATTTCCCACCCTGCTAAAATGATCCAGTGAGCAGGTGAAGGTTACCATGGACTGCCAACCTTCCAGATTGGACTGGAGTCCCCAGACATTGAAGATCAGCATGAAGAAAAATCATCCAGACATGCATTTTTTTTTTAATTTTTGTAATTTTCTGTGAATGATTGTCTTTACCAGACATTAAAGTGTTGAAAATTGGAAAGAAAAGGCTGTTTGGCTGACAGACAAGTAACATTCAATTGGGCAATGAGTCATTTTGCTTTCCTGTTGGCTTAGGAAAGTAGTGCATTGTGAGGTTGGATGTGTTGGTTGACTAATGGCTGGAGCATGGGGCAAATCATGTGATGTGACCTCCAGGAATATACGTAATCACAGCTGGCAACATTGGAACTGGTGAAAATCCAGCTGGGAAGTATGCTTGGGCCTAGGGGTAAAGTAGGGCACATAGTTGGGGTCAGTGCCACATTCACATTCTCTGTTCTGATAGTCTGCCCCTCCATGGTCTGGTGCTCTCCCAGATTTCTCTTTATGACTTTGACTTTAGACTGGAGAAACTCTGAATAATCTTGGAGAGAGAAACAGAATTAATATTAGCAAGTTTTGAGAAGATTTGTAGCTCAGGTTGAGGTTTTGGATGTAGGTTTGCTCGCTGAGCTGAAATATTCATTTCCAGACGTTTTGTTACCTTACTAGGTAACATCTTCAGTTGGACCTCAGTCGAAGCAATGCTGAAAATTCCTGCTTTCTATTTATAGGTTTGGGTTTCTTTGGGTTGGTGATGTCATTTTCTGTGGTGATGTTATTTCCTGTTCCTTTTCTCAGGGGGTGGTAGATGGAGTCTAACTCGATGTGTTTGTTGATAGAGCTCTGGTTGGAATGCCATGCTTCTAGGAACAGGACCTAGAAGCATAGCAGTCCAATCAGCACTCTGGCAACAAACACATCACGTTAGACTCCATCTGCCACCCCTGAGAAAAGGAACAGGAAGTGACTTCAACACAGGAAATAACATCACCATAGGAAATGATATCACCAATCCAAAGAAACCCAAACATATAAATAGAAAGCAGAAATTTTCATTGCTTCACCTGAGGTCCACTGAAGATGTTACCTAGTAAGGTAACGAAATGTCTGGAAATGAAGCTTTCAGCTCAGTGAGCAAATCGACATCCAGAGTTAATATTTTCGACTTCAGCATGACTTTCCTTCAGAACTCTGGTATCTCCTTCTTCCATTTCCTCCCTCATCCCCCACCCTACCCATACACATATGGGCCCCAGCTATGACTATCTCTTTGTTTGCTACGTAGAACAGTCGACCTTCCGTAATTACACCGGCACCACTCCCCACCTCTTCTTCCGCTACATTGATGACTGCATTGGCGCCACCTCGTGCTCCTGCGAGGAGGTTGAGCAATTCATCAACTTCACCAACACATTCCACCCTGTCCTTAAATTTACCTGGACCATCTCTGACACCTCTCTCCCTTTCCTGAACCTCTCCATCTCCATTAATGACGACCGACTTGACACTGACATTTTTTACAAACCCACCGACTCCCACAGCTACCTGGATTACACCTCTTCCCACCCTATCTCTTGCAAAAATGCCATCCCGTATTCCCAAATCCTCTGCCTCTGCCGTATCTGCTCCCAGGAGGACCAGTTCCACCATAGAACACACCAGATGGCCTCCTATTAGAGACCGCAATTTCCTTTCCCACGTGGTTAAAGATGCCCTCCAACGCATCTTGTCCACATCCCGCACCTCCGCCCTCAGACCCCACCCCTCCAACCGTAACAAGGACATAACGCCCTGGTGCTCACCTTCCACTCTACAAATCTTCGCATAAACCAAATCATTCGCCGACATTTCTGCCACCACCCTTTCCACCTTCTGCAAAGACCGTTCCCTCCGTCACTACCTGGTCATGTCCACGCCCCCCCCTACAACCCACCCTCCCATCCTGGCACTTTCCCCTGCCACCACAGGAACTGTAAAACCTGTGCCCACACCTCCTCCCTCACCTCTATCCAAAGTCCCAAAGAAGCCTTCCCCATCCATCAAAGTTTTACCTGCACATCCACTAATATCATTTATTGTATCCGTTGCTCCCGATGCGATCTCCTCTACATTAGGGAGACTGGGCACCTCCTAGCACAGCGCTTTAGGGAACATCTCCGAGATACCCGTACCAATCAACCACACCGCCCGATGGCCCAACATTTCAACTCCCCCTCCCACTCAGCCGAGGACATGGAGGTCCTGGGCCTCCTTCACCGCCGCTCCCTCACCACCAGACGCATGGAGGAAGAACGCCTCATCTTCCGCCTCAGAACATTTCAAACCCAGGACATCAATGTGGACTTCAACAGCTTCCTCATTTCCCCTTCCCCCACCTCACCCTAGTTCCAAACTTCCAGCTCAGCACTGTCCCCATGACTTGTCCGGACTTGTCCGACCTGCCTAGCTCCTTTTCCACTTATCCACTCCACCCTCTCCTCCCTGACCTATCACCTTCATCCCCTCCCCACTCACCCATTGTACTCTATGCTACTCTCTCCCCACCCCCACCCTCCTCTAGCTTATCTCTCCACGCTTCAGGCTCACACCTTTATTCCTGATGAAGGGCTTTTGCCCGAAACAATCTATTTCGCTGTCGTTGGATGCTGCCTGAACTGCTGTGCTCTTCCAGCACCACTGATCCAGAATCTGGTTTCCAGCATCTGCAGTCATTGTTTTTACCTGGATGCAATTTTTGCAATGACCACTATTCTTAGTGACGCTCATGGGACCAAAGAGCTGTTGACCAATCAGATGGTTGCAGGGCATATTTTTAAAGTGAGGGCAGCCATCATGGAAACATATCTGGAACCCCGCCACCTATGAAATCCTGTCTAAAATTACAATACTTGATGGAAACTTCTACTTTTTCCTAATTCCTCATAAATCTAGAGCGTTGGAGGGAACGTGGAGGCTGTAATGTTTGGAAAACATCACTCTTTCTTTATTTCTGTTCACTGAATGTGGGCATCAAATTATATTCCATTCCAGGTTACTTTTGAGGACTCCTTGACTAAGCTAGTCTATGTTCACAACAGTGCTAGGTATGGAGTTTCTCAAACATAAAATCTTGTTTGTTTGCTTGAAATGAAGACCATGAATAATGTTTCTCTTCCTACTCCTTATAACCTTCAAGAATGAATCAGTGACTGATTTGTCATGCAAAAGATAATTTTATACTGCAAATTTTATCCTTAAATTTTACCAGATGTCAGGTATCATAGATATTTAATTCTGAATATTCAATTTGTCATATCTAATTTAACTTGTATTATTTTAGTGTTAAGATTATCAGCAAACAAAAATATGTTGTCATGGCAATGGGTACATCAGCTTCTAATTAAAGTAGATTTTTATAACATCACAATACTAAAACTCAGAGTCATTCTCCAGCAATGTTGAGCAGTTGGATTCCCTTTTGGAATTCTATTATGCTTGGCTATTCCATAATAGCATGTAAATCACTCTATACCAAGTTCAGAGGCTGTAAGAATGAAAGAAATAGTAAACCATTCCACCCTTTGTGTCTTTTCCACCATTTAATAAGATCATTGCTACCTCAACTTTACCTTCCCCACACTCTCTCCATATCCTTTAATTCCCATGTACCCAAAATCCAGATGTTAAATATTGTTGAAGAGAAAGGCATGTTACCAATGATAAATGCCAAGATAAATGCAAGAATGCCAAACTTTAAATAATCACAACAATTTATACTGCAGGAGAAAATGAGGTGCTTGGTTAGAAAGATAACTGACTGGCCAAAATACTACCATGGAAAAGTCACAAGTCCCTGTGCATGAACACATCTTGCTTCCAACAAACATAAGTAAGCCACATTATATGTTTTACTAATTTTGTAAATTTAGTGGTTAATCTGGCTATAAGTACATTTAGGATTGTTTTGCAAATGCTACACAATTACAGAGCCACATCAAAACATTTTGTTCTAGAGTTTGGATGCACAGGCTGATTGAGTAATGGTTTACTCGGCCCATTACATACAGCTAGAGGAACAGGTTGTTTGATTCGATTAGCCAAACCTTGGGATGTACGACCCATGAATCCAGCAACAGCAAGAGCACTGATATCCTGTATGATTCATAGAGTTTTACCTCTTGTCAGTTATTCCAAATTGAATAGCAGACCTCAGTGTTGTTTCCATTATGTAAAGGTTGGGAGAGGGGATGAAATGATGAAATGCTGCATGGCGAGCAGGTACAATTGAGGTGAGGGGTTATCTTGTCAACATACATGACTAATTTAGTAGATTACATATACTTTAGTCTGAAGTTTAGGAAGTGACCCCTAACTGCAAATAATTTACCTTTTTTGACTTTTTGTCAAACAGTTGCCCTAAACAGGCTACGTCTCTATGTTTTAAACCAAAAACAGATCTTTCAAGGCAGTGTTTAGGCAGGCAGTGCAAGAGATTTTAAAAAAAAGAGTTTTGATTTAAATTGGCCAGACAATATAATCCTTAGTTTCCGTTCAGGAGATGAGGGGGCCAGCTATAGTACCAACTGGGGCTTGGGGTAAGGTCAAACCTGTTTGCAGCATGGAGGAAGGTTTACTTACTGCTGACAAAGGTTTGCCAAAAGTCCTTCAATCTTTAACACTTAGAATCCATTTTTCAAAACGTTTGCAGCTCTTGAGAGCTGCTTGTGAAACATACTTCTGCAACGGTGTTCTGATTAAAACCTCTGCAAAAAAGCTTATGCTGTGAGGCTATTGAGACCTTGTACTTCTTTCCTTTATCAATAAGGGAATAGAGTGAACATGAGTTATTTTTAGGGCTCTTGGGGCTATAATCTATGAACTTATGATATTTTTCTTCCAACAGCTTCTTGCTGCTATGATGTATCTTGCAAGTTGTTCAAAAGGGCTATTTATCATTTAATGGACCAGTCAAGCACTTACCTCCCACTTTCTCCCTTGTGAACCTGTCTCCTGTCACTGGCCATCTTTCATCTTTTAAACATGAAAAGACAGCGTCTCTTTGTTAATGTTCCTTCTATAAATCAACAAGTTAATGTAAACCTACAAATGGTTTTCACACCTCTTTCTGTTTGGTTTCCACTGATTTCTTTACCCATTTTTGTTTAAATGGCAAGTGATGATCTTGAGGGAACTGGCTTGGAGGACGGACTAAGCTTAGCAGTTGTGGGAGATGGTTTTATGTTAAGAGCTTCAACTCAGGATGCTTTGAGTTGTATAGTGCTGCACTGGGTTAATTCACTGCGTTTAAATTTTCAACTTGAAAATCCTTTCAAAGGCAATGCACTCCCATTGATAAATCCAGGCCCTTTTTTAAATTTTAAAATTTTAAACGTAACTTTTGAAATAGGAATACTAATAACAAGACTCACTTTTGTGCTATACTGTTACACTGAATTAATACTATAAAGTTAATCTGAATTTTCAAGGGATACATTATTGTTTTGCCTAACTGCTGTTCATAAGGCATAGAAGGAGATCATTGCTCACTTGAAAGCCAAGTAGACCAGTGAATTTGATAATTGTTGGGTACCTCCTATCAGCAGTACACAATTACTATAAAAGTACTTGCTTTATAAATCCTCTAGGCCTCGAGATGAAGCCTTGTGTGGTCTGGAATGTAGACCTGGCATGGACTAGAGCCTAGATGCCAGTGTGGACTGGATTAGAGTCATAGAGATGTACAGTATGGAAACAGACCCTTTGATCCAACTCGTCCATGCCAACCATAATGTAGTCCCATTTGCCAGCACTTGGTCCATATCCCTCCAAACCCTTCCTATTCATATACCAATCCAGATGCCTTTTAATTGCTGTATTTGTACCAGCCTCCACCACTTCCTCTGGCAGCTCATTCCATACACACGCCACCCTCTGCGTAGAAAAGTTGCCCCTTTCTCCTCTCACCCTAAACCTATGCCCTCTAGTTCTGGATTCCCCCACCCCAGGGAAAAGACTTTGTCTATTTATCCTATCCATGCCCCTCATGATTCTATAAACCTCAATAAAGTCACCCCTCAGCCTCCGACGCTCCAGAGAAAACAACCCCAGCCTATTCAGCCTCTCCCTATAGCTCAAATCCTTCAACTCTGTCCTTGTAAATCTTTTCTGAATCCTTTCAAGTTTCACAACAACCTTTCAATAGAAGGAAACCAGAATTGCATGCAATATTTCAAAAATGGTCTAACTAATGGCCTGTACAGCCACAACATGACCTCCCAACTCCTATACTCAATGCTCTGACCAATAAAGGAAAGCATACCAAACTTCTTCTTCACTATCCTATCTACCTGTGACTATAATTTCAAAGAAGTATGAACCTGCACTCCAAGGTCTCTTTGTTTAGCAACACTCCACAGGACCTTACCATTCAGTGTATAAGATCTGCTCTAATTTGCTTGAAAGGATTATTGTTCTAAACTTTTTATATCTTTATTTTTTAATTTATTCCCACGATCTGTAATGCTAGACATTTTACTTCTTTATTTTTCTAATTTTTTTCTCCTAAGAATTTGTACTGAAGAATCTGTACCTAGGTGCCTTGTACGTAAGATAGCACTGTAAGTGGCGACTTGTAAACTCGTCACTGTACTCATTTGAGTACATGTGACAATAAAGCTAATTCAATTCAATTCAAAGATAAGGATATGAGAAGCTTCACATTCTGCTTTCCCTGCTGTAGACCTGTATCAGACAGTAATTTATCACTGTCTTAAATAGTTCTGCTTCCAGTCAGTGCAAACATTTGGGCCAACAATTAGGTAGAAGCCATTTCTATCTTTGGCATATGTTGCTTTTGAGAAACAGCAGACCCTTATGGGATTATTCCAGACATTGCTGTGCTATATTGCTATGCTACTGGGACAGAGGATAGTGATCCGATTTTAAATGTGTTGATGGGGATTTCCTTTCTAACCTAAAGTCAGTACTAAAGGAGTTCTAAAGTCAGTACAGAGGGAGCTGTCTAATTATTAACAGTGCCATTAAAGGAACATAGGAGAGTAGCTCAATCAGCCTGCTGTCGATCATGGCTGATTTCTACCTCAGTTTACTCACCTTGGCTCCACATCCTTTGATACATTAGCCTGATAAGAATCTTTTGATCACAGTCTTGAAACTCCAATTATTCCAGCATTTGTAGCCTGCCTGAGGAGCAAATTCTATACAATTACTATTCATTGTGTGAAAAAGCACATCAGTCCTAGTGCGCTCGGTCTAAACAAAAGATCTCATTGTCTTGATCCCCATATGAGAAGATATAGTTTCTTTTTTATCTTTTTTCAAATGTGGGCATCGATGACTTGGCCAACATCTACCCAATTAACATTTTAAACATCTTAACTCGATCACCCCTCATCTTGTATGTCGAAGGGATGTTTTGAAGTCATAAAACAAATTCAATATCCTAAGATAAAGCCTTCCATGTGAAAACAACTGTTTGAACTTCTAATTTTGTTCTTCAAGTCAGTTGGAGTAGGGAAAACGTGAGGACTGCAGATGCTGGAGAACAGAGTCGAGAGTGGGGTGCTGGAAAAGCACAGCAGGTCAGACAGCATCTGAGGAGCAGGAGAATCGACATCGAGTATATTTAAGGCTGAGATAGACAGATTCTTTATTGGTAGGGGAACCAGCGGTGATGGGGAAAAGGGAGGAAAGTGGATGTGAGAAATGTCAGATCAACTATGATCCATTGAATTGTAGCTTACTCCTGTGCTGATTCTTATCGACTTATAGTCTTAAGACAATCCTTTATGTCTTCTTCTTATTTCCTGCCCAGCTGGAGAAAATAACTATCTTTCACTTCTTTCAAAACCTTTGCATAATTTTGTTACCTCCAGTGGATGGCCACAACCATTCCCATTCCATAGAAAAAAAACTTTCTTCACAGCCATAACTAAAAAAATATTGCTGTACACTTGTGAAAGACTTGACATCCTTTCTGAAATGGGATGTTGAAAAGTGCACACAATATTCCAATTATTGTGTAACCAACATCTTGTATAAATTCACTACAATTTCATGTTCAGCATTCCCATATACTAAAGCTAAAATCCTATTTAGGTTTTTCAATAACAGGTTGACTTGTTGCCACTTTCTACTAATTCTGCCCCCTTTCCCATCTTCAATGGATTGACTTGACAGAAATCTCACTGTTAGACACTGCTGAAATCATCTTGTAAAAACTGTTCTCATACATACACTAAAAAGGATCCATCCATTTGGGGTATCCTTACTACCTATTCAGTGGAGCAGGTGTAAATAACAGCATGTCCATTATTAGGTACTTCAGTATAGGCAAGTGGCCATGGGCAATTTTAACTGTCCACCTGCCTAGTTTCTGCCAAATTGAGCAGGGAAAGAAAATGGCCCCCACAGTGCTACTGTGAAAAAAAACAACCCTATTTACTTCAACTATTCTGGATCCTGTTGCAATTCTTTTTTCCCTCTCATAAATACTGATTGTTGGCAACAGTCTGACCTTGGCAATTGTGACTGCATATCCACCCAGGCCAAATACTATCCACTCCAACCATCAATTATTCTACAGAGAGTTTTTTTGTGCTTGAGCTTGTCCAGACTGTGGTGTTGTGCTGTGGGTTGGATTCCCATTGCCTATCAGCACTCAAATGAAATGTGATACATAATATTCCCCCCCAACTAAATACTGCAAATCAACAAAGAAAGTCAAGGGAAAAACTAATGCAAAGGACCTGACCTCAATAACATGTTAATAATGTGTTTGTGTGCATAATTTTTTCTGTGAGGCAAAGACTTGTTTTGAAACAATGCAGGTACTTTTGAGAACTAGGGATAGTTGCTTTAGTTAACAGGTATATATGTAAAAGGATATGCAGCCTTGGATTAAGCTGAAATGTGAAACACAATTGGGAAATCAATGCTACAAAACTATGTAGTTCTGTAAGAAAGCATTAAAGCACAACCATAATATAACACAGACCCAAATGTAGACACTGCTGTCTGCCAACTGCAGTTCAGCAAGTAATTGATGATCTGGCCTTCTTTTTATTGGATTCTTTTTCTGCTGGTTGAACAAATTGCCTTGCATTTTAAAATAATATTTGAAAAACATTATTTAAGGTTGTAATAATGAACTCCAGTTCTCCAGGTCCCAGCTGACTTGCTTGGCCCTTGCTACTTCTAAAGTTCATGATGTCTCTTGGTGATGTGATCTGTAATCAGCTTCAATGTGTTTGCTAATGACACCCAGCTCTATCTCGCCCACAATTCTCTCAACGTCAGTAAATTGTCAGACTGCTTAACTGGCATCTAGTACTGGATAAGCAGAAAGTTCCCTCAATTGTAGACAGAAGCCATGGCCTTTAGTTTTGGCTACAATTTCCATTCCCACCCATCAAGTCAATCCCTCGCCCTGAACCAGACTATTTGCAAACCTGCTTTCCTATTTGATTCTCAATTGAAACTCTGACCACAAATCCTGTCCATTATTAATTTAAGCTTTTTCTACATCTGTGACATCCTCTTCTTGGTTCATTGGCTAATGAAATCCATGTCTCTATAAGCTCTTAGCCTGATTATTCCAATGCATTCCTAGCCACATTTCCCACCCTAGTTCAATGTTAAGCAACATCAAGTTTGAAACCCTTCCATTGCCTCACCATGGCCGATCTCTGTAATCCTATCTGGCTCAACAATTCTCAGAAATATCTGCACTCCCCTCATTCTGGCCTCTTATGGTATTAAAAATATTAATTGCTTCATCATTGGCATTCGTGCTTTCTGCTGCCAGTGACCTCTCTCTGGAAATTCCTTTCTAAATATCTCCACCTCCCACCTTTCCTTCCTCCTTTATAAATCCAAATGTGGTAGGTAGTTATTATTGTTGGTTGGGAGACTTTATTTACAAGAGAACTAGACAACCTGGTTATCTTTTCACTGGAGAGAAAAAAATATCTAATAGCAATTCAGAGATGTTTTCATAAGATAAATAGGGAAATTATAATTTCACTAACTGGAGGAATCGAAGTTAAGGTTGCAATTGAAGAAGGAACAACAAAGTTAACTGTGGAATTTAGTGCTAGCCCAGAGTTGAAATAGGAGGTAGGGAGTCTGTATAATGGGGCAGGACATTGGAGAACAAGTAACATTCCTGACTCCTCTGAGTTACCTGGAATCTAATTGATACTCTTAAGTGCCCACTTATGGGTCACATCTTGCCACAATTGGTATTTAACAAACAGTGGGCAGAACTGTGATGAAATACTAGGTGAACCCTGTATGGCTGTGGCCTGTTTTTTGGGGGAGGGGGGGGCTGGGAGGGGGAAAGCGGGGTGGGGGTGGGGGGTTAGTAGTGGATGATGGTGGGCACTTCTTTTCCAGCATCCTGAGCTAAAGGTCCTTAGGGATAGTCCCAGTGACGGAAACGTTGAGAAGTCATATCCCTGCCCTAAACAACAGCTTCTCTATCCTTTCCCCTCTCACTGGGTGTTCCTACCTCTCTCAGTCTGGGGGCTATAGTGAAACTGAAGAAACACCAAAGACTCCTACTCTCAGTGGAGCTGTCAGGATCAGAGAACTGCCATTCTCTGATTGATCTTGTGGGGTATCTACACTGTCTGAAGACCAAATGGATAATTAGCCCCAGTGGAGCTGCAGACCTAGACTGAGCCTAATTAGATGCCAGCTTAACAGAGTTCTTAGAAATGGCCATGACAGGGTTACCACTGGCTCTCCATCTTGTGGACAAGCTCACCCCTATGACACTAAGTAGCTTGCTAAGAAACTATTTCCACAGAATGTTGTGCTCTGGAATTAATAGTAGAAACAGGCTTTATTGTGAATTTTAAAAAGAAAATTCATGAATATTTTGGAAAGGGGCATAGAAACTGAACTAAGTAGGCAGCTCCATTAGAAAACAGATGCAGAGAGAGTCAAATGGACTTCCCCGTGCTTTAAAACTCCATGCTCTTTGGAGCAGTTTTGAATATAATGAAACACATTTAGTCTTTCTGTAAATGACTAACTCTGAAGTTTTAACAAGTGACCATTCAATCAGAACTATTGTTATATAATAAAAAGCATAACCATAAATTCATCTTGCTGAAAATTATAATAAGAAACAGGTATAACTGATTTCATTTCCAGATACAGAATTTGATATAATTGTCTTTAAGATGAAATGTTATTTTTCTCTGTTAGTTCCTTATAGTCAAAGCATAAATGATTTCCTTATATTCACTTTTCCGGTTTTATCAGGAATGGAAAGCATAGGAAATCTTTCTCTAACGCTGCTGGCTCGTCAACTGATTTTTTTAAAGGTAAAATGAAAGGAATTATAATTTAAAAAAATATTTTTGGAAGAAAATTTTAACTCAAGGTCCAAGGTGAATGCATATCTGATATTAAAAAAATCCTTAAAAACAGGAAGCCGACTCAGCTTGAACAATGTTGTATTTGAAATTGGTTCAGGTATTTGAAAAACCATTTCCCCTCTTGAGTGAAAAAGCGTGAGTTGACTGCCTGAGGAGTAGTCGGAAAACTTCCCACTCACAATCCACAGTGATCTGCTTGTCTGTTCAATATTCCTAATTCCCATAATATATGAGTGGAGGAAATCATTAGCTCCATTATCTATTTTATGGACAAGAAAATGTCCTTTAATTTCTCAATTCTCCTTCTTGTGAATTCAAAAGACATCTGTGTAATTTCAAAGACATGGTGCAACGAATGATTAGCTGAGTTTTTCCAGATTTCCTCTAGGTCCTATAGTACTAAGGAACTATTACCATTGCCTGAATGAAGCAGACCAGGCTGTCTTTTAGATAGCTCTCAGTTGACATGAATATGTCTGTTCATTAATTTCACACTAGCAGTCTAATGCATGCTAAATGGATCGGATTATGTTCTTAACACTCGAAATTTATCAAGAAATACTTTGTGACTCTAAACTGTTTCTTTAGCTTCTGTACATATCTGCATTTTGTTACATGGGGAAACTAAGTTTTTTTTCACATGAAGAAAATAAGTCTAACAGAATGTAATCAATACCAAAATTTGTGACAAATAATTAGTGTTGTTTCTCATCTATATTGATCTCTGGTTTGAATTCAAATATAAGGAAAGACTTTATCAACTTCTGAAACCTTTTAAATGGGGTGGAAATATGGTTTTTTTGGGGGAAAGCCACACTTGCTGCTTTACTCCCACAATGTTTCCTGCCGGTTTAAGTTTGAGAAACTGCGTTTTTGCTAATCAAACATTGCTACAGAAAGCCTCAGTGATACAGTTTCCTGGAAAATCTCAAGGTCACAAAAGAATTTGAATTTGAAAGTTATTTTTGGTTCTTTACTATAAATGCTTAAATTGGTACAGGAAGATTGATAGTGGGGGCGAGGGGTGACCAATAGACAGGGCAGGCAGTCAGTGCAGGAGTCCCCTGCAGCTGTCTGCCTGTCAAACAAATATCCAGTTTTGGACACTGATGAGGAGGATAGCCCATCAAATGACAGTAGCAACCAAAGCAGTGGCACCATAGCTGGCCCTGCTGTACCGAAGGGAGGGACAAGGTGTAATAAGCAATAGTAATTGGAGATTTGACAGTCAGGGACACAAAGAGGCTCCAGCGTGGTACATTGCCTCCCTGGTGCCAGGATCACAGATGTCTTTGAGCAGGTACAAGACATCCTGAAAAGGGAGGTTAAACAGACAGAAGTCATTGTCCACATTGGCACAAATGAAACAGTTAGGAAGAGTGACAAAGTCCTGCAATGACAATTCAGGAAGTTAGGTGGTAAACTAAAAAAGCAGGACCTGTAGGGCAGTAATCCCATGCCAGATGCTACTAAGGCTATGAGTTGAGACAGAGTACAACCGAAAATGTGGCTGGTGTAGGGGGGAAGGGCTTTAGATATGTGGATACTGGGATGTCTTCCAGGGAAGGTGGGACCTGAAGGATGGGTTGCACCTAAACTGGAGCGGCACCAATATCCTGGGCAGGGACGTTTGAAAATGCCTCTCAGAAGGGTTTAAACTGATGTGGCAAGGTGGGGTGGGAACCAGAGCAGCAGGTCAGTAAGTATAGAGACTTGGGAAGAGCTTGAGACTAATGCAAATATAGCTAAAAGGAAGACCAGTCGGGGAGAGGTTGCTGAGCTCAACGGACCTGGAGGCTTGGACTGTATTTGCTTCAATGCAAGAAGTATAACAGGTAAGACGGATGAACCTAGAGCTTGGATTAATGCATGCAGTTAAGATGTTGTTGGCGTCACAGAGACATAGTTGAAAAAGAGACAGGATTGGCAACTTAATTTTGCAATTTGTTAGCTGTATCCAGGAAGTATTTTGCAACAGTACGTCGATAGTTCAATGAGGGAGAGAGGCCAAACTGGAACTGGTATTGGGAAATGAGCCCTCTGGCCTGGTGATCAAAGTTTCAGTGGGGAAGCATTTTGGGAATAGTGAACAAAACCGAGCCTGAGTTGACCTCGGAGGCGAGTCCCGGAAGCATGTCATGAGCCAGAGCCTAGGGTAGGAGCAGATTGAGCCCAGGCCAAAACTGGAGGCAAGACCTGAAGGCGAGTCTGGGCCAGAGGCCAATGTGTGGAGGCAGCAAGGCCTCATGTTCTGAAACCCATCGAACACAGACTCAGTGAAAAAGATTATAATTTGAGTACTTTTTAAAGATACTTCTTATTCTTATCCTGGACTTTGAGTAATTCAAGTATTTTTTAAAACTTTGTATTCCTTTGCTAGACTGTTTTTTACTCTTTCAATTCTGCAACAAACGTTTAAAGTATCTGTATCTAGGTAACCTGCACTAAGATGGCACCAAAGAGGTGACATTACAAACTTTTCACTGCTCTCATTTGAGTACACATAACAATAAAGGCTCTTCTATTCTAATTCTGTAAGTATTTGGATACTATGGATAATGACAAGAGTGGACCTTGGATAAAGGATGTCAAGCTGGGAGAAGGTCAACTGTAACCAAATCAGGCAAGAATTGGAGAATGTGGATTGGGAGTAGCTGCTTGTGGGTAATTTCACATCTGATATGTAGGAGTCTTTCAAGGACGAGCTGATTAGAGTGCAGGACAGGAATGTTCTTCTGAAAATGAAGGACAGGAATGGCAGGATGTGGGAACCTTGGATGATAGGGGAAATTACCAGATTGGTCAAAACAAAAGGAAATATACCCAAGGTCTAGGCAGCTACAATCAGACAAAGTTCATGAAGAATATAGAGAATGTAGGATGGACCTCAAATGGGGAATTAGGAGGGCTAAAAGGGGCTATGAATGTCCTTGGCTGGCAGGGTTTAGGAGAATCCCCAGGTGTTTTATACATATATTAGGAGCAAGAGGGTAGCTAGGGAAAGAGTAGGCCCACTCAAGGATATAGGAGGGAGGTTATGTGTGGAGCCAGAGGAAATGAGTGAGATCTAAATGAGTATTCATCAAACTGAGGGATGTTGAGGTTAGAGAAAGGTGTATGAAAATCCAGGTAATACAGGCTGGTGCGTGTGACGTCAGTGGTGGGCAAGTTGTAGGAGAAATACTGAGAGACAGGATGTATTCACGCATGGAAGCAAATGGACTTATTAGTGATAGGCAGCATTGGTTTGTGCAAGGAAGGTCATGTCTCACCAACTTGATTGAGTTTTTTGAAGAGGTGTCAAGAATGATTGATGAGGGAAGGGCAGTGGATGTTGTCTACATGGACGTTCGTAAGGCACATGATAAGGTATCTCAAGGCAGGCTGTTACAAAAGATGAGATCTGGAGTTTCGGATGAGCTTGTTAGATGGATACAAAACTGGCTTGGTCATAGAAGTGGAGGAGTCGGTGTTGGACTGGGGTGCACAAAGTTAAAAATCACACAACACCAGGTTATAGTCCAATAGGTTTATTTGGAAGCACTAGCTTTCAGAGTGCTGCTCCTTCATCAGGTAGCTGTTGAACAGGATCATAAGATACAGAATTTACAGCAAAAGATTACAATGGCATGCAACTGAAATGATATGTTGAACAAAGCTAGATTGCTGTTAAGTCTAGGACAGAGAGTAGCAGTGGAAAGTGCTTTTCAGAATGGAGATCAGTAACTAGTGGTGTTCTGCAGGAATCAGTGCTGGGACCTCTGCTGTTCGACATATATAATATATATATATAAATGAGTTGGAGGAAAATGTAGGTGGTCTGATCAGTAAGTTTGCAGATGACACCAAAATTGGTGGAGTTGTAGATAGTGAGGAGGATATAGATAGATACAACTTTAGGCAGAGAAATGGCAGGTCGAGTTAAATCCAGACAAATGGGAGGTGATGCATTTTGGAAGATCAAATTCAGGTGAGAATTATACAATAAATGGCAGAACCTTTTGGAGAATTGACATGCAGAGTGATCTGGATGTTTCGGTCCACAGATTCGTGAAAGTGGCAACACAAATGGATAAGGTGGTGAAGTGGCATACAGCAAGTCTGCCTTCATTGGCCAGGGCACTGAATACAAAAGTTGGCAAGTTATGGTACAGCTGTATAAATTCTAGTTTTGCCACATTTGGAATAGTGCATGCAGGTCTGTTTACCACATTACCAGAAGGATATGGATGCTTTAAACAGGGGCAGAGGTCTAGAGGGTTTTAGTTATGAGGAGAGGTTGAATAAACTCGGATTGTTTTCACTGGAAAGATAGAGGCTGAGGGGTGACCTGACAGAGTCTACAAAATTCTGAAAGGCTTAGATAGGGTGGATAGTCAGAGACTTTTTCCCAACGTGGAAAGGTTAACTGCAAAATGACACAGGCTCAAGGTGAGGGGAGAACTGCAGGGCAAGGTTTTCACACAGAGGGTGGTGGATGACTGGAACATATTGCCAGTGGAGGTGGTGGGAGCAGGCATGTTAGCAACATTTAAGGCATATCTTAATAGACACGTATATGGGAGGTGAACAGTGGGATAGATACCACATATGGGCAATAAGTTGTGGGTCTAAATAAGGATTAGGAATCTTTGCAGGCTTGCTGGGCTTGTGCAGTTTTGGATGGTTTGTATGGGCATCTTTGAAGAAGGGATGGATTGCTTAGGAAGTGGGATCAGCCCATAAAGTTATCTCACCTTATGTCAGATCAGAGTCGTCACATTGTCAGATTTGGAAATTAAAATCAGGTTTGAACAATGATACTTCAAAAAAGCCCATTCAAAATAAATAATGGACATTTCCCACAAAACAGTGTGCATTATTTAACAGGGTTTGATGATGATGATGTCTTAGTCATGATTTCATTCAAACTAATATTATTTTGGTCGAAACAGTGTGCAGTGACAGATATTAATACAGATGAGCAAGCACCATTTATTATTTTAGAAATAATTCAGTATAAAATTAGATTTTATCATCCTTGGTAATGGATTATTCTTAAAAAACAGTTCTACCTGCTATTAGAATACTGACCAATGTGTTCTGATTAATGAAGCGCGCAGGTTCTAGGATCTGACAGAAGTTTAATGTGCTTAAATGCAATTATGAAACTTGAAGTCACATTTTTGTTGTCAAATTTGTTTTCTTTAAAAGAAGAAAGAAGAAAGTCCTACAAACAACAATGTGATCAGGACAGGATAATCTGATTTCATTACATTAGTTGAGGAATAAAATGTTGACCAGAACCTCAGCAATAGTTCCCCAAGTCTTCTTCAAACAGTGCCATTGGATTCATTTCCCTACTTAAGAGGGCAGACTGTTTAATCTCCCATCCAAAAAAATTGCAATGCAACACTCTGTCAGTTGCCAAGGTACTAGACCAGGCCACAACCTTCCTATTTCAGAGGCTGCGTTGATACCCATTGAACTACAGCTGACAACATTTCATGAATATATGTCACAAACGTAGTAATTTAAAATAAAATGCATGAATTTTGTTCGTAAGTTTAAGTAAAAATCAATGTGGCTCATTATCAGTGTTTTTATTGTTGGGCATGTTTATTCGGTAAATTCTAATCTTATTTAACATTGGAGGGGAGGAGGAATGTCGCAGATGAAGGAGAGGAAAAGAATCAATGAAATGTTTAGATAAGTGAAATCAAAGTAATTGAGAGACAAGTGTCACCCAAGGCTATTCTGCACTCACCAGATAATGAAATGATTAGTGAAGATGGAGGGTGGAAAAGGAAAGAAATGCTCAGAATTGTATGAGGCTATGAAACAAGATCATTTTTTCCCCCTTTAGTCTTGTGCTCCTTTTGATTGTGAAACAGTGGTGTATCAGATAACGTGATGAGTACATTCAGGGGTCAGTGTGTTTTCTAAATGTTATAATCTTGAAAAGGAAAGTCCTGTTTTGGTGGAGTGCTGAGACATATTTATGAGTATAATTGGAAGCATTTTGAAATTTCTGCTGGCAGAATAATTTGTAAAACATCCCCTGAATTCGACCTGAAATTGAATATGTGAGTGGTATGAAGATAATTCACAAACCATTAGCTTATATTTTTTTTAAATTTGGGAAAATTTCCAAGAATTAATCAGCCGAAATAAGGCCAGCTCCTTTGTGTGTGCACAATTGGAAGTTTCTCATTAATTTTAAAGGCCAGGGAGGAGGTTTTCCATCTCTCTGTCTGTACTATCCAAAACTGCTTTTGTTTCAGAACAGCTGCATGATGGCATGTTTAACATTGCCAACTTCTGCTGAAACTAATGGTGTAAAAAGTGATCATTATTACAATTATGTTTTTGTGTCTGGATTAAATTTAATACCTTACGTTCCAAAATATTTATGGACATCTGGTATATGTTCTTGTTCCAATTCTCTGCACACAGATTGTCTGAAGTAAATAAAACAGTAAGAGGAAATGGCTCTATTGTTCTTTTTATTGAAAGATAGCCTCCTGGTTTGATATTCCTAATGCCCTGGCAACCAGTTGGTGGTGAGATTGTATGAGAGGGTAGATTGGTTGTAGCATCACAACCAAGTCCTGGACTTGAACACAAAAGATAAACTTTACTGAAAGCCACCAAGACAGATTGTTTGTCAGTGGATTAGTTCATCAGTGCTGACTAGAGGAAATAAGTAATGTGAAATTGTGAGTTATGTGGAGGTACAGAGCAAGGACAAGTGGTAGTGTTTTGTTAACCATTACGAATAAAGATAATCACGTGGAGACAGGTGTTGGAAGCTGCATGTGGACTGCTTATTGCCATGCTGCCAGAAAGTACAACCACTGGATTGGAGGGGAGTGGGGAGAAAGTGGTGTGGGAATCTGTGGCAAGCATATTCATTCAGGGAACACTTGGAACAACTTCAACCGCTATAATGAGGTATAGTAGCAATGCTGAAAATATCTACCTATCTTACGGGATCATGTTATTTCCTTTAATTGGATTATGTATAGAAGTGGTGTACATGATACCTTGGAGTGCACCAGTCTTTAGTATTATGGTAGATCCCTCATTAACTTGTCTCTCATTTCTGCCCCTATTGACTTGGCTGACCTTCCAAGAATGTGGGGGAGTCTTTAGTTATCACAAGGCAATGGGGCTTTCTCAGTTAGGACTGGGATCTGGTCTATCTAAGATCTGGCCTTGCTCGAAACCCTTCTGTTATAGTGTCACCAGAGTTATGGGAAAAGTCCAGATCATCAGCCTGAAGGAATTTGACTTCCTAATTTCCAATATTGTCACTGTCAGGTTTGCAATGCAATCATTTCAATTACTGTTAATCATGAATCAGGTTTGCAGGATTTAATGTCCTGTTTGAGCATATGAACCACACCACTTTAGAATCTGTTATGCTTAGATTTCTGATTAAATAGAAATAAAGAACTTAAATATTCTGCACTGTTTGCTTTATCAGCACAGTTAAATTTGGAAATAAATTCACTGATCATGATCTGCGAATCTATTACTTTAAGTTATATAAAGAGTTATTGTTGATATATGAGGCAAGAGCTTCCTCTAGGATTCATTATTTCCTCAAAACACAATTCACTTGAAATCGATTAAATCCATTCAGAAAGACCACACCATTTTAGTACAAATTATGTGCATTGCAAATCGGATTTCTGTGAAATTTTTGGCAGGTTTAAAATGCATCACACTGGAAGCTGGTCCTGCCCACAAACCTGGCCACACTCCCAGATGGAATCCCATTAATTGTGTCTACTTGTGAAGGTCGCTCTTAAAATGAACATATTTTTAAGCCCAAGGACACTAAATACATATTTTCAAACACTTTCAAACATCTTTTTCTATTTACTAAGAATCTGACTACTGAACACCAATTAAACTGGTAAATAGTTCTGTATAATTATTTTGAAGTCATTTGAAGTTATTTAAAATAAGATTACTCACAGGTGGTGGACCAGACTGAGATTAAATTGCTTATTTTTTATTATAGTCATATCTTTTGCTGTATTGATTTAACTGGACCAAGTCATCACTCTTAAATTTATGAAAGAATGCATCCCCCTGCAGTTTGTCAAAGTTATGGACAAAATAACTTTAAATAAAATGCTCCAGCCTTAACCTACCCTCAGAGCCCCCTACTCACTATCCTATGCCCTATCCATGTCAATCTAGACGCATCATCTGTCGTACCCTCCATGCCAGGCTATATCGTTCTACACATTTCCATGGCCCTTTATAGCCAAATGCCAAATTTGTGCCAACTCATGCTAACCCATGTTTGTCACTCACCATCCTTTGGCCTGACACTTTGCATGCCATAGACAGAGATCAGGATCCATACTGAGATTGAAATGAATTCAGTGCATCTCACTTTTTTTAATTCTTTAATAAAATTGTATTCGCTGTCCCACCACAAAGACTTTACCATCACTGTTGTATGTGTACTGTGCGTTTAAGAGAGTCCACTTTTAAGGGCTCCATATGTCATGTGTATTCAATGTTGTGACTCTGCCTAGCTGGTGTCTGCCACAGTTTTGTGAACTGTTTACTCAGAAATCAGTTGGTTTGCTATAAGGTCTGCTTTGTAACGTGCAATGCGTTTCACTGTTTTAAATAGATGAACCCCAGAGTTAATCCATCCTTGATGAAAGATTGATCATTTGACCATCATTATGAATATGTCAAGCACATGCTGCTGTCATCAAACAGTGAATTGACAGGCACTCCACTGTGATATTGGTAGGTTATAAAATCAGTCACATAAAACTAATGGTAATGCTTAGACTTCTGTCAAAAAAAAACACATGAACTAGCAAGTACTGGTTTGTTTTTAACATGCAGACAATTTTTGCTCAAATTTTTGTTAAAGTCAGGAGATGCAAATATCGTAGCTGCTGTGACAGCTTGGCTGCCTCAAAAAGCCTGACAGTGCCAGTCGGGTTATCTACTTCCTCACACATGCATCACTATTTTTAACAATACCAAAAAGCACTGCACCTCTCCCAAAGGATGCCTAACTTCTACCACAGCACATCTAATCTCTCTAATTATATTCCAACAATGTGTCTTTCACCAAAGGATTCAGTACCTCTCTGAGAAATCTTTACAAAGTTTAACCTTCTTCTAAAGAACACGTCATGTTTTGAACATGCCACAAGCAAAAATTGAATATGAGCGAGGCACATGTGCAGTCGCATCAATGAACCACAGAATAATCAGATGTTACTTCCTCTGCACAATAATGGTGGGGGCCAGATTTGGGTGGAATTCTGGATTTCTGCCTTGGTTGTATTACGACACAGGGCAAGACACCCCCCCCCCCCACCAAATTAATTTTAACCAGCAACACAGAAAAGATTTATCCCATTCAGTAATCTGTGAAAATTCAAAAGGTCCAGAACTATTTAAAGTAAAAATTAACAACTTTATTTCTTAAAATATAACAGAGAATAATTAACAAACAACTATTTACAACTCTTTCCTCTAACCTATCTTTTACTTTCTCTTCTGTAATGCTAATCCGATAAAACCCCCAATTAAGATTTACCAAAAATTCACATTTCAAAACCAGGTAGTTGTCAAATCTTCTCTTTGTATCTTCCTCTGTAGATTTGCTCTCCAGGTCAATATTATTTTCTCTGTGCAAACTCCTTCTCTAGACAGGTACTTGCCAGAGAGTTCTCACTAGCAACCTACATTTGTTGGTCTTTTGGCAGTTCTCCTCCCAACTGTTCAAATTTTCCCAGTCTTATACCCCCAAAGCATTGGATTGTGTCATTGGCTTTTAATATTGTCAATATACTCAATTCAAACTTGATTGGAGTTTGGTATTTTCCAAGGTATAATTTAAACTGATTGGTCTAATTTGAATTTCTTTTTCTCCAGACAACTAGGCACACTAACTGCTGGCCCAAAAGGTTGCATTGTATTTTGTTCAGAACATTTGGTGCTGTCAGGTACTTCTGCTAGCTTTTAACATTCTTAAAGGTACAGAATGCCCACATCTTTTTAACAGCCACTATTTTCTGTAAGATAAAGCATCTGTGTCAGTGCAGAAATTTAGACTATCATGGTGGAAAGAATGATTAATTGAACATTGAAAGGAGTCCTGAGACCTCCAGAATTCTGACTATATGGTGTCATGCTGCTTGAATGCAAATTGAAGGAGGTTTGATCAGATTGAACCATGATTATTCATTATATCGCGAGTCAATATAATATGGGACTATTTTACAGCAATGTAATACCATCGCAAATAAATTCTCTATAAACTTATACCTGAAAGTTTTTCATTTATCCAGATTTATCTTTAAAAATCCTCTTCATCTTGAGCAACATTAATATTGAAAAGGGTTGAACCTACTTTCTCTAAGTCATCTGTTTGCTTCCAGGGCAGTGAAAAATGCTATTATTTTGGATGGCTTTTTCTACAATTTTCTCAATGATGTGTCATCCCATTTGCATCTTAATAAATTCCTTCTTTTCACTCATTCCAGGTGAAAACCTCTGACAATTGGGCAGAAAGGATCTGGATGGGTGGAGCAGCACCTGACATCAGACTCTCACCGACTATAAGGAGGGCATTGCAGGGGAAGATTGTGACCTGTGGAGATGCTAAAGCATCCTTGTCCCGACAGCCAGATAGGTCACATTCTTCATTCCACTCATCTCTGATGTTAACCCCAACATAAGGGTCTTTCTTTGCACTTCTAAACATTGGCCATCATTCTTGTGCCTTGCAGATCCCCCCCCCAGGGGTTTTGTCCATGGCCTTGGAAGAGAAATAGCCTACCCCACCAGAAGGTATATCCTTGATAACTGAGGGATGAGGATCAGAGGCATTCAAGAGAGTATTGATAAAGCTGCCTGCGATAGGGTTAGGGACCCCCTTCCCACCCCACTATTCAGGTACTGACAACTCAGTGGAAATATCAGGTTTACAAAGTTTGGGAACACGTGCTGGGGAGTACTTACTGTCACAGCTCCACAACTGGCTGAGGAAGAAATAGCCTAGGCCGTTAGCATTTGGAGAATTACCTGAGACTTCAAGCAGAAAGGGGCCCTGTGGTGTTCAGATTAGAGTGGTACTGGAGAAGCACAGCAAGTGAGGCAGCATTCGAGGAGCAGGAAAAATTGACGCTTCGGGCAAAAGCCCTTCATCAGGAATTCCGGATGATTGATTAAGGGCTTTTGCTCGAAAGGTCAATTTTTCCTGCTCCTCGGATGCTGCCTGACCTGCTTTGCTTTTCCACCACCCCTCTAATCTTGACTCTAATCTTCAGCATCTGCAGTACCCATTTCGGCCCTGTGGTGTTGGCAATCAGGAATTTCATCCACGTACATAGAGAGGAACAGGAGCAATTTGTAGAAATCTGAGAGAGGCAACAGGCAGACTGCTATGCCCTGGGACCCAGCTGCTCCAAGCATGCAAACATCTGATTGGCACCATGCAGAGATTGGCAGCAGCCATGGAGAGCCAGGACCAGAACTCTTGCAGTCTGCTGAAAAGATACACACATACCTGCATTCTAGCAGCCCATTCCATTGGTCCTCAGGATCCGAAGCAAGGGACTGAGGAGATGGTGTACACACCAGGAAGCCTTGCTCACAAGGAAACAGGCAGGAAGAATCCAGTCACAAGAGCAACCACACACACCTCAGGACATTCCATAAGTGGCCGAGTCCTCCTTTTCTGCCCTGCCTTTCCTGTTCCAACACTTTCCATTGTGCTGGAATATAAACGTACTCACTAGGGAAGAGAATGCCTGCAATCTTACCTGGAGTGGGTGAGGTAAGTGCCTCAACTTGAGAGGGAGGGGGCAGCAAGACCCAATGAATGTGAGGCCCCTTCAAAGGAAACAACAGTACGCACAGGCCCATGCGTTATATAGGACTCGCCTTGTGCAGTCCCTAATTTCTGCTGCATGTGTCCCTGTCCCAGAGATCACTGTTTGCCTCAAATATACCAACATGTTTTAACACAGAAGCAAGGAAAAGAATAAGGGTAGGTTAAGATGAGGGGCAATAATGCTCGCATAATCCATAGTCCTAGACACATCTTCTTTATCCTCTTTCTGCATGCTGCAGTTGACTCTGAATACCTATCAATAATAAATCCTGCTTCAGTATGATGTCAGCTAGCATGTTGTTACAGTTACATTTGGCCTACTTAGTGGATCAAGCAAACTTTTTCACGCAAAAGATTGTGCATATATGGAATGAGCTCCCAGAGGAAGTGGTGAGGCTGGTACATTTAAAAGGCATCTGGATAGGTACATGAATAAGAAGGGTTTAGAGCAATATGGACCAAGTGCTGGCCAATGGGACTAGATTAATTAAGGACATCTGGTCGGCAGGGATGAGTTGGACCGAAGGGTCTGTTTCTATACTGTACATCTCAATGAATATATGACTCTATGTAATGTGAACATAGAAAATAGGAGCAGGAGTAGATCACTTTGAGCCTGCTTCACCAATCAGTTTGATCATGGTTGACCATCTAACTCAGTACACTGTTCCCACCAAAGGCCTTAATACTCAATGGTGTTACCATCACTGAATCCCCTATGATCAATATCCTTCAGGTTACCATTGACCAAAACTCAATTGTACTCACCACATCAACACACTGGCTACAAGAGCAGGTCAGAGGCTAGGAATACTGCTGTGGGTAACACATCTCCTGATTTTCCAAAGCCTGTCCACCCTCTACAAGGCCCAAGTTAGAAGTGTGATGGAATACTTCACAGTTGCCTGGATGGGTGCAGCCCTAACAACACTCAAGAAACTTGGCGCCATCCAGGACAAAGCAGCCTGCTTGATTAGCACCACATCCACAAACGTCCCCTCCCTCCACCATCAATGCTAGATAGCAACAGTACATTCTATATACAATATTCACTGCAGAAATCCACCAAAGATCCTTAGACAGCACCTTCTAAACCCATTACCACTTCCATGTAGAAGGACAGGGGCAACAGATATATGGGAATAACACTACCTGCACTTTCCCCTCCAAGCCACTCACCATCCTGACTTGGAAATATATCACCGTTCCTTCACTGTCCCCGGGTAAAAATCCTGGAATTCCTTCCCTAAGGACATTGGGGGTCTACCTGCAGTATATGGACTGTAGCGATTCAATAAGGCATCTTGCTACCACCTGCTTAAGAGCAACTAGGGATGGGCAATAAATGCTGGTCAGCCAGTGGTGTGCACATCATATGATTGAATAGAAAAGCTAGGTTAGTGATGGCGTTCCCTGACATGCTGCTGAAGTGGTTGTGTTCATTAGAACTTAAGAACTTCAGTGCTGGGGAATTATATGTGTGGAGCAGAAATGGTTCTCATTAGCATTATTGCTCATTCATATGTAGGTGATCTTTTATTAAAATCATAATTGTTTATGATACTATCTTAGAACTAGTAATAATAATCTGTGTTCTGTAAATAACCATAACGACCAGTGCCATTTGAGAACTAATTGGCAAAAACATGTATTGTATTGATGTTCAATTGTAGGTTGCTAATTTATTCTTGAACTTGTGAAACTTCTAAGCCTGCAAAACAAACGTTTGCCTCTGATCAGAATAATCAAATCCAACTCTGGGATGTAGGTTAGCACTTCAATGCAGTGCTGAGGGAGTTGAAATTCCCTCACTTCTCAGTGAAACTTTGAACTGAGGCTCTGTTTGCCAATTTTGGTCGAAATAAAAGATTGCATTGACTATTTGAAGAAGGTAAGGGAGTTTTCTTGAGGTCCTTGACAACATATTTCCTTCAACCAACATGATCCGAGACACATCAATCTCAAAAATTGCTAACATCAATCATTTGTCTTGTTTGTTGTCAGTGGGCTCTCTCTTTGTGCAATTTCCTTTTGCCATTTTTAGCTGTCACTCTGACTACATGTTGTAAGAAAGTGACTGGCTGAGAAGGTCTTTGGAACCTTTTGCAAACAGGACATTGTGATATCTAAATGCATATTTGTTAGGTTGTTCTTTCTTTATCAACATTGGTATTTTGTCCATATTTATTAATGATAGCGACGGAATCAGAAAGACTAAGTGAGGAGGTAAAACCCATTTCCTCCTGGTAGGTTGTAATTTAAAATCAAGAGGTACATTTTTCTCAGAGAAGCTGGAGGATAAAAATATGGACAATGTGCTTCAGTTGAACAGATCATTGGTCAGACTCCTTGCAGAGTGCAAAGCTCAGTTTCTGGCTCCAACCCTTTGGAAAGATATATTGATATTGGAGGGGGAACAGTGATGACTCATCAGAATGAATCTGAATTTAAAGGCCTACATCAATGCTTCCCAAATCATCTCCCACTGTGACCCCATTTTAAGCCTTGAAAGCCCCTCAGGAACAGCTGTCAGAATTGGGGGTTGTGACGGTGGGGAGTGGAGCTGCTTCAGAGTTCATGGCCCTCACTTGAGGTCTCAAACACCACATTGATAAACTCTGGATTAAGTTGTAAGGAAATATTGCATAATTATGATTTGCATTCTGTTGGATTCAGTGTGTGACCAATTCAATGTCTTTAAAATGATGAAGTATTTAAAAGAGTAGAAACAGTGAAATTATTTCCACTGGTTGGAAAATCCAGAACACATTGCTTAAAATTGGACCATACACTGACGAGTGGTGAAAAAAGAAGAAACTTTTCACTCAAAATGTCATGGAAACCTGGAATTCACTCCTCCAAAAAGGTTGTGGTTTCTGAGATAATTGAAATTTTGGGGCTGTGATTGATACATTTCTGGTAGGTAAGGATATTGAAAGATATGGAACAATGTGAGTGAATAAAGTTCAGACACAGATCAGCCATGATGCAATTGAATATTGGAGCAGGCTCAAAGGTTGAATGGCCTACTCCTGTTCTGATTTGTTTAAAGTCTTAAAACTACAGATGACCTGAAAAGCAACTGTGGGACTATAGTGTACTGTAACTGCACTCGCTATTTTAAATTCCCTCTTTGTTGTTTCAAACTGCCGTCATTCCAAACCCTACTTTGCAAACTCCATCTTTCATCCAATTTATTATTATATAGGGAACAAAATGCATCAAGATTTCTAAAATGCGAATTCAAACAGGCAATTAAAATGGCTTTTAATTTCATGTGATCTTTGGGATTTGAACTACTGATCGTACTGATTATCAAGTTACTAATTTAAAATAGGTATTCACAGCCATTGGGGGATTTCATACATTGATATATAAATAAGAATGAAGCAGTGTAACAGGAAAGTGGAATTTTGAGTCTCTCTCTCTCTCTCTCTCTCTCCATCTTTCATTCTGAATAAAAGGGTTTACGGAAATCCAGTTTGAGACGGATGGATGTGAATGGTGCTGATCTGCTTTTCATAGTACAGAGGAACCTCGATTAGCTGGCATTTGATTGTCTGAATATTGGATTATCTGGCAAGATCGTAAGGTCCCAAAGCTTGGCTAAACTATGTTATCTGACATTCAATTTTCCGGAATTCGATTAGCCAAACGAAATACTCCTCGCCCTTGTCCTTTGGATAGTCTGGATTTCTCTGTATTATAATGGTTTCTCCAATCGAAATTAGGTTGAGTAAACCTCAAAGATATTACATATTAAAACAGAGTGTTAGAATCAATATACATACCATCACTTAGTTGGAAAAAGGATGTTAAAGGTGTAAAAGTCACATGGTAGGACAGCTGTGTTTGCTTGGTCTGCTTAAAGGGACAGCTAGAAGCTGGGTTTAGTCCTAGGGAAAGCCATCACACCAACAGTATATTGATCAGAAAGTCAGTCTCTGAACATAGATTATATGTCTACAAGTCAGAAAGCAGCCAAGGTAATTGATAGCAATAACCTTGAAAACTGTTGATTTTAAATCAAAGGCTGAGATAATTATATTTCCAAATCAAGCTATTCAGACATGTTGTGACACATGAGCAGGTAGGTATCCTGGATCAAAGGTAGGGATACTACCACTGCACCACAAAAGCCCCTCAGCTGAGGGACACGATCTGTAAGAGAATATTACTTTCATGTGTAGCTAATACTTGTTAACAATGTGTGGGTGAAATGTCATATTACAGTCACAGGGTGCACATTACCTTGATTGTTTAACTCACAAATGCTCTCTGCTTAAAATTATTCAATTGGGATTCATATTCCACGGGTTTTAAAACACATACAAACACACTGTTGATAGGCAGTAAAGGGAGTACAAATGTTCTGTTCATAATAATAAGCTATTACTGGGCAAAAATTAAGTTGTACTATTTGGGAAGTGTTTTAAACTCACCTCTACTCTTAATAGCATAAGAACTAAGAGCAGGAGTAGGCAATCCAGCCCCTCAAGCCTGCTCCTGCATTTGATATGACCATGGCTGATCTCATCTTGGCCGTAACACCAATTTACTGCCCGTTGTCTATGACCCTTCAACATATTATTAATTAAAAATCTATCTATCTCCTCCTTAAATTTATTCAGTACTTCAATATCCAGCACTCTCTGGAGTAGTGAATTCCATAGATTCATGAGTCTTTGAGAGAAGTAATTTCTCCTCATTTCTGTTTTAAATCGGCTACTTAATAGAACATGGGCTCATGTTGAAATTGATTAATGGCACTAAGTTTGTAGCAGGTTTCAGGGGGTGACTGACTCTCTGCCCTAACTGATGAGAAAGCTCTCTGGTCACTAGCGAACTGACTGGCGAGATTCACAGTGAATTATACACCTCGACAGTACTGTCCAACCCCATCAGACGCTGGCAGACAGCAGATGCTGGTAGCTTCTGAGTCCTAGAGATAGTTGCTGGAGTCCCCAACTTTCAGAGGATCCAACAGCAAGAAAGATTTCCTGTGGTAAGGGTTGCTGGAGAGAAGGGGGTAAGTCTTCAGTGACCATATACTTATCCCCCATCCAAACCCTATTGGGCCCAGATTGGAGCAAATACAGTCTGTCCCCACATATCAGCTGACAGGTTACCCTGGTTTCAAAGTCAAGAAATCAGCTACATCTCTTGCCTGGCAAGAAGATAATTAGGGCAGAGGTGAGTTGAGGCCTTTATGTAGTAATGAATTGAACACTTAAGGGATTTATTTGGGGTTACCTTGGATGTTGTCACACAGCACAATTGCTGAGGTGGCAAGAACAGGGTGAGTATGTCTATAGGCCTCATTCCTGATGAAAGGCTTATGCCTGAAATATCGATTCTCCTGCTCCTCGGATGCTGCCTGACCTGCTTTTCCAGCACCACACTCTTCGATTCTGATCTCCAGTATCTGTAACCTTCACTTTCTCCTGAGTATGTCCATAGGGTCAACTTGCCTAATTATGGTCCTGCACTATCTTCTCTGTCACATCCTAGGTGGGATTATTTGCAACCCTAATGTTTGACAATGGATACTCAACCAACGTCATAAATCGGGGTTAGTTTTTAGAGACTGGAAACACAGAGAATGCTGGAGAAACTCAGCAGGCCTTGTAGCATCTGCAGAGAGAAAAGCAGTTAACGTTTTGAGTCTGGTCTGATTCTTCTTCAGAATTGTTTGTTTTAGATTTCCAGCATCCTCAGTATTTTGCTTTTATATTAATTTTAAAAGTGATGTTGGAACATCTAAGTTGACAGTGGAAATACTAACCTTAATCCACTTGATCACAACTCACTCACACGTCTACATTGTATGAATTTCTAATAAAACCAGTTACCAAATAAATCCATCCTACATCATCATGGAACGTTGCGTTTGGATTCAATCGAGCATTAAAGTTCTAATGTACTGTGTGATATTTTGTACACTTATTGACAGATTTTCCAATCTGTGGATGCCAATAATTACAAATAAGTCAAAGTAATATTCACAGAGGAAATAATTAGCATATGGAATGTCCTACCTGGAAGTGTAATGAAGGCAACTTCAATTAAGGCATTCAAAAGGGCATTGAATGATTATTTAGATTAGATTCCCTACAGTGCAGAAACAGGCCCTTTAGCCCAACACTGACCCTCTGAAGACTAACCCACCCAGACCCATCGCCCTCTGACTAATGCACCTACACTATGGGTAATTTAACATGTCCAATTCACCTGAACTGCACATCTTTGGACTGTGGGAGGAAATCCACACAGACACAGGGAGAATGTGCAAACTCCACACAGGCAGCCACCCAAGGCTGGAGTTGAACCTGGGAACTCAGTGCTGACCACTGAGCCACCATGCTGATAGAAATAGTGTGCAAACATATGGGGAAAATAGCGGAGATTGTTGCTAGGGAATGATGCTCATTTAAAGAGGCACGATGGGTTGAATAGCTTCCTTCTGTGCATTCCTGATGAAGAGCTTAAGCCTGAAAAATCAATTCTCCTGCTCCTTGGATACTGCCTGACCTGATGTGCTTTTCCAGCACAGCACTCTCAACTCCTTCATTATATTAATGAAAATTTTTCAGATTAGATCATTGTGATAAACATTTTGAGAATGTTAAATAGATTAATCCTCAGAATTTGACAAACTCGCCATTCATTTAATTTATGATTGTGGAATCTTGTTGTATTCTAATGGAGTCTTACATTGGTCAAAGTAATCTGTTTTAAGAGAGAGACATGATAAAGCATAATTTCTGTGCTCAGTTTTGCTCAAACAATGGATGATGTAGTGGCCTTGGAAATGGTCCAGAAGAGTGCTGTGAGAATAACGTAACTAATTTTGTTGCTCAGATAGACTTAACAAACTAGACTTAACAAAACATCTAATCATGAAGATTGATAGACCAGCTCGGTTTCCATGCCTGTCGTTTTCACATCTTTGTAATTAAAAAGCATTTAAATATTGATTCATTATTTCTGTACAAGTCCATGAAAGTCTAAGACATGTAAACCAGGAAATATGGGCAGCCCTACTTTGTGCAAAGGGGAGAAGTGGAAATGGATGCGTGCATGTTAAGGTCCCTGCACTGACATAATGAGTTCCAAATTGGCCCAATATTGGCGCCTTTGGCCTTATTTCTTTGAAGTGGGAGAACTGCAAAGAGCAAGAGACCTGATACTGAGATTTAGAAGATTTTAGATGATATCCTTGAATTATACATAATTTAACAATGTTTGCATTGCTTAAATTTCAATAGGAGGCAAAGTCACACCTTTTTTCCTAATTTTCCTAAAATCCGTGCTATGTCTGGGACTAACCTAACACCTAACTGCATTGCTTCCAACATGTAAGTTAGTTGATATGACAAGTAAATCTCATAAGTAGAGGCACAGACTCCTATGAGGAAGGCAGGGAGCCAGGGAACATGCTCTCTCTTTGAAAAATTACACATCAAAATATGCCGTTTCCTGCAATTTTGACTGATATTTTCTAAGTGATCCCACATTAGGTTTAAGAGCAGGGCTGCACCTCTCCCTGTGGACGCCAGTAATTTTAATGTACTGTACGTAGGAGTTCAGAAGAGTTTTTAACCACTCTGTTAACTTCTCAAGAGAGACCATTGCTGCACAATGTACAGACCTATTTATAATAAATACAACATTCCACTGAATAAGCTTCCACCGGATTTAATATCTAGTTGAAAACTTTCTCAAGGGAAGCAGGTCTGCACAGAGAATAGTTTTCAATATGTCTAATGATGTCATGTTGTCTGTTTTGGTAATTATTATTTCGAAGGTTTTGTTAGAAAAGCATCTAAAACATATTTGGTGAAAATTTGAGACATTAAAATGAACATTTGAGAAAAGATCAGAAAGTATGCAAACTTTCTGGAAGTTAGTTGACATACTATTTAATCAACATTAGAGAGATAATGGAAACTGAAAGAGCAATAAATAATATGGAATAACAATAGGGAAAATGAGTGAATCCGGCAGAATGGAAAATTGACTGATGCCGTGACTGTAATTTGTAGAATACTGAGCCAGAGTAAATATCATCACTACAAGTGGAAAACTGGCTTTGCTCCATTTCTACCATTGCGTTGTTCTTTAATAAGTTTGAAAGCTGTATGCTTCTTTTCTATGCTGGAAAGGGAATTTCTGCTGAAAATAAGCACATTTCCATATACCTTTTGGTTGTGATTATAATTCACACCAAAGACAACTGTGCTTCAACTAAATAAGAATATCACATCAAATGTTTCAGTTTTCAATCTTCCTACTTTATCTTGTGGAACAGTCTGCATTGTCATTATATTTAACTTTTCTTTAAAATGAAATTTGAGCACTATCTTCCTAATTATTGCATTCAACACAAAACAAATTAACATTTCTGGTAACACTATAAATTACATTTTGCCAGTTCAGCAACTTCAGAGGGATTATAGCCAGGAAAGTTCTTTTAAATAATCCTGACAGTGTGGAAACAGGCCATTTGGCCCATCGAGACTGCATCAACCCTCCAAAGAGCATCCCACCCACCCAATTCCTGTACGCTGAGAGCAATTTAGCATGACCAATTCACCTAACCTGCATGTCTTTAGACTGTGGGAGGATACCAGAGCAGCCCCAGGGAGAACATGCAAACTGCACACAGACAGTCACCCAAGGTTGGAATTGAATCTGGATCCCTGGTACTATATTGCAGCAGTGGTAACCATTGAGCCACCATTTTCTCTAATCCTGCTGTGGGGAAGTGTCAGAAAAAAAGTGAAAGTTTGTTGTTACTCTAATGTGCGCCACAAACACACACCTCTGTTTTTTGAAGATGAAGATGGTTGTTGCTCCAGGCTAGAAGCTGCTTCAAGGCAAAGGGAAAGTATTTGGTGTCATATTTTTAATTCATTCTCACCGGCAGTACAGACCCAGCAGAGGTGGTGGCACTGTGCTATACAGTCGGTGGGGGAGTTGCTTTGGGAGTCCTCAACATTAACTCTGGACCCTATGCAGTCTTGTGGCTTCAGGTTAAATGTGGGCAGGGAAACCTCCAGCTGATTACCACATAACATCCTCCCTTAGGTGACGAATCAATACTTTGCGATGTTGAACAACATTTGGAAGAAATACTGAGGGTGACAAGGGCAAGAAATGTACTCTGGGTGGGGGATTTCAATGTCCACCACCAAGAGTTGTTCAGCAGCAGCATTATTGATCGAGCTGGTTGGGTCCTAAAGGACATAGCTGCTAGATTGGGTCTGCCATAGGTGGTGAGGGAACCAACAAGAGGGAAAAACATACTTGACCTCATCCTTAACAATCTGCCAGCTTCAGATGTATCTGTCCATGACAGTATCAGTAAGAGCAACCACCGCACAATCCTTCTGGAGACAAAGTCCCCCCTTCACATTGAAAATAACCTCCATTATGTTGTGTAGCACTATCGCCGTGCCAAATGGGACAGACTTTGAACAGATCCCGTAACTCAAGATTGGGCATTCAGCTAGACACTTTGGGCCATCAACAACAGCAGAATTGTACTCCAGCACAATCTGTAACCTCATGGCCCGACATATCCCCACTCAAACATTAGCATCAAACCAGGGAATCAACCCTGATTTAATGGAGAGAGGAGGACGGCACACCAGAAGCAGCCCTGGCAACATTCCGGCAATAGCACTGAAGCCTTGTGCTCTGGAACTTGCCACTCACCCAGCCAAGCTCTTCCAGTACAGTTACAACATGTGCATTTACCCAATATTGTGGAAAATTGCCCAAGTATGGCCTGTGCATACAAAGCAGGACAAATCTAACCCAGTCAATTAATGCCCCACTAGTCTACTCTCGATCGTCAGTAAGGTGATGGAAGGTGTCATCAACAGTGTTATCCAGCTGCACCGGCTCAGCAATAACCTGCTCAGTGACAGCTGGGACCACTTAGCTCCTGACCTCATTATAGCCTTGGTTCAAACATGGACAATGGAGCTGAATTCCAGAGGGGAGGTGAGAGTGACAATGCTAGACGTCAAGGTTGCATTCAACCAAGTGTGGCAAAGCGGAAACCTATCAAAACTGGAATCAATGGGTATCAGGGAAAACTCTCCAGTGGTAATGTTATGCCTGACCATACAAAGATGGTCATGGTTATTGGAGATCAATCATCTCAGCTCCAGGACACATCTACAGGAGTTCCTAGGCCCAACCATCTTCAGCTGCTTCATCAGTGCCCTTCAGTCCATCATAAGGTCAGAAGTGGAGATGTTCACTGATGATTGCACAATGTTCAGCACCATTCATGACTCCTCAGACACTGAAACAGTTCTTGTCCAAATGCAACAAGGTCTGGACAATATCCAGTCTTGGGCTGTTATGTGGCAAGTAACATTCACATCACACAAATATCAGTCTATGACCATCACCAGCAAGAGACAATCTAACCACCACCCCTTGACATTCAATGGTGTTACCATCACAGAATCCCCCACTATCAACATCCTGCAAGTTACCATTGATCAGAAACTCAAATGGACTTACCACATAAATGCAATGAATACAAGAGCAGGTCAGAGGCTAAGAATGCTGTGGTAGGTAACTCACCTGCTGATTCTCCAAAGCCATCTACAAGGCACAAGTCAGGATTGTGATGAAATACACCCCACTTGCCTGGTTAAGGGCAGCCCCAACAACAATCTAGAAGCTTGACACCATCCAGGACAAAGCAGCCATTTGATTGGAACTACATCCACAAACATCAACTCCCTCCTCCATCGATGCTCAGTAGCAGCAGTGTGTACTGTCTACAAGATGTACTGTAGAAATTCACCAAAGATCCTCATACAGCACCTTCCAAACCCACGACCACTTCCAGCCAGAAAGACAAGGGCAGCAGATGTATGGGAACAATACCACCTTCAGGTTTCCCTCCAAGCCATTCACCATCCTGACTTGGAAATTTATCACTGTTCCTTCACTGTTGTTGGGTCAAAATCCTGGAATTCCCTCCCTAATGTTATTGTGGGTAACCCGGCAGCAGGAAGACAGCAGCAGTTCAAGAACACAGCTCACCACCACCTTCTCACGAGCACCTAGGGACAGGCAATAAATGCTGGCCAGCCAACAATGTCCAGATCCCACAAAATGAATAAATTAAAAAAAAACAATTCATGGCATCCATGGCTGGGCCGGCATTTATTACCCCTCCCTGAACTGAATCAGGCCACAGGCAAATGGGATTCGCTGTGCGCAAGGTCACAGGGAAGAAGGCCTGG
Source organism: Hemiscyllium ocellatum (assembly GCF_020745735.1). Taxonomy (NCBI): domain Eukaryota; kingdom Metazoa; phylum Chordata; class Chondrichthyes; order Orectolobiformes; family Hemiscylliidae; genus Hemiscyllium; species Hemiscyllium ocellatum. The sequence continues at coordinate 87,824,430 of NC_083408.1, forward strand.
GGAGTTGGCAGTGAGGGAAGGAGTGTGGCTTCTGCAGGACTTCAATTGAGGGTTCTCTCATGGGTAGATGAAAAACAGGTCGCGCAGTTTAACTGTATACCAATAGGTCTACACCCATGAGTTAATGTTGAAAAATGTGATGCTGGAGGCTTATGCCTGAAACATCAATTCTCCTGCTCCTTGGATGCTGCCTGACCTGCTGTGCTTTTCCAGCACCACACTCTCGACTCTGATCTCCAGCATTTGCAGTCCTCACTTTCTCCTAGCCAATGAATTAATGCCAGCTGTGTTAGGATGAGGCCCTTAACTGGCCAGTAAATGTGACAGAGATAACTCCACAGAGGCTGGTATCACATCACCTTTATTTACACGTGACACTGATTCAGCTCCCTCAGTGCTAGCTCTCAGAGTGGGCAGAATCTCTGACAATCCTGTTTATGATTTTTTCTCACACTCCTGTTCTTTTTTTCTTCCTTTTTCTTTCTTTTTTAGTATGTGCAGGTGTGAGACACAGTGAAAGACACAAAGTGTACAAACCTTTAATCTATTTTCACCACCAGGAAGAAAGGAAACACCCAAGTGGCCAGTGACAAGCAGTGCCCTTCTTAGAGGGCAATGCTGCGTGATCAAACAGTGAAGGGGAGACAATCCTGTTGATTTTATTTTATTAAACAATTACAAAAAAAGTTTACAAAAAATAGTTAACATTTACAGCTGTATGCAAGAGACAGAAATTTTACAAGGGAGAGGAGCAGCAAAACCAGGCCCCAAACCTTACCGTTCAACCAGTTTACAGGGAAATGAGGGCAAACCTCAAATCCCAGTTTCAAGCATGACAAGACAGCAACAATGACATTTGCACATAAAAAGACAATCCAATTACATAAAAAACAGTGCATACAATACAGACCCAGCAAGTACCCGTCCCTCCCACCTTCCGGCCACTCTAAGCCAGCCCGCCTCTATGCACCTTCCGGCTCTCGGTCCACCCCATGCATTCCTGTTGATATCTGTCAGCCAGTGCCCACTGATTGGACCAGATTAATAGCCCCAGTCAGGGAACTTGTATTCCAGGGTCCACCTTGCTGACCTAGTTACAATCAGTGCAGTGACAGGTGTGATGTCCAATCCAGGGCTTCTTCGTGAAGGAAAGCTACTTCATGGTCCTCTGCCTTTCTGCCTTGGCATGTACCTGATGGGTCTCCCCACCGTATTGCTTTCAGTCTTTCTCTTCCTATAGCCTTCCTCCAACTGGCTCACAGGCCTCATTCTATGGTCTTGTAGCTGCTCCTTTGCTTTTTAATGTGATGTGTTTTGACCTTCTGTCCAAAGTTCTGCTGTCCACAATAACCTAGATGCCTGCCTGCTCTGTCACCTTCCTTTTCTGTATACAATTAGACAAATGCAAGGAATAACAGGGACATCGGGACAGAACAAAATCAAGATACAAAATCATTGGGAATGGGACTGTCACATTCTGTTGCCATGCCTTCTATCAAAATGCTTCCATATCTTCCTTTCCTGAGATGTTAGAGGGAATGGAGATGTTACAAGCAAACGGTGGCAGATATTTGGAACTCTCTTCCACAGTTGGCAGCAGGTTTCATATCAGTTGTTAATAGATCATGTTTTGATAAACAGAGGCATTAAGAGATATGGGCCAAAAGCAGGTACATAGAGTTGGACCACAGATCAGCCATTGAAAGGTGGACCAGGCTGGAAGGGCTGAATAGCCTATTCCTGTTCCTATGTCCTGATCTGGGATGTACTGCCTTGCAGGGAGATGGAAGCAAATTCCATAGTATCTTTCAAAAAGGAATTGAATATGGACTTGAACAGGAAATATCTGTGTGATTGTGGGTCAGTTAGCAGTGAGCAGGCTGAATAGTTAGTTCTTTCAAAGAGCTGACACAGGCATAAGTGGCAAGATGACATTTTCATGTGATATTTTCTTTGATGATTTGGAGGTAGTGGAAACAAAAAAGATTTGAGTCACAAGTAAATATGTGGAGATGGAATTATCACATCAAGATAAACTGATTTAGGGTGCAAGGCACAGAAAGTGGGTCAGAGAAAGACTTCGAGACAGTGAAAGAGATTCATCAGAAAAAGAAAAAAAGTGCATCCAACAAAGACAAGTAATTATACGGCATGCACAATTACGGAAAGCAGACAGTTGTGAAAAAAAAACATGGAAAGAGTGAGAGTGGAGTTTCAGTGATAATAGACAATAGGTACAGGAGTAGGCCATTCTGCCCTTCGAGCCTGCACCACCATTCAATATGATCATGGCTGATCATCCTTAATCAGTATCCTGTTCCTGCCTTATCTCCATAACCCTTGATTCCACTATCCTTGAGAGCTCTATCCAACTCTTTCTTAAATGAATCTAGAGACTGGGCCTCCACTGCCCTCTGGGGCAGAGCATTCCACACAGCCACCACTCTCTGGGTGAAGAAGTTTCTCCTTATCTCTGTCCTAAATGGTCTACCCCGTATTTTTAAGCTGTGTCCTCTGGTTCGGCACTCACCCATCAGCAGAAACATGTTTCCTGCCTCCAGAGTGTCCAATCCTTTAATAATCTTATATGTCTCAATCAAATCCCCTCTCAGTCTTCTAAACTCAAGGGTATACAAGCCCAGTCGCTCCAGTCTTTCAGTGTAAGGTAGATTAGATTACTTAGTGTGGAAACAGGCCCTTCAGCCCAACAAGTCCACACCGACCCGCCGAAGCGCAACCCACCCATACCCCTACATTTACCCCTTACCTAACACTACAGGCAATTTAGCATGGCCAATTCACCTGACCCGCACATCTTTGGACTGTGGGAGGAAACCGGAGCACCCGGAGGAAACCCACGCAGACACGGGGAGAACGTGCAAACTCCACACAGTCAGTCGCCTGAGTCGGGAATTGAACCCGGGTCTCAGGCGCTGTGAGACAGCATTGCTAACCACTGTGCCACTGTGCCGCCCACTTAGTCCCGCCATTCCAGGAAATGACCTCGTGAACCTATGCTGCACTCCCTCAATAGCCAGAATATCTTTCCTCAGATTTGGAGACCAGACCTTTGTTCTTGTACACCGGACACAGTACTCCAGGTGTAGTCTCACCAGGGCTCTGTACAGCTGCAGAAGAACCTCTTCGCTTCTATACTCAATTCCTCTTGTTATGAAGGCCAGCATGCTATTAGCCTTCTTCACTACCTGCTGTACTTGCATGCTTATCTTCATTGACTGGTGTACAAGAACACCCAGATCTCTTTGTACTGCTCCTTAACCTAAATTGATTCCATTTAGGTAGTAATCTGCCTTCCTGTTCTTGCCACCAAAGTGGATAACCATACATTGGCCATAAGCTGGCCAATAATATAAAGGAAGATAGTAAAAGCTATTTTAGGTATGTGAAAAGCAAAAAAAAAATGGTGAAGACTAAAATTGAAGACAGAAACAGGGGAATATATTACGGGGAACAAAGAAATGGCAGAAAATTTAAATTGGTACTTCAGATGTGTTCACTGGGGAAGACACAAGCAATCTCCCTGAGGTAACAGTGGCTGAAGGACCTGAACTGAAGGGAATTTATATTTGCCAGGAATTGGTGTTGGAGAGACTGTTAGGTCTGAAGGTTGATAAGTCCCAGGGGCCTGATGGTTTACATCCCAGGGTACTGAAGGAGGTGGCTCGAGAAATCGTGGATGCGTTGGTGATTATTTTCCAGAGTTCGATAGATTTGGGATCAGTTCCTGCGGATTAGAGGGCGGCTAATGTTATACTACTTTTTAAGAAAGGTGGGAGAGAGAAAGCAGGAAATTATAGGCCAGTTAGTCTGACCTCAAATGCTGGAGTCTATAATAAAGGATGAAATTACTACACATCTGGATAGTAGTAACAGGATAGGTCAGAGTCAGCATGGATTTATGAAGGGGAAATCATGCTTGACTAATCTTCTGGAATCTTTTGAGGATGTAACTCTAAAGATGGACGAGGGAGATCCAGTAGATGTGGTGTACCTGGACTTTCAGAAAGCTTTTGATAAAGCCCCACATAGGAGGTTAGTGGGCAAACTTAGGGCGCTTGGTATTGGGGGCAAAGTACTAACTTGGATTGAAAGTTGGTTGGCTGATAGGAAACAAAGAGTAGTGATAAACGGCTCCATTTCGGAATGGCAGGCAGTGGCCAGTGGGGTACCGCAGGGATCAGTACTAGGACCGCAGCTTTTTACAATATATGTTAATGATATAGAAGATGATATTAGCAATAACATTAGCAAATTTGCTGATGATAATAAGCTGGGTGGCAGGGTGAAATGTGATGAGGATGTTAGGAGATTACAGGGTGACCTGGACAAGTTAGGTGAGTGGTCAGATGCATGGCAGATGCAGTTTAATGTGGATAAATGTATTGTTATTCACTTTGGTGGCAAGAACAGGAAGGCAGATTACTACCTAAATGGAATCAATTTAGGTAACGGGGCAGTACAGAGAGATCTGGATGTTCTTATACACCAGAGCTGAAAATGTGTTGCTGGAAAAGCGCAGCAGGTCAGGCAGCATCCAAAGAGCAGGAGAATCGGCGTTGTGGGCATGAGCCCTTCTTCAGGAACATTTCCTGAAGAAGGGCTCATGCCCAAAACGTCGATTCTCCTGCTCTTTGGATGCTGCCTGACCTGCTGCGCTTTTCCAGCAACACATTTTCAGCTCTGATCTCCAGCATCTGCAGTCCTCACTCTCTCCTCTTTGTTCTTGTACACCAGTCAATGAAGGTAAGCATGCAGGTGCAGCAGGTAATGAAGAAGGCTAATAGCATGCTGGTCTTCATAACAAGAGGGATTGAGTATAGAAGCAAAGAGGTTCTTCTGCAGCTGTACAGCGCCCTGGTGAGACCACACCTGGAGTACTGTGTGCAGGTATGGTCTCCAAATTTGAGGAAAGACATTCTGGCTATTGAGGGAGTGCAGCATAGGTTCACGAGGTCAACTTCTGGAATGGCGGGACAATCTTATGTTTAAAGATTGGAGCAACTGGGCTTGCGTGCCCTTGAGTTTAGAAGACTGAGAGGGGATCTGATTGAGACATATAAGATTATTAAAGGTTTGGACACTCTGGCGGCAGGAAACATGTTTCCGCTGATGGGTGAGTGCCGAACCAGAGGACACAGCTTAAAAATACGGGGTAGACCATTTAGGACAGAGATGAGGAGAAACTTCTTCACCCAGAGAGTGGTGGCTGTGTGGAATGCTCTTCCCCAGAGGGCAGTGGAGGCCCAGTCTCTGGATTCATTTAAGAAAGAGTTGGATCGAGCTCTCAAGGATAGTGAAATCAATCGTTATGGAGATAAGGCAGGAACAGGATACTGATTAAAGATGATCAGCCATGATCATATTGAATGGTGGTGCAAGCTCGAAGGGCAGAATGGCCTACTCCTGCACCTATTGTCTATTGTCTATTTATCCACATTAAACTGCATCTGCCATGCATCTCATCACTCACCTAACCTGTCCAGGTCACCCTGTAATCTCCTAACATCTTCCTCACATTTCACCCTACCACCCAGCTTAGTATCATCAGCAAATTTGCTTACGTTATTACTAATACCATCTTCTATATCATTAACATATATTGTAAAAAGATTAACATATATTGTAAAAAGGCAATGATGATCTGTCAGGATTGGGCCAACATCGAAGACCAGAGGGCTGCATTTTCCCATTGTTCAGTCAAAGTGTTTTCTTGTGTGAGATTCATTGCATCTGGTCCACTATGCCTTCTGCTCCTCACCTCATTAACTAGGTTGCTGGGTCTTATGGCCTTGTCTTGTGGAATCGCACAGCAAGTGACCTGGCAGTATCACCATGGCTCAGAGCTTCTAGTGTTCATGCTGCTAGTGCCATGTTTAAAGCACAGAAGCATAGTACTCCTGATGCCAGGAACTGTCCTTCACAGTGTTATACGTAAGCCTCTACATTCAAGACATGACCTAGAAAGGGTAGTTGCTCTCTGCACTAACAGAGATCAGTAGGGGCTGGTGGATGTGGTGGTGGAGAAGGATGCAGTGCTGTGTTCTGTTAGCTCATTAAAGAGTCCATGTTATCAGATTGAACCAACCTAGACAGGGAGAATGGCTTGTGTCAGTGCAGTGTTCCGGGTGAAACATAATGTACAGCAGAGCGGGAAGAAGAGTAATGATCTTCGGAGCTCCACAAGGGTGAGTGTGACCAGTTTCCCTCTGCTGTCTCACTCTAACACTTCCACCACTAACACTTCTCATCTAAACACATGGTCAGCAATTCTCACTATTCATGCATAATGTCCACTCAACAGCCCTCACCCACTTTGTCGTCCCAAAATACTAACCCTTCCTGTACTTCCTACTCACTCACTGGGGACAACTCACCACCTATCCTGCTGCTGCATCACCACTAATTGCTCTTCCATCCACTTCCATCATATTCAATCCTTTCCTTTGTCTCATTGCAGGAGAAATTGGGCCCAGCTCAGGACTGATATTTCCACAGCTCCTTGACTGACATAAGTGCAACTCCTAGTCTGGTTTCACTAGACCTGCAGGACTGACTGGAGCTCAATTCCCAGACTGCAAAGGCCTCAATCCCTGGACTCAACAGGACCAAGCACCTGGCTGACAACTAGGAGAAAGTAAGGACTGCAGATGCTGGAGATCAGAGTCGAAGAATGTGCTGCTAGAAAAGCACAGCCGATCAGGCAGCATCCGAGGAGCAGGAGGATCGACATTTTGAGCATAAGGGCTTATGCCCGAAACGTCGATCTTCCAGCTACGCAGATGCTGACTGACCGGCTGTGCTTTTCCAGCACTACACTCTTTGACTCTGACAAGAGGCAACCCCTGGACTGAAAACAACCAGTCCCTTGAATGAATGTGGCAGAACCCTCTGAATGACTGGAGTCCACCTTGATTCCGCTAAGGGGTCTACTCCTCTTTGACTTTCAGACATAGCCATTTGCTTGAATTACATTCACAGCATTTGCCACAGCATTGAGGGTGAGGGACCATATGGGTTAGGTGGGGTGGAGTTTGTAACTGGACATGACAGACCATTATTGTTCCTTTGGGGCATATCTTAGCATTGGGTTAATGAAGATCTATGGAGTGTCGTTGGGACACATGAGATGCCATTGTTTGGCATGGTGAATTGTGTAGGATGATGGAGATTGAGCACCTATGGAGAGAGATACAGAGTTCACATTTTGAGTCCAAAGATTTTTTTTCGTATTTATTCTTGAAGGCGTTTAGTTTGCTTTTGCTTTAGCATAATCAAAGATTAGTTTTAGCTTGAAAAAACCAAATATGGAATGCTTTCGGGCAGTTCAGAGAAGACACTGAGTCTGAAGTGAACATAGTTTCTCCCTGAGAAAGGAGGATAGGGCAGTTCAGGGATAGCAGTTACCTCAGTGCGAAAGCTTAGTTAGTGAAAGTTCGAAACCAGGAGTATTTGCTTAGAAACCTGTGGATAAATAAACAGCTGTTAATTAATATATCGAAGAAGGATCTGTTAAGCAAAGTTTTATTCTGCAATCTGACTTGTGCAGTGGTACCATCAGCTGGAATCATAACAAGTGCTATTAATGATTAATATATATTTGACTGAACAAGTCCCAGCTTTTTCAAACCCAAGCATGTTTTAGCGCCAAGTCTCTGGGTCAGATACTGTTATTGCAAAGTTTGTGAGGAGTAGGGCATCATGGACAGCAACCTCCAGACATTTGCATTTAACTGCTGACGTGTGGACACAGTCACAGTCTTCCTGACTGAAGAGTCTATTTGGTGAAAAGCATTCTAATTTTTGCCTTTTGTAGTATTTAACATATTTAAGTATAATTTCTTCAATAACGTATCTGATCATCTTGTCTAACTTCTGTTATAATTACCTCATGGGTGGTCTGCACTCACTTCAACTGATGCTACACATTAAAATAGCAAACTAAAGTTAAACTTTCACTTGAACTACTTGTGTTTGGAAAAGATAAACAGGCAACAAATGGAAGATGGAAGCTAACTCAATTACTTAAGAGTTGCTTTTCATGTTATATACAGAATTTTAACAAATCTAAACTCCAGTAAAACAATACAGTTATTTCAATGCTGTCTAACAGAGCAATTTTCATATGTAAATAGATAAATAGAGCATTTGATGTGTTTGCTTGTGCTCCTTATTTTAGTTAAAGGGTTTACTTTTAAGATACATCTCAGTGCTGTCAGAGGTATTGTGATTGTTCCATGGACTTTATACAAGCAATGAGCTAGGTAGGGTTGCCAAAAAAGTATTGTGTTCCCTCAAAATTCTGCCTTGAGGATGTTTATAGGGTTAAAGTTATTACCAGGTAGAAATTTATTTTCCAAGTTGCATTTCTGCAGGAAATTCATGATTTAAAATCAAACATTCCAGTCATTTGAAAAGAGAAGCAGATTTATTGGGGCGCGGTGGGTTTTGGGTGGGGGTGGGGGTGGGGAGGTGGAAGGTGGAAGAGGTTAGAATCAGCAGAAGGACAAAAGACAAGGAAATGGGGCTGAGGGTTGGGGGAGGGGATAGCAGAGTGGGTGCATTCTACTGAGATGTCTGAGGTGACTATGGTCCTTGCGGAGCCTAAGCATCTGGTTCATATTAGCTTGGATGAAAAGGTGACTTGTAAATATATGACTGAGCAAGCTCAGTTCTTAGAGAACTATACAGTGAAAAACTGAGACTTGCTGAGTGTCAGCTTTAAGCCTCCTGTTTTCTGAAAGAAAAGTCAGTTAATCGCAATAAATTTTCTCAAGAATTTTTATGAGCTGCTGCTTGCAAACGCAGAACCATACACATTATAAAAATGCTATTACATGCTTCTAAGATTTACTTTTAAATGTATAGTCTACCTTTGATGGAAAATTGCTCTCTGTAGGCTACCATGAAATGTTATAGTTATTGAAGTGCCTTTTTTTTGCTTTAGTTCATTTCTGTTGAGATCATTAAATGTCTGTGTCTTGGATTTTTTGTTACAGAGCCAAAAACAGAAAAAAAAAAGTTGCCGTAAAATTTACACATAGAAACGTCTTCTGTTTATTTTAAATGTACCCTTAAGGCTAAATTTAAAATGCCGTTATAAAACTACTGGTTAAACAAAAAATGATTTCATATCAAAAACATATCTTATCATATCCTTCTGAAAATTCTACATTGTTCCAACCGATTTATTGTCTATTTGTTGTGCTTCTATAATGGTGTGGGGAGAGAACGGAAGTTATATTTGTAAGAAACAGTGCATTATAAGGATGGAAAACTGTTCAAATGGGGAAAAATAAACAAACAGCCGTGCAGAGGAAATTGCTGTATGTACTTAGTACATATGTATGTATATTTAAAAAAAACAGGAACATTATTAATTTGAAGCAGGTCAGTCAGAAGCTGAAAGACAAAGACAGTCTCACTCAGAGTGGCACAAGGATGAGTGCTATGGTGCATGGAAAAAAAGCATCTCTGCAGAGTAGTGTTGGCCTCAATCAGTTAGCCATAAAAGTTATCTTCAGGTTAGGCGATGGGGTTTTATATATTACATGAGGCTCCTGCCATACTGAACTTGGTAAAGTTACTGCAGATGGTAATACCAGATGTGGAAAAATTCATAGATGTCACCTGAATGAAAAAGAATATCATGAATATTATTTGAGGGAAGATTGGGTGCAATCTTGGTGAGTTGTTGAGTGTCTTGCCTGTCATGTGGAGAACTGGTGAAGGAATCATGCTGCCTGTTTAGAGACAGGCCCATAAAACCACAAGCCAATCAGGCAGTGGTGAAGCCACCCCGTGGGTATTCCTCTGAATTCAAGACTTAGGCAGCTGGAGTGTTGGCAGAAAAGGGGTAGATGACTCCTCATTCTGAGAGCTGCCTGTTGTCAGGGGCCAGCAGCTCCTGTGCTCAGCAGATGTGGCCATGCAGGAGGACACTAAGCTAATTCCCAGGTAAGTAGCATGTTCTTTCACTGCGTGGGGGTCAGGAAATTGTAAGAGGGTCAGTAGGAAGGGCAGAGGTGTTGGTGTCTCTCAGCATCCCTCCCTCCCCATTCATATATCTAATCCCTCAATCAGATCTGTTTGAGCAACCAAGCCAACCTCAGAGATAACAAGCCAGCTACAGTTGTGAGCAGTGACACGTGTTACATGATGACAAAGCCAGTCTGCCTGCAACTACACCGCTCATTGACAACGGGCTGGCAAGGTCGACCTTTGGCCTTCATGACCAGCACTTAATTGAGGTGGAGATGGGAAGGCAGTGGGGTTCAGGTCACCACCACCCCATCTCAGTAAATGCCCTTCCTGCTTTCAAACTCATGACCCGAGAGAGAGGAACTTTCTGGCCATTGGTGAAAGTTTGTGCCTTCCTCCAAGGCAGTTTGGTGACAGGGGCACACCTAAACAAGTGGGAGGTTTTGGATAAGGACCCTGCCATCTCCCTGTAGGTGGCATTCCCACCCCATCGTCAAGTCCCGCCCTAACGGCATAATGGGTTAATATATTGATGGGGTTCAAGAAGGCAGCTATCGCCCAAAGACAACAAGGGATAGGCAATACACGCTGGCCAGCCAGTGACACCCACACCCCAGAAGAGAATCAGAAATACTGAAGACCCTGATTAGATAATTTGTGTACACTAAAGACCATCATCCTATCCACAATTCATACTCAGCTAATAGTGACCAGGGGCTTGCCATTCAGGCAAACCTGTGTGGGGTTACCTGTGGATCCCTGAGGGCTGATCAATTGAGGGAATGGGAGGAATTGGGGGATGCCCACTGGGACCCACTCCCTTGCCCCTTCCTACGAGAGCCAACATCCCATCATCACTCAACTCTGGCCTGGGATCCATCAGTATGATTGGCTTCAGACACTGTCTCCCTGGTGATAATATCATTCAATCAACCTGCCAAGATCTGATTTCCCGACATCACGTCTTCCGATGGGTAGGAATTAACCTTCGGTGTGCTTGATCCTGGCAGTCGTTAACTTACAGCTGCCTTGTCAAGTGCCTGAGTGGAAAAAGATGATAAGGCCCTTCCTTAAAAGAGATGATATGAGGCTTTTGTTAGTTTTCCAGTCAAAAGCTGTGACCACGGTCACTTCTGTTAACTTTTATTTCATTCTGATTTGCTGATAGTCCAATTTTTCGAAGGATTTCCTTTGTTAAGTGTTTCTGTCATTACAATGTATATCGCTGTTGGACCATCAACCCCACATTCCACTCCCAATCCTACAGAGAGAAAACTGTGGATAATGTGGGGATTTAGCAAGCCAACAGATAATTGGATAAACAGGTAGTGTTTCTTTGTTCACGATAGATTTAAATCTGACAATATCTGTGCGCTAATTGATTGTGAAAGATGCTAGACAGTGATCTCTGTTACTACATTGGCTGAGGACTAATTCAAACTTGACTTTGACAGTGAAACAGTGACTCTCAGCATCCAAATTCATCCATTAAAAAATGACCACTTGTCAGGAATGTAGCTGGTAGCCACATAACAATGTAACTTAGTGTGACTCACTGTCAAAAGTGCAGGAGCTGAAAGCATTGAGGAGAAAATGTCTGACTAGATTTTCTTCCTTTGGACTAAGTGTTCTTTTTATCACAATCCACACATTTTACTTAACTCTAGTCTTTTTGGCATCTCCTTCCATCTCTTTCTTCAAGACAGTTTGCAACATTCTCTTGGATTACTTATCTCTCAAATAAAGACTCCAGATGAGAGAGATTAGTGAGGTACTTGGATGAAGCATTATGCTGCTGCTAACTGGCTAATTTAGCTAATAGCTCCCATCTGAAACCCATTACAGTTACTAAGGGCTGGATTTTGGTTACTGAGGCAGGTAGCTTGCCTTGGTCTTTAGGCCTTATATCTATCACTTGTGATCCTTACTTCCCCATCAAATGTCAAGGTTCCTTCTACCTTGCAAGCCAACTCATGTCCCACACATACCTTTCCATTAAACTCTGCGTGCCAGGTAATGTCTCTGGAGCAAAGTAAAAGCACACCTTCACAAGCCTTTTGACAAAAATCTGTTTTTCCTACACCCCTTATTGTGCATTAATGGCTGTCAACCTAGACTAATAAAAGTGTTTGCTCAGCAGGGGTTCTATTTTGACAATTGAATTGAATACAGTAAATGGTTCATTAGTTATGTACATAATGCAAGATGCAAATAGGGATAGAAGGGCTTGAGTTGGTATTGAGAGGATAAGGCCCATGGGGTGTTGTTCGGAAGAATCAACTGGCACTGTAGGTGAATACAGCACATGGATAGGTCAGGAGAGCAAGATAAGAACGTTTGACCTCACCTTCCGAAACATTTTCAAATCTAGATTCTGATTCAGGAGTCATCTGAGAGGACCATGAACCATGGGTCCTTGAGAGGCTTCTCTGCAGATTGGAGATGCCTATTGTATTGGCCATATTGAAAATTGGATCTTATCCATACCAACAAAAATTCAAGGGTGTCGCGAATGAGGACGTAATTCCTAAAATCAGAGACTGCCCACACGGCACCGGAACTCCACAAAATTCCAGGCCTGAATGTGCCTTTCAGACAGAAGGAAAACTTTACCTGCTGTTGTCTGCATCCTGTTGGTAGAGTTACACTAGCTCAAATAAAAAAAAGGGAATAACGTTTCAAAGGTTGAATTTAGATAAAAGGAGATGTTTTTAAGAGCACGATTTAGTTGTACATAAAAAAAGATACATTTGCATACTTTAAAATAGTAGTCTGTTCACAATTACGTTTATTCTCCATTAAAAATATATGATTTCCCTTTGAAACCACAATTGGGTGCTGAGGTTTAAATGTGCAACATTACAGACTTCATTTATTTTGTCTGCAATGACGTCAAATGTCCTCAGAGGGGGAGGTTTTCAGGTTTCCAAGTGCAGTGTTACAACTTGGATTTCTGCAGCACACAGCTAACATAAATTGGCAAAGGATTGTGTTTGTAAGTAAACTACCGAGTTCCACTTTAAAAATAAATTGATGTTGACTCCAATCACTGCAGCACAGTCTAATGACCTCCGGATGGTCTGGATTGTGAGCTGCACAGAATAAAAAGTGGTTAAATTAACTTCAATTAAGCTTAAATTTGACAAATACAGTTCCCTCTTTAGTTATCAGAATGGTCTGAAACTTGGGTACATTTTAACCTCTAATTTTGCTATAAAAGCCCTGTTAGTTCTCAGTTCTGGAACTTGTCAACTTGCCTGAACAATTGGCTGTTAAAACAACATTTCTTTCCACTGAAGGTTTAGGTTTTCATCCTGTCTTTCGAAATATCTGTCATTAAATTGTTTATCAAGATCTCTCTGGATTTTTATTGTCCTTCAGTGATGGTACCTATTTTCATGGCACCAAGGGTCTGTTTCCGTGCTGTACAAATCTATGACTCTATGACTCTATGTCTAGAACATATCCTGAAATCCAGCTGTGAGGAAGAATCTTCTCATTAACTGGGTGGCTGAGTGCAGGAATCTATCACCATAATTAACTGTCTCTAAATCCAGCTCCCCAGGTGGAGTTTCTATTCACCCTACAAATGCAGTACAAACTCTCCTGCTGGGATGTACCTTGCTTAGTTAGGCCGACAGAGCTTAGATACAGACCAAGGCTTACAGCCTTATGAATGGGCCCAAATGCTGGTCAATCATCAGTTTGTCACAAAAGAATGACTTAGTTGTAAACGACTCTTGCCTAATGTGGAAGACATATGTACCTTTCAGATCTTTTTAATCTCCCCTTCCAATAAGGAGAATTGTTACTTTTTGGTTGTTAGCCAACAGAGAACTGTGGGTCTAAGATGTGATTGATTGGAGAGGAAGTATCAGGCTGTCCACATGAGTGGCACTGATGAGTTGTAGAACTCCAGCAGTTATGGGCACATTGCTACTGTTCATCTTGACCACTGCCAGGCACATCTGATGTCCCAAAGAGGGGGTTTCATCCAGTATCTTAAAGGGCTTGTTTTAATGGATGAATGTACAGTTCAGAAGAAGGCTGCAGCTTCAGTTTGTTTGCAAGTTGAATTGCAGGTGCAAGTAGAACATGACGCATATTATTTGCTTTTGACTCTGTCCCATTGACAGTCCCACAAACCTGGCATCAAGTTACATGGTGACTATTGTTGCTTCCTGAGCCTGAATAATTTGTCCTTAATATTCAATCTGGCCAATTGGCCTATGATTTAAAGATAAGACAGATAAGGAATTTGATGTTAATGGTCTGAAATTTGCCAGCAATACATGACCATGACACAGCAAATGCAGAGCAAAGATTGCAGCAAGACTTTCATTCCTTTTAAACTGCCTGCATTGTCACTTTGAACCCTATGCTAATACACTGCTGTTGGTAAGCTTGAGATAAGGTTGCAGTCACTATCATAGGATGAATCAGTATCACGTCAAAGCCTGACTTATTCCATTCACTGAAAAGAAGGCAAGTCTGTGGAATGTAGATTAATCTCATGGATCACCCAGCACAGAAGAAGACCATTGTGGACAGATCCTCTTCAGGTGACGGAGATACTGAAGATAATGTCTGTATTGTCTAGCCTGGGAGGACTACTACCCTGACTATAGTGAAAGAGTGGGGATGAATCTCTACAGACCCAAGTTCCCACAGCCATCAATCTCAATGTAGTTAGTAACAGTGTGAAATGTTAATCTTAGACTCTTCAAAGATTCATTTCATGTTCTGGGCAAGATCTTGAGGCACTATTTTAATCAGTGGTGTTGTTGATACGAGGAGGATAGTCTCAGGCTACAGTCTGATATTCACCAGCTGTTAAATTAGGCAAAGCAACAGCAAACAGAGTTTAAACCGATGAGTATAAGATAATGCGTTTGGGAGGTCCAATAAGGGACAGAAATAAACAATGAATTGTAGGTTCCGAGAGAGTACTGAGGAACAAAGAGACATTGGTATACAAGTCCATAGTACCATGAAAGTGTCAGCACAGGTAGACAGGATGGGGAGGAAGCAGAGGGGATGCTTGCCTTCATTAGTAAGGGTGTAGAATATAGGAGCAAGGGAGTCTTACTACAACTTTATAAAACATTGGTTAGGCCACAGTTGGCACACTGTACACAGTTCTTGTCACCACCAATCACTATCGGAAGGATGTGATTGCATTGGAGAGGAGACTCACCAGGATGTGACATCATGTTGAGGTTGTACAGGATGTTGGTGAGACCTCTTCTGGAGTGGTGTGTGCAGGTCTGATCACCCTACTATATTAATAAATTGGAAAGGGTTCATAAAAATTTTGCCAGGACATTATCACAAATGGAGAGTTGAGTTATAAAAATAGGCTGGATAAGGCTTGGACTTTTTCTCTGGAGTGTGGGAAATTGAGAGGGTGTCCTTTATAGAGGTTAATAAAATCCTGAGCAGCATAGAAAGGTGAATAGCAAGGTTCTTTTCCCAAAGGTAGAGGTGTTCAAAACAAGGGGGCACTTTTAAGTTGAGAGGAGAAAATTTTAAAAAGGACATGAGGGGCAACCTTGTTATGCAGAGTGGTCCATGTGTGGAATGAACTGTCAGATGAAGTGGTGGATGCAGGTCCAGTTACAACATTTACAAGACATTTGGATAAGTAAGTGACTAGGAAACATTTGGAGGGATATTGGTCAAATGCAGACAAGTGGGACTAGTTCAATTTGGGAACACGATTGGTGGGGACTAGTTGAATTGAAGGGTCTGTTTCCATGTTGTATTACTCTTTGTCTCTATGACACTGTTGCTTAGGCTGAAAAGTCTCAGTTACGAGAAGAGACTGGATAGACTGGGTTTGTTTTCCTTAGAGCTGAGGAGGCTGAGGGGGGATTTGATTGAGATGCACAAAATTATGAGAAGCATCGATAAGGTAGATCATGACAATCTTTTCCACGTAGCAGGCGTGTTGGCGACATTTAAAAGGCATCTGAATGATTACATGAATTGGGAGGGAACAGAGGGATACGGACCAAATAAGGGCAGAAAGTTCATTTTTTTAGTTTAGTTAGGGTATGATGATCAGCACAGATTTGGAGGGCCACAGGGCCTGTTCCTATGCTGTAGTTCTCATTTGTTCTGTTGTTAAGAACAGATTCTGTGGAAAAATTGCCACCAATTTTTATATCATTCACAAAAGATGGCAAACATATCTATGAACAGACAGCATAAGTTTAAGGTGAGGACCAAAAGGTTTAGACAATGTCTGAGAAAAAAAATCACCTAGAAGGTGGTATAACTGTGGAATGTGCTGCCTGTGGGGATGGTGGAGGCAGGTCCTCCTGCAATATTTAAGCATCTGGATGGGCACTTATATGCCAGGGCATAGTAAGCTATGGACCAAGTACCGGTAAATGGGATTATATTGTTTGATGTTTGTTAGCCTGCATCGACATGGTGGGCTGAAGTACCTGTTTCTATTCTGTCTGGTGTATGCTTTATGTTCAATTTCTATTTCTATGACTCTGTGACTTTTAAATGCTTTCTTATTTTGGGTGATTCAAAGTTCAGTGCAAGTTGAGTATTGTGTTGTTTCTCCGCCGCAGCAACAGTCTTCTGTATAGATTTCTGACTTGCAATAAATTCATTTTTTTTAACTGAACACTAACTAATTGATTTGTCAGCATACTATCTTCATAAAAACATGGGAACATAATGGTTAGTGAGGCTTACATCAGTGGTAGGGAAATTATTGGAGAAAATTCTTAGGGACAGGATTTATTTGCATTTGGAAAATAATGGACTTGTTAGAAGTAGTCAGCATGGGCAGGTGTGGAAGAGATCTTGTCTCACAAATTTGGTGGAGTTTTTTAAGGAAGTGACAAAGCTGATTGATAAGGGTAAGGCAGGAGATGTTGCCTACATGGACATTGGACAAGTTCCCTGATAGTGGGCTGGTCCAGAAGATGAAATCACTTGGGATCCATGGTGAGTGGATAAGTTGGATACAAAGTTAGTTTGGTCACAGAAGACAGAGGGTAATTGTGGACAAGTGTTTTTCTGACTGGATATCTGTGACAAGTGGTGTTCTGCAGGGATCAGTGCTGGAGGTGGTCTGATTGGTAAATTTTTGCAGTCGACACAAAAATTGATAGAGATGTGCTCAGTGAGAAAAGTTGTCAAAGTATACAGCAAGATATATATCAATTGGAAAGTTGGGTGGATAAATGGCAGATGGAGTTTAATCCAGACAAGAAAGAGTAGATGTATTTTGGGAGATCAAATGCAAGAGGAAAGTATACAGGAAATGGCTGGACCTTTAGGAGCATTGATATATAGAGGGACCTTGCAGTGGAAATCCACAGCTCTCTGAAAAAGGCAACACAAGTGAATAAGATGATAAAGAAGGTTTGACTTCATTGGTCAGGGCACATAAATGTTGGCAAGTCATGTGACAACTGTATAAAATTTTAGTCAGGCCACATTTGGAATATTGTGCGCAGTTTGAGTCCCCGCACTATGAGAAGGATGTGGAGGCGTTTACCAGGAAGTTGAGATTAGATTAGATCCCTACAGAGTGGAAACAAGCGTTTCGGCCCAACCAGTCCACACCGACCCTCTGAAGAGTAACCCACCCAGACCCATTTCCCTGTGACTGATGCACCTAACACTGGGCAATTTAGCATGGCCAACATCTTTGGAGTGTGGGAGGAAACCAGAGCAAACTCATGCAGACACAGGGAGAATGTGCAAACTCCACACAGACTGTTACCTGAGGCTGGAATTGAACCTGGGACCCTGGTGCTCTGAGGCAGCAGTGCTAACCAGTGAGCCACTGTGCCACCAAGTCTGGATTGGAAAGTATCAGCTATAAAGAGACATTGGGCAAACTTGGCTTATTTTTGCTGGAGAATCATAGGCTGAGGGGTGACCTGATAGAAATATATAAAAGTATGAGAGGCAGGGATAATGTGGATAGTCGGAGTCTTTTTCCCAGGATGGAAATGTGAAATACTGGGGGGGGGGGGGGGTTCAGGTGTAAGGTGAGAGGGGGAAATATTAAAGGAAATGTGCAAGGCAAGTTTTTAATTCTGCTGGGGAGGTGGTAGAAACAGATACAAAGTAATGTTTAAGAATCCTTTAGATGGATGCAGAGCCAGGCAGCTCATCAAGGTCGTCAACAGTGAGCGATCAAGGGACTGGATATTTTGCTGTTTGAACCCGTGCTCCATCATTGGTACACCAGCAGCGTTTCCCAGAAACCTACCTAGAAACACATGCATTTCCTTCAAACAAATGACCATGTCTCAAAGTCTAAGGGGAGTAGTACTTTGTTGAGGCAAGGGGGTAGGAGTTGTCATCAGTCAGGGGGTATTGGCGCAGTCGGTCAAAGGCAATGTCCAATCTCAGTGCAGGGGCTTGAACAGGTTACTTGGAGCTTGGACAGGTCAGAAACAGGAGATCCATATCTGTACAGTCATAGAGTCATAGAGTTTTTATAGCATGGAAAGAGACCCTTTGGCCCATCATGTCTACACTAAACATTGAACATCCATCCATTCCAATCCCATTTACCAGCACTTGGCACTTAGCTTTATATGCTATAGCATTTCAGTGAAAAAGACAGGTTGCTACAACAAACAGCATTGGTTTCATGATCACCATTTTTAAATTCCAGATTTATTAATGAATTCAAATTTCACCATTTACTGTGATGGGATGTCAACCCACACTGTTACAGCAATAGTCAGAGATGAAATAACTGATGGATCCTCCAGTGAGGCATTGTGGGTGGTGCTCAGAAAGAAGTAGAGGATGGTGATGTTATTGGGGTTGTATTATAGGCCCCTAAATAGTCAACGGAAATTAGAGGAACAAGTATGCAGGGAGTTTGGGGAGACTTGCGGGAGCAATAGCATTGTCATTCATAGGGGATTTTAATTTTCCTAACATAGCCTGGGACTGCCAGACCAATAAGGGCATGGATAAGGTGGAATTTGTTAAGTGTGTTGAGGGAAGTTTCTTCAAGCAAAATATAGAGGATTCTACTCAGGAAGGGGCAAAACATGAGCTACTCTTGGGAAACAGGGCAGGACAGGTGACTGAGGTGATGGTGAGTGAGCACTTTGGGACCATTGACCATAGTTCTATTAATTTTAAAATAGTTATGGAGAGAGACAAAACTGGCCCATAGGCTCAAGCTCTAGAACATAGATCATAGAACCTTACAACGCAGTACAGGCCCTTCAGACCTCAATATTACAACAAGCTGCGGAACCAATCAGAAGCCTATCTATCCTACAATGTTCCAGTTTCATCCATATGTTTATTGAATGACCATTTCAATGCCCTTAAAGTTGGCAAGTCTACTACTGTTGCAGTCAGGGCATTCCACACCCCTACTACTCTCTGAGTAAAGAAACTACTTCTGACATCTATCTTATATCTATCATCCCTCAATTTTAGCTATGTCCCCTCATGCTAGCCATCACCATCTGAGGAAAAAGGCTCTCACTGTCCACCCTAGCTAACCTTCTAATTATCTCATATGTCTCAATTTAGTCACCTCTCAACCTTCTTCTCTCTAACAATGACAACCTCAAGTCCCTCAGCCTTTCTAAATTGGGGCAAGGCAAATTTTGATGGAATTAGACAGGAGCTTGATTTGAATAGTTTGTTTGCAGGCAGAGGGACCTCTGGCAAGTGCGAGGTCTTTAAAAGTGAGATAGCTAGAGTTCAAGGTCTATATATTCCGATAAGAGTGAAAGGCAAGGTTGGCAGGAATAGGGAACCCTGGATGACAGGAGGTATTGAGGGTTTGACCAGAAAAAAGGAGGCATGGTTCTGATACAGCAGCTCGGATCAAGGGAATCCCTGGAGATATACAGTGAATGTAGAGGTTTATTGAAGAAGAAAATCAGGAGGGCGAAATGGGGGCATGAAATAGCCTTGGCTGAGAAGGTTAGGGTGAATCCAAAGAGGGTCTTAAAGTATATTAAAGGAAAAAAAACTATAGAGAGAATAGGGTCCCTCAAGGACCATAGTGGACTTGTACGTGTCGAACTGCAGGACATGGGCGAGCTTCTCAATGAATATTTCTCCTTGTGTTTACCATGGATGAAGACATGAAGACTTGGGAACTTGGGGAAGTTAGTGGGACTTATCTTGGGGACAGTCCACATCACAGTAGAGGAAGTGTTGGATGTTTTAGAATGTACAAAGGTGGATAAATCTTCTGGCCCTGACCAGATATATCCAAGAACACTGCAAGAGGCTTGAGAAGAAATTTCAGGGGCCCTGGGTGATATTTTTGCATCATCATTAGCCACAAATGATGTCCTGGAACACTGGAGGTTAGCGAATGTTGTGCCATTATGCAAGAAGGGCTGCAAAGAAAAACCTGGGAACTATAGACCGGTAAGATTAATATCTTTGGTGGATAAGTTAATTGAGGAGATTCTGAGAGATAAGATGTACATGCATTTGGAAAGAAAGGGCTTGATTAAGTCTAATTGGCATGGCTTTGAGAGTGGGAGATAGTGCCTCACAAATTTGTTAGAGTTCTTTGACGAAGAGACCAAGAAGGTTGACGAGGACAGGGCAGTAGACATAGTCTAAATGGATTTCAATAAGGCTTTTGATAAGGTTCCACATGGTAGGCTGCTGTGGAATGGTAGATCGCATAGAATCCAGGGTGAGCTGGCAAATTGGATACACAGTTGGTTTGATGGTAGGAAGCAGAGGGTAATAGCAGAAGGATGCTTGTCGGACTGGAGGCCTGTGACTAGTGGAGTGCCTCAGGGGTCGATGCTGGGTCCATTAGTATTTGTTATCTAGATCAATGATTTGGATGAGAATGTACAAGGCATGTACAATAAGTGTACAATCTATTGACAAGCTGGTAAAGTGGGCCAAGAGATGGCAAATGGAGTTTAATATGAGGTGAGGTCTTGCATTTTAGAAAGTCAAATCGAGTTTCAGGCTGAATAGAAGTGCCTGAAGGAATGTAATGGAACAGAGCAATTGCGGAATTCAGATTCACAGTTCTCTGACAGTAGAGTCACAGATAGGCAGGGCAGGAAGACGGCTTTTGGCACACAGGTCTTCATCAATCAGTGCACTGAGTAGCGAAGTTGGGAAGTTATATTGCAGTTATACGGGGTGTTGGTGAGGCCTCAGTTGGAGTATTGTGTTCAGATTTGGTCACCTTGCTATAGGAAGGATGTTATTAAACTAGAAAGAGCGCAGACAAAATTTTCATGGATGTTGCCAGGACTCAGTGGTCTGAGTTATAGGGAGAGGTTGGACAAGCTAAGACTACTTTCTTTAGAGCATAGGAGACTGAGGGGAGATTTATAGAAGTGTCTAAGATAATGAGAGGAATGGATAGGGTGAATGCACTTAATCTTTTTCCCAGGATTGGGGAATTGAGGACTAGAGGGCATCAGTTTAAGGTTCGAAGGGAAAGAGGGACAGCATTTTTGCACAGAGGGTAGTAGGCATGTGAAATGTGCCGCCTGCAGAAGTTGAGGCAGGTACATTAACATACTTAAAAGGTGACAGTGAGGACTGCAGATGCTGGAGATCAGAGTCAAGAATGTGGTGCTGGAAAAGCGCAGCAGGTCAGGCAGCATCCGAGGAACAGGAGAATCGATGTTTTGGGCATAAGCTGTTCATCAGAAATTACGGGCTTATGCCCAAAACGTCGATTCTTCTGCTCTTCAGATGCTGCCTGACCTGTTGTGCTTTTCCAGGAGCACATTCTCGACAATATTTAAAAGATATTTGGACAAATACATGGATTGGAAAGGATTAGAAGGATATGGGCCAAGTGGAGTTAGGGTGGATGGACATTTTGATCAGCATGGACCAATTTGGGCTAAAAGGCTTGTTTCCGTGCTGTAGGACTCTATTACTCTAATAGCGGGGTCACTGATGATTCATTCAGTGATAATATCACTGCACTATTGCTTCCTCTATCTTATCTTACTCTCTTATCCAAACAAAAAAAGTACCTTTTATTAAATTAGATACTCTATCTCCATAGCTGGTAGGTCCTAACAAATGGACAAAGTCACATCTCGGCTGCAAATAGTGTTTGGGTTGATTAGCTCTTCGTGGAGGTGACGTATATTGGCTTTTCCAAATATTTTTAGAAGGGCAAAAAAAAACTCTTCTAAAAAGAACTAAATCTTTGAACAGCTGGCTTCTTGTGAGGAAACAAGTTGATCCTCTAGATAGAGAAAATCAATAAGGAATCCTTTTTTTTGAGATGGAGTAACTTCTGAGGCAGATTCACTTTGCAGATGTTGCCTGATAACGAACACCGATTAAAATGGATATGACACATTCATTTATTGCTAATGTGCTTGCACATATTAAACACAAGTGTCCAGTCATTCCATTATAAATACATTTAAAGAGAGCCTAACCTCGCCCCATTGCAAAAAGCTTGCTCCAACTGGAAGAACTTTGAAAGTCTGGGTCACTGCTCCTTGGAGATGGTGATTTAAGGATCCCATTTATTTGATATATTTCCCATGTCTTCCCTGAGAGACAGACTCTATCTTTGTCAGTTGGCTCACTTTTCCCGAGGCAGTGTGTGCCTTTGTTCGAAAGAGTTGCTACTATCTACTGTACTCCAACATTAAGGATGACTGATCTTAGTGAACAGTAAAACTCTATTATCCCCAAAGGCTCCCTCCTCCCTGCTGCATGGTAGGATTAACTCACTTTACACTTGCTTTGGTGGTACAAGCATACTTAACAGAGTTCACCCTGATATTTCTACACAAAGTGAGCCTCACTGAAGAAGTGAAGTTATTGCTTTCACCCCCCACAAATGCTGCCTTAATCTTGCCACTTATCCCCTTTTTAATCAGTATTTCTGACTCAACCAGACTGTTCATAACATCGCAATCATATTCAATCCCACATTGAGCTGCTGACCCCATTTCTTTTCTGTCACAAACACTTATTTTCACCGCAAATCATTCACTGCTCAAGCTTTTATTGCTACCACTCTAAACTGTCCAATCCAATGTTTGCTTGAACAGCCTCTCATTCTCCAGCCTCTGTAAACTGCAACCAATCCAAAAGTGTTGATATCTGTATCTTATTCCACACTAAGCCCTGCTCCCCATCAGCCTGGGTTTGTTCACTTACGATTCACATAGATTTCCATTTTGACCCATGAGATAATGTAAGTACAGCTATAACATTTTGCAATCTTAAAACCTGCCACTTGAATTAGAAATTTCCTCTTGCGTTTGCACAAACCGATATCTGCATTTCATCAACTGCAATACTCAATTAAGATCGTTCTTAAATTAAACGCTTTTATTGATCTTCTTGCGTACACAGCATTCCTTTCAAGAAAGTCGGTCGAGGGCAGACTAAATAAACGTGGATTTACATGGATACATATTCATATGTAGTTTATCCTTCATTAATGTAATTCCCATCATTTAATGTGGTATTTTTGCTTGCCTGATATTGCTTATAATGCATTCAGTGGGTTAGATGGTTATGGCAAAAGGTTGCACACATTTGGCTTATATCCACTGGAGACTGAAAGAATAACAGACTTGATTGAAACATATAAAACTCTGAAGGACCTTGACAGGGTAGATATGGAGAAATGTTTCTACTTTGAGAAAATCTAGAACTAGGGGTCATTGTTTAAACATCAGATCTCACCCATTTAAAACTGAAATTTGGCAATTTTTTTTATTCCACTAAGAGAATTGTGAGTTTTGGAACTCTCTCTCTGGAAGAAAAATCCTGGAATATTTTGAAAGGCAGATTCTTCTTAAAAGCAAGGGGGTGAAAATTACCAGGGGTAATCAGGGAATGTGGATTTGCGGTGGCAATCAGATCAGTGATGGTCTTATTAAAAGATGGAGCAGGCTGCTCACTTCGGCAGCACATATACTAAAATTGGAATGATACAGAGAAGATTAGCATGGCCCCTGCGCAAGGATGACACGCAACTTCGTGATTTTCCTGCTCCTCGGATGCTGCCTGACCTGCTGTGCTTTTCCAGCACCACTCTGGTTTCCAGCATCTGCGGTCCTTGTTTTTACCTTAAGAGGCTGAATGGCCTACTCCTGATTCAATGGATGGTACATGTGTTTAGTCAATCCACAGCCCCTAAAGGGAATCAGAAGTCAGCATCAGGAGAGCCATGATGTCCAAACCAATATTGTCGCTTCTTAATTATGTTGTAGAATGTTGATGTACTGGCTGATTTAATTGCCTTTTTCAATTCACTTTTCTATTTCCACATTCAAGTGTTTATTAATTTTTGCGTAAAAGTCAATATTTCCCATTTTGTGAGGGTGATATTTATGCCCTCCCCCATTGTTAGTTTAGAGGCAGGGAATGATTTAAACAGGCAGGAGGGTGCTGGGTGTGGGGATCCCACCATCTTCCCACTTGCATCCTGATTCCATCTGGAATGGGAAGGCCCACAAACAGCCTTCCTAGCCACCCTCCCTACTACCACTCCCACTCCCCTATAACCTGCCAACCAAAGCCCTTCCGTGAGCAATCAATGCCCATTTAATGGCTTAGCCCTGCTGCTGCCTGTATTAAACCAGTAACAAGGCAGTCATACAGACAGAAGGACAAGCAATCCTGTGTGAGTTTGTTCCTGGAGTGGGGGCATGTTTTATTCAAAGACACTCAGTGTCCAACTAAGACAACTAGAATCTGGAAGAGAATGGATGGGCTGCTGTGAGCTACCACCCTACAACACTCCACTTTATGACATCCTGACAACTTACTCCGGGTCTGTCTGGGATCACAGGTTTTGTTTATAGATGTGGTTCCAGCAGAAGCCAATCTCTCCCTAATGGTGTTGCTGTGCAATATAACTTCTGGCAGGTTTTGCTGGGTAGGACCTCCAGGCCTGAGTCCTGCTCCTCTGAAACTGAGGCCTGCTAATTAACTAATTTTTAAAACTTCTGGTTTTGAAGCCAGAGATTGGTGACTTTGTATGCTTTTCATTGTACTCGTATTCCATTTCCGTTCCATTCTGGAAAAACTTAGTGATACATTTTTTTGCACCACCAGGAAACCACTCGTGTGGGTAATGAAACACTAACAAGCAAAACCCATTAAGAGGAATGCTCTCATCTAAAACGTGCGGGATAGGGGGAAGGAGGGAAGGAGGGGACTAAATCAAAATGGAGTTGGAGAGGTAAATAAAGCACTCTATCCCCAGCAGTGCTCACCTCTCTCAAAAGGTGACTGAAGCATTGGTGGACCCCATGTACTCCCTCTCCAAGGACACCTGGGCTTGAACATAACTGTGGAAAAGGGCAGTCAGTTAGCAGGAATGTCTCTCTTCACAGGCCCCTGGCTAGATCTGTTTATAGCCAGCCTGGCTCGGCCCAGGAGCAGACCCTTGAAGAGGTCCTCCAGTCTGCCCATATCCCTCCACACTAGGTGCTCAATGATCAGGATTATGGGGCTGAAGTGAATTGAAAAACACAAGATAAGGTTTCTCAAATGACTAAAAAGAGAATCAACTGTTTGCAACCAATACACACATAATCCATGGCTTCAACAGCATCGCAAAACAAACAGTTGGCCTGGGAGTCCATGAATCACAGCAATCTGTGGCTATTCAGCACTACTGCATGCAATACCTCCATCCCAGGTCCCTGATGGAAAGAGGATGTTTGCATACAGATCCCTTCGCTGGGGATCTCCGCTGCAATTAAGCACACGAAGGTGTGTCCGGGCAGCAGATGTAAGAGTTGAGATGGATGATGTGCAGCAACAGAATACACAGGAACCACTGTTTTGCTTCCCTGAAAGACACACACACACAACACATATTTAGGAGCTGGCTCAGGTTGTGGGATGCTGGTTCCTGAAGAAAGTTCAGGACCTTGGTGCCGCAGTGTAGTTCCATCAAACAGGGGTCCGCGCAGATAGGATTCTATCACACATCCTTCAACTGGTGCACAACATCGGGTCCAAAGACTGCCTTTTTAAGGTGAGGGTGGCATTGATGCCCTGCTTACCAATTCCTGTGGCATCATTCAGGCCTACACAACCCACCAGCACACCCCCACCCCCCCAATCTGGGAACCCGTCTGCCATTACTCTCCCCCTCGCCCGCCACTCAAACCCATGATTGTGGAGGTGTGGATTCCTGAGCAAAGGCTCTCTGATGATAGCCACTACAGATGGCAGGTAGGCCTGGCACAAGTCAACCATGGACTATACTCTTGTGAATTGTCGCCGTAATCCGGCGCCATTTGAATACTTCAAGAATGAAAAGTGTAAAAAAAGCTGAAAGAAATTCCATTCTTGAATACTTCAAAAATGAAAAGTGTAAAATAAAAGCTGAAAGAAATTCCATCTTTGCTCCATTGCTTCCACCATGAGTCCTGAGCCCCTGAGTCAGCTGATCAACAACACGCTCACAACCCCCTGCACTGGAACCACCAATGTCAGAGTTACCACTCCTCAGCCACCACCTCTTTGACACTGGGCTCACCTCGCCAATGGGCTGCCAATGCCAGTCATATGCTGGACACACACTCACCCTGCCCTGGTAGCTCCGGTCCTGCCACTGCCCCCTCACTGACCCTGGCACTGGGCCTACAGCTTTCATCACTGTCACACCAAGAATGAGAAGTGCATGCTCTGGGCCTACTGCAACCAGGGGTTCCTGGCTCCGCTGCCACTGTCGCTTCATCTATACCTGAGGCCCTGCTTCAGACTCACCAAAACACCACCGCTTCAGCCACCTCCTCGTCGGTACCTGGGGTCCCCGCTCCAGGCTCACCACAACCAGGATTCCCTCGCTCCACCGCCAAGTCAGGTCACTGCCTCATCAAGAGTCCTTCTCTGGCATCTACACTCCACAACATCACCCTCTCTGCTACCGCCGACAGGAAGAAGGTGAAGTAAAAGAAAATATATTCCCATACCTGTTTACTCATGACAACAAAATCTAATTCGAATTTGAATTGTCTCATAATTCTGCAGGCCTTGCCCAAAGGGGAACGCTAGTCTCCCATGGACTCTATAAAAATACTCCCTATGTACTTGCACAGAGTGTGTGCTTCTCCCTCATGTTGTGGCTGCACTCCTCTTCCCTAGGCTTCTTTCTACATTTATTTGGAACTTAGACACATTTTCAATCTCATGAATTATTCCAGGAGCGCCTTTAATTATCAGACTCTAGAGGTTTTCAGACAATCACATGGACTTTGGAACTTGAGGCTACAATGCACCAGAGCACTTGTCATCAAAATCAAAACAAAAAATGTTTTCATAAAATTGACATTTATGAGCAGAAATGAACATTGCATTGTGCACTTCAAAAAAAAATTCCATGGTTTGGTTAAAATTACAACTTAATAAAACATTACCCAAGGTAAAATTTTGGAATGTATGTGTGTTAAAAACGTCATCTTAAAAACACCAAACTAAGAAGCAAATAGAATAGTTTCAGGAGGAGCTCGCTATCAGATTGGTTAAAATTTTTAAAAATTTAAGAATTACCCACTATGATAGGTAGGGCCATGTTCATGACATTAAATGTATTCTTAATTCCTTTACCAAGGGAATCCTGTGTCTATTTTACACCAAACCTGAACACTTCTTAAAACGAAGAATAGTAAAGCATTAAGATTGGATAGACAGAAAAATAGTGCCAGAAATCAACATTGACCCCATCGCTCCAAAAAGGTGCTGGAAATTAGAAAGCGAAGTACAGTATTAGAGTTAAGCTGTAAACTATAGCCTCAGCATTGAACCCACATGGCACACTTTAAATGTTTGCATAGTCCAGGCCAAGGACAGTCATCAATTAAATTCTAACTCTGCTAAATAAATGGGAGCACTTTCCAATTAACTAACACAGTGCTTTGGTGGCTAACATTTCATCTACTGAAAGTTGATCTGAATACATTGGAACAATCTGTGTGGTGTGGTCTGAGGCTTAGTGCATGACTTTCAAATAGGTCCTCCAAGGCTGCTTTAAACTGTTGTGTTTGGATGGAGGTCCTGCTTGTTCAGTATTGTAAAGGTTCAATGAAATATGCCACCTCAAACCTGCTGTTTACAGACTGCCTGCTTTTACAGTGAGAGAATTATTTGAAGTTGTAAAGTGACCCCCTTAGAATTTGGGCGTCACAGCTTCATTTGAAAGCAAGTTAGACTATTTCCTTGCATGATAAAAAAAAAGAAGACGATGGTTAATTGTAAATCTTGCAGGAAAGTTCCACTGAAGGTATTAAATTCCATTTAACTTCGAAGCAGATTTTTCTTGAACTCTCTTAGATCTGAAGGTTTTCTTTTGAAATGAAAATTCTGCTTTGATGTTTATACAAATGTGCTGTGGAGGTTTTAGAAGATTAAGCCAAAGATGCTGTTTGGAAGCACTGACTGTATAAAGCTGATGAGATGAACTTGGTGACTGGAGGTGTGATATGTTCGTTTTTGTGATGTCAGCATACGGTCAGCGAATGATCCCCTCATTAGTCACTCAGCGAATCTTGCTTTCATCTGTCATTTCTTTAGTTGACTGGCACAGCTGTGCTCCTCCTGCAAAGGTCAAACAAGAATTCCCTGGCACCTAAAGATGCGTATGACCACAGTGTTTTCATAGAGCTGAAGTAAACAGGAGAGACAGGGCATTATGCATTTTAACCCTTGTCTTCCCAACACCCAAGAAAATAAAAACAAGGCACCTTACTGGTGTATATTATGCAGGTTTAATGTTACAAGGAGTGGAGGAAGGTTTGCAATGATAATTTTCCAAAGACCAAAGTTCCCACGATCTTATGACTGGTTATAGTGCAGTATTTAAACTGGCCAGAGAATAGCTATGCAAGGTCACATAGCCTCACCCCTCTGATATACTGATTCGGGGTCAGAATAAGTGGGTGGAATTTTCTTTTTTCGAGGCAGTTTAAAAGCAAGATGGAGGATGGGTTAGGTTTCCCATGTGATTATATTCTTCTCAGCAAAATGCCAAATTTCATGGGCAGGTGGTTTTGAGGCCCACTGGGACTGCCTGGGCTCCCATATTCAGGTTTAGATTAGAGTGATGCTGGAAAAGCAGAGCAGGTCAGGTGGCATCCGAGGAGCAGGAAAATCAATGTGTTGGGCAAAAGCCCTTCATCAGGAACAGGCTTCTTACAAACAGTCATCCAAGGGTGGAATTCCTGATGAAGGGCTTTTGCCTGGACTGTTGATTTTCCTGCTCCTCGGATGCTGCCTGACCTGCTGTGTTTTTCCAGCACCACTCTAATCTAAACTCTGGTTTCCAGCATCTGCAGTCCTCGCTTTTGCCTCCCATTTTCAGGTGTCACAGTTAAAAGGAACCCAGATGGTACTTTATTCCTCATGCAAATCTAGGAACGTCACTCAGCCTCTGCTCACCATCCCTAGCCAGCTCTGAAAATGCCAAACACTGGGTGAAAAGTGATGCCTTGCTTTAGCAAAGCTTTCCTAGGGATCCTCCTGAAGTCTGTTTGGAGAGATGGAAAGTTCTTTACCCAATGGGTGGCAACAGGTAGGCCCCCTGACTGAGGAATGCAGCCCAGATAGAGAAGCCTGCAGTGGGCAGTGCCTGTGAGGAAGGGGTTAGAGGTCACTGAGGGGTTTGTGGAGTGGAGTGAGTGGGTAGGGGGATTTGGTGTGGCGCTGGAGTGCTGCAGGAATGGGACTGTTCACAACACATGTGAAAAGTGTGTTCTTATCCTTCAACTTTCATTCTAAATCCATAAATATCAACGTTTTGGTGCCGACTGAGAGTTATCATTGGTAAAAAAACACTCCTGGCATCCTGTTGAAACATTGCAGTGGCACCTGTCCTCTTGGGGGTGCATAAAGCTCAAATCCTTCCCTGTGGTACCGGGAATTAATCTTTCATTCCAAAAGCATTCAAATATTGGTCTTCCGCCTCCAGCTCTTTTATCAACAGAATAACTGTTTTCCTCATCATCCTTAACAGTACTGAATATCTTCAGTATAAGTTTCTTCTCATTCAACAACACCTTCTCCTTCTACATGTACTTTTAATTAAAGTTGGCAGTGGTGTTGATGAAGAGAGTCTGCATGTCAATTTTTATTTCTCTTCAATTCATGATCTTAGAGACTTTTCCCTTCTCAAACATTGAGATCTCTATATCAATGTTGTTAAAGGGCCCTACTTCTTCAGTAGCTTACATAACATTTCCTTTCTGTCCA
Organism: Hemiscyllium ocellatum; assembly: GCF_020745735.1. NCBI lineage: Eukaryota > Metazoa > Chordata > Chondrichthyes > Orectolobiformes > Hemiscylliidae > Hemiscyllium > Hemiscyllium ocellatum. Next base: position 87,854,631 of record NC_083408.1, read on the forward strand.
TGAGTATTTACGTAGTCCAACTGTCTAGTTCAGAGGTAAGTGGTTTACAGGAGAGTCTAGGACCAGAGTGCATCATCTCAGAGTATAAGACCCCCATTTAGGCTAAAGATAAAAGGGAAATTCTTCCCCCAGAAGGCAGTGTATCTGTGGGTTGTTTAATGCAGAAGGCTGCGGAGCTAGGTTATTAAGTATTGAGATAGATAGATTTTTAATCAGTAAGGGAATCAAAGTTATGAAGAAAAGATAGTAAAGTGGAATTGAGAGCTACAGATGAGTTATAATCTCATTGAATGATGGCCGTAGGTTTGATAGGTCAAATGGTCTATTTTTGTTTCTATGTCTCATTTCCTCCCAGTAGCTCATACTGGGGGAATGAGTTATGCCTCGATATTAACACCTCCCCACCCCTAAACCTTGTGTTGCCCATCAGGAAATCCACATTACAACCTCATCATGTCACATCTCTGCTACCACTTTAATGGTGCAAAGCGGAACACTTATTAATGTATTTACATTGGGTTCCTACAAGACAATTAGGATCTCGATGTTTGAAGTTAACCTGGTTCCACGGGGATAGAAAACCTAGCAGTGACATAGAGGTGGAAGCTGCAGATTCTGCAGGGCAAGTGGCTCTTTATCCATTTGGAAAAGGGGAACAGGAAGCCCCAGATTTTCCTGAACAAGTTTATCTCTCTAGAACACTTATCTTAAACAACTGAGGTTAATGTGGCCCAGCCATTAAACTTGTCTTAGTCATCCTGCCTGGGTGCAGGAGAGTCACCACACTAAGTCAACAATGTTGCTGGCCAGGAGTTAATATTGTGCCTTGAGTTTTTGGAAAATTGGTCTAATTACTGAGGATGAAAGTGAGGACTGCAGATGCTGGAGATCAGAGCTGAAATGTGTTGCTGGAAAAGCGCAGCAGGTCAGGCAGCATCCAAAGAGCAGGAGAATCGACGTTTCGGGCATGAGCCCTTCTTCAGGAATTACTGAGGATGCCAACCAATGCCCACAAATAATGCCTATGTGTGTGTTTTATAGTAGAGGTGCAGGCTAACACTCAGGAGAGGGAACTGCAACCAGTTATTCCTCAGTCCAGGCCAGGAATTCTGAGATCAGTGTCTGCAGCCAAAAAAAATATTTAATTTATAAATGACGGATGTTGTGATATTTCTTACGATGCCGCCATCCACAACAGGAATCACATAGAAGATTTTTTTTTCTCAAATATTACAGAAAGGCATGGAAGATTATTTTGTTTCCCCTACATACTATATCATGTATTAAATATAGATACACATCAGGTTACTAATGCTTCCAAATAATTTGTTGTTTCCCTTTTTGTAATTATTTTGAAGGAAGTTGTCATGAACTAGAAATAACATTTGGCTATTTATGCTTGTAGATATTTTTTCCATGACTGTCTTTTATTCTAGTCCTAATGAAAATTCCACTGGGACAGGGGGCAGGGGGATGAGTGTTTTATAAGCTCATGGCAACCTCTGAGCTTTGTTCAGTTGAGCTCTTGCAATGAATAGGGGCTCTTATGTTTTAGTTTCTCACCCCCAACCAACTTGTTTGCCAAGAATCAATGAAGGATTCCTCAAAATCTGACAGCAATTTTCTTAGATGTTACGTCACCAGGACCTCCAACATGAGCAAAACCTCAATCTTTAAAGTTCCCTGGTTTCAACTTCAGTGTTTTCATCCTGACTGTAATGACTCCAAATTCCAATAAGTCATAACATATTTGAAGGTTAAAGGTCGTGAAAGGCATTTGTTCTCTCCTTGCAATTAAAGCTGCTGCCTGCCTTTCCAATGATTCCCTGTTAAATGACGGAATTTCTGAAGCAATCAACCAACGAGTTCTGCCATAAGACGTTTTAAATGGAACATTGAAACTAAGTTCAAATGGTCTCACGAAAGCTAAATATGCTAAGAGAAATGCTGGTAGATAATTATTAATGCCAACCAAAAAAAGTAATAGTCTAAAAACAGTAAGATCACTGCAAATGTTGAAAAAAATTATAATTGCATTTTAGGATATCCGTAAGTGACCATTTGTCAACAGTTGGACTCCAAACTGAAGAGGTTCTTTGAGCATCGCACAGACCTTCATTAGCACAGGACGTTGTTGCAGACTGAGTGCTGAAAAGTTCTCATGGAATGTGCTTAATGAAGCTCACATTAGGATCATGTTCCCACAACTTTCACCATAGACACTGGTCAATTGGTATTAAATCCTGTTCAGCAACAATGCTGCTGCTGGTCTGTGACCCATAAATCTCGACCATGACCAATTCACAATTAGTTTAGAATTCGTCAGGTTTTGAAACTTCAATTTTTAAAAATCTCTCCTAAAATATGAGAAATTCGAGACAAAGAAAAGATTGCATTCATATGGTGCCTTTCACAACCTTAGGAGATCCCAAAGCTAATTAAGTACTTTTTAAGTGTAGTTGTTGTTGCAACATAGGAATTTAGGAAAGACAAATTAAGCAATTGCTGGAACATCTTCTAATTCACTGCAGGTTTCCCGTAATAGTTAAGATGTGGGCACTTTGAGAAATTTAATCTCTCCCTCTCAAACCTTCCACATTTATTCCTAATAGGAGTAACAGAAGACTAAAAAGCTTCTATGATAATGTTAAAATAGCCTTTAGTAAACCCATTTTCTTGCATGAACTCATTGAATATGATACATGCAATAAATCAATCTCCTGTAAAATTCAGTGTGTTTTAAACAAAAAACCCTGAATTAAATTTCCCTCAACAATTCATCTGAATGGGTCTGTAACTGTGTCAATTAACTTGTGCATTGTACAAAAAAAAGGGCTGTAAAATGTAAGAATGAAAGAAACACAGAGCCATAGTTTAGCATTTATGTGGTAATATTTAATAAATCTGAAAGGAGAGGTTTTTATTATTCTGTAAAGTAATACTGAGGTAATGCTGGGAACTGTTGTTGTTATAGATTGCCAATGTTTGTTCATTATGTTGGTAATATGAGAGGCATGACAACTGACTGTTGGTGAGTATAACACAGAATTGAGTGATTGAACTGACCGTATTGATGAGAATAGGAAACTGGAATGGTGGTGAATTACAGAGAAGCTGAGGGCTAGATTGAGGGTAAGGCCATTGCGAGGCGAAGAGACAGTCCCTATTCCAGAAGCGAAAAACTGTGAATGATGGAAGTCTAAAATAAAACAGAAAAATGCTGGAAATGCATGGCAAATCAATCAGCATCTCAGAGAAATGCTTGTTACAGGTTTGAAGTTTGACACTTCAGCATATCATCAAGATCGAATGATGAGTTATGTGCAAAACATTCTCTTTCAGATGCAGACTTATCTGTCACCCACTTGTAGAATTTTCTGATTTCATCAGCAGAATTTAATCCCAGCAAGAAGGTGCTGCTCACCAACTGAAAGCCAGTGAAAGTCCACTGTCAGCTAAGTTGGGGAAGGGCTTGCTGTGTTTAATGCCCATCAGGAACTCAAATGGCAGCCATTAGACATTTCCTGAGATTGAAGGGCTCCAGAGAGTTGAGGGCCAATCAAAGGTTGGCAACTCTCCACTGTAGGCAGTGCCACTGGGAGGAGTGGCAACTGCTGGCATTGTACCCACCAGAGGCCCAGAATCAACAAGCAACACCAGACCAAATATTGAGTGAGGGTCAGGTGGAGGTTGTCCTGATCACAGGAGATGGAAAAGGGGGTGGGGTAACAATAGGGGTTAGCTTTCAAAAGCCCCACTTGGGATTCTTCATCCAATGATCAGGCACTGAGTTCCGTTGAATGAGGAACTTCTTATGGGATGCTGTTAGACTTCCCTTATGGTTGTTCCGCTCCCCTCAAAGACTGAATACCACTGATGCCAGAATGAGACCGATAAGTGAGTATAAATTGCATCAACTGGCAGATGTAAATGGCAAAAATAAGAACATGATGGGGTCCCGACCCTGCACCCTCCCACCTGATTCAATGCTCCATCACTTCCAAAGCTGTTACGTGGAGTGGACACATTTAATTCCACCTCACCTATACTTTTTGTTTGATTAGACCAACATTCCGATGTTGATTCTTTTGAAAAGTTAATTGCAAAAATTGTTTACATCTAGTCCATTTTAGTTCTTGCTGTCTTCTTCATTGTCTTCCTTTGTTTGTTTTTGCTCAGTAGTGGGATTAATAGAAACAGTTAGAGGATACAGGCCAGTAGGACATAGTTAATGATTTTTCTAAAATGCAGGAACATACAACAATAAAATAGAAGTTCCACAGGACAAAGATTTACTGTAATCGAAGATATTATTTCCATTATCAAATGCTGTTGTATGTTCTACACTCAGCAATTTGTTGCAGAGGCCACAATAGGGTCAGGAAGTATTGTTTTCAAGCCTGAATGTGGTAGTAGACAGGAATTGTACTTTTCCTGTATCTGCACTGTTGGGTGAGAATGATTTAAAATGATCACTCCTTGGCTTCATTTCTGCACCTTCATCCTCAAGTTGTGGCAGCTGGTAATCTATGACAGTATTATAAGTAGGTGCAGGGAACAGAATGTTGTGCCTGTATTTGCAGTAGAAAGGCTTGTAAAGTAATATATTTTGATATATTCCATGTTTAGGATGTGAATTGGCTCCTTCCTCCCTATCTCCCAAAGGAGAAACATGCTCTGACCCTGGCGAAGCCATTAACTTTCCATAGCCACTATTGGCAAATCATTCAGCTAATAGGAGCTGCACTTTGACAAGGCAAGCTAGACAAAGCTTCTTTTCCTCTAGTTAAAGTTAGATTTTTTTTAGGAGTTCAAGTGTTTTAGTACAAAAGCAAATCAGTTGAACATTTTTTTGCATCACCTTTAGTTTGTAAGCAAATTTTGTTTTCACCGGATAATACTTTCTAATTCCTGTCTGTCTTCAATTATTAACCTTTTACAGTTTCTTTTAGCAGTGTACAACAGACTTTTGTTTTCTCCATTAACCACATCTTTTTTTGCAAGTTCCTACATATGACAATTTTTTTTATCTCTACCACCATCCTTTGTGAAAATGTTCACATTTTTGCAGGCAAGGTTAATTTTTGGAACATGTGGTGTGTGCACTCATGTCATTGACCTTACTTCTTTGCCCCAGGGTTCTTGCCAGTCACAAATTCAAGATTTGGGGGGTAAATGGAGAAGGTCGTTTTCATGAATACTCAATATATCTCATGCTTGCCTCAATTACAAGCACTAAGCATATTCAAAATTGTGTGAAGAAGAATCCCTTTATAACTGAAGTATTTTACAACAACTATCTTCATAGCTTCAGAATGATTTAAGACAGAGGTCGCTGCAGCTTTAATTCAGATTTACAGTCCTGGGTTTGATGCATTACTTTGCCCTAAATTTGTGGGAGGTCTGCAAATGAATTTGAAAATGATCTATCTCTGCATTTCCTAACCTTATTGTTACTCACTGAGGTCTTTTCAGAACTGGTTATTATCCTCTTAATGACAATGCACTGTCCTAGTGCAAATACGGTTGAGAAGCATTAATATTAATAAGAACATAAAATCCAATTGCACCTAATGGGCAAATATCAAGAGTACTTTGAGAAGGTAAATATATTCCTTCATGCTGACTTAGTTTTGCTATTATCTAGACATGCATCAAGAATTCTTTTGATATTGATACAAACAATGTAATGTTCTCGCCCTCTACTGTCCAAATTTGGTTGGAACTATCAATATCTAAAGATAATATGGGTAGGCAGACTGTGATCAGTTTTTTCTTGCATGTGCCCCCTGTATATGTTAAACCTTAAAATAATGAGTTCAGATCTAGATACTTTCTGGATCTTGATGAATTAAACTTACTGATAATTTCCAACAATATTTACCAGAATGAATGTTTTGAAAATCAAAATGTTGAGTTTCCCTCTCATGCCTTTTATGTTGTGGTATTTTGCAAATCTAATTGGAAAATAAAAGATAAATGGGGTGAATAAAGTAGGAGGAAGCCATTACTGATTTACAATATTTTTTCACTGTGATCTTCAAATCAAATCACATTTAATCTGAAACTTGATGGGTGAAGGAGTGGATTAAGATTTGAAATAATATTTTTTTCTTTAAATGAAAGATACAATTAAAGAAAAATAAAAATGAAGGTTTTAAAATGCTTTAAGGAAAAAGAAATATTGACCACTTAATTACGCCACCAACCTTTACTGATACTAAGGCATGAATTTCCCTTCACTATTGAGGGTGTCTATGTAATTGTGTGTCGGCTTGCTGCTCAATCACCACAGAAACCGTAGAGACAGAACAGGAGAATCTGCGGTGAAAATTCAGCCACTGCATAAGTGCAGGCTAAGTAGGTTAGATATGGAAATGCAGGGTTACAGGATTGAATAGGGAGAGGAGCGTGAGTATGGATGGAATTTTCTTCAGTGAGTCAGTGTGAACTTGATGGGCTGAATGGCCTGCTTCCACACTGCAGGGAGTCTATGATTCTATGGTGATTTTATGATAAAAAATTTAATAGCCGAATATACCTATATCAGGTGCTTGTGGTTGACTATTTTTGCAGCAGCTTTTATTATGCTTACATTATTCACAATTGATGTTTTTGTACTATGAACTGAGATTTTTAAATGTTACTGTGGGCTCTGTGAATGAGAAAATATGAAGTTGGTGCAGCCTAATAACAGGAAGTTCTTTGCCATAAGTTTCTTTGAACATTTGATAAGCCTTTGAGTTTTATTTTGCTTTGCAGATATAAGAGACAAGTATTTACCTGCAATGTTGCCTTCAGATCTTGCATTAAAGAAATGTAAACTATCAAGTTTGGAGTCCTTCCAAGAGAAAACATGAGGCCCTTAGCCAAGTGTACAGGGATATAAAAACTAATTTAATTTCATGTATTGGCTTAAAGAGACATCTCTAAAAATACATTACACTATAAACTCTTATTTTTGGGATAATTGGGACCAAGATATTTCTTGATCATAGAGTGCCATTAGAATGGCTAACCACAAGTGTATGAAGAGGAAAAAACTTTTATGTAAAACATAAAACGGTGAGAAGACATCATAGAGCAATAATAAAAATTGTTTATTTATAAAGATATTGTATCTTTCATATCTCTGCCCTTAAGTATGCACTAAAATGATGCCAATGAAATTGAGGAACAGGAGTAGCTGCTAAAAACAATTCTGGACAATTGGACCTGAAGTTTCACTCCTGAGTCAGAAACAGAGTTAGGAAAATGTCCAACTCTCCAAAACCGACCTGAGAGAACGAGTTCCGGAAAACTGGATTTTCATTCCAGGGTAGCACAGTGGTTAGCACTGCTGCCTCACAGCGCCAAAGACCCGGGTTCAATTCCCACCTCAAGCAACTATCTGTGTGGAGTTTGCACATTCTCCCCCTGTCTGCGTGAGTTTCCTCCCACAGTCCAAAAATGTGCAGGTTAGGTGAATTGGCCATGCTAAATTGCCCATAGTGTTAGGTGAAGGGGTAAATGTAGGGGAATGGGTCTGGGTGGGTTGCTTTCCGGAGGGTCAGTGTGGACTTGTTGGGCCGAAGGGCTTGTTTCCACACTGTAAGTAATCTTGATCATAGAACCCATACAGTATAGAAGTAGGCCATTCAGTCCATCAAGTCAGCCCCTGCAAAGAGCATCGCACCCACAGTCTTCCCCCACCTCCCCATTCCAGTAATACTGCATTTCCCAATATTTTCTAATTCACAGAGCCCACAGTAACATAAAAAAATCTCACTTTCATAGTACAAAAAATTTAATTGTAAGTATAATCTGCCTAGCCTGCAAACTATGGGTAATTTAACACGACCAATCCACCTACTCTGCACATCTTTGGACTGTGGGAGGAAACTGGAGCACCCAGGCAGATTGTGCAAACTCTACACAGACAGTCACCCGAAGCTGGAATTGAACGCAATCCCAGGGGCTCAGTGATGGCAGTGCTAACCACTAAGCCACTGTGTACATTGGGGCAGAAAGAGTCTGGAGGCAGCCATTGGGCCAATTGGGCATGGAAGCAAGTTTGTTTAAAAGGCTCGTGTCCACCATGTGGGATTTCATTGCACCTGTTAAAAAGGAATTAAGTAGAAAAACAACAATCCTACAACCCTCACCCCTTTGAGACACACACACAGAGACACTTCTCAGACATTGCCATGGGCTTCTGACCCTTCATGCAAATGTTTACCTCTTAATCAATCACTTGCCACCCCCACCCTCCCCCAGTTACCTCAATGATGAACTATGCTCATCCACCCACATCACAGGGCACTTTATAAGCCAATGGTAACTCTGATGATAACCCATGAACTTCACCCATGATTGTTTGCTCCTGCACCCTCCATGTTAGTTCTCATCACATCTACTATAATTACACTTTAAAATAAAAGCTCGCAGTGGTAAAAACCCTATTCCAAATACCTGACTTTCTTAACTACCTAATTCCTCCTTAGAAAAATATGGTCTTGTATTTATAGGGGTAAAAAATGAGGTCTGCAGATGCTGGAGATCACAGTTGAAAATGTGTTGCTGGTTAAAGCACAGCAGGTTAGGCAGCATCCAAGGAATAGGAAATTCGACGTTTCGGGCATAAGCCCTTCATCAGGAATCTTTCCTGATGAAGGGCTTATGCCCGAAACGTCGAATTTCCTATTCCTTGGATGCTGCCTAACCTCTTGTTTTTATAGTCCCACTTCAGAGACTTTATGAGCAACTGGCATTTTCAATCCAACTGTGTACTGACAGGCATTGTAAACTGAGTCAAACAACACAAATTCTTTAGTCATAGTCCTCAGGCCTATGTCAACAGATAGATTGAAATAGCAACTTTTTTAATACTATAGACAGTTTCCTCAAACACTTAAAGGTCAAGAGATTTCAATGGTTTAACAGCTTGTAGTTCCCTAAACATGTGAGTTCTGATAGCTCAACAGTTTCTGTGGGTTTCCTTGCATTTTACACATACTCATGTCTACTTTAAGCAACCCTAAAGGGCACCTTGCTTTCCCTAAACCATCCCTGTTCCTATACAAGCATGTAGTCCACCTCTCCAAATACTCCCATTAGCTTTAGGTCTTCGCATAAACATTTCAAAGCTCGTACATTCTACTGGCGAAATTTGGAATTTACTGAAGTCAACCACATTTCAACATTTTGTGAACTGGAAGATGTCAAGTACAACCTGTCCCTGGTCCCCCCAAAAATGAAAATAGCTGGTGTCATATTCATGGCTTGGACTTGTATATTTGGACTTCCACCACCATTTTGGCTTAATCGGGAATCCTCTTGGCCATAGCAAAAATTCAGACCCTGATGTTTTGGAACAATAGATTTCTAGCCTGGAGATGTTGCAGTGTATTCATCACTTCAGGTAATGCCAGAAAAATCAGCCTTTTTGGTCTCTCATAGTAGTCACAGTGCTGACATTGGCTCATTTGTAGACTGAGATTGACAACATGCGTTCAATTCCCAAGTCAGCTGAGGTTACCAAGAAGGCCCCACCTCTCAACCTTGCCCCTCCCCTGAGGTGTGGTAACCCTCAGGTTAAAATACTTCCAGTCGTTTTTGTGTAATGAGAAAGCAGCCCTAGGATCTGGGAGGTCTAAAGCAACTTTGCCTTTGTTAACAACCAAGCTGGAAAGAATCAACTCTGAGCCACATAGGAGCTGACTTCTTCATGCTTGTTGACAGTGACAATAGGCTATCTGGAGGCCTGTTAATGCAGAAAGCACATGGATGTGCAGATTTGTCTGCCTTCCCCTGTAAAGGCACATTGTTGAAATCCTCATATTTGTCCCTTGCAGCACAACTTGCCTGTGACCTCTCTGTCCAGGAAGCAGGCAGATTGAACCTCTCCCTGACCCCCATTTCCCTGACAGCCCAACCCCCAATAACAGCCCTGTCACACACAGAGGCTAACCATGTGCAGATTGTAGCCATCTACCATCCTGTAAGGTACACACAGTGCAAGAATCTGAGAAGATGGCTGTCAGTGAGTCAGGTCAAGGAATTGTGCTTCCTCCTCAGAGGTGAGTGGTGGATAGCTCATCCCTTTCCTCATGAGGCAGACATGGCTTGCCAGCTGGTAGTCCATGGGTATTTGAAAGCAGAACACTCAAAGGGAGCGTTGGAGTGAGAGAAACACCTGCTAGGAACCAAGAGGTCCATGGTCACACCCCTTGTGTCTTATACTTAATGCCAGTGTGAGATGGCATTTGAAGAAGAGTATTAGGCAGGCACATATCATTACTCTAACTGTTTTCAGGGATACCTGAAGTAGCCTCTATCAGGTCCAGATTTGCCTCTTGCTGCTGGTTCTCCTATGCTCCTGGAGATTCTAGCTCAGCCTGCAAGAAGGAGGAAGCAAAGTCAGCACTTAGGTTCTATTATGTTTGGGGACTGTTCCTGCTCTAGCTAAATAGTTGTGTGTGGAAGCCATGAGAGGTAAGTATGAGGCTGACCACATTAGTAAGTGTGGGAGGATGAGGGGGAGTATCTGAATGTCACAGATTAGTGTACTACTATAGTTCAGCTTGCTGATGGACGAATGATCAATGAGAGGCTAGTTGTGCAGCAGAAAGGAGAAATCAATTGAAGATGTATTCCCTAACTCTGGCCATAAAGGTGAGATCTTCAAACTTCTTCTGGCACTGTTGCCAGGTTCTCTCAGTCACAGTCTGCAACTGATCTCTCTGGCCATCTATTGTCATTCCCTTCCCAGAGTTTGTTTTCTGAGTTTTGTGGAAATATAGCTTCCTCCTGCTTTCAACCTCCTTTAGTAAAATTTCCAACAATGGGTCAGAAAACCTGGAAACCCTCTCGCTCCTCCCTCTCTCTCCTCCCTCGTGGTCCATTTGCTGTGGTTTCTTCGTATGGTAATTTTCTCCACAGATTCAGCAGTGGCTCTGCATTATCTGTGCACTTTCCCTTTAAGAAGTAGAGGCCAGTTGAAACTCTTGGGAGCTGTCATGCATGCTGCTAGTGCTGCCAATCCACCATTGTTGTGTGTGCATGCTATGATGTAAGCAGAAGTCATTGAAATGTGTCAAGTTCCTAGGAGTGATGATAAAAGACAAACTGCCTTTCACCCCCCACATAGATGCAATAGTCAAGAAGGTACAACAACACCTCTTTTTCTTTAGATGGCTCAGACATTTGGCATTCTGGATTAGTGGTGCTGGAAGAGCAGAGCAGTTCAGGAGCATCCAAAGTGCAGCGAAATTGATGTTTCGGGCAAAAGCCCTTCATCAGGAATAAAAGCAGTGAGCCTGAAGCGTGGAGAGATAAGCTAGAGGAGCTCCTATTGCTTATCTCTCCACCCTTCAGGCTCTCTGCCTTTATTCCTGATGAAGGGCTTTTGCCCGAAACATCAATTTCACTGCACTTTGGATGCTGCCTGAACTGCTGTGCTCTTCCAGCACCACTAATCCAGAATCTGGTTTCCAGCATCTGCAGTCATTGTTTTTACCTCAGACATTTGGCATACCCATAAGGACCGTCACCAGCTTTTACTGATGTATCATAGAAAGCGTTCTATCCGGGTGCATAACAGCCTGGTACAGCAACTGCTCTGCCCAGGACTGTAAGAAACTACAAAATGTTTCACAGCCCAGACATCACAAAAGCCAACCTCCCATCCATGGACTCCATTTATACCTCACCTTGCTGCAGAAAGGCTGCCAACATCTACAAAGACCCCTCCCACCCTTGTATTGCTCTCCTACAATCCCTTCCATTCAGCAGAAGAAACATAAACTTGAACACGCACCAACAGAACACCTTCTTCCCTGCCATCATTAGATTATTGAATGGACCTCTCTAACTTCAAATAATGTTAATCCTGTTTTGCGCACCTCCTGTGCAGCTAACACCTTGCATGCCTCACTGTCTCTAAGCACTCTATAATCTGTATGTCCTTGTTTGCTATGATCTGTCTGTACTGCTCACAAAACAAATCTTTTCACTGTATTTTGGTACATATGACTACAATAAATCAAATTAAACAAGGAGGCAGCATGGACCATTTTGGGGTTGGGGAGGGGGAGGTAAGTAGTGGACTGACATATGTGCCGAATTTGCAACTCCTTGTTCTTGAAAACAGGAGTGCTTGAAATTTTCCTGCATAGTAATCCCTTTTATGCACTAAACTGGCACCCATTGTTGTGCTTGGACCCAGTGCACCCCCTACAGGGTAAAGAGTGTATGCATCATCAAAACTAGAAATACCATGATGTTGTGCAGGTAAATCTTAATGTTTGAAAAGCTGTTTGTACCGAAAGTCGGCAATTTAGATGATGCGGAAATTCTTTTTCTTTCCACAGACATTTCTTAAAATGTTTTATGTGCCTGTAACAATTCTCCTTTTACAGGCTGCTCCACAAAGCCCTTTTGTCTGACATTTCATTGCACCAGTTTGTGGTTTATTTAATGTGTGTCATTGTAGAGAGTATCTACTATCCACAATTGAGTGTGACATAGTTGTACTTGTGAGCTGTCCTTTATTTACAACCTGACTTACTTTGGCTTTTGGGTGATGTTTAGCTGAACTCATACCACAGTACTCAGGAGGATTGGTTTAAATTGTTTAGAATCAGCGTGGACTAATTGAGGTTACCGATGGCATCCAGTAGCTATGCTAAATGTGGATTCCTGTGTACTCCCAATTAAATGTTGAACTGCATAAAAAGTTCCGACGATTAGGTTTTACATTTGGCAAGCAATATTTTGAGGAATGAAGATGTGAGACTCAAGATACTTACATTATTTAGTCATTTTACCATCTTAAAAAAGCTGGACAATTGCACTGAATGGTTATTAAAAGGAAGCTGAAAAGAGGGTTAAATCTCAGTGTTCATATGAACTGTTTCCCATGTTTGACTTTGTCATATCTTCTCGGCCTTTGCCCCTAATGCATGTTTTATTGCAGCACTTTTCCTTAAGATTGATGCCACCATGCTAGATAGGGAGGCAAAATGCCAGACGTAGAATGGGAGAATATAAATTATGGACTGTGAAAGAGAGGGAAAGTATTACTATTCCAAATACAAAAGTGTGAACATTTTGATTGCATCTCTGGAAATAAAATGCACTTATTCAAAACACCTGGTTAGAAGTCTGGACACCCCAAGTAGAGCAGGGGCAGAGGTCAGGGTTAACACCAATCTCTATGGAGCTTTGAAGCTGACTTTTTACAGATTATATGTCTCAATACTTGTGGGGCATGCAGTAATAACTGGAACTCAGAGGCACCTATTTGTACTCTGGAATTTTATGAGCCCTTAGAGTTCTTCTTTGAAGCAGGGATCAGGCAAAAAGGCACTTATTTTAATCGGTGGCACTGGTGACAATAAATCACATCAAGATCACCAGATTTTCTGTGTCTCGGCTTTGCTCACAGGTTCTCTGAATGTTTGGTCATTTGATCTGAAAATCAGTGTTTGCACTTTGTTGCTGATTTTATTTTTAACTCCTGTTGCTCATGTGTGGATTTTATTTTCAGCTGGCTTGTCATCAGGAATTTACCGTTCCTTGCATGTGATGGCTTCTTTCCAAATTTCTGCCTCCTTGGTCCTTAGTCGTCAGGGGGTGGGGGGTGGATGGCACAGGCCGTAGTCAGCTGAATGGATAGTGTCAATGGTGGCCCTTGGCCAAGTAATCATTTTCCACCCAATTTTCCCTGCCTTATCTTCACCAGCGTGACTGAGATTGGGATTCAAACTGGAGTCGTTTATTTGAGCACCTGGTTCACATCTCCCTCCAGGAATTTACCCAAGGGTAGATTTTCAATAGGCAGAAAATTATTTTAAGCATACAGTAAAGGATGGGGCAAACACCACTGCCAATACAACCAATAGCATGCTGCCTTATTATACTTTCCTGGGTCGTATATCTATTTTGAGTTTTGAATAAATATTTATATTACAGTTTAATGAGGTAATTTTCATGTTGCTTTCACACTAAGGACAGAATATTCCCATTTTCCGTTCAATGTTTTGTTGAGTGTTATTCATGGCACCTAGTTCGCCATCATTCAGAGTAACTTTTCTCATGCAGTCTCCCACTCTTCATCTTGTTACTTATGCAACCAGGCTCCTTGGTACCTTTCTCAGGGAATTACACAATTCGAAGTGCTCGCCGCTGTCGAGGTCTTTATGCGTTCAAACAGTGGATGCCATAATAACAGCCTAGCTGCACACCCCTTCAGATGCTGCAAGCTAGGAACTAACCCTCACACTGTGCATCTTCAACGTTATCACTGTGGAAGCAGCCAGGAGGGAAGGAAAGCTCTCTCTCTCTCACACTTTCTCTCTGCTGTGTAGATAGGGACCTGGAGATCTTGTGGATAGGATAAGGGAGAGGAAGGGGATCCTTTTTCCAACTGACCACCGCAGGAGTCCACCAGCCTGTGGTGCACCAAATTGGTTTCAGTGAGCTGCAGCTGCCAGACACCCGCTCTGGTTTACAATGTCGGGAATTTGGAATGTTGAGCTTCTGTGGGGAGAAGAGACAAATGAGAAGTGGAGTATAAACGTGATGAGTTAAGATTTAATGAGATGAAATAAGATAGTCACTACTCAATGTTAAGGATGTGAGGTTGCTGTTCAAGCTTTGAAGGACAAATCAGAAAACGTCACCTTCATGTCAAGATTGTGATTTTTAAATTTTCGTTGTATTTTCCCACTTTACTCATCATTACTCACCACATCAGGCAGGCGATAATTCAGTACCATAATCTATACAGATCTTTGGACATTACATGATTAAACATTGGAGACATTATCTCAAAGTCTACATTTCAATTTGTGTTTTAGACCATTCTATGCATTGTGTAGCTATCATAACAGGTTGAGCTAAATCCTACCGTATTTTAACAAAGTGTCATTCTTGTCGAGTTCATTAAATGATTTCTCTGTCAGGACAGGCAAGGCATGGATGCTGTGAGCAGGCAGGTAGACACTAAGTGTGAAGGCCAACATACCATTTGCCTTCTTTGCCTCCTGCTTCACCGACAAGCTTACTTTCAGTCACTGGTGAACAAGGACACCCAGGTCTTGCTGCATTTCCTCCTTTCCTAATCTATCACCATGTCTTTCTCTTTTTGATACCAAAGTGGATGATCTCAGATTTTTCCATATTATATTTCATTTCCCATGCATTTGTTCACTCTCTCAGCCTGTACAAATCACACTGAAGCATTTCTGCATCCTCTTCATAGCTCACCTTCCTCAGTTTGGTGTCACCTGCAAACCTGGAGATATTGTATTTAGTTTCCTCATCTAAATATTATTAGCTATTGTGAATAGCTGTGGTCCAAGCACTGATCCATATGGTGCCCCATTAGTCACTGTCTGCCACTTGGAAGAAGATCCATCTACTTTTACTCTTCTTTTTTCCTGCCTGCCAACCAATTCTCTATCCATGTCAATGCACTACCCTCCAACGCATCCCTTTTGTTTTAAATGCTGATCTCTTATGCGTGACCTTATTGAAAGCCGTCTAAAAGTCCAAATAAGCCACATCCACTGGCTCCTCCTTATGAACTCTACCAGTGCCTGCTCTAACTTTCTTGTTGGAAAATCTCTATCTGGTGAATAGTAAAATAGGACAGTGCATATTAACGAGGTGCAATTAAATAATAATGAGTGATAATCCCTGTTGATACTCCCTAGCCACTCAT
Source organism: Hemiscyllium ocellatum (assembly GCF_020745735.1). Lineage (NCBI taxonomy): Eukaryota > Metazoa > Chordata > Chondrichthyes > Orectolobiformes > Hemiscylliidae > Hemiscyllium > Hemiscyllium ocellatum. The sequence continues at coordinate 87,870,337 of NC_083408.1, forward strand.
TGGTGAGAATCTCATTTTGACATCCAGGATCAATGGCATCAAGAAATTGATTTCTCACGCGATTCTCTGACATTTCTCACCAACGTTTTTGTTGTTCAGGATATGAGAAGATTCTGGCAGTTATATTTAAGAAGAATAAAAACCCACATACCTATCACCATAGTAGGCAAGACATCATAAACAATTTAAAATAACAGCTTAACTATGTTCATACATTCAATGGATACCACCACTCTAAAGTCTCGCATAAGGACGTAGGATTTGGAAGAAGGAGTAGGCTATTTGGTCCCTCCAACGTTTACTAAGATTGTGGCTATTCTGATCATAACATCAACTCAATATTTCTGCTTATGCCTGATAACCTTTCACCCTCTTTCTTTTTAACCAAGAAACTATCCACAACTGTATTAAAAATATTGAAAGACTTTGCTTTTACTGCCTGCTTCCACTGAGGAAGAGCTCGAAAACAGACAATCTTTAAGAGTAAAAATGTCTCTTCATACCTGTCAAAATGAGAAAACTATTTGTTTTAAACAGTGTACCACGGTTCTAGATTTTCCCACTAGCAAACATCCTCTCTATGTGACACTAAGAAATAGGATAAGAGTAGGCCATTCAGCCCTTCGAGTCTGTCTGCCATTCAATAGGATCATGGCTGATCCGACATTCCTCCTTCCAATTTCCAGAGTTTTACCTGAAACTCTCAATTCCCCTACAGATCAAGAACCAGCCTATCTCAACCTAAATGTACACAAGACCTCTGCCCCCACAGCTCTTTGTAGCAAGAAGTTCCAAATACTTTCAACCCTCTGACATAAGAAATTCCTCCTCAATTCAGTCTTAAATTGGCAACCCTTTATTCTGAGACGATGTTTTAGACTCTCCCATGAGGAGAAACATCCTCTGAGTATATTCACTATCAAACCCCTTAAGAATCCTCTGTTTCAATGACATCACCTCTCATTCTTCTAAACCACGATTAATAAAGTCCCAAGCTCTTTAGCCTTTGCTCATAAGACAATCCCACCATAGCAGGTCTTGTCTGAACTGCCTCCAATGAAATAATATCTTTCCTTAAATAAAGGAAGCAAAACTACTTCAGCCTTGGGTGAGTGTCTGTGTGGAGTTTGCACATTCTCCCCGTGTCTGCGTGACTCTCCTCCAGGTGGTCTGGTTTCCTCCCGCAATCCAAAGATGTGCAAGTTAGGTGAATTGGCCATGCTAAATTGCCCATTGTGTTCAGGGATGTGTAGGTTAGGTGCATTAGTCAGGGGTAAACGTAAAGTAATAGGGTAGGGGAATGGTCAGGTTGGGTTACTCTTCGGAAGGTTGGTGTGGACTTGTTGGGCGAAGTGGCCTGTTTTCCACACTGTAGGGACCTCCCAGTCGTTCCTGTCCTCTATCATGGAGGTCTTAGACGACAGAACATGGGAGAGGCTGGATCAGCTGCTATCTCTGGACAAGCTGACCAAGGCCCTTGAGTCCTTCAAAAAGAATAAAACTCCCGGAAGCGACGGCTTACCAGTCGAGCTCTATTCTGCTCTGTGGGACTTGATTGGCCAGGACCTGCTAGAGGTGTATGTCAGTATGCTTCGGGCAGGTAGCATGAGTGAATCCACGAGGAAAGGCATCATTACCCTCATCTACAAGCGGAAGGGGGAAGAGGGAGGAACTCAAAACTTGGAGACCAATCTCACTATTGAATGCAGATTACAAAATTTTGTCAAAAGTTATTGCCAACCGTGTCAGGTCTGCTCTGGAGTCGGTGATTCACCCTGACCAAATCTGTGCTGTACCGGGCAGGAAGATCGCTGAGAGTCTCGCACTCCTCAGGGATACAATTGCCTATGTGCAGGACAGAGGGTTGGACACCTGCCTGATCAGCCTGGACCAGGAGAAAGCCTTTGACAGGATATCACACAGCTATATGAGAGATGTTCTCTCCAAAATGGGCTTTGGGCAGGGAATCTGCAATTGGATCAGACTGCTCTATACCAACATTGTCAGTGCAGTCTCAATCAATGATGGGAATCAGATAGCTTCCCAGTCAGATCTGTAGTTAAGCAGGGCTGCCCTCTCTCTCCTGCCTTGTTTGTGTGCTGCATAGAGCCATTTGCCGAGTCCATCAGGAAGGATGTAAGCCTGAGAGGGGTGACTATTCCTGGCAGCGGAGCCTGCAGGTTAAGGCCTCCCTGTACATGGATGACGTCTCCGTTTTCTGCTCGGATCCGCTGTCCGTGCACAGACTCATGTGCATATGTGACCAGTTCGAACGGGCCTCGGGGGCCAAGGTAAACCGAAGCAAGAGTGAGGCCATGCTCTTCGGGAACTGGGCCGACCAATCCTCGATCCGCTTCACCGTCAGGACTGACCACCTGAAGATGCTAGGTATTTGGTTCGGGGGGGCTGGGGCGTGCGCCAAGTCTTGGGAGAAGCGTATCAGTAAAGTGAGGCAGAAACTGGGCAGATGGAAGCTACGGTCGCTCTTCATCGCGGGATAAAACCTGGTCATCAGGTGTGAGGCACTGTCATTGCTTTTGTATGTGGCATAGGTCTGGCCTATGACCAGAACCTGTGCCGCTGCAGTCATCTGGGCCATCTTCCAATTTATATGGAGATCAAAGATGGACCGGATCCGAAGGGACTCAATGTATAAAGATCTGGGCAATGGGGGATAAAATACATCCAATGCCACCCCCACCCTGATGGCCACCTTTGTGTGCGGCTGCATCAAGCTGTGCGTGACTCCCCAGTATGCAAACACCAAGTGTCACTACGTAGTGACGTTCTACCTGTCCCCGGTATTGCGAAGGATGGGCCTGGCCTCGCTGCTGCGGAACGCTCCGAGTAGTTGGACCATTCCGTATCACCTGTCCTTCGTGGAGAGGTTTATGAAGAAAAACACCTTTGACCACAAGTCATCAGGAAGTGGTCACCCCGTAGTGTCCTTGAGACCCTTCGGGAAAAGGAGAGGGCAGTTCTTACCGAGCACTTCCCTGAGCAGACTGTCAAAGCCATTTGGCAGATTGCCTCATCGCCAGAACTTTCCAACAAACACCAAGACATGGCTTGGCTGGTGGTGAGAAGGACTCTGCCTGTGAGATCCTTTATGCACATCTGGACTCTCTCCCCCACCGCACGCCGCCCTTGAAGCGGCTGCGGGGGGGACGAGACCATCATACACCTCCTTCTGGAATGTGCCTACGCAGAAAATGTCTGGAGAGGAATGCAATGGTGTTTGTCGAGGTTCGTCCCGAGCAGCTCCATGACACGGGACTCCGTGCTCTACGGTCTGTTCCTTGGGATGCACACCGAGATGAACATCAACTGTGCCTGAGGATCATCAACTTGGTGAAGGATGCTCTCTGGGCGGTCCGAAACCTGTTGATCTTCCAGCTGAAGGAGTTGACCCCGACTGAGTGTTGCAGACTGGCACATTCCAAGGTCCAGGATTACGTGCTGAGGGACGCGCTGAAGCTTGGGGCAGCTGCCGCCAAGGCGCGATGGGGAAAGACCACCGTGTAACATCTGCCTGCCTAAGAAGAACAGGGGGCCCACCCAGTCATTTGGGCTCCGCTGACACCTCAGCAGAAGAGCTGGATAGTAAATGTACAGACTTGTATATCGGAAAAAATAAATTTTGATGTCTGTATGTAAAAAAATGCAATGTGTGCACAAGAGTAGCATGACCAATTGTATAGAGATCCAAATAATTTTACAAATAAAGTATATTTTTGAAATAAAAAAAAGTAGAGAATCTATGACACTCACAGTACTCCAGATGTGTTCTCACCTGCATCTTGTTCGGTTGTAGAAAGAGTTCTCTACTCTTATACTCCAAGCCCCTTGAAATAATGGTCAACATTCCATTAGCCTCCCTGATCATCTGCTCCCCCTGTGTGCTAGCTTTCCATGTTTCATGTGCAAGAACCCCCTCCCAGTCCCTTTGTGTTGCAGCTTTCTACCGTTTTTTCTCCATTTAAAGAATACTCTGTTCTTCTGTTCTACCTTCTAAAATGAACAACTTCACATTTTCTCACATTAGACTCCATTTTTTACGTGCCAGAACTTTGGCTACTCACATAAACTTTCCAGATTGTTTTGTAACTTCCTTACATCTTCTTTACAACATACCTTTCTGCATATTTTGAGTTATCAGCAAATTTAGCAACCTTTTTGGTCCCTTCATCCAGGGCATTTATGTAAGCTAGTTGGCCAACTGGTCCACAAGACCAAAGTTGTGATGTTGATTTTTACATTGAATGAGAGCTATTAACACCATTGGAACTCATGATGATCTGTTTGGTACATCACACATCCCTTTGAAAAGCCCAGTAAAGCCGTGTACTCCTGTATCAAAACAGTTTTATGCTGTCCCTTTATTTGGAGGATTGTGACAACTAAATTTGAATTAGCTGAATCAACACAGGAGGTTGTACTGATCATTTTGGTATATAACACTCCACATTAGAAAGCTTGAGTGGGGATGACAAACACAACTTTTAGTAGATTGCAAAAGTACAAAAGCACTGATTCCTGTGGTACATCTTGTCAAACATAAAAGGACTCATTTATGCTTAATCTCTGCTTCAGAGCCCCTCCTATATCTAATTCCATTAATCACCAAACTCCAACCAGCACCCGGTTCAAAGCAATACTCTGTGCCAAGTTGCAGTCAGATGTCTAACTTTGTATGTTTCTGAAACAAAGTGCTAGCTGACCCCCGTTACAGAAAAAAAACATTTTCAGCCAGTTTCTTAGTTATCTAACCTCAACTTCTCTTCCAGCGGAGATCTTGTGAAACTCTACTTCATGCTGAGAAACTTAGAATTGAAACAGCAGATTCTGGTTAATTGCTAAATGCAAACACAAATGAGACTTTTACAAATAAATTAAAACTCCCTTACTCACAAAATGATCGCACTTTGCATCTATCTTCTAGGAAAATTAAAGCTGGTCTTACTGTACATCCTTTTAATCTGGTCTCTTAAGAGTTATATTAATGATGAAGTTTGTATTGATCTGCATCCAGTAGTATGATCCATTCCTAGATACGCATCAGCTGGACGTTAATTCACATCAAGAAAGAGCCTTGCCTCATCTTTAAAGATTCACTTGCAGCTGACCTGTCATGAGTTGTATACAATTGGCCATCCTATCAGCACCAGCATGCTCCTCATTTCTAAAGAGAAAAAACGTTTTTGATGGTTTTGATCTTTAACATTCACAGTCTGCATTGAAGCATGTAACCAAGATATGTTCACTAAAACCTTGGTAAACTGAAAATGGGTGCAGCTGTCACAAAGCTCAGCTCGAGGTGTTGATGGAGAAAGAAGCTATTCAAACACACTGAAAGTGTGTGCAGGTATGCAATGTCGTCGTCCACTGAAAGGGCCCAATGTGTCCCAGTGAAATAGTTGAAGCAGTGCAATACTTGAGCACTCTGCAATTTTTGTGCTTGCACTTTTTAAAATGAATTATGTATTTGTGCAAAACGGTTTTTATCTTGTTGAAAATAGAGACCAGCATTCTTTACCTGTCAACCAATGAAAAATTGTTTGAAGCAATCTTTTAAATTAAATACAGAAGCTGATAAAGGAACATTTTTGAAAGTTAAGTTACATTCAATGAAGTGTGCTACATTTGGTATTATTTTCTCTCTTTTGGTTTTATCACGTCGTGCTGTGCACTATTCTCGTCTGATTGGGTGACTTCTTCATTTCTATCTGCCAATGTCAATGTGTTAGCAGCTGTGAGAAACAGCAGCGTGCAGAGACCCTTCTGCCAATTGTCCTTCATTGTGATTCAAAACTATTTGGTGTAAAGTTCTAGCAAAATGGGGTCACTTGTATTGGCCTCAGCTATATTCCATGTTGCTGTGACAGAGTTGATAAAGTAGGCATGGTGTACACTCAATATATCAATCATTATTCAGAGCTCAGGGTCAAAGCGAGCAATTCCAGACAATGCTGCTGAACTGAGTCACCCAACATTGGTCATTAAGAGACTCACAGCACACAAAAGTTCAGAACCAGAGACTCTAGCTTTCAAGGGCCAAGTACTGGGAGTGGTTTGGAGGGAGAGGAAGCCTGCTACAAGCCTTCCCTTCAGGAAGCTCTTTGCAATTGTTACTTACCAATTCCCAGCACCATCATCATGGTCACTTTGAGAACTGTCTAGAAAACAAGAGTGGAGAAGAAGTATCTGCCGGCAATCCATGCATCTGTGCTAGAAAAGTTAAAAAGTCTTAAAATTGAAAAATCTCCTGGCCCCGATGGGATACACCCTAGAGTTCTGAGAGAAGTAGCTGAGGAAATAGCGGAGGCATTGATTGAGATCTTTCAAGAGTCACTGGAGTCAGGAAAGGTCCCAGATGATTGGAAGATAGCTGTTGTAATCCCCTTGTTCAAGAAAGGATCAAGACAAAAGATGGAAAATTATAGGCCAATTAGCCTAACCTCGGTTGTTGGTAAAATTCTAGAATCTATCATTAAGGATGAGGTTTCTAAATTCTTTGAAGAGCAGAGTCTGATTAGAACAAGTCAACATGGATTTAGTAAGGGGAGGTCATGCCTGACAAACCTGTTGGAATTCTTTGAAGAGGTGACAAGTAGGTTAGGCCAGGGAAACCCAGTGGATGTGGTCTATCTAGACTTTCAAAAGGCCTTTGATAAGGTGCCACAAGGGAGGCTGCTGAGCAAGGTGAGGGCCCATGGTGTTCAAGGTGAGCTACTGGGATGGATTGAGGATTGGCTGTCTGACAGAAGGCAGAGAGTTGGGATAAAAGGTTCTTTTTCGGAATGGCAGCTGGTGACGAGCGGTGTCCTGCAGGGTTCAGTGTTGGGGTCACAGCTGTTCGCATTATATATTAATGATTTGGATGAAGGGACTGGGGGCATTCTAGCGAAGTTTGCAGATGATACGAAGTTAGGTGGACAGGCAGGTAGTACTGAGGATGTGAGGAAGCTGCAGAAGGATCTAGACAGTTTGGGAGAGTGGTCCAGGAAATGGCTGATGGAATTCAATGTGAGCAAATGCGAGGTCTTGCACTTTGGCAAAAAAATAAAAGCATGGACTACTTTCTAAACGGTGAGAAAATACGTAAAGCCAAAGTACAAAGGGATCAGGGAGTGCTAGTTGAGGATTCTCTAAAGGTAAACATGCAGGTTGAGTCCGTGATTAAGAAAGCGAATGCAATGTTGTCACTTATCTCAAGAGGGTTCGAATATAAAAGCACCGTTGTGCTACTGAGACTTTATAAAGCTCTGGTTAGGCCCCATTTGGAGTACTGTGTACAGTTTTGTTCCCTACACCTCAGGAAGGACATACTGGCACTGGAACGTGTCCAGCGGAGATTCACACGGATGATCCCTGGAATGGTAGGTCTAACATATGAGGAACGGCTGAGGATCCTGGGATTGTATTCATTCGAGTTTAGAAGATTAAGGGGAGACTTAATAGAGACGTACAAGATAATACATGGCTTGGAAAGGGTAGACGCTAGGAAATTGTTCCATTAGGCAAGGAGACTAGGACCCGTGGAACACAGCCTTAGAATTAGAGGGGGTAAATTCAGAACAGAAATGCGGAGACATTTCTTCAGCCAGAGAGTAGTGGGCCTGTGGAATTCATTGCCACAGGGTGCAGTGGAGGCTGGGACGTTAAATGTCTTCAAGGCAGAGATTGATAGATTCTTGTTGTCTCGAAGAATTAAGGGATACGGGGAGAACGCTGGTAAGTGGAGTTGAAATGCCCATCAGCCATGATTGAATGGCGGAGTGGACTCGATGGGCCGAATGGCCTTACTTCCACTCCTATGTCTTATGGTCTTATGGTCTTATAATTTGCAAATTGCTGTCATCATCTACCATCAAACAGCCACCCTGATCAATGGATCATTATTTCTGCTACCTCTGGCATTGATCCCCCCCCCAGCAAAGGCACTTTCTTTTCCTCTCCACTTTCAGGATTCTGAATGGACTGTTCCCTCTACTATATCTGTTGTCAATTCCTCACTCACTCCAATACATTATCCCTTTCCTACAACACCTTTCTATGGAATGCAGTACCTGCCATTTTACCTCTACCCTTCTCAATATCTAAGGCCCCAAAAACTCATTTGAGATGGAATTGTATTTTTTTCAATGTAATATACTGTATTTGCAGCTGATGTGTTGTCTCTCTATAGTCATGAGACCAAACACAGGCTGGGTGGCTTCATCTCAATCCACAAATACGTGCCTGAGCTCCAGTCACCTATTGTTTTAATTTCCACCTTGTTCCCCCTCTTACCTTTCCATCTTTGACCTCATGAAGGTTTGAGGGACAGGATCTCATCTTTTGAATGATCATGTTACAGTCTTCTGAACGCTGCATTGAGTTTATTAGCATTAGTTCAAACTCTTGGCCTTCATTTTCTTCCATTTTCATTGCTGGTTTGTTTCTTTAGTCTCAGTTCACAATTATTTCCACTATTTTGTTTTCAGACTCTACCATCCAGATCTCCTCTGGGCACATTCTTTTTACTACATCTGTTCCTGACCATGCCACTTGTCCTTGATCCTACCCCCCTTTCACTCACTCAACATCGATGGCATTTCTAACACTCCCCAAAAGATTCCAAAAGTGAAATGTTAACTTTGTTTCCATCTCCACAGATGCTTCCAAACCTGCCAACTCCTTCCAGCATCTTCTGTTTGTATTATCCTAGATTAGCAACTCCTATTAAACCATTTGCTTACAATTAACATATTGCCCTAAAATTTGACTTTCTTTCCCTCTGCATTAGATGTCAAAACTATAAATCAACCTTCTGATATTGACCACTGGGGCTTATGGGGGAATATCAGAAGTGCATGTGGCAACATCATATTTCAGCTCCACCCTGTCCATGGATGTTTATTTCCAGCAGTGGTGGGCAGGAACAAGAATTCTGGAATCATTTTCTCTCCCCTCCTGCCAATCCTAAAGGTGTTGAGGTCAACTAGTAGCATTTGTACTGCCATATCAACTTGATGGTGAGCAACATCACAGACTGGGAATTAAACCTGAAACTTTGAGTCTGTAAACTCAGCTAGTCGCTGAATAATTCACTGAGCTACTGTGGAAGCACGTGTCTCTGCTCCAGAATACTTAGTGTCTGGCATTTACAGTTGTGAAGGAAAAGACCCATAGGGTGAGAGGAGAAAACAATTTGCAACAGTTAGTGTGATATGCAGTCTTCTTCAGGTTGTGCAGGTAGAACACAAGGACCTGCAAAGTCCTTTGGACATCTTCAGAGCCAGTCATTTTGATGAGAGAAAGAGAGAGAGAGATGTAAAGCTTAAGAAAATTTGTTGCAATATTTGGGTGATGCATCACTTATTTTGCAATTAGGCTCTATTATCCTCTTTGAGAAATGAAGTGCTAAAATCTAACGATAAAGTTACTGCTACGGCAACGTAATTTTTATAATGGTGGAGAGGTCTCTCTTCTGGTCCTCTTCCATCTGCTAGATGCTTACAGTGCAATAACACTTTATTCAGGTACAAGTAAATTGATCCACAAGAGATTAACCTAATCCCATTTTCTCACGTGATCTCAATCTCATGTTAATATTTCTCTTCTTACATCGCATTCTAATAACTTCTTCAACTCTGACATTTTTTGACTTTCTATTGCCCCATCTTTCTGCAATTATGAAGATTTGTGCATTGTACTTGTTGTCTCCTGAAACAGCCACTTCACCCTCCTCTCTGACCTATCATCTCCATTCCCACCCCCATTCACCCATTGTACTCTTTTCCACCCTCCTCTCTGACCTATTACCTCCATCCCCACCCCCATTCACCCATTGTACTCTTTGCCACCTTCCCCCACCCTCCTCTCTGACCTATCACCTCCACTCCCATCCCCATTCACCCATTGTACTCTTTGCTACCTTCCACCCCCCTCCCCTCTGACCTATCACCTCCATCCCCACCCCCATTCATCTATTGCACTCTTTGCCACCTTCCCCCACCCTCCACTCTGACCTATCACCTCCATCCCCACCCCCATTCACCCATTGTACTCTTTGCTACCTTCCCTCCCCCCAACCTATCACCTCTATCCCCACCCCCATTCACCTATTGTACTTTACGCTAGTTTTTCCTCATCTCCAACCCCCTTCTCATTTATCTCTCCACTCTGCAGGCACCCTGCCTCTATTCCTGATGAAGGGCTTTTGCCCGAAACTTCAATTTTCCTGCTTCTCGGATGCTGCCTGACCTGCTGTGCTTTTCCAGCACCACACTAATCTAGACTCTGGCTTCCAGCATCTGCAGTCCTTGTTTTTGCCGAGATGATTTTAACCCTACTGCGAATCCTCTTGCAAGAATGCCTGCCTTGAAGAAGTTCTCCTCCTCTCTCTACAAGAATCTCAGTGAGTCTCTCTCTCACTGCAACCCCCAGGTCATCTCCTCTGCCCTGAAGCTCTTCAACCATGTCCTGAAACAGCCACTCCACCCTCCTCCCTGATCTATCACCATCATCCTGACCCCCATTCACCTATTGTACTCTATGCTACTTTCTCCCCACCCCCACCCTCCTCTCATTTATCTCTCCACTCTGCAGGCACCCTGCCTCTATTCCTGATGAAGGGCTATTGCCCGAAAAGTCGATTTTCCTGCTCCTCGGATGCTGTCTGACCTGCTGTGCTTTTCTAGCACCACCCTAATCTAGACTCTTGTTGTTTCATCAACCAGTGTAAACTTTCTCACCCATCGAGGAAGCAGGTGACTGGGGAAGCAATAAGTCTATCTCCTGAAGTGTTCATTAAGGTCCTAAAATATTGGTGGGTTGAAGAAGTCAATCACTGATCTTCTCACCCAGTACTTCATTGTACAAGAGACAAATTGAGTTTCTGTCTAAGGCAAACTCACCCAACTATTTCCCCTCCTTGCGATTTGTCCAGCCAACTCCAGGAAGGGAAAACCCCACCCATTGATTTAACTTCCATTTGAACTTCTCCTCTTCATACTTAAGTCTTCCTATTACTCTACTCCTCCAGATATCTTTAACATCCTCAAGTACTGTGATCCCCTCCTTGAGCAGTTTGTTTCCCTGATGCTGTCATCTCTTGTTGTGATTTGACATCCTAGTCTCCTGCGCTCCCAATGGTAGCCATGCCTTCAACTTTGCATTTTGACATGTTCTCCCCACCTCTCCTTCTTCAAGATATTTATTTAAACTAACCTCATTTATTAAGCTTTTTGTTCCCCTCTAATATCTTTTATTTTACTTGGATTGCATTTTTTGTCTTCCTGACATGGGATTGAACTTTTTAATGATCTGGGCAATACATTTTTTTTTAGTTTTAAACTGATCTAATTTCCCAATTCATTCATAGAAACCCTGAATTGTACAATGAACTTTCTTTTATCTTACTGGAATATGTTCAATTTGTAATCATTTCCATATCCTACTTAAACATTGTCTGTTACTAATCACTGGTTTTGTTTGCCAATTCCAGTTAATTTGGATGCAGACTCTTTTCACTCGGCTATTTGCTTTCGTTTTAATTCAAATGCCTTTGTAGTTGATTTTTCTTTTACCTTTTCTGTTCATGCAGTGTCTTGAGAGCTATCACAGTCACTAATTCACAATTATTTCTCTGTCGAGTATTTTCTCTGCTTCATTGACCTGACGCAGTTCAAGTAATACTTCCTTTTCATTGGAATAACAACATATTGACTGAGAAAACAGTTTGAATTTACTGCCAAAATTGTGCCCTTTGCACAATAGTCACTTTTTCTATCCCAGTAACTTAACATATAGAATGAGAACTCTAAAATTAATACACACATCTCTGAGTTGCTTACAAATTTCATCCTCAATTTTCTTCCCTCAGATTTTTGCTCTGTAATATACTCATAATGATTGTTCACTTTTGTTCAGCTTTTCAAAACTTTGTGTACTCATAGAATCCCTACAGTGTGGAAGCAGGCCATTCAGCCCATCAAGTCCACACTGACCGTCCAAAGAGGAGCATCCCACTCAGACCCTCTTTCACCCTGCATTTCCTATGGCTAATCCACCTAGCCTGAACAATGTGGATAATTTAGTGTGGCCAATCCACCTAACCTGCACATCTTTGGACTGTGGGAGGAAACCACCAGCACCTGGCAGTAACCCACGCAGACGCGGGGAAAATGTGCAAACTCCACACAGACAGTTGCCTGAGGCTGGAATTGAACCCAGGTCCTAGGTGCTGTGAGACAACAGTGCTAACCACAGTGCTGCCCTTAAAGTCACCATGCTGCCCATATAATGTAACTCTTCCATGTTCTTTTAGTTTTAATTACATTTTTAGTTAGGAATAGGATATCATTTCTGTTTTCACTAATTTTAACAAAGAAGTATTTGAAATTAAAAAGTATTACAACATGTCCCTCTATTTTCAATAAAATGGGTGAGGGTAGTTTATTAACTTAATGTGTATTTTAAGAAATCCTTCAGAATGCTAGTTACAAATCTGATGGGTGAAAATGTAATATTCTATAGTTGATCATGGGAGTCCGATTTTTCTGTAGCTAATATAACCCTGTTTGTGACCTCTGACAACTGCTGCAGAACATCCAAATTTCTGTTACTTTATGGTTCTGCCATCGCTCTATGCACTGTGACGCAAACCATAACAAAACTCCAACCTTTGGACATATTCTATAAAGTTGTGAGATGTCATTGGTTTCAAGATTTTTAAACACTGTACTCTATTTTTAAAGATTAAGTTAGAGCAAGTTAACACCTTAGTCTACTAAGTTGTTCATTCTGCTGAGAAGGCCATGCAGAACACTTCACTGTCAGAAAACTGATACACAAGTCAAGATTTATCAGGAGTTCTCCATCTTTGTTAATAGCTGCTAAAATGTACTTATATAGACTTCTAGGGGTAACGCTCAAAATAAAATTAAGAACATGTGTTCTTGTATTAAACAACAGTCAGTTAGTATTCCAAGCCTTCGATATAAATGCAGCTTTTGAAGTCAACATTTGAAGTGACAGAACTGTGTCTTCAGTGAAATTTGTGTAATAAATTGACAATATCTAGAAACATGAAATAAAGTTGTTAGCAATTATTTATATATTGTACAACATGTGAGCTCAATGTGCTTCTACACCACTTTATACTTGCAACTGATTTTAATAAACTTGTGTTTTAAAACCTATTATGGCCTCAATATTCCCTGTCTCTAGTCCTACAACTCTACCCTGAGCTCCACATTCCTTCTCCTCTGATCTCTTGTGTACCTTGTTCAACCTTCAACTGTCCAGAGGCACAATACCTCCAGCCATCCAAGCTTTTAAATTTCAACCCTTAACCTTGCTGTATCTGCAACTTTCTCCTGATTTAATTTGTTCCTTAAACCCTACCTCTTTCGCAAAACGTTTAGTCAACTGCTCTAATATTTCCTTCTTTGGTTGATGTCATTTGTGTCCGAGGGTCACAGAACAAATGGTGATGTAGAAAAAACTCAGTATGCCATTAGGACCAGCTTTACATGTGCCTACAAGACTTGATGGGGAGGTGCCGGTGTTGGACTGGGGTGGACAAAGTTTAAAATCACAGGTTTCGTCCAACGGGGCTGGTGTTGTGTGATTTTTAACCACAAGAATTGAAGCTGCTGAAGTTTTTTAAAACTCTCAGATAGAGAATTCCAGATATTCACTACCCCTGGGAGAATAAATTCCTTTTTAACTCACTTTTAAATGAGGTTTCCTTTATCCTGTAACTATGTCCCCTAGGAGAAAGTGAGGACTGCAGATGCTGGAGATCAGAGCTGAAAATGTGTTGCTGGAATTAAAATCTTCTGGGAGAAAGTGAGGACTGCTCTGTCCCCTAGTCCAGGATTCTCCAACTAGTGGAAATGCTTCTCAATAAGAGCCGGTCAAATCTTGTCTAAGTCTTGTATGTTTCAATAAGATCACCCCTCATTCTTCAAAACTCTAATGATTAACAACCTAACCTGGTTAGCCATTCTTGATAAGTTAAACCCAGCAATCAGCCTAGTGAATCTCTTTTGAACAGTCCCTATTTCCACTGTATTCTTCTTTAAATAAACAGTACACTATACTCCAGGTATAGTCTTACCAACAATCAGTACAATTTTAACAAGATTTTCCTGTTTTAAACTCTAATCCCCAAATAATAAAGGTCAAAATCTGATTTGCTTTCTTAGTTACTTGCTACATCTGCATGTTACTGTTTAATGTTTCATGCACAAGAACATCCAAATCTCTTTGTGCTGCACTTCTTTTGGAGTCTCTCTCCATCCAATTAATATGCTGTCTTTTGAATATTCCTACATTACATTGTATCTACCAAGGTTTTGCCTTTTCACTCAGCTTGCAGATTCCTTACGTCCTGATCACAATATACCCTTCAATGTATTTTCATATTATTATCAAACAAGGATAGATTATACTCTGCTCCCTTCCCCAGTCATTAATGTACAGTAGGCAGTAAATAACTGAGGTCCTCAGATTGATTTTTGTGAAATTATGTTAGTTAGATCTCTCCCACCTGAAAAATGATCCATTGATCATGATGCTGTATTTATGTGCTCAACCATCCTCAATACATGCAAATACACTACCCTCAAAACTGTGAGTTTCTATCTGTACAATAATCTTTTATATGGCACCTTATTGAATATTTCCTCAAAATACAAATACTCTACATCTACCAAATCCTCTTTATCAAATCTACTTATTATATCTTCAATAAACTTTGGAAAATTTGTCAAACATTACTTCCTTTTCACAAAACCATGTTGACTTTGCTTGACTACGTTAAGTTTATTTAAATGCCCTGTTCTTTATTCCTTCATGATGAAATTTAACATTTTCCCAACAACATATATTAGGCTAACTGGCCTGTAGTTTCCTGCATTCTGTCTCCCTCCATTCTAAACAAGGAGATCACATTAGCAGTTTGTCAATCCACTGGAACCTCTTGGAATCTAGTGACTTCTTGGAATCTAGTGAATTCAACCAATGTCTCCACTACCTGTGCAACCACTTCCTTTAAAATCAATGGTTCGAATCTATCTGGTCCTGGTGATTTGTCTGCCTCTAGTTTGACAAATCTTTTGTCCCTAGAGAGTCAGACTGTTACAAGATCTTTCTTCCAATTAATACTAGCTCATCCGTTATCTTCAGGACATTTATAGTGTCCTCTAATGTGAAGACCAATGTAAAATATTGGTTTAAATTATCTGCCATTTACCTGTTCCCCATTATCAATTCCAAAGTTGTGTCCTCCAAGGATCTCGTTCTTACTCTATGTACTCTTCTTTCACATACTTGTACTAGCTCTTGCTGTTTGATTTTATATTTCTTGCCAATTTATTTTCATAATCAATTTTCTTTGATTTATTTTCAGTCATCTGCAGCTAGTTCTTAAAAACATCTAATCGTCTGGCCTACAATTAGTTTTCATCACTTTGTACGTCGTAGTTTTGATTGAATATTCTCCTTAACCCCCTTTGTTAACTATGAATCATTCATTCTTCTTATCAAGTCCTTCTTCTGTCCAATACAAACTTTGCTGAATGTTGTGAGAAATAGCTGCCTAAATGTTTGCCATTGTGCATCCATTGATACTTCCCAGACTATTTTCCCAGTTTACATTGGACAACTCATAGAATTTCTACAGCAACAGCCACACCAACCCTCTGAAGAGTAGCCCACCCAGACCAATTCTCCCACTGCTCTACATTTACCCCTGACTAAATGCACTTAACCTACACATCCCTGAACACTATGGACAATTTAGCATGGCCAATTCACCTAACCTGCACATCTTTGGATTGTGGGAGGAAACGGGAGCATCCGGAGGAAACCCATGTAGACACAGGAAGAATGTGCAAACTCCACCCTGACAGTTGCCTAAGGTGGGAATTGAACTTGGGTCCCTAGCACTGTGAGGCAATAGTGCTAACCACTGAATCACTGTGCCGTCCCTCCTTTTCTCATTCCTCTGTAATTGGTTGCTTTCCCTCAGACTGAATTTGAAATCCCATCATATTGTGATTGCTACCCCTTAGAGGATTCTTAACAAAATACAAACTCTTGTTAAAAATAAAAGCAAATTACTGCGGATGCTGCAATCTGAAACCAAAAGAGAAAAAGCTGGAAAATCTCAGCAGGTCTGGCAGCATGTGTAAGGAGAGAAAAAAGCTGACATTTCAAGTCTAACTGACCCTTTGTCAAAGCTTTGACAAAGGGTCAGTTAGACTCGAAACATCAGCTACAATCCCTTGTTAATCTTACCTCAGTTACCTCAGCCACATTCGGGAGATTTAAACAATCCTTAGATAAGCACATCGATGATTATGGGATAGTGTAGGGGGACGAGCTGAGAAAAGTTCACAGGTTGGCATAGCATTGAGGGCCGAAGTGCCTGTTCTGTGCTGTATTGTTCTATGTTCTATGTTTTACTACATGTTACTAGATATAAAATAGCTTTTTGTCAGGTAGGTTCTGCAACATGCTGTTCTAAGAAACAATCCCAGGTGCACACTAGAAATGTAATTACCATGTTATCTTGCAAATTCAATTTATCCAATCAATACGCAGATTAAAATCACACATGACCATTGTATTGTTCTTCTTACATGACTTATTCCTTCCTGATTTGAATGAGCCAACGTTTCAAAGGTCGATGTCCAACTCTCATATGTGACCTTGTTCCCTTAGCATTCCTTATTTCCACCTAAACTGATCCCACATTTTGATCTATTTTACCTATGTCACGATTCACCACTGCATTAAACTGATTTGTCCCACACCAATTTCAGAGCCATGCATTTACCTCTCTCATCTTATTTACTCCATATCAATCTGCACGTGGCTAGAGTAGTATTCCAGAGATTATTAACTTTGTACTCTTGCTTTTTAAATTTAGCCCAAAACTGCTTATGATCCCTCCATGGAACATCTTTCCTATTTCTACCTCTGTCATTGGTACCAACGTAGACCCAATGGCAACTGGATCCTTCTCCTCCTTACTCCAATTTCCTCTCCAACTAAGAAGCGATGTTCTGAACCTTGGCATGAGGTTGACAACATTGCCTTTGTGTCTCTCTGTCTTTGCTGCAGAGAACAGTATGTGTTTCCCTAACTACACTATTCCTTACTATCACAACATTTCTCTTTACTCCCCAAACATGAACAGCATTCTGGTCTACAGTGTTGTAGTCAGTTCATTTATTCTCCTTACAGTTTTGCTAAGTGTTGTTTTAGCTATAGAACTAATAATTGTTTATGCAATCACTTCATAAAGTGTATGTTTGTTAAAAAATATAGAAATTATATTCTAGCAATTTTTTGGCAACATTTGTGGTAAGCTATGCTGTTTTTCTAGATCTGGAGCATAATCCGTACTATGTAATTAGAACAGAAAATCTGGCAGTGCCATTATGCTGTTTGATAAATAGTAAGGCAGAAATTCCATCTCTAATTTTATTGTCGCCAATATGACTCTTTCACAAATTCCAGTTTCAGCATCACTTTGATACAAGCAATGGACCCCAGCAAAGTAGAGTGGTCAATGGGCTTCACCTATCAGCACCCATGGAGTAATTGATAAGGAGATTTGATTGAAATGTTATTCCTTGGCAAGGCCTATGCATCTTCACATGACATGAACACCTGCCTTTAGCAGCAGAAAAGTCCTCCTGGCTGTAACTGGAATGTAGCTGATGAGATGTTCAGGGGAGCGCAGTAGCTCCTCCCACTCTCCACTCATGTCTAACTGTACATCAGCTTACTCATAAAACCTCCCAATTAAACTGTTCTCCCATATCTGTTTCCGACATTTGACTAGAAAAGGAAATAAAACAATATCAATGTCAATTCTGTGGGTCATTCACTTGTCTGGATTTCACAGGTCGAGAATTTGGGCTGATTGTGACATTGATTGTGTTGGATCTAATCAGACTAGACAGATTTCAGCTCAATGTATCCTAACCATCAATGCAGCTATTAAAAAAAGAAACTATTATTTGCTTTATTATATTCTGGCCACGTTTCACAATTAATATCACTTCTTATTTACATTCATCTCTCACCAAATCAATATATTATCATCTGCTTCCTAGTTTTAAGTAAAGTAAACAGTAAATGTTCTCCAAAAGGTTGCTCAGTTGCACTGATTTTATTGGATTTTCTTTTCCCACTTCTCAGTCCTGTGAAATATTCCCAGTTTCTACCTACATTCCATTTGATGACATCGACTAGAGTAGGAATGATGCATGTGGGGGGAAATATGACCACAGCTTCCTAATGCTAGGTATTGCTTAGTTCATTCACTGGCCAAATGTTTACCAAAATCCCCTAAAACAAGAGAACAAATGTTCCCAATGTTCTGTAACTGCCCAAATGACAGTAAACCACATTTAATAAAGAACCAACTCAAAAACATTCATGGAAAATTGGATAGTTTGTTTTTATTTTGTGTCCAGTCTACTGTCTTTGACGGAAGCTTTACATAATAAACATACAAAATTGATGTGCAAGCAATGTTGGTCCCTTGGGTCCACCCCACAGTCGTGATGGTGGGAATGTCATGGCAAAACAGTTTCCACCGCCTCCCCTTCCCATGGACGTACAACCTCCTGGGAGAGGAAACGATAAGACAAAATCCCAGGGCCACCAAGAGAAATATACTCTGCACCAAGAGAAATATATTCTGTCATTTGCAGGTGATTAAAGCCAGTTCACACATGAGTATTGTGTTCACTATCTTACCATGAATCATCTATGCCATGTGACCTCTGCCTCAGCCAAGGACCGGATCAGCTCCATATTGAAGATGGAAAAGCAGCCAGCAATACATTGCAGAGACTCACTATTCTCTTTGAAAGAAACAAAGGCCTCACACGTATTCCTGCTCATGTGAAGCTTGAACTCATCTCACATGATCCTCCTTGTTCTGTCAAAAAACATAGTTCACCAACATAAGCACAGTTCTTTACATGTATCTACGTAGCTGAACTAATCCAATGTGAACATGTGATTTTATGGGAGTGTTTAACCCTGGAGAATTTTGTTCTGAGAAATAGCACAATAGCACATAACTCAAGTGAGAAATTACAGAGCCATTGTTGATCAGCATAAAGTAATTACACTCAGTGCTTTGCCACATTTATGCAGCCAGGTTTTTAAAAAATTCATTCTCAGCATGTGGGTGTCACTAGCCAGGCCAAGATTCATTGTCCATCCCTAAATGCCCAAAGAGCATTTAAGGGTCAACCACATTACTGTGGGTCTGGAGTCACATGTAAGCCAGACCAGGCAGGCATGGTAATCTCCTTCCCTAAAAGGCATTAGTGAATCCAGGTGGTTTCTTTCCCTGCCAAAAATAGTTCCATGGTGATCATTAGAGTCTTAATTCCAGATGATGAAGGGCTCTGGCCCGAAACGTCGAATTTCCTGTTCCTTGGATGCTGCCTAACCTCCTGTGCTTTAACCAGCAACACATTTTCAGCTGTGATCTCCAGCATCTGCAGACCTCACTTTTTACTCTTAATTCCAGATTTCTATTGAACTTAAATTCCAACATCTTTAATGGGGGCAAACCCAGGTCTCCAGAATATTGGTCTGGGCCTCTGTGATAATAGGCCATTGCCTCCTCCCTTATCAATTGCAGGGGTTAGGAATTCACCATAAATGTAGAAAGTATCAAGACCAGGGTAGCTTATTCTGTGGAATGTAGAACCATTTTATTACCAGTTGGTGTCTCTTGTGCACTGTGTAAATGCAATAGTGCCACCTAGTGATTATAATCTAATGTGGTTAAAAAAGTGACTTCTGTTTCTCAATGCAAAATATGTGTCTACTCTTGTCTCAGAACAGGAGATGAAATGTTACCACCTGTTAAACTAATGTCACAATCCTAATTCATTTCTGGAGTATGGTATTTTTTTCCAGATGATTGCCCTTGCTGTGCTGAGGCCCTTGCCACTTTGACCAGTATATGGTAGTGGGTAAGGCTTGTTTGAGGTGGCTCATTGCTACCAATTCTCTTTCATCTTGGCCCTGTCAAATGATTAATGGTACAGAGTATGCCACCCTAGAGTATCTACAGAGGAGGCACTATTCTTAGATATCAAGATGTTTTATTGCATTAGTGGTGAAGCACCAGGGACCTGGATTTGATTCCAGCCTCGATCAACTGTCTGTGTGGAGTTTGCATGTTCTCCTCGTGTCTGTGTGGATTTCTGCCAGGTGCTCCAATTCCTCTCACAGAGCAAAGAAGTGCCGTTTAGGTGGATTGTCCATGCTAAACTGCTTCTAGTGTCCAGGGGTGTGTAGGCTAGGTGCATTGGCCATAGGAACTGCAGGGTTACGGGAAAGGGTAGGTCTAGGTGGGATGCTCTTCAGGGGTCTGGTGCAGTCTTGATAGGCTGAATGGCCTGTATCTGCACTGTAGGGATTCTATTTATAGAATTTAAATTGCACCATCTGGGATTTGAACTGATGTTCTCAGAACATTAGGCTGGGGTTCTGGGTTAGTCAGTCCAGTGACATTACTATTATGACACTGCCTCCCTACTAACTTAAGACTCTCACCTTGTCGGTTTAAGCTTCACTTCAGTAAAATCCTCCCATTGAACAGATTGCTGTGTTGTTCACTTGAAACATGGTATCAGAAGTGGGGAGTGCCCAGACCTGAAATAAAAAGCACAGCTGCAGAGCTGCCACTGAAAAGGAAATTGAAACAAATAGGGGTGGCACGGTGGCTCAGTGGTTAGCACTGCTGCCTCACAATGCCAGGGACCCGGGTTCGATTCCAGAGGAGTTTGCACATTCTCCTGTGTCTGGGTGCTCTGGTTTCCCCCCACAATCCAAAAGATGTGCAGGTCAGGTGAATTGGCAGTGCTAAATTGCCCATAGAATTAGGTGCATTAATCAGAGGGAAATGGGTCTGGGTGGGTTACTCTTCGGAGGGTCGGTGTGGATTTGTTGGGTCGAAGGCCTGTTTCCACACTGTAAGGAATCTGATCTAAAAACAAAGATCACAGTGAAAATTCTGTTTGAGACAAAACGGATGCAGGTTTTCACCGATTGGTTCCTGTTCAAGGTATTGGGGATGCGAGGCACTCCTTTACCACGAATAATGGCAGAATTATGTAATATCTATGGATTTGTTCAGCAAACCAGAACAAGAAAACAACGTAACATTTATATTACTGTTAGGAAGAAACTGTCTCAAAATCTATTCCATCCTAAATCTCTCTGAAAAGCAGAAAAAGAAAACACATGGCAGAAATTCACAAAGCTTTGAAGGCATGATTTGGGTCCTGACTGAATATTATGTAAGAACATCTCATATTCAATACTAGGGAATAAATTGAAAAAGAACCAACTTAATTTAAGGACAATGTATGCAATGACTGATATAAACAATGGACTGCTAAGGCGTACAAATAGTTGTGTATATAACTGGTAGATTTGGTAACTAAAATGTATACAACAATGGATGCCATTTTTTTCTTTCTTTTGTATCTGAAGATGGATGTTTGTATTGAAAAGCAATCCTGCATAAATGTTAGTCCTAGTCTGCCATCTAGTCACCTGACCTACATACACATATATACACACTGTGAACTTCACTTCAATAAAGTCCTTGTGATGAACACACTGCTGTGTTGTACACTTGAAACAATGGGTTTTGATGCCACTCACGTGGAATATGATGAGACAGATAAAAAGTTTTCCCATTTTTACCTAAAGGAGAGGTGGCCAATTGCTTCAAAATAGTTTATTGAAATTTCCGTTTTTAACTTGCCATGATGTTGGGCAATTATCTTCTTTTAATCCCAGATCTGTATTTCTGTCTTGCTACAAAACCCTGAGTTCCTGGAGGTTTCACTTCAGCACTTCTAATCCAGTCTTCAGAAGATAGATCTTAGCATTGGAGTGAAGAATCATTATCCTGGAATATAAAAATGTGGCTTGTGAATGCAGCCCTACTTTGGCTGTAGTGTGAAAAGCGAAGACAGTGGAGTGTTTATTGAAATAAGAAAGATTACATTTTAGGAAGCAGTCAATTCAACATTTTTACAATTTTTGCCTAAAGGTGATTGAGATTGCAGACATTGAAGAAAATCAACTATTATTATGGACCAGCACAAGTGTAGAAAATCCTCCTCTCATTATTTGATATTAATTTATCCAGATTCCAATGTGAAAAGACTAACATAATTTTTTGGAAAACTGCACCAAAAACTATTAGCTCCTCTCACAAAGCAATAAATTGTATTTCAAAATGAGCGGTGCCATGATTCACTGCTCTACAATGTCTCTTCCTGCACCAGAATTAATTTAGATGATTTGCAATCTGTGCAAATCACTTTAAATGTTTTGTATTTTGTAATAAGCTGTTGCTCAACATATTCCTATGCTTCAGCAGAATTAGGGAATGCAAAACTATCAAAACAACATTGAGCTCCCGGTCAATTGAGGCAAAGTGTTAAAATGCTGTGTTGAAACTTAATTTATGCAAAGTTAGCAACTGAAATGATAATTGGCCTCTCTCATTTTACCTGCCACTGGGTGGAGAAACAGCAAGTCTGAATGGTCTGTGCTTTGATGACAATTAAAAGAAAAGCGCAGTTACTGAAACCCAGGCAATGCCATGACAAACCTGCATTCAGCTCTTATATTCTGTGATTGTCATGCACATCCAAGTTTGTGTTCTTCTGCAAACTCAGTTAATACTTCTAATGCCTGCACTTTGTCAGATATAACCTGTCTTGATCCATGGTGGCTCAGTGGTTAGCACTGCTGCCTCACAGCACTAGTGACACTGGTTCAATTTCAGACGTGGTGACTGTGTGGAGTCTGCACATTTTCTCTGTGTCTGTGTGAGTTTCCTCCCACAGTCCAAAGATGTGCAGATTAGGTGGATTAGCCATGGGAAAGGCAGGGTTACAGTGATAGGGTAGGGGTGGGGGTTGAACTGGGTGGCATGTTCTTTGGAGAGTCAGACTTGATGTTCCAAATGGCCTGCTTCCACAGTGTAGTGATTCTATGTTACAGATCAAGACAATTGGCCAGTCTGAATAACATGTTTCTAAGGCATGAATTTTCAAATACTGTCGCCACTGTATTGCCCCACCATTAAATTTAACATTTAAGTCAAATTAGTCTCACCAGGAATTCATCACCACCGTCATTGACTAATTTTAAACTTAGCATTGTGGTTAGGTTCCCCAGCGTTGAACACAGTGCTTTTAAAGAAACAGGCCTGGTAAAGAGGCCTACATTCGTGCATGATTTTGAACTACAAAGCTCGATTTCAGTCCTGATCACTTGTGAAGTCCAATAACGTCAGATTATCACCACTGTTCCTATTATGTTAGACAGCAGGTGTTAGCATTTAATATGTGGTTTCAATTTAAAACTTATGCTGACTCATCTCATATCCCATTTCACTGTTCGTACCTCACAGAGGATTGTCAAAATCAGGTACTTGGGGAAAGTATCAGCTTTTTAAAATGTCCAGTAATTGTACTTGCTAAGTATTTCATTAGCTGTAAAGCACATTGGGATGTTCGGAGGTTATGAAAGGCACTGTATAACTCTTTCTCTTTTTATAAGTAGGTTAAACTTTTAAAAATTGCAGGAGACATTGTTGAGCTCCACCTGCATGCAGTTCAACCTACACATTCACAAAGGAGAGAGAGAACATGAGACATATGAGCAATAACCCCTTCAAGCTTGCTTCACCATTCAATAAGATCAAGATCATCAACCTCAACACAAGCTGTCCTTGTCCGACTGCAGCCACATCTGGACAAGTGACAAGGCAACATTCATGCCTTACAAGTGCCAAACGCTGCTCATCTTCAATTGAACTGTCCCCCCATGACATTCAATAGCAGTGACATCACTGTATCCCATACCATTATCATCCTGGGAGCTAATCATTGACCAGAAAATTAATAAGATCAACCACATAGATACGATGATGACTGATCACAGGGCACAAGTCAGGAGTGTGGTAGATTACACTCCACTTGCCTGGATGAGTGCAGCTATAATTGCTCTTAAGAAGCTTTTTGAAATATCCAGGACAACAACAACAACAATTTTTATTTATACAGTGCCTTTCACATAAGAGACTGTCTTAGGCAGGTCAGACGATCATTATCTCATAAAATTTGCCATCAAGCCACACTAGACAACATCAGGATACGTCACCAAAAGATTGATCAATTTAACAATTTTAAGGAACATCTTGAATGAAGAAAAGGTGTTTCAGGCAGAGAATTAGGGAGGGTGGCATGGAGGCTCAGAGGTTAGCACTGCTACCTTATAGTGGCAGGGACCAGGGTTTGATTCCACGCTCAAGCAACTGTCCATGTGGAGTTTGCATAATTTACCCATGTTTGTGTAGATTTCCTCCTACAGTCCAAAAATTTGCAGGTTAGGAGGATTGGCCATGGGAAATACAGAGTTGTTAGTGGGGAGAGGGGTGTTATATGGAGCTTGCTTCCACACTGTAGACATTCTATGAGAATTCCTAAGCTTACGACTTAGATAGCTGAAGACATGGAAATTGTTGGGGAAATGATTAAATTGGGGATGCTCAAGGGCTCAGAATTAGACAAGTGCAGATATCTCAATGGTTGTGAGGCTGGAGGAGATGCATTTGAAAATACAATTGGCAATATCATTTTAATTTCAGGGTGTTGCTAAACCAGAGCTGAAAATGTGTTGCTGGAAAAGCGCAGCAGGTCAGGCAGCATCCAAAGAGCAGGAGAATCGATGTTTTGGACATGAGCCCTTCTTCAGGAATTCCTGAAGAAGGGCTCATGCCCGAAACGTCGATTCTCCTGCTCCTTGGATGCTGCCTGACCTGCTGAGCTTTTCCAGCAACACATTTTCAGCTCTGATCTCCAGCATCTGCCGTGCTCACTTTCTCCTGTTGCTAAACCAGAGCAACACTGGAAAGTTGGAACAGGGTAAAAGGTGAATGGGAGTTGGTAGAATAAGGGCATAGGCCAACAAAGTTTTGATGACAAAAATTCAAAGAACTGTGAGTGCTGGCAATCTGAAACAAAAGAAATTGCTGGAGAAAGAAAGCTAGCCTGGCAGCATCTGTGGAAAGAAAGCAGAATTAACATTTCGGGTTAAGGGTCTCTTCTTCAGGACTGATTGCAGCCAGGAAAAGGTTGATTCTGCAACTGCAGAAGGCCTAACCTCTGCCCATTAACTTACTCCTTCCTCACCATCCAAGGCCCCACACACAGCTTCCAGGTGAACAAGCAATTTACCTGCACTTCACTCAATCCATTCTATTGTATTCGCTGCTTTAAATGTGGTCTCATCTCCAAGGGGGAAATGAAGCATAGACTCGGTGACCACTTTGCAGAATACCTATGTTCTGTCCACAAACATAACTCTGAGCTTCCTGTTGCCTGTCAGTTCAAAACACCACTGTGTTCCCTGGTTAACATCTCTGTCTCAGGCTTGCTGTAGTGTTCCAGTGAAGCTCAGTGCAAGCTGGAAAAATAGTATCACATTTTCCACTTGGAAACCCACAGCTTTCTGGACTTAATATTGAGTTCAAGAGCTGTTACCATAATCAACTCATTGTCAGCCACTAAAGGTCTCCATTAGTAGCTATTGATTCTCCAGGCTGACTATTATCCATTCTTTTGCTACCCAAATCTTGTTCTCTCTCCCTGGGCTCCATCTCCACTTATCGTTTACTCCTCCAGCACTCTCCCCATCCCATTTCAACATATACACCAGCCTTTAACTAGCTACAATCAGTTCTGAAGAAGGGTCACTGGTCTAGAGTCATAGAGTCATAGAAATGTAAAACACGGAAACAGACCCTTCAGTCCAACTTGTCTAGATCTTGCTGACCAGCTACCCCAATCCAATCTAGTCCCACCTGCCAGTGCCCAGCCCATTTCCCTCCAAACCCTTCCTATTCATATACATCCAGATGTCTTTTAAATGTTGCAATTGTATCAGCCTCCACCACTTCCTCTGGCAGCTCATTCCATACACGTACCACCATCTGCGTGAAAAAGTTGCCACTTACATCCCTTTTATATCTTTCCCCTCTCATCCTAAACCTATATCCTCTAGTTCTGGACTCCCCCACCACAGGGAAAAGACTTTGTCTATTTATCCTATCCATTCCCCTCATGATTTTATAAACCTCTAAAAGGTCACCCCTCAGCCTCTGATGCTCCAGGGAAAACAGCCCCAGCCTGTTTAGCCTCTCCCCATAGCTCAAATTCTCCAATTCTGCAAACATCCTTGTAAATCTTTTCTGAATCCTTTCAAGTTTCACAACATCTTTCTGATAGGAAGGAGTCCAGAATTGTACGGAATATTCCAACAGTGGCCGAACCAATGTCCTGCACAGCCACAACATGACCTCCCAACCCCTTTATTCAATATTCTGATGAATAAAGGAAAGCATACCAAACACTTTCTCCTATCTACTTGTGACTTCACTTTCAAGGATCTGTGATCAAGATCCCATTGTAATCTGAGGTAACCTTCTTCACTGTCCAATACACCTTCAATGTTGGTGTCATCTGCAAATTTGCCTCTTATGCTCACATTCAAATCATTTAGATAAATGATGAAAAGTAGTGGACCCAGCACTGATTCTTGTGACACTCCACTGGTAACAGGCCTCCAATTTGAAAAACAACCCTCCACCACCATCCTCTGTCTTATACCTTTGAGCCAGTTCTGTATCCAAATGGGTGGTTCTCCCTGTATTCCATGAGATCTAACCTTGCAAACCAGTCTCTCATGGGGAACCTTGTCAAATGCCTTACTGAAGTCCATATAGATCACATCTATTGCTCTGCCCTCATCAAGCCTCTTTGTTACTTCTTCAAAAAACTCAATCACGAAACTAGAAACATTAACTCTGCTTTCTCTGCACAGATGTTACCAGACCTGCTGAGTTTTTCCAGCAATTTCTATTTTTGTTTCAAGGTTTTGATGAACTCAGGTTCATGGACACTAGAATGTGGAGCACATTCGAATATATAGTGGCAGAGTTAAGCAATTTTGTGAAGGCAGAAAAAGCTATTTTTTTACTAGTCTGTACATGTGATCAGAACTGCAAAGGGAGTGAAACATCAAAATAGGGAAGTACTGTTATAACTGCAGTAAATTAGCAAAAGCACTTTTGCATGGTTTCTGTCTCCTTATTTAAGGCGAGATAAAGTTGCATTGGAATCAGTTCAGAGGACGTAAT
This sequence comes from Hemiscyllium ocellatum, assembly GCF_020745735.1. NCBI lineage: Eukaryota > Metazoa > Chordata > Chondrichthyes > Orectolobiformes > Hemiscylliidae > Hemiscyllium > Hemiscyllium ocellatum. Next base: position 87,897,605 of record NC_083408.1, read on the forward strand.
TTGAATAGGCGATGTAGTGGACAGCAAAGAAGATTATCTCAGATTACAACGGGATCTTGATCAAATGGGCCAATGGGATGAGAAGTGGCAGATGGAGTTTAATTTAGATAAATGTGAGGTGCTGCATTTTGGGAAAGCAAATCTTAGCAGGACTTACACACTTAATGGTAAGGTCCTAGAGAGTGTGGCTGAACAAAAAGACCTTGGAGTACAGGTTCATAGCTCCTTGAAAGTGGAGTCACAGGTAGCTAGGATAGTAAAGATGGTGTTTGGAATGCTTTCCTTTATTGGTCAGAGTGCAGGACTTGAGCGGTCATGTTGCGGCTGTACAGGACATTGGTTAGGCCACTGTTGGAATATTGTGTGCAGTTCTTGTCTCCTTCCTATCAGAAAGATGTTGTGAAACTTGAAAGGGTTCAGAAAAGATTTACAAGGATGTTGCCAGGGTTGGAGAATTTGAGCTATGGGGAGAGGCTGAACAGGCTGGGGCTATTTTCCCTGGAGCGTCAGAGGCTGAGGGGTAACTTTATAGAAGTCTACAAAATCATGAGGGGCATGGATAGGATAAATAGACAATGTCTTTTCCTTGTGGTGGGTGACTCCAGAACTAGAGGGCATAGGTTTAGGGTGAGTGGGGAAAGATATAAAAGAGACCTAAGGGGCAACTTTTTCACACAAAGGGTGGTACATGTATGGAATGAGATGCCAGAGAAGGTGAAGGAGGCTGGTACAATTGAAGCATTTAAAAGGCATCTGGAAGGTTATATGAATAGGAAGGATTTGGAGGAATATGGGGTGGGTGCTGGCGGGTGGGATTTGATTGGGTTGGGATGGACTTTGGGTTGTGTTGGTGATACTTTCCATTCCTAAGTGCCCTTGTCAAGGCATTGGTGAATGATATTCTGGATCCACTACAGTCCATGAGGTGTAGGGACTCTCATGGTGTCACTGGAAAGGAGTTCCAGAGTTTGGACCCAGGGACAAAGGTGGAATGATGATACAGTTCAGATTAATGTGTGGCTTGGTGGCAAGTTGTGGGAATGCCTCCTGTGACGGCCATGGTGATGTACAGCATGGAAACACACCCTTTGGTTCAACTTATCCATGCCAACCAGATATTTTACATTAATCTAGACCCATTTGCCTGCAGTTGGCCCCTATAGAGTCATAGAGTCATAGAGATGTACAGCATGAAAACAGACCCTTCAGTCCGACTCGTCCATGCTGATCAGATATCCCAACCTAACCTAGTCCCACCTGCCAGCACCCAGCCTATATCCTTCCAAACCCTTCCTATTTATATACCCATCCAAGTGCCTCTTAAATGTTGCAATTGTACCAGCCTCCACCACTTCGTCTGGCAGCTCATTCCACACACGTACCACTCTCTGTGTGAAAACATTGCCCCTTAGGTCTCTTTTATCTTTCCCCTCTCACCCTAAACCTATACCCTCTAGTTCTGGACTCCCCAACCCCAGGGAAAAGACTTTGTCTATTTACCATTCTCCTCATGCCCCCATGCCCCATCATCTACAAAATTCCATGCAAGGACTGCCACAAATACTACGTAGGACAAACAGGAAGAACGTTAGCCACCAGGATACACGAACACCAGCTAGCCACAAAAAGACATGACCCTCACTCCCTTGTAGCCCTACACACAGATGAAAAAAAACCACCATTTTGACTGGGACAACACATCTATCCTGGGGCAGACTAAGCAAAGACATGCCAGAGAATTCCTAGAGGCCTAGCACTCCAACCACAACGCCATAAACAAACACAGATCTAGATACCATCTATCAACCCCTCACAAAACGAACAGGAAATGACATCACCATAAATCCCAGGAACCCCATCCAGGAGAAAGATATAAATAGAAAGCAGGAGACAACAGCTTTGCTTCACTTGGAAGTCACCACTGATGATGTTACCTCGCCAGGTAATGAAACGTCTGGATATCAAACCTACAGCTCTGCGAGGAAACCTACACCCTAAACCTCAACCTGAGCTACAAACCTTCACAAACCTTGCATGCCCCTCATAATTTTGTAAAGCTCTATAAGGTCACCCCTCAGTCTCCGATGCTTCAGGGAAAACAACCCCAACCTGTTAAGCCTCTCCCTATATCTCAAATCCTTCAACCCTGGCTACATCCTTGTAAATCTTTTCTGAATCCTTTCAAGTTTCACAACATCTTTCTGATAGGAAGGAGACCAGAATTGCATGCAATATTCCAACAGCGGCCTAACCAATGTCCTGTACAGCCACAACATGACCTCTCAACTCTTGTACTCAATACTCTAACCTATAAAGGAAAGCATACCATACGCCTTCTTCACTCTTCTATCTACTTGCGACTCCACTTTCAAGGAGCTTTGAACCTGCACTCCAAGTTCTCTTTGTTCAACAACACTCCCTAGGACCTTACCACAAAGTGTATAAGTCCTGTTAAGCTTTGCTTTCCCAAATGCAGCACCTCACATTTATCTGAATTAAACTCCATTTGCCACTTCTCAGCCTATTGACCCATCTGGTACCTCTGATGCTCGCATTCAAGTCATTTATGTAAATGACAAAAAGTAGAGGACCCAGCACTGATCCTTGTGGCACTCCACTGGTCACAGGCCTCCAGTCTGAAAAACAACCCTCCACCACCACCCTCTGTCTTCTACCTTTGAACAAGTTCTGTATCCAAATGGCTAGTTCTCCCTGTATTCCGTGAGATCTAACCATGCTTATCAGTCTCCCATGGGGAACCTTGTCGAACGCCTTACTGAAGTCCATATAGATCACATCTACCGCTCTGCCCTCATCAATCCTCTTTGTTACTTCCTCTAAAAATTCAATCAAGTTTGTGAGAGATGATTTCCCACGCACAAAGTCATGTTGACTATCCCTAATCAGTCCTTGCCTTTCCAAATACATGTATATCCTGTCCCTCAGGATTCCCTCCAATAACTTGCCCATCACCGACGTCATGGTCACTGGTCTATAGTTCCCTGGCTTGTCCTTACCACTTCTTAAACAGTGGCACCACGTTAGCCAACATCCAGTCTTCCGGCACCTCACCTGTGACTATCCCTCTAAACCATTCCTATTCATATACTCATCCAGGTGCCTTTGAAATGTTGTAATTGTACCAGCCTCCACACCTCGTCTCGCAGCTCATTCCATTCACGGATCACCCTCTGCATGAAAACTTTGCTCCTCAGGTCCATTTTAAATCTTTCCCTTCTCACTTTAAGCCTATGTCCTCTAGTTTTGGACTCCCCTACCCTGGGGAAAAGACCTCGTCTATTTATTATATCCATACCCCTCGTGGTTTCATAAACCTCTGTAAGGTCACCCCTAAACTTGTGCCCTCTAGTTCTGGGGGAAAATACCTTGTCTATTTAACCTATCCATGTCCCCCCTCAGCCTCCAACACTCCAGGGAAAACAGCCCCTGGTCTCACCCTAGCTCAAACCCTACAACCCTGGTGACATCCTTGTGAATCTTTTCTGAACCCTTAGGAAAGAAGACCAGCATTATGTTAAAACTCAGAGTGGTGCTGAGAAATACAAGGTTGAGGACATCTTGAAGGTGAACAAAACATTTTTTTAAAAAGGCAGGTACGTATACTGAAATTCCCAACTTTGAGTGATTCCCAAATACATGGGACTGATTATTTTTTGCAATTTCTCATGTACCAACCTTGGGGATGGATATTCCAGCACAGGATGGTTCATAATATGCCTTGTGGGAAGGAGAGGGAAGAATTTTCCTTTTGTTTGCCAAAATAAGAGGAGAGTAGTAAAAGCACATTTGATGCTGAATCTGCCACACTCATTGATGTAGTGCACATGGCAAATGATTTATTCAAGATTTGGAAAAAATGTTATCTGAAAGGGAGATTGAGGGGTCTACATCTATAGAATGCAATATAGATAATCAAACCCATTGGGATAATACACATTCTATGATGTCTGCAAATGAGAAAAGACTGAATCGATACAGCAAGTCTAAAGCAATGTTGGAATGAAAAGAAATATCCAAACTGAGATGGGTAAATATGAGTCATCAATTATTGGATTGATCTTACCAAATGGAATAGCTCGAATGAAAATTTGTTGGGAATCCCCTTACAGGAAGCGCTCATAATGTAAACTTTGAACATATAACATTTATTGTCAAATGTTTTGCTGTAAAAGTGAGCTTTGTTCATTTTTATAAGAAAGAAAGGACATCTGACACTGTTGTAAATGATGGCATTGTTAAGAATGATTAAGAAGAAGGATTGAGACAATAAAAGGCAACTGATGCTTACTGGAGCATATATATTCAAGGGCTGGTTTTCCCCTGGGGAGAGACCAAACTGGAATCTGTACTGAACTATGAAATGCAAACAAACCCAAATGTGGATGACAGACTAATTCCTGATTCCAGTTTCGGTAAATTGATGACTAGTAGCATAGCAATGACAAGCATTATGATTCAGCTTAATTAACATTGTTACACAGCTCCACAATATGCTGTTTATTATTCACACAGTGCATGTCAAGAGTCCGATCTGAAAACAGCCTTCAACTCTAAGTTTTACAGGTGCAATAACCATCAGCAAGGCTTGTTTCTATAAATCCTCTCTCCCTCTGGTATGACAGTCTGATTGTGTAGATTTCCACGGCTACATTGTAGGGATTCTGTAGGGATTCTATTTTATACTTTTCAAACAGCAAACTAACAACACCCACCTCTTTAACTTGCTCATATTAGGAGATTTCATGAGATTTATTTTTTCTCATCGCAAGGATTCAGTGTTTTCGCAAGGGCAGCGTGGTAGCTCGGTGGTTAGAACTGTTACCTCACAGTGCTAGGGACCCGTGTTCGATTCCTGCTTTGGGTGACTGTTTGTGTGGCGTTTGCACATTCTCCCTGTGTCTGCATGGGTTTTCTCCCATAATCCAAAGATGTACATGATAGGTGAATTAGCCATGCTAAATTGCCCATCGTGTTCAGAGATGCATACATTAACTACATTAGTCAGAGGTAAATGTAGGGGAACAGGTCTGAGTGGATTATTCTTCAGAAGGTCAGTGTGGACTTTAGATTACTTACATTTTTAGATTAGATTACTTACAGTGTGGAAACAGGCCCTTTGGCCCAACAAGTCCACACCGACCCGCCGAAGCGCAACCCACCCATACCCCTACATTTTACCCCTTACCTAACACTACGGGCAATTTAGCATGGCCAATTCACCTGACCCGCACATCTTTGGACTGTGGGAGGAAACCGGAGCACCCGGAGGAAACCCATGCAGACACGGAGAGAACGTGCAAATTCCACACAGTCAGTCGCCTGAGTCGGGAATTGAACCCGGGTCTCAGGCGCTGTGAGACAGCAGTGCTAACCACTGTGCCACCGTGCCGCCCACTTGTTGGTCCTAATGGCCTTTTTCCACAATGTAGGAATTCTATGATTTTCCTCTTTCTGTCTCTGTCTCCATTCTCTTTGTGTCTTCATCTGGTGTCATTGCCCTCCAGCTCCTCTATTGTGGTTGCCTTGTTATACAGCTGTCTTTTCTGTCTGAACATACCTTTCTGATGGTACAGCCTCCAGGGCAAGAGTCACCAGTTTGAATGGCAATGAGTTTTTTTAATTGCCCCAAAAATTATAATTGATTTATTTACCCCTGGTGAAAATGCTGAAAACTAATTTTAAAATACTCCTAACAACTGTTACAGAATCCACAGAATTTAGGTTTTTTTTACTGGCTGTTCTGTTTCTAGATCAGAAACTGGATCTGATGGTCATACTGTGGTGACTTTGACTGCCACTAGTAAATTTGGTCACTGAGTCCAATTAACAGCAGTTGTGATTCCTGAAAGCTGCAGGTTTGGCTACCATTAGGTGTGACACCCTTAGCCTCTTGAGACACTGATATTCCAAAGTGTCATGGAAGCATATTCTCTAGATGAAAAAGCTACATCTAGGGTATGGCCTACTGTGAAGCCTCCACATCCTTTCACTCACTGCTCTCTCCTATCGAGCTCTCTCCTGTTCTCAATTGACAGCTTCCCATCCGCTGGCTCTAGTTACTGCTTAGAAACATTGAATCATAGCATGATTAGGCCATTTGGCCCATTGAGCTTATTCCATCTTTTAAGATGATCAGAGCTGATTGTCTAGCTCAACATGATATTCCAGGTCTCTCCCCATAATTCTTGAACTCCTTTTGCATTTAGGAATCTATCTATTTCTTCCTTAATCATATATTCAGTGATTTTGCCTCCACTTCTTCACAGGGGCAGTCTTGGCTCATGGCTGTATGGATCACTGATCCAGATATCACCCTACAAAGTGGAAAAGACATTTCTCAGTCCTGAGACTGACTTCACAGAACAGATCAGATCTCTGAACCTCCAAAGTGTCACTAGCACCTCCAGTGTCTACTTCTGACTTAGTTCTGTGTCGGTAATACAAAATAATAGACATCTACCATCAGCATTTATAAAAAGCTAGCAAAACCAGGCAGGATTTGCTGAGTTGGCAGTGCTGATAATGAAAACCTGTCTCAAGTTACCTGTCAATACAAATTCTAAGCAGGTAAGGAAGAGGCTGGGAGTATTTGTTGGCATGTTTCCCGGTGATGGCTTCAGCCTCCTCATTTGCTGCTCCCTTCTTACTTTGTTTTCCCTCATGAGTTCCAGGAATGCTGAGAAACTGATGGAACCATTGTTAAATTCCAAACCTCAGGTTAGTCTCACCATAACTGAGCTGTTATTAAAGCTGGTGTCCTTGTTAACTTGATGCGCTCACAACCCCAGCAAGGAACAGAGTAAGAAAGGTAATCCTTCTAGATTGTAGGGAGCAGTAGTGTCCTCTCTGGATATTGTTGTTTGGATATTGAGAAGACCGAGGCCAAACACAAAAAATCCGAATAAATCTGAAACCATTTAGTGCAGGGCTCCCCATTGTGGAGGTTAGGATCCAGAGTGGGATTGCAAGCTGAAATTCTAGGATCAGGAACTCTGAGGTAATCATGGACACCATGGAATTTTGACAGAACTGAAACAGCTGTACCACTCTAACAACATCTTCTAACACACTTTTGCAATTCTCATGGAGGGATAGCGACAATTTTCAAACCACAAAATGAGATCACAGTGGGAAAAAGTTTAGGAAGCACAGATAGAGTAGTTCAGTTATCATTCACCTACTGTCAACTCCATTAATTCTGGGAGAACACCTTACTTGATTAGCACTACTGCCTCATGGCATCAAGGACCTGGGTTCAATTCCAGCCTGAGGTGCTGTGGAGTTGGAACACTCTCCCAGTGTCTACATAGGTTTCCTCTGGGTGCTCTGGTTTCCCCCCACAGTCAAAAGATGTACAGGTAGGTGGATTGGCCCAAGGAAATTGCCCGTAGTTTGTAGAGGTGTGTAGGCTAGCTGGATTAGCCATGGGAAATGCGGGGTTACAGGGATAGGGTAGGGGATGTGTCAGTCTTCGGATTTGATGGACCGAATGGCCTGTTTCCACAGTATAGGCATTCTGTGTTGATTAATCTGAGCAAGACTCTCAAAGTGTATCAGTTCTTTGTGGAAATCTACGCCTGTTGTTTCTCCTTTCCTAATCTCCTTACCCTGCTGAATCTGAATGGGCATCACAGTCTCAGCTTGGACTGTGTAAAACAAAATAAACATAGAAACATGGAAACAGGAGTAGGCCATTCTACCCACTGAGACTGCCCCACTATTCAATACTGGAGTCGAGAGTGTGCTGCTGGAAAAGCACAGCAATCAGGCAACATCTGAGGAGCAGGAGAGTTGATGTTTCGGTCATAGGCCCTTAATCAGGAATAAGGCTTGTGGGCCGGAGAGATAAATGTGAGGAGGGTGGGGCTGGGGAGAAGGTAGCTGAGAATGCAATAGGTAGATGAAGATGGGGGAGAAGATGATAGGTCGGAGAGGAGGGTGGAGTGGATAGATGGGAAAGACAATGGACAGGTCAAGAGGGCAGTGCCACATTGGAGGCTTGGGACTGGGATAAGGTGGGGGGAGGGGAAATGAGGAAACTGGTGAAATTCACATTAATCCCATGTGGTTGTAGGGTCCTAAAGCAGAAGATGAGGTGTTCTTCCTCCAAGCATCAGATGGTTAGGGCTGGCGATAGAGGAGGCCCAGGACCTGCATGTCCTCGGTGGAGTGGGCGGAGAGTTAAAGTGTTTGGTGACAGGGTGGTGGGTTGGTTGGTGCAGGTGTCCCAGAGGTGCTCTCTGAAATGATCTGCAAGTTGGCATCCTGTCTCCCAGATGTAGAGGAGACCCACATCGGGTGCAATGGATACTGTAGATGACATTCGTGGAGGTACAGGTAAATTTCTGTCTGCTGTGGAAGGATCCTCAGGGGCCTTGGATGGAGGTGAGGGGGGAGATGTGAGCGCAGGTTTTGCACTTCCTGCGGTGGTTGGGGAAGGTGCCGGGAGTGGGATAAGGGATGGTGTGGGGTGTGGCTCTGACTAGGGAGTTGTGGAGGGAATTGTCTCTCCAAAACATTGATGGGGTGGGAAGGGAAATATATCCCTATTGGTGGGGTCTGTTTGTAGGTGGCGGAAATGGCAGAGGATGATGCGATATATGCGGGGGTTGGTGGGTTGGAAGGTGAAGACTAAGGGGGTTCTGTCATTGTAGCGATTGGAGGGATGGGGTTCAAGAGCAGAGATGTGGGAAGTGTACTGGAGAACATTGTCGACCACGTGGGAGGGAAAATTGCGGTCTTTGAAGAAGGCGGGCATCTTGGATTTTCTATGGTGGAATTGGACATCCTGAGAACAGATCTGGCGGAGGCAGAGGAATTAGAAATAAGGGATGGCATTTTTTACAGGAGGCAAGGTGGGAGGCGGTGTAGTCCAGGTAGCTGTGGGAGTCTGTGGGTTTGTAGTAGATGTCCGTGGTTAGTCGGTCGCCAGAGATGGAGATTGAGAGGTCCAGGAAGGGGAGGGAGGTGTCCGAGATGGTTGAACACTTCAATGCCTTTTACCCAAACATCCTATAAACCGCAGACCACTAGTAATTGGAAAACCATCAATCTCTACCTTAAACATACTCAAAAACTGAGTGTGCATGTCCTTCTATGGTAGAGAATTTCAACTTTCCATCTTGGCATTCCCATTATTTTTAAATTGTGCCTTCTGGTTGTCAACTCCCTAATCAGGGGAAACATCTTACCTGCATCTGCCCCATCTATCCCTTTAAGTATTTTGTGGGTGTCAACGCGATCAACTCGCATTCTTCACAACTCAAGAAAACAGACCCAGTTTTCCACTGAATAAAAGCAAATTGCTGCAGATGCTGGAATCTGAAACCAAAAGAGAAAATGCCGGAAAATCTCAGCAGGTCTGGCAGCACCTGTAAGGAGAGAAAAGAGCTGACGTTTCGAGTCTAACTGACCCTTTGTCAAAGCTTGGCTTTGTCAGCTTTGTCAAAGGGTCAGTTAGACTCGAGATGTCAGCTCTTTTCTCTCCTTTCAGATGCTGTCAGACCTGCTGAGATTTTCCAGCATTTTCTCTTTTGGTCCCAGTTTTCCACTCTCTTTTTATGGGAAAGTCCCACCATCCCAGGAACGACCAATCTGGAAATATTACATTTGGTCCCTAACTCCAAATCATTAAATATATTGTGAACAATTGAGAACCCAATTACTGATCCTTGTGGTACTCCGCAAGTCACAAGCTGCTAATGTGAGAATGACCTATTTATTCCTACTCACTTATCCTGTTTTCTGTCTGTTAGCCAGTCATTAATCCATGCCAAAAAATCACCTCTGATTCCAGATGCTTCATTTTTTCTAACTCCCCGGGGGACTTTTTGAAAATTTAGGTATACTACATCCATCAGCTCACATTTATCAATTTTGTTCGTTACATCTTCAAAACAACAACTATTTATCTATTTTTATGTAGTGCAATTGGCTAGGTCAGCATTTGTTACCCATCCATAATTGTCCAGAGAGTATTTGAGAGTCAATTATATTATTGTGGATCTGGAGTCACATGTGGACCAGACCAGCTGAGGATAGCAAATTTCCTTCTCTAAAGGATATCAATGAACCAGATTTTTTTAAAAAAATTGATTGATAGCAGTTAAATAGTCACTTTTTATACATGATTTATTTTAACTGAATTCAATTTTAACCATCTGCTGTGGTACAACTTGAATCCAGAATATTAGACTGGGATTTGTATTACTAGTCCAGTGATGTTACTATTACACCACAGCCTTCCTCATTTCCCTATGTTCGAACACTATCAACAACAATAATTAATTGCCTTTAAAGTGCTCCGATATGTGCTGAGGTTGTTCAGGCAGTATATAAATGAAAGACTTTACCCTGTCTTCAAAAGAATTTTTTGGATTCTGCCACCCTGCAGCAAGAGAGTTCACTGTAATGTTACCTGGACCAACACTTCTGTTACAGCGAGATCAATGAGCAACCTATTCCCTATTAACCACGTTATCCCTCCCTGTGAGATTCATAGTTTCACAGCACATTTTTAGGTGATTATTTTGAGAGCTTGTCACCACCTAGTAATCGCCACAGCACCCCAGTACAACTTTTAGGTGTGTTGCCCTGTAGTAATCCATTTCAAAATGACCTTCACTCACCCGACAGCTGCTTAGCTCATTAACACAAACCATCAAAAACTTTTTAAGAACTTTCATCTCTTTAAAGGGGAGGGGGGTTGGGGAGAAATCAATAAAACTGGTTGCCGGGTAGCGGTGGGGGATTTCTCGTGGCTCAATGGGTGGTTGTGCTGTACAAAAAAACAGATGGCAGCCTTCAGGACAAGGTCCACACTGTTGTTCATTGCTAAAATAAGACTAATTATAGATCAGTAATTCAACTGAAACTCAATAATTGAAAGCAATAGTCCGTCGCTGAGGGAGACTAGGGGAAGGAGAGCAACATACAACATTGCAATCAAAATTAGAGTGTAACTACTGAAAAGGTGACACCTTCAATGGTTTAGTGGATTCCATGGTTCAAAAGCTAAATATCAAACAGCTGTGGCAAAGACTTCACACTGAATCTAGAACTAGATTAGAAAGATATTCAGTTTTTTTTTAAGAAGCATTAGCATTAACATGAGAAAATTAAATCAAAATGAGGCTGAATTAGATCCCACTAAGATTTAAACTGTGCCAAAAAGTATTGTAAACTGGCAATTTATTCTAACAAATTATTTTGCTCACTTTGTAACTCTTGCTTGTCTCTTTTCCAATCCTTCCGATTTCTTATGCAATTCCCCTCATTCCAAACCTCCAACCACGTTTGCAGAATTTTAATTTTGAGGAAATAGGAATGTCCCCCTCAAAGTGTTGTGCTACATTAGCCAGTTCTGCTCCTTTGCAGATCAGGAATTTCACTTAACTGGTGAGGTTGGATGACATGACTTGTTCTCAGCCAGCTATCACCGTGCTTCCAGTTAATCCACATGAATCAAGAATTGCTTTTTCTCGCTCACTTTTCCTCTCTTTCTCACTTTCTCTCTTTCCCTTTTCTGTCTATTTCTCTCTTTCTATCAATTTATCTCTATTATCTCCTTCTCTTCTAACCAGTCATGGACTCTGGAATGAGGGCAGGCAAGATATTAAGTGAAGCTGGATTATATGTTCCTACTTCGACCTCCGCACAATTCAACCATTGAAGCGCAAACTCAGGAAAATGAGGAGACAGGCCTGTACAATGTTTATACCCTGAATGAGCACATCATAATTGTTATACTTAAATGAAACAATTTTATGCAAGAGCCCTGGTTGCATATCCATTGCACCCTGGACACCTGGTTATGTTACAAAGAATTTCAATTCACAAATTAATATGGTGCATCTGGCTTTCAATTTCACATGAAAACAGGCCATATAAAGTTGCATTAAAGCCTGTGCAACCACTTTTACCTTCATATTCAAAGAATCAGTAAAGCTTCCATTTAAGGCAGGATTACAGTAGATTCCAAAATGATGAAAAATTAACTAAATCTGAAGGCACTTTCAGCCAGACCATTCAATCCTTCATCAATGTCTATGTGAACTGCCTTTGAAAACTCTGTTTTCATGTTCTTTTAGATTCCACAAGTAGCAGAAAAAGTGACTGATTTAATACAGGGCAAACCTAATGTAAATAAGGACATGTTGTACTTTGATATAATAGCAGAACCTTAAGCCATTTACTTTAAATGGATTACTACTGCATGTAAAATGGTGTATTGTAGAGTCATAACAGGAATGCGGATTATTGCCAAATACAAGGACAAAGGGTGCTCTGAGCGCCAGGCTTCTTAAATATAAATGTTTTCCACTTTCAATTAAATCAGGCTAAAGGGAATTTGAGAAATACTATGCATCTATTTCCCTTTCCATTTGAGAAAACCAATGAAAATGTATTTTACCTGTCCAGTTGTAGTCATAGAATTATCTGCAACTTCTCTTTATCTGTCCACACCTTTACCCCTGGGGATCCCATCATAGGTCCATTGCTATTTTTCATTTTACCCCTGCTGAAATCACAGAAACTGGAATTGTACACATTGTTGGTGACCCGTGTGGATTGACCTCTCCCCGGCCACAAAGCTCTGAGATGATCTTATGACCTTCAGCCCATTCTTGGCTGAAACTCTGGCCTTACCCACCCCAGAGAATGTCAACCAATCAGGACTTGCACCCCTTCCACCCCAGCAATGGTCAGTGCTGGCAGTCAAACAGTCATCTACAAAGTGTGCTACTGGAGTCAGATAAGAAGGGGAGTCTGGTCATGTGGGTGAGGGTGGGGATTGGGGCAAGGGGGTGGTTTCACTTCAATCTTACGGCCAATTCTCTTAACTGTTTCTCCTGTTACTAATTTATCATCATGCTTGTTTGACACCCAACACCGGTTAACCAGAAATTTCCTCCAACTAAAAACTGGCTACACCAAAGTCATTATACTCTTCCCCACCCCCCCTCCCCCTCCGAGGAGTTCCATACCTAGTCACTCTGTACATCTTGGTGGCAATTGCTGAGGCTGAACCAGGCTATTCATAACATTGGATGTCATGTTTGAGTGGAAAATGAACATCTGAATATTTTTCCATTTTATCACAAAACTTTCTAACTTCTAAACGTGAGCTGATTCCTTCCCTGTCTTACCTCACCCATTGCTGAAATCCCCATTTGTACCGTTGTTACTTGTAGACTTGATTATTCTTATGCTTTTCTGGCCAGCTTCCCAACTTTACTCTCTAAAAACTTGAGGTTAACTCACACTGCTCATATTCTAACTCATGTCAAGTTCTGTGCAACTATCAAACCTGTGCTTGTAGAACTACATGAGGTTCTGCACTAGTATTGCCTCAAATTTAAAATTTCTATCCTTATTGTCAGTGACCCAATGGTTTTACCTACTTTCCATCTTCCTCCTTTAACCCTACAACCCTCTGAGCTCTTCCTATTCTAGCATTTCATACTTTCCCAATTGCAATTGCTCCAACATTAGGGACTATTTACCTAGGCCACAAGTCCTGGAATCCCTTTCTTCCTTAATTCACTCCTTAAAACATAACTCTTTTCTGCCCTAATATCTCGCATCTAACTGTGACAACATTTGTTCCATCATTCTCCTGTGACCTGTCTTGAACTTTTACTATCTTAACGGGGTTAGATAAATGCAGATAGTTGTTGTTAGTATCTAATTTTGCAATTTGTAGGCTGTAGTTTTTTTCGTCAGGCACCGTTTGATGTTGTATAACCGGAGCTAAATGTAAAAGGCAAGTGAGGAATTAGGGTATACTATCGATGGAAAAGGGCAGAAACCCAGCTGTTCCTGCTCCTGTTACCACCTGACATCCACATACATGCTTCTCGCAAAGGTCAGTGGCTAATGATGAGGAGTAAGATTCCTGTCAGGCTTTCTTCTCCCTAGCTGAGGCTATGAGATTGTTGAGAATTGTAATAATCTATTTCCAGTTGACTTTGGGGAAATCAGGCCTTAAATTCTGCAGTTACCATTTTAAGAAATCCTTCTCTGGTATATGCTTAAGATCTTGCTTCCAGTTGCTGTATTAATTCTTTTAATGTTTGTGAGCATACTTATAATTTTAAACATAACTGTGACAAAATATGTAGTGAATTTACAATTTTATACACATATAAATATATATTGTAAGGAATATAAAATGAAGCAGCTTACTTTGCCAGATAGTCCTTCCCTTTACACTTTTAATTATTATTGATAATAATTGTGTGAGTCTAGGAACAAAGTCTTAATTCATTAAGAATTGAAATTGCTATGATTCCAGGTTACCTGCTTTTTTTATTATATTATAGGGACTATCTTAAGTTAAATTTATAAATTTTAGCATTTAATTATTTGTGATGAAGACACATTATGTATTTGCATTGTTTTGAGGGCTTACATTCTGAAATGGGGGAAAATGGATTTAAATTTTCAGTTCTGCAATGATCAAGCTTCTTTTTTAAAGAGGACAACAAGTCATTTCTTGATTAGTGAGCTGAAGATTCCAAACGCTCATGCGATTTCACGTAAATGACTAGCAAGCCCCAGCCCAGCACCTGGGAGGTAATTGCTAAGGTGTTTGACGACTTGTGGTTTAAAATACAGAAAAAGCAAGTGAGTGGCCCAGTAATATATTCAGTCGGGCAAAAACCTGACTCACTCAAAGCGAAGAAGCGAGGTGCTCTTATTACCAGTGCAAGCAGACAAGGCTTTCAGAAGTGAGCCCAAGGAACTTGTGTCTGGGTGTAAATGAGCTTGTTTAAGGGTCTCAGGAAGAGAAATTAACCAAAGGAAATTGCTTTGGATGAAGGCAGAAAGTTGGCAAATAAAAAATACTCAGCTACAGTTGTGGCAACTGAAATCAAAAGCTTGGAGAGAGAAAAGAGCATTCACTGAGGTTTGTGTATGTGTACGTTTGTTGCAGGGATGAAAACATTGAGCAGTGGAGACTAGGGATCAAACAAGAAAAGGTATGCTATGTTAAAGAATAAAAAAAATGTATGAGAGAAAAATAGATATATTGGTTATGAGGTTCAGGGATTGGCAGGAAGGGACCGAGAGAAAAAAGCTAGGACTGCACCAACAATCAACACAAAATGTTACAAAGAAAACAAAAAGACAAAACTAAAGGCTCTGCATCTGAATGAACATAGGATTCAAAATGAAGTGAACAAATTGACAGCATATATTGAAATAAATACATATCTGATAGCTACTACAGAGGAATGACTGCAGTGTGACAAGGATTGGGTCCTGAATATTGAGGGGAATATGACATTCAAGAGGAACAGGAAGCTAAAGGTTTAAGTGGACGGGTAGTATTGTTAATCAAGAACAGCATTTGAGCAGTAGTTAGCAACTACCTTTTTTCAGGAGGTTGGGGTATAGAGTCAGTTTGGGTAGAAATAATTGGACAGAAGAAGTCATAGAGCGAATGGTCTGCAGGTCTCCCTTGGTATTATGTAATGCGACAAGATTAATTCATGACCTCAGAGTTAAGACATTCATTGGCAGCAGCAACCACAATATGATTGCATATTCCGTCTGGGTCTGAAAGGGAGGAGATTGGGTTTAAGACTTATATTTCAAACATAAATAAGTACACTCTGTGCATGAAAACTGAGGTAACTGATGTAACCTAGCATCATAGACCAGGGAATAGATTAATAGAGATGCTGTGGTAGAAGCTTTAGAGATATTTCAGAATACACAGAATGTGTATAATTATACTATAAAGACAATTTCTAAAGGGAAGGTTCATCATCCATCATGAACAAAGTAAGTTAGGAAAAGTATCAAACTTAAAGAAAACGTATAATGCAGCAGAAAGATGAGAGGCGGGTCAGATGATTGTTCAGCATTTGAAGAACTTCAGAGAGTGACTAAGATGTTAATCACAGAATTGCCACAGTACAGTAGGTGGCTGTTTATATCAACACTGGCTCTCAGAGCATTTTTTTAAATAATATATTTTTGTTAAGAAAAAATAGATTTTTAAATATTACAACAAATACAAAACAATGCAATTCAAAACAGTACAAAAATAGTACAAAACTAAACCCAAAAAATAAAAAAAATTCCCCAACCCACCCTCCTATACTAATGTATAAACATATATAGAGAAGTATAAAATTAAAAAAAACTAAACTAGTTATTTAACTAACTAAATAAATACCTAACAACAAACAAATAAATAGTAATAACTCAGCCCAACCAAACAAAACACTCATGCATTCACAGTTCCTCCTCCCTGGATATTGGACTCATGAAACACAATCGTTATGGCTATATAAAAGCCCTTGTTAGTGTGGCAGATAAATCTGTGTCCAGGTATTTCAAAAAGGGTTGCCGTGTCTTGTAAAAATGCTCAGTTTTGTGGTGTACCATATTTGTGAGAAAATCCAGGGGAATATGCCCCATAACAATCTTCCGCCAACCTGATAGGCCTGGGGTTTTCGGATATCCAACCTAGCAAGATATTCTTCCTTGCACAGAATGTAAGAATATTGAAAAGTTTTTCCTTATGTGAGTCGCAGAAAATACAATGGGTAGGCCCAAAAGGAGCGAAATAGGGTCCTTCTCCACCCCTACACCTAAAATCATCTCCATTACACCCACCACAGCATTGCAATATGTTTGAAGCCTGTCACAAGACCAAAGACAATGGGTAAGAGTACCCATACAGACCTTGCACTTGGGACATGCTGAAGATACCCCGGTTTAAATTTTGACAAACGGTCTGGGGTTAAGTGGACCCTGTGGGGAATCTTCAACTGTAAAGCATGGGTCCTATTGCAAATTGATATCTTCCTTGTATTCTCCCAAATATCCTCCCATGCCTCTGAAGAAACTTCAACACCTAGCTCTCTTTCCCACATCTTGCAAAGTCGATTAGACTCATCTGAGGTGGCACCTCCGAATTGGTGATATAGAGTACTGACAGGGAGTGTACTCTTAGCCCTTAGTACCCCTCTTTCTATGTCAGATTTGTAGGGATCTGTCAAAAGTGTGGTCTTTATTTTGAATAAAATCCCTCACTTGAAAAAAACGAAAGAGGTCTCTATTAGGTAACTCGTACTTCCGTACTAACTGATCGAAGGACATCATACATCTCCCTGGAATAAATCACCCATGCAAGATATACCTCTAGCTGCCCAACGTTTAAATCCTGAATCTATCATACCCGGTTGAAAACTCGGCATACCCACTAAAGGTGTAAACAAAGATGTTTTGCCAATATTACCTTCCCTCTGCCGAATTGCCCTCCATGCTTTAACAGTATTGATGACTATTGGGTTATGGCAATATTCTCTAACTATCCTCACCTTGTCCAAAAACAGCAAACTGGTAAGGGGGCACCTTGCCTCGGAGATTTCGATATCTAGCCATACTGAAAGAGGGTCCCCATAAACCCAATCACTTACGTAGGTCAAGAGCGAGTTTAATTGGTAATTTTTAATGTCTGGAAGGTCTACTCCCCCCAATCTGTGAGGCAACTGCAGTTTGGCTAATTTAATGAGGGGCCGTTTATGGTGCCAGATAAAGGAGCTGAGCCAACTGTTCAGTCTCCTGAGTGTTTTTTATTGAAAATCAAGAGAAGCATCCGTATAGGAAAGAGCAAACGAGGGAGAATATTCATCTTAATTAGTGCCATCTGACCCAACCATGAGACTGGAAGTGCCTTCCATCTTTGGAGATCTTGTTTTATTTTTTCAAATAATAGAGTAAAATTGGCTTTGAACAGCCAATCCAGAACTTGAATAATGAATATGCCCAAATACACAAAACCCCCCTGTGACCACCTAAATGGGAATCTACAGTCACTCTCAAGAGCCAACTCTTTCATAAGACCACCCATAGGCAGAGCCTCTGATTTAGCAAATTTAATCTTATACTCTGAAAAAACGCCAAATGTGTGAATGCATTGTATCAGGCAAGGCACTGAGACTGCTGGATTTGTCAAGAAAATTAGAACATCATCTGCATACAGCGAGATCTTATGTAATTTTGACTCCACTTCTGGAGCTGGTATATTGAGATCCCCACGAATGGCCTCTGCCAACGGTTCAATCACCAATGTAAAAAGTAATGGTGAAAGGGGACAGCCCTGCCGGCTGCCCCTAGAAATATTAAAATTGCTTGGTTGTACCCCGTTGGTAATGACTGCTGCGAGACGTACACTGTAGAGAACCTTTACCCATCTTATGAAAACTTCGCCCAGACCAAACTGATCTAGAGTATAAAAAAGGTGCGGCCTCTCAACTTGGTCAAATGCCTTCTTTGCATCGAAAGAAATCACCAATCCCTGTATTGACTGCTGTTGGCATGCTTGAATTACGTTAAGCAGCCTCCTAACGTTATTGGAGGATCTGTGATCCTTTATGAAACCCGTCTGATCCACTTTAATAATAGAGGATAACACAGTCTCCAGCCTTAACGCAAGAGCCTTGGAGTGGATCTTAACGTCCACATTTAAGAGCGAGAATGGGCCTGTATGAAGCACAGTCTTCCGGATCCTTCCCTTTTTTAAGGATAAGTGAAATATTGACCTCTCTCAGAGATGGTGGGAGACAAACATGACTGTATGAATCGTTAAACATATTCAGCATCGGACCTGACAGTATACTTTTAAATTCTTTATAGAATTCACTGGGAAGTCCATCAGGACCGGGCTCCTTTCCACTCTGAAGCTGCCTCAACAGCTTCCTGCACTTCTTGCTCTGATAATGGGGCACTGAGAAAGGACTGTTGTTTGGGAGTCACACCCGGGAGCTTCAGATCTCTAAAAAATGATTCCATTTTGCCTGCCCCTCCTCACAATTCTCAGACTGATATAACTTCGAGTAGAACCTCTGGAACACCGCATTAATCTTTTTAGAATCACATGTTAGGTTCCCAGACCCTTCCCTCATTGCTGTAATGGTTTGTGGGGCACTTCTCTTTCTGGCAAGGTATGCTAAGTATTTGCCTGGCTTGTCACATGCTCATATAACCTTTGCTTTGCAAAAGCCAGCTCCTTCTTTGCCGTCTGCGTGAGCACGGAATTTAGTATAGACCACAGTGCCATAATCCTCTGTAGTTTGACCAACGAGGGTCTGTCATAATAGGCCTTCTCGGCTGCCTTCAACCGTGCTTCAAGAAGACATTGCTGCTCACCCGTCTGCTGCTTCCTACTTGTGGAATATGAAATAACTAACCCTCTGGCATAAGCTTTGGCAGTTTCCCAGAGAATAGATGAGCTATCAACCAAGCCTATGTTGATGTCTAGGAATGCCCGAAATTCCCTAGAGAAATACTCCACAAACTTGCTGTCCATGAGAATAAAGGGGTCCATACACCAGTACCTTGAATCCACTGTAACAACCTTAATTTTAACCATGAGGTACACTGAAGCATGATCAGAGATGGCAATATTACCAATCGTACAGGATGCCACCAGATCCAGGGTTACCGCAGGGGTCAGAAAAAAATCAATCCTCGTGTGACATCTATGTGGATTGGAGAAAAACGTGAAATCCCTACCTGTAGGGTGGAGACACCTTCAGACGTCCATCAACCCTAATTCCCCACATAAACCCAATAACTGTTTAGTTTGTGCAGAGGGTATTGAGGGACCTTTAGGCAACCTGTCTACTGTGGGGTCCATGAGGCAGTTAAAATCTCCCCCTATAATGATGTGCTGAGACTTGAGACTTTTCAGTTTAACAAAAAGCATCTACCAAGAATTTAAGAGGATGAGCTGGGGGACAATAAACATTTAAAATGCCATATTCTTCCCCATTTATCAAGGCTTTAAGAATTACAAACCGCCCGTATGTGTCTTTAACACATTCCAATAATTTAAATGAGAGATTTTTCCTAACCAATATAGCCACTCCCCTACTTCTGGTATTAAATATGAAAAATAAACTCGGTCAAAGCCATTCTGCTGTAATTTCAGATGCTTCTTGTCATCCAAATATGTATCCTGCAGCAAAGCAATATCCACCTTCTCCTTTCTAAGACTCAAGAGTACAATAGACAATAGACAATAGACAATAGGTGCAGGAGTAGGCCATTCTGCCCTTCGAGCCTGCACCACCGTTCAATATGATCATGGCTGATCATCCTTAATCGGTATCCTGTTCCTGCCTTATCTCCATAAACCTTGATTCCACGATCCTTGTGAGCTCTATCCAACTCTTTCATAAATGAATCCAGAGACTGGGCCTCCACTGCCCTCTGGGGCAGAGCATTCCACACAGCCACCACTCTCTGGGTGAAGAAGTTTCTCCTCATATCTGTCCTAAATGGTCTACCCTGTATTTTTAAGCTGTGTCCTCTGGTTCGGCACTCACCCATCAGCAGAAACATGTTTCCTGCCTCTAAAGTGTCCAATCCTTTAATAATCTTATATGTCTCAATCAGATCCCCTCTCAGTCTTCTAAACTCAAGGGTATACAAGCTCAGTCGTTCCAGTCTTTCAGTGTAAGGTAATCCCGCCAGTCCAGGAATTGACCTTGTGAACCTACGCTGCACTCCCTCAATAGCCAGAATGTCTTTCCTCAAATTTGGAGACCAGAACTGCACACAGTACTCCAGATGTGGCCTCATCAGGGCCCTGTACAGCTGCAGAAGAACTTCTTTGCTTTTATACTCAATCCCTCTTGTTGTGAAGGCCAGCATGCTATTAGCCTTCTTCACTACCTGCTGTACCTGCATGCTTACCTTCATTGACTGGTGTACAAGAACACCCAGATCTCTCTGTACTGCCCCGTTACCTAAATTGATTCCATTTAGGTAGTAATCTGCCTTCCTGTCCTTGCCACCAAAGTGGATAACCATACATTTATCCACATTAAACTGCATCTGCCATGCATCTGACCACTCATCCAACTTGTCCAGGTCACCCTGTGATCTTCTAACATCCTCATCACATTTCACCCTGCCACCCAGCTTAGTATCATCAGCAAATTTGCTAATGTTATTGCTAATACCATCTTCTATATCATTAACATATATTGTACCTTCTTCCTCTTAATTGGTGAGTGACTTCCCTTGAAATTCCAGGTACACCATTTAATCAAATCATTAGCCATAATCTTCTGCAATTACATTTAAACTCCAGAGAGGAGGAACCCAACTACAAATTACTGAGCCTTAGTGTTGCATGGCCCACCAAATATACAAGCTACATAAACTAAAACCACTACATTTAACAAACATACAAAATTATTAAAAATAAAAAACAACAAAACCAGAAAACAAACCATTATATAAAGCACCAATAGCGCTGAGTAGGGGGGCTCACCCCCTGCCCGGAGGGGGCAACTACCCATCCCGAACTGCCCATAAATAGGCATCTAACCATCTCAACCATCTTCATCTCTCCCAGCTAGAGCCGCATCACAAGCACAAGCTAAAAAGAATAAACACCCCATAGAATATCAATATGAATAAAAAAAAATTCTTTTATTATAAAAAAGGAATAAATATCCCACCCATCCTTTGGTATGTCCTAACTTAGAAATTTAAAATGTACATCTTAACCACTGCCAGACATAGTTTGAAACAAATTATTATCAATAGAGGAAAAAAAAAGGGGAAAAACAAAGCTCCAACCGGATTTCCTCCATTTCTTTTACAGAATGATAAACGCATACCCAAGCAACAATATTTATACATACTACAATTGTTTAAATTAGGTTAGTTTGTCCACAAAGTCTCTTGCTTTCTCCGATGTGTCAAAGAGATGCATGGATCCATCTAAGGTGATCTGAAGCACTGGGAATACTGAATCCCAAGCTCCTTCAATTTTCTCTGGACACCATCATACGATTTTCGTTTCTGGATCACCGCCGCTAAAAAGTCCTGAAAAAACATGATCTTAGACCCCTCGTAAATTAGGGCCTTTGGATCCTTCCCATGGAGTCTGGAAGTCTCCATGACTCTCTCCTTATCCTGGTAATGATGGAACCGCATCAAGAAAGGACGAGGGTGTTGACCCAGATCCGACCTCCGTTCTTCGACCCGGTGAGCCGTCTCTATCTTCAATCCTCTCATGCCAGTCTTCAAGTCAAGGAATTTCGGAAGCCAATCTTCAATAAATTCCGCAGGCTGCTCACCTTCCTTACCCTCAGGCAGACCGATGATCCGAATGTTTTTCTCCTGCCCCTGTTTTCAAGATCATTCACTTGGTCATGCAAATTACAAACCTGCGTCTTCAGGGCTTGGATCTCATCCTTAAATGAACTGGCATCAGCTTCTACCACTGTGACCCTGTGCTCCACCTTATCCATCCTCTTCTCCAGGTCTCCCAGCTGCTGCTCATGCTTCTGCAGCATAAGAGAGACTGGAACCAGCTTGTCTTCAATCTGTTTCCCCAACATCTCATGATATTTCGAGAGCTGGTTCACCAGGTCCTGGGGAGTAACTGGCTCTGAGGCTGCAGCAGGCTGAGGTGCAGGCCTGGCCTCAGATGCTCCTCCTCCCTTTTTAGACATTTCTGGACAGCTGTAAATACAGGTAAGTCAATTTTTAAATGTTTCTTGGGGCTCCACAATCTTTCCAATGCCCCAAGAAATCCTGATGACCTGGGTTGGGTGGACGAAAGGACCGTCCTGTTCCTGCTGTGATGGGAAGCTCTGCAGTGTGATCTTCTCAGATCGCCGCCATCTTAGATTCCCTCTCTCAGAGCATTTCAACTTAGTGCCAATCTCTTGCCTGTCCTCTGCAACTCTGCACATTGTTTCTGTCCAAGTAATCATCTCATACCCTCTTGAATGCTTCAATTAAATCCACATCTGCCACAGTTCTGGGTAATACATTCCATATCTAACTACTCATTGTGTGAAAAAGATCTTTCTCACCTTGAATTTGCATCTTTTGCAAAACACTTTCAAAGTGTGTCCATTGATCCTTGATCCAATTTTGAATAGAATTAGTTTATCCCTATCCACTCTGTACATGCTTCTCGTGATTTTGAAACTTTGATTTAATCTCCTGTAAGTCTTCTTTTCCAAGGAATTCCTCTCCCATCTTCTCCAAAACTTTGTAATTGTTGTGCCTCATCACTGGAACCGTTCACGTAAATCTCTTCTTAACTCTCTCCGAAGCAGACCCACCCTCCTTATAGTTTGGCACCCAACACTGCAGCTGAGCTTTTAAGTGAAAATTGTGTCGAACTAATTTGTCTGAGTTTTCTGAAGAGGTAATGGTGTCTTATGTAAGAGCAGCATAGCGCCACTCCCCTCCCCCCGACCCCGCGCCACACACACACACACACACACACACACACACACACCACTTTTGTACCTTATACTACAATTAATGAAATCTAGAAATTCATATTTAACAGCTCCCCCTATCACTATTAATGACATGTTACTGGGCTGTTCTTCAGAACAAAGATATAATATTTGCACTTCTCCAATCCTCCAGCACCACTCCTGTTTTTCCTCTCATGTTTTTGTAAAACTGGGGACTGAAATGATAAAGAATTGCAGGATGGCAGAAAACAGAGTATGTGCGATGGGTCACTGCCTGATTGACAGGATATGACAAGGAGAATCTTGCAGACTTTGTGCTGGGGCCTCAGAGTTGTACAATTTACACCAATGACTCAGGTGTGTGAATACTACAATAGCTAAATTTCCATACGATGCAAAGGGAAAGTTTGTTGTGAAGAAGACTTAAAAAGGTTTCAGACAGATATAAATAGGTTGAGTAAGTGGGCAAAAATCTCGCAGATAGTATATAATGTGGGAAAAAGTGAAATTGTTTACTTTTAACAGAACTTCAACAGAATGTCAAGGTGCAGAGGGATTTAAGTGTTATAGTTCATGTGTTGCAAGCAGTTAATATGCTGGTACTGCACATAATAAGATAGCTAATGGAATGTTACACTTTATTACAAAAGGAATTGAACATAAAAATAGGGATGCCATACTTTAGTTGAACAGGGCATTGGTGGGATCACATTTTGAATACTGTGCGTCTTGGTATTCTTTCTAAGGGAGGCTGTAAATGCACTGGTGGTGGTTAGGTTGAGGTTGACTGCATTGACATACATTGAGTAGGCAGGGTTTGTGGATTTGAGAAGAGTGAGGGTGACTTGATTGAAATGTGTAAGATGCTGAATGGTCTTAACAAGGTGGCTATAGTAAGGATATTTTCTTTTATGGGTCAGCCCAAACCTAGTGGTCATTACTTTAAAATTAAAGTAAAAAAAAATCACACAACACCAAGTTATAGTTGAACAGGTTTATTTGGAAACATGTTGGCCTATAACCTGGTATTGTGTGACTTTTAACTTTGTACACCCCAGTCCAAATCATTAAAATTAATGGTCAAGCTTTTAGGATGAGAAGGAAAGAACACTTTGTTCCTCCCAGAGAGTTGTGTGACCTTACAGCTCACTGCCTCAGAAGGACGTGAAGGCAGAACTAGACAGATTATTGATAGGCAAAGATTCAAAGATGATTTTATTTTATTTGATTTTATTTTGATTTTATTGTCACATGTACTCAAATACAGGAGTACGGTGAAAAGTGTATGATGTTGGCACACAAGGCATCAACTTAGGTCCAGGTGCTTAGGTACATAATCTTAAGAACAAGGTAGAAAGGAAGAACAAAATTAAAAATTAAACATTGCAGTTATTATAATGTTAAAACATCTGAAATAAGGTTCAAAGATACACATTGCAGATGTTCTTAGTTTTAAGTAGAAAATAATGAAATAAAGCTGAAAATTCAAATATTACAGACTTTCTAGTGCTTTGTCACAGTGCACAGCACTACAAGGAATCACCTCGAGACTGGAAGTCTGCATTGAGGCCATGCCTGGCCAAGGTACCACCATGTACTGCCAAAAGACCATCATGCCAGGCTGAGAAACCACTACACTGGGCCACTGAGAGATTGCCATGCCAGGTCGAGAGACTGCCACGTCGAGCTGAAAGTATGATCAGGACTGAATGGGAATGTGGAATTCAAAACTCAAACAAATCAGCCATGATCTCATTAAATGGCAGGACAGGTTTAAGAGGACAAATAGTCTACTGTTGCCAGTATTTCATATGTTTGTATGAATCTTTCTTTCAGAGATTTATAATGAGATTGTTTCAAATAGTTTTTGTCTCGTGCAACATAATTTGTAGCTTTATTTTGTATAATGAATCATTTTTTCATTTAAAAAAAATCAGCAGCCCCTTGTAACTATGTTTAGTTATTTACAACTGTGACGTCCATGGAAAACAAAAAGGAAAGGAAAATTTATGGTCCATCAATCCATCTCTCATTCTGGAATCTGACTTGTCTGGTATTACTATCAGCTAGGATTATAACAAATTTTGTAATTATTTTCTGGCTTGCAGATAATGTTTAATGTCCTAATGGTATGAAATGCTACAACATTAATGACCTACTCACTGGAGTTTGTAATTCAGTGATGCTTCAAGTTTTCCACTGTTCTTCTGAAGCACCAACCCTTAACCAGTCAACAGCTTAGTGTTCTGGACTCAATATGAAGTTCAATAATTTAGAGCTTGATCACCTTCTCCAATGTCCCATGTCCTTATCCTCACAGTCTTGTCATCACATAGACTGCTACCACATACTACCCATGGTCAGCCATTAATGGTCCCCATTAGCAGCTATTCATTCTTCCAGGCTGACCTTTACCCATTCCTTCATCTGCCCAACTCTCTCTCTCTCTGGGCTCCATCTCCACCGATCTTTCCTCTCCTCTTCCCATGCCTTCTTTAGCATATACACCATCCTTTTCCTAGTTACCATCAGTTCGGAAGAAGGTCATTGGACCCAAAATGTTAATTCTTCTTTCTCTCCATAGTTGCTGCCAGATCTGCTATGTTTTTCCAGGGAGTTCTGCTTTTGTTTCCAATTTTCATCATCCATAGTTCTTTGGTTGTTTTAAACTTAGTATTCTAGCTGACCAGCAGAGGGAGCATTTCCAGTCATTCAGCCAGTTCAAAGCTTAATGTGCATTTCAGCTCCTTCTTTCAGAATTCTCCCATGGTTACTGTTCCATAACCGTGTGGACATCAGTTTGGATTAAGAGATCAGATTTTCTTCAATGGTTTCCTGATTAAGTTTCTGAGCCAAGTGGGATGGATCGTAGTCTCGCCGAGTAATGTGGATCAATCATCTAGATTCTGAAGTAAACACTAGAATTTGGAATGATCTTTGTTGTGAATCCATCGACTCTATAGCCTGAATCTTATGTTTCGTTGGCTAAGTGTCAATCTTGTTGAGTTTCACTGAGGGTTTCCTCCATGAGATTTCTTGCATTATCTTACATAACTCGCCTCATTAGCTCCCTATCCTGACCTTATGGTGCCTCTCTCACCTGATTCTAGCCCCATTTTACCACAGGCCAGAAGAACTCACCACTTATTGGATATCTGTCAGAAGATAGGCACTGTTGGTACCCACACAATCTTTAAAGGGCTGCTGGATGAGCACTGGCACTCTGAAGATGCCCTGCATGTTGAAAAAGTCTTCCCAAAACTGTTGAAGAAGAGGGAAAAATGATATTGCAATTCACCACCTCAGACCTGGAGACCCTGGTGGACAGGGTGGTTACCGAGAACCCATGCCACAAAATCCTGGCAGCCTGGTGCGAGGTTGCCATCCAGGTCACTGCAGTCTGCACAGTCTTTAAAAAAGGCCAGCAATACACTAAGGAGGCCAATGATCCTTTGTGCTCTGCCAGTGTAAGTGCCAAGCTCTTCTCTCTGTTATTTCACTCTATCTCTGTCACTGCACCCATCTCTCACCAAACCTCATGCTCTTCCACTCTCAGTACTCCATGCGACACATTCCCTGTCTTACTGTCCTTGCCCCCACACCACTAACCTTGCGCGCCCTTTGTGACAACTACCCACTTGCCCAAGGTACCTTACCATCTTTTGACCACCTACACCATCACCAACAACTGTGCCATCTACTTTCAGTTTACTCAGCCCCTTCCTTTCACTCATTCTAGGGGAAAATGCCAATAACAGGCCAGAAAGATACCTGAAGAGTGGAGAGCTGCCCTATGAAGCTACTACACTGAGGAGACATGGTGCATATTGGACAACCACTTTGTAGAACACCTACATTCTGTTCTCAAAAATGACCCTAACCATCCACTTACCAGTAACTTCAACAACGTACACCCTCCCCCCCTCCCCCCCGCCCCCGCCCGTGTTCCCTGACCAACATTGCTGACTTGGGCTTGTTGCAGTGCCCCAGTGAAACTCAGTCCAACATGGAAGAACAGCATCTCGTTTTCCACGTGGGACACTGCAGCCTTCTGGACTCAAAAATACTGATTCCAGTAATTTTAGGGTCTGAGCACCTTCTACCATGTCCTTTATCCACCCCCACGTAATGTTTGTAGATAACGGGTGCCTGTAGTAGATGGCTGTGGATTGTGCCCTTCATTGGTGTTTCATGTTGAGTAATATGGAGGCTGATTGCAGCCAGCAATGAGCTGGAGAGACCAGGGACCTAGTCTGACTTCCATGGTAAAAGTTCTTGGCATCTAGTTTACTCACATTGGGACATAGAATAGAAACTGTATGTGAGTGAGGTGAGATGTGCAGTTAACGACATCATTACCAAGCAATAATTCCCTTTATTAGGCAGCTCACTGTTGCCTAGTGAGAATCACACCATGACATCTGGAATTTAGTTAAAAGATGCAGCAAGTTGCTCCCAATGTTGAGAAATGCTTTGTTGCACTTTTTGTCACATTTCTCACCATCGTTCATGTCATTCAAGCCCCTTTAAGATTCCACCCTAAAAGTATTTTCTTTTTGATATTACAATGAGGAATATAATGGTAAGGAAAATACCTCACAGAGTAGTAAGAAAGTATTATAGACATGGGAGACAGGGATCTTTCCCACTGGTTGAAGAGCTGAGGAAGACCGACCATATCAAATGCTCACCAGGCACTTAAGAGGCCAGTAATGGGCCTTCCCTAGGATCAGCTATACCAGGGATTGCCGATCAGAGGCTGGCATTGCCATTGGGAACAGTGGTGTCTGGTGACAATAAAGCCAGTGGAGAGCCAGGATCAGTAAGGTTGCCAGGCCTTAGGAGAGTGAGGGAGGGCTGGGTAGAGTAGAGAGGAAGACACAAGGGGATTGGAAGAAAGGATAGTGAGGAGCTCTCAGAAGGTTCCCCCTTCTCAAAGGTAAAAACAATGACTGCAGATGCTGGAAACCAGATTCTGGATTCTTGGTGCTTTTGCCTGAAACATCGATTTTACTGCTTCTCGGATGTTGCCTGAACTGCTGTGCTCTTCCAGCACCACTAATACAGAATTCCCCTTCCCAAAGTTGGTTCTCTTAATCAAGCTGCAAATGTGTTGCTGGTCAAAGCACAGCAGGCCAGGCAGCATCTCAGGAATAGAGAATTCGACGTTCGAGCATAAGCCCTTCTTATTCCTGATGAAGGGCTTATGCTCGAACGTCGAATTCTCTATTCCTGAGATGCTGCCTGGCCTGCTGTGCTTTGACCAGCAACACATTTGCAGCTGTGATCTCCAGCATCTGCAGTCCTCACTTTTTACTCTCTTAATCAAGCACTGAGTGCCATTGAATGATGGACCCTTCCTGGGAGCCTGCATTTCAGATTCCCTGCAAAATAATAATCATACCAACTACAGGTTGAGCATCATTAATTACCTGATTAATTGGGTATATTTACATTGGAGTAGAAAGGTCTTTGATGGTATTCACACTCCAGATTTAAATGGGAGAGGAAGTGGAAAGGTGGTTACCCCCTGGCCCTGCTCAGTTAAATGCTGTCCTATCCCGAAACTCGCTCTGAGGGAAGGCATAAAGTCTACCTATTTCAGTAGACATATCCATGATATCGGCTGAAAAATGTGTTGCTGGAAAAGCCCAGCAGGTCAGGCAGCATCAAAGGAGCAGGAGAATTGATGTTTCGGGCATAAGCCCTTCTTCAGGAGTGAGGAGGGTGTGCCAATCAGGCTAAGATAAAAGGTAGGGAGGAGGGACTTGGGGGAGGGGTGTTGGGAATGCAATAGGTGGAAGGAGGTTAAGGTGAGGGTGATAGGCCGGAGAGGAGTTGGGGGCGGAGAGGTCGGGAAGAAGATTGCAGGTCAAGAAGGCAGTGCTGAGTCCAAGGGTTGGGACTGAGATAAGGTGAGGGGAGGGGAAATGAGGAACCTGGAGAAATCTGCATTCATCCCTTGTGGTTGGAGGGTTCCTAGGCGGAAGATGAGGCGCTCTTCCTCCAGGTGTCATGTTGCTATGGTCTGGCGGTGGAGGAGGCCAAGGACCTGTATGTCCTTGGCGGAGTGGGAGGGGGAGTTAAAGTGTTCAGCCACGGGGTGGTTGGGTTGGTTGGTCCGGGTGTCCCAGAGGTGTTCTCTGAAACATTCTGCAAGTAGGCGGCCTATCTCCCCAATGTAGAGGAGGCCACAGCGGGTGCAGCGGATGCAGTAAATGATGTGTGTGGAGGTGCAGGTGAATTTGTGAAGGATATGGAAGGATCCGTTGGGGCCTTGGAGGGAGGTGAGGGGGGAGGTGTGGGCGCAAATTTGGCACTTCTTGCGGTTGCAAGGGAAGGTGCCGGGAGTGGAGATTGGGTTGGTGGGCGGTATGGACCTGACGAGGGAGTCACGGAGGGAGTGGTCTTTCCGGAACGCTGATAGGGGAGGGAAGTATATCCTTGGTGGTGGGGTCTGTTTGGAGGTGGCGGAAATGACGAAGGATGATATGATGTATCTGGAGGTTGGTGGGGTGGTAGATGAGGACCATTGGGGTTCTGTCCTAGTGGTGATTGGAGGGCGGGGTTCAAGAGCGGAGGAGTGGGAAGTGGAGGAGATGTGGTGGAGAGCATCGTCAACCATGTCTGAGGGAAAATTGCGGTCTTTGACGAAGGAGGCCATCTGGGTTGTTCGGTAGTGGAATTGGTCCTCCTGGGAGCAGATGCGGCGGAGATGAAGGAATTGGGAATATGGGATGGGGTTTTTACAGGGGGCAGGGTGGGAGGAGGTGTAGTCTAGGCAGCTGTGGGATCAGTCGGTTTATAGTAAATATCCGTGTTGAGTTGGTTGCCCGAGATAGAAATGGAAAGGTCTAGGAAGTGGAGGGAGGAGTCTGAGACGGTCCAGGTAAATTTGAGGTCGGGTTGGAAGGTGTTAGTAAAGTGGATGAACTGTTCAACCTCCTAGTGGGAGCACGAGATAGCGCCAATACAATCATCGATGTAGCGGAGGAAAATGTGGGGGGTGGTGCCAGTGTAGCTGTGGAAGATGGACTGTTCCACATATCCGACGAAGAGGCAGGCATAGCTGGGGCTCATGCGGGTGCCCATGGCTACTCCCTTGGTTTGGAGGAAGTGGGAGGATTGGAAAGAGAAATTGTTCAGAGTGAGGACCAGTTCAGTCAGTCGAAGGAGGGTGTCAGCGGAAGGGTATTGGTTGGTTCGGCGGGAATGGAAGAAGCGGAGGGCTTTGAGGCCTTCGTGATGGAGGATGGAGGTGTATAGGGACTGGATGTCCATGGTGAAGATAAGGCGTTGGGGGCCGGGGAAATGAAAATCATGGAGGAGGTGGAGGGCGTGGGTGGTGTCCCAAATGTAGGTGGGGAGTTCTTGGTCTAAAGGGGGACAGGACCTTGTCAAGGTATGTAGTGATGAGGTGGTGGGGCAGGAGCAGGCTGAGCATGTTGCGAGGGTGAGAGATTGGAGAGGGTAAGAGGGGTGGACAGGTTGAGGCGGTTAATGTCGCGGCGGCAATTGGCTATGAAGATATCGAGGGCGGGTAAGAGGTCAGTACGGGGTGTCCAGGTGGATGGGGTGTGTTGGAGGCGAGAGAAGGGATCATCAGAGGGTGGGCGAGAGTCCTTCCTGAAGAAGGGCTTATGCCAGAAACGTTGATTCTCCTGCTCCTTGGATGCTGCCTGACCTGCTGCGCTTTTCCAGCAACACATTTTTCAGCTCTAATCTCCAGCATCTGCAGTCCTCACTTTCTCCATGTCCTTGATATACTTTCCATTTAAAATTAGTACCTGTGATTGATCTTAATCTTTTTCGTTCTAATTACCTCAAGTGTCATTTTAGAGGGATATCTAATATCTACCTTAAGGCATCTGGAATAATACCATTCACCCATTCATACTTGACACTAGTAAATTCAGTTTCCATTTGCAAACTAGACAACTTGAAAAAAAAATACTGTTTTAAAAACAAAAATGCAATGATTAAATTATGATATATTTTCAAATGATAAACTTGACCATCTTGTTGAAAAAAGACACATTTTGTGGAAGCTTTTAATTGTTCTCTTGGAACAAATAACCAAAGACTGATGGATCATATCAAGTAGCATAAATCTTTAACTGCCTGCAACAAGCAAGGTACTGATTACAATCAACCAGACCACGCTTGCAAAATTTGCAACATTGCACCCAATGTTAGATGTGATTCTGCAATTGGATATCATTAGCTGTATAATTCTGAGTTTTTAAAGAATTACACTGACAACTAATTTAAGACTGTCACTCAGACATTTTTAGATTAGATTAGACTTACAGTGTGGAAACAGGCCCTTCGGCCCAACAAGTCCACAGCGACCCGCCGAAGCGAAACCCACCCATACCCCTACATTTACCTCTTACCTAACACTACGGGCAATTTAGCATGGCCAATTCACCTGACCCGCACATTTTTGGAGTGTGGGAGGAAACCGGAGCACCCGGAGGAAACCCACGCAGACACGGGGAGAACGTGCAAACTCCACACAGTCAGTCGCCTGAGTTGGGAATTGAACCCGGGTCTCAGGCGCTGTGAGGCAGCAGTGCTAACCACTGTGCCACCGTGCCGCCCACATGTGTGTACTGGAAGCTGCATATATTAATATAAGGGGTCCTGGCCTTTCCAGACAGAAAAACTACATGACCACACTGTGGTATGAGTGTTTGTTTCCCCATTGAATTAGTATTCTTGTAAATTTTCCTGATGATGGTATTACATTAAGTCTGATAATAGTCTTAAGTAAATGAATAAGAAAGGGTTGGAGGGATATGGGACTAGTCTATGTTTGGCATAGACTGGATGGACTGTTTTCATCTTGTATGGCTCCTCTCTCATTAGTATGAATGGTGGCTATTTAACCTTAGGGTCACCACACCTCAGACAAGGGGAGAGGTTGAGAAACAAAGCCCTCTATGATAATCAGCCATTATGGGAATTGAACCCACACTGTTGGGGTCACACTACATCACAAACCAGCTATTCAGCCAACTGAGCTAACCAATGTACCGATGGACAAATGACGAAAACTTTCAACAAAATGTATCTTTTTTAACAATACTCAAACTCTGTACTACTAAATAACTATTTGAATTTAACCATGTTAAATTACAAAATATTCGACTCAGAGGTGCTACTTGCTACTGTTTGTAAGATACTTTGGGACAATTTTGAATTGGATGCACCATCCCATTACTCTGTGGAATGGTTAGGGCAGCATTTATTGCCATATATATTGTGTTAGATCTTTATGACATTTTTTCTGCAAGATTGTAAGAACTTAATCTACCCTGTGTTGATGAAAAATAACATTGTTCTAACTGAACATTAGGTCGGAGTGGACTTTCTGTAGTCTACTACAGATATCCTAAACAAGTTCACACATGATGCAAAATCTTCTGGGATAGATAAAATAAAAATTGACACAAACTGAAGCGATAACGTTATAGTTAAGAAGCATTATCTTAGAAAGAAATGATGGGAATATAAATTTTTAAAAATATAAGTTTTGAGCAGAAGGTTGCAGAGAAACTTGCAATATTTGCAACTTGTGAGGATTGACCTTCTGATGAAGTTGAGACTGAGATTTACCCAATTATGCAAATTAAATCCCATGTATTTTCGTTATGTTTTAGCTTAGACAGTATAAGAAATTAATTTGAAGAAGAGGTGAATGAGATGGATTGAATAATGTATTACATACCTAAGGGTTGATTATAGTGCCACTGGAGACACCATGAGTTCTAATTACTTCTCAGTTTTACAGTGTGTATTACTCCACTGAAAATCTATTGAATAAAGTAACAAAGTCTGTCTGCTGTCTTAAAGATGTCAGTTGGATAGTTATTGAAACTCTTTCCTCAACCTCCATAATGGAAGGTGAAAACTGGCCAAATTCCTTCTCTTGATTATTGTTCAGTAATAATTGCTCAGAATTACAGTCCTGTAAATATAAATGGAATTAATTTATGCAGTGATGCCTTGCAGGATGGCATAGTCTGTTTATACAGAGTTTTAAATCACACAATACCAGGTTATAATCCAACAGGTTTATTTGGAAGCACTAGCTTTCAGAGTGATGCTCCTTCATCAGGTGGTTGTGGACTATAAGATCATAAGACACAATATGTCTGTGTCAATATGTGCGATTTTCTTGAAGATCCTCTCCACTTTAAGCCAGCAGTTAGTGACGTTGATGGTGGTGAAGGAACAGCGCTTCGAAAGCTAGTGCTTCCAAGTAAACCTGTCGGACTATAACCTGGTGTTCTGTGATTTTTAACTTTGTACACTCCAATCCAACACTGGCATCTCCAAATCATTACAAAACAGAACATGGCTTAACGTATACATAAAGATAGCATGGTACTTGGGTTCAAACATAGAAATTGCTGGAGAAACTCAGCAGCTCTGGCAGCATCTGTGGACAGAAAGCAGAGTCAACTAGTTCTGATGAAGGGCCACTGCACCCAAAATGTTTCTCTGCTCAGCTCCAGACCTAAAGCTTCTCCAGAAATGTCTGGTTTTGTTTCAGACTTTTAGCATCTTGATTTTATTTTCAGGTACTTGGGTTATCAAACAGTCTCTCAGTCCCAGGAGGGTCGTTTCAGAAAAGAAAGGAATGCAATTGGAAAAGTGAGAACAATAAATGAGTTATTTTATCAAGAAAAATATCCTGAATCATTACTAACTGATATAAAAACAGAACATGCCAGAAAATCACATCATCATCAGTGGAGTGAGAAACTGAGTTTTCAAGTCAGATGATTCTTCCTCACAATGATTGTGTTTTCCAGAACTTTGTGTTTTTTTCAGATTTCCAACATTTCATATTTATGATGAGTGATTCACCAACTGGAATTTGCTAATTATTCTTAACATGCACATTCAACTTTTCTATGAAGGACTTTTGATAATTTGCTGTCTCCTTCATGTCAAAACGTGTCATGAAATGCATTACATAAATTTGAACAGCTTATGGATTTGCATAACTGAAGTGCATGGTAATGACATTGCAGATTTTTTATTACTTTAAACATTGAGAGAAAAATAGATGAATTGTGTAGCACAGTGGCATACAGATTTCACTGTTAGAATATCAATGCTTCACATTGCTGGAATGACATCCTCTTCCCCTTGCATTTCCTAGAGCTTTCACAGGAAATGTCAAGTTGGTAAACCGAAAAAGAATATCCTTTATTGTCACATACTCAGTTACAGAAGTACAGGGCTACATTTTGCAATGGCACCATCTTAGTACAGTCGGTTCTAATATAATGTGATAGTTTCTGTTCGCATACAATCTCATGTAATAAAGAAATTGCACAATAGCTGCGCCATTTAAATCAATGCAGCTGGAATCACATTATCGCCAATAAAGATATGTGAAATTCACATTCTGCAAATAACTGTCTAAATTCTTCAATCGCGTTAAAGCCAATTTGCATTGACAAAATATAAGTTATAGCAGAACCAACTTTATCTAGATACAAATCTTAGATACAAGAAGAGGAATAAAAAAGAAAAGTAGTTGCAATATTTTACAGTGATTCATAGCATAACTTAGAAATAAGGCATCATTAAAAGGATAGACATTACAGTCAGATAAACAAATCACAAATAAACATTACCTTATAGAGGTTTACAAAATTATGAGGGGCATGGATAAAATAAATAGACAAAGTCTTTTCCCTGGGTTCGGGGAGTCCAGAACTAGAAGGAATAGGTTTAGGGTGAGAGGGGAAAGATATAAAAGAGACCTAAGGGGCAACTTTTTCACACAGAGGGTGGTACGCATATGGAATGAGCTGCCAGAGGATGTGGTGGAGGCTGGTACAATTGCAACATTTAAGAGGCATTTGGATGGGTATATGAATAGGAAGGGTTTGGAGGGATATGGGCCGGGTGTTGGCAGGTGGGACTAGATTGGGTTGGGATATCTGGTCGGCATGGACAGGTTGGACCGAAGTGTCTGTTTCCATGCTGTACATCTCTATGACTCTATGACTCTATGCATTAGCTCAGTGTAGGGGCTTCCAGATGTGGTCTGACTCCCTGCACCAGCCCCAATCCAACAGCCAACCATGCTCTGCACCAAGCCTCCAGTCGGCTCTGCACCAGTTCCCAGCTGCTCCAAGGTACGCTTTCTCTGGGACTTGCTCTCCGCACCAGGCTCCACATGGAATTGCTTCCATTCAACAGCCTCCGCACGGGACTCACTCCCCGTAACCAGCCTCCACACGGGGCTCACTCCCCGTAACCAGCCTCCACACGGGGCTCACTCCCCGTAACCAGCCTCCACATGGGACTTACTCCCCGCACCAGCCTCCACACGGGACTGCTTCCCCATATCAGCCTCCACAGGGGGCTCACTCCCCGCACCAGCCTCCACACGGGGCTCACTCCCCGCACCAGCCTCCACACGGGGCTCCTCCCCGCACCAGCCTCCACATGGGACTCACTCCCCGCACCAGCCTCCACACGGGACTCACTCCCCGCACCAGCCTCCACACGGGACTCACTCCCCGCACCAGCCTCCACACGGGGCACACTCCCCGCACCAGCCTCTACACGGGGCACACTCCCCGCACCAGCCTCCACACGGGACTCACTCCCTGCACCAGCCCTCACACGGGACTGCTTCCCCATATCAGCTTCCACACGGGGCTCACTCCCGCACCAGCCTCCACATGGGACTCACTCCTCGCACCAGCCTCCACATGGGGCTCACTCCCCGCACCAGCCTCCACATGGGACTCACTCCCCGCACCAGCCTCCACATGGGACTCACTCCCCGCACCAGCCTCCACATGGGACTCACTCCTCGCACCAGCCTCCACATGGTACTTACTCCCCACACCAGCCTTCACATGGGGTTCACTCCCCGTACCAGCCTCCACATGGGACTCACTCCCCGCACCAGCCTCCACACGGGACTCACTCCCCGCACCAGCCTCCACACGGGACTCACTCCCCGCACCAGCCTCCACACGGGGCACACTCCCCGCACCAGCCTCTACACGGGGCACACTCCCCGCACCAGCCTCCACACGGGACTCACTCCCTGCACCAGCCTTCACACGGGACTCACTCCCGCACCAGCCTCCACATGGGACTCACTCCTCGCACCAGCCTCCACATGGGGCTCACTCCCCGCACCAGCCTCCACATGGGGCTCACTCCCCGCACCAGCCTCCACATGGGACTCACTCCCCGCACCAGCCTCCACATGGGACTCACTCCTCGCACCAGCCTCCACATGGTACTTACTCCCCACACCAGCCTTCACATGGGGTTCACTCCCCGTACCAGCCTCCACATGGGGCTCACTCCCCGCACCAGCCTCCACATGGGACTCACTCCCCGCACCAGCCTCCACATGGGGCTCACTCCCCGCACCAGCCTCCACATGGTACTTACTCCCCACACCAGCCTTCACATGGGGTTCACTCCCTGTACCAGCCTCCACACGGGGCTCACTCCCTGTATCAGCCTCCACATGGGACTCACTCCCCGCACCAGCCTCCACACAGGACTCACTCCCCGCACCAGCCTCCACATGGGGCTCACTCCCCGTACCAGCCTCCACATGGGACTCGCTCCCCACACCAGCCTCCGCATGGGAGTCGCTCCCCACACCAGCCTCCGCATGGGACTCGCTCCCCGCACCAGCCTCCACATGGGACTCACTCCCCGCACCAACCTCCACATGGGACTCCCTCCCCACACCAGCCTCCGCATGGGACTCGCTCCCCACACCACCCTCCACATGGTACTTACTCCCCACACCAGCCTTCACATGGGGCTCACTCCCCGTAACCAGCCTCCACAGGGGGCTCACTCCCCGCACCAGCCTCCACATGGGACTTACTCCCCACACCAGCCTCCACATGGGGCTCACTCCCCACACAAACCTCCACATGGGACTCACTCTCCGCACCAGCCTCCACATGGGACTCACTCCCCACACCAGCCTCCGCATGGGACTTACTCCCCGCACCACCCTCCTCATGGGACTCACTCCCCACACCAACCTCCACATGGGACTCACTCCCCACACCAGCCTCCACACGGGGCTCACTCCCCGCTCCAGCCTCCACCAGCCTTCCCTTCACTGGCCTCTGCTCTGGGACTAATTCCCTGCAATGGCCCTAGACCATTCACTTTCAGGGCTCACCAGCTCCTTGATTCCCCTTTAGGTAATTTCAAATCACTAGATGAAATAGATGCAGAAAAGAGGCTAAAGAGAGAAAAAAAGAAAAAGAATGGATAGAACAGAAGATCCCGACTGGAGCGTTTTACTCTGCCGCCGTCCTGCCATCTCTAGTAAAGAACTACACACAATTTGCCATCAATTACCATTAATTTGCTAATGTTACTATTAAAAGTTTAATTGGATAAACACTGTGGAGAACCTTAGCAAGGATGTATTGACCATGGAGGGAGTTTAACGTTGGTTTACAAGAATAATACCTGGACATCAGTGATTAAGTTATGATGAGAGATTATTTAACAGGCAATGCCTGTTTTCTCCAGAATTTAGAAGGTTAAGAGATAATCTGACTGATGACTTTGAGATATTTTCAGGAAAAGATAGGGTAGATAAAGATAGACTGTTTACTCTGGTTGGCGATTCTAGAACTAGGGGGATAGTCTGAGAATTAGGACCAGACCGTTCAGGAGAGATGTCAGGAAATATCACAAAGGGTGGTTGACATTGGAAAGTTTTTCCACAAACAGCATTTAACACTTGATCAGTTAATAATTTTAAATCTGCGATAAATTAAAGGTATTGGGGGATCTGGGCCAAAGGCAGGTATGTAGAGTTAGGTCAGAGATCAGCCACGATCTAATTGAATGGTGAAACAGGCTCAAAGGGCTGACTAGCTTACTCCTACTCCTCTGTGCCAATGATGTTGTGCTCTTGCTGTAGGAAATATTAACATAATTTAAGACAATGATAGCAATAGAATGGAAGGAACACGTAACCTCTGCCATGCCTATTGTTATGTTAAAATTAATGATAAATCATAAGATGATATTTGATCACAATTTTTTTTACCCTGATGAGCACAACAATGAAAAACATGATTTCACTTTGCACCTTTATTACTTACTTCCCAATGGAATATCTCATTGTCATGACCATTGCCATTCTCTAGGCAAACAAAAACAGATTTTTTTTTAGCAGTTTTAGGCTAATGCTCTTCTTATTATTTTTTAAAACCAGAAAGGCTTGAAAAAACTCTTTTTTAATTAAAATATCCCCAGTGAATTCAGTTTTGGAATTGAGCCATTTGGCATCACTTAAGTGTTCAATCCTGTGCAATGTTTTCCAAATCCAGCAGATGGTGCTTTAATGATTGGATGCCACAAACTGTGAGACAATCACTGCATCATGTCACATGGAACTTAACCAAGGAATGAATCAAGTCTAAAAGCCTTGAAAAATTGGTTAAAATTTTGAAATCCTCAAAACAATCCCAACGTTCTCATTGTTTCTCTGTCTGGATTGTTGATGTCAGGAATAACTCGTAATATACTTTATAGAAGAAAATAAATTACTGCTAAATCAATTATCAAAATAAAATATCCCTTAAACCTTAATATAATTTATTACTTTTCATCATTTCTGTTTATTCTGTTAAGTTAACATATAGTCCAAGAAACCAGTTTGAAGAATTTGTAAGAGGAATTTAACTAATCTCATTATAGATACCATAAAAGTAGGGATCTTCAATTTGAACCCTGCCTGTTAATTTCAACCCAGATTCTGTCAGATGAAATGTTTGCTGTGAGCCACTTTTCCTGAAGATGGTATCTTACTGAATTTAATTGAATATTTTTGCAAATTTCATCATTACTTGGAAAGGGTTAACTTGTTATTTGTCTCTTTATACACTTGCTGCATTTTAACTAGAGGTGAGTAACAGCATCTATAAATCCTCTTGCATCATGCATGCCGATAGTAAACCTCATTTGAAGTTACACAGTTAGCATTTAACCTGATCCCGACACTTGTGGAATCTTGCCCCTACATGAGTTGCCAATTTCAGGTGAGACAATATAAGCATGTACTGGAAAGGAGTTGTGCACAGTGTGCATGCCTTAACATGTACAATCAGCCTAAAGAATGGGATGAGCTGGGATGGGCTATGATCTAATATAGATGTCTCAAAAATGAACTATAAGGAAAAAACAAGTGATCAGTTTAACTTTCTATGCAGTTACATTCCAAAAATGCTTCCACTTTAGTTCATCTTTTCTATTGCAAAACCTCATTACTTCTCACATACATATTAATGCCATTGTTACAATATAAAAAGTGTATTTTTTTTGTATGATTTTGTCAATTAGGTAGACAAATTCTTCATCTTGAATGGCCTTGCTGAATTTTTACTCAAGCATTTTTTTT
This sequence comes from Hemiscyllium ocellatum, assembly GCF_020745735.1. Classification (NCBI taxonomy): domain Eukaryota; kingdom Metazoa; phylum Chordata; class Chondrichthyes; order Orectolobiformes; family Hemiscylliidae; genus Hemiscyllium; species Hemiscyllium ocellatum. The sequence continues at coordinate 87,937,328 of NC_083408.1, forward strand.
CCCCTGAATCAACCTATTCAGGGATGCTATTATTACACACTGCTGGAGCAGGTGAGACTTGAACCCAGACCTACTGGTTCAGAGGTTGGGACACTACCACTTCACTACAAGAGCCTCTTGAATATGTTCTGTTTAACATAACAGGCATGGTTATCCTGAAACATCTGCAGTTTTGTCAAAGTTCACGAATGCTGCAAATATTTGAAACACTCTGCAAGCAGCTTCATCTAAAACAAAATACTCAGCTTTTTCTACAGAAATTCTGATTTAACCTGTTGTTTATGACCTGCTGTTGTGATGAATTATTATTTACTGAGACTTACTTATTCTTGTAGGAGTCGGAAAGTGTGGTGCTGGAAGAGCACAGCAGGTCAGGCAAAATCAGAGGAGCAGGGGCATAAGTCCTTCAGTTGAAACTTTGACTCTCCTGCTCCTCAGATGCTGCCTGACCTGCTGTGCTTTTCCAGCACCACATTTTTCAACTCTGACCCTCCAGCATCTGCAGTTCTCACTTTCTCATTACTCTATTAGGAAAAAATTATGAAATGAAATGAAAGTCAATGGGTTTATTTGGTTATTGACAAACCATGCTTTTTTAACAATTGTTCTTGGGATGTAGGCCTTGCTGACTAGGCCAGCTTTCATTGGCCATCCCTAATTGACCAGAGGCTAGTTAAGACTCAACCACATTGGTGTAGGTCTGGAGTCACATTTAGACAGACTAGGTTAGCCTGTCTCTAGATTGCTAGTTAATACCATTACCATGAGGCCACGGCCTCCCCATGATCAATTTTATTAACAGGTATTAACAGCTTTATTAACAAGTAGTAAATGATTATTTTAAATTGTTCTAAACATTTTCAGTGTTGCGGGGAGTGTGTTACCTATTAGCTCTGGTTACATCATTTTCTGCAGGGGAAATGACATATGACTAAAATGCTACTTGACCATCCAAGCCCCTCCTCCAACAATGCCACATAAAATCACCTTGGAGTGGGCTAATTGAATGAGCACAATGGCATTAGTAAATGTATAAACAAACATTAGCAGTAGGAGACCACTCCCCATTCGTGGGTCTTGAGTGACATATAGGCCAGACCAGATGAGGATGGCAGATTTCTTTGCTGTATTTCTGTACAAATGTCTTTCTTACTTACTGGGTATCTTTGCATCATTGACCTTTTTTTAAAAAGTTTGATACCATTTTCAGAGCTTTTCTGAAGGGCCACTGGGCCCAAACATTAACTCTGCTTTCTCTCTGCAGATACTACCTGACCCACTGAGTTTTCCCAACAGTTTCTGTTTTTCTTTCTAAGTCCAGTAAAATCTAGTGCTCTCTGGTTGATTTCAGAACATGTTGGTTTAAGAAACCCATCCTGTGACCACTCCATGTAGGCTACCTTTGCTGCTTTGATTTTTCTAGTTCAAATGTAAATTAAAATGCTGTATTGTTATTGCTGTACTTTTCCCAGTCTTTCTTCATTTTCACTCTGTCCTACCCTGTAGTTAGTGGTAGGTATCTGTACACTACTCCTGCAGGGGACTTGTCTCTATGGTAATTTATCATCAGTCTCCCAACCGCTTCTACAACTGCACTTGGGTAATACCTCCCTAATGTACTGAAGCGATTAATTAAGTCAATTTTTTTCAGTTCATGATTTGGAGATGCTGGTGTTGGACTGGGGTGTACAAAGTTTAAAAATCACACAACACCAGGTTATAGTCCAACAGGTTTAATTGGAAGCATTAGCTTTTGGAGCGACGCTCCTACAGCAGGTGATTGTATCTGATGAAGGAGCGTCGCTCCGAAAGTTAGTGTGCTTCCAATTAAACCTGTTGGACTATAACCTGGTGTTGTGATTTTTTTTAAAAAACTTTTTCAGTCCATCCTATCTTCCTAAATGTCATGTATCGTCCAACATTCCAGTCGCTGCAATGGTTATCAGATTGTACTTTTCACTCTATCGTTTCATCTGATTCACAGTAAATGCCAAGTGCATTCAGGTACAAGGCTTTTCCCTTCCACCTTACACTAAACAAAACAGCGCGCACACAAAAAAACGTCCCTTTTTCACTCAACACCTGACAACGTAAACCCCACCCTCCAGGTGAAGTTGCAATGGGCCCACACCCTCAACAGAGGGGATGGACTGGGAGTCACCTGCAGGTGGATGCAATTGGTACTTAACAGCCTTCAGTCGCCAAATATTTCAGCTTCCCAGCCAATCACAATCAAAGCTGGGTCTATTGATGCACGCTCCGTTTTCTGGAAGTTGTAGTTTTGAATATTCAATCCTGTCCGTAACAAAAGTAAGGCAAGACTACAACCCCCAGAATTCTTTGCAAGGTATCCAAGTTTTAAAAAAAATGTCAGCCTAAACCTGAGTCTTTGTAAAACAACAACAAATTGTGAGCAAGGTTTATTACTAAAGACTGATTTTCCCCCCCAGTTGGGAAGTGCATCCCTGGGAGAAATGTAAGGCTCTGGCAGCGTGCGCCGCTTCAGAAGAGCCCAACACTTCAGCAATTGACACACGGAAATTTGACGTTTGATTGCTTCCTGCTTCCCCGTAACCAAATAGTCACAACAAGTGGGTCCTGCTCACACAGACCGAGTGTCAGAGAATCCGGTACTAGTCCTGGGGTCACTCAAAATCCTCAACTTCCTTCGATCCCTCTGAAGATCTCGATCTGAAGGACCGAAAGTGTCCGCCGGGCCATTGAACAAACCTGTTTCTGTCAGCAAAGGACTTCAGAGGTCTCCCGAAATTCCAGCCACCTGCAATGTTTCCTGCTTCAGGACTTACTTGGCCAGGTAGGAATACTGGCAAATGAGGAATCTCCCTCTCTCTCTGGCGGTAATTAAACTCTCCTCCACGGTCAAATTAGGGTTGTTTTTTTTTAAAGAAAAGCAATTGTTTTCAGCACTTTTTGTGACTTATCTCCACGCCTTTCTGAAGTGTGAATAGTCAGAAGGACGGTTCCTGTGAGAGCCGGGTGATTATACAGAGCGCACTGGATCTTCAAGCATGGTCGTTTTCAGTGGATCTCTGAAAGTGAAGATCGGGGAGGCTGTGGATCTGAAACCAACCCGATGCGCCCTCAGACACTCGATATCGAGCAAAAGTTACCAGTTACTGGATCCGTATGTGATGGTGAAGGTGGATAACCGGAGGGTCGGACAGACCGTCACTAAACAGAAAACCAGCCAGCCCACTTTTAATGAGGACTTCAGCACCCAGATCTGGCGAAGCAGTGAGCTGGAACTCACCGTTTTCCATGACACCCCCATTGGCTACGATGACTTTGTGGCGAACTGTACCCTCCAGTTCGAGGAACTGCTGAAAAATGGCACGAAGACCTTCGAAGGCTGGGTAAGCAGTTGCTGTCAGAGCTCTCGCTACTTTAGTTATTCATTTAAAATACTGTCACTTCAACACATGTGTACATCTGCGGGCAGGTTTCACGAACAGAACTGACCATTATTCTGTCGTGACGTTTGAAACAAAAAGTCTTGACTCCATCCATTCACTGTCAGGTTTTGAATAGTGACCCAGAAATAAAATTGAAAGGACGATGTTGTATTTCAAAACGCCTTTTTTAGTAGGTTTGTAGACGAGACAATGGATCTATGATCACACATAAAATAGCTATGTGCATTAACATTCGACTAAACACAAGAATTGTGCACAGTGAACTGTTCCTGCTGGCAAAAGTGACTAGATGACAGTAGCTAAACATGTGCAAGAACTCCATAATGAGGTGACATTATGTCTTTGAATGGCATTGCCACTAAACAATGAGAAGTTGCATGTATTCTATACATACCTGCTGCCTTTAATCATTGCAAAGTTCCAGGCAAACATTTTTATGTATACACTTAAGAGAGATGCAGGAATGGTGTGTTGATCCTATGGACTTAGGTCTGCTATAGTTTCTGAGGCTGATACTTAAGAGCATTGTTACAAATTCAAGAAAATATTTGGTGGATACTGATGAGTCCTATAACTAGAAACTGGATGAAACATTTGGTGGTACTGGTGGGCTTGTTATAAAATACTGAGCCTGCAAACTATATGAGCTGTTTAGTGTTTGCAGACCACAATGTTTCGAACTTTCATGCTTCAGAGATTGGAAGGGAATTCTACTCCATCACAATCCTGTGACTCCTGGTTTAGCTAGGGAGAGGAGGAGACCCAAATGTTTTCTTCTGTTTGAATAGACTGGTGCTGTTCATTGACCAGTTCTGTGTGTGGAGGCCATTGACTGGAGTAAGATCATTAATGTGGGAAGCCAGGTCATGGGGCTCTTTGCATTGTACAACTGATCTCAAACTGGCCATCACCTGAAGTTAACACACGTCATTCCACCAAATATCACCAGATAACAACCAAGAGTAAGAACATTTAACTAATTTCCCCCATCCTGCTCCCACCTCTCGGTCCCCAACCCAAGTACTTTCAGGCCATTTGCAGTGCCCCAGTTATGGTCCGATTGAGAATGAAATGAGATTAAATACTGATAAATTACCAGGGCCAGGCAACCTACATCCCAGAGAACTACACGAAGTGCCCTTGGAAAGATTGGATGTATTGGCGGTCATCAGCTATGATCAAATGGTGGGGCAGACTCTATGGACTGAATGGCCTAATTCTACTTCTGTACATTTTATGGTCTTCCATGTTCTATGGACTGTGGAGCAGTTCATACAGATTGAAAGTCAAATTTAACCCCCACTATTTTAAAACAAAGGAAGTAGAGCAAAAACAGTAGAGCCAGTTGGCAAAACAGCACTCATGGGGAAAGTGCTAAGGTCTATTATTAAAGACATGATAACAGAGCACTTGGAAAGCATTAATGGGATTAGACTAAGTCAGCCTGGGTTTATGAAAGGGAAATCATTCTTAACTAAACTACTGGTATATTTGAGGATGTATCTAGCAAAATTGATTCGGAAGAAGAAGACTTTTTATAAAGTCCTACATCAGAGGCTTGTGGGCAAAATTTAAAGTTCATGAGTTTGGGGTAGTATACAGACATGGATTGAGAATTGCCTGATAGACCAAAAACACAGGTTGGAAATAAAAAGGGTCGGGGTGGCAGGCAGTGACTAGTGATCTTACAGAGGGATACGTACCTGGGCCATAGCGATTCATTACATAGAAGTGATTTGTATTAGGACACCGAATGCAAACATTCCAAGTTTGCTGACCACATAAGACTAGGTGGGATTGAGTGTGAGGAGAATATAAGGTGGCTTCAGGATAATCTCGTCAAATTGTGTGAGAAAAGCCACAGCAGTGTCGTAAAATGTGAGTAAGTGAGAAGTTATACAGAACTTCAGAGGATTACTTAGAGTGACATATTGGGAAATGTGGATGTACAAAAGGTATCCTTGTACATCAGTCAATGAAAGTAAGTGTGCAGCTGCAGCAAGCAGTTAAGAAGTATGTTAGTTGTCATTGCAAGACAATTTGGGTTCAGAAATAGGGATGTCTAACTACTGTAATACAGGGCTTTGGTGAGACCACACCTGGAGCATTATACAATTTTGGTATCCCTGCCTAAGAGAGGATATATTTGCCATAGAGGGAGTGCAGTTCATGTTCACCAGGCTGGTACCAGGGATGGCAGATTTGGTGTGTAAGGAGAGGTTGGTTTGATTGGGCTTGTATTGACTAGGGTTTAGAATGAGGAGGATCCTATTGAAAGATACAACAGGGGTGGACAGACTAGATACAAGCAGAATGTTTCCCTGGTTGGGATTTCTAGAAGGCCAGGGAGTCCAGGGGTCATGTTCTTAGGATACAGGTTAGGCCATTTAGGTCTTGGAAGAGGAAACAGTTCTTCATTCAAAGGGTAGTCAACATGTGCAATTTTTTACCACAGAAGGCTGTGCAGGCTGGGTCATTATCAATTTATTTTTTTGAATATAAACAATTTTTAAGATATTAAAGGTGTCAATAAGTAAGAAGAGAAAGTGTATTACAGATGGTCATATTGAATGGCAGGGCAGGATCAAAGGGCTGAATGGCCTACAGCTGCTCTTAGTTTCTATGTTTCTGTGATTTAACTTAGCAGAGATTAGTTGTGAGGATCAACATAGCTGTGTCCCACACAGTGGAATACATTTACCAACAAAGCATTTTGGGAAGCTAATCTCCATCTCTTCTCTCTTCTTCGGTTATATTCGAAGCTGCTTTAACGTTATAATTCATATTAATTACCACCCACTTCAATAACGTGGATTCACACTTTTTGCAGTACATTCTATTTTAGCACACAGTACTTCAGCAAGTCATCAAGCATCATCTCTTGCTCTTGCCCCTGCACCTGGTTCTGAATGAAGCTTAGAAATGCTTTTGGAAGCTGGGGGCGGAATGATCTGCCACACTTGGATTTCAACAAGCCGTTACTAAAATTTGGAGAAAATGCTGGTTCATTGCTGTCTCTGAGCAAGGGTTTTAAAAAGGAAGAAACTACTAACTATTTATCCACCAGTCTCCTGTTGGCTCAACCTGATCTTCATCTCAGTAAAAATATTTAAAATAATATTTTTCTTGGTATATTTGGATATCCTGATTTCTCTGGGGCTCTGTTAGGTTGCAGTATTTTACCAAATACACCTCTTTCTGGCAGATTGTACAGTGTTGCCAGCAGATCTCTATCTGACTCTGATTCGTATTGAATACCAGAGGGGCTGAATTGCCTATTCCTGCTCCTAATTCATATGCCAGAGACTCCTACAGCATAGAGACAGGCCCTTTGGCCCAAGCTCATCCATGCCGACCATAATGTCCATCCACGTCAACCCCATTTCCTGAAGTTGGCCCATGTCCTTTGAAACCTTTCTTATCTATGTATTTGTCCAAATGACTTTTAAATATTATTAATGCACCCAACTCAATCACTTCCACTGGTAACTTGTTCCATATGTGTGCCACACTCTGTGTAAAGGGAAAAAAAAGTTGCCCCTCTGGTTCACTTTTATCCTTTCCCCTCTAAACCGATGCCCTCTCGTCTTCAATTCCCCAACCCAGAAAAAGACTGAGTGCATTTACCCTCTCCATGCCTCTCATGATCTTATAGACATCTATAAGATCCTCCTTCCATCTCCAATGCTCTAAAGAAAAAAGTCCTAGCTTGTCCAACCACTCCTTATAACTAAGACCATTGAGTCCGGGCAATATTCTTGTAAATTTTGTCTGCACTTTTTCCAGTTTAGTAACACACTTCCTATAGCAAGGTGACCAAGAACACGATACTCCATGTGCGGACTTACCAACATCCTGTACAACTGTAACATAAATTCCCAACTTAGAGTCATAGATGTACAGCATGGAAACAGACCCTTTGGTCCAACCTGTCCATGCCGACCAGATATCTCAATCCAATCTAGTCCCACCTGCCAGCACCCGGCCCATATCCCTCCAAACCCTTCCTATTCTATATTCAGTGCCATGACTGATGAAGGCCAGTGTGCCAAAAGTCTTCTTCCTGCCCTGTCTACCTGTGACTCCACTTTCAGAGGACTGTGATACTGAATTCCAAGGTCCCTCTGTTCCACTACTCTCCTTAAGGCCCTACCATTCACCATGAAACTCCTACCTTGATTTGACTTTCCAAAGTGTAAGTCCTCACATTTATTTCTATTAAACTCTATTCTTGGTCCGCTGATCAAGGTCCTGCTGCAAGTCCTGATACCTTCCTCACTGTTCATGACGCTGCCTATTTTAGTGTCATCTGCATCTAATTGTGCCTTGTACATTCTCATTTAAATAATTGATTATGGATAACAATAGTAATGGGCCCAGCACCAACCCCTGAGGCACTCCACTAGTCACAGGCCTCCAGTCCCATAAGCATCGTTCTACTATTACCCTCTGCTTCCTACTTTCAAGCCAAATTTGTATCCAGTTTCCCAGCTTTCCCTGGATTCCATGTGAACTAACCTTCCGGAACAGCTTATCATGTGGATCCTTATCAAAGACCTAGCTGAAATCCATGTGGACTATGTTCTTAGGGAGAAAGTGGGAACTGGGTACTGAGTTGGAAGATCAGCTAAATTTAAGAGGTCAGTCTTTCTCAGCTTGTAAGAACCTTGGGGCGGCACAGTGGCTCAGTGGTTAGCTTCACTGCCTCATAGCGCCAGGGAACGGAGTTTGATTCCAGCCTTGGGTGAGTGTCTGGCTGTGTGAAGTTTGCACATTCTCCCTGTGCATGGGTTTCCTCCAGGTGCTCTGGTTTCCTTCCACAATCCAAAGATAAGTAGGTGAGGTGAATTGGCCATGCTAAATTGCCCATAGTGTTAAAGGATGTGTAGGTTAGATGCATTAGTCAGGGAAATGTAGAATAATAGAATAGGGGAATGGGTCTGGGTGGGTTATTCTTTGGAGGATTGGAGTGGACTTGTTGGGCTGAAGGGCCTGTTTTCATACTGTACGGATTCCATGATTCTAATTCCCAAACCTGGAGCTTTCTAAACAAAAACACTTGCTTTGAAAATCCCACAAACAAACCGTTCCCACTGAGGTAACTTGTTTCCTTAATTGCTCTGAAAAAAACAACTCCATTTGCAGGAAAAAGACAATATTTGCCTTTGATCTTAGTCAGGTCTCCTCCAAAACTGCACTAGAAGTTTTAATTTCTATTTACTAAGTTAAAATTAATCTTTAATTATTCTGAATCAAAAACAAACTAAAAGCCTGCAATGTTTACTCTCTGCCTACTGTAAACCTCCATAGTATTCAACGTTTCCCATCGTACTTCAGGTGTTCAGTTACTTACTCTCTGACATGTCACACTTGAGTAGGTCACGATTCCAGAGGGACTCACTTATGTGTCTGTAACTGCCCGTGTGCAGTGTGGACATTCTTGCTCGTTTGTGTGCCCCTCACGTTTGTACTTTCCCTGTGTACCCGCTAGTGTGTGCATGCTGACAGGTGCACTGCAAAATACAGGATCACATCAATCAAAAACTCTCTACACTCAGACTATGGCTCAGCCCAAGTTGGGGACGTGACTTTGTGTGGTCATGTGCAAGAGTGAATGGTGTACCAAATTGCTTCCATCCCAATTTTAGTTTCTGCTGATTTCAGTGGACAGTGGTGAGGGATGTAAATAGGGCAGCTGATTCACTGCAAACTCTTCCTCACATGGAGAAAAGGCTGGTCATTCACTATCTCCGAGTCCACTCAATCCAAATGATGCTCATGTTCTGATACATCTAACAGTTACAGTAACAGCAGCCAGTGGGCTGAGGAGTGGCAGGTAGAGTTTAATTCCGATTAGGGGTGGCATGGTGGCTCAGTGGTTATCACTGCTGCCTCACAGCGCCAGGGACCCGGGTTTGATTCTGTGTGGGTCTGTGTGAAGTTTGCACATTCTCCCCGTGTCTGTGTGGGTTTCCTCCGGGTGCTCTGGTTTCTTCCCACAATCCAAAGATGTGCAATTTGGTGAATTGGCCCTGTTAAAAATTGCCCATAGTGTTCAGGGGTATGTAGGTTAGGTGTTTAGTCTGGGATAAATATAGCGCAGTAGGGTTTGGGTGGGTTACTCTTTGGAGGGTCGGTGTGGACTTGTTGGGACAAAGGGCCTATTTTCACTCTATAGAGATTCCATATCTTCTAAATCTATATCTAAGTGTTGCATTTTGGTATGACAAATCAGGATAGGACTCGCACAGTTAATGGGAGGGCCTTTGAGTGATTTTGAACAGAGACCTTGGGTGCAGGTACATAGTTTCTTAGAAGTGGCATCACAGGTAGACAGGGTGGTGAAGAATGTGTTTTGCATACTTACCTTCGTTGGTCAGACATTGAGTACAGGAGTTGGGATATCATGTTTAAGCGAGACATTGGTAAGGCCTCATTTGGAGTACTGCACACAGTTGTTGTCACCCTGCTATAGGACGGATGTTATTAAACTGGGAAGGCTACAAAAATGATTCACAAGGATATTACCAAGACTGGATGGTTTGAGTTATGAGGAGGGGCTGGATAGGCTGGGACTGTTTTCAATGGAGTGTAGGAGGCTGAGGGGTGATCTTCTAGAGGTTTGTAAAATCATGAGGGGCATAAATAAGGTGAATAGCGAAGGTCTTTTCCCCAGGGTAGGGAGTTCAGAACCAGAGAGCATAGGTTTGAGGTGAGATGGGAAAGATTTAAAAGGGTCCTGAAAGGCAACATTTTCAGAGTTCTGTGAATATGGAATGAGCTGCCAGAGGAACTAGTAGAGGCGAATATGATTACAGCATTTAAAAGACATTTAACAGGTCCTTGGATGGGAAATTTCTTTGTGATGTTGGTTGAAGAGTAAACATTGATTGTTTAACCTGTTTTGCTCTTGTTGAAAAGTTACTATTTGATTTTTTTACACTCCTGAGAGGACATAGAAGGTCTTGCTTTAAGATTTTACTTAAATGTGACACCATTGACATTGCAGAGCCAAAACGTATCGCGTGGAAAAACAACAGCGAGCCAGGCAGTATCCAAGGAGTAGGAGAGTCGACATTTTGGGCATCAGCCCTTCATCTCTCCTGTTCCTTGGATGCTGCCTGATCTGCTGTGCTTTTTCCAGCACATACTTTTCAACTCTGACTCTCCAGCATCTGGAGCCCTCACTTTCTCCTGAACATTGACATTGCAGCATTCCTTTGGTACTACATTTAGTTATCAGCCTACATTATGTACTCCAGATACTGCAATGTATTTGAATTAATTGCTTTTCTGCTCCAAGGTGAGTGTTACCATTCAACAAATGACCCATGTTTTGTGATGGTGGCTATTTAACCCAAAATATCTCACTGAGGCAACTTCAGTTGTGGGTTGGACAGCCAGCCAAAACCCCTCACCTCTTTGTTCTTTTCTTTCTTTGAGGAAGTTATCTTGTTCTACACCGAATTTGTCAGAGCAGGAATAGGTTTTCCCTCAGGATCAAGGGCCCTGAGGGGAAAATCATCTCTCCTCCCCACTAATCAAGCCATCATTGAGTGGCAGCTGTATTGAATGGCAGTGCCATTGTGGAGGTGGAGGTGGTGACACTGCCAATACGACAGAGACCTGGGATCAGCACTGGATATAAGGCCAGAAGTGAGTGGTGGGGAGTGGATTGTGGGTGGTGGCTGCTGGAGTGCTGAGATATGTTGACGGCAAAGCTGCGGGGTTGACACTCAGTGGAAGCCCTCTCCCCAATGCTGAGTCTCTTGTCCGTTTCAGCAAAGGGCTACCCACCCACCCCATGGCTTTGCTGGTTGTACTTACAACATGTTGAGTCCTCACTTGAGTTAACACATGACATGGTGGCATGAGGCATTAACTGCCCTCAACCATGTGACTTAATCAAAGTGGAGGCAGGGAGATAGCAGGGGTCCTTACCTGTCCCTCTCCTGCCTGAATAAATTGTGATCCATCACCAAACTCATTAGAGGGGAGGGCATGAGATTCTCCCGTTGGGTTCAAACACAGAACCTTGCTAAATTAGCTGATCTCTGCTGGTACAGGGCAAGGGAAAACGTGTGACTTGTGTTGATGGTGACTGAATGAATAGAAGACTTGGTTTGACTATTGCGTCCCTTTCTCTTTGAGTTGCACTGACTGCTAACATTTACTGTCCAAAGCAAACATACAAAGATTGATTGTTTTGGCAAGATGTCTGGATGGTTTTGCAAACTGTGCACTAGTAGATGAGAAAATCAGAGGAAACCTATGGGGCTTTAAGAAAATGAGTGCTGAACGCTGATATGGATTGTAACAATTGCAAGGAAACCTTTGAGCACAGATTCCCCAGTGAGAGAGCACAAACAAAATTCACATCCAAGAAAATTATTGTTATTTTCTAGAGACTGTCATCTTTTTGATATGTTGTATGAATCAGAATATATTTTTGTCAGGGTGATAAACAGTTTTATTATTCAAGACTGAAGAATGTTTTCACGGGTTTCCGTTGTTAGAAACAATGAACTGTTATCACTGTAAGGAGTTTCATGATATTTAAATGTATACAATACAGTTTCATTTTTGATTGGGTTGTTTGAAGTTAGGCAGCAGATGGCATGACTCAATGCCATCTAACACGAGGTTCCATTCTCCATATGCATTGTTAATAAATTTGCTCAGCAGGAGCTGTTTGTTAGTCTGTGTTTTTAAAACCAGACAATGTAATTTTGCTCAACCCCCCTGCAGTATAACCTTTTTTGAGGTGCATGCCCTGCTCTAACATTTGAAGATATTGACCTAGAATTTGCAGGCCTTGACAAAAGGTGATGATAATAAATGCCATGGAATTTATCTTTGGGCTTCTGCGCAGGAGTCTCTGTTTGCATGGTATTCTCTGCAGGCACTCTGTGTTCAGGACAAGCAACAACAAAATCTTTCTTCTATCAGTCAGAAGCAAGTGGAATCTTAAACCAGGAAATGAACGTGAAACTGTAAAACCATGCAGTGAAAGCAAAGGGAGGGAAATAAATAAGGGAATGTGAGAAAACAAAATAAGAGACAAGGAAAAATTTAGAAGCATTTTTATTAAATTTTAATAATTTTGAAAAGATCATGAACAGTAAATACAATCTGAAGGAATGAAATTCTGCACTCGAACACCACATTCACTTTATTTTTGAGGTTGTGTGACAGCAGTTAAGCTTCAGTGAATTTTTTAAAAAGATCACATCATCTGAATGAACAAGCCTTAACCACCAATTATGCTGGAAAAAGAAGTACCTACAGCACAATTTAATTCCTTTCATGTGTTTCAATGCTTGGCCTATCCAACAGGTGTATGATATTTTATTCTGGGTGGTGTGGTAAGGTAGCAATAGATTGTGGGTAGTCTGGTTCTGTATGAGTTAAAGTTAATGTGGGCTGGGACTTAGCAAGTCAGTAAAGGGGGCATTTGGAAAGTGGGGATCGAAAGTGACAATGGTTAAGATGGGGATTTAATATATGCAACGAGGTAGAACTGGAGTTGGCAGCATTGAGGTAGTAGTGGCAGCCTTGTAAATGGAATATATGTCAATTATTAAGCCCAGGGTTGATGTGGTTGCAGTTGAGTTGGGTTGAGTTTGGTTCAGTTTACACAGAAGCAAAATGGATCCAGGGAATGCAGTTTTTGCAGGGGCACAAATGGGTTCTCTTTCATGTCACTAATGTTCGGTTAGAAAATGTTTCATCTTATCCATTATGGGATTAGACCCAAAGTCACATAATGTGTTGCCAAATGCAAGATGGAGACAGTCATGGAACAATAATACTTCAATGTTTGTAAGTAAAATGGTTAGGTCATTAATGACTCCCATCCTTGATTATCATTCTGATAATTAATTAGGTTTTTTTCCAAACATTTAAGAAACATTATACTTCTGCAAAAGTTTCATTTAATTAACATCATTTTTGAAAAAAAACCTTTAAATGTTGTTGAAAATTGCCTCCCATGTATTGAATTATTCATGGCACTTAGGTAATAGCATTTTAGCTATTTTAGAACATTAAACTTTGTATGAATTTGAATAATGATACTTTTCAGCTCTTCAGTCTCTGGTTTAGAGAGATACATCTATGGAAGCACATACATGTGAAGAATAATATGTCAAATATGACACTTTGACACACTAGAGGTGACCATTTTGAAAGAAATCATTGCATGTGACGTAGTTTATATCGTGCATGATAGAATTATGAGAATGTATTGTCACGCAGATCTCAGTTTTGAAGGATGATGTGATGGACTGTTTCCAAAGTGTAAGAAAGTTGAAGGAAAGGAGAGGAATAACACATGATGGCCACATTATATAGAATATCATTAGTGACATTCACTGGAAGGAATTCAAACAGGGACATGTAGGCATGAAGACGGTTGGTGAATAATTCGTAACCTTTAAAGAACATTTTGATAAGGACATAAACAGGAAAGGTTTGGAGGAAAAAAGGTTTGGAGGCCAAATACAGGCAAGTGAGACTAGTTTAGTTTGGGAACATGGTCGGCGTGGACTAATTGGACCAAAGGTTCTATTTCCATGCTGTATGACTCCATGACTCTCTTCTTTTTGAGAAGAAAAAGAATGCTGGAGATGAGGGAGATATTTTGAGAAGGATGGAAGGATTAAGTGTAGGGCAGTGATCACAATTTTCATAAGGGAAACTATGCCAGAGGAAAGGGAGAAGTTAACAAAATTGGCAGCATTGGGTCAAGGAGGAATAGTTAGGCCAAGAGAATGTGAAGTGGGTATGCTGAAAGAGTTAAAGACTGCAGTGGAGATACAGGAGATGCTGTAGAGGATTTGAGATACAGGGTGGACTGAGAACAGTTGGCGGGAACAAGCTGTGGAAATTGAGGCAGCTCAGTGGATCATTATTGAAGAGACCAAAAAGATTGTTTCTTGCAACAGAAACAAGTGAGACATAACACAAGTCAATGCTTTTCAAGGTTGTGTGTGAAGAGCTTTGAGATAAAGCAGAGAGATACAAAAAGCTCCCTAAAGAATTTGATTTTTTTTGGCAAACTAATAGAGTATTTGATTAGAAATGCCTGCAGCGTTTCAATTTTTTCCACCTGAGAGATTCCTAAATGGGGTTAAGTTTAACGAAATCCAGATGGTCTTTGTCATTTGAACAACCAGTCCTCATCCAGCCCTACCCAACTAAACCTGGTCTCTCATTGGACAATTTCTCCTTTAGCTTGTCTTGCTTCCTCCTAAGAAATGGTTGCTATGGGTCCTCGCATGAATCATACCTATATCTGCCTTTTTATGGCTTTGTGGAAGTTCTTTGTTGCAGTCTGACTTGGGTACCTCTGCCTGAAATCTTTTTCCATACTTTGATTTCATTGATGCCAACATCTGTTCAAACTTAAATACTACTTCAACCTTGCTTCAAATTGTCACCCTTCCTACATCTTCAGCTGGTCCACTCTGTGACACTTCCCTTCCCTCCCATGACTTCTCCAACTTCTTTTTTGGCGATAGGTTTGTAAATATTGTAAACCTACAAAATTCCATATCTCCTTTTTTGTTACACCCTTCCTCACACCCGGTTGCCTGCAAGGACTCCATTCAGTTCTCCCCATTTTCCTTCTCTGCATCTGCTCTGATGCAACCTTCCTCAACAGCACTTCTGACATATTTTCCTTTTTCCCTCCACAGAACGCCATCCCCTGTTGTGGTTTACAGGGCCTTCCTCTGTGTTCAACTTGTTTTCCACTCTCTGTTCTTGCCCTACTCCTCCCCCTCAGAACAAAAATGGGATTTCCATGTTCTCACTTTCCTCACCCTCAGCCAACACTTTCAAAGGATCATCATCTGCCATTTCCGCCATCTGCAGCATGATGCCTCAGTCAAACCGATCTTCCTCTCCTGCATTGGCATTTGAAGGGTTCCTCATTCTGTGGTGCTCTGGTTGATTGCTCAATTGCCTAAAATACACCCTTGACTTACTGCAGTGTTCCACGGAAGCTCAGTACAAGCTCAAGGAACAGCAACTATGTCTCCCAACTAGACACTTTACTGCCTTCTGGAATCAACATTGAGTTTAACAAAGCTAAACCATAAACTCTATTTCCGAATTTTGAATATTTTTGCCAGCTGATTGTTCTTAATCATATTTTTGCTTTCACACATGTTGCCATTAGTGTATATATTGCAACTCCCTTGCACTGTATTGAACAACTTTCCTTGTTATGGAAAGCTAACATGCTACAGCAGTAACAAATCCTGCCCTGCACAGACAGTTAATTATAAGTGGAATTTCAAACTGGAGGATTTCCTCCAATGTAGCAAATTCACATGTTGACACCTTTTATAATTATACTTTGAAGAGTATAACTTTTATTGTTTGCTTGAAATATTTGTTTCATTTAACCTAAAATTGCTCTGTAGTTTTAAACTCAAATGTTTTGATTAGGAACGTTCTGTTTTTAGCTCCAGTGAACCACAGGTTTGAAGGCAAATGACTAAAGAGTTCCATTTGGATTAATAATTGTAGATCCTATCTATTCACGTCAAAACATGAGCCCAGAACTATGTTGCCTGCAAGTCCTTGGAACCACATATTGTTATGGCACGAATATGTATGAATTGTGTGGGTGGGTGTGTTCAGGGAGGCTGATGTGGTCAGTGTCACTTTTTTCAGAAAATTGCTGTAAAAGCACTTGCTGGTTGCTCAATAAGTAAGAATATACAAACTCACAGCCCAGTGTTTTATACATGATACATTGCAGCCAAATAGAGGGTATTTTTTAGCATGTCCACAAAAGAAATGTATTTATTAGGGGAGACATTGCATCCCTTTTCTTTGGTTGGCTTTGCACTTGTATGTGTTGGGATGATGACATAATCACCAATTATTCTAAGTTGCTGAATATCTCAAATCTTTGCAATGTTTGTATGCAGTGTAATGCTTCAATGGCTACTGTTTTTTTGCTCTTGACTAGCTAGGTAAGACAGCAAATGGCCAAGATAATTAGATCATAAAGAAGGCATCAAATTGGATCCACAGTATTTTTCCTTATTCCAAATCTTAGCTTCATGACTGATAGTAATTCCATAGTCTTCTTTAAATAATGATCCTCTCCTAAGCTCCTTAGTGAACCATTGCTCATAGACCTGCAGATATATTTGGGAAAACTTTCCAATATTGTAACATAATCCAGTTTTAACAGTTTGAAGGAAATTTGCAGTTTCCAAAATTGGAGAGATTTGGATTTCTAGCATTTATAGTCAGCGTGCAACCAAACTGTTCCCATGGCAAGTACTGGTCATTTGAATATTTTAATGAGGTTTGTGCATGGCCTGCAGTTTGGGTTACCCCTGGCCAGTTGTGGGAACCCTGGAAGGTGAGGATTATTGTGTGGAAAGGTGACATGATTTTCTCAGGCAAAGTTTAAAAATCACACAACATCAGGTTATAGTCCAACAGGGTTATTTGGAAGCACCAGCTTTTCGGAAAGCCAGTGCATTCAAATAAACCTGAGGGCTATAATCTGGTGTTGTATGATTTTTAACTTTGTCCACCCCAGTCCAACACCGGCTCCTCCACATGATGGTTTTCTAGCACTGCTTGTGGGTCAAGAGATGAATTAGCAATTTGTGCCATCTCCCCAAGTTAACCAGCTTCCCATCCTGAGCACTGGACAATTGCTGCCGACAATCACTGAATTCTTTTCACCTCTCTACCCAATCTGTGTTTGCAATCACTCTGTGATCTCAATTCATACCATACTCACTAAACCTCCATCTCCACCCTCCCCATGAAACTGCTCCTCCATCTTCAGCACAAGTTGGCCTCCCTAGACTTCAGCCTGACCTGCTGCATTACTTAGCCTTCAGGAAGCCATGCCTTTATTATGTTTGGAGCTCTCTTACATCTGACTCTTATGTTGTTTGCCAGTTTGCCCAACCTGAGAAGTTTGGCATTGGTTGTGTTTGATGACATTGGGAATTTATTAATGCTTCAGGTGAGATCAAATCTGTAAGTTGGATTTGTCTTGGTTGCAGACTAACCACTCAATTAATTTTATTGGGCAGGAACCAAGCATTTGAAAGTTTGGTGAAGCTTGCTAAATTTGTGGAAGCAACCATGTGTATTTGAAAGTGAACGCAGCTTGTTGGAGTGAGTGGCAAGTGGGCAGATTGCCTTTATTTATACTCCGTAAAGTTCCTATTCCACTCTATTATCTACTTTCTCAATGGGATTTCTTTTGTGTCTGTCTTTGAGGAGGTTTGCAGATTCTGATAGCAGTATGCACTCTTGCTCACTTCTGAATTGCAAACCAGCAAGTGAAAACCCAAATAACAGTCTAACTGGACCGATAGGAGTGGAAGCATCTATGCTAGTACAAGGCTGAAAGTTCTGTGATTGTGCACCCTCTGTAGAAATGAGGCCTTTTGAGCAATTACTATTGACATGTCTGCACACATTCTTTGCTCTACTTGCTCTATGTTCCTAGCAGATAAAAGAAGATACAAATTTGCTGTCAAAAAGTAACAATCTTGATGTTACTCGGCTTTTCATCATTCAGTCAGTGATAGGCACACCAGATTTATTCTATCAAGGATGTTATTAATGCAATTACTTGGGCGTTCCTACAATCTCCATCACTGATTGGGAGGCACATCAATGTGTTGATTATTCTGTGACCTCTTCCTTTGTATCAGTGATCTGTAGAATTTATGGAAACCTCTCCTTTGTATTTGCTCCACACTGCAAGATGGAGGGGGAGGAAAGAACTGTTAAGTTACACAATCACCTAAAGTACAATTAATGAAGATAACAACTACTGAAAATGTGTTGCTGGAAAAGTGCAGCAGGTCAGGCAGCATCCAAGGAGCAGGAGAATTGACGTTTCGGGCATGAGTCCTTCTTCAGGAATGAGGAAAGTGTGCCAAGCAGGCTAAGATAAAAGGTAGGGAGGAGGGACTTGGGGGAGGGGCGTTGGAAATGCGATAGGTGGAAGGAGGTTAAGGTGAGAGTGATAGGCTGGAGTGGGGGTGGGGGCGGAGAGGTCAGGAAGAAGATTGCAGGTTAGGAAGGTGGTGCTGAATTTGAGGGTTGGGACTGAGACAAGGTAGGGGGAGGGTAAATGAGGAAACTGGAGAAATCTGCATTCATCCCTTGTGGTTGGGGGGTTCCTAGGTGGAAGATGAGGCGCTCTTCCTCCAGCCGTTGTGTTGTTATCGTCTGGTGATGGAGGAGTCCAAGGACGTGCATGTCCTTGGTGGAGTGGGAGGGGGAGTTGAAGTGTTGAGCCATGGGGTGGTTGGGTTGGTTGGTCCGGGTGTCCCAGAGGTGTTCTCTGAAACATTCCGCAAGTAGGCGGCCTGTCTCCCCAATATAGAGGAGGCCACATCGAGTGCAGCGGATGCAGTAAATGTGTGTGGAGGTGCAGGTGAATTTGTGGCGGACATGTAAGAATCCCTTGGGGGCTTGGAGGGAAGTAAGGGGGGAGGTGTGGGCGCAAGTTTTGCATTTCTTGCGGTTGCAGGGGAAGGTGCCAGGAGTGGAGGTTGGGTTGGTGGGGGTGTGTGGACCTGACGAGAGAGTCACGGAAGGAGTGGTCTTTTCAGAACGCTGATAGGGGACGCTCCTAGAAGATGACAACTAGACAAGTTGAAGTGTAAATGCGAATGGCAGTGATGGGGAATGGATATATTGGATATGTGAAGGGCATAGTGTATATTAAATGGCTGTGAGGGGTGATGCAATTGAGAATGCTTGGGAAAAGTATGCAAGGGGCTTGGGGCTTACACCACAGAATGTCGATGAATCAGCAAATGTGGAAACCTTTCCTGACCTGGTTAAATCATGAAGCTACTTTTACAGTTTTCCAAACCAGGGCATAATATTCTGGTTCACCTCTTCAACCATCTCCAACCACAGTTTTTTGACAGCAGCAAGGGTTTGGTTTTTTTTTGTTCCATCATTAGAGAAAAGTTTGCTTTTGACTGCCTCCAGCAGCAATTCTGGGTGGCATTATGGAATCTGAGTGCTGTCCTTGCTCACTATGAATCCACACAATGCTGTAGATCTCCCAAGGCAGAGAGGCAACAACCTCTCAGTTTATCCCAGTCGAGTTCCTTCAGAATATTGTTTGTTTCCATCAGATTACACTTCATTGTTCCAAGTTCCAGTCCTATCTCTCACTGATTGGCTTTGCTTTGTGTTGTAACATGTGGTACTATTCCCTGAGGTGCCTTTCTAACATTCCATTGCACCATTTCTAACGAATTTCCTTGACCTGCAATCATGGTTTAATTTAAAATGATCATAATTTTATGACATTTCTTCAGAAGTGGGTATGTTCACTATTGAATGCGGAATGGTCTGTATCATTTGCCACTTCTCAGATACTGATGTGACGTGATCTGTGTCTTGTGATCTTATACTCCACTATCACCTGATGAAGGAGCAGCACTATGAAAGCTAGTGTTTCCAAATAAACCTATTAGACTATAACTTTGTGTTGTGTGATTTTTAACTTTGTCCACCCCGGTCCAACACTGGCTTCCCCACAGAATGTGACATGTGTCCATTTGCACTCTGTTGGATGGAGTCCTACCTAGCTCAAATGATAATGGCTGGATTATTGGAGGTCAATTCACTAAGTCACAAAGGATCACAGCAAGAGTTCCTCAGTAGTGTCCTAGGCCCATTTTCTGCTGCTTCATCAATGATCACCCCTCCATTGCGTGGTCAGAAGTGAAGAATTTTCAGATGTGCGTGCAATGTTCAGCACCATTAACCAGTCTTCAGGCACTCAACAGCCTGTTTCCAAAGGCAGCAAGATCTGGACAACACCCAGGTGTGGGCTAAGAAGTGGAAAATAACATTCATGCCACATGGGTGTCAGGCAATGATCATTTTCACAAGAGAGAATCCAATAATCTCCCCTTGATGTTCAATGGCATAACTATCTCTGAATCTCAGACAATCCACAATCTGTGGGTTACCGTTGACCAGAAGTTAAACTGAAGCAGGCCACTCTGCTCCACCATTTAATGAAATTATGGCTGATTTGATAATCAACTCCAACTTTCTTGCATTTTCCCCATAACCTTTGTTTTTTTTTTACTGATTAAAAGTCTGTCTATCTCCTCCTTTTAAAACCTGAATACTTCTAATAACCTAAAGCCCTCTGGTAAAGAATTCCACATTTATTACCACTGACATAGTAAGTTCCTCCTCATCTCTGTCCTAATGCCTTACTATGAGATTATGTCCTCTGGTTCTATACACTTCCACAAGGGGAAACTACTACTCTGTATCTACCTTGTCAGCCCCCTGAGAGTCTTCTATCCTTCAATAAGGACTGCACTCCTTCTTCTCAATACCAGTAAGTACCCACCCAATCAAATTGACCTATTCTCAGATGACAGTCCCTTCATACTCAGGATATTGATAGTGGGGGATTCAGCGATGGTAACATCATCAACTGTCCCCAAATCAATATACCTTAATGTCAAAGACTGTCATACTATTCCTGTTGTAGTCTGACTAGTACCTTGTATAGTTTTAGCAAGGTCCCACTCCTTTTATATTCCATTCGCTTTGTAGTGAAGGACAATGTTCTATTTGCCTTCCTAACTGTCTGCTTAACTTAGAATCATAGAAACAGATTCTTTGTCCATGCTGACCAAATATCTTAAACTAATCCTGTCCCATTTGCCAGCATTTAACCCATACCCATCTTAAACCTTTTCTATTCATATAGCCATCCATATGACTTTTAAATGTTACAATTGTGCCAGCCTCCCATCTTCTTTGGCAGTTAATTCCATACATGCATCACCCTCTTTGGAGAAAAGGTTGCACCTTAAGTCCTTTTAAGTCTTTCCCCTCTAATCTTAAACCCATGGCCAATATATTTGGACTCCCCCACCCTGGGAAAAAGACCTTTGCTCTTCACCCTATCCATGGCCATCATGAATTTATAAACCCCAATAATGTTATCCTCAGCCTCTGACACTCCAGGGAGAATGGCCCAGGCTATTCAGCCTCTCTCTATAGCTCAAACCCTCCAAACCTGGCAACTTTTTTGCTAGCTTTTTGAAATGTGTGCACCAAGACCCCTAAAGCTCTCTGTACTGCAGCTTTCTGCGGCATCTCCCCATTTAATAATACTCAGCTCCTCCATTCCATCTACCAAAGTGCACAATCTCATTTATATTCCATCAGTTAAATTTTTTTTTTGCCTATTCACCTAGCCAGTTGATATTTCTCTTCAGACTCTGTCATGTTCATGCCTTTGTGTCTTTTTTTTGTCACCTGCAATCTAGGTGACTATACATTCACTTCCCTCATCCATGTCATTAATGAAGGTTGTGGTCCCAGCACTGATCACTGTGACATGCAACTAGTTACAGATTGCCATTCTGAAAGTGCCCCTCTTCTCCTAACTCTGTCTTCTATTCATAAGCCAATCATCTATCCATTCTAATACTATGGGCTCTTGCCTTATTAAGTACCTAAATCTGTAGTATCTTATTGAAAGCCTTTTCAAGATTCTTTGGTTTTATATCCTTTGGCCCACTGTTTTTAGTAATTTATATAAATGACTTGGACATGAACATAGGAGGTATATAGTAAGTTTGCAGATGACACCAAAATTGGAGCTGTAGTGGACAGTGAAGAAAGTTATCTCCGGGTACAATGACATTTTGATGCAATGGGGCAATGGGCTGAGGTGTGGCAGATGGAGTTTAATGTGAGTTAAATTTGAGTGCTGTATTTCAGAAAAGCAAATCAGAGTAGGACTTGTACCTTTTAATGGTAAGGTCCTGGGGAGTGTTGTTGAACAAAGAGACCTTGGAGTGCAGGTTTGTAAATCCTTGAAAGTAGAGTTGCAGGTAGATAGGATAGTGAAGAAGGTGTTTGGTATGCTTTCTTTTATCGGTTGTGCATTGAGTAGAGGAGTTGGGAGGTCATGTTACGGCTGTACAGGACATTGGTTAGGCCACTGTTGGGATATTGCATGCAGTTCTGGCCTCCTTCCTATCTGAAGGATGGTGTGAAACTTGAAAGAGTTCAGAAAAGATTTACAAGGATTTTGCCAGGGTTGGAGGATTTGAGCTATAGGGAGAGGCTGAATAGGCTGGAGCTGTTTTCTATGGAGCATCGGAGGCTGAGGGGTGACCTTTATAGACGTTTATAAAATCATGATGAGTATGGATAGGATAAATAGGCAAAGTCTTTTCCGTGGGTTGGGATAGTCCAGAAGTTGAGGGCATAGGTTTAGGGTGAGAGGGGAAAGACATAAAAGAGACCTAAAGGGCAACCTTTTCATGCAGGGGGTGGTGTCTGTATGGAATAAGCTGCCAGAGGACGTGGTGAAGGCGGGTGCAATTACTGCAATTAAAAGGTATCTAGATGGGTATATGAGTAGGAAGGGTTTAGATGGATATGGGCCAAGTGCAGGCAAATGGGATTAGATTAGGTTAAGACATCTAGTCAGCATGGATGAGTTGGACCGAAGAGTCTGATTCTATGCTGTACATCTCTGACTCTATTCACTGTTTCCCCTTTAACTATCCTACTTGTTACCTCAACGAATTTTAGCAAATATATCAGATGTGATTTCCCCTTCATGAAGCCATGTTGATTGATTTTGATTCTAAGAAGTATTTCTAATATTCTGCTATTACAACCTTTGCAACAGACTCAGCATTTTTCTGATGATAAATGTAAAGCTGACTGACCTATGTTACCTTTTTATGTCTCCCTGCGTTTCGAAAAAGGGTATTTTATTGTGAAATTTCCAATCCTGAGACTTTTCCAGAATGTATAGATCCCTGGAAAATTATTACCAGTGCATCCAATACCTCTGTAGCTACTTCCTTTTAATATCCTAGAATGCAACCCATCAGGTCCATTGGACTTATGGGCTTTTAGCCTTATTACTTTTCCTAATGATTTTCACTATAGTTACTGTATTTAGTTTCTACTCTTGCCATATCAATACTGCCATATGAATACAGCTGTATAAAAACTGTGGCTACAAGACCATACAAGAAGGGAAGTGTTCTCCAGTAAGTAACTCACCTATCTCCCCATCACCTGTACACCATCTACAAGGCACGTATCATGAGTGTGTTAGAATACTCCCCACTTGTCTGGATGAGCACAGCGCCAAAAACAGACAAGAAGCTGGCCACCTCCTAGGGCAAAGTGGCCCACTTGATTGCAAGCTGGAGCAACAGCACCTATATTTTCACTTCGACACTTAAAAGCTATCAGGACTCAATCTTGAGTTCAACAAATTTAGACCGCAAATTTCAGACCACCATTTTGAAGAATCCTAAACTACACTAGTGGAAAGACAGCCCATTATGACACTGAACAGGACAGTTTTGTGGTAAATTCAGCATCTGTGAGGAGATCAGTACAGCATTGCAACCTTTGCAGAAGTTTGAATGTTGACATGTTACTTCTGAACTGCAAATGTGTTGCTGGTCAAAGCACAGCAGGTTAGGCAGCATCTCAGGAATAGAGAATTCGACGTTTCGAGCATAAGCCCTTCATCAGGAATAAGAGAGAGAGAGCCAAGCCGGCTGAGATAAAAGGTAGGGAGGAGGGACTAGGGGGAGGGGCGATGGAGGTGGGATAGGTGGAAGGAGGTCAAGGTGAGGGTGATAGGCCGGAGTGGGGTGGGGGCGGAGAGGTAAGAGCTTCTGTGCAGAGGAGATGACCTGGGGGGTGCAGTGAGAGAGGGACTCACTGAAATCCTTGTAGAGGGAGGAAGAGAGCTTCTTCAAGGAAGGCATCCTTGTAAGAGGATTCACAGAAGCTCTTACCTCTCCGCCCCCACCCCACTCCGGCCTATCACCCTCACCTTGACCTCCTTCCACCTATCCCACCTCCATCGCCCCTCCCCCTAGTCCCTCCTCCCTACCTTTTATCTCAGCCGGCTTGGCTCTCTCTCTCTTATTCCTGATGAAGGGCTTATGCTCGAAACGTCGAATTCTCTATTCCTGAGATGCTGCCTAACCTGCTGTGCTTTGACCAGCAACACATTTGCAGCTGTGATCTCCAGCATCTGCAGACCTCATTTTTTACTCGAAGATGTTACTTCTGAAGAATTACCTCTATGTGCATGTCTGTCAGATGGCTTCAATACAATAACTTTACAAACTGAGATAAACTGATGGGACTCTGTGGATGAAATCTCTTCCCAATTTTATATTAATGCCAGGAAATGAGTGTGACATGTGACTGGACCCTGTGCATGTGTTGATTTTCAGACATACCACGAGTGTTCAATTTTCCACCTGTGATTTGAAGCAATAACTGATCGTTCTTCTGGTATTTGTTCGTATTTAATCATTTACTCTGTGGGGAAACATTTACTCATTTTTACGTCTGTTAATTTTTTTTCCACCATGTGGTACACTTTTTGTTTCCACTCAAGTGTTAAACAATCGTGATGTGCCTTTAGTTTGAATAATTGCCCACTCAAATTTGCCATGTTTGACAGAGTCGTGCAGCTCAGTCTTGATAGTTCTTGAACTTTCCTGCATTGTTTCTCAGGTAAAGAAATACTTTTTTTGTTGCAAAGTTAATCAAGTAAGGTTCGCCAACAGCATTCTGCACCTCAGTCTGCCTTAGAAATATGTGGGTGGAATAGCTGTGTGGGTGCATGCACGAATGACATTTTTTTCCATTTTTAATTATAGCATGCACTTTTCTGCAAAGCCTTTAAGTGCCTGATATACAGTGTCACTCTGTTTGGCTTCTTTGCAGATTGATTGCTGTGATCATCGCTGCCAAATTATAATGAAATAATTCTCTCTAAATATGTTCAATGGTGTTCATGACAGCTAAAATCCAAACATTAAAAACAATGACAGACAAGTAAAGACCAGCTAGGTCAAACACATGATGATTGAATCATCATGACTAGACACCTTTTTTTTCCTAAAGTTACGTATGCTCTTAAAGGAGGGAAAACCCCAGGGTCAATGACTGTGGAAAGAAAATAGTCTTGCAAACGTCCTTTCCAACCTCCTCAGGTGATTCTATCCAATGTGGGAGAGTACATGGATTATGTGCTATCTATTAACCAACTGGTCTTGTACAGTCAAGACTGGGCTCAACACCCATTTGAAGATGTGCAGAGTTTGCAGACATAACAACAGCTGGGAACATAATCTAAGGGCTGACTGTGCTCTTGGGAAAAGAGGAATCTCCTGATGTCCAGTCTACTCCTCCTTGGGCACAGCTTAAACTCATTCCTCTGTGTCCTGCCCGCAATATTAAGGAAAACAAATAAGGTCCTCATTTCTACATTAGCTTTGCAAAGACTGTATGTCCTCGAGTTGGTAGGTCATTATACCTCGTGTATACTGTGTGGTGCCCCGGTTTAGTCCAAAACTTGAAGACTTCCTTGCACATATGGTGGTGTAGTGAGTTCCAAGAAATTCTAGAGCATTCTGTTAGTGCAGTACCTTGTATGCCAGCTTCACATAAGGTGAATCTGTATGCCAGTTAAAAATGAGTGACTATACTGTTCTCTGTAATGTGACATCAATTCTAAATCTGCAGTGTCTTTATTTAGTGTGCAAAATGGTTCCAATCTCATTGTTTAAGATTTCTGTAATTTCTTTTAGTTGAATATCTTGTTTCATATTATTAATTGTTCCATGATATTACTTATTAACATTAATAGGACATTGGTCAGGCCTCTTCTAGAATACTGTGTCCGGTTTTGGTCTCCCTGTTTACGGGAAGGATAATATTAATGTGGAGAGGGTTCAGAAGAGATTTACCAGGATATTACTGGGTATGGAGAGTTTCAGTTACAAGGAGAGGCTGGATAGGCTTTTTTTCACTCGCCCATAGGGGGTTGAAGGGTGACCTTAAATAGAGTAAAAAATGAGGTCTGCAGATGCTGGAGATCACAGCTGCAAATGTGTTGCTGGTCAAAGCACAGCAGGTTAGGCAGCATCTCAGGAATAGAGAATTCGACGTTTCGAGCATAAGCCCTTCATCAGGAATAAGAGAGAGAGAGCCAAGCCGGCTGAGATAAAAGGTAGGGAGGAGGGACTAGGGGGAGGGGCGATGGAGGTGGGATAGGTGGAAGGAGGTCAAGGTGAGGGTGATAGGCCGGAGTGGGGTGGGGGCGGAGAGGTCAGGAAGAGGATTGCAGGTTAGGAGGGCGGTGCTGAGTTGAGGGAACCGACTGAGACAAGGTGGGGGGAGGGGAAATGAGGAAGCTGGAGAAATCTGAATTCATACCTTGTGGTTGGAGGGTTCCCAGGCGGAAGATGAGGCGCTCCTCCTCCAGCCGTCGTGTAGTTGTGTTCTGCCGGTGGAGGAGTCCAAGGACCTGCATGTCCTCGGTGGAGTGGGAGGGGGAGTTAAAGTGTTGAGCCACGGGGTGATTGGGTTGGTTGGTTCGGGCGGCCCAGAGGTGTTCTCTGAAGCGTTCCGCAAGTAAGCGGCCTGTCTCACCAATATAGAGGAGGTTCCACCTATCCCACCTCCATCGCCCCTCCCCCTAGTCCCTCCTCCCTACCTTTTATCTCAGCCGGCTTGGCTCTCTCTCTCTTATTCCTGATGAAGGGCTTATGCTCGAAACGTCGAATTCTCTATTCCTGAGATGCTGCCTAACCTGCTGTGCTTTGACCAGCAACACATTTGCAGCTGTGACCTTAAATAGAGGTTTATAAAATCATAAGTGGCATATATAAGGTGAATATAGGGTCTTTTCCCTTGATTGGGAGATTTCAAGACTTGGAGGCATAGTTTTAAGGAGAGGGAACATATTTTAAAAAAGATATGGGGCAATTTTGTTTTTTGTTTAGATTGGTTCGTGTGTGGAATGAACTTCCAGAGGAAGTGGTGGATGTATGTACAGTTACAATGTGTATAAGTCATTTAGGTAAGTACATGAATAAGAAAAGTTTGAAGAGAGATGGGCCAAGTGCAGGCCGGTGGGACTAGTTTAGTTTGGGATTACAGTCGGCATGGACTGGTTGGGCCGGCCGAGTCTGTTTATGTGCTGTATAATTCTGTGAGTCCGTGATTCTACTAATGATTCCATCTCTCACTATCAAACGGCAGGCAAGCGTGTTTTAGTTTTAAAATCTAGTGATCTGTAGTAATTGGAACCAGATGGATTTCTGACCGAGATCCTTGATTGGTTCAGGTTAACAAACCCAATCGGGAAGCCCTGGCTGACCAACAGAAATGGGATTCAGAGTCTCTCAGTTCAGGAATTGACTCCAAATTGGCTACAGCCAGTGTACTGTGCACATGTGACTTGATGACAGGCCACTGGCCTCTCTGCAGTTATTTCAAGGTCAATCTCCAGGTCTGCTCCTAAACCCTTACACTCTAACACAGATATAAAATAAGTGATTAAACGATGTGTCAACACCAAATGGGTGTGTGTGCTGCAAGCCAGCAATGGCCTCCATAAAGCTCTGAACCCACCACCCCCATACCCGCTTCCTGCCATACCTTTGCTGTCACCATGTTTCTTACTCCCACTCCTCTAACAGTATCAGATTTCTACGTACAGGATACATATGTGTTTTGATCTTGCTTCTGCATTGCACCAAAATCTGGCTTCAGTAGAAAATAAATGTTGGTTTAGTACTTAATTGTGTGACAGATTTTGACAATGATCTCCCATCTGGCTGTTTCTTTCAATGGTGGTATATTGCTGCTGAGTGTTACGCAACTTAGTAAAGTCTGTGCAGGAAACTTTGAACTTCTGACAGTCTGAAAACTCTACTGTATGATCTACAATTCTGTTTCACAGTACAATTGAAACAATGGATCACATCTCAGTCAACTATTTCTAATATTTCTTTTGAGACAAAGCCAATTTCTATTCCATAATTATATGTTGCCCAGTATGTCTTAAGATCCTTACAGCAGTCAAATGGGATATATTTGATTTCACACTGAATTCAAATGTTCCTGCTGAGCTTGGATTTCCATTTGTGAATTCTACCCCCCTCCCTTTTCCACAAAAGGCAAAAAATTAGATCTCTTGGAAAAGGGGATGGCGATTTCATGGCTGGCTCCTTTCCAGCATAATTATAGTTCCCGAGTCCCAGAGTTTGGGTTTTTCCAAGTAGTGGCTCATGTAACTTTAATTTATGTACTTGGTTTGAAGCTGTTAATACTCATCAAAATGGAATGGCACTTTTCTGTTCCTTTCCAGACGAAGACAAACTATTTTATTATGCATATATTCAGTTTCAAGAAAGACATTGCTAGGAACCTGCCTCCCAGTTTTTTTCAGACCAGCACTATAGCTAAATTTCAAGTTTCAACAACTATCAGTTGCTCCTATAATCAAGAATTTCCACCAATGCTTTGTAGCTAAGTTTAACAATAGCAGCATTTAATGAATTATTAAACACCATAATTTGCAGTTTGTACCATAGATCCTCTGATTAGATTCCCTACAGTATAATCAACAGGCCCTTCAAGCGCAAGTCCACACTGTCCCTCCGAGGAGTAACCCACCCAGACCCATTCTCCTACCCTATATTTACCCCTGACTAATACACCTAGTATGATGGGTAATTTAGCATGGCCAATTAACTTCACCTGCACATCTTTTGGATTGTGGAAGGAATCCACACAGACAGTCTGCCCAAAGTAGGAATCGAACCCAGGTCCCTGGTGCTGTGAGGCAGCAGTGCTAACCACTAAGCCACCATGTTGCCCATAAATGCTTAACTGTCTCATGATGATGACTCCTCTGATGGGTGCTTCAGGTTGAAAAGTTATAAATTGTGACACATGAAATTCATAATCTTGAAAAGAACTACTCCAGTGACAGAACAACGTTGCTTTCATTTTGTTCAAATGGGATGTATATTAAAGCAATTGTCACCGTATTCTGCTAAGAAGGATTTTTATTTCTCAATATGGTAGTGGATACAATATGGCAAGGATGCCAAATGAACTGAGTTCTTCACTCCTCTGTCCAATAGGTTTGTGTTCCAATCAGCAAAATCAAAATCAGATCTAGGCCTTTTCAGTAACAAACGAGAACTGTTGTATTTTCAGCATAGACAAGAGTTTGAATCCGTGTTTGACTGTAATGTAAGCATCAACAGCCTGCAGTGATGTGTTCAGCAGTCAGAGCTGAGACACCTGTGGGGGAAGTGGGCAATGTGACCTCCACCTACTAAGCTCAGCTGCGACTGCTTCTAAAATGACCAAGATGGGCAGTAATCGAAAGAAGCAGTTAATAGAAAAAAAGAACTGAGGTTGCTGTTCATTCCCACGCTAAGAAAAACTATCTTATAATTCATATATTCAGCGTCAAGATAGTCAGTCGTTCCCATGAACCTGCCTGCCAGTTCTTAAGACATGCACGATAGCTGAATTTCTAGTTAGGGACGTGGAAAGAAGCCTAAGGCGCTAGCAGTGCTCAGTTGAAATACAGTAAAACTTCTTTTAAGAACTTAAAGTCAGTTCCTTGGCCATGATTGTAAATCTGAATCTAGAATTTGACAATAGCAGGCGGCAACAGGAAAGGGAGTGGTTTAAATATCAGACTGTTAGTCAGAGTACTGTGTTCACTAGTCCTAATGTAGTCCTTTTTACTTAAGAGAGACCAAACACTGACTAAATGCTTTTAACAACGCCTCTAATTTACCTGAAAGCATGGCTGTGAGCTTGCAGTGGCCTGTCGTTTTAATTCTACAATGTCATCTCTCATTGATGTCTTTGTTCTTAGCCTGCTGTACTCTTCCACTGACGACCAATGTAAGCTTCAGGAACAGCATCTCATCTTTTGATGAAGTATCTTGCAGCCTTCTGGATTTAACATCCAGATTATTGAACTCAATATCTCAATTTTGTTTTATTTTCTTTGCACATTTCAGATTTTCTGCACTTTGCTTTCAGAATGTAAAACCATCAACTTGAGATACATCTTTTCTTGTGCCATTTGGCCCTGAGTCTAACTTTTTCTGTCAACCTCTCCTCCTATTGCAGGCCTTCCTTTCTGTTGTCTTGTCCCACCTTTCAAAACATACTACCCCTCTCTAACTTTTCCTAGTTCTGATGAAAGGTCATCAACAAACAATATTACCTTTTTGCTTCTCTCTCCACAGATGCCTGACCCACTGAGTATTTCCAGCATTTTCTATTCTTGATGTTTTGAACAGGGAGAGCCATCTGTGTTCTGAGAGAAGCAGCAGGAGGGTGCAAGAAAATGGAGAAATCAGTTTTGACAGGCTTCCGGCTGGCAGTGCCAGGAATGACTGCGCCACAGCACCAACTAATTGAAGACAACTGGGAGGTCTTGATCACTCTTATTAAATGTAGCAGATGGAGAGGCAATGGCCTACTGGTATTTTTGACAGACTCCTAATCCAAATATCCAGGACTCTATAATGTTCTAAGGATCTGAGTTTGAATCCCATTGTGGCAGATAATAGAATTTGAATTAAATAAAAATCTGGAAATTAAAATCCTAATGGTGCCAATTTTTGGAAAAACCCATCTGGTTCACTGATCCCTATATATATATCCCCAGGGATCCCACCTGGTCTGGCTTATGTGTGACTCCAGACACATAGTAATGTTGTTAATTCTTAACTGTCCTCTGAAATGGCCTAGCAAGCCACTCAGTTGTAACAATCGACAGAAAGCCTTAAATAAAGGAATGAAACTGGATGAACTACATGGCATTGACTGAGGCCTTGGAAATGGCAGCCACGGCCCTGCTGAGCTTACTAACATCAGAAGGCTCAAACCAAAATTGGGAGAGCTGTCTCAGACCAATCATGCAACAGCCTGACATAGTCATACTCATGGAATCATACCTTACAGACAATGCCCCAAACATAACACCACCACCACCAGAAGCACAGGTGGTGGCACTGTGTTATGTTGTCAACAGGGAGAGTCATTCCCATTGACTCCAGAACTCATGAAGTCTCATGGCATCGGTGCAAACATAGGCAAGGAAACCTCCTGCTGATTACTGCATACCGTCCTCCTCAGTTGATCAAGTCGTACTCCTCAATACTGAACAGCATTTGGAGCAAGCGCTGAGTGGCAAGAAAATTTCTCTAGCTAGAGGTTTGGCTGCAGCACTACGGATCAACTAAATTGGGTCTGCAGCAGTGGGTGAGGGAACTAATAAGAAGGAAAAACATCTTCCTCCAACTCCTCACCAATTTGCCTGCTGCAAAGGCATCTGTCCATGACAGTATAAGTAAGAGTGACCACTGTACAGTCCTTTTGGAGACAAAGTCCCCCCTTCACATTGAGAACACCCTCCATTGTGTTCTGCGGCATTATCATTGTGCAGACTTTGAACAGATCTAGTAATTAAGACTGGGTAACCATGCAGTGCTGTGGGCCATCAACAGCATTGTACTCCACCTGGATCAGTGACCTCATGGCCCAGCAATATCCCCCACTCAATCATTGCCATCAAGCCAGGGATCAACCTTGGCTCAATGGAGAGTGTAGGAGGGCATGCGAGGAGTAGCATTAGGCATAGCTAAAAATGGTGAGCTAACAACCTGGTGAGGCTAAAAACAGGACTAATTGCATTCCACACAGCATAAGCAGCAAGGGATAGACAAAGCTAAGCGAATGCAGACTCATTGGATAAGATCTAAGCTCTGCAGTCCTGCCACATCCACTTGTGAATGATAGTGGATAATCAAACAATCAATTGGATGATGAAGCTCCATAAATATCCCCATCCTCAATGATGGAAGAGCTCAGCATATTGGTGCAATAGATAAAGCTGAAGCGTTTGCACAAATCTTTAGCTAGAAGTGCCAAGTGGATGATCCATCTCAGCCTTCTCTAGTGGTTCCCAACACCACAGATGGCAGTTTTCACTCATTCACATGTCACTCCATGTAACATCAAGAAATGATTGGAGGCTCTAGGTACTACAAAGGTTACAGACTCTACAATGTTCTGGCAATAGTACTAAAGGCTTGTGCTGCAGACCTTGCCATTTCCCTGGTCAAGCTCTCCAGTATCACTGGTGTCTACCCTACAATGTGGAACCTGTCCAGGTTTGTCCCGTGCACTAAAAGTAGTACAAATCTAACCTGGCCAATTATCCCTGCATTAGTCTACTTTAGATCATCAGTAAAGTGAAGGACAGTGTCAACAACAGTGTTAGCAAGCAGCACCTGCTCAGCAATAACCTGCTCAGTGACACCCAGTTTGGGTTTCACCAAGGCCACTCAGCTCCTGACCTTATTACAGCCTTGGGTCAAACATGGACAGAGGGGAGGGGAGAGTGACAGCCCTTGGCATCAAAGCTATATTCAAATGTGATTGCAGGAGTGTTGGCAAAACTGGAATTATGGGTATCAGAGGGCCAATTCTCTGCTGGTTGGAGTCATGCCTGACACATAGGAAGATTGATTGTGGTTGTTGGAGGTCAATCATCTCAGCTCCAGGACATTTTTGCGGGAATTCCTCAGGGTATTATCCTATGTCTAACTATCAGGTGCTGCTTCAATGACCTTCCCTTCGTCATAAGATCAGCAGTGGGGATGATTGCCAATTATTACACAATACTTGCTCCGTTAGCAGCTCCTCAGATACTGAAGCAGGCCATTTTCAAATGCAACAAGATCTGGACAATATCCAGGTTTGGCCTGACCACAAACTAAACTGGACCAGCTATTTAGTATTGGTGAAATGACGTCAGAGGCTCGGAATTTTGTAGTGAGGTAACTCACCACCTGACTCCCTAAAGCCTGTCCATCATCGACATGACTCAAGTCAGGTGAGTTATAGAATACTCCCCACTTGCTCCACCAACATTCAAAGCTTGACACTATTAGGACAAAGCAACCTCCTTGATCATTGCCACATCCACAGCCATTTGCTCCCTCCACCACCAATAGTCAGTAGCTGTAGCTAATGCCATCTACAAGATGCACTTCAGCAATTCACCAAGCTCCTGAGACAGCACCTTCCAAAGTCAAGACCACTGCCATCTCAAAAGACAAGGCAGCAGATATATGAAAACACCACCACCTTCAAGTTCCCCTCCAAGCCTCTCACCATCCTTACTTGAAAATACATCACTATTCCTTCACTGTCGCTGGGTCAAAATCCTGGTATTTCCTTCCAAAAGACATTGTGGGTCAACCTACAGCACATGGAATGTGGCTAACCATCAGCTTCTCAATGGCAACTAGGAGCAGGCAAGCCAGCCAGCGATATCCATATCCCTTCAGTGAATAAAAATAAAGTGACAAAATGGTATGTAACAGAAGCCTAAAGTATGTTTTGTTTACATAACTTTACTACAGATGTAAATGTAAACGTAAACGTGCATTGATCACTGATACAAATTTGTGTCACCCTTTACTAAAAACCAAACCGGTCGCTCATTTCCTGATCTTTTCTACTGACAATAGAAATGGTTTGGGGTATTTCCCAGTTGCTAGATATCTACAATGGAACCTTTTCACCAAAGGAATTTCCGTGAGATATCCCTAATGGCAATCTAGAGATCAGCTAGTCTCATTTTGACCTCTGGCTGGATCAAGTTAGTAGTTAAATATTGTGGCCCTGCAAAAATACACTAGTTCCTCCTCAGAACAAAATAATGTATTGTGCATTGGTAAGATGTACATATTTCATAGCTGAAATAATCAAATCTTGTGTTCTTCCGTACCTATTTCTTTCAGGATGTGTGAATAATGCATTAAGTTTTCTACTTGTGGGTGTACGTTTTCCAGGCGACATGGTATATTGTGGGAGGACAATTCGATGGAAGCTATTTATTAAAAGCATATGGGATTCAGGGTTTCAGAAATAGTTACAAAACAAGAGGTAATGCTAAGTTATATAAATTGCATCATAGACCACATTAAAATATTGTGGTCAAGATGTCGGCTCCCAACTTAAGGTTGGATTTCAAATCATGAAAGTGCTGCTGAAGGAAATGAATGTTTGAGAAAAAAAAGTAAGAAACTGGTGCTTTCTTTTTCATTTGACCAATGATGATGAGGGTAAGGATGGATAAATGCTTCCAAAATTGGTAAAATTAATGAGTAAAAAATGATTTCCACTGGCCAGTATGTTGTTTATCAGAGCGCATTGACCTACCATCATCAAGGGTGTATTAGGAGAACTATTTTTATGTTGTGAGATTATAGACTGACAAACATTAGTGGAAGCAGAGTCTAAATCTCTTTAAAGAGGAATAGAATTGAATCACAGAATGGCTATGGCACTGAAGCCGTTCAGTCACTGTGTCTGCATTGCCTCTCTGAAGGAACAATTTACTAGTGCCAATCTCTCTTTTTTTCTCCATAAGTGCATACAATGCCCCTTTTCAGTTCATAATCTAATTTCCTCTGACACATCCGACCGCCTCCACCCCCAACTTAACACATCCTAATTCTTTGCTGCATGAAGAAGATTTTACAATGTTGTAAAGGTTTAGTTGAAAAATGAAAACATATAGAGTTTGGAGAAAGAACAGCGAAATGGCATCGAGTGGAATCATCTTTAGTTACCAGGCTTAGTTATAATTGACTGCGTTCTGAAATTTTTTAACTCTTTTATAAATCCTGCATACATTTCATAATTTAAGTACATATTTCAATATAATGTAGATGCTATTGTATAGTTTGACTTTGAATACATTTCCTGTGTCTTTGTGGCAGTAATGGGGCATTGTAATCATAATTCTCCATTTGATCTAACTATATTAAACTGCATCTCTCACCCTTACTATACACAGCATTATAAGCCTTGTCTTAACTAACTGTAAGCAGCAAATCAGATGAATGGAGGTGGCCAGTTAAGGTGCCTATGGAAATCTGTATGCCAAGTTAGGGAAAAGGCCTTAAATTCCCACTGCAACTCCCCTCTCCATGCGAAAAGGAGAATTAAACTTCTTAAAGCTAGATTCCCTGAAGAATAGACCTCTGTTGGGGGACTTCGGGCAATCTGAGTTTGCTTGCTGGAGAGGCCATTGTGTCAGTCACCACTGATCGTGCTGAACCCCATACCCTTTTTTTTAAAGAAGGGAAAATTTTCCCATCATTGTTTAAAAAGCTGCAAAAGTATAACAAAATACACAACCTACTTTTAATGTTCTGGAATAAAGCTCTTTACCTAAGTGTTCCTTCAGATGGCAACTTGTGGTTGATAGCACCACGTTTCTAATTCTCTGGTTTTTGAAAATGATTGCACCTATTAGCTGATGCAAGAATCTTCTCTGTAACGATTGTGTAAGCTTTAGATTTTGAGCATGCTCTGACATGCGCAGCACCTTAACCCGCAATGAAACTATCCCACACACATTTCACTGCATTTGACAAAGCAATTGCTTGTCAACACAAAAAGAAAATGTTGTTTCCTTTCCTTATTTTTTTAAAAAAAGGTATTTAAATGTATAAAAACACAAGTACAAGTTGCAACCTCTGAGACTACTGTAAGAGCAGGTTGATGCAAAACAGTTATATAGAAAACATAGTTTAGTCCCTAACCAATAAGTTTATTTTGCAGCCTTCATGCTGTTCTCAAGGGTAGTGTGGGGGACAGAGAGAGCATGGGTATTTCCACCCTGCTAAGAGAGGGAAACCTGTAAACTTGAAGAATGGGTGTGTACTCAAAAGCTTGTCTGTACTGAACCAACTCCGGTGCTGAAAATGTAAAACTTCTAGTTTGTGCTTGACCACATGGTTGCTATAATCTCTGTGGTTTCCATTGTGTTTGTGCACAGTACAGTGAGCACTTTGAAACTGACTTGAAGCAGTTCTTTTTTTCACATTACTACCTGTGATTATATTGATATAAATATTACCCTATGAGCTGATAGTTTCCTATATGGGAATGACTTCAGCACACAGCACAGACATTGAAGTTACTCAGATGATGACTGAAAACACTGGATTATACAACAAATGTGGCAACAACAGTCAGGAACATCCCCACCCCCTGCAGTGTTTGTGCAAATATTGGACTTAGCTCAGCACTGGAAGCCAAATGCAAAGAGTTCTCACAGACATGTGACTAAATAGATTGCTCCTAATGCATACAATATTAAAAATATGTCCTTCACCTCTCTGCTGTGCACAGCGCTAGTTGGGAGATTATTCAGGAGAATTCTTCAGAAAGTTGATCCAATTAGACTGTAGGCAGCAGCCAAAGCCATCAATAAAAATTTTATATTGTTGCCTTTTCCTGTGTCTAGTTACGTTAGTACTTTCTATTATTTAAGTGGTTGGTTTTGAAAGGATCTCCTATAGAAAGGTTTACTCCTTTTAGCACTACTTGCACCTCCTGGAGATGATTTCCTGTAGCTTCTGTTGACCGAATTGTGTCTCTCCCTCCCTGCCTCAGCCCATCTGCTGCTCATTCAAGACTTGACTGTTCTATCATCGAGTCAAAGAGATGTGCAGCACGGAAACAGACCCTTCAGCCCAACTCGTCCATGCTGACCAGATATCCTAACCCACTAGTCTCACCTGCCAGCACCCGGCCCATATCCTTCCAAACCCTTCCTGTTCATATATCCATCCAGATGCCTTTTTAAATGTTGCAGTTCTATTAGCCTTCACCACATCCTCTGGCAGCTCATTCCATGCACATACCACTGTCTGTTTGGAAAAAGTCACCCCTTAGGTGTCTTTTATGCCTTTCCTCTCTCATACTAAACCACCACCTCCCCCCTCCATCTTCCTGTGTTCACCCCCTACTCCTTGACTTCTTTTTCTAGCAAAGAACTATTTAATATAACAAAGTCGAGCAGACCCTTCGGTCCAACTTGTCCATGCTGACTAGACATCCTAATCTGACCTTGTCCCATTTGCATCCATTTGGCCCATAGCCCTCTAAACCCTTATTATTTATATACCCATCCAGATGCCTTTTAAACGCCGTTATTGTACCAGCTTCCACGACTTCCTCTGGCAGCTCATTCCATACATGCCCACCCTCTGTGTGAAAAAGTTACCCCTCCTATCTTTTTTAAATCTTTCCTCTCTCCCTTTAAACCTAGCCCTCTAGTTTTGGACTTCCCTACCCTATGGCTATTTACCCTTTCCATGCCCCTCACGATTTTATAAACCTCTATAGGGTCACCCCTCAGCTTCCATGCTCCAGGAAAAAAAAACGTCCCAGCCTTTTCAGCCTCTCCTAATAGCTCAAACCCTCCAGTCCCGGCAATATCCTTGTAAAGCTTTTCTGAACCCTCGAGTTTAACAACACCCTTCCTATATAAGGGTGACCAGAATTATATGCAGTATTCTAAACGTGGCCTCACCAATGTCCTATACAGCCACAACATGACAACTCAACTCCTATACTTAATGTTCCGAATAATGAAAGCAAGCATGCTAAACACTACCTTCGCCTTGAATAAATTTAAAGATTTATTCTCCCACTACTTTCTAATGAAGGGAATCCTACAATCCTGAATTTAAACTTGACTCCTCATCTGTACTAAAAGGGTGGCCTCTTATTCTTAAACTCAGTCCTTTAGCTTTTGTCTTTCCCATAAGTGGAACATGTTCAGGATGTCCATGCAGTCCCCTCAATATCTATTATCTTCCAAAGGATCACTTCTCATTTTTCTAATCTCCAGTGGGTATAGACCTAACCTGTTCAACGTTTCTTCAATGAATGTCTTCTGCCTCTGGAAGTGGCTGCTGCACTCAAATCTCTGAGGACCGCAATTATTATGGCGAGACCCTTTCATCCCAGCTAGGAGTCTGGTATAGGTACCTGATGTAGGTGCTATTAGGAAAGGGTTTTCAGGATTTTGACGCAGTGACTGTAAAGGGATCGCAATATAGTTCCAAGTTAGGATGGTGAATTTACAGGGGAAAGTCAGGTGGATGTTCTATGTGAAAGAAGTAGCACTTCGAAAGGTGCTGTCAAAGAAATCCTAGTGACCTCAATACATCTTTTGGATGATGCAGACTGCTGCCTCTGAGTTGTTGCTGGAGAGAGTGACCTTTTCAAAGTGGTGGAGGGGTACCAAGCAAGCAGGTTGCTTTGTCCTGCATGGTTTTAAGCTTCTTTTGTGTTGGTGTAGCATCGAGGCAAAAACCATTTTCTCTTCACTGAGAAGCTCTGTGCATGTTGATCAAATTTGTCAATGAATGTCTTCTGCCTCTGGAAGTGGCTGCTGCACTCAAATCTCTGAGGACCACAATTATTATGGCGAGACGGTCATTAATGAAGAAGGTTAACAGAGAATGGTTTACTACCCTGAGGAACACCTGCAGAGATGTCCTAGAGCTGGCATGACAGAACTCCAACAGCCATAGCTATCTTTTTGTGCCAAGTATGACTCCTGATTCCTGTAGGCTCTTGTTTTGTTCAGGCTTCTTGATGCCATATTCAGTCAAATTCTACCCTTGAGGTTAAGGACGATTATTCTACCCTCCACAGGACTTCTGCTTTCCCATCCACATTTGGCCCAAGCATTGTCATGAGCTAAGTAAGCTGGCATGTAAGCAGAATATTGCATTCTTGTGAAGAGGTTTGGTATCATCAAAGGCATTATACAAAGGTAATGTTATTGTTGAATAAATTTGGCTTAGATCGCCATAGCTGTATTACAACTTGACTCAAAAACTGCCACATATGGGGGAAAAATTATTAAAAAATAAATTTAAAGGATGGGAGTCATGTAAGATTAACATAATCCAACAATTTAAATGTGTTGCTACTTGACTTAATGCTGGGCCCACAGAGTTGTTTCAGAAATTTAAATGTAGGAAGACCGCATATTACTAAAACATCGCTTTTTCAAAAAACGAACCATACAATATATGCATTCAGAACAATAGCAGAATACTGCAGATGCTAGAAATCCAACATTTAAAAAACGTTGGAAATATTCAGCAGGTGCAGCAGATAGAGAAACTGTATTGCCAGATCAGTCTGACGACTGGAACATATTGGAGATAAGCTGCTTTGAGCAAGTATAAAGGCAGAGAAACTTGGACCAGGCGCAATAAAATGGAAAGGCAAGGATTGCAATTGGTTGGTGGAATAACTAAAGTGATGGTGCAAGGCAAAAAGAGATGCTAGTGAGAATAGCACTGAACCAAAAGTTGGTTGCTGTGGAGGTGTCAGTGTATGTAGCAGAGTAGCAGCACTGAGGAAGGTTGGAAAATCTGACTAATACTGTGTACTGCCTGAATCCAAGCACATAAATTTTATTGTGTGTGCTGTACCCTCTTTGCACAGAGATTATTTTTGTGTTGAACATTGTCTCCATCCTATCCCAGCAGTGATTGGAACAAATGAAGCATGCAAATCCCTGTCTACAGTGAGAAGTCTTAAGTTTCCATGGCCTCATTCTCCACCTGTACATCAGTGGAAGCAAACTCCCCTTACTCCCCTACGATAAAGTGTTTGTGTTTCCTGCACTTTACAGACTGTTGCTGTCTCATTAGTATACCCACTCATTTCCTTCATCTGCTGCTCTACTGGATCCCAGGACCCACTGCTACCCAATTCTATCTTTCTGTCCTACACCAGCTCCAATTCCATGTACCTAGTTCCTGTCCACTATTTGCTTGTCCAGCCTCACAAATCAGCTGCCTCTCTGCATCTATTCCAGCAAGTCCCTTTCCTGATTACCTCTAATTGGGTGCTGAAGGAGAAAGGGAGCAGTATTACAGGAATACAGAGTCAGTGAAATTTATGCTGCTTTACCAGAGGAATATAGTAAATGTCAATTCCCTGCAATATTTGGGTGCTTTCATGAATGATTTAAAGTCACAAATATTAGTGTAATTTTATGAATAAGTGTGCAAACTCTACTTCTTTTTACTGCAAAATGACCCTGGAAGTTTAGAATATACCTAACTTTGAAACTCTTATCCTTGCTTTCAGATCTCTTCATGCTATTGCCCTCCCTATATCCACAGACTCCTCCAACCCTACAACCCTTCAGGATATCTGCATCAAATTAATTCTGACCCCTTACATATTTGTGATTGTAATTGTTTCACCATTGGTACTTTTCTTTCTTTTTGTCTTCGGGCAATGCACCAAGCAATTTCTCTCTTCTCTGATATTCAATTATTGTGCATTCTTGTTGC
Source organism: Hemiscyllium ocellatum (assembly GCF_020745735.1). Classification (NCBI taxonomy): domain Eukaryota; kingdom Metazoa; phylum Chordata; class Chondrichthyes; order Orectolobiformes; family Hemiscylliidae; genus Hemiscyllium; species Hemiscyllium ocellatum. The sequence continues at coordinate 87,977,850 of NC_083408.1, forward strand.
TGAGAAAGTCAACAATTTTGGTGGTCACTAATTGTCCTTGGGAGGGTATCGGTGAGTCCCTTTTTGATCTGTTGCTTGTTGTTTGGTGTAGGTACACCCACATTTCCACATTGGGAAGTTTCAGCGTTTTGACCCTGTGTTGAAGGAATGCTAATACTGTTTCCAAGGTGGGGGCAGTGTGTTGTTTGAAGGTTGATTAATGCTCTGGGCATCCATGATGCCATTATCTTTCAACGTGGTAGAAGTCAGAGGTTCAGAAGCAAAAAAAATCCTTGGACGAATGAAAAATCATGTGAATGGTGCACAATGTTATCACTGTGCATTTATGGTGAAAGGAATGAATATTTTATAGTAGTGGATGAGGTGCCAATCAAGAAGAATGTTTAGTCCTGGATGGTGAAAAGTTTTTTTTGATTAGTTATTGGAACCGCATTCATCTAAGTAAATTATTTTATCATTAACTTTTGATTTGTGCCTGTAGATGGAAAGGCTTTGGGGAGAAAGAAAATGAGTTATTCACCATCGAATTCCCAGTGACTGAACTGTTCTTGTAGTGATAGTATTTATGTGACTGATCCACTTCAGTGTCTAGTCAATGGTAAAAGTCCAGGTGTTGATTAGGGGTTTCAGCGATGCCAAAGAGAGATGTTCGTCTTTTGTTGGATTCTCAAGAGATCTCAATTCACCTTGTCTCTCTCAATGTGACTTTTACGTAGAGTCTGACCTCAAGACTGTAAATAGTGACACTGAGGGATAGCATTTAAACAAAAAAATCAAAAAATGACCAAAGTTAAATCTTTGGGGTATTCCTCCAGCTGACAGTATGAATGAAAGACACCCTGACTGGACACTGTGTCCATCAGGGGCAGAGAAATGGAGAAGCAGATGTGTTTCAGGAGAAAGTCTGACTGCTCGGTGTTTTGCTGTATGTAAAGCTGCACATGGTACGGTAAAAACAGGCCGATGCAGAAGAAACCAGAATCACAAGAACAAAGATTTCATTCAGGAGACTTTGTAGGGCATGAGGAGGTAGAGATATTGATAACTGAACTTTGTGAAGGAATGTTTAAAAATTAATGAGAAATGTTAACATTTGAAATGTTGGGGGCATTCAGAAGGCAATATAAATAGCAAAGACAGAGGACTGGTAGGTAAAGATAAGCTTTACAGCTGGTCTGAGAGGTGGCAAATGGAGTTTAATGTGGAAAAGCGTGAGGTGATTCAGTTTGGAAGGAGCAACGGGGCAGCACGGTGGCACAGTGGTTAGCACTGCTGCCTCACAGCGCCAGGGACCTGGGTTCAATTCCCACCTCAGGCGACTGACTGTGTGGAGTTTGCACATTCTCCCCGTCTCAGCGTGGGTTTCCTCCGGGTGCTCCGGTTTCCTCCCACAGTCCAAAGATGTGCAGGTCAGGTGAATTGGCTATGCTAAATTGCCCGTAGTGTTAGGTAAGGGGTATGGGTGGGTTGCGCTTCGGCGGGTCGGTGTGGACTTGTTGGGCCGAAGGGCCTGTTTCCACACTGTAAGTAATCTAATCTAAAAAAAAGGGAATAAAGAGTACTGGGCTAATGGTATGATCTTGATAGTGCGGATGAGCAGAGAGATCTCAGTGTCCAGGAGCATGGATCCCTGAAAGTTGCCACTCAGGTTGATAGGGCTGTTAAGAAGGCTTACAGTATGTTGAATTTCATTGGTAGAGGGACTGAATTTTGGAACCATGACATCATGCTGCACTTGTACAAAACTCTGGTCTGGGTGTAATTGCTGTATTGCATACAGTTCTGGTCGCTGCATTATAGCAAGGATGAGGAAGCTTTGGAAAGGATGCAGAGGAGATTTACCAGGATGTTACCTGTCACGAAGGGAAGGTCTTTGAGGAAAGGCTGAGGGACATGAGGCTGTTTTCGTTAGAGGCAAAAAAGTTAGGAGGTGACTTAATAAAGGCATTCAAGATGGTCATAGGATTAGGTAGGGTGGCCAGTAAGAGGCTTTTTCCTTGGATGGCAATGGCTAACACGAGGGAACATAGCTTTAAGTTGATGGGTGATAGATATAAGACAAATGTCAGAGGTAGGTTTTTTATTTAGAGTAATAAGGGCATGGAATGCCCTGCCTGCAACAGTAGTGGACTCGTCATCATTAAGGGCATTTAAATGATCATTGGATAAACAAATGGATGATATTGGAATAGCTTAGGAGAGATGGCCTTTAGATTGGTTTCACAGGTGGGTGCAACATCGAGGGCTGAAGGGCCTGTATTGCATTGTAATGTTCTATGCTCTAAGCTTTATGAAACAAAATTTTTTTTACCAAGCTACATGAGAAAAGTTTGGGCCAGTTGATCAAAAACTTGGTCAAAAATTTCAGTAAAATTGGTTTGACTTACAGTGAATTGTGAATGAACTGACAACCTGCTTGCCGAATGTTTTCCGAGAGAAAATGGGGATGGATTCCATATTAGTATGGTCATATTTCAGTGATGTACTCTAGCACTGTGAGAACTGATTTGCTAATCTGAAGCTATTGAATTCGTAGGATTTCTGTGTTAATAGCAGTACATGTTTCTAACGATATACTGCCTTGATGACAAAGCCTAACCTGCAAATGGTGTGTGAATATGCAAGGCTTTATCTCTTTGGGTAATGTTCTTTAAACAGGGTGATTTCAAAACATGGTAGGCTTCTGGAATTGAGGGAGATTGTGCGACACTGAAGATTCTGGAGCAGTAGACAAAATTGCTTCATTACTATGCAAATATGCCACATGCGTTGAGCAGAAATCATTTCAGCGATGTAGTTATACCTTAAAGCTGGAACTTTGCCAGAGTATCTCTCATTCCATTGACGTCAGTGATGTGTGGATCAAAGCTGTGCTTCCTTTAAATTAATTTAGCATTCTAACATCGGAAAAGATTGAAGCTGGCAACAGATTGAAATGGCTTCTTGCGATTGTGGCATCCAGCGTGTTGACTGTGGGGGACTCATCAATAGTAACACATTTAAAGATCGTGTAGAGGTGACCCTTCTTAATATATGACTATTACCTGTCACTTCTCAGGTCAGATCTGGACGTTTAGATTAGATTACTTACAGTGTGGAAACAGGCCCTTCGGCCCAACAAGTCCACACCAACCCGCCGAAGCGCAACCCACCCATACCCCTAACCCTACCCCTACCCCTACATTTACCCCTACCTAACACTACGGGCAATTTAGCATGGCCAATTCACCTGACCCGCACATCTTTGGATTGTGGGAGGAAACCGGAGCACCCGGAGGAAACCCACGCAGACACGGGGAGAATGTGCAAACTCCACACAGTTAGTCGCCTAAGTCGGGAATTGAACCCGGGTCTCAGGCGCTGTAAGACAGCAGTGCTAACCACTGTGCCACCGTGCCGTCCTCAGTGTTTTCTTGGGCTGGTGTAGGCTGATATTCTGCTTAATGATGAATGAACCTGAATGTTGTTGGATAGATGCTGGGCAGCCCCACACCTGGCCTAGTGGTGAAGTGTAAGCCATGAATGGAACAGCTAAACATTGTCATGTTAACAAACTCCGATGTCCTGGGCTGTGATGACAGTCACAATCATTGACATTTTGTGTCAAGTATAACTTCAACCTTTCCCATTTATTCCTATTGACTTCAGTTTTTCTAGAGGTGTTTGTACCATTGTTGAAAAAAACAGTTTTGATGTGAGGAAAGTTACTCTCTCCCCTTCGTTATCTTTCAGCCCAGCCATAGAATCAGAGGTATACAGCATGGAAACAGGCCCTCCCATATCTCGAATTTAGGTTGTGGAGAAGTCAGAAACTGAGTAGTTCTGCAAGAGTTCTGAACAGGTTATTGTGAATAAGAGCTGCTTGATAGCACTGTGTTCATAGTTTTTGACAAGGGTAGGATATACTTAGGCAATTTTTCACATTGTGTGGAAAGTGACAGCCTCACTGATGGGCTGACTTGGGGGTTGATTAGCTCACTTGGCTGGTTGTGATGCAAAGTGATGTCAACAGCATGGGTTCAATTCTGCATTTGATGAGGCCACCGTACAGAACTCTCCTTCTCAACTTTCCCTCTCATCTGAGATGTGATAGTCCTCAGGTTAAACCAGCCCCAGCCATCTCTCCTATTAGAGAGGACAGTGACTTTTTTTTAATAGAACACCTTGAGAGGAGCAGGTATTTCTGGTGGATCGATCTTCAGTAGTACCTCTTGTCTTAATGGCTTTCGAAGTTTAATCCATAACTTTTCTATGTAAAAATAATCTAGCTGGTCATCTTTAAGATCAAATTAGTAACAACATTTATTAAATGTGTTTTATTTTCTCAATTACATTCTTTGAATCCTATTTTACTGATCAGAATGAACAGTGATGTTTTAAAATTAAGATTATTCCTATGCAGTAATTTCAAACATGGCGGTGTTAGGTCACACTGAAAGCTAAAAGAAGCAAACCAGCAAGATTGCATTGGGAACTTGGAGGCTACTCTTCAGACTGCCTTGTAACTAAGGAGCTTGGGTATCACTTACCTCAGAGGTTCATGTAAAATAACTCCAGTGGAAGGTGGATACTTCTAACCGGGGATTCTCTTGAAATATGTGTAGTTAAGATTGTGCAGATTATATAAATTCTAGGTTGCATCTGATAAACTGGAAGAACAGGCTTAATTTAACCATCATCATGCCCAACTGACATACTTAACATTCTGTGTGTAAATGTAATCAGTGAGAATTCTAAAGGCTAGTTACAATTCAAGTTGTTTACAGCATTGTTTAAAAGCAATGAACTATGGTGCCGAAGCTTTCTCCTTTGTTTATTTCACTATAAAATTTAGGCTAATGATCTGGTATATCGCTCATTCCTCCAACACTGGCACATTACCAAATTGTTTTGGTTGCTGTAGGAGAACATGCCAGGGGCAACACCAGGCTTACCTGACAATGAAGTGCTAAACTGGTAAAGTTACAACATACAACGTGAACAGTAAAGAGTGCAAATGACATGATGTAGACTGAGGTCAATTCCACAATGTACAATGATGGATTCAAAACTCCACCTGCAGTCCTGCCATGATCAGTTGCAAATGATTAGGCCCCATTTGGAGTACTGTGTCCAGATTTGGTCCCACACCTCAGGAAGGACATACTGGTACTGGAGCGTGTCCAGCGGAGATTCACACAGATTATCCCTGGAGTGGTAGGTCTAACATACAAGGAACAGCTGAGGATCCTGGGATTGTATTCATTGGAGTTTAGAAGATTAAGGGGAGATCTAATAGAAACTTACAAGATAGTACATGGCTTGGAAAGGGTGGACGCTAGGAAATTGTTTCCATTAAGTGAGGAGACTAGGACCTGTGGACACAGCCTTAGAATTAGAGGGGGTAAATTCAGAACAGAAATGCGGAGACATTTCTTCAGACAGAGAGTGGTGGGCCTGTGGAATACATTGCCGCAGAGTGCAGTGGAGGCCAGGACGCTAAATGTCTTCAAGGCAGAGATTGATAAATTCTTGATGTCACAAGGAACTAAGGGCTACGGAGAGAATGCGGGTAAGTGGAGTTGAAATGCCCATCAGCCACGATTGAATGGTGGAGTGGACTCGATGGGCTGAATGGCCTTATTTCCACTCCTATGTCTTATGGTCTTAAATGTTGATGGTCAAATTAATAATAAATGTTTGGAGGCGGTTTGATGAATATCCTCATGATAGTGTAGCCTAGCATATGAGCGCAAAGGACAAAACTGAAGAATTTACTGCTATCATCAACCAAGAGTGCTGAGTGGATGATTCTTCTCGGTCATCTTCTGAGCTTGGTGCCATCATGGATTCCTGACTTTAGCCAATTACGTTCATTCCACATGGTATCAAAAAGCAACTGAGTACACTGGACTTAGGCTGCAAAGTTCCAACAGCATCCTGGCTGTAATACTGAAACCTTTTGCTCCAGACCTAGCTATACCTCTATCTAAGCTGTTCTGACACCTACTCAAACAGTTACTGAATTCCAGCTTGGGCATGTGTCCCTCTTCCTCCTTTGTCACAGGATCATAATCCTGAACCTCTCAACAGGATTTTAGGATTACCTTCACCACATGGACTTCAGCTGTTCAAGAGAAAACCAGCTACCACTTTCATGAGGAGGAACAGGGATTAGCAATAAATACTGTGGTGCTGGAAAAACACAGCAGGCCAGGCAGCATCCGAGGAGCAGGAAAATCGACTTTTTGGGCATAAGCCCTTCTTCAGGAATGAGGCTGGTGTGCCAAGCGGGCTGAGATAAAAGGTAGGGGGAGGGAATTTGGGGAAGGGGTGCTGGGAATATGATAGGTGGAAGAAAGTAAGGGTGAGGGTGATAGGCCGGAGAGGGGATGGGGGCAGAGAGGTCAGGAAGAAGATTGCAGGTCAAGAGGGCAGTGCTGAATCTGGGGGTTGGGACTGAGATAAGGTGGGGGAAGGGAAATGAGGAAGCTGGAGAAATCTATATTCATCCCGTGTGGTTGGAGGGTTCCTAGGCGGAAGATGAGGCGCTCTTCCTCCAGGCGTGGTGTGGACAGGGTCTGGCGATGAAGGAGGCCAAGGACCTGCATGTCATTGGCGGAGTGGGAAGGACAACTAAAGTGTTCAGCCACGGGGTGGTTGGGTTGGTTGGTGCGGGTGTCCCAGAGGTTTAGATTAGATTAGATTACTTACAGTGTGGAAACAGGCCCTTCGGCCCAACAAGTCCACACCGACCCGCCGAAGCGCAACCCACCCATACATTTACCCCTTACCTAACACTACGGGCAATTTAGCATGGCCAATTCACCTGACCCGCACATCTTTGGATTGTGGGAGGAAACCGGAGCACCCGGAGGAAACCCACGCAGACACGGGGAGAACGTGCAAACTCCACACAGTCTGTCGCCTGAGTCGGGAATTGAACCCGGGTCTCAAGCGCTGTGAGGCAGCAGTGCTAACCACTGTGCCACCGTGCCGCCCACTGAAAATGTTTGGGCTGAGGGACTCCCTGAAACGTTCCGCAAGTAGGCGGCCTGTCTCCTCGATGTAGAGGAGATCACATTGGGTGCAGCGGATACAGTAAATGATGTGTGTAGAGGTGCAGGTGAATTTGCGACGGATAGAAGAGGATCCATTGGGGCCTTGGAGGGAGGTGAGGGGGGAGTTGTGGGCGCAAGTTTTGCACTTCTTGCAGTTGCAGAGGAAGGTGCCAGGAGTGGAGGTTGGGTTGGTGGGGGATGTGGACCTGATGAGGGAGTCACAGAGGGAGTGCTTGCTGCTGAATGCTGATAGGGGTGGAGAGGGAAATATATCCCTGGTGGTGGGGTCTGTGTGGCGGAAATGACGGAGGATGATACGGTGTATCCGGAGCTTGGTGGGTTGGAAGGTGAGGACCAGTGGTGTTCTGTCCTGGTGGCGATTGGAGGGGCAGGGTTCCAGGGCGGAGGTGCGGGAAGTGGAGGAGATGGGATGGAGAGCATCATCGACCACATCAGAGGGGAAATTGCGATCTTTGAAGAAGGAGGCCATTTTGAGTAGTTTGGTAGTGGAATTGGTCCTCCTGAGAGCAGATGAGGCGAAGAAATTGGGAATATGGGATGGCATTTTTACAGGGGGGCAGGGTGAGAGGAGGTGTAATCTAGGTAGCTGTGGGAGTCAGTCGGGAGTCAACTCTGGTACTCCAGCATCTGCAGTCCTCACTTTTTCCCTAGCAATAAATATTGTCAATGCCCACGCATCCTGTCAATGGCTGTGGATCTTCACTACTTTTTACACGTGAGTCTTTTGTTATGATGACAGAATCTAACCAAAGATCTATTTACAACTATTCAATAAACAAAAATCACTTTGCAATTAAGTTGACGTCTGCTACACTCAAAGTTTGTTTAGCTCAAGGCATACTGTAGTGGTACAATGCCACAGTTACCAGACAAAAACTTGACAAGTTCTTCAGACTATGGAGCTAAATGACCATTATAATTGTGAACTTTGAGATAATTCATTTATCAGGAAATGAAACGTAAGTAGTGTCTCTCGGAGCCCACGGAAACAGATTTTTAAAAATATTCTTACTAATATTCTGAGTCATTGGTAAAGCATTTAATAATTGACGGACAGGTAGCTGAATGAAATACCGAAAAGGACAGGGCGGACAAAGGGGACTGGGGCTTAGATTAGATTACTTACAGTGTGGAAACAGGCCCTTCGGCCCAACAAGTCCACACCGACCCGCAACCCACCCATACCCCTACATTTACCTCTTACCTAGCACTACGGGCAATTTAGCATGGCCAATTCATCTGACCCGCACATCTTTGGACTGTGGGAGGAAACGGGAGCACCCGGAGGAAACCCACGCAGACACGGGGAGAACATGCAAACTCCACACAGTCAGTTGCCTGAGTCGGGAAATGAACCCGGGTCTCAGGCGCTGTGAGGCAGCAGTGCTAACCACTGTGCCACCGTGCCGCTCTTGGTCATGTGGAGGATAAGTTATCATTTTGGATCTGGCAGCGATATCAGAGAACAAAACTAAATTGGGGAATAGCTGGTGGTTGTATTACGAAATAATTGGGCACTTGTTAGGGTGATTGGCACCAGGTAATGATGCTCATTTAACAGAATGGTGCAGGCACAATGGGCTAAATAGTCTTTTTTTTGCGCTACAACATATTTTGGTGTGCATATGAGAACAAGTCACTAGTAGAGTTGGAGTTTGTGGTATTTGAGTTGAATGAAAATGCTGATTAGTGTAAAAATGTGGCCCTGGAAAAGCGCAGCATTCAAGGAGCAGGCGAATTGATGTTTCGGGCATAAATCCTTCGTCAGGGCTTATGCCCGAAACATCGATTCTCCTGCTCCTCGAATGCTGCCTGACCTTCTGTGCTTTTCTAGCACCATTTTTTTTTGACTCTGTTCTCAGCCTCTGCAGTTGTCACTTTCTCCTGAAAATGCTGGTTAGAAAAGTATATGGGACTCTATCTAACCAGCATTTAAATCCTGGTGCAAAACAATTAAAACTTTTTTTTCAGGTACTATAACATACAATTTTTGTGCAATTCTAGATGTTATCACAATTCTTTTAGATTTCTTTTTTGAAGAAATTAGTGGTGTGTTGACTGTTCTGGAAAGATCTAGGAGTGCACTCAGCCTACATTTCCTTGACAAAAAGAACTTGCAGTTTCAAGTGTAAAATGTGCACACTCATTGTAGACTGCACCTCTGGCATTGTTTCAAAGCAGCACTCATGTTCAAGAGGAGTGATAAATCTGCTATAGTTTGCCAATTTATGAAACACAACTGTTATGATAGGTCTTAGAACTAATTTTACTAAGTGTCTTGAAACCTTACACTACATGCCGCACTTTTAAACCGAACACAGAGGTGCTTTAAATATTCAGTGAGTGTGAGAACTGCTAATGGTACTAAGTATTAAAACTTTAACCACTGAGTACATCTATGTCTAAGAATATTGCTTGGTGTGCTGTTAGTGTGACTCAAAATCATGAAAGAGGAAATTTGGTCATTTCTCTGTTTTACAAACCACAATTAAGATCTTTGAAGAGTTTTGATTAGTTCGTATTTTGAAATGTGGCAAAATTGATGCACAAAAATAAATATATTTTAAATTACTCACAATGAATTTAAAGGTATGATTTACAAAGTGTTTGCTTGTGTTTTCTAATGGCAAGATTAGACTTAAGATTTTCTTGTGAATTTATCTTCTGTGTTTTTTTTTAAACAATGTTATGTAACTGTTTTATTTTTCAATAAGAATAAGGGAGAACTGGAGTCTCTCCTTTTTGTGAATAGATAAATATAGCCTGCTGTTTATCTGTAATATATCATTTCTTAAAAACAACCGAAAAACTGAGAACTCTTCAATTCATTTTTAACAATATCATTTATTGTTAAAACCGAGCCGTGCATGGGATAAATCGCTGCCCCCTCCTGCTAAAACAGCATTATTTTTTCATATTCCTTTCTGGAATGCGAGCTTCACTGGCTGTGGCAGCATTTCTTGTCCAGCTCCCCAGTTGGGAATGTACTGGTGAGCTGTCTTCTTGAACTGTAGCAGTCCATTTGCTGTCAGTACAGGTTCACTTCAACTACTTTCTCTTTAGTATATGTTTTTGTACACTACGTTTGCTACTCATGCTGTAGCCTCTTTGTTGGAGAGATCCATAATATAAAGAATGACCACTTTGCAGAGCACTTCCATTCAGTCTGCAGGCATGATTCCCCCAGAATTTTGTTTCCTGCAGTTTTTGTTCCTTTGCCGCACTCTCACCTTGCTCCTATTGTTTTGAATGGTATCTGGGGTTGAAAAATGTGGCGCTGGAAAAGTGCAGCAGGGCAGGCAGCATCTGAGGAGCAGGAGAATCAACGTTTCGGGCATAAGCCCCTCTTCTAGAATGAGGCTGGTGTGCCAAGCGGGCTGAGATAAAAGGGTGGGGGGGGGTGGAATTTGGGGGAGGGGCGCTGGGAATATGATAGGTGGAAGGAAGTAAGGGTGAGGGTGATAGGCCAGAGAGGGGGTGGGGGCTGAGAGGTCGGGAAGAAGATTGCAGGTCAAGAGGATAGTGCTGAATCCGGGGTCGGGACTGAGATAAGGTGGGGGGAGGGGAAATGAGGAAGCTGGAGAAATCTACATTCATCCTGTGTGGTTGGAGGGTTCCTAGGCAGAAGATAAGGTGCTCTTCCTCCAGGGGTTATGTGGCCAGGGTCTGGCGATGGAGGAGGCCAAGGACCTGCATGTCCTTGGCGGAATGGGAGGGGGAGTTAAAGCGTTCAGCTACAGGGTGGTTGGATTGGTTGGTGCGGGTGTCCCAGAGGTGTTCCCTGAAACGTTCCACAAGTAGGCGGCCTGTCTCCCCAATGTAGAGGAGACCACATCAGGTGCAACGGATGCAGTAAATGATGTGTGTGGAGGTGCAGGTGAATTTGCGATGGATATGGAAAGATCCATTGAGGCCTTGGAGGGAAGTGAGGGGGGAGGTGTGGGTGCAAGTTTTGCATTTCTTGCGGTTGCAGGGGAAGGTGCTGGGAGTGGAGGTTGGGTTAGTGGGGGGTGTGGACCTGACGAGGGAGTCGCGAAGGGAGTGGTCTCTCTGGAATGCTGATAGGGGAGGGGAGGGAAATATATCCCTGGTGGTGGGGTCTGATTGGAGGTGGCGGAAATGATGCCATGTGTTCGGTGGTTGGTGGGTGGAAGGTGAGGACCAGTGGGGTTCTGTCCTGGTGGTGATTGGAGGGGCAGGGTTCAAGGTCAGAGGTGCGGGAAGTGGAGGAGATGCGGTGGAGAGCATCGTCAACCACGTCGGAGGGGAAATTGCAATCTTTGAAGAAGGAGGCCATTTGGGCTGTTCGTTAGTGGAATTGGTTCTTCTGGGAGTAGATGCGGCAGAGGCGGAGGAATTGGGAATATGGGACGGCGTTTTTACAGGGGGCAGAGTGGGAGGAGGTGTAATCTAGGTAGCTGTGGGAGTCAGTCAGTTTGTAGTAAATGTCTGTGTTGAGTCGGTCGCCCGAGATAGAAATGGAGAGGTCTAGGAAGGGGAGGGAGGAGTCTGAGATGGTCCAGATAAATTTGAGATCAGGGTGGCAGGTGTTAGTAAAGTGGATGAACCTGTTCTCCTAGTTAGAATCATCTCCAACAGATGCCATTCTATTTTCCATTGAAAAACCCCTGTGAGCCATCTTTTGTTGCCTTACTTGGCCATTATCATTCTCTTTAGCCTAGTAAGACTAACCCTACTACCACTTAATCTCTTCTGTCTTGCGCTCAATCACAGGATGATTCTCCTTTTGTCCTTTTTTCACACCTACCCCTTGCTTAAAATGTATTAAGTTCATAATTCATAATTATGAAGTGGCATGGACCTGTCAACTGTTTCTTTCTCCAAGCTGTCAGACCTGCTGAAGATTTCAGGCATTCTGTGTTTTTTTTTGGATTTCCAGCGTCTGTGGTTTTCTACATTTTCATTACCATGTCCTTTTCCATAACACGACCATCTCTTTTATCATTTTCATCACTCCTGTCTTCCATCCTATCATGGAAGATAGCTTTGTCCCTGGCCATCTTTTGCTACCATTCTGCTTACTTAAAATGTGTTGGATCTCTAATATTCACTAGTTCTGGTGAAAAGTCACCAAAATATAATTTTAAAGATTTCTTTCTCCATTAATTCTGGCTGCAGAATATTCTGTGCTGTAACAATTTTGTAAAGATCTGTCTATCTTACTGTGACCAACACCAAAATAAACAGATTATCTGGTCATTATAACGCTGTTATTTGTGATATCTTTCTGTGTAAGAGTTAGCTGCTCGACTGGTTAGTGCTGCTGCCTCACAACACCTCAGACTTGGGTTCAATTCCATCCTCTGCCGACTCTGCATGGAGTTTGCATGTTCTCTCCACATCTGCATGGATTTCCTTTGGGTGTTCTCGTTTCCTCCTGCAGTCCAAAGATGTGCAAGTTAGGTGGATTGGCTGTGTTAAATTGCCTGTGATGTCCAGCAATGTACAGACTAAGTGGGTTAGCCATGGTAAAAATCCCTGGGTAGGATAATCTTCAGAGAGTCGGTGTAGTCTCAACGGGCCAAATGGCCTCTTTCTGTGCTGTAGGGTGTTGAGGATTATTATAGTGACGACACTTCAAAAATACTTAAGTACTTTATGATTTCCTGACGTGAAAAACCCTACATAAATACATGTTTCCTTTTCTGAGGTCCTGCCTGACAAATCTGCTAGACTTCTTTGAAGAAGTTACGAGCAGGTTAGACCAAGGAGAGCTAATGGATGTTTTCCACCTGGATATCAAGAAGGCCTTTGACAAGGTACCACACAGGAGGCTACTGAATAAGATAAGGGCCCATGGTGTCAGAGGCAAAATGCTAGCATGGATAGAAGTCTGGATAGAGTGGGGATGAAAGGTCCTTCTCAGGATGGCAGCAAGTGGCAAATGGTGTTCTGCAAGGCTCAGTGTTGGGATCACAACTCTTCACCTTTATGCATTAACAATCTAGCTGAAGGAGCTGAGGGAATTCTGGCTAAGTTTGCAGTTGACACAAAGGTAGAGTGACTTAGCACTGAGGCTGCATTGAGGTAGCATTGAGGAGGCTGCAGCAGAATTTGGAGAGGTTAGGAAAGTAGACAAAGAAATGACAGTAAGATGGAATATAATATGGGAAAGTATGAGACGTGCATTTTGGTAGGAAGATTAGAGGCATGGATTATTTTCTAAATTCAGAAGTCTGATTGTTAAGGGCTTTGGGGAGAAGGTGGGAGAGTGGAGTTGAGAAACTTATCAGCCATGATTGAATGGCGGAGCAGACTCGATGGACTGAGCAGCCTGATTTCTGCTCCTATGTCTTATGGTCTTAAGTGTTTGTTTAATGTAATTTTGTATGACTTGCAAGTAAAGATAAAAAGACCTTTATAGCTTGGTTTAATATGACATTCAGTTGGCATCATCGGGGGACTTTACTTCAGAATTAGAGAGTCACATGTCAATACAGACCAGTACACATTTCGCAAAGGGAACAATTCTGAACATTAAGTTAATGGAAGATTGTTCATACTGCTAGCTGATGCTATTCCCTGAGCTCTCAATATTTCTCTTTCACTCTCTCTCTTGTATGTTTTAAATTCAGCTGTTAAACTTGTGGCGCAACACTGTCCCTATGGGTCATGAATGATTCTTGCACATATTCAAAGGTAGACCCAGATCAGGTCTGAGCTGTTCTGTCATAGCAAGGAATGTGAGGGAGTGTTTGTTGATTTCCAGCAATGAATTTAAAATATTTTGACAGGATGATTTATTTTAATATGGAAATTGGCCAAAATGACCAACCATAAATCCGGGAAACATTAAATCAAAGTGATTTTTTTCTTTTCAGGCCTGTTATTTACAGGCAGAACTTTCAGACAAGATGGTAATCTAAGGTTCGGGTTTGCGTCATCATTTTTTAGACTTGCTTTTGCTCTGTTCCAGATGTTAGAATGAATAATGTCTGCCCTTTCTGCAGGTGTAGGGCGTGCTCTGTTAATGGGCTCTGTTTTTGGCATCAGAGTGTTGTTTGTTATGCATAGGATGTACCTGAGAATTGCATTCAAGGTGGGAGACAAGCCATGGCCTAGCTGAACAATCAACAACAGCTAATGGATAGAAGGAGTGGAAAAGTAAGGCTTGAGGGCTTTACGTATAGAATTACAATTCCCAGACCGTGAACATCAAAAAGGTTGAATGCATTCCCCAATTCTACTGAACTTAGTCCAAATGACGTACTATATCACAACACCCTCTCTCCATGAGTAATAGGGTTCTCACATAAGTAACAGTAAGGAAATGTGTACGATGTTTAGGTATTGGCAATTTTAAACAATTCTTTACAACATCCAATTTCAGTTTAAATTCATTTATAAGAAAGGTAATTTTAATCAAGTTGGAAGGACTCCTATCAAAGTAATGTTTAATCACTGCTTTGCTCACAGAAATGTGTGTTCCAATGTAAAAGTATTACTTAAATTACCAAGTGAGCTGTGTGTGAAATGGACAAGTCGTTGCTCTGTTAAATTACTTCTGCACACTTCCAGAACAACTCCCATATGATCCAACTATAATGTACACTATGGCTCCATTTCACCTCAGGCATGTAGGGGATTTATTTCGAGTAGAAACACTGCATCAGGTGGAAGCTTTCCATTCTCACATATTTTGAACTTTAGCTTTCTAACACGAGGTGTGCCAGGAACTGTTCTGGTTCAGAGTAATTTCCCCTGCAAGCAAAATTTACATTTGTCAGTGCTCAGGGAAGCAAACAGAAAATCTCAAGGGGGGAGGAAGACTAAAAAAAATCTAAAAACACTAAACAGCTACAGCAGGAAATGGCACAATTGAAGTGTGACTTACAATAAAGGGAAATACAGCTAGCTCAAAATACAGTCCACGGCCTCAGGACATATTATAGCTATCTGCAGGTACAGAGAGCATTTCACATAAGCAGAGATCCTGCTAGCAGATCCCAAACAAGCAGTCTGGATTGACAATATGCAGGGTCAAGTAGTTGAACAACATGGGTTATTTGCTAGTTCCTGAGTTCCCAGTTTCTGCTGTGTAACTACGAATAAATCTTCATGCCTTCCCAGAAACTGAGGTCATGTTGGAGAGCAAGTCTTCATTCCTATTGTTGCTTGCCTCCTAGGTTGTCCTTCACCATTGGATATTGTACATCAGCTGGAGGTTACATCAGATCACCTTCCTCTTTCCTACAAACCATGTGTTATGCATTTTAGGTGTTTAAATATTTTACAGCACACAATGGATTCTATTTCCAGGGCATGAAAACAAAACATTTTTGACAGACTCATTAAGCAATTATAGAACAGAAATGATAATTGGAGTTAATAGCAGAAAAATCTTTACTAAACATGATCCAGTGTCTTCCCTGTGATGGGCATGATTACACCATTTATTTTAACTGGGTTAATAGTTGACAGAGAAAAGTCATATGAGCATGTTTAGCATTCAATTGCTGTTATTACCAGCCATAATTTCTGCTGCACTATGTTTAAAATGCACAATAGGTTCATCAAATCTGCAAAATGAAAAGAGAATTGCTTGAGTGTTTAGTGAACTTCATTTATTATTGGAATATTAGACAGAACCTAATGTCCTTCCCTGACCTTTACAAGCCTTTGTCCTGATTGCGTCCATGTGAGGGAAGGCCTGTAGATGGTTACCTTCCCCATCATCCATTGAAACTCTTGGTGGGTAATTAGAGCTCACTTGTCCCTCCCACCAACAACCAGGCAAAACAAGAACCAAATGATGCAGAGCTTGCTTGCAGGCTCCCCAAAGAGGAGTCGGGGTTTCCGGGAGGTGGGGAGGGGAGTGATTCATATCCAGTATCCAAAACCTGGTACCTAAGCCATTTATACAAACTAATTTGACATTGAATATCCTGGAGTGAAATAACTCCAGATTCTTGCTGGTGCTTCATTTGAGGCATCCATGTTTCCTTTGTCAGAGGCGAATGAAGGAGTGTAATGTGGTACCTGCAGGATGCAATAAAAAGGTGTTTGAACAAGGACCAGAGGTTAACGTCAAAACGCTGTCAATGAGGGTAATAGGAGATGGGCAAAGCAAAGTTCAATGCTTCTCTCTTGGTTACTCCCTACCTGCATCCACCCATCACCTTCCCTGCGACTTTCTGCCCTCCACTTCCTTATTCATCTCTCATCCTCCTTCCCCTTTCACATTCCTGATGAAGGGCTTATGTCCAAAGCGTCAACTTTCCTCCTTAGATGCTGCCTGACCTGCTGTGCTTTTCCAGCACCACCCTTTTTGACTCTGACTCTCCAGCATCTGCAGTCCTCACTTTTCTTCTCTCACCGATACATTGACCAGAGTTGAGGACCTTTCATCACAACGGGTGAGAAGCTGAATGTTGGGCACCTGCCCTAAGACCATAAGGCCTAGGAGCAGAAATTAGGCCATTCAGCCCAGTGAGTCTGTTCTACCAATTAATCATGGCTGATAGGTTTCTCATCTCCATTCTCTCACTTTAACCCAGTAACCCTTGATCCCCTTGAGACTCAAGACGCCTATTTATCTCTGTCTTAAATATATTTAATGACCTGGCCTCCACAGACTTCTGTGGCAATGAATCCCATAGATTCACCACTCTCTGGCTGAAGAAGTTTCTCCTTATCTCCATTCTAAAAGGTCTTCCCATTACTCTAAGGCTGTGCCCTTCCGACTTAGTCTCTCCTGCCAATGGAAACATCTTCCCCACATCTACTCTGTCCAGGCCATTCAGTATTCTACAAGTGTCAATTAGAACTCCTCTCTTCTTTCTAAACTCCACCAAGTATAAACCCAGACGTTCCTCATATGTTAAGCTTGTCATTCCTGGGACCATTCTCATAAACATCCTCTGAACACACTTCAGGGTCAGTACATCAATCCTGAGATATAGGGCCCAAAACTGTGCACAATACTCCAAATGTAGTCTGACCAGAGCCTTATAAAACCTCAGAAGTATGTCCCTGCTTTTATATTCAAATCCTTTCAAAATAAATGCCATCATTGCACTTGCCTTCCTAAATACTGACTCAACCTGCTAGTTTCCCTACAGAGAATCCTGGACTAGAACTTCCAAGTGTATTTGCCCTTCAGACTTCTGAATCTCTTCCCCATTTAGAAAATAGTTTCTGTCTCTATTCTTCCTACGAATGTGCATGACCTCATACCTTCCCACATTTGTATTCCATCTGCCATTTCTTTGCCCACTGTCCAAACCTGTCCAAACCCTTCTGCAGCCTCCCCATCTCCTCAATGCTACCTATCTTTGTATCGTCTGCAAACTTAGCCAGAATGCCCTCAGTTCCTTCATCTAGATTGTTAATGTACAAAATGAAGAGTTGTGGTCCTAACACCGAACCTTGTAGAACATCACTTGTCACTGGCTGCCTTCCTGAGAAGGAGTAAAAAGTGAGGTTGAAATCCAATGTGGTCTTCCTGTGCAGGAGCTGTGTTGGCTGAGAGGTTAAGGCGTTGGATTTGAAATCCAATGGGGTCTTCCTGTGCAGGAGCTGTGATGGCTGAGAGGTTAAGGCGTTGGATTTGAAATCCAATGGGGTCTTCCTGTGCAGGAGCTGTGATGGCTGAGAGGTTAAGGCGTTGGATTTGAAATCCAATGGGGTCTTCCTGCGCAGGTTCGAATCCTCCTCACAGCGTGCCATCCTTTAAAAGTCAATTGTTCCTGAGAAGGACCCTTTTATCTGCTTTCTTCCAGATAGCTAAGCTTCCATCCATGCTACCACCGTGCCTTTGAACCATGGGCCATAATCTTACTCAGTAGTCTCCTGTGTGGTACCTTGTCAAGGGTCTTCTTGAAGTCCATCCATTGTCTCTCCTTGGTCTAACCTGCTCATTATTTCCACAAAGAAGCCTAGCAAATTTGTCAGATATGACTTTTTTTCCTTGGTGAAACCATGCTGACATTGCCTTATTTTACCAAAGATTTCCAAGTATTCAGAAATCTCATCCTTCACAATGGATTCTAGTATCTTACACCCAACAGAAGTTAGATTAATTCATCTGTAATTTTCTGTCTTTTTCCTTGCTCCTTCTTTAAACAGGGGTGTCATGTTAGCAATTTTCCAGTCCTCTGGGACCCTCCCTGATTCTAGAGATTTCTGACAGGTCACCACTAACGTTTCCATGACTTCCCTTAGAACTTTGGGGTATAGTCCATCTGGTCCAGGTGATTTATCCACCCTCAGGCCATTCAGTTTTTCGAGCACCTTTTCCTTGGTGAGGGCTACTATACTCAGCTCTGCCCCCTTAATCTCTTGATTTTTTGGGATATTAATCATATCTTCTACTGTGAAGACTGATGTGATGTAATCATTCAGTTCCTCAGCCATTTCCTTGATCCCCACTACTATCTCTCCAGCGTCATTTTTCCTCTGGATGAATCTTTGCTATGTCTCCTGAATTTCTCCCAGAAATTCCTGCCATTGCTGTTCCACAGTCTTTGCCACTAGGCTCCTTTCCCAGTCAATTATATCCAGCTCCTACTTCATGCCTCTATAATTGCCTTTATTCAGCCATTACCTCTGATTCTATCTTCCCCGTCTCAAATTGCAGAGTAAATTCAATTATATTATGATCACTGCTTCGTAAGGATTCCTTCACCTGAGGCTCCCTTATCAAGTCTGCCTCATTGCACAGCACTAAATCCAGAATCGCCTGTTCCCTAGAGGACTCCATCACAAGCTGCTCCAAAAATCCATCTTGTAGACATTCCACAAATTCCTTTCCTTGCAATCTATGGCCAACCTGATTTTCCCAGTCACATTGAAATCCCTCATGATCACTGTGACTTTGCCCTTCTTTTCTATCTCCTGGTGTGTCTTGCACCCCAGTTCCTGACTACAATTTGGAGGCATGTACATAACTTTGACTATGGCTTTTTTTTTAAACCTTTGCTGTTCCTCAATTCTACAGACTTGCATCCAAGCTGGCACTTTTTGGCTTCTTATGAGCAGTTTCCCCCTTGGAATGAGAGAAAGGGAGGGATTGAGTGGGGGTGAAACTGGGTGACACAGCTGGTATTGCTGGTGTAGGTGAGGGAGAAGTGGTGAGGTCTCCCAAATGAGTGAGTAGGCAGCACAGAGGCCATGCAGGATTAGTATGTGGGGTGTTGAAATGGTCAGAGCAGGTGAGGCCAACTGTTGCATGCATCAAGAAAGATGTCTAGGGCAAATATCATGGACCATGTAGGGCAGTTCCAGCCTGCCACAGATTGACTGACTGGGTGCATAATAGTTGGCACCAGGAATTCTGGGATGTCTTGGCGATGCTGAGTACTTCTGCTCATCAGTGGGAGAATTGGGCAAACATTGGGTGAGCAGGGCAACATAGAGTGTGATACATCATCCATGGTACACTTGGGATGAAAACTTCCTTAACATTGTGGAGAGAAACCCTTCATGAGAAAAATGGCACTGTCAATTTCTGCTAGGATTTGGTGGCCACACAGTTCACAGGCATCACAAAATAAAAGCTGCTGGATTAAAGTGGGTGGAGAAATAGACGATTGCCTGCATGACTAGATCTAAACTTTGTGTTTTTCTAGGAATGGCTGAACTCTTGTTACCTTTTGTGGGGTGAAAAAAAAAGACCTGCATTTATACAGCACTCTTTTTTTTAATGACCAGCTGATGTCAGGAAGGAAAACACCCCACACATGGCAATCTGAAAATGACCAGAAACTCTTTTTAGTGATGTTGATTGAGGGTTAAATAAAGAAGAGTTGATTTGTACGTAGGGTTGTGATACTCGTAGGTTTTTAGGTGCCACAATGCACTTCAGGACTTTCATCGCAGGGTGTTTTCATCTAGGGGTCTATGAACCCTGTGCACCATGATTGGTTCCATATTGGAGAAGGTTCTCCCACTCACGCTTTCTTCACCTGAACCTTCTATTTACTGCTCCCTTGTGGAACCTCGCATATGCCACTCCTTTGGCCACTCACCTTGTTGCCAGGAGAATCTCCTTCCCTCTGGGACCATGCAAGCAGTCCAAGAGTCTTCACTGTAAAATCCAAAGTGTTCTCCTGAGGAACTTACCAGACTTCAGGGAGGACAGAACTTTAGTGAATGTTGCTGAGTTTCATCAAAATTTTACCAATACCAGTTTTATTTCCATGTTAGTGTTCCTCTTTTGTCATTCTGCCACCAAAGCTTTTTGTATTATTATTATTATTATTATTATACCTTACTATTCCAGTTATGTGACACACATTCCATTTTCATTAATGTACTGTTCAAATTCCCAAATCAGCAGTTAGTCATATTATCACTATGTAATAATTAGCTTAAATGTCAGCCTGTTTCCATGTAGCTTCATTTGAATTTGTGGTTTTGATCATCATTCTGAGCAGCAATGCGTTGATTTTAGGGGGTTCGTGATCACACTTATCTAATGTAGGCAGTTGACGATTTGCAGCAACTTTCTGATAGTTTATCATGTTTGTTAACCAGTAACAGTTTAGATATGATACATTAGTGAATTAAGCTAAGGGAGTATAACACCATGACAATTGGCGATTGTCTTCTGGAATCAGTGAACCATCAGGTTGGCCGGGCAGACTGTTTCCATCTTGTTAACTTCATGGGGGACAACATCTGGCTCTTTAGCCTAGGGGAAGTCTTCCCTGGGTTGTCTTCCTCTTCTTCTGGTCTGATTCTGGTCTTTGGAGAGGTCAGCTCTCTGAAAGTTGCCTAATGATGCCTGCAATCTCAGGACAAGTGAGGAGAACTCTTCTCTGCCTTGAGTGCTCATGGTTATGATTCTAGGTGCAAGTTATTGGTGTCAGTCAATTGTTTGAACCCTTTTGTCCAATCGCCATAGAAATGCTTACTCATGATGTCAAATGTCTGTTGTGTCCCCTACCCACCTCCATTTACAGATTAATTTTCATTCCTTTTATGAACAAAAGCACCTTACTTTTAAAAACAACACACTTGATAATTGGGTACATTTAGCACCAGGTAAATTATTGACATTAGTTCAATGTGTATCATGACCTCTGTTCCTCATAATTCCTTCCCTTTTGTTTTCCCATGCTATAATTTTGGAAATTTAAGTACTCTGTAAAAGCTGATAAATGAAATTTCAGGCTGTACAGTAAATACCAGGAAAAGTCTATTTCCAAGGGACCACAATTTCCACTTTTTTAAAAACTGAGGAACGATTGAGTTGAGGATTTTTAGCCAAATGTTGGAAATTTACTTTCACACAAGATTCACTTTTGCTCAAACACTACATAGCATTGACCAGGAGACCAGATAGTGCCCATACTCCTCTCTGAATTAGAGTCATACAGTCAGTTCTATTCGCCCTGCAGTCTAGCAATAGGGATTTTGCACATCTGCCCGAGCATGCTGATGAAGCTCCCAAAATGTGACAATGTGGTGGTCCCTTAGTTCTTTATTTGAACCTGAGCTAGGATTTGTTTTTCAATTTCATTGACATCTGTTTTTAGTCGCAATTCTCTCCACTCAGAGCAAAAAGGATAGTGCTGATGTTGTCCGGTGGAGTTTCTTATCTCTCCAACACAACAACCAGGGAAGGCACAGGTGAGTGAAAGAAGAGGAGGGTTGTACAGAGAGAGGTGTAGGTCAGTCGTGTGGCTTGGCTGCAAAAGCACGGTGTGGAATGAAGCCCAGATAAAGAAGCATCAATGTTGCAGGACTGAAGCAGTCTACATTCAAAGCAAGCCAGTTTGCAAATTGCTCTGAGACAGTGGTGCCTCATTCTTGTCCTTCTCCTCCTCCTTCTCCATTTAAAGACTTTCTGAACACTGCCTTGAATTTCTCAGGGTGGCCTCATTAGGAGCCCATGGGTTTGATGGGAATTAGAACTGGAGCTCTGTATGAGAATTGAGATGCGGTCTACAATATTATAGTACCATTTTGTTGCATAATTTCTTTACTTCTCTGAAATGAAAATTAATGCCTGCCATTATATAATATTAGCAATCACGACCTTGGTCACACTTGTGCTCAACCCATCAGTTCTGTTTTGCTTAGCATTTATTTTGGCATTTTTTTAGAGAAGCAACAAAATATCATTGAAGAACAAAAACCCGGTCACTCAAGTTCAAAATGTTGTTTCTGAAGGGAAGTTGGAATTACGTTGGTATATAAACAAGCACATTCAATGCAAGGGATAGCGGAGTGAAGGAGGGGTAGGACCAGAGAAATAACTAAACATCTGCTACCTGTGGTACTGGTGAAATCAAAATGTACATCCAGAAAACTGCAGGCCCCTGTACATTGGTTACTGAGCTCAATAGCTATGTGCAGACAGGATGTGGACTAAACTAGTAATATATTTTGCTTCTGTAGAAGCTTATCTTGGGTTATGTCTGACTCTAGTATAAAAGTGATTCTTGCACTTTGCAGGTTCAAAAGATATTATGATCTCATGCCATTCAGCCCATCGACATTGCCCCATCATTCATTAAGATCAGGGCTGATCTGTTTGAGTTTCAAATTTCACATTTCCACTTACTCTTGGAAATCTTTGATCTGTCTTGCCTCACAAAAATCGCCCTCTGCATGAAAAAATACTCAACGATCCCAGATCCACTGCCTTCTGTGACAAAATTCTAGTGTCACTCAAACCCCCAGGGGAAAAAAAAACAAACTTCCTCATCTCACTACTAAAAGGCCAACCCCTACTTTTAAAACAATGGCCCTTGTTCTGGACTGACCCACAACAGGAAATGTCCTTTGCTTGTCCACCTTATCAAGAATGTCAGGATCTTATACACTTTAAGCTAGTGACCCATCACTTTTCTTAACTCCAGTTGAATCAAGCTCAGCCTGTCCAACCTCTCCTTATTCCATAATCCATTCAAACCAGCGATCTACCTGGTGGAACTCCTCTGAAATGGCCTGTAATGCATCTACATCCTTTCTCCATCAAGGAGACCAAACATTGCAAACATATTTAAGATGTGGTTTCATCAATTTCCTGTATAACTCAAGTACAATGCTCTGACTTTTAGAATAAATTCCTTTTGTAATATAGGAAAGCATTCCATGAGCCTTTCTCCCTACTTGTCACACCTGAATGGTAGCATTTCTTAAACTATTAAACACCATGATTCCTCTTCACCTTGGAACTCTGCAGTCATTCTTTATTGAATACAGTGTTTTTTTAATTCTTCATATCAACGTGAACAAGTTTATATTTTCCTACATTGTATTCCATCTGCCAGAGGTCAACCTATGGAACCTGAATTGGTCTACAACCTCCTCATTGTTTTCACAACATGCTTTCCTGTTCGTATTTGTCACCTTATAATTTAACTATCATACCGACTTTTATCATTTAAGTCATTGATAAAAGTTGTAAAATATTGAGGCCCCAGCATAGACCTCTGTGGGACCTCACTGTCAGTCCGGAAAAGATCCATTTCTGTTTGCTGTTTATTGCCAGCTGGCTAATCCTCTATCCCTGGTAAAATGTTACTCCTGTACACTGTGAGCTCCTACTTTGTGCATTTACTGTTTCTGCGGCAGCGTTGTCAAATGCTTCTGAAACTGTAGCGCAATTATTGATGTATATACAGGTATCGACTAAGTAATTATCAAACCATTTGGGGTGGCATGGTGGCTCAGTGGTGAGCACTGCTGCCTGACAGCGCCAGATATACAGGATCGATTCCACCCATGGGTGACTGCCTGTGTGGAGTATACATGTTCTCCTCGTGTCTTCATGGGCTTCCTCCGGGTGCTCTGTTTTCCTCCCAGGTTAGGTGGATTGACCATGCTAAATTGCCCATAGTGTCTAGGGATGTGGAAGCTAGGTGGATTAGCAATGGGAAATTCAGGATTACAGGGATGGGGGAGGTCTGGGTGGAATGTTCTCTGGAGGGTTGTTATGCATTCGATGGGCCTGCTTCCATGCTGTAGGAATTCTATGATTTAGGGATATCCGTAATATTGCATGTGGAACAAATATGTCAAATTGACCATGCAAGACATTTATATAGTTGAAATAAATTGGAAAAATGTAGAACTTGTGATCCTTTCAACATCAGACACCAGGAGCTGTTTTTAAATACTTATGACAACTGGCTAAAGAGTTGTTAGTATGTAACATGTACATCTAAGGGTGATTGTATATGTCAGAGAAACCAGGGCTGGATTCTTGTGCAACTCAGGAAACCCTGACCAGTGCATTTTGCGTCTTCTACAATGCACATCCAACCCATGCCCAGCATGTTTGCCTTTTTAGAAAGGAATTGAGTTCAGTGTAGTTTGTTTAATACAATCAAATGCATGAAAACCGAAAGAATGGGAGGCAGAGGGAATAGGAAACCTACTTCCATTCTCTAATACAGCAATTCACCTTACATCATTTGTTGAAAGGCCTCCTAAATCTCATTCTTTTCCTCTGACTCATCCACATGCCACCCTTCCTCCACCCCCAGCCCCTCCCCTCAGAAAACCAAATTCCAGCCCCCTCCCTTAATCCCCATATACCTCCATATATGGGAGACAATGGCTACTGTATTATTGCTAGATTATTAGCCCAGAGACCATGGTAATGTTCTGGGGATATGGGTTCAAATCCATTTGGTGGAATTTGAATGGAATAAATGTGTGGAATTAGGAGTCTAATTATGACCCTGAAACCATTGCTGATTGTTAGAAAAAACTCACCTGATTCTGTAATTTCCTTTAGGAAAAGAACTGCCATCCTCACCTGGTTTGACCTACACATCACTCCAGACCCACAGCAATGTAGTTGACACTTAACTACCTTCTGGGCAATTGGGAATGGGCAAGAAATGCTGGCCCAACTAGTGATGCCCACATCTATTGAATGAATCAAAAACAACTTTCCATAGTTATTCACCCAGAATATACTTTTAGGAACTATGCAAAAGCAATGGGAATTATATTAATCTTATTGGGGGCAAGAAATACTAAACCTCTAAGAATCTAATAACATTTTGAACTCAAATCCATTGTCATAAATACTGTTTTAAAAAAAAACCCTAGTGTTTTAACAAATTCTAATTCGTTATTGCCAATTAGGTTTGTAAATGATAAATACACCACATCCAAAGCACATTCTTTTGTTACAGTCTCCAGAAATTGGCAATCGTTCTTTGACCAATAGACCATCTACTGAGCTGAAGCTACACAGAGTTTGAAGTCCAGCCGAGCAGTTATAATGACCACAGCTGTCATTACTAAAGCTGGCAGTGACTTTGTCTGAAACTGAAAGAATAGAATCATGTCCAATCAATGAAGAGGAGCAAACAAAGAGGTTTTATTAACTTTCAAAAGCAGGATTTCTTTTGGTAACAGCCAGAGTTGCCAGTTGACTTAAATGATGAGACAAAATCTGACAGCACAAGTTGGTAGCATGGTTTTTTTTTCGCATTTCTTTAATTTATTGTGGCACCTTCTCAGTGGAAAAAGTAACACAATGCATAACCGCACTGACACAATGGTAGGTAGTCCACTCACCTTCACAGGACAGATCCCCAGGATTAATCACTGCTTTAAAAAGATTGACATTACAATACACTAATAGGGATATTGGAAGGTGTCAATTTTATTTACACTTCAGAATGTTTTCCAATCCTCAGCAGACTTCCTCCACTGGTGGGGAACTTTCCAAAGAATGTGTTTACAGAGCTTCCTAACCCAGCACACACACATTATGCTTGGGAGCAATGTAATTTTCTTGTGGCACTTACAATGGGTGCCCGATCCTCAAAGATGCATGTACATGAAAAGGTCAGATGAAAATGTTTGGAGGTAAATAATGAGCAGCAGAGATTAGGCTACATTTTGGAACACAAAATCAAATATGGGAAGACCTAATGTCAATGTTATTGATGTTATTAAACACTTCGAGGAGAAAGTGAGGACTGCAGATGCTGGAGATCAGAGCTGAAAATGTGTTGCTGGAAAAGCGCAGCAGGCCAGGCAGTATCCAAGGAGCAGGAGAATCAACATTTCGGGCATGAGCCCTTCTTCAGGAATGAAGAAAGTGTGTCGGGCAGGCTAAGATAAAAGGTAGGGAGGAGGGACTTTGGGGAGGGGCATTGGAAATGCGATAGGTGGAAGGAGGTCAAGGTGAAGGTGATAGGCCGGAGTGGGGGTGGGGGCGGAGAGGTCAGGAAGAAGATTGCAGGTTAGGAAGGCAGTGCTGAGTTTGAGGGATTTGACTGAGACAAGGTGGGGGGGAGGGGAAATGATGGAACTGGAGAAATCTGAGTTCATCCCTTGTGGTTGGAGGGTTCCCAGGCGGAAGATGAGGCGCTCTTCCTCCAACCGTCGTGTTGTTATGTTCTGGCGATGGAGGAATCCAAGGACCTGCATGTCCTTGGTGGAGTGGGAGGGGGAGTTGAAGTGTTGAGCCACGGGGTGGTTGGGTTGGTTGGTCTGGGTGTCCCAGAGGTGTTCTCTGAAATGTTCTGCAAGTAGGCAGCCTGTCTCCCCAATATAGAGGAGGCCACATCGGGTGCAGCAAATGATATGTGTGGAAGTGCAGGTGAATTTGTGATGGATATGGAAGGATCCCTTGGGGTCTTGGAGAGAGGTAAGGGGGGAGGTGTGGGCACAAGTTTTGCATTTCTTGTGGTGGCAGGGGAAGGTGCCGGGAGTGGAGGTTGGGTTGGTGGGGGGTGTGGACCTGACGAGGGAGTCACGGAGGGAGTGGTCTTTTTGGAATGCTGACAGGGGAGGGGGAGGGGAGGGAAATATATCTCTTCTGGTGGGGTCCATTTGGAGGTGGCGGAAATGACGACGGATGATACGATGTTTATGGAGGTTGGTGGGGTGGTAGGTGAGGACCAGTGGGGTTCTGTCCTGGTGGTGATTGGAGGGGTGGGGCTCAAGGGCGGAGGAGCGGGAAGTGGAGGAGATGCGGTGAATGGCATCGTAGATCACGTCTGGGGGGAAATTACGGACTTTGAAGAAGGAGGCCATCTGGGTTGTACGGAACTGGTCCTCCTGGGAGCAGATGCGGTGGAGAAGAAGGAATTGGGAATATGGGATGGCGTTTTTACAGGGGGCAGGGTGGGAGGAGGTGTAGTCTAGGTAGCTGTGGGAGTCGGTTGGTTCATCGTAATTGTCCATAGTCGAAAAGTCGAAAAGTATGGCACTGGAAAAGCGCAGCAAGTCAGGCAGCATCTGAGGAGCAAGAGAGTCAATGTTTCGGGCATAACCCCTTCATCGATTCTCCTGCTCCTGAGCTGCTGTCTGACCTGTGCTTTTCTAGTGCCACACTTTTTTGGCATGGATTGGTAGAAAGAGTAGAAGGAAGAAGACGATTTTCCTCTTTTTTTTCCCACAGGTGGGATCTGAAATTTACTGCCAGAAATCCTGGATTCATTTAAGGGGTGCCTGGGTATGCACCTCAAGTGCCATATGAACAGAGGTTGAGTAGATGAGGTTTATTTTCACTAGAAAAAAGGAGATTGAGGGGGGACCTGACTGAGGTTTACCAAATCATCAAGGGTATAGACAGGATGGATAGAGACTAGCTTTTTCCCAGGGTGAAGGATTGAATAACCAGAGGTCATGCTTTAAAGGTGAGAGGTGGAAAGTTTAAAGGGGATACACGCGGCAAGTACTTCACACAGAGGGTGGTGGGCATTTGGAACATGTTGCCAGCAGAGGTGGTAGAGGCAGGCACGGTAGATTCATTTAAGATGTGTCTGGACAGATGCATGAATAGGTGGGGAGCAGAGGGATACAAATGCTTAGGAATTGACAGTACATTTGTATCGGCTCAGGCTTGGAGGGCCGAAGGGCCTGTTCCTGGGCTGTAAATTTTCTTTGTTCTTTGTTTTTTGAATATTGCAAAATGGAATCAGTCTTTATGGCTGATTTTTTTTTTGTTTTTTCTGCACTGTAAATTTTCTATGATTTTTCTCAAATATAACCCATGTGGTGATAAGTGGACACCTATCTTTATAGATAGCACCTTTCAGGATTTCCAGAAGCATTTTCCAGCAAATGACATTCTTTCTGAAGTATATAAGTCTCCATTGTATTGCAGGAAACAAGCAATGAGACAACAAATAGTTATTTTGTTTTGTATTTTTGTTTTTGATCTGAAATAGAAATTTTGGGGAAAGCACTCTGAATAATTTCTCTGCTCTTCTTCGAAATGTTGACATTGAATCTTTTGTGTCCAATCAGGAAATAGACTCAATTTAAAGTGTCAACTGAAAAATGTCATGAAGATCATTGTCAGAAGTACTGACTCACTCAGTACTTCACTGGAGTGTCAGTCTCGATCTTCGTAGCTTCGTGTCCGATGTGAGACTGGAATCCATGATGCGTTTTTTTTATTGGAGCAAATAATCAATTAGATGAAGTAGGCATCCCCTTCAACTCAAAATAAAAGCAAAGAACTGTGAATGCTGGAAATCAGAAAGAAAAGCAGAAATACTGGAGAAAGTCAGCAGGTCTCTGAATAGAAAAAGTGCAATTAATATTTCCAATCCAGTGACCCTTCATCACTGTTTCTCTCTGTCAGACCTATTGAGTTTCTCCAGTACTTTCTGGTTTTGGCTGCTGTAAAGTTTTTATGTGCTGGCTACATGGAACCCGGAGGCAACATGACCCACAACTTTCCAGTTCAGAGGCCTGAGGGGAAAAGAGATAAAATCTTTCCAATCTGTAGCAATCAGTTTTCAGTTAACTGGTAAATCCCTGGGTTCTTTGAGCTGTTTGCATGGTGAATACCTGTACATCAGGAAACCGCAGAAATGCCAACAATGCTTTACTTAGTTATTGTTGGTATGTTGTTATTACATACTTCAAAGGAACAAAATGACTTTGAAATAAACCACTACACATACAATAATAACTTGCATTTATGTAGCACTTTTAATCTGGCAACATAGATGAAAATTGACAGTGGAAAAGAAGATAACTTTAGGGTAGGTGACTGAAAGCTTGATAAAAGAGGTAACTTATAGGAAGCATTTTAAATAACAGACAACTGGAGAGGTTAAGGGTGGGAATTCCTGAGTCTTAGGCTGACTTTCAGGTGGTTGCTGAGGAATAAAGGGAGTGGGGGATGCCCCAAGAGGAATGCTTTTCTTATTAGAACATAAATTAAAATTAGTTTTTGTTTGGTTATAGCAGTTAACCTGCTGATTTGTGTCCCAGAGAAGTGCTAGCTTTCCATCGAAAGATGTGGTGTAGGGATGGAATGTTGGACATTCAGTCTATACCTGACTCAGTTATATTTACTGCAACCTCTTCTGTCCCCTCACGTCTGAGATATTGGCACTGTAAAAGAGATGTTCTGAGCAAGTGGGTTGATAATCTCTTTAAATAATATTGTAAAGGGTGGGAGGGGTTAATGCCAAAATAACCATCCCCATAACGCAGACAATGTTGAACATATTGTCACACAGCATGCCACATTGATAAGGTGCCTGTGCTGATGTTTTTCAGCTCAATACTTCAACCAACACCCTATTCTAACAAGTTAGCTCAATTGACTGGACAGCTGGCTTGCAATGTAGAACAACAGCAACAGCATGAGTTCAATTCCTACAACGGCTGAGGTTACCATTAATGTGACCCACCTTCTTGATCTTGCCCCTTGCCTGAGGCATGGTGACCCTCAAGTTAATCAATCAACAGTCATTGCTCACTAATGAAAGAGCAGCCCAATGGTCCCTTGTGACAATGGCACCTTCACATGTGTCTTAACTGTCACAGAGTCGAACTTGCATTCAGCAACAGGAAGGACCCCTCCCACTCTTTACAGTATTATTTAAAGAGATTAGCAACCACTTGCTGGTTGACTTATTCTGGCTGCTGCTATGATTTACAAGTACCTGATGGTTTCTAGAATTTCAATTGCCAACGCTTACAGGGAGCAAAAGAGGTGAAGCGTATTTTGGTGACTTTAAGATTATAAAACAAAGCAAAGATGATCGTACTTAGTAAGACTGCCATTTGGCATATAGCCTGATGAGGAAAATGAACAGAGGACAATCTACAGCAGGACAAACTGCTCCTAGACCACACGCCCACATTACTCACCAACCAAGAATTCCTGTCAGTCGATACTCATGCTTAATGTTTATGGGTATCACTTCACCCTCACACATTGTACAAATATATAATCTCACAGCTTGCACACATTACCAGTTATTCAATCATGACATCCAAGCACATTGTACAATTTTCACTGTAGCTTGTCACACCAAGTTGCATTTATTGATTTGGAACTGCTCCTGTGAGTATATTAAACATCTTGTGGCATTGCATCCAATCCTCTGGGTATAGCTCTCCAATCTCCCTGTTTCTATTGTGTTTTAATATCTGCAACTTTAACTCCATACAAACAGCCTTGCCTTATATACCTTAATACTTTGGTTGAAAACAAACTTTCCTATTTTAGTTTTAAAATGAAAAATGAATTTAGTCTCAATAGCCATTTGCAAAAGTGAGTCCCAATTTCTGCCAGTTTTTGAGTGAAAATGTTTCCTATTTCTATTCCTGAAAGGTTTGATTCTAAACTTTTTTAAAAATTTCGAACCTATCCCTAGACCTTCCAAACAGAAGAAATAATTTCCATTTTTATGATCAAATTATTTGCTTTTGCAATTTGGAAAGTGTTTTATCCACTCTTCATCTCTACATTGAAAAAGGGTATCAGTTTAGCTCAGTTGGCTGGCTTGTCGGTTTATAGAGCAATATGATGCCAACAGCATGGGTTCAATTCCCATCACTGGTTTGAGGTTACTACGAAGACTCTCCTTCTCAACCTTTCCCCTCACCTCAGGTCTGGTGGCACTCCGGTTAGATCATCACCAGTTGCTTCTTTATCTCCCTAATGAGAGAACAATTACAATGGTCTGGTAAGACTATGGTGACACAACAGCATTGACATCTATTTGCCACAGATTTGTTCATTATCTTAATCTATCAATATCTCTTTGCAATTTAAGCTTCCATTTATCTTTCTACAAAGCTGCTGAACTTTTTGAGTCATTAGCAAATTTCAATATGTGGCATTGCAACCCATCATCTAAGTCATTAAAAAATATAAAGCACTTTGCGTACTGGAATATCACTGGTACAACATGAGCAATTAGAGAACCTCCTGTTATCCATAGTCTACTGCCTCTCAGACAATTTTTGAATCATGTAATTTCCATAAGCTTCAACTTTAGCTAACACCCGTGTTTGAGATTTATCAAATTCCTTCTGGAAGTCTATATAAATCACATCTCTAGAAATTTCTTAATTCCCTACTTTAGTCACTCTTTTAAAATCCTCAATCAGATTTATCAGGCATGACCTTCCCTTTACAAATCCATGATGTTTATTGGCAGAAGATTTTTGAGATAGCCCATCATTCAATCACTCAATGCTAAACTCTTGTACTTTCCTGAAACATGCAAACTAACCGGTCCTTAATTTCTTCATTTCACTTGCTTACTTTTCTTAAACATCAGAGTGGTGTACACAATTTTCCAATTGAAGGGAAAGGGTCCCAAATCAGAAACCTCTAAATCTTAGTTATATGGTATTGGCAATGTTGTCGCTTAATTCCTTTAAAACCTTGGAATGGAAACCATCTTGTCCTGGTGATTTGTTATTCTTTCAAGCCATACTTTCTTCATGTCTGACCTTTTGCTTATGTTAGTTTTGGCTTGACCTTATCCTTGATGCAGTATTAATTTCCTTGATGCCAACATGCTGATGTCTTCCCAAACTTCAATTACTTCAGAGTATTTAAACAACATGTTTGAATTTAGAGTGGAGGAATATAGGACAAAAGAGCAGGAATAGGACATTCAGTCCCTTGACCTGGCAGATCGTGCATGATCTCTGATCTCAACACAACTTTCCCGCACTGATTCCATGTCCTAAATGCCTTGATAGTTTTAATATGTTCATTGAGAACATCCCTGCCATTGTTTTTCGAAGGATCTCCATTTCTCCTAATAATTTTTTAAAAACCCTAGAAATGTAATGTTTTTGGTTTTAATACTGATAACCTCTGTGAGCTTCTTTACACATTCTCTTTTTATGGTACCCTTGTTTTCTGTTTTCACTATTTTCTGTTCTTTGTTACCCAGGTCTTTAGCTATCCATGGCTATTTTGTTTGATTAGTAATTATCCCTTAGCAATCTAAAAAGGCCGTATATCACATAACATAATTCCCTGATCTTCTGTTGTTTTTGTTTTGCCTAATTTACTGTATCCAGTCTCTGTCTCATGTAATTAAAGCCTGGCCTAACGTTTAATAGCTCTTCAGTTTTCTCCTTTTCACACTCTGCATTGAAATCAGTCATATTATGTGTATTATATAAATGTTTACATACTTATTAGGTTGATATATAACTTCTACTCATTAGAACAGAATGTGAAGCTGCTGTGTGCTTCCGTAAAATCCCTATAGTGTGGACCAGGCCATTCGGCCCAATGGGTCCACACTGCTCCTCCAAAGAGCATCTCTCTACCCTATCCCTGTAACCCTACATTTCCCATGGCTAATGCACCTAACCTATACATCCCTGAACACTGGGTAATTTCATATGGCCAATCCACCCAACTTGCACAGAGTCATAGACACGTTTAGCATGGAAACAGACCCTTTGGTTGAACTCATCCGTGCTGACTAGGTATCTTTGCACATTTCATATATCTCACATCTGTAGTGCTTTGGTGTGTGGCATGCTCCTCTGTTGGCTCCTAGACTTATTGTTACAGGCATAACTGTGGCAGGGTAACTGGAAGCAGTGTGGGCTAGCATTCATTGGTTCTATCACGTTATAGTGTTGGGTCCCCAGCTGATGCATGCAACTCAATGAACAGTGCATTGACTGTTAGCTGTATGCAGCAATCATTCGATTAACTGAAAGTTGGCATGTTGCTGTGTTACAGTGAATGGCCGTGAATTATTCACAGAGTGCTATCCTCCACAATCCTTTTGGAGATATCCAATTTAGCACTCACTTGAGAGTTTACCTCTGTGGTCAGGGCAGCTATTCAGCCTATTAATTTAATTTTAGGAATGTATGACCTGACCAAAAGTGAATACAGCCTCACTTTTCACGTCACCATATTGTTTTAGTGGCTGCAGTGCTGAATCCACGGACAATTGTGTGGGGGAAAGCTATAATCCAAACCAGACTAAGGTTTATGTTCCAGAACAGACCAGAAATTGTTATAGTTAGACTTGCAAAACGACGGATGAACCTTGCCTCCAACTCATGTTTTTACTCCGATAGCCAGAGATCTCTAACACAATTCATATGTTAGCTTCTCAGAAAATCCAAGAAATTACTAGCATTAGACATACTGTTTCAATTATACTGGAAAAATGAATTGAACAGTGTGGCTTTTTCAATGGATTGGTTTTGTTGCAATCCACTGTGTGACTGAGAACAGGCTTCTCCATTGACCAAGGTCAGGATGAATGTCTGTGAGAAGCAATCAAGTGGTCCACCCAATCCTTCTGAAATGCTTTCATATTACCCTTCCATTGCTTAATATTCAACAGTTGTGGCAGGAATTACAATGACAACACATTTCCCTAAAACTGATGTACCTGTATCCTTCTGTTGACAGACATAGGCCTGAGTTTTATAGTCTGCCCATAGTTGGGGAAAACAGGCAGGTGGACCCATAAGTTAGGGCACGTTGGCATCAGCAGCAGTTTTGCTGCCAATTTACCCTCCCCCCTCCATGATTGTAGGGGCGGTGAGAGTTGTAACATGGGTTGTCCACCTATGTCGAAGAATGTGGTGCTGGAAAAGCGCAGCCAGTCAGGCAGCATCCAAGGAGCAGGAGAATCGACATTTCAAGCATAAATACTTCATCAGGAATGAAGGAGCTCCCCTGCAGGAAAGTTTTGATTGATACTTTGAAGAGCACTGATAGGTGACAAACATGATGTTGCTGATCTGACCATACCTTTCAGCATCCCATGACACTGTGAGATGAACTTTGAGAACAAGTGAATTGCACTCTTGCAATTGGTTTATTTCATGAAAAAGTAATTGCTCTGATACATTTAAGAGACAATGAAAAGGGAGACATGGACCATTTTACACAGCTACATGCTGTAAGGATTGTTTCAATCAAGCTTTTGTAATACATTAGTTTTTAATTCCAAACCTTTGCCCAATGTTCATGAAATGTTTGCCAATCAAGCCAACAAGCTGCTTGGCTTTAAGTAAGATTTCAATGTTAGGGCCATTAATTATGTGGAGCTATTTGACAGACATTAAGATAAAAAGAACATTGTTTGATCTCTTCCTGGAGGTGCAGCCTCTGGAAAAACAAAAAGATCATTTTGAGCTGAAATACTAGCAGAACAAGTTACGAATATAAGGTCCTTTTTTTGCTAAAAAT
This sequence comes from Hemiscyllium ocellatum, assembly GCF_020745735.1. Taxonomy (NCBI): domain Eukaryota; kingdom Metazoa; phylum Chordata; class Chondrichthyes; order Orectolobiformes; family Hemiscylliidae; genus Hemiscyllium; species Hemiscyllium ocellatum. Next base: position 88,012,305 of record NC_083408.1, read on the forward strand.
AGTAAACTCTCTAATTTTCTGCTTTGAAGCTGTGACCTGTCTCTTTGTATGGTGAATCCAACTTTTGCATTGTGCCATTTACTTCTAGGATATTACCACTGAATTCTTTTGAGATTGGTTTTGGTTTAGTCTAACCAGTTTGCATTTTTGAATAAGTTTTCAATCCTAAAATAGAAATCTTAATCGTGAGATTACTGCAAGGTGTGGATATTTAAATATTTATCTCATTAAAGAGTTGATGTCATATGGATGAGTGATCATTTTAAAGTTGTGGATTACTAATAATTAGTATTTGTCATCATAACATTGTTGTTAAACAAGGGAATGGAATTACTATTAATTATTACTTCCTTGCTTGCTGTATATTTAGCAAATAAATACAGCCATTAAGAATTCTACCAAACTTGACAGTCTTTTATTTGTAACATAAATACTGTACATAGAAGGGATAGACACAACAGTAATACAAATAGATCTGACGATCTGTAATGCACATATGTTGAATTAGCAGTCTTCAGTAATGGTGTTAGAGCTGATGAAACAAATTTAGTGTAAATGACTGCTGCTAATCAGTTAATCCTCCCTCGCCCAGGCCATCCTGGCCTGAACAAGTTAGAATTAATCAAACCTTTGTATCACTTCCAAATTATTTGCAAATAAGCCCTTAAAAATAATCGCTAATCTATTTTTACTGGGTTTTTTTGGCATCCGGCCGTGAGGAATATTCTAAATGCAGTAGTAGGAGAAAGTGAGGATGCTGGAGATCAGAGTCGAAACGTGTGATGCTGGAAAAGCACAGCAGGTCAGGCAGCAACCGAGGAGCAGGAGAATTGATATTTTGGGCATAAGCCCTTCATCAAGAATGATTCTCCTGCTCCTCGGATGCTGTCTGATCTGTTGTGTTTTTCTCGAGCCACACTTTTCGACTGTCATCGTATCAATATTCTGGGAGTAGTTCCGGATTATTTCATTGTCTAATGGGGTGGGGTAATGTTTCTGTTCCAAAATCTCTAGAAATGGGTTCATGGTATCATTGCATTTTGAGAGAGTTTTTCTTCTGTTTGAAAGATGAAAACATTTGTACTCGGGAGTATAAAGAATGCCTTTCCATAGAAACCTGAAGCACAGAAACAGACTAGTGGTCAACTGTGCCAGTGTTGGCTGTTTATTTAATTGTACTCATAATTTTTATACAGAAATATACTTGCCCAAGGACTCCTTGTATTGTTACACATTTTGCCATGTGTCCTTGATTTAGCATACAGCTGGATAGTTGACAGTGTTTCTTCATAGGCTCTAACACTATCACTGAAGCCTGTTAATTAACTTTGTTTAATGCAGATCTTCAGGTCTACTCCTTATACTAGGTTGTGTCTGTCCCTCTTGTAAACTTGGTGAACTGAAGCATTCCTTTTGCTGACATGTATGTCGAACAAATTTCAATATTGCTTGCTGAATAATGACATTCTACAGGAGTGGAGCTACAGTTTCCAAAATTTCAGCTTTATTTGTTTCAACTTCTGATCTCAAAAGTAAAGTATGCCGAGAGCAGTAAATAAAAACCACACCACACCACGTGTGGGCGGCACGGTGGCACAGTGGTTAGCACTGCTGCCTCACAGCGCCTGTTTTCAATTCCCGACTCAGGCGACTGACTGTGTGGAGTTTGCACGTTCTCCCCGTGTCTGCGTGGGTTTCCTCCGGGTGCTCCGGTTTCCTCCCACAGTCCAAAGATGTGCGGGTCAGGTGAATTGGCCAAGCTAAATTGCCCCTAGTGTTAGGTAAGGGGTAAATGTAGGGGTATGGGTGGGTTGCGCTTCGGCGGGTCGGTGTGGACTTGTTGGGCCGAAGGGCCTGTTTCCACACTGTAAGTCTAATCTAATTGCACGTTCTCCCCGTGTCTGCGTGGGTTTCCTCCGGGTGCTCCGGTTTCCTCCCACAGTCCAAAGATGTGCGGGTCAGGTGAATTGGCCAAGCTAAATTGCCCGTAGTGTTAGGTAAGGGATAAATGTAGGGGTATGGGTGGGTTGCGCTTCGGCGGGTCGGTGTGGACTTGTTGGGCCGAAGGGCCTGTTTCCACACTGTAAGTCTAATCTAATCTAATCTAAAAATAAAGGATGTTGAGCAGAAATGAAACAAAAACCACATTCGATAGGATTGTATGCAACGGGTAGACAACAACTCACTTGAGACTAACACTTGATTAAAGCGCACATAATGTGCTCAAACTTCATCTAATGGTCTAATGCTCTAAGGATTCTTCTAATCATTTGAAAGATAGTCATCAGTCGCATTTTATTTTCAGTTATCACACGTAACTCCAGGCTTATGACTAATGGACTAACATTTTTCAATTGTTTCTTTCTCTGGTTCTCATTGCAATCATTGCTTTCATGAAAATATTTAAGTATTTCACTGATTCAATTTTGAGAGTAATACCTGCTGCAGGCTGGTATTGGCCAGTTCACTGCTGATGATTTCTCATGAAGTTGTCTAGAAGTCAATTTGAATAAGCTAATTTGGAAGTGTATGGATTTTTGTTTTAATTCTCATTTGAAGATGCCATCCTTCTACATAACCCTAATGAGCTAACATTTAAGTTTTATTTCTTCCACAGAAAACTGGTGAAAATCATAAGATTGAAACTAAAATAGGAATAAGATGCAGTGCCGTTTTTGTATTTGATTCTATCAAATTGCCTATTAGATTATAACCAAAGCACAAGCTGCAGTGCATCCAGCAAATCTGAGAAATTACCAAGAAAGATATTGCAAAATTACTTCATTCTTTTATTAACTGTAAATTAACTGACCATTAAAAATACCAAAATGTACACGTGCATAACTCAGCTGTATCATTGCTGGACCTGAGCCAATATCAGAGAGAACTCCGATTTAATGTAAAATGGTTATCATGTGAAAATATTCTTATTATTAGCCTGAATATCATTATCTCATTGTTCAACAAAAGTACAGGATGAAAGGGATGCAGAAAACAGTTCCTGTATTTAACTGAATATTACTTGGTAAAATCCTTTGAACAAGTTGGCTTCATTTATTTTAGTTCTTAAGAAACATAGGAACAGTAAAATGTTATTTAGCTTATTCAACCACTTAATATGATCATGGTTGATCTGCAACTCTACACCACATGTTCACCATTGTCCCATATCGTAAAATGTCTTTGGTTTACTGTAATCTGTCAATCTCAGATATAAAATTAGTAATTGACCCAGAATCGCTAGCTTTTTGTGAAGTGTTGCAAACTTGTAGAATTCTTCCCTTGATGAAAATTTATGTACACTTTTCCCCACTCCCTTAGTACACTCTCTCTTTCTCGCTCGCTCTCTTTCGCTCTATTTCTCTACCCACAATAACCATTGTTGGATGCAGTGAAATCAGATACAATGGCAGCAACAGTGGCAAAGTACATATTGTTTACTTGTCTCATCTGGAATTCAACCATCAATTGGGCATCAGGAGGCTTCCCTGCCCTTGGGCCAATTGAGGCTGGTAATGTAGCATTCTATCCAGTTGTGGGATCATTATGGTGGCTTTTTGCAAGCTGAGGAGGGGATCGCTCCTGTGTGGACACCCTGTGCCTATTAGAAGTAATTCTCTGCCATCCTTTGTGTTCCCTTCTCCTCTAACCTGCAGCTCCTGGTCACCCACTCTGTTGTACTGGGGCCTGCCAGCCTGATCCGAGATTTCCTTCCTGATCTGGCAACATATTACCTCTTAGCAGATTTCTTGTAGTCCTAGAAATGGCCACTACTCCTACTGGCCCTATTTAGACAGGAGGGCAGCCAGGCATTTGATTGTGTCAGATGGGGTGGTGACCTCACAATGAGCCAGTTAATGACCTAATGACTGTTAAATGGCTGTGGGGTTACCCTGGCAAATGAAGCAGGCTTGCCTCAAACTTTCCACCTTGCCATGGACCCACTGCGAAACCAAAGGCTTTTTGGGTGGAAGTACTTCTTCATTTCACTTTTGAAAGGGTCCATTCCTATTTCTTAAACTATAATGCTTCTAGTACTCTAACTGCTGATGTTCTTTTTTTCTATCAGCTCAATCTTTGCAGCTTAAACTCTTAAAACTTTAATCAAGTCATCCCTTAACCTTCTCAAAAATAGGATGTACGATCTTAGAAGATTCTAAACTATGATCAAATCAAACCACGTTGCACTTCTTTCAAAGCTGTACTGCTTCCTCCTCATCCTGCACTTCCTCCTTGATCAGATAACCCAATCAGAGAAGGCTCTTAGAATGTTGGCTTTCGATTCAATGGGAATTGAGTATAAATGCAGAGAAGCTTTGCTGAGGCAATGCAGACCACATCTGAAATACTGTGAACAGTTTTGGTCCCCTTTTCTAAGGAAAGATGTTCAGGTATTGGCGGCAGTCTTAAAGGTTCTTTAGGCTGATCTTGGGCATGAAAAGAATGTGATATTAGGAGAGGCTGAGTAGATTGGGTGTGTACTGACTGGAATTTAGAAGAATGAGAGACAATTTTATTGGAACTCGTAAGATTCAATGGTCAATGCAGGGAGGTTATTTCCCCTTGTGGGACAGTTGAGGACGAGAAGACATAATCACAAAGTAAGGGTTCACACACTTAAAACAGAGGTGAGGAGGAACTTCTTCCCTGAGGGTGGTGAATCTGTGATGTCTTCACTGCAGAGGGGTGTTGAGCTTTGATCTTGGAGTATATCCAAGGTGGATTTACATTTTTAAGTAGAAGGGTATTAAGGACTATGGGAAGGAAAAATTAATGTAGAGTCGAGTATTATCGAATCAGCCATTTAATGCTAGAGCAGAGTCAATGGGCTGAATGGCTGACTTGCGTCCTATTTGCCTTACAATCAAAGCCTTTGCAAGGATGTATTACAAACAATAGCACAAGAACCCAAGAGGATTCTGCAGTCCCATTGGATCCCAATGTTTGGGTAGTGGGGAACCCTTAACAGCAGTGATTTGTTGGATTAGCCAATTTAAGTATAATATTTTACAAAACCTGTCAGCCTGTTTACCTGAAACAAATACAAATGACATTAGAGTTCCATCTGGATGAACTGGGACTCCCTTGAACTCATCATGGCAAGTTAGTGTAAATGGGGCATTTATTTTATTCAGCTGGTTATTATGACACTAAACAACCTGCTGCACTGGCTTCATTGCAGCTGAATCAAATTCTCCAGGGATGTGTGTTTATTCTGTGAAAAGTTGAACTGTGTGTCATTAATCCTAAATAGGTAACACAATGATGTCACTATGCACCTGTTTGCTGAGTCAACCTTGACAGTGTCAGACTCCACCTATCTCACTGTGCTGCATGTCATTCCTTAGTTTCAGTATGTTATTCTAAAATTATTGTTTTTATTTCTCTCTCTCTCTCTCTCTCTCTCACACACACACACACACACACACACACACACACACACACACACACACACACACACACACACACACACTTGCTCCCTCCCTCTCTCTCAATCACACTCCCTCCCTCTCTCCTTCTCACACTCATACCCTCCCTTCCTCCTTCTCACCCCATTTCCCCCTCACGCACACAATTAGTCACCTTCTATCTGCCTTAACTATTCAGCTGAGTAGCATCTAAAATCACAGCCAACAGAGCAGTCCATCTGATTCTCTTATAATCAAAGAACCTACAGTCCTTTCAAAAATGAAATAGTTCATTAAAACAAGTTAAAATGACAAGCCGTTGACAATTTCCCATTGCTTAGATTCTAATTACAATGTAACCTGTTCCAGCCATAAAGCTATGCTTTCTGGCATTACCTGAACCACTAATTATGTGATTCCCCTGAGCAGTACTCATGGCCATTGATTATACGCATTATTCTTATTAAATAAATACCTCTATTTTCTCGGGAACAGAGAAACAAGGGAGGAAACCAAAAGGCAAGCATAACCTTTCAACTGAAATTCCTTTGCTGTTGTTTAATAGTTTCTCTGTGAGGAACCAGGAATCCCTATCTGGGTTCTTCAGCTTTCAAGAGGAAAACATAGAAACTTTTAAAAACAATGTAGATAATAAAAGGATTTGAATGTCTGCCAAATTTCCTACAATCATCTCCTAGGAAACTGGAAGAATATTAGTTTTGCATTTAATTAGAAATGGGAGAAAGTGAGGACTGCAGATGCTGGAGATCAGAGCTGAAAAATGTGTTGCTGGAAAAGCGCAGGAGGTCAGGCAGCATCCAAGGAGCAGGAGAATCGATGTTTCAGGCATAAACCCTGAAGAATGCTGCCTGACCTGCTGCGCTTTTCCAGCAACACATTTTTCAGATTTAATTAGAAATGTCGAGTAGCTATCCTTGATCCCAACTTCCTTTCTTCTTAAGTAAAGTTTACTGTCTAATGTTTTACAAAATAATAACTATGATATCCTTCTAGAACATTGGATCGCTTAATCAGTTGTGGACTGAGAGACTGCTGTCATTGTCCCTGAAATAACTCCATGAAGGCGGTATCCTATTATCAAGTCACAGTTTATTTACATGTACTCAATATATGACACTGACTCAGCTGGCTTCTAGAATGAGTAGAACCTCTGACACTTATGTTTATATCTACCAGCCAGGACTCCCTGATTGGGGCTGTGAATCTGGCCCAATCAGGGAACTTGTATTCTGAGTTAGCTGACTCGTATTCTGAGACAGCCACCTGGCTGACCTTCTTCCAATGACTACAGTCCCCAAGCAAAGTACAGTACCTTGTGCCACTCTTTCAATAAACTAATATGATCCTTGCTTAAATCTCTCTAAACAATAAACCATTGCATTCAGGCAGACTCCAGCATGGATCACATGACATCTTAATCTACCCTAAGTTTAATGTAACGAATCAAAGATATAGTATTTGTATAAGTCAAAAGGTACAATTCTAATACTTAGCCATTCATAAACCTTTGTAATTCTAACAATATAGAGAAACAAAGGTAAACATTAACATTGAGAGAAATGTGCTAGTTTAGAGAAAATAGACACTGGATTTAGATTTAGTTTGCTCAGAATGGCAATCTTCTGTGTCATAAAACTTCTATGGTTGCATCAATTTAATGGTCTGGCGTGAGAATTCATCTTGGTTAGGCTTCATTATGTTTGTTTACATATGAGTGTATGACATATTACTTGTATTAGTTTATATTTTAATCTCTCCTCATGTTCTTTCGTTAGGTTGATTTGGAGCCAGAGGGTAAGCTTTATATCCTGATAGATATGAAAGAGATGACTTCTGAAGGTAAGACCCAACCTGTTGCTAAAACAATGCTGATGTTTGAGACCACTACTATATTTGCTGATCGATACAATTAACAAACTATTCCTCGCCAGTTTGGTTTTCATTTTCTGCTATTAATAAAAGCCAATGGAATTCCATATGCCCTGTTTTGAAACAAAATGGCAGCTAGTGCAGAATATTTGCAGCAAGTTTTATAGTTTTGAGTTGGAAGTCATTTAATTTGTCATTTTTAAACAAGAGTTTTTAAAAATTTAGTAAATAATTCAGTAAATCAATACCATCTAGAAATATTGTAGCCCTGAGTTTGTTAGTTCTGTAAGCAATTACAAGATCAATTTTAAAGAAATAAGTCAAATCCCACGAGTTGAGCAAATACAATAAAGTCTTAAAGTCCTCATTGTTTTGTGTTTGTTTGGCTGGAGAAGTATCATGTGGAATAAGTAAATCATATTTTTGGGGATTTAGAGTCAAATGTGGTTTGTGTTTGTTTGTGTGTGTGTGTGTGTTCTCTAAAAAAACTTCAAAGCTCCTGCACAACTTTCATCAAAGCCTACTGTTTTTATTGATAACGTGCACGACATATTGATATGTTGAATACAAGAGGAATCAATGACAACATATATTTATGTAGCATGTTTACCATAATTAAAAATGCCAAGGCACATTACAGAAACAATGTGAATCAGTGTACGACACTGAACCCTATAAGATGATAGTAGGTCGGGATGATGAAAAGTTTAGACAGAGAGGTTAGTTTTAAGGAATGTTTAAAGGAAGAACATCCGCTTGAGACACAGATGTATGGGAGAGAAATCCAAGCGTTTGACCCAGCACACTCAATGGAAATCAGCAATATTCCAGGGGGCAGAATGATAGCAGCGTATAAATCTCTGGAAGGTCATGACGCTGAAGGAGATTACAGAGGAAGAGTTGAGACTGTTGAGGGACTTATAAACATAGAAATAACTGTTAAAACCAAGCTATGCTCAACCAGGAGCCATTATAGGTTATCCAGTACAATGGAAAATGTTAACTGGACTTGTTGCAGCTTAAGTCAATGGGCACCAGAACCTTGAATTTATGGAGAGTGATGGGAGACTAGTGAAGAGCATATTGAATAGTTACGTCTCGAGCTATTTTGTACATTATTGTGGTTACAGTTAACATATTGTATGCTTTGTTGAGTATCTCAACTTAGAAAACGCATATGAGTCAAAGAGATCACACGTGGGTGTAGCGCTGGAAAAGCACAGCAGGTCAGACAGCATCCGAGGAGCAGGAAAATCGATGCTTCGAGCATAAGCCCTTCATCGGGAATCCTGATGGGTTTATGCCTGAAGTGTCAATTCTCCTGTACCTCGGATGTTGCCTGACCTGCTGTGCTTTTCCAGCACTACACTCTCGACTCTGATCTCCAGCAGCTGCAGTCCTCACTTTCTCCAAAGAGATCACACGAGGCCTACCCCAGGGATGGCACACTTCAGTTAGGATACTGAGAATACTTGCACTGGAACAGGAAAATTAGAGGTTAAATACTTTTGGCAGAGGGAAACGGGAAAGATACCTGATTTGGCGGTACAGTACTTGGGGAAGGGTTAGTGATGAGGAGTCATCATCTTAAAAGTGTTGTAGAGAATGAGGAAATGTGTTAGAAGAAATTTTGCAGCATACCTTTGGAGTATGGAATGTTGTACCATCCCAAATAAGGAGTGATGAGACTGTTGCATTATTTTAAAGGGAAAAATTTGTAGCTGCTTGAAACAAAGGAGGACACAAATTGTGCAGAGAACAAAATGGAGGGATTGCTCCAACAAACAGTAGACACAGGCATAATGGGCCAAATGGCCTCTTTCATATTATAGAGACTCTATGGTCTAAAACAATAGCTAGAAGAGGGTAGTCCTTGATCTGTACTGAAAGATAATGCACACTATCTAGTCCTCCTTCTATTTTAATACAGGAAATAGAGACCAAGCCGTGTGAATCGTTTGATCTGTGAGAGAGATCATTTCAAGCAATGCTGGCTGGAAAATTCTCAAGTAGAAATGTTCCTCATGATAACCGTTGGCCTTTGCGATTTTTGCCATGTTTAATTAGAATTCTTCAACAATAATGATTTCCGAATCCTTAAAAAAATCCAGCCATTGTACTTATTTGGGGGTATTATTGGTCAATTAACACCAGACAAAGGATGTCAAATAGCTCCCCGTTGACGACAGTTTATTCACACAGCCACCATCCAGATTCATGTTGAATTTATACCTTTGCCTTGAAGAAATTTTTCCTTTAAGGACTCTGGCTAGTAATACACATGACACCTCAACCTTTCTATCTCTGTTATAGACTGGAATTTCCCTTCTGAAAGAGCAGACTTGTAGCCACTTTTTTAGCTGTCAAAACATTTGCTGAAGTTCTGAAGGAATTTTTGCTGATCTCAGTTGGTAGAGTAGGTTACAGAGGGGCATGAGATTTTCACAGGCATTTTGGTCAGCTGTTTTATTTGTGTAATGTCCAGAATGTTTGTTTTTATTAGTTGGTCGTTCTGCCCCATTACTACTTTGGAAGGTCCCTGATTCTGGAAAGACCCAGCAGCAACCATCAACAAGCACATTGAGACTAGCTGGCTCATAGTTGATTCTCGAAATATCAACATCTCGTGCACCCTAATCCTGCAAAAATAAATCAAAATACTGTGACTGCTGGAAATCTGTAATAAAAACACAAGTGATGAAAATACACAGCAGGAAAGTTGCCATAGTCCCACTGTCTCTTTGGAAAAGACTGCTGATGGGTTAAGTAGAGGGTCACCATGCTCCAGCTGAGGGTGAGGTTGGGAAACCAGCTTAGGCATTGTCTGCATAACTCTGTATTGCAAACAAACTGTCCAGCCAAGTGAGCTAACTGACTCGAGATTTGCTGTCAGAAAAATATAATGTTTTGAGTTGAATATGACTTTTTTAAAATTTCTGAGATTCCAAAAGTTGACTATGTTTTTCTCTCACCACAGATGTTGCCAGAGCTGCTGAATATTTCCACTTGTGTTTACATTTCACATAGTTCTGGGCTCTGTGCGATAATTCTTAAATGCAAAGGAATACTGTCCTTAAAATTGTGCCTTGTAATGAAATATTGACCTCCTTCAAGGTGTGTCAGTCTCCTGGATAGACACCAGAGTTCCAAATTGGGAACAATGCCACCTAATGTTACTAGAACTTCAGACAAATCTGTGCCTGTTGAATTGTATGATATTGTTTAATCAACCTTGTCAGACAGGTCTCTGGAGTGGGTGGGACTTGAACCATCTGGCTCAGAGATGCAGACATTACTCTGCACCACTATATATGTAATACGTCTATAATGACGAACGAGTGGTGATTATATTGAAGTATAAGAATTTTGATTATTGTTGTCACATGAAACATTTTGTTTCGCAAGCAGTACAGGCAATTCATTGTAAACAACAACATAATGATCATGGGGTGATGATACCGAGGCATACAAGGTTATGACTGAAGAAGAAGTGCCCGAATCAAGATCAACATTATGTGAAGTTAAAGAGGTCTGTTCAGCAGTCTGATGACAGCTTGAACCTGTTGGGGTGCGTGTGTTCAAGCTTCTGTATCTTCTGCCTATCGGAAGAGGTTGGGAGAAAGCATTACAAGGATTGCAGGGGTCTTTGATGATGTTGGCAGCCTTTCCGTAGCAATGAGACATGCAAACGGAGTCCATGGATAAGAGGTTGGCTTCCATGATGGTCTGGGCTGTGCACACAACTTTCTGTAGTTTCTTATGGTCTGAGGCAGAACAGTTGCCAGACCAAGCCATTATAAGACCATAAGACATAGGAGTGGAAGTAAGGCCATTCGGCCCATCGAGTCCACTCCGCCATTCAATCATGGCCGAGGGGCATTTCAACTCCACTTACCAGCATTCTCCCCGTAGCCCGTAATTCCTTGTGACATCAAGAATCTATCAATCTCTGCCTTGAAGACATTCAGCGTCCCGGCCTCCACTGCACTCTGCAGCAATGAATTCCACAGGCCCACCACTCTCTGGCTGAAGAAATGTCTCCACATTTCTGTTCTGAATGACCCCCTCTAATTCTAAGGCTGTGTCCACAGGTCCTAGTCTCCTCGCCTAATGGAAACAATTTCCTAGCATCCACCCTTTCCAAGCTATGTATTATCTTGTAAATTTCTATTAAGTCTCCCCTTAATCTTCTAAACTCTTATGTACTCTGATAGAATGCTTTCTGTGGTGCATCTGTAAAAGTTGGTGAGGGTCCTTATGGATATGTTGAATTTCTTAAGGTGCCTGAGGAAAAAGAGGCATTGATGTGCCTCCTTGACCGTGGCGTTCATGTGGGAGGTCCAGTACAGATTGTTGGTTATTGTCAGTCCTAGGAACTTGGTGCTGTTGAATCTTTCAACCTTAGCTCCATTGACGTAGATGGGCCATGTTCTCCATTGGAAGCGGCTTGACAGGATAAATGCTGAGACAATACTTCTGTGTTTGAGGAATCTAGATGTCAGGGTCACTGTTTCAAAAACTCCAATTAATATGAAGTTGAATGCGTGAAATTTGAAGAGGATCATTTTGGTTTTGCAGTTTTCTTCCCATGTTAGTAGTGGACAGTAGATCACTGCAAATCTATGAAATGAGTTGGCCAGATTTTGGATTCACAAGGGTGTCGAGAGTCTAAATGACCTATCTGTGCTGTAATTCCTTATATTCTTATGCCATAATTTGTTTCACTTAAAAGCTTGACCAGGCACCACCCATCCACCATCCTACTCTCATTACACAATCATAGAATCCCTACAGTGTGGAAACTGGCCATTTGACCCAACAAGTCCACACCGACCCTCCAAAGAGTAACCCACCTAGATCCATTCCCCTACTCTATTACTGGACATTTCCCCTGATCAATGCACCTAACCTACACATCACCAAACACAATGGGCACTTTAGCAAGGTCAATTCACCTAACCTGCACATCTTTGGATTGTGGAAGGAAACCGGAGCTCCCAGAGGAAACCCCCACACACACTGGGAGAATGTGCAAACTCCACACAGACAGTCGGCGAGGCTGGAATCAAACCAGAGTCCCTAGCACTGTGAGGCAACAGTGCTAACAACTGAGCCACCATTCCACTAATGTGCTGAAGTATTGGAAATGTGTTTTGGCCCTGAAACCTTCTGACTCTAATCATATATGTTACGATCCCAACTGATGGTAATGTATGAAAAGACAGATCCCAGATTGAACCTAACTTGATAGGCCATATGTTTTGTTTTTGCACTTTAGATAAGGAGGCTGGTTAGCTCATTTGGCTGGAAGGCTAGCATGTGGTTCAATATAACAGCAACATGTAGATTCTGTTCCTGTTCCAGTTGAGGTAGATTTGGAGCCCTGCTTCCTTGCCCTGCCTCTAAGATTGGAAAGCATTTTCGTACACAGTGAGAAGGTTTGATTAATAATCCTGATCCATATGGTCCCTGAGAGAAGAGTGACAGTAACATTATTCTTTGGAATGGAAAGTGAAGTAGTCTAATTCAATACGAGGGTGCTAATTCTAAACAAGTGGCGGCACGGTGGCTCAAGGGCAGCACTTGGCTCAGTGGTTAGCTCTGCTGCCTCACAACGCTAGGGACCCAGGTTCGATGTCAGCCTCAGGCAACTGTGTGGGTTTGCACATTCTCCCCATGTCTGCGTGTGTTTCCTCCGGGTGCTCTGGTTTCCTCCCACAATCCAAAGATGTGCAGATCAGGTGACTAGGCCATGCTAAATTGCCCATTGTGTTAAGTGCATTAGTCAGAGGGAAATGCGTCTGGGTGAGTTACTCATAGAGTCACAGAGATGTGCAACAAGGAAACACACCCTTTGGTCCAACTTATCTAAGCCAACCAGATATCCCAACCCAATCTAGTCCCACTTGCCAGCACTTGGCCCCATCCCTCCAAACCTTTCCTACTCATATCCAGATGCCTTTTAAATGTTGCGATTGTACCAGCCTCCACCACTTCCTCTAGCAGCCATTCCATACACGTACCTCCCTCTGCGTGAAAAAGTTGCCCCTTAGGTCTCTTTTATATCTTTCCCCTCTCACCCTAAACCTATGCCCTCTAGTTCTGGACTCCCCCACCCCAGGAAAAGACCTTGTCTGTTTATCCTATCCATTCCCCTCTTGATTTAATAAACCTCTATAATGTCACTCTTTGGAGGGTTGGTGTGGACGTTTTGCACCGAAGGGCTTGTTTCCACACTGTAGGGGAATCTAATCTCTTAGAATTTAGTCTAACCGAAACTGTAAAAGAATGAAGGTGATATGTTCATGAAAGGCTGGAAGGCAATGGCGAATATTTAAGAAATGAATGTGTACATTGCAACAGTTGTACAGACGGGAAGTTCCTCTATGAGGTGATGGTTGTGTTCTTGTGCAACCTTGCATTATAGAAAAATTGTGCTTTAGATACTGCGCTTAAAGTGTTGGTGGTGTGATCGCAATAAAGCCAATACATGTATTAAAAGTTCACGCTTTAGAGACAGTGTCCCCACTTTGTCAATTGTGTTACAGCGAATTTGCGTTAACGAAACATGTGTGTTAAAGCAGAACGGCCTGTACATTTTCTGGTGCAGCTAACACAAGAAAAAGTGACTCACATATAGCTGGCAAAATAAATTAAGGGTAGTATTAAATCCAAAGAGGAATGATCTAAAATTGAGGAAAAAGTAGCAAACCATTTAAGATTGAGAATTTAGAATTCAGCAAAGGAGGAACAAGAGATGGATTCAGAGAAGAAAAAGTGAGCATGAGGGCAAATGTACAGCATAAAAGACTTTAAAAGTCTTTCGGAGTGAAAAGCAAATATTTAGTGAAGACAAATGTGGGTACTTACCATCTGAAACAGGAGAATTAATAAGGGAGAACAAGGAAATGGCACATCAATTTAACAACTATTTTGGTTCCGTGTTCACAGGAGAAGACACGAACAATTCCTAGAAATTCTAGGGAACCAAGAGTCCATTGAGAAGAAAAATATGAAGGAAAATAGTAAAAACAGAAGTGCTGGACAAATTAATTGGACTTAAAGCTGCGAAATCCCCTAGTAATCTACATTTCAGGATATTAAAGGTGGTTGCCATGGAAATAGTCAATGCATTGTTTTTTCGTCGTCTACAATTCTGTAGGTTTTGTAACAATTTAGCTAGATTCACGGGTGTTAAAGACAACTCGCTATTTTTTAAAAAAAGAGAGAGGGAACAATAGAGAATTATGGACTGGTTAGCCTAACTTCAGTAGTAGGGAAAATACTGGAGTCGATTATAAAGGATGTGGTACAAGACATTTGAGCACATAGAAAATATCAACATGGTTCAACAAAGTCAACATGGATTTGTGAAAGGAAAACTACATTTGACAAACTTGCTGGAGTTTTTTTGAGATTATAACTAATAGAATAGATAAAGGAGAAATAATACAAATGATGTAATTGGATTTTCAGGAAGCTTTTGATAGAGAACCTGTGTATGCGTGTCCACGTGTCTTATGTGTTTAGTTTGCAAAATCAAAGTACATGTGATTAAGGATAATATACTGGAATGGATTGAGAATCGACTAGTGTCGTGATTATAACAAATTCAGCCAGGTGGACATCATAGAAGGAGTTCCCTGACTGCGGCTGTTAATCTGCTCCAATCGTGGACCCCTGGCTGATGGATAACAACGGGAGTGTCAGAGATTCTGCCTCTGAGTAAACTGGGTCAGTGTTAAAGACTCCAAGTGTAAATAAAGAGTAAGTTGGTGATGGGATACCAGCCTGTGTGGTAATGAGAAAACAGCAAGCTCATGAAAACATTTGCTCACAAGGGTCATCTTTGAGTTTTTTAGATTAGATTCCCTACAGTGTGGAAACCGGCCCTTTGGCCCAACAAGTCCACACTGACCCTCTGAAGAGTAACCCACTCAGACCCATTTCCCTCTGACTAATGAACCTAACACTACAGGCAATTTAGCATGGTCAATTCACCTGATCTGCACATCTTTGGAGAGTGGGAAGAAACCTGAGCACCCGGAGGAAACCCACGCGGATACGGGGAGAACATGCAAACTCCACACAGACAGTCGCCTGAAGCTGGAATTGAACCTGGGATCCTGGTGCTGTGAGGCTGCAGTGCTAACAAATAAGCCACTGTGCCGCACTGTGAGAGTAAACATTTCTGGCATCATGTTGTTATTTGGGAAGCTTGACTCATTCAATTCTGTCATCGAAGACTGAGCTCAGTATGTGGAAAGAATATTATTGTTTCCAGGGAAATGACATTGGGGCAGATGAAAAGCAATGAGTAATTCTCCTGACAGCTTCTGGAACCATAGCCTTTTTGGTTATTAGGAGCCGAACTTTACCTAACACACCAGATACTAAAATGTTTCAAGATTTTGTTGAGGAATATTACAAGCCTGAGCAGCCTTTATTTCTGAGATATTGTCGGCTTTACTCAGCAATTCAAGAATCAAGGGAATCCATATCGGGATTTTTGATTTGGTTAAGGTGGCTGGCAGAGAGATGTGACTTTGGTTTATCCCTTAATGAGATGCTGATGGACAGTATGATTTGTGGGATTAGTGACGTAACCATTCAAAAGTGTCAAATAGCTGACGTCCAACTGGACTTCAAATAGGTACTACAAATGGCTTTATCATTGGAAAATTCAGCAAGTGGAGTTGGTGTATTTAAATGGAAATGGGACCCTTGCCAGTCCAAGTGAACTTGGGGAATACCACTTATGTGAAGGCAAAGGCATAGCCTGACCCAGGACATATCCTGAATAGAGGGACTAGAAGACAGAGGGTGGTGGTGGAGGGTTGTTTTTCAGACTGGAGGCCTGTGACCAGTGGAGTGCCACAAGAATCGGTCCTGGGCCCTCTACTTTTTGTCATTTGCATAAATGATTTGGATGCGAGCATAAGAGGTATAGTTAATAAGTTTGCAGATGACACCAAAATTGGAGGTGTAGTGAACAGCGAAGAGGGTTACCTCAGATTACAACAGGATCTTGACCAGATGGACCAATGGGCTGAGAAGTGGCAGATGGAGTTTAATTCCGATAAATGCAAGGGGCTGCATTTTGGGAAAGCAAATCTTAGCAGGACTTATACACTTAATGGTAAGGTCCTAGGGAGTGTTGCTGAACAAAGAGACCTTGGCATGCAGGTTCATAGCTCCTTGAAAGTGGAGTTGCAGGTAGATAGGATAGTGAAGAAGGCGTTTGGTATGTTTTCCTTTATTGGTCAGAGTATTGAGTAAGGAGTTGGGAGGTCATGTTGTGGCTGTACAGGACATTGGTTAGGCCACTGTTGGAAAATTGCATGCAATTCTGATCTCCTTCCTATCGGAAAGATGTTGTGAAACTTGAAAGGGTTCAGAAAAGATTTACAAGGATGTTGCCAGGGTTGGAGGATCTGAGCTACAGGGAGAGGCTGAACAGGCTGGGGCTGTTTTCCCTGGAGTGTCGGAGGCTGAGGGGTGACCTTATGGAGGTTTACAAAATTATGAGGGGCATGGATAGGATAAATAGGCAAAATCTTTTCCCTGGGGTTGGGGAGTCCAGAATTAGAGGGCATAGGTTTAGGGTGAGAGGAGAATGATATAAAAGAGACCTAAGGGGCAACTTTTTCATGCAGAGGGTGGTACATCTATGGAATGAGCTACCAGAGGATGTGGCAGAGTCTGGTACAGTTGCAGCATTTAAGAGGCATTTGGATGGGTATATGAATAGGAAGGGTTTGGAGGGATATGGGCCAGGTGCTGGCAGATGGGACTAGATTGGGTTGGGATATCTGGTCGGCATGGACGGGTTGGACCGAATGGTCTGTTTCCATGCTGTACATGTCTATGACTCTGACTCTCAGTCAGCCCACAGCAAAACCCCAAAATAAAGCCAAGCCTCAGCCAAGTGATGAAAATTTTCTTCAGGATCTGGGATAACAAGCCTTTTTTGTTCGTACCTCAGTATATGGACTTGAGACAGCAAAACAGCCCCACTTTACATAAATTGAATACGAGAACTCATAGGTCGGCATCCAGGAGACTGTACACCTTGGAAAATCGATCTACATCTGGTTTGCAACCGTTAAATTGCTTAGCGACATCCAAATCAAAGCCAATCAACATAAATGTCTGGTTAAGTGGTCACCCGATTCCATTGGAGGTTGATACTGGCATGGCTGTTTCAGCAATCGCTGAACCATTCTTTAACAAAATTCACTCTGGACACCAACACTTAAATTTGTACAAGAACTTAGCTGGACAGAGAACATATATCAAAAAACCTTTACAGATTAAGGGTACAACTTCGGTTCCGGTCTCTTATGAGAAGCAGCCGGTTTAGTTCCCACTGATTGTTTTAGAAGGTTGAGACCCAAGCTTGGTGGAGTGCAATTGATTGAGAAAGATTCACGGTTTAATAATAATAGACCACAAACCCCTGCTAGGTTAATTAAAGGGGAAATGGCAGGGCCACCCATAATTTCAGGTGAATTCAGCAGTTGACTTAAATACTAGGTTCATTCAATTATCAGTTGGTAGTTAGGGTGAAACAGCATTAGGGAATGTAATGTCAAACATAAGACTCTGCCAAATGAGAAAGAAGTTTAATTCAGAGGATGAGGTATTGTGTAGGAACCCTGGGAATGATCCTGCACAGGCAAGAGGTGTGGTTGATATAAGGTCAGGTCCAGTTTGGGTAGATGTGACAGTCCTGAACATCGATGTGGACTGTATGAAAGCTCCAAACTCGCAAACAGTGTTAGAGCAAAACCTGTATATACTCCTCGACTGCCCTTCAGATTGTTCCAGACCCCATGGGTTCTCCCTATCCATCAGGCGTTGAAGATATCTTGGAATCTGAGACAGATGCAGATATAGTGGATGTTGCAGCCTTGACATCATTGCTGCCTGGACAGGAATATCAATTTGTTCCGAGACACTCTGGGTGTAAGAGGTGAACTATTGCACGTTAAATGCTGTCCATATTGAAAGCAGAGTTGGAAGAATTTGACCTGATGCTAAAACCTGCCAGGAGGAGCTACAAGAGAAAAGATCTGGCCTATATCCTCAAACTCTGGGAAGGGATGAGGGAATGTAGTGATAGTAACGAGGTCAGCCAGTTGGACCTCCTCGAAAATGAGTTCTGTGTTAACCTGGTCCAATCAGGGAGCCCTGGCTGACAGATATAAACATGAGTATCAGAGGTTCTGTTCACTGAGAGCTGACTCTGAGGGAGTGGGATCAGTGTCAAGGACTCTCCATATGTAAATAAAGGGTGGCTTGGTGGAACTATTTCAGTGAACAAACCGAAATAGTGAATAAGTCTAAATAGGTCTGTTTCAGAGCGGCTGGTGGGGATTAATAGGAGTACTGTAAGGATCAGTGCTTGGACCTCCGCTAATCACAATACATATCAACAATTTACATGAGGGAATTAAATGTAATGTTTTTAAGTTTGACAGTGCAAAACCAGATGGGCTTGTATGAGGTGGGAAAAATATAAGATGGCCGCAGGCAATGTCAAGTGGAAGAGTGGAAAATACAGAACCAGTGCAGTATAAAGTGGTAGTTGGATTCAAATAAATCACTTAATCAATGTAAGGAGTATAGGAGCATTCTTAAGAAGGAAATTAGAAAAGCAAAGAGGGGAAATGAAATAGCATTGGCAGATAAGGTTAAGAATAATCTCGAGAGATTCTACAAGCACATTAATAACAAGAGGGTAACTGGACAGAGGGTAACCCCCATTAAAGAACAAAGAGGTCATCTTTGTGTTGAACCCCAGGGATGGTAAAGATATTAAATGAATACTTAGTGTCAGGTCTTACTGTGGGGGTGGAGGGGAAGAATGGAGGCAAGAGAACTCAGGGAAATAAATATTGATGTTTTAAAAATAGTTCCCATAACAAAAGAGGACTTTATGGAGGTCTTTGAGCATATAAATGTGGATAAATCTCTGGGACCTGGTCTCATGTATCCCAAAATGCAATGGGAAGTGAGGGAGCAAATTGTGGGGCCCCTTGCAGAAATATTTGGATCATCTATAACTGCGGGTGAGGTGCCTGATGACTGGAGGATGGCTAATGTTGTGCCTTTGTTTAAGAAGAGTTGTAAGGAGAAACCAGGAAACTATAGACCCGGGAGTCTGACGTCGGTTGTGGGTAAATTGTTGGAAGTGATTCTATAAGATTAGATTTATAAATATTTAGAGAGGCAAGGAATGCTTAGGGATAGGCAGCATGGTTTCACGTGAGCAAAGTTGTGTCTCATAAACTTGATTGAGTTTTTTGAGGAAATTACCAAAAAGATTGAGAGTAGTCCAGTAGATGTTGTTTACTTGGACTATGGTAAAGCCTTTGACAAGGTTCTGCATGGTAGATTCATTAGTAAAGTTAAGTCACATGGGATTCAGGGTGAGCTTGCCAATTGGATACTTGATTGGCTTAACAGCAGGAGACAAAGTGATGGTGGAGGATTGCTTTTCGACTGGAGGCCTATGACTAGCGGTGTGCTGCAAGGATCAGTACTGGGTTCTCTTTTGTCATTTATATAAATGATTCGGATGAGAGTATAGAAGGCATGATGAGTACCTTTGTACACAACCCCAAAATTGGTGGGATGATAGGCAGTGAAGATTTTCTAAGATATCAAAGTAATCTTGATTAAATTGTTCCATGGGCTAAAAAATGGCAAATGGAGTTCATTTTAGATAAATGTGATGAATTTCATTTTGGTACCTCAAACAGGGACAAGAGTTATACAGTTAATGGTCGGGCCTTGGGTAGTGTTGTAGAACAGATGGACTTAGGGATTCAGTCTGTAATTCTTTGAAATCACATCTGGGCAGGGTGATTAAAAAGATGTTCAGCACATCATTGTTCAGTCATTTGAGTGGAGGGTTGGGAAGTCATGTTGAGGTTGTGCAGGACATTAGTGAGGCCTCTTCTGAAGTACTGTGTCCATTTCTGGTCACTCTGTTATAGGAAGAATATTATTAATCTAGACAGGGTTCAGAAGAGATTTGCCAGGATTTTGCCAAGTATGGAAGGTTTGAGTTATGAAGAAAGGCTGGGAGTTTTTTCACTGGAGCATAAGATGTTGAGAGGTGACCTTCGACCTTTATAAAATCATGAGGGGTATTGATAGGATTAATGGTAGGTGTTATCTTATCGTGATGGGACATTTCAAGACTGGTGGGCATATTTTTAAGGTGAAAGGAGAGAGACTTAAAAAAAAATGAAGGACTTTTTTTACACAGATGGTGGTTCGAACTGCTAGAGGAAGTGATGGATGTGGGTACAATTACAATGATTAAAAGACACTTTGATAACGTCATGAATAAGAAAGGTTTGGAGGGATATGGGCCAGGAGCAGGCAGGTGGCAAGAGTTTACTTTGAGATTATATTCAGCATGGACTGGTGGGACCAAAGAGTTTATTTCCATGCTGAATGATTCTATGTGGGGTTATTCACATCTGCAGAGAAAGTAGAATGGAAAAGAATCATTTATGATTGTGGAGCCAAAGTCACTGAATATATCTAAGAAATAAATGGATTTCTAAGGGCCACAGTTGTCCAGAAGGAATGAAAATATGGATTTTGGTTCGATGCTCAGCCATGATCATATTGTCTGGTGGAGCAAGCTTGATGGGCTGAATGGCTTTCTCCTGCTCCTATTTTCTATGTTGCTATGCTACTGTGGTGGTCAGTCACTGAACATATTCATAAGAGGCTCTTAATATACTTTTATTAAAAGAACATCCAAAGTTATTACACACTAAAGGGAAGAAGTGGGCGTTATGGTGATAGTGGGCATCACGGTGGCACAGTGGTTAGCACTGCAGCCTCAAGCGCCAGAGACCTGGGTTCAATTCCCGCCTCAGGCAATTGTCTGTGTGGAGTTTGCACATTCTCCTCGTGTCTGCGTGGGTTTCCTCTGGGTGCTCCGGTTCCCTCCCACAGTCCAAAAATGTACAGGTCAGGTGAATTGGCCATGCTAAATTGTCCATAGTATTAGGTGAAGAGGTCAATGTCAGGGAATGGTTTGGGGGGATTGCTCTTCGGAGGGTTGGTGTGGACTTGTTGAGTTATGAAGAGTCACTCGGAGTGGTACAGGCCCAAAGGGCCTGTTTCCACACTGTAAGTAATCTAAATACTTACCACTTTTACACTATAAAAGTAGTTGAAATGATCTTATCAAAAATAAATATTTAAGCCTTTTTACCCTCAACAGCAAATGATAGATACTGAAATCTCAGTGGAAGGACATCCTGTTTCCACTTTAAAATTCCATTTTTAGTTACCATGGCTGTACTTCCTTTATTTCTAGCAAATACCTGCAGACATTCAACATGAGTTTTCTTTTTTAGTTAATAATTCTTCATAAGGCCTTACGTGAGCTATATTATCCATTTGTTTATTCCTTCGCAAGAGTCCTTGCAACCCCTCTTCAACAGACTTCCTTTTCTGGAGCTTCTTGGGACTTTTTGCCCTGCACTGACTGCTCTGAAGACTGCTGAACAACACTGCTTCTAGTACAAGCCTTTTTCTCTGAAGGACACTTGTACACTGCCCTGAAATGAAGGAAGAAATGTTCCCACTCCTTGGCATTTGGATAGATCTGAATTTCTAAAAGAACTGACTTATGTCACCCTGCGTCATTATACGCTTTGTTGCTATGCAACCGTCTGATTTGATTTCTCTCTCACTCCTTTTCTTAATTGATTTGGAGATGCTGGTGTTGGACTGGGGCACACAAAGTTAAAAATCACATGACTCCAGATTATAGTCCAACAGGTTTAATTGGAAGCACTAGCTTTCGGAGAGCTGCTC
Organism: Hemiscyllium ocellatum; assembly: GCF_020745735.1. NCBI lineage: Eukaryota > Metazoa > Chordata > Chondrichthyes > Orectolobiformes > Hemiscylliidae > Hemiscyllium > Hemiscyllium ocellatum. Next base: position 88,034,456 of record NC_083408.1, read on the forward strand.
CTTCACCTGATGAAGGAGCGTCACTCCAAAAGCTAGTGTGCTTCCAATTAAACCTGTTGGATTATAACCTGGTGTTGTGAGATTTTTGACTCACTTTAACAATTAAGAAGAGTTAATCACCTGAAAGGTTTAAAATCCTCAGTTTCAGTGCTTGTAAACAAAATTTCAGGCATCCCTGCACCGTTCGCAGAGCTCAGGAATGAACCAAAAATTAGTTTCTTTCTTATCCCACACAATACGGTCTTAACTTTTAAGTCCACTTTGGTCCCAAGTTTCCAGATAGTAATAAAAATATCATGAATCTTCATCCCATCCAGGCAAACATTTCTGAACCTGCTCTGTGGATTGGAAAACCATTTTTCTCCCCTGATTTTACTCTTTTGACTTTTCCTAAAATTAGTGACTTCAGGCCACAGCGAAACTGACAGTGGATAATTTGATTAAGGTCAGGGCCTACCACTTTTTAGGTCAATCATTTGCCAGTCCAAATGTACAGTTTTTTTTCCCCGAGCTATTGAAGAGTGGTCAGGGCTAAGGATTCTGGTTAACTTTGTGAAATTCTGCTCCCTAGCTAGGTATGCTGAGTGTAGAGTTCAGGCATTGAGCAGGTCAGCCAACTTCACTGAGGCCAGGGCTTGAAGCTAGTTCATTCTGATATATTTAGATTTTTCACAGTTAAACTTTTGGAAGAGCCTGCAAAAGTTTCTAGAGAGAATAAAGTTTGAAAGTGATGCTGTAGTTAGCCAACTAGAAACATTAAATTCTCTGCTCCCAATGGTTTTGTTTAACCAAATAAGACCATGTTTAAAGTGTGATTAACTAAAGCTTAGATAAACACCACCCACTTGATTTCTGGCCAGGTATTCTTGCACTGGTATGCAATGGATTCTATGTGCACTGGGTGTGGAGAGTGCAAATTGAAATGTGTTGCTTGCTCTGCACTCGACATTTTCTTCTACCCTCCTGTTAAAAAATGCTTAAGCTTCAATTTCCTATCAAAACCACTTTAAGAAAATAAATAGCACATTTGCTGTATGCACTGACCACACGCTCAGAAAGGACTGATTGCAAAGCACGTGACCATTGTAAACATCCCCTCATTGTCACACAAACACCTTTGAGTCGTTTGCTTCAGGGCACTGACATACTCCTGCTGCAACATCTTATCAAGATCCTTTTAAAATACCAATTGAAATACATCCCTTCCCAAGGGTTGTCTTTAAAAAATACTTTTGTTGGGAAATATTAACAAAGTCTGTGGCCTGAAAGTTTTGTTTTATGATCATGACACACAATATGGATAAAACTCAACATTTTTCTTTAACTAGCCTTTCATATTCTGTACACCATAACAGAAAGAAATTTTATGTGAATTATAAAAATTTTCAGGCACAGAGTCATTTCTATGTCTGTAATATTTTATAAGATCCACTGCTGAAGATTCGTTCTGCTGACTATTTGGCATGAATTAGGGTAAAGAAGGATTATAACTTTACATGTCAGATTTGACTCTGGAGATAGCCATATTCCTGTCAGTGGTAGATGTCCCATTTCAACTATTTGAGCAATTATTTTTGGCTCACACTCTGTCTATTGCAGTGTTCAGGGAATTCTGTACTATCAGAGGTGGCAAATGTTGAAAAAAATGTTAAATTGAAGCCTCCATTAGGGCACACGTTTAGGGTAAGAGGGGAAGAATTTAAAAGGGACCTAAGGGGCAACTTTTTAATGCAGAGGGTAGTGTGTGTATGGAATGAGCTGCCAGAGGAAGTGGTGGAAGATGGTACAATTACATTTAAAATGCATTTGGATGGGTATATGAATAGGATGGGTTTAAAGGGATATGGGACAGGTGCTGGCAAATGGGACTAGCTTGGTTGTCATGGAGGAGTTGGACTGAAGAGTGTGTTTCTGTGCTGTACATCTCTATGACTCTATGACTTGGATAGACGTAATGATCTTATTGAAAGAAGAAAGTCGAAAATCTGTCCTGGCTAACTTTTATCCCTCAATTCATGCCTAAAGCAGATATTTGTGGGATTTTGCCGTGCTCAGATTGACTGCCACGTTCCTGACATTACTGACAACGTTCAAAATATATTTAATTAGCTGTAAAGTATGTTGAAAATCCTCAGGTTGTAGTGACTGCTATGTGAATGCAAAATTATTTGTTTCATCCTATCTGTCTCTCTTAGAGCAAAGAAAATCTCACAGAATTTTCAAATATATTATATAACTCAGTGGGCTAATATCTTATCTGTCGTACTTGGATACTGGCAGTTGGTGATAAACCATCTTTAACTATGGATACCTGTAGTGACTTAGGGTCTGCTAATGCATTAATGCTATAATTAAGGCAGTCACCTTTGATTCTAATTTGGGGGCTAAGTTTTGTGGTTGACATGCAGTGTCCCTTACTGGAGAATTAATTTCATCGTTTATAATGTTTTTGTTTTTCTATTGAGCATTGGAATGCTGAACTATGATCCAACATATATTGTCTGTAAATGCCCAGTCTAATTGGGCAGTCCTCAATTCTAACTGCTTTATGCTGGAGTTTAATGTCGAAAGGCAAATTAGCTGCGAAGCCTGATCTAGCCTTCCCTCTGCTTCTAGTTTATGCCTTGACTCTATTGTGTCATCTCACACAGTTATTTTTAAAGTGTAGAATTTCCCACATGTAAAAGCTCAATGCGCAAAGTGAATTTCACAACTATTTTCTGTCATTTCAGAAGTTTCTAAGTTAGGTTTGTTCTAACCATCTTTCAATAAATATATACATTGCAGACCAAACTATATCGATTGTATAGCACAGAAACTGGCTGTCTGGCTCTGCTGTCTGCACCTGAGTAAGTGCCTTATGTGACCCTTCTCTCCCATTATCGTTTTGCTTGTTAGTCCCTCAAATCATTATCTAGCTAAACAATAAATCCATTTTAGAATCCTATTATAATAATAAAAATAATAATTAAGAGCCTATTTGGCCTGCAATATTTTTTCCACCTTTGAGTTTTCTCAATGCCTCTCCCCACATCCCTTTGTTTTCTTCTCCATTAAGTATTTATCTTTTGAAAGTTAAAAATCACACAACACCAGGTTATAGTCCAACAGGTTTAATTGGAAGCACTAGTTTTTGGAGCGCTGCTCCTACCTGATGAAGGAGCAGTGTTCCAAAAGCTAGTGCTTCGAATTTAAACCTGTTGGACTATAACCTGGTGTTGTGTGATTTTTAATTTCCTACACCCCAGTCCAACACCGGCATCTCCATAGCATATCTTTTGAAAGTTACTGTTGAAACTCCAGGCATCACCCTGTAAGGCATCAGGATCCAAAGCACAATCCTTGCTGCATAAAAATGTTTCTCCTCCTACCAGCCAGACTCCTTTGCTAATAATCTCCTTAAATCTTTGCCCTTTGGTCTTCCCTCCCTGTCTGCCTTGTCAGGTTACATAAGCTGTGAGAGACCAAACTCCACCTATCTTTAATGGCAGCCTATTGTAACAAGCTGAATCTATTTTTGAATGAAATATTTTTTAAAATGAGAGCTAGGATGCTACTGTAACCACTGAACAAGGTCAGCCAGGTGGATCACTTAGAATGAGTTCCCATGTTAGGCCTGTTAACCTGGCCCAATCAAGGAGCCCTGGCTGACAAATATAAATAGAAACGATAGAGGTTCTGCACACTCTGAGAGCTGGCCCTGGGGAAGCTGGATCAGTGTCAAAGGCTCTCCATGTGGAAATAAAGGGTGACTTGATGATGGGATATCAGCCTCTGTTGAGCTATTCAGCCTCCATCCCAAGGCGCACGCTCTGTTTTTTGCCTTACATTGCAACCTGCCAGCTTGTGACAAAATGCCATGCTTTTGATTGGTCTTGAAACTTTAAGAACGCATGTGCCACCCCTCACGAGATGGTGAACCTGTTTCCAGGCTGCCCAGTGGCAAATCACTGGTGAATGATTGATTGTTTCTCCTTCCACCCACACCCTTGCTGGGGGTGAATTCAACAACCGAACCAGACTCCTCTTGTGTCCCCAAAGGGAAAATTCAGCATTTGTGTATTGGAGCATCACTATTTTACCTGACCTCTCTGTATGTGCACTTATCAAAAGAGCTCCCTCAGTGCTGAGCAAGCTTTCACATCCTACACTGGCTTGAATTTGTTCCTCCCTGAGATTGGGTTTGCTGAGGACAACAGTAGTTTAATCAGTTCCAAAGAAGAGTCATACTGGACTCAAAATATTAACACTTGTTTCTCTCTCCATGGATGCTGCCAGACCTGCTGAGTTTCTCCAGCATTGTCTGTGTGTGTGTTTCAGTAGATCTATCCCTGCAGTCTCAAATGAAACAGTCTAAATATAAGCCACAGTTTAAATTTTGTATTTTGTATTGTATTGTTCCATGAGATCATTAAAGGCGGTACAATGCCTGGATTATTTTGTCTCTATGTGTATAAGTTCAGTTTGCCCATCTTAAAATTTAATAGCCCTTTCCATCCAGCACTCCCAGTTACTGAATACGCTTCATTGTGTTTGTAGATAATATCTATCATGCTTTCTATGGGAGCTGGCCATCACTTACACTGTGTTCAAAACCACTGAGTTGTAAATAATATTTGTAAGGTATACAATTCTAAAATTAAAAGAGAAGCATCTTAATGTTCTTCCGCAGTGGTCGAATTAAAACCTCGCCATATCTGCCAAAATTGCTCAAATAAAGGCAAAATAGTATAGAGGCTGGAAACTTGAAACAAACACTGGGAATACTGAGAAAACTCAGCAGGTCTGGCAGTATCTGTGGTGGGAGAAATTGAGTTAAAGGTTTAAGTCTTAAAAGCCATACCCGACTTGAAGTATTAAATCAGTTTCTCTCTTTGTGGATACTGAGTTTCTCCAGCATTCTCAGCTGTGTTAATTGATGTGAAGTGAAAATTAGATTGGATTACTTAGTGTGGAAACAGGCCCATCGGCCCAACAGGTCCACACCGACCCTCCGAAGAGCAACCCACCCAGATGCATTCCCCTACATTTACCCCTTCACCTAACACTATGGGCAATTTAGCATGGCCAATTCACCTGACCTGCACATCTTTGGACTGTGGGAGGAAACCGGAGCACCCAGAAGAAACCCACGCAGACACTGGGAGAATGTGCAAACTCCACACAGACAGTTGCCTGAGGTGGAAATTGAACCCAGGTCTCTGGCGCTTGAGGCTGCAGTGCCACTGTGCTGCCCATAACTTGAAAAGTTTAATCCTGGTGAAATAAATGAGAGTTAATTGTATGGCCTGAATCTTTTAAGGGTTTTTGGCTGAGTGAGAGTTGTCAGGTTTTTGGGTGCTGTGAGGCTGAGTCAGATTTCTTGGCTATATCTTTGTCAAACACGCTTCATTAACTACTTATTCCACTGCGAGGATATGTCTCATGCTATTCTATCAGCATCTTACCCTGTGCATTTCCCAAAACAACTCACCATTCCACGGATACATGCTGATACCTTTGTCATTCCAACTTTGAAAGACCACTGCCAATGCTTGCCTTGGTGCACAATCTAGGCATTGCCATTCAGCAACATAATGGCACAGCAGTTCCAAACTGACACTGACCATGGCACATACCTGGTGTGGCTGGCACTCCCTCATATTTACAACATTCACTGCAGCCTATGTTTAACCACTATGCTACCCTTGGATATACCTCACATAAACTCTCTCCCAGAGTCATTATTACTCTTTCCCCAGTGTCCACTGGTCAGCTGCATCCTGTTATTGTCCAGTTGGAGAATATCACATACAGGAAAGCAATCTGACATTTCCAAACATGAGTGTTTATTGACAGTCAGACAAAGAAAACACAAAGGAAACGAGTAGGGGCTGAAGTTTGCTTCTACAATGGGACCCATATGCTGACACCATGACCTTGATGGTCCAAGCTGGTTTGCTGCCCCCAGCTCTTCTTGACTGGAAGCGGGTGTCAGTCAGGTCCTTCTACCTTCTGGCACCCAATGTAGCAGAGCTCTGCTATTCGAGTAAAAAATGAGGTCTGCAGATGCTGGAGATCACAGCTGCAAATGTGTTGCTGGTCAAAGCACAGCAGGTTAGGCAGCATCTCAGGAATAGAGAATTCGACGTTTCGAGCATAAGCCCTTCATCAGGAAAAGCTCACAAAGAGAGTTTCTTCCAGCTCAATGTCTTTATCCCTTTCCTTGAATGACTGACTCTCTTCCCTCATTCCTGAAGAAGGGCTTATGCCCGAAGCGTCGATTCTCCTGCTCCTTGGATGCTGCCTGACCTGCTGTGCTTTTCCAGCAACACATTTTTCAGCTCTCTTCCCTCAAATCCTCAGCATCTCTCGCATCATCTCATTGCCTGCTCCACTTGTACAGAACACAGTACACCAGGATGGTGCAGCACACTCTGCCCAGACTATTTTGGTGGGTTCACCATAACACTCCAAGCTGCCCAGGTGTATCCTCTGCTCCACCGTGGTCCTGGTCACAGCATGTGCACCAACATGGTGAAGGGGTTGCACCAGCTGAGTGATCAGCACATTGCATCCAAAAGGAATGTCTGCTGGCCTCTGACCCTCTTCCCATTGCAGACCTATCACAAGCATTCCACTTTCCATTGCATTCATTCGAGTCCATCGTCCTGTCTGTACAAAATAGGATGGAGTGATGTTCCCCTTGTGCCTTAGCAATCTTGGAAGTTCCCCGAGTGATGGGCCATTTTTGCTGCTAACTGCTAACTTCTACATCACTGAGATGAACAATGTTAGCTTTGCAAGCACCAAAAGCCTGGTGCAATTCACCCCGACCAGCAGTTCCCACATCAGCATGTTCACTCGGACTGCTCTACATACATGTGAAGGGGCATTTGCAAATGAAATGTAGCTGCAGCTTGCAAACCCATGCTTCATGTATCAGCTCCTTCAATGTTCTAATAGGCAACAGACATGGATCCTGTGTGCTTTAGGCCATATAAGTGACACTGACCCTACCTACCCTGGACATTGTATTTCACAAGAGGTGATGGTGAGCACAGTTCCCAGTGGACACTGCTAGCACTGTGCTCTGCCTGGTCACCTGACTGACGACTAGCCCCCTCCTCCCCGCCCCCACACCATGGAACTAATGTTGGCCTTTAGTTCTGGCTAAAGCAGCTACCTGCTTACAGGTACAGCCAAGCACTGCATGGATGCAGCTCAGTGCTAAATGAGTGAGCACTAAGGGAGCACGCGAACAGCCCTGAGTTTCCAACCTGCTTCAATCCATCAAGAGTGTGGTGCTGGAAAAGCATAGTAGGTCAGGCAGCATCCGAGGAGCAGGAGAATCGACATTTTGGGCAAAAACCCTTAATCAGGAATCATTCCTGAAACCGAAACGTCGGTTCTCCTACTCCTCGGATGCTGCCTAACTTGTTGTGTTTTTCCAGCACCACACTCTCAACTCTGATCTGCAGTCCTTACTTTCTCCTGCTTCAATCCATCAGCTTGCAATGCAGGTCTCTCCCCTGAACCACCTGTAAGTGTATTAATGATGGTCACAAGGAGTTGGTAAATGTTGGAAGGCAGTGTCTGTGGGTGAGGGATATGCATGGTAGGTTTTGAAATGCTGTTTAATCCTAAGCAGATCCTTCAGAGCCTGTTGCAAATGGAAGTCACCAAGTATCAGCTTTAGTTTCAATTCCAGTCTTTCCTGCACTTCTGCATGGCTATTTTATATTGTCCTGCCTTGTGTTCTGACGTGCATGCAAATTAACACGTAAACAGACTGGGGAACAGAACCCCATCACAACTCTGAGACTGCCCCAAAATGGAATCCAGCAAATCTGACCGAATGAGCTTCATTGCACCATTAGATCACTGTCTAGTTTTAAACAACATTTGACTTTTATCTCAGTAAAGTAGGGCACCATGTGGGTTCCACCACCCACATGAAATATAGAGCTGATCAAATCCATGTTACAAAGAGGGACAAGCATCTCATCTGTGTGTATTTGATCCAGAGAGAGCCTGTTACCTCTGGGAGTTGAGATCACAGGATAAGAGGCACAGTGGAGCCTTGGAGTACTCATTTAGTGGAAGTTTCCAAATCAAACCTACCCTTCCCCACCTCCTGTCAACTTCCTATGTTCACCTTTAAAATATTTTTCAGTAATTTCCGCTAATGAATGCATAGAAACTAATTACTCCGTTTCCTGTTTGAGTTTATCAACCATGATTATTGTTATTATCCTCATTAAACATGTGCACAGTCTAAATTTAACGCCAGTGTCTTTCTTTCCTGATGAATAAAGGCTGTTGCCACTAAATGTACCTGTCTTTTGTCTCCCATCACTGACATTTTGATGAGTAAGCGACGAGAATCATTTGCATTGTCTCACCAGTGGGAGTAACCTGGTACTGGTATTCGTGTGCAGGATGTGAAGGTGTGTGGTCAGGGTCACCATATCAGATGGGTTATTTAATTGTGTGAGGCACGTTAGCTCAGACATGGAAATGATCTAGGTTTTACCATATTTGGCAGTTGGATAAGTCGAGAAACAATTCCAGTTTAATATTAATATCACTGGACTAGTAATTCAGAGACCCGGATTACTGCGTCCAGGGACAGGAATTTAATTCTCATCACAGAAGATTTAAATTCAATTATTAATACACATTGGGATAAAATGTCAGTTTCATAATTGTGCATCTATTCTTTTGTTGTCAGACCCCATTGAGGTCAGTAGCAGCCTTTGGAGAGAAAATGTTAGTTGGTCTAGCCTCAAGACCCACAATATTGTGTTTGCCTCTTAACTGCCCTCTGAAATGCCTGAGCAAATCACTTGGTAAAAGGGCAATTGGGAATGGGCAGTAAATGCTGGCATTGCAGGCAATACTGACGTTCCATTAATTAATTTAAAAAATACAGCCTGTGCTTGGATCAGGCACAATCAGTGTAATGCTGAGTCTATGGACAGAGAGTACACGAACACACAACTGAAGAACAGTATGTAGGAGAAAGTGAGGACTGCAGATGCTGGAGTACCAGAGTTGAAAAATGTGGTGCTGGAAAAACACAGCAGGCCATATTTTTCAACAACTGAAGTACAGTATACGCCTATCTGATCACTTCCTTGTGTCCCTCACACTTGCATCCCAGCCCCCCTTTCCAGACCCACTTCCTTCTGCAAGCTTCCCTCGGAGAAAATTCTTGCCCTGATCTACTTTCAATCTCTTCGAATAATGCTTTCAAATTTATAAAACTCCAGTTTTGTCATTTGTTCAACATCATTTGATGCTTGTAAGATTATTATATATTTGATACTGTAACTTTAAATTTAGGGTAAATGAAGGGAGTTATTGGACCTGTTCTAAAGTCTGCCTTACAGTAAAACTGGGTAGTTTTAATTGTTAAAGATCAAAGGAAAGTGCAGGTGATGGTACTAAGAAGTTGGTGCAAGGTATTTGAGACAATTACAGCAGGCACTGAGTTTATGTGAATCTCCCAGTGTCCCAGAAAGGTGTGGTTGATATTGGATTGTGAGGAGTCATATTGTAAGCTATCCATTTACTACTAGGGTGAAAGGGTGTTGGGATTAAAGATCGATGATCTAGCATTTCTACCTTGAAATAAAGTTATTGTCTTTCACTTTGCTGTGGGGAAGAGGATAGAGGAAGCCATTTCTATGATCAGGTTACAGGTCTTCCTCACAAGTTAATGAATATCATGGACATCAGAGTATTGGTGTGGTTACCAGAAGAAAAAAAAACCTGAACTCCTACAAGCTATTGCAGCCAGGTGCAGGAGGCTAATGAAGGAACATGCTGCAATCTCCTAAATTTCTAGTTTGTTCTTGTATGGGCAGGGGAAGATAAATTATTGAAACAGGATTATTAGTGTTGGTAGAGTTAAGAAACTCTCTGAAACCAAGGAAAGCACTTCCAGATAGTCACTCAGAGTTAGTAGTGAATGAAAGGGGGGATGTAGGAACCCATTGGAAGCTGGAAGCAACAGTGGACTTTTTATTATAAGAGCCATAGTCTATACTTCCTGCTGTCTCAGGAAAGCAGGCAACATGATTAAAGACCCCTCCCACCCTAGTTATACACTCTTCCACCCTCTCCCATTGGGCAGAAGATACAAAAGTTTGAAAATATGTACCAACAGAATTAAGAACAACTTCTTCCCCGCTGTTATCAGACTTATGAATGGATCTTTCATACATTAAAGTTGATCTTCTCTGCACCTTCTCTGTAGCTGGAACACTATATTCTACGTTCTGTTCTGTAACCCTGATGTACTTATATAAGATATGATTTGTCTGTATGGCATGCAATACAATAATTTTCACTATGTCAGTACATGTGACAATAATACTATATCATATTGTTGGTGAGTATGAAGGAGGAATTGTCCTCTCCCTAGCTTGATGCATAAATTGTCTACAAATCATCGTCATCAGCAATCACTCGCTAATGAGTGTGATTGTCCAGCTAGGAAATTGCGTGTTACTTGTCCTGGGTTCTGTGGGACCTTGTGTGGCTGATGAACCCAATCCTTGAGCTACATCTCCAACTGCACAGTTGGCAACTGTTTCTGGAAGGTGGAAGTGGACCTTAGCCTTGATCATTGGCATTCCTTTCTCCAGTTCCTTTTCTTTACTTCCTCTTGCTGCCGGGTGTACTCAGAGTTGTGCCCCTTTGAGCTGGAAGTTCCTCCAAGCCAGTTTCATCTGAAAAAAGGGGGTTTCCCACACATTCACATCAATTGTTGCATTTCTTGGGAGAAGCTTCAGAGAATCTTTCAAACACTTCCTCTGCCCTCCTCTTGTTCGAGTGCCATTCTTGAGCTGGGCAAAGATTTGTTATGATAATTGGAGCTCAGGCATCCTAAGCAAGTGGCTGGCCTAGCGGAGTTGGTTTCAGATGATTGTGGCCTTGATGTTGGTGCTGTTAACTGCTTCAAGGATGCTGATATCAGTACGCCCATCCTCCCAGGTGATAGGGAGAATTTGTCTCAAACAACAATGGCGGTACTTTTCAAGGATCTTGAGGAGGCATCTATATGTAGTCTATGTCTTGGAGCCATATAGAAGAGTCAGAAGAATGACTGCCTTATACACACGGATCTTGGTATCAGCACAGATGTCACGGTCATTGAAGACTCTCCTCCTTAAGTGCTTATAGATTGGATGCGTTGTTGAACCTCTGTATCGATGTCAGCCTTAGATGACAGGGAGCTTTCCAGGTAAGGGAAGTGTTCATGTTTAGGAGGATTTGTCTGTTGATCTTATTGGAGGGATGGACCAGAACTATACCTATGACAAGTTGGTAAAGCATTTGAATCTTCTTGAGGTTGAGGCTGAGACCATTTCTTCAGTGTGCTTCTGCAAAGGCATTAAGTGAGGCTTGAAGATTCACTTCCGAGAGAGCAGAGCTGCCATTTTCACCAACGTACTGAAGGTCCATAAACAAGATCAGTGTTGCTTCTTCCCTTGGATTTCCACCAGTTTAGGTTGAAATGTTTTGTAGGTAATGTCCACAAACTGGGAAACTTGTGCTTGCCGGAATGAAGAATGGTGATGATGAAGATGGAGAAAATGTTTGGACTGATGTCACATCCCATCCTGACCTCCAAGGATCCTGTCATATTACTATCGGTGAGAAGCACTGCCAACATCTCGTGGAGAAGACGGAGGATGTTGATGAATTATTTTGGAAATCTGACACAATCTTCCAAAGCAGTCCCTGATTGACTGAGTCGAAAGCCTTGGTTAGGTTGATGACAAATAGAAATTAATGTTTAGTCAATAGTGTTTTATGTCATTTGTTTCAATAAATATTTGGTGACATGTAACTTTAATATTTTATTCTTCTATTAACTGGAAGTTTGAATTTAATTTTGAACTTGATTTATGTCCAAAATGATGGGAAGCGGTAAGCTAATAGTTAACTGAACACTTACGTAGCATAAACAGGGTAACTCACAGTTCAGTTTAGCTGCTGGAAGATGAGACAGATGCAAAGTTATTGTTCCCATTTTGAGGTGGAATCAGTGGTCAGGTTGCATTAGCAGAGTTGCATTTAGCACATTTTGAAAGTGGAGCAGTGTTGTACTTGGGGTCATCCAATAAAGAAGCAGCACAATATGACTAACTTTCTCCCTTATACAAGAAGAAAGAACAGATTTTTTATAGTTAACAAATACAATAACCGAAAACATCATGCTGAAAATAATGCACCACCGTTGACTAAACGTCGATCTCACCAAGAAAGTTCCTTGCATATAATACTTTTACAGATAAGTCAGACCTTGCTGGGACAATTCAGTGTCTTCATTAAAATGTTAAATATATGGCCAACAAATCTTTTGTTGCAGTTAATTAACAATAGTGGTAGTGGGCATGCAAAGTTGTATATATTGATCAAGGTAGTGGATATGACAATAACATGAAAACACAAAATCAGTAAAAGCAAGGCTGGGCAAGTGGTTTAGAATAAGAAAGCTGTAAGTGTAAAATGGAGAAAACATTTAAATATGGAAATGGTGCAATTATGAAGGAAAGGTTTTGTGCCATTGTGTACGTTTTGAATTGGTAAAGTCAAAATGAGACAAAGCAAAAGGTATCTGGTCCTGAAAGGCAGAATGCCTGTTACACCAGTGATTTGCTTCAAGATGGAATTTCAATCCCATCTATTGCCTTCATGGGGACAGTTATTTCAACACCTGTCATTTCTGTAGCACAATTCTCATGTGACAATAAAGGTATAACAAGTTTTATACAGCACCTATAATATTGAAAATTCTGTCAAAGAAATCACAGTGAAGTAATCAAACAAACCGATGTTGACACTTAAAGTGTAGATAATAGATGAGGTGGTTAAAAACTTGTTCAAAGATAATGTTTGAATGTGGTGGATGTTTTAAAGAAGAAAAGAGAGATGGAGAATATGAGAACTTAACAAGGAGTATGAGCCTAGATGGCTGAAGGTTCATTCGCCAGTGGCGAAGCAAATGAATGGGTGTTCCAAATGCACCCACTGGAGGATTGGAGAAGTTTCATTATTGGGGCCACTTGCTGAGAAAGCGAGGGGGTCTGAGGCCATATTAAAGCATCGCAATGATAATTTAAATTTGTACCTAATGATATTGGGTACAGGAGCCAAAGTAAGTTACGAGTAAAAGGTGAATGGAATTAAGTGCAATCTAGGCATCTGACTGTAGATGAGAATCTCAGCACCACTTGAGCAGAGATGAGGTTGGGATGGGTTTGGGGGTTGGGGGGGGGATGTGTAGTGGTCAATTGGTTCAGCCTGATATAATGCGGGGGATGGATGTAATTCCTGACAAGGGGGTGCAGGCTGTGTGATTAGTGCTGACGTTGAAGGTGCATATCATCATAACTTTAAGAGCAGGACATTTTTTCTTTCTTTTCAACATCATACAGAGGCTTTGGTGGGATCACGAGAAATTATGAAGTGTTAAGTGTTGGTGTCATCAACTGATCCACATGTTTAGATGATGTTGCCAAGCACAGATGTTTGGGGACTCCAGAGATCCTGACCTGTGGGGTTGGTGGGGTGGTGTGAGGATATTGAGAGACACGTTTTGGGTTAGGATGAAATAGATCAGATTTCGAATTTATGAGGATAGCCCCATTCAGCTGGACAATAGGAGATGGTTATGGAGAAAAATTGTTGACCATGTCAAAAAGATGTTTTTTTTTGTTATTATCTTCATGGTGATTGAGTTTTAGGAATATTGGTTACTACTTCTTACTTTGCAACACTTAAGGTCCATCTAGGTTGTCTTCTGTTCCCCACTAATCACATGCTATGATGACCATGAAGTTGTTGGAGGTGGGGGTAGGAGGAAAGGTCAGATGCTGTCCTGGTGTAGCAAGGCTTCTTGGGAAACATGGTAAGCAAGGATGCACAGTGGCATGGTGGCTTAGTGGTAGCACTGCTGCCTCACAGCGCCAGGCACCTGGGTTTGATTCCAGCCTCTGGTGACCATCTCTCTGTGTGGAGTTTGCACATTGTCCCCATATCTGTGTGGGTTTGCTCTGGGTGCTCTGCTTTCCTCCTACAGTCCAAAGATGTGCAGATTTGGTGGATTGGTCATGCTAACCTGTCCCGTAGTATCTAAGGATGTGCAGTCTAAGTGGGTTAGACATGGTAAATACGGGGTTATAGGTGACCAAATGGCTGTAGGGATTCTGAGTTGACCAGTAATGAGAGCTGAGGCTGTCTGGTATTGAGATGAGCTATGCAGAAAGTCCTGAATCGGTTCACTGACACTGTGTTGAAATTTAAAGAACAAAAAACAAAACAAGACACATCTGCATGCTCCATTTATTCCATTACCCCCACCACCCCACCCTTGCCAAGTTATGCTGCTCAACCCAAACCCCCTTTAAAGTCCCAATTCCAGCTTGGTGCCAACTCATTGCCCTCACAACCGTTGCCATTTCCCTACCTGTAGATACCTGCCAGTATCTACACTGGGAGAAAGTCAGGACTGCAGATGCTGGAGATCAGAGCTGAAAATGTGTTGCTGGAAAAGCGCAGCAGGTCAGGCAGCATCCAAGGAGCAGGAGAATTGACGTTTCGGGCATGGGCCCTTCTTCAGGAATTCCTGAAGAAGGGCTCATGCCCGAAACATCGATTCTCCTGCTCCTTGGATGCTGCCTGACCTGCTGTGCTTTTCCAGCAACACATTTTCAGTATCTACACTGGGCAGATTTCAAAACAAAAGCAGATTTGAGGCAAAGCAAAACTTTCCAAAACAAAATTGTTTATGGTATAATTTACATTGCAAAGAAAAATCTCACGTTTGTAAACACATTTACGTCCCTTCAACTGAATAAAACCTTGCGATTCAAATGCACAGCCCCTTATCACAACAAGCATTGGAACTCATTCATAGTTCCAGTTCACAAGGCATGTAAACACTTGTAGCTGTCAATGGGAATGGAAGGCACCCCCTGTGATAATGGATGATGGTGTAGCAGCAATTAATCATGTAGCAGTGATCCAGTAACAAAGCCTTCAGGCTTATATCAGATGGCAGAGTGAAAAAGCCATCAATGATTTACTTTAAAATATTCCAGACATTTTCTTTTGAAATAAAGTAAAATATCTCATTAACATAGTGAGTTTTGAGAAGATTTGTAGCTCAGGTTGAGGTTTTAGATATAGGTTTGCTCACTGGGCTGGAAGGTTCATTTCCACATGTTTCATTACCCTACTAGGTAACATCTTCAGTGGGCCTCAGGTGAAGCAGTGCTGAAAATTCCTGCTTTCTATTTATATGTTTGGGTTTCTTTGGTGATGTCATTTCCTGTGGCAAAGTCACTTCCTGTTCCTTTTTTAGGGGGTGGTAGATGGGTCTAACTCGATGTGTTTGTTGATAGAATGTCATGGTTCTAGAAATTCACGTGTGTGTCTTTGTTTGGCTTGTCCTAGGAATGATGTGTTGTCCCAGTTGAAGTGGTGTCCTTCCTCACCCATACGTGAGGATACGAGTGAGAGAGGTTCATGTGTTTTTGTGGCTACTTGGTGTTCATGTATCCTGGTGGCTAGTTTTTTGCCTGTTTGTCCAACGTAGTGTTTGTTACGGTCCTTGCATGGTATTTTGTCAATGACATTAGTTTTGCTCATTATCTGTATAGGGTTTTTCAAGTTCATTAGCTGCTGTTTCAGTGTGTTGGTGGGTGTTGGTTGGTAGGACTATTCAGACCCCTTGACATCATGGTGGCCCACAAACCCACCTGATTAGTGTCAGTTGTTGTTAATTACAACTAAAGCATTCAATTGACCCAGCATTTGCAACATTCGAAGATTCACTGAGTCCCAGAGTCATACTTCACAGAAACAGATCCTTCAGTCCAACCAGTCCGTACCGAATATAATCCCAAACTAAACTCGTCTCACCAGCCTGCCCCTGGCCCGTAAGCGTCCAAATATCCTATTCATGTATGTGTTCCAATGTCTTTTAAATGTTGTAATTGTACCCACATCCACCACTTCCTCAGGAAGTTCATTCCACACGTAAACCACTCTGTGTAAAAAAAAAATGCCTTTTGTCTTTTTAAAAACTCTTTCTCTCTCAACTTAAAAATGTGCCCCGTAGTCTTGAAATTTCCCACCTTAGGGAAAAGACAATTATCTTCAACTCTGACTATTTTATAAACTTCTAACTGGTCACCTCTCAACCTCCGTGCTCCGGTGACAAAAGTCCCAGCCTATCTAGCCTTTCTTTATAACTCAAACCTTCCATCCCGGCAACATCCTGGTAAATCTCTTCTGAGCCCTCTCAAGCTTGATAATATCCTTCCTATAATTGAGTGATCAGAACTGGTCACTGTTCCATAAGAGGCCTCCCCAAGTTGTCTTTGGTACAACAACAGCATAATGTTCCCATTCCTATACTCAAACGACTGAGTAACGAAGGCAAGCTCCCAAACACCTTTTAAACCACCTCTTTCCTAAGAGAGAAAAAAATTAACAAGCATGTATTTACAGACAAAATAAAAAGAAAAAACAATGAAGGGAGAGGAATGTGCCTTAAACATTCAAGACTTGCATCATAAGGCATCACGAATATCCCCACCCCCAATAGTTTCTGATTGTTTGACCAAAATGAACACTTTCAGTCAGACAGTTGCTGGTTTTGTTATCTGGCCAATTAGATTTGGAGGTATGTTTTTCAACATTTGTGTCAAACTTACAACAACAACACATTACAGATTAACATCCACCTCAAAGTAATATGAATTGATCTATATGGTTGTAGTTTTGATCCCTCATTTCTTGCAGACACACACTTTCATTTCCTAGCATCAAAGAAAATTTCTTCATTAGTCCTTTGGCAACACATCAACCAGGTAGCTGAACCACTTTAAAATATTTACTTCATAATATCCATTCTTATAATATGACAGAAATGACTATGACAACTGTTGTATTTTTAAAATTAAATCCTGTACATAAATTGTTCATGTTTAGGTTAATATCAAACAGAAGCAGCAAAACAAAGATCAGTCCAGGATGTTTCTAAAAAAGTTGTATTTTAGTTAATGCTCTAGATTCTGCACCAATAGGCATTGTTATTGCCGTTCATGCATCAAATTTATCTTTTCTGTTTGCTGCTTCCTTCAGTGTCCTGGTGTTCCTTTGTGTGTTAGTGAAGAACTGGGAGTTGCAATATGTGTCTCTTTATCAGTGAAAATTGGCCTGCATTCTCACAACATAATATCAGGGTTTACTGTTCAGAATCATAATCCCACTTCACCTATCATGTAAGCATTCCTATTTTTTCTTAGTTCCAGACATTGTAGAATTGAATGTTTGGATGGATTTGCCTAGTGTTAGAAATGCGTCTTCACCATTTTAAATTGTGAGAAAACTTACTGTGTGGTAATTGAATTTCTGATCATACCAAAGTGTGCATATGTTGAGCTGCAATTAATCAGTTGGAGCTAATTTCTGTCAATATATGTGACAGGGAGCTTAATCTATATTCTATAAATAATTTGAGCATCCATGGATTAGCTCCAGTAACCTATCCATCTGTGCAAAAGACATAATATTTATTGCACCAAACACCAGCTTTTAATACTTGTTAATTATCTCTAGACTTGTGAATAGCCACATTCTGACGCCCGTTATGTCGTGTTCACATAAGGCTAACAACTGATAATCCAATAACTTTGCTTTGCTAAATGATTAAACAGGTTATAGGCATTTATTTTGTTGCCTGCCAGACCTGCTCCTATTTTGTAGTCTCGTAAACTTGCGTTTGTGATGAAAGTCAAACTGATGACAAATATTAGGAGCATAATAAAAGAACTGTTTCCTGTTTCAATGGTGAGCATGGAAGGTACATTTGTATTGAAGCATTTCAATATTGTTGCTGTCTGCCCAAGTTAAAGGAGTAAATTGATAAATGTTAAGATCACCCCGTCTGAATGAGTGGATTCTTGAATGATTGAAGAAAGACTGTAGCCACAATCTCCAGTCCTTTTCCGATTGGGATTGGAGGTTTGGGATTAGAGGATTGCCAATTGGCATTCCTGTTCAACAAGAAAAATGGTATAAACCCAACAATTAACCTAGCTTCAATTGTAGGGAAATTGTTGGCTATATCAATCTAAAATAAAATTATATTGAATATATAAAATAGTATTTTTAAAATATAAGTTAATAAATGAAGGTTGGCATGAATTTGTCAAATGTAAATTTCATAACTTGATTGAGTTTTTGATGCAGAAATGGAAAGGATGAATAAGGGTAATGTAGTTGATGAGTATATTTATAGACTTTCAATAGAAGTCTTACATTGTACAACATATTAGTCTTGTCAGCAAGATTGTAGTGAAGTGCATTAGGACAGCGACTGCATAGCTTTGAAAATGGATAAGGGATAAAAGTAAAGAATACTAGTGAACCAGTTCAGATTGAGTTGAGATGATGTAGAATAGACTGACTGAAAGTGTGGTGCAAACAAATTTAATAATAACTTTCCAAAGAAAGGAATGTGTTATTTGTCATCATACAGGTAGCAGTGATGCCACATAGAGGTCACTGTTGGGAACACTGCTGTATTTTATGATTATGAATGATTGGTATACAGATCATAATTTCAAAGATTGTAGATGACATTAATCTCTCAAATGTGATGAACAGTGAAGACAATAGTGACAGACTGGGTGAAGATAAAGACTGGTGAAATAGACAGGCACATTGTAGATAAAGTTTAACACAAGTGTAAAATTGCTCATTTTTAGGAGGACAAACAAGAACAGGCAATAAAACTTATACAATTTTGCCAAGAGAGAGCCAAGAGTTATTGACGGCAGTGGTGGTGAAAGCAATTTAAAAGGTATACAGGATCCTTTGTTTTCTAAATGGAGGCGCATGGTATCAAAACGTGGAAGCAGTACTAAACAATTACATTAGTCGAACCTTGGGCAAAGTAACATGTTAAATTCAGATCACTACACTATAGGAAGGATGTCAAGGTTTCATAAAGGATGTACAGGAGATTCCCTGGAAATATACCAGGATGGACATTGGTTACATGCAGCAATTACACAGGCTTAGGCTTATGTTGTTCAAATTCTTGGAGAGTTTTGATAATGTAAGTAAATTGCAGGCAGGTCTGTAATCAGAGTTCATAGATTTAATTGGCAAATAAACCTCAGGTAACTTTAGGAAAATGTTTTTCAGACAGTGAGTTGAGATGGTCTAAAATAGACTGATTGAAAGGGTGGTGAAAGAAAATTTAATAATAACTTTCCAGATGAAGGACAATAAATGCTTGATGAGGAACCAGCAGCTGGACAATGGGAGAGAAAGCATGGAAGAGGGACCAATCAGTTAGTTCTTACAAAGACTAGCAGAAACATGATGAACTAATAACCTCCTTCTGTGCTGAGTCTTTCTTTGAATATAGGAACAGTTCTTCCTATTCATTTTGACAAAACTGTAATTGGTACAATCTGAACACTAATTATATGTGTGCTGAGATAATCTGTACTTTTATTGTTTGCTAAATGTTTGGGCTTTTTATTACTTGATTTCACATCTGTTGGTTATGAAAAATGCTATATAAATGCAAGTATTTTGTCTTTTACTTTTGTAATTGTGTTTTAATGCATCTAGTTCTTTGGTCTGTGTCTAATATTCCTTAATTTAAAGAGCATTTAATGGAATAGAGTTTGACTGCATTTAACCCAGGAAAAATTGCATCAATTACAGCGCTCTCCATTCCATAAGGGACACATCTCAGTGTGGGCAGGAAAAAAACTAACTTAAGAGGTTGGGTGTAAGATTAACTTGGAAGAACCTACCACTCAATTTTGAGAGAAAACTTTTCCAGAAACACAAGATAATCTCATAAAATAATCTTGGAAGGTAGGAACAGGAGTAGACCATTCTGCCCCTTGAGCTATTCTACTGTTCAATGAGATCATTGCTGATCTGGGGCCTAACTCCATATGCCTGCCTTTGGCCAATATTTCTTAATTCATTTTGCTTAGCAAAAAAAATCTATCTCAAATTTAAAATAAACAACTAATCTAGCATCAGCTGCCATTGTTGGAGGAGAATTCCAAATCTCTATCAGCCTTTGTGTGCAGACATGCTTCCAAAGATCTCTCCTGAACAGTCAAGCCCTAATTTTTTGACTATGCCCCTTAGTTTTAGAATCCCCAACCAGTGGAAATAGTTTATTTACTGTATCTTTTCCGGTTATTATCTGAAAGACTTACATTGCCTTTTCATCACTGAGAGTATTTAAGATTTAAAAACTGAAGCACTTGTGCCCTATTTGCAAATGCATTGTGGTATTGCCTTGCAAATATAATGCATCTGCCATTGGCTGCCACTCGGTAAAAGTGGTGAATCTGCATATTACTGGATTGCTCTGTTATTTTGCATCATTATGCAACTTTGCCACATCTGTATTTGCAAACTGCTATGTGCTGGATATAGTCAATAGATTTCATACATTAATGAGTAAATAGAAGCATCTCCATATCATCATGCAAATTCAATAACAATGCATATTTTTACACCAATGGTAATAAATTCCCTAAAAGCAATGGAATTACACAGCAATTTTTGCAGAGAGGTGGGTATGTGTATCTGTGTACTTGAATTGAGTTATTGTTTCAGTATTTTGGTATTCCAGATTGGATCTCGACAGTAATGAGTCTGATTTTGCTTCTTTGTTTGACATCACAAAGATATGTAAAAATCCTGCTAGCATGAACTTCTGTAGAATGTCAAGTCATCCAAAATGCAAGTCAAATGTGACCTTTATGTACCTTTGTGGTTTTTGGTTCCTACATATGTTGTTAGAATGCAGCTGCTATAGAGTTTAGACAGATGCACTTTGATCTTTCACATGAGGCAGATAAGTGCATGTTGTTGTCTGTTCCTATGACTCATTCTTCCTGGAACAGACCAGAAGACCTAGGAGCAGAAGTAGGCCATTCAGCCCATTGAGTCTACTCTGTCATTCAATGAGATCATGGCTGATCTGATAACCCTCAATTCCATTTTCCTGCCTTTTCCCCATTTCCTACTGATTTAAAAAGATTGTCTACCTCAGCATTGAATATCCTTAAAGACCCAGTGGTAAAGAATTCAAGAGATTCATCATGCCCTGAGAGATGTATTCTTCCATATCTCAGTCCTCAATGGATAACCCCTTGTTCCAACATGATGCTGTTGGGTGCTAGACTCTCCCAAAAGGAGAAACATCCTTTCTGCATCTTCCCTGTGAAATCCCCTGAGATTCTTGGGTGTTCCAATAAGGTCATCTTTGATTATTCAAAGCTTTAATGAGTATAGGGCCAATCTACAAATGCTGTCCTAAGTAGATAGTCCCACCAAACCTGTGATCAGTCTAGTAAGCCTTCTCTGAACAGGCCATTAGTCTGTCACTTTAGGGGCACCATTAATCTGTCACTTTAGGGGCACCATTCCACATCAAACATATCTGACTTGGAGATTCTTATACCTGCCATAAACATTTTGAAAGAATTTCCAGGGTGATAATCCTCCTTTTTGACACATTGTGAACACATTCTTCATAACTATCAAGTCCCAGATTGGGACTTGAACCCAGAGCAAGAGTGCTACCTGCTGCGCCAAGGACCCCTCCTAGGTAAAATTGGAAAGGGATTAATGTTTCTGTTTTCATAGTCTGTGTCTGACTGGGGGCATATTGCTATTTTTCTTTGTCAGGTTGCAAACACAGGTCTTGGTGAGTTTTCTTTTTCGAGTAAAAAATGAGGTCTGCAGATGCTGGAGATCACAGCTGCAAATGTGTTGCTGGTCAAAGCACAGCAGGTTAGGCAGCATCTCAGGAATAGAGAATTCGACGTTTCGAGCATAAGCCCTTCATCAGGAAACGACGTTTCGAGCATAAGCCCTTCATCAGGAATGAATGAACTGGACTACTGATTACGCTCATTTACAGTACAGTGATTCTTGGCAATAGCCAACTCGAATGAAAGATAGCATAAACAAAATTTCCAATCTTCAATAACACCCGTCCTTTCAAATCCCCCAACATAAATGTCTTGGGGATCACCACTGACCAGAAACTTGCCTGAGAGAAAAGCAGATTTACATGGACTGGACAAACCACTGTGCTGCAAGGCCAAGACAGAGGTTAGGTACTCTACAATAAGTGACTGAGCTTCTGACAGCACCAAGATGCTCTACCACGTGCAGTGTCACACCAAGAATATGACAGAATATTCACTGTTTGTATGGATGGATGCAGCTACAGCAACATTTGTAAAAACTTAAGTCTTTCCAGAATGAAGCACATTCATGTCACAGTCACATTATGCTGATGTGACTTGTGAAGATAACATCACCAGACCTTCACTCCTTTATAACCCCTGCAACTGATAGGAGCAATCAATGTTGTATCATCTCCAACTTGCCTCCAAGCTGCACATGTTTCTGTTGTGGATGTGCATCATCATTGCCATTCCACCTTCATCCATGGACCAATATCTTGAAATTTCCTCTGCAATGCATCATTCTGAACCCAGAACTTAATCATTCAGCAGTTTGTAGAAATGAGGCAACTAATTATGGACAATAAATGCCACCAGGCCAGGGTTTCCTAGGCCTCAACAAATTTATTCAAAACCTATGTCCTCCAAAAGACAGAGAGGTAAGAATTGGTCATTTTGATGAAAATGGGCAAAACAAGTCAATGTCAGGCACGACATTCCTAATGTGGTGTAGCTGCACCTACATCATGAGCTCTGCTATGACTGGAGAGGCTACTTTGGAGACAACAGCCTAAAGCAGGGATTAGAATCCTGGTATATGTAGCTGCATTAACCATGAAGTTCCCTCCTTCCCAACCTCTCCCCTTGCACTGAGGTGTGTAACCCTCAAGTTTAAACCACCAACAGTTATCTCTTTTTAATGAGAGAGAAAAACCCTATCATCTCCTGGGACTACGGCAACTTTATTTTATATGTAAATGAGTCACCTGACGTCTATTCCATGTCCTATTGCAAAAGCTTGTTTGAATTGATCAAAACAGGGACAATCATTGTTAAAGGTGTCTAATGGTTAATATTTGTCTTGGCAACGAGGCAACATAAAATTTGAATGTTACCTTTCCACAGATAACCTCTCAACAGCCAACACTGTTCATATTAATTTCATGTTGGCCTCAGCTCTCCCTCTTGTAGTATGCTGTCCTTGAAAATGGGATGAAGGAATATCAACTCCATAAAGACCATCCTTATTCAGCACTGCACCAAAGAGTATCCCTAGATTGTATTGTTGTTCGATCTTGCTTTGAATTAGTGCTCCACATCAAAATTTCTTGTCTACCTTTATGAGGTTGCATCTCAGCAATATCCTTTGGCAACCCAATTTTTCCAGTTTTCCCTCATAGTTTAATCCATGGACATTGGAAATAAATATACTGTACTAGCTTGATTCAGATGGAGGCACTCTCACCCCTAATCAAAACACTGCATTTTGGTGTAAAAAGCAACTGGAATGTTACTGTTATTGGTCCAAAATAACACAAAAAGGTCAATTCTGTCTGAAAGTAAATACGTGAATAAAAAATGCATATGGCTCTTGGTAGAAAGAGATTAAAATGGAGAATAGAATTTATGGTCTAAAATAATTGAGTCCAGAAGGCTGTAAAGTGGAAGATGGCTTGATGTTTCTTCAGCTTGCATTGGCAAGAATGTGAAATTGGGTGTTTGATTCAGACAGCGATTGGTTGTAACACTGAAGATTGCAATCACTGTCATACCACATGCATATGAAGGTATTCCAAGTATAACTGAGGATGCCTTGTGGGTTATGTGTGCTCACATTATACTGATACCACTGAGGTTGCATATACAAGCAGAGTCCTTCATCCACAGTCCTCACTTTTGTTTTGAATCTAGCTTTGATAGATGGTTCAGATGGGGCACGGTTTTCATGCACTTGCTTTTTGAGAGAGAATGATGATCATTTCAACTCTTTGTTTAAGCTAATCACATGATGCTTCCTGTGGTTGTGGTCTGCAGAACTTTACAAACAGCTCAACATCATCTTGTGAGTTTTTACTTCTGCATATGTGTGGATGCAGGTTCAGTATAGAAATGAGAGTTCACCAGTGTTAAATGGTGATTTAAAGACACTGACCACTCGCAATGCTCACAGGCAGCTGCATACTTCTTCAAATTCATCGTCAGGATTTGGGGAGACAGTGGTATATTATATCTCTCAGTGAATAAACCAGAGATTTAGGCTAATCACTCTGGAGATAAGTGTTCAAATCCCACCATGGTAATTGGTAGAATTCAAATCCAGTAACTAAAATATGGCAATGAAAGCGCATCTTGTTAATGGTGATGAGGAAACAATTATCAATTGTCGTATGAACCCACTTGGTTCACTGTTATGCTTTTGGGAAGGAAATCAGCCTCCTTACCTGGTTTGGCCTACATGTTACTCCAGGCCCAGAACCATGTGGTTGATTCTGACTGTCCTCTGAAATGTCTTATCAAGCCACTCAGCTCAAAGACAAGTATAGATGAACAATATATATGATAGAGTCATACAGCACGGAAACAGGTTATTCCATCCAACTCGTCCGTAAAGACTAGGTTTCCTAAACTGATCTAGTCCCATTTGCCTGTGTTTGGTCCCTATCCCTCTAAACTTTCCTTTTTCATGTATCTGTCTGAATGTCTTTTAAATGTTGTAATTGTATCCATCTCCACCACTTCCTCTGGCACCACCCTGAGTAAAGCGTTTGTCCCTCCGGTCCTATTTAAATCTTTCCCTGCACACCTTAAACTTATACCCTCTAGTTTTTGATTCCCCTGCCCTGGGGTAAAGACCTTGGCTATTCACTTTATCTGTGCCCTATGTGACTTTATAAATCTCTCAACCTTGTATACTCCATGGAGAAAAAACGTTCTGCCTAAGTAGCCTGTCCTTTTCACTCAAACCTTCTAGTCTTGATAGATAGTCTAGATATTTTGTGCACCCTTTCCAGTTAAATAACATCCTTCCTCTACAGGGTTGTCCAGAATTGTATGCAGTACTCCAAATGTGGCCTGACCAATGTCTTGTATAGCTGTAATATGACATCCCAACTCCTGTGCTCAATGTTCTGCCCCATGAGGAAAGCGTGCCAAATGCCTCCTTCACCACCATATCTACCTGTAAAGCTACTTTCAAGGAACTGTGCACTTACACCCCTAGGTCGCTCTGTTTATCAACACTCCCCAGGGCTCCAACATTAACCATGTCAGTCCTGTCCTGGTTTGTCTTTTCAAAATGCAAGACCTGGCTTTTACCTGCATTAAACTCCATCTCCCATTCCTTGGCCCACTGCATCCCATTGTGCTGTTAAGTAACCTTCTTCACTGTTTACTATATCACCAAGTTTGGAGTCGTCTGTAAAATACCAACCATGCCTCCTATTTTGTCATCCAAATAATGTATATAAATGATGAACAACAATGGACCTAGTACCAATTCTTGTGGCACACCATTGGTCACAGGCCTTCGGTCTGAACACCAACTTCTCTACCACCACTCTCTGTCTCCTACCATCAAGCCAATTTTGTATCCAATTGACTAGCTCTCCTTGGATTCCATGTGGTCTAATGTTATTAACCAGTCTACCATGTGGAACCTTTTGAAGATCTTGCTAAAGTCCATTTATCTATCTTCTTTATCACATTTTCAAAAACTTAATCAAATTTGTGAGTCATGTTTTTCCACACACAGTCATGTTGTCTATCCCTAATCAGTTCTTGCCTTTCCAAATGCATATCGATCCTGTCTCTCAGAATCCTCTCCAAGACCTTAGTCAGCATTGACATTAGGCTCACCGGCCTATAGTTCCCTAGTCTTTCCTTACAGCTTTTTTTCAATAATGGCATCACATTAGCCACCCTTAAGTCTTCTGGCACCTCACTCATGGCTATCAATAATGCAAATATTTCTACGAGGGAACCCACAATTTCTTCCCTAGCTTCCAGCAATGTCCTGGGAGACACTTGATCCGGACCTGGGATTCATTTATCTTTATGCATTTTAAGACCCCTAGCACCACCTCTTCTCTAATGTGGACTAATTTTCAAGACATCATTGTTTATTTCCCTGAATTCCCTAACTTCAAAGTCCTTCCTACAGTAAATACTGACGAGAAATATTCATTTAAGATCTCACCCATCTCCTGCGGTTCCACATGTAGATGAGCTCATTGATCTTTAATGGGTCCTATTCTCTCCCTTGTTGCTCTTTTGCCCTTAATATACTTGTGGTATCTCTTTTACACTATCTATCTACCAAAACTATCTCATGTGCATTTTTGTCCTGATTTCCCTCTTGAGTGTACTCCGACAGCTCCTATACTTCTCAAGGCATTCACTTAATCCCAGGTGCCTTTACCTGACATATGCATTCTCCTTTTTCTTGACCAGTGCCTCAATATCTCTGGTCAGCCTACATTCCTACTCCTGCCAGCCCTGCCCTTCTCACTAACACAAACATACTGGCCCTGAACTCTCGTTATCTCGCTTTTGAAAGCATGCCACTTACCAGATGTCCCTTTTTACCAGCAAACAGCCTCCCCCAATCAACATTTGAATGGTCCCGTTAAAACCATCAAAATTGGCCTTGCCCCAATTTAGAACTTTAACTTGTGGACCAGACCTATCCTTTTCCATAACTACATTAAAACTAATAGAATTATGGTCCCTGGTCCCAAAAATGCTCCCTCACTAATGTCTCAGTCACTTGCCCTGCTTTAATTCTGAAGAAGAGGTCAAGTTTTGCCCCTTCTCTAGTAGGGCCATCTACATATTGATTAAGAAAGTTTTCCTGAATAGACTTAACAAATTCCTCCCCATCCGAGCCCTTCATACTATGGTGTTTCCAGTCTATGTTTGGAAAATTAAAATCCCCTACTGCTGCAACAGTCCTATTCTTACAGCTATTTGTGACCTCCCTACGTATTTGCTCCTCAATTTCCTATTGTCTCTTTGAGGGGGAGGGGTGGGGGGCTATAATACAATCCTATCAGTGATCAACCCCTTATTATTTTTCAGTTCCACCCATACAGCTTCCCTCATGACAGTCCCTCAGGAATATCTTCTCTAAATACTGCTGTGATGTTTTCCCTCGTCAAAAATGCCACTTCACCTCCTCGCTTGCCTCCCCTTCTATCCTTCCTATTGCATCTGTACCCCAGAACATTGAACTACAAGCCCTGTCCCTCCCCCAGCCATGTTTCTGTTATAGCTATAATATCCTAGTTCCATATTCCCATTCCGTGGCCTGAGTTCACCTACCTTACCAGTCAGGCCTCTTGCATTGAAGTAAATGCTGTTTCATTCATCAGTCTTCCCTTGTTCCCAGCCATGCTCTTGCCTGCCTAGTCTATTTAACTTGCTTTCTTTAACATCTGTGCTCACCTCACCTTTTCTTCTGTCTCACTTCTGTTTAGGGTTCAAAACCCAGTGAAGAATAAAGGAAGGATGCTGTTAGCAAGATTGGCATTTATTGCCCATTTCTAGTTATAGTAGGCCTTGTGATTGAACCACTGCATGGTGAGGGCACCAATAATAGACTGAGGGAACAAAATGACATTTGTCTCTTGCTTCCAGGCTGTAGGCTGACAATTCACTGCAGTGTTAAAGATAAACCATGTTAGCATGAGAATGGAGTCATCCATAACTGTGACAGACTGGGTAAAGCCAGCATCTACCTTGCCTGAATTAATGAACCAGTTGGGCATTCATATCCATCTAACAACTTTATAGTTATTATTTTCTGATATTTTTCTGACTTATAATATCATGGATTTTAAACTGAATTCAAACCGACAAATTCTTGTGACGAAATTTAAACTCCCATTCTCTGATTTTCTAGCCAACTGATCTAGCTAGTACACCATCGCCTTGATGATATGTTCATGCATGCAAGAGAAAATGTGTAACCGCATGAGCATCCTCTGCACGTGTGCAGAAGAGTTTTTGTTTTCTGTTTATGCTGGGCAATAAATACAAACCAATAAAGTTTGACAACCAAAATAATCTTTCATTTCCACACCCTCAAACCTATGTTCGTATTCATTTCAAGAGGGTTGGTAAGGATTCCCATATTATCACTGGAGATGGGACCCTGTCAATTATGTTTTGGATTTGACATGAGAACTAGAAAAGACATGTTGGTAATTTTGTCAGCACACACTGATATAGGATCTTGCCCTAAATATTGCCTTGTCTTCATTATTTGTGTAAAAGGGTACCCTGATTGCCAACTATCTACGTAAAGCATCAACCGGACATGTTTTTCAGCTTCCTTCCTGCGGCCCATGCTCTAGCTGAACTCTGTGGTTCATTGCTATTTTACTATATTTTGTGTTATTTGCTACCTACACAATATTGTAATATATATGCAGAATTAGAAGCCTCCAAAGCATTATAATAGTGGCACCATTGGCTTGAAATCCCATAGACGGGTAATGGACTAGGTTTTACTTGCTATTTGGAGTTAGGTGGGAAGCAGATAAAATGACGTTCAAATGGGTTGGGGGGTAGCAGGGGTCCAATGGCTTCCTCCTCCAATGACATTTTACCAGTGGTGAGATCCTCAGGTATGTCGCTGCCCAATGGAGAGGCAACAGAAGTAACTAATTGCATTACTAAGAACCACCTTGCCACCATCACCCTGCTGCCTTTAGAATTGTATCAGTGTCAAGAAGGGCTGCCCCTGTATCGAGCAGTCTTCCTAAAAGTTCCTGAGATGGAGGGTAGCAGATGGATGAATAATAGCCCTCAAAACTCATAGTCTGCGTGATATCCTGGACTGCTTTGGTGACCTAAGAAAATGGGAAATACATTTTCTCAGGCATTGTTTCCTTCTTGGCTCTGGGTTTTCCTGTTTCTTCACCTGTTCCAGAATATTACATGCCCACAATAGGCCAGAGAAGAGTCTAGTATAATACTGAGGCCAGTATGAGCATGGGGCAGGCTTCGTGGGCTCACTGCTGAAAATGTGTTGCTGGTTAAAGCACAGCAGGTCAGGCAGCATCCAAGGAACAGGAAATTCGACGTTTCGGGCCAGAGCCCTTCATCAGGAATGTTTCCTGATGAAGGGCTCTGGCCCAAAACATCGAATTTCCTGTTCCTTGGATGCTGCCTGACCTGCTGTGATTTAACCAGCAACACATTTTCAGCTCTGATCTCCAGCATCTGCAGACCTCACTTTTTACTTCGTGGGCTCACTGGTCACTTCCTACCCATCCACTTAGTGTCTGTCAATCAGTAATGTGAGGAAGACAACTGAAAACAAAGATTCTAGAGACCATTTAGACAAGTAATAACATCAACACAATAAGAAATGAAATCACTTAAAAATAAATGCACACTTTTATTTGTGCAGTTTCAATCACTAATTTTTCTTGCTTCTCTTGCTGTACCTTTGTGAGGTTTATGAAGTAGTACATTAACGCTATGAATGGTATACTTAATGAATTTTACCAAATTAGTTTTGTCTAGTACAGTTCGTGTGAGTGAGAGGTTAATGTATAACTTACTTACCAAGCTGGTGAATTGTTGGTATGTAGAAAGGAAACTGAAATGGTTTCTGATCAGTAGGGGAGGAATGCTCTGTCCTTGAAATAAAGAACTGAAACGCAATAATGGGAAATGTAAATAAGATACTTTACTTCTAATTTTGATTTTAAGGAAAGGGAACTGTTTGTTTGAAGCAATTTGGATAAATTCTCGACTGCTCTGACAAGCTTAGTTTTCAGATCAGACTAGATTGCACTGGCTGATTCAAGTGTTACTGACTCTCTGACTAAAATTTAAGTGAGGTGCCTCCTAGATTGTGAACATTTATCACCATCTGTAAGTGAATGGATCCAGTTCCGATACAAAGAACCATCAGATGGCACTTGCTCCTTAGTGATTACAAGTAGTAAGATTCACAGTATCATCCCTCTCTGTGACATATGGGCAGCCTTGCTTGCTCTATCACCTTCCACTATTATTAAACTTTATAGAAGAAAAAACATTATTTATAGAACACCTGTTTGGTGTTAATACAATTTACACCATTTCATGTGAGTTTTTGATCTCAGTTGGGAATGTGTCAATTCATCTTTATTTTTGAAGTTGATTTGCCAGCTCATTATCTGATCTGCATCAATACAGAAAAGGAAAAGGAAATAGTGTATTAAAAATAACCAGAAAACAATTCCAGAAAGTTCATACTCCCAGATATCCCTGAAAAAAACTTGTAAATTTGCAAAAAAAATTGATATTCTTCATTCAACTGCAGTTTTAGTGGAGATCATTTGTTGCCCTCCACTTTCCCATTTATAATTAATTGTTTTGATAGGTGACATGAGATTTTTGGGTTTTATGCAAAAGTGAACTGAATCACTTGGGATTGCAAAACAGTAAATCAAATTCCTAAATTGCAATCCAACAAAAAAAAATTAATCTATTTGGTTGTCCCTTGGAGTAGGGACCTTGGTCAGAGACTTTTCGTCAATGCTTTTTATCAGTTGTTTATTGAAATATCAGCTTTTCTCTCACAGCCATTTTTTTCTTAAGGCCATGCGTTAGTTTTGCCAAGTTGTGTGGGTTAACATGGACCATGGAGCTGTCACGCAGTGTTGGTGAAAGACCTAATAAAGCTACAGGCACTTTGAGTTTCAACGGACTATTTTAGCTACAGCAATAAGGGCTCTTGAGGTAGATTTCCTACCTCTAAGCCAGGTGACCTCAGTTTAAGTCTCACCTGCTCCAGAGGTGTGATAACATCTCTGAACAGCTTGATCAGGAAATACTTAACTGTTGCAATGAAAGCAAGTCACCTTCATTTCACCATAACATTCTCTTCCTTCGCTTGCTTTCCTTCCTTTCTCTAGTGAAAGAAATGTCACAATGTACCAGTAACCAAGATGACAGCCCAAATCTGTGAAAATGGGAAGCTCTATTCTTTCAGACAATTTCTGGCTGTAGGGATAAATCTGCTTTAAAGAATTCAAGGCCATCAACTTAATGAGAAGTTGTTTGGCAATTTTTTTTATCTAACCGGGGAGGGCAAGAGTTGGGAAAACAGTGTAATGATTGTTACATGTTTGTAAGCATTTTTATTCGCCAAATATATTTGTGCTCCTTCAGAGCCCATCAGAGCCATCTTGTGAAACATGATACCAATTATTTAAAGAGGGTCATCTAATTAATAGTCATTGATTAATAGCCATGCTTTGAGGAGATTTGCGTGTGGTTTCCAAAATAGCCTGAACGAGTAGCATGATTCGTCATGTTATAGCTTGATAAATGAAAATGAGGTGCACTTTGTCAAATGCAGAGTTGTTGTTCAAATGAAGTCATCAAGAAAGGTGAGTGCAAAGTGCTGAAAGATGAACTTTAATCTCCATGGCAGTGATATTGCAGATTGGTTTGGCTTATTCCGTTCTATAACCCCTTCCTTGCCTGGTGCCACTGCACACCCTGGTTGAGACAACTGAAAAATGTACTAATTTTGAAATTTACTGTTCATTTTTAATAATACATTTTACAATTTCTTCTTAGATCCTGAGGAGAAAGTCAATTCCAATTCAAATGAAAGAGCGTTCAAGGAGCGCATATTTTCTAGAAAACGCCAAGGAGCAATGCGGCGAAAGATTCACCAGGTCAACAATCATAAGTTCATGGCCACGTACCTGCGCCAGCCCACATACTGCTCCCACTGCAAAGAATTCATTTGGTAGGGAACTCCTGTATTAAGTTACTGGTGTTAAATATTGTACTATCTGTTTAAATGATATATAGCATAAAAAAGAAGCACTTGCCAAGCCATTTATATCTGTGACATTTTTAACACAGGAAAATGAAGATCTGCCTTTCAGTGACCTTATAAGGGTACTCATTCACTCACTACCTCATGTACTTGGGCAAATAAATATCCCTGATGTTGAAGTTTATTTGCTGCTACATTATCCTGTGTTGTAATATAGCTTATCTTTTGTAAACATTTTGAAAGGCAAAATAGTCAAGCATGATGTCATTTGAAATTAAAAGGCAGATTTCTATAGGGCTTTGGTAACTATGACCTAGGGCAGTACTTACCAACTACTTTCCAATTCAATTCACATTAACATTTAAAAGTCAATGAGACCTCAGATGCCAAAAAAAAAAGCAAAACAGCAATAGAGCAATCTAGCAATCTAGGATCATTCACTACGTAAGTTGATACTTATAAGGCTTATTAGGTTGTTATATTTTAGGACTCTTCAGTTAAAATAATAAGAAGGGGGATGTGTCTGAAGTCTGTCTGACAATGCACCTGAATGATATGATTGTTACGGATTAAAAGGGTTTCAGACAGGTTTACTAGGAAATAGGCACAATAGCAACAGCCTAGAGTTTGCTCAGTTGGCTGGAAATCTGTTTTATAATGCAGAGTAACAATAATGGGTTCAATGACTCAGGTGACCATGAAGAACTCTCTTTCTCAACCTCTCTCCTTGCCTGAGTTGTGGTTACTGTCCGAATAAGCCACCACCAGTTATCTCTCTCTAATGAGAGAGCAGTCTTATAGTCTGATAGGACTATGGTGAGTTCACCTCTTACATTAGACTGTGAGCTCCCAAGGGAACAATGTTGAGAACATCAGGTTCTAAGTAGTTATATTTTAAACAATTAATTTAATTCCATGCTTGAAAACTGGAATCTCAAAGATGCCTGGTTGGTATCTTTATCCAAATACAAGGCCCATGTGATTCATGGTGCCATAGTGATGTGTTTTTAGTTGGGAAGTTCAGAGGAAACCATTATGATATTTTCTTCCAAAACATCACTGTCACAGTTGAAAAGGCTTATCAGGTTTGGAGGGAGAGACAGAGAAAGCAGTTGTAGGCTGAAAGTCTCTATAATTCTCTGCAGCAGAAATTGGCAGAAGCTGGCACTCAGATTGGGATGAATAAATTGTGGGGAGCTGAAGTGAGAGTGAAATATTTACCTGGCTACAGCTAGGAGAAGTCTTCAGTAAAATTTCCACATTGAAAGACTGTTTTAGAATTAAAATCTGTCAAAAGAAAATTTCTGAAGTAAGCTTTTGGCACTCAGATTCATTTCAGACTGATTTTGGGAGAACTGAATGTCAGTCTAAAGAACAATGTAACATATCCTTGATTGTAGGCTTTCCTGATTTTGTTAGAAATAAGAATGGAATATTCCATTCTGTCCTTTGAAAAATAAGTTGTTGACAAAACTAGTGTTCAATTGGTAGGGCTGTTGTTTGTTACAGTAAATGTCTTAAAATTGACAGTTATTGACAGTAAATTAAAATATGTTATTCAAATGTTATTAGTATCCGAACAATCATAACAAATGATTAAGCTTCATGTATGAAATTTCTTGTAACTATGGCAACATGTAATGAAAATTCCAGTCCCTCAGTGAATGAGCTGTCATTCGACACTAAATCTATGTCCACAAACTCGCTGTGACAAATCTCTGACATACTTATAACAGTGATATCCCAGCATGCCTTGTTGGAGCCACCATAGCCATTCAAAGTGTGCGATATCAAGGGAGTTCATCTTGTGATCGGTTACTTCTCACCTCGCAAACAATACGAGACACTGGAAGATTAACATAATTTTAATTATTATGAGCCATTTTGCTGTTTCTGTGACTGTATTTGGGATCGAGACCACCAATTTAGAAACCAGTGGCTGTGGGGTTGTTTGGGGAAAAGCCCTTCACTGAGGAGATCAGCAAGTCAACATATTGTCAAAGTAATGTTGCAGCAGTTAAGAGAATGCAGCCTGCGGGAGATATTCTATCATAAAGTGGGTGATCAATAAGCGAGCAGGATGCGAGGAAGATGGTTGATACCAGAGCATTACTGAGAAGGCTAGCATTTATTCTTCCTCTGTAAATGCCCTTGAGGATAAGACATTGTGAGCTGCCACCTTGAATGTGTTTCAGAAACCATCAGATGCTGTAACGGAGAATGATAAAATGTTGAGATAAAATGCATCGGTGGATGCCTTCATCCCAATCTATCTGGTGACTTTCATGTTCTTTTATCCACAGGGGAATATTTGGAAAGCAGGGATACCAGTGTCAAGGTAATCATTTATTTTAATTTAATGAGCCTGAGGAGGCTTTATCCAGTGAAGAATGCACCTTAATCTGTATTCATGCAAAAACACAATTTTTCAGTCATGTTCCTCATCCTAAATACGATGTCAGCTAAAAACAAAAATCTTTATTTTATCTGACCAGTGGCAGATTGACTTAGAAAACTGGGTTTGTGCTCATTTTCACTCTGACTTGAAGTTCCTGAAATGGGGACAGCATGGTATTCATGAAATAAGTGAGCCAGTAAATAACTCTGATCAGTGTTAACCCATCTGAGAATGGCATGTAACTTATTGTGTTCCAGACAATTTAGGAATTTATGATTAGTAAACAGAGAAAAGTTTATTGTTTAAAATAAAGTCCCTTTCTCATCTGTTAAATTCCAGAAGGGTTTGTTGTATAGCACACACTTCGTCTTGTGTATGAAGAACTGTCAGTGTCCATAGATTCACGCTTTCTTTCAAGGAATAAGCCTCACCGGGCCGTCTAGGCACATCTGTTCAGTGGTTCATGTTTGAAAAGTGATTCTTTAATAATATTGTCTGTGTTACAACATTGAGGCCTTCATTGAGCTGAATAAAATATAATATTTTGAAAAATTGTGCTTTCATGTAAAGAATTGGATCTGTTTGTGATAGGCACAGTCTGCAGTTTAAATGGCTGTTAATTGATAGCATTAATCTTCCCTCCTGTTTATCTCACAGTGTGTACGTGTGTGGTTCACAAACGCTGTCACCAGTTAATTGTCACAGCATGCCCGAGAATAAAGAAGGACAAAAAAGAGGAGGTACAGTCAGCACAAAATTTCTGTTTGTTTAATGATAGTTTGGTCTGGTGTAATCGTCTATATGGTTTTGGATGTGTGAGATTTCCAATTGTGTTTTAGCAGCACTTGCAACATATATCTGTATAGTAGGAAGGTAAAGGTCTGTCACATGGTGATTCATCACAGGTTTGGAATTCTGTGGTGAGTAACTCATCTCCAGTCTCCCCAAAACCTGTCTACCCACCTGCAAGGCACAAGTCAGGCGTTTGAAGAAATACCATTGCTTGCCTTGATGGGTATAGCTCCCACAAAACTCAAACCCAGAACAACAAAGCAGCCTGCTTGATTAGCAAACCATCTAACACCTTTGATATTCACTCATTGCACCACTGACACTCAGTAGCAGCAGTTTGTACCATCTCCAAGAAATGTTGCAAAAATTAACCAAGGTTCCTTGGACAGTGTCCTCCAAATCAATGTCCACTATCATTCTAGAATGACATAGGCAGCAATCGTTTGGGAATACCACTACCTGCAAGTTTTCCTCCAAGTCACCCACCATCTTGACTTGGAATTGTTTTGCTGTTTCTTCACTATCACACTGTCAGCATCCTGGAACTACCTCCTGACAGCACTGCAGGTGTTACTAAACCCAAAAGATTGTAGTGGTTCAGGAAGGCAGGTCCCTACCTCCAAGGCAATTAGGAACTGAAGTCTCATATTCAGATGAACCCAACTATTTTGTCAAAAAGTTAATTCAGAAATTGAAAACAGCAGCCATTCGCTTCTATGGGAGATAACTTCTGAAATGTGGGGTGACAGGGGATGTGACTCTCTGCCTGGCTAGGGCATTAATCTCCCAGCCCTGAAAGGCTGCCATCTGAGAACTCAACTCTCCCACTCCCATCACCTCTGAGAAGCTGGGAACCAGCTGCAAAATCCCAATTTGCTTCCATTGATACATTGATAAGCTTTCATAAGTCCTTGGTGGCATGGTGGCATGGTGGCTCAGTGGTTAGCACTGCTGCATCACAGTGCCAGGGATGCAGGTTCATTTCCAGCTTTGGGTGAGTGTGTGTGTGTGTCAAGTTTGCACGTTCTCCCTATATCTGCCTGGGTTTCCTGTGGGTGCTCCAATTTCCCCCCACAGTCAGAACATGTGCAGGAAAGGTGAATTGGCCATGCAAAGTTGCTCATAGTGTTCAGGGGTGTGTAGGTTAGGTGCATTAGTCAGGAAAAATGTACAGTAATAGGGTAGGGGAATGGGTTTGGGTGGGATACTCTTTGGATGGTTGGTGTGGACTTGTTGGGCCAAATGGTTTGTTTGCACCCTGGAGGAATTCTGTGATTTTTCTATGATTGTGTCTAATGAGTGTGATTGGCTGCCTGCCAACATCGCAATGTATGTATGGCCAACAACCCACCCCCCCCTCCCCAGACACCCTACCATACCTCCCTGTTGTCCGTCTACTCCCCTATCCTACCTCCATTGCCCAGGAGCATAATCCAGTCAGAAATCGGCGTACCCAGCTAATGGGGTCTGAGCAATCCAGCCCACACTTTTGCCTGGGGTGGGTAAGTTCAAA
This sequence comes from Hemiscyllium ocellatum, assembly GCF_020745735.1. Lineage (NCBI taxonomy): Eukaryota > Metazoa > Chordata > Chondrichthyes > Orectolobiformes > Hemiscylliidae > Hemiscyllium > Hemiscyllium ocellatum. Next base: position 88,070,980 of record NC_083408.1, read on the forward strand.
GTAGTGATCATCATTTTAAGTGAGAGGAGAAAGATTTAAAAGGGACCTGAGGGGCAATGTTTACACAGAGAGGGTGGTTTGTACGTGGAATGAACTGCCTGAGGAAGTGGTAGATGCAGGTACAGCTAGAATGTTTAAAAAAGATGAATAGGAAAGGTTTAGAGGGATTTGGGCCAAACACAGGTAAGTGGGACTAGTTTAGTTTGGGAAAACTGGTCAGCATAGAACCATTGTTCCGTGCTGTTCAACTGTTTGCCTGGTCTGTTCCAGTCTGTGTGAATATGGACCAGTAGCCCCTCCCAGCTGTTTCCGTCACAGATTAGCAGCCCACACCAAACTTATCCTCTGGGAGTGGGAAGGAGAAGCAGAATTGCTCCCAATCAGAAATTATCTGCAAACAAAATAAGTTTCTGTCCCGAAGTCCCGATATTTTTCTGATCGTTTTTCAAATCCACGTCTCTTTTTTTGCTTCATACTCACTTTCAGCCAAATAATGTGCCAGTGCCCTCTGGTGGCATGAGACAGGAATAGTATTACAGAGGAACCTTGAGTATCCGAAGGACACAGGCGGGCAGCATTTCGTTTGGTTAATTGAATTCCAGATAATCGAATGCTGGATAACATAGTAAAGTTGAGATTGGGACTTTGCAATCTTGCCCGATAATCTGATATTTGGATAATCGAATGCTGGATAATCAAGGTTCCTCTGTATTTTAATACACCATTCAATTTTCTTAAGAGTCACACAGTCACAGATGTACAGCATGGAAACTGACCCTTTGGTCCAACTTATTGCAATCAGATATCCTAACCTAATCTACTTCCATTTGCCAGCATTTGGCCCTTATCCCTCTAAACCCTTCCTTTTCATATAACCATCCAGATGCCTTTTTAAATGTTGTAATGGTACCAGCCTCCACCATCTTCTCGAGCAGCTCATTCCTTACACACACCACCCTCTGTGTGGAAAGGTTTCCCCATAGGTACCTTTTAAATCATTCCCCATTCACTTTAAACTTATGACTTCTAGTTTTGGATTACCCTCCCCTGGGGAAAAGACCTTGACTATTTACCTATCCATGACCCTCATGATTTTATAAACCTCTATAAGGTCACCCCTGAGCCTTCGATACTCCAGGGAAAACGGCCCCAGCCTATTCAGCATCTCCCGATAGCTCAAATCCTCCAACCCTGGCAACATCCTTGTAGATCTTTTCTGAACCATTTCAAATTTCACAACATCCTTCCTCTTGCAGGATGACCAGAATTTAATGCAGTATTCCAATAGTGGCCTAACCAATGTCCTGTACAGCAGTAATATGACATCCCAATATCTATATAAATAAAAGCAAACATACCTTCTTCACTACCCTGTCTACCTGCTACTCCACCTTCAAGGGACTATGAAACTGCACCCCAAGGCCTCTTTGTTCAGTAACACTCCTCAGGCTCCTTTTTGCTTCATGATCACTTTTTCAGCCAAATAATGTGCCAGTGCCCCCTGCTGGAATGAGATTACCATTAAGTGAATCAGTCCTATCCTGATTTGCCTTACGAAAATGCAGCACGTCTCATTTATCTAAGATAAATTCCATCTGCCATTCTTTGGCCCATTTGTCCACCTGACCAAGGTCCCATTGTACTCTGAGGTAACCTCCTTGTGTTCATTACTCATCTCCTATATTAAAACAAGGTCCTCATGCCTTGTGACCAGAATGTTTGACAGTCACTGGAGATGAAAATTCATGCATACTGGAGTGATCGCAATGAGGTCAGCCAGGTGGACTTCATAGAATATGAGTTCCCTGATTGGACCAGATTACAACCCCAATTAGGAGGCCTGGCTGACAGATATAAACTGAAGGGTCAGAGGTTCTGTTCACTTAGAGAACTGGCTTTGAGGGAGCTGGACCAGTGTCAAGGAGCCTGCATATATAAATAAAGGGTGACTTGGTGACGGGATACCGGCCTCTGTGGAGTTACTTCCGTGGCGATCAGAGTAAAGCATGCTCCTAAAGAAATTTGCGTGCCACAGTTGTCTTTGAGTTCAGGTAGTTTCTGGCATCATGCTGTTATTTGGAAAGCTTCATGCTTCAATCTTGCCATCGAAGACTGGGCCCAGTATGTGAAATGAATGCATTTTTTTGGGGGGCAGATGAAAAATAAAGAGTAACAGCATGTGGACCCGCAGCTTTTTCAGTTATTAGGAGCCTAACTTTACTGGAGGCACCAGATATAAAAACATTCCAAGGGTTCATGGATTTAGTTCAGGAATATTATGACCCTGAGCCTCCTGTAATTCTGAGAAGCTATGGATTTTACTCGGCAAATTCGAAACCAGGAGAATCCATATTAGGATTTTAACTGGGTCAAGATGACTAAGAGAGGCTTGTTACTTTGGTTTAACCCTTAATGAGATGCTGAGACACTGTTTGGTATGTGGGATGAATGATGTAACCATGCAAAAGCGCCGATTAGCTGAATTCCAACTGGACTTCAAACCGACGTTACAACTGGCTTTATCATTGCACAAGTAGAGCACAATAGTTGCAGGATATTCCAATGGAAGGGGACATCTTCACCAGTCCGACTGAGCCATTTGTGTGAAGGCAATTGCATAGCCTCAGTCGGGACATATCCTGAATAGAGGGACTCAAGGTCAGCCCATAGCAAATCCCCAATACAAACGGAGTCTTGACCAAACAGTTAAAATTTTCTTCAGGATCCGGTCTGAAGAAATTTTAGTTGCTGTCGGTATGCGAACTCGATAGTAAACGAGTCCCTTTAGACTTAAATTGAGTAATGGAACTCATAAGCTGGTACCAGGAGATTGCACATTCTGGAAATTACACCTACACCTGGTTTGGAGCAGTTAAATCAGAACCAATCAAAATAAACATTTGGTTAAATGGTCATCTGGTTCTAATGGAGATTGATACTGACATGGCCATGTCAGTGATCACAGAACCAGTCTACAACAACATTCACTCTACACTCCAATCCTTAAGTCTGTGAATACATCAGGTAGACTGAGAACCTATACCAGGGAACCTTGACAGATTAAGAGTACAACTTTGGTTCTGAGAAGCAGCTGGTTCAGTTACTGCTGATTGTAGTAAAAGGCTCGAGCACAAGCCCCAATTCTCTTTGGACATCCATGCATTTAACTTCATATCATTAGATAAATTATCTGATCTGTTCTTTTTTGGTCTAAAATTGATAACTTCACATTATTTATATTGAACTCCATCTACCTCCAGTTTTGCCCATTCACTTAGTCTATCAATATCTCCTTGTAGTTTTATGTTATTGTCTACACTCTACAATGCCACCTAACTTGTGTCTTCAGCCAATTTGGATATATGACTTTCTATGCCATTATCAAAGTTGTTAATAACTAATGTGAGTAATTGAGACCCTGATGAAAGATCCTAATGGGAAACCACATCCTGCCAATTTGAGTACCTACCTGTTATCCCTATTTTCTGCCATCTGCCACACAACCAATTCCCCAGCTATGCCAGTAATATGTCCTCAATTCCATAGGTTATCTTAATTAACAGTCTGTTATGTGGGACTTTATCAAATGCCTTCTGTAAGTTCATATAAATATCTATAGACATTCCCCTGTCCACTAACTTAGTCACCTCTTCAAAAACTTCTATCAGGTTTGTCATGAATCCATGTTGGTTGTCCCTAATTCACTGAAAATTTTCAAGGTGTTCAGTTACCCCATCCGTAATTATAGACTCCAACAATGGCCCTACCTCTTTAGAGGGATGTGTGTAATGCTGCTGTTTATGCACTTTCACAGCAACTATTGGGTGAAACATCTTTTGGAATGTTCAACATAGACAGGCCACTATAGGCGCAGTTTCAGATCAGTTGCCTGTAACACAACCCATCATGATTGTTTAGTCATTCCAGCTAGGAAGTAGAACATTCTATCCAAATGAAGAGAAGAGAACATCTCCAACAGGGAGAAAAAAATTATGAAAAGTGATATTGAAAATAAAATCAAACCTTAGAAAGTGGCTCCAAAAGGCAAGTCTATCTTCATGTTTATTTGTGTCTACAGCTGTCTTAAACAATTGACCGTTATATTTCATAGGTATGTGAACAAAGATTTAGCATCAATGTACGTCATCAATTCAACATTCATAACTACAAGGTGCCAACGTTCTGTGATCATTGTGGCTCCCTTCTGTATGGGCTGATGAGGCAAGGAAAACAGTGTAAAGGTAATCCTGTTCGTAAGGCTCTCTTACATTACTTAGAGTCATAGAGATGTATAGCACGGAAACAGAATCTTTGGTCCAACTAGTCCATATCGATCAGTTATCCTAACCTAATCTAGTCTCATTTGCCAGCACTTGGCCCATTTCCTTCGAAATCCTTTCACTTCATATGCCCATCCAGATGTCTTTTAAATGTTGTAATTGTACCAGCCTCCACCACTTCCCTCTGGAAGCTCATTCCCTAGACAAAGCAAATGAGAAAAGTCGAGTTTGTATATTTATAGAGAACAACAGATAATGTGAAATAGCAAGCACTGATCTTTAACAATGCAGAAAGGATTTTCAGAAGTGTAGAAAACAGATTTAATTCCCTTGACAACTTGCCAATTCTCTTGATGTACCAATGAGTTTATCCAAATTTACATGCATTAATTTATAGTTGGAACGATCACAAAGGGCATTTCCCCTCCAGGGCACTTAACCTGTCCCAGAAGTGGCCTTTGAACTACCCAGAAGAGAATAGCAACTGTCCAAAAGAGCTCCCTACATCTCCATGAACTCGAGCAGCTTTAGATCTTCTCCTGAAAAGTGTAAAGTCCATGTGTCATGCTTTTGACATCCCAGTTCTGGAGATTAGGTCTATTTGAAGGCACTGATATTTTTTTCATGCTTAGCTGTCTCCATGGCAACTGAGGTGCAAAGAACAAATTGTTCCCAATCCCCACTATCTCCCAATTTTAGTTGGATGATTATATTGAGAATGTGGTCCTGAAGCATTTATTTCACTTGCATTAAATTATTTCCTCAATGTTGTTGGCAGGTGATGCTTCTGAAATGCATTACTGTTTGTAAACTCAATTAGTAATTCTGTTCGAGTCAACTTAGCTCAGTCAGGTAGAACTCATCTGAGTTAAAATGTAACCAAGGTAATTTTAATAAGAAATAATCTGCTAACAGCCATTTGGCACTGCACCAAAATCAAAATGAACTCTATTGATCTGGGTAAAAACAATGACTGCAGATGCTGGAAACCAGACTCTGGATCAGTGGTGCTGGAAGAGCACAGCAGTTCAGGCAGCATCCAATCTATTGATCTGTATTGCCCTTTTAAAGCTGAATTAAGATCCTTTCTCTGTGTTTAAGCAGATTTTAAAAGATCATAGAATTTTTTTTGAAAAGGGCAACATGAGAAAACCTTCCTACATCCAAAGCTACATTTCATTACTGTGTGTTAGATGTTGCTGGCAGACTACATAAGAATTCTATTGGTCAACTTGCTGCCATTGGAATGGTAACTGGAATGACAAGAAGGTTACAATCAGGAGTGAATACAGTATGTTGAAGTCTACCAGCTGTATACATCTTGAACTCTGAGTTGTTCTAAAAAACACAACTGAAAGATAAATTCTATCCAGGACTTAATTACAGGATTATGGTAAAGAAATAGAGTGTCTGTCAAATGGCCTCTCTAATACAGACAATCAGCACAGTGTTGTCCCTTTTAATCAGAGCAGTTTAATAGATGTCCTGTCAGTGAAGGAATCCTGAGATCATACAGACTCCTTTATCAAGAGAGTCAGTGGCCTGCTGATGATTATGTGAACAGAGTCAGAGTGACTGAGAGAGCTTGTGTTATTTCCTGGATACCTATTAAGAGCTGGTCAATGTGAAGGTGTTACATAATACGCTGGACACGTAGAATTCCACAGGGAAGTTGTTTTCCCTTTGGCTGTTTTAAAAACTGATATTCCTGACTAGGATTTATTCTCCATGAAACACTTATATAAAATAATGTCTCTCCTTTTGACAGTTTGCAAAATGAACATTCACATTCGCTGCGAGAACAACGTTGCTCCAAGCTGTGGAGTAAACTCTGCGGAACTCGCTAGGAAGCTGGCAGAGATGGGACTCAGTGCAGGAGGCATCTCCACTTTAAAGAGGAGGCAGACGGTAAGGACGCTGCTGCTGAGCTGCCTCACTGCTATTTCTAACATTGAATTGTTGGAGGTTTGCACTTGTAATCAATGGACAATGATGCTATCGGTGATGCAATCCTTGCCTTGGCTGTCCTGTTTTCTACATTACACCCTCAAAAGGTTATTCTTTGGCTCAAGTGCTTTGGCATGCTGAGATTGGAAAATGTGCTATGGACGTATAAGCCACTGTTTATTCCAACTGCAGACATCCATTGGGAACCATGCCTGGCAATAATGTACATTAGAATTTCAGGTGGATGATTGCCAACTATTTCAATTAGACTTCCCAAAAATTCTAATTAATTAGACTTCACCAAAAATTCAAACTGTCAAACATTTGTTGTGTACAAATTCATGTGATTCTGGAAACAAAGCACATCTATCTTTTACGCAGATGGACTCCATAGGCTCAGGGGGTGATTAAGTGAATGATTAAATTTGACATTCCAGAATATCCCACATTCGATCCCTGCTCTGTGCTGAAGAGACCAATCTCTATTGGTGCACCAATCAGATCAGTCCATTTGCTGTTAAGTTAATTGACCTTCACTGAGGCATCAGGCAGCCTTTTACAGCTGACATTACAGATGCTGGGTTAGAGAGAGAGGCCCTGGCCTGGGCTTCTCTTCCAGGACATTTTCCTGAACTCACTGGTAGCTGATAAGGACAGGATTGGATTCTGTTGTGATATTTCAAATGTGCGCATGAGTAAGCACCAGACAGAAAGATAGGTTAGCAAAGACAGTCAAACAGGAATTTAAAGTGTATTGAAAGTGATTGGTCAGAAAAGAAAATGACTCAGTGTTACAGTGGTTAATCCAGACTGACTGTGTGTCTGTGTAAGTGTCCATCTATATGTGTGTGTGCGTGCGCGTGTGCGTGTGCGTGTGCCTGCATCTGCATGCAGATGGAATGGAGTTTTTGTTATTACTGAGGAGTATCACAAGTGTAGTTACATTCTCCTTGTGTAGGTGCAAGTACTGTGCTGTATTGTATGTTGAAATTGGGGGAATGGAATGAAGAGAGAAGAAATTGATGGGAAGAGTAAAATCCCATTAGAAATCTGGCATGTTTAAACCCTTGAATTCAGGTGGTATCACTGTAGGGCTTGACAGAGGTGCGAATGTATAAAACCAGTAACAAAGTTGCAGCCTCAGGGCTTTCTCAATACGACAGAGGGGATTGCAGCAACCTGTACTGCAGCTTCTGGGAATGAAAAAAAGGATCTGATCGTGGAGTGCAGTATTTTAAGGCTTTGGAACTCCTGATTTTCCACATTATTCCCAAATTACTGTGCTGTTGTAAAAAGCTTGACACCAGCAATGCAAGATCCTGTATTTTATGGCGCAGACCTCTTTCACTATATTCCCCGTTGAAAGACATTTGTGTGATGTAGGACACTAAACTTATATCATTGCATGTTTGTTCTCAACAGAAATTCTGACAAAAGAAACGTTGTTAGTGTGGGTATCACATTGCGAGAATCAGGTGATGACTGTGACTTAGTCACAAAGTACAGTTTTAAGCGATACGAAGGAAACAATGGCAAGGTTTTGAAGCAAGAGCAGGGTGTGGGACTAATTAGAAGCTCTTTCAGAGAGCTATTCTGTCACAATAGTGACGGATTAATGGGCTACTTCTTTACCATGTGATTTTCTGAAATAATTGTCAATCCGACTTTATAATCTTGATACTATTCCTGTCCCTTAGAAAACATTCTGTTGCAATCTGTCAGTTTTATAATCCAGGAGCATTAATTAGCTGGTATTAGTTATTCACTCCACTGTGTGTAACAATAACTCTTTGTATCTATCTTTTCTTGAATAAAGAGACAAAGTCGACAAAGCCATGAAGAAAACGAGACCCTGAGTAATGCAGTCGAGAACAGTACTGGCCAGCAAGTACGACGTAAACTGGGCATTGACGATTTCACCTTCCTCAGTGTCCTAGGGAAAGGCAGCTTTGGGAAGGTCAGTGACACTGATAAACCAGAGAAACCATAAGCTATGGGACTGAATCTTGTTCTGGACACAGGAAATCCCAACCTGAGCATTCCTGTGGCACACCAACTGCACGTTCAACACATACATGCCTTTACAAGCTATTTGCAAACTGGGGTCAGATTTACAGTGCAGGTTGTGACCCACATTGGAGTGTGGTTGTTTAGAAGGCCTACCTCAGTTCTCCAATACAACAGCCCGGCTCCCACTGTACATGCATACCCCTCAAAGCACACCTCTTCCCTCCACCGCTGCCACCCTGTCATCCCCATTCCTGCCATACCCCCTCAAATTAGCCATGCCATCTCTATACCCACACGCCTACTGAAATCACCATGCCTTATCTATGTTCTATATATCATCCATAGCCACAGGCCCTGTATGCACTCTGCACCTCCAGAATCCATGCAATGTCAAAGGAAAGTATTTCACATATCTTGGGGAAGGAAAATAAATTTCTCATGACCTTGAAAAAGTCTGTATCATTGAAACTGGGAAGAAATGCTTCCTGCTACATGAAAATATCCTTGTAATATTTGTATTTATTTTAACTTTGATTAACAAAATCTGATTGAAGATTTGTAGCTCGGGTATCCGTTGTTGTGGTTCTGCTCGCCGAGCTGGAAGTTTTTGCTGCAAACGTTTCGTTCCCTGGCTAGGGAACATCATCAGTGCTGTTGGAGCCTCGTGTGAAGCGCTGCTTTGATGTTTCTTCCGGTATTTATAGTGGTTTGTTCTTGCCGCTTCCGGGTGTCAGTTTCAGCTACAGTGATTTGTATGTGGGGTCCAGGTCGATGTGTCTGTTGATGGAGTTTGGGGATGAATGCCATGCTTCTAGGAATTCTCTGGCTGTTCTCTGTCTGGCTTGTCCTATGATAGTGGTGTTTTCCCAGTCAAATTCATGTTGCTGGTTGTCTGAGTGTATGGCTACTAGAGATAGCTGGTCGTGTCGTTTTGTGGCTAACTGATGTTCATGGATGCGGATTGTTAGCTGTCTTCCTGTTTGTCCTATATAGTGTTTTGTGCAGTCCTTGCATGGTATTTTGTAAACTACGTTAGTTTGGCTCATGCTGGGTATTGGGTCCTTTGTTCTAGTGAGTTGTTGTCTGAGCATGGATGTTGGCTTGTGTGCTGTTATGAGTCCCAAGGGTCGCAGTAGTCTGGCTGTCAGTTCTGAGACGCTCCTGACGTATGGTAGAGTGGCTAGTCCTTTTGGTTGTGGCATGTCCTCGTTCCTCGGTCTATCTCTTAGGCATCTGGTGATAAAGTTGCGTGGGTATCCGTTTTTGGCGAATACCTTGTATAGATGTTCCTCTTCCTCTTTTCGCAGTTCTGGTGTACTGCAGTGTGTTGTGGCCCTTTTTGAATAGTGTCCTGATGCAGCTTCGTTTGTGTGTGTTGGGGTGGTTACTTTCATAGTTTAACACACACAGACCAAGTCTTAAACTATGAAAGTAACCACCCCAACACACACAAACGAAGCTGCATCAGGACACTATTCAAAAGGGCCACAACACACTGCAGTACACCAGAACTGCGAAAAGAGGAAGAGGAACATCTATACAAGGTATTCGCCAAAAACGGATACCCACGCAACTTTATCACCAGATGCCTAACAGATAGACCGAGGAACGAGGACATGCCACAACCAAAAGGACTAGCCACTCTACCATACGTCAGGAGCGTCTCAGAACTGACAGCCAGACTACTGCGACCCTTAGGACTCATAACAGCACACAAGCCAACATCCATGCTCAGACAACAACTCACTAGAACAAAGGACCCAATACCCAGCATGAGCCAAACTAACGTAGTTTACAAAATACCATGCAAGGACTGCACAAAACACTATATAGGACAAACAGGAAGACAGCTAACAATCCGCATCCATGAACATCAGTTAGCCACAAAACGACACGACCAGCTATCTCTAGTAGCCATACACTCAGACAACCAGCAACATGAATTTGACTGGGAAAACACCACTATCATAGGACAAGCCAGACAGAGAACAGCCAGAGAATTCCTAGAAGCATGGCATTCATCCCCAAACTCCATCAACAGACACATCGACCTGGACCCCACATACAAATCACTGTAGCTGAAACTGACACCCGGAAGCGGCAAGAACAAACCACTATAAATACCGGAAGAAACATCAAAGCAGCGCTTCACACGAGGCTCCAACAGCACTGATGATGTTCCCTAGCCAGGGAACGAAACGTTTGCAGCAAAAACTTCCAGCTCGGCGAGCAGAACCACAACATTTGATTAACAAACCAGAAATCACATCCAAGTAACAATCTGTTATCACAAACCTTTGTCATTCACTGTTCCACCCAGCTTTGTGTCATATGCAAACATGGAGACATTGCATTTAATTCCCTCATCTAAATCATTAATATGTTATCAAAGCGGGATCCAAGACTGATTCTTGTGGTTCTCGCCTATTCACAGGCTCCACCTGGAAAATGACCCATTTATTCTGACACTTTTTTTGCCAGCCAATTCTCTATCTTTAACTTCGCGTATTAATCACTTCTATGGAAGCTCATGGAAAAGCTTTCTGAAAGTCCAAGTAAACCACATCCATTGGTTTCCTGTCATTGTTTTCCTAGTGTTCTGCTATTAAATTGTTTATAATGCACTCGAGCACTGTCCCTCCTATTAATGTCAGTCCAGCGGTCTGTCATCCGCTGTTTTCTTTCTAACCTTTTTTAAAATGGTAGAGTTATATTAGCTATCCTCCAATCAGTAGGAACGTTTCCAGAGTCTGTACGATGGCCTTAATGCATTCATGATTTGGAGATGCCGATGCTGGACTGAGGTGTACAAAGTTAAAAATCACACAACACCAGGTTATAGTCCAACAGGTTTAATTGGAAGCACTAGCTTTCGGAGCACCGCTCCTTCATCACAATCACCTGATGAAGGAGCGTCGCTCCGAAAGCTAGTGTGCTTCCAATTAAACCTGTTGGACTATAACCTGGTGTTGTGTGATTTTTTTTTTAACTTAATGCATTCATTATTTCTAAGGCCACTTCCTTAAGCGCTCTGACAGGCTCTGGGGATTTATCGGCCTTTAATCCCACCAATTTTTCCGAGACCATTTCTTTCCCAATACTGAGTTCCTTCAGTATTTCTTGCTGTCACTGGATCCGTATTCACCAATATTTTGGGACATTATTTGTGTCCTCCTTATGGAGACAAAACCAAAACTGTGGATTCGATTGCAACAGAAACAAATATCTTCTGGAAATACGCTGCAAGTCTTGCAGCCTCTGTGGAATGAAAACAAAGTTTCAAGTCCAGTGACACTTCTTCACAACTGATGTAGCTTGGGAAAGGTGGCATATAAGTTGAGGTTGGGTGGTGGAGACAGAGACCGAGGAAGAGAGAAAGACACTTAGATGGACAAAGGGCTTGATGGTATTAAGTAAGGGAAGGTGAAAAGTTGAAAATGGGACCCATAAGTAGGGGAAAATGATTTGGCTGTCCTGAAAATAGCCGTGTCATGATAGAGCCTGGGTTGTGGGGCTGGGTAAAAGACAGGGAAGAAAGTGCTAAGATTGTAAAATGATTGAACTTGATACCGAGTCCTGCAGGCTGTAGGGTCCTTAATTAGAAAATGAGGTGGTGTTCTTCCAGCTTGTGCTGAGCTTTACTGGAACACTGCACCAAGCCTGAGACACAGGGAACACAGTGTGTTGAAATGGCAGGCAACAGGAAGCTCAGTGTTTATTTTTGCAAACAGAATGTAGATGTTCCGCAAAGTGGTCACCCAGACTGCGCTTCATCTCCTGGGGGTAGAGGAGACCACATTGTAGCTCTCCTTTTTCTCTTTTTCCATCCTTCCCAAACACTGAATATCCCTGGCTATTCAGTACCCATCCCTGGTCACCTTACAGCCACGTCTCTGTAATCCCAGCTATATCATTCACTTTTATTTCTACTTGTGTGATTTATTCATCCACTTCATTCCAAGTGATCCATACATTAAAAAATAAGGCCTTCAGGCTTGTCTTTTTAACAGGCTTAATCCTGTTCACATTATTTTGCAACATGGCTCTATTGATTCTTGCCCTTGAATTTGCTGCCTATCACTTTTCTTATTTCCCATTCTGTTTTTCGATCTTGCCCTTGTTTCCCTCTCTTCTGTCTGCCTGTACAGAGTCACATCCTGTATCACTCTAGTTTAAATTCTGCCCAACCTCATTAGCGAATACTCCACCAATTCAAATGCCTCATCAGTCTGAAACACTCCCACTCATACCATTTTCTTTTAAACTTGCATCCTAACTTCCTATATTCTGCTTTTACAACTTCATCCCTTGTTTTAACTTTTGTCATTGTTACCAATGTGTACCACAACTAATGGATTTTCACCCTTTCACTCCAGGATGTCTCGTAATTGCTTCATGATGTCCCTTGCCCCTGAGAAACAATATATTATCATGTGATCTTGTTTGCATCCACAGAATCTATCTATTCCCCTTGCCGTCAAATCCCCTATCACTGTACCCTTCCTGTGCTATTCCTCCCTCCTCTCCAGTGCAGCTGAAGCAACCATGGGGCAATGAATTTAGCTGCTGCTGCTTTCCTCTGCAAGGCTATGTCCCCGATCAGTATCTAAAGCAGTAAAATAAATCAAGCAACTGTGGGTGCTGGAGATCTGAAGCAAACAAAACAGAATGTGCTGGAGAAACTCAGTAGGTCTGGCTGCATCTCTGGAGAGAAGGCAGAGTTGAAATTGTTCTGAAGATGGGTTGCTGGACTCAATGTTGACTGTTTTGTTGAGTTTCTTCAGCAAATTCTGTTTTTGTTTGTATCCAAAGTAGTGAATCCATTTTGCAAAAGAATGGTATTCCTACATTGTCTGCACTGCCTAGTGCTCTTATTTTGCCTGGTTGCTATTCCAGTCTGGAAGCTATTGCACGGTGTCTCCAGCTGCTGTTCCAGCTCCAAAACCTGGGCTTCCACAAACCATGGCTGGAGACCCTTCCTACATGCATTCTGGTCCCAGGTACTGACCTGAGCCTGACATTCCACAGCCTTGAGCTCTCCTTCCAAGTCTTGCTCCTTTAAGTTAAACCTGTAGATTGTCCGAGGAGGTCTTCAAAATCTTGAACAGGCTGGATTGGATAGATATGGAGAAATTGTTCCCACTTTTAAAGAATATAGATTTAAAGTGATCTGCAAAAGAAGCAAGGGTGAAGTCAAGAAAGACCTTTTCAGCTCAGTGAGTAGTTAGGGTTTGGAAATGTGGTGGAGACAGGTTCAGTTAAGACATTCACAAGGACATTAGATAACTATTTGCATTTTAATAGATGTGTAGAGTATGGGGATAAAACAGGAGATTGGTATGAGGTAATGATGTGCATGCACTAGTTTATTTAATGAGCTAGTGCATGCACAATGGGCCAAATGGCCTCCTGCACCATAACAATTCTGTGATTCTCTGATTCCTCCCAAAACAGCTAGTGTGGCATGCAAGCTTGCCTTTGCACCCAGACATACATTCAGCCATTGGTATATAATATTATCTCATAGAGTCATGTCAGATGCTGGAACAAAAGAAACCACCACATGTGCTGCTCGCTCTTTGCTTTGCTCAACATATGGTAGTGGAATGACAACAGGCCTGTTGCTAATCTTTTATTATTCATGAACCAATCCATTATTGTGAAGCAATTTATCTATATTCTGCACAGCATTCTGAGAGCAACACAACTATCACAAAAATTAACCTAATTCTGGGAGCATTCTGCCTTAAACAAAATAATCAGCACATGATCTGGAGGCAAGTGCAGGTCCCATGATCTTGCTTTTGTTTGATTGGGTTCAAGTGGTTCCTTTTTGTGAGATGGGGTTACTGGATACAGAGAATATTAGTGTTTTCTTTCATGACTGGAGTCTAGAGCAAATAATTTATTACATGACAGAATTCCATATTCCTTTGAGAAGTCAGTTTGCACACTTTGTTTTAATGTTATGGGTCTACATCCTGAGAATTATCCTTATAAAAGGTTCACAGTCAGGAAATATTTTTGTAATGTTGACTGCAAGATTGAATTCAGTTTTTGGTTGTCCTTATAATTAGGTTTGTAGCTTTTTTGTGTAATTAAATACATAATTCGTTATCATCTTCAAGACAGCAGGAGTCAAGCCAGAGAATTTCTTGACATTTGTTTAGGAAGAGAAGCAGTACCTAATCAGATCAAACATGTTTTAACTTTACAGAAAAAGAAAGGTCCATTTGTTTCTTTGTTTTGTATTTACCCCATAACTTGCTGCCAACCCTCAGGTGATGCTGGCTGAGTTAAAAGGCACTGAAGATGTTTACGCTGTGAAAATATTGAAGAAAGACATGATTCTCCAAGATGATGATGTGGAGTGTACGATGACTGAGAAACGGATCCTGTCACTGGCTAGAAATCACCCGTACCTTACACAGATCTTCTGTTGCTTCCAGACTATGGTAAGCATTGTAGAGATCAATTAGACCAGGTCCTGTTACAATGAGTGTTTCCAGTGCATCATCCACAGTACATTATAATTTCATCCCATTCTGAATCAACCATGAGAGAATGAGATCCTTCTGGAAACCTGGAGATGGTCAAGTTTATGCATTTTTGTCTTGCATGACTGGTGTAGTAAAATGGTAAGCGTGAGAATGAATATTGTAAGTATTTTATAGTATTTTCCAACACAGAAAATGGCCGTTCAGTCCAACTGGTCTGTACTGCACCAGTGCTTATGCCATTCCAGTCCCATCTAATCCCATCATTATATCCTTCTTTCCCTCTCATATCTAGTGCTGTGATCTCCCGTTAAATGCATCAATGCTAGTCACCTCAATAACACAATGTTTTCCATTTGCTAAACGTGATTGAGTAAAGAAATTTCTTCTGAATTCTGAATTTTCAATAATTAGATTGTTTTGATGGTTCCTCATCTCACCTATCAGTGGAAACCTTTACTCTACAGCCATCTTATCAAATACTTTCTTAATCATAAAGACCTCTATCAGACCATCACTCTATTTTCTTGTTTGGAGAGAAAACAGCTCCAGTCTGTTCAACTTTCCTGAGAGGTAAAACTTGTCAGTTCTGTTATCATTTCAGTAAATATTCTATGCACTTTCCCCAGCAGCTCTACAGCTTCCTTTTATAAAAAGGAAACCAGAATTTTTGCTGTTCATCTCATTTTTCTGCATGAGATTCAACTCCTCCAATTTCATCCTCATCAGGCTCCTGACCTTAATTTAACCCAAAGCCATTCACACACTTTATCATCCTGACTAAATCCTGGCCATTTACCAGTCCCATCCTTACTGTGTTTGCTAGCTCCCAAGTATTTGCAATAAACTTAAAACCCTAGCATTCATTTTCAACTACCTCCAAAGCCTTGTCTGATCTCTCCAGCCTCAAGTACTTTATTACACGCATTTCAGACTTTTGTTTTTATTCATTCATGGGATGAGGGTGGCTCTGGCAAGGCCAGTAATTATTGCCCATCCTTAATTGTCCACAGGGCAGATAGGAGTCAACCACATTGCTGTAGAGTGACATGTAGGCCAGACCAGGTAAAGATGGCAGTTTCCTTCCCTAAAGGACATTAGTGGGCCAGATGAGTTATACCCTTGACAGTCATCACTGGCTTCATGATCTTCATTAGACCCTAATTTCCAAATTTTTAATTGAATCCGAATTCCAACATCTGCCATCATGGGGTTTGATCCTGGGTCCCCAGATTATTAGGACTCTAGATTAATAGTCTAATGATAATACGACTAGGCCATTGTGTGTCCTGTGTGCACACAATTCTGTGCACCGTCAAGGGGAGCATGAAAAGCTGGGCAATTCTTGTTATGTTTACTTTGCTGCTCAATAGTCATCCTAACACCACCATGAAAAGGTAATAACATTGTAGATGTCAGTGAAGGATGAAGTAAATCATGGATGGCCTGGTGTTGTGGGGAAAGATGAAGAGAATATTAAGCCTTTATTGTTTGTGTAAAAAAAGTCTGCAGTCTTTTTGTTTTGTTTGACCTATTTCCCATGTTATTGCTTGTGCAGTACATACAGCCTAACAGCAGAGGGATCTAGGAGCATTGTACATTGTACTTGGTAACTGAGTTTGTTAATGTATGAATAGAAGAATCAGAAAATAAGCAGCAGTTAATGTTTTTTAATGAAGAATGGGTTCACTGTTATCATGTGCTATCACGTAGAATAGTGACTTGATTGGTTGATGTGTCTCTGAGTTTACAATCGCCAAGATTTTGTGTCAGGAGAAATTGTGGACAGAATCTAACCAGGCTGTAAGTGATGTGGTCTGTGCACCACTGATGATAGAATTGGATGGACGCCTCGATGCCAAGATAATCTCACTACAATTTCTGGCCCCACCTTTTGCTCAAGTGGCACAATGAGATTCTTGCGAGAGGAGCTGCCTGTTGATGCTCTTCGTTATTTGTTAAATAACTAGTTAACAGTTTAACCCACCATGGGTGGTGATCTTACCAAACTCTCCTTGTAAACTTGCTGTTGGATAAATATGACATAGAGACTGGCTGCTTACTCCAAAGGCCATAGATGTTAGACACTGGGCACCACATCTCAGGGCAACTCCATGAACACCAGCCCCATGCACCCACATCCAAGGACATTGGCATCCAACATTGGCAGCCTCTAATGAACTTGCATGGCACATCTCTGATCCATTTACAGGATGCTTCTGCATGTCAATGATGCATCTCAGGCTGCACTGGCACCTACCATTGTAATGCTGTAGCAAAGGCACTTTACTCTCAAGGACATGTGCCCACATATCAACTGGACCATGCTGCATCTCTGGGCTCTTCATTCGCTGTCATAGGCTTAGAGTGAGTGAGGACTATCTCGATGCTTGCATCATCCCTGCCTTACATTTTACACTTTACTGCCTCAAACAGAGGTATTTGGTTCACATTACTGCTATCCTGCTGTACCGTTTGGCATTGACAAAATCTGGAGACTTGTTGTCAGCAGGTCTCAAACCAGACAAGGGAGATAGCCTTTGCTGAGCACTGGAAGTCAAGGGTCGACTCCATTATCAGTATGTGTCGAGAATGTGATGCTGGAAAAGCACAGCAGGTCAGGCAGCATCTGAGGAGCAGGAGAATCAATATTTTGGGTATAAGCCCTTCATTCCTGATGAAGGGCTTATGCCCAAGAGGTTGATTCTCCTGCCCCTCAGATGCTGCCTGACCTGCAGTACTTTTCCAGCACCACACTCTCAACTCTGATCTCTAGCATCTGCAGTCCTCACTTTCTCCATTTCAGTCTGGGCCTTGCTCAGGACAGTCAGAATCAGGACCTTTTTCTCATAAGGAGTAAGAAGCCAAAGAGAGGAAGTTTACCATAGTCTTGACTCTTTCTGCCCTATTGTGACTGTTTGCTCCTGGTACCAGACACAGGCAGGTACTATCGAAGATAAAACTGGGTGGCACAACTTTACTGTAGGTACAGGTCAAGTGGTTTACTGAGTGAATGAGTAAATAGTGCAGAGGGTGCACAAGGTTAGTGGTGTTGCAGGATGGGTGAGGGTGATTGGGGAAGATGTTACATGCCTTTGAGAGAAAGTTAAGCAATGGCCTTGGTAGCAGGGATAGAATGAGTGTGAGGCATGACGTAGAATGGTCACACTTATGCTGGTAGAGTGGTGAAGCATATCGATCTCCTTCTACAATGTTGGGCAGTGATTGCAGTAACCTGGTTGGTACCTTCAGACCAGATTGACATGTTCTGGTGTTGTGGCCTCCACTGCTAGTCCTGGGGAAAGAGGAAGTCCCTCCTCTGCACACTCCTTCCAGCTGGAGCCTCCGGATCCTGCTGGCAAATCAGGTGCCAGTTTACCCCCCATCAGCCCCGGGGCCAAAGGCAGAATCTGTGCAGCCCCAGATTGATGATGCTTATCCAGGTGCACAGTGGCCTTTTAAATATGGTACCAGTGCAAGGCCATGCTGGTTAACTCCAGGATGCCCAGTGAGTGGCAAACTGCTCAAAGAACCGCATTGGGTAAGATGGGGCAAATATGGAATACGATTCTCACTGCCAGGCCTCAAATAGTGAGTGTGGCAAAATATCGTGAGAAAACCTATTCTGTCTACTAGTGAGAATCATTCCACCAATCATAATGCAATTTACACTAAGCCAAAAACAAGGGTGAGATTCCACATTCTGTTACTTACACACAACATTTTGTGTGGCCTTTTCTGCAGTGATTAGAAATGCAATTTCATACTGCATCCTCAATGAGGGATTTCGGTCTTGTCTGAATCAGACTCAAAGCCCTCCGCTTCTTACTTTCCCGCCGCACCAGCCAGTACCCTTCCACTGACACCCTCCTTCGACTGACTGAACTGGTCCTCACCCTGAATAACTTCTCTTTCCAATCCTCCCACTTCCTCCAAACTAAAGGAATTGCCATGGGCGCCCGCATGGGCCCCAGCTATGCCTGTCTCTTCGTAGGATATGTGGAACAGTCCATCTTCCGCAACTACACTGGTACCACCCCCCACCTTTTCCTCCGCTATATCGATGACTGTATCGGCGCTGCCTCGTGCTCCCACGAGGAGGTTGAACAGTTCATCAACTTTACCAACACCTTCCATCCCGACCTCAAATTCACCTGGACTGTCTCAGACTCCTCCCTCCCCTTCCTAGACCTTTCCATTTCTATCTCGGGCAACCGAATCAACACAGACATCTACTATAAACCGACCGACTCCCACAGCTACCTGGACTACACCTCCTCCCACCCTGCCCCCTGTAAAAACACTATCCCATATTCCCAATTCCTTCGTCTCCACCGCATCTGCTCCCAGGAGGACCAGTTCCAATACCGTACAGCCCAGATGGCCTCCTTCTTCAAGGACCGCAGATTCCCCCCAGACGTGATCGACGATGCCCTCCACCGCATCTCCTCCACTTCCTGCTCCTGCGCCCTTGAGCTCCGCCCCTCCAACTGCCACCAAGACAGAACCCCACTGGTTCTCACCTACCACCCCACCAACCTCTGTATGCAGCGTATCATCCGCCGTCATTTCCGCCACCTCCAAACGGACCCCACCACCATTTCCCTCCCCTCCCCTATCAGCGTTCCGCAAAGACCACTCCCTTCATGACTCCCTCGTCAGGTCCACACCCCCCGCCCACCCAACCTCCACTCCCGGCACCTTCCCCTGCAACCGCAGGAAATGCAAAACTTGCGCCCACACCACCTCCCTTACTTCTCTCCAAAGCCCCAAGGGATCCTTCCATATCCGCTACAAATTCACCTGCACCTCCACACACATCATCTATTGCATCCGCTACACCCGATGTGGCCTCCTCTATATTGGGGAGACAGGCCGCCTACCAGCGGAACGCTTCAGTGAACACCTCTAGGATGCCCGGACCAACCAACCCAACCACCCCGTAGCTCAACACTTTAACACTCCCTCCCACTCCACCGAGGACGTGCAGGTCCTTGGACTCCTCCATCGGCAGAACATAACAACACGACAGTTGGAGGAAGAGCGCCTCATCTTCCGCCTGGGAACCCTCCAACCACAAGGGATGAACTCAGATTACTCCAGTTTCCTCATTTCCCCTCCCCCCCCACCTTGTCTCAGTCGATTCCCTCAAACTCAGCACCGCCCTCCTAACCTGCAATCTTCTTCCTGATCTCTCCGCCCCCACCCCACTCCAGTCTATCACCCTCACCTTGACCTCCTTCAACCTATCACATCTCCATCGCCCCTCCCCCAAGTCCCTCCTCCCTACCTTTTATCTTAGCCTGCCTGGCACACACTCCTCATTCCTGATGAAGGGCTCTGGCCCAAAACGTCGAATTTCCTGTTCCTTTGATGCTGCCTGACCTGCTGTGCTTTAACCAGCAACATATTTGCAGCTCTGATCTCCAGCATCTGCAAACCTCACTTTTTACTTGAATCAGTCAAGGAGTTGTGTATCATGTCAACCAATCAGATTGAAGAATTTGTAATGAGCAGCTCAGAGTTCACATACTGAATTAAATGCTAAATCTAGTTCAGAAGCAAAATAAAGAAAAGAAAGATTAGATTAAAAGTCAAAGATAAAAAAAAAACATTTTTGAAATCTTAAACAATATCAAAGGAGCAGAAAGAGATTCCATACTATATAAGCTCACTTTCAAGACCAGAAAGGTTATTTGCACAGAATTAAGACTTGTTACTCCATTCAAAGTCCACTTCCACATAAGCCTTCACTTTATTTTGGCAAGTTCAATGTGTAATTGATAATTAATTACTCCAATTTCACACACTGCATGTGAAGCAACTGATTATTTCATCTCTGGGTTAGACACCCGCTGGAGGAGCAGGGAAACAGGGAAGCAACTTCCTGACTTCTACAGGTCAAGAAGCAACCTGATTCACTGCTCAATAATTGGGAATGCTGAAGGCTTAGGATTTACAATGAGAAAACTAGTAAGGCTGTTTTGTTTTTCCTTAACGCTGCTGTCTCCAACAACGATGTCCTTGAGCAACCCTGTGACATTTTATTGCTTTGATATTGTTCCTATTTTAATTTTGACTCTGGAATATGTGTCAATGAGCTGTTACCTATCA
Organism: Hemiscyllium ocellatum; assembly: GCF_020745735.1. Lineage (NCBI taxonomy): Eukaryota > Metazoa > Chordata > Chondrichthyes > Orectolobiformes > Hemiscylliidae > Hemiscyllium > Hemiscyllium ocellatum. The sequence goes on from NC_083408.1 coordinate 88,091,828, forward strand.
CTCACCTCGTAAATGCAGTTGCCTTATCCCAGGGGCAGAGTTGAAACCCTGAGTCTCTCACAGACTTAGCCTATCGGATTTGCATTTCGTTGAGCAATTTGCATCTGCAGATTCGAAACTAAGTTGAAATCAATGTATTATTTGTTGCTGAAAAATTAAAATGCATTGAAACTCTTCAGAATAGTTTCTTCACATGACAAATCCCCGTGGGTGAAAACTGCATCATATTGATTCTGACAATGTGCATATTGATCATTCTCTTGATAGAGGAAAGCAGAATGAAAGGAAGAGGCGTTTTCGAACAACTGAAATTGTGATGGTGGTGGTGTATTATAGTTCACTCAGGAAGTCTGCGTTGCTCTGGAAATGTGAACTTTTATGTGCATGTTGTTATGTTCTGGAGTTAATGGTAGTGATATGTGATGAATGGTATCTAATTTAAATATACTAGTTTCATTTTTGGAGTTTTAATTTCAAAAGACATATGTGTTGTTGCTTCTCTGCAGGAATTTCTCTTAAGAAAAGAGAGAGGTCAGTGTGTCTTTACGAAACAGTGAACTAACTGCGTCACTTTTTTTCAGAAAGCAAGTCATAACGGACGCCTGTGGTGTTAATGGAAAGATGTTTGCACTATTGGGTTTATGACAGGTCAAGTCAAATCTCAGGCCATTAGCTTTATTTTCAGTTCAGAGAAATCTAGGATGAGCATTTTTTCTTTTTAAATTCACTTTGGAATTTAAGAAGATGACATCTGTGTTGCGTTTAGCATTGTTTAATTCCTCTCCTAGAGGGAGGAGTCACGGCAGTTTAGGGAACATGTGATCTCATCAGAAGAGATTAATTTATAAAACATGCAAGCCAGGAGAGTTTGGTTAAAAATCTGCAAAAGTTGAAGCTGTCAGATTTATAAAGTGTTCACCTTGGTGGACTTGGAAGGGATTCATCTATGGTCTTACTTAGTCCAGGCAAGGAAGTTGTCAACAGTTGCCCACTTTATTACAATGAAAACACCAGAGTTTTTTTAACTTCTTTGTCCCCCTCAAGGATTTCTTTTTTACTTTGTGGTAAGTTATCTTTATGATCTTCACTGCGATCTACCTTTTCCTTTGTACATGAACGTTTCTCTTTGCCCCAATTTCTATCCCTCATGGACTGAAATTGATTCTGAAAGCCAGACTGAGTATTATGGACCAGCTCATAATCATCAGCTACTTCAGCTGCTAACCTTGCTGTTTAAATTCTTGCTCTTCCACATGAGTTCGCACTACATCTTCACTAAGGTTACCTTCAGCCTTTATCCCCAGTCTTTTCAGCTGACTTCTGTTTTTAAGTATCAGTTTTTGAAGTTCAAAAGCGCTCTCTTTTTCTTTCTCTCCTGCTGCTCTCTCTTTATTTCTTACCTCTAACTCAAGCTGCTTCATTTGCAATCAAAGTCTTGCCATCTCTATAGATTCTGATGGTTTCTCCAGCAAAGTTTAAACGCTGAGCTACTGCTGGAATTATCTCTCCTTTCCTCACAGAATAAGGCAGTTCCAATTCCAGCTTCTGTGCTAATTCTTGCAACTTGGTCTTATTCACCATTTGCAAAACTTCCAAAGTCACCGCATCCACTTCCAGAAAACTTTTGGCAACTCAAAGAGCCATTACTATCCCAACCAAACCAACACCCGAAATAAAGACACTAGCACCTACCACTCACTGTTTAAGATCCTGGGTGAGCCCACATTCTGTTATAGACCAGGCCAGACCACTCAAAACATTCTTGAGCAGGCAGCCCAGACCATAACTTTACAATTTGTTTTGGTAACTGTACAGTGAGAATTAGTTGGAGTAAGCTAGCTATGTTGATCACTAGGTTTTAAAACAGACAAAAGTTTGTTCACAAAATTACACAATGAAACACAAAGAACAGAATAAAGAACCACTACAGAACTCATCTATCTAAACTAGACTTAATTATGCTGTTCCGAATATATGCAATAGTCCCAAATAAGTAAACTTCCTTCAAAATAGTAAAGAAAAAGTGGAACAGGTTGATGCTAGAAGGTCAGAAGGAGAGAGAGAGAGCCTGTTTACACACAGCTTGCTGTTGAACTCTCAACTAGGTCTGGACTGAACTGCTCAGCTAGAAAGCTGACCACTCCGCTTTCATTATACAGCTCACTTCTAAAACATGACCACTTTGGCCTGAAGTCTCATCCGTTTATACATAAACAAAAGGCCTTTCAGTCCCCTTTTTAGTCTCTGTACCAAACCAGTCTAATTGGAACCAGAAGTGTTTACAACCCCTCTGATAAAAAACCAAGGACATAGTATCCTTGAGAAAAGGAGCAGCTTTTAGAAAAAAGGAACCAGCTTTGTGACAATTTTAGGTTATAAATGTTTTCCATTGTTTTCAACAAACACAGTCTGCAGCCTCATGCAACTATGTCTCAGTGACTATTGACTATATTAATGATCTGAACAAAAGGAATATGACCTGTCAAACCAGATTTCATTCTGGGATCTGACTTGTTCAATATTACCATCATCTGGAATCATTACAGCTGGTATCAGTTTCAATGTTTCTTTGATCGCATGATTGACCAGGAATCTCTCTCACTCTTCCTTCCTGCTATTGTAATTGCTATGAGGTTTGCAAGTTGATGGTCAACATTCTTGGCTGTATTATGAGTGCACCTTCTGTCATGATGCTGCTCCTTGGTAAAAAGTGAGGTTTGCAGATGCTGGGGATCAGAGCTGAAAATGTGTTGCTGGAAAAGCGCAGCAGGTCAGGCAGCATCCAAGGAACAGGCAATTCGACGTTTCGGGCCAGAGCCCTTCATCAGGAATGAGGAGAGTGTGCCAGGCAGGCTAAGATAAAAGGTAGGGAGGAGGGACTTGGGGGAGGGGTGATGGAGATGTGATAGGTGGAAGGAGGTTAAGGTGAGGGTGATAGGCCGGAGTGGGGTGGGGGCGGAGAGGTCAGGAAGATGATTGCAGGTTAGGAGGGCGGTGCTGAGTTCGAGGGAATCGACTGAGACAAGGTGGGGGGAGGGGAAATGAGGAAACTGGAGATATCTGAGTTCATCCCTTGTGGTTGGAGGGTTCCCAGGCGGAAGATGAGGCGCTCTTCCTCCAACTTCCCACTTCCTCCAAACTAAAGGAGTTGCCATCGGCACCCGCATGGGCCCCAGCTATGCCTGTCTCTTCATAGGATATGTGGAACAGTCCATCTTCCGCAACTACACTGGCACCACCCCCCACCTTTTCCTCCGCTACATCGATGACTGTATCGGCGCTGCCTCATGCTCCCACGAGGAGGTTGAACAGTTCATCAACTTTACCAACACCTTCCATCCTGACCTCAAATTCACCTGGACTGTCTCAGACTCCTCCCTCCCCTTCCTAGACCTTTTCATTTCTATCTCGGGCGACCGACTCAACACAGACATCTACTATACATCCACAGCTACCTGGACTACACCTCCTCCCACCCTGCCCCCTGTAAAAACACTATCCCATATTCCCAATTCCTTCGTCTCCACCGCATCTGCTCCCAGGAGGACCAGTTCCAATACCGTACAGCCCAGATGGCCTCCTTCTTCAAGGGCCGCAGATTCCCCCCAGACGTGATCGACGATGCCCTCCACTGCATCTCCTCCACTTCCCGCTCCTCCACCCTTGAGCCCCGCCCCTCCAACCGCCACCAAGACAGAACCCACTGGTTCTCACCTACACCCCACCAACCTCTGTATACAGCGTATCATCCGCCGTCATTTTTGCCACCTCCAAACGGACCTCACCACCAGGGATATATTCCCCTCCCCTCCCCTATCAGCGTTCCGCAAAGACCACTTCCTTCGCGATTCCCTCGTCAGGTCCACACCACCCACCTCCACTCCCGGCACCTTCCCCTGCAACCGCAGGAAATGCAAAACTTGCGCCCACACCTCCCCCCCTTACTTCTCTCCAAGGCCCCAAGGGATCCTTGCATATCCGCCACAAATTCACCTGCACCTCCACACACATCATCTATTGCATCCGCTGCACCCAATGTGGCCTCCTCTATATTGGGGAGACGGGCCGCCTACTTGCGGAATGCTTCAGGGAACATCTCTGGGATGCCTGGACCAACCAACCCAACCACCCCGTGGCTCAACACTTTAACTCTCCCTCCCACTCCACCGAGGACATGCAGGTCCTTGGACTCCTCCATCGGCAGAACGTAACAACACGACGGTTGGAGGAAGAGCGCCTCATCTTCAGCCTGGGAACCCTCCAACCACAAGGAATGAACTCAGATTTCTCCAGTTTCCTCATTTCCCCTCCCCCCACCTTGTATCAGTCAATTCCCTCGAACTCAGCACCGCCCTCCTAACCTGCAATCATCTTCCTGACCTCTCCGCCCCCACCCCACTCCGGCCTATCATTCTCACCTTGACCTCCTTCCACCAATCACATCTCCATCGCCCCTCCCCCAAGTCCCTCCTCTCTACCTTTTATCTTAGCCTGTCTGGCACACTCTCCTCATTCCTGATGAAGGGCTCTGGCCCGAAACGTCGAATTTCCTGTTCCTTGGATGCTGCCTGACCTCCTGTGCTTTAACCAGCAACACATTTTCAGCACTACTCCTTGGTAGACAAGTAGGTTTATCCTTTGTTTTGTTTTCAGGAGGTCATAAAGACACTGATTCCTAAGTGTCTGGGGTTAATTTACTTGAGAATGCATTCACATTTATAAAAAAAAGACTGGTCCAATGAAAGGGGAGCGGCCAGTTCTCCAAGTGCAGCTTTTCTTTGGTTTGGTTTGGTCTTTTAGCAGTTTGGCTGTTCACTAAAACCAGTCTGTTCAGTTTGAGGCTACTGGTCAAAGAAACCGCTCCATGGAAGAAGATGTTCCATGCTGAATCTCTCTGCTATCTCTCTGTCCTGTAAGACCCTGTGTTTTATTTTACCTTCTTTGCCAAGGGATCTTTATGGGGATTGTTGCAGGAATTTGAAATGGCATCATTAAATTGAGACTATCTGTTGAGGTTTGGATAGGTTAAATTATTCTGTATTCTGTTCTCTTTTGTTTGTATTTCATTCAGCGATCTTGCAAATAAATTCTGTTTTGTTTAAAACTAAGTGGTTGGGCCAGATGCATCCCTCCTGGAATATCCACTTTACACCCACTTAAAACAGCGAGCAAAGTTAGGGTCCGGGCTGCTTTCTTGAAATGTTTTGAAGTGGTCTGGCCTGGTCCATAATACTGCCTTGAATTGAACACGTAGCAGTTCAAATCTTGTGCCCACTGTAGCTTAGTGATAATGTCACTGGACTAGTAATCCCAAGATCCAAGCTAATGAGTTCAAATTCCACTGCAGTAGCTAGTGAAATTTAATCCAAAAATAAATCTGAAATTGAAAGCTAGTTTCTGTCATGCTTTATGAGAAGATGACGCATAATGGTTTTATCACTGGACTGCTGTTCCAGAGACCCAGGTAATGGGGACCTGGGTTCAAATCCCATCATGGCAGATATTGGAATTTGCATTCAATAAAAATCTGAAATTAAGAGTGTACTGATGACAATGAATTCATTTTTGATTGTCAGCAAAACCCATCTGGTTCATTAACGTCCTTTAGGAGGGAAATCTGCCATCCTTACCTCGTTTAGCCTACATTTGGTTCCAGATCTACAGCAGTGTGGTTGACTCTTGACTGTCACTGGGCAATTAGGGATGGGTAATGAATGCTGGAGTAGCCAGCAACTTCCCCATCCATGAATTAATAAAACAAAAATCGTGCAGAAACTATCATCAGTTGCTGTAAAAACTCATCTGGTCCTTGATTGTTCTTCATACAGTCTTGCCTACACATGATGCCATAATGTGTTTGCTTCTTTATTGTCCTCTGCAATGACCTGGCAAGGTAATCAGTTCAAGATTAATTAGGATATAAATTCTGTCCTTTCCACTGATTCTCACATGTCATGAAAGACGAAGGTAAACTTCCTTCTTAGAAATGATTAGCAGTTGGTCAGGAGAGGTGGTTTTCCTGTGTAAAATGGATGGCGTCCAGGTTACTGAGAAATGTAGATGTTTTCTCAAATGATCGATACTCACTCTTTTTTTTGTTTGTGTATTTTTCTCCCTTGCTCTCGTATAAATACATCCTCATGTTAGGATCAGAACTGATCCTTCAGATTCAGGAAGGAGAAATTACTTCAGACACTGCAGAACAGGAGTAGGCCATTCAGCCCCTTGAGCCTGATCTGCCTTAACTTAGTTGGATGGTGTATCTCTGTATCAATTCCTTCCCTCTACTTGATTCTGCAACCTTTAATATACTGAACTAATCTCAGTTTTAGCATTTTCAGAAATGATAATCATATATATTTCATAGTGTAGCCCATGGTAGTCAGTTCCTGGCAGCACATATTCCTAAAACAGGAGCCAGTGCTACTTCCAGGTTCCCCTGTGAGTAGAAAAATGAAGTTTGGACTATTCTGTATCAAAACCTCCTCCCCGACACGCAGGCAAGGGTACCTTAAGGTGACGAGATACAAATTGTTTGTATTATTACTTGACTGAAAAGGAAGTTTTATTCGTGGCATTTTATTGTTTGCCTCTTCGCACGAATAGAGAAGTATGACTTGCTTCAAGGAGGGTTACAAAGTTTTTATTTGAATCTTGCTGGATCAGTTCTGAGTGATTCTGGACTGAGTGGAAGATAGAACTATATTAGGAGCGTCGCTCCAAAAGCTAGTGTGCTTCCAATTAAACCTGTTGGACTATAACCTGGTGTTGTGTGATTTTTAACTTTGTACCCCCCAGTCCAACACCGGCATCTCCAAACCATAGTTCTATCCTCCTCCTGTGCAGCCTAACCAGTAGTATCCACATTCCAGGGCTAGCTTTTGTTTTGTGGATAGTCAAAGGCTTTTCCCCAGGGTGGAAACTTCAACTACAAGAATACACAGGTTCAAGTTATGAGAAGGAGAAGATTAGGGGAGAATTGTGGGGAAATTCTTTCACCCAGAAGTTGGTTGGTGCCTGGAATGCACTGCGGTGTTGAAACAGGCATGTTAGCAACATTTAAGGCGTATCCTAATTGACACATGAACAGGAGGTGAACAGAGGGATAAATACTGTGCATGGATAATAAGTAGCAGGTCTACATACGGTTAGGAATCAGCACACGCTTGGTGGGCCAAAGAGCTTGTTCCTGTGCTGTACTGCATTGCCTGTGTGCGTTTGTGTGTGTGTATATGTGTGCTTTGTGAGGTTTCTGTGTTAGTGTTAGTGTTAGTCTGGGATTACTGGGAATACTGCTGTCTGTTCTATTTTTAGATTTACATTGCTCCTAAGGGAATATTCAGAGTGACAGGGACCATGTGATGATTGGGGGTGGAATAGATATGATGACAATACACAAATACTCAATGTGGTTTCTTTATTTTTAAAAAATGAGTTGGTTGGGAAAACAACAGGATGTTTTTGTCCATTTCCAAACATGCTGAAAGAGGAAGAAGGATAAAGAGAGAGAGAGAGGGAAAGATAAAGAGAAAGTGAATGAGTCTGAGAGAGAGCGTGAGAGGCGAACAGACTGAGAGACAGAGGTGACTGCAGAGAGAGGACTGAATAGATAAAAAGAGAGTGAGAAAACGTGTCTTTGGTTTTTGGTTTTGCATGGGGAAATGATTCAGATTGCCCTCTGCCATTCCCAGATTAACCTATTGCAATACATTCAGTTCATATAAACCAGTCACCTTATTACAGCAGAAAAGCAGTTGCTTTTCCATCCCTGTGGATTTCCTTCTGTGTGAATTTTGGAAATAAGATTTTCAAAAATAACAAGAGGGAATGAGCAGGTTGCAATCCCAGAAAGCACAGTAAAATCTTGGAACATCATTTTATAAAATCAGAATTTGATTTTATTTAGTCACCATAAACCAGTATCCCTGTCTAGAAGTTCTCAAATCTCCATGCTAACTGCAATTCAATTGATTCCTATCTTTTTTTAATTTTCCAATTTACTTTCAAGTTGAAGTTAATAGATTTTTGTTGAGTAAGTGCATCATGTCATATGAAGACCAGGTATATTAACAGAATTGAGGAGCATATCAGCATTGACTAACTGAATGACTTGCTATTCCTGATCAGTATTTTTTTAAGTTAAATTTCCCATGCTTTCTCTGTTTTTTCTCCCTTGTTAAACTTTTCTACTCACTCAAAACCATCCACTTTGTCCATGCTTTTAGTAATTTTCTCTAGTTGTGTATCAGTGCTTAATGTCTGCTTTCAGCTCTGGTTCTTTGTTTTAAAGTAATATCATATCCCAATGTATAAGTGCGAATGGTTGCTATTCTACAACTATATCCATCAATTCTAAAAACCGATAGCAGGAGAAGCATAGTGGAGGTGAATAAGTCGGCCAGACTTAATTCTCAGCACCTCTTGGGATAGTCAGAACAAACTACAGAGAAGAGTTTTTTGCACTACATGTTGGAGATAGAGGATTTTATTTGACCTGTTGGGCAATTACATTTTCAAAAAAAATGAATTGGTTGCTCATTGTGCCTAATAGTGTAGGGAAATCAAAGTCAAGAATAATTCAAAGGTGAAACACACTGGGAGACAGGATCTGTAGGCAAAAGCTTTTCAATAAGTATAGATAAACATATCATGAAGTCAATATGATCCCATTTAAAATGGATATTGTCCCTTTAAATGTATCTTAACATTATTTAAAAAAGCAATGCTTGAGGCGGTTTGAGATGTGAATTGAGGTTTTTGAAGTGCAGGACCTGTTTTGCATTTTATCTAACAGCACCAAAGCAGATGATCTTCTTGATACTCTGTTGTTTGTGGTTCCTTGCTATGCACAATGTTGTTGCTTTGTTTCCTGGCATTTCAACAATGACTGAACTACAAAAGTAATTCATCAGCTGCAAAGTGCTTTGGCATGTTTCTGCAATGTGAAAGGAGTCTCAAATTGGAGGATGCAAACTTAATATGCTGCAAAGTCCGTGATGGCAAGGAGTAAATACACTACAACAGGCTTAACTAACCAGTTTCTATTAATAATAATGGAGACAAATGTTTCAGAGGTAGCAACTGCCTAAACACATTAAAGTTTTAGTACAGAATAATTAAAGTTGTAAGAAACATTTAATTAACAAAGCTAGAGGTACTAAAACTGTAGCTCAGCTAATAGCATTCTCACTTCTGGGTAAGAAAATTATGGGTTCAAGCTCCACTCCAGATCTTGAATATAACAATGCTTGCTGGCATTTCAGTGCTGTACTGAGGGTAAAGGTAAAATCACCATAGTCTTACCAGACCATGGGCATTAGAGAGACAGAGAGAAAAACAACTGTTGGTGGTTCTACCTCAGGGTCACCACACCTCAGGTTAAGTGGGGGAAGATTGAGAAGAAGAGCTCTATGGTCATCTCAGTTGATGCAGGAATTGAATCTATGCTGTAGGCATCACTCTGCATCATATACCAGCCATCTGCCAACAGAACTGCTGAGCAGACCCTTAAGTTAAACTTTTCATCCTTATGTTAAGCTATAGCTGCGTCTGCCCTTTCACATGGTTCCAAAATATCCGTTATACTATTTGAAGACGAGCAGAGGAGTTATCTCCAGTGGTCTAGTCAGTATTTGCCCCTTAACTGCCTTCACCAAAATAGATTTTCTGATTATTATCACATTGCTGTTTATGGGAGCTTCCTTTGTGCAAATTAGCCTCTATTTCCCATATTTCAAGAACGACTTTATGTCAAAATTAAAAATCACACAACACCAGGTTATAGTCCAACAGGTTTATTTGGAAGCACTGGCTTTCGGAGCGCTGCTCCTTCATCCAAAAGCTAGTGCTTCCAAATAAACCTGTTGGACTAGAACCGGGTGTTGTGATGTTTTTAACCTTGTCCACCCCCCGTCCAACACCGCACCTCCAATTTATGTCAAAAGTAATTCATTGGTTGTAAAGCATTTCGTGATGCCATGAAGTCATGGAAGGAACTATATGAATCTAAGTCTTTTTAAAAAATTTTGCATGTAAAGTACAATCAATTAATTCCATGATGTTGTTGACTACTAAATGTTGGTTTTGTTAACTCTTGTTTGGCTTTTTGATCTTCAGGCTTCTGTATGATTTCCCTTTTTCCCTTAACCCCTTCAACTGTGTACCTTCCTGCTTACCTTTCAACCCTTCTCAAACCCATGCCTTCAGGCAAATTTTCTGTCACCTTTGTATGGACCCAGCATCCTCTCTCTTTCTCCTTCATCATTCATTTGATACACTTTTCTGCAGTAAGGGTGTTTTGTAAGTACATGTTTTGTCATTATTGGAACAACATCAAAAAGAACGTCTTAAGAAATTGTTGCTACATTAACCTACGTCCTTGCACTGAGATCTTTTTGTGTCTGATTCTGTTTTTCCTTTCTTGCCTTTGCTTCTTCCTGCTTGTATTTTATTTGTATCTGTCACCATTTCCTGCTGTGGTCTGTTATTTTCATCTTTTTGTCCAGTTGGGAGCCATAAGGTTCTATTCCAGGGAGCAGGCTGCAGACTGTTTTTGATGTAGAAGTTGCAGGAGAGCTATATGCAGCAGTTCCACTCCCAGTCTCTACTCCGCTCAATAATTGTGTTTCCTCTCTTACTTCATTTGACACCTCTTGACATTTCTTCCTCTCACCAATCAGTCCTCTTCCTGTGGTCCCTTAAACTCCACCACCATCCTTTCCCACCCTCTTTAAATGATACACTGAATACAACAGATTTAGAAACTGATTTAGTAAGGGGAGATCGTGCCTGACAAACCTGTTGGAATTCTTTGAAGAGGTGACAAGTAGGTTAGACCGGGGAAACCCAGTGGATGTGGTCTTTCTAGACTTCCAAAAGGCCTTTGATAAGGTGCCACACGGGAGGCTGCTGAGCAAGGTTAGGGCCCATGGTGTTCGAGGTGAGCTACTGGGATGGATTGAGGATTGGCTGTCTGACAGAAGGCAGAGAGTTGGGATAAAAGGTTCTTTTTCGGAATGGCAGCCGGTGACGAGCGGTGTCCCGCAGGGTTCAGTGTTGGGGCCGCAGCTGTTCACATTATATATTAATGATCTGGATGAAGGGACTGGGGGCATTCTAGCGAAGTTTGCCGATGATACAAAGTTAGGTGGACAGGCAGGTAGTACTGAGGAAGTGGGGAGGCTGCAGAAGGATCTAGACAGTTTGGGAGAATGGTCCAGGAAATGGCTGATGGAATTCAATGTGAGCAAATGCGAGGTCTTGCACTTTGGAAAAAAGAATAAAAGCATGGACTACTTTCTAAACGGTGAGAAAATTTGTAAAGCAAAAGTACAAAGGGATCTGGGAGTGCTAGTCCAGGATTCTCTGAAGGTAAACATGCAGATCGAGTCCGTGATTAAGAAAGCAAATGCAACGTTGTCATTTATCTCAAGAGGGTTGGAATATAAAAGTACCGTTGTGCTACTGAGACTTTATAAAGCTCTGATTAGGCCCCATTTGGAGTATTGTGTCCGGTTTTGGTCCCCACACCTCAGGAAGGACATACTGGCACTGGAGCGTGCCCAGCGGAGATTCACACGGATGATTCCTGGAATGGTAGGTCTAACATACGAGGTACAGCTGATGATCCTGGGATTGTATTCATTGGAGTTTAGAAGATTAAGGGGAGATCTAGTAGAAACTTACAAGATAATACATGGCTTGGAAAGGGTGGACACTAGGAAATTGTTTCCATTAGGCGAGGAGACTAGGACCCGTGGACACAGCCTTAGAATTAGAGGGGGTAAATTCAGAACAGAAATGCGGAGACATTTCTTCAGCCAGAGAGTGGTGGGCCTGTGGAATTCATTGCCGCAGAGTGCAGTGGAGGCAGGGACGCTAAATGTCTTGAAGGCAGAAATTGATAAATTCTTGATGTCACAAGGAATTAAGGGTTACGGGGAGAATGCGGGTAAGTGAAGTTGAAATGCCCATCAGCCATGAATGAATGCGGAGTGGACTCGATGGGCCGAATGGCCTTACTTCCACTCCTATGTCTTATGGTCTTATGATTATCTGACTTTAAATTTGATCCCACATCAGGGGAGAGAATAGAAGTGGGTGCGAGTTAAAAACATCAGCTGGCGTTGTGGTTCCCTGGTTACTTTTTGGTTCTGGGACATTTATGCAGAGACAGGTGGTGGATAGTCATTTGTGACTCATTTAGAGTCTTTCTAGTGCCCAGTTTAAGTGCCTATGTATTGGCCTTCAATAACTGCAGTGACAGCTTTGATTTTTCTCCTCATGTTCTAAAGTGGGAATTGAGCATACAGCTTTCTGACTTGAGGCAAGAGTGCTCCCAAACAAAAGACAACCGGATCCTTACCATATGACTGTAATAATACATAATTATGTCAGAATGGAATCATCCTCTGCAATGGAACCTATCGATATACTGTTAACACTACACTATCTTGGCAATAGGGTCACCTTTGGAAGAAGCAGATCGTTTGTGGAATGATATTTACACAATAGAAATGGTCAAATAGATATCAAAGAAGCAAATAAAATATAAAGCAATCTGGAATAATTCTATTTTGCCTTTATTTTGCCTCATGAGTCCATGAAGTCACTGGTCAGTTTATGGATATTTTAGCTTTCCATTCAAATGAAAATGGCTGGTTCAAAATGTCATCAGATTGTGACAGGTCATTGATTATCCAAATAACTGACTGGAACACACAATACCAGCTAAGCCTGTATCTGAACTCCAGTAGCTGTCCTTTCTGATCACAGTTCTAATTTTCAAATGTGTGCATGAGACAGAAAGGGAAATTAATATATTTTAACAGAACAGCATTTACAGAATATTGAAAGGTTCAATCTCAATACAAGTTTAGACAATAAGTACAAGGCATCCAGATTCCAGTTGCTGATTTAATCTGTAATTCCTGCAAATGCATTATTTTGAAAATAGTTTGGAAGTTGCACTGTACAATAAATACAGGCTCAATGTACCACGCCAGATTCCCCGGCTGAAATATAAATCCAAAACATAAATCATTTGGACATCCCTATCGCTTTTTCCTTTATCATTTGTGAATGATTTGTCAAAGTTTTAATAGCTTCAACTACACTGGCATTGAAATAGTAGTGTTCCCAATTTACAAGGGTAAAATGGCAAGTGAGGTTCTTATCTGGCCAATGGCCGGTAATGCAGCCCCTACCTTCTTGACAGGTTGTCCTGCATTCCCATTCTGAATGTGTACCTGAGACCTGTTTGAGAATCTCTTTGCAAAATTCTGCTAATCTTTGCAATAAGTTTCTTTGTTTTTACTGGGTGCAGTTTGACTGCTGCCTTTTCACCCATTGGTCAACGTGACTTCAAATACATTTGATTTGCTTTAAAATGCTTTGAGAAATCCTGATTTCACCTTCAGCACCCCATGTCTGCCAGTTTGCTCTTTCTAGTAGGAATTTAGTTGATCTGAAGAGAGGAGGAGGGAAAAATTCATGATCACACCATATTTACTGAGAAAAGATGAGATGCTGAGATTCAGAAACCTCAACTGTCATTTTTCGTTAATAATGTCGGAATATAAAGGATGTTCTTCCATCCATCTGCTGTTGTGCATGACTCCCCAGTATATTGCTGCAGAAATAAAGAGCATTGTGAAAGATTACATTCTCAAAAAAGGCCAAGTGAATTGCTTGTTCAGTGAGGCATGCTAAAACTGATCTGAAATTAATGTCTAATTCAATTAAGGTCAAGAGTACTGGTCACATTGAAGCACCTTGGTTTGTCTTTCAAACTAAAGTTTTAATTCTAATCATATCAACTGATTTCCACTTCATTTTAAATCTAGTTAGTGCTTATATAGCAGTAGCTGGATGATGTGCTCTAAGGGAACAGTGGTTCCTGTTAATGAGTCAGCTCCTTGTATTGTCCTAAATGATGAATAACCATCCAGTGACAGTTACATTTATATCATTACCATGGGAGGGTTATGGGAAACTGCATCCTTTCAAAAGGGGAAGGACACACAATTAAGAATCTAAGCAGATTAGACAGGCTGTATTCTTTCTCGTTGGCTGCACATGTTATTAGAAACTGGCTGCATCGCTCAGTATAATTTTTCAGTGCACTGCTCATTCTGCATCAGTCAGTCTCCCTGTGTAAATAGAGACGAACTGTGCCCTTTTGTTTTTTAACCCAGTCGGTTGGGCTGTTTGCCAGTAGTAAGGCACTGACATTATTTGTTGATCTGAGAGATCAAGTTTGCCTGGCTATTAGCAATGAGCACTGTCTGTATGTATGCTTTGCATTATTTAGTGCAATCAGTGGAACTGAAGGTCGGGTTCCAGTCTATAGGGAATGTGAAGTCATCAGGGTTAAACAGGAACCTAGCATAACTGCAGTAATCCTATGTTATACTCCCTTCTGATGTTAATGCCTGACTTCCCAACTTATCCTCATTTATAAATAATTTTCCTTGTTAGGTTACTTAGATTGCTGCCAAATATTAGACCAAACTCCATAACCTTGAGTAAATTTGGCTGTACCTCAAACTTTCAGTGCTTGATTGGCACCCCATCATCTATACTAATTATTCACTCCCCCCATCACACTCATACGCACAGTGTCTGATATTTCTACCATCCACAACATGGATTGCAGCAACTCAATAAACCACCAACCAACTAACCGTAACAGGAGCCAATATGGCCCTGCCATAGCTAGTATTAAGGGTGACCAATCTGATCAGAGCAGGGGAGTGGTCAGAATTTTACTGGTCAGAAGTTGACTCCATAATCCTGCTCACCTGAATGAGGACTTAGGGCCTTTGTGGTATCAGAAAGACTCTTCTTTAAAATAAGTGAGGGTGAGGTCTATCAAGGTTGGGTCTTTAAATATATTCACGGCTGAGGTATTCAAGTTTGGGATAAGGCAGGAAGGTGGAGTTGAGGATTATCAAATCAACCAAGATCGCATTATATGACAGAGTAGATCCAATGGACTGAATGGCCTACTGCTGATCCTGCATCATATGGTCTTATAGTGATCAATTTGTTAGTTGATTTTTATCCCCTCATCCTTCCCCAGCCCATTTGTACCATCTCAGCATTACTTAGCTTAGCACAGCAACAAACTTTCAATTCATTCAAAATTTTTGACGACATTTGTTGATTGCATCTTTCACTCATAAAACTCCTTTGCAATTTTATACAATTACCAACATTGTTTGGTCACTGTCCTAGTGTCTTCCAGGTCAGGGTTGAACAATGGATATGAACAACTTAGGTACTGCATGGATCTGAAGATTGTTTCTTCTTGAAAGCAAGAAGAAGCAACAACCATCCATAGCCACGAAGTAAAAACTCATTTGTAATGCAGAATAGCTGCCAGACACTTTCGTAAAAGTTACTGGTTGATAAAATGCTAGCAAATCCTTATGTTCATCTAATGTACAGTTTGGAATTTTGGCCCTCCCAAGAATAATAAACATGAGATGATACAAGTTGAAGAAAGTCACTAATTTAAATGAAATGAAGTGTTTAATTTAAAGTTTGCACCAGAGTGTTTTGGCACTATGTTTTCCCAGCAGTCAATTCCTAAGGGGATTTTGGAGCAACTGTTCCAAATAAATCCCAAATTTCACAATTAAAGAGTCAGAAACAAATTAGTGGTAGGGAAGTGGATTTCCTACAGACAACAACTGTAAAACATTTTACACACAAAAACAAAGTGCAGAAGTAACTCAGCAGATTTGACAGCATTTGTGGAGAGAAAACAGAGTTGAAGCTTTGAGTCTGGTGACAAGACTCACTTTTGAATTCCAGCCCACTTGTGATGAAGATTGTTCACTTTTCAGGTTACTAACTGTTACGAAGATATAAAACAAAGATATGAAAATATTGTCATGATTTAAACCATTGGATCAAAAAAGATCTGTGTTATTGATATAGATTTAATAGGTTTAATAATTATTTTACAAGGATAGTGAATCCATGTATCACATTCAGAACAGTACATTGGAGTCAGGCTATTTGTCTTTGTCAATCTCCAGAACTGTTATCCAAACGCTGAATATCCAGGCACCATATCTGGCCTGTGCTGAGCCTACATGATCCTGTTAAACTTTTCACCATTTTATTAAAAAAGAATAATTGTCCAAAGTTTGCATTCCTGATTCTTATCTGGAACGCTTGCTGGCAGTATCTATGTTCTAATATGAAACGTGTATGGTATGAATGATTCCTAGAAGGTGATTTAATGAATGGAATTGGACTCCACTGTGACATGCTATTCCCCCTACCCCCAATATCACCTGCTAGTCCATGGCCTAGGACAAGAGTCCTGTTCCTGTACATTGGTGCGGCACCTTGTGTCGAATGTACAAGGCATCAGCCCTTTACAAGGTGAGGATTGACTTTTGCTTTGATATTTGAGAAGACGCATTTGATATTGATGTTAAAAACATATGATAGTGCAGAATACCTCTCGATCCCTCTTGCACAACTCATGGTTCTGCTCTGAGCTTGACCAGCAATTTGAAATGAAATCTTCATATATGTTTCCCCATCTCTCTAGCAAATGATTCTCACAAGATGAGACATGAAAAATATTGTTGGAAAGAAAAAGCTTTTAATTCAACAGTTGAAATTTGGAAGTGTGCTAACTGTTGCCAGAGCAATTTTAGGCTACGGTAAGGTTAAGAAAAAAATGGCAGGAAGAATTTTAAAACACTAAAGTTGGGTCAAATAGAGTAAAAATCAAATTAGGTACAGCAGGTAGAAATTCTTGAAAGTATCTGCCTTTGGATTAGGATGAAAGAGATGTTGTTGCCGTGGCATGCTGAATATAGTTTATGCATACTATTCAAATGTTGTCTGAATTATGTTACACACATTGTTTAAGCATCACAGAAAACAGAACAAATTGTAATGTTACCTTTGACTTCAGGACAACCACAAGACCAAGAAAGGTTTTTGATGTTCATAGAATCCCTATAGTGTGGAAACAAGCCATTCGGCCCAACAAGTCCATACCAACCTCCTGAAAAGTAACCCGCCCAGACCCATTCCCCTACCCTATTACTCTATATTTTCCTCTAACAAATGCACGTAACCTACACATCCTTAACACTATGGGCAATTCATCTAACCTACACATCTTTGGCTTGTGGGAGGAAGCCCATGCAGACAAGGGGAGAATTCCTGAAGCGGGAATCAAACCTGGATCTCTAGTGCTGTGAGGCAGCAGTGCTAACCACTGAGCCACTGTGCTGCACACTAATATTAGACAACTAATTAAGATAATTGGCAACCATCTTCTCATTTTAACCATATTTAATTGCCAAAGCATTTTAATTCTTGCAGTGAATTATTTAAACAGATTAAATATTCCCACTGTTCCACCCTTCTAAGCTTTAAGTTAATGCACCTTTCCTGAGGTCTCATGTATAAAAACAATGGAGTCCTTAAGAGAAAGTCACGATATCATTGAAATATCAGTTGCTCACTTTTGAATTCCAGCCCATTTGTGATGAGGATCATTCACCTTTCAAATTGTTACAAAGATATAAAACAAAAAGATGACAATATTGTCATGATTTAATCCATTGGATCAAAGAAAGGAGATCTGTTTTATTGATATAGATGCTGGTCGATTAATTAATCTGTAAGTGATAGTGAATCAATGTAACACACTTGGAATAATACATAGAAGTCAGGTTATGTTTCTTTATCATGTTCCTTCTTTGATTTTGGGATTTTGGCTTGATATTAGAGTCAGAGTTGTATAGCACAGAGATACCCTTCAGTCCAACTTGTCCATGCCAACTAGATATTCTAAGTTAATCTATCCCATTTACCAATATTTGGCCCATATCCCTCTAAATACTTCCTATTCATATACCCATCTAGATGCCTTTTAAATGGTGCTTTGTACAAGCCTCCACCGCATCCTCTGACAGTTCATTCCATACACATACATCCCTCTGCATGAAAGAGTTGCCCCTTAGGTGCCTTTTAAATTTTCCTCTCTCACCTTAAACTTACGCCCTCTCGTTTTGGACTCCCCCACCCTGGGGAAAAGATCTTGTTTATTCACCCTATTTATGGCCCTCATGATTTTAAAAATATCTATAAGGTCACCCCTCAGTCTCCAATGCTCCAGGGAAAACATCCACAGCCTATTCAGTTGTTCCCTATAGCTCAAACCCTCTAACCTTGACAATGTCCTTGTGAATCTTTTCTGATATTAATTCATCAAGTGTTCTAAGCATTGATGAATTGGAAAGAATCGTAGGAAAATCCCTTGTCCAAGCTGATATTAGGCTTTAAGCACCTTCCAAAGCAACATTGCTGTCAAAATGCTTACTTCTGTCTTGGTAAGTAAGCAATATAATCAATCCTGGAAGAGAACTGGGCCTGATAAAATGGGTGAAAAGCCTAAGGAACTGTTCTTGTTCAGTGCATCACTGGCACTAAAGATTAATATAATTTTACTTTGTAGGTAAGACACTGTTGTGTAATTCTGAAGTCATTTCTTTTTGTTGACTTGCCTTTATTCACTTTGTCCCTTGTGTTGTTTCCATTTATAGCATGTGTAATCCTCATCTTTTATTCACTGATTTATAGATTTAGTGATAATGTACATTTCTCTTGCAGGATCGGATGTTTTTTGTGATGGAGTATGTAAATGGAGGAGATTTGATGTTCCAAATTCAACAAGTACGAAAATTCGATGAAGTCCGTGCCCAATTCTATGCTGCAGAAATAACATCAGCCCTGATCTTTCTGCACAGCAAGAGAGTTATATACAGGTAAGGATGCAACATGTATCTTTGTGACCAAACACCATCATTGCAAGATGTACAAGATGGCTTAAAGGAGCTCATGGTTGCAATGGGCAATCACATAGAAAAGCAGAAATTTGCAATGGAGGTGGTGAATCAGTATTTTTTGTGTTAATTCTTTACTAAAACATTTCAAACCTACAGTGTTTCTCTCTGTTGTGAAGAGGATGTGCTAGGTTTACCTACCTGGAATAGAGCTGTATTGTTTATCAAACTTTAAGAATGCTTGGTAGCTGTGACTGCTCATGTTCAAAATTAGATTCACGTGTTTTATTCACTGAACTTTAATTTTAATCAGCAGCATCTTTCCACTGAAAAGGATGTTTAATATTTTACATTCACAGTTGGTCAACATTTTGCTTCACATTGTTCACCAGATTTTCAGTTAGATGCCTCGTTTTAAATGTGCTGGTGAGTGGAGTGGAGCGGAATGTTTGCTAACTGTAAGCTAAACTGTGACAGGAATCAGTTGATAATTTCTGTTACTGTAAAACACTTGAATATAAATTCCACTGACGAAAATGGGAGAAGCTAATGGGAACTTGTAATGATAGGTTGACATTGTGGGATTTGTTCTGACATGTTTGTGCTGTGATGAATCACTTTCCATGTATATGATTTATGAAAGCCGGAGATTACTTGAGTCAGTTAGAGGAATGAATGATTTAAATGTTACAATTTCTGGTAACTGGCATGTGCAATGGCATCACCTGGTTGCTAGTTGGATATGCCACTACAACATAGCAATAACAGTCAACGTGTAAATATTTGCATAAAGATAATAAATGTGTTCAATGGATATGTGCAGAGTGGTTAGTCAAATTTGAAAAGTGAATTTAGTACATTTTCGCATTGGGATTTTGCCCTTTGTTACAAATACATAGCTAAACACATCCAATGGTGATTCAGTTCAAGGTTTTCTCAATGAATTCACGATACCTGCTGAAATATTTGTGCACCATGAATCAGCACCTTTGTGAATGTAACTTGATAGTCTGAAGGTTAGCCATTATAGAAGTCTGATACTTCTATTTAATGTCAACAATTTGCTCCTCCCTTTCTTCCTCTCTTTATAATGGGCTCTCTGTATTTCATGTCCAGTGGGATTTGTTTGTAAGTAAATTGAATATAGGTAGTACTATTTTTGGCAATAGGTTTCTCCAACAAGAAATGTTTTTTTATTGCCATGCACAAAGATCCATTCTGTACACATGCTCATCACAGGCCACCCAGCAACTTCTTGTAAATCTGTCTGTCACGAGAGAGATCCAGAAACCACTGAATGCTCATTACACCACAAACCATTTGTAATTGGTCTGGCTACTGAACAGATTCTATAAATCAAAGTGTCAAAAGTCACCTGTGAATGTGCAACATACAGAGTACATCAGCTCCAATAGATGAATATTGGGCTGATGATGCAACGATTGCAAACATTTTGCATGAGTTAATTTGGATCTTGTGACAGCTTTATCAGCTGAATGCTGCTGTCACTGACTGCAGGCTATCTAGTGTAAAAAGTGAGGTCTGCAGATGCTGGAGATCACAGCTGAAAATGTGTTGCTGGTTAAAGCACAGCAGGTTAGGCAGCATCCAAGGAACAGGAAATTTGACGTTTCGGGCCAGAGCCCTGATGAAGGGCTCTGGCCCGAAACGTCGAATTTCCTGTTCCTTGGATGCTGCCTAACCTGCTGTGCTTTAACCAGCAACACATTTTCAGCTGCAGCTATCTAGTGTTATTGGTTCTGAACACTTGAGTTTTTATTGTTTCTGATCTTTATAATATTTTCATTTATGTTGGATCTAACACAGCCTCATTTCAGAAAAGGTTTCCAGATGAAATGTGTAGAAATGATGATGACAGTCAATTGTCACACCTTTGGAGCTTATTCCATTTGAAACATTAGCAAGTTTTGAGAAGATTTATAGCTCAGGTTGAGGCTCTGGATGTAGGTTTGCTCGCTGAGCTGGAAGGTTAATTTCCAGATGTTTCATCACCCTACAAGGTAACATCTTCAGTGGGTCTCAGGCAAAGCAGTATACATGATTCCTGCTTTCTAATTATATGTTTGGGTTTCTTTAGGTTAGTGAAGTCATTTCCTGTGGTGATGTCATTTCCTGTTCTTTTTCTTAGGGGGTGATAGATGTGGTCTAATTCTGTGTTTGTTGATAGAGTTCTGATTAGAGTTCTTCACATTCCTGAAGAAGAGCTCATGCCCGAAACATCGATTCTCCTGCTCTTTGGATGCTGCCTGACCTGCTGCGCTTTTCCAGCAACACATTTTCAGTTCTGATTGGAATGCCATGGCTCTAGGAATTCTTGTGCGTGTGTCTGTTTGGCTTGTCCTGAGATGGATGTGTTGTCCCAGTCGAAGTGGTGTCCTTCCTTATCTGTATGTAAGAATACTAGTCAGAGGGGGTCATGTCATTTTGCGACTAGTTGATGTTCATGTATCCTGGTGGCTAGTTTTCTGCCTGTTTGTCCAATATAGTGTTTGTTACAGTCCTTGCACATTTGCTAAATGATCAGACTAGAAACTTCACATTTATATTGCTACCTCAGTGATATTAAACAGTGAAATAAAACAAAGAACTGCAGAGGTTGGAAATCTGAAACAAAAGCAGTAATTGCTGGAGAAATTCAACTGCCCTGGCAGCACCTGTGGAGAGGAAGCAGAGTTAACATTTTGTGTCCAGTGACCCTTCTTCGGAACCAAGATTAAATTGTGATCAGTTTAAAGTAGCTTAGAGTGAATTGACTTTCATTGTTCCCCAGTTCTCCTCCCTTCTCCTGATGGTCTCCATTCTGTCATACAGCTCATAGATTCCAACAAGTGTGATGTGACTGTTTTGCAAGTGTCAGCTGACATGCTGACAACTTGAGCATAGGAAGCAGTGGATCAGAGCCTGGACCTCTCCATGGCTAGTAGCTACACCCATGTACCTTCCAGCCTAGACACTGGAAAGAGAATATTGACAGATTTTCCCCTTCCATTGTCACTGAGCATTGAGACTAATTTTGGTGACTCAACTGCTACAGTGCAGTACTTGTTAGAATATGACATGGAGTAGGCCATTTCCATCATCATCATCATTGATTGTACTTAATTCAGGAGCAGCCAGATATGTTTATGTGCAAGCCTTTGACAGTGATCAGATAGTATAAGAATTTAGAATGTTGTGTTTGCTGGTTAAGCCTCAGCTTTCTTAAAAAAAACTCTCAGACTCTATGTTTCGATTTATCTCCAATCCTCTGCATGTACTTAAATGAGCTGGGACATGGCTTTAGGAGTAACTAGTGCCCTCATCCAATTGGTTTTCTTTCACATATGTTGTGTGACTGATGAATCATAGGAACCATTACAATAGCCTGAACCTGGTGTTTTTAAACATCTAACCAATTATACTTTCATTAAGGTCTGAAAAGCAGCTTTTGGGGATACTGTGGCCTATTGGTAATGTCACTAGACCAGTAATCCAGGCCTAATGATCTGGATGTGATTTTCTCCCTCACTGATGGTCTTCACTTCAAAGACTTATTCATGATGTCCTAACTGTATCGTAGCCTGTGATCTGAGGGTATGAAGATTTCATGTTCCACCTTAGCTTGAATCATCTGAAGCATTACGCTGTACTTGAAGAATGCTACGCTGTTATAACCTAACAGCTTAATCTTAGCCCAGAAATTTATGTGCCTGGGGAATGTAATGTTTGTACATAATGATTAGCTGTATAAATGCCCATTAGATTCTTCACTACTATGTTATTCCCAATCAATGTCTTATGTTTCAGAAAATAACAAAAAAAAAGCTACATTGGGAATATAACACTCTTTTGGAGTCAAACCTATACCACATGGGACACAGCTTCAAATCTTGATGTTTGAAATAGCTTGAGAGGGAGGCAATGGCCTAGTGGTTTTATCGCTGGACTGTTAATCCAGAGACCCAGGTAATGTTCTGGGGACTTGGGTTTGAATCCCACTATAGCAGATGGTGGAATTTGAATTTAATTAAAAATCTGGAATTAAGAGTCTAATTACGACCATGAATCCATTGTCATAGAGTCATAGAGACATACAGCATGGAAACAGACCCTTTAGTCCAACTCGTCCACGCCAATCGGATATCCCAAACCAATCTAGTCTCATCTGCCAACACCCAGCCCAAAACCCTCTAAACCCTTCCTTTTCATATACCCATCTAGATGCCTTTTAAATGTTGCAATCATACCACCCTCCACTACTTCCTCTGGCAGTTCATTCCATACACGTACCACCCTCTGCATTGAAGAATTGACTCTCAGGCTTTTTCGTATCTTTCCCCTCTCACCCTAAACCTATGCCCTCTAGTTCTGGACTCCCCCGACCCCAGGGAGAAGACTTTGTCTAATTATCCTATCCATTCCCCTCATGATTTTATAAACCTCTATAAGGTCACCCCTCAGCCTCCGACACTCCAGGGAAAACAGTCCCAGCTTATTCAGCCTCTCTCTATAGCTCAAATCCTCCAACCCTAGCAATATCCTTGTAAATCTTTTCTGAACCCTTTCAAGTTTCACAATATCCTTCCATTAGAAAGGAGGCCAGAATTGCACGAAATATTCCAACCGTGGCCTAACCAATCCACAACATGACCTCCCATACTCTGAATGATAAGGTCCTTGAGAATGTTGCTGAACAAAGAGACCTTGGAGTGCAGGTTCACACTCCTTGAAAGTGGAGTTGCAGGTAGATAGGATAGTGAAGAATCCATTTGGTCTGCTTTCCTGTATTGATCAGAGTATTGAGTACAGGAGTTGGGAGATCATGTGGCTGTACAGGGTATTGGTTAGGCCACTGTTGGAATATTGGGTGCAATTCTGATCTCCTTCCTATTGGAAAGATGTTGTGAAACTTGAAAGGCTTCAGAAAATATTTACAAAGATGTTGCTACAGTTGGAGGATTTGAGCTATGGGGAGCGGTTGAATAGGCTAGGGCTGTTTTCCCTGGAGTGTCAGAGGCTGAGGGGTGACCTAAAAGAGGTTTATAACATCATGACGGGCATGGATAGGATAAATAGACAAAGTCTTTTCCTTGGGGTGGGGGAGTCCAGAACTGGAGGGCATGTGTTTGGGGTGAGAGGGGAAAGACATGAGACCTAAGGGGCAACTTTTTCACGCAGAAGGTGATGCATGTGTGGCACAGACTGCTGGGGG
The DNA here is from genome assembly GCF_020745735.1 of Hemiscyllium ocellatum. Lineage (NCBI taxonomy): Eukaryota > Metazoa > Chordata > Chondrichthyes > Orectolobiformes > Hemiscylliidae > Hemiscyllium > Hemiscyllium ocellatum. Next base: position 88,115,864 of record NC_083408.1, read on the forward strand.
GGTGGTGAAGGCTGGTACAATGGCTGCATGTGGCGGGCATCTGGATGGGTGTGTGGGTGGTGGGGGGAGGTTTGGAGGGATGTGGGCCAGGTGCTAGCAGGTTGGGGTCTGGTTGGCTTGGATGGGTTGGGCCGGTAAATCTGTTTCCATGCTGCGCATCTCTCTGACTCAATGACTTTGACCCAGTGATACTTAAGGAACAGAATCATGAGTGGTTCTGGTAGGGAACTTGTAGGTGGTGGTGTTTCCATTTATCTGCTGCTCTTCTAGTTCAAAGTGGACATGGGTTTGATGGCAGATATTGTATAATTTGGATACATGTAGGGTTTTCACTTGGTAGCAAAAATAAGAGGGCACATTATTGTTTGGATGTAATTTGAGTGGGAAATGTTCAATGAGGTCTGGATGTACTTGTGAACCAGTCTTTGGAAGTAAGATGCAGCAGGCAGTAAAGAAAGCAAACTGCACGTTGGCCTTCATAGTTGGAAGACTCAAATACAGGAACAAGGGTGGTCTCATTATCTGAGCAAGGATGTTTTTGTTATCACAGGAGTGCAGTGAAGGTTTACCAAGTTAATTCCTGGGCTGGCATGGCTGACAACTGAGGAGAGATTGAATTGGCTAGGATTGGATTCATCAGAGTATAGAAGAATGAGTGGGGATCTTATAGAGATGTATAAACTTCTAACAGGGCTAGACCAGTTAGATGCAGGAAGGATATTGCCATTGTTTGGGGAGTTCCGAACCAGGAATAGTAGTTTAATGAGAGGGGAAAACCCATTAGGACTCAGATAAGGAGACATTTCTTCAACCAGAGAGTGGTGAGCCTTTGGAATTCCCTACAACAGAAAGTGATTCAGGCCTAAGCATTGTGGGGTTTCAAGGAGGAGGTAGATTTAGTCTTGTGGCTAAAGGGATCAAAGGATAATGAGAGTGTGGGATTAGGATCTTGATCTCCATCAATCCTGAGTCTGGTGAGATGGGAAAAATTTAAAAGTGACCTAAGGGGCAAAGTTTCACACAGAGGGTGGGGCTTGTTTGGAATGAGCTGCCAGAGGAAGTGTTGGAGGCTGGTGCAATTACAACATTTAAAAGACACCAGGATGGGAGTATAAATAGAAAGGGTTTAGAGGAATATGGGCCAAGTGCTGGCCAATGGGACTAGATTAGTTGAGGATATCTGGTTAGCAAGCACAAGTTGGACCAAAAGGTCTGTTTCCCTGCTGTACATCTCTATGATTCTATGAACTCCTATACTCTGACCAATAAAGGAAAACATACCAAGTGCCTTCTTCACTTTCCTATCTACCTGCGATTCCACTTTCAAGGAGCTATGAACTTGCACTCCAAGGTCTCTTTGTTCAGCAACACTCCCTAGGACCTTACCATTAAGTGTATAAATCCTGCTAAGATTTGCTTTCCCAAAATGCAGCACCTCACATTTATCTAAATTAAACTCCATCTGCCACTTCCCAGCCCATTGGCCCATCTAATCAATCGTAATCTGAGGTAACCTTCTTCGCTGTCCACTACACCTCCAATTTTGGCGTCATCTGCAAATTTACTAACTGTATCTCTTATGCTCACATTTAAATCATTTATATAAATGACAAAAACTAGTTGACCGATGTTTGTGAAAACCCACCTGGTTCACTAATGTCCTTTAGTGAAGGAAACTGCCATCCTCACCTGTTTTGACCTGTATGTGGTTTCAGACATATCGCAATGTAATTGACTCTTAACTGCCCTCTGGGCAATAAATGCTGGCCGAGACAGTGACGGCCTCATCCTGTGACTGAATAAAAAAAATCCCAGATGGTGAAATTTAAATTAAATTAAGAAATCTGAAATTATAAAGTTGGTCTCAGTAATGGTGACCGTGTTGACTATCATGGATTATTGTAAAAAGCTAACTGATTCACTAATTTTCTTAGTCTTCCATCTTTACTCGGTATGGTCTACATGATTCTCCCAGACCCACAGTGATGTGGTTGTGCCTTAGCTTACCCCGAATGGCCAAGCTGTCAACTCCGTTTAACTGCAATAAGGCATGTGCGACAAATGCTGGCCCTGCCAGTGATGTCCACATTAAATGAACAAAGGATCGAGAACAGAATCGCCTTCCAAATCCATGTATGCTGAAACCAATTTCTAACACATTGAGGAAGCGTGAAATGAGAAAAGGCTTAATTCATCCATCACAAGCTATGTCCAGGCTTTTTGTACAAGCTGCCCATTAATGGGCTTGATTTATACAACTTTGCAAATGTGTAATTCAGATTGTAAAAACACCTCTGATCCCAGAAGTGAATTAAGAAATCCCTACCTCCTTTTCACATCACTTACATGGTTGCAGGACTGCAGAAACTATTTTGCTCCATTGAAAAACTTAATAAAGATATGATACTCCCTACAGTGACTTCCTGTCAGGTTTGTAGGACATGGTGCAATAGATTCATGTAACACCGAAGGAGGCCATCATGTTTCAGCACTTGATTTTTTTTTTCTGAGAGATGCCAATATAAGCCACTTTTGAAAGTCATTATTGATCTTCTTTCACCTTCTCAAGCATTGTATTTCAGCTCATACCAACTCATTTTCTTAATTTCTCCCTGACTTTAATGCAAATATTTTAAAATCTGTGATTCCTGGTTACCCAATCTTCAACTAATGAAATATTTACTGTGTCAAAACTCTCCTGCATTTGCCCATTGAACCAACACTGAAGTTGCCCCTACTCTTCTTCATTTGCTTACCCCATTTCAGATCTTATATCTATTAAGATGATGTTTGTATGTAATAACATGTGTTTTCACAGGATAACCTTGCATGTCACAAATAACATTACCGCTTTCTACTTTGTTCCTATCTGGAAGTTGTCTGTCCATGACACAGAAATTCATGGTGGAGTAGACAGTGAAGAAGTTATCTCAGAGTACAACTGGATCTTAGTGAGATGAGCTAATGGGGCAAAGAGTGGCAGATGGAATTTTAACCCAAATAAATGTGAGGTGTTGGATTTTGCTAAGGCAAACTAGGGCAGGACTTACACAGTTAATGATAGGGTTCTGGAGAATGTTGCTAAACAAAGGTACAGATACATAATTTCTTGAAAGTGGACTCACCGCTAAACAGGATGATGAAGGAGGTGTTTGGTATGCTTGCTTTCTTTGGTCATTGTATTGAGTGTAGTAGTTGAAACGTCATATGGTGAGACCACGTTTGGAATACTGCATTCAGTTCTGATCGCCCTGTTAGAGCAAGGATGTTAAACACGAAAGGGGGATTCAGAAAACATTTACCCTGCCAGGATTGGAGGGTAACCTTATGGAGGTTTATAAAATTATGAGGAGCATGGATTGTGTAAATGGCCAAGATCTTTTTCCCAGGGTAGGGGAGACCAAAACTAGAGAGTATAGATTGAAGGTGAAGGGAAAAAAATTTAAAAGAGATCTGAGGGGCAACCTTTTCATGCAGAGGGTGGTGTGTATATGGAAAGAGGTGCCAGAGGAAGTGGTAGAGGCGGGTACAATTGCAACATTTAAAAGGCATCTGGGTGGGTAGATGAATAGGAAAGTTTTAGAGGGATATGGGCTACTGGCAAATGGGACTAGGACAGTTTAGGATGTCTGGTCGGCGTAGACAAGTTGCACTACTTTTCTACTTCTGTGCTGTAAAACTCCATGACTCTATGGTCATTTCCGTAGTCATTCTCACCCAGTACAGTGTTTAACTTCCAGGTTAATATTATTGATGCACAAAGTCCCACTGCTGCACACTCTGCTAAACGTACAGAATAAACCATCCATTCTACTGAAGCAGTCCTTGTACCTGTCCTCACTTTACATGCCTGGCTGAGAGCCCAGACCTATAAAAAGATTATTTCAACAGAGAGTTCTATTCTGAAATTGGAAAGAATTGTTGACTTTACTTGATTGATGACCTTAACAGATCAGAATAAGTTTTTTTTCTCTCCCTGAGAACTTTTGGCAATGTATCGATTTCTATTTGGACAAGATTAAAACATACTAAGTGTTTAAAGTTCTTGGATACTTTAATCCGCCTTCAGATTGACAATTTTATAGGGCCAACAGTTTTTTTTCTCAAAAGAAGATTTGTGAATGAGTGGATTTTTAAAAAGCATTTCCAGATGTGTTATTTATTCTCCATGGCTTATTGGTTCTGCACAAAAGGCATGAAAGGACCATGAGTTGTCATGGATCTTCGTGGATGACTGGGGGCAAGGCAAGAGTTGGATTGAGATGACATGGAACAATAAAGGCCATGGAGGATGATTTGGGATATGTGTTGGCATTGAATTGAAATGGAGGGGCATGAGTGGGACTTTCTGAACTTAGGTTCCAAAGATTTATCAAACAACATCTTGTTTGATAACTCATCTGAGAGGCTATGAAACATATGAAATGGAGAAGTTGGTCCATGAAGACTGACATCCATGAGGTACCTACCCCACAATAGAGCAGCTGGGACTGAAAATGAAGAATACAGGCTCCCTACCTCATCCCGTGACAGTGAAAATTGGGAACACAGGAAATCAGAGCAAGAGAGGTGGATTTGGATTCCACCTCCCATTTTAAATGACACCAGAACCATTCCAATTCTGTGAAAATTCTGACAAATGGCTTTGATATTACCAAAAGACAAAAAAAAAATGTAGGTGCTGGAATCCAAAGTAGACAAACAGGAGGCTGGAAGAACACAGCAAGCCAGGCAGCATCAGGAGGTGTAGAAGTCAACGTTTCAGATATAGCCCTTCTTTAGGACTGAAGATGGAGATAGGGAGAGCTACAGTTAAAGAGAAAAGGGGTGGGGGCTTGGGTAGAGTACCAGAATGTTGAGATAGGGATAGGTGACCACAGGTAGTGGGTACGGCCTGGTTGGTCGATGGAAGGGATGAGTCCAGTTAGTAGCTGGAAGGAAGGGTCGGTTGGTGGAATGGAAGGGAGGAGGTGGGGCTGGAAAGGGAACGTTATTTAAAATTCAAGAACGCAATGTTATGTCATCCGGGCTTTGATGTTACCAATATTTACTTAAAAGAAATTTCTTCTCATCTAATACAGGCAGGCTCATGATTTAGAAAGAATGGAGGAGTCAATAGTGGTGATGGGGAAAAAAGATGTAAAATTCAGCCCTGTTTTAGTTCTTATTCAATATCTGAATGGATTTTAGTTAATACAGTCATGTACCCATCTACAATCTGTTTTGAGCATTTATTTTTGTAGAGGTTGACTTTCTCAGCATTCCATTGCTGATTCGAACCAAGCAATGTGTAAACAGGCTGCTTTCCGATCAACAAAGATACCTAATAATTCAAAATGTTTTGAATTGCTATCACTTTGGCAAGCTTTGGAGGTGTTTTCTCTCTTTGTTCAGCTGCTGTTGTTTATAACAATGGAGGATGTTTTAACTGCTGTATGTAGTGAAATGGCAAACGTTCTTTTTTCACTGAGTGAACCCGTTCAGACACAAGACAACTGGAGCAATTCTTTCTCAAATGAGTAACAGAAACAAGTACCAAGCCACATTACGGATTCATTTCAATAATAAAAAAATATGAGAAACCTGTAGTGCAGCATTCAATTTGGGACTTTCCTATGATTATGTAGGAATCTAAATGTGAATTCTAAGTTTATCCTTGAGAAATTAGCCAGCTGTTTGTAGCATTAATCTTATTTTCAATGTGAAGGTTAACATTGTAAGAGTGTAAGTCACAATATACAGTTAAGCCAGCTTGATCAGATCGGAACACTAGAAGCAGCTCAGAGAATCTGCAAGGTGCACTGGAAGGTGAATTAGGTCACAGCTTGATGTGTCAGACCTAGTAGCTACTGTTTGAAAAGAAACTGCAGAAATATGATACTGCCAGCAAGGTTATTAAACCACCAGAATAGAACAGTTAATTTAATTACTAAAGCATCGCACATGGGAATCAATTGAAAGCTTGATCGGAATGAGTTAAATGACATGTTGCTTTTAGATTTGAAGATAGGACACATTATTAGGCATCATTGACTTAAATGAACTATGAGACCATCTGATAATATCTACAGAAACCAACTGAATTAAAAAACAAGAACTGGTAAAATATTGAAGCACTCTTCAGTAAGATACTAAATGAATGCAAGTTTTTTTTATATACATTTACAGCATCTTCCTCGAACATTTCTAATGTTACTTCAACTCCCTGACATCATAAAACTAAATATTTCAGAATTCCTCATGGCCTAATGATAAATACTTGAAATGGAGGAAAACAGAGCTGGATTAAGGAGAACCTTGTTTTTGCCCTATTCATTTTGATTCTTGGGAAAACATTCAACAAAATATTTCTCTATGCACCACTAAGGTCATCAAAGTGAATAGATCAACACCCCACATTGTAAATAATCTAACACTGGTCTCTCTTCTTCCCAGACTAATCACCTTTTAATTTACATATTTTGAACTTGGAATAATGGATAGAAACTGCCCATTCAAACATGGCAGCTTCTGAAGTGAGTGTTTTAAACTAGGGTATAGGTCAGAGACTGAGCACAAGGCCAATTAATTTGAAAGTATTTATTTATGGCTGATCATTGTGCAAAGCAGCATCTCAATTTTATAAAGCTATAGAGTGATCCAGCGCAGAAACAGGCCTTTTGGCCGATCATGTCTGTGCTGATAACAAACACCAAACTGCACAATCCCTGCACTTGGTCTATGGCCTATTCTGCACTGCCATTTTATGTGCTCATCCATTGCTACTTCAATGTTGCAAGAGTGCCTGCCCCCACCACCCTTTCAGGCAGCACTTTGCATTTATCTACTATCCTCTGTGTGATTTTTATTTCTACTCTAAATCACTTACTCCTCACCTTAACTTATGCCCTCTGGTCTTGGACACGTCTACCATGGGGAAGCGATTCTCACCATTTACTGTCTATGCCTCTCATTATTTTATATACCTCCGTTAGATCCACACAGCTTTCCCCCCCCCCCCCCCCCCCCCCCCACCAACCCCACCTCCTCTGCTCCAAGGAAAACAAGCCCAGCCTGTTCAGTCTCTCCTCATAACCAAGACTTTTCATCCCAGGCAATGCCCTGGTGAATCTCCTCTGCACCCTCTCCAGTGAAATCATGTCCTTGTGATAGTGTAGTGACCTGAACGCATACCGTTCCATCTGTGGCCTAATGTTTCTTAAAGGTGCAACAAGACTTCCTCACTCCTAAATTCTATGTCACAACTAATGAAAGCAAGCACCCCATATGCTTTCTTCATCACCTGTCTACCTGTACTGTTACCTTCTGGGATCTATGAACTTGTATCCCAAGGTGCCTTTGTTCCTCAAGGACCTACCATTCATTGTGTACATTGTTCTCTTATTAGATCTCCCAAAATGTGTCACCTCACACTTAGAATCATAGAGATGTACAGCTTATCGGGATTAAATTCCATCTGCCATTGCCTAACCTAATTTGCCAGTTGACTGATGTCAGACTGTAGCCCGATATCATTCTCCTCACTATCAACAACACTCCAAATTGCTTTGTGTAACTGTAAAGTTACTAATTAAATCTTGCCTATGCACATCTAAGTCATTAATATGCATAACAAGCAGCAAGGATCCCAACAGTGACCCATGTGGTAGGTTACTGGTTACAGTCTTCCAATTACAAAGACAACCCTCCATCATGACCCCTTGCCTCCTATTTGTGAGTCAATTTTGCCCCCAGCCCCAATGGCTCCAATAGCAGCCTCAGATACATCTCCTCAGGCCCTGGGATTTATACACCTGTATGCCCGGTGCTTCTAAATAATTCAATGTACCAGCTTCAAATCCTAGCTTAGGATTTTGCCTTTGTTTCTTCACTAATGAGGGAGTGAAGGCTATAGGGACCAGACAAGAGAGTCGAGTTGGGACCATAAACAGATCACAATCTTATCAAATACCAGAGGAGGATCAAGGGACCAAAGACCCTAAACCTGTTCTTAATTGACATGTTTGTGTGTTCCTCTAGTACTCAGTAAAGAGCCTTAAGAAGCAGAGTGAGGATAAATGAGTGATTTTCTGGTTGGCCATCAGTAACTAGTGGTGTGCCTCAGGGATCAGTGTTGGGACTGCAGTTATTCACAATTTATATAGATGATTTGGAGTTGGGGACCACATGTAGTGTGTCAAAGTTTGCTGATGACACTAAGATGAGTGGCACAGCAAATTATACAGAGGACTGTGAAACATTGCAGAGGAACATAGATACTTCACATGAGTTGGCAAAGGTCTGACAGATGGAATATAATGTTAATAAAAGTGAAGTCATCCATTTTGGTAGGGGTAACAATAAAAAAGATTATTACTTGAATGATAGAAAGTTGCAGCATGCTGCTATGCAGAGGGACCTGGGTGTCCTTGTGCATGAATCACAGAAGGTTGGTCTGCAGGTACAACAAATAATTAGGAAGGCAAATGGAATTTTGTCCTTCATTGCTAAAGGAATTAAAAGCAGGGAGGTTAGGTTGCAGCTCTATAGGTTGCTGCTGAGGACACAACTGGAGTACTGTGTGCTGTTTGGTCTCATTATTTGAGAAAGGATGTACTGGCACTGGAGGCGCTGCAAAGGAGGTTCACAAGGTTGATTCCAGAGTTGAGGGAGTTGACTTATGAGGAGAGGCTGAGTAGACTGGGATCATAGTCATTGGAATTTAGAAAAATGAAGGGGAATCTTATAGAAACATATAAAATTATGAAGGGAATAGATAAATTAGAAGTAGAGAGGATGTTTCCACTGGTGGGTGAAGCTAAGACAAAAGGGTATAGCCTTGAAATTAAGGAGAGCAGATTTCGGACTGAATTGAGAAGGAACTTCTTCACCCAGAGGGTTGTAAATCTATGGAATTCTTTGCCCAGTGAAGTAGTTGACGCTACTTCAGTAATCGTTTTTAAAGCTAAGATAGATTTTCTTTGAACAATAAAGGAGTTAAGGCATACAGTGAGAGGGTGGGTAAATGGAGCTGAGTCCACGAAAAGGTGAGCCATCGTCTTATTGAATGGCGGAGCAGGCTCTAAGGGCCAGACGGCCAGCTCCTGCTCCTAGTTCTTATGTTCTTAATTGAAAGTACTTTAGTTTGTATTCATTTCTGTATTTTTCTAACGTGACAGCCCTATTCATTTTATTGATTGAGAAACTATTCACTATATAAGTTACTGAAATACTACTTCAATAACAGAAATCATGAAAAGCAAAGGGGATAGTTCTTCCTCAAAATAGACATTCAAGACCATTGATTGTCTTTTCCTGCTATTAATTGGTCAGTTTGAAAACTTTCATAGCAGCATAACCAAATTGGTTTATTGTATTTTATTTGCCTGCAGAACACACACAGAATGAGATCCATTTCAGCATTGTACTGTGCCAGAAGGGAATTGGCTGACACTCATTCTGTTGAACTCCTCAGAGAAAGTAATATTGCCTATACATTAGCTAAAGTGTTACTCCACCAGAAGTCCTTTTAAGACAAGCCCACTTTTTTAAGCTTAATGAAAATGCATAACATTCTAGAATTCCATTGACACTGGGAGTCCTGCCAGGAATCACAAACCCAACAACCAGTTGATCTAAGCCACTCCTGTAACATTAAAGTTGGAAATATTGCACTTCAGATTGGCAGCATGCCACCCTCTGTCAGAAGTGGCGTGATTCTATCTCCCAGTCCTGTCCTTTCTGCTCTTAACCCTCCGTGGTAATGTATCATATCAAAACCTTATATCAAGAGTAACCTGCTGTTTTAAATATAGAGCTTTTTGATTAATTTCAGAAGTATAAAACTTGCATTTTAAAACTTCTTGAAGACAGCATTACATTTCTAAATATCCGTAGTAGAACAGGTTTTTATGTAAAATGGTGACTGCTCACATGGTTGTTAAAGGAATGCTATGATAGTCAAATGAACATCAGTAGAAATCTATTATGTTTTAATCATGTCAACAACAAACAGATTTCTTCTAGCAACTTTCTTGTCTCTGGAATTGTTTTTCATTCTAATTCCTTTTCTACATTTTTATTTGTTCATGGGTTATGAGTGTCACTGTGAAGGTCACATTTGTTGCCTGTTGCTAATTACCCTTGAGAAAGTGGTTCTCAGCTGTTGGGAATTGCTACAGTTCTTATGGTAAAGGTATGTCGACAATGCTGTTGTGATGGTGATTCAGGATTTGGATGCAGTGACAGTGAAAGAACAGAGACATAGTTCCAAGGTAGGATGATGTGAGACTTGAAGGAAACGTTGTAAATGGTGCTGTCGCCATTGGCCTGCTGTCCTTCTAAGTGTGGGTTTGGAAGGTGCTGCAGAAGGAAGCTTGGTGCATTAGTCCAGTACAATCTGGATACTGTACAAAGTTGTCATTGTGCATTAGTGGTGGAGGAGTGTATGTTTAAACTGGAAGATGGAGTGCCAATTAAGTAACTGCTTTCTCTGAATTATGTTAAGCTTGAGCGTACCGAGTGTTTTTGGAGCTGCACTATTTCAGGCAAGTGGGGAGTGTTGCATCATATTCCTGACTTGTGCGTCATAAGACCAGAAGAAATAGGAACCGGGTTAGGCCATTTGGCCCCTTAAACCTCCTCCACCGTTCAATGGGATCTGACATTCCTCATGCCCACTTTCCTGCATTTTCACACAAAACCCTTGATAGCTATATTGATCAAGAGTCTATCTATCTATCTATCTCCGATTTAGATGACAGACAGATTTTGAGGAGTCTGCTATCCACAGAATTCTGGCCAACCCTTGCAGCCACAGTATCTACATAGCTGGTCCTGCTCTATCTGGTCACTTGTAAATGTGAGGATGCTGATAATGTGAAAGTCAGTAATGGTAAGATTGTCCAGTTTGAAAGGGGAATGGTTAGAGTCATAGATTCATACAGCGTAGAAATAAACCTTTTGGCCCACCGTGTCTTTGCTCACTAACAAACACCAAACTACACTATCCCATTTACCTGCATTTTGTCCATACTTTATTATGCCCTGGCATTTTAAGTACTCATCCAGATGTTCCTTAAATGTTGAGAGAATACATGCCACTGCCACATACCCAGGCAGCATGTTCCATATGTCCACCAGATGTTGCCTGAGATGAAAAGGCTGGGTTTGTTTTCCTTGGACCAATGGAGGCTAATGGAGGAATCTGATCGAAGTACACAAAATTAGGTTGCACTAGGTGCAATTGTTTTTTCTCAGATGTCCTCTTAAACCACTTTCTCTCCTCACCTTAAGCTTATGTACTCTGGACTTAGTCATGTCTGCCATAGGGAAGAGATTCTCTCCATCTACTGCTGATGCCTCTCATAATTTTGTGTACTTCGATCAGATTCCCCCCATCAGCCTCCACTGGTCCAAGGAAAACAAACCCAGCCTTTTCATCTCAGGCAACATCCTGGTGAATCTCCTCTACATCCTCTCCAGTGCAATCACGTCCTTGTGATAATGTATCAACCAGAACTGCACACAGTGTTCCATCTGTGGACTAACCAATGTTTTATAAAGTTGTAACAATACTTCCTTACTCCCATATTTTAAACCAGGCTAATGAAGGCAAGCATCCTGTCTGCCGCCTTCATCATCCTGTCTACCTGTGCTGTCACCTTCATGGATCTATGGGCTAGGAAACCAAGGTCCCTTTGTTTCTCAGTACTCCCTCGAGATCTACCATCCACTGTGTATGTCCTTTCCTTATTAGGTCTCCCAAAATGCATCAACCCCTTTGTGGCCAGCGACCATAATTCATAGTTTTAAAATAGTGATAGAAAAGGATAGACCAGATCTAAAATTTGAAGTTCTAATTTGGAGGATGGCCGATTTTGATGATATTAGGCAAGAACTTTCAAAAGCTGATTGGGCCTAGATATTTGCAGGTAAAGGGACAGCTGGAAAATGGGAAGCCTTCGGAAATGAGATAACGAGAGTCCAGAGAAAGTATATTCTTGTAGGGTGAAAAAAAGGCTGGTAGGTATAGGGAATGCTGGATGACTAAAGGAATTGAGATTTTGGTTAAGAAAAAGAAAGAAGCATATGTCATGTATAGACAAGATAGATCGAGTGAATCCTTAGAAGAGTATAAAGACAGTAGGAGTATACTTAAGAGGGAAATCAGGAGGGGACATGAGATAGCTTTGGCAAATAGGGTGAAGGAGAATCCAAAGGGTTTTTACAAATACATCAAGGACAAAAGGGTAACTAGGGAGAGAATAGGGCCCCTCAAAGATCAGCAAGGCAGCCTTCGTGTGAAGAGACAGGAGATACTAAACAAGTATTTTGCATCAGTATTTACTGCAGAAAAGGACATGGAAGATATAAAACGTAAGGAAATAGATGATGACATCTTGAAAAATGTCCATATTACAGAGGAGAAAGTGCTGCACTTCTTAAAACGCATAAAAGTGGATAAATCCCCAGGACCTGATCTGTGTACCCGAGAACTCTGTGGGAAGCTAGGGCAGTGATTTCTGGGCCCCTTGCTGAGATATTTGTAGCATCAATAGTCACAGGTGAGGTGCCAGAAGGCTGGAGGTTGGCTAACGTGGTGCCACTGTTAAAGAATGGCGATAAGAACAAGCCAGGGAACTGTAGACCAGTGAGCCTGATGTATGTGGTGGGCAAGTTGTTGGAGGGAATCCTGAGGGACAGGATGTACATGTATTTGGAAAGGCAAGGACTGATCTGGGATAGTCAACATGGCTTTGTGTGTGGGAAATCATATCTCACAAATTTGCGTGAAGTTTTTTGAGGAATTAACAAAGAGGATTAATGAGGGCAAAGCGGTGGACGTGATTTATATGGACTTCAGTAAGACATTTGACAAGGTTCGCCATGGGAGACTGGTTAGCAAGTTTAGGTCTCATGGAATTCAGGGAGAACTAGCTACTTGAAATAGAGAACTGACTCAAAGGTAGAAGACAGAAGATGTTGGTGGAGGGTTGTTTGTCAGACTGTGACCAGTGGAGTGCCACAAGGATCGGTGTTGGATCCACTACCTTTTGTCAGTTATATAAATGATTTGGATGGGAGCATATGAGGTATAGTTAGTAAATTTGCAGATGACACCAAAATTGATGGTGTAGTGAACAGCGAAGAAGGTTATCTCATAATTACAATGGGATCTTGATCAGATGAGCCAATGGGCTGAGAAGTGGCAGATGGAGTTTAATTTAGATAAATATGGGGTGCTGTATTTTGGGAAAGCAAATCTTAGCAGGACTTATACATGTAATGGAAAGGTCCTGGGAGTGTTACTGAACAAAGAGACCTTGGAGTGCAGGTTCATAGCTCCTTGAAAGTGGAGTCGCAGATAGATAGGATATGAAGAAGGCGTTTGGAATACTTTCCTTTATTGGTCCTGCATTGAGTAAGGAGTTGGGAGGTCATGTTGTGGCTGTACATGACATTGGTTAGGCTACTTTTGGAATATTGCATGCAATTCTGGTCTCCTTCCTATCGGAAAGATGCTGTGAAACTTGAAAGGGTTCAGAAAAGATTTACAAGGATGTTGCCAGGGTTGGAGGATTTGAGCTATAGCGAGAGGCTAAACAGGCTGGGGCTGTTTTCCCTGGACCATCGGAGGCTGAGGGGTGACCTTATAGAGGTTTACAAAATTATGAGGGGCATGGATAGGATAAATAGACAAAGGCTTTTCCCTAGGGCGGGGGGAGTCCAGAATCAGAGAGCATAGGTTTAGGGTGAGAGGGGAAAGATTCAAAAGAGACCTAAGGGGCAACATTTTCATGCAGAAGGTGGTACGTGTGTGGAATGAGCTGCCAGAGGAGGTGGCAAGGGCTAATACAATTGCAACTTTTAAAAGGCATTTGGATGGGTAAATGAATAGGAAGGGTTTGGACGGATATGGGCCAGGTGTTGGCAGGTGGACTAGGTTGGGTTGGGATATCTGGTTGGCATGGATGGGTTGGACTGAAGGGTCTGTTTTCCATTGCTGTACATCTCTATGACTTTATAACCCACACTTATCCATCTGCTATTGTTTTGTCCAACCTTCCAGCAATATCAGACTGTAGCCTGAGACTATGTTCCTCACTATCAACAATACCACCAGTTTTCATGTCATTTGGAAGTTTACTAACTAAACCTTCCTCATTCACATTGTTAATGAACATGACAAGCAACAAGGGTCCCACCAACAACCCAGGTGGTAAACCACTGGTCACAGACTTTCAATCACAATAACAATCTTCTACCATCACCCTGTGCGTCACATTTGTTAGCCAGTTTTGGATCCAGTTTGTCAATTTGCCTTTGGATTCTTACCTTTTGGACTAACCTTCCATTTAAGCCACATTAACTGCTTTACCATTGTGAATATATTTAGTTACCTTTTCAAAAAAAAAATCAATTAAATTAATCAGATAGGATTCCCCTTTCACAGATCTGTGCTGACTATCCCTGATAAATCCCTGCCTTTCCAAGTATGGATTAATCGTATCCTTCTGATCATTTTCTGTAATTATCTAACCTATACATGCAGCCCTTCTTGAACAAAGGAACCACATTAGCTCTCCTCCAGTAAACTGGTACTTTGTCTGTGCTCAGTGAAGTATTGAACCCAGTTCCCCAGACGTTGTCCATGTTTCCATTGTTTGAGCTATTGTTTCCCTTTATTGTCCTATTGAAACGTGTATTCACAGGACATGGGCGCTGCTGCTATTTATTGCCATCAGTAATCATTCTAGAATCATAGAATATTTCCAAAAGAGTTTGTGCCACCTCATTCAAAAAGCTATCCAGTTGGTATCATTACTGCATTATTTTTCCATATCCCTGCATTTTTTCCCCTTTACTTATTCAATTTCCATTTGAAAGCCACTACTAAATCTATTTCTACTAATTTTATCAAATTCCAAATCCTAGCAACTCACTTTCCTCTTGTTACTGCCAGTTCTTTTGCCTGTCATATTTATTCTGTTCCCCTTGGATGTTGACTCTTCAACCACTGGACACAGTTTATCATTATTTCCTCTGTCTAAAGCCTTCATGATTCTACATTATGCTAGCAAATCTCATCTTGGCCTTTCCTGCTCTAAGGAGAACTTTGGGTTCTCCAGTAAGTTCACGCAGCTGTATTCCCTCATCACTGGAACCATTTGTAGGAAATCTCTGTATGTTGTACAAATTTTCCATATTCTTCTCATGGTGTAGTGCCATTAAAGGTGGTGATGGGCTTTCTTTTTGATACATTGCAGTTCATGTGCTGGATGTATTTCACTTCTGTTGGTAAGTTGGAATATCCCAGGTTTTGGCTTAGCAATAATGGATGCGCGGTGAGACATGCTGAAGTTAGGATATCCTATAACTTGGAGAGAAGGTGGGAGATGAAGGTGTTCCATGTATTTTTCCTTTTGTCTCTCTAAGCAATAGAGACCACAGATATGCAAGCCGTTGTCATTGTCTGAGCTGGCTTGTGAAAATGGATATATTGGCAAGGTAATGGAGGCTGTTGGCCCCATTTTGTGGCATCATTTTCCCATTTTGTGACATCAACAAATCCATTGCCAATTCTTCTGAATCAGTCCACATTATTCCATGTCTACAATCGCTCTGCATTTACATGATGCATTTTAAAAAATTCTTTCTGCCAAAATGGACAATTTCACATTTTCCAACATTATCCTCCATTTGCCATATTTTGACTCCCTCACTTTACCAATTTATATCTTTGTGAAGCTTCCGTATGTTCTCTTCACAACTTACTTCCCCATGTATCTTTATGTAATCAACAAATGAAAGTGGCATGGTGGCTTAATGGTTAGCACTGCTGTCTCACAGCGTCAGGGACCCAGGTTCAATTCCCACCTCGGGCGACTGCGTGGAGTTTGCACATTCTCCCCACGTCTGCGTGGGTTTCTGCCAGTTTCCTGCACAAAAGATGTGCAGGTCAGGTGAATTGACCATAGTGTTAGGTGCATTAGTTAGAGTAGGGGCATAGGTCTGGGTGGGTTACTTTTCGTAAGGTTGGTATGGACTTGTTGGGCTGAAGAGCCTGTTTCTATACTGTAGGGAATCTAATTTTAAAAATCTAATAAATTTGGCAACTGAATCATCTGTCCCTTAATCTGAGTCATTTATATAAATTGTAGGTAGTTGAAGTCCAAGCACCAATTCTCTTGGCTCCCTGTTAGGATTATTGATGAGAATCTTGAAGTTAATTTTGACTTAGAGAAGGCTTTTGACAGAGTCCCACATGAGAAATTAGAGGATAAAATTAAAGCACAAGAGATCTAGGGTAGTGAGTTAACATGGCAGAAAACTGGTTAGCTAATCAAAACCAAAGATTAGGAATAAATAGGTCTTTTTCTGAATGGCAGGCTGACTAGCGGAATCCACCAAGATCAGTACTTGGACCCCAGCTATGCACAATATACATTCATGATTTGGGTGAGAGAACCAAATGTAATGTGTCCAAATTTGCAGATGGCACAAAGTCAGATGGGAGAGTGAGCCGTGAGGAAGATACTGAGATGTTTCAGTGTGATTTATACAAGCTGAATGGTGGGCAAATGCATGGTAGATGCAATATAATGTGGATAACTGTGAGATTATTGACTTTGACAGCAAAACCAGGAAGAAGGATTATTATTTGAATGGCTATGAATTGAGAAGGGGAGTATACAAGAAGACCTTGTACGCCAGTCATTGAAGGGAAGCATCCCAGTACAGCAGGTCGTGAAGAAAGTTGGCTTTTGTAGTGGGAGGATTTGAGTATGGGGCAGGGATGTTTTGCTGCATTATAAAGAGCCTTGGTGAGACCATGTCTGGAATATTGTGTATAGTTTTCATCTCCTTATCTGAGGAAGGGTATTCTTGCTATTGAGGGAGTGCAACAACTGATTCTTGGGAAGTAGGACTGATATATGTGTGGGGTTGAATCAGTTGGGATCACAATTGCTAGAGTTCATCGAAACATATAAAATTCAAACAGGACTAGACGCAGGAAGATCTTCCTAATGGTATAGGAGTCCAGAACCAAGAGTCATAGTTTAGGGATATGGAGTAAACCATTTAGAACTGAGGTAAGGAGATATTTCATCCAGAGAGTGGTGAGCCTGTGGAATTCATTACAACAGAAAACAGTTGAGATCAAAACATTGTATGATTTCCAGAAAGAATTAGATATAACATTTGAGGCCAGAAAAATCAAAAGATATGTTGGGAGTGGGTGGGGGCAAGTGGAAAGCAATCACGGGCTATTGGGTTAGCTGATCAGCTGTGATCATAATGAATGGTGGAACAGGCTCAAAGGGCCAAGTGGCCTACTCCTACTCTTATTTTCTACGTATTTACATTGCACTGTTCATAATTTGTGTGAGGGTGAGATTTGTAGAAGTGAAACAAAAAAGATATAGATTGTCTTGAAAATGTGAAAATGTTTCTCCCTCAATCTAGTTGAAGTTTAGGGACACACCTACTGGATCTGATGAAAACAGAAGATAGGCAGAAACAGACAATGCATAGTGTCCATCAACATTTGTAAAAGAAAGACATTAATAGATCTGCAGTGTTTCAGATTTTATTTCCATTTCAGATTTTCAGTATTTTTGTTTCTACTGATTAATATTTTTCAACAAAGTTGCTCAATCCCAACTGGCTGCCACAGTTGCCTGCATAATAATAATATCTATACTTTTAAAAGTAATGAGTTGGCAACAAAGCGATTTGACATATTTTGAGGATATGGAAAGCAGCTCTAAATGCATCTTCTTTCAAAAATAAATACTTTCTCGCTGGGCTCATGAATAGACCTTTAAATGGAATGCACAGTGGAATACAGTCAGCCTTGTAGCTCTCTCTGCAAAACGGCTGGTCATTTCCATTTTTGTTTTGCTTCCAACTGAAATTGGAAGAGAAGCTGGTTTGTTGGTTTCTGTGAGTTTGCAGCTTTGACATTTGACTGTTGATGGAAGTGCAGCCAGATTTCCAACTTAACAGTAACTGCAATGTAAGTCTTCATAAAAGCTCCAGCCACAAGTGTGATAGGTGGGAGATGAAGAAATACAGCAGCCATTGGGCTGCAAAACTAATGGCATCTGATGTGTGCCCAGTGCTCCCTGCTAATTTCAGTGACCAATTATTCCTTTGTCTGCCATTCCAAGCCATGAATATTCTCCCAACAAGAATAAGAATAGCTGTGTTATGTTGTGTGATTTTTCCCTCTGTGCACTGGAGATTAATGTGCACAGAGGGGAAAGTGAGGACTGCAGGTGTTGTAGATCAGAGTCGAGAGTGTGGTGCTGGAAAGCACAGCAGATCAGGCAGCATCCAAGGAGCAGGAGAATTGATATTTCGGACAAGAGCCCTTCATCAAGAGCCTCGTTCCTGGTGAAGGGCTCTTTCCTGAAACAACAATTCACCTGCTCCTCAGATGCTGCCTGACCTGCTGTGGTTTTCCATCACCCCACTCACAACATTGATGTGCACAAAGCCAAACTAATATTCTTTCTTTCCTTACCTATTGTAGATGTTAATTCTTGTTGCCTGTTCATCCATGGCCATTGGTAGCCTTTTGGTATTTTGACTCAAAAGTCGCCCTTCTAGGAGAATAATTATTGGAATGGAGTTTGATGCTGGATAATGTGTTCAATATTCATACAGTTGTCCTTTCTGCCAGAGTCACTGAGACCAGTCAGAAATTGGAAACCTGGCTTATTACATCTTTTACACTCCTCAACTTCTAGGCCTCAGGTCATTTATCGCATCGAACAGTTGCTGTGCATGAGAACAGCCCAAGGCCTTTACCTATTCATATGGCAATCTGTTCTGTTTTACTATTTATATTCCGAAGAAACAGCCACACCAGATAATAACATACATTGTTACTTACAGCAGAATTTTAAGAATTTTCAAAATGTTATTTTGTGTATTCCTCTTATAGAGATTTGAAACTGGATAACGTTCTGTTAGATTCTGAGGGACACTGCAAACTGGCTGACTTTGGAATGTGCAAAGAGGGAATCTATAATAACTGCACAACTGGGACCTTCTGTGGTACACCTGATTACATTGCACCAGAGGTAGGTAAAACCCAACTGAGAATCCTTTCCCATGTGCTATTTTGGTAGAAATCCAGTTAGGAATAAGAATAAACACACCACTGGGGCTGGGTATTAACTGATCTTCGCTAGTTGGAATCCTTCATCCTCAGTGTTATCACTCTTTCAGAAGCTCATGCAGAATTCTGCCTGCAGAATTGTGCTGCTCTTGACATTAGGTTTGATCTGAGGTCAGTATATCATGACCTTGGCTTATTCATATGATTTGATCCATTATGGGTAGAATTTAATGTCTCCCATGTGACAAGTTTGATGGTATGGGGGGAGGTGGAGGCATTTAAATGGGGAGAAGGAGGCAGATCGGAACTCTGGAGTTAGAATGGAGGACCACAATGCTGTAGGGGGCAATTCAATATATAAGTGGGGGAGACGTTTGAACATGGGAGAGAAGGGTGTCATGGTTGGTGGGAGAGGGGATTGTTGACTGCACCTTGGCTTCCATGATGATGGGGGACAGTGTACTACCAGACCCAGCATGTTTACGTGATATGTCTGGGCTGGCCCAATGATAAAGCAGCAGATGTAAACTCGGACTGTTTGGATGGGACTGAGAATCATAGAATCCCTGTAGTGTGGAAGTAAGCCATTGAGTCTGCACAGACTCTCTGAAATGCGTCCCACCCAGACCCACCTCTTACCCTATCCCTGTAATCATGCATTTCCCATGGATAATCCGCCTACCTTGCACATCTTTGGACTGTGGGAGGAAACTGGAGCACCCAGAGGAAACCCATGCAGGCATGGGGAGAGTGTGCAAACTCCACACAGACAGTTGCCCAAGTATGGCATTGAATTCAGGTCACTGTGAGGCAGCAGTGCTAACCATCAAGCCTCCGTGCCACCAAAGAGCAAGAGCAAAGAGCAAAACCTCTGGGGTTGATGAGGAAGGCTTTCAGGAGAGGCGTGTTTAAATTAGGAGCTTCAACAAGACAGAGAGGCAGAGTCTGAGGAGTGACTGCTGTTCCCTGCCATTGTGCTGCCAAAGGAGATGAAAATGGCCGCCCAGAATGCCTGGAGTAAGTGCATCCTTGTGTGAGGGAAACATCCTCAATTTTGAGTGATGTGAGCCTGTTCAAAGAACAACACTGTTCTGCAGACATCCATACATTGAAGCTGAAAGCCAGCCCTGAGTCATGCGTCTATGTGAATTTTGGTATTGACCTCCTACATACAGTCCAAATCCTTGACCCAAGCCCTCCTCAGCTGATCATGTAAGATAATGGCTAAACCCCAAAAATGTCCTTGATATGCTGCTGTTTTTATAGCTTGGATACTGGAACATTATGTATTTCTCATGATGACTAGCCTCTGTACCTGCAGTTGCAGCTAGACAGATACTTGCGTACCCACATGATTGTGAAAGATGAACGTATATTTACAAATGGGATCACATATTTACAGTGACTTGTTACCTGTGCTATCTATGTGCCCTCAGAAGGTTGCTTTATTTCTTCCTTCCCATTATGTCTCAGATTCTGAAGCTGTTTTGATGGGAGCCTGCCCGAGAGTGGAACTGGTTGACCTTGGAGATTTGGTCAGCTGGCCCTGGGGTAATTTGTTGTGCCTTGAGGGTCCAAAGAATGCTGGGACTGCCATGCCAGAGGCAAGTGACCCCTCTCAGAGGGCAATAGCAGCAGGCAGACTGCTGTTGGGAAGCCTGGCCACCTCTGACAGATTCCAAATGGAGATGTCTGGGGCAGTTTTTTTATTGTTCCTCCTCTATCTGAGTATCTGCTGGCCCTGTCCTGCTTTCTTGTGAGGAAGGAGCACCTGGAGTCAGCTGAAGTCTCCTCAACCCCCTGTTGCCTTGCTGTTGGTGCAGAGCATCAGTGGCAGGAGCAATGGAGCTTAAGTCTGTGTGTATATCTGGTAGACACCGAAAGTGCTGGATTTAACTGTCTACAGCAGCCACCAATTTGTTCATGGAGGCAGTCAGACCCCCTTGCACTTGAGGTCGCAGGGTCCACCATGATGCTGCAGTCCTACACTCTTTGGGTTAGATTGTCCAGTGCTCCTGAGAAATCAGCCTGCTGCTGCAATGTCTACATGTGCCAACAGCTTGGGGGTCCTAAAACTGCAGTTGAACTGGTGTCTGATCATGGGCAAAACTCCAAATGCCAGCAGCCTGGTATGTTTCACCCTTGGCCAGTTGCGGAGACATGACAGTGAAGTACTCATCAATTGGTGCTCCCTCCTTCAATCTAGATAGAATACACACTGGGGTGTGAGCATCTGAGCTGGTGGGGAAGACTGCCATGTTGACACTTCCGCTGAGGTGTCACTGTTCTCTTCCTTAGCTTTGGCAGATGGCATGTCTTGGTGGGCAGGACTGATAGCAGATACCATGGACACACACTAGAAGAAGACTTAAAATAAAAATGTCACAACCAAGGAGAATAAGTTGTGACATTTTTAACAGTGAAATGCATCTGGCAGTAATAGGAGAGTAGCACAATAATGAGCAATGCTTTTTACTGGGGGGGGGGGGTGAGACATGAATGCTTTGGCAGGTCCTGGTCTTCACTGGTCACTTGGAGGAGAAAGTGAGGACTGCAGATGCTGGAGATCAGAGCTGAAAATGTGTTGCTGGAAAAGCGCAGCAGGTCAAGCAACATCCAAGGAGCAGGAGAATCGACTTTTCTGGCAGGAAGAAGGGGTCATGCCCGAAACGTCGATTCTCCTGCTTCTTGGATGCTGCCTGACCTGCGCTTTTCCAGCAACACATTTTCAGCTCTTCACTGGTCACTGCCAAGATGCTCTCCTGGAAGGGTGTGAGGAGTTGAATATCTGACATCCTATCACCCAACCTGGCTCCCTCAGCCCTTTGGCCATAATGAGAGAAGGGGAGGGATTGAGAGGAGATATAAGCACAGCTGTTGTGACAGTAGAGGAAAGGTGGTGAGCTGTAATGAGTGAGTGAGTAGGCAGCATGGAGACCGTGCTGGTTTAGTAATGTGGGGGCATTTGGGCTGGCAAAAGAGAGAGTGAGAGAGAAGCTCAACTGAGCTCTGATGAGAGGTGAGTGCCGTAGCAGAGATAGAGGGAGTGTGAGGTAGTGGAGAACAGAAGGTGACACTTAACTTGGCAATGTGAAGAAGATCATTCATCTACTTCCTGAATGGTTGGGCTTTCCTCCAGTAGATGGAGACTGCACTGACCTTGGTGGCAACCTCAGTCCAGGCTGGCAGGGTCTGGGAGTGTGGCCTCTTCTTGGAAGCAGACAGCATCTCCTCTGCATGATCCCATCCACCAGGTCTTCCAGCCCCCTATCTACATGATGGGGTGATGCTTTCCCCTGCTCAGCCATAAGTGGAATGAAATGTCTGTAAAAGTGCAGGCCAGTTCCTAATGCCAGCACTTGACTTGGTGCACAATGGCTTTTTAAATATGGCGCTAGCACTAGGGTGCCAGTGTATCCTGGGAATTTCTAGCAGTGGTGAGTAGCTCTGGCTATAGTAAGTGGGTGAATTGAGCTAGCATTGGACAAGAGGGGTGGAGGGACGTGGTGTGTAGTTAATGAGATGAGTTTGGGATGATTGCATGAGAATATCCACTAATGGTGAGAAACTCTTCACAAAAATGACTTTTTGCCAAAACATGGTAAAATTCAGCCCAAAGGTTCCAAACCATATTTTAAGTGGCAATAATACACGATTACAGAGACTATAGTTTCATGCAACATTCACTGCAAACTATCTGCTCTACATGAGAATAGAGTCGTTGATAAACTTCCCTCATTTGATTAGCTATAAAGGTTCAGATGTACAAGGGTACTGGATTCATTTTAAATTCACACAGTCTCAAAGTCTCACTTCATATCAGTTAAGATATGCAAACAGTCGAGTTTCTCACTGTAATGTTGATAGGCTGGGCTCGGAGCTTTTTTTATTTAGTGGAAGTCCTATTTGTGTAGGAGGTTAAAATTCAAATATTAGATAATAGAATACTTTAAAACCTGTCTTACACTGTCACCATCAAGCACTCACCTAGCTCACCTTGGACAAGATCAAATGCAACTGGTTTAATAACATTTTAGCTTAAAAAACACATCAGCTTCACAAAATCAGTCCACATGGCATCAGATAGACTTTGCTAATAATGATCACTGTTTTATTGCAAGTTTCTGTTGAATTCTGTGAACAGTATTGTGCTTTGGAACTTATCTTTTCAGACTTTGTTAATATGATTCTCATGTTGGGTTTTTAAAGATGCTTAGGAGAAGAGAACATCATAAAATCTAGACTGAATTACATTTCTGGTCCCTCAAATGAATGACTTCTTTTTTGCATATATGTGTTTCTAAGTAATTGTGGTTTCGTATTTGAATGTGTGGCCTGACTCAACTTTGCCAGGGCAAAGCTTACTGTCATCATAACGGCCTCTATAACTCTGGCCCTCACCACAAACTCTTTAATCACCAATTTCATTTCTCTCCATGACCACTATGATGCTGTGTCTGAGACTGAACCAAACAGTTCGGAATCTCAGATTTGACTCTGACATGAGGCTTCTGGCCACATATTTGCACAATAGCTATTTATTCTCTTACCATTACCTGGAACTGCCCTTTTCTGAGCTGTACTGCTGCCAAAGGCCTCATCTTTGTTAACTCTACACTATTATTCCAAAACCTCCAGACCAGCTTCCATCTTCAACACTCCATAAATTTAATGTTATCTAAAACTCTGATGCCTGTATAGTAATCCACATTATGTCTCATGCACCCATTGTTCTCTATGTTCTTACTTACATTGACCCTGGGTTAAGAAGTGTCTTGATTTTAAAGTTCATCTTGTTTTTCAAATCTCCCCCTCCCTACAATTCTTTTAGCCGTTTCTTTTGTACTGGCCTCTTGCACTTGCAGATTTGAATCCCTCCGCCTTGGTGACCATGGTTTGAGTTGTTGAGTCCTTAGCTGTGGTGGTTCCTGCTTAAACCTCTCTGTCTTTTACTTCTTCTTCCTTATTTAAGATACTCCTAGCCATGGATGGATTTTATAGCCGTCTTGGTTGGAGGTGGGAGAGGAACCGAAAATATATAGGTTGAGTAATCCACCACCTTTCTGCTCACCCCCAATCCAGTCCCTATAATATTGGAGAGTGGGGGGGAGCTATGAAACTTCATGGGAGCAGTAGAAGGGTGACAGGCCACACACACCCTTGGGCCTATTAAGATTCTTAATGGCCATTTATTGTCCACTGACACCCCTAATCTGTAATGGAAGGCAGACAAGAGTGAGCAAACTGATTTTAACCCTGTCTTGGTTGGGGGCCACCCTGTTTTGAATAAGGAGGGACAGGGGATATCTTCAACACCTCAGAGGACCTCAGGTATAATCATATCCCAACTTTGTTCCTACCCACTGGTCCATCCTAACCAATCCCTCCCTGCCCCAAAGCCCAACCTGGCTGACTCCAGGAACCGCACACTCTTCTCCTGAGGGAACTATTCCATTCCACAGTACTGGTGCTACTTGGAATATTAAAGCTGCTACCCAGTTGGCCTACCTGCCAGTTCCTAAAGGTGGGACTTCCTTCAGTAACGATGGACGTCCATCCACCCACAGCTTTTCTAGGCTGCCTGAAGCACCTGGGGTGGGACTTGTTCAAAACAGACTGACTATTTTTCTGAGATGGGAAAGCAGATTATCCCATCCCTCCACCAAGTCCCACAACCGAGTCAAACTGAGCCTACTAAAAACTCTCTGCTTCATCTATCCTTATCCTTATCCTTGCTGTCCAGTTTTGTTACATAATTCTCTTGTGAATCTTATGCTCCTGCATTGTGCAAGGTACTAAAAAAAATACAAGTTATTGTTGTTGCTTTATCATATCGAACCACCTCCTCTCCTACCTCCCTGGCCAGTCAAAGCACCTCAGTAACGATTCACTAAGCAACCTAATTCAAGTTGGTGAAGCCAGGTCAGAAGTTTACAATTCCACTCGTTATACAAACCACACCAACTCCATGTTTCACTGTGTGGCAGAAAAGCTGACAACCACGTTCACCAAGGCAAGTGTGTTGCAAAACCAGACACCACTTGCAATCTCGAGGCCATTTAGTCTATGGCACGTGCCAG
This sequence comes from Hemiscyllium ocellatum, assembly GCF_020745735.1. NCBI lineage: Eukaryota > Metazoa > Chordata > Chondrichthyes > Orectolobiformes > Hemiscylliidae > Hemiscyllium > Hemiscyllium ocellatum. Next base: position 88,141,055 of record NC_083408.1, read on the forward strand.
TGCTTTGGAAAAGCTGTATAAATAGTCCAACTCCCCTGAGGTTTTAGCCATGGCCCAGTTTTTTATTTCACTTAAGTACTGTAATTATTCAGGGGTGTGTGGAGAGGTTCTGTTAGTGAAAGCAAATATTTCTATCTGAATTTTTGGTTATTTGGTTTACTTATTTATTTAGATATTTTCATTTTCCTTTAGTTGTTCCAGGAGACTGTGTCTGGCACCCTAGACTTAATTATGAGCCATCATCACTCTATCATTCAGTCTAAAATAGTTACTTCAAAAGTATGCTTAAAGACATGGTATGCCTTAATGAGTCCTTATTCAGTCAAATAATTAATGCCGTAACTCCTGCGCCTACCATCTGTCAAATAGAAGTATAATTTTGGAGCTGTTGTGTGTTTCATGCCTAGTTGAACCCACAGCCTCTTTCCTGGGTAGCACATGGTGCACAGTAAAAGGTCTGTTGAACACATTTAGATATTGGGTAGTACAGCTGAGTTAGATGAGGCAGATGGAAGTGGCACTGAGGGAGCAAGTGACAGAAGAATAGATTTTCTGTGTCCTCACCAATGGTTTCCTCTATGCTTTTCTTTAATGGTCTCCAACACCTTCAGGCATGAACAAGATATTTCTACCTTATTGAAATTTCTGGTTAGTTCCACATGGATAACTTGTTGGATTGACAGGAGTTTTATTTCTGGGCAGATTTTGCAAGAATTGCAGTATGGCTCCTCGGTGGACTGGTGGGCACTCGGTGTGCTGTTGTACGAGATGCTGTGTGGGCAACCACCGTTTGAAGCTGAGAATGAAGATGATCTGTTTGAATCCATTCTGAATGATGAGGTGCTTTACCCAGTCTGGCTGAGTGAACGTGCAATGGCCATCCTGAAAGCAGTAAGTGAAGACCCATTCCCTAACCTTTTGTTCGACCCTCGATCAACCCTCAGGAGCAAGGTTGTCTCGACAGGAATAGAATTAACATTTCTGATCTTGAAATAGCCCTAAAATTGTGCATGCAACATTAACTGTCTCTCCAAGGGTCATTTAGCAAATGCCTTTTCTACATGCTACTGATTTATTATGGCACTGAGGAATTGCTTCGCTCCACTTGAATCCCTTCTCTCCTGAAGCTATTAACTGACAGTGAACATTTCTGCTCGAGTCCGATATTCATAAATGTATTTTTATAGCAGCTTTAACATCATAGAACAGCATCATAGCAAGACACTTCACTGATAAAACGTAATATAACATTAGGCCCCATGAGGAGACATCAAGTCAAAAGCTCTGTCAAAGAGTTCAACTTTAAAGAGCTCCTTTGAAGGAGAAGAGTGAGGTAATGGGTGTAGATAGGGAGTTCCAGAGCTTGGCACAGTCATTGGAGACTTTAAGAACAGGAATAGAAACATGGAAGTTAGGAGCAGGAGCCTGCCCTTTGGCCCTTTGAGTCTGCTGCACCATTCAATATTATCTTACCTCAATGTCATATGCTGGCTTTCTATCTATACCCCTTGATGGCTTTAAAACCAAAAAAAATGTATCTATCTCTTCCTTGAATATCAGAATGCTCATAAGATTAGAATGAGAGGTGTACAGAGATCTCAAAAGCTTGTTTGTTTTGGGGCAAATTACTGAGATAGTGAGGGGCGAAGTCACGGTGACATTGAAAAACAAGGATATGTGTTTTAAAATGGAGGTGTCGCTTGCGCAGGAGCCAGTGTAGATGAGTGAGCACAGGAGTGTTAGGGGATGGTACCAGGTGCAAAACGGGACACAGGGAAACAGTTTCAAATGAGCTCCAGTTGAGAGTGTAGAATGTGGAAGGCAAGTCAGGAGTGGGTTGGAATAGTCAGATCTTGCAGTAGCAAAGGTATGAGTGAAGCTTTCTGCAGCAGGTAAGCTGAGACAAAGGTGAAGTCAGGCAATCTTAGAAATTGTTGCTCTTTGTATGAATGTACAAATGTATTTGAAACCTCATTTTGGGATTAAACATAACCTCAAAGTTGCCAGCAGATTTGATTTTGCTTCAGACAGTAGCTAGACAGAAGGACAGAGTCAGTAGCTGGGGAACAGAGCGTGGAGCAGGACCCAAACCATGGCTTCAGTGTTCCCTTGGAGAAACATTCTTCTTATCCAGTATTGGATGTGAGATAGCAACAGTAGAAGAGTCACAATAGGTGGTGGTGAGGGAGAGCTGGCTGTCATCAGCATGTATATGAAAACTAACACTGTTTGTGGATAATATCATTGAGGGGCACTGTGTAGATGAGGAATGGGATGGGCCAAGAATTGACCTTTGACGGCCACCAGAGATCATGGTGCAGGAGCAAGAAGAGAAGTCTTTGTAAATTAAACTGGGGCTGAGAGTAAAGAAATAGGTATGGAACCTGTCAAGAGCAGTTCCCCCCAGTTGGATGAGAGTGGGGAAATGTTTGAACAGAATGCTGTGGTCAACCATGTCTCAAAAGCAGTCAACAGTTCAAACAGGATAATGAGGGAATTGTTACCATTTGCACAGTCACAATCAATATAATTTTTCTCTTTAATGAGAGCTGTTTTGCACAGAATTTCCAGTTGACCGTTGGTCTGATATGTTGAGCTGGTTTTGAAATGCTGACCCCAATTCGAGCACCTTAATTTGGTGGCTAGACTGAGATCAGTTAATTCAGTTGTGACTCTCAGTCCAGTGCTGAGGGAGTGCTGCACTGACTGTGATGTTGTTTCCTGCCATCTCTGCGCAAGTTAACTGCTGCATTTCTTCCATTACACAAACGACTAGGTTTCAAAAGTACTCCCTTGGTTACAAAGTGCTTTAGGATGTCCTGAGGTGTGACATGAATGCAAGTCTACTTTTTTCTTGTAATTCAGCACAGAGTAGGAAGTGGGCCTGACATTTTGCAGTGTTATTTGGCTCAGTGCTGGACATTGTTTTACATTGTTTTGCTTATCGAGAGATAAATGGACTGCAGCAATTTAAAAAGACAGCTCACCACCACCTTCTCAAGGGCAACTAGGGATGGGCAATAAATGCTGGCCGGCTAGCGATGTCCACATCCCACAAATAAATTTTAAAAAGATAAATCTACCAACCAAATGAAAGAGGCAATTCTATTAGAATTGTTTCCATTCTGAAATTGACCTAATAAAAGCGAAATATTCCTTATCTCATGCCTTGCAACAGATAGCACTGTCTTTGTACTCGGGGAAAGTACCTGAATGGTACAGCACTTCAACCCAGTGCAACCCAGACGGTCTACACATTGTATTCCTGGTCAGGTTCATTGAAAAGATTAAACAGACAACATATCTGTTGTGCACATCAGCAGAGCATCTTAGAAACAGCATTGTAAGACCCATGAGAATATGATAGTCATCAGGAAGGGGAAAGAACCTGGAGAATGACCTGAATAAATCAAAAGGACAAAGTACCACAGCACGATATGATACAGAAATAAGCCATCAGTCATTTTTTTGGTTTAGACTCATAGAACACAGAACAATACAGCACAGAACAGGCTCCTCATCCCTCGATATTGCGCTTACCTTTGAACTAGTCTAAGCCCATCCTCCTACACTATCCCAACATCATCCATTTGCTTATCCAAGGACTGTCTAAATGCCTCTAATGTGGCTGAGTTAACTACATTGGCAGGCAGGGCTTTCCATGCCTTTACCACTCTCTGAATAAAGAACCTGCCTCTGACATCTGTCTTAAATCTATCACCCCTCAATTTGCAGCTCTGCTCCCTCGTACAACCCAACATCATCATCTTAGGAAAAAGACACTCACTGTCCACCCGATCTAATCCTCTGATCATCTTATATGTCTCTATTAAATTCTCTCCTAGCTTCTATCTCTCCAATGAGAACAGACCAAAGTCCCTCAGCCTTTCCTCATAAGATTATCCCTCCATACCAGGCAACATCCTGGTAAATCTCCTCTGCACCTTTCCAATGCTTCCACATCCTTCCTGTAATGGGGCGACCAGAACTGTATGCAATATTCCAAGTGTAGCCACACCAGCGATTTGTATAGTTGCAGCATGACATCACAGCTCCAGAACTCAATCCCTCTACCAATAAAACCTAGCACACCGTATGCTTTCTTAACAGCACTATCCACCTGGTTGGCAACTTTCAGGGATCTATGTACGTGGACTCCAAGATCCCTCTGCACATTCACATTACCAAGAATCTTTCCATTGATCCAGTACTCTGCCTTCCTGTTATTCTTCCCAAATTGAATCAGCTCACATTTATTTGCATTGAACTCCATCTGCCACCTCTCAGCCCAATTCTGCAGTTTATCCAAGTCCCTCTGCAACCTGGAACATTTTTCCACAATGTCCACTACTCCACCGATTTTAGTGTCATCTGCAAATTTACTAACCCATCACCTATGCCTGCGTATAAGTCATTTATAAAAATGACAAACAGCAGTGGTCCCAAAACAGATCCTTGTGCCACACCACTAGTAACCGGACTCCAGGCTGAATATTTTCCATCAATCACCACTCGCTGCCTTCTTTCAGAAAGCCAATTTCTAATCCAAACTGCTAAATCATCCTCAATCCCATGCCTCTGCATTTTCTCGAACAGCCTACCATGTGGAACCTTATCAAAGGCTTTACTGAAGTCCATGTATATCACGTGAATTGCCCTACCCTCATCGACATGCTTGGTCACCTTCTCAAAAAACTCAATGAGGTTTGTGAGACACGACCTGCCCTTGACAAAGCCATGTTGACTATCTCCAATCAAATTGTTGTTTGCGAGATGATTATAAATCATTTCCCTTATAATCCTTTCCAAATTTTTTCCTGCAACAGATGTAAGGCTCACTGGTCTATAATTACCTGGGTCATCTTTGCTGCCCTTCTTGAACAAGGGCACAACATTTGTAATCCTCTAGTCCACTGGTACAAAACCTGTAGACAAAGACGACTCAAAGATCAAAGCCAAAGGCTCTGCTATCTCTTCCCTACCTTCCCAGAGAATCTTCGGATAAATCCCATCCGGCCCAGGGGACATATCTACTTTCACACCTTCTAGAATAGTAAGGACCTCCTCCTTACTAACTTCAATCCTTTCTGGTCTAATAGCCCATATCTCAGTCTTCTCCTCTACACTGTTCTCCTTTTCCTGAGTGAAAACTGATGAGAAATGTTTGTTTGGCACCTCTCCGATCTCCATAGGGTCCACACACAACTTGCCACTTGCATCTTTAACTGGCCCTATTCCTACCCTTCCTGAAGAAAGGCTTATGCCTGAAACATCGATTCTCCTGCTTCTCAGATGCTGCCTGGCCTGCTGTGTTTTTCCAGCACCACATTTTTCAACTCTGGTACTCCAACATCTGCAGTCCTCACTTTCTCCTATTCCTACCCTAGTCATCCTTGTATTCCTCACATACCTAGAGAAAGCTTTAGAGTTCTCCTTTGTTCTACTTGCTAAAGACTGCTCATGTCCTCTCCTTGCTCCTCTTAACTCTGTCTCTCCATCATTTCATTTGAACCATCTTGTCTCAATGTCACATAAGCCACAATTGTCCGCTTAATACGAGATACAATTTCTTTCGTAAATCACGGTTTCCTTACCTTTTCACTTCCTCCCTACCTGACAGGGACATACCTATCAAGGACATGCAATATCTGTTCCTTAAACCAGCTCCATATTTCAATTGTCCCCATCCGCTGCCGTTTGCTGCCCCTTTCTATGCCTCCTAAGTCTTAAGCAAAAACACTGCCTGCAGATGCTGGAAACCAGATTCTGGAGTAGAGTGGTGCTGGAAAAGCACAGTTCAGGGAGCATCCGAGGAGCAGAAAAATCGAGGTTTCGGGCAAAAGCCATCCATCAGGAATACAGCCTAATCACATTATAATTCCTCTTCCCCCATATATAGCTCTTGCTCTGTGACATGTACCTATCCCTTTCCATCGCTAAACTAAACGTAATCAAATTATGTTCACTCTTCCAAAGTGCTCACCTACCCCTAAATCAAACACGTGGCCTGGTTCATTACCAAGTACCAAATTCAATGTGGCCTCCCCTCTTGTTGGCCCTTCGTCAGGAAACCCTCCTGCTCCCATTGGACAAAAACCCAATGCACTAGAGTTATAGCATTTTCCGTCAATGTTGGGGAAGTTAAAGTCCCCCATATGGCCACCCTGTTCCTTTCACTCCTACCCAGAATCATTTTGCCAATTCTCTCCTCCACATCCCTGGAACTCTGCGGAGGCCTATTAAAAAACCCCCAGCAGTGTGGCCACTCCTCTCCTGTTTCTCACCTCGGCCCATACCACTTCAGTAGACGAGTCCTCGTCAAAAGTTCTTTCAGCCACTATTATAATGTCCTTGACTAACAAGGCCTCACCTTCCCCTCTTTTACCACCTTCCCTGATCTTAATGAAAGATCTAAACCCTGGAACCTGCATCATCCATTCCTGACCCTGCTCTGTCCATGTCTCCAAAATGGCCACAACATCGAAGTCCCAGCTATCTATCCATGCTGCAAGCTCACTTACCTTATTCCGGCTACTCCTGGCATTGAAGTAGACACACTTCAAACCAGCTTGCTGTCTGCCATCACACTCCTGTGACCATGAAATCCTGTCCATGTCCTCCCTACTCACATCCTTTTGAGCACTGCAACTACAGGTTCCCATTCCCCTGCTGAGCTCAAGCTGATGGGACAGGGAGTGCCATTTAAACCTGAATTCTGTGTTTATTTTGTACCTTAATTGCTATCTTTAACATTTAAATGCTATGGCATCATTTGAGAAAAGTGGAAAATTTAACTTGTGTATATATACCAGAATTGCTGCCTCTAGTTTTCATTTTCTCACCCAGCCTATCTGTCGGGACTCTCAGCTGTGTCTCTTGTCTCCCCAGGTCATAAATAATGGGGTTTTACACATCTGCTTCGTGTATTTAATTTTACTTCAATTTCTTAAGTATTTCCAACTTTGATTTGCTGTTACACTTAGTACATTGAGATTTGACAAAGCATGTTTTTGGGTTGTAGCAACAGTAATGAGATAAGCCAAAAAGGAAGTGAAAAGGTCGAGCCACTGAAGCTGCACAGACGTGTTGCCCTGGCGTGGTGGCAGTGATATCAGAGATAAACTGTTATCGCTGTGGGTCAAACCTGGTACATTGCAAACATCACTGACAGCACATTTCCTTTAGATAGGTCAGGAAGATAATGTTGTATCTACAGAGTGTATAAAATCCAACCCTCTTCCATGAATCATCTGTTGATGCTCTGAAGTTGAGCAGATCTGGTTCCGAGGAATTATGTTGCAACACGCTCTATTAAGACTTCCGTTTTAGCTTCAAAAAGGAGCTAACATCTGAGAAACTTACCCTCAGTTGTCCGGATCATAACTTGTTTAGATATCCAGGGTTTTAAAAAAAAATTTGTTCTTGTGACTTAAGCATCGCTGGCAAGGCCTGTATTTGTTGCCTATCCTTCATTGTGCTTGTGCCAGCTTAAACCATTGAAGTCCAAATAGTGTGGGAACATCCACAATATCGCCAGGAAGGGATTCCAGGGTTTTGATCCCAAGATAATGAGGGAATGACAATATAGTTCCAAGTCAGGTGACTTTGAGGAGAGCTTGCAAGTGGTGGTGTTCCCATGTAGCTGCTGTCCTTGTCTTTCTCAGTGGTAGAGGTCACTGCTTTGCAAGTTGCTGCATTGCCTTTTTAGTGGCGCACACTGTTCCTATAGTGTACCAGTAAAGGACAGAGTAAATGTCTGAGGGTGTGCTTTCCCCTGGATGGGTGTGGAGCTTCTTGAACATTTTAAGAGTTGCACTAAGCCAGGCAATTAGAATATTCCATCACACTCCTGATTGGTACCTTGGACAGGCTCCAGGGAGTTGAAAAGTGTGATAACTGCAGAATTGCCAGCCTCTGACTTGGTCCTGAAACCACAATGTTTTTATCACTGGTTAGTTAAGTTTCTGATCAGTGGTAACTTTCACGATGTTGACAACAGGGAATTCTGCAGTTGTATATAAAGGGGTGGGGGGATGGTTAGGTTCCCTCCAACTTTGGCTGGTCATGATCTGGCTTTTTTTTAATCATTCCTTGAATGTGAATATTGCAGGTCAAGCTGGAATCAATTACCCATCCATAACTGGCCTTAGTAGTTGATGGCGTGCTACCTTCTTGAAGAGTTGCAGTCCTTGGGGTGTAAGTACAGCCACAGTATGGTTAGGAAGGGGGGTGGGGGGAGGGTTCCATAATATTGACCCAGTGACACTGAAGGCATTTAATATGTTTCCAAGTCAGGATGGTGAGTAACTTGGAGCAGAATTGGCAGGTGGTTGAATATGAACATATATCTGCTGCCCTTTGTCCTTCTAATGATAGTGGTCATGGGTTTCAAAGTGGCTGTCGGAGGAGTCTGGGTGAGCTATTGCAGCACACCTTGCAAATGGTACACACTGCTGCCACGGAGCAGATATGATGAAAGGATTGAATATTGAAGGTGGTGGAGGGGGTGCCAATCGAGCAAGCTGCTTAACCTGGATGTTGTCAAACTTCTTGTATTTTGTTGCAGCTGCACACTCATCCAGGCAAGTGGGAAATATTTCATCACATCCTTGATTTGTGCTTTGTAGGTGGTCTGGGGAGACGGGGAGTGAATTACCTTCTGCAGAATCCCTAGCCTCTGCCCTGCTCATATAGCTCCAGTTGTATGGCCCCAGTTCAGTTCCTGGTCAATGGTAACTGGGGTGATTGTAATGAGGTCAGCCAGCTGGACCTCACAGAATGAGGTCACACCTTCATCAGGGCTTATGCCTGAAATGTCGAATTTCCTGTTCCTTGGATGCTGCCTGACCTGCTGCGCTTTTCCAGCAACACATTTTCAGCTCTGATCTCCAGCATCTGCAGACCTCACTTTCTCCTCGTTGATCATGGGGGACCCAGTGACTGTACTGCTATTGAATATCAAACGGATTTGCTTGTGTTCTGCCTTGATTGCACTGTTGATGATACCTTACATCATCCTGCTATGTATTAGCGATCTAGATCTAGATATGCAGAAGAAAATTTCCAAGTTTGCAGACGACACTAAAAGAATTATAAACAGTGAAGAGAAAAGTGTGGAACTCTGAAAGGACATTGATCGGTTGGTGATGTGGGTAGATAGGAGACAGATAAGGTTCAATGCAGAAAAGTGTGTGAGGTGATGCACTTTGGTCATAACAGTGAAAAGCAACATTAAATTGGTGTAACGTTTTAAAGGGGGTGCAGGAGCAGAAGGATATAAGAGAATATATGCACAGATCATTGATGGTGACAGGACAGGTAAACAGAGCAGTAAGTAAAGCATGCAGTGTTATCCACACTATTAACGGGGCATAGAGTACAAGAACAAGGAGGTGATGCTGAACTAATACAAGACACTTGTTAGACCACAGCTGGAGTATTGCATGCAGTTGTGGATGTCACGTTGTAGGACAGACATGAATGCATTGGAGAGAATGCAAAAGTGACTTTCTCGAATGGTTTCAGGTCCGAGAAACTTCAGCCAAGGGGATAGATTGAAAAAGTTGAAACTGTTCTTCCTGAAGAGAAGAAAACTGCGAGGAGATATGCTTGATATCAATGTCATGTGTGTGAAGCCACTTGTAACCACTCATTACCACTCATAAAAGAAACAAGAACAAGAGGATGTAGGCTTAAAGTGATGTGCAAACAAAGCTAGGCTGATGTGAGAAAAACCTTTTTCAAATGACGACTGTTTCAGGTATGGAATGCAATACCTGGGAATGTGATGGAGTCAGGTTTAGTTGAGACAATCAACAGGATCTTTTGTTTTGAATAGTAATGGTATGCAGGGATGTGGGGAAAAGACAGAAGATTGACACTAGATAAAGAGCTAGTGCATACATGATGGGGCAAGTGGCCTCCTCCTTTGCGATAGCAATTCTCTACTTCTGTGATAACTTTGCAGGTGATCCAGAGTAGACTGGGGCAGTAATTAGTTGGATTAAATTTGTTCTGCTTTTGTGTAGAAGACATATCTGAGCAATTTTCCACATTGTCAGGTAAATGCCAATGTTGTAGTTGTAATGGAAAAGCTTCACTAGGGCAGCTAGTTCTGGAGCACAAGTCTTCGGTAGTGTTGTTGTCAAGGCGCACAGTCTTTGCAGTATCCAGTGCTTTCAGCTTATTAGTGAGAGTGAATTGGATTGATTGGAAGCTGGTAATTGTGATACTAGGGATCTCTCACTGAGGCCAAGATGAATCATCCACTCAGTACTTCTGACTGAAGACTATTGCACGTGCCTTACCTTTTGCACTGATGTGCTGGGCTCTCCCATCATTGGGAATGGTGATATTTGTGGATCCTCCTCCTTTACTGAGTTGTTGAATTGTCCATCACCACTGATAACTGACAATTTTCAAACTGCAGAGCTTAGATCTGATACGTTGGGATGAATTCACTTAGTTCTATCTGTTGCATGCGGCTTCCACTGTTTGACATACAAGGAATCTGGTTTGGTGCTTCACCAGGTTGACACCTCTGTTTTTAAGGTATGCCTGGTGCTGCTCCTGGCATGCCCTCCTGCACTCACCATAGAAACAGGATTGATCCCCTGGCTTGATGGTAATGGTTAAGTGAGGGACATGCTGGTCCATGGATTGAAAACAAATGTTTGCTGCTGATGGCCAACAGTGTCACATGGTTACACAGACTTGAGTTTCTTGTTCTGTTTGAAATCTATTACATTCGGCATGGTGCTCCATGATGGAGAGAATCCACAATTCAAAGACAGGACTTTTTTTCCACAAGTATTGTGTGGTGATCACTCTTGCTAATACAGATTCATCTGCAACAGATAGATTAATGAGAATGAAGTCAACATCTAAACAGTCAAGTTAGGACTAGGAGGCCATTGCATCCTCCAAGCCTGCGCCACCTTTAAATAAGATCATGGCTGATCTGCTTGTAACCTCACCATCACCACCCCCTCCCACATTCCTACCTATTCCTGTTAACTTTTCACTCCTTTTCTTATCAAAAATATTCAAGTACATTGACTTTTAAGGAAGAAAGTCTTACAACTTAGTGAGAAAATGTTATTCCCCATCTCTTATTTTTAAATGGTGACCCTTATTTCTAGATTCTCCCCCAAGTGAAAACATCATTTCCACATCCAAGCAATCAAGCCCTTCTGGATCTTATACTTCTCAATTACAACATCTCTTAGTCCAAACTCTAGCAGACACCACTTCAGCCTCTGCAACCTTTCTTCGTATAACAACTCAGGTATTCGGTCTGTAAACTTTACCTGAATGGCTTCCAATGTATTTGCATCATTCCCCAAATAAGGAGACGAACACTGTAAATGGTACTCTAGATGTGGTCTCAATGGCACTCTGTTTCTGACACAATAATGCCCAACTGTTGTATTCAATTTTCATCACTATAAATGGTAACATTCTATTAGCTTTTCTAATTAATTGCTGTACCTGCTTACTAGTCTTTTGTGAATAATGTACTCGGGCCCCCAGATTCCTCTGCATCTAAGAACTCTCTGTAATCTCATTTAGTTAATTTGCCATCTCTTTGCATACTCATTTACTGCATCCTTGATTCCATAAGACCATAAGACATAGGAGTGGAAGTAAGGCCATTCGGCCCATCGAGTCCACTCCACCATTCAATCATGGCTGATTGGCATTTCAACTCCACTTACCAGTGTTCTCCCCGTAGCCCTTAATTCCTCGAGAATCTATCAATCTCGGCCTTGAAGACATTTAGCGTCCCGGCCTCCACTGCACTCTGTGGCAATGAATTCCACAGGCCCACCACCCTCTGGCTGAAGAAATGTCTCCGCATTTCTGTTCTGAATTGACCCCCTCTAATTCTAAGGCTGTGTCCACGGGTCCTAGTCTCCTCACCTAACGGAAACAATTTCCTAGCGTCCACCTTTTCCAAGCCATGTATTATTTTGTACGTCTCTATTAAGTCTCCCCTCAATCTTCTAAACTCCAACGAATACAATCCCAGTATCCTCAGCCGTTCCTCATATGTTAGACCTGCCATTCCAGGGATCATCCGCGTGAATCTCCGCTGGACACGTTCCAGTGCCAGTATGTCCTTCCTGAGGTGTGGGGACCAAAACTGGACACAGTACTCCAAATGGGGCCTAACCAGAGCTTTATAGAGTCTCAGTAGCACATCTCCGCTTTTATATTCCAACCCTCTTGAGATAAGAGACAACATTGCATTTGCTTTCTGAATCACGGACTCAACTTGCATGTTTACCTTTAGAGAATCCTGAACTAGCACTCCCAGATCCCTTTGTGCTTTGGCTTTACTAATTTTCTCACCATTCATGTTGTAGCCTCTGTTATCCTCGTCACAACTTACTTTCAAGCGTATCTTTGTATTAGCAACAACTGTACCTTGGTCCAAGGTATTTATATAAACTGTTGAATTTGAGCCTCAGTACTGAACCCTGTGGCACACCACTCATACATCTTGTCAAACAGAAGAAGATTCATTTATGCCTACTCTTGGTTTCCTGTTAGCCACCTAATCTTCGATCTAAGTCAATATGATGCCCGATGAATCATGAGCTTTTATTTTCTGCAGTAAGCTTTAACATGACACTTTACCAAGTGTCTCCCAGAAATCTAAATCCCCTTTATTCACGCCACATGTTACTACTTCAAAGAATGCCAAGAAAATTATTTGTGCTTCTCTCCCTTTTTGAATACAGGAGTTACATTTTCTATCCCCCAATTTAATAGAAGCTTCCCCAAATGTAGGGAATTTTGGAAAATTCAAATGAATGTAACAACTATGTCACTAGCCTCTTCCCATTGTCATAGAGTCATAGAGTTATAGAGATGTGCAGCATGGAAACAGATCCTTCAGTCCAACTTATCCATGCTGACCAGATATCCCAACCCAATCTAGTCCCACCTGCCAGCACCCGGCCCATATCCCTCCAAACCCTTCCTCTTCATATACCCATCCAAATGCCTCTTAAATGTTGCAATTGTACCAGTCTCCACCACCACTACCTACACATACCACCCTCTGCATGAAAAAGTTGCCCCTTAGGTCTCTTTTATATTTTTCCCCTCTCACCCTAAACCTATGCCCTCTAGTTCTGGACTCCCCGACCCCAGGGAAAAGACTTTGTCTATTTATCCTATCCATGCCCCTCATAATTTTGTAAACCTCTATAAGGTCACCCCTCAGCCTCCGACACTCCAGGGAAAGCAGCCCCAGCCTGTTCAACCTCTCCCTATAGCTCAAATCCTCCAACCCTAGCAACATCCTTATAAATCTTTTCTCAACCCTTTCAAGTTCATCTTTCCATTAGGATCCAGAGTCTTCACAGCATAAAGCTGGGGTGGCACAGTGCCTCAGTGGTTAGCACTGCTACCTCACAGTACCAGCAACCTGGGTTCAATTCCCACCTCAGGTAACTGTCTGGGTGGAGTTTGCACATTCTCCCCGTGTCTGCGTGGTTTTCCTCCCACAGTCCAAAGATGTGCATGTCAGGTGAATTGGCCATGCTAAATTGCCCATAATGTTAGGTGCATTAGTCAGAGGGAAATGGCTCTAGGTCGATTACTCTTCAGAGAGTTGGTGTGGACTTTATGGGCCGAAGGGCCTGTTTCCACACTGTAGGGAATCTAATCTAGCTCCAACAATTTGCTGTGTACCATTTCTCTGGCCATTGTAATTTTCTTTAGTTCCTCCCTTCATTCCTTTGCCTGAATAATTTCTACTTCTGGGAGTTTATCTAAATCTTCTACAGTGAAGATCTATGCAAAATATTTATTCAGTTTATCTGCCATCTCCTTATTTTTCATTGTGAGTTCCCCAAACCTACCATCTGTAGGACCAATGTTTTCTTTAACTATTCTCTCTGTAAGCTCACTCTTCTTCAGGCTATCATGAATTTGGAAAAATTTAGTCAAACAACCTAAAGTCCCCAATTTATTTGACTGACTAATTCAGTATCATGTCACTGCCTCACACCCTCTTCACTGGTGCACTGAAACTGTACATCCTTGAAGCATATCACTCTGGACTCAATCCTCTTTTCAGCCAATGGTTCATGTTTCAGTCACTAAATAACAAACAGGACTGGAACTCTGATGATCACTTTCCCTTCTTGGGTAATTTGTTGCACCCTGACAGTTGTCACACCTAAGATCAGATAACTAAGTAGAGACAGCGGATTTAATCCAGGACCACCACCTCCATACAGCATCTTTACCTTGGTTACAAATGAATTAGTAGCACCTTTAAAAGCCTGAACAGGAGAGCTTCCAGAATGCCTTCTGTAAATGTTATTAATTATGCCCATTGATTGATTTCCATTGGTACCATCTTACAACAAATATTTTTACACACAAGGGAAGAATTAAGTGCAGTTTATACTTGACGTGACAGTAGCATTCCCTGTTTACAATTAGAGTATTTAGTTAATAGAGTTTCACAAAAACAGGTGAAATAAAACCTTCCAACAGATTTTTGCTTGTTAGTCATACTTAGATTCACTTTGATTTGGAGATGCTGGTGTTGGACTGGGGTGTACAAAGTTAAAAATCACACAACACCAGGCTATAGTCCAACAGGTTTAATTGGAAGCACCAGCTTTTGGAGCGCCGTTCCTTCTTTGGACATTCACTTTGGACATTGAGCTTAATCTTGTAATAAATAAATAGCTGTTGTTTTTAGATTTGTTGTCACATCACAGTGTCGTTTCCAGCTATCGCTGCACTCTTGCAATGATCTGTTTCCTGCATTGTTCAAGGTCCAACCACATTTCTGATATTCATGTACATTTACCACCCTGTCCAGTTGCTGTGCCATGTGGAGTTTGTATTTTTGTACACAGTGACAGTGTCTCAAACAGAAATTCACCTCAAATGCAATAAAGTGGCCTTACAGCCATTTCCCTTTCTTGACTAGATTATGCGATAACACTGTTCTAATTAGTAGGAGTTAACAGCTCTGCTGTGGCATATATACAAGTCATGCTGTAACATTTTCCAACTGCTTCTGCAATTGTGGTTTTGCACATTCATTTGCTATTTGAGTGCATAGGATCATTGAATTGACACACAAAGAAAAATGAAATTTGAATTATCTGAGAGCTACCCCTTGCATCCATATACAGATATAAGAAATTATCCTTTCTCAGGGCTTATCCAGGAAGCACAGTTGGTCTTTTTATGCAACACCACCAACACAACTTACATTTGTTATCCTGCTACTTATCTTACCCATATGTGCAATTTCTAAACAATTTTGTAGTTGCTTTACGCTATTAATTCAGAAGATGCGAACTAAAAAGTTGAGGTAGATTGGCAAAGACCACAAGAATTAAATGTAGAGTTAATATGCAGTGAGAACTGGCTTCTGTCATAAGGCCCTGATGAGAATGCCACATTAGCAAGTTAGATACATTCTTAATGAAAGGTTTTTGCCTGAAATGTCGATTTTCCTGTTCCTCGGATGCTGCCTGACCTGCTGTGCTTTTCCAGCACCACTCTAATCTTGACACTAACAGCAGAAGGAGGCTATTCAACCTCTGTGCCACAGATATCATTTGGACTCTTGTTTCCTTCTGCCTGGATCTCGGTTTTCATCTTGCTTACCTGTGGAAGGGCACGGGATCAAGGATAAGCCATCTCCTTGCTAGTGCCGTGGCCTATGGCCTTGCAACACAACAAGGGTGAAAGGTGGCACTTTGAATGCTGCAGTCAGATTGTGGTGAAGACTGGCTGCAGGGACATGAAGCGAAATGAACTGGCTTCCAAGAAATATACTGTCATGCAGTGAAAGAACTGCACCCTCTGACCAGGTCATGCCTCGAGCTTTACACAGTAATTGATCAAAACATCACAAAGACATGCAGCCTTTTATTAATGATGTCATGCTGCAGTATTACCTTACTGCTGGCCAACCAGTGTTTCTTATTAAAAGAATGCTGTTAACTGAAGCAGTTCATTCATTTGACCAGCCATATCCCTCTCAAATCTAGAGCTGATGACCTTCAGAGATCAAATTTACCAGAGACTTGGAGATTTATTACTCTCCAAATGCTTTTTCTCCTCTCTTAAATTATAATGGTCTATTCTGATCATTGCAATCGGAATCTGATAGTGGGAATCTGATCAGTTCTAACAATCTGTCTCCAGAACAGTAGAAATTTTTGGAATGATCTAACATGATGTTGATAGCTATCAATGCTTATTTACCATAAGACCCTCTTATCAGTTGTTAATGTATCTTCATGCATCAGAATGATAAAACTGTCACTGTGGAGGAGGACAAGTGAATATTGAACACACTTGTTTTCACAGTAAACATTAAGAATAACCTTATTTTCAGGGACAAACAGGCTAGACTAGGTACTTTTTGCACCTGGGTGGGTCTATTGTCATTAGAGCAGCTTGGTAGTTTGAAAATATGCCGACCGAAGTACTTCAGATGACAATGAAAGTATCTGATTATCCAAGGACTGTTTAAATGCCCCTAATGTGGCTGAGTTAACTACATTGGCAGGCAGGGCAGTCCATGCCCTTACTACTCTCTGAATAAAGAACCTGCCTCTGACATCTGTCTTAAATCTATCACCTCTCAATTTGCAGCTATGCTCCCTCGTACAAGCTGATATCGTCATCCTAGGAAAAAGACACTCACTGTCCACCCTATCTAATCCTCTGATCATCTTGTATGTCTCTATTAAATCCCCTCTTAGACTTCTTCTCTCCAATGAGAACAAAACCAAAGTCCCTCAGCCTTTCCTCATAAGACTATACCTCCAGATCAGGCAACTTCCTGGTAAAACTCCTCTGCACCTTTCCAATGCTTCCACATCCTTCCTGTAATGGGGTGACCAGAACTGTACACAATATTCCAAGTGAGGCCACACTAGCACTTTGTGTAGTTGCAGCATGACATCACAGCTCCGGAACTCAATCCCTCTACCAATAAAACCTATCACACCGTATGTTTTCCTAAGAGCACTATCCATCTGGGTGGCAACTTTCAGGAATCTATGTACGTGGACTCCAAGATCCCTCTGCACATCCACACTACCAAGAATCTTTCCATTGATCCAGTACTCTGCCTTCCTGTTATTCTTCCCAAAGTGAATCAGCTCACATTTATCTGCACTGAACTTCATTTGCCACCTCTCAGCCCAATTCTGCAGTTTATCCAAGTCCCCCTGCAACCCTACAACATTTTTCCACACTGTCCACTACTCCACCGACTTTAGTATCATCTGCAAACTTACTAAGCCATCCACCTATGCCTGCGTCTAAGTCATTTATAAAAATGACAACCAGCAGTGGTCACAAAATAGGTCCTTGTGGCATACCGCTCATAACCGGACTCCAGGCTGAATATTTTCCATCAACCATCACTCACTGCCTTCTTTCAGAAAGTAGTTTCTAATCCAAACTGTTAAATCGCCATCAATCCCATGCCACTGCATTTTCTCGAACAGCCTGCTATGTGGAACCTAATCAGTCCATGTACACCACAACTGCCCTACTGTCATCCACATTCTGGATCAGTGGTGCTGGAAGAGCACAGCAGTTCAGGCAGCATCCAACGAGCAGCGAAATCGACGTTTCGGGCAAAAGCCCTTCATCAGGAATAAAGGCAGTGTAGCTGGAAGCATGGAGAGATAAGCTAGGGGGAGGGTGGGGTGGGGAGACAGTAGCAAAGAGTAAATGACCTGGGAGTTGCAGTGGGAGAGGGACTCCCTGAGATTCTTATAGAGAAAGGAGGAATGCTTCGTCACCTCCTCAAAAAACCCAGTGAGGTTTGTGAGACACGACCTGCCCTTGATGAGACCATGTTGACTATCTCTAATCAAATTGTTGCTATAAATCCTATCTTATCATCCTATCCAAAACCTTTCCTATAACAGATGTTAGGCTCACTAGTCTATAATTACCTGGGCCATCTCTACTGCCCTTTTTGAACAAGGGCACAACATTTGTAATCCTCCAGTCCTCTGGTACTAAACCTGTAGACAATGACGACTCAAAGACCAAGGCCAAAGGGTCTGCCATCTTCTCCCTACCTTCCCAGAGAAGCCTCGGATAAATCCTATCTGGCCCAGGGGACATATCTACTTTCATACCACCTAGAATTGATAACACCTCCTGCTTACTAACTGCAATCCTTTCTGGTCTAAAAGCCTATATCTCAGTCTTCTCCTCTACAATATTCTCCTTTTCCTGAGTGAAAACAGATGAGAAATATTCATTTAGTACCTCACCAATCTCCACAGGGTCCACACCCAACTTCCCACTTTTGTCCTTGACTTGTCCTATTCCTACCCTAGTCGTCCTTTTATTCCTCACATACCTAGAGAAAGCTTTAGGGTTCTCTTTTATTCTACATGCTAAAGAACGGTCATATTCCATCCTTGCTTTTCTTTACTCTCTCTTTAAATCCTTCCTAGCTAATCTGTAACTCTCCATTGTCTCATCTAGACCATCTTGTCTCAATGTCACGTAAGCCTCCCTCTTCCACTTAACAAGAGACACAATTTCTTTAGTAAACCACGGTTCCCTTACCTATCACTTCCTCTCTACCTGACAGGGACATACCTATCAAGGATATGCAATATCTGTTCCTTAAACCAGCTCCACATCTCGATTGTCCCCATCCCCTGCATTTTGCTACCCTATTCTGTACCTCCTATGTCTTGCCTAATCACATTATAATTGCCCTTCCCGTATCTATAGCTCTTGCCCTGTGGCACGTACCTATCCCTTTCCATTGCTAAACTAAACTAGATGTCACCAATGAAGTACAGCAGTATGTCCACATGTAGCAGTAAAGAGAGAATGCCCATCACTTCAAGATAAAGCTACCATTTATAACTCTCTATTTATTGATATATATTTCCCTCACAAAATAAAGGATGGGGAAATTGAATAATAGGCAGACTCTTCCCAGGCTGTGAATGACATCAGCATTGGTGAGTAAGCTGGATAGCTCGCACAGGATAGGCTATGAAGCAATTCTCTTTGTCGAGGGGAAAATGTCTCTTTATCCAACCTGGTGGACCTGAGTACCTGGTGAGACACCAGCTCGCTGCTTCCTCTTCCAGTCTTGCACATCAGTAACCAATATCTCAGGACATGGCCATGTACAGTGATCAATTACGTCTTCCGTCCCTGGAGATTGGCATTGGATACACTCTTAAATAATTCATTTATAGGATGATGGCATTGTTGGCTAGGCCAACATTTCTGGCCCAACCCAGAGGGCAGTTAGGAGTGAGCAACATTGCTGTGCAGAGTTGAGAGTGCAGTGCTGGAAAAGTACAGCAGGTCAGGCAGCATCCGAGGAGCAGGAGAATCGACGTTTCAGGCAAAAGCCATTCATCAGGAATGAGGCTGTGAGCTGAGGGGCTGGTGAGATAAATGGGAGGGGGGTGGGGCTGGTGGTAAGGTAGCTCAGAGTGCAATAGGTTGATGGGTGTGGGGATAATAGTGATAGGTCAGAGAGGAGGGTGGAGCAGATAGTTGGGAAGGAAGTTGGACAGGGTGGATTAGATAGGTGGTAAGAGAGATGTCCATCTTCTTTCTGACCAATCACTATTACCTAGAGAGAGGTGGACAGCATGCATATGGTGACACAGGGCACTGAATGTGGATCTCAGGATGCAGTGACACTAGCTGTCTGAGGAGCATTGTACATCATGAAGATAAAATATATAAAAGAATACGTTCAGCGTCAGAGCACAGAAGGTCAGATGTTCGGAAGAATGGTCACCAGCCCTGAAACATGAACTCTGCTTTCCAACCACACTCTCAACTCTAATCTCCAGCATCTGCAGTCCTCACTTTCACCAGCATTGCTGGTGCATCTGGAGTCACATGCAGGCCAGACCAGGTAAGATGGCAGTTTCCTTCCTTAAAAGGAATTAGTGAACAAGATAGGTTTTTACTGAAAAATTGACAATTCTCCAGATTTTTATCAAATTCAAATTCCACTATCTGCCAGAACTCTGGATTGACAGTCTTGTGATGATGCCACTAGGTTATTGCCACCTCCAGCTGTTTTCCTTCCTGAAGTTATAGGGCACATCTCTGCTCCACATACAATGCAATCTGCTGTATTCCCAATTCCTCCGCCTCCGCCGTATCTGCTCCCAGGAGGACCAGTTCCACCACAGAACACACCAGATGGCCTCCTTCTTTAGAGACCGCAATTTCCCTTCCCACGTGGTTAAAGATGCCCTCCAATGCATCTCGTCCACATCCTGCACTTCCGCCCTCAGACCCCACCCCTCCAAACGTAACAAGGACAGAATGCCTCTGGTGCTCACCTTCCACCCTACAAACCTTCGCATAAACCAAATCATCCGCCGACATTTCCGCCACCTCCAAACAGACCCCACTACCAGGGATATATTTCCCTCCCCACCCCTTTCCACCTTCCGCAAAGACTGTTCCCTCTGTGACTACCTGGTCAGGTCCACGCCCCCCTACAACCCACCTTCCCATCCTGGCACTTTCCCCTGCCACCGCAGGAACTGTAAAACCTGTGCCCACACCTCCTCCCTCACCTCTATCAAAGGCCCTAAAGGAGCCTTCTACATCATCAAAGTTTTACCTGCACATCCACTAATATCATTTATTGTAACCGTTGCTCGCAATGCGGTCTCCTCTACATTGGGGAGACTAGGCACCTCCTAGCAGAGCGCTTTAGGGAACATCCCCAGGACACCCGCACCAATCAACCACACCGCCCCGTGGCCCAACATTTCAACTCCTCCTCCCACTCTGCCGAGGACATGCAGGTCCTGGGCCTCCTTCATCGCCGCTCCCTCACCATCAGACGCCTGGAGGGAGAACGCCTCATCTTCTGCCTCGGAACACTTCAACCCCAGGGCATCAATGTGGACTTCAACAGTTTCCTCATTTTCCCTTCCCCCACCTCACCCTAGTTCCAAACTTCCAGCTCAGCACTGTCCCCATGATTTGTCCAGACTTGTCCTACCTGCCTATCTCCTTTTCCACCTATCCACTCCATCCTCTCCTCCCTGACCTATCACCTTCATCCCCTCCCCCACTCACCATTGTACTCTATGCTACTTTCTCCCCACCCCCACCCTCCTCTAGCTTATCTCTCCACGCTTCAGGCTCACTTCCTTTATTCCTGATGAAGGGCTTTTGCCCGAAACGTCGATTTCGCTGCTCCATGGATGCTGCCTGAACTGCTGTGCTCTTCCAGCACCACTAATCCAGAATCTTCTTTGCAATGTTGCTGCCAGGACATTGTAGACACATGGACAAGCAGCAACCTCATGGCTTCAATCCGAGTGTACTTTTCACTTAATGCTCACTCGCTTTGCACCTACTTAGATGATCATTACATCGGTGTCTGGTCCTGCATTGTCTTCTCTCATCTTTTCACACTTTGACCTGTCAGCCAAAGCTTAAAGACTTACATACTTCTGTCTGGGGTTACCTTTTATTGCAGCCACAAAGCCAGGCAGCTTAACTTGGTAGTCAGCCACGATCAGTCAAGGTGTTGGACGTCTTGCTGTATATCACTGGACTATGTCAATCCCACACCTGCACCATGTGCCTGCTGTGTACAAGGCAAACACACTGCATGTACTTCTATGGAATGGCTATGGCTCCAAGCCCTATGTCAAGTCAAGGGAGACAGCCATCTGTCAGGGGACAAAGAAACAAAGAACTGCAGATGCTGGAAATCAAAACCAAAAACAGAAATTGCAAAAAAAATCTCCGCAGGTTTGGCAGGATCTGTGGAGAGAAAGCAAAGTCAATGGAAATATGTTAAGAAGAATAAATACCGTATCAGAGAGCGGAAGGTCAGTTGGGTTAGTAAATACATAACAGGAGTTGGGTTAGAAGAAGGGATGAAGTCAGAGGGAAGGGAACAGGTAGAAGATTCCTGAGAGACATAGGTTTCTCTTGAGTTGTTGCACCTTGTGTTCCTTAATGCCTAAAAGGAAAAGAAAAGGTTAGAATGTTGAATGAGCCAGAGGATGAAGTGGAACTGGGTGGCAGGGTAGCTCTGAGGTAGCATGAGGCAGTGCTGATGGAGAGAGAGGTTGTGAACATGCATATGGTGACACAGGGCACTGAGCAGGATTTCAGGATGTAGTGACCGTAGTTGGCTGAGGAATGTTGTACATCATGGAGATAAAATATATAAAGAATACATTCAGCATCAGAACACGGAAGGTCAGAAGTTTGGAAGAAAGGTCACCAGCCCTGAAACATGAACTCTGCTTTCCAACCACAGACCTCCCTAGTTTCTCCAGTAATTTCTGGGTTTGCTCTTGTCAGGGGCTGCTGTCACAATAAATCCAGGGGAGCCTCCAATACAGCCTGGGGTCTTGGGCACAATCAGTTGGCTGCTTGGGACTGTCATGGTCAGGATCCTTTTCTCATAGAGGGTGAGGATCCCAATGTCAGGCTTTCTCTGCCACACTGTGAGTTTTCTTTCTCTTGGAATGAGAGAGAGAGACATAGAGGTCAAGAGGAATGAAACAGGCTGGGAGAGCTGTTAATGCCGGTGCAGGTGAAGGAAAAGTGGGGAGGTTGCCGAGTGAGTGCTGGAGCATTGCATAACCATTTTGAGTTAGTGGGTTTGTTCAAGACATCGCATCAGTTGTATGACACTATGATCTTTTACTGTAAATTCTGTGAACTATGATCCTGTACCACCAGCTACCAAATGAAGAAGCAGCGCTCTAAATGCTTGTACTTCCAAATAAACCTGTTGGACTATAACCTGGTATGATGTGATTTTCATCCACGTAAAGAGCAAGCTTAATACCTGGGACTATTCCGTTCTTCAGATCTGAGTACCACCACAAGGAGTAGAAGATCTACCAAATTACTATGAGCCTTCCTGATCTTGTTTAAATCTGATAGTGAACCTAAGAAAGGATTCAAGAAAAGTTCATCAAGACCAAAATATTAACAGGAATCAGCCACTTGTGTAAAATGCTTAGCGGTTGGCTGACAGTTAATAATGTGCTCTTGGTACACATTGCTGCTTTCAGAGAAGCAGAGGAGAAAATGTTGGCAGAAAATGATGTTAAGATGTGCAACTACTTCCCAAGCTCTGGTTCTTCCAGACTGTATAATTGAAGACAACTCATTGTCTTTCCTCTCTCTTTTTTTCCACCAGTTCATGATCAAAAATCCAAACAAACGGCTGGGCTGTGTCGCAGCACAAGGTGGAGAGCAGGCCATTCTGAACCATCCCTTCTTTCAAGGAATTGATTGGGATTCACTTGAACAGCGACGAGTCAAGCCACCTTTCAAACCCAGAATTGTAAGTCCTCCTACAAGCTGTAAAAGAGTTTGTGTTGCATTCCTTACATGTGCCTTCTAAATATTGCAAGGGTGGTCATGGGTAACCGTGGGCAAGAGCATATTGTTGTCACACTTAGCTTTTTTTTAATGATCCATGTGTTAATGCTTCCTGCTTCTGACACGGTATACTTTGCACTCAAATGATCATAAAATGTGTCTCTGTTATGTTTTGGCAATGAGATCTAAAAGCATTTACTGTGTTTATTTTCTCTGTTAAGGCAATAGCTACACTTTTCTGTAGTACATTTAAAATAACAAAGATTCAATCCTAACTTAGTTACCAGTAGTTTTCAGCACAAGTACATTTGAGGCATTTCTTAAAATGCTGAAGCATTTAGAATGTTGGCTACAGCGTAGAGGCAGATTACTAATAATGATTGTAAGTGAATGGTAGACTACCCATTTCCATTCATTTCGCCTCAGACACTCATTTCACAGTCACATTTTTCTGAGATGGATGTAGTTCTGTTTAACTTGGCAGCCAGAGCTGTCTAGTTTATACTGCGGTGCACATTATTCCAAAGCTGCAAACCTGGGAAAGTTTGTACAGCTATTAATCAAGCCACCAGCTCTGAAATATTAAGTTTGTGTAGCCAACTGTCATCCACATCATCAGTAGACATCATTTGATGTTGCTGCTCCAGGTCTGTCATTCCTGGCAGTGGAGGAATAAACACTTCCCGAAATGATTCTTTTTGCCATCTTGTCAGTAGAATCATCCCATTTACTTCAATTGGAGTCAGGGTTTCCTTTGCAGAAACAGTGTAGATTGATTACAACATGGCCATTGCTCTGCTTCCCCAAGAGGGAATGAATAGAAAAGCATAAAGGTGTGAACTATTTTCACACTGTGAGCTGCATTTAACCAAGGCAAAAAAGGGCTCACCCAGCATTTGGAAAATCAGTTTAGATTAGATTACTTACAGTGTGGAAACAGGCCCTTTGGCCCATCAAGTCCACACCGACCCTCCAAAGAGCAACCGACCCAGACCCATTCCCCTATATTTACCCCTTCACCTAACACTACGGGCAATTTAGCTTGGCCAATTCACCTAACCTGCACATTTTTGGACTGTGGCAAGAAACCGGAATACCCGGAGGAAACCCACGCAGACACGGGGAGAATGTGCAAACTCCACACAGTCAGTTGCCCGAGGGTGGAATTGAACCCGGGTCTCTGGCGCTGTAAGGCAGCACTACTGATCTTTAAAAATAGTTTACAATTTTACACAGTAGAGATATCTTCATTGTAGATTTATTATTCATTTGAGTTTAAACATCAAAAAAAGAGTAATTGTTTGCAATTAACTCAAGTATATATAAACCAGATTACTGCGGATGCTGGAATCTGAAACCAAAAGAGAAAATGCTGGAAAATCTCAACAGGTCTGACAAAGGGTCAGTTAGACTCGAAACATCAGCTCTTTTCTCTCCTTACAGATGCTGCCAGACCTGCTGAGATTTTCCAGCATTTTCTCTTTTGGTTATATATATATATATATATATATATATACCAGAATTACTTCATTACTTTTGGGCTCATGTATGAGGAATGTGAAATATTGTAAAGGTCCCAAAGAAGACACATATACAGTAAGGTATCATGATAAATTCCCATGCCTTTACAGTTTAATTTCTATTATCTTCATTCACTATAATTCATGATAAATAACTCTGCAAATATATATCAGTTGAATGGATTTTTCACTTGTGAGCTGGAAATTAATTAAATATCTGTTGTGGGTACAGGTTACCAAGAATAATTATTTTTAAAAATTTCACAGGGTTAAGTACTTCTGTTTATTTCAAACCTTATCAGTTTTGTAAGGCATAATATCATGAACATTTCCAAAAAGCATTGTGATGGGTTTTACTGTACATCATAAGCTGTGATTTCCTGCTGCATTACTCATAAAATTACTTGATGTCATTGATTCTGTGGATTTCCCCTTTTGGTTTTCTGCTGGGTTTGTTTAAAACTAGCATAAACTAGTTTAAAACAAATGAATTAACCTCCCATCAAAATAGCATTGATCAAATGTTTAGGTTAATATGTTCTTATATGGGCAGTTTGCTGAGGGCAATGCCACACAACAAGTTTGGATTGAATTTTCATGAAGATGGAAGACTCCAAGTCTTATCCAAAATGCTGCGAGGAACCTGATTCCAGACAGTGTACCCCAAAGTCCTGTGCACACATTTTTCTTTGGTGAAAGAGTGGGAACAGGGCTAGGTTTTAGTTTACACATTCGTAGTTCATGAGGATAGCTGCATATAGGAAAATGCAGCTGCCTTTATACACAAGCAGTCTTCATAAGTGTATTGCCCAGAACGCAATTCATGGGCTTTAGGCATTTACCCATCCTGAAAATCTGTGGTTGGGAAAGTACCCAGTTGGAGAATTCCAGGTAGCTCCATGGGAATGGTCAATACTCCTTTGAGAAAGGACAGATGCCCTTTGCAATTATTAAAACTAGATGTGAATGTGCATGAAAGTTTAATAAAGCAGTGAAAGTGTCCATAAAACCATAAGACATGGGAGTGTGAGTAAGACCATTCTGCCCATCGAGTCTACTCCACCATTTAATCATGGTTGATTGGCATTTCATCTCCATTTACCTGCATTCTCCCCGCAGCCCTTAATTCATTGCGAGATTAAGAATTTATCAATCTCTACTGTGAAGACATTTCACGTCCCAGCCTCCACTGGGCTCTGTGGCAATGAATTCCACAGGCCCACCATTCTCTGGCTGAAGAAATGTCTCATCATTTCCATTCTAAATTGACCCCCTCTAATTCTAAGGCTGTGCCCACAGGTCCTAGTCTCCCTGCCAAACAGAAACAAATTCCCAGCATCCACCCTTTCTAAGCCATGCATTATCTTGTAAGTTTCTATTAGATCTCCTCTCAGCCTTCTAAACTGTAATGAATGCAATCCCAGGATCGTTAACTGTTCAGGGATCATCTGTGTGAATCTCTGCTGGACATGCTCCGGTGCCAGTATCTCCTTCCTGAGATGTGGGGTTCAAAATTGAACATAGTTTACTAAATGGAGCCTAACTAGAGCTTTACAAAGTCTCAGAAGCACATTGCTGCTTTTATATTCCAAACCTTTTGAGATAAATGACATTACGTTTGCTTTCTTAACCTGCAAGTCAGCCTTTAGAGAATCCTGGACTAGCACTCCCAGATCCCTTTGTGCTTTGGCTTTATGAATTTTCTCACTGTTTAGAAAATAGTCCATGCTTGTGTTCTTTTTTTCCAAAGTGCTAGACCTCACATTTGCTCACATTTCAAGTTATCAAAGCACTTAAATCCTTCATCTCTTTAAATGTTTTTAAAGAAAACCAATCTTTGGTTGAAAACAATCAACAAATGCAATTTTGATAGCTGTCTGCAGCCATGATCTTGAGGGTTAACATTCTAGGATGATTGCTGCCTGTTAGGTTGTGCAGATTATCATTATCAGAGTTCGGTGGTGGGGAACCGGGACTGTAAGTTCACACTTTGACCGACAGCCTTAAGTGATTATAAATGTTTTGTATTCATAGTCCCAAATCTGTAATTTTAAAGAATCAATCACATGAATGAAATGAATTGGTAGGCTATCAATGGAAATGATTTGTTGTAAAAAACAGCAGTCATCAATAAATGTCTTAAAAACTTTATGTTGTCTCACCAATGCTCCTGAGGTCTATCCATGGTGAATGCTGGATGAAATGGTTTTGTTTCAAAACTTTAGAGCTATGAGAGTTGGTAGTCTTAAGACCTTGCGTTTCCACTCTTTCTCAACATTTAATGATAATGATGTCTATTTTTAAGGGCACCAGGTTGGGACTAGTTTTATAAAGGTCATGAGGGTTACTGGGGTGCTGTCTCAGCGAATATGAGGAGCATGACGGTGTGTACAGCAGCATAGATTTGCATGGAGGACATTAGGGATTGTAGCAGGGGCATTGGTTGGCATGGAGGTTAGGAGGGACAATGGAAGGTGTGTAGAGAGGGATCAGTTAGCATGGAGATTATGAAGTCATGGAGGAGTGGATGGGATCAAGAGTTGGCATGGGGAGTGTGTGAGTGTTTGAGGGGTGAGGGCTTAGCTGTCTGTTTTTCGTCTTATTATTTAGCTTTTACAGCTGGAACTAAGTGCCAAAGCATCAAGGTGGGCCTTTGAAACAAATCACCTCTTCATCCAGCAGCACATGTGCGATTACCTTCATGCTGTTTCTGCAGCAGTGGGTGCAACTCCTGTTAACAACTCTCCAGTTGAGTTGACAGCTTGATATTGTCAGTTTAAAGCTTCAATGTAACATGGAGAAACATAGATATGAAATGGAGAGTGTAAGCTCTCTCATATCAAATAACTTTTCAGAAAGTCTCATTGTGTAAATAAAAATTCAGAGATTAGAATTAACCAGTTCTTGGAATTTTCTCAGCTCTGTGAATGAAAATTCAACTCTCAATTGCAAACAAAACATTTGTTGAATGTACAGCCAGAGAAGAGTGAAGCTTAAAGTTGAATGTTTTGCTTGGTTAACGATAGGTATGCTCAGCTGACAACAACGTATCTTGTTTCTCTTTTCTGTCAGAAAACAAACAGGGATGTAAATAACTTTGATCGAGACTTCACCACAGAAAAGCCTGTACTGACACCGATTGATGACTCCCTGATCCGGATGATCAATCAGGATGAATTTAAGGGATTCTCATTTGTTGCTGAAGATGTGGGAGTTTGAAATATGAATCTCAATCTATTGGTGAGAAGACAATTTTAGAACTCTGACAAGTCCTGGCACAACAGACTTCACCACAAGCAAGTTGAACAGTTACTCCAATGTGATGACAGAGAAGTTTATTCAGGCATAATCATCATTTACAGTTGCTGAAAGAGAACTGGCATGCTATTTATATTGAATTTTGGTGTTGTGTAACTTTGTGACAGTAAGTGGCTTTGTGTTGTTGTCCATTATCTTTCCATCATTCTGAATGCCAGAACACATTTTTGTCCATCGTTTACAAATAAGTATTGTTGCAGTGAATCATTATTGAATTGTGCATGTCTTTTAAACTCAGCCATTTAGATATTTAATGAGTTGCATACTGATAAGTAAAAACTTAAATTTGTTATAAGAAAGCAATTCTACACTTTCATAAATGGTTATTGACTCTTTTCAGTGGCAATCTGTTTTCAGGGACCCATGTATTTGTTAATGTGGGATAGAATAGCTTGCATGTCATTATACCATGTACTTTGTTGTCTGCTTGAAGTAGCCATTTTAAAATTTGGGTGCATTATGGAGACACATAGATATGGAACGGAAAGTGGAACCTTTCTTGTGCTTGTAAGTTATAGCAGTTGGAAAATAAATGTTACAAAAATGCTTATTTTGTATTAAGATAACCTCTAAGATTAGAATTGCCTTTTTTTTTGGAAGTGCACAAGACAGGAGATGTGATGGCATGAGCAATGATAAACTGATGTGTACAGGTTTGTAAACTCATGCTTGGGGATAGGTAGAAGGAGAGTTTCTGTCTGTGCTTGATTATCCAGCATCATCAATGGCATATTACTGTTGTCCTGTTCAATTGTACAGTATTGTGTCTAATTAAAGTTGACCAGATTATTTTTAAATGCAGCTTTGTGCTTAAAGTAAACCTGAATTCAGTGGAACCAAAGTGAGTAAGTTTCCCTTCAGTCAATTGTTTGTGTCTCTCACTCACAATTGACCAGCTTTTTCCAATATATTAGTTACATTCTCTTTAAATTATTTCATGTAGGTTGCCCATGACCAAAACATATTCCTTATGGCACAGCTCCAGAGTATAAACAGCACTTGCACTCTTTATGATGACTGCATTCTTGACTGAATAGCTGTTGCCATGTATAAAGTTGTCCAAGGGAGACAGTTGGAATAAAAGCTATTTTCCTCAATCATAATAATTGAACACTTTTTAATTTCAATGGGAAGGCAGATTAAAAAGCCAACAATAATGGCAATAACAGTCTATATTTTTATTGCACCTTTAGTGTAATCAAACATCCCAAGGAACTTCAAAGGAGCAATATAAAATAAAATATGGAGGTATGTTTTGGGAAACTTCTCAAAGGAAAAATGAGGTACAGGGTTAGAGAGGATATTCCAGAAGATAAGGCCTCAACCACTGAAAGCTAACTCACAGTGGTGGTGAAAATAAATTAGGATGCACAAAGGCCACATGTAGGATATTCCAGAGGTTTGTGACCAGAATGCGAACATTTCAGCAGCAGATAAGCTGATGTGGGCATAGTTGTGCGATGATATTCAGATACAAATTGGTGACCTTAGTGATGGCAAGGTTCAAATTTGCCCCTAAGATTATAAATGATCTAGTTGCCTCTCACACAGTTGCGAGGGAGATGCATGTTGTTGGTAGCTAGAGAGCAGAGAAGAGGGAAAACAATGTCTTCATTCTGCTTCATAATTGACTGGAGGAAATGTCTGATCATCCCATAGTGGATGTCAAATAAACAATTGGATAAGTTAACAATAGTGGGGGAGTTGAGAGAAGTGATGGTGAGTTTGAGCTTCATGACATCAGCATACATGGCAAACTATGTGCATTCAGGAGATGTTGCAAAGGGACAAAATGCTTATGAGAAATAAGAGGGGAGGAAGGATCAATTCTTGGAAAGCATCAGAATAAACAGGAAGGTGACACTGCAGCAAGATAACCTAATCATCTTCAGCTTGTTCATCAATGAACTTCCCTCCATCACAAATTCAGAAGATGGGATTTTCACTGATGGTTGCACAAGGTTCAGCACCATTTCTGACTGCTCAGATACTGAAGCAGTCCATGTCCAAATGCAGCAAGAACTGGAAAATACCCAGGTTTGAGCTGACAAGTGGCAAGTAACATTCAAGTGCCAGGCAATGGCCATTTCCAACAAGGGAGAATCTAACCAACAATCTTTGACATTCAATGGCATTGTCATCCCTGAATCTCCCACTTCAACATCCTGAGGGTTGGTATTACCCAGAAACTATTCTGGACTAGCCATAGAAAATATGGCGACAATGGCAAAGTTAGCAGCTAAAAGTCCTGCAATGGGTAACACCCCTTCAGACAACTCAACGCCTATCCACCATCTGCATGGTTCAAATCAGGAGTGTAATGGAATAGTTTCCACTTCCCTGGATGAGTGCAGCTCGAACTACACTCAAAAAGCTTGACGCAAACCGTGATACAGCAGGCTTCTTGATTGCCATCATATCCATAAATATTCACTCCCTGCACCACCGACACTCAGTAGTGGTAATGTTTGGCACCTACTAGATGCATAGCAGCAAGTCACCAAAGATCCTTGGGCAGCACCTTTCAAACTTACCACTACAATCATCTAGAAGATCAAGGGCAGCAGATACATAGGAACTACAACCTGCAAGTTCCCTTCTAAGCTGCTCACCATCCTGACTTGGAAATGTCTAACCATTGCTTCAAAATCCTGGAACTTCCTCCCCTATAGCATTGTGCGTCTACTTAGACCAAATGGACTGTAATTGTTGGTAAAGTAGACAATGAAGAAGGTTATCTAAGATTACAAAGGCATCTTTATCATTTGGGCCAATGGGCCGAGGAGTGGCAAGATGGAGTTTTATTTAGAGAAATGCAAGGTGTTGCATTTTGGAAAGACAAACAAGAAGCAAAACTTACACCGTTAGTGGTGGGGTCCTCGGGAGTGTTGTAGAACAGAGACCTAAGGGCTCAGAAACATAGTTGAGTCTCAGGTGAAGTGGTAAAGAAGACATTTGGCACACTTGACTTCTTTGTTCAGAACACTGAGTGAAGGAGTTGGTCAGAGTATTGAGTACAGGAGTTGGGAGGTCGCGTTGGTTAGGCCACTGTTGGAATATTATGTGCAATTCTGGTCTCCTTCCTATTGGAGAGATGTTGTGAAACTTGAAAGAGTTCAGAAAAGATTTACAAGGATGTTGTCAGGGTTGGAGAATTTGAGCTATAGGGAGAGGGTGAACAGGCTGGGGCTGTTTTCCCTGGAGTGTCAGAGGCTATTGGGTGATCTTATAGAGGTTTACAAAATTATGAGGGGCATGGATAGGGTAAATAGGCAAAGTCTTTTCCCTGGGGTTGGGAGTCCAGAAGTTGAGGGCATAGGTTTAGGGTGAGAGGGGAAAGAGACCTAAGGGGCAATATTTTCACGCAGAGGGTGGTATACATGTATGGAATGAGCTGCCAGGGAACGTGGTGGAGGCTGCTACAGTTGCAACATTTAAAAGGCATTTGGATGGGTATATGAATAGGAAGGGTTTGGAGGGATATGGGCCAGATGCTGGCAGGTGGGACTAGATTGGGTTGGGATATCTGGTTGACATGGACGGGTTGGACTGAAAGATCTGTTTCCATGCTGTACATTTCTATGACTCTATATCATGTTGGCATATCAGGACATTGGTGAAGCCACTTTTGGAGTCTGTGTCCAGTTCTGGTTGCCCTGCTATAGGAAGTATATTATTAAATTGGAGAGGATTCAGAAAAGATTATAAGAATGTTATGGGGCCTAGAAGGTTTGAGTTACAGGGATAGGCTAGGTCATTTTTCACTGCAGCTTAGGAGGTTGAAGGGTGACCTTATAGAGGTTTATAAAATCATGAAGGCCAAAGATAAGGTGAATAGCAAAGGCCTTTTTCTGAGGGTAGAGGGACATAATTTTAGGGTGAGAGGAGAAAGATTTAAAAGAGATCTGAGGGACAATTTTTTCACACAGTGTGTGGTTCATAGGTGGAATGAACTGCCAGAGGAAGTGATAGATGCAGGTACAGTCACAACATTTAAAAGACATTTAAACAAGTACATGGACAGGAAAGGTTTACAGAGATGTGGGTGAACCGCAGGCAAGTACGACTAGTTTATTTTGGGAGAATGGGTCAGCATGGACAAGTTGTACTGAAGGGTCTGTTTCATTTCTTTGTGACTCTATAAGAGCTAGCTCAGGGGAAAGTAGGGATGGGCAGCCAGTGATACCCACATCACAAGGGGGAATCATTACTTTTTAAAAAGTAATGTGGTGGCTGTGATTAGAGAGGGAAGGAAAAAAACCACTTAAGTGGTATTCCATCCAATAAGAATGGAGAGAAGCAGTGCTGCAGAGAGTGGTGTGGTCAGTCATATCAAAGACTCCAGCTCGCACAAGAAGGATGTGGAGAAAACATTTCCATTTACTAACCTTATTGACAGGGAAAAAAACACATTGGTTGATGATCAATGCACAGCTCATAACTGAAAAGAATCTTGTAAGAATGCACTAAAGAAAACTGAATGAAAGAGACTGGAGTTATGGAGTCATATAACATGGAAACATACCCTTTGGTCCAATCAGTCCATACCTGCCCTAATCCCAAACTAAATTAATCCCACCTGCCTGCACTTGGCCCATATCCCTCCAAACATTTATTATTGGTACTTATCTAAACGTCTTTTAAATGTTTTAACTATACCTGCATCTACCACTTCCTCTGGCAGTTCATTATGCACACGAACCACACTCTTTTTAAAAAAAACACCCCTCATGTCTTTTTAGGGTGTTTCCCTTTCCACGTTAAAAATATGTCCCCACATCTTGAAATTCACCAACCGAGGGAAAAGACAGTTGCTATTAATTTCCTATTGCTTGGATGCTGCCTAACCTGCTGTGCTTTAACTAGCAACACATTTTCAACTATACCCTTATCTCTACCCATCATGACTTTAGAAATCTCTATAACATTACTGCTCAACCTCTTACGTTCCAGCAAAAAGGGTAGTTTGAAAGATTAGTGAAATAAAGCAAAATGCACATATTTCAAAGATAGAATGATTTATTTTTTCAGAATAAATTAAACTTTTGATATCAAACATTCGATGATTGACTGTACCCATATCTCAAAGTTTAGTTGCCAAACACAGAGTGATTGTGTTCAATTCAGTATTTGTTTTAAATTTTGAAAGACAGAGAAAAGAGTTGCAATAATAATTGTACAGCTTTTCGAAGAGGTGAACATCAATATCGCACAAAGAGAGTGACTCAACAATAGCACAATAATTGCACAATTTGTTTTATTTGCGTATTTTACAGGAATTATAGTTCTGAACAGGTAAGGGCAAACTGACAGATAAACAAGTGTCATGTTCTTGAGATGACTTGGAAAGAAAGGTCAATTACAGTTGAGAGATTGTGGTCTGAATCTTACCAGAAATGGATTGTCTTTCTTGTTGAGTTTCATGGACTGTTTCACTTTTCAAACCCTGGTGAGTTTTTTTTTCAAGCTAACATCCAAAATAACATACCATACCCCCGGCCACGCAGCTTCCCCATTATTCCCCACTTGCTGTTGGTGGGAATATTCAACACTGCTGAGAAGATGCCAGAGTTCCTGTAGTCAGTCAAACTCTGCCAGTCTGAAGCTGCCCTGCCTATTTGTGGATATTCATCCTGGGCACAGCTGAGAAGTGAACATTGGTGCACCATTCCCAGACGTGCAGCTGAAATTTCAGGTAGGTGGAATGCTGTAGAGGGGAGCCACCTCTCTGTCCCAGAACCAAAAGAGGAGGCTACAACACCAGACCTGCCAGCCTTGTCCGAGGTTGGCACCCGACTCTGTACGGTTTCAATGGTCCAGAGGACCACATAGTAGTGTAGCAAGAAAGTCAATGACCTTCTCTGCTCCAACAGGATGGGAGTCACCATCCTCTGTCAGCTAGGTCACACTCTATCTCTGCTACTGCCCCCATCTTGCTCCAAGGCTCATGCTTCACCATCCTCACTTTTGCATGCAACATCTTCCCTCACTCGCTCTAACCCGAGCCCAAACCCAAACCCAATCCAATTCACCCACGCACACCACTAGTCATACATGGCCTCAGCAGCTCCTGATCACTTGCTCAAGGCAATTCACCATCTTTCCCCACCTGGGTTAGCACTAGCAGATGTACCAGCTACTCTCATCTCACTCAATCCTTCCCTTAGTCTCATTCCAGGTCTCTCTCTTAGTAGAGAACTGCTCCCTTTAGACATTGAGACTTGGCCACTTGCTTGAAGTACATCCAATGCATTTGATGTGCACACAGCTGGCACATGGTGCAGGGTGAGATGGGCATAGCCCTATGCCATGCAGCAAATGACTAAGAAATGCTGACAGCCCTGACAAACTGCTTGACTTTGTGATCATGCTAAAAGGCAAGGCAAGCTGGTCTAGCTGCGGGGGGGAAGCAGAAAAAGACAAGGCAAGGTAAGACAAAGATGGTGTGCACATCAACGTAAGCTCAGAGTGAGAGAACACTAAAAGAGCAACTGAAGATTCCTGAGAGGCATTTTGGTCCAATCCATGAGATGGATGCTCAGCTTTGCACTTTGCGTCCTGGCAGCAACATTGCAATGAACGCTGCTGGTGCAGCATTGAAATGTTGATATTGTCTCCAAATGGATCAGAGATGTGCCAGAAGGGTCCAATGGGGCTGGTACATGTCAGACGCCAATGTCCATGGATGCTATCAATGGCCATGGAACTTGCCCTTAGATGTTGGTGCCTGCTACCTCTCCACATCACTAGCTCATTGTAGTTGTACATCATCATTGCATCACATTATTTGGCCAAAGGAAAGTTAAATTCTTTTCCCTTCCCAATTCCCCTCCCAGTTGTAACATTCAACCTTTTCCTAAATGAATCAAACTTTGTTTTGTTTCCACTGTTCTATGTAGACTGTTCTATTGCAAGCATTGATCATTACTTGCAGCCAAATTTCACTGATTAGTGCTAACACCTGGATGGCGATGAGGAGCTAAACAGTGAATCAGTGCTGGTCCTGCTCATAACAAGGGGTTGATTGTTGGGGTTATGTTTAAGAGGGACATAATGTTAGACAACCAAATATCTGCATGTTTCAGATGACAAACCTTTTTCAATGCACAGAACCTTGATGGACACTTTAGGAAATGGTTGATTGGACTTTGCGTAGTGTTTAGTGGGGACACGTTTCCTTCGAATTATTCAAAATATTTCTTATTTATAGGCATTGATTCTGTTGTTCATTGCATGCTTCTTTCCTCTTCTCTAGTTGGTGCTTTATCTATTGTGGTAGTAAAATATATGCTTTACCCATGTTTGTATATTCTATCTTCCAGATCTGTCTCCTTCCCATGTGATCACTTCTTAAAAATATCAATAGAAACTATCACTATCTGTTGTTATATTTCTAGCTAGCTTTCTCCAATAGTCTAATGTTTCCCTTAATATTAATCTTTTAGTCATTCTTTGGTGATTTTTAATATTTTGTCCAATCTTTGAATTTGGCACCTATCTTTGTGCAAGAAAGGGTCTTTTTATTTTTGTGCTTTTTAAAGTGGCAGACTGAAATTGGGAACTACTGTTTTAAAACCAGTGTCTTAAAGGATTACTGCATTTTTTTTTGAAAAGCAAGTAATCCAATACTTATGGCATACGTTGTGTAAACTGCACTTTGTACAAGCAGTAATTGAAGTGGTTGTTGGTGAATCGGAACCAAGGGATTCTGAGGATTGATACAGCTCAGTGGCAAGAAGAAGTTGATTTGGTCTTTGGACAAGTAACCGGTTATTGATGGTATAAGCCTTTGTCCTGCCAACAACTGATTGATATCGAGAGAACTGAACAGCTTGTGGCTAAGAACAAAAGATGGAGAGAAGTCATTTGATCTCCACCAGCTCAAGAGCTGTCTCTCTGTACTCTATAGTCAAACCTCGCTTTAAATCTGAAGCTAACTAATTACTTCAATTGTTGTAAGTTGTGACTCTTAATTGATAATTCAAGACCTTTTATAAGAAAATCAATCACCATGTGCCCCTTGCATGCCCTTGGAGAAAGATGATAAGAAGTCACATAAGGACCATATCAGCAACTGTTTAATAGGAATCACTGAAATTCTTCCCAGTTTTCCTCACCCTATAACCTACTTGTTAGTCTGTGTGTGTCTATGTATGTGTTTATGTATAAGGAAACATTTATAAGGGGGTTAGATTTTACTTTCTAGCGTTACATGATGACATTCTAGAACTGTTTACCTATAGCTAGAGTTTAATTACATGTAATAAAAAATAAGTCTTGTTAAGTACAAAATATCTGGTCCATGTTTTCTACCAACCCTGGAACTTATCATAACATCTTGAACTTTTGTACCTTTTGTGAC
This sequence comes from Hemiscyllium ocellatum, assembly GCF_020745735.1. Classification (NCBI taxonomy): domain Eukaryota; kingdom Metazoa; phylum Chordata; class Chondrichthyes; order Orectolobiformes; family Hemiscylliidae; genus Hemiscyllium; species Hemiscyllium ocellatum. The sequence goes on from NC_083408.1 coordinate 88,177,643, forward strand.
TGTGAGAATAGTGGGATTTGACTTCCAGTGAACTACCCAGGTTATTTGCGAAAAGATTGCACAGTATTTGCTTTTTCTTTAAGTTTGATCAAATGATTCATTTATTGTCACGTGTTCTGAAGTACAATGAAAAGCTTTATTTAGGAGCAGTATAGTAAATCATAGTTAGCAAGGTTGTAAAAAGACTTAGAGGCATACAGGTTACATTGCACTGGGCGTGCGCTATGTGAGATCAGAGTTAGCAAGATCAGCATTATTTGAGGTGAGAGAGTCCATCCACCAATCTAATAACAGCCAGGAAGAAGCTGTTCCTGAATCTGCTGGTGGATGTGTTCAGGCTTCTGTATCTTCTGCCTGACTGAAGAGGTTGTAGGAGATCTTTACCGGGGTGCAATGGGTCTTTGATGTTGGCAGCCTTTCCGCAGCAGCAAGCTGAGTAAATGAAGTCCGTGAATGGAAGGTTGGCTTCCGTGATGGTCTGAGCTGTACACACCACCTTCTGTAGTTTTGTATGGTCCTGGGCAGAGCAATTGCCATACCAGGCTGTTATGAACCTAGACAGTACGCTTTCAATGGTGCATCAGTAGATGTTGGTGAGGATCCTTATGGAAATGCCTAATTTCCTGAGCTGCCTGAGGAATAAGAGTGCCTTGTGACCGTCGCGTCTATGTGGGAAGTCCAGGACAGGCTGTCGGTTATCGTCATTCGTAGGAACTTGATGCTCTGAACCCCCACTCCATTGATGTATTTGGGACCGTGTTGTCATCCTTTCTTTCTGAAGTCAATGATCAGTTCTTTAGTTTTGCCAACATTGAGAGAGAGCTTGTTCTCATTGCACCATGTCACAAAGCTCTCTATCTCCCATCTGTATTTTGACTTGCCATTGTTAGATATCCATCCTACTATGTTTGTGTCAAAAGCGAACTTGTAGATAGCGTTCATTTGGAATTTGGCAACACAATCACGTGTGTGCATAGAGTACAATAAGGGGCTGAGAACCCATTCTTGAGGGCTCCAGTGTTGAGTGTTATTGTGGAGGACGTGTAGTTGGCCAATTTCACTGATTACAGTCTGACAGTCAGGAAGTTGATGATCCAGTTACAGTAGGTGGAGCCGAGACCAAAGTCACAGAGTTTTGAGATCATTCTGGAGGGGATAATGGTGTTGACTATAGCTCCGCCTTCAATGAGCAGGAGTCTGACGTAGGTATCCTTGTTGTCTAGATGTTCCAGGGATGAGTGCAGGGCTAGGAACTGGTATCTGCAGTGGACCTGTTACGTCAGTAGGCAAATTGTAGGGGATCAAGGCTGACTGGGAGACAGACGTTGATGTGGGCCGTGACCAGCCCCTCGAAACACTTCATGATTATTGAGGTGTGAGCCACTGGGCGGTCGTCACTAAGTTGCATTTTATGTCCTTTCTTGGGTACTGGGATGATGATGGTCTTCTTGAAGCAGGTGGGGACTTTGGGTTGGAGGAGGGAGAGGTTGAAGATGTCAGTGAATACCTCCACCAGTTGATCCGTACAGGATCTAAGTGCTCAGCCAGGGACTCTGGGCACGTTGCTTTCCTTGGGTTGACTCTCAGGAAGAGCGATTGAACACCTGCAGCGGTGACCGTTTGGTACAATCTTTAACTTATTTTTTTAAAAGTAACTGCAAACTTCAGAAAGAAAGGAGGCGAATACGTCCCTATCTACATCAACGGGGCAGAGGTTGAGAGCATCAAGTTCCTACGAGTGACAATAACTGACAGCCTGCCCTGGGCTGACCACATAGATGCGACGGTCAAGAAGGCACAACAATGTCTCTTATTCCTCAGGCATCATCAATGTAACCTGTTTGGAATTTTTCTTTGTTTTGCACTGGAATGTATCTATTCTAGGTTATGGTCAGTGCTGTTTGATATGCAATTACTGCAGCCAGTGCATACACAGCAGAAACCCTCAAATAGGAACGAATGCCCAGAAAATCAGCTTTCAGAGATGTCGGCTAAAGGTTAAATGCTCACCATGATGCCAGGTGAAGCCCCTGCTCTGCTCTGAACAATGCCATGAGCCACCTCACTTGGGAACTAGAGATGATTTTACTGGAATTATTGTGGGAAAAGGATCAAATATGATGAGATGTGCTTAGTCAAAGAGTAAAGACGGGCATAAGAGACCTGGCATTGTGTAACAAGATAGAATTAATTAATGACCCCATAGTGAAGGCACTCCTAAGTAATGGGAATCATATAATGAATACATTTTATATTCAGCTTGAGAGAGAGAGAGGAATGTGTCTGAGAACCAATATGTAAAATGTAAAAATAGGCAATTATGAAAGCAGGGCGAGATAAAGTCATGGAGTCATAGGGATATACAGCATGGAAACAGACTCTTCAGTCCAACTTGTCCATGCCGACCAGTAATCGTAAATTAATCTAGATCCAGTTTGCCCATGTCCCTGTAAACCTTTCCTATTCATATACCCATCTAGATGCCTTTTAAATATTGTAATTGTACCAGCCTCCACCACTTCCTCTGGCAGCCCATTCCATACACACACCACCCTCTGTGTGAGAAAGGTGTCCCTTAAATCCCTTTTAAATCTTTCCCTTCTCACTATGAAATTATGTCCTCAAGTTTGGACTCCCCAACCCAGGGAAAAGACTGTTGATTTACCCTATCCATGAGCCTTATGATGTTGTAAACCCCTATAAGTTCACCCCTCAACCTCCAATGCTCCAGGGAAAACAGCTCCAATCTATTCAGCTTCTCAATGTAGCTTAAACCCTCCAATCCTGGAAACATCCTTGTAAATCTTTTCTGAACTCTTTCAAGTTTCACAACATCTTTCTTATAGCAGGGAGACCAGAATTAGCCTAACCAATGTCCTGTACCGCCTCAACATGACCTCACAACTCCTATACTCCATGCACTGACCAATAATGGCAAGCATACCAAATGTCTTCTTTTCACTATGGTATCTATCTGAGACTCCACTTTCAATGAACTATGAACCTGCACTCCAAGGTCTCTTTGTTCAACAACACTGCCCTGGACTTTACCATTAAATGTATAAATTCCTGCCCAGATTTACTTTTCCAAAGCACAGCATCTCACGTTTATCTAAACTAAACACCATCTGTCATTTCTCTGACCTATTGACCTATCTGATCAAGATCCTATTGCAATCTGCGGTAACCTTCTTTACTGTCCACCAAACCTCCAATTTTGGTGTCATCTGCAAACTTACTAACTGTACCTCCCATGTTCACATCCAAATCAATTATATAAATGATGAAAAGCAGTGGACCCAGCACCGGGGATTCTTGTGGCACACCGCTGGTCACAGGCCTTCAGTTTGAAAAACAACCCTCCACCACCACCCTCTGTCTTCTATCTTTGAGTCAGTTCTGGATCCAAATAGCTGGTTCTTCCCCTATTCCGTGTGAGCTAACCTTGCTAACCAGTCTCCCATGGGGAATCTTGTTGAACGCCTTTAGCTGGTAAATTAGGTTAAAAAGTAAATTATTAGAGATGCAGTGCTAGATGTTTAAGGAGATATTTCAGCTGGCTCCCAACCACATAACAAAAGGATTCTTTAAAGGGGCACTAACAATACTCCTGTCTTGAACCATTCACAGGAGAAAAAAGTAAACCTTCCAACTCTTTTATGTCTAGATCACAACTGAGTGCAAGGAACTATCTTACACACATTGTGCATTTATAGTGAGTGCTGGAAGGCTATCTAACTTCTAAGGAGAAAGTGAGGACTGCAGATGTTGGAGACCAGAGTTGAAAATGGTGCTGGAAAAGCGCAGCAGGCCAGGCAGCATCCGAGGAGCAGGAGAATCGATGTTTCCTCTTCAGGAATGAGGCTTGTGTGCCAAGCAGGCTGAGATAAAAGGTGGGGAACTTGGGGGAGGGGCACTGGGAATATGATAGGTGGAAGAAGGTGAGGGTGAGGGTGATAGGCCGGAGAGGGGGTGGGGGCAGAGAGGTCGGGAAGAAGATTGCAGGTCAAGAGGGCGGTGCTGAATCCGGGGTCTGGCGATGGAGGAGGCCAAGGACCTGCATGTCCTTGTCGGAGTGAGAAGGGCAGTTAAAGTGGTCAGCCACGGGACGGTTGGGTTGGTTGGTGCAGGTGTCCCAGAGGCGTTCCCTGAAACGTTCCGCAAGTAGGCAGCCTGTCTCCCCAGTGTAGACGAGGCCACATCAGGTGCAGCAGATAAAGTAAATGATGTGTGTGGAGGTGCAGGTGAATTTGTGACAGATATGGAAGGATCCATTGGGGCCTTGGAGGGAAGTGAGGGGGGAGGTGTGGGCGCAAGTTTTGCACTTCTTGCGGTTGCAGGGGAAGGTGCTGGGAGTGGAGGTTGGGTTGGTGGGGGGTGTGGACCTGACGAGGGAGTCACGGAGGGAGTGGTTTCTCTGGAATGCTGATAGGGGTGGGGAGGGTAATATATCCCTGGTGGTGGGGTCTGTTTGGAGGTGGCGGAAATGACGGAGAATGATACAATGTATCTGGAGGTGCGGGGGTGGAAGGTGAGGACCAGTGGGGTTTTGTCCTGGTGGCGATTGGAGGGGCGGGGTTCAAGGGCGCAGGTGCGGGAAGTGGAGGAGATGCGGTGGAGAGCATCGTCGACCATGTCGGAGGGGAAATTGCAGTATTTGAAGAAGGAGGCCATTTGGGCTGTTGGTAGTGGAATTGGTCCTCCTGGGAGCAGATGCAGTGGAGGCAAAGGAATTGGGAATATGGGATGGCGTTTTTACAGGGGGCAGGGTGGGAGGAGGTGTAATCAGGTAGCTTGGGAGTCGGTCGGTTTGTAGAGAATGTCTGTGTTGAGTTGGTCGCCCGAGATAGAAATGGAGAGGTCTAGGAAGGGGAGGGAGGAGTCTGAGACAGTCCAGGTAAATTTGAGGTCGGGGTGGAAGGTGTTAGTAAAGTGGATGAACTGTTCAACTTCTTCGTGGGAGCACGAGGTAGCACCAATACAATCATCGATATAGCGGAGGAAAAGGTGGGGGATGGTGCCAGTGCAGCTGCGGAAGATGGACTGTTCCACATATTTGGAGGAAGTGGGAGGATTGGAAGGAGAAGTTGTTAAGAGTGAGGACCAGTTCAGTCAGTCAAAGGAAGGTGTCAGTGGAGGGATACTGGTTGGGTCGGCGGGAGAGGTTTGGAGGAAGTGGGAGGGTTGGAAGGAGAAGTTGTTAAGAGTGAGGACTAGTTCAGTCAGGCCCATAACCCCCACCAACCCAACCTCCATCCTGGCACCTTCCCCTGCAACTGCAAAAGTGCAAAACTTGCACCTACACCTCCCCCCACACCTCCCTCCAAGGCCCCAATGGATCCTTCCATATCCGTTGCAAATTCACCTGCATCTCCACACACATCATTTACTGAATCCACTGCACCCAATGTGGTCTCCTCTACATTGGGGAGACAGGCCGCCTAATTGCAGAACATTTCAGGGAACACCTCTGGGATACCCGCACCAACCAACCCAACCGCCCTGTGGCTGAACACTTTAACTCCCCCTCCCACTCCGCCAAGGACATGCAGGTCCTTAGCCTCCTCCATCGCCAGACCCTGGCCACATGACGCCTGAAGGAAGAGCACCTCATCTTCCGCTTAGGAACCCTCCAACCACATGGGGTGAATGTAGATTTCTCCAGCTTCCTCATTTCCCCTCCCCCCACCTTATCTCAGTCCCAACCCCCGGATTCAGCATCGCCCTCTTGACCTGCAATCTTCTTCCCGACCTCTCTGCCCCCACCCTCTCTCCGACCTATCACCCTCACCTTCACCTCCTTCCACCAATCATAGTCCCAGCGCCCCTCCCCCAAATCCACCCCCCCCCCACCTTTTATCTCAGCCCGCTTGGCACACCAGCCTCATTCCTGAAGAAGGGCTTATGCCGAAACGTCAATTCTCCTGCTGCCTGGCCTGCTGCGCTTATCTGACTTATAAGACCGCATGGATAGATGTGAATCTGCTTGCACTCAGCATCCATGCATGTAGTTACAGTCAGGTTCATTGATAACATATGATGCAGGAAGCTTTCTCCATTTTCCTTTCCTTACTCTTGAAGTACAGAGGATAGTATAATTTCCTTGCTGATGCATTGACTGACAGCAGCTATTTCAGAATAACTGAGTCTGAATCTGTAACCTTGACTCGCCATCTAGGATGTTAATTTGCTTCAAATAATTCCTTGACACATAATATCCCGACATTGTAACCATGGATGAGATTGGATGTACGACTGACATATTCTGAAGATATCTATAAATTACTTTGGAATATGTCCAGCTGGTTAATGCAACAAAACATGCAAACAATTAACTCGATGGCATGGATGCCATTTGCTTATGTAATTCGAACACAAATGACCTCACATGGTGACATTAGAGATGCAAGCATCTTGCAGGACATACTTTCTCCAAGTCAAATTATTCTAGCCTTGAATCACTTTTACTTCCAAAATTTAAAAGCAGGCATTTTCAAAAATCCTGGAATTCCCTTCCCAACAGCAGTGTGGATTTGGCTACGCCAGATGAACAGCAGCAAGTCAAGAAGACAGTTCACCAGCACTTCTCGAGTGCAGTTAAAGAAAGGGCTTTGACTCTTACCTGAAGGTGCTGCCATGGATCCTGAAGACCTGCTGTGAGGCAATGGTTTACAAGGATGTGACAAATTGGGCAACCCCTTAAACATGCCTGAGGATGTGAGAAGGAGGAGTGTGGTCTCTTGAACCTGGCTATAGTGCCCAAAGACATTCAAAGACCTCAGGATGGTAGGAAAGATGAGTGGTATAACTCTTCCTGGCAATGACCCAACCCCAAAGTCTGGCTTTCTCAACATTTTCTTGCATGCCAGTTCTCAGACTGAATATGTTGCAATTGCACTCATTCTCTCCAGGCACCCCCTCAGGTCTGCATTTGAACAAACACCATTAATCTCACCCTCATCGTTTTCTGCCATCACACCTTCTGATTCACATTGCTCCCCTCCTCTGTGTGCAAGCCATTCCCCACACATCCAGTTCTTTCTGATTTCTTTCCTTTTGTGGGAAAGGTCATGCAGACCTCCTGAGAAAGTCAGCAAACCACAGAGTGACCGAGCAGTAATAGTCCCATTAGCAATGAGCTGTCAACTAGTCTACTAGAAGAAACTGTTGTTTCAGGAAACTGCAGAGGCCCTGCAAGAGCTCACCAGGGTTTAATAAATGATCTCCAAGTAAAAGATCCCCGAGGCAACAGTGACCATAACATGGCAGAATTTAGAGAATAAGAAGCTTGGGTCCAAAGCAATTATGCCACACAAGGCAAGTGAATAAATGTAATTGTCCAGGTGCACAGTGGGCTTTTAGAAATGGTGTGGGCACAAGGATGCCTGTTTTTTGATGAATATACACTGAGTGTAGAGTTGTTCTGGGAACAGTGTGTGGTAAGACGGGGTGAAAATGGTGCGAGAGGTGCCAGAGAGGCAGGACAGGTAATTAATGCAGTGAGTTGGTTAAGAAGCAACAAGGAAATGCACTGAGCCTCACAACAAGAATCCTTCCAAAGAATTCAACACAATTCGGACTTTGCCAAAAGAATGGAAGATTCAGCCCATCATCTTTATACGTTAAAGTAACACCTTGACCGAGATCTAGTCCTTTATCGGTTACCATGATTTGGCAGTGTGCTGGCTGTCTGCAGGTGGATGTGTATCATTTATCTGGCAATAACATCATAATTACCAATTATCTGTGGTGAGAGTGTGGAAGGCAATAACTGTGTGGCCTTGTCTTCCAACCACGAGAGCTGCAAGATTGTTAGACTGGAGGGAAATAGTAGAAGAGGTAGTATGTTGGATGATGCATTTCCTGCTTATCTTAGAAAATGTATAGACAGTCCCCAATTTAACAATTTTCGATTTAAGAATTACAAATGATAAAGAATACTGTTGTATATTAGTATTAAGTCTAAAGATCTGACATGCAAACGTTTCCTCATATTTACGAGTGACTACAAGAAACCCAGATGCTGGAAATCAGAAACAAAAACAGAAATAATTGGAAAAACTCAGCAAGTTTGGCAGCATCTGTGGCGAGAAATCAGAATTAATGTTTCGGATCCAGTGACCCTTCTTTAGAACTGCTGAATTTTTCCAGCAATTTCTATATTTGTGGATATTTTATGTTGTCCTGTATTGTGTTCCAAACTGTGTACAAATTAACTTGTGAGTGTACTCAAGAATGGAATGCATTTATATCCTGGGACTATCTGTAATGCAGACTGCTAGCTGGCAATTTGTTGAGGAATATTGAAAGTAATTGAATATAGCAATCAATGCATCAACAGCCATTGCACTCATAGCAGCTTTGATTTTTCACAAGAAAGGGATTTTAGTGAAGTACAAAGTTAAAAATCACACAACACCAGGTTATAGTCCTACAGGTTCATTTGGAAGAACTAGCTTCATCAGGTGGTTGAGTGAAGTAGTTAGTATCCAGTAAGTAATCATGTACTTGGACATGGAAAATATCAGTTGCAATCTTGCACCATTGCTTCGAAGGAATCTTGTCTGCAATGAGAGGTTCTCTTGATTGTTGCAATTGATGGAAGTTACATATGTCACATGACTTGATCAATTGTTCAATGTCCTTATTGATGCATAAACAACACATGGATTCACACAGCAATCTCAATTTCTTTCTGTACTTATGTGATCAATGTACAAATGGTCTCAATGTAGAGACTTGTTTACATTTAAAATTACATTCTAGGAGATTCCTAGTTCAACTCAGAATGGCCAGAAGGAATGTCTGTGGTGTCAACCTTGGTTACATCACACTGTAAACTTTTGCTATAAATTCTGTGTCTTATGATCCTAGACTCCACAACCACTTGATGAAGGAGCAGCGGTCCAAAAGCTAGTGCTTCCAAAAAAACCTGTTGGACTATAACCTGTGATTTTTAACAGAAGGAATATGTCTGCTTCAGGACTTATTGAATGTGTTTAGGCCAATGTTGATGGAAATCCTTTTGAACTGTCATAATTGGTCATTGTCTGACATAGCTTGCTGAACCTACTATGCTTGGCTATGGCCAAGATATCTTAAGGCTGACTGTGAAACTGTCTTTAACCACAGATTTATTTATACCAACTTGTAGATCAAAAGGAGTAATATAATTCTTGGCAGGATTTGGAATCAGCAAGGAGCATTGCCAATGGTCATTTGGGACCTGGTTTTGTTTTGGAATTCTAAACTGGATTTTCACAGTGGTCATTGGAGTCACAGAGGTGACTTCATGAGAATGGCTTTTGACAGATCATTTTCAAAGATTTATAGTCGGTATGAGGAATGAAATGTTTGCCAAAGAGGTGTGCATTCAAAAGACCAGAGCTTTTCTTTCAGTATTGGAGTAGTTTGCCTGAGCTGTCAGAAGTTTAAGGTAGAGTCAATATAGTTCTACCAAACCAAAAGGAGAGTAGTATAGTCCTACCAAACCAAAGTAGTGCTCTGGCCTTAGAGAGCAATAACTGGTGATGGTTTAGCCTGATGATCACTACACCTCAGGTGAGGGGAGAGGTTGAGAAGAAGAGTCCTTCATCGATACCTCAGTTGATGCAAAAATTGAGTCCAGGCTGTTGACTTTACTGTGCCATTCAAAACAGCTGTCCAGCCAATTGAACTAGCTGACCCTGCAATGGTTATTCGAGTCAGACACAATAAGCTTGTCAAAAACGAAATAAAAATCGGAAGAACCATGGTTGCTGTAAATCTGAAACAAAAATGGAAATTATTGGAAAAACTTAGCAGGTCTAGCAGCATCTGTGCAGAGAAATCAGTCTGGTGACCCTTCCTCAGTACTGACAATAAGCTTCTCATCCTGTTATAGTATGTTCCGAAGTCTTTCTGAGATGCATTTATTTCCAATATTGTAAACTTAAGGGGATCAAAATATTGAAATACACACTTGCTAAATGATAAATATTTTTGAAAGATTTACAAAATATGCTAGTATTCTTCCTGCATATATAGATTGTGTCTTTCAGAAACACATCTTGAAGAGTACAGGCTTTCGTCACAAAATTTGGAATAGATGGGGATAAAATGTTTAAGAAACCAAAATATATTTGTAGGTCATCTTTATCTCATGTCGCAGGCATCTTCTATACTCCTTTTATTTTATAAGGATCAAGACTAATGCCATTTGCCAAGTTAATTAATTTGAAGAAATTGATTTAATTCATGCCAATTTGGCATATTTTAGTGATGAACAATTACATTTCCTTGCTGTTGTAAGCTAATGAGGTTTGTGTTATGTCCCTGTTGGGTTCTTCCAAACACTGCAAAACAGAGATAGTCTGGTAGATTCTCAGTGATACAATTGACATGTTGTTAGAATATGTCCAAACTGACAGATAATCCAAATGGTAATCTGAGGAAAAAAAAGCTAACAAAAGCTATTTTAAATGTGGTCAGCTCCTGTGACTCTGGGGAATGATGTATGGACAAATATTCATTCTTGGCATTAAGCTTGGAAAACTGCTTGGCATTCAAGAATTTGTGAATAAGCTCTTCCAAGGTAGAAGTCTTGCGGGGCAACCCTTTAATGTAATATTCCACTGCCTTCTATAGTGCTGCTCTTTGAAATGTGGAATGGAATTGCAGCAGCCAGCTTGATGCTTGACTTTGTGGATGATGTTGTTTTGTGCCATGGAGTCCAGTTCCCATTAGAATATATTTTGAGTGTTATCACATGCTCTGGGTTCTGAAAGAGACTTGAAACTTTAACTCTGTTTCCTTCTCCACAGATGGTGTCAGACCTGCTGAGTTTCTCCAACACATTCTGGTTTAATTGCAGGTTTCCAATGGCTGCAGTACTTTGCTTCTGTCACTAAATTCTCTGCCCTCCCTGGAACAATGCAGCAACATCCCCTGCCAGATGGAGAATGTCTCCACAACTGCTTTAGAAACACTCCTGAACTCCTGCTTGTAGAAACTTTGCAGAACCTGCTCCAAAATCAAAATAATGAGATCACTTACAGTGTGGAAACAGACCTTTCAGCCCAACAAGTCCACACCGACCCTCTGAAGAGCAAGCCACCCAGACCCATTCCCCTACATTTACCCCTTCACCTAACACTATGGGCAATTTAGCATGGCCAATTCACCTAACCTGCACATTTTTGGAATGTGGGAAGAAACTGGAGCATCCAGAGGAAACCCACACAGACACGGAGAGAATGTACAAACTCCACCCAGACACTTGCCCTAGGCAGGAATTGAACCCAGGTCCCTTGCTCTGTTAGGCAGCAGTGCTAACCACTGTGCGCCGTGCCGCCCAAATCATTGAAAGTTAGTAGGGCCCATCTCATAGTCCAATGCTTGTAGAGGGGCACACAAAATGATTGAATGGGCCTACGTGGTCTGGATTAGGAGGTTTGGTATCACAGCAGCAGGTGAGCCCAGGATAGTGGCAAATCATACTTGCAGGAGAAATGCTCACAAATGCCTTTGCCAACAAGAGGAAAAGGAACCAAATGCGCATGCCACAGCTTCAAGACTTTGTGAAGGATCCAGTTGAATATAAAATGTTGTGCCGTGAATCTGGATTTCCACATAGTGAGGGCTGCTAGAGGCTCAGTGTATGCAGTGTTTGTGCAAGCAGGAAAGGGTAGTAATTGCATATAAACGCATTCCTTTGGAATCCAGTTGCAACAGAAGGGTCCAAATGAATCATGACAAACCAGAAAAAGTCAACTGCCTCGATCCCCTAAAACAATAAAATGCAAACAGCAATGACTTGTAAAACCAGTCTGTTTAATGAAACCAGTCTGCTTAATGACTGTTTTCCCTACTTTAGGGAGTAGCCCAACTCCAGCCGCATAGTCGAGTAATCATCTGCCTGCATTGACAACAAAACGTGAAGTTTAATGAGACGGAACATTTTTATCCATTGCCCAGGTGCCACGTCATTATCGTACTGAACAATTTCAATAACACAATTTCACGCTTTTGCTTGTTAGGGTCAGAACCTGAGAAGAATCGAATTGTCACAGTAGTTAGCTGCAATGATTGTTTGTCTCAACTCACGTTAGGGGATTTTGAGGACGCTGTAAAGGAGGCTTATCATTGCTTCCTGATCAAACAAAGTAAACTTGGCAGCCAAACAACCTCATTTAATGTTAGTGCGACATTGAACTTGTTGCTTACACAGGACCAGGAGAGTTATGCTGCTCATTATTTCATTTTCCTAACAATACACACTGCTCTGAGAAGAGTATCTTTTTAAATTTCAGCACTGGAACATCTGAGGAATGCTTTCCAGCATGTCCTTACAATGACACGATGTAAATCATTGCTAATGTCTCAAAGAAATGATATAATTTTAAAAAAAGATAAAGTTACTTAGCAGCCCTGCCCGTGGCTGACTAAGTGTGTTGTACAAACAGCAGCTGCGTCATAGTTGCCAAGACAGTGTCAGTATGAATTTTTTCTCATGTGTGCTGATAGCTGATCTCACCGGCCAAGGGGCATGATAGTCAGCTTCAGACAGTCTGAGCTGGGAAAGGAATTAAACCTGGCGTTCCTAATGATGACCTAATGACTCCTGCCGAAATGTGTTGCTCCATTCCATTCATGGTTTTGAGTTACAAAGGAGGCAGGCTCCTGAACTCTGCTAGTCACTCGTGAGACCCTATCACAGAATGATGATTTCAGGAAAATGGGAAATTATGTTTTTAAAAATCAACACTTTTCAAAATTCTAATTAGATCAAGTATTTGCTGGAGAATATGCGGCTGGAATCTCTAAACAGAAATCTTGGAACACGGGTACCACAAATGGTTATACATTTTGCAGGTCTAAGTTCAGTGAAATAAGCCTTCACTCCAATGCAGTTGGTTAACACAATGAAAGTCTGTTGTAAAAGTTAGCAATGAATCCATGACCTTAGGAAAGGGAAGTGATCAATAATTGTTGTCATTCAGTTGGGAGTAGAGGAGCATAGATTTGAAATGGGGACAATTCCAATGTTCTAACTGCTGTCCCTTTGCAAACAATCTGCACATACACATTGGGCGATTCTTCCCATTTTTGTCCATTTTGTTTTCAGAGAGGTTCATGGAGCGTTACTTTCTGTGAGCTTAGTGACCTTTCCCCAGCAATCCTCTGCTGTTCACCTTAGTGTTTATGTACCCAGGCTCCTTGGTGCTCTCCCTGTTCTATCCTGTGGTGGTAAATATGCAAGTGCCCACTGGTTGGAGGGTTTGAGCTATATGGAGAAGTTGAATAGTCTGGGGCTATTTTCCCTGGAGCATTAGAGGCTGAGGGGTGACTTTATAGAAGCTTATAAAATCATGGAGGGCATGGATAGGATAAATAGACAAGGTCTTTTCCCTGGTTAGGAGGAGTCCAGAATTAGAGGGCATAGGTTTAGGGTGAGAGGGGAAAGATATAAAAGGGAACTAAGGGGCAACCTTTTCACACAGAGGGTGGTATGTGTACGGAATGAGCTGCCAGAGAAAGACTGGTCCAATTACAACATTAAAAAGGTATCTGGGTGGATATTTGAATAGGAAGGGTTTAGAGGGATATGAGCCAAGTGCTGGCAAATGGGACTAGATTAGGTAAGGATATCAGGTCAGCATGGATGAATTGGACTGAAGGGTCTGTTTCTGTGCTGTGCATCTCTATAACTCTAAGCTGTTGAAATTTTCCAATGATCATGCCCATGGGTGCCACATTTAAACTTCGGTTGTGCAGAGCACTTCAAATTCAGCAAGTTAGGGATTGCCCTTCACCCTGTGGTGCTCAACTATCACCACTAAGGGCACCCAGCTTTGGTAAAAGGGAGCTGGTGAACAGGCTGTTGGAGAGGAGGGTCTTCCTCCTACCTGTGGCCATGCCTCCTTCACCCAGGGAGAGGGGCTCAGCCCAGTGCCATTCTTGTACCAAGAGGAATACACAGCAGCCCAACTTTCTGCACTCCACAAGAATGCCACCATCTTCTCTCTGCTTATCTCATCCTCACTCTATCACCCAACCAAGTCCCAGTAAAGCTAATTGTCTACCACTCTCAGTATTGCATGCAGCATCTCTACTTAAAGACTCTTGTCCACCTCCTCTTCACTTCCCCTGCTGGAGAAGCATTGCTCATCTCCAAGAAACATCCTAGAAAGCAGCAGATTTTAGATAACCCTTAATCCCGGTGTTAATGAATGAAGCCAAGAGTTAGCATTTTAATGAGGAGATCACTAATAATGTGAAGGCTTTGGTAATAGGGCCATGTCTCCACTCATGCTTCATACTTACAGTCGCTGTCTTTGGGGCTGTATGTAATCATTCAAGCAAACACACTTCTCAAGAGGTAAGGGTTGACTCTACTGATGTATTATGTGCAAGGATGGGTGATATCCAGTGATCTTTTAGCATTTAAACCCTGCATTATAAAACATTGTTCAGGGGCAAAAAGATGCTGGAAGTGCAGCTTCTTCCACTTTAAATATTGTGGCAAAGTGTACTTCAGCATGAGATTCTCATTCAGTAAGTGCATGTGCTGTTGCAGACCCTGAAGGCTGAAAAACAATGGTGTATAAGGAGGATTTGATAATGATCATAGGATCATGAATGAAGCCTCAGAAACTAACTTACCTGAATGCTTTATGATGTTGCAATCTTGTTTGAATGCCTGCTCCATTTTTCCATCATGTCCATCAGTGCATGCAGTGTTCTCATTCTTTGATGTTGGAACAGCAGATGTTATAAAGTGTTCAAACAGTAGTTACAGTTAACATAGGTAAAAACAATGACTGCAGATGCTGGAAACCAGATTCTGGACTAGTGGTGCTAGAAGAGCACAGCAGTTCAGGCAGCATCCAAGGAGCTCCTCGGAAGCTGCCTGAACTGCTGTGCTCTTCCAGCACCACTAATCCACTTACAGTTAACATGTATTGCTCAACAGAAAAGATGAAGAACTGCCAAATGGAGAAGCAATATTTGTTCCTGCCACTAAACAGGGACTGCTGACACTTTTAAAAAATGAGAAACGGGTGGTATGGTAACTCAGTGGTTAGCACTGCTGCCTCACAGCGCCAGGGACCTGGGTTTGATTACAGCCTCAGGTGGCTGTCCATGAGAAGTTTGCACATTCTCCCCATGTCTGTGGGGTTTCCTCCGAGTGCTCCGGATTCCTCCCACCATCCAGAGATGTGCAGGTTAGATTGATCGGCCATGCTAAAAATTGACCCGTAGTGTCCAGCAATAAGCAGGCTAGCTGGATTGGTCATGGGAAATGCAAGGACAGAGGGGGAGGGGGAGGTCTGGATGGAATGCTGCTCAGAAGTCAGTGTAGAGATGATAGCTGAACAGCCTCTATCGTCACAGTAGGAATTCTATTCTATATTTCTGAATGATTTCTTCACCCAAGTCATAACTCTTGTAAATGGATATTTGTCTGGCTTCTTGCAACCTCTGTCGTGCTGAGAATGATCTTCCTCCTAACCTATGTCCTGATGCTCCTGTTTGGAAGACTGTTGTTGCTTGGCATCGACCGTCTAACCTCTTCCCCTGCTCCATAATTGTGCAATGCATTCTGTCTGGACTGGGCAGAGATAGATCCTCAGACCTTGCTCTTACCAAGCACCTGACTATCCATGTATAAGCCTATGGACTGTGATTGGATGAAACCCTAGATTTAGTGTTGCAGCACCCACTGTCTGACCATAATCCCCTCTCATTCCTTTAAAGACCACTCCCTTCAGCCTTTTCAACATGGATTGGGACACATGTGGTGTGTTTCCATATAAACTTCTGGCATGAGCTGTGGCTTTGATGTTTACGTAGCACAGTGCCATACAGCCACATGTCCACTTCCTTGACTGTTCAATACTGCCAAATCCTGTGATAAGCAGCCTGGCTTTATCTTTGTATTATGAAGTAAATCATGCCAGAGATACTGTGAGCCTGCAAGTTTTCAATTAACTGCCAATGCACTAAAAGACACATCAAAGTGGAGATGCTATGAGCATCCAAGTAACAGCTAAAAGACTGGGCACTAAGAAAGCAAGCTAAGAGCCATGAGTTGCACCCTGTGCAGATATTGTGTGTGCCCCTGCAGTGACCTGGCAGGAGCATTGTAATGTTAGCTATTAGAAAGCTGCAAAGTGCAGTAATGAAGCACTAAACTATATTATGAGTCAGTCTGAGATTGGCCATGATAAGTCAGATGTTTTCATTTTAGTCTTCTTTCTCTGAGTAGGACAGTATCAACCTCTGCAATCTATTGTCATATTGAAGTATAACATCCCTTTTATCACTTTTGTAAAGGTTATTTGCACCTTTTTTATTACATTCACATCCTTTCAATTGTGTGACCTGCAGAATTATATACAATATTCCAGCTGATGTTCAGCAAATATCTCACGTAAGTTCTAATCATGATTATAATTAAACAATTTTATGATCGTGATAAAAATGGATGAGCCCTTTTCAACCTCCATTATCTAACTTGAATACATTAATGGACAAAAGAGGTTTTTAGTTAGTATACACTTTTCTGAAAGTCCTGTACATTTAGTTACCAGCAGATTATAGAGTTAAAACAAAATTGGCAGAGCTTGACATGGGAACATGTAAATGAATTGTATTTCAGCTTTTGAACAAAGAGGGAAGAGAAATGGATTTGTAACTTGCCCTCTCGCTCCCTGTTTCCCTCAGCCTCTCAAAAAACAGCATCTGATGATAAAGCAAATTGAAGAAGCATTCTTTCATCAGAAGATATAAACATATTCACCACTGTTGAGGATATGAGACATTGATTAACTAATGTGGTCTCAGGTTAAATCATAACATTTCAGGGACAGTAATAACTTTTATTTTAAACTACTGATTTTTGGTTGTCCTTTTTGTTTTAAATTTCTCTTTTTTAAATAAGGTACCTGTGATTGTTTGTATGTATTTGATGTCATATTTTATTATTCTTTTTCCAAGTTGTTCTGTAATGAAATTCCTCTTTCTTTCACTCAAGAGTACCTTTTTATTAAATCCATAATCTGATTACTATGATATTTCAATTGAAGGGTGACAATAACTGCATGCTAAATTAACATGACAAATAGTGAGTTTTGAGAAGATTTGTAGCTCAGGTTGAGGTTTTGGATGTAGATTTGCTCGTTGAGCTGGAAGGGTCATTTCCAGATGTTCCGTCACCCTACTAGGCAACATCTTCCGTGGGCCTCCAGGCGAAGCACTGCTGATGATTCTTGCTTTCTATTATAGGTTTGGGTTTCTTTGGGTTGGTGATGTCATTTCCTGTGGTGATGTAATTTCCTATGGCAACGTCATTTCCTGTTCTTTTTCTCAGGGGGTGGTAAATAGGGTCCAAGTCAATGTATATGTTGATAGAGGTCTGGTTGGAATGCCATGCTTCTAGGAATTCTCATGTGTGTCTCTGTTTGGCCTGTCCTAGGATGAATATGTTGTCCCAGTCGAAGTGGTGTCCTTCCTTATCTGTATGTAAGGATACTAGTGAGAGAGGGACACGTCATTTTGTGGCTAGTTGATATTCATGGATCCTGGTGGCTAGTCCTACTCAGACTACTCAGACCCCTTGGCATCATGGTAGCCCACAAACCCACCAACACACTAAAACAGTAGCTATTGAACTTGAAAGACCCTATACAGACAACAAACAAAACTAATGTTATTTACAAAATACCATGCAAATACTGTAACACACACTACTTCGGATAAACAGGCAGAAAACTAGACACCAGGATCCATGAATATCAACTAGCCACAAAATGACATGTCCCTCACTCACTAGTATCCTTACATACAGATAAGGAAGGTCACCACTTCGACTGGGACAACACATTCATCCTAGGACAGGCCAAACAGAGACACACATGAGAATTCCTAGAAGCATGGCATTCCAACCAGACCTCTATCAACAAATACATTGACTTGGACCCTATTAACCACCCCTGAGAAAAAGAACAGGAAATGACGTCGCCATAGGAAATTACATCACCACAGGAAATGACATCACCAACCCAAAGAAACCCAAACCTATAATAGAAAGCATGAATTATCAGCAGTGCTTCATCCAGAGGCTCACTGAAGATGTTACCTAGTATGGTGATGAAACGTCTGAAACGGAACTTTCCAGATGAGTGAGCAAACCTACATCCAAAACATCAACATGAGCTGCAAATCCTCTCAAAACCCGCTAATGTGGTGATCATGGGAGGGATTGGGGGATTAGTGTGAAATAGTGATAGAAATCCCAGGAGACAGTGGAGGAGATAATGGGGGCGGACTGGGAGAGATCACAGGGGATTTTAAGGGAGATCACCGGGTAGAGAGTGGGGAGAATCACAGGAGAAAGTGGGGGCGATTACTGGGTGGAGAATGGAAAGATCAGAGGGGAGAATTGGGGCAATTACTGTGGGGGCAGGGGGAGATTGGGGGTAATGCTGGGTGGCCCTGGTAGAGATCATTGGAAATCATCAAGTGAGTGTAACACTGGCTGGTTTGTATTTGAAGTTTTTTTTTAAATAATTTGACCCCTGACCCAAATTCACACAGGGTTAACATTGTCCCAGTAATCTCTATCCAAGCTGTAAGTATTTGTTTTTAATGATGCTGGAAGTATGTGTGCAGATGTCAGATGTGAACACTATCCAGTTTGATGGCATAATCTCCGAACAACCACAATTCAGACTTCCACATGGATAATGTGTAAATGAGCAAGAGGCTAAAGGAATTGAGTTACAGAACAAAGTGTTCCATATTTTCAGATATTAACCTGAAATGAAAGCACAAGTTACTGTTTGATATCCAAATTGGCATCATTCAACCTTTAGAAAATATTCCTGTTCAGTGTTGGCTCTTTATTTCTCTATTTCTTGATTAGTAATTAAGATATTTCCTTCTCAATCTCTCCCACTTTCCTGAAGACACCCTCTAATACCTGTAGCAAAATGTCCTATGTAGCTTGGTGTCAAATCTTATTTGGTAACTCTCCTGGTATATCTTACTGCATTAAGGACCTTTTATAACTCCACGCTGTATATTTGTTCTAGATAAAAATGTGATACTTTTACATTGGTGTAGTTTTGTCCATGTGACCATAGCTATTTTCTCTCAATCTCTAATGGTGCATGTCATTTCTGTTGCATTAGAAATTGAGATATAATAAAAGTGTGTATTCATGAGAATTTCAAACATCTGGGAATTGTTGTCTACCAGATACCAAGTACTGGAAGTATAACATGTTCTGGCTTCAAAGATCAGGAAATGAAAGTGCATCTCATGGAGTAAGTGAACTATAAGTTTTAACAGTTGTGTTAGAGAGGTATGGTATTACAAGCCCTGTAGCGAAACAAGCTTCTTTCAAATTAAACAAGAGGTGTTCCGACAATGGATGTGAACCTCAAATTACTTACGGACATATTAAACTTTTCAACTTTTTTTTTAAAAAGTAATTACTGTGGATTCAGGACTGTCTGGAAAGGAATCCAGAAACTAAAGTTGCCAAGGGAGTCTCAAATATCAGTCCTTCAAAGGGAGGGAAGGATGTTAAAATAAACTGGGTTGTGATGTCCTGTGCAAAACCAAGCATTTCCAAATCAGCTGCTATTTATTAACATCAGTGGAACCAGTATCACACAATGTAACAGATGAAACATCACACTTTCTGCTCTTCACAGAACTCAGAGACTAAACTGTACATTTTTATAAATTTTTATCTTTCTTGGACATGCTTCCATGTCTAATGTGCCAATATGCATGTTGCATTTAGTTAGTTTGGAAAAACGTGGTTAAATTGGCTCCTTTAAGAACTTAAATTCACTTGTTCTGGGAGAATGACATCAACGAGGGAAGGAATCCTTTCTCATTCAACCTTCTTGCAACCAACCAAGAGAGGTAGGTGTATTAGGAAGGAAAGCAAGTTCACCGCTCCTCACTTGGGAGGTAGCTGGAACTATTACAAATCAGAGAATCTTGCCTGGGGCCTGGTCATAAGAGAGGATGGTCAAGCAGACTGTTTATCTGGAAAATTCCCATTAAGTAAGTCGTCAAACAAATATCCGTTTGAGAAAAAGAAAAGTTGGAAGAGTCAAGGACCTCTCAATTTCAGTTGATGATGTGCTTGACCATGCACCTTTTATCTGCCTTTGAGAACACCTGATCATGGTTTTGTCTTTCCTTTAGAGGGTTCAGAGTAGCTGTTATACCGCGGACACACAGAGCACTATGAATTTCAGGAACCAGGCATTCCAATGCTACTGCAACATGCGAGTCTGGTTAGCAAATGTTTGCCTCTATTTCAGTGCTAGTGGTAGGAAGTTATGCAGTGGTGGTTGTGCAGAGTATCAAGTGGGTAAGTCAAATTCCTCCTGTTTCCCATACCTCACCAACAGATTGATTACAAATTTCTGATCATATTATTTGAAAAAAATGTTCTTCCTTTTGTTTCCTCTCCCATTGCATTAACAAAAGCAGCGTAACTGCAGAAACAGCTGAGGGGGTGGCATGGGAACTAGATCCTCAACTCTGAGCTTTGTACAAAAATAAAGCGACTGTGAAAATCAATGGAAGGGACGGGTTTTCTGTTCTGATTGCTGTGAAGCATGACCTGTTATGGTATATATGAGGGCAGAATGAAAATTTGGGGCAGGACTTTAATTAAATACCGAAGGTCGGATGGTTAATGCTGAATTCTGAGCCTGGAGGAAGAGCTGGATGGTGGCATAAACTTCAGGCCAAACCACAAGTATTCCAAGAGCATCATATAATTTTTCAAGATTAAATTCTACCTCTATGACAGGGATCCTGACCTCTCATTTATTTTAATAGTATGGAATCAATCAAATAATAAAACTGATAATGCAGCTGGAATTGCCACAGCGCTGCTATAAGGTCATTACTATAGAGTAATCTCTGACTCGCAGAATCTTATGAGAACAGAATAGCTTTGTACTTGGAAGGAGAACTGTAAAGGGGATTAAAAGCCATTTGAACTGGAATTTAAGAGCTAAAGCTGCTGCCCCAAACACCAAAGTTTAGCTTTGATGCATGAGATTGCAATATATTAGCTTCTTCATATTTTTTGTAGCTTCATGGTGTCCCCCTCCCTCCCTTGATGTCCTGCCAAGATTATTTTGTTGCAAGTTGTGAACTTGCCAACCACATTTCCAAACCAGCACTGTTTCACTTTTGCATCAGCTCATCTGCTGCTGAAGCCCTCATTCCATGCCTTCCCTATCTCCATACCTGACTATTCTAATGCACTTCTTGCTTTCTGCTCACACTTATAGCCTCCATGAACCTTGATGTCACCCAAGACTCTGCTCCCTGTGTCCTTACTCATACCAAGTTCCAGTCACATATCACCCCTTTCATTGGTGATCTACACTGGCATCCAATCAAGCTATGCCTCCATTTTAACATTTGCATTCTTTTCAAATTCTTCTTAGGCCAGGCCCCTCCCCTGTCTCTCTGACCTCCTCCAACTCGATGACCCTCTGACATATCAAGGCTCACCTAAGTCTGTCCTCTTGACCGTACCTGGCTTTAATTGCTTCACCATTGATGGTCACAATTTGTGCCTTTAGACCTTGACTCTGGAATACCCTCTCTATATCTCTCTACATTGCACTCCTTCTTAAAGACACTCCCTAACATCTGCCTCTTTCACCCAGCTTTTAGTCAACTGACCTAATACCTCCTTGTGTGACTCAGTGTTTTGTTTATCACTGCCAAGGAATAATTTTGCTTGTGTTTGTAAAACTGTTTATCTATAAATGAGGAACCAGACCTTCCAATCAGTGGCAATCTTGTTGACTGAGTGATCTAGGAGAAAACCGGTGAAGATAAATGATGCAGAGAACATTTATGACATTATTTGATGTACTCAGATGAGTTTTGCAAGGTCTCAAGGTCTCTTTCAGTGAGGGGTAAAACAATGTAAGGTGCCAGAATGGATGAGAGGGTGAAGGATGGATTAATAGTACAGGGGAGCACATAGGTGGGGTGGGCAGTTAATTAGATATAAGTAGTAAAAAGTGAGGTCTGCAGATGCTGGAGATCAGAGCTGAAAATGTGTTGCTGGTTAAAGCACAGCAGGTCAGGCAGCATCCAAGGAACAGGAAATTCGACGTTTTGGGCCAGAGCCCTTTCTCCTAGATCACTCAGTAAACAAGACTACCACTGATTGGAAGGGCTGGTTCCTCATTTATAGATAAATAGTTTGACAAACACAAGCAAAATTAGGTTGTTAATTAATTAGGTATCACTTAGTCAGGTGATGGTCAGCTAAGTTGAATCAAGGTTGTAGTCATTTCCAGGTGGAGGGTAGCTAGGTTGGCTTGAGGGGATAGTCAGGTCATGAATGAGTTTGGGGGGGTTGTAGTCAGGTCAGGAGAGCTGTCAGGTTAGGTGGTGGGGGAGAGGGTAGTTCGGTCTGCAAGTGAGTTGAGAGTGAGCATGTGGGCAGTCAATTGTGGTAGTGGGTGGCATTACTCTGTTAATCACTGAGTTCCACTTCTGATTAATTTCTTGCTTAAGTTATTTTATGTTTTGTTTATATTTCTCAAGGGCCACATTTCAGTTTCCTAAACCTTTTATATGCTTTTTTACTTTTTGACTAACCATTCAATATCTCCTGTCATCGAAAGATTCTTGAATTTTGTCATCCTTATCTTTTAACCTCACAGGAATGTGTCAGTTCTGAACTCTGGTTAACTGGCCTTTAAAAGACTCCCACATTTCCAGATGTAGGTTTACCCTCAAATAGCTGCCCCCAACCTAATGTTTCCGTTTCCTGCCTAATGCTGTTGTAATTAAGCTTCCCCCAATTTAGCACTTTCACCTGAGGACTGCAGGATTATAGAACCATAGAATCCCTACAGTGTGGATAGAGGCCATTTGACCCATCCAGTCTGCACTGACCCTCTGAAGAGAATCACACCCAGACCCAGACCCAGGCCCAGCCCCTGTCCCTATCACTGTAACCCTGTATTTCCTGTGGCTA
Source organism: Hemiscyllium ocellatum (assembly GCF_020745735.1). Classification (NCBI taxonomy): domain Eukaryota; kingdom Metazoa; phylum Chordata; class Chondrichthyes; order Orectolobiformes; family Hemiscylliidae; genus Hemiscyllium; species Hemiscyllium ocellatum. The sequence continues at coordinate 88,200,672 of NC_083408.1, forward strand.
ATCCACCAAATCTACATATCCCTGGACACTGCGGGCAATTTAGCATGGCCAATCCACCTAACCTGCACACCCTTGGACAAGTCATATCCTTATCATATGGAACCACGTGGAAGGGCTGTTTCCTTATAATAAAGTTGTGATCACAGTATTGGAGATGTATGCATGTATCGAATGCCCTCTTCATTTCTTTGTTTTGCAATGCTCCAGTAAAATGCCCTAGGACATTTTTTATGCATTAAAGCTGGTATTTCTTTGCTGTTGTTGCCAGTCCCTATCTTTTTGGTATCAGCTGGCATTCTCTTGTGCTCCTGCAGAATTAAAACCAGCCAGGTGTCAGGATGCTCAAACAGGGACCAGGAGTAATGCCTGCTCTGCCAACTTCTCCTCTTCCTACCCTTCCTACCCAAGTTCCATTCTAAGCTGTCACTCTTATCTCCGATATTTTGAAGTTCGTTTCCTCTGTTGATAGAGGAGAGGAGAGAGGAGAACATGTAATGATATCAAGGCGGTGTCTTGGAATATGGGTCAATAGGAGTGCTTAAATTGCTGTGATTTTCTGAGTTTTCAGGTTACCTTTGAAAGGCTGGAGATGTGTTTTCCCAGGGTTTTTTTTGTGTTGGACAAAGCTTTTCCTTTTTATTTCTTGGATCCATAGGTTTTCTTGTGATAATAGTCTGCTATTCGCACACCCTAATCTCAGCTCTGGTTACTCATCTACACTGGCTCCTAGATGTAAGTGAGGACTGTAGATGCTGGAGATCAGAGTCAAGATTAGAGTGGTGCTGCAAAAGCACAGCAGGTCAGGCAGCATCTGAGGAGCAGGAAAATCGATGTTTCAGGCAAAAGCCCTTCATCAGGGATGGCTCCTAGCCAGGCGCTATTATTAATTGATATGAATTTTCCCATCAGTGTTTCCAAATCCCTCCTTGACCTCACCACACCATAACCCTGTTACCTCCACCAGTCCCAAAACCGTTGAGACTTTTCTGCTTTCCTAATTGTAGTCAGCATCCCTGGTATTAATCACTCCATTACTGGTCACTCTGCTTTCAGTTGCTTAAGCTCCAAACACTGGAATTCTCTCCCTAAACCAGCCAACCTTTCTCTTTCACTTCATGTCTTTAAAACACTCATCGCCTCTTTGACCAAGTTTATGATCAGGTCTTCTGAGATAAAATCGCCTAAACTGGCTTGTATAAACATACTGAAAACAAAGTGCTGGAGATCACAGGGGGGCAGGCAGCATCCATGGAGAGAAAGCAGGCTAACGTTTCGAGTCAGAATGACTCTTCATCAGAGTATATAAAAACTACCTTGTTTCATAATGCTGCTACGAAGCACCATGATACCAAAGATGATACTGATATGCAGTTTGTTATTGGGAAAGCATGATGGACCAAATGACCATTCCCAATTATTTTCCTGAGTCTACAAATCACTAATAATGATTACAGTAATACTGTAAGTAGAAATGGACCTTGTTGAATATTACAGCAAAGAATACAAACAACTACACAAATTCTCCTGATTTTTTTTACATTCTTTATTTTTCAATTGCCTCTTTGGGAATTTAGAACAGTGGGAATGGAGGTTAGGGCAATTGAATGTCCCTCCTGCAGAATGTGGGAGGTAAAAGTCACCGCGGGTGTCCCTGCTGACTGCATCTGCGGGAAGTGCACCCAACACCAGCTCCTCAAAAACTGTGTTAGGGAGCTGGAGTTGGATGAATTTCGAATCATTCGGGAATTGGTGGGGGTTATTGAGAGGAATATCAGGGCGGTAGTAACACCTCAGGTACAAGAAAAGGGCAGATGGGTTACAGTCGGGGATGGAAAGGGAACCAGCAGACAGTGTAGGGATCCCTGTGGCAGTTCCCCTCAATAACAAGCATATCGTATTGAGGGTGATTACTTACCAGGGGTAAGCCATGGGGCACAGATCTCTGGCACAGAGTCTGTCCGTGTTACTCAGAAGGGAAGGGGGGGAGAGGAGCTGAGCATTAGTTATTGGACTCCATAGTTAGAGGGACAGACAGGAGGTTCTGTGGGAACGTGAGAGACATGGTTGGTGTGTTGCCTCCCATGTGCCAGAGTTCATGATTTCTCAGATTGTCTTTTCGGGATCCTTAAGGGAGTCCCATGTCATCATCCACATAGGCACCAACAATATAGGTAGGAAAAGGGATGTGGATTTAAGGCAGAAATTCAGGGAGCTAGGGTGGAAGCTTAGAGCTAGAACAAAGAGAGCTGTTTTCTCTGGTTTGTTACCTATGCCACATGCTAGCGAAGCAAGGAATAGGGAGAGATACGAGTTGAAAAAGTGGCTTCAGGGATGGTGCAGGAGGAAGGGTTTTGGATACCTGGATAATTGGGGCTCATTCTGAGGTAGGTGGGATCTTTACAAACAGGATGGTCTACACCTGAACCCAATATCCTGGGGGAAAATTTGCTAATGCTCTTCAGGAGGGTTTAAACAGATTCATCAGGGGTATGGGAACCTAAATCGTAGTTCTAGTGTACAGTAGATTGAGAGTAGTGAGATCAGAAATATGGTTTCAAGGTCGCAAGAGTGCACTGGCAAGCAGGAAGATTGGTTTGAGGTGTATGTACTTCAACACCAGTTCCCTTGCTCGACCACTTCCTCCCTGCCTAACAAGTACATAATTATCAAGGACACGCAGTATCTGTTCCTTCAATAAGCTCCAGATTTCAATTGTGCCCATCCCCTGCAGCTTTTTTTCCCATCCAATGCATTCTAAATCTTTCCTAATCACATCATAATTGCCTCTCCCCCAGCTATAACTCTTACCCTGTGGTATATGCTTATCCCTTTCCATTGCTAAAGTAAACATAACTGAATTGTGGTCACCTCCCTCCAAATCTAACACCTTGCCAGGTTCATTACCCAGTACCAAATCCAATGTGGCTTCACCCCTTGTTGGCCCATCAACCCTCCTGTACACATTGGACAGAAACTGACCCATCTAAAGTCCTCAAACTATAGTATTTCCAGTCAATATTAGGAATGTTAAAATCTGCCATAACAACTATCTTGTTCCTCTTGCTCCTATCCAGAATCATCTTTGTTATCCTTTCCTCTACATCTCTGGAACTATTCAGAGGCCTATAGAAAACTCCCAACAGGGTAACCTCTCTTTTCCTGTTTCTAACCTTAGCCCATACTACTTCAGTAGCCAAGTCCTCAAACATCATTTCTACCACTGTAATACTGTCCTTGACTAACAATGCCACACCTCCCCCTCTTTTACCACCTTCCCAGTTCTTACTGAAACATCTACATCACTGAACTTGCAACAACCATTCCTGTCCCTGCTCTCTCCATGGCTCCGAAATGGCCACAACATCGAAGTCCCAGGTACCAACCCCTGCTGCAAGTTCACCCACCTTATTCCGGATATTTTTCATCAGTATTCACACTGAAAAAAGACAATATTGTCAAGGAGAATATTGAATTACAGGCTACTAGACTAAATGGGATTGAGGTTCACAGGCGGAGGTGTTAGAAATTCTGAAAAGTGTGAAAATAGATAAATCCCCTGGGCTGAATGGGAATGGTCCTAGGATTTTCTGGGAAGCTGGGGAGGAGATTGCAGAATCTTTGGCTTTGATGTTTATGTCTTTATTGTCAACAGGAATAGTGCCAGAAGACTGGAGGGTAGCAAATATTGCTCCCTTGTTCAAGAAGGGGAGTAGAGACAACCTTGGTGAGCCTTACTTCAGTTGCGGGTAAAGTCTTAGAAAAGGTTATAAGAGATAGGATTTATAATCATCAAGAAATGAATAAGTTGATTAGGGATAGTCAACATGGTTTTGGTCGTGCCTCACAAACCACATTGAGTTCTTTGAGAAGGTGGCCAAATAGGTAGATGAGGGTAATGTGGTTGATGTGGTGTATATGGATTTCAGTAAGCTTTTGATAAGGTTCCCCACGTTAGGCTATTGCACAAAATATGAAGGCATGGGATTGAGGGTGATTAATGGTTTGGATAAGAAATTGGCTAGCTGAAAGAAGGCAGAGGATGGTGATTGATGGGAAATGTTCATACTGGAGTTCAATTACTAGAGGTATACCGCAAGGATTAGTTTAGACTTACATTTTGGAAACAGGCCCTTCAGCCCAACAAGACCGCACCGACCCACCGAAGCACAACCCACCCAGACCTATTCCCCTACATTTAGCCCTTCACCTAACACTACGGGCAATTTAGCATGGCCAATTCACCTAACCTGCACATTTTTGGACTGTGGGAGGAAACCGGAGCACCCGGAGGAAACCCACGCAGACACGGGGAGAATGTACAAACTCCACACAGTCAGTCGCCTGAGTCGGGAATTGAACCCGGGTCTCTGGCGCTGTGAGGCAGCAATGCTAACCACTGTGCCACCGTGCCGCCTCCTGTTTTGAGGCCACTGCTGTTTGTCATTTTTATAAATGACCTGGATGAGGTCGTAGAAGTGTTAGTTAAATTTGTGGATGACATTAAGGTCGGTGGAGTTATGGATAATGTCAAAGGATGTTGCAGGTTAGAGAGGGACATAGATAAGCTGCAAATCTGGGGCTGATAGGTGGCAAATAGAGCTTAATGTGGAAAGCGTGAGGTGATTCACTTTGGAAGGAGCAACAGGAATAAAGAGTGCTGGGCTAATGGTACGATTCTTGGCAGTGTAGATGAACAGAGAGATCTTGTTGTCCATGTCCATAGATCCCTCAAAGTTTTTACCCAGGTTGATAAGGGTTGTTAAGAAGGCATACAGTGAGTTAGCTTTTCTTGGTAGAGAGATAGAGTTTTGGAGCCGTGAGGTCATGCTGCAGCTGTACAAAACTCTGCTGCGGCCGCACTTGGAGTATTGCGTAAAGTTCTGGTCACCGCATTATATTAAGAATGTGGAAGCTTTGGAAAAGGTTCAGAGGAGATTTGCTAGGATGTTGCCTGGTTTGGAAGGAAGGTCTTATAAAGAAAGGCTGAGGGACTTGAGAGACTGCTTTTATTAGAGAGAAGAAAGTTAAGGGGTGACTTGATTGAAACACATAAGATAATCAGAGGGTTAGGTAGGGCGGACCGTGAGAGTCTTTCTCCTCAGATGGTGATGGCTAGCATGAGGGGATATAGCTTTAAATTGAGGGATGATAGCTACAGGATAGATGTAATAGGTAGTTTCTTTACTCAGAGAGTAGTAGGGGTATGGAACTGCCTGTAACTGTAGTAAACTTGCCAACTTTAAGGACATTTAAATGGTCATTGGATAAACATATGGATGATAATGGAATAGTATAGGTTAGATGGGCTTCAGATTGGTTTTACAGGTCAGTGCAACATCGAGGGCCCGAGGGCCTGTACTGCGCTGTAATGTTCTATGTTCTATCTTTCTCTTCAAAATTATCAATCTCCAGATTCATATTACTGGAGCATCAAGCTGTAACTTTCCCTGAGATAATATAATTAATACTTTAAATTGCTGCTCATTTGATTTTTCCAGCATGATTTTCATTGGTTTCCTCATATTGCTAATGTAAGGAAAACAAATCATCTACACCCATTTCCCACATCAGGGGCAATCCCTCTGCAGAGCTGAGTTCATCAGCAGTTGTATATAGACATTAATTTGCAGTTTGGAAATCAGCCAAGAATCAAAGAATAATCCTGAGTCCAGTCTGAGCAGGAATTGGTATTTACATTTCCATCAAAACAAATAAACCTTTGTTTCAGAGCTGTGGTTTGAGGCTATGGGAATCAGATTGGTCTACATTGCTGGTAGAAAATGAAGTCAATCAAATATTGGCTTGAATGTTAAATGGTTGTATGTTTTGTGCTTCACAAAAGGTTAACTTTATCTCTTAATACTGACATTATTCAATATTTCTGTGGCCATTAAATATCTCCTTGAGGTTTTCTTGGGGTTAGTATCCATACAGCCATTTAAAAACTAATAGCAAATACAGGAAAAGTTAATGACAATTCTTTGGGCATCTTCTGTGCCTGAATCCAATGAAGTACATGACTAATATCATAAGCACATAAGATATGGGTGCAGAATTAGACCATTTGGCCCATCAAGTCTGCTCCACTACTCAATCATGACTGATACGTATTTCAAACCTAATCTCTTACCTTCTCTATGGCAATAAGTTCCACAGATTAACCACCCTCTGGCTGAAGAAATTCCTCCTCCTCTCAATTCTAGAGGATTATACCTTTGCTGTGAGGCTGTGTCCTTGGGTCCTAGACTCTCCTACTAGTGGAAACATCTTCTCCATGTCCATTCTATCCGGGCCTCTCAGCAGTCTGTAAGTTTCAATCAGTACTTTTTAATTAAACAATTAATTATTTCATTCCATGAGTGCTATACTTTTTAAAAACGTTCTATTGTTCAATGCTTTCACTGCATTCCATGAGGTGATTACATCCTTTATGAATTTATTCTCATGTTGTATGCATTGATGGAAATTACAGGGGTCCCAGATCCAGTAACGCAAATGACACCCTGAATATAGATATGAATACTCAGGCACTCTAATAGGTATCCATTATCTTTTTTGCCTTGTTCCTCACACTCTCTTACTTCCCTTTCTCCCTCTCTCTGTCTCTCTCCATCATTTAAACATAGCAGTCAGATGTGCGATTAATGATAAATGCAAATTGTCTTTAAAATAAATTCCAGTTGGTTGCATTCATCATTGTAAGAGCAAAGTGTTGCATTTTACACCATAAAACAACAAAACAAAAACTAAACCACATAAAACTGTTTTTCTTCTTTATCAGATATTAAAAAATGGAATTTATTTTATTTGGAAGGTTTCTGTTCAAGTATTATGTCTGCATGCTCTTTTTTAAGAAAATTGATCCCTCCTTATTTAAATTAAATGTGGAATCTTCTTTTGGCTAATTCAGGCTCTTTCATGGAGGGTTTCTCTTTGTGAGGCAGAGGGGGTTTTAGTGCACTAATGTCAACCTTGCCTCATTGACTATCTACTAGAGCACTCTATTCTCCAACGCTCATTGTTTCTAACACTTGATGAAGCTAGGAGAGCTCACCCCTGCTGGGATATTCTGAGGAGTGGCATCCCAAACATCTGATCAACCTGTAAAAGGTTATTGTCAGTCAGTCTAGAGTTGCCCTGTATCGTTCATGACATTTGCTCCAGAAATGGCAGATATGGGGAAATTGGCAATTCACTTTGCAGACCGCCGTCTCGATGTCCTGATGGATGGGGTAGAGTGGAGCAGGAGCATCTTCTCACTCCAGCGCCAGCAGATGAGGCCATGACACTGGGCCCTGCCAGCCTGCTCATTGCAGTCTCAGCTGTCTGGAGGAGTGCATAGCAGTGAAGACCACTTGGCGAGGGTAAGTGCCACCACCTTCTCTCCAGGACCTGATACTCACTAATTTCTTCTCCTGCATCCATCTCCCAACAAGTCTCATGTTCTGTCATTCTCATGATGTCATGCAATGCCTTCCCTTACTCACTCCCGCCCACTCCAATCTCCTACCCACAGCACTAACCCTACATGGCCACTTCATTACCTCCTCCCTCACTCAGGACACCTCCCCAACTTTACCCCATCTGCACCAGCACTAACAGCTGTGCCAACCACGTTATCTCATACAATCTTTTTAAATTTTAATTTGATTTATTATTGTCACATATACCTAGGTATGATGAAAAGTTTTGTTCTGCATGCAGTAAGGCAGATCATACTATGCAGAGTGCATTAGGGTAATAGAACAAAGCGAAGAATACAATGTTACAGCTGCAAAGAAGTTGCACAATGAGGCAGGTCAACATTAAATTTGAAATCTGAAAGGTCCATTCAGAAGTCTAATAACAGTGGGGTAGAAGCTGTTCTTGAATCTATTGGTACATTTGCTTAAGCTTTTGTATTTTCTGCCCAACAGAAGAGGTTGGAAGAGAGCATAACCAGGTGAGAAGAGTCTTTCATTATGTTGGTTGTCTTTCCAAGGCATCGAGAAGTGTAGATGGAGTCAATGGATGGAAGCGTGATGGACTCCGTCCCTTTCTCTCATTCCAGAAGGAAACAAACCACAATAGGAACTAAAGAGGTATGATGGGCAGTGGGCTGCCTGATATTCAGCACCTATGAGGAGAGGATCCTGACCTTGGTTATATCGAGCAGCTAACTGACAATGACAAGTCCTCTGGACTGATGTCAGATGCCATCCTTGATTTATAGTGCCTGAAGCCCCTGCTTACAAGCTTTCTCCCTTGATTTGTCGGAAGACTGCTGATTACCATGTCTAGCTTCCTAGCTTTCTGAATGTGTCAAACGGTAAGACAAGGCAGAAGAACTTTGAGCATGGTAACTCTGGCTGGGAGCGGGGTAAGATAGGAAAGTGTAAAAGGACAAGATAGGAATGCTGCAAATATATAGGGAGGCTCAAAGTGAGGGAGCAGTGTGAAAGCAAGGGAGAAGCTCTGAGATGCTGTCTAATCAAACTGTGAGCTGGGTACCTGTCCCTGTGAGTAAACTGTCCTTGCAGCAACATTTTAACACTAGCCGTGGGTGAGCCGCAAGGTGCAACTTTAAAGTGCAGAAACATCCCACAACTGAATTGGAGAGCTGCTGTGAGAATCCTGAGAGCCTGGGAACTGTGGGATCCAAGTTTCTGAGGATTTGAGGCAAATGCCACTGGTGGCCCAGTGTATGCCAAGAGTTGTTGATACCAAGTATCCAAGCTGGCAGTCCATGGAAGTGTGTATTACTGAAGTTTCCCAGGTACCTGCTTTGACTTTCATACCACGTTTATTGGTGTTTACTTTCCTTCCAGGATATACTGTTGCATATTAGTGAGGCGAGATGTGCAGATACTGAGGCTGATAACAGTACTAATCCCCAATAATAGGCATCTTACTGTTGTGCAAGAAACATGGTTGGAAATTGCAGCACATTGCTCTTGTTGACAAAAATGGCCTCTTTGACCTTTTCACACAATTGTCCCAGATTTCTTACCATGTCATCCAGGATTTATAAGTCTCTGCCCAATGATACAATTATAACAGGATTCCTGCCTTTATGTTAATGCTCTAGGGAGAAATTCATTCATGTAATGCCAACTTACATACTTCCTTAGGGGAAGCATCACCGCGAGGCAGTATCCATGTATAGATTCCCACGTGCCATGCCACATGATATCTCAAAGCTGTTTGTACTACATGAATGAGTTTCCATCCATGCGTCTCCTATTCACACTGATTAAGATAATTTCCACTGCCAAAATCGATTAAAATTAACTAAAAGACAACTTTTGTGGGGATGATGGAAATTGCAAATTCCACTCCGCAAAGTTCCTCTCTACATTAAGATCAAACAAGCTTCAAAACCTAACAATGCAAAGCTCTGTCTTTCTGAATTGATTTAATATCTATTTGTTCTAAATATTAAATACAGTGTCAGAGTCATTCATGGAATAACATGAATGACTAGATTAACTTACAACTTAAAACAAGAAAACAAATTAAATGGACAATACCATACAAAATCTTGAAAATAAAATTCTGTAAAGGTTAGTTTCTGTTTCTCAATTCCTGCTTAATGTAGAGAGGAACTTTGCTGAGTGGAATTTGAAATTTCCATCATCCCCACAAAAGTTGCCTCTTTAAGAACTTCAAATTCATTTTCTAAACGGCTTGGCATTTTTATTTACACTGATTCCCACAAAAAACTGAATTGCTGTATAACCAGTAATGATTACTCAACACTGGTCTCTCAGGTAAACATGGCAGAGGGCGAAATCCTTAAGATGTCAGATCCTACAAACCAAAAGGAAAAACATTATTTTGAGATGTAACAAGAAGAGCAATCTCTTTTTCTACTCCTTAGTCACTCCTCCTATGAAACTAAATGATGATATAAACATGTGATAGAATATCATTTAAAAAGTTATGATCTGGAAAATGCCATCAGGGATTTTCATGATCATTACAAGACAAATGCTCAAATATGCTAAACCATTATCACTTGCCTTACGTACAATTTTACACTTCATCATCAAACACCAAATCATAAGTGATTTCTCTTTGCAGACGGATGAGCTGAGGTAGATGTCATTTTTAAATAAGAAAGGAATATTTTAACTCTGCTTACAACAAAAATATATTCAAGTCTAAAAGAATAAACTTTTCATTTATAACCATATTTGGTTTATTTCAAAACCAGAATTTTATGAGCAATGGGGGCTATGATGAGATGTGTGGCAGAGGCAGGTAGCAAGCACACTGAGTGCCATCTTGATGGTCATCTTGCTCCAATGTTTACGCTTTTCACAAGAGAGTGGAGAGAATATACCTAGGCAGCAGTGAGATGCCAATTGATAGTTATTATTGCTTGTTAGACACTTTATTAATACCACAATTGACTAATATTCAGATTCCTGTCATACCAAACACACCAGATAAGTTAGATAGTGAGAAAACCCAATAGGACTACCAGAGAGTGTACCTGACAGATTCAGCTCATCACTTGCTCCAGTATACATCCATCGTGGACTTTTTCTGTTGAGGAGGGTGACAAGCTAATTGCTGTGGAGGAAGCTGATGCTGTCCAGGAGAGAGCAGAGCTGTGATGGGTGCTATAGGCCAGACCAAACCTGATTGACATCCACTTCCAATAGAAGAGAGTTGGCTGAGAATCATTGACTGATTCATTTTTTTGTTGTCATGAAGGCTAAATCTGATTGGCATTGTCAGGGTGAAGTTCAACCTCTGTGAACTTATTTCTATTCTCTGTCCCTTTCAGTGAAGAAAAACTCATGTTTGTGGTTGCAATTGTCCGATTGCTGGTCTATCGATGATAGAATCATAGAATCGATGATAGAATCATAGAATCCCTACAATGTGATAGCGGACATTTACTCCACACCGACCCTCTGAAAAACTTCCTACTCCTATCCCTGTAATCCTGCTTTTCCTATGGCTAATTTACCTAGTCCATGCATTCCTGGGCAATTTAGCATAGCCAATCTACCTAACCTACACATCTTTGGACTGTGGGAGGAAACCGGAGCACCCAGAGGAAATGCACAAATATGGGGAAAATGTGCAAACCTCACACAGACAGTCACTGAAGGGTAGATTTGAACCCAGGTCCCTGGCACTGTGAGGCAGCAGTGATAAGCCCTGAGCCACCGTGCTGGACAATGACAAGTTGCAGGCCAACAGTGGACAGTGCGGCAGTTTAATACTGACATAAAGAGGATGTTTAGATGGGATGTGGCTAAAGGCAGATAAGATTCTACACAGAGAATAGAATAGTACTGAGTTGCAAGGGAGTGCCAGCAATGTGGTCTACATGTCATGGGCAACAAGTCATGATATTCCCAGTGAGCAGCAATGCTGGGTTGCCAACCCTCGTTCAAGTGCACAGTCACTTTTCAAAGATGGCACGGGAACAAGAATGCTAATGTTTCGGCAGATACCTGCTGAGTGACAAATTGTTCTGGGAATGGTGTGTGGTAAGTTGGAGTGGAAATTGGACATGACAGACATCACATGATCATGGTAGGTAATTACCCAGGCAGATTTAGTAAGAGAGGGTCCCACAGCAAAAAACCCGCAAATCTAAACTTAGCCAAAAACTTAAGGTTCAGCCTATCTAATAAATGTAATTTGAAGCTGGATTTTCTAACAAATATTCAAACTGCAGTGTCACAGCTACCTTTCCTACTTCGTAAACAATGATTAACATGGTGGCAGATCTCCAGACCAATTCTGAGATTTTCTAGTTAAAACTAAACCTTAACTGATCTGAGTAAAGGTGTATAACTTCCAAACGGCACCATGGTAATGTTCCATGGGAAAATATATTACTTGAGCTAATCATTGCTTCAATAAAAAATTGCCTGATGTAAGTGAATGAAAAAGTCCCTGTTAGAGGAATTATGCTGAGATGGAATCAGATTTCCAAATTAGAGTAACTTAGATTCAAAAATGTAATGCAGCCTGATTAAATTTTCAAATCACTCAATCTCGGTTGAGTAATTGAAACACAGGAGGATTCTCCAGAACTGCAACATTTGTCAGACAAAAGGTATAATTGAGAACACAAGTTGAAAAAAAGAAATGATCATTTGTAGCATGTCACTTCAAAATGAGGGGAATAGAAACCTCATGAGTGGTTTGTGAGAACTAATGGTGAAGTTACTCAATCCTTAACGCACTCATATCCACAAGAACCATAAGAAATAGGAATGGAAGTAAAGCCATTCGACCCATCGCAGTCAACAAAGTGAGTAGAAATTTATAGAGTCATAGAGATGTACAACACAGAAACAGACCCTTTGGTCCAACTCGCCCATGCTGACCAGATATCCTAAATTAATCTAGTTAAGAAAAATTAGACACCAGGTTAGAGTCCATCAAGTTTTTTAGAATTAGAATACTTACAGTGTGGAAACAGGCCCTTCGGCCCAACAAGTCCACACCGACTCTCAGAAGAGCAACCCACCCAGACCCATTCCTCTACAGTTACCCCTTCACCTTAACACTATGGGCAATTTAGCATGGCCAATTCACTAACCTGCATATCTTTGGACTGTTGGAGGAAACCCACGCAGACACGGGGAGAATGTGCAAACTCCACACAGACAGTTGCCTGAGGTGGGAATTGCTAACCACTGTGCCACTCTGCCACCTGTTTATTTGGAAGTACCAGCTTTCAGAGCGCTGTTCCTTCTTCAGGTGGTTGTCCATAGTGTTGGACTATAACTTGGTTTGTGTGATTTTTAACTTTGTACACCCCAGTCCAACACCAGCATCTCCAAATTATAAATTACTCTCATCCCATTTGCCAGCATTTGGCCCATATCCCTCTAAACCCTTCCTATTCATATACACATCCAGATGCCTTTTAAATGTTGTAATTGTACCAGCCTTCACCACTTTCTCTGGCAGCTCATTGAATTGAATTGAGTTGAATTGAATTGAATTGAATTTATTGTCACGTGTACTGAGGCGAGCAATACAGGCAGATCACATAGTTAAGTAGCATAGATATCCCAATAGTAGAGATTCTAGAAAAGCATTACCAGGGTGGGATGGATCTTTGAGAATGCTGGCAGCCTTTCCTTGACAGTTGGCCTGGAAGATCGATTCTATAGATGGAAAGCTGGCCCTTGTGATTGTCCGGGCCAAGTTCACCACTCTCTGCAACCATCTCCGATCTTGAATGGTACAGTTGCCATACCAAGTAGTGATACATCCAGATAGGATGCTCTCGATGGCGCAGGGTATTCGCCATCATGTCAAATTTCCTCAGCTGCCTGAGGAAGAAGAGATGTTTTTGGGCCTTTGTAACCAGTGCGTCTACATGAAGAATCCAAGAAAGCTTGTTGTGGATGACCACTCCCAAGAGCTTGACACTCTCCACTCGTTCCACCTCTGTACTGTTAAAGTGTTGGGGGGCATGAGTAAAATCCTGCCAAAAGTCAATAATGAGCTTTTTGGTTTTGCTGGCATTGAGACATAGATTGTTCTCAGTGCACTATTTTTCTAGGGCTTCCACCTCCTGTCTGTAGTCTGTTTTGTCGCCATCTGAGATTTGATTGAATATGGTAGTGCCATCAGTGAACTTGTAAATGGCATTGATCTGGTATTTGGTGACATGGTGACAGCAAGTACAGTAGGGGGATGAGTATGCATCCCTGGTTAACTCCAGTGTTGAGTGTTAATGAGGATGAAATATTGTCCCCAGTCTTCACTGATTGTGGCCTGTGGGTCAGGAAACTGAGGATCCAGTTGCAGAGAGTGGGGCTTAGTCTGAGATCACTAAGTTTAGTCCTCAATATCAAGGGGATAACAGTGTTGAAGCCTGAACTGTAGTCAATGAGTAGGATTCTTACGTAGCTGTTCTTGGTGTCAACATGTTCTAGGGAGGAGTGAAAGGCGAGTGATATGGCATCTGACATGGATCTCCAATAGGCAAATTGGAGTGGGTCAAGTGTAGTGGGGAGGCTGGAGTTGATTAATGCCATGACCAGCCTTTCAAAGCACTTCGTGACCACCGAAGTTAGGGCCACAGGGCAGTGGTCATTGAAACATGCTACATGAGCCTTCTTAGGCACAGGGATGATGTTGGCCCTCTTCAAACAGGCAGGGACAGTGGCCTGCTGCAGGGACATGTTGAAGATGTATGAGAGGAACTCTGCCAGTTGATCTGCACATGCTCTGAGTGCATGTCCTGGTACTCCAACTGGTCCCATCGCTTTCCTTGGATTCACACAATGGAAAACTGATCTGACCTCTGATACAGTGACTATTGGGATAGGTTCATCAGGACTTGTTGGAATAGATGTTACCTGTCTGCCGAAATTCTGCTCAAAGTGAGCATAGATGGTGTTGAGACAATTTGGGAGTGTTGTGTCATCGTCTGCTATCTTGCAATGTCTCTTTTTAGAACCTGTGATGTCATTCAGTCCTTGTCATAGTCGCCGGGTGTCTATCTGCGTCTCTAGTTTGGATCGGTATTGGTCCTCGGCTGTGTTAATGGCTCTGCGAAGGTCATATTTGGATTCCTTATATTTGAGTGGGTTTCCTGATCTAAAGGCCTCATGCCTAGTTTTTAGCAGGTTCTGTATGTCCTGATTCATCCAGGGTTTCCTATTGGGGAACAGTTGGATTGATTTCCTCAGTGTGCGGTCCTGCACACATTTGCTGATAAAGTCTGTGATGGTGGTACTCACCCTAGGTATCTGCAGATTGTTTGAACATAGCCCAATCAGCTGATTCCAGACAGCACCGGAGTTGATCCTCTGCCTCCTCTGACCAGCAGTGGACCTGTATCCACGAAGGGGTCTCCTGCTTGAGCTTTTGCCTGTAAGCCGGAAGAAGAAACACGGCATTGTGTCGGAGTTCCCGAAATGAGGGCAGGGGATGGAGCGGTTGGCATCTTTCACAGTGGTGTATCAATGGTCTAAAATGTTCGGGCCTCTACTGAGGCAGGTAATGTTCTGGTGGTACTTGGACAACACCTTCCTTATATTGGCTTGATTGAAGTCGCCAGTTACAATAAACAGGGCCTCAGGGTGTTCCATCTCAAGGGTATTAGTGGTGGAGTACAGCACATCCAGAGCTTCCTCAACCTTTGCTTGTGGTGGTATGTACGCAGCAGTTAGTAAAGCAGCGGTAAATTCCCATGGCAGATAGAAGGGGCAGCATTTAATGGTGAGGAATTCAAGGTTTAGGGAGCAATGGCTATCCACGTACCACAAGTTGTTAATTAAAAAGCGCACCCCTCCACCCTTTGTCTTACCTGAGGACGCTGTATGGTCCATACAATGGATAGAAAATCCATCAGCCTGAAGTGCGCAGTCGGGAGTGGATGGGTTGAGCCAGGTTTCTGTGCAGCAGAGTGTGCAGCAGTCCTGCAGTTCACACCGGAAGCTGAGCTGTGATCTGAGTTCGATCATCTTGTTCTCCAGAGATTGTACATTTGCTCAGAGTAAGCTAGGAAGGGGAGTCTTGAAACCGAGTAGTCTCAGTCTTACTAGTAGGCTGGTACGCTTATCCTGCTTCAAATCAGGTTTCTTACATTTGAGTGTCCGGTGGTCCGGTGGTGTGGATTGTGACTGCTTCCAGTTAAGTGATCCTTCCTAGAGCACTGTGGAGCAGGTAGATTGTAGTGTAGTGTATTTTTACAGAGGATCTGCTTAGGACCCAGTATAGCAGTAAAACTGTGTTTTTTTTTACTGGAGGCAGTTTGCTTAGAACCCAGTGGAGAAGTTCCTGGTTTCAGTTGCTGCCAATTTGCTGCTCCAGGTCCAACCACATGTTTTGCAGAAGTGTTTGGGCTGCTCTCCCTCTGTTTGAAAAAGTTGCCCCTTATGTTCCTTTTAAGTCATTTTCTCTCTCACCTTTTTTAGACTCCCCCACCCCAAGGAAAAGACCTTGTCTATTTACACTATCCATGCTCCTCATGATTTTATAAACCTTTGTAAGGTCACCACTCAACTTCTATTGCTCCAGGGAAAACAGCCCCAGCTAAATGATAGAGTCAAAACTGTTGAACAAAACTCACAAGGAGTCACATAATGGCCTGGTGAGATGACCCAGCATTGTTCAACTATAATCAGTAAGGCACAAAAAGGACTATTCACACTCTGGTGGTAATTCGGAAGAGAATTGAGGAGACAGATTGTCAGTGCCACAGGTCTGTTTGCTCAGGTGCAGAGTACTAACTGAAGAAGAAAAGGAGTACCTGTAATACTCATCCGACAAATCGATCCGTCAATTCCAAAAATAAAGAAAGAACCGCATTGTTTCACTACTAAATGTATATTACATGTTTATGAGAATTGTAATAAGGTTATTTTGCTTTGCCATAAATTATAATTCTCCCAGGATTTAAGATTCTGTACAAGGTGTGAAAAACATTTGATGAGGACAAAAATTGCACAGTTCAGAATCACAGAGTTTCTGGCGTTAAATCCAAGCTCCAAACAAATGTATATATCTTAAATTAAATCACTTGTAGTGCAGTGTTAGTGTCTCTACCTCTGGGCCAGCAGATCTTGGTTTGTCATAACATGTCTGAACAGACTTCTTTAATCAACCACTTTCTTTCTCAAGTTATTGTTACTAACAGATCTTGGTGATGTGATTTAGAATTTAACCACTCAAGGTGACAGCAGCAAGCTTCTGGTTTCACTAAATTCAAGCAAGCTAAGAAGTAAGAGATAAAAGGGATCAAGAGTAGGGTCCCATATGTGACTCACAGGGTGTAGTTGGGACAGTTTATTATAGTCAGAGTCATAGAGTCATGCAGCATGGAAACAGACCCTTCAATCCAATTGGTCCACACTGTCCATGTTCCCAAACTAAACTAGTCCTACTTACCTGTATTTGGCCCAAATCGCTCTAAACCTTTCCTTTCATGTACTAATTCAAATGTCTTTTGAATGTTGTAACTGTGCCTACATCCACCACTTACTTCCTCCGGCATTTAATTCCACACACAAACAACTCCCTGTTTAAAACAAAAATGCCCCTCATGTCCTTTTTAAAACTTTCTCCGCTCACCTTAAAAATATGACCCCTAATTTTGAACACCCCACCTTTGCTATTCATCTTATCTCTGCCCCTCATGATTTTACAAACCTCAATAAGGTCACCCTTTAATGTCCTACACTCCAGTGAAAAAAGACCCAGCCTATCCAGCCTATTTTTAAAACTCAAACCCTCCATTCCCAGCAACATCCTGGTAAATATTTTCCAAACACTCTGTAGTTTAATTATATCCTTCCTGTAACAGGGCGGCCAGACTTTACACAGTACTCCAGAAGAGGCCTCACCAACATCCTGTACAATCTTAACATGGCAGCCCAATTTCTATACATAAAGTTCTGAGCGATGAAGGAAAGTGTGCTAAATGCCTTTTTAATCACCCTGTCTAACTGTGACGCAAATTTCAAAGAATCATGTAGCTGAACCTGAGGCCTCTCTGTTCTACAACACTAGCCACGGCTCGGCCATTAATTGTATACGTCCTGCTCTTGTTTGTTTTACCAAAATGTAATACCTCGCATTTATCCAAATTAAACTCCATCTACTGCTTCTCAGCCCTTGACCCAATTGATCAAAATCCCTTTGTAATCTTAGATAACCTTCTTCACTACACTACCAATTTTGGTGTCATCTACGAAACGTACTAACCTTGCCTCCTCTATTCTCATCCAAGCTGTTTATATAAATGACAAAGAAAAGTGGCCTGTGCAACACCATTGGTCATAGGCCTCCACTCCAAAAACCAACCCTCCACCGTCACCTTCTGACCTCTGACCCTGCCATTCTGGTCATATGTGGACCTAAGGCGGGGGCTGGGGCTGGGACTTCCCCAGCATGCCCAAAGCAAGTGGGGAAGGAGTCTGCTGTGAGGGGGGAGGGTAATGGCAAAGCAGTATTGTGGTCTGTTATCCAGAATGCCCTGAAAGAGGCACCTTTAGAAGCTTGGACTTCTATTTTACCTCCTTCCCTCTCCTGCTGCTGCCACTCAATTGACAAATAAAGGGATCAAGGCACGAAATATCCAGAGTGAATAATCTGACCCCATTCCTAATTGTTTATATTTTCAAAAACAGTAATCAGGCCATTAATAGCGAGGCAGGCGAAGGATCTAATTAATATTCTTCCTGTTGCTCACTTATGTACCAGCTCCTAACCTGATCAGTTGTTGGGCAGAAATTTGCCACAGATTATCTAAATGTAGCTGTGCTTGTCAGATCAGCAGGGCTCCACTGACTCACTACCTCACACCTTCCCCATTTTCCTTTCAATACTGGGGACAAGATTGTTCCAGAATACATGTTAGTAAACAAAGTATCAAGGTAAAAAATGTTAAACTGAGGCCTACTCAGAAAAAATAATTGCATCAGTAAAGTTGCATTAGTAAATCAAAATAAAAATAGTGCATTCAGTAAGAAAAATTGCAAAAGACATGACAGTTCAGATTGAGCCATATGAGGTAGGAAAAGGAACATATGGAATTAATGTTGGCTGCATTTTAAATATTCATTTGGTTCCAGTAACTGAACCACTCCCATACTGATTACTATGCCAAGTTCCTCTTCCCGTTTGTGAGTCCAAGGAGATATATCTGTTCTCTTCTTTAGCCTATTCCCTAAGTTATTTTAGCAATTGACTGAACTGTATTCGTTGGTAAGACTAATTATTCTGTGCAGTGGGGAAAATATTTTACGTTAAAAGAGCAAATATGCTGTAAGAATATAATGTTCAAACTGTAAATATGATTATCATTTTGAAACCACCCATGTTACAAAATCTTGGCTCAAGACATAGCAGCCTTGCCACAAAATCAGCTTCTCTCATTTATTCTGTTGTTCTCTAATAAACTAATGCACTGACAGCTGGAAAATCAAGCATTTGCTTCAGGCAGCTCTGTGTTCTGACCTGCTCTGCTGTGGTTGTTGAATCTGATATATTTTCAGGACACATTGGGCTGAATCTTTTTTGGAGATTGAGCAACTATGATAAGATGTGTGGCAGAATTGGACGACAAGTGTGGTCAGGCAGTGTCAATGTTGGGAGTGACTTATGCTGTGTACTTGTGCTTTATGTTAACAAGCAACGGGGTGAGATACTCACGAGGCAGCAGGACATTGTCATTTGATGGTAGTTATTGTTTATTCAGCACCTTTTTGACAGCCCAATTTGCCTCATTAATATTCAGCTTTCCATCTTACCAAAGTTGCCAGACAAGCTTAATGTTGGAAATTCAGCATGCCACTTGCTCCAAATAACCTCAATGTTAGACACTGTCCATGGACATTGATATTGGACATGTGCCAGCCTGTAAGAACCACCCTGGCACATCTCATGCTACCAACTGGACGCTACTTCACTTCAATATTGCACTTTGGTCTGCATCGATAACTATCATTATAAACCTGTAACAAGACCACTGTGTCATCAGGGGGACACACCCAGCTTATGGACTGGACCAGGCTACAGCTCCAAGCTCTTCACTCACTGTCATAGCTCTCACTCACTCTGAGCCCACCTGGGTGCTGTGAGAATCCCTGCCTTCCATTGAGTCACCTTATCTTTTTGCACTTTTCCCCATCTGTCAGAGACATCAGGCTCATGTTATTTTTGTCTTGCCATGCTATTTAGTACAGGCACAAAGGAATGAAGCTTGTCATAGTTGTCAGCAGGTCTCAATCAAGTCAAGAAAGACAGTCTTCATTCAGAGGGTCCCCGCAGTCTAAGTCAAAAGCTGCCATCAATACCAATCTAGATCTTGCTCAGGGCCACAAAGTCAGGGCATTCTTATCATAAGGGGTGAGGAACTGAATGATGGGCAGAAAGCTACCTGTCTGAGTCTTCTAAAATGGTAGGGTTTGTCTGGATCTGGGCTTTTAAAGATTGCACAAGTGCAAGGGATGCCAGTTATTTCTGGGCAATCCATTAATTGGTACGTTGTTCTGCAAAATGGCATGTGGGAAGATGAAGTGGAAACTCAGAGATGAGCAAACCCATGCACTCATTTTCCCAAATATGCAATTGTATCTTCAATCAGGATGTGAACAGTTGTCTGAAGTACAATTAAGTACAAATTCAGAATCATAAATTGACCTTTTTTTTTAGTGATTGACTGTTGATCTTTGGACGTTTTCTGCCCTGTTATTCCTGCACCTGATACACTATCTTTGCTGTAGATTTCTCTACAGATAGTGACGGGTCTGATGTGGTCATTCTTCTCTATATGATGACTATTGGTTAACTATTCAAGAAGTAAAACTATTTCTGCCTTTCTAGGAGCAGCCTTTGGATTAAACTAAGGAGTAGCAAATGATTCTTCTCCCCTTGTCGAGGTACAGAAGCACTGAAGCCTAGTGTACAACCCGAGGAATTTCTTACCTGTTTGGATTGATGTTGTAATAGGCTGTACCACAAAGTTTTTACAGGAACTGCATTTCAGGCTTGATTCAATGCACAGAAAGCATGATTGTACTGGCTAGAATTTCACTTTTGCTACAATATTTTCATTACCCTTCTCTTAAACACAATTTTGGTATAGTTCCACAATCTTACTTATAATTATGGTTGTTCATGAATGTAGCTGCCTTGTTAGGCTCTCCACATCGAATGGATTCCTGACCTAAAATTGAATGGTGGTGGTTTGTACCTGCCTCAAAGAAAGTAGTGGCGTCCAGAAAAAATGCATTAAAATGCTACATCACTCCTACTTGGGCCTGAGCCGGTATCCCCCTGGAATTAGGAGCAGGTTTTGCAACTTGACCAAGCCTTTTCCGTCATTCTGTAATTACTTCATCTGTACTTCAACTCCATTTACCTACCTTTGCTCTATATCTTTTGCCACCCTTAGCTAACAAAACTACGTGAAAATCATTTCTCAAAAATGTTGGATCTTCCAGCTTTCACAGATATACAAGGAAGAAAGTTTCATATTTCAAACTACCCTGTGTGTGAATCGGCGACTGAATTTGCAGACAATGTGGGCAGAATCATGTAAGTGTCTGAAAGATGAGGGCTATGGTAGAATCATTCACCAAACCTGGTGAGGCCTATCTCGTCATTGAGAATTACCCCCTGCATCTTTTATACACCTACACAGTGCTGAGGCAAGTTTCACACTCAGCAAGGGCGATGCCAATAAACGGGATGATAGTTAAATACCTTTTTAACGCTACAACTCCTCTCATTAATATTTAGCTTTCTACCTTACCAAATGCAGCAAGCAAGCTATACATTCAGAATCCTTAACTTAAAAGAAAGAGCAGGTACTTGGTGAACTCAACTCCCATTTGCTCCAAAGGCCCTCTATGTTGGACGCCAGACACAAACCTCTCAGGGCATGCTCAATGGGTACAGGCCATATTTGTCCTCCAGCCAGGGGCAATGACATCCAATATGTGCCAGCCTCTGACAACCCTCATGGTACATCTCTGATCCATTTGCAATGCATGTCTGCACTTGATTGGCTACCATTTTAATGCTGCAGCAATGCTACTGTGGTGGGAGGTGGGAATGATCACAGGCAAAGATTGTGTGTGAAGTATTGGAGAGAAGATAATGCCACTTACACTGGCTCTGGTTTTGACCATCTTCCTGGGCATTGCTGGGCATTCATCTAAGCAGCTGAGACTATACTGACCCAGGGGATAACCATGGACCAGCCAGGCACAAACTGGTATTATGATACCCTAATGTGTTCCTGGGGGGACAGGACATACCATCAGAGCATGAGCCAGTCCAGCAGGAACTTCAGATTCCAGCCTACAAGGTGAAGTTTCCCTTGTCTGCCATGTCCAGGGTAAAGGTCAGGAATGATACAGGACAGCTGTGCTTATTGGGGCATATGCAGCCTTTAAAAGATGGTGTTAGCACCAGGAATGCCAGTCAATTCAGGGATACCTAGGCAGTAGCAAGTTATTCCAGGAGCAGGATAAGATGGGACTGGAATTGGATGTGATGGACACCATAGGGATGGGGTAGGTAGTTAAGGAGGCAAGCTTTGGAAGATACGATGAGAAACCCTCACTCGGCCTTGCTGTGAAAACCCCTCCAAAACAGTTGATGCAACTGGACCCAAAAAATATAAGATTAAGGCCCATGACTACAACTTACAATACAAAGCATTGCTGACATCCTGACAAAATAAAAAGTGCTACTTAACTGAGAATTAATGTTTTGCTGGCTGATGGAAAAGGAGAAAATGAATGCTATAGCATGGGAATGGTATATAAATAGGTGTGTGTTGGCAATAAAGCTTGTTTCTATTCTCAGTCACAAATAAACACTATCAGTAAGTACATAGAGGTTTATGAACTACACAGTGTGTGATTGTGGTACTGTGGCTATCATGACTGAGTGACTGTCAATGGAATGTCTCATCTCAGTCCAAAACCTTGTACATGGCGAGAAGAGACAGGGCACAGCTAAAAGGTGAGGATTGTGAACACTGCAGGCTCCGACCTGAATTATACCACAAATCATTTTAGTGTCAATATCATGGATGTTGACAGAGAGATGCTGTCTGTGAATTGTAAGTTTTCTCACATAGTTCCCTGCTGCTCACCTCATTACATATGCCACTATATATGCACCATTATGTACACCGCCCCTCTGTGGCAGCCTGCCCATGTCATTGTGCACTCACCAACAATAGAGATAATGCCAGAACCTCCTGGCATTTCCACCGCTTGTGTGTATTTACAACCCAGCTGTAGAACACGTCTATCCACTCCTTCCATGAGCAGTCCTTCACAGACCATATAGCAGGAGCGAAAGGGCACAAGTGATAATTGGAAATGGAATCTCACATTTGTAAGTTTATTGTCATGTTAGATTGTTGGTCACCTTAGTGTTAGCAGACAATAAGGTTGCTCTCTTATTAGAGAAAGACAACTGGTGGTGATTTAACCTGTGGGCCACCGTACCTCAGGCAAGGGGAGAGGTTGAGAAGGAGACTCCTTCATGATAGCCTCAGCCAGTAATGGGAATTGAACCCATAATGTTGGCATCACACTTCTTTTCAATTCAACTATCCAGCCAACTGAGATAATCCAAGCCCCCCCCACCCCAGCCATTAACATCTGTCTGACTGACTATTTCTGTAACTTCAGCTGCAAACATGAAGCTACAAAGGCTCCCTATCCTGAGTGCCATACCATGTTCAAACCCAATGTAAGGGAGTGCTATGTTCCCCTCATGCACAGCGTAGTATAACATCTCATTGTTCAATATGGGAGAATCACATGTTGGAAAAACAGTTGACAATTTTAACTTCTATTGAATAATTCAGATTCCAAAACATCATAGTTACAGTTTACAAGTAATATCATTAATGAAATATCATTAATGAAATCATCTGCAGATTGCCTTGGAAGCTGAATGTCTCTGTTAAATCAGCTCTTTCAAGGATTTTATTTCTTCGGTAATTGAAGTAATAAAGAATGTAGAACATAGAACATTACAGTATTGTACAGGCCCTTCGGCCCTCGATGTTACACTAACCTGTGACATTAATCTGATGCCCATCCAACCTGCACTGTTCTATTATTATCCAATGCCCATTCAAATGCCCTTAACTTCGGTGAGTCTACTACTGTTGATGACAGGCCATTCCATGCCCCTACTACTCTCTGAGTAAAAAAAACTACCCCTGAAGTCTGTGATATCTGTCCTAACTCTATCACCCCTCAATTTAAAGCTATGTCCCCTTGTGTTAGCTTTCACCATTCACTCTCCACCTTATCTAACCCTCTGATTATCTTATTTGTCTTGATTAAGTCATCTTGCAACCTTCTTCTCTCCAATGAAAACAGCCTCAGTTCCCTCAGCCTTTCCTTGTAAGATGTTCCTTCCATACCAGGCAACATCCTAGTAAAGGTTCTCTGAACTCTTTCCAAAACTTTCACATCCTTCCTGTAATGTGGTGACCAACTGTATGCAATATCCCAGGTGCGGCCTTACCAGTGTCTTGTACAGCTGAAGCATTACCTCAGGGTTACAAAACCCTACCAATAAACGACAACACAACGTATGCCTTTTTTTATGTATATATTTTTATTGAAACCTTTTCAAATCTTTTACAAAACATCTATATACAAAAAAAATCATCAGAACAGAAAAATAGAGGCAGTACAACAAAGCCATAACGCAGTACTATTATTAATGAACGACCTACTATTCTATCAGAACAAACACATCTACTTAACTTAAACTAAACTACAAACGAAATAATAAATACTAACTTAATCTAAATTCAAGTAACTTAAATTGAATAATATCTCCCTACTTTATTCTATCTCACTCATCCCACCTCCACTGAGGCTCCCATCCCTGGGAGCACTATCT
This sequence comes from Hemiscyllium ocellatum, assembly GCF_020745735.1. Classification (NCBI taxonomy): domain Eukaryota; kingdom Metazoa; phylum Chordata; class Chondrichthyes; order Orectolobiformes; family Hemiscylliidae; genus Hemiscyllium; species Hemiscyllium ocellatum. The sequence goes on from NC_083408.1 coordinate 88,225,041, forward strand.
ACAGTACCCATATTCTTTTTCCCCCTGTCTCCTCCTCCTGGGGCCCCACAGGCACCCATACTGATTCCCATGGCAGTACCATGGCCCTAATTAATATTGCTGATAAGTCTGTGTCAATATAATTTAAAAAGGGCCGCCACATCTGGCAAAAACTGTTCCATTTTGTGCAGTAGTCTTGGGGGAGATGCTTCATCACCAGCCTACACCACCCCATAAGACCTGGGAGTTTTCTGATGTCCAATTCAGTAGAAAATTCTTCCTGGCACAATGGGTAAGAATGTTACACAATCTCTTCCCGTGTTCCTCCAGAGAGGGCAAACTTGGCAACCCCAGAAGAAGAATTACCCGATCCACGTTAATTTCAATCCCCAAGATGTCCTTTAGCTCCCTTACTGTAGCATTCCAGTATCTCTGGATCTTACAATATGACCAGTAGCAGTGTGTGTGAGTGCCTATAGTAATTTTACATTTGGGACACCCTGGTGACACTCCTCTCTTGAATGTAGCTACTTTCTCTGGCACCTTATAAGCCCTGTGTAAAATCTTCAATTGCATGCCCTGCGCTCTGTTACATACTGAAATTTTCCTTACATTTCCCATATGTCTTCTGATACCTCCGATGAAATATCCTCTCCTAACTCTTGATTCCACGTCCTACAGAGTCTTTCCATGTCCCCCTTCCCGAGAGCAACCTTTCTGTAAATGATATAAAGTACTGAGTGAAAGAGCACGCATACGCCGGAGTATTCTTTTCTCCATGTCTGATGTGTAACACTGGACCAGGAGCATGATCGTCCTTTGTATATAGTCCGTTATCTGAAAGTATCGGAAAAGGTCCATATTAGACAATCCATATTTCTGACCTTAACTGACTAAAAAACATCAGGACCCCCCTTTACTTCTAATAAATCTCCTAGACAGGAGATTGCCTTATTCTCCCATGCCTTAAAGCTGGAGTCCATTGCCCCAGGTTTAATCCTTGGGTTCCCACCAACGGGGTAAATAGAACATAGAACATTACAGCGCAGTACAAGCCCTTTGGCCCTCGATGTTGTGCCGACCTGTTATGCCAATTTGAAGCCCATCTAAACTACACTATTCCATGTATGCTTGTCCAATGATGACTTAAAGTTTGTGAGAAGATTTGTAGCTCGGGTGCTCGTTGTTGTGGTTCTGTTCGCCGAGCTGGAAGTTTTTCTTGCAAACGTTTCGTCCCCTTTCTAGGTGACATCTTCAGTGCTTGGGAGCCTCCTGTGAAGCGCTTCTGTGCTGATTCCTCCGGCATTTATACTGGTTTGAATCCGCCGCTTCCGGTTGTCAGCTACTGACAACCGGAAGCGGCAGATTCAAACCAGTATAAATGCCGGAGGAATCAGCACAGAAGCGCTTCACAGGAGGTTTCCAAACACTGAAGATGTCACCTAGAAAGGGGACGAAACGTTTGCAAGAAAAATTCCCAGCTCGGCGAACAGAACCACAACAAATGTACTTAAAGCTGGTGAATCTACTATCGTTGCAGGCAAAGCATTCCATACCCTTACTACTCTCTGAGTAAAGAAACTACCTCTGACATCTGTCCTATATCTATCACCCCTCAATTTAAAGCTATGTCCCCTTATGCTCGCCGTCACCATACTTGGAAAAAGGCTCTCCCTGTCCACCCTATCTGACCTTCTGATTATCTTATATGTCTCTATTAAGTCACCTCTCAACCTTCTTCTCTCTAACGAAAACAGTCTCAAGTCCCTCAGCCTTTCCTCATAAGACTTTCCCTCCATACCAGACAACATCCCAGTAAATCTCCTCTACACCCTTCCCAAAGCTTCCACATCCTTCTTATAATGCAGTGACCAGAATTGTACACAATACTCCAAGTGGGCCGCACCAGAGTTTTGTACAGCTGTAGCATAATCTCATGGTTCCAGAACACAATCCCTCTATTTAATAAAAGCTAAAACACTGTATGCCGCCTTAACAACCCTGTTAACCTGGGTGGCAACTTTCAAGGATCTGTGTACTTGGACACCGAGATCTCTCTGCTCATCTACACTACCAACAATCTTACCATTAGCCCAGTACTTTGCATTCCGGTTACTCCGATCAAAGTGAAATACCTCACACTTGTCCATATTAAGCTCCATTTGCCACCTCTCAGCCCAGCTCTGCAGCTTATCTACATCTCTCTGTAACCAACAACAACCTTCGTCACTATCCACAACTCCCCCAACCTTAGTGTCGTCTGCAAATTTATTAACCCAGCCTTCTACCCCCCCATCCAGGTCGTTTATAAAAATGACGAACAGCAGTGGACCCAACACCAACCCTTGCGGTACACCACTGGTAATTGGACTCCAGGATGAGCATTTCCCATCAACCACCACCCTCTGTCTTCTTTCAGCAAGCCAGTTACTGATCCAAACTGCTATATCTCCCACAATCCCATTCCTCCGCATTTTGTACAATAGCCCACTGTGGGGAACCTTATCGAACACCTTGCTGAAATCCATATACACCACATCAACCAGTTTATTCTCATCTACCTGTTTTTTCACTTTCTCAAAAGACTCAATAAGGTTTGTGAGGCACGACCTACCCTTCACAAAACCATGCTGACTATCCCTAATCAAATTATTCTTTTCTAGATGATTATAAATCCTATCTCTTATAATCTTTTCAAACACTTTACCAACAACTGAAGTAAGGCTCACTGGTCTATAATTACCAGAGTTGTCTCTACTCCCCTTCTTAAACAGGGGAACCACATTTGCTGTCCTCCAGTCTTCTGGCACTATTCCTGTAGACAATGACGATTTAAAGATCAATGCCAAGGGCTCAGCAATCTCCTCCCTGGCTTCCCAGAGGACCTAGGATAAATCCCATCTGGCCCAGGGGAATTATCTATTTTCACACTCTGCAGGATTTCTAATACCTCCTCCTTGTGAATGTCAATCCCACCTATTCTAGTTCTGTATCTCAGTATTCTCCTCGATAACATTGTCGTTTTCTAGAGTGAACACTGTCGAAAAATATTCATTTAGTGCTTCCCCTATCTCCTCTGACTCCACACACAACTTCCCACTACTATCCTTGATTAGCCCTAACCTTACTCTTTTCATGCATTTGTTCCTTTTCGCTATAGAAAGCCTTAGGGTTTACCCTGATCCTATCCGCCAACAACCTCTCATGTCTCTCCTGGCTCTTCTGGATCCTTTAGGTCCTTCCTGGCTACCTTGTAACCCTCAAGCGCTCTAACTTAGCCCTCACATGTCATTCTGACATAAGCCGCCTCCTTCCTCTTGACCAGAGATTCCACTTCCTTCCTAAACCACGGTTCCTGCACTCTACAGCTTCCTCCCTGCCTGACAGGTACATACTTATCTAGGACACACAGGAGCTTTTCCTTGAATAAGCTCCACATTTTCAATGTGCCCATCTCCTGCAATTTCCTTCCCCATCCTATACTTCCTAAATCTTGCCTAATCACATTGTAATTGCCTTTCTCCCAGCTGTAACTCTTGCCCAGTGGTATACTCCTATCCCTTTCTATCACTAAAGTAAACATAACAGAATTGTGATCACTATCACCAAAGTGCTCACCTACTTCCAAGTCTAACACCTGGCTGGGTTCATTACCCAGTACCAAATTTAATGTGGCTTCGCCGCTTGTTGGCCTGTCTACATACTGTGTCAGGAAGCACTCCTGCACACACTGGACAAAAACTGACCTATCTATAGTACGAGTACTATAGTGTTCCCAGTCAATATTTGGAAAGTTGAAGACCCCATGACAACTACCCTGTCTCTCTCACTCCTATCAAGAATCATCTTTGCTATCCTTTCCTCTACATCTCTGGAACTATTCGGAGACCTACAGAAAACTCCCAACAGGGTGACCTCTCCTTTCCTGTTTCTAACCTCAGACCATACTACCTCAGTTGACAAGTCCCCAAACATCCTTTCTGCAACTGTAATACTGTCTTTGACCAACAATGCCACACCTCCCCCTCTTTTACCTTCTTCTCTGTTCTTGCTGAAACATCTAAATCCTGGAACCTGCAACAACCATTTCTGTCCCTGCTCTAACCATGTCTCCGAACTGGCCACAACATCGAAGTCCCAGGCACCAACCCATGCTGCAAGTTCACCCACTTTATTCCAGATGCCCCTGGCGTTGAAGTAGACACACTTCAAACCAACTTCTTGCTTGCCGGTGCCATCTTGCGTCCCTGAAACTTGATTTTGAACCTCCCAACTCTCAACCTTTTCTGTACTCGAACAACAATTTTGGTTCCCATTCTCCTGCTGGATTAGTTTAAACCCACCCCAATAGCCTTAGTGAATATCCTTCCCACCCACCAGCATATTGGTATCCCTCTGGTTCACATGAAGACCATCCTGCTTGTAGAGGTCCCACCTACCTCAGAAAGAGCCCCACTTATCCAAGAATCCATAACCCTCCCTCCTGCACCATTCCTGTAGCCACGTATTCAACCCCTCTCTCTCCCTATTCCTCGCTTCACTAGCATGTGGCATGGGCAACAACCAGAGACAACAACTCTGTTCGTCCTAGCTCTAAGCTTCTGTCCTAGCTGCCTGAATTTCTGCCTTAAATCTCCATCTCTCTTCCTACCTATGTCGTTGGTGCCTATGTGGACCACGACTTGGGGCTGCTCCCCTCTCCCTTAAGGATCCCAAAAACACAATCAGAGACATCACGAACCTTGGCACCTGGGAGGCAACACACTAACCGTGAGTCTCTCTTGTCCCCACAGAACATCTTATCTGTCCTCCTAACTATGGAGTCCCCAGTGACTGCTGCTGTGCTCCTCTTCCCCCTTCCCTTCTGAGCAGCAGGGACAGACTCTGGGCCAGAGCACTATGCCCCACTGCTTTCCCCGGTAAGTCACCCCCCCCCCAACAGTATCCAAAACGGTATACTTATTGTTGAGGGGAATGCCACAGGGGGATCCCTGCACTGCCTGCCGGTTCCCTTTCCATCCCCTGACTGTAACCCATCCACCTTTTTCTTGTACCTGAGGAGTGACTACCTCCCTCTAACTCCTCTCAATAACCCTCTCTGCCTCCCAAATAATCCGAAGTTCATCCAGCTCTAGCTCCAGTTCCCTAACGTGGTTTTCAAGGAGCTGGAGTTGGGTGCACTTCCCGCAGATGTAGTCAGCAGGGACACTAGTGGTGACCCTTACCTCCCACATTCTGCAGGAGGAACATGCAACTGCCCTAACCTCCATTCCCACTATTCTAAATTCCCAAAGAGATTATTCAAAAATAAGGAATAAAAGATAAACTCGTTACCTTACCAATCTGGCGCACAGAACCTTTGTTTTAGTTTGAGAAGGAGGATGGGTGGGAGTCACTACCCGAGTAGAGTTTCAGGTAACGCAACCATACAAATATATGACTTCCCAGAAGTCCTTCGCTCCTCTCTCGCACCTCTCGGCAAATGGCGAAGTCTTAGACCAATTCCCTCATCTTGCCTCATTATCATCCAGGCTCTCACTGTATTTAAAATAATTGGGCTCTTATGCTGCTGGGTCACGGATTTTATCTTGTCCATGAATAATAAATTAATTAAAGGATGTCTCGGCTGTGAGGCTTCAGTATCAAGCCAAATTGACTCTGCATTCCTCCGTACCCACTCACCAACATATGTTAGCAAAGCACTTATTTGATATTTCTTCAAATCCGGAAGATCCACTCCTCCCTCACCCTGTGAAAGCTGCAATTTAGTGAATTTAATTAGGGGGCGCCTATGGCACCAAATAAAGGACCATGGCCAACCATTTGTCTAGGTAACAACAATGGCAGCATTCTCATAGGGTACAGCAGTCGAGGAAGAACCTTCATCTTAATCAGGGCTATTCAGCCCAACCGTAACGGTAATCCCTTCCACCGCTGCAAATCCTGTTTTATACTCTCTAGTAGTTGTACATAGTTAACTTTATAGAGCTGGAAGAAGGAAGGGGTAATAAAAATTCCCAAATACAAAAAACCTTTTGACAACCACCTAAATGGGAATTGCATTTCATCCTTCAGATTGGGCACCTCCACTAATCCCCCTACCAGCATGGCTTCCGATTTTGTAAAATTGATCCTGTAACCTTAGAAACCATCACGTGGATTAATTGTTTGAATCAGTCGAGGAATAGACTTCTCCAGATTGGCCAAAAACAAAAGGACCCCATATGCCTTCTTAACAATCCTCTCAACCTGGATAGCAACTTTCAAGGATTTATGCATCTGGACACCGAGATCTCTCTGTTCATCTACACTGACAAGAATTTTACCATCAGCCCATATTCTGGATTCCTGTTACTCCTTCTGAAGTGAACAACCTCATACTTTTCCGCATTAAACTCCATTTGCCATTTCTCAGCCCAGCTCTGCATCTTATCTATGTCCCTCTGGAACCCACAACATCCTTCGGCACTATCGACAATTCTGCCTACCTAGTGTCATCCGCAAATTTACTAACCCATCCTTCTACCTCCCCCACCAGATCATTTATAAATGTGACAAACAGCACTGGCCCCATAGCACATCCTTGAGGCACACCACTTGAGCTCCAGGATGAACATTTCCCATCGACCACCACCTTCTGTCTTCTTTCAGTGAGCAAATTTCTGATCCAAACCGCTAAATCTCTTTCAATCCCAAAAATCCATATTTTGTGCAATAGCCTACCGTGTGGAACCTTCTCAAATGCCTTATGGAAGTCCATATACACCACAGCAATCGCTTTACCTTCATCCACCTGTTTTGTCATCTTCTCAAAGAACTCAATAAGATTAGTTAGGCACGACCTACCCTTCACAAATTCGTGTGCACTATCCCTACATAAAGTATTCCTCTCCAAGTAATTATCAAAAGCTTTTAAAACATAGTCAAAAGTGTCTGTAACTTCTTTGATATTCTAGCAATTTCAAATGTTATCTGTTGTGGGACCTAACTTTATTTATTCATTCATGGCATGTGGGCGTTGGGGGCTGAGGCATGCTCTATCACCCATCCCTAATGCCTCTCTGAAGGGAATGGTGAGCTACCCTCTTGTGCTGTTTCAGTTAATGCAGCATACGTGCACATACATGTCTGCTATGAAAGGAGTGCCAGGATTTTGATCGAGTGACAACGAAGGAACAGTGATGTAGTTCCAAGTCAGGCTTGTGCATGCCTTGGAGGGGAGCTTACAGATGATGGGGTTTCTATGCATCTGCTGCCCTTGGCCTTCTAGGTGATAGAGGAATTGGGAGGAGCTGTTGAAGGAGCCTTGATGAGTTGATATAATGTGTCTTGCAGGTGGTATAACTTACTGTCACTGTGTGTCAGTGGTGAAGGGATTGATGGTTAAAAGCGATGAATGGGGATATCACTCAAATGGGCTGTTTTGTCCTGAATGATGTTGCCTTTCTTGAGTGTTGTTGGTGCTACATTTGTCCAGACAACAGCGGAGTATTCCATCACACTGCTGACTTGTTTCTTGGAGATGATGGGCAGATTTTGAGAAGTCAAGAGGTGAGTAATCAATATGACCATATACATTAGGAGCAACCCCTTGTGCCCATTCTACCATTCAATAAATTCTTTACTGATCTGTTTGCTATCTCAAATCGACACTCCCGCCTATCGATGATATTCTATCAGTGCCTTGCTTAACAGGAATCTGCCCACATTGGCTTTCAAAATATTCAAAGGGTCTGCTTCTATCACCTTTTCAGGAAAAGAGATCCAAGGATGCATGACCTTCTAAGAGAAAAACTTCACTTCCTCTATGGTTTAAGTGAACAACCATTGGCTTTGACCTTCTCCATGTCCCTACACGATCCATTTATTTAACTGCTCATCTGCCTTCTTTACTCCATCATCGAAGCCAGAGTGCTGGTGATTGTCAGTGTACTATCTCCTTCAGTATCCCTTGGCCTCCCATGCTCTATTATATCCCTTCCTGATACATTATGTTTCCCCTACTTCACAATTATTATCCCCTCTACATTGCAGCAGGCTGGCTCCATTTCTCACAATTGACTTTCCAGACTTGCCCATCACAGCTTTGTTTTGCAGTGAAGAGACCCCCCTCCATTGTCCATGGACCACCCCTCTACTGACTTGGAAAGACAGCACTGACTGATGAGTGACCAGGCCCCTGACAGATCTCTGTGTAACTCCCTGATTGATTTATGACTAATCCTTGGACTGACAGCACTGGACCTGCAGGACTGACTGTAGTATTCTAAAGTGAATCAAAGATGTGCCATGGGGGTATGTTGAAACTGTTGCATGACTGATTCCAATCTCTAGTGATGGGGATGCAGGAGGACATTGTCCATGAAGCATACCTGAGATGGTGGATACTGCGAGCAAACACGGAGACCTGGAGGAGAAAGCAGTAACTGAGGCTGCCAGGTACCTGCTCTGACTGTCATATTGGGAAGTCTCTGTTTCACTTGAGAAAAGCAAATGGCATATGAATGAAGCAAGAACAGGAAATAACGTGATGTTAATGCATACCCACTAGCAAGTCTATTCTTGACATTTAAACATTGGAAGCAAATTTACGTAAGGTTTTATTAACATTGAGAATCTCATCTGTCCAATCTTCCATCTTTTGCCACCTGAGTTGCCATTGCCCAAATCATTCAGGGCCTGGGAAAACTAAATCAAACTTATTATGATGCACGACTAAGCAAACAGTGAATAGTTGTATAATATCCCTCAGAATAGATGTTGGCTCACAATTTTTGGCATGGACAGTTTGCAACAATGAATGTGCCATCAAGATAAATCATGTTTTGAACCATGGGGCTTCTGTAATTTCATACAACTGCACAGTGGAGTGAACACTAATCATTTATTCACAGCAATCAAAGCAGAAAAAGGCATTGATACACTTTTCTCATGAAACCAGGCACTGACACAGGTTTGAAGGAGAACTGTTATTTTTGGTAGTTGGAGATGGTGCATTATTTCACTAACACAGCATTGCCATGGTGGCTCAATGGTTAGTACTACTGCCTCACAACACCAGCGACCTGGGTTTGATTCCAGCCTTAAGTGACTCTCTGTGTGGAGTTTGCATATTCTCCCTTTGTCTGTGTGGGTTTCCTCCAGGTGTTTTGGTTTCATCCCATAGTCCAAAGATGTAAGAGTTGGCTGGATTGACCATGCTAAATTGCCCATAGTGTCCAAGGCTAGATGGATTAGACATGGGGAATACAGGGTTACAGGGATGGTATAGATCTGAGTGGGATGCTTTTTGGACAGTTGGTTTGGATTCAATGGACTGAATGGCCTGCCTCCACACTGCAGGGATTCTATGGAACACATGACAATAGATCCCATATCTGACAAAAGCATGAAAGAAAGATAATAGCATGTGACATAGTTTGAAACATAAGAATGGAAGCAAATGAGAACAGTTACTTCATATTCTACATTATTAAATACCATACTTGCGTTCAAAGTAGATGCAAGAAACTTCAAATATCTGTTGCTTTAATAAATCCAGTGAAAGTTCACTTCAGGTCACTTTCTATTGAAAGAATTCTACTGACTTCTCGACAAATTTTTTCACATTAAACTGTCGATTCCTGTTAAGAACAGTTGTTCTACCAACAAATTACGCCAACAACTGGCAGAAATATTGCTTGAGACATGCTTAATTGGGCTCCCTATAAGGAAATGAGTTAAGATAGCATTTGGCAACAATCAGCATTCCCCCAACCACATTCATTTCCTTCCACTACTTGGGAAAGACATATGACTTACAGGCATCCTGTGTGGAAATATGACATCCAGACCAGTAAGCAATGGGAATGCAGTGGATGAATTTTGGAGACAATGCTACAAATGTTTGAATAAAACAACAAATATTTGGATGGGTTCCTGGAAAGCCAGAGACTTCTTAGATATTTGCTCTGATCTGCAAAAAGCTCAATTTATGTCTGAGACAACGAGTCTTAACTTAGAGAAGCTGTAAACATCTGTTCCAGGTATAACTGCCAATTTTTATAATTTATTTCAAGTTAATAGCATAAGTGAGACAAAACATAAAATAATTATGTATTACTGTGCAAAGATTATATTCATTTGAAAATAATTTCTATGAGATTTAAGCTTCTGCTTAATCACTTTGCTCAGTAAAGGAATCAAATGTTATAGCTGTAAGACAGGAAAGTGGAGTTGAGGATTTTCAGATCAACCATGACCTTAGTGAATGACAGAACAGGTATGATGGACTGAATGGCCTACTTCTGCTCCCAGGTCTTATTCTGTGTAATTGATTCAGCACCATCCAGTCCAGAGTTGGATGAAGGCCGAGTGAGGCAAGTGGTGAGCTGTTGATGTCAGGTAACCCTCTGACTTTCACATCGGGATTTGGCACCACCATGGTTCCAGGGGAAGCAGAATCAGGAGCTGCATGGTATTGAAGCCAGTTGGGCTAATGATGAGACACAAATGCATGGAAATACGTAAACACCATTCATTAGCAGGATTCTGAAATCATCATTGGTAACTTAAAGATGAAAATTAAAATATTTTTCTTGGGTTTGAGAATCTGATTTTCCATTTTGCCTTATCTTTCCAATTTGCTCTATAAACACTTGATCCCTAACCACCCAGGGTTCAGCAGAAAGAATTGCTCTGGATTTCAAGGATTGTTTTCTCCAAGATGTCCTGTCCTTTGCCAAGATGTCCTGTTCATTGTTGCTAACTGTCCATGCCAAACATTGTGGGTGGCACGGTGGCACAGTGGTTAGCACTGCTGCCTCACAGCGCCAGAGACCCGTGTTCAATTCCCGACTCAGGCGACTGACTGTGTGGAGTTTGCACACTCTCCCCGTGTCTGTGTGGGTTTCCTCTGGGTACTCCGGTTTCCTCCTAAAGTCCAAAGATGTGCGGGTCAGGTGAATTGGCCATGCTAAATTCCCCGTAGTGTTAGATAAGGGGTAAATGTAGGGGTATGGGTGGGTTGCGCTTTGACGGGTCAGTGTGGACTGGTTGGGCCGAAGGGCCTGTTTCCACTACTGTAAGTAATCTAATCTAATGCTTTGCTGTGTTCTGCTTGACCCATCTCTGACATTGAGTGTTTTTCCATCTGTTATTTTTCCAATCATTTGTTTTCAATGTGTTTACTCACTTACACTCTTTAAATTTTAGATGCAGTTTATAAGCTGTTGTGTTCAAGCTTGCATTGTTGTATTACATCAGTGCTGTTTAAATACTAGTCTTAAAGTGTGACTACTTCTGTAATATAACAATGCTGCAGTGTTTTCTTTGCAAACTTTTAAAGTCTGTATTATACCAATATTGTCTGAAATTCTTTAAATAAAGCTTAAATTCAGTTTATGGAGAAAATGGTATTGTGTTTCTTCTATCACATTTTAAATTCTGTTGAATAGCAATATTCTATCTCCATCCTTTTTAGATTAGATTACTTACAGTGTGGAAACAGGCCCTTCGGCCCAACAAGTCCACACCGACCCGCCGAAGCGCAACCCGCCCATACCCCTACATTTACCCCTTACCTAACACTACGGGCAATTTAGCGTGGCCAATTCACCTGACCCGCACATCTTTGGACTGTGGGAGGAAACTGGAGCACCCGGAGGAAACCCACGCAGACAGGGGAGAACGTGCAAACTCCACACAGTCAGTCGCCTGAGTCGGGAATTGAACCCGGGTCTCTGGCGCTGTGAGGCAGCAGTGCTAACCACTGTGCCACCGTGCCGCCCACATGTTTACTATGTTTTCCTGATTTTTTTTATCAACAATCAAGATGCTTTCTTGTATTTTTTTTCTAACCGTCTGTGCCAAAGCAAAGTTTATCATTTATTCACAAATAAAATAGATATTTTCCTGCCTTTCATGGTCAAAACAAATTGTCCGTTTCTAAAATATTTGTAATAAACCAATGCAGCAGCTTAAATTCTGTATCCTAATCATCTAAAGTCTTAAGATTCTTCCAATTTTCTCCTGCTAGCCTCTTTCCCTAAATTTTTTTTTCAATTGTCTTGCTCTTTTGCCCTTTTAGGTAAACTTCACACCTAATCTATAGTCCTTCCAGACTATGCTGGTCAGGCTAGTATCCTCTTTAATGCCATGTCTATAGTATTCAGGCAGAAAGCCCCCGCAAAATCAAATGGCTGAATGAAATTTCCCCTCCCAGTCCCAACACTGGCATGACCAATGTTTCAGAAGTGAGCAAAGAGAACATTTAGATTAGATTCCCTACGGTGTGGAAACAGACCCTTTGGCCCAACAAGTCCACACCGATCCTCCAAAGAGTAACCCACTCAGACCCATTTCTCTCTGACTAATGCACCTAACACTATGGACAATTTACCATGGCCAATTCACCTAACCTGCACATTTTTGGATTGTGGGAGGAAACCGCAGCACCCATGGGAAACCCACGCAGACAAGGGGAGAATGTGCAAACTCCACGTAGACAGTCACCCGAGGTTGGAATCAAACCTGGGTCCTTGTGCTGTGAGGCAGCAATGCTAACCACTATGCCGCCATGCTGACAATACAAATCTCGAAGGCAATGCTTCTGCATTTCAAGTAATGACGAGAGTTTGTTGCAGCTATTGTTATCCAACAGGCAATGTCACATTCTTACAATAGATTCACAGTGAGGCAGAGAGAAGCAAAAGAAAACAAGTCACACTCTCGGGGTGCAGCTACCTATTGTGAGCCTATACTCCTATGACTTGCAGGTTGAGAATCAGCCTGTTCAGTCACACGAAGGCACCCAGCACAAACTCACAGCCTTGAATGAACAAGTTCCACAAATTGAGTGACAGTTGGCAGCGATGCTGTCGGTGACTCAAGAAAAGGGGAAACAAAGTTATTTTGAAAGGATGGATGGGAAGAGCAGAGGCTCACTTTCCGACCCCCATAAATGCCATGTGTGTCTCTCCTGCTTGCCCAGCAGCAGGAAAGGCTTTCCCCATCATACCCCAGCGCTCATTCCTTGCCTGACATGCCTAGCTGGACCAATGTGAGAGCCAGTCAATTTCCTGTCTTCCTTGTAGCAGCACCAACAGCAGGAAGCTCAATTGAATCCCTTCCCTCTCAGTTATCAGAGTTCGGGTCTCGAGTGTCACTCTGCGCTGAAAACAGCAGCTGGGTTCGGAGAAAGGCAGGCCCAAAATTCCAATTTCACCACTCTACTTTCAGTAAGTGGTTGATGATATTCCAGATATTTATTTTTGGATGGTGTCTGTTACGTCTGGTTAAGATTTCAATAATTGAAAAAAAAAATAAGAAGGCTGGAAAGCTGAAATGGAATAAAAAATGTGGAAGTACCGTTCTAATGTAGCATCAGTCTGTTTCCAAATGCAGCAATTTGCAGCACAGCAAGCATGGGAATGAAGTCTGCTTCTAGCTAAGGGATGGTGCATGATTCAACCCTCCTCTGCTAAAGACATTAGCTCCTCCTGAGGCACAATTTCATTTGTCAAGGCAGCCTTTAACGTGTAAATTATTTTGCACTATTCCTCAGTGATCATTGAAAATTGACAATCCTGGGTGCAGAAATTTTCCATTCATTTTTACTCCAGTGTAATCAGAGTGGCCAGGTATTTCACCCAGAAGGGGAGCACAATTGGTTGCTCCTTTACCTGAAACACAATCACTTGAAGCAACAAACAAACCATGATTGCTTTGCTCTCTTGTGCCTTACCCCTACACCAATCAGAGCTGAAATTGTGTTGCTGGAAAAGCGCAGCAGGTCAGGCAGCATCCAAGGAGCAGGAAATTCGACGTTTCGGGCATAAGCCCTTCATCAGGAATGAGGAAAGTGTGTCCAGCAGGCTAAGATAAAAGGTAGGGAGGAGGGACTTGGGGGAGGGGCGATGGAGATGTGATAGGTGGAAGGAGGTCAAGGTGAGGGTGATAGGCCGGAGTGGGGTGGGGGCGGAGAGGTCAGGAAGAAGATTGCAGGTTAGGAGGGCGGTGCTGAGTTTGAGGGAATCAACTGAGACAAGGTGGGGGGAGGGAAAATGAGGAAACTGGAGAAATCTGAGTTCATCCCTTCTGGTTGGAGGGTTCCCAGGCGGAAGATGAGGTGCTCTTCCTCCAACGGAACGCTTCAGAGATTGGGGAGACAGGCCGTCTACTTGCGGAACACTTCAGAGAACACCTCTGGGACACCTGGACCAACCAACCCAACCATCCCATGGCTCAGCACTTTAACTCCCCCTCCCACTCCACCAAGGACATGCAGGTCTTTGGACTCCTCCATCGCCAGAACATAACAACACGACGGTTGGAGGAAGAGCGCCTCATCTTCCGCCTGGGAACCCTCCAACCACAAGGGATGAACTCAGATTTCTCCAGTTTCCTCATTTCCCCTACCCCCACCTTATCTCAGTCAGTTCCCTCGAACTCAGCACCGCCCTCCTAACCTGCAATCTTCTTCCTGACCTCTCCGCCCCCACCCCACTCCAGCCTATCACCCTCACCTTGACCTCCTTCCACCTATCACATCTCCATCGCCCCTCCCCCAAGTCCCTCCTCCCTACCTTTTATCTTAGCCTGCTGGACACACTTTCCTCATTCCTGATGAAGGGCTTATGCCCGAAACGTCAAATTTCCTGTTCCTTGGATGCTGCCTGACTTGCTGCGCTTTTCCAGCAACACATTTTCAGCTCTGATCTCCAGCATCTGCAGACCTCACTTTCTCCTCCCTACACCAATCAGGTCATTTGCCCCATTAATTATGATTACAGGCAGAATATTAGTGAATACAGGTAACCCGCGAACTCACTAGCAGTATTTATTGAGAACGGAGATGCAAGGTCCGAGAGTCATCAACACCCTGCCCCAAGAACATTAGGACGTCACCAATCAGCCTCAGAGACCTGTGGGGATAGTGGAATAATTTTCTTTTTCTCTTCAATCAATTAGTTTCTCCACTCCAAAATAGTAAGTGCAACACTGTTCTCTCTTCAACCTCACACTTACTCTATCTCTGTTACAGCACCCAACTTGCAACAAGGGCTTATGCTCTGCTAATCTGTCACCATCACGTGCAACATGTCCCCTCACCCACACTCACTGCCACCCACACTCACTGCCACACACACGCACTGTGACTCACACTCACTGCCACCCTGCTCACTGCCACTCAAACTCACTGCCACACACACACACACTGCGACTCACACTCTGCCACCCTGCTCACTGCCACACACACTCACTGCCATCCTGCTCACTGCCATCTCCCTCACTGCCACCCACACTCACTGCCACCCTGCTTACTGCTACACACATGCACTGTGACTCACACTCACTGCCACCCTTCTCACTGCCATCCTGCTCACTGCCACTCACACTCACTGTCACCCTGCTCCCTGCCACCCACACTCACTACCACCCACACTCACTGCCACCCACACTCACTGCCACCCCTGCTCACTGCCATCTATACTCACTGCCACTCACTAACCCTCAGTCCCTCCCTGCTCTTAGACTGAACATTATTGGTAATGTTAGCCTCAGACAGTCCTAGAGCACCCACTGGTGAAGACCTCACTGTGACAGTTCCTTTCCTGGGAAAGAAATCATCCAGACTATTGGTACTCAAATGACAGCGAGAGACCAGGTACTGCTCAACTCCAGGCAGGAAAGCACCCTGTGTTGTTAGCAATCAGGAATCTTGTCTACGTGATCAAGGAGGGACAGGAGCAGTAGACAGGAATGAGGGACAGGGTGGGGAACACAATGCCCAGAAGCTGCAGCAGTGCAGCAAGTCATGCGCCCATCTCACTGCCTCCATGAACAGGCTTGCAGCTCCCATGGCGAACCAGGCCCAGTACTCCTAGGGTTGCTGGAAAGCACCACTGACCCAATCTCTGTCGTCCCATTGGTCCTCAGGACAGAAGGCAGATGCCAGCGGATCAGGAAACCTGGTTCAGTGCCCGTCTTCACAAGAAGCCAATGCAGTGCCTGGAGGCAGCCATCTGGATGAGGAACCACACTCAGGCCCCTCAGAAGTCACACCAGAAGGACACACCAGAGAGTCCAAGCGCTACACATCTCCACCCTACCTGCCCCACCTCTCACCTTTAAAAGATCAAGCTCAGGAGGGTCAACTTACCTCTGGCAAGGTCCTGAGCATGCCTGAGTCTTTGAAACACAAACACCCTGGGGTCACCCACTAAACCTCCAGGGTCAATGGGCAGCATTTCCAGGCAGACCCCCTCCTCCCCAGCTGCAAAAGGATGAAGGAAACCTATTGAAGGCACTTTGGTGGCATTCATTGACATTGAGCATTATGTGTCGACTTGCATTTGTAGAAATTTGATTGTTTTTGCACATCCGTTTGAGTCTCTATGTAGCCCCATGTGACCATGGATCAATGTCTGTGTTGGGAGCCTGCTGTTGCTTCACACTTCCCAGGTCCCCATACAAGCAGTCTATATGAACTATCACTGTTCACCTTTGTCCCCAGACATTGGCATACAAAGTGACCATCCTGAGTGTCTGTCCCCTTCTTGAACCATCCTACATTACTTGATTCCTATCCCTGCTTTATAATCTCCTCCCTTCTAATTACAGTTACTCCCCCATTCCACAATTGTCATCCCCTCTTCTCTCCAGCCTGCAGCCCCCATCCCCATGAATAAGTTCCTGAGTCTCCTTGCCTTAGTAGTGCTCCCTGAGCCACATTATCCCCACCCCACCTTCCCTTTGTTGCTTTGGACTGGCCCGATGGTCTGACTTTGACCCACACCCTTGAATGACCCAACCCAAAAAGCCCTGGATAAGAAGTGCCCCTACTCCTGGCTGTTAGATATACATCATCATGCCCACATTAGCTCTGTGTCCCCTCAGACTGGCTACTGTGGTGTCACAGAACTGACTGTGACCCAGTCCCTAGGCTGAAAAGATATATGGGGAATGGTGAGTGCTAGGCTAGCTGGTTCACCTCAAAGCTGAAAAGGTTGAATTCAGAATAGAAATAGGTTTTCTTCAAATACTCCTAGGTGGGTAAATAATGTGCGATTGTTTTTCAAAATGTTTGTTCATCTGCTCTCTGACTCACTGATTGGTAAAAACTGATTCACATACAATCACATCTTGCAAAGGAGATAATGCAAAATATCTGACTGTCAGGAAGCCAGTAGTCAGCATGTAGTTTGATAATCTATCAAACAGTGTGAGCACCCTATTCTGTCCCTTCCTTTAACCGCAAAAGCAGACTAAGATTCAGTTTCATGGGTAATTGAGTCCTTTAGCATTTAATATTTATGGCTTGATATTAACTCCTCATAATAATGGCTAGAGGGGTGGCAGAGAGGTTAGTTAAATAGTTACCTTAGGGAACACAATCCCAGAAATCCACCCACAAGCCAACAGCACATTTGGTGACACGTGGAGGAAGGCAATAGCCTAATGGTACTATCACTGGATTGTTAATTAAAAAATCCCAAGAATGTTCTGGAGACCTGGGTTCAAATCCCACCACAGCATATGGTGGAATTTGAATTCAATTAAAAAAAAACTCTGGAATTAAAAATCTAATGATGACCATGAATTGATTGTTAGGAAAAACCCAACTGGTACACTCATGCCCTTTAGGGAAGGAAATTGGCATCATTACCTTGTCTATGACTCCAGACCCATAACAATGCAAAGCAGCTCCTCTTCATCAGGCTTTTGCCTGAAACATCGATTTTCCTGCTCCTCGGATGCTGCTGACCAGCTGTGCTTTTCCAGCATCACTCTAATCTGGACTCTGATTTCCAGCATCTGCACTCCTCACTTCTGCCCATAGCAATGCAGCTGACTCTTAACTGCTCTCCAGGCAATTAGGGACGGGTAATAAATGCTGGACTAGCTGGTGACACTCTCATCCCATGAATGAATTCTAAAAAATTGTGTGACGTTGCTTGGAGAGCTCAGATACTTAATTAAAATAAAAGAAAGAACAGGAGATGCTGAAGATCTGAAAGAAAAACTGAAATTTCTTCTCCTTCCCTGGCCGACTATCCCTTGGTCTGCCTAACGTTCTCGTGCTCTCTGGGTTCTGTCTTCACCTATCCACTCATTGTTTCTCCTCTCCACCCCCTGTCATCAGCAGCAGTATCACCTTTTCCTAGCTACCATCTGTTCGAAGGTAGCTCACTGGACCTGAAACATTGACTTTACTTTCTCTCCACAGATGCTGCCAGACCTGCTGAGCATCTTAACCAATTTATGATTTTGTTTCGGATTCTTAATTATTAAGACTCCATGACTTAAAGAGAGGAGGAGAGAAAAGAAGTTCTCACGTTGATTGTATAGATTACCAAACTACAATGCTAACACTGTTCAGATATCCAACAATCTGTCAAATATTTGATGAATGATCAGTTCCATGTTCCTGTATGCTGTGGGTATAACAGAAAGTGAGTGCATCACAAAGCAGATGCAATTCAGGCCAGCAATGGAAAAAGGAGAAAGTGAAGACTGCAGATGCTGGAGATCAGAGTTGAAGAGTGTGGTGCTGGAAAAGCACAGCAGGTGAGGCAGCAGGAGCAGGACAGTTAATGTTTCGAGCATAAGCTTTTCATCAGGAAGAGTTTATCCTTGAAACGTCAACTCTTCTCTCCTCGGAGGTTTCCAGCACCACACTCTTAGACTCTGCAATGGAAAAAGCCGATGCTCTGCTTCTGTGCATTCAGTTGGGAGCCTGTTTTAATGTTGACTATTTCCCCAATGTAGTGAAAGGAAGGCATGTGCTGCCATCTCCATGAGCAAAGTGTATTTTTCAGCACTTGTTGTGGGCTCAGAAGTAGGGGTTCCCTTCCAGTTCCTGAAAGGAGGCTCCAACCTTATACAAACACAATTACCTGTTTCCCCTACCGTCAATGCCCCCCCCCCCCCCTCAGTGTCATCTCATCTGAATGCCTGACTTCCCCATATACCTGATCATGGCCTCCATCCCTCTCCTGAAATGAAGCCTCTCACTCCTTTACTTGGTTGTCAATCTCTCTCCTCCCTTCCAGTATGGCCTCTCCCCCAGAATCCTCACAATGCTCCTTCAGCTCCTCCAATGATCGTGCCATTCTCTCCTCCTGATCGTAACGTCTCTTCTCCTCGATAAATTGATGCCTCCCCATTTCCTGGAGCTACACTTAAGGTGGGAATTCTTTGCTGTAACTGTTGCCCATTCCATTCCAGTCAAACCCTCTGCCTGGCTGCAGAGAAGGTGGGAAACAATTTTTTTTTCACTGATGATGTCCTACTTTTGAACCTGAGACAAAGGAGGAAAGTAACATCCTGAATTTAGTCAGTGGCTGCAGAAGTGCTAGTCTGTTCCCCTAATTATTGAAGCTAGGTCCATTTTAAGGAAATAAGGGTTTATGTCATTTTGCAGAGTGACTAAGAATCAGATTTTAAAAATCAAGAAAACAAAAATGGTTATTTTCAATTTCTGTTCTAAGTTCGTTCCCAGCTATCGACACCAACCCTCTTCCTGATAACGGTCAGATGTGAAACCAGTGTGTCACCTTGATGTCACAACTGACCCTGAGATGAGTTCCCAATCTCCTATCTCTGCCCTCAGTATGTGATGAAAGTTCATAATTATTTGGGTAATTCAATTTGAAAGTGAAGGAAAATAGCTTTTAATTTTTCAGTTCTGGGAAAATATGGCATCTTTATTTTAAAAGATTAGAAAGTAATTTTGAGCAGTGAGTTAAAAACAAAATTTACAAAGTCGTGTCTTTTCAGCTAAATGACCAACATGTCAACTGGGGAGACAAATATTAAGATGTTTGTTAACTTGTATTTTGTGATCCAGTAGAAGAGAGGGGGTCAGAAACGGTCCATGTGAAGAGAAGAGGCCTTTAAAAGCACAGTTCAAAATCACACAACACCAGGGGTTATAGTCCAACAGGTTTATTTGGAATCATTCACTTTCGAAGCACTGCTTCTTCATCAGGTGGTTATGGAGCAGAATCATAAGAGACAGACTTTATAGCAACAGGATTGCAGTGTCATGGAATGTAATATTAAACAAATTTAGCCTACATTTTCATCTTTTAGAATGACCATGTTAGTTTCAGTTCCTTCATTTGTGAATCCTGGAACTTTTTTAAAGTTACACTCTCGAGAAAACTTTTAACAATAGGTGTCTTCTCAGCTCAGATAATACATTGAAGGTGTGAAGTTAAAGTCTGTCTGTGCCCTAATGTTAGGTCAGACTGATTCTATTTCTAAAGTGGGAGTTACAGAATCTTGCATAGATTTACACAGTTTTTGAGCCAAATAAAATGTAATTCTGCAAGTACAAATTCACCCCACAAATTTACATGTGTGTGTAGGTGCAGGGGAGACTGAGAGTCTGCATGTGGGTGTGTGTGTGCGGGTTTATGTGTCTATGAGAGAGTTTCTGTCTGTGTGTGAGTTTAATGGGGTATAAGTCTGTGAGAGCGTGCATTTGTGGGTGTGAGTGTGGAGGTGTGTGTGTGTGTGTGTGTGTGTGTGTGTGTGTGTGTGTGTGTGTGTGTGTGTGTGTGTGTGTGTGTGTGTGTGTGGTGCAATGGGGTCACCTGTAGCATGACATGAACCCAAGGTCCCCATGGGTACCAAACTTTGCTATCAGCCTCTGCTCGGCCATTTTTCATTGTTACCTGTCTGGATGTCTGCCTTGGGGGATGGTCACCCCAAGGTCCATTGCTGAATGTCTTGGACTGCTGAAGTGTTCTCCAACTGGGAGGGAACACTCCTATCTGATGATTGTTGTGCGATGTCCGTTCACCTGTTGCCATAGATTCCGTTACGCCAATGTACTATGCCTCATGGCATCCTTGCCTGCAGCATATGAGATCGACAACATTGGCTGAGTCACTTGAGTACCTGCTGCGTACATAATGGGTGGTGTCTCCATGTATAATGGTGGTATCTGTGTCGACACTTCAACAGCAGAGCTGTTATTAATAGCGGTCTCCAAGCAGTTAGGGAAGGAAAGAAATCCTGAGAATTGTATAATAGAGTCTTGGAGACAAAGTTTATGAGAAGATTTGTAGCTCGGGTGCTCGTTTTAGATTAGATTAGATTACTCACAGTGTGGAAACAGGCCCTTTGGCCCAACAAGTCCACACCGACCCGCTGAAGCGCAACCCACCCATACCCCTACATTTACCCCTTACCTAACACTACGGGCAATTTAGCTTGGCCAATTCACCTGACCCACACATCTTTGGACTGTGGGAGGAAACTGGAACACCTGGAGGAAACCCACGCAGACACGGGGAGAACGTGCAAACTCCACACAGTCAGTTGCCTGAGTCGGGAATTGAACCCAGGTCTCAGGCACTGTGAGACAGCAGTGCTAACCACTGTGCCACCGTGCCACCCGTTGTTGTGGTTCTGTTCGCCGAGCTGGGAATTTGTGTTGCAGATGTTTCGTCCCCTGTCTAGATGACATCCTCAGTGCTTGGGAGCCTCCTGTGAAGCGCTTCTGTGATCTTTCCTCCGGCATTTGTAGTGGTTTGAATCTGCCGCTTCCAGTTGTCAGTCCCAGCTTTCTGTTGCAGTGGTCAGTATATTTGGTCCAGGTCGATGTGCTTATTGATTGAATCTGTGGATGAGTGCCATGCCTCTAGGAATTCCCTGGCTGTTCTCTGTTTGGCTTGTCCTATAATAGTAGTGTTGTCCCTGTCAAATTCATGTCCAACTAGTCCACTTCAACCATGTTCCCAAACTAAACTAATCCCATTTGCCTGCATTTGGCCAATATCTCTCCAAACCTTACATAGTCATGTATTTATCCAAATGGCTTCTAAATGTTGTAACTGTACCTACATCCACCACTTCTGCTGGGAGTTGATTTCACACACTAACCACTCTCTGTGTAAAAAAGCTTCCCCTCATGTCCTTTTTAAAGCTTTCTCCTCTCACCTTAAAAATATGCCCCTTGGTTTTGAACTCCCCCACCCTAGGGAAAAGACCCTTGCTAATCATCTTATCTCATGATCTTATAAACCTCAGTAAGGTCACCCCTCAACCCCCTAAGCTCCAGTGAAAAACATCCCAGCCTCTTTTTATAAATTAAACCCTCCATTTGTGGCAACATCCTGTTAAATCTTTTATGAACTCTCTCCAGTTTAATAATATCCTGTCTATAGCAGGTTGATCAGAATTGCACACAGTATTCCAGAAGACGTCTCATCAACTCCTGTACAACCTCAACATGACATCCCATCTCCTATAATCAAAAGCTGAGCAATGAAGGTAAGCATGCTAAACATCTTCTTAACTACCCTTAGTCAGTGACAAGAAAGTTCCAGAAGCTTCAATCTGTCAGAGTTGTTAGCAGTGAAGACATTCTCCAAGGTTAGTGAAGATGTGAGTTTGAGGAACTTGTATTAAATAATAACTGAGCTGAATTAACAGCTAGTTTTAAGAGGCTTGAAGATAGAGATTAACTGAAAAAAAAAGCATTGAGTGAAAGTTGAAAGAAAGCCGAATACAGCTGTGTCAGTTCAGCAAAAAGGTTTAGTGTGGAGGTGAGGTGATTCTTAACTGATGCTTGAATGTTAGTGAAGGAATTGTTGGAGTAAAAGGGATGAATCTATCTTTCTCATGTTTGTAATGATGTAGTTCCAATTGTTTTTGTATACAGTACAAAAGTGCATTGGTAGCCTCTTGTGACTATATTCAGTGACTGACATTCACAGTAAATAAAAATAAAATAAAATTTATGATTTATCAAGCCAGGCTCACTCTCAGAACTAACTTGTCCCCTACCCCCAGCTGCAATTATAACAATTAAGAACACCTATTTCCACCTCCATGACATTATCCAACCTCAGCCCTGCCTCGGGTTTACTCCCACAGTCTAAAGCTGTGGAGGCTAGGTGGATTAACCAGGGTAGATGTGGGGATATGATAGAGTCTGAGTCTGGTTGGGATGCTCTTTGGAGGGACAGTGTGGACTCAATAGGCTGAATGGACTCCTTCCACACTGTATGGGTTCTATGGTCAATTGGTAGCTCACGAGCAATGTCTGTTGGGAATTTCACTCTGCATTTTGCTAAAAGCACAGCAGATGTGTTGAGATGATTTTGCCAGACCTCTTTCCTCATTCTGGCATATGCCTTGCTTTAGTCCATATCCCTCAGAAACCTTTCAGTTTCCATCTTTTATTTGTAGTGCTCTTTTGAAGTGGATTGGAATGTTTCCATCAGGTGCTACGTAAGTATTCGTCATTATTTCTGCACCAAGGGCTTTCAAATAGCTGGGCCACTCCAGAGAGGAAAATGGGGAGAGAGGGGCATACATCCACTCAACTTTTTCCACTAATTTCCCACTAGTAGGAACCTGGTGCCTTGTATTTATTGCCCAGGAGATTCATTATACCACATGCAGTAAGACAACCTGTTTCCCGAAAGCATTCAAACAGTTAAAAAAATCAACACTAAAGAGCTCAAAGTGGTGCTGGAAAAGCACAGCAGGTCAGGCAGCATCCAAAGAGCAGGACAATCGAAGTTATGGGCATAAGTCTTCTAGCATCTACAGTCCTTATTTTCTCCTACTAAAGAGCTCAAAATTCACAACAACTAAAAATATTTAGAAGGCAAATTTAGCTGGAATCCTGAGGTGAACAGGGTTTCATACATCCACCTCACAAATCACTATTTATGTCAAAATCTTTTGAGTTGAGTCAGTCCATATGAATCTCACACATTGATGAATGAATCCCGAATTAATGGGGTTTCTGTAAACTGGTAATGCTCATGTGCTGATGTAATGTCACAAGAGCTGGCCATGCAGTCAGAATCTGAGAAACTATCCAAAATCCCAAAGGATCTTCTGAATTTACTGAAATTTAGCTCCTTTGGTCAGTGTTGGATTGTGTTAATTATGGATGCAATTTGAGTTTCAATGCCAGAATGGCAATGGAAATGAAGAATAGAGACAAGGCATTTTTCTTCCAAGCTCGCAAGAAGAATATTTTCAGTCGCTCAAATTTTGCCTGAGTGAGATTATTCATTCATTTCCAAACATAAGTGACTCAATCCTTGGCTTCAAATTAAGCTGCTAGGGAATCATATGAGGATACTGACCCAAAATAGGAGCCATTTGGTATTGCTTAATTTGACTTTGTAACTGAAATTTTGGAATGTCAGTGCTTTGTTTAACAGAAAAGTTAATGGCTTCTTCTAATGAACCCTGAACTTTGTAAAGAATTGATCCTGAGTTCTAATTGACCCCAAAGTTTCATGAGCCACTATTTTGACTAATTTTTATTGGGGAGGCTGTAGATGGACCTCAAGTAGTTGTGGGTGAGGACCCAGTCCAATGGTACAACAATTATCATGAGTGGCAGCAATCTGAGATGGCTGGTTAAGGTACAACAGTAGAGACAATGTTGGTATGGCAGTGGTAGAGGTTTCATCACTGCCATTTTGAGATTGGGCCAGAGGGAACCATGCTCCTCAAAGCAACTGCTGCTCTCAGAGGGGCAGCGGTTCACAACACCTGAGGCGAGGTGGAAGTGACAGCCCTTGACATCAAGTCACATTCAACCGAGTGTGGCGTGAAGGAGATCTACCAAGACAGGAATCAATGTGAATCAGGGGGCAAGTTCTCCACTGGTTGGAGTTATACCTGGCACATCTGACTGTAGTTATTGGAGGTGAGTTATCTCAGCTCCAGGACACATCTGCAGGGATTGCTGAAGGTAGTGTTCTAGGCCCAACCATCTTCAGCTGCTTCATCAACAACCTTCCCTCCATGAGGAGGTCAGAAGTAAGGATGCTCACCGATGATTGCACCATATTCAGCACCATTTAAGACTTCTCAAGACAGTGAAGCAATCCATGTTCAAACACAACAAGATCTGGACAATAACCAGGCTTGAGCTGACAAGTGACAAGTAACATTCACACAACACAAATGCCAGGCTATGACCAGCACCAATAAAAGACTATTTAATTACCTCCTCTTGACATTCAGTGCTGCTTCCCATCATTGAATCCTCCACTGTCAACATCACTGGAACACATTGGATTCACCACATAAACACAGTGGCTACAACCGCAGTTCAGAGTTTAGGAATACTGCAGAAACTGATTCACCTCCTGACTCCACAAATCCTGTTCACTATCGACTAGACACAAGTCAGGGCTGTGATGGAATACTCTCCACTCGCCTGGATGGCCACAACTCCAACAACACACAATAAACTTGAGACCATCTAGGACAAAGCAATACATTTGATTGAGACCACATCTACCAACGGTATGTACTATCTACAGGGTGCACTGTAAAACTTCACCAAGGATTCTTAAACAGCACTTTCCAACCCTTGACCACTTCTGTCTAGAAGCACAAGGACAATAGAGACATTAAACTCCACTACCTCCAAGCAAATTCCCCTCCAAGTCACTCATCATCCTGACTTAGAAATATAGCTCTGTTCCTTCAGTGTTGCTGGGTCAAAATCCTGGAAATCCTTCCCTAAGGACATTGTGGGTCAACCCACAGCACTTACATTGCAGGGGTCCAAGAAGGCAACTCACCATCATCTTCTCAAGGGCAACTAGGGATTGGCACTAAATGTCTCACAAGTGAATAAAAGAAAAACCTAGCAGTCTCCAGAAGGACAGATTGCTGGGATACTGTGAGTGAGAGAGATGCTGCAGGGCCCTTTCAGTACAGGTATCGGCACCCTTAATGGCATGACCTCTAATTGACCTTCCACTGCAATGCTGAGACATTGAATGGTTTGTTTTGCAGTGGAAACTATTGGCAGTTTCTATGTCATGGTCGGGTTTGAAAGTGCTGTCGTGTAATTGATTGGCATGTTCACTCTGGAAACGATGAACTCCATCTCTGCACAAAGTTGGAGTTGGATTCCTCTAAGCTCCTTGACAAGTGGGTGACAGACACAGTGAGCTCACAGCCTCCATTTTTGTTCTACCACTTCCCTAGCTGCATAATGCCAGTGCTGTGATTACCAGATGCTACTCCCATCCCAGTGCTACACTCTTAAGTTATGCGTTAAATTCTTCAGTGGGGAAAATGCTTGAATCTAAAATCAAGGAAGAAATAATGAAATAAGTGGATAGAAATTGTCCCATTGGCCAGATGCAGCATGGGTTCTTGAAAGGCAGGTCATGTTTAACTAATTTACTGAAATTCTTTGAGGATACTATGAGCGCGGTGAACAATGGCGAATCATTGGATGCAGTGTATCTGGATATCCAGAAGGCATTTGACAAGGTGCCGCACAAAAAGCTGCAGCATAAGATAAAAGTGCATGGTATTATGGGTAACGTAATAACATGAAGAGAGGATTGGTTAACTAACAGAAAGTAAAGAGTAGGAATAAATGGGTGTTTTCTTGATTGGTGATCAGTGGCTATTGGTGTGCCTCAGGGATCAGTATTGGGACCGCAATTGTTTACAACTTGCATAGATGATTTAGAATTGGGACCAAGTGTAGTGTGTCAAAGTTTGCAGATGACTCTAAAGTGAGTGGTAGAGGAAAGTGCGCAGAAGATACTGAAAGTGTTCAGAGGGATATAGACAGTTAAGTGAGTGGGTAAGGCTCTGGCAGATGGAATACAATGTTGGTAAATGTGAAGCCATCCATTTTGGTAGGAATAACAGCAAAATGAACTATTATTTAAATGGTGAAAAATTGCAGCATCCTGCAGTGCAGAGGGATCTGGGTGTCCCTGTGCATGAATCACAAAAAGCTGGTTTGCAGTTGAAAGAGGTAATTAAGAAGGCAAATGGCATATTTTCCTTCACTGCTGGAGGGATACAGTTTAAAAACAGGGTGGTTATACTGCATCTGTAAAGGGTGCTGGTGGGGCCACACCTGGAGTATTGTGTACAGTTTTGATTTCCTTATTTGAGAAAAGATGCACTGGAACTGGAGGGGGTGCAGAGGAGGTTCACTAGATTGATTTCAGAACTGAAAGGTTGGTTTACGAGAAGAGATTGAGCAGACTGGGACTGTACACTCTGGAATTGAGAAGAATGGTGGGGGAGGGAATCCTATACAAGCATGTAAAATTATGACCCGAATGGATCAGGGGTAGGTGAAACTACAACTAGGGGGCATAGCCTCAAAATAAGGGGGACCAGATTTAGGACTGAGCTGAGGAGGAACTTCTCCACCCAAAGGGTTGTGAATCTGTGGAATTCCCTACCCAGTAAAGTTATTGAGGCTGCCTTGTTGAATGTTTTTAAGGTAAAGATAGACAGATTTTTGAACAGTGAAGAACTTAAGGGCAATGTTAAGTGGGCAAGTATATAGAACATGGAACATTACAGCGCAGTACAGGCCCTTTGGCCCTCAATATTGCGCTGACCTGTGGAACCAATCTGAAGCCTATTTCTTCTACACTCTTCCATTTTCATCCATATGTTTATCCAATGACCATTTAAATGCCCTTAAAGTCGGTGAGTCTACTACTCGAGTAAGTGAAGCTGAGTCCACGAAAAGATCAACCATGATCTTATTGAATGGCAGAGCAGGCTCAATGGGCCAGACGGCCTACTCCTGCTCCTAGTTCTTATGTTCTCATGTTCTTATGTTCACACTGCAAGTATCAGGTCAGCTGACAGTGTTCTTCCTGCTCACGCTGTCCTCCAACTAGGCCTTCTTTACTGATTGGCCAGACAGCAGTTCCCCTAACTAACTGGCAGCATAAAATATACAAGAACAGGGTTGGAGAGAGGGAAGGTGAATTGCAGAGGGAAGCTTAGTTGTACTATCTATAGCTTACGCGTCATCACGAAGTACAGGATGAGGATGTATTTGAATATGAGAAGGTGTACAGGCAGGTACATATCGTTCTGACTTCAGTGGTCATGATTTCTCCAACAACTCCTGGAACCATCTCCTGGTGGGGGCCATTACACGTAATTGTGCCTGTCCCCTGCTAGTGAGCTGCTGCATTACCTTAGATACAAAAACACAAGATTCTGGATTAGTGGTGCTAGAAAAGCACAGCAATTCAGGCAGCATCCACAAGAGTCAGAATAGGCCACCAGGTTCCTCGAGCCTTCAGTAATCACTTTGATTGGTGTTGGATAATTGCACGTGAACCACCCCGACAAACCCAATTCAGGGTTATTCTACTCAGCCCCAATGCTCTTTCTTATGTAGCAGGACTATCTTGTACATGTTGTTTTCTTAGGCAGGTATTGGGACTAGTAACACTAGCTGAAGCTTTCAGATGAAAGGTTGTACAAATATTAGATACTCCATAAATCCTCCAGCCTTTAATCTGCAGATGCTCCTAAATCACGTGACTTACCCCAGAAATAGATTGATTTCGTGAACAGGATGAATGTTAAGCTGCTTAAGCCATCTGTGCCCTTGCCCCATCAGCACAATATAGACTCAGCCTCCACCTTTGAAATGTTTGAGTTGTGCGTAAACAGTGCTCACTGAAGGTCCAAGTTTAATGGAAGGTTAGTAACATTCAGGAAATCAGTCATGTGTACTGTTTTAATCTGGATCTTACACTGATATAAAATATCTATATTCTTCCTGTAAACAACATATCGTGGGCTGTGCAACAACAGTCCATCATTTGGCATCGATGGTTCACAAACAAGCTTTTGTTCTGTAATAGATACAGCAGTGTAATCAAATGTTTTTGTTTATGAAGACTGACATTAAGGATTTTTCTCCAACATAGAAACATGGAAAAAATTACTGAAAAGGCCATTCAGCCCATGTGAACACACCAGCCAAAAAAAGCTATCCAACCAAATCGTGCCTCCAACTCTTTGATCTATAGTCCTGTGGGTTATGTCATCTCAAGCTCAGATATAACTGTTCCTTAAAGTTTTAGCCTGAACACTCCCCTGAGGCAACAAGACCCAAACTTCACCATCTACTAGATGAAAAATAAACTTCTCAACTCACCTCTAATTTTTCCACTAATTACTTTAAATCTATGTTCCCCATTTATTGACCTCTTTGATACAGGAAAGAGTACCATCTAGGCCTTAGTCATTCTGTATCTTTGATTAAATCTCCACAACTTCTTCTATTGTAAAGAAAACAAATGCAGTCACTCCAAAGTTCCAAAGCTGCTCAAATTCTTCAGCCTTCTGATCGCTGTGAAGCCCTTCTGCCTCCTTTCTAATATGATTACATCCTTTTTGTAACATGGAGAACAAAACTGTCCGAAGCACTCTGGCTGTGGTCTAACTAGTGTTGTTTATGATTCAAGTATAACCTCCCTGCTTTTATACTCCAGGCCTCAATTAAGAAAGTTAAGTATCTCATATGTCTTCTTGACAATTTTACCTACATGTCCTGTTACTTTCAGAAATCTCTCAATATCCATTCCAGATTCTGTGTGATGTTTTACACATTTTCATATCCTATCATTCACTGTATATTCCCTTGCTTAGTTAGCCATACCCAAATATATTTGTTTTTCATTGGCTATGGGTGTCACTGGGAAGGCCAGTAAATTGCCCTTGAACTAATTGACTTGCCAACCATTACAAAGGGCAACTAAAGGCCAACTACATTGATCTGAAGATACAGGTCATCCAGACAAGGTTAGAATGGCAGATTTCCTTTCCTAAAGGACATAAGTGAGCCAGTTTGTTTTTTATGCTGAAAATGTGTTGCTGGTTAAAGCACAGCAGGTTAGGCAGCATCCAAGGAACAGGAAATTCAACGTTTCGGGCCAGAGCCCTTCATCAGGAATGAGGAGAATGTGCCAGGCAGGCTAAGATAAAAGGTAGGGAGGAGGGACTTGGGGGAGGGGCAATGGAGATGTGATAGGTGGAAGGAGGTCAAGGTGAGGGTGATAGGCCGGAGTGGGGGTGGGGGCAGAGAGGTCAGGAAGAAGATTGCAGGTTAGGAGGGCGGTGCTGAGTTGAAGGAACCGAATGAGACAAGGTGGGGGGAGGGGAAATGAGGAAACTGGAGAAATCTGAGTTCATTCCTTGTGGATGGAGGGTTCCCAGGTGGAAGATGAGACGCTCCTCCTCCAGCCGTCGTGTTGTTATGTTCTGGTGATGGAGGAGTCCAAGGACCTGCATGTCCTCGGTGGAGTGGGAGGGAGAGTTAAAGTGTTGAGCTACGGGGTGGTTGGGTTGGTTGGTCCGGGCATCCCAGAGGTTTTCTCTGAAGCGTTCCGCAAGTAGGCGGCCCGTCTCCCCAATGTAGAGGAGGCCACATCGGGTGCAGCGGATGCAATAGATGATGTGTGTGGAGGTGCAGGTGAACTTGTGGCGGATATGGAAGGATCCTTTGGGGCCTTGGAGGGAAGTAAGGGAGGAGGTGTGGGCGCAAGTTTTACATTTCCTGCGGTTGCAGGGGAAGGTGCCGGGAATGGAGGTTGGGTTGGTGGGGGGTGTTACAGCATGTTCATGGTACTATTACTGAAACTAGATTTATATTCAGGAAAAATTAATTGAATTTAAATTCTACTAGCTCTTATGGTGGGGCTTGAGCCCGTGCCCTCCGAGCATCGGTTTAGGCCTCTCGATTACCAATCCAGTGACTGTACCACAAAGCCATTATAGTTATTGCCATCCATTTATTCATCATTAAGTTTAGCCAGTGCCGTGTAATTACTCAGAGTAACATTCTTTCTTTTATAAAGAGAGATACGCAATGCTAGTTGACCTTATATCAGCAGATCCCCCTCATTTCCCTGAATTGATGATGTATTTAATTTGGTTCAATGCTAATACTCCAAATCTTCAGTTTAGATGGCCTCTTCATCAAGTGCTGGCAGGCTGCATACAATGAGCTGAAGGACAATTCGGGCCATCAATGATCCGTGGGATCATCATTCAGATCATAATCTAGTGCAGCAAATTTCTGATTTTCGCAACTGATAGCAGTGTTTAGCTTGGTTCTTTTCTGGTTTGTGGCAAGGATAAAGATCAGACAAGTAGGTTGGAATGCGAAGCTTTCTTATCGACGTACATTAAAGGTAAGAATTATAAAAACAGCTAGCTGAAGCATGCATAAAGTGTAAGATATTCTCAGACAAAGAAGTAGCCTATGCTCATATGCAGCAAGACCTGGACACCAATCAGCCTTAGGCTAACAAGTAGTGACTAACACTCATTCTACAATAAGTGTCAAGCAATGACTGTCTCTGAGACAGAGTTGAACCATTCACCCTTGAAATTCAATGGCCTTACTTTTCTTGAATGCCCCACTGACAACATCCTGAGATTACCAATGACAAGAACCTGAACTGGATGAGCTAAATAAATACTATGGCTAGAAAAACAGATCAGAGTTTAGGGAAGGAAATTTCTTATTTTTGTAAAGACAGAGTAAAGAGGGCTTCCTGTCAGTGGCAGGTTGGGTTTTCCACAAGATTAGATTCTTCCCAGAACTTGCCATTCTAACATCTGGGTCTTATATTTATAAAGAATATAGACAGCATTCCACTCTCTGCAACCCAGGAGTATCATTCAAACGTTACCCTACTTCCCCTAGAGATGTTGGAGTTCGGGCAAAAGGCAGTCTCACATTTAGAAGACACCTCCCTACTTGTCCTTCTGCAGATCATCTGGGAGAGAAGAGATCTTTCGAGGAGATGAAAATACGAGGACATCCAGAATGACCCAGGCAACCTCGACAGAGATGGTCACATGGATCAGTGCTCATGGGCAGCTCAAGAGATTCTGGTTCTAGTACAAAATGAGGATCACCGATCTGCCAGGATGTGTACCAGTCTCCTTCATGCTCCTATGAATTAGATTAGGCATTGTAAGTCTGTCACTGCACAGGACTGTCATACAAAAGATTAAATGCCTCATATACAATCAACATTTCTCACTTCATTACAACTATCAATGTCTCACTCTGCTTGCAATACAGTTCTTACTGCCTCTACATATCTGCTAACGTTTATACTTAAAACATAAAAGGAGCTGCAACAATTATCATTAGCTGCTGACCTTCCATCACAACCAGCAGAATGTAAACATCTGACAACTTTTCTTGGAACAAGGTCACAACCACAAAATATGTCTTCAGGATGAACCCCTCCCTGGATATCCCATTATATGAAGCGTTATTGATTTCAAACAGCATTAGCTCTTTAATGACACTGAACCACCTTTCATTCAGAACCCTTTAACATCTATTAACACCTGGCTCTCTGCACACCATGTTATGCTTAGAAGTAACACAGACACACACACACTCGCATAATCACAGCTCTGCGATCACAAATCTATATTTGTATCTATCAATCCAGGCACAGTGCTCATTAACCAATGTTAACCTGTTTTAATACTGCTCTGCTGGTGCAAGAATGTACACAGTAAGTGCCAATGAGCACTGACAGGGGAAAATGCCTGACATAAAGTGCCTCATCCTCTTTAAGGAGTAGGCCACTGGACTCGCAAGAGAGTAAGGGAAACATTCTGAATTGAAGATTTGATACCTGCAGCTATCTAGTGAGAAAGATTCTAAACTGCTACTCCCAGCTGCTCATCAAGAGCCAACACCTTAATGAAATCTTTTATCATGGTCATGACCTGTGATTCTAAAAAATCTTCCTGTTTTTCTCTGCAGTTTTTGAACCCCACTGTCGAGGCAGGAAAAAGACAACAAGAGGAGCTGCAGCCCAGGCCCATCTCTAACAGCTCCACAGCATACTTTTGAGGAAGAAACATTTGGACCTTCAGAGGAAGCACAGTTAAGATTTTCTCCTGACTGCCCACCAGTGCAGAGACATTCACCTCAGCGGGTAATGGAGGTAGAGTGGACTCGGGCTTGCATTCTTGTGAGCACAGCACTGCCACCAACCCACAGCTAGGGGAGGAAGGGATGTCCAGGGTCCCTGACACCCGGGAGAAGTGCTGGAAAACAGGGAAGTACAAAGGCCAGCACAATTGGAACCCTTAAACTCAACCATTAATGAAATTATGGAGCTCCAGGGACAAGAAGGCAAATATTTGACAGAGGTGCCCAATCATGTGCAGCCTAGGCAAAGGGCAGAGGCATTACAGAGGAACATCTAAGTTCAGACTGATATCTTATGAGTGTATTGCTGCTTCCATGATGTTCGGCAGCTAGACAAATGCAGCAGAATAATCACTACCTGCCAAACGTATATGGGCACCTTTACTCCCTTATTTAAGCCACAAGTGATTTCACACACAGTCTCAGTGAGTTGGGGCTGAGGGATCTTGAGCTCCCTCCAAGTACCCTAGCCCCTCAAGGGGTGAGGGAGATGCCAATGCACAACGAGAGGAAGAAGTAATTGTACGAATCCAATGATAGTCATCTCAGGACATTGCAAAATTGTACTGCCACACACTGACACACAACCAGTCCCCTGACAGGAAATCAAACACCTCCAGGAGGTCACGCCAAGGAGACTGCACCTATACCTGTGCAAGACATCCCCAACAATCCAAAGCTCTCTAAACCTAGCCCAACAGAGGACTGCCACGAAGGTCATCAGAGACGAAGCAACAATGCAGTCAGCAAACTTCCTCAAGCTCAAATATGGTTATCAAGAAGTAGTGATAGGAAAAGAAAGATTAAACAATAAAGTTACTTTGGGTGTAGAGATGTCATCTTTTATACAGAGTTACAATTGAAACAATTACAGCATTTTGTATTGAATTTATTTGGTCCACTTCAATCTATTTAGATGTCTGACTGTTCTTGTTTTCCTGAGGAAGATTATCTGAGACGCACTCAAGCACATCATCTGCAGCAGTGCAAAGAATGCTGGGGCTCTTATTCATTCTTATCCATTGGGAGGAGTGTAACCTCTGGAAAATGGAACGTTAAACTGGATGGTTCTGTTTCAGTGCTCAATCAGTACCTTTAATTCTATGATAGAAGGATGCCCCTTTCAAAGAACATCAGAGTCATTCTTACACAGACTTCATATTATCCTGCAGAACTACATTTAGATCACCAACAAACTGAACAGGAGATTATCGGTGCAAAGGGAATAAACTCAATTACAATCAAAGTATCTTAATCTTGAACATTTCAGAAACAAAAACTCCTTTAAGGGCAAAAATGTGTCTACCCTACAATTGGCTATGATTTCTGATTGTCCACAAATATTCAAGCAAAGCCATTCAATCTCCAATCCAGCCACTACTGGCCTTTCTCAGGCCTGTCAGCCTCATCTCACTACTGCCCTGGACTCCTCAGAATCCTCATGAACAGCAAAGGCTCCCTCAGCGTCTCCATAAGACTCCCCTTCTCCTTCCAAGCGGGAATTAGAAAACTGGGCTTCCATGTTCTCACCCCAGTAAGGTTGTACAGGGCTGCTCAGCAAACAAACATCCTCCTAGAGATCCCATCCAGTGAGTCCTGGACTGCTCCTCCTGAAACAATGGAAACACATGGTCAGAAGATCAATTATTTGTTTGAACATGGCCCTGGTGGATGCTTGGGCAACATCAATCTGAGGGTCGCATATTGGACTCATTAGCTATGCTTTCTGGATCTACACTTTGTCACCCATGAGTCAGTTCTGAAGATAATGTAGAGAGGCAAACATTCTAGGAATGTTGGAGCTGTTTAGAATGTAAGCATTATAATAGCTTTTGAACAACGGGTGTATACCTGCAGGAAGTCCCATCTGAGGGCACAAGTGAGAAACATTGAGGGGGTAAAATCCCTTCCTATTCAGGAATTTAGCTGTATCATGCACTGAATGCCACATCTGTACTGTTGATAATCCCTTGTACCTGATGAACCCGCTGATGGCTGTAATCCCAACAGGTCATCTGCCTTAGCTGTCAAGCCGGTGGTGACCTGGAAAAGCTATATAAAAGCTTCATAAAACCTATAAAAGACATTTACTGAACTCCCAAATGCATTTGTGGGTCATCTTTTATTTCTAAGTAGCTTCAGGAAGGAAACATATGAGTCAATGTCAACAAACTAAAACGTTGAACTGAGTTCTGATGAATAGCCACACCCAATGACTAAAAGGAGAATCACCTTGAATAGGATCACCTTAAACACACATCCTCAGCTGAGGTTTGAAAGGAGACAGTGGCGAGGATGTTGAGTTCTGCTGTGATCTTCAGCAGCACTAACACAGCACCGCTTCCCAAGGCACACAGCTACAGAGCAACTTGCAGAAGGAGCAGGTAGAAGTGCCAACTTCTCTCGCCAGGCAAAGATATCTTTAGCACTGACTTTCACTCATCTGTAAACAACTAGAATCCCTTCCTCAATAGACAGCTCAGCAGTGTTGAAGACCCCTCTTCCTGCACATTCATAGCTGCAGGTCCAGGAGCCTCTTGTCTCTGATCCTATTGCTATTGACCTTCCCTTTTTCTCCTCCTTCTTCCTTTTAGACCAAGCAAAATAAAGACAACTGTGGAATTAAGTAGATCAAACATGGAAGTCCTGGGCTAAGAAGAAATAGCAAAAGGGTGATTGATGCTTTTCATTTGAGATGTTGATGTTGTCAATGTAACCTTTGGGCCCTAATCAGACTGCTCATATGTTGAGTGATAGCTTGCCCGTCCAACATCTCTCCATGGTGTAGTGCACCGTCCATGACCCATGACCAGTGTTCCTCTTCCTGTTGCCGCATGTGCAAGACATTTGTGTCCTTTATTGTTATCTTGTTTTCCTTCCTGTGGCAACTAGCACAATGTGATTCTTGTGTCCCTGCATTATATCCTGTAACGCATCCCTACAACTGTGAAATTTACAATACATACATTCAATATTATTCCCAGGTCTTTAACTTCCATATTCAAGAACCTGTGAATGGTCAAATGTGAAAGTCTGCCACCATCACCCCAGCCAAAAGTACTATCAGTCCTGCTGATTAATCTTTCTCCTCTTATCAAAAGTTAATAATGACAGGATATGGTTAGGAGGAGGCTATTGGCAGCTTTCGATCTTATTCACCGTTATTCTGCAGCAATTGCTTCCCTTCAGTTCAAAGGCCTTCACTGAATGCTAACAAACTGAGTTTTTTTTTCAGTCTCTGTTTTGATTCTCTAAGTTGAGTGTGCTTGTGTTGTGCAGGATAATGTACAAAATCAGGTCTGGGTTGTTTGCCTCTTGCACTGTACATTCTCTTTCTTTCTTTTGGGAAATGCAATTGCTGACAATGGTGATGGATAACCGTTTCCCCAGCTGCTTCATCCTCTGTCCTTTCCTCTTCAGATACACTGCCCTATCTCATAACTGCTGACAATCTTTCCTTCTCTTCTGGAATTCTCTATACTCTTCTTCAGTCTTCACCTACATCTAGCAGCTCTTTCATTGTCTCCCTTACTATTCCTACTATTCCTCTCATTTCATTCTCATAGAGATGCCATACTCAGCAATTAGCTGTCATTATTCTCCCTCCACTAGACATGTTTTTACCTAATCTTGATCCCCACCTTTCCTTATCTCTGTTGTTTTTATTGCTGTTACTTTCCCTTCTGCATCCCAGTTTATTACCTCCATTCCTTAGGATTATTCCAGTCCCCTGACAACCACATCCTTAAACTTCCATTCACACCTTCCAACCCCCTTTTCTGTTAATCTCCCATTTCAGGTGATTCTCCTTTTAGTCATTGGGTGTGACTATTCATCAAAACTCAGTTCTATGTTTTAGTTTGATGACATTGACTCATATGTTTCCTTCCTGAAGCTACTTAGAAACAAAAGATGCTTATTTCAACTAGTCAGATCAGTATGCTATTAATTCATATAATCCAGTATCCACATCCTGGCTGTTGAAGGATCAAGAACAGAAAGAGATTCTGACGTTGAGCTAATTTTGCCTTGTGCACTGCTGCTTAAAAGTATTGTGAATGTTTGCTGTAAAGGTTTCAGATCACAGATTATCAAGCATTTAGGAATCAGGTTTACTGAATCTGCATCAAAGTACGTAGAGTTGCTTTTACTTTCAAAATGAAAGTATTATTCATTATTTTTGGCTCATAAGGGAGAATTGCAATCATCTTTTGACAATTTCTGGGGGTGGCTCCAGGTTCTTCTAGAAAATAAATCTCATGTGTCAAGCATTTCTGTCTCCTGAAAGTAATTTCTAAAAGCCCTACAGCCAAAAGCAGAGCTGTCCTCTAATCAAAATGATAAAATGCTGGATGGTCCTCCAGTGTATACTATGACAAGTCCAAACAAGACATTTGCAGTCTGTCACCTTGCGTCAATGTGCTGGGAGGAAAATTATATGTCATAACTGCCTGTGTTCACGTCTGCTCGAGTGATTTTTGGGAAGTAGGGTGGAGCTAGCTGTCATTAACTCTTGCCAATTTTCTCGTTTGTCGTGTATGTGTTTACCCACTGATCTAATCGCGAAAGCATCGGTCTGCTGGCACAGATGCCAATGATATGTTACAGGTGTGTACCCTGATTGGGAGGTCGACTGAGGTGAAAGTTGTTGAAATGGCAACTTGTAACTGTAAAAACTTGTAGTGATAATATGTCTTTTTTCTCTCTCAAAGGGGATCAAAGAATCATAGAATTCCTACAGTGTGGAAACATGCCATTTGGCCCAATAAGTGCACACCAACCCTCCGAAGAGCATCCCACCTAGACCCATTCCCCTATTACTCTACATTTCCCCTGACTAATGCATCCCTGAACACTATGGACAAAATAGCATGGCCAATTCACCTAATCTGCACATCTTTGGACTGTCGAAGGAAACCAGAACACCCGGAAGAAACCCACACAGACACAGGGAGAATGTGTAAACTCCACACAGACATTCACCCAGGGCTGGAATCAACCCCAGGTACCTGGTGCTGTGAGGCAGCAATGCAAATCACTGAGCCACTGTGTTTCCCCACTGGGATCTGGGATTTGTTACTCCAGTACCAAGTACTAAGTGGGTCACTTTAAGGGATAGTAATATTTTGGTTTCTGTTCTCTAACATGCTGCTCTATGCTGGATGATAAGGTGATTGTCCTAGCAGTTCAATGACAGTTGGGATACAGTCATAGAGTCATACCACATGGAAACAGATCCTTCATTCCAACCAGTCCATGCTGACCATGTTCTCAAATTAAACTAGTCCCACCTACCTGCACTTGGCCTATAATTATCCAAACATTTCCTATTTGTGAACTTATGCTAATACCTTTTAAATGTTGTAATTGTACCTGCATCCACCACTTTCACTGGCAGATCATTCCACACACAAACCACTCCCTGTGTAAAGAATTTGCTCCTCATATCCTTTTAAAATCTTTCTTCTCTCACCTTGAAAATATGCCCCGAGTTTTGAACTTGCTCACCTGAGGGAAAAGACTTTTGCTATTCACTTTATCTATACCCCGCAGGATTTTATAAACCTCATTAAAGTCACCCCTTAACTTCCTACAATCCAGCCTTTCCAGTCTATTTTTATATCTCAAACCCTCCATTCCCTGTAACATCCTGATAAATCTTTTCTGAACCCTCTTTAGTTTAATAATATCTTTAATATAGCAGAGCCACCAGAACTGCACACTATACTCTAGAAGAGGCCTCACCAACATCCTGTACCAAGCTTAATATGACATCCCAAGCAATGGGCAACAAATGCTGACTTAACTAACAAAAGCCCCATGTAACATTGAAGAACTTAATAAAGAAAATTTGAAAAACCTTGCTCAGTCTGGAAAAATCTCCACTGATTCTTCACCGGGAGGATTATAAACACATGATAGGCTTCCATCCATGTGGAACGGTGTTAAGGTAAGATCAAAGAAGTATTGGAAGTTCAAAGACTGATGTCTTACTGTGCACACAATGATCATTATTGTCAGATTCTCCTCAGTTCAAGGGTAATGTCTATACAGGATCACAAGTTTATGCAATAGTTCTTGCTGTGACTGAACAGAGTTACTCTTGATCTGTACACATTTCAATATATGAGGCAGGATATCCAACAAGTTTGATGAATACAGAGTCAGGATTTGCCTCCTTCCTGTCCTTCTCTGCTGCCACTCTGCCTCATTACTAAAATGTTGTGACACAAAGCTAGATGCAGCTTGATGGACAAGGTGAGGTTTATGTTGATCAGTGGCAAGTAACATATGCACCACACACAAGTGCCAGGCAATGACCATCTCCAGGAAGAAAGAATCTAAACATCATCGCTTGTGCATTCAAGGAAAATATCATTGCTGTTTCTCACCATCAACATCCTGGGAGTTACTGTTCTCCAGGCGTTGAAGTGGATCAGCCATAAAAATCACATGGGTACAAGAGCAGATCATTGGCCACATTTCTGTGATGGTTACAAAATCACATGTAGAAAGTGAGGACTGCAGATGGTGGGGATCAGAGTCAAAACGTGTGGTGCTGGAAAAGCACAGTCAGTCAGGCAGCATCCAAGGAGCAGGCCTCGGAACCCTCCAACCACATGGGATCAATGTCGATTTCACCACTTCCCTCATCCCCCCTACACCATCACCTTATCCCAGCTTCAACCCTCCAGCTCGGCACTGCCCTCTTGAACTATCCTATCTGTCCATCTTTCTTCCCAAATATCTACTCCCCCATCACCATCACATTCCACCTTCATTAACCTATCGCATTCCCACCTACCTTCCTCCCATCCCCATCCCCTCCCATTTATCACTCAACCCCCTTGAGGCTTCCACCTCCACATACCTGATGAAGAGCTTATGCTCAAAATGTGACTCTCCTGCTCCTCGGATGCTGCCTGACTAGCTGTGCTTTTCCAGCACCACACTATTTTGAGTCTGGTTACAAAATCACATGCCCCCCATTTAAAACAGAGATGAAGTGAAATATTTTCTCTGAGAGAGTTGCAAGTCTTTGGAACTCTTTCCTTAAAAATACGATGGAAGCATTGTCCTTGAATCTTTTTAAAGCTGAGGTAAATTGATTGTTGTTAAATGAAGAGGTGAAAGGCTATCAGGTTAGGCAGGAATGTGGATTTGGGGTTTCAATCAGATCAGTCATACTGAATGGCAGAGCAGGCTCAGAAGGTTGAATGGCCTACTTGTGTTCCTAATTTGTATGTTTGCACAGGTAATGCACTCTTGACTCCTCAAAGACTGTCCATCATCTACAAGACACAAATCAGGCGTGTGATGGAATGCTCCTCACTTGCCTGGATGGATGCAGCTCCAACAACATTCAAGACGATTGATACCATCCAGGAGAAAACAGACCACTTGATTGGCACCACGTCCATCACTTTCAACGTTCACTTCCTCCACCACTGATGCTCTCTGACAGCAAACTGTGCCACCTGCAAGGTATGCTCCAAAGGCTCAACTGGCTCCTTAGTCAGCACATTTTGAAAACAGGACCATTACAATCTAGAAGGACAAACACAGCAGTTCAATGACAATACCATCATCTGAAGTTCCCCTCCAAACCACTCACCAGCCTGACTTGAAATTATACACCATTCTATCACCATGACTGGAATAAAATCCTGGAACTCTGTCCCTAATGACATTTTAGGGTGAGCCTGTGTAATGGGGACTGGAGCAGTTCAAGTAACCAGTTCAAGTACATTTAGGGATACGTAATAAATACTGGTCTAGCTTGTGATGCCCACATCCTGTGAATGAATAAAAAAGTTTCTTTGACATTCAAATCTTTCAAGCAGATTGCACAGAGCCTCTTTTTTTTATTATTCATTTACTGGCTTTGGCCAGTTCAATTAATGTAATGAAAAGGTCTGGTGGTGTTCTCAACATTTTTCTTGGATTTGTCAATGAAGAAAGACCAAGTAACAGTTTCTTTGAAAGCAGCACACAATACAGGAGAATATGTGTCTGGATTTTCCCTCCTATGGACAAGAGGGAAGGACAATTTCCACAGCACCGATTTACTTTCCTTCTTGAAGATAGGTAGAATCCTGAATTTGGAGGGGGCGCGGAGCAGGAAGTCTTTTATTCTGCCAAGTTTGTAGGATGAGGCACAAAATTAGATACCCTACAGTATGGAAACAGGCCCTTCGGCCTAACAAGTCCACACTGAGCCTCTGAAAAGCAACCCGCCCAGACCCATTACCCCACCCTTTATTTACCCCGACTAATGCACCTAACACTATGGATAATTTAGCATGGCCAATTCACCTGACCTGCACATCTTTGGATTGTGGGAGGAAACCGGAGCACCCAGAAGAAACCCAAGCAGACACGGGAGAATGTGCAAACTCCACACTGATAGTCACCCAAGGTGGGAATCAAACCCAGGTCCCTGGCGCTGCGAGGCAGCAGTGCTAACCACGGTGGCTCAGTGGTTAATACTTATTGAAAAAATTTATTTAGTGAACCTTTTTAGGCTTGTTATAACACATCGCTGTAGTAAATAGGATTTGAACCTAGAACTTCTGGATTTGAGATAACAATATTTACCATGGCATCGCAATACATAGCCTTAATATGTGCAAAATTTCAACAGCTTTAAAGACTACTAGAATACTACTAAAGTTACTGGCTTTGTTTATTCTCATATATTTGATTGATTATTGCAGCTTTCCCATCTGTGATGTTCAAATACAGGAATATTTGTAAATTCCTGTAAGTAAACTTGCTAGAAACTAGTGTCATCTCTGTATTGGTCTGAGGTACAGAATATAGGACACCATCAATGATGGTTTGCCCATGGATTCCACTGCAGAATAGCCTGAAGAGAATTAGCCATAGATTTAGTTGGGGAGCTTGTTTCTGGAATTGTTTTCCCTCAGAGAAGAAACACCATCTATGAGTAAAGGGGATTTTGTTCATTTAACATAGTGCCAAGTTGACATCTAAACAGGTTTGCATATCATGAGTGTTGGCATTAGGCTGTCTTTCTACAACACATCTTCTATCTTCCAGATTAGCTTTTTAGCATCAGCTTGGAGATTTGGGATGCTACCATCTTGACTTGTGACCTTAGGTTGGTCTGCTAGGCATTTTAAGATCACAAATATTTGTTCTCAGAGGCTGCATATTTCAGCACTCTCTTCATCAGACCACACCCATGATAATGATGATGATGCTGAAACACAATGGCCTGGGCATATCTGTCTGGTACTGCAACTTTATTCGATTCCAAACTTCTGGAATGGTGTTGGGTATTTGAGCATTTTGCAGACTTGCTGATTAGGCTGCTTTAGTGCAATGACATTGATCTTCCTCTTGGACTTGCAGGTCTTGCTATGTCTTGGTGCTTTATGGAAATTTATCATCTATTGAACAAGTCTGATCTGTCCAGTAGATTTAGGATATCCTCATGTGGTTTTCCATTTCTCTTTCTGTCTCAAGATGGTATTTATAATAAGATCATGCTGAGCACACTTGTTAACAGGAGGATGCCATTTACATTTGCTTTTCCCAATTTCTTTTCCCGAGTGCTTCTGCTCTAGATATTAGATTTCCTACCAACCCTGTCACTAAGGGGGCCCAAGAAAGGTAGTCTTTTCCTCTTTTAAGAATGGAATTGAGAGCATCACCAAATTCAAAATATTGAACATCTTTAACATATTCACTGGAGTCAAAGGTCAGGGCAAAAATGCTGATGATGGTGGCAAATTGGCTATGGCTGTGTGATAGGGGAGGATTCATTTGCCCTCCATTTATAAAACTGGGAAATTCCAGCTGAACATGCAAGGTCTTGTTCAAGGTGGGAACACCAGTTCTGTAAACATAAGAACCTCTGTCAATTTTTCCATTTGAGTAAGAGGTGCACCCCTTTGTTTGTTTCTTTAGCCACTCCTCTAGGAAGGCACTGAGGCAGCAATGTCAGCTCGGCTTCTTGACTGCTCACATGGTACAATTGCAGTTTGTTTTTTTTAACCAAATAATGATTTGAGATTATTCATGAGTGTTCTAACATCCCAAGTTTGAAAATCGAAAGCTTTCTTTATTTGATCACCAAGATGGTGATCCCACAAGTGTGTGTTTCTCTGGTCAGGAAAATGTGGGATAGTCTATCTTAGGGTATTTTTCCTAACCTCTCCTCACTTGGGGTGGACAGAGCGTGTCCGGAAACTGCTGCTCAGTCACAGATGCTGCTGCCGAAAGACTTCTGTCCAAACGTTAGTGTCGAACGGCCTTCATGCAAATGTCACCAGTATGCAGATTCTTTAATTCAATTGGATTTATTTATTGTCATGTGTATTTTGTTGCAAAATACAGTGAAAAGTGCTGTCACCACTCTCTGGCACTATCCTAGAATGTGGAAAAATAAACTAGAATGTTGGATATGAAGTAAAAAAATTGAAGAAATAAAGAAAAGTGTTCAACTTTACACTGTTTCTTGTTAAGTGCTCCACCATGGCTCAAGGGCCATGGGCATGAATCCCCTTCACTGTGTCACCACTGAAACAAAAATCACCACTCTTTGGTGCCATGTTGCCCTTATGAGTCCTCATTTGTCCTCACCAATGCAGATGCCAATGATGCTGCTGGGTACCACACCAACCCAAAGTCGACTCCACAGTGACCAGAGTCCCTTTGGGCCTACCTCGCCGATGCAGCCATTGTTGATGCCACCGTGTTTTGCAAAATCATCTCTGTTGACGCCTCCATAAATCTGCACTGGACACGGATGCCACCAGGAACACAAATGTACATCTGCTGCAGCCACGGGCTGACACAAGGACCACCCCAACGATCCAGAAACCACTGGGAACCCAAATTTGCCTTCGAAGCTGCTGTCACGAGTTCACTCTGGGCACACTTGAGTCCACGCTGGGCTCACTCATTGCCGCCAATGCCATCACCATGACCCAGCACTTCGCCAAGTGATAAGTAAAATTAAACAGAAAAAAAGAAAAAAAAGCCAAGAGAGGAAAAATAGAGATGAAAAGAAAAGCAGATGAAGCAGACAAGCCTGGGGCTCAGAAGCGCTACTCCAGTGCCATCTTACCTGAAGTTTCTTGACTAGACGCTGTTAGTCTCACAGACTTGCACCCATCACAAATTCTCCCTCACTACAGGACTAGACAGATGGATCCTGGAACCAGACACCCCCTGGCAGTCTGCAGTGCCAGTACTCCAGACAGGCCTAGAGACCGTCTTTGCCTGTTATGTTGGTACAACTAAAGACCATCTTGTACAGAGATGTCACCTCCTGCTCCACTCCACCTCTCATCCACTCTTATAGTGGAAGCCTACTCCTGTGTTCTTAAATTAAAGTTATGAAAAAATTGGTGAGAAGATACTTCCATTTTGAAGTACTCTCTCAGCCACCTACACTTTACTGCAGCCAGCTATTTCCTCTCAAGCTGGAAGGTCACTGATTTTTCTCCCAGCTTTGAGAGCTTAACCTACAGCTCTTTTCCTTTATTCAGTTGTGGGATATCAGCATTGCTGGCTGGGTGGAATTCATTGCCCATCCCTGGTTTCCCTTGAAAAGGTGATGATGAGTCTGTCGTCTTAAACCACTGCAGGCCACCTGCTGTGGGTTGAACAACAATGTCCTGAGGGAGGGAATCTCAGGATTTGACCCAGTGAAAGTGAAGGAACAGTGTTATTTTACTAATTTAAGATGATGAATGACTTGGAGGGGAACTTACAGGCAGTGGTTCCCACACATCTGCTGCCCTTGTCCTTCTAGAGAGAAGTGGTTGTGGGTTTGGAAGGTGCTGTCTGAGGATCTTTGGTGAATTTCTGCAGAGCATCTTGTAGATAGTACACGCCGCTGTGACTGAGCATTGGTGATGAAGAGCATGGATGTTGGTGGGTGTAGTGTCAATCATGTGAGCTACTTTGTCCTGGATGCCCTTGATTTTATTGGAGTTGCCCTCATCTAAGCAAGTAGGGAGTATTCCATCACATTCCTGGCTTGTACCTTGTAGATGATGCACAGGCTTTGGGGAGCCAGGAGCTGAGTTACTTGCGACAATATTCCTAGCCTCTAACCTGTTCTTGTGGTCAGTGTGTATATGTAGCAAGTTCAGTTGATTGTGG
The DNA here is from genome assembly GCF_020745735.1 of Hemiscyllium ocellatum. Taxonomy (NCBI): domain Eukaryota; kingdom Metazoa; phylum Chordata; class Chondrichthyes; order Orectolobiformes; family Hemiscylliidae; genus Hemiscyllium; species Hemiscyllium ocellatum. The sequence goes on from NC_083408.1 coordinate 88,269,904, forward strand.
GTGATTCAGTGATGGTAACACCATCAAATGTCAAGGAGTGGTGATAAGATTGTCTCTTAATGGTGATGATCATAGCTTACCACTTGTCAGCCGAACATAGAACATAACAACGCAATACAGGCCCTTCGGCCCTCGACTTTGTGCCGACTTGTCATATCAACCTGAAGCCCATCTAACGTACACTATTCCATGTACATCCATATGCTTGTCCAATGATGACTTAAATGTACTTAAAGTTGGTGAATCTACTACTGTTGCAGGCAAAGCATTCCATACCCTTATTACTCTCTGAGTAAAAAAACTACCTCTGACATCTGTCCTATATCTATCACCCCTCAATTTAAAGCTATGCCCCCTCTTGCTCACCATCACCATTCTTGGAAAAAAGGTCTTCCTGTCCACCCTATCTAATCCTCTGATTATCTTATATGCCTCTATAAAGTCACCTCTCAACCTTCTTCTCTCTAATGAAAGCAGCCTCAAGTCCCTCAGCCTTTCCTTGTAAGACCTTCCCTCCATACCAGGCAACATCCTAGTAAATCTCCTCTGCACCCTTTCCAAAGCTTCCACATCCTTCTTATAATGCGGTGACCAGAACTGTACACAATACTCCAAGTGCGGCCGCATCAGAGTTTTGTACAGCTGTAGCATAACCTCATGGTTCTGGAACTCGATCCCTCTATTAATAAAAGCTAAAACACTGTATGCCTTCTTAACAACCCTGTTAACCTGGGTGGCAACTTTCAAGGACATCGAGATCTCTCTGCTCATCTACACTACCAACAATCTTACCATTAGCCCGGTACTTTACATTCCGGTTACTCTGACCAAAGTGAATCACCTCACACTTGTCCGCATTAAACTCCATTTGCCACCTCTCAGCCCAGCTCTGCAGCTTATCTATGTCTCTCTGTAACCTACAACATCCTTCGTTACTATCCACAACTCCACCAACCTTAGTGTCGTCTGCAAATTTACTAACCCAGCCTTCTACCCCTCATCCAGGTCGTTTATAAAAATGACGAGCAGCAGTGGACCCAACACCGATCCTTCCAGTACACCACTGGTAACTGGGCTCCAGGATGAACATTTCCCATCAACCACCACCCTCTGTCTTCTTTCAGCAAGCCAATTACTATATCTCCCATAATCCTATTCCTCCGCATTTTGTACAATAGCTTACTGTGGGGAACTTTATCGAACACCTTGCTGAAATTCATATACACCACATCAACCAGTTTAATCTCATCTCCCTGTTTGGTCACCTTCTCAAAGAACTCAATAAGATTTGTGAGGCACGACCTACCCTTCACAAAACCATGCTGACTATCCCTAATCAAATTATTCTTTTCTAGATGATTATAAATCCTATCTCTTATAACTTTTTCCAACACTTTACCAACAACTGAAGTAAGGCTCACTGGTCTTTAATTACCAGGGTTGTCTCTACTCCCCTTCTTGAACTAGGGAACCACATTGCCATCCTCCAGTCTTCTGGCACTATTCCTGTAGACAATGACAATTTAAAGATCAATGCCAAAGGCGCAGCAATCTCCTCCCTGGCTTCCCAGAGGATCCTAGGATAAATCCCATCGGCCCAGGGGACTTATCTAAATTCACACTCTGCAGGATTTCTAATACCCCTTCCTTGTGAACCTCAATCCCACTTAGTCTAGTAGCCTATATCTCAGTATTCTCTTCGGCAACATTGTTGTTTTCTAGAGTGAATACTGTCGAAAAATATTCATTAAGTGTTTCCCCTATCTCCTCTGACTCCACTCACAACCTCCCACTACTATCCTTGATTGGCCCTAATCTTACTCTCGTCATTCTTTTATTCCTTAAACACCTATAGAAAGCCTTTGGGTTTACCCTGATCCTATACACCAACAATTTCTCATGTCTCCTGCTGGCTCTTCTGAGCTCTCTCCTTATGTCTTTCCTGGCTACCTTGTAACCCTCAAGCACCCTAACTGAGCCTTCACATCTCATCCTAATATAGTTAAAAATCACACAACGCCAGGTTATAGTCCAATAGGTTTAAATGGAAGCGCACTAGCTTTCGGAGCGTCGCTCCTTCATCAGGTGATAGCGGAGGGCTCAATCCTAACACACAGAATTTAGAGCAAAAATTTGCAGTGTGATGTAACTGTAATTATACATTGAAAAAATGATTGTTCAGTCTTTCATCTGTTTGAATACCATGATAGTTTCACTTCTTTCATGTGTAAATCACAAAACCGTTTTTTAGAGTTGCATTCTCAGGTTAGCTGTTAACAATGGATGATAACTAGACAATATGTTGAAGGTGTTAGCCCCCATGTTCTCTGTCTATGCCATGACCATAGCAACACGACAGCTGGAGGAAGAGCGCCTCATCTTCCACCTAGGAACCCTCCAACCACAAGGGATGAACACAGATTTCTCCAGTTTCCTCATTTCCCCTCCCCCCACCTTGTCTCAGTCCCAACCCTCGAACACAGCACCACCTTCCTCACCTGCAATCTTCTTCCCGACCTCTCCGCCCCCACCCCCACTCCGGCCTATCGCCCTCACCTTAACCTCCTTCCACCTATCGCATCTCCAATGCTCCTCCCCCAAGTCCCTATCCCTACCTTTTATCTTAGCCTGCTTGGCACACTTTCCACATTCCTGAAGAAGGGCTCATGTCTGAAACATCGATTCTCCTGCTCATTGGATGCTGCCTGACCTGCTGCGCATTTCCAGCAACACATTTCCAGCTCTGATCTACAGCATCTGCAGTCCTCTCTTTCTCCTAATCACATCGTAATTGCCTTTCCCCCAGCTGTAACTCTTGCCCAGTGGTATACTCCTATCCCTTTCTATCACTAAAGTAAACATAACAGAATTGTGATCACTATCACCAAAGTGCTCACCTACTTCCAAGTCTAAAACCTGGCCAGGCTCACCACCCAGTACCAAATCTAATGTGTCTTCGTCCCTTGTTGGCCTGTCTACATACTGTGTCAGGGAGCTCTCCTGCACACACTGGACAAAAACTGACCTATCTATAGTACGAGTACTATAGTGTTCCCAGTCAATATTTGGAAAGTTGAAGACCCCATGACAACTACCCTGTCTCTCTCATTCCTATCGAGAATCCTTTCCTCAACATCTCTGGAACTATTCGGAGGCCTATAGAAAATTCCCAACAGGGTGACCTCTCCTTTCCCAGGTACCAACCCATGCTGCAAGTTCACCCAACTTATTCCGGATGCTCCTGGCGTTGAAGTAAACACACTTCAAACAACCTTCCTGCTTACCAGTGCCATCTTGCGTCCCTGAAACTTGATTTTGGATCTCCCTACTCTCAACCTTTTCTATATTCAAACTACAATTTTCGTTCCCATCCCCCTGTTGGATCAGTTTAAACCCACCCCAACAGCCTTAACGAACATCCCCCCCCCAGGATATTGGTACCCCTCTGGTTCAGAAGCCTGGATATTGTCCAGATCTTGTTGCATTGGAAGATGGACTGTTTCAGTATCTGAGGAGTCATGAATGGTGCTGAACATAATACAATCTTTGGCAAACATCCCCTCTTCTGACCTTACGATGGAGGGAAAATCATTGCCAAAGCAGCTGAAGGTAGTTAGGCCTGGTACGCTACCCTGAAGAACTCCTGCAGAGATATCCTGGAACTGAGATGACTGGCTTCTAACAAGCATGCCCATCTACCTATGTGCCAGCTATGACTCCAAACAGCAGAGAGTTTGCCCTCTGGTACTCATTAATTCCTGCTTTTCCAGCTTTTTCACCATGACAGTCAAAATCATAAAAAAAATACTGTTTACACCTCCTAGTGCTGCTCTGGGGGTCAGGAAACAGTCCCGACTCCCATTTCCCTTCCACAATGAAAAACACAGTCCCAAATACAAGTTAATATTTTGAAAACAGAATTCAAGCTGAGCATGGATGTTTTTGTGTGTTAAATTTCCCCTGAATATTCATACACAGTTCAAATGAACAAATATCCACTTTGCCTTGCTGTTATTGATTTTGGCAGGAATTCAAATGATGTCATTCTATGCCTGCCGATGGTAGGGGGCACTAATGGAGGGTAAGGTTGCAGCTTAAGCTTCTGACTGCAGCAATACTTCAGGCAACGTAAATCGAAATGTTCGGGGAACAGAGGCAGCTACGGTGCTTACTTGCACCAGAGCATTTGGAATGTTCTCATACAAGCTGACAAAGTGAACCTTCCCCAAGTCACTAATCACAGACAAAACTTTTAAACTCAATAGTGGGAGCATGTAAAACTAGTCACTGTTGACCTGTTGCTCATCAGACTTCCTGTTCCATGATTTCAACATAAGATAGTATTCCAAGCCAGTTGTCTGGCTGCCAAACTGGAAGCTGCATTATGCAATTGTTCAGGGCATCCAGCTGAAACACATGTCCGGCTCCTTGAAAATGCTTACCAAGTCTTTAAATATTGTTTTAGACATCCATCAGGAATTGGACCTACTGAAGCCTAAGCAAAGCCCTGGGGCCCTCTGAAAGAAAATGAGAGAGTATTTTTTTAAACAATTTATCTCAGACTGGGGATAACGAAATCATGTGGCAGTAGTGCAGGTCACTCACCTCATCCTGTTAAGTACATCCCACCAGGAACTACTTACCAGCTTATTCAGCATTCACTGGGAGGTGATAGCCTCATGGTAATATCACTAGACTGTTACTCCGGAGGCCCAGGTAACGTTCTGGGGATCTGGGTTTGAATCCTGTCATGGCAAGTGGTGGAATTTGTATCCAATAATAAAAGAAAATCTGGAATTAAGGATCTAATAAATAATCCATTGTTGGAAAGCAAAACGTCTGGTTTACTAATGCCCTTTAGGGAAGGGAGCTGCCAGCCTTACCTGGTCTGGACTACATGTGACTCTAGACCCACAGCAATGTGGTTGACACTTAACTGCCCTCTGGACAATAAGGGATGGGCAATAAATGCTGACCTAGCCAATAAGGCCCACATCATGATTTGGAGATGCCGGTGTTGGACTGGGGTGTACAAAGTTAAAAATCACACAACACCAGGTTATAGTCCAATAGGTCTAATTGGAAGCACTAGCTTTCGAAGTGCTGCTCTTTCATCAGGTGGTTGTGGAGTGCACAATTGTAAGACACAGCTATAAATTCTGTGTGATTTTTAACTTTGATGCCCATATCCTGTGAATGAATTTTAAAAATGCCAGCCAATTTGCAAAGGCCCATAGCTGGCAAACTACATTTAGATACTGGCTTTATGAAAACGTGATTCAAGGGTTGTTTTAGAGGCAGCCTCAGACTTTGAGGCCAGTCCCATTTTGATCCAATTTCCACCACAAAATCCATCTGTGGTCTTTTTTGCACTCAGGGGTTTTTTTGTGCCTGCTTTTAGAATAAGAGATACTAATTATAAACAGGCTATTGCTAATACACAGCAGCTTTACAAAAGCTGAAATTTCATATTCAGTGATGAGGCTATAAGACAACTTACAAATACTGACACCAAGACAAGTGAGTTATAATCAATTCCTGAGTGGAAACTGTTTGTCACATCCTGCTGGAGGTCATTCTATTTTTGCAATGTAATTTGCCGAGTTGAAATATGTAACATAACCTATAAAAAACACAATCTTAGAAGCGATAGTAGGCCATAGAGTAAGATCATGGCTGATATTTGACCTCCATTTTATTTTCCCCATAAATACCCATATCCCTTAATTAAAGTCCAGAAGTGTCTTGTGTAATGTTAGATACAATCAAGAGCCATCTGGGGTGCAGAACTCCAAAATGTCACAAACCTTTCAGTGAGACATTTTCTCCCCATCTCAGTCATTATTAGTCAGCCCCAAGACAAATTTCCCAGGTCAGTACTTTTTGAGGGAGGGCAGAGGAATTCTGGGACACCACAGGATTTGGGGAGAAGTCAGTAGAGTGGGTAGAAAACAATGGAAAGAATGTGGCCCTCAGCCCCATGCCCAGCCCCTCTATCACATACAGCTGCAGGAAGCCCCTCTCTCTCCCTCTCTTTCAAAATCACAGCCTCCCAGCACTGGTTTACCAATGGACTGACTGGTTTTCATCATGCGTGGGACTGAGATGGGAATAGGCCTTAAAGTGGTGATGAATTGACTGTTGAAGGCCTGAATTGGCAGAGTGGTATGTAGATCAACCTGAGCCATCCTGACCAGAATTCAATTCAAATTAAGGCAAGAAGCAGGTTCTGCGTTAATATCCCATTGAATTTGTTTGCCTCGCATTCTTTGGGGGTTTGCTACCTCTCAAACCAGCAAATCCTGCCCATAACAATACTTTGATCACAGTCAGTATTTAAATACAAATTCTGTTCATGACAGTCACCCAAATACTTATGAATAACCTCATTTAATATTTTCACTTCAAAAAAATTTTCATTGAAATTGCAAAATTCTACATGTTATGATCAGTCTTCCGTAGAAGATCTCTTATTAGGCAATTACATTTGTTGCTCATCCCTAATTGCCCCGAGAAGATGGTGTTGTCTAATCTTCTGAAGCTGCTGCAGTGAAGGAACAGCAAGATTTTGCCCTGACAGCCATGAAGGAAGATTAGGGCAATGGGTGCCCAAGTTGGTACGCAGGAACATTGGCTGGTTCTGGCCTTGGCAGAATTGGGCACCACGCTTTATGGCATGGACGGAAGCCGGATGAGCCTTTGAGTCTGTGCTGCTGTCTTTCTGGGATAAGGAAGGACATGGGGTCAGATTCCCACTGCTGCTGCGTTGCTGATGTCACAGTGTAATAATCTCAAGGAAACTCCAGACACAAAGGATAGGTTTTCTCACTTCCCGCTGAGTTCCACCCCAGGGAGTGTTGCCTGTGTGCATTGCCCACTCCCATGAGGTTTAGTCTACGAAAATTAGCAGTTCAAAAGTCACAGGCTTCCCACTTGTCCTCCTGTTGGGTATGGAAGCAGATCACTGTGAGCAAGTCCCTTAACCTTGGTGTTCACAGTCACCTAGTTGAGGGCCTGAATAGCCACTGTGTGAAAGCTTGTCCTATCCAGTAATGCTCAATCTAGGGCTGGAGAGGAGAGTAGATGTAAGATTACTGGGGACATGCAGAAACGTAGTGTTGTGTTTAAAATCAGATCAGTCACAGAGTCATACAGTGTGGAAACAGAGGGTAAAAAATGAGGTCTGCAGATGCTGGAGATCACAGCTGAAAATGTGTTGCTGGTTAAAGCACAGCAGGTTAGGCAGCATTCAAGGAACAGGAAATTCGCTTATGCCCGAAACGTCAAATTTCCTGTTCCTTGAATGCTGCCTAACCTGCTGTGCTTTAACCAGCAACACATTTTCAGTGTGGAAACAGACCCTTAGTCCAACTGGTCCATACCAACCATAATCCCAAACTAAACTAGTTCCATTTGCCAATGTTTGCCCTATATCCCTTCAAATACTTAACTAAGGTCATGTTGTGGCTGTACAGGACATTGGTTAGGCCACTGTTGGAATATTGCATGCAATTCTGGTCTCATTCCTATTGGAAAGATGTTGTGAAACTTGAAAGGGTTCAGGAAAGATTTACAAGGATGTTGCCAGGGTTGGAGGATTTGAGCTATAGGGAGAGACTGAACAGGCTTGGGTTGTTTTCCCTAGAGTGTCGGAGGCTGAGGAGTCACTTTATAGAGGTTTACAAAATTATGAGGGGCATGGATAGGGTAAATAGGCAAAGTCTTTTCCCTGGGGTCGGGGAGTCCAGAACTAGAGGGCATAGGTTTAGGGTGAGAGGGAAAAGATATAAATGAGACCTAAGGGGCAACTTTTTCACACAGAGAGTGGTACGTGTATGGAATGAGAGTATGTGGTGGAGGCTGGGACAATTGCAACATTTAAGAGGCATTTGGATGGCCATATGAATAGGAAGGGTTTGGATGGATATGGGCTGAGTGCTGGCAGGTGGGACTAGATTGGGTTGGGATATCTGGTCGGCATGGACGGGTTGGACCGAAGGGTCTGTTTCCATGCTGTATATCTCTATGACTCTAATTACTAATTAACTCTGCCTCATTATATAACACAACATGGAAGGAAGCCTGTTCCATGATTGGATCCTGAAAATATTGTTTGCAGAAGCTATTGAATGGCTTTCATGAATCATCTTGCAAACCATGTGCTAGCTTGATTTTTTTTTAATTCAGTCATGGGATGTCGGTGCCGCTGGCTCAACATCATTTATTGCGTAATGGCCATGTCTTTAATTTTCTCTATTTTAAATGTGGACTGCAAAAGGGAAAATAAGTGCTTTAAAGACAAGGATTGCTAAAGAATTACTGTACATTTTTGAAAATAGGTAGCTTAATGCAGCTCCAAAAACACTCAAAAAGCTTGACACCATCCAGATCAAAGCAGCCTGTTTGATTTGTACCATATTCATAAACATCCTCTCCCTCCACTATACGCAGCAATGTGTGCCATCCACAAGATGCCTTGCAGAAATTCACAAGGCTCCTTAAACAGTACCTGTCAAGCCCACAACCACTGCCATCTAGAAGGGCGAGAGCAGCAGATACAAGGCAATAACATCATTTGCAAGTTTCCTTCCAAGCTGCACACCATCCTGACTTGGAAATATATCCACGTTCCTTCAATTTCACTGGGTCAAAATCCTGGAATTCCCTCTCTAAGGGCATTGTGTGTCTACCTACAGCACATGAATTGCAACAGTTCAAGAAAGCAACTCATTACCACCTTCTCAAGAGCAACTAGGGACAGGCAATAAATACTGGCCAAGCCAGCAAAGCTCACATCACATGAAAGAATGAAGAACTGTTGGATAGCGACACTAAATGGAAGTAATATCATAACACTAGGTAATACAAATTTCAATAGAAAAATGATTCATACAGAATTCCGCTGAAATTGCCTACTTATAAAAGTCAAAGTAAAATTAGATTAGATTAGATTACTTACAGTGTGGAAACAGGCCCTTCGGCCCAACAAGTCCACACCGACCCGCCGAAGCGTAACCCACCCATACCCCTACATATACCCCTTGCCTAACGCTACGGGCAATTTAGCATAGCCAATTCACCTGACCCGCACATCTTTGGACTGCTTTGAGTGCATTGTAGAGCAACTAACAATGGAGAGAATTGGCGATGAAATTTGTGGATATATTGAAGTAGTACTTATTAATAAAAGTGTTAAATTAAAAGAATTATAGCTAATTATTGAAAAATTGGCAGATTGCAAAACCAACTGTAATAAGAATAAGAATGAGGACTTTCAGGAAAGTATCCAGGATTGTATTCTCAGTCAAACATGTTGCTAAGAACGAAAGGAAATATGACTTGACAGGATCTGCTTAAGTTAGCTTTCGAATAAATTTTGAGGAACAACCTGCAAACAAAAGTAGAGATATTGAGAAAGGGCAATTCATTGGAAAAAAGATTACAATGTATAATAAATATTACTCAGAATAAACAGATGGAAAATTGGCAAACAGAGAACTACAGGACTAATTGAAGAAATAACTACAATTGCTACAAATTAAGTGTTCCAGCAAGGAAAAAGGGAAGTGTATTGAATGCTAGGGTTCCAGGGATGAACAGGAAAAGCAATTTGTATTTTAAGGTAATAAATAAATTTGGAATTTAAAGTGAGTATAAAAAAGGCAAGCATAAATATAGAAACTGTGGGATGGCCGCAAAAGGGAAAATTGAAAATAAATAAATCAGAGTCGCAATGTTTTTCATGACCACTGAGCATCCCAAAATACTTTGCAGCAAAGTAAGTTATTTTTTGAATTACAGTCACTGCTGTAATGTGAGAAAACATGGTATCTGTCTCACCAATATAGTGCCTCAAACCGTAGGGAAATAGATGGCCTGGTCATTGGCTTTCGATGTTGGCTGAAGAGCATGGGGTAAGGATTTGTCTCTGGTAATCGTGCTAAAGCGGACCATATTGAATCAACTGCCCATATATTCAAATACAGAAACTGCTGGAAAAACTCAGCAGGTCTGACAGCCTCTACGAGGAGAAAACAGAGTTAACATTTCGGGTCCAGTGACCCTTCTTCCGAAATGATTGTAGCTAGGAAAACGTTGCTATACATGCTGGAGAAAAGTGGGGGGTTGGGGAGTGGAGGAGTAACTGATAGATGTGGATGGGGCACAGAGGGAGAGAGAGAAAAACAGTTGGGCAAATAAAGGAATGGATAATGGTGAGCCTGGGAGAATCAATAGCTGATAATTGGGGTTACTAGTAGCTGACAATGGTTGGCAGCCCATATGATAACAAAGCCTGGTCTGTATCCAATCCTGGATACTTTTCAGAAAGTCTTCACTCTTACTCTCATTACAGTTGGTTTTGCAATCTGCCAATTTTTCAATAATCGGCCATATTTCTTTTAATTTTATCACTTTTGTTAATAAGTACCACTTCGATAGGGGTAAAGACATGGAAAAATGTGCTCAGGCCTAAAATTATTAAACTCGATATTGAGTCCTGAAGGCTACAGAGTTCCCAAATGGAAAATGAGATTCTGTTCTTCCAGTTTGCACTGAGCTTCACTGGAGCACTGTAGCAAGAATTAGAAGAGGTGATTACTCTCTCTGTTTGGGCTGTATATCCCACATATCATTTATTTCTCCTCCACTTTCCCCTCTTCCCACCCCATCCTCAGCATATATACCACCTTTCCCTAGCTACACTCGGTTCTCAAGAAGAGTCACTGGACTCGAGACATTAACTCTGTTTCTCTCCATAGATGCTGTCAGACTGCTGAGTTTTTTCCAGTAATTTCTGTTTTTGTTTCTGATTTCCAGCATTCATAGTTCTTTGCTTTGTCTTTGCCCATTTATCCATTTATATTGACTGCAAAGCAACAGAATATTAGGCAACTGGAGGTTGGTGACCAATGGTGTCCCGCAGGGATTTGTTCTTGGGCCTCTGGTCTTTGCAGTTTTCATAAATGACTTGGATGAAGAAGTGGAAGTGTGGGTTAGTAAGTTTGCTGATGACACAAAGGTCAGTGGTGTTGTAGATGTCGAGAGCTGTTGCAGGTTACAACAGGACATTGACAGGATGCAGAACTGGGCTGAGAAGTGGCAGATTGAGTTCAACCTGGACAAATGTGAAGTGATACATTTTGGAAGTTAAATTTGAAGGCTGAATACAGAGGGAAAGACAGGATTCTTGGCAGTGGGGAGGAACAAGGGGATCTTGGGGTCCATGTACATAGATCCGTCAAAGTTGCCACCCAAGGTGATAGGTTGTTAAGAAGATGTATGGTGTTTTGGCTTTCATCAACAGGTGATTGAGTTTAAGAGCTGCAAGGTTTTGCTGCAGCTGTATAAAACCCTGGTTAGATCACACTTGGAATATTGTGTCCAGTTCTGGTCACCTCATTATAGGAAGGATGTAGATACTTTAGAGAGGGTGCAGAAGAGATTTAACAGGATGCTGCCTGGATTGGAGGGCTTGTCTTAAGAAGAGGGGGTTGAGTGTGTTAGGGCTTTTAACACTGGAGAGATGAAGGAAGATTGGTTTTACTCTCCTGATGTTTATTCAGACATTGGCAGAACTTTGATCCTTTGAAAAACACCACTGGATCTTTTAAGTTGACCTGAGAAAGCATACATCTGTCATGGCAATGTACTGTCAGCCTAGACTATGTTCTCAGATCTCTGTTGTGGGGTTTGAAGCAGAAGTGAGGCTAACACTTTCATAAAGGAAGGGATGCGCAGAATATTTCTCAACAAATGAGAGATTGATATCTAAAGGGATCTTAGTGTCCTTGTTTATAAGTCACTGAAAGCTGACATGCAGATACAGCTAGAATTAGAAAGGCATGTTGGCCTTTATCATTAGATGATTTGAATAGAGGATTATAGATCAGTGTCGAGAGTGTGGTGCTGGAAAAGCACAGCAGGTCAGACAGCAACCAAGGTGCAGGAGAATCGATATTTCGGGCAAAAACCTTACATCAGGAGGGCCTGAAATGTCGATGCTCCTGCTCCTTGGATGCTGCCTGACCTGCTGTGTTTTTCCAGCACCACACACTCTACTCTGATCTCCAGCATTTGCACTCCTCACTTTCTCCTAATAGAGTTATAGATGTCTTGCTTCAATTGTATAGAACCTTGGTGAAGCTGCACCTAGAGGCTAACTAAGGAAAGATATATTTGTCATTGAAGGAGCACAGAATAATTCATTCATTGGCGAGACTTTCCTCTGAAGAGAGATTGAAGAGATTGTGCCTGTATTCTCTAGAGTTTAGAGAATGAGGAGTGATCAACTAGAAATTTACAAAATTCTTAAAGGGCTAAACAGGATGGATGCAAAAAGTATGCTTCGCCTGATGAACCAAGGGAGAAAGGAGTAGGCTATTTAGGATGAAAGTGAAGGGACATTTCATCACTGAAAAGGGAGTGAATGTATACAATTTCCTATTGGATGTTTGTAGAAGTTCAGTTATTGGGTATATTCAAGACAGGGATCAATAGATTTCTAGATGCTAATAACATCAAAAAAATGTAGTGCGAAGACCACATCTTTAATTCCCTTTATTGTTGAAATGTAGGCTAAAAAGAGGAAGATGCTGTTTTAAACCAAAGAGATTGGCAAAGAGCTGGCTGCAGCTTTAAAATCATATTTATTGGAGCACACTATGAGTTTGATGCAATATTATATGTTCCTCAAACAGTAAGAACAGAAGCGGACACCATGTGAGTGATGGTTTCTGAACAAAGGGAAATCCATGTGACAACACATTTTGATTGGCTCTTTGACTTAGTGCTAATGCCTGTGTGGGATCAATGTATCAATGACTAGCTGGCAATGAAGAAACATCAAAATGTGCCTCTCTGTTTGTCTCTCTTTTGTTTAGTTGTAATAGAAGGTTAACAGTAACAGCTAAGTGTCTTCCATTCACATTTCTCTGCAAATCCTCTTTTGAAGGATGTATAAAGTATCTTCAGATAATCCTGCATTAACAGGAAGTAATTAAATAAAACTAGAAAATAAAAGAAAGAAACAACTCAACAACTCCTGTGCTCCAGACTGGTGCTACTTAACTGCGTTTCCCTGATCTTTTTCTTTGTTTTCCCAACCTTTAATATCCATGTGTCTGTTTGTGAAGGGGGTAATTTAAAAAGGAATAGAATTTAATTTGTAGAGTTATAATTTAGCAATTCATTTTTCCTAATTGCCATTGGTTAAAGACAATTTGTTGACAAATAAACAATTATTTTCTTGTTAAGTACAGAAATATGATGAATATTCATTTTAACCTGAGTTCATCAGCCAGGTTAATTGTGGGCTTTGGGTAGTTTGATTAAATTCTTTTACACTTGCAATGACTCTGGGTAATAGTGGGGCTTGATTTCCCAGCACACTGCCCCAGTGAGTAGGGGGAGGAGATACTGGAGACAGGACAGGTAAATAACAATGATACAGATGACCGGCTATGACCTACAACAGGCACTAGGACCGACCTACACCTGCTCCTATGTGGCTAACAGAGAATGTGAAAGAAAATTAGAAGCAAAATAAGACAGTATCAAAGATTTGTATGGACATCTGAGTAACACAGCACGATAAGGATATGTGAAAAAGCTTGCAGTAAATAGTGAGGTAATAACGGACACAATTGATACTTTGGCTGAGTTTTCAGAGACAGTGGATGATGAAATTCTAGAACCAGTGAGGATTGATGTTAAATAGCAATTATATGTTTTGGTATCAAAGAAGTTACTCAAGCATTAAGCATTCACAAGAAAGTCGATGGTTTACATAGAGAAAAAGCACGAGAGTAAAGTAGACTAGGTGGCTCCTGCTAAGAAAACATCAACTCAATGAACTGTTTCACTGCTGCAGAATTATATGATTGTGAAGAGATTCGACAGATTATCATTACAGACAAAACATTGGACAGAAAGTGACGAGACAGTCTATTGAGCCTGTTTGCCACTATTGACAAATGTGCTAATCCCCTCAGTCTCTTCATATCTCCACTAGTTATGTAGTCTCCTCAGAGAGGCAGAAACAAAATGTGTCAATTTAAGAAATAAAACTCTGAAAATTCATCTCCAATTACCTCCAATGCAATCACATATTTTTCAGGAGGCAACAGTATCTGAAAGATAAGTCATTGACACCCACCTGAACCAGACATCTAACTTCCTTTGAAAGCCTTTTGTGAACCTGCACCCATCATCCATGTTTGTAACCTATTTGTTAATGCCTTACTTTCCTGATTTCAGTTCCACTGAAGGTGCAACGCTTGATACATTAACTTTTCAGAATTAATGGATTTGTTCTGAACCAGCATTTGCATTTTTAAATTATGATACAGTTTTAAATTGTCTGGGGTCATGAGTGATTTATGTAGATGTTGTGACAGCATATTCTGGTTCAATGCTACAATTACAGATTGTTCCTGCAGTCACTCACTTATTTCATGTGCTATTTAGGATGCTAAGTGATAACCCAAAGGTGAAGAAACTTTATGGCCAGTGTAAAAGTGATGTTAGTAGAGTTTCACAGTCTCAAACTGTGGGGTTAAAAATGCAATAAAAATAGCATTGGGTTTCCCAGTGGTCCCTGCACAGGTTTACATGGTGATTATCTAAATTATACAAGGGAGTAAGATTTATTTGCAGATATTGTACTGAATTTGTCACAAGACCCTAGACATTGTTCCCCATTTGTTACTGTGCCAGATGGGATAGCCCAAAATGTTAAGTTCCATGTTGAGGAAAGATGAGCAGGCACCTTCTTTATTCACCCAGACCCCTCAGTTGATTGCAACAAGGCTATTTCTTTTTTCACTTTTCTCTTTTCCTTTCCTTTCTCACAGTTTGTTTTCAAAGGAACCAATTTAACCAGGTTTTCTTGAATTAACAAAAATGACAAAATTAGCAACTCAACATACATTAACACCGATTAGAAATGAGATGTGAGTCCATAACGATCAAAGTTTTGAAAAAATCTAAGTGTGGATCAGTCTGTGAATTGTTCATGAAGAGCCGATAAGGTGATTCTGCAGCAACTGTTTGGTTGCAGTCATGGTGCTGAAGTTGGCAGTTTAACTGATGACTTTTGAGATTCTTGGTTTTGCAGGCTGATGGAAATTCCTTTGTCCTGATTTTTTTTTGCTGGTTTATAGTAATCGGAAGGAGAGAGAAATTTTCTTTAGAGTCAACACAAGTTAACCAGGGAACTGCTCTTTGACAGTGGCCTTCACAGCATGCTAACAGGTGAATCCAGGATGGTGCACATAAGAGCATTCACTCCCACTAGTCTGCTCCAATAGAGTTAAAACTGGTTTTATAGCTCCTGTCCTCTTCAAAGCAAAAGCTATAAAATGTGTCTGCAGTTTGGGGCGTGATTGCTGTTGAGCAAGGAGTCACCAGGCCGTCATCGTTTTTGCAGTCATAAGAGATCACAGCCCAGTCTGTTTGAAGTTACTTTGAAACCTTTTGGTGTTACATCCTATTGGGCCCACATAAGTGTTGTTTACACCTGGAGTTATTGTCATTGTAGCAGTCTGTTTTGGAATTAAAGGTTAAAAAATATCCACAGTACTTCAGGGCACTGACTCATCATTGTAACAAATTCAACTGATTGAAGATGGTGTGCCAAGACAGAAAGAGTACAGAGAAAACTTGCATTTACAAAGCACCTTACGACATTGTCCCAAAGCATTTAAACTTATATTTGGAAGTGTGGCCTAGTGGATAATAGCTAAAGATGTTATTAGGCATAGCAAGATCGCATAGATAAGGGTCACTTACAATTGTTGTTTTACCACATGACTATTTTTAACAGAAAGATTTAATACCTTAACAAGTATAATTTGTATTTTAATTAATAAAACATCTCAAAAGAGTTTCATATCATAAAATAAGACATCAAGACACATTAGCAGAAATTAGGGCAGATGCTGAAATATTTGCTCAAAGATGTAGGTTTTAAGGAGTATCTTAAAGGGAAAAGAAATAATAGAGAGGTGTAAGGTGGGGATTCCAGATCATGCACATTAAGGCACGGCCATCAAATGTGGAGCGATAAAAATCAGGAATGCTAAGAAGAAAGAATTAGAGAAGCACAGATTTTGAACAGTGTTGTATAGTGGAGGTGATTACAAAGATAGGAAGGGCAAGGCTCTGAAAAGGTGTAGATCTTAGGCATTAAACCTATCGTGTTGACTAAACTTCCTGGCCCCAAACTTGCTTGACTACATCATTTAAAATTAAAAGTCAATCTACCTAATAGTTGCGAAACACAAGCAACGCCTTGTAAGCTGGAAAGACTCATCTGAGCTGTCAAAGTAGCAATAAGGTTGCAGGTCGGCATGAACAAGTTGGACTGAAGGGTCTGTTTCTGTGCTGTATGCCTCTATGACTGTAGGAGCTGTTCACTACACATGCTGGATCAGAAAACGTTCACACCTTATATGCAATAAGCACAAGGAGCAGTGAAGAAACTCAACAGGTCTGCCTACATCTGTGGGAAGAGAAACAGAGTAAATGTTTTAGGTCCAATATGACTATCCTTCAGAAATAACATTGGTGGAATCCTCCAACCTGCAAATCAGTTTACCCAATGCCTCTGAGAAACCTGCCTGCTGCTCCTGTGTCTCTCTGTGCACTTGGATAAAATACTTAATGGCTGAACAGATATCCTCACTTTTGCCCTGGGAGTGCCATGGCCTGGAGCATATTTTCCTTGACCAGCTGAAGAGATGTAGCAGTGATGTGTTCACCAGAATGTGCTCTCCACTCTAATCTCACCAAAGTACCCATCAGGGTGTCAGTATTTGAGCTGGCGGAAGTTTCGGAATGAAATGATACGCTAGTCTTGCTAGTGCATCCTCAGAGGGATCTGTGACCTTTTCCTCAGAGATGGAGGAGGAGATGATGTCTTGACTGGCAGATCTATTCAGGGCCAAGACAGTGCAGATGCTATTAGTACCTGCAGGGAAGGATAAGCTGTGAATATGGGCAAAAAGTGTGGTGCTGGAAAAGCACAGTTGGTCAGGCAGCATCCGAGGAGCAGAAAAGTCGATGTTTGAGCATAAGCTCTTCATCAGGGGCTGAGAGATAAATGGGAGGGTTTGGGGCTGGGGGTAAGGTCACTGAGAATGCAATAAGTAGATGCAGGTAGAGGGTGATGGTGATAGGTCAGAGCAGAGGTTGGAGTGGATAGGTGGGAATGAAGATGGACAGGTAGGACAGTTCAAGAGGGCAGTGCCAAGTTGGAGGGTTGGATCTGGGATGAGATGGAGGAAGGGAAGGTGAAGTAACTGGTGAAATCGACATTGATCTTGTATTGTTGGAGGGTGGTAAGGTGGAAAATGAGGCGTTCTTCCTCCTTGCGTAAAGTGGCTAGAATGTGGCGATGGAGGAGGCCCGGGACTTGCATGTCCTTGGCAGAGTGAGAGTGGGAATTGAAGTGTTCAGCCACAGAGTGGTGGGGTTTTTTAGTTCGTGTATCCCAGAGATGTTCCGTGAAACTTTCCGCAAGTTGGCATCCTGTCTCCCCAATGTAGAGAAGACCACATCAAGAGCATTGGACACAGCAGATGACATGTGTGGAGGTGCAGGAATATCTCTGCCAGATCTGGAAGGATCCTTTGGAGCCTGGGATGGAGGTAAGTGGGAAGGTGTGGGTGTAGGTTTTACACCTCTTGCAGTAGCAAGGGAAGGTGCTGGGACTGGAGAGTAGGTTGGTGGAGGTCAAGGACCTAACAAGGGAGTCGCGAAGGTAATGGTCTCTGCAGAACACAGGTAGTGGTGGGGAGGGAAATATATTTCTGGTGGTGGGATCTGTTTGTAAATGTCAGAAATGGTGGAGGATGATGCGCTGTATCCAGAGGTTGTTGGGCTGGAAGATGAGGACCGGGGGTTGGGGGGGGGGGGGGCGTGGGTTCTGTCTTTGTTGGGATTGGAGGGGTGGGGTTCAAGGACAGAGATGCAGGAGGTGGAGGAGATGCACTAGAGGGCATCATTGACTACGTGGGAGGGAAATTGTGGTCCTTGAAGAAGGAGGCCATCTGGGATATTCTATGGTGGAATTGGCCCTCCTGGGAGCAGATGCGGCAGAGGCAGAGGAATTGGGTGCAAGGGATAGTGTTTTTACAGGAAGCAGGGTGGGAGGAGGTGCAGTCCAGGTAGCTGTAGGAATTAGTGGGTTTGAAGTAGATGACCATGTTGAGTCAGTCGCCAGAAATGGAGATGGAGAGATCCAGAAAGGGAAGGGAGGTATCCAAGATGATCCTGGTGAACTTGACATCAGCGTGGAAGGTGCCTGTGAGTTGATGAACTGTTCAACTCTCCCCTCCCCTGATCTTATCCTAGATCCAACCCTCCAACGCAGCACTGCCTTCTTGAACGGTCCTACCTGTCCATCTTCATTCCCACCTATCCACTCCACCCTCTTCTCCGACCTATCACCATCACTCCAAACCTTCATCTACTTATCACATTCTGAACTACCTTCCCCCAGCCCCACTGCCCTCCCAGTTATCTTTCAGCCCCCTTGGACCCACCCCAATTTCCTGATGAAGAGTTTATGTTCAAAACATCAACTGTCCTGTTCCTCACTGGCTATGCTTTTCAAGCACCACACTTTCTGACTCTGATCTCCAGCATTTGCAGTCTTCATTTTCTCCTGTGAAATAGGGGGTAAAGATTTGAGCATGTTAAGAATACATTCATTGTAGCAATAATGGGAGAGAAACCCAGCACTTGACAATGAACCTTTCTTGGTTGTCATGCTTTTTAGGTTTCAGCAACATCATATGTGTGGTCTCAAATATCTCCAGCTAAAGCAAGAATCCTGTTGTCATATGGAAAGAGGAAGTAGATGTTAGACACACAAAAATAGGCTTTCTATGTCCATTTGTGGCCCATTTTCTCCTGAAATGAGGTATAAGGAGCGATTGTGCTGAGTAAATGAATATACAGTGCATAAGACTCACAGGTCTAATAGTGTTGGAGGGTTGGAGGTGGGGTGAGACCAAGTGTGGGAAGGTATTATATACAGTAATGAAAGTGGTAGAGCATGAGCCTTGGTGGAAGCTGGGTGCTGCAGCAGTTAAAGTGTGAAATATTGGACAGAGGATTGTCAGCACGTACCCCCAAGGAGTGCAGGCAGTCATTAACCTACCTGCACCAACACTGAACATTTCTGTAGACTGGGGAGACCGTACTGACTCAAGTGGCAACTTTAGACTAAGCAGGCAGGATCTGGTGTCAAAGTCTCTCCCAGTGGTCCTGAGGAAAGAGGGCAACCTGCCTTTGCACCATCCCCTTCACCGGGACTTACAGGTCTCTGTCAGTGAAGCAGGAGCTAACTTCCCTTTTTCAGCCATCTTTGGAGCAGTTCCTGAAACACAGCAGTTCCCAGCTGACAGCACCTGACCTGGTGGGCAGCTGCATTTTAATAATGGCACCATATCTGGGAATTCTGGGAGCTCTGGCAGTAGTGAGCATGGTCACTGCCGATGAACCAAAGATAGTGTGAGCAGGCCCCTATTGAGGCAAAGTGTGTAGCTAATGAGGCGAACTGTGGAGAACAGTGTGAGAAAATCCTTAGAGCTCACAGAGAGAAACCCTCCATGAAACTACGCAAAATTGACACAGTTAATTTCATCCCATAGAAACAGGAGTCAGCCATTCAGTCCATCAAGCCTGCTCCAGCAGAACATGGCTGATCATCTACCTTAATCCCACTTTCCTGCATTATCCCCATAACCTTTAATGTCACAGGTCTTTAGAAAACTCCTTATTTCTGTGTTGAACATGTTCATGATTGAAAATACATGGATTCCTAAGCTACAGAACTCCACACATTTACCACCCTGTGAGTTTAGAAATTCCCCCTCAAGTCGTTATTAAATGACCCTCCCATTAACCTGAGATTATGTGCCCTCGTTCCAGTCTCACTAGCCAGGGGAACATCTTATTTATATTGCCACACTCTGAAAGGATGTAGCATGATTCTGGCTGTACACTTCCTGAATATAGGTTTTGTACTTAAGCTTATACTGAACTATATTTTTAATCCTGCTTGTTGGCACAATGAAAAGCTATGGTTTGGGCTTGCATTGACCAAATGGTTTATTGGCCTCAGATGTTTAAAATGAACAAATGGTCAAAAGGTAAAGACAGCAGAATCCAGTAGAGCGTGGAAACAGATGGCCTGCGGCATGAGAATGTGAAGATGGATGCCTTAGTAAAATCCCAGACATCGCGATGCAGGTAGAATTGAGGCAAAATAGCTGAATGGCAAGGTATGTTTCTTGTATTAATCAGGTTTTGCACATGAATGGTCACATTTTGATAAGAGACTAAGTATGAAAAGTTAATTATCTAGGAGGTCTGGCCTAGGTTGGGCCATCATTAATAAAGAATGATGACCATTTTTCTGCATTTTTCAGAGCTGCACAGAATCCAGAATTGGAGGAGGACAGATATCTGGAACGATTGGAGAGCTGAATGAGGGTATACAGATTGGAAAACGCTAAACCATGGAGGAATGGAAAACTACCATGAGAGTTTAGAAATTTAAACCATAGATTGGCAATAGATCAACAGGTAAATGGTACTGAGCGCTATTTAGGAGATGGGCTGCAAGGTTTTGGATACAAAAATTCTGCCTATTGCACATAAAGATAGGAATAATTAGGGAAGTATCAAATCACTGGTACAGACAGGGAACGCTTCCTTTTATTTTGGCTGCTTCTTTTGTTTTTGCTTCTGTTTTTAAATCCTGTCCTTTGTATTCTAAGATGATGCCAGAGAATGGCGACATGTATGCTTTTCACTGTACTCCTGTATTCTTGTATTGTGGCAATAAAATCTAATAAAAATAAAAGAAAATTTTAAACTACAGACTATAAAATCCCAGGTCTAGTTCCCAGTCTCTGTTGTGTTAGAGGCCTTCCAGACAATGACAAAACTTAATGCTACTAGACTAGCTTTAGCTCAGCTGTAGATCTCTTGCCTCTAACGCAGACGATTATAATTCAAGCCACAACTTGAATAACTAATCTAACTGTCATATTTCCATAACAGTAAGGGAGGAGCTACATTAAACTGAAGCCTTGTCTGTCTTCTCAGATGAAAATAGAATACCTTACGGCATATTCTGAAGAATAGTGGTGGCATTGTCTAGCCACCATTCACATTAGCAAAACAAACTATTGAGCCATTTATTTAATTGGCATTTATGACATCTCACTATGTGCAAACTGGCT
Organism: Hemiscyllium ocellatum; assembly: GCF_020745735.1. Lineage (NCBI taxonomy): Eukaryota > Metazoa > Chordata > Chondrichthyes > Orectolobiformes > Hemiscylliidae > Hemiscyllium > Hemiscyllium ocellatum. Next base: position 88,291,161 of record NC_083408.1, read on the forward strand.
ACTGTCCTTCCCCTGTTCTGTTTGTAAAGATAGATTTTGGGATCTCATAAGTTATGATGAAATTTATAACGCCGTAATTCTGCAATGGAAAATGATTGGATAACATTCCCTTTGTTCGCCCATGTATGTTCATAGCATTTGAAGCACTCTGTTCTGTCTGATTGCTCAGAAACTCACCTTATGTAGTGAGTATCTTCAAGTTGCACAAATCTCACAGTGGATTACAATGCTTTAAAACAACACAATCTAAAGCATTTGCCAATATGTTAAGTAAAATAAGTAAAAGAAAATATTGGTTATTTTACAGGATATTTTTGAATACTCACATTCATAGAATGGACAGCTGATTGCTGTGTGCAGCAAAGTCAAATGCAATATTTGACTGAACTTACATAATGACTTGAAAGATTCTTTCTTTGCTGTTACTTTCTTACCCAGTTCTGCTCTCACTTGCTCTTCATCTGAAGAGAAACTCTTTGTTGCTGACTGAAATGATATATAATTTTCTTTGACTGTATCATTGTCCCAGAGGAATTTGACCTGCTGCAACCCAATCATTTCACAATAGAAGATACTGGAAATGTTGCATTTTGGTAAGACAACCAAGGGCAGGACTTAATGATAGGGCCCCTGGGAAGTGCTGTCAAATAGAGAGACATAGTAGTTCAGGCACACAGTTCATTGAAATTTGTGTCACAGGTAGACAGGGTGGTAAAAATTGAATTGGCATGCTTTTGCTGTGTTCATCGCTTTTTTTTCATTTACATAAATGATTGGATGTGAACATAGGAGGAATGGTTGGTAATTTTGCAGATGTCACCAAAATTAGTGGAGTAGTGGAGAGTAAAGAAGCTTATCTCAGAGTACAATGGCACCTTGATCAGATGGACCAATGGACCGAGGAGTGGCAGATGGCATTTAATTTAGATAAATGTGCAGTGCTGCATTTTGGTAAGGCAAACTAGGGTAGGAATTACACATTTAATGGTAGGTTGTTGAAAGGAGTGTTGCTGAACAAAAAGCCCTTGGGTGCAGGTTCATAGTTCCTTGAAAGTGGAATCGCAGGTAGAAGGCATGTTGAAGAAGGTGTTTGGGACACTTGCCTTTATTAGTCTGTGCACTGAGTATAGGAGTTGGGAGGTCATCTTGTGTCTGTACAGGACGTTGGTTCGGCCACTTGAGAATGCTGCATTCAATTCTGATCTCGCTGGTATAGGAAAGATGTTGTGAAACTTGAAAGAGTGCAGAAAAGATATACAAGCATGTTGCAACTGTTGGAGGTATAGGGAGATAGGCTGACGTTACTTTCCCTGGAGTATGGGAGGTTGAAGGGTTACTTTATACAGGTTTATAAAATCATGAGGGGCATGGGTAGGGTAAATAGAAAAGGTCTTTTCCGTGGATAGGGAGTCCAAAGCTGGAGGACATAGGTTTAAGGTGAGAGGGAAACATATAAAAGGGACCTAAGGGGCAACTTTTTCACACAGATAGATGCATTATGGAATGAGCTGCCAGAAGTGGAGACTGGTATAATTATAACATTTAAGAGGCATCTGGATGAGTACTTGAAATGGAACTGTTTAGAGGGCTATGGCCAAATGCTGGCAAATGGGATTAGATTTATATAGGCCGTCTGGTTGGCATGGACAAATTGGACCGAAGGGTCTGTTTCCATGCTGTACAACTCTGTAACTTTATGACTCTATGATGTTGGTGAGGCCACTTTTGAAGTATTATGTACAGTTTTGATTGCTCTGCCATATTATCAAATTGGAAAGTGTCCAGAAAGGAATGTGAGAGGCAACATTTTCACACAGAGGGTGGTTTGTGTGTGGAATGAACTGCCAGAGGAAGTGAAAGATGCAGATACAGTTACAACACTTAAAATACATTTGGATAAGTACATGAATAAGAAAGGTTGAGAGGGATATGGGTAAAACACAGGCAAGTGCAACTGGTATAGCTTGGGAAACCTAGTTGGCATGAACGAGTTGGATCGAAGGTCTGTTTCCATGCTGTATGACTCTATAGCTCTATGACTCTCTGAGTCCACTCAGCAGGTCAGGTAGCATGAAAGGAGAGAGAAGAAGAGTTAACATTTCATAATGATGACCTTTTATCAGAGCTCTGTTATTGTTCAGGTCATTGATGTGAAATGTAAACTTATCTCAGATGCTGCTGATTGATGAGTATTTTCAGAACTTTCAATTTTTATTTCAGATTCCAGTTGTATTTTAAAATAAATTCTTTTATATGATTATTATTCCCAAAGTGTTCTCAATATCTTTCATGTTTAAAAAGTGAACGGAATATTGAGGTACGTGGGGAGGAATTTTACTTAATGCACATCTTTATTTGAAGTATAAATAGAGAAGTTAACATAATGGAAGCTAAAGCTCTATAAGCAACACAAAGCTGGGTTTAGTCATGTCAACTAGTTTCCTGAGAGGAAAGTATGCCAGACGTCATTCCTTGCTATGTAACATTGTACCTAACTGGGGTTGGCTAAATAACACCAACAGCATAGGTTCAATTCCTGTACTAGCTGTGGTTACCACAAAGGTCCTGCCTTCTTAACTTCACCCCTTGCCTGAGGCATGGTGACCTTCAGGTTAAACCACTCTCTGTCATTTATCTCTAATGAGAGAGCAGTCTGCTGGGATTATGGTGACTTTATCTTTACGTCGCACCCAATCATAGATATGGTCTCAACTAAATACGGTATGAATTGTAACTTCATCTTTAGCCCACTGGATGGCGTACGTTTGAACACAGTTGATGGTGGTGAAACTGGAATGCCCCATCAGACTGTTGGGGAGTGCTGTTTTAACAAAAGTTATTTCTAACTCATTTATGCTTGACATATATTAAAATATAAAACTATAGTTGCAACAGTATAAAGAAAATGCTTTGCCTTTACCTACAAGCAATTTCTAGCATGGTACAAAGAACATTTTCTCACTTTTTCAAACTGTCATTCAAAACAAAGGGTTGACCATGGTACAGGATGATGCATTTTGTTTGTAACGTTATTTTATGTGTTTCCATGTAATGGTGGTTTTGAAAATGGATGGACTTCTAAGATATGTCTATAAATATGTTCATGTTAATAATTTGTGGGCGGCACGGTGGCACAGTGGTTAGCACTGCTGTCTCACAGCGCCTGAGAACTGGGTTCAATTCCCGACTCAGGTGACTGACTGTGTGGAGTTTGCACATTCTCCCCGTGTCTGCGTGGGTTTCCTCCGGGTGCTCCGGTTTCCTCCCACAGTCCAAAGATGTGCGGGTCAGGTGAATTGGCCACGCTAAATTGCCCATAGTGTTAGGTAAGGGGTAAATATAGGGGTATGGGTGGGTTGCGCTTCGGCGGGTCGGTGTGGACTCGTTGGGCCGAAGGGCCTGTTTCCACACTGTGAGTAATCTAATCTAATTTCACTGAGTAAGGAAGATCTTCACTTTGAATGAATGGTGTCTTCAGGTTTAACAAAGTGATTGGCTTCATGAGGTTCCAGCACCTGAAACCTGTGAACTTTAAGGAGGCATCAGAAGGATATAGGCACATTGGTGGAAAGAATAGAAGCTTGGATAGATGACGTTCAATGCATAGAAATGTGAAGTGACAGACAGTATAAAAATAAAGGTTTCAGCTCTCTACACAGACTTTGAACAGAGGGACCTGGCTGTATATGCATAGAAATCATTTGAGTTGGCAGGACAGATGTTCAGTATCTTAAGCAGTATTAGTAGTGGAATAAAGTCCAAGTGCAAGGAAGTTACATTGAACTTGCATGTGACACTAGTTCAGCATGATCTGGAGTACTACATCCAGTTCTGGTGCAATGTGTATGGAAATATATGAAGGTGAAGGACAGAATCCAGAAAAGATTCACAAGAATGGTCCCAGGGATGAGGTGATATGAGAAAAAAAAGCTTAATGTAACATGTGAATGCACTGCCTAAGAGTGTGGTGCCAGCAAAGCATTCAAAATTGAATTAGATCATCTACTGAAAATTGAGAAGAATGTATGGGGTTATGTGGAGAAGCCAGGTGAATGGCGCTGAGTGAACTGCTCACTTAAAGAGTAGGCTTGACATGATTAGCTTAATGGTCCTGCAAGGTGATTCACGGGTGAAACAGTGGTATTTAATCTAATTGGCATCAAATCTTTAAAAACATTAATAAAAAGGCTCTAGCATCTTTGCATCTGCTGCTATTTTATCAGCATTCTGAGACAGAGCAATGCAAATACTCAGTAAATATTCTAGCTTTAGTCTGTGCCAAGAAAGAAAAGAAGTTACACAATACCATAACTAATGGGATCTGAATTGGGTAAACTTTTGACATGAGATAATTAAACAAATGAGGCAGGAAGTAGCTTTTACACCAGTCATCTTCCTTTTCATTTTAAATAGCATTTTTTCTATTGAAATTTCCCTGAAATTTTATCTCATACGTCAGACACATGGTGCACTGAATATATCGACTGGGGAGATGATGCAAGCTGCAGTGTAATCAAATGGTCATCTTAGCACAGAAATGTGATTTTAAAAAAAGTTAATCCACTAACTGTTTTCGGCTTCTTTGAAGAAACTTAAGCTTTTGTAAATTAATCTAGGCTGGTCTTTCAGATCTTTAACATATTATAATGACACAGAATAGTGTGTCAAAATAATTGAGCCACGTATTATATCATTACAAGGAAAGGTCGCAAATGATTGATGGCGATTCAGCATGAAGTAAATCCCACAACTTTACACCTAACACAGAGGTCATGATTTTACACTCAAGGGCCAGGATGTCAGCAGCGGGAGGTGTTGGTGGCATAAAATAGAGTGTCATGTCAGGCCACTGTACCTGTCACCTGCCTACTCACCCCAGTGCCACAGGTAACATCCATGTGTGAGCATTGATAGTTAAGTGTTGGTCAGGCTGTATCTGGCAGTCACCTGATCACCACACACATGTACATTCTAGCTGGAAGATATGAAAGAAAAGGAATTCTTCTATTTCTGTTACAAATCTCTCCAGCCCAACCAAGCCCAATTGAACCTAATCCAAGAACGCTGAGGCCAGTTGTAATAATATCCTGACCACTTTGAGGATCAAAGCTGGGATCTTTCCATTTGTACTATTTAGTTCTGCACAACATTAAAGCCAGCTGACTTTTTGGAAGAAGGTGAGGGAATGTTTTCATTACCTGATGCTATTATAATGATTTTTGATACTGTCCAATCAAAAGTAAGATGCTTTTTGGCACAGTCACAATCTCCCTCCCACCTGGTTCAATTCCCATCTGCTCCTGCTGTATGTCATAATGTGTTTAAAGAAACTGATTTTTAAAAAATACCAATAATGGGTCATTTTTCACAATGTAACTTTCCAATCTGAGTTCTCATTCTATGACAAATGCTCTAATTTATTTTACATTATTTATTTTCGTAATGTTCCTGTTTGCTGTTAGAGTTCAAAAGGTTGCAGTATCTGTTTGGTCAATGCAAATTAGCTCTTTAATGAGCACAAGTTGCAACTACTTTGCATAAAATGAAGCAATCATTGAAACATGTAATGCAGACAATATGTCATGAGATCTTCTTCAGGACATTATTTATGCCACATACTAGCTTCCGGTGAAGCATACCCCAAAGCTAACAAATTATCCTGAGGCTCTGTTGATAATTAACCACTAGGATGTGTCCAAGAATGACTTGAGATCATTATCCCTCCAATTCAGTTATTTATTTTCTATGTCTGCAAATACTTGCTCCCACTCATCTCTCAAAAGACAATTGAAGTGCAAAATCTAATGGCTGAGCATACCTGCAAACCCATATCTTTATACTTGCATTATATGGCTGAGAATCCAATGTGATGGATTTACATCCTGGAATACAAAAATGAACTGAGAGTAGGAGGCTCCAAATGCTTCAGAAGGTTAGGTTTATCAAATACCACAGGTAATTGGTCATTGGAGGGCACACATTCAAGATAATGTGAAATAATTTGGAGCAGAAATGATTTTTTTTAACACAGTGAATTGTTTTATGTAGAAATTGTGTTCAGTTTTGGCCACCTCATTACAGGAAGAATGTGGAAGCTTTGCAGATGAGATTTACCAGGATGATTCCTGGATTGGAGGGTATGTCTTATGAAGTAATGTTGAGGGAGCTAGGGCTTTTCTCGTTGGAGCAAAGAAGGATGAGAGGTGACTTGATTGAGGTGTACAACATGTTGAGAAGAATAGATAGAGTAGGTAGCCTTTCCCAGGGCGGAGTTGGCTAACATGAGGCAACATAATTCTAAGGTGATTGGAGGAAGGTTTTGGGGAAATGTCAGAGGTAGATTCTTTATGCACAGAGTGGTACGTTATGAAGATGTGCCTGTACTGTACCTTTAAGAGAGTTAAAAGCTGGTAGAGCTACCTGACAGCACCAAGTGTTCTCAATAAGGTAATAATGTAACACTTGGTCAAAAGCTAAATTAGCTGGTTACCTGGAAATGACAAAACAGATTCGAATTAGGCCATTCAGTTTAAATTATACCCTGAAAAATACTGTATTCCAATCAAGTTTGAATTGAGGATATTGACAATCTTAAAAGCCAATGACACAATCTGTTGCTGGGAGTATAAGACCAGAGAAAATTGAACAGTTGGGAGGAGAGCTGCCCAGCCACCAGCATGTAAAAAGACTGCCTGAAAAATAGCTCTTTTAAAAGTATCTTTATTGATCAGTAAACAGTGAGGCAGAATCCTTAAGAAGATGACACAGGAAGATTCAGATAGAAGAACTGAAAGGTGCCTGGTTTTGAGATTAGAAGTTTTGTAAATCTTAATTAGGAGTTTTATTAGACTAGGTTCCCTAGAGCGTGGGGACAGGCCCTCCAGCCCAACAAGTCCACCTCCAAAGAGCAAGCCACCCAGACCCATTTCCCTCTGACTAATGCACCTAACACTATGGGCAATTTAGCATGGCCAATTCACCTGACCTGCACATCTTTGGACTGTGGGAGGAAACCAGACCACCCAGAGGAAACCCACACAGACACGGGGAGAATGTGCAAACTCCACACAGTCAGTCACCCAAGGCTGGAATCGAACCTGGGACTGTGGGGCAGCAGTGCTAACCACTGAGCCACCGTGCCGCCCAGATTTATAGTAGTCATTCAATTCTTAATATTTATTGAATTCAAATTCCATCATTGGCTATGGTGGGATTTGAACTCAAGTCCCCAGAATGTTAATTTGGATGAATAGTCCAGCAACAATACCACTAGGCCATTGACTCCCCACTAGTATGGTGGAAGGAGAAGATAAACAATAGATTAGAGGACAGATTTATAAATAATTGTTAGTTAATTATTCATTCTTATACTTTAAGAAATAAAGTTGTTCATTTTTACTTTAAATAATTCTTGGCCTGTCAAACTTTTACAGATTGCTGCACGGAATAAATCTTTTCTGCGTTGTCGGTTTTAAATTAAGCAGGAGAGTTTGGGGGCTTGGGTCCGTGATTTGAACTGGTTAAGACAGATTTGAATAGATTTGGGGTATGAAACATCCCAGCAGATTTAAACACTTGCAGGTTAGGGTCCTAGATCTTTAAATAGGATACAGGTGAGGCAATTTGTTTGCTTTCAGTGACTTGTGGTTGAGTAAATTAACAACGAGAAAAATGGCTCTTAAAGTTGCTAAAGAGGTTCTGGGATTTGAAGATGACTCTCAAATTTGTCAAGGAAGTTTAGAAGGAAAGAAAAAGGCCATACTTTTAGAATTCACAAAAAAGTCTGATTTGGGTTTAACCAAGGACAAAGTCAAGCTGAAATTGTAAGGGAATTTCTCAAACACCTAGGTGTGTCAGAGAAACAAATAAGTGCACTAGAGATAGAAAAACTTTAAATTACAATTATGGAAAATGGAGTGAGAAGATAAACAAAGAGAGAGAGAAAGAGAAAGAGAGAGAGAGGGAAAGAGAGGAAAGAGAGAGAGAGAAGGTTCTTGGCTGAGCAGAGAGAGAGAAGAAAGGGAGAGAGAAAGAGAGAGAGAGTGGATAAACAAAGAGAGAGAGAGTTGAGCAAAAAGAGAGAGAATTTGAACTTGAGAAGTTGCGACTTAGTCAGCAAAGTCAAGTTAACAGGATGGACATTAAAAGAGAAGGTGATGATATATATATATATTATATATATATATATCAAAACTGTGCCAAATTTTGATGAGAAAGGTGTTAAAACCTTCTTTATTTCATTTGAAAAATTGGCTGGGCAGATGGAGTGCTCCAAGGGTTTATGGGTAATGCCAGTTCAGACTAAACGGGTAGGCAGAGCTAGTGAGGTATTTGCCACTCTGTCAGATGAGGTGTCAAGAGATTATGAAAAGTTTAAACAGGCTATTTTAAGTGCTTATGAACTGGTACCGGAAGCATATAGACAGCGGCTTAGAAACACAAAGAAAGAACCAGGTCAGAATTATACTGAGTTCAAAAGAATTAAACATATTAATTTTGATCAATGGGTCCATGCTTTGAAAATAGATAGCTTTGAGGTCTTTTGAGGCTCTAAGAGAAATTATTCTGCTGGAGGAGTTTAAAAACTCACTTCCAGAGATGATAAGAATTCACGTGGAGGAACAGAAAATTCAGGAAGTGAGAAGGGCAGCAGAATTTGCAGATGTGGACATGTTGGTGCATAAGACAAGCCTCCGGGCAGAATTTTGTCCTGTGAGAGATAGAAGTTGGGAGAAGGGGAGATGCTACACTATGAAACCAAAGGTAGAGAACACTGGTAAGAATTAGCCACAGGATAAAAAAGAAGCCCAAGAGGGTGGAAAGGAGCTGAAAGACCACAGGTGTTTTCACTGTGCTAAATTGGGACACATGAAGTCACAGCACTAGTTGTTAAAAAAAAGGAATTGTGGGAGAAGATGTGGTAAACGATGCTAAGCCAGTGGCATTAGTGAAGGTGGTAGAGGAGATCCAAAGAAGCACCGAGGAGCTGCAGCAGAGTGCACAGCCTAGGAAGGGGCTGAGTATGGAGTTAGTACCTGATCTCTAAAAATAATTAGCCTCTTTACTCAGAAAGAACAGGGGGAGAAAGACAAGAAGTTATCATTTTGAGCGATACAGGATCTCACCAGTCGCTGATAGTAAGGGATGAGTGAATATGCACTCCTTCTGATCTGTTACCCAAGAGTGTGGTAACTTGTGGGCTAGATTAGAATGGTGCTGGAAAAACACAGCAGTTCAGGCAGCATCTGAGGAGCAGGAAAGTCGACGTCATCAGGAATTCCTGATGAAGGGCTTTTGCCCGAAATGTCGATTTTACTGCTTCTCGGATGCTGCCTGAACTGCTGTGCTTTTCCAGCACCATTCTAATCTAGATTCTGGTTTCCAGCATCTGCAGTTATTGTTTTTACCTAGCTTGTGGGATAGATGGACAGAAATTTAGCATTCCTCTATAAAGATCATGTTAGAGAGCCAACTCAAGACTGGGGAAGTTGCAGTGAGAGTGATTGACAGAGTGTCAGTTCTAGGAATTTAGTTTGTTCTTGGCATGATTTGGCAGGATCTAAGGTGGGAGTGACACCCCTTGTTGTGGAGAAGCCCAAGGAAGACCAAGAAACAGAGGAGTTAAAACAGAAATATCCTGGTATTTTCCCAGACAGTGTGGTAACCAGCTCCCACTATCATAAGTGACAGCACAAAGTGAAAAGTAAAGAGAAAGATGAAGGAGTTGAGATTCAGTTAGTGGATATCCTGTTTGATATAATGGTACAGGAAAAACCTGAACAGGCAGAGAGTCTGACAGAAGTGTTTACTCCTGAAAGGCTAAGAGACTTGCAACAGCAAGACAAGACAATAAAAGATATATATGTGGATGCATACTCCAAAAGGAGGCAGAGAATATTCTGGAGGATTACTATCTGAAAGATAGAATCCTAAGATGGAAACGGAGACCATGGCAGGTTAGTGCAGAGGAGAAATGGGTTGAACTGCACCAGATTGTGTTGTCGGTAGCATACACACAGGAGACATTACAGATAGCACATGAACTACCTGAGGGAGGTCACCTAGGGGTATGAAAGACTCAGTCCAAGGTACAAAAACATTTTTATTGGCCTGGAATTCCCAAGAATATGGTTAACTTTTGCCGAATGTGTCATACATGCCAAATGGTAAGTAAGCCACAGGTGGTAATAAAACCAGCACCTTTGTTGCCAATTCCCACATTTGAAGAATCTTTCACGCAGCTTATAATTGACTGTGTAGGTGCCCTCCCGAGAACTAAAAGTGGGAACAGGTACTTGTTAATCATAATGAATGTGTCCAGCAGATTTCTGGAGGCAATTCTATTACAAAGTATCAAGGCAAAAAAGATGGTAGACAAATTAATAGCTCTCTTCAGATGGTATGGGCTATCCAGAGAGATTCGGTCGGATAAAGGGTCAAACTTTACTGCTAGGCTATTTAAGGAGCTTATGGTTACCTTAGGGACACAGCATGTTAAATCCAGTGTGTATCATCCTGAATCCCAGGGAGCTTTAGAAAGGTGACATCAGACCTTGAAGACCATGCTGACAGCATTCTGTCAGGACGACCTGAATGACTGGGATAAAAGTATGCCATTAGAGATGCCCCAAATGAATCTACTCAGTTCACTCCCTTTGAGTTAATCTTCAAGCATGAAGTGAGAGGCCCTTTGAAATTAATTTTAAAAAAATTAACAGGACCAAAGTTGGAGATCTCACACTTAGACTATGTATTGGAGATGAGGGAGAGATTAAACAGAGTCAGTGAGTTAGCTAAACTGCATCTAAACAGGGAACAGTGTAGAATGAAGCAGGTGGCAGATAAAAGCTCTGAGATTCTGACATCTTCCCAAGGGGATAACTTGTTAGTACTGTTACCAGTGATAGGAGATCCCTTCAAAGCCAGATTTATTGATCCCTATCAAATTGAGAAAAACTTGAGTCAGGTGAACTATCTGGTAAAAATCCCAGATAGAACAAAAAGGTATCGAGTATATCATGTGAACGTGTTGAAACCATATTATACTAGAGAGAAAGAACTGGAGAAACAGGTCTTAGTTACTGCCCTGCAGGGTGAGGAATCAAATCCAGATGATGGGGATTTTGATGTGCCTCAAAATGGATTAAAATATGAAGAAGTCCTTGACGAGTGGGATAGGCTAGTAAGCTATCTGTCTCAGGAGCATAGTTACTGCAGTATAAGGACATACGTAAGAATCAGATGGGGGTGACTAATGCTATTGTACATGAAGTAGATATGGGGAAAATGCTCCTATAAAAGAACATCCCTATTGGCTTTCGAAGCCAGATAGGTCCAGATGGAGAAGGAGGTCATGCCTGACAAGAACATCATCGAACCAAGCCAGAGCAAGTAGAGTTCACCGGTCGTCTTAGTTCCCAAACCAGATGGGACTCAACGATTCTGCATGTATTATTGGAAAGTCAATGCCATTACAAAATCAGACTCAGATCCAATTCCTAGATTGGAGGACTGCATCGAGAGAGTTGGACAAGCCAAGTACATTACCAAGTTGGACTTAATGCGTGGTTACTGGCAGGTACCTTTATCAGAGTCAGTGAAAGAAATGTCTGCGTTTGCAACCCCAAGTGGGCTGTATCAGTTGAAAGTGATGCCCTTTGGAATGAAGAATGCACCCGCCACATTCCAAAGACTCTTGAACAGAGTTGTGGCTGGGTTAACAAACTGTGCAGTCTACTTGGACAATGTAGTGATCTTTAGTAAGTCCTGGACAGATCACATGGTACAGTTGGCAGAGCTTTTTGAATGACTGCAAGAAGCAAAACTGTCAATAAACTTAAATGAAACTAAACTCGCAAAAGCAGAGGTGACATCCTTGGGACATAACATCGGTCATGGAATGTTGACCCCACGGAACACAAAGACAAAGGCCATCGAGGAATTTCCATGACCAACCTCGAAGAAAGAGGTGCTTTGATTGTTAGGACTCAATAGATTCTATCAGAAGTTTGTTCCAAACTTCAGCAGTGTAATGGCACCGTTATCTGATTTGGTGAAGAAGAACACAAAGTTTCAGTGGACAGAATAATGCTGGGCAGCATTCGATCATTTGAAAGCCATATTAACCACCAAACTGTTTTAACTACACTAACCTTTTTAAAACTTTATGAAGTCGCCATCGATGCTAGTGACATAGGAGTTGGAGCTGTACTCCTACAGGAAGATGAGGATGGGATTGAACTGCCAGTTGGTTACTTTTCGAAGAAGATCAACATTCACAAGAGGAAATGCTCCACAAGCTAAAAGGAACTGTTGAGTTTGGTACTGACCTTATAACATTTTAATGTGTATGTCACGAACAATGTGTCGGAGATGGTTGTGCACACAGATCACAATCCTCTTACATTCTTAGAATGCTTTAAAGCCAAAAATATTTGACTATTTCATTGGAGTCTCATGTTACAGACTTTTAATTGAAAAATCACATATGTTGCGAATCAGAAGAATATAATCGCAAATGCGTTATCATGGATTTAACTGATAGACTTTAGATGAGATTTGTCTTTATTTAATGTCATATCTATACAGGTATATGGAAAGAAGTTAGGGTGAACTTATATTAAAGTTATCTGTATGTTCAGCTAATGTGTTTAAAAAGTAGAGAAAAAATGAAGCCATCTTTTCATTATGATGGTTCTTTTTTTCTTAAGGGGGGAGGTGTTATGAAGATGTGGGTGTACTGCACCTTTAAGAGAGTTAAAAGCTGGTCAAGCTACCTGACAGCGCCAAGTGTTCTCAATAAGGTATCAATATAATACTTGGTCAAAAGCTAAATTAGTTGGTTGGCTGGAAATGACAAAACAAATTAGAATTAACCAATCAGTTTAAATTATACCCTGAAAAATACCAAATTCTAATCAAGTTTGAATTGAGTATATTGGCAATCTTAAAAGCCAATGATGCAATCTGATGCTGTGAGTATAAGATTGGAGAAAATTAAACAGTTGGAAGGAGAACTGCTCAGCTACAGCATGTAAAAAGACTGCCTGAAAAATAGCTCTCTTAAAAGTACTGTTATTGATCAGTAATATGTGAACCAGAAGATTTGTAGCTCATGTTGAGATTCTGGATGTAGGTTTGCTCGCTGAGCTGGGAGGTTAATTTTCATTTGTTTCATCACCATACTACATAACATCTTCAGTCAGCCTCTGGATGGAGCACTACTAATGATTCCTGCTTTCTATTTATATGTTTGGGTTTCTTTGAGTTAGTGATGTCATTTCCGGTGGTGATGACCTTTCCGGTACTTTTTCTCAGCGGATGGTAAATGGGGTCCAACTCAGTGCGTTTATTGATAGAATTCTGGTTGGAATGCCATGTTTCTAGGAATTCTTGTGCATATCTCTGTTTGGCTTGTTTGAGGATGGATGTGTTGGCCCAGTCGAAGTGGTGTCCTTCCTTGTCTGTATGTAAGGATAATAGCGAGAGAGGGTCATGTGTTTTTGTGGCTAGTTGGTGTTCATGTATCCTGATGGCTCATTTTCTGTCTGTTTGTCCAATGTAGTGTTGTTACAGGTCTTGCACAGTATGTTGTAAATGACATTGTTGTCTGTATAGGGTCCTTCAAGTTCATTAGCTGCTGTTTTAGTGAGTTGGTGGGTTTGCGGGCTACCATGATGCCAAGAGGTCTAAGTAATATGGTAGCCATTTCTGAGATGTCTTTGATGTAGGGGAGAGTGGCTAAGGTTTCTGGATGTGTTTTCTCTGCTTGTTTGGGTTTGTTGCTGAGAAATCGCTGTCTGTGTTCATTAGGTATGCTTTTTTTTTTAAATACACCATACAGGTGATTTTCCTCTGCTCTGCGCAGTTCCTCTGTGCTGCAGTGTGTGGTGGTTCATTGAAATAATGTTCTAATGCAGCTTCATTTGTGGGTGTTGGGATGTTTGCTTCTGCAGTTCAATATTTGGTTTGTATGTGTTGTTTTTCTGTGGACGCTGGTTTGAAGTTGCCCATTAGCTGTTCACTCTACTGTGACATCTAGGAATGGCAGTTTGTTGTTATTTTCCTCCTCTTTTTTTTTGTAGATATTTTTATTGAAATTTAACATTTTTGCAAATTTACAAAAATAAACAAAACTCTCAAATACAAACATTGATGTACAATTAAATCATATATACAATAGTCATAATTTAACAAAGAAAAGAGAAAGAAAGAAAACAAGAAAAGAAATGAAAAAAGAAAAAAAAACTCAACTTTCTACTAATCTAACCTATAACTAACCAGAGTGTATACCTAAGTCTCTTACATGCTCGGAATGTATAAACATCAAATATAATAAAACCCGTATTCGCGCAGGATTCCTCTCCCAAGGGGCCCCGGAGCAGCCCGGTCTGAAATCTTCACTAAATAAAACCCCTTGTTAGGATAGCCGAAATATCTGCATTTATATAATTCAAAAAGGGCTGCCATATTTTATAAAATAATTCAGTCTTTCGGTGCACCATATTTGTGAGGAAGTCAAGGGGGATATATTCCATAATTAATCTGTGCCAATTTGAAAGTCCAGGGGGGCCCTCAGCCACCCAGTTCACCAAAATATTTTTCCTTGCACAGAAAGAGAGAATAGAAAATAGTCTCTTCCCATGCATATCCAGAGATGAGAGGTTCGAAAAGCCCAAAAGGAGAGATACAGGGTCCACCCTAATTTCCGTTCCTAAAATTTCTGTCAGGGTATTTGCCACTTTAGTCCAGTATCTGCGGATTTTCTGACAAGTCCACAGACAATGTGCAAGAGTACCCACCTCTATTTTGCATTTAGGACACATTGGAGATGCTCCTGCCTTAAATTTTGCCAGTCGAGCCGGAGCTATATGGGCCCTATGAAGTATCTTTAGTTGGATAGCCTGAGTTCTGTTACAGATAGCAATTCTTCTAGCATTTTCCCAAATGTCATTCCACATATCCTCAGAGATTTCTAGCCCCAAGTCCTGCTCCCATGTTTTAAGCAGGTCATCCATGTCTCCTGAGACTCCATCATGTAGCAAATGGTATATAGTACTAACGGAGGATGCCCCCGCTGGTCGTAAGACATTACGTTCTCTGTCTGATTTATAAAGACTATCTATTAATGTAGTCTTCCTTTGTATATAATCTCGAACTTGGAAGTATCGAAAGAGATCCCCATTAGGTATTCCGAATTTCAGACGCAGCTGCTCAAAGGACATCAGGATCCCATCTTTAAATAGGTCCCCTAAGCATAAGATGCCCCTGGATCTCCAGAGTTTAAAGGTGGCATCTGTAATCCCCGGTTGGAATCCCCATGCGCCTACTATTGGTGCATGGGGGGATGTTTTATGTGAGTTACCCTCATTTTGCCGCATTATATTCCAGGCCTTAATTGTGTTTAATATTATGGGATTTTTACAGTGGTCTGTAATGATTTTCCTCTTATCTGAAAATAAAAGGTTAATAAGTGGGTATTTTACTTGGGAGGCTTCGATATCCAGCCAAATTGATTGTGGATCAGATGAAACCCAATCAGCTATGTAACTTAGTAGGGAGCTTAACTGATATTTCCTAAAGTCTGGGAAGTCCAGTCCTCCCCTTGCCTGTGGAAGCTGTAGCTTCTTCAGCTTAATAAGGGGCTGTCTATGGTTCCAAATAAAGGAGCCCAACCAGCCATATAATTTACGTAGGGCTAGCCTTGGCAGCATCAGCGGGAGCATTCTCATAGGATATAAGAGACGGGGCAGAACATTCATTTTAATTAATGCTATTCTCCCTAGCCAGGAAATCGGAAGGTCTCTCCATCGCTGGAGGTCCTGCCTTATCCTTTCCATTAATTGTACAAAATTAGCCCTATACAGCTGATCAAATACTGGCGTGATAAAAATACCTAAATATAAGAAGCCCTCCAGGGACCAACGGAAGGGAAAAGGGGATCCGTCCATTAAGTGGGGTATCATAGCCAGACCACCCATTGGCATGGCTTCCGATTTTGAAAAATTAATTTTATAACCTGAGAATGCACTAAATGTATTAATAACTTGAATTAGACGAGGCACTGACATTAAAGGATTACTGAGGAATAAGAGAACGTCATCTGCATAGAGGGTAATTTTGTGTTTACCTGTACCAATCCTCGGGGCCATTATATTAGGATCAGTCCGGATGGCTTCTGCTAATGGTTCAATTATCAGTGTAAACAACAATGGTGAGAGAGGACATCCTTGACGGCAGCCCCTACCCACACTGAAGCCATCCGATCTTAACCCATTAGTAATAACAGCTGCTTTGGGGTCATTATACAATGTTGAAACCCATTTGGTAAACACCTGTCCAACGCCAAACCTTTCCAATGTGTAAAATAAATATGACCATTCAACCCTATCAAATGCCTTTTCCGCATCCAATGAAATTACTACTCCTGGTATCTTTCCCTGATGACAGGCTTGGATCATATTCAAGACCCTTCTGATATTATTGGATGATCTGCGGCCCTTAATAAATCCCGTCTGGTCCTCCTTTATAATATATGGCAGTACCCTTTCTAGTCTTAGTGCTAACATTTTTGAGAGAATTTTAAAGTCTACATTTAGTAAGGATATTGGTCTGTAAGATGCACAATCTTCTGGGTCTTTTCCTTTTTTGAGGATAAGAGAAATATTTGCTTCTTTCAGCGTGGGCGGGAGACAGACCTGACTATGCGCAAAATTATACATATCCATAAGTGGGTCAACCAATATTCCTGTAAATTCTTTATAGAATTCAGCTTGAAAACCATCCGGGCCCGGTGCTTTTCCGCTCTGAAGTTGCCTAATTGCCTCAAGTATTTCTTGGACTGTTAAAGGGGTATTTAGGGCCGACACCTGTTCCGGAGTCAGGCCCGGGAAGGTCAAATTTTTAAAAAATGACTGCATCCTCCTAATCCTATCTTCACAATCCTGCGATCTATATAGTTCAGAATAAAATTCTTTAAAGGTCGCATTGATCTTTTTATGATCATGAGTCAGGGTACCTGTACTTTCCTTGATGGTCGGAATAGTTTGAGGGGCTTTCTTTTTCTTTGCAAGAAATGCTAAGTATCTACCCGGTTTGTCGCCATATTCATATAATCTTTGTTTCGCAAATAATATTTCCCTTTTAGCCGTTTGAGTAAGCGCGGTGTTTAAAGCTGTCCTAAGAGCTGTAATCCTCTGCAATTTTGTGATAGAAGGTCTATCAGCGTATGCTGTTTCGGCTGCTTTTAGGCGAGCTTCGAGCAGACGCTGTTGCTCTCCCTTCATTTTCCTCTGGGTCGCTGAATAGGAAATGATCAAACCTCGTGCATAAGCTTTGATGGTCTCCCACATCATTGACGGATTGCTAGCCGTACCAGTATTAATTTCTAAAAAAGTTTTAAGTTCTTGGGAGAAGTACTTTAAAAATTTGCTATCTTTTATCAGGAAGGGGTCCATACGCCAATGCCGAGCAGATGTTCCATTGTTCTTTACCTTAGTTTCCATGTATACAGCGGCATGGTCAGAGATTGCTATCGTACCTATTTTACAGGTTGCTATAGAGTTTAGAAAAATCGATGGGGCAAAAAACATATCAATTCTTGTGTGACATTTATGTGGATTAGAGTAGAAAGAAAAATCTCTACCCTGTGGATGGAGACATCTCCATACATCTACCAATCCTAATTCTTTATTCAGGTCCGCCAGTTGTCTAGATCTGGGAGATACTCCAGCGGCACTCTTGGGAATCCTGTCTATTTCCGGATCCATAATACAATTAAAGTCTCCCCCTATAATTGTATGACGGGCACCAAAGGCCATCAGTTTTGAAAAAGCTTCCGTTATGAATTTAAAGGAGTGTGCCGGGGGGCAGTATACATTTAAGATCCCATATTCCTCTCCATTTATGAGGGCTTTAATCAAAATATATCGTCCAGATTCGTCTTTTATCTGATTTAGAATTTTCAAAGGGAAGTTCTTCCGGACAAGGATAACGACTCCCCTGCTTTTTGAATTAAAAGAGGAAAAAAAGGCCTGATCAAATCCGCCCTGTCGTAATTTTAAGTGTTCTTTATCCGACAGGTGTGTCTCCTGTAGGAGAGCTATATCAACTCTCTCCTTCTTAAGATTTGATAATATTTTCTTCCTTTTAACTGGCGAATTACTCCCCCTGACATTCCAGGTGCACCACTTAACCGACTGTTCAGCCATAATCATCTGGACAGATCCGAGACCCCTCGGGAGGGGAAACCCTATCTAGAACATCCCGAGCATGGAGCATACAAGATTTACAAAAGTAAAGATTCTCTGATACACTCAAAACAATATAACAAAAAACTCTTTCTAAATATAAAAAATATAAAACATTCCGAATTGGAGATTTTCTCCCTTGTTCCCAGGGAGCGTCACTTCCTCTCCTACAGTCCATCTTACCCTCTTCCAACCAGTGCCCCACCCTTGACCCAGGTGTTCCTCAATAAAATGAGGAGAATTCAAATATAATATAAAGCTAGAGTTAACAGTGAACACCCCACCCCCACCCACACCCACATCTAAATATATTTGGGAATATTAATACCATATATAACTATAAGATTACAATCTCAACACGTAATACTTAAATATAATACCACAAAATAACAGGGGAAAGAAAAACAACCCCGCTCCTAAAAACAGAAGTAAAATCGAATAAGGTAACCACCTCCCCCCATCAACATTAACCAAACGCCCCAACATATATATATACATACACACATAGGGGGAAAGATAAGAAAAGATGAAGGGATGTAAACCAAAATAATGGGAAAGGCAGACCAGCGTCCACAATCTCTTACAGCTTATTTAAGAGAGTCCAAGAATTCCTTAGCCTTCTCCGGTGATCCGAAGTTATATATGGATCCTTCGTGGCTAAGGCGTAGCGTCGCTGGATATCGTAAGGAGTACTGGATATTTAAGTCCCTTAAACGCTTCTTCGCCTCATCAAATGCCTTCCTCTTTCGGACCAAAGCTGGGGAGAAGTCCTGGAACAGCATGATCCTGGATCCTTTGTGGGTCATAGCTTGGGGATCTTTTCCCAGATTTCTTGAGGCTTCCAGGAGCATCTGCCTCTCCCTATAGCTCTGCAGCTGGAACAGGACCGGGCGTGGGCGCTGGGTTGAGCCGGGCCCACGTACTGTGACCCGGTAGGCCCATTCTACCCTTACCTGGCCTGATCCAGCCTGCAGATTTAAAAGTTGTGGCAGCCAATGCTCTAAGAATGCTGTCAGCTGGCCTCCCTCTTCCTGCTCGGGAAGGCCCAACAACCGAATATTTTTTCTACGACATCGATTTTCGAGGTCATCAATGTGGTTTTCTAGGTTCTGGACTCGATTCTCGAGAAAACGGATGTGGTCGGCTGTTGATTTTATCCCAGTCTCTGAGGCTGCGGCCTTCGACTCCACCTCTCTGACTCGGCACTCCAATTCCTGAATGTCTCTGCCCTGCTTCTGCAGCTCGGCTGATAGTGCTTCTCTGCTCTGCCGAGACTCATCGATAAAAGCATCAATCTTCGCCTCCCACCTGGCAAACATCTCCTCAAAGCTCATCTTCATTGGTAAATCTCCTGAAGTAGCTGAAGACACCTTTGTTGCAGCTGAAGAGGGAGAGGGTGGGGGAGGGGTCCCTGCTTTCTTAGAGCCGCCTGTTCCCTTCCCTTTACTCATTTTCCAGCTAGTATTAGACGATTTAAATGTACTAATAGGTAACTATTTAAGGTTAACAATTATTATAAATGGTTTAGTGAGTGTGGTGGGGGTGGATAGCCCACTTTTCCCAAGTTTTGGGTAGAGCACTGTGGACTCAGTCTTGCTGGGTCGCCGCCATCTTGGATCCCCATTTTCCTCCTCTTCAGTGAATTTTATGCCAGTTCAACCATCCAACCCAAACTTTGGATCCGCTACGTGGATGCCACATTTGTCATCATTAAATGAAACAAATTAGAGGAAACCTTCAAAACCATTAATAATACCATTACTGGCATAGGATTCACTAAAAAGGAGGAAAACAACAACAAACTGCCACTCCTAGATGTCACAGTAGAATTTACCTCAGCAAGCAAACCTACATCCAAGATCCAAATAGAAGAACTGAAAGCTGCCTGGTTTTGAGATAAGAAGTTTGTTTTGTAAATCTTAATTGTGAATTTTATCAGACTAGTATTGTGGAAGGGGAAGGTAGACGATAGGTTAGAAAGTGCAGTTGGAAATAGTTATTAGTTAATTATTCTGTTATATTTTAGGAAATAAAATTGTTAATTTTTACTTAGAGTCATAGAGATGTACAGCTCAGAAACAGACTCTTCAGTCCAACTCATCCATGCTGACCAGATATCCCAACCCCATCTAGTCCCACCTGCCAGCACCCGGCCCATATCCCTCCAAACCCTTCCCATTCATATACCATCCGGATGCCTTTTAAATTTTGCAATTGTACTTGCCTCCACCAGTTCTACTGGCAGCTCATTCCATACACATACCACCCTCTGTATGAAAAAAGTCTTGGCCCCTTGAACTTTCACAAATTGCTGCATGGGGTAAATCTTTTCTGTGTTGCTGGTTTTAACTTAAGCAGGGAAGATTACCCTGGGTTGTAACAGGTAGGTGTGTGGAATGCACTGCCAGTAGTGGTAGTAGAGTCAGATACTTGAGGGATATTAAAGTGACTCTTGAATAGGCACATGGAAGATAATACAATGTAAGGTATGTAGTTAGTTTGATCTTAGAATAGGCTAAAAGGTAGGCACAATGGTGAGGGCCAAAGGGCCTATACAGTGCTGCGTTGTTCTATGTTCTAAAACTTTGTTTAAAGAGACAATAGAAGTAAGTTCAACAAAAACTTTTTAAAATACTTTGGAGAAATGTTTGAAAAGTGCAGAGCTATGAAGAAACAACAGAGGAGTGGAACTAATCAGATCAATGTGTGAAAGTGCTGACAGGTACATGATGGATCAAACTCTTTAGCATCATGTTATGTGTATTTGATTTATTGAGTCATTGATTTGAGTTGCAGGCATTTCAGACAATAAGCACTTGATCTGAAAGGGCCCGCGGTCCCCACCATCTTCTGCTAAAAGCTGGAGGGAGTCTCCACACAGCAAAGTAACGGTTGCTCATAGCCATTTAATCTTATTAATAGAATGTAAACAGGACATTTCGGCCTCATTTACAGCAGCACCAGCACAGAGCTACTAGCTAATCAGATGTCAGCAGTTCTCCAATGCCCAAAAGCATCATTGGGAGCTATTTCTATTTTAAATTAACCGTGTTGTGACCAAAGAAGGGGTCAGGTCTATGAATAAGGTTCTGCATCTGTGACTTGGAGATGCATTAAGTATTGTATTGAAACCTGGGAAATGTTTGTTGTGAGTGGAGAAAGGAGAGAGGGATAAAGAGAGATATATGTCAGACCCTGTTAGGTAGGGATGGGAGGCCAGAGAATGAGAAGCCATAGGGGTCATGAAGGGCTCCAATGTAATTGAAGTTCTCCAAAGTCAACCTGTCAGGCTGGGTATGAAATGTCGGTCGCTCTCTCGCTCTCTCCAATGGCTAAATTCTAAAGATTTTGATATGAGGCTCTTGTGTAGATGTTGATTGCCCACTTAAGAGTTTCAACTGGCCCACTGGCAGGTGGGCTGCCTGGCTCTACCATGTCCCCTGGTAAAATTACAACAGGGAGAGAGCCATGACTAGCCTGCTCATTAGATTTTGTTTCCCTGCCTCCCCACACTTTCAAACTCACTGGAGGGGGAACCACAATTTCCAGCCTGAGGGTAGGACACAGCACTTATGAAATAATGACCATGTGTTTGTGCCATGAAGACATCATAACTGTTTATTTCCTGTGGACATTTTGAGCTTTAATTATGACAAGGTTTTGAAAAGATGAAGACCAAAAAACTGACTGAAAATATAAGTTCTGCGCAATGTGATTCAGTGACTCTGGAATTATCCTTGTCCTTGGGAGACTGCCTCGAATTTCACGCCATAGGATGTCAAAGCAGTTTCAAAGAAACAGAGTATAAATAGTAAATGCACTGCAAACTGAGGTAACTTCCTGTAAGTTACCTCCTGTGAATGGGTTTTCCCCTTTTTAAGAATACTCAAGGACAAGAATTTGAATCCAATTTCAAAGCTGGTAGCAGCTGAGAAAATGTCTAATTATCACTGTGTTGTTGGTTTAAAAAGAGAAAATTTATCCCTCTTCGCCGGAAGCCAGAAAAGAATTAAAACCCCATTAAGACGAAACAGGATAAAGGCCTTTCGACTGACCTGTAAAGCCAAGTCAGCAACTGAGATCACTGCTACTGGTTTTACCCAACGTAACATACACAGCGTCCCATTGTCTATACTTCACAGAACCCAGATGCTGATATGTGAGTTTTTAAAAAAACTTTTATCTTTTTAAGCTGCCCTCTTATTTTTAATCTTTCTTTTACATATGTTGCATTATTATTTATTTCTGTCATGATTTGGAAGTGTTTAGTAACTAATATAATCTTTCTTTCATTCAAGAAAGCTAGTTCATTTGGTTAAAAATCACGAACACCAGGTTATAGTCCAACAAGCTTATTTGGAAGCACTAGCTTTTGAGGTGCTGCCTCTTTATCAGGACAAACACCTGATGAAGAGACAGTGTCTCAAAAGCTAGTGTTTCCAAATAAAGCTGTTGGACTATAATCTGGTGTTGTGATTTTTAACTTTGTACACCTAGTCCAACACTGGCGGCTTCAGATCATAGTTAATTTGGCATCCTTTTGGTCTGGGAGAAAGACATCCACAAGGGAATAGTTCTTTTTTAAATTAACTTTGTTGTTACCGACCGAATGGTCAGGTCTATAAAGAAGGGAAGCTAGTTCATGTCTCCTTACCTAGGAGGTTGACAATTTAGAGTATCCCACCTGGAACCCTACTAGCTTGGGGAACTTCATTTGGAGCCAGACGTAGTTGTAAGTACTGGTAGATACAAGCTACCAACTTATCTACTAACTTTATCATTTTCCCTGACACTGTCAAAGGTTAAATTGAACTGTTTGCAACCTGGGTATCACATTAGACCCAGAAATGAACTTGTGATCACATGCCCATGCCATAGCCAAGACCACTTTTGTAACACCCCCAACTCTGCCCTTCCTCAACTCCCCTATTGCTGAAACTCTCATCTAAGCCTTCATTACCTTCATTAGGGTGGTACGATGGCACAGTGGTTAGCACTGCTGCCTCACAGCGCCAGGGTCCCACGTTTGATTCCAGCCTCGGGCGAACTGTCTGTGTGGAGTTTGCACATTCTTCTCGTGTCTGCGTGGGTTTCCTTCCACAGTCTAAATGCGTGCAGGTCAGATGAATTGGCCATGTCAAATTACCTATTGTGTTAGGTGCATTACTCAGAGGGAAATGGGTGTGGGTGGGTTACTCTTCGGAGGGTCAGTGTGGACTGGTTAGGCCGAAGGGCCTGTTTCCACACTGTAGGAAATCTAATCTAATTACCTATAGATCGACTAGTCCAATATGTTATTTTCCTGATAGCCAGTTAGTGATTGAGGAGACCAGAAAACAATTTTTACTCGGTTTTAGATTTATTCACAAAGTGAAACATTACAAGTCCTAAAGTTTCTAAATCATAACAAAACAGTAGTGTTGATAAGCTCTCTAGTGTTTTGGTTAATCAATAACCAAGTTAACAAATGAACAACCCTTTAAAAAGGTCACTGTTAATTTATTGTAACAAGAATAAAAATTATGAAAGAATTGTTGTGGTGCTCACTGGTCATGGAAAGCTTTAAGCATACTCATGAAAACTATGTATTCTCTGTTCTATGACATCTGGTTGCAGACATAATGCAGTTGAGAACCCTCTCTACAACCTACTGCCTGGATTTATCAATGGCCACCCTGGCCAGGCCAAGAAACAAACTAAGGAAAATGTTTTCTGTTCTGCCTCACCCCTCCTTGCCCAGATAGACAGTTTTAAAGGAGGGATCTCAAGAAAGCAATCAACAATAAACTCTGAAGTTAGGAACTTGGGGGTATGTTGTTGTAAAGACTGTCTTGTAAGCTTTGCTCTTTTTTAAAATCATGAACTGAAATGAGAAATAACTGTTCTAAAACAAGCGTTTTTAAAGATTGATGCATATTTTGAAAAACAAGCAACCTGATACTACTTCTTGCAAGCATTATTTGAATATCTGTTTGTAACTAAGCAGTAATTGAAGTGGTCACGGACAAATTGGAGCTGAGGGGTTCTGGGTAAAGATACGGCTGGGTGGCAAAAACGTGTTGGTCTATGAACTAGTGACCAATTGTTGATGACAAAAAACTTTTGCCTGTGTTTTCAGGTAACTAAACAACTTGGGGATGAGAACAACATACAGAGAAGAAGTTTGATCTCGATCAGCATAGAAGCTGTTCTCTAGTCAAAAGCTATTTTAAACCTGAAGAAAACTACTTCATCTTTCACATAGCAGCTGCTGTTAGCTGAGAGTTTTGCCTGTCAAGTCAGACTTTTTATAAGTGAACCAATCATGCAGTGTCTGTTGTGAATCAATGGAAGCATCCAGAGTAGGGCAACAGAAAGTAGCATTCTTACAAAGTAAAGAATCGTAAGGATCATTTCAGTAACGTACAAATAGAACCACTGAACCACTTCTATTTTTCCTGTCTTTGTCTGTGCGTGAGGGAAATTTAAAAGAGAATTAGAGTTTTAATTTGTTGTGTTATATACCAGTTTATAACTATTTACTTGTGGCTAGAGTCCAGTTACTTGTAATAATTAGTAAGTATTGTTTAGTACAGAAATTTGGTTCACGCTTTCTATCAACCTGGGTCTGAAAATCAGGTATGTTGGGGAATTTTGGTACTTATATTAAAATTTATAACTTTTGTGACAACTCTGGGAATAGTAAGGTTTGATTTCCAGTGTGCTACTCAATAAGAGATGACAGTGTAAAAAAAATTGTCATTAATCCTAGACTTCCCTTCATTTTAGGAGTGCTGGAACCAATTGTAGTATCTTATTAGTAATAAACTTGGCATAATGACATTAACTTGCATATTTATGGCATATTTAACAAATTGAAATGTTCAAAGACATTTCACAGGCATACCATCATCCAAAAAACTGACACTAAAGCAAATATGGTGAGATTAAGAGTGATGAAATGTTTGATTTAATTTTATGGAGGATTGTAAAGCAGAAGGAAAGAGATGGAGAGTCAGAAAAGTGTAGTAAGCAAATTACAAAAAGTGGGATTATTTCAGCTGATTACATGAAGGGGAAGACAGGCAGTGGACTTCTTGAGTATGATTGGATAAGTCAATGTGGAATTGGTTGAGGGTAGTTCCACTCTCCTCCTTCTGGGACAAAAGTATTGAAGGGGAATGCTCTGGTCGGTTGAATCAAAGGGTGCAGACAGACCAGCATGTATGGTGCATCAAAGTCAAAGACCAAGGCATGAAACTTGTGATCTTTCACATCTGCATTACTTGGTATTAATATATTACTTTGTTAACATAGTTAAAATCACACAACGCTAGTTTATAGTCCAATAGGTTTATTTGGAAGCATTAGCTTTTGGAGTGCTGCCCCTTCATCAGGTGGTTGTGGAGGTTAAGATCTTGCTCACAGAATTTATTATCATATTACAGAATGTTATTAACATAGCAAAAAATTAAAGCACCGAGGAAGCCACAACCTTTTTTTGGCTTTCCAAAGAATACAGTAGTTGCTTGGTTTACCACTGATTTAGAAAGCACAGTTTCAGTTCACTTCTTGCAATATATTCATTCCACTGAATTATTGTTTAAAATGCATTTCTATCTTTATCATTGTGTTACATGCAAGGGATTTATTGAAAATCGATTCAGTAATTAAAAATTATTACGGTTCTCATCTTTTTAATTATACATATATTTGAGCTTCTGGCATAATACAAGCATCTCATGCTCCAATTGAAGTATCATATTTATGTTTTATCAATACCATCATTTATTTCATTGAAGGCACCTGTGTCCAAAGATGTGCAGATTAGGTGAATTGGCCATGTTAAATTGCCCCTTGCATTCAGGGATGTGTTGGCTAGGTGCATTAGTCAAGGGTAAATGTAGAGTAATAGGATAGGGGAATGGACCTGGTGGAATACTCTTTGGAGCGTCGGTGTAGACTTATTGGGGCAAATGGCCTGTTTCCACATTGTAGATATCCTGATTTATTCTATGCTATTCTCTTCTTTTTTTAAAAAAAAACTCTAGAAATACTATTTTTGAAGGTGCCAGCTCTTGGATGAGACCCGAAACTAAGCAGATCTAAATCAAACATACATGGCATTACATGACATGCAGTATGTAGCTTTGATAACTAACTAACTCTCATACACTAAAGTGCTAATCTTTATTTTCTGATTTGAGTGATATCTGATGGAAGTTCACAAAAAGCAAGACTTTTTTACATTTTATTCAATATAGAGTCATAGAGATGTACAACATGGAATCAACCCATTCATGCTGACCAGATATCCCAACCCAGTCTAGTCCCATCTGCCAGCACCCAGCCCATATCCCTCCAAACCCTTTCTATTCATATGCCCATCCAAATGCCTCTTAAATATTGCAGTTGTACCAGCTCATTCCATACACATACCACCCTCTGTGTGAAAAAGTTGCCCCTTAGATCTCTTTTATTTCTTTCCCCTCTCACCCTAAACCTATGCCCTCTAGTTCTGGACTCACCGACCCCAGGGAAAAGACTTTGTCTATTCATCCTATCCATGCTCCTCACGATTTTGTAAACCTCTATAAGGTCACCCCTCAACTTCCGACAGTCCAGGGAAAACAGCCCCAGTCTGTTCAGCCTCACCTTATAGCTCAAATCCTTCAACCCTGGCAACATCCTTGTAAATCTTTTCTGAACCCTTTCAAGTTTCACAACATCCTTTTGATAGGAAGGAGACCAGAATTGCACGCAATATTCCAACAGCAGCCTAACCAATGTCCTGTACAGCAACAACATGACCTCTCAGTTCCTGTACTCAATACTCTGACCAATAAAGGAAAGCATACCAAATGCCTTCTTCACTATCCTATCTACTTGCGACTCCACTTTCAAGGAGCTATGAACCTGCACTCCAAGGTCTCTTTGTTCAGGACCTCACCATTAAGTGTATAAGTCCTTGAATACAAATTCCTATGATTGTTTTACAATTATTGTTTAGATTAGAGTGGTGCTGAAAAAGCACAGCAGGTCAGGCAGCATTCGAGGAGCAGAAAAATCAGATCAGGATGCTGCCTGATCTGCTGTGCTTTTCCAGCATCTGCAGTCCACACTTTTTTTGCCTTACAATTATTGTTGTTTCATGTAAGAAATTGTGTTGTAGGGTAACTGCCTCTGTCATATTATAACTTGAATTGTCATCCCACCAGAGAATCCTCACTAATTTAAGCATATATCATGCACCAACATGTTTAAACAAAGGACAAAAAGGATTTTTTTTTACAAAAGTAGCTTTTAAATAAGGTCCATGTTGCATCTGGCTCACTCATGTCATTCTCCCACCCTCACCTGTCTGGCCTTCATGTGACTCCAGACCTACAGCAATGTGCAGCTTCACTTGGTAGTTAGGAAATCAAATGCAATGTTAGCATTCATTTCAGTTTATAAAATAATATATGCTTCTCTTCTTGCTACCAAAATGGATAACTGCACATTTTTCCACATTGTATTCCATCTGCCACTACTTTTCCCACTCTTCCACTTTCTGCAGCCTTCCCACTTTCTCAACATTACCTGGCGCTTAGTGACAATGCCCTCATTTCCTTTTTTTGCTTAATGTTTGCTGATGTATAACATAAGGAGTTGTGGTCCCAACACTGAACTATGTGAAACTCCATTAGTCACTGGCTGCCATCCTGAAAAAGATCCCTTTATCCTAATTTTCTGCTTTTGTTGGGCACCCAATCCTTTATCCATATAATAAAGTGCGTGGTTATGCACTTTCGTAGAGGCATAGACTATTTTCTAAATGGGAAAAAGCTTTGAAAATTTGTAGCACCAAAGCATTTAGGAGACCCAGTTCAGAATTCTCTTAAGGTTAACAGTAGGCAGTTAGGAATGCAAAAACAATGTTAGCATTTGTTTTGGAAGGGCTAGAATGCAAGTTATGGATGACTGAGGCTATATAAGGTTCTGGTCAGACCATATTTGGAATATTTTGAGTGGTTTTAGGCTACATACCTAAGGAAGTGTTGCCATTGGAAGAGGTCCAGATGAGGTTTACAAGAATGATCCTAGCAATGAAGGGCTTGTCATACGAATAGTAGTTAAGGACTCTGGGTTCAGAAGTGTGAGGTGGGGAAATGTCACTGAAATTTACAAATACTGAGAAACCAAGACAGAGTGGATGTGGTGAAGATGTTTCCAGTTGTAAGAAAACTAATTATTATACAGTAATGATTTTGACATGAATGTAGGAGGCATGACCAGTAAGTTTGCAGATGGCATGACATTAAAATTGATGGATATCTGGAACTCACTACCAAAAAGATTTGTCTTGACTGGAAGATGCTGGTGTTGGACTTGGGTGGACAAAGTTTAAAAAAAAACCTGGTATTGTGTGATTTAAAAGGTTTGAGGTGGTGAAAACCCTGAAGTCATTTAAAAGTAGACGAGATTTGGGACACCATAACATGCACTATTACAAGCTATATGCTGTAGAATTGATTGATTCTTCATGACTTGATGTGAATATGTTGGGCTGAAGGGCAATTTTTTTTTCCATGTTCTATGTTGAGTAGCCACAACCAAGCCCATGCGATCAAGCAAATGTAAATGATCACAAAATCATTTTCTTTGACCCTCACTTCCTAATTGTGTCTCCCCATCCCTAGGTGTTGGGTACGTTGGTTTATTTCCTGCTTTCGTGTTTGGGTTTGCTGAACCGCATTAAACGAAAACATAAATTGCTGGAGAATCTCAGCAGGTCTGGCATCATTCGTAGAGAGGCAAACGTAGTTAATTCTTCGGGCCCAGTGACCCAATTCATTCACCCTTGGCATCGCTGGCAAATTATCTGTCCAGCGTGGCATTGCCTCAGAGATGAATGCCTTGAGCACGTGGAGCCTCCAGCCCAGGGGGGCGGGGCCGGGGCCGGAACCGGGACGTGGGGGGGAGTTGCGCGCACATGACGCAATTACGTCAGGCGCGCGTGAGGCTGACGCAAGGAGAGCTTTGGGGGCTGGAGGGGTGACGACAAGCGGCCGACAGAAAGTTGGTGTTCGCGGAGGTGTAAGTGTAAGTTAGCGGGCGCCATTCTTGTGTTTTGGTGGGATCGCGGAGTTATTGACTCGGATGTGACGATCCAAGCGGCTGCCTGACCCGAGCCTCCCAACAAGAGACAGCGAGAGCCCGGTGGCCGCGAGTTTTATAGGGATCGAGCCCCCGGCGAGGACAATAAGCCGAGATGCAGGCGCCCGGTACCGAGAAGAAGTGGTGAGTGAGTGCGGCCGCTTTGGGTCGGGAAGGGGGCGGGCCCTGCTCGGACCCTGTTGTCGTGGAGGAGGCCGATGTCTTGTTGTCGATCGCCCAGAGCCGAGGGAGGGGGTTAGTGTTGGGTTTTGTGGGGAATGGCTGCAGCTCCCGGGACTCTGGCTCCGGGATCCACGTCGCCATTTTGTGGAGCTGGAACTCGGCCTGGACCCTCAGTCCCGGGGAAAGGCTGCTGCCTGCTGGCGGGAGGCTGGCCTCCCTCTCTCCGGGTGACCTTGGGCCGCTTTGTTTCAGGGACCCCCGGCATCAAGCTGATGTGTCGGGATTTGTCTGTTGTTGGGACAGGGCTTCATAAGGACGAGTGGGTGATGAGTACCAAGGAATATCTTTACCTGGAACTGGTCTGGAGCTTCAGGAGGCATTTACGAGAGTCTCTGCTTATTTATTCGGGTTTTAATGTAATTACTATGTGGTTGTTTTTTTATTTTACATTATGTTAATTCGAATACCCTTCCTGGGGGGACAGTGTGCTTCGAAATGTCCGCCACGTTTGATTTAAGGGTCTAAAACTATTTCGTGGTTTTAGTGAAAAGTCGTATTGTGTTGTGGAGTTGTATTTAATTACTTGGTTTAATTGTGACAAGTTATTTGAGCCACACCAGCGATTTATTTTTCTGGACACTTGTAAGCTCTGATGAAAATTTTGTAGGGGCAGAAGAGGTAATGTATTTATACTTTCTCATTCTCTTGCGGTAACGTTGATCCCACTGATGATCCAAATTTCTTTTGAAGATGGTTATTTTTGAGTCATTGTGTTGGACGTCTCGTATTTGGCTTCCTACTTTCAAACTAAGTGAAGGGAAATTGTCCTTGGGTTATATCAGTTTTGGAATTGATCGTTTTACAGGAATTGGGGTTTATATTTTCCACTGAGAATTCTGTAAAGTGTCTTAATTACTGCAGCAAGATGTATTGTCAGTATGTTCTTTTGTCTTTGCATTCAAAAAGTGTTATTAATAGTGGATAAAGCTTCAAACATGTTTTAAAATTACAAACTAAATATGAACAATAATTATATTGTATCTTTTGATCCATAAGGTCTAAATTGATGACTCAGACCGAAAGCTTAGATGTGTTTGATTCAAATCCTTGCACTTCCAAATTGTTATTTTTGAAAAGCATATAGGTGCTCAGTATCTTTAATTAATTATTTAAAAAAGTTTTAAAATTGTATGTGCTGTTTTAACATTTATAGTACCATAACCGTTGATTTTCTTTCACCAAGTATACTGCATTATAAATTTGTCGTACCATTACTAGTCAACTACTTTCTCCAAAAAGGGGTAGCCTGACCATCTTCCCATATTAGTTTGCAGTTGCTGACATTCTGACCAAAAATTTAACTCGACTAACCAAGTAGATATTTCCACAGCCACAAGTAGATATTATGGCAGGTCAAAAGCTGAGAATAGTGTGGGGAGTAACTCATCTCCTGACTCCCTGAAGCCTTTTCACTATTTACGAGGCAGGAGTTGGAAATTATCCCTTCTTTGAATGTTATCATAGCTGTACTTGATTGGCACCCCATCATTGAACATTCACTGCCTTCACCAGCAGGCATTCCATATCAGCATTATGTACCTTGAGGCGATTATGTAAGCATGGAGAAACCGAGGACTGCAGATGCTGGAGATCAGAATCGAAGAGTGTGGTGCTAGAAAAGCACAGCCGGCCAGGCAGCATCCAAGGAACAGGAGAGTCAACAGGATTCCTGATGAAGGGCTTGTGCCTGAAACATTGATTCACCTGTCTCTCTGATGCTGCCGGACCAGCTGTGCTTTTCCAGCACCCCAATCTTTGACCGTTATGCAAGCTTCCCAAATTAGAACTTGTGCTTGGATGGACGAGAACAATCGTTCAACATCACGGAATAAAAAAAATCCCAAACTTTCTACCTAATGCATTGTCCAAAGACCTTCCCTACACAAACTATGGTGTTTTAAGAAGTTGGCTCATCACTTCAGTGTGGCATATATGGATGATGACAATGTGTATTTGTATAGTGTCATTAACATAATAAAATGCCCAATGTAACAGGCATGTTAGAATGCAAAAAAAAATTAATTTTGGTTACATGAGAAATGCTCAAGAAAAACTGATTATGCCAACAAAATAGAGGAGTATCTTTAGGAGCTATTCAGTTCATGGATGTTCAACGGCATATTACTATATATTAGAAACTGATCTGACTGTATTTGAGACTCTAGGTGCTTGACCTGCCAAAGGTTGCAAAGACCAAGGAAATTATGCTTCACCAAACTAGCAACGGACTAGTCTCGAAAATATTATCAGAGAGCAAAGTTCTTGTTCAGTCAATGAAAAGATAGGCCATTGGGTGAAGTTTTGGTAAAATTTCATCCCAGATCATACAACTTACTTCAGAAGTTTGAAGGAATTCTATGAACATATTGCAGCTAAATGTTCATCAAATAAAATCTGGCACCAGAATACACTGCACAAATGTACCACTGAAAGTTGGCCTTTTCTGTTATCCATTTTCTCATTGACTTCAATTAAAATGGTCAGGTTTTCTACTTCGTATGCTTCAGAGAAGATGGTAGTTTATGAAGGTTGATTGAGGTTATATTTGAATTTTTTTTGCATTATCATTCCAATTTCTCCACATGCCTAAAGTTACCTATTTAGTTAAAATGAATGTAATATTTCTATAACATTGGTTTAAGGGTAATTCCCAGGGTATTTACAAGAAAATACTTCTCCATCTGAAATAACCTTATTGAAACACACTCCACTGCTTTTGTGATGTACATCCTTCAAGTGAATCTACATGGTAAGTGTTTCTGGAAGGCATCCATGTATGTTCCTAAGACTTATCACAAAGTATACCAACAGTCTGGGCAGTCATTGGGAACGAAGACTACTGGATGTTTTGTTTGCAATGGTGTGTCCAAACAAATTGACTACAGCTAGGTTTTGGTGACTATGTTCAAATTTCATTTATGTGGTTATTTCTCATCTGGTAACCACGGTTATGTTTTGAAGAAAAGTCTTCGAATATTGACCAGAGGTTAGAACCTTTGCCAGTTGTTGCTTTGGCTGAGTTCAGTTCAGTCAGTACAGGCTTTTTGTCCTGTTTTGTTTCCTTCTATAGTAATGCTGAATATTATCCTGCTTACGGTGCTATCACTTGTTTGCCTTTTGTCTATGACAGCAAACAAAGATTGCTTAATTTTAGAGAGCAGTAGAGTATTGTCTCAGGATAAAGAGTTCATGACTAAGATGAGCAATTTTTAATTGAAAGAGCTGTAAATCTTTGGAGTTTTCTAACCAAGATGGTTGCGAACACTCCATTACTGATATTTTTACTCTCTAAGGTAATCGCCTATATGAGATGGGCTAGGAAAGTGAATTTAAAGCCCAAGATTGACCATGATGGTATTGAATGACAGATTGGGCTTGACCACTGATATCATCTACTTCTATCTTATGTTATTGTGGCAATGCACATTTAAATAGTTTTGGATTAGAAAAGCCACCCTGAAATCGTGAGCACACTATCTCCCTTGTTGCCTGTTCCTCTGTCTGTCCTTGATCAAGGAAATATTTCTGATCATCCATTTCTTGGATTCGCTTTCTTTATGCTATCTACTGGAAGGTGTTTGACACATGCCAGTATTTGAACCTCCAGTTTTTTTCCCCCTCCTTTGTTGAAGATTTGAACTCCTAGTGGCTGTTTGTCTTTTACAAATACCATGTCAACCCTATCTAATTAGTTGGTATGGATAATATAGACCAAAATATGGTAAAACATGCTATGTTTGAACTACAGTGTGGGAGATAAATGGTATATTGCCCTCTGCAAATGTGGCTACAGTAGACCTATCACCCTCTAGCTTAGACTTACTGACTCAGTGAAAGTTCGAGATTTCTCAACATAGAAGAGAGGGGAATCAGTGTTTCAGTTTGCTTTAGATTTTTTTGGGTAAAGAGGTACATGATAATTGGTGATTGGTGACTAAGCAATAATGGGAGACCGCACCAGCTAGAATGCAGTCACTAGCAGCTTAGAGCAGGATGCCATACAAGATAGTGGTTAGAAGGAGCTTGGGTAGCTTTAATATAATTGTAGGGAATTTAACATGGACTCACACAAATCTTCTAAGCAGATTGAAAACCATACTTGGTCTCAGGGTGAGGATACTTTGAACTAGTTTGCAAAGATATTGGAGGGTGAATCCAGTTTTTGGATGCATTGCGATCCTAACATAGGTGAGAGTAAGCAAGCAATCCTGTTTGATTACCAGCAACTAGCAATTGAATTTAAGGGCCCTATCTCAATGTCTCAACATTATGACATCTTTGAAATCAACTGTACCAAATATATCATAACAAGATGCAATAGTGTCTGGAGACTGTACATGTTTAAAGTGGAAGTTAAATATTTGAATGATTAACTAAAAGAACTACACCAAATTCCATGTGTTTAAAAGATTTTACTATTTACATAATTTTACAGTGTTTGCTTTAATTCTTAACACTATAGTTTACTAAGATCTGGATTTATATTCTGCTTCCTTTTTTTGACTCAAAATCAAGTAATCCCCAGCTCCTCATTATTCACTGCATTGTTCCTCAATGTTCCATTTATCTCCTGGGTACAAGTTAGTTTGAAATCCTTCCAGTAGTATTCGGCACAGCGACCCGCAACTCTTCAAGTTGCACATTACACCTTTTTGTTTAGTGACATTCAAAACAAACATACTTTTTTCTGATAGCAGCTGCAAAGCAAGTGAAGAGCTGTCGACCTTCTCTCTTCATATCGCCAAGTTAAGCAGCTTGCTTTCTGTAAGAGAGCATTCAGATAAAGCCTAGCAAAAAAAATACTACCCACCCATCGTAATCTTATTTCTTTAGCTATGTGGCATATTTTGAGATATTCCAAACAAAGTCAAAATGACTGTCGTAGTCTTACCTGTGAACACCTTTTACAACCATACCAGCAATACACATCTTCCCTTCAAAGCTGTGATTGTCATGGTCTGTTTTAATTGTACTTCTTTCAGGTTGGTTCACCAGCATGTTAATCAGATATTTCCACTTATTGACATTTTAACTTCAGTTTCTAAAATTATAACTCAATACATGAAATATATAATCAGGTACTTGTGACAGCTTTAAAAAGGTAGCTCAGTCCCACCTTCTCAAGGACAATTAGGGATGAACCATGAATACTGGCCTTGTCAGTGATGCCCTTGTCCCATTGGAAGTTAAAATATTTCCTCTAAGGACTTACTGCAGGTGAAATAATTAGTAGACAATGGGAAATAGATGTTTTAAAGTAAGCACAATGCTAGGATTAGTCATTGCCTTTAACTAATGTCTTGAGATTGCATCAGCTCAGAAAAGGTTGTTGGTGGTCGGGGAATTGAGGGGTATGAAGGAGGCTGCAATGGAGAGCTAACTCCTTTTTAAACCTGTCAGCAAAAGAATGCTTAATTAACTGAGATCCGAGAAAACATAAGTTATTGAGGTAATGACTTGCTTACAAATGAATGTGGAAATAAATTTAATTTAAGGCTGTTTAAGTTCAAGAGCTGCTATAAACAATTCATGTTGGCTATCAACATGTATATGACTTGCTGACGAATGGAAAAAGGACACTTTGCTTTCTTGTATCCCAAAAGAGTATTGGGTTTTCTGGGTACTTTCAAAGTAAACTCTTTCTGTATGTTATTAATTTTTTTTTAATGTTTTCCACCTCACGTGTATAGAACAAACCGGATTAATATAATCTCTTCGCAAGCCGTTCTAGAAGTAAGGTTTCTTGCATAATCAAGTCAAATTTGTTGGTGCTGACCAATTTCTGTTTTTATTTGTGGGAAAGAGATTTTTTTGGTATAATTTGGAATTGTCATCTGCAAATTGCTGTTTGTTAATTCCATGAGTTGTGACCTTAAATATCATCATTGTGACTCCAAGCTCAAGTAGTCTGTTTTTATCACCACCAGACTTAGGGGGCGCTCTTTAAATGAGCTTTTATTCTCAAAACATTAAGCATTCTAATGGCTTGTTCTCCACAGGCACCATTATAACTGTAATACCTCTTGTTTGTGTTACCAGATGCTATTCTGATTGCTTTGCCCTGTTTGACAACATATGCTTTGAAGACTAGGCTTAAAAATCGCATCAGAGTAAAGAGAAGTATTTGGAAATTGTTCATTTTGAAGGTGGAACTATTGCTACTGCCTATCTCCCAACTTGGGGAGCACTGGATCTTCTCAAGTTTGGCTATCCAATTCTGAACTTTCTGAATTACAAGACTGTATATCTGCACTAGACTTCACCATTTAAGAAATAACTGATGAGTTTATGACCCTCGTTCTGCTGCTTCCATTCCCTTGTGACATGTGACTGCCTTAGTTGTTCCGCTAGGGTTTTTCTGGTGTAGTCTTGTTCCTGTGAAACATTTGACGGTCATGCTTGAATGTTTTTTTTCCCTGAATTTTGGTGACCTCCATTGCAGGGTAACAAAATAGTGACAGCAATCATGTTGATGCATGTTGAATCTTGTTTCTCACAGGAAACAAGCATCCTTCAATATTCTACACTTAACTTCTAGATTTGACTTAACTGCTGCAGAAATTGCCACGTTTGGACATCAGTGTCTATTGATGTCCAGTGCCTACTCTGACTTTAACTCTGGAGTCCTTCTATTGTCTTTTCTCTTCCATGTTTTCTGCCAGGACACGTAAATTCTATGTAATCCGTCCCCATTATGTGATTTCCACTGCATGCATTTGGCTTCTGCTTTTGGATCTGAGCACATTGATTACCAACTTTTCCCCCCAAGGTAGGGACACTACCAATGCAACACAAGACCCCAACACCCACATTGATTGAATATGTACAAACTATATACCTTTCAGCAAATTCCTTTTTATTTAGGACAGGGATTCGTTTTTAACTGTTTTAAGTCATGGCTTCATGATATAGTTGTGTTGCCTTAGCGGCATTCTGTGCCTTTGTACGGTTAAATATAGACTATACAGTTAATTTTAAGATAACATGTGTTTTGCCAGCATGACTTGCCTGTTACGTGCCAGAAGAATTAGGGAACAGGTAGTTTCGGGAGCACTCATCTTCATTCATAGTAGCACAATTCCAGCAAGGATTGGTTCGCGTGCTTCTTTTTGCGAACGCACCAACGTCCGTGTTGTCCTGCACCCATGCTTATATCTGTGCCATTCTGCACATGCGTTCATGGCAGCTGCCAATAGCACGTTTCTGAGAGGTATTGTACAGAGAGCAGCTTTCATACATTTTTTAAAAATGTACTGTTAAATTTACTTTTGCTTCATTAAATATGATTTCAACCTTCATTCAGGCTGTATTATACTTTGTGTTAGACTTTTCGTGATTTTTGAGCAATTGTAATTGATGCTTTCTGCTGGTTTACCCCAACCCCACTTTTCTCAAAGGCCCCATTATTTCTATTAAGCAAGATGTTGCTGGAATGCAATTACAGGGTTATTTTATTGTTTTGAAAATGTGTTGCTGGTTAAAGCACAACAGGTCAGGCAGCATCCAAGGAACAGGAAATTCGACGTTTCGGGCCAGAGCCCTTCATCAGGAATGAGGAGAGGGTACCAGGCAGGCTAAGATAAAAGGTAGGGAGGAGGGACTTAGGGGAGGGGCAGTGGAGATGTGATAGGTGGAAGGAGGTCAAGGTGAGGGTGATAGGCCGGAGTGGGGTGGGGGCGGAGAGGTCAGGAAGAGGATTGCAGGTTAGGAGGGCGGTGCTGAGTTCAAGGGAATCGTCTGAGACAAGGTGGGGGGAGGGGAAATGAGGAAACTGGAGAAATCTGAGTTCATCCCTTGTGGTTGGAGGGTTCCCAGACGGAAGATGAGGCGCTCTTCCTCCAACCGTCATGTTGTTATGTTCTGGCGATGGAGGAGTCCAAGGACCTATTGTTTTCCATTGTATAGTTTTGAAGCATGTATCAATCTGAAAACTTTAAATGGCAATTAACAGCATTAGTAGTTGTTAATATTTGTTTAATATCGAATTTCTGTTGTTGTGTTCTTATGTCATTCCACAGAGTGCCACTTCTGGAAAAAGCTTTCTGAAGTTATAATGCCCAGAAATTTCAGTCTTAAAGTTTACCCAACAGTAAATCTGCCATTGATACTTAGAAGAGGGAACATGCTCTTAAATTAATTAGAGTGCATAGGTGTTTGAAGATTGCTGAGAGCTTTGTATAGTTGCACTATGGAGGAGTGAGAAGTATTCAATTTTTTTTAAATAGCAAATTTTAGTTTCCTCTTACACCTCTCTCACAGTCCAATTTTATTAAATAGACTTATAAAGTGAGTGTTCACGGGCTCTCGGGCATGGCAACCTACCTTCACTGGGTAACCACCTGTGTAGTCTCTGCCTTCTACTTGCTTTGTAGGACTGTTATCAGGAGTGGAAATATTGCTGAGTGCTCCTGACAATGGGCATAAAAACATGAAGCAAGTTTACTAACTGCACATAATCTGTGCTAAAGATGTTGATTTCAGCCACAACATGACTTTGGTGAAGTAGTTTTGAAAATCACAGTTCTGGTGTATACCTTGAATTCCACCAGCCCCCCCCCCCCCCCAATGGTGGTGCTTGCTGCTTTTCAACATAACTGAGCTGTCATGAGTGACACATTAAGAAGCATTTGTCATTTACTAGCTTTTGATAAAGTATAATGTCACAGAAGCTTATGTAAGCTAGGATCTAACGTGAACCTATTCCACACTTGGGTGCATAAAGAAAAGTACATTTAAATTAAGGTTTTTAGATTTCTTAAAGTTGCAATGACTTTTTAAAATGCTGAAAGCTTATTTAACAATCAAATTATAAACGTTAGTAATATTTTTCAAGAGGTAGAGGCACATACCAAAGCAACATTTCAGAGATATATCGACAGACACATGAATAGGCTGGGAATAAAGGGATAGGGGCCATGGGCAGTCAGTTGGAGTTAATTTAGAATGGCAGCATGGTGAGCTGAAGGGCCAGTTTATTTGGTGTACTGTTTTGTGTTCTGTACTTTGCCTACTGTTGATCAAGCTGATGTTGGGAGGCTGAATATCATCTCCTTTATAAGTGCAGAGTTATTTTAGATATGTAAATTCCTTGGACATCTCACCCAGTGGCCACAGAGCACTGTTATTGAGGCTCTTAATTCTCTCTTGCTTTGTATTTTCTATTGTCCTTTTATGCTACTTGTTCTATCGTTTGTAATGTTTCTTGCACCAGATTCGGTTGCGGAAACTGCTGAAGATAAACATTGTGACACTTTTTGTTGGGTTTTCTAATGGCCTATCTTTAGTTTGTAGCCTGATTTAAGAGCATTATACTTGGTATAGAGCTCCTTAAATTTTTGAGAAATTATTATTTGAATGAGATGTTTGAGAGTTATAATTTGAAGTAAGTCTGTGTCTTTGCAAAAGAAACATCGGTGGTGGGAAGCTTTTGTCAACTGTTGCTTATCTATATGCTTGCTTTGCACTGAATGGAGTATGCAGAAAATATTAAAGCAGAATGGTATTTAGATCTATGTTTGTACAGGGATTGGTACTCAATATTTAATCAGTAAGTGCTTCTAGATTTTTTAACATCAGTGCAAATATTACGAAGTTTTAATAACTTGCAAGTGAAGCATTCATATGTTTTTGTGGTTTGGGTTCCACCATACCAGTGACAATAAGGACAATAAATGCAGAATGGCTGTAGAAGCTTGGAAGACGCCAGCAGCAGAGCTACTTGATGGCACCGTGTTTCATGGATATGGATTTCCATTTTTCTGGAAACTTATGCTTTTTTTTATTAACCAATGCAGTACAGGTGTTACTGGCTGGCCAGCATTTATTGTCTGTCCCTAGTTGTCCTTAAGTAGTGATGAGTGCCTTCTTGAACCACAATGTCCTTGGAATATCAGTGCTGCTACCTTTTTACTGTTGGCCCTGAACTTGTTGTTGTAATGTGAAGGTAACTGTAATTTTTTTAAACATAAATGTTTCCCGGTAGTAGCCATTGGCACAAATCAGTGAGCATTGTTGATTGATACTTTAGTAAACTTTGGATTATTCTGTATTTTAATCTGATTTAGTTTTCCTATTGTTTCAATTTACTAATTTCATGTTTGAAGAAAAGTTAGTTCACAAAATAATTGAGATCAAATTTGACAGGTATAGTAAGTGATTTGAGTTTTAAGATTGATATTTCTGCTATTCATTTCTGGTAATTGAAAGAAAGTAGAAAGTATGTTTTGCAATTGGTACTTGGAAATTGTTCTTGAGATTGTGATGGACATTTGAAAATGGACACATTCTAACATCCTTTTTTTGTGTTTTTTAAAAGATAAAATAACTGAATTTGAGAGAAGCATTCGTGTTGACACTCCCTGTATAACTGGAGTAAAGCTCTTGTTTAAACAGATTGAAGGTTATTTTGTTAGCAGTTATTTTGTTAGCAGTTATTTACTGAAGGTTCCTTGAAATGGAAGTTTTGACAAGACATTACATGAGTATTTTATTATTTTACAGATAAGACAATAAGCAGAATGTCCCAATAAATCAGTGTGGTATATCAACCATAGGTATCATTATAATCATTACCCTAATTGTTTGAATTCATTATTAACATGATGACTTCAGTAGTTTATTACATAGGTTTTTTGGGAGGGAGAGAAATCCTTGATTTTATTTAATTCACATTCCTTTCAACACAACAGAATTTGGTTTGCAAATATCCTTCTCTCTAAATCCTCCCTTGCAGAAAACTTCCATCTGAGAGTGGTTCTCAAAGACTTGGCATTCTACACATCAAGATGGCTGTACAGTCAGTTTTATACAGTTTTAACTTGTAAAAGTGACTTCCAGACTGAGTCATCCTAACCACAATGAGGATTGAGTAATCCAGGGTTTTAAGCCAGACGCATCTCTTGTCTTTTAGCTAAGGTAATCCATAAATGTTGTTGACTCCCACTTTGATGCCTGAGGTAGAAACCATTGTTTTACATCTTTTAGAATGGTCCATTGTATTGCTGAAGACCACATATATTCTAAAAGTCTTTTTGAGACCTGAGTCAGCAATAGGACTATTCACTAGGCTTTAAAACAGTCCGTTGTAACTGAGATGGTCTATGCGCCCTCCACCCTGAAGAGATTTTCTTATGCTTGCTTTTCAATGTACACATTTTTAAAACACTTAATTTTAAAATTGTGTTTCTTAAGAGAGAACTGCAATATCAGATAACACATGTTGGCAAAAAGTTAATGGTTGTGATTTACATAAGATGAAGTGTTTACCTTGTCATCTGAGCTGAAGTACCAGAGTGGTATAGGGTATGTGGGATATTGTATAAAATTCTCAAATACTTTCGTTGCCTTAGTTCATCTGTTCTAACCTATTCATGTGTGTATGTGTCAAGTTACTTTAATTTCACAGAACCCCCCAATTTGTACACACATCATTGTTTACAATGTCTGAGTTATAACGCTGAGCATTAGCTCAGTCCAAAGCTCTATGTACAACATTTTCTAAAAATTATGGTGATTTGCTTTTTGTTTGAGTTTATGTCTTTGAAACGCAGCTTCTCTTAAAATGTGAAAACTATGGATGCTGTTGATTGGAACAGAAACAGAAATTGCTGGAAAAGCTCAGGTGGTCTGGCCACGTTTGTGAGGAGAAATCAGTTAAGCCTCTGAAGGATCACTCGACCCAAAACATTAAGTCTGATTTCTCCCCAAAGATGCTGCCAGACCCACTGAGTTTTTCCAGCAATTTCATCTTCGTTTCTTTTAAAACTCATTCAGTCTGGTGACTACCCAGATTTCAGCAGGTCAGGGTGACCTTCTCCCACCTGTCACTGTCTGGCATTCACATGCTGAATGTCATTGGTTTTTTGGTCTCTAATATAATTATAATCATTGAAGAATCTATTCAGGTAGTCTGAGCAAATTTGCTTCAAAATCCAACAATGTAGATTTATTTAGTGTCTTGCTTTGTAGAAAAAGAATCATGTGAGTCATTGAGGCCGAAAGTAAAATGATTTTCTCTGAAAGGGCAAGGTATTGGGAAGGTGACCAATACGTTAGTCAAAGAGGTGAGTCCAAGGACAAAATGAGCGGTGCATCAGTATTCGGGAGGACATTTCAGAGTTTAGGCTTGCTGATCTGATATCATCAAGGGATTAGATTGGGAGGACAATCTGTCTTAATCTGTGACAGTATTGCCCGTGTTAGTCATTGGGAAAGTATTTTGTGATACATTTAAGGGCACTCCTGAAGCACACAAGATTTGTAAAAGCTGTCAAACATGCACAGCAATTTATTACATCCTGTCTAAGATCAAAAACTACCATATTGATGCAGAACCCCTTCCTGGCTCAAAGCTCAAGTGAATGTAGCAGAAACTTTGCATAGCAGGCTCCACAAGCGCCATTATGATGGAAGGTTGAAGTATGTATCAAGCTACCTTGAAGTTGAGACTGCAGCATTTTGCCATTGTGATTTCCTGTGTGTAACTATCTGGCATTCAGTAAAATGTCAGCTTGAGTTATGCACTCAAGTTCTCAAATCCACAGCTTCTCATGCTACAGCAATTGTGTTCTGCACAAACCTTGGTATTACCCTAAGCTAATAAATCCTAAAGCAGCTTTCCTTTTAGTATATTTTATTTTGGTTGCTACAAACTAAGTCTCAGTAAGATCAATATGCTGTGTATCATTAAGCAGCCTTTCATGATCAGCATTGATTCACAATTTCATGCCATTTTGACTTGTCATTTGGAAGGGCTGCAGACTGTGTTGACGCTAGCTTACGTGTCGTCCTGTTTTGCCTATCCCCGTATCAGTCGATGCAACCTCTGAGACACAATATGGTATTACCTCCTTCATCTTTATTCCAGACTCTGAAGGGAGAGAGAATGATTGTCCGTATGCACAGAGACATGAGTTCTCGGTCTTCTCTGGAACAGCAGTTTCTTAAGGAATTATATAGTCGCTTACAAGGCGGAGGATCCAGATAAGGCAACATGCATATATCGATTGGGTGACCATTACAATCAGCGAGTGTCAATAGTAAAGATTAAGTCATCTGCTGTTACACAGTGAATAACTGGCTTCACATAATGAAGGCTTTTCACCTTGTTAACTGGCTTTACATACTGAATGCTTCCTCATCTTGTTAAATGGCTGGTCATAATGAATGCTTTTTCACCTGGTTAACCCATTACCCTTGCCTCCAGCATCCCATTGTTAAGAATAAGTGAAATATTGGCCTCTCTGAGATGGTGCCAGACGATCATGGCTGTATTGGTCATTAAACACATTGAGCAATGGGCTTAATAGTATGCTTATAAATTCCTTATATAATTCGCTGGGAAGTTTATCAGGCATCTTTCCACTCTGAAGCTGCTTCACAGCTTCTGCACCTCTTGATCTGATAAGGGGGCATTGAGAAAGAGGGGGTCATGCCCAGGAGCTCCAGATCTTTTTAAAAAAGATTTCATTTTGGCCCTCCCCTCCCCTCAACCCTCAGGTTGGTTTACTTAGAGTAAAATCTCTGGAATGCCACGTTAATCGTTTTGGAGTCACATGTTAGGTTCTCAGATCCTTCCATAATGGCTAAAATGGCTTGTGGGGCACTTCTTTTCCAGGCGAGATATACTAAGTATTTGCCTGGTCTGTCACCATGCTCATGTAACCTTTGCTTTGCAAAGGTAAGCTCCTTCTTTGCCATCTGCATGAGCACAGAGTTCAATGCAGACCGCAACACCATAATCCTCTGTAGTTTGACCAATCAGGGCCTGTCAAAGTAAGCCTTCAACCATGCCTCGAGGACACTTTGCTGCTTGTCATTCTACCGCTTTCCACTGGCAAAGTAGGAAATAACTAACCCCCTACATGGGCTTTGGCGGTTTCCCAAAGGATGGATGGACGACTAACCGAGCCTAAGTTGATGACTAAGAACGCTGGAAATTCCTTAGAGAAATACTCTGCAAGCTTATTATCCTTGAGGATAAAGGGATCCATTCGCCAGTACCTTGAATCCAATGTAGCGTCCTTAATCTTAACCAACAGGTACACTGGAGTGTGATCAGAGATGTAATATTACCAATTGTACAAGGTACCACCAGGTCCAGAGTTGCCATAGGGGTCAGAAATATCAATCCTGGTGTGACATCTGTGTGGATTGGAAAAAAAATAAAATCCCTGCTTGTAGGGTGGAGACTCCTCCAGATGTCCACCAACTCTAACTCCGCACAGAGATCCACTAGTTGTTTAGTTTGTACAGAGAGTATTAAAGGGCCTTTAGGCAACCTGTCTACTGTGTGATCCATGAAGCAGTTGAAATCTCCCCCTATAATGATATGCCGGAGCTCAAAACTGATCAGTTTAGAAAACGCATCTACCAAAAATTTGAGGGGATGAGTGGAGGGCAATAAACGTTTTAAAACACCATATTCTTCCTGTGTATGTCTTTAACACAATTTAGTAACGTAAATGGGAGATTCCTCCTAACCAATATAGCCGCTCCCTTACTTCTGGTATTAAATGATGAAAAGTAAACCCGATCAAAACCATTCTGCTGTAGTTTCAAATGCTCCCTATCATCCAAATGTGTCTCCTGTAACAAAGCAATATCCACCTTCTTAATTGCTGAGTGACTTCCCTTGATATTCCAGGTATACCATTTAATCAAGTCATTAGGCATAACTTTCTGCAGTAACATTTAAATTCCAGAGAGGAGGAACTCGAACCATAAATCGCTGAGCCTTTGTATCATGTGATCCATCGAACGTTAAAAACTACATAAACTAAAACCATTACATTTAACAAACCTACAAAACCATCAAAGATTTAAAAACAACAAAAACCAAAAAAAAATCATATAAAGCACCAATGGTGCTGAATAGGGGAATTCACCCCTGCCCAAAAGGGACAACTACCCATCC
Source organism: Hemiscyllium ocellatum (assembly GCF_020745735.1). Taxonomy (NCBI): domain Eukaryota; kingdom Metazoa; phylum Chordata; class Chondrichthyes; order Orectolobiformes; family Hemiscylliidae; genus Hemiscyllium; species Hemiscyllium ocellatum. The sequence continues at coordinate 88,335,684 of NC_083408.1, forward strand.
CAAACTGCCCAGAAGCAGGCATCTATCTATCTCAACCATTTTCTCTCCTCGCTAGAGCCACACCGCAAACACGAGCAGAAAGGAAAGTAAATACACCTTAGAAGAGCAATATGAATAAAGAAAAAAAGTCTATTTTAAAGAGAAAAAGGGATAAATGTCTCACCCATTCTTTGGTATAACTTAACTTAGAAATTGAAAGTACACATCTCAACCGCCATTGAACATAATTTAAGCCAAATTACTATCAATATGCAAAAAAAAGGAAAAGAGAGCTCCAACCGGACTTCCTCTGCTGTTTTTTTTTAAAAACCAACAAAGGCATACCCACACAACACTACTGTTTGTAAATACTATTGTTCAGATTAGGTTAATTTGTCCACAGAGTCTCTTGCCTTCTCTGACATGTCAAAGAGATGTACGCATACATCTAACATGACTTGAAGCACAGCTGGATACCTCAGAGTATTGAATCCCAAGCTCCCTTGGTCTTCTCTTGACACCATCATAAGATTTTCTTTATCGGATCACCACCACTGAGAAGTGCTGGAAGAACATGATCTTAGAGTCCTCATAAGCCTTTGGATCCTTCCCCTGGATTCTGAAAGCTTCCACAATTCTCTCCTTATCTTTATCTTTATCTTTGTCTTTATAGTGATGAAACCGCACTAGGAGAGGACGAGGACATTGACCCAAACCTGATCTCAGTACCATGAGCCGGTGTGCCCTCTCAATCTTCAAGCCTCTCATGCCAGCCTCCAAGTTAGAGAATTTCAGCCGCCAGTCCTCAATAAATTCTGCATACTGCTCACCTTCCTTGCCCACAGGCAGACTGATCCGAATATTTTTTCGCCTGCCCCAGTTCTCAAGATCATCCACTTGGTTGCGTAAAATTACGGACCTGCGTTTCCAGGGCTTGGATCCTATCCTTGGAGGAACTGGCATTAGCTTCCACTACTGATTCTGTGCTCAACCTCATCCATCCTCTTTTCCAGATCTCCCAGCTGCTGTTCACGCTTCTGCAGCATGATAAAGATCGGGGCCAGCTTCTCCTCTAACTGCTCACCCACCATCTCGTGAGATTGCGCAAGCTCGTTCACCAGGGCCTGATCAGTAATAGAGTCCGAGGATATTGCAACCTCAGACGCTCCTCTTCCCTCATTCAGCATCTCTGGACGGCATGAACTGCAGTTAGGTTAACCTTTTACATTTACCTGGAACTCCATGACCTTTCTAGAGTCCCAAGATATTGCGATGGGCGGATTAAAAGTTTGTCCCGCTTGTGCTGCAGGGTGGAGCTCTGCAACGTGATCCTCTTAGATCCCCACCATCCTGGATTCCCTCCTACCTTATTGTTAACTGCAAATTCTTACCTGATCTGAGACGTCTTGTTTCACAAAATTCAGAACTTAACTCTCTTTCCCTACCTGCTCATACCGTATACACATTCCCGCATGGCCAGGCTATCAGGGACTGGTTTCCCCAGATATTTTCCCCTTCTGTTTGCTGGGTTGTTCCAGGTGACTTATGTGGACAGATTAATGTATGCGTTTGAGACTGTGTCTTTGAATTATAGGTCCTATTTGAAGTACTTTTCACCTCACTTGTGTTTCCTCATTTAGTGTCAAAGCCCTCCTTACTACACTGAGGTTTCAAACTGCTTCAAGAAGACCACTATCATCCCAATGCCAAACAGAAATTGGGCAACATGACTTAATGACTGCCACACAGTTATTCTGACATCCATCATTATGAAGTGCTTCGTGAGGTTAGTAATGACACAAACAATTCCAGACTGCCTTGATCCACCACAATTCACCTACTACCAAAGGTGCACAGCAGACGCCGTTTCCCTGTTCCTAAACTCAACCCTGGAACATCTGGATAACAAGAACACCTACATCAGACTCCTATTTATTAATTTTAGTTCTGACATCAACAACCAAATGGACTCCATACTCTGAGACCCAGGACCCTACTCCCTCTTTTGCAGCTGGATCCTCAACTTCCTGACCTGCAGACCTGAGTAAGGATAGGCGACAACATCCTCTGCACAGTAATCCTCAACACTGGCCCACAAGACACGTACTTAGCCCCTTAATATACTCTCAACTATGGCCCAAATTCAACTGTAACTGTATTTACAAATTTGCTGATGACACCACTATACAGTGGATCGGATCTCAATCAGCGAAAGACAGACTACAGGAAAGAGAGAGAGCTTGGTGTAAACACAGCAATCTATCTCTGTCACTGTTAGCAAAATGAAGGAGCTGGTCATCGACTTCAGGAAGTAGGATGGAGGACATGCCCCTGTCTGGATAAATGGTGTTGAGATGGTCAAGAGTCCAGGTTCCTGGGAGTAAATATCAGCAACAATCTATCCTGCTGCATCTATCTCAATGTTACAGTCAAGAAAGCACACCAGTGCCACTGCTTCCTCAATGTCCACAATGACTCTAACCAATTTTTATAGATGCACCATAGAAAGCGCCCTATCTGGATGCATCATAGCTTGGTGTAGCAATTACTTTGCAAGAAATTGCAGCGATTTGTGAACACAGCCCAGTCCCATCACAAGAACTAAACTGACTCAATCTGCACTTCCCCTTTTCTTGGGAATGCAGCCAACACAATCAAAGACACCTCCTACCCCTGATATACTCTCTCCCACCCCCTTCAGGCAGAAGATACAAAGTTTGAAAATACATATCGACAGATTTAAAAATAGCTTCTTCCCTGCTATTGTCAGACTTATGAATCAACCTTTCATTATTAGAGTTGATCTTTCTCTGCACCAACTCTGTGGCTGTAACACTTTATCCTGATGTATTTGTGTAAGGTATGATATGTCTGGTTAGCATGCAAAGCAATTGTTTCACTGTATCTTGGTACATGTGACAATAAATCAATCAAATTAAACCCCAGTTCAGTGCAATTATTTGTTTAGGGAATCTTGCATTATAATTTCAGAATGAACGGTTATTGAATTAGATTATTATCTGGTTAAGAGAAATTGCAAGGTGAAGGGAGTTGATGTGTTCTAATGGCAGTTACCAAATTTTAAATGTTGACTTGATTTACCATCCCCAGCATCAAGCCTGAACTTAAAATAAATTTGACCTATTTGATCCCTTAATACAGAGTAATTTTTAGATATCAATGACTTATCATACAGGTCACCTATTAATTTTGTGTCAAGTCATTTACGTAAATATCAGACATTCAAAGGAGAAGTCATCAGATAGGCAAAAGGACTATGAGCAGAGACTGGCACATAATAGAAAGGGAAGTCTCAATCTTGTAGAAGCCTATAAAAAGGTAAAAGAGACCAAAATGCAAATTTGCTTGTGGAGGCAGAGGACTCGCGTCTTAATGAATACTTTGCAAATGTCTCAAGCACGACAGATTGAAGAAGCTGTTCTCTTTTGCAATATTTCAAAGTACATTTGTCAGTACCATTCAGAATTATCATTTGACCAGAGTGGTTTGCATTAGCAAAGGAGTCAAGAACCAGAGATCTCAATGTGAGGTGTTTGACAAAAGACCCAACTGCAACATGGTGTTTTTGTGCAGCAACTGATTAGGAACATCAGATATACTGCCTAAGTGTATGGTAGAAATAGAAGCATTCTCAGCTGTCAAAAAGAAATCCGATAAGCACCTGAAAAGAAGACAACTTGGAGGGAAAAAGCATGGCTGAGAGGCCAGCTGAATCACTATAGCAGGGAGCCTGCACAGACGCAGTGGCCTCCTGCTTTTTAGTCATAGAGATATACAGCATGGAAACAGACCCTTCGGTCCAACCAGTCCATGCCAACCAGATATCCCAACCCAATCTAGTCCCACCTGCCAGTACCTGGCCTATATACCTTCTATGATTCTGTCAGCTTTCTTGAGTTAAAAGATATGATTGTTTGGCTTGATTGTTGTACTATAGAAAGTACTACCTGATCTCTGAAATCAAGAAGATGGTAGTGAACTGTTTCCTGCAATTTTGTAGTCCATCTGAGGTAAGCACATCAATTATTCTGTTGGGGGTTTGTGGAGGCTTAATTTATTAGCCCTAACCTTTCCAAATACCGAGCTTTCTGTCCACTGTTACAGCCTCTAAATATTCATCCATCACTGTTCTGCAAACTAGTCTATAGCCAATGGATCCACACCTCCCACCAACCCCATACATTGTGAATCTTTGTGCTACCGGGCAAACTGTATGGTGAAGGGTTTTTCTTAAAAAAAACAACCATGGTCACCAGGTGATTGGTATCTGCAAAAGGTTGAAATGGGCTGCAATTCTTACGACACAATCGGACTTTCTTATGAAGGTGTGGGTGTACTGTACTTTTAAGAGAGTAAAAGCTAGCAGTGACAGCACCAAGTGTTCTCAACAAGACACAACACAATATAATGTCCTCCAGCTACTGGAGTAGTAAGTTGCCTGGAAACAACAAAACCGATTAGAATTAGGCCAATCAGTTTAAATTATATCCCGAAAAATACCAAATTCCAATCAAGTTTGAGTTGAGTATATTGACTCCCTTAAAAACCAATGACACAATCTGATGCTTTGTGGTATAAGATGGAAAAATTGAACAGTTGGGAGGAGAACTGTCACAGGACCAACAACTGTAGACCGCTAGTCAGAACTGAGAGGCACCTGTCTAGAGAAGGAGTTCGCACAGAGAAAAATCTCAACACTGAACTGGAGAGCCAATCTACTGATGAAGAGAAAGAGAAGATTTGACCGCTGACTGGTTTTAAAATTTGAATTTTCCTGTAAATCATTGAGTTTTATCGGACTAGTATTATAGAAGGGAAGGTAACAGGTTAAAGTAAAGCGTTGTAGAAAGTTGAGAGTTAATTATTCTCTGTTATACTTAAAGTTGTTAATTTTAACTTTACATAGTTCTTGGCCACTCAAATGCAGCACAGGATGAATCTTTTCTGTGTTGCTGGTTTTATATTAAGCAGGAGGGTTTACACTGTCATAACATGGATAGTGCTAACAGAAAAATGTATTTGAGTTCCGATTAATCAACATAACCTGTGCATCCTTGCCTTACCATAGAAAAATACAGCACTACAGACAGCAATTGACTTGACAAATGACTGGTGAAATACAAGGAAGAGATGAAAGTAGGACGATAGACATCTATACTGGAAGTATAAATTTGAAAATGAATAGACAGATAATGAAATGAGCAAAGGATTGTGTAAGAATAATGTTGTGTCAAATTGGAGACATTTTGAGAATTGGAGAAACACTTTTCACTACCCCTCAAATATATATTGAGCTGTTGTGAGGCATAAATGTTATCTGCCACCCAAGTGTCAGTAACTATCTCTCCAAATTGGCCTAATTCTAATTTGTCAAAGCTCAAATTCAGCTTTGACATTACCAAAGCTGAATTCCCCACTCAACATCCTGCAGATTACCACTGACCAGAAACTGAACTGGCTCAGCCATATGAAACGGTTGCTACAATGGTGGATCAGAGCAACATCCCCTGTCCCCACCCTCCCGTGTCTCTTCTTCAACTACAAAAAAAAAATGCAGTTTTGGGAAGGGCTGGCAAAATAGCCTTTTGAAAGATGATAATTGCAGCTTGTGGATTGCCATGGTGTGTCAGTGCAGGAGAGTGAATGTTTCAGGTGGTTGAACTGGTGCCAAAGAAACCACATGCTTTGTCCTGGGTGGTAGCAAAGTTTAAGAGTGCTGTTAACTCCCATGAAAGACAATGTTTCACAAAAATGCACTGGTATGTTTCGATGAAATTTGGTAGAGAGAGTTCCTCCTTGGCCAGTAAACTTTTTTTTTGTTTGTTGAATGTGAGCAACCCTTGCTAGGCCTGTTTTTATTGCCTATGCCCAATTGTCCTGGAATGGAGTGGCTTGCTACTTGACTCAACTTACCTCTGAAATAATCACATTGATGCAGATCTGGGGTCACATAAGCTGGATGGATATCCTTCCCTAAAAGAAATTTGCGTTTTTACAACAATCAACAGTGGTTCTATGTTCACCATTTAAGACAGGTATTTTTAATTCTAGGTTTTATTGAGCTGAAATTTCACCATCAGCCGTAGTAATATTTGAACACGAATCTCCAGATCATTAAATTTGAGTTTTCTATTTGGATTACCATTCCAGTGACATTAGCACTTTGCCACCAACTCCATAGATTAGTTTTTGGCAAAAATGCAGATTCAGTTCTGAGATTTTTGTTTAAAAGGTTCTGTAAACTTGTGGACATTGGGCAATTTTTAAAGAATAATGTGGATTGATTTAGAAAGTTGTGCGTTGTCAAGCTGTCATGATGTGAGCAGACTTTTCAGGGTAGGTTTTGGACACCAGTTAGGGAGCCTGGAACTTGAGACAGTGCAATCTGAAAGTTCTGTTAAATTAGGAAAGTCATCTTCCATCCAAGGTGGTAGAAGTTTGTAATTTTTATGAAAATTCATGTTAGATCACTTGAAATGAGTTGATAATTTTGTTAGCCGAAGATAGATATAGGGCAAAGGCAAGAAATGGAGATGAGCTGCAGATCATCCATGATTTCATTGAATGATGGATCAGACTGACAAAAACGTATTTGTCTAATTCTGTTCTTAAGAATATGTAGCAAATCTAGGTTTTTCTATAGGAGAATTTATTTGATGTTACTTCCTTAAAAAAAGTTACTGGTCCACACGCTAATTAAGCTATGGCTCATTTCTTAAAGTAACTCCGTTTTGAGACCAGGAAAGCTTTTATCTGAAAGAAAGACAGTAAAGGAATCCTGAAGATACTCTGGTTTCGCAGCATTCGTAGAGAGAGGAAAACGGTGTTAACATTTCAGATCTGAAGTTTTGTATATAATGTGTTCCTCACTCTTGTTTTGCTCCAACTTTTCCTTTATTCCTTTTAATATTGAATAGTGCAAATATTGTAGTAATGTTACAATCCAACCATACATCCAATTGAAATATTAGTCTGGTAATCAGAATGTATCCAAGCTGTTCAAATTAGGCAATTTGGTCAGAATTCATTATTGACTGAATGTTATTATAGTTGTTTTACATAATTATAAAACAGAGCACGATTGAAGTTTTTCATATAAAAATCAATTCCAAATGCAAGTTTAAGAAAAAAATAAGTTTCTAGCTGCTTCTCTGTATCCTTGATCTCAGGAAATAAATATTGCTTTGGTCTTGTTACAGTGTCATCTAGTGGTGAGTCTGGGTATTAAGGATCACAGTGCCACAGAATAATGTTTAGCTTTGTCTTACCCAGCACCACCTCGAACCAAATGGATTTTGGCGTGGCTTTTAGTCAAGCCAGTGGAAATTGAACATAAAATTTTCATTAAGAAGATGCCTTTGGCATTATACAGCACTAAGCCATGGACACTTGTTGGTGTCATAGTTTGAATTGAACTAAAAACAATTAGAACATACAATTGCATCTATTTTTTTAAATGCACTCAATTATGAATTAAGAACAGTGCAAAGACTGGAAGATCACAGGCTTGCTGAACTTGGGATGGCTGAAATTAGCTCAGGTTCTCTCTCCAACTGTCTTTGCAGCAAACTTTGGAAAGAGTGTGTTTTGTTGTCTTTGAAACAGGTCAGAAGTACTTTGGAAAATTGATGATGGGGTTACGTCCATTGGCATGAATGAAATATATCTACTTAAATATAAGTTGAGTGTCTAGATTCTTTATCAGTTAAAACAGTGGGCTCTGGCCCAAAAGCAAACTTCGAAGAAGCTGTTACTGACCTGGATGAGCTGGCTGACTGCTGAGCCTCAATAATTGCAGAAAATGACGACATACCTTTTATCATTTGATTTTTGTATTCACTGCCATAGGAGGTAGAAAATTCTCAAATTGTTTTGTTTAACAAAGAGTTGCTTACTGATTTGAGAGAGAAGAGTGTTGTACAATGGGGGAAAACATTCCGTAGTTCAGTTAATAATCAAATCGGCAGCTTAATCCGAATTCCTCAATCTGTCAGCTTTCTGCTCAATGACTGAAATTCTGTTATTGATATCAATACAGTGCAGTGCCAGCCATGAATAGTTTTCTCACTGTATTTGCTTTCTATAAGTAAAATAAAAATGAGACGTAACCACATTATTTGTCTTTTTTTTGCCTGTTTATATTTTCTTTCACATTGTATTTGAGTATTCCAAAAGATGGATAGCCATTTCAGTTCAGTACTTTTCAAAGTTAGGATTCTTAACACTCAGTTGGCATTAAGTTTCAAGGGCAATCACTAAACTTTAAAATAAAATATTTAAAACTCATACTTGTTAAAGATACTCATCAAAACTGTTGAGTTTAAAGAGTTTCATTACGTTGCTATGTTTCTAACACTTGTTTTTGTGAAGTCAAGTCAAACAATATGCAATGCAGCCACTTTGAGGTTTACTTAAAACACATCGCTGCATTTTTTTCCCCCCTCTGCAAAATGTTAAGTTTTGGTATTTTTCCTGTTATTTCCTGAGCAGAATTGTAGATTGTTTTGCGCCTTGTTTGATTATTGGCAGTACTTGCCATACGTTCCCTGTTTTGGAATTGAATTTAAGATAGATGTGAAGCTATTTGTCACCCTTTTGTTAATTGGCATGACTTCTTACAGTTTTATTTCTAATCCCAGCAGTGGTAGCTCTGAGAGAAGAAAGGAGAAATCTCGTGATGCTGCCAGATTCCGAAGGGGCAAAGAGTCGGAAGTTTTCTATGAGCTGGCTCGTGAACTCCCTCTTCCTCACAGTGTCACTTCTCATCTAGATAAAGCCTCTATTATGAGGCTGACTATCAGTTACCTACGCATGAGGAAATTGCTCAATGCTGGTGAGTAATTTGTTGTACTTTGAAGTAGCTAACAATTTTGTTTAAGTGACTAAGAATCTAAGCTAATTTATTGGCTGTGAAGCACTTCGGAATATTGTGAAGATATCTGAATGATGAAGTAAAAATACAAAGTTATTTCTTTGTACCCAAACTCTAATAGTTTTAGGAAGTTATGTAGATTTTTATGTAAGTTGCTACATAACTTATTTTCCACTAAACAATAAAGGAAAAGTTCAACATGCATTTGTTAATCTATTTTTGCTTCCTTGTATCTCAAGGAAACAACTGTCTGTGTCTCTGTACTGGCACAGCATGACTTCATTTATTTTACGCAAAATTGAGTATTGCTTGAGATGTTTGCAATATTATTGACTGACTGGATTATGGGAAGGTACTGATAGCTTGACTATCAACTATCACCTACTGAACCATGGAAATCCCAGTAGTTGCTTTGAGATTGTTTTCTAGAGGCTGTATTGTTGAAATGCCCCTCCTTCTCCTCACTATAAATGATGGAAATCACTTGAATTGATGAGCACTTTGTTTTGCTTTCAGTTTTGCATTGTGCACCATTCCATTAAAAACCCACAAAATGTTACACCATGTCCTTGACCGCTGAAGTGTTCCCTGACTGGCAGGGAACATTCCTGTCTGGCAGTTGTTGTGTGGTGTCCATTCATCTGTTGTTACAGCATCTGTATGGTCTTCCCAATATGGCATACCTTGGGGCATCCTTGTGTGCAGTGTATGAGGTAGACAACATTGGCAGACTCATGAATATCTGCCATGTATGTGGTGGGTGGTGTTCCAATGTGTGATGTAGTATCCATGTTGATGATCTGGCATGTCTTGCAGAGGTTGCTCTGATAGGGTTGTATAGTGTTGTAGTTGATGTTGACCAGAAGGCTGACTAATTTGCTGCCAACAATGGTCTGTTTAAGGTTTGGCAATTGTTTGGAGGCTTAGGGATGACTTTAGCGAGTTGTTTGTTGTCATCAATGACATGAAGGCTGAAACAAAAGGTGTAGTTTCTCCATTCCGGAGAAATACTGCCCTTCTTCTTTATCAGTTGTGACCTGTGTCTGTGTTCTGAGGAAGTCATTGTGGTTTTTTGCTCTGGCACATCGGAACTGGCGATTGAGTTCTTACGAGGGTGTCTTTTCAGCATTTTTAAGTGTCCACTGCATTCCTCCTCATCTGAACAGATCCTGTGTATACGCAGGGCTTGTCAGTAGGTGATGTTTTCTTGAACATGTTTCAGGTGAAAACCTCACAACACTGCACTTCTCTAGTTATCTGTGAGCCTGTAGTAGAGTGAGGTACTGAGGTGTCTTCCTTAATAGAGATGAGTATGTCCAAGAATGAGACTGATTCTGAAGAGTAATCCGTGGTAAATGTGGTGATGGGATGAAATTTGTTAGTGTCAGTATGTAGTCATTTTAGTGATTCCTCGCCGTGAGTCCACATCAATCGGATTATCCTTCGTCCCTTAATTTACTGTCCAGCTGATGACACTTTACTATGCAGTCTGACACTTTTAGTCACTTGCAAAGACTTATTGTTTAGCCTGTTCAATGTGCCATTTTGATCTGTCTGCCTATATATTCAATGCCTGTTGGCTTCTCTTCACTTCACCTGATGACGGATTAGCGGACCTGGTGTCCTGAGAGTTAAGTTTGAAATTAAAGAGTGAAAATATGAGTTATATTTCACTGGATTGAGTACCTAGAATGGATATTGCTGGGATAATGTTAAATTATTCTTTTTGCTGATAATGAAAGTGTAACTTCTAGAAGGGGTTGATATTTCTAATCATGTCTGCACCGGTTCTTCAACTGAACATCATTACATAATGCCAGTCGCCTACTTTATTTCTCCTCCCCTCACAAAATTCACAAACGTTATTTACGTCCAAGTAAACGTCTAGTGCCAGCTTAAGTTTAACCTATCCCCACCTCAATTCCGAGACAGCGATTCTACTCTCTTTCTCTGTATCCATACAAATCTTTTGGACAGGGTTTCTGTACAAAATGATTGCTTACAGACAGCCTTGAACAGATCAAACATAAAAATAGCCTCTGTTTCAAGGCTGGTCTGGCAGAAAGCACATCTTCAGTACAGTATACTGTCAGTACTGCCCTAGCGTGTCACCCTAGATTTGTGATTTTTGTCTACTTCCTTTCATTTTATATTTACCTAGGACTTGGTATACTCCTGGTTACTTTAGTTTACACCCAGTTTCTTCTGATTGGCTCTGCAAAGTGGATGGCACTCAAGCCCAAGGAGACTTGCCAGTAATCTAGGAAATAGATACTCAATTTTTTTTTAAACTGTACCTTATTTGTCATTTGCAGCCATAAACTGAAGTGATTGATCAAATAGGTCACAGGGTTCTGGGATAAGTCCCCTCTCTGCTTGAACATAAATTGTCAGGGTGGGCATTCCAGTGCAATACTGATGGAATGTTCTATTATCTCTGGAATGAAACATTAAACTGAAACCCCAGCTGTCTGCAGGGGAGGATGTTTCTTTTTAAAAAAGAAAATGTTTTGCAGCACTATTTTGAAGAGTTGGGAGTTGTCCACTGTCCTAGCCAGCTTATCTCTTACTCAACACCATTAAAAAGACATGATCTTGTAAAAATTATGTGCATTTGCTGTCCACACATTAGCTGTTGCATTGTTTCGCTTCAGAAAGTACCTAATTATCTGTGGAGTGCTTTGAGATGTCCACTGGACTATAAGGACATAATTTGAATGTAAGTCTGTCTTCCTTTTGTGATCATTATGCTCTGAATAGCATATTAGTCTTAGTTTGAGTTGCATTCTCAAATTTTTTGCACTGTTGCTTCCATAAACATTTGTCAATACAACTGATGTGAGATCCTCCGAAATTGTTTATATTATTTGCCATGTAAGCCTGCTTGAAAAGTGTTTTTTTTAATTTTGGTAGTTTATGCTAACTACATTCTCTCATAATGGACCCTGTACTTCTCCCTGGCAGTTGTCTGGTACTGATGTGGCCTGCTCACAACCTTGAGAAATTTCCAATAACACAATCTGATCCATCATCAAAACTGTGCACTTTTTAAATTCATTCATGTAATGTCAGTTTTGCTATCTAGGTCAACATTTATTGGCTAGAGGGCAGTCAAGAGTCAACCATATTGCTGTGGGCTGAGAGTCATGCGTTAGCCAGACCAAGGATTGTGGCTTTTTTGCACTAAAAGACATTGGTGAACCAGGTGTGATTTCACAACAATCAACAATGATTATGTGGTTACCGTTGGGCAGCTCTTCATACCAGATTTTTTAACTGAATTCAAACTTCACCACCTGCCATGATTAGAATTTGGAGAAGTCCTATGTATTGGGTATAACCCTTCTTCAGGCATGCAGGTGGGGGTCGGGGAAGTTGCAAATAAAGGGGGGGGGGGGTGCTTAGGGTTAAGGGTGGGAGAGGGACAGAGTGGTGAGATGGTGATAGGGAGTACAGGTAGTAGGCACAACCTGATAGGTTGACTGAAGAAATGAATCTGGTTGGTAGAATCTGGGAGGAGGGGTCGGTTGGAAGGGAGGAGGCGAGGCTGGAAAGGGAGTCAGGATGGATGGAAAGGTTATTTGAAATTGGAGAACTCCATATTGAGTTCTCCAAACTGTAGGCTGCCCAGGCAGATGATGATATGGTGTTCCTCCAATTTGTGGTTCACTGTGGCAATGGTGTAGACAATGGATGGACATGTAGGAGAGGGAGTGGGAAGGGAAATTGAAATGGGCGGTGACAAGAAGTTTAGTCTTGCCTTTATGCACGCAGCTGAGATGCTCAGCGAAACATGCCTGTAGTTTATGTTTGATCTCACTGATGTAGAGAAGACCACTTTGTGGGAGCACTGGGTACAGTAAACAAGATTGGAGGTGAAGGAGGTTATGTGCCGGCAGGTTTTGCATTGTAAAAGATGCAAAATCTGCTGGCACACCATCTCCCTCACCTCCATCCAGGGCCCCAAAAAGTCCTTCCAGATGAGACAGAGATTCACCTGCCTCCCCTCCAACCTAGTTTATTGCACGCGGTGCTCCCGATGTGGTCTTCTGTCCATTGGTGAGAACAAAGGTAAACTAACGACACTTTTCATTGAGCATCTCAGCCTGGCCCATAAGGGTAAGCCTGACCTCTGCCCACCACACATTTCAATTTCCCTTCCCACTTCCTCTCTGACATGTCTGTCCTTGGTCTCCTCCTTTGCCACAGTGAATCAGACTACACATTGGAGGAACAACACCTCATCTGCCTGGGCAGCCTACAGACGGAAGGAGTCGACATTTGAGTTCTCCAAATTCAAATAACCTTGCCACCCGTCCCCTGACTCCCTTCCCAGCCCTGTTTTCTCCTTCCATTCCTCCAACTGCCCCCTCTCCTTCCAGCTACCAACTGGATTCAGTCCTCCACTCGACCACCAGGTCATACCTACCACCTGTGTACTCACTCACCAGCACTCATCACTCTACCTCTCTTCCCCACGCATAACCTTTCCTCTTCCCCCTCTCTTTATCTGCAACTCCCTCTACCTCCACCTCCATTTCTGAAGAAGCGTTATATCTGAAATGTCGGACTTCTCCACCTCCTGATGCTGCCTGGCTTTCTGTGCTATCAAGCCTCCTGCTTGTCCATTTGTAGTTTTCTTTCCTCTCTGATAGGATTTGAGGCCATGTTTCCAGAGTGTTGGCCTGGGTTTGTGGATTGCTACTCTGGTGACAGAACAAAGATGCTGCTGCCCGTCCATAGCACATCCATAACATTATTCATTTCTGCCATCTACTGCTGAAATCCTTGTCCATGCCTTTGGTTGCGTCAAAATGTATTATTCTAATGGACCCGTAGCCGGCTTTCCATTTTCATCCTCTGGATATTTGCGCTAATCAGTTGTTATCCAAACACCAATTAAATGGGGCATTTGTGTTGGCTTTTCATGAAGCAGTCTCTCTCTTGCGCACGCGCGCTCTCTCTCTCTCTCTCTCTGTAACCTCATAACTGCCCTGCAACAGTATCTTCTAATTCTGTCCTTTTACACGTCTATGATTTTAATTGCTTCACTATTGCCAGCATTGCCACCAGATGCCAAGACCGAGGAATTCCTTCCTTAAATGCTTACCATTTTTTCTTAACTGTTCCTATAAAGTATATGTACTTCGTAATTTGTTCTGGTAGCTCAAATATCAAGTTTTGTCTGATTGGGGTTGTGAAGAGCCTTAGAATACCTTACTCCAAAAGTGCAGGAGCTAGTTCGTTGTTTTAAGTGTAATTTTGAGTGAATTGACCAATTGTAACAATTTTTCTCTAGTTATACTTGCCCTATTTCCTCAGGAAATTTTGTGTTGAAGTGCTGCAACTTCATTATTTTCTCTGTGGGAAGCTAGAGAAGTGATTGCTGGGCTCCTTGCTGAGATATTGGTATCATTGATAGTCACAGATGTCAGTGCCAGAAGACTGAGGTTGGCTAATGTGGTACCATTATTTAAGAAAGGTGGTAAGGACAAGCCAAGGAACTATAGACCGGTGAGCTTGATGTCGGTGGTGGGCAAATTGTTGGAGGGACGGGATTTACATGTATTTGGAAAGGCAAGGACTGATTGGGGATATGAACATGGCTTTGTGCATGGAAAATCATGTCTCACAATCTTGATTTGAGTTTTTTGAAGAAGTAACAAAAAGGATCGAGTAGGGCAGAGCAGTGGACGTGAACTGCATGGACTTCAGTAAGGTGTTCAACATGGTTCTCCATGGGAGACTGGTTAGCAAGATTCGATCTCATGGAATACAGGGAGAACTAGCCATTTGGATACAGAACTGGCTCGAAGGTAGAAGACAGAGGGTGGTGGTGGAGGGTTGTTTTTCAGACTGGAGGCCTGTGACCAGTGGAGTGCCACAAGGATCGGTGCTGGGACCACTACATTTCATCATTTATACAAATGATTTGGATGCAAACATAGGAGATATAGTTAGTAAGTTTGCAGATGACACCAAAATTGAAGGTGTAGAGAACGTTGAAGAAAGTTATGTCCGATTACAACAGGATCTTGATCAGATGAGCCAATAGGCTAAAAAGTGGTAGACAGTGTTTAATTTAGATAAATGTGAGATGCTGCATTTTGGGAAAGCAAATCTTAGCAGGACATATACTCTTAATGGTATGGTCATGAGGACTGTTGCTGAGCAAAGAGACCTCGGAATGCAGGTTCATAGCTCCTTGAAAGTGGAATCGCAGGTAGAAAGGATAGTGAAGAAGACATTTGGTATGCTTTCCTTTATTGGTCAGAGCATTGAGTACAGGAGTTGGGAGGTCATGTTGCGGCTGTGCAGGACATTGGTTAGGCCACCTTTGGAATATTGCCTGCAATTTTGGTCTCCTTCCTATCGGAAGTATGTTGTGAAGCATGAAAGGGTTTGGAAAAGATTTACAAGGATATTGCCAAGGTTGGAGGATCTGAGTTATAGGGAGAGGCTGAATTGGCTAGGGCTGTTTTCCCTGGAGCGCTGAAGGGTGACCTCTTAAGAGATTTATAAAATCATGAAGGGCATGGATAGGATAAATTAGACAAGGTCTTTTCCCTGGGGTTGGGGAGTCCAGAACTAGAGGGCATAGGTTTAGGATGAAAGGGGAAAGATATAAAAGGGACCTAAGGGGCAACTTTTTCAGAGGGTGATGCGTATATGGAATGAGCTGCCAGAGGAAGTGGTGGAGGCTGGTACAATTGCAACATTTTAAAAGGCATCTGGATGGGTTTATGAAAAGGAAGGGTTTAGAGGGATATGGGCCAAATGCTGGCAAATGGGACTAGATTAGGTTGGGATACCTGGTCGGCATGGACGAGTTGGAGCAAAGGGTCTGTTTCTGTGCTGTACATCTCTATGACTCTGACTCTAATCCTGGATAGTTGCATGAAAAATGGATAGTGATGAATTAGTGTTCAAGTCAACATTAAATCCCATGAGCCATGGGATTCAAAATTTCCCTTTTTGACTGATAATACCTGAAGCTGGTATCATCTAAAAACAAGTCAATGGTTCATTAATTTCAACAGTGATTTTAAACAGGCAAAAAAGTTTCCATTTATTTTTTGTTCATTTGTGAAGTGCAGATACTGATGTTTGGGACAGCAATTATTGCCTGTTCCTGGTTGTCATGGCGCTGTGGCAATGCCAATAGAAAGAGAGCTGCAGGAGTTTGACCCAATCACAATGAAGGAACAGTGATTTATTTCCAAGTCAGGATGGTGAATAGATAGTGTTACCATGTATCTGTTCCCCTTGCCCATTGAGATAACAATGGTTGTTGGTTTGGAAGGATCTGTCTAAGGCACCTTGGTGAATTGCTGCAGTGCATCTTGTAGATAGTACACACTGTGCTAGTGAACATCAGTGATGGAGGTAATGAGTGTAGCTGTAGTGATAGTCTAGCAAGCTGCTTTGTCCCTGAATGGTGTCAAGCTTCTTGAGTTTTGTTGGAGCTGCACCCATCCGAGTAATGGGGGAGTATCTGCTTTGGGAAGTCAGGTAGTGAATTATGCACTGTGGCACTGTGGTATTTCTAGCAGCTGACCCGCTGTTTCAGTCATTTTATTTATATGGCAAGTGCAGTTGAGCTCCTGGTCAATGGTAACCCTCAAGAGTGATGGTTGTGGGAATTCAATGATGGTAATGTCAAGGGGAGGTGATTAGATTATCTCTTATTAGAAATGGTCATTACCTGGTATTTGTGTAACGCAAATGTTACTTACCACTTTCTGCCCAAGCCCGAATATTGTCTGGATCCAGTTTTAGCTAAGTGTCATTTTTTAAGAGCATTTATAATAAAACATTTATTTTTAAGTATGATGTATAAGGTGATATATAAATGAGAACTTCCTCTGCGAAAATGAAGTATTTATTTGAAGTTTAAATCTGTTAAATTCCCTTTTAAAATCAAGTTACACTTATCTTGCCTGTGTAGGAGATATGGAGGTGGAAGCTGACCTGGAGGAACAACTAAACAGCTTTTACTTAAAGGCTCTAGAAGGATTTGTCATGGTGTTGACACAGGATGGGGACATGATCTACATGTCTGAGAATGTAAACAAGTGCATGGGACTCACTCAGGTAAAGATGTTCATATTTGTCTACTCTGAATAGGTTTAATATGGTTTGTAATACTTTTCAGTGCAAAGGCAGGGTGACTAAATGGCAAAAAGTTGAAAATGTCATACTTTTAATACTTTTATATTCATTTAGTGGAATAAGTGTTTAACATTTTGAATATCAATTTTTACTCTTTAGCAGTGCTGTAGCCAAATAAAGTTTAGAAAATCAGACTTGCCCAGATAATTTTTTTCGAACTGTGTACAAATGCAGAAGCTCTATATTAATTGCAATTTTTGAAAAGTATTTGATGCATTTTTGAATACCTGTGACTAGTGTTTTTTTTCCCTTTCTGTTAACAGTTTGAGCTGATTGGACACAGTGTTTTTGATTTCACCCATCCTTGCGATCATGAAGAGATGCGTGAAATGCTTTCTCATAGACAAGGTAAGAAAAGATGGCATTTATATTTGTCCTAAGTGTACACAGCTGTTGACTTAGTCATTTAGTTGTACCAAGTCCCTGCCTTCGACACCCAGCAATTCATATAGTCTTTTGCAGTGCTACATATTTATCATTTGTACTGCTAAATAATGAGTGTACTCTAGCATTCCAGGTTTGTTCAGTCTTGTTAAAGACCTCTGTTTCCACATTCACTTCCTGTTGCAAGGAATTTAACATGTTCTTGACTGCGCATATAATTAATGCTGCTTTTTGATGGACTAATTTAATGCACGATATTCAAATCTGTTTGAAGATTAGCAGAGAGGAGCAAAGTATTAAAAATCTTGCAGGCAGGAGAAGACACATGAAAGTGGTAGAGAAAGGTGGGTGGACCTCAGGAATGGCTGAAGATCAGTCGAGCAGATCTCCATGCTTGGCATCAATCCAATGTTTATGTTGCTTTAGGTTCGGGAATAGTGCAGCCATATGCCCTAACACTAGAGTTGAACTTTGACCTCAACCAGAAACCAAATGGCATTACTATCAATGTTCTGTTATTGTCCAAATAACTTCTTTCTGATTTTGCCAATTTGGTATACATTTATGACCACTTTTTTTTGTACTTGGTACTAAATAGTTATTTGTAGTTAATCTTTTATACACCTTATTGGCTCTTCAGTGTTGTACTTTAAGAAGCAAAGCTACAAGCTAGATCTGTACCTAACTTCCAAATCTGGCCTTTGTGCTCTTGGTAAAGAATGTATACAGCTTTAACTTCTTGCCTGGTAAATGCTGGTTGGGGAAGTGGGGCAGGAAAGAGAAACATTGCAAGATGCATATAGCTGATTTTAATGGGTAAACCTTATGTACAGTTGCTAGGTTAATGACTATAACAACATGCTTTGATTAAATCTCTGGAGCTCAGTGTGTGCTGTTAGTGATATTTGTCAGGTTTTTTTTCCTGTAAAAAGTGAGGTCTGCAGACGCTGGAGATCACAGCTGAAAATGTGTTGCTGGTCAAAGCACAGCAGGCCAGGCAGCATCTCAGGAATAGGGAATTCGACGTTTCGAGCATAAGCCCTTCATCAAGAATGAGAGAGAGTAGCCAAGCAGGCTAAGATAAAAGGTAGGGAGGAGGGACTTGGGGGAGGGGCGATGGAGGTGGGATAGGTGGAAGGAGGTCAAGGTGAGGGTGATAGGCCGGAGTGAGGTGGGGGCGGAGAGGTCAGGAAGGAGATTGCAGGTTAGGAGGGCGGTGCTGAGTTGAGGGAACCGACTGAGACAAGGTGGGGGGAGGGGAAATGAGGAAACTGGAGAAATCTGAATTCATACCTTGTGGTCGGAGGGTTCCCAGGCGGAAGATGAGGCGCTCCTCCTCCAGCCGTCGTGTTGTTATGTTCTGCCGGTGGAGGAGTCCAAGGACCTGCATGTCCTCGGTGGAGTGGGAGGGAGAGTTAAAGTGTTGAGCCACGGGGTGGTTGGGTTGGTTGGTCCGGGCGGCCCAGAGGTGTTCTCTGAAGCGTTCCGCAAGTAAGCGGCCTGTCTCCCCAGTATAGAGGAGGCCACATCGGGTGCAGCGGATGCAATAGATGATGTGTGTGGAGGTGCAGGTGAACTTGTGGCGGATATGGAAGGATCCCTTGGGTCCTTGGAGGGAAGTGAGTGTGGAGGTGTGGGCGCAAGTTTTACATTTCCTGCGGTCGCAGGGGAAAGTGCCGAGGGTGGAGGTTGGGTTGGTGGGGGGTGTGGATCTGACGAGGGAGTCACGAAGGGAGTGGTCCTTGCGGAACGCTGATAGGGGAGGGGAGGGAAATATATCCTTGGTGGTGGGGTCCGTTTGGAGGTGGCGGAAATGACGGCGGATGATACGTTGTATGCGGAGGTTGGTGGGGTGGTAGGTGAGAACCAGTGGGGTTCTGTCTTGGTGGCGGTTGGAGGAGCGGGGCTCAAGGGCGGAGAAGCGGGAAGTGGAGGAGATGCAGTGGAGGGCATCGTCGATCACGTCTGGGGGAAATCTGCGGTCCTTGAAGAAGGAGGCCATCAGGGCTGTGTGGTGTTGGAACTGGTCCTCCTGGGAGCAGATGCGGCGGAGACGAAGGAATTGGGAATATGGGATGGAGTTTTTGCAGGGGGCAGGGTGGGAGGAGGTGTAGTCCAGGTAGCTGTGGGAGTCAGTCGGTTTATAGTAGATGTCTGTGTTGAGTCGGTCGCCCGAGATAGAGATGGAAAGGTCTAGGAAGGGGAGGGAGGAGTCTGAGACAGTCCAGGCGAATTTAAGGTCGGGATGGAAGGTGTTAGTAAAGTTGATGAACTGTTCAACTTCCTCGTGGGAGCACGTGGCAGCGCCGATACAGTCATCGATGTAGCGGAGGAAAAGGTGGGGGGTGGTGCCAGTGTAGTTGCGGAAGATGGACTGTTCCACATATCCTACGAAGAGGCAGGCATAGCTGGGGCCCATGCGGGTGCCCGTGGCAACTCCTTTAGTTTGGAGGAAGTGTGAGGATTGAAAAGAGAAGTTATTCAGGGTGAGGACCAGTTCAGTCAGTCGAAGGAGGGTGTCAGTGGAAGGGTACTGGTTGGTGCGGCGGGAAAGGAAGAAGCGGAGGGCTTTGAGTCCTTCGTGATGGGGGATGGAGGTGTACAGGGACTGGATGTCCATAGTGAAAATAAGGCGTTGGGGACCGGGGAAGCGAAAATCCTGGAGGAGGTGGAGGGCGTGGGTGGTGTCCCGAACGCAGGTGGGGAGTTCTTGGACTAAAGGGGACAGGACCGTGTCGAGGTATTGGGAGATGAGTTCGATGGGGCAGGAACAGGCTGAGACAATGGGTCGGCCGGGGCAGGCAGGTTTGTGGATTTTGGGCAGGAGGTAGAAATGGGCGGTGCGGGGTTGTGGGACTATGAGGTTGGAGGCGGTGGATGGGAGATCCCCTGAGGTGATGAGGTCCTGGATGGTTTGGGAGATGATGGTTGGTGGTGGGAGGTGGGGTCGTGGTCAAGGGGGCGATAAGAGGAGGCGTCCGCGAGCTGGCGTTTGGCCTCAGCGGTATAAAGGTCAGTGCGCCAAACTACCACCGCGCCTCCCTTGTCTGCGGGTTTGATGGTGAGGTTGGGATTGGAGCGGAGGGAGTGGAGGGCTGCATGTTCTGAGGGTGAGAGGTTGGAGTGGGTGAGAGGGGTGGACAGGTTGAGTCGGTTAATGTCACGGCGGCAGTTGGCTATAAAGAGATCGAGGGCGGGCAAGAGGCCAGCATGGGGTGTCCAGGTGGATGGGGTGTGTTGGAGGCGGGAGAAGGGGTCGTCAGAGGGTGGGCGGGAGTCTTGGTTGTGAAAGTAGGCACGGAGGCGAAGGCGGCGGAAGAATTGTTCAATATCTCGGCGCGTGTTGAACTCATTAATCTGGGGGCGTAGGGGAATGAAGGTGAGGCCCCTGCTGAGGACTGATCTTTCATCCTCAGAGAGGGGGAGGTCTGGAGGGATGGTGAAAATCCGGTAAGGCTGGGAGTTTTTCCGAGGGCGTAGGGGAATGAAGGTGAGGCCCCTGCTGAGTTTTTCCGAGGGCGTAGGGGAATGAAGGTGAGGCCCCTGCTGAGTTTTTTTCCTGTTATACAACCAATCCATCTGTAAGTCGGTAGTAAAGCTGATTGACAGCTGATCACATTGGCTAAAATAACTTCTAACTTTAAATTGCTGTAAGCAACTGTAACTACATATTTATGATTGAAGCCCAAGTTCGAGTCTGGTCAAAGCAAAGGTTGGCATTGCAACCACGTTGTTTATCTCTTTGACACAGCATATCAAGTTTGTTCATATCGAGTTATAATTTGATACTGGTTTGCATTGCACGCAGACAATAGTCTCAAAATGGAGTTGAGCTGAAGCCCAGACTCTGTTGAATTATTTGATTAGATTAAAGTTTAACTTCACTTTAGCCTCTTGGAGTTTGAATGTCTATTGGATTCTTGCATCAGCATTTCTAATTAGCAGCTCAATCTGCATCTGCCTAATGTCTTGATCATGAAAGGGAGACAATGGCCGAGTGATATTATTGCAAGATTATTAGTGCAGAAACCAACTAATGTTCTTGGGACCTGGGTTGAAATCCGCCATGGCAGATGGTTGGTTTTGAATCCAATTTAAAAAGTGCAAAATTAAGAATGTACTGATGACCACAAAACCATTGTTGATTGTCATAAAGACCCACCTGGCTCGCTAATCTCCTTCAGGCAAGGAGATCTGCCAAAATTGGAAAGAATTGCAGATGCTGGAAATCAGAAAGCAAAACACAAATTGCTTTAAAAAAAATTCATCCGGTCTGGCAGCATTTGTGGAGAGAAAGTAGAATTAACATCTTGGGTTCAGTGAACCTTCAGAACTGATGGTACCTAGGACATGGTTGGTACTTATTCAAAAGCTGAGGTTGGGGAGAGGAGAGGAGTTAAAAATGGAGTGAAAGGTAGAGAGAGAAAAACATTGGATAGACCCAAAGGTGTGGGTAAAGGTTAGCCTGGGAGAATGAATAGCTGTGAGTGGGGACTATGACAAAGGGTTATGTGGAAGCAGCCCATATGATAACAACAAGGCTTGATGTGTGGAGTTCGGGGGAGGTGCTCAGTCCCTAAAATTGTTGAAGTTTATATAGAGTCCAGTAGGCTGCTGAGTTCCCAAGCAAAAAATGAGCACTGACCTTCACTGCAGCAAGCCTGAGACAGTTGTTGGCCAACGAACATGATGGTATGTTGAAATCACAGGCAGCTGGAATCTCAGCATCACAGTTGCAGAATTCTTGTAGAACACCTACATTCTGTCACCCAGTTTGCATTTTGTTTTCCCCAATTAGAGGAGTACACTTTGTAAGCAGCAAATACGCTAGACTAGACTGTATGAACTGCAGGTAAAGTGCTGCCTCACCTGGAAGTTGTGTTTGGGGCATTGGATGGTTAGGAGGGAGAAAGTACTCTGGCAGATGTTACATCTTCTGCGATTGCAGGGAAGGTGCAATGGGGGTGTGTGGACACTTTGAGAGTGAAGGAAGAGTGGAACAAGATGTCCTGGAGTGAATGGTCCTTGCACAAGGCTAACTAGGGAGGGGAGGGAAATATGGTGGTGGTATCACACTGGGGGTGGTGGGAAGTAGCACCTAATGATCCTGTGGATGTGGGTGCTGGTGAGATGAACAATGGGAACTTTAATGCTGTTGTGGGGGTGATGGTTGTTTCATGTGACTGGGGCCCTGTCAATTGCTCTGGGGAATCCTTGGTTGAGAAAGAAGGTGGACATTTATGAGGCCTCCTTGTCAGAACAGATGCAATAGAGACCGAAAATTGGGAGAACGTAATGGATTATTACAGGAACTAGGGTGTGAGAATGTATAGACAAGATAACTGTGGAAGTCATTGGATTTGTAGTGGAAATCTGCCATCCTCAGCTAGTCTGGCCTACATATAACTGCAGACCCATAGCAAATGTGGTTGACTCTCAGCTATCTTCTGTACAATTAGAAATGATCAATGAATACATGCTGGCCTAGCCAGTGTTGTCCGTGTCCTGTGAATGAATTTTTTTTTCCAAAAGTAGTCTGATGCCTAGGGATAAATTTTGCAGTGAATGACTATATGAGCTGATGTTTATTTTGGTATTTGGCCTTTTTTTACTGTTTATAGAAATACAAATGATGCTGATTGGTTACATGGGATTAGTAGCATAAAAATACTGAAACAGGCCATTTGGCCTAACTAGTTCATGCTGGTGTTGCTGCTTTATTTGTACTTCCTTCCACCTTTCCTTAACTAAGTCTTCTGCCATAACTTTCTGCCTTCTGTGCTTTTCTATCTATGCCCAAAATGTCTACTCTCCTGCTTTTTGGATAGTACCTGATCTGCTGTGCTTTTCCAGCTCCAGACTGACTTTCCAGTGTGTGCACTCCTCACTTCCTCTCTGTGTGGGCTTAACCAGGTTGAATATTGTTTGATTTTTTAAAAATGATTTTGTTGACCTGTGCTTTTAGTGATAATTTAATCAAGCAAGGTTAGGAATGTTTGTTTTTAATTGTTTGGCAAAAGAAATGTAGAACAAGAAAATTCTGTTTACTTTTTTGATCCAATTATTTATTTTGTTTTAAACCTGGCGGTGTTATTTTGATTACTTGAGTTTGCCAAGTACATGATAGTAACTTATTGTCATTTCTGCAATTTAGGACTTCTGAAGAAGGGGAAGGATCAGAACACTGAGCGCAATTTCTTCTTAAGGATGAAGTGTACTTTAACAAGCCGAGGACGCACTGTTAATATCAAGTCTGCAACATGGAAGGTGAGAAGCTTGTTTGTAAATTCATTAAATTAACAGTTTTTAATATTTATTCTTTTATGGAATCTAAGCATCACTGGCATGACCTGCATTTATTGTCTGTCCCTCATTGCCCTTGCACAAACGCAGGTGAAAAAGACTGTTCAACATCACCTTTCCATGTGATGTTTGATAAAACCACAGTGCTACAAGGAAAGGAGCTTCAGGATTTAGAACTAGCAATAGAGGGAGATTGCAATATATTGCCAAGTTATCAGTATGTTCCTGTGCATTTGTTGTCCCTGTCTTTCATTTGATCTTTGACTTACTCTGACTTGAAATGTTGTGTAGTTCAGACCTTGCGCTTTCTTTGAGAAAGTGGTAAGTCCATTACAAGGTAGACCTGATGATGCAAAAAATGATTGACAGACTATTGGACGAGAAGCTATAATTTAAATTCAAAGTTCTGAAACTAAATTTGATGGGTAAAAAAGAAAATTAGTTGATGGGAGTAAAATGTGATATTGTAAAATGTAACAAATTGCAGAAAGTATTTGGGCAAAATGATCTCATGAAATATAATGAAGCCAAATGTAAAGTTTGCACACTGTGGGAAAATTCTGACAAACAGGCATAATGTTGCTGTATCTTTGGAAGGGACTTTTTTATTATCAATCAGTGAGATATGGACATTGCTGGCTGGCCAGCATTTTTTGCCCATCCCTAGGTGACCTTGAGAAAAGTGGAGATCTCTGAATTCTAGCAGACTAGATGCTGAGCATGCCTTTCAATGTAAAGAAATAACAGAGCCTGTTTGACTATTGGACACTAGGTCTACAATGGAAGATAGGCAGTAACAGCTGCTTCTTGACCAGTTCTGGTTGCCTAGCATGGTGGCTAATTGGATTGGAAGTTTTATTAAGTAGAACCAAGAGTTCAAACTTCACAATCAGAGGTACTTCAGCGATGTTTTCATTTCCAGTAATCACGTTTAGACAGAAATTGTGGTGGGAAAGTGAGGTCTGGAAGTATCTGTGGAAGGAAAGCACAATTAATGTTTCCAGTTCAGTGACACTTCTTCAGAACAATTCACATGAGAACCACCTGACCTTCAACCTAATCCCATTTACCAACAATTGGAATTTATAATGTGCGAGGTGCTCATTGGGGTACGTTTTAAAGCATGTGATGCAACTCACCTCTACCCTCCAAGGCAGCGCATTCCAGACCGCTGCTGCCTCAGGATAAAAAGTTTCTTTTCTTCATGTTGTACCCCACTCCCTCAAAAAAAACTATGTCCCCTTGGAACTAACCCTTCAACTAAGGGAGCAGTTGCACCTTATTCTGCTCTTGTACACCAGAATCAGAATGCCACTTAAACTTCTGTGCTCCAACAAATACAGCTAAAGCCTATCCCAACATTTGTCAACTGAAATTTTCCATCAGTCTGCACCTCCTGCAGTGCAATCATATCTTCTCTGTAATGGGGTGACCTGCATACAGTACTCTGTAGTTTATCAATATTCTATCATGACTTCTCTACTGTTAAAGGCAACTGTTCCACATTCCCTTCCACCTTCGGTGATCTGTGGACAAACACACCAAGGTCCCTTTGTTCCACCGAATTTCTTAATGTCATGCTGTTCTTGTCAAATCATTCCTTCCAAAGTGTATCAAATCACACGTTTCAGGGTTGAATTCCATCTGTCACTTAACTGCCTATTTGACCAACCCCTTCATATCATCTTGGAACCCATGATACTCAACTGCAGTTTATATGGATTTCAGCCAAGGCTTAAACAAGGTCCTACTTTGCCTTCATGATAAGTTTAATGCATTTGGGATGCAGACTAATTTGATAGAAGGTGCTGACAGATGGCTGCTTTGTTAACTACCTGACCAAACTTTGTGTCATCCGTGTCCTTCCTTCCTTCTGGCCACTTTTTCTGCAGTGTGACTGCCTCTCTGAACATGCTATTCACAATGCGTCAGACTTGCAGATGCTCTACTGTGTCCCCAGCCACTTTCCAGCAGCTGCAACTGGACACGCTTTTAGCACACATGCTGGTCCCGCGCACTAGAAATGTGCACAGCCTCTCACGTGGAGCAAGAGGAGCAGACCGTGGCTTTGAGCTCTCCTGCCCTGTCTGAACCTTCATGGACTTTTCTAAAAACAAAGCCAAGCCAGGCCCTACCCTTGCTTAAAGATTTACAAGATTTGTAAAAACCCACCAGGATTTACTCACCAATTAGCTGCTCCCATTGGTTCCACGTTACTTTCTGAACTGTAACACCTGGTCTATTTATGCATTAATGCCTCCTGTGTAAGCAGTAAGGCAAACAAGATATATCAACGCCTCCCTTCCATAAATTCCCTCACTCATCTCAACTCATCCTGCATTTCATTCTTTGTAGCTAGCATATTGATTAATTCCTAAACTGGATTTTAGTCTCTGGTTTCAGATGAGCAAATTGTAAGAGTGTACCATTATTTTGATTGTTTTAAGACATCAAGGAAAGAAAATTACCCAAGATCGCCTCTTTTGGTTATTATTTAATGTCCCTTGCTGAAAAGTAACAAGCGAGGATAGGAATTCATTTTCTGAATAAACAATGTAGTGATTTGACAAAGTAAAATCCAGTTCATTGATTTGTCTAAGTTAGGAATGAGTTGAAAGTATTCCTTCTAAATTGTCCTTCGCCTTGAAATGTCGAGGATAATTATTACTTGATGAACTGGTGGAAGAGATTCTATACCAGATGCTGGGGTTAAGTTGATATTTCCTCATATGTGAAGAGTTACTGCTTCCCTAAAACTGCCTAAGAACTTCATGAACTGATACAGACTGGTTGACTGATACAATATGACATTAGAGTTAAAGAGAGGATCTTAGTAGTTCTTGTGTAGGAAGCAACAAGTTTCTTTTGTTTTTTTAAAAAAGGTTCTTACTGACGAGCAAAAATTCTGATCAAGACATATTATAGTCTGCTTCACAAATGTTACTAAATTACTTAGTTAATGAGGTGCTTAAAACCCTGGGAACTACAAAAACTAACTTTCATCATCATCTTTAGGTCCTACATTGCACAGGACATATTAGAGTATACAAATCCAGTAATGAACAGACCCATTGTGGTTACAAAGAGCCACCCATGACCTGTCTGATTTTGATCTGTGAACCTATTCCACACCCCTCCAACATAGAGGTACCACTGGATAGCAAGACATTTCTGAGTCGTCATAGCCTGGATATGAAGTTTTCTTATTGTGATGAGAGGTGAGTTGTGTGACATTGGAAACATTTTCCATTCTACATTTTAAGTTTTTCTGTCTGATGAGGTAAAAACCTATTGTTCAATTAAAATTTATCAAGGTCTTAATGTGAACAATTTAGATATGCCCCAAATTCTCTCCTGATAAAGATTTTTTAGAGAAAAAAAGTAATAACAAGAAAAGTAATTTCTCAATGAAAATACTATTTGGAACTCAAAAGGATGAATATCAAAAAGCAATTAGTTAAAATTGTTTAAATTTAATTTCCCTGAAAAGGCAAGACTTATTCTATTGTTTTGTTAAATCTAGTTTCTTGGCTTGCCAATAGTTTGCTGTAAGCCTAACTGGCATTTTGAAGAAAATACAATCTCTTATAATATTTTCTTTGAGCTTGTAGCGCACAATTTTTGTGCTTAAAATGAGTAAGGCAGCAATTATCCGATGTCTCTAATTATTCCAAAAATAACTATCCAAAATATCAAAACCTGACTTCTACTTTGTTTCCGTAAGTCATTGGGTGATTCGCTCGTTTCTCACATGAGTTAATAGAGGTGGAGAGGTTATATAACCATAGAAGAATTTAAAAACTTGCATTCATTTCTCTTAAAACTTGTATACTGAATTATACATTGGACTAAAATATGTGTACACTACATAATGAGTTTGTTTCATAAATTAACATTGTTTTTAAGTCCTCTCCATAAATATTTAGCGTATTCTAAAGGAGACTTGAGTTTATGTAGCACTACATCCCATGTTTTATTAGTAATAATGTATTATAAATGTAGTCATTGTTATAGGAAATGTAGCAACTAAGTGAATCTTTTCGCTTTTTTTGAGGTACTTCTTGAAAAAGGATAGTTGGGATAACTTCAGTCGTTTTATTTGAGCCTGTGCTGTTGGATCTTTTAGTTGAACTTGGAGCCTTAGTTTAATGTCACTTCTGAAAGAAGGCACCATGTAGTACTGCACTGGAGTGACACGTAGATGTTTGTCTAAGTTGCTGGAACTTGGAACCCATAGCCTCCTGACTAGATAATGCTGCCAATTTGGCCAGCACTGATACCCAAAAAATTGCTGATGCTGGAGTAAAACCCAGCACATTTATGTTTGCATATTATTACACTAAGCACGTGCAACTAAATTATAAGATTTGAAACTGCATTTTTCACTAGAAATTGAATTCAGGTGAAAATATTGCATACCTGAATAGTTTTTCCTTCTTTGTCTCATTATTCATCTGTAGGTGCCATGAGCAGTAACACTCCTGTAACTGTCAGTCAAAGTTGTGGAATTTAATGATACTTCCAGTTGTTTTTAGAAAAGTACCATATTGTATAGCTTTATAAAGCCTTTTGTATGAACAAATCTAAGGTAATTTAGGTAAAACATTGGAAATTCTTCACTGATCCCCTTGAGCTAGCCGAAGGAGAAAATACTTAGTTTTTATAATTTGTAACAGTCTTCCCTTCTCTCAATCAAGTAATCTTCAATGTAAATTCTGAAATTATAGATTCACATGCTGATTGAAAAAAAGTTATGCTCCCTCAATGTAATCTTAAAGTTCTGATCAGTATATCTAACCTGACAATGGATGAAAGAAATGCACTTTATTTTATATCATAGTGAACATCAATTGATTTTTTTTTTAAACTGTGTGTATAACTTTTAATATGCAGAATAACTGAATTAATGGGATACCAGGCAGAAGAATTGTTGGGCCGCTCTGTCTATGAATTTTATCATGCATTGGATTCAGACCATCTGACCAAAACCCATCATGACTGTAAGTTATTTTTTCAAATAATTTTCTCAATGTTATTCTCCCCTCTGAATCCTTATTTAGACTGTTAAAAGCATATCAAACACTTGGCCAGTGCCTTCCTGAGAAATGTCATTGAGTGTGGTGAAATGTACTTAACCTAGTTGAGTCTGATGCTGCACACTTGGGCTTCTAGTAACATTCCATGCATGGCATTTGAGTACTTGCTCTCCCTTTTAATGAGTACTGCACTGTATAAACATGTAACTTGTCTGTGCTCCCTCTTGTGAAGTGCTGGTCTTAGCTGAAAATGCTCTGTGTGCTTATAAATAATAATTAATACTTTTTTTTATATTTTGCTTTAGTATTTACTAAAGGTCAGGCCACAACTGGTCAGTATAGGATGCTGGGCAAAGAAGGTGGCTATGTTTGGGTGGAGACACAGGCCACCGTGATCTACAACAGCAAAAACTCCCAGCCTCAGTGCATAGTCTGTGTGAACTATGTTTTGAGGTAAGTGTTTAATGGGGATCTTGTGTGGTCAAGATTATTTTGAGAAAATATCTTGCATGTATTTTGAAAGTATTAACACATTAGAATTAAATAATTTGTATTACATTTGCATAATTATCATATTGTACATGTGATTGATTGCACAAGCATCAACCTAGTGAAATCTTCTATGAGGCTGTTGGGGGTAACTTGTCCGATTTTTGTTCCACCCTCAGTGGTTTAGTCGAAAAAGAAGTGATTCTTTCCCTGGATCAGATTGAATGTGTACCTGTCGAGAAACCCGAGGAACCTAGTAAGCATCCTGTTTCATCCACAAAAGAGACCAATAACCTTTTTGACAAACTGAAAGAGGAACCAGAGGCTTTAACTCAACTTGCACCAGCTGCTGGTGATACAGTTGTCTCACTGGATTTCAACCCCTCAGGTTGGAAATTGTTGCTATGCGTCATATTAATGCATTTTTCATGTCTAAATGTCTGCAGGAGTCACTGTGTTTGAAAAAGGTATTATAACACACTTGTCAGTGTCTGAAGAAACAAAACGAGCAATTATTAACAACTTGCATTTGTATAGCACCTTTGAATAGAGTGAAATATCCCAGTGTTATGTTGTGAGAGAGATTAGAAATTGACCACTAATAATTATCAGCCTTAGGAAGAATAATTTGGAGAAGTAAGTTTTGCATTTGCATTGAAAGTGGTGAAAGATACATTGCAGCAGCTTTGGGATAATGTTCCGGAGTGCTGGATTGTAATGGCTCAAATCTGTTGTTGCGATTGCCCATCAGAAGTGTGATAAATTAAGAAACTAACTGAAATTAGAGTTGAATACATATCGGGAGGGATAAAGCAGGTTCCTGGGGTTTGGTAGAAAAACACCTTCAAAAGGAAATTCAGTTAGGTGTGTTGAGAAACAGATGAGGGTGAGTAGGAATAGAGTGTTCAGGCAAACTAAATATAACATTGTGATGGATGAATTGGACTAAAGGTTTGTCAGCGTAGATCTTAACATTGGTGACAGCATTGAAAATGTTCAGCGTGAAATGACAAGTACTTTGAGAATCTGCGCAGCATTAAATGTGCCATGATGGGAAACGACAATTCTGCTCACCCTTAAAATTGCCCTGCAAGAACAGTTAAATGATTAAATTTAGCTAAGGCATGAAATTGAGTAAAACTGGGATAAGATTAGCATTATTAAACAGAGGGCTATGCAGCTAATTCAAACCTTATGTCTGAGAGATCAGCCTGAAGAGTTAACACTTGTAGTCTTTAGCATGGTAAATAGAGGGGAAAAGCTGGACATCTTTGGTACGTGTATGCAGATGACCTGATATTTATTCATGATGGAACAGGGAGCAAGATTGAACTTGTGAGGATCCAGCAATTGAGGTACAAACCATACTGACAAATCAAAAAATGATATTTCTGGTAGCAAATAAATAACGAGGCCTTTGTGTTTGAAAGGTCAAATATCTAGTTTTTGCTGAATTAGCTTCGTGGTGTGAAGAAGAAAAACTTCATCTTTATAGATACTATTTATTAAGTCTTGATAGAAATGTTTAGTTTTAAATTTGAGAATGAGATTGGGTTTGATTATCATGGAAAAACATCCAATTAATAACTGTTGTCCCAGCTTGCATGCAGAGCTGAGGGGGATTGAAAGAAGATTTTCATCCCGTTTTTCTTCAGTGCTTTTTAAAATTTTCTAATTTGTACTTTTGGTTCTCACGTTCGGTTCTATTTATCTCATTTGACATATGTCCTGCTTTCCTTTGCATTTACACCTTTTTGCTTCATTGGCCACAAATCTGCTAGCTTCTGTAAAGCTGAATATAGGTTATAGAAAGTGTGTACTTGAACTTTTCCATGACTCCACTGTAGAAATTAGTGTTTCCAAAGTATTTCCCAATTCACAAGTCCCAAACTAGCAGAACATCTCTACAGGATTAAACTTGATGAATGAAAATCTTATTCAAACTGAAAACCAGTTAGTGCCCTTCAACTATATTGTAAAGATATTGAATGAAAGAAAATTTGCATTTATTGCAACTTTCATGACCTCCAGAGATATAAAGGCACTAGTCATATGCACTGTTCTTCGTTTTAAAACTGCTATTGTAATTCAAGAAAAATTGGTAGTCAAGCAAGATCTCAGAGCAATAATGGCCAGCTGATTGATTTTAATTATTTTGGTTGAAGGATCAATACTTAAATGAAGGAATAGTGAAAAAGGTTTACATTCAGATTCACAGTATTCAACTTAAAGGGATGTGTATTCTAAATGACTTTCTCAAAATTGTGTCATTTTAATTAGCTTCAAATTTACAAGACTACAGTCAGGATTTGGTTTGTTCAGATTTGAGAACTTGATTGTTGACAGGATGAATAAGAATTTATAGACTCAATAAGATTATAAAATTAACTTTTTTTGAATTCAGAAATGCAGCAGTTTAATGAGGTCCCACTCTACAATGATGTTATGTTGCCCTCCTCCACAAACCAGAAGACTGTAGACATGGCATTGTCACCTCTGCCTCCCTCTGATGCAAAAAAGCCACTATGCAGTAGCACAGACCCAGCCTTGAATTTGGAATCCATCATCAAGCTTGAAACAAATCAAGAGTCAATGGAATTTTCATTTGCCATTCCACAAATGAATGAGCAGTCCAGCAGCTCTTCCTGTCCTTGCAGCAGTCAGAATTCACCGCAAGTAAGTCTCTTATTAAATGTTTGTAAAACAAATTATTAAACTTAAGCAGTAAAATAACTCAGTTTTTTAAACTCAATTTTTAAAACTGGTCATGGGATATGTACATCAATCAAGGCCAGCATGTGTTTTCCAGCCCTAATTGCCCTTGAGTTGGGAGCCTTGCTTTACTGTTTGTGGATCTGGAATCACAGACTGGACCAGATAAAAGTGGTAGATGTTTCCCCCCACAGAATATTAGTGAACCTGATTTTATGATAATCAATGATTTCATGGTCACCATTATTGTGATTCATTGTCATTTGAACCTATGTCACCAGACCATTACCACCATGTAATTGTTTCTCCTTAAATTATAAAAACCTGCAGCCTTTGGTGTGAGCTGTACCTTCATGCTTGCAATGAAATGAATATATGAGGGCAGGGTTGATTGCATTCTTTTAAACCTCCCCTTTACTCCTCGTATTAACTTGGCAATTATGAAGAGCTTGATGGCAGCATTAGGAAAGTAGCACAAAGCCCAACAATTCGTTGCCCTCCCTGCAACAGAAAATGTCCATACTTGATTTTTAAAGTTTAGGCTGTAGATATTTTCTAACTTGTTGAGATCTGTTATTAAATACCCTTGGAGCGGATGGGATGTGGAACCCAGGGTTTGTGGCTCAGAGGGAAAGAAACAACCACTTCACCACAAGAGCCTTAGAGTTACGGTTCTGTGCTGTATGGTTCCTGACTAGATTTATAAATAAGCCATTGGAATGCATTGTATTATTTATTTTCACAGCCAAGCAGCCCTTCAGATTACTGTTTTAATGTGGACACAGACATTTCCAATGAATTCAAACTGGATATAGTGGAAAAGCTTTTTGCAATTGACCCAGAGGCCAAACACCCATTCTCTGTTCAGGTATGATATGACGGTTCTTCACAGGAGATTTGTGTATTAAATATAAAGGGCAACTTTTGATTTCAGCTGTACTATACCATGGTGCATTAAAAAAATAAATCGCTGATTGGGATACAGACAAGGAAACCTAATAGTATACGTTTCCCTACACTAGAGTATTTTTCCAACATGAAGTATGAATTTGGTTCTGCAAATTTTGGCTCAAGAACCTGTTAAATACAGAACAAATAGGGAGGCACAGAAAAATTACAGTATTTGGTAAATGTATACAGAAATGTAGTTTATTGGGTCAGAAAGAAACATTTTGGTTTCTCCCAGCACCCAGTTATGCTGTATAAACATTTATTTTATTTTTATTCCATTATCAAAGGGAGGCAAATAAGCTAGATCCATAAAGAAAAAAAATATTTAAAATGAAGACATGCAGCCTCCATAAAAGGTTTGGCAAGCTTGCATCGTTTCACCTAATCATGTCAACAAACTTAATGACAGATCCATTATCAAATTTGGTTTTAGTTTTGTTTCAGCTTTAACTAAACACCAATTTTTGCAGTTTAAGATTATTCAATGTTGACCTCTGACACTAGGTAACACAGCATTTCAGTTTAAATAAATCTTTCAATGATATTGCAACTAAAAATATCCCTGTTACATTGTCAAACCTTTCACTAGAGTTTGGCAATTTATTGCACAAAATTTAAGATAACAAATACTTAATTTATGTAAACCTCTACTATAAATGTACAGAGATTGTAAAAATAACTGAATTTGGTTTACTAGTCTAATTCATTTGATTAAAACATTCAAAGTTTACTTGTATAAATTACATCCAAAATTCAAAAGAATACCTCTTTCATGCAGTCTTTAATTATGTCTGGCTGCTTATTAATGTAATGATTCATTTAACTAGGACATTGATAACTTGGATCTGGAGATGTTGGCTCCTTACATCCCGATGGATGATGACTTTCAGCTTCGATCACTGGACCAACTTTCACCATTTTCTGATTGTCAAACCACCCCTACCAGTACACCAAACGTGAATGCAATGGTTGACATCTCAGAGGCTGGGACATCTGTTAATGGCACTCCCAACAAATACATGTCAATTTTAAAAAACACAGGGAAAAATGATAAGTCTTCAGCTGCAACAAAACCTTTGTCAACCCCACACACAATTAAAAGGGATAATGGCCCAAGTTCATCACAAAATAAGAAAAGCAATAGAACAACTTCACCTGTCCGAACTGGAATCCAAAAAGGACTGCTCACTCAGCAAATGGATATTTCACGTCCACAAAGTTCCTTGTCCCCTGTGAAGGCATTGCTTGCTTACAGCAAAAGGTAATGTTGCTACAAATTTTAAGATTTCCAAAGATATTTCTTTGTTTACAATGGTGCTGGTCACTCTTGCAAGCATTTTCTATTTGGGGAATGCCCATTTAACTATGTGTACTGTAATGATTGTATCCTGTTATAATTTACTCCCCTATCTTTCCAAAGCCACAATGTGAAACATTTGAGATGAGCACAAATGTGACTCATTGATTTTGACTGCACGTAAACGTAAAGTGCTTGTCCACATAAATTGCACTTTATTCAATCTCTTTTCTTTCTTAAATAATGGAGCCCAGTGTGGTGGGGGGAGAGCTTAAACTGCACTTCATCCCTTTTGTGTTTGGACTTATTTGGACATTAACTATAAATAATTGCTGTCCTGTATTCTGTTTCCTATTCTGGGACAAGGCATCTCCTTAACTGTCGTTCAAAATGCCACGTAAATTTTTAAAATTTCCTTTTTCTGTTAATTAATATTGTGTGCAATTCTGTGTAAGCTTATTGCATTTTTCTCATATCATTATTTTTTTCTTCATTACTTCTAAAATGCCCTATTTTCTATGCTTGAGTTTAAATAGTTTCCTCTGCCGCAATTTATTTTGAGCCTTTTGTTGCAGACAGACTACAACATTTAATTTGACCTGGTCTACTTTTGCTGTGACTGTTGTTCATGAATGACTGCAGAAATACCATCTGGTCTGTGGCATCAGCAATATGCAAAAGTTGATAGAGCAGGCACAAGTAGCTAAATTATCATTCGAAACTATTGTGGCTTATCTATTTGTGCTTCAAGTTCCATGCTCCATTTAACCCCTGACAATCCTTCACTCCCCCAGTTAACAATCGCTCCACTTTAATATTCAATGACTGCCTCAAAAGGTGGTGATGACAGAGTTCCAAAGCCCCTCAATGCTCATCTCAGTTGTATAGCACAGAACGAGCCTTCAGTCCAACTTGTCCATGCCAACCAGATATCCTAAATTAATCTAGTTCCATTCACTAACATTTAGCCCATGTCCCCCTACAATCCTTCCAATTCACGTATCCACCCAAATGCCTTTTCAAATGTTGTAATTGTACCAACCTCCTTCACTGACAGCTGATTCTAAACATGCACTAGTTTGGTGTGAAAAAGTTTGCTCTTTAGGTCTCTTTAAATCTTTTTCCCTCTCACCTTAAACCTGTGCCCTCTAGTTTTGGACTTCTCTATCCTAGGGAAAAGACTTTGGCTTTAAAAAGACTGATTTTAAAAACCATAGAAGGTCACCTGTCCTCCTCAGACTCTGAAGAGGAAAACAGCCCCAGCCTATTTAGCCCCTCCCTATAGCTTAAACCCTCCAACCCTGGCATAGCCTTGTAAATCTTTTCTGCAGCCTTTGAAGTTTAACAACATCTTTGTCCTGTACAGCCACAACATGACATCCCAACTCCTATAGCCAATGCACTGAAAAATAAAGACAACTATCCTAAACGCTGCCTTTACTATCCCACGTGCCTCCATCTTCAAAAAACTATGAACCTGCACCTTGACGTATCTTTGCCAAATAAAGAATCCTACCATTAAGTATATAGGTCCTGCGCTGATTTGCTGCATTCCTGAAAGGGTTACCCTAATTTTAAAACAATGCTCTCTAGCTCTGGGTTGACCCACAGGAGGTAAGATCTTTTCCATGTCCACCTTGCCAACACCATTCGGGATCTTTCACACTTGAATCAAGTCATCTTTCAGTTATCTAAACCATGGCGTGGCACCTTATCAGCTGCCTTCGGGAAATCCTTCTGTACGTCCCCATGATCCTTTTTATCCACGGCAAGTTACGCCAAGAACTCAAATACATTTATTAAACAAATTCTCTTTGAGCAAACCATAAGGACTTTACGATTACCTTGAATTTTTCCAGTTGGCACATCTATAATCTGTGTAATAATTAATTTAACATTTTCCCCATGACAGAAGTCAAGCTAACTGACCTGTCATTTCTAGTTTCTGCTCCCTCTTGATTAGAGGGGTTATGTTTGCTGTTTTCCAGTACAAAAAAAACTTTTTCTGCATCAAGGGAATTTTGAAAAATGATCATTGCACCTACTACCTTTGTGGAAACATCTTTTAAAACCAGAGGGGTAAAATCTATTTAGACCTGCAGCTTCTTTCAGTTTGCTCAGTATCATTTCCCTCATTAATTGTAATTTCACACTAAAGTTCTTCTCTCCCTTACATTCCTGATTTATGGCTATTACTGGAATTTTGTCTTTTCTGTAGTGAAGACTGAGCCAAAAGATTTGTTCATTTCATTGTATCTACTGTTGGCGCCTCATTTTCTGGAGAACCAACATTATAATTATTTTTCCTTTTCATGTACCTATAAAAAATCTTGTTATCCATTTTTTTCATTCCGAGCTAACTTCCCTTCATTCTCTCTTCCCCTGATTAAACTTTTCAGTCGGCTGCAATTCTTTGTCTCTGATCAATCATCTGACCTGCCATTCACCTTTCCAGAGTTATGGTGTTTCCTTATATTTGATGCTTTCCCCAGCTTTAGTTCATCATGGGTGCTCCCTTTTGATTTGTTAATTATACCCAAATACAGAGGAACCTCCATTATCCAAGTATCAATTATCCAAATATCGGATCATCCGAAGGAGATCTCGACGTCCTGATAAAAAATTACATGAGACGTGTTTGCAACACTGATTGCATCTTTTGTTTACAATAATTAAAAACAGAAGCTGCTTACTTAAGTACTGCTGAGAACAGTCCAGGCACTGTCTCCAAATGAGTGACCACCTGCCCTCTCTCTTCCACCCCCTCCCCTACTTTCCATGCAGTTCTACATAGGGGTGCACTCTAACCCCCCACCTTGCCTGATAATCTCTCCAACATTGTCCTGTACAGGGCAATGGTGGAACCTGTCAGAGAGTTGCAGTAAAAAGACTAATGTCCCAACTGCAGTAGTCTTGTTGTTGGTGTCCAGTCTGGCTGCCCCAGAGATGGGATGGGGGTGGGTGGGGGACAGGGACTCACGCGCAGTGTGCATCTGCCTCACCTCCTTCACAGAAAACTCCTTGCCCCAGAGGAAAGGCATTGAATCGATTAACCGAATAATTGATTATCCGAATGAAATAATGCCCACCCATCTCATTCAGATAATCAAGATTCCTCTAAGATGTTTCCATGCTATTCTAAAGATCAGTCACCCTAGTGCTCCACTGTAATCTTTACCACTATGGAATAAATTTTGAGGGTCTTATGAATGTAGTTAAATCTCATTTCAGTTCTCAATGGGAATGAGCCCTTTAAAATGTAACTGTTTCCCTGGGTAAAAATGAAGCTGACTGATTTGGTAATAAGCTGTGCGCTTTGGATTTTAGCACTGTGTAGTCAAAGTAAATATAGTGTACTCCAATACACAGCTTTTTTTTGTTAAAGTATGAATGTTGGACGGATTTGTTAATACGATTACACTAACTATTTTGATTTCTTGAAGATCTGCAATAGGAGAAGCTCCAAAAGAAGAGCTGAGCCCTCAATTACTGATTTTGCACAATTCACCAAGGAAACGCAAGCTGGAAAACGCAGCCTCCCTTTTCCAAGCAGTTGGAATTGTAAGTGTTAACGTTTTTAATTGCCGATGACCAAGTTGCTATGTATCTCACTGCAGCATATGTAGTAAGTAGCTTTTGGGAGATATAACCATTTGTGAAAATGCAGTGTTACTCAATAACCATGCTTGTGTAAATATGGGCAGGAAAGTTTATTAAAAGATGTAGAAGTTCTGAGGAATTTGACAGTGGATGTTAAGAAAATGCTTTCCTTGTGAGGGAGTCTAGAGTTGGAAACAATTTAAAATGACAGATTTCCCTTTAACACTGAGAAAAGAAATTTTTCTCTTCGTTGGATAGAGAATTCCACAGAGTAACAAAGAGGAGTGAAGCTGGATCATTGATCAAAAATCATCATTTAACTCTGTTTCAATTCAATGAAAAAGTCAAGGGTTACAAGGGGATGGACAGGAAAGGAGTTCAGACCACAGTCAAATCAGTCATAACCTGAATGGTGAAGCAGTCTGAGCCGAGTAGCCTACTTTCAACTAAGTTTTTCAGTGATTGAGTTGATGCCATTATGTAGCCCCAACGGTGTAGAAAATATTGTTGAATTGAATGCAGGACAATAATTCCTTGCTTAATATGGTAGTTGCATACCTGTGTAGTGTATAGTTTAAATGGAACAACTGAGTCAGATTTTCCCACTGCAGCTAATTTGGAGCTTTAGTTTAATTTTATGATCATTTGCCATCAAAAACTAAGTGTTATACCCTGTAAGCCTAAGTATTTTGTATTAAGTGAGTACATTAAGAAATATGTTAACTCTTCTGCTCACCTCATTTCACCCCTTGCCACTGTATTCTCCTGACCCTCCTGCCACTTCTTAAGCAGATACGTAGAAAGCGAACAATGAAGTAAGAGTAGATTTGAGATGAAAGATCGAAGAAGTAAGCCTCAACCTCGAGAGTTAATGAGTTTCAACAGTGATCAGAAGTTGGGAGCAACATCCATCTGAGCTGCGCACTTGATTTGTGACAGCATGCCAATTAAAACATTGGCTTCTGATTCCAGAGGTCACTGTTGCACACAGACCTTTGCAGTCGGTAAGAAAATTAGAGGGGAATGGTCAGGAGTGCGAGACACCAATCTGTAAAGGTATTGCAAAAGTATCAAAACTGAGGAAAGGCCAATATCAATAGACTGGGAGCAGCTACTTACACTTTGCAAATTTAGACTTAGCTGCAAGTTTTTTTGAAAAAAGTAGTGTAGTGAGAATTCAGAGTGAAGGGCAATGGCAGACCGTCTGGGAATCCTGGATGTCAAGAGATCGAGTTTTGTGAACAAAGAAGGAACCATATGTCTGAAGCATTAAAAAAAAAACCAGGGGAGGCCTGTCAAATGTTTAGTGTGTAGGGGGTTGCTTAAAGAAATTAAGAGGGCAAAAAGGAGCCATATCTTTGCAGATGGGACCAAGGGTTTTTTGTAATTTAAGAATAGGAGGATTACTGGGAAAAGAGTGGGACCTATTAGTCACGGAGCTAGTGGACATGGTTGGGATCTTAAGTTAATATTTCTCTGTATTCACAGAGGAGAAAGACCTTTAGCCGACTTGTCAGTTGGGATGGTTCAGACTGATGAGGAGGCATTAGATATTTTACTGGGCATACCACTGCATAAAGCCCCAGGGCTTTATGAAATGTATCCCAGACTGATAGTGGGAGGCAAGGGAGGGGATTGCTGGGACCCTTGCAGATTTTCTACTTCACTGGCCACAAGTGAAGAGCCAGATGACTGGAGGATATTCAATGTGGTTCCTTTATTCAAGAGGGACAGCAGAGATAGGCCAGGCAATTACAGGCTAGTTATTCTGATATTTGTGGTAGGAAAATTATTGAAAAGAATTCTGAAGGACACAATCAATAAATACTTGGAAAAGCAATGCAGATTTGTTAGGAGATGTGGTCTGATTAATTTAGTTGAATCATTTGAAAAGGTGACTAAATATATTGATGAACTTAGTATAGTTGATGTGGCTGACATGGACTTTGAGGGCCTCTGACAACATCCCACATTGAAGTCTGGTCTTAAAAGGTTAAGAGCCCATGGAATCAAGGCAAGTTGGCAAACTGCATCTAAAATTGGCTGACACTGGGTGATAGAGGAGTGTTGTTTTGGAAATTGAAGACCTTTGACCAGTGGTGTATAACAGGAGTCAGTGTTTGGACTTGGAGGTGAATTTAGAAACTTTAATTTGTAAGTTTGCAGATGAAATGAAAATGAGGGATGTTGTTGATAGTGGTGAGGATGGTCTTGGGCTGCTGTCTGATTATTGGCTAGCTGGTAAATTGGATAGACCAATGGCAGATGGAGTTTAATCCTGATAAAGTCAGAAGTCATAGGACACCAGGTTATAGTCCAATAGGTTTGAAATCACAAGCTTTCAGAGCACTGCTCCTTCTTCAGGTAAGGCTTTGCCTGGGATCAAACATCTCAGGAGGAGTGGCTGCAGAGGCTCTCGCTGGATAGTACTTAAAATGCTGGGCAAAGTAGGCTTAGACCTGATGGGCTGAAGGGCATGAAATGCTCTATGACTGATTCTCTACAACAATCCACAATGCTACAAGTGAATGCTAGTTCTATTTAAAAAGTATTAGACAGGGCAATCTTAATGTGCACATTGATTTGGTTAGGCCACAGCTAGAATATTATGTGCATCCATAGTATAAGGAGGATGAGATTGCACTGGAGAGGGTGCAGAGTTTTTTTAGCAGGATATTGCCTGGGCTACAGAATGTTCTAATTGTGAAGGAACTCGGGGCAGGAGTGGGTCATGATTGAAATGTATAAAATTATGAATGGTATAGAAGGAAATAACTTTTCATCTTGGTGAGGGATCAGTTACCAGGAGCCATAAATTTTAATATAAGGAGCAGGATGTTTATACAGAACATTAGAGTGCAGTACAAGACCTTCGGCCTCAATGTTGCACCAACCTGTGAAATCAATCTGAAGCCCATCTAACCTATGCTATTCCATTCTCAAACAGTGGGATTCTGCTTGTGAGGCAGAAACCTTCATTGCATGTAAGAAATGTTACAGCATACACTTGTGATGCCACGGCATACAAGGATACAGGCCAAGTGCTGGAAAATGAAATTAGAATAGTCAGTGGTTGTTTTTGGCAGACACAGACCAGATGGGCTGAAGGGTCTTTTTCTCTGCTGGAGATGTGGGATTCTGTTGAAGACAAAAACAGGAGATGGTGAGCTTTAATTTCTATAGATTTCTTCTTCACATGTCACCAGTCAGAGTCCTACAGCATAAAGACAGGCATGTCAATCCAAATTGGTGAATGCCACCTAAAATGTCTATGCACACTATAACCCCATTTTCCTGCACTTGGTCTGTATCCTTCTAAACCTTTCCTATCCATGTATTTGTTCAAATTCCTTAAATGTTAATGTACTTACCTCAATCACTTCCGCTATCAGCTCATTCCATATGTCTACCACCCTGTGGTTCTCTGGTTGCCCCTCAGGTTCCCGTTTATTCTTTTCCCCTCCAACCTTAAACTATAAGACCATAAGACACAGAAGCACGAATTAAAGGCCATTCAGCCAATTGAGTCTGCTCCACCAATCGTGACTGATAGGTTCCTGAGTATTCTGGGGATTAAGGGTTACAGGGAGAAATTGGGAAAATGAGGTTTCTCAACCCATCTATCGCAGGATTTAATATGCTCTATGACCTGGCCCAAAACTGCACACACAATTCCAAATGGGGTCTGACCAGAGCCTCAGAGGTACGTCACTGCTTTTATATTCAAGTCCTCGCAAAATAAATATCATCATTGCATTTGCCTTCTTAACTACCGACTCACCCTGCAAGTTGATCTTGAGAGAATCCTGGCTGGGACTCCAAGTCTCATTGCACTTCAGACTTTAAATAGTCTCTCTTTTCCACGTTGTACTCCATCTGCCAAAACTAATGCCCTCTAGTCCTCAATTACCCCAACCCTGGGAGACTGAATGCATTCACCCTATCCATGCCTCTCATGATCTTATAGAAGTGTATAAGATCTCTCCGATGTTCTAATTCCTGTAACTAAGTCCCTTGGGTCCTGGCAACATCCTTGTACATTTCTTCTGCACTCTATCTAGTTTAATAACATCCTTCCGAAAGGTGACCAAAAAGTGAACACACTACTCCAAATGTAGCCTCACTAATGTCCTGTAGAACTGCAGCATAACTTTAAAACTTTTATACTCAGTGCTCTGACTGAAGGCCAGTGGCCAAAAGCCTCCTTCACTGCCCTGTCTACCTGGGACCCCTCTTTCAGAGAATTGTGAAATCTGTTTCACTAGACTTCTTAAGACCCTACCGTTCACCATGAAACTCCTACATTGATTTGACTTTACAAAATGCAAGACCTCATACTTGTCTATATTGAACTCCATAAGCCATTTCACAGCCCACTTCCCCAGCTGATCAAGACCCTGCTGCAATTTCGAATGACCTTCCTCACTGCCCATTTTAGTATCATCTGCAAACTTACTGATCATGCCTTGTACATTCTTGTCCAAATTATTCATGCGGATAGCAAACTGCAATGGACCCAGCAGCAACTCCTGAGGCACCAAACTAGTCACAGGCTTCTAGTCCGGCAAGCATCCTTCCACAAGCCAATTTTGTATCCAATTTCCCAGCTTCCTCTGGATTCCATGTGCTCTAACCTTCCAGAACAGCCTACCATGGTGGAATCTTACCAAATGCCTTACTGAAATTCATGTAGACTACATCTACCGCCCTGCCCTAGTCAACGTTTCTGGTCAGTTCATCAAAGAACTCCAATAAACTTGAGGCATGATCTCTCAAACAAAGCCATGCTGACTACTCCTAATCAAACCCAGTCTTTCCAAATGCATGCAAATCTTTTATTTGAGAAGATTCTGAAACTTACCTACACAGATATTAGGCTTACTGGTTTACAGTTTCCAGGTGTTTCTTTGCAGCTCTGTGAATAAAAGCACAACACTTGGTACACTACACTCCAGTCTTCCGGGATCTTTCCAGCGGCTAACTCTGCTGCCAGAATGTCAGTCAGTGCCCCCATATCATCTTTTTGGGCTTTGTTTGAAGTGTCATTGAAGGTGTACTTTTGCAGTGGCTGCTTGTGAGCAAATTTTGCTATTACCATAATGCAGGTTGTTTGAGTACTTTCTAAACTGTAGGACATGCTCTTAGACAAAACATAAGAATTGACATTTTTTGTAAAGGAAATTGTGCAGAACCCAACTCGAATACTGATCAAAAATTCCTTAGTGTATAAAACCTTATGGAAATTGCATAATCCTCATGTCATTAAAATGGGCCAAAAGTGAAACACAAGCAATAGAAGTTAATAAATAATCTTTCTACGTATGCAGCAACTGCAGAAAGATCACAAATATTTTGTTTGTATTAGGTACAGTTATATAACTGTACCTAAATATCTGCTGGAATTAGGCAATTGCCTTTGTCTATTAGCTGGAAGATAGACATCATAAAAATGGAAACTGGAAAACTCGTGCAGTTCAGGTTTAATGTTTTTCCATTCAGTTCTTCAGGTCAGTACAGCTGCTCTATCTCAATACCATATTTCTCCCCATACTCATTAATGCTTTAAAATTGAATGTGTCTATTTCTTGATTTTTCTATTCACTCATGAAATGAGTGTGTTGCTAACTTAAGTCAACATTTATTGTCTAGCCCTAACTAAGGGCAGTTAAGAGCCAGCCACGTTGCTATGTGTCTGGAGTCCCATACCAGATGAGCTAAGGATGGCACCATCCTTCCTTAAAAGGCATTCAGTAAACTAGATGGGTTTTTCCAACAATCTACGAAGGTTTTGTGGTCATCGATGGGCTCTTAACTCCAGAGTTTTAACAAATTCAAATTCTATCATCTCCCACAGCAGGTTTCAAACCCAGGTCCCAAGATTAATAGTCTGGTGAGAATACCATGAGGCCATGTCCTTCCGAAGTGCTTGCTGCACCTGCCGGTTGGCTTTCTCTGATGTACAAGTAAACAGACATCCCTTTGTACTTCATGCTTCCCAATATATCTTCACACTGAAGTGTGTAGCTTTACATTTAGCTATACTGTCATGTATCTGCAAAATGTTTGCCCACACAACTTGTCAAAATCATCTTGAAACTTCCTTGTGTCATCCTCCCCTCCCAATCCTGCC
Source organism: Hemiscyllium ocellatum (assembly GCF_020745735.1). Classification (NCBI taxonomy): domain Eukaryota; kingdom Metazoa; phylum Chordata; class Chondrichthyes; order Orectolobiformes; family Hemiscylliidae; genus Hemiscyllium; species Hemiscyllium ocellatum. Next base: position 88,379,630 of record NC_083408.1, read on the forward strand.
TATATTATGTGCTGTCAGCTAATTTGCAAATATTGCATTTTGTGCCCTCATTCAGGTCACTTATATATACCATGAATAGCTAGGGGTCAACATTAGAGTGGTGCTGGAAAAGCACAGAAGGTCAGGCAGCATCCAAGGAGCAGCACCACTCTCATCTGGACTCTGATCTCCATGAATAATTAGGGCCTAAGCACTTAACATTGTGTTACCCCACTAATCAATGCCTTGCCTCTTGATCCCACCAAAAATCTCCATCCCACAAGCTTCCTCAGACTCTCAACCACTTTTCTCTCTTGAACCACAGTGAATTTTTAATGTTGCGCATTCTGTGATAATTGGAAACAAAACATTAAGTTACCGTTTTTGGCACTAGTGAATGTGCAGGGGCAAATGAACTATGACTTAACTACCAAGTCATTCTGTTGTTTTTGCATTGACCTCAAGTCAAATCCTGATGAGACTCGGACCTAATACTTTTTTAAAAGAACACTTCCAGTACTGTTCAGGCTTTTACACATTTATATGGTTAAATCTCAGCATTCTAAATAATTTTAATTTCCAGTCTTTTGCAATGTTGGAAAACAACTAACCAGCTATGTGATGCTCTGTTCAAGGTTTGCAACAAAATATGCAACGGTGAGGCTTTATTTTGAGTTAAAACTTCACAACACGTGCTCTATATTTAAGATGTGTGCTTGCAATAATTTGTAATAATTCAGTAACAAGGAGTTTGCATTTCAAAGAATTGTAATAGCTACTTCAAATTGTCTTTAACATTTATGTTTATTGCTTACTCGCAATCATTGTTCCTGTCATTAGATTTTTTAAAAACAAAATTTCAATTCCTAGCCAATGATACCACATCCCCAAACAGATTTTTCAGAAATTAAATTCATATCTGCATGACCACACAATTGCAATTGCTAAGCATTTCTGTAAGAGCCCTAACTAGGATACAAAATAACTAATTTTTAAAAATAAATATTTGCTATAAATTCGTGAGGTTGCCATAAGGATATGAATGAAGTTGCAATGCATTTTGCATCTAGTTTTGTGAGTACATCAATCTACACAGATGACAAGGATTACTGAAATGCCAATATCTGATCATTAATGTTTGTAAATCATCAGTCCTATAGGAAAAGCCAATGACTTGTAATGATTGACCATGTGTCAATTTTCATTATATTGAATTCTGGAATTTTCAGTTTGAGATTATTTTCCAAAATGATGTCCATTTTTATAAAGCTTCCAAATTGGTATTGTTGTAAATTGCAAATGGTGTGAATTAAATGTGCAAACTGGAAAATAACCTCAGCAAGTGTTATTGTAGAATGTGAACTTCAGTGAAGAATTATTCAGGATTATCATAACCCTTTTTCAGTGTCCAGGGATGTGAGGTGGATTAGCCATGTGGAATACAGTGTTATTGGTTGTGTGTGTTTATTTTGGGGGAGGGGGAGGTGACTGGGTGGGATGCTCTGAGTTGTTGTGGACTTGTTGGGCTGAATGGCCTGTTTCTACACTATAAATAGAATCCCTACAGTGTCATATTCGATGATGGTCTGTAGATCCATAAGGCTATATAATTTCAAGAGGTGTTTTCAATACTTGAAAGATATGAGCCACCTAACAATGTAACTATTTAACCTTCTATTATAGCAACAGTTTTTATTTTGCTAATTACTGGATTCCAATTGAACTGTTTCATTTTTCTTTTGAACAGGGATTATTATTCCAAAGTGACACCGACGCTCCAGTGAGTACATCACAAACATGGAAACGTGCAAAGGGATTGGAAGACAGTAACAGTGAACAGAAGACACTTGTGTTGGTACCAACTGGCAAGTTTGTTTTTTTTTCTTTTACCCCCTTTTTTTTTCACCCTGCCCCAGTATTGCAGAACAAAATACCAAGGCTTTCCAACAGTCTTGTTCGTAGTCAGCATGAAACAAACCGTTCAGTCCAACTAGGCCATACCAACTGTGATCCCAACCTAAACTACACCTACCTAGCTGCATTTTAACTGACTCCCTCCAAACCTTTCCTTTTCATGTACTTATCCAAATGGCTTTTAAATTGTGTAACTCAACCTGTATCTATTCCTCCTCTGACAGTTCATTCCTCTCACAAACCCCTAAAAAGAACCCTCATCCTTAAATCTTTCTGCTCGCACCTTACATATATTTCCCCCCATTAGGGAACAGATCTTTGCTATTCACCTTATCTATACCCTTCGATTTTATAAGCCACCTACAAAGGTTGCCCCTCAACTCCTATGCCCCAGCTAAAGAAAAATCTCTGAACCACTACATCTGTTCTACGACACTCGCCAAGGTCCTACCATTAAGTGTACAAATCCTACACTTGTTAATTTACCAAAATGCAATACTTTGTATTTACGCAAATTAAACTCCACCTGCCACTCATTTGCTCAGTTAATCAAGATCTCTTTGTAATCATACTTAACCTTCACTGTCCATTATGCCAACAATTTTGGTGTCAAATGCAAACTTACTAACTGTTTCCGATATTCTTTTCCAAATCATTTTATATAACATGACAAAAGTGGATCTAATACCAACCACTGGTCACAGGCCTCCAGACCAAAATAAAAACAAACCTCCACCACCACCTTCTCTCTCCTCCCATCAAACCAATTTTGCATCCAATTGGCAAGCTCACCCTAAATCCCATGTGATCTAACTTTTGATAAGGGTCTGCACAGCAGACTAATTAATAAAGGTTTTACTAAATAAACAAATGTCTCCTGCTCTGTCATCAGTTTGATGTTGCTGCTCTTTGAAGCTTGTATTAACGGAATTAAAAATGATTCATTTGTCCCTCCCAAATAAAATGTAAAATTCAACTTCTGATACCAGCTTTACACTCCAGAACAAAAAACGTTGGGTTTCCTCCCACAGTTCAAAGATGTGCAGGTTAAGTGAATTGGCTATGCTAAATTGCCCATAGTATTCATGGATGGGTAGGATACTGAGGGTTGGTGTGGACTTGTTGGGCCAAATGGCCTGTTTCCACAGTGTAGGGAATCTATGGTATCTGGTTATAGCAGACACCTTGGACCGAAGGGTCTGATTCCATGCTGTATGACTGTAATCTCTTGTTTGAAAGGTTGACTGGACATTTAATTTAATCATCTGTTGATCATTGCAATTTGAAAATGATTTCCACATTAAAGAAAGGTAGCTGTGCAACCTGTCCTGCAAGTAACATTAAGAAATTACTTAAATATAGTGACAAAAATAATGTCTTAAATCCAAGTGCTAGTTCTAGGAATTCAGAAATCTTGGTTAGAGTAACAAGTTGCTGAATCTAATCATAGCATATTCAGTTTTTGAAGTATGCAGAATGCAATGTTCTGCTATGTTAAATTGAATAAAGCAAATAACAAGATAGTTACTAATTGAAAAACAATATTCTTAACTATCCCAGTATCTAATTTGCCTTCAGTATTTTTGATCGAGTATTTATTTCTGGTCATCTTTTACTTTCAGATATAGTGTCAAGGCTTCTCACTCACTCAGCAGAGAGCAGTAGCTTGCCAACACTCACCAATTACGACTGTGAAGTGAATGCACCTATCCAAGGCAACAGAACCTTGCTTCAGGGTGAAGAAGTTCTCAGAGCATTGGATCAAATCAACTAAGTTCACAGGGCTGAACAAAATAACAGACAATGGTGAAGCCCCCATCACCCAAAGCAGTTATTTATATTTTCTAAATCTGATTGTTATAGAAGCCTGGCTACAGTACTGAAGTTTTTCTGTTAGCAGTACTCCACCACTGACCCCATCCATGACCTGCTGTTTATTTGCAGTATTGGTCTAGGTCTGTAATTCTACAAAATATCATCTTTATACTTGATGCTTTTAGGCACATGGACAAGCCTAGGATGGCATTTGGAGGATCGATTATATGAGCGACACATCATATGTAAATGAGTTTGTGGTCTATTTTAAAGAGCATTGATAACATTTTACGTAAGTGTCTAATTTATAATGGTTTTCAATCAAAGATGTTGAGCAAATCTTAAAGGGAACGTAGCACCTTTTTTCTAGTCAGAATTGTGGCCATTCGTTAAACTTGAATGGGCAAGATTGTCTATGATGCTTAGATATTTCACTTACTTTAGGATACTTGCCTGACAAGCATTGTTGCTTTGCCAGCTGTTAATTGTAGCCACAATTGCACAAAATATATTTTCTTAAGAAGTACCAGCAGTCCTTTATGCAGTATGTTTTGCAGTTATAAATCTAGTTTTTAAAAGGATAAAGCTACAATGATTTTTTTAGTTATTTAGTAAAAATCATGTTAAGCGTGGAATGCATACACAAATATTCACTTTAATTTTCATTTTTAAAATCTAGAACAGCTTGTGTTAGTCAGCTATGAGGACTGACTTCCTGTCATGTAGCTGATGGTTGGAAATATTGAATGTGGACAATATCTTAATTGTGCTGTTTAACATTTTATTGATAATTAGTCTCTTGATTGTCAGCACAAGTAAATCCGACTATAGTTGTACAAGTTCATACTATAATACCATAGCAATACATTAAGTATAAATGTTGCTGCTTATTCTGCAATGTGTAGGTAGTAATATCCAGTGTAAATGTAACTGAAATAGCATTGTATTAGAAAAAGATTAGTTTGTTTGGTTACCCGTTCTGTCTTGAATCTGAAACACCCTGTCACTTACAAATCCCAATTAAAGTAACAGGTAGATTATACTGTATGTTATTTTCCTTTCTCGACTTCTTCCAACTTACCATTCCCAGCCCCAAATCAGTTCTTGACTGAAATGGTTTCATAGTCTCACTTTTGCTCGTGCAATTGTACCGTATGCTCAGTCATCTTTTACTGTTTGTGGTTGGATCGAACACTAACTGTATTGTTTTATTACATCAATAAACATTATATGTGGACCAGGCTCACTCATTAGAGTGTGTAATCCTTATTTTAATTTTTCTTGTAGCCAATTTAGAATTGGGGGAGGAGGTTTGGAGGGTCTATGGGCTGAATGGCCTTTACCTGCACTGCTGTGATTCTATAATTGCACTTAGCTAAGTGATTTACCTTACCTCTCCATGATTGCATAATTATGGGCACCTCAACTGAAACATGCGCCCTAAGTGTTCTTAGTGACATCACCTCAAATATATCTGGTGTTCAGCTTCTGATGAACATTCTCAGCTGAAGTCTGGCAGCAGCTTTGAGAAAAATCTCATACCCAAAAGTTGTACTCATCTATAAATTTATCCCCACAGCAATGTCACTGTTCTTTAGAAGCAAACAGGTTCAGGAGTAGGCCATTTGGAGCTGGCACCACCTTTGCATGATCACACGGAATCTGTGTCCCACTCCCACCCTCTTCCCCATTCAGCCCTCAAGAAATTCTTCCTTAAGTCAGCACCCCATTACTTATAGCCTCTGGTCCTACGTTTTCCCATGAAGGGAAACATTCTCTTAGCATTTATCCTATCAAGCCACATAAGAACCAGCTTATGTTTGTTTCACTGAGATCACCTCTCAATCTTCTAAAGTCCAATGAGTAGAGTGAAAAATTAACACTCCTCTCTGAACCTATATTGCCACTAGGTACTCTTTTCTCTGAATCAAAACTGATTTTGGGTTGCCAGAGATGGTGTCATGGTAACTGTCAACAGTCTAGATTGGAGTAATTTGAAATATTGGGAGTAAAAATGGAGTCAAACACATTTCAATACACCATATCATCCAGCATCATAAGAGCTTGGTGGAATGTCAAAGTGAACTTTCTACTGTCCAAGGAAGTATGGAACTTAACCCTATATCTGATCAGTAATGCCTGTTTGTCAATGTGAGCAATTTTGATCTTACTGTTCATGTAAAAACAGATACTACAAACTTAATTCCACACCTAATCCCTATGGTCAGGCATTGCACGCTAAAACCATTTTATTCTTAAGATTATAGCAGGTCAAAACAGCATACTATTTATAATTTAACTTCATCTTTATTTATCTTTGAGAAGCGAAGCAAGCATTTTAGCCAAGTTGGTGATTAGCTTCGAATAATTTACAAGCCCTCGGGATGTTCTACATCTTTGTTCTGTTGTCCCAGCTTTCAAAATTCCTTCAACCCTTTGTGTTGGGGGATACCTTCACCAGTGATTTGATGACAGAGGAATGTTACATTTGAAACCATGACAGTTTATTATAATCAAACACAACTAACTGCCTCAGTGGATACAGACCAGGTGCTACTCTTTAATTACCCATATTCTTTTTAATCTATGCAGCTCTTTATTTAATGTAACTGTACATTAGGCACTGGTTTAGTTTTGCAAATTTAATCTGTTTATTATCTTTTATCATGATACCAGCTTTTGATACTTAATTGCTCAAAAAAGTAATTTATGCACTTCCAACCTTTCCAAAGTCTTCCTGTCCCTCTGTACCTAACTCTATCCAGAATATTATTTTCTCCTTACTCCTTCCCATCCTTGTTTCCTCCTACTACTACTGCCAATCACAAGTAATAGACTCATCCTGTCATTAATTGTAATGGAGCAGCAGACTCAGAGGGGCTGCATGGCCCACTCTTAAATCTGAAAATGTGTTGCTGGAAAAGCGCAGGTCAGGCAGCATCCAAGGAACAGGAAATTCGACGTTTCGGGCATAAGCCCTTCATCAGGATGAAGGGCTTTCCTGATGAAGGGCTTATGCCCGAAACGTCGAATTTCCTGTTCCTTGGGTGCTGCCTGACCTGCTGCGCTTTTCCAGCAACACATTTTCAGCTCTGATCTCCAGCATCTGCAGACCTCACTTTCCCACTCTTAAATCTGACATTCTTAAGAAAAAAAAGGGAAAAAAAATCCAGTGAAGAACAGAGTACTCAGTATGCAGCCAAGAGAGAAATTAAGGCCACTTTGACCTTCACATTAAGGTTCTTCCCTGTCCTTTTAATAAAATTCATGTTTTGATGGTTATTGGCTGGCACAATGGGAACTTTCAGCAATTTGATAGTTATACTGCAAAAGCTAATTCAGCCACTAGGTGGCCCACTATATTTCCTGCAGCCAAGTTTCATGCTGATAGTAAAAGAACAAATAAAAGTTACCACTGCTGGATAGTAGCTGGCAAGCCACAGTTTTTCTCCCATCAAAACGTATGGCTGTACAAATGGAGATCGTCTGGTATTCTGAAGAGACGTGCATGATAATGAGATTTCCATGCAAGGATAATTCTTCACAGAATTCTACGTAGATTATTTTTGAGATCAAGCAGATATCTAACTTAGCAAGTTTCTGGAGGAAAAAGTGCTTAGCCCATCCTCTTGTGAAAAAGTTACATGCTAAATTTTTTAAACATATAAATACTCTTGCATGTCCTTTGGATCCCATTAGCCACCTCAGCTCCTTACAGGTTGATTGCTATGCATAAAAATGATTTGGAGATGGCGGTGTTGGACTGGGGTCTATAAAGTTAAAAATCACAATACCAGGTTATAGTCCAACAGGTTTAATTAGAAGCACACTAGCTTTCAGAGCGATGCTCCTTCATCAGGTGATTGTGGAGGGCTCGATCGTAACAGAATTTATAGCAAAAATTTGCAGTGTGACGTAACTGAAATTATACATTGAAAAATTGATTGTTAAGCCTTTCATCTGTTAGAATACAGTGATAGTTTCACATCTTTCATGTGTAAATCACAAAACTCTTTTTTTAAAAAAAGTTGCATTCTCAGGTTAGCCGTTAACAATGGTGATAGCTGGACAATATGTTGAAGGTGTTAGCCCCCTGAGTTCTGTCTATGACCTGATGTTTAGATTGATTCTAATCTAAAAAGTGAGATAAGAGTTTTACATAAATTCATGCAGTTTTTGAGCAAAGTGCAATGTAACTCTGCAACTACAAGTTCACCGCACAAACTGTGTGCACGCATGTGGGTCTTTGTCTGTGTGTGTTTGTCTGTTTGGGGTGGGGATTGAGAGTGTGTGTGTGTATATAGTGAGTGCAGAGTGTCTTAAGTCTGTGAGTCTCTATGTGCGTGTGTATGTGTAGCGCAATGGAGATCACCTGTAATGTGACATGAACCCAAGGTCCTGGTTGAGGCCCTCCCTATGGGTACCGAACTTAGCTATCAGCCTCTGCTCGGCCACGTTCCTTTGCTGCCTGTCCCGAAGTCCACCTTGGAGGATGGTCCGGACCTTCAGGTGACCATCCTCCAAGGTGGACTTCGGGACAGGCAGCAGAGGAAAATGGCTGAGCAGAGGCTGATAGCTAAGTTCGCTACCCACAGGGAGGGCCTCAACCGGGACCTTGGGTTCATGTCACCATTGCACTACACACACACACACACACACACACCCTTATAGATGCCCACACATGCACTCCCTCACAGACTTAAGACACTCTGCACTCACTTTCTTATACTCACAACCCCCACCCCAGACAGACGGGGACACACACACACACCCCCAAAGACAAAGACCCACATGCACACATATTTTGTGTGGTGAATTTGTATTTGCAGGGTTACATTGCACTTTGCTCAAAAACTGCATACATTCATGTAGAACTCTGAGCTCAAAAACTGCATGAATTTATGTAAAACTCTGATTCTAATCTAAAAAGTGAGATAACAATCTAAACATCAGGTCATAGACAGAGAACACAAGGGGCTAACACCTTCAACATGTTGTCTAGCTATTACCATTGTTAACAGCTAACCCGAGAATGCAACTTTTAAAAAAAAAGTTTTGTGATTTACACATGAAAGAAGTGAAACTATCACTGTATTCTAACAGATGAAAGGCTTAACAGACAATCAATTTTTCAATGTATAATTTCAGTTACGTCACACTGCATATTTTTGCTATAAATTCTGTGTTACGATCGAGCCCTCTACAATCACCTGATGAAGCAGCGTCGCTCCGAAGGTTAGTGTCCTTCCAATTAAACTTATGGGGCTATAACCTGATGTGTGATTTTTAACTTCATAAAAATGAACAACAGATGTCAATAGGCAGTTTGATCAGATGAAGGTAAAAATTATAACTTATCCAACCCTTTCCTCAGACATTGGTATTCCATATTTATTTACACACAAAGAAAGATAGAAATCTCAAACAATGACTGATTACCCTTCCTTGCCCTCTCGATAAGTTTAGGAGTGCTAAATTCAACTGTAGTACTCATGCAGAAAATTCAGTACAGACCAGATACCAAACATGATCAAAACGTGTGGTGCTGGAAAGCACATCAGGTCAGGCAGCATTCGAGGAGCAAGAGAGTCAACATTTCAGGCATAACTTTTTGACTCTGATCTCCAATATCTGCAGTCCTCACTTTCTTCCAGTAACAAACATTGGTCTGTTGTCTAGCTTTGTACTAAATTGAGTTTTTTGTCTATCATCCAAAATAACTTTTCAATCAATCTCAAACTAAAAACCTTAAAAATACAATAAGATAGTCTTAAAAACTTGTTGACATCTAGTAATATTGCACAATTTAGACAAAACTGCCAATGTTGTCCAGCAATATCTCTATCAATAATTTAAGGAATATTAAGATAGATCAGGAATAAAGGAATGACTAGAATAGGTTTAGGCCCGATCAAAGACAGTAATGGAAAGTTGTGCATGGAGTCCAAGGAGATAGGAAACACTAAATAAATATTTTTCATCGGTATTCACAATGGAAAAAGACAATGTTGTCAAAGAGAATATTGAGATACAGGCTACTAGACTAGATGGGATTGAGGCTCACAAAGAAGGAAGTGTTAGCAATTCTGAAAAATTTTGAAAATAAATAACTCCCCTCAGCAGGATGGGATTTATCCTATGATTCTCTGGGAAGTCAGGGAGGACATTGCAGAGCCTTTTGCTTTGATCTTTATGTCGTCGTTGTCGACAGAAATAGTGCCAGATGTCTGGCGGTAAGTAGATGTTATTTCCCCCTTGTTCAAGGAGAGGAGTAGAGGCAACCCTGGCATTTATAGACCAGTGAGCCTTCCTTCAGTTGTGGGTAAAGTGTTGAAAAAGGTTATAAAGAGATAGGATTCATAATCGTCTAGAAAGGAATAAGTTGATTTGGGATAGTCAACACTGTGAAGGGTGGGTTGCGCCTCACAGCCTTTATTGAGTTCTTTGAGAAGGTGACCAAACACATGGATGGAAGTAAAGCAGTTGTTGTGTATATGGATTTCAGTAAGACATGTGATAAGGTTCCTCATGATAGGCTATTGCATAAAATGCAGAGGCAAGGGATTGAAGGTGGTTTAGTGATTTGGATCCAAAATTGGCTAGCTGAAAGAAGACAGAGGGTGATGGTTGATGGGAAATGTTCATTCTGGAGTTCAGTTACTAGTGGTGTACCGCAATGATCTGTTTAAGGGCCACTGCTGTTCGTGATTTTTATAAATGACCTAGATGAAAGCGTAGAAGGATGAGTTAGTAAATTTGCAGATAACACTAAAGTCGATGGAGTTGTGGATAGTGCCGAAGGATATTGCAGGTTACAGAGGGACTTAGATAAGCTGCAAAGCTGGGCTGAGAGGTAGCAAATGGAGTTTAATGTGGAAAAGTATGAGGTAATTCACTTTATTCCTGTTGCTCCTTCCAAAGCATACTGAGCTAATGGTAAGATGTTTGGTAATATAGATGGGCAGGGAGATCTTGGTGTTGATTTACATAAATCCCTCAGAGTTGTCACCCAGGTTGATAGGGTTGTTAAGAAGGCATACGGTGTGTTAGTTTTTATGGGTACAGGAATTGAGTTTCAAAGCCATGAGGTCATGCTGCAGCTGTACAAAACGCTGCTGCAGCCACACTTGGAGTTTTGCATACAGTTCTGGTCACCGCACTATAGGGAAGGTGTGGAAGCTTTGGAAAGTGTTCCAAAGCAATTTACTAGGATGTTACCTGGTAAGGAAGGTCTATTGAGGAAAGGTTGACAGACTTGAGACTGTTTTCATTAGAGCGAAGAAGGTTGAGAGGTGACTTAACTGAGACACAAGATAATCAGCGGGTTAAATAGGGTGGACAGTGAGTGCCTTTTTCCTCAGATGGTGATGGCTAGCACGAGGGCACATAGCTTTAAATTGAGGGGCGATAGATATAGGACAGATGTCAGAGGTAGTTTCTTTACTTAGGAGAGCAGTAGGGGCATGGAACACCCTGCCTGCAAATGTAGTAGATGAGTCAACTTTAAGCACATTTGAACAGTCAATGGATAAATATATGGCTGTAAATGAAATAGTGTAGGCTAGATGGGCTTCAGATTGTTTAGCCGATCTGTGGAATCATCGAGGGCAGAAGGGCATGTATTGTGCTGTAATGTTCTTTGTTCTGTGTTCTATAAAAAGTGAGAGCAAGAATTGTTTGTGATGTGTGCCCCCACACACCCCAGCAGTACAGATATCCTCTGTGGATAAATGGTGGAGTGCAACTACAAACTGCGGTGCTGTTCACAAGATCTTACATTTCTGAGCGAGAATACCAGTTGCAACAAGCTAGCACCTAGCCTCTTTGTCCCAGAATCACTCCTTGAAGGACATCATAAGTAAACCATCCAAATTTTTTTCAATGCAAGCTTTAAATGATGCCCTACAAAAATCTTAAACTAGAAAGCATGTGCAGGTTCAAGTAATGTGACAACATTTTCCAATGTTCTTTGATCTTTTCGAAGTTAAAAGTAGCAGCAGATCAGAACTGAGCTGTTGGGAATATATCAATTAAAGATGATGTAAATGTGAACTGTGAAACTGGGAATGAAGCAACAACTAACCTCTGGCCATGAGGCACAAGGAAGACAAATGACAATGCTTCTCGTCAGTTTGTAATCCAGTCTACATGGATGTTCCCTCATTTTCTTAATGCATTTCAGCTAATGGTTATACAATTTTAGGCTGTTTATAATGAGAAAAATGAAAACAAATCCATGTCAAAAATGAAATGATTAATTTTGCAGCTAAGGCAAGTTATGTTTAAATTATGTAATTTTCTCTTTGAGAAACAAAGTGCTTTAAGTTTAGATAATGCTAATAGTGGCATTATACCAGGAGGTGTTACGCTCTGGTGTGACAATACCAGCAACATGAATAAATGATTCTGCAAAATGAATTGAGGTTTGGGTGGTGGGTGAATTTGCCCCAGAAGACCGCAAAACATCCAGGAAAATTATATCACTGGAACAGCCAATCGGAGAAAAGTCAGCTCCGTGAGGGTCTAGACATAATTGATGAGGACAGGCTTTCTGCCTGCAAGTAGGCTCAGTAAGGAAAGAAAGTAAGTAAACAAGTGAGCTGCAGGCAAGGAGAAGTCTTCGCCAGAGCAGGGAGCTGTCTGTTGGGGAATGTAAAGGCTACAAAGGGCTAGGAAAAGAAAGAAGCTGCAAGGGAAATGTGGGACAGAAAGTTACAAGGGGAAAGGGGAAGGCTGCAAAAGAGTGAACACTTTTACCATGTTAACAAAGCAAGACTCAGTAAGAGCCAGGAAATCACAAAGACAACGAATTGCTTGCAAATAAAGTAGAATCTCTAGCTTAAATCTTTTCAGGAGCAGAGTTTAGTGGATGCCACTGTAATCAGAGATTTGAATCGAAGATTGAGACCAGAGTTTCAATATATATTAAAAAAAAGAGTACTAACTACCAGCTTCCAGCTAAACCTTCCAGTTTTAAGAAAATGTGACGGAAATAAATTAGGTGACCTTAATCTGTGGAAAGTGAGTTTAGGCCTTTTGTGTGGGTTCAGTTATTTTGCGGGAAAAACACTTGCTTCCTAAAGTTTATTGTGCTGTCTAACAAGTGAACACTTTCCTTGTTTGTCTGTGTGAGGTCATCCCTCAGGTTGAGGGAGAGATTATTTTGTTGTTGTGGGATATTTTAATTATCGATCCACATTTAATGAAGGATCGATAATTAATATATCCTACATCAACAAAAATAGACAAGGCCTTGTTACCATGCGACTATCATCTAATAAACTAGTTAGTTAGTGAAGAAGAAAAAGAAGCCCCATAAAATCAAATAGCCCTCAAAAGAAAATCTTAAGAACCACCTGTTAAAAAATAAAAACTGAAAGAGCTACAGATGCTGTAAATCAGAAGCAAAAAGAAAGAAATAGTTTTGAGGAAGGGTCACTCGAACATAGAAAAGTACGGCATAGAACAGGCCCTTTGACCCATGATGTTGTGCCGAGGTTTAATCCTAATGTAAAATACAGTAACTTAACCTAGGCACCCCTCAATTCACTGCTATCCACGTGCATGTCCAGCAGTCGCTTAAATGTCCCCAATGACTCTGCTTCCACCACCACAGCTGGCAACGCATTCCATGCATTCATAACTCTCTGCATAAAGAACCTACCTCTGACATCTCCTTTGTACCTTCCTCCTAATATCTTCAAACTATGACTCCTTGTTCCAGTCAATCCAGCCCTGGGGAAAAGTCTCTGGCTATTGACTCTATCTATGCCACTCATTATTTTGTATACCTTGATCAGGTCTCCACTCTTCCTCCTTTTCTTTCTCTCTCTCTCTCTAAAAGTCCAAGCTTATTCAACCTTTCTTCATAAGGAAAGTCCTCAAGTCCAGGCAGCATCCTGTTAAATCTTTTTTGCATCCGCTCTAAAGTCTCTATCTTTCCTATAGTAGGGCGACCAGAATTGGACACAATATTCCAATTGTGGTCTTACCAGGGACTTGTAGAGCTACAGCAAAATCTCATGGCTCTTAAACTTGATCCCCCTGTTAATGAAAGCCAAAACACTACATGCTTTCTTAACAACCCTATCCACTTGGGTGGCAACTTAGTGGGATCTATGGACTTGCATAGCTAGATCCCGCTGTTCCTCCACTCTGCCAAGAAGCCTGTCTTTAATCCTATATTCAACATTCGAGTTCGACCTTCCAAAATGCATCACTTCACATTTATCCAGGTTGAACTCCATCTGCCATTTCTCAGCCCAGCTCTGCATCCTGATGAAGGGCTTATGCTCGAAACGTCGAATTCTCTATTCCTGAGATGCTGCCTGGCCTGCTGTGCTTTGACCAGCAACACATTTTCAGATGTCACACTGAAGCCTGCAGTAGCCCTCTATACAATCAACAACACCTCCAACCTTTGTGTCATCTGCAAATTACTAACCCACTCCTCAACCTCCTCATCCAATTCATTTATAAAAACCACAAAGAGCAGAGGCCCAAGAACAGAGCCCTACAAGACCCCTCTCAACACTGACCTCCACGCAGAATACTTCCCATCTACAACCACACTCGGCCTTCCGTAAGCCAGCCAATTCTGAATCCAGATAGCCCAATCTCCCTGTATCCCATACTTCCTGACTTTATGAATGAGTCTACCATGGGGAACCTTATCAAATGCTTTGCTGAAGTCCATATGCACCACATTCCACTGCTCGACCTTCATCAACCTGTCTTAACACCACCTCAAAGAACTCAATAAGATTTGTGAAGCACGACCTGCCCCTCACAAAGCCATGCTGACTGCCTTTAATCACACTATGCTCTGCCAAATAGTCATAAATCCTAGCCCTCAGAATTCTTTCCAAAACTTTGCTAACCACAGACCTAAGACTGGTCTCTAATTGCCAGGAATTTCCCTATTACCCTTCTTGAAAAGAGGAACATTTGCCTCCTTCCAATCCTCCAAAATAACTCCCGTGGAGAGTGAGGAGGCAGCAAATTAGCAACCTCCTGTTCTCGCTTCCCAGAGCAGCCTAGGATAAATTTGGTCTGGCCCTGGAGACTTACCAATCTTAATGTTTTCCAACATTTCCACTACATCAACTTCATCAATCTTGATTTGGTCAAGCACGTATCCCAGCTCCTCAAAGGTTTTCATTTAAAACAATTTCTCTTTCCTTGGTGAAAACCGAAGCAAAAATTCATTTAAGGCTTCCCCTTTCTGCTCAGACTCCACACACAAGTTCCCTCCGCTATCCCTGACCGGCCCTACCTTCTCCCTGTGCATTCTCTTATTCCTCTCACATTAACTTGAAACTTTAACTCAATTTCTCTCATAAGCCTGTTGAACTTTTCCAGCAATTTCTAGTTTTGTTTCTGTTTAAAAAAAAAACATATTTGCTGCCTTGGGTGACGGCTATTACAAAAATACTCACTGCCTGCACCCAGAAAACACGTCTTTAAATACTTCTTAATATTTGATCCGGGTGTGTCAGTGTGGGGGCATCCCTCAGGTTGAGGGAGAGATTATTTTGTGCCAAGAACCTGCACATGGAATCTTTTAACGTGGGGAGGCTGTTGCATTGCAGATACCACTGGCTGGCCAGGAAGCTCTCTCATCTTATTACCTGCCAAAGGTGTTTTAGAAAGCTTTACAAATTGACAGGCAAACAAATCAATTAGATGCATTGTAACACACCTTCTATGACCATCATGTCCTGAGGTGGATCTTAACCATTGAGCTTCCAGCCCAAAGGTAGGGACATTACTACTACACCATAAAAAGATCCCTTATATTTTGTAAAATCTCAGCAGGTCTGACAGCATCTGCAAAGAGAAGTCAGTTAACATTTCGGGTCCGGTGACCCTTCCTTAGAGAAGCTCCGAGGGTCACTGGACCTGAAACGATACCTCAGATTTCCTTTCTGAGGTGCTGCCAGACCTGCTGAGCTTTTCCAACAATGTCTATTTTTGCTTCTGATTTACAGCACCCTCAGTTATTTTGGTTTTCCTCCCTTATATTCTGTCTTGATATTGACTGTCACTATACCAAAGGAACAGGTTAATGCCACAGAACCCAACAATTAATCTTTTATTCTGAGACGTGGTTAACAGGAATGAGCAGTCTACAATACCTAAAACGATGTGACTCCTAGTTCTGGCACTGGAGCAGAATTCGGTCCAGGGCTGGGAGCCTCCGTCCAGTGTGGGAAGAACTTGTGAACATTTCCAACATCAAAGAATTTAATGGGTAACAGGGTTTTCTTTCAAACTTCAGTAAGGTTTTGATGCTCCCTTTTTTTTTAAACATGAAACATAAAAGGTACATTTACATCCATCTCCAATTGCCAATGTACTGAACAAAATATTCGTGTTTCGACGTATTTTACTTATAGTTACTTTTGAGAAATCGCTCTAGCTCAGTTGGCTATCTTGTTGGTTTACACTGCGATGTGATGGCAACAGCGTGGGTTCAATTCCCATCACCGGTTTG
Organism: Hemiscyllium ocellatum; assembly: GCF_020745735.1. Lineage (NCBI taxonomy): Eukaryota > Metazoa > Chordata > Chondrichthyes > Orectolobiformes > Hemiscylliidae > Hemiscyllium > Hemiscyllium ocellatum. Next base: position 88,395,834 of record NC_083408.1, read on the forward strand.
AGATTACCATGAAGGACTCTCCTTCTCAACCTCTTCCCTCACATGAGGTTTGGTGGCCCTCAGGTTATGAGAGCGCAGACCCTATGGTATCGTAAGACTATGGCCACACAACATTTGAGAATGATAAACTTGCTCTTTCAGCGGATTTACAAAAGTCCCTCGAACATTATAAAGCACCACACGCAGCTGTAGAAAATAGCACCGACTGAGGAAAGGATACCGTGCACATGAACAGTTCTGTTAAAGTGCTTTTAAAAAGGAGCATCTTAACACAAGAGAATATTGGCTGCTGCGCTATTCCAGGTTCGCTCATATAGAATAAAGTTTATAGTTTCCACCGACTGAAACTCTGCACATACAGATCATTTAAGTAATTGCGATTTTTAAAAATAAAAACTTACTTTCTCACAGCTATACTTACAATCCAGCTTATTTAAAAATGCTTTGCCGAGCCCAACGTGTGTTGTCTCATGGTTTGAGGGATGCAAAAAAAGAAACGAGCGTTTCCATTTCCAGTTAATATATAGTCGGTGGAGGTGGTGGTGTTCTTGTTATTTTCCGGTAAAAAGGATTTCCGCATGAATCACACTGCAGCCAAAGGGCACACCCCCCCCCCCAATCAGGCAAGTGCCTGCAATCACGTCCCGCTCTCCACACAGCAGCAACAAGGAACACCACTTTGCAAATCACTCAAACGGTGCCTACGTGCCGCCTCACACGGTCTGATTGCAGCGAGTTCCGCATAAACAAGCGGGGTGACTGCAATTAAGCGTCTGAAGTTACGAGATCACTAGAAATGTACACTGCTTTGTCTTTGCACGGCAGATTTGAACGCACTCTGGAGGTTAGTATTCCCTTTGGAAATAGCAGTGGGTCTTGGCCAATCCCTCATTTTAGGGGCACCACTCGCCGACTGCAATCCAGCTGTATTTAGACACAACATCAATGCAGTGTCTAAAATACACGTCAGTCACCTTTCAAAAAAAAGGTTCATCCTTTTTCATATGGGGTCGAGAATGCATCCATCTCATGAAGTGGTTATATAAATTGCAAACAACCAGCCTCTTTTCCGGGAAGGGATTCTCCAATTATCAAGAAACCAAAAAGACTTTCCCTTGCCAGTCTTGAAAACCTTGTGAGAATGTCAAATGTTACACTAACTCAACAGAGACTGATTTGGGAACCTTATGTTTTGTACATACTGTGGTTACATCTCTCAAGTGAGATATTATGAGTTATACTTGGCGATTATGGGTAACAATGCCATGAATTAGATTCGCCTGTGTACCTTTGGGTTCAATTGTTTGTATTCTGGCGAATTGTTAAGTGGACGAGCTGACAAAAGGTGCAATGGAGGCTTGGGACTGGACACCTAATTGTACTTTTCTCTCATCAAATCAGGTTTTTTTTCATGAGAGAAGCTGAGAAGGGAATCTAAAGTCAAGTAGGACATCTATTGTCAAATCAACCCAGGGGAGTGTAAAAGAAAGGGAAATAAAGATTTTACTGAAAGGAAAAATATTTTTAAAACACCCTGCTAAATTCACAGTTTAAAATCATCAATTAAAATCTGAAGGAATAACACCAACATTATTCCTAGTGTTGAAGGCCAAAGAGGTTGCCAGACAGAATGTTGTACCTGAGAACAAAAGAAATAAGGATAGAAGACCATTCAGCCCCTCAAGCCTGCACCTCCATTCAATAAGATCATGGCTGATCTGCTCCAGACTTCAATTCCTCTTTTGTGCCAACTTATTACGGCCTTCAACTTCCCAATATTTTTTTAAAAATCTACTTCCTCTAGAAATACTTCTTGTGATCTAGCTTCCACAAACTCTCTGGAATAGAGTATTCTGGGAGAAGAAATTCCTTCACATCCCAGTGTTATATTAGTGTGTCCCATTATTCTGTGTGTATGATCCCAAGTTTGAGATGCCTCCACTGGTGAAAACTACCTTGTCAAGCCACACTCGCATTCACTCAGAATCTTGTACATATCAATAAAGGTCATCTCACATTCTTTAAAACTCTAATGAATAATTGACTCATCTGTCTACGCCTTCATCCCAGGAATCACCCCATCACGTACCATGTGACTGAAATGCTTAGAAGTGGACAAGTGCACTACAGTTGCGGTGCAAGACAGCCCGAATCTTAGTCTCACTTTGCTGTTTGAGACCTCAGACCCAATTTGCACCAATGGTAAATGTGCAGGATGAACAGACCACAAGTAACTGATAGGACATAATTTGCATACAGGTGAGTGCATAGTGAAAAAGGAACTTTTATACATTTGACAAGCTAGCTTTAAAATCCTTGGCAGTTGCGGCAAGTTATTTGGTCAGGATGTCCAAGAGAAACCCCTGCTCTTAGTGAATATGCAGCATCTTTTTTATGTTATTTAAAAATTTATTGTTGGCAACATTGAGAACACTCTGACCAGCAGTACATGTCAATTAAACTTATAAAGCCATTAAGAGTCAGCTATGCCATGTGATAAAAGATAATGTCACCAGTCTTACCAGAGCATATGGCTGCTCTCAGAGAGGTTAGGAAAGATAACTGGTGGTGGTTTAACCTGAGGGTCACCATGCCTCAGGCAAGCGGAGTGGAGGGGAGGGGAGGGGAGGGGAGGGAGGACAGTTCATAGTCAATTCCTGCATCGACTGAGATTACTAAGTGTTGTTAGCATCACTCTGGATGGCAAACCAGCCATCCAGCCAACTGAACTAAACCAATACCAATCATATGTAGCCACAAACCAAGTAAGGGACAATTGTGAATCAGTTGAGTTCTAACAATTTGTAAATATATCCATGGCCCTTTGGGGTTTTGGTGAGGCATGAACTCATCGTGGATCAGGCTACCATCCATCCTACTGAGCAGCCTAACTAAAAGACAGCTTGTGCTCGTGCAGCACTGCACAAAGTATCAGCCTACATTATGTGCAGTACTTCAGTCTTAGAAAGGGGTTTGAACCTGTTGAATATTAGGGTCCCTTGAAAATTTTCCTAGTACTTTGTGTAGCATGAGATTTCTCCAGCACTAATCAACTTTCCAAAATTTTAATACATGAAAGCAAAGAAATTATGAGAAACAGAGGTCATGATGCCCATTCAATTCATCTGGTGCTAAATAGACCCTATTATTGTTGTACTGTTTTCAAAAGAAAGTAGTATTTGTTCTTAGAATAGTAAACTAACTCTCCGATGAAGGGGACAGTGATCATTCGACATATTAAGTTGTTGCCCCTTGGCCATTGGTCAAAATGGTTCAGACAATTGATTGACACAGAGACAATATCCTGCCCCTAGAAATATGATACAGCAATAAGTGCAGAGGGGAGTTCTTTGGGGAGTATTTCCAGAGAATAATTTCATCGAACAGTCTTCAGCAGGCAGGCAGAAACCTGTTCAGAAGGAGGAGGGAGATCTGGGAAGAGTTCCCGAAAACCACAACTAGAGAGCACAACGTTGTCCCCCAAACTTGTAACGAGATGAAAATATTCTGCCTGATAGCCTGACTGTCCATCTCCAATTGTCATAGTTGTGTACTTTATATAATTAACTAATATATCCTAATTAACTTGCCACTTAAGAAACTCAATAAACTATTAGAACATGGCAATAAATCATTTACTGCCTGCATTAGGTAACAGTGATCATGAACCCCTAAAAATCAACAAACCCACAATTATCAGATTCAGAAACAACCTGCAGTTAAAGTTATAATTAATTCTTTGTTTAGATTTTATCCCAATCTGAGAACTTTGAAAAGACAACGTAACAAGTGACATCGTAAATAATCACTAAAGCAAAAGTAGAAAAGTTATAGCATAAACCTGACATTTGTTCTTGTAAAATACCAATTAGCAATTGAACAAAAGTGAGCCTTCAGTCCCTCAAGCCTGTAGAGCTATTGAGTCAGATTGTGGATAATTTGTACTTCAACTCCCTGCCTTTTATCCAATCCTTAAATACTTCTATTGAAAATATTTTACTTGTAGGCATAATATTTTAACTAAGCAATTGTGCATAGCATTTTAGGGAAGGGTAACAGATTTCTACAACTTTGTGAAAAATTGCTTCACTCCTGAACGGCCTTATTGTAATTTTAGGATTGCATCCCCTTCAGTTGGATTATTCAAGTTTACTGGATGCAACAATTCATTTCAAAAGATCGTAAGTTAGATCAGCCCACCATCTGAACACTTAGTAATCAGCCAACATTTATGCAACTAGGCCTCAATCTAACCTTGTGTAACTCTAGTAAAGGGTAGAGGGATTGAGTTTCAAAGCCACGAGGTCATGTTGCAACTGTACAAAACTATGGCGTGGCTGCACTTGGAGTATTGCATACAGTTCTGGTCATCACATTACAGGAAGGATGTAGAAGCATTGGAAAGGGTTCAGGGGTGATTTACTAGGATGTTGCTTGGTACGGAGTGAAGGTCTTAGGAGGAAAGACTGAGGGATTTGAGGCTATTTTCATTAGAGAGAAAAAGTTGGAGGTGATTTAATTGAACATAAAATGAGAGTTAAATAGGGTGGACAGTAAGAGCCTTTTTCCTTGGATGGTAGTGGCTAGCACAAAGGGACATAGCTTTAAATTGAGGGGTGATAGATATAGGACAGATGTGAAAGGTAGTTTCTTTCCTCAGAGTAGGAGGAGTATGGAACGCCCTACCTGCAACAGTAGTAGACTCACCAACTTTAAGGGCATTTAAATCGTCATTGGATAAACATACGGATGAAAATGGAATATTGTAGGATAGATTGGTTCCACAGATCAGCACAGCATCAAGGACCGAAGGGCCTATACTGCACTGTAATGCTCAATATTCTATAAAATTCTCATGAGTCGATAGTATAACATAAGGATAGCTTGCAATTAGTCTTTTGACTGCCTTTGTATCTGCTGTGATGTAAAGAGAGATTTATACAATAAAATGATAATTTTGAAAATATGTTAGTTTGGGTCTCTGGTTTTTGAGTTAGTAACTAGTGTGTTTTCTGTCTGAATTAACTTCTAAGTATTTCTATAGCCATGATGAGTTCTTTGAAAACAGTTTTTGAGATTCTACTTTAGAGAGTGTGCACCACTAATAAACTTTTGTTTATTTTAGATATAAAGTGGGGCTTTAAGGTGTTTGAGACTTCTGAAACATAATTCTTTTCAAGTTAAAGAGAAACACATTTTGTTCCAGTTTTATGTTGAGTTTTGAGTCGTTCTATGAAGACCTTGGAATAGCATAGCACTATGTACAAGTGCAATTGAAAGGGACGGAATTATAGTGAACTAGATTACCTTAGCTTGAAGCATTAGTCCCAGATCAGAACTGGTATAAAACCTTGAAGAGGTTTCTTACAATTCAGTTCATTTAAGCTCGTGTGAAATAGTTCCAGGAAGGTGCTATCTACAGTTCCAGTCTAAAATTTGAAGTCCCAATGATTTGTTAGAGACAGTACTTTGATGAGAGTATTGCATGAGTGTTATTTTGGATACTATATCAAGGGGTGTTGAACTTTATACAAAAACTGTCTTTTTTTTCAATTTATACAGGAGTTTTGGGATTAGTGAGATAGTACTTTTACAGAGTTAAAAGAGAAATCACAACACCAGGTTATAGTCCAACAGGTTTATTTGGAAACACTAGCTTTCAGGTAGTTGTGCAGTGTAAGTTCATAAGACACAGAATTTATAGCAAATATTTACAGTGTGATGTAACTGAAACTATATATTGAAAAAGACCTGGATTGTTTATTAAGTCTCTCATTTTTTATTATGAAGAAGATGTTGATTTCAGTTCTTTCATATGTAAATCACAGAACTTTTTTAAAGTTACATTCTCAAGTGAACTTTAATAATGGATGCCATGTCAGCATTGAAGATGTGAGGGGCCCTGTGTGAGCCTGTCTGTGCCATAATGGTCAGACTGATTCTGTCACTTGAGAATGTAACTTTTAAAAAAGTTCAGCAATTTATATATGAAAGAACTGAAACCACCACGTTCGTTCTAAAAGATGGGAGACTTAAACAGTCTTTTCAATATATAATTTCAGTTACATCACACTGTAAACGTTTGCTATAAATTCTGTGTCTTACGAACTTATACTCCACAACCAACTGATGAAGGAGCAGCGCTCCGAAAGCTAGTGCTTCCAAATAAACCTGTTGGATTATAACCTGGTGTTGTGATTTCTAACTTTGTACACCCCAGTCCAATACCAGCATCTCCAAATCATGGCTACTTTTACAGAAACATCCAAAGTCTTTGAATTTGTAACAGAAGTAGATGGTTTGGTATATTCTACTTTATCTTCTTTTCTTTTGTTGATAACCTTCGGATACAGTATTAAAGCAAAATCTGTAGCATTATGTGCTTAGCAAGAAGCAACTTTTTTAAAAGTCAAAAGAAATCAAAACATGATCTGTCAAGGATCTGACTTAGGAATGACATCAGATGGGATCATAACACTGTACAGTAGATTTTAAATGAATTGTGTCCAGGGAAATGTATTATCTTTTTAGTCCTTCACAGTTCCTAGTTTCTCATTATTAATTATATTTGTTAATCTTTCTCAGGTACAAAATGGATGATCTCACTTGGGCGGCATGGTGGCTCAGTGGTTAGCACTGCTGCCTCACAGCACCAGGGTCAATTCCAGCCTCAGGCGGCTGTCTGTGCGGAGTTTGCACGTTTCTCCCGTGTCTGCGTGGGTTTCCTCCGGGTGCTCCAGTTTCCTCCCAGAGTCCAAAGATGTATAGGTCAGATGAATTAACCATGCTAGATTGCCCATATAGTGTTAGGTGTATTAGTCAGAGGGAAATGTGTCTGGGTGGGTTCCTCTTCGGAGGGTTGGTGTGGACTTGTTGGGCCGAAGGGCCTGTTTCCACACTGTAGAGAATCTAATCTAAACCCCATTGCCACAGTTCTGCCCACTCTCATACCTTTGTGACTGTCAACTCCTATTTTTGTCATTTGATTTGCTTTCTAACTTTAGACTCATCTGCCAATTATCACACACAACTTTCTATTCCTTTATCCGAGAAGGAAAGTGAAGGTTAACCTCTAGAGAGGGCAGTTGTTACATCTCACCAGAGTACATTCCTTTTATTATTCTGTCTCCAACCTACCAACCAATTACCAGCCATTGCCCCAAGGTTATCTTCAATTCTGTGCAATATATTTTGCTTCTAATCTTGGAGGAACCTTATCAAAATGCCTTTTCAAAGTCGATGTAGGCATTTCTCTATCTAGTGACCTTCCTAAAAGAAAATTAACTAGATTATTCAAACATCATTTGCTCTATCTAAATCCACATCTTGAAGCACTTGGACCAATACAAGGTAATAAGTTGGTGATAGAAATTAAAGGAAACTATCACCACGGTTTGTGATATAAAGGCAAAATTCAAGGGCCATTTACTCTTAGGAAAGGTGACTCCTCACTGCTAAACCAATTAAATACATAGAATGAATGCCCCAAAAGTACTTTTACAGCCTTTGAAATACTTATGAAGTATAGTCACTGTTGTAATGTGGAATTGCAGCAGTGAATTTGTGCACTGCAAGCTCCCAAAAACAGCAATGTGATTATGACCGAATAATCTTCTTTGTGACATTGACTGAAGGGTAAATGTTGATCAGGGAGCTAACTCCTCTGCTTTTTTCAAAATCATGTCACTGAATCTTTCACATCCATCTGAGAGGACAAAGGAGGCTATGGGTTAATAGTTTATCTGAAAGGCATTGAGGGTGGGTGAAAACCTGCTACAAAATGTTGCTATAATCCTGAACCAATCTCATGCCTTTGACACCGAATGAATCAACCTGAATAGCAACCAGTTAACAGATCGGAGTAATGATGATTTCCACATTACCCAATAGGCAACTGCAACAAACAGCTCAGCAGTACTCAGCAGTACAAATCAATCCCCCAGACACCTCTGCTGTTCCTTTAATAAAGAACACTCAAATTAGAGAAAGGCCAGAGGAACTATCCTGGTATCCCTCGTTAAATTATATTTTAAAAAATGTATTCATACAACATGGGTGCCACTGGCTTGGGCAACATTTATTGCATCATTCCTAGTTGCCCTGGAGAAGGACAAAAGATGGATTGTCATCTTGAGCTATAATACTCCCAATGGTCAAACAGTTTCCTTAAACTGGACTAAATTTTTTATTCATTGCTTATAATAAAGGGAAGATTTTAAATTACCATCAAGACTTATAAATATCCACTTGTACGAGAAACCACAATGAGACTGGTGATCATAAATCTTAACTTCAGCAAAAAGGCAAGGAAGGAGGGGAATAAAAATTGGTATTAGAAAAATTGAAGACACAAATCTTCTTCACCAATCTAAGTGGGTTGTGCAAAACATTGGATTATTTGTCTGTGATGGATCAAGGTTTTACATCTTGCAAAAAAATCTTCCAGTTCAGGTCAAATATCTGACTTGTTCAGGTCCTATGCACCATACAATAAACACATTGAAGGATCACAAATATCAATTTTCAAGTTGTTTTGTTCAAACATGTGATATAATCAATAAAAGAACATTATCTAAAGCACTGAGCTAAATTTTAGGCTTTTGTTAAAAATCATTTTTGTAATACAGGAAATGATCCAGCTATCTTGTACCCAGCATATTCTCAAAAACATGATAATGATCGGATACTTTTTGCTTTAATTATGTTAATTGTGGCTAAAATGAAATTGGTTCACGTAGCAGAGATAACCTCCTTGCTTTTCATTGGACTCCAGAGATCTTTTGCATCAGCCTGGGAGTGCATTCAGGGTCATTTCCTACAGTGATACCCTCCTTCAATACCGTACTGGAGTGTCAGCCTCGATGTTTGCACCGAAGTCTTTGAATGGGACTTAAACCCACAACCTTCTGACTCAAAATTGGGATTGCCACCAACAGACTGCTTCTATTCATGTTGACAATATGATCTGCAAACAATGTGAAACTATGACAACCAATTTGCACTTTGATTGATAAACTGTAATAACACAAACATTGTAAAATATCCCAGTCTTCAGATAGTTAAATTCTTCAAAGCTTGCTATTTATAAAGGCATGAAAAAGGGATATTCAATTTACTGTAATAAAGGTGTTGTTTACCAGTAACTCTCCATAGATGTTTGACCTTTTGTTAATGCAATCTGAATATCTATATTTTAATCAAAAGCAAACAAAGCAAAATCTGCAGGTCTTAAATATAAACAAACTGTGCCGGAGAAGTTCAAACAAAAGGCAGAGATAAGCAGAGAGACAGAGTTAATGTCTCTCCAACATGACTTTGGAATTGTTTGTATTTTAACTTATGGTAATAAGCATTTCAAATGTACATTTCAGTTAGCAACTCGATAAAATCGAAGCCGGGACTGGGCTACCATTGAATGTTTTTGGACGACAGGTTAGCATGACCTGAAAACCGAGCCGCTGAACTTTGTTACGCTATTAAAAGATATAAAAGGACACTAACAGGAATTTTATTAATGAGAGTTTACTCATATCAGTTCACAGGATACTGACCCAAAATAACTAATTCATGTCTGGAACAGCCTGTCCTTCTATCATTGCGTCCCTAACATTATTCCGAATGGTTCAGGGGTGGGGGGCAAATGATAGAATGTGTTGCTAGTGACTTTATGGATTATAAGTAATTTATAAAGCATGGAGCAATATCTATTTGCACAGTCTGACGTGCTATTCGTAAGAAACAACGATTCTAATGAGTCAGGTGCGGGGAATTTGACCGAATAAACTTGTATAACTTACCTGACTCTTATTCTCGTTAATATTTTAATTTGAAGATTCACTTGACGATATTTATCATATATGCCGCGGATAGCTGTACTAGGAACAAGCAACACCCAACTCCTTTACTCCGTATTCTAAATACGTTAAGTGCACAACGACAAGGACTGACCGATTGTATCATACCTCTGTTAGCTGATGGTTGCAAATTGTTGGATCCAACGAGCTCCCCGACTTGTCCATTCCCCGAGCTTTCTCCCGGAATGGAAGCAGCGGGTAGGCTCCGGCATCAGGGCGTGCAGCCACTCACTCTGCTCCCATTACACTCTCTCCCCCAAGGACTGCTTTCGGGTTAACTCACTCTCAATATTCCGTACACAGTACCAAGCACGCCAGCCCGCTCCCCATCACATCCCGCCAGCTTCCCAGCCCATACCCCATGCAGCCCTCTATTCTTTACCCCTGCCCCCAGCTCCTAACGCCAGCAGCTGCTGTTCACTGCAGCCCACCGCCCAATCCCCCTGTTGCCCTGAAGCGCCAGGAAAAGCGACCTCCAATCAAATGAGGAAGAAAGCAGGGCAGCCGGCTTCAGCCAATCACAGCGCCGATGGGCGGTTCTGGTCACGCCCCCGAGACTTGAATCCATCCAATTGAAAGCCCGAGAGAAAAGAGAAACAAGCTGGAAATCAGAAACAAAACCAGAAAGTTCTGGGTCCCCGGAGGGGGATCTGACACATCTGAAGAAGGGCCACTGCACTAGAAACATAGACTGTGCTTTCTCTCCACAGATACTCAGTCGGTTCCCTCAACTCAGCACCGCCCTCCTAACCTGCAATCCTCTTCCTGACCTCTCCGCCCCCACCCCACTCCGGCCTATCACCCTCACCTTGACCTCCTTCCACCTATCCCACCTCCATCGCCCCTCCCCCTAGTCCCTCCTCCCTACCTTTTATCTCAGCCGGCTTGGCTCTCTCTCTCTCATTCCTGATGAAGGGCTTATGCTCGAAACGTCGAATTCTCTGTTCCTGAGATGCTGCCTAACCTGCTGTGCTTTGACCAGCAACACATTTGCAGCTCTCCACAGATACTGTCGGACCTGCCGAGTTTCTTCAGCAATTTCTGGTTTTGGGCCAGAGTCAACAGGTCGTGAAGCAAGAATTGAGTTCTTTCCTCAAACCCCACACACATCCAGATCTGGCCACCTCTACTTCCAGACCTGGTCCCACACACACATTCAAAACTACTGCCCACCCCAACACCAGACACACATGCCCAAACCTGTCCCCTCACACACATCCAGAACTACTCCCTTCCATCACACACACAGACCCAGACCTGTCTGCACACATCCAGAACTACTGCCCACCCCAAAAAAACCCAGACCTATCTGCACACATCCAGAACTACTGCCCACCCCAACCCCCGCACACACACAGACCCAAACCTTTCCCCACTCACACATCCAGAACTACTCCCCTCCATCACAGACACACACAGACCCAGACCTTTCCCCACACACATATCCAGAACTACTGCCCACCCCAGCCCCACACACACAGACCCAGACTTGTCCCACACACACATCCAAAAATACCCTACCCCATACAAACATACCTAGACCTGCTTCCCTCACCCCCCACCCAAAACACACAGACCTGTCTCTATACAGATACATCAGACTTGCTTTCACTACCCAGCCCCGCGCACACCTATACCCCACACAGACTCATCCACAGCTGCTTCTCACCCCACTCCATACACAAACACACTGCTCTCCCTCTCTCTCTCCCCCACCGTTAGCCACACAGAGTGGGTTAACTAATGATCCCCAGCGGCAGGTTCACCCTCCTCCAGGTTGGTGCCTGGACTCCACTGCAGCAGCTAGTCCTGGCACCTCCCCCTGCCACCGCAGGAATTGTAAAACCTGTGCCCACACCTCCTCCCTCACCTCTATCCAAGGCCCTAAAGGAGCCTTCCACATCCATCAAAGTTTTACCTGCACATCCACCAATCTCATTTATTGTAACTGTTGCTCCCGATGCAGTCTCCTCTACATTGGGGAGACTGGACGCCTCCTAGCAGAGCGCTTCAGGGAACATCTCCGAGATACCCGCACCAATCAACCACATGCCCTGTGGCCCAACATTTCAACTCCCCCTTCCCACTCTGTGAGGACATGGAGGTCCTGGACCTCCTTCACCGCTGCTCCCTCACCACCAGACGCCTGGAGGAAGAACGCCTCATCTTCTGCCTCAGAACACTTCAACCCCAGGGCACCAATGTGGACTTCAACAGTTTCCTCATTTCCCCTACCCCCACCTCACTCTAGTTCCAAACTTCCAGCTCAGTCCTCATGACTTGTCCTACCTGCCTGTCTTCTTTTCCACCTATCCACTCCACCCTCCTCCCTGACCTATCACCTTCATCCCCTCCCCCACTCACCTATTGTACTCTATGCTACTTTCTCCCCACCCCCACCCTCCTCTAGCTTATCTCTCCCCCCTTCAGGCTCTCTGCCTTTATACCTGATGAAGGACTTTTGCCCGAAACATCGATTTTACTGCTCCTCGAATGCTGCCTGAACTGCTGTGCTCTTAATCTTAATCTAGTCCCATTTGCCAGCACTTGGCCCATATCCATCTAAACCTTTCCTTCATATACCCATCCAGATGTCTTTTAAATGTTGTAATTTGTACCAGCCTCCACTGCTTCCTCTGGCAACTCATTCCATACACACACACACACACACACACACCCTTTGTGTGAAAAAGTTGTCCCTTAGTCCCTTTTAAATCTTTCCCTTCTCACCTAAGCCTAAGCTCTCTAGTTCTGGACTCCCCCAATCCAGGGGAAAGACCTTGTCTGTTTACCATATCCATGTCCCTCATGATTTTATAAACCTCTACAAGGTCACCCTTCAGCTTCCGACAGTTCCAGGGAAAACAGCCCCAGCCTATTCTGCCTCTCACTGCAGCTCAAGCCCTCCCACCCTGGCAATGTCCTTGCAAATCTTTTCTGAAGCTTCCCAATATCCTTCCTATCGGAGGGGCTTGCTCTGTGACGAGCATGGTTTCCCAAAGTGAGGTCTTACTTTGTGGGAGGGGATCATGAATTCAGAGGCACCATTGGCAGCCATTCAGCTGCAAGGAACAGTTGTCTGCTCTTAGTCCCTCTACACCACTCATGCAGTTGTCACTGAAGATTTTTAATAATTTTCAAGGCTCAAGATTTGGATCACAGTGGAAAGAAGTTTGGAAACCACCAGAGTTGAGAGTCAGATACCAAACCCAAAAATGGTCTTGCTGTTGTGCCAGGAGCAAAGCTTGTGGATTCCACTGCATGTCTCTGTTTATTGGTCAAGGAGCTCTGGGTTACTAATCCATATCACTGTGCTACCATACCTCTACATTCAGTAATGTGAACTATCTGGTTTTTGTTAAATCCATGTTCTCACCACCTCATCTCCAAAAACATTGAAGACAATATTCTTGCCTGTGCCAAATTCCCAATACATCCACGCAACCCTTCTTTATAACTTGTTTGAATCATATATTCCAGTTCATGTCCTTTGATCTTCCAGCTCTGGTTTTCTGTGTAAGTCTTATTGACAGTCTTGCATCAATTAACCTTTATTTGGTTATCCATATAGAGTCATAGAGATGTACAGCATGGAGACAGACCCTTTGGTCCAACCCGTCCATGCCGACCAGATATCCCAACCCAATCTAGTCCCACCTGCCAGCACCCGGCCCATATCCCTCCAAACTTCCTATCCATATACCCATCCAAATGCCTCTTAAATGTTGCAATTGTACCAGCCTCCACCACTTCCTCCGGCAGCTCATTCCATACACGTGCCACCCTCTGTGTGAAAAAGTTGCCCCTTAGATCCCTTTTATATCTTTACCCTCTCACTCTAAACCTATGCCCTCTAGTCCTGAAATCCCCAACCCCAGGGAAAAGACTTTGTCTATTTATCCTATCCATGCCCCTCATAATTTTGTAAACCTCTATAAGGTTACCCCTCAGCTTCTGACACTGCAGGGAAAACAGCCCCAGCCTGTGCAGCCCCTCCCTATATTCAAATCCTCCAACCCTGGCAACATCCTTGTAAATCTTTTCTGAACTCTTTCAAGTTTCACAACATCTTTCCGATCGGAAGGCGACAGAATTGCACACAATATTCCAACAGTAGCCTAACCAATATCCTGTACAGCTGAACATGACCTCCCAACTCCTGTACTTAATACTCTGACCAATAAAGGAAAGCATAGCAAATGCCTTCTTCAGTATCCTATCTACCTGCGACTCCACTTTCAAAGAACTATGAACCTGCACTCCAAGGTCTCTTTGTTCAGCAACACTCTCTAGGACCTTACCATTAAGTGTGTAAGTCCTGCTAAGATTTACTTTCCCAAAATGCAGCACCTCGCATTTATCTGAATTAAACTCCATCTGCCACTTCTCAGCCCACCGGCCCATCTGATCAAGATCCTGTTGTAATCTGAGATAACCTTCTTTGCTATCTACTACACCTTCAATTTTGATGTCATCTGCAAACTTACTAACTGTACCTCTTACACTCGCATTCAAATCATTTACGTAAATGACAAAACGTAGGGGACCCAGCACCGATTCTTGTGACACTCGTCTGGAACTCCCTCCCTAAAGCTCTCAGCCTTACATCTTTACTATTAAGTGCTTATTATTTTTTGCAAATCTCTTCTCTTAATTTGTGTTTATATTCTTGGGTTATCCCCTGAATATTTAGCAACCCTGGATAGTTGATTATATTAAGGATCCAATATAAATGCAATTTTCTTTTATTCACTCATGGGACTTGGAGGTTATTGCCTGTCTCTAGTTGCTGTTGAGAAGATGATGGTGAGCACCTTTTTGAATTGCTGCAATCCACATGCTGTATGTTGACACACAATGTCCTTAGGGAGCGAATTCTTTCTAAAAAAAGAAAATGCATTTATGTATTGTATTTTTGAGTAATTATTTTCCTTCCATCCTGAAGGAACTGATTGATGTAAGCTTTGACAGATGCTGGTTTTGACAACCTACATTCACTCATTGTCCTGAATTCCTGGATAGTGTTGAATCATGGAACAGTGAGCTGATTTCACTTTGATGGTTTGGATTGCTACGGCCGCTCACCTCTGCTGCTTGCTGGAGATCTGAATTTAAGGCATTTTGAAAATCCCAATATTGGTTGATTGTATTTCTGCTGCAAACTTCAAACAGCATGGAGAGATGAATTTTGATTAGATCTTTTCTGAAGCTTCCCAACATCCTGCCTATAGGAGGGGGCTTGCTGTGTGAAGAGCATGGTTTCCCAAAGTGAGGTCTTATTTTGTGGGAGGGGATCATGAATTCAGAGGCACTATTGGCAGCCATTCAGCTGCAAGCCAATGCCTGTTCTCTGCAACATATTTGTTGCTATATTGCTTCTAAAATTCAATGAGAATGAGATCTGTCACCCAGAGCAGTGGGGACAAATGCAACCAATGACAGTTCTGTTCTCCTGAGATAGTTTGACAAGTTAGGGTCCAAACTGAATCACAGAACCTTGCTGGATTGTTGCTTGAGGCATTGCCAGTTAGCATGTGGGTCAACTAGGTTAGAGAATTAACAAAGAACATAGAATATCACAGTGCAGCCTTCAGACCAATGGAACCAATTTGAAGCCTATCTATCCTATACTACTCCATTTTCATCCATATTTTATCCAATGACCATTTAAATGCCCTTAAAGTTGGCGAGTCTACTACCGTTGCAGGCAGGCCATTCCATGCCCCTACTACTCTCTGAGTAAAGAAACTTCCTCTGACATCTGTCCTATATCAATCAACCCTCAATTTAAAGCTATGTCCTCTCGTGCGAGCCATCATCACCTGAGGAAAAAGGCACTCACTGTCCATCCTAGCTAACCCTCTGATTATTTTATGTCTCAATTAAGACACCTCTCAACCTTCTTCTCTCTAACACGGTCTCAAGTCCCTCAGCCTTTCCTCATAAGACCTTCCCCCCATACCAGGCAACTTCCTCATAAATCTCCTCTGAACCCTTTCCAAAACTTCTGCATCCTTCCAATTATGTGGTGACCAGAACTGTATGCAATACTCCAAGTGCCGCACCAGAGTTTTGTACAGCTGCAACATGACCTCTTGGCTCTGAAACTCAATCCTTCTGCCAATAAAAGCTAACACACCGTATGCCTTCTTAACAAGCGGTGGCACAGTGGTTAGCACTGCTGCCTCACAGTGCCAGAGACCCAGGTTCAATTCCAGCCTCAGGCAACTGTCTGTGTGGAGTTTGCACATTCTCCCTGTGTCTGTGTGGGTCTCCTCTGGGTGCTCCGGTTTCCTCCCACAGTCCAAAAATATGCAGGTTAGGTGAATTGGCCATGTTAGTCAGAGAGGAATAGCTCCGGGTGGGTTACTCTTCGAAGGGTCAGTGTGGATTGTTGGGCCGAAAGGCCTGTTTCCACACTGTAGGGAATCATCTAAAAAAACCCTCTCAACCTGAGTGGCAACTTACAGTGATCTCTGCACATGGACACCGAGATCTCTCTGCTCATCTACATTACCAAGAATCTTACATTAGCCCAGTACTCTTCATTCCTGTTGCTCCTTCCAAAGTGAATCACTTCACATTTTCCTGCATTAAATTCTATTTAGAACCTCTCAGCCCAGATCTGTACCTTATTTATGTCCCTCTGTAACATTCTTCAGCACTATCCACAACTCCACCAACCTTTGTGTCATCTGCAAATTTACTAACCCATCTTTCTATACACTCATCTAGGTCATTTATAAAAATCACGAACAGCAGTGGCCCTTAAACAGATCATTGTGGTACATCACTAGTAACTGAACTACAGGATGAACATTTCCCATCAAGCATCACCCTCTGTCTTCTTTCAGCTAACTAATTTCTGATCTAAACTGCAAAATCACTCACAACCCCATGTCTCCTGTGCAATTGCCTACTGTGGGGAGCCTTATCAAATGTCTTGCTGAAATCCATATATACCATATCAACCACTTGTTTGGTCACCATCTCAAAAAAACTCAATTAGGTTTGTGAGGCACAACCTACCCTTCACAAAACCATGTTGACTACCCATAATCAACTTATTCCTTTCTCGATGATTATAAATCCTATTTCTTATAACCTTTTCCAAGACTTCACCCACAACCGAAGTAAGGCTCGTGGTCTCTCATTACCAGGGTTGCCTCTACTCCCCTTCTTGAACAAGGGAACAACATTTGCTATCTTCAAGTCTTCTGGCACCATTCCTGTAGACAATGATGACATAAAGATCAAAACCAAAGGCTCTGCAATCTCCTCACTGGCTTCCCAAAGAATCATAGGATAAATCCAATCTGTCCCAGCGCACTTTCTATTTTCACACTTCCCAGAATCACTAACACCTCCTCCTTGTGAACTTCAATGCCGTCTAATCTAGTAGACAGATCTAGTCTATTAAACAGATAAAAAGAGGCTTTTAACTCATGTGGAACTAGCACTAGTACTCAAGGAAAAAAATTCTTAAGTTAGAATGTGCCCATATTAAACAAGGTTGGGATGCCATTGCAGGCAGTTGTATAACTAGTGCTGTGCTTCGAGAATTAAACTAACAGAGGCGAGGCAATGTTTGGGTGAAAGAATATTTAGAAGTCTGAAAATAAATGTCAAGGCAACAGAACAGACAATATGAGTAAAAACAAGTAGAATGGAACCAGAAAGGACAGATAGTTTTGCAGTGAATCAGTGACTTAGGTCCATACAGGGAATGATGTGAAGGTGCAAGTTTTGGACTGGGGTAGACTAAGTTAAGAATCACACAACGCGAGATTATAGTCCAATGGTTTATTTGGAAATACAAGCTCTCAGAGCGCTGCTCCTTTGTCAATTAGCCAATGGGGCAGAATTTATAGTAAAAGATCAAAGTGTCATATAACTGATGCAATGTATTGAACAAAGCTAGATTGACCACTTAGAATGCATTTGCAGGTTTCAATTCATTAATATGTAAATCCCAGAAGTTCTTTCAAGTCACATCACCGAAGGTTTTATAAAAAGAAAGGTGACATCTCAGCTCAAACGATGCATTAAAGGTGTGAGGTTAGAGTCTGTCTGTATCCCAAATTTGAGTCAGACTGGTTCTACTTCCAAAGTATGAATTGATAAAATGTCACATGGACTGACTGCCTAGAGATTGTGTGCTTTTTGAACAGAATAGAATGTATCTGAAAATACAAATGTGCAAACGCAATTCACCCCATAGACTTATATGTGTGTGTGTGCATGCATGTGAGGGAGTCAGAGAATGTATGTATGTATGTGTGTGATAGGTGTGTGCTTGATAAAATGTATGTGCAAGTGTGATGGAGTATATACCTGTGAGAGGGTGTGTGGGTGAGTGTGGGTGTGTGTGTCTGAGAGAAAATGTGTTTAGAACATAGAACAAAGAACACAAAACAGTACAGCGCAGAACAGGCCCTTTGGCCCTAAATGTCGTGCCGACCTGTGAACTAATCTAAGCCCTTCTCCCTACACTATCCCAACACCATCCATGTGCTTATCCAAGGATTGCTTAAATCTCCCTAATGTGACTGAGTTAACTACATTGGCAGTCAGGCCATTCCATGCCCTTACCACTCTCTGAGTAAAGAACCTGCCTCTGGTATCTGTCTTAAAATATATTACCCCTCAGTTTGTAGCTGACGTCATCATTCTACGAAAAAGTCCACCTTATCTAATTCTCTGATCATCTTGTCTGTCTCTATCAAATCGCCTCTTAGCCTTTTTCTTTCAAATGAGAACAAACCCAAATCTGTCAGCCTTTCCTCATAACAGCTTCCATCCAGACCAGGCAACATCCTGGTAAACCTCCTATGCACCTTTTCCAATGCTCCCACATCCTTCCTGTAACGGTGCGACCAGAATTGTACACAATATTCCAAGTGAGGACGCACTAGCGTTTTATACAGTTGCAGCATGACATACGGCTCTGGAACTCAAACCCTCTACCAATAAAACCTAACACACCGTATGCTGCCTTAACAGCCATAAACACCTGGATGGCAACTTTCAGGGATCTATGTACTTGGACTCCAAGATTCCTCTGCACATCCACACTACCAAGAATCTTTCCATTGACCCAGTACTCTGCCTTTCTGTTATTCTTCCCAAAGTGAATCACCTCACATTTAGCTGCATTGAATTCCATTTGCCACCTCTCAGCCCAATTCTGCAGTTTATCTAAGTCCCCCTGCAACCTATAACACTCTTCCACACTGTCCACTACTCCACCGACTTTAGTGTCGTCTGCAAATTTACTAATCCATCCACCTATGCCTGCATCTAAGGCATTTATAAAAATGACAAACAGCAGTGGTCCCAAAACAGATCCTTGTGGCACACCACTAGTAACCAGACTCCAGGCTGAATATTTTCCATCAACCACCACTCACTGACATCTTACCGAAAGCCAGTTTCTAATCAAAACTGCTAAGTCAACCTCAATTCCATGCCTCAGCATTTTCTCCGACAGCCTACCACGTGGAACCTTATCAAAGACTTTATTGAAGTCCATATGGCATCACATCAACTTCATCCACATGCTTGGTTACCTTCTCAAAAAACTCAGTGAGGTTAGTGAGATATGACCTGTCTTCGATGAAACCATGATGACTATCTGCAATCAAATTGTTGCTTGCTAGATGATTATAAATACTATCTCTTATAATCCTTTCCAAAACTTTTCCTAAACAGGTGTAAGGCTCACTGGTCTATAATTACCTAGGTCATCTCTACTGCCCTTCTTGAACAAGGGCTCACATTTACAATCCTCCAGTCCTCTGGTACTAAACCTGTAGACAATGACAACTCAAAGACCAAAGTCAAAGGCTCCAACACCTCCTCCCTAGCTTCCCAGAAAATCCTAGGATAAATCCCATCCAGCTCAGGGGACTTGTCTACTTTCACTCCTTCTAGAAATGATAACACCCCTTCTTTATTAACCTCAATCCTTTCTATTCTAATATCTCATATCTCATTCTTCTCCTCTACAATGTTCTCCTTTTCCTGAGTGAAAACTGATGAGAAATGTTCATTTAGCACCTCTCCGATCTCCACAGGGTCCACACACAACTTCCCACTTCTGTCTTTGGCTGGCCCTATCCCTATCCTAATCATCCTTTTATTCCTCACATGCCTACAGAAAACTTTAGGGTTTTTATTTATTCTATTTGCTAAAGACTGCTCATGTCCTCTCTTTGTTCTTCTTAACTCTCTCTTTAAATCCTTCCTAGCTGATTTGTAACTCTCCATCGCCTCATCTGAACTATTTTGTCTCATGGTCACATAAGCCTCCTTCTTCCGTTTAACAAGAGATACAATTTCTGTTGTAAACCACAGTTCCCTTACCTTACCATTTCCTCCCTGCCTGACAGGGACATACCTATCAAGGACATGCAATATCTGTTCCTTAAACCAGCTCCACATTTTGATTGTCCCCATCCCTGCATTTTGCTATCCCATCCTATGCATCCTAATTCTTGCCTAATCGCATTATAATTGCCCTTGCCCCATCGATAACTCTTGCCCTGCGGCATGTACATATCCCTTTCCATCATTAAACTAAACATAACTGAATTATGGTCACTTTCTCCCAATTGCTCATCTGATTCATTACCAAGTACCAGATCCAGTGTGGCCTCCCCTCTTGTTGGCCCTTCAACATACTGTGTCAGGAAACCCTCCTGTACACATTGAACAAAAACAGATCCATCTGCTGTACTAGAGTTATAGCATTTCCAGTTAATGTTGGGGAAGTTAAAATCCCCCATAATGACCACCCTATTCCTTTCACTCCTACCCAGATTTGTTTTGCCAATCCTCTCCTCCACATCCCTGGAACTCTGCGAAGGCCTATTTAAAAAACCCCAGCACTGTGACCTCTCCTCTCCTGTTTCTAACCTCAGCCCACACTACCTCAGTAGACGAGTCCTCGTCAAAAGTTCTCTCAGCCACCATTATAGCATCCTTGACTAACATGGCCACAACTCCCCCTCTTTTACTGCCTTCCCTGCTCTTAATAAAAGATCTAAACCCTGGAACCTGCAACATCCATTCCTCATCCTGCTCTATCCATGTCTCCAAAATGGCCACAACATCGAAGTTCCAGGTACCTATCCATGCTGCAAGTTCACCTACTTTACTCCGGATAATTCTGGCATTGAATTTGACACACTTCAAACCAGCTTGCTGTCTGCCAGCACACTCCTGTGATTGTGAAATCCTGTCCATGTCTTCTCTACTCTCATCCTCCTATGCACTGGAACTACATCATAGTTTCCTATCCCCCTATTGACCTAGTTTAAACGCACCTGAATAGCACCAGCAAGTTTCCCACCCAGGATATTAGTTCCCGTCTGGTTCAAGTGAAGATCTTCATTTGTAGACGTCCCACCTTCCCCAGAATGAGCCCTCTATTATCCAAGTACCTGAAACCCTCCCTCCTGCACCATCCCTGGAGCTACCAGCTGATATCTCTCCCTACTCCTTGCCTCGCTATCACGTGGCATGGGTGACAAACCAGAGATAACAACTCTGTTTGTTTTAGCTCTCAGCTTCCACCCTAGCTCCCTGAAATCCTGCCTTACATCCCTATCCCTCTATCTACCCATGTCGTTGGTACCTACATGGGCCACAACTTGGGGCTAGTTACCCTATCCCTTCAGGACTCCAAAGGCATGATCTGAGACATCATGGACCCTGGCACCTAGGAGGCAACACACCAACCGTGAGTCTTGTTTGTTCCCAACAAACCCTCTATCTGACCCTCTAACTATTGAGTCTCCAATGACTAACACTCTCCTCCTTTCCCTCCTTCTCTTCTGTGCAACAGGGACAGACTCTGTGCCAGATACCTGCACCCCATTGCATACCTCTGGTAAGTCATCCTCCTCAACAGTATCCAAAACAGTATACTTGTTTTTCAGGGCAACGACCACAGGGGATCCCTGCACTGACTGTGTTTTTCCCCTCTTCTAACAGTTACCCAGCTTTCTTTGTGTCTAGGAGTAAATGCTTCCCTGTAACTCTTATCTATCTCAGCCTCTGCCTCCCAAATGATCCGAAGTTCATCCAGCTCCCGCGCCAGTTCCCTAACACGGTCTTGGAGGAGCGAGAGTTGGTTGCACTTCCTGCAGATCTACTTGGATGGGACACTAATGGCGTCCCTCTCCTCAAACATCACACAGGAGGAACATTCCTCTCCCTGCACTGCCATCCCTTCTAGTCCCCTTATCAGAATGTAAAAGAAGAGACGCTGGTGTTTAAGGTTAGAGGAGATGGTTTGGTGGGAGGCCCTACAAAGGTAAGGTCTCAGGTTTAGAAAACACTCACTTATATAGCTGGAGGGAAATATAAAAGTCCCTCTTTTCCCAGAAACCTCTACTCTCCAATGTCAGACGTAAAGACTCAAAACAGTGACTCACTGCTCCTGACAAGCCCCTGGTCCAAGCTCCAGTCCTTCATGCTGCTGCTGCTGCTGAAAACAGAAATGAGAGATGTATGGTGTGTGTGTGTGTGTGTGTGTGTGTGTGTGTGTGTGTGTGTGTGTGTGTGTGTGTGTGTGTGTGTGTGTGTGTGTGTGTGTGTGTGTGTGTGTGTGTGTGAATGTATAGTGTAGTGGGGTCACCTGTAGTGTGACATGAATTAGAGACCCAGTTGAGGCCGTCCTCATGGGTACTAAACTTGGCTATCAGCTACTGCTCAGCGGCTCTGCGTTGTTGTGTGTCCTAAAGCCCGCCTTGGAAGACGGTCACCTGAAAATCCAAGGCCGAATGTCCTTGACCATTGAAGTGTTCCCCCACTGGGAGGAAACACCCCTGTCTGGCACATGTTGCATGGTGTCCATTCATCCATTGTCGTAGTGTCTGCTTTATCTTGCCAATATTCCATGCTATCTTGAGTTATCTCAGGAATGTGACTTGAATGATGTTCCAGGATTTACATATTAATGAATCAAAACCTGCAACCCCATTCTAAGTGATTAAAGACTTAACAGCAATCTAGGTTTGTTCAATACATTGCATCAGTTGTTTGATATTTTGATCTTTTACTATAAATTATTGTGTCTGGAACATTAAGTTGCCAGTTCTGTCCATCCCTGTGCCATGTTTCTGTAATTGCTATGATATCCCAGTCCCATATTCCTAACCATGCCCTGAGCTCATCTGCCTTCCCTTGCATTGAAATAAATGCAGTTTAATTTATCAGTCCTAACTTGTTCTCTGCTTTGTCCCTGCCTGCCCTGACTGTTTGACTCGCTTCTGTTCTCAACTGTACCAGTCTCAGATTGATCTCTTTCCTCACTATCTCCCTCGGTCCCACCCCGACACCCCCCAACTTTACTAGCTTAAATCCTCCCGAGCAGCTCTAGCAAATTTCCCTGCCGGTATATTGGTCCCCTTCCAATTTAGGTGCAATCCGTCCTTCTTGTACAGGTCACTTCTAACCCAAAGAGCTTCCAAAGATCCAAAAATGCGAATCCTTCTCTCATACACCAGCTCCTCAGCCATGCGTTCATCTGCTCTATCTTCCTATTCCTGCCCTCACTAGCTCGTAGAATCGGGAGTAATCCAGATATTACTACTCTCGATGACCTCCTTTTTAAATTCCTGCCTAACTCACTGTAATCTCCCTTCAGAATCTCAACCTTTCCCCTTCCTATGTCATTGGTCCAACGTGTACAATGACCTCCTGCTGGCCGCGCTCCCTCTTGAGAACATTCTGCACCCTCTCTGAGACATCCTTGATCCTGGCACCAGGGAAGCAATACACCATTCTGATTTTTCACTGCTGGCCACAGAAAAGTCTGTCTGTACCTCAGACTAGAAAGTCCCCTAATACAATCGATCGCTTGGAACCTGATGTACCCCTCGTTATATTACAGCCAGTCTCAATACCAGAAATTTGAATCAGAGACAGGAGAAGTTATTATGTGGAATGAGAAAATGGCAAAGAAATTTGCAAGTTAGGTAGATTGGTCATGCGAAATTGCCCTTAGTGTCCAGGTATGTGTAGATTATGTGAATTAACCATGGGAAATACAAGGTTACAGTGATAGGGTTGGTGTTGAATCTGAGTAGGATGTTCTTCAGTGAGTTGGTATGGACTTGTTGGGTCAAGTGGCCTGTTTGCACGTTGTAAAGATTCTATGATAGGATTCAATGATCTGTCTTCAAAAAAGGAGACATAAGTTGTATAGAAGAAATTAAGGATAGGGTAAGTGATAAAAATATTGACACAGTTAATTTCATCAAGGAAAAAGTACAGAAGAACAAATTCCTGATGACATACATTTTAGGATGATAATAAGATTGCTGCAGAAACAATGGATGTTCTTGTTATGATTTTCCAAATTCCCTAGATTCTGGAATGGTCTCTGCAGATAGGAAGTTAACAAAATATAACACCACTATTTAAGAAAGGAGAGAAAACACAGGGAACTACAGGTCAAGTTAGCCTTGAATCAATTGGCAGGAAAATGCTTGAATCTATTATTAAGAAATCTTAACAATGTGACCAGAAAATATTTTCTTGAACAGAGATGTCACAGTTGTTAACTTTACAATTTACTTGGGTGAGCCTGCCTTTCTTGGGGCGGTACGGTGGCATAGTGGTTGGCACTGCTGCCTCACAGCACAAGGACCCAGGTTCAATTCCAGCCTCGGGCGACTGTCTGTGTGGAGTTTGCACATTCTCCATGTGTCTGCATGGGTTTCCTCTGGGTGCTCATGTTTCCTCCCACAATCCAATGATGTGCAGGTTAGGTGAATAGGCCATGCTAAATTTCCCATAGTGTTAGGTGCATTAGTCAGAGGGAAAATGGGTTTGGGTGGGTTACTCTTCGGAGGGTCGGTGTGGACCTTTTGGGTCGAAAGGCCTATTTCCACACTGTAGGGAATCTAATCTAATCTAAAATTGCAAGTAATATGCTCTCAAGGTTAATTAATGTTTTACATTTGTCTTGTATGTTTTACCTGCACAACTGCTCGTATTAATTAAATTTTAAAAACTTGATTGTGTTTTGCATTGATGTACTGTTTGTAATCTTCCAAAATTCCTTAGAGTTTTGGAACAATCTCAGTGGGTTGGAAGATAATGATGAGGGAAGCAATTAGAGTATACTGAGAAATTCACACTCCATCTGGGCAAAATCACATTGTCTTACGAAGAAAAACATTGTTTTTTGCAAATCTGCTGGAGTATTTCAGGATATAATTTGGGTAGATAAAGAGGAACTAATGCATTCAGTAAGGTTATGTTTGAATTGTTGCTGTGCATTGCAAGGATTCGTTGGATTGACAGTAATAAACTAATAGGGATAGAGCTTGGGTTCGGGCCAGAAAACAAAAAGCATGGGTAAGAAGATCACAGCAGGCTGTTGCTAGTCAAGGTCACAAGGGTCAGTACTTCAACGTCAGCATTTATAATCTGTGTTAATTAGCTAAGTGAGTAAACAAGGTGTAATGCTTGCACATTTTCTGATGATATAAAATTAAGTTGGAAAGTCATCTGTGAGGAGTAGACTGGAATTCTGCAAATTAGATATACAAAAATATATATAACTAAGTGATCAAGAAAGAAGTGAAGGAATTGAATCAGTTCCAGTTAGTTCAGAGTAAAATTTTCAATCCGAAAAGCAAATGGGAACTCCAAATGTACCGCAGGAACAGCAATATCAGCAAGATAGCACTGAAAATACAGACAGTGCCTGTGAAAACTGTGGCAAAACCGTGCACCTGGACAAAGACTTGTGGGATTTGTAATACGTATGTTGTATTATTTTATATAGGTGTCTATAACCCAAGCAGAATGTTTTAAAACTTGACCATGATAGGACTAGCTCTCCTTGTCCACGCATGAAAATAAATGACTGCTTGGCCCAATTTCCTGAATCATTTATCAAGTTGTACAAATAAAGTCATGTATGAAATATTGACATACTTTGGCCACTGTTCCTAAGGTAAGATTGAGCCGGCACAGTGGCTCAATGGTTAACACTACTGTCTCACAGCATGAGGGGTGTGACTCTCTGTTCGGAGTTTGCACGTTCTCTCAGTGTCAATGTGGGTTTCCTCAGGGTGGTCCAGTTTCCTCTCAAAGACCAAGGATGCGCAGGTTGGGTGGATTGGCCGTGCTAAATTGTCTGCAGTATCTAGAGATGGTACAGGCTAGGTGGCAAATGCAGGGGTTAGAAGGATAGGGAGCTGAGTCTGGGTGGGACGCTTTTTGGAGGGTGGGTGCAGATTCAATGGACCGAACTTTTCATACTGAGGGGTTCTATCTTTCTATGAATCAGAGAAAGTCCAATGAAGGATTCATTAGATTGATTCCTGGAATGAATGAATTGTTCTACTAGGAGAAATCTCTCAAGAGTTCAGCAGAATGAATGATTATCACATTGAAACGTTTAAGATCCTGAGAGGGTAGATGTGGTTGTCCCTGGCAGGAGAATCTAGAATTCACTACTGAGAGGGTGTAGGATACTTGGTCATATATTCAAGGCTGAAGTTGACAGAGGTTTGGATTCCAAGAAAGTCAAGGGAATGGGAAATGAGGCTAATAAACATAGTGAATTTAGAACATAGAACATAGCAAAGTATAGCACGGAACAGGCCCTTTGGCTCATGATGTTGTACTAACGTTTAATCCTAATGTGAAATATAGTAACTTAACCTACACATCCCTCAACTCACTGCTGTCCATGTGCATGTCCAGCAGTCACTTAAATGTCCCCAATGACTCTGCTTCCACCACCACAGCTGGCAACACATTCCATGCATTCACAACTCTCTGCGTAAAGAACCTACCTCTGATGTCTCCTTTACACCTTCCTCCTAATATCTTCAAACTATGACTCCTTGTACCAGTCAATCCCGCACTGGGGAAAAGTCTCTAGCTATCGACTATCTATGCTACTCATTATTTTGTATACACGATCAGGTCTCCTCTCTTCCTCCTTCTCTCCAGAGAGAAATGTCTGAGCTTATTCAACCTTTCTTCATAAAGCAAGCCCTCCAGTCCAGGCAGAAACCTGGTAAAACTTCTTTGCACCCTCTCCAAAGCTTCTGTATCTTTCCTAAAGTAGGGCGACCAGAACTGGACACAATATTCCAAGTGTGGTCTCACCAGGGTTTTGTAGAGCTGCAGTAAAACCTCGTGGCTCTTAAACTCGATCCCCCTGTTAATGAAAGCCAAAACACCATATGCTTCCTTAACAACCCTATCCACTTGGGTGGCAACTTTGAGGAATCTATATACTTGCACACCCAGATTCCTCTGTTCCTCCAAACTGCCAAGAATCCTGTCTTTAATCCTATTTTCAGCATTCGAGTTCAACCTTCCAAAATGCATCATTTTGCATTTTTCCAGGTTGAACTCCATCTGCCATTTCTCAGCCCAGCTCTGCATCCTGTCTATGTCGCACTGAAGCCTGCAGTAGCCCTCTATATTATTGACGACACCTCCAATCTTTGTGTCATCTGCAAATTTACTAACCCACCCCTCAACAGCC
The DNA here is from genome assembly GCF_020745735.1 of Hemiscyllium ocellatum. Classification (NCBI taxonomy): domain Eukaryota; kingdom Metazoa; phylum Chordata; class Chondrichthyes; order Orectolobiformes; family Hemiscylliidae; genus Hemiscyllium; species Hemiscyllium ocellatum. The sequence goes on from NC_083408.1 coordinate 88,423,215, forward strand.
TCATCCAAATCATTTATAAAAACTACAAAGAGCAGAGGCCCAAGAACAGAGCCCTGTGGGACCCCACTCACCACTGACCTCCCGACAGAATACTTTCCATCTGCAACCACTCTCTGCCTTCTGTCAGCCAGCCAATTTGGAATCCAGATAGCCATATCTCCCTGTATCCCATTCTCCTGACTTTATGAATGAGCCTACCATGGGGAACCTTATTAAATGCCTTGCTGAAGTCCATATCCACCACATCCACTACTTGACCTTTGTCGACCTGTCTTGTCACCTCCTCAAAGAACTCAATAAGATTTGTGGGGCATGACCTGCCCCTCACAAAGCCATGCTGACTGCCTTTAATCACACTATGCTCTGCCAAATAGTCATAAAACCTATCCCTCAGAATTCTTTCTAAAACTTTGCTGACCGCAGATGTAAGACTGACTGGTCTGTAATTGCCAGGGATTTCCCTATTACCCTTCTTGAAACGAGGAACAACATTCGCCTCCTTCCAATCCTCCGGTACGATTCCTGTGGAGAGTGAGGAGGCAAATATCTTCACCAGTGGCTTAGCAACCTCCTTTCTCGCTTCCCGGAGCAGCCTAGGACAAATCTGGTCTGGCCCTGGGGACTTATCAATCTTCATGTTTTCCAAAATTTCCAGCACATCAACTGGTCAAGACTGTATCCCAGCTCCTCATTTTGATGGTTTTTAATTGCAATCTGGTTGTTACATTCTTAACATGGTTACTAGCATGTCCACTGTAGATGTATTTCATTAATTAAACTCAAGTTCACTAGTTGCTGTGAACAACTTGAGAACTTTGGAATATTATTCCAAGCTGCTTGATTGCTAGTCCAATAACATAACCACTACCTACCATTCTGTCTTGTTCTTTTGTATAACCTTACATCTATTTGAAAATTATTTGTGTGGTTATTAGAATTAAATCACAATGTAAATGTTTTAAAAGCTATATCAATATCAATATAAGTGCCACTTTTGGTATTGATCTCAAAGCCTTAATAGAGAGCAACAGGTTCTATTGAGCATCTCTCAACACTAAATTTGTAACTTGTTGTAGCAGCAGTTTGGCAGTTTCTTAATAAGTACAATTCATTCAGTAACAATCATCAAAGTACAGAAAAATGTAACAGAAAATTATAGGACAGTTAATGTTTATTTTATCCAATCAGTCTACATTGGTGTTTGTCCTCGACATGAGTGGTAGGCCTAATCCTTTGTTCTCACTTTATTTCGATGTCACTTTATCATTACTTCCTTTAACCATCTGTAGTGTATGTAAATTGCATTAGTAGGCTACCATATATAGATGTGTCAGCAGAGGGAGTCTGCTAGGAAGAGATAATAAAGGATTCATGTTTCACAATTTGAATTCTAAATTATTATGGCTGAATATATTATTGTTTGTGTCCCAAGAACTTCTAGCTAATTATTCTTAAATGTTGAGACAGTCTCTGCTTCTCATTAGTTCTGGTAATATGTTCTATTGGCTCAAAACCCTTTAGACTAATTTATATCCCAGATCTTTTACTTAGTCTTATATCTAAACCTTTTGATCAGACCTTCGAACAGTCTGCTTTTTTCTTCTCTGTTTAGCTCTATATTAGTTTTAAAACCACTAATCAAATCATCTATTAATCTTCACTATTCCAGTAAAACAGCCTCAATTTTTCAAATCTTTCTTCATACTTCAATTTTACCACATGAAGTAGAATTCTAGGGAATCTGTGCTTTACTCTTTATATTGCCTCTGTGTCCTTCCTATGCTATGGAACCTAAAAATTACTTTAACTGTGACCTTAATAATATATTTATGGAACTTATAAGTTATGGTTCTTTTGCCATTAAACAATTTTTTTTAGAAAGTAACCTTATTTGCAAGATGCTGTTCTTAACACCTTGTGAATTTGAATCTTGAAATTCTCTGTGTTGTTCTAAAGTATATAGATTCATAGACCCTTTGCTCCAACTCATCCATGCCTCATGCTTGCTGACATTGAATTCCATCGTTTCTTTTGCCAATTCCACAATTTTATATGATATGACAGTCATCCATTGTTAATTGAAATCTAGATGGCTCCAGTTGGAGTAGATACCTAGTAGCAATTATATTGGAACATTGAACATAGAACAATACAGCACAGAACAGGCCCTTCGGCCCACGATGTTGTGCCGAACATTTGTCCTAGCTTAAGCACCTACCCATGTACCTATCCAATTGCTGCTTAAAGGTCACCAATGATTCTTACTCTGCCACTCCCACAGGCAGCGCATTCCATGCCCCCACCACTCTCTGGGTAAAGAACCTACCCCTGACATCCCCCCTATACCTTCCACCCTTCACCTTAAAGTTATGTCCCCTTGTAACACTCTGTTGTACCCGGGGAAAAAAGTCTCTGACTGTCTATTCTATCTATTCCCCTGGTCATCTTATAAACCTCTATCAAGTCACCCCTCATCCTTCTCTGTTCCAATGAGAAAAGACTTAGCACTCTCAACCTATTCTCGTACGACCTATTCTCCACTCCAGGCAACATCCTGGTAAATCTCCTCTGCACCCTCCCCAAAGCTCCCACATCTTTCCTAAAGTGAGGCGACCAGAAACTGCACACAGTACTCCAAATGTGGCCTTACCAAGGTCCTGTACAGCTGCAACATCACCTCACGACTCTTGAATTCAATCCCTCTGCTAATGAACGCTAATACACCATAGGCCTTCTTACAAGCTCTATCCACCTGAGTGGCAACTTTCAAAGATCTATGAACACAGACCCCAAGATCCCTCTGCTCCTCCACCTTACTAAGAACCCTACCGTTAACCCTGTATTCCGCATTCTTATTTGTCCTTCCAAAATGGACAACCTCACACTTGACAGGGTTGAACTCCATCTGCCACTCCTCAGCCCAGCTTGCATCATATCTAAGTCCCTTTGCAGCTGACAACAGCCCTCCTCACTATCCACAACTCCACCAATCTTCATATCATCTGCAAATTTACTGACCCACCCTTCGACTCCCTCTTCCAAGTCAGTAATAAAAATTACAAACAAGCAGAGGACCCAGAACTGATCCCTGCGGAACTCCACTTGTAACTGGGCTCCAGGCTGAATATTTACCATCTATCACCACTCTCTGACTTCGACCGGTTAGCCAGTTCTCTATCCAACTGGCCAAACTTCTCACTATCCCATGCCTCCGGACTTTCCGCATAAGCCTACCATGGGGAACCTTATCAAATGCCTTATTAAAATCCATGTACACTACATCCACTACTCTGCCCTCATCCACATGCTTGGTCACCTCCTCAAAGAATTCAATAAGACTTGTAAGGCAAAACCTACCCCTCACAAATCCGTGCTGGCTGTCCCTAATCAAGCAGTGTCTTTCCAGATACTCATAAATCCTATCTCTCAGTACCCTTTCCATTACCTTGCCTACCACCGAAGTAAGACTAACTGGCCTGTAATTCCCGGGGTTATCCCTATTCCCTTTTTTGAACAGGGGCACAACATTTGCCACTCTCCAGTCCCCAGGCACCACCCCCATTGACAGTGAAGACGAAAAGATCATTGCCAATGTTTCTGCAATTTCCTCTCTTACTTCCCACATAATCCTAGGATATATCCCATCAGGCCCGGGGGACTTGTCTATCCTCAAGTTTTTCAAAATGCCCAACACATCTTCCTTCCTAAGTATCTCCTCTAGCTTAACAGTCCGTTTCATACTCTCCTCTTCAACAATACTGTCCCTCTCATTTGTAAATACGGAAGAAAAGTACTCATTCATGACCTCTCCTATCTCTTCCGACTCAATACACAATCTCCCACGACTGTCCTTGATCAGACCTACTCTCATTCTCGTCATTCTCATGTTTCTCACATACGCACAAAAGACCTTGGGGCTATCCTTGATCCTACCTGCAAAAGATTTTTCATGCCCTCTCTTAGCTCTCCTAATCCCTTTCTTCAGCTCCCTCCTGTATCCCTCCAACGCTCTGTGTGAACCTTGTTTCCTCAACCTTATGTAAGCCTCCTTCTTCCTCCTTACAAGACATTCAGCCTCCCTCGTCAACCAAGGTTCCCTCACATGACCATCTCTTTCCTGCCTGACAGGTACATACATATCAAGGACACATCGTATCTGTTCCTTGAAAAAGTTCCACATTTCAACGACATTCTTCCCTGACAGCCTATGCTCCCAATTTATGCTCCTCAGATCCTGTCTTGCAGCATCGTATTTACCCTTCCCCCAGTTGTAAAACCTGTCCTGTTGCACGCACCTATCTCTCTCCATAACCAAGGTGAAAGTCTCAGAATTTTGGTCACCATCACCAAAGTGCTCACCCACTAACAAGCCCATCACTTGTCCCGGTTCGTTACCAAGTACCAAATCCAATATGGCCTCCCCTCTGGTCAGACAATCTACATACTGAGTTAGAAAAACTTCCTGGACGTACTGCACAAACACCACCCCATCCAATCTACTTGATCTAAAGATCTAAAGAGTTTCCAATCAATATTTGGGAAGTTGAAATCGCCCATGACTACTACCCTATGGCTTCTGCACCTTTCCAAAATCTGTTTCCCAATCTGTTTCTCCACATCTCTGCTGCTATTGGGGGGCCTACAGTAAACACCCAATAAGGTGACTACTCCTTTCCTATTTCTGACTTCAGCCCATACTACCTCCAAAGGCAGATCCCCCTCGAACTGCCTTTCTGCAGCCGTTATACCATTTCTAATTAGCAATGCCACCCCCCTCCTTTTTTACCACACCCCCCCACCCCACAATCTTACTGAAACATCTATAACCAGGAACCTCCAACAACCATTCCTGTCCCTCTTACATCCACGTTTCTGTGATGGCCACAACACCATAGCCCCAAGTACCAATCCACGCCTTAAGTTCATCCACCTTATTTCTGATACTCCTTGCGTTGAAATATACACACTTGAGCCCATCTCTGTGTCTTGCAAGTATTCCCTGTCAGTGCTACCTTCTCCACAGCCTCCCTACATTCTTGGACATCCTGAAAAACAGCTAACCTACTTGCTGGACTACAAGTGGGGATCCCATCCCCCTGCCAAATTAGTTTAAACCCCTTCCCGAAGAGTGCTAGCCAACCTACCTCCCAGGATATTTGTGCCCTTCTGGTTCAGGTGCAACCCATCTTGCTTGTACAGGTCCCACCTTCCCCAGAATACAGTCCAGTTGTTCAAATACCTGAAGCCCTCCCTCCTACACCATCCTTGCAGCCACGTGTTCAACTGCACTCTCTCCCTATTCCTTGCCTCACTGTCACGTGGCACCGGCAACAACCCAGAGATGACGACTCTGTCCATCCTAGCTTTTAGCTTCCAGCCTAACTCCCTGAGCTCTTGAATGACCTCCCCACCCCTCTTCCTACCTATGCTGTTGGTGCCAATGTGCACAACGACTTCTGGCTGCACACCCTCCCCCTTAAGGATTCTGAAGACATGGTCCGAGACGTCTCAGACCCTGGCACCTGGGAGGCAGCAAACCATCCGAGAGTCTCGCCCATGTCCTCAGAACCGCCTGTCTGTCCCTCTAACTATAACGTCTCCTATAACTAGTGTTCTCCTCCTCTGCCCCTTTCCCTTCTGGACCTCGTGCCAGAGACCCAGTCACTGCAGCTTACCCCTGCTAGGCCATCCCCCCCAACAGTATCCAAAGCGGTATACTTATTGTTGAGGGGAACGACCACAGGGGATCCCTGCACTACCTGCTTCCTCCCCTTCCTACCTCTAACTGTTACCCAGCTACCTCTGTTCTCTGGCGAAACAATGTCCCTGTAGCTTTTATCTATCACCCTCTCAGCCTCTCGAATAATCCTCAGTTCATGCAACTCCAGCTCCAGTTCCCTAATTCTAATATATTCTATATATTCCGCTATATTCTAATATCTCCAGGATTACTTTTGTTATTCTTCAATGGGAGTGCTGGAGAGTTAAGCAATAAAAACACTGGAATATTACCATATCAGCAAATGTGTGTTTAGTAAAAACCTGTCACCATTTCTTTCGGCACTCAGAATTTCTTTTATGCCTCCTATTTCAAGTTATCTGAAAATTTGGCCACCATTGCCTTAAGTTCAGTATAAACATTTTTTTTCTTTTTTTTCTTTTTTGTTGTGTAGGTGTGAGACAGTGAAAGCCACATGATGCGCAAATTTTTATTCAGTTTCCACCACCAGGAAGAAAGGAAACACCCGAGTGGCCAGTGACAAGCAGTGCCCTCCACATCAAAGGGCAATGCTGTGTGATCAAACAGTGAAGGGGAGGGCAGGGACTAAATCAAAATAGAGTTGGAGGGGGAAACTTGGAAGGAGATCTCAGCCATCTGTAAGAATAATAGGGTAGTTATGGTAGGGGATTTTAACTTTCCAAACATCGACTGGGACTGCCCATAGTGTTAAAGGTTTAGATGGAGAGGGTGAAAGGGAAGGCTGGTAGGTATAGGGAATGCTGGATGACTAAAGAAATTGAGGGTTTGGTTCAGAAAAAGAAGGAAACATATGTCAGGTACAGACAGGATAGATCGAGTGAATTCTTACATGAGTATAAAGAAATTAGGAGTATACTCAAGAGGGAAATCAGGAGGGCAAAACAGGGACATGAGATAGCTTTGGCAAATAAAATAAAGGAGAATCCAAAGGGTTTTTACAAATATATTAAGGACAAAAGGATAACTAGGGAGAGAATAGGGCCCCTCAAAGATCAGCAAGGCACCCTTTGTGTGGAGCCACAGAAAATGGGGGAGATTCTAAATAAATATTTTGCATCAGTATTTACTGTGGAAAAGGAAATGGAAGATATTGACGGTAGGGACATAGATGGTGACATCTTTCAAAATGGCCAGATTACAGAGGAGGAAGTGCTGGATGTCTTGAAACGGTTAAAGGTGGATAAATCCCCAGGGCCTGATCAGGTGTACCCGAGAACTCTGTGGGAAGCTAGAGAAGTGATTGCTGGGCCTCTTGCTGAGATATTTGTTTCATTGATAGTCACGTGTGAGGTGCCAGAAGACTGGAGGTTGGCAAACGGGGTGCCACTGTTTAAGAAGAGCGGTAAAGACAAGCCAGGGAACTATAGACCAGTGAGCCTGACCTCGGTGGTGTGCAAGTTGTTGGAGAGAATCCTGAGGGACAGGATGTACATGTATTTGGAAAGGCAAGGACTGATTCGGGATAGTCAACATGGCTTTGTGCGTGGGAAATCATGTCTCACAAACTTGATTGAGTTTTTTGAAGAAGTAACAAAGAAGATTGATGAGGGCAGAGCAGTAGATTTGATCTATATGGATTTCAGTAAGGCGTTCAACAGGGTTCCTCATGGGAGACTGATTAGCAAGGTTAGATCTCATGGAATACAGGGAGAACTAGCCATTTGGATACAGAACTGGCTCAAAGGTAGAAGACAGAGGGTGGTGGTGGAGGGTTGTTTTTCAGATTGGAGGCCTGTGACCAGTGGAGTGCCACAAGGATTGGTGCTGGGCCCTCTACTTTTTGTCATTTACATAAATGATTTGGATGCAAGCATAAGAGGTACAGTTAGTAAGTTTGGAGATGACACCAATATTGGAGGTGTATTGGACAGCGAAGAAGATTACCTCAGATTACAACAGATCTTGACCAGATGGGCCAATGGGCTGAGAAGTGGCAGATGGAGTTTAATTCAGATAAATGCGAGGTGCTGCATTTTGGGAAAGCAAATCTTAGCAGGACTTATACACTTAATGGTAAGGTCCTAGGGAATGTTGCGGAACAAAGAGACCGTGGAGTGCAGGTTCATAGCTCCTTGAAAGTGGAGTCGCAGGTAGATAGGATAGTGAAGAAGGTGTTTGGTATGCTTTTCTTTATTGGTCAGAGTATTGAGTACAGGAGTTGGGAGGTCATGTTGCGGCTGTTCAGGACATTGGAATATTGCGTGCAATTCTGGTCTCCTTCCTATTGGAAAGATGTTGTGAAACTTGAAAGGGTTCAGAGAAGATTTACAAGGATGTTGCCAGGGTTGGAGGATCTGAGCTATAGGGAGAGACTGAACAGGCTGGGGCTGTTTTCCCTGGAGCATTGGAGGCTGAGGGGTGACCTTATAGAGGTTTCTGAAATTATGAGGGGCATGGATAGGATAAAGAGGCAAAGTCTTTTCCCTGGGGTCGGGGAGTCCAGAACTTGAAGGCATAGGTTATGGGTGACAGGGAAAGGATATAAAAGAGAACTACGGGGCAACTGTTTCACGCAGAGGGTGGTACGTGTATGGAATGAGCTGCAGAGGATGTGGTGGAGGCGGGTATAATTGCAACATTTTATAGGCATTTGGATGGGTATATGAATAGGAAGGGTTTGGAGGGATATGGGCTGAGTGCTGGCAGGTGGGACTCGATTGGGTTGGGATATCTGGTCGGCATGGACGGGCTGGACAGAAGGGTCTGTTTCCATGCTGTGCATCTCTATGGCTCTATAAATAATACACTCCACTCCCTGCGGCACCCACCTCTCCCTGAATAGCTCAAGGGTGTTAGTGGACACCACGTGCTCCTTCTTCAAGGACACCGGGCTCTAACAAAACCGCAGAAGAAGGTCAGGCAATCGGCCCTAACAATCCCCTCCATGGCCCGCTGCCTGGATCTGTTTATGGCCAGTTTGGCCAGGCCCAGGAGCAGACCCACGAGGAGGTCTTCAGACCTGCCTTTCTCCTCCGTACGGGGTGCCCGAAGATCAGGACTGTGGGACTGAAGTGCAACCAAGAACAGAGAAGGAGGTTTTTAAGAAAATTAAAACGGGAGTGCAGGCACCCATACCCAATACATACTTGGTCCACGGATTCCCCAGCACCACAGAACAAGCGGTTGGGCTGGGAGTTCGTGAACCACTGCAATCTGCAGTTGCAGGGGACTGCTGTGTGCAGCACCCTCCACCCCAGATCCCTGAGAGAAAGGGGGAGGACTCCCACATAGAAAGCCGTCTACTGGAGATCCCCACTGCCCAGTGGCAAATGAGCACACCAAGGCGTGTCCAGGTGGTGGGTGAGGGAGAAGAGGTGGATGGTGTGCAGCAGCAGTCAATACAGTGCCCTCCTTTTTGTGTCCTTAAAGGGGACAAATCTAAAATTCTGGAGGTGACTCAGGTTGTGGAGCACGGGTTCCCTGGGGAAGTTTGGGACTTTGGGGCCAATGTGAAATTCTGTCTGGGCAGGATAATCGCAGAAGGGATTCCACTGCATACCTGAACATCCTCAGTATAAATATTATTGATGCACAAAATAAGCAGAAATAGTCAGGTCATTGCTACACTTCCAACCATATTGAAGAATTGCCATTAAGGTTGCATCTCACATTCTTCTCTTCTGATAGATCTTGCACAAGATCAATCACACGGAAATGCAAGAGTACCTCCTATTTTATTGTTATGGCAATTTTGGGTCTGTTTCCACATCTTAACGTTTCATATTTGTCAAGCTATTTTTCAAAAAAATTCTCCTTATTTAAGTTTGCTTTCATTTTGATTTACATTTTGCTTCAGTTAAGGATCCAGCCAAGCTGTTCCAATACAGACTCACAATACTGGCAACCACCTGACAATGTGCACATTGTCCAGGTCTGTCCTGCCTGGAATAAAGGACAAATCCAACTTGCCCAAACTCATGAACACTACCATGTAGAAGAAGGGCAGCAGATAAACGGGGACACTAAAGCCTGCAAGTTCCACCTCCCCCATCCTGGCTATGAACTACATGGCTCTGCCGTCCCTGCAATGTGGCTGGGTCAAAATCCCGAAATTTCCTCCTTAGCAGGACTGTGGTGTACCTGCAACCAAAGGCTCCAGGAAAAATAGTCACCACAACTCACCCAAGGGATGGGTGATAAATTCTGGCAATGCCTACACCCTTTTGGGAAGCACGTTTTGTTTTAGGAAAGCTACCTTATGCAGTTTGCGTTACAATTTATTTTGCACGCATACACACGCGTATGTTAATGTAGTTGACTGGTTTGTGTGGTGCAGAACTATGTTCCTCACTGGGAACATACACAGATGACTGTACATTCCCTGGAGCACAGCGTGTTGGTCAGACGGCTTCGCGCTATTCCCCCCCCCCGCCCCCTAGTGGCCAGCGGAGGGACGGCGGCTCGAGGTTCCTGTCGCTCGGAGACGCCGCGCTCTGGCCGCGGGTGGAGGAAGGCGTTCGAGCCGGGGCCTGGTAACGGGTCTGGGAGAGGGAGAGGGACGGGAGCTGAGGCGATTGCGGGCAGTCAAAGGGTCACGACAGGGCCGGCGATGGGAGCATTTTAGCTCCCCCCTCCCCCGGCTTTTTGCTCGGATATGAACGTGTGTCCCTGGGCCCGGGACTCCCTGGGCCCACCTTTACTGGTGATGGGGGAGGGGGGTTGTATTTGTATTTAAAAATTAAAAAATGCTTCTAGAATTTACTGCTGGGAACGTGAAAGCACCGCATGGTCTGAGCAGAGTGCAGCTAAGGACCCTGTGTGTGTGTGTGTGCACATGTTTAATGTTGTCCAGCAACACCTTCCCTTTGGCCCAGTTAAACAAAACTCTGTCTCAGAAATTACTCCTTGAAACCAAAGCTAAAAAGGAGTTTTCGCTGCTCCTGAGGAGTTTTCTTTTTGATCTGTAGCGGGGAGATTGATAATGAATATGGGTGGTTTGTCGGAGCAGGGGGGTCGATGGCCCGAATGGCCTAACCCTCCACATTTCTTGGTCTGCTTTGGTCTGGGGCACACAGCCCGGGAAACAGATCATAACCGGGTTATTTGGCACTAGTGCACATTTAACAAACAAGTTCAGGTTTTGCAAAACGTTTTCTTCTTTGGGACATAAGATCTAGGAAAAAATCTGAAACATTAATTTGCCTGTTCTCTCAGCTGGGGTTGAGATCTGAATGTTTTCAGCATTTTCTGATTTGCAACATTTGCGTGAGTTTGTTTATTGTAAGCTGCAGTTAAGGCATATGTATATTAAGGTACTGTTGCCACACGTGACATGATTAATTGCTAACGAATGTACATTTATGTTAGAAATTCTTTATGTCTAGATATTTCTAATCACCCTATTCAGAGATGTTATTACACCTCATTTGAGCATCATCCATCCCTAGATAACACTGTGCTGTCTCCAATGATAGTTTAACATGTAGCCAATAGCATTTGTACCACCCAAGTGTCAGGCAAGTAGCCATCTCCAACAAGAGAATCCAACCATTTCTCTTTGATATGTGAATTCCCATTGCTGAAATTTCGACAGACAGCATGTTGAGGTTATCATTGACTAGTAACTGAACTGGACTAGCCATATAGCTACAAGAGCAGGAATTCTGATGTGAGTAACTGGCCTTCTAATTCTCCAAAGCTTATCCACCATCTGCAAAACACAAGTCTTGATAGTACTCTCCACTTGCCTGGATGTGGGTAGAGCAATAGATGTTGTTTGCTTGAATTTTAGTAAAGCCCTTGACAAGGCTTGGGGTGGCACGGTGGCTCAGTGGTTAGCACTGCTGCCTCACAGCTCCAGGGACCTGGGTTCAATTCCAGCCTCGGGCAAACTCTTTCAGTTTGCATGTTCTCCCTGTCTGTGTGGATTTCCTCCAGGTGCTCCGGTTTCCTCCCACAATCCAAAGATGTGCAGAATAGGTGAATTGGCCATGCTAAATGTCCCATAGTGTTCAGGTATGTGTAGGTTAGTTGCATTGGTCACGGGTAAGGATAATAGGGTGGGGGAATGGGTCTGGGTGGGTTGCTCTTCAGAGGGTTGGTGTGGACTTGTTGGGCTGAAGGGGATTCTATGATGATGTATGAAGGTTCCATACCGTATACTAATAATTAAAGTTGGATCATGAGAGATTCAAGATGAGCTTGTCAGCTGGATACAAAATTGACTTGATAGCAGGAGACAGAGGATGATGGTGGAGGGTTGTTTTTCGTACTGGAGGCCTGTGACCAGTGGTGTTCCACAGGGATTAGTACTGGGTCCACTTTTGTTGCTCATTTTACATAAATGATTTTGCTGAGAATATACGCATGGTTAGTAACTTTGCTGATGACACAAAATTGGAAGTATAGTGAACAGTTGTTGTGGTTCTGTTCGCCGAGCTGGGAATTTGTGTTGCAGACATTTCGTTCCCTGTCTCGGTGACATCCTCAGTGCTTGGGAGCCTCCTGTGAAGTGCTTCTGTGATGTTTCCTCCGGCAGTTAGAGTGATTATAGCGAACAGTGAAGAAGTTTATCCAAGATTACAAAGGGATCTTGATCAATTGGGCTGAGGAGTGGCACATGGAGTTTAATTTTGATAAATGCAATTTTATAAAACAAACCAGGACATATACAATTAATGATAAGGTCCTGGGCAGTATTGTAGAACAGATACGCGTAAGGGTTGTATAGTTCTTTGAGGTTTGCTTCACTGGTAGACTGGGTGGTTTAAAAAGGCAGTTAGCACACTTGCCTTCACTGCTCAGACCTTTGAGTATACTGGTTGGTATGTCATGTTGTGCAGGAGGCCTCTTCTGGACTACTGTGTGCAGTTCTAGTAGGAAGGACATTATTAAATTGGGGAGGGTTCATAAAAGATTTACCAGGATGTTATTAGGAATGGAAAGTTTGAGTTATAAAAACAGACCGGATAGGCTGGGACTTTTCTCAATGGAGTGTAGGAGATTGAGGGGTGACCTTTTAAGATTGTGAGGGGCATAGATAAGGTGAATAGCAAAGGACTTTGCCCTAAGGTGGGGAAATAGGGAGCATATTTTTAAGATGTGAAGAGAAAGATTTAAAAAGGTCACGAGAGGCAACTTTTTTTTTACATAATATGGTCAGTATATGGAATGAATTGTCAGAGGACATGGTGGATGCAGGTATGGTTGCAATGTTTAAAAGACATTTGGACAATTACATGAATAGGAAAGGTTTGGAGGGATATGGGCCAAACACAGGTAGATGAAACGAGTTTAGTTTGGGAACATTATTGGTGTGGACTAGTTGGACCAAATGGTTTGTTTCCATGCTGTATGATACTATGATCCTATGGATGGGTGCAGTTCCAATAATATTCAAGAAACTTGACACCATCCAGGATAAAGCAGTCTGCTTGATTGACACCACATCCACCACCTTAAACATTCACTTCTTCCACTATTAATAAACAGTGGCAGTTCGCAAGATGTACTGCAACAACTCATCCAGTATCTTTCAGCAGAATCTGCAAAATAAATTTGTAAAAGCCATGCCTTTCTCTGATCTTAACCAAAACTTAGAAAAATTAAAAAAAATCAATTAATTAGTGCTATCAGATAATCACTCAACACGACAATATGTTTTAAATTAGTGCACTTGTTTTAGTCATAGGAAGTTCTAAAATAAAATGTAATAGTTAGCTATGATGATGCGGTGACTAAGAATGAGTGCATCTTTTTCAGGCTGGCAGGGTGTCTTGGTGTATCACCAGGATCAGTGCTTGTGCCTAATTCTTTACAATTCATATAAATGATTTGGATGACATGATCAAAGATGTATGACAGCATGTTTAAGAGACACTTCGACATGTGAACAGGGAGGGTAAAAGGGTTACAGACCATGTGCAGACAGATGGCGTTAGTTGAGAGTGGCATCAAGGTTAGCACAGACATAGTAGGCCAAAGGGTCTGTTCCTTTGCTGTACTGTTCCATGTGTGGTAGCTTAGCACAAAGATAGGTAGGTAGGTAGGTAAGTTGAGAAGAGGGTACGAGCTGACGAAAGGATATAGATTAAATGAGTGGTCAAAGATCTAACAATTGGAGTATAATATGAAAAAGTTGAAATTGTCCACTTTGTCAAAAATAACTTTAAAAAAGTATATTATCTCAATGTTGAGTGGTTGCAGAACTCTGAGATGTAGTGAGATCCAAATGTGAGATTCTGCACATGACTCGCAGAAAATTAGTATGCAGGTACAGCAAGTAATTGAATGCTGTAGTTTATTGTGAGGAGAATTGAATGCAGGAGTAAGGAGGTTATGCGTCAGATATACAGGGCATTGGTAAGATTGCATCTTGAGTACTCTGTACAGTATTGGTCAGTGTCATAGAGAAGGATTTTGGAAGCAGTTCAAAGAACATTTCCAACTAATGCCTCAAATGAACAGGTTGCCTCATGAGGAAAGACGAGAAAATTTCCTCTTGAGCTTAAGAATCTGGGGTGATTTAGCTGAAACATCAGTTCATGAAGGCACTTAACTGATTGGAAGCTGAAAGCATGTTTCCACTTGAGAGAGAATCTACAACTAGGGGTCATAGATCAAACATAAAGGGTGTCCATTTAAAACAAAGATGAGGAATTTTTTTTCTCTCTCTCAGTATTGAGGGTCTTTGGAATTCCCATATCAAAAGGCAGTGGAAGCAGCTTCTTTCCATTTTTAAAGAAGTGGTAGATTCTTGATTGCTAAAAGGATGGAAGATTGTTGTGGATATGCAGGAGTGTAGAGTTTGAGAAAATCAGATTGCCATGACCTTATTGAGTGCCAGAGCCGGCTTAAAGGACTAAACCTTATTCCTTGTTTGTGTGTTCATATATAAACCCATGACACCCAACAGATGAATGAGAACTTGGCCATTTGAAAATTCCCTTCAAGCCATACATGACCCTTAGAACTTTAATTGCCATTCTATTATTGATCCTGAATCAAAATATTAGAACTTCATAACAACACTGTGGGTATACCCACACCATGTGGTTTGTGACAGTTAAACATGACAACTCACTAACACTTTCTTGGTTGCATATAGAGAATGTGAAATCAGTGTTGGCCTACCAAGTGTCTCTCAATGCGGTGAAAAGAATGACAAACAAAAGTCCCTTGCTGTAGCTTTGCGACAGATTTGGGAATGGACTCAATATTGAATACCATAGCTGCATCTATTTTAGGTTTGATGTTTACTGAGATTTTTTTGATGGCAGACAATCATCTTTATTTTGAATTGGTGATACTCAGATTGGAAAACCTGGTTAATTTATTTTCTTTCTTGTCCCTGGAACACTAAAGTCAGCGAATTTATCGCAGGTTAGCAGGCGAATATGGGATCTTCTTGATTGAATGACAGGTCCTATTCTTCTTATTCACAGGTGCTCTAGTTTTTTGCAATTAACAAGCAACAATATCTGATTGAAGTTTGTGCTCTGTGTGGCTCAGCTATTCACTGACTGAACAAGCCTTTCCAGTGACATCTTACTGTTGGTTTGAAAAATAGGTAGGCAGTGTTTTATGCACACAAACATATTTGGTACTTTAACCTGTTCTCGAAAAGTGTCTTATTGAGGTTGATGTTTGTCTTTTGCTAGCCTATCTGTGACTCGACATTGCAGAAATCATGTCATTGACAGCGGGATTGAAGAATGACTTTGAGAGGCTGCTGTTGCGTTTCCAACAGACTGAAAGTGTGCGCTATGAGGAATTCTCTGCAATCTGGAGGGACATGAAGTTTTCCACTATCTTTTAGTAAGAACCATTTTCTTTTGTGAGACAGTTATCCCCTCTATGCATTGGCTGCTGCTGCTAGGCTGCATTTCTAAAGGTGTTGGTTCTCCTTCAATATCTTATCAATGATATTTATTAATGTGTGAGCTGACATGGTGACTATTGCATCTATTTAGCCACAAAGTGCACTACAGCTGAACCTGATCTAGTTCCCACTCAGGTCATGCATGTACCCAGGCTGAATTTAGTGCTGGTTAGATCAGTGGCCCTGCACTTACCATTAGTTAATTCTGCATAAACCAGTGATTAAACCCAGTGTGAAATGCTCAGCCACAAATATGCCGCATAATTACCTAGAACAGAAATGGCTGCAGAAATGCAGCAGGTCTGGCAGCATCTGTGGAGAGAAAACAAAGTTAATGATTTGGGTCCAGTGACCCACATTCTGAAGAATGGTCAGTAGACCAGCAACATTGACTGTTTTCTCTCCACAGATGTTGTCAGACCTGCTGAGTTTCTCCAATAATTTATGTTTTTGTTTCGGATTTCCAAGATCTGCGGTTCTTGTTTTAGTTTTGTATTTACAAAATGGGTCTTCAGAGCAAATCTTATCACCAACTGTAATAAGCAAATTCAAGTTATCAGCTTCTCAAAAGTTAGGTAGCTGTCCATTTAAAAAATTATACTTGTGTAATTAAGAATTAAAAGTTCAAAACCTCACTCGGTTATTTGGTGTGATTTTTACTAGATAGGTATTAATCTGGGTAGCTTAAAATATTTCAAACATGAGAAGGTACAGTATTTATGGGCACAGACCAGTTTGTTAAGTTACTGCATGAGCTAACCAGAGGTTGAATATTCAAATTTCTTCATAAATTAATTCTCTGAATCTAATGATTTAGTCTAGCAACAAAGTGACCATGTCTTTATTGTAAAAATCCAACTGGTTCACTCATTCTTAAGGAAAGGAAACCTACCACATCTACGCTGGCTGTCGTCTCCTGCAATGCATTGGAATGAATGGTATTAACAATATTCAAGCCAGTAGACCATAAATTGAGATGTGTAAGCAAAGCAGGCAAATCTGTGATCAATCCTTTTCCATTCCTCCCCAGCTAAACACTCTAGCATTTATTAAGCTTGATTCCATCATAGATACAAACCTTATTAGCCAGGGATTCTCAACCTTTTTGCTTCTGAGGATTCAATCTATTATGTAATAAAATTGCTCTGAACCTCTGTCACAAAGTGCAAGTATTCCTTCTGTTTAAAAATCAACTATGCGACTAAATGTTTGTATCGTTTTTGCTTTACTTATTGTGAAACATTTTACTGATGTTGAACAACAATTCCTTTGAGATGTGGAGGTTTCACATTAAATTAATCTTGATTCTACTCATTGATCTGAGTAAACTGTGGCTGAGGTTGGTAGGGTGAAGATGAGAATATATTATTGAAGTTGATAGGTTGGCATAGAGGTTGCGAGCTGAAAATGTGTTGCTGGAAAAGCGCAGCAGGTCAGGCAGCATCCAAGGAACAGGAAATTCGACGTTTCGGGCATAAGCCCTTCCCGAAACGTCGAATTTCCTGTTCCTTGGATGCTGCCTGACCTGCTACGCTTTTCCAGCAACACATTTTCAGCTCTGATCTCCAGCATCTGCAGACCTCACTTTCTCCCCATAGAGGTTGCGAGATTTATTATGAGGTTAAGCCTGTCCCTGAAGTTGAATTCTGATCCAGTTAGACTGTTATTGACTTTGATTAAGCTATCATTGAGTTTGGCAAGCACTGAGATTGGTAGTTTATCTGCTTCAGTATAATTCTATAAGGAAGGTTGCCAAAGTGTCACCAACCTGATAAGAATACTGATCGTGTTGATGACTGCACCATCTCTCACTTGTTTCCTGTTAACTAGCAAGCTGAATGGAGTATCCCTGCTGAAATTTGACCATGTCTCTTTGCTGACATGTTGGACCATTGACCATATATGGTGGTTTCCATGGTAGTCCTGGATATCATTCGGTGATGCTTGTTTGGGAATTGATTTTTGCCAGATACCTCTCAGACCCTGAGTTGAAAAGCTTGTTGTAGAACATAAGATGCTGTACTGTTTTTACGCTGCAGCATTGTAAACGAAATTACAAGTATTAGTGAGGCACCATTTTCCAGTAATAGTAACTTGCATTTATATAGACCCTTTTAATATAGTTGAACCTGCCAAGAGAATTTAGGGGAATGGTTATTTTTACAATTCAACTTAGATTTGAGCATTGCTGGCAAGACAGTTATCTTTTACCAATGCTAAACAAGCACAAGCTGATCCTGCTATAGTGCTATTCAGAAAGAATAAAGAACTTGGTCGATGTGCTAGGTTTTAAAGCACATCTTAAGAAAAGAGAGATGGAAAGGCTTAGGAGGACGAGGGAAGTCAGGGATGGCATAAAAGCAAATGAAAAAACATGCAATTTGGTGAAGTGGGATGTCAGAGGATTGGGAAGTCTTCTGAAACCAGCAGGGAACAACAGAAAAAGACAATAAGAGGAAGAAGATTAAATATAAGACCATAAGACATAGGAGTGGAAGTAAGGCCATTCGGCCCATCGAGTCCACTCTGCCATTCAATCATGGCTGATGGGCATTTCAACTCCACTTACCAGCGTTCTCCCCGTAGCCCTTAATTCCTCGAGACAACAAGAATCTATCAATCTCGGCCTTGAAGACATTTAGCGTCCCTGCCTCCACTGCACTCCGTGGCAATGAATTCCACTGGCTGAAGAAATGTCTCCGCATTTCTGTTCTGAATTGACCTCCTCTAATTCTGAGGCTGTGTCCATGGGTCCTAGTCTCCTCGCCTAATGGAAACAAATATGAGAGTAAGCTAGCTAGTATTTAAAAAAAAATATTAAATTCTTTCTTTATTAGATGTGGAAAAGGTAAGAGAGGACATAAATGGACACTGGAGCACTGGAGAAGCAGTAATGGGAATCAAGAAATGACATTATTCTATCAAGACCAGTGTAGATTTTATAAGTTTAACTCAAATCACTTCTTATTCTTTTAAGTTTCAGCAGATATAAGCCAGATGTGTTCAACCTTTCCTCATTAGACATTAGTCTAATATACTTCTAAACTGCTTCTAATATATTTATATCCTTCCTTAAATAAAGTGGGCAGTACTGTGCACAGTATTCCTCATGCCATCTGACCTTTGTCCTTTAAAACTGAATCATAACTTTATAACTGAATGTAATTGCTCTTGCAATAAATTATAATATTCGATTAACTTTCCTGATTACAATGATTTGGATGTGAGCATAAGAGGTACAGTTAGTAAGTTTGCAGATGACACCAATATTGGAGATGTAGTAGACAGCGAAGAAGGTTCCCTCAGATTACAATGGGATCTTGACCAGATGGGCCAATGGGCTGAGAAGTGGCAGATGGAGTTTAATTCGGATAAATGCGAGGTGCTGCATTTTGGGAAAGCAAATCATAGCAGGACTTACACACTTAATGATAAGGTCCTAGAGAGTGTTGCTGAACAAAGAGACCTTGGAGTGCAGGTTCATAGCTCCTTGAAAGTGGAGTCACTGGTAGATAGGATAGTGAAGAAGGCGTTTGGTATGCTTTCTTTTATTGGTCAGAGTAATGAGTACAGGAGTTGGGAGGTCATGTTGTGGTCGTAAGGACATTGGTTAGGCCACTTTTGGAATATTGCGTGCAATTCTGGTCTCCTTCCTATCGGAAAGATGTTGTTAAACTTGAAAGAGTTCAGAAAAGATTTACAAGGATGTTGCGAGGGTTGGAGGATTTGAGCTATAGGGAGAGGCTGAACAGGCTGGGGCTGTTTTCCCTGGAGCGTCGGAGGTTGAGGGGTGACCTTAGGAATGTTTGCAAAATCATGAGGAGCTTGATAAGATAATTAATCAAAGTCTTTTCCCTGGCGTCGGAGAGTCCAGAACTAGAGGGCATAGGTTTAGGGTGAGAGGGGAAAGATATAAAAGAGACCTATGGGGCAACGTTTTCACACAGAGGGTGGTATGTGTATGGAATGAGCTGCCAGAGGAAGTGGTGGAGGCTGGTACAATTGCAACATTTAAAAGGCATTTGGATGGGTCTATGAATAGGAAGGGTTTGTGGGGATATGGGCCAGGTGCTGGCAGACGGGACTAGATTGTGTTGGGATATGTGGTCAGCATGGACGGGTTGGACCGAAGGGTCTGTTTCCATACTGTACATCTCTTTGACACAATGACCATGACTTGCTTTACCGATGTAGTAAACCTCTATGATACCTAGATCCCTCTGTATCCAAGTACTTGGCAATTTTACATCTTTCGACTTTATACACCATTTGCCATTCTTTATATATTCTGTATCTTTTTGTTGCCTTGCTTTATTTTCTTCACAACTTACTTTGCTGATAATGCAAAGATAGATAACAAATTTAGTCTCTTAATCTAAGTAATTTATATAAGTTGTGAGTGGTTGAGGTTCCAGCACCGATTCTTGTGGATCCAAGATGAACTTGTCACATCTTGCCAAAGATGCAGAATGTAGGAGAAAGTGAGGATAGCAGATGCTGGAGATCAGAGTTGGAGAGTTTGGTGCTGGAAAAGCACAGCTGGTCAGGCAGTATCCAAGGAGCAGGAGAGTCGATGTTTTGAGCAGAAGCTCCTGACGAAGACCTTATGCTCAAAACATCGATTCTTCTGCTCTTTGGATGTGGCCTGACTGACTGTGCTTTTCCAGCACCACGCTCTTTGACAAAGGTGTAAACATGTCTATTGTCAGCTTCCTGTTACATCCAATCCTTTATGCTAACTACTACAACATGAGCTTTTTTCCTGCTATAACCTTCGATGCACTTTATCAATTTATATTGTCTTTTCAAGTTTTTCCTATCAATATGAATATAAATGTCAAATTGACTCTACCGCCATTCTTGTGTAGCATCTTGAGTTGATTTGCTGGATTAAAGGTGTTGTATGAAAGCAAGTTAACGTTTTTAATTTCCACAGCCTTTTTCTCACGCTTTCTGTTTTTTGTGTTGGTGGCTGATTTAAATTAAAACAGACAGAAATTTCTCTTGCAATACAGTAGAACTTATAAGATTGTAGCATTTCAATAGTTAATCAAAGCCAAAACTCCATTTCCTCAGATTAAGTTTAAAAAATCCAGCAGCAGCAGCAGTAGCAGGAATGTGGGTTATGAATGAATTTAAACCACAACATCCTGTGTCCCTCTGCTCTTTTGGTATACAGATTGGTGCATGTATACCACTTGCTTACCATGGGGTTTCAAAATGTTGACATAACTGCATTTGTTCTTTTCCAGTGGAAAAATGGGTAAAACTGATGGCAGGAAGTTCACCAGAGAAGCATTACTCTTGGCAAGTCAGTACTTCTTCCCCCCATATAGTTTTCAGATCCGGTTTGGGGGCTTGTACCTTCTTTATGGACTTTATTATACCCAGCTTTGTCAGCCAAAAGAAAAGGTAAGCATAGGATCGTAATATTTTTGATTAATTTCTTCTTCAGCCTGTGTTTATTCCAATATGGTAACAGTTGCTGAAGACTTGTACTGTTATGTTCTCTAGCTATTAAATGTACTTCAGGTTATTTTTACTTGTCGGTGGAATCAAAGACTAGGAGCTAGAAAATGGTCAGAAATACATCCAATATGAAATACAGAGAAAATAATTTTACTCAGGATATCAGCCATTGCTCATGTAATAGCATCTCACAAGGCTCTGGGTTCTTTTCCCACTCCAGTGTGTGAGGATAAAGTGTAAGACTGATATTTCTGTGTAGTTTTCCATAGGCGTGGAATTTCTGCCATATGATACAATTCCAACTTTTAGATCATGGAATTCCCCTTGTGCATTTTAGTCATAACCTCTGCCTGGTCTATGGGAGCCATCACCTGGCTGCTTTTCTCTTTAATTCCTTGGCCATTCTGACTGATTCCCTGCAGGTGTCGAAGCCATGCTCTCAATAGCTACTGTTCTTGAGTAGCCTGCAGAGGGCCCTCCTGAGCTGGCCCATCTTCTTGTGGAGTCAGCACCACTTGTGCAGGATTGATGGGAGGATCAGCTTGCCCAATCCAAGCTTCAGGCTTCAGGCTCCAGCTCCAGCTCCAGCCCCTGGACAGAATTTCATTCCAGCTGACTGTCTCAACTGTGGGCTGTGACTTGGCCTGTTCGGGATCCCAATGCTACCCAAACAATCAGGGGTGGGATTTCTTCACTCTTTGGCAAACCTGGTTCTAAGCTCCAGATCCTTGGCTCTATTTGCTGGGGAGCCCTGATCCAAGCTGAGTTGTGCTGGTCAAAGATGAACTACCCACTGACAGTGGGATAAAGTGGAGCAGCAGCTAGAGGACGGTGGGAAGGTGCTGCTGGAGTAGCTGCAACTCTAGAGGAGTATGAGTAGAGGAGAACCTGGGGAGGGGTGTTGTGGTACAGGATAGAGGCCTGGGATTTGGGCTCAGTTAGATATTTCTCTCCCACATTAATGCTTTATAAAGCTTTAGGATTTGCATGTAAATTATAAAATATTTTTCTTTCATCCCTTTTCCCATTGCCATTATCAATACATTCCCATTCCATCACGCTCTCTTTATCTTTCACCCTCCCACTGGAATCTGGGATTTAAAAAAGAAAATAAGCTAGTTTAATTGTGGTCATGTAACCACTGTCATTTGATGTAAGGACTAATTTAGTTCACTAAAGTGCTTCATGGAAGGAAATGTGGCATTCTTACCAGTCCATCCCACTGTTTCCAGCCTGTACCAATGTGGTTGACGCATAGCTGTCCTCTGGGCACTTAGGATAATAAATGCTGGCCCATCATGGTCTACACCACATATCCAGTAGTTACAAAATGGGCTATATATAATGTGAGATTTTCTTTGTTTTTAAAGACTGGTTAAAATCTGATAGGAGTACTTGAAGTGAATGCGGCAGGTGTATTTGAGAAAGCTCGATAAACATAGAGGAGAAATAAATTGAAGGGAGTGTTGATGAGGTTAGATAAATAATAGAGAGAGGAGACTTGGGTAGAGCACAGACACCAAAATGGACCCAAATGGCCTAATTCTGTGCTGTAATTCCATGACATTCACCTGTTCCTTTCTATTTTTGTTGCACAAAATCCAGTTTAATTGCTTTTTATCTGCTTGCTGTCAATCCAACCAGAAGTCTACAAGCAGAGACAAATCTGCAAGTAAGGAAACTGCAAAGGGATATTGAAAGGTTAAGTGAGTGGGAAAGATCTAGCAAAGGCAGTGTACAATGGGAAATGTGAAATTGTCCATTTTGGCAGGAAGAACTAAAAGGAATTATTATCTAAATGGTAAAAGATTTCAAAGTGCTGAGATGCAGAGGGACCTGAACATCCTAGTTCATGAGTTGCAAAAGGTTAGCATGCAGCTCCAGTAATAAATTAGGAAAGCCAGTAGAATCTTATTTATTATAAGAGAATTGAATGCAAAAGTAGAGAGGTTATGTTTCAGTTGTACCGAGAGATCACATCGGGAATTCTCTTAATGGAAATATATTGTCTCTTTACTTAAGGAAAGATGTAAATCAATTGGAAAAATATCAGAGAAGAAGCATTAGACTCATAACAGTAATTGGAGGGATTGTCATGAGGAAAGATTGGACAGGCTAGACTTACAGCTGCTGGAACTTAGAAGAGTAAGATGTGACTCAATTGAAACAGTAAGATCCTGAGGAGTCTAGACAGTGTGGAAATGGAAGGGATGTTTCATCTTACTGAAAAAACTAGGGGTGACTGGTTTATAAGTAGAGAAGTTGAGAGTTTATTATTTCTGGAAGAGGTTTGCACATCTTTAGATCCTTGCCCTGTGCCTGAGGCATGTTGACCATCAGATTAAACTTGCCACCAGTTCTCTCCCTGTCTCTCTCTCTCTGTCTCTCTCTCTCTCTCTGTCTCTCTCTCTCTCTCTCTATGCAATGGAGTCTCCAGGTAATTTTCCCCGTTACAGTGCTTCGTGCTATGATTAAAGATCACATTAAATGCTTTGAATAATGTTTATTTAATTGACAATTATGTTTTTATTATCTACAGATAAGGATGGCACTGAAAGATTGGGATGAGGTGCTAAGTTGCCAAGAAGAAATGGTGAAAGCAGAACATTTTGATGCTGTTTATGTTCTGAAAAAACTCTTACATGACAAAGCCTTCCATTTCACAGCAATGCCAATATTAGTAAGTGTTGCTTGTTGAGTTGAAGTTCTGTTGGAACTTCAGTGCAATGTGCGAACCTTTAAAATAATGGATAAAGTATCTTTCTCTATTTTAATGGAGGCACCAACTCATTTTAGTTTGATCTGTTAATTCAGATAATGTGAAGAGATGTTTGATAGGGAAGTGCCACATCTCTGTTTATCATCTGGTGTTATTTTCAGGTTGCTGTAGATTTTTGTATTGACTGTGTTTTATGTACATCATAATGGATTGGCAGTTGCCTGTCACAAAGAGGTCACTGCAAATTGTAATGACAGCGATTATACAGACTGTGCAGAATTAAAGCATCAGAAGCTTCTTAGGAATCTTGGCTAAACAAGGCTTCTCTTTTAGGCAACCACTATGTCCAGTGATGGGAAAATAATTGAAACAATGTGCTGACTTTGCATTACAGCTCACTGGAGTAGGGTACACTTTGAGGACTGATTACAAAGAGTTATTCCTCTATGGAGTTGACGAGGGACTAATTTAAAAGTCAAGTGCTGCTCCTAATGCACACATACCTACAGATGAAGGATCACACCAGACAATTGGCACTCTGCAATGCCTGACCTTAGTTCCTAGCCCAAAACACATTTTTCATTTCACAGTTGTTTGTCAATGGTAATACACACGCAAGTGTAGATGCAGGTCCATATTCCTGTTCTGCATGTGCATGGGTCCTGACATCATCATATACCAGCTCATGATGACATCGATCCATCCTGGCAGTACAAGTCATGTCACAGCTGACTGATATGATGTACATGGAGGGGGTGGGAACAACACTCCCTCTAAGCTGCAAGGCTGCAGCCCCTCCAAGGTTTCACATTGGTGATTACAATCGGAATGCCAATTGCGGCATTGACCTTCAATTCCAGAAGTTGCTGCTGTGCTTTCACCTCGTTCAGCTGGTTAAAAAAATTAAAGGGAATGCTGCGTGGGGCTACATGTGCATGGAATCCAGTGGCCATCTTTTTTGTGTGCTGGGAACAGATACTCCACTTTGTACAGGTTGACGACCCTGACTCCGAAATTCGAAAAGCTCCAAAGTCTGAAGGTTTTTTTGTGGAGTTTTTTTCTCATTAACAAGGTTGTTTGGTATGTAAACAGTTAACCCAAATCCACACCCACTCGATGCGTGTCACTCAGATGTGATGTGTGGGAGCGGGGCTCAGCTCTGGCAGGCCTTAATTCTATTTCGGGGCCTGTTTTACTCATGTAAGTCTATACTTTGGAAAGATTTTTAAAAATTCACATCAAACTGACACTTATTCTGAAATTCGAAAACTTCTGAGTTCTGAAAACCAGCTGGTTCTGAGCATTTCGGATAAAGGATTGTGCACCTGTAATAATTTTTCACTTGTTTCTTTCTCAAAATATGCAATAAGTTTGTCATCTGCAAATATTAAAATAATATATTTCCTCTTAATGAAAGATACCACTTGACTTCTGAAAGCTCACTTTAATTTTTTCAGCTGGCTTACAATAAGAAGAGGAGAAAAATACCCAGTAATACTATTAACGATAACCTCCGGGAGAGATCTAACCTGGTGTCTGAACTCATTTCCGTTGATGTTTTGGAGGTAAGATGTTTTGGAGAGTAATTTGGGTCTAAAAATGTTTGAGTCTGAAATCTGAGCATCACTGGAGTAAAAGACTGGTCTTTTGCTGTATTCATGATCACATGCAGTTGGCTGAGGCTAATGGAGTCTCAACCTCATACTTTCCTCCAAGAAGAATAATAGACTGACACAAGGGATTTTAAATACTTTTTCTTACTTCATGTATTTTAAAGGAACTTATGAATATCCATGATCATTATCAAACAATGAAACGTATGATCTCTGCAAACAAAACCCAGCTGGACAAGGCATTAAGTTTAATTCGAAGTGACTTTGTTTCTGACTTAAAGAACATAACGCTGGAATTCCAACAGTGGCAAGAGAAAAAGGTAACATTTATTTTGTAATGTGAAGTAATATTTGTAATTCAGTCTAATGATTTTTGAAATTGATTTAAGATCGAGAACATGTTGCTTGTTTTGCCTAAATTCTTCTCTCTGCTGACAAATTGGACATTAGTCATGCAGAAATTCTGATATGATTTGTCTGGGACTTTAGAAACAATTAGGGTGGCACGGTGGCACAGTGGTTAGCACTGCTGCCTCACAGCGCCAGGGACCTGGGTTCAATTCCCGCCTCAGGCGACTGACTGTGTGGAGTTTGCACATTCTCCCCGTGTCTGCGTGGGTTTCCTCCGGGTGCTCCGGTTTCCTCCCACAGTCCAAAAATATGCGGGTCAGGTGAATTGGCCATGCTAAATTGCCCGTAGTGTTAGGTAAGGGGAATATGTAGGGGTATGGGTGGGTTGCGCTTCAGCGGGTCGGTGTGGACTTGTTGGGTCGAAGGGCCTGTTTCCACACTGTAAGTAATCTAATCTAATTCTGAGATTTTGGTACGCAGGTAAGTTTATAAAATGGAATAATCTTTTTATCTTTTTTACCTCAACCCTATTTTGTATCAACATACTGTGGTGGATTGCATTGTGACCTTTCTGTCAGGGTCTTTGTGGGGCAGCTCATCAGGTCTGATAAAAATGTCATTGCTATGAGTTTGTGTGAAGGCTTATTGATGCAACATTTGCTGAGCCATATACTTCGTGAAAAGTCCAGGTTTAATTGTTAATGCTTGATGAGTAAATTAATCCTTTCTGGCAACTGAGGTGCTCAGTTGGCCTTCCTATTTATGTGATCATGTAGAGAAAAAAAATGAGATGCTCTATGCCGTCAGATGCATCTGTGGAAATGTTGATAGAAGGGAAGATAAGATCACACTTGGTTGCTGAATTGTTCTGTCTATGTCTGAATAACCTGCTGGTATTAACGAGGCTGACACATAAAGAATGACCATTTAAGTACAGTTAATAGAGGGCTGTAGCAATTGCTGAAGTAGCCTGTATGAGATTTGCCTTCAGAGAGGGATTATACATCAGAGAGGGTTTGCTGAATGTTGAAAGTTGGTTCTAACACACCATATAGTCCTTAGCTAAAGACCCAGTTGGAACAGACCATGTATAGTAGCAGGAGAGTTAGATTCCTTTTCTTTGCCACAGCTGTTTATACGTTAGGTTCTAGCATTGAAAGTAATTGTGCAATATATATTGGGTTGTTGAATTTTCATGGTTTAAAGAGGCAATATTGGATACGTTAGGCTTGCTCAGTTCTGAGCTTTTGATTTGGGACAGCCTTAAGTTAGTACAAAATGAAATGAATGCCTATTTATACAGTGGGGGCAAATAATTGAAAGCCAAATGCATAATGAGATTGATAATTTATTTGAAAGTAGTCTCTACTGAACCTGGTATGCAGTTGCTTTTCAGTAACAATATTACTGATGAATTCTTTTTATCATTGCATGGATATGTTGCCAAAAGATTGCATAACATGTGGTATTTAAACTAATGCAGTTATGTCAAGTGCCTTTTGACTGAAGCACTGCAAACTGATCTTGATGCTGCCATTAGTGTCTATATGTCGACAGCGAAATGAACAACATTTTGATGTTGTACAGTCATACAGATGGAAACTGACCCTTCGGTTCAAATCGTCCACACTGACCAGACATTCCAATCTGACCTAGTCCCATTTGCCAGCATTTGGCCCATATCCCTGTAAACCCTTCCTTTTCATATATTCATGCAGATACCTTTTAAATGTTGTATTTGTACCTGCCTCCACCACTTCAACTGGCAGCACATCATACATGCATCACCCTCTGCATGAAAAAGTTGCCGTATAGGCCTGTTTTAAATCCTTTCGCTGTCACCTTTAACCTATGCCCTCTATACCCCCACCCAGGGGAAAAAAACCCTTAGCCCTTCACCCTATCCATGCTCCTCATGGTTTTATAAACCTCTATAAGGTCATCCGTCAGCCTCTGATGCTCATGGGAAAATAGTCACTGCCTTTTCAGCATTTCCCTCTAGCTCAAACCCTCCAGTTACAGTAACATCCTTGTAGGTGTTTTGTGCAATCTTTCAAAGTTAACAACATCCTTCCTATAGAAAGGCAACCAGAATTGTATGCTGTATTCTAACATGGCTTCACCAATGTCCTGTACAACTGCAACATTATGTCCCAACTCCTATTTGTGTGTGTTTGTTGTCACATTTTATTATTGTTTTGGGGTAATAGGTAATTGAAAATCACTCAGCAAACCTTGGAAATGACTCTCCATTTTTTATTTGGTTAACTTAATTTCTGAATGTAGCTATCATGCTTCAAATTATAAAAAGAAAAAACATTTGTTGCAACTGACCACGAGGGAATAAGGAAAAGGGGGAGTAGTAACCGTTCCTTACCTCATACTGTGCAGATGAAAAATTGATAAGTCCCCTCTTGTTTTGTAGTGAGGTACTGGCAGCTATTTTGAATCAATTAGATTTTTAAAGGCCAGAACCTACTTTTAAACATTGTTTACTCAATCAGAAAGGTTTTACATTGTTAATGCCTATTAAAATTACATTACGAGAGCATCATTTGTTGTGCTGTGTAGTTTTATGTACTGCTTTGTTGTAGAATTGAGTGGCAACATTCCAACATAAGTAAAACAAAGTCAGTTAAAATATGCAGTTGCCATATCAAATTTACTCATCCTGTATTTTGAATGTTTTCTGCTTCATTGTACCCTTCACTGAATATCTTACCTTACACGCCAGTATTCATATATATGTAAAGCCAAATGTGGAACTGACAAGTGAGTTCTGATATTGGAATGTCTGTAGTCTGATGATCTGATAAAATACAAACCGGTGACAGGATCTCTAAATTCTGAGTTCAGAATATTAAATGCTGTGTCCCTGTTTGCTTCAGTGCTGGTTTGTCTTTCTTTAACCTGAGAAGAAGACATTCATTGTGGTTGGATGCATCCAATCTGATCTTGGTGTCATATTTTTGGTGTCAATTCAGGTGTTTAAGCATTATTTTTTGGTGATTTAAGGAAAGAAATAACACCATTCTTTTATCTCAAATTTTACAGAACTCAAGCTTGACTGACCAACCAGAAATCTCTGGATCCGATGGTGATGAATCTAATTGTCAGAAGGTGAGAGGAGTATCATTAAAATTTGATCTTGGTGCTGGAGGGGAAATTTCTGAGTGCACTGTTGTGATTTGGAATCGATGTCACCAGCTAATCTGATACTGTAGTGCATTGAGTTTTGGCATTGGCTGCCTTTACTCTCTCTATATCACTGTCTGTAAAAATGACATGGGGTCATGAATTAATCATGAACCTTTGCTATTTTGCATTTGTGTTGGTCCATTGTGTAAACTTTCCACTCTTGGATATTATGAACAAAATACTTCTTAGTGCATACAACTGTATTTCAAAAATTACAACATTTTTGATTAACAGCTTGCCAGTTGATAAGAATTATATTTGATTCTTCTAGTACTGCTACTGTTAATCCATTGACACACTGATTTGTATTGGATCTTATTCAGGAGCTAAGCCTGCACCTCTTATATAAACTTTCCAGTCCAGTTGTTGAGTTTTGTCTTTTCAAAAATGTTGAAACCAGATCTTTGATGATCATTTGAAACTGAATTCTGTCTTTACTAAAATCAGCAAGGTACAATTTTTCATGCACTTGATAAATTTTGTAGCATGTCCTTTTTTTTGTTTCACTCACAGGATGTGGGTGTCGGTGTTTGGGTCGGTATATATTGTCCCATCCCTAGTTCTTCTGGAGGGGTAGTGATGAGCTGCCTTCGTGAACTGCTGCAATCTGTATGGTGTAGATACACCCAAAAGACTGCTAGGGAGGGAATTCCAGGATTTTGAACAGGAACACTGAAGGTGATAAATGTCCAAGTCAGAGTGGTGAATGACTTGGAAAGTTGCCCATGTATCTGCTGTCTTTGTCTTGCCCCGGTGGAGTCCAAACTGAGTGTCAATGCTCATATCATTGCTGAGCTTGTGCTGCATAATGGCACTGTTGATCACATGCTCCAACACTTTAAAAATTTATGTTCTGAAATTAATTTCTCACAGGACTCTCAAAGACCTCAGAGAAAATAGGGTAAGCTACAAAAATACGAATTCCTGAGGGGTCATAGAGGCACATCCTTTAAAACATACCTGAATGAGCACCTGGTACATCATTAACATTCAAGACTGTGGGGCAAGTGCTGGTAATTAGGATTCAGTTAAAGGTCAGGTGTTTCTCATGTGTCAATGCAGACTTGATGAGCCAAAGAGCCTCTTCTGCACTGTGTATGCGTGATGACATATCTATCATCCTTCTCATCCAGTCAGTTGTTTATTTGTCCCCCACTGCTCAGGACTAGATGTGGCAGAGCTCTAATCTGCTCCATTGGTTGTGGAATTGCTTAGCTTTGTCAATCACTTGGAACTTACCCTGTATGGCATGCGAGTAATGCTGTGTTGTAGTCTCCTGCTCCTCAGATCTGTGACAACTCCTCAGATGCTGCCTGACCGACTGTGCTTTTCCAGCACCACTCTTTTTGACTCTAACGTTTAATACTTACTCCAAAGATTGAGCATCATAAAAGAGTGTTACAAAAGGCCATTGTTATGAGGTCAGTCACAAGAAATATCAGCAGAATTAACTTTCTAACTGCTTCATAAATGCAAAAAGTCCATATCCTTATGGAAGAGGATCATTGGAGTGTTGAAGAGTTCACTTAGTTTTGATGCATTGGTTTCATTAAGTTGTCTTAAATTCTATTCTTTGCTATTGACTTCAATGGTCTCTCTGGCCAGTGTCTGCCAGTTCATGATTTTGGTGTTCTGTATTATCTCCTCACTCCCTATCTGTTCACATCACAAAGACTTCCTATTCCCATCCACAATATTGCTTGCTGGTGCTGAAAATTGCATCAATATTTTTGCTGTTGTTCCTTCTAGTTCTGGCTATTACAGTGCTGTTCTGGCCACCTGCTGGAGAGCCTCCTGTCTTCTCCACTTTATAAATGAGGTCTTCACTCTGCTGCCCATACCCCATCTCCCACTGAGGTCCATTCACCTGTCACTTTTGGAGAGTTTTCAAACCTCATTTTTAGGATTGCAGTATGATCAAGGATATCACTCCAGGCTGACATGGTAAAGAATCGAAGATTAATTTTAGCGTTGATTGAAAGGAAAGAGAAGGAGCAAGGTAGTGAAATTATTAAATGTATCTAATTTTTAGTACTTACGCAGTTGGTGACTATGGAGATTTTATAAGGATTAGATGATCATTTTTAACACTTGATCAATATAAAAGCAAAAACCTATATCAATTTGTAGCCGTGGAAAGCTGTGCTAAACTCATAAGTCATAAGTACAATTTTGCCTTCAGCTTGCAGAATTTATTCTGTTTTTCCTGTTCTCAACCCAAGAGCCATTAGATTCACAAGAGAGAAATGCTGTATATTTGTTTCACTCGAATTCGTGGTTCATTTATATTGCAAATGCCTCTCAAGTGATACTGCCATATTTACTGAGATCTGAAAAAAATTAATAATTTTATATAGGGTCGATTGACCACCTGGTAATAGTCAGAACCCCCACATAGCTGGAGTTGCTTATATGTGTGTAGTACGTTAGGCTGCTGTACCAGCACTGGAAGCTGGGAAAAGCTCTTGCAGGTTAGTCCCCACCTGAGGTGTCCCTGTTTTGGTAGTCCACTATGGAAACTGTAAACAACCTTTAGAGCCAACTCTGTCACCTTGTTCATGCGGATTTGCTGTTAGTTATTAGCTAAATATAAACATCCATTGCAGAATGTTAGTTTGAATCAAGTGAAAAGTTTAATCTTTTAAGTACAGGCTAAGTTGAATTCATTAAAGGTGTACACCTTCCTTATTCTTTCCTCTCTTCAATATATAATTGTTGTGAAGTATTCTAAACTGGTATTTTTATACTGCTAACCAAGTATCCAATGTTGTCAGTACATGCTTTTTGAAGGCAGTGTCATAGCATAGTGTTGCCCAATATATTAATTACATATGGTTATGTAGTTGACCACGAGATCCCGTACTTGTATTTGCAAGGCATTTGCATCAGTGAGTAATTTTATGCATTTGCCAGCAAAAATAATATGGTGAAAATCAAGTGCACAAGTGTTTTCTTTGATTGAGTGCTTGACTTCTAAATGATGATATCTGTTTAACATGAAGTGTATGTTTGATGTCAGTGTATTTAAGGTGTTGCTTGTGAACGTTTTGTCACTATAGCTACACCTGCAATTATGCAGCAGTTCCATTGGCCAACATTACAACAGAAAGGCACTGAGTTGCTGCATCAATCTTCCCTTTTAATATCCACTTCTTCTCATGAACAAAATGCTGCTGTCACACTGTTACATCACGTCATGGTTGATTGCAGATGCTTACATTAGCATGCACTGATAACATTTTGAGAAGAAAGTCCAGGTATAATAATACTTGTAATTAGGGCAGTGGCTTGATTTGTATCTAAAACCAATTTTGGCCTTCTGAAATCAGTGGAAAAATACATCAATGCATTGAGTCCCATACTCCCAATCTACCTACAGTTGATCCAAAGCTGAGGTACAATGTTATCAACTTCAGCCTCATTAACCAAAAGTTTGAGGTTATTACAATACATTTTTAATGTCAAATCAAATGCATAACGGAAAAATTGGTTAAAACTGAGCAAAAAAATCATTTATTTAGCCATGCTTCGTTCTACTTTGTATTCTTTAATTAAGCAAAGTAATGCTGAAACTGGTTAAAGTGGGTGTTTGTTCTTCTTAGGGCTCCAGTCGTGCACAGACCCTGGCAAAGATCAAGTCAAAATCATACAATTCCACAGTGAAGGTTTGTATGCCAAATACTCGTTTTTGTTAAAATACCTAGTTATTGCTTATCCCTGATGAATGATAAGGAATGATTTCAAAAATTAATGTTTGTTACCCCAAGATGGAGAACTGATCTCATAATCGCATTGTGCATTTTTAAAATCTTTTCCCCATATAAAGTCAGAAGTGGTGGTGTTTGCTGATGACTACACCATGTTCAGCAGCAGTTAAAACTCTTTAGAAGCTGAAACAGTCCGTGTGCAAAGATCTGGACAATTACCTTCCCTGATTGCTTGCTACACCTGCATAATGTTCTGTGAAGGATCGCTCAATCTCAGAGCTTTGCAACCATCGCCGTTTAGACACTATGCTTTTTTATTCTTTCTGACAAAATAGACAGTTTCACACTTTTCTAAATTACAGTTGATTTGCAAGCTCTTTGCTCACTCATCTAACCTATCTATATCCCCTTTGTAGGCCTCTTATTTACTCTTCACAACTCATTTACCCACATATCTTTGTGAAATAGCGAATGTATCTACCATCCCTTTGGTCTCTTCATTCAAATTGTTTCTGTAAATTGGAAAAGGTTAGGCTCTGGCACCGAGCCCTGTAGCATGGCACTGTTGGGACCCTTCCAGTCTGAGAGAGATCCACTTATTCCTTCTCTCTGCTTCCTGCTAGCTCTGATGCTATGAGCATTTATTTTTCACAGTAGACTTCGATATAGCGTCATAGGTGTCCCTGTGGAGCCTGGAGTAACAGGAGTGCTTTCCTAATCTAGAGATACCTGCTGTAACATTGCAGATAAAATATAATCAAGTTCGGTCCATGAATTGCAAAATTCTAAGACGGTGTTGACTCTTGACCTCTTTCTTTTTCAATATTGATTTACTTTTTTTGTCATATGTATCTTGTTACAAAATACAGTGAAAAGTGTTTTTAGTGTTGTCGATCTCTAACGTCATCTTAAATCACAGAAAAATAAATCAAAACACTGAACATGAAGGCAAAAAAATAAAGAAAGTATCCAACTTTACAGTCCTTCTTGTTAAAGTATACCATTGTAGGCCATGGGCCTGGTGGCCAGGCACGAGTTCTCTTCACCACACTGCTGTTGCTGCTGGAATGAAAGCTGTCATTCTTTAGGTGCTGTCTCCCTTCCACCAATGCCTTTGTCACTGAGTCCTCGCTGGACTTTGCCATGCAGATTCCGCTGGGTACTGTACCAGCCCAAATCTAACTCCACCACTGTCATGAGTCTGCTTTGGGCCTACCTCACTGATGCAGCTGCTGCTGGGTCTTGTACTGGGCTCAAACTCGCCTCTGCCACCTCCATGAATCTGTATTGGATGCAGATGTTATTAGGAACCCAAACTCACCTCCCCCACCTCCATGAATCTGCACTGGATGTGTAGATATTATTAGGGTGCCAAACTCAGCTGTGTCACCTCCATGAATCTGCACTGGAAGCAGATGTTACAAGGAACCCAAACTCACCTCCCTGAATCTGCACTGGATGCAGATTTTACTAGGAACCCCACTCGCCTCTGCCACCTCCATGAATCTGCACTGAATGTGTAGATATTATTAGGAACCCAAACCCGTCTCCACCACCACGAGTCTGCACTGCTGGGCTTACTTGAGTCCACTCTGCAGATAGAGCAGTCAAGCCCGGAGTGCAGAAGCCCTACTGCACTGCCACCTTTTTGGAATTTCTCATCCTCAATCTCAATCTTCATTATCTCAATCTTCATCTGTATCAATGTATCCTAGTCAGTTACTAACTACCTTTTTGTAGGATTGGTCCAACAATCCCATTGACTGGCCTGGGGTAAATCACTTTGAAGGTTTCTATTCCTCTTGTTTATGTGTATCTGTTCAGGCTTTAATTTCTTGGCACTCATCCTTTTGCATTGTCGTGACTATAAAACAATGGGCAGAATTTTGTTGGTTTCTGACAGTGAAGAAACATATTAGTTCTGCAGCTAAAATCCAGTATGGACAACATTAACAAGGACAGCATGGGACTTGATTGGAGGCTAGCACCACTTGCTGTCCCATTAGTTTGGCTGTGGAGGATCCTGGGATTCCAACGTTGGGTGAAGACCCCAGTAATCTCAGACCTCAGTAAGTCAGGGATATTGGGCAAGGTGTGGAGCATTCCCACACACAAAGGTTACCAAAGATAGGACCCTCTTTCATTCCTGCCTTTTAAAAAAACTATTATTTTTACAAATGAGCTATGCAGACTAGCTTTCCTGTCTATGCTATTTCAGTTATTTCATGGACAGCAAAATATTGGATCAAGAAGTTTATAGGATAATGAGAGGTATAGCTTGATCTGGTGGTAGTTTTCTTTTCCCAGTGATGGGGGATTTCAAGAGTGGGACCAGATTCTTAAGGGGAGAGGAAAGAGATTTCGGAAGAAACTTAAGAGGCATATCTTTTACACAAAGGGTGGTTTGTGTGTGGAATGAGCTTCCTGAGGAACTGGTGGGTGCAGGAACAATTACAACATTTAATAGACATTTGGATGGATACATGAATAGGAAAGTTTTGGAGGGATATGGGCCCCAGAGCAGGCAGGTGGGACTAGTTTAGTTTGGGATTATGTTCGGCATGGACTGGTTGGACCGAAGGCTCTGTTTTCATGCTGTGTGACTCTAATTGACCTTTTATGATCTCAGTTGATCCTTCATTATTTTTTGAAGCATGACAGGCATGTTGCTGATTTTTAGCACCTGTTGAGGCCTCCGCTTATGGAGAAACCCAAGTCATTGAGAAGATGGTGGGCTGGTCACCCACTCTTTTTATGCCTCTTTTCAGCTGCTGAAAATATACCTGAAAGGGGCATGTAAAATTCAGCTCAATAATTTGTTACATTTAATAAATAATTTCAACATCAATCATTAATTTTTTTTTCAAAATATTGTTATTTCACATGAAGGCATCTAGATCCAGAAGGCATCGACAAGTGAAAGTGGAGTCTTCAGAATCTGGGTCTGACTGGGCACAAGTGAAGAGTTCTGAAAGAAATCGGAATTCCTCAGTTAAAAAGCACAGCAGAGAAAAAGGTAATGTTTGGAGCTTGTGTTAAGAAAATTGATCCTTGTCGAGATCATCTTCGGTGTTCCTCTGGGTCGCAGTGGGTGCTTTTGTTAGATCGACCCTTGAGAAACTATCCTTTGATATGCTTTTACAAAAAGATGAAATCTCAGTCTTATTACAATCCCTATAGTATAGAAGCAGGCTATTCGGCCCATCAAATCCACTGAAGGGCATCCCACCCAGACTCCGCCCCTACCCTTATCCCTGTAACCTCACATTTACAGTAGCTAACCCACGTAGCCTGCACATCCCTGGACACTGTGGGGCAATCTAGCTGGTCAATCCCACCTAACCTGCACATCTTTTGGACTGTGGGAGGAAACCGGAGCGTCTGGAGGAAACCAATGCAGATGCGGGAGAATGTGCAAGTTCCACACAGACAGTTGCACAAAAAGGAATTGAACCCGGGTGATGTGATGCAGTAGTGCTAACCACTTCACCCTAAAACGTAAGCATCCATTTGCCGATCACATGAATGTAGTAAGTTTGACTAACATTAGAAAAATTTCAGAGACAAAATGCTGCAAATGTTAGAATTTGGAATAATAGTTTGTTAGCCTAAAACAATAACTCTTTTGTACTTCACAGATACTGTCTGACCACTTGAATGTTTTCATTATTTTCTGTTTTTACATCTGAAAATTATTTCTTAATGTTAGGAATAGATGCAATGCCTATGATAAAAATGTCCTCCTTAGTGTAATAATTAAAGGGGCAAGGGGTAGTTAATATTTGTTTTATACATGAAAATTCTTGAATACTTGAAAGCAAAACAAATAAATACTGCTTGCAGCAGGACTGTTTTATATCCTAAAGGATTATGAGACAAATGTAACCATTTTAATACTTTTAAAAAAAATAATTCACTGAGATATCGAAACTTTGCTTATTATTCAAAATTATTCAGAAAATCGCAGCACTCAAAGGCAATTCTGATGATAGAGCTCCGCACGATCACTGCTATAAAATTGTGACCTGTCCAGTAAACATTACTTTTAGACTTTTGCTATGGATAGTGGTGACTAAGCTTTCCAGATTCTGGAATTGATTGGAACATCCTGTGTTCCAATAATGCAGTGTGATTCTGGAAAGCCAGCATTAGTGTTGCACTGACTTTAGTTGGCTAGACTCTAGCTGCAGCATTGCTTCAAAGCTTTATTTAATACTGACCCCTGTAGGTTCCCCTGGGGTAGAAATGACAAGTGACTCTGTTAGGCTTTAGCCTGTGCTTTGTTGTGCAACTGGAAGTTACTTTTCTCAGGTTATCAATAATTTAGATCTCTCTGTGTCAGCCTTCCCTGACACACAAAAGTCACATGGGATATTATTCTGAGACTGAGAAATAAATACAGTATTCTCATACCATTGTCAACAAGCTTTTCAGATAAGATCAAAGGAGATGAGGAAAGGCATAGATCTTGTTCATTTTTCAGGTTTAGTTGGGTCTTGAATGAGCCCAAAAATCATATGAAATCATAGTCACCCTTTACATGAAGAAATTATTTCTAAAGCTTATTTCTTCAGCTTAAAAAAGGACCAAAGAGAAGTCACATTGAGGAAATTATTTGGTTGCACTACTTCTTGCTTGACTGGATTCGGTGATGTGCAGCTGCAGCACCTGTGTTAAGACATATCTTAATACGGCACACCCTATGCAACGTATTCTTTCTCTATTTCCACTACATTGATCATGTTTAACCAGCAAATACAGTTATCAAATAATATTTATAATTTCAGTGTATACAGGCTGAAAAGTAGCAGCTTATATCTTGGTCTGTAGAATCTGGCCTGGGAGATTGTGATGGGGAAATTACCCATTCCCAGATCCCCAACAACCCAGAGCCTGTGCTACTGGTCACATAGACTGAAGGAATGAAGGCCCATCCTGACTCCGATCATGGATAAACTCCCTCACTCCGTGTTCCCAATCCTAAGGGCCCAGTTTCAACTGCAACCACCCACTCCTGGTGGTCCTGGGAACCCAAAACTATCTGCACAGAGGGTCAGCAGCAGCAAAACCTCGACAATGTCGTATTTCCTTGAAAGGGAGATAGGTATGTGGGTGAATGCAGTGTGAGGCAAATTTGCAGGTGGATGTTTGACTTTAAATCAGTAATAGGCAATATTTTGCTGCCTTTTGCTGATCTTGTTTGCACTATTTAATATCCTGAACAAAATGCTCAGGTCTGGCAGCATCGGTAAAGATTGAAGGAGAAGTTAATATTTTGTGTCAAGACCCATGATTTCTTATTTTCTTCACATCTACTGTCACCTCTTCCCAATTGTCCTTTCCTCCCAGAATCACAACAGCGATCCCTTGTTCACACCATCCACTCACCAGTCTGTGTCACAGTCTGACGTTTCTGCTATCAGTGTGATGCCACCACCATAATACTTTTCCTTCAACTTTCAGCATTCCAGTGGCTGTTGACTTGATCAACTTCAGATAATATGCACGGAATCTTCATTTTGTTGGAGGCAGCAGTTGTTGGCAGTGATTCCACTATTCCTATTTCCATTTCCTCTGGACCCATTTTCTTATTCCTTTACGTGGTCTATTATAATCTCATTTTGCCTTGTGATCATCATCCTTTTAATCTCCCCTTGCTTTCCTTCCACTTTCTGACAGGTCTTCTCTTATTTTTATTTCCTGCCCTTCACAATTCTCAACAAACTTGATCCCTCATTTCTTTCCATACCCTGGGACGTGCCTCCTCATTTTTAAACAAATATTTGACCAGTTTATTTAAAGCAAATATGAATTCTATTTCCACCAGTTTCTGTTTGGGTAATTTGTCTCATAACAATAAATCCTCTCACTCCTCTTCAGTATAAGAGCAAAGGAAACTGGTTGTAAGTTTACAGGATGATAATATTTTCAGGACTGTTAGAAATGCATCCACATATGATGGTCTGCACAGATCTTTTGACTTAACGCAGCATTTTGGTGTTGATTTATGCACATTAGGGTTTTTCAGTATCCATCCTCATTTCATGCGGCGGAATTACATTGTGCCATGGTAGTTGAAGGTTTTATGAAAGTAAGCCTTTCATCTGACAAAATGCAGCTGAGAAAGATTGAATGGTTACCTTGGAAACGAAGATGAACAAGCTCAGCATGCCAATGAAAAGATCAGGCCCTCATCAAGATTTAGAATATTATTTGGGTAGGGAAGAATAAGCGAGCAAGTATCTGTTTAATGTCATTTTTATGGACTCACCATTCCTTGTTGTTTTAATTTTTCTTCCCCAGTCCCACCAAAAAGTGTTTTTAGACTACGACTCAGCTAATTGCCTCTTGTTCAACACCAATGCATCTTGGATCCGTGTGAACACTTTGTGGCTTTTTATAGCCATTATCTGGTGCTATACCAAGCATAAGAGTTGAATAAGGTATTTGTTATTGTGTTTAGTGTGTGGACTGTATCATGAATAATTTCGTGATCTTCAGAACCTCAAAGTGATTGAATAAACATTCAACCTGATTGTGGCTTAGGATATAAACCATGGTGTTATTTTGTTACAAAGAATAGCAAGCAGTAAATGAAAACAATATAATAGTTGCAGAATATAACTGTTCATTGGCACATTGATAAAATAATAGACTTTATCTTTAAAGAAAGAATGATTTTGTATTTATCTAGCACTATTCACCTCATCAGATGCCCAAAGAGCTTTGCAGCCAGTTAAATCTTTTAAGTCTCGCTACTGTTGTAATGTAGGCAGAAGTGGCAACTGTCTGCACAGTGGGATTTGACAAACATTTTTATTCCATGACTTGGTTGAGGAATAAATATTAGCCAGGATGATGCTTTTCTGTAAGTAGTGTGATGGGACCTTTTACATCTTCATGAGAGGCAGACAGGACCTCAAATTAGGAACATAGAAAATAGGAGCAGCATCAGGCCATTCAGCCCTTCAAACCTGTTCTGTTAATCAGTATGATCATCCAATTCAGTATATGTTCCTGCTTTCTCCCCAAACCCGTCAATCCCTTGAACCCTAAGAACTATATCCATATCCTTCTTGAAAACATTCAATAGAACATAAATTGAACAGTACAACACAGGTGTGTTTTTAAAAATAAAATTTGCTTGCGCATCTCCTTTAAACTGCACCCCTGTCCTGCTTACCTTAAATGTATGCCCCTAAAATTTGTCTTTTCCACCCTGGGATAAAAACTCTGATATCCACCTTATCTATGCATAGAGTTACAGAGTCATACAGTGCAGAAACAGATCCTTCAGTCCAACTCATCCATGCCACCCAAGTTTCCCAACCTAGACTCGTCTATATATAATATATACATCCTCTCATAATTTTATATACTTCTAGCAGTTCGTCCCTCAGCCTGTGACACTAACAAAAGCCATCCAATTTTGTCCAACCTTTCCTTTATGGCTAATTCATCTGATCCAGACAATTTTTTGGCCTCAACTGCTATTTGTGACAGAGAATTTCACAGGCTCTTTGGGTGAATGAATTTCCCTTTATCCCACACCTAAATAACCTACCTGATATCCTTAATCCATGACCCCTATGTGTGGATTCCCCAGCCTCTGGGAGCATCCTTCCAGCATTTACCTTGTCTGTTCTCATTAGTATTAGATCTTCTCTCATTCTTCTAGAATCCACTGAATATAGTGCTAATCAATCCAGTCTCTCCTTGAATGTCAGTCCTGCCATCTCGGGAGTCAGTCTGGTAAACCTTTGCACCCCTTCCTTAAGTAATTTGGGATGTAAATTATTGGGCTGTGGAGGTTTATCAGGGTCTTTAATTGCATCATATTTTCCAGCAGCCTTTCCATGGTAATACTGATTTCTTTCAGTTCCTCCTTCTCACTTGATACCATTAATATTATTTTTCTTTATTTCTTATTTTGGTTTGGAAATGTGAATTGCAGTTGATAATTGAATATGGAATAACAGCTTGCTTTTATTTAAAAAAAGAGAGAACAAAAGATTGCTGTTTACTATTGGTAACTGACTTGGAAAGATAAGCACTAAGAACACTATAGACAAACTGGCAATGAGATGCTGTTGTGCTCAGGGACTGACATCTGGTTGGATGTTGAAGTAGCTAATCAAGGACGGAGCTGCACTGGTCAGTCAACCACAGAGAATGTTGCAAAAAGAGAAACCAAAGAAGGACTGGTTTTGGGCAGGAGGCAGTATTGTTTTGGAAGTTGCCAAATTAGGGTTTTGGTTTTGCCTTCTCTTCAGCTATTCTCCAGTTATTGATATATCTGAGGGGGAGAAAAAATCCCAGCCTATGAGAAATAAGGAAAAGTTTCCAAGGTCTCTGGAAACTGTTAGCATTGGCCAGTGTCTTGAGAATGCAAGCCTTCGGATTTCTTGAAAACCTGATAATTATTGTTGAAATGGTTATAGAATTGGCAACTTAACACTTTTTTATTTAAAAGTTATCCCTTAATTGAGTCAGTGTTTGAATGGGGGTTGGATTATAGATATCAGTTAGATTGCTTTGTTCTTCATCTGTGTTCTGTAAAGTTGAATTATTAATAATTATAAACTTGGTGTCCAACAAACGAGTATTTTACATCAGTATTTACTGTGCAAAAAGAATATGGGAGATATAGACTGTAGGGAAATAGATGGTGACACCTTGCAAAATGTCCATATTAAAGAGGCGGAAGTGCTGGGTGTCTTGAAATGCATAAAGGTGGATAAATCCCCAGGACCTGATCAGGCGTACAATAGAACAGTTTGGGAAGCTAGAGAAGTGATTGCTGGGCTGCTTACGGAGATATTTGTATCATGGATAGTCACAGGTGAGGTGCCGGAAGACTGGAGGTTGGCTAACGTGGTGCCACTGTTTAAGAAGAGTGGTAAGGACAGGCCAGGGAACTATAGACCAGTGAGCCTGACTTCGGTGGTGTGCAAGTTGTTGGAGGGAATCCTGAGGGACAAGATGTTCATGTATTTGGCAAGGCAAGGACTGATTAGGGATAGTCACCATGGCTTTGTGCATGGGAAATCATGTCACACAAACTTGATTGAGTTTTTTGAAGAAGTCACAAAGAGGATTGATGAGGGCAGAGCAGTAGATGTGATGTATATGGACTTCAGTAAGGTGTTCGACAAGGTTCCCCATGGGAGCTGGTTAGCAAGGTTAGATCTCACAGAATACAGGGAGAACTAGCCATTTGGATACAGAACTGGCTCAAAGGTAGAAGACAGAGGATGGTGGTGGAGGGTTGTTTTTCAGACTGGAGGCCTGTGACCAGTGGAGTACCACAAGGATCGGTGCTGGGTCCACTACTTTTCATCATTTATACAAATGATTTGGATGCGAGCATAAGCGGTACAGTTAGTAAGTTTGCAGATGACACCAAAATTGGAGGTGTAGAGGACAGCGAAGAAGGTTATCTCAGATTACAACAGGATCTTGACCAGATGGGCCAAAAGCTGAGAAGTGGCAGATGGAGTTTAATTCAGATAAATGCGAGTGCTGTATTTTGGGAAAGCAAACCTTAGCATGACTTACACACTTAATGGTAAGGTCCTAGGGAGTGTTGCTGAACAAAGAGACCTTGGAGTGCGGGTTCATAGCTCCTTGAAAGTGGAGTCGCAGGTAGATAGGATAGTGAAGAAGGGGTTTGGTATGCTTTCATTTATTGGTCAGAGTATTGAGTACAGAGTTGGGAGGTCATGTTGCGGCCAAGCAGGACATTGGTTAGGTAACTGTTGGAATATTGTGTGCAATTCTGGTCTCCTTCCTATCAGAAATTTGTTGTGAAACTTGAAAGGGTTCAGAAAAGATTTACAAGGATGTTGCGAGGGTTGGAGGATTTGAGCTATGGGGAGAGGCTGAACAGGCTGGGGCTATTTATCCCTGAGCGTCCGAGGCTGAGGGGTAACCTTATAGAGGTTTACAAAATTATGAGGGGCATAGATAGGGTAAATAGACAAAGTTTTTTACCTGTGGTCGGGGTGTCTAGAACTAGAGGGCATAGGTTTAGGGTGAGATGGGAAAGACCTAAAAGAGACCTAAGGGGCAACTTTTTCACACAGAGTGTGGTATGTGTATGGAATGAGCTGCCAGAGGAAGTGGTGGAGGCTGGTACAATTGCAACATTTAAAAGGCATTTGGATGGATATATGAATAGGAAGGGTTTGTGGGGATGTGGGCTAGGTGCTGGCAGGTGGAACTGGATTGGGTTGGGATATCTGGTCAGCATGGATGGGTTGGACCAAAGGGTCTGTTTCCATGCTGTAATTCTCTTTGACTCTATTTATTATTTTTAAAGTCTGTTTAGGAACAATTGAACTGTTTTGAGGATCATTGAATGTTTTAATTTCACGGTATTACAGATCCAGTGTCAGTGAGACTGATT
Source organism: Hemiscyllium ocellatum (assembly GCF_020745735.1). Lineage (NCBI taxonomy): Eukaryota > Metazoa > Chordata > Chondrichthyes > Orectolobiformes > Hemiscylliidae > Hemiscyllium > Hemiscyllium ocellatum. Next base: position 88,466,261 of record NC_083408.1, read on the forward strand.
TAGTTTGGCTTGATGTCCTTGTTGTAACACTGGACTCTGAGTGCACCAATGTTTTTTAGGACGTTATTTGTGTCCTCCTTTTATGAGAATAATTCCGAAATATATATTTAATTAGTCTACCATCTCTTTGTTTCTGATTGTAAAAGACATTATTTTTCTTCAGTAATCTTTTTGTCTTCAGATATCTGTCGGGGCTTTTATAATCAGTTTGTATGTTCTCCACAAACTTACTTAGTTACAAAGTTAAAAAGCACAACATCAGGCTATAGTCCAACAGGTTTATTTGGAGGCTCTAGTTTTCGGAGCACTGCTCCTTCTTCAGGTGGGTATGGAGTATAAGATCATAAGTCACAGAATGTCTAAGAAAAGATTCTAGTGTCAAGCAACTGAAATGATATATTGAACAAACCTGAATTGTTAAGTCTTTCATCTTTTAGAATGGGTTGCAGCAACTTTAATATTTTAAAATTTGTTCACCCCAGTCCAACACCGGCTCCTCCACATCATTACTTTATTACTCTAGTTCCCCCCTCTTAGTCAATCCCTATGTTCATTTCATAGGATCCCTACAATATGGAAGTAGACCATTTGGCCCAACAAGTCCACACTGATCCTCTGGGAGTACCCCACCCATACCCATTCCTCTAACCTATTACTCTACATTTCCCCTGCCTAATGCCTCTAATCTACACACCCCTGAACACTCTGGGTAATTTAGCAATGCCAATTCACCTAACCTGCACACCTTTGGAGTGTGGGAGGAAACTGAAACCCCCACACACTGGGAGAATATGCAAATTTCACACAGACAGTCATCCGAGGCTGGAATCAAACCTGGGTCCCTGGCACTGTAAGGCAGCAGTGCTAATCATTGAGCCGTTGTGCCACCCTTATCTGATAGATGGCACCTCTGATAACTCCTCAGTTATGCACTGTGATATTGACATGGACTAAGGACTCATTAATCTTTATATGACAAAGCCAGTGCTTAGTTGCAGCTTGCATTATGTAACCCAGTTAGGCCATATATCAACCGTGATCTCATTGAATGGTAGAACAGGCTCAAGGGGCTGAATAACCTACTCCAGTTCCTAGAACTGTTCTGTTACATAGTGTAGAAGTATTAAAGTGTTAAATTGCTTAATAATAAATAAAGGGTTTGCAGACTTGAAACATTAACTGTCTTTCGGTCCAGAGATGTAGTCTAATCTGCTCATTTCCATTTCTTTTACATTTATTTATTAATGTTTATATTTACCTTAAATATGGGAATTGTTTAGTTAGCTCGAAGTCTGTAGAAATGCAGATTTATCTCCTAGCTTTTGCATTTATTGATATGCACAATATTCCCTGGTAAACATTAACGTGGTTAATTTTAAGAGCTTTCTTTCTCATACTTCAAAACCAATTTTGTTTTCCCCTGAAATTAACTAATTAACATGTTTAGTGTTCTCAGTGACCACTAGACCTGCCTCTCCCAGAGCTTCCAGTTTGCTCTTTCTTCACCTCTCCATTCATCTGAATGAAAAAAGCTGCTTCACCATCCCAAGATCTCATTCTTAATTCCCAAATGCCACATCTGGATTCTTACCATTTGTGATGAATGATACCATACGCTGAGCAAGATTTCCAAATCTCCTCTTGTTTACAGTCAAGGCCTTATGTGCTTTAATTCTGGTTCGTGATGACTCATGGTGACTGCAGAGTTCTGGCTGCCCAAATGGAATATGGACGTGTGGCTTGGATTGTTTATTTATTGTAGTTACACAGCATTCCTGGAAGAACAAGTGGACAAATTTGCTCCTACATCATTGCTGAGACTCCAGTTAGCAATCTTCTCCTCATTTGTGGTTCTGTATTGTTGTTGTGCTTTCAGTTAGAAACTGAAGTTTTAATCCAGTTATCCCTTCATTTACATGCTGTTAAATTACAGTCCAATTTGAGATTAGTATCTTCATGACTGATGGCAGAAATACTAGGAATGATCTTGCTTAATTCCAACACAGCACATTTCAGGTTTTATGGTGGGTTTCTGACTGAAAATCCTTTTGAAAAAATATATTTACGTTCTCCAGTCACTCCTGAGATTATTTCAAAAATTGATATTCCTTAGGATCATCAGTACATTACTTCAGTTCAGCAATTGATTGTGTTAAGCTGGATTGTTTGTTTTCGTTGAATTGCAGATGCCTCACACTAACTTTGCATTTGTTTGTAGATTCTCCACCAACCAAGAGGAGAAAGCAGAAGCGTTAAAATGGATGTGAAATAACTTTACCAACTACAAGTAATCCCGACAGCTCCAGTAATGTGATCAAAAGTGAAAGCTGAATGGATCAAAGCATGATTACTGAATCAGCCACAAAGTGCTACTTTTATATTTGGTAAAAATAGATGAATAACATTTCCTTGTGATTTTAGATATAATACACTGTTATGTGGCAATAACTCATGAATTGTAAAAGATCTCTTTTCTGTTTATATGCCCTGTATGTTTTGTGTTTTATTCTGTTTAATATTAAATGTAGGAAGGTATGATTTGACCTTATCAAGTCAGATTTTCATCATTTGGGTAACATTTTGGGAAAGTGTTACTTCTGTTGTTCAGTTACTGTGGCATCATACTTCTGCATACCAGCTGGTCGGCACAAGGCTTTTAGAAATTGTATTTTGGATCTGTCTAACTTTATTTTTGGGATATTTCAATCTCTTAGCTAATACTTAAAAACTAAAATGTTATTTGACTTGACGTTATATGTTCACTTTATTGCGGATCTGCTCATGTTCATGTTATACCATCCTGAGAATACAGTGCTGGGCTCAGCTATGGTTTCTTCTCTTCTAGTTAATATTCATCACAATCAGGTGGACAGGTTCACTCTCATACGCAAAATTATCAGTAGCTAACTTTTTTTAAAGTGACATCCTTCTTTTCTGTGCAATACTTTCTTCATTTAATTTACTACGGAGGAGTCAACGTTGAATATGTGATGCTGAACAATGGTTTTCAATAGGTCAGTCAAAATTCAGATTCATGTTGGACAGATATGCACTGAATCTGAATTTATTGCATAACAAGCTAGTAACATTGGAAATTGTGCACTGTTTCTCTTATCTCAATGTTGTCCCAATCCATGAGTCATTGTATTACAATGCACTTTATTACTTACAAGAATATGATTGTCCTGGCAGACAGCAGCTGCTATTATGATTGTAATGAGTATTTAATGATGTTAAAGATATACGGCTTGTAGGTCCTGCCATGTTTCCACCATTCCACCTCTTCATCTGGATTTCAGGTTCATGGTTGGTGGTGATCTTTAAAAGTTAACTGAAGTCATCTTTCACGAGTGCTACTGAAAAGCAAATGTCAACACATTAATTGTATAAGGTCCTTACTGATCTTATCCTTGATATTCATTTGCTTGCTTTCACAATGCAGTGCATTGGTTTGTGATTAGTGCTTCCAATATGCACCCTTTGAATATAGAGGCCAATATTAACAACACCTCTGACAGAGAAATGGCAACTTGACTGACCACAAATCAAGCCTGGAGCTTTTTTGGATGTCTTCTGGTCAGTGCAATTCTCACTGGAAAATGTAAATAATTCATTTAAACTCCTTGTTTCAGTGTACACATGCTGCAGTTGAATCAGTTTTCCTCCTGTTTCTTGAATGGAGTGGCTGTAAACAATACAGAATTATCTCAGTGTAGTAAAAGCTTTGAGATCGGTTACTGAATTAAAACTGTATCGGCAGAATGCACAAGTTTTTTTTCCCCTAAATAGTTAAACTCTCAAACTTGTGATAGGTGGAATTGTGTTTACAGTTTAGAAATGGAGGAGATGGGAAAAGTAGAACCCCTCCTCACCCAACTACTTTTGAACATTTTAGATACTTAACGGTAAGTCAACACACAGTCAGATATAGTGCTATGTTTCAGTAGTATTTGTAACAGCAGAGATTTTCAATTGTACTAGTGTTATTTTCCTCCTCAATCCATCAGTTTTAAAATTAATCACAGGTCATTATTGTCCTATCCTTTCATATTTAGTGGGATCACTCTGGAACTCTACCAGAAAGCAGACCTGTTCATCCAATTGGTTTAACTGCAATTCAAACCTGTACTCTAACTCTCAGTGGTCTCTAATTCTAAAATACAGCATGTCACTCCAATACAAAATTGCTCGTTCGGATACAATTTATCAATTATTTCAGTACACAATCTTGACTGACTCCTATGTTTATATTTCTGAAAATTGTGACAAGCTAAAATAATTCTTTTTCACTGAGTTATTTATTTTCTAAATTGTAACCTGAATGAACACGGATTTTTTTTTAGTTGAATTAAAATATTGTAGCGTATGAGGTTTCATTTTAAACTACTATTTTCCTTTGTATCTTCCACCATTAGTTAATAAAGTTCTTAATCATTTCTATTTCGTGAGATGTCTATATTGGATGTACAACTGGTTGAAATCATTGATAACAAGGGCATAATGTTGCACCTGTCAAATTTGTGCCTGTTGGTTGTTGGAAGTTCAATGATTTAGTGCTGCTAGGATATTGGAGACTTGCTACACCTCGATGAATGGTATAATATCCCTGATTAAACAACTGATAGTTATGCAAATTTTCACTTAAGGATCAATGTTTCAGCCAACAACACCATGTGGATGAGAATTGTACGGTTAAACTGCTGATGGTTATGGGTTAATGTGGAAGCTGTAAGTGCACCCATAGTAACTCTTGTTCACAGTTTCAAGATAGGGATTGTCCATTTAAGATACGTGGAGAATTCTTTTCTCTCAGGGTTGAGAGTATTTGGAACTCTTGGCAAGATGATGGGCATAATCAAATGTGGCGAAGGCCATCTCAATGTCAAGATCATCTTATGTCATTACAAATCATATGGCAAGGTTCTCACTGGGCAGCAGCAAGATACCAATTGACAGGGACTAACACTTGTTCAACACTTTGTTAACACCACAACTTACCTCATCAATAATTTGCTTCCTATCATACCAAACTTGCCAAACTAGCTAGATGCCAGAAAAACTCAACAAAGAAGCCAGAGCATGTGCCTGATGAATTTAGCTCACCGTTTACTCGAAATGACACCCATGTAACGTATGAGCAAACAGCAGCACAGAACACAATCCATGGGTACCAGCCACATGCTCCCTTCCTCAATGTGGCAATCCATTGTGACAATTTTGGTACTTCTACTCACTGGCAGTGCAATATGCAAGTGCAGATTTACATTGCTGAGCACACCAGCAACTAGCATTGGAAAGCTGTGACAGGAACACTTTGAGAACAGGGAAAGGCATAGACCTCACCAACCTGCATTTCCAGGATGGCCCCTTGCTGACTTAGCGCTTGCTTAATTGGCATCTACTTGCATCCTTAAGTCATTCTTGCCTTGTTTTGCTGAGCCTTGCCAAGATCTCAGAGCCAAGATCTCAGACCCCTTGCATTTCTCCAGAGGTTTCTATTTGTTAAGTGAAATCACTGATTGCTGGCACCACAGGGTCATCATCTGCCCTGGCCTGAGCAGGTGCCAGGTTTTCACAGTTGCTTGAATGCCTGCAACCTGGGGAATTTCTTTCTTGGGCAGTAGTAGAGCTGTCACTCTGAGTTGCTCATTGGATTGTGTACTAACACGCACTGTCTACGGGTGGGATGGTGGCTCAGTGGTTTGCACTGCTGTCTCACTGTGCCAGGAATCCAGGTTCAATTCTACCCTCAGGCAACTGTGTTCTTTGCATGTTCTTCCTGCCTCTGCAAGGGTTTCCCCCGTGGACCAAGGATATACGGTTTGGTGGATTGGCCATGCTAAATTGCCCATTGTGTTCAGGGATGTGCTGGCTAGCTGGGTTAGCCATGTGAAATGCAGTGTTACAGGGATTGGGTAAGTGGTAGGTATGCTCTTTGGAGAGTCAGTGTGAACTCAATGGGCTGAATGGCCTGCCTTCATCCTGTAGGAATTTGATGATCCTATGGCTAGGGTTCTTACTGAGTTCTCAGTATCTGAGCAGGTTGGGCTGGAGGGTGGTGGGGGGATGGGAGCGATTGTGGTGCAGGAGGTAGTATTGCTGATGCTTCCTCTGAAGCCTCCATATTCTCATCCTCCAAGGTCAGGGAGGAGGACCCATCCCCCCACAACATCCAGGTCCCTGTCAGAGAAATGCAGTGCCATCTTCACCTTATTTTGACACAGTCCATCAATGAGCAGGGGCGCTTTGGATCACCAGTACTCCTCCGGGTGCACTGCTGCCTTTGTAAAGATGGCATAGGTACAAGAAATGCCAGTCCTTTGACAAATATCACCGGGGGTGGGGGGGTGAGTTGTTTGAGAAATGGTGTGTGCTGAAAGGTAGAATTCAGGCTTGAGAGATGCTGTGGGGCAGAGTCGGTATGTAGGTTTGGTAAGGTATGGTGGGAGGTTTCACAGAGACGCTGATGAGCCCTCCAAATAACCTGATGCAAGTTGGACTTAACCAAAACACTCAAGATTGAGCCCATAGTCTTTGAATAACTTAAAGGCAGAGGTAAACAAGGAGGGGTGACAGATTTTGGGGGTTGGAGGGTCGCAGCAATGTCGCACGATTTTTACTGAATGCATACTCAACACCTTGAGTAGCCTAATCCTGTTCTGAATTCATATAGTGATGGAGCCATAGAGATGTACAGCATGGAAACAGACCCTTCAGCCCAACTCATCTATGCGGACAAGATATCCAACCTAATCTAGTCCCATTTGCCAGCATTTGGCCCATATCCCTCATTTACTGACTTCCGATTCATGTACCCATTCAGATGCCTTTTAATTGTTGGAATTGTACCAGTTTCCTCTGGCAGCTCATTCCATACATGCACCACCCTCTGTGTGAAAAAGTTGCCCCTTACGTCTCTTTACTCTCTCACCCTAAACCTATGCCGTCTAGTTCTGGACTCCCCACCTCAGGGAAGAAACTTTGTCTATTTATCCTAACCCTGTCAGTCGTGATTTTATAAACCTCTGTGAGGTCACCCCTCAGCCTCTGACAGTCCAGAGAAAAACACCCCCAGCCTATTCAGCCTCTCCCTATAGCTCAAATCCTTTTAAATCTTTCCTAAAAAATTTCAAGTTTCACAACAACCTTCCGATAGGGAGGAGACCAGAATTGCATGCAATATTTCAATCGTGGCCTAACCAATATCCTGTACAGCCACAACATGACCTCCCAACTCCTGTACTCAATACTCTTGAGAGTGTACTAAATGCCTTTTTCACTATCCTATCTACCTGTGACTCCACTTCCAAGGAGCTATGCACTCCAAGGTCTCTTTATTCAGCAACACTCCCTAGGACTTTACCTATGTATAAGTCCTGCTAAGATTTGTTGTCCCAAAATGCAGCACCTCGCATTTATCTAAAATAATTGACATCTGTCACCCCTCAGCCAATTGGCCCATCTGATCAAGAGCTTAAAAATGTGTTCCTGGAAAAGCACAGCAGGTCAGGCAGCATCAAAGGAACAGGAGAATCAACGTTTCGGGCTTATGAAGGCCCTCTTCTCTTGTTCCTTTGATGCTGCCTGACCTGCTGCGCTTTTCCAGCAACACATTTTTAAGCTCTGATCTCCAGCATCTGCATTCCTCACCTTCTCCCATCTGATCAAGATCCTGTTGAAATCTGTGGTAACTTTCTTTGGTGTCAACTACACCTCCAATTTTGGTGTCATCTGCAAACTTACTAACTGTACCTCTTTAGCTCACTTCCAAATCATTTATATAAATGATGAAAAGTAGTGGATCCAGCACTGATTCTTGTGGCACTCCACTGGTCACAGGCCTCCAGTCTGAAAAACAGCCCTCCACTTCTACCCTCTGTGTTCTACCTTTGAGCCAGTTCTGTATCCAAATGGCTAGTTTTCCCTGTAATCCAAGAGATCTAACCTTGCTAAGCAGTCTCCCATGGGGAACTTTGTCGAACGCCTTACTGAAGTCCATATAGATCACATCCATCACTCTGCTGTTATCAATCCTCTTTGTTATTCTTCAAAAAAAACTTAATCAAGTTTGTGAGACATGATTTCCCATGACACCTCCCTCCCCTTCCTGGACCTCTCCATCTCCATTAATGATGACTGACTTGACACTGACATTTTTTACAAACCCACCAACTCCCACAGCTACCTAGATTACATCTCTTCCCATCCTACCTCCTGCAAAAATGCCATCCCGTATTCCCAATTCCTCCACCTCCGCCATATCTGCTCCCAGGAGGACCAGTTCCACCACAGAACACACCAGATGGCCACCTTCTTTAGAGACCACAGTTTCCCTTCCCACGTGGTTACAGATGCCCTCCAACGCATCTCATCCACATCCCGCACCTCCACCCTCAAACCCCACCCCTCCAACCGTAACAAGGACAAACGCCCCTGGTGCTCACCTTCCACCCAACCAACCTTCGCATAAACCAAATCATCCACCGACATTTCCGCCACCTCCAAACGGACCCACCACCACCTTTCCGCCTTCTGCAAAGTCCGTTCCCTCTGACTACCTGGTCAGGTCCACACCCCCCTACCACCCACCCTCCCATCTTGGTACCTTCTCCTGCCACCGCAGGAATTGCAAAACCTGCACTCACACCTCCTCCCTCACCTCCATCCAAGGCCCTAAAGGAGCCTTCCAGATCCATCAAAGTTTTACCTGCACATCCACCAATATCATTTATTGTATTCGTTGCTCCCGATGTGGTCTCCTCTACATTGGGAAGACTGGACGCCTCCTAGCAGAGCGCTTGAGGGAACATCTCCGGGCCACCCGCACCAATCAACCACACTGCCCTGCGGCTCAACATTTCAACTCCCCCCTCCCACTCTGCTGAGGACATGGAGGTCCTGGGCCTCCTTCACCATTGCTCCCTCACCACCAGACGCCTGGAGGAAGAACGCCTCACCTTCTGCCTCGGAACACTTCCACCCCAGGGCGTCAATGTGGACTTCAACAGTTTCCTCATTTCCCCTTCCCCCACCTCACCCTAGTTCCAAACTTCCAGCTCAGCACTGTCCCCATGACTTGTCCTACCTGCCTATCTTCTTTTCCACCTACCCACTCCACCCTCCTACCTGACCTATCACCTTCATCCCCTCCCCCACTCATCTATTGTACTCTATGCTACTTTCTCCCCACCCCCACCCTCCTCTCACTTATCTCTCTTCAGGATCTCTGCCTGTATTCCTGACGAAGGGCTTTTGCCCGAAGCGTTGACTTTGTTGCTCCTCAGGTGCTGACTATGCTGCTGTGCTCTTCCAGCACCACTAGTCCAGAGTCTGGTTTCCAGCATCTGCAGTCGTTGTTTTAACAAAGCCATGTTGACTATCCCTAATCAGTCCTTGCCTTTCCAAATACATGAACATCCTGTATCTCAGGATACCCTCCAACAACTTGCCCACTACAGACGTCAGGCTCACTGGTCTACAGTTCCCTGGCTTGTCCTTACCACCTTCCTTAAATTGTGATGCCACGTTTGTCAACCTCTAGTCTTCTGGCACCTCACCTGTCGGTGATATAAATATCTCAGCAAGGGGTCCAGCAATCACTTCCCTAGCTACCCACAGACTTCTAGAGTACACCTGATCAGGTCCTTGGGATTTATCCACCTTTATGTGTTTCAAGACATACAGCACTTCCTCCTTTGTTATATGGACATTTTTCAAGGTGTCAACGTCTATTTCCCCACATTCTGTATCTTCCATGTCCTTCTCTACAGTCAACACTGATGCAAAATACTCGTTTAGTATCTTCCCCCATCTCCTGTGTGTGAAAAAGTTGCCCCTTACGTCTCAACAGATAGGAGTGTTCCCTCCCAGTCGGAGAACACTTCAGTGGTACAGGACATTCAACCTCAGACCTTTGGGTGACCGTCTTCCAAGACAGACTTTAAGAAGGCAACTAGGAAAAGTGGCTGAGCAGAGGCTGATAGCCAGGTTTGATACCCATGGGGATGGCCTCAACCAGGACCTTGGGTTCATGTCACACTACAGGTGACCCCACTACACTATGCACACACAGTGCACATACACACTCCTACAGGCCCACACACTCACACAGACCCTCTCTGATACACAAGCTCGGTCTCATCAGCTCACACATACACTCCCACAAGCACCCTCTCACAGACTTATACCCCTTTACACTGACATACACATATACACACACACACTCTCACAGACACTCATGACGCCCCCCCACACACACCCATGCACACTCGCATATAAGTTTGTGGGGTGAATTTGTACTTGTAGAATTACATTTTATTTTGCTCAAAAATCTGCATGAATCCATATAAGATTCTGTAAATCCCTTTTATATTAGAATCATTCTGAACATTGTGTCACAGACAGCCTCACCCAGGGCACCTCAATGCATTATCTCGGCCGACATGGCACCTATTGTTATAATTCACTTGAGAATGTAATCTTTAGAAAGTTCTAGAATTTACATACGAAAGAACCGAACCAACATGCCCATTCTAAAAGATAAGAGACTTAACAAACAATCCAGGTCTTTTTCGATATATAATTTCATTTACATCACATTTTAAACTTTTGCTATAAATTCTGTGTCCTATGATCTTATACTCCACAACCACCTGATGAAGGAGCAGTGCTCTGAAAGCTAGTGCTTCCAAATAAACCCGTTAGACTATAATCTGGTGTTGTGTGATTTCTAACTTGGTTTAAAAATCCCATTTACCAGATTAGATTCTTTTGAAAAATCAATTTCCATTTTATGTCAATACATCTAATTGTAAATCTTGGATTTTATAGGTAAGAGATCACCAATAAAGTATTCTTTTGGTCTTACACATAGAATCAATCATTTTATTTACATGTATATGGCTGTGTTTAGATTATTAATTCATTTCTGTAAAAGGATGACAGTTGTGGTTAGCCTCCAAAAATGATTTCTGTATTTTGATTGACTCAATTTACATTTTCAGTACTGGCATTAAACAGATGTGACATGCCTTTGAGTGTTATAATGGAGTTCCATGCAATAGAGCCATAGAGCTGTACAGCATGGAAACAGACCCTTTGGTCCAACCCGTCCATGCCGACCAGATATCCCAACCCAATCTAGTTCCACCTGCCAGTACCCAGCCCATATCCCTCCAAACCCTTCCTTTTAAATTACCCATCTGAATGCCTTTTAAATGTTGCAATTGTATCAGTACTTACACATAATTTGACATTATATGCATAAGAATGAATGTAGGTGTAATAATTTAGTATTTAACAGTACCTATCAGTTCAGATACATGGTCATTACTTTGCAGTAAAGTAAATGTGACAATTTCACACCAGTTCAAAGAATTTATTTGTTTGTTCGTCCCACCTAATCTGATACAGCTATGATTCTGGAAAATAGACTCTCTTTATCCTCTTTGGAATATTAACAGAATAGGTTACATCCACCTTATGCCTAAACATATTGTCACGGTTCCACCTTGTCTTTTTAATTAAATTTTCATACTGCCTTATCCAGGTAGTAGCCCCTTGCATCCTAATATTTTGACTTGTTTTCTCCTTAGATGTTAGTATTTTTTATTACTCTTTCAAGGGAGGTGGCCCTCACTGGCATTTGTTGCCAATTCACTTTGAACCTAGAAATTTGCTCGGCCATTTCAGATGGCATTTAAAAGTCAACCATATTGCTTTGGGTCTGGAATCACATGTATGCCAAACCAGTTTCTCTCCTTAAAGGGCATTCGTGAACCAGATGGGTTTTTACAACAATCGATGATAGTTGTTTCACCATTACTAAAAGTAGCTTCATCACCCAGATTTATGAATTGAATTCCAATTCCTTCAATTTTCACAAAGACATTTGAATCCATGTTCCCAGAGCATTCAACCAGGCCTTTGGTTACTAAACCACTGTTACCACTATCTCTCACTCTACTAATAGTAAATTCATCTGTGCTTATTTCCTGAAAATAATCCCATTCAGGAGGTTACTGAACAAAACTAAAGTGCATGAGATTGGGGGCAATATAGTAACATGGAATGTGGATTGCTTCACAAACAGAGAAACAGACAGTAAGAATAATCGGGGCATTCTCGGGTTGTCGGGCTGTGGTCAGTCAGGTATCACAATGGTGAGTTCTTGAGCCCCAGTGGTTCACAATGTATATCAATTATTTGCATGTGAGAGCCAGTTGTAACATTTCAAAGTTTACAGATGATAAAACTTGGTGGAAATAAGAGTTATGAAGAGGATGCAATTGGATTCAGAGGGACTTGGACTGAGTGAAAGGGCAAGAGCATAGCATAATGTGAATAAGTCTGTCTGCTTTTGTGGGTGGAATGAGGTGTGGAGTATTTCTTAAATTGAGAGAGATGGGAAAACGTTGATGCCCAAAGGGACCTAGAAGACTTTAAAAGTCACTGTATGTTAGCTTCAAGTCTTGCTTCAATTTTATAAAAAGTAGTGAAAGACTGCACCTGGACTATTGTATTTAGTTCCAAACTCCTTGCATAAGGAAGAATATATTGTACTTGCCTTCGAAGGTGTGCAGCAGAGATTCACTAGACTAGGTTCCTGGGATGGAGGGACTGCTTCTGAGGAGAAATTAAGGAGCCTGTGTCTGTACTTGCTGGAATTTAGAAAAATGAAATGCAATCTCATTGAAACTTACAATTCTTAAAGGGATAAACAAAATATCTGCAGAACAGATGTTTCCCTTGGCAGTAGAATTCTGAACCAAGGAACAAAGAGGACCTTTTTTACTGAGAGCATGGTTAATGTTTAAAATTATCTAATCCAGAGAACGGTGGAAGCTGTCATTAAGTTTGAGGCAGAGATCATTTGTTACGTAGTTACTAATGATATCAAGGAACAATAGGGACAAGATGGGAGTATATAATGGAGCTAGATGATCAGACATGATTAGAATGGCAGAGTAGGCTTGAAGGGCTGAATGGCTTCCTCCTTATGTTCCTCAGCATTATTCTGTAACAGAAAGCTAAAAAAGGGGGTCTGGCAAAGTCACCTTCCACAGATGCTGCCAGATTAGCTGAATATTTCCAGCATTTTCTGTTTTTATTTAAAATTTCCAGCACTTTTTCACTTGTATTTAATCTGCAAAGCACGTTTGCCAACATTTCATCTGAATATGCTGGTGGTTCAGTTCTGATTTTGTGTGGGCAAACATTCTGTGCAGAGGAGTGTAATGAGCCATGCTACATTGTCCTGTTTATTTCAGCTCTGCAGGGGATTATGTTTATTGGGAAACATTAAAAACATTCTTTAAAATGGTTGTTAACTGGATATAAATGGCTAAGCATTTAATATTGCAAAGAGCTTCATTACGAAGGCATTACCACTTGTCTCAATGTGGGAAAAAAACCTGCAAATCTGAAACCAAATAAAAAATGCTGGGAATTTTCAACACTAATCAATAGATTTTTGTTAGATAATGAAATCAAAGGATATGAACATACGTGGTCTTAGACAGTTGAATTATGCAAAACCCATAATCTAATGGAAAAACAGACCAGCCTTAAGAAGCTGAATATCCTTCTGTTGTTCCATATGTAATGCGTATAGTACAAGTACTTGTTTGTATGAGGTCTATTGCTCCAAAGAATATGCCATGCCTTTTGAGAGGCTGTTTGAAGGTCAGGTTGCAATGGGACAGAAAAACCTTTTACTCTTTCTTACTTACTTACTGCCTCCTTAAGAAGACCCCTTCAGAGATTAAGGGAACAGTGTGCTCTGCAGGCTCTGGTGGAAGGGAAACATGCATTTGTTGGTGGACTTGTCTCTCACCTCCTCACATATATAGGATTGATTATAGTGATCCCACTCATCCCACGCATGACAGTTAGGTGGGAAGAGAAAGATGTCTCTGTCTGAAATTGCTGAAAGGAAGCTTGCAGAAGCACCTAAACAGTGTAGGCGGTAAAGTATTCTAGGCTTATTCTTAACAATAACCTTAGCAGCTTCCTGGGTAGAGAATTCATGCAAGTGATGGATCCCTCTTGAAATTTCAATGTAAAACCTGCCCTCTTTATTTTTGTACTGCCCCACTTTTACATGGGGTGAAGTTAGTAATAAATGGATGCAGCTTCAGTAGCAAATCCTTCAAGTGGAACTTACTGTGTATTTCAGATCACAATTGGCTTTGCTATATCTCACTCACAGTCGCATTCTTTAAATGAAAATTAATTATACAGTTCTGACGAGGGATCTTCCTCTGTTTTCCTGAACTGTCCCAAGGGCATGGGGACCAAATTTTCCTAGGTATGAGGAAACAAGTTCATCATGGATGAGAGAACACTGTAGAATGAAATCTACTTTCAGCAGTTCCACATACAGTCTGTTCCGAGATAGTTCCGTTCCCGTGCGATCCCGTGTTATAAGAAAATCACATAATAGAAACATCATTTAAACCAATGGGACCAGAATCAAGTTATAGCCAATACAGGTAAGGAAGGTTCATGTTCTACAAATAATGGTCTATATTGTTCAATCGCATTATAGCCAATTCATGTTGTATAGCAGAACCAACTGTACTGGATTCTAGCACTGAACTTGAGACACACAGGATCTTGTGAAAACTGGAGTACACCATCCTTGGCTGCCTAACCTTTTCTTCTGGAAACATCTATCCATATCAGTTTCAAATTAGGAACTGACTGAGCATCCATTGTTTTTACGGTATAGAGTTCCACATTGCCACCATACCCTTTGCAGAAAGTTCTTCCCAACCTCTGAATAGCCTTGCACTGATTTTAAGTTTACGTTCCTCATCTTAGATTCACCCATCAAAGGAAAAGTTTATCTTCTTTAGCATTTCATTCAAAATCTTAGTGCAGTCAAATGCATTTTTAACTTTCTACATTCCAATACAAACCTTATTTATGAAATCTCTCCTGATAATCTGAATCTTCAGATTTAGGTAACATCCTGGTGAAGCTGAATTGTATTCCGTCTTAACTCTTTCCAAGGTGCAGTTCTAAAAACTGCATACAGTGCTCTCAGATAACTTGAGTATTGTACGCCTGTAGCAAAATTTACTTCTCATTATTATCTAGCCTTCTTATAAAGCATTTTTGTTTTTGCTTGTGCTGTATTACTTCATTTTAGTTATCCATGAACAGGAATGCCTAAATTTATTTGGATATTCTCTATTCCTACCATTTAAATGAAACTTAGTACTATCTTTTGGTGGCTCAAAATGGATGACATCCCATTTGGCTGTGTTGCAATTCAGCTGTCAATGTTTTGCCCACTCAGTTATCCTAATAATGTCCCTTGACATTTTATACTCGCTTCATCACTACTGACCTGTGCCATCAATCTTTGTGTCAACAGCAAACTTTAATATATAGCTAGCTATTGTGATATCCAAGTTATTAATAATTTATCTTTCCATAAATGCGGCAACCAAAACTGCACTTAGTCCATGAGATGCAGCCACACCAAGGTCCTGTATAACTATAGCAAGACTTCCTTACTCTTTCTTTTTTGTATTCAAATCTCCCTGCAATAAATGCAGTCATGCCTTTCTTTTTCCTAGGGAATAAAGGCTGACATGCTACATTAGGAAGAATGCTGGTCAGAAACTTACTGGAAGCTACGTTTCTGGAAAGCCCAAGTGTTTGGTCTGTGCTTAAAAGTCTGTAAGAAGAAAGCTCCAGAAAATAAATACGCTTGTTTCAGTTGTCTTCTTTACTGTAGAAAGATGGGTGGCTCTTCACTGGGATTTCAGTGTCTTGTAGGACTGTCGTTGGGACAAATTGGTTGAACCTTTTTCTGAAATTTGTAATAGTTCTCAGAAAAATGTAACATAGCTAAGTTTGGATCCAACTTGCCAAGTTTCCCTTTATCCCATGATCTTTAGCTTCTTTATCAGTCCTCCGTTGTCCTTGGCAAAAGCTTTGCTGAAATCTATAAAGATAGTGGAATCAAGGGTTATGGAGATAAGGCAGGAAGAGGATACTAATTATGAATGATCAGCCATGACCATATTGAATGGCGGTGCAGGCTCGAAGGGCTGAATGGCCTACTCCTGCATCTATTGTCTATTGCACTACCGTCATCTCCACACCTGATCACCATCTCGAAAATTCCACCTAATTTGTCAGGTATGACATTTCTATGGTTTCTGTGGTAGTGAACTCTACAGGCTCACCAGTCTCCGGGTGAAGAAATGTCTCCTCTTCTCAGTCCTAAAATGCTTACTCTGTATGATATATATTGTGAATGTTCCTATTCTCCATTTCCTGTCAGCCAACCAGTTCTCTATCCATGCTAATCGTTAGGGATGAAATTAAATATGTGGGAGTGAAACAGCTTCCAGTCTTGAATATATCTGAACTCTCAGTAAAATAAATTAAAGTGTGAAGTTGGATAATAGTTCTTTTTCTTTTGAGAAATAAATATGTTATACATTGTCAACATCTGTATTTGCAATTGCGAGGTGAAGGGAATCATTCTAACTGAGTGCGAGGAACTGGGAAGTGAAATAGAGTCTGACCAAGGGATGAGACTTTGTTTTTCTGCAGGAGTTCAAGATATTAGAAGGAGTTTCAAGTGAAAACTCTGGAGCTGGTCAGACATTGTTCACCTGGAACACAATGCCATAGGTATCAAGAGAAAGTAGACTTAATGTTCAGGTCAGAGCTGAAGAAAGGTTCTGAAGGAGAGTCATTGGATCTGAAATGTTAAATCTGATTTCTCTTCACAGATGCTGCCAGACCTGCAGAACTTTTCCAGAAATTTCTGTTTTTGTTTCTGATTTCCAGCATCTGCAGTTCTTTATTTTTTATTGCTGCAGGTGTCAATGTGTGTTCAGGAAGGCAACTGGGAACCATTGCCATGAATAAGATACTAGAGAATGGAATTTCTCTAGCCAACAGATGGGTATTTGACAGCCTGTGAGATTCTCCTCATCCAACCTTCTTATCAAATCATTTAAATGGATCTTTTGAATAAAAGGAATGATTTATTTTTTTTTCACATTCCCAGGACAACCTAAAACTGTGCTGAGCTAATGTGTTACTGCTGTGAAGCAATTGGAGTCAGAGGACTGTTCAGAAATATGGTGCTGTGTTTGGAAAATGAGGCTTCCCCCAGCTACTGACCAGTGGATGTGATGGGTTTACAACACATGATTGCATTGTCAATGCAGGTTCATCTGTCAGAAGCAACTGATGTTAGGGTTGAAAAGTTAATTTTAATGTTTTGCAAGATTTATAATGTAACTGTGTATTAAAGCTGTACCGCTCCTCTCACTATGTCATTTGTAAATCTCTGTTGATTTTATCCAGAGGAGCAAGTGAGAGACGGACCCTAAGACAGGCAGTCAGCATCATCTAGAGCACCAGGTGAGAAAAAGACTTCCTGGCAGGCTGTCAGAGACAGCTAGATTCATTGGAATTGTTCATGCTATACTACTGAGAAAGGGGCTAGCTGTTTGGTTATTCTCTAGTAAGTAGTTAAGTTCTTTTCAATTCATAAGATTTAACATAGTAGATAAGTTATGGTAACATTAACAAAATATATAAAGTACATCAGAAGTGAGTAACATAATTAAACTCATCAAGGATGGCAGTTCCGGTGATGTGTCAAGGCTGCTGCATGTGGGAACTCCTGGATACTATTACGGTCCAAGGTAAATTTGTCTGCACCTTAGTCTCAGAGTTTACTGAAGACTGAATCCACAATGTATTCTTTGTAATAGGATGCAGCCACACCATATAGGATAGGGTCTTCTGATATACTCAGTGATCAGAGACAGGAGGGTGTGACTGTGAACGAGGCAGGTAAAGGGTGGAGGCTCATTGTCTGTGATTTTCCAATAGGTTTGCGGTCTTGTCAGCCTGAGAGATGAGAGTGGGCTTCAAGGTGGATGTGCAACCTGACCATGGCTGAGGTTGGGGCGGGGGGGGGGGGGGGGTTCTCATTGAGGTATACCAAAATTATGACAGGCACACATTGAGTAGATCGTAAGAATCTTTCCCGCGGGGCAGACATGTCTAAGACCAGAGAGCATAGGTTTAAAGTGGAAAATAAGGCTTAGAGGAGAACAGACAGACAAAATGTTTTCAACCAGAGGTTGGTAGAAATCTGGAATGTGCTGCCTGACAGGTAACATTTGAGAAGCATCTAGATGAGCACTGAAAGTGCCAGGGTTTGTTGGGCTATGGACTAAGTGCAGGTAAATGGGATTAGTGTAGCTTGTTATTTTTGGTTGGCATAGACCTGGTGGGCCATGGTGGGCAAAGGGTCTGTTTCTATGCTGTATAACTCTAAATCACCATCTCAAACTCCAGCCCTGTTCCTTCATTTAGATCTTTCTAATTAACCCTGGAGATGGAAAACCCCGAGGCCTTGTTTATTGTAACTGGCGACTTCAATCAAGCCAATCTAAGGAAGGTGTTTTCCAAGTACCACCAGAACATCACCTGCCCCACCAGGCACCTGAACGTTTTAGACCACTGCTACACCACTGTGAAAGATGTCGACCACTCCATCACCTGCCCTCATTTCGGGAACTCCAACCACAATGCCATGTTTCTTGTTCTGGCTTACAGGCAAAAACTCAAGCAGGAGACCCCTTCGTGGATACAGGTCCACTTCTGGTCAGAGGAGGCAGAGGATCAACTCCAGTGCTGTCTACCATGTTCAAACAGTCCGCACCGTCACAGAATTTATCAGCAAATGTGTGGAGGACTGCACACCGAGGAAATCAATCCAGGTGTTCCCCAACAGGAAATCCGGGATGAATCAGGACATACAGAACTTGCTAAAAATCAGGCTTGAGGCCTTCAGATCAGGAGACCCATTCAAATATAAGGAATCCAAGTAGGACCTTGGCAGCACTATTAAGATAGCCAAGGACCAATACCGATCCAAACTAGAGACCCAGACAGACACCCGGCGACTATGGAAAGGACTTAATGACATCACAGGATCTAAAAAGAGACATTGCAAGATAGCAGACAATGACACAACACTCCCAGATCGTCTCAACGCCGTCTATGCTCGCTTTGAGCAGAACTTCGGCGGAGAGGTAACACCTATTCTGATAAGTCCTGATAAACCTATCCCAACAGTCACTGTATCAGAGGTCAGATCAGTTTTCCTTCATGTGAATCCAAGGAAAGCGATGGGACCAGACGGAGTACCAGGCCGTGCACTAAGGGTACATGCAGATCAACTGGCAGAGGTCTTCTTGGACATTTTCAACTCTCCCTGCAGCAGGCCACTGTCCCTGCCTCAAGAGAGCCAACATCATCCCTGTGCCGAAGAAGGCTCATGCAGCATGTCTCAATGACCACTGCCCAGTGGCCACAATTTCAGTGGTCAGGAAGTGGTTTGAAAGCATTAATCAACTCCAGCCTCCCCACTACTCTTGACCCACTCCAATGTGCCTATTGGACCAACAAATCCATGTCAGATGCCATATCACTCGCCTTTCACTCCTCCCGAGAGCATCTTGACACCAAGAACAGCTATGTAAGAATCCTACTCATTGATTACAGTTCACCCTTCAACACTATTATCCCTTCGAGACTGATTACTAAACTTAGTGATCTTGGACTAAGTCCTACTCTCTGCAACTGGATCCTCAGTTTCCTGACCCACAGGCCACAATCAGTAAAGACTCGGGGCAATATTTCATCCTCATTAACACTCAACACTGGAGCCCCCCAAGGAATGCGTACTCAGCCCTCTACTGTACTTACTGTATACCCATGATTGCATCGCCAAATGCCAGACTAATGCCATTTACAAGTTCGCTAATGACACCACCATAGTCGGTCGAATCTCAGATGGCAAAACAGACAGGAGGTGGAAGACCTGGAAGAATGGTAGACTGAGAACAACCTAGCTCTCAATGCCGGCAAAACCAAGGAACTCATTATTGACTTTCGGTGAGATGTTACTCATGTCCCCCTAGACATTAACAGCACAGAGGTGCAATGAGTGGAGAGTGTCAAACTCCTGGGAGTGGTCATTCACAACAAGCTTTCTTGGACTCTTCATGTGGACGCACTGGTTACAAAGAACAACAATGTGTCTTCTTCCTCAGGCAGCTGAGGTAATACTCTTGCCAACTTTTATAGGTGCGCTATCGAGAGCATTCTGTCTGATACCTGGTATGGTAACTGTACCATTCAAGATCGGAGACAGTTATAGAGAGTGATGAACTTGGCCCAGACAATCACAAAGGCCAATCTCCCATCTACAGAATCCATCTACCAGGTTCGCTGTCAAGGAAAGGCCACCAGCATTCTCAAAGACCCATCTCATCCTGGCAATGTTTTTCTACAACCTCTACCATTGGGGAGAAGGTACAGAAGTCTGAACACATGCACCAGCCGGTTTCGAAACAGTTTCTACCCTATTGTTGTTAGAATACTGAATGGACTCACAAACTCTTAACATTCGCCTGTACCTGTGTTTTTGTTTTTGCCACTGTTTACCTATTATTTACTTCTCTATGACACTTACCTCTGTGATCTGCCTGTATCGCTGGCAAAACAAAGCCTTTTGCTGTGCCTGGGTACAAGTGACAATAAGTTCAATTCAACCTGATCAGACAGGTTATGACACACCCCTGGAACAGGCGGAACTTGAATGGGCCTTGCTTGGCTCAGAGATAGGGACACTACCACTGTGGCATAATAGCCCCGGTTTTACTATTCATCACACGAGAAGATTCATGAAGAGAGGAAAGCGAGTTGACGATAGGGATTGGCGCTGGCTGGAAGAGGAGGAGGAGGAGTTAAGAGATATTGCAGAGATCGCAGTGCTGCTAGAGGAGGCGAGTGGAAAGCGGTTGTTGTGTTGCATGTTTGGGATTTGCCTAAGGAATTTCCACCGGGAGGGCTGGCCGGGTTAACTCTGCAGCGGACGTGACCAGATTATGGCGACAGATAGTAAGTGTGCAGCGTCAGTCGATGTTAAACAGAAAGCGGGCTGGGGCTTGGTAACATCCATTAGGATGCAATTAGAGCAAGTGCTCAGATCCAATAGGTGCCGGATTCTCGGAAACACTTTGAAGAATGCAGCGACTATCAGACAGTCGGCTTTACTGGGCTGACATCAATGTTTATTTTATTGTATTTGAATACCCAAGTGTTCCTAAGCGATTGCATGTTGGGCGGGGGTGTGTTTTATTTTGAGGGGGGACGAGTCGCTTTGGGAACTGGTTGGCTGAGCCACCAATTTGGTTTAATATTATAGATAGTGGAGCACCAAAAGAAATTATGTTTGAAATGGCGATGAAAACAAGTGAGTTAGCTGCACCGCTGGGCAGACCTCGGGCTACGAAGAAAGAAGCTTTCTGTTATTACAATGCAGTGAGGTATGGGTGGTACCTATGTGCGGCCAGCCTGTTTAGCCTTCTGAATCCCTAATCTGGTGAGGGTGGCGTGTGGCCCCTTTACCTTTCCGCTCTTGTCGGTGGAACGACCTATTACAGAAGCTTAACATTTTTCTGAGGGGCGAGAGATGGCTACAATAGCTCAAAATAAAACTACCGCAGAGTGTCAGTAAACATACCTTTGTTTTCAGCTAACGTCGGTTTACTTAGACGGTAGGTCTCCTGGCCAGCTGTCAATTTAATCTCTCCCGGAGTTTTGAATTGTTCACGATCACGACAGGATATTCACAAATTAGGGGGGAAAAAAGTGACAGGACTTGAGCAAGATGTTTGCAATGCAATCCTGTTCAGATATCCAATAAAGTCTAGGTGATCTCAGAATGTTGCTATATTCTTGCTAAGTGTGAGCGAGTTCCTAACTTTTCCACTCTTATCTCGGCATGCACTGCCAGACCTAAACAGGGCAGATGCTTTTAAGGGGAAGCTGTTCATTAGAGCAAAGAGAACAAAAGGATGTGTATATATACTTCCTCTCTGCTGATAAACTGAGTGGGAGGAGGTTAATTTGCAGCATAAAATCAATGGCCTTTCTCTGTGCGCTCAGTTGTAAACCACTTTGTGTGGCAGTGAGAAAAAAGATCTTTGGAAAATCACTGTGGAGCTAGTGATTTTAAGAAGCTCTGAAAGGCTGCCATAAGACAAGATTGAAATTATTTGGCAGAACCTCTTCTGGTTTGCCTTTGCTCACTTTTGGTAGTGCCATGGTCCAGTATCTGAGGGGAAAGTTCCCAAGCTGAGGGAACAACCAGATAATGCCACAGCAGAGCATTAAGTGAATGATAGAGGAGGAAGGTGTAAGCAGGAGCTACTGTTGGAGAAGATTATGGAGATAAGACAGGGGCAGTCCTATTTAAAATTAAATGGAAAATGGTGGCCACTTCTCTGGGGAATGAGGGACGGATGGTGATTATGGATGCGAAAGCGGACTGTGGTATACTAGACTCTCTACCTGCTTTAGATTAGATTCGATTAGATTCCTTACAGCATGGAGGATGATACAGCAGTACAGAAGGCATTGGAAAAGTCACACCTCACTGGTAATAGTGTGGATTAGTGTTTTCGTGGGCAAAATGATGGAAGAAACCTGTCTGCTGAAGGACTGAGACTGAGGAAGGAAGTAGAGCATAGTGCCATCAATGTAGACTGAGATGGCTTATTAAAAAGTAACTCGAATGATGGTTAGTGTGAGGATAATGGTTCTTTTGGAAGAATATCAACATTTAACAAAACTCAGTGTGCCATATAACTATATTTCTAATCCGATCAGTACTGTTCAAAAGGTTCATAACCATTGAATGAAAATAAATCAAATCTAAACAATACAGTGACTGCAGAACAGTGCAAGTGAAACTCCGTTTTGCACATTTCAGGATCTATATTTTTAGATCAACTTTCTAACTTTGGTTCTCAGACACCGCACAGTCCAGAACCAGTTCCAACACCGCACAGCCCAGAATCAGTTCCAACACCGCACAGCCCAGATGGCCTCCTTCTTCAAGGACCGCAGATTCCCCCCAAACATGATCGATGATGCCCTCCACCGCATCTCCTCCACTTCCCGCTCCTCCGCCCTTGAGCCCCGCTCCTCCAACTGCCACCAAGACAGAACCCCACTGGTTCTCACCTACCACCCCACCAACCTCCGTATTCAACGTATCATCCGCCGTCATTTCCGCCACCTCCAAACGGACCCCACCACCAGGGATATATTTCCCTCCCCTCCTCTATCAGTGTTCCGCAAAGACCACTCACTTCGTGACTCCCTCGTCAGGTCCACACCCCCCACCAACCCAACCTCCACTCCCGGCACCTTCCCCTGCAACCGCAGGAAATGTAAAACTTGCGCCCACACCTCCTCCCTCACTTCCCTCCAAGGCCCCAAGGGATCCTTCCATATCCGCCACAAGTTCACCTGTACCTCCACACACATCATCTATTGCATCCGCTGCACCCGATGTGGCCTCCTCTACATTGGGGAGACGGGCCGCTTACTTGCGAAACGCTTCAGAGAACACCTCAGGGACGCCCAGACCAACCAACCCAACCACCCCATGGCTCAACACTTTAACTCTCCCTCCCACTCCACCGAGGACATGCAGGTCCTTGGACTCCTCCACCGGCAAAACATAACAACACGACGGTTGGAGGAAGAGCGCCTCATCTTCCACCTGGGAACCCTCCAACCACAAGGGATGAACTCAGATTTCTCCAGTTTCCTCATTTCCCCTCCCCCCACCTTGTCTCAGTCGGTTCCCTCAACTCAGCACCGCCCTCCTAACCTGCAATCTTCTTCCTAACCTCTCCGCCCCCACCCCACTCCGGCCTATCACCCTCACCTTGACCTCCTTCCACCTATCACATCTCCATCGCCCCTCCCCCAAGTCCCTCCTCCCTACCTTTTATCTTAGCCTGCCTGGCACCCTCTCCTCATTCCTGATGAAGGGCTTATGCCCGAAACGTCGAATTTCCTATTCCTTGGATGCTGCCTGACCTGCTGTGCTTTAACCAGCAACACATTTTCAACTGTGATCTCCAGCATCTGCAGACCTCATTTTTTACCTGTAAAAATGTGATGTCTCCTGCAGCAGATCAGTTGGAATAGTATATAGTTCAGTTAGGTTTGATGTATTGGGTTGGTTTAATCTTTGTCTTTGAGTTGTCTTTGTTAGCCCCTTCTTTCTTCTGTAATTTTTCTTAGCGGATCTACAACTACTGCCTCAGCCAGTTAGACTAATGTAGGAAATAAAACAATGAGATGATTCCTGGGTTGAAGACCCCTTGAGTTTAGATGCTAAACTTCTAATGATTCATAAGGTGAATAAGTTTTCAAGAACTTACATTTATGTGAATTTTTTATTTTTCCTGCAAAACTTGTCTTCTACAATAAGTGAAATAGAAGTTCTTTTGCCACTTAACTGCCCCATGTGCTCATTTTGGATTGTCATTTTGTATATTGCATTTTTCTTCAGTGTTAGCTGTACTCCACAGTTTAGTATCATTTGCAATTTTTAATGCTGTTATGAGTTACTAAATGTAGCTCATTTATATACATTACGAATACCAGTGGCCACAGCACAAATTCTTGTGGAACATTGTTGGATCTGCCTTCAACCTCAATAACTACCCTTTACTTTATTGCATTTTTATTAATTTGCCATGCTTCAAGTTACTTTTTGCTTGTGTTATACATATCCAATCTTTGTTAAGATCCCAACATTTGATAGAATATTGAAATCTGTTTAGCGATCCAAGTACATGTATATAAAAGTAACTTGTGATATGTAAATAGGTATTTATCATAACTTACCTTCCATTTCCCCTCATTTGCTTCCTCTTGCTTGGGGAAATGTCTTTAGTTCCACTGTTAACGTAGTCGAGGTCAATAGCAAAATGCTGAGTCGAGAGAAGACAAGCCATTCAAGCATGGTCTTAGTCAATTTGAAGGTTTGCAGCTCCAGTCAAAAAAATGGAAATAGATTCTTGTCTTTTTTGAAAAGTAGTGCAAGGAAAAGTTAGCACAGTTGAATATATCAAACTGTTTATCTACCTATACTTTGATTTAGTATTACAGAAGGTCACTTATGACATTGTAAAACTTTCTTATTCTGAGCTGTTTCAATTCTTGCATGAGTTGAAAATAAAGCTGCGTGTTCCAGTCACTCCTAAATCTACAAATGTAGAAACATAAGGACTTAGAGCAAGAGTAGTCCATATGATTCTTCGTTATTAAGTAAGATCTGATCTGAACTGATCTGATCTGATTTGATTGTGGTCTCAACTCCACTTTCCTGCCTGCCCTCACAACCCTTGGCTCTCAAGTTTATAAACATCAATCTAAATACTTTGAGTAAATTCAATGACCCAGCCTCAGCTACATCTTGAAGAAGAGAATTTCACACATTAATGATCGTCAGAATAGTATGTTGTCACCAACAGTTAACAGTTTAGATCCAAATCCTTTGACAGTTCAGCTAGTTGGAATGGAGTTCAGCCTGCTAACATTAAAGCAGTGTTAGTTAACCACATATCAGTCAAGAGTGGGATTGCTTAGAGCTCAACCAAAGGAACAATAAAAAATCATTGCATTTATTTTGGACTGTCTGCTTCCTGATTCATTGCTTGACATTCCAATCATTTTGTAAGCTTAGCCAGAATCTATTTGAACGGCAAAGGGCATTTTGGTACAGTGTATTCCTGTTAGTTAACCAATTCCATTGATCTTTACCAAGATAATGTAACACAGTGAGGGCCATTTAAGTGTTTGTTTAATTGCTATCTAGAGATTAACTCTTATCCCAAATGTCCCAGTCGATGCATCTAAAAAGGTCAAAACAACTGCAAGACTACAGGACTCATTACAGAACCTATTTTCTCACATGCACACCCAAGCGTGCAGGCGCACACACACACGCACGCGCACACACTCTCTCTTGCTCTCTCTCTCTCTCTACATTTCCCTCTCAACTCAAACTGAACCCATTAACTTCATGAATACCCTTAGACAAATGATGTTGAATCCCCAACACAGAGTATGTTTACCCATTGGGAGATTTCAATGTATAAAGGAGGTTTGTCCTTTCTGCCTTGGACATTGTGGTTTGGGGAAATAATTGACAATGAATAGGGATTATTTGAGTTTTTAACAAACTATGGCGTGGGTATTCTGCAGTGGTTTAGAATCAAACTGTGGATACCAGCAGGATCTGATTGTCAATGATGTTAACCTCTAAACTCTATTCGCCAAAGATGCAGGGTACCTCAGCACTGACTGATAGACAAACCACTGCCTGCATGGAGTAGGATGAGAATGCAATTCTTAGAATTATTTCATTCAAAGCAGCAATGCTGTCTTCCTCACTGCCTTGCCAAATAAAAATCAACAGTTGTGTAACTCAGTTGAATAAGTGCTGTCCAGCATTTCCACATGGTGCAGAGGTTGAGTGGTTAGCACTGCTACCTCACAGTGCCAGGGACCCAGGTTCGATTCCAGCCTCGGGTAACTGTCTGTGTGGAGTTTGCACATTCTCCCTGTGTTTGCGTGGGTTTCCTCCGGGTGCTTTGGTTTCCTCACACAGTCCAAAGATGTGCAGATTAGGTGCATGCTAGATTGCCGATAGTGTTCAGGGATGTGACGGTTAGGTACATTAGTCAGGGGTAAATATAGGATAGGGGAATCGGCCTGGGTCGGTTATTCTCCAGAGGGTCAGTGTGGACTTGTTGGGCTGAAGGGCCTGTTTCCACACTGTGGGGATTCTAATTCTAATCCTAAAGTGAAAAAGAACATCCCTCAGGATGCAACAAATCAATATTCCCAACATATGGGAGGTAAGAGCGGAACATTGTTGACTAGTCTGGAGCTAAAATAATTGTGATGGAACTTATCACTTTGAAACCAAGCAGTTCATGCTCATTAGCATAAAAATGCCTGAGTTCAATAAAAGCTGCCTCACATAAAGTCTAAACAGTGCATCAACTCTGCCAGAATATCTGGATGTCCTTCAACCCAGAACATTAGGGAGATGTGGGCGGCACGGTGGCACAGTGGTTAGCACTGCTGCCTCACAGCGCCTGAGACCCGGGTTCATTTCCCGACTCAGGCGACTGACTGTGTGGAGTTTGCACGTTCTCCCCGTGTCTGCGTGGGTTTCCTCCGGGTGCTCCGGTTTCCTCCCACAGTCCAAAGATGTGCGGGTCAGGTGAATTGGCCATGCTAAATTGCCCGTAGTGTTAGGTAAGGGGTAAATGTAGGGGTATGGGTGGGTTGCGCTTCGGCGGGTCGGTGTGGACTTGTTGGGCCGAAGGGCCTGTTTCCACACTGTAAGTAATCTAATCTAATGAAGTGATCAAAAAGACGACCAATCCATCAGCAGAAAAGCTACTCAATTGAAAGCAAAGGGAAGTATGGTCCTCCTTGACTATATTGTAGAGGTAGGGCAGAAATGGTTCTCTGTTTTTGAGTTGTGCTCTGGCAATAGCATTGTAGCAGAAGGAGGATACTATAGAATGATCTTATCATGGCCGAGCTGGACATAGAGACCATAGTGGAGGAGGAGGTTTGCAAAGCTAATGACTCACTTGCCATGGGTAATGCTTCAGATGCTGATGTTCTACCATCTGAACTCCTCAAGCCGTGGAGCCAGCGTTCCTGCAGCATGAACTGTTTCCTGCTGCAGGGAGACTGTAGTGCCCCAGGAGAAACCATGATGGCAGAGACCTTGTACAAATGCAAGAATGTCCACAGTAATTGCAATAACTGTCAAAGCATCTCACTACTAAACACAGCCACCCTGAATCCCACTGTCATCAGAGGTAGACAATCTACAAGTGACATGCATGTCTGCTGTGAAGATCAAGAGAAATGTTGTGAACAAAGGAGTTCATTATGTATTTCCTTCATTGATCTGCTGGAGTAAATTGGTTGCCCACAAAAGCTCACCTCTTTCGAAGATAAAATGGTTAATAAGGACAATATCAAATTATATTTTGAGATTGGCAGTGGGATCAAACAAGAATTGTGTTCTGGCACCAGCATTTTATCTTTTTATTTTGACTCTTCTATTTTAGTTATCATATGCCTTCAGGCTTTCTAACACAAGGTATCCTCTTGTTCCCCAGAACTGATAGTAAACTGTTCTGTTTTGCTTGTTTGAGATCCAAGACAACAATGTTCCTGGTCCCCATTAGAGAGTGACCTACACAGATGCTGCAAACCATTCGTATATGAAACAACAAAAATATCATGGTTTGGTTTGTCCATCAGTATCAGGAAGATAAATACCATGCAACATGACATTGCCAGGCTGCTGTTGTCAGCACTGCCATTGTGATTCCAGAGACTGTTGATAGCTTCACGTTCTCTTCACAGTCACTCGCAATCTGTCAAAAAATAAACAAAGAACTACGGATGCTAGAAATCAAAAACAAGAACAGAGGTTGCCGAAAGAACTCAGCAAGTGTGGCAGCATCGGTGGAGAGAAAGCAGAATTAAAATTTTGGGAACATTAACCCAAACCGCCCAACCCTACCTTTGCCTAGTGACAGTCAGTTCTGAAGAAGGATTTTGCCAGACCTGTTGTGTTTCTCCAGCAATTTTCTGTTTTTTTGTTACTAATGATCTGTCACATGATGCTGAGATCTGTGCATGCACTGTAAGGGTTGTAGCTGATCAGTGCATGTACCGTAAGGGTTGTAGCTGATCAATGCATGCACCGTAAGGGTTGTAGCTGATCAGTGCATGTACTGTCAGGGTTGTAGCTGATCAGTGCATGCACCGTAAGGGTTGTAGCTGATCAGTGCATGCACTGCAAGGGTTGTAGCTGATCAGTGCATGCACTGCAAGGGTTGTAGCTGACCAGTGCATGTACTGTAAGGGTTGCAGCTGATCAGTGCATGCACTGTAAGGGTTGCAGCTGATCCGTGCATGTACCGTAAGGGTTGCAGCTGATCCGTGCATGTACCGTAAGGGTTGCAGCTGATCCGTGCATGCATTGTAAGGGTTGCAGCTGCTCTGAATGTGTGAGGCAACAGCAACCTGACTGAGAGAACCAAACTGAGAGTGTTGTATCAAGCCTGCATCCTTGGTGTGCTCTTCTACAGGTGAGAGCTGGGTCACATGTGCTAGGTATGAGAAAAAGCTGACTGTTTTCATTTTTGCTGTCTTAGCCACATATCCTGACAACTTGTGTCAAGGCCAGTGTCACCAAATCTGAGGTCCAGGTGTATCCATGAGCACATACTCATTGTTAAACTAACAACGCCTGTGCAGTGGAATGACCACTTGTGACCTACCTCCCCCTATAACAGCCCCTGGTGAAATATGAAGACGATGGACATTGAAACCAGAGGTTGCTGATGGCAATGATCTCTGAAGGTTGACTGTTTTCAGCTGCATTTGAAGAGGTGAGGAACAAATAGCTCATCTGATTGAGGAAAAGGACCCAGTGAAAATAGACAAATGAATTGCACACTGTCTTGGCCCACGATCTTTCTCTGTTGTGAATGTGATACAACTATGTCAGAGTAGGGATCCTGAGTCACAGCAAGCAATGGCAGAAGGAAGGCTTTTATTAGAAATTGCTTTTCAAAGCTCATTGTACCAGTCATTTATATTCAAAGTGAAGCTGTGTACATACCTTGCAGCAGTGTACCCTTAATTTCAAATTCCTCATCCTTAACTAATATGTTTTTTTTTGGCATGCTAACTTTGTTTGCAAGACTGACAATTTGGACAGGATTGTCGTCAGTTTATTGTTCACACCTTTGCATTCAGAAACATGATGAAGTACAGAAAGGAAGTACCTTTAATCCCATCAGTCTAGCTTGCAGTTGAGCACAGGCTTGTGGTATATTTTAACATGAGTCAAACTGCAAAAATATCACTTGTATGAAAGGGACAACAAACTGACCCCTGGAATGCATGTATCTTCTTTGATTTTCGGTCTTTTTGTTTAAAAATGAACCTTATCACACTTGATATATTCAAATATGAAAGCAGAGGTGGCACGGTGGCTCAGTGGTTAGCACTGCAGCTTCACAGTGCCAGGGACCTGGGTTCGATTCCAGCCTCGAATGACTGCATGTTCCCCTTGTGTCTGTGCGGGTTTCCTTCCGGTTTCTTCCCATAGTCCAAAGATGTGCAGGTTAGATGAAGCCCAAGCTAAATTGCCCATAGTGTTCAGGGATGTGTAGGTTAGGGGTAAATGTAGAGTAATGGGGAATGGGTTTGGGTGGGATATCCTTTAGAGGACTTGTAGGGCTGAAAGGCCTGTTTCCACGCTGTAGGGGTTCTATGAGAGACTGACGACCTTAAGCATAAACAAACTCCTCAAACAACTAAATCTTGAACATAAACATTTGTCTTTGCACATTGACCTGCCTCAGTCCAGATCGTTGCATGAGTTTCCTACTCCCCTCCCTTTTAGGTATTGCTTTATGTTCAGCAAACGATGGACAATGACCTAAGACATGGACAAGAGTGAGAATGTTGAATTCATTCAGATCGAAAGCGCAACACTTCAAAACCCTGAAACTTTTGGCTTTGCAGAATGGAAGTCATGAAGCAGGTTGACTGCCTTCAAACCGAGGTACCTGAGAATGGTTTAGCAGTAGGCAACAAGAGAATTCACATCACTGTCATTGCTGCAGTTTAGAATCAAGGTTATGTATTCTAGTACAGAGAAAACAAAAGGAGAAATAATGGGAAATTTTTCAAAAAGTAAGATATAATTTAAAATATGTTTGATTGTTATGGATTGAGGAGAAGCATTTAGTTAGTGATACTTTGTTTTGATATGTGTTTCAACATTTGCTCTTTATGGTAAAATGCATGGAATTTGCTGTTTTTAGCTTCCTTTTATATATCATGTACTGTTTCATTAATAGTGGTGGGGGAGATTCTATCTCTAAGTTCAGTTATCAAGTGCTTGTGTGTTAAGAATGTGTCAAAGTGAGAGTAGCCTCATTCAGCTGGATGATAGTGGAGAAACGTTGGAGGATGGTGTGGTCGATGGTGTGGTCAATAAGCTGCTGCTGGGTTCAGAAGGGTTTGAGTAGAAAGTTAATGTGTCATGCAGTTTGTGGATTTTGATACTGAGTCAGGAGCAGAAGGATTCAAATCTGGAGTTCTAGGAAAGAGTGAGAAGGGCTTTGGGAGGGAATAATGTGTTCAAGGCCTCTAGGCAAATGGTGATGGGGTGTTACTGTGTAAGTATGGAGGGGTCAAAGGTCCTCTTTTTGAAGAGAGAGGTAATGTTAGCAGATTTCCACTGGAGAGGGACAATATCTGAAGAGAAGAACTGTTGATAGATTCTTGCTCTTTTGAAAAAATATGATCCCTTCAAGACTCTGGTATTTTCCCTGACACTGATGTCAAGTTGTTTCAATTTTTGACGATTGGAGTTCTAGTTTGCCATGAGCCAGAGTTCTGGAACCTTTTTGTTTTTCTGAATTTTGATTATTGGAGCCTGTACAGCCTCTTCCAAAAGTTTCTTTCAGAATCTGAGTGCGTTGGGCCCACAGTGACCTGTCCTTTTTAAATTGGCTAATTGAATTCAAAGTGGGATGGTTTTAACTTTTTTTTTAAGTATACCTTTGGATCAGATTTACAACAACAAAAGGTCGATGGTGTCTCTCTCCCTACTCTGAGGTGTCCCTGGGTTGTGGTTATGGTTCACCTGAGATGTGAATAGTTCTTTGTTCAAATCTAGGTACAAACCTAAAACATTATCAAACATTGCTCATGAACTTTGAGAGAAAAGTTAAAAGTCTCTCATGAAAATGAAAAAAAGATAAGTCTGTTGCTGGCCTGTTACTTGCTTGGGTTGCTTACCTTAGAGCAAAGGAGACTGATTGATTGCCAGGGGATATGATTGAGATGTATCAATACAAGGGGCATAGACAGGGTAATTAGGAAGAAACTTTTCCACTTGCTGGAGGGAGCAATAATTAGAGATATAGATTTAAGGTAAGCAGCAGAAGTTTTATTGGAGATGTAAGGAAAATCTTTTTTTACCCAGAGGAGTGTGGGAATTCGGAACTCACTGTAGATTAGAATAGTTAGGTCCTTGATTTTGACTGGCGCAGATGTGATGGACTGCAGAGCTGTGCTGTGGATCTCGGTGACTGTATGTTCTGGCAGGGAGAGGGTGAAGACTCATTTTGTTTTGCCTTTTACAGCACTGTAGGTTATTGTCCTTCTTATCTTCATTCAATCCTTTCGTAAGCTTACCATCCTCTGCCTCCCTGTATAAGAAACAGTGTCAAGAAATCTCATCTCATGGTCTTCAAGATCTCTTCACTCACACACAATGGTGTGTTCATAGATGTAGAGATCAAAACTTAAACATGGCTGCTGTCCCAAAACTGACGGGTTAAGCTTCTGTATTAGTTTTGGGTTGCCTGGGTTGCCAGGGCACAGACTATATCCATTCTGACTTTTAGTTGGGAATTGAATATTTAACTGTCCTTGGCATTCGTTTGGATGGCTGTTGTTGTCAGGGATAGGATAATAAATCTCACCTTTAGGGGCACTATTTCTAAGGAATTTGTTCACGTTTTCCAAGAAAAATGTTAATTGAAATCGAAAAGGTCCCTTGAGATTTTTTTCATGAGCTAAGGACTGTCTAGTCCCAATACTAACTGAAACGAACAAGGTTGGTTATGTGACTTTGGGAGCCATTTTGTAAGATTACCATTTTAAAGACAGAATAGCTTTGTTTACAAAATATGCAATATATTGTGTACTCAAACAGTTGTGATACATTCATAATCTTTCCCCAAGTTCACTATACAATCCCTTTCAACATCTTTCCTTTTAATGGTTTATATACTCCATCTTTATTGAAATAAATTGATCCGCTTTCTTTATAAATGGCATCTCATTACTGTTTACATATGTTTTTCATAGATGAGCTCCTTTATAAATATGAACCAATGTTACACAACCTGTTTGTTATTTTTTTTTCCCAGTTTGACTTCTTTTGTGCTCTCTCTGTCCTTCAGGGTTGTTTTATCTCCAGAAGCTGTTGTTCCAGTCTGTGTTAATTTATAACTGACATGACAACATTTAAAAAAAAAGGACATATAATAGTACCTCATTGGCAAAAGTGAGGATAACCATTGACCAGAAACTGAACTAGACTATCCATACAAAATCATGGCTACAAGAGCAGATCAGAGGCTGGGAATACTGCCTGTGAGTATCTCACCTCCTAACTACCCAAAGCCTGTCCACTATCTATGAGCTACCAGTCAGGAGTGTGATGGAATACTCCAGAGATTTCTGGAAGAGTGCAGTTCCAAAAACACTTATGAAGCTTGGTACCATTCAGCACAAAGCATCTCACCTGATTCGACAAACATTCATTCCCTTCACCACTGACGCTCAGGGTTTGCAGAATTTACCAAATGTCTTTAGATCAGACAACCTTTTCCAAACTAGAAGGACCACTTCCATCTAGAAGGACAAGGGAACACCACCATCTACAAGTTCCTGTCCAAGCCACTCACCATCCTGACTTAGAAATATCTTGCCATTCCTTAAGTGTCACTGGATCAAAATCCTGGAATTTTCTCCCTAACAGCATTGTGGCTACACCCACAGCACATGGACTGCAGCAGTTCAAAAAGGCAGCTCACCACCACCTTCTCGGGGTAACCAGGGACAGGCAATGAATGCTGGCCGGCCAGCGACACCCACATCTCACAAGTGAATAAAACAAATTATCTGTTGTTTTCTATACAAAGCTTTTTTTATGATAAAATTGTAACAGTATTGGTGCTTTATGTACCTTTATTTATTTCATTACTATCAATAATGTATAAGAGTTCATGCAAGATTTGAGAGCTTTGACACCCACCTCCAGGCTGAATTCCATCATCTCTTCCTATAACTAGAACCACTTTGCAATAAGTGGTGCCACATTCGTCCCCATCTCCCAGCTGCAGCTACTTAAAAATGTAGTTTAGATAAAATCCACATTCAGCTCGTTCACTCACAGGCTCACATGCTCTATCACTCGCTCACACTCTCACATACACACACGCGCACACACTCGCGTTCACGTACTCACTCACTTGCTCACATGCTCTCACACTGTCACGCTGTCACACATGCACTCGCACGCGGACTCGCGCACCCACACTAGAGAATTAAAGTGTCATTGATTCTTTCCCCCTCTCACCACCTCAGCCGTGACAGAACAATGTGGAATGAAACCATGTTTTCCATGCTACTGCGTATCACAGAATTGCTCAAAGATTTGTTGAAATGGTAGCTGTGATACAGTTGATAATTCTTTGAGTTAGAATGTTGTGGATTCCAATCCCACATCAGGACTTGGGCATTACAATCAAAGTTGATGCTCTCGTGCAGTATTGAGAGAGTGCTATACTGTCAAAGGACATACCTTTTGGATGAAGTGTTTAAGCTGAGACTCATTCTGCCCCATCAGGTGGAAATAAAAGATTCCTTGGCACTATTGTGTAGAAGAGAGGAGGGGAGTTATCTGTACTGGCCAATATTTATCCCTCAGTCAGCACTGGGAATCAGAGAACAGGATGTTCCCAACCTTGCCATGTCAGCCGTAGAGGCACATAACAGCTGGGCAGCTGGATCATTTAGAGAAAGGCAGAGGCTGGCACCACTTTCCCAGATGACAGCAACCTGGGCAGAAGCAGCAGGAAACAAAGAAGGGCTAGGGTCCCTTTATGTTCTGGTGTATGCTACACATCCTTCAAATCATGATGAATTTTGATATCCATCCTGCTGAGTACTGCAGGGATCCACGGTGTGGTTCAGGTAGCAAACCAAAGCTCCATTTAAGCAGCAGTTTGTGTGGAGATAAATCAACAGAGTTCTGGGTCTGTTTATCTGAACTGATGAAACCATACCTGATGAAAGGTCTTAACTTTTCTGTTTCTCTCCAGACAGATACTGTTTTGTCTGCTCTATATATAGTGATGTTGGGAAAAGTGCAGTTCTAAAATCATCAGTGCAGTGTGCAATTTTCATCAGGATGATTTCAAAATAGGATGAGCTTTATACCTTGTTTTTAGAAATAGCACGTAGATTCTAACAGTGTAAAAGATAGCTAGGACTCAAAAGAAATGCTGCTCCACAGCATCTTTCAGAACTGCAAAGCTACCCTAAGGAGCCAATGAAATACTTCACTAAATTGTAGGCACTGTTGATGTAAGTCTGCATTGTGCATTATAAAACAATTCATTTGATTTAAGAGCTTTAGTGTGTCAGTCTTTTGTGTGAAAGACTGTGTATTTCTGCCTATATTAGGTATTATAATATTGTGACCATTATGATACTTTGATTGTGAGCATGTGTCTTGGACTTCAGCCATCTTCAAATCTATTGTTTTCTTGTTCCATTCTTTTATCCTTTTTACAATCTTTCTCTGCTGTTCTGATGACTATCTCTTCTACTTTCACTTCTTTTGAGTTGCCAGCTCCTCCAAGAATAATTTCTTGATTGCCTTTCATTCCATATCTCAGGACCTTCTGCATTAGTTGGATTCTCAGTTTCTCTACCAAGTCTTTGCAATCAATTAAGATCTGTTGTCAATGCTTAATAACCTGCAAAATGCTGTAGATCTCTTCTGGCATGTTGAGCTTTACTCACTCAGGTTTTAGATTTGCTTCAGTTGTGTGGATTTTGATGAGGAATCTGAAACTGCAGATCTCTTTTGGGGTAGATGGAAGACTGATTGCACCTAAATTTGAAGGGGACTAATACACTGCAGGGAGATTTGCTAGAGCTGCTCGGGAGGATTTAAACTCGTAAGGTGGTGGAGTGGGACCCAGGGAAATACTGAAGAAAGAGATCAATCTGAGACTGGTATAGTTGAGAACAGAATTGAGTCAAACAGTCAGGGCAGGCAGGGACAAGGTAGGACTAATAAATTAAACTGCATTTATTTCAATGCAAGGGGCTTAACAGGGGAAGCAGATGAACTCAGGGCATGGTTAGGAACATGGGACTGGGATATCATAGCAATTACAGAAACATGGCTCAGGGATGGGCAGGACTGGCAGCTTAATGTTTCAGGATACAAATGCTACAGGAAGGATAGAAAGGGAGGTAAGAGAGGAGGGGGAGTGGCATTTTTGATAAGGGATAGCATTACAGCTGTGCTGAGGGAGGATATTCCTGGAAATACATCCAGGGAAGTTATTGGGTGGAACCGAGAAATAAGAAAGGGATGATCGCCTTATTGGGATTGTATTATACCCCTAATAGTCAGGGAAATTGAAAAACAAACTTGTAAGGAGATCTCAGCTATCTTTAAGAATAATAGGGTGATTATGGTAGGGGATTTGACCTTCCAAACATAGAATGGTACTGCCATAGTGTTAAGGATTTAGATGGAGAGGAATTTAAGTTTGTACAAGACAATTTTCTGATTCAGTATGTGGATGTATCAACTAGAGAAGGTGCTAAACTCTTGGGAAATAAGGCAGGGCAGGTGACTGAGGTGTTCGTGGGGGAGCATTTTGGGACCAGTGACCATAATTCTATTTGTTTTAAAAAAGTGATGGAAAAGGATAGACCGGATCTAAAAGTTGAAGTTTAAATTGGAGAAAGGCCAATTTTGATGGCATTAAGCAAAAAACTTTCAAAAGCTGATTGGAGGCAGGTGTTCACAGGTAAAAGGATGGCTGGAAAATGGGAAACCTTCAGAAATGAGATAACGAGAATCCAGAGAAAGTATATTCCTGTCAGGGTGAAAGGGAAGACTGGTAGGTATAGGGAATGCTGGATGACTAAAGAAATTGAGGGTTTGGTTAAGAAAAAGAAGGAAGCATATATAAGGTTTAGACAGGAGAGATTGCGTGACTCCTTAGATATAAAGGCATTAGGAGTATACTTAAGTGGGAAACCAGGAGGGCAAAAAGGGGATGTGAGATTGTTTGGCAAATAGAATTAAGGAAAATACATTAAGGACAAAAGGGTAACTAGGGAGAGAATAGAGCCCCTCAAAGATCAGCAAGGCGGCCTTTGTGTGGAGCTGCAGAAAGTGGGGGAAATACTAAATGAGTATTTTGCATCAGTATTTACTGTGGAAAATGGTATGGAGGGTATAGAATGTAGGGAACTAGATGGTGACACCTTGCAAAATGTCCATATTGCAGAGGAGGATGTGCTGGATATCTTGAAACGGATAAAAGTGGATAAATCCCCAGGACATGATCAGGTGTACCCTAGAACTCTGTGGGAAGCTAGAGAAGTGATTGCTAGGCCTCTTGCTGAGATATTTGTATCATCGATAGTCACAGGTGAGGTGCTGGAAGACTAGAGGTTGGCTAATGTGGTGCCACTGTTTAAGAAGGGTGGTAAGGACAGGCCAGGGAACTATAGACCAGTGAGCCTGACGTCGGTGGTGGGCAATTTTTTGGAGGGAATCCTGAGGGACCAGATGTTCGTGTATTTGGAAAGGCAAGGACTGATTAGGGGTAGTCAACATGGCTTTGTGCATGGGAAATCATGTCTCACAAACTTGATTGAGTTTTTTGAAGATGTAACAAAGAAGCTTGATTGAGAGCAGAGCAGTAGATGTGATCTATATGGACTTCAGTGAGGCGTTCGACAAGGTTCCCCATGGGAGACTACTTAGCAAGGTTAGATCTCACAGAATACAGGGAGAACTAGACAATTGGATATAGAACTAGCTCAAAGTTAGAAGACAGAGGGTGGTGGTGGGAGGTTGTTTTTCAGACTGGAGGCCTGTGATCAGTGGAGTGCCACAAGGATCGGTGCTGAGTCCTCTACTTTTCATCATTGATATAAATGATTTGGATGTGAGCATAAGAGGTACAGTTAGTAAGTTTGCAGATGACACCAAAATTGGAGGTGTAGTGGACAGCGAAGAAGATTACTTCCGATTACAACAGGATCTTGACCAGATGAGCCAATGGGCTGAGAAGTGGCAAATGGAGTTCAATTCAGATAAATGCGAGGTGCTGTATTTTGGGTAAGCAAATCTTACCAGGACTTATACACTTAATGGTAAGGTCCTAGGGAGTGTTGCTGAACAAAGAGAACTTGGAGTGCAGGTTCACAGCTCCTTGAGAGTAGAGTCGCAGGTACATAGGATAGTGAAGAAGGCATTTGGTATGCTTTCTTTTATTGTTCAGAGTATTGAGTACAGGAGTCAGGAGGTCATGTTGCGGCTGTACAGGACATTGGTTAGGCCACTGTTTGAATATTGCATGTATTTCTGGTCTCCTTCCTATCGGAAAGATGTTGTGAAACTTGAAAGGGTTCAGAAAAGATTTACAAGGATGTTGCCAGGGTTGGAATATTTGAGCTATAGGGAGAGGCTGAACAGGCTGGGGCTGTTTTCCCTGGAGTGTCAGAGGCTGAGGGGTGACCTGATAGAGGTTTACAAAATCATGAGAGGCATGGATAGGATAAATGGACAAAGTCTTTTCCCTGGTGTTGGGGAGTCCAGAACTAGAGGGCATAGGTTTAGGGTGAGCGGGGAAAGATATAAAGGAGACCTAAGGGGCAATTTTTTCACGTAGAGTGGTACGTGTGTGGAATGAGCTGCCAGAGGAAGTGGTGGAGGCTGGTACAATTGCAACATTTAAGAGGCATTTGGATGAGTATATGAATAGGAAGGGTTTTAGGGATATGGGCTGGGTGCTGGCAGGTAGGACTAGGTTGGGTTGGGATATCTGGTCGTCATGGACAGGTTGGACCGAAGGGTCTGTTTCCATGCTGTACATCTCTATGACTCTATCTTGGTTCTTCCCATTTCATTGGGTTCTCTGCTTCACTTGTACCCAGAAGATATAGGAGCAGAATCAGGCCATTCAGCCCACTGAGTCTGCTCTTCCGTTCAATAATGGCTAATATGTTTCTCCTGTCTTCTCCCATAAAATCTTGATCTCCTTACCAATCAACTCTTACTATTTCTGTCTTAAACACTTTCAATGACTTGCCTTTACAGCCCACTGTGGCAATGAAGTCCACAGAATCACCACCCTCTGGCTGAAGAAATTCCTCCTAATCTCTGTTCTAAAGGACTGTCCCTTCATTGAGGCTGTGCCCTTGGATCCTCACTCATGGAAACATCTCTATTCAAGCCTTTCAGTATCCTGCAGGTTTCAATGAGATTCCCCCTCAACCTTCTAAACTCCATCGAGTACAGACCCTGAGACTTTAACCACTCATTGTATGACAAACCTTTCATTTCCAGGACCATTCTTGTAAACTTTCTCTGGACCCCCTCCATTGCCAGCACATCCTTCCTCAGATTTGGGGTGTAAAACTGCTTACAGTATTCCAAATGCAGTTTGACCAGAACCTCAGTAGTACAGCTCTGCTTTTATATTGTAGCTCTCTCGAAATGAATGCTAACATTGCATTTGCCTTCCTAACTGCTAACTGAACCTGCATGTACACCTTACGAGAATGCTGATATCTTGCTGCAACTGTACAGAGTAAGACCATGCCTGGAGTATTTTGTGTAGTTTTGGCCTCCTTCTCTGGCTATTGAGGGAGTGCAAAGAGTTTATCAGAATGATTCCTGGGATGTACATGGAGAGACGGGATCAGTTAGGACTTAGTTCACTGGAGTTAGGAAGAATGAGACAGGGTCTCATAGAAACCTATAAAATTCGAACAGGATTGGAAAGGGTAGATGCAAGGAGGATGCTCTGGATGACTGGAGGGTTCTAGAACCAGAGCTCAGGAGAAGGGCTAGGCCTTATAGGTCTGAGAGGAGAAGGAATGTCCTCACCCAGAGAAGTGTGAGCCTGTGGAATTCTCTGCCCCAAGAAACTGTAGAGGGCAAAGTATTGAAGAGTTTCAAGGAATATCTGGATGTAGTTCTTCAGAATAAAGGAATCAAAGGATATGGGGAGAAAGCAGGAGCAGGGTACTGAGTTGGATGGTCATCCATGATATACTGAATGGTGAAACAGGTTTGAAGGGCTGAATGGTCA
Organism: Hemiscyllium ocellatum; assembly: GCF_020745735.1. Lineage (NCBI taxonomy): Eukaryota > Metazoa > Chordata > Chondrichthyes > Orectolobiformes > Hemiscylliidae > Hemiscyllium > Hemiscyllium ocellatum. Next base: position 88,506,184 of record NC_083408.1, read on the forward strand.
ACTCCTTCTCTTATATTCTGTGTTTCTATGTATTATGTAGGCTCAACTTTAGTTTTGGAAGTCTTCATTTTTGGATCATATTCTTAAGACATTTTGCACTGGTCTACAAAGCTCACGATTTTGCATTGGATGCCAGTATTTGTCTGACACGTTTTACATCCACTTGATGCTGTCCAATTGTAGTTGTCATCCTAACAGCCGGAAACCTTTTATCACCTTTCAGACCTGATGATGCTAGCCTGTTGTCGGATGGAGGGTGATCCATCAGAACTATCTTCAAACATTTCCTGCTTCTCGGATGCTGCTTTACCTGCTGTGCCCTTCTAGCACCACACTTTGTGACTCTGACTCTCCAGTGTCTAGTCCTCACTTTCTCCTACCTTTACACTGCTTACTTTTATCAGCTTGCTTTGCTTCTTCCTAGCTAAACACTTGCAACAAAACTGTATTTTGTTCAACCAAAACATTGCAAATCCCATATTGGAACATACTTCCTTTTGTTTCACGTGGTGTCTTCTGCAATACTCTACGTCCTTTACCCTGACCTTCGCCTTTCTTTTGGCCTTCTCTCCAGATATTTATTAGAAGTCGCAAAATGTGTCTTGAAACTTTCAAAATGGCTTTTTCAGCACCACATTTTGGTCCTGGGGGCAATACAGCTCCATTCCACCCTGCCCCCCCACCGGCATTGACAAGAATTGCTACTGTTACTTGTTCATGTTACATGATTAATGTTTGAACAACTTCAGAATTTTGCTACTGAGACTTTAAGATATTCCAGGTCTACCTCACACTACCTTTAATTTCCACAGCTCAGGGACTGGAAAATTAACAGCCATTCTGACTCAGCCCAGTTGAAATTCTTCTGCTGAATTCTTTCTTTTCAATTCTTGTGGTAGCTGGCTTTCATACAGCTCTGAAAATCCACATCATTTCTGTTGGGCATTTCTGATGCTATGTTTAATGTGTGTTATATGGCATCTCATTTTAAAAATGAAAGCAACCTGCAGAGGTGCTGCAACTATAAATAGTGCGAGAAACACATGGAAAGCTGGAGAAACACAACATTTCCATTAAGAGAGAAACAGAGCCAGTGTTTTCAGTGCACTATGACTTTTCAGAACTGAAGAAGACTAAAGATAACTTGATGAAATATTTTTGACAAAGGTGAAGGAAGACCAAGGTGGTAGAGAGCTGTATGCTGTATTCCTGATGAAATGTCGATTTTACTGCTCCTCGGATGCTGCCTGAACTGCTGTGCTCTTCCAGCACCACTAATCCAGAATCTGGTTTCCAGCATCTGTCGTCGTTGTTTTTACCGAAGGTGGTAGAGAAGCCCAGTGCAAAAGACAAAGGGGTAGGGGGGGTTGTAGGGGGAGGTGGATGAATACAAGAGAAATGGAGAACAGTTATAATGTGATCAGTTTTTGAAGTTATGGAACTCAGTATTGCGTCCTCAAGGCTGTAGAGTGTCTAAGCAGAAAATGAGTTATTGTTCCTTGAGCTTGCGTTGTGCTTCAGTGGAACATTGCAGCAAACCCAGGACAATGTTGTTAGCACTAACGCAAGGTGAAACATATGGAAGGTTACAGACATTCCTACAGACAGAGTGGAAGTGTTCCACAAAATGCTCACCCAGTCTACATTTGGTTTCCCTAATGTAAAGAAGACCACATTGTGAGACAGCAAATACAGTAAACTGGAATGAAAGAAATACAACACCTGGACATTTTTGGGGCTTTGGACAGTGAGGATGGAGGAGATGAATGGGTGAGTGTTAGATCTGTAAATGGACTAGAAGGTGCCATGGTGAAATGAGTTAGTGTCAGGAGTGACAGTGGAATGGACCAAGGTCTTGAATTTCTCCAAACACTGCCCAAGGAATCCAAAGGCAATAAAGTCAGTTATAATTAGATCTCAGACTGGCCAGGAATATTTTTGGTTTCTCTGACGTGTGGGTTAATCCATTGCAAATCCCTGTTAAAACTCCAGACCCTGTGCATGACAGGCTGAAGAGGTTAGGATGCAATCTCGGAGCATGATGACTAGCTTGGTTTGAGAATGTCATTGTGCCCTGTTACTGTCTGTCTTATTGCTCGAGCTGCTTATTCTGTCTCTGATACTACAATTCCCTCCCAGCTCCATGCTTGTCATGCCATATCTTGCTCCTTGGATTCATTCAGACTTTTTAAAATCTTGTTCACATTTGCTGAAATTCGTTTAGCCAAAGTTTCCCTTGATATTTTCTATGACTTTGACTGCAGCGAGTTTAGTTTTCCCATGGTTCCACTCATTGTGTTAGGCATGACTTTGGGAATGCTGGCAGACAATAAACTTTGACACTTCACCGTTCAGTGCTGATGGCTCCAGTTTTTACACTGTACATTCATCTTTTGGATATGATACTCCATTTCTATAAAGAGATTTTTCTGTTAATACGAGCCTCAGTGGAAACTCTGTGGAGCATTGATTGTGGTGTGGAGTACTGATGCTACAAAGAGATATAGATAGGTTAAGTGAGTGGGCAACCAGATGACATAATGATGTAGGAAATGTGAAGATATTCACCTTGGTCGTCAAAATAGAAAAGTAGATTTGGGATGAGGAATGGTTTGAAAAGTGAATTTGAAGCCCAGGATCAGCTGTCATTGTAATGGTAGAGAAGGGTTTACAAGCTGAAATGTTCTACTTCTGTTCCTTTGTTTTTTAGTTCTTGTGTTACTAGTCTGTTCCTGTGTTACTAATGGCCAAGACATAGGCAATTCCATGAGTTATAATTAGTTTGTGTGTCTTACCTTTCTGCAATTCTTTCTCCTTTTGATTGCAAGACTCAAAGATTCTTACAGGCAATTGTACTGAGAATTGTGAAGTTCTTGCAAGTTGCTTTAATAGTGAAAATACCAGCGCTAGCTATATTATAAATGCAGCAAATAGATTGACTGCTGTAACACCCCTCTCATTATGGAGCTCTAGGTCCCTGCTTAGTTATTTATTTCTGTAATTACTCATTTTATGACTGTGATGAATTTTAGAACAGTTTGTGGATTCTTCCACAAGTCTATAATGAAGAACTCCACAGACTTGCCTAAGGGATTTTATTTAATACACTACAGAGATGTCTGCTGAGTTTTAAGCAAAAACTTTCCATGGAATAAACAGAACACAGAGCCTATAGGAAGCATTAAAAAAAACCCAACAGATCCAAGGATCATTTAAAAAACTGAAATAGTAAAAGTAATTGAGTAATACATAATAGAAACAGGCCCTTCAGCCCACCATGTCCATGCTGGCCAACAAACCCCTACTACATTAATCCCATTTACCTCCACTTGGTCCATAGCTGACTGTGCCCTGACATCTTAAGTACTCATCCAGATCCTTCTTAAATGTTCACTACCTCCTTCACCCTGTTAGGCAGCACATTCCATTTATCTACTACCCTTTGAGTGAAAACAATTATTTCTCATATCTCCTCTAAACAACTTGCTCCTCATCCTAAACCTAAGCTCTCTGGTCTTAGACATGTCTGCCATGGGGAAGAGATTCTGACCATTTACTGTCTATGACTTTCATCATTTTATATACCTCAATTAGAACCCTCCTGAACCATCTTTCCTCCAAAGAAAACAAACCCAGCCTATCCAGTCTCCTCTCATAACGGAGACTGTTCATCCCAGGCAACATCCTTGTCTGTCTCCTCTGCACGCACTCCAGTGCAGTCACATTCTTCTGATAATGTAGTGATCAGAACTGCATTCAGTGTTCTAACTGTGGCTTAATCAATGCCTCATAAAGTTGTAACAAGACTTCCTTGCTCCTATATTTTATGCTCTGGCTAATGAAGGCAAGTGTTTCATATGGCTTCTTCTTCACCCTGTCTACCTGGGCTGACACCTTCAGAGACCTATGGACTTTACACCAAGTCTCTTTGTTCCTCAACACTCCCTCGGCACCTACCATTCATGGACCCTGCTACCACACTGTAGGGATTTTATGATTCTAATTTGCGAGTGTATTCTACTATTTGACCTCCCAAAATGCATCATCTCACGCTCATCAGGATTAAACTCCATCTGCCATTGCCCTGCCCAATTTACTAGCTAATCAATATCAGACTGTAACCTAAGACCATTCTGCTCACTATCAACAACACCAATTTTCTTGTAACTGCAAAATTAATAATTGAACCTTCTCCATTCACATCCAAGGATTAATGTACGTAACAAACATTAAGGGTCCCAGCACCAGTCTCTGTGGTACAATGCTGGTCGTAGGCTTCCAAGTATAAAAACAACCCCCCTGTGTCTCCAATTTGCTGGCCAACCTGCCCTGGATCACATTGGTTCTCACATTTTGGACTAGCCCTCCATGTGGAACATTGTGAAAGGCCTTACTGAAGTCCATGTAAACCACATTAACTGCACAACCTTCATCAATATATTTAGTCACCTTTTTAAAAGGGTCAATTAAATAAGTCAGATAGCATTTCCCTTTAACAAATCCATCCTGACTATCCCTGATCCATCCCAGCCTTTCCAAATATTGATTAATCCTTTTCATCAGGATTTGTTCCAATAATTAGGGTGGCACAGTGGCTCAGTGGTAAGCACTGCTGCCTCACAGCACCAGGGGCCCCAGTTCAATTCCAGCCTTGGGTGACTGTGTGGAGTTTGCACATTCTCCCCGTGTCTGCGTGGGTGTGCTCCGGTTTCCTCCCACAATCCAAAGATGTGCAGGTCTGGTGAATTGACCACGCTAAATTGTCCATAGTGTTAGGTGCATCAGTCAGAGGGAAATGGGCTTCTGGGTGGGTTACTCATCAGAGGGTCGGTGTTGGGTCGAAGGGTCTATTTCCACACTGTAGGGTATCTAAGCTAATCTAATTTCCCTACCACTGGCCTGTAATACCGTGGTCTATCCCAACTGTCCCTCTTGAAGAAAGGAACCATATTAGCTATTCTCCAGTCACCTAGCATTTCACCTGTGGCCAGCAAGGTCTTAAATATGTCCACTAGGGTCCCAACAATCTCCTCCCCTACTTCCCATAGCAGTCTGGGATACAACTCATCAGGGACTGAGGATTTGTGCATCTCTATGCACATTAAAACATGTAATATTCTATTCTTAAAGATTGCAGTCTGTGGGTCAGGAAGTCAACGATCAAGTTAGAGTGGAGAGCCAAGACCTAGTCTTGGAGTTGAAGGCGGAATTATGATGTTGAAGGCAGAACTCTAATCAATAAGTAGGAGCCTGTCGTATGTATCCATGTTATCCAGAGGTTCCAGGGATGAGTGTAGGATCAGGGAGATGGCTTCTGCTGTGGACCTGTTGCGCTGGTAGGCAAATTACAAAGGATTAAGGCAGTCAAGGATAGGATGATATGGTGGCTTCGTGGTTAGCACTGCTGCCTTACAATGCCAGGGAACCAGGTTCAGTTTCACCCTCTGACGACTGTCTGTGTGGGGTTTGCACATTCTCCCATGTCTGCATGAGTTTCCTCTGGGTACATTGGTTTTGTCTTGCAGTCCAAAGATGCATAGGTTAGGTGAATTGGCCGTGCTAAATTGGCCGTAGTGTCCAGAGGTGTGCAGGCTAGATAGGTTAGCCATGGGATATTCAGGGTTACAGGGATAGGATGGAAGAGTTGGTCTGGGGTGGATGCTCTTTCGGGGGTTGGTGTGAACTCGATAGGTCGAATGGCCGGCTATCACACTGTAGGCACTTTATGATTCTAATTCGGGACTGTATTGCATTACACTCTTGCTATGTAGATAATGTAGAAGGAGATGGTTACTCACTGCAGAATTCCTCGCCTCTGATCTGGTTCATTTTCCCATCAATAATAACTCCCATGATGTTAGTAACCACGATTTAGTGACGGTTATGCCATTGACTTTCAAGGGACAATGTTTGGATTCATTGTTGTTGAAGATTAACATTGCATGGCACTTGGGTGACACGTTTTCTTATTATGTACCAGCCTGAGTCTGAATGTTGTCCAGATTGTTGCATATGAACATAGACTGCTTCAGGATCTGAGGAGTTACAAATGACACTGAACATTGTGCTACCATCAGTGAACATCCTAATCTCAAAACATTTAAAGAGAAACTCATTGGTGAGAAAGATTAGATTACTTACAGTGTGGAAACAGGCCCTTCGGCCCAACAAGTCCACACCGACCTGCAACTCACCCATACCCTACATTTACCCCTTACCTAATACTACGGGCAATTTAGCATGGACTGTGCACATCTTTGGACTGTGGGAGGAAACCGGAGCACCCGGAGGAAACCCATGCAGACACGGGGAGAACGTGCAAACTCCACACAGTCAGTCGCCTGAGTCGGGAATTGAACCCGGGTCTCAGGCGCTGTGAGACAGCAGTGCTAACCACTGTGCCACCGTGCCGCCCACTGAAGATGTTTGGGCTGAGGGACTCCTGCAGAGATGTTCTGGAGCTGAGATGACTAACCTCCAATTACACCAACTATCTTCGTTTCAACTATACCTTCCTTAGGTATGATTCCAGCCAGTGGAGAGTTTTCTCCCGTTTTCCATTGGCACAGGGTTGTGCTGGGACTGCATGATGTGCTGTTGATCAAATGCTGCATTGGTGTCAGAGACATTCACCCTCACGTCTTGGACAGTTGCTGACTGAGGAGATAGCTTTGAAACTTCTTTGCTGCAGACTGAAATCTTCTATTGTTGCTTCAGCTAACCACCTGAAAATGGCCTATCTTATGGGATGCATGCAAGACAATACATGGGCCTTTCTAAATCAGGCATCTGGTCTGCTTGTGAAGTTCAATCTGTCTGGCAATCTATATAAGGTCTTTCTTCAAGTCTAAAAATTCTGATCAAGCTTCATTCTGAATCTCCATTGAAAATTGGAGGGCTTCTGTTGAGTGATTCCTTTTGGCAATTATCCACTATGTGCTCCTTATAAAGGAATTCACAGTCTCCTAATGGTTTTTTTTTAATAGATATTTTTATTGGGAATTTAACATTTTGACAAATTTACAAAAATAAGCAGAATTTTCAAGCACAAACATTAATATAAAAATAGATCTTAAATATATAATCATCAAAATTCAACTAATCCACAATCATCCAGAGTGTATAGTTGAGTCGCTTACATCCTTCAAATAAGAGAAAATGTTCTCTAATACACTCATAACAGTATGATAAAAAGGAAGCTATTTCCAAACAATAAGAACAAACAAAAAAAAATTAAACATGTTTGAATGGAGATCTTCCCCCTTGTTCTCAGGGGGCCTTACTACCTTTCCAACGTTCCACCATATCCTCTCCCAAACAGTGTCCCACCCTCGACCCGGGCGCTCCTTAATAGGATTTAGATATAATATCGAGCTAGAGTTAACAGCGAGCGCCGCACCCCCACCCCTCCCCACCCATACCTGAGTATATCTAATAGCATCAATGCCACGTACAAACACACATAACTATAAAATTACAACTCCAACAGATTACAGTTAAGTATAATAACATAGTAAGGAAGACAACCCCGCTCCCAGAGGCAAAAGTAAAGTAGAATAAAGTATCCATTTCTCCCCACGTAGTGTGGGAGAGGCAAGCCAGCATAAATTGTCTCTTACGATTTATTTAACCGAGTCTAAAAGTTTCTTAGCCTCTTCCGATGATCTAAAATTATACTCTGATCCTTCGTGGGTAAAGCATAACGTCGCTGGGTAGCGTAAGGTGTATTGAATATCTAAGTCCCTTAAACATTTCTTCACCTCATCAAACGCCTTCCTTCTTCGTGCCAAAGCCAGGGAGAAGTCCTGAAATAACATAATCTTGCATCCTTCATGAATCATAGCTTTAGGATCCTTTCCAAGCTTTCTGGAGGCATCCAGGAGTATCTGCCTCTCCCTATAACTCTGCAGCCGGAACAGGACCGGGCGTGGGCGCTGGTTTGGGCCAGATCCGCGTGCTGCGACCCGGTAGGCCCACTCCACCCTTACCCAGTCAGTTTCAGCCCCCAGGTTTAAAAGCTGGGGCAGCCATCGCTCCAGAAATGCTGCTAACTTTCCTTTCCCTTCTTGCTCTTGAAGGCCCAGCAACCGAATATTCTTTCTCCTATTTCTGTTGTCAATATCATCGATGTAAATTTCAAAGGCCCGGACTCTCTGCTCCAGAGCTCGCACCTGTTCTGCAGCTGTTTGAGCTGCAGCCTCGGAGGTCGTGGCCTTTAGTTGCGCCCCCTCCACTCGGCCCTGCAGCTCCTCCATGGTTTGATTCTGTTTCTGCAGCTTTTCTTCGAATGCATTTCATCTCTGTCGGGATTCTGCGATGAAATTGACGAGTGTCGATTCCAATCTGGCAATCATCTCTATAAGGCCTGTTTTTACATCAGCTGCAGCCGGAGGAGAGGAGGGTGGGGGAGGGGTCTTTGTTTTCTGAGAGCTGCGGGGTCCCTTTGATTTACTCATTATCCACTCAGTATTAGACTATTTAAATATAATATTCAGCAGCTAATTAAGATTAAAGAATTTTTTTGGGTGGTTTGGCAAGTGTGGTGGGGGCAGGAAACCCACTTTTCCCAGGTTTTGGGAAGGGCTCTGTAGACTCAGACTTGCTGAGTCGCCGCCATCTTGGATCTCCCCTAATGGTTTTTGACTGTGCCAATTTAAAGTATGTCTGATCTATAATGAGGTTTCACTTTAAACTGAAATAGCTGTAATTGAAGGCTGTAATTATGTTGTCTGTTGCGATTTGTTCTGAAATGCCTCACCTGTCAAAAATGGCATTGGCACTGCAGCTGCTAAACTGACCAAGTCATTCTGCTTGCATTGAGACCTAAGGCATGATCACCGCTGTTATACTCAGTGCACAGCCTTATCAGGGGGCGCTGTCTGTTAAAGGTGAGACTTTCTCTGCTCTGCGAGCTTTGATGACTGCTTTTGTTTCCTATAGGAAGTTTGGGTACAGAAGTCTCCTCTGCCATTCACAACCATGGCTGGTCATCTACTTTAGTGCCTTATTCCGATATGACCCCATATCTGTTGATGTCTTTAATAACTAGAAATCTTTCAATCTGTCCTGAACTTACTTAATGACAGAGCTTCCACAGCCCTCTGGGGTGTTCCATGGAAGCATCACAGCAGGGGTTGACTGTTTGACCTATCGAGCCTGCTGTGCTATTCAATATGATCATTACTGACCATCGAGTTTAATAATTTAATCCCTCGCCTCCCCTCCATATCTCTTGATCCCTTTCGCCACAACAGCTATATCTACCTCCTCCTGGAAAACTTAATGTATTGGCCCCAACCACTTTCTATAGTAGTAGAATCCAAAGGCTCATCACTCTCAAGGTGTCATAGAGTCATAGAAATGTACTCATTGGAACAGACGCTTCAGTCCAACTCATTCATGCCAACCCAACCCAATCCAGTCCCACCTGCCAGCACAGGGCCCATATCCCTCCAAATCCTTCCTATTCTTATCCACCCAGGTGAAGAAATTTCTCCTGATCTCGGTGCTAAAATGATTGCCCCCTTATCCTACGGCCCCCGGTTTCAGACTCTCCCACCATTGGTAACATCTTTCCTGCAGCTAACCTGTCTAGCCTTGTTAGAATTTTATAGGTCTTCATCTTGTAAACTCCAGTGAATACAATTCTAATCAACTCAGTTTGTCCTCGTACGTCAGTCCTGCCATCCCCGGGAACAATTTGGTAAACTTCTGCTGTCCTCTCCCTCTAGCAAGAACATCGTTCCTCAGATAAGGAGACCAAAACTGCACACAATACTCCAGATGTGGTCTCACCAATGTGCTGTGTGATTACAGCAAGACATCCTTATACACATACTCTCTCACTATAATACAGTTTGCCTTCTTTTACTGCCTGCTGCACCTACATTCAACGACTGGTGCATGAAGGCATCCAGGTCTCATTCAGCATTCCACTCAGTTAATTTACAGCCACTTAAATAATACTCTCCTTTCCTAACTTCTGTGACCAAAGTGGATACACTTTAACTTATTCACATTGTACTGCCTTTGCCATGCATTTACCCACTCGCTCAGTCTGCCCAAGTCACTCTGAAGTATCTCTGCATTCTCCTCACGACTCACTCTCCCATCCGGCATTCTGTCACCTGCAAATTTTGAGATGTTATATTTAGTTTCCTCATCAAAATCATTAATATATATTGTGAATAGCTGGGGTTCTAGTACTGATCTCTGCAGTACCCCAATAGTAACTAGTGCCAATCAGGAAAAGATCCATTTATTCCTATTCTGTTTCCTGTCTGCTAACCAATCTTTTATCCATCCACCCCTAATCCTGTTGCCTTTTAGTTTTACCCGTTGCTGTCTTAGATTAGATTTCCTACAGTGTGGAAATAGGCCCTTCAGCCCAACCAGTCCACACTGACCCTCCGAACAGTAACCCACCCAGACCCATTTCCCTCTTACTAATGCACCTAACACTATGGGCAATTTAGCATGGCATATTCACCTGACCTGCACACCTTTGGACTGTGGGAGGAAACCAGAGCATCCAGAGGAAACCCACGCAGACACAGGGAGAATGTGCAAACTCCACACAGTCAGTCACCCGAGGCTGGAATCCAACCTGGGATCCTGGAGCTGTAAGGCAACTGTGCTAACCACTGAGCCACCATGCCATTTTATGTGGGTCTTTGTCAAAAGTCTTCTGAAAGTCCACATAAACCATATCCTAGCTTTCTCCCTAGCTTTTTTTTAAAAAATGTGGGATGACAATAGCTATACTCTAATCAGTAGGAACTGTTCCAGCGTCTAAAGAATCATGGAAGATGACCCCCGACTGTATCCATTATTTCTAGGGCCACATTTTTCAACCAAAGAGGATTCTCAAGATTCATCACTTTGGGTGAAAAAAATTCATCTTCCTCTTCAGTCTTACCTGGCTTGTCTGTTATTCTGATCACGTGCCCCTCAGTTCCAGACTCAAACGATCAGCGGCAACATCATTTCTGCATTTATTCTATTTAACCCTTTTAAGAATTTTGTCATATTTTAGGAGCCATTCTCATTTTTTTAAACTCCTGATAATTTAAGCCAATCCTCAATCTCTTCCACATAGGATAGTCCTACCATCCCAGGCATCAGTCTGGTGAGCTTCCGCTGCACTCCCTCAATTGCAAGTATATCTTCCTTTCGGAGGAAGGCACCAGATGTGCACGCACTACTCCAGGTGTGGTCTCTCAGCAGGGTGCTATACAAGTGAAGGAAGACTTCTTTGCCCCTAGTGATGTAAGGTGTGTGATTCAGAACCATGATTTTAAATCAATAAGTTAGAGAGCAGGGGACTGAAGGGCGAAGGAGAAAATAATAAGCTGTTAGTTATTAGAATTTAGAATGAGCAAAATTTTAAACACACACACACACACACACCTCATGAATGAGATTAGTGCTCAGGACCTGACCTTCCCGATACACATACCTCTCAGAGCAGCAGACTTCCCTCACTGATGTCCGGGATCAACTTTGAGCAGCTATGCACCCTGAAAACATGGGAGATGCACTGCATTTCAGGTGAGACTGAAACTTTGGGGTTTCAAGTCCCCCTCGCCCTTCTCCCCACCTCACCCCTTTCCAGCATACACATGGTAAATATTCAAGTCATTGAGAGCAAAATGGATGAACTTAAATGAAACTTCCCTTCCAAACGGAGTTGAGGGGCCGCTGTGTGCTCCGTTTCACAGAGACATGGCTCATTCCTGCTCTGCCTGACTGTGCCTTACAATCTGAGGGTTTCTCAGTTGACTGAATGTACCGCTCAGCATCCTCGGGCAAGGCAAGGGGTGGTGGGGTCTGCCTCCTAATCAACACCTCCTGGTGCTCAGACCCTGGTGGGTTACTGTTCCCTGGATCTGGAATATAGAGTCATACAGCACAGAAACAGACCATTTGGTCCACCATTCCATGCCAAACATAATCCCAAGCTAAACTGGTCCCACCTGCCTGCTCCTAGCCCCTTTCCCTCCAAACCTTTCCAATTCATATAGTTAGCCAAATGGGGCATTTTCTCCTTTAGAAAAGTCTTAGAGAGGATCTAATAATGGAAAAGTTTTTAAAATTAGGAACTAATTGGTGTGGCAAGACTGTTTCATTCATAAGGCGAAAGTGAGGACTGCAAATGTTGAAAACCAGAGTTTAGATCAGAGTGGTGCTGGAAAAGCACAGCAGGTCAGGCAGCATCTGAGGAGCTGGAAAATCGCCGTTTTGGGCAAAAGCCCTTCATCAGGAATAGAGGCAGGAAGCCTACAGGTTGGAGAGATAAATGGGACGGAGGGGTGGGGGGAGCTGGGGAGAAGGTAGCAAAGAGTACAATAGGTGAATGGGAGTGGGGATAGGGTGATAGGTCAGAGAGGAGGATGGAGTGGATCGGTGGGAAAGGAGATTGGTAGGTAGGACAGGTCATATGGACAGTGCTGAGCTGGAAGGTTGGAACTGAGGTAAGGTGGGAGGAGGGGAAATGAGGAAACTGTTGAAGTCCATATTGATGCCCTGCGGTTGAAGTGTTCCGAGGCCAAAGATGAGGCTTTCTTCCTCCAGGCATCGGGTAGTGAGGGAGCGGTGGCGGAGGCGGCCCAGGACCCGCAGGTCCTCGGCAGAGTGGGAGGGGGAGTTGAAATGTTGGGCCACGAGGCAGTGGGGTTGATCATTGCGGGTGTCCCAGAGAAGTTCCCGGAAGGGCTCTTCATTCATAATGTTCCTATAATAGTAAATGAATATTGATAGCAGGAAGTTTCTTTACTCAGAATTATATTAAATCCCTTGGGAATGCTTATTGGAATTAGCTGAAAGAGAGAAAACAAAGACTGAAATAAGGGAGGTGAAATAAAAGGAGAATTATGGTATCCTGTCTAAACTCCAGCATGAGTTGATGAACTTAACCTGTTCCTGTGCTAGACATCCAATCTTGTAAATATTTGTACAGTATGATGTTCTTTACGGTGCAATTCCTTTCTCACTTATACTTCAGTTTGACATTATTTGGGCTGTTACTTTCATATTCCTTCAGTCTGATTAGCTAAGAGATGTCAAGTTGCTTGCCTGTTTTCCCTTATTGCAAGTATATTTTTCTCAGCAACTTGACATGCAGAGGACCTAAAACCTAAATGTGCAAGGACATGTCTAGCTAACAGCCTTTATAAAGATATTGTGCTATGTTAGCTTGGTGGAAAGTGACAAGACATCTGATCTGTCATTCTACGACAAGGCCCAACCTGTGAATGAATTAAATATATTCCTTCAATCAGGTACTTTGGAGAGCACTTCAGGCCTTGATCTGGAATCAAGATCCAGAAGTGGAAATCCACCCATGAGTTAGCTGCCGGCCAATCAACTGGCAGCCCCACATGAAGGCCACATCTTAGAGTAAAGTGCCATCCATACTACCTACTGCATGATTTCACCTTTGCTATACTGACAATGGTCTCCATTCTACCCTATGCAGAAGTGAAGAATGCACTTATTGAAGATACAATGCCACAAACAGTCTTAAGACTGTTATACAATCCTCAAAGATGCCCACCATCCCATTCCCCATCCGCATTGTGGAAAATTAGATCACAACACTGTGCTTCTCCTGCCGGCTTTCAAGCAGAAATTGAAGCATGAAGACCCATTACAGAAAGTAGTGCATTATTGGTCTCAGGAAGCTGAAGGGCTGAGAGTCAGTGGACTGACCCATGTCATGAACTCAGCGGCCAACCTAAACAAATATATTACTACTGTCAAAGACTTAATCGGTAAGTGTATAGAAGACTGCATGCTGAAGAGGTTTCTCTGAATGTTTCCTAACTGGAAACCATAGATGAACCAGGAAGCCAACCCCCTGCTGAACTCCAAGTCTGAGGAGTACACGTCAAGCAACCCTGACCTATACAGGAAATTCAGATGTGACCTTCACAAAGCCATCAGGAATGTCAAGAGGCAATAAACATGAAACCCAGACCAACCACACGGACACCCATCACTTGTGACAAGGCTTACACGACATCATGGGCTACAAAGCAAACTTGAACAGAATTACAGGCAATTGTACATCCCTATTCGACGGGCTCAATGTATTTTCCACTGACTTTGAACAGAAGGTCAGTGAAACACTGTCATCTGTCCTAACACCCTTGGATGCACCTGTACCCACGGTCACCACTGCACATGTTAGATCGGTGCTCTCTCTCTCTCTCGAACCCACGGAAAGTGACTGGCCCCGATGGAGTCTCTGGCTCTGCACTCTGAGGTGTGCGGACCAGCTGGTGTATTCGCAGACAACTTTAACCTGTTCTTCGCATGATCTGAAGCCCCCACCTGCTTCAAGAAAACTACCATCAAACCAGTGCCAAAGAAAAATCATGCAGCATGCCTCAGTGGCTACCATATGGAGGCTCTGACCTCCATTATTATGAAGTGCTTACTCAAGCCTACCAGAGGGTCATGATCCTTTGCAATTCGCTGATTGTTGCAGCAAATGCACAACAGATGCCATCTCCATGGTCCTGCATGGAACATCGGTTAATGAGGATACTTGCATTAGGTGCGCACTTATTGACTACAGTTCAACCTTCAACACCATAATTCCGAACAAACCTATCTCTAAACTATGAGACCTAGGTCTCAAATCCACCCCCCCCCCACCCCACCCCACACCACACTACTTCCTGCCCTACAGACTGCAATCAGTAAGAATAGGCAACAACACCCGCCTTCATCATAATCCTCAACACGTTTTCTTGCTTGTGGTTCAGTGTCTAGTTGGATCTTGAAGTCTCTTGTTTGTTGGTCCCTGGTGTCTGAGTTTCCAGTATTTCCACCAGATTTTGGGGGTTGGACCACTCAGTGGGCCTCATGGTTTGACCTTGCTGGTACTGGGCTGCACTTTGGACTCTTCCTGCTATTTGCCTCTGGTTCTGTGAGCCTGATCTTTATACTATCATGCAGAAAATGTGAAGCCGACACGTAACTTGAGCGAAAAGCTAGAGGCTTTATTGAGCCTAACTGTTTACAAGGCACAAGAAGCGAAGTCAAGCTGCTGAAGCCTGACAGACTCGGGCTCCATTTCCACAGGATCTGATGTCATTATGACTTGGTTCCACTTACACACATTCAGTAGCTATCCTTAAAGGTATAATTGACCCTTTTACTCTAAACTGGAGGTGTCAGTATTACAGGTGAACTAGAAAAATTTTCTAAGAAGCATGGCTCATTTGCTTGGACTGTTCCCAGTGTAGTTCCTGAAGTGAAAAACAACAATATGCTTATTGCAATGAATACATCACTTTTAAATTTAGTGCAATGCAGTACAAATATTAGTATATAAAATGAAATTTCATAGTATTATTGTCAATGGGGTTATAACTTGTATGGAGCAATTAACATTTCTCATTTAGAATGGTTAATATGATGGCATTGAACCCTATGGCCACAAGTACTTACTATCTGGCAATTTGGGCATGACGTTTGAAGCCTGGAACACATTCGTGATACCCGGTATTCCCTGAAACAGATGGTGAATGCAGAGTGTTGAAACCCGCTACGTTTGGGAGTTTCATTCTGCTCTGAATTCAGTGCAGATCTGCCCACAGTGCAGTACTCCACCTGGACTATGTCCTTTGGGGATGGAAGTTGAACAGAGGTTGTCATTCTACTTGGAAGCTAAATCATTAGGCTTCAGTGCCCCTTCCTCCTGTGTCAGACCACTAACGTCACAAATGGCTGCCAGCAGCCCTTTAGTAGCTGCTTGGTCTGCTGTTACAACTCTGGTATTTCAATCGTGTCATGTTGCATGTGAGGGCAAGTTTTAATCTTCCCCAATGCTCAAGGTGTGGATGCTGTTGGACCATTGAAGCTGTGATTCTGTTTACTTATTCCTTATAAGGACTACTTGGTTTGAATACCTTTTATTTGCCAGACTTGAAGTCTCAAAGTTAGTTGCCAAATGTTGCTTAGCTAATCCATTTTGAAGAAACATAAGTCCTTTTGAGAGCTATGAGTTTGACTTTCTCAATGTACTAAGCTTAGCCAGTCAGGTAATAATTTTACACAACATCATCACATTATATTGACCTGATGACTTTAAATTTAGTGTAAACAAATCGAACATGGACAGTGCTTCGAGAGTGTAGCACAGAGAATTAAACACACACAACCAAATTAATGGCAGGAAATGTTGGGACAATTTTATTTAAGTATTGCCAGAATATAAGGTCCATGTGTTATTTTGCAAAAGGTCTGATTCTGAATTTTATATTTTTGAATGCAATGTCATTGCATGTCACTGAACTTTCTGCCTGTAATGCTTAGTTCACACAAGCTTTACCTTGCATCGTTACATGATCATCAGAACTACAAAACTGGGACATATGGGGGGACAGTGAGTGATTCGGTGGGAGTGGGTTATAGTGTTCCAAACTGTTCTGGCACACTGTCTTGAATCTAATTGTGGGGTTGTCATGTCCTGTCTATTGGCAAATGTAAGTATTGAATTGCAAATAAAGTTCGGTCAGATTCATTCCCCTATAAACTGAATTTTCATTAGCTGCAATCCACAAGAATGATTACTTGCGAAAAACAAACCCAATTCAGACTACTATCCTCAATTTGAATTAACCAACTAAAATTATATGTTTAAAGCACAAAAATCACCAATACTTTTGTAATGAAATTGCTTTATTTAAATTATTGGATAATTCGGTCTTTCAAGGCAAAAATAACTTTTGGATTGACTGGAATTAACTAAGTGATCAGACTGTAACATTGACACTTGACAGTCCTCTTTTACACTTAACTATTTGCATAAGGACTAAGTACAACAGGTTAAATATTTGAATGTGGAAAACTGTTTTGTATATTTTAAGAACAAGAATGAAGATGACAAAGCATTGACCTTTTACATTGAAAATTTAGAACATGGCTAGAGCATACAAAACTCTACAATAAATTTACACCTTCTGGAAAAATGAGACATATTGGATCATGTCCATCAATATTAATTGGAAAGTAAAGTTGAGTTAATATTTTTGGGTGTCAACATTGAACTGCTTGTACTCTTTTTATTGACAAGTTTATATCTCTTTTACACCCACTAGGCAACTTTTTCGTTTGAGTTTATATTCCCAACACAACCATGGTGCTGTTACCTGTGTGTGCAATCCTGTTAGGGTGTAACGAAAGCTGGATGACTAGAGAAATTGAAGTTTTGGTTAAGAAAAAGAAGGAAGCAGATGTCAGGTATAGACAGCAGAGATCGAATGAGTCCTTAGAGCCATAAAGGGTGTAGAAGTATACTTGAAGGAAATCAGGAGGGCAACAATAGGACATGAGATAGCTTTGGCACATAGGATTGAGGAGAATCCAAAGGGGTTTTATAAATACATTCAGGACGAAAGGGTATTAGGGAGAGAATAGTAGCCCTCAAAGAACAGCAAGATGGCCTTTGTGTGGAGCCACAGGAGATGGGGAAGATACTAAACTAGTATTTTGCATCAGTGTTTACTTTGGAGAAGGACATGGAAGATACAGAATGTGGGGAAATAGATGGTGACATCTTGAAAAATGTCCATATTACAGAGGAGGAGGTGCTGGATGCCTTGAAAAGCATCAAAGTGGATAAATCCCCAGGACCTGATCAGGTGTACCCTAGATATCTGTGGGAAGCTAGGGAAGTGATTGCTGGGCCTTTTGAGATATTTGTATCGTCCATAGTCACAGGTGAGGTGCCGGAAGACTGGAGGTTGGTTAACATGGTGCCACTGTTTAAGAAAGGTAGTAAGGACAAGCCAGGGAACTATAGACCAGTGAGCCTGATGTCAGTGGTGGGCAAGTTATTGGAGGGAATCCTGAGGGACAGGATTTTCATGTATTTGGAAAGGCAAGGACTGATTAGGAATAGTCAGCATAGTTTGTGCATGGGAAATCATGGGCCAAATGCTGGAAAATGGGACTAGATTAGGTTGGGATATCTCGATGGCATGGACGAGTTGGACCGAAAGGTCTGTTTCTGTGCTGTACATTTCTATGACTCGAAGTGCAGTTGTCCCCGTGATGTATTGGCAGCTTCTATTGTCTGTCCTTTTAACTCAAATGTTTAAATTCAATTATTTCATTTTGGTGAGAAAGAAAGGCTTATTGTTTACAGATTATCTGCCAGAGATAGAGGTGGCTCAACTAATCAGCAAGCAAAAAATATGCTGCCCTTCTACAACCACTAAAACACTATTTGAAATAATCATTGGCATGATCAAAGTTCCCTGCTTTTCCTGTTTCCTTTTTGGCTTTTCAATGGCAATTAGGAAGCTCAGAGATTCTTTGCACAAAGAACAAAAACTTTGCAGAGAAATCAGACTCAACGTTTTGGATCCAGAGACCCTTCCTCAGCATCTGCGGTTCTTTTGGTTTTAAAAACTTTTCAGCTAGCTTTTAACACTGAAACCCACCAAGGAACTTCACAGAGATGTAATCAAAAAGAAACAAGTTCAAAGAAGGATTACATTAAGAAACAGTGATTTTATTTTGCAAATAAAAGTCAGTCTAATAATCATGAACAAAATTATTTTAAGATTTTTGTCCTGCACTCACTTATTTGATGCAAACACAGGTTTTCTGTTTTTGGTGGAAAATTCCGTACTTACATATTCTGTGTTAAAACAGATGATTTATTCAGAATCAATAATTCAGGTGCAGTTTGCTGGCTGACTACTTGGGAATACTTTGCTTGTGCCCACAGCTCAGGGTTCTGAGTTAAATAAGGCCCAAGTATTCTAATTCACAAAGCCAGATTATGAAGGATAGAACGAGAGTCTAATCTTTACACATTTAATAGGCATTTATTTGCCGAGATATATATTACAAACAAGCAGCTTCTAAGCCAGTCACCACAGTTTCAGCCTGTTCCTTGTTCTGGAAGTATTAGTGCATCCCAGTTTATGCCTTTCACCTAAACACAAAAATGGAGGAGATCGAGCCCTTGTATGAAATATGGTGTCAGCGTGGCCAAGCACTTAAGAAATACTGCAAAGGATGAACGTTTTAGCTTTATTTCCTCATTTTTTTAACTTAATATTAAAACGGACTGCAAAGTTTTAACCTTTTTATGATATGCTAAGAGTGACTGTAATGTTTAGCTTTTATCTTTGTTCCTTATTTCCTTTTTCCTTGTTCTTAAGTTTTTGTACCAAGTTACTTGTACCTAAGGTGGCGTTATTGAAAACTTTTCAGTGTATTCCTCTGCATTTATATTTGGGGACGTACGACAATAAAGTCTAAATCTTAAACTAGTTTACAATTAACCTCTTCTACCCCTCTCTTTTTTTTCATAAAAACTATACCTAATCCAGTTTTTCTTCAAAGAGTTAAACCAGTTACTCCCAGATTCTGCATGATGTAGTACACTTCTCTTTAATTTTCTTTCCTTTCTCACCAGCATCTCTTTCAAGGTTAGCTCATCACCTTTTCTGACTCCTGCTTTTTATGGACTGTATACACTGAGCAAATATTCCTCACTATAACTGTGGTATAGAATCTGACTTAGGGTATCTGACTTGCAGGCCTAGATTTTCACAGTAGTGAAAAGCTTCTGCACTTTGGTGTTGGGTTTGGAAATCGGAAGTCCTGCCCCTGAACATGTTATCTACCATTGCCCAGACAGGAATGGGAGTGCAGTGTATTTTGTGCATGTACATTTTTTCTGGAGGCAGCTGGCCATAGGACTCAGCAGCCTGCTCCACTCATGATTCTGGTAGTGCAGTGTTTCCAAAAACAAATTTGTGTACATTAGATCCGTGGTAGCAGGTCTGAATTTCTTGGATTCATTTGGACAGGCAGTGTGGAGAAAGTAAGTTGCTCTTTGAGATAATTAGAAATACACATGAATGTGCCTAAAAAGTGCATACATGTAAGCTTCTCAACACCATCAAGAGGTACAGTCAAAAGTAACCATTAAGTGTCAAGGTACCTGTCCTTTGAATCTTTGATTAAAAGTCTAGGGCAGCTTTGTTTTTAAAGCATTGCCAGCTATTTCATTTTGTCTGTCAGTTATAATCCTGCTGGGTACCATTACAGTTTTAGCCTGACATGACTGGTTTCACAGCCTTCTGTTATCACAGTAGGGCATCTGCTAATTGCAATTTGATTGAGCTCTCAACAGTTGTAAACTCCTTGAAGTGGAAATATAAATTAATTTTGAATGCTGTTTGTTACAAGTGATTAAGCATCGAATGAAATGTTTGTTATAGAGTCATTGAGTTGTGCAGCACAGAAACATACCCATCAGTCTAACCCATACATGTTGACTGGATATCCTAAACTGATCTAGTCCCATTTGCCAGCATTGGGCTCATATCCCTCTTAAACCCTTCCTATTCATATACCCTTCCAGATTCCTTTTAAATGCTGTAATTGGACCAGCTGCTACAGCACCTTCTCTGGCAGATTGTTCTATACATGTGACAACATTGCCCCTCAGGTCCTGTTTTCTAGTTCTGGACATCCCCTCCCACCCCCACCCCCCCCCCACCCCCCCCCCCCCCCCCCCCCACCCCGGGAAAAAGACCTTGGCTATTCACCCTATCCACGCCCCTCATGATTTTTTAAACCTCTGTAAGGTCACCTTTCAGTGTCCAATGCTCCAGAGAAAATAGTCCCAGATTATTCAGCCTCTCTCTATAGATAAAACCCCCCAACCTGGCAACATCCTTGTAAATTGTTTCTGAATCCTTTTATGTTTCACAACATCTTTCCTTTCGCAAGGAGACAAGAATTGAACGCAGTACTCTAAAGGTAGCCTCATTAATGTCTTGTAAAATTATGTCCCAATTCCAATACTCAGTGTTCTGACCAATGAAGGCAGACATGCCAAACAGCTTCTTCCCCACCCTGTCTGCCTGCCAATCCACTTTCAAGAAACTATGCAGCTATGCCTCTAGGACTGTTTGTTTGGAAAATGCTCCAGGGCCCTATCATTAACTGTATAAGTCCTACCATTATTTACCTTTTCAAAATTCAACAGCCCATATTTACCTGAATTAAACTCCATCTGCCACTCCTTGGACCATCTGATCAAGGTCCCATTGTACTCTGAGATAACCTTCTTCATTGCTCACTACACCTCCAATTTTAGTGTCAACTTACCAACCATTCCTCCTGTAGTCGCATCCAAATCATTTATATAAATGACAAAAAAACAGTGGACTCAGCACTGATCCTTGCTGCACACCACTGGTCATAGGACTGCAGTCCTATAAGTAACACTCTACTACCACCTTTTTTGTCTCTTACATTCAAGGTGATTTTGTATCCAATTGGCTACTCCCCCAGATCCCATGTGATCTAACCTTGCTAATCAGCTTGTTGAACTTGCTGATATAGATAATGTGTGCTGCTCTGCCTTTATCAATCTTCTTTGTCACCTCTTCAAAAAACTCAATCAAGTGAGTGAGACACAATTTCTCACATACAAAGTCATGTTGACTATCCCCAATCAGTCCTTGCCTTTCCAAAATGCATGTAAACCTTGTCCCTCAGAATCCCCTCCAACAATTTACCCTTACATCAGGCTCACCAGTCTGTAGTTCCCTAGCTTTTCCTTCCCACCTTTCTTAAATAATGGCACCACATTAGCTCAACTCTAATCTTCCGGCACCTCACCCATGCATGTCGCTGATACAAATATCTCAACAAGGGGCTTAGCAATTTCTTGCATATCTTCCAACAAAGTTCTGGGATATACCTGATCAGGGCCCAGGGATATGTGTCTTAAGATGTCCATCACCTTTTCTTCTGATATA
Source organism: Hemiscyllium ocellatum (assembly GCF_020745735.1). NCBI lineage: Eukaryota > Metazoa > Chordata > Chondrichthyes > Orectolobiformes > Hemiscylliidae > Hemiscyllium > Hemiscyllium ocellatum. The sequence goes on from NC_083408.1 coordinate 88,527,990, forward strand.
TGGACATTTTTTAAGATATTATTATTTATATCTCCAAGTTCCCTCGGTTCCATGTCCTTCTACAGACTAAATACTGTCGTGAAATATTTGTTTAATATCTCATCCATCTCATGTAATTCCACTTTTAGATGGCCTCATTGATCTTTTAAGGAGCCTTATTCTCTCCCTAGTTACTCTTTTGTCCTGAAAGTACTTACTGAATATCTTAGGACTCTCCTTATCTTGATTTGCTAAAGCTATCTTATTTCCTGTTTTGGCCCTCCTGACTTCCTTGTTAAGTATACAGGGCGACCCCTTACCTGCGGAATCATTTTCGCGGTTTCAGTTACCCATGGTTTACTGTGGTCTGAGCATGTTAAAGGGAACTTTCCAGAATCAGGGGCCAAGGGGCTGCTGGGAAGTTATATTTCCCATTGAAATGAGTAGGTTCGCTCCTATCCATGGTTTCTGAATTCCCCAGTAGGTTGTGGAATATATCCCCCGCAGGTACGGGGAGACTACTGTACTCCAATTGCTCTTATACTCTTTGAGTGATTCACTCAAGCCAGCTTTTTCTGCCTGACGTATGCCTCCTTATTTTGCTTGACCTGCGCATTCCATACACTGACCAGCCTTGCCTTTTGCGCTAACAAGAACATAACTGTCTCTGAACCTTTGTTATTTCATTTTTGAAGGCCTCCCACTTCCCAACCATCCCTTTATCTGCCATCAGCTTCCCCCAAACAACTTTTGAAAGTTCCTGCCTGATACCATCAAAATTGGCCTGACTCCAATTTAATACATTAATTTTTAGATCGTGTTTATCATTTTTCATAACTACCTTAAAACTAATAGAATTATGGTCACTTGCCCCAAAGTGTTCCCCCCACTGACCCCTCATTCAATTGTCCAGCCTTAATTCCCAAATAGAAGGTCAAGTTTTGCTCCTTCTCTAGTAAGTATATCCATATCTTGATTAACAAAGTTTTCTTGTACATACTTAACATATTCCTCCCAGCTCAAGCTGTTAACACTATGGCAGTCCTAGTCTATGTTTGGAAAGTTAAAATCCCCTATCATTACCACCCTATTGTTCTTACAGATAACTGAGGTCTCCTTACTATTGGACTGCTGACTATTGGGAGGGGTCTATAGTACAATCCCAATAAAGTGATCATCCCAGGCCATCCAAATGACCTCCTTACACACTCCAGGGATTCTATGATTCTATGAAGTGAATTGTGCCTAATGTCCTGGCATACCTCAACTGAGATAATTCACACTCTCCAGGAGTGTCTGCTCATCACCATGTTGTTTGTGTGAACTTGCTGTCTGCGAGATGCTAGAGAAACACATGTTTTAATAAAAAGTGACACTAATTCCTGCTAGTTGCCAGCATGAGACAACGCTTGTAAATTTGCACCTGACCCCACCCTCTTCTTTCAACATTGGAACATTGAGGAGGTTGAAATGTTTGTATATTTGAACGGAAGCAGGAAACAGACTGTTTGAAGAAGATAGGCCTGTATGTGTTCTGTATGGCATCATTGTTCTTGTAATGCAGACGGTAAACAAACAAACTGCATGGCAGCTGTGCTGCGCTGATGTTAACTCCAGCTTCCTGATTGTTTCAATGCACCGCTTACTCATAGCTTTATAAAAACCAGTTGTTAACATTCTGCAGAAACTGTGACATTACAATTAATATACAAGGTCGTTGACCTCACACTGGGGATACTTCTGCTGAAATGTAGCAGAGGGAGGTCCTGCTTACCAGTCAACACAGCAATCAGAAACCGATCTGTCATGAGGCATTGTTAAATCCACCAAGTATTATGGAATATTTTGTAGACAAAAGATCTGAATTCTGGATGTGAGGTGAAATTATTGCCTGTGATACGAAGGCTGTATTTGAGGTTAATGTGAACAGTGTGAGGATAGATCTTTTCACTGATCTGGATCTCTGAAACTTAGGGTGTCAATCCTCATGGGTTGATCTGGCGTCAACTTGAAGTGTTTTGCAGAAGTGACAAAAAAGATTGTTGAAGGCAGAGCGGTGGATGCTGTCTGTATGGACTTCAGCAAGGTGTTCAACAAGTTTCTGTATGATAGACTGGTTAGTAAGGTCAGATCACGTGGAACACAGAGCTAGCCATTTGGATACAAGATTGGCTTGAAGGTGGGAGACAGAGGGTGGTGGTGGAGGGTTGTTTTTCAGACTGGAGGCCTGTGACCAGCGGTGTGCTACAAGGATTGGTGCTAGGTCTACTGCTTTTCATCTTTTATACAAATGATTTGGATGTAAATACAGGAGGTTTGGTTAGTAAGTTTGCTGATGACACCAAAATTGGTAGTGTAATGGACAGTGATGAAGGTTATCTCAAATTACAACAGGGCCATGATCAGATGGGCCGATGGGCCAAGGAGTGACAGGTGGAGTTTAATTTAGATAAATGTGAGGTGTTGCATTTGGTAAGGCAAATCAAGGCACAACTTATGCATTTAATGGTAAGGTGCTAGGGAGTGTTGCTGAACAAAGAGACTTGGAATGGAGGTTCATAGTTCCTTGAAAGTGGAGTCACAGGTAGACAAGGCAATGAAGAAAGTATTTGGTATGCTTTCCTTTTTGATGAGTATAGGGGTTAGGATGTCATGTTGTGGCGGTAAAGGACAATGGTCAAAACATTGAGTATAAGAATTAGGACATTATTTTGCAGCTGTACAAGGCATTGGTGAGGCCACTTTGAGTTCTGCATTCAATTCTGCTCTCCCTGCTATAGGAAAGATCTTGTTAAACTTAAAAGGGTTTTGAAAAGATTTACAAGAATGTTGCCAGAGTTGGAGGGTTTCAGCTGTAGGGAGAGGTCAAATAGGCAGGGGCTGGAGCGTAGGAGGCTGAGGGTTCACCTTGGAGAGATTTATAAAATCATGAAGGCCATGGATTGGCTGAATAGCCAATGTCTTTTTCCCCAGAATAGGGGAGTTCAAAACTAGAGGGCACAGGTTTAAGGTGAGAGGGGAAAGATTTGAAAGGTGACTAAGACAAGATTTTCATGCAGGTGGTAGTGCAGCTATGGAATGAGCTGCCAGACGAAGTGATGGAGGGGAGGACAATTACAACATTTAAAAGACGTCTTGATGGGTACGTGAATAGGGAGGGTTTTGAGGGATATGGCCAAATGCTGGCAAATGGGGCTAGATTAATTTAGGATATATGGTATGGGCAAGTTGGACCAAAGGTTCTGTTTCTGTGCTGTACCACTATATGACTCTGTAACCCTAATTGAAGATAAATCTCCAAAACACTGCACAATCCTGGCAAAAGACTGCAGTGACATTTTGAAAAGTGTTTTATCTTTATCACTTCCTTGAAACATTTCCCTTTTTATAAGACTATAAGACAGAGGAGTGGAAGTAAGGCCATTCGGCCCATCGAGTCCACTCCGTCATTTAATCATGGCTGATGGGCATTTCAACTCCATTTATCAGCATTCTCCCCGTAACCCTTAATTCCTTATGACATCAAGAATTTATCAATCTCGGCCTTGAAGTCATTTAGCGTCCCGGCCTCCACTGCACTCTGCGGCAATGATTTCCACAGGCCCACCACTCTCTGGCTGAAGAAATGTCTCCGCATTTCTGTTTTGAATTGACCCCCTCTAATTCTAAGGCTGTGCCACGGGTCCTAGTCTCCTCGCCTAACGAAAACAATTTCTTAGTGTCCACCCTTTCCAAGCCATGTATTATCTTGTAAGTTTCTATTAGATCTCCCCTTAACCTTCTAAACTCCAATGAATCCAATCCCAGGATCCTCAGCCGTTCCTCGTATGTTAGACCTACCATTCCAGGGATCATCCATGTGAATCTCCGCTGGACACGCTCCAGTGCCAGTATGTCCTTCCTGAGGTGTGGGGACCAAAACTGGACACAGTACTCCAAATGGGGCCTAACCAGAGCTTTATAAAGGCTCAGTAGCACATCGCTGCTTTTATATTCCAATCCTCTTGAGATAAATGACAACATTGCATTTGCTTTCTTAATCACGGATTCAACCTGCATGTTTACCTTTAGAGAATTCTCGACTCACACTCCCAGATCCCTTTGTACTTTGGCTTTATGAATTTTCTCACCGTTTAGAAAGTAGTCCATGCTTGTATTCTTTTTTCCAAAGTGCAAGACCTCATATTTGCTCACGTTGAATTCCATCAGCCATTTTCTGGACCACTCTCCCAAACCGTTAGATCCTTCTGCAGCCTCCCCACTTCCTCAGTACTACCTGCCTGTCCACCTAACTTCGTATCATCGGCAAACTTCGCTAGAATGCCCCCAGTCCCTTCATCCAGATCATTCATCCAGAACAGCTGCGGCCCCAACATTGAACCCTGCGGGACACCGCTTGTCACCGGCTGCCATTCCAAAAAAGAATCTTTTATCCCAACTCTCTGCCTTCTGTCAGACAGCCAATTCTCAATCCATACCAGTAGCTCATCTCGAACACCATGGGCCCTCACCTTGCTTAGCAGCCTCCCATGTGGCACCTTATCAAAGGCCTTTTGGAAGTCTAGATAGACCACAATCACTAGGTTTCCCTGGTCTAACCTACTTGTCACCTCTTCAAAGAGTTTTATCAGATATAAAGTATTGGAAATGAGAAAAGTAGTTGACAGTCAATCAAGGACCTTAAGATATAAGAGCAGAATTAGGCCATTTGACCCATCAAATTTGCTCCCCCATTCGGTCAGGGCTGATATGTTTCTCAACCCCATACTCCTGCATTCTCCCTTTACTCACTACTCTGTCTTCAAAACATTGACTTGGCTTTCACAGCCCTCTACAGATTCACTGCCTCTTGACTGAAGAAATTCCTTCCTATTTCAGTTCTAAAGGGTAGTTCCTTCACCTTGAGGCTGTGCCCTTGGGTCCTAGTCTCTCCCACTAGTGGAAACATCTTCTCTTTGTCCACACTGTCCAGGCCTCTCAGTATTCTGTAAGTTTCAATGAGACCCCCGCTCAGTGTTCTAAACTCAATTGAGTATAAACCCAGAGTCTTCGACTGCTCCTCGTATGACAAGTGCTTCAACCTGAATAACATTCTCTTAAACCTCCACTGGACCCCCTTCAAGGCCAACACATCCTTCTTTAGATACAGGGGCCCAAACTGCTCATAATCCAAATGCGTTCTAACCAGAACCTTACATAACCTCAGCAGTGCATCTGTTATATTCTAGTCCTCTCTAAGTGGATGTTAACATTGCATTTGCTGTCCTAACTGCCAATTGAATCTGTATGTTGACTTTAAGAGAATCTGAACTAGGATTCCCCAGTCCATTTAAGCATTAGATTTCTGAAGCCCTTCCCCATTTGCAAAATAGTCTATGCCTCTGTTCTTCTTACCGAAGTGCATAACCTCACATTTTCCTACAGTGTATTCTCCCTGCTACTTCTGCACCCACTCTACTAGTCTGTCCAAGTCCTTCTGCAGCTTTCCTGCTTCCTCAGCTTTCCCTCCACCTATTATGCCATTCTGCTTTCCCGTTGGCACACAGAAGCAGTAGGTCACAGGGATGATCTTGTTGGAAGACTAATAGAAACAGAAAAGAGCAGCAAGAGTAGGTCATTCAACCCACCAAGGCTGATTCTCTCAATGCCTTAATGTTGCTTGCTGTCATGCTCCTTGGTGTCTTTTGTGTCTATAAACCTTCTCTTTCTTTCTTAAATATATTCAGTGATTTGGCCTCCACCCTGGCTGGTGGAGTGATGGAAAATAGCTGGAGCCTGTGTCACACGAAGAAAGATCCAAGAATTTGTTTAATTGCAGTTGCCAACCTGAGAAGTTTCAACAATATTCCACAAACTTAACACCATCCAGGACAAAGGAAGTACCTGACTAGACTCCCATCGATCATTCCCTTTGTCACCATTGTTATATTGTACAGCAGGTGCACCAACTACATTGTGCATAATGTTCCTCAATGGTTCTCAGTCTGAGTTCTGTCGATAACTGGTGATCTGTGTACACTTTCCAGGGGGTTCAGCAAGCGGACCAGCATTGCAAGTGGGCGACATGGATAACCAGCCAGTGATAAGTGAGTGAGTGGCAGCTGGTAGCATGTACCGCTCATCTCTGTGCTTCAGTTTCCTTTGCCCTCCCTATCATCCTCCTGTTCCATCCCAACCCTCTTCTATCCTCTATTCTCCCTCTATGTCCCTGGCTGCCACCCTAAGCAGTTTCTCATCTTCCCCTGCCATCTTCTCCATACAACACTCCTCCACACCCTCCACTATCACATGCCCCCTAGTGCTCTTGCTCTCTCTGTGCTTGTTTCTTCCTGCACTCCAGATCTCCGCTGTGCATTCTCACTGCTATTGCTTTCCCTATGCTTTTTCTGGGGCCTTCAGTCTCTGGTTTCTATACTACCATCAATGATAGATAGGGGAGGAAAGTTGCTTGCTTACTGCTTTCAGCAATGTTATGTGAACCTGTTGATCAATCGGAGATATTGAATAAGGAGATTTACAAACTGTTTCTTGATGTTTTAACATGGAAAATGATTCAATGTTTTTAAAGATTTTGAAACTTCTGTAAGATACTTGGCCCATTTTGGATCAGGCGGTGACTGCAGATGCTGGAGATCAGAGTCTAGATCAGAGTGGTGCTGGAAAAGCACAGCAGGTCAGGCAGCATCCGAGGACCAGGAAAGTTGACGTTTCGGGCAAAAGCCCTTCCTCAGGGCATTCCTGTTGAAGGGCTTTTGCCCAAATACATCGATTTTCCTGCTCGTCGGATGCTGCCTGACCTCCTGTGCTTTTCCAGCACCACTCTGATCTAGACCCCCATTTTGGATCAGTTGAACTACGTGAGAAACAATTAATCCCTGTGCACATTAGGTGACCACGACCTGATGACAGTCACTCACTCAGTGACTGACTGCAGGCAAATGACAGTAAAACTATAAAAGAAAACTGGTCAGTATGAAAGGCTCGGGTTGTACAGACCCTTTTCCAATACTGTTGATTTTGTCATCTTCCAAAATCATTGTGAGAAAGATCTTCCTCTGCATTTGTGACACAGTGGAAGTGATTTCAAAAGCTGACAGCTTTGAATATTTTCTAATCCACAGTACATTCTACATAAACTGATTTAATTTTAATATTGTTATGAACTTAATGAAATTCTCTTCAAATTAAACCGCCACTTAGTTTAATGATTGTTATGAATTTAATGAAATTCTCCATACAGTAATATCAGTCATTCGAGTGGTAGAAAAGACCGTAGACTGTCTGCTAATTGAATAGGTTGGGCCATATTGTATATTTAAAAAAGAAGTTAACATGGCTTTGTAAGCAAACAGTCATGCTTCCCAGTTGTATTGAATTTCATGGAGGATCAACAGAAAGAGTAGAGAAAGAAAATGCATTGGAAGATACATTCAAGGCATTGAGAAAGTGTTTATCCTGATGTGATGGGTTCAGGGGTCAGATAGGAAAGAAGGTTGAAAGATGGTGACAAAGTGGAAAACTGGGTGTTGAAGGAAGTATTCTTTCAGATTGCTAAAAAGTAGAAAGTGTCCTGAGGATCCATACTGGGATTACTCAGTTTAACTGGGTTTAACTGGCCACAGTGACACCATTTCAACTGCATTCATTTCAGTAGAAAGCCAAATATATGTTCTCATAATGTATGTAAATGTTATTCAGTTGTATTTACTGAACAAACATCTACAACCGTTTAGTGAATAATAGATTAATAAGCAAACAATTGATTTTTAAAAAATCTTTATGGGTTCCTGTTCTGGTGAAATATTTATTTAAAATACCCATGAATATTTGATTATGAATATACATGTCCAACAAGTTTGCTGTGCAGAGCTGAATACATTGCAACTAAAAACTGAAGGAAGTGTGGATGCTGGAAATCAGAAACAAAAGCAGAAATTGCTGGAAAAGCTCAGCAGTTATGGCAGCGCCTGCGGATAGAAAGCCGAATTAATGTTCTGGTTCCATTGGTAGTCTGAAGAAGACTCACTGGACCCGAAACATTAGCTTTGATTTCTCTCCACAGATGCTGCCAGACCCGCTGAGCTCTTCCAGCAATTTCTGTTGTTGTTGCTGAATGCATTGCAGTATTTGAGATTTATCAAATCTGTCATTTAGTTGTACTTCATTAGGTAAAAGGTTAATTAAGGAAGTAGATGATAACATTTTTTTCCCATGTTTCTCAAGCCCTAGTCTCCAGGTCCTAGACTCTCCCATGAAGGGAAGCATCCTCTCAGCATTTCCCTGTCAAGCCCCTTAAGAATCCTATATGTTTCAATGTGATCACCTCTCATTCTTCTAAACTCCAGTGAATAGAGTGAAAAATTATACTCACTAGGAATGGTACTGTCGTCTTTATACCAAATATGATTTATGGATTGCCACAGATGCTGGAGTCAACAGTTTAAATCAGAGGAATTTGAATATTGGAGTAAACATTGAGTCAAATGCCAATTGATACCAATGCTTCAGCCAACATCAAATGGTGTTGCAGATGTATTTGCTTAGTGATCAGCTAGATGGTAATTTCCATACTTCTCTTATGATAAGGACATGGTGGACAGTCAAAATGAACTTCCTACCATACAAGAAAGTGTGGAACTTAACCCCATATTTGATCAGGAACGCCTGTTTCTCAACTTTGAGCAATTTCAGTCTGACTTTGTTCATGTGAAACAAATGCTACAGAACTTTCCCCACCATCTTCCATATCTAGATCTAATCTCTATAGTCAGACATTGCATGCTAAACCCAATTTATTCTTAGGAGTATAGCAAATCAAAATTGCATCTCTAGTCATATGTTCCAATACTCCACAAACCATTCCTAATCTATGTCAAAAAGTGTGGCGCTGGAAAAACACAGCCGGGCAGGCAGCATCCGAGAAGTAGGAGAGCTGATGTTACGAGCATGAGCTAAGCTTATGCTTGAAACGTCAACTCTCCTGCTTCTCAGATGCTGCCTGTCCGGCTGTGCCTTTCCAGTGCCACACTTTTTGACTCTGGTCTGCAGTCCTCACTTTCTCCCATTCCTAACCTATTCCAGTTTTGAGAAGTGGAACAAATGCATTAAGTGGCTCAAGCTGGTAAATTGATAACTTTACTCTAAACCTAGTTATGATAATGGAAGTACTTCTGCTAATGGACAAACAAAAGATGATGTTTGAAAGTTGGGTGAGTGGGAAGGGGAGGGTAGATGTTTGGAACACGGCCATGGGAACTTTCTTTCTTCTGACCTGACCATTTTGGTGGTGGTTGTTGAAATGTATTCAATTTTGCAGCTTGATTATCATGGATATTAGTTGGAAAAATTATATTGGATGAAAAGTCTTGTCCTCTCTAAGGCCAAACAGTCCACCATAACAATTTGGTCCAACAAACAGTTCAACTAAAACTAATAAAATTCAGCTCCAAGAAGTGGTATCTATTCCTGGAGAACTCCCATTCAAAACCTACCTGGCCTAGACTGAGCTGAGGGGATTTTGCACTGTCCATTCACTCAAACAGATGGTACAACAGTACAATTGTGAAAGAATTAGTATCCTTTTTGAGAAGGAATGAAATACAACATGAGTAATATCAACCTCTGGCACTCCATCAATGGTTACTTACCCAATGGGTAATGCTATTTGTAATTATGTGACTCAACGGTGTAATGATTTTAATGGAAGCAGATTGATTTTTACTGGAAAGAGCTGGCACTCGCTCCATAATAATATTGAGAACAAAAAGCAGTGGGGGCTGTTTTAGACGATTTTGCCAAACGAGACATTGTGAGGAACGTCTGAAGGAGGATTTTCTGTTAACTTGAAAGTTCAATCCTGTTTACAATATGATAATCCTAAATTTCATGTTGCTATACTAGTCTGTGGGTTTGGGTATTTGCACATGCACTGTTCTGGAGACTGTTTTCTACTTGTCTGTAAGTAAGGCTCTTCAATTCTAACATTCTTTTATTTACATCTGTTCATACCTAGTTCTCAAATGGAGTTCTTTAGTGTAGTGTTCTGGACTGGGGTCTTTTCTCTCACTGATTATGTGAGTCTGACATCAATTACATCATGTTTTACAGAAACCTCATTTATACCACATCGCCCCCTATGTTCCTCTTTACAAGGTCTATATCATTCCAATAGTTTACTTGTAATCATTTAACATCATTACTAGTATTGCCATTGTGATGGTCATTATTGCCATCTTCTCTCCCCAACCCTGCTCCCCTAAAGTTCAAATTCCTCAGGGAAATTTGATTTGGAATTCTGACTGGACATCCCAAACTGGTTTGTTTGAATTCAACTCTTGGGTATTGGTGTTAATTCACGTCTGGAGGTTTTATTCCACGCTGTAGACTGCCTGATGTAGTATAAACATGGCTGTTCCATGTTCTGGAGCAGTCATTCTCTGCCTCACTTCTTGGCTAAAGTACCTCCAGCTCCTTCACCTTGCCTCACAAACAGGAGAAGTTCATGGTCAACTGGCTTTATATCCAAAACTAGTATGGGGGCAGTTACATGAAATGTAACTTCAGAATGATCACTTCACTTCAAAGAAATATCAGGCATAAAAAAATAACCAAAGCCTTATTGATCTCAATCAATACTAACTCTCTGGGTGCCCTGAATTAGTTTTAACTTCAAATCTTTTAATTCTTAATTTAACTCATATCCATGTACCTGACAATCAAAGCTCTGAGGGGGTTCCCATCCTAATCACCATCAATGTATATATAGTGGTCATGTATCCAGGTTAATGTTCCTTAATGTCACTATGCTCCCATGTGAGAAGGAGGTGTATAATCAGTTTGAGAGTGCACAGACAGATTGGAGTGGTATAAAAGGAGGGGTGGAAGAGATGCCTGGACTAAGGACTTTGAGGAGGAAAGTCACTGAGCTGGCAGGCAAGTAAGGGGACTATGTATATGTCCAGCAATTTATTGAGAGAGCCACCAAGCAGCCAATATGATCATATATCGTGACACTGACAGATCTTTGTGTGTCTCTGCAACCTACAGACCATAGAATTAAGGCAGCAGCCAGAAAGGGAAAATACCCATTTCCCCAGGCCCAGTTCTCCAAAAGGATACCTCCTGAGACATAACAGACCCTTGGAGTATAAGCTGTCAAGGCATTCCACCCACCTCCATGGGCAGTCCATCGACAGTAAGCTCAAGGGCACATCCTGGTGTACACAGCATTGATATGGGCCCACAGATGTAAGAGGAGGAAAAGGCTAAGGTCTCTGATCTTTGGAGGAGAATAGGCCCCTGCTGACTCATATATAGATGATGAGCATCTGGACCCAGCCCTTTATGAGTTGGAGATACAGACGCTGGTAGTGGAACATTTGGCAGAGGTGCCAGAGACCTTGTGTAGACTGGGGTGAAGGATAGAGGGGTCAGCCAACTTTGTCTCTGACTTTGTGGCTGTCTCTGTGGCCTTACAGGCCCATTCACCTCAAGCATTAGAAAAGGTGCAGAGGAGATTTACCAGGATGTTGCCTCAAGTGAAGGTCTTATGAGGAAAGGCTGAGGGCTTTGGGTCTGTTCTCATTGGATAGAAGGAGCCTAAGAGGGGATTTAATAGAGACATACAAGATGATCAGAGGATTAAATAGGTGGACAATAAAATTTTCCTAGGCTGTTGACGTCAGCTTGTACAAGGGGGCATAACTACAAAATGAGGGGTGATAGATTTAAGACAGATATCAGAGGCAGGTTCTTTACTCAGAGAGTGGTAAGGGCTTGGAATGCCCTGCCTGCCACATCAGGGGCATTTAAACAGTCCTTGGATAAGCATGTGGATGATGATGGGATAGTGTAGGGGGAAGGGCTTAGGTTAGTTCACAGGTCGGCGTGGCATTGAGGGCCGAAGGATCTGTTCTACGATGTATTGTTCTCTGTTCTATTCATTCATCACCACAATGAGGTCCGAGGGACCTTTACCCCAAACCCAACTGGGGTAACAAACAGCCGATAGATAGGCACCCAGAATTGGGTGCTGAGGATATCCTGGAGGTGCCCTGCAGTTTCACGTCACCACCACCAGGGACCCATGTACCTCCACATGCAGATACCAAGGAGTGAGGGTGCTGAAGATTGAGGATGCCTGTCAATGTTATCTGTGACGAGGTGGCAAAGCAGAGAGGCTTCCACCTGCTTAGCTGAGATGCAGCTACTTAAAATAGTAGGAAGAGAAAGATTAAAGAATATTGAGGTCACTATGGGTGAATCGGTGCTAACCTTTTGAGTTGCACCCTGATTCCCATGGTCTTGTGTAATCTGGTTATATTTCCAACAATTTTGCACCCTCTTTTTAAATGTCTTGCGGGATGAAAATCACCTTAGCTGCTCAAGATGTGGCATTGTGAAGGGCTCTGATATTCTCATGCACATATCTCATGTGGAGGGAAGAAGCCATCTGGGAAGTGGGAAGATAAGCTTTGTGGTTGTGGTGTGTGTCAGTTAGCATATTGTGGCCCCTCTCCATTCTCTGTGACAAGTAACTATTCAATGCACACAAAGGTCTTCGTGCTACAAGCATGATCCCCATGTAAGACAACAGAAATCCATTCTGATTCCCTGACGTCAAACTGAACGGAGTTTATTGGTGCAAAGAAAATGTGAATACATGTGTGATGTATGATAAGCAAAGCAACATAAACTTGCTTTGTTGAAAAAAACAAGCTTTCTCTTTGAGTGTTGGCAAGCTTGTGTATGACTACTAGCTGTTACATTTGTGTTCCCACAATTGTTCACGTAATATCCTTCATTCTCATATCTGACACCACCAGGTTATAATCCAACAGGTTTAATTGGAAGTACTAGCTTTCAGAGCTCTCTTCCTTTATCAGGTGGTTGAAGGAGCAGCGCTCCGAAAGCTAGTGCTTCCAATTAAACCTATTGGACTATAACCTGGTGTTGTGTGATTTTTAAGTATGTACACCTCAGTCCAACACTAGCATTTCCAAATCATTCTCAGATCTATCAGGGTCCTTCAGCATCTTGTTGGATTTCCTTCTTCCTTGGCTGAGAGGACACGCGGTTGGTCCATCTCCCACTCTTCAATGTTCTCACTCTGTCATTGAGTGAGATTGTGCAGGACTCGATAATTGATTACTGTTCCGGAAACCTTTTTCTGGTCAGACCTGAGGTGTTCCTCGTGAGTGGTCCAGGTCATAGAAGCACATCTTCAGAAGGTCAGTTGTCTGTTCAATGATGACCCTAGTGGATGGTTGGGCAGCGTTGCAAAGTTTTCCACCATCAGTCTGAGCGTTGTGCTCACAGTCATTAGCTGTGCCTTTTGGATTACCCTTGGTTGCCCAATGAGCTAGTCCTGAATGTACACAGTCTAGTTTACTGGTCATAAAACCCAGATTGTGTATGTAATCTGAGATGTGGGCGGCACGGTGGCACAGTGGTTAGCACTGCTGCCTCACAGCACCTGAGACCCGGGTTCAATTCCCGACTCAGGTGACTGACTGTGTGGAGTTTGCACGTTCTCCCCGTGTCTGCGTGGGTTTCCTCCGGGTGCTCCGGTTTCCTCCCACAGTCCAAAGATGTGCAGGTCAGGTGAATTGGCCATGCTAAATTGCCCGTAGTGTTAGGTAAGGGGTAAATGTAGGGGTATGGGTGGGTTTCGCTTCGGCGGGTCGGTGTGGACTTGTTGGGCCGAAGGGCCTGTTTCCACACTGTAAGTCTAATCTAATGTCATATCAGTGTATGTGGTTGTTAAGAGGCTTCTCAGTAAGAACCCCATTCTTTGTAGTATATGTTATGTGGGCATGTAGAAAACCACATCACATCAGTTCTCAATTAAGCACACTGCAATGGAGTGTCTGAGACCTGTCTTTTCACATGCTCAATATAGACTATGTTCCTTCTCACTGATGTCAGAGTCCTCTCCTCAGTTACATTTTCATGAATTGCATGAATCTTTACAAATCAATTATGCCACACTTGTTCTAATGGCACTGAATTATGCTTGAAATATTGTTTCCCCTTTTCTCCAAGAAAAAGAAACCATACTTTGTAAGATAAATCAGTTTCTCCCCTCCATTATTTTTGTCTGAGGTCCTCTGACAACCATTCAATTGTATTGGAGTAGGCAGATAAATACCATCTTCCCCAGGGTTGGTAGTGACACATGTAACCAGCCAGGGATCAGAATGTGTTGGAGTGACTGTTTTTGTGTCTCATTTGCACTGCCTACACTGATAAGATGGATAGACTGCCCTTTCACTTGGTATCATTCTGCATAACTGGATAAATAATCCCAAGAAACTGTTGAACTGATACATTTTAATAAAATGAAACCTTGATATTGATGTTGAGCTGCTTTCTTGAACTGCGACATTCTGTGTGCTGTGGGTAGACATAAAATAGTATTAGGAAGGTGGTCCATGGTTTTGATCCAGTGACACTGAAGGAACAGAGTCAAAATCTTGGCACTCACTGACTAATGGTATTTTGATTTGCCTAAACACACAGTCTGCAGCAGTTCAAGAAGGCAGCTCATTACTACCGAATCAAAAGACAATTAGCGATGAGTAAGAACTGGTGGCAGTGCCTGCATCCCATGAATGATTAAAAAGAAATGTTCCATTGGAAAGGTTTTTTAGTGATACCTTTCTGGTTAAGGTTTTAACTTTTTGCTCATTTTGAGGTAAATTCTTTTCTCCTGGACTTTGAGTTAGGCTGTGCTGGAGCAGACATACAATCCCGATGGGATCAAACTTAATTGCAATGCTGCCTGGTGAAGAAACAATGAGAGCTATGTATGAGAGAGACCATTTAACATAAATTACACTTCAACAAATTTCTGTGTTGCAACTCCTGACTGCTGGTTTTATTTTTTTTGAGCTTATTTTGAAAGTTCTCATTTGACAAATAAGATTTAGTGTAAACTACAGCATGTGTTTGTAAGTGACTGTCTGAATCATACTTGATATATGTCAAGAATTGTTATGGATTTTGATGGATATATGGATAATTTTCTAAATCAATCTGACCTCAATTTTACAAGTGTTTTTGTTAAATCAAAGGTGAACTTACTTCACAGAATCAGAAAATATAAATCCCTCTTTTCAGTGAACATCTCTGGGACACCCGCACCAATCAGCCCCACCGCCCCGTGGCTGAACACTAACTCCCCCTCCCTCTCTGCCAAAGACATGAAGCCAAACCTCCACCACCAAACCCTTCACACCCGAGGAGGAAGAACGCCTCATCTTCCCCCTTGGGACCTCCAACCACACAGGATCAATGTGGATTTCACCAGTTTCCTCATTTCCTCACCCCTTACCCCCCAACCAGCCAACTTATCCCAGATCCAACCTTCCAACTTGGCACCATCCTCTTAACCTGTCCTACCTATCCATCTTCCTTCCCACCTATAATCTCCACCCTTCTCTCTGACCTATCACCTTCACCCCCAACTTCATCTACTTCTCGCATTCCCGGCTACCTTCCCCCCAGCCCTACCCTCCTCCCATTTATCTCTCAGCCCCCTTAGGCCACCCCCTCATTCCTGATGAAGAGGTTATGCTTGAAATGTCAATTCTCCTGCTCCTTGAATGCTGCCTGACTAGCTGTGCTTTTCCAGCCACACACTCTTTGATTAAAGTTATTTTGATGTTACTTCTAACCCACAAATTGAGTACAGAGGTCACTGAGAGGATGTGAATTATGAAAAGAAGTAAGCCATTCAACCCCTCAAGTCTGCACCGTTGTTTGATAAGATCTGAAAGGCACTTTCAGACACCTCTCGGGCTGCCCATGGTCTGCACAGCGTAGAGATTGTCTTTGCGATGATAGTCATGGATAAAGGAACTTACCAAAGCTCTTTATAGTGGAAAACAATTCATCACCAATATTGCTGTTTACAATTTTATGAAGGGAATTTCCACAGCAAACAAACCAGCTACTCAAAAGGGAAAACAGCATTAATAATTTTTTTTCTCGTCAGTCAACAAATCCTGAAAGTATGCACCTGAAATGTGACGAGACAGACAAAGCGCAGATTACTCAGTCAAGCAACAGTGAACTAGTGCATTGGAGGATGAAGGAATGCAATCTTATTAGGGAAGGGCTGGAATCACCATTGCAAGGATTTAAGACATTTAGAAGCATCATGGCCTGGTGCTCTATAAAGAGGGTGGCTGGCGAAGGACAGCTAGAATCAATCAGCTACCAGCAGCCTGCCTGGCTGGTTAATACCAAGCACAGGGAATCAAATCCCAGCTGACCACTGTACAACTGCAGCCAGCCAGCACACTTGTTCTTTCCACAAGGAAATCACCTGCGGGGAGGTGTATCCCCTGTTGTAGCTCTGTGAAGGGAGTAACCTGACATCTGTAAAAGGCTGTAGAGTTGAAGGAATCAGAATGCACCCTTCCAGTAACATCTGAAGGTAATATATAAAAAGTGACTTCCATGTTTCTTTTTGCCTGGAAGCCTGTGAGGATGGCAATCTTGACTTCCTGACCTGGTGCACAATGAGTGTAGTTCCTTTTTATTGGAACCCAGTAATTGGGAGCATGTAGGGTGGCAGTTTTACTTTGTGGGAGTGATGTGAGTGATTTTGTTATTTTGTTGTGACATGAGCCTCAAGCAGTAACTCAGACTGTGCTGTCATCTTGTCAGGAGGGTTGCAAGGATGTTGCTTTAGTAAGAGTGCCTTGTTCTCTTAAGTGATGAAAAATGTAAGACAGTTAAAGTTAAAGGTATGTGTCCATGTGGACTGCCATGTGAGTCACTGCTTTTAGAAGAATTAGAATTCAGCAAACTTATTTTGGAATCTTGTGGTTGAATAGCTGTTCTGTACTTCCCAGACTAATTCCATATTGGAAGACCCCAGTCTTTGTAATACTGTGGCAGTAATATATTTACTCCACTGGATAATATTTTATTTGTTCTCCATTGCATTGTATTTCTTTCCATTAATCGAGCTCCATGCCTTTGGGTGTCCCTGTGAAATGAATCCCCTCCAAGGAACTAAGATCCTGTTTTCAGATTGTTAGTGCTATGCAGTTAGAAATCAGCAGATGTCAATGACACATTACCATGGTGATGAGTCAACTACTGGGGTCTTCAGTTTCTCAGTTTGAAATATTTGACCTCAGTTCCTGACCAGCTACGGCATTGTCCTTCACATCATGACCACGTGAAACCAAGTGGGAACACCAAAGCCTTAGTTTGCTTATGTCACTTCCATTTCTAGTGTTGGTCGCCAACTGGTAAACTATTAGTTACACTTTAACTCAGTTGCAGTTACAAAAGTTATTATGACTTTACAAAGCATTAATGATATACAAGCACCATCATGATACCGAGTTTTGAGAAGATTTGTAGCTCAGGTTGAGGTTCTGGATGTAGATTTCTCTCCATCTGTGTAACATCCAGAGATTTCTAAAAGATTGTTATCTTATAAAAATGATGTCTTCCTTCTTATTTGTCCTCTTTTCTAATGGATGGAGCTTGAAATTTCCCTGTTGATTAACCAATGTTTCCTGGTTCCTGGAGTGATTGACATCAGTAGAGATTGGTGATAGGCAACAAAATAAAAGCGAAACACTGCAAGTATTTTGAATCTGAACTAAAAACAGAAAGCGCTGGAGAAACTCAGCAGGTCTGGAGGCATCAATGGAAAGAGAATGAGTCAATATTTTGAGTCTGATATGATCCTTATTTTAGAATGAGTTGAATAATGCTCTGTCCAGAGCAAGTTTAATTACTTGGATCTCAAACCTTGTGAGATCCAATCAAACAAGCAAAGATACTCTCTCAACATTCACGCTGGGATGAGGTGGTATTTATGTTAGTGCTCAGTGCAGTGAAACATATATTGAAAGAGTCTGGTCTGAGTTGCTAGCAACATTTGTCACCCACAGAGAAAAGCAACAGATTAACTTCAAAACATCCCAGATTACCAAACGAATGACTTTTCTGAATTAATTTGCTAACTTTACAAGATTCATGAACTGGCTGATGTTATCCAGTTATTAGAATACTCCAGCTGGTCCTATGCTATTTGGAATGGGATGGATGTGAACTGTTTATAGCATACACATGTATCAACTATTTTTTCGCCTTGTTCTTGGGATGCCTTGAGGTTAGTGAGCAGTCATTTCATTTCAGTTCTGGAATTTAGTTCTTTGATCCAAACTTAAACCAAGGTTATAATGAAGTGTGCAGCTGAGCATGTGAACAAACCCAATCTGGCAGCTATGTTATGTCTTATTCACTGAACGAGTTTGAGACTCATCCTGGTGACAAGACACACTTTTGCGCCAATGGGTAAGGAAAAATGTTCATTTGAGCTTCTGTGCAAGAGAGCAGATTTCTGGGCTCAGTTATGCCTCTTTGTATAGTATGTGAAGCACTCCTTGTTCCAGTCTTACTTGGGTCTCTCTCCACAACACTTTTCCCCAGGGTAGGGAAGTTCAAAGCTAGATGGCATAGGTTTAAGTTGAGTGGGGAAAGATGTAAAAGGGACCTAAGGGCAACATCTTTAAACACGTTGGTGAGTGTATGGAATGAGCTGCCAGAAGAAGGGTTGGATGCTTATACAATATTTAAAACTATCTGGATGGCTACATAAATAGGAATGGTCTAGAGGGATATGGGCCAAAATCTTACGAATTGGACTAGATTAATTTAAGATATCTGGTTGAGATGGACAAGATGGACCAAAGCATTTGTTTCCATTGCTATACAACTCTATGACTTTGTCTGGTAAGTTGATGACATCATTAGTGCTGCTTCCCCCCCTCATCCGAAATTCAAAATGTTTATCAATTTTGCTTCCAATTTCTGCCCCGCTCTCATCTTCACCTGGAACATCTCTGACTCCAACCTTTCCTTCTTAGACATCTGTTTCTAATTCTGGGGTTAGCTTGGCCACTGATATCCATGACAAACCCAGTGGCTCCCACAGTTATCGTGTCTATACATCCTCACAGCTGAAAATGTGTTGCTGGAAAAGCGCAGCAGGTCAGGCAGCATTCAAGGAGCAGGAGAATCGACGTATGGGGCATGAGCTCTTCTTCAGGAATGAGGAAAGTGTGCCAAGCAGGCTAAGATAAAAGGTAGGGAGGAGGGACTTGGGGGAGGGGCGTTGGAAATGCGATAGGTGGAAGGAGGTCAAGGTGAGGGTGATAGGCCGGAGTGGGGGTGGGGGCGGAGAGGTCGGGAAGAAGATTGCAGGTCAAGAGGGCGGTGCTGAGTCTGACGGTTGGGACTGAGATAAGGTGGGGGGAGGGGAAATGAGGAAGCTGGAGAAATCTGCATTCATCCCTTGTGGTTGGAGGGTTCCTAGGCGGAACATCTCTGGGACACCCGGACCAACCAACCCAACCACCCCATGGCTCAACACTTCAACTCCCCCTCCCACTCCACCAAGGACATGCAGGTCCTTGGACTCCTCTATCGCCAGACCATAGCAACATGACGGCTGGAGGAAGAGCACCTCATCTTCTGCCTAGGAACCCTCCAACCACAAGGTATGAACTCAGATTTCTCCAGTTTCCTCATTTCCCCTCCCCCCATCTTGTCTCGAACTCAGCACCGCCTTCCTAACCTGCAATCTTCTTCCTGACCTCCCTGCCCCCACCCCCACCCCCACTCCGACCTATCATCCTCACCTTAACCTCCTTCCACCTATCGCATTTCCAACGCCCCTCGCCCAAGTCCCTCCTCCCTACCTTTTATCTTAGCCTACTTGGCACACTTTCCTCATTCCTGAAGAAGGGCTCATGCCTGAAATGTCGATTCTCCTGCTCCTTGGATGCTGCCTGACCTGCAGCGCTTTTCCAGCAACATATTTTCAGCTCTGACCTCCAGCATCTGCTGTCCTCCCTTTCTCCTATACATCCTCACACCCTGCTTTCTGTAAAGACTCTGTTCCATTCTCCCAGTTTCTCTGTCTCCTTCGCATCTGATCCAATGATACCAAATTTGACAACGAGGCCTCTGAAATGTCCACCCTCAACCAAGAATTCCCCACCATCATGGTTAACAGGCCTCTCAGCTACGTCTGACCCATCTGCTGTACTTTGGCTCGCACCCTCTCCCTTGCTCCCTACAACTTGAATAGAGTCCCCGTTGTACTCACCCACCATTCCACCAGCATCCATATCCATAGGATCATTAGCCACCATTTCCACCATCTCTAACCGGATACCACCATCAGATACATATTCCCCTCCTGTCCCTTGTTAGCCTTGCATAAGGTCTGTTCCCTCCAGGACACCTTGGTCTACTCCTCCTCCACTCTCGACAAGTCTCCACAGCTCCAGGACACCTTCCCCTGCAATCCCAGCCTGCCTCTTTACTTTCTCTCTCCTCAGTATCCAAAGTCCCAGACACACCTTCCAGCTGAAGCAGAGCTTTACCTGCACTTTACTCAATCTAGTTTACATCTGGTGCTCACAACGTGGTTGCCTCTATACTGGAGGGATGAAACACAGATGAGGTGACTACTTTGCAGAACACCTATGCTCTGTAAAAATGACCCCAGTTTCAAGCTGCCTGCCACTTCAGTGTACCAACCTATTCCAAGGCCAACATCTATGTCCCAGGCTTCCTGCAGTATTCCAGCACAGCTCAGCACAAGCTGGAAGAACAGCGCTTCATCTTATGTGTCAGACCTTACAGCCTTCAGGACTCAACATTTGAGTTTTACAAGTTCCGAATGTGAATATCCTCCTCTGTGTCAGTTACCCTTCTGCACACACTATTTTCCTATCATTTACACTTTTTGATAGCACCCTACCCAGTCTCTCTCTCTCTCTCTCTCTCTCTCTCAACATACGACTACCCTTTCCTGGCTATTTTCCTTTCTGACGAAGGGTCTCCAGACTCTGAGCGTTAACTCTGTTTTTCTATCTTGAGATTCTGCCAGGCCTATTGTGTTTCTCTAGCATGCTCTGTTCTTTGTTTCTCCCCACTCTGAGAGCCTTGATCAACTCTGCAAATCATGGGGCTCACCATTACAGTGTTCAAGTCCTCATAGTTTCAGAATTTGAAGATTCCTCAACCATTCTGTTTTTAGAACATTGTGCTACTTTTTGCAAACATGCACAACTTTAATATTAACACACCGAACGCGATATTACATTTCCCAATGGCTTCTCCTGCAGATCCTAATGGTCATTTTGGACCCAGAACCATCAATCCATTCCCAACACCCATTCAAAATAACTTCAAAAACCCATTGAGTGTCTTTTCTCTTTAAAACAAAAAGTGATATAAATACCCTTCAAATATTTTTAATTATCTAGCTAATGTACTTTCCTCCTCCCTGTAGTCTCTCCACATGGTATTCAACATGGAGCAGTACTGATTTTCAACCTGGGATAATCTCTGCATGTGTTTGACCTGAAGCCAGATTTCATGGGGAGCTGGACTGAATTGATTGGAGGAGTCCCAGATCACTTCCATCTGACTGTACAGAGTTATGTCTCATCCCTCTAGTCTATCTGCCTTATAGTACAATGAAGGAGTCTGAGTCAGTGGCCTATATAGAATTCTGTGTATAATTGTGCCAGGTTGTTTCTTGACTAATTTGTGGGAGAGCTCTTATAACTTTGACACCAAGTGTTACTGAGGAAGGTAGTGCAGTTCCTTGGAATACGATTTGTGGGTAGGTGAAATGAGGGCTGCAGAAGGGGATGTGAACTTGTACCCTCAGTTTTCTCAAGTCAAGCTCCTGGTGACAGAATGTACTTGAAATACAGAAGGCAGAAGAAGTGGACAAAGAGGTGCCAAAAGCCTTTGTCAGAATAGGTGAATTGGCAAAGGTTTGGCCAAAGAGCATGTGGGTATTGCTTTTATACTGATACCTATCTAGGTCAGATTCCAGGCAGCAGTGAGCATGAGCTGATTAGCTGTGTTTACACATTCATATCAGATCCAGTGATAGAATTGTGGATACAATGCCTTTTTTTTGCCAATCTGCAATTCTGATGCTGGAAGAGGCAATCCAGGCAACAGGTAGATGTGACGAGAAACTACATTTTCTACAAATCTGGCTGAACAGAATATTTGGTTTTAAGACCATAAGACATAGGAGTGGAAGTAGGGCCATTCAGCCCATCGAGTCCACTCTGCCATTCAATCATGGCTGATGGGCATTTCAACACCACTTACCTGCAATTGTTAAACATAAAAAGGTTGGTATCTGGTTAGGAAATGATTTACAGAGGACAGAGTAAAGAGATCTTGTATTTTAATATTATGTAATATCAAAAGCATTTTTTTATCTATCTGCAATTGAATGAGTTTAAAAAAAGTTGCTTTGGTTTTAAGCCTCTGTATTCTGAAGTACTTCCACACTGTACAGTATTGGGTGTGTTTTTACTCTTAGACCCTGCCCACACAAGATGATGACTCCAATGTGTTCCAGTCGATTGACAAAGTAAATTACAAAGTTATTTTTCTTTGTTGCAACAAAGGTGATGTCACATTTTAGCCCTTCTACGAACCAGAATCGTTTCAGATGTATGTTTAGCGAACTGAACTGCAATATAATTTCAAAGCCAATACTGGTTATATTTCAATGACAATATTAGACAATGACAATAGATGGGGCTGTTGCACAGTCATTTTCCATAAAATAATCCCAATGTTATACAGTGCAAAGATGCTGATTTTATGACATACAGCATTACATTATCTGTTTATCTGAAGTAATAATCAGATTCAATATTTCAGAAATAGCACAGCCATTAGTTGATGTAAAATAAGCAACAGTCATAGTCATAGAGATGTAGAGTCATACAGCATGGAAATGGACCGTTCGATCCAGCTGATCCGTGTGGATTATAATCCCAAATTAAACTAGTCCCATCTGTCGGCTCCTGGCCGACATCCCTCCAAATCTTTCCTCTTTGTGTCCTTATCCAAATGTTTTTTAAACTATACCCATACCCACTTTTTCTCTGAAAGTTCATTCCACACACAACCCACCCTCTGACTAAAGAATTTGTCTCATGTCTTTTTAAATCTCACTTCTTTCATCTTAATGTGCCCAATTGTCTTGAAATCCCCCATCCTAGGGAAAAGACAACTGCCATTAACTCTATCTATACGCCTTATTATTTTATAAACCTCTATATAAGGTCACCTGCAACCACCTCCTCTCCAGTGAAAAATGTTCCAGCCTATCCATCCTTTCTTAGTGATTCATACCCTCCATCCCAGCAACATCCTGGTAATTCTCTTCTGAACCCTCTCCAGTGTCCTTCCCATAATATCCTTCTCATAACTGGGTGACCAGAACAGTATTCTCAAAGTGGCCTGGATTTGAAGTTAATTTATCTGATTCGATACACTGGTGAAATTTGATTGTGAAATAAAAATAAGGAATAAGATAAAATAAAATTTATTCTTTCTGGAATTGCAGAAGGAAAATATCCAGGATCTCCCCAACTTGGGCTCTTAAGATCTTGACTGTGACAATAACTATTTGAGATAATGTATAAACAGTGCAAGGGTATGGGGGAGAAGGCAGGAGATTGCCCCCTGAGTCATGATGCTCATTTGGTGCTGGTACAATGGGCTGAGTGAGCTCCTTCCGCACCATAATGGTGGGCGGCACAGTGGTTAGCACTGCTGCCTCACAGTGCCTGAGACCCAGGTTCAATTCCCACCTCAGGCAACTGTCTGTGCGGAGTTTGCACATTCTGCCTGTGTCTGTGTGGATTTCCTCCAGGTGCTCTGGTTTCCTTCCACAAATGTGCAGGTTAGGTGAATTGGCCACGCTAAAATGCCTGTAGTGTTAGGTGAAGGGATAAATGTAGGGGAATGGGTCTGGGTGGGTTGCTCTTCGATGGGTCGGTGTGGACTTGTTGGGCCGAAGGGGCTGTTTCCACACTGTAAGTAATCTAATCTAACATTTCTGTGGGACAAAGATCAGAGACAAAAACATCTTGCATTTATGGAGCACCCTCATGCTAACCTTTGGATATGTTGCAAATGGAGGGAGGAATTTTGGCGAGGAAAGCAGGAGAGCGCCACTCAGTTTCCATTAGAGATGCCATGGGACTTCAACATCCGATTGTCCAGGTGCCAGAGCTTTAGTGATGTATGCTGTCAGTGCTACACTGACAGTGCCAGCTGAAATTATATCCACAAATCCAAGAGTGGGAGTCAGAATAGACAGTAATGAATTCTCACAGAGTTCTGTGAATCATTTCAACTAACCTAAAATAAAATTAAATTGTTTGGAACCTATTTCATTTATTGGCATTTTAGTTGTCGAAATACAACACACGCACCACAGTTTGTTCCTTCTAGCAAACTACTCCAGCTTTTCCAACAACAGCAACAACTTTCATTCAATAGCGCCTATTATTTTGCAGGAATGTTCCCAGGTTCTCCATTAGAAATTTAATCAATGAGATGTGACTTTTCTTTATTAGGTTAGATGACCGAAAGCTTAGTCAAAGAGGTAATTTCAAGGAGTGTCTCAAAGGAGAAGAGTGAGGTGGGGAGTGTATTCCTGAGTTTAAAGGTCGCTTCAATTGAAGCCATGGTGCCCACTGCTGGGGTGCTGATGCTGAAGGAGTCAGGATGGAAAGAAGGCCTGTGAGGTTACAGAGATTGGGAGAAGAAAGGTCATGGATGGGTTTGAAAACAAGGAAAGTAGAAATTGGAAAATCCAGGCACTGGACTGGAAGCCATTGCAGATCAGAGAGCACAGTTGTGATGGGTGTCCACGATCAGTTGGGAAATAAGCAGCGGAATTTTGGATTAACTGAGATTGATGGGGGATGCAATGACAAACTGGGAGGCTGGCCACAAGAGTGTTGGAATAATCCAGGTTAGAGGTAAGAAAGGTATGGAAGTTTTGGTAGCAGACGGGCTTAGGTTTAGGTAAAAACAGGTGATGTCATGAGGTGGGAACAGGCAGTCCTGGTCGTTGGAGAATAGATGGGGGTCAGATTCTTAGCTCCATTTGCCTTTGAGAGTATGCAGAGAGGGAGAAGCAGTCAGTGACTAGGGACCACGGGGACTGAAGGCATTGGCTTGAGTCTTTCCAATGTTTCATTAAAGGAAACACGAGTCAGGACAGTTGGTTTGTGAGGAAGTTTTTGTACCTGCCTTTGAACTTAGTTCATACACAGGACAGACCTTTGGAGTGAAAGTCTTTTTTCTCCTGTGAGGAGATTTTTAGAGGCAGTATCTTTAGGTAGACGTAAATGCAGATAAAAGAGTCATTTCTGCCTTTGTGAGTTCAAACTAAGAATTTTTATTCATGCAGTAACATTTGTACTGGCCCATCAAAAGGAGTTTATTACTGGTGAAATCATTTTGAATTAAAGTCATTTTGAATTAATGCTACAGTCAATTGGTGTTTTTACCCAAACTGCTAACTAACAATGAGAAGAATAAGCAATTGATCTGGTTTTGTGAGATTTTGATTAATGGATAAATGAGAACATAGGAGCAGTAGTAGACAATTTGGTCCATCAAGCCTGTTCCCCATCTCATTTAAGGTCATTAGCTGATCTGATTATGGGTATGCTGGCCAGGAAACTGGGAGATATTTCCTAACTGTTCTTCATAGCATCTTTTACATCCACCTGAAGGGGCAGATAAGGCATTGGGTTAAAAATTTATCTGAAAGATGATTACCCCTAGCAGTACAGTCAGTATTGTTCCAAAGTGTCAGTATAGGCCACATGCTCTGGGTCTGAACTGAGTTAAAATGTAAACGTGATAACAATAAGTCAAGGTTTTTGCTTTACATTGAGTAAATGTGGCACTAATGGGTAGGTGCTGTTGGGAAAGTCACAGAATTAGCTGGTGAGGAATATGATGGAAGCTTATAATAGATTAAATAGCAGACTTACAATGTCTCAGGAACAGCACATTCCTGGGGGTGACAGTAGAGGGAGCTTTAGTTGCGCAGTGCTCTGCTTTACCTTTTATCTTGCAGCAATTTGTCTTTAGTCTTGGATAATCTTTCATTTGGACCCACACATTCTGAACTGGGCCGAGCCTGTAAAAACTGACTTCAGTTGGAAAGTTACATTTAGTGAAGAGAGATGATCTTTATCATATCACATGGTTAGAATTCGAACAGTGGTCCCACTGTTCCATTTCACTGTACAAGAGAACCATATCCTGTCACAAAAGAAAACACTTCTGAAGCTGGTTTAATGCACTTTAAATTTTGTGTAAAGTATGTCTATGGTGGGAGATTAGACTGAAACCTATAACAACCATGTGAAACAGGTTAGGTTGGTTGGAAAAGCCTATTTAATGTATGCATTAGTGATTATTGAAGTGCTTGCTAAGTTTTTCCTGTTGTCTAGGGAACAGTCTGCTTTCTTGGTTGCCTGCAATTTGTAATACTCTTACTTACGAGACCTTTCTAGAAAAATTGAAATATAGCCTTTTATTGCTTTTATAGAGATAATAATCAAATCTGCCATTGCGAGATCAATAAACTAACTACTTTCTGTTTGAAGGACTCAACATTGAGTTCTCCAATTTCAAATAACATCCCTCCCCATCCCCTGACTCCCTTCCCAGCCCCTCCCCATCCTTTCCTCTGCTCCCTGCCACCGACTGGATTCATTCCTTCCTTTGACCAATGGGGTCGTACCCTCTACCTGTCTTCACCTATCCCCATTTCACCACCCTGCTCCTTGTTTATCTGCAGCTCCTCCTACCCCCACCCCCAGTCCTGAAGAAGGGTTGCACCTGAAACGTCAACTTCTCCATCTCTTGATTCTACCAGGATTGCTGTGTTCTTCCAGCCTCTTGCCTGTCTACTTCTGTTCACTCTACAGCAATGATGGGCTTGTTCTTCTTTCCAGGAGAAAGTGATGATGCTGGAGATCAGAGTCGAGAGTATGTTGCTGGGAAAGCACAGCAGGTCAGGCAGCATCTGAGTAGCAGGAGAATTGACGTTTCAAGCATAAGCCCTTCCTGATTAAGGGCTTATGCCTGAAACACCAATTCCCCTGCTCCTCGGATGCTACCTGACCTGCTGTGCTTTCCCAGCAACACACTCCTGTTCTTCTTTGCATTCTCAGACTATTACCTAAATATGTTTAAACAATCTCCTTTACTAGAAATTTACAAACCATTCAGGCCACTGTAATTGTGTTGTCACAGGCCTCCCGTCAGAAAAGCAACCCTCCACCACCATCCTGTGTCTTTTACTTTCAAGCCAGTTCTGCATCCAAATGGCTAATTCTCCCTGTATTTCATAGATCTAACCTTGCTAATCAGTCTCCCATGAGGAACCCTGTCGAACACCTTACTGAAGTCCTTATACGTCACGCCCATTGATCTGCCTCATCAATCCCCTTCGTCACTACTTTAAAAAATTCAATCAAGTTTGTGAGACATGATTTCCCACGTACAAAGCCATGTTGACTATCCCTAATCCTTGCCTTTCTAAATACATGTAAATCTTGTTCTTCAGGATTCCTCTGTCAGGCTCACCAGTTCCCTGGCTTGTCCTTACCACATTTCTTAAATAATGGCACCACGTTAGCCAACTTCTAGTCTTCCAACACGTCACCTGTGACTATCGATGATATAAATGTCTCAACAAGGGGCCCAGCAATCACTTCTCTAGCTTCCCACGGAGATCTAGGGTACACCTGATCAGGTCCTGCGGATTTATCCAGCTTTATGCATTTCAAGACATCCAGCACTTCCTCATCTGTAATATGGACATTTTTCAAGATGTCACCATCTATTCCTCCACACTCAATATCTTACCTGCTCTTCTCCCTAGTAAACACTGATGTATCTCCCCCATCTCCTGTAGCTCCACACAAAGGAGATGTTTATGAGATCTTTGTTGTGAGGCACTTTCTTGGCAATGGTCAGAGCCTGAGATACTGGAGGCCATGTTGAATTTCATTGTTGGTTGCTGGCTTCTCTGAGAGGAAATTTCCAGGGTTTGGGAATTGATCCACGCTATCCAGTGGCATGAATCCTCCTAGAATGTAAAGGAAGTCTGGAGGGAGAGGCAGTGGTTTTTGTCAAGGTTCACCCCAAACAACTCCGTGACGTTGCACCTGATGATCTCCAAGCTGTTTCCCAGGACGTACACCAAAACAAACATCGACTGAGGCTGGAAGATCATCAATGCGATGAAAGATGCTCTTTGGTCCACCCGAAGTTGTTGGTCTTCCAGTATAAAGAGTTGACCTTGATCGAATGTTGCAGACTGGCGTGTTTCAAGGTCCTGGATTTTTCGTCATCATCACCATCATTGGCAATCTGTCACAGATCAGGATGACTTTCTTTCACTTTCAGGGTGAGTCCGTAGGTAGTTGTACAGTTTGGTCCGGCTTCCACAGACTTTGTTACACTTGGGCCAGTTGGTGGCCATGGAAAGGGATGGGGGTTGCTGTGTTGGTGTAGAAGTGTGCTCCTTTCACTGTTTTCACCTCACTTCCATGTCTTGCCGAGCCTGGCAAGTCTCAAGGTGCTCAGTGCCTTTCTAGATGCTCCACCTCCACTTTGGATAGTCTTGGGCCGGTGATTCACAGGGACTGTGGGAACATTGTATTTCCCCCAGTGAACTCTTGAGGTTCAGTATTAAGCACTGAGGGATGCAGTAAAGCCTGGGGTAGCTGCCGCCAAGTTACAGTGGGGAAGACCACCATCTGAAGACTTGCTGCCAAAGTATTATAAGGCAAAAGTGAGGAGTGCAGATGCTGGAAACCAGAGTTTAGATCAGAGTGGTGCTGGAAAAGCACAGCAGGTCAGGCAGCATCCGAGAAGCAGGAAAATCGACGTTTTGGGCAAAAGCCCTTCATCAGGAATAGAGGCAGGAAGCCTCCAGAGTGGAGAGATAAATGCTGGGGGGGTGGAGCTGTGGAGAAGGTAGCAAAAGGTACAATAGGTGAATGGGGTTGGGGATGGAGGTGATAGGTCAGAGAGGAGGGTGGGGGAAGGTAGCAAAGCGTACAATACGTGAATGAGGGTTGGGATGGAGGTGATAGGTCAGAGAGGAGGGTGGAGTGGATAGGTGGGAAGGGAGATTGCCAGGTAGGACAGGTCATGAGGACAGTGCTGGGCTGGAAGGTTGGAACTGAGGTAAGGTGGGGAGAGGGGAATATAATAAGGGCCTGTTGAGTTAGTAGGCCTCCTCAGTGCCTCCAAATGAACATAAATCATTTTTTGCATAATGATACAGATATTTAGATCATTTTTATGTACCTAGATGATTTTATTAATAAAATATATTTTTGAAACAGGAAAAATGCAAAAGGGAACCATGCATGTCCTTTGAGTCAAAGAAACAACACATTGAGGGGCAGGAGGTTAGCAAAACCAAAATTGTTAACTGTCATATAAAAGGACAACTTTGGGTTAAAGAAGGATATTTTCACAAATGAAAAGGAAGTAACTTTCAGGACAGCAGAAATGGGAATTGAGTTGAACAAAAGCCAATGGAAACTGATAACAGAGCATCTATAAAAGTCATTGCAGAGTATGATGACAGATAATTGTATTAATGACTAATAAAAGCCATTTTTTTGGTTATAAAGGGAATCAGGATATTTGGCTCAAATATGTCATTTGAGTATGTCATTTAACATGGATAAATTAATTTTGCACTCATGGACTGAGCAAATGCTAATCTTGTATACATGTCGGATTCTGGTCTAAGATGTAAAAGAGAGGTTTATTTATTTTATTGTATATGGATTTCTAAAAGACAGGCCCATAACGCTCAGCAAAAGTAAATGGAAATTTAGGGTTATATTCAAATGTCGCAATATACAACAAAATGTGCCAAATACCCTTGTATGAAGTTTTAGTTAGGCCTTATGTTGAACTAATATTTAATTTTTACCCCATACCATGATGCCGAGGCAGATTATTTGAATGTAAGTGTAAAGCATGAATGAATTTCCAGCTGAAAGCAGTATTGTAGTGTACAATTAGTCGGGGTGGGGGGGAGGTGTATTGGGTTCTGTATGTCTTATGGATATTGTATCTATTGGAATTTATTCTCCTCACATTTTGAGGAATTGTTTTCCCCTGAATTGGCTTTAGGTTTTATTGTTTCTCGGAGATTACATTGTTGTTAATGGGTGTGAGACATTGAGGGTCATTGTGCTGTTTTGCCCCACAGTTATGTAGGACAGACTATACTGGTCAGCTAGCCTGTCATTTGTGTGATGTGCTGTTGATGGTAAGCCTTAATGGAGGCCCTACCTGCACACTGTTCAGAATATAGCAACTGTACTTTTTGTTACCTGTCCAAGTGAAGAGTAATGTTGTACCCACAATACAAATCCCTTTTTTCAAACTAATATTTATATTTTGAGGTAACAAGGTGTCTGAGAACTGGACAGAACCTTGTTACTGTTTTACCCATAATACATTGACACTGTCTGTAGATTCCATTCCATGTTTTTGTGATATGTGACTTGTGAAGCAACCCCCCCCCACCCCATGTTGCCTTAAACTGCCTTAAGAACAGAGCAGAATCCAGAAGTTGTAAGAAACTAGTTTTGATTAGTTGATTGAAATTGCTGATTTTGATTGAACTAGGGTTTTAAGAACTGCTTAATTGGAATATGTTTGATGCAAATGTCAAGAATTAAATCAACATAATTTAACATGTGTTCTTTTTATTGAGACTTGTACACCAGGTTGAAATTAGGTACAGTTCAAAGTGTTATGTTTTACATTTATGAACCTATGTTGACTTTATGTATTGAAACTGTGGTATCATGCACACATTATATTCAGGAAAATAGACCATTTGATAACCAAAATCATATAAGGGCTGTCAAGCAATAAAATAGAGGCTGAGAGTTAAGCGCAAATAATAAAAGCTTGAGGGAATGAAATGTAAATTATTTTCTCTTTAGCAAGTATTTCAGTCATGGAAACTACATGGTTCACAAGCTAAATAGATTAGATTAGATTCCCTACAATGTGGAGACAGGCCCGTCGGCCCAACCAGTCCACACCGAACCTTTGAAGATTAACCCACCCAGACCCATTTCCCTCTGACTAATTGACCTAGCACTATGAGCAATTTAGCATAGCCGATTCACCTAACCTGCACATCTTTGGACTGTGAGAGGAAACCGGAGCACCCGGAGGAAACCCACACAGACACAGGGAGAATGCGCAAACTCCACACAGACAGATAGTCACCCGAGGCTGGAATCGAACCTGGGACCCTGGCGCTGTGAGGCAGCAATGCTAGCCACTGTGCTGCCCACTTCAGTGGTGCTCCAGAACAGAAAACCGAGAGGTTTTCTCTTACCATCTTCCTCTATAATCTGTTAAGTGCCAGCCTCAACCAGTTATAGGATTCTTGGTCTCAAATGCATATTGCAGGTTGATGACTTGGGAGTATAACCTGTTTTAGAGTGAGTTAGGGCTGCCTTGCTGGAGGTGCTGTTGAACCACTGTCCTGTCTGCCTTACTCAGGGGGATGTAAAATAATCCGTGGCATGACTCACACAACAGCACAGTGTTCCTGTCTCCTTGCTCAAAAATACCTCTTCATCAACAGCACAGTAACAACTGGTCATTCATCTCACTTCTTTTGTGACACTGTGAAGTATGCAAACAGGCTGCTGTGCTTTTCTTTTAAAGTAGCAGTAAATACACTTCAGAATTCATCAATTGTTATAAAGTGCTTTAGGACTTCCTACAAGGGCTACACATAAGAATGAGAGTTCTTGAAGCGAAACCAGTAAACTGACAGCAAAGTTATTGGTGTTGCCAATGATGGTTGCTCACAAAAAAATACAGAAAACAGAAACACCAGCTCGTTCAATAAGCTATATCTACCAGGCAACGTGATCCCTTGATACTCAGCCACATCTATATAGTCCTTTGGAAGATTAACTGAAAGCAGATGGGGTAAAGTCCTCGGTAAACAGAACTTTTGATTTTTTTGGACTGTTGCCCACCGCACTCAAGGCAAACATCAAAAAAAATTCCAGGAGATAACCACGAGTAAAAGGTGGAATCCCTAATGTTCCACCTAGCTTTTGTGTGCAGTGATATCAGTTTCCTCCAGGACATTAGTTTGTTTCCCTTCTGAACATTTGCAGTGAATCTGCTCCCACTCAGCGAGCCAGAAATTTATTCCAGAGGTCAATGACCCTCTGTGAACAAAGAAAGATCTCCTGACATCTAATCTAGTTCTGTGATTACATAACTTGTACACACGTCCTCTCATTCTCTCAGGCTCTTACAATTCCAGTGAGCTGTTCAAATGTCATAATTTCAAATAATTCAGTCGAGTCTGCCTGAGGTTTATATGTTCTGAAAAACTAAAAACAGGCCCATCTGGCTGAACATCTAGAGAAAATTCAGGGTTTCTAAGCTAGATATTAATTTATTGGTTCTGCTTTGAAGGTTTTCAGGAGTGTGATATTTCTTAATGTGTGCAGGACTAAGCTCATGTACATAGACTTCACTGCAAGTTTTGTTTTTTATGGGATCATCCTGCTGCTCTGTTAACTCATCCCACAATCTTTCTTACTGTCTTTGAGATATCACTAACCTCCAAGTCTTGGTGACTCTCTCAACAGGTTTCTGCAATTGAGGGGACACATGATTGGTGATAGAGCTACCTATAATTACATTGCCGTCCAACCAATTATTATGTATTCTGGTTTCCATATGTTACAAATAATCACATGTTCGACTTAGGAAGATTTGTGTTAAATACAGTTTCCATGCTACCTTCCAAGAGGTCTGCTTCAGGCCCACTTGCATGCTCCATGACTCTTCAGTGCAGTTGTCACTGTGAGCCTCTGGAACACTTGCTTTTTTTCATTTCAAAAACATACTTTATTCATAAAAGATACACCATATACATACATAGTCACTAAAATGATTCTGCACACAGATCAGTTCTTTCTTATATAAGACTATATTTAGATATATTTGAGGCTCCGGGATGGTCCGGTAACTGAACAGAGCACCGTTGTACTTTGGCTGAAAGACCTCAGACAGCAGTCTTTCCCCACTGCGCCTTAGTAGTAACTGTCCCAAGCTTTAGTGCGTCCCTCAGCACAAAGTCCTGGGCCTTGAAATGTTCCAGTTTGCAACACTCGTTCGAGGTCAACTCCTTGTTCTGGAAGACAGACAGGCTTTGGGCAGACTAAAGATCATCTTTTACCAAGTTGATGGCCCAGACACAGTCGGTGTTTGTCTCGGTATGCATCCAGAAAACAGACAGTAGAGCATAGAATCCTGCCTGCCGGAGTTGCTTGGGATGAACTTCAACAAAAACCACTGCATCTTTCTCCGGACTTACTTTGCAAAGGCAGATTCCAGAAAGCGATGTGTGACAGTCTCAACACCCCCAGCTGCTTTGAGAGCAGCATACGGTGATGCTGACCAATCGGGCCTACAAGAAGGATCTGACAGGTAGTGCCCTCCTCACCAACAGCCAAGTGATGTCTTGGTGCTTGTTGGAAAGTTCTGGTGATGAGGCGTTTTGCCAAATGACTTTGACAGTCTGCTCAGGGAACCACATGACACGATCAACCCTCTCCTTTTCTCGCAGGGTGTTGAGGACACTACGTGCTGACCATTTCCTGATGGATTTGTGGTCAAAGGTATTTTTCTTTGCAAATTTCTCCATGAAGGATAGGTAATAAGGAATGGTCCAACTACTTTCAACAGCAGTGTTCAGCAGCATTGAGGCCAGTCCCATCCTTTGCAACACCGAGGACAGGTAGAACCTCAGTATGTAGTGACATTTGGTGTTTGCAAACAGCTGGATGCAGCCACATGCAAAGTTGGCCATCAGAATGTGGGCAGCATTGGGTATTTTCTTCCCCACCCTTATCCAGAGTTATTTCCATGGTGTCTCTGTGGACGTGATCCATCTTAGACCTCCAGGTGAAGTGGATGATGGCTCAAGTGCAGGTTCGGGGAATGGGCCTGACCTCTGCCATAGACAGCAACAGAGAGAGTACCTCACAACCAATGAGCAGGTTTTTACTCTCAGTGGAAAGGAAGCAGAGCTCCCAAAAGCCCAGTTTCTGCCTCACCTTGGCTATGTGCTCCTCCCAAGATTTTGTGCATGTCCCAGCATCTTCAGGTAATCTGTCCTGATGGTGAAGGGGAGAAAGGATCAGTCAGCCCAGTTCCCAAAGAACATGGCATCACTCTTGCCTTGATTTACTTTAGCTGTCGGGGCCAGATTGAAGTGGTTGCAGATGCTCATGAGTCTGTGCACCTGATAGCAGATCTGAGCAGAAAACTGTGACCTCGCCCATGTACAGGGAGGCTATGACCTGCAGGTTTCTGCTGTCTGGAATAGTTGCCCCTCTCAGGCTCACATTCTTCCTGATGGTCTCAGCCAAGGACTCAAAACCACATCCAAACAAGGCAGGAGAGAGTAAGCAGCCCTGCCTGACTCCACATCTGATCAGAAAGCTTTCTAATTCCCACCCATTGATAAGACTGCACGAATGACGTTGGTGTCGTGCAGCTGGATCCAGATTTCCTCCCCAAAGCCCACTTTGGAGAGACGCCCCACATGGACGTGTGTGACATTCTGTCAAAGGCCTTCTCCTGGTCCAGGCTGATGAGGCAAGCCTCCCAACCCACCCTCCTCCCGTCTTGCACAGAGGTGATCCTATTCCTGAGGAGTGCGAGGCTCTTGAAGATTGTCCTGCCTGGTGCAGCACAGGTTTGATTGAGGTGATTCACCAATCCCAGAGTAGACCTGACCCAGAGAGGGCCTTTGACAGGATATCGCACACCTCCACGTGGGATGTGTTCTCCAAATTGGGCTTTGGGGAGGGAATTTGCAGTTGGATCCTACTTCTGTACCTATTATGGAGGGTGAGCTCCCCTTCCCTTCTCCCACTGAGGTTGCAGCTGTAGTTTGCTAACCAGGACTGGCTTTAAACCATATCCTGGAATGCTGCATTTAATCACCTTCATCAGTGAACTGCCACATACTGTTCTGCCTCTGGGAAAGGAACGGGAAGCAGGATCCTGATCACACATTACCATTGGACAATGGTGCAAATTTCCTACCTGCCCACTGTCATTCTCACCATATGGGGTGGAAAATAATCATTCCCAATCTAAACAAGGATTCCTTGGTTTTGCACATGTCTGCCTTCTTGATGTGTAAGATTTTCTCTTCCTGCATCATGTGATAGTGAGACTCCTAATAATACGCATTTCCAATGTCACAGGGTGTACTGCTTTGTCGTGCCTTGAATTCAAATAAATAATGAACCTTTGGTTGCTTTAAAAATTCTGCTAGTTCGACTCAAATAATCAGAATTCAAGTGACAGTGAGATGGATGACTCAAGGTACGGAAGTTTCCTCGGATTGTATTCAATTTTTAAAATTAATTTTTCAATTACTTTGACTTGTACCTCAGCACTACAGTGGCCATGACTCATTTTTCTGAGCAACGTTCTCTATTCTGATCAGGATTAACACTGAGTTAATCGTGGTCCATCATTACACAGAGAGATGACAATCTCAGATCATGGGGGTAATTGTATGATTATCAATTCATCCATTTGTTAAACATCGATCTGAATGGAAATTAAAATAGGGGAAGATGTTGGTATTTTCTGACCAATCTGTCCACGATATTACACACCTCAGGAACAGATGGGACCTGAACCCAGGCACTCAGGCTCCAAGATGGCAGCATTACCACTGCAGGGAATCTTTTTTTCCTATTCCAAAGTGCTCTTACACACAAATGAATGTTTTTTATTCCCATTCCCAAATCATCAGTGTGTTTTTTTTCATCTATTAACCATGATCAGTAAATCTCACATTTTTTCAGTTAAAAACTCAGCCATGTTAAGGGCAATGCAAAAGGTGAGGGAAAGAGGCTAAATCAAAACAAAGGTGGAAGGCCGCAAATTTTTCAGCAACCTGTTCAGAGATGTTATTGCACATTGCTGGGGCAGATGGAGCTTGAACGCTGATCTCCACACTCAAAGGTTGGGCACTACTGGTGTGCTACAGGAATCCTCAGGCAAAAGTGTTTAATATGTGACTGAGTTGATGTGACCTGTTCTATATTTTATACTTAATGATAAGGTCATGGATAGGCTACATAGCCAAGGTCTTTTCTCCGGGTTGGAGAATCAAAAAATAGAGGACCTAAGTTTAAGGTGAATGGGGAAAGACTTAAAAGGGACCTATGGGGAAACATTTTCATGTAGAGGGTGGTGCATGTATGAAATGAGCTGCCAGAGGAAGTGGTGGAGGTTGGTACAATTACAGCACCTGGATGGGTTATAAGGAAGGGTTTAGAGGGATATGGGCTAAATGTTGCAAATGGGACTAGATTAATTTAGGATATCGAGTTGGCATGGATGAGTTGGACTGAAGGATCTGTTTCCATGCTGTACAGCTCTATGACTCCATAACTAGAATTCAAAATAAGCCCATGCAGAGGTGGTGTTCTCCACCTCAGAGCCCAGAAGCTCGGCTTCAAGGCCCACCTGCTCCATAGGAGTACCATAACATCTCTGCCCTGGTTGATTAGGAGGGAAAAAAAACATGCCTTAATCTCCCTACCCCTCCCTCACCTTTGATAGCTTGCATTGCCTTTAAAATTCCTATAAGCTTTCTATATAAATTGTTCAATTGAAAACATTGATGATGGTGGTTAATAGATGAAAAACAAAATCACGAGTGATTTGATGACAAAAGAAAAACATTTCAGTTGTGTGTCAGAGCACTTCTAGAAATAGAGAAGAAAACCAGTCCCAGTCTCCCTACTTTCATCTTTTCCCTTTAGTTTGCATTGCAAGCAAATTATTCAGTTGGAAATGTGGGTCATTTACTGGTTAATACGTTAAAAAAAGCCATATGATTTGGTGATGGGGGAAAGAAAAGTTCAGTTGTGTTTAAAATCACTTTGGATATTTAGAAAGAACAGGCCCAGAGGTCCCTGTGCTGCAGTGATAGTATCCTTTAACTCTGGGCCAGGAGGCCTGCATTCAAGTCCCACCTCCTCCAGAGGTGTCTAATATCCTCTGAACAGGTTGCTGAGAAACTTTTTAACGCATGGTGAGTGGGTGTATTCGGATAATGAAAGAATTAGAGGGCATTTGTGGTACGGTGGTACTGTCCCTGCCTCTGAACAAGGAAACCGGGGTTCAAGTCCTATCTGCTGCAGAGGTTTGTAGTTACATTTCCAAACAGATTGATGAGAATGTAAAGGAAAATAAAAGTCACAGCCTTAATGGTTTCATAATTTATTTTGTATGAATATCTAGGAAATGTGAGACGATTGTCTTCCTTACTGCAGTCAAGTGGAATGAGCTCACTGTCAACTCAGGTCATGGTAAATCTATGTTCATAAAACAAAACTACCAATAATTTGGCACCAATTGAACAATCTCATTCTGAGAGGCCATTAAACTGAATAGAATTATATTGATGCACCTCCAGCCCACTGGAAAATTGCTGAAATGTTCCAATTTAAAAGGAGGTAGAAACATTGACCTCTATCAAGACAAAAACCTCTTCACCACGAAGTAATTATCTAGCCATTTGTATCTATTGCTCCATTATATCTTTGGACCAAAACTGCTGAACCTGGCAGGTACTAAAGCCTTTGAGTATCTAAAGATCTATTTCATTGCTACTTGCTAGCAGACATCTATGGGAGTAACTAGAGAGCTGTTGTATGTTATTGTTCAGTGGTAGTTGATGACGCAAACTAAATAGAGTGGGTGGAGTGTTGGGAGAAGGAAACATTAGGTTGTCAAAGCGAAAAGATGTGGCAGCTTTGCAGGCCTATTGTTTAGGTGACGGTACCAAGAGTTGGCCAAGATAGGACAGAGCGTACAAACATTAGAAGAAAACAGCAGCAAATAAGTTGAAAAGGTCAAACATGGTAGAAAGGCAAAACTAATGGGCCTTTGTGTAGTGTTGTAATAAATGACTTAAAGGCACAAATAGAGGTGAGTAGTGTGATCTTATGACCATCAGGGAGATAGTTACAAGGAGATCAAAGATGGGAACTAAACATTCAGGAATATGTGACTTATCTAAAGATAAGTGTGCTACGGTATGTTTGTCAGTACAGGATGAAAGAAGTGTAATAATATGCAATGATTTTGGATTAGAAGATGTAGAATCCATATGGGTTGAGGTGAGACCTAACAAGGGGCAGAAAACACTGGTTGAAATATCTATAGACCCCTTAATAGTAGCTCTGCAGTAAGACAGAGAACAATCAAGAGATAATGGAAACATGTAGGAATAAAAAAGGCAGTACGTTAATTATGGATGTCTTTAATCTTTAAGTCAATTTGGGAAAATCAAACTGACAGAGGTAACCGCAAGAAAGAATTGATTAGCGTATATTCAGGGCAGCTTCCGGGAACAATGTGTTGTCGACCCAACCAGGGATCAGGCTATCTTTGGATTTGGTAACCTTGTAAATATTTATTTTTGCGTTTTTTTTAACATTGTGGACTGACATGTGGAAATAATGTTTTAAAACCAGTGTTTTAAAGGATTGCTGCTGCACATTTTGAAAAGCAAATGACCTGACACGTTTTTGGCCACCATTGTGTAAACACCATTGTGTTTGTCCAATCCCTAATTGAAGTGGTTGCAGCTGAATTGGAGCCAAAGTGTTCTGTGTACAGATGCAGCTGCGTGGTGGCAACAAGATATTGACTATTTACTTATAGTGCAAGTCACACATAGAATCATGGTACTCACAGTGTGGTAAAGATCATATGAGGGAATTTAAATAATACTGAGCAGACATGGCAAGTGACAGACTGTAAAACAAATTAAGAATGAAGTTGTTTTCGAGCTAAAAGTCATGACATTTGCTAATTTGTCAAATAATATTGCAACAGGGGAATTTCTTGTTTAATGAACAAGCTAGTGCGAGAATGGAAGCAGGAATCTGTGCTGGTGCAGGTGCTCAACACCAAACAGAACATAAGACTAGGGACCATCCTGTACCTGAAAATCATGTATCAGAATGAGTCCTTGAAAATCAGCAGCAAAGTTACATAGTATCCAGATATGATGTATGCATTTACACTTAGGCAAATAAAGCCCTACATCCAACAAAGATTTCAGAACAACAGCTAGCTGGTGTACCATTTTTGTGTGCAATGATGCTGCTCCTTTAACAACGTTGTGATGTCTTTAGTTTTTTTTCAGAAGTGTTGTATGAGGCAGAGTTTCCAAGAGGTCTAGCTTGGGAAGGGTTTTCGGGCTAACAGATACTGCCTCAGGCAAAAGGCTTTTAAGTTTAAAAAGAACACTTGTACAATGGAAGGGAAGTGGCCAGTTCTTCCAGCTCAGCTTTTCTCTGCTTTGGTTTGGTTTTGGGGTTTTAGCAGTCTGGCTGTTTAGAGAAAACAGGCAGTTAGTTTTGAGGCTGCTGGTCAAAGAAACCGCTCCATGGAAGAAGGTGTTCCATGCTGAATCTCT
Source organism: Hemiscyllium ocellatum (assembly GCF_020745735.1). Taxonomy (NCBI): domain Eukaryota; kingdom Metazoa; phylum Chordata; class Chondrichthyes; order Orectolobiformes; family Hemiscylliidae; genus Hemiscyllium; species Hemiscyllium ocellatum. Next base: position 88,567,429 of record NC_083408.1, read on the forward strand.
CTGCCACTTCTCTCTCTCTCTCTCTCTCTCTCACCCACACAAACACTCTCTCTCTCTCTCTCCCTCTCCCTCTCTCTCTCTCTCTCTCCCCCTCCCTCCCTCCCTCCCTCCCCTGTAAGACCCTGTGTGTAATTTTACCTTTTGTGTCAAGGGGTGTTTATGGGGATTGTTGCAGCAATTTGGAACAGCATCATTAAGTTGGGATAGTCTGTTGAGTTTTCGGGCAGGTTAAGCTATTCTGTATTCAGTTCTCTTTGTTTGTGTTTGGTAATCTTGCAAATATATTCTGTTTTGTTAAAAACTAAGTGATTGGGCCAGCTGCATCCCTCCTGGAATATTCACATTACACTTGCTTAAAACAACGAGCAAAGTTAGGGACCAGGCCATTCTTGAAATGTTTTGAGAGGGTCTGGCCTGGTCCACAACGTGTGGAACAAAACAGTCGAGATTTGCAAAAGAAATCTAAGATTATTCAGAGTACTAAGGAATCTTGTCACCAAAATTACTGAACTTTGGGATTCCTCAATTAGACAATGGCAATTAAAGAAGTTCCCATTAAATCACATTTTCATGATGGATGAAATGGCCATGAATTTCAAAATGTTCAATGTCCAACCTGTGGAGTGCTCGATGTCAGAGAGAAGCACAACACAGAAACAGATGCTTTGGTCCAGTTCATCCATGCCAACCAGATATCCTACATTAATCTAGTCCCATTTGCCAGCATTTGGCCCATATCCCTCTAAAACCTTCCTACTCATATACCCATCCAGTTGCCTTTTGAATGTTGTAATTGTACCAGCCTCCACCACGTCTTGGTGGAGCTCATTCCATGCAAGCAGCATCCTCTGCATGAAAAAGTTGCCCCTTAGATCCATTTTCAAATGTTTCCCCTCTCACCTTAACCCTATGCACTCTAGTTTTGGACTCCCTCCCCCCAGAGAAAAGACCTTGTCTATTTACTGTATACATATCCCTCATGATTTTATAAACCTCTATAAGGTAACCCCTTAGCCTCTGTCGCTTCAGGGAAAGTAGTCCCAGTCTATTCAGCCTCTCCCTATAATTCAAACTCTCTAACCCCAGCAATATCCTTCTAGATCCTTTCTGAACCTTTTCACGTTTCACAACATCCTTCCTATATCAGGGAGACAGGAATTGCATTCAGTATTCTCATAGTAGCCAAACCAATATCTTCTACAGCCACAATATGACCTCCCAACTCCTATACTCAATGCTCCGACTGATAAAGGCAACCGTACCAAGCACCTTCTTCATTATCCTGTCTATCTGCAACTCCTCTTTGAAGGAACTATGAAACTGCATTCCAAGGTCTTTTTGTTCATTAACTCTCTCCAGGACCTTACCATTTAAGTATATAAGTCCTTCCCTGATTTGCGTTTCCAAAATGCAGTATCTCAGATTTATCTAAATTAAACTTCACCTGCCACTCCTTGGCCCATTGGCCCATCTGATCTCGATCCCATTGTATTCTAAGGTAACCTTCGCTGTTCACTACACCTCCAACTTTGGTGTCATTGGCAAACGTACTAACTATACCTCCTATGTTCACATGAGATCGAGAGGTGTTTGTGAAGAAATAGTTCCCACCTCACAGTTATACCACAAGTTCTAATGTCTATTGTCCACTCTTTGGAAGTGTCCCTCAATAAGCCATTCAAGGATCATTTTTATGCTGAATGGAAGAAGCACCTGACAGTGGAAATGTGGGTGCAGTCCCATTTGATAAAAGCGAAAGTTTACAAATGCTGGAGATCTGAAATAGGAACAGAGTGTGCTGGACGAACTCAGCAGAGCAAGTTGCACCTGTGGAGAGAGAAATAGAGTTAATATCTCGAATCTGTTTTTACTCCTCTGTGGAACTGGAATTGGAGTCTCTCACTCAGCAGATGCTGCCAGACCTGGGATGCTTTGTGTGCCAAAGTTCATCTGTCACTCCATTCTTTGTTTCAATCCCTGATTGGTTATGGTTTGCCCTTCACTGTTTATCTGTCATGTTTCAGCTTGTGTTTAGGGTACTGTCTGAGTGAGGACCAGAACAAGGCAGCTGCCTGGGGCAGCAGTTAGGTGTCAGTACAAGTTCTCCCCAGTCTAGCTCTGAAGGCGCATCCTCAGGTTTGCCATTGTCCCTCTAACTTAAATACAGACAGTTGGTCAGCCTGCTTTGTACAATTAAGTAACTGTGCCACATTAATTTAACATGAATTACTGGTGTTGCGCCTTTTTCATGTTTCAAAATGGTGGCCACTTGTGTTTACATGAGCCGTTCACATTCTGCACTTGGAGTGTGGGTTAGCCCCGTTTTTTGAAAATGTTTGGAGGCTTCACAAATCAATGTTTACGCAGTGATTTGCAGGCACCAGGCGATGGTCAATCTGCTGGCTTTGTGTTTTCCAAAATGAACCCCTGAAGGTAAGATGGAACTAACTTTCACTAAGCTTTTCATTCTTGGGGCATTATAATAACCTGAGATTTCATGGGGAGAGGTTTGTAGTGGGAGTGGTCTGTGCAACAGATTGCTTTGGCCTTAAGTCCACGATGATTAAAATGATTGCAGTTAATTTAACAGCGAGAGTTTGATCAATATCTTGCTCACGACAGTTCTGCCTTCAGAACCTGGTTTGATTTGGCTTTTGCTCATGTCAGGATGAATCCATGTCTATTGAAGATCAACAGGTCTGAAAGGAACATGAAGGGCTAAGCTTTCTCACACAGATAAAAAGTCCTAACTTGGCTGGTTGGAGAGAGAGGACTGAATTAAAGTGAGGACTGAATTAAAATCTAAACTTTGGCAAAGTTTTGATTTTCATCAAACGCAATCAAATTGAAATAAATATTGGTGCTAATTTGAGTTATTAAATAAATAGGCCCATAGTATGTCTTAGAACGTAGGACAGAAACAGGCCCTTCGGCCCACCATGTCTGTGCTGACCACGATGCCAGCAAACATAATCCCATCCACCTGCGCATGGCCCATATTCCTGTATTCCCTTGCTGTTCATGTATCTGGCTAAACGCCTGTTAAGCTTTGCTATCATATCTGCTTCTTCTGCCTCCCTGGAAGCATGTTCCAGGCAACTGTCACCTTCTGTGGGGGAAAAAAACTTTCCTTGCACATCTCCCTTTGTACTTGAACATCTCCAAAATGCTGTAGCCCCACAAACTGTCTTATACAGCTGTAATTCATGGCAATATTTCCCACTTTGGAATGGAGCGTCGGAGGCTGAGGGGTGACCTTATAGAGGTTTATAAAATCATGAAGGGCATGAATAGGATGAATAGACAAAGTATTTTCCCTGGGACGGGGGAGTCCAGACCTAGAGGGCATAGGTTTAGGATGAGAGGGGAAAGATATAAAAGAGACCTAAGAGGCAACTTTTACCTACAGAGGATGGTACATGTATGGAATGAGCTGCAAGAGGAAGTGGTGGAGGCTGGTACAACTGCAACATTTAAGAGGCATTTGGATGGGTATATGAATAGGAAGGGTTTGGAGAGATATGAGCCAAGTGCTGGCAGGTGGGACTAGATTGGGTTGGGATATTTGGTCGGCATGGACGGGCTGGACTGAAGGGTCTGTTTCCGTGCTGTATATCTCTATGACTCTATTTTAAGAACCCAGGATGTGGAGAACTCTGCCTGGAAGTCACTGCAATGTTCTGAAAACTTGCACGGAGGTGTGATCAAAACAATCTGAATATTGTGGGAATCAAACTGAGCTCAGCTCACTCATCTTCAATTACCGAACACCACATGCTTCACAACATCTTGACTTTGCAGCCAAATACCCAATCCAACTGAGGCACATATTGTAAGCAATGAGGAACATGACTGTGATTTCACAATATTTGTTCCCATAAAACTGTCGTCATTTAGAGCCTGAAGAGGATATTTAGGAGGAGACCATCTGGGCTGGTTTGCCCAACCGACCTTAATGCAATTTGATAGCTGCAGCTGATCGCGTTAACCCAGAGACAAATATCATGCATTCACAAGCACCATTACTTGATAATTGGCCATTATGTAGTGGCAAAGAGGGCTAATCATTTTGTTTGGTGGTCAAAGTAACGCATTGAAAGTTTACTTGGAATTGAAAAACAGCCAATTCAATCACAAACTCACAGTGTGAATACTTTGAGCAGAGCAAGTCAACTTATTTACATGAGTCCATCCAAAAAGGGAAGTATACAGTCCCTGTTTTGTACACATGAGAAAACAAAATCTTTTGGGGAAAAATGAAATCTGGATTCTGCTTTATCAGCTTCCCTTTAACCAGAGAGAGGTCTGAAAATCCACACAGTTCATGAGCAGCATCATATTGATTTAAACCTCGGTGAGCTTCATGTTACCAAAGCAACAGCCAGCTTCCCAATCAGCTATTGCATTATTCTTTGTGGAAAGCCCACAAAAGATACTCTGCTACACACAGGATCCAAAAATGGTACATTGTTATTTGCAGAAACAAAAGATATTTTGCTCCCTGTATCTTCTAGAAATGAAAGGCGGTTTTGATGTACATTTCATGTATTTCAGAACTGAGAGTTCTGAGACTAACAGCACCAAGGCAGCTGTGAACAAGGTACGCCTTTGCAGCTTTTATACCTCTTTTGTACACAAGTCTTCTGTTGACAACCTTAGAACACAGTAACATCCTTACAAAACAGTACTGACCTTAATTCAAGGCAGTAGCGGATGAGCAATAAATGTTGGCTTAGCCAAAGTCACCTTTATCCTGAGAATAAATTCAAAAAATGGGAGTTTGCCTGTCTCAGCATGTTTAACTTCTTCTAGGCATGTAGATATTGCTGGCCCAGCCAATATTTTGTTGCACATCCTTAATTGTCTTTTGGAAGATCAGGATGGTGTGAGACTTGTAGGTAGTAGTGTTCCCAAGTGCTTGCTACCTTTGTTTCACTACTGAACAGCCCAAATTGCCTCCTTCTTCAAAGACCGCAATTTCCTCTCCAATGTGGTCGACGATGCTCTCCACCACATCTCCTCCACTTCCCGCGCCTCTGCCCTTGAACCCTGCCCCTCCAATCACCACCAGGACAGAACTCCACTGGTCCTCACCTACCATCCCACCAACCTCCGGATACATCGTATCATCCTCCGTCATTTCCGCCACCTCCAAACAGACCCCACTACCAGGGATTTATTTCCCTCTCCATCCCTATCAGCGTTCCGGAGAGACCACTCCCTCCGCGACTCCCTCGTCAGGTCCACACCCCCGACTAACCCAACCTCCACTCCCGGCACCTTTCCCTGCAACCGCAAGAAGTGCAAAACTTGCGCCCACACCTCCCCCCTCACCTCCCTCAAAGACCCAATGGATCCTTCCATATCTGTTCCAAATTCACCTGCACCTCCACACACATCATTTACTGTATCTACTGCACCCGATGTGGTCTTCTCTACATTGGGGAGACAGGCTGCCTACTTGCAGAACGTTTCAGGGAACACCTCTGGGACACCCGCACCAACCAACACAACCGCCCCGTGACTGAACACTTTAACTCCCCCTCCCACTCCGCCAAGGACATGCAGGTCCTTGGCCTCCTCCATGACCAGACTCTAGCCACACTACGCCTGGAGGAAGAGCATCTCATCTTCCGCCTAGGAACCCTCCAACCACAAGGGATGAATGTAGATTTCTCCAGCTTCCTCATTTTCCCTTCCCCAACCTTATCTCAGTCCCAATCCCCGGATTCAGCACCGCCCTCTTGACCTGCAATCTTCTTCCCGACCTCTCCGCCCCCACCCCCTCTCCGGCCTATCACCTCACCCTCACCTCCTTCCACCTATTGTTTTCCCAGCGCCCCTCCCCCAAACTCCCCACCCAACCACCTTTTATCTCAGCCCACTTGGCACACCAGCCTCATTCCTGAAGAAGGGCTTATGCCCGAAACGTCGATTCTCCTGCTCCTCAAATGCTGCCTGGCCTGCTGCGCTTTTCCAGCACCACACTTTTCAACCTTTGTTCTTTTACCTGGTAGAGGCTTAAGCGCTAGGAGATGCTACTAAAGAAGTCTTGGCGCGTTTCTGTGACAGTGCTCCTGTGGTGGAGGGAGTCATAGAGATGTATAGCATGGGAACAGACCCTTTGGTCCAAACCATCCATGCCCACCAGATATCCCAACCCAATCTAGTCCCACCTGCCAGCACCCGGCCCATATCCCTCCAAACCCTTCCTATTCATATACCCATCCAAATGCCTTTTAAATGTTGCAATTGTACCAGCCTCCACCACTCCCTCTGGCAGCTCATTCCATACACATACCACCCTCTGTGTGAAAAAGTTGCCCCTTCGGTCTCTTTTAAATCTTTCCCCTCTCACCTAACCTATGCCCTCTAGTTCTGGACTCCCCGACCCCAGGGAACCACTGTGCCTCCGTGCCGCCCACAATATCTTTCCCCTTTCACCCTAAACCTATGCCCTGTAGATCTGGACTCAGGGAAAAGACTTTGTCTATTTGCCCTATCCATGCCCCTTATAATTTTGTAAACCTCTATAAGGTCACCCCTCAGCCTCCGACGCTCCAGAGAAAACAGCCCCAGCTTGTTCAGCCTCTCCCTATAGCTCAAATCCTCCAACCCTGACAACATCCTTGTAAATTTTTTCTGAACCCTTTCAAGTTTCACAACATCTTTTTGAATGTTGAAGTGATGGATGCAAACTGTTTTATCCTGGAACGTGTTGAGTTTCTTAAACTCAGCAAAGCAATTGGAAAGTATTCCATATCACATCAGATTTATCCTGTGTAGTGATGGATGGGCATTGCCATGTAAAAGATTGAGCCTCTCACCTGTTCTTGTAGCCATAGTATTTATCTGGCTGATTCAGTTCAGTTTGTTGTCAACATTCATCCTTGAGGGGAAATTTATTAATATTATTCCTAATAAATGTCAAGGGGAATTGGATAGATTATTTTTGGTGAAGGTCATTGAGTGCAGTGTGACACTAATGTTACTTGCCCCTTATTGTCCCAATCTTGAATGTTGTCCATGCTTTGCTGCATGTGGGATGGACAGCTTCAGTATCTGAAGAACTGTGTATAGAACAATGCAACCATCAGTGAAGATTCCCCTTGTGACTTTACGATAGATGTAGTCATTGATGAAGCATTTGAATATGATTGGATTGAAGATACTATTCTGAGGAACTCCTGCAGTCATGCCCTGGGATTGAAATGATTCCTGTGACAAGGTATGATTCCAATCAGTGCAGACATTTCTCTTTGATTTCCATTGATGTCAATTTTACTCTAATCTCTTGATAGCATCTCACTTTATCACTGTAATCCAGTGTTGTTCTCCATGACTGGACAACAGCTGTAGTGAGCAAAGGAACCAAGGGCTCTGATGGAATCCAAACTAAGCATTGGTGAATAGGTTACTGGTGAATGTGTAATGCTTGGTAGCTGGGCTCGGTACATGAAAGGGATATGCCTGAGCCCAGTAACCAGGGCCCAGGCCTCTCAGGAATGGGGCCTTTGTGCTCAGGGCTGGACATGGAGGGCTGGGTCAGGCACAGCACTGGAGCCTGTGATTTCTGTCAGCCCTGCTTGACTGAGGCTGTCTATAGCTCAACTAATGACTGAGAGAAAGTCCATGGACAATAACTGGTCACATTGCCCTGCCAATGAGTGGGCCAACATGTACTTGTAATACCAAATCTATAACAAGCTGTGTAATAAGTAAATTAGCTGGTTGACAGATAATGACAGATGTTAGTGAGACCCTTGATATGGGGAAATCAACCAATTGAAAGAGAAGAAAAGTCATGGAAGAGCATTTTCTACTCATTGTTAAATGAATAGACTACATGGATACATTTTGTTTGACACCTTGATTGGTGTTATCCATTAAAAACTGGGGAACAACTTGAAATTAAAATGCCTCTTGCGTTATTTTTTCATTTAATAAATAATTAAATTTTGTTTTCGTTGTTCAACATCAACTGAAGTCCTTAATTAGATTACAACTTATGTAATTTACTTCCACTGCCACTGTATTCACTGGATACTGCTTTGGAGTCTCACTGGATGGTTTTATTAGTTACTGAAGAATTTTATTTAGACTGTCAGCCTAATATTTCATTTCATTTTGTTAACTAATAGTGGAAACTTTGTTCCAGATTGATCAAGCTCAGCCTGAAGATATTGTAGATAATGGGATGGAAGTAGTAAGGGAACACCAGTAATGTCCCAGTCAATATTTGTAGTGAGCATTGTCAGCTCTGCTGTAAAGATGTCATTTTGATGTTGAATGAGGTTTTGTCGCAAAGTGAGGCTAAGAAGCGTATATTATTTTAGCCTTTTGTATTTTTAGACTATATTAGATTAGATTCCCTACAGTGTGGAAACAGGCCCTTCGGCCCAACCAGTCCACACCGACCCTCCAAAGAGTAACCCAACCAGACCTATTTCCCTCTGACTAATGCACCTAACACTATGGGCAATTTAGCATGGCCAATTCATCTAACCTGCACATCTTTGGACTGTGGGAGGAAACCAGACCACCCGGAGGAAACCCACGCAGACGCGGGGAGAATGTGCAAACTCCACACAGACAGTCACCCGAGACTGGAATCGAACCTGGGACCATGGTGCTGTGAGGCAGTAGTGCTACCATTGAGCCACAGTGCCGCCTAATTTTAACTTAGTGCAGCTCTGAGATCAACTGCGTAATGATGCCCAGTTTTTCAATGTTCGAAAAGATCATTGGTAACGTCACTGGATTAGTAATCCACAGGGTTTATGTCCGAAATGTCGATTCTCCTGTTCCTCGGATGCTGCCTGACCTGCTGCGCTTTTCTAGCACCACACTCTCGATTCTGATCTCCAGCATCTGCAGTCCTCACTTTCTACTAATAATTCACAGGCCCAACCTAATGACTTGGTAGTGAGTTCAGATCCCATCCTGGTGAGAAATTGAATTTAAATTCAATTCATTCTATTTTTTGAGTGTACAGAAAGGGTGAGCAATCATATTTTAAGCACACTGGACAAACAAACGACTATGCGAAAAGGATTGAAGGTGTTATGTCTGAATGCACACGGTGTAAGGAATAAAGTAAATGAGCTTGTGGTGCAGATCAAAATTGGCAGGTATGACGTGGTGGGCATCACGGAGGCTACAAGGGGATCAAGACTGGGGTATACATCATATCAAAAAGATACGCAGGTGGGCAGAGTGGGCGGGGTTCCCTTATTAGTAAGAAATGAAATTAAATCAATAGTAAGAAACAAAGTGGGGGCAGATGGTGTAGAATCTGTGGGTAGAATTGAGGAACCTCAAAGGTAAAAAATCCATAGTTGGAGCCTTTGAACAGTAGTCAGGAGCTGGGGAGCAAGATGCTCCACAAGATGGAAAGGGTGTTTTGGAAAGTGATCATGTGGGATTTCAATATGCAGGTGGACTGGGAAAATCAGATTGCTAGTGGATTGCAAGAAAAGGAATTTATAGAATGTCTACAAGATGACTTTGTGGAGCAGCTTGTGATGGAGCCCACGAGGGAACAGGCAATACTGGATTTAGTGTTGTGCATTGAGGCAGACCTGATAAGGGAGCTTAAGATAAAGGAACCCTTAGAAGGCTATGATCATAATATGATTGAATTTACTCTGTAATTTGAGAGGGAGAAGATAGAATCAGAGGTAATAGTATTACAGCTGAATAAAGGCAACCACAGAGGCATGAGGGAGGAGCTGGATAGAATTGACTGGGAGAGGAACCTATCAGGAAAGACAGTGAAAAGCAATGGCAGGAGTTTCTGGGATTCATGCTGAGGAAAAAGAAACATGGTACAGGGAGGATCAGGCAACCATGGTTGACTAGGGGAGTCCGGGATAGCATAAAAGCAAAAGCATATAATGTAGCAAAGGGTAGTGGGAAACCAGAGGATTGGAAAGCTTACAAAGACCAACAAAAGGCAGCAAAAAGAGAAATAAGGAGGTAGAAGATTAAAGAGGAGAATAAACTAACCAGTATTATAAAGGAAGACTGTAAGAGTTTCTTCAGAAATATGAAGGGCAAAAGTGGACATCGAACCATTGGAAAATGACGCTGGAGAGATAGTAGTGAGGAACAAGAAAATGGCTGAGGAACTGAATGATTACTCGTGTCTTCCACCGTGAAGACTAACGCAATGTTCCAAAAATTCAAGAGAGTGAGGGGACAGAGCAGAGTATAGTGGCCATCACCAAGGATAAAGTGCAAGAAAAACTGAATAGCCTGAAGGTGGATAAATCACCTGAACCAGATGGACTACACCCTAGAGTTCTAAAGGAGATAGCTGAAGAGATAGCTGAGGCATTAGTGTTAATCTTTCAGGAATTGCAAGAATCAGGGAGGGTGCAAGATGACTGGAAAATTGCTAATGTGACACTTCTGTTTAAAAAGGGAGTAAGGCAAAAGATGGAAAATTACAGACCAATTAGTCTAACCTTGATCATGGGTAAGATCTTGGAATCCATTGTGAAGGAAGGGATTTCTGAACCCTTGGAAGTATATGGTAAAATAGGGCGAAGTCAACATGATTTCATTGAGGGGATTTGCCTGACAAATCTCCTAGAATTCTTTGAGGAAGTAACAAGTAGTTTAGACCAAGGAGAGCCAATGGATGTTATCTACTGATTCACAAGAAGGCCTTTGACAAGGTGCCATACAGGAGGCTACTGAGCAAGATTAGAGCCCATGGTGTCAGAGGCAAAGTGCTAGCATGGATAGAAGCTTGGATGTCTGGCAGAAAGCAGAGAGTGGGGATAAAAGAGTCCTACTCAGGATGGTAGCCAGTGACAAGTGGTGTTGCGCAAGGCTTAATGTTGGGACCTCAACTTCTCACTTTATACATTAACAATCTAGATGAAGGAACTGAGAGTGTTCTGGCTAAGTTTGCAGATGATACAAATATAGGTGGAGGGACAGGTAGCATTGAGGAGGCGGGGAGGCTGTAGAAGGATTTGGACAGGTTTGGAGAGTGGGCAAAGAAGTGGCAGATGGAGTACAACATGGGAAAATATGAGGTCATGCACTTTGGTAGGAAGAATTAAGGCATGGACTATTTTCTAAATGGGGAGAAAATTGAGAAGTCTGAAGTGCAAAAAGACTTGGGAGTTCTAATCCAGGATTCTCTCAAGGTAAACTTGGAGATGAAGTAAGTAGTTAGGAAGGCAAATTCAATGTTGGCATTTATTTTGAGAGGATTTGAATATAAAAGCAGGGATGTACTTCTGAGGCTTGAAAATGCTCTGGTCAGACCACATTGTGTGCAGTTTTGGGCTCCATATCTCAGGATGGCTGTAATGGCCCTGAAGTGTGTTCAGAGGAGGTTCACGAGAATGGTCCCAGGAATGAAAAGCTTAACATATGAGGAGTGTTTGAGAACTCTGGGTGTTTATATTTGATGGAGTTTAGAACAATGAGGGATGGATCTAATTGAAATACTGAACTCCGAATTCTGAATGGCCTGAACGGAGTGGATGTTGGGAAGATATTTCCATTAGTACGAGAGACCACGACCCAAGGGCAAAGCCTTTAGAGTAAAGGGAAAGCTTTTTAGAATGGAGATAAGGAGAAACCTCCTTAGCCAGAGAGCGGTGAATATATGGAATTCATTGCCACAGAAAGCTGTGGAGGTCAGATCATTGAGTATATTTAAGACTGAGTTAGATTGGCTCATAGTATCAAGGGGATCAAGGTTATGGAAAGAAAGTGGGAGAATGGGATTGAGAAATCCGTCAGCCATGATTGAATGGCAAATGGGCTGAATGGCCTAATTTCTGCTCCTATGTCTTATGGTCTTATCCGTGGTACAATTGAAAACTGGTCTCAAAGATGGTAACCATGAAATTATCAGTAATTGTTGGAAGAAACCCATCTGTTCATTAATGTCCTTCAGGGAAGGAAATCTGCTACTTTTATCCTGTCTCTGGCCTACATGTGACTTCAGAACTACAGCACCATGCTTGACTCTTAAATGTCTTCTGAAATGTCTGAGCAAAAAACTGAGTCAAACCAAAGGCAAAAACAGATGAACTACTGCAATCAATTTGGGTTCTGGAAATAACAGAACACATCCCTGTCCTGCTTGCATTCGGAAGGTCGAAAAGCCCTACTTACAAAGTTTATGCAACAATTAGGAGAGCTGACTTCCATGCTGGTCAAACAACAGCCTGACATATCACTTCAGAGACAATGTTCCAGTCGCCAGAGTCTCTGGGCATGGCCTTCCTACTGGGACAGCGAAACCAGCAGTTGTGGAGCCTCATGATGCATCACTTGTGGGAGAATTACCTATACACTCTGTGAAATGTCATGGTAGCAGGTTAAATATAGGTAAGAAAGCCTCCTGCTATTTACCATCCTCTGCTCTCTCTCGGCTAATGAACCAGTTCTCCTTCATGTTCAACATCACTTTGAAGAAGCACGTTGAGAATGGAAAGACCACAGAATGTACTCTGCATTGGGGACTTCAGTGATTGTCACCAAATAAGGTTCAGGAGTATGAGCTAGCCAGCCAAGTCCTGAAGGACATATCTGTCAGACTGGGCCTACAGTTGGTGGGAGAGAACCAACAAGAAGGTAAATGCACTACTTGATCAGGTGCTTTATCAGTGAATGTACCTGTGGATGATAGTCTTGAAAAAGTCTATCATCACATTGAGGATATCCTGCATGGTGTAATGTGGCACTACTACCATGTTTAGTGGGATCAATTTTGAACAGATCTTGTAACTCAAAACTGGGTATTAATGAGGAACTGTATGCCACTGGTAACAGCAGCAGTATGCTTACTCTATTGCTACTATCAAACCAGGGATCAACCCTGGTCCAATGAAGAGTACAACAGGACATGCCTCAAACATTATTTGTCAACCTGGTGAAACTACAAAGTAGTGCTTCCTGCATACCAAACAGCAGAGCTAAACAACCAACAGATCAGATTAAAGTTCTGCAGTCCTGCCATCTCCAGTTGTGAATGTTGGTGGATAATAGTTAAGACCATGAGAAATAGGCACAGGAGTAGGCCATTTGTTCCCTCAAGCCTGTTCTGCCATTCATCGAATCAGGGCTGATCTGACATTCTTCAAGGTCACTTCCCTGTATTTTTCCTGTAACTCTTCTGAAAGACCTAACTATGGACTCTGTCCTCGCAACGCTCTCTGGCAAAGAATTGTAAAGACTCTCAGCTTTCTGAGAGAAGAAATTCCTCCTTATCTCAGTCATAACTTGGTGCCCCTTTATTCTGAGACTCTCAGTTCATGACTCACAGCAGAGATATCCCAGTGAGAAACAAGAATTCTATAAAGGGGATAAATGAACCATGGTTAACCAAAGCAGTTAAGGAATGTGTCAAATTGAAAGAAAAAAAGCATATAATGTGGTCAAGATTAGAGGCAGAAGATGATTGAAAAATAAATTGAGCGTAAACTCGCAAATGTTAGAAAAATAGACAATTCTTTAAATATACTTTTAAAAAGGCGAAATGGAACATAGGCCCCTTAGAGAATGTGGTTGGGAAATAGTAATGGCAAAGGGGTTGAAAAGTACATGCATATATTTTCACAGTAGGGGAAACTATTAACATTCCAAAATATGAAATAAAGGGGCAAAATGGGTGTGTCAGGAGGCCGAGGAGAAAATGAGGTCTGCAGATGCTGGAGATCAGAGCTGAAAATGTGTTGCTGGAAAAGCGCAGCAGGTCAGGCAGCATCCAAGGAACAGGAAACTCGACGTTTCGGACATAAGCCTGAAGAAGGGCTTATGCCCGAAACGTCAAATTTCCTGTTCCTTGGATGCTGCCTGACCTGCTGTGCTTTTCCAGCAACACATTTTCAGCAGTGTCAGAAGGCCATCAATGCCATAACTATCAGTAGAGAAAATATACGAGGGAAATCAATAGGGCAAAAGACTGATAGGTTATTTGACCTAATGGTTGCATCCACAGATTTTAAAGGGAGAGCTACAGACAAAGTGGATGCACTGGTAGCAACTTTCCATGAAACCTTAGATTTTGAAAAAAGTCCCAGCAGATTGGAAAACTACCACTGTAACACACTCATTCAAAAAGGGAGACAAAATTGGTTAACTATAGGCCAATTAGCTTGACATCTGTCACTGGGAGATTGTTAGAGTCTATTATGAACAATATAATGGTAGACCATTCAGAAATACGCTCATCGTACCCTATAGCTGAACTGTTCCAGTGCAACTACACTGGTATCTAACTGATAATGTGGAAAATAGGCCAGATACACCGGATCCTAAAAAAAAACAGGCCAAATTTTACTCAGCCAATTTATACCCCATCAGTCTACTCTCTATCATTGGCAAAGAGATGGAAAGTGTCATTAACATTGTTATCAAACAGCATTTATTTACCAATGTAGCGTTTGTTGATGCTCAATTTGGATTCCACCAGAGCCACTCCTTTCCTAAACTCATTACAGCCTTAGTCCAAGTATGGACAAAGAAACTGAGCACAAAGCGAGGTGACAGTGACTGCCCTTGATGTAAAGGCAACATTTGACCAAGTGTGTCAAGGAGCCTTAGCAAAATTGAAGTCAGTGGGTATCAGGGAAAACTCTCCACTGGCTGGAGTTGAACTTAGCTGTAAGAAAAATAGTTATGGTTGTTGGAGACCAATCTTTTCCTTGGCGTAGCTCCCTAAGCTCAAACATCTTCAGCTACTTAATCAAGAACTTCCCTTGTCAAAAAGTCAAAAACTAGGGCATTTTTGTTTGTGAAATGTTCAGTACCATGTGCAACCAGTCTGATATTGATATAATCTGTGTTCTTCAGCAGCAAAACCTGGCAACATTTGGGCTTAAGCTGTTGTTGCAAGTAACATTTACACAATGCATTTTGGGCAGAGTCCATCTTTAAAAAGAGCAAATCTGTTTCCCCTTGACAGTCAACTATCCTTCATCACCGTACTGCGGCTTGCCATTGATCAGAAATTAAACTGGATGAGCTGGACTACTGTATGTAAGTGCAGTGAGTATCAGAGCAGATCAAAGATTGAGAATTTGGAGATAAGTAACTCACCTGATGCTAAGAATGTTCTCTTCCTGAGAAGCAGTGAGGAAGGTGCAGGAAAGAAAGATAATTGGGCTGCCTGGCAGATTCTTGCTGCCTTTCAGGCCCCACAGGAATTACGTTCTGGGCAATGAATTGATACTGTTAAGTGGTCCATTAATGATCGGTTTATGGGGCTGGATATGTTACTGCTTTGATTACCTCTGTTCCCAGTGGACAAGAATCATAGAATCCCTACAGTGCAGAAAGAGGCCATTTGGTCCATTGAGTTTACACCCTCCTCCAAAGAGCATCCCACCCAGACCCTCCACCTAAATCCATAATCCTCCATTTGCTGTTGTTGCCCCACCTAGTCTGCACACCCCCCAGACACTGTGGGAAATTTAGCATGGCCAATCCACTCAATCTGCACATCTTTGGACTGTGGAACAGTGGAACATCTGGGGAGTGCCAATGCAGACATGGGTAGAACATGCATACTCCACACAGCTACCACCGCCATCACAAAATGTACCCCCAGTGCCAGCTGTTTCTCAACTTCTGCATGGCAGTGCCACGAGCAGTTTGTCCCTCTGATGTGACACTGCAATGCTCAATAGCCTATAATTGTTTGGCAGCTTCGAACAGGGGTAGGATATTACCAAGAAGGGACCCTGGTGGAAAGCCCACTGAGTGACTATTTAAGTGCCTGATAGACTTTCCCACCTGCACTGCAGTAATGGAGAAGGAGGGAATTTGGCCTGTTTTGATGGCCTGCCCCACAAAAGCAGGAGATTCCACATAAAGACCTTACGTTATAGAAATTGAAGAAAGTCAGCAATGAAAGAGGTTTTAAACTGGGGGAGGGGACAGGAAGAACACACAAGATCTGTAAAATGTAGGAGCAGTCAGTAACCATTCAGCCAAAAAGAATGGTAATTGTTATTGAAGAAACAAAAATGTTCAAGTAATTGGTTTGTTAAATATATATTATGATTTGATTTATTTTTGTCATGTGAGCTGCAGTGAAAAGTGTTGTTGTGCATGCTATACAGGCAGATTGTATAATACAATGTGCATAAGGGTAGCCGAACAGAGTTCAGAATATAGTGTTACAGCCACAGAGAAGGTGCAGGGAGAGATAGAAAAATCAGAATTAACATTTGAGAGGTCTGTTTAAAAGTCTGATAGCAGCAGAGAAGAAGCTGTTCTTGAAACTGTTTGTATGTGATTTGAAACTTTTCTATCTGGAATGGTAGGCTTAATATACGATGAATGGCTGAAGATCCTGCGATTGTATTCATTAGAGTTTAGAAGGTTGAGGGGAGATCTAATAGAAACTTACAAGATAGTGCATGGCTTAGAAATAGTGGATGCTGGGAATTTGTTTCCGTCAGGGGATACTAGAACTCGTAGGCACAGCCTCAGAATTAGAGGGGGTCAATTTAAAATGGAAATGAGGAGACATATCTTCAGCCAGAGAGTGGTGGGCCTGTGGAATTCATTGCTACAGAGCACAGTGGAGGCTGGGACGTTTAAATGTCTTCAAGGCTGGGATTGATCTCGCATGGAATTAAAGGATATGGGGAGAGTGCGGGTAAGTGGCATTGAGATGCCCATCAGCCACGACTGAATGGTGGAGTGGACTCAATGGGCTGAATGGCATTACTTCCACTCCTATCTCCTATGGTCTTATCTTCTACCCAATGGAAGATGGTGGAAGAGCATACAACTGGGGTGAGAAGGGTTTTTGATTAGTTGTTTGTTTTCCCGAGGCAGCAGGAATGTTAGATGGAGTCATTGGATGGGAGACTGGTTTTTGTGATGGACTGGGCTGTGTTCACGACTCTCTGTAGTTTCTTGTGGTCTTGCGCAGAGCAGTTGCCCTACTATTCTGATGCATCCAGATAGGATGTTTTCTACTGTGTAGCTATAAAAAGTGGTAAGAGTCTTTGTGGACATGCTGAAGTTCCTTACCCTCCTGAGGAAGTGGAGACATTGTTGTGTTTTCTTGACCATCGTGTCGATGTGGGTGCACCAAAACAGGTAGTTGGTGATCATCGCTCCCAGGAACTTGACACTCTCAACCATCTCCACCTCAGCACCGTTGATACAGAGATGGGCGTGCCCTCCACTCTGCTTCCTGAAGTCAATGACCAGATCACTCCTTTTACTGACATTTATGGAAAGATTGTTGTCTTTACACCATACTGCTGAGCATTCAAGCTCTTACCTGCACTCTGCCTTGTTGTTGTTTGAGATCCAACCTATAACAGTGGTGTCATCAGTAATCTTGTGAATGGAGTTGAGTGAAATTGGGCCACACAGTCGTAAATGTATAATGAGTGCAGTAGGGAGCTGAGTACGCAGCCTTGAGGGGCACTGGTTTTGAAGATTTTGGTAGAGAGGGTGTTGCCCATTCTTACAGATTCAGTCTTTGGGTCAGAAGGATCCAGTTACGGAGGAGGGATCTGAGACTGAGGTCTCGGAGTTTGGAGACTATGCTATTTGGAATTATGATGTTGGAGGCGGAGCTGTATTTAATAAGTAGGAGCCCGACATAGTTATGCTTGTCATCCAGACATTGCAAAGGTGAGTGTAGGGCCAGGGAGTTGGCATCTGCCATGAACCTGTTGTGCCTGTAGGTGAATAGCAAAGGATGATTGTACTGGGGCTACAGCATAGTTGTATTTCAAGTATTCGACAGCAGTAAATTGATTTAAAAACAACATTTAGAGTTCTGAAAAGCTCATGAATTTTCATCAAATGTACTTCAATTTTAATATAAAATCTGTATAGCAATCAGTCTGGCTGTAATTTTATCTGTTTGAAATCAGAAGATTGTGGTTTTGTGATCTGGGCTCCTTTGCAAACATCCTCATTGTTCTGTGAGTAAATACAACCCACAATGAATCAAACCACACCTAAAGTTTCAGGAAGTTGTGCTCAAAGGAGGAAGGTTATTCTCCACAAGTCTTCTCTTACTGAAGTAAAAGTAAAAATCCCAAAAGGGTGAGAGGAAAACCAGATTTTCTATGGTTTCTTTGTTTCCTGACCAATTCCCTGTGGCTGAAAGAAAGATGTTGGTATGCTGACCGTCAAGGTTACTTTCAGGTAGGACTTAAAACTTGTCGGCCTGGAAACACGCCTTAGGCAGTTTCTGTTGGGAGTTGGATATGACGAAGGCAATCAGTGTGGTAACCTGAAACTACCTGAATAATCTTACTGTTTTGCTCCATTGAACCAGTAGCTGCTGACTTTTCCATAATGTTGTATACATGATCCCAAAAAAAGAGTTATTTCTCAGGCTTGTGTTATTGTTGAGGGTTGGCAAATATTAATTGACTTTCTGCCTTCTGATGAACCTTCACGATGATGCCTTGAAGCATGACGTGTGTTGCTCAGTCTCGTGTTTCATCCAAAACGGTAAATGCATCATCCAGAAAGGACTTTTTTTTACAATTATGACAGATAAGGAATTTTTTGTGTATCCTCTTGATGTGTTAACTATGAAAGAATCTTTGGTTTGTTCTTAAATCTCCAATCCCAAGCTGACATTTTTATTGCCTCTAAACTTCAATGTTAATGGCTTCAGGCTCATGGGATTTGCAATCCTTTTTTGGGAGTCATGAGTCATTTGACAGTCCAAAAGCATTATCAGTGATAATACGGTTATGTCATCAAAAATAATCCGTTGCAGATCAATACTTATTCCTTGGGATGTAGCTGCCTCTGGACCAGGCCTAGTATTTGCTCTCACTCCCCAATTGCAGAAATTCTTATAATTTTATAAACCCCAAGAAGCTCAGACTCTGCTCAAGCATTTGGCTCGAAGAATTGGTTGGAATGCAAATCACTTGAGGCGTGGCTTTGTTTTTCGAAAAGGTAATTTCAGGAGAACATGCCCAGCTGCCTCCTAAAGGCGTGCTGTTCATGCGAGTTTCCTAATGCATCCATTTCCCAAACATGTGATGCAAATAGGGAAACTGCACATTAAAGTTGTGTTTGAATCAGATTTTTTGAAGCTAGTTTTACATCGATGTGTCAAAGTACAGGGAGATAGTATCTGCTGATGAGAGGTATGTAGTTCTCTCACAATTATTGCTGTCATGAGTTTCAGGGAAATCTTAACTTCCCTTGAGCTCTCTGACATTGTAGAACACTTGAGTATGAACAGGGGAGCTTGTGTCCTTGTAAAGCTTGAAGAATGTAATGTGAGACACCTTGTATGTAACGCTGTCATTTTGTCTTTAATATATCACATTGCAATGTGGTGCTCAACTACATAGTGACAGTCACTGTGGTGTGAATTCAAACAAAAAGCCTTTGAAATTATATTTAAAATGGGACTATTCTGAGGCAAGTAAGTTACACTGGGGCTTTTGCAACACAGTATTGCTGACCTACTTGGCATGAACAGAATTGGGTGGCATGGTAGTTCAGTGGTTAGCACCGCTGCCTCACAATGCAAGCGATCCAGGTTTGATTCCAGTCTTGGGCGACTGTGGGGAGTTTGCACTTTCTCCTCGTGTTTTCTCCGGGTACACCAGTTTCCTCTGGCAGTCCAAAGATGTGCCGGTTGGGTTATTGGGCCATGCTAAATTGCCCACTGTGTCCAGGAATGTGTGGGCTAGATGGATTAGCCATGGGAAATGCAGGGTTATAGGGATGGAGTGGGTCTGGGTGGGTTTGTGTGAACTTGAGGGCTAAATGGCCTCCTTCCACACTGTTGGGATTCTGTGATGTTGGAGAGAAGAGTCAGTTAACAAGTGCAGAGTTCTCCTTCTGATGAAATGAATGATCTTAGCTGCCCAATTAGTATGATGACCACTTGCATTGGCATGTTTAATAACGGGTGTCCAAGCATCCCTTTTGGTGATGTACGACCTCAACATAGCAAAGTATTAAACAGGGATCTCTGGTATCACAATATACTTGAAACATTTAGTCTGGTAACATTTACCAATCCAACAAATGTGGAAAAAAATCTTACACAATGAAAATGTCTCGATCTTCACCAATACGTTATGACTTTTTAACTGTAATGCAGTATATAGCAGATGAGGAAGGGAAGCACTGAGAGAGGTTTGTAATGGAACGAACTCCTAGTGATGGATGAGCATTAATGAGATGGGGGTTGAACTAACTCCACAGAGGCCAATCTTCTATCATCAAGTCACCCTTTACTTATGTTGATCCAGCTGCCTCAGAGCCAGCTCTCAGAGTGAGCAGGATCTCTGACACTCCTGTTTATATCTGTCAGCCAGGGGTCCCTGATTTGGACGAGGTTAACAGCCCCAATCATGGAACTCCCCTTCAGTCAGGTCCACTTGGCTGACCTTGTTACAATCAGTACATCCCTCCCTCTGTAAGTCTTGGGACGTCGGCCTGTTCTTTATCTTGTAGCCTCTCTTGGAGCATTTTCACATCGGGTCCAGTTCTTCCAACTCAGCTTCAGATATGGGTGGTCTCTAACTGACCATTGCATGCCTTTAGCACTCCAAGCGGCTTGGAAGAAATTCATTTTCTTCCACCGGTAAAAACATCAAGACTGCAACATCCATAGTTTCCATCTCAGATCCTGAGCTTTCTTCAATGTTCGATGGAGGGCAAGAACCCACAGGTTCTGACAGCCGTGCTGGCTGTTCTGAGGGACTTGGTATGGTTTGCTCCTGCCTCGTTCATGTGTTTGCAGCTTTTGTGTGGTCCATGCACACGTTCAGGGCTGCCTCACCTACTGAACTTTGTACAACATGGAAGT
This sequence comes from Hemiscyllium ocellatum, assembly GCF_020745735.1. Classification (NCBI taxonomy): domain Eukaryota; kingdom Metazoa; phylum Chordata; class Chondrichthyes; order Orectolobiformes; family Hemiscylliidae; genus Hemiscyllium; species Hemiscyllium ocellatum. The sequence continues at coordinate 88,588,232 of NC_083408.1, forward strand.
TGACCATTTCTATGGCTTTGTCACCAAACTTTCTTCCCTCTTGTTAACCGTCTCTCTTCCTTGTGGAGTCCTGTGCCTGACATTGATGTTCCTGATACCATTTCACCCCCTCCTTCCAGGTGGAAACATCAGATTTAACCTGGTGGAGAGTTTTCTTCCCATGACCAACTCTACTGGAACTATCCCTGTAGTTGCATGACTGGTGGCTCAATAGTCAATTAGGAACTGGGATGATTTGATATAGAGTGAAGCTGTAGGCTGTTTCTTTAAGATGGCCTTCAATGTTTGGACTCTTCATGCTGCTAGACCATTGGATGATGGATGGTTTCGAGCCATCCTCACATACCTAATTCCATTCAACTTTAGGAAATACTTAAATTCATAGTTGGTAAATGGTGGCCTGCTGTCTGTGACCATCACTCCTGAGGCCCCCAGTATTGCAAAGTATGCTCACAGTTTTTCTATTGTCATCTCTGTATTTGTTGAATGAACTATATGCACATCTTTGAATGGGCATCCACAATGACTTAGAATATGTAACCAAGTGCAGCATTTACCCAGCCATTCCCACAAATGCAAGAGAGCTGCGGGCGGTAATTTCTGTCCTCTGCTCAGGATATCTCCTGAGTGAGGTTATGCAGTTGTCTTCACTCAAGTGGTGTCCCCCAAGCTCAGTCGGTTTGATGAGGATGTCCACTTCCTTTGAGATACCCTGTAATTCATATGATGTACTTGCTGCATTTTCCAATGATAAAGCCAGTTGTAATACCTGTTTGAAGTCCAGTTGGGCTTCAGCAATAGGCACTTTTACATGCTTACATCATTAATACAACATACCAATTGGTGTCTCTCATTATAGTTAAACCAAAGTCACATGCCTCTGCTAGTCAACTTAACCCCTTAAAAAATCCCGACATGGATTACATGCTGAGTAAAACCGGTAACTTCCACGAATTTAAGGAGGCTTAGGGTCATAATGTTACTTAACCAAATCCTTCAACTCTTCAAAGGTTTTAGTATCTAGTGCCTCAGGAAATATTAGACTGCTACTAACTGAAAAAGATGTGAGACCACAAGCTATCAGGAGAATTACTTGTTGCGTTTCAGCTGCCCCAATATAATTTGCCTAGAGAAAAATGACATATTCTTTCCATGGTCTTCAACAGGATTGAAAAAGCACGGAGGGTGGTTTGTGTGTTGGGTGGGCTTCAGGGGATGTGGTGGATGCAGGCTTGGTTGCAATGTTTAGGGTACATTTGGATGGCTACACGAATGGGATACATTTTGAGGGATGTGGGCTAGGCGCAGGCAGGTGGAACTAGTTTAGTTTGGGATTATGGTCGGCATGGACTGGCTGGACCAAAGGGTCTACTTCTGTGCTGTATGACTCTGTGATTCTTCCCAAGTAACGGCACGAAGCCAGAAATATTTACTCCAGTTCAAAGAAGACAGTTTCGGAGTGAACTTCTTGCGGAGTGTATTTTCGTCTTTTGTCGCCACAAATGACTCCACAACGGCCAGCATCCCATCACCAAATCACCCTTTATTTACATGTTCCCAGGACTTGACATTGATCTGCTTGCTCAGAGCCAGCTCTCAGAGTGAGCAGAACCTCTGCCACTCCTGTTTATGTATATCAGCCAGGGCTCCCTGATTGAATCAGATTAACAGCCTTATTCAGGAAACTCATATTCTATGAGGTCCGCCTGGTGACCTTGTTGCAATTACTAGAGGGCTAATATGTAAGATTGGAGGCTAATTGAGGGGAATCATTAATAGAAAATCAATAATTGATTGCGAACAAATTTCAAGAAAACATTTTCTCGGTATAAAAGTTGGGTGCTCAAAAGCAGAAGCAACAGTGTGTTTGGACTAAAAGCTGTGTTGTAACAATAATGGTCTTCCAGAGGACAAAATATCATTGAATACTAAACATTATTCAGGATTATGTTATTAAGGGCATTCTTCAAATTAAACAACTGTGAGAAATATGAAAAAGATGATACCATTCAATACAGTTGGTTCTGCATAACACAGTAGTTCCATTCTTGTACAACCCTGTGTTATAAGAAAGTTGCATAACAGCAGTACTATTTCGATGATTTAAAATTGGGGACCACAAGTAGTGTGTCAGAGCAAAGTGTGCAGAGGACTATGAAGCTTTGCAGAGGAACATAGATACTTTAAGTGAGTGGGCAAAGGTCTGACAGATGAACTATAATATTAATAAATGTGAAGTCATCCATTTTGGAAGGAGTAGCGGTAAAAAGGATTATTACTTGAATGAAAGAAAGTTGCAGCATGCTGTTTGCAGAGGGACCTGGGTGTCCTTGTGCGTGAATCGCAGAAGGCTAGTCTGCAGGTATAACAGGTAATTAGGAAGGCAAATGGAATTTTGTCCTTGCTAAAGAGACTAAGTTTAAAAACAGGGAGGTTCTGTTGCAGTTGTACAGGGTGTTAGTGAGGCCACACCAGGAGTACTGTGTGCATTTTTGGCTTCCTTACTTGAGAAAAGATGTTCTGAGTGTGGAAGGGGTACAGAGGAGGTTCACTAGGTTGATTCCTCATTAGCCAACCACCTCAATTCTGGCTGGGTTAAGTAGACTGGGATTATATTCGTTGGAATTTAGAAGAATGGGGCAGGGGAATATTATAGAAACATTTAAAATTATGAATGGAATAGATAAAATAGAAGTAGAGAGGAATGTTTCCATAGGCGAGTCAAACTAGGACAAAATTAGGGGAACCAGATTTAGGACTGAATTGAGAAGGAACTTCTTCACCCAGAGGGTTGTAAATCTATGGAAGTCCCTGCCCAGTGAAATATTTGATGCTACGTCTGTAAACGTTTTTGAGTTTTTTGAACAGTAAAGGAATTAAGGGATACAATTACAGACAGGTAAGTGGAGCTGAGTCCACGAAAAGATCGGCCATGATCTTATTGAATGGTGGCACAGGCTTCAAGGCCCAGATGCCCCTCCTGCTCCTAGTTCTTCTGTTCATTTAAATAATGGGGCCGGAATCACTGTTAACCAATACACGCTGTAAAAGTTTACACTTTAGAAACAGTGAGTGTACTCGCATTAGCGAAATACACGTTATAGCAAAACCATCTGTATCCATTTAAATTTAAAATAGTAAGTGCGAGAGATACTCTGCAGTTTGGTAGCAAAGCACTGGAACAAAGCACTGAATGAATTCTGCTGCGTGATCACTTGTCATCAGAAAGTTGAAAGTAACCTTATTAATACATTTGCTTTCAGAAAGAGTACAGGTGGTTCTGCTATAACGCACGTTTCGTTAATGTGAATTTGCTACAACACGGTTGATGAATTGGGGACACTGTTTCTATAGCGCAAACTTTCCAAGCATGTTTTGGTTATAATGCTGTTATGCGATTTTCTTATAAAATGAGGTTGCATGAGAATGGAATGACTGAGTTATAACAGAATTGACTGTCATGCAAAGAAAACAAGATCTCCAGGAATTGAGAAATGACTGATAAACTCTTTGCTTGGAGTTGATGCTACCAAAATATTTCCACAATTTCAGGAATTTACTTGTCTTATGAGGAAAGATTGTGTAGACTTGGTTTGTTTTCACTAGAGTTTAGAAGAGTGACAGGTGAATAATTTGGATCTTGAATGCCTGGGACAAGGTAGATGTGGGAAGAATGTTTCCTCTTGTGGGTCATCTAGAACGAAGCTCTGAGTTTAAAATGAGGGGGTCACCCTTTTAGGACAGAGATGAGGGGAAATATTTCTGAGTGTTGTGCACATTGGAACTCTCTGCCTCAGAAGGCAGTTCATTGAATATTTTTAAGGTGGAGTTGAGCAGGTTCTTGCAAGGCAAGGAATCGAAGGTTATTGAGGGTAGATGGGAATGTGGAATTTAGAACACAAACAGATCAGTCAAGGTCCATTGTGAACGATGCTCAAGGGCTCAAGTAGCCAACTTTTGCTCCTAATTTCTTAATTCATATGTTAGTATGAGTTAGAATGGATCTTTAATCTTCTGACGTTTTCTTGGGTAACTATATTAAGCTTAGCTGAATCAGAATCCTCTAAAGTTTGTGGCTTTAAGGGTTTTTTGAATGCAGGGTGTCAGCTGCTCATTGAACTTTCAATTTTCTCACAATTCCAATTGAGTCAGCGACATGGGAATTTTGAACAGCCCTGATGTGCAACTCATGCCTATGCTACTTCAATAAGTATTTGTACCAATGACTCAGCCCATGCAATTCTCTGGGAGCAGGGCAGAGGAGGGGAACGAATTCCAAACCCTCAAACAGCTGGAGCTGTTTTCCCTGGAATGCCAGCGGCTGAAGGGTGACCTTATCGAGGTTTATACAATCATGAGGGGCATGGATAGGATAAACAGACAATTTTTTTTCCCTGGGGTGGGGTAGTCCAAAACTAGAGGGCATAGGTTTAGGGTGAGAAGGGAAAGATATAAAAGCAAATAAGAGGCAACTTTTTCACACAGAGGCTGGTGCATGTATGGAATGAGCTGCCAGAGGATGTGATGGAGGCTGGTACAATTACAGCATTTGAAAGGCATCTGGATGGGTATATGAATAGGCAGGGTACAGAGGGATATGGGCCGGGTGCTGGCAAATGGGACTAGATTAGTTGAGATTATCTGGTCGAAATGGACGAGTTGAACCGAAGGGTCTGTTTCCGTGCTGTACATCTCTATGACTCTGAATGAAAGAGCTGGTAGGACTTAACCAAATTTAGATGTTGCATTTATTGCTACTGATGGAGGGCCATAGAAGTGGAGACCAAAGCTAGACAGAAACTGAAGTAGAATTAAAAAGATACTTTAACCTCCCAGTTCTGATCGCATCTTCCCATTCGCAGTGGTTGCTTTATTAGTGGAAAAGGACTTTAGCAGTTAAAATTAGCATCATCAAAGCAGATTTTGAAATTTGCATTCTGCAGCTAGCATTTAGTAATTAAGCTAATAAAATATATTTTGGCGCAGTAACAAAAACAAGAAGAGATGACCTTGTAGAGTCCTATGATGGTGTTTTGTTTGACATTTCAATTATTTTCTATTCTCTGAGACTTACTTAAAGCTGCATCACCTTATTCTGTTTGTAATGTATTTTAATAATGCCCACTGAACAATCTTTGCCTAAGGTAAATTGATTTTACATTATCCAATTTCTAGTGGAAAAGTTTTTATTTAAGTTGTCCAATATCCTATTATATTTTGTTTCTCTTTTTGATAGTCCCTGAGCCAGCAACTTAAAACAATCAACAGACAGCTGCCCACGCCATCAAAACTGATTAGGGCCCTGGATTTCTCATTAGGGGAAGAGAATGTTGTGGTTCCTCATCTTCCTGACAAAAATCATTTCCTTCCTCCACATCCTCAGGGTCTCTGTCTTTGCTTCTCGAATATTGTGTACATTTATAACCTGCATTCTCACCAGTTTTAAAACAAAGGAGGAAGGCATTATTTGTATGAGGATTGGAACAGAAGTAGGTTATTCAGTCTTGAAAGCCTGTTCTGATATTCAGATGTACCGTAGCTGACCTTTTTTTTTAACTCCATCCACCAGGCTTCCTGCTTGTAAATATTAACTGAGTTTTTCAATTCACCCAGCCTCAAAAGCTTTGGAGAAGGAGTTGCAGATTCCCATTGTTTACCTGAAGAAGAGAGTCTTCTTCACAACCACGTGATGAAGGAGCGGCGCTTCGAAAGCTAGTGCTTCCAAATAAACCTGTTGGACTTATAACCTGACTTTTAACTTTGTCCGTCCCAGTCCAACACTGGCTCCTCCAAATCATGGTTACAAGATTATGCTCCCCTGTTCTGAACTTGCCCTTCAGAGAGACAACTTCCAACTCTTTACCTTTGAGAGGTGGTTGTATAGTGGTAGTGAATCTGGTGGTCCAGAATCATAGAAAATTGGTGCAGGAGTAGGCCATTTGGCCCTTTGAGCTTGCAGCACCTTCAATATGATCAGGGCTGATCATGTAATCTCAGTGTTGCACTTCTGCTTTCTCTCCATACCCCATGATCCCTTTAGCCAAAAGTATTGTGTCCAGCTCCCTGTTTAAGATATCTAATGAACTGGCCTCAACAGCTTTCAGTGGTAGAGCAAAAGAGAAAACATGGGTTCAAAAAGCATTCTTTAAGTTCAGTGACTAAATCCAGATTTGAAAACTAATCTCAGTGATGGTGACTGTGAAGCTATCATCAATTGAAATAAAAACCTGTCTGCACTTGCAGCAACCAATTTTACATTACGTTCCTCTGCAATTCTTTGACTGCCATCGCAGGATTCTTCACATCCTTGAATAGGTGGCAGGTCTTCTTTCAGATGAGATAGAAATGATTAATGTAACACTCAAATGCAGGAGTGGAGTTTTGACCCATGAATTTCTGGTTCATTTAACAGGAGTCCTCTAACTCAAATTGACAGGACAGTGGTTGCATATTAATGTAGTGCAGGGTGAGTACAACTCTATGTTGTGGAAAGTGCAGGAATTGTACAGGTCTCTGAAAAATAAAAGTTTCTACACTGTAAATTATTGTATCTAAGATCCCAAATTGAATGAATCATTTACATTACCTAGCTGACATTTAGTCATCAGCTTTTTAATTTTCCGTCAGGTAATCTCTGACAATATTTCCTGTAATTTACTGCTCAGAATAAGCTATAAATTCTGAATGCAACTTCATTCCCTAAGACCTAAAATCACAAAACTCCTCACGTCTGGTGAGGAAACGACCTAGTGGTAGAATTACTGGACTGGTAATCCAGAGACCCAGATAATCTGGGGATCCAGGTTTGAATCCTGCCACGGCAGTTTGGTGGACTTATATTTCAATAACAATCTGGAATTAATCTGGATGAGCATGATTCTATTGTCAATTGTTGGAAAAACCCATCTGGTTCACTCATGTCCTCTAGGAAGGAAATTGCCTTATTTGACCTATATGTGACTCCAGATCCACAGCACAGTGCTTGACTCTCATAGAGTCATAGAGATGTGCAGCATGGAAACAGACTCTTCGGTCCAACCCGTCCATGCCGACGAGATATCCCAACCCAATCTAGTCCCACCTGCCAGAACCCGGCTCATATCCCTCTAAACCCTTTCTATTCATATGCGCGCCCTCAGGACAATTAGGGACGGGCAATAAATGCTAGCCCAGGCTGGCAATGCCTTCATCCTGACAACAAATTAAAAGAAATTCATGAGGTCCTTGCAAGTAAAGCAATATTTCAGAATGGCAGAGTGTAACATCAAACAAATTACAGACTTTAATTAACGTAAGATCTGAAATTAAGCTGTGACATTATTTGATCTGACTTTCCTTTCTCAGCCTTTTTAGAAAAGCTGCTAAACCATTTAATTTAAACCTGTTAACGCCTCTGTTTAAAATAGTACGAAAAAGAATTTGAGAAAAACATGTGTATGTGTTAGCATTCCACAATATAGCTTTCTAGTTGAAGTGTTGACAGGAAAGAGATTATTGCATCGTGATTATTAAAAACATTGAACTGATGAGCAATATGATTCCCTTGTCACTGAACTTTATGAAGACCTGCCTGTGGCTTTAAATAACTAAAGATTTATTTCTTCATTTCCTTAATTTCTTGTCTTGTAATCAACAGAAGTGTTCCTGCATTTTTCAGGTTGCAGTTCTATATGCATTATGACACAAGCATTAGTTGGAGGTTTGAACAAGACAATCAAGGATGCATTAGGTTAGCTCTTAGTTGAATAATCGAACATTTACTGAAGATTACAAACAATAGGCAAAAATGGACATAGGTTGCAAATCTGCACAACAAATTTTACTTGTGCTTATTTGTTTGCAGGAATGGGTGTAATTATCTAGCCCTGAATATATTCTCCATGCCTAATCGCTGTCGAGATTGGCAAAAACACCCTGACAATTGATGGTAAAATCACGTATAGAAAGATAAGTAGAGGGAGAAGTAAAGATTATGTTATAAGAGAAAAAAGGATACAAAAACAGTAAGATAAAAAGTGAAGAATTTACTTTATTAACTTTCCAACAACGATTTATTATCCGCAGGAATGAGACTTTTCTTCGTTTTAATTCTCTTCCAGGTTGGGAGAGCTTGAGTAACACTGCAGGAACATAGCTCCTGTCATTGCGAGGGTATTGATGCCATTAAGTATCAGTCTTAACTTTATGCACTGAGTTTAATGAGCAATCAATATGCAATGTGCAGTTTCTGAAACTCCAGGAAATGTGTGGGTACGTGTTTGATGGGTGCCATGACATTTTTGTCAGGCTCTTGGTGGAATGATGCAAATTGTCCAAAAATTTGCAATTCTTTTCCTCATCTAATTGCTGGATGATTTATAAACTAAGGTGACGTATGAGAAATTCATAATTTTTTTTTGCAGCAAAATTTATGCCAATTGTCTTAGAGCTCGAGGCTACTGGTACAGTTAGCAGTGTTGTTCAGGGGTGCTAGCTATTCGTTATTTTTCAAAATTGAAGAACGTCTATTCTGCATCTTGCGATGTCACACGCTACCAAATCAAAATTGTCAAGAAAACCTTCTGATGATTAATCAGTTGTGGGAAGGCAATAGGTGATTGATCAGTCCTCCTCCATATTGAGGATCACTTGCAAGAAACACTGAGGGTGGCAAGGGCATAGAATATATTCTAGCTGGAAGGCTCAATCTCTGTCTCTGAGAGTGGCTCAGTTGCATCGCCACTAATTGAACTGCCTGAATTGTGAACTGCATATCCATGAGATTGAATCTGCAGCAGCTGGATAGAACAAACAACATGATAAACCCATCTGGCCCCCTCCTATATTTAACTGAAGAGAGCTTTCATCATGTTGTAGGGCATTACCACACTTGAAAGAAAGGTTAAGAACAAATCTGGCATTTCAAAATAGGGCATTTATAAAGCACTATGGGGTATTAGCATCAACAGGTTTGTACTCAACCACAATCTGTAACCTCATGTCGTGGTATATTGCCCTCTATTTGTTACCATCCAATCGTGGGATCAACCTTGTATCGATGAGGAAGGTAGAAGAATGTATCAGGAACAGAACCAGGTGCACCCTAAAAATGAGTGGTCAACTTGACAAAGTTAGCACTCAGTGGAAACAGCATCCAATTGACAAACTCCTTAACAAATGCATAAAGTCAAGGCTTTGTGATCCTGTTATATCTAGTTGTAAATGGTAATTGACAATTAAATAACTAACACCAGGAGGGGACACCACAAACACCCCCATTCTCCATGTTGGCAGAGGTCAGCGAAAGGCTGAAGGGGCTGAAGCATAGGCAACCATTTTTGCCAGAAATGCCAAGTGAATTATCCCTCTTGGACTCTGCCCATGGTATCCAGCATCTCCAGTGCCAGTCTTCCACCAATTTCATTCCATTCCATCAGCAGGATATCAAGAAATAGTGGAAGACTCTGCAGCCATAAAAAGCCAATGGGCCAAACAGGACCTCAGCTATGGATTTGAAGATCTGTATTCCAGAACTGACTGAGCCCTTAAGTAAAATGTTCTAGTATAGCTACAACACTGGTAATACTTATCTGGGCAATTATTGTTGGTATTGTATGTCCTGACCACAAAAAAAAGGACAAATCCAATCCGTCCAAATACTACCCCATCCATCAACTCTCAATGATCAGTAAAGTGATGGAATATGTTATTTTAAGTTGTCACCAAATGCAATCTTCTCACCAAATAATTTCCTGACCAATACTCAGCTTCGCTTCTTCTTGACCCACCCAGCTCTAGATCTCATTACAGCGTTGGTTTAAACATGAACAAAAGAGCTAAATTCCAGATTTTGACGTGAGAGTGATTACCCTTGACATTAAGGCCACATTGGACTGAGTATCGCATTAAGGAGCCTTAGAATCCAAGCGGGGTGGGTGAATCCTTCTCTGATTCGAGTCTTGCCTTACTGAAAAGAAGATGATTGTGGTTATTGGAGGCCTGTCAGTCCGGTACCAGGACATTACTGCAGGAGGTTTCAGGGAAGATATTTTCTAGTCGACCTCTTCAGACATTTTATGAGACACCCAGGAGCAGGTTGGACTTGAACCTGGGCCTTCCGGCTCATAGGAGTTCTTCTACTGATTAAAGCGCAACTCATTGTGTCACAGAGACCCATAATTTTCAGGGGAATATCTGAGACATCTACAGCTACTTATTAAATGATCTTCCTCCAACATAATGTCAGGACTGGGTTGGTCACAGATGATGTTCAGTAACCTTTTCAACATCATCGATTTTGAAATAGTCCAAGCCCACGTGCAGCAAGATCTGGACAACAGTGAAGCTTGCACTGATGAGTGATAAGTGGTATTTGCAACACACAAGTGCCAATGAATGCTAGTCTTGAGCAAGAGAACTTAAATTTCTCCCCTTGATGTTCAATGATGTTACCATCATTGAATCCTCTACTTTCAACATTCTTGGGATCACCATTGACCAGAATTGAGCTGGGCCAGTCATATAAATGTTGTGTCTACAACGAACATGTCAGAGGCTGGTAATTATGTGGTGAGTAATCCTGACTCTCCCAGGCCTGTCTGCTATCTACAAGACAGACTCAGGAGTCTCATGAAGTACTGTCGACTTGCCTGGGTGAGTGCAGCTCCAGCAACAGTCAAGAAACTGACAGCAAACAGGACAATACACCTTGGACATTTGATCAGCATTCCATTAAGTACCTAAATATTTGTTGCCTCTACCACCAGTGCACATTGGCCCCAGTGTGCACAATATACAGGATATGCTCAAGCAACTTGGCTCCTTTGACCACGTGTTCCAAATTGTTCCACATTCCAAATTCGATCAGATGGCGTGACGAAGGTGCAGATATGTGTGAACGCTATCATCTGCAAGGTTCCCTTGAAGTTCCACACCACTGTGATTTAGAACCATATCACTGTCCTTTCACTGTTGCCAGGTCAAATATCTGGAATTCCCTTCCAACAAAAGATGGGTGTTAAAAGGGTATACCTACAAAAGATGGACTTCAGCAAATTAAGAATGTAGGTTGCCATCATCTTCCCACATGCCGTTAGGGATTAGCAGTAAATGTTGCCCTAGCCCATGAAAAAAGAAAATATTATCTACTTCATAATAATTATAACACTTTGAACAAGAGGAATGCTCAAAGATTATTTTGATTACATTTCCATGGATTTTATAAAGCCAGAAGAAAAAAGAATTGACATGTTATGAGCAGACTTGAGAAAAGTTTTATGAAATCAAAGCAAGATGGATTCATTAAACAATCCCTGGTAAATTATTAGTTATGCATATACAATTGTTTGTCATGATTACAATCAGATAGAAAACAAATACATTAGTACATCAGCAAAAATATGCTGTAGACTGCCATTTCACTAATTAGCTAGTGACAGTCTTTGTACAGACAAATTACAGTAATTTATCCTTTAATATTGCCTAAAAAGCAACTCTGAACTGATTTAATCTCTCCTGGGTCACACAGAAGGCAAAAAGACTGACAGTTAAAGTCTCTCTTAGATAATTTAATGTAGGAAATATTTCCCAAGATGCAATTAAACACATGTGACAGTAAACCTTTGTTTGCAATCATTAGGAGAAATGAAAGAAGCCTTCATGCAGTGAATGAAGCTGTTAACTATAAACCAGTATCTGAAACACAATATGATTCTACTTTAATGTATGTGAGCTGCTCATGTTGAATTGAACTGCTGCAGTTCCCAGGTGAATTTTTGAGGAATGACTTAATTTTAAAGATGCCCAGTTGCATGGAGTCTATGCAGTTGTGGAAAACAATCCTATCCTGTAAAATGAGCACTGCCTGATCAAAGGTCAATAGTGGCTGAGTTGCCAACCCCTTCTTTCTGACATGCTTTTGCAGCTGTTACACACCGGTATAACTTCAGGGAAGCTGGGTCTGCTTCACTGAAAGAACTGTTGGAATAAATCAAATAGTGCTTACTAGAATATTGCACTTGTCTGAATTTCTTCTAAATTATTTCACTGTGTATTATAAACTTATTGTTAAGGGAGATTGGGAGGGAAGCAGCAGAGAATACAGCACTCTGAGGAAATATATCTGGAAAGCCACATTTAATAAACATATAAAACATGCTCCTTGATGTTTTCATATTCTTCTGTCACTGACATCAGGGCGATTGAAATCTGCTATTCTTTCCTTTCCCCCCGCAGTTAGAAACAAGCTTGACTCAGCATCAAATTCACATCGGTGCACCTTCCCACTGTTTCTGGCACAGCAGTGCTGCATTTTAGCCTTCTGTAAATGGTTCATCAACATTCCAGATACGTAGTGCACAAAGATACAATTGAAGAGCGCCCAAGCCTTAATTTCATGCTGTTTGTCAAAAAATGAGAGCAATTTTTGCTGGTCATATATTTGTCTAACAGGTTCATTGCATCCACATTCCAATGTGTGGATAAACCATAAGGAGGGGAAACCCATGTGACTGCAATTGGATGATAATTGGCACACAGTAATTACTGGTTATCCCCTCCCACCCCACTCCTTTTATACCAACTGTATAGGACCCACCTAGGCTGTGGTTTTTAGTTGATAAAAGTGCAATATAAAACGCAAGGTTTTGCTGTAGCAAAGAGAGAATTTGGCATTTTTGTGACCTCGGAATGTCACAAAGTACTTTATAGTTAACAATGCATTTCTCAAGCAGTAGAATGCACCATAATGTCATCTCTTGCGTTATGTTCAATGTTTTGAAAACAGTTACCAGGAAAAGAGGTGGATTGTCTCTTATTGTTCCAATCCATATAAGTAAACCAAGATAACCAATTTACTAACCGAGCCCCAAATGAAAGAATTACAAACGGGATTTCTCTTTTTGCATCCCTTACTTTAGTACAAATCAGAACAAACACAAATGAAATACGAATGAAGGCAAAGTATATTTCAAATGAAAAGATTATTGTGGCCTTTAAATATGTGATACAACAATAATTTGTCTTGTGCAACTGACAAATTTTGCAGCATTTCTGTCATTACTTCACTGCACCGGTCCACATTCTTTATTCACTTGGAGTGAGTCAGACTTCAGTCTGACAACAGTTTTAGCCCCCATGTGTTTATTGGTACAATTATGATCAGCAAGGCACATTTCTATAAACCCTCCCTCAGCTAGGGCATGACTGTTTGGATCGTGTTGCTTTCTCAGATTGTTTTCCAACTGATCAAACTGTAACTCCCAGTTCAAGAATGTTTCTAGGAAGCATTGCAACTCCAGGGCATCCCTGAGCTATTAATGCAGTTTACCAGGCTTTAGATTTTTTAGGTCTTAGGGAATAGAGATCTCTGAGAAAAACTATATGGGAATTGCATGGTCGTTCCTTGCAAGTAGAATCCTAGAATCCCTCCAATGTGGAAACAGGCCATTTGGCTCAACAAGTCCATGCCAACCCTCTGAAGAGTGACCTACCCAAATTCATTCCCCTACCCTAACCCTTGTCTCATGCACCTAAACCACATATCCCTGAACACTATATGGGCAACTAAGAATGGCCAATTTAACTAACCTGCACATCTTTGTGACTGTGGGAGGAAACTAGAACTCCCAAAGGAAACCCATGCAGACTCAGGAAGAATCTGCAAACTCCACACAGACAGTTGCCTGAAGCTGGAATTGATTGCAGGTGCCTGGTGCTGTCAGGCAGTAATAAAGAGAGAAACAGAGTTAACATTTCGAGTCCAGCATGGCCAGCGCACCCTCTAAATTTCATTCGGGATATGTTGGCCTCATGTCAATGTAGTAATCAGTCTACTGAGGCCAATTGCTGTGTGAGGAGCCTTGGAGCAAGAGGGAACATTGAGTATGATTCTTTTTTAGAGCAGAGTAATAGAGATCCCAGTTTTTTTCAGTCTGAAACTCTTCTGCCTCTCTGTTGTCATGACTGGCCAGGAGCCAGTCAGAGAGTTGTTGTTAGCTGATAACCTCTACCAATCACAACTGATCACAATTGCACAAACCAGTCAACACTCTCTTGCTGGGTGAATCTCACCATGTACACTCACACACTAGCAAGGAAGGTTATGCTGGAACTGGAGGGATGCGATCGAATCAGAGAGGTGGAGAGGAGATTTACCAGGATGTTGCATGGGTTGGTGAGTTTTAGTTATAATGAAAGATTGGACAGAGAGGTTGTTTTCATTGGAACAGAAGAGATTGGGAGGGGACATGAGGGTTATGAGGGACACAGACAGGGTAGACAGAAAAGCTTTTCCCCCTAATGGAGGAATCAATGACCAGGGAGGTGTAGTTTTCAGGTAAGCAGCAGAAGGTTTAGAGGAGAAATGGGGTTAAAAAAAAGCTTTTTCACCCAGAGGATGGGGGGAATCTGGAATTCACTCCCGGTAAGGGTGGCAGAAACCCTCACAACGTTTAAGAAGTATTTACTTGTGATGCCAAGGCATATAAAGCTATGGAAAAGTGGTGGAAAATGGGTTTAAAATGGTTAGGTGGTGGTTTTTGACCAGCATGGATGTGAGGGACTGAAGGGCCTCTTTCTGTGCTGTAGATCTCTATGATTCTATGACACTCCAGTGCTGTGTCACCTTACCTTTCTGCCCAGCTCCACTTGCAAAACAACAATGTAAACACAACTTACAGTGAGTTCCAGTAACTTGTTTTAAAAATGCTGTAATCTCTTCCCATTTTTGACCATAATCAAAAAAAAAGGAAATATAAATAAGATTGGTATTAACACTACATGGCAATTCCTTCACTGTTGCTGAGTCAGACTCCTGAAATTCCCTTCCTAATGGTATTGCAGGAGAGTCTGCAACATGTGGACTGAAGTTATTCAAGGAGGTCACTTAGCATCACTTTCTCGAGTTCAGAGCTGGAGGGCATTGTTTTAGGGTGAGCGGGGAAAGTTTTAAAAGGGACCTAAGGAGCAACTTTTTCATGCAGAGGGTGGTGTATGTATGGAATGAGCTGCCAGAGGAAGTGGTGAAGGCCTGTACAATTACTATATTTAAATGGCCTCTGGATGGGTATATGACTAGGAAGGGTTCAGAGGGATATGGGCCAAGTGCTGGCAATGGGACTAAATTAATTTAGGATATCTGGTTGGCATGGATAAGTAGGACTGAAGGATCTGTTTCTGTGCTGTACATCTCTATAACTCTAATTAGGCTTTGGCCCAGTCAGTGATGCTTACACACCATGAATGAATAAACAAAAATATATGGGCAGCAGTGTTCACACCCCATGAAAGGATGAAGGAAAACTGAGCTTGGATCCTACAGTTTAACAGGAATGTTTTCCAGTATCTTCCTGGTTGAAATGCAACTTGTGCATTTAATTCTGGTATTATCATGTCACTCAGCATTTATGTCTGAGCCACATACTTCAAAAGCACAAGAATGCCATCAAAAAGAGTTCACAAACTAACTCTATTACATCTTTAAGCAATAAAAAATTGTGGGTGTTATCATATAAGTAGTATCTTAATGACTGATTAATCATTTTCATAGTTGTTATCAAGATGCACAATATAATTAAAATTTCCACCCACTCATCTGTCGAGAATATAATTTGGAATCTGGCAGGTTAGTATTTAACAATTAGCTGCAGTGTTGAGTGCCAGGTGAGTAAGTAGCAGTTTAATATAAAATGGAAATGTCAGCAATCTGTTGAGGAGCTGGGCGAGCATGGAGATATTTGTGAAGTTTATTTTACCGGAGTGATGGATAGTTTCACTCCCACACCGTTCTTATTTCACAAAGGTGAAAATTCAGAGTGCCATTTATTGTGTAGCATTGCGAAAAAACTTATAAAGAGATGCTCTGCATTCATCTAATGACTGCAAACCTAATGAGTAAACAGAATCAGACCTGCCAGCCTGGTGCATTTTACGTGGAAATTTATGTTGTCAGCCTTGGCTGAGGGACAGAAAATGTTCTACTAGCGGAGGTATTGTCCTTTGAATGAGACATTTAGACTCTCTGCCAATTTAGGATTACGTAGTAAGATCCTGTGGCAGTATTCAGTGAGTTCTCCTGGTGTTCTGGATAACATTTACCCTGCAACTAAAATCATTAAAACTGATTGGTTATTCCTGTCCAACTGTTGCTTTGGCAGCCAGTCTGAACAGATTGGCTAGCACCTTTTCTCAGGTGATGGTAGTCGCTATGCTACAGAAACACTCCATTTCGTGTAAAGCAGTCTAAAAATGAAAATGGCTTCTGAACTGGGGGCAAGGGGGGGAGGAAACATGCCTCTGTAACTGAACAATTTTAAAACTATCCAGCAGATAACATTTTGAAATCAGAGAGCTAGTTCATATCTACAGTGTCCATGGTTTCATTCTTCATTCTGGCATCATCTTCTATTCAAATGCTGAAATTTGGAGGATTTATTCCGTTTAAGTTGGAATGAGCCCTTGGTTATCAATAGGTCATTGAACAGAAATGAGTTTGAACTGTTCATCTCTTTGTTCAGCTTCTGAAACATACTCTTAAAATTGTTTGCATAAATAAACAAATAGACAAACAAAGGTTCACCAAGCGTGAATGGAGAATGTAAAAACATAAGGAAAAAGAGTGGACCATTCAGTCCCTCGAACCTAGTCTGCCACTTGCAAGCAGCAGCACTGGGAGCGTTGAGAGCAAGGACCAGGGGGCTGCTGGGAAGGTAGATTTTTCTGTTAAAGACTTACCTCAAGAATAGGCAGAGCGAAAACTTAACAGGAGTGGATGTGGATATGGGGATTGCTGGGCACGTGAACTGATATATTTGGGCTGTGGCTAAACCCAACGCAATGCATGTGTAGTGTCTTACACCTGACCTCCTCCTGTAACCAAAGTAAAAGACTGTGTGTGGAGGCTTGGTAAGTAAGGCTTTTTTTTGTTTTATTTTTCTCTCATTTATTCAATTCTTTTGGTAATTTAGAGCAGAGGAGATGGAGGCTAGGGCAGTTGCATGCTCCTCTTACAGGATGTGGGAGGTAGGGGACACCACTGGTGTCCCTGCTGACTTCACCTGAAAGAAGTCCTCCAGCTCCACCTCCAGCTCCTCACAGACCACATTAGGGAACTGGAGCTGGAGCTGGATGAACTTCAGATCATTCGGGAGGTGGAGGGGGTGATGGAGAGGAGTTATAGGGAGGTAGTCACGCCTAAGATACAGGACAAAGGTAGCTGGGTGACCGTCAGAAGAGGCAAAGGGAATAGGCAGATAATGTAGGGATCCTCTGCGGCCATTCCCCTCAATAAATAAGTATACAGTTTTTGATCCTATTGGGGTCAACCTACCAGGGGAAAGCCACAGCGACCAGATTTCTGGCACTGAGCCTGGCTCTGGGGCTCGGAAGGGGAGAGGGAAGAATAGGAGAGCAATAGTGATAGGAGTTTCAGTGGTGAGAGGGACAGACAGGAGATCCTGTGGTCACGAGCAACACCCCTAGATGGTATGTTGCCTCCTGGATGCCAGGGTCAGGGATGTCTCAGATTGAGTCTATTAGATTCTTAAGTGGGAGGGAGAGCAGCCAGAAGTCATGGTACACATTGGTACTAATAACATAGGTAGGAAAAGGGAGGAGGACCTGAAAAGAAAATGGGTTGAAGTGTGTTTATTTTAATGCAAGAAGTATCAAATTTTCTCGCTAGGTTGGAAGCTAGAAGACAAGATGAGTAGAATAGTAATCTCAGGATTACTACCACTGCCACATGGTAGAGAGGCTAGGAATAGAGAGTGAGTGCAGATGAATGCAAGGCTGCAGGGCTTGTGTGGGTGGGAGGGCTTCAGATATGTAGATCATTGGGATACCTACTGGGGAAGGTGGGACCTGTACAAGAAGGATGGGTTGCACCTGAACTGGAGGGGCACCAATATCCTAAGCGGGAGGTTTGCTCGAGCTCTTTTGGAAGGTTTAGACTAGATTGACAGGGGTTGGGAACCGGAGCTATGTTTCAGATGATGGAGTCGGTAAAGGACAGCCAGATACAGTGTGCAGAGAGTCTGTGTGGAGGAATAGGCACTTGATAGAGCAAATGTGCAGTCAGTGTGATGGGTTGAAGTTTGTTTATTTTAATGCAAGAAGTATCAGAAATAAGGGTGACGAACTCAGAGCATAGATCAGTACTTGGGACTATAATGTTGTGGCTGTTACATAGACTTGGATATTAGAGGAGCTGGAATGGTTGTTGGATGTTCCAGGGTATACATGTTTCAAAAGGAATACAGGGGAAGGTAAAAGAGGTAGAAGAGTGGCCTTGCCGATCAGGGATAGTATCACAGCTGCAGAAAAGGAGATCGTCGAGGAGGGTTTGTCTACAGAGTCAGTATGGGTGGACGTCAGAAACAAGAAAGGGGCAGTCACTTTATTGGGAGTTTTCTATAGACTCCCGCTCCAATAGAAATAGAGACACAGAGGAGGAGATTGGGAGACAGATTTTGGAAATGTACAGAAGTTGAAGGGTTGTTGTCGTGGGTGAATTTAATTTACCTAATATTGATTGGAACCTCCTTAGTGCAAATAGTTTGGATGGAACAGTTTTTGTCAGGTGTGTCCAGGAAGGGTTCCTGATGCAATACGTATTTGGGCGACTAGAGGGGAAGCCGTACTGGATTTGGTGCCTGGCAATGAACGATGTCAGGTGTCAGATCTCTCAGTGGGAGAGCATTTCGGTGATAGTGGTTACATCCGTGACCTTTACTGTACTCATGGAGAGGTTTAGGAGCAGGTGGAATGGGAAAGTAGTTAAGTGGTGGAGGGGGAATTACAATGTTATTAGGCAAGAATTGGGGCATCTAAATTGGGATCAGAAGTTCTCAGGGAAATGCACGACAGAAATGTGGAGATTGTTTAGGGAGCACTTGCTGATAATGCAGGATAGGTTTGTCCCACTGAAGCAAGGAAGGGATGGTAGGGTGAAAGAACCTTGGGTGACAAGGGATGTGGAACATCTAGTCAAGAGGAAGAAGGAAGCTTACTTAAGGTTGGGGAGGCAAGGATCAGATAGGACTCTGGAGGGTTACAAGATAGCCAGGAAGGAACTGAAGAATGAATTTAGGAGAGTTGGAAAGGGGGCATGAAAAAGCTTTTAGCAGCTAGGATTAAGGAAAACCCTAAGTCATTCTACACTTCTGTGAGGAACAAGAAGATGGCCAGAGTGAGGATAGGACTGATCAGGGATAGTGGAGGGAACTTCTGCCTGGAGTTAGAGAAAATAATGGAGATCCATAATGAATACTTTGCTTCAGTATTGACTACTGAGAAGGACCTTGAACTTTCTGAGGACACCGTGAAACAGACCAATATGCTAGAACAGTTTGATGTTAGGAAGGAGGATGTACTGAAAATTTTGAAAAACATAAGGATAGATAAATCCCCTGGGCCGGACGGGATAAACCCTAGGTTACTCCAGGAAGCAAGGAAAGAGATTGCTATGCCTTTGGTGATGATCTTTGCATCCCCATTGTCCACTGGAGTGGTACCAGACGATTGGAGGGTGGCAAATGTTATTCCCTTGTTCAAGAAAGGGAATAGGGATAATCCTGGGAATTACAGACCAGTCAATTTTATAGCAATTGTGAACAAAGTACTGAAGAGCATTCTGAGAGACAGGGTTTATGATTATTTGGAAAAACATAGTTTGATTAGAGATAGTCAGCATGAATTTGTGAGAGGCAAGTCATACCTCACAAACCTTTTGAATTCTTTGAGAATGTGACAAAACACTTTGAAGGTAAAGCAGTGGGTGTGGTTTACGTGGCTGTTAGCAGGGTGTTTGATAAGGTTCCCTATTGTAGTCTCTTTCAGAAAGTAAGGAGGCATGGAATACAGGAAAACCTGTCTGTCTGGATTCAAAATTGTCTGGCCCATAGAAGACAGAGAGTGGTGGTCAATGGAAAGTATTCAGCCTGGAGCTCGGTGATCTTTGGTGTTCCGGAGGGATTGGTTCTGGGACCTCTGCTCTTTGTGATTCTTATAAATGACTTGGATGAGGAAGTGAAAGGGTGGGTCAATAAGTCTGCTCTTGACACAAAGGTTAGTGGAGTTGTGGATAGTGTGAAGGGCTGTTGTAGGTTGCAACGAGACATTGACAGGATGCAGAACTGGGCTGATAACTGGCAGATGGACTTCAACCTGGAAAAGTGTGAAGTCATTCACTCTGGTAGGTCGAATTTGAATGCAGAATATAGAGTTAAAGGTAGGATTTTTGGCAGTATGGAGGAACAGAGGGATCTTAGGATCCATGTCCATAGATTCTTCAAAGTTGCCACCCAGGTTGATAGGGATGTTAAGAAGACATATGGTGTGTTGGCTTTTATTAACGAGTTTAAGAGCTGTGAGGTTTTGCTACAGCTCTATAGAGTCCTGGTTAGATCACACTTGGAATATTATGTTCGGTTCTGGTCACCTCATTATAGGAAAGATGTAGATGCTTTAAAGACGTACAGAGGAGATTTGCACCCAAAGGATGCTGCCTGGACTGGAGAGCATGTCTTATGAAGAAAGGTTGAGGGAGCTAGGACTTTCTCATTGTAGCGAAGAAGGATGAGAGGTGACTTGATAGAGATGTATAAGATGTTGAGAGGCTTAGATAGAGTGGATAGAGATTTTTTTCCCCTGGCGAAAATGAGGGGACATAATTTTAAACTAATTGGAGGAAGACTTGGGGAGATATCAAAGGTAGGTTCTTTACTCAGAGTGGTGGGTCCGTGGAATGTCCTGCCAGGGACATTAGGGACATTTAAATGACTCTTGGATAGGCACATGGAAATTAATACAATGAAGGGAGGTTAGTCTGGTCTTAGAGTAGGATAAAAGGCCAGCACAATATCGAGGGCTGAAGGGCCTGTAGGGCTGTACTGTCCTATGTTCTGGATGTAGCAATAAAATAATTGCGTAGCTTAAGTCTCTTGTCCTTTCTCTAACTCTCCTGCAGGCAAAGGCTGAATGAAATGTGGAAAGCTTGTTGATCACACATTAGTTTATTGACTTTTGAAAGAAAAACAAAGAACATTCACTGATACCCTCGAGGCTTCCAAAAATACTGTATTGCTAAAATATCAGGTTTCCAGCATAGCAAAAATATGGGACTGCTGTCAATGTTATTAAACGTTCAATAGTAAGAGCATTATCTATGTTAATCAATACAAGAAATATTTTTCCTTATTCTTCCATGTTGCATAAAATTCACAGCTCCATGGAAAAGCAAAAAAAAATTGATGTACTTGAATAATTGATTAAATATTATTTTGCTTTTAAAAAAAAGTGCAAAAGAGATAGTTGACCTTCACGTAGCGAAGTTCAACAATATAGCCGACAGCCAAATCAGATGAATCACCACTTAGCCTGTTTTTGTGTTCACTGAGGGATAAATATTAGCCTGGCCACCTGCTGCTTGTAATGTGCTGTGAGATCTTTAACACCCTTATGAATTGGCAAACAGGGTCATGGTTTATTTCTCATTCAATAAGATTGAGGTTGAGTACTACACAGGAGGGTCCAACTAGTTTATATGCCCACGCCCAGCAGTGAGTCTCGAATTCTCAACCTTCAGAAACCCAGACAAGAGCACAAGCAAAACGTCCAGCACGGATTAATATAAATTCGTCATTAGTTTGACATTTGCACAACAGAAGCCTTTAACATTGTACACTATTTCCTTGTGGCTTTATCAGTTATCTAATGACATGAAAATAGATTTGATGGCAAAACATCTTTTGAGCCTTCATAATCGTTGTCATAGATTATGATCCTGAACCTGTATATTGTCATGAACATGGAGCTCACCATTTCAACCATGTTGACACTATGGTCAAGAAAGCATAACAACATCTCTACTTCCTCAGGAGGTTAAGGAAATTTGGCATGTTCATAAAGACTCTTACAAATTTGTATAGATTCATCATAGAAAGCACTCTACTTGGATGCATCACTGAGTGGTATGGCAACTGCTCTTCCCAAAACCAAAAGAAACCACAGCCCAGTCCATCACACAAACCAGCCTCCCAACCACTGACTCCATCTGTATTTCCTGCTGCATCGAGAAAGTAGTCAATGTAACCAAAGATCTCTCCCATGTCAGTTATACTCTTCCACCTTCAGCGCAGGAGATATAAAAGTTTGTATACACATATGAACAGATTCAAGAACAGCTTCTTTTCTGCTGTTATTGGACTTTTGCATGGACATCTTTTATGTTAATTTTGATCTCTCTCTCCATCTTCTCGGTGGCTGTAGCTTTGTATCCTGTACTCCGTTCTGTTACCTGATGCACTTCTTTAGTACAATCTGCCAATAACAGAGTGTAAGACAACACTTTTTCACTGTACCTCAAACACATGACAGTAATAAATTAAATCAAATCATCAGTGTTACCAGGGAAGACCCTGTCAAAAGTGAGATGCTACTATATAGCAGTGGCTCTTTTCACTTTGAGTGTTTTTCACATAATCCATTGCAATGCAAAAGAAAGCCATTCAGCCCATTGAGTCCACACCTGTTCTCCAAATGGGCCTTGGCCACTTTTCCCTCGTACTATGCACTTCCTTTCTTTTCAGTTAATAATCCAACAGGCCTTACCCCTTCCAGGCTGATGGGAAGGAAGAAAATGAGTGGTGTGATTTTCCTGTCTTTAAATGTGGTCTGGTAGGTAGGATGGGAAAATATTTGGGTGCCTCAGGTCTTGGGCATGAATGCTGACTTTTACAACCCACTAACAATGAAGGCCCTTACGTCATCAATTAACAACTACTCCAAGACCTCATCTCATCTCATCACTGGCAAAATTCCCTTTTGTGAGTGGGTTGGAGTGAAAGCCACCCTCCAATTGGCCCTCACTGGTCCTGTCTTCATGGGTTTCTGCAGGCAGCAGTTCAGGACACTCTGAAGATCCCAGTGGCTGCTGGTCTCCATTGGGATGGGATGGGATGGGATGGGAACTCTCAGCTGTAGCTTGTGATAGGAGCAGGCTAACAGGCTTCTTACTGTAAGTGCGTGAATGACATTTGAATGGTATTTCCTCTGGTAGGAGCGGCTTGTGTCTTATTCTTAAAGACACCACACCACACTTTGGCTTACATTTTCCATTTTTTTCTTCAATGTGTGTATCCGTGAGAAAGTGTATGAAGAGAATAGAAGCAACCACACAATAAGATATCAGTCATTGGTTAATGTGTTATGCTCGTGGATTTGGCCACATCTCCTATCCTAAAAAGGATGAGGTCCAAACTATGCCCAGAGCTTTGAGCCAAATTGGTGCTGATTTCCCAATGCACCTTGGCACTGAGCACCATTGTATTTCTGGCAGGCTTCATAACACATTGAGTATATTGTTGCTCTATGGATCAGTCTTCTCCTGTACCTTGCCCAGTGAAGTGTTCACCAACTACTCGACAACAGAACATAATTCTCGAACACACCTTTTCCCAGGGTGCAGCGCATACATGCCCACTCTCTAAGAAACATGTAGTGCCCGTATCTGAGCTGGCAGCTGTGAGACTGGTATCAAGTGTAGATGTGTCTCCAGCATTACTGTCTTGGTGTTCCTCCACTGCCTGGCTACGGTCCACTTCTTGGGTATCTGAAAACGAAATGCACAGGGGTAATGGTGAGAAGAGGGTGAACATAAAATGGTGCAACCTTACATCATACGCAACTTGAAAGTGAGAAGAAAATGTAGGACGAGGGTGAAGTGGAGTGTGAGAAGGTGGATTACCAACCAGGATACTGGTCTATTATAGATTCTGCCCTGCTGGTCACCATGGCATAAGCTGCAAATGTTCTTACAACGGCCAACATCATCTCCTGCAGGAAGGTTTGGACATACAGGCATGCTGCCCCTTTTGCCTTAGGTTGTCACTGAGTCATAGTGGGGTACAGAAGGAAGCCATTGGGCCTGTCTAGCTCTCTGTCTGTCTATCAGTTACATTCCCCTGCTTTACCACTTTGGCCCTGCAAGTTTATTATAAATGCATATCCAATTACTTTTTAAAAATCATTCCTCATCTTGTTGCATCCTCGTGGGCAATGTTCCAGGTCATTCACTGTCATAGAATTAGAATCATACGGCACAGAAACAAACCCTTCCATCCAACTCATTCATGCCATCCAAGTTTCCCAAAATTAACTAGTCCTGTTTGCCTGCATGTGGCCCATAGCTCTCTAAACCTTTCCTATTCATGTACTTGTGCAAATGTCTTTTAAATATTGTAACTGTATTTGCATCTACCACTTCCCTCTGGCAGTTCATGCCACATACGGACCACCCTCTGCATAAAAAAGTTGCCCCTCAGGTCCCTTTTAAATTTTTCTCCTCTCATCTTAAAAGATATGCTCCCCTAGCTTTGAACTCCCCTACCAGAGGGAAAAGACCTTTGCTATTCATCTTATGACCTTATAAACTTCTATAAGGTCAAACTCTTATGCTGCAATCAAAAAGTCCCAGCCTATCAGGCCTCTCTTTATAATGCAAACCTTCCAGTCCCAACAACATCTTTGTAAATCTTTTCTGAACCTCTCCAATTTAATAATATCGTTCCTATAGCAGGGCGACTAGAACTGTATACAGTATTTCAAAAGTGGTCTCACTAATGTCCTATACAACCACAACATGATGTCCCAACTCCTATGCTCAGTCATCTGAACGATGAAGGCAAGTTTACTAAATACCTTCTTAACTGCCCTGTCTAGCTGTGATGCAACTTTCAAAGAACTGTGTGCCTGAACCCCCAGGTGTCTCTGTTCGACAACATGACCCAGGACTCTAAAAGTCTTGAAATCTGTGTACTCTAGACTTTGTACCATCAATTGATGGGAACAGTTTGCTCTTGTCTACTGTATCTAAACCTGTTATAATCCTGAACACCTCTATCAGATTTCCTCTTGGTCTCCTTTTCTCTAAAGAGAACAACCCCAATTTTTCTAACCCATATAGTATTTAAAAACCACTATCCTTCGAACTATTCTGGTGAATCCCTTCTGCACCCTCCTTAAGAACCCTCACTTCCTTCCTAGACCAGAACTGTTTGGGGTCTATTTGGGGTCTAATCAGTGCTTTATAGGCTCAGCATAACATCTGTGCTAATGTACACAATGGATGGACTTACAGAGCTGATATTCTCATGTGCCTTGCCAATGACTCTCTCAGAATATTGTTCTACCTTCAAAACGTGTTGTGCATGCCCCCCCCCCACCCCCACCAAAGTCTCTCACCTCCTACACCTCTTTCGAACTGTGCCAATAAATCTACATTGCCTCCTCTTCTTCCACTTCACATGGAATATTAGCTGGCATGCAACGCATAATGGTCAACTTTCCCAATCAATGGCCTATTGAAATCTTTTGGTACCACTTTATCTTGCAAGAGAGAGGGAAGTACAAGAATTAATGTGATGCAATATATTTGTATAATGTCAGTATAGCGTATAAGCAGTGTAAGTCTGTAAGGGTGGGGTAGAGTATATGAATGTTGGATTGAGTCCTGATTGTTACAGCTTGTTGGTAGATGAGTGATAGAGGTGTGTCGAATTCCAAAGGCTTGGTTGCTATCTTTGGTCAAGTTAAAGTTGCGTTCGCTGACCTTGTGCGTTGCCATTGTATCAAGCTCTGAGGATTAAACTCCTTGCAATGTATTCCACATTACCTGCTCCTGCTGCAGAACCTCATACACCTCCTAGATACAAAAAGTTTTCTGTCTTTTTCATTTCTTCCACTGTTATTCCCAGTGCAGTATGTAGATACTTTGGAGGGCACTACGTCTCATGTTGTGTTATTCTACATTGCTCCTCAGGTGAGATTCACATCTTGTTTGACTGTTAGCATGCACTGTCACCACAATCTACATCTCCTTTAGAAAGTGCAGGTTAGTTATGGTTTTTTTTCCCCCGTTGGTGTGTGCAAGCAATGAGAAACAAGTTCAGTGCTGCCTGCACAGAGCAAGCATGCTAGCGATCAGAGAGCACAAATTGCAAGACTTAAAAAAATGGGTATGGCTTGTGTACATAGCAACCACCCTGATATCTCAGGACATTTCATTGCTTGTTCAACATAATGAATAGGTAAGTTATATTCTTTTGATTCTGTCCCTTGTTTTCATTGGATTTTGCCTGTTTTCAATTAGCAGCAGAATAACTCTATGTTACATCTTTTACTCAGCTTTAATTGTCAAGCAAATTTATGAAACAGTAGAAGAATGAGGGAATATCTTCAAGAAAAAAATATTGTATTCCTTCAAAGATCTCAGGATGTCTGAAAAGATTTTGCAGCCTTTATGTACGTTGAAGTGCATTCAAAGTACCTTTTGTAATGCAAGATAATGTTAAGAGCTTCTTTTTTAATAAAACATTATAACAGGGTATTTTGATAAATCAGGCAAAGTCGGCCTAATTTTGTGAAATCATGTTTGACCAATCTGTTGAGGAGGTAATGTACTGTCGATAAAGGGGAACCAGCCAATGTAATGTATTTATATTTTTAGAATTTGATAAGATTGAAGGTTATCACAGGGAATAAAAGCTCATGTTGTAATAAATAGCACATTGGTATGGATAGAAGGTTTATTGGCTATTCGGGAGAAGAGAGTAGATGTCAATAGATCTTAACCAGGTTGGCAAGGTTTAAAGAGTGATATGCATAGGGATCAGTGTGGGAACCTCAACTGTTTCTAATTTATTTAAATGACTTGGATGAAGGGATGGATGGTATGGTTGTCAAAGTTGCTGATGACACAAAGACAGGTAGGAAGCAAGATTGAAGGGATCGCAAGGAGGCTACAAAAATATATTGATAAGTTAAGTGAGCGGGCAAAGATATGGCTAATGTGGCGAAATATGAAAATGTCCATTTTAGCAGAGAGAATGAAAAGAAATCATCTTATTTGAAAGATAAGGGATTATAAAGGTCTGAGATGCAGAGAGACCTGGATGTCATCTTGTATGAATCACAATGGATTAGTGTGCAGGTGCAGTAAATAATTATGGAAGCTAATAGAATGTCATTATTTATTGAGTGGAATTTGATATAAAAGTAGGGGGGTTATGCCCCAGTTATATTGGGCACTGGTGAAACCACATCTGAAGTACTGTGTAGAGTATTGCTAACCTTATTTAAGGAAGGATGTAAATGCATTAGAGCCAGTGAAGGTCTAACAGACTAAAATCTGGAATGGGTAGGGGATCTTACGGGAGGAGGTTGGATAGGCTAGATTTGTGTCTGCTGGAGTTTCGGAGAGTAAGAGGTGACAATCACAGAAGTGTTACAGCGCAGAAGGAGGTTATTTGACCCATTGTGCCTGCAATGGTCCATTAAATGAACACCATTATCTAGTGCCAATCTCCTGCTTTGTCTCTTCACCCTTGCACTTAATTTTAACCAGATAATCATGTAATGCCCTCTTGAATGTATACATGTTCTGATTGAAACATATAAAATCCAGAAGGGCCTTGACAGTGTAGGCGTAGAGAAGATGTTTCCTGTCCTGGGAGAATCTAGAACTAGGGATCATTGACTTCAAAATCAGGGGTCGCCGATTTAAAACAAAGACTTGGCAATTTGTTTTCCCCTCAGAGGGTTGTACGTCTTTGGACCTCTCTTCCTGAACAGGAGTTGGAAGCAGAATTTTGGAATATCTTGAAGACAGAAATAAATTGATTTGTGTTTAGGCAAGGGGCAGAATGGTGGACCAGGTTGAAGGGCTGAATGGCCTACTGCTGCCGATTCACATATCCATATTTAATAATGTGGTGATGATTGGCTGGGACATGGGACAGTTATACTGCTGACACTCAGCCGCTGTCTCTCTTCCTATTCCACTGATGCTAAAATTGTTGTTGCATATTCTGGCTGCATCTCTGATAACAACATCTGAATATGGCTGCCTATATTGGGATTGCATGATGCCTCACCACAAGGTTTGCCTCAAGTGGCGTATTCCTCCTGCTTAGGTAGCTTATGGATTGGTGTGATTTCTATTGTATATAAGATGGTTTCTCAGTGGCACGGTGGCACTGTTGCCTCACAGCACCAGCGTCCCAGATTCAATTCCAGCCTTGGATGTGGAGTTTGCACATTCTTCCCATGTCTGCATTGGTTTCCTCCCACAATCCAAGTGCAGGTCAGGTAAATTGGCCAGGCTAAATTGCCCGTAGTGTTAGCTGCATTAGTCAGAGGGAAATGGGTCAGGGTGGGTTACTTTTCAGAGGGTTGGTGTGGACTTGTTGGGCTGAAGGGCCTGTTTCCACACTGTAGGGAATCTAATCTAATTGAAAAAAGCACTGTAACTAGAGGGTGAATAGGGAGACAAAAAAACCAGAGGAAACTATGATGTGATTTCTAATCCAATGATCATCCCAAGAGATAAATAATTTCAAACACAAAACTATTGCAGCAGAAGATTTTTAAAAGTGTGTTTTTGGGATCTCTAATCTTTATTTGATTCTCTGGAATGGTAAAATGCATTTTAAAAATAGAGTATATTGAGTATTGCACTCTTAAGTCCTATATGGAAGGGATTGGTGGGATAATGAATTATTGCTCATGAATTATTATGACTTGTTAGTAATTGCTTTATCTTTGGGAAATGTCAGTCAGAGAGACCTGGCCCCACAGATAGTGGAGAGCCGAGGAGTAAGCTCGATGCACTGTTACGTATTTCTAACCAACTGACTTGTGAGACAGTAAACAGCTCAAAATCAGGTGACCTGCTACTCCATCCAGAGTATTGGACAGAGGGCAAGAGGAAAGAAGTAGCTGAGGAGAGAAAACAAGTAAAACAGCCAATTATCTGACTCACTAATGATTAGTTTCATTCTTGTTCTCTCTGTAGTCACACCTGAGGCCATTGGTTTTTTGTCAGCAGTTGGAGTCTTTGTTGTCTTGTTGGCACTGCTCTTCCTCTTCATCAACAAAAAACTGTGCTTTGAAAAAGTCGGTGGACTCCCGTGCCTTGAACTGAAGCGAAAAAGAAAACGAGTACGAGAAAAAGCTGGAATCCACAGAGGTCTTGGTGAGTCTCTTGCACTTTCAACAGTATGATGGTGAATATTTGTGGGCTTCCTTTTAAGGAATATTTCAAAATGTAATTTCACACTCAACTTCAAAGTCAGACAAAAGAATTCATATTAACTTTCTTTATGCATCAGTTTAGGTTTAACCTGGGGAACTGATTGAAGAAGATAATGACATAAGGGAACCACATCAGTGTTGGACAGTAATGCAGTGCTTGTTTCATCTCACTGCGTAGAGCATAATTTCTTAAACCACTAGACTCACAAGTGCCTCAAGCTCTGTTCCCTCAACACTGGCAGTGTTATTGAAACTGAGTTGACAAAAATCTAAGCAAAGCGGGGTGGTAAAGTTAATAGTTATGAATACAAAAACAAAGTGAATGGTTTGATATTTAGAAAAGTTACAGCATACAGGGAAGCCATTTGGCTGGTTCCATCAATGTCAGCTCTCTGCAAGAATGTCTCATTTATTCCATTCACTTGCCTATTCTCCATAGACTTACAATTTCCTTTCTTTCCAGATAATTATCTCATTCCCTTTGAAAGCTCCGATTGAATCTGCCTCCACTACATACTTTGCATTTTATTTCAAATTCTAAGAAATCTCTGCTTTAAAAAACGTTTCCATGATGATAAATCTTAAAAAGAAGCTGAGTTATAATGTTGTCTCCTATCTATGGATTTGAAAATATTTCCAATAATGTCAACAGGTAAACATTTAAGATTCTCAATTTGTTACTTTAATCCATTTATTTTAGAAATACCTCAGTTAATGTCTTGTTTAAATTCATTGTTAAGATAATAAGACAAGGGTATTATATGAAGGTCTTCAATACTCATCTGCTCACAAGTGTCTTCTGGCCGCATAATTATGAGTAAAGGAAGCCTGAAAAGGTAATTAGGGATTGGAACGTTCAACCATAACGAGGGTTTCAAGTGGAAGAACTGTTAACATATCTGATTGACACTTCACAAAGGAATTTAAAATAGGCAATTCATTTTAATTAGAAATCAGTCATTGATTTGTTTTGGGCTATGACTGCACACGTTGCATACAAGAATTAACACTAACTGCTGCAATGTTTTGTATTAAACAATACACATTGATTTCTGTTTATCCTTAGCAATGACAAATGTGTTTAGCTACAGGTTATACGTCCTAATTACTGATCAATTTTTAATTGTCTGAATCAGTCATTAATAAAACTTTTTTTTTGTTTGCCATTTAGAATTATTGGCATTGTGACAACCCTTGAATACTTGGCTAATTTTATGCCTGCAGCACCAGTGTACAATAACATAAGAATCAATAATAACGCTAATTTAGTGATGCAATAAAAATGTAGTTTAATATTTTTTCTATTGTAAAAGGCCGCCAGGGCAGGGTAATCATAGTAATTTGCCATCACGACCACTGCTAAGTTAAATGTTCTTTTTAAGTTAGTACAC
This sequence comes from Hemiscyllium ocellatum, assembly GCF_020745735.1. Taxonomy (NCBI): domain Eukaryota; kingdom Metazoa; phylum Chordata; class Chondrichthyes; order Orectolobiformes; family Hemiscylliidae; genus Hemiscyllium; species Hemiscyllium ocellatum. Next base: position 88,618,690 of record NC_083408.1, read on the forward strand.
AACCTTGGGATCTGCATTGCTGAGAGCCCAAGTGAGCCAGCATATCACCACGGTTCGGTCCACTATCTAGAGTATTTAATCAAACAAGCAGAAAGCCCAGTGTATATATTAAACCTAAAAAAGGCTCAACCCTATTTGCCAGTTACTTGATTTGTTTTTATTCTTTAGTTCTTTTCTTTCTTTGCCCTTCCCTTCCTGGAGATGGTGACTCATACTTATCATTATGCTTCCATAGTTGCTGGCAGCTCTCCAGTACTCAACCAATCTGTCCACTTATTTAGATAAGCCCAGCAACATACAATAATTGGAAAAATCATAGTGCAGAAGGTATCCATTGTGCACATACCACAGTGCTGATTCCTCAACTGAAGCTGGCTTGAATACTTCCCCTTTATATTCTTCCTTTTCAAATACTTATTTAATTCCCTCATTAAGAATTTTACAGTTTTACAGTCCCTCCCTCAATAGTCATTTGTGGGGAAGCATTGCTTGTACTAATTGCTGTTTGCAGAAAACAATTTTACTAAATTGTCTTGTGTGCTAGTGATCGCCTCTGTTTCTCATTTTCTGGATTAGTGGTGCTGGAAGAGCACAGCAGTTCAGGCAGCATCCGAGGAGCAGCGAAATCGACGTTTCGGGCAAAAGCCCTTCATCAGGAAGGGCTGATGAAGGGGTTTTGCCCGAAACGTTGATTTCGCTGCTCCTCGGATGCTGCCTGAACTGCTGTGCTCTTCCAGCACCACTAATCCAGAATCTGGTTTCCAGCATCTGCAGTCATTGTTTTTACCTCTGTTTCTCATTTACCAACCAATAGAAATAGCTGTCAGTACATGCTCTCTCAAACTATTTCTTTAATATCGAAAGTCTCTTTTATTTTCCCCCTTATAGGATCATAGGAACATGAATAGGTCATTCAATACAATTGCGGCTGATTGAGCTTCAAAGCCTTTTATTCACCCTATCCCCATAACCTTGTAGTCACTGGTAATCAGAAATCTATCAAATACTGCGCATCTGGAGTCCTCTGAACTAGAGGATTCCAAAGGTTAACAACCCTCTGACTAACTCCTCTGCTCACTCCCCAGCTCAAATCTAAGTGGCATCCCCCTCACTTTTCAATTGAACCTCCTGGTTCTAGACATCCCCAGCCATAGATTCATAAAGCACAGAGAAAGCCTTTGGCCCATCAAGTCTGCACCAACATAACTGCCACTAAAAGTGCGCTCACCCCAACGCACTTATCCCATATCTTTGATTATTTGAAGTACTCATCCAAATATTTTTGAAAGGGTTACAAGGTTTCCAGCCTCCACTGCCTTCCCAGTGCTTTCCAGATTCTCACCACACACTGAGTGAAAAAGTTTTTTTTCCAAATCACTTCTGAATCTCTTGCCCCTTACCCAAAAACTGTGCCCTCTTGTGATTGACTCCTCAACCAAGGGGAACAGCTGCTCCCTAATCACCCTGACAACATCCTGGTGAACCTCCTCTATTGCTATTACACTCTTCCTGTCGTGAAGTATCTAGAAGTGCACACAGTATTCCAGTTGTGGCCTAATCAATGCCCTGTACAATTCCAGCATTACCTCCTTGTTCTTATACTCTATGTCAAAGCTGATGAAAGCAAGTATCCCATTTGTCTTCTTGACTATCCTATTGACATGCTGTGCTGACTCCAGGGATCTGCTAATAATTCTGTTCCTCTAAGCTACCCAGTGTCTTGCCATTCATTAAATACTCCCACATATTGTTTCTTCTTCCAATATGTCTCACCTTGCACTTATCTGGCCATCTGCCTACTAGTCTGCCCATCCGACTAACCCATCTATAAAAATCAGGGGAAACATCTTACCTCCCTGTATATCCCTTTAAGGATTTTATAAGTTTCAATAAAATCATCTCTCATTCTTTGACATTCTTTGAGGATACAGGCACAGATTGTCCAATGCCTCTCCCACCATCCCAGGGCAAAAACTGAGAGTGCTGATGAAGTTCTAAAGAAGGGTCATTGCGTTTGAAATGTAAACGCTCTTTTTCTCTTCACAGATGCTGCCAGACATGCTGAGTTCCTCTAGTTCTTTCTGTTTTGTTTTAGGTCCCCAGCATCTGTACTTCTTTGTTTTGTTTTACCAAGTCTGGTGAACTCTGTTGCACTCCCTCTATGGCAATAATTTTTTTTTGAGATAAAGAGATGAAAACTGAACAAAGTAGTCCAGGTGCAGTCTAACCAAGCTCCCATACAATTAAGGCGAGATTTCAGTACTCCTGTATTCAAATTGTTTTACACTAAAGGCTAATATTCCATTAGACTTCCTAATAGCTAGCTCCACCTACATGTTAGCCTTCAGTGACTCTCTGTTTTCAGAAGAAATGGCTAAAATTTTGCATCTTTCTCCATCCTGATATGATTCTCAAGAATCTTCACTGTATTTCTTCATGGTTTCAGTATCCTTCCTAGATTGGGATGTGCAGAGCTGGTTTCATTGCGCCTGCCATGATCTCACAGAAGTATAAATTCATTTCTTGCTTGTGATTAAAATGATTTTCTGTGAAAAGCTGGTAGCATTAATGTCAGCAGATGGACTAGCATTGAGAACATCGTAGCAGAGTCAGATCCTGACTTTGCTCAACCTTTTCACATGCACTTTCCATCAGGAATACTGGAAGTGAAGCCCTGATGGAATATTCCTCTCATCCCAGCAGCATCAATGCCATAAGTGGCTGGCATGAAGTTGTACTTGGTCATAGAGTCATACAACATGGAAACAGCATGGTCCAATCAGTCCATGCTGAACATAATCTAAGTTAGCTAGTTACACCTGCCTGCTCCTGGTCCATATCCCTCCAAACCTTTCCGAAACAGGCACTTATGCTGATGTGGAAAGAAGGTAAATGCCTTGTTTTCAGGGACGTGTGGGGCCTGGTGTTTCATGAGTCCTGAACAGCACTGTCGGATATATGGAAAATGCTGGTGTGTTTCCTGTTGATCCTCCTCTGACAGCCCCAGTCGAGAATGGCGCACAATGCCAAAGAAAACATAAACTATGAATATATGCATGATCACTGTTTTCCTGACACTTTATCAACAGCATGAAAACTGAGACTGTTTGCACTGCCATTGTGACTTAGTTAATAGAACAGATCAACTCTCACTTAAATTAAGGAGTATAACACTGCTACTTGAAGTGGGACACATTTTACTTCAGGAACTATATACTTAAACTTGAAATTCCTTGTTGACATTTTATTGAAAATACTTATGATTTGTATATTAGCAGCCCACTAATGCTGGACCTAAAATCTGAAACATTTTTATTAGATATTTGGAGCAGAACACTTGATTTTATTTAGTTGAGAACAATCACAGGAAAAGGAAGCAAGGAACAAGAAAGTAGCAAAATGCTTATGTGATTCAGCCTTTTCTCAGTAAAATGCTACTTAAATCTTCTTTGACAGACTTTGTTCCTGCTCTGAGTGCCCTGGTTGATTTTCTGCACTGGTGTTCCATTTCCTCTCCAACCTTCCAAGAAATAATGAGTTACCAAAGACATTGCATAGATTTCATGTACTTAAAAGTCTGTCTCTGAGGAATATGGACTTTTTTTTAGCTTTATTAAAATCCCATCGATGATATCCCCACCCCCGCTCATCTTGCCCTTTGCCATGACCCTCAATTCTTGCAACTGGGAAGTTAAGGATCGTCTAATCTCAATCAGCCATTTCAGGCAGTTTCTCCCAATGAAGACTTATATTTCTTACCATGCCAATAATTTAAATTGTATTAACATTTTGTTGGAGGAGAAAGTGAGGTCTGCAGATGCTGAAGTATCAGAGCTGAAAATGTGTTGCTGGAAAAGCGCACAGGTCAGGCAGCATCCAAGGAACAGGAAATTCGACGTTTCAGGCATAAGCCCTTCCGAAACGTCGAATTTCCTGTTCCTTGGATGCTGCCTGACCTGCTGCGCTTTTCCAGCAACACACTTTCAGCTTTAACATTTTGTTGGTCTTGCCAACCTCTGCTGTTGCCATTGAATTTGCCGGAGTGTTAAAATCACAACATTAAAAATTGTGCTTCACTCTTGTGGGACAGAAACACAAACCATTATAAGCTTATAATCAGGGATCAGATTTTGCAAGCAAATGAATTCATATGAGACGTGAGATCTTTAGATAAAAACTGGAGGCCTGTAGAGATTTCTTTGGCTATTCCTTTTGAAAACACAAGCTAAAAGTTGCTGATAGCAGTATTCAGATTCAGAACCTGCAAAGTTCTGTTACTTGATTTGTGGATAATATGACAGCCACCAGCACTCAGGCAGTGTATATCAAAGGGAGCATACACTTCCTGCTTTCCTTCTTTATTGAGACTGTCAGATTTGGAGGAGAAGTGAGGATGAACATTGCAATTAAGAATCATTTCTTCTAGGTTCTGGTACTTGAGTCATATATCCTTTGACCTGCGTGAACTAAAACTGCGGACGAGTTTTTAGAATCCAGTTGGACACATGGGCTATTTGACTCAACTGACCCATACTGATGTTATTGCTGCACTCACATTTCCTCCCACCCCACTTCATTGAAACCTATGATAGGAGCTTCTGTTCCTTTCTTCCCCCACATTTTCCTCTAGCATGTCTTTAAAAGGAGCCGTATGTTTCATGAGCTTTCTCTTTTATTCAAGGGAACCCCCATAACTGAATGGCCATTTTCTGTTTTTCCTCTTTTACAGGATTTAAGCAGTTAGCATTCAACTGGTTCCCAATGCCAGCATAATACAGTTTTGAACATATTCATTAATATTCTTGCATGCCTTTCTTATTGTAATGTATTACACTAAAAAAAAACAATTCTTTCCCTCGATTGCACAAGACTACCTAGTGAGAATGAATAGTTATATTTTTGTCTTTCTGTATTCGACAACAAAGAATGTTTTAAATTTGACCTTAATGTCCAAACTTTCTTTTGATGCCTGAATAAATTCATGTCTTTCTAAAACTGCAACACAGAAATCATGCAAAAGCAGCAATTTAAGTTCCAGTGAGCGCTCCATATTGTACAGCAACATATTTATTCATATTGAAATAAGTTAGGGAAGACTATTGGAGACACATTATAATTGATATAAACATTAATAAGAATGGGGATATAGCCAGAGCTCTATGGCACAGATAATGTCATTCCTTTATTTAAAGAAGGTGATAGAACAAGTCCCAGAAACTATAGACCATTAACATTGTAAGTAGGAAACATATTTGAATTTTTATTGTATGTTATATTAGAAAAACATATAAAAACTGAACATATGATCAAAACTGCCAGTGTAGAATTATAGAATCTCTGCAGTGTAGAAGCAGTCCATTCAGCTCATCTGAAGAGCTTCCCACCCACACCTACCTTTCCCTGTACCCCATCCCTGTAATTCTGCATTTCCCATGGCTAACCCACCTAGCCTACATATCCCTGGACACTATAGACAATTAGCTTGGACAACCCATCTAACCTGCACATCTTTTGGACTGTGGGAGGAAACTGTAGCACCCGGAATAAATTCACACAGACCTGGGGAGAATGTGCAATCTCCATACAGACAGTTGCCTGAGGGTGGAATTGAACCCACGTTGCTGGTGCTGTGAGGTGATCATGTTTCAGTGGATTTTAAAATGGATGGAAATGCTGACCAAACTTATTAAATATTTAGAAGAAATAATGGAAAGGGTAGACAGTGGTAATGCAGTAGGGATAATATATTTGTATTTTCACAAATGCTTTTGATAAAGTTAAAACGTAGAAGTTAGGGGATAGATAACCCGTTGAAAATCAAGCTGGCTACAACGCAGAAATTAAAGAGTCAGGGTTAAAGATAATTACTCAGATTAGCAAAAAGGTGGGAAGTTGCATTCCCCAAGGATCATTACAAGGGACCACCATTGTTCATATTTGGGAACTGGAAATCAAAACAGCTAGTGCAAAGTTAGTACACAACACCAGGTGTAGTTAATTCACAGGGGCTTATGACAAAATACAGGAATGTGAAGTGCTGCATTTTGAAAAGGCAAATCAGGGCAGACTTATACACTTAATGGGAAGGTCCTGAGGAGAGTAGCTGAACAAAGAGACCTTGGAGTGCAGGTTTATACTTCCTTAAAAATGGAGTCACAGCTAGATAGGATAATGAAGAAGGCATTTGGTATGCTTGCCTTTATTAGTCAGTGCAATGAGTATAGGAGTTGGGAGGTCATATTGCAGCTGTAGAAGACATGAGTTAGGCCACTATTGGAATACTGTGTACAATTCTGGCCTCCCTACTATAGGAAGGATGTTGTGAAACTTGAAAGAATTCAGAAAAGACTTATAAAGATGTTGCCAGGGTTGGAGGGTTTAAGCTATAGGGAAATGTTGAATAGGCTGGGGCTATTTTCCCTGGAGTGTTGGAGGATAAGAGGTGACCTGATAGAAGTTTATAAAATCATGAGGACATGGATACGATAAATAGACAAGGTCTTTTTCCCGGGGTGGGGAGGCAAGAACTATAATGCATAGGTTTAAAGGAGAGGGGAAGATTTAAAAGGAATCTAATGGACAGTTTATTCACACAGAAAGTGGTGTATGTATGGAATGAGCTGCCAGAGGAAGTCGTGGAGGCTGGTAAGTTACAACTTTTAAAAGGCATCTGGATGTGTATATGAATAGGAAGGGCTTAGAAGGATATGGGCCAAATGCTGGTAAATGGGACTAGATTAGGTTAGGATATGTTGTCGGCATGAACGATTTGGGGAGAAAGGATTTGGAGAAGCAAAAATTACTGAAAGTAGCCCAGGAAGTTAGTAAAGCTGTAAAGAAGCAAACAAAGTTGAATCCATTTGGAGAGGAATAGAAATGGAAAGGATAGAAGTTACAGTAAACGGATTCTGATACCTCGAGCTCACATTAAGTTGGATGTTGTTCAGGGAGCGCTGTGGACAAAAGCCTACCTGTTATCATAATGGCTTGCCCAGCAGCAGTTTAACGCCGGGAGCAGAATAAATCGCTTTAATGAAATTATCGATTGTCCGACCATTCCAAGAAGCCTTGGGTTCTGTGGTCTCAGTGAAGGGAGGCACAGAGAGTAAGGTAATGAAGCAAACAGGAGGGCTACACTGGGGAATAACTATTACAGGGGAGAGGTGCCTCTGATGGGCTTAAGGGTACTGAAAATCAGATTTCCTCACTCCTCTTGTCTAACAAGATCCTGTAGAGCAGGTACTGCGTGGCTTCCAGCACTGGCGTAGGCCTTCCCCTGCCACTGGTAAAATACAAGTGACAAGGTGGGGGGCCTTCAATAGGCATTAACTGGCCACTTATAGTGGTCTCAAGGCCTTGTGGGCTGTCATCACCTCACCCTGTTTGCTTTTTTTCATTCATTCACAGGATATGGGTATAGCTAGCTCAGGCAGCATTTATTACCCATCCCAGGTTGCTCAGAGGCAGTTAAGAGTCAACCACATTTCTGTGGGTTTGGAGTCACATGCACATCATGCAAAAATAACTCCAAGGATGCTGGTATCCCATCAACAAGTCACTCTTTATTTACTCATGGAGAGTCCTTGACACTGATCCAGCTCTGAGTGAGCAGGATGTCTGACACTCTTGTTCTTATCCCTGTCAGCCAGGGCTTCCTGATTGGGTCTATTAATTCGGTCATACTGTGGTTACTATCACTCCACAGACCAGGTAAGGATGGCAGCTTCCTTCCCTAAGGAATATTACTAAATCAGATGTCTTTTCTTAACAATAGACAACAGTTTCATGATCACCATTAGACCCTTAGTTCCATATTTATTGTTTATTGTATTCAAGTTCCACCATCTGTAATGGCGGGATTTAAAACCGTGTCCCCAGAATGTTACATGGGTTTATAGATTAATTGTTAAGCAATCATACTATAGGTCATGGCTACCATTCTGCAGTAGTTCTGACAGCTCTGGGGATGGATGGTGGCTGGATGTCTGCCTGTTGGATTATTCCTGTCATCATCTCCTCCCCAAGCTGTCAGGCTTTCTGTGAAGCATTCCATATCCTTGCATCAAGAATATAAACTCATTGAAGATGGTGGAAAGGTAATTTACCAGAATTTTATAAGAACTGAAAGCTCAAACTTACCTAGAAAGATAGACAGCCTGGGGCTCTTCTCACAAAGAGACAGGGTAGAGAGATGGTTTGACTGTGGCCTTTGGACTTTGACATAGAGGAGATGTTTCCACTTGTTGGGTTACCCCAACTGGAGACCATAAACACATTCAATATCAAATTCAGGAGTAACTTTTTCTCCTTAAGTTATGAGGTTTGTGAGTGTTGGACACATTTGAGAGGGAACGCGATAATGACCCGGAAGATAGAAGTATTATGCTGTGTTGAAAGGCCAAGTTTGCGAGGATCTGTATTAGCATTTGTACAGCATAAATTTTGTCAGTGGACCAGTTGGGCAGAATGGCCTCTTTCTGTGTACAATCATACATAATTGGATGTAGTTGTTTATTGTAGTTTATACTATCCAGCCATTACAGTAAATTGAAAGGTGCAGGGGAATGGATTGTGCAGGGAGACCCTGCAGGTAGGTGATGGTTGGTTTTGCTGTTCCCCATGTGGTGAATGATCTTAGCACTGCAATTAGAAAGAATGTTGGAGAATGATGGGCACTCCTTTTCTGGGTGGAAGGGCGGGGAAAATGAAAGAGCCAGTCAATTGAGTTTGACTTCATGCATATCTTTGACTTCTACTTTAGACTGGGACTGACAGAGGCCTGTGGAATGTGGTATGACTGTTCTCCTGACTGTGGGTAGTAGAATTGGTGAGACCAAAAGGCTAAAGACAAGAATGAGGCTCCTTAGTGCTGTTAGATGTTGTTTGGTGCAGAAAATGTTTCATTTATATTACTTCCTGTCAATGAAAAGTAATTTTAAATTGCAATAGTTCCAAAAATTAAAACGTATGTTTTTCCTAGTTCATAGGTACAATTTTACATAGAAAGTGGGTGTACAGGAATACACAATGGATTGAATTGTAACCTAAACCAAAACTAACGGGTTTGGTGGTATAGCTCAAAAAATTATGAAAGTGCATAACTTTTGCTGAGGCTGCCACTGACCTTGACACCTAGTATGTTAAAAATCTGGCAACAAAGTGATTTGAGATTACACACCTCAATATTCCTTCATGGCTGTCACTGTGAAATTGCAGCCACTTCTCTGGATGTCTTATAATGTAAGTAAAGAAAATGAAATGTGACTGAGGATAATTGTCAGATCTGCTGCTTGTCCTGTTCCGAATTTGAGTTAATAGGGAGCACACATGTCGCTGTGAGATGCTGGAGAATTACCACTAGCTGTGGAGCTGTAACTAGAATGCCAACACCTGCAGAAAAACAAAGACAAGAGCAAAAAGAACAAGAGAATTGTTGGGATATTATTGTTGGGACTCGATAAGCTCTCTGTAGAGAACTTAAAAGTCAGAATTGTTTCTAATACTTGTCTTTCACTATTTGGAATACAAAGCTGGGATTTGTATTGGGTCTCTAACTTAGAAAAGTCCTAGGCCGCTTTGTGGAAAGCTTTAGGAGTAGTCAGTATGGTCAATTGTTAGTTGCAATTTGAAGCTGGATGTTGTCTAGACTTTTCTGCATGTGGGCATGGAGCCAATCATAATTGAGTCCTACATCTATCACTGATGGATGGAAGGTTATTGATGAAGATGGATTGATGAAGGGCAGATTATTGAGGAGCTCATGCAGCATCTGGGAGAATTGACTTCTAATGATGCCAATTTCCTTTTCTTTGCCAAATTTTGAAGAATGACTTTGTCTTCTACTTTCAATGGGATCAAGATAAAACATTCAAATAGTCAGAGGGCGGTGGTGGTGGGTTGTTTTTCAGGCTGGAGGCCTGTGACCTGTGGAGTGCCACAAGAATCAGTGCTGGATCCACTACTTTTCATCATTCATATAAATGGTCTGGATGTGAGCATAAGAGATATAGTTAGTAAGCTTGCTAATGACACCAAAATTTGGAAGTGTAGTGGACAGCGAAGAAGGTTACCTCAGATTACAACAGGATCTTGATCAGATAGGTCGGTGGGCTGAGAAGTGGCAGATGGAGTTTAATTTAGATAAATACGAGATGCTGCATTTTGGGAAAGCAAATCTTAGCAGGGCTTATACACTTAATGGTAAAGTCCTAGGAAGTGTTGCTGAACAAAGAGACCTTGGAATGTAGGTTCATAATTCCTTGAAAATAGAGTCACAGGTAGGTAGGATTATGAAGAAGGCCTTTGGTCTGCTTTCCTTTATTGGTCAGAGAATTGAGTACAGGAGTTGGAAGGTCATGTTGTGGCTGTACAGGACATTGGTTAGGCCACTGTTGGAATATTGCATGGTCTCCTTCCTATCAGAAAGATGTTGTGAAACTTGAAGGGGTTCAGAAAAGATTTACAAGGATGTTGTGAGGGTTGGAGGATTTGTGCTATAGGGAGAGGTTAAATAGGCTGGGGCTGTTTTCCCTGATGCATCAGTGGCTGAGGGGTGACCTTATAGAGGTTTACAAAATTATGAGGGGCATGGATAGGGTAAATAGACAAAGTCTTTTCCCTGAGTCCAGATCTAGAGGGCATAGGTTTAGGGTGAAAGGGGAAAGATATTGTGGGTGGCACGGTGGCACAGTGGTTAGCACTGCTGCTTCACAGTGCCAGAGACCCGGTTTCATTTCCCGCCTCAGGCGACTGACTGTGTGGAGTTTGCACATTCCCCCCGTGTCTGTGTGGGTTTCCTCCGGTTTCCTTCCACAGTCCAAAAATGTGCAGGTTAGATGAATTGGCAATGCTAAATGGTCCATAGTGTTAGGTGAAGGGGTCAATGTAGGGGAATGGGCCTGGGTGGGTTGGGTTTTGGTGGGTCGGTGTGAACTTGTTGGGCCGAAGGGCCTGTTTCCACTCTGTAGGGAACCTAAGTAATATAATTAGTGGCCAGATGCTTAGTCAAGGAGTTGTGTTCTGAGCAGTAATCTCATGAAGGAGAGAGAAGTGTACACTAATAATATTGTATCAGTAAAATTCTGAATGGAGGTGTGGCCATAAATAGTGAGGAAAAGGATACCATTTTATTTGTTGCTCAGACAGCTTGCTTGGCTAGATAGCTGGTTAGCAATACAGAGTGATATGAACACTGCAGATTCAACCCCCTCACTTACTGGCAGAGGTCACCCTGAATTTTTCACCTTCTTAATCCTTAAATTAAACTCACCATTACTTATCTCTCATGAGATAGGAGCCCACAGTCCTCTGGAATTACGACAATGTTCACTTTTATGTTCCATTTCTTGTGATTGTTTAAGATTGTATAGAATTTGTTTGAGATGCTATAGAATTCATATTTTAGTCAACTTTCCAGAACATCCTGCTACTTTCTCTTTCATAAATAATGTGTGAATTGTGGAAAGCAACTTTCCTAAATTAATACATAGAACATAGAACAATACAGTGCAGAACAGGCCCGTTAGCCCTCAATGTTGCACCAACCTGTGAACTATTCTCAGCTCGTCCCCCTACACTATCCCATCATCCTCCATGTGCTTATCCAAGGATTGTTGAAATCTCCCTAATGTGGCTGAGTTGACTACATTAGCACACCCTTACCACTCTCTGAGTAAAGAACCTGCCTCTGACATCTGTCTTAAATCTATCACCCCTCAATTTGTAGTTATGCCCCCTTGTACAAGCTGACGTCATCATCCTACGAAAAAGACTTTCACTGTCTACCCTATCTAATCCTCTGATCATCTTGTATGTCTCTATCAAATCCCCTCTTAGCCTTCTTCTTTTCAATGAGAACAGGTTCAAGTCTCTCAGCCTTTACTCATAAGACCTTCCCTTCAGACCAGGCAACATCCTGGTAAATCTCCTCTGCACCTTTTCCAATGCTTCAACATCCTTCCCGAAATATGGCGACCAGGACTGTACACAATATTCCAAATGTGGCCGCACCAGCATTATGTACAGTTGCAGCATGATATTGCGGCTCCGGAACTCAATCCCTCTACGAATGAAACCTAACACACTGTATGCCTTCTTTACAGTACTATCCACCTGAGTGACAACTTTCAGGGATCGATGTACATGGATTCCAAGATCCCTCTGCACATCCACATTGCCAAGAATCTTTCCATTGACCCAGTACTCTGCCTTCCTGTTATTCTCCCCAAAGTGCATCACCTCACATTTAGTTTCATTGAACTCCATTCTATCTTACCTAGATAGATCTTAAGAGATGAGTAACTCCTCATTTCTGTATGTGTTTCTTTGACTGTGGATTGGCTTGTTTTTCCCTTGGTCTAGTACTCTGTCACAATGTCTTTTGCCACTTGCAGTGTCAGTGGCTGCTTCCTGGAAGTGAATGATTTTAATTGATTATAATCCTCATTCTGTAGCTCAGAACAAAGTAACTGGCATGTTGACAGATTAAAACGTCTGGATCTTAAGGCAATCAAGCATTCTGCAATCAATTAGTCATGGCTTCTGAAGAACTTCTGAGGAAGGGTCCATTCACGCAGTCCTTCTCTGATTGGATGTCGCAGATATCTGAATCATTCCAACAAGCTGGGAGTTCCATTTCCAACAGCTTTCTAAATCTTCGTCAAGGTGCATCCACTCAAACATCAAACTCTGTGGTTTCAAATCCCTCAACAAATGCAGAGCAAGAGGATCAGGAACAAGACCAAGCCCTGAAAACTGACTCCGTTTTAGACTCTGACGGTGGTTCCCCAGGCACAGAAATTGATCTACAGCCTGAAACTGTCACAGAGTTGGAATCTTCAGAATACCAAGCTGCTGAAATGGGATTGCATGATAACGAAAGTGCAATTGATAGACTTCAGCCAGATGCATATGATTTACAAGGTGAAGACATGGGACAAGTCACTTCAATTTCATACAATGGGATAGATTCAACAGATGTAACTGTTGTAAAGGCCAGTATGTATAGCAGTGCCGATTTTTATGACAACAAGCGCCTGAATTATCTGACTGTTATTCCAGAAGAAGCAGAAAACCTCAATCCTGAAGTCGGATCTGATCATAACTATGCCAATGTGAAGTGTGAAGCAGATTATAATGAAACTGATGTGAAGTTTCAGGCAGGTAAGAAGTAAAGGAAAAGCTCCCCAATAAGTATGGAGATAACTTTCACTTTTGTCCATCTTTACATCAATTATCAGTTCATACTGAGATCCTCGGGTATCATCTTCACTCATGTTTGAGTGAATGTTTGGGATGATTTTAGAAAGATGATACAATGTTTTTAAGAAGATTTTTCTTTTATTCTTTCTTGGAATTTTGGTGTTGCTGGCAAACTCAATGTTTGTTACCTGTCTTTAAATGCCCTAAGACTAAGTGGCTTGCTTATTATTTTAGAAGGCAATTAAGGGCATTGCCATGGGTCGCGTAGGCCAGGTAAGGACTGCCTAAGGAAATTTCCCATTTACGTTTCCGAAAAGAAAGTTATGGTCAAGGCGGGTTTTCATAGCAATTGGTACATGGTCACCATTCCTGTGATTAGCTTTTAACTCCAGATTTAATATCTGAATGTTAAATTGCACCAGCGGCCATAGTGGAATTTGAACTCGTGTCCTCAAACCATTATTTTGGACGTTTTGGATTCCCAGTCCAATAACATCGCCACTGTGACACCAGCTCCTCCTTTTTCAGTCAGATTGTACAGAATTGGATACTACTTTGTACAGATTTTAGTCTAGGTTAGGTGTTTAAAATATAATTAACATTAACATTAAATTGTAAGTGTAGTGAAGTGAAAGCTAATGAGTTGTAATGAGAATACTTTAAATCTGAATGCTGTTTAGCTGTATTGGGAGCTGGTGAAATCATTAAGAGTGTGAAAGTTTATGTGGGATGTGAAATTATGGATTAAAAATATGAAATTTCACAATCCTTGCTTCTTGTCCATCGCCCCAAAATTTTTCAATTTCTGTATCTAAAGTATTTGCCCAGTCTGACTAGGTTTTATAAATAGTTAAGAAAAACACATTCAATTATGGTCATAGGGCTTCTTAACACAGATAGGAAGTACCTGTCGCACATCCTCAGTTCCATTAGCACCTGCCAACAGATTTTAATATTACAGCTCCCTAATGTTTCCTGCATTAGGATCAAGGAGGAAGACTGGTCTGATAAAGCCCAGAGCAAACAAATCCAAAATATCAAACACAAAGATGAGTTGCTTTTTAGCTGAATTTGAATTTGGCTGTAAATGTTCTTTTAAAGTTAGAGGTGCTAATGGAAGTTGTCAAAGCTTCGGGTGGTGGCCAAGAAACAAGGACTGCAAAGTCTTATACTCTTATCCGTAACATTCACATCGTACATAAAATTTCAGACCCGTAATGATTTCACTGATTCCCACCACAGATTAACCCTTCCATAACAGTATGGGTTGATCAGTCCATTGTATAGTCCACCAGGACAATTCCTAACTCATGTCCCATCCACATAAGATTCTTGAGCTACTTTATAGTCAAGAGTGGCTAAAGTGATTTCCCATTGACTTGTTCAACTTATTTTTATATCTTAGAAACACCTTCTCCTCTGTCGGCTGTATCCAAGGCCAAAGAACCCAACCTGCCATTTATGTTTTATGTGATATTCATTTGGTACAAATATCTCCATTGTGCATCATTATTTAGAGAGGATGATAGTAAGGGCAGAATAGCCTTGTAGCAAATGGTCCTCCCTTTTCATACTGTAGCTGACTTATTTTTCCTGTTGACACCAATTCCCTCAACTCCCTTTGTATGATTGGATGGGACCAATTTTACTTAGCATTCTAGTCGATATTTGCAGTGGAGTTATAAAAATATTAAAAGCTTTCAAATTTCAGTTCTGTAGCAGAATTGGCACAACTGAGTCAATGGCTCACTTTCTTACACAAGTAATAAGGTTCTACTGCGTCTGGACCCTTCATATCCATTCAACATTACTTTAAAGTCAACTTTAAATGGGCTACCTGCTCACATTAGAATAATACCAATTAGAAAATCCAATCTAGTTTTGTCACCTTTGTTTTGTGCAACTAATATGCTATTTGATTCTTTAAAAAATGTTATTTCTAAGAGTTGGGACTTTCAAACAAAGAGTTACTGGAAATCAGATTATCCTGAAGTTGTTGCTGGGTTTCTCTGTTAATACAGTGCAGCTAATCCATGCTTTATTGTCCGTAGTCCGTTTCCACTTATGTTTTCTGGATGCAAATGTTGCCTCCCTTTTGCGAATTACATTTGTGTGCTGAACTTTAATGATGCTTAATTTTTTCATTGACTTTTTACAATGGAAAACACATTCAGGTACTGCAAGTTCTAAAGGGAAATTAATCAATGGAATCACAGTGAGTGAACATGTAAGGATCAGATTTCTGAAAGCTGTGCTGTTGCCTCATAATATCTATGTTTAGTGGGTTGAAATCTTAATGAACAATATAAGCTTCTAGTTTGTTCAAATCTGTTAGCTTGGTCTAATTTTTTTTTAAGATTAGATTCCCTATGGTGCAGAAACAGGTCCTTTTGGCCCAACAAGTCCACACCGACCCTCCGAAGACCAACCCACCCACATCCCTCTGACTAATGTACTAATGCACTAATGCACTATGGGCAATTTAGATTGCCCATAGTGCTTAGTTTGTGGGAGGAAACTGGAGCACCTGGAGGAAACCCACACAGACACTGGGAGAATGTGCAAACTCCACACAGACAGTTGCCTGAGGCTGGAATCGAACCTGGGTCCCTGGCGTTGTGAGGCTGCAATGCTAACCACTGAGCCACTGTGCCACCCTTTTGAGAGCTCAGATTTATTTACATATTATGAATGAGCTCTTTGCCCCTATTTGTCTAGGTGTTAGGAGCTCAGCATAGTGGGGCTCATTGATAGGGTGATTGCCTATGACCAGTTGTTAATAGTGAGTCAAAATAAATTGATGCTGTAGGGCTCAGTATGTTTGGTAAACCTAACAGATGGATGATAAAGACTGTCTACTGTCAAGAGATGTAGAGAGGTACACTTTAATCCTGCTGATATGAAGACCAGAAAATTGAATATGATGGAGAGGAAACTGGCACTATTTGATGTTTCATGCTTATTGAATGTCATTCTGGAGGGATGTAGAGGAAGAGAATTGAGGATTAAGGATAAGCATATTTATTAGTAGTTCGACAGCAAAGATATTTAACAACTTGGAGCTTTCAATCAAATTGTGAACTGACAGACACCCCACTGGTAAAGAGAGGCTGTGAAATGAGTCACAGCCCTAACTGTGTTAGCTCACACTTATATCAACAGATGGGGTGATATATCAAGTAATTATTCTTTCTTAAATACCTCATCCAAAAACATCCTAAAGCATCCATTACCTCTTGAAAGAACTCCACAAATGGAGCTATCTCTGAAAAGTATAAAGGCCATGAGACATATTTCAGAAAGCTGGGGTGATGAAAATTGGATTTGACTGAAGGCAGGCACACGTTTGCATTTCCTCATTCCCCACTGGCAAAAATGCTGGGTGCCATGTTCAGACGAGAACTTGTGGAATTGGCTAAGCTGGAGGCCATGCTCATGAAAATTCACTTGCCCTGCTATCTTCTGCCTTCAGGGAATGCATTCTAAATAGTATAAAATTGCTAACTAAGAACATCTATTCCTCCATAGTTTGTACTATTTAGATTGTAGTCCTTGTATCCCTTGATTTCCTTCCACAAATGTACTCTCCCTCACTGTTCTCTGGATTGAAGTGCATTTGCCACTTCTTTGTTCACATTTTCTTGTAGTTGGCAATTTTCTTTCTCATTGCAGCCAATTTTTGAATCATTTGCAAACTTCTTAATTGTGTCTCCTGCACTTCACTTCAAATTATTGAAATATAGTACAAGAAGTGGGGAACCCAATATAGAACCGTGCAGAATTCCATGGAACCAGCCTTCCAGTCACAAAAAGAACCTGCTGAATGTCACACTTTGCTTCCTGTCACTAACCCAGTCTTGTATCCATTTTATCCTCTCCCTGCCCCTTTTCAGAGGCTATCTTCTGATATTCTTCGTTAGGATTGAAGGTACCAAACAAAGTTCCGTGGCCAGAACTACAGGGCAAAATCAGAAAGACCACTTGGAAGTGACTGCACTTCTGAATGATGATGACAAGTTTCTTTCAGACTATGAGGCCTTTCTGAAAAATTCATACATTTAATGGATGTCTTTAACATGTGAATCTTTAATTTTTATCTGATTCGGTAATGGATTGGTGCATCACTTGCACATTTCACGTTTTCAAGTGAGTGGATAAATGGCACTTGAAGAAACCTGGGGATTATTGTCTCAGGAAATGCTCACTGAATTGAAATACTGCTGGTAAAGGAATTGAAGCCAGCTAGATAATACTGGGAAACTTAGAAATAAATTAGAGTGCAACAAAGTGAAACAGACTTGGGAAATAGTGGTAGCATTTCAGGGCTTAAGAATTGATTGAAATGAATTAAAATTGGGATAGGAAGACCCAACTGAGAAACAAAAGTACCAAAACAGTAAAATAAAGAAAGAATCAGGTAGAAAGGCATGAAATACCATCTCAAATAAGAAATTGAAACTACGGTAAAGGAAAGAAATCAACTTCATGAAATCTAGACATAAGTTATTAACTTCAATATCTGAAAGCATCAGAAGTGGAATGCCGTACTTCAGACACTGACTGGAGTTTATGTGTTAAACTCCAACTATAACATGGAAGCCATTATTATGGAAAAGTAATTATTTTGAATTCAAATTTGCTTTTGCTGTCGAGAAAGAAAATTAGTTGTCACATATTCACCAGCGCAGATTTTGGCAGTTGTTTTCATTTCTCCTCAAAGGCATGTTTTAAATTAAAATTTGTCAGAAGATAACGATGTTATGGGACCTCAATGGTCCATAAATAATTTAAATTCTTTGTCTGACCCTGTCACAATCTCAACATCGCTCAGCTCCACCATCCCGAGACAAAAGTTGAGTCAGAAACTCTGAACATTTAAGGAGCATTTCGATATTCATTTGTGATGCAGTAACCTCCCAGGCTATTGACCAAGACTCAGAAAATGGGATTAGTTTAGTCAGATCTTTGGTGCAGACATGATGGCCTGAATGACCTCCTTTGGAACTGTCAATGTCTATGAATCCTTTTGTGATTGTTTTTGTTTGCATTGGCAAAGTACATGCAGAGTTTTGATTTCATGTGAAGTTGCCAAATACATTGCTGCAATGTCTTTGACGAATTTCCCAATGAGGTTTTAGTTTTGTAATTGTCCAAGCAAACTCCTGTTCCAAGACATAGCAGACCAAATGCAGGCTATTGCCATCTGGACTTCCTCATGCTTTTATATCTAGAATAAAATGGATTAAAAATGGGATATTTGCAGGTACATGAAGCAACAGGTGTACCAGTAAACAAATCATTGCTATTTACTGTATAATTGAAAGCCTGGTCACTTGGGTTACAGAGGAAATGACAGGAATTTCAAGACAGGATTACTATGGATGTTGTGAACTCATTTTATTCTCTAAAGCTGAAAAGGGTCTTGGTTTTTGCTGAGAGCAGCATAAGAGGAATAAGAGAGGAATAAATCAATTCAAAGGAACAGTTGCAGGAAACCAATAGGGATTCATTACAAGAGAATGTTGGTTGTATGAAAACTAATGAGCAGGAAAAACAAGATCAGGGTTTGGTAAGAATTGCTGTCTCATGAGGCAGAGATAAATGTGTAATTTTAAAAACTATTAGATTAAACGAGGAGGCCAAGTGTGCATTCAATTTGATTTAGGCTTTGTGTTCAACAGGAAATATTTCTAAAACTATTGGTGTTATTTATGTCCTCTGCATGGTTCCTGTCTATGATGTGGCCTAGACATCCGTCACTCAGGTGGACATTGGACACTTGAAGCAACATCGAGCTGGGTGGAGGTGTTTAGCTTAGTCTGGGGCCATGAAGTGAACTTTTGGAAACTGACTTTCATGAGATTCCTTTGTGCACACAATGGTTCTAACACCTCTGGGGTACTGTGAGCCAGGAATCTCTAAAATGCTGGTCTGACTTTGTGAGATTTGCAAAGGGGTTGGATGTTCTTATCTGCTGGTTAGATTGGAGAACTGTGTGAATGTCTACAATCCAAATTAAACTACATCCTTTGTTTGCACTTCTGAAAACAGGAAAGCATGGGATTGAGATCCCAGAATTGGGACCCGTCGATATTTGTAAAAAGTTCTCAAATCATCCAAGTCTTATGTTTTATAGGATATAAATGCTGCAAGAAGTGACCCTTTATCCATTAGATCAACTCTGCAGTTCTCTTCAAAAGGCCTGCTTTAACATCAAATACGGTTCATAAATAACTTGGAAACTTATTTATTTAACAGTTTCTTGGGGTGTGAATGACATGGGCTGTGGTGAGAAATGTGAGAGAATAGTGGAAGAAGTCCAGCAAGGCCTATCTCATCATTTGGAGCAACTTTCAGCATCATTTAATGAAGTTCTAAGCATTGAGGCAAGATTCTCAAGAGATAGCTGCAAGTTTCCTATTCAGAGGAATTATTGCTGTTAATAACTATATTGACTGCACATCTCACTTCATTAAATTCAGCTTCCTATCCTCCCACCCACAGGAGTGAATTCTTGATGTCGAAGTCAAGGCAGGTACCAAGCAAGTTTACCTCACATTTGGTCCAAAGATGACCTGGGGTAGTGATACCAGTCAATTCCAGGATATCTTGATAGAGGCACGTTGTTCTGGGTACAGCAAGTCGTAGAATGGTCCTGGAATTGGATGAAAGGGATGCCATAGAGTAGTTAATGAGGCAGGTTTGGTAACATACGCAAAGAGGCCTTGTGGAGAGGGACCCTCAATGAAACTTAACGAAACAGACACTTAACTAAAAATCATAAGATGTAGCCCCTTTTTTTTAAAATAAGCCACTTGTATATACCAGTTGAGACTGCATGAGGAATTGGATCTCACTAAGTTATTATCCAAGACTATATTGTTAAGAGTTTGCAACAAAACTGCAAGAAACAAAATTCTGAAGAGCACATCTTATCTGTGAATGAATCCTGCTCGCCTTTCTCAAATAGTGTGCTGTTGGAGTTTGCTGCACCTTTAACTTCTGTCTATTTCAAAGTTCTCAGCAATATCTAGGTCAATATTTACCCTCAATCACACAGATTGTCTAACCTCTTATGCTATTGCTGTTTGTGGGAGCTTTTTGTCTGAAACATTGCTGCCACACTTGCTCACACTGAACTTGAATTAAAGTAGGGGGTTGAGGACTTGTAGTAGACACATTCTTAACAAAGTTATGTGATCATTTTCTGGCCTGTATTTTGCTTTAAACATATTAACACCTCCCTTAAAGCAGTGTAAGAGTGTTAAGATTATGTCAGCAATAGAGATTCCCAAGAGATCATAATCTCTGGCTAAGTGGGCAGACAATCAGAGAAACTTACAGGCCATTTTAAAACTGAACATTCAAATACTATATTTTAAAACCTCTAGTTGAGGAGAGTAAATCCAATTTGCTTGTTTTGTCAAATTCACTTTGAAGCAAATTCCATAAGATATTACTTAGCTGTAAAATTCTTTTGATTCTCATGTTAAAGGAGAAGTGTTGGATCAAATCTCCTGGGTGCCATTGTATTTCGTGAGTCAGCCACTGAAGAGTAAGATTTTATAAAAATCCATTTTAGTTGAAATCATCTGCGTACTTGGAATGCATGTAAAAACCTCTAAAGCAACAATAGTGCTTTGAAATGTTGCAACGATTGTGAGCAAACAATGAAGTGAGGGACAATGATAATATCTATTCAGTTGTTACCATAGCAACTACAAGACCAGCCTTTCTAGTGGTGTCTCAGGCATAGAGTCATGAGATGTATAGCTTGGAAACAGACCCTTCAGGCAACTCTATAGCAGACTTTAATGATATAAGAACAATTTTGCTTTATTTAAAGAATAATTGTGAAACAAGGTCTGAGCTCCAAGGGATTGAAGTGTTTCCAACAATATGAAAAAGCTCATAAAAAGCACTGTTCAAGTAATTTGTATACATAAACTCTGTCTAAGGGTACCAGCATCTCAGATACCTGTCTTTAGTTCATTCGATTCACTCCATGTGATGTCAAGAAATGGCTGAAGGCACTCGATGTGGCAAAAGCTATGGGCCCTGACAAAATTTCTACAAATGTTCTGAAGACTCCAGAATTATGCAATGCTAGCATCCTGACAGCTACACACAATGTGGAAAATTGCCTAGGTTTGCCTGTAATGAAAAAATCTAATCCACCCAGTTACCACGTTATCAAAAATTATCATCAACAATGCAATCAAGCAGCACTTGTTTAGCAATAACGTGCTCACTAATGCTCAGTTTGGGTTCTACCAGGGCAACTCAGCTCCTGACTTCATTACAGCCTTAGTTGAAACATGGACAAAAGAGCAGAACTGTAGAGGTGAAGCGAAAATGACTGCTCTTGACATTACGGCAGCATTTGACCGAGTATGGCATGAAGGAACCATAGCAAAAGTAAAGTGGATGAGATTTGAGAGCTGTGCTCTCCACTGGTTAGATTCATACCTTTCACAAAGGAAGATAGCTGTGGTTGTTGGAGGTCAGACATCTTAGCTCTGGAACATCTCTGCAGGAGTTCCTCAGGGTAACATCTTAGGTCCAACCATCTTCGGCTGCATGATCAATGACATTTCCACATTATACAATCAGAAGTGAAGATATTCATTGACAATTGTACAGTGCTCAGTGCCATTCGTGACTCCTCAGATACAGAAGTAGTCTATGTCCAAATGCCGCAATATAATATTCAAGTTTGTGCAAAGTCTCAAGGAATATTTGTGCCGCATTGATGTCAGGTAAAAGCCATTTTCAACCAGGGACAATCTAAACATTGTCCTCTGATATTTAATGGCATTACTATTGCTGAATCCTCCTCTATCAACATTTTGGTGGGTGTCATTGATGAGAAACTGAAGTGGACTAGCTGCATAAATACTGTGACTGTAAGAGCAGGTTGGATGCTAGGAATCTTGAGATGGGTAACTGAACTCTTGACTCCTCAATAACTCTACCAGGTATAAGGCACAAGGCTGTGGAATGCTATTCACTTGTCTGGATAAATGCACTTCCAACAACACTCATGATACCATTCAGTTCAAAGCAGCCTATTTGTTTGTCTCCATCACTGAAGCACACTGGCAGCAGTGTATGCTGTGTACAAGATGCATTCCAACTAACCAAGGCTCCTTAGACAGCACCTTCCAAATCCACGAACATGCTAACTAGAAAAGTAAGGGCTGCAAAATTAATGAGAGCAACACTGCCTGCACCTTTCTCCTCCAGGATTAGCTGAGTTTTACTAAAAAAGACTATACACTATTCACTACTCCAGTTGAAGCAGTGGACAAGCCGGTAAAGTACTTTTTTTTGCTTAGAGAGGTGAAATTTTCTGTGTGGCACAATTTTGAAAGTATGTCCCAAACTATGGCCAGTCGTGTCCCTGTTTTTTCTGGTATCAATTTCTACTGAAATCTTCTAACCTCAGTGGCATGCAGTAGGGCATAAATTATAAATTTTGTGAGTTGAAGCTTACATGAGAACAAGTGAATCAATAAATCAGGAAGGTATAATGAAAGGAACAATTGTGTCCTCAAACTCCGACTTTCAATGTAATTTTGGTCAGTTTGTGGCCAATGGAAAGCAAAACTGCTTCTGTTTCCCATGAAGAAAGCATTGCTGAGAGGTCCAGTGATATCTGTGGTGAGAACATTATCATCGACTGGCTGTGAAGGAGAGACATATGTTTCCTGGGAATACCAAGTATGTAGTAGCAATTATGTCTTTGAAGCTGCCACAATACACAATCACCTTAAAGAATTCTCACACACAGCCAACCAAGAAATGAAAAATATCAAAATCAAATCACTTATTAAAAACTTTGCATGGAGTGAAATATAAATTGGGATACACACACAGGGGTGAAGGCAAATGCTGCTGTATCATGAAAGAAATCTTTTTCCCAAAAATATCACAGAAAAACTCTTTGTAAACTTTGGTAGTTAGTCATGAATACATTTCGAATACTCCACTACTCCACAAATGCAAAATTATATTTTTCAGGCCTGGATCAGGTGTTTAGCATTAGTTATTACTTATGTCACTCTAAAATTTAATTATCTCCAACTGAAGGTGGTGTAACCTTTTTGTCAGTATGCAACTGTAATGAAAGAGTGGAAAAGCAAAAGTTTTAGGCATATCAATTGATTTCAGTGATAACTGGCTCTGGGTATGGCATGTTGGGGATATTGCAGCCTGTGGTGGTACAGTAACAGATCATATTTCTGAATTTCCATATTAATGTTTATAGAACATCGAACATTACAGTGCAGTACAGGCCCTTCGGCCCTCGATGTTGCGCTGACCTGACATACCAATCTGAAGCCCACCTAACCTACAGTATTCCATGTACGTCCATATTCTTGTTCAATGATGACTTAAATGTACTTAAAGTTGGCGAATTTCCTACTGTTGCAGGCAAAGCGTTCCATACCCTTACTACTCTCTGAGTAAAGAAACTACCTCTGACATCTGTCCTATATCTATCATCCCTCAATTTAAAGCTTTACTCCCTTGTGCTCACTGTCACCATACTTGGAAAAAGGTTCTCCCTGTCCACCCTATCTAACCCTCTGATTATCTTAAGTGTCTCTATTAAGTCACCTCTCAACCTTCTTCTCTCTAATGAAAACAGCGTCAAGTCCCTCAGTCTTTCCTCATAAGACATTCCCTCCATACCAGGCAACATCCTAATAAATCTCCCCTGCACCCTTGCCAAA
This sequence comes from Hemiscyllium ocellatum, assembly GCF_020745735.1. NCBI lineage: Eukaryota > Metazoa > Chordata > Chondrichthyes > Orectolobiformes > Hemiscylliidae > Hemiscyllium > Hemiscyllium ocellatum. Next base: position 88,642,629 of record NC_083408.1, read on the forward strand.
GCTTCCACATCCTTCTTATAATGCGATGACCAGAACTGTACACAATACTCCAAGTGCGGCCGCACCAGAGTTTTGTACAGCTGCAGCATAACCTCATTGTTCCGGAACACGATCCCTCTACGAATGTTTCCTGATGTTATGGTCAGATTTGGAAGCGTAGCGATGGACAAATGCTGACAGTTTGCCATCACACAGCTTCACAAAGTCCAAGCCAAAATTAATAGAAGTAGAATAAAACCTATTTAATTTTTGTAATATGACGAAGACGTTAAGGAAAACCCCTCAGTCTGTTCAAGAACTAGTATCAGATGAAAGCTAAGAAAGGAGAAATGGAGCAGTTAAAAACATTAGAATGTGGGGCTGCAAAAAAAGGCCCAATTAACACATTACACCAGTAAATATAAAACGCAGTCCTTGCAACTTTCAAGTCTTTCAGATGCAAATAAAGTGAGGAATTAGGTTATAACTTTGCAATAATGTTCACTGAAGAAATGAGGAAACTATCTGATTGGGAAGTATGTTTTCAGAGTTTTGTATGTACAAAAGAGCAAACATGACTTAGATCACAGATTAGTCAGGCACTTGGCATCAGAACTCTTCCCTGTTGGGAATTGCAGAAAGTGGATAGCTAATTGATTGTGGTTCCCATTAAGTACTTTCCATCACTCAATGGATGCAGGACAACTCTCGTAGCACTGAAACATCGCAAATGTAACTCCCGTCTTCACAAATGGAAAACTGGAGATAATTGATGTGAAAGTCTCACATTGACTTGGGGAGACTGATTTGAGATGGGGATGAGAATTGACTGTAGCGCATCGATTAGTTGGAGACCCATGAGTATGAGGATTGACTGCTCTTTGAAGTTGTATTGGATGCATCTGTCGACCCATTGGATAAGGGTAAAAGAGGAAATATTGAGCTGGATTTTAAGAAAGAGTTTCACATAGTTGCATAGGCAGAATTAATGGACAAGACCAAAATTATGGGGTAGCTGGAATCACAATGACAGTTAAAACGATGAGCAGCTGAAAACACTATGCAGAGTAATCAGAAAGATGTGATAAATTGTTCTTTTAATTAGTAACACAGATGATTTGGTGGTGCTAAAGAAAATGTGTAGAGTTGAATGATAGCATCTCTGAATGGAAAATAAAAGTAAAAGGAAGAGGTGTCACTGGGAGTTGGCTGTTTTGAGATATACTGCAGTCAGTGGGGATGGGACTGAGACCACTTCAGCTTAGCTGTGTAAAAAAGAGTAACTACTGGGGGGGGGACAGTTTCCAAACAGTATCATTGTCTCATTGTATGGAACAGAAAATGCCTAAAGCAAGAAAGCACAGATTATAGATTAAAACTCATTCCGAAATGTTCAGTCAAATCAAAGCTGCTTTAAGTTTACAAATATTGTCAGACAGGAGCAACAGCAAATGTAAAAGCATCAGTGTGCAAATTCAGAAAGACTTGAAGACAGAGGTTATGGTTGGAACCATTTGAAAGTATAATACCGGACATGAGCAGAGTAAGAACCCACCACAAGAGAGAGATTTCAGAATATTGGTAGGAAAACACTTACCCATCAGTCCAATATTCTCAAGTAATAAGAAAATAAACAAATTATTTTGCTGTTTTTCAGAAGGCGTGACACAGAAAGGTGTCATGTTAGCCAGTTTTGATTATCCTGTGCTATCTTAGTCCCTCAATTCTACATCTTTAGAAAAGATTTGTGGTCAACAATGTAAAAGAACTGCCGGGACAGGTGTTAGCATAGACAGCTATACCATGTTTCAAAAAGGAACAAGACATTTGTCTGGAAGTGTACATGGATATTTAGTTTTGGGAATTTAGTTATAGTTGTATAGATTCCTTGCAGGGAAGAGAGGTATTAAGTAAATATGGAGTGGCATAATTATCACTTGGGGGCACCTCCCTCAAACACATTGAGGGCCATTTCAAGTCATGCCCACAATAGGACAGAGCAGCTGTGATGCCCACAGTGTAAACCCCAAGCCATTTTGAAGCCAAAACTGGTTAGCCCATCTTCTTAGACAGTGAGAACAATAAACAAAACATTTATCTTCTCTGATAAACAGCTGATGTAGAAAGGGAAAAAATGTAATCCTCCATAATCTTCAGGTTGACCTGGAGGAAAAGGTAGTATTGCTGCTCATGCTATTTTGACTCACTGATGTTGTAGCTGCTGAATCTGTAACTTGTGGCACTTTTCAATGCACTTCACTTTAATCAACCTGGTTGAATGTATTATAGAACTCCTCTGGACTAGCAGGATTCTGGCCAAAGGGTTCATAGCTCATAGTCTCTGATGTTAATCTGTGCCTCTGCACCACAAGGCATTCTTGATCTTCAATGATAAAATTGAACAAAGTGCCACCTGTCCCCAGGTAATTAACAAAAAACTGTATTGTGCCCTTAAAAGAAGCATTTAAGGGAGGGAATTTGTCCCAAGTGATATCATTTTGCTGTTAATCTTTTGAAAAAAAAACCCAGCATCCTGTAAAGTTCTAACAATGCGTTCCACTAACAACTCAACTGAAAAACAGCTTCCTTTTCAGTCTGATATGCATCGTTCTATAAACAAGTAAGTTGCCAAAAATATTATATGGTCCATCAAACAAAAACTCTTTTGAGACTGCAGTCGTATAGATCTTTGTTCCCGTCAAAGAACTGTCTGTTCATCTGAAAAATGTCCACGGCCTATATTCTGTTTCTCTCCCCAGTGAACAGTTATGGGGATGATGAGGAGTTGACCACATCTACAGACAGCGATGAGGAAGTGATCAAACAGTTTGAATTCTCTGTGTCGAGGTCCCAGAGTTTCCGCTCTACAGTGTCAGAAAAGGTGACGCAGGCGGGTTTAGAGCGTAGGCAGAAATTTAATCGTTTACCTTCGAATCACGAAGAGTACAGCACAGAGGCCTCTGAAGTCGAAGGTACCATGCATGGCTTGTAGGATTACTAGACAGTCTAAACCATTTTCTGGTTTCCTTTGCAGCTTGCAACCTTGAATGTGTTTTCCTTTTTATTCTCATATTTGTCTCATTCCTGCAATTTGCCTTTCTAGCTTCAGACGCATATTGCATAAGGGCAGTGAAAAATAAGCCTGGGCTGCATGAAATCGTTGCTAATATTAATAAAAGCAATAGCAATTCTATCATGTTTGCATGAGTTAACCAGTCCCTTTTTATGTTGCGGTTTAGTTCTAACTGAATCGGAACCTACGAAACTGAGAAATACTTCATGTATATGGTTTAAGCATGTATTTAATTATTATGTTCCATATTGTGAGCTAATACTGATTGAAAGGTGATGCAACAGACTCCTACCCATATTGTTATATTCATTGCGCTTTGCTTTTTGTTTCATGATGCTTTAAAAATGTCTCACATTTGCCTGTTTAGATACAGATAAACAGCATCAGTTTAGCATCCAAGGTAATTGTTCTGATCAAGAAGATCAGTTATCCATGGGTTCAGGCACTGCGTCTGAGGGTGGAACAGGTCATCCAAGGGCTTCAGATGAAACAGCTGGAACTCCGGATAAGAATCACGGGAAACAGCAAACTGAAGAGGGAAGTCTCGATCAAGAGACCAACTTTGACAATCAGGCCTATGAAGGAAATGACCAAACAGACAGTTCATCAGCATGGAGTCCAGAGGTAATACATTATGAGTTCAGTTCATTCCAAAGCTACATGTCAAATGTTACCTTTATCACAGATTTTAATGTTTAGGCAAAAAAAATCTACAGCATAGAATTAACTTCTGTAATTCAGTATAAATCACCTTTCTCTTATTCCAACTTAGTTGCCCTTTGTCTTATTCAGCTAGGAGAAAGTGAGGACTGCAGATGCTGGAGATCAGAGTTGAAAAATGTGTTGCTGGAAAAGCGCGGCAGGTCAGGCAGCATCCAAGGAGCAGGAGGCTTTCCTGAAGAAGGGCTTATGCCCGAAACGTAGATTCTCCTGCTCCTTGGATGCTGCCTGACCTGCTGCGCTTTTCCAGCAACATATTTTTCAGCTCTGTCTTATTCACCCTGAACATAAAAAGTAAATAGTTGGACATAGTGTCTGCTTAAATTGTACAGATTGCCTTATAAAAGTTTTAAATGAGAGAGAAAATTAAATTTGATAATTATTCACTTTGAGGTAATACATGCATTTTGAAACTGCACTAGAATTTAAATTATAAACATATCCAATAATTTTTTTCATAGTTTCAAATTGTGCCTGAGAAAGGTTGTATTGTTTTCTTTCAACACTTGAACAAATTTTTTGCTAAAGCTGTGCATCATGGTAAATGTCATTTGTATCTTGTAATTGTGGCCCTCCAAATGGAAACACATAAATAGCAACCCTTGAACCATTTCTAGATGCCGAAATGTGTGTCAGTGTGGGATCAAGTCTAGATAATGGTGTTTTTAAAGGAATGGAAAATCGAAGAGTTTTTCTTTTGAAAGCGTACCCTCTGTTGTCCCACATGAAAGTTCAAGAAAGTGGTCACTACTACCTTCTCCAGGCCAGTTAAAGATGGGCCTAATTGCTTGCCCAGCCAGTGTCGTCAATATTCCATGAATGAAGCGAAGGACATTAATTTCAGCTTGCGAGTCTCAACTCATCTCAGTCACAGTCTCTAACTTCAGGTTACTTAATCTTTATCCTGAAGTTAGAGACTGGAAAAACTAACAGAGATTCCTACTCTTGAATGCAAACTCGCCTACACAGATTAAGAAAGCTTCCTCTGTTGCACCCTATATTCAAATATTTAAGTTTGAATTTGATGAATGATGACTCTCTATGCAACCAGTTACAGCATGGGAATCGGGGGATCGTTCTCCACTGGTTACACTCAGCCAGCATATGGTGGTTGCAGTGATTGGTTTAGTCGTCTCAGCTCAAGGACAACGTTTAAAGTACTCCTGGTGTTATCCTCGGCCTGATCATCTTTAGCTGCTGCTTCAACCACCTTCCCTCCATCATAAGGTCAAGATGGGAATGTTTGCCAATGATTGCGCAATGATCACCATTCTTGACTCCTCAGATACTGAAACAGTCCACATCCAAATGCAACATGACATGAACAATATCCAGGGAGAGGGTGAGGACTGCAGATGCTGGAGATCAGAGTTGATAGTGTGGTGCTGGAAAAGCACAGCCAGTCAGGCAGCATCTGAAGAGCAGGAAGATCAATGTTTCAAACACAAGCCCTTCATTAGGAATGAGGCTAGTGGGCCAAGGGGGCTGAGAGATAAATGGGAGGGGGTGGGGCCAGGGGGAAGGTAGCTGAAAATGTGATAGGTAGATGAAGGTAGGGGTGAAGGTGATAGGTCAGAGACAAGGGTGGAGCAAATTGGTGTGAAGGAAGATTGACAGGTATGTCAAATGAAGAGGGCTGTGCTTAGTTGGAAGGTTGGCTCTGGGATAAGGTGGAGGGATGGGAAATGAGGAAACTGGTGAAATCCACATTGATCCCGTATGTTTGGATCGTCCCAAGGCAGAAGATGTCAGTTGTTAAGGGTTTGGCAATGGAGGAGGCTCAGGACCTGCATGCCCTTGGGGGAGTTTGGCTGAGGGGTGGTGGGGTTGTCCAGTGCGTGTGTCCCAGAAATGTTCTCTGAAACGTTCCACAAGTAGGCATCCTGTTTCCCCAGTGTAGAGAAGACCACATCGGGAACAGCGGACTCAACAGTAATGATGTGTGTGTGGAAATGCAGGTAAATCTCTGACAGATGTAGAAGGCTCCTTTGGGCCTTGGACGGAGGTGAGGGGGGAGGTTTGGCACAGGTTTTGCAATTCCTGTGTGGTGGCAAGGGAAGGTACCGGGAGTGGGGTGTGGTTGGTGGAGGGGCATGGACCTGACAAGAGAGTCGCCGAAAGTGGATAGCGGTGGGGAGGGAAATATATCCCTGTGGTGGGGTCTGTTCGTAGGTGGTGGAAATGGTGGAGGATGATACGATGCATCCAGAGGTTGGTAGGATGGAAGGTGAGGACAGATGAGTTCTGTCCTTCTTGCAGTTGGAGGGATGGGTTTGAGGGCAGAGGTGCAGGAAGTGGAGGAGACATACTGGAGGGCATCATCGACCACATGGGAGGAGAAAGAAGGAGGCCATCTGGTTGTTCTGTGGTGGAATTGGTCGTTCTGGGAGCAGATGTGGCAGAGGCAGAGGAATTCAGAATAAGAAATAGCATTTATACAGGAGACTGGGTGGGAAGAGATGTAGTCCAGGTAGCAGTGGGAGCTGTTGGGTTTGTAGTAGATGTCCATGTTGAGTCAGTTACAGTTAATGGATATGGAGAGATCCAGGAAGGGGAGGGAGATGTCCAAGATGGTCCAGGTGGACTCAAGGTTGGGGTGAAACGTCTTAGTGAAATTGATAAACTGCTCAACCTCCTTGTGGGAGCATGAGATGGCGCCAATACATCATCAATGTAGCAGAAGAAAGGGTGGGGAATGGTGCCGGTGTAGCTGTGGAAGATGGGATTGTTCCATGTACCCGACGATGAGACAGGCATAGCTGAGGTCCATGCGAGTGCCCACAGATACCCCTTTGGTCTGGAGGAAGTGGGAGGATTCAAAGGAGAAATTATTGATGGTGAGGACGAGTTCAGCCAAACAAATGAGAATGTCAGTGGAAAGGTATTGTTGGGATGTTGGGAGAGGAAGAAACAGAGGGCTTGGAGGCCCTTGTCATGGCGGATAGACGTGTATACGGACTGGATGTCCATGGTGAAGATGAGGCATTGGGGACCTGGGAAACGAAAGTCATGGAGGAGCTGAAGGGCATGGGTGGTGTCCCAAACATATGTGGGGAGTTCCTGGACCAGGGGTAATAGGGCGGTGTCAAGGTATGTCGAGATGAGTTCAGTATCCAGGCTTGGGCTGACAAATGGTAAGTAAGATTCTTGCCACACAAATGCCAGGCAATGGCTATCTCCAACAATAGAGAATCTAACCATCAGCCCTTGACATTCAATGGCATCACCATCACTGAATCCTCCACTGTCAAATTCCTGGGAGTTAAAGTTGACCAGAGCTGAACTGGACTAGCCATATAAATACTGTGGCTACAACATGGATCATAGGCTAGGAATTTTAGTATGTAACTCACCTCTTAACCTCCAATGCCTACCATTCATGAGGCACAGTTAGGAGTGTGATGGAACACTCCCCATTTGCCTGGATGAATGTAGCTTCAGTCGCACTGAAAAAACTTGACACCAATCAGGGCAAAGCAGCACACTTGATTGGCACCATATCCACAAACATCCATCCCGTCCACCACTCATACTTAGTAGAAGCAATGTGTACCATCCACAAGATAAACTACAGAAACTCACCAAGGCTGTTCCGACAGCACTTTCCAAATCCCCACAATCACTTTCACTGGAAGGACAAGGGCAGCTGATACATGGGAGCACCAACATCTGCAAGTTCCCTGCAAACCACTTGCCATCGTGATTTGGAAACATAGACTTTTGACACTGTGTTGGAGGTAGTATATTGGCACAGATAGTGAATTGGCTAATGGGCAGGAAACAGCACATAGGGATAAGGGTTCTTTTTCCGGTTGGTGACCTGTAATCAGTGTTTCACAAGGATTGGTGCTGGGACCATAACTGTTTCTATATTAATGACTTAGAGGAAGGAAATGAATGTACTGCAGCAGATTTGTAGACAGCACAAAAATAGGTGGAAAGGCCGATTGTGAGAGGGATACAAACAGTTTGCAGAGAGATGTTTATTGGTTAAGTGGGCAAAAAAGTTGGCAAATGGAGTATAATGTGCAAAAATGTGAAGTTGTTTATTTTGCAAGGGAGAGAAAAAGAACAATATTATTTAAATGGAGAAATACTGCAGAAAGCTGCAACACAAAGAGATGCTTGTACATGAAACATGGAAAGCTAGCACACAGGTGCAGCAGGTAATCAGGAAGGCTAATGAAATGGTGGCCTTTATTTCAAGGGAGTTGGATTATAAGAGTAGAGAAGTCTTACTGCAACTCTGCAGGTTGTTGATGCGATCACATCTGGAGACTGTGAGCAGTTTTGGTTCCCTTATTTAAGGAAAGACATTAGTTTATTGGAGGCAGTTCAGCAAAGGTTCACTAGGATGATCTTTATGGAAAGATTGTCTTGTGAGCACAGATTAAACATGTTGAGACTACTCAGTGGAGTTTAGATAAATGAGAAGTGACCTCATTGAAACATATAGGATTCTTAAGGGGCTTGACAGGGAAATGCTGGCAGGATGTTTCCCCTCATGGGAGAGTCTAGGATCAGAGGGTATAGTCTCAGAATAAAGGTGTACCAATTTAAGACTAAGACGAGGAGAATTTTCTTATTTCAGGATTGAGAATCTTTGAATTCCTTGCCAGAGAGAGCTGTGGGGGCAGAATCTCTGAGTATATTTAAGCTGAGATAGATGGCTTTTTGATTAGTGGGGGAATCAAGAGTGATAGGAGTGTGGACATGAGGAGTGCCAGATCAACCATGATCCTGTTGAATGGTAGAGCAGGCCAGAATGGTCTACTCCTGTTCCTATATCTTTATGGTCTTGTTATGACCATACCACTGTTCCTTCAGTGTTTCTGGGTCAAAATACTTGATCTCCTTCCCTGTAGTATTGTGAATGTGCTTATACCAAATGGACTGCAGTGGTTCAAAAGGGCAGCTTGCCACCACCTCCTCAAAATTGGCTAGGGATAGGTAATAAATGCTGCCCCAGCTGGCAATGCCCATAGCCCATGAATGAGTAAGGAAAAATCATATACCGCAGAAGAAACTCTTTTTTTAAAAGAGCTATCCAATTAAATTCCCCTGTTCAGGAAATTGCAAATTTAAATGTAATTCAGTTTCATGGTGTGTTGCGTTAAAAAGGAAAGCTCTGCAACTCTTGTTCCATACAGTGGATTCTTGCTAGCCTCAGTGTAGACAGAGGCGGAGTGTTCCTGCCCACCCACAGCAGGTTGTCCATGGCTTGTTGACTAGCCAGTGTCCTATTACTGACTTAGAAATCAGGGCCAGTAGGTAAAGGCCATTCCAGAACTTCTAAATCCTCATACAACACGGAAATATGGTTATTGTACACCCTCTGTTTAAAAATTACGAGTGCAAAGAAACATCTCCTTTATTTGCTTGAATTATATTACAATACTGCTTCGTGTTTTTCTTAGTTTCAAAGAAAGAAGGGAATGAATCTGTGTGAGAACTGGTGAACAAAGTATTGCTAAATCTAACAGCTCTACAATGTTTGGGGAGGCTATGTAACCTCATACACTGGATTAGCTGTTCTGAGTTTCTGGTGTTATTTGATCACATTTTTGTCCCCCCCTCTGTCAAGCTGTCTTCACATTTTTGATGTTTCAGTCCAGTAACTGGATGCCTGTCTGATGCATGGTTTCAAGGCTCTTGATCTAATTACTTCTATAAACCTATTTATAGGGATAGAACCTTGATCATTGTCGTAGAAGCAATAGTTTTTAAAAAAAGTACAAAGGGTGAATTCTTCATCTTTTAATTCCAAATGCAGCCTTGATCTTGTGCCAAGATGCTGAACAATAGCAATTTGGAGCACACAAGAAAAATACCATTCTGTGATTGAGGTATTAAGTGCAGTAAATTGGGGGAGGAGGACGAAGCTAATGTTGAGTAGTGATTTAAAACAGTGCACTCATACTTCATCTCTTGATTCCTTGGTTTTTGAATCAAAGCCAGAAGAAAATGAAATGAAGGCTTCCTCTTACTGACTGCTACAAAGGGTCATAGGAACAATGTGTTCCAGCACTTTAATTCCAGTTTTTAACTCTCTTCCAGGTCACTGTATGCATTATTGAAGTAGGTTGTTTTTCAACATGTTCTCAGTTCATTACTTCCTGAGTAGCAGTTATGTTTGTTTCCACCCCCTCCTATTTGATTTGCTTTGCATTATTAAGTCGTACATCATTTGTGGATGGACATCCACTTCTAATGCAATAGCTCTGTCCTTCTATGGGCACACATGCTCATGTTTTCGGCTGGAGTCTGAGGGCCACTTGTTTAATCCTCTGCTTAGGAGGCCATTTGCAGCATCTCCACTGTCACATTGACTGAAATTGGCTAATCCAGCATTGATTCATTGAAACGTTGAACTTTCCTCAGTACTTCCTAACTTTGTGTATTTATAGAACTGCATTTTTAATGCATCTAAAAAAGGAGTTCAAATTATATTTAATGGTTATATTGTATATAGTGTGATAAAGACCAGAGGTTAAATGTTGCTTAGTCAGTGATCAATAATGTAGTTTTCTCATCAGAATCTTAATTCTACTCCATGTTCACAAATCCATATCCCACTAATTTGTTGTTTCCAGTTTTAATCCTTTAATTAACCTATGAACATCCCCTGCTCAATTGTTCCATTGGATCTTGGACATCTCCGCTAGAAATGTAATGATTATAACAAAATGACTACAAGTAATTTATGTTGAAACAATTTCACAGCATGATGGAATGTTTTCTACTTAAGACAAATATTAACCACAAGACTTTGATCATTTTTAGGAGACAGAGGGAAAGCCAACAGTTCCTCAGCAACAGGACCCACCTGAGCCAATTTCCAAATGTGGAGACCTCTACCTCACATTCAATTACAAACCCTCCAACCACAAACTGGCTGTTACAATAGTTACAGCTAAAAACATCCCAGATAAGGACCGCAGTGGGGCAAATTTTTGGCAAGTTCATACGGTCCTCTTACCGGGCAAGAAGCAGCGTTCCAAAACCAATGTACAGCGGGGACCTATGCCAGTCTTCAATGAGACTTTTAGGTTTAATAAGGTGGAGCCAGAGGACCTGCATAATCATGCTCTCCGCTTTCGCCTGTACGCAGTGAGGAAGATGAATCGAGTGAAAATGATGGGGGAGAAGTTGTTTTACCTCAGGAATCTAAACCAGGAGGGAGAAATGGAAGTTTCACTAGTTCTAGAGCCAAGGAGTAACATAACAGTAAGTACGATGATGAGAAACAAATTAAACATCCATTTTGCTGAAACATAATTATAGTAGTGGGAGATGGCAGCATTGACCAAACAACATAAAAGTAGGCCGTCCTGCCCATAGTGTTGATGCTAACTCCTGTAAAGAGTTGTCCTTCCAGTTCCACTCCCTTGCACTTTCCTCATGATGCTTTTCATCTTCAGCTATTCAAAGGAAACATCTTTGTCTCACCCCGCTTTTATTTTAGATGACTCTAAATGGATAAATTCAATAGTTGTAGTAAACTTGTTCCATCTAAAATGTCAACTTTCAGAAAAATCCTCTCTTTTTCAAAAGCATGCAGGTTAATAAAAATGAGTGACCTGTTAACCATTGAAGGGTTATTGCTGGTATATCTGAAATTTTCTTACTGTTTTCCTCTGAGATTGTAATTGTCCAGTCTGATTGAAGGGCCTTTAATTACACTATAGTCAGCAAATATAAATTGAATGATTTAATAGTTCCAAAGTTGCTGATTGGACAGAATTGACAGTTCATAAAGATATTAGCGAGAAGTTTAGTTAATTATTAGTAAAGTTATGGTAGAACAACTTTTCATTCCTACATTGCTTGCATGGGCATCATTCAGAATGGTTATTTAAATGATTGTGAAGATCTCAATTAACCTTTCACTATTGCCTTTAACATGGAGTTGTATTGTTTTCCTGCTACACCAATGGGTGGCACCCTAACTTCTAATGTGGACTTTTGACTTGCTCCATTACATCATAACATAGGGTCGTCTATTTTCCCCCCAAGTTCAACCGTCCCACCAAATGTTTTCAGAAAAAAAAATCCACCCTTTATTTCTTAGCAATTGAAAGTTTGAAAGCCTGAAATAACAATCTAACCAAAAAAGAAATGAGACAATATATGTATCACAATGATAAAATTTGAGCTTTTTACAGAATTAAGTAAGCCCTACAGAGCAGAAAGAAGCTGTTCAACCTACTGAGTTTGCACTAACTCTCCACAGAGCATCCTACCCATTCCCAGCCACCTACGCTTTCTCTGTAACCCTGCATTTATCATAGTTAACCCACCTAGTTTCGGCAATTTAGCGTGGCCAATTAACCTAACCTGCACATCTTTGAACTGTGGGAGGAAACTGGAGCACCCAGCGGAAACACAGACACAGAGAGAAAGTGCAAACTCCACACAGTTACCCGAGACTGGAAGAGAGTCTAGGTCCCTGGTGCTGTAAGGCAGCAGTGTCATAACTATGACACCGTGCTGACCCATGGTGTTTTCTAAAGACATTGTTGAGGGTTTCATCGAATACACACTGAGTTAGTTTTAAAAATTCTAGGCTGTTCTTGCCTTTTTTAGTTGAACGATGCAGTCTTAGTGTGTATACATTAGCTAAGCTTCCATGATACATCGCTAATTATTGTAGAGATGTTGTCCTTTGGCCTTCACCATCAAGTCATAGAGTCATATAGCATGGAAACAGACGCTATGGTCCAGCTCTGACTTAGTCCCATTTGCCAGTATTTGGCCCATTTCCCTCTAAATCCTTCCTATTTCAAATACCCATGTCTTTTAAATGCTGTAATTGTACCTGCTTCCACCATTTCCTCTGGCAGATCATTCTATACATGCACCACCCTCTGTGTGGTAAAAGTTACCCTTCAGGTCCTTTAGCAACCTTTCCCTTCTCACTTTAAACCTATACCCTCTAATTTTGGACTCCCCCACCCTAGGTGCTCAATTGATTTAGAAGGAAAACTGGAAGTCAAATTTCAGAAGCCCTTTTTCCAGATGGAGTTCTCATTGAGTTTCTTTAACACAAGCTACATGTACATTTGTGTAAGTGAGAAGTTTTTACAGACTGTACTGATCACAAAACTGTTGCTTTTTTTGGTGCTCTATGAAAATCAGTAACCATTTTAAGCTGCGGTGTTGTCTTCTTAATTTGGTTCCATTTATCAATGTTCTTTTCAAGCAATGGAAATTATACACTTATCATACTTTTGGTGTGAAAAATGTACAGTTTCTACTGATTTGTCACCTGTGTGAGAGAAAGAAACACAGGGAGTGTCTAATCTCCTCTTACTTTGAGTTATTTTGAAAAAAAAAGCAATGTGTTTGGAAGCGCTTGGACTGAATGAAAAAGGTTAAGGTAATGATATCCCACCTCATTTGCTATTTGTCTCTTTGGGGGGATTGGAGAAAGGTGGACATAGAATGAACTCAGTGAATATAGAACGAGGTAGAAGGAAGATATAGCAAATATTTAGCAGTTTAGCAAATCAACCAAAGAGAGGTAGGATGAGTGATGAAAGTGATTGGGGTTGGCAATATGACTGGAGGACTGGCTTAAAAAGGACTGATTTAACTGAATATATGAAGGATGTGATGAGAGTGTACAAGGAGAGAGAATGAGAAGCGATCTGCTAGGTGCTGCAATTTCCACTTTGCCCATTGGAAAGTGGAGCCTGCAGCTGTCAGTGTCTGCTTTTCCAACCATTCCCATGATTATATACTTTGCAGCTGGATGGACAGACCAAAAGGCAGAAACAACAGTAAGACAGAGATAACAGAAAAGTATTTTTAAAAGAGAGGTCAGAACAGGCGAGGACATCCAGGGAAAAAAAACAGCAACACCAAGATAATAATGATAGTTCAGAGGACAACTGTGAGCCCTGCCACAGGATATTCAGTCGTTCTTGCTAACAGAATGATTTTGTTTTCGGGTAATCCTTCCTGAACATAACGGTGCTCTTTAAGGGAGATGGAAAATGACAGTCTGCACACCCACAATTTCCTGATACGTACTGCTGTGAGTGCCTTCTACTTAAAGACAGGAAACATATTAGTTAATTTAGATATTGCACCGATGAATCATGTCACCTCTGTTACTATCTTACGATCCACTGCAGACTGAACTGATGATATTTCTGACTACCTTTTAAAATGCTGAACCTGAGTATTTGGAGAAATGTTCATTGAGTATTTCAGGTTAAAGATAATGTTTTGCTGTCCGACAGAGCGGAGATTCACAGATCAGCCTGTCTGCCATCTCTCACAGTGACAGTGCTTCGTCTACACAGTCGCTTTCACATGGTGGAACACCGGAACTACTTGTTGGATTATCTTACAATGCCACGACAGGAAGACTTTCTGTTGAAGTAATCAAAGGCAGTCACTTCCGAAACTTGGCTCTGAACAGACCACCTGGTTAGTGAAATAAATCTTTATTACAACAGAACAGTTGTGGTATATTCAATGAAATGTTTGCTCATGTAGTCCCTTTCACAATTACTTTCACATTTCCCCATTCTCCCTTCAAGAATGCAAGCGCATACTTTCACCATGACTAAAATCTCATTCCAAGACCTTTAGAGTTTGGGTATATGTGAACCAATTAATATTGAAGATTAAGTCTACTCATTACCGGTCGTTCTGCTATAATGTTCTTTCATTAACTCAAATTCACTATAACGTGATTGACAGATTAGGTACACTGTTTCTAAAGTGCAAACTTTTAAAACATGTGTTGGCTGTAACGCGATTGCATTGCCAACACCTTAAGCACTGTTTCTAAAGCTTGATTTTTCTATAACGTGGATTTGCACAAGAACGCTTGCATCGCATTATAGAAGAACTACCTGTAGTCTTTCCTTCCTGTCCCACACAGTTGTAATGTCTGAGGCATGATAATACATGGAATGTGCACTGACAAGCCAGGTCAATTCGGGGAGAAAAATGGAAAATTCCTTTGTGTTTTCCCTCAACTTTCCTCTCCTTACCACGTAGGTTCTGTACTATAAATTGAATTGAATTGAATTGAATTTATTGTCATGTATACCGAGGCACAGTGAAAAGCTTAATAATGTGAGCAATACAGGCAGATCACATAGGTAAATAGCATAGATAAGTAAATAATAAGTAAACAGCAGCAAAACAAAAACACAGGTACAGGGGAATGTTAAGACTCTGTGAGTCCTTCAGTATTCTAACAACAGTGGGGTAGAAACGGTTCTGAAAGCGGCTGGTACATGTGTTCAGGTTTCTGTACCTTCTCCCCGATGGTAGAGGTTGTAGAAAAGCATTACCAGGGTGGAATGGGTCTTTGAGAATGCTGGCGGCCTTTCCTTGACAGTGGGCCTGGTAGATGGATTCTATAGATGGGAGATTGGCCTTTGTGTTTGTGGCCAAGTTACTCTCTGTAACCATCTCTGATCTTGAATGGTACAGTTGCCATACCAGGTAGTGATACATCCAGACAGGATGCTCTCAATGGCGCACCTATAAAAGTTGCCAAGGGTATTCACCATCATGTCAAATTTTCTCAGCTGCCTGAGGAAGAAGAAATGTTGTTGGGCCTTTGTAACCAGTGCGTCCACATGAAGAGTCCAAGAAAGCTTGTTGTGGATGACCACTCCCAGGAGCTTGACACTCTCCACTTGTTCTACCTCTGTGCCGTTGATGTGTAAGGGGGCATGAGTAACATCCCGGTGAAAGTCAATAAAGAGTTTCTTGATTTTGCCAGCACTGAGAGCTAGGTTGTTCTCAGTGCCACCATTTTTCCAGGTCTGTTTTGTTGCCATCTGAGATTTGACCGACTATGGTGGTGTCATCAGTGAAATTGCAAATGGCATTAGTCTGGTATTTCACAATGCAGCCATGGATATACAGCAAGTACAGTAGGGGACTGAGTACACACCCCTGTGGGGCTCCACTGTTGAGTGTTAGTGAGGATGAAATATTGTCCCCAATCTTCACTGATTGTGGCCTGTGGGTCAGGAAACTGAGGATCCAGTTGCAGAAAGTGGGGCTTAGTCCGGGATCACTAAGTTTAGTACTCAATATCAAGGGGATAACAGTGTTGAAGGCTGAACTGTAGTCAATGAATAGGATTCTTATGTAGCTGTTCTTGGTGTCAACATGTTCTAGGGAGGAGTGAAGGGCAAGTGTTATGGCATCTGACGTGGATCTGTTGGTCCAATAGGCAAATTGGAGTGGGTCAAGAGTACATAGAACATAGAACATAGAACAATACAGCACAGAACAGGCCCTTCGGCCCACGATGTTGTGCCGAACATCTATACTAGATTAAGCACCCATCCATGTACCTATCCAATTGCCGCTTAAAGGTCGCCAATTATTCTGACTCTACCACTACCACGGGCAGCGCATTCCATGCCCCCACCACTCCCTGGGTAAAGAACCCACCCCTGACATCTCCCCTATACCTTCCACCCTTCACCTTAAATTTATGTCCCCTTGTAACACTCTGTTGTACCCGGGGAAAAAGTTTCTGACTGTCTACTCTATCTATTCCTCTGATCATCTTATAAACCTCTATCAAGTCACCACTCATCCTTCGTCGTTCCAACGAGAAAAGGCCAAGAGCTCTCAACCTATCCTCGTACGACCTATTCTCCATTCCAGGCAACAGGAATAGTGGGGAGTCTGGAGTTGATTAATGCCATGACCAGCCTTTCAAAGCACTTCATGACCACCAACGTTCGGGCCACTGGGCAGTAGTCATTGAGACATGCTGCATGAGCCTTCTTAGGCACAGGGATGATAGTGGCCTCTTAAAACAAGCAGGAACAGTGGCCTGCTGCAGGGACATGTTGAAGATGTCCGAGAAGACCTCTGCCAGTTGATCTGTGCATGCTCTGAGTGCACGGCCTGGTATTCCATCTGGTCCCATCGCATTCCTTGGATTCACACGAAGGAAAATTGATCCGACCTCTGATACAGTGACTGTTGGGATAGGTTCGTCAGGACTTGTCGGAATAGGTGTTACCTCTCCGCCAAAGTTCTGTTCAAAGCGAGCATAGACGGCGTTGAGACGATCTGGGAGGGATGTGCTGGTCCTTGGCAGTAATTTAAGTAATCTCTGCAACAGCCACAAACAAGTCCATCTCTATTTTTGTGTGTGAATTAATTGACTCAATGTTTACTGCATAATTCAGAAACCTGTTTCATAACTCCATTCATCGCTGGGCAAAGAAGAACTGTTGTGGTTCTGTTCGCCGAGCTGGAAGTTTTTGCTGCAAACGTTTCGTTCCCTGGCTAGGGAACATCATCAGTGCTATTGGAGCCTCCTGTGAAGCGCTGCTTTGATGTTTCTTCCGGTATTTATAGTGGTTTGTTCTTGCCGCTTCCGGGTGT
The DNA here is from genome assembly GCF_020745735.1 of Hemiscyllium ocellatum. NCBI lineage: Eukaryota > Metazoa > Chordata > Chondrichthyes > Orectolobiformes > Hemiscylliidae > Hemiscyllium > Hemiscyllium ocellatum. Next base: position 88,659,787 of record NC_083408.1, read on the forward strand.
CAGTTTCAGCTGTAGTAGTTTGTATGTGGGGTCCAGGTCGATGTGTCTGTTGATGGATGTTCTTGCCACTTCCGGGTGTCAGTTTCAGCTGTAGTGGTTTGAATATGGGGTCCAGGTCCATGTGTCTGTTAATGGAGATAGACCACGGAACGAGGACATGCCACAACCAAAAGGACTAGCCACACTACCATACGTCAGGAGTGTCTTAGAACTGACAGCCAGACTACTGAGACCCTTAGGACTCATAACAGCCAGACTACTGAGACCCTTAGGACTCATAACAGCACACAAGCCAACTTCCACACTCAGACAACAACTCACTAGAACAAAGGACCCAACAGCCAGCACGAGCCAAACTAACGTAGTTTACAAAATACCATGCAAGGACTGCACAAAACACTATACAGGACAAACAGGAAGACAGCTAACAATCCGCATCCATGAACATCAGCTAGCCACAAAACGACACGACCAGCTATCCCTAGTAGCCATACACTCAGACAACCAGGAACATGAATTTGACTGGGAAAACACTACCATCATAGGACAAGCCAGACAGAGAACAGCCAGGGAATTCCTAGAGGCATGGCATTCATCCACAAACTCCATTAACAGACACATGGACCTGGACCCCATATACAAACCACTACAGCTGAAACTGACACCCGGAAGCGTCAAGAACATCCATCAACAGACACATCGACCTGGACCCCACATACAAACTACTACAGCTGAAACTGACACCCGGAAGCAGCAAGAACAAACCACTATAAATACCGGAAGAAACATCAAAGCAGTGCTTCACAGGAGGCTCCAATAGCACTGATGATGTTCCCTAGCCAGGGAACGAAACGTTTGCAGCAAAAACTTCCAGCTCGGCGAACAGAACCACAACAACGGACACCCGAGCTACAAATCTTCAACCAGACTTTAAACAAAGAAGAACTGTCTAACATCCAAATGATTAACAGTGAGCCCTTTTCCTCTATCACTTAACTAATTGGCCCATATAAACACATCTAGTCCCTTAAACATTAAACAAACCACTCATAAGTCTATAGTGCGTTTAAAATAGAGATAAAACTTATTGAGCCTATCTGGCTGAGTAAGATGTTTTGAACTTGGAATTTGTTGAGTAGACCTCTTCTGCACTCTTTCCGAAAGCTCAATATTCCCAGGTTATTAGAGGCCAAATTTTGACAAAAGGTTTACCAAATTGGGCTCACCAAGGTCTTGCACACAAGGGCATGATGACATGTTTTGCCTTATGGTGAATAACCTTGCAGAATACACCCTACAACATTATTTGATTTAAATCTAGCCTCACAGCATTTACCATAGATTAGCTGTTGGGCACCAAAACACCCAGTGACTTTAATTCTCCTCACTATAGATTATTTGCATGTTTGACTTTCCCACACGCATGTTGCTGCACCTTTTTATATTGAACATTGTTCACCAAATACAAGTAGACCTTGATCTACTTGTAGTGGTCAAGCATCCCAAAGTCCAACTTTTGCATAAATCTTGGTACTGTTTCAAGCTTTCAGATTATTATCCACTGCCATTTAGATAATTAAAAAAAAAAGTAAATAACTAAAGTCCTAACACTGGCCACTTGCAATTAATCTCCAATTGCATCCAAATCTGTCCTCAGCAATTTTCACTCTATGGATGTTCAGCCAGTTTTCAGTTTACCATGATAGGGTGTCCATAAGAAGTTTCAACTTTATAATTTCTAGGTATCTGCTATTTGGATATAATTGTCTGAATTAAAACTGTCAGATCCAAACCTAGAAGTAACATGTTTTCTAAAAGCTAAATTGTGCAGATTATTCTACAATATTTGATAATGTTAAAATTAGGGTGCTTGCTTTGTTTTATTTCAAAAATATGCTTTATTCATAAGAAACCTTTCTATATAAATACGTATGTATGTATGTGTATATATAAACACACATAATTATAACAACAGTTTGGTTCTGTACAATAGCATATGAAGAAAATGAACTATGAAGAACTTTGACTCTAACCAACAAACAAACCAAAGATCTCTTACTTGTACATTAATCTATTTACATGCATTTGAGCACCAGGAGGATCCAATAACTGAATGGACCCCCAGTTAACTTCAGCAGGAAGACCCCAGACAGTAACTGCTGGTTTAATGAAGGTTCACTGCAAATTAATCTGCTTCCTTTACAGTGGAAGACACTTTATTATTGAAGGTATTACACCCCTCCCTCCTTTTATAGGAATAAATTATATTTGAAATCTCTTTATAGTTTTTCCTAAAAATGTCAATCTTGTAGATCTAGGGAATTCTCAGGAACATTAATTAGGTGCAGCATCCCAACAGCTCTTGTAAAGCCTGTAGTTTCAAGTTGCCTCTTGAGCCATTCATATTCTGTCCTACTCTGAGTGTCACTGTAGATTGTAGATTTTCAGAGCTGGTTACGAGATGGCGTGAAGCTCAAACCCCAATTGTTTGCAATAGTCTTTCATAGAAAATTCCCCAGAATTACTGTCACTGTGCAAGCCCCTCAGGAATGGAAACACTGCTTTAGGGAGTAGTTTTATTTATTTCTGTAAAGGAGAATAAATGTCTAGTGGAGTAATCTAAATGTAAAGTACACCTGATGGAATTTCTATCTCATTTAATTTGGGATAGAAAATTATAGAAAGGGAAAATGATATAGCTATAAATCAACTTTTTCAAATTTTTTTCTGTTGCTGCCTGGAAGAAATCAATACTTGCATGAGATGACAGTCCAGGTTGCAGGTGTTAATTTGATCAAACAATGCTAGACTGATAAAGAAATAAGTGAGAAATGATCCACAGAAATGACTGTCATTGCAAAGTCTGTAGAGCTTTTACCACTGCATTCACTTTACACTTAAGTGTTTGCCTGAGGGTAATTAGAATCATAAAGCTGGAGAATATGGAAGCAGACCCTTCGGCCCAACGCATCCATACCAACCAGATATCCTAAATCATTCTAGTTCCATTTGTCAGCATTTGATCCATACCCTCTAAACCCTTCCTATTCATATAACCATCCAGATGCCTTTTGAACGTTGTAATTGTACCAGCTTCCACCGCTTCCTCTGGCGTTCATTCCATACATGCATTACCGTCTGTGTGAAAACATTGTCCCTTAGGCCCCTTTTAAATCTTTCCCTTCTCACCTTAAACCTTTGCCCTCTAGTTTTGGACTCCGTTACCCCAGAGAAAAGATCTTGACTATCCATTATATCCATGCCCCTCATGATTTTGTAAATTTCTAAAAGGTTACTCCTTAGCCTCTGAAGCTCCAGGGAAAATAACCCCAGCCTGTTCATCCTCTCCCTCTAGCTCAAATCCTGCAACCCTGGCAACATCCATGTAAATCTTTTCTGAACCCTTTCAAGTTTAACAACATTGTTGCTATAGCAGGGAAACCAGAAATTAATGCAGCATTTCAAAAGTGGCCTATCCAATGTCCTGTAAAGCAGCAACATGACTTCCCAACCCATAAAGTCAATACACTGACCAATAAATGCAACAATATCAAATGCCTTCTTGAACAATTCTACCATTTGCTGTATAATTTCCACCTGTACTTGACTTTCCATTTTTCTGCACATCCTCCTGTATCCTCTAACAATCCTCCTCACTATCCACAACTCCATCAACAGTATTGTCAACAGACTTTATAAATTAGACCAGCCACGTTTTCTCCAAATCATTTATATAGACGATGAACAGCAGATGTTCCAGGATCAGCGCATGCCACATCCCCTCTGACCTACACATCCTGTGAATACACGATCAACGATGGACAATTTCATGGTCAATCCCATGCCTTCCACCATCTTGTGATGTTTGCCAGAGCCTCTATCACCTGTCCTTGGGGACTTATGATACAACTTATTGATCACATTCCAATACTGACCATTATTTCCCTTCCCAGACATTTGCCAGCTGCATTGTATCTTTGCTTATTACTGATTACTTTTCAAATTCTGTTATGCAGTTTATATTGCTTGCTAATCTTGGTACAGAAGATTAGAAAGGATGTTAATTTCTACCATTTGTAACCTCTGCCAATTGACATAATAACCTACCTGATTCAACTATATCCTTTAGAGAAAGAAATCTGCTATCCTTACCTGGTCTGACCTACATGCGAATCCAGACCCACAGCAAAAGTAGTGTCTGGGAAATTAAGGATAGGCAATAATTGTTGGCCCAGTCAATGATACCCACATCCCATGAACAAAGTAAAATCCTGTATGGGGATGTGGGAACAAAATTCCATCTTAGTTTGATTGACACAAAACCTGGTCGGTGGTATAGTGACTACTCGTGTTTTGTTCCCATGATGTCAACATCAGTTGCTTCTCAGCTTTCCTAAACATATTAGCTAAAATAGCCTGGTCTCACCCCAAGCCTGCCTGTATCCCAGTCTACTCTCAAAATAGCAGAGTTCAGACTCTGACCACTTCCATGGGTTTCCTAGATATCTTGTAAGAGGAGGAGAAATCCTCGTATCTGAGGTTGTGCCTGGGGTAAAAGCTCCTTTGACTAAGGGTTCCTGGAAGCCTTCAGAAAACTGAATGTGGGTCTCACTGGGTCCCCTCAAAGAAAGAGGTTCTGTAAAACATTGATTACATGTACAAGAGAGTTGACAGGTACTTGGTCTGTGTTAGGGCCTGGGCAATCTCTGGCTGTATTGCAGGGAAGGGTGAGTGCTAGGTGCAGGTGGCTGAAAGTTGAGATGAGCTTGCGTATACTGGTCCCATGTAAATGAATGGTCCTTTCATTAATCATTTAGTGAGGTCAGACCTGGAGGGCAACATTGAATATATTCCCAGCATAAAAACTGGAATTGTTAGCTAACATTAACCTGACTATGATGAGACATTTTAATGGTGGCTGATTCAGGTGTCATGCCTTTAGGAGCAGGAAGCTAAGGTTCCCATTTGCTACAGTGAAAGAGATGCTGCATATTGTTATTGAGCAGCTTCTGTCCTAACTTGACAACACAAAGAGACACCTTCAATTTAAAATGTCAGTAATTTGATGCTTCTGGACAGATTATTTTCAGAACAAAGGTTTATTCTTTCAAGAGGTACAGTGACATTGGGCTCCATGGTTTCTGCAGTCGCTAAGAAAAGGTCTCTAATTACCACACTACATAAAATCTCTTAATGCAGTCAAGGTTCACCCACCATACCTGACTTCGGGTGCAACTTGTTGCATTTAGAAATTGAACCAAAAACCCTTAGGCGCCTTTTGATGGAGTTGATGGAGTGTGTTGGTGCTCAATGTTGCCTCTGTAAGGTAGGCCTATTGGATTAAGTGCAACCAGAAGTTGTCAGTGTTGATAAATGGCAGTGCAATGCTGGAGGGGAACTTGCAGGTGATCGTTTTCCCAGACATGTGTCACCCCATTGTTTTTCAGAGTGGAGGCAGAAATTCTTTTCAGCAACTAAAGTCCTGCCCACCTGTTTTGACTTCATTTGGACCCCTAGGCTGACACCTTACTCAGGTCTAAAACAAAACTCTCACCTACAGCAAGCATGGGATCTGCTTAGATTGACAGGCAATGAGCTGAGGTTTTCCACTGGAATTTGTAGGGCTGCCTCCAAGAACAGTCCATAATCTGGATGTGGTGCTTGGCAGGAAATTCATCCAATACCCACAGTTTGAATTTTTGATCCTGCCTCCTTTGCAGAGGGTGTGTGTCCTTATTTTGGCTCAGTGGTATAGTGGGCTTCACAAGGGCTGGATTCTGTACTTCATCCCAACTTAAAATAATAAATTATTTGGGATTTGGAGATGCCAGTGTTGGACTGGGGTGTACAAAGTTAAAAATCACACAACACCAGGTTATAGCCCAACAGGTTTAATTGGAAGCACACTAGCTTTTGGAGCGACGCTCCTTCATCAAATGGTTGTCAGGACAACCACTTGATGAAGGAGCGCTGCTCTGAAAGCTAGCGTGCTTCCAATTAAACCTGTTGGACTATAACCTGGTGTTGTGTGATTTTTAAAATTATTTGGGAGCCTTCCCATCAACTGGCCTGCTGTTCAGCAGCCATTTTCCTTTTGGAGGGGCATTGATTGGCTCAAGATAGGTCTTCTCGCAATCTCAGTGTGTCAGATTTGAGAGCTAGTCACTAGTGGGACAACAAACAGTCCCCAAAAAAAGAAGTGGTTTTGGAGCTGGTCTCCAAGCAACATTAGGGTATTAATGGAGGCCAGCCAGTGGACATGGGGTTGGACTTGGGCCTGGGTTTGGTAGGCTAATGTGGGGGAAGAGAGAGAATTAAAAGAGGTTGGGATATAACCTTGCTGGGGGTGCCTCCAATGATCAGGAGACCCCCCTCCCGGAATTGGAGTCAGGCTGTCCAGTACTTGACACCAGCTTCAACAATGAAAACTGCTGGCTTTTCTATTGGGTATGCATCTCTGCCTGTTGCAGGTAAAATAATGGTAGGAGTGCCATGAGATCCAAAACATCTCCACTGCTCCACCTCTTATTGCTCAATGTGCTTTGTACTTAGTGTATGCATTATATTTTATCTGTGAGCTCTTCCCATCAGACTCCACTAGCAAGCTTACAATTCTTTGTCACTCACTATCCACTTCAGTGTTCCTGATTTCATCGAATCCCTACACTGCAGAAAGAGGCCATTCAGTCCCTCGCGTCTACTAAAACCCTCTCGCTAATTTACCTTGCCTGCACATCCCTGGGCACTAAGTGGCAATTTAGCGTGGCCAGTTCACCTAACCTGTACTTCTCTGGACTGTGAGAAAAAAACAGAGCACTTGGAGGGGACCCATGTAGACTTGGGAAAACATGCAAACTTCACATAGACAATTACCCAAGGCTGGAATAGAACCTGAATCCCTGGCGCTGTGAAGCAACAGTGCTAACCACTGAGCGGTTTTCCAATTTATAGGACTTTTGCTGCCCTGTGTCACATGTGACTGATTATAAATTCTTATGATTTTGCCAATGCTAAGCCAGTTGAAATATGCATTTCTGTTCCATAGTAAGTGAAAATAGTCAGATGTTAATAACTTTTCTACAAATTTGGAAAAATGGGTCTCCCTTTAAGATTTTAATAGCCCTGACAAAGGAACATGTTCAGTTTTCAATTCCTGCACAAAGCATCTTTCAAAACATTGTCATGCATAGGACTGGAGAAAGTAATCATTTGCTGTAAATTTTGCTGTCTGAATATCTTAGTCAATAAAATCAACTAATTAAATCAGTGAAGAACTTTTCAAAATCCAGGAGTTCTTGTGACATCTTTGTGGAATATAAGTGCGCATTCTCTCTGAATTAGGGAAGGACAGTACAGACTATCTTGAACATCTGAGAAGTTGTCCAGTTTGAAAACCTGACAGCATTTTCCCTAAGTGAAATGCAATATTGTTTTCGCCATACCGATAGGAAATTAAAGAAAAGTAAACAATGATGTGGAAAGTTAGCTTAGCAGTGTAGCTTTAAAAAGAAATTGCCTTCTCAGAGTTGGGTGGAACGAGATGTTGTAAATAAATATGAAAGTATGAATGCCAACAATCGGCTGACCAAATTGGACATCTTGTACCTCTGGTTGTTTGTAGCATTCAGAATCCAGACCATTCTCAACCAGACAAAACTTGTAGAACTCGCACCAATTTGTTTGCTGCACATGTGATTCGGTAATTGGGTAGCACTTGCTAAATGATTCCAAATGTGCTGGGCACAGTGGTTAGCATTGCTGCCCCACAGTGCCAGAGACCCAGGTTCAATTCCCGCCTCAGGCAACTGTAATTGTAGGAGAATGGGTCTGGGTGAGCTGCTGTTCAGAGGGGCGGTGTGGATTTGTTGGGCCGAAGGGCCTGTTTCCACACTGTTTGGGAGATAGAGCTCACTATTGAGAGTAAAGTTACAAGAATTGAAATCCTCTAGAAGAAGACCACTAGAAAACACACATGATATAAGCTATGTGACTTTCACACAGTGTCAGTGGATGAGCTATATGTATATCATATTATAATATTGTTAAGCTTGAAAAACTCTGAAGTAAACACAACAGCAAACCTTAAAGTGTTGTTTTGAGTGATGGGACAGAGTCTCTCTATGCTCTGAATCACTGCAATTTTCTTTCACTTTTTTTATTTCTCTATGAATAGTTCCCTCAAGTTTGGGGGTGGCTTATGTTTCCAGTATCAGGATGTTTTATCTGATAGAGCAGTGACCTCCGCAGTCCCTCCGCTGTTCTACGCTGGCTTGAACTGTTGCATCAGATTATTGTCCTGTGGTGAAGAGGATAGTTAACCTCCCTACCCTCACAACTGCCATTAACTCTGTGACAATTGCTCAAGCTTCGTTTTGACAATGTGTAGATGACGTTTGCATCTTTTTACATTAACGTGAGGCAACTTTTTGTAAAATTGCTTCCAAATAAATAATAAGGTTTTTTTTAGTCTCCTGCTTCTATCTACCTGGTTTGCTGGATTGCAATTATTCTAAATGAGAAGCTGAATCTGCTGTTGATTCAAGCTATTGTTAGTTCAATCCCTAGAACCTGGCTCTTGGTCATATTCAGTTTGTCAGTCATGGGCATAACATTCTACCAATAGAAGCATCTAAGCTTAAGCAGCACTCATAAATATTGTCTAAAACAAATTATTTAATGTGAATAAAAACCAAAAGATCTGTGGAAGCTGGAAATCAGAAAGGAAATCAGAAATTGATGAAAGAGCTCAGCAGGTCTGGCAGCATCAATGGAGAGAAATCTGAGTTCTGAGGAAATGTCACTGGACCTAAAACCTTAATTCTGATTTCTCTCCACAGATGCTGCCAGACCTGCTGAGCTCTTTCATCAATTTCTATTTTTGTTTGTCATTTGTTTATTGTCATTAATCAATGTAAAACTGACAGATAAAGGCATCCTAATCTTGCTTTGTATTGTGCCTGTTTCAAAATTAAATAATTTCTTTTAGATTTTTACAACATGCTACTACAAGTGACCTTGAAAATAGGTGCTGCCTGAATTCCTAAATTCAATGTAAAACTAAGATCTCCTCTTTTTGGTTAAAATTCTACAGACACCTATGCGAAGCTCTCTCTCCTTAACTCAGTCGGACAGGAAATGTCTCGGTGCAAGACTTCCATTCGGCGTGGTCAGCCCAACCCAGTTTACAAGGAGACTTTCATCTTTCAGGTGGCTCTTTTCCAGCTCTCTGAAGTCACATTAATGATCTCAATATACAACCGACGTAGTATGAAGCGCAAGGAAATGATCGGATGGATCTCCATGGGTCAAAACAGCAGTGGCAATGAGGAGCAAAATCACTGGCTGGAGATGAAGGAATCCAAAAGCCATCAAGTTTGCAGATGGCACACATTACTGGAATCATAAACACAGTATAGCTAATTAAAGACAGCTTAGTGGCCTTTTATCCAGACATCCTGAACATTTTCACCTGTGCAACAGGCTTCTATTGTACTACAACATTCATGCCCTTCCTTAAAATCTCAAAATAGCGAAATCATTAAAGAATATCTTTAGTGAACAGCAAATTGCTTAGCCAACATAAGGAATTCTTTCAGGGATTTAAAAGCTATTTACATTAGCTCAGTGCCTGTGGAGGTGCATTATTGTGTCACTTTGATATGACATCAACAATGACAACAAATCAGTATTGAGGATGAGCAGATAGTACAAAGGAATCACTGTTGCCATAGCTATAAATGCATGTCATTTAAATCTTTAAATGGTCAATACTTATTGCAGCACTGTGCATGCAGAAATGAATTGGCTTTTCAAACATTGTCTTCGTACAGAACAGCTTTCTTCAGTCTATAATTTACTGACAACTAAAGCTACAAACTAATGCTGCTTAAAAACAAGTTTAGTAACCAATAAATCCAGAGTGAAGAAAATGAACAGCATCATTCAAAGTGAATCAGTAAGTAAAATGGCTTAATAAAATGTTTCTTCCCCAGCATATTCCAAGTGGGCATTCTCAAAAGGAGCCTTGAACTAGCTGTGAATTATTACAAAGTTCTCATTACAGGGATGAGTACATCAATACACATCATCTAGGGCATTTTCCACAAATTGTATGCTATTTGTGGTTGCCCCTGTCAGTAAACATTTTGAACTTTTTATTCTTAAATCTTCAGAACCAGGTAAGGGTTAACAGAGCACCGAAAGTGGAGCAGATGAGGAGCTACAGAAGTGTAGAGAATGGAGTGCCAAAGGCCCATGTACATTGGGACATTTGTGGTATTTTGTGGAGAGATTTTGCTCAGGGTACAGACAGAAGTAGATGGGTTCATGTATAGGAAGGTCAAGAATAGATGGACAGCAAGCAAAAAAGTTATCCAGATTATTTATAATTGGCACAAGAGGAGTACTGCGGTTATGTGCCATGGCAAAGAACCAAAACCTGAAAATACCCCTCAAGCCACTCACTATCTTAAGAACAAAAGGGTAACTAGGGAGAGAGGAGGCCTTTGTGTGGAGCTGCAGAAAATGGGAGAGATAGAAAATGAGTATTTTGCATCAGTATTTACTGTGGAAAAGGAGATGAAAGATATAGACTGTAGGGAAATAAATGGTGACATCTTGCAAAATGTCCATATTACAGAGGAGGAAGTGCTGGATTTCTTGAAACGGGTAAATGTGAATAAATCGCCAGGACATGATCAGGTGTACCCTAGAACTCTGTGGGAAGCTAGAAAAGTGTTGCTGGGCCTCTTGCTGAGATATTTGTATCATCAATAGTCACAGATGAGGTGCCAGAAGACTGGAGCTTGGCTAATGTGGTGACACTGTTTAAGAAGGGTGGTAAGGACAAGCCAGGGAACTATAGACCAGTGAGCCTGACGTCGGTGGTGGGCAAGTTGTTTGAGGGAATCCTGAGGGACAGGATGTACATGTATTTGGAAAGGCAAGGACTGATCCGGGATAGTCAACATGACTTTATGCGTGGGAAATCATGTCTCACAAATTTGACTGAGTTTTTTGAGGAAAGATGATTGATGAGGGCAGAGCAGTAGATGTGATCAATATGGACTTCAGTAAGGCATTCGACAAGGTTCCCCATGGGAGACTGATTAGCAAGGTTGGATCTCACGGAATACAGGGAGAACTAGCCATTTGGATACAGAACTGGCTCAAAGGTAGAAGACAGAGGGTGGTGGTGGAGGGTTGTTTTTCAGACTGGAGGCCTGTGACCAGTGGAGTGCCACAAGGATCGGTGCTGGCCCCTCTACTTTTTGTCGTTTACATAAATTATTTGGATGTGAGCATAAAAGGTAAAGTTAGTAAGTTTGCAGATGACACCAAAATTGAAGGTGTAGTGGACAGCGAAGAAGGTTACCTCCAATTACAACAGGATCTTAATCAGATGGGCCAATGGGCTGAGAAGTGACAGATGGAGTTTAATTCAGATAAATGCAAGGTGCTGCATTTTGGGAAAGCAAATCTTAGCAGGACTTATACTTAATGGTAAGGTCCTAGGGAGTGTTGCTGAACAAAGAGACCTTGGAGTGCAGGTTCACAGCTCCTTGAAAGTGGAGTCGCAGGTAGATAGGATAGTGAAGAAGGCGTTTGGGATGCTTTCCTTTGTTGGTCAGAGTATTGAGTACAGGAGTTGGGAGGTCATGTTGTGGCTATACCCAGGATATTAGTTTGGCCACTTTTGGAATATTGTGTGCAATTCTGGTCTCCTTCCTATTGGAAAGTTGTTGTGAAACTTGAAAGGGTTCAGAAAAGATTTACAAGGATATTGCCAAGGTTGGAGAATTTGAGCTATAGGGAGATGCTGAACAGACTGGGGCTGTTTTCCCTGGAGTGTGGGAGGCTGAGGAGTGACCTTTTATAGGTTTATCAAATTATGAGGAGCATGGAGAAGGTAAATGGACAGTCTTTTCCCAGGGGTCGGGGAATCCAGAACTAGAGGGCATAGGTTTCGGGTGAGAGGGGAAAGATATAAAAGAGACCTAAGGGGCAACGTTTTTACACAGAGGGTGGTACGTGTATGGAATGAGCTACCAGAGGAAATGGTGGAGGCTGGTACAATTGCAACATTTAAGAGGCATTTGGATGGGTATATGAATAGGAAGGGTTTGGAAGGATATGGGCCGGGTGCTGGCAGATGGGACTTGATTGGGTTGTGATATCAGGTCGGCATGGACGAGTTGGACCGAAGGGTCTGTTTCCATACTGTACATCTCTATGACTCTATGACTGATGCACTTGGCATCATGATTCAGTTGAAAATAAAATGTGACTGTTTCTCCGCTTGGTCATCTAAAAATAAGAATTGCAAATAGGGTTGCATTGGATAGAACATAGAACATAGAACAGTACAGCACAGAATAGGCCCTTCAACCTACAATGTTGTGCCAACCATTGATTCTCATGTATGCACCCTCAAATTTCTGTGACCATATGCATGTCCAGCGGTCTCTTAAATGTCCCCAAATACCTCGCTTCCACAACTGCTGCTAGCAATGCATTCCATGCTCTCACAACTCTCTGTGTAAAGAACCTGCCTCTGACACCCCCTCTATACTTTCCTCCAACCAGCTTAAAACTATGACCCCTTGTGTTCGCCATTTCTGCCCTGGGAAATAGTCTCTGGCTATTGACTCTATCTATGCCTCTCATTATCTGAGAGTTTGCAACTGGCAACTTTTAAAATTATCCTTGTACACTGCATTCTTTTCCTTACGTCATCTGGATAGGGCACATTGATTTGTATAAAGCAAGAAACCAACTGTGGAAATGTTTAAATTCAGAGGGGCAATCACAATCCATTTTAGATAGCTCAGTGTCATGGCTGCATCCATCTTGGCTCTACACAAGTCAGTTAAATATGAAATGTATTGAGGTTAATTTTTGTACTAAAAGATTTTTTTTTCAAACTGTTTCATATTTGGTAAATTAATGAGGAAATGTCACAAGATACCCAGTTTCTCAGAGCTTGTAGAAGGTTGCAGCAGAGAAACAGACCATGCCATTTTCCACCTGTGCATCAGGCCTTTTCCTGATAGAACTCCTATTCCAAACAGTCTTTTGTGAACTCCCCATTTGTTATTTTCCTGTATTACTTATTATAGGGACCAATTAGTTGGAGAGCTGGTTTGCTGTGCAGCATGACACCAATAGCATGGGTTCAGTTCCCACACAGCTAAGGTTTCCATGCGGAGCTCTCCTTCCCAACCTCTCCCCTCGCCTGAGGATTGGTGACCCTCAGGTTAAATCATTACCAGCTCTTTCTCTCTCTTTTTTTGCGCTCTCTCTCTTTCTCTCTCTCTCTCTCTCTCTAATGAGAGCAGTCCTATGTAAGACTACAGTGACTTTACCTTTTTCTAATATCCCCTCTTTAAGAAATGTTTGTATTCCTTTTTTTAAGAGAATTATGAAGTTTGCTACAAAATAATTCATGGATTAATATTCAAGGTGCTTGTACAATTGCAACAGTGAACCACTAGAATCCTTATGCTTATTGACCCCATGTTTTTCTGTTTCAATTTCCTCTATTTTCTTTTACCTCCTGCACACAAAAGCATGTTGTGAGAGGTTTTTAATTTATTAATTCCTCTTGCTGGTTGAGCCTGTGATGCCTGTATACTAAATCAAATTGTGCATCTGCTATGTAGGGCTGGTTATAGCTCAATTGGTTGTTCTCTTGCCTCAGAGTCAAATGATTGTCAGTTCCCAACTTGCTCCAAGACATGAGGTGATAAGGAAGCTGAAGGCTGATGTTCCTGTGTAGTACTGAGGGAGAGCAATGGTAGGGTAATCTATCAAATCTAAAATCCCTCTACCCCTCTCCAGTGGATGTAACAGATCCCAAACCACTATTTCAATAAAAAAGGAAAGGAATTATGTCCAGTATTTATCCCTCAATCATGTCAAAAGCAGATTATTTAAGCATTATTAAATTGTTCTTTGTGGGAGTTTGATTTGTGGACACTGCCTGCCTGCCCCTCTAACCGTTCAAAAGTGCCTCCTTGCTGTAAAGAGCTATTGGACGTTAAAAGGCCATGAAATGTGTTGTGTAAATGCAAGGCTGCCTTTTCTTTGTGCTGCAGCCTTTGCTGCTTTTCGATTGCATTATTTTTCAACCTCATTTTCCCTTTTTGTTTTTCCTGTCAGCTTTCTTCTCTGTGCTGCTGTCCTTGCCTTTTTCTGTGTTAATTATGCAGTTTCTCTTAAGGGCTTCTTATTACTTTGCCTTGCCTTTTTGTAAAGCGAAAGTTGTCACGTTGGATGTGGAATTGCAGAACTGGCAATTTGTACGCACATACAGTACCTGCGAGCAGCTGCAGTTGGCATGGATTCAGGGAAACCTTGATCCTTTGGAGATTGCAGGTGGCTGGAGCTTGCACCTGAGCAGAGAGTTGATGAGGGTAGAGCTGTATGGCAGCTGCTACCTGTTACTGTGGTCACTTCCACTTTGAGCCATGCTATGTTTTATTTACTTTTTGTTGCCAGTTGGGGCTGTTTCCTGGCTCTATGGTTGGGGCTGCAGAACAGAATGGATGGGAGCATCAGAATCAGTTAACAGGAGTCAATCAACTGTGACTACCATGAACCAATTGTTCATGAAATTGTTAACAGAATCAATGCATCAAAGGGTAACGGATGGGTTTATGTGTTTGTGATGAGGCATTACTCCCTGAGGGATATGATGGACATATATGTCAGGACTTTCAGGATGGTGGCCTTTCTATACCTGGCACCTGAAGAGACGATGGAGAAATGCATTGGTGCTTGTATGAGCTGGCCTGCAGCCACTTGTTGCCTTGAGAATCATTACTTACACAGAAGTGGAATTTTAAGTCCTCACTAGGAAAGAAGTTGTACTTCAGAGATTGGCTCCCAGCAGTACCAGGAGGTGCAGAAGGCAGGACTGTAATTGAAATCAGTCCCCAGAGTCTAGGTCTAAGGAGTCTAGGGCCTGTTGTAGTTGGGCAGCTCTAGGCAGCGAGAGGAGGTGGGGCCCGGGGCAGTGAGCTGTTGGCTGGTGAGGCCCCAAGCGTGGAGGATGGTAGAGAACGAGCATCTGCCCAGGGCAGGGCTGGTAGGAGCAAAGGCAGCTTTCAATGTTGAAAAGAAATAATTGATGAATACCAACCATACACACCCCCGCCTGACCTCAAGCCTGAAAAGTGTCACTTTGTAAGCTTCTTACATGAAGCTGAAAATTGAGGGTGTGTGGGAAATATATTTTATGTGGTAATTAATTGGCAACTAATGCTTCAATTGTGTTTTTTTAGAAAGATGGGCCAGTCTAGGCCTCGACTGTCCATTATGAAATTGCAACAAAGTAGAGGCTAGTATGAAGACCATCCAAAGAATTTGATTAGATAGATTACCCACAATGTGGAAACAGACCCTTCGGCCCAACAAGTCCACACTGACCCTCTGAAGAGTAACTCATCCAGACCCTTCCCCTACGCTACATTTTCCCCTGGCTAACGCACCTGAAACTATGGGCAACTTAGCGTAGCCAATTCTCCTAGCCTGTACATCTTTGGATTGTGGGAGGAAACCGGAGCACCCAAATGAAACCCACACAGACACAGGGAGAATGTGCAATTTCCACGCAGACAGTCGCCCGAGGTGGGAATTGAACCCAGGTCCCAGGCAGTCACCCCTAATTCTTGGCTTGCAAACCAGCGAGTGAGAACTGTAAAATTGTGCTTGTGAGGTGAATGGACACTGCAGAAGTTCTTCTGATTGCTGAGCCATTCAACTTAATTGCAATTCAAATCTTCTTCAAAACATTCAAGGGGTTGAGGTAGAGGGTGGTGGTAAGAAAATTAATGAACAAAACATCCTTTTTAAATAGAAAGATCAAAAAGAATATTGTACTCAGCTATGCTTGAAATATATATGGGTGACAGTGGGAAATAATTTTCACGCCATGGAAATATTTTGTTTTTAGATATTTATCTCTAGTGAAACCTCTTACTATCAAGCTATTCATCCGGAATCTGAATTTGAGAAGTTGCCTAACATTTTTTAACTAACCTAATATCAAATTTTATTTTGTTATTTTTACTTGCAATTCATACATATCTGTGCATATTTGTACAAGACAGTTGGAGAGAGGGTAATTGTGCCATTAACATTTTGACCTGTTATTTTTCCTATCTTTCTCCTTCAGCCATCCTTACAATTGCCTGAATACGCAATCGTGTTTGCATTGGGCTCAAACATTTTTGCTAAATTGAAATGTGATGGCCTGTTAAAAAGAAAAGCCAACAATGGTATAACAGCATGTTTAAATTTATTGTGATTTGTGACCCTGCTTTGTTTCTACTTGTCAATAAAGTTGCTGGGTTGCAAGGTGATGTAAACATCATCTATTACTAATCACCTGCTATCTACTCAGCAGTAATATTTCAGATCAATGCTGCTTATTTTTTTCTTAGAATCAATAATTAATAATTCTGAGCTTGTAAATTGTGCTTCTTTGTTATGATAGATTGAAAAGTTCAAAACTGACAATGAACATTTAAATGTACACTGAAAATCCATAGAGCGAGCAGACTACATATTCTATATGTTGAAGCCAGGCTCGTGTCTTACATTAAAAAGAGAACAGACTCAAACCAGGTTCAAATTACACGCAAGTCATCTGGAAACCTAGTTAATCTGATGGTAACCAGGAAATCATTGTCAATTTTTGTTAAAATCCATTTGGTTCACTAATCTCCTTCAGGGAACAAAATCTGCCATCCTCATCTGATGTGGCCTACATGTGACTGCAGACCCACAGACTTAATTGCCGTCAGAAATGGTTTGGCAAATCATTCGGTTCAAGGGCAATCAGAAACAGACAAGAAGTGCTGGTCTAACTAGCAACACCCATATCCAATGAAAGAAATAAAAATAGGACATACGTTCAGATTTAATTAATCTAGTGATTGATTAAGCTATTTCACAGAATGAGACAATGAGGCTATTTAGCCCACTGTGTCTGTGCTGATTGTTTAGAAAAACTAGCCAATTGGAAACTCTCTTCTGCCTCTATTGTTTCCCTCCAGTACTTCTCCAATTCACTTTGGAAGTTCTGGAAGAATCTACTTCCATCACCCTTTCAGTCAGTGCATTCCAGATCAATGTATCTCATTGCACAACTTGTCATTCCTGTGGTCTTTGCTTCATCTGCCAGTTATCCTAAATCTGTATCCTCAGCTTATTGACTCTTCTGCCACTAAAAATAATTTTTCATCATTGACCTTCTGAAAATGCTTCATAATCTTATGGACCTCAATTAAGCCTCCCATTAATCTTCTCTGCTCTGATGTCATACATATTAAATCTTGGATCTGTATGTCCTTGCTAACTGCAATCTGCCTGTACTGCTCGCAATCAAAGCTTTTCACTGTACTTAAGTACACATGACTACAATAAATCAAATCAAATCAAATCTATGATTTCAACAGATTTTATTTACAGTGCTTTAAAATGTCTATCATACATTTGGGGTCTGGCTTCATCAATTATTTCTTTTCAACATTGAAGTCCATACCCAGGCTTAACTAACGAAGCACAGAGAACATCAATAATAACCAGACTTGCTTAATCAAACACGACAATTCAACACAACTAGAACAACCACAGCTTCTCTATTCAATCCATGAACCAGAACTTCTGTATCCTCGGTACAATTATAGTAAACCTCCTCCCAAACCTAAATAAACTGTTTAAAAGGAAACTATTGGTACTTGTGGGAGGTAATTTCTGTACTTTGAGTACCTTCCATGTGAATTGAATTTTCAAATGGCGTATTTTAATATTTTACAGTGACTTATAGCGTTCCAAATGTTGACAACGCCACTTTAAAATTATTGGTACAATCGACTGCTGTGCTTCAAATGAAGTAATCTTTCTTCACTCAACAACAAAGCCTTTTTTAAGTTTACAATGCCAGGCACCACTTTGGCCAAAACAGCCTATACATGATCCTTGCTGGTAGTGCTTTGAAACAGGCATGTCAAACGGTGCCAACTGATTCATTCTAGAAAACATTTATGCTTGTCAAACTGAGATAATAGTACTGAAGGAAGTGAAACACTTTCTTTATCAAGTAACTGAGGTGAAGTTAGGTACTGCACAACTGGAAGCAAATTATCCTTTTGCTGTGCCCTACCAATATAAATGATGAGCTACTGGCTTCCACACTACACTTACTTTCCATTTCGTATGCAATTCTCCTTTGGCCTGTATAAGGACAATTACAAATTAATATTGAATTTGAAGTTGTGCTAGAGGGCCAGGGACTGACTAAAATTATTTTATAGAGAATGTCATACAGCCAGCAAAAGAAATTTTCAATCCATCATTTCAGGATGCATTTCATAGTTCGTCCAAGAATTTGAAGGTCAGAGTCTAATACACTGTGCCACTAAGCTATTATTATATGACCCACTGTGGTATATGCTTGTTTTTTCCCTCCCTCCCTCTAGGGAAATACTTTACCATCTTATCTTAAGCACAGAGTCAACCAGTCATTGCTGCAGCTTGTCCA
The DNA here is from genome assembly GCF_020745735.1 of Hemiscyllium ocellatum. Taxonomy (NCBI): domain Eukaryota; kingdom Metazoa; phylum Chordata; class Chondrichthyes; order Orectolobiformes; family Hemiscylliidae; genus Hemiscyllium; species Hemiscyllium ocellatum. Next base: position 88,678,334 of record NC_083408.1, read on the forward strand.
GTTACAAACCAATGGGTCAGTTCTTAGTTAGGACTGTTTACTGTGAGCCCACTTAACTGATTTTTGTTGAAGGGATGCTCTCTTGGATTGTGGCCATTGTTGTTGCACAATAAGGGAAATGAAATGCAGCTGAGATTCAATTAAGTAGTTAAGCACATTTACTTTTCCCGTGAAAGCATTAATCATTAGCGAATTTCAGAGCTCCATAAATAAGGCTTGATTTATTTCATTACGTCATGATAAGGAATGAAATAAATTCAAGCTAAGATATATTTGCATTTTAATGTAGTTCACTTTGAGATTCTTTGGCAGCATTCTTGTTTTGTCATTGTATCTTTGTAATAATGAACAAACATGCCCTATACATTGTACGTTCTGTATGGCTTGTGTTTATTTTCTATTCCACAGCCTTCATACTGCTTGTCATTAGTACAGGTTAAAAGACAAAGACATTATCAAACCAGAGCTTATTATTTTCCTTTTATTTTGTTTTTATATCCAATTGTTGTCCTTCAGTTCATCATTAATGTGTGGTATTAGGGTAAATATAAAAACGGAATTAATGCCAAAATGAATAGGAATTTAAAGTTATGTTCTGTATTTCCTGATGATATTTATTACTTGCTATTATTTTGAGTGTTGATCTTGGTAATACCAATGGTATGATCACCTGTCTTTTCATACAGAAGAAAAAACAAACTGCCTCAAATATTCAAGTATCATTGAGTCACCTTGGCCATTTCTGATTTGTTAATTGATTGTTTAGTTGCACCACTTGACCATTTACTTAGGCAATGATTAACAAACATATTGTCCACAGTCCTTTTCACAAAGCCAAGTGGTGTGATGTAAGTTAGAGAAAAAAATAAGTTAATTACAATCTGCTTTAATTAAACAGGCTGATAAATGTGTCATGCACTTTTGTCCACAGCAAAACCTTTTATTCAGATCAGGTATGTCTTCTGACACAGTGAGATTATGAAAGATGTTTGCTCTGCCCTGCTAAATTATTGCTGAAGGAGTGTTATTTTGTTTCAAAATTATATTGTTCTGAAATATCCTAAAATCAATGACATTTTATAAAGTTCTGCTGCCATTGTGAGATCATAAGAGCAATACTTTCACTTCAGTGAGAATATTGTTGATCTGTGCACTGTGAGCATTTTAGTGTCAGTCACATATAACGTAACAATGAACCTATCAATTCCGATCTCTTGGCTAATTCAGCATGCTCTAGTCTCTTCAGGGAGACTAAATGGCTTTTAAAATTCCTGTTCTGAAATATGAAACCAGTCAATAGGTCAAATACAGATCTGATCGATTTTTCCCATTTAGTGAACAAGAATCCATAGTACTTCTTACAGGTGTATGCAGTTAATGGTCTTGAAAACAGATTTCGATGCAGTTTGCATGTATATTAATCTTTATGCATAACCTGGTTTGGAAAATACCTATATTGCATGCTTATTGTAAATCACATGTATTTACTTTTATATATTACAATAAAGGAAGATACTTGAATTGCAGTTATGTTGTCAACTTTTCAAAAATCCAATCATATTTTGTAGAACTACAAAAGAAGATATCTCTTCACTTTTAATAAAAAACCCTGCTTGAAAGTAACATTTGTATCTCCTATTACCGTGTGGAACACTGTGTCTATATGAATATGTTGCTTTTTACAAAACATATACCTATTAGAACATAGAACATTACAGCGCAGTACAGACCGTTCGGCCCTCGATGTTGCAGCAACCTGTGGAACTAATCTGAAGCCTATCTATCCTACACTATTCCATTTTCATCCATATATTAATTCAATGATCATTTAAATGCCCTTAAAGTTGGCAAGTGTACTACTGTTGCAGGCGGTGTGCTCCATGCCCCTCCTACTCTGAGTAAAGAAACTACCTCTGACATCTGTCCTATATCTATTGCCCTTCAATTTAAAGCTATGTCTCCTCATGTTAGTCATCACCATACTTGGAAAAAGGCTCTCCTTGTCCACCCTATCTAACCCTCTGATTATCTTATATGTCTCTATTAAGTCACCGCTCACCTTCTTCTCTCCAACAAAAACAGCTTCAACACCCCCAGCCTTTCCTCATAAGACCTTCCCCCCGTACCAGGCAGCATCCCAGTAAATCACTTCTGAACCCTTTCCAAAGCTTCCACATCCTTCCTATAATGCGGTGACCAGAACAGCATGCAATACTCCAAGTGCAGCTGCACCAGAGTTTTGTAGAGCTGAAACATGGCTCCGAAACACAATCCATCTACCAATAAAAGCTAACACACTGTATGCCTTAACAACCTATTAACCTGGATAGCAACTTTCAGGGATCTATGAACATGGACACCAAGTTCTTTCTGCTCATCTACACTGCAAAGAATCTTACTATTAGCCGAGCACTCTTTATTCCTGTTGCTCCTTCCAAAGTGAATCACCTCACACTTTTTCACACATTGAACTTGATATGCCACCGCTCAGTCCAGCTCTGCAACTTATAGAACATAGAACAATACAGCGCAGAACAGGCCCTTTGGCCCTGGATGTTGTGCCGACCTGTGAATTATTCTCAGCTCGTCCCCCTGCACTATCTCAAAATCATCCCTGTGCTTATCTAAGGATTGTTTAAATCTCCCTACTGTGGCTGAGTTGACTACATTAGCAGGCAATGCATTCCATGCCCTTACCATTCTCTGCCTCTGACATCTGTCTTAAATCTATCACCCCTCAATTTGCAGTTATGCCCCCTCGTACAAGCTGACGTCTCATCCTACGAAAAAGACTTTCACTGTCTACTCGATCTAATCCTCTGACCATCTTGTATGTCTCTATCAAATCCCCTCTTAGCCTTCTTGCCAATGAGAACAGGTTCAAGTCTCTCAGCCTTTACTCCTAAGACCTTCCCTTCAGACCAGGCAACATCCCGGTAAATCTCCTCTGCACCTTTTCCATTGCTTCCACATCCTTCCCGAAATATGGCGACCAGGACTGTACACAATATTCCAAGTGTGACCGCACCAACGTTTTATATAGTTGCAGCATGATATTGCGGCTCCGGAACTCAATCCCTCTACGAATGAAACCTAACACACTGTCTGCCTTCTTAACAGCAATGTCCACCTGGGTGGCAACTTTTAGGGATCTATGTACATAGACTCCAAGATCCCTCTGCACATGCACACTACCAAGAATCTTTCCATTGACCCAGTACTCTGCCTTCTTCCCAAAGTGCATCACCTCACATTTAGCTGCATTGAACTCCATTTGCCATCTCTCAGCCCAATTCTGCAGTTTATCCAAGTCCCCTGCAACCTGTAACACTTTTCCACACTGTCCACTACTCCACCGACTTTAGTGTCGTCTGCAATGTCCATCTGTAACCTGCAACATTCTTCAGCCCCATCCATAACTCCACCGACCCTAGTGTCATCTGCAAATTTACTAACTCATCCTTCTTTGCCATCATCCAGATCATTTAAAAAACATTACGAACAGCAGTCGCCCCAAAACAGATTCTTGCGGTACACCACTAGTAACTGAACTCCAGAATGAATATTTCCCATCAACCATCACCCTCTATCTTCTTTCAGCTAGCCTATTTCTGATCCAAACCGCTAAATCACCCCCAATCCCATGCTTCTGTATTTTGTGCAATAGTCTATCATGGGGAACCTTATCAAACACTTATATACACCACATCAACTGCTTTATCCTCATCCACCTCTTTGGCCACCTTCTCAAAGAATTCAATAATGTTTGTGACGTGCGACCTACCCTTCACAAAAACTGAGTTGACTATCCCTAATCAATTTATTCCTCTCTAGATGGTTAAAAATCCTACCTCTTATCACCTTTTCCAACACTTTACCCACAACTGAAGTAAGGCTCACTGGTCCATAATTACCAGGATTGTCTCTACTCTCCTTGCACAAGAGAACAACATTTGCTATCCTCCAGTCTTCTGGCACTATTTCTGTAGACAATGACGACGTAATGATCAAAACCAAAGGCTCTGCAATCTCCTCCCTGGCTTCCCAGATAATTATAGGATAAATCCCATCTGGCCCAGGGGATTTATTTATTTTCACACTTTCCAGAATTGCTAACACCTCCATCCTGATAAACCTCAATCCCGTCTAGTGCAGTAACCTATATCTCAGTATTCTCCTCGATAACATCGTTTTTTTCCAGTGTGAATACTGACGAAAAATATTCATTTAGCGCCTCCCCTATCTCCTTGGACTCTATTCTGGATTAGAGTGGTGCTGGAAGAGCACAGCAGTGCAGGCAGCATCCGAGGAGCAGTAAAATCAACGTTTCGGGCAAAAGCCCTTCATCAGGAATAAAGGCAGAGAGCCTGAAGTGTGGAGAGCTAGAGGAGGGTGGGGAGAAAGTAGCATAGAGTACAATAGGTGAGTGGGGGAGGGGATGAAGGTGATTGGTCAGGGAGGAGGGTGGAGTGGATAGGTGGAAAAGAAGATAGGCAAGTAGGACAAGTCATGGGGACAGTGCTGAGCTGGAAGTTTGGAACTAGGGTGAGGTGGGGGAAGGGGAAATGAGGAAACTGTTGAAGTCCACATTAATGCCCTGGGGGTGAAGTGTTCCGGGACGGAAGATGAGGCGTTCTTCCTCCAGGCGTCTGGTGGTGAGGGAGCGGCGGCGAAGGAGACCCAGGACCTCCACGTCCTCGGCAGAGTGGGAGAGGGAGTTGAAATGTTGGGCCACAGGGCAGTGTGGTTGATTGGTGCGGTTGTCCCGGAGATGTTCCCTAAAGCGCTCTGCTAGGAGGCGTCCAGTCTCCCCAATGTAGAGGAGACCGCATCGGGAGCAACAGATACAATAAATGATATTAGTGGATGTGCAGGTAAAACTTTGATGGATGTGGAAGGCTCCTTTAGGGCCTTGGATAGAGGTGAGGGAGGAGGTGTGGCCACAGGTTTTGCAGTTCCTGCGGTGGCAGGGAAAGGTGCCAGGATGGGAGGGTGGGTCGTAGGGGGTCGTGGACCTGACTAGGTAGTCACAGAGGGAACGGTCTTTGCGGAAGGTGGAAAGGGGTGGGGAGGGAAATATATCCCTGGTGGTGGGGTCTTTTTGGAGATGGCAGAAATGTCGACAGATGATGCAAAGGTTTGTAGGGTGGAAGGTGAGCACCAGGAGGGTTCTGTCCTTGTTACAGTTGGAGGGGTGGGGTCTGAGGCCGGAGGTGCAGGATGTGGATGAGATGCATTGGAGGCATCTGTAACCACGTGGGAAGGGAAATTGCGGTCTCTAAAGAAGGACGCCATCTGGTGTGTGGTGGAACTGGTCCTCCTGGGAGCAGATACGGCAGAGGCGGAGGAATTGGGAATACGGGATGGCATTTTTGCAAGAGGTAGGGTGGGAAGAGGTGTAATCCAGGTAGCTGTGGGAGTCGGTGGGTCTGTAAAAGATGTCAGTGTCAAGTCGGTCATCATTAATGGAGATGGAGAAGTCCAGGAAGGGGAGGGAGGTGTCAGAGATGGTCCAGATAAATTTAAGGTCAGGATGGAATGTGTTGGTGAAGTTGATGAATTGCTCAACCTCCTCGCGGGAGCATGAGGTGGCGCCAATGCAGTCATCAATGTAGGAAGAGGTCAGGTCCACGCCCCCCAACAACCCACCCTCCCATCCTGGCACCTTCCCCTGCAAACCCTGCCCTCACACTTCCTCCCTCATCTCCATCCAAGGCCCTAAAGGAGCCTTCCACATCCATCAAAGTTTTACCCTCCCCCACTCACCTATTGTACTCTATGCTACTTTCTCCCTACCCCCACCCTCCTCTAGCTTATCTCTCCACACTTCAGGCTCTCTGCCTTTATTCCTGATGAAGAGCTTTTGCCCAAAACGTCGATTTTACTGCTCCTCGGATGCTGCCTGAACTGCTGTGCTCTTCCAGCACCACTAACCCAGAATCTGGTTTCCAACATTTGCAGTCATTGTTTTTACCTCCTTGGACTCTATGCTCATCTTCCCACTACTATCCTTGATTGGCCCTAATCTTTCTCTAAATACTCTTTTATAGAAAGCTTTAGGGTTTTCCTTGATCCTATCTGCCAACAATTTCTCATGTCTCCCCCTGGCTCTTCTTAGCTCATTCTTTAGGTCTTTCCTGGCTAACTTTGTAACTCTCAGGCACCCTAATTGAGCCTTCACATCTCATTCTAACATAAGCTGCAGCTTCCTCTTGACAAGAGATTCAGCTTCTTCAGTAACCCACGGCTCCCTTGCTCAACTACTACTCAGGGTGGGTTACTCTTCGGTAGGTCGGTGTGGACTTGTTGGGCCAAATGGCCTATTTCCACACTGTAGGGATTCTATGATTCAATTTATTTGACACAATTTCCAGTTGATCTTTGATTCCATATGATACAGATGCCTTGTTGATTGGCTGATAATTTCAAACACTCTTGTTGCTGGCAATGGCAGCTTTCATAGATACCCAGTGCCACTTTTCATCTTGATAGTGCCAGATACCAATACAGACTAAAAATACTGCTTCAGGACTAAATGCAGATTTCTGGCCATTTGCCTGATACTATACTCGCCCTTGTCAATTTTGAAATGTTAGACAAATGGCTCATTCTCCAAAGTGAAGGTTTTAACCAAAAGATCATATTTTAAAACTGTGGACATGATACAAGTTGATGTAGCTACCCATGTTAAACTATCCACTAATCAATGTCTTCTGTGGTTGCCTGGTGTAAATGGATCCGAAGTGTTTAATAACCGAGCAGTGTCCATTGTAGCTATGTGATGAGCACTTGGTGAGAGAGTAACTAAGAACATGTAGGAGACAAACATAAGATTAAACTTCTCAACAGTCTTTGCAGTTAAGTACAGCATATTGTCATTATTTGCAGAAATGTAATAAGTTGCATATATTTCCAAGATTCTCCCTATTTGACCAGAAGGTGGTTACCCTCTCAAACAAAAGACTGTGTAAGCCCCAAAAGAACCATTGCAGTGGAAGATATGGATGGCAATGCACACAAATGCTGATCAGCATAGAATCTGAAGAATTAATTTAGCAAGATTAATGCCAACAAAACACGTGCTGCTAACAAAGAACCCCAAAAAATTTTGTAGTAACATTTAACACTGAAGAATACTTCAACAGAAGGACAGAAAGCATGGCAGGAGAATGGGGCTAAGCAAAATGGAGGACAGAGTTCACAATCTGAGGTTGTTGAATTCAATGTTGTATCCAGAGACTGTGATATGTTGAATTGGAAAAGGGTGTGAGATTATTCCAGCTTGTTGGGTTTCACTGGAGGACTGCAGTATGCCTAGGACAGAAAAGCATAGCATAGCATGACAGTTTATTGAAATGGAAAGCAACTGGAGGGATTGGGATGTTCTTGTCTACAGAGTGGAGATGTTCTGCAAAGCCAATCTATGTTTGCTTTGCCAATGTAGTGGTGACTGCAATATGAGTGGATAATACAGTAAATTCCAAAGAAAGATGTACAAGAAATTGCTTTCCCTGAAAATGTGTTTGGGGTCTGGGAGGGTGGAGTTAAAGAGGCAAATGTTGAATGAAACCTGAGCAACCTGTTGCACCAGTCACTGAAAGTTAGTGCGTAGGTGCAGCAAGAAGTAAAGAAGGCAAACTGTATTTTTGCCTTTATAGTGACAGAGTACAAGCACGGGAAGAAGGACATCTTGCTGCAGTTGTACAGGGCATTGGTGAGGCCACATCAAGAAAATTGTATGCAGTTTGGTCTCCTTACCTGAGGAAGGATATTCTTGCTATAGAGGAAGAGCAGTGCAGGTTTACCAAATTGATTCCGAGGATGGCAGGACTGACATATGAAGAGACATTGAGTTGATTAGGATTTTATTCACTGGTATTTAGAAGAATGGTGATGGGGGGAGGGGGTCACATAGAAACTTATAAAATTCTAATAGAATTAAACAGGTTAGATACAGGAAGGATGATCTCAATGGTCTGGATGTCCAGAACCAAAGGGTTATAGTTTAAGGATGAGGGTTAAAGCTTTTAGGGTTGAGATGAGGAAATCTTCATGCACAGACTGGCAAACCTGTGGAATTCACGACCACAGAAAATGGATGCAGCAAAACATTGTGTTTTCAAGAAGGAGGTAGATATAGCTTTTGTGGCTAAAGAGTTTAAGGGATATGGGGATATATTCTGTCAATAAAATATTGAGCTTCATAATCAGCCATAACTATTTCGAATGGCAGAGCAGGCTCAAGGGGCTGAATGACTTGCTCCTGTTCTTAGCTTCTATGTTTCTGTGTCTATGTTTCGATGAAGACAAAGAGGGAGGGAAAGGTGCAAGGCCAGAAGTGCGCTAAATGGGCCAGATGTGCTGAGGGCTTTGTCAACCATAGTCTTGGTTGAGGAAAATGGAGGACATGACAGCAATATTGCTGTGGAAATTAGTATTATCAAATTAGATTGGATGGAGAAACTGGAAGAATGGAATGGAGTCACTGCAGGAAACAATGTGTGAGGAAGCTTTGTCATAGTAACTGTGGGAGTAGGTTTGTAATGGATATTGGTGCACAGCCTATCTCCAGATTTGGAAACACAAGGATTAAGGAAAGGATGGAAATAGTCAGAGATGGACCAAGTGAATGTAAGAGAAAGATGGAAGTTGGAAGCAAAACTGATTAATTTTTCCAATTCTGGACAAGAGCAAGAAGCAGCACCAATGTAGTCAACAATGTGAAAGAAAGAGTTGTGGGAGGGAGTCTGATTATGAATGGAACAAAGAACGTTTCACCTTTAAAGAGATGGGCAAAATTTAGGGTCTGTACTCATAGCCACACTTGGAAAAAGTGAGATGACACAGGAGAAATTGTTCAAAATTAAAATGAGTTCAACCAGGTGGAGGAGGGTGTTGGTGGATTAAAACTTTTCAGGTGTCCTTTCAAGGAAGAACCAGGAAACCTCCATACCATCCTGGTGGTGAGGGATTACATATCCATGATGGACAGGAGATGGCTGGGGCCAGACAGTTAGAAATTATGGAAGGATCACAAATGAAGATGAGAAGTGGCTTAATGAATGGGAGAAAAATAGAAACAAAATAGGAAGCAGTAAGTTCTATGGGGCAGGATCAGACTGAATCGATGGGTCTGCTAGAGCTATGTTGTTTGTGGATTTTGGCAAGAGGGTAGAAGAGGGCTGTACAAGGCTGGGGTGATGAGGAGGGAAGCTGTGGAGTTAAAGTTTTAAGAGAATCAGCAGGTGCCTATCCCTGCATATATAAGACCAGGTAAGCCACTAAAGCCTCAACATACCTAGAAGATATAGGTGGCAATGCGCACAACATTTCCTGTTGTTATAAATGCAATGGGACTAACCTAGCACTGATACATCACTCAGGATCCAGCTGCTGTTTTCTGTTATTTTTGTTCCAGTGCTGGCTCAGCTGCAAGCACACTTAGCTCTGTCAGGAGGTTTTGCATTCAAGTCCCAGTGCCAAGATTTGAGCACAAACGTCTAGGTTGATGCTCCAGTGCAGTACTATTAGAGGTGCTGCCTTTTGGTTGACAGGAAGTTTCCTTTGTTCTCTAAGGTAGCAAAATCTTATTACTTTAGAACAACATTTTAATGAAGAACAAGTTATCTTCAGTATGAGCAAAATAATCTGGCTACTTAGAAATCTAAAATAAATATATAAAAGACTGGAGATAACCAGCAGGTCTGGCAGTATATGTGGAGAGAAAAAACAAAGTTAGCATTTATCTGAAAGTGATTGTGAGCACTCATTACTGCAACAACATCATTCATTGGAATACTGTAAAGGCCATTGAAATTTTGGTTGGTGGATAGTCATTTTTAGCTTTTTGAAAAGCAAAAAATTGCAGTACAATCAAATTTTGTGGAAAGAAATGCAAAACATGAAGGTTGTCTAAGATTACAAAGAGATCTTGATTAACTGGTCCAGTGGGCTGAGGAGTGACAGATAGAGTTTAGTTTGGATAAATGTAAGGCATTTTGGTAAAACAACTTGGGCAGGCCATTTACAATGAATGGTACAGCTCCAGGTAATGTTGTCGAACAGAGACCGCGAGCTTTCGGTACATAATGCTTTGAAATTTGCAACACATATAGACAGGATGGTTACCACACTTACCTTCATTGCTCAGACCCTTGAGTGTAGGAGTTGGGACATCATCTTCAGGTTGTAAAGGATATTGATGAGGTCTCTTCTGGAATATTGTGTGCAGGGCTGCTATAGGAAGGATATTATTAAGCTGGAGAGGATACAGAAAAGATTTACCAGGATTATGCCAGGAATGGAAGGTTTGAGTATAACAATAGGCTGGACAGGCTGGGATTTCTTTCATGGAGTATAGTAGGCTGAGGGCTGATCTTATAGAGATTTATTAAATCATGAGGGCATTGATAAGGTGAATAGCAAGGGTCTTTTCCCTACGGTTGAGGAGTTCAAAACTAGAGGGCGCATTTTTAAGGTGAAGGGAGAAATATTTAAAAATGACATGGGGGCAAACATTTTATACATAGAGAGGTTTGTATGTGGAATGAACTGCCGGAGGAAATAAGATACAGTTACAACACTTAAAAAACTTTTGGATAAGTACATGAATAGGAAAGGTTTGGAGAGATATGGGCCAAATGCAGGAAAGTGGGACTGGTTTGGTTTGGGAAAATGATTGGCATGGACTAGTTTGACTGGAGGGTCTGACCCTATATATGACTATGACTCTATGGCTTTATTGGAAAGATGAACATTGCAATTGGATACTGAAGAGACATCTGGGGCCAGATTTTCATCGTGGAGGGAATGTCTCGGCTTGTTATGCCTACTTTGAGAGAATGCAAAGGCAGGATTTTCATTATGACAATAGGAGATACAATTGGATGATTGCTGGAGTTATGTGTTCACCACCCCTGGGTGTCTGCGTGGGTTTCCTCCGGGTACTCCGGTTTCCTCTCACAGTCCAAAGATGTGCAGGTCAGGTGAATTGGCCATGCTAAATTGCCCATAGTGTTAGGTAAGGGATAAATGTAGGGGTATGGGTGGGTTGCGCTTCGGCGGGTTGGTGTGGACTTGTTGGGCCGAAGGACCTGTTTCCACACTGTAAGTAATCTAATTCAAGAAAGAAACAGTTCATGAGAAAATAAGAACTAGGAGTAAGTTTAGGGAATTCAGTCCCTTGAGTCTCCTCTGTCATTTGCTACGATGATGGCTGATCTCATTTCGATCTCACTTCCATGTTCCTGCCCACTCTCCATAACCCTTCAACCCATTACTCATTAAAAATCTATCTCCTCCTTAAATTTATTCAATGGCTCAGTAGCCAGCATGCTCTGGGATAATGATTTCCACAAATTTATGAACAGAGAAGTACGTTTGGCAGCCAATTGCCATTGCAGACTGCATGAAAGGCCCACATCAATGCTCTGGGAGTTATCCCAGGTGTTTTATTTAATATTAGGCCCTTGCCATGCATCCTTTTCCCTTCCATCATTCCCATGGCCACACATTCCAAACCAAACTGTGTCATCCAACAATACATTCGCTATACAGAGCTACTTAATATGCTAGTAACAATGCCTTCTGTGAAAAAAGCTTAAAAAACACAATAATTCATGCAAACCTTTAAAAATTCCCTTCACTATAACTTTAGAAAATTGTCAATCACTAGATCTTCAAAATTTTAATAGCAGAAATTGCAAGCACTTCATACCTCTTTACCTTGCACAAATAAAATTTGTGTGTTTGAGAAATAGACTTAATGTAAATAAAGACTAAGCAACTTTTCCCTTGGGCACAGATATTTCAACAGACTAAAGGATGAGAAGCTATGGAAAAGACAGCATGGTATGAAATGCATAACAATAGACAATAGGTGCAGGAGTCGGCCATTCTGCCCTTCGAGCCTGCACCACCATTCAATGTGATCATGGCTGATCATCCTTAATCAGTATTCTGTTCCTGCCTTATCTCCATAACCCTTGATTCCACTATTCTTGAGAGCTCTATCCAACTCTTTCTTAAATGAATCCAGAGACTGGGCTTCCACTGCCCTCTGGGACAGAGCATTCCACACAGCCACCACTCTCTGGGTGAAGAAGTTTTTCCTCATCTCTGTCCTAAATGGTCTACCCCGTATTTTTAAGCTGTGTCCTCTGGTTCGGCACTCACCCATCAGCAGAAACATGTTTCCTGCCTCCAGAGTGTCCAATCCTTTAATAATCTTATATGTCTCAATCAGATCCCCTCTCAGTGTTCTAAACTCAAGGGTATACAAGCCCAGTCGCTCCAGTCTTTCAGAGTAAGGTAGTCCCGCCAATCCAGGAATTGACTTTGTGAACCTTGGCTGCAAGCCCTCAATAGCCAGAATGTCTTTTCTCAAATTTGGAGACCAGAACCGCACACAGTACTCCAGGTGTGGTCTCACCAGGGCCCTGTAAAGCTGAAGAACTTCTTCGCTTCTATTCTCAATCCCTCTTGTTATGAAGGCCAACATGCTGTTAGCCTTCTTCACTACCTGCTGTACCTGCATGCTTACTTTCATTGACTGGTGCACAAGAACACCCAGATCTCTTTGTACTACCCCTTTACCTAAATTGATTCCATTTAGGTAGTAATCTGTCTTCCTGTTCTTGCCACCAAAGTGGATAACCATACATTTATCTACATTAAACTGCATCTGCCATGCATCTGACCACTCACCTAACCTATCCAGGTCACCCTGTAATCTCCTAACATCCTCCTCACATTTCACCCTGCCACCCAGCTTAGTATCAACAGCAAATTTGCTAATGATCTTCTATATCATTAATATATATTGTAAAAAGCTGCGGTTCCAGCACTGATCCCTGCGGTACCCCACTGGTCACTGCCTGCCATTCTGAAATGGAACTGTTTATCACTACTGTTTGTTTCCTATCAGCCAACCAACTTTCAATCCAAGTTAGTACTTTGCCCCCAATACCATGCGCCCTAATTTTGCTCACTAACCTCCTATGTGGGACTTTATCAAAAGCTTTCTGAAAGTCCAGGTACACTACATCTACTGGATCTCCCTCGTCCATCTTCAGAGTTACAATCTCAAAACATTCCAGAAGATTAGTCAAGCATGATTTCCCCTTCATAAATCCGTGCTGACTCTGACCTATCCTGTTACTACTATCCAGATGTGTCATAATTTCATTCTTTGTAATAGACTCCAGCATCTTTTCCACCACTGAGGTCAGACTAACTGGTCTATAATTTCCTGCTTTCTCTCTCCCACCTTTCTTAAAAAGCGGTCCAACATTAGCCACCCTCCAATCCACAGGAACTGATCCCGAATCTATCAAACTCTGGAAAATAATTACCAACACATCCACGATTTCTCGAGCCACCTCCTTCAGTACCCTGGGATGTAGACCTTCAGGTCCCGGGGACTTATCAGCCTTCAGACCTAACAGTCTCTCCAACACTAATTCCTGGCAAATATTAATTCCCTTAAGTGCAGCTCCTTCAGCCACTATTACCTCAGGGAGATTACTTGTGTCTTCCCCAGTGAACACAGATCTGAAGTAACAATCCAATTCTTCTGCCATTTCTTTGTTCCCCTGTTTCTGTCTTCAAGGACCCAATTTTAGTCTTAACCATTTTTTTGCCTTTCACATCCCTAAAAAAGCTTTTACTGTCCTCCTTTATATTTTTGGCCAGTTTACCTTCATAACTCATTTTTTCTCTGTGTATTTCCTTCTTAGTAATCCTCTGTTGTTCTTTAAAAGCTTCTCAATCCTCTGTTTTCCCACTTACCTTTGCTATGTTATACTTTTTCTCTTTTAACTTTATATTTTTCTTAATTTCCCTCGTCAGCCACGGCATCCCATGGCTCCTCCTAGGATCTTTCTTCCTTTTTGGAATGAACTGATCCTGCCTCTTCTGCATTATACACAGAAATATCCGCCATTGTTCCTCCACTGTCATCCCTGCTAAGGTATTGCACCATTGAACTTTGGCCAGCTCCTCCCTCATAGCTCCATTGTTCCCTTTATTCAACAGAAATATTGTCACTTCCGATTGTACCCTCTCCCTCTCAAATTGCAGATTGAAGCTTATTGTATTGTGGTCACTACTTCCCAATGGCTCCTTCACTTCGAGGTCCCTGATCAATTCTGGTTCGTTGCACAATACCAGATCCAGAATTGCCTTCTCCCTGGTAGGTTCCAGCACCAGCTGTTCTAAGAATCCATCTCAGAGGCACTCCACAAAGTCTCTTTCTTGATCTCCAATACCATCCTGATTCTCCCAGTCTACCTGCATGTTGAAATCCCCCATAACAACTGTAGTAACATCTTTGCGACAGGCCAATTTCAGCTCCTGATTCAATTTACATCCGACATCCAGACTACTGTTTGGGGGCCTGTAGATAACTACCAAGAGGGTCTTTTTACCCTTAGAATTTCTCAGCTCTATCCATACTGACTCTACATCTGCTGATTCTAGGTCCCCCGCGCAAGGGACTGAATATCATCCATTACCAACATGGCCACCCCACCCCCTCTGCCCATCAGTCTGTCCTTACGAAAGCACGTGTAGCCTTGAATATTCATTTCCCAGACCCTGTCCACTTGAAGCCACGTCTCAGTTATCCCCACAATATCGTATCTGCCAATTTCCAAATGAGCCTCAAGCTCATCCATCTTATTTCTAAGCAACATTCAAGCTTGGACTGATAAGTGTTAAGTGTCAAGGCCGTACAAATGCCAAGTAATGACCATCTGCATTGACAGAGAGAGTGTTGAACCACCTTCCTTTGACATTCATCAGCAATAGACAAAAGTGGGTACTGCAGATTCTGGAGATTAGAGTCAAGATTAGAGTAGTATTAGAAAAGTACACTAGGTCAGACAGCATCGTAGGTGCAGGAAAATCAACGCTTCGGGCAAAAGCCCTTCATCAGGAATTCCTGAAATGCCGATTTTTCTGAACCATTGGTTGAAGTACTGTTGCAGATTGTAGCACACTATACAGGACATTTGTCTCTGAGTGTAGTGCAGCTAGCATAGAAGTTGTGCGTGTCCTTGTCTAAAAAGTCGATTTTCCTGCTCCTCAGATGCTGCCTGACCTGCTGTGCTTTTCCAGCTCTACTCGATTCAACAGCAATATTTCACTGAATCCCTCTATCAACATCCAAGGAGTCACCATTGATCAGAAACTTAACTGGATCAATTATATACATTCTCCAGTTACCCGAGAATTTTTAAAATGTGCATTCAGTGTGAATATGTGTGTGGAGACTACATGTTGGGGGCCAGTTTCTTCCGACTTTGGACTGAGATATGATGACAAACCTGGACTGTAACATTTATTTGTCGAAATGGAATTAGAGATGAAGTGTCAAGACTGATGTCAGAAGATTTCAACTGGAACAGAGTTTTCTGTCTTCATGTGGTGCATACATTCGAAGACAGCTGTTAGTGTCCATCCACGCCAAGTTACATGAAATGCTCACAAGTGAGTGATGTGATGGTAAAAACTGGTGTGTAAATGATGACATTTTATGGCCTGGCATAACAGGGTACTTTACTCACTACCCACTCACTAAATTCCATAAAATGTTTCCATTACTTCATAATAATGTCGTAACCAGATATTTTTGACTTCCCTTCACTATAACCCTGGATTCAATTTACTTATGTTTTTAAAAATGTCCTCTCCAAATGTTGCTTTTTTAAAATGTTTTAGACTGTGTTATTCCCATGATAACTATTAAATAATCCTCCTATTACCTCGAGAGGTGTACTCCTGGGAATCACAAATTAACTTGCCAGCTTTCTTTCTCCTGAAGGGAAGTGTCATCATTCTATGTAATATTCCAAATGGAAATTAGATCAAGTCTGCTGAAGCTGATTGAGATTTCATATCATTTCTAATTCCTTCCAGAAATCCTCAGGTTGCAGTTTGGAATGGCATATATTTTGCATTCTCTCATGTTCAAATAATATGCTTCCATTTTCAAGGACCTAAGTCCCTCTCCAACTTTTACAGATGCACCATAGAAAGCATTCTATCTGTTTGGCAACTGCTCTGCCCAGGACTGTAAGAAATTACAGAAAGTTGTGTGCACAGCCCAGACTATCACAGAAGCCAACTTCCTGTCCATGGACTCCACTTACATTTCTTGTTGCAATGGGACGGCTGCCAGCATCATCAAAGACCCCCCCCACCCTGATAATGCTCTCTTCCAACCTCTTCTGTTAGGCAGAAGATACAGAAGCTTAACACACACACACTAACAGATTCAAGAACAGCAGCTTCCCTGCTATTGGTACACTGCGAAATTAACCTAATTTCAAATAATGTTGATCTTGCTTTGTGCACCTCCTATGCCGTTGTAACTCTGTATACCTTACTCTGTCTAAGCATCCTATGATCTTTATGTCCTTGTTTGATATGATTTGTCTGCACTGCACAAAACAAAGCTTTTCACTGTACTTAAGTATATGTGACCACAATAAATTAAACAAAATCGTATCAAATTTATGGTTGTTATTAGTTGAAATTGCATTGAAGGCAGTAGATTCTACTCATTTGGATGAATTATTTTGGTGGTTCTAAGACGATGACCACAATAGTCTCCTGAAGACAGCTTGATTGTTTACAGGAATTGGGCAATAAAAGATAGAATTCTCAAAATATCTCCAGAATTGACCTCAATTTGTTATCCAGCTGATTGCATTTCTGGGACAGGAATGGTTTTAATGGTGGGAGGTACTGGTGTTGTGTGATTTTTAACTTTGTACTTCCCAGTCCAACACCAGCATCTCCAATGAGCTAGTTATCATTGTTCTTTCTACTCAGCCTTGTATGAGTGTGAGTATACAATTTACATCCTTTGTTTTTGGCTCTTGATGTTCATATGAAATGTAATTAAGTTGCTTTCAGAGAGACGATACAGTTCTGATGAGTCGAAGGGGTTCTTCCTGTGCTGCTAAATTCTACATTTATGGCACATGTTGTGCCCAAAATGACTAGGTGATTACCAACAGCAGTACAAAATATAGTACTTATAGAGGGAGCTGATAGTCTAATGGTACTATTGCTGAACTGTTAATTCAGAAATGCAAGTAATGTTCTGTGGTCAAAAGTTCATATCCACTCCCCACCCACGGCAGATGGTTAAATTTGAATTCCATGGCCATTAAATGATTGTTGGAAAAACCTACCTGGTTCACTGATGACCTTTAAGGAAGGAAATGCATCCTTACTTGGTCTGGACTACATGTGACTCCACACCCACAGCAATGTGGTTGATTCTTCCCTGCCATCTGGGGTGGGTGATAAATGCTGGTGTTGCCTTCATCCAGTAAATCAAATTTTTAAAGCAACTATATGCAGGTTAGGGTTGAGTGGCAATGAGATGAGAAAAAGTTGTGGAAAGATTTTTACCTCTTGTCTCACACATCCAAAAATGGTTGCACTTTCAGAAATTAGAAAAAGGCTTGCTATTCATTTTGCAGTTTTTAGAAAATTTACAAGGACACACACACAACCTCTATACTAGCTGCATTACACTCAGAGATTAATTAACTGTATAGTGTGCTACAATCTGTAACTGTACTACAGCCAATGAATTGGCAATGGTTCAGTGTGTTTGGCAGTGAAAGCAAGAATATGCAAGGAAAATTGTATCCTTGGGTCAGGGTTGCAAACTTAAATGTTACAGCTGAATTAGCAATTATATGTAAGTGCAGAAAATGGGAAGTAATTTGGTTTACTTGAATTCTACACACAAATGCATTTACATCAAGCTGAGTGTATTTAGAAAATCCATAATTTTCTATTTGTTCAAATGTGAGTCATCCTTGGTATGATAACAGAATTTCTATTTGTAGCAAATGCTTACATTGTAGCTATGGTAAAATCTATCAACCTTGTTATCACCTAGTGTGTCTCATCTCAGGTACAACACAGACTATCCAACTATGTACAGTTCTGAAGAGCATTTTAACTATGAAAAGGAGAACGGTTATGATTTTGTTTTAGGTGAACTAATGATTGCATCTGGCTTTATGAGGAGATATCATTCGGCAACATTGCACTTTCAAAGCTGCAGCCATGAAATGTGCTAGACATTCGGTGAACAATGAGAAATGATTTAATGGACAACATGCCAACAGGAACATTTTTAACTGGTTGGTTTAGGTTTTTGCAATGGAAGTCTTCTCTACCAAAGTCAGGATTTTCCAATTCTCACTTTGCAGAAAAGTGTTTGTCATTATTATAAGCTCAATCACTGAAATTGTTATTTGTTCAACTGTTGATGTTTTGATTGGCTTATGTGATCTATCATCACAGTTGTGATATACTTGAGCCATTTTTGAAATGTCTTGTTTGAATACAAATATTAGGTTTGAATGAGAAATCATTTCATCTAAAATCTTTCAAGAAACTAGAAACAAATATGAAGCAGTAAATTAAAATGGAGAACAGCCATTTATCCAAGACCGACTCACATTCCAGGTTGTTTTAAGAAGATAGGGCAGTAGGGATGCTGCGACTTAGTTATTGAATGTCACTTAGAAGCAATAATGGGTTCAAACCTGCCATTGACCAGCTTGAGCAAGACCTTACAGTTAGCTACTATCCAGTAAATTGTGATTGGTTTAATGGAAATTGAGCATGTTTTATCATGCAAAGTTCTGTGTTTCCACTCTTAATCTTCCTTTTTCAGCTATTTGCTGCATTATTTTCAGTGAATACTAATAGGTAGAAAAGGAGAAAAATATACAGCTTCATATTAAAGAATTAATGGCTTTTCTATAGAACACTAGTCTGTCCGTTTATCGTCTTGAGCATTATTTTAGGTACTGGAGACATTGAAAGGAATTGGTGCCTTTATTTGATGAATTCTTTTATTAGCAGTCCTCGTACTTTTTTTTACTTCATTTGACATTTTTGCTGTTTTACTACTAGTGATAAAACTACAGATCATAAAGCTCAATCCTATCTTAACAATTAAGCAAGATGTACAAAGAAATGGACACCACCATTCAAACTAATAAGGATAGTCAAAAAAGAGATCAGAAGGTAAGAATAATAATGAGAAGCTGGCCACAGCACAATAGAAAGCAACAGGAGGAAAGGCAAGTTAGTAGAGTACTGAGGTGGGGAAAAGCATTGGAGAGACAGAAGATACAGTTATTTAATACTGAAGTTCTGGCCTGAATAATAATTGAAAATGTTCTATGATGCTTAAAAAACTGACAAAATACAATGACTGTCAGTGGCAGCGGGAATGTTGGTTGATAAGGGATTAGAATTCCTGTTATCTCACTTGGATGGGTTCTTCACAAAAACTATATGCAGAAAGAGGCTGGCCATGTTACCCACTGCCTTCCTCTTCCTCCAACTTCTGCTCCTGTTCTTCAACTGGTTGCCACATAGCTAGAGGCAAGGCATAGCATGGCAGAGTTGAGCAACATATAGGCGATCACAAATTTTGATATCTGTCTATTGAGCACTGCAAGACTCCTCCAAAATGGTCCAAGCAGTGAAGTCATTGCTCTTGCAAATCAATGGTCTGCTCTATTGCATTTTATGCAACTTGACTATTATTGGACACTTGCTGGGTGTGGGCATACAGTTGTCACTGAGGGGAAACAGTCATGTCATTGACGACCATCCCTTGTTGTTCAGAAGCCAGCCAAAATGAATGCATCTTGACTACTATCAGGACCCTGGGCATGGCCTGCATGATTTAATACCTATGGTCCTGCATCATCTGAAATCCCTTTTAGATCTGGTGTTGAGTAGAGTTGATATGTAACACTCAATCAGCAATACATATATAATCACCTACCACTACAGGAAAACTTGAAATCTAAGTGAAGTCACATGCTCACTCCACTTGCTTCTCTCTGGCAGTAGAACATATAAGCATATGTATAAATTAGGAGAAGGTGCAAGCCATTTGGCTTCTCAAGCTTCCTCCCCCATTCAATTATCTCATGGCTAATTTGATTGTGGTGTCAACTTCACATTTCCACTTACTTCCAATCACCTTTGAGTCCCTTGTTAGTCAAAAAACTACCTATCTCTGCCTTAAAATATTCAATGAATCTGCCTCCACAGCTCTCTGGGGAAATAAATAAAACTACCTTGATTTGAATAAACTTAAAAGTCATACAACACCAGGTTATAGTCTAACAGGTTTAATTTGAAGCACTAGCTTTCGGAGCCTTGTTCCTTCATCAGGTGGTTGTCACCACTCACAACCACCTGATGAAGGAGAGGCACTTCGAAAGCTACTGTGCTTCAAATTAAACCTGTTAGGCTATAACCTGGTGTTGTGTGATTTTTAACTTTGTACACCCCAGTCCAACACCAGCATCTCTAAATCTTGATTTGAATAGACTGTCTCAGTGACCTACCTCCCTTACACAAAAGTAAATGCTAAGTTGTACGTTAATGCAAATATCTCAAACTTCAGTCTAGAAGGAGCTCGATGCCTGAGGTTTCATTTTTATGGACATTTTCACAATAATGACCATGTGATTCACATTCCCTGCACTGATGGTACAGTTGTGGCTGCAGAAGGTAACAGTTTTCAGTTGCAGAATCTTTAATGAAACATAAATAGTTCACATATTGTTTTTCACCGAGGTTTAGTTGTGAGAGTTGTTTCCTGAACAACAGGAATGTGTGTGGCTTCTACTGAGAATCCTACTTCTTCCTCTCTCCTCCACATGTCCTGTCCCTGGAAGATTCCCTCCAAAAACTTGCCCACCACTGATGTTAGGTGCACTGTTCTAGTGTTCTCTGATTTCTTATTACTACCCTTTTTAAACAGTGGCAACACATTAGCCAACTCCAATCTTCCGGCACCTCATCTGTGACTATTAATGATGTAAATATCTTAGCATGAGGCCCAGCAATCACTTCACTGCTTCCTACAGAGTTCTGGAGAACACCTGATCAGGTCCTGGGGGTTTATCTACTTTTATGCGTTTCAAAACATCCAGCACTTCCTCCTCTATAATATGGACACTTTTCAAGATGTCACCATTTATTTCCTACATTCTTTTGAGCTGCCAGAGGATGTGGTGGAGGCTGGTACAATTGCAACATTTAAGAGGCATTTAGATGGGTATATGAATAGGAAAGGTTTGGAGGGATATGTGCCAGGTGCTGGCAGGTGGGACTAGATTGGGTTGGGATATCTGGTCGGCATGGACGGGTTGGACCGAAGAGTCTGTTTCCATGCTGTACATCTCTATGACTCTATGACTCTTACGCAAGTCAAACAGTCAGGGCAGACACAGATAAAGCAGAGAACAAGGTAAGGACTGATAAATTAAACTGCATTTATTTCAATGCAAGAGGCCTAACAGGGAAGGCAGATGAACTCAGGGCATGGTTAGGAACATGGGACTGGGATATCATAGCAATTACAGAAACATGGCTCAGGAATGGGCAGGACTGACAGCTTAATGTTCCAGAAAACAAACGCTATAGGAGGGATAGAAAAGAAGCAGGCCAAGCAGCATCCGAGGAGCAGGAGAATTCTGATTCCTGAAGAAGGGCTTATGCCCGAAATGTCAATTCTCCTGCTCCTCGGATGCTGCTGGGCCTGCTGTGGTTTTCCAGCACCAATTTTTCAACTCTGGTCTCCAGCATCTGCAATCCTGACTTTCTCCCAGGAAAGAAAAGAAGTCAAGAGAGGAGGGGGAGTGGCATTTTTGATAAGGGACAGTATTACATCTGTACTGAGGGAGGATATTCCCGGAAATACATCCAGGGAGGTTACTTGGGTGGAACTGAGGAATAAGTAAGGGATGATTACCTTATTGGGATTGTACTATAGACCCCTAATAGTCAGCAGGAAATTGAGTTATGTGTAAGAATAACAGGGTGGATATGGTAGGGGATTTTAACTTGCCAAACATAAACTGGGACTGCCATAATGTTAAGGGTTTTAAATGGAGAGGAATTTTCTGAGTCAGTATGTTAATGTTCCTTTGAGAACTCTGTGGGAAACTAGGGAAGTGATTGCTGGGCCCCTTGCTGAGATATTTGTATCATTGATAGTTGCTGGTGAGGTGCCACAAGACTGCAGGTTGGCTCATGTGGTGCCTCTGTTTAAGAAAGGTGGTAAAAACAAGCCAGGGAACTATAGACTGGCGAGTCTGATGTCAGTAGTGAACAAGTTGTTGGAGGGAATCCTGAGGGACAGGATGAATATGTATTTGGAAAGGCAAGGACTGATTAGGGATAGTCAACATGGCTTTGTGTGTGGGAAATCATGTCTCAAAAACTTGATTGAGTTTTTTGAAGAAGTAACAAAGAGGATTGATGAGGGCAGAGTGGTAGATGTGATCTATATGGAATTCAGTATGGTGTTCGACAAGATTCCCCATGGGAGACTGGCTAGCAAGGTTAGAGCTCATGGAATACAGGGAGAACTAACCATTTGGATACAGAACTGGCTCATAGGTATAAGACAGAGGGTGATGGTGGACGATTGTTTTTCAGACTGGAGGCCTGTGACCAGTGGAGTGCCACAAGAATCGATGCTGGGTCCACTACTTTTCGTCATTTATATAAATGATTTGGATGAGAACGCAAGAGGTATAGTTAGTAAGTTTGCAGATAACACCAAAATTAGAGATGTAGTGGACAGTGAAGAAGGCTATCTCAGATTAAAACAGGATCTTGATCATAGGCCAATGGGCTGAGGAGTAGCAGATGGAGTTTAAGTTAGATAAATGCAAGGTGTTGCATTTGGGAAAGCAAATCTTAGCAGAACTTTGACACTTAATGACCCTTGACAAGGTTTATGTGCCACAGATACCAACTTGAAACTGGAAGAGAACTAACTGATAATGCAAAATAAAAGTCAATGAACTGAACTTCTCGCCCTCAGGATAAAAGCAAAATACTGTGAATACTGGAAATCTGAAATTAAAAAAAACAAAGTGCTGGAGAAACTCAGTTGGTCTGGCAGTATCTTTCTTTTATCATGTCCTCTCCTGCCCCATCACAGTTACTGTCCTAGGGAGTGTTGCTAAACCAAGAGATCTTGAAGTGCAGGTTCATAGCTCCTTGAAAGTAGAGTCGCAGGTAGATAGGATAGTGAAGAAGGTATTTGGTATGCTTTCCTTTATTGGTCAGAGTATTGAGTACAGGAGTTTGGAGTTTATGTAGCGGCTATACCCAGGATATTGGTTAGGCCACTTTTGGAATATTGTGTGCAATTCTAGTCTCCTTCCTATTGGAAGGATGGTGTGACACTTGAAAGGGTTCAGAAAAGATTTACAAGGATGTTGCCAGGTTTGAATGATTTGAGCTAAAGGGAGAGCTGGGGCTGTTTTCTCTGGAGCATCGGAAACTGAGGGGTGACCTTACAGAGGTTTATAAAATCATGAAAGGCATGGAGAGGATAAATAGACAAAATCTCTTCCCTGGGATGGGGAGTCCAGAACTAGAAAGCATAGGTTTATGGTGAGAGGGGAAAGATATGGAAGAGACCGAAGGGGCAACTTTTTCACACAGAGCTGCCAGGGGAAGTGGTGGAGGCTAGTACAATTGCAACATTTAAAAAGAAACTGGATGGGTATATGAATAGAAATGTTTGGAAGGATATGGGCCGGATGCTGGCAAGTGGGACTAGATTAGGCTGGGATATCTGGTCGGCATGGACAAGTTGGACTGAAGGGTCTGTTTCTGTGCTGTACATCTCTATGACTATGTATTTCGCAGTGCAGAGTTAAGAGAGGGATTTGTTTGGATATTGAGTTTTTAAATTGCATCTTTGCTGTTGAATTAGTGTGACATGCTGTTTCATGTCATGAATGTCAGGAATGCCCTGATGAACATCATGTCATGACGACCCTACTCTGTATTGTTCTGATGGATGCTCACTGTACACATGGTAAAACCAGCAAAAATCTGGCATTCAACCGTTCTGACCCTTGACAAGGTTTATGTGCCACAGATACCAACTTGAAACTGGAAGAGAACTAACTGATAATGCAAAATAAAAGCCAATGAACTGAACTTCTCGCCCTCAGGATAAAAGCAAAATACTGTGAATACTGGAAATCTGAAATTAAAAAAAACAAAGTGCTGGAGAAACTCAGTTGGTCTGGCAGTATCTTTATCATGTCCTCTCCTGCCCCATCACAGTTACTGTCCTTTTAAGTCTGGCAGGAGACACACCATTGTTCTGACATACTCACATTCCGGTCTGAACTAATCATATCTTTTTTCTGTCAGCAGCCTACACCTACTATTCCCACCCCAGACCCCCCACCCCGCAAATAATAGCAAAAATGTTGTCCCTTTCACACTTCAGCTCTGATGAAGAGTCATCTCGACGAAACATTAGCTTGCTCTCTCTCTCCATGGATGGTGTCTGACGCGCTGTGATCTCCAGCATTTGTTGTTCTCTGCATGGAAATAAACTGAGTCAACACCTCGAGTCCAATCTGACTTTTCTTCTGAGTTCATGTATTCTCACCCCCAGGGTTTTAATTTTAGTGCCCAGCTTTGCCAAAGTGTGTGTGTGTGTGTGTGTGTGTGGGGGTGGGGGGGGGGGGGTTATTTAGCCTGTTTGCCCCCAGTGCGTGAAGAATCCTACCCTTGCCACGAAAGCTCCTGCTGCAGCTTCAGGGAAGTGCAAGATGGTCAAGGAAAGATCAGGCTACTGCAGTGACAAGGTGAAAGCACCGTGGGGCTGATGGCGAGTCTTTGTAGCTGACATTTACTTTAAGAAAAAATCGGCGATCCAAATCATACACTCCACGTCTGCCCTTTCTGGAGTTGAAGTTACAGGTGACAACTGGAACGGGCTCAGATAGTTCCAGTGGATCTTCATTACTTGCTTGCAGCGGGAGAATATATACAGAGAGAGAGAGAGATTGAAACATCAAGTCAGGAGGTGAATGTATTCTTTCCTTTGATTGAAAACGAACCCGTCGAAAACAAACAAAGGAAAACAGACCCAACGGGTCAGCTGCACCCCCGGATTGAAGCTGCAGAAGGGTCTGAGCCCGGGTCAGTTGGTGTGGTGGAGGCTCAGGGTGAAGGTCAACCTCCTGAGGCTCCCCCGCGAGCGTCAAGCGGGCGCCATAGCAACGCGCCCTGGAAACCAGGCAAAACCCTGCGCTCGCGCTCACCCGGGGGGCCAATCGGCGGGGCGGCCGCGGTGTCAGGTGGGGAGGGCCGGCGGTTACTGACGGTGTGTGTGTGAGCGAGAGAGATGGGGGGGGGGGGGTGCAGGGCGGTTAGTGGGGGAGGGGTATGCTGACCCGGCTCTCTGCCCGGGAGCGGCCTCCTGGACTAACTCCCCCCCCACTACAAGCGGCAGCAACATTGGTAGCCGGGACGGCAATAGAAAACAGTGGGATCCCATCCCCAACACCATCCAACCGTCCCATCAACCACTCTCCCGCTCCCACCGTCCGATCCCGAACTTTAGTTTCTGTTTTGTTTTGGAGGAAGGTGTGTGGGTGGGGGATGTTGTTGTGTCTGCTCCAACCCTGCCTCCCCAGACCCCTCTCTCCCTCCCCAAGATCGAGTGTCGTTCACAACGAGATTATGGAGGGAAGGGGGGAGGAGGTGGGTGTGATGGAGGGAGAGGGAGATGATGGAGCGAGATGATAGGGGGAGGGGAGAGGGAGATGGTGGAGGGAGAGAGGGAGATGATGGAGAGGGAGATGGTGGAAGGGGAGGGAGGGAGATGATGGAGGGAGAGAGGGAGATGATGGAGAGGGAGATGGTGGAGGGAGAGAGGGAGATGATGGAGGGAGAGATTGAGATGATGGGGAGAGGGGGATGATGGAGGGAGAGGGAGATGAGGGCGGGAGAGAGGGATATGATGGAGGGGAGAGGGAGATGAGGGCGGGAGAGAGGGATATGATGGAGGGGAGAGGGAGATGATGGAGGGAGAGGGAGATGAGAGAGGGAGATGGTGAAGGGGGAGAGGGAGATGATGGAGGGAGAGAGGGAGATAATGAAGGGGAGGGAGAGATTGGGGAGAGGAGATTATGGAGGGGGAGGGAGATTATGGGGTGACAGGGAGATGAAAGAGGGGAGGGAGATTATGGGAGGTGTGGAATGATGGGTGGGGGTGGGGATGATGGCGAGGGGAGGGGAGGGATGATGCCTGCTCAAAATAATTAACTCGACTGATTGAGTGAAGAGGTGAAGGGAAAGCGGGTAGGTTGGAAAACTCCGGAAAGTTGCCCAATTTGCTGCACTTGAATTGGACTTCGGGTGCTGAAGCCTTCTGGTCTGGTCCGTGATCTACTACACGGGCTTAATTTATTCACAAATAGCAGTGTTGTTTGTTTTTATGGTGTGTGTGTGTGTCTATTATTGGGACTTGGGCCACGTATTGGAGTGAGATTGTGATTGTGAGGCTTTGATTTAGTATTTTAGTTCCCTCCCTGGGCTGTCGATCTGGGTCTTGACGACTCGTCAAACGCACTCCCTGGCATCGTTTCCAGCCCCGGACTAATTTCCAGATCTGCTCGTTCATGTTGTCAGCTGGATCTTTCGGTTCTCGTAAGGTAAGTGGTGTTTATCTTGGGCGGACAAAGAAAGGACATGACTGTAACAGAGGGTTTTGTTTTCTATTTGTAAACCGGTGGCTACCTTATCTTAGTTAGCCCAAACGCGCGTTTTATTCCAGTTGCAAAGATAACTGCAAATTGTCTGACAACTGTATCGGCTTAAAAAAAATCAATTCGAGCCTCGGTGCGTTCTCAAGCGGCTTTTTGATCAAAGCGGGAGTGCAGTACAATCCACACACTTTCAGTTAATTTGAATGAGTGAATCGAATATTTCTGCTACGTTATATTCTATTCACTTTTCTCCTACTCGCGGTTTTATGGCTTTCTTTTTAAGAACGAGTCATTTTGATCTATTTTATTTTTTGCATATGATTCCAATTTATTAATTTAACTTTCTGCAACTTTTAAAATATGAATTGGCGTTGAAAGTCTTGTACTATCGACATTACAACTTGTTTTCAAAATGCGCTTTTCTTTGCATTTAGCTATTTTACAAATGAGTCTATCCATTAATACAAAATAGGAACGTGAAAAGTGATCGATGCAGTTGCATACAAGCTGGCGGCTAGATAATCGAATCATGTCAACCCAAAGTCAGCTTTGAGCTTTAAGATTCACTAATACTGTTCTTTCAGCCACGCTATATCTGACAGCTTGGGAGCTGGGAAGCCAGTTATTGCTCATATAGTGTCGCCCGATATCCAGTACTCTCCAACTGGAGAGATCGAATTGTAGGGCTCACGATGGTAACTTCGTTGTGTTGGCGTCACTAACGTCTATATTTCTGTCAACCTTTTTTAATTGCGAAAATGGTTGACACTGTGATAATGACCAGATAATTTGTTTTTGTGATGTTGATTGAGGAATATATTTGGGGGATGCATGCGGGATAACTGTAGTGCTGTTTGAAATAGCACCATGGGATCATTTATGCCGACTTGAACAGGCGGATAGAATATTGGTTTAATGGTACTGCATCAGGTTATGGTAGGAGACACCAGGCAAACTGTTTCCAGTGACCTGAAGATCAAATATTGGAAGTAATCCCACATTGCAGCCTCTCGTTGTTGACAGGCTTCTAATATAAGCTATCGGCTTTTGGTATAACGTATTCATTATTTTGTCAAATGGTTGCTGTGAGTTTGGAGGTGAGCTGATGACTTCATCTTGGGGTAAAGTGAGGCAAGTATTGCACCAGAGAAACAAGACAAGAATTTAGGTTTGGAGTTTTGTATTTGTATCAGTGGCTACCATATTTAATTTGCCAAAGAGGACTGAGAAAATAGCAATCTCAAGCAGAAGAAGATAGGAAATAGTAATTTCTTCATCTTGAAATATGTGAAAGAATGCAGGAAAACAAGAATCCCCATATCTAAAGTGGCCTATATTTGTATCACCTGCATGAGTTCCAGGCCAAAGGAGCAGTTAAACCACAAGGTGAGGTGTTTTCTTTCAGTGGTTGTGCTCCATTCTCACAAAATCCTGGAGGCTCACTTTCATCAGTGGCATAGCAGGACTTAGCTGATTGTATTTTTAAGGTCACTGATTCCTCATTGATGGCTATGTAGCATCAACATGGCCAACAATCACACATTATATGTAGTAGCCACTGATTGCACATAAAGCAAATATGTTTGGATTATTATTATTTAGAAGAATGCCATGGCTTTCTGGGGAGATGGACCACAGTTGTTAAGATTTTGGGCCAGTAAGCCAGGGTCTGGGTGATGTATGCTCAAATACCAGCATGGCACTTTTTTGAATTATGAAGTTGCCAGTAGCAATGGAGACCATGAAACCACCAGCTAGTCAAAAACAATCTACTTCATTGTGTCTTTTAGAGAAGTAAATATGCCATCCTTAGACAGTCTGGCTTTCATGTGACTCCAGTGTTTGAAACTGAAATGGCCAAGCAAACCATTCAGCTGGATTCAAGCATCACCACATTCGAAAGGGCATTTAAGGATGGACAATAAGTACTGGCCTTTCCAGTGATACCCATACCTTGTGAATGAATAACTAAAGCCTCTAAGTAATCCTTGCAGGATGGGTTCTGTTGAACATGGAATCCAAATGGTAGATCTTTGAAGGAAGTACTGCATTGCAACTCATCAAGACGTAACTCACAGCTTACTGTGAAATTCTTACTAAAGTTTGCTGTCATTAGTTGGACTGTTCACTTGTCCTTCGAAAGTCTGATAACCAATAATAGGTGGTCTGGTAGAAATTTATGTTAGAATTAAAGGTGACATTCAATAAAATTTATTTGAATATTGATGTTTCTTAATTTTGGCACTTAGTTGCATGTATATTCTTTTAATTAGTATTATACTGCTGTATTACTGTAAATGATTGAAATATGATGATGCATTGTGTTAAACTCCAGTGGGCTATCGTTAAGAAGGCTCTGTCACCTATCTGCTGCTCAACCAGTTGTTTATTTCAGATTTAGTTATGAGTGAAGCTCACTGGTGTTAACTCTGATATGTGATGGTCTTTTGATCTGGAAGCTCTACTGATAGGAAAATGTATAATTTATTTAAAATAGCTGTGGAATCTGTAACTATTTATGGGATTATTTGAAAAAAGGATTTAAGAGTTTTCTTCAAAAGTAAAAGGATCAATTATCTTTTCCTTGGGTGCAAACTCTTGACCTGGAAGCACTGCTAGTGGAAAAGAAAGGTAAAAAGCTACGTAAACAGAACACAAAAACATTCTGCAGGAGGGTCAAAGAAAACATAAACAAAGAATCTATTCCTGTAAAGAACAAAAGACAGCTGGAAGCAGAAGGCAGTCGCTTTACAGATGCACATACATAGAAAGCAGAGACAGACAGGAAAGTGAACCCACATTCATGTCTTCAGCCATAATTAAGATACCATAATTGTCTTTTGGTAGGGTCATCTGTTGCACTGTTGGACTTTATCTCTCAGTTCATATGTACAGCAGAACTTTGTAGGCAGTCAGAAGGTTGACTAAAACATCTTACCCTTTATGGCTTGGGCCTTTCTTCACTGCAAACTCTAGGATGCCTTCAGGTTGTCTTTTAAAGACGTGTGTTCTTTGTACTGTTCATAAATGGAAGGGATATTGTTTCCATCGAGAGTTACTTTTGAGTAAATCCAATGGGCAATGTATCACTCTGCCTGTTTCTCTAGTAACTTTAGCTGGTGGTGTCTGTTCACTTTTACATTTGACAAAGCAGTTTGAATATATCTCTTCGGGGACTGCTAATCTCACTGGCATTGCTATTTTACAATAGCTGCATTGTGTGCATGCTAAGGAACCTATAGTTGTGAGTTTTCCATGTTTTCTAATGTATGAGTTAAACCTGTTAATCTTCATTAAAAACTGCATGGATTTTGTATTGGGCTTGCATGAGAGCAAAGAGGTTCTTGTGCAGCTGTACAGGGCCCTGGTGAGACCACATCTGGAGTACTGTGTGCAGTTCTGGTCTCCAAATTTGAGGAAAGACATTCTGGCTATTGAGGAAGTGCAGCGTAGATTCACGAGGTCAATTCCTGGAATGGCAGGACTATCTTATGCTGAAAGACTGGAGCAACTGGGCTTATATATCCTTGAGTTTAGAAGACTGAGAGGGGATCTGATTGAGACATATAAGATTATTAAAGGATTGGACACTCTGGAGGCAGGAAACATGTTTCTGCTGATGGGTGCGTGCCGAACCAGAGGACACAGCTTAAAAATACAGGGTAGACCATTTAGGACAGAGATGAGGAGAAACTTCTTCATAAGACCATAAGATCATAAGACATAGGAGTGGAAGTAAGGCCATTCGGCCCATTGATTTCGTTCCGCCATTCAATCATGGCTGATGGGCATTTCAACTCCACTTACCAGCATTCTCCCCGTAGCCCTTAATTCCTTGTGACATCAAGAATTTATCAATATCTCTGCCTTGAAGACATTTAGCGTCCCGGCCTCCACTGCAGTCTGAGGCAATGAATTCCACAGGCCCACCACTCTCTGGCTGAAGAAATGTCTCTGCATTTCTGTTCTGAATTTACCCCCTCTAATTCTAAGGCTGTGTCCACGGGTCCTAGTCTCCTCGCCTAACGGAAACAATTTCCTAGCGTCCACCCTTTCCAAGCCATGTATTATCTTGTAAGTTTCTATTAAATCTCCCCTTAATCTTCTAAACTCCAATGAATACAATCCCAGGATCCTCAGCCATTCCTCGTATGTTAGACCAACCATTCCAGGCATCATCTGTGTGAATCTTCGTTGGACACGCTCCAGTGCCAGTATGTCCTTCCTGAGGTGTGGGGACCAAAACTGGACACAGTACTCCAAATGGGGCCTAACCAGAGCTTTATAAAGTCTCAGTAGCACAACGGTGCTTTTATATTCCAACCCTCTTGAGATAAATGACAACATTGCATTCGCTTTCTTAATCACAAACTCAACCTGCATGTTTACCTTTAGAGAATCTTGGACTAGCACTCCCAGATCCCTTTGTACTTTAGCTTTACGAATTTTTTCACCGTTTAGAAAGTAGTCCATGCTTGTATTCTTTTGTCCAAAGTGCAAGACCTCGCATTTGCTCACGTTGAATTCCATCAGCCATTTCCTGGACCACTCTCCCAAACTGTCTAGATCCTTCTGCAGCCTCCCCAATTCCTCAGTACTACCAGCCTGTCCACCTAACTTCATATCTTCGGTAAACTTTGCTAGAATGCCCCTAGTCCCTTCATCCAGATCATTAATATAGAATGTGAACAGCTGCAGCCCCAACACTGAACCCTGTGGGACACCACTTGTCACCGGCTGCCATTCCGAAAAAGAATCTTTTATCTCAACTCTCTGCCTTCTGTCAGACAGCCAATCCCCAATCCATGCCAGTAGCTCATCTCGAACACCATGGGCCCTCACCTTGCTCAGCAGCCTCCCGTGTGGCACCTTATCAAAGGCCTTTTGGAAGTCTAGATAGACCACAATTACTGGTTTCCCTGGTCTAACCTACTTGTCACCTCTTCAAAGAATTCCAACAGGTTTGTCAGACACGACTTCCGCTTACTAAATCCATGTTTACTTGTTCTAATCAGACTCTGCTCTTCCAAGAATTTAGAAACCTCATCCTTAATGATGGATTCTAGAATTTTACCAACAACCGAGGTTAGGCTAATTGGCCTATAATTTTCCATCTTTTGTCTTAATCCTTTCTTGAACAAGGGAATTACAACAGCGATCTTCCAATCATCCGGGACTTTCCCTGACTCCAGTGACTTTTGAAAGATCTCAACCAATGCCTTCGCTATTTCCTCAGCCACCTCTCTCAGAACTCTAGGATGTATCCCATCGGGGCCAGGAGATTTGTTAATTTTAAGACCTTTTAGCTTTTCTAGCACTTTCTCTTTTGTAATGGCAACCATACTCAACTCAGCCCCCTGACTCCCTTTAATTGTTGGGATATTACTCATGTCTTCCACTGTGAAGACTGACACAAAGTTCTCCTGCTATTTCCTTATCTCCCATCACTAGGCTTTCAGCATCAGTTTGAAGTGGCCCAGTGTCTACTTTTGCCTGTCGTTTGTTTCTTATGTATTGAAAGAAACGTTTACTATCATTTCTAATATTACTGGCTAGCCTACCTTCATATTTGATCCTCTCCTTCCTTATTTCTCTCTTTGTTATCCTCTGTTTGTTTTTGTAGCCTTCTCAATCTTTCAATTTCCCACTGCTCTTGGCCACTTTATAAGATTTCTCTTTTTCTTTAATACATTTCCTGACTTCCTTTGTCAGCCATGGCTGTCTAATCCCTCCCCGGATAATCTTTCTTTTCTTGGGGATGAACCTCTGTACAGTGTCCTCAATTATACCCACAAACTCCTGCCAGTTTTGCTCTACTGTCTTCCCTACTAGGCTCTGTTTCCAGTCTATTTTCGTCAGTTCCTCTCTCATGCCCTCATAATTACATCCGATTTTGCCTTCTCTCTTTCAAACTGCAGACTGAACTCTACCATATTATGATCGCTGCTTCCTAAGTGTTCCCTTACTTTAAGATCTTTTATAAAGTCTGGTTCATTACATATTACTAGGTCCAGAATAGCCTGCTCCCTTGTGGGCTCCATGACAAGCTGTGCCAAAAAGCCATCCTGTAAGCATTCCATGAATTCCCATTCTTTGGCAACATTATTTACCCAGTCCACCTGCATATTGAAGTCTCCCATGATCACCGTGACCTTGCCTTTTTGACATGCCTTCTCTATTTCCTGGTACACGTTGCGACCCTGGTCCTGACCACTGTTAGGAGGTCTGCACATAACTCCCATTATGGTTTTTTTGCCTTTGTGGTTCCTCAATTCCACCCACACAGTCTCCACATCATCCGATGCTATGTCATTCAGTGCCATAGATTTAATTTTGTTCTTAACTGCCAGTCCTGGCCCCCCTGTAACTATGTCTCTGTGATGCCACATCATAATCATTCACTCTGATCTGTGCCATTAGTTCATCTGCTTTGTTACGAATGCTACGAGCATTCAGGTAGTGCCTTAATGCAAAATTTATCATTAGAGATAGTGGAAGTCATAAGATGTCCTAAGTTATCCTTCCTTTTTGCTGCATTCCCAGTCTGCCTCGAGTTTAAATCCGCCTGCACATATGCTGTCCTGTTGCTTATCTTTCCATTTAACTCCATACTCCCTGACGCTTTCACTTTCCCTTCCCCCCAACTCAGAAGTTTAAAGTCCTACTGACCACCCTATTTATCCTCTTCGCTAGGACATTGGTACCTGATCGGTTCAGGTGGAGACCATCCCAACGGTACAGATCCCCCCGTTCCAAAACTGATGCCAATGCCCCATAAAGTGGAATCCCTCTTTCCCACACCAATCCCTTAGCCACGTGTTTACTTCCCTAATTTTCTTATCCCTATGCCAGGGATAAGAAGAGAGTGTGGAATGCTCTGTCCCAGAGGGCAGTGGAGGCCCAGTCTTTGGATTCATTTAAGAAAGAGTTGGATAAGCTCTCAAGGATAGTGGAATCAAGGGTTATGGAGATAAGGCAGGAGCAGGATACTGATTAAGGATGATCAGCCATGATCATATTGAATGGTAGTGCAGGCTCGAAGGGCAGAATGGCCTACTCCTGGAACCTATTGTCTATTGTCTATTGTAAATTTGAGTTCAGTGGGTAATCTTCATGTGAATTCTTTACACTCATCTGCTCAGTAATCTGTCTGTGAAACAAGCACAGGGATCCTACTAAGCACAGACAGTTGTGAAATTGTTAACTTTGTGTCATTGTTCCATCATTGCTTTGAAAGTTATCAACCATGATCCAAAAATTAATTTGCAACATGAAGTAATCACATGACCAACTGAAGGATTTTATTTATCTGATGCATTACATTGCAAGATAATATACCAGGTGATTATTTGTTTAAGTTGTAGGATGCAGTTCCCAGTAATATGTTGCAAATCTGTGGTTCCGCACCTGTTGACAAGAGCTAGAGAATGTCACAAATGGAACATGTAACATCTCTGAAACAATTTATATGGATTGCTCAACTGAAATTGGGACTGCTCTATTCAGAGTGATAGCCTTGTGTAACTCCAATAATTAATAATCTGAATAATTCTGACAAGATTAGTGTGCTTTATTAATCTTAACTGTGAATTGCTTGCAGATGCTTCACTGGATTTGGATCTGTATCAATTGATTTGCTGCCACCTACAGTGACTTGTCTTGATTGCTTATTCATTCAAGCATATTACCTGTTTGTTTTGACTGTAGAAAATAATACATAGTCCAAACACAAACTGCAGGTAAATTAAGAATAAAAACAAAGAAGTTCAAATGCTGGAAATCTGATACCTATACGGACAGCGCTGGAACAGAGTACAGGTTTTGCATCAGTGACCTTCTTCAGAACAGAGACTCTGTGCTAATGGGTCACTGGAAATGTTTGATCTGATTTGTGTCTTTTTTTTAGTAATTTTTAGTAATTTTTTTTGTAAATTAGGTAGATGTGGATTATGTCATGCATTAGCTGTGTCTTTTCTGGTATTGTCCTTAACATCCTTGTAAAGAATTAAGAAGATAATCGTAAGTTAATTGTAATATTGACCCAACTTCTACTCCTGATTCTCAGGTTAGCTGATATTATTGGTGGTTCTCCACAGGTTATGTGCCCCTCTCCTTCACACCCATCATTGCTCTTCTCAAAAAGGAACCTTTGACCTCACCATTCTGCCAAACTACACCTCCATCTCTAAATTCTCTTTCCCCTCCATAGTTCACAAGCATGTTGCCACTTCCTGTCTTTGTGCAAATCGTACTTGAACTTGACATCTGTGTCCCACCAATCTGGTTTATGCCCCTGTCATAATATCAAAACTGCTGTTATCAAAGTCACAAGTAGCTTCCTCAGTGACTGACAAAAATAAAATTTTAAATCACACAACACCAGGTTATAGTCCAACAGGTTTATTTGGAAGCACTAGCTTTCAGAGTGCTGCTTCTTCAACAGGTGGTTGATGACAAAAGTAACCTATTGCTTAAATAGACACACAGAGTTGCAAATCTGAGACAAAAACTGAGAATTCTGGAGAAGCATAGCAGGTCTGGCAGCCTCTGTTGACAGAAAAATAGTTTATGTTTTGAGTCCAGTGACCATTCTTCAGAAGTATTGCTTATAGCCCTTCACGACCTGTCTGTGATTGGTTATATCGTTCTCCTCCAGCACCTCAGGTAGGGACTGCATTTGCTTGGTTCCACTTTCATTGTTTTAAAATTCTCATCCTTGCCCTAGTCTTCCCAATCTGTGTTATCTCTTCCAGTCCCAGAACCTACCAAGATATCTGTACTCCTCTAACTTTGAGCGTCTCTGATTTTAATTACTGCTCCAAACATGACCGTTCCTTCAGCAGATTCTGCCCTAATCTCTGGAATTTCCTTCCTAAAACTTTCCACTTTTCTACCTCACTTTCCTTCTTTTATGATACTCCTTAAAACTTAGTCTTTTGACAAAGCTTTTGGTGATCTATTCTAATATCTCCTTTATGTAGTTCAGTATCACAGATCTGAGCCAAAAAGTTTGGCACTGGAAAAGCACAGCAAGTCAGGCAGATCTAAGGAGCAGGAGAGTCGATGTTTTGGGCATAAGTCCTTCACCAGGACTCGTCAATTCCCCTCCTCCTCAGATGCTGCCTGACCTGCTGAGCTTTTCCAGAGCCTATTTTTCGAATCTGATCTCCAGCATTTGCAGTCCTCACAATACTGAGCATTGACTATCCAAATATTAGAAATTGGAAGCTATCTTCATCTTTCCACAGTAACCAAGAAACTGCATCAAGCACCTGACCATACGAAGGTGGTGGGAGATTTAGACTGGACAGTCAAATAGCTTATTAGTCAAGTGGAAGACTGAATGGGATTGAGTGAAGAAGCTATTAAGGTTAGTGTTTGGGCTCAGCCTTTTACATGACCAAGAAGTTCAATATGTCTTAGATACACCTTTCTATATTACACGGAATAACTGAAAATTAATTTTGAGTCTCATTCTTCCAACAGCCTGATTTTTGAAATTCATCGGGCATTTCTTTTATTTTGCTGTATCTCAGCATATCTGCCCATGTTTTGATGTGGGTAATGTGGTTAATCATCACCCTTACACTCTGCAACAAATAATTAGAATAATATTTGCTTCAATCAAATTAAAAATGTATTTCAATACTGTGGCCTAGCCTAGCTAGTATTTTATTCAGTTGCAGTATTTCACCCAACTCTATGCTTCAACTAATACAGGCAAGGATCCTGCATGTCTTATTGACCAGCTTCTCTACCTGTACAGTTGTCATCGAGGATTTCACATCCTACCATTTGTTGTTTATTCCCTTGCCTTGTTAGTGTCCTCCAAATTACTTACAGTGCTTCACATTTGTTCTTATTGAACTCCTTTTGCTAACCTTCAACCTACTGGACTGATCCATCGATATCGTCCTGCAGTAATCTGTATTATCATAGGTCATGGATATTTTTCCCAGCCCCTCAGTGATGTAAATAATCATTTATTTATATCAATATAAGTAAAATAATGGGACAACCAAAACTGTTGCCACCAAATCCTGTACCACAGAAGAACTGGCGAGGTGTATCATTTATCTTGCATAAACATCTATGTAGGAAGTAGTTGCAGTTGCTTGAACTCAATTCTGGGCTTGCACAATGCAGAATCATTGCAAGATATATGAGAGATTGAGAATGTTCTGGATTGTAGATTCCAGGATTTGGTTACCCTGGATCTGTAGCAGGTTCAGGGTGATAGCAGCCATTTGAAAGGGCAGGAAGAGACAGGCAGTGAAGGAATTCTTTGGGTGTTCTCAAACTGATTTGAATACAGTGTTTTATACCAAGGAAGGTGAAGATACCTCAGAAAGTAGACATTGACACATATCCTGGCACCATGGGGAAAATGGCTCTGCACAGAAACAGGTATAAACACAGTGGTAATAGGAGATAGAATGACATTCTTGAAGCCATTGACACGAATCCCACATAGTCACTTGTCTCCCTAAAGGTAGTTCTGAACATTTTCAGCAGGAAAAGGGAACAGCCAGACATCATAGCCCATATGAGAACCAATTTTTAAAAATTTCAAAATATACTTTATTCTTAAAAAATACCTTTATATACAGTACATACATAGTCACAAATACAGTTTGGTTCTGAACATTGGCATATCAAAGAAACGAACAAGCATTTGAGTTTCACTCTATCGAAACAAACTAAAGCAACTCTTACTTGAATAAGACTCTATTTACATGTATTTAAGGCACTGAGAGGGTTTGATAACTGAATGGACCCCAATTTAATTTCAGTAGAAGACCTCAGACAGCAGTCTTTCCCCACTGCGCCTTAGTGGCAGCTGCCCAAGCTTTTGTGCATCCCTCAGCACAAAGTCCTGGGCCTTGAAATGTTCCAGTTTGCAACACTTGTTCGAGGTCAACTCCTTGTCTGGAAGACAGACAAGCTTTGGGCAGACTAAAGATCATCTTTTATCGAGTTGATGGCCCAGACACAGTCGGTGTTTGTCTCGGTGTGCATCCAGAAAACAGACAGTAGAGCATAGAATCCTGCCTGCCGGAGTTGCTTGGGATGAGGCACACTCCAGAAAGAGGTGTGTGACAGTCTCAACACCCCCAGCTGCTTTGGGGTCAGCATACGGTGATGCTGACCAATCGGGCCTACAAGAAAGATCTGACAGGTAGAGCCCTCCTCACCAACAGCCAAGTGATGTCTTGGTGCTTGTTGGGAAGTTCTGGTGATGAGGCGTTCTGCCAGATGACTTTGACAGTCTGCTCAGAGAACCGTATGACACGATCAACCCTCTCCTTTTCCTGAGGGTGTTGAAGATACTACGTGCTGACCATTTCCTGATGGATTTGTGGTCAAAGGTATTTTTCTTTGCAAATTTCTCCATGATGGATAGGTAATAAGGAATGGTCCAACTACTTGGAGTGTTCGGCAGCATCAAGGCTAGTCCCATCCTTCACAACACCGAGGACAGGTAGAACCTCAGTATGTAGTGACATTTGGTGTTTGCAAACCGAGGGTCTTCACACGGCTTGATGCAGCCATACACAAAGTTAGCCATCAGAATGTGGGCAGCATTGGGTGTTTTCTTCCCCACCCTTATCCAGAGTTATTTCCATGGTGTCCCTGTGGACGTGATCCATCTTAGACCTCCAGGTGAAGTGGAAGATAACTCTGGTGACTCCAGTGACGCAGTTTAGAGGAATGAGCCAGATCTGCACCACATAAAGCAACCAACAGTAATCATCTTTAATATTGCCTGCTGGTGATTTTTCAAGCCAAGGTTCCAGGTCTAGCCTGTCCTGAATGCTTCCATCAAAGAAAGCCAGGGAGTGGATTCAATGGATAGGATGCTAGGTGGTTGAGGGAGGTAGAATTAGAATTAGATTTATTATGTTACATGTAACCAAGTACTGGAAAATAGTGAAAAGTTGCTATTCTGAGCACCATTTCAGGTAGACAGGTACCTAGGTACGCTATCTTAGATACAAAATAGAGCAATAAAGAAATAAGTTAAAAGTTCAACATTACAGTCTTTCTATAGCCAAGGATCTGCAGTCATCACACTGGGCTTTCCCATCAAGGGCTGACTACCCCCAGCACTGGGCACACGCTTCCCATGAGGGCACCCTCTGCCTGCATGATAGGGTGCCAGGGAACTGAATGCGATCTAAGGGTCGATGACAAGGTTAGGTTGGGGGGGGGGGGGGTGGTCATTTTGGAGGTTTATTGGTGGTAGAGGGTGTTGCTGTGAGGAAAGGGGGGAAGGGACATGTGCATACATTGAATCTGGCACAGTCATGTTGAGCGGGATGTCAGGTTTGGTGAGGTGGGTTATGGACACAGTGTAGGTTCCAACAAGATTGCATCAGAGGGATGTGTGAATCAAGTATGAGGGAGGGCTGCATGGTTTGGGTGTAAGTGGGAGAGTAAGTGGTGTGTTGGGGATTCAGTTTCCTCATTACCTAAAATGTTAAGCAGGTTTTTAATATTCTAACTGTTCAGGGGCAACTATCAACCTTAAGAGAGTCAGAACCTTCCTGCTCAAGTTCTCTGTTTTTCAAGGGAGAGTTCCAGATCAATGGAATTGCTGATTGGAGTTTCACCTTCCTGGGCAAGTCCTATAAAGTTAGCCCCGTTGGAGAGCTTGCAAGATCCCAATGCACAACCCAAGTCTATGCTGCTCCAACCAGCTATCTGGCCATTGAAACATTTTGGCCTTGAATAAATAATGAGTGACTGCTTTTGGAAGTAGTAGGATTAATAATCAGAGGACACACTTTGAAGCACTTGCCTAAAAAAAAAGCAGAATTGGCAAGATAATACTTATCTTCCCCTGAGCAAGTTGTTGTGACATGGAAATGTTGGTGATAGCAAATTCAAATGTGAAGCAGACGAAGATTGAATTAGAGTACATGTGTATTGATGCATGATTAATAAACAATTTTCAAAAGAAACTTGAGTAAATATTTGAAAGAAAAAGTTAAAATTACCAGGTTATAGAGAGAAAGAAGTGAAGTAGAATTAGTTGGAAAGCTCAACCAATGATCCAAGCACAAAAGAAAAGGCTCCCTCTGTGCTGTACTATTAGGGTTCTCAAGATCCAACTAATAAGTTGTTTTTCTACTGAGAACTAACACAATTCACTCTAAGTACCCACATTATTTTTTGCTCTTTGAATCTTTGCACTGCATAAAAATGCTTGCAAATAAGATGAACATGCAATATTCCAAATTATTCCTTATCAATAAATAATATTTTAAAATGTTGGCTAGATTTGAGGCTGAAATGTTCCTATTTTCAGTTTTGCTGAGTGAGATTTATAACACCTAGTCTGTCTCGAATAGCAATTTTGCTCGCGCAATATCTTGTTCTTTACCTTATTAATTATTCAGTTGGGTGGTGGGTGCATTTTCCAGGTATAGTATTGCTGCAGAGGTGGAAATGCCCAGTATGTAGGATTCTGGTGCTGTATTTAGACTACAGAATCACAGCTGTACAATGGCATAGAAGGAGGCCATTTGACCCATTGTCTGCATCAACTCTCAAATGGGCATCATGACTTAGTTCCGTTCTCATATCTTTTTCACATATCTTTGCATGCTGCTTCTATTTAAATAATGAAACAATGACCTCTTGAATGTCTCATTTGAACCTGCCTCCATCACACCTCTAGACCAGTGCCTTCCAGACCTGAACTAGTTATTGTGTGAAAAAACGTTTTCTCATTCATGTTTGTATCCTTTACAAATCACTTTAAATCTGTGTTTTCTCATTCTTTATCCTTTATGTGGTGCAGAAGCTGCTTTAAAGTCTGCAAGCCAGGAACAAATTTTTACACTGTGGTGCTCGAGTCTCAACATTCAGGATGTGGGTAATAGGAAAGGAAAACTCACTTCCCACTTTGTGAACTTGGACAGGAGATCCTGGTGGATGCGGTAGTGAAGAGGAATGTAATCTTTTTTCTTGCTGAATGCCCTAGTTAGATGCACTAACAGACACAGCCAGCCTGGACTCAGATTACTGGATTAATAGTGTGTCATGTGTAAAGCGGGAAGATAATTGATCTGCTGAGCTCTGCAACCTCATACCTATGGGCCAGCACTCTGCTACTGCGCACACATACCATTAAGCTTTTTGGATGCAGAAATGGCTCAAAGGTAGAAGACAGAGGGTGGTGGTGGAGGGCTGTTTTTCAGATTGGAGGCCTGTGACCAATGGAGTGCCACGAGGATTGGTGCTGGATCCACTACTTTTTGTCATTTATTTAAATGATTAGGATGTAAACATAAGAACTATAGTTAGTACGTTTGTAGATGACACCAAAATTGGAGGTGTAATGGACAGAGAAGAAGGTTACCTCAGATTATAACGGAATCTTGATCAGGTGGGCTAATGGGCTGAGAAGTGGCAGATGGAGTTTAATTTAGATAAATGTGAGGTGCTGCATTTTGGGGAAGCAAATCTTAGCAGGACTTATACACTTAATGGTAAGGTCCTAGGGTGTGTTGCTGAACAAAAAGACCTTGCAGTGCAGGTTCATAGCTCCTTGAAAGTAGAGTTGCAGGTAGATGGGATAGTGAAGAAGGTGTTTGGTATGCTTTCCTTTATTGAGTACAGGAGTTGGGAAGTCATGTTGGGCTGTACAGGACATTGTTTAGGCCACTTTTGGAATATTGCATGCAATTTTGGTCTCCTTCCTATCAGAAAGATGTTGTGAAACTTGAAAGGGTTCAGAAAAGATTTACAAGAATGTTGCCAGGGTTGCAGGATTTGAACTATAGGGAGAGGTTGAATAGGCTAGAGCTGTTTTCCCTTGAGCGTTGGAGGCTGCGGGGTTACCTTATAGAGGTTTGTAAAATCATGAAGGGCATGGATAGGATAGATAGACAAAATCTTTTCCCTGGGGTGGGTGAGTCCAAAAATAGAAGGCATAGGTTTAGGGTGAGAGGGGAACGATATAAAAGAAATATAATATAAATGGTGGTACGTGCATGGAATGAGCTGCCAGAAGAAGTGGTGGAGGCTGGTACAGTTGCAACATTTAAGAGGCATCTGGATGGGTATATGAATAGGAAGGGTTTGAAGGGATTCGGTGTGATGAGATTGGATTGGCATATCTGGTCAGTATAGACGAGTTGGATCGAAGGGTCTGTGTCCGTGCTGTGCATCTGTATTACTCTATGACTTTATAACTGTCAGTAATGCTTGCATTCTGACCATTGAACAGCCTTAGCAACTCCATCCCCCCAACTACTAACTCACCCTGCCCTTATGTTGTTAGCCTTTTCACTGGGGACACCTTATCACCTCTTCTACTCATGGATCATCACTAACTGCTCGTCCATTCACTTCCATCATATTCAGTCTCTCTCTTTATGTCATTACATAAAAATGTGGCCAATCCCCAGACTGATGTCTTCATCAGAGCACCTTGATTCAACTACCTGTAATCCCTGGACTGTTTGCACTGTAACCTGCAGAACCCACTATGGCCCAGCCCCTGAACAGTGAAGACTCTGTCAGGATAAGTGCCTGATTGACTGTGGCCAACCCCTTCGACTGGAATTGGACGAGCCTCTTGACTGAATGTGACAGTAACCCATGACTAACCACAGTCCTTCTTTACCCAGCTAAGTCAAACATGGCCATTTTCTTGAAGCATATGCAATAGGTTTACTGCAAAAATTATTGGCACATGCTGTAGGTGTGATGTTGGCTTAGCACCCTGGCACACAGCAACATGTGCACTCCGTTGACTGTTCAATGCTCTCCATTATGACAAGCTGCCTGTCTCTTACTTTGGGTTAAGAAGAGCAAGACTACTCCGGCAGTCTGTAATAGAGCAATAAAGACACTATGTGCTAAGAAAGCGTTACAAGTTACACAGAAGGTGGTAGCCATAAGTCAGTCCAGAGGTCAGTTTAGAAAAGAATACCAAATAGACAGAGACTGGCAACCTCTAAATTGCAAAGTGAGTGAGCACTAAGAAAACAAGCTAAGAACCATAAGATGCATCCTGTGTAGGTACACGTATGTCCCTGTGCACGAAGTGACCTGGCAAATGCATCCAAGTCATAGATGTCCTTGAACTCCAAACAAAATGTTAAAGGGCTTAAATGGTGAGAAAGTTGGTTTGAGAGCAGGCATGATGATATGAGGTTTGTAGTTTGCCAATGCTGACCTGAGTGAATGAAGTGTTGAGGAGGATGATGGCCATGAAATATGCAGGAATAATGTGAAGAAGCAGTTACTTGATTGGGAGAAGCACTTGGTGAGTTGCAACTACTAGCTACCCACTCCGATTTGCATGTTGGG
This sequence comes from Hemiscyllium ocellatum, assembly GCF_020745735.1. Taxonomy (NCBI): domain Eukaryota; kingdom Metazoa; phylum Chordata; class Chondrichthyes; order Orectolobiformes; family Hemiscylliidae; genus Hemiscyllium; species Hemiscyllium ocellatum. Next base: position 88,721,263 of record NC_083408.1, read on the forward strand.
AACTTGTGCAGTTTACTTTCTTAGTAGAGGAGAGGAGAATTGAAAATGGTATTTAAACAGCATTGAAGTTTAATGGGGCGGCACAGTGGCTCAGTGGTTAGCACTGCTGCTTCACAGCGCTAGGTATCTGGGTTCAATTCCAGCCTTGGGCAACTGTCTGTGTGGAGTTTGCACATTCTCCTCGTGTCTGTGTGGGTTTCCTCCAGGTACTCCAGTTTCAGTCCAAAGATGTGCAGGTTAGGCGAATTGGCCATGCTAAATTGCCTGTAATGTTAGATGCACCACCGAGGTGCATTAGTCAGGGGTGAATGTAGGGGAATGGGTCTGGGTGGGTTGCTCTTTGGAGGATCGGTGTGGACTTGTTGGGCCGCAGGACCTGTTTCCACACTGTGGTGAATCTAATCTAATCTAAATAAGGTTAAGTTGAGGCTTTCATGAGACCCTAAAGGTAAATTGCACCACTCAATGGTGAGATTCTCAAGTTGCATTTCAGATTTGAGGTGCAAATTGGAAGATCTTCCTTATGTTGAGATTCAGATCTTTTCGTTCTGTCCGTATTTTCCCACCATTCTCGTCATGCTTATTCTGCTCAATGGAGGGGAAATTTGCCATTAAAATACATCTTTTGCCTTCATTATACTTTGTGATAAGGCCTATATAATACAGAATACTTCTAAACCATGTACAAATATCTTTCTATCTTAGCATTTGTTAAGGAAACCTTGTCATGACTAATTTTTATTTCCTGTACTAGTGAAGCTTATTTTATATTTTTGCTTAAAAACATTCGCAAAACATTCTTCAAACTATTTTGTGCTGTTCATTTGCTGATATCTTGTTTGATGATGTTGGCAAATTTGCTGATACTGTTAAAGTCTTGAAAGATGAGATCAATATTATGTTTTTGATTCATTGAATTAGGCAAATAAAATAGAAAGCCAAAGAGCAATTTTGAAACATCATTGCTCTGGTCAAGGTGGCCAGAAGATTATTATCTAATTAATAAAATAAATAAATGGTTTTATGTGCTAGAAGTTAATTATGCTTCTGTAAATAAAAACAGATAGACTAAGACCTAACCTATAATATAGACTACCGATTAAAACAGAATAACCGGTCCACTAAGTAATAGAATTAAAAATAAGTCATTGATCTGTGTGTAAGATTTTTGAGGAATTAATTTGATAGCTAGAAAGGAAACAAATACTTATGTCAGGTTTTCAAATATAGCTATGTCGTGAATGTTAATGGGTAAGTTCAAAGTTTCACAATCACATAGTCATTCTCCTCCTCCACTTATATAATTGCAGAGTGTTAGTTTCATATTGGTCATCTTATACCCCTTGCTATGCACCAATCCAAGAAACCATGTATATGTTCTAACATAGAAGAGAATGCAGAATATAGCGATACAGTTACAGAGAAAGTACAGAGAAATATCAACTCTAGTATATGAGTGGTGATAAACATCTCAAAGTGAGATGAGGAGCCTGATACTGTCTACGAGAAGAAAGGTTGAAACACATGGGAGGTCTTCTAACCTCAAATGTACACAAGAATGGCCAAAGGCATATAATATTCAATAAGATCCTGAAATTTGTTCTTATTTATTATTTGTTTTTATTTATTATTAATAACAAAAGTACTCGTTTGTCTATACCAAATTTTGAAGGTTTGTTTTGAAGTTGTATAAACTGCATTAAGGGATAACTGGGATATCACTTAATGGACTGAATTTGTTGGGGCAAAGATTGCCCTGAGGCAGACTCAACCTCAGCTGCTTCTGGGACCTTTCTGTTACATTCAAGCAATTAACTGTCTAGTGTTGATACTCCTGTACCATTTCCAAGAGCTGCTAACCAATTGGAGGGGTTGGTCATTGCGCCTAGCCTGAAACAGCGTGGACCCTCTACTTGAAAACCAAGGTAAGTGAAGTCACTAGTGCCAGATAATCAGGAAAGGGTCCATGAGGGGAGACTTAGGCAGAGGCTAGTTGATGATAGCAGTGGGGTGTTTCTCTGGGGGCAGCTGATTACAGAGGGCCATGATCAGAGGGCCTCCCAGTTGAGCCCACTGAAGGTCTGCTCCATAGCTGGTCAAATGCAAGCAAAAGCACAAAGAGGCCGTTAATTTGCCATATAATGATGCTTGTGAAGACTGTTCTGAAACCCTTATGTCAATGTATGGAATTGGGAAGGTGATAGGGAGCTTGCCCTCTACCTTCAAAATTCCCCTCTCTCCCGTCTCTAAAATCACTCTGAGGATCACAGTAAATTCCACCTTGTATTTCTCAATATTTCTGAAAACATATCAGCAAAATTCCAACATGTTAAGTATAATGTTCTTTCCGTGCGAGCTTGACAATAGAATGTTCCAGGTGTCAAGGAAGGAAAAATAACTTGCATTTATCTCATATCTTATCAACCCTGAGAAATTCTAAATTTATTTGAAATAATTGATTATTCTATGTTGGGTGGTTCTGGCTGAGAGAAAATTGTTGTTTGGGAGAAACTGTTTGTCCTTCTTTAACTTATAGCTTGGAAATTTTTACATCCAGTTGAAAAAGCGTGGACTGAATTTTCAAACCTTGCTGGGTGCCTGATGTCAGCATAATTTCTGGGCCAGACCCCATGCCACAACTGCATCACTTGTGGTACTATCATGGAATAGAAAAGCTTAATTGGACCAAAGGCAAGCTTGGCATCAATGTAATGACAATGAGTATGACCAAGAGGTGGGAGATGCCTGAGAGCACAATTGATTTGATCTGATTTGATTTGATTTATTATTTTCATATACAGAATATGATGAAAAGTTTTGTTTTGCGTGCTAACCAGACAAATGAGTCCTTACATAAGTACATTAGGATAATAGATGAGAATGCAGAATATAGTGGTACAGTTACAGAGAAAGTACAGAGAAAGATCAACTCTAATATATGAGAGGTGATAAACACTTCAAAGTGAAATGAGGAGCTTGATACTGTCTACGAGAAGAAAGGATGCAGCACATGGGAGGTCTTCTAACTTCAAACATACACAAGAATGGCCAAAGTGTACAATATTCAATAAGATCTTGAAATTTGTCAATATCAAACAATAATTTGACTTCTGCTTGAAACTGAACTGAAAACTTATGACAGCACACAAACCAACAGCCACCCTCAGACAACAACTCACCAGGACAAAGGACCCGATACCCAGCATGAGCAAAACTAACATAGTGTACAAAATCCCATGCAAGGACTGCACAAAACACTACATAGGACAAACAGGAAGACAGCTAACAACCCGCATCCATGAACACCAACTAGCCACGAAACGAGCTATCCCTAGTAGCCATGCACTCAGATGACAAACAACACGAATTCGATTGGGACAACACCACTATTATAGGGCAGGCCAAACAGAGAACAGCCAGGGAATTCCTAGAGGCATGGCACTCATCCACAAATTCTATCAACAGACACATCGACCTAGACCCTATGTACTGGCCACTGCAGCGGACAGCGGCTGACAACCGGAAGCGGCAGATTCAAACCACTATAAAGGCCGGAGGAATCAGCACAGAAGCGCTTCACAGGAGGCTCCCAAGCACTGAAGATGTCACCTAGAAAGGGGACGAAACGTTTGCAACAAAAACTCCCAGCTCGGCGAACAGAACCACAACAACCATGTCCCTGTATTTCCGATAGCTATTACACCTAGTCTGTATATCCCTGGACACTACGGACAAACTAGCACGCCAATCCACCCGACATTGCACATCTTTAGAATGTGGGAGGAAACCAGAGCATCTGGAGCAAACTCATGCAGACATAGGATGAATGTACAAAATCCACACAGTCACCCAAGGCTGAAATTGAACCCAGGTCCCTGGCGCTATGAGGCAGGAGTGCAAACCACTGAGCCACCATGCCATCCCACGAACTGGTGGGATCCACTGACAATATTTGGGGAAATGGTTGTTAAAATATGCAGGCATACTTTCACAACCTGAAAAGAAACCTGATTTGATGTTGCAATGAAAGTAAGTCATCTCCAGTAATGTAGCCTTTCCTCCATACTACTTTGACATGCCACTCTGAATGAAGTAAGTGTTGTTAATGGTGCTTAATCTGATGACGTACATGAATTTGATTACAAGTTGTGTTTGGCCATCGTCAGAGGTTTCTCTTACTTCATGAAGTGCTATTTTTTGGAACTGTTTCATGAAAGGCATGTCATCTACTCTCTTTGTTTCAGGATCTGCAGAAGTGTTCACAAGCCACCTGGTCGCAAATCAAAGGTAGGCCCAAGCCTAAGGTAGTGATTTAATAATTGTCTGTCAGGAGGTATTACAGTCACCGGTTGGCCAAGACACACTCTGACTGCTTGAGGAGTAAGACTTCCTCAGATATAAATTGATAGGTCATATCTGGAAGTCAGTAGTTGATCTTCGTATTTAAGAGCTGCAAAGCCATTTTATTTAAAATATTTGGCCTATTATAACCCCTCCCCTCTAAGGAATGGCAGAAAGAATTTACAGTATGTGCATTTCAATTTAAAAGTATATGTTTATAGCAAAAGTAACTTGTGTCTTTGTTTTTATATCAAAGAATGAAACTTGTTTTTTTTTGTTCCATCCACCTTTTCTTTCATTCATGGGATGTGGGTGTCACCGGCTAGGCCAGCATTTATTGCCCATTCCTAATTTGACCAGAAGGGCAGTTAAGAGTCAACCACATTTCTGTGGGACTAGAGTCACATGTAAGCCAGACTAGGTGAGGATGGCAGATTTCCTTCCCTAACCGACATTGGTGAACCAGATGGTTTTTTTAGCAATTGACAATGCTTGCATGGTCATCATTAGACTCTTATTTCCATATTCCAACATCTGCCATGGGTTTCAGGATTAATATTCTAGTGATAGTACCACTAGGCCATCAGCTTTTGCCCGAAACATCGATTCTCTTGCTCCTCTGATGCTGCCTGACCTGCTGTGCTTTTCCAGCACCATACTCTCGACTCCACTAGGTCATTGCCTACCTTATCCATGTTGCTTTAACGTCTGTGCTTTATACATTTGAAGAAAGAAACCACATGTTGATGGGTGATATATTTCAGTAACTGATGTAAAAATTAAGTCTTTTGCCACGATTGCTGCTAGATGTTAGGTAGAAGAAAGTGCACTGCAGATTATAGAGGGTGTGAGACCTATTTATGGAGTCACTGGCACAGCTGGTGCTTACATAATAGTGAGTGTAATAAAGTTCATAATTCAGTCTTAAACTTACGGTTATTTTCTAAGGTTTCTATTTATTCTTTCATTAAGGATGTTTTCTTTATCGTTCTCATGCAGAAGATTGACAGAAGATTTGTTCAAATACATTAACAACGTCGAAAGTAGCGTACTTCAAGAGAAAATATGCAGAAGAAGAAGATTTGCATAAAGTTTACAATGGGTACTTTCCAAAAGTAAGCATTTTTTGACATTAGAAAAAAAATTGGACACTTTTGCACTGTTACTTTAAACACCTGAGTGTTCTTTCTTTTTAAGAACCTGATCTTTCCAGAAGATCGAACATGTATTCTAAGGCTTTCACTAGAAAAACTAAGGATTCTTGAAGACCCTGAAATCTATCTTCGAAGGGCTGTTTTAATTAACAATTTATTGAGGAAAATCCACATTGAAACAGAGAAAGAAGTGTATGACTATGCTGAACAGTTTAATAAGGCTTCAAAGCATCTCTATTCTGATGCACAGAAAAGAGTGAAGTATATGATCAAGGATTGTAATGAATGTTCCGAATCTTTGTATTATGACGAGATTGGTTCATATTCCATTGTGCCTTTTTCTTCAAATAATGTCATCTATGGACTTGGTTATCCAAATGGCTATTTGGGAAAAAGTACTTTCTAAAATGGAATTCCAAAGAGGATGATGACTCGTTAGATTTATACCTCTGTCATTCTGTGCTTGGCAGAGATGAAGCTTTGGAAACCAACATATTCATTCACTGAAAAATAACGGTGAATCTGCGCACAAGATCTAATGGATATGGTCTAGTTGGAAAATTGGTGACTTTATAAATCAGTAAAGTGAGAGCACTTATGTTAATCTTTGTTTTTGATCAGATCTGTTTGGAGCATCATGTATTAATGTGCAGTTTTTTTATTACTAAGTATGGACTATGTAGAGATTATCTTAATAGAACCAGTACAAAATGGTGATTTATTGATTTTACTCTCTATTTTTATTTTGTCATCTCATTTCTTCATTATTTCCACTATTTCACCCCTTTTTTTGGTTGGGTAAGAGGATGAAATGGAAGCTTCACTGCCATTATTAATGCTGCTTCCTGGAAGCTGGGTTCTGCCAGCTTTTTCTTGTTGCTGGTGATGCAGTACCCAGTCATATGACTAGAAACTAATCTTACCCAAGTAGAGGTAGGCACACTTAGGTAACCATTGAGGCTGCCATTTTGAACAATAACCTCCAAAGGAGGTTTAGATGCTCCACTTCTGGGGCTTTTTGGGTCAACATAAAAATAGTGCTATGGTGAGTGTTTCTCAGTTAATACTCCACATAGCTAATCTTTTCAGTAAGGGAGATTGCTTCAAAGCTGTATCTGTGTAGAAATTGTGACGTACATTATAATATTAATTTATCAGTACACAATAGATTATTTTGTTTAGATAAAATCTCCAAAACAGAGTTATGAAAAAAGCTTCTTGAATTAAAAGTGAATTAAAATCCAAAGGCAGGGTAGTGTAAAATGAAGATAAATAATCAATTGTGCAGGAACTTTACAGACTGAAACAACTGGATTTGATTCCAAAATCCTTTTTGAATGGAGTACAATCATCATTTATTAGTCACTGCTAAGACTGCTTAGTGAGTTGTCATTTTTAGCCATCCAATAACAACTTCAATAGACTTTTATACCTTTATCATCTTTTCAGTTGTGATCCCTTATGGAATTGTTATCAACAAATGTATTTGATGTATTGTACCTTTAAAGATAATAAGAACTAAAACTTGTACCATGGACCAGCTTGAGTCCTTTACTATATCTGCTGCAATTTGGAACAGAACCAAGCTCCTGAAGTATCGGATATGGTATAGAAACAATAGTGGTTGGATAATATTTGTGTGTCACAGAAGGTTACTGCCAGAGACTTAATTGAATTTAAAAGAAAATCACAATTAAATTTGTTAAACTATGCCTTTTATGCAAAATAGAAACTTAAATGGTGGATTGAGTGGCAGTATTATAACTGTAGTACGTATAGCTATGGCTGAGTTGAGTAATACATTCAAACTGGTACATCATTAAGTATCTTAGGCACAAATTAGCACCCAAATTTGCTGATGGCATTGTTATTACTAAAGAAAACTCTATTAGCCAAATTAAATTGCCAATTTCACCTGCAACTTTCCCAAGATGTTGCAGTGAAATTTCCACGACTCATCACAAAGTATGTCTCTGAACATGTCCACATGTTTTCTCCGTTGTGCAATCTGGAAAAGATTGCAAATTAATTAGATACCAATTTTATAAACATTTTATATTTACTCATCATATCAATTACTTCATTTTCTGGTTAACTGGACACTAAAGTTAACTAATTCCACTGCACTTGTCCTTAGCACAAGCCAGAGGTAAATGTGGCACAGCTAAGACCTCTAAGACCATGCTTTTCCATTCAGTACAGTTAATAGTGGGTTGGGAATGAACAACTTTGCAATTGGCACTCATGAGCCAAGGATTGATCAAGCAGAATTTGCACCCTAAGGTTCTCCATTCATTTGCAACTTCTGAATTTTCATTTTGCAATTGGACAGTGTTCTGTGAACTTTATTGTGAATCTCCCAATTTTGTATCCTTTTGTGTCTGTTATACTGTTTTCTCTCCTCCCATGTCCTATAATTGTTGGGTTCCACGGTACTCATAGTCCTCTGCTATTTCACCAAGTTTGATATTATTCATGTGGGGGTCTGTAGTGACAATGGGCAGAATCACATTTCAATCCAATCCTTGTCGTGACTCATGGTGTAATTTCCAGCAGAAGTCATTAGTTAGCAGTCAGGACCAGGAATCCGAGTTGATTTTCTTTCTTTGTTCTAGGGATGAAGGTAGCATGGCCAGTTGTGGTGCTTGAATTGAAGTCCAGAAAAAGCTGTTTCTTAACAGCCTGCATTTATTGTCATCATTTAGTGAATGTCAATGGATAATAGGGTCAGAAGGAACCTATGTTTTACACATTGCTTGTATAAAACCGTATGATACTAGAGGATGCAAGGTTTTTCTAGGTCCTCTCCCTCCTCGATGCAACCAATGATTTCCCATTAATAAAGTAAAAAGCCTCCATTTACAGTATCTTGTGCTTTTCTGGGCGTCAAAAAGTCTCAAAGCACTTTACAGCCAATTAAGTACCTTTTCAATTGTTTTGATGCTGCAAATTACAATTAAAACTACTTTAGACTTTTAAAAAACTAGTTTAATATAGTTAAATTTCATGCAATGAAGTGTGCTCAAGTTAAAATTAACCACATATAAATAATTTGGGACATAGGAAATATGGCAGGAGAAATTAAAGTCATGGCCATCCTCTGCATCTGAAAATCAGACATCTGAAAGTCAGGAGGTGGATGTCGAAAGAGTGGAGGTGCATCTGATGCCACATGCAGCTTAAACTGTATATAGGAAATCATCATTTTCATAATGCAGGTTATAGGGTCATGATGAAAATAATCATGAATAAATAAGTATTCATTCAGGCTGTTCCTAGTTGCACAATGTCTTGGATAGCCTAACCAATTGATTGGCAATAGGATACCATTTGCTGCCTCAGCCTGCTGTTTCTGCTCAGAGAGGGCTTACACCCTTTGGTTCAGTCCTGAGGCAAGACTGGACCAAAATGCCCAGTTTGGATGCAAGTTGAATTTCTACTTGCAATGCTTTTAATTAACATTTAAGGTTGCGTTTAAAAGGTACCAAATTTACATTTTGAGGATTATAACAACATCTTGAACCATTTTCTTTAACACTCATCAATTTTTGCATTTCTTCAAATAAATTTTGTACTGCAGAAATCATTAGTATTTGTGACATGCTATATGCATTTTAAATTCTTGTTGTCTTCTCAAAAGATTAATGATCTGGCCAGAACTAAATATACAGCTGAATCACCATGGTAGTTGCATTGAGAATCTGTTCATGTTTTATTTTTGTTTCATCATTGTCTAAGTCTCAGGTCTGACATGTACTCATGTCTGAAGCCAAAAAGTTTCTTTTTCATTTCCAGGAATTTTCTTTCAAAGAAAAGTAGAAAATCTGCAGGCACTTTGTGGCTTGGACTCAGCTCTGAAGTTTTTCAAAGTGTAGTTACTTTTGCACTAGCTTTACATTGCTATCTTAACATAAAACTTACATTTATTCTCAATTCTGATTTCTCATTTTGTAAGTAATTATTGCAACATTATGCAATGTTTATGCAAATTTTATGATAAAGAATCAAGATTTAAGATGCTGATTTACAAGACTGCCAGCCAAGTAAGCTGCCTTTGGACTTTCTCGACTGTACACCTCTACACTGTTAGTAGAACCACCACATACTCATTTGTACTGCTAAATTTAATGTAAACCTATTACCAACATCATATGATGAACTAAAGGAATTATTACTTTGCTGAAAACTCTGTAACTTGGTCTTTTTTCATTATAATAAATATTCTTATCTTCCACTGTAATCCAGCAGTGTGGTTCTCATAACAGTAGTCAAATAGTTCTAGTAATTCTTCACACACTCCTATTGATCTAATGAGCCTGCTTGGATTATAGGCATCAGTTTGCCATATCATTGTAAGTCTCTGAGTTGGCTCCAAACTTGTATGGCCAGAAGACTCAAAATTCTTGAGATGAAGAGACTTTTTTTACAAATGCTACTTATATATTTAGTGATAGGATACTTAACTCAAAGCTTTAAAAAAATTGGGGTTCTTCAAGTTTGCTCCATGATAGTTGTGGTTATTTTAGTCAAAAGGAAGCAAATAGTTTGATACAATCTCCTTAAATTGAGTTGGGAAACCATCATTATATAAACTTAGGAGTTCAAATGCAAAACTCTCTGAAGTGGATAAAGTCATAAAAAAGCAGAGATAATAAACTTTCAAGTTAATGATTAGACCATTCTTGTAGTATTTTAGCTATTCCATCAAAATAAAACTGCAATAAAGAGTGCACAGTGTATATGCACCAAGATAGTCTCAGAAATGGGAAATTATATATATTGGGACAGATTCTAATGTAGCAGAGAAATTGAATAGGTTTAAGTGTGTTTTTTTGTAAATTGTGAGAAATTTTGGGGAAAAAACTAAGATTATATTATTTTCTGTAGTTTATGGATCAGTGATGTGGGGTTTATCTTCAAATTTATAATGCGTCGTGATAAAGTTTGTATTTACAGTCATCAAATCATTACTTACAGATTAGATTACTTACAGTGTGGAAACAGGCCCTTCGGTCCAACAAGTCCACACTGACTCTCTGAAGAGCAACCCACCCATACCCATTCCCCTACATTTATCCCTTCATCTAACACTACGAGCAATTTAGCGTGGCCAATTCAGCTAACCTGCACATCTTCGGACTGTGAGAGGAAACCGGAACACCCGGTGGAAACCCATACAGACACGGGGAGAATGTGCAAACTCCATGCAGTTGCCTGAGGCGGAAATTGAACCCGGGTCTCTGGCGCTATGAGGCATCAGTGCTAACCACTGTGCCACCATGCTGCCCACATCATGGATTGTTTTGCCACAGAAAATAGTTGAGCAAGAGAGCATTGTATCTAACAAAAGAAATGATAACTATATAAAGTAATGAAAATAGGAAGGAGCGAAGCAATAATATTAATTTTAAATCAATCCAGCTGGCATAGACTCCATGACTGTCTGTCTCCTGTGCTGTATGCTTCAGTAGTTTAGATTCTATTATTTCTGGAGTAAAATCTAAAATGTATCTGGACCATTAGTCTTCATTATTGCTTCAGGTTGGTACAACCACTTCATTTAGCCATTTGTGATTTGGGATCTGCCTTCTTTTAGATCATTTTTTCAGGGTCCAGGTTCTAATGTGGTCCTCATTTTAAACGTTGAACTGGTAGTTTTCTGCACTCTGAAAATAAATTATGCAAATTTCACTTTCTGGTTTGGAATCATATGAAGAGAAACAGACAAATATAGATGAGGAAGTCTATTCAGCCACCACAGAAAAATCTAACAGCTATCTCAATTTGTTATTGATGTTTGTAGGTTTTTTTTGCATCTACCATCCTACCATTTTATCTGTTCCATGTGTTGCTTACACTTTGTGTCAAGAACATTCTTACATTAGTCCCAAGTTTACATTTTGTCATGTTAAACCCTGTACTCTATTATTCCTGATCTTGTTTAAATTGAGTTAGCGCAGTGGGTCTACCTTTTAGCTTCCTTTCTTATGCCATGGCAATCTGATAATGGCATTGATAGTTACTACAGGATTATCTGCATCTTAGACAATGGGGAAATTGAAGTGTCAATTGTGAAGATCGATAATGGGAAATGGGATGAGTAGGAATAAAATAACACAAATCAGCCATTTTTAAACAAGTGTTTTTTTATAAAATGGTAATTTGGATTCTTAGGCCTTTAAGATTTCACTGAATTCAGGTAGTTTTATCTTTTGCTTGAAAGGGAGCACTTGATCTCAGCTTAAATATTTTAAAGATCCAAAGTAAAACATTACAATTAATGCAATTTCTTCAGAATAGTTTTAAAATTGTAAAACCAGTGTGAAAAGCATTTCAACTCATGAATATAATGTGATGTATTGGGGATCTGCATAAGGTGCTACCCCTTCTTGTGTTGCCTCTTCATTGAAATTTACATATTCTTAGAATTATTTGTATGTATGCAAGCAATGTGTGCATTACCACATTAAGTGCTGAATAATATTGTTTCATGATGAAAAGTTTTCTGTAAGCTTTTATTATGGCCAGCGTGCTTTCTGTAACTGATGTGCACGACCTGTGTTGCATATGTTCTTCAGGTATGGTAATGTTCAGTACTTTGCTAAAGTAAATGTGCCTTAATGTAATGAATGTGATCAGAATTTCTTTTGTGTAAAATGTGCACAGTGGCATAACTATGTGATGAGAACATATATAAACCATGTTTTGTTAGTTTCTCCTGTGTTAGTTGTTATTTTCACATATTGTGAAGTGTTATCAAGATAACTATTCCTAGAGTAATTGTAGTATTTGATGTTCTAAATAATGTGTTCTTTAATGAAAACTTACCACATCAAAAAATAAAATATATTTTTGTTCACCGTTAGAGTCTATTCTGGAACTGGAATCATATTTTCCTATCTATATTAAACTTGGTTAATAGCTCAGGGACAAATATATTGGAAGAAGTACAAGTGTCCTCAATGTTCTTGCTGTTGTGTACCAGTACAGGATACTGTTTGAAGGGAAAGTGTAGAGTTGAGGCAACTTTAAAAGGGGTATTTATCTCAGCTTTTCTTGCTATAAGAATAGGAGGATAGAGAAGACGAATACGGGGCTGAGGAGCTGGTGTATGGGAGAAGGATTCACATTTTTGGATCATTGGAATCTTCTGGGGTAGAAGTAACCTGTACAAGAAGGATAGATTGCACCTGAATTGGAAGGGGATTAATATACTGGCAGGGAAATTTGCTAGAGTTGCTTGGGAGGCGTGGTGGGACCCAGGAAGATACTGAGGAAAGAGATTAATCTGAGACTGGTACAGCTGAGAAAAGAAGTGAGTAAAACAGTCAGGACCGGCAGGAACAAAGCAGAGAATAAGGTAGGACTGATATATTAAACTGCATTTATTTCAGTGCAGGAGGCCTAACAGGGAAGGCAGATGAATTCAGGGCATGGTAAGGATTTTAGGATTGGGATATCATAGCAATTACAGAAATATGGCTCAGGACTAACAGCTTAATGTTCCAGGATACAAATGCTATAGGAAGGACAGAAAGGGAGGCAACAGAGGAGGGGGAGTAGCGTTATTGAGAAGGGATAGCATTACAGCTATATTCAAGGAGGATATTCCTAGAAATACATCCAGGGAAATTATTTGGATGGAACTGAGAAATAAGAAAGGGATCATCACCTTATTGGGATTGTATTATAAACCCCCTTATAGTCAGCGGGAAATTGAGAAACAAATTTGTTAGGAGATCTCAGTTATTTGTAAGAATAATAGTGTGGTTATAGTCAGGGATTTTAACTTTCCAAACATAGACTGAGTCAGTATGTGGATGAATCTACTAGAGAAAGTGCAAAACTTGACCTACTCTTGGGAAATAAGGCAGGGCAGTGTGACTGAGGTGTCAATGGGAGAGCACTTTGGGGCTAGCGACCATAATTCTATTAGTTTTAAAATAGTGATGGAAGATGATAGACCAGATCTAAGAGTTGAAGTTCTAAATTGGAGGAAGGCCAATTTTGACAGTATTAGGCAAGAACTTTCAAAAGCTGATTAGGGGCAGATGTTCGCAGATAAAGGGATGGCTGGAAAATGGGAAGCCTTCGGAAATGAGGTAATGAGAATCCAGAGACAGTATGTTCCTGTTAAGATGCAAAGAAAGGCTGGTAGATATAGGGAATGCTGGATGTCTCGAGGAATTGAGGGTTTGGTTAAAAAAAAGGAAGCATATGTCATGTATAGACAGGAGAGATCGAGTATACAAGCAGTAGGAGTATACTTAAGATGGAAATCAAGAGGGCAAAAAGGGTACATGAGATAGCTTGGAAAATAGGAGAATCCAAAGGGTTTTTACAATTACATTAAGGGCAAAAGGGTAATTTGGGAGAGAATAGGGCCCCTCAAAGATCAGCAAGGCTGCCTTTGTGTGGAGCCACAGCAAATGGGGGAGGTACTAAATGAGTATTTTGCATCAATTTTACCATGGAAAAGGACATGGAAGATATAGAATGTGAGGAAATAGATGGTGTAGGAAATGATTGCTGGGCCCCTTACTGAGATATTTGTCTCATTCGTAGTGACAGGTGAGGTGCCAGAAGACTGGAAGTTGGCTAACGTATCATTATTTAAGAAAGGTGGTAAGGAGGAGCCAGGGAACTATAGATAGGTGAGCCAGACATTGGCGGTGAGCTAATTGTTGGAGGCAATCCTGAGGGACAGGATTTCCACATATTTGGAAAGTCAAGGACTGTTTAGATATAGGCACAAGTGAGGACTGCAGATGCTGTAAACCAGAGTTTAGATTAGAGTGGTGCTGGAAAAGCACAGCAGGTCAGGCAGCATCCGAGGAGCAGGAAAATCAACGTTTTGGGCAAAAGCCCTTCATCAGGAAAGATTAAGTCTTTCAACATGGCTTTGTGCCTGGGAAATCATGTCTCATGAACTTGATTGCGTTTTTTGAAATAGTAAAAAAGAGGATTGATGAGGGTTGAATGGTGGACGTGATTTATATGGACTTCAGTAAGGCCTTCGACAAGGTTCCCCATGGGAAATTGGTTTACAAGGTCAGATCTCATGGAATACAGAGAGAACTAGCCATTTGGATACAGAATTGGCTCAAAGGTAGAAGACAGAGGTGGTGGTGGAGGGTTGTTTTTCAGTCTGGAGTACCACAAGGTTTGGTGAAGGGGCCATCACTTTTTGTCATTTATATAAATGATTTGGATGTGAGCATAAGAGGTATAGTTAATAAGTTTGCAGATGACACCAAAATTGGAGGTGTAGTGGACAACGAAGAAGGTTACCTCAGATTACAATGCGATCTTGATCTGATGGGCTAATGGGCTGAGAAGTGGTAGATTGAGTTTAATTCAGATAAATGTGAGGTGCTGCATTTTGGGAAAGCAAATTTTAGCAGGACTTATACACTTAATGGTAAGGGAGTGTTGCTGAACAAAGAGACCTTGGAGTGCAGGTTCATAGCTCCTTGAAAGTGGAGTTGCAGGGAGATAGGACAGTGCTTTCCTTTCTTGGTCAGAGTATTGACTGTAGGATTTGGGAGGTCATGTTGCGGCTGTACAGGACATTCTTAAGGCCAATTTTGGAATATTATGTGCAATTCTGGTCTCCTTCCTATTGGATGGATGTTGTGAAACTTGAAAGGGTTCAGAAAAGATTTACAAGGATGTTGCCAGGGTGGGAGGATTTGAGCTATAGGGAGAGGCTGAATAGACTGGAGCTATTTTCCCTGGAGCATCCAAAGGCTGAGGGGTGACCTTATAGAGGTTTATAAAATTATGAGGGGCAAGGATCAGAAAATAAACAAAGTTTTTTCCCTGGGGTGTGTGTGTCCAGAATTAGAGGGTATAGGTTTAGGATGAGAGGGGAAAGATATAAAAGGGACCTAAGGGCAATGTTTTCAGCGGAGTGTGGTGCAAGCATGGAATGAGCTGCCAGAGGAAATGATGGAGGCTGGTACAACTACAACATTTAAAAGGCATCTGGATGGGTATATGAATAGGAAAGGTTTAGAGGGATATGGGTCAAGTGCTGTCAAATGGGACTAGATTGGTTTGGGATATCTGGTCAGCCTGGATAAGTTGAACCAAAGGGTTTGTTTCCGTGCTGTGCGTCTCTATAATTCTATGTGAAGGTGCTGATGAGTTATTGCTCATTTGTGTTCTCTTTCCTTTTGGTTGATAAGAACCATGGGGAGTTGAAGTCCATCTGTTGCTATGCTGCAGCATAAGATGTTGGAGACATAATACACCTTGTGTGCTTGAAGCCTGATGTGGTGATTCCATAGTCTTAGTTAGAAGTCAGAGATGAGCACCATGTGAATGAATGGCTTTCACTGCGAATATTCAATGGTTGATGACCCTTGGTCAGGGATGTATATTCACTTCTCACGATGATGAAGTCCTGCCTTTCGTCCTAGTCATGTGCCTGTGATTGTTGCCACTGCTGATCTGTGGCAAGACTGAGAGGGAGGTGTTCAGAATTGGAGCTGTGGTGTCAGTGGCTTCTGGGCTTTCATCTGGGTCAGGCTGTCAAGTCTCAGTGATGGGTTTAGTTGTTTGGGGTTTATGGAGGGATGTGGAGGGAGTTGGTTCCCTTTTGGGGGGACTTCCGATGGCCATGCTTCACCCATCAAATTGGCACCACTTCCGCACAGTACCTCGAAGCCTGGTGACCACATGTTGTTTCTTCTTGTTGTGGGTAAAATCCCCATGGTAGTAGGAAGCGGCCTTCAAATAGCTGTTAATTGACTGTTTGGGCCTTAATTGCGCCACAAGCAGCCCAATGCCTCCCTTAATGCTGTGCTATGGGCAGGCAGTAGCATGGTGCTGCTGGCTCGATGACCAATTTTCTGTTCCCTTATCACCTAATGATAAATGGGGAAGGTCTCAGGAGAGGTTGTTGAAATTCCAGAGCAAGCAATAGGACAGAGAGCATAGAAAGGGTAAGGAATCTAACTTTAGGCACAGCAGATAAGGAGACAACTATGAGAAGGGGGGTAGGCAGTCAATGCAGGACTGATGGCCTTGTACTTAAATAAATGCAGTATTCAAAACAAGGTAAATGAGCTTGTAGTGCGATTTGAAATTGATAGGTATGATGTGGGTATCACAGAAACATGGCTAGGGGGGATCAGGACTGGGAACTCAAATATCCAAGGATACATGTCCTACCAAAAGGACAGGCAGACGCAGAGGGGGTGTGGCTGCTGTGTCAGTATGAAATGTGATTAAATTGATATTAAGAACTGATTAGAGTGTCACAAAGTGTAGAATCTGTGGAGGAATTGCAAAGGAGAAAAGACTCTGATAGGGTTAAGTACAGGCCCCTTAGCATTGGTCAAAAAATAAATCAGGAGGTAGCGTCTGTCTTATATTGTCATTTCTATTACAATAATCATGGGGGACATCAAAGTGCATGTGGACTGGGAAAATCAAGTTGATAGAAGATCCCAAGAAAAGAATTTGGTGGAATATCTGCAAAATTATTTTTTGGAGCAGTTTTGGAGTTGGTGATGTGTAATGAGGCAGACTTGATGAGGAAACTTGAGGTAAAGGAATGTGTAGGGCTGTGACTATAATATGAAATCATATGAGAGGGAGAAGGTTGAATCAGATGTAACTGTAATATAATTGAGCAAAGGTTACCATGAAGACATGATGGACGAGCTGGCCAGAGTTGATTGGAGGAGGTGTTTAGCAGGGAAGATGGTGGTCTGCAAAGGCAGGAGTTTCTGGGGTAATTCAGGAGGCACAGCAGAAATTCATCTGAAGGAGAAAGAATCATACTAAGGGGAGGACAAGGCAATCATAGCTGACAAGGGAAGTTAGAGACAGCATAAAAGCAAAAAGAGCAAGCAAACAATGTGGTGAAGATTCATGGGAAGTCAAAGGACTTTGGGAGCCTTTAAAACTAGCAGAAGACAACATTTTGGGAAAAAAAATCAATAAAAGGAGAAAAGATGAAATACGAGGGAATGCTAACTAGTAATACAAAAGAATATTACAAGAGTTTATGTGGATCTTAAAGATAAGAGAGAGGCAAGGGTGGACATTGGTGACCGTAGTGTTTGGCACTAAAGAGAAGGTGCAAGGGAAGCTGAAAGGTTTGAGTTGGATAAATCATCCAGACTAGATTGACTTCACCCCTGAAGGAGAAGCTGAGGAAATTGTAGAGGCATTGGTGGTTATCTTTTTAAGAATAACTGGTGTCAGACAGGACTGGAAAATGGCAAATGTATTATACCTACTTAAGAAGGGAGGAAGACAGAGGACACAAAAATAAAGGCCCGTTAGCCTGACCCTGATTGTTGATAAGATTTTAGAGTCCATTATTAAAGGGTCCATGATATTGTGGAGTATTTGGAAATACATGGCAAAATAGGGATGAGGTAGCATGGATTACATCAAGGGGAGGTCATGCCTGACAACTCTGTTAGATTTTGAGGTAATGAGCAGTTTAGACAATGGATGTCAGACAGGAAACTCCTCAATTAGATGAGAGTCCATCGTGTTAGGGAGAAGGTACTGGCATAGGTAGAGGATTGGCTAACTGACAGAAGACAGAAATGGGATAAATGTGTGTTTTTCAGGATGGCAGCTGGTGACATAGAGTTTTGTGGAGGGTGTCGTTGCTAAGTTTGCAGATGCCACAGAGATAAGTGGAGAGACAGAGGAAATGGGGAGGCTGCAGGAGGACTTGGACAGGCTGGGAGAGTAGGCAAAGAAGTGGCAGATGGAAAACAATGTAGGAAATTGTGAGGTCATACACTTTGGTAGGAAGAATGGATACATTGACCATTTTCTAAATGGGGAAAGACGTCTGAAATCTGAAGCACAAAGGGACTCCGAAGTCTTAGTTTAGGATTCTGTTAAGGTTAACATGTAGGTTCAGTTGGCAGGAAGGCAAATGTTAGCATTTATTTCGAGAGGGCAAGATTACAAAAGTAAATGTATACAGCTGAGGCGGTATGAGATTCTGGTTGGGCAGCATTTGGAATATTGTGAGCAGTTAGATCTGGGTCCAGTATGTGGAGTGTGCTGGTGGTGGAGGGGATCCAGAGGAAGTTCACAGAATGATCCCAGAAATGAAGAACTCTGAGTCTGAACTTGACGGAGATTAAAAGGATTGGGGGTTGGCGGGGGTGTGAGGGACTTGAGATCTCATTAAAGTTTACAGAATACTGAGATGTTTGGATAAAATGGATGTGGAGAAGATTGTTTCCATTAGGACCCGAGGGCACAGCCTCAGAGTGAATGTATGACCTTTTAGAACCGAGATGAGGAGGAATTTCTTCACCCAGAGGGTGATGAAAATACCCATTGCCATGGAAAGTTGTGGAAGCCAAATCAGTGAGTGTCTTTAAGACAGAGATGGATAGGTGCTTGATTATTAAGGGGAGGAGGTGGGAGAATGAGGTTGAGAAACATAACAGCCATGATTGACTGGTGGAGCAGACTTGATGGGCTAGATGGCCGAAGTCTGTTCCTATATTTTATGGTCTGTTTCACACCTGGGAGAGAGTAAAATTTAGCCCCTGGGGTGGAACCAATGGCCTTTGTGACTCACAGCTAAATCACAAAGAATTGTGTCATGGCTGACATTTACTTTGAGATATTGGAATTACTCTCCTTCGAGCAGGGGAGACGGATAAACCTCTTTATAATCACAAAGGGTTTTGATGGTATAAATGAGGAGAAACTGCTTCCAGTGGCAATACAATCAATTTATGTGTTTTGTATTTTCATGCATTTTCTTCTCCTTTTGGCTGCAGTGGGGAAGATTTGCGAGGGTTAGTAGGCTGATTACTAACTTGCCCATGACCAACAAGTCCTAAAGTGGAACCTGAACATTAAGGCAAGTATGCCACCTATTTAGCCACAAGACTTCCAGAAAGTATCAGAAACTAGAGACGGAAAATTAAGATGATTGTCTCTGGTTCCATTCCAACGTGCAGAATAAAAGAGTAGAATTTTCTGCTCCCTTGAGCACATGGGAATAGCAAGATAGTTGAGAAAACAACAAAAATTGAAAATTCAGGTTCCTGTCATTGAGAAAAATGTTCTCATTTTCCCCTTAGCATTTAAACAGCAAGCTCTGAATCTTGCTAATGAGCCTCTCTTAACGCTCTTTGGAAGGTTAATGGATGCTCTGATCAAAGCCTTCAAGATATTACTGGGAAAAGGCTGGGAAAATGAAGATAAACTGTTTGAGGATTTTGGAACTGGGGGCATAGTCTGAGCATTAGAGCCAGACCGCTCAGGAATGATGTCAGGAAGCACTTCCCCACACAAAGGTTGGTAAATGTTTGGATCTCTCTTTCACAAACAGCAGTATGTGCTAGATCAGTTTTTAATTTTAAAGCAGAGATAGATAGGTTTTTGTTAAGCAGCATTATTAAGGGATATGGGTCAAAGGCATGGAGTTTGGACACAGATCAGCCATGACCTGATTGAATGGTAGAACAGGTTTGAGGTGCAGAATACCCTACTCCTATTCCTAATGCTGTTGTCTCATTATTAGGTAAACTCACTTAATTTCTGTGCAGTTCCCTGACAACAGCAATTCCCAATGGGAAAGTCAGAGCAGTCACCTAGTTGCAGCAACCTGCTGTTTGCTTTGCCAGGCCTTTTGACAGCCAAAATATTCCAGAATGCTCCATGGACACTGTCTTTCTTCACCTTTGTCCACACAAGTGGGCCTTGACAAAACACCAGTTTCAGCATATCATCATGGTTGCTTTGCAAACTGATCAGACAGCACTTCAGGATTTCATATCGGAGCTCAGGTACGCTTATGACTTGCATTGGTATGGCATGCTTTGGATTGCAGGGGCAGACACACATATACCTCATGCATCTCTGCTGGAGGCATCTAATGGACTTAGCACTAGTAATTTTTGCCTTACTTGGAGGTTTCCAGCCGATACAGCTTGTTATTTTTTAGTGCAGAAAGAGAGGAAGGCAGCTTGCTGTGGTTTGGAGCACTGAACAGTCAAATGGATGGAAATATGTTACTGCACTGTGCTACATGTTCCTTTTATATCTTTTCCCTCTCACCCTAAACCTGTTCCCTCTAGTTCTGGACTCCCCCATCCCAGGGAAAAGACATTGTCTATTTATCTTATCCATGCTCCTCATGATTTTATAAACCTCTATGAGATCACCCCTCAGCCTCCGACGTTCCAGGGAAAACAACCCCAGCCTATTCAGCCTGTAGCTCAAATCTTACAACCCTGGCAACATCCCTGTAAATCATTTCTGAATCCTTTCAAGTTTCACAACATCCTACCGATAGGAAGGAGACCAGTCCTCTCAAAATAATTGCCATCATTGTATTTGCCTTCCTAATTACTGACTCAGCCTGCAAGTTTACCTTGAGAGAATCCTGGGCCAGATCCCTCAAGTCTCTTTGCACTTCAGACTTCTGAATTTTCTCCCCATTTGTAAAATAGTCCATGCCTCTATTTTTTCGGCCGAAGTGCATGACCTCACACTTTCCCACATTGTACTCCATATGCCACTTCTTTGCCCACTCTCCAAATGTGTCCAAATTCTTCTGCAACCCCTCTGCCTCCTCAATGCTACCTGTCCCTGTACCTATCTTTGTATTGTCTACAAACTTAGCTAGAATGCCCTCAGTTCCTTTATCAAGATTGTTAATGTATAAAGTGAAAGTTATGATCCCAAGACTGAGTCTTGCGGAACACCACTTGTTACCAGCTGTCATCCTGAGAAGGACCCTTTTTATCCCTGCTCTCTGCTTTCTGCCAGACAGCCAAGCATCTATCCATGCTTGCACCTTGCCTCTGACACCATGGACCCTTATCTTACTCAGTAACCTCCTGCTCGCCATCTTGTCAAAGGCCTTCTTGAAGTGCAGGTAGATAACATCCATTGGCTCTCTATATTCTTATGAGACATTATACTGAGAAGCCAGAAAGTCTCATTGTTGAGCAGACTTGTATGGACTTGTCTAGGACTCTTAGAGAGGATAGATACAATACTTCAGAATGTAGATTGGATAGAATTTCAGGAAGAATTCCCAAAACTATTCAAAGGTTTAGGTAAACCTAAGTAGGAGTATCTAATCACTCTGCAAGAAGATATTATACCCATGTGTTTATCTATTCTCAGTCAATTCTTCATCCTTTGATGGGAAAGTAGAATTTCAAACAGCAGAATTGAAAGGATGGTCATATCAACAATCTCAGAACAAACACAGTGGTGTTCAGAGCTTTTCCAAGAAAAATGGAGAACTAAGATTGTCTGTTGACTTTACTCATTAAAACAAAAGAGTTAAGAGGGACGTCCATCTCATTTCGTCAATCAACAATAGCTTGACAAAATTGGTAACCAACATGTTCTTCACAAAATTGCATGTCAATGGGTTCTGGCAGATATCTGTAGAGTATGTGTCAAAATTGCTGATGACACTTATTACGCCATTTAGGCTATATTGCATTATTACCATGTATAAATCTCCTCTGCACCAGAGATTTTCCAAGGAGCGATGCTAGAAATGCTGAGAAGGAATCATTTGGCATATGCATGATATCCTCACATGGAGTCATACAGTTATAGAGTCATACAGCATGGAAACAGACCCCTCTGTCCAACTAGTCCACGCTGACCATTTTCCCAAACTAAACTAGTCCCACCAGCCTGCATTGGCCTATTTCCCTTCAAGCCTTTCCTATCCATATAGTTATCCAAATGTCTTTTAAACATTGTACCTGCATCCACCACTTCCTCTGGAAATTCATTCCACACACAAAATATCCTAATTTAAAAAGTCTTACTTAAATCTTTTCTCCTCTCACCTTAATAAATGTGTACCCTAGTCTTGAAATCCTAGGATAAAGACACCTGACTTTCACCTTATCTAAGCCCTTCATGATTTTATAAACTTCTGTAAGGTCACCATTCAACCTCCTATGCTCCAACGAAAGAAGCCCCAACCTCTCCTTATAACTCAAACTGTCCATTCCTAGCAACACCCTGATAAATCTTTTCTGAGCCCTCTCCAGCTTAATAACATCCTTCCTATAGTAGGATGACCAGTACTCCAGAAGATGCCTCATCAACATCCTGCACAATCTCCACATGATGCCTCAACTCCTATACTCAAAAGTCTGAGCTTTTGAGGCAAGAATGCTAAACACCTTCTTACACACCCTGTCTACCTGTGATGCAAATTTCAAAGAATTATGCACCTGAACCCTTAGGATTCTCTGTTCTACACTGATAATAATATGTTTTGTTATGACTCCCCATGTCTTTCAAAAAAAAAACAGAGAAAAGGCACAGGCATGTTATCATAAGGAGAAAGTGCAGATTATAGGGAAAGTTGCCTATAAATTGTCAAAACATTGTTGGCAGAGACATGTCTGTCCTCTTGCATGAAAGAGTAATAAAAATAACAATAAATCTTCAGGTCAGGCATTATTGTAATGATGTGTATTGAATAAAATGTTCTATCTTATGACGTTTTGAAAATATTCCTAATTAAATGCTATCAATACTCCAATAATAGGGATAACCTGTCTCCAGAAATGCTCTTCAGACAAACTTCTTGTGGCATTACAATGTCTGAAAATGTTGAATGTCATAAGAATTGAAAGAAATTTTCCTTGTTTCTTCTAACCTGTCTTTTGCCTGTCATGTAATGTATTGGCATTATTGATACAAAACTTGATTTTTTTTTGTGTCAAGAATGCACAATCAAAATTCACATTATTTCCTGAGCAAGAATGAGACATTTCCAAATATTGCTCACTTAGCACAAGAAAAGAGTGAGTTATTACCTAGCAGTGGAATTCAAGGATTTGGGCAATGTGATGAGGTACTCAATATTGTTCACATAATGCTTCACATAATTCAAATTGCAATTATATTGTTATTTTGTAGCTCCTCTGTATTAATTTATTCGTTTTTCTTTTCAGTAGTGGCACAAGTCTTCAAGTATTATACATGCTGCATTTTTCATAATCAATTTCTATTTTTGTGATTTGCAATTCTGTTTCACATTACACAATTTTGTGCCACTTGGGTTTTATATATAATAAAATTTTACTGCCATTCACTGAGATTTATCTGCAATGTTGACATTGACACTTAATATGAAACTTAAATCATCATTATTGCAAACACGGATTATCAATTTTATGAATTGAACCTTTCACAATTTTACAATTTTGGAAGGAAATCAAAAACTGTCTGTCAGGATTGTGGTGTGCCAGTGAAGCTAGCTATGATTTATTTGCAAAATGTACTTCATAGAATGGAATGGTTTCAGATGTCAAACTTTAGCTGTCCAAACAGAAATCAATTCCAACGAATCACAAAGAAAAATCATATTGGATTGGTCGTTAGTATTCATATTGACTGATTATTGTTGAATAGAGTTTAACTGATGTTACCATTCGAGCTAAGTACCATGAACTTTCCATTTAATATAAAATACAGTTTATGTAATCTTTGTAATCTGCTGCTTGAGGGGCAAGTTTTAACCTTTTGTTTTGCCAGTGCTTCATTCAGGAGGCAGTGGAATTCTGTTCCATCAAATAAGTGAAATTGTTTGTCTCAATTAGAGTATTGGTTTGACATAGTTAAAAATCACACAACACCAGGTTATAGTCCAACAGGTTTAATTGGAAGCGCACTAGCTTTCGGAGCGACGCTCCTTCATCAGGTGATAGTGGAGGGCTCGACCGTAACACAGAATTTATAGCAAAAATTTGCAGTGTGATGTAACTGAAATTATACATTGAAAAATTGATTGCCTGTTAAGCCTTTCATCTGTTAGAATACAGTGATAGTTTCACTTCTTTCATGTGTATCACACAACCCTTTTTTTAAAAGTTGCATTCTCGGGTTAGCTGTTAACAATGGTGATAGCTAGACAGTATGTTGAAGGTGTTAGCCCCCTGTGTTCTCTGTCTATGCCATGATGTTTAGATTGATTCTAATCTAAAAAGCGAGAAAACAGAGTTTTACATAAATTCATGCAGTTTTTGAGCTCAGAGTTCTACATGAATGTATGCAGTTTTTGAGCAAAGTGCAATGTAACTCTGCAAATACAAGTTCACCGCACAAAATATATATGTGCATGTGGATCTTTGTCTGTGTGTGTGTGTGTGTGTGTGTGTGTGTCGGGGAAATGAGACCTTTGTACACCTCATGTTCGTCCATGCACTGGAAGGCCTCATCCAAACTGCCAATGAAGGAATCCTCCAGATCTCCGTGTAGCATCTTCCTCGTGGCCATGTATGGACAGCCCATGAATCCCAGGATCCTCCAATCATCAGAACAAAGCCCAAGCCTTCAGAAATCACTGATCAGCCACACATCCACTAGACAAATTGCCGAAACAGGCTCTGAGAATGGGAAGAAGCCAGGTCACATCACCTCCAGTTGGGGACTCGAGTTGAAAGCTGTAAGGAAAGGATTGGGAAACCCTCAGGAGTTTACAGATATCCCCGCAGTATCTACTTGCTTACTATGATCTGCCTGTACTACTCACAAACAAAGCTTTTCACTGTACTTAGCTAGATGTGACTGCAATAAATCAAATCAAACTGGACCCACATCCATCACTTCCTCTGGATGTTCATTCCACACATGAACCACTACCTGTATAAAACAATTGACCCTCATATCTCTTTTAAATCCTTCTCCTCTCATCTTAAAAATATGCCCCCAAGGTTTGAAATCCCTGAATTTAGGAAAATGATATTAGCTATATGCCTCATGATTTAATAAATCTCTATAAGGTAATCCCTCAATCTCCTAGGCTCAAGTGTAAAAAGTCCCAGCCTATAACTCCAGCCCTCCACTCCCGGCAACATCCTGATAAATCATTTCTGAACCCTCTCCAGCTTAATAATATCCTTCTATAACAGGCTGACCTGAACTGTACATGATACTTCCAGATAAGGCCTCACCAACATCCTGGACAACCACCTCAACATAACATCCCAACTCCTATACCCAAAGGTCTGAGTAATGAAGACAAGCGTCAAGTGCCTTTTTAATCACCCTGTCTGCATGGGACGCAAACTTCAAAGAATTATATACATGAATCCTTAGGTGCTCTGTTTGCCGACACTACCCAAGGCACTACTTTTAATTGTATAAGTCCTGACCTTGTTTGTTTTATCAAACTGCATTACCTCACATTTATCCAAATTAAACTTCAACAGCCACTCCTCCACCCTCAACCCATTTGATCAAGATCTTTTTGTAACCTTAGATAATCTTCTTCACTGTCCATGATACCACCAATTTTGGTGTCATCTACAAGCTTACTAACCATGCCTTCAATATTTCATCTAAACCATTCATATAAATGACAAACAAAAGTGGACCCAGCACTGATCCCCTGTGGAACACCACTGGTAATAAGCTTCCAGTCCATAAAACAAACCTCCACTCTCTCTCTCCTGCCATTAAGCAGATTTTGTAACCAATTAGCAAGATCACCCTGAATCCCTTGTGATCTAACTTTACTAATTAGTCTGCCATGTGAAACCTTGTCCAAGGCTTTACTACAGTCCACATAAACAATGTCTACTGCTCTGCCTTCATCAATCTTCTTGGTTACTTTCTCAAAAAACTCAATCAAGTTTGAGACATAATTTCCCTCACATAAAAACCATGCTGACTATCCCTAATAATTATTTGCCATTCCAAATACGTCTAAATCACATTTTTCAGAATCAAACAACTTACCCAGCACCGAAGTCAGACTCACAGATCTATAGTTCCCAGGCTTCTCCTTAAAGGGCACACTAGTCACTCTCCAGTCACCCACAGTTTAGATGGTAAAAATATTTTCACGAGGAGCACCCACAGTTTCCTCCCTGACTTCCCACAACTTCCCAGGTAACACTGGATCAGGTCCTGGAGATTTATTCACCTTTACATTTCTAAAATCTCCAGCACTTTCTCTTCTGTAATGTGAACTATTTTTAAAGATTTAATACATATTTCCCTGAGTTTTCTAGCTTCAATTCTTTCTCCACAGTAAAACTGACACAAAATATTCATTTAACATCACTCCCATCTCCTTAGGTTCAGCAGAGATGACCTCTTTGATCTTTAAAAGGCCCTACTTCTCTTCAGAGTTATTCTCTTGCTCTGAGCATACTTGTAGACTCTGTTTGGCTTATCCTTAACCTTACCTGCCAAGGCTATCTCATGTGCCCTTTTTGTCTTCCTGATCTTCCTCATTAGAATGCCCCGACATTCTTTGTACTATTCAAGAAATTCATTTTAAACCAAGTTGTCTATATTTAATGCATTATTCTTTTTTATTCTTGACAAGAACCTTAATTCTTTTCTTTCATCCATTGTTCTTTAATCCCACAAGCTTTACCTTTCATTCCAACTCTTACCTCTCATTATCACACTTTTAAAAGCCTCCCATTTATCAGACATCCTTTTATATGTGAACAGTCTACTCCAATCAACCTTTGAAAGTTCTTGTCTCATACCATTAAAATTTGCCTTACTCCAATGGAAAACTTTAACTTTTATGGAAGGTGTACACTTTCGCATAACTATTTAAAAACTAACAGAATTATGATCATTAGTCTCAATGTGTTGCCCTCCTATGACTTCAGTCACCTACCCTGTCTTATTACCCAAGAGAAGGTCAAGTTTTGCTCCTTCTCCAGTTGGAACATTTACACATTGATAAAGAAAATTTTCTTGAACATATTTAACAAATTCCTCACCATCCAATCCTTTAGCACTATGGTAGCCCCAGTCAATGTTTGGAAAATTAAAATCACCTGCTTTTACAACCTTATTATTCTAACATATATCTGAGATCTCTCTCCATATTTGTTTATCTGTTTCCCTCTGAATATTGGGTGGTCTAGAGTACAATCCCATCAATGTGATCAATCCTTTCTTATTTCTAATTTCAACCCATAAAGTTTTCATGGATAATTTTTCAGAAATATCTCCTCTAGGTACAGCAGTAATGTTTAAAATGTTAAAAAAATGCCTAGCCCTCTCCTCTTTTGTCTCCCTTTCTATCCTTCCTACAGCATCTGAAATTTGGAACATTGAGCTACCAGTCCTGTCCATCCCTCAGCTGAGTTTCTGTAATAGCTATGATGTCCCAATCCCATGTTCCCAAACATACCTTAAGTCATCAGTCTTACCTGTGAGACTCCTTGCATTGAAAGGGATGCAGTTTAATTCTTCAGAGTTACTTCATTCTCTAACTTGCTCGTCTTTTTTTTCTCTAATTAGTTATTCTTTTTAAGTTCAAAAACATCCTCATCTATGTTTCTTTTTAGTCTGCTACTTAGGATCCCTCCACCCACCCCTCTAAGAATTTACAGTCTCCCTCAATAGAATTAGCAAACCTCCTTGGTCCCTTTCTAGTACAGGGGAAACTCATCCTTTTTGAACAGGTCTTTTCAATGATCCAAGAACCTAAATCCCCAAACATTACATCACTCGTTTGGTCATTGATTTATAGCATTTATCCTTTATCCTTGTATTCCTTCTCTCATTCGAGCCTGGAAGTAAACCAGAGATTACCATTTTTGAGGTTCTGTTTTTGAACCTCTTATGTTCACTCTGTGAAGCCTTAATTGTTTCCTTAACTATGTCATTCCTACCAATGTGTACAATAACATCCGGCTTCTCACTCTCACTTTTGACAATGCAGGTCATTGTGGTATAACATGCATTTCGTCAAGGTGAATTGGCTATAACGTGATTGATGAACTGTGGACGTTGTTTGACAACGTGAACTTTCTACTGAATGGGTATGGCGGTTTTCTATAGCAAACGTCTATAGTGTGATTTTCTATAATGGTTTTCCATATCCTGATTTTCTATAGAGCGAAGTTGTAGAGAAATGCAACTGTCATGTTATAGCAGAATGACCTATAAGGTTCAAACATTTTGAGACGTCTCTAATCCTGGCACCAGGAAAGCAACATATTATCCTCAATTCACACAGAATCTCCTATCTGTACCCCTGACAGGAGCATCCCAATCATAATTATTCTTTTAAATTTTGTCAAACACTGTCAAACATAAAATTCATTCATAGTGCCAAAAGTCTGACTGCCTCTTCTATTTTCCTGAGAGACTGTCCTTTTCAACAGTACCTAAAACTAAATATCTGAGAGAGGAAAACTACAGGAGAATTCTGAACTACCTTCTTACCTTTCCTGACAGTCACCCATCTATCTGACTGATCCTGTTGGGTAATCAGGGTTTGTTTATAATCTTCATTATTTCGCCATGGACATTATTGAAGCCTCTGAGTAAATATCCATTTGTTGTATGTCCCCTTTTCTGGCAAGTGTCCATTGCTTTGGTTCTGCTGTAATATTATAAGGAATGCCTTTTTGATATCTTCGTGTAAGTTTGAAACTCTATGTTATTTAAAGTTAAAAATCACACAACACCAGGTTATAATCCAACAGGTTTAATTGGAAGCACTAGCTTTCGGAGCGCTGCTCCTTCATCAGGTGGTTGTGGTGAAGGAGCGGCGCTCTGAAAGCTAGTGCTTCCAATTAAACCTGTTGGATTATAACCTGGTGTTGTGTGATTTTTAATTTTATACACCCCAGTCCAACACTGGCATCTCCAAACTATATCGTTTAGTCACTGAAATTCAGAGGAAACTATTGTCCAACACTGCCATCAAGTGACTCTGTGAGGAAAGTTTGCTTCAGGTCCACATCTCGGGTGAAGAATTCGGAAAGCATTGTAACCAGGCTTGCTTGTTCCAGAGGAATATATTTTAAACTCGAGTGTATGCCTGGTGTTTATTAGCCTGGAGGTTGTAGTCAGCACTGCAGCAACATCAAGAGGAAGGGGTGGCAGGCTCTGGTCCCTTGAATTTCCTTTCTGGCTGCATGGACTTCTCGGATCTAGAACCAGCTTGCTGATACCAATCACCATGTCCAGATCCTTAGAGCAGCTGTAACGGCACTAAGGCTGGTAATAGGTCTGCAACAGCAGAAGATAATCCCTGTGTGGATGGAAGAACAACAATGGCCATCAGAGGGCCTAGAGAAATTTCTGGAGGCCAGTGGAGTGTTCTCAACTCACCTTGACCCACAGAAATGACTGTAATTAGGATTTTGGGTTGTTTTCTAAGCAGTCACTGGCAGGTATACCATATTACTATTGAGTAGAATTTAAAGCATAAAAAAAATCACACTATACGGTATTGTTAGTTAACAGAACTTAAAGCTTTGTTGGAAGAACTTCGTACAGAATTGCTTTAGTACAGAGTCTTAAAGTGTAAGGAAACATTCATGGGATATGGGCATCACTGGCTGGGCCTGCATTCCTAGCACATTTCTGATTGCCCTTTAGAAGGAGGTGGTGACTTGCCTTCCTGAACTGCTGCAGTCTGTTTGCTGTAGATCGACACACAATGCTGTTAGGGGAGTTCTAGGTTTCTGACCCAGTGGTCGCCATAGTACAGCGATATATTTCCAAGACAGAATGGTGGTAGTGTTCTCATCTATCTGCCGGCCTTGTCTTCCTAGATGCTAGTAGCTGTTGGTTTGGAGGGTGTTGCTCAAGGAGCCTTGCTGAATTTCTGCAGTGCACCTTGTGCATCTTGTAGATGGCA
This sequence comes from Hemiscyllium ocellatum, assembly GCF_020745735.1. NCBI lineage: Eukaryota > Metazoa > Chordata > Chondrichthyes > Orectolobiformes > Hemiscylliidae > Hemiscyllium > Hemiscyllium ocellatum. The sequence continues at coordinate 88,751,383 of NC_083408.1, forward strand.
CACATTACTGCTCCTGAACGTTGGTGGTGGAGGAACTGGATGTTTGTGAATGTGATGCCAACCAGAAGGACTGCTTTGTCCTGGGTGATGCCAAGCTTCTTGAGTGCTGTTGGAGTGGCATCCACCCAGGCAGGGGGGAGAATCCACAGATAAAAAACTCAAATTTTATGGGTAACTTGGCAGGACATTCTGTTGAACTGCTGGGATCTTCCTGGCTCCAACTTCTAGAAGCCATATTGAACTGTTTATAGACAACACTTTGCTTGCTGAATCCTAGCACGTTACTCAACCTCTGCTCATCATCTGCCCCTGGAGATGTCAGAGGCAGGGCAAAAAGTAGGGGCATCTCCCTAGAGGTTCTCATGAAGGCTGACCAGGAAAAAAGGGAAGTTTGTTTTCTGATGGGTGACAACAGGAGACCTTCCTGACAGACAAAGGTAGCTTGGACAAGATGACTGCAGAGGTCAGAGCCTGTTGATGCCTCAAGAGAAGCTGACTGTAGTGCCACAAGCAGATAAATGATCTGCTTTGCTCTGTCAAGTTATGTTTCATGCTCCTGCGAGTGTGTGTTAAAATTATAAGGTCGCCACTTCAGAGGACTGTCTCACACCGGGTTGGGTGTCAGGCAAGGGTGGCATAGTGGCTCAGTGGTTAGCACTGCTGCCTTACAGTGCCAGGGACCCAAGTTCAATTCCAACCTCAGTGACTGTGTGGAGTTTGCACATTCTCCCTATGTCTGCTTGGGTTTCCTCCGGGTGCTCCAGTTTCCTCCCATAATCCACAGATGTGCATGCCAGGTGAATTGGCCATGCTAAATTGCCCATAGTGGTAAGTGCATTAGTCAGGGATAAATATGAGTCTGGGTGGGTTACTCTTCAGAGGGTTGGTGTGGACTTGTTGGGCCCTGTTTTCATACTATAGTGAATCTAATCTAATCAAACCAATGTCTGGCAGTTCATTACAGCTCCCACTGTAGCATGACTGGTACCACTGTGTAGTGTTACTGGCACCATAGTGCTACTCCTTTACACATCAGTCAGGGTTCACACCTAAAATGCTAAACGAACTACAACACTTAGCAGTTCATGCACTATGAACTCACTGACCTTTATTCACAACTAAGTGAACCTACACGCCTGATGCCTTTCTTTCAAAGGCTGCGATGGGACAAGTATACAACCACAAAAGATAGCTTCAGGATAAACATCTCACCCACACACATCATATTGCACTCATGAATAACCTTGCAGCATTATAGCACTGATGAAGGAGAATCAGTTGATTTGCTTTTTGATAAGATCCCACTCAGGAACTGAGTAAATAAAATTAGGTTTATGGGATTAAGTGATATGTTCCAGTATGAATTAAAAATTGGTTACTAGACAGAAAACACAGAATATGAACAAACAGATCATTATCAAGATGGCAGGCTGCTTCTAGTCAGATACCACAAGGATCAGTGCTAGCTCCACAGGTGTCCATAATCTATGTAAATTATTTGGATGTGGGGACAATTGCATTATTTCCAAATTTGGTGATGATACCAAAGTGGGTCAGAATGTAAGTTATGAAGAGGATTCAGGGTAACGACAAGAGGACTTGGACAATTTAAGTGATTAGGTTCGACCAGGACTTCCCAATGTGAGGTTGGGACTCAGATTAGTGTCACAAGCTGAAATATCATCAGCCTGAGGCAGCAATGGTAACCATGGAGCTCTGTCTGAGTTATACCAACTGTTCGCCCTCTCTAACACCCCCATGCTGTCACAGACTACCCATTGCCCACTTTTACAGGCCTCGTAGAAGGGTTACTAACTTTTCAAACCTGCGAGTAGTGTCACAATGGGGAAATGTTTGTGAGGCATGGACTAGAACATGGCTGGGTGAATGTGTGAAGGTATTCAGTTTGGTCGAATAAACATAAAGGCAGATTACTTCTTAAATTGGGAAAGACTGGCAAGTGCGAGTGTCGCAAAGGGACATGGGCATCCTTCTTCACGAGTCACTTAAAGGCAGAATGTACATGTATCAAGCAAATTGGAAACTAAATGGTGGATTGGAAACTAAACGGGAGCTGGGCGGAAGTTCAGGCGGAGCGCAAAGCTGGTCGGGAAGGTAAGTGATTTGCTGTATAACGAACTTACCTCGACGCCAATGGTCTTTTCGCAGCAGAGAGCGGCAGGAGCTGGGCGGAAGTTCAGGCGGAGTGCAAAGCCGGTCGGGAAGGTAAGTGATTGCTATTAGAGTGGGTGTGCTCTAAACCCCAGGTCCTACAAAGTAGGGTCTCCCTCCCTCCCTCCTCCTCTAACCTAAATTAAAAGTCCACAGACTTGCTACAAAGAGAGGGTCTAAGGAAGTTTTTAACCGAAGAGTGAGACTTCAGCTCAGGGGTCTTTGACAAGGAGGTTGAGTGAAGTGATTACGCCACAGTTGAAGAGGGTGAAGAGATGACTGCCAAGCTAGTTCAGTGTGCTACGTGCTTGATGTGGGAGGTCAACGACTCTGGTGTGTCTGGCTCGTGCATGTGTGGAAAGTGTGTGCACATTCAGCTATTGACCGTGCATATTGCAGCGCTGATGAAAGAACTCGAGGACCTTAGGCTCATCCGAGAGAATGAGATCTTTCTGGACAAGACCTTCAGCAAGGTTATTACACCAATCATACCAGAAGAGAGCAGACGATGAGGAAGGCAGAGAGGAGACAGGTGCAAGAGACCCCAGGGGAAGTACCTGTCAGGAACAAGTTGAAGCTTTTGGAAACAGTAGAGACAGATGACGCTGCCAGTCCGCGAGGCGGCCAGGTCTGTCAATCAAAAGTTGGCGTGGAGGCAGAGCGGAAGAGTCAGACATCGCACAGAGCCATGGTAATAGGGGACTCCATAGTGAGAGGAACTGACCGGGGTTTTTGTGGCACCAGACGGGACTGAAGGATGGTGTGTTGTCTTCCTGGTGCCAGGGTGAAAGACATCGCGGACAGAGTGCAGGAAATCCTCAAGGATGAAGGTGAAGAGCCAGAGGTGATGGTACATGTCGGCACAAATGATGTCGGGAGGAAGAAGAGGCACATACTACAGCGGGACTTCGGAGAACTAGGAAGAAGGCTGAAAAGCAGGACGTCCAAGGTGGTTATCTCCGGTTTGCTTCCAGTTCCTCAGGCTGGTGAGGCCAGAAACAGGGAGATAATGGACTTGAACGTGTGGTTGGGGAACTGGTGCAGGAAACAAGGATTTAAATTCTTGAATCACTGAGGTATATTTTGTGGTAAACATAAATTCTACAAGAGAGACGGTTTGCACCTTAATAGGTTAGGGACCAGCATTCTGGCAGGCAGGTATTCTATACTGCAACACCGCTACATTTAAACTAAGTAGCGGGGGGAAGGGGACAAACTGGATGTATAAAAAGGAAATTGAAGGGAAAGTTAGAACAAGAGAAGTCAAGAAAGACAACTGTATCAATGAGGCAGAAAATTTGGAAAAGGATCATGCTGTAAGGTTGAGTGGAATAGGGGTTGATGGGAAGGGTGAGAGCAGTAACAAATTAAAAATGCTGTATATGAACGCACGAAGCATTAGAAATAAGATGGGTGAGCTTGAGGCTCTTTTGGAAATTGGCGGATACGATATTGTGGGGATAACTGAGGCGTGGCTTCAAGTGGACAGGGCCTGGGAAATGAATATTCAAGGCTACACGTGCTATCGTAAGGACAGACTGATGGGCAGAGGAGGTGGAGTGGCCTTGTTGGTAAGGGAGGATATTCAGTCCCTTGCGCGGGGGGACCTAGAGTCAGGGGATGTAGAGTCAGTGTGGATAGAGCTGCGAAATACTAAGGGTAAAAAGACCCTCTTGGGAGTCATCTACAGGCCCCCAAACAGTAGTCTGGATGTCAGATGTAAGTTGAATCAGGAGCTGAAGTTGGCCTGTGGTAAAGATGTTACTACAGTTGTTATGGGGGATTTTAACATGCAGGTAGACTGGGAGAATCAGGATGGTATTGGACCTCAAGAAAGAGACTTTGTGGAATGCCTCAGAGATCGATTCTTAGAGCAGCTGGTGCTGGAGCCGACCAGGGAGAAGGCAATTCTGGATCTAGTATTGTGTAATGAACCAGAATTGGTCAGAGACCTCGAAGTGAAGGAGCCATTGGGAAGTAGTGACCATAATACATTAAGTTTGCAATTTGAGAGGGAGAGGGTACAGTCGGAAGTGACAGTACTTCTGTTGAATAAAGGGAACTATGGAGCTATGAGGGAGGAGCTGGCCAAAGTTCAATGGTGCAATACCTTAGCAGGGATGACCGTGGTGGAACAATGGCGGATATTTCTGTGTATAATGCAGAAGAGGCAGGATCAGTTCATTCCTAAAAGGAAGAAAGATCCCAGGAGGAGGCATGGGCGACCGTGGCTGACGAAGTAAGTTAAGAAACATATAAAGTTAAAAGAGAAAAAGTATAACATAGCAAAGATAAGTGGGAAAACAGAGGACTGGGAAGCTTTTAAAGAACAACAGAGGATTACTAAGAATGAAATACACAGAGAAAAAATGAGGTACGAATGTAAACTGGCCAAAAATATAAAAGAGGATAGTAAAAGCTTTTTCAAGTATGTGAAAGGCAAAAAAATGGTTAGGACTAAAATTGGGCCCTTGAAGACAGAAACAGGGGAATATATTACAGGGAACAAAGAAATGGCAGAAGAATTAAATGGATACTTCAGATCTGTGTTCACTGGAGAAGACACAAGCAATCTCCCTGAGGTAATAGTAACTGAAGGACCTGAACTTAAGGGAATCTATATTTGCCAGGATTTGGTGCTGGAGAGACTGTTAGGTCTGAAGGTTTAATAATCTCCGGGGCCTGATGGTCTACATTCCAGGGTACTGAAGGAGGTGGCTCGGGAAATTGTGGATGCGTTAGTGATTATTTTCCAGAATTCAATAGATTCGGGATCGGTTCCTGAGGATTGGAGAGTAGCTAATGTTATACCACTTTTTAAGAAAGGTGGGAGAGAGAAAGCAGGAAATTATAGACCAGTTAGTCTGACCTCAGTGGTGGGAAAGATGCTGGAGTCTATTATAAAGGATGAGATTTCGGCACATCTGGATAGTAGTAACAGGATAGGACGGAGTCAGCATGGATTTATGAAGGGGAAATCGTGCTTGACTAATCTTCTTGAATTTTTTGAGGATGTAACTCTGAAGATGGATGAGGGAGATCCAGTAGATGTAGTGTACATGGACTTTCAGAAAGCTTTTGATAAAGTTCCACATAGGAGGTTAGTGAGTAACTTAGGGCGTATGGTATTGGGGGCAAAGTACTAGATTGGATTGAAAATTGGTTGGCTGATAGGAATCAAAGAGTAGTGATAAACGGCTCCATTTCAGAATGGCAGGCAATGACCAGTGGGGTACCGCAGGAATCCGTGCTGGGACCGCAGCTTTTTACAATATATGTTAATGATATAGAAGATGGTATCAGCAATAACATTAGCAAATTTGCTGATGATACAAAGTTGGGTGGCAGGGTGAAATGTGATGAGGATGTTAGGAGATTACAGGGTGACCTGGACAAGTTAGGTGAGTGGGCAGATGCATGGCAGATGCAGTTTAATGTGGATAAGTGTATGGTTATCCATTTTGGTAGCAAGAACAGGAAGGCAGATTACTACTCAATGGAATTAATTTAGGTAAAGGGGCAGTACAGAGAGATCTAGGTGTTCTTGTACACCAGTCAATGAAGGCAAGCATGCAGGTACAGCAAGTAGTGAAGAAGGCTAATAGCATGCTGGCCTTCATAACAAGAGGGATTGAGTATAGAAGCAAAGAGGTGCTTCTGCAGCTGTACAGGGCCCTGGTGAGACCACACCTGGAGTACTGTGTGCAGTTGTGGTCTCCAAATTTGAAGAAAGACATTCTGGTTATTGAGGGAGTACAGCGTAGGTTCACGAGGTCAATTCCTGGAATGGAGGGATTACCTTACACTGAAAGACTGAAACGACTGGGCTTGTATACCCTTGAGTTTAGAAGACTGAGAGGCGATATGATTGAGACATATAAGATTATGAAAGGATTGGACACTCTGGCAGCAGGAAACATGTTTCCGTTGATGGGTGAATGCCGAACCAGAGGACACAGCTTAAAAATACGGGGTAGACCATTTAGGACAGAGATGAGGAGAAACTTCTTCACCCAGAGAGTGGTGACTTTGTGAAATGCTCTGCCCCAGAGGGCGGTGGAGGCCCAGTCTCTGGATTCATTTAAGAAAGAGTTGGATAGCGCTCTCAAAGATAGTGGAATCAAGGGTTATGGAGATAAGGCAGGAAGCGGATACTGATTAGGAATGATCAGCCATGATCATATTGAATGGCAGTGCAGGCTCGAAGGGCTGAATGGCCTACTCCTGCACCTATTGTCTATTGTCTATTGTCTATTGTCTATTGATTGGTCTTCTTCACAGGGGGAGTGAAGTAGATGATTAAAAATGTCATACTGCACTTGTAAAGAACCTTGATGAGACCTCCCCTGGAGTATTGTGTACAGTTTTTTGTCTCCTTATGGAAGGAAAGATATATTTGTCATGCCCAGGGAGCGCAAGGGGTTTAACCAGATTAATCCCTTGGATGGTGGGATTGTCTTATGAGGAGAAAGTGAGGAAATTGGCTGTGCTCCCTAGAGTTTGGAAAATGAGAAGAGACCTTACTGAAGCTTAGAAAATTGTTACTCGATGTAATAGAGTGGCTCATCAAAATATTTTCCATGTTGATGAGTGTAAAATTGGTGAGGGAATTAACTTCATGATTAGGGCAAACCATTTAATACTTGTGGTGAGCAGGAATTTCTTCAGTCAGAGGGTGGTGAATCTTTGGATTTTCTACTCCAAAGGGCTGTGGAATCTCAATCATTGAGTGTGTTCAAGATAGAAATTGATAGGTTTCTGGAGACTAAATGCATGAAGCAACATGGAGATAGAGCAGGAAAATGGCATTCAGTTAAATGATCAGCCATCAGCCAATTTAATGATGGAGTAGGATAGATGGGCTGAATGGCCTACCTCTGCTAGCTTCTTCAACATCTGCATTGTCATCATTGGCTCCCTCAACTTCCATCAGTTTTCCTTCTTTCTCATCTGAGGAGAAGGGTGGTTGGTCCACCTTCTCCTCTTCGAAGGTTTCAGTCTGTCATTGAGCTTCTGGAGAGCATGTGTAGATAGAGTCAGACAGCACGGAAACAGACTCTTTCGTCCAACCAGTCCATGATTCCAAACTAAACTAACCCCATCTGCCTGCTTCTGGCCCATATCACTCCAAACCTTTCCTACTCATGTATATATCCAAATGATTTTTAAATATTGTAATTGTATCCACATCCACTTTTTCATTCCACATACGAACCACCCTCTGTGTAAAAAAATTGCCTCATGTCTTTTTTAAACTCTCTCCTCTCACCTTAAGAATGTGCACCCTGGTTTTAAAATTCCCCATCCTAGAGAAAAGACAACTACCCTAATTTTATAAACTTCTACCAGATCGCCTCTCAACCTCCTACGCTCCAGTGCAAAAAGTCCCAGCCTATCTAGCCTTTCTTTATAACTGAAGCCTTCCATACCTAGTAGGAGAAAGTGGAGAGCAGAGCTTAAAATGTGTTGCTAGAAAAGCGCAGCAGGTCAGGCAGCATCCAAGGAGCAGGAGAGTCGACGTTTCGGGCATGAGCCCTTCTTCCATACCTGGTAACAACCTGGAAGATCTCTTCTAAGCCCTCTTCAGCTGGTTAATATCCTTCCTATAATTGAGCGACACACTACACCAGAAGACACTTCACTAATGTCTTGTACAACCTCAACATGACTTCCCAACTCTTGTACTCAAACAACTGAGCAATGAAGGCAAGTGTGCCAAACACCTTTTAGTCACCCTACTTATATGTGCTACAAACTTCAAAGGATTATGTATCTGTGCCCCTCGGTCCCTTTGTTCCTCAACACTGCCAAAGGCCCTATCATTAATTGTTTAAACCCTACCCTTGTTTGTTTTACCAAAAAGCAATACCTTACATTGGTCCAGATTCAACTCCATCTGCCATTTTTCTGCACATTGACCCATTTGATCAATGTCCTAATACTGCAGCGCTCCTTCTGACCAGACCAGGCAAGGGAAATGCATTTTTAGATGACCAATTGTCTGATCATTGATGGCCCTGGTGGATTTGTGGGCAGAGTTGGCATTCAGTTTGGTGTTGGCCTGAGCACTGGGTTCATGAGCCTTGCTTTCTGAGTATGCCACTTATCAGCCATGAAGCATTCCTGGAAACAAAATGGGGCGGGGGGTGCAAACATTCAGGGGACGAAGAATTGTGCAGAATGTAACCATTATGACAGCTCCTTGGATAACAAGCATACACTTTCTGGAATTATTGCCTGTGGTCACAAATGTGGGACATTGAGGGACTTGAATCCCTTCTTGTTCAGGAATCCAGCCTGATAATGACAAGGAGTTTTCAGTGCCACCTGTGTGCAGTCAATGGCCCCTTGTATCTGAGGGAATCCAGTAATAGCTGCCAATCCCATGGCATGGGCTCCTTGGCTCTGTGGGTCCATGGTGAATCAGTAAAACTGTGTGGCTTTCCTGTATCCTCCTGCATGCAGATTGGGCTGCCAATTAGGAAATTCCACACATGTTCCCAGTTGTGGTTTGAAAGGGGCTAGTGCAAGGAAATTCAGAGCAGTTGTGATCCTCAGTACCAATTGCGTAGCAGACCATTCTAAGTTGCATGGCTGTCAGCAGGAGTTGACAGACAGTGTTGCAGTCATCCAAGGATATCTTTGGTGCTGCCTATCATTCACCTGTGAGTGGCTGCAACATTTTGGTTTGATGCCATCTCTCTGTACATTGCTCAATGGTGCTGCAAACCCAGTATTGAGGTGCTGCTTGTTTGTCCAGAGCGAGAGGGGAGGTGATGGTCTAGTGGTATCATCACTGGACTGTTGTTAATCCAGAGACCCAGGTAATTGTCTGTGATTAGATTACTTACATTAGATTAGATTACTTACAGTGTGGAAACAGGCCCTTCGGCCCAACAAGTCCACACCGACCCGCCGAAGCGTAACCCACCCATACCCCTACATTTACCCCCTACCTAAAGCTACGGACAATTTAGCATGGCCAATTTTCCAAGGGCCTGGGTTTGAATCCTGCCATAGCAGATGGTGGAATTTGAATCCAATAAATATTTGGAATTAAGAATCTGGTGATGACCTTGAGTTGATTGTTGGAAAAGCCCCTCTGGTTCACTAATGTCCTTTAGGGAAGGAAACTGCCATCCTTACCTGGTCTGGCTTACATGTGACTCCAGACCCACAGCAATGTGGTTGACTCTTAACTGCCCTCTGGGCAATTAGGGATGGGAAATAAATGCTATCTAGCCAGTGACACCCTTATCCTGTGAATTAATAAAAATGAAAAAAAAGCTGCTGAGCCCCATGTCTCTGTTTATGCTGGTGCTGGGCATTTCTTAACCTTAGCTGCTGAGTTAAATTAGTCAAACATCTAGAGCAGAATATGCTATTGAAATTATTGATGAATGTTTTAAAGATTTCTTAACAATGGAGGACGTTGTTGTAATCACGCTGGAAGCAGAAACCAGAAAGACTCCCAGACAGATCCTGGGCCTAAGAACAAATTGACGACAAGATACCAACAGAATCCAATGACTTACTGAAGTACAGCCATTCTACAGAGGCCCATGACAGGCTCTCAGGGCAGGATTTATGAGCTTCAGTGATGGAGGTGGTACTGAGTGCACAGGAATATTCTGGTCACACTCTAGTTTCATGATGCTAAAATATCTAGTCCACCAAAAAAAGACAATCACCGAGGGTGAATAAAGACAACTAAACTAATTAACAAGTTGAAGTAAAGAGCTTTAGGGCGGCACGGTGGCACAGTGGTTAGCACTGCTGCCTCACAGCGCCAGGGACCTGGGTTCAATTCCCGCCTCAGGTGACTGACTGTGTGGAGTTTGCACGTTCTCCCCGTGTCTGCGTGGGTTTCCTCCGGGTGCTCCGGTTTCCTCCCACAGTCCAAAGATGTGTGGGTCAGGTGAATTGGCCATGCTAAATTGCCCGTAGTGTTAGGTAAGGGGTATATGTAGGGGTATGGGTGGGTTGCGCTTCGGCTGGTCGGTGTGGACTTGTTGGGCCGAAGGGCCTGTTTCCACACTGTAAGTAATCTAAAATCTAATCTAAACTGTTTGGACAAAATGGAGTGGGAGTTCCATGGAAGTCAAATTCAGAACACAGTCCAAATGAAAGTGTTGCCTGATCTCAGCATTGAGGGTTTTTCAAATAAGAGAGAACCACTTCAAATCAAATAACAATTACTTGCTCCCGAAATCCAGGATATTGCATGGAAGGTAGTACTTGTTTTCAATGGACCAGCCATCTTCTGTGGTGGACATACATGAGATTAAGGCTCATGCAATAAAGTTGATTTTATGGGGCAACTTCCTGAGTTATCAAGGAAGTATCCACCTGAGAAGGAAATTCAGGAGATTCAGGGTCCTCCAATGGGCCAACTGCTGGGTTCAACAGGAATGGCATCCTCCTGAAGTACATCCAAGAGATATAAAAAAAACCCTTACTGGAGAAATAGTTTTTAGCAAATCAGAATCAACATCAACAATCCTCAAGACAAAGACCTACCAAACTTCTGCAGCAGAATGGGATGTATTCTGGGAAGAGTGGACAAGCTTCAACTGCCTCCATTTGTCAAGTCAGAGATTTTTGGAGGAGATGTGAAAGTGGTAAATGTAAAATTAGTTACATTCCGTGAACATGTAATTGTGAACTATAGGAAAAAAGATCTTTGGGGGGGTGTGATGTATTATATAACTATTCTAAGAGTAGCATTGAAGTAGCATTAATCTCAACCAATCTGATGAATTCACACCATCTTTAGATGAAGGTCCTAATGGAGATGGATGTGGAATTCCTGGCTCCTGACAGTTGTATTTGTGCCTAATTAGTTAACGTAAATCTTGCCTATTATCATCATAAGCAAAAATACCTTATTATGTAAGTGCTTCTTCTTGTTAAGAATTTTTAGTCCTTTACCATTTTATAATGAGACAGACCCCCAGACTCAGCAAAGAAATGAAGATTTCTGGATGCTTCCATTTGCTATTAACTTGTTACATGACCCCATTGGGCTGTATAACCCTTATTGCAGCAGAGGTTGCAATCATCCATTTCTAAAAATGTGTTGCTGGAAAAGCGCAGCAGGTCAGGCAGCATCCAAGGAGCAGGAGAATTGACATTTCGGGCAGGAGTCCTTCTTCAGGAAGGCTCATGCCCGAAACGTCGATTCTCCTGCTCCTTGGATGCTGCCTGACCTGCTGCGATTTTCCAGCAACACATTTTCAGCTCTGATCTCCAGCATCTGCTGTCCTCACTTTCTCCTAGTCATCCATTTCTAGACTCACTTGAACACTGGGTTGGTCGAATTGCATGGACAGCAGTAGACAACAAGATTGAATTAAAGATGAGCATTCTCCCTTCTAGGTTCTGGTTCAAACTTGAACTCCAAGACCCTAGTTGGTATAGGAGCATTTCTGCACTGTCTGTGCAGGAATTGGGTTACAGGGATGGAGAAGTAGGGTGGCGCTGATGTTCGTGGATGCGGATTGTTAGTTTGTCTTAGGACAAACAGGAAGACAGCTAACAATCCGCATCCACGAACATCAGCTAGCCACAAAACGACACGACCAGCTATCTCTAGTCGCCATACACTCAGACAACCAGCAACATGAATTTGACTGGGAAAACACCACTATCATAGGACAAGCCAGACAGAGAACAGCCAGAGAATTCCTAGAAGCATGGCATTCATCCCCAAACTCCATCAACAGACACATCGACCTGGACCCCAGATACAAATCACTGCAGCTGAAACTGACACCCGGAAACGGCAAGAACAAACCAATATAAATACCGGAAGAAACATCAAAGCAGCGCTTCACACGAGGCTCCCACCGCACTGATGATGTTCCCTAGCCAGGGAACGAAACGTTTGCAGCAAAAACTTCCAGCTCGGCGAGCAGAACCACAACAACGGATACCCGAGCTACAAATCTTCAATCAGATTTTATATACACTAATGGAAGTCTTATGGTGCAGTGGGAAGTGTCTCTGCCTCCAAGCCACAAGTGAAGGAATGTTTATTCATACACAGTCAAAAAGATTAGTCATCAAGTCATAGAGATGTACAGCATGGAAACAGACCTTTTAGTCCAACTCGTCCATGTCGACCACATATCCCAACCTAACCATTTGCCAGCACTTGCCCCATATCCCTCTAAACCCTTCCTATTCACATACCCACCCCGATGCCTTTTAAGTGTTGCATTTGTACCAGCCCCCACAATTTCCTCTGGCAGCTCATTCCATACACATACCACCCTCTGCTTGAAAAGTTGCCCCTTAGGTCCCTTTTATATCTTTTCCCTCTCACCCTAAACCTAAGTCCTCTAGTTCTGGACTCCCCTGCCCCAGGGCAAAGATCTTGTCTATTTATCCTATCCATTCCCCTCTTGATTTTATAAACTTCTATGAGGTCACCTCTCAGACTCCGACGCTTTGGGGAAAACAGCCCCAGCCTGTTCAGCCTTTCCCGATAGTTCAAATCCTCCAACCCTGGCAGAACACTTGTAAAACTTTGCTGAACCGTTTCAAGTTTTGCAACATCTTTCTGATAGGAAGGAGACCAGAATTGCACACAATATTCCAACAGTGGCCCAACCAATGTCCTGTACAGCCACAGCATGACCTTCCAACTCCTGTACTCAATGCTCTGACCAATAAAGGAAAGCATACTAAATGCCTTCTTCACTATCCTATCTACCTGCGACTCTACTTTCAGGGAGCTATGACCTGCACTCCAAGGTCTTTTGGCAATATTACCTAGAACCTTACCATTAAGTATAAAAGGAGAAATGAGGTCTGCAGATGCTGGAGATCAGAGCTGAAAATGTGTTGCTGGAAAAGCGCAGCAGGTCAGGCAGCATCCAAGGAACAGGAAATTCGACGTTTTGGGCATAAGCTCTTCATCGGGAATGATGAAGGACTTATGCCCGAAACGTCGAATTTCCTGTTCCTTGGATGCTGCATGACCTGCTGCGCTTTTCCAGCAACATATTTTCAGCATTAAGTATAAAAGTCCTGCTAAGATTTACTTTTCCAAAATGCAGCAACTCACATTTATCTAAGTTAAACTCCATCTGCACTCCACAGCCCATAAGCCCATCTGATCAAGATTCCATTGTAATCCAAGCTAACCTTCTTCGCTGTCCACTACACCTCCAATTTTGGTGTCATCTGCGAACTTACTAACTATACCTCCTAGGCTCATATCCAAATCATTTATATAAATGATGAAAAGTAGTGGATCCAGCACTGATTCTTGTGGCACTCCGTTGGTCCCAGGCCTCCAGTCTGAAAAACAATCCTCCACCACCAACCTCTGTCTTCTACCTTCGAGCCAATTCTGTATTCTGTGAAATCTAACCTTGCTAATCAGTCTCCATGGGGAACCTTGTTGAATGCCTTACTGAGGTCCATATAAACCATGTCCACTTCTCTGCCCTCATCAATTCTCTTCATTACCTCTTCAAAAAACTCAATCAAGTTCATGTGACATGATTTCCCATGCACAAAGACTATCCCTAATCAGTCTTTGCCTTTTCAAATACGTGTAAATTCTATCCCTCAGGATTCCATCCAACAACTTGCCCACTACAGACATCAGGCTCACTGGTTTATAGTTCTCTGGCTTGTCCTTATCATCTTTCTCAAATAATGGTACCATGTTAGCCAACCTCCAGTTCTTTGGCACCTCACCTGTGACTTTTGATGATACAAATATCTCAGCAATCACTTCCCTAGCTTCCCACAGAGTTCTAGTGTACACCTGATCAAGTCCTGGGGGACTATCCATCTTTATGCGTTTCAAGACGTTCAGCACTTCTTCCTCTGTAACATGGATATTTTTCAAGATGTCATCATCAATTTCCCCACATTCTATATCTTTTATGCCCTTCTCCACAGTAAATACTGATGCAAAATACTCATTGAGTATCTCCTGCGGCTCCTCCCAAAGGCCGCCTTGCTGATCTTTGAGGGGCCCTATTCTCTCCCTAGTTATCCTTTTGTCCTTAATGTATTTGTAAAAACCCTGTGGATTCTCCTTAACCTTATTTTCCAAAGCTATCTCATGTCGCCTTTTTGCCCTCCTGATTTCCCTCTTAAGTATACTCCTCCTGCCTTTATACTCTTCTAAGTATTCACTCGATCTATCCTGTCTATACCTGACATATGCTTCCTTCTTTTTCTTAACCAAACCCTCAATTTCTCTAGTAATCCAGCATTCCCTACAGCTACCAGGCTTTCCTTTCACCTTAACAGGAACATACTGTCTCTGGACTCTTGTTATCTCATTTCTGAAGACTTCTCATTTTCCAGCCATCCCTTTACCTGTGAAAATCTGCACCCAATCAGCCTTTGAAGGTTCTTGCCTAATACCATCAAAATTGGTCTTCCTCCAATTTAAAAGTTCAACTGTTAGATCTGGTCTATCCTTTTCCATTATTTTTTAAAAAACTAATAGAATTAAGGTCGCTGGCCCCAAAGTGTTCCCCCACTGACACCTCAGTCACCTGCCTTGCCTTATTTCCCAAGAGTAGGTTAAGTTTTGCAACTTCTCTACTAGGTACATCCACATACTGACTCAGAACATTTTCTTGTACACACTTAACAAATTCCTCTCCATCTAAACCCTTAACACCACATCAGTCCCAGTCTATGTTTGGAAGTTAAAATCCCCTATCATAACCACCCTAATATTCTTACAGATAACTGAGATCTCCTTACAAGTTTGTTTCTCAATTTCCTGCTGACAATTAGGAGGTCTATAATACAATCCCAAAAAGGTGATCATCGCTTTCTTATTTCTGAGTTCCACCCAAATATCGTCCATGGGTGTATTTCTGGGAATATCCTCCCTCAGTACAGCTGTAATGCTATCCCTTACCAAAATTGCCACTCCCCCTCGTTTCTTGCCTCCCTTTCTGTCCTTCCTGTAGCATTTGTGTCCTGGAGCATTAAGCTGCCAGTCCTGTCTATCCCTGAGCCATGTTTCTGTAATTGCCATGATATCCCAGTCCCACGTTCCTAACCATGCCCTGAGTTCATCAGCCTTCCCTGTTAGGCCCCTTGCATTGAAATACATGCAGCTTAATTGATCAGTCCTACTTTGTTCTCTGCTTTGTCCCTGCCTGTCCTGGCTGGTTGACTCGCTTCTTTTCTCAACTGTCCCAGTCTCAGATTGAGCTTTCCTGAGTATCTCCCTGGGTCCCCCCTTCACCCCAGTGCCCATACACGTACTCACGCGCACACACATACACACACACACCATCCTGCCTAGTTTAAATCCTCCCGAGCAGCTCGAGCAAATCTCTCTGCCAGTATATTAGTCCCCTTCCAACTTAGGTGCAATCCATCCTTCTTGTACAGGTCACTTCAACCTCAGAAGAGATTCCAATGATCAAAAAATGTGAATCTTTCTCCCATACACCAGCTCCTCAGCCATGCATTCATCTGCTCTATCCTCCTATTCCTGCCCTCACTAGCTCATAGCACTGGATGTAATCCAGATAGTATTACTCTTGAGGACCTCCTTTTTAAATTCCTGCCTAACTTTCTATGTAGTATTCTCCCTTCAGAATCTCATCCTTTTCTCTTCTTATGTCATTGGTTCCAATGTGTACAATGATCTCCTCTGGACTCTCTCCCCTTTGAGAACATTCTGCACCCTCTCTGAGACATCCTTGATCCTGGCACCATGGAGGCAAGACGCCATTCTGATTTTTCACTGCTGGCTGCAGAAATGTCTGTCAGTGCCCCTGACTAGAGAGTTCCCCTAACACAAATGATCGCTTGGAACCTGATGTACCCCTTATTACATTGTTTATCGATTTGCAAGATCTTCAAAAACATGTCAAAATTAGGTGGGAGAGATGTCATATTCTGGAAAGAATGCAGCATATAAAAACCATGGCAACTTAGTGTCGCTGAATAATCTGTAAACCACTGGCACCACTTATACCTACCGAGACACTGATCAGGTATGGGATTGTTTGGTAGAAGCAGGATGTAACTGTGCAGAGAATTAATTATTTCTATGTGTATCAAAGCAATGATGTCAAACAGAAATAAAGACATCTTTGCTGATTGGATTAAGTGCCTTCCTACATCACTAACAGATGTGCTGTCAAAAAGGGATTGGGAAAAATGATTCACACCTGAACAGAAAAATAACACTAATTAGCAAAATTAAAACTAAATGATTCACACATTAGAAAAAATTACCATCAATTGCTTGGCAGAGCTAAGAAAACAGAGACCAAAAAAAATCCACAATGTTGGAGGTGAATAGGATCAGTCATAACTACAAGACTTTTTTTAAGCAAATTTAGGTATAAATTCAGAACTTTGTAGTATTAACTTTGCTTTAATTCACTGTTGTTTAAGGAAACATGAAGGTATTTCCATAACCTGGATTGATCTTCTTTGTGTTGAAATAAAAATATTGCATATCCTGATTACATTTTTTTTAAAAATGCCGACATGGTTAATGTAACATTCTGGAGAAACATCCAGTCTTTTACAAACTGAGCTATGAGATGTCTGAGCCTAAACAACCTTACAACTCTGACGCCAGGGTTCTTAAGAAATCGGAGTCCTAGTTGCATTCTTTGAGTGAAAAATTAATCAAATGGATGTACATTTGGAAAAAACGAATATCTTATGTCACGGTCAAGAATTAGAGGTGAATTGAATTATTTTTTAATCTCCTCCTCCTCTGCCTGTTATCGGGATTCGTTTTTATTTATTCTCTTGTGTTTCTATTGCCTGTAAAAATAAGCAGCGATGTGCTTCACCAAACCCTGTGTATGGAATCTAATCAAAAATGTTCCACATTAAATTCCTCAGGGCTGAAAACAAATACACAGCACCAGGTCATAGTCCAACAGGTTTATTTGGAAGCATTAGCTTTCGGAGCGCCGCTCCTTCATCAGGTGGTTCTCACATCCACCTGATAAAGGAGCAGCGCTCCGAAAGATAGTGCTTCCAAATAAACCTGTTGGACTATGACCTGGTGTTGTGTGATTTTTAACTTTGTACATCCCAGTCCAACACTGGCAAATCCAAATCATGAAAGCAAATAGGCTTTGTTATTGAATTCAAAAGCCAGGGGGTTGCTTTGTGACACACACACACACACTCACACACCCACACAAGGGAAAGAAAGAAGACATTCTGAGGCCACATTGGTAACAAGGGTGACACTGACTGTATTTACATTTATCATCAAGCTGTGTGAGTGAGTATCTGTCTTGCTGCAGCTACAACATTGAAGACACAGAGCCTTGCCATTCTTCTTCCTTCCCAATGTTCCAAAATGTTGACCATGGCCCACTCCCCTCGGGTACTGACCGACCTGTTGTTCCACAGTGTTGACCACAGCCCACTCCCCTCAGATGCTGCCTGACCTACTGTTCCACAATGTTGACCACAGCCCACTCCCCTCAGATGCTGCCTGATCTGCTGTTCCAAAATGTTGACCATGGCCCGCTCCCCTCAGATGCTGCCTGACCTACTGTTCCACAATGTTGACCACAGCCCACTCCCCTCAGATGCTGCCTGATCTGCTGTTCCAAAATGTTGACCATGGCCCGCTCCCCTCAGATGCTGCCTGACCTGCTGTTCCATAACGTTGACCACAGCCCACTCCCCTCAGATGCTGCCTGACCTACTGTTCCACAATGTTGACCACAGCCCACTCCCCTCAGATGCTGCCTGATCTGCTGTTCCAAAATGTTGACCATGGCCCGCTCCCCTCAGATGCTGCCTGACCTGCTGTTCCATAACGTTGACCACAGCCCACTCCCCTCAGATGCTGCCTGACCTACTGTTCCACAATGTTGACCACAGCCCACTCCCCTCAGATGCTGCCTGACCTGCTGTACCACAGTGTTGACCATGCCCCACTCCCCTCGGATGCTGCCTGACCTGCTGTTCCACAATGTTTACCAGAGCCCACTCACCTCGGATGCTGCCTGACCTGCTGTTCCACGATGTTGACCATGGCCCACTCCCCTTGGGTACTGCCTGATCTGCTGTTCCACAATGTTGACCAGAGCCCACTCCCCTCGGGTACTGCCTGACCTGCTGTTCCACAATGTTGACCATGGCCCACTTCCCTTGGGTACTGCCTGACCTGCTGTTCCACAGTGTTGACCATGGCCCACTTCCCTCAGGTACTACCTGACCTGCTGTTCCACAATGTTGACCAGAGCCCACTCCCCTCAGGTACCTGCTGTTCCACAATGTTGACCATGGCCCACTCCCCTCGGATGATGCCTAACCTGCTGTGCTTTTCCCAGCGCCACTCTCTACTGACTCTTAGTGTCCAGCATCTGCAGTCCTCACTATCTCCTCCACTCCCCAATGTGTACAGGGAAGAATTCTTTGACCCTAACCACTTCAAGTGGCTTACTGAACATGCCCAAGCCCCAGACTGATATTGGAGTCTGCTACTGACCGTCTGTGCTGGGGCCCCCAACAAAAGACTATTTCCCTCGACCTGATTGAGGACTAGTTCCACCTACATTTAGAGACATAGCCATTTGATTGATCCTCGTACAGTGTGTTTGCTGGATATGCTGCTGGTTGATGGTGCAAATATGAGATTGACACAGCACAGTCGCAAGCCATTTGACTGATCACTTGTGAAAAGCAGACATTGGAGAATGCGGGCATCGATCCCGCTACCTCTCACATGCTAAGCGAGCGCTCTACCATTTGAGCTAATTCCCCAACGGTCTAGAAGGGAGGTGACGATTGTGAAAAGCAGACATTGGAGAATGCGGGCATCGATCCCGCTACCTCTCGCATGCTAAGCGAGCGCTCTACCATTTGAGCTAATTTATTTGACTGATCACTGCAGGCAACCTCGACCAGCTGCCTGGCATTGTGCCTGTGCTGAAAGGTAGCACAAGATAGAAATACTGTAAGTCTGTTCGCTCTGAATGAGGGTTCAAAATACATTGAGGCAAGAGAGAGATGCCGTGAATATCAAAGTAGAACAAGCACTAAAGAGAGTGGGTGAGCAGCCCTGAGACATGGCCTGGTACAGTTCACAAGGTAGATGCCTGTCCCTGTGGGACATTTTGTTCTCAACAATGAGAAGAATCTCACTGACCATCTCATGCAATTTTCCCAACCTTTCTCAGCATGGCCTAGCTTGCCAGAGGCTGGGGGCAGTCTGCCCCAAGAGCTTTTGTGACTTTGGCTGAATGTCCTAATGCTGACATGATTATGTTTAAGAATGATACTAACTCAATTCTTGGGGAATATAGGTTTTACTTTGTTCCATCAGACAAAACTTTCCCACTTTCAGTGACAGTGTCTGTTCAGTGAAATATATGGCCCTGTCTGCCATGACACACAGTGACTTTTCTCATGCATTTGTCTGCTCATCACCTCAATAAATAGTTCAACCGAGCTCTTTGGTGCCCTTCCCGGTAGATTGTGGGGCTGCAGAGGAGGAAGTGCTCACCACTGATGGGACCTTCTCGCTTTCACACCCTCTGGTACCATTTTTAAAGCCCAATTACAAACCACTGCAGAGGCTGCAGGCCAGGAGCTGACACTTCTACTGTTGTGCTCAAGTCTCGATATTCATGAATGGCCTTGGAGAAGGGAAAGCTGTCTTCCCGCTTCACATACAGGAATCTGGACGACGTGGTGGACAGTGGGGTGGCGGGGAAGGAGAGTTCTCCTTTCTCTTGTTGACCATCGCAGGAGGCTACACCTTTAGCAACCATTACCTGGACCCAGGTAGCTGCCTGGGGCAGAGCTGTGTCAAAAAGGGATGCTCAGGAAAGCCACAAGAAGGTAAATAAATGTCTATGATCCTCAAGGGTGCTTGGTACCATCTTCTTTCTGTTGCCTCTGAATTCTGCTACTGCACATGCCTCACACCAAGACTATAACTCTCAATATTACACACATTATATTCAGTCAATGACTCTCGCCCATCTCATTCTGCCAAACTACTAATCCTCCAGCCCTTTGTTTTCTGCTCACTTACCGGGGTCTGATCTTCACCCTTCCTGCTCTTCCATTCACTTCCATCCAACTGCTCTTCCATTCACTTCCATCCTATCAACCCCTCCCTTTGCCTGATTGCAAGAGAACCTGGCCCATTGTGGGCTGCAGTGGGTTCAAGGAGGCAGCTCACCGCCACCTTTTCAAGGGCAACTAGGGACACGCAATAACTACTGCCTCAGCCAGCAACGCCCAGGTCCCATAAACGAGTATAAAAAAAGTTCCCCAGACTGATGTTTTAACAGCACCATGATAGACCTGCCTGTTTTCCCCGCACTGCTTACACTTGACGTGCTGGTGCAAGTGTGACCGATCTGCTGTCATGTACTGAGACCAATCCCCTGCCTGACTTTAGTCCCCCTTCCTTTCACTCTATCTCTACTACGGGCTTTTCCTGTTTCACTGTCACGGATTGTCGTTTATCTGAAGCACATGCAGTCTGTTTGCTGTGTAAACTGCTGCCACATGCTGCTGCTCTGATGTTGATGGAGCATGTTGCCATTCAGTGAAATGTCCACCTTCCTTTCTCCGACTGAGAGGTTGATTGTTCAGAGTTCACCATTGCCCATCTCTTCCTCTGTGCTAAAGAAGCAAGCTAAATCACAGGGGCTGCAAACTCAATGTCATATTCACAGCATGCCTAGAAAGCAGTGTGAAGCAGACAGAGGCTGACAGTCTCTAAGTAAGCACTAAGGTGAATGTGCACTGGGAAAGTGAGCTAGGAGCTCATAAGATGCTTGCATCCATATTAGCACAGAAGTATCATGTAGCGATGCAAGAGATGGGTGACACTCTCTTTCTCTCTCTCTGTTCACAAAGCAACCTGGCAAAAGCACATATGGGTGTACATCAGCTCTCAAGTAAAGTGTTGAAGAGCTGAAGAGGTGTCTGAGTTGCTCCCAGAGCAGGTGGGCTGACCAGGTGAGGTTTGTCAGTGCTGGAGGAAGGGCTGAGGAGAGTGGTGGCCATGGACCATGCCGGAATATTGATTCACATAAGCAGATGCATGATGGCAGGATAGGCATTTGGCGAGCTGCAGTTGCCAAGTTCCTGTTCTATTTTATCTGTCAGGAATTTGTGGCATTTAGTTTCTTGGCAAAAGTGAGGAAAATCAGATCTGAGACCTAAATAAGACCAGGTGGCACTTTAATGAAATGCAAATGTACATAAGGTTGCTGCCATTCAGGGCGAGATTATTAAGTTACAATTTCAATCCTGAGGGGAAAATTGGGAAAATTGTTTGATACCATTTTATTTATTCATTTTGTTATTTTGTCACCGTATCATCATTCACGCCACACCAGGGAGGAAAAAATTCTGTCCTTGCTCTTAAGAAGACCAATTAAACGTAATTTTTTTGTGTGTAAACAACAAAATCCATATTCAGAAGTTTATGTTTAAATCCAAAACTTGAATCCAAATTGAAGTTTTAGTGATTCTCTAGCATTTGGGAGACTTGTTTGAACTAGAAATGCTGATGAGTGGTTAAAAACTAAAAATCACACAACACCAGGTTATAGTCTGACAGGATTATTTGGAAGCACTAGCTTTCAGAGCACTGCTCCTTCAGCAGGTGGTTGTGCAGGTTAAGATCATGCTCATAGAATTTATAGCCAAAGGAGTCCAATGTCATGGAGATGTGATACAGTAAACAATCTTAGATTAAAACTTTCATATTTTATAATGGGATATGCTGTTTTCTGTCCTTTGATATGTAAATCCCAGAACTTCTTTTAAACTACATTCTCAAGACAGCTCAGCCTTGTAAACAATAGAGGAAGAAGAGAATGATCTGGGAGAAGGTAGGGCCGGTCAGGGATAATGTAGGGAATTTGTGCGTGGAGTCTGCACAGACAGGGGAAGCCCTAAATGAGTTTTTTTGCTTCGGTTTTCACTAAGGAAAGGGACCTTGTTGTAAATGAGAATTTTGAGGAGCTGGGATACATGCTTGAACAGATCAAGATTGATGAAGTTGATGTGCTGGAAATGTTGGAAAACATTAAGATTGATAAGTCCCCAGGGCCAGACCAGATTTATCCCAGGCTGCTCCGGGAAGCGAGAAAGGAGGTTGCTAAGTTGCTGGCGATGATATTTGCCGCCTCACTCTCCACGGGAGTTGTACCAGAGGATTGGAAGGAGGCAAATGTTGTTCCTCTTTTCAAGAAGGGTAATAGGGAACTCCCTGGCAATACAAACCAGTCCGTCTTATACATGTATGGTCAGCAAAGTTTTGGAAAGTAATCTGTGGGATAGGATTTATGACTATTTGGCAAAGCATAGCATGATTAAAGGCAGCTGCAAATGTGTTGCTGGTCAAAGCACAGCAGGTTAGGCAGCATCTCAGGAATAGAGAATTCGACGTTTCGAGCATAAGCCCTTCATCAGGAATAAGAGAGAGAGAGCCAAGCCGGCTCCATCGCCCCTCCCCCTAGTCCCTCCTCCCTACCTTTTATCTCAGCCGGCTTGGCTCTCTCTCTCTTATTCCTGATGAAGGGCTTATGCTCGAAACGTCGAATTCTCTATTCCTGAGATGCTGCCTAACCTGCTGTGCTTTGACCAGCAACACATTTGCAGCTGTGATCTCCAGCATCTGCAGACCTCATTTTTTACTCGAAGATTTTAACCTACTGCGAATCCTCTTACAAGGATGCCTTCCTTGAAGAAGCTCTCTTCCTCCCTCTACAAGGATTTCAGTGAGTCCCTCCCTCACTGCACCCCCCAGGTCATCTCCTCTGCCCACCTCCATCGCCCCTCCCCCTAGTCCCTCCTCCCTACCTTTTATCTCAGCCGGCTTGGCTCTCTCTCTCTTATTCCTGATGAAGGGCTTATGCTCGAAACGTCGAATTCTCTATTCCTGAGATGCTGCCTAACCTGCTGTGCTTTGACCAGCAACACATTTGCAGCTGTGATCTCCAGCATCTGCAGACCTCATTTTTTACTCCATGATTAAAGGCAGTCAGCATGGCTTTGTGAGGGGCAGAACATGCCTCACAAATCTTATTGAATTCTTTGAGGAGGTAGCAAGATAGGTCAACAAAGGTCGAGGAGTGGATGTGGTAGTATATGGACTTCAGCAAGGCATTTGATAAGGTTCCCCATGGTAGGCGCATTCATAAAGTCAGGAAGTATGGGATACAGGAAGATTTGGCTATCTGGATTCAGAATTGGCAGGCCGACAGAAGGCAGAGAGTAGTTGTAGATGGAAAGTATTATGCCTGAAGGTCAGTGTTGAGTGGGGTCTCGCAGGGCTCTGTTCTTGGGCCTCTGCTCTTTGTAATTTTTATGAATGGCTTGGATGAGGAGGTTGAGGGGTGGGTTAGTAAATTTGCAGATGACACAAAGGTTGGAAGTGCCATCAATAGTATAGAGGGCTACTGCAGGCTGCAGCACGACATTGACAGGATGCAGAGCTGGGCTGAGAAATGGCAGATAGGGTTCAACCTGGATAAATGCGAAGTGATACATTTTGGAAGGTTGAACTTGAATGCTGAATATAAGATTAAAGACAGGCTTCTTGGCAGAGAGGAGGAACAGAGGGATCTGGGTGTGCAAGTATATAGATCCCTCAAAGTTGCCACCCAAATGGATAGGGTTGTTAAGAAAGCATATGGTGTTTTGGCTTTCATTTACAGGGGGGTGGAGTTTGAGAGTCACGAGATCTTGCTACAGCTCTACAAGTCCCTGGTGAAAGCACACTTGGAATATTGTGTCCAGTTCTGGTCACCCTACTATAGGAGAGATGCAGAAGCTGTGGAGAGGGTGCAAAGAAGGTTTACCAGGATGTTGCCTGGACTAGAGGGCTTGCCTTATGAAGAAAGGTTGAATAAGCTCGCACTTTTCTCTCTGGAGAGAAGAAGAAAGAGAAGTGACCTGATCGAGGTATATAAGATACTGAGAGGAATAGATAGGGTCAACAGCCAGAGACTTTTCCCCAGGGCAGGATTGACTGGTACGAGGGGTTATAGTTTTAAGATATTAGGAGAAAGGTATAGAGGGTACGTCAGAGGAAGGTTCTTTACACAGAGAGTTGTGAATACATGGAATGTGTTGCCAGCAGTGGTGGTGGAAGCAGAGTCATTGGGGACATTTAAGCGACTGCTGGCCATGCACATGGATAGCAGTGAGTTGAGGGATGCATAGGTTAAGTTATTATATTTTACATTAGGATTAAACCTTGGCACACCATCGTGGGCCAAAGGGCCTGTTCTGTGGTGCACTTTTCTATGTTCTATGTTCTAATAGGTGTGAAGTCTGTCTGTGTCCCAATGCTAAGTCAGACTGACAAACCCACTGTATTGTTCTACTGAGCTTTACATAGATTCATGTAGTAAAGTAAAATGTAATTCTGCAAAAACAAATTCACCCCATAAGCTTATATGTGTGTGTATGTAGGGGCAGCAGACTGAGTGTGCATGTGAATGTGTGCGTGTGGATGTGAATCCACTTGACAGAGTGTGTGTGTATACATATGTATGTGTAAGCTTGTTTAAGTGTGTGTGTGAATGCGATGGAGTATGTGTGAGAGGGTGCATGTGTCAGTGTGAGTGTGGGGGTGTTGGTGTGTGCATATGAGAGAGCTTGTGTATGAGGGAGGGTCTGCATGGGTGTGTGAGTATGGAGGAGAGTGTGTGTGTGTGTGTGTGTGTGTGTGTATGTGGTGTGACACAGGAACCCAAGGTCCCGTTTGAGGCCATCTCCATGGGTACTGAACTTTGCTATCAGGCTCTGCTCTGCCACTTTGCATTTTGCCTATCCCAAAGTCAGCCTTGGAAGATGGTCACCCAAAGATTCAAAACCGAATGCCCCGACCATTGAAGTGTTCCCCGACTGGGAGGGAACACTCTTACCTGGTGATTGTTGTGCAGCAACCATTCATCTGTTGTCGTAGCGTCTGTTTGATCTCGCCAAAATACCATGCCTCACGGCATCCTTGCCTGCAGCGTATGAGATAGACCACATTGGCCGATTCACATGAGAACCTGCCACGTACTCTGTGGGAGGTGTCCCAATGTGTAATGATGTTACCTGTGTCGATACTCTGACATGTCTTGCAGCAGCTGCTATGGCAGGGTTGTACGGTGTTGTTGTCCTGAAGGCTAGGCAGTTTGCTATGAATCATGATCTTTTCAAGGGTTGGTAGATGTTTAAACATGAGAAGATGGGGAACGGGGGCGGTCTTGGTGCGGTATTCATCCTCATCGATAATGTATTGCAGGCTGCGAAGAACATGGCATAGTCACTTGGCTCCTGGGAAGTACTGGACAACCAAAGGTACCCTGTCTGTTTGAGCCTGTCTCTGTCTTCCGAGGGGGTCATTACAGTTTCTTTCTGTAATATAATTCCTCCAAGTCATGGTTAAGAACTGCAAGAAAAGGCCAGTATTGCACAACAACAAAACCCAGTTATTGCTAGAAGTAACTTATTAATTGTGAGCTTTCCTAACTAACTTACTTTTGCCCTTTGAAAATGTTCTTTTTACAATCTTTTTTACAATATATGTTAATGATATAGCAGCTTTTTACAATTTATGTTAATGATATAGAAGATGGTATTAGTAATAACATTAGCAAATTTGCTGATGATACTAAGCTGGGTGGCAGGGTGAAATGTGATGAGGATGTTAGGAGATTACAGGGTGACCTGGACAAGTTAGGTGAGTGGTCAGATGCATGGCAGATGCAGTTTAATGTGGATAAATGTATGGTTATCCACTTTGGTGACAAGAACAGGAAGGCAGATTACTACCTAAGTGGAATCAAGTTAGGTAAAGGGGCAGTACAGAGAGATCTGGGTATTCTTGTACACCAGTCAATGAAGGTAAGCATGCAGGTACAGCAGGTAGTGAAGAAGGCTAATAGCCTTCATAACAAGAGGGAGTGAGTACAGAAGCAAAGTGGTTCTTCTGCAGCTGTACAGGGCCCTGGTGAGACCATACCTGGAGTACTGTGTGCAGTTCTGGTCTCCAAATTTGAGGAAAGACATTCTGGCTATTGAGGGAGTGCAGCATAGGTTCACAAGGTCAATTCCTGGAATGGCGGGATTACCTTACACTGAAATACCGGAGCAACTGGGCTTGTATACCCTTGAGTTTAGAAGACTGAGAAGGGATCTGATTGAGACATATAAGATTATTAAAAGATTGGATACTTTGGAGGCAGGAAACATGTTTCCGCTGATGAGTGAGTGCCGAACCAGAGGACACAGCTTAAAAATACGGGGTAGACCATTTAGGACAGAGATGAGGAGAAACCTCTTCACCCAGAGAGTGGTGGCTGTGTGGAATGCTCTGCCCCAGAGGGCAGTGGAGGCCCAGTCTCTGGATTCATTTAAGAAAGAGTTGAATAGAGCTCTCAAGGATAGAGGAATCAAGGGTTATGGAGATAAGGCAGGAACAGGATAGTGATTAAAGATGATCAGCCATGAGCATATTGAATGGTGGTGCAGGCTCGAAGGCAGAATGGCCTACTCCTGCACCTATTGTCTATTCTAACCATACTTCATTATACTTGCTGAGCCCAGTGTTGGGCATGATGAAACCGTACCGTGAGCTCCACCTTCTGGTAAAATTGTTGTATTGCTTGTAGTGTCTGTTTGACAATATGTTGTAGAAGCACGAAAGAAATAACGTATTCTCCACACAGTTATTATCCACTTACACAAATATTGATTGCAGTAGTGATTAGAACAGCACTTTGTAGGGAAGAACAGTTACTGTTGTTAAAAAAACTATAACTTATATATTTGATATGAAGTTCAAGGTGTGCATCAGAAATTAGCTTGCTAATGTCATAACGTTCTTTCTAATAATGCCTTAACCTTACACAGTGAAATGCAGAAAATGTGGAATGACAGAAAAGGTGGGTGTAGATGGTATTTTCATCACCAAATGTGGTATTCATCTTATTTCAGCTCACCCTTATGTTCCTCAGGAATTATTGTACTGGCATTATAATTGTACTATGTTGGCCGTTGATCAAATCCTATTGTACGATATGCAGATTTTTAAAAAAAATGTAATTACTTATTATGTGGACTCATTCAACCTTAGTTAAAGTCATACTTTGTTGTCTGTTTAGCAGTTGAGCATGGTTCTGGGCAGTTCAGGTACCAGCACAAAATATTAAAAGAGAAAGTTATCCACTGTTTTGGTATTTTTTATTGGTATCAAAAAACAGGATTAATCAAAGATCACAATAAGTTATCCCCACCATGACTGCTCATTTTGGACTGGTTCTTTTTTATATGTTCCACTGAAAAATTATCTGTTTCTCTTCCATTTTGGTTTTCTTCCATCAGTTGAAATTCACTATTCATTTAATTTATCTTCATAAAGTAATTGCTAAAAGTGTGAAACAGTGATTACAGATGTAAGGTTGAATTCCAATCATTACTACTGTGTGGTAATTTTGTTTCACAATTGCACCAACTGTTTTGTGAATGCAGTTTAAATCAAGGATACATTGCAATTGAAAGAACAGAAAACTGTTTGTAAAAGTATCTATTGACATCAATGGAAGTAAATTGGGAGAGATGTAAAATTTGTGACTGATAATGAAACCAAAGTTAAGATTTGCTCAGCATAAATGGCTTTATGAGAGTCTAACAGATTGGAGAAGAGACTAAATTCATCACATGTTCTATTGTTCAGTTTGTAAAATGCTTACATTTAAAAGAAATTCGGTTTAGCTGATGATTGATGGAGTCTCATCCTGCAACTCCACTATCCTTGTAATAGGTTATATACTCCGACAGATTTGATGATGTATTCTGTACGGTAAAACTTTTTTCAGAGATGCCTTTCAGATGCAATTACATTGATGGTGTCATTTTGAAAAGAAAAAGCAATCTTCTTAATGCATGAGGTCCTGTCAATAAATAGAAAATGCTAACCTTGATGTATTTAGTGTGCAGAAATTTCAATAACTGGGAACTTTCAACTGATATGCAAAATCCCTTCCTATAAGCTGCAGGAATCACCTCTCTTTGTGTTATTTTCCCCCATATTTGAAATTGGTAAACTATTTTAATTTTGTTTCCTGCATGATACTAAAGTATTGGTCTTATGCTGCTTAAGAACATCGAAAGTCTGCTGAGGGGACAACAACATTTCCTTCATTTAAGAAGTACACTAACTAAGAAGAGGCCATTCAGCCCTGTGAGTCTACTGTCCCATTCTAGGTTATGGCTGATCCTCTACCTCAATGCTATATTCCCATGCTACTCCACATCTTTAGAATTTACTACTAATTAGAAGTTTATCAATCTTTATCTTGAACTTACTTAGTGACTTAGAATCTAAAACCCTCTGGGGTAGAGAATTCTATAGATATGCTACTCTATGAATGAAGAAGTTCCTAATCATCTCAATCCTAAATTACTTGCCTTTCATTCTGAGGCCTTGACACTTGCTTTTAGATCTCAGCCTGGGGAAACATCCTGTTTGTATTCACGCTACCTATTTCTTTAAGAATTTTATAAGTTTCTATGATATTGTCTCTTATTAGATTAGATTAGATTAGATTAGATTGGATTAGATTCCCTACAGTGTGGAAACAGTCCCTTCAGCCCAACAAGTCCACACCAACCATCTGAAGAGCAACCCACCCAGACCCATTTCTCTCTGACTAATGTGTCTAACACTATGGGCAATTTAGCGTGGCTAATTCAACTGACCTGCACATCTTCTTCTGAACTCCAGAGAATACAGGCCTCGTCTCCTCAAGTATTCCTGATGAAGGGCTTGTGCCCGAAACGTCGAATTTCCTGTTCCTGACCTGCTGCGCTTTAACCAGCAACACATTTTTCAGCTCGTCTCCTCAAGCCTTGCTGGTGAGACAGTCTGACCAACCCAGGGGCCAGTCTGGTGAACATTCACTGCATTTCCTCTGCAGCACATATATCCTTCCACTGGCAAAATGGATTAGAACTGCACACATACTCCAGGAGGCATCTCACCAATGTTCTATTAGAGTCATACAATCCCTAAAGAGTAGAAGCAGACCATTTGGACCATCAAGTCCATACTGGCCCTCCAAAGAGCATCCCATCCGGACCCACCCTCTTACCCTATCCCTGTAACCCAGTATTTCCCATGGCTAACCCACCTAACCTACACATCTCTGGACACTCTGTACAATTTAGCAAGGCCAATCCACCTGACCTGCACATCTTTGGACTGTGGGAGGAAACTGGAGCATCCAGAGGAAACCCACGCAGACACAGGGAGAATGTGTAAACTCCTCACAACCTGAGGGTGGAATTGAACCAAGGTCCCTGATGCTGTGAGGTAACAGTATTAATCAGTGAGCCACCATAAGACCTTTTTACTCCGAAACACAAATGCTCTTGTGACATAGCCTAATATGTTAGTTTTCTTCCAAATTGCTTGCTGCAGCAGAATCACTATGCCCTGTGCAGAGGTGGAGCTGGTAGATCTGACAGGAGCTATACTCAAACTGTTGATTCTCCTGCTTCTCAGATGCTGCCTGACTGGCTGTGCTTTTCCAGCACCACACTCTTTGACTCTGATCTCCAGCATCTGCAGTCCTCACTTTCTTCCAGGAGTTCATGCAAAGGCCAGTCTCTGTTGGCACTGAAGCATGGTGAGTTGGTTAGGCTTGAATTTTAATTTGCCAGATCTGCTTGAGGTAAGAAGGTTCTGTAGAGCCTGGGAAAGCTGGGAGTCTTCGTCTGACAGTGTTTTCAGACATGATTGACTTCCCTCCCAGCTGAAAGTCAGTGTGATTGACAGGCTTGGCTTCCAGTTGGTCAGGGAATAGGCTAGAGGAAGTTGCAGAGTCAGGTAGGTAAGCTTGCTCCCAGGGAGTGAATAAGGTAGGACTATATTCCACACAAGATGCGCTGGTTCCAGTAGGTCAGTGCTGCATCCCAAAAATCCTGACCCAGGTTTGGAAACCCAGCTGTCTGCAGTTTAAATTTAAAGTAAAAAATGCAAATGAGACTCTCAGCCTCATTCATATGAAGTACTGACCCAACTCACTAACACACGTTACCAAACATCTCATTTGCCTCCGACTCAGCCTTGTTTTAGGGAGGGTTTGGTGGCAAAGATTAGAAATCTGCCTTTGGGACTGCCTAAGTTAGCCATCTGCTATTGGAACAGATTAGAAAATTAAATCATTTTATTATGGACAATTTCAAAACAAATTGATAGGTGAGAAATTATAGCTAAATTATGTTAAACGTATTCTGAGTTGACATGTAGGTAAAAGCAAGTGGGATGTATTCCATCACACTCCTGACTTACGCCTTGTAGATGGTTGACAGGCTTTGAGGAGGAGATGAGTTACTTACTGAAGTATTCCTAGCATCTGACATACTCTTGTAGCCACTATGTTTATGTAGTGAACCTATTGAGTTTCTGGTCAATGGTAACCCCAAGATGTTGATAATGGGAGATTCAGTGAACACCGTTGAATATCAAGGAGTGGTGGTTAGATTGTCTCTTATTGGTGATGGTCATTGCCTGTCATTTGTGTGGCGTGAATGTTACTTTCCACTTAACAGCCCAGGCCTGGATATTGTTCAGATCTTGTTGCATTTGAACATGGACTGCTTCAGTATCTGAGGTGTCATGAATAATGATGAACGCTGTGCAATCATCAGCGAACATCCCCACTTCTGATCTTATGATTGGGGGAAGGTCATTGATGAAGCAGCTGAAGATGGTTGGGCCTAGGACACTATCCTGAGGAGCGCCTGCTGAGATGTCCAGGAGCTGAGATGACTCCAACAAAGACGATCATCTTCCTGGACAATTTTCCATATTTCCAGGTAGATGTCAGGGTTGTAACTATACTGGAAAAGCTTAGCAAGGGGAGTGGCAAGTTCTGGATCACATCTTCAGTACTATTGCTGGAATGTTGTCAGGGCCCATATCCTTTGCAGTATCCAGTGTCTCCAAATGTTTCTTGATATCATGTGGAGTGAAGGTTGAAGAGTGGTGTCTGTAATGCTGGGGACCACTGGAGGAGGCTGAGATGGATCATTCACTTGTCACTTCTGTCTGAAGATTGCTGCAAATGCTTCAGCCTTATTTTTTGTACTGATAACCAGGGGAGGATGAAGATTTCCTTCCCTGAAAGACATCAATGAGCCAGAGGGTCAAGAATGAGTGGAGACCTTAATGAACATACAAGATTCTTAGGTGTTTTGACATGGTAGATGTAAAGAGGTTGCTTCCCCTTGTTTGAGAATCTAGGACCAGCGGGCATAATCTTGGAATAAGGAATTATCCATTTAAGATAGAGATGAGAAGGACTTTTGTTTTTCTCTCAGATGGCAGTGAATCTGTGGAATTTTTTTATTACAGAGGGCTGTCAAGTTTGTGTTGTTGTGTATATTCAAGACTGAGTTAGACAGATCTCTCATCATTAAGGGCAGCAAGGGTTATGGGGATAAGACAAGAAAGTAGAGTTGAGGGTTATCACATAAGCAATGATTCTCTTTGAATAATGGAGCAGACTCAATGGGCTGAATGGCCTACTTTCTGTATGTCAGAAAGCTACAGTACAGAAGAAGCCTTTCGGCCCATTATATCTGTCGGATATTTTGATCGTATAGTTCAGTTTTCAGGACAATGCCCTGACCAATCAGAGTCAGTCTCCTTACTTTAAAATTTAAACAAAATCTAATAGTCAATTATGAATTATCATTAATTAATATGTTTTTCATAATAATGCCTCTATCAATTAGAGTCCACTGGCCAACCAATAATATTTTCCTTTCGTTAAGTACAAATGTTGACTTTCTCCTTGAATTTTGCAAATTAGTGTAACGCATGTTCAATGAAAAGCTACATTACAACGTCTTTACAACCTAATACTGACATTTAGTTATGCTGTTAGAAAATCTGTAGTGAGCTGGTTGTCTCAGTTGGCTAGGTAGCTAATGTGCCGCTATCAAATTACCACAACAACTGATGATTTCATCCCCATTCCAGCTAAGGTCGAGTTGAGATCTGCGTCCTCACTCCTTCCATCGTCGAAGACAATTGTTTAGCAAATAGTTGCCAAAACTTGCTTTCAGTCATAGAACTAAGAAGCATATACTATCTGGTCTTTTGTGTGAAATATGTCCATAAGAGTAATTTATTGTAATGAAGATAGCGATAGGGGTGTTCAAGTCAGATGACCATCCCTGCAGTTTTGTCTTCAGAGCTACAATATGAGCTTTCTTCCAGAACAGGTGTACAAAAGGATATGGGACAAGTGCAGGAAATTGGGATAAGAGCACTTTTACTACTAGTTATGTTGATGGGCCGAAGGGCCTTTTTGACACTGTATGAATCTATAAAATAAACAGCTGTTTGCAAGACTTGTGAGGAGAAGATGTCAAGCTCAAGAGCAGCATTTCTTGCTGTTGATTAGTTGCAGAAACTGGGCTTGACTGGCTCCAAAAGCTGATTCCCTTTCTATTCCGATCTACTGATGTTTAGAGGTTTCACTGTCAACGCAGTTTCTGTTTGCTTGGCCTTTTTAGGTGGAAAAACTCAGTTCTTCATGATTTATTCAGCAGCTAGGCTTTATTGGTGAAATAAAATTCTGGGATATTAATGCAAATATTTATAGTAAAGGGGTGAACTGGCTAACTCCAGTCCTTGCCCTCCCCTCAAATTCCTCAAAAGGGTTTCCTAATTCTGTATTTTTTAGATACTGTTTTACTTTTGAAACCTTATAATGCTGACATTTAAGCGTCATGGGTCTTGAGAATATTAAGTTGTCAGATACAATTTAAGTTGCATTGTCCATTTATAAGATCATGGGGAATGGAAAATGTATTCCAAAATGATATGGTTGTGAGCAAAACACTCTAAAAATATGAGCTGTGTTAAACAGGATGCACAGTTTGAGAGTAAAATAGTCAAGAATGTTCTTGGTATTAAATAAACTACTTCTGCAGCTTTTCCAAGCAGCACTTTTCAAAGTCAGTTTGCATAAAGAATGACGGCTACATGTAAACCATTGGATATACAACCGATTCTATCATAATGGGAAACATTTCTGGTGGATACCTCAGTAATGATGAAGCAACATTTTAAGTAAATTATTTGTGGAACGCTTTGGTATTTAAATTTTCATGGTCACGTCTTTCTGAGAAAGCTTTCCTTAAGGAGAAGGGTTTTATTTCTTCAGGCAAGCAGGTAAACAATGTGATGGACACCATGGGAAATTAGTGAAGTATAGGATCTGGGAAGTAAGATTTAATTAGTTACTGAGCTGTCAGGAATGAGTCCCACCAGAAAGAGAGTTAAGTCAGCCACAATTGATACATCATTGACCTCTTTATTAGACTAAAAGGACGTGCCCGAGGCCACTCTACACTTCAGATACACTGACAATGTAACTTGGTGTCAGCTATGGCCCAGTAACAATACACATGTCTCATGAGTCGGAAATTTGATGAGTTTTAATTCCTATCCCCTTGATTTGAGCACTCTAGGCTGACTTCCAAATGAAATACCAAAGGAGTGTTGCACTGTTGGAGGTGCTGACTTTCAGATGAGTTATTAAACAAGATTCCATCTTTCCTCTCGAGTGGATTTAAAATGAATCATAGAACTATTTCAGAGATGAATAGGGAAGTCTTGGGTATATTGTAAGGGAGTTTTAAAATAAATAACTTATGCATGCTTTTATACAGATTGCTTTCTAGCAGCGTAACCAAACTGATGTCTCCAGTACTCCCCTTGCTACACACTATAAAGAAAACCTAAAAGTCTTCTCCTTAGCCTGAGCCATTTAAACAAGCTCAGTCAATCATAAATGCCTTGGAGCAATGCTTTAGTATCACTATTTCTAACACATACATAAAATATCCATCTCTGCTCACCCAGAGTTTAGGCAACTATACGACCATTGTGATTGATGTGGTTCTCAATTACTTAACCTCCGAACATGACAACAATCTCTTCATTTGAAGTTTGCTATTTTTTACCGTGGTGTCACTAAATGTATACCAGTGACAGTGACATTTCAAGTCACTTTGGTTGACAATTTGTCAGTTTTATGAATAGAGGTTAAAAAGATATGAGACTAAAAGTCCCACCTTGACCCCCTCCTAAAATTTTGAGCTTATCTAGTCTGTGGAAGAAAATGCAGTGGTTTGGTTGCAAACCTTATTCTTAGAACATGAGCACAATGCTCATTTCATGGAGAATTCCCTTGCTTTCAACTGGGCGGAGAATGTCATTTAATAGCAACTTGTTTAAATACCTTTGGGAAAGGTGGGACTTCAACCCCCAGCTTCTAACCCAAGGTAGGAATACTGCACAGCACTGCATGAACTGTGTTGGGAAGGGGAAGGCATAATTGTTTACTAGTCAATTAGTCATCACAGCCAAGCAGAAAGTTGAATGTCAATGTCTGAACATTCAAAATCCCTGAAAGTGGCTACTCAAGCAGGTAGGTATATGGCTTGCTTGCTTTTATTGATCAGGGAATTGAGAACAAGAGTCAGGATGTCAGGTTGCAGCTTTATAAGAATTTGGTTCGGCCACACTTTTGAGTATTGCTTTCAATTCTGGGTGCCATAACACAGAAGGATGTGTAGGCTTTGGAGAGGCACAGTTTACCAGGATGCTGCCTGGATTAGAGGCTATGAGCTGTAAGGAGAGGTTAGAAAAAACATGGGTTGTTTTCTCTGGAGTGGCAGAGGCTGAGGTCAGACTTTATAGAAACCTATTAAATTATGAGATGCATAGATAGGTTTGATGGTCAGGATCTTTTTCCCAAAGTTGAAATGACTAGTACTTGGGGGCATGCAATTAAGGTGAAAAGGGGAACGTTCAAAGGAAATGCCTTTTACACAGAGCGTGGGGATAGGAGTCTGAAACACGATGCCAGGGGTAGTGGTGGGTGCAGATGTGATACGGGCGATTAAGAGGCTTTTAGATAAGCACATGAATAGGCAAGGAATGGAGGGATGTGGACCAAGGGCAGGCAGAAGGGGTAAGTTTAATTTGGCATCATGGCTAGCACAACATCATGGGCCGAAGGGCCTGTTTGTGTTCTGTACTGTTCAATGTTCTATGCTTCAAAAGACTGACTGATATTCACAATAAATCACAGCCTCATTCAAATGTGGATGTTATCTGAAATAGATCCTTTCTAACTCTTTGAGGATTCCTACATATTGAAAGTCATATTCTGCAGTCAACTGTGTGATGGAACTCATACTGTCAACACCCAATCTTAGACACAAGACAATTGCAGAGCTTGAAGCCAATTCCAGAACTTGTAAGTTGGGCAGAAAGAAAACAGCTGGACAATATTTCAGTTTGGAAATATTGACTGCTAAAAACCACTGAAGCCCAACATAATTCAAACATTAACAAGTGAAAAGTATTTCAAACAAATAGATACATTCCATTTTAACTAATTGATACAAAAAGGATTTGTCTTTGATCAAACCCTTACATTATCTCCCACACAATTGTGGAACCATGATCGCTCTCAGTCCCTATAACTCAGCCCATCTTTCCATTATGTCAAATCTCTAATTTTCTACTCAATCATTTCATCTCTTGCGTTGCATTCACCAGCAGTTATATTCCATCCAAAGTTCCTGTCACTATTGACAGGCCATCAACCTATCAGGCTATCAGGTTATGGCATTTCTGGTAGAGAATCCTCAGAGACACTCTTTTCCAATTCATGGGCTTTGGCAACACTGGGACAACAGTGATTGGCCTTAACGATTCACAGGCAATTGTCTTTCCTATCTTCAGCTTGCTGCTCTCTCTAACTGTGTTTAACATACAGGAACAGAGTTTCTGTTCTATTCTCGGAAGCCTGCTTCAGCACCAGGATCTGCTCGAAAACTCCTAGAAAGAACTTCCAGTCAGAGAGAACTGTGCTTATTCCCTCTTTGCATGAATTCTCAGTGCGTTCTGAACTGACAAGTAAATGATATCCAGACTCACCAAGACTGGAATTAACTTTTTTTTAACCTTTGAAAAATTCAGGTCATACAGTAATTTTTTAAAACCTAATTTTTGCATAATCAAATTTCCCTTCTTTCAAAATACTCCTCAGCAAACATTAGTCTTTCAAAGTACTTTGCACAAAAAGGAAGTGAAGACATCTCCTACCACCTGGAATCAAGGGAATGAAATTCAAATTTTCAAAATTACTTTTTCAGGGATATAGATAATGGTCGACAATGGTTATAACTTAGAATGTTGTTTCCAGTTACACTTCATTTAGCAAGTTTCATTATTTTCGCAATGCTTTGTGCAGTGTGATGAATATGCAAAAAGTTAAAGTTCACATCCAGTCATTGATTCTGCGCTGATTGCTCCTGTGGAGACTAAGGAGCGAAATCGACGTTTCGGGTAAAAGCCCTTCTTCAGCAGTCCTTCCTGATGAAGAGCTTTTGCCCGAAACCTCGATTTCACTGCTCGTTGGATGCTGCCTGAACTGCTGTGCTCTTCCAGCACCACTGATCCAGAATCTGGTTTCCAGCATCTGCAGTCATTGTTTTTACCTGTGGAGACGAACACTAGGCTTTGTGAAATTTCTTCATTCATATTTTTGACTGTGGCTATCTGATAATGATGGCAAATGCTGGAAACTTAGCAGTCATTACAACTTGGAAATTTGAACCATTATTTGGTTTTACCCATATAGATAGCTCCAAATTAAATCATTTTGAATGTGCTTTGTGTTCATTGAAATAGTTTTAGTAAAGAGCTGCTACAAAAGTGAATATTTTTATATTAAGTATTCCATCAACTTAAACTAGTGATTCTGAAACAACAAAATTAAAATAGCACATGATTCAGTCTTTTAAATTCCCTGTTTATTTTGTACTGATTCAATAAATGTTTATAGGCCAATAGATTCTTTTTAACGTAATATTGGTTTTAATTTTCGAAGGCAGCTGGCAGTCTATTAAATAGCGTGGTGTTGACAATGCTACAACATGTTTATAGATCTTTAAATTATCTGCAGTAGCACTTTATTCATAGCAATCCATAGAATTCTTAAATGGATTGAGGAAACACACAATTGTACTATGTTCTTCTTTTAATCTGTTTGCTCATTTGCGAATTGAAAGTTTAATTCTCACACAACCGTTACATTTGGAAAATGAAGAGATCAATATGGACCCAAATTCAGTGATAGAACTAAGTTTTATTCAGGATGTCCTTTTTTTAGAACTTACCACAGAGCAGAAATGAATTACATGACCTGGAGTGTGATGAGGTTGGATGTGTAGGACGAAGAGCTATTAAATGATGAGATCAGTGACAGTGATTAGTGTCATAGTTCAGTGGGACACAGGGAGGTAACACAGCAACTACCTAGCTTTCAACAAATAGATAGCTTTATCTCACACAATGACATTGCATTTGTCAGACTTGAATCGCATGTGAGGTTGAAACTAAGAACTTCAATAACCAGATGTTTACCTTTTGTTTTAATCATTCATAGAATGCTATGACTGGCAAAACTACTGTCCTGCTCAGTGAAACCATCTACAAATTCAACCATGGACTGTGTTCGTGTGAAGCTTCTAGAACTCTTTTACATTTTAAGTTAGCCTGTTAGAATAGTCAGATGGCCTTCGCAACTTCAGCACAGACTATTAGGTTTCTAGTAAGTTATAAATTAAACCATAGAACATAGGCATTCCTCTGCCTTGATGGGCATAGCCAAATGAAACCAGGTGGAATTTGCACTTGCTATTTTTTGAAGATTATTTGGGCATGAATTTCCACTACCAAGGATGGTAAAAGTAATTGCAAGCATGGTGACTTAATCAGGGATGTGTCCAAAAATATGATTCTCCCTGCCGAGATAAACATTAACAGTTAAGTCCTGCTTCCTCAGAAGGTAACATGCGTGCACTTGGATCTCATTAATTGCACAACTTTACTGAATTAGCTTCTCTTCCTAATTAACCTGTGCCCATTGAGATTCTCTATGCTTCTGAAATTTGTATGCACCAAGCATTACCTATCGACTATTTTCCAATCCAAGTGAGTACATAGCTCTGGCTGCTGCCACCAACAGCTTCTCAATGGTCCTGATCATTACTTTCATTGTAACCTCTCCAACTGTAGTCAGTACCTGGGTGAGGAATAAGACACACTGCAGAATGCAACTAGTGAATCGTAATACACCATGCTCTGGTATACACAGTAAAGTGGGCACTCTAGTGAACACGGCAAGGCAGTAGCTTTTGTTTCACCATAACACTTTAGTTGACACCATAAGGCAGTAGCTTTCATTGCTCAAGTAGGACTCAAAGACAGAAAACAATGCAGATAACTAGTGGGACACTTTAGTGCAGAAGGCAAGACAGTAGCATATATCTGTAGGAAACAATGAAATGTCATTATGAAAGGTGGGATGAGGGGAAGAGTACTGCATCAGTTTAAAAGGTGGTACATGTGGCAAACACACCTCATGTGATGAAAAACATAGTGATGTGTGAATTCGGTGTGGGTGAACTCTGCTCAGTTGGGGTTACCACCAAAGCCATTCCAGGGACTGGGCCATTTCCAGTCCAGGGTCTTGGCCACATTCAGTCATGTGGTTGATCCAAATCAAAACTGGAAGTTGAGAAAAATCAGTCCATGTCTTGCTGGTCGGTCAATTGGGATCTCTTGGAAATCAGTCCAATGAATGGTGTACTGTCGGTTGGGCAGAACCTCAAACTCTGTCTGGGAGGTGGTGCGCTACAGTCTTGAAGGGCTTTTGTGATACGTTAAGGAAGGTGAAGATTGAGAGGGACATTGCGGATCACAGAAAGCCTACAATTCCCTGCATCATTTACAATTTTAAATCTCACCATATTAATCCAAAAATTAGCTGAGCAATAAGTTTTGTGACATTAACAAAGTAGCACCTACAGTGGAAGGAGTAAGTGCATATTACTTGAAAGGTGGCTAGAGTTCATGTCTGGGCTGTGAGGCCACTGAGAGATCTGCTCTAGTAATCAAGGACCCAGTGATTATTCAATGCTTCACTTCTGCCTCCAATTCCCATTTAAGCAGCATATCAATGTGGTGTAGTGAAGGTGCACTTACCTCTGGATGAGCAAGTTGGCCTTCAAGTCTCACCTGTGATGTGATGGCTGTGAAGATGTGTCATGACACATCCAAACAGGTGGTTTCATATTCCTTTATTTCATAGCATCTAATTCTGACCTGATCACACGTACTGAGTGGAAGTACTTTGTGGACTGATTGACATCTTGCCAACAAGAAGCAATGGACAAGACACATTCACTAAAAACTTCAGTACCCCAATTGACAATGGTGGACAGTAAGCCTGCAAACCTTTACAGTGCAATTGCCATATCCTCACATCCAGGCTGCTCGGGAAGAACTGGTGTAAGACATTTGGCGAACATTAAGGGAGAGCTTCCTGGAAGGTGCTTCATTGTTTAACCAGCATTTCTTCTTGCAGTCTTATACAACGGGAATGCAAAAACACAATTTCCATCCATCTTCAGAAGTGTATGATTCATCTTGACTGCCTACTGCTGCCCCCAACATCATGAATACCAGTCTCCAGCCAATTTGATTCCCTCCATGAGACATCCATAAAAGACTGAAGACACTGGATACTACAAATGCAATGGGCCCTGACAATATTCTAGCAATCATACTGAAGACCTGTGCCAAGCTGTTCCAGAGTCAAGAGTGCGGTGCTGGAAAAGCACAGCCGGTTAGGCAGCATCTGAGGAGCAGGAGAATCGATGTTTCGGGCATAAGTCCTTCATCAGGTTCCAGTACAGTTACAACACTGGCATCGAACTGACAATGAAGAAAATGCCCCAGCTTTATTATGTCAACAAAAAACAGAACAAATTCAACCCTGTTAATGACTTTATCAGTGAGTCATTGACAGTTCTACAAAGCAGCAATATTGTAGATGCTGGAAATCTAAAATAAGAAAAAAGAGGGAAGTTCTGGAGAAATTCCACAGGTTTGGGAGCATCTATGGGGGAGAAACAGAGTTAATGTTTTGAAGCTGATATGACTCTTCTTTGAAACAAAGGTTGGGTAGAGCAACTGAAATGAAAGGGGAGGTCAGGAAAATATTAGAGGGCAATCAGAGATCAGAGATCTCACAGAATAAAAGGCAAAGGGAGTGATATTGATTGAGGCAAAATATAGATCCATAGCAGGGTTTTAACAGAAGAAGCATCATTTGTGACTGAAAGGAAAAGCATGAAAAAAATACAGACAAATGGTAGGAATGGGATGTAGATATGGTTGTGGACTGAGGTGGGTGGAAATGTTCATGGTATGAAGTTGTTGAACTCAGTGTTGAGCCCAGAAAGCTGTAAAGTGCTTAAGTGTCAATGAGATGCTGTTCCTGCAGTATGTATTAAACTTCATGGGAAGACTGCAGCAAGCTGAGGACAAAAATCTAAGCACGAAAGCAAGAAGCTGTGGATGGAAATAGAAAATGACTGGGAGGTCAAACTCATGCTTGTGGACAGAGCAGTGGCGTTGCACAAAGTGGTCACCGCCCACCATCCCCCCATCCCCCGCTGCATTTGGTTTTCCAGGTGAAGAGGAGGCCGCATTTTGACCAGCAAATACAGTCGGAGCAAATCACTCCTTCACCACTTCTGAATTTCCAAACTCTAACCTGTTCTCATAGCACAGCATTTATCTGGTTGGTCCAATTCAGTTTCTTGTTGATAATAGCTCCCAGAATGTTCCTTGTGTGATTAAGTAATGGTAATGTCATTAAATGTCAAGGGGTGATGATTGGACTCTTTCTTGTTGGAGATGGTCATTGCTTGGCACTTGTAAGGCATGAATGTTACTTACCACTGACTAGCCTAAGCCTGAATGTCATCCAAATCTTGCTGCATTTGGACATGGACTGCTTTAGTATCTGAAGAGTCATGAATGGTCCTGAATATTGTGCAATTATCAGCAAACATCTGCACCTCTGACCTTTGCTGATGAATCAGTGACTGTAATCTCTGTGTCTGTATCAAGTTTGTTTCCTTAATTGCTTCTGTACAACGTGATCTAGTATGAAGTGAAGTTCCTGCCTTTCCTGCCAACAGGGCTAACAAGTGTAACAGAAAAAAGCCATCAGCCTCGGTTCAGTCCCCGGACTGGCTGAGGCAGCTTTTGGGACCATCTCCTTTCCCCATATTTGTAACATGGCCTAAACCATGTTCAGTAAACCTCAGTGGACTGTAGCTTTGTGCAAAAGCAGCTGAAAGAGTAGGTAAGCGACACACGCTCTCTTCCTATTATAATTGAAATCCTTCATGTCGGATTAGCTGTTAAAAGAAGTGACCTTCTGAAATTGTTTGCAGCTCAGGCAAATTTGAACAAGGAGTTGAGCACAGCTAGGACAAAGGGTTTTCTTCTCTTGCTGCACGTTGGAGAAAGTAAATCAGGATAAAGGATGCAACATTGCTTTGTAGTCACATCATTTTAAAACAAGATTTTGTGAAGGAGGTCATATACTGCCTCATAAAATGGAAGTGAAGAGTGTGTGACACCTTAGTAGCCTACTGTGTGGCATGAAGCCTGCAATTTGAATGAACCATCTTCT
This sequence comes from Hemiscyllium ocellatum, assembly GCF_020745735.1. Lineage (NCBI taxonomy): Eukaryota > Metazoa > Chordata > Chondrichthyes > Orectolobiformes > Hemiscylliidae > Hemiscyllium > Hemiscyllium ocellatum. The sequence continues at coordinate 88,793,160 of NC_083408.1, forward strand.
TTGTGTTTAATTAACTAATTGTGTTTGTCTTGTCTGTATCCAGGGCTACATTCAAGCTTAATGAATGGTAGAAAATTATAGGGCGATGCAATATGAGAAAGAAATTTGAACTGAACTGGGGTCTGATAGAGCTCTAATTTAACACAACATTTGTTGAATAAGAGTTTTGCACAAGGAAAGTGAGATGATTGTTTAAATTTGTTTACATACAAGGTATTTGCATCAGCCAAGTTTTAATCAGGTAATATTGTTTTTCAAATGTACAACATTTCAAATTTGGTGTAGTGTTGCTGCCAAAGAATGTAAATTCAATTTGCTAGGCTGTTTCAGCTCAATTTCCAAAACCATACCCATGGGGTGGCACAGTGGTTAGTACTGCTGCCTTATAGTACTAGGGTCCCAGGTTCAATCCCATAGTGTTAGGTGCATTAGTCAGAGAGGGGGGGGGTGTGGGTTACTCTTTGGCAGGTCAGTGTGGACTTGTTGGGTCAAAGTTTCTAAACAATAAATCTGATGTTGTGGATGGATGACTGAAGTTTTATTTTTCAGTGTAATTAGAAGGCATCTGAAGGTTAAAGTTATCAAGTATTAACATTGGTTGTTAATGTTTTACTGAGCAGTCAATCATTCTTGATGTAGATGTGATAAGGCTCGTGGGGAATCATTAATTAATCTCTCAGTGAAGCTTGTTGAATGAGTTTCTTTGGAAATAGGCAATAACCTACCCAGGTGGAATGCATCACCTGAGCTTAGTTAGTTAAAGTGCCTGCCTCCTAAACAGGAGATCCTGGGTTCAAATCTCAGCAGTCTCTGTACTTTGAAAAAGAATCTCTTGTGATGCAGTGGTACTGTGTCTGGACAGAGAGGTTTGGGTTCAAGCCCAACCTGCTCCAGAGGTGTGTTATAGCATCTCTGAACAGGGGTTTGTTTAAAAAAATAAGTTACATTCCTTTAAAAAATTAATATTATAAAGCAGACCAATGGGTCTAAGCAGCAGGCTGTGGAGGGAGTCATATCTGCCTACTGTCTGCCCCTCTTCTGTGGTTATGTTCATGCCTGGATATCACTGGAGAGAAAGTACACTTTGTCCATCAATGCTCTCAGTGCCTTTAGAGAGAGGTGGCACTGCCGGGGGTATAGTGCCTTAGTTCACCCTCCACCTCTGTTTTGACTCAGTCCATTTCCCTCTCCTGATCTCCCCTCAGTTTTGATGGTGTGTATTGCCCGTAAATGGACTTTGCATGGAGATTTCTGATTGTTTACACGGGTGATTTAATAGTGGTGACTAACAGTTAAAAAAAGATCATCGTGATTGGGCATTGGGAAAGCCATTTTGTTGTGTATGCTAACACATGGCAGTAGAATAGTGAAGAAGGCATTTGGTATGCTTTCCTTTATTGTTCGGAGTATTGAGTACAGGAGTTGGGAGGTCATGTTGCGGCTGTACAGGACATCGGTTAGGCCAACATTGGTTGGAATATTGCGTGCAATTCTGATTTCCTTCCTATCGGAAAGATTTTGTGAAACTTGAAAGGGTTCAGAAAAGATTTCCAAGGATGTTGCCAGGGTTGGAGGATTTGAGCTATAGGGAGAGGCTGAACAGGCTGGGGCTGTTTTCCCTCGAGCATCGGAGGCTGAGGGGTAACTTTATCAAGGTTTACAAAATTATGAGAGGCAAGAATAGGGTAAATAGACAAAGTCTTTTCCCTGGGGTCAGGGAACACAGAACTAGAGGGCATAGGTTTAAGATGAGAGGGAAAGATATAAAGGAGACCTAAGGGACAACTTTTTCACACAGAGGGTGGTATGTGTTTGGAATGAGCTGCCAGAGGATGTGGTGGAGGCTGGTACAATTGCAACATTTAAGAGACATTTGGATAGGTATATGGATAAGAAGGGTTTGGAGGGATATGGGTGGGTGCTGGCAGGTGGGACTAGATTGGGTTGGGATATCTGGTTGGCATGGACAGGTTGGACTGAAGCGTATGTTTCCATGCTGTACATCTCTATGACTATCTGGACAAAAAAAAATTAAAAGAGACCTAATTTTTAGAGAGAGATGGGCACTGCAGTGTATATAGTACTTTATTCCCCCTTCGGGCTCTAGTTTGATTCAGCCTGCTCCTGTTCTCCCTACCCCTCCCTCATGTTTGATGGCTTGCATCTCCTGTAAAGGGCTTTTTCATGTAAATATCCAGTTGGCAACATTGATGATTTTACTGATGGCAGTTGATAGTTAAAAATAAGAAAACAAGTCATGGTGCTTTAGTGGTGGAAAAGCCATTCAGTGTGTGTGATAACACTTGGGAATATAAGAAAATAAAGCAGACCCAGGGATGGGTGTGCAGAACTCTCTTTATTTTGTATTCAACAATAAATTACGTTCGTTTTTGGTCTGGCCTCCTGAGTTATTACAGGATCCCATTTCGACATTTCACTGGAACATTCCAGGAATCATGGGACAGTTACTCAAAGAATTCCTTTAGACCTGTCAATGAAATCATGGTTTTGACAACATTCCAGTCGTTCATAGATGAATACTTCTATTTGCCTTTTCTGGAGCAGTTCTGACCTCAACCCATGACCGGCTGCTGAAGGGTCAACTTCAGTTTTTTCAAATATCTTGCTTGGAATTCATATTTTGTGCAGCTGGTTTGTGTACATAATGTACCATATACCAAAGGAATACAATCTCCCCTGCTGTAAACAGTAAAGGTGACCGAATCTACACATCTGCTGATGGAAACAAAAACTGCTACCTTATTAGTCTCCTGGATTTTTCTGATAAACTGAAGCTTTTTCAACTGAAGAGTTCTTCAGCCAAGGGTGATTGTTAATGATGTCCTGGCAAGACATGTTGCAATGGTAAAAGACTTCAATCTTTTGGATTACTATGTGTGATTCTAGTCACTACTCTGTAGGAAGGATGTGAATGCTTTGGAGAGGGCGCGAAAGAGGTTGACCAGGATATTGCCTGGATTGGAGTGTAGTAGCAATATGGAGGGGTTCAATAAACCTAGGTAGCTGGACTATATATCCTCACACCTTGCTCCCTGTTAAGACCCTAATCCATTTTTCCAGTAAGGCCAACTTTAACAAGGAAGCCTCCAAAAATGTCCACCTTCTTCCTCATCGGTGGATTCCTCAGCACTGTTGTTGACAGGGCCCTCAGCCTAGTCCAACCCAGCTCACACTTCAGCCCTCACCCACTCTCTTCCCTCCTGCAACAGCGATAGCGACCCCTTGTCCTTACCTACCATCCCATCTACATCCACCTCCAGGGGTCAGCCTTCCACAGCGACTGTTTCCTCTGGGACACCCTGGTTCACTCTTCCTTCACTTCCAACACCTCCCCATAGCCCCATGGCATCTTCCACTGCAATTGCAGAAGGTGTAACACCTATCCATTTACTTCCTCCCTTCTCTGTATCCAAGTGCCCTAACACATCCTCCAGATGAAGCAATGCCTTAGATTAGATTAGATTAGATTCCCTATAGTGTGGAAACAGCCCCTTTGGTCCAAGCAGTCCACACCGACCCTCCGAAGAGTAACCCACCCAGATCCATTTCCGTCTGACTAATGCACCTAACACTATGGGCAATTAACATGGCCGATTCACCTGACCTGCACATCTTTGGACTGTGGGAGGAAACCGGAGCATCCGGAGGAAACCCACGCAGACACAGGGAGAATGTGCAAACTCCACACAGACAGTCACCCTGGAATCGAACCTGGGATCCTGGTGCTGTGAGGCTGAGTACTAACCACTGAGCCACCATGCCGCCCCCTTACTTGCACTTCACACAATCTAGTCTACCGCATTTGCTGCTCACAGAGTGGTCTCCACGACATTAGGGAAACGAAGCATAGATTGGGTGACCACTTCACAGAATACCACCATTCTGTCCACAAAAAAGGCCCTGAACACCCACTTTAACACACCACCATGTTCCCTGGGCAACAACTCCGTCTCAGGCTTGCTGCAATGCTCCAGTGATGCTCAGCACAAACTAGACGAACAGTACTTCATTATTTGCTTGGGAGCCCTGCAAGCCTCTGAACTCAATATCAAGTTTAATAACTTTAGGGCTTGAGGTCTCCTATGTCCTTACCCCACCCCCACACACCAGACCTTGTTCGTATATAGTCTGCTGTTACACACAACCCATTCTTAGCCAGTAACAGTCCCCATTAATAGCTATTCACCCTCCCAGCCAGATTGTTATTGATTCCTTTGTCTCCAATTATTCTTCTCTCTCTTTGGGCTCTATCCCTACTTTTTACTCTTTACCCTTTCTCCCCACTCTATCTTCTCCATAAACTGACATTTTCCTAGCAACCATCAGTTCTGAGGAAGGGTCACTCAACCTGAAACGTTAACGCACATTTCTCTCCACTGCCAGATGCTGAGCTTTTCCAGCAATTTCTATTTTTTGTTTGGACAAATTTGGATTGTTTTTGCTAAAGCATCAGAGGCTGAGAGGCAACCTAATAGAAGTGTGTAAAGTTATGAGGGGTATGGATAGAATGAATAGTCAGAGTCTCTTTCCTGAGTTGGAAATGCCAAATAATAAGAAACATAGGTTTCAAGTGAGAGGGGAAAATTTTAGAGAAGGGGCAGCATGGTGTCACAGTGGTTAGCACTGCTGCCTCACAGTGTCAGAGACCCGGGTTCAATTCCCGCCTCATGCAACTGCCTGTGTGGAGTTTGCACATTCTCCCCGTGTCTGCGTGGGTTTCCTCCGGGTGTTCCAGTTTCTTCTCACAGTCCAAAAAATGTGCAGGTTAGGTAAATTGGCCATGCTAAATTGCCCGTAGTGTTAGATGAAGGAGTAAATGGAGGGAAATGGGTCTGGGTGGGTTGCTCTTCGGAGGGTCGGTGTGGACTTGTTGGGCTGAAGGGCCTGTTTCCACACTGTACATAATCTAATCTCGATGGTGAGGAAGGTTTTACGGAGAGGGTAAGAGGTACCTGGAACATGCTGCCAGGGGAGGTAGAAGAAGCTGGCACGATGGCAAAGCTGAAGAGGCATGAAGATAGACACATGAACAGGCAAGGAATAGAGGCATATGGACCATGTTCAGACAGATAGGATTGGTTTTGGATGGCATCATGGTCAGCACAGACATGGAAGACAAAGGCCCTGTTCTTGTGCTGTACAGTTCTATGTCCCATGTTCTAAGTAGTCAATTTAAGTGAAGCACTCTGCAATATATTTGGAATTACAGGAATGATGCACGATACTTAGTTAGTATTAAATAATTAACCTCACATGGTGCTTGACAAGCTGCTGAAAGGTCTATTTTAGCTTTTTCAATTATCTTGCTTGAAATTCATATTTTGTACAGCCAGTTTGTAAATTAATTAGTTGATTTATCCCTTGTTGACTTGAGTTGCAATCAAAGGTTTAATTTGTGATGTATAACGAAGGATCTAGGAATTATTTTAACCAGGAGATCCAAAATTAACCAGGAGAAACATTAGATCTTCATGCTTTTTACAAGTTGTTGGAATTACACCTTTTAGCTTCATCTGCCTCTTTACAGAGCACCAAGGTATTCTGGATATTGCACTACATTCTATTTATATTCACTGCTCTCTGAGGCAGCCCTAACTCTGAGAACAATACTGTCATTTAAATTAGATGGTGCTTTCACTTCTGTTGGCATGGAGATTCATTTCAGAGCTGGCCTTTATCAACCCTTTACAGAAGGCATAGCACCATCAACAAAATACATAAATGTGTGCTGCAGGGAGGATAGTTTTAAATAACATTGAAGCAATTCACTCCAATCATGATTTCATTGTCACCTCTGTTGAACTGAAAGCTGTGAAGGTGGGAGTTGAACACAGTAAAATCATAAATTGTACAACATGGCCGATGATTTCATTGTCTCTTCCACTTATGGGGGATAGCTAGGTTTTGAGCATCTTAGGGAAATCATAAATCATACAGAATTATGTATAAACCATTAGATTGAGAGGTTGCTGAAAGAAGAGCAGGCTGAAGAAACTCTCTAGGAGGAAATGAGGAACAAAAATAAAACCTTTACTGGCATTACCTTTGGGCTGCCTGATTACAGCCTTCTGGTTAAATGCATCAGATTTACTTTTTCCAAAAACAGGGCTTTGTAATTGGAGACTTCAATTTCCACAGACTGACAGTAAAAGAACCGTTCAAGTCCCTAAAGGTAGCTGACTTTTGCAGGCATCAAAAGTGTTTCTGGGAATATTGGATTTGAGTTTACTGTAGCCAGTGAAATATCTGCACATGTAATTTCCATGAACTTTTAAATGGTAAATTGTCATGAGAGGGGGATCAAAATGACAGTGTCCAGTAGAGCTGAAAATGTGTTGCTGGAAAAGCGCAGCAGCTCAGGCAGCATCCAAGGAGCAGGAGAGTCGGCGTTTCGGGCATGAGCCCTTCTTCAGGAATGAGGAACGTGTGTCCAGCAGGCTAAGATAAAAGGTAGGGAGGAGGGACTTGGGGGAGGGGCGTTGGAGATGCGATAGATGGAAGGAGGTCAAGGTGAGGGTGATAGACCGGAGTGGGGGTGGGGGCGGAGAGGTCTGGAAGAAGATTGCAGGTTAGGAAGCCGGTGCTCAGTTCGAGACAAGGTGGGGGGGAGGGGAAATAAGGAAACTGAAGAAATCTGCATTCATCCCTTGTGGTTGGAGGTTCCAGCCATCGTGTTGCTATGGTCTGGCGATGGAGGAGTCCAAGGACCTGCATGTTCTTGGTGGAGTGGGAGGGGAAGTTGAAGTATTGAGGCATGGGGTGGTTTGGTTGGTTGGTCCGTGTGTCCCAGAGGTGTTCTCTGAAACGTTCCGCAAGTAGGCGGCCTGTCTTCCCAATATAGAGGAGGACCATCGGGTGCAGCGGACGCAGTAAATGATGTGTGTGGAGGTGCAGGTGAATTTGTGGCAGATATGGAAGGATCCCTTGGGGCCTTGGGGGGAATTAAGGGGGGAGGTGTGGGCGCAAGTTTTGCATTTCTTGCGGTTACGGGGGAAGGTACCGGGAGTGGAGGTTGGGTTGGTGGGGGGTGTGGACCTGGCGAGGGAGTCATGGAGGGAATGGTCTTTTCGGAACGTTGATAGGGGAGGGGAGGGAAATATATGTCCTGTCGAGGGCATCTAGGATCTGTGTGAATAGGTCGAGTAATTTCTTAATGAAACTGATCTTTGAAGAATTGAATGAACAGTAAAAAATATAAGATTCCTGATGAAGAGATTATGCCCAAAACGTCAATTCCGCTGCAGATGCTGCCTGACCTGCTGTGCTTTTCCAGCACCACACTCTTGACTCTGATCTTCAGCATCTGCAGTCTGCACTTTCTCCTAGCAAAAGATATAAGATAGATAGTCAGATTCATCAGCAGAGTGATTTCAGGTGACGGTGCTATGCAATGGCACTTGCTCAAGTCAACAGTACTCAGTTATTCAGTTTGTATTTTTTCCAGAACTACTTGGTTCCAGAACTGCCTTCTTATTGTATGGTTGGGGTATGGTCAGTTATTTAGGGCTGTCTGGTGCCACTGAAGCTCCAGGTTTCTTTTGCAAGAACTTTTACTTACTGGTAAAAGCACATAAATGTCAAATCCATATGAGGTTAGAGCGTCTGCTCCATTCCGTTCTCTTTATCTAGTGCTGTGAATCTGACATCATTGCTGCATCTTCATCATGTATACATTTGATGTCAACCTCATTTTGTCCTTGTTTGTCCAAGGCTCTACAACTACATTCCTGAGGTTAAAGTGTGTAAGTGTCCTACACATCAGAGCATCATGGAGCACCAGCTAATGTGAAGTTCATGGCAGTCAAAAGGAAAACACTTCACTGTTTGGAATCATAGTTATAATGAAGGAGAATTTCTGTAATTTTTGGGTGTCAAGTATTTCAGTTGTACGACATTTCAGCATGAGTTCCTCAGTGTAGATATTTTCTAATTAACCGGTACAGGAATGGAGCGACATGAATCCAGGCCACCACAACACAAGAGCCACCAGTTCCTCAGGGTAATGTGCTAGGCCCAAAGATCTACAACAGCTTCATCACTAACTTTCCTTCCAACATAATGTTAAAAGTGGAAATTGTCACTATTAATTTTATAATGTGATGAAGGTGTATGATATGTATTATTTTCATTCAGTGAATTTGTTCTAAATTGAGGTACAATAGATTTTGGTTTAAGTTCTGTCAAGATAACTTTTTTGTGAAAAGGTCAGACAGTCATTTGGAATAGTGAGCTAATTACATCATTTCTAAGAACTGATGCAATATGAATCATGTATTTAGCAGGATATCTGTGTTGGTGACGTCTCCCCCTCTCCCTAACTCTCCCTCACCCTTAAGGGGCTTTGCGTGAAAATTACAAATTGGAAGTCATGGGTGACCTACTGGTAGTGGGGAATAGATGAAGAAAAAACATAGGCGTTTTGGTGATAGGAATGTAACGGTGGCTCAATGGTTAGCAGTGCTAGGGACCTGAGTTCAATTCTAGCTTCGTGCAACTGTCTGTGTAGAATTTGCATATTCTTTCTGCATCTGTGTGGATTTCCTCTGGGTGCTCTGTTTTCTTTCCACAATCCAAAAATGTGCAGGTTGGGTGAATTGGCCATGATAAATTGCCCCTGATTTGTAGGCAATGTGAATTAGCCATGGGAAATGCAGGATTATGGGACGGATCTGGGAGGGATGCTTTTCAGAGGGTTGGGTTGGATTGCTTATACACAATAGGGGTTCTATGTAAGAGCACTTCTGTATATGAAACAGCCTGCATTGTGAACTGATTAGGTGTTTACACTATGAATGTCTATTACATACGGAGAAAATAATCCTGGGGAAACTCACAGTTTGAGAAGAGTTAAATTTTAATTTCAAGACCGAAGCTTCATTCAACCATTTGGTTAGTTTGTTAGATTTGTAGAATCTCCAGAATATGAGACATTATTGAAGTCTCTTGGCTGTCGGTACTGGAAATTATTTGGAAAATAAATCTGGAAATAGTTGACTAAGGAATTTTAACGTTAATAGAGGAGTGGTATTTCTCTGGGATTGATTAACTGGAAAGGAAGTTCCAGGAAAATAGGTTTGGTTTTGCTGTTTATGTTGACATATTTTCAAATTGACTTAAACACATATATAGCTTATTTATTGCTCTTTTACGTAACAAACTTCTGTTCTTTTGTTAACGAGTTTTCTGACTATGTTTAGTTTACTAAAATCCATGGTAATCATCTGCAGAAATGAAACCTCTGATCTCATCAAGCCAACTTTCATTCTGGGATCAGCTGGCATCCTAACAAAGTGTACGGCACAGAGCAGGATAAGAACTTATTGAACTAAGAGTGATCAGCAGTTCTTCTCAAGGAATGAGTGCATGGAGATTCTGGTTTAAAAAACAGGTATCTCGTTGTGGCATAGCTTGGAATTTCAAAATGGTTTTGATTGACACTAAGATTCTTCTGGAACGACTGAATGTTCTTATATTTCCAGTAATTCTCTGGTTTGGGGAGTTTCATCGAGGACTTCCCTCAGTGAGCCCTTGAATGTTTATTCATGCACGTCTGCACAAGTGGCTTCATGGATTAGGCGCTGGCTCCATGGTGCTGCTCTTGTGAAACTTGTACTCAGCAGTGCCAGGAGAGCAGTCGGAAAGTGCCTTGCCAATGCTAACTTTCAAGGATGAGAGTAAAGCTAGCTGTTGCCCATGGACCAATCTCGGAGATATTGGGGAACGCTGGCCAACATGGGAGCCCAGAGAAGATGCTTGCTAGCTTTAGCCACCAGGTTCCCACTCTGCCTTTCAAGTTGGGAATTAATACCACATAATCTCTCGCTGGCAACTGGGATAATAGCAACCTGTACATGGGATTAGTTAATAATATAAGTATTCAAAAGTCATGTCAAGAAAATAATATGTTTCCATCAGAATTTTACTAGATGTAACAAAGCCAATTGTTGGAAATTAAATGGGATACCGATTGCAGTCTTAGGAATCCCTAGAAAAGAGTATACCAGGAAAGGCAATGTGTATTAAACATGTAGCTGCAGTACAGATGGATCATGTTCCCCTAGAATCTATTCGGAAGGGAAAGATGAGTCAGGGCAATTAAAAAGGTTCTTCCTGAATTAATGATAAAGAGAATAAAAGCACTAGAGGTTCTGAATATTTTATTTCATAAAGAGCAGTATTTTCATATATTTCTAGTCAAGGAGGTAAACAAATAAAGATACTGGAGCAAGTCAGTGGCTGATGCTGGCGAAAGGCAATACTTATCTTCCATTTGGTTCATATTAATTACACTAAAAAGAGGGGAGGCCCTTCAAAAGTATAAAGAGTTTAAGAATTGCTTGAAAAGGAAATTAGGACAGCAAAGAGGGGCCTTGAAATATTTTTGGCAGATAGAATAAAAAACAAGGCTTTTTATAATTGTATTAAAAATAAAAGGATTATCAGGGAAAGGGTAGGATCTATTGGAGATCAAAGAGGCAACCTGTGCATGGAACCAATGGAAGTGGTTGAGGTCTTAAATGAATGTTTCTCATCTGTATTCACAGAGGAGGAAAATATTATAGCTAGGGATTTCAAATGGGAGTGTGAGGTTCTAGAACATGTTAATATTAATAAGGAGAAATAGTAATTTTAACATGCATACAGGTCCACCAATCCCCAGTCCTTGGCTGCCGTGGGAAGTAAGGGAGGAGTTTGCTGGGGTTTTGAGGAAGATAACTAATACCTTGCTGGCCACACGTGAAATGCCAGCTGACTGGAGAATAGCTAATGTGGGTCCCTTGTTCAGGAAGGGCAGCTGGGATGGGCCAGATAATTACAGGCCAGTTTGTTTGATGTCAGTGGTGAGGAAGTTATTGGAAAAAGTTCTGAATGATAGAAAGACAGAGACTAATCAGAGGTTGTCAGCATTGATTTGTTAGAGGGACAACCTATCTGACTAATTTATTTGAGTTTTTATGAAAATGTGATTACATTTTTGAAGAGGATAGTGCTGTTGATGTGGTTTACACGGACTTCAGCGAGGCATTTGACAAGATCCCATGTGGAAGGCTGATCCAAAAGGTAAGAACCCAAAGGATCCAAGGCAAGTTGGCCCAACTGGATCCAAAATTGCTTTACAAATAGGAGGCAAGAGTGATGGTGTTTTTGTATTTGGAGGTCTGTGACCATCAATAGACCAAAGGGATAGGCCCTTTCAGTTTCCTATCTACATTAACGATTTGGATGTGAATGGACAAGGTTTAATTAATAAGTTTCCAGATGAAAATTGGTGGTGTTGTTGATACTGAGGAGGATGGTCTCAGACTAATATTGATCAGCTGGTAAACTGGGCACAGCAACAGCAGATGGAATTTAATCCCAATTTGTATGGGGTGAAACATTTTGGGAGATCTACTAAAGGAAGGGCATACACAATGAATTTTAGGTCTTGAGGGAGTACAGAGGAACAAAGAGACCTTAGTGTACAAACCTATAGCTCCATGAAGGTGACAGCACATGCAGACAGGGTGGTGAAGAAGGCATATGGGGTGCTTGTCTAAGTTAGGGTAGGGCCTAAAATATAGGAGTTGGGAAATGTTGTTACAAATTTATAAAACATTAGTTTGGTGACAGATTGAACACTGTGAACAGATTGGTCACCACATTATTGGAAAGATGTGAATGCTCTGGAGAGGACGCAGAGAATATTTACCGGGATATTGCCTACGATGAAAAGTCTCAGTTATGAGGAGAGACTGGATAAGCTAGGCTTGTTTTCCTTGGAGCAGAGGAGGCTGAGGGGGAATCTGACTGAAGTATTCAAAATTATGAGAGGCATGGGCAGAATAGATTGTGAGAATCGGTTTCCTTTGGCAGAGGGGTTTAAGACCAGAGAGCATACGTTTAAGGTGAGGAGCAAATGATTTAGAGATATGAGAAAAAAATTTCTTCACCCCGCGGGTGGTCAATAAATGGAACATGCTACCTGAGAAGGTGATGGAAACAGATTCTCTCACAGCATTTAAAAAGTATCTGGATGAGCACTTACAATGCCAAGCCATAGTCTGCAATGGACCAAGTGCAGGCAAATGAGATTCATATGGTTTGTATTTGTTGGTCAGCATGGATCAGATGAGCCAAAGGGCCTGTTCCTATGTTGTATACCTTTATGACTCTCAGAGGAATAACTTAATAAATGGAAAAATTGAATTGCAGTAGTGCAACAAATCCCTGTAGAAGGAATTCATTTTATCTTGGAGAAGGTCCTGGCTAGTTCTAAAACATTGGCATCCATAACAGTGTTGGAAAACCAGTAGAAGGAAAAGAAATTCTATGGAAGGAATATCCTAGATTGTTCCTGACCATGTGACTTGATCACAGGCCTTTATAATTAGACAGAAAGAGGAGGTGCCTATGAACAAGTAAGATGGCTTGGCAATTCAGTTATGATTAGATTAGATTACACACAGTGTGGAAACCGGCCCTTCGGCCCAATAAGTCCACACCGACCCTCTGAAGAGCAACCCACACGGACCCATTCTCCTACATCGACCACTACAGGCAATTTAGCTTGGCCAAATCACCTAGCCTGCACATGTTTGGACTGTGGGAGGAAACCGGAGCACTGGGAGGAAACCCACGCAGACACAGGGAGAATGTACAAACTCCACACAGACAGTTGCCTGAGGTGGGAATTGAACCTGGGTCTCTGACACTGTGAGGCAGCAGTGCTAACCACTGTGAAAACATCAATAAAAGGAATGAAGTAATAGAAAATAAGGCTTATATGTTTAACCCACTAATTCTGAATTGAGAGTTATAACAAAGAGCCGTCTTGGAAATTGAATTGAAACCAATATCTTAGTATTTTATTTAGAAGACATTGTTCTCATAAAGAAATAGAGATCACATCAAATGTCAGCCTACGAGAAATAGGGACTCATCCATTTGGTGATATAGACTAAAATAGTCAAGCATTTTTATTGGCTGTAACCAAGATGTGATTACATTTTACCCAATGTGCAATAAATATAAAAGATTGGGGAGACTCCAACTATCCATTAAACCTGTGCCTTTAATTCCAATACCAGCCTTGGAAGTACAACTTAGCACGATCTTATAAGATTGTATGAGATCCCTATTTAACACATGATTGGGTTTCATTATTTTTTAACAATTATTGATGTTTCAACAAGACTTCCTGATACGGTATGTTTTGGAGAAGATTGAGGCAAGAATTGTAATGGAAAGGTTAGTACAAATTTTTTATTGGAGAAAGTGAGGACTGCAGATGCTGGAGATCAGAGCTGAAAATGTGTTGCTGGAAAAGCGCAGCAGGTCAGGCAGCATCCAAGGAACAGGAGAATTGACGTTTCGGGCATGAGCCCTTCTTCAGGAGTGAGGAAAGTGTGTCCAGCAGGCTAAGATAAAAGGTAGGGAGGAGGGACTTGGGGGAGGGGCGTTGGAAATGCAATAGGTGGAAGGAGGTCAAGGTGAGGGTGATAGGCCGGAGCGGGGGTGGGGGTGGAGAGGCCAGGAAGAAGATTGCAGGTTCGGAAGGCAGTGCTAAGTTCGAGGGATTTGACTGAGTCAAGGTATGGAAAGGAGAAATGAGGAAACTGGAGAAATCTGAGTTCATTCCTTGTGGTTGAAGGGTTCCTAGGCGGAAGATGAGGCGCTCTTCCTCCAGCCGTCGTGTTGCTATGGTCTGGCGATGGATGAGTCCAAGGACCTGCATGTCCTTGGTGGAGTGGGAGGGGGAGTTGAAGTGTTGAGCCACGGGGTGGTTGGGTTGGTCCGGGTGTCCCAGAGGTGTTCTCTGAAACGTTCCGCAAGTAGGCGACCGACTGAAATTTTGCAGAAATTTTTCCATTTTCTGATATGACTGTTATTGCCTCAATGGTCAAGAATGTCAATACAATTTCAGGCAAACCACATGCTTAACTGGTACTTCATTTATCACCTTTAATGTGCACATTGTGCCAGTGATGGAAGGAATGAAACATCTGCAAGATGCAATTCAGAAATACGCCAAGGGTATGTCAGAAACACCCTCCAACTCCACACTCTCTACCAGATAGAGGAACAAGGACAATAGCCTCACAGGAACTCTCCTACATCAAGCTCCTCAACAAGCTGTGTATCATTCTTGTTTGGAAATATATTGCCATTCCTTCACCATTGTTGAGTCAAAATCCTGGAACTTCATCCTGACCAAAACTGCAGGTTTACCTACACAATATAATAACAAAAGTGGATGGGTTGTTCCTGCGGAAGACCAGCCCTCACATGAGTGAAATGACTACCTCTTGTGTAGTTAACATTCTATGACTACATTCCAGGGATTGGGCCATGACCCCCGCCTTTGAATATATAGAGGACACAGAGGAGGACACCTCACTCATAAATTCACTTTCATTGCTGTGAGGTTGTTCACTTTTTGTGAAAATCACAGAATCACACAGTACAGAAAAGGCCATTCAGCCCATCAAGTCTTTACCACCAAGACTATGTCAAATTTACACTCATCCCATTTTCCAACACTAGACCACAGCCTTGAATGTTTTGACATTTCAAGTGTTCATCTAAATACTTTTTATGTATTAGTCTCTATCTATATTCATAGTTATGGAACTTCATGCCAGCCCATCAGACAGACGAGACTTTCAGACAGCAGCTACCAAATTTTCCTTTTAATTGCTCACCAAACTGTTCCTGTGAAGTGTATGTCCAAGTCAATACCATTGGACTTACCATTGGACAATGGGTGTTGGCTGAACCAACAGGACAACAGGAAATAGCTATGGTTAATGAATATTAAGTCAGAATTCTTCAACAGATTAAGTGTCAATCAAAACCTTGTTCATAATATAATATGCTTGGAATTCAATATTTAATTTGAAAGAGACCTGAGTCACGAACCAAATTAAGTTTTGGTGAAGCTGACTTTAGGGTGGCACGGTGGCACAGTGGTTAGCACTGCTGCCTCACAGCGCCAGAGACCTGGGTTCAATTCTCCGCCTTAGGCATCTGTTAGTGTGGAGTTTGCACATTCTCCTGATGTCTGCGTGGGTTTCCTCCGGGTGCTCCAGTTTCCTCCCACAGTCCAAAAATGTGCAGGTTAGGTAAAGTGGCCATGCTAAATTGTCCGTACTGTTAGGTGTAGGGGAATGGGTCTGGATGGCTTGCTCTTCGGAGAGGTTGGAGTGGATTTGTTGGGTCGAAAGGCCTGTTTCCACACTGTGAGTAATCTAATCTAATCAAGTTGACACAGTAAATTGGCAGAACTACTGGTAAAACTGTGAATGAAGACTTTCGAATTAAGAAATACAAGTTCTGTGCATTTATACCATGAAAGAATAAGAGTTTTATTGGCGTAATTAATTCACCTTGGTCAATGGAGGAAGTGAGATAAAACTAAGAAGAGTTTGCATAAAAGCAAAGAGATCTTATGTATTGGGAAAGAAATAAATGGATAAAAATTAAGTTACAAGAATGAAAGTAAAAGTGTAGCTATATAGGGTTATCAGATCACAGAAGTTAGGAGAATGTACTCCAGTTGGCAGGATCAGGAAGTGATTAATGCTATCTCACAGGAGTCTGCACTGGGACCTGAGCTTCCCACCTTTGTCAATGTCTTGGATGAAGGAATTCAACCATATCTCTGTGTTTACTAATGATTACCAGGTGGTCTACTGTAAGTAATGTAGATCTGAGCAGCAAGTTGCAAAGGAACATTGATGGATTAAGCTAGTGAACTCCATCTGCCATAGTTCTGCGGAGTGTGGAAGGATATCTAATTTGGAAAATTGTATCAGTATTTTCCAACTGATCTGAAGCTGGGAACAGTGGGGGAGTAAACATTTTGCCGTCCAGATATGGAAATCAATGAAATTAGTGAAGAGGAGAAATTTCATTTTCTTTTAGAAAAAGCAAACAGACTGTTAGCCTTGATCTCAAGGGGGCTGATGTGCAAAAGGTAGAAATTTAGATTACGGTTGCATGATTAAAGGTCCAGTTTGGTACCATCTGGATGACTACTGGGTTTAAATCATAGATTCACCAGAATGATAACAGAGCTAAAAAGGCTAAGCTATGCAGTTTGGTTCCATAGGCTAAGCTTGTTTTCCCTGAATGTTGAAGATTAATGGGTTACCTATTTTAGGTTGAAAAGAGTGGCACTGGAAAACCACAGCAGGTCAAGCAGCATCCGAGGAGCAGGAGAGTCGATGTTTCAGGCATAAGTCCTTCATCAGGCAGTGTTTATGCCCCAAACATCGATTCTCCTGCTCCAGGGATGCTGCCTGACCTGCTGTGCTTACCCAGCACCACATTTTTTGACTCCAATCTCCAGAATCAGTAGTCCTAACTTCCTCCCACCCAATTTATGTGCTTAACATAATTATCATCATAGAATCCCTACAATGGGGAAAGAGACCCACTGAGACTGCACCAACCCTCTGAAAAGCATCCTACCCTATCCCTGTAACCCTGTATTTACCATGGCTAATTCACCTAGCCTGCATTCAACGGGGCAAGTTAGCATGGCCAATCCATCTAAGCTGAACATCTTTGAATTGTGGGAGGAGACTGAAACATCTGGTTGAAATCCACGCAGATATGGAGAGAACTTGCAAACTCCACAAAGACAATCACCCAAGGCTGGAATCGAACTTGGATCCCTGATGTTGTGAGGCTAAGGACTAAATTACCATGCCACCATGTGACTTGGCATATTGTGAGGTTCCAGAACAAACGAGCATAACTTTACGATTAGAGTGAGTAATTTACTGGGGATGTGGGGAACCATTCTTTCATCCAAGGATAATGGAAATTCACATGCTCTGAGTTTTGGTGTTGGACCATGTTTCGCAATCTGCCTAAAAGTGTTGGAAGCTAGGTACTGAGCATGAATATTTTGTAACTATCTGGTTTCCCTGATTGTAGCAGCACTGACAAGCAATTCCTTTCCTCAATCAGGACCTCTGGTGTCTGTGGTTTTATCCTTAATTCATCAACCATTCTTTAGGACATGCTGGTGGGGTCATGATAAAGCACTTGATCTGAGGACAATTTTGAAAATTTGTATATGGTCTGAGATTTCTTTGACCGTCTGACCAGGTATTCCGTTCAAATCTCCTCCAGGATCCTTTTGTTGCTCTTTTGGGAAGCTTGTAGGACAACACTGATGGAAATGGTATATCAAGCCGCTCCAGCAATGGAGGATGATGGGATACTGTGACAATTAGAAAATGTTTGTCTGTAATTCATGATGATGTCAGTACAATATAGAACTGGAACCAAACATGTAGGGTCTCAGTGCTCTCTCCTACCCTCTGTTATGTATACCATGTTATACTGAATAAAGTCTATTGATGTTTATTTACCTGTGTATCTGCCCAGTCTTACTATAAACTCCATAGGACCAGCCTGTTGTCACTGTCAGAGTATCTAGGCTATCCCCATCTTACAGTAATGACCTGAAATTAACATTTCCATGCAATCTCATAACAGACTTAAAAACAGAAGTTGCTGCAAAAGTTCAGCAGGTCTGTCATCACCTGTGAAGAGAAATCAGATTTAATGTTTAAGGTCCTGTGACCCGCCCTCAGGTGCTGCCAGACCTGCTGAGCTTTTCCAGCAACTTCTGTTTTTGTTTCTGATTTACAGCATCTGCGGTTCTTTTAGTTTTTACTTAGTCATTACTGAAGTATCAGAAATGATTGACAGGAGAATACAACATAAAGATATAATAATTGAATATGGAACTGAATACTTTGTAGAAAGTAAACGATTTGAACTTTGATCTCAAATATTGCCCAAAATTAGTCTCCCAGACTGTACAACCGGCAACAAAATAAATGACCAATTTGTTTTAGTATTGGCTGAGACTAAATGTAATTCAAAATACCAGAAGAATTCCTCGAATTTTTACATTTACCTGAGAAGTAGTTAGAGTCATTTTTAAGCTCTCAAATGAAAACTGTACATATAGTCATAGTGTCATAGAGATGTACAGCACAGGAACAGGCCAACCCATCATGCCGACCAGATATCCTAAGTTAATCTAGTCCCATTTCCCAGCACTTGGCCCAAAACCCTCTAAATCCTTCCTATTCATATACCCATTCAGATGCCTTTTCAATGTTGTAATTTTACCAGCCTCCACCACTTCTGGCAGCTCATTCCATGCACGCACCACCCTCTTTGTGAAAACTTTGCACCTTAGATCTCTTTTAAATCTTTACCCTCTCATCCTAAATCTATGCCCTCTAGTTCTGGACTCCCCCACCCAGGGAAAAGATCTTGTCTATTTACCCTATCCATGCTCCTCATGATTTTATAAACCTTTATGAGGTCATCCCTCAGCCTCTGACGCTCAAGAGAAAAGAGCCCCAGCCTATTCAGCCTCTCCCTATAATTCAAACCCTCTAACATCTTGGCAACGTCCTTTGTCAATCTTTTCTGAACCCTCTCAAGTTTCACAACATCCTTTTGATAGGAAGGAGACAGTATTGAACACAATCCAGTACCAGCATTGCAATGGGAGCCTAAATTTATGTACCGTATATAGTCGTGTAAAAGCTGAATTCTTTAGACCATTTTTAAAGGTTCAATTTATAGGGTCGACTAATACATGAGCACTGATTTTGAGGGGCTGGAATTCATGCTGCAGTTTGAAATAGAGTATTATTAGAAGGAGTCGATTTGAACTCCCAACTAATCCCGGGTAAAGATGAAAAACACAAGGAATCACGGTAAAGGTAATTACCCGATAAAAGCAAGAGAAACAAGAATGAATTACTAGTCGTAAATTTTATTTATACATATCAGTACGAAAATGTAACGTGTCAAAGAGTCATTTAAATCCTGCAAAGTCACACTGTTCAACATCGTCATGGCTTGGTATAATGGGACACTTAAAATCAAACATTTATTCAATTCTGAATGTGTAACTGTCCGTGAGCTTTCCTGCCAAATTCTTCCATTTCCCTACCATTTACTTT
Organism: Hemiscyllium ocellatum; assembly: GCF_020745735.1. NCBI lineage: Eukaryota > Metazoa > Chordata > Chondrichthyes > Orectolobiformes > Hemiscylliidae > Hemiscyllium > Hemiscyllium ocellatum. The sequence goes on from NC_083408.1 coordinate 88,812,167, forward strand.
CCTATGTAATGAATTTCAGCAACATTAACAAACTTGTCAATGAATGAAAGATATATGTAGCTAATATATCTCAGTTTTATTCAGACATAATGGCCAAATTAAAATGAATAACTTCTTAACGATATTAACATTTGGATGTATAGTGAACAAAGTGCGATCAGTACTGAGTCTGAATGAATGCATGAATCAAAACGTGCTGTAGTAAACCAAGTGGGCTAAGTAGAGTTATGAATGAATAAATGAATGAATGAATGAATAGAGATACAATATGGTAAACATTGAGTGATGACTGGAGTTACTGGCATGAATGAATGAATGTGATTTAGTTTAAGTGGGTTAGTGGGAACATGCAGTTTCCTTTGTAAGAGGTTTACATTGCAATATAGTAGGGCAGACATTTACATGAGATAAATAGAAAATATAAGACTTTTTGGCCAAAAATAAGGGGTCGACTTTTACAAGAGATTGACGTTTATACGAGTATAAATGGTATTCATCATGATCCCAGTTGATATTACTACTGGACCAGTCAGATCCCACAACAAAAATCAAGTTTGAAGGATGATATATCCTTTTTTAAAATTTAAACCAGTGATCATTTGCTGCAGCATTTGTACAGAAGGCTGCAGACTTCCTTTAACAATAAAATAGCAGTGTATTAAACAAAAGAGAAAAATAAAATTAAACCAGACAAACTGTCTAGAGTAGAACAATGTTTGATAGGGGCTTAACCAAGCAGAAAAACAAAGACATATCCGTTTCCCGAAACCATCATTTCACAGAATACAGAGTGATTATCCTTCTGCATCAAATCTTTAGATTTACTAAAGTTGCTTCTCTCAGTTCAATCCTGAGAACTGAGGGCGGCACGGTGGCACAGTGGTTAGCACTGCTGCCTCACAGCGCCAGAGACCCGGGTTCAATTCCTGACTCAGGCGACTTACTGTGTGGAGTTTGCACGTTCTCCCCGTGTCTGCGTGGGTTTCCTCCGGGTGCTCCGGTTTCCTCCCACAGTCCAAAGATGTGCGGGTCAGGTGAATTGGCCATGCTAAATTGCCCGTAGTGTTAGGTAAGGGGTAATGTAGGGGTATGGGTGGGTTTCGCTTCGGCGGGTCGGTGTGGACTTGTTGGGCCGAAGGGCCTGTTTCCACACTGTAAGTCTAATCTAAAAACTGTGAAGTCTTCATACATGAATATTCACAAAGCTGAAAGCTTAGTCTTTCTGAATGTTTAATAATCTGCAATTTCTAACCAAGTATTCCTCGGCTAAAAACTTTGCAAGTGAAACTTTTAACATCAAGGAAACTGATCTTTCCGTGAACCATCCTGTATTCCTTTCTAAGAAAGAAACTCCATTTGCTTCTAAGCCTGGTTAGGTCTCCTTCAAAGCTGTCTGAAAACCTTTCAATGTCTGGGTTTTCGAAGTTAAGATCAATATTTGATTATTCTAAAGCAAAGGGAAGTTCATAGCTTCCAATGTTTACTTGTGCTGTCATAAACCCCACATTAGAAACAGTCTTCCATTAACACTCCATAGGATCTGCAGTTATTTGCTCGCTGATACATAAATGGTTTAAGTCACTGTTCTGGAAAGGAGTCATTTTTTAACTCATCACAAAGGAAGCCAACACCAAAATGTCACTAGCTTGAAATGCAAACATATTGTTACTATAGAACCACGACTGATGAAATGGAAAAGATAAACTCTCATTTCATTAATGAAGGATAAGATTGGATGGATATGGTTAAGGAGCAGGCAGGGACTTGTTTAGTTTGGGATTATGTATGGACTGGTTGGACCGAAGGATGTGTTTCTGCGCTGTTTGTCTCTATGACTCCAGGAGTCTATAACTGCCCCTTTATCTTGCAATCTGTAGTAAGGTACATGTCATTTTTAAACCCTGACATCCTACAAGGGCGGCACGGTGGCACAGTGGTTAGCACTGCTGCCTCACAGCGCCTGTAGACCCGGGTTCAATTCCCGACTCAGGCGACTGACTGTGTGGAGTTTGCACGTTCTCCCCGTGTCTGCGTGGGTTTCCTCTGGGTGCTCCGGTTTCCTCCCACAGTCCAAAGATGTGCGGGTCAGGTGAATTGGCCAAGCTAAATTGCCCGTAGTGTTAGGTAAGGGGTAAATGTAGGGGTATGGGTGGGTTGCGCTTCGGCGGGTCGGTGTGGACTTGTTGGGCCGAAGGGCCTGTTTCCACACTGTAAGTCTAATCTAATCTAATCTAATCCTGAATTATACAGTAAAGCAAACATTGTGCAAATCAGCCAGTACTCCCAATGTTTGTAAACATTGAAACACAGAATCTAGGAGCAAGAGTAGGCCATTCAGCCCTTTAAGCCTGCTGAATTATTCAATATGATCATGACTGATCTTTCTTGATGCCATATTCATGCTTTCTCCCCATACCCCTTGATGTCTTCAACAACTAAAGATGGATCTATCACTTTCTTGAATATATTCAGTGACTAAAGGTGGATCTTTTAAAACACTTTAATGCAACAGGGAAAAATTAAACCACCAGCTGTTTGAGTTTGGATTGCCGCCAGTTTATAATTACAGCACTGTCATATAGTGGGAGGCTTGATTTCAACAATTCACACATTGAAGGTATTCTCCAGTACAATGGTACACAGTAGGCAATTTGTGGTGATGTTTTCTAGGATTATATTAATTAACTGGTTATGAATGCACTGGTAATTAGAATGATTTAGTTAGATTAAGCAATGTATAGCGATAACAGCCGTTCACAAATTAATGCTTTGCAAGATTCTAATCAGCTGCTATTGAAGCAATGCTGTAAGTAATGAATGATCTATGCTTAGAATTCTAATGTCTAATATAAATTGAACTTATACAGTCAAGATTATACAGCCATATACAGACTATGACAATAATTTTTTTTACAATTAATTAGTTTTGAATTTAAGTGCACATTATTGGTACTGATTGTCATTAAAAATGAGTTTTCAGCTAATGCACACTGCTGGTTGAACTTGTACAACTCCACAAGAAGGGTCACTGGACTCAAAACAGTGACTTTGCTTTCTAACCATCGATGCTACCAGATCTGCTCTTTTGCTTTTGTCCCATACTTTCCATGCTTGGTGCTCTTGACTATTTTATTCTTTCCAAATATTATCCAATTCCATGCATATTCTGAATAGAATAGCTTTATGATTTGATTCTTTCTTATGAGTATTTAATGCAATATTAGAAGGCCACATAGTTCAAAAGGGAGGTTTGATATAAGTACCTATTAATGCAATTGCGTTCTCCTCTGGCCTAACTTCCAGGGTAAATAATGCCCACAAATACAATTTGTCTTGAATTTGACAGGCAGAGCATGGTCATTGAAAGTGGTTTAGCCTGCTGGTTAGTAAAGGAGAATCTAGACTTCTTTACTTTACTTTTGTCAGGAGGAATGTTTAATGCTCAAGGATGGAAATTCTCTGAATCTGTTTTGCTGGAGAGAGCAATATTGAATACTGAATATTGATCAATTCAGGGGTTTATACGGTAGGTCAATGCTTGAAAATATAACTCATTTTTTATACCTATCTACACAACTCACAGATTAGATTTGCCCTTTAGTGTGAGACGACTGGATTATTTAATGCTCTATTTTATTAGTTTCCTTTATTTTTAAACTTTGCCCATAGTTCTACCTTCTCCCACAAGGGGAGACTTCTTTTCAGCATCCACCCTGTGAAGTCCCTTCAGAATCCTATATGTTTCATTCGGATTACCTCTTATTTTTCTAAACTCTAACGGATACAGGTATAACAGGGTCAATCTTTCTTCATATAGTTATCCACATATAGTCATCTAATCCCCTCTATTTGGGGTTGATACCAAGGGTTGTTATATTTACCTTTGACTTCCTCCTCTTTTAAGTCAGTTTTTGTAAAGTTCACAAAATGCCAACCTTCAACTATACAAAAAAAAAATCAACACTTGGCATCCAAGCCATTCTTAAGTGTAGGTAGTGGGAATTGCTAGATCAGCTGGCATTTATTACCTATTCATATTTGCCCTAGAGAAGGTAATAGGAGCTGCCTGAGAGTCATAGAACCATGGAGATTTTAAAGTATGATCCATTGTGGCCATGGCGGTGATCAAACATTTATCTATTCTAATTCTATTTTCCAGCATTTGTATGCTATGATATTTTATTTGTTCACCTAAATACTTCCTAACTGTCTTTAGGGTCCCACCTCCTCTACTCTTTTAAGTGGCAATGTCTTCCAAGTATCAGAGAACTCTTGGTGATTTTTTTTTCCCCCACAAGTTCTGTGTAACCCTTCTTCTCCTTAGTGTAGAACTCTGCCTCTTGGTTATTGACACCTCTCTTTAAGGGAAATGTTTCTCCCTATCAACCCCTCTCTGTACCCCTCAGAACTTTGTACACTTTATTCAGATCTTCCCTCGGCCTTCACTGCTTCAAGGAAAGCCAACCAAGCCTATCTAGTCTCCCGTCATAAAACCAAAACCTGAAAGTACTGGAAATCTGAAGCAAAACCAGAAATTGCTGGAAAATCCCAGCAATCTGGCAGCATCCGTGAAGAAGAAACAGTTCTGAAGTAGGGTTATTGGACCCAAAACATTAACTTGGATTTCTGTCCACAGATGCTGCCAGACCTGCCGATATTTTCCAGGAATTTCTGTTTTTATTTTAGTCTCTCTTCATAGCCGAACCACTCCAGACCAGGCAATATCCTAGTGAACCTCTTCAGCAGTAAGTCAGTTGTAATTATATTCTTAAGCTGTAATAGACCATACAAAATAGGAACAGAAGTAAACCATTTGGCCCCTTGAACCTGCTCTGCCATTCAATAGGATCATGGCTGATCCAATGTTCCTCACATCTGCTTTGGTTTCCCTACTGACGAAAAATCTATCCCAGCCTTAAATATACATGAGGACTCTGCCCCTTCACCTGTCCATGGCAAGGAGTTCTGAAGATTCTCAAAGTCTTTTCCCTGGGATCGGGGAGTCCAGAACTAGAGGGCATATATTTAGGGTGAGAGGGGAAAGACATAAAAGAGACCAAAGGGGCAACTTTTTCACGCAGAGGGTGGTATGTGTATGGAATGAGCTGCCAGAGGATGTGGTGGAGGCTGGTACAATTGCAACATTTAAGAGGCATTTGGATGGGTATATGAATAGGAAGGGTTTGGAGGGATATGGGCCGGGTGCTGGCAGGTGGGACTAGATTGGGTTGGGATACCTGGTCGGCATGGACGAGTTGTACTGAAGGGTCTGTTTCCATGCTGTACATCTCTATGACTCTGAAAGAAGAGATTCCTCCTTATTTCAGTCTCAAAGTGGTGCCCCTTTATTCTGATATTTTGTCCCCTGGTCCAAGGGTATGGTGACCAGAACTGCAACATTTGAAATGGCATTCCCTGACTGGTACTGAAAGCAAAGAGATTTGATCAATTGTGTCAATAGGCTGAGGGAGCGGCAAATGGAATTTAATTTGGGTAAATCCGAGGGATTGCATTTTGTAGAACATAGAGACCTAGGGTTTCAGGTGCATGGTTCTTTGACATTTGCATCATATGTAGACAGGGTGGTTGAGAAGGTTTTCAGCATGGAGGAGAAAGTGAGGTCTGCAGATGCTGGAGATCAGAGCTGAAAATGTGTTGCTGGAAAAGCGCAGCAGGTCAGGCAGCATCCAAGGAGCAGGAGGTTCGATGTTTCGGGCATAAGCCCTTCTTCAGGATTCCTGAAGAAGGGCTTATGCCCGAAACGTCGAATCTCCTGTTCCTTGGATGCTGCCTGACCTGCTGAGCTTTTCCAGCAAGGTTTTCAGCATGCTTGTCTTCATTGCTCACATTATTGGAGGTGGATCATCATGTTAAAGTTGTAAAGAATGTTGATGAAACCTCTTCTGGAGTACTGTGTGCAATTCTGGTTGCCCCGTAATAGGAAGGATATCATTGAGCTGAGAAGATTTCTGTGTTCAGAAAAGATTTACCAGGATGTTGCTGGGAGTGGAAGGTAAAAACAAGGACTACAGATGTTGGAAACCAGAATCTAGATTAGAGTGGTGCTGGAAAGGCACAGCAGGTCAGGCCTGCTCCTCGGATGCTGCCTGACCTGCTGTGCTTTTCCAGCACCACTCTAATCTAGACTCAGGGATTGGAAGGCTTCAGTTATAGGGGGAGGCTGGATAGGCTGAGGCACCTTTTCACTGGAGCATAGGAGATTGAGGGGTGACCTCGTAGAGGTTTATAAAATCATGAGAGGGATAGATAAGGTGAATGACAAGTGTCTTTTCCATAAATGGAAGACTCCAAGACAGGGGCATAACTTTTAAGGTGAGTGGAGAATGGTTTAACGAAGACATGAGAGGCAACATTTTTTTGCACAGAGACTGGTTATTGTGTGGAATGAACTTCCAGAGAAAGTGGTGGATGTGGGAACAGTTACAATGTTTAAAAGATATTTGGATAAGTACATGAATAGGGAAGGTTTGGCGGAATATGGGCCAAGTGCGGGCTGATGGGACTAGTTTCATTTGGGATTATGGGCACCATGCACTGTTCGGATCGAAGGATCTGTTTCTGTGCTGTATGACTCTATGACTTCGCAGCACAGATAGTGTAGAGTTCATTTGGCACAGGCACAGAAGATGCTGCGATCATTCAGCGTAAAACCCAACAGCCCATTCATTTTGACTGGCATCATCACTGGTGAAGCTGCAGATCTTGGCAAACAAATCTCAGTAATCTGCCTTATGTCTTTGTGTACAGCCAACTGGGAGATTGTGAACATGTTACATCGAGCGATCTGGAAAGATTGGAAGCACAGAATTGAGGCCAGTAGCTAACAGCCCGAGCAGTGAGTCATGCTGGAGATTGAGGATGACTGTTGTCCCCTAAACCTTTATTCATGCTTGATGTTAAAAGCCATAGTTTTAAGCCCACAACTGGGTGGGAAAGAGATAATTGTGTTGGCAGGATGTATTATAATTCTTTGGAGAAATCAAAAAATCATAGAATCTTGGGATGTGCAGCACAGACTCTTTGGCTCAATTCATCCATGCTGACCAGATATCCCAACCTAACCTAGTCCTATTTGCCAGCAGTTTTTTGGCCCATATCCCTCCAAACCCTTAATATTCATATACCATTTATCCAGATGTCTTTTAAATGTTGCAATAGTATCGGCCTCCACCATTTCCTCTGGCAGCTCATTCCATACACGTACCACCCTCTGTGTGAAAAAGTTGCCCCTCAGGTCCCTTTTATATATTTCCCCTCTCACACTAAACCTATGCCTTCTAGTTCTGGTCTTCACTACCCCAGGGAAAAGACTTTGTCTACCCTATCCATGCTCCTCATGCTTTTATAAATCTCTATAAGGTCACCCCTCAGCCTCTGACGTTCCAGGAAAACAGCCCCAGACTATTCATCCTCTCCCTATAGCTCAAATCCTCCAACCCTGGCAACGTCTTTGTAAATCTTTTCTGAACCCTTTCAAGTTTCACACATCCTTCCAATAGGAAGGAGACCAGAATTGCATACAATATTCCAAAAGTGGTCTCACCAACATCTTGCACAGCTGCAACATGACCACCCAACTCCTGTACTCAATACTCTGACCAATAAAGGAAAGCATACCAAACGCCGCCTTCACTATCCTATGTTCCTGCGACTCTACTTTCAAGTAGCTATGAACCTGCACTCCAAGGTCTGTTTGTTCAGCAACACTCCCCAGGACTTTACCATTAAGTGTACAAGTCCTGCTAAGATTTGCTTTCCCAAAATGCAGCACTTCGCATTTATCTGAATTAAACTCCAGCTCCACTTCTCAGCCCACTGGCCCATCACATCAAGATTCCGTTGTAATCTGAGGTAACCTTCTTCACTGTCCACTACACCTCCAATTTTGGTGTCATTTGCAAACTTACTAACTATACCTCCTATGTTCATATCTAAATCATTTATATAAATGATGAAAAGTTGTGGTCCCAACACCGATCCTTGTGGCACTCCACTGGTCCCAGGCCTCCAGTCTGAAAAACAACCAACACCACTACCCTCTGTCTTCTACCTTCGAGCCAGTTCTGTATCCAAATGGCTAGTTCTCCCTGTATTCCATGAGATCTAACCTTGTGAACCAGTCTCCCATGGGGAACCTTGTTGGATGCCTTACTGAAGTCCATATAGATCATATCCACCATTCAGCCCTCATCAATCCTCTTTGTTACTTCTTCAAAAAACTCAATCAAGTTCGTGAGGCATGATTTTCCACACACGAAGCCATGTTGACTATCCCTAATCAGTCCTTGCCTTTCCACATACACATGAATCCTGTCCCTCAGGATTCCCTCCAACAACTTGCCCACCACCGACGTCAGGCTCACTGGTCTATAGTTCCCTGGCTTGTCCTTACCACCTTTCTTAAATAATGGTACCACGTTACCCAACTTCCAGCATCCAGCACTTCACCTGTGACTATCGATGATACAAATATCTCAGCAAGGGGCCCAGCAATCACTTCCCTAGCTTCCCACAAAGCTCTAGGGTACACCTGATCAGATCCTCGGGATTTCAAGACATCCAGCACTTCCTCCTCTGTAATAGGGACATTTTTCAAGATGTCACCATCTATTTCCCTACATTCTATATCTTTCATGTCCTTTTCATAGTAAACACTGATGCAAATAGTATCTCCCCCCATCTCCTGCGGCTCCACACAAAGGCCACCTTGCTGATCTTTGAGGGGCCCTATTCCCTCCCTAGTTACTCTTTTGTCCTTAATGTATCTGTAAAAAACCCATTTGATTCTCCTTAACCCTATTTGCCAAAGCTATCTCGTGTCTCCTTTTAGCCCTCCTACTTTCCTTCCTACTGCCTTTATACTCTTCTAAAGATTCACTTGATCTAACCTGTCCATACCTGACATATGCTTCCTTCTTTTCCTTAGCCAAACCATCAATTCCTCTAGTCATCTAGCATTCCCTATACCTACCAGCTTTTCCTTTTACGTTGATAGGAGTATACTGTCCTTGGATTCTCGTTATCTCATTTCTGAAGTCTTCCGATTTTCCAGCTGTCCCTTTACCTGTGAACAGGTACACCTAGGAGAAAGTGAGGACTGCAGATGCTGGAGATCAGAGCTGAAAATGTGTTGCTGGAAAGGCGCAGCAGGTCAGGCAGCATCCAACGAGCAGGAGAATCACCGTTTCGGGCATGAGCCCTTCTTCAGGAATGAGGAGAGTGTGCCAAGCAGGCTAAGATAAAAGGTAGGGAGGAGGGACTTGGGGGAGGGGCGTTGGAAATGCGATAGGTGGAAGGAGGTTAAGGTGAGGGTGATAGGCCGGAGTGGGGTGGGGTGGAGAGGTTAGGAAGAAGATTGCAGGTTAGGAAGGTGGTGCTGAGTTTGAGAGTTGTGACTGAGACAAGGTGGGTGCAGGGGAAATGAGGAAACTGGAGAAATCTGAATTCATTCCTTGTGGTTGAAGAGTTCCTAGGCGGAAGATGAGGCGAACTTCCTCCAGCCGTCGTGTTGCTATGGTCTGGCGATGGAGGAGTCCAAGGACCTGCATGTCCTTGGTGGAGTGGGAGGGGGAGTTGAAGTGTTGAGTCAGGGGGTGGTTGGGTTGGTTGATCCGGGTGTCCCAGCGGTGTTCTCTGAAATGTTCCGCAAGTAGGTGGCCTGTCTCCCCAATATAGAGGAGGCCACATCGGGTGCAGCGGACGCAGTAAATGATGTGTGTGGAGGTGCAGGTGAATTTGTGGCGGATATGGAAGGATCCCTTGGGGCCTTGGAGGGAAGTAAGGGGGGAGGTGTGGGCGCAAGTTTTGCATTTCTTGCGGTTGCAGTGGAAGGTACCGGGAGTGGAGGTTGGGTTGGTGGGGGGTGTGGACCACAATTTGTCCCCAGATGTGATCGATGATGCTCTCCACCGCAACTCCTCCACTTCCCGCTCCTCCGCCCTTGAGCCCCACCCCTCCAATCGCCACCAGGACAGAACCCCACTGGTCCTCACCTACCACCCCACCAACCTCCATATACATAACATCATCCATAGTCATTTCCGCCACCTCCAAACTGATCCCAGCACCAGGAATATATTACGCTCCCCTCCCCTATCAGTGTTCCGAAAAGACCACTACCTCCGTGACTCTCTCGTCAGGTCCACACCCCCCACCAACCCAACCTCCACTCCTGGTACCTTCCTCTGCAACCACAAGAAATGCAAAACTTGCACCCACACCTTCCCCCTTACTTCCCTCCAAGGCCCCAAGGGATCCTTCCATATCCACCACAAATTCAACTGCACCTCCACACACATCATTTACTTCATCAGCTGCACCCGATGTGGCCTCCTCTATATTGGGGAGACAGGTCGCCTATTTGCAGAACGTTTCAGAGAACACCTCTGGGACACCTGGACCAACCAACCCAACCACCCCGTGGCTCAACACTTCAACTCCCCCTCCCACTCCACCAAGGACATGCACGTCCTTGGCCTTCTCCATCGCCAGACCATAGCAACACGATGGCTGGAGGACGAGCGCCTCATCTTCCGCCTAGGAACCCTCCAACCACAAGGAGTGAACTTAGATTTTTCCAGTTTCCTCATTTCCCCTCCCCCCACCTTGTCTCAGTCAAATCCCTCGAACTCAGCACCGCCCTCCTAACCTGCAATCTTCTTCCTGACCTCTCTGCCCCCACCCCACTCCGGCCTATCACCCTCACCTTGACCTCCTTCCATCTATCGCATTTCCCCTCCCCCAAGTCCCTTCTCCCTACCTTTTATCTTAGCCTGCTGGACACTCTCTCCTCATTCCTGAAGAAGGGCTCATGCCCGAAACATCGATTCTCCTGCTCTTTGGATGCTGCCTGACCTGCTGCACCTTTCCAGCAACATATTTTCAACATGTACACCTAATCAGCTTTCAAAGGTTTTGCCTAATACCATCAAAATTAGTCTTCCTCCAATGTAGAAATTCAACTGTGAGATCTGGTCTATCCTTTCTCATCACTATTTTAAAACTAATAGAACTATGGTCACTAATTCCCCACTTCCCCACTGACACCCCAGTCACATGCCCTGCCTTATTTCCCAAGAGTAGGACAAGTTTTGTACCTTCTCTAGTAGGTAAATCCACATACTGAATCAGAAAATTGTCTTGTACACTCTTAACAAATTCCTCTCCATCTAAACCCTTAACACTATGACACTCCCAGTCTCTGTTTGGAAAGTTAGAATTCCCTGCCATAACCACCCCTAATATTCTTACAGATAACTGAAATCTCCCTACAAATTTGTTTCTCAAGTTCCCGCTGACTATCAGGGGGTCTATAATACAATCCCAATAAGGTGATGAGCCCTTTCTTATTTCTCAGTTCCACCCAAATAACTTCCCTGGATGCATTTCTAGGAATATCCTCACTCAGTACAGCTGTAATGCTATCCCTTATCAAAAATGCCACTCCCCCTCCTCTCTTGCCTCCCTTTCTATCCTTCCTGTAGCATATGTATTCTGAAACATTAAGCTGCCAGTGCCCCAGTCACATTTCTGTAATTGCTATGATACCCCAGTCCCACGTTCCTAACCATGCCCTGAGTTCATCTGCCTTCCCTGTTCGGCCTCTTGCATTGAAATAAATGCAGTTTAATGGATCAGTCCTACTTTGCTCCCTGCTTTGTCCCTGCCTGCCCTGCCTGTTTGACTCACTTCTTTTCTCAACTGTACCGGTCACAGATTGATCTCTTTCCTCACTATCTCCCTGGTTCTGCCACCTCCTCACCACGTTACTTGTTTAAATCTTCCAATTTAGATGCAATCAATCCTTCTTGTCCAGGTCACTTCTACCCCAGAAGAGATTCCAATGATCCAAAAATTTGAATCCTTCCCCCATACACCAGCTCCTCAGCCACGCATTCATCTGCTCTATCCTCCTCTTCCTGCCCGCACTAGCTCGTAACACCGGCAGTAATCCAGCTATTACTACTCTCGAGGATCTCCTTCTATATTCTTTCTTCAGAATCTCATCCTTTTCCCTTACTGTGTTGTTGGTACCAATGTATGCAATGATCTCCTGCTGGGCCCTCTCCCCTTTGAGAACATTCTGCATCTTCTCTGAGACATCCTTGATCCTGGCACCAGGGAGGCAACACACCATTCTGATTTTTTTGGTACTGGACGCAGAAACATCTGTCTATGCCCTGACTAGAGAGTCCCCTATCACAACTGATCACCTGGAACCCGGCATACCCCTCATTACATTACAGCCAGTCTTGATACCAGAAATTTGGCTGATCATGCTACATTCCCCTGAAAGTTGATCACCCCCTATATTTTCCAAAACAGCATTCTTGTTTGAAATGGGGATTGCCACAGAAGACTCCTGTACTACCCGTGTACCTCTCCTACCTTTCCCGGAGTTAACCCATCTATTTGACTGGATCTGTGACTTTTCTCCCTGCCTATAACTGCTATCCATCACACCACCTTGCTCTTATAAATTCCTCATTGCCTCCAACAGCTGCTCTAACCAATCCATTCGATGTGATAGGATGTGCAGCCAATGACATTTATTGCAGATATAATCCTCAGTAACCCTTAAACAAGAAGAGCATATCACTCCACTAAAGGCCATTTTGCTCTTTCCCAGAAAATAGCACCGTCTTATTGCTCTACAAACATTTCTCTGGGCTAACTTAATACTTATGGCTTACATTTTAAAAATTTAATCAAGAGACAGATCCCAGTAAAAACATATAATCAAGAAAGAACCCACTCTACTCACTATTTATAGCTATACAGCAAGGCTATACTTAAAACCATTTACTTATCTGTATCTGTGCTGTGACCTCTCCCAAACAGGTTCCTCCAAGATCAGTTGTGAATTTAGCTGTTTGTTAAGTTTTCCTAGATGCACTCGATGTCCAGCAATAAATGAATTCAAACAGCAGAGGCAGTAACTGCGCAGATTCATGGCTTTGTCAGTTAGCAATGTGGGTTTCTTTCTCTCTCTCCCACACAGACCATGTGCTGCCTTTGCCTGTTTTTCTCCCTATTAAAAGTGCTGTTGTTTTGACTTTTATTCAGAGTTCTGAAACAATGCAACAGCATATTAAACAGTAATTGCTGCTCCTGGAATTCGATGAAATCACCTCCAGTACCTAAAATACCTCAAAAAAGAAGCAGACTGTTACAGCCAGAAGTTTTTCCCATCCTTCATCTTGGATTCCCCAGAATCCTTCGATTCAGATATCAGATATTTTGAAAAATTCAAGTTAAGTTGCCAGGGCTGGAGAATTGTGGTCACGAGGAGAGACTGCAGCTTCTGCGGTTGTTTTACTTGGAATTGAGAAAGCTGAAGGGTGACATGATTGAGGTATACAAAATTGTGAGGGATAGAGGTAGAGTAGAGAGGAAGAACTTTTTCCCTTGGCAGGAAGTTCAAAAACCACGGGTCATAGATTCAATTTAAGTGGCAGAAGGATCACAGGAGCTATTGTGGAAAAACTATTTTACACAGAGAATAGTGGGTATCTGTATTTCACTGCCTGAGTCGGTGGTGGATATAGAGACCCTAAATGTTTTTTTTAAATTAACTGAATCTTCATCTTTGGTGCTGTAAGCTGCAGGGTTATGGGCTATGAGCAGGAAGATAGGCTTGGAAAGAGCATCTGGGTGTCTTTGGGTCAGTATGGACAAGATGGACCCAATGGCCCTCTTTTGTACTGTATCATTTCTCTGGTCCTATGGTTTTAAGTCATCTGACACCCTCCAATGAATTGCAGCAATACATATTATTACAGAATGAGTTTCCAACTATCATGCAATCACATTTTTTCCAAAAATCAGTTTATTCCTTCAAAAGATTATTATTTATTCCTTTAGATCTTAAAAAACTTGTAAAATTGGGCAAATGCACCGTTTCATTTATAGAGCTCTGATATCATTTATGAGCCCTACTGTTTCCAGTGATTAGAAAATAAAAATCAGCAAGCTGTCATCTCTAACTCAGGATAAAACATTGAAGAGAAACTTGAATTTTTGCAAGTCTTTCCTTTCAACTCTTTGAATCATACTAATACACTTCACTGACAATTACTCTTCCAGTTCCTTTACTTAATTTATGTAGGTGAACGTAACAACCATTTTTCACACTACAGTGCAAGTCCAAATGCGTTTCTATCTCTCTGGGCAACATCTATTAGGGTACACACAATAAAATAACTATCCTTTCTCATAATAGTGGAGAGCATCAGAGAGTGTCTAACACATTGAAATTTTCACCAGAAGGATATTGGAAGTGTTGGTTTACCAACTCTAAAAGATGCTGCATGTTTCCTAGATTTGGAAAATGGTCCTTTCCTGAAGTGATCGACCATAATTTTGCTGCAGTAACTGTAGTGAGACCATCAGAATTTATTATTATGGGGTAAGTCAAGCAGTAACATCTGCCATCTGCACAGCTAAGTTCAGCTTCTGGAAGTTAGTCAGTTACCCTGCTCTTCATTAAATAGTTGCAACATTGAAAAGACTGCAAAAGTGTGAACTTGCTGTGATTCCTCACTTGGTCTGCACTAATAATTGCTGAAATAGTTGGGTTGGGTGCACCAGAAGTAAGTGATCCTTTAACTATGACTACTTACAAACAAACTCTCTGGCTTTGGAAAAGGTGATTTTACAAACAAGCAAGGTCTAGTTGCACCAAGTCGCCTATTGCCATTAAAGAAGTGTTGGGGAATCTGTAAAATAACTTTTAATTTTTACATTCATATGCATTCTTTCTCCTTTCATGCCATTTATAATTTAGAATATTTATTAACCTTTCTGCATATATCCTTTAAATTAAATTCCCTGCTTCTTTACTCCTTGGTTTGCCATCAAAGCAGCAAATGGCACAAGTACTCAGCAGGCCAGGCAGCACAGGAGGGAAAAAACACAGGTCACTTTTCAAGCCAATTACCTTTCATCAGAACAGCTGAGACTCTGCCTGGTTCAGTGGGAATTCTTCAATCTGATTGGTCATTGTGCTGCTCAGAAACATAAGATGCAGTGTATAGGAATTCTGGAGGTGAGTTATTCACTGAAGGATTCCTAGCTTCTGACCTCCGCTTTTAACCACTAGATTTATATGGTGAGTCTGGTTAGGTTTCTGGTCAATGGTATACCCCAAGATGTTGATAACAGGGAATTCAGTCATGGTAATGCCATTGAATGCTTAGGGACGGTGGCAAGATTCTTTAGTTAGACAATGCTATTACCAGTTGTCCATGTTTCTTGCCAAATGTGGCCTTGATGTCACTCTCAACTCACCAGTTGAACTGAGACTGTAAAGAAGTCAGGACCTGAGCGGCCCTGTGGAACCTAAACTGGGTGTCACTGAGCAAGTCGTTACTGAGTAGGTGCTGCTTGTTAGCACTGTTTATGACCCCTTGTTTTACTTTATTGATGATTGCGAGTAGACTAATACCTGGTAATAATAGACCATGTTGAATTTGCCCTACTTTTCTTATCCATAGTACATACTTCAGGGATTTTCCACATTGTTGAGCAGATGCCAGTGTTGTAGCATCCCTGGAAGAGCTTGGCTTGGGGTACAGTAAGTTCTGGAGCACTAGTCTTCAGTAATATTGCCAGAATATTGTCGTGGTTCACAGCTTTAGCAGTATCCAAAGCCTCTATCCAATTCTTGATAACACATGGAGTGAATCAAATTGGTTGAAGCTTGATACCTGTGATGTTGGGGACATCTTGAGGAGGTCAAGGTAGATCATCCACTTGGCACTTCTGGATGAAGGTTGATGTGAATGCTTCTTTTGGATTGATGTGCTGGGTTCCCTCATCTCTGAGGGTTGGGATATTTGTGTAACCTCATCCTTCAATGAGTTGTTTAATTGGCCACCACCATTCCTGACTAGAATTTGCAAGGCTGTAGAGCTCAGATTGGTTATACAGAAACACTGAGCTCTTTAATTAAGTTATTAATTAAAATCACTGACAATGCCTGCTTTTACAGCTTATTGTGCGATTTCCCTTTCTTAAGTTGGTATCAATCTTATAACGTACAGGCTATTTAAAAAAAAACACAGAATAAGAAACTGCCTGGAAAGACCTGAACACAAATTAAAGACCTTACATTAATTTTAAAGACTAGAAATACTCACCAATCAGCTTCTTCGCTGAGAGAAAACACTTCTCTCTTTGAGATACTTAACTCCTGCTGTTTATTGTAATTCACAGTCAAGTGCTCAAGCACACTGGGTTGGCTACTTAAAATGTTCCCAGCCCAAAGGGCTTCGCTCTCTGATTATTAAGTTACAGCCAGTTCTTTAATTAGGTCGTCCTTCCAAAGCATCTCTTGATAATAAACTCAAAGCTTGCAACTACAGAATTTAAAACTGCCAATTTTTCTTTCAGCAAACTACAAATTATAATCTTAATTAACTTTGCACAAATTGAAGACTTCAGCACTTTGTTATCCAGCAAATGTCCACACTCACTCCAATGTGATGTTGCTTACATCTCCCACAGATTGAAAATCTGACATCCTCACAGTAATCTTTAATAATCTGATTCATATAGTCAGGAATCCTTCTTACTCTCCGCATCCAACTCATGGTTAAAAATGTAGGCCTAGAAGTCCTCATACAACTTATGACCTTGTAGCCATCCCTTTCGGTCCTCTATAGACTGTGCCAACATAGCACCTGTCAAAATCTTAGGATAGTTTTCAGCACAGCAAATAACAAATGCCTTTCCTTCACCAATGACTGAAAAATCTTGGCGAGTTACCATTTGATTCTCATAATATGCCCTGCTTCAGTGGTAATTAATGACTGAATGAAACAGCCAAATATATTTTGTGCCAAAAACACATTTTATATCTAACAAAAACAATTTTGAATGTAGATCTGTACTCTATATAGTCAGAATTTAAATATCTGATTTTCTCTTCTTGAGTACATATTGAAGTCTGTTACAGCTAAACTGTGGTGGGTTCATTCCACAGTGGAACTCCTGTCAGTTGACATTTTATACTGAACAGATCACTCCAATTACATTTCACACTGCGATTACATTGGCTGGTAAGTCTCTCACCACAGCTGTCCTATTTATATTTGTCAACACAGCTTATGCTCAAACCCTGTTGGAGGCTTTACATTTAAGGGAATTGATTTTCCACCTCCAGCAGCTTCTGCATCATATTCTAACATTTCCAGGCATTCTTTGTAACTTTGGCCAGAAAGATTTGTAATTGTATTCCCCATTGTGCCCCTCTGACCATAGAATACCAAACTAAAATACTTCAGTATTGTGTTATGCACTGCTTTCCAACTTTACAAACCATAGGACCATAAAATATAGGAACAGAATTGGGCCATTCTGCCCATCAAGTCTGCCCCACCAATTGATCATGGCTGATGTGTTTCTCAAACACATTGTCCTGCCTTCTCTCTGTAACCCTTTATCCTCTTACTAATCAAGAATCCATCTATCCTTGTCTTCAATACTATTATGGACCAGACTAGTCACAAGAAGGAGCTTAGACCCTAACATTTTCTTATTTGAAAGATAGATGTGAAGTGTGTGTTTCAGAGGTGATGCCACTTGTCGAACCACTCAATGTTAAGCAGAACACAATTTATTTAAACGTGGTAATTAAAATAGAAACAAAAGAAAGAAAAATTTAGAATAACTTAACTATTGAAACACTTATTCAAATGATAGATACAGCACCTTTTACTAGTTAACTGCTCCAATATAGTAACATCCCATAAACGCATCTCTTGGCAAAAAGGTAAATTCAGACTCAGGTTCTTACATGCAGTCCTCCAATCACGGAGGAAACAACATTGAGAGATTTCAGAGAAAGTAGCAGCTAGGAATCATTCACTGAAGCTTCCAGCCCTTCCAACCCCAAACAGCTTATGAGTGCTACAGCTAAAAATTCCATTGTTATAATAAAAAAAATTAAAGACCTCCTAAGTTATTCATTTAGGCCGTTTTCAGTAGCCTGCTTGGTACATCTGCTGCCTCTCTTCAAAAAAATCCACTACAAAATGACCTTTTTAAAGTGACACCATTGTCACAATAAATACAAAAACTTGACTTCCTCAGCCTTCTAAGGAAGTGAGTTCCCTGCGGCTGAAGAATTTCCTCAGCCTTCTAAGGAAGTGAGTTCCTGCGGCTGAAGAATTTCCCCCTCATCTCAGTTCTAAAGGATCTTTCTTCACTCTGAGGCTGTGCTCTCAGGTTCTAGACACTCCTACAAATGGGCACATCTTCTCCATGTCCACTCTATCCAGGCATCACTGTAAGTTGCAATCAGATTCCTCTCCCCAATCTTCTAAACTTCATTCAGTACATACCTAGAGTCCTCAATCACTCCTCATTATACAAGCCCTTCATCCTGAGTTCATTCTCATAATCTTCTTCAGGTCCCCCTCCGATGCCAGCACATCCTTCCTTAGATATAGGCACCCACATCAGCTCACAATATTCCAAATGCTGTCTGACCAGAGCCTTATACAGCCTCAGCAGTACGTCTCTGCTCTTGTATTCTAGCCCTTGTGAAATGAATGCTAATATTACATTTGTCTTCTTAACTGAGAATTGGATTGCATGTTAATCCTGAACTAGAACTCCTAAGTCCTTTGTGGTTCCGATTTCCAAAGTATTTTCCCTTTTAGAGAATAGGCCATGCCACCATTCTTTCTACCACAGCGCATAACCCTCCACTTTCCTGCATTGTGTTCCATCTACCACTTCTTGCCCACTCTTCTGGCCTGTTCAAGTTCTCCTGCAGCCTTGCCTACTTTCTCTTCACTACCTGTCCCTCCATCTATCTTAGTGTTATCTGCAAACTTAGCAACAATTCCCTTCGTTCCTTTTTCCATATCATTAATGTATAATATGAATAGTTATGGTCCCAATATTGATCCCTGTACAACTCCAGTAGTCACTGGCTACCATCCTGAAAAAGACCTCTTTATCTCTAATCATAGCTGCCTTCTGCCAGTCAGTCAACCCATTTTACCATTCACTTTCAAAAGTGAGATGGCAAAAGTTCATGACCAGCATATTCCTGTTAGATTGAAGGGCAAGGCTGCAAGAGCACGCAACACTGGATAACTAGAGATGGTGAGGCTCTGGTCAACAAAAGGGAGGACGCATATTTCAGGTATAGGCAGCTGGGATCAAGTGAATCCCTTGAGAAGTATAGGGATGTAGGAGTACACTTAAGAGGGAAATCAGGAGGACAAAAGGAGACATGAGATAGTTTTGGCAGATGAGGTAAAGGAGAATCCAAATAGATTCTGCAAGTATATTAAGGGTGAAAGAGTAACTAGGGAGACAATATGGCCCCTTATAGATCAACAAGATTATCTATGTGTAGAACCACATGAGATGAGTGAGATCTTAAATGAATATTTCTCATCAATATTTAATGTGGAAAAGACATAGAAGCTAGGGAACTTGGGGGAAAATTCCTGATTCCTTGAAAAGAATCACAGAAAAGGAGATGCTGGAGATCTTAAAATGCATAAAGGTAGATACATACACAGGACCTGATCAAGTATATTCCAGGACATTGTGGGAAGCTAGGGAAGAAATTGTGCAGCCCCTCACAGATATATTTGCATCTTCAACAGCCATAGGTGTGCTGCCAGAGGGCCAGAGGGTGGCTAATGCTGTGCCTTTATTTAAAAGAGGCTGTGAAGAAACACCAGAGAATACAGACCAGTGAACCTAATGTCAGTGCTTGGTAAGTTGTTGGAGGCAATTCTGGCAGACAGATTCTATATGCTTTTGGAAAGGTAAGAGCTGATTTCGAATGGTCAGCATAGCTTTGTGTGTGGGAAATTGTATCTCACAAATTTGATTGGGTTTTTTGAAGTGATGACCAAGAAGCTAGATGAGGGTAATGTGGTAGACATTATCTACATGGACTTAGCAAGGCCTTTGACAAGGTACCGCATAGTGGACTTGTTAGTGAGATTAGATCTACTGAGATTCAGGGAGAGCTAGCCAATTGATATAAGAGTGGTGGTGGAGGATTGTTTTTCAGACTGGAGGCCTGTGACCTACAGTGTGCCATAAGGATTGGTTTGTCATTTGTCATTTATATTTGGATGACAATATAGGAGGCTTGGTTAATAAATTTGTTGATGACACCAAAATTGATGATATATGGATCGTGAAGAAAGTTATCTAAGAATATAGTAGGATCTTGATGAACTGGGCGAGTACGGTGAGGAATGGCAGATGGAGTTTAATTCAGATAAATGTGAAGTGTTGCATTTTGATAAGACAAACCAGGGCAGGACGTACATGGTAAGGCTGTGGGGACAGTTGTTGAACAGAGAGTCCTAGGAATGCAGGTACATAGTTCTTTGAAAGTGGTGTCAGAGGTAGACAAGGTGAAGAAGGTATTTGGCATGCTTGCTTTCATTGGACAAAAAAATTCAGTATAGGAGTTGGGGTCAGGATTAGAGTGGTGCTGGAAAAGCACAGCAGGTCAGGCAGCATCTGAGAAGCAGGAAAATCATCATTTTGGGTAAAAGCCCTTCATCAGAGATGCCCGAAACATCGATTTTCCTGCTCACTGGATGCTGCTGACCAGCTGTGCTTTTCCAACATCATTCTAATCTTGGCGCTAATCTCCAGCATCTGCAGTACCCACCTCTACCTATAGGAGTTAGGATGTCATGTAACAGCTGTAAAATACGCTGGTAAGGCAACATTTGGAGTACAGCATACAATTCAGGTTTACCTGCTATAGAAGGATGTTATTAAACTGGAAAGGCTACAAAAAACATTGACAAGGATGTTACTGAGACTGGAAGGTTTTAGTCATGAGGAGAGACTGGATAGGCTAGGAATTTTTTTCCCTTGAACATAGGGATTATAGAGGTTTATAAAATCATGAGGGACATACATAAGGTGAATAGTAAAGGTCTTTTCTGTGGGGTGGACATGTCTAAGACTAGAGGGGAAAGATTTAAAAAGAACTTGAGGGGCAACTTTTTCACACAGAAGGTGGTGCATATATGGAATGAACTGCCAGAGGAAGTGGTAGACGCTGGTAAAATTACAGCATTTAAAAAAATTTTTGAACAGGTACATGGATAGGAAAGCATTGGAGGGATATGGGCCAAAAGTAGACAAATGAGACAATTATTTTAAGTAACATAATTGTTATAGATAAATTGGGCTGAAGGACCTGTTTTCATGCTGTACACATCTATGACTCTATGCACTACCTAGTATTCTTCAAATACATCCGTAATAATGGATTCTAAAACTTACCACTGACCAATGTTAGGCTAAGTGGCCCATATTTTCCTGTCTTCTGCCTTCCTCCCTACTTAAACAGGAGTATTACACTAGCCCTTTTTCAGTCCTTTAGGACCTACCAGTGATTTCTGAAAGGTCACCACCAATGCATCTACAACCTCCTCAATTATGTCCTTCAGAACTCTCCAGTACAGTCCATCTTGTTTGAGTGATTCATCCACCTTCAGGCCTTTCAACTTCCTAGCCCCTTCTCCTCAATTATGGTCACTGCACTCATCCCTTTTCTCTGGCTCTCTTGAATTTCTGGTACTTTATGGTGTTTTCCACTGTGAAGACTGATGTAAAGTAACTATTCAGTTCCTCTGCCATTTCTGTGTTTCCCAGTATTGCATCTCCAGCCTCATTTTCTAATGGTCCAGTGTCCACTTTTTAATCTCTCTTACCTTTTATATAAAAGTCTAAAAGAAACTCTTGCAATCTTCTTTTATATTACTAGTTAGCCCCATATCCCTCATATTTCATCGTCTTCCCCTTATTGCTTTTTTGGTTGTTGTCTGATGGTTGTTAAAAACTTCCCACTAATCTTCAACAAATTGTATGGTTTTTCTTTTGCTTTTATGCTCTTCCTGACCTCTTTTGTCAGTCTTAGTTGCCTCACCCATCCCTTTGTATCTTTCTTGTTCCTTGGGATGAATTTCTGCTTTGCCTTCCAAATTACCTCCTGAGACTCTTGCTATTGCAGCTCTACCATCTTCCTTGTGAGACTCTCCTTCCAATCATCTCAGGCTAGCTCCTCCCTCATGTCTTTGTAGCTACTGTTACACAATTGTAATACCATAGTATCTTATTCCAACTTCTTCCTCTCAAACTGCAGGGTGAATTCTATCATATTATGATCACTGTCCTTTTGGGGTTCCTTCATGTTTTGCTCCCTAATCATGACTCCCTCATTATACATTCAAAGATGCCTGTTCCACAGATGACTCTACCACAGGCTGCTCCAAAAAACATCATCTTGCGAACATTCCATGAATTTATTTTCTTGGGATTGGCTACCAACCTGATTTTCCCAGTCTATCTACATATTGAAGTTCTCCATGATTATGTAATAGTGCCTTTCTTACATAACTTTTCTTTCTCCCAATTTTTTTTTCTTTCTGACTACTGCTAGGCAGTCTGTGCATAAGTCTTGTAAGTGTTGTTTTTCCTTTGTGGTTTATTGTGGAGAAAATATAGAGAATCACCAGGAGACACAGAGAGTTCTTCAAAAAGTAGGTCCTTTATTTGCAAGCAAAAAACCGTGACACTGAGAAAGCAGATTCTTGAATGCCCATAAACCTCAGGGTCCGTGGAGTTTTATATTTTTTTTATCATGTTTCTGTCAGCTTATCAGCATGTCCAACTATATTAATCAAAGTACCTCACTCTAGCTACACAATAAACCAGTGATGTTAGTTCCCATGATCTCTTTAGTTGTACATTCTACTTAATGTTATTCTAATGTCACGGTTAGATAGAGTCACAGTCATAAGTCATAGAGATGTACAGCATGGAAACAGACCCTTCGGTCCAACTCGTCCATGCCGACCAGATATCCCAACACAATCTAGTCCCACCTGCCAGCACCCGGCCCATATCCCTCCAAAACCTTCCTATTCATATACCCATCCAAATGCCTCTTAAATGTTGCAATTGTACCAGCCTCCACCACATCCTCAGGCAGCTCATCCCATACACATACCACCCTCTGTGTGAAAACATTGCCCCTTAGGTCTCTTTTATATCTTTTCCCTCTCACCCTAAACCTATGCCCTCTAGTTCTAGACTCCCTGGCAGTTCCACCCCAGGGAAAAGACTTTGTTTATTCACCCTATCCATAATTTTGTAAACCTCTATAAGGTCACCCCTCAGCCTCCGACGCTTCAGGGAAAACAGCCCCAGCCTGTTCAGCCTCTCCCTAGAGCTCAAATCCTCCAACCCTGGCAACATCCTTGTAAATCTTTTCTGAACCCTTTCAAGTTTCACAACATCTTTCCAATAGGAAGGAGACCAGAATTGCACGCAATATATGCGCAGTAACTAAGATGTACTGTGGTTTGTACTGTATGTTATTATAGTGGTACAGTTAACCCTTCGCTTCCAGCACACCACAGCACAATACAATGAGCTACTGTAAAGTTTTGGGCACAACATTCTCCTTAGTTTGGCTCCATACATTCTATGTTTTGTGTGGTTTATTGGAGAATTGTGCTACAATATGCAGGCTCAGGAATGATATGCTTCTGATTTTTTAAAAAAATTCAATTTGGCCTCTGAGTGTTAAAATTGACCCCTAAGACATGTCCCTGGCATATATGGTCCCTCTGTCAGAATGATATCCGTTATGGTCATTTCCACTGGAACCAGCTGAGATGTCCAAGGTAGATTCACTTCCACCAGTCTGTCTAATTGACATGAGTCGAATTTACTGATACCAATCAGCGAATGCAGTGTTCAGTAGAAGATAGGCTCAAGCTTAAGAAAAGGGTGTTGGAGGACAACAACATCAGATCCGACACCAAGATCATGGTATACAGAGCTGTAGTGGTTCGGACCCTCCTATAGGACTCTGAGACGTGGACACCTCAAGGGGCCACCAACACCACCTGCGCAAAATCCCCCCAACCCGCTGGGAGGACAGGTGCACCAACAGCAGTGTCCTTGACCAGGCCAACATCTCCAGCATCGGAACACTGACCACTGACTGCCACCCCCACTTCTTGATCCCCAGGTGGACAGAGGAAGCGCTTCAGGGAGACCAGCAAGGCCTCACCGGCAGCATTCCCACAGACACCTGGGAATCACTGGGCCAAGGCTGTCCGGAGTTGAGGGGGAGCATCTTGGAAGGCGTCAAGCACCTCGAGACCTGCTGTCAGGGAAAAGTGGAAGTCGGGGTGGGGGGGGTGGGTGGGAGGGAAAGGAGTGTGTTGCCACACCAACATCTCACCCACCCCCTTCCCACAACCGTCACCTGCCCCAAGTGTAACAGAGCCTGTGGTAGCCACACTAGTCTCGACAGCCACTTACGGACTCAGCCTGAGAGTGGGAGAGAGTCGTCCTGGTCTGTGAGGAACCGTTAATGATGATGATGATTAGCCAGTTCTGTTACATCTGCGTGCTCAATTAGCTGGACAGCTGGTGAATGATGCCAACAGCATGGGTCCAACTCCCTTGTCAGCTGAGGTTACCATGAAGGAGACTCCTCAACCTCTTCCCCTTGCCTAAAGAGTGGGTGACTCTCGACTTAAACTCAGCACCAGTCTCCTGTCAGGGTGGGAGAAGCAGATACCCTCACCACATTAAAGCAGGATTTCGATGTGCCCTTGGCTATTAGGGCTAAAAGGGCCAAGTCACAGAGTCATAGAGTCATACAGCTCAGAAACCCACTGGTGCTGACCAAGTTTCCCAAACCCATCTAGTCCCACCTGCCAGCACCCGGCCCATATCCCTCCAAACCCTTCCTATTCATATACCTGTTCAAATGCCTTTCAAATGTTGTAATTGTACCAGCGTCTACCACCTCTGCTGGCAGCCCATTCCATACACGCACCAGCCTCTGCGTGAAAAATTTGTCCCTCAGTTTCCTTTTAAATCTTCCTCCTCTCACCTTAAACCTATGCCCTCTAGTTTTGAACTCCCTGGGAGTGGAATAGCCAGGTAGTTGTTTTTGACTGGCACAGGCTCGATGGACTGAAGGGCCTCTCACTGTGCTGGAGACCTCTATGATTCCTGATGGACAGAACTTATTGCTTGATGTTACTTAACACTTTGAAGGATAAACGTTTTATGTGCACTCAACCAAAGAGATCAATGCATTGAATTCAATTGTGTCAATGGAGCATTCATTTGGTGGAGAGCGAGATGAAGTTGCATACCTATTCAGGGTATCCCAAACGTCCTGTTTATTCAGGTGAGGGGTTAAACAGAGATCATATCCTATGTTTAAAAAAAACAACTACAGCCTGGCTGGAAGCGAAGGGTGTCTCTCAGTGTTCCAGCCAAGATTCGTCCTTGGACCAACCCCCAAAAGCCAGATTTACTTGGTCTTCGATAAGCAGCCTGTGTTGCCATGGGATGGCTGCCATATTTGTCCGCCAATACGGGGAACATTTGAGACTGCAGTCAGAGGCTCTATATATGCAAGCACGTTGTTTTTTGGTGATTGGAAATAATTTATCTTCAAATCAATCTCAGAGGTGATTATGCAAGAAACTCACTAAACAGGCAGATTTTTTCTCTCTCTTCCCCCAGCAGCTCTTTTCCAGGAAAAACAAAAGGAAACACTTTCCTTTCACCACATCCCAATATTCTACAGGATCCGAAGAATGCTTTTGTTCTTCTGCTTCTAATAACTGGATCTGATTTCTCCTCGAAACTGATTCCGATGCAATCACCAAAGCCTTGTTTGTTTCGCTGTGTGAGCACAGCTGATAAGGATGGTCTGCGCCTCCGCTCGCTTTTGGCCAAATCAACTGGGACACAGAAAATGGGCAGCAGCGCGAAAGCAGGCTTACAGGCAGATATCTCCTTCTCTGACGACACATCCTGGCCTGATTTGCAGCTCAGCAGGTACCACAAATTGCACAAGGGAGCTTGCGGTTTCGCCAAGTGAAACTTACAAGGAAGCAAAATCATATTTATTGCTAACTCTGCTACAGTGATCTTCCATTCCAGACTAACCAGTCATGATAGATATTTAGCTATTCCATCTATTACAATAGTCTCCTGTCTCAAGCTGACTCTACTAACTATTAATTAGATATTTTAATGTCATGTCCCAAATATTTATTGTTCCAATCTTGTCACAATGATACTTAACAGAGAAACTTGTTTTATTACTTGCGTTATCTCATCTCGCTATAGTGACCTTTCAGCCTTAACCTTACTCTGTTAATTGGTGTAAGAGCATTCCACTATTCTTATCCCATCCTGCCTTCCACAGACCACAGATTGCCAGTGGTCTTCATGCTTTAACCCTTCCCATGCTTTCATGTTCTTTATTTTCCATAGGTTCCTCAACTCTAACACATAGATTGTAAACATTTTTTTACCCTATACCACTTCTTGCTATTGATTTAATTTCATTTATTACTAACAAACCAAGACTATCACCTCTGCCAATCTGTGTGTCCTTTTGATTGGATGTGTATCCTCGAGTATTGTGTTCCTAGCTCTGGTCCCCTTGCGGTCACGTTTCTGTGATAACACGCATCATACTTACCAAATCCAATCTGTGCTCAAGCTCATTTACCTTTTTCATATACAAAGTGCATTTAAGCACAATACCCTCAGACCTGCATTGAATGCCTCTCTGCTCATAGTTCTCCCCTTATCTACTGCGCCTGAATTTAGATTCCTGAGGCCTCCCACACTTTCTGACCTATTACTAGTTCTGGAATCTTTACTAACTTGTCCTGAGGTCTCCCTTTAACTTTTTCCACAATTTTCCATGCAACTGAACACCTCTGAGATGTCACTCTCTCTTTTGTACTGGGCCCTAATTCTGGGCTTCAGTTGATCCTATAAAATGACCTTTCCAACTATGAACCAAATAAGAAAGCACAAAGCTCCCCTTGCCCTCTGTCACACTGCCTCCAAATTCCCAAAACTATGTTCTCACTCGGATGTGATTCAGCTTCCTGGCTCTGTGCAGCTGAAAGGCTCCATTCTCTGATGGTTGCACTGACAAACGATATGGGGTAACAGGGAAACTGGCATGCCCTTCCAGGTTTATTTCTGAATTCTTCAACGAAGTTGTGCCAAATCGAACAATGCAATCATGTTTTAAATTTGGTTGCACTTTCGAAATTGACCTAAACTAACTTGGACAAATTCAGTATGACATGATTGGAAGGGGAGCATCTGTTTCCCACCATTGTACCACATTAGTTTTATAAACATTTTCTTTCAATTTTGTTTGCAGAAGTCAATTCGCTTAGATGGAGATGCATTTAATCAATGCACCAGCTTAATTTCTTTGTCTCTGTCTCAACTAAATAACTTCCTTAATCTTGCTTCCAATGACATGGAACAACGGTTAAAATTGGCTTTAAATGTTTTACAAAAATTATTAGTTGCATATATAATTGACCAAATTTTCTTTGTTCATTTATTCTACTTCATTGCAGCTGTGATTCATGTCATGTTTTTGTTTATAAAGCTAATGTTTGCCAAATACAAATAAAGTTTTTTTTTGATAATACATTTGTACATAGTGAGAGTGAATGCCAAAAGACTTTTACAATGTCACAGACAAGACTCGGAATCAAGGGTCAATTTAAATCATGACTGTTCTTCCCCCCTTAAACTTGAGACAGTGAACTATTGTTTGATGTGCACCTTCCTCTTTTTTACTCCCTTACTAAGGTAGAGTGTACAGTAGTCCCCAAATTCTGGTTTTTGGATTCCAATTTATGAAATAAACACAAAACAAAATACTTTTGAATAAAATCAAAGATGGAGTTCATTAATAAAACTGTCAAATGCAGAGGGATTGCTTTGCTACTTGTTATGAAGATGTGGGTTTACTGTACCTTTAAGAAAGTGATAAGCTAGCAGAACTACCTGACAGCACCAAGTGTTCTGAACAAGGTGCAATATAACCTTTTGGGCCAGCAGCTGGTGTAGCTGGTTACCTGGAGAAAAAAAACCCACAAACTTGAATTCGATCAATCAGTTTAAACTATGCCCCAAAATACCAAACTCTAATCAAGTTTGAATTTGGTATTTTGACAACATTAACACAATTTAATGATTTGGTGCATTGGGGATAAAACTGAAAATAATTGAACAGTTGGAAGAGAACTGCCAAGCCACCAACATATGCAGACCACCCGCAGAATAGTTCCCTTAAAGATACCTTTATCTATCAAAGACCTGTAAAACATAATCCCTAAGAAGAAGAAAAGAAGACAGAGGAAGATACAAAGAGAAGACTTGACAGCTGGCTGGTTTTGAAATGCAAATTTTTGGTAAACTTTAATTGGGGGTTTTATCAGACTAGTATTGTAGAAAGGGAAGGTAAAAGATAGGTTAGTGAAAGTATTTGTAAACAGTTGTTAGTTAATATTTTATGTTAGACTTAAAGAAATAAAATTGTTAATTTTTAGCTTAAATAAAGTCCTTTGGGATAGTTCTTGGCTTTTTGAATTTTCACAGATATTTCACTGCACGAGATAAATCTTTTCTGTGTTGCTTGTTTAAATTATGCAGGGGGTTTACCCATGTCATAACAGTTTGGGGGCTCGTCACGGGAATTTGAATGGTTTAGGGGGCTTTTGTCCATGATTTAGATCTAGACAGTTTGGGAGAGTGGTCCAGGAAATGGCCGATGGAATTCAACGTGAGCAAATGCGAGGTCTTGCACTTTGGCAAAAAAAAAGCATAGACTACTTTCTAAACGGTGCCAAAATTCGTAAAGCCAAAGTACAAAGGGATCTGGGAGTGCTAGTCGAGGATTCTCTAAAGGTAAACATGCAGGTTGAGTCCGTGATTAAGAAAGCGAATGCAATGTTGTCACTTATTTCAAGAGGGTCGGAATATAAAAGCACCGTTGTGCTACTGAGACTTTATAAAGCTCTGGTTAGGCCCCATTTGGAGTACTGTGTCCAGTTTTGGTCCCCACACCTCAGGAAGGACATACTGGCACTGGAACGTGTCCAGCAGAGATTCACATGGATGATCCCTGGAATGGTATGTCTAACATATGAGGAATGGCTGAGGATCCTGGGATTGTATTCATTGGAGTTTAGAAGATTAAGGGGAGACTTAATAGAGATGTACAAGATAATACATGGCTTGGAAAGGGTGGACGCTAGGAAATTGTTTCCATTAGGCGAGGAGACTAGGACCCGTGGACACAGCCTTAAAATTAGAGGGGGTAAAGTCAGAACAGAAAGGCGGAGACATTTCTTCAGCCAGAGAGTGGTGGGCCTGTGGAATTCATTGCCACGGAGTGCAGCGGAGGCCGGGACGCTAAATGTCTTCAAGGCAGAGATCGATAGATTCTTGTTGTCTCGAGGAATTAAGGGCTACGGGGACAATGCGGGTAAGTGGAGTTGAAATGCCCATCAGCCATGATTGAATGGCGGAGTGGACTTGATGGGCCGAATGACCTTACTTCCACTCCTATGTCTTATGGTGCTGTCAGGTAGTTCTGCTAGCTTATGGTCTTATTTGTACAGTTTGGTTCTTGGATTTGTGATTTGAACTGGTTTAGACAGATTTGAATAGATTTGCAGGTATGAAACATCCCAGCAGATTTAAACACTTGCAGGCTGGGGTCTCAGATCTTCAAATAAAACATAGGTGAGACAATTTATTACATTTTGGTGACTTGTGGATGATTAAATTAAAAGTGAGAGAAATGGCTCTTAAAATTGCTAAAGAGGTTTTGAAGATGATTCTCAAATTTGCTAAGGATGTTTAGAAGGAAAGAAAAAGGCCATACTTTTAGAATGAACAAAGAAGTTAGATTTGGGTTTAACCAAGGACAAAAGTAAAACTGAAATTGTAAGGGAGTTCCTCAAACACATAGGTGTGTCAGAGAAACAGACAAGTGCAGTAGTTAGAAAAACTTAAGTAACAATTGAGGAAAATGGAGTTAGAACATAAACAAAGGGAGAGAGAAAGAGACTGCAAGACAGTGGAGAGAGAGGGAAAAGAGATAGAGAGCGAAGGTTCTCAGCTGAGCAAAGAGAGAGAAGAAAGGGAGAAAGAGAGAGAGAGGAGAGAGATAGAGGAAAAAGAGAGAAAAGGTTCTTAGCTGAGTAAAAAGAGAGAGAATTTGAACTTAAGAAGTTGCGATTTATTAAGCAAAGTCAAATTAATAGGATGGAGATTAAAAGAGAAGGTAGTTATATATAAAAAATGTCAAAAGTCTGCCACATTTCTGTTTTGTTTGAAAAATTGGCTCGGCAAATGGAGTGGTCCAAGGATTTATGGGTAATGCTAGTTCAGACTAAACTGGTAGGCAGAGCTAGTGAGGTATTGTTAGATGAGGGGTGAAGAGATTATGAAGAGGTTAAACAGGTTATTTTAAGTGCTTATGAATTGGTATCAGAAGCGTATAGACAGCGGTTCAGAAATATAAATAAGTAACATGGTCAGATCTATGTTAAGTTCAAAAGAATTAAATGTAGTCATTGTGATCAATGGGTGCGTGCTTTGAAAATAGGACTTTGAGGCTCCAAGAAAGATTTAAAAACTCACTCCCAGAGATGGTAAGAATTCACGTGAAGGAACAGAAAGTTCAGCAAGTGAGAAGGGCAGCAGAATGAACAGATGAGTACATGTTGGTGCATAAGACAAGCTGCAGGCCAGAATTCTGTCTGGGAGGGATAGAAGTTGGGAGAAGGGCAGATCCTACATTATGAAATGAAGAATAGAAAACACTGGTAAGAATTTACCACAGTTTAAAAATGATGCCCAAGAGGGTGAAAGGCCTCAGGTGTTTCCACTGTGGTAAAGTGGGACATGTAAAGTCACAGCGCTGGTTGTTAAAGAAAGGCACTGTGGGATAAGATGTGGTATAAGAAGCTAAGCCAGTGGCATTAATGAAGGTAGTAAAGGAGACCCCAAGAAGAGCCGTGGAGCTGCAGAAGAGTGAACAGCTGGGCAGGGGCTGGATATGGAGTCAGTACCTGATCTCTAAAAAGAATTGGCCTCTGTGGATAAAGTTTACTCAGAAAGAACAGGGGGAGAAGGACAAGAAGTTATAATTTTGAGAGATACAGGATCTAACCAGTCGCTGATAGTAAGGGATGAGTGAATATGCACTCTTTCTGATCTGTTACCCGAGAGTATGGTAACTTGTGGGCTAGATGGACAGAAATTTAGCATTCTCCGATGTAAGATCAGGTTGGAGTGCCAACTCAAGTTGCAGTGGAAGTGATTGACAGAGTGTCAGTTCCAGGAATTCAGTTTGTTCTTGGGAATGATTTGGCAGGATCCAAGGTGGGAGTGATACCCCTTGTTCTGGAGAAGCCCAAGGAAGACCAAGAAACTGAGGAGTTAAAACAGGAACCCTGGTATTTTCCCAGGCTATGTGGTAACCTGAACAGGCAGAGGGTCAGACAGAAGTGTTTAGTCCTGAGAGGCAAAGGGACTTGCAACAACAAGACAAGACAATAAAAGATATATATGTACTCTGAAAAGGAGGCGGAGAATATTCCTGAGGGTTATTATCTGAAAGTAGAACCCTAAGATGGAAATGGAGACCACGACAGGTTAGTACAGAGGAGAAATGGGCCGAAGCGCACCAGATTATGTTGCTGGTAGCATACAGACAGGAAGTGTTACGGGTAGCACATGAACTCCCTATAGGAAGTCACCTAGGAGTACAAAAGACTCAGGCTATGTTAGAAAGATATTTTTATTGGCCTGGAATGCATAAGGATATGGTTAACTTTTCACACACACAAGCACTTGGGAAATTAAGGGAGACAGGACAAGAAAGGAAACAAGTTCAAAATGGCAGGTTTTGTTAAATCTAGAGAACTTTAACAAAAAGTCAGTTCATATGAGTTACAATTTTCTGCAGGTCAGTGTTCAATTATAGTTTCTGTGTTGAGCTGGGCCCAATAGTTTTCGCTTCTTTCCAGAGAGTAACTTGGAGAAAGCGATGGAGAGTTCAAGGCAGACTGCTTGAGTCCTGCTTTCCCGTTGGATGTCAAACAGCAACTGACTTAGACATCCAGAAGGTATGTTTAAGCAATCCAGCCAGTCATGGTTTCAATCGTGTGATGGGGGCAGCCATTTCAGATGCTGATGGCCTTCCTCTGAATTCTAACTGGATGGCTAATGGTGCAATTTTAACTCCCTGATCAGAGTTTGCACTGCGAGGTGACAAGGTAATTGTAAAAGCATCTGTGCTCATTTTAGCATCATGTGTGTTGATGTCTTCCTTTGCCCAGAGCTTTCTGGAATCAGTCTCCAGGTCCTGTGCGTCACCTTTAGCTGGAATATCTACAGAATGCAGAGTATTCAGAAGCTGCTGAAAGTATGATCATATATTCAGCCTCAGCCCATTTTATGAGTCCAGCAAGTCTTTCCATTTTCAAAATAAACAGAAGTTAAAAAGGGACTAGAGAAGGGAATACAGTTTGCTTTGGGATTTCTCTTCATTGCTTCTGGCACTGGTAACATGGAGTAAAAAAAAACAGTACAATTGCATTATTTTAGAACATCCACAAATTGATTCCTCAAAAGAAAATAGGCAATGGCATAAATTTTGTACATCAGTGTTGGAGCTAGTCTGATCTTCAATGGGAACAATCCTATCAGAGTGAAGAACCTCTTCCACTGCATTCGAGGGCTGCAGTAACATGCATGTGAATGACATACTCTAATTCTTCCTTTACATTCAGTAGGAATCTTTCACGCTTTGAAACTTCATGTGGAGCACGAATGTCAATTCATCAAGAGATTCCCACTATAATCTTAATTCAGCTTTTGACACATGATGTAGATGGGATGAGATGAACGAATTTTAACACATGATGTAAACAAGTTTTAAGATTCATTATTTCCCATTATGTTCATTTGACTATATTGTATAGGTTAGAAGGAGGCAATGTGAGTAAGGAGATGTATTTGAAGACTGAAGATATTCATGTGCATAATTCAAGGGAGTACTAGCCATAATAATAATGATCACTGACAGCAAGGTGTGTGTGAGATGGAAGTGAGGTGAAGAACAAATACATACTTCTGTCTATTTAGGACAATTGATACCTGAAGATTATGGATGTATTACAGAGGTTTGAAGAATAGATATGGCAAGAAATTATTTTGTTAAAGCTGAATTAAAAGAAGGAAACCTTGAGCTTGTAACAATGAAAAAAACATCTTAAGATGTTGAATTCAATTTAGTTTCCTGTATGTTTCAAAAATAAGTCAAAACCTATAGAATAAATTCGAGGGCTTTGAAACGTGAATGCCAAGACATTGCTAAACTTCCAAATAGTGATCATATGACAAATGAAGGGGGGTGGGGGGGGGGGGGGGGGGGGGGGTTGAAATTGCAACAGCAAAAATAACTAACTTGAAAAGTGACATCCAGCAAAATATTGTCAGTATTTTGGCCAGATGATCAGAGCTGAAAGCTAGAGAGATGTTATCGAGAGTAGAGAGTGGCAGATAGCAGGGTCAGCTTGGACCATATGTATGAATCTGACTATGGTGGCTATTGTGATCACAGAGACACTCAATTCAAATAATTGTGGAATAATTAAAGCTATAAGATTGTCATAATTTTTTTCTCTTAGTTTTATTTCTTCCTGGTTTACATGCTAAGATGTACTATGACTGTCATTGTCCGATCTGTTATTTACCACACGTTGCTATGGACTAGGTCAACATATTCCATTAAATGTTACCAGGTACCTAGAAACAAAATGAAAGTCAGCTGCAAAGCTATCATGGATTCAGTCCTTATAAAATTGACTTGGTTGTTTACATCACTGAGTCTGTCTCAAATGCACATTGTTTTTTATGCCTCCTGTCACTGTGTTTCGGGTACCAACTATTTTTATCAGCACAAGTTGATTTATTTTAGTGGTTTATTTTCAATATTCCTTCCTAAAACATTAAAATAAGAAGATTCCAGTGAAATAAACAATCAAAGTAAAGTTATTAAAAATGCCATCAAATAATATTTCCTGAAAGTCCAAAGCAATTGAGATCAAAATATTTCCCCAGAATTTTATTTTGGTTGTAAAACTGTATTACTTTTTATTGTAAACTTAGCGATGAATATTATGTATTACTGTCAAGTGTATTTAATATCAGTCAGGTGGTTAGATCACTGCATTCCCAGTCATTCCTGAACTTATCTCATAACAGGGAGGTTGGGTAGGCATGAAAATCAATAAGCCCCCCACCAAATGTAAATAACTAACTAAGGTTTAATTGAGCTTGTCAAAAGTTCAATTGACCTTTATAATACATTGTCCAAGCCAAAAGCTGGGCTGGAGTGGGCAGGCCGATTGTTAAAGAAAGGGTCAGTATTATGTTCAGTGATACACTTTTTGCTCTGGGGCACTCTTTCTGAAGGCAGCACCAGATTGCTTCCAACCCACAACTCCGAAAAGTCCAACTGAACCCCCATCCCTTGACCTACTCCACCCTATGCTTTCCAAATTCTCCCTGACCCATTATCCCAGCTTTACCTCCCTGTAGGATCAATGTCTGCCTTCTCCATTTACCCATGTGCAGTACTGGCAGGGTGCATTATGGATCTCAGGGCACTGCTGGTACTGCTAAAGTAGAAAAGTGCTGAAGTCATGAGATGAAGCGATGTCGCCCACCCGGGTGAGTTAATCACAGTGCTGACTTGTTTCTGCTCCATCAGCTTGCTGCCACTCAGCTGTTGTTGGTGGGTGGCCAGCAATCTACCTCTCATAATGTTCATCCCCAAGTTTGTCCAAGTTATGTGAAATTAGTTTGGCTAATCATAAAAAAACAAACAGATCGCTGCCTTATGCATTTAAGGAGGAAGAGCTTACATCTCACAATACCTTTCAGAGATACTCAATTAAAATAATTACAGAATAACTAAATCTATATGATTGACTTTAATGAGGAGAAAGTGAGGACTGAAGATGTTGGAGATCAGAGTCGAACGTGTGGTGTTAGAAAGGCACAGCGGGTCAGCATCCGGGGAGCAGGAGAATCGACGTTTCGGGCATAAGCCCTTCCTTCACCACTCTCAACTCTGATTAACTTTAATTTCTGATCTTAGTTTTATCTCTTCCTGGTTTTCATGCCATGATATACTATTACTGTCATTGCACAAGCTGTTATTTACTACACATTGCAATGGACTAGGTCATCATATTCCATTAAAGGTTACCAGATACCTAGAAACAAAATGAAACACAGCTGCAAAACTATCATGGATTCAGTCCTTATAAAATTGACTTGGTTATTTACATCACTGAGTCTGTCTCAGGACATCCCAAACTGCATTACACTTCAAAGATTTTCAATTAGCTTTGGTCACTGCCCTGATATAAAAATAACAGCAGCTATTTGAAGTGCAGTTCCAAACATTCTAATGTCCCATCTCCTGGTAAAGAAACATGTTTGAAGGCACAGATTTAACTTTTTAATAAGACTTCAACAGACCCCATTTATTTTGGACTGTGAACTATGTTTTCCTAGGGTCAAATGAAGTAGATATTAAAATCTATATTGATAGTTGTTTCTGCTACTAGGGTATAATTTGACAACATCAATTGTGCAACTTAATTGAGAATCTAGGAAAGATATTTTATTGAGAATTAAATGAAAATGCACAAGCCAATATAAAAGAGTGAATTAACAGTGTAAAAGGTACCAAAAGAAACGACTGTTGATTTTCTTGTGGATACCCAGTGACTGGCAAATGGTTCTGGGAATGGTGTATGGTAAGATGAGGATAGAATTAGTTGTTACAGTAGGTAATTAATGAGCTG
Organism: Hemiscyllium ocellatum; assembly: GCF_020745735.1. Classification (NCBI taxonomy): domain Eukaryota; kingdom Metazoa; phylum Chordata; class Chondrichthyes; order Orectolobiformes; family Hemiscylliidae; genus Hemiscyllium; species Hemiscyllium ocellatum. Next base: position 88,847,956 of record NC_083408.1, read on the forward strand.
AATAATGTGTTGCTGGAAAAGGGCAGCAGGTCAGGCAACATCCAAGGAGCAGGAGAATCGACGTTTCGGGCATAAGCCCTTCTTCAGGAATGAGGAAGGTGTGCCAAGCAGGCTAAGATAAAAGGTAGGGAGGAGGGACTTGGGGGAGGGGAGTTGGGAATGTGATAGGTGGAATGAGGCTAAGGTGAGGGTGATAGGCTGGAGAGGGGGTGAGAGCGGAGAGGTCGGGAAGAAGATTGCAGGTCAAGAAGGTGGTGATGAGTCCGAGGGTTGGGACTGAGATAAGGTGGGGGAGGGGAAATGAGGAAGCTGGAGAAATCTGCATTCATCCCTTGTGGTTGGAGGGTTCCTAGGCAGAAGATGAGGCGCTCTCCCTCCAGTGTTGCCATTGTCTGGCGATGGAGGGGACCAAGGACCTGAATGTCCTTGGCAGAGTGGGAGGGGGAGTTAAAGTGTTCAGCCTCGGGATGGTTGGGTTGGTTGGTCCGGGTGTCCCAAAGGTGTTCTCTGAAACGTTCCGCAAGTAGGCGGGCTGTCTCCCCCATGTAGTGGAGGCTACATGTAAGGGAAGGTGCCGGGAGTGGAGGTTGGGTTGGTGGGGAGGGGGTGTGGACCTGACGAGGCAGTTGCGGAGGGAGTGGTCTTTCCGGAACGCTGGTAGGGGAGGGGAGGGAAATATATCCTTGGTGGTGGCGTCTGTTTGGATCCGGAAGGCATCTTCCCCTGCAACCGCAAGAAATGCAAAACTTGTGTCCACACCTCCCCCCTCACCTCCCTCCAAGGCACCAAGGGATCTTTCCATATCCATCACAAATTCACCTGCACCTCCACACACATCATTTACTGCAGCTGCTGCACTCGATGTGGCCTCCTCTACTTTGGGAGACAGGCCGCCTACTTGCGGAACGTTTCAGAGAACACCTCTGGGACACCCGGACCAACCAACCCAACCGCCATGTGGCTGAACACTTTAACTCCCCCTCCCACTCCACCAAGGACATGCAGGTCCTTGTCCTCCTCCATCGCCAGACCATGGCAGCACGTCACCTGGAGGAAGAGCGCCTCATCTTCCTCCTAGGAACCCTCTAACCACAAAAGATGAATGCAGATTTCTCCAGCTTCCTTATTTCCCCTCCCCCCACCTTATCTCAGTCCCAACCCTCGCTCTCAGCACCGCCTTCTTGACCTGCAATCTTCTTCCTGACCTCTCCGCTCCCACCCCCTCTCCGGCCTATCACCCTCACCTTAGCCTCCTTCCACCTATCACATTCCCACCGCCCCTCCCCCAAGTTCCTCCTCCCTACTTTTATCTTAGCCTGCTTGGCACACCTTCCTCATTCCCGAAGAAGGGCTTATGCCTGAAACGCTGATTCTCCTGCTCCTTGGATGCTGCCTGACCTGCTGCGCTTTTCCAGCAACACATTTTTCAGCTCTGATCTCCAGCATCTGCAGTCCTCACTTTCTCCTAGGTAGTTAATGAGGTGTGTTTGGTATGATGCAGTGAGAAATCCCACTGGACCATGCGACAACACACTCTCCAAAACTCTGAAACTTAGACTTATGCAGAAAACGTATGATTTAGTCCAAAATTCCCTTTTGAATACATTGAATCTAGAAAACAATGGACTATTTGTTATGGGTTCAGGAGAGCTCAGCATAGTAACAAGCATCTGGTCGGTTTGCAGTTTAACATAGACCCTGTCAGGAAAATTAAATAGAGAATGATGAAAGGAGACATTAACTGCAGCAGTTCTTTCCTCTCCCCCTTGACTTTTGCCTTATATAGTTGCTTTCTCTAATTTTCTGAAGTGCAGAAAAATACATTCAGAAATACTGAAAGAAGTAACTCTGAAGTCCAAAAACCAGAGAGATCTCAGTCTGACCAAGTAAATAGTAAACTGCAGACTGATCATCGCTGGGCGATACTGAAGCATCATCAAAGAAAGGAAATTGAGTGAGAATCATTTAGTTTTGCAGTGTTGGGGCTGATGATATAGAACTGGAATTCTCACACATTTTCTTCTTTCCTGTTGTATTACATGTTTTGTCTTTTTTGCCCCTTTGTGATTGTGCATGTGTGGGAATTTAAAAATGGCTAAAGTTTAACTTGCATAAATTAGAAATCCTATGTGTTTTTTGCTTTCATTAAAGTTAAGAATATTACAATAAGTCATTCTTATATTGATATTGAAGGAGCCTGGTGTAGATTACGTTTATCCTGGATAGCAATCAGTTAGCGGCACAATGGGATTTGCGGCAATTTCGCTAAGTTTTCACTTTTGTGGTGACTGTAGAAATGGTGAGACTTGATTTCATTCGCACCAGAGTCATAGAGTCATAGAGATATTCACCACAGAAACAGAACCTTTGATTAAACCAGTCCATGCCAATCAGACATCCTAAATAGTCCCATTTGCCAGCATTTGGCCCACAGCCCTCCAACCCCTTCCTATTCATATACCCTTTCTATTCATATATCTATCCAGATTCCTTTTAAATGTTATAACTGTACCAGCCTCCACCACTTCCTCTGGCAGCACATTCCATTAATGCGCCACCCTCTGCATGAAAATGTTGCCCCTGAGGTCCATTTTAAATCTTTCCCCTCCCACATTAAACCTATGCCCTCTAGTTTTGAAGACCTCGACCCTGGGGAAAAGATCTTGTCTATTTACCCTAGCCACGATTTCATAAACCTCTCTAAGGTCACCCCTCAACCTCCTACATTCCAGTAAAACACAGTCCCAGCCTATCCAACCTCTTCCTATAGCTCAAACCATCCAACCCTGGCAACATCTTTGTAAATCTTTCTGAACCCTAGCCCAGTGAATCATGACAAGGCTACAAACATATTACTGGAAACTGCTTCATACTGCTGTTACATGTACTTCTGGCTTTTTATGTAGTACCCAGTATACTTTCAGTTCTACATTCAAATACCATATAGTATCTAATACACAAACCTGATGTGCAAGAATATAGATTGAATACCCTATTTCAATGATATTGGTCATGACAGGAATAATTAGCTTGGAAACCAGTTTTTGTGGTGGGCTGGTGACACTCCTATTCTTTGGAATATTGCCTTGGGAAATTTTTATGTTGATGAAGGAAGGTTATTGATGGTTGAATTTAGCATCATACAAAAAAGACAGCACTGGGAGTGTCAGCCTTCATATTATTTTCCAGCCTTCTATCTAAATGATAGTTTTTATTTATAATCATGACAAATGCCTGTAAATAGGTAAATTTTAAAACAAAACTAAATTCCTCTCCTGCCTGAAGGGTGATCAGAATAGTACAAGGAATCATAGAAACCTGCAGTACAGAAAGAGATCCTCTCTGCGAGCAGGTGTGTTTAGTCCCATTTAGCCACCTCATATCCATAATGTTGGAATTTCAGATTATATATGTAATCTGCTTTCACAACCTTTTAAAAGTAGAGCCTTCCACATTCCAGTGGTCGATGTATGCAGGCTTTATTTGAAATTAATTTTTTCTCTCTGTATTTGATGTCCTATCAGATCAAACTAAGACACATAATCAAATTCTGAATGTAGGTGAGGTGGAAGGTTCATTTTCAGAAGTTTCATCACCATACTAGGTACCATCTTCAGTGAGCCTCCGGAAAAAAGCACTGCTGGTGTTTCCTGCTTTCTATTTATATGGGTTTCCTTGTGTTGGTAATGTAATTTCCTGTGGTGATGTCATTTCCTGCTATTTTTCTCAGAGGGTAGTCAATGGGGTCCAAGTCAATGTGTTTGTTGATAGAGTTCTGGTTGGAATGCCATGCTTCTAGGAAATCTTGTGTATGTCTCTGCTTGGCTTGTTCTAGGATGGATGTGTTGTCCCATTCAAAGTGGTATCCTTCCTTTTCTGTGTAAGGATACTAGTGAGAGAGGGTCATGTCGTTTTGTGGCTAGTTGATATTCATCTATCCTGGTGGCTAGTTTTCTGCCTGTTTGTCCAAAGTAGTGTTTGTTACAGTTCTTGCACAGTATTTTGTAAATGACATCAGTTTTGGTTGTTGTCTGTATAGGGTCTTTCAAGTTCATTAGCTACTGCTTTAGTGTGTCAGTGCGTTTGTGGGCTACCATGATGTCAAGGGTTCTGAGCAGTCTGGCAGTCATTTCCAAGATGTCTTAGATGTAGGGAAGAGTGGCTAGGGTTTCTGGATGCACTTTGTGTGCTTGTTTGGGTTTGTTGCTGAGAAATCGGCAGACTGTGTTCATTGGATACCCATTCTTCTTGAATACACTGGTTAGGTGATTTTCCTCTACTTTGCGTAGTTCCTCTGTGCTGTAGTGTATGTTGGCTCATTGAAATAATGTTCTGGTGCAGCTTTGTTTGTGGGTGTTGGGATGATTGCTTCTGTAGTTCAATATTTAGTCCGTATGTGTTGTTCTCTTGTAGACGCTGGTTTGAAGTTTCTCATTGTCTGTTCGGTCTACTGTGACATCTAGGAATGGCAGTTTTTTTTGGTTTTCCCCTCTTTAGTGAATTTTATGCCAGTAAGGGTATTATTGTTGGTCTTGAAGGTTTCCTCTAACTTTTTTCATTTAGTGATGACAAAGGTGTCATCCATGTAGCAGACGCAGAACTCAAGCAAACACATTGACTTGGACCCCATTTACCACTCACTGAGAAAAAGAACAGGAAATTACATCACTGTAGGAAGTGATGTCACCACAGAAAATGACATCACCGACCCAAGGAAACCCAAATATGTAAATAGAAAGCAGGAAATACCAGCAGTGCTCATTTGGAGGCTCACTGAAGGTGTTAGCTAGTATGGTGATGAAATGTCCAAAAATGACCATTCCAGCTCAGCGAATAAACTGACATCCAGAACCTCACCCTGAGCCAAACATCTTCTCAAAACTTGCTAATAATCAAATTTATTACAGATTGGAGCCACAATATTTCATAGGGCCTAATCTTTTTATTGAGTAAATGTCAGTTGTGTTGAGTTTTTTGAAGAGTTTATTATCACAAGGCCTCATGAAATTTCTTGCTGTAATATACCAAACTCATCTAACTCCTTAGCCCTCCCTGTGGTATTCCTCATATCTGATTGCAGCCTCACCCTACCATGGACCCTGCCTGGAGCAACCTGCCACTTAGCTGATATCCACTGAAAGACTGGTATCCCTGGCGCCTGTGCTGTCTCCAAAAGGCCATTGTGCACCCAGAGATTCATTCCTGCAGCACAGCAACTTAGAGCTGAAGCAAATGTAGAAGTGATAATACTACTTAAGAAAGTAAAATCCCTCCCCTAGGAATGGTAAAAAGTCCTTTTTTTCCTCATCTCCAAGATTTTCTTCAGAATGCTGTTTGTTATTCTCTTTTTCTACCAAATCTTAACAATATTAAATAGTTCTTTCATCATCAGAGCAGCCGTGGATGACACAGCTGGGGAGCTCTACATAGCAGCAGGAAGTGCTGACCTAGCACTTTTATTTATTCCCAATGTGCAACATGGAAGAAGATGTAAATATGAATTTCAGTTTGTTGTCTTCCTTTCACAGAATTGTGATTGTTCAAGTTCTCTTTTGAATCTATTTTTCTTTGATTGTTATCGTTGACTTTACCCTCAGGCCATTGTATGTGTCATAGCACTGTTGTCACAAAGTGCTGCTATCTCACTCCACCAAGTTCCAAAATGAAAGGTAGCACATACATATCATGCTTCGTCCAGGAGAGTCAAGTACACTCGGGATTGATTACTCGGGCATAAGAAGCTTCTGGAAGTGATAGAGGGGGGAAAGACATAGGAGTTGGATAGAAACTGAATTATGCATGAGATTAACAGTTTATGGGAAGAGCTAACTTTGGCAGACATTTGGAGTAAATGGTTAACTATATCTCAGTTCTAAGAATAATGAATGAGCATGTGCAGAAGGAGCAATGTCATAATGATATCAGATTTCATCAGTCTGATTGTGAATGATTTCAGAGATGTCCTCTCAAATCAGCTCTTGTATATTGTGTAAAAACTCAAAATTTCTTGGTGTTCACTGTCAGAGGTAGGGACTACTTCTGACTAACAATCCAGATGTGATTTTACTATAATTGAAACAATTTCCTTTGGAACAGAGATGAAAAGGAGATTTAATCGAAGCTTTAATATATTATCAGTTAATCAATGACAAATAGTTGTTCTGAACTTGTGCACTGCAGATACATTCATGCTACTGACCATCACTGAGATTGAATACAGATGTCTGCAGAATAACTACCTTCAATATAAGTTCATTTTAACGGAAGGAGCAGCTGCCTGTATGTGAACCATGTCTTAGTTTCCACATAGTTGCAAATAAAACTGTCCATCATCTTACACAACATTACTCAGATTTGTACAACCTAATTTTTTCATCATTCATTACCCTGCAGAACAGATGTAGCAGTTTGAACTTTTTAAATTCAATTTGATATGGGAATTTAGGTCTCAGATCTGCCTTGACCAATTATTTACAAGATCATATTTTTGATTTGGATATTGCTTAAAAAAAAACACATCATCACAGGTGAAAGGCGATCTTCCTGATGAAGGCACCATTTTGTGCTGGAGCTGGGCCCATTGCCTCAGTTACAAGATCCAATACAGGGTAGCCCAGAGACATTATTTGTTCACAGAGGTCCAATGCTTCTTTGAAGTCTGAGCCTTAGTTGTGGGTGTCAAAGTCTGTAGGTGTGCATAGAGAAAGAAACTTTGATATTCAATTAAACTTTGTCCCCTTGTGTACAATCATCCCAGAATGCCACCCGGACTCGGGGCAACACCTAATCCCCTCAGGTTTAGAGGCAAAGAGAATACCACTTTGCCACAAAATTCTTGATAATAAAGGTGCACGTTGACATTTCCCCAAATTCTATATTTTATTGTTGTAAGTCATGAGGGGCTTCTGAGTTCATAGTTTACTAGCTAATGAGGCTATAAATGCTTAACTGCCCGAACATGGGGCCTGAATTGAAGTTTTATTGTTTTTGTAAAGGCTTAGATACGTGAGGAAATTTGAAAGCTTTAAATGATCTTACGGAAAAACGAGTTTCTTTACGATCAAGGGTGTACGAATATTAGATCGTTCAGTTTCTTCTCCTTCATCCCTTGCTTTCTGCGCTCTGCTGATGATTGATTGTGAAATATGGCATGGTGGGCTATGAGAGGATGTTGGAGAAGAAGTGGTGCCCATGTAATGAGTGAGAGCTAAAGCACGTAAGAATAGTGTCTATAATAACTGGGATGAAGTCTAACCAGCCTGTTACAGCAAGTTTCTGCCACTGTGACTGCCCACATTCTGCTTTCAGGAGTGCTGGACCATGGTCCAGTGAAATTTGGTCTAATGGGACATGTTAAACTGATTCATGTCTGTCTAGCCATGAAATTGTTTAAAAATTCAGTCCAATGTTTCCAAATGGATTTTTTTTAGATATATCTATAGGTCAGAGACTGACTTTGTTCTTGAGCACAAAGCTTCTTTATTTCCTGTCACATCCTTTTTAATGGTTCCTTGCTGACCTCAATAAAACTGACCCCATGTGAAAGCATTTTCAATTCACCCTAGTACAATATACTGAAAGACTTCAAAAGCAATTGCTGAGCAGCTTTAGTCTGAGTGTTTTGCTACTGAGCTTTAGTCTAGTGATATAGAGGTTTAATTATACATTGGACATACCCCATGAATTAAGAATTGTTCCTCCCCATGTGCGAGTGATCAATTTATTTCTTCAGGATGTTTTGATCTATTATTGTAGAACTGCCTTAGCTGTAATAAAGGTTCTGTGACTTGAAATATCTTGAAGAGACTCTATCCCCATGTGAAATAACTTTACAAAGGCTGGTATCCTGTCACCAAGTCACCCTTTATTTGCATGTGGAAAATCCTTGACACTGATTCAGCTCCCTCAGAGTCACCTCTCAGAGTGAACAGGATGTCTATAACTCCTGCTCTTATCTGTCAGCCAGGTCTCCCTGATTGGACTGTAGTAACACCCCCAATCAGAGAACTTATATCCTATGACGTTCACCCAGCTGACCTCCTTACAATCACTACACCATCCAGCCTTCCTCCATCCCATACAATGGTAACAGTTTGCACCATTTATAATTACATTGCAGCAACTTGCCACACCCTTTCAACAACCTACACTAATTGGAAAGCTTAGGGCAGTAGACAAATGGAAATTTCACAATTACCAATTCTGCTTTAAGACTAAATTCCTCCTAATATTTCTTTCTTTTGCTGTGTGGAGATCTGAAGTCTGGAACAGCAGCTTCCAGCTCTGGAAGCTAATGTGTGGCATGACAATTGGGAACACTGCTCCAAACAACAGACTACCCTGACATGGAGCTCTCTCACTAGACAATGATTAGATTAGATTACTTACAGCGTGGAAACAGGCCCTTTGGCCCAACAAGTCCTCACCGACCCACCGAAGCGCAACCCACCCCTACCTCTACATTTACTCCTTACCTAACACTACGGGCAATTTAGCATGGCCAATTCACCTGGCCTGCACATCTTTGGACTGTGGGAGGAAACCGGAGCACCCAGAGGAAACCCACGCAGATACGGGGAGAACGTGCAAACTCCACACAGTCAGTCGCCTGAGGCGGGAATTGAACCCGGGTCTCTGGCGCTGTGAGGCAGCAGTGCTAACCACTGTGCCACCGTGCCGCCCACAAATGCTGTTGGATCCAAATCTGGTGCTTCTTTCCCAACAACACTGAGGCTGTTTCAGTGACAGATGGATACAGGGTTCAGGAGACAATATTTCATCCACCACTTTCACAAGGGCAAGTAGGAATGGGCAAGAAATGAATTTTGTGCTTTTTTGCCCTGCAATGGATAAACTCACGTAACCTTATTCATTAATTCCAGATGCCTAAGGATATGCTAATTAATTAATTTGGAGATATTATTGGAATAATATTCTTATTGCATCTGGTTCAAATTTGTGGAAGTTATGTCCTGTGGAACTTTTACATTTATAATCAGCTCATCATTTCAGATCACTCTGCTTTCCAAATATTTACTCTTCACAGTTCGCACAAATTGATGATGTATCCTGTCTGGTGCTGTCAAGATTTCACTCCATCCTTGTCCTGTTAGTTTACTGCCATGTTTTAAAATCTAGCAACTCCTGCTACTTTTGGAACCTTTCCTGATCCACTGGGATTATCAGCCTGGAATGATGGGCTTTGGACCCTTGAATGATAAGCTGAAGACTAGATTTCATGCACTCCACCCAATTAAGAACAGGTCTTGTGTTCAAGTGAAGTTGGCGGAGAGGTATGGTTGGTGGTTCCATTACCTAGCACTCAACCTCACCTACTGCCAAATCCCTAAATGCCAAAGCAATGTTCAGGAGAGCCATAGGATCATACAGCATGGAAAGTATCAGGAAAATCCTTCCTTTTATGTTCTTGCAAGTAGAACTCAAGACCTTTTTTGTTTATCCACTCTGGAGTGTTGCTGGCTGTGTCAACGTTTATTAGCCATTGCCTCTGGGAAACTTCTTTTTTGAATCGCTGAACACTGTGTGCTGTAGATAGGTCCACAATGCTGTTGAGGAGCGAATTCCAGGATTTTGACTCAATAACCCTGAAGGAATAGTGTTATATTTCCAAGTCAGGATGGTGAGTCGCTTGGGGAGGAACTTGTAGGCGGTGGTGACCTAGATGGTAGTCACTCTGGGTTTGGTAGATGCAGTCTATAAAATGCTGGTAAATTGCTACTGTACAACATGCTAAAAAGTACTCACTCCTACCTTGGACCATCAGTGGTGGAGGGAGGGAAAATTTGTGAATGTGGTGCCAATCAAGTGGGCTGATGTGTCCTGGATGGTATCAAGCTTCTTGAGTGTTGTTAGAGCAGGACCCATCCAGGCAAGACAGAGTATTTCATCACAATTCTGAATTGTGCTTTGTAGATGGTGGAACAGGCTTTGGAGACCCAACAGATGAATTATATGATGTAGAATTCCTAGCCACTGACTTGCTGTTGTAGCCATAGTATTTATTAACGTTTGGTTAATGGTAATCCCTGGATGTTGATTTCGGTGAGGGTAACATCAAGGGGTGATTGATTGTCTCCTGTTGAAGATGGTCATTGCTTGGCATTTTCATGGCATGAGTGTTACTTGCCACCTAACAGCCCAAGCCTGGATTTGTTCAGATATTGCTGCATCTGCTGAACATTGTGCAATCATCAGTGAACATCTCCACTTCTAACCTTATGATCGAGGGAAGGTCACTGATGAAGCAACTGAAGATGGTTGGGCCTCAGACGCTACCCTGGGGAGCTCCTGCACGATGACCCACATCTGAGATGATGAAGCTACAACAACCAAACCCTTCTTCCTTTGTACTGCTTATGACTCAAATCTAAGAGTGTTCTGCCAGATACCCATTGACTTTGGGTTTTACAAGAGATACTTGATGCTGTAATCAGTCGAATATAGCCTTGATATCGGGGCTGTCACTCTCTTCTCTTTTATAACTCTTTTATTCATGTTTGAACCAAGGCTGTAATGTGATCAGGAGCTGAATGGCCCTGGCGGAACCCAAACTGGGCATCACTGAGTAGGTTATTGCTGAGTAGGTATTGCTTGATAGCACTGTTGATGACCCCTTCCATCACTTTACTGGTGAGTGAAATGGGGCAGTCATTGATAAACTTGAATTTGACTTGCTTTTAGTGCACGGGACATACCTGGACAATTTTCCACATTGCAGGTAGGTTTCAGTGTTGCAGCTGTGTGGAAACAGCTGGATAGAGGTGCAGTGTGTCAAATAGCAAGTCATAGAGTCATAGAGATGTATCGCGTGGAAACAGATCCTTCGGTCCAACTCGTCCATGCTGACCAGATATCCCAACCCATCTAGTCCCACTTGTCAGAACCCAGCCCATATCCCTCCTAACCCTTCCTAATATCCATCCAAATGCCTCTTAAATGTTGCAATTGTACCAGCTCAATCCATACATGCATCCCCTCTGCGTGAAAAAGTTGCCCCTTAGGTCTCTTTTATATCTTTCCCCTCTCACCCTAAATCTATGCCCTATAGTTATGGACTCTCCCACCTCAGGGAAAAGACCTTGTCTACCTACCTCATCCATGCCCCGTATGATTTTCTAAACCTCTATAAGGTCACCCCTCAACCTTTGATGTTTCAGGGAAAACAGCGTCAGCCTATTCAGCCTCTCCCTATAGCTCAAATCCTCCAATTCTGGCAACATCCTTGCAAATCTTTTCTGAACCTTTTCGAATTTTACAACGTACTTCTGATAGCAAGGAGACCAGAATTGCATGCAATATTCCAACAGTGGCCTAACCAATGTCCTGTACAGCCACAACATGACCTCCCAACTCTGTACTTAATATTCTGACCAATAAAGGAAAGCATAACAAACACCTTTTTCACTATCCTATCTACCTGTGACTCTACGTTCAAGGAGCTATGAACCTGCACTCCAAGGTCTCTTTGTTCAGCAACACTCCCTAGGACCTTACCATTAAGTGTATAAGTCCTGCTAAGATTTGCTTTCCCAAAATGGACCAACTCACATTTATCTGAATTAAATTCCATCTGCTACTTCTCAGCCCATTGGCCCATCTGATCAAGATCCTGTTGTAAGCTGAGGTAACCTTCTTCGCTGTCCACTACACCTCCAATTTTGGTGTCATCTGCAAACTTACTAACTATACCTCCTATATTCATATCCAAATAATTTATGTAAATGACAAAAAGTAGTGGACTCAATACCAATCCTTGTGGCTCTCCACTGGTCACAGGCTCTAATCTTGAAAAACAATCCTCCACCACCATCCTTTGAGTCTGTTCTGTATCGAAATGACGAGTTCTCCCTGTATTCCATGAGAATTAACCTTGCTAACCGTCTCCCATGGGGAATCTTGTTGAACGCCTTACTGTAGTGCATATAGGTCACGTCTACAGCTGTGCCCTCATCAATCTTCTTCAAAAAACTCAGTCAAGTTTGTGAGACATGATTTCTATCATGTCATGTTGACTATCCCTAATCAGTCTTTGCCTGTCCAAAAACATTTACATCTTTTCCCTCAGGATTCCCGCCAACAACTTGCCCACCACTGACGTCAGGCTCACTGGTCTATAGTTCCCTGGCTTGTCCTTACCACCTTTCTTAAACAGTGGCACTACATTAGCTAATCTCCAGTCTTCTGGCACCTCAAGCGTGACTATTGATGATACAAATATCTCAGCAAGAGGCCCAGCAATCATTTCCCTACCTTCTCACAGAATTCTCGGGTGCACCTGATCAGGTCCTGGGGATTTATCCACTTTTATGCATTTCAAGACATCCAGCACTTCCTCCTTTGTAATATGAACAGTTTTCAAGATGTCACCATCTATTTCCCCACATTCTATATCTTCCATGTCCTTTTCCACAGCAAACACTGATGCAAAATTCGTTTAGTACCTCCCCAATCTCTTGCGACTCCACACACAAAGGCTGCCTTGCTGATTTTTGAGGAGCCATATTGTCTCCCTAGTTACCCTTTTGTCCTGAATGTATTTTTAAAAACCCTTTTGATTCTCCTTAACCCTATTTACCAAACTATCTCATGTCCCCTTTTTGCCCTCCTGATTTCCCTCTTTAGTATATTCTTACTGCCTTTATACTCTTCTAAGGATTCACTCGATTTCTCCTGTCTATACCTGACATATGCTTCCTTCTTTTTCTTAACCAAAACCTCAACTTCTTCAGTACAATAATCAAAATGTTTGTAAAGTCCATTGTGTTTGCCGTATCCAGTACCTTCAGTCATTCGTGACATCATGTGGTGTGAATCAAACTGGTTGAAGACTGTCAACTGCAATGCCAGAACATCTGGAAGAGGCCAAGATGTGTAATCCAATTTGGTAGTTCAAGCTGAAGATTGTTGCAAATGCTTCAGCTTTATCTCCTGCTCTGATGTCCTGCTTTCTTCCTTCATTTGAGACATCCAGATTCCCTTTCTAAGGCCTCCCAAAGGTCATTGGATTAAGATGCCTTCTATAATCACGATGTCTCCCGTAGGAGGTGAAAGCTTTTTTTAAAACAAAATCTCCTGCTTATTTGCTTATTTGTTTTCGTCCAGGCATTTGGACGAGAATGGAACAGTGTTGATTAGATGGGCTCCAGATTGGTTCCACGGGTTGGCACAATACCAAGGGCTGAAGGGCCTGCACTGCACTGTAATGTTCTATATTCAATGTTATGTATTAGGAAGTCTCCACATTGCCTGACAAGGTTGGATTATGGTGAGCAAAGACACCTGGTTGACTGGCGCTTGTCCAACTAAATTAGTCATTTGGATCACAAATTCCAGGCTAAAAATTTGGTGTTACGTGTTTACCAAGAGAAAGGATTCCCTCATTAAAAAGACGAGTGTTTTTAGTGAAACAATTAAGTGCTAAATAGGGAAAGAAGCGTTTATTGCAGCTTTCAGTAAGGAACATTTGCTTCCTTTTATCCTGAGCTTTAGGTTGTGAAGAATGAAACAAATACAAAATTAAACCGGCTGCATGGTTGAATAAGTTAGAGCATAAATGATTGCACTTTGCTTTTGACAATGATCCATTATTATAAAGCTAAAGCAACAGAAAGGAAATTTCAGCCCTGGGCACAAATTTTTTGTTGTTTTTTTAACCATGAAGTGAAGAATGTGACATTTAGTTCCTCTCTCTTTTTGTCATCTCAGAATTCTATCTTCACAATCTTGTGCCTCTCTTTATGACTTCATGATTTTGATGCACAAATGACTTTGAATGAAGGACCCATACCTTTTCTGACTCTCTCCACAGATCGGAAATCTATCAGGCTGGCTAGCTAGTTGCTTTCATCAGAGGGAACACAAACTCTAATTCAATATGAAGTTGAGAAGAGAAGGAGCAAAAGCTCCATACAGTGCACTAGTCACACATTTCCTACCTTGTGGCCAGTTTAACACTTTGTTTTGATTTGGTCTTCACATAACTGAAATTCACCTTATCCGTTTCTCAGGCTGAAAGGATGAAAAGGAATGGGGAGAAAGCAGGAACAGGGTACTGAGGTGAATGCTCAGCTGTGATCTTACTGAATTACAGAGAAGGCTCGAAGGGCTGAATGGCCTATTCCTGCTTCTGTTTTCTAAGTTTCTGAACCAGGCAAAAGTGTCTTGAACGGTTTCTACAGTAAATGTTAAGACATTTAGTCAAAGGTCTTGCAAATTTAAAACATATCTTTATGGGTTCAGGCATCCTGTCCTTAACTGCTCACAACCGAAGTCGCTAGGTGCCTTAGCAAGAGCCTCTCCTGATCCGCCAACCCTGGGAGTCAGGTAACTGCTAACCTAACTTCTGCATGCAGTGAGCTGCAGCTGGATATCTGTTTGATGTCTCTGGCATCCACACCAATCAACCCCACCGCCCCATGGCCCAACATTTCGAGTCCCCTTCCACTCTGCCGAGGACATGCAGGTCCTGGGCCTCCTCCACCGCTGCTCCCTCACCACCCGATGCCTGGAAGAAGGACGCCTCATCTTCTGCCTTGGAACACTTCAACCCTAGGGCATCAATGTGGACTTCTCCAGCTTCCTCATTTCCCCTCCCCCCACCTTACCTCAGTTCCAACCTTCTAGTTCAGCACCATCGTCATGATTTGTCCTACCTGCCAATCTTCCTTCCCACCTACCCACTTCACCCTCCCCTCTGATCTATCACCTCCATCCCCACCCCCATTCACCTATTGTACTCTTTACTACCTTCTCCCCAGCCCCATCCCCCCCATTTATCTCTCCACCCTGGAGGCTTCCTGCCTATATTCCTGATGAAGGGCTTTTGCCTGAAACATTGATTTTCCTGCTCCTTGGATGCTGCCTGAACTGCTGTGCTTTTCCAATTTCACACTGATCTAAACTCTGCTTTATGTGACAGCTGTCTGCAGGAATAGTGATGATGCCTAGTGCTTAAAATATATTGAGCCTCCCATTGTTGTTCCTGGGTTGGTATTAACAAGCTACAGAAAGCAGAAGTTTTGAATTGAGTTGAAGTATGAGGGATGGTGGAGGATTGAATGCCAGTCAGATTGTACATATTAGTAACAGCAATATTTAAATAAGGGTTTCAGAGATGGTAAGAGTAAGGTTGGGACAGAGTTGAATGGCGTAATTGAGATGGAAGTAAATGCTGAAGGATAAGGTGGAAACAGTGTGCTGAATAGAATGCCAATGTTTACCACTGCCTGCTTTTGCCTAAGTGTCCCAGATACTTTTCACCTGGGAGTTAGGAATCTCCCTGAAGTGCAACGTAAGTTACCGTGTCTTAAATTGTATCCTCTTAAGTTGTTTGCTCTCACTAATAGATAACATAACTGACCACCAAAAAGTTCAAAACCTCTGTTAGGCAAGTTCTTATCAGATTTTGAAAGAAGATTTCAGAAGCTTTAATGGCTTTCAAAAAAAAACTTGTAAACTTCAAACAGTGCTGTACAAAATGGAAGATTGTAGGTGGAAATAAATTTAAGTATCAGCCGATGGTACAAGAAATCTGAATTATGCTTTAGTTTGGTAAGAATTCAAGGTTGAGACATCATTAATTTGTATTTAGTTGGAGAACATTTTGATCATTTTGGGAATGAACATTGAAGAAAATCAGAATGAGTTGTAGTTTAAAATGAACAGAGGATCTTAGAATTCTTTCTAAATTGTAATGAAAAGAAGCTGTTAATCTCATTGGAAGAAGAATCTTTTCTCATCTACCCAACTCCTTCTGTTTGCGATGTTTTGTACTGATCAGAAAAAGTCCACTAATATCACTGATTGAGTCCTCACGGCTGCTCACTTAGGCGAAAGCAGGCAGTGTAAAACATTGGCATTCTATTCAGCACACTGTTTCCACCTTATCCATCAGTATTTACTTCCATCTCCGTGACGACATTCAACTCTGTCTCAACCTTACTCTTACCATCTCTGAAACCCTTATTTAAATATTGCTGTTACTAATATGTACAATCTGTCTGGCATTCAATCCTCCATCATCCCTCATACTTCAACTCAATTCAAAACTTCTGCTTTCTGTAGCTTGTTAATTACTAGTGAAGGTGCAAAACTTGACCGACTCTTGGGAAATAAGGCAGGGCAGGTGACTGAGGTGTCAGTGGGGGAGCACTTTGGGGCCAGCGATCATAATTCTATTCGTTTTAAAATAGTGATGGAAAAGGATAGACCAGATCTAAACGTTGAAGTTCTAAATTGGAGAAAGGCCAATTTTAACGGTATTAGGCAAGAACTTTCGAAAGCTGATTGGAGGCAGATGTTCACAGGTAAAGGTACTGTTGGAAAATGCGAAGCCTTCAGAAATGAGATAACAAGAATCCAGAGAAAGTATATTCCTATCAGGGTGAAAGGGAAGACTGGTAGGTATAGGGAATGCTGGATGACTAAAGAAATTGAGGGTTTGGTTAAGAAAAAGAAGGAAGCATAGGTCAGGTATAGACAGGATAGATCGAGTGAATCCTTAGAAGAGTATAAAGAAAGTAGGAGTATACTTAAGAGGGAAATCAGGAGGGCAAAACGGGGACATGAGATAGCGTTGGCAAATACAATTAAGGAGAATCTAAAGGGTTTTACAAATATATTAAGGACAAAAGGGTAACTAGGGAGAGAATAGGGCCCCTCAAAGATAAGCAAGGCGGCCTTTGTGTGGAGCCACAGAAAATGGGGGAGATACTAAATTAATATTTTGCATCAGTATTTACTGTGGAAAAGGATATGGAAGATATAGACCATAGGGGAATAGATGCTGACATCTTGCAAAATGTCCAGATTACAGAGGAGGAAGTTCTGGATGCCTGGAAGCAGTTAAAGGTGGATAAATCCCCAGGACCTGATCAGGTGTATCCGAGAACCCTGTGGGAAGCTAGAGAAGTGTTTGTTGGGCCTCTTACTGAGGTATTTGTATCATCAATAGTCACACTTGAGGTGCCGGAAGACTGGAGGTTGGCAAACGTGGTGTCACTGTTTAAGACGAGTGGTAAAGACAAGCCAGGGAACTGTAAACTGGTGAGCCTGACCTTGGTGGTGGGCAAGTTTTTGGAGGGAATTCTGAGGGACAGGATGTTCATGTATTTGGAAAGGCAAGGACTGATTCGGGATAATCAACATGGCTTTGTGCATGGGAAATCATGTCTCACAAACTTGATTGAGATGTTTGAAGAAGTAACAAAGAAGATTGATGAGGGCAGAGAATAGATGTGATCTATATGGACTTCAGTAAGGTGTTTGACAAGGTTCCCCATGGGAAACTGATTAGCAAGGTTAGATCTCGTGGAATACAGGGACAACTAGCCACTTGGATACAGAACTGGCTCAAAGGTAGAAGACAGAGGGTGGTGGTGGAGGGTTGTTTTTCAGACTGGAGGTCTGTGACCAGTGGAGTGCCACAAGGATCGGTGCTGGGCCCTCTACTTTTTGTCATTTACATAAATGATTTGGATGCGAGCATTAAGTGTACAGTTAGTAAGTTTGCAGATGATGCCAAAATTGAAGATGTAGTGGACAGCGAAGAGGGTTACCTCAGATTACAATAGGATCTGGGCCAATGGGCTGAGAAGTGACAGATGGAGCTTAATTCAGATAAATGCGAGGTGCTGCATTTTGGGAAAGCAAATCTTAGCAGGACTTATACACTTAATGGTAAGGTCCTAGGGAATGTTGTTGAACAAAGAGACCTTGGAGTGCAGCTTAAAAGTGGAGTCGCAGATAGATAGGATAGTGAAGAAAGCGTTTGGTATGTTTTCCTTTATAGGTCAGAGTATTGAGTACAGGAGTTGGGAGGTCATGTTGCGGCTGTACAGGACATTGGCTAGGCCACTGTTGGAATATTGCATGCAATTCTGGTCTCCTTCCATCGGAAAGATGCTGTGAAACTTGAAAGGATTCAGAAAAGATTTACAAGGATGTTGCCAAGGTTGGAGGATCTGAGCTACAGGGAGAAGCTGAACAAGCTGGGGCTGTTTTCCCTGGAGTGTCAGAGGCTGACGGGTGACCTTATAGTGGTTTACAAATTTATGAGGAGCATAGATAGGATAAATAGACAAAGTCTTTTCCCTGGGATTGGGGAGTCTAGAACTAGAGGTTTAGGGTGAGAGGAGAAAGATATAAAAGAGACCTAAGGGGCAACTTTTTCATGCAGAGGGTGGTATGTGCATGGAATGAGCTGCCAGTGGATGTGGTGGAGGCTGGTACAATTGCCACATTTAAGAGGCATTTGGATGGGTATATGAATAGGAAGGGTTTGGAGGGATATGGGCCGGGTGCTGGCAGCTGGGACTAGATTGGGTTGGGATATGTGATCGGCATGGACAGGTTGGACCGAAGGGTCTGTTTCCATGCTGTACATCTCTATGACTCTATGATCATTCATCATCTATGTCCATGTTGGTTCCATCCCAAATCCCACACGGACTCCGGACTACATTCCAAGCAACAAAATTTGGACCCAACCAGGACAACCTGTACCTGCAACAAAACATCTACTATAAACCAACTGACTCCCACAGCTACCTGGACTACACCTCCTCCCACCCTGCCCCCTGTAAAAACGCCATCCCATATTCCCAATTCCTTTGTCTCTGCCGCATCTACTCCCAGGAGGACCAGTTCCAATACCGTACAGCCCAGATGGCCTCCTTCTTCAAGGACCGCAGATTCCCCCCAGACGTGATCGACGATGCCCTCCACTGCATCTCCTCCACTTCCCGCTCCTCCGCCCTTGAGCCCCGCCCCTCCAACCGCCACCAAGACAGAACCCCACTGGTTCTCACCTACCACCCCACCAACCTCCGTATACAACATATCATCTGCCGTCATTTCCGCCACCTCCAAACGGACCCCACCACCAGGGATATATTTCCCTCCCCTCCCCTATCAGCGTTCCGCAAAGACCACTCACTTTGTGATTCCCTCGTCAGGTCCACACCCCCCACCAACCCAATCTCCACTCCCGGCACCTTCCCCTGCAACCGCACGAAATGCAAAACTTGCGCCCACACCTCCTCCCTTACTTCTCTCCAAGGCCCCAAGGGATCCTTCCATGTCCATCACAAATTCACCTGCACCTCCACACACATCATCTATTGCATCCGCTGCACCCAATGTGGCCTCCTCTATATTGGGGAGATGGGCCGCCTACTTGCGGAACGCTTCAGGGAACACCTCTGGGCCGCCCGGACCAACCAACCCAACCACCCCGTGGCTCAACACTTTAACTCTCCCTCCCACTCCACCGAGGACATGCAGGTCCTTGGACTCCTCCATCGCCAGAACATAACAACACGACGGTTGGAGGAAGAGCGCCTCATCTTCCGCCTGGGAACCCTCCAACCACAAGGGATGAACTCAGATTTCTCCAGTTTCCTCATTTCCCCTCCCCCCACCTTGTCTCAGTCGATTCCCTTGAACTCAGCACCGCCCTCCTAACCTGCAATCTTCTTCCTGACCTCTCTACCCCCACCCCACTCCGGCCTATCACCCTCACCTTGACATCCTTCCACCTATCACATCTCCATCGCCCCTCCCCCAAGTCCCTCCTCCCTACCTTTTATCTTAGCCTGCCTGGCACACTCTC
Organism: Hemiscyllium ocellatum; assembly: GCF_020745735.1. Classification (NCBI taxonomy): domain Eukaryota; kingdom Metazoa; phylum Chordata; class Chondrichthyes; order Orectolobiformes; family Hemiscylliidae; genus Hemiscyllium; species Hemiscyllium ocellatum. The sequence continues at coordinate 88,867,586 of NC_083408.1, forward strand.
CTCATTCCTGATGAAGGGCTCTGGCCCGAAACGTCGAATTTCCTGTTCCTTGGACGCTGCCTGACCTGCTGTGCTTTAACCAGCAACACATTTTCAGCTCCATCCCAAATCCATACAGGCTTCCCTTATTTCATCCATTTTTGACAAGTTCTTAAATCTTTTCCATCACCTCAGCAAAACTGACCTGCCTGTCTTTGCAGAGCATGTTCTTGCATTCTTTTGTGAACTAGGGTAACAATGCTATTTTCTAGTGCTCAGGTACCATTCCTGTGTCCAAGGAAGATTATGATGAATGCTTCCTAATTTCTATTTATTTGTATCCTTAGCTGTATCTCATCAGGTGCTGACAATGTAACAGTGCAGTCAGTCTTTCTAATGCCTCCTCTTTATCAACATTTGTCCAAACCAGGGTCTCAACAACCCCTTCTTTAATCAATCTTGCTGAAGATAAATACGAACCACTGTATTAGTAGTTCAGTCGTGCCATTCTCTCCATGTCCATGGGGGTGAGTTTTCCCACCCCTCCTCATTGTGAGGTGAGGGGGGAGGGGGGTGGTGAGTAGCATAGAATAATGTGGGTGACAGGTCCACTGCCCTCCTACCCATTCTGACCCATGCTTATATTATGGGGGAAATGGGTGTGGCCTCTTGAGACTTGAATGTGGTCACTTAAAGACCTTATTTAGCTTCTGCCATCCAATCTCTCAGCTGGGCAAGACCGAAAGAAAGTTCATTGCATGGGCAAAGCAGGGAAGGAAGAGGATTGTCTCATTTTGGGAAGGTTCATTATGCTCAGTGAGGCAAATACCCCCCGCTCCCTAAGTAATAACCGAAAGAACTGCGGATGTTGTAAATCAGAAACAAAAGCCGAAGTTGCTGGAAAAGCTGAGCAGGTCTGACAGCATCTGTGAAGGGAAATCAGAGTTAATGTTTTGGGTCCGGTGACCCTTCTTCAGAACTGCTGCCAATGTTGCCAAACCTGCTCAGCTTTTCCAGCAACTTCTGTTTTTGCCCTGCTCCTTAATTGTCTCTGACTCTCCCTCTCGCCTCACTGATTTCTCTGACAAAACTCTCCAGACTCATCTTTAAGTTTGGCATCTGAATTCTTTCTTCTTGGGACTGCTTGTAGTCCCAGCACTGGCCACTAGTTACTTCTGGTGCTGCTGAGACCACAGAGGTGTCAGGCAGTGAGATTGGTAGGCAACTCACACTCCCTGTCTCTGAGAGAGAGAAGTCCCATTCAAATCTCATTAGGCTTGACCAGCCTATTATTACGACAAGGCAGCTAGATTTAACGTTGGGCGGGTATAGATGATGAATCTGTTCCGAGCTAAAGTTTACTCCTATGTTTAAAACTGGTTCTATCACCAACCCAAGGAACCTCAAATACATAAATAGAAAGCGGGTTATACCACCTTCATCTGGACGCTCACTGAAGATGCCACCCTCTTTTCGTACTCTCTCTCTGCATTTCTTTTCACATTTCCTAGGTGAGCTTTCCCTCACCAGCCTTGTTCCCACTTGCATTATCTACCTTTGTCTTACACCCTTTCTGATTCATCTTAGTCTAAGTCACTCTCATTATTCAGAAGCTCGGCTTTCATTGCCCTCTTTTCCTCCTTATGGCAAATATACCTCAATTGCAACTGAATGATCCCTTTAAACTACCTGATGAAGGAGCGTCGCTCCAAAAGCTAGTGTGCTTCCAGTTAAACCTGTTGGACTCTAACCTGGTGTTGTGTGATTTTTAACTTTGATCCCTTTAAAGACAGCCTATTGTTCAGGTATAGTTTTCTGTTACAACCTGCAGAAGAAATTCTGAACTATTCAAGTATAAACCTCAGTAAAAAGCCACTGGATCAATGTCGAAAAGAGATCTATTTTTAGCTGCTTGAGTAAATTAGCCCAGCAAGGGAGATGTAGAGTTTAATGGAAGTTACTAATTACTTTCTATTGATCAATCTCCTTTTGAAATAGAGATTTTGAACAAATATTCAATTTTTAATAATGTTCTGAAAGAACCGGCTTTTAGCTGATGCCTTTCTGACTCTCAGGGTGAACAGTGCTTCACAGCAAGAGTTACTTTTGAGTATTGTGACACCTCACTGGGTAGCTCACTCAAAATCAAGTGCTGCCTAATTATTTTCAAAGTCATCATAAAAGTGAAAGATATTACAGAAACATGTAATAAATCCCCAATTTATCTCATTTTCAAACACAGGTTGACAGCATGGACCAGGTTTCTGTACTTAACAATCACTACTTATCACAAGTAAATCGACACTAGCTATAGGTCACAGGAGGCAGAATCCAAGAGGTTAGATGACGGAGGAACAATGCTGAGGACATAAGGACGATGCTCTGAAAAAGTAGCATGAGTTTCTTTCATTTACCTGATCAGTCAGCTTGGACTTTGCTTTAGCATTGTATCGGTAAAGAGCATACTGCTTCTGATATCCAATACGTCAGTGAGATTGCAGAGATGGAAAATGGGTTCTTGGTTTGCTATCACCCATTTTGCACTATTTAATAGTATCAGGAATGGGAGATGTGATGGGAGATATTCGTAGTCACCATCCAAGTTCCCTTGATAAGTTGTCATAGGATATTAAAAAAAGCTGGAAAATCTCAGCTGACCTGGTAGCATGGGGAGAGAGAAACTGAGTTAACAATTTGAGTTGAATAAGACTCCTCTTCCAAAAAAATCAAATTTCACTTGAAAAATTAACTTGCTGTCACTCTCCACATATGTTGCCAGACCTGATGAGCAGAATCGTACAGGGTTGTGATGTAGGCTATGGCAAGACGTGTGGCAGAATTGGATAGCAAATGCAATGAAGTCCATATCAGTGTCAAAAGCAACTCACTCCACCTATTATGCTTTTCACAAGCAGCATGCCAAGATGCCAATTGACGCTTATTGTTAATTGCTAAATGCCTTGTTCATAACACAACTCCGCTCAGCAGCATCACACCTTAGTCAATTCTCCAAACAAACTTGTATTTGGGAAATTCAACAAGGAATCCAGAGTGTGTAGCTGGCAGTTTCAGCTCTCTATTTGCTTCAATGTTGCCTATAACCAAACCATAGGTCAGGGCATAGACTCCGTGTCCAGGGATATTGGCATCCCCTGGATATTCCCACCTCGGGCAACTGTCTGTGTGGAGTTTGCACATTCTCCCTGTGTCTACGTGGGTTTCCTCCGGGTAATTAGACTTACAGTGTGGAAACAGGCCCTTCGGCCCAACAAGTCCACACCGACCCGCCGAAGCGAAACCCACCCATACCCTTGCATTTACCCCTTACCTAACACTACGGGCAATTTAGCATGGCCAATTCACCTGACCCGCACATCTTTGGACTGTGGGAGGAAACCGGAGCACCCGGAGGAAACCCACGCAGACACGGGGAGAACGTGCAAACTCCACACAGTCAGTCACCTGAGTCGGGAATTGAACCCGGGTCTCAGGTGCTGTGAGGCAGCAGTGCTAACCACTGTGCCACCGTGCGGTGCTCCGGTTTCCTCCCACAGTCCAAAGATGTGCAGGTTAGGTGAATTGGCCATGCTAAAAAATTGCCCGTAGTGTTAGGTGAAGGGGAATGGGTCTGAGTGGGTTGCTCTTTAGAGGGTCGGTGTGGACTTGTTGGGCCGAAGGGCCTGTTTCCACACTGTAAATCATCTAATCTAATCTAAGAAAAGTATCTGCCAACTTCTCATGACCATCCTGCCACTTTTCTGACAGTGTACATTGGAAGCACACACTTGCATTGCAGAATGCACTGGCTACTAGCAGTGACTAACAGGAACACTTTGTACACAGGTACAGGTGCCCAGTTCGCACACTGAAGCAGAGTGCACCTCGAGGCTGCTTACTCTAATCTCACGCTCTTGGTGCCTAAAGTATCTGCATCCTCGCTGTATCCATATCCTGTCAGTCACAACAATAGACGGCTTGCATTATGGACCAGCTGTCCTCAATCTTGGGAGCACACATCTTGTAGGATGGCAGTCTGTTATATCAATCTCCCACCTGCTTCATGAGCCAACAGCAAACACACTGAATGTGCAGCAAGCAAGCAATATGCCTCAAAGTCCTGAGGGACTAGTCTGCACCAAAATTCAGGAAGGCACTAGTAGGTCAGTGGATCCTGGCACTGCATGTCAAAGGCAGCCCCCCATACCAGTCAAAGGCAATGGCTGTGGTCAAGCATCCACTTGGGGCTGTGCCAGTCAGGGTGTCCTTGCCTCTGCTGTTCAGGGTCATGGTGAGGCTACTGGGTCCACAATAGCCTGTTCAAGGTGCACAGATAATATGCTGAAAATGTGTTGCTGGAAAAGCTCAGCAGGTCAGGCAGCATCCAAGGAACAGGAGAATCGACAAGTCCCCCAAGTCCCTCCTCCCTACCTTTTATCTTAGCCTGCTGGACACACTTTCCTCATTCCTGAAGAAGGGCTTATGCCCGAAACGTCGATTCTCCTGTTCCTTGGATGCTGCCTGACCTGCTGTGCTTTTCCTGTAACACATTTTCAGCTCTGATCTCCAGCATCTGCAGTCCTCACTTTCTCCACACAGATAATATGGTCAGGGAGATGTTTAGCATCAGTTAGGGCTGTCCGGTCATTTCAATTGAGTGGGTGGTCTGATGGGTCCATCCTCAGAATCTAATGGGGCAGGGGAGGAGTAGGGAGGGTGGGGGTAAGTGTTGCTGTTACCCTAGGACCGAGCCTCAGCAGGTTATTCTCTGACACTGGGGCCTTCAGACTCTGGGGAAAGGGAGAGTATAACTGTGATAGGGGAGGGGGTGGGAAAGGCATGGCTGGGAACATCAAGGGAATGTACATGGTCAGGACTCGGAGGTGGGGTTGGAATAAATGCATGACACACTGGGCATGGTCACCTTATATACCAGGGGCTAGCTGAGAATGGTGGGCACATGTAGGCACATGTTGAGAGTTTGGATGGTGACTTGAAAAGTCTGAAGCCTGTGTAGTCTATGGGTTAGGCCATGGTGAAGGGGATGTGGGGATTTGGGTGCACAATCAGGCTGAGGCTGGAAGCTAGTGAAAGAGGAACATTCACTGCCACCCTTCCATCATAATGCAAATCAAAAGTAGGCATTGGTAATGAAAATGACTATGACCTGCACTCTGAGTGGGTGGGATTAGTGACTCAATCTGTGAGTTAGGAGCTGTAGTGACTGCTGATCAAATGGTTTTTAGAGGGAAACAACACTGGCCACAGGCCCATGTAGTGTTTAGAACAGAGGCGCCCTGCTCACTGGTCACCCTGCAGCATTGACCTGCTCTGGGTATTGCACCTTCCTGGCACAGCCACCAGTGGCCAGCACATTGACAGCTCCTTCTTTGTATCTGAAACAGCCAAACATTTGGGTTAGTGAAGGAGGAGAGCCATGTTTACAGATGGTGCAGCATCCATTAAGACTGGTATGTGACCAGGAAGCGCTGTCAGATGGTGTGAAAATGGAATTTGTGCCTCCCCCAAAGATTCAGAATCACATGTAAGTTAAAATCAAGAATATATGAGTGTCACATATAAGCCATTTTCACCCATGCCCTCAATACGTTATCTTTCTCTCCTCCCACTATGCATTAATGTGCCCCCTGGTTCTGCAGCTTTGGACAAGTTGCTCTACTCTCTGTTGAGTTTGTTGACCCTGGAGATTTGTTCAGGTGATCTCAGAAATGCTCATGTCTAGTTGGACCAGAGATGATGAGGATATCCTTGCAAGAGAAAAGCCCACTCTCCTCAGTTTGAAACGCCCAAGGTTTGGAAAGGGTAAGGCAGGATTGAGGTGGAGTGTCTGGTCACCCCTGCAGTACCCTGAATGTGAAGTGATGTCCCTCTGTCTCCTTATGAGGAGGGGGTGCCTGGAATGAGGTCACGCTTCCCCACCCCACTTTTGACATGCCTTCGGTCCTGAGGACCAATGGCTAGTACAATGCTGTCTGTTCCTCTGCACCCTGGACATGGCACTGACCTGGATGGCAACCTCAGACGAGGCTGACAGTGTCTGGTTGTAAGGTTTCCTCTACCAGCCCTTAGAGAAGAGCCCACCTCTCCTCTGTATTCCTTTGTGCACTAGAACCTCCAAATCTCCATGGAAACATCACAGTGCCATTGAGCTCTTCTCTGCCATGTTCCAACTCTGCCCACTAGCAGGGCAAGTTCAAAATGCCAGATCTCGTTGCCCATACAACAGCATTTTAACGGTGGTGCATATTCTCGGGATACTGATCTTTCTGCAGATAACTGCTGAGTGGTGAGTTGTTCCAAGAATGGTGTGTGTTCGATGGTGTGTAAATCAGATGTGAAAGACACCCTTGGACCATGACAGGTATTTCATGAGGCAATTTTTTGTTAATTACTCTTGGGACAGGAGCATTGATGGCTGAGCCAGCATTTAATACCAGTCTCCAGTTGCCCTTGAGAAGGTGGTGGTGAGCTGCCTTCTTGAATGGTTGCAGTTCACCTACTGTAACCTGACCCACAATGCCCTTCAGGAGAGAATTCTAGGATTTTGATGCTGCAAGACTGAAGAAACAGTGATATATTTCCAATCAGGATGGTGTCGTTTGGAGGATAACTTGCAGGTGATGGTATTTGGTAATATATAGTAATAAAAGGCACTGGGTCTTTGATGAAAAGCCTTCCAAAAAACTCAATGCAACTCACACTGAGCCAAAAATGTAAATACAGCCTTATAATGTTTTGGCTAAGTCCAAGATGTGTTGAGTTTCTTTGAGGGCTTCTCACTACAAAGTTGAACGCATTTCCTGACTGTATGTTACCAAACCCAACACATTAATTGCTGTTCCCACCCAATGGTGTGTAGCATGTGGTCAGAGGAATGACCTGCAATGCTGAAAGAAGGTCTATGACCTGTTCTTGCCACTGCACCCACTTCCTACCAAGGCTCACGCTCTAACTCCCTCTCTGTTGTATGCAACAATTTTCCTCAATCACTCTTGCCACCTCCTTCAAGATCACTACCCCTGCAAGACCTCTTTGCTGCCTCCTCACTCCCTCAGAATATCTCAACACCTTTCCCTTGCATGATGACCATGAGACTATTGCTGATTGTCTGTTAGGGAAGGGAACTTCCAACCTCACCTTGTCTGGCCTATATGTGACCCCAGACCCACAGCAATATGGTTGACTTTTAACACTCGTGTCTAGGTAATTAGGGATGGGCAATAAATGCTGGCCTGGCCAGTGATGCCCCCATCAATGAATTAAAAAAAAGTACCAGCGCAGGTTACTGTGTTACTGACTTGTATCTTACTCATTTACCCCCTTTCTATCATTACAGGAGAGGACATCCTATAACAGCACAGGACATCACATAACAGCTGGATGAGTGGGGAGGGCAATATCCCTCACTCCCTTCAGCGACAGAATCCATGGCCTCACAGGTGAAGACTGGGACTGTTCTTCTGAGGATACAGGGCCCATCCATGTCCTGCCAAAAGACTAAGTACCACTTGTACAGTATTCCACTGCAACTCACAGCTCAGATGGGACACAGTATACCAATGAGGCGTATTGGATGTTCACCAAGGAGCTTAACAAGTAATAATTGCTGTAAAATAACAACTCACTTGTGCCTGGCTAGAAGCTTGCCACACTGTGAAAAAATTGGAGCAAGTGATCTTCACGTAGAGATGCACCTCAGTGTATGTTTCACCCAATTCTGCTGCACATCTCACCATAGCTCAAGTTGATGACATTCTTGCCACCCATAACATTCAGGGGTGTTCCTAGTGCTTTGTTTTTATTGAAGAATTTTTACGTCTGCAGCGTTTTTGTTTTTAAAGTTAAAAATCACACAACACCGGGTTATAGATATAATTTTTTTTGTTTTTCATCTGTATTGGAAGGCATTTTCCCCTAATTTGGTAAGTTAGTAAACTTCTTTCTGCCTTGCCTTCCCATTTAACACCCCTCCTCTGCTGTTTTGCTATATATGTACACTTTCCTAAAACCTGTAGAAGAAAATGCCTGCATCTGATTTAAATAACTCCAGTCCTGACCTGTCCTATCCACTCCAGCTGAGTTATGAGTTGCTCGATCGATTGCTGGATCCTGTACTTCGAGCACAAGAGCAATTACCGTTTATGGCTAGGCTGCAATTCTTCACTCAGATGGCTATCCTAGTTAAGTTGCTTTCTTTAGAATGTGAGTGAAGGCAAAGTCTGAAGGTGAATGAGCCTCTGATTTACTAGGTAATGCTTTTAGAGAACACCTTGAGTGTCAATGGAGGATAACTTTGTTTCTTCAGTGCTTCCTGAGATTTGAACTACATTTTCTATACCTTTGATGTTAGCATCAAGAAAAAAGCCTTCCAATATTGCACTTTGTGTTCTTAAGATGCATAATGAAGATTTGCTATTACCAAACTTGATATTTTTGATTTTAATGATCCAAAATAGGAATGAAAGCAGATAACTGTCACATGTTCTCTACTTTCCCCATGGAGCCCCCTTATCTGTGCTGATTTTCCACTTGTTTTATGCCAGTCTGTAGGTATGCTGAAAGATTCAGGGGAATTTCAATTCAAATTGCCTTTGAAAAATACTCACTGAAATTAGAATAAATTTTATTGCAAGCCATGACAATAGTTTTCTTGAATTTGTCCAGAACTGATTAATACATTTTCAAATTGCTCAAATCATGTTTTGAATATTTGAATTTGAACTGGACCATAAAGCAAAATGGCAGAAGAAAAGCTTTTGCATTAGTTTCAACTTCTTGTTTTGATTTGCTTACTTAATTAATCCTCCTAGTTTCTGACTAACTAGGTGAAACACAATTTCATGTGTCAATTAGTTGGAGGAAATTTGAGATTGCCTCACCATCCACAATTAAATTGGTATGTTTGGCTGATTAAGTATAATGCAGAGGTAGAACAGAAAATTGTTACAAATCTGCAATCTTAGCTCATTCTAGATTGGTTTCTGACTAATGTATGAAATCTACCGTATAGACTCATAGAGTCATAGAGATGTGCAGCATGGAAACAGACCCTTCGGTCCAATCCGTCCATGCCAACCAGATATCCCAATCCAATCTAGTCCCACCTGCCAGCACCCGGCCCATATCCCTCCAAACCCTTCCTATTCATATACCCATCCAAATGCCTCTTAAATGTTGCAATTTTGTTTAAAAGGAGTATGTAGCATCTTGGAACTTGGTGGTATCTGGTGTCACCTGATATGGACTTAATATATACTCTTCTGTTGGGCATGTGAATGTAAAAGTCTTCAAAAATATTTCAAAAAATATGATTATGAAGAGCATCTTTTCCTTGTCTCAAGAGTGTATTAAAATCTTTATCAAAGGAGTAACTGTAGCCTATCGTGAAATATACATCAAAGAAAAGATGGTGACCTATAAATTTTTGACTTTAAAGCTTTTATCTTTGCTAATGCTGCAGCGATTCAACTTTTCAAAACCCTGTCATTTTAATTCTTCATTGAGAAGAATTCCAGCTGTGTTTGTGAAGGTCTCCAGTCACAGGCGCATTGCCAATCCTTGAAGGAAGAATGATACAGTGCAGAAAGCAACCTTTCAAAATACCTTCTTAGGAGGCATTTAATGCCCTGCCATGTGGCTTGGGGGAGTGTGCTAGTTGATGGGGAGAAGGATGTGCAAAAGTAGATTTCACCACTTTCTCATCTCCAACTGGATTAAGTCAGTGGAGAGAAACTCTGTCGACAGTTTTCCCATCTTCCTGCCAATTGAGACCCTTAAGGGGGAAATTAGAGCTCACTTAAGTGCTTCTTCCTCCTGCTGCCACTATTTGATGAGTGGCAAACCAGGAACTCATCACGTAAGGATCCAAAGAACAAACCCTGGATGATTTTCTATGGGCTTTTGATAGCAGGCCATTGGAGGGATAGATGTTCTCATTAAAGACAATCAGTGCCTGATTGAAGGATGTTACATCAAGAAAGAATCCCACCCTTGCCCTTCATTCCGACTTTAACTCCCTACCCCCATCACTCACCTGTGCTTTTGCCCATCCCCAGTCAAGACATTGCGTGGGTGTAGTACTAACAGCAGCCACCAACTCCTCTAATGGTACTGCTTTTCACTGAAGACCTGTGACTCTCTCATTGATCAGCCAGTTATTGATGGACAGTTCTTCTGCCCTGGGGTCCTTGATCCAGGGTAAGGCCCATCACTGTTCTGTGAAGTACCTAACATTTAGTTAGGCAGATGTTCATCAGAGGAAGTGACATTTGGCTAGCAAGAACCAAATTGCCTCTGTTTAATACATTCCTTGGTTAGTGGGAAGGCAAGGGTGATTGTGGTGTCTTTACTCTCACCTTGTGAAAGAGTTGTTAATGTCATATTCATGAGGAAATTTTGAGTTATTGGCAATGTCAGTTCTCTGTGGGAGATATGACTAATACTAGTGTCTCACATGGTGAAGAAAGGACTTGGAACACTGCTTTCTGTCTTGTCTTTTCTGGGTTTTCCACCAGAAAAGCCGTCGTCTATTTTCACCGCAATGGGAGAGTGTCTGCTGAATGCAGATAGCCTTGGATAGATGCTGTGGTGAGAAATATAGATAAAGGACTTGGTGGAAATTAGGCAAACGTGAGGACTATGGATGCTGGAGATCAGAATTTAGATTAGAGTAGTGCTGGAAAAGCACAGCAGATCAGGCAGCATCCGAGGAGCGGGAATATTGATGTTTCGGGCAAAAGCCCTTCATCAGGAATGAATGGAAATTGCCAGTGCAACTAGTTGTTCGCAGCCTACCTTATTGCTCAGAGCTCTATTGCTGCTGGAATTCTGTAGATTAAAAATAAAACTTACTTCCCAAGTTTGTTTGCTATTTCAATTTTTGTGGAATTAGATCTGGTCATTTTGATTACTGGAATATCTTGATGAACATATCACCTTCATAAAACTTTTTTTTTCTATTCCTGACTCACTAGACTACCAAAGACTGAAATAGGTTCCCCTTGATCTGCCATGTTATGTAGTTTCAATGTGTATGCAGTTATTCAAATGCCTCTCTACAAACTAGAGAACCACCTACAGGCAGCACAGACACTGGACCTTCCCTATAAACTGGGCCAGTGACACAACTTTAACCTAACATCTACATTTTGTTCTTTCATGAGATATGGCTATCATAGAATCATGGAATCATGGAGATTCAACTCATCCATGCCGAATAGTTATCCTAACTTAATTTACTCCCATTTGCCAGCACTTGTTCTATATCCCTCTAACCCTTCCTATCACTAGCATTTGTTACCCTAAATTATTACTCTAATTTACTTGTGAACTAATTGGTTTTCTCAGCCATAGCAGAGGTAAGCTAAAAGTCAACAGTACAGTGCTCTCAAACTGTGGGTCTGGAGTTACAGTCCAGCGGATTTCCTTCCCGAAAGAGCATTAATGAAATAGATGTGTTTTTACAACAATCAATGATATTCAGATTTATCAATTGAACTTAAACTCCACCAACTGCTGCAGGGGGAACTCAAGTCATCAGATCATTAATCTGGATCATTAAGCTGATTGCTAGTCTACCAACCGTCCCACCATGCGCCATCTTCTCCTGTACTTAATGCTGTTCTTGTTTTTGTGAGCATTCCATTAAATGGTAAATTTCCAAAATCCAAAATGGTAAAAGCAAGGCAGGGCATAGATGTTATGAGCACCCGAGTAGGTGCAAAGTGACTGAACCCTAAGACAGCAAGCTAAGAATCCTGTGATGCACCTTGTTCCACTGTGTGGCCCTGCTCACAAAGTGGCCTGGCAGCAGCATTGCAATGAAAGGCATCGGTCAGCTCCAAAGTGCAGTGTTGAAGTGGTGAGTTTTATTATGAGTCAGTCAGAAGTGTGCCTTGTTGATATGGTAGGCTGGTGTGAGTCCAGTGCCAACCTTTGTGGATGAAGGATGCAGTTGGTCCCTGCTCATGGTGCTGAAATACTGGGGTATTCTGGCCAAAATGGATGGCTGGAGAAGATGCTGTTGAACTGTAGCTGTCAGGTACCAGCTCAGACTTTTATATCAGGGACTGTCGTGGCCTAGTTTCTCTATACTGCCTGGGAAAATACAAACTGCATGTAAATGAGGCAATAATGAAATGATAATACTTGCAATAAACCCCTCACCACTCACCAGTCAGATTCTCATCTAACTGTGAAAAAAACACATATTGCTAAAATCAAACTTCTTTCCTTGACGTCGGGAATCTAATATTTCCTGGGGTTTTTTTTTTGGCTCTATTTAGGTTGGTTTTCTAATATCTACACCTTATCACCTTACATTTGTCAGAGACTGTCAAACTTACATTGAGTTTAAGATGGTTTTGAACCTTAGGCACATTGCTGAAACAGAAATAAATCTGCTGAAATTCATTTCATGTCAGGTGTTTTAAATATTGCAGAGAGAATTGAAAACATTATTTTGTCCCTTTATTAGTGCACTAGTTAATCATGCAAAAGGTAAAGGTTATATACTACAAGTAAAGAAATTTTTCAGCAGGTGAGACATTTGGGATGGAGCTGGGTTGCTTTTTGGTTTTCCTTATTATTAATCACTTCTTTTACATAAGTGGGAATGTTTTTCATTTTGAAGCTATACATTTGATAAATGCTGCTTCAAACAAAAATCACTAATGATTAAGACTTTGATATCTCCATTTGGAACATACAGTGAAGAAGATTTTTAATTTGAACTATTGAAAGGAGCATTGCTTTATAGAAAGAACACAGCAGCCTTCTCAATAACTGTAAAAAACCCTATCAAAGGTTCAGTGGAAGAACTGAAATGAACATAGTGGTATATGAAAAGAATTTTTCTGATATTATTGTAACAAGAGGCTTCTTCAAGATATCTTAAGGTTATTGATGGGGGTCAAATCAGGATGGACTAAAAGTTCTTAGTGAATAATTACCTCTTCCCAATATTCATGAGTATACATGAGATTGTGCCATCCAACAATGGAGTTCCAATATGTGACCTCAAAAAAATTAAAAACTGAATTGTTTCACTTATTCCTATGGGGTGGACATTAACTACCCAGCATGCTAAATGTTAAGGAGTTTTGGGAACTCTAAATTTGACATAATAACAGTGACCAATGTAATTAGGTTCTGCCACGTATATAACACCACCTCACCCCAGCTACAATTCCTTTCAGGATGGAACAGCCTACCTTACTGATCTACTTTGATGTTAAAGGGAGGTGTTGGCCATCAGTAAAACCATTCCTCTGCTTTTGTCAAGTAGACGTTTGGCGCATGGACTAGTTTGTGACTTGATGCACTTTCAGAATAAAAGATGGGTTTCCAGAAGGAATGCCACAATCATCTGATCATTCTTAAGGAACTACTATTTCTCTTCAGAGTGATTGAACCCTTTACAAACTGGAAGAATGGGCAGAAAATTACAGGGGCGTGCTCACATTGCAAGGAAGTCAAATCGATGGTAAGCTGAAGGCCCAGAAAGAAACCTGTTTCACAGCAATTAGGCCTTGGGAAGGGTTACATTGCTCTCAGTCTGGAGCAAGACTCCTGGACAGCAGCCCTATCATTTCTGGCAGTGCTAAACCTCTGTAGTGAGCACTATTGGGACTGTAGGAAAAGGGCCAAAGAGAAACATTGCTTCTGCAGAAAGGTAAATTAGGGCGTTAAAGATGGATTTTCCCACTCAAGTCTGACTACCCATTCCAGCCTTGTTATTTAGATTAGATGCCCTACAGTGTGGAAACAGGCCCTTCGGCCCAACAAGTCCACACCGACCCTTGGGAGAGTAACCCACCAAGACCCATTACCCTCTGACTAATGCACCTAACACTTTTTTGTTATGGTCAGCTTACTGTTGGGATCAATTGAGTTTATAGCAAGTTCAGTTGGCCCTCAGTTGTTTGTTCACACGTGGCGGATAGGCTTCCAATTTTGGTGACTGTCATTCTCTATGTTTTAAGTGTCCATCATTCTCCACCAAAAACATCCCCAGTGGGAGAATGAGGTATTCAACTCGATACATTTTGCACGCATTGGTTTCTTGCACTGTTGCATGTTTGAAATATAAAGTGGCTTTGATTTTCATTTTAGAGATGACAGGTTGATACTGGTCATGTTACAAGATGGTAGCACACTAACTGAACCACCCAGGACCCACCAGAAAATAATATGACAGGGTGCAGAAAAATACAGGCAATGGACAAAAGTCTGATTTTGCATGTCAACTGGGATACTAGTTTGTGCATTCATCATGGTTCAGAAGTTTGGATTAGATTGCCTACGATGTGGAAACAGGCCCCTTGGCCCAACACTGACCACACCAACCCTTTGAAGAGCAACCCACCAAGACCCATCTCAGACCCATCTTTGACTGACGGTCAAAGAATAAAAAATATTATCTAAGCATACAACCAGCAATGAAGCTATTTTAATTTTCAACTTTAACACAAAGGTATGTTATGTCATTTTCTGGAGCAAACACATACAATACATTTTATAAAATACTAATAACCTGTATTTTAATATGACATGACTTATTGCATATCACCAAGTGATTAATTTATACATCAAGGTTGCAGCTGAACTATTTGATTTTCAACAAGAAATCTATAAATATGTAAAATGGCTGTCACTGTATATTTACACTTGTTGAAAGAGGGCATTCTGTATTTTAACAACTGGGACTGCTTCAAAGAAATCTGAACCCAATAAGGTGCCAGTTTGAAGTAAAAATATATTTCTAAAGACAATTCATGAACACCAGCTCCTTCTATTGGTTTTAATGGTGGCTAGGCCAATGGGCAATCCAGCAATTCCATGGAGCTATTCATACAATACTTTTTGGAAAAGGCAAAAAGACAGAATATATATCATTTACTTGCAATTCTTGAAATACTATTTGCATGTGATTAAAAGTATTTTTCCACTGCAGACAAACGATTGCTAATGAACATTCGTTTTGTATTATCAATGGACAGATGGCTGACAGGAACTGTCATTTCAATAATACTGAGTTAGTCGGAACATTTATCAGCCCAGTTCCATACAACTTTGTTGTTGGAATGATGAACAGATGCTCTTCAATTAAATAATTGAGAGACATAAAGAATACGAAGAATAGTTAAACTGTTTCCAGTTAGCAACAAAAAAGATGACCAGATTAAATTTTTTTTGTTTGTGTTTGTTTAAAGCAGCAGTACAGAAGAAGTGGCAACAAATTTACCGAAAACATCAAAGATATCACAAGCAAATAAGACAGCCAATCTTGCAATGTAGATTTAAACTAATCTTCAAACAAGAATTAGTATAATGTGATGGCTTTTAATGTAAAAATATCCCAAGTAACTTCCTATAAGGGGAAGAAAGTAGATTTTGAAAAACACAGACATTGAATGGTGAAAGAGCTCAGACAGGTTACTGAGAGCTTGGTCCGTGAAAATGGATGATGAAAGTTCCTAAAGCTGAAGAGAAAAGTAAAGATAAAAGAGTAAGCATTTTTCAAAGCAGGGTCAGGATCCTGAGACCAGATGAACTCTTCATCTCTACCCTGCAGGTGAACTGTTCTTGTGACTGTTTTTGAAAATGTAAGTAGGTTGATTGGGCAGGAGGAGAGCTCAATACCCAGTCAGAAGCATAATGCCTCTTGATGGTGAGAGCTAGCTGAGTGGTGCCAATGTAAAAGCAGACAGCAACCATACTGAGGGCTGCAACTGCCTTGCAGAGGAGAGCAGGCAGTGAAATGTAAGAACCAAGAGGATCAAGATGGAATAAAGTTGGAATGAATGTCAGATTGAGGTTCAGTGTTGGACCCAACAATAGTTGACATCTCACATTTCTTCTTTTACCTCGCAGAAACCTTCCTTTTTGATTCACTCATGGCATGTAAGTGTTGCTGTCTGGCCAGCATTTATTGCTCATCCCTAGTTGCCCTCAAGAAGGTGGTTGTGAGCTGTCTTCTTGAACCACTGCAGGCCATATGCTGTAGGTAAACCATGATGCCCTTGGGAAGGGAATTTCAGGATTTTGACCTAGTAACAGTCATATACAGTTTTTCCAAGTCAGAGGTAAGTGGCATAGATGGTATGTGGTGGTGTTCCCATGCATCTGCTGTTCGTGTTCTTCTAGATAGAAGTGGTCATAGGTTTGGTTGGTGCTGTTTAAGTTGTTGAATTTCTGAAGTACGTCTTGTCGATAGTACACACTGTCGCTGCTAACCACTGCTGGTGGAGGAAGTGGATGCTTGTTAATCAAGTGGGCTACTTTATCTTGGATGGTGTCAAGCTTCTTGAGTGTTGCTGGAGTTATTCTTATCCAGGCAAATAGGAAGTATTCCATTACACTCCTGACTTGTGCCTTGTAGGTAGTGGACAAGCTTTGGGAATTAGGAGATGAGTTACTTGCCACCATATTCCTAGCCTCTGACTTGCTCTGCTGGCCACTATGTTTATGTGGTGAGTCTGGTTGAGTTTCTGGTCAATAGTAAACCCCTAGGAACATCATCACCTGCAAGTTATCCTCCAAGCTCTTCAGAGCTCTCTGGATTGGAAATTTCCTGTCACTCTGCTCTTTAAGAAAGGTGACTGAGGGAAACCAGGGAATTGCAGACCAGTTAGCCTGACAACTGTGGTGGGGAAATTTCTGGAATCTACAATCAAGGATAGTGTATCTGATCACCTTAAAAAAAATTTGGTTCATTGGGCAGAGTCAGCATAAGTTCATGAAGGACTAACTAAGCCTGACAAACCTCATAGAGTTTTTTGAAGAGGTGCGCAGAGGCAAGACAATGCATGTTGTTTATATGGACTTTGTGAAGGCTTTTCATGAAGTCCCATACAAGAAACTGTTACCTCAGGTGGAAGACCACAGAATTGAGGGAAAAGTACTGACATATCTAGGAAATTTGCTAAATGGGAGAAAACAGTGAGTTGGAATAATGGGTAAGCACTCTATTTGGCAGGACGTGAGTAGTAGTGGCCCACAGGGTTCAGTGTTGGGGTCTTAATTATTCACAATATTCATTAACAAATTGAATACTGGCATGAAAAAGTCAAATATCCAAATTTGCTGATGACATAAAATTGAGTAGCATTAGATACAGTCTTGAAATCAGTATAAAATTACAACAGGATATTGATAAATTAAGTGAATGGGCAAAGCTGTGGCAGATGGATTTTAAAAAACAAAGTGTGAGGTTATCTATTTTGGACCAAAAAAGGATAAATTAGAGTATTTCTTAGAAGGCACAATGTTGAATGCATTGGATGTTCAATGAGATTTGGGGTTCAGGTGCAAAGCTCTTTAAAATGCCATAAACGGGTGCAGAAGATAATCATGAAAGCTAATGGAATGCTGGCCTGTATATGTAAAGGGCTGGAGTGTAAGGAAGCAGACGTTATGCTGCAGTTATACAACAGTCTAGTTAGATCCCGCACAGAGTATTGTGAGCAGAGCCACGAACCACACCTTCAGATGGATATTTTTTTCCCTGAAGGGAGTTCAAGGCAGCTTTACAAGGATGATGCCTGGAATTCGGGGTTAGGTTTTGAGGAGATATTTGACAAATTTACCTTGATTCTCTACAATGTAGAAGGTTAAGTGGTGACCTAATCAAAATCTTCAGAATATTAACAGAAAAAGACAGGTTAGATAAAGATAGACCATTTCCATTGGTTGAAGATTCTAGCATTGAGGGGATAGTCTAAAAATTAGTGCCAGACATTCAGGAGAGATGTTTGAAATCACTTCTGCAGACAAAGTGTAGTGGGGTTTGGAACATCTTCCTCAAACAACGGTTGATGCTAATTCAATTGTTAAATTTAAATCTAAGATAGAAAAATTTTTGTAAGCAAGAGTATCAAGGGATATTGGCCCAAGGCAAGCATATAGAGCTAAGCCACAGATCAGCCATGATCTTCATGAATTGTGGAGCAGGCTTGAGGGGCTGAATAGCCTACTCCTGTTCCGAAGCCACTCACCATCCTGACTTGAAAACACATCACCGTTCGTTCATTGTTTCTAATTCAAATTCCTGAAATTCCCTCTCTCAGGATGTTGTGTGTCTGCCTACAGCACATGGGCTGTTGCGGTTCAAGAAGGCAGCTTCCACCGCCTTTCCAAGGGCAGTAAATGCTGGCTCAGCCAGCAACTCCTATGTCCCATGACTGAAATAAAAAAAAATTAGAAGTTTTAGTTACAATTGAAATGGAACCTCTGAAAGCCAATAGGTCGCCCCAGAAATTAAAAACCAAGTGTCAATAAAATCTCAAGGGGCCACCTTGGGGAAAAAGGTATAAGTACAGTTTCAGAATCAAGAAGAGTGCAGAGTCAGGAAAGGAAGGTGATCAGCCAGAACATTCCAGAAGATTCATGACTGAGTGACTCTTGAGAAGGCATTTTAAGGCGGGATCAGGAGCAAATTAAATGGCTTGCTCTGCCAGATGGAACCTCCTTGATCACTGAGGATGAGAATAGAAAGGACTGAAAGGAGGCATCCTCTGGCCAGTGTGAGGAGGCACCCAGATGGAGGAAGAATCACACACAGGCCCCTGAGGAGTCTGCTCTCAGGACAGTACAGGGGTGGTCACACCCTCCCCCTCCCCCTCCACCTCGTCTGGCTCCCCCTCTGAGAATTGGAACTTTGAGCCAAGGAGCGTTCACTTGTCTCTTGAAAGAAGACCTTCAGCATATCAGGACTATCCGGATATAAACACCGCTGAGGACATAGATCAAATCTCCAGGACCAAAGGACTCCACTGCTGGGCAGAGCCCTTCCAGTTCAGGAGTGGAACCAGGGAGTACACTAAGACATAATGGGAAGGAAAAAGAAACTTTTGAAGGCACTTTCATGGCTTGGATGATTGCACATTGTAACAAAAATATCGCAGTTGTATAAAATGTGATTCATTGTACTATGTCCACTTGTTTGAGTTTGTGGGTAGCCCTAAACATAACTATTGTAGCATGATGCCTAACTTCATATCGAGCATCCAAGGAGCAGGAGAATTGACATTTCGGGTATAAGCCCTTCTTCAGGAATGAGGAGGGTGTGCCAAGCAGGCTAAGATAAAAGGTAGGGAGGAGGGACTTGGGGGAGGTGTCGGGAGTGGAGGTTTGGTTGGTGGGGAGATGTGGATCTGATGAGGGAGTCACGGAGGGAGTGGTCTTTCCAGAATGCTGATAGGGAAGGGGAGGGAAATATATCTTTGGTGGTGGCGTCTGTTTGGATCCGGAAGGCATCTTCCCCTGCAACTGCAAGAAATGTAAAACTTGCGCCCACACCTTCCCCCTCGCTTCCCTCGAAGGCCCCAAGGGATCCTTCCATATCCGTCACAAATTCATCTGCACCTCCACACACATCATTTACTGCATCCACTGCACCCGATGTGGCCTCCTTTACATTGGGGAGACAGGCCTCCTGCTTACAGAAAGTTTCAGAGAACACCTCTGGGATACCCGCACCAACCAACCCAACCACCCTGTGGCTGAACACTTTAACTCCCCCTCTCACTCCGCCAAGGGCATGCAGGTCCTTGGCCTCCTCCATTGTCAGGCCATGGCGACATGACGCTTGGAGGAAGAACGCCTCATCTTCCACCAAGGAACCCTCCAATCACAAGGGATGAATGCAAATTTCTCCAGCTTCCTCATTTCGCTCCCCCCACCTTATCTCAGTCCCAACTCTCGGACTCAGCACCGTCTTCTTGACCTGCAATCTTCTTCCCGACCTCTCCGCCCCCACCCCCTCTCCAGCCTATCACCCTCACCTTAACCTCCTTCCACCTATCTCAAACACCCCTCCCCCAAGTCCTTCCTCCCTACCTTTTATCTCAGCCCGCCTTGGCACACCCTCCTCATTCCTGAAGAAGGGCTTATGTCCGAAACGTCGATTCTTCTAATCCTTGGATGCTGCCTGACCTGCTGTGCTTTTCCAGCAACACATCTTTCAGTTCTGATCTCCAGCATCTGCAGTCCTCACTTTCTCCTAACTTCATATCCACCCAGGACACACAATGGATTGATGTCTATTGAGATCTGGCTGTAGCATGTGAAAGCAAGAGGATCAGGGCATATGCAGAGCTGTAGGTTTCAGATGACATCATTTTCCCTCGTGCTAAACATCCCTATTCTTTCCCTGGCCTCTGTCTGCAAAAATATCGATGTGAATGAAACACACAGTAATGTCTGGGATAGAGAGATTACAGGGAGCCAAAGAAATTGAGCTTGCCAAGAATGAACAGACATGAGGAGAAGGTGTTGAATTTTAGAGTCAGTTGAAAGAGAGAGGGTTTCTTGATTCAGTGGTGCTGCTGGGAATACAGCTATTGTCCTTCAGTTCTCTCATGATGTTCATCATTATGTTTTTGCTTTCTCTCAAGAAGTAGGAGACCCTGATAATCTAAAACATTTTCTTGCACCTATGCATGTCCTACAAATTTCCAACAAATAATGCCCTAAAATACAATGGTCATTAATACTGTGTGGAATTTGGAACAATTAAGCATTATCCTCACACTAATATTCAATTAAATATGAGCAATGCCATCTAGTAAATGGTATCTTAGTGGAGATTCACATTTCACTCCCTAAATAGGTAATTTCTTCTCTTCTATTCCAATCCACCCCACTTTCCAGGTTTCACGATGACCATTAGCTATATTAAACATGTTTGCTTTGTTCAGCAACTCGCTTGATTAAACTTCTGTTTGTAATTTTGCCAATAAGAGGCTGGATTGCTCGCACAAGCATTTATAGCATCACACTGTAAGTGAAAATACACATTTATATTCTTAATGCTCACTCAGCTCACTTAACTCTTAGCTCACGTCCAGAACCATCCACCACAAAGGGATATCCAGAGATAATTGTCTAAATTACTTTTTTTTTAGTACATCTTTGTTGACATAGACTTCCATTCCTTCCATAATTTTCCATCAAATTTCTTCTCTCAAACTCATTCAGAAATCCCTTCAACTTTTCTCAATCCATCTCCCAACTAATTTTTGATTTTCAAAATCAAGCTTTTGTTTTTCCAATCAAGCTTTTGGTCACATCTTATCTCCCACTTCGTTACACAGCAACAATTTTTTAAAATCTATTTTCTCCCTCTGCAAATTACATTTGGACATTTTCTACATTATTAGGAGCCAACGTACGTTATTATCTCCTCAGGTCTTTTGGAACATCTCAATTGCTTTTTTAAATAGGACAAAATTTCAAAGCAAAAATTCAAACTGCTCTTAAAATAATATTCTACCTCATAAGTTTCTCAAGAATACCAGAAACCTGACAAGATTAGTCACAGAGGTTATGAAAATATTGGAGAAAAAAAAATCAAACTTGCAATGGCCAATTGCTCTTGTTTGCAGGAATCTATTGTCTTTCAATTAAAGGCGAAGTCAAATGGTGTTGGATCAGATTGTTCAGAGGTGATGAATTGAGTGAATTGGTTCATTGCGCATCTCATTACTCAAGGAATAATGATTTTACGTCACATTGCTATGGCTGAAAAATATAAAAAGCCTCCACTGAGATTAGACCATGTGGAGAATTCACCACAAGGGTACACAGGAAACCAACACACACAGACCAAGTCTTAAACTATGAAAGTAACCACCCCAACACACACAAACAAAGCTGCATCAGGACACTATTCAAAAGGGCCACAACACACTGCAGTACACCAGAACTGCGAAAACAGGAAGAGGAACATCTATACAAGGTATTCGCCAAAAACGGATACCCACGCAACTTTATCACCAGATGCCTAAGAGATAGACCGAGGAACAAGGACATGCCACAACCAAAAGGACTAGCCACTCTACCATACGTCAGGAGCGTCTCAGAACTGACAGCCAGACTACTGCGACCCTTAGGACTCATAACAGCACACAAGCCAACATCCACGCTCAGACAACAACTCACTAGAACAAAGGACCCAATACCCAGCATGAGCCAAACTAACGTAGTTTACAAAATACCATGCAAGGACTGCACAAAACACTATATAGGACAAACAGGAAGACAGCTATGAATCCGCATCCATGAACATCAGCTAGCCACAAAACGACACGACCAGCTATCTCTAGTAGCCATACACTCAGACAACCAGCAACATGAATTTGACTGGGAAAACACCACTATCATAGGACAAGCCAGACAGAGAACAGCCAGAGAATTCCTAGAAGCATGGCATTCATCCCCAAACTCCATCAACAGACACATTGACCTGGACACCATATACAAACCACTACAGCTGAAACTGACACCCGGAAACGGCAAGAACATCGATCAACAGACACATCGACCTGGACCCCACATACAAATCACTGCAGCTGAAACTGACACCCGGAAGTGGCAAGAACAAACCAATATAAATACCGGAAGAAACATCAAAGCAGCGCTTCACATGAGGCTCCAACAGCACTGATGATGTTCCCTAGCCAGGGAACGAAACGTTTGCAGCAAAAACTTCTAGCTCGGCGAGCAGAACCACAACAACGGATACCCGAGCTACAAATCTTCAATCAGATTTTAAAGAGATTAGACCAGCCATATATTTACACAGATTACATTCTTTGTTCATCTTTCCTTATGATATTCTAATATCTATAGAGTTCTTTCAGATAGTATCATGAATTTAGTTTTACTAGTTGCATGAAGATATTATCAATTTGACTGAAGTTTCACATGAAACCATGCCACTATTATTTTTTCACAAGTTGCCCACTTTCCCAGTGGATGCTTCCATCCTTCTGTCTTGTAGCATATTTGAGATGTAACATTAACTTGAGTTTTTCACACACTGTATCTTTGTGTGGACCTAAATGGCATTTGATCTTGAACTCTTCACCAGTCTAGGGAAAGGCTTGACTAGGATTCTTGAAGGAGTCTCAATGTTTTATCCTCACCAGGCACCGTGTAATCATTTCAGGTTGTTGACTTTCGAGATGTTACATTATGCCCTACACCTTCTAAATTCCACTTTCCAGAAATGGTTGAAGCAGAGGAACTTGAAGTATCATTTGGAACACATCCAGTATTAATTGGTCATGGTTGGTAAGAAATATAGCATGTTCTCAATGCAATGTCTCAGAGTCGAATGGAGTGATTGAGCATATAAAATGTCAGAGCATTCAAGGTTCAGGGCCAAGCTGGAAAGTGAAACGATTTAGAATTGTTTTGTCAGTGCAAATGCAATGGGCTGAAGGGCCTCTTCTATGTTTTCCACTTCTATGATTTCTCCTTATTTTAAGTGCCACGCCTCACTGGGCTAGCAAAGTGGAAATCAAATTCTGGTATTCCCCGAGTCACCACTAATTTTACAGATATTACAAGGTACACAGACCATCTCAATTTACCTGAGTTTCAGACCCAGGTTGACAGAAGCACAGACCAGCCTTCTCTACTTAACAAACATTGTTGTTCACTATAACTAAATTGACATGAGTTACATGTAAATAATTATCAACCATCATCATATAAAGTTATTTTTTGAAACTCTCAGCTCTTTATAAATTCCCCTTTACACACAGACACAGACAGACACAAACAGGGATTAAAAACATGGGCATTATGGGCAGAGGAAATGAATGGGAAAGCAGTGCAATGATCCCTGCTGACATGCCTTGCTGAGTTGATTCTTTTGCTGATTAGAATGCTGCTTCTTGACCCTCCTTCTCCAGATGCTTTTACTTGTTAGGAGGCACACGGTGACTGGCTCGCAATTATAAAGATCTTTTGCAGATATCTGATCACAGAATACAATCGTAGGATCGCTACAGCGCAGAAACAGGCCATTTGGCCCATTGAGTCCACACTGACCCTTCAAGAGCATTCCACACAGATCCACCCTCTATCCTACCCTATCCCACAGCCCTGCATTTTCCATGGCTAGACCATCTAACCTACACATCCCTGGACACTAGGGACAATTTATTAAGGTCAATTCACTTAACCTGCACACTTTTAATCTATGGGAGGAAACCAGTGCACCCAGAGGAAACCCACGCAGACAGAGGGAGAAGTGCTAAGTCCATACAGTCACCCAAGGCTAGAATCAAAACCATGTCCCTGGCACAGTGAAGCTGCAGTGCTAACCACTGAGACACTCTGCCAGCCCAATGCTCCTTTGAGAAAAGCTAAGGGGAGGTCCCCGACACTTTTGAGCAGCAGCATGGACAAGTGATTGCTGCTTCCTTTGTAAACTCGCCCAACTCAAAGCTGCTGTGCATTTCTTTCAGGGTATTCTCATTCCACTTCCATAAAGGTGAAGTGTAGCATCCCTTAGGGAACTCTGTTATAGTAAAGTTGAGTCAGCAAAGGACAGGACATGTCCATCCCATAGGTAGTAGCTGCTGCGCGGTAAGTTTAAAGGTCCTGTCTTTGACTAATAGTGCGTTGATGAGTGAGTTGGTAATTGAGTGATTGGGTAGGTGGGTGGATAAATGATTGGGTGGGTGGATCAATCAGGTTGGTCTGAGAGGTTGCAGTTAAGAGGTCAGAGAGAGACAGGGTGCGGGGAATCAGATGTTGAGTTACTCGCATGTTAAACCAAGTTTTAATCTGTCTAACATTTTCTGAATTATCCAGGTAAGTACTATGAATCTCTCCCATATGTGCAACTCTCACTTGTAGTCAGAGAAATTCACCGAGGGTTACAGGGGCAAGGGAATTACCTTTGGGAAGTTTAAACTTCCTAGAGAATTTCCACATAACTCCACATTCCAGACTTTTGCAGTGTCCTGGTGCACATCTTTAATTGAAAATCTGGTCTCCGCTAATCCAGAAACTAGGATTTGTTCAGCATGTTGAAAATATAAGGGTCTAGATGCAGGCCTATTTGCACCTGTGGAGAGAAACAGAATGAAAATTTTGAGTGTCACTAGATTCGAAACATTCACTGTTGTTTCTCTCCATGGATGCTGCCGGAATTTCTCCAGCAATTTAGGGTCAAGTCAGGAGCATTGGTAATGGGACGAAGTACCAGACTGTTAATGAAGCAATTAGTTCAATGAAATAGCAATTGGTGATTATTGAACTAATCATTAACCAAGAGTAATTGGTTGGTCTACAATCAGTAAGAATACCAGTGTAGTTGTTACCACTCTACAGTGGATTAGAAATAAGACCTGTGATAAGGCAGTATCTGTTGGGAAACTCATATTGACAGGAACCAATGCAAAGATGAGTTGCTTTATCTTCCTGTGTGAAAATTATTCTGGAAATTATCAAGTGAAGGTCAGCAATGCTCCTAAAACAAAATGACACAATCTTCCACTTCCTTAGTCATTCAAAACAGAACCTACGCTGCTAAGGAGCTTATTTGTATTTATTGAGAAACCTTTGAAGTATCTCCCTAATGTTTTCCATTTTTCCCTGAAAGAACTGTGTATAATCAATCTTAAGACCTGACATCTTATGATATTATGTCCCACAGAGATTCAAGCTAGTATGAATATGCATTGTTTTGTAGATAGGATGAAATTCTTAGCATATTCTTGAGCAATTTTTATTTGAGTAATATATTCTTCTGTTTTCAGATACTCATGTCAAAGTCAATTTTACATAGTTTAAAAAATACACATAATTACACTATGCATTGTGCACTAAAGTTTAAAATTCAGTTAAACTAAATGTAATTAATATTTTAGCACAAAGATTCATGGAAGAGCCACTCTGTTCTTTGTTGTCTACGTGAAATTCATGCAATTCTTCAATTGGTACCACTTTCATTATTTTTTGCAGTCAATTTTGAACTCAGTTATTCAAATTATATTCAGGGATTAATCGAATATATATACATACATAAATTCCATAGTAAATAAATTATTGATTTTCATTTTGATAATTATAAAGATTGAACATGACAACAATATGCTCAACTACTTTTGAGATGACGCTGGAATTGCTGGGGCTTGAATATCATTGTACTTTCAAAGTGGGCCATAACAGTATGCAAACACAAAAATCCAATATTCTACTTTGCTTACTTTCTTGTCATGTTCCAGTATGTCTTCACTAGGTTATGTCTGACCTTTTCATCTCCAACATGTAAATCCCATAAACGGACCTACCCAGCAGCTAATATTCTGGAACCTTGGAAAAGCGGATTGACTTGATGCCGCTTTTGTTTCACTGAAGCAGGAAGTAATAAAACTATTGTCTTTGATGGGTTCTACTCTTGATCTAAACTAAAACTGAGTTTTGTCAAGTAATCCTACTCCTCAGAACTTGGACATGAAAATATAACAAATGAATGGGACAAAATGGCAGCACAGGCCAAGGGAGAGGTGAGGCTGAGTAAATGTTGAAGGAGGAGGTGTCCAGCCAGGTCAGGACAGTCCTGAATCCAACCTAGCCTGGCGTCTCTTGGCCAGTGATGAGTAAGTCCCAGGCTTGATTCCCCTCGTCCAGATCCGCTGGCTGAGCTGAGGCTCCAGGACTGCGGCTAGGCCTGGGTGCCTGATGGTGAAGACGGTGAGTGTGGTGCCAGCATGGGATCCTGCGGCACTGGAGATAACTGCTGCATCAGTGAGGTTGGCCCAGCGTGAACTCATAGCAAGCCGTGTTGGTGGAGGCAAGATGGCATCCAGAGTGCGGTGACTCTGCAGCAATGTCGTTGGTTTAGCGGCAAGGACTCGAGACATGAGGTCCAGGCACATGACTGAACTAGAAGCTGGAGCTGTTCCAAAAACCATCTAATCTTACTGAGGTCAGACTGTAATTTGAACTTTGTGGCTTTATTTAAATATGGCGCCAGAGAGGGGCGACACTAAGCATCACTTTTCACTGTATCACAATAAGTACATGTGACAGTCAATAAACCAAATCAAATCAAATCAAATCAAACTAACTTTTGTAATGGAGGTTTGGCTATATGACTGTATGTTTCTATGGTCTTAGCTTTATTCATTCATTCATTGGACAAGGATGAGTCTCTTTTACCGTCTGAGTGAGACCATCGGTGACTGTACAGTCTGTCGTGAGACCATCGGTGACTGTACAGTCTGCTGTGAGTCTATCGGTGACTGTACAGTCTGCCGTGAGACCATCGGTGACTGTACAGTCTGCCGTGAGCCTATCGGTGACTGTACAGTCTGTCGTGAGTCCATCGGTGACTGTACAGTCTGATGCTGCTTCTTCAGTCTCTGGGGAAAAAGATGGTCAAGGCAAGGGTTGATGGTCATTAGTGTGGCAGGTTGCCCCTTATGCTGTTTTTGTCTGACTTCGGTATTTCCCTGTGGCAAGTTGTGAGGTGCTCAACATCTTCCTGGGTGCTCCTCCTCTATCCTGGAGGATGTTGGAGCAGTGATTCCCAGGTATTAGTGGAAATGCTGCCCTTCGCCAGTAAGGTCTTCAGGTATCCCTGCAGTGTTTCATTCCCTGAAATGACATTGTCTTCGAAGATCAGAGATGGCAATCAAAATTTGGATATTTCTGCCACAAATTCTGCCAGCACACCATGCATGAAGATAGGAATTTGTTATATTCCTTTTAAATCTATTTTATATTATATCTACTTTACATAAACCCACGTGTGTATTTTCAGATGTCTGTGCTCCATTCCTAAATGGTCATGAAGCAAATGGTACAATTGGGAGAAATTCTATCCTGCAGTTGAACTTCAAGAGTTTTATTAATCATTGTTTATCTGAGGTAGTATTTACACAACACAGCACAGTGCTTGTCAAAAAAATTCAATTTCTATTTCTTTTTCCAAACTTGCTGTAGAAATTTTGCTGCTCTTTCAAAATAATAGAATGATGTAAAAATGATATCTTGAAGCTGCTGTGATAGCACAATTGAGAGGTAGCTATCGGTCCAATATTAATTGAATAAAGTTTTTTTTAGATATTGTGTTATGCATAAACCAAGTAAACACAAAAATATAACTTTTGTGTCT
The DNA here is from genome assembly GCF_020745735.1 of Hemiscyllium ocellatum. Classification (NCBI taxonomy): domain Eukaryota; kingdom Metazoa; phylum Chordata; class Chondrichthyes; order Orectolobiformes; family Hemiscylliidae; genus Hemiscyllium; species Hemiscyllium ocellatum. The sequence continues at coordinate 88,895,505 of NC_083408.1, forward strand.
GCTTCAGTTATGGGAGTTCATTCTAAAGGCAATTCAAATCTACTTGAATAAACATTTCTTTATGTGATTTGTTTTCTTTTTGTGATTGATATGATTGCTTTAAAATGCACTCATAGAGTCATAGAATTATTACAGTGCAGCAGGAGGCCATTTGGCCCATTGTGCTTGTACCAGGTTGTTAAATGGTTGTCATTTCCTGGTGCCAATACCCTTCTTTCCACCCATACCCTCTACATTATTTATATCCAAATAATCATCCAATGCCCTCTTGAATGCCTCAGTTGAACCTGCCTCCAACCATTTTGCCAGTCAGTGCATTCCACGTGCTAACTACTTACTGAATGGAAAAGAATATCCTTACTTCACCCTTGCTTCTTTTTTGTAGATCACTTTAAATCTATGCCCTTTTGTCCTTGTTTCTGTTGTGAGCAGGAACAGATTCTCCTATCTAATGTATCGAGCACATTCACGATTTTTGATATAAAACCTTCTTTCAATCTTCTTCTCTCCAGGGAGAATTCCCAACTTTTTCAAATTATCCTCAGTTGAAGTTCTTCATCCCTGGAACCACTCTGAAAACATCTACTGTGCTCCAATGCATTGACATCCTTCTACCATGGAGCACCCAGAACTGTACACAATACTTCAATTTTCGCCAACAAGTGTCTTGTACTGGTTCAACATCATTTCTTTCCTCTTCTATTGTTTGCCCCTATTAATAAAGCTGAAGATACTGAATGCTTTACTTATTGCACTTTCTCCCGATCCTGCCACTTTCAATGATCTATGTACATATATTTCCAAGTCCCCTGCTCCTACACTCTCTCTTTTATATTATCTTTCAATGTTCTTCCTACCACAGTTTACCACCTCACACTTTTCTGCATTGAAATTCATCTGCCACTATCCGCCCACTCCACCAACATGTCTATGTCCTCTGGAGTTCCACTCTTCCCTCTTCATGGTTTACAAGTTTTATGTCATTTGAAAACTTTAAAATTTCCTGCTGCACACCAAGATCCAGATCTTCATATATAGCAAGAAGCACAAGGGTCCCAATACTAAACCCTGGGAAACCTCACTACAAAGATTCTTCTAGTCTCAAAAATACTTGACTATGCCCTCTGGTCCAAGACTCCCTGATAATGGTAAACATCCTTACAACATTTACCCAGTGAAGTCACTTAAGAAATCTATATGCAAAAGAACAAAGAACAATACAGCACAGGGACAGGCCCATCAGCCCAGCAAGCTTGCGCTACTGCATTTTGCTTTCCATACTAAAATTGTCTTCACTTACAGGATCCATGACCCTCTACTCCCTTCCTATGAATACATGAATACATGAATACATGAAGGTGATTCTTGAGTATTGCTATTTTGTCTGCTTCCACCACCTCCTCAGTAGACAAACCAGAGACTAGAAGAACACACTAAGCCAGGCAGCCTCCTCTGGCAACGTGTTTCAGGCACTCACCACACATTGTGTGACAAACTTCCCTGTGTCCCCAAGTAATTGAGCCCTCCACCCTGGGAAAAAGTCTCATTCTTTCCACCCTATCCATGTCTTTCACAATCTTATAAACTTCTTTAGTTTGCCCCTCAACCTTCTGCGTTCCAGTGAAAACAAACCCAATCTATCCAACCTTTCTTCATAGCTAAAATGTCCCATACCAGGCAACATCCTAGTAAACCTTTTCTGTACCTTCTCCAAAGCATCGACATCCTTCCAGTAGTATGGTGACCAGAACTGTACACAATATTCCACTGTGGCCTAACTAAAATTCTATAGAGCTGCAGCATAATTGGTCTATCCTTTTGCTCAGTGTCCCTTCCAATGAAGACAAGCATGCCATAAAGGACGTTTTTTACCACCTTATCCACCTGCGCTGCCACCTTCAGAGATGTGCGAGCTTGCACACCCAAATCCCTCTGCATATCAATACTACTAAGCGTTCTGCCATTCACTTTATAATTTCTACCTGTACCTGACCTTCCAAAATGTATCACCTCACATTTTCTTGGATTAAGTACATTTACCATTTTCCTGTCTATGCCTCAAACTGATTTATATCCTGCTGTATCCTCTGACAATCTTCCTCACTATCCAATCTTTGTATCATCTAAAAACTTACTAATTAGACCAGCTACATTTTCCTCCAAATCATTTGTGCAGATCACAAACAGCAGAGATCCCAGCACTGACTTCTGTGGAACATCACTAGTCATGGCCTCCATTCTGAAAAGCATCCTTCTACCACTACTCTCTGTCTCCTATGATTAAGCTAGTTTGGTAGCTCACCCCTGATACCATGTGACTTTACCTTTTGTACCAGCCTGCCATAAGGAACCTTGTCAAATGCTTTTCTGAAGTCCATGTAGACACATCAACCATTTTTCCTCCATCAACCATCTACATCACCTCCTCAAAAAACTTGGTCAGTGAGGCATGACCTCCCCTGTACAAAACCGTGCTGTCTATCACTAATAAGTCTATTTGAGTCATGGAGATGTACAGCATGGAAACAGACCCTTCGGTCCAACCTGTCCATACTGACCAGATATCCCAATCTAATCTAGTCCAACCTGCCAGCACCCGGCCCATATCCTTCCAAACCCTTCCTATTCATATACCCATCCAAATGCCTCTTAAATGTTGCAATTGTACCAGCCTCCACCACATCCTCTGGCAGCTCATTCCATAAATGTACCACCCCCTTAGGTTTCTTTTATGTCTTTCCCTTTCACCCTAAACCTATGCCCTCTAGTTCTGGGCTCCCCCATCCCAGGGAAAAGACTTTGTCTATTTATCCTATCCATGCCCCTCATAATTTTGTAAACCTCTATAAGGTCACCCCTCAGCCTCCAACGCTCCAGCGAAAACAGCCCCAGCCTGTTCAGCCTCTCCCTATAGCTCAAATCCTCCAACCCTGGTAACATCCTTGTAAATCTTTTCTGAACTCTTTCAAGTTTCACAACATCTTTCTGATAGGAAGGAGACCGGAATTGCATGCAATATTCCAACAGTGGCCTAACCAATGTCCTGTACAGCCGCAACATGACCTCCCAACTCCTGTACTCAATACTCTGACCAATAAAAGAAAGCACACCAAACGCCTTCTTCACTATTCTATCTAATTGCGACTCCACTTTGAAATGCATCTAGATCTTATCCCTGAGAATCCTTTCCAATAATTTCCCTACCACTGACATGAGACTCACAGGTCTGTAATTTCCAGGACTATCCCTGCTACCTTTCTTAAACAATGGGGCAACATTTGCTATTCTCCAGTCCTCTGGAACCTCACCTGTGGCCAAAGAGGATTCAAAATGTCTGTCAGTACTCCAACAATCTGTTCTCCTGCCTCCCTCAATAATCTTGGATAGATCCCATCAGGAACCAAGGACCTATTTACCTTAATACCTTTAAGATGCACACCTCTTCCTTTTTAATAGTAATAAGGTTTAAAAACTCAATATTCCCTTCCCTGAAATCATCCTCCACCAATTCCTTCTCTTTGGTGAATACCAACACAAAGTATTCATTTAGGACCTCACCCACCTCTTCCAGCTCAATACATTAACTCTCTCCTTTGTTCGTGAGTGAGCCAACCCTTTCCCTGGCTACTCTCTTGCTTTTTATACATGTATAAAAATACTTGGGATTCTGCTTAATCCTGTTTGCTAATAACCTTTCATGACCCAGTTAGCCCTTCTAATTCCTTGTTTAAGTTCTTTTCTACTTTCCTTATACACTTATACTCTTTGAAATATATGTTAATGATATAGAAGATGGTATTAGTAATAACATTGGCAAATTTGCTGATGATACTAAGCTGGGTGGCAGGGTGAAATGTGAGGAGGATGTTAGGAGATTACAGGGTAACCTGGTCCGGTTAGGTGAGTGGTCAGATGCATGGCAGCTGCAGTTTAACGTGGATAAATGTATGGTTATCCACTTTGGTGGCAAGAACAGGAAGGCAGATTACTACCTCAATGGAATCAATTTAGGTAAAGGGGTAGTGCAAAGAGATCTGGGTGTTCTTGTACACCAGTCAATGAAGGTAAGCATGCAGGTACAGCAGGTAGTGAAGAAGGCTAATAGCATGCTGGCCTTCATAACAAGAGGGATTGAGTATAGAAGCAAGGAGGTTCTTCTGCAGCTGTACAGTGCCCTGGTGAGACCACTGTGTGCTGTGTGCAGTTCTGGTCTCCAAATTTGAGGAAAGACATTCTGGCTAATGAGGGAGTGCAGCGTAGGTTCACGAGGTCAATTCCTAGAATGGTGGGACTACCTTATGTTGAAAGACTGGAGCGACTGGGCTTGTATACCCTTGAGTTTAGAAGACTGAGAGAGGATCTGATTGAGACATATAAGATTATTAAAGGATTGGACACTTTGGAGGCAGGAAACATGTTTCCGCTGAGGGGTGAGTGCCGAACCAGAGGACACAGCTTAAAAATACAGGATAGACCATTTAGGACAGAGATGAGGAGAAACTTCTTCACCCAGAGAGTGGTGGCTGTGTGGAATGCTCTGCCCCAGAGGGCATTGGAGGCCCAGTCTTTAGATTCATTTAAGAAAGAGTTGGATAGAGCTCTCAAGGATAGTGGAATCAAGGGTTATGGAGATAAGGCAGGAACAGGATACTGATTAAGGATGATCAGCCACGATCATATTGAATGGTGGTGCAGGCTCGAAGGGCAGAATGGCCTACTCCTGCACCTATTGTCTATTGTCTACCCTTCAAGGACTTCATCAGTTCCCATCCTCCTAGACCTTACATATGGTTCCTTTTTCTTTCTGACCAAGGTCATGCCATCCCCGATCATCCAAGGATCACATAATGTGCCACATCTATCCTTCATTCTTGCAGGAATGTGCCGTTCCTGAACTCTTATCAACTGCCGTTTGAAATAGTCCCACATGTCCGACGTGGATTTCCCTTCAAACAGACCCCTCTAGTGAAAATTTTACAGTTCCTGCCTAATATTGTTGTAGTTTGCCTTTCCCCAGTATAACACCTTTACCTGATGACTGTCATTATCCCTATCCATGATTACATTAAAAATCACGGTGTTATGGTCACTATTCCCAAAATGCTCCCCACTCACCTGGCTGGGCTCATTTCCTGAAACAAGGTCCAGTATAACCCTTTCCTTGGTTGTGTCAAGAAGCTGTCTTGAATCGTCCTTACAAATTCTGCCCCATCCAAACTCCTTGCACGTTGTGAATCCCTGTCAATATCGGGGAAGGTAAAATCACCCACCAGAACAACCCTGCTGTTTTTACAGCTTTCCAAAATCCGACTACATTTTCTATCCTCTATCTCCCACTGACTGTTGGGAAGTGAATCAAACAGTCAGGGCAAGCAGGGACAAAGCAGAGAATAAATTAAACTGCACTTATTATAATGCAAGTGACCTAACAGAGAAGGCAGATGAACTCAGGGCATGGTTAGGAACATGAGAATGGGATATCATAGCAATTACAGAAACAAGGCTCAGGGATGGGCAGGACTGGCAGCTTAATGTTCCAGGATACAAATGCTACAGGAAGGATCGAAAGGGAGGAAAGAGAGCAGGGGGAGTGGCGTTTTTGATAAGGGATAGCATTACAGCTATACTGAGGGAGGATATTCCCGGAAATACATCCAGGGAAGTCATTTGGGTGGAACTGAGAAGTAAGAAAGGGATGATCACCTTATTGGGATTGTATTATAGACTTCCTAACAGTCAGAGGGAAATCTGTAAGGAGATCTCAGTTATCTGTAAGAAGAATAGGGTGATTATGGTAGGGAATTTTAACTTTCAAAATATAGACTGAGACTGCCATAGTGTTAAAGGTTTAGATGGAGAGGAGTTTGTTAAGTCTGTACAAAAAAAATGTTCTAATTCAGTATGTGCATGTACTTACTAGAGAAGGTGCAAAACTTGACCTACTCTAGGAAATAAGGCAGGGCAGGTGAGGTGTTAATGGGGGAGCACTTTGGAGCCAGTGACCAGAATTCTATTAGTTTTAAAATAGTGATGGAAAAGATAGACCAGATCTCACAGTTGAAGTTCTAATTTGGAGAAAGGCCAATTTTGACGGTATTAGGCATTAACTTTCAAAAGCTGATTAGGGGCAAATGTTTGCAGGTAAAGGGATGACTGGAAAATGGGAAACCTTCAGAAGTGAGATAATGAGAATCCAGAAACAGTATATTCCTGTCAGGGTGAAAGGAAAGGCTGATAGGTGTAGGGAATGCTGGATGACTAAAGAAATTGAGAACTTGGTTTAGAAAAAGAAGGAAGCATATGTCATGTAGACAGGTTAGATCGAGTGAATCCTTCGAAGAGTATAAAGGCAGTAGGAGAATACTTAAGAGGGAAATCAGGAGGGTAAAAAGGGGACGTGAGATAACTTTGGCAAATAGAATTAAGAAGAGTCCAAAGGGCTTTAACAAATACATTAAGGACAAAAGGGTAACTAGGGAGAGAATAGGGCCCCTCAAAGATCAGCAAGGGGGCCTTTGTGCAAAGCCGCAGGAGATGGGGGAGGGGGATAATAAGTGAATATTTTGCATCAGTATTTTCTGTGGAAAAGCATACGGAAGATATAGAATGTGGTGAAATAGATGGTGTCATCTTGAAAAAAATGTCCATTTTACAGTGGAGGAAATGCTGGATGTCTTAAAACGCATAAAAGTTGGTAAATCCCCAGGTGTACCCTTGAACTCTGCCGGAAGCTAGGGAAGTGATTGCTGGGCCTCTTGCTGAGATATTTGTTTCATCAATAGTCATAGGTGAGGTACTGGAAGACTGGAGGTTGACTAATGTGGTGCCACTGTTTAAGAAGCATGGTAAGGACAAGCCAGGGAACAATAGACTATTGAGCCTGATGTCGGTGGTAAACAAGTTGTTGGAGGGAATTCTGAGGGACAGAATTTACATGTATTTGGAAAAGCAAGGACTGATTAGGGATAGTCAACATGGCTTTGTGCATGCGAAATCATGTCTCAAAACTTGACCGAGTTTTTTGAAGAAGTAACAAAGAGGATTGATGAGGGCAGAGCAGTGGATATGATCTATATGTACATCAGTAAGGCGTTTGAAAAGGTTCCCCATGGGAGATTCATTAGCAAGGTTAGATCTCATAGAATACAGGGAGAACAAGCCATTTGGATACAGAACTGGCTCAAAGGTAGAAGACAAAGGGTGGTGGTGGAGGGTTGTTTTCCAGACTGGAGTCATGTGACTCGTGAAGTGCTACAAGGATTGGTGCTGGGTCCACTACTTTTTGCCATTTATACAAATGATTTGGATGTGAGCAGAGGAGGTATAATTAGTAAGTTTGCACATGACACTAAAATTGGAGGTGTATTGGGCAGCAAAGAAGATTGCCTCAGATTACAACAGGGTCTTGATCAGCTAGACCAATGGGCTGAGAAGTTGCAGATAGACTTTAATTCAGATAAATGTGAGGTGCTGCATTTCGGGAAAGCAAATCTTAGTAGGACTTAATGGTAAGGTCCTAGAGAGTGTTGCTGAACAAAGTGGAGTCGCAGTAGATAGGATAGTGAAGAAGGGCTCATGCCCGAAACATTGATTCTCCTGCTCCTTTGATGCTGCCTGACCTGCTGCGCTTTTCCAGCAACAGATTTTTCAGTAGTGAAGAAGGCGTTTGGTATGCTTTCCTTTATTGGTCAAAGTATTGAATACAGGAGTTGGGAGGTCATACTGCGGCTATACAGGACATTGGTTCGGCCACTGTTGGAATATTGTATCCAATTCTGGTCTCCTTCCTATCAGAAAGATGTTGTGAAACTTGAAAGGGTTCAGAAAAGATTTACAAGGATGTTGCCAGGGTTGGAGGTTTTGAGCTACAAGGAGAGGCTGAACAGGCTGGGGCTGTTTTCCCTGGACATGGATCAGAAAAATAGATAAAGTCTTTTCCCTGGGGAGGGGGAGTCCAAAACTAGAGGGCATAGGTTTAGGATGAGAGAGGAAAGATATAAAAGAGACCTAATGGGCAACTTTTTCATGCGGACGGTGGTACGTTATGGAATGAGCTGTCAGAGGAAGTGGTGGAGGCTGGTACAACTGCAATATTTAAGAGGCATCTGGATGGGTTTGGAGGGATATAGTCCGGGCTGGCAGGTGGGACGAGATTGGGTTGGGATATCTGGTCGGCATGGACAGGTTCAACCAAAGAGCCTGCCTCTGTGCTGTACAACTCTATGACTCTATACATCTCTGTAATTGCAGTAAAGTCACTGGTCCAAATACCAACCAAAGCTCATTTAGTTTGCCTACTATACTTCTTGCAGTGAAACACATGTATTTCAAACCACCTGCATTTCTCTTTGCTGCTGTGTTTCCCTGCCTTGTTCTTGTTCTTAGGAAGGTTTGCTTTGATCTCTACCTCTCCCTCAACTTTTGCATCTGCTGCCCTCCTCCTCTTGTTCCAATCCCCCTGCTGTCCTACTCCTGTAGTTCCCATCCCCCTGCTGCCCTGCTCCTCTGGATCCCAACCACCTGCTGCCCTACTCCTCTGGTTCCCATCTCCCTGCTGCCCTATTCCTCTGGTTCCCATCCCCCTGCTGTCCTACTCCTGTAGTTCCCATCCCCCTGCTGCCCTACTCCTGTAGTTCCCATCCCCCTGCTGTCCTACTCCTGTAGTTCCCATCCCCCTGCTGCCCTACTCCTCTAGTTCCCATCCCCCTGCTGCCCTTCTCCTCTAGTTCCCATCCCCCTGCTGCCCGTCTCCTCTAGTTCCCATCCCCCTGCTGCCCTTCTCCTCTAGTTCCCATCCCCCTGTTGCCCTACTCCTCTGGTTTCCATCCCCCTGCTGCCCTATTCCTCTTGTTCCCATCCCCCTGCTGCCCTATTCCTCTGGTTCCCATCCCCCTGCTGCCCTACTCCTCTAGTTCCCATCTCCCTGCTGCCCTACTCCTCTAGTTCCCATCCCCCTGCTGCCCTTCTCCTCTAGTTCCCATCCCCCTGTTGCCCTACTCCTCTGGTTTCCATCCCCCTGCTACCCTATTCCTCTTGTTCCTATCCCCCTGCAGCCCTACTCCTCTTGGTTTCCAACCCCTTACCGCATTTGTTTAAACCCTCCCTAACCATTCTAATGGTTCTTTTGTTCTCCCTTCCAAAATGAACAACTTCACATTCTCCCTTAATTTGCCAACTTCTTGCCCTATCAATAACTCTGTAAATTGTTTATATCTCTCACAACTTGCCTTTTCATCTCCTACTGTTTTGTCTGTAAATCTGGCTGCAGTACATTCACTTTCTTCCTCCTAGTTATTAATCTTTTGTGAGATTATTTATTGAATATCTTCTGGAAGTTCAAATACAACACACACCGGTGGAAATTTCCTCTAAATTTCCCTTTCATGAAGCCATGCTGATGCTGATTAAATTAAGATTTTCCAAATGCTCTGCAATTACTTCCTTAATCATTGATTCAAACATTCGACTAATTGACCTGTGGTATTTAGAAGATTGAGGAGTGGCCTGATTGAAATATGTGTCTTGAAAAATCTTGATAAGATGGACATGGAAAGGATGTTTCATATTATGGTAAGTCCAGACGAGAAAGCACTGTTTAAAGTATTGGCATCGCAGTTTAACATAGAGTGCAGATTTTTTGTTTTCTCTTGATGTGTGGTGCCACCTTTGAACTCTTTAAGTCAGAATGTTGTAGAGACAGTGGTGTTGAATAATTTTAAGGCAGAAATAGTTAAATTCTACTTGGGTAGAGGAATCAAAGATTATCAGGGTTATTTGGAAATGTGGAATTCAAAACACAACAGAACCTGATAATATTGAATAGTGAAATGGACAGAGGGAACAAATGGCTGACATCTGCACCTCATTCAAATGTTCGACATTGGACATGAATCTGAGTGACCTTTGTGGTGCAGTGGTAGTGTCACTCAGTGTGGGCCAGGAGGCTGATACAAGACCCATCTGCTCCAGAGATGTATAATGATATCTCTGAACTGATTGAATGGAAAGTATCTCAGAGATGAATCCATCCCCAATCTCCACTCTCCTCCTGATTCACCCCAACCATAAAGGGTGCCTTATATGAATTCATTCCAGGCTAAGCGATTTGATGATGCTTTAATGAATGGCAAAGTATTGTGCTTTTCCAAATTATATTGTTAACTGGCATCAGCATTAGATTTAAACTGTGGACAGCATTGTTCCTAAAGCTGTATCAGTCCATTTAGCACAGAAATTATTTTTAGTCCTCTGACCTCTTCCACATCATTAGAACAAAGAATGAAAGTATGAATTTCTTTATGGGGTTTATATCCTGTAATAGGAATAAAATTTTCATTTACTGCTTTGCCTCCAGCTGCTTCCATTATTGTGAAGTCTACTTTCTCTGACCCTTTTGTTTTAATGCCAGGGAAGGTAGTAGTGCTGAACAGTCTACCTGTTGTACACATGACTTGCACATTCTGTCACCAACTAGTCAAAAGCCTTCCCTGACAGATGCAGTTAATCTGAGTGAAGCGATGTGAATGAATGGGATTGAAGAAAATATTTTCATTACGTATTTGAACTGACCTATTTAAAATGGACTCCAGGGCAGAAGTAAGTTAATTTTTGAGTGACACAGAATTTTATATCCTACGATGAAGCTACAAAGAAACAGTACAAATAGTTCTTTTTCTGTGAGCAATGAAATGCAAGTCTAACATACCAACTACTTAAATTTGCTCTGAACTAACTCTCATGAGTATTACATTCACATACATAATACAGCTCAGTAAATTCTGATGAATTGGGGTTCCCATCTCTGTCTTGCACTCTATTAGCAACAAGACACAATAAGAGCACAAATAATAAAGATCATGAAATAATAGCACAAAATCTGCTTAATTCTCACTGAGCTGTTGCATCAAACATTAAAAAAAAGTTAGAGTCGGGGAATTAATGATCTTTTATTTGTGCCATGCTACTATTGCTCACTTCCTAACTCCAATCTCCTTATTAATATAACACAATCAAACTACATATCATTTGTTTTAGTAAGAAGGAATCTGAGAGAGGCAAGAAAGATTGAAATCATTTTTCACTATCTGTATACACACCGAGCAAGATTTACTTTGTTTCTCTCCAGGCTGAATTTCTCATTGCTGTTAACAGTTATAACATACAGCAGACTAATAATATACTGATAATCATAGTGATACACAAACAAACTTGTGTTTTTGCTGGCTTTTTCAATTGATTAGATTAGATTCCCTACAGTATGGAAACAGGCTCTTCAGCCCAACGCTGACCCTCCAAACAGTAATGCACCTTAACCCATGCCCCTACCTCTGGCTAATATAGCTAACACTATGGGACAATTTAACATGGTCAATTCAGCTGACCTGCACAGCTTTGGATTGTGGGAGGAAACCCACACAGACATGGGGAGAATGTGCAAACTCCACACAGACAATCGCCCTGGGCAGGAATTGAACCCGGGTCCCTGGCGCTGTGAGGTAGCAGTGCTAACCATTGAGCCGCCATGATGGATATAAAATTTTCCTCGTATTATGTCCAAACTGAGAAAAATTAGACAGAATAACATCTCATTTGTGAACAATTAAAAATGAGCAGCTGTTATACTTGTCAGTTTATTTCTTCCTCTTCATTATTTTTATGTCCTTATTTTTTGGCTGATTCCAGTTAATCCAATTATCTATTGGGAATGGGTTTGTGTAACTCTATTGACCTTCAAAGCAAAACGAAACATTATTTTATTTAATGTAATATACTTTATTCTCTACTTGATCCATATGCATAAGTTATAATATTTCAGAATACATCTGCTACTTTGACTTTCAACACTTAACTGTGTTCTAAACAAAATTGGGAAAATGGTTTAGTGGAAGTTAAATTAGTTGTCATTTTAAAGAATTTGGTTTGTTTCAACAATTTACACTGTCAAAATGGCCTGTGCTAGGATTTTTCAGAAGGGCAGTGTGTCCCAGCTCACCATCTGTAAGAGTTGGTGGACAAAGCATCAGTACAGCCACATGACTGCACCACAGCCATTTAGTGCTCCAGAGAACATTCATCGTCTAGAAATGGGACTTTGAATCCTCTGGAGGAAGTTCTGTATCAGAGAGTTGTTACCCAACTAGTTTGGTATAAGCTCCCTTGTGACAATAGTGCCAGAAATTGAAGTGCAGAGGACTGGTACTGCAAGTAGTCCTGAGAGACGATGTCCTGGAGTCCCAGGTCAATTAATCTTGGCATCTCAGAGAATGAAAGCGAGGTTGGAAGTGGGAAGAGGTGGCTGTCTAAGAGCATGAGACTGAAGCTTGAGCAGAGTCACATTCTTGACTTCCTCACTGCTGTTGAACTCCTGCTAGCTGGTGACTTGAGGCTGGTTGGGTAACAGCCCTCTTATTGGACACTTAAGAGTTGCAGGGGAAAGTGAGGACTGCAGATGCTGGAGATCAGAGCTGAAAATGTGTTGCTGGAAAGGCGCAGCAGGTCAGGCAGCATCCAAGGAACAGGAAATTCGACGTTTCGGGCATAAGCCCTTCATCATCACTTAAGAGTTGCAACTGAGGCAAGGGAGAGTGGGTCAGTCTAAGCCATGGAACATCCCTGAGTGATGTGACTGCAAAAGGGATCATTCAAGCATTAATACTTTGACTGTCTCAAACTCGCATGGTATTAAAAAAGAAGTCACGGTATTGTAATCAACATGAAACCCCAAAGCCTCTCCCAATGTAAAATTCATGTGGGAGTACAAGCTGGAAGGTCTCTGAGGAACTCTGTGTACCCCTTCCCACTGAACACTTTCAAAGCTACTGGCAGAGAACAGAATAAAAATGACTTTGCCATTCCGTTTCCTGGAGCTCGATACCAAAAATAATTTCATGCAATCTCATTGACTCTAGTCATGTGCTTCGGTCTAGGATACGGGTGGGAGTTGCAAAGCACTTAAGGCTAAAATTGTCCTCCGAATATTTCTCCACGGATAGAGACAGCCTCCCCTGATACCATGATAATTAACTACTGTTTAACCAGCTTGCATTTATATCAAGTGGAAAGTTGTGAAAAAGAGTCGGAAACTAAATTAATGTGCTATTTTGGGATCAATTTGAAAAAATAATGTTCGTGCTATTTGCATGTTCTCCATCTTTACTATTGAATTTAACATGATGCTGTCAGATTATCTTGTGCAGTTCCCTAGAAGCTAAAATCCATTATTCATGAGTAGGCACGATGTCTTATTCTTCACAAGAAACATAATTTCCCATGTACTTATTACAATTTTTATAAACATTCTAACTATGTGAGGTGTAGAGTTCATATATATTTTATTTGTTCCACCAAGTAAACATGTATTTCCATAGGATTTTATTAGCGTCATAGTTTATTTTATGACATGATTTTGAAAAACTTGGTAAAATGCTATGGAAAATACTATATTGCCAAATCATAAACATAGCTTTACACAAATCACTGATTTCATTGGTACAGATTGGCAAAATGAGACATCTCCTCACTCAAACATGTTCAAGTTTATTAGATTTGATTACTTACAGTGTGGTAACAGGCCCTTCGGCCCAACAAGTCCACACCGACCCTCCGAAGCGCAACCCACCCATAACCATACATTTACCCCTTACCTAACACTACGGGCAATTTAGCATGGCCAATTGACCGCACATCTTTGGACTGTGGGAGGAAACCAGAGCACCCGGAGGAAACCCACACAGACACGGGGAGAACGTGCGAACTCCACACAGTCAGTCGCCTGAGGCGGGAATTGAAGCCACGTCTCTGGTGCTGTGAGGCAGCAGTGCTAACTACTGTGCCACCATGCCGCCGACAAAGGCAGGATTTATGAGGGCAGCAATAGTAGATAATAGTAGATAAAAATACCAAAATTATATATGATCTTCCCAAACAACATTTAACAGTGCCTCTGCTGAGGGAATCTCAATATACAACTATATGGCAGTCTGTGTTCCAATTGAATTAATATAACAGAGATAAATAATTATTCAAATGCTCCAGGCTATGATATTCAAGCAGCCAATCTGAATCCTGGAGGAGGCATTAACTGGGGATTCACTTGTGTTCCTTTTATTAGGAATAGTTTGGAATCAGGATTGGTGAGGGTAATGTCTTGGTGTTTTCTGAACTGAAAACTAATCCTTATATATAAGAAACTGAACACAAAGATGGCTGCCTATGGATCACTTTACTCAAGAGGAAACATACATAACATCGTAGACTGATGTGAATCCAAAATGGTATTACCAAATTGAATGAACCATTAAAACCAAACTCTTAAGACATGTAACAACAACATTGTATGAATGGATTGTCAGATTAAGGAAGGGTTTGTATAGATGGCGCTGGTTTTCACTGGAGTGTGGAAAAGTTTAGAAAAGTAAGAGGTGATTTGTTTAAGCCAGTGTCCACTGACATCCGGCATCCTTGTAACTTCATGTGTGCGCCAGTCCAAAATTATTACATTATTACCTGGATTTTCATTGATGGCTCATGCGAAATAAATGCGCAGAACAGAAACACATTATGGAAATAGAGTTCGACACAAGAATACTGAGGGAGTGAAGGGGTAGGGAGGACATTGGGGGAGAGTTAGGATAGCAAAAAGGAGAGTGAGGATGGAGGCTGTGAGGACAGGGACCAGTGAGGACAAGGATCTGTGAGGACAGGGATCTGTGATATGGGTGCTGTGAAGGCAAGGAAGCTGTGAATGGGAATGTGACTCACCTCTTCACTGGTCCCCCTCAGAGGTTGCCTCCTCCACAGCCATCGCTTTTCCCCTCTTCAAAGCCCTCCATTCTGTTTTCCTTCAGTTCCACTCTTCATGCCTACTACAAGTTTAAAGCTGAACCTGTTTTAATTGTGCATTGCAAAGATTTAAGCAGTGTATAGTACACATGCATGGTGTCAATAGTGTGATAATATTACAGCCTTATGAGATGTATTTTGCTTTTTTTTAAATGAAGAAAGGTTATGACAGAAATGCCGGCAGTCTACTCCAAAGCCAATAAAGTAAGAAGCTTGTGAGGACTTGTGGGTTTTGTTTTTAAAGTTGAAACAATAGAAGCAGCCTGAATGGATGGGGTCAAGATCCCACCGAACCGGGATTTTTAGTTTTTAAGTTTACAGGCATGGTTTTTACTGGGACTTGAAACTGGGTTTGGAATCTGCATGCATCCCTCCCTTCTCCTTCCTCTCTCAGAGTTTTTTTTAATGCTTTTTCTTTCTGTTGCTAGAATTGCATGTGAGAAAGTCTGTTTTACTGAAGTTGCTTTTTGCCAAGGGTATGTTAATGGGATGTTACAATATTGGGACAGTTACTGTTTAGTAGTAAAATAATCTACTATTCTGTTAGACTTTCCGATAGAGTTAAGATAGTCTAATTTCTTCTTTTGATGTATTTTAACTATAGTGTATGAATAAAGTGTGCTGTGTGTCAAATCTGTAGTTTTACATCCAGAACACAACACCTTACATCTACCTTTAAACTAAGAAGAAGTTAGAGTCTAGGTTATCTTCTTAATATATTTTGGGGACTGGTCCGTAACAATGGACATGCCATTTGATTAACGTACATCATATTGTAAATGGCACTGTCCTTGTTTCTGAGCTAGTTGAGCTGAGTTCAAACTTCACTCTGCTCTAGAGCTATACTGTAACATATCTAAAAAAATCTATAATATCCCAAAGGACCTTGACAAAATGAATGTGAAAGTGATGTTTGCTCTTGTGAGTCCAGAACTAGGAGTCGCTGTTTTAAACGAGGGGTTGCTTCTTTAGGCCAGAGATTAGATTACTTACAGTGTGGAAACAGGCCTTTCGGCCCAACAAGTCCACACCGACCCGCAACCCACCCATACCTCTACATTTACCCCTTACCTAACACTACGGGCAATTTAGCATGGCCAATTCACCTGACCCGTACATCTTTGGACTGTGGGAGGAAACCGGAGCACCCGGAGGAAACCCACGCAGACACGGGGAGAACGTGCAAACTCCACACAGTCAGTTGCCTGAGTTGGGAATTGAACCCGGGTCTCAGGCGCTGTGAGGCAGCAGTGCTAACCACTGTGCCACCATGCCGCTCAAGATGAAGGGAATGTTTTTGCTGTCAGAGGATTGTGTGACTTGGGAGCTCTCTGTCTCAGAAGGCGGTGGATGCAGAGCCAATGGATATTTTTTAAGATGGAGGCAATTACATTTTTGTGAGGCAAGGAATTAAAATTTACTGGGGATAGATGGGAAACTGGAACTTGAAAAACAAATAAGCTTAGCTATGATCTTATGAAAGCGCTGAGCATTCTCAAGGACTGAATGACCTAGCTCTTCTCCTAGCATACTTAGAATGGAACTCTGAACTTATAAGGGGTTCCATGATGAGACAACCATGTTTTGTGCTGGCTTTTAAAATCAATAAAACCAGTTTGAGGACAGAGCACCACCAGAAAGCTTTTGAAACTACCTACATAATTAGTCACAATACACTGAAAGTAGTCATAATACAGTGAAAGAAGGAGATCTTAACACACTGTTCCAATTCCAAATTCACCTGAAAATCAACCTCTTAGGAATTCTACCACATGAAAGCTCAAAGTCTGTTAAGAATCCTATACTTTACTGAACCCCTCAGTAACTAAGAAGTTATATCCTTGCCATCAAAGTGAATTCTAAAATCTTCTCAGATGAATACTTGCAAAACTGAAAGCTTAGACTTCCTCAGTCTTTTAGTAATCAGGATATTTTTAATCAAATACTCCTGGTCTGGAGGTTTCACACACAACAAACATTAAAAGCAAGGTAATTGGGCTTTTCGTGAACTGACCTATAGTCCTTTTTAGGAAGGAAACTATATTTTCTTTAGATCCTCCAAATTAGCTTTTAACTCTTTCAGCCTTGGGTTTTCCAAAACTAAAATCAATCCTTGATTACTTTAAACAAAAGGTAATCCACTGTTTTCAATGTTTAAACCCCTGCTGCAGGCCCAAAGTGTAAACAATTTTCTACAAACTCTCCAGTGAGTTTTCAGTTGCCTGCTTTCTGATCTTTTTTAAAGATTCTTCGCAGTACCCACAATCGACTAGTTTAAAACTCTAAACATAATGTTCTTAATCATAAATCATATACCTTTCATCACTCCTTCCCTCAAAGAAGAATGAAAATATGTGCACAAGTGCTTTAATTTCTAATCATTCTTTTAACTCCTTTTATTACGTTACATAGCAGCAGTTATGTATTGACATTAAACATACGAGTTTCATGCCAACCATATTTTAGGTCAAACCAGCTCAATTACAGAACTCATTCTCCTTCATATATGTTCTCAATGAGACATTCATTATAACATGGCCTTTCCAGGCAGTTGAATGATATCCAAATTGTATGCCGGAGGATCAAATTCTACCAAAATGACCATAAGTTATTTTCTTGATCAAAGGATTGTTATCCATATAAAAAACAGTTTCTTCACCATTATTGGTGACATGGATTTCAAACTGCTGTAGAGCCAAAACAACTCCCAATGTCTCTATTTCTCTTCAATATTTCTATTAACGTGCATTCAATTTCTTCAAAAACTAACTGACAGACTATTTGACACCCATTTCATCTTGTAGTGAAATAGCACCCACATTGATGGTGCTGGCATCAACAGCCAATTTGAAGGGCTTCTTGTAATTTGATGCTGCTAAAACCAATGCAGTTGTCAGTGCAATTTGTCAAATGCAATCTGACAATTTTGTATCCATTCGAATTTTCTGCCTTTCTTTTAAATATTTGCCAAGTAAATCACTATTGTCGCAAGGTTTGTGAAGGTTTGTAGCTCAGGTTGAGGTTTAGGGTTGAGGTTTAGTCTGGCTGTCACTGACCAAATTCTCAACTACACCAGCAACCATCCCAGCACACACAAACGAAGCTGTATCAGAACACTATTCCGATGAGCCACCACACACTGCAGCACAGACGAACTTCAAAAAATAGAGGAGAACCACCTATACGACGTAATCAAGAACGGATATTCAAAAAACACAGTGCGCAGATTCCTCAAGAACAAACCACGACAAGCAGACCAAACACAGCCAGAAACCCTAACCACCTTACCATACAGCAAAGAAGTTTCAGAAATGACAGCCAGACTACTAAGACCCTGCGGAATCCTAGTAGCACAAAAACCCACCAACACTCTCAAACAAAAACTAACTAACTTAAAAGACCCAGTACAACCCATGGACAAAACCAACGTCATCTATAAAATTCCATGCAAGGACTGCCACAAACACTACGTAGAACAAACAGGAAGAAAGTTAGCCACCAGGATACATGAACACCAGCTAGCCACAAAAAGACACGACCCCCTCTCTCTCATAGCCCTACGCACGGATGAAAAAACCCACCATTTCGACTGGGACAACACATCTATCCTGGAACAGGCTAAGCAAAGACATGCCAGAGAATTCCTAGAGGCTGGGCACTCCAACCACAACGCCATAAACAAACACATAGATCTAGCTGCTATCTATCAATCCCTCAGAAAATGAACAGGAAATGACATCACCACAAACCCCAGGAATCCCATCCAGAAGAAAGATATAAATAGAAAGCAGGAGACAACAGCTTCGCTTCACTTGGAGGTCGCCACTGATGATGTTACCTAGCCAGGTAATGAAACGTCTGGATATCAAACCTACAGCTCAGCAAGCAAACCTACACCCTAAATCACTATTGTGCTAAAGTTCTGGGGAAACATCGTTTAAAATATCTCTGTCAAAGTATCATAACATTTTTTTAAAAATTTATGCTAGACACAGGTGTTGTGGTAGGATGACTGAATAAATCACTGGGCACCCAGGTCCATTTGCAGCATCAAAGAGTTTATTATCTGACATGGGTGGGGAGAAAGCCTTTGGCAGTCCTGGGACCTCTCCACAGAACAAAGACAAACACACACACTTTATACATTTGCTTTTAGCCCACATTTGGCTCTTACAAACCAATCGTATTATTAGTTAATTTTGTACACATCCAA
The DNA here is from genome assembly GCF_020745735.1 of Hemiscyllium ocellatum. Taxonomy (NCBI): domain Eukaryota; kingdom Metazoa; phylum Chordata; class Chondrichthyes; order Orectolobiformes; family Hemiscylliidae; genus Hemiscyllium; species Hemiscyllium ocellatum. The sequence continues at coordinate 88,914,559 of NC_083408.1, forward strand.
TCAGGTTAATTGAGTGACTGTATGATTAGCCTCTCAACAGCCTCGGATCATGATATTTACCAGACCCCCTCATCACTTATCCTGGGCCTTTCACAATGCATCTTATTCAATCACGTTCCAGGCTCCAGCACCAGTAATTCAGCACTCTCCTGTTAATTGTAAGGGAGGTTGTTCTATCTGCCTGAACTGAATGCAGTTAAATCTGTTCATGCTTATTCACTTGAAACTAATTTTTGATATATAACCTGTGCCTATGATTATCTGGGAACCTTAACTGACGCGGGTTAGAGCCTTCTCCTGTAGCCCATGATCAATAGCAGACTTTGCACCAGCCTGGTATGGAGGCTTCTGCCATTATTTCTCAAGGATGTTCCTTATCATTTATCATAGCCTTGGAGAGGGAAAGGAGCAGTTACCATGGGAAGATATTTAATTGGGGCAAAGGAAATTATGACGCTATCTGACAGGAGTTGGGAAGTACAGATTGGGAGCAATTGTTCCACAGAAAGGGCACAGACATGTGGAGACTGTTTAAGGAGCAGTTGTTGCAAGTGATGCACAAATTTGTTCCTCTGAGACAGGCAAGAAGGGGTAAGATTAAGGAACCTTGGATGATGAGAACAGAGGAGCTTCTCATCAAAAGGAAAAAGGAAGCTAATGTAAGGTGGAGGAAGCAAGGATCTAGCACAGCTTTAGAGCATTATGGGCTTGCTAGAAAGGAGCTCAGAAATGGTCAGAGGAGAGCCAGGAGGGGGCACGAGAAAGGCTTGGCAGGAAGGATTAAGGAGAACCCAAAGGCATTTTACTCATACATGAGGAAGAAGAGAATCATCAGGGAGAAGGTAGGGCCATCAGGAATAGCGTAGGGAACTTGTGCGTGGAGACTGAGCAGATAGGGGAAGCCCTAAATGAATTTTTTGCTTTGGTTTTCACTAAGGAAAGGGACCTTGTGAATGAAAACATTGAGGAGCTGTGATACAGGCTTGAACAGATCAAGATTGATGAAGTTGATGTGCTGGAAAGTTTGGTAAACATTAAGATTGATAAGTCCCCAGGGCCAGACCAGATTTATCCTAGGTTGCTCTGGGAAGTGAGAAAGGAGTTTGCTAAGCCATTGGCGAAGATCTTTGCTTCCTCACTCTCCACGGGAGTCATCTTGGAGGATTGGAAGGAGGCCAATGTTGTTCCTCTTTTCAAGAAAGGTAATAGGGAAACTCCTGGCAATTACAGACCAGTCAGTCTTACGTCTGTGATCTGTTCACTGAAAGCCAAGGTTATTCATCAAGGGCCACAGCTGTGTAGCCTGTATACCCCCAGGCAGGGGTGGACTGCACGGTGTCAATAATTGGCAGGTCTTGGCATCATGGTAGCGCACAAACACAGGAAAACAGCAACTAATGAACTTGAAGGACCCCATACAGACAACAAGAGAAATTAATGCCATTTACAAAATACCTTGCAAGAACTGTAATAAACACTACATTGGACAAACAGGCAGAAAACTAGCCACCAAGATAATGAACATCAACTAGCCACGAAAAGACTCACTAGTATCTTTACATGCAGATGAGGAAGGACACCACTTCGAATGACTTCCACCCAAGGATGAGCCAAACAGAGACACGCGCAAAAATTCTGAGAAGCATGGTAGTCCAACCTGAACTCGATCAACAAACACATTGACTTGGATCTCATGTATTACCCTCTGAGAAAAAGAACAGCAATGATGTCACCACAGGATTTGGCATCACCACAGGAAATGACATCACCAACCCAAGGAAACCTAAACACATAAATAAAAGTGGGCCATACCAAGAGTGCTTCATCTGGAGGCTCACTGATGATGTTATCTAGTATGGTAATAAAACATCGGAAACCGAACCTTCCAGCTCAGTGAGAAAACATACATGCAGCATTCATGTTATTTTAATTTTGTGTACATATATTATTAAAATCATTTGATTGATTCTGAGAATCTTTGGAAGATGTTCCAGTGAAAGCTTTTAGATTTCATTTCAACCACGATGATTCCACTTACACAACTCTTATACCTCTTTGTTGCTCTGATCTGGGGACAGTGACCTCCATTTATCAGTTTCCCACAGTAACATTACTGACTTGTGCTTGATGGGAGTTTGCCTGAGGCGAGTTCAGGAATGTCAGCCTATCTATTACTCTTTTTCTGTTTTCCATCATTTCTTTCTTTGCTCGCTTCCTAAATTTCCTATGTCCTCTGTCTTTCTCTCCTCTGTCCTTGAGCTTCTATTTCCCCACATTCTCTATTTTCTTTGTTACACTCTCATAGTTCCTGTCCATTATTTACTACTCACCTCCAGCTTCCTTTCTTCCCTCAAGTGAGTGATCTCCAGCCACTGCCTTTTCCTTCCACTCCCTAAACATATGAACAGCTCATCAGTCTGCTATATAACTGCTCCTCTGCGAACTTGAACAGGTAATCAATACATAGTGAGCAACAAAGGAAGCTGAAGTAGATAAGTGGGAGTTTAGTTGGCTCAGCGTTGGGATCCATTTGGGTTAAAGCTTGATGTAACCTCTTGCAAGAATTCAAATGCTGGCTACCTTGTTAGCCTGTGTGCTGCTTCCCTCTGGAAATTTTGCCTTTCCGCCCTGCCATTCCACACCTTGCTCTGTGTTTGCATAGTTTTAAATGACTGCTTAATATCTATGGCTGTATGTTTACACCCACTCCTACTTTCTGCTTTCCCCTTCTGTTTGCTGATCCTCTTTTCCTTTTTTGCTTGTGAGAAACCAAACCTTGCTCTCAATTCATCTACTGCTGAAACCCTCATCCATGTCTTTGTTATTTCAGGCTTGATCAATGTTTTCCAGTATGGTCAGTTTCTTATCTTGCACATTTTATAAATTTGAAGTCAACAAAGCAGCTTGTTATCCATTTTCCTGACTCACACGAACTTCCATTCACCTATCATCCCAGTGGTCTCTGACCCCACCTCCTCCTATGTTGACGGCCTCAATTTTAAAATTCTTGCCTTTGCTTTCAAGTCCCTCCATAGTCTCATTCGTCACCATCTTTTTAACATCTTTCAGCTCTAGATCCTCCAAGTTATCTGCATTCCCAATTCTTGCCTCTTGTGCGTTGATAACGTTAATCACTCCAGTACCAGTGAGCATGTCTTCAGCTAAACTTTAACCCAAGGTTCAGAAATTACCGCTCTTAAATTTTGCTCCCTCTCTCCCTTTTGTAAGATTATTATAAAAGTACCCCTGTCCATGCACTTGGTCATCAATCCCAATGTTTCCTGATGTGGCTGGTTGTCACACTTCGGTAAATCATCGTCAAATCTCTCCTGTGACATGCCTTGGAATGTTTAATTGTGTTCAAGGCTCTATACAAATACTTAAGGCTGTTTAAAACATTTATGTGGTGTCTCTCTGTGCATTGGGAATGACATATGAATGCAATTTTCTTTGAAAAATGACTGTGTAAGAACATCGGAATGAGAAGCAGTAGTAAGCAACAGTCTTTGAGGCCTGCTCTGCCATTTAACATGATCATGACTGATCTTATTCTGGCCTCAACTCCACTTTCCTATCTGCTCCCCACAGTCCTTCACCCCACTTTTCACCAGAAACATACCTATATCTTTCTTAAACCTGTTGATTGATACTGCCTCCTCTGCACTCTGGGGCAGTGAGTTCCACACATTCACAACCATCTGAGAGAAATAGTTTCTCTTCATCTCAGTTTTGAACCTACCTCCTCTCACTCTATGACTTCTTGTTTGAGACTGTCTCACAAGGAGGAATATCTGTTCAACATCCACCTTATCAAATGTCCGTCTCATCCATCACCTTTAGCATTTTCTATGCCTCAATCAGATCTCCTTTCGTTTTTCTGAACTCCAGCAAGTACAAGCCCAAGTTGTTCAACTCCTCCTTGTACAACAGCTCTCTCATCCCTGGAATCAACCTTCTCTGAGCTGTCTCCAGTGCTACCACATCCTTACTCAAATAAGGAGATGAGAACTGGACACATTTTTCCAGTTGTGGTCTCACCAATGCCTTATATAATTGCAACAACACTTCTTTACTTTAATAATCCAGTCCTTTTGCAATAAATGTCAGGATTCCATTTGCCTGTCTTATTATACGCTACATCTGCATACCCTCTTATGTTCAAAGGCTCCCAGATCCTTCTACGCTGATACACTTTGAATCTGTTCCACATTTACAAAATAATTTGTTCTTTTATTTTTCTGGCCAAAATGGACAACCTCGCACCGTTGCACATTAAACTCCATCTGCTGGTTTTTGGCCCATTCTCCTAGCCTATCAATATCCATCTATAAACTCCTTATTTTCTCATCACTGCCTGCTTTCCCACCTATTTTAGTATCATCCACAAACTTTGCTATGCTTTACATAACTCTAGGAGACCTACATGTTTGAGTGAAGGCACTCAGGCCCCACTTTCCCTCCAGTATTTAGTAAAAATAAGTGATTGTTTCATTTACTATAAATATATATATGTTGATTTGAAGATTTAAAAAGATTACTAAAACTTAAATGAAAGATTAATGTTGAATGAAGTGCAGTATGGCAGTTAGATAATTTATGCAAGACCAAATTTAAATAAAATCAGAAAATGTACATTGCAGTGGAATCTGAAGTGACACAAGTAATTACCACCAAAGATCTCTCACCCTTGTGATTTTTATTATGAGTCTTTAGAATGCCAGGCATGAAGAAAATAAAACTCTCTCCCTCTCTCTCTTTATTTCACTCCAGTTAACCCCTATTTCTTTCACTATTGTTCTTCTTTTTCTTCCTTTAGTCCTTTAATTCTCATGGTTAAGGAGATAGGCTATTGTTCCTATTGTTTTAGAAGCCTCCTTAACCTCTCATTTCTAGCAACTCGCAATAACGTTCAGCTAAAGAGCAAGGGAGGAGAAAAATCGAACCATTAGCACACATTGCAAAAGTTGTTAAAACATTTGCAAAATCAAACATAAAGACACCAATTTTCTCATCACAAGTAATTGTGAAGTGCTGTCGAAAATGAATACTCTATTTAAGAACGCTCTTTGTCATCACACAGCAAGCTGAGAACTGCTTCAATTGTTCGCAGCTGTCTTTTTTTAAAGAGCTGTAATTTCCTTGCATGGGAACTGTATGGTGCCCTATCTTTCTCAGATAGCGTTTCTACACTGAATATCAAATGCAGCCACCAGCTGTGCCTCCTTGAGACTTGTGTTTCAGCTACAAAGGTAGCCACCTATTAATGTTGAAGTTTGGCTACATTAATGTTTTCTGCTGAACACCAGTGTGATCAAGGAATGATTTTAGACTGGTGTTTGCCATTGCTTTTATGCTGTTGTTAGTTGTGAATGTCTATGCAATAAGATACACTGCAGATAGAAATTTACTCTTAATGACAGGAGTCCCATATAAGGACCTGATGGAATAAAATGTCTGTCAGAGACTTAAACCTTCCGTGGGAGTCAGGACCTCTGGTGGAAAACACCCCCTGCCCAGTGCTGCCAGCCAAGCAGCATCAGAGTTGGTGGTTTTGCACTTTTGTCTGCCCTGGCAAGGTAAACCTGTCATCATGACAAAACCTCAGCAAGGGGCGATTTCAGATCATTAAGGTTACTGAATCTGCATTACTAGTTATAAGCTGGTTCTACAGTGAAATATTCCACCTGCCCTGGCTCAGGGCTTTTCGATGTAGCAAAAGTATTGCAGGACAGAAAATAATTAGAGGTGTATTATTGCAGAAATAACCTATCTAAGTTAACCAAAATCAATACGTGAAATCCAAACTTGAGAATTCCTACATAAACTTATCTGTTTATGGGAATGTAGGAATCAAGTGTGAGATTGCAGCAATTTAATACTTCTTTATGTATATGTGTTATAAGGATAAATTCTGGCTTACATTACTGCAATAAGAACAATGTCGTAGAGCTTGTGGTCAAAGACTGTTATTACATAACATTTGTACTTTAATTTTAAAAGTAATCTTCAAATGGACCCATAGGAAAAGCAAACTTTTCAAGAACATGACTTTGCCCGGAGGCCCACTGAAAATGTTACCTAGTAGGGTGATGAAACATTTGGAAATGAACCTTCCAGCTCAGCGAGCAAACTTACATCCATAACCCTCACAGTCCACTATGATTACTTAATAAGATGAAGTGTCTTTGCATGAGTCTTACTTTAAGATTGGGAAAGTCATTTTCTGATGTCAATACTATGTACAGTTAAAACATGGCTGTTCTGTATCAAAGACATTTCTCATTGCTATCTGTGGGTCTAGAAAAAAGCTACTATTATTTCTTGTCCAATCTCATGAAAGACAGAATTCTTGATGAATTATGATAATACATTTTCAAACAATCTGTTTCCTGGTAAATAATCTAACAAGGTCATTTACACCTCTCTAACTATCTTTAACACTGTTTAATAGTTTGATCCAGGAAATATTTCAGATTCTAATATTGTTTGGTTGGCTTAAAATTCAACACCTTAATTTGTGTATTGATTTGTTAATTTTTCTTTATACCTTCTCCTTATCTAAAAGAATTCTTCAGCATTCCAAATAGCTGAGGCATGTTTGACAATTGGGATCAGTATGATCTGTAATTGTCAATTGTTGTAACAGGATGTGTGAATGTTTATTCATTAAAGTCTTCAATTTGTGCAGTTGTGAAATTTTTACTGATCCTGTTACATTCTCTCTGTCTAAAAAACGGAACATTCACAAATAATGCCCATACCGAAGGGTGATCAATTGCCACAACAAGTCAACTGTTCTGATCTAAGGTTCGGCAAGTACTGCTGAAATTTCAAATCTTAAAAACAATGACAGACAAGTGGATATGTTGGTGTGTAAGCAACAACAGAATTCTTAAAATGATTGCTGAAATTTCAAATCTTAAAAACAATGACAGACAAGTGGATATGTTGGTGTGTAAGCAACAACAGAACTCTTAAAAAATTCTGTATGAAGTTGGCTTTGTTCCCCACCAATGACTGGTGATAATATTTCAAAAGAAGGATGTGCCTCTGGACAGCAGATCATAGTGCTGCCTTTTGCAGTATTTACTTTCAAATAATTAACAAAGCAGTTGCATTTCATCATTGCTCATGCAGAGTTTGCACAGTGGTACTAAAACCTTTGTAAAATGATGCCCTCCCAAAGAAGATGGTCATAGATTGACATGGGAGTCATCCATGATCGTTTTCATATTCTGGTGGAAGATCATAGTCAGATGATAACATTGCCTTATTGGTTTTCTTTTAGTCACTTCAAGAGGTTTCAATTCCATGTCATTTTGTTCTACTTCTTGAGTGGCTGTTCTGTGGCGGATCAAATTCACTCCTGTCACCGTTGAGGTCCAAAGAAGGATTGGCATAAATGGGCTGTGTGTTTTGACTGAACTCATCATAAATAAATGGTCAGCAGAGACAATTACAATGAATCCAAGAATTACTAAAATGAATCCATTTAAGGTACATATTCTAGGTCATTTGCTAGCAAATAGTTTATTATAGTAACAAATCTCATGGGAAATAATATTGACCATCTTACAAACAAACCCACCCGGAATGGTTTGCATCTGATGTTAGGAGTCTTAAAATCATTTTCCAAAATAAAAGCAAAGGGATTGTAAATCACGTGAAATTAATGCGTCATGTGCATTAATTAAAATGGGTTGAGACCACCTCTTTTTGTTTTCGGACATTACCACAAGTTTTATGTTGAGTTAACTTTTCATGGGGAGACGCATGTATCAGACAATATGTCTGGATAGAAGAGCTGTTTAAAACGTTTGCCCTTAAAAAATCAGCAATCTATATAGTAATATAAATGCTATTATTTTAAAAGTATCATGAAAAGTGAAACTCCTGCAACAGTAATAGTGGATAAGCTATTCCAAAGTTAAGAATAAATCCTGTAATCTTGTAGCAGAACAACCAGTCCACAAGAGTATTGGAGCTATTCAGTTTCCAATCCCTGACACATGATATAAAAAGGTTTTGTCAATATCAGCTTACCATTTTAGAATTTGTTAATTTCTTTTAGTCTAGTGTCAGTTAAAAATCTGTTTAATTTTTCAATTTTTCATTATCTTGGTTTGTTTTCACATTCCCTCAAATGATTGATTGAAGGAGTTTCCCTTGTCAGTATCAAACATACGTCTGTTTTTGCAAGTTGTGCTGGCTTCTTCTTCCATAGATGCTGCCGGGTCTGCTGAGTTTTCACTTTAGATGTTGCATAAACCCATATTGGTTCCTATTTTTCTGTGTTTTTGATTGCGTATTGAAAGGGAAAATAACTGGTTTATAAATCAAGGATTGTTGAAAGATTGCTGCACTTTTTAAAGCAAGTAATCTGGCACTCATTGTTAATGCTGTTACACAGCCTGATCAAGCAGTAGTGGGAGTCTGGTTACTGATGAGCTGGAGCCAGGAATTAATGTACGTTTGGCATAGTTATCTGCACTATAGATTAGTGATGGTTATTGATGCTCAAGTCCTCCAGCCTATCAGCAATAGTTATGTGATTGGCTCCCAGGTAGCTGAACAGTGTGGATGTTTGGAAGAAGCCACAGGATCCCTGCAAGGTAGGATCTGTTTCTGTGCATTTCAGAAAAAAAAATCATCATAAGCATGAAGAAAACTGGTTGTTTTTTTTACTCAGCAGTTGCTGTAAACTTTGGTTCTCACTGAGTAAGCCAGAGACTTTATGTGTGAACCAGTCACCCTATTTCTTCTACAAACAAGTTAAAGTATCTAGAGAAAAAGAATCATAGAGCAACATGAGCCAAAAGGACCATCTCAGTCCCTTTCCCAGTCTTTCCCTCTACCCATAACACCCATATCCTTTTTTTCCTGTCTGTATCTGTGTGAGTAGAGGACAAGTTTATAAGTGGGTTATAATTTTATGAGTGGAGGTACATGTTGACAATTCATAATTATTTATTTGTACTTATAATCTACTTATTTGTAATAAATGGTCATTATTGTCTAGTACAGACCTGGTCTTTTTTTTCAAACTGGTTTAAAAGATAGGTAAATTGGGGAATTCTGTATACTTTTAAAAATCTTTAATTCTATAATGATTACAGAATAGTAAGTCTTGATTTCCAGTAATCAAATCGCCCAGGATTGATTTGAAACAGAAACAATGAGAATTTGAGTGTAGCATAAATAAATAACACAAGTGAAGGAAAACACCAGGTTCTGAGTTCCATTCCAGACATGGAATTGGAAAGGGCAGAGGATTTCCTGCAGGTGTCAAAGATGTCTCTGGCTGCCTTAAGGGAACGTTCACAGACCAGGTCGATAATTTAGCAGGTGACTGGGGGTTTAATGAAGGCAGAGTTAGGATGGCAGAGATAATTGATGCATTTGGATGGCTCCTGGAGTTAGAGGAGCTACAAAAATGAAACCAGTTATTGAAATTTTGGAATCAGTTAATACTCGGTTATAGACAAAACAACTTGAGCACGAGGAGAGAATGAAAAATACTGGAGATGGAAAATAAAAGATAAAGAAAGAGCAGTGGAACATAAAGAAAATAAAATGAATTGAAAAAATGGAAATGAGAAAACTAGAATTAGAATTGAAAAGAGAAGAAAAAGTAAGGGAACATGAATATAAGCTTAAAAGGATATAGTTGAAGTACACGTCAAATAACAATGCAGGACTTAGTGGGGAGAATTTGAAGTCTAGTGGAGAAATACTTGCGATTGCACAAGCCTTAAAAATATGAAGAAAATGATGTGGTGGCATTCTTAATGTTATTTGATAAAATGGCTAACAAATGAATTGGACAAGCAGGATGGGACATTGCTCAGTAGTTGACAGGTAAAGCACAGGAAATTTGGATGATAGTTCTGAAAAGAAAATCATATTGGATGCAGAATCATATAATCACAGAATAGTGGCACAGAAGGAGTTATTCAACCCAAATGAGCATCATTATTTAGTGCCAGTCTCCTGACTTTCTCCATATTCTTACACAGTATTTTGCTCTGAGTGCCCTTTTGAATTAGCGCCTGAGCAAATAGACAAAGATCCAAAATTTTAAAGTAAACAGTTGGGTCCAATCTATACTGGATTTAAAAGGTTAAGCAAAGTAATTTTATCAGTGGCTCCAAACATTAGAAGTTCTTAGACAGGTTGTTCTCTTAGAAATATGTAAAAACTCACAACCTTTCACAATAAGAATCCACATTAAGGACCAAAATGTTGCAACTACAAAACAAGTAGTAGTAATGGCTAGTCATTTTGACCTCATCAAAACAAAAGTTTTCTGTCACCCATCTAAGTTTTAAATGAATATAAGATAGTCGAGGGAAAAGAAGGCTAATAGCTAAGGTAAGAAATGAATAGCCAGAATGCCCTAGTGTTTCCTTCTCAAATCAGAAGAGGAAGTGCTGAGGGTAGAGGTGAAAATTGGACACTGAGGTGTTTCCATTGTAACAAGGTCAGACATATAGAATTCAGGAAATTGCAAGGGAAACCCAAGGGAGCTCATAAGATTGAGTCCGGAAAAGAAAAGGTCACAAATCAATTTGTAGCTTTAACTTTAACTAAGAGACCAGAGATAAGCACTACTGTGAATGTGGAAGCAATACATAGAGTGTATGAGAGATATGAAGGGTTTTTGTGTAAATGAAAGACAACATCTTTTTCTTCGAAGGAAGCATCCAAATCCATAACAGTTTGGAAGGAAGAACAAAAAGGAGAATGCACAGCACAGTGGCTCAGTCGTTAGCACTGCTTTCCTCACAGCACCAGAGTCCCAGGTTTGATTCCAGCCTCGGCGACTGACTGTGTGGAGTTTGCACATTGTCTGCGTGGGTTTCCTCCAGGTGCTCCGGTTTCCTCTACAATCCAAAGATGTACAGGTCAGGTGAATTGGCCATGGTAAATTACCCATAGTGTTAGGTGCGTTAGTCAGAGGGAAATGGGTCTGGGTGGATTGCTGTTCGGCGGGTCAGTGTGGACTGGTTGGGCTGAAGGGCCTGTTTCAACACTGTAGGGAATCTAATCTAATCAAATCAAAAGAACAGAGTATTATTTAAATTGAGAAAGCTGCAATAAAAAGGGACTTGTGGGTACGTGTGTACGAAACACAGAAAGCTGGCACACAGGTAATCAGGAAACCTAATGGATTGTTGGCCCTTATATCAAAGGAGTTGGAGTGTAACAGTGAGGATTTAAAATTTAAATTTAGGCTGTTGTCAGGAGCAACAAGTATATATAGGCTTTTATTAACCACAAAATGGCTTTTCAATTTAAAATAACACAACAAAATGGCTCCAAGTTAGGATGTGACACTGTGAACCTAGATTTCTGCTTTGCTGAATTAGCTGAATTAGGAGATAAAGCAAACAATGGAGTTTTCATAACATGAATCATGAGACATTAACTGAGTATTCAAGCTAACATTGAACTTGCGAGTATGAGATGATGTTGTGCATAAGACAATCCAGTTTCCCAAAAAATATCATTGGATTAACCTGCAATCCATCATGTCACCTTATTACATTTGATTGTTATTTCCTTGTAATTAAGGCTGTACTGTCTCTTAAAAAACATATAAAAATTGCTTATTGTTCAATTGTAATTGCGTAATTTCTCCAGGGAACACAAAAGCTTTAACCTCTGTGTTGCTGGACAAATCTGCGCCAGGTTCGGCACGGATGGATCGTGGACAGCGGTGTAAGAACTTTGAGTCCTTCACTATTGTGTTTTGAGGAATTCGGCCAGCCAGATGTGAGTATTTTATATATGTTTTCCTCTCATTCAAGTTGTGTCCAACCTGACCCCTCGCTGTCTATTTTCCAATCCAGCCCGAAAGGATCAGTTTTAACAAGGATAGGGTCAGGGGGACCCTATCTAATAAAAGGGGGTAGGAATAAGTGAAATTGAGACTTTTTCATATTGATGGATCGCGATTTCTGGAGTTTTAGATTAGACTTCCTACAGTGTGGAAACAAGCCCTTCAGCCCAACAAGTCCACACCGACCCTCCGAAGAGTAACCCACCCAGACCATCTGACTAATGCACCCAACACTATAGGCAATTTAGCATGGCCAATTCACCTGACCTGCACATCTTTGGACTGTGAGAGGAAACCAGAGTGCCCAGAGGAAACCCACGCAGACACAGGGAGAATGTGCAAGCTCCACACAGACGGGTGCCCGCGGCCAGAATCGAACCTGGGCCCCTAGTGCTGCCATTGAGCCACTGTGCCACCCTTTTTCTATATTGATGGTTGGTGACTTCTCGAGTTGTTGAACTCCGACCTTTTGTATATGGACGGTCGACGATTTATGGAGTTGTTGAACTCCAACCAGGGATTGTTGAACTCTGACCTTCTTTATATGGACAGTGGGCAATTTCTGGAGTCATTGAACTCCGAACAAAGTTGTTGAACTCTGACCTTTGAATCCTCTGACTTTTTAAAAAATATATTGATTGAAGTTGATCTGCTTTAAAAAATAGAGAAGGTCGGGAACTTTCTCAGAATTAAGAAAACCTGATTTGGCTGGATTGGCATTGTCTAAATTAATACCTAAACTGCTTGATGAAAAGAAAGTATCGCGATTTATTATAACAAAACTGTCAGGATTTTAGAATGCCAAGAATGTTCTGCAGAATTCATGAGTCTTGTTGCTCATTGTCAGGCTGTTGATTAGTGTAAGTTTTATGTCAAATTTATTTCTGTCGTATCTGTTCAGCTTGGCTTGTCTTGCTTTGCTGTTTTTGTTTTTTTTGTTTGTTTTGGTGTTTGTTCTCTGTTTATGAAATATGGAGGATAGTTTATGCCTCTGTTATGTTAAAAAAATAAGAAAGCTGGCTAGGTACAAAAGTGCTGTTAGAAATGCTGACACAATGCTACTCAGCCATAAGTACTAGTGTGAGTACTCAACAGGATCCTAGTGTCTGGACAGAAAGTTCTGCTGAAAGAATCTTAAGATTTAAAAAAAAATAGTAATATAGAATTTGCTTGCCCCAGGGTTATGACAGGTCAAACTCCATTTGATAAGCCCTGGACCCACACTGAGATCCACATTATGCTTCAAGATGCCTCCGACCCGTTCAAGTGCCCAATATTAGTTTTAATTGGCCAGTACAAATCTGCTGTGGGCCTTAATGAATTTGGCATACAGGACACATTGGGCAACTATTAAAGACTCGTTGTATTTCTCCTGGGTTGTGGTCAAATGCAGAGGCACGGAAAACTTACCTTGAAAATATTGTTAGAATTGCAAAGAGGCTCAGCGGTGTTTAGATTTTGCACACTTGGTAAAACAACAATGTGCCATAGCCAGGATTTATTAGACTAAACTCTCACGCTGAAAACAAACTGAGATATGGTGTGTGTGCGTGTGAGAGTGAGAGAGCTGCACAGCTTGTAGAAACTTTAATCCTTTGTGATTCGGTTTGAATGAACATTTGTTTGTTGGTGATTGAATGGGCTATGTTCCCTGGAGCTTGAGATCTGGGACTGTTTTGAATCTGATTTGCATTTTGGAAACTTAACATGATTTCTTTTAAGATTAAGGATCCTTCAGTGATTATGAAATGAAATATTAACTCCTGTTCTTTTTACAGGTCATGACTGTCCTACTGTCAGTTTCTAATTAATCGCTTTTATCCTTTCATAAAAGCCAACCTTTTTCAATTTCAAATCAGTTTAATACAGAGGAAGACAACATTATCACCCTTTTTTTGTTTCAGACTCATTTGTTTCCATTTAATTTTAAGACTGCTGTGTTTCATTGGTGTTTCATTATTATCTACCAGTTGTAGCCTTATTGAGGGAGTCCCCTCCCTCAATGACAATTGAAGTTTCAAGTTCAACATTAGGGTTGTGATAATTCATGTAACAAAATTAATATCTAATGGTTAATATTGTGTCTTTGGATTGGGCCATTATTCGTGCATTAGAAGTTTTTTTAATCATCTGAGTAGACAAGACCTTTTAAGGCAGCTGCAGCCATTTATGACCTATAGCATTGTCAATGAGCAATGACTGGTCAGGACCATGATTTAAATTAAGTGACTAAAACCGGGTAGTTATAATGGATTTCAAAGTTGAAACAGTGTACATTTTACATTTTAAATATTAAATACTGAATAAATGAATTTCCAATTTAAGTTGATGACTTTTTAAAATGTCTTAGCCACTTGTTGAGTTTCCACCCTGAATTACAGATAATGATTATTTTATTTATTATTTTTGATAATCAGTTGTGTTAGCCTGATTCACAAAATCAAAATTAATTGGCAGAATCGCTTGGTTTTATTCCTTTACATATTGCCAGTGACCTGTCTCATTGCCTCGTGGTTAATTTGAAGCATGGCTGCATTAATTCATTGTTAACTAAAGAATGGAAAGCTACCTTACTGGACAGTTGGAGACATTCTGCATGTGATTGGGGAATGGGGATATATATATATATATACATAGCAGATGGAACTGCCAACAGCTGGGGAGGTGACTGTGAATGGGTATATGAAAAAAATAAAAGGAACATGAGAAAATGTGTAAGGCTGCTAAGTTGAGAAATACATAAACAAGGATAAAGCAACAATACTGTAAAATAAATCCCGAGCCTGTGTCTAGCATGCTGACCCTTTTTGAGGATTGGGATTTTGTTCCTGTATACCCGTTGAGCCCCTAACATCTCCTGATTGTCCCCAGCATAATTTAAACTACCCACTTGTTACAAACCTTTCCTTCTTTTGAAAATGAAGCATCCAGTCTTCATAGCCGATATCATGGGGATAAGTGGTCTGCGCCGCCCTAAACTGATTCGCCTCCCGGGAATTAGAATTATGTTAATGAAGTAAGTCCCTGACTGCAAGACCAAACTGGCCAAATTTGCTCAATATGTCCAAGGGTGATACAAATTTAAATGCAGTGAAATTCTGGGAGTAACCTGAATATGAATGACTTGTGTTACAATACTGAAAAATGTGCCTATCTGTCTGACGGAAGTGGCATACGGTTGAACAATAATCAAGAAACTCAATTAGCTTTGTTTAACCCTACGCTTTTGCAATGTTTTCCACCTGGAGTCACGATATGATCCAGACCAACAGTACAAACCAGTCCAGGAATTTCCAGTTGCAAATGAGGTGAGTGGTAGTTTTCTATTTGGATGGCCAGAACTGGACTGAACCACAATGCAAGTTACAGGTAAAACCAATTACATCCAGTGCCCTTGTGATCCCAAATGCCATATGCCAGCCCTGATGTGGTTGATTGGAACCAGGATACCTACTTGGGGCGGAACCGACCTCTGTGCCCACCTGACAAACACTGCTGGGGAACCTTTTCCCGAGGAGATCCTAAAAATAGGGACAGGCAGACCCCAGCATTTCACGTTTGAGTCTGGCAACAAGACAGCAAGACCCCTAGGGACAAATGCCTAGCCCTTGCTTTAACTGTTGAAATGTGGCCACTGAGGAGTGATGTATCTTTAATGTTACCTTGGAGCTGATGTGGGGAATCAACAGGCTTTTGTCCAAGCAAAAGGAAAATCTACTCATATACTCATCTACTCATGACCCATGATTTTGGAGCCTTGTGGGAACATTGAAGATTTTTAACCTCCAAGGGATTAGTAATACTATTTTGTCCAATCAATCTGGCAATTGTCAAGATGTTCAGCTCATGCTGAGGAAACTTATACTGTTGCAAAAGTAGTGGGCAAGTAGATGTAGCTACCTAGCAGGCAGCCTTACACCCCAAATGTCTGGTCCCAATGGGTCCCCAGCAAAACCCGGTTAGACGCAGTATAACAACGGGTATGCCAGACCTGGGTAAGGTGCAGAAATCATGGGGGAAGCCTCTGCTGAAGAGCACAATTATGGCCTCAAATAGGGTACTCCCTCCATACTTAAACAACCAGAATATGGGTGACCTCTACTAGACTATTTTCTGTTCCTTCTTTGCTGCTGCTTATTTTAATCGATTATGTGTATTTTGTATATATTTGAGCAAGGAGAAAATGGTCTGTACTTTATTACAACTAAGCAGCCTTCAATCTCATTGGAAAGGACCCGTTCAGGTTCTCCTCACCACCCCAACTACTGCTAAGGTCACTGAACGTTCCGCCTGGGTTCATCTCCATCATTGCAAGTTCATCAGATGAGCCCCTTGCAAGGGGGGAGATGATAAAGATCGAACTTGCCCTAATGTGTGGATTTGCCATTGCCAACATTGGTGCACAAGAAGGGACAGTTTACCTGTGCGATCCCGAGCAACCAGAGACTGTATATCAACTATACCTGGAAGATGCTCTTGTGTGCTGAGAGATTGATTGTTACCAAGAATGACTATTGCAGTGGTCAACTGCATCAAAGAGATTGAACAGTTAATTTACAGAACAAGTCTAAATGGTCTTTAACTTGTCAATTTGATTCCAGTTGTGCTATGGGAAACCCTGGTAAGCCTTGCCCCATTCAAATAGGTCATGCCGCAAAAGAGAAGATAGGTCAATGCTATCTTTCGCTAACAATTTGTTTTTTCAAAGTCACAATAGTATATTTGGCAGGGATGAAATGGTCTGTTACGTCCTGACTTCAGCAAAAGACTCTTTGACCCCGAATGGCACCGATGTCTTCCCAATTATGGGATAGGTGGAACCATTCTAGGACAATAACCGCATCTCTTACCGAAAGACCCACCTCTTTCTATTGAACAGCTTCAAGGAAGTCCCAAAGATAGGCCTGCCTCTTATTGGGAAGGTCCCTCTGTTATCTATACTAAACCTGTTTATTTTTTTTTAGTCAAAATAAAGCATCTAATTACCTTGTCTTGAATAAAGCTAGTACTCCTCATGCTGTAGTTGTAGTAACACCTTTTCCAACCACTGTTCCCTATCCAATTACCTGGCAACGAGATTGGAATTCCCCCGTCAAACATTCAGTCTCTCCTGAGTTTTGCACAGAATGGAAGAATCCAAAGACTTTACAAAACAGTAAAACTCACTCTTTGGGATACGCAGGTCTTAGTGTTTTTTTTCTGTAGGAGGATCTTTAGGAGCTATTAGCCATCAAAACCATAATTATCTCATTTGTGATCTCACCCTCTTCGGTAATGAGACAACTGTTGCCTTATCAGAAATTAGGGACATACTTTCAGAATTGTGTTTATTTACCCAACAAAACCAGTATGCCCTCGATTCCATACTTGCAAAGGAAGGTGGAGTTTGTACCATAATCAAAGGAAAATGCATCATGGGGATCACTGACCTCATCAAAAACATTACTTGGCATATAGATAACATCCACATCTTTGTCAGTCAAATGAATGTGGGTGCAGGATGGAGAGATTGGGGTTTTGATCTTCAAGAGTAGAGAAGCCTTCCTACCACCATACAAGGTGCTGGAGAGACCACATCTGCAGTACTATGAGTAGTTTTGTTTCCCTTACTTAGGGAAAAATATTTCGTTGGAGATCCAATGAAAAAAAAATCATTGGAGACCATTCAGAGAAGATTCCTGTTATGGAGGGGTTGTCTTGTGAGCAAAGGTTAAATGTTCAGGACTCTACTCGCTGGAGTTTAGGAGAATGAGAGGTAATTCAACTGAAACATATTGGATTCATGGGGTGTGACAGGGTAAATGCTGAGAGGATGCTTCTGCTCATGGGAGAGTCTAGGACCAGAGGGCATAGTCTCAGAATAAAGAGGCAGCAATTACGATAAAGTTGAGGAGGAATTTCTTTTCTTGGAGAGTTGATTCTTTGGAACTTTTTGCAATAGAGTCCTTATATATATTTAAGGCTGAGATAGATTGTTTATTGGTCCGTAGGAGAATCAAGGGAAAGGGCAGAACGTCAGATGTGAGGAATTTTGGATCAGCCATGATCCTATTTAATAGCAGAATAGCTTCTAGGGCTGAATGGCCTACTCCTACTCCTATTTTTATGGTCTTCTGGTCGAAAAGAAATGGTTGGCATGTGTTTGTTAATCATGGCTCTGAAAGCAGATCCAGAGTTAAGGAAGTTAGCACTGACAGCTCACATTAAAGCTGAGAAGCTCCAAAGTGTTATTATATTAAAAACAGAGTTCTGAAGAGAAAGTGGAGACATCCTCACAGGCTTGTGGATGGAGAATGGACGATTATTCATCAAAAGGTGGTGCCACCCAGATATTGTAAGGAGATACTACAAATAACATATGAAATTTTGGAGGACATGTAAGAATGCAAAAAACCCATGCACTGATATTTTACATGGCCAAGGCATCATTAAGACATAGTACAGTTCTGTAAAACATGTCTTATATGTCATTAATATCTGGTGGAAGGAAAAGACTCACAAGTTCATCTAAGATAGCACATTTGGAAGTTTAACAAGCAAAAATGAAAGAGTGAGGAGATAAACAAGTACGGTTAGAATGTTTCAAGTGGGAGGTGGGGTATTGATATTGTCGCCTTTACAAGGTGAATCTCTGAAAGTGAAATTCAGTGGGCTATACAAAGTAATGACAAGGGTTAATGAAATGGCTTATCTGATAAATACTTTGAACATGAGAAGAAATTTCAATTCTGTCACATAAACGTGTGGGAAGATATTATCATAGAAAAGAAGATAAGAATGATTAAATGTGTTAGGCCTTGAGAGTAATGAAAGTGAAGTGGAAGAAGACGTAGACAGTTCTCAAAGCAAGAAGGAACTGCAGATGCTGGAAATCAGAGTCAAAAAATGTGGTGCTGGAAAAGCACAGCTGGTCAGGCAGCATCCGAGGAACAGAAAAGTCAACGTTTCAGGCATAAACTCTTCATCAGGAATGTTGGGGGGGGTGGCGGGAGATGGAGGGGAAGCTGGGGGTAAGGTAGCTGGGAACATGATCTACTATCACAGTCCCAGCTACGATTCCCCAGCTCCACCCCACTCCCATTTATCTCCCAGCTCCTTGGGCCCCCCACATTCCTGATGAAGAGCTTATGCTCGAAATGTCAATTGTCCTCTTCCAGTCTCAAAGAAAACCTCCTACAGCTCAACTAGCTAACACAAAAATACTGAGACATATTTAAAGAAATGACAATGGAAGGATCATGTCTGCTGAGAAAGTAGTCTGTAGAGATAGGCCTGGATGCCTAACTATAGAGGATGTGGACATGGGACAGTCAAGACACATAAACGGTATCCTTTTCGGTTGATGCCAGGAAAATAAACCAAGGTAGAAACTGGGATTTGAAAAATGCTGGGAAACCAGTAAAAAGGACCATAGTACCACAGTAACATTGACATACAAACTTACACACATCAAACAAAATTAGACATGCTGATCCAGTAACACTCTCAGATGCTGAGAACTGAGTCAAAGCAGGTGGAGTTCATTGGTCGTGTTAGCGTCTAAACCAGTTGGGTTAACCAAACTCTGTACAGATTATAGAAAAGTAAGTGCAATCACAAAGACAGATTTTTAAAAATCCAATTTCACAGTTAAAGGACTGTATTGGTATAGCTGACAGAGCTTAGTTCCTTTCTAAGAATGATCTATTGAGGGGTATTGGCAAATGCCTTTGATATCAAGGGCTAAAGAAATATCCACTTTGTTATACCAAATAGATTATATCAATGTTGAGTATTGCCATTTTGATTAAAGAACACCTCACTTATATTCCATAAGTAATGCATCAAGTTCTAGCTGATGTTCATAACTGTGTTGGAAAAAGTGAGGTCTGCAGATGCTGGAGATCAGAGTCAAAATGTGTGGCACTGGAAAAACACAGCAGGTCTGGCAGCATCTCAGGAGCGGGAGAGTCAGCGCTCCAGACATAAGCCCTTCATCAACATTTCTGATGAAGGGCTTATGCCCAAAACGTTGACTCTCCTGTGCCTTCATAGCTTTAGTTAAATGATGTGATAAACAGTAATATACTGGAAGAGCATGTCAGACAAAGAGAAAACTCATTTAAGCAATTACAGTTCACTGGCTTAGTAATAAATTTAGACAAAATTCAATTGGGAAGCAAGAATAATTTACCCAGGATATATTATAGATGTGGAAAAGTGTTGGCAAGAGTAAGGAAACAGGAGGTTCTAATAGAATTCCCTCTTCCTAAAACAAAATGAAAAAGCACAAGACTGGGAATGTTTTGATTTTAAGGGAATTTCTGCATTATAGTTATATATTTAACAAATATGTTAAAGAAGTAAGCAAAATGATGTGCTCTGCAGATTACCATGTAATCTTTGAGAACCTGAGAACAATCTTAACAAATTGCCAAGTGTTGGCTATCCATTTCTAAACCAATGAAAATAATAAATGATATTAATAACTTCAGAGGGTGGGTATGTTCTTGTAACAGGATAATGAATTGGGAATAGAGAATCTAGTGAGATACTTCTCCAACAAATTTAAACCATTATCAGAAAAGGTTTTCTATCATAGCAAATAAACTATAGTATTGGTGTTGGCTACTTGTAATGCTCTCAAAGAATGTAAACCTGTTTGCTGTGTAATTATTTCAAAACAAATTGGCTCCATGGAGTGCATGCAAATGATTTTATTTTCGTAATCTCTGTTTGGCATGATAATTTTACTGTGAATCCATATCGACGACACACCTATACTTTTGCATCTATAGTTTCATGTAGACTTTGATGTCTTTCAACTCCATATATTAAAGCAGAAGTCAGTAATTTTACAAATGATCTGGTAATGTTTATCTTCCTTTGTTAATTTAAGTTCCCATGGTATCTTTCCAGGTGAAAGGATAGCAAATTGCAATTTTAACTGACCATTTAATCTATTTGTCACATTTATAGTTGTTCTGAGATTTCCAGTATTGGTATCACGGCTTTTAACAATTAACAAGGACTTAAAGCTTTTAATATAGCTCTATCTTCATTTCGTGTTGGAAAATGCAATATTGCCTTACTTGACCTTTCAATTGCATTTATAGCACTGGCACTTCTTTACTGTTTAGATTGTTTTTTTAATTGTTGTCATATCACATACATTAGCTTGTGTGCCTGTGGCAGACTGATCTTCACTTATTCATAAAAAGGTGAAGCGGTATTTTTGTCTATTGTGAAAGGATTTAATGTTTCTGTCTTATTTTATTTTATTACAGGTTTTCTCATTTCTGTTGAATCAAATTCCATCCTTGCAGCTTGCATAAATAATAAAGTGAATAAACATTTGCATCTGATAGTGTTACTGGGATCACGATGCTTAGCTTAGTTTGATGTGTGTACGTTTGTATGTCAATGTTACAATATGCAATGACCCTTTCATAAAATCTTTAATTATTGTGTTTCCCAGATTCACCACTTTCTCATCTTTATATTCCCTTTCCCAGCAGCATGATAAGTTGTATTCTTTCACCATTTCCATGTTTGTTCTCCCATTATATAGCAGGAAAGTTTGTAACTGTGTAAAGCTTCACACTGTGAATCACACACATCTGATGTGCGTTATGCAAATTGGCTTTGAAAACATTATATTCAGTTTTTGGATTTGATTCAGTCTGAAGTTTTGTTTTTGGTGGGTATTCTTCTTTTAACTTACATTCTGTTTTTATACTGTACTCTAAAACTGCACCCATGTCTAATTGACCATCTGAATTCGAAGATTTTATAGTTTTATCTTTATAATATTGTGTTGCACAGAAAAATGTCACATTATATGATTGTGCAACATGTAACTGCTTCATAGAAATTCCTGTGAATATTTCTATGCTCTAAATGTTTCCTTACATCCATTGATAGTTACACTGAAAGTGGTATAATAAGCAAAAAGGTACAAAGATTAACCTGTATTTCAATTATATATGGGGCTAGTTTTTTTTGCAATGATTCCATACAGACTCTTGTTGACAGCCTTTATTTGTCTTAGACAGTGCCCATGCCTTGCTGTATATTATTAAATCGCAAAGTACTAAATTGTCATTGCACTGTCTATGAGGAAAGTCCTATGGTAAATATACAGGTGGAAGGTCAAAATAATTTGTGATTTCTTTTTGAGAGTCTTATACTGTTTTAATTTAGATTATTGATATTTTCTGAATCAACCTTTGAAGTTATCAGCAAGTTATATACTCCTTCAGTCAAAGTTAGTCAATGTTGATTTCTCTTTACCATATCCCACTTCCCAGAGTATTTATAGCATATTTTAACTTGCCTTGGGCTTTTGTCAGCGATCTATTTTCCCATATTCGTGTCTTATTTTGCATGTTCCTCTGATTCTAACAATCCCTCTTCTGTCTGAGCATTAATATGCTATACCCTTAGTTGAATTATAGCTATAATTACTGTGAGTAACGTCATGGGGTTAAATTTTACCAGAAATCAGCTAAGTGTTAGCTTTGGTAAGTTTCAAGCAGGTTTTTTCCTCCTCTATTGCCTGCAACTCACTTCATTAGCTCTGTACTGTGCCCCTCTGGAGTTTGTTCAATCTATCTTCCATCTCAGTGGAGGCAGGAATATGACAGGACATCCCGAGATTCCCGGTGCCAGTGCAATATCTAAAATGCAGTAAGCCAAGTGCTGCCAGTCCAGTGTTGTCCTGTTTTTCCCTTTGTCTGAAGAGTTGTCCCAGACATGATGGACAGGGGCATCCCTACATGCAAGAGGGTTCTGGAGGTCTTGATGGAGAAGGTGGTGTAGAGGAGGACTGTCCTTTTTCCAAAGGATTCATGGGGGAGACTGGGTTACCATATCTTGCCAGCTTAGTCTGAGGTTGCTACCCAGGTCAGTGTTGTTTCTGTGGTTTGGAGGAATGGCCAGTAGTGCTGCAAGAAGGTTACTGACCTTCTACACTCCATGAGGCTAAGTGCGACAATCCTTTCTATGCTATTTCACACTCACTGTATCTCTGCTACTGTATCCATCTTCCAATACAGCTTCTGCTCTACTGTTTTCGTTAAAGCATGCAACATCTTCCCTCACCCATTCTCACCTTTCCAACTCCCCACGCCACCAACTTTACATGCCCACTGTGTTCTCCACTCACTCACTCGGAGTACCTCATCAACTTTGCGCTGACTACACCAACAGTTACTGCTGTGCCAGCTATTTTCAGCTCACCCAGTCTTTCTCTTTGTCTTATTCGAGGAGAAAACAGTCCTCAATAGAATAGAAGGAGCCAAGATGAGTGGTGGGGTAAAACACAAAAAGCAAGGCAGAGCAGGGATGCTATGAGCATCTAAGTAAGCACGTTCCACTTTCTTGTACCTGATCTTCTATGCTAAGTGACCAGACTTGATTAAGTAATGCTTTCTGTATTCAATGTTCCTGTTTCTGTACAGTTCCATGGACATTTGAGTAATCTCCTATTTAAATCGTAGCTGTGCTCATCTAGCTCATGTAATTGCTCCATTTTCTAGAACAGTATTTTGTGTGAAAGGTATATTCATATGTGTAACAAATAGTAATCAATTGTGGCAGTACAGGAGACACTGTGTGTCTTGACAGTAATGTTTGATTATTTAAGCTGTCTGTACCTCTTGTAGTATCGTGGCCCACTTATTGTGGTTTCCTGAAAGTATTTTGATTAGACATTTCTTGCCCTCATTGTTTTTCCTTTCTACCATCCCTGCTGATTGAGGGCGATAAGGTCTACTGCGCACTAAGGAGATCTTTTTCTCTTTGACAATCTTTAAAAATGAAGGTACCCCATTTGTCTGAGTGCAATACTCCAGGTATCTCAATAATAGGAAGTAATTCAATTCCAAGAGTGTCACTAAGTATACATTCTTTTATATCTTTGCTGGGAAACACTATGTCAAATTAATGCAATGGTCAACACAAATGAGCACATCTTTGTAAGCATTTGAAAACCCAATAAAATCAGTTATAATCTGACATAATGTTCTGTCTTTTTTGACTACAGTTGTGGGGGCTTTTACAGTAAAAATATTATTCACCAGGTTACAGACTGTACAATTTGCATAACAAATCTTGCAATGTTTCAGCGTGTTGGGCCACCAATAACATTTTGTCAAGTTACAGAGAGTTTGTTGACATCCTGAGAGTACATTTCCTTGCTCAGAATGAGCTTGTGCAATCAGTTCATCTGGTTTGCAGGTTACTGGCATTTCCCTATCGGCAGTTCAACCAGAAACTTGCTTCTAGTTTTCAGCAATATTGATATTTGCTTAGATATTCAAATTATCACAGCTCAGAATCTATATTTTCTGCAGTAAGTGCTCCAGAAACTTCTAGAATTGGTTTACCATTTTGGGATTTAGTTACTGCTGCCTTTGCTACCAGGTTTCCAACATTGTTTCCAATATGTCACCCTTCTCATATCCTTTCACATATATTACCTGACAATTTAATTTTCCAAAGACTAGCTTTATACTTTTCAGTTGGCTACACGGTGCATCAGTCTTCCTTTGTGTTTTGTAAAGTGATTTCTTTCCTAGAGGGACTGTCTTGATTCTTGTGGTTAGTGCAATAATAATCGGCTGCACAGATAACTTCAGAAAGTGCCTATTTTAAGGCTTCTACTTCAGTATTTTGTAGGTTGAGATGAATTTAAATTGTCTTTCTTATTAAACTTTCTTTTATAAATTCTTCTTTAACTATACCGACTTCAGCTATAGTTTTATAATCTGTTTTTGTCCTAACTTCTGCCTTGAACCATTACACTGCATAAGGACAATGTATTGGTCTAAAAACCTTTCCTGTTGAAGTTTAGTTCAATCTTTAGATTAGAGTGTTCCATCTGTGTTAAGCATTCTGAATACTTTTCTGGTTTTATATACTTCCGCACAATAGTGTCATCATTTGTGAACTACCCACCTGCCAGATCTGACGTTGGTGCCCTTTCTTTCAGGAACTGTCATGTCCATGAGATTTTTTAAGCCTGACTTCTCAATCCAGATACTCAGATTTTTTTCCCCCTTATAGAGATCTTGCCTTAATATGTATTTAAGGGCACTATCATGACTTTCTGTGCTCTGTGGAGGTGAAATTACGTGGGTGAAATTGAATAGTAATAAAACCTACTTTGCTATAAAAGGTAGCTACAGCTACTTTGAATCCTGTTTGGATATAAATGACCAAATGGTCTTTGGATCCCATTGTTAGAAGACAGTTGATTTTTGCACCACTGCAGTAAATAGTTTTAATTATTCATAATACATCACAGTAAACACAAAATTACCTGTGGTTGGGACATTACCCATTCCCTTATAAAGCAGCTGGGAAATTTCTGAAAAACTTGGAATAAGAAAACATTCAAAATTTAAAAGATGTCAAGCTGAAAGTAGGGCTTCATGGTTTTTTTGGAAATTCTATCTGTCCCATCTTCAGTTCTATATTTATTTGTAAACCCTCTGTCTGTGCTAGATGTTATCAAACCCAGAAAGTCAACTTCCTTCCTTATAAGGGCTGACTTCAGTTTAATGTTAATGATACATCCCACTGATGTTAATTTCTACACTACTTGAAATGTTTTTCTGGATTATCTTGTCAAATGTAATACTCATTAACGTATGGATCCAGTTCTCTAGACCTGAGAGTATATCAGTTAAACGTGAAGAAAGCAAAGATGGGCTACTCCTGAAGTCTTTGGCTAATCTAGTCCAACAATATATTAATGAAACAGAACATGCCTTAGAAACTCAGGCAGCATTTGTGGATAGAAAAACGTCTTTAGCATTTTGAGTCCAATGATTCTTCTTTGGAACAAGAGTATTGATGTGCATGAGGAAGTGTCATTCCAGTGTTTCTCTCCCAATCACTGGTATGTAATGGGTGAGGTTATTTGAGCTGTACTGGATTTACACTAGAGCACTGTTGTTTTACACCACCCTAATTCTTTCATCAACTATTCCACAACCCCACAGGCAAAATAACATGAACAAGGGGGTTTTCTGTACTGGGTCAAGCTCCAGGCATGTATACATCTGTATGTAATATTGTAGATGCTGCCTAGTCAAAAAGCCACTGGATAGTAATGTACCAGGGCTTTTTTAGGGTTTAATAGCATTTTCTCCACTGAATTTTTCTTGCTAAAGCTTCTGCTTAAGTGAATTAGAATTAGAATTAGAACTAGGTTTACTAACACGTGTACTCAAGTGACAAAAGAACAGGGGTTACAGTGAAAAGTGTACAATATCGCCAACACACAGTGCCATCTTAGGTGCAAAGTTCCCAGGTACAATCTTAGGTACAGAAGACAAAGAAAATAAAGAAAAAAGTTACACTACATTACAAATATATATACTTTATGTTAGGAAAACAAGAAATATTGTTAAAAGGATTGCCATTATGGTCTTTCTATCAGGACTTCCACATGGGCTGGTCAGGCTCCACCTGTCCCAGTAGTGACTGCACTCCTGGCTCATTGGAACTCCTCACTCCACTCTGGGCCAGAGATGGTCCTCGTTTCACCCTGCGCTGCTAGCTGTCCCCGCTTCTCTCCAGGCCGCTGACTGCCCCTGCTGAAGTTGTTAGTCTCAGTGCTCTCCAAGTATTTCTATTTATAAAGGCTGCATTGGCTTCCCTAATGGTCATATCCTTGTTTACCATGAAAGTGGAAGATGAATAGACTGCAGATACAGAAATGGCAGTGGGCAAAGAGCTCCTAAGCTGTTCAGCTAGGTAATGGGGGTCAAATCCAAGTGTTGTAGGCTTAAGGCCCATATCGGATGAGAAGATTTGTTGTTCTATTGAAACATATATGGTCCTGAGGGCCTTTAACAGGTCGGATGTGAAGTGGATGATTTCTCTTTTCAGATAATTTATATATTCATGAGGGGCACAGATAAGGTGAATAGTCAAGGTCTTTTCCCTAGGGTGGTGCAGTTCAAAACTAGGGGGCACATTTTTAAGGTGAGAGGTGAAAGTTTTTAAAAAGACATTCTTACACAAAGAGTGATTTGTGTGCACAACAAACTGCCAAAGAAAGTGGTAGGTATAGGTACAGTTAAAACATTTAAAAGAAATTTGGATAAGTTCACAAACAGGAAAGTTTTGGAGGGATAGGGGCCAAACACAGGCAGGTGGGACTAGTTTAGCTTGGAAGATGGTCTGTGTGGACTGGTTGAACCAAAGGGTCTCTTTCCATGCTGAATGACTATATGACTCTTTGATGCTGTTTTAAATAAAAAGGAGATGCACACTGAAGACAGAGATGTGCGAAAAATCAAATGGTATCAGAGGGTTGTGAGTTTTTTGGAACACTTTTCCTGAAAAAATGGTGGAAGCAGATTCCTTGAATATTTCCAAGGCAAAGTTGGAAAGGTTTCTATTAAGCAAGGGGGTTAAAACTTATCAGGGGTATTTGGGAATATGAATTTGTGATTACATTCAGATTCAAATAGAACAGATTTAAGAGACCAATAGCCTAATCCCACTCCTTGTTCATACTTTTATAAGAGATTCAAAAGTGGCATCAAGATTAAAGGTGGCACACATCAATTTACTCTAGACCATTGGTTCATTGGTAGTGATGACTTTCCCTTTGTCATTGGGTTTAGGCCAATGAATTTTCAGGAGATTTTGGCTCAAGTTCTTCTTGGCAAGATCAGTGTCAAAACCAATGCACATTTAGACATATTTTCTCCACAAATGGGATTAATGAAATTTCAGGCCAAGGTTCCTGATTTGCATAAAACAATTTGAAAGATGTGCAAAAAGGTTAATGGAGCCTATTAGGAGAAGTAGGCAATTTATTATACCAGTCACAACTTTGAGTTGTAGCTAATGATGTAATAGCCTTAACAGAGGTTATTATGGTAGATGGTAACTTGAAGATGTTTAAAAGAATTGCCACTTCATATAATAATTGCACCCATATTTTCATCCTTGCTGCATATGTTAAGCTGGATTGCTTTAAAATCATATGCATCACAAGTACTTTAAGATTAAAAAATGTATACCAAAATAATTACATAGAATGGGTTCTGTGTTGTCTATATATTCTTTATACCAGAAAGTAGCATTTTAGCCAAATTTAGATTTTGAATTTAATCATTTTCACTTAATATTTCAGGTTCATCTAGCTCTGTAGAATTTGAACCTTAGTGACTGGCAGCCTTAGATGTGAGGTGAATGAAATAATATTCATAATTGCATCAATTAGAATTTCTAAAGTGTCTTTGAATTATTTGCAGCTGCTGAACATTTGCTGGGAACACAAGGGGAGACGATAATTAAACATTTAAGGAAGAAAAATTGGAACACCTTTATAGCTGTTGTGTTGGTCTCCAGAGTCTGTGCCAATATTAAGATTATTTGTACTCCAAGCCATTTGTGTTGAAATTCTTGTAAAAGTGTAATGACAAGCAGAAATAAGTTCTATAAGATGAAATATTGAGAATTGAGTTGAAATATTTATCAAGGTGTACTTATTTGGAGGTGAAGCTTTTTATGAGACCATCATCTGGAAATTGCACCCAATCTTACACCCATTCATGCAGCCACTATCCTGCTGTCTATGACAATACGTGCAACAATAGTGATGGGTGATTTTAATATGAAAATAATACTGGATTGCTCAAGTTGCACGGTTAGCCTTGAGAAAGAGTTCACAGAATTTATTAGAGTGTATTTTGGAGCAATATGCTGGGGAACCAACCAGTGAGTAGGCTATTTTGGATTTAGTATTGAGTAATGAGGTGAGACTGATCAATGAGCTCATACAAAAGGATCCCCTAGAGAAGAATGATTATTGCATGCTCGAATTTCAAATTCAATTTGAGGACAAAAAGCTTGATTCTAGTGTTCTTATGTAAAAGAAAAGTAACATGGGCATCAGGGCTGATTTGTCCCTCAATTTGGACTGAGTGGAAAGACAAAGGGTAGAATAGTTGACAAAGAGCAGCATAAATTTAAAGAAATATTCATTTCCTGCTTACTGAAATAGACTCCAAAAAGGAACAAAGATTGAGGAACAAAGACTCAGCAAGCAAGTTAAAGCTAGCGTAAGTGCAAAAACTTATTGCAAAGATCAGTGGCAGGCTGGAGGATTTGGTAAAAGCTAATGAAAAATACTCATGCAAAATATAAAAACAGATAATCAAGGCTTCCATCAATATATAAAAAGGAAGAGTGTAGCTAAATTAAATGTTGGTCCCTGTGAGGGCATGACTGAGGAGGTAATACTGGGTAACATAGAAATAGCAGAGACACTGAATCAATATTTTGCCTCAGTTTTCACAGTGGAGGACACTAAAGCCATCACAGTAGTATGAAAGAATGCAGTTTATAGAAAAGAGGGAACTTAATCATGATCACTAGGGAAAAGGTACTGAGCAAGCTAGTGGTATTAAAGGCAGACAAGTTCCTAGGACCTGATGACCTACATCCTAAGGTCTTAAAGAAAGTGTCACCAGAGATAATGGATGCATTGGTTACAACATTCCAAAATTCTCTGGCTTCTGGAAAGGTTCCAGTGGATTGGAAAAATACAGAAGTAACACCCTTATTCTAGAAGTCGAGAGGCAGTAAGTAGGAAACTGTAGACCAGTTAGTTTAACATGTGTTGACTGGCAATTGTTAGAATCCATTACTAAGAAAGTAGAACAGGAGATTTGTGAAGTCAAAATGACAACCGTTGAAATCAGCATAGTTTTGTGAGGAGTAAATCATATTTGACTAATTTGCTAAAATTCTTTAAAGATGAGAATCCTGTAGATGTACTACATCTGGATTTTCAGAAGGCATTTGATAAAGTGCCACACAGAGGTTATAACACAAGCTAAAATCTCATAATCACACATTAGCTCGGATAGGGGCAAAAACAGACATTAATTTGACACTGATTTGTATTGATGTAATTTGTTCGGAACTGGAGCAGACTCCCTCAAAACATTTTAAGCTGGTTGCCTTGACCCTAATGTTTTCTTATTTCAAAGCCAAATGTAAAATGCTGTGTTCCAGATACAATTTGACCTGTCAAACTACTCGGCGTTAAGCAAAACATAATTTATTCAACCACTCTAGTTAAAATATATCAAAGAAATAAGAACTGAGAATAGCTTAACTCGATTAAAAAACTTACCAGAACAATAGATACAGTAACTATTACTAATTAACTGTTCCAATATAGTAACATCCCATATAAACATACCTTGGCAAACACGCAAATTCAGCAAGTAGATTTTCTTATTGGTTATGCCCTCAGTAGGAAGATAAATCCCTGTGTCTAGCTGTGACTGAGGGCAAGAAATAGCTTCTCCTTCTTCAAGACTCCAAGAGCTTCTGTTGAATCTAAAAGCTAAAAGAAAATGTAGAAATCCTGGTCTGTGAGGGCTGGCCACACCCAGCCAGGCTGCTTCTATTGTTCCAACATTTTTTTAAAAAGGCCTCATGAGCTGTTTATGTTACCAAAGACTGCTTGCTATCTCTCCTTTAATCTCTCTCTTAAAAGAAATCAGGACAAAATATACCTCCTAAAGCTACAGCATCATTACGAATTGCAGGAGAGTTTTGTGTGTTTCGCTTTGGCTGCGAGGGGCAGAACTCTTCTACTGCTTTGAGATAGGCTTGGGCTGAGACACTGATAAACTGGTGTAATATGTTGAATGACAGTTAGGCATATCGCAATGGCATGTATAATGCATTTCCTTGATCTTTTCCATTGGTTATTCATTTCATATGATTCTCTGGATACAAATGTACAACAAATGTCATTCCTGTGGCGTAAAGGGATGACTGTATATTTACTTCATAAATAGGTACCAAACAAATTCATAAAGAGCTATATCATAATAACATCAGACCACTGGGACTTGAGTCTTTTGGATGTTATTAATACTTGATAAAGGCTATTAATGTTCAAAGGTAAGTATGTGGACTACCTTGTACCTGATCTTATTATGTGATCTTGCTATATACCAGACCTACAAACATGGCAAGGGTGTGTCCATAGAGAAGCCCAACAGCAGTATAGTTACAGCAAGTAAAAGACAAGGCCAGGTCAGCAATCAGACAGCAGAAGAGGGACAGAATCCTGGAGAGATGCCCAGCAGTGACAGGATACAGCAAGGAAAGGATTTCAAGGTCTGCCTAGTCACCATGTTGCAGAGTAGAAACCATACGCAGTGCTGAGAAAGTGCAGAAAAAGCCATGACAGAGAATATTGCAAAGAGAAAATAAAAATCAGTTACCCACAGTGAGCAAGCTGTTATTATGGATTAAAGACTTTTATACTGATGGGAAATAAAAAAAAGACACATAAAGTCTGCTGCCAGGAAGTGCAGAAAGAACAGGGCATTGCTGACCCCATTAAAGGACCTCACGAGGCAGAGCTGACTCCAACTGGTATTGCAGAGGGTCAGTGCCAAGACAGAGAATATGTCACAGCTGTCTGAGCAGCACAAAAAGTTACAAACAGATGGCAAGAAACTGCTGTGTCCGAAGTTTAGAGGATACTGATGAGCAAGATGAATTCTTGTTGGGAGAATACAACAAGATCCTGTATAGGATTTCAGCTCTCCTGATTATGCAAAGCCCCATGAGAAATTCTAATATGCAGATAACATGGTTAACATAACAAAGCTCGGCTTGAATTGAATATATTGGCAAGTGTACCCATTCTTACAAATTCAATCCCATAGTTTGAATCATAGAATCCCTACAGTGCTGAAAGAGGCCACTTTGCTCATTGAATCTGCACTAACCCTCTGAAGAGCATTCTGCCCATACTCTCTCCCTGTAACCACACATTTACCAAAGTAAGCTTACTTAGCCTGCACAACCCTGGACACCATAGGCAAATTTTAGCATGGCCAATCATCTAATCTGTACATGTTTGGACTGTGGGAGAAAACTGGAGCACCCGGAGGAAACCCACGCAGACAGGGGAGAATGTGCAAACTCCATACAGCCCGTTGCCCAAGGCCAGAATCAAAACTGGGTCCCTGGTGCTGTGAGGCAACAGTGCTAACCACTGAGTCATAGTGCTGTCCCATTTTTAAAATTCTATATATTACAGCAAAGTCCTTGTCTTTGGGGGAAGAGTCAAAAAAGTAGAAAGAGTTGCAATTTCCCCTTACATCTTTACTTCCTGATATTTTTCACCCTGACATTTTAATCTCAAATGACATGAGGAATGGTTCTCTTCAAAGGACCTATTGGGACTCAAGCTCACAGCTTCTGGTGAACAAGACCAGCACTCCAACCATTGAGTTATAGAGCCTGCAAGGTTGAGGACCGAAATTTTGCAGTCACCTTTCATTCAGCTTTGTGGTACAGGAGATATTAAAATTAGGGTTAAATGGCAGTTGCAGATTACATTTTGCTATAATGGGAAAAAAAATCATCACTTTTAGGGCTGGTACGTTGGCTCAGTGGTTAGTACTGCTGCCCCATAGCACTAGTGACCCCGGTTCGTTTCAAGCCTTGGGTGACTGTCTGCGTGGAGTTTGCACATTCTCCCCACGTCTGCATGGGTTTCCTCTGGGTGCCCTGGTTTCCTTCTGCAGTCCAAAGATGTGCAGGTTAGGTCAATTGGCCATGCTAAATTGCCCATAGTGTTCAGGGATGTGTAGGTTAGGTGCATAAGTCAGGGGAAATGTAGGGTAGGGGGAATGGGTCTGGGTGGGTTACTTTTCAGAGGGTTGGTATAGACTTGTTGGGCCAAATGGCTTGCTTCCATACTGTAGGGATTCTATGATATTTAGAATGTCATTCCTAATCACGACTCTTTTTTTATTAAGTAACAATGCTTGCGTAATTTTGAATCTAGTTTATTTATCAAATTCAGCAGAAGTTGAATTGAGTCCTTACCCTGTAATCCAGTCTTTATTGATGAACCACCTTCACTCAGACTACAGGAGGATTTTGCAGATCTTTTGGATGAAAGACTAGGAGGAGAAGGAATGGGATTCCCCAAAGATGATGGTGACCAACCACAAGTTGACATTTAGGACCTTAGTTTGCTCTTCCAAGAAAAAAAAAGGAGTGGTACTGCCACAGAATCATTGATCTATTGATAAAGTGGCTTGGAATCTTGCTACACACTTCAAAGACTATAATTGTCTCTTTTAAGGAATCTCACCTTTCTCTTGAAGGAAGTGAGGGAGAAGTGAATTTTGTTGCTGATTCCATTGAGCAATGTCATGCAAAATGTTTACTAGTGGCCAATGAGATTATTAATCTGCAAAAATGTGAACTAAAGTCTGCAATGACTGATCAGCAGGCTATTGGAAACACTCCAGGTCTCTTACAGTAGGAGGGCCATCGTTTACAAATAAGATGTTGCCCTTGCTCTCTTTTTTTCAGAGGTTTGTAAGTCTTTGAATTTCCTACCTCAAAAAGCACTTAAATATTTTTGATGCCAAGGTAGATAGGTTCTTGATTACCAAGGGGATGAAAGATTATTGGGGCTGTGCAGTTGACATTAAAATCAGATCAGCCATGATCTTATTGAATGACAGAGCATGTTGAAAGGGATGAGTGGCCTACTTATGTTCCTTGTTCAGATGTTTGTATGTTCATAAAGAAGCAAAAAATCTAACTATATAGCTTCCAGAGAAAGCTTCTAGAGTAATATGTGATAAAATAATGCACAATGTAGAGAAATCTAAATACTTAAGTCTAAATATCCTTGAACTAAGAGCTCAGATATTAGCAGTCAGAAAGCATGATCCAGAGGAAATACCTGAAGACTTACCCGCCATACCTATTCTTTCCATCACCAATGAAGCTCTTGTCCAGACACTGCCTGAAACTGATGTTGAACTTAAAAATAAGACTGCAGACTCAGAGTACCATACAGAGTAAAGAACCTCATGAATATATTTTTCTTTTTTAATGGGAAAATGGAAACTGAACAGTAATGGAACTACAAGTTCAAAGAGATCAAGTGGAATTTTGTGGTGTACACCTTAGATATACAAGATTATGTTACTTCTTGGAGTAGTGAAGTAGATACTTAATGAGCAAGAGTCTTTGAGTTAAGGAACAACTGCATAACGAAAGTCTTCAGATTGATGCAGCTGCGGTTTGTTACGGACCTGTGAATGCACTCAGAGATCATCATCATCATCATCGTCAATCCCTCACAGACCAGGATGACTCTCTTCCACTCTCAGAATGAGTCCATCAGTGGCTGTACAGACCGATACGGCCAATGCAGGTTCTGTTACACTTGGGACAAGTTATGGTCACGGGAAGGGGGTGGGTGGGGCATTGGTGTGGCAGTGTACTCCTTTCACTGTTTTTGCTTGGCTTCCATTTTGTCCTGATATCCAGAGATATACAGACTCCAGGAAACAAGGAGAATATCTCATTATCTCTCCATGTAAGTCAAAAAAGAAAAAGCTTGAAGACTCTGAAATAAAAGAGATTCTAATATAATAAACTATCTACTATCAAATAACAAAAGATTAATACAAGCTAGATTCTAGAGCTAGATCCTCCGTGTCAGCTATTGAATCAATGATCGACCATCACACTGCAGATGGCATCATGTCACCATCACCAAAGCAAACAAAAAAAGGTGAGATTGAACCCTTGCCTGGAGTTTTGTACTTCGGAATTTGTTTTTTCTTGTCTGTATTCTTCATTTGTGTGAAACTTTCTATTTGCTTTGTTTTATTTGTGACTGAATGTGTGTTTGGAGTTTTAAAAGAGGAACAATTAATGCATTTTTGTTTGCCATTTGTTAAAGAATTGCTTTGTTTACAATACGTAGTGGGCTGAGTCTTCTCAGTTTTGCTAGTGCCATTTTTGTCAGGTTTCCCTCTGTGAGATCTAGGAGGTTTTCTTGTGTGATTGCCCCGAACCCCGCCTCAGTAACTCCTTGTCATGCCCCTATGGTGCCCCACTCATCCACTGCCAGGAAACACCAGTATCCCTGGCACCCGTGATGAGGTCAGGAGCTGAGTGGCCCTGGTGGAACCCAAATGGGCATCACTGAGCAGGGTATTGCTGAGCAGGTGCTGCTTGCTAACACTGTTGATGACACCTTCCTTCACTTTACTGATGATCGATAGTAGACTGATTGGGCGGTAATTTACTAGTTGGATTTGACCTGGTCAATTTTCCACATGCCAGTGCTGTAACTGTACTGGGAGAGCTTGGTTAAATGAGCAGCAAGTTCTGGAGCACAAATCTTCGGTACTACAACCAAATGTTGTCAGGGTCCATTGCAGCATCCAGTGCTTCTAATTGTTTCTTGATATCATGTGGTGGGAATTGAATTGGCTGAAGACTGGTATCTGTAATGCTGCGGACCACTGAAGGAGGCAGAGATGGATTATCTAGTTGCCACGTCTGGCTGAAGATTACTGTGAATGCTTTAACCTTATCTTTTGCACTCTATACTGGGCTCTCCTGTCTTTGAGGATGGAGTTACTTGTGGAGCCTCCTCCTCCACTGTGGTTACACATTGTGACAGCTTGTGGAATTGTGCAGATAGATTACATACAACTGAACTGTTAAAGCAGAAACATCCGACATTCCTGTTTCTGATCACATGGTGTACTCCATTTGCTGATATGTTATTGTCTGTGGCATCGTATTATGGAAAATTAACATTAATTAGGCATAATTGCAACTATCAGGAGCCAAGTATGTCATACTGTTTCTTCACTGAAGGACTAAGTGACATTTTCAGGTTGCACGTAGCTCATAATAGCTCAACATTAACTCTTTCAAAACCATTATCTTGTACAACATCAAGTTGCTGCTCCTGTCATAGTGCAATATAAGGATACATATTTGATATAACATTGGTGTCCTAAACCAAATGGAAAAAGTCAGCTTGTAGACCAATTTAAGCTAGTTACCTAAAACAAAGGGGAAGGCATCTATTAAATTTCATACTTGCTAGGTCTCTTGCTGAGATATTTGTATCATTGATAGTCACAGGTGAGGTTCCGGAAGACTGGAGGGTGGCAAACATTGTGCCACTATTTAAGAAGGGCGGTAAGGACAAGGCCAGGGGCAAAGCAACTTGTTGGAGGAAATCCTGAGGGAAAGGATGTACATGTATTTGAAAGGCAAGGACTGATTAGGGATAGTCAACATGGCTTTGTGCGTGGGAAATCATATCTCACAAACTTGATCGAGTTTTTTGAAGAAGTAACAAAGAGGGTTGAGGAGGGCAGAGTGGTAGATGTGATCTATGGGCGTTCAACAATGTTCCCCATGGGAGACTCATTAACAAGGTTAGATCTCATGGAATACAGGGAGAACCAGCCATTTGGACACAGAACTGGCTCAAAGGTAGAAGACAGAGGGTGGTGGTGGAGGGTTGTTTTTCAGACTGGAGGCCTGTGACCAGTGGACTGCCACAAGAATTGATGCTGAGTCCACAAATTTTCATCATTTATTTAAATGATTTGGATGTGAGCACAAGAGGTATAGTTATTAAATTTGCAGATGACACCAAAATTGGAAGTGTCGTGGTCAGCGGAGAAGGTTACCTCAGATTAAAACAGGATCTTGATCTGGTGGGCCAATAGGCTCAGAAGTGGCAGATGGACTTTAATTCAGGTAAGTGCGAGGTGCTGCATTTTGGGAAAGCAAATCTTAGCAGGACTTATAACTTAATGGTAAGGTCCTGGGGAGTGTTGCTGGACAAAGAGACCTTGGAGTGCAGGTTCATAGCTCCTTAAAAGTGGAGTTGCAGGTAGATAGGATAGTAAAGAAGGCGTTTGGTATGCTTTCCTTTATTGGTCAGAGTATTGAGTACAGGAGTTGGGAGGTCATGTTGCAGCTGTACAGGATATTGGTTAGGCCACTGTTGGAATATTATGTGCAATTCTGCTCTCCTTCCTATCGGAAAGATGTTGTGAAACTTGAAAGGGTTCAGAAATCTTTTCTGAAAATTTACAAGGATGTTGCCAGGGTTGGAGGATTTGAGCTATAGGGAGAGGCTGAACAGGCTGGGGTTGTTTCCCCTGGAGTGTCGGAGACTGAGGGGTGACCATATAGAGATTTATAAAATCATGAGGGGAATGGATAGGATAAATAGACCAAGTCTTTTCCCTGGGGTTGGGGATTCCAGAACTAGAGGGCATAGGTTTAGGGTGAGAAGGGAAAGATATAAAAGAGACGTAAGGGGCGCCTTTTCACGCAGAGGGTGGTACGTGTATGGAATGAGCTGCCAGAGGAAGTAGTGGAGGTTAGTGCAATTGCAATATTTAAAAAGCATTTGGATGGGTATATGAGTAAGAAGGGTTTGGAGGAATATGGGCCGGTGGGACTAGATTGGGTTGGGATATCTGGTTGGTACGGATGGGTTGGACCGAAGGGTCTGTTTCCATGCTGTATATCTCTATGACTCGATGACTTATCATTCTGCCAGAACCCTAGCAAGTGAATTTTTCTCCAATCTATATAAAACAATCTGCTGCTATAGTAACAGTTAAGTTGAGAGTAGATTCGATTCTCCTGGAGATATGTTTAAATGTTTTCGAACTCACAGTCTTGCTGAGTAGCTCCAAGGCAGATTAGGATATCATAACTTCAGTAACAAAACAATAAGGACAGAAGGAACCATTTCTGCTATTAAATGTAAAAAGTCTTAGCCTCGTTCTCAAGGATTCAGGTGCTTGCAGTGCTTTTGGAAATGTAGATCTAAAAGCAATTTCTCCCTGATTACCTGCATTGGGCATTCTCTCTGGCTCAGTATCACCTGTTATTTTGCAATGAATATGCAAATAGCAGTGTCCTATTTTCTACTTGGAGAACGTTTCAGAGAACACCTCTGGGACACCTGGACCAACCAACCCAATCACCCCGTGGCTCAACACTTCAACTCCCCCTCCCACTCCACCAAGGACATGCAGGTCCTTGGACTCCTCCATCGCCAGACCATAGCAACATGACACCTGGAGGAAGAGCACCTCATCTTCTGCCTAGGAACTCTCCAACCATAAGGGATGAACTCAGATTTCTCCAGTTTCCTCATTTCCCCTCCCCCCACCTTGTCTCAGTCCCAACCCTCGAACTCAGCACCGCCCTCCTAACCTGCAATCTTCTTCCTGACCTCTCCGCCCCCACCCCCACTCCGGCCTATCACCCTCACCTTAACCTCCTTCCAACTATCGCATTTCCAACACCCCTCCCCCAAGTCCCTCCTCCCTACTTTTTATCTTAGCCTGCTTGGCACACCTTCCTCATTCCTGAAGAAGGGGTCATGCCCAAAATGTCGATTCTCCTGCTCCTTGGATGCTGCCTGACCTGCTGCACTTTTCCAGCAACACATTTTCAGTCCTATTTTCAACCTGGGAAACACAGTGGAGTGGGAAAGGCAGACAAACCTTGCCTTCCCTACTCACTGCTGGATGGAGAGAAAATAAATCTGTCCTAATTATATTTCTTTTCTTTAGCTGAAAAATCATTGCATGAGGATTCTAACAAAGAGGCTGGTTACATTGAAATGGCACACCAGCAGATATTTCAGAAAGTGGGTTGGGCACATAGTTTCATCTGGCAGCTGGCATTACTGGCAGAATGCGGCAGTTGGAGCATTTTTAAAAAGACTGGTTGGGTTGGAAGTGCCTGCATTATCACAAACAATGGATAACAAAATAATGCATTCGCCTGTTCAGGCCCAACTTCCATGCCTATGAGAACTTTGCATTCACTGGGCAGACCACTGATGCAGTGGAACCATCACCAGCTAAATCAGGGGCCTCCAGCAGAACAGAGGGGAATCATGATTTATTCGAGAGAGCCCCCTGCTGCCTCCCATACCCACTCCCACACCTGCCATAGCCATGGGGCCACAGCTCCATTTGCTGATTGACATTGCTTTTCAATGATCATGGCCATGCCTGGTTTTGGTAATCTGTTTTTAGATATGTTGTTTCATCAGATATTCAGAGGAGGCCTTCATTGTGGACATCTGATACTGTTGCTCCTCATGTGTCCTCACTTGATAGCCTCCTGTTGAATCTCTAGCCTTGGGAGCTCACAATGGATGGAAGAAGGACTGTACAGTTATTAATCGTCTGCTCCTAGACGTATCAATGTTAGTTGACTGACATAGTGTGTGGTTGATACTCCAGTCTGAAGCAGATGTTGGGGACCCAATATAGAAGGAAAAATTCACCCCACCACACATACTTCTCTGACTTTTGAAAGGTGTACAGGAAAAGATGAACAACTTATAGTGATTGAAATGTGTAGTTAAAATAAAACATTGTAGGAAACAACTTTCACTGTTGGGTTTTTGAGATGTTGTTGAACCACTTGCTCTTTAAACACATTCATGCCGCAGATGACAGGAAGAGCAAGGAGAAAAAGTCTTCAGTCCACGGATGAGGCAGCTTGAATCTAACAAAGTTGGCTTTGCTCTTAAAGTATTGTCCCTCATCTCCTTCATGTGAAGGACCTCATCTGCAGTGCACTCCATCTCAATGTGCTGGCTGCAGCTTTTATTTTGTATGATAACAGTGTACAACAACCCAGTTTCTCTGTAGTCTGGCATCCACAATTAACAATTAAAGGTATCAATGTTGACGAAGATGACAGCTAAAAATGATAATTTCTGATAAAATGTTGGATTGTAATGGAATCTTTTAGAATTGTGTCCAGTGTGCAGTCGTGGGAAAGATATATAGATGATTCAGTTCTCCTGGGATATTATGGTAGATTGAAGAATACAACTCTGCTTCATCTATTAGCATATTGCCTCCTTTTACAGTTCCTAATATATATGAGAACAGCATATAAATCGGGAAACAGTTTCAATGTGAATATCATAGCTAATCGTTAATAGTCCATATCATTAATGGTAAAGAGACTTTTCGAAATAAGTCAACCCCGTCAGCAGAAAATATGTATGTATCTCTTAATGGCGAGTTACAAAGCATGATTAATCTTCCAGTCCTTGTGTTTGTGGAGTATTTGACTGTCTCAATGACTCAAAAATTTATGTTTGAAAGACATTGATTGTACCAATGTAGAAGATGGATATGTCACAAGTGTTACCACTGAACCAAGGCTGAACACTCAATACTGGGCTGAGCAAACGGAGCAAGTTTTTATCATGTTAGAGTTTTAAAAGTGGAGTAAACTAAGGAGCAATGCAACAATGACATAACTCGGATTTGGACCCCAGTGTTTCTAAGAACTTCCATGTTTTAAATAAAGGTAAATGCTGATAATGCATCAGTACTGTAATGAAATTTCGCAGCAATTCAGGTTTAGTGTCTTAAGCTGAATCTTGGCAGATTTTCTAACTTTATCAAATATGTTTAAACACTATTTTCTCAGAAATAGCACAACTTAAAAGATGGTTGCAGTTGATAGATTAATATCCATTTATTATCTCATTGATAATTTAATAGTCATTTATTAGATTTTGTGTTAGTTGCAATGTTGAGGACAAATCTGAAAGCACCTTCTGATATTCTCACAGGCACCGTTAAATATAGAAATACAGATGTTGCTGTCTGAGATAATCTTCTCCACAAGGTGTGCTATTGCAGCCCTCACTGTAAGGGTGTAAAGTTAAAATACATACTCCGTGATTCTGCCTTAAAAATATTGTGAAAGCATTAAGAAAGAGGTTTTTTTTGAACTGAGGAGATTTTAATTTTCTGGTATTTTTTCTTCAACTGAGGAGATTCTAATCTCCTGGTTATATATATCCCTCTCACCCATGTTGAGGAAGAGGTTTAAATTGGTGCTTTGTAATAATTATCTCTGGTCAACCTTACTGGCCCTTCAAGAATAAATTTTATCATTGGGATTTCCATTCCTCAAGGAAATTAACATTGCAGATCATCTTAAAAGTATTTTCAGTTTTTTTAATCTTCTGTTCAGTCTAACTCATGCCCTACCTTTCATTTTGTATCATGCTCAATGATTAAGTGTCAAACCATGAATTTCATTGTTTGAAATCTGTGGGAGTATTTTCTAGAGCTCACAAGAGCAGAAGGCATATGGTTTACAGGATGTCTGAATTTGAGATTTTGTGAATTTTCAATTTCCTGATGGAAGGTTGAGACATAGAGGTATGGTCAGTAGTACATTTACAGCATGGTGAACCTTGAGACAGCATGATGTGAGTCTATACTTGAGATGGGAACAAGAGAATGCCAACTTGCACAGAGGCAAAGAACTGGCAATGGTGAGTTAGTGGTAAGGTCGGCTTGGGAGGTATGGGGAGAGGGATCAAGTGCACAGAGAATTGGAAAATGTGAGGATACAGGGAACACCAGATGTGGTGAAGGGAGATTATAGAAGTGACCTGTACAAGAAGGATGGATTGCACCTAAATTGGAAGGGAACTAATATACTGGCAGGGAGATTTGCTCGAGCTGCTAGGGAGGATTTAAACTAGTAAGGGGAACCCAGGGAGATAGTGAGGAAAGAGGTCAATCTGAGACTGGTACAGTTGAGAACAGAAGTAAGTCAAACAGTCAGGGCAGGCAGGGACAAGGTAGGACTAATAAATTAAACTGCATTTATTTCAATGCAAGGGGCCTCACAGGGAAGGCAGATGAACTCAGAGCATGGTTAGGAACATGGGACTGGGATATCATAGCAATTGCGGAAACATGGCTCAGGGATGGGCAGGACTGGCAGCTTAATGTTCCAGGATACAAATGCTACAGGAAGGATAGAAAGGGAGGCAAGAGGGGAGGGGGAGTGGCATTTTTGATAAGGGACAGTATTACAGCTGTACTGAGGGAGGATATTCCCAGAAATACATCCAGGGAAGTTATTTGGGTGGAGCTGAGAAATAAGAATGGGATGATCACCTTATTGGGATTGTATTATAGACCCCCTAATAGTCAGGTGGAAATTGAGAAACAAACTTGTAAGGAGATCTCAACTATCTGTAAGAATAATAGGGTGGTTATGGTAGGGTATTTTAACTTTCCAAACAGAGACTGGGAGTGCCATAGTGTTAAGGATTTAGATGGAAAGGAATTTGTTAAGAGTGTACAAGACAATTTTCTGATTCTGTATGTGGGTGGATCTATTAGAGAAGGTTCAAAACTTGACCTACTCTTGGGAAATAAGGAAGGGCACTAACTGAGGTGTCAGTGGGGGAGCACTTTGGGCCAGAGACCATAATTCTATTAGATTTAAAATAGTGTTGGAAACGAATAGAACAGATCTATAATTTGAAGTTCTAAATTGGAGAAAGCCTAATTTTGATGGTATTAGGCAAGAACGTTCAAAACCTGATTGGAGGCAGATGTTCACAGGTGAAGAGACGGTTGGAAAATGGAAAGCCTTCAGAAATGAGATAATGAGAGTCTAGAGACAGTATATTTCTGTCTGGGTGAAAGGAAAGGCTGGTAACTTTAGAAAATGCTGAATGACTAAAGAAATTGAGGGTTTTGTTAAGAAAAAGAAGGAAGCATATGTTAGGTATATCCAGGGAAAATTGAGTGAATCCTTAGAAGAGTATAAAGGCAGTAGGAGTTTACTTAAGAGGGAAATCAGTATAGCAAAAAGGGGACATGAAATAGCTTTGGCAAATAGAATTAAGGAGAATCCAAAGGGTTTTTTACAAATACATTAAGGACAAAAGGGTAACTAGGGAGAGAATAGGACCCCTCAAAGATCAGCATGGTGGCCTTTGTGTGGAGCCGCAGAAAATGGGGGAGATACTAAACAAGTATTTTGCATCAGCATTTACTGTGGAAAAGGATATGGAAGATATAGAATGTAGGGAAATAGATGGTGACACCTTGCAAAATGTCCATATTGCAGAGGAAGAAGTGATGGATATCTTGAAATGCAAAAAAGGTGGATAAATCCCCAGGACCTGATCAGGTGTACCCGAGAACTCTGTGGGAAGCTAGAGAAGTGATTGCTGGGCGTCTTGCTGAGATATTTGTATCATCGATAGTCACAGGTGAGATGCCAGAAGGCTGGAGGTTGGCAAACGTGGTGCCACTGTTTAAGAAGGGCGGTAAAGACAAGCCAGAGAACTATAAACCAGTGAGCCTGACCTCGGTAGTGGGCAAGTTGTTGGAGGGAATCCTAAGGGACAAGATGTATATGTATTTGAAAAGGCAAGGACTGATTAGGGATAGTCACCATGGCTTTGTGCGTGGGAAATCATGTCTCACAAACTTAATTGAGATTTTTGAAGAAGTAACAAAGAGGATTGATGAGGGCAGAATGGTAGGTGTGATCTACATGGACTTCAGTAAGGCGTTCAACAAGGTTCCCCATGGGAGACTGGTTACCAAGGTTAGATCTCACAGAATACAGGGAGAACTAGCCATTTGGATACAGAACTGGCTCAAAGACAGAAGACAGAGGGTGGTGGTGGAGGGTTGTTTTTCAGACTGGAGGCCTGTGACCAGTGGAGTACCACAAGGATCGGTGTTGGGCCCTCTACTTTTTGTCATTTACATAAATGATTTGGATTCAAGCATAAGAGGTAAAGTTAGTAAGTTTGCAGATGACACCAAAATTGGAGGTGTAGTGGACAGCGAAGAGGGTTACCTCAGATTACAACAGGATCTTGACCAAATGGGCCAATGGGCTGAGAAGTGGCACATGGAGCTTAATTCAGATAAATACGAGGTGCTGCGTTTTGGGAAAGCAAATCTTAACAGGGCTTAGACACTTAATGGTAAGGTCCTAGGGAGTGTTGCTGAACAAAGAGACCTTGGAGTGCAAATTCATAGTTCCTTGAAAGTGGAATCACAGGTGGATAGGATATTGAAGAAGCTGTTTGGTATGCTTTTCTTTATTGGTCAGAGTATTGAGTACAGGAGTTGGGAGGTCATGTGTGGCTGTACAGGACATTGGTTAGGCCGCCTTTGGAATATTGTGTGCAATTCTGCTCTCCTTCCTGTTGGAAAATTGTTGTGAAACTTGAAAGGGTTCGGAAAAGATTTACAAGGATGTTGCCAGGGTTGGAGAATTTGAGCCAATGGGAGAGGCTGAACAGGCTAGGCCTGTTTTCGCTGGAGCGTCGGAGGCTAAGGGGTGACCTTATAGAGGTTTACTAAAATTATGAGGGGCATGGATAGGGTAAATAGACAAATCTTTTCCCTGGGGTCGGGGAGTCCAGAACTAGAGGGCATAGGTTTAGGGTGAGAGGGGAAAGATATAAGAGAGACCTAAGGGGCAACATTTTCACACAGAGAGTGGTACGTATATGGAATGAGCTGCCAGAGGAAGTGGTGGAGGCTGGTACATTTAAGAGACACTTGGATGGGTATATGAATAGGAAGGGTTTGGAGGGATATGGGCCGGGAGCTGGTCGGTGGTACTAGATTGGGTTCGGATATGGACAGGTTGGACCAAAGGGTCTGTTTTCATGCTGTACATCTCTATGACTCTATGACTCTAAGGCAAGTAACTGAGGAGCTGAAACGGCAGTATTCGTTGTGATGAAAAGTGCATTGTGAATGTTATCATTTGGGATTTAGATTTTAAAATAGAAGCAGATGAATTTTGAGGAGTTCTGCAAATAATTTTTTTCTAAAAGGTCACTTGGACTGATGAGCTAAATGTATTGTTTCAAAGAAGACTTCGGGTGAATCAGTTACCCTTGCAGTCATCATTTTAGTTTGTGAAATATCGAAATTATGAGAGTGGAAATCAACTATTCCAACTCAAAAGAGCTTTATGTCACCAGAATTGAAAAAGTCCCAAAATAGCAAACTTGGAAAAAAATTGTAAAGCCACCTCTGTGATCCAAGAAAAAGACTGGGAAAAATCAGTTATGTAAGACAACGTTTCTTAACACCCTAAGAACTCTTCTCAGGTTCCAGGGCTCCCCTTTCAAACAGGGATACAACACAAACAGACAGACAGAAAACCATTTCATAGCTTTCAGTCTGTGGTCCCCTTCAAATGTGGCAGGGCCCTTAAGGTGGCCACTTGGCCCCTGTTGAGAATGACTGATGTAAGATATTAAAGTGTTGAGATAGGAATGATATTTTTAAGTAC
The DNA here is from genome assembly GCF_020745735.1 of Hemiscyllium ocellatum. NCBI lineage: Eukaryota > Metazoa > Chordata > Chondrichthyes > Orectolobiformes > Hemiscylliidae > Hemiscyllium > Hemiscyllium ocellatum. The sequence goes on from NC_083408.1 coordinate 88,959,383, forward strand.
AGAACTTAAACATTGCTAAAAGGAGACTAAAAGTCAAAGGTTTTCATCTGTACTCAAACAGACTTGACAAAAAGGACACCAACTTATATAGCTTGAGAAGCAGCTGTTGATTGGTTGTGCCATCATTAGTGTAGAGGTACAACATGAATAATTACCTTTCAACCTTCGTTCCCAGAGCAGGCAGGTGAAGCTTGATCATCAGATTGTAGCAGCAAGTATACAGCAGAGATTGACAGTCTCAATGACCCCGGTTTTTCATTAAAAAGTGGCAATGAATGTGTGAATTAATGTCTTGTACATTAATATATATAGCTTCTGGCACATGGAAATACTTCCCATTGCAAGCTTGATTGATGATTTTAAATAGGTTTCTGGTGTAATCTTTAGCACAGGTCAGTCTACATATCTGGCATCCAGCTGGCACTGAAATTCATGGACCACATTATTCATTTATATGGTAGGCAAAATGTAGTTTTGGTTTGAAATTATTTAAAATTAATTACGGGGGAAATAGGGAAAAAAAACAAAAGAATGGACTACTCTTCCTGTCCCACCATCAGGAATGCCACAGTGTTGTCAAAATCTATGTCTGTCAGGAAATTTCAATATCATAGGTTGCTCACAAGTGCCACAGCTTCCCTGCAGAGGGTAGTGCATTGAAATGGTTACCACATTAGTAGAAAACTCCACATTAAATTGTAATAACCCATTGGTCAACTATATTTGAGCTGAATAGCCAATGATATTTTGTTGTATTGAGATAAACGAACCTTTATAATACTTTTAATATGGTTCCAAAGGAACCCTGATAATGTTGAAGTAACCAAATGCTATTCTTATTATTACTTTGACTCGAGGAGTGTGTCCCAACATTATGGAGAAAAATGAATTGTGTTGTTCAGTGAAAGGTTGGATAAGTGTACCTTGACTAACCTTGTCCAGTTTGCAGTAACTGTTTTTATCTTAGACACACAACTTGATACATTAGACAAAGAAGATGGGGAAGGTCCAACACAATTTTATTGCACACTTTTTATTAAGGAAAACCAACGTTTATCAGACTCCACTGGAAACTTTAATTAAACTCTCTCAATCTCTTCACAGGACTCTTCAGGAAACAATTTGAAATCTTAGAGGAAACTGTCTCAAATTAATATTAGTTATCTACTTCTGCCATGAATGTCCAAGGATTCGTTACATCCTATGCATAGGTCCTAAACACAGCATTTGAACTGTTTGTCTTAAAGAGCTAGGAATACCTGCACAATATGGCTGGTACAGGCTGTTCCTCAGTTGTTGAGGGTTGGTTGATGTTTCAGGATCTCCAGTTGTTGATTTGGACTTCCCATCTTGTCTGGGGCTGGTTCTGGTCTTTGTGTCATCACACTGTCTGGAGATACCATTGAAGAAGATGCAAAAGTCAAAGAGAGCTGGGGCTTCAGGTTGCCCCTTCCATCCCCCTCTTCATGGCCTTCTTGAAGATACTGTGACATGTGTGCAATGGATGCAATGGGCAGGGCAAGAACATCCAATGTTGTGACTACTTGCCACATTTGGAGATTGTAGAACATGGCTTTGACCCTTCAGTGGTACTTGTTGTGTTCTACCTTTGGCCTCCTACTCAGCTGGATGCCACCAAGTCTGTGTAACATTCTTCCAACAAAGCAGGTTTTCTGGAGGTGTAAACAACTGTTTGTTCTGAAACAATGTGACTAGCACTGGCCAGGAAATTCCAGGGTTGTCTGATTTCAATGGGAAGTTGATTGGCATTTATTTGGAGAAGACTGAGTATAAAAGCAGGGATAGACCTCTCAGGCTCTATAAGGCTCTGGTCAGACCACATTTTGAGTATTGTGAGCAGTTTTGGGTCCTCAGGAAGGATGTACTAGCCCTAGAGCATGTTCAGTGGAAGTTCACAAGAATGGTCCCAAGAATGGAAAGTTTAACATGTGAGTTAACAACGGCTGAGGACTCTTGGTCTATACTTGATGGAGTTTAGAAGAATATAGGAGCAACTAATTGAAACATACATAATATTGAATGGTCTGGACAGAGTAGATGTTGGGAAGATATTTCCATTGGTAGGAGAGATTCGATTGGGAGGGCACAACCTTAGAGTGGAGATAAGGAAAAACGTCTTCAGCCAGAGAGTGTTGAATGTATGGAATTCATTGCCACAGAGGGCTGTGGAGACCAGGTTATTGAGTATATTTAAGACTGAGATAGGTATGTTCTTGAGTATCAAAGGGACTAAGCAGATATGGGGAGAAAGCAGGAGAATGGGGTTGAGAAACCTATCAACGAGGAAAAAGTGAGGACTGCAGATGTTGGAGATCAGAGTCAAGAATGACTGATGAAGGGCTTATGCCCAAAATGTCGATTCTCCCACTCCTTGGATGCTGCCTGACTTGCTGTGCTTTTCCAGCACCACACCCTCGATTGAGAAACCTATCAGCCATGATCGAATGGCAGAGCAGAATCGATGGGGCTGAATGGGCTAATTTCTGCTCCTATATCTTATGGTCTTATGGTCCAAGACCTGACTACATGAATACTGACTGTTCCAGCTCTGCAGTTTGCAAACAGTAGAGTCTGACTAGGTTTCAACTTGCCTTACACATTTCAAGATTATCAATGCTCAGGAAATAAATGTCAATATTCCTGGAGATGAATGGGTCACCTGACCACAGTTGAATATCAGGGGATCCAGGCATAAATTAGCATTAAGAAGAGCTTTGAGAAAGTCAAAATGGCCTCATAATGATAGCCTCAATGAATCCATCTCCATGCAACCTGCTGTGCCTGCAAATGAGAACTGCTGTGTCAAGATAATAAATTCAAATGTTGAATGTTGTTGTTTACAGAGTGTTCAGGTCTGAAAGGGTTCACACTGAAGAATGCTTTAAGCACTCATCCATACTTTAAGCAATCTCTGTCATCTATTTTTGCTTAATGTGCTCTTTTCAGGCATGGAATAATTTGCTACGCTTTTGCTTCTTATTAATAGCCTCAATAATCTGAGGGATCAGCTGCCATCTCAAGACGATTTATACGCTATGCTTTCAGCACTATGAAATTATCATATGGACTCGGTGGCAGAATAGCTCTTCTGCTTTGACTACCAAGTGGTTTACCTCTACCCCACCAAACTAGATAGGCCCTGTAGATCCCGACCAGAAAAGAGGATGATAGCAGCAAATCTACCAGATAGCTCATATATCATGCTCTTCAGTCCTCAGGATTCATCTGACAACTGAATGAAAACATTGTAATGTGCTGTATGAGAGGATAAGTCTTCATTCAAATTTTCACACCTTACAGTTGCCTGACCTCATAAAAGACAGGATCTTTGCATTGTTGAATGTTAGGAGATTGCCCTGGAAAATCTCTGTAATCTGATTTTGCTTAGTGTGCTCTTTTCAGACATAGAACATAGAACAGTACAGCACAGTGCAGGCCCTTTGGCCCTGAAGTTTATCCTACTCAAAGGTCAAACTAACCTACATACCCTTCTATTTACTATCATCCAAGTGTATATCCAAGAGTTGCTTAAATGTCCCCAGTGTATCTGACTCTACTACCACCGCTTGCAGTGCATTTCACACACCTACCACTCTCTGTGTAAAGACAAAGTTAAAAATCACACAACACCAGGTTATAGTCCAACAAGTTTAATTGGAAGCACACTAGCTTTCGGAGTGGCACTCCTTCATCAGGTGGTTGTAAGTCCAACACTGGCATCTCCAAATCATGTGTAAAGACAGACCACATCAAGGATTAATTAGCTATGCTTTTGCCTCTTAATGGTAGCCTCAATAATCTGAGGGATCAGTTGCCATCTCAAAGAAAATTTATACATTCCTAAGCTAACCATCCCCTGAATCGATTGGTGGAACCTTTACTTTGGTGTCATAGTGTGATACAGCAGGGCACAAACTCTTTGGTTCAATTCGTCTACACTGACCAGATATCCCGAACTGATCTAATTCTATTTGCCATACTTTGGCCTATTAATCTCTAAATCCTTCCTATTCATGTACCCATCCAAATGCCTTTAAATTATATTCCCCTCCACCACCTCTAATTGCAGCTCACTCCCTATATCCACCACACTCTGCCCCTCAGGTCTCTTTTAAATGTTTACCTTCTCACCTTAAAACTGTGCCCTCTAGTTTTGATCTCCCCTATACCGGGAAAAATACCTTGGCTATTCACCCTATCTCTGACTTTATAAACCTCGATAAGGTCACCTGTCAGCCTCTGATACTCCAGGGAAATAAAAAGCCCTGTAGCTCAAACCTTCCAACACCTGACAACATCCTTATAAATCTTTTCTGAACCCTTTCAAGTTCAACAACATGTTTCCTGTATTAGGGAGATGAGAGTTAAATGCAGTATTCTAAAAGTGGCCTCACCAATGTCCTGCACAGCCGCAACGTGACTTCCCAACTCTTAAACTCTCTCTTAAAAAGGCAATTCTGGATCTGGTATTGTGCAACGAACCAGAATTGGTCAGGGACCTTGAAGTGAAGGAACCATTGGGAAGTAGTGACCATAATACAATAAACTTCAATCTGCAATTTGAGAGGGAGAGGGTACAATCAGAAGTGACAATTTTTCAGTTGAATAAAGGGAACTATGGAGCTATGAGGGAGGAGCTGACCAAAGTTCAATGGTGCAATACCTTAGCAGGGATGACAGTGGAGGAACAATCGCGGATATTTCTGTGTATAATGCAGAAGTTGCAAGATCAGTTCATTCCAAAAAGGAAGAAAGATCCTCGGAGGGGACATGGGTGGCCATGGCTGACGAGGGAAGTTAAGAAACATATAAAGTTAAAAGAGAAAAAGTATAACATAGCAAAGATAAGTGGGAAAATGGAGGACTGGGAAGCATTTAAAGAACAACAGAGGATTACTAAGAAGGAAATACATAGAGAAAAAATGAGGCATGAAGGTAAACTGGCCAATTATATAATGGAGGACAGGAAAAGTTTTTTTAGGTATGTGAAAGGCAAAAAAATGGTTAGGACTAAAATTGGGCCCTTGAAGACAGAAGCAGGGGAAAAAAGAAATGGCAGAACAATTGAATTGGTACTTCAGATTTGTGTTCACTGGGGAAGACACAAGCAATCTCTCTGAGGTAACAGTGGCTGAAGGACCTGAACTGAAGGGAATTTATATTTGCCAGGAATTGGTGTTGGAGAGACTGTTAGGTCTGAAGGTTGATAAGTCCCTGGGGCCTGATGGTCCACATCCCAGGGTACTGAAGGAGGTAGCTCGAGAAATCGTGGATGCGTTGGTGATTATTTTCCAGAGTTCGATTGATTTGTGATCAGTTCCTGCGGATTGGAGGTGGCTAATGTTATACCATTTTCAAGAAAGGTGGGAGAGAGAAAGCAGGAAATTATAGACCAGTTAGTCTGACCTCAGTGGTGGGAAAGGTGCTGGAGTCTATTATAAAGGATGAAATTACAACACATCTGGATAGCAGTAACAGGATAGGTCAGAGTCAGCTCGGATTTATGAAGGGGAATCATGCTTGACTAATCTTCTGGAAATCTTTGAGCATGTAACTCTGAAGATGGACGAGGGAGATCCAGTAGATGTAGTGTACCTGGACTTTCAGAAAGCTTTTGATAAAGTCCCACATAGGAGGTTAGTGAACAAAATTAGGGCACATGGTATTGGGGGCAAAGTACTAACTTGGATTGAACGTTGGTTGGCTGATAGGAAACAAAGAGTAGTGATAAACGGCTCCATTTCGGAATGGCAGGCAGTGACCAGTGGGGTACCACAGGGATCAGTACTGGGACCACAGCTTTTTACAATATATGTTAATGATATAGAAGGTATTAGTGATAAAATTAGCAAATTTGCTGATGATACTAAGCTGGGCGGCAGGGTGAAATGTGAGGAGGATGTTAGGAGATTACAGGGTGACCTGGACAAGTTAGGTGAGTGGTCAGATGCATGGCAGATGCAGTTTAATGTGGATAAATGTATGGTTATCCACTTTGGTGGCAAGAACAGGAAGGCAAATTACTACCTAAATGGAATCAATTTAGGTAAAGGGGCAGTACAGAAAGACTTAGGTGTTCTTGTACACCAGTCAATGAAGGTAAGCATGCAGGTACAGCAGGCAGTGAAGAAGGCTAATAGCATGCTGGCCTTCGTAACAAGAGGGATTGAGTATAGAAGCAAAGAGGTTCTTCTGCAGCTGTACAGTGCCCTGGTGAGACCACACCTGGAGTACTGTGTGCAGTTCTGGTCTCCAAATTTGAGGAAAGACATTCTGGCTATTGAGGGAGTGCAGCGTAGGTTCATGAGGTCAATTCCTGGAATGGTGGGATTACCTTACACTGAAAGACTGGAGCGACTGGGCTTGTATACCCTTGAGTTTAGAAGACTGGGAGGGGATATAATTGAGACATATAAAATTATTAAAGGATTGGACACCCTGGAGGCAGGAAACATGTTTCTGCTGATGGGTGAGTGTCAAACCAGATGACACAGCTTAAAAATATGGGGTAGACCATTTAGGACAGAGATGAGGAGAAACTTCTTCACCCAGAGAGTGGTGGCTGTGTGGAATGCTCTGCCCCAGAGCACAGTGGAGGCCCAATCTCTGGATTCATTTAAGAATAAGTTGGATAGAGCTCTCAAGGATAGTGGAATCAAGGGTTATAGAGATAAGGCAGGAACAGGATACTGATTAAGGATGATTAGCCATGATCATATTGAATGGTGTGCAGGCTCGAAGGGCAGAATGGCCTACTCCTGCACCTATTGTCTATTGTCTATTGTCTATAAACTCAATGCACTAACCGTGCAAGCGTGCCAAATACTTTCTTCACTACCCTATCTATCTGTGACTCCACCTTCAAGCAACAATGCACCTGCACTTATGGTCTCTTCATTCGGCAACTTTCCTCATGGCCCTACCAATAGTTGTAGAAGTCCTGCCCTGGTTTGCCTTACGTAAATGCAATGACTCTTTATTTAAGTTAAAGTTCAGACGTCACTCCTCAGTTCATTGGCCCAGTTGATCACGATCCCATTGTACTCTTCCATAACTTTCACACTGTTCACTATATCACCAAATTTGATGTCATCCGCAATCTTACTAACCATACTTCTTGTATTCTCATCCAAATCATTTATGTAAATGACAGTACCAATCTCTGTGGAAAACCGCTGGTCACAGGCCTCCAGTTCAAAAAACAACCCTCTACCATTGACCTCTATATTTACATCCAAATCACTTATATAAGTGATGAAAAGTAGCAAATGCCTTGCTGAAGTCCATATGGACAATGCCTAGCGATTTGTCTTCATCAATCTTCATTGTCACCTCTTCAAAAATCTCAATCCACTTAGTGAGGCACAATTTCCCAAACACAAAGTCATGTTGACGACCCCTAAACAGTCCCTGCCTTTCCAATTGCATGGAAATTTTGTGTCAATTGACATTCCTGAGGACGGTAATGTTGGAGTCATAGGGACAATTGTCTGTAAGAGTAATCATCTTCCTTTTGTATTTTGCCCATTTTTCTCATCCAAACCTCAAAAATGTTGGAAGATATCAGGAGATTTTGGGCAGTGTCTTGATATTCACAAAGCTGCATGACTGTTTGGACTTCCAATCACGAAGAGCCACAGCTCTTTTACCATCATTTATTAATTTAGACAACGGTCCTGGAGATTCACGCTGAAGAAACTCCTAATATGGTGATGGAATTTCTTCATCCAGGGGGAGGTGAGCCTATGAAATTCTTTGCCATAGAAAGCGGTTGAGACCAAAACATTGAATTTCTCAAGAAAGATGTAGAAATATTTGTTAGGACTAAAGGAATCAAAGTTTACAGAGAGAAAGTGGAACTGAGTTGGATGATCAGCCATGATCATATTGAAGGGCGGAATAGCCTCAAACAGCCAAATGAATTCTTCTTGTTGCCATTTTCAATGTTACTATGTTAACACAGACCTTGAAATGGTAAAGATAAGTCAGGTTGAAACAAATGGCAGAACAGTTTGTTGTGGATTAAAATGCCTCAGTGCACTCCTGTTCTAGACATGACCCTGACTACTTTTGAGCTAATCATCTGCCATTGCTCCTGTCCCCTCCATGTCCTCACCACTAACCATATGGAACAAGAAGGCAGACTTTCTCTTGAATCAATCCAGCCACCAATACTGCAAGTGTATCCCGGTATCAGCCAACTGCCAGGCAAATCCTCTTCCCTACAGGATTGTTCTGGAGATAAAAACATTCTCTGCTTCAGTGGCTGTGAATCGCATTAGCACAATGTCTTCAATGTTGGGATGGTCAGCTGTTCTCATCCTCTTTCTCGCTGGACAGCATGGTTGTTTGTCAAACTGTCGGAATGGTTGCCAGAAAAACTCAATGGTGAACCCTCGTACTCACTGATAATGTCCATTTTCAACATCAACTTCTCTCCTTTCAATAACACTTTCTCACAGGCTTAGTCATAGTCACAGGCTTGGCATGTCCTTTCCCAGTGAAATCTTGATGTCAAATGATGGCTTTCACAGCATTCCATGATTTTGGGCTGGTCAGCATTCTAACTCTCCTTCATTTAATAATATGTCAAGAGTAGACACATTCAGCTAATCTAGAGTTACCAGAGTGAAATTTCATCTTATAACAGGCATCATTCTATTGGATTTGCTATTCTTCTAGCAGAAATGGCTGGCAACTTCAACACAAGCAGTATTTCATTTCATTCAAGTCATCACCATTTCAATGCACAATGCTTCACTAAAATAATCGAATAGCTATTTAAGCTTTATCTGTGTAGTTAATTGACCATATACCAGCCACATATAATTAGTAACCAAAACATTTTTTAACACTCTCTCAGTGTTAAATGCTTTTCATTTCAATGTAACATATAAAATTTTCAGATACAATTTCAACTGAATATAGAAGACAGAGCTCTGTTAAACAACTCCAGAAACACCTTAGTATATTGCATATCATTTGTCAGGTAGAAAACTGCCTTGGATTTCATTACTTTTCCTATATTTTATCTTTGTCTTTTAGAGGCTTGAGCTTCAACATTGAGCAAAGTATCAATGAAATGTGTTACGTTATATATGTGTTGACTTGCCATTTACCTGCATTGATGAAAAGTGACCAATGACCTAATATTGCCTTGGAGCCATTATCTGTTGACAGATGTCAGCTGGGAACACTAATTCTTCCCAACAACTAGTGATAAGATTTATTTGCTCATGCCAGACTGTACAGTTTTATTCCTGGTATTCCATCAAGTGCACTGAATCAATGAATGATAAAAAAAATTATTGAATTTTATACTTAGCATCATTGGCGTATCAATTTTAGCCAGCAGCTTTGGTATATTGAATTGAAGTTGTTAATTAGACCTTTCACCTTCAAGTTATTATCAGAATGAAAAGGAAAGTGCTCTGTCAACCAAATGTTATGTGCAATATTGCAAATTCAGAAATAATGGCAGTGTTTGCTTGAGTAAGTAGGTAAAAACAAGGGCTGCAGATACTGGAAACCAGCTTCTAGATTAGAGTGGTGCTGGAAAAGCACAGCAGTTGAGGCAGCATCCGAGGAGCAGGAAAATCAACGTTTCAGGCAAATGCCCTTCATCAGGAATGCCCTTCGATTTTCCTGATCCTCGGATCTTGCTTGAGTAAGCGTCATACTGTTTATAGCATTGGAGAATGGTTACAGCAAAGTTCATTCAAACAGTTGTATCAACAGTGACTCTTTGCAGATACAACTTAGGTTGTCCTACTCCCTTTCTCATAACCCTTCATGTTTTTCTCTTCAGGTAATTATTCAGTATGTGCAGATTAGATTACCCACAGTGTGGAAATAGGCCCTTCGGCCCAACAAATCCACACCTACCCTCTGAAGATCAACCCACCCAGACCCATTCCCCTAAATTTACCCCTTCACGTGACACTACGGACAATTTAACATGGCCAATTCGCCTGACCTGCACATCTTTGGACTGTGGGGAGGAAACCAGAGCACCCGGAGGAAACCCACGCAGACATGGGGAGAATGTGTAAACTCCACACAGACAGTTGCCCAAGGCGGGAATTGAACCCGGGTCTCTGGCACTGTGAGGCAGCAGTGCTAACCACCGTGCCGCCCATGTTGTTAAAAGCTTGAGTCAACCAGCTTCTCAAGTACATTCTACATCATGATTATTGAACTGCTAAATATTTTTCCTCATGTTACATTTACCCCATTTGCCATTCATTATAAATTGGGGTCCTCTAGTTCAAACCTTCCACTAACTATACTAACATACTCAACTTTTAATTGCAAATTAATTATTATCCTTTTTAGTTTGTTTACAATGTTACAACAGACTCTTCTAACAAAAAAATTAAGACGCTAACCAACAAAACTTCTCACTAACAAACGTAATAGTGCCAACATTAGAGATGAGCATGTAAAATTAAAGTGCATAGGATTGGGATAGCGGACTGTCTTGGATAGAGAACTGGTTGACAAAAGGAAACAAAGAATAGAAATACATAGGTCTTTCTCAAAGTGGTAGGTAGTGACTGTTTGGGTGCTGTGGTGATCAGTGGCAGACAGTGTCTATTGGGGCACTGTGGTGATCAGTGGTAGACAGTGACTAGTGGGGTGCAGTGGTGATCAGTGGTAGGCAGTGTCTGTTGGGCACTGTGGTGATCAGTGGTAGACAGTGACTAGTCGGGTGTTGTGGTGATCAGTGGTAGACAGTGACTATTGGGTTACTATGGTGATCAGTGGTAGACAGTGACTAGTCGGGTGCTGTGCTGATCAGTGGTAGACAATGCCTATTGGGTTACTGTGGTGATCAGTGGTAGACAGTGACTATTGGGATGCTATGGTGATCAGTGGTAGACAGTGACTGTTGGGTGCTGTGGTGATCAGTGGTAGACCGTGACTAGTCGGGTGCTGTGGTGATCAGTGGTAGGCAGTGTCTGTTGGGGTGCTGTGGTGATCAGTGGTAGACAGTGTCTGTTGGGGTGCTGTGGTGATCAGTGCTAGGAACCCAGCTATTCATAAACACTTAAGGATATAAATGAGGGAACTAAATATAATATCTCCAAGTTTGCAGATGACACAAAGCAGTATGGGAGAGTGAACTAGGAAGAGAATGTCGAGTTGTTTCAGTGTGATTTGGACAAGTTGAGAGAGTGAGCAAATGCATGGCTGATGAAATACATTGTGGATAAATATTGTGAGCAGAGATATCCTACTGCAATTGTGTAGGCCTTGGTAAGATCATACCTCGAGTACTGTGTGCAGTTTGCAGGAGTTTCTGGTTATGGAGGGAGTGTGATAAAGTTTTATCAGACTGATTCCTGGGAAGGCAGGATTGAACTTTGAAGGGTGACTGAATTGCTTAGAGCTACAGTCACTGGAATTCAGAAGAACGAGGAAGGGTATCTCATAGAAATAAATCAGGGTGAACTCAGGAGGGATATTTCTGAACATTGGGAGTCCAGAACCTGAGGTCATAGTCTAAGGTTAAGGGGAAGGCCATTTAGGATTGAGATGAGGAGAAATTCCTTCATCCAGGCAATGGTAAGCCTGTGGAATTATTTGCCACAGAAAACACTTGAGGCAAACATCAAAACTTTTTTCAAGAAGGAGTTAGCTACAGTCCTTGGGGCTTAAGGGATCCGAGGATTTGGGGAGAAAACAGGAATAGGGTACTGAGTTGGATGATCGTCCTGATTGACAGAGCAGGCTTGAAGGGCAGTTGTTTCTATTTTCTGTCCTCTAATCTGCCTGCTACTAAATAGATTTGTTCCTATAAAGCTCAACTTTGAAATCCACTGACTTGAATTTTACCAACACAGTGGTAATGGACTGTGAAGTGAGAAGGCTTGTAAAATGGCATGAGACTGGTGAGGCAGATGCCTGTGTCTTCCTGTCACCCTGTCATTTTACCAGTAGCATTTAAGTGGGATGAAATGTCACAGAGGAGAAAGTGAGGACTGCAGATGCTGGAGATCAGTTGAGAGTATGGTGTTGGAAAAGCACGGCAGGTCAGGCAGCTCGGAACGTCAATTCTCCTGCTCCTCGGATACTGCCTGACCCGACATGTCATACAGTCATAGAGGTGTACTGTATAGGACAGAAACAGACCCTTCAGTCCAACTCGTCCATGCTGACCAGATATCTTAATCTAATCTAATCCCATTTGCCAGCATTTGGCCCATATCCCTCTTAACTCTTCCTATTCATATACCCATCTAGATGCCTTTTAAATATTGTAATTTTACCAGCCTCCACCACTTCCTCTGGCAGCTCATCCTATATACACACCAGCTCTGAATGAAAATGTTGTCCCTTAGGTCCCTCTTAAATCTTTCGCCTCTCACCTTAAACCTATGCTCTTTGTCTTTGGACTCTTCTACCCTGGGGAAAAGACCTTGTCTCTTTATCCTATCCATGCCCCTCATGATTTTATAAACCTCTATAAGATCACCACTTCGTCTTCAATGCTCCAGAGAAAATATCCCCAGCCTGTTCAGCCTCTCCCTAACACTCAAACCCTTCAACCCTGGCAACATCCTTGTAAAACTTTTCTAAACTCTTCCAAGTTTCACAACTTCCTTCCCAGAGCACGGAGACCAGAACTGCACGCAATATTCCAACAGTGGCCTAACCAATGTTGTGTAACATGATCTCCCAACTCCTATACTCAATGTTCTGACCAATAAAGGAAAGCATACCAAACACCTTCTTCACTATCCTCTCTACCTGCGACACTACTTTCAAGGAGCTGTGAACCTACACTCCAAGGTCTCTTTGTTCAGCAACACTCTCTAGGACCTTACCATTACATGTATGATTCATGCCCGGACTTGACTTTCCAAAATGCAGCATCTCATATTTATCTAAATTAAACTCCATCTGCCACTCATCAACCCTATGGCCCATCTGATCAAGATCCCATTATACTCTGAGGTAACCTTCTTCACTGTCCACTACACATCCAATTTTGGTGTCATCTGCAGACTTACTAATCATACCGGGTAAAAACAATGACTGCAGATGCTGGAAACCAGATTCTGGATCAGTGGTGCTGGAAGAGCACAGCAGTTCAGGCAGCATCCAATGAGCAGCGAAATCGACGTTTCGGGCAAAAGCCCTTCATCAGGAATAAAGGCAGTGAGCTGGAAGCATGGAGAGATAAGCAAGAGGAGGGTGGGGTGGGGAGAGAGTAGCATAGAGTACAATGGGTGAGTGGGGGAGGAGATGAAGGTGATAGGTCAGGGAGGAGAGGGTGGAGTGAATAGGTGGAAAAGAAGATAGACAGGTTGCATCCGTTGCTCCCAGTGCGGTCTACTCTACATTGGGGAGACTGGGCACCCCCTAGCAGAGCACTTCAGGGAACATCTCCGGGACACCCGCACCAATCAACCACACCGCCCCGTGGCCCAACATTTCAACTCCCCCTCCCACTCTGCGGAGGACATGGAGGTCCTGGGCCTCCTTCACCGCCACTCCCTCACCACCAGACGCCTGGAGGAAGAACGCCTCATCTTCCGCCTCAGAACACTTCAACCCCTGGGCATCAATGTGGACTTCAACAGTTTCCTCATTTCCCCAGGATTTCAGGGTCACAGGAATGTGCTGATTGACAGCAAAGTGGTTTGAAGAGTGTCTACTTCAACGCTAGAAGTATCCGAAATAAGGTAGGTGAGCTTGCAGCATGGATATGTACCTGGGACTTCGGAGTCATTTGTGGCCATTTCGGAGTCATGGATAGAGCAGGATGAGGAATGGACGTTGCAGGTTCCTGGGTTTAGATCTTTCATTAAGAACAGGCAAGACAGTAAAAGAGGGGGAGGCGTGGCCTTGTTCGTCAAGGATGGTATAACGGTGGCTGAAAGAACTTTTGATAAGGACTTGTCTACTGAGGTAGTGTGGGCTGAGGTTAGAAACAGAAGAGGGGAGGTCACAGTGTTGGGGTTTTTTTAACGGCCTCCAGTGTGATGGAAGTGAGGATTAGCAAAATTATTCTGGGTAGGAGTGAAAGGAACAGGATGGTCATTATGGGGGACTTTAATTTCCCCAACATTGACTGGAAATACTACAACTCTAGTACGTTGGATGGATCAGTTTTTATCCAATGTGTACAGGAGGGTTTCCTGACACAGTATGTTGAAGGGCCGACAAGAGGGGAGGCGACACTGGATCTGGTGCTTGGTAATGAACCAGGTGAGCACTTTGGAGAGAGTGACCATAATTCAGTTACATTTAGTTTAGCAATGGAAAGGGATAGGCACATGCCACAGGTCAAGAGTTATCGATGGGGCAAAGGCAATTATAATGCGATTAGGCAAGAATTAGGATGCATAGAATGGGGTAGCAAAATGCAGGGGATGCAGACAATAGAAACGTAGAGCTGGTTTAAGGAACAGATATTGCGTGTCCTTGATAGGTATGTCCCAGTCAGGCAGGGAGGAAGTGATAAGATAGGGGAACCGTGGTTTACTACAGAAATTGCATCTCTTGTTACAAAGCAGAAGGAGGCTTGTGTGTTGATGAGGCAAGATGGTTCAGATGAGGCAATGGAGAGTTACAGATCAGCTAGGAAGGATTTAAAGTGAGAGTTGAGAAGAGCAAAGAGAGGACACGAGCAGTCTTTAGCAAATAGAATAAAGGAGAACCCTAAAGCTTTCTATAGGTATGTGAGGAATAAGAGGATGACTAGGGTAGGAATAGGGCCAGGAGAAAGTGAGGACTGCAGATGCTGGAGATCAGAGCTGAAAATGTGTTGCTGGAAACGCGCAGCAGGTCAGGCAGCATCCAAGGATCAGGAGAGTCGACGTTTCGGGCATGAAGGGCTAAGTGTTGTTGGTGATGCACCCAACCAAGCAAGTGGGGAATATTCCATCACACTCCTGATTTGTGCCTTATAAACAGTGGGCAGCTTTGGGGAGTCATGAGAGAACTTTGTGACAACAGAATTCCCACCCTCTGTCCTTCTGTTGTAGCCATAGTATTTGTATAGCTAGTTCAGTTCTATCTCTGGTCAATCAAAATCCCTAAGATGTTGAAAGTGGTTGATTCAGTAACAGTGATGGATTTGGCAATGGTTAAATTGTCTCTTGGTGGTTAATGCCTTGCATTTATGTGGTGTGGATGTTACTTCACACTTGTCAGCCCAAGTCCAGGTATCATCGAGGTCTTGTTGCATTTGAACATGGAACTGCTTCAGTGTATGAGGATTGTGAATGGAGCATTGTGCATTATCAATAAGCAACTCCACTTCTAACATTATGATGGAAAGAAGGTCATTGATGAAGTGCTGAATATTGTTGGCCCAAAGAGATTCTCCTGAGGAACTCCTCAAAAGCCCTGGCGCTGAGGTGACTTACCTCCAACAACCATCTTTCTTTGTGCTTGGTATGAGTTCGACCATCAGAAAGTTTTCACCCAGATTCCCATTAACCCTAGTTTTGCTAGGATTTCCTGATAATGCACAATTGATGAACTGTGCCCTCGATGTCAATTGCTATCACTCTCACTTCACCACTGGAATTCAGTTCTTTAATCCATGCTTAGACCAAAGCTGTAAAGAGGTCAGGAGCTGAATGGCCCTGACAGAATGCAAACTGGAGATCACTGAGCAGGTTATTGCTAAGCAAGTGCTGCCTGAAACATTGATAAGAACCCCTTTCTATCGCTTTACAGTTATATTGAACGGAGCACAGCCCGTTCTGAAGCATACTACCCCTGTACTATTAAAGAATATTGTTAGGGCCCAGTCAAGCAGCTAAGTCTTTTAGGAGTTGACCAGTTTGGACAGTAGTGTTGCAGCCAAGCCACTCTTAGTAATGGAATCCCCTCTTAGCCTTCTTCTTCCCAATGAGAACAGGTTCAAGTCTCTCAAACTTTCCTCATAAGCCCCCAACCAGAGTAAACACTCTCAATGTTTCCTTCAAGTGCTGTTCAACATTGAGGGGTACTGACTCATCAGCTGGAGGGTGGTTGGGGACGGCAGGGGTTGAGTGTAATGTGTTGTAGTCAGGAGGTTTCCTTGTCCATGTTTTACTTGATTCCAGGAGACTTTGCGCACTATGATTCAATGTTGAGGGTTCTCAGACCAACTTTATCTTAACTGCATAACACTGGCTCATTGCCTGTGCTGAGACTGTCCTGGATGTGGGACTGGACATACTCAGGAAACCTAGTGGAGGTGTCTGGGACATTGTTTGCAAGGTACAATTCTGTTAGTACGACCATGTCAGACTATTGTTTGTTGGACAGCTCTTCTAATTTTAGCACTAATCCCCTAACGTTAATAAAGAGGAATTTTCAGGGTTAGAACATAGAACATAGAACAATACAGTGCAGAACAGGGCTTCGGCCCTCGATGTTGCGCCGACCTGTGAACTATTCTCAGCTTGTCCCCCTACACTATCCCAAAATCATCCATGTGCTTATCTAAGGACTGTTTAAATCTCCCTAATGTGGTTGAGTTGACTACATTAGCAGGTAGGGCATTCTACGCCCTTACCACTCTCTGCGTAAAGAACCTGCCTCTAACATCTGTCTTAAATCTATCACCCCTCAATTTGTAGTTATGTCCCCTCGTATACTCTGACGTCATCATCCTAGGAAAAAGACTTTCACTGTCCACCCTATCCAGTCCTCTGATCATCTTGTATGTCTCTATCAAATCCCCTCTTAGCCTTCTTCTTTCCAATGAGAACATATTCAAGTCTCTCAAACTTTCCTCATAAGACTTTCCCTCCAGACCAAGCAACATCCTGGTAAATCTCATCTGCACTTTTTCCAATGCTTCCACATCTTTCCTGAAATATGAGGACCAGAACTGTACACAATATTCCAAGTGTGGCCGCACCAGCGTTTTATATAGTTACAGCATGATATTGCGGCTCTGGAACTCAATCTCTCTACAAATGAAACCTAACACACTGTATGCCTTCTTAACAGCACTGTCCACCTGGGTGGCAATTTTCAGGGATCTATGTACATGGACTCAAAGATCCACACTACCAAGAATCTTTCCATTGACCCTGTATTCTGCCTTCCTGTTATTCTTCCCAAAGTGCATTACCTCACATTTAGCTGCATTGAACTCCATTTGCCACCTCTCAGCCCAATTCTGCAGTTTATCCAAGTTCCCCTGCAACCTATAACATTCTTCCACACTGTCCACTACTCCACCGACTTTGGTATTGACTGCAAATTTACTAGTCTATATACCTATGTCTGCATCTAAGTCATTTATAAAAATGACAAACAGCAGTGGTCCCAAAAAGAAATCCTTGTGGTACACCACTAGTAACCGGATTCCAGGCTGAATATTTTCCATCAACTACCACTCGCTGCCTTCTTACAGGAAGCGTTTCTCATCCAAACTGCTAAAGCTCCCGCAATTCCATGTCTCTGCATTTTTTCCAACAGCCTACCATGTGGAACCTTATCATAGGCTTTACTGAAGTCCACATATACCATGTCAACTGCCCTACCCTCATCTACATGCTTGGTCACCTTCTCAAAAAACTCAATGAGGTTTGTTAGACACGACCTGTCCTTGACAAAACCATATTGATTATCTGAAATCAAATTATTGCTTGCTAGATGATTATTAATCTTATCTCTTATAATCCTTTCCAAAACCTTTCCTACAACAGAAGTAAGGCTCACTGGTCTATAATTACCTAGGTCATCTTTGTTGCCCTTCTTGAACAAGGGCACAACATTTGCAATCTTCCAGCCCTCTGGTACCAAACTTGTAGACAATGACGACTCAAATATCAAAGCCAAAGACTCTTCTATCTCCTCCCTAGCTTCCCAGAGAATCCTCAGATAAATCCCATCCGGCCCAGGGGACTTGTCTACTTTCACTCCTTCTAGAATTGATAACATCTGTTCATACCTAACCTCGATCCTTTCTAATCTAATATTTCGTACCTCATTCTTCTCCTCTACAATATTCTCCTTTTCCTGAGTGAAAACTGATGATAAATGTTCATTTAGCACCTCTCCGATCTCCACAGGGTCCACACTCAACTTCCCACTTCTGTCTTTGACTGGGCCTATTCCTAGCTGAAAATGTGTTGCTGGAAAAGCGCAGCAGGCCACTGAAAACAAAGCACCCATTTGATTGACACTGCATCCACAAGCATCCAGTCCTGCCACCACTGACACACACTACTAGCAGTGTGTACTATCTATGAGGTGCGCATCACAAATTCACCAGAGGTCCTTCAACAGCACATTCCAAACCCACACCCACTACCACCTAAAAGGTCAAGGACAGCAGATAAAACAGAGCACTACCACCTGCATTCTCCCTTCTGAGTCACTCATCAACCAGGCTTGGAAATAGATTAGTGTTCCTTTAGTATTGCTGGATCGAAATCCTAGAACTCCTCCCATAACAACATTGTTGACGTAATAACACCAAATTGACTGCAGTAGTTCAAAAAGACAGCTCATCACCATCTTCTCAAGGGCAATTAGGAATGGGCCAGTGATGCCCACACCCCATGAAGAATTTGTTTTTAAAAATTGGACTAATTCCAACAATCCTGCTGTGTATCTAGTTGGCAAGCAAAATAAAATTTTACCCCCTTCATACGTCAAGACCAAAACATCTTGTTGAGGAGCGGAGCAAAGTGGTCAGTAATTTCTCGATGCTTTGTTAATCTGAATGTGTGTCTGGGTGCTCTATATTTCTGTCTGATTTGGCCTTCAATTGTCAGCACTGATGGCCTCACCGTATCACTACCTGAAAATCTAGGTCATTAAAGAGAGCTTCCTGCAACAATTAATGGAAATAACTTTCACATCTTATACCTAGATCATATTTGAACCACAAAACATTAGAGATGCACAATTCTGTTTTTAAAAATATGTGAATAAAATCCAACTCATTTAGTTTTCAAATGCTGTTGGACTTGTGCATTTGCAGCATTGTTAACTTCAAATTTTCAGTACTTTTACCTGTTATTGTTATCTCCTGACGAGTTGCCACACAATACAACTTCTCCAGCCCAATTATTTTTATTCACTTTTTCCACCCATTGACATTTCCACAGGATGGTTATATAAATAGAAAAAAAATGGTAATGTTTCACAGACCGAGGGATGGTTAAAGGCAGTCATAAGCATCCACATCAGAATTTGCTCTAATAAATACTATCATTACCCAATAACGTTGTAAATATGATAGATGGTAGCAATGCACTATTTAAAATGTTCTCTTTTAAATTGCCCCTTCACTGCCTGAACATGGAATTTTTACCTTTTGATTGTGAAAGAAGTCATTTTCAAGTATGACTGGTATAATCATCATTGTCAGATTTACCCTTTCAAATGTATATTTTATCTCCATGTATTTGCTGTAATTTGAACTCTTTTCCTTGTACATTTTACTGTAAACGTGAGAAAAGCTGGTCCATGGAGGAAAGTTAATGACTATATTCATTCTTTGTTTCTCTTCTCATTTATAACATCTGAAACAAATTTGACCTGATTTATCCTGAAATTTGTTGTGTTCTCTTCCATTTACTTATGGTTCAATTGCTCTTTTTTTCCTTTTACTGAATTTAATCCTCATTTAATCCTCATTAATTCTCAGTTTGTGGAAAAAGGCAATCCATGCCAGTGGATAGATGGCTGGTTTCCTGCAGCTTAAAGCACTTCTCAGCCCCCTTCATTGGGTAGGTGTGCATTGTCATGTCTCCAAAGAAGGAATGATTTGGAACTGCCAGTGTTAGACTGGGGTGGACAAAGTTAAAAAAAAATCACACAACGCCAGGTTCTAGTTCAGCAGGTTAATTTTGAAGAACTAGCTTTTGGAGCGCTGCTCCTTCATCAGGTGTTGGTCTTGTGTGATTTTTAACTTTGTCCAAAGAAGGAATGGATTTTCAGGTGGCCAGACTCTCTGCAGGAGTTCCACAGCTGAGGTGCAGATATGAATCTTTATTGCTGGTATCTTTGTAAACACAGAGCTGCAATACATTTTGTGTTCGCAAAATTAGACACGGGACGATTTGACTATAGTTCTACCAACTACTGAAGGGATTAGCATATCTTGTCAATGTTGTAGAGAATGGTCCTGATTGTCAATAAACCATTCTTACAAAATCCAGCGTCACAGTACACAAAGAGGCTGAAATCTAAATAAATAATAACCCTTGGGCTGAATGAATATACCAGAGGACAATTGACATGAAATGTAACTGTACATTATAGTATGTTTACATACATTATTTGTAATAGCAAGGCTTGTGAGACAGCACCAACAGGATTTTAAAAAATGGATTTGTATTGAACTTTGCATAAATGTCATATTTGAACAGTCATATGATGTATTTTTGCACATTTTGATGAATAAAATATATCTTTGGTTTAAAAAAAAACCTACACAGTCCATTAGTCTGGATGGTTGTAGAATGCAACAATATGTTTCTGTGTGCAATGTTTGGAGGGATCTTATGAACCTATGTTTGAAATATCCTGTAGATTGTAGAAATTTTTACTCCATTGTTTACTCTCAGCCCAGGATTAATGTATAACATTTCCAATGCACTACAAAAATACATTTTTTCTTCGAACTAATTGGGAGTAAAATGTAAACCATTGGCAGAAATGCCAATGTCTGGAACGGAGACACCAGCCACCAGCAGCCAGCGTGGGGACGCCAGTGACCAGTAGCTAGCATGGGGATGCCAGTGACCAGCAGCTAGTGTGGGGACACCAATGACCAGCAGCCAGTGTGGGGACACTAATGACCAGCAGCAAGAGCGGGGTTGCCAGTGACCAGCAGCCAGTGTGGGGACACCAGGGACCAGCAGCCTGTGTGGGGACGCCAGTGACCAGCAGCCAGTGTGGGGACACCAAGGACCAGCAGCCAGAGCAGGGATGCCAGTGACCAGCAGCCAGAGCAGGGATGCCAGTGACCAGCAGCAAGAGCAGGGATGCCAGTGACCAGCAGCCAGAGCAGGGATGCCAGTGACCAGCAGCAAGAGCAGGAATGCCAGTGACCAGCAGCCAGTGTGGGGACGCCAGTGACCAGCAGCCAGTGTGGGGACGCCAGTGACCAGCCGCCAGAGCAGGGATGCTAGTGACCAGCAGCCAGTGTGGGGACGCCAGTGACCAGCAGCCAGCGTGGGGACGCCAGTGACCAGCAGCCAGAGCAGGGATGCCAGTGACCAGCAGCCAGTGTGGGGACGCCAGTGACCAGCCGCCAGAGCAGGGATGCTAGTGACCAGCAGCCAGTGTGGGGACGCCAGTGACCAGCAGCCAGCGTGGGGACGCCAGTGACCAGCAGCCAGAGCAGGGATGCCAGTGACCAGTGGCTATAGTGGGGACGCCAGTGACCAGCAGCCAGTGTGGGGACGCCAGTGCTGCCAGTGACTAGTAGCCAGAGCGGGGACAGCAGTGACCAGTGGCTGGAGTGGGGATGCCAACGATCAACAGCCCAGTGAAGAGTGGATGTAGCAGCCTGGTGTGGGAGTGTGGTGGCAACGGCCTAGTGGAGGGGTATGGCAGCATCCAGCGGTCAGAGCACAGGAGATCCCTTATGCTGGTCTGCTGCACACGGCCTGTACAGACAGACTGCACAGTCAGACTGCGGAGGCAGCCTGCACAGACAGACTGTGGATGCAGCCTGTACAGACAGACTGGAGACAGCCTGTGCAGACCGATTGTGGAGACAGCCTGTGCAGCCAGACTGTGGAGAAAGACTGCGCAGACAGACTGTGGAGACGGACTGTGCAGACAGACTGTGGAGAAAGACTGTGCAGACAGACTGTGGACAAAGACTGCGCAGACAGACTGTGGAGACGGACTGCGCAGACAGACTGTGGAGACGGACTGTGCAGACAGACTGTGGAGGCAGCCTGTGCAGACAGACTGTGGAGATGGACTGTGCAGACAGACTGTGGAGACGGACTGTGAAGTTTGACCTTTTAACTTTACTTTGTGTTTTTCTGACCTATGGTCATACTGTGTACAGCTAATGTAACATTATTTCCTTACTTTTCTCTATTCTGTAACTAAGGATTGTACCTAGTAACCTTTGTACCTAAGATGGCATTGTAAGTGGTTACTTATAAACTTTTCACTTTACTCATTTGAGTGCATGTGGCAATAAAGCTATTCAATCCAATTCAAATCAATGTACTGATTTTCTATTATTGTAAATAAAGGTGATGTTGAGCTATATGGAGTCAGTGCTTTTACAACGATGAGCACAGGTCATTATGACTGTTAAGGTAAAATGACCTAGTGATACCAGGAGTGAAAGATTGTATTTCTAATCATTGTATTTCATTCACAGTCAATATCTCAATATCATATTTTACCAAATAGGCACTGTGCATGGTGCTTCATTAACATTGATAATTATAGTGGAAACATTGCAGTAAAGTTTCATCACTTGTCTGGGTGGGAAAACTGACAAAACTATCATGCGTCCCTTTTGGGCCCTTGTTGACAATCATTGTATTATTCTTTAAATAAGATAAAATAGAATAAAAATATGCTGCATTATTTCATGTTTCTTTATGCTGTTCTCCCCTGGTCTGTCTCAATTCCTTCTTCGGTCCTTTGCACAAAGGCAAGTCCTCAATGATTATTCATCCTTAATTCTGACCTCTTCATGGAGGGATCATCATTTATGAAGTTAAAAATCGCACAACACCAGGTTATAGTCAAACACGTTTAATTGGAAGCACGCTATCTTTCGGAGCGACGCTTCTTCATCAAGTGGTTGTGTCACCTGCTGAAGGAGCGTCGCTCCAAAAGCTAGCGTGCTTCCAATTAAACCTGTTCAACTATAACCTGGTGTTGTGTGATTTTTAACTTTGTACGCCCCAGTCCAACACCGGCATCTCCAAATCATCATTTATGAAGTAACTGAATTTAGCTGGTCCTATCACATTACCCTGAGGAACTTCCATAGTGATGTCCTGGGGCTGAGATGAATAGCCTTCAATGACCATAACCACCATCCTTTCTATTAGGCTTGACTCAAGCCAGTGGCAAGATTTCCCTAAAGTTCCCATTGAACTTCAGTTTCACAAAGACTCTTTGATGCCTCACTTGCCCAAGATACTCAGTCATGTGTCTCAACTCAAGTTTAACTCCATTATTCATGCTTGCACCAAGGTTGTAATGAGACTTGGAGAGCTGTGGTCCTGACAGAACCTAAACTAAGCATCAGTGAGCATGTTTTTAGCATTATGAGCATGCTTTCAAATATTTTATTTTTTGGAAACTAAAAGGTTATACTGGATGTAATCAAATTAATCTTTGGTGACAATCCCATGCGATTTTCCACATTATTATTATAATGATAGAGATTGCTCTGGAGTACAAATGGGTGCATGGTGATACTTCTGGACTGTGCTTCACATTTCCTTAAAACTAGATTGGTTCCAGGCTTGATGGTAGTGGTAGAGTGAGGAATATGTTGGGTATGGGTTTCCAGATTGTGATGGAATACAGTTCTGCTGCTGATGGTCTCAGTGGCTCCTGATGGCTCAGCCTGAGCTGCTGGCTCACTTTGAAATCTATATAATTTAGCCAGGAGGTATCACAACACAACAAGATGGATGGTATCCTCAGTGTGAAGGCAGGGCTTCATTTCCACAGGTTGTGTAGTGGTCATTTCCCTCTTGTTGGTTGTTTCAATCTGCACATTCAAACTGCACATAGATATGACTGATGGAGCTCACCCAGCACAGTCAGTAATGATTTTTGTTGTGTTACACAGTCATTATTGATGATGGATGAAGAATTCTCCTGCTTTGAGTACACTGTGTCTTTGCTGCAGTGCTTTATCCAAGTGGTTCTCAACATCGAGGGTTCAATTAACACCAGGAAGTGATAATCCGTAAGAGGATTCTTTGCCTGGCTTTGACATAATGCAATAAGAACACCTGGAGTCCTGAGTCAATGTTGATGATTTGTAAGGCCACTAATTCCCAACTGTACCATTTTTCCAGCAGGAACTAAGAGTGAGGATCAAGGGGCTGCCGGGAAGGTAAATAAATCTTATAAAATGCTTACCGCGTGATTAGGTGGAATGCACGCTGAACAGGAGTGGACACAGGATGGCTGAATAAATGGGGTGATATATTTGGGTGGTTGCTTTACCCAAAGCACTACTTAGGTAGTGTCTTCTGCCCATCCTCCTGTAACCAAAAATAAGTTCTGCGCAATGATTCGGTAAGATTGCCAGTTTTTTTTTTCAAGAGTCTCTTTGAGAATTCAGAACGGTGGGAATGGATGGTAGGGCAGTTGAGTGCTCCTCCTGTAGAATGTGGGAGGCAATTGTTACCACTAGTGTCCCCACTGACTTCATCTGCAGGACGTGCACTCAATTCCAACTCCTCGGAAACCGTGTTAGGAACTGGAGCTGGAGCTGGATGAACTTCAGATTGTTCAGGAGGTTGAGGGAGTAATTGAAAAGAATTACTAGGGGGTAGTTACACCTCAAGTATAGGAAGAAGATAGATGGGTTACAGCCAGGGGACAGAAAGGGAACAGGCAGACAGTGCAGGGATCCCATGTGACCATTCCCCTCAGTAACAAATATACCATTTTGGATACTGTTGGGGGGTAAGACATGGGGCACAGGTCTCTGGCACAGAGTTTGTCCCTATTGCTCAGAATGGAAGGGGGGAAGAGGAGTAGAGCATCAGTCAATGCGGACTCCATAGTTAGAGAGACAGACAAGAGGTTCTGTGAGAACGAGAGAGACACAGTTGGTGTGTTGCCTCCGAGGTCCCAAGGTCTGTGATGCCATGGATTGTGTTTTTGGGATCCTTGAGGGGAGGGGGAGCAGTCCCAAGTTGTGGTCCACATAGGCGCTAATGGTATAGATAGGAAAAGGGATGGCGATGTGAGGCAGACAATCAGGGAACTAGGGTGGAAGCTTAGAGCTAGAACAAACAGAGTTGTTATCTCTAGTTTGTTACCCGTGCCACGTGCTAGTGAGATGAGGAATTGGGAGAGAGAGCAACTGAACACGTGGCGACAGGGGTAGTGCAGGGGGGAGAGATTCAGATACCTGGATAATTGGGGCTCATTCTGGGGTAGGTGGGACCTCTACAAACAGGATGGTCTACACCTGAACCAGAAGGGACCCTGGGATGGGGAAGGAGGAGGTTTGCTAATGCTGTTCAGGAGGTTTTAAACTAATTCAACAGGGGATCGGAACAAGAATTGTATCTCCAGTGTACAGGAAGTTGAGGGTAGTGAATTCACAAATAAGGTTTCAAAGTTGTAGGAGTGTACCAGCAGGCAGGAAGGTGGTTTGAAGTATGTCTACTTCAATGCCAGGCAAATCCAGAATAAGGTGGGTGAACTTGCAGCATGGGTTGGTACCTGAGGCTTCAATGTTGTGGCCATTTCGGAGGCATAGGGAGAGCAGGGACAGGAATGGTTGTTGCAGGTTCAAGGATGTAGATGTTTCAATAAGAACAGAGAAGATGGTAAAAGAGGGGGAGGTGTGGCACTGTTAGTCAAGGACAGTATTACGGTGGCAGAAAGGATATTTAAGGACTCGTCTACTGAATTAGTATGGGCTGAGGTTAGAAACAGGAAAGGAACAATCACCCAGTTGGGAGTTTTCTGTAGGCCTCCGAAAAGTTCCTGAGATGTAGAGGAGAGGATTGCAAAGATGATTCTGGATAGGATTGAAAGTAACAGGGTAGTTGTTATGGAGGAACTTTAACTTTCCTAATATTGACTGGAAACACTGTAGTTTGAGTACCTTAGATGGGTCAGTATTTGTCCAACGTGTGCAGGAGAGCTTCCTAACACAGCATGTAGGTCGGCGAACAAGGGGCAAGGCCACATTGGATTTGGTATTGGGTAATGCACCCAGCCATGTGTTAGATTCGGAGTTAGGTGAGCACTTTGGTGATAGTGACCACAATTCGGTTATGTTTACTTTAGCGATGGAAAGGGATAGGAAT
Source organism: Hemiscyllium ocellatum (assembly GCF_020745735.1). Taxonomy (NCBI): domain Eukaryota; kingdom Metazoa; phylum Chordata; class Chondrichthyes; order Orectolobiformes; family Hemiscylliidae; genus Hemiscyllium; species Hemiscyllium ocellatum. The sequence goes on from NC_083408.1 coordinate 88,985,374, forward strand.
ATACTGCAGGGCAAGAATTATAGCTGGGAGAAAAGCAATTATGATGAGATTAGGCAAGATTTAGGATGCTTAGGATGGGGAAGGAAACTGCACGGGATGGGCACAATTGAAATGTTGAGCTTATTCAAAGAACAGCTTCAGCATGTCCTTGACAAAAATGTACCTGTCAGGCCAGGATGAAGTGGTCAAATGAGGGAACTGTAGTTTACTAAAGAAGTTGAAACTCTTGTCAAGAGGGAGAAGGAGGCTTATGTTAGAATGAGACATGAAGGCTCAGTTCGGGCACTTGGGGGTACAAGTTAGCTGGGAAGGACCTAAATAGTGAGCAAAGAAGAGGCAGGAGGAGACATGAGAAGCTTTTGGCAGGTAGGATCAAGGAAAACCCTAAAGCTTTCTATAGCTATGTCAGGAATAAAAGAATGACTAGAGTAAGATTAGGGCCTGTAAAGGACAGTAGTGCGAAGTTGTACGTGGAGTCTGAGGAGATAGGAGAGGTGTTAAATTAATATTTTTCATCAATATTCACACAGGAAAAAGACAATGTTGTTGTGGAAAATACTGAGATCCAGGCTAATAGGCTGGACAGAGTTGAAGTTCACAAGGAGGAGGTGTTAGCAATTCTGGAAAGTGTGAAAATAGATAAGTCTGCTGGGCTGGATGGGATTCATCCTAGGATACTCTGGGAAGCTCGGGAGGAGATTGCAGAGCCTTTGGCTTTGTTCTTTTTGTTGTCTTTGTCTACAGGAATAGTGCCGGAAGACTGGAGGATAGCAAATGTTGTTCCCCTGTTCAAGAAGGGGAGTAGAGACAACCCTGCAGCCAAAACAGCGGTGAAGAGGGAATGGACCTGATGACCCACATCCAGGCCATCATGCCAGCATTCCAGGAGGCAGACACTGGGCAACAGAAACCACCCAACAAGCATGCAGGGTGGAGAGAGTAGGAATTTAAAAAGTGGCAAAACCTGCAATGTCAAGGGGCAGGCACCCAGTACTCTAGAACATAGAACATAAAACAATACAGTGCAGAACAGGCCTTCAGCCCTCGATGTTGCTCCGACTGTGAACTATTCTCAGCTCGTCCCCCTACACTATCCCAAAATCATCCATGTGCTTACCCAAGGATTGTTTAAATCTCTCTAATGTGGCTGAGTAGACTATATTAGTAGGTAATGCATTCCACACCCTTTCCACTCTCTGCATAAATAACCTGCCTCTGATGTCTGTCTTAAATCTATCACCCCTCAATTTGTAGTTATGCCCCCTCGTACAAGCTGACGCATCATCCTAGGGAAAAGTATTTCACTGTCCACTCTGTCTAAAACTCTGATCATCTTGTATGTCTCTATCAAATCCCCTCTTAGCCTTCTTCTTTCCAATGAGAACATATTCAAGTCTTTCAGCTTTTCCTCATAAAACTTTCCCTCCACTCCAGGCAACATCTTGGTAAATCTCCTCTTCACCTTTTCCAATGCTTCCACATCCTTCTGAATATGGGGGCCAGAACTGCACACAATATTCCAAGTGTGGCCGCACCAGCGTTTTGTATAGTTACAGCATGATTTTGCGGCTCCAATCTCAACCTCTCTACGAATGAAACATAACACACTGTATGCCTTCTTAACAGCACTGTCCACCTGGGTGGCAACTTTCAGGGATATATGTACATGGACTCCAAGATCCCTCTGCACATCCACACTACCAAGAATCTTTCCATCGACCCAGGATTCTGCCTTCCTGTTATTCTTCCCAAAGTGCATTACCTCACATTTAGCTGCATTGAACTCCATTTGCCACCTCTCAGCCCAATTCTGCTGTTTATCCCAAGTCCCCCTGCAACCTTTAACATTCTTCCAAACTGTCCACTACTCCACCGACTTTACTGTCAGCTGCAAATTTACTAATCCATCCACCTACGCCTGCGTTTAAGTCATTTATAAAAATGACAAACAGCAGCGGTCCCAAAACAGATCCTTGTGGCACTCCACTAGTAGCCGTACTCCAGGCTGAATATTTCCCATCAATCAAAACGCTGCCTTCCATGTGAAACCTTATCAAAGGCTTTACTGAAGTCCATGTATACCACATCAACTGCCTTACCTTCATCGACATGCGTGGTCGCCTTCTCAAAAAACTGAATGAGGTTTATGAGACATGACCTGCCCTTGACGAAACCATGTTGACTATCTGAAATCAAATTGTTGCTTGCTAGATGATTATAAATCTTGTCTCTTATAATCCTTTCCAAAACCTTTCCTACAACAAAAGTAAGGCTCACCAGTCTATAATTACCTGGGTCATCTCTACTGCCCTTCTTGAACAAGGGCACAACATTTGTAATCCTTCAGTCCTCTGGTACCAAATCTGTAGACAATGATGACTCAAATATTAAAGCCAAAGACTCTGCTATCTCCTCCCTAGCTTCCCAGAGAATCCTCAGATAAATCCCATCTGGCCCAGGGGACTTGTCTACTTTCACTCCTTCTAGAATTGATAACATCTGTTCATACCTAACCTCGATCCTTTCTAATCTAATATCTCGTACCTCATTCTTCTCCTCTACAATATTCTCCTTTTACTGAGTGAAAACCGATGAGAAATGTTCGTTTAGCACCTCTCCGATCTCCACAGGGTCCACACTCAACTTCCCACTTCTGTCTTTGATTGGTCCTATTCCTACCCTACTCATCCTTTTATTCCTCATACACCTATAGAAAGCTTTAGGGTTCTCCTTTATTCTATTTGCTAAAGACTGCTTGTGTCCTCTCTTTGCGCTTCTTAACTCTCTCTTTAAATCCATCCTAGCTGATCTGTAACTTTCCATTGCCTCATCTGAACCATCTTGCCTCATCAACACAGGCTCCTTCTTCTTTGTAACAAGAGATGTAATTTCTGTAGTAAACTACGGTTCTCTCACCTAATCACTTCCTCCCTGCCTGACTGGGACATACCTATCAAGAACACGCAATATCTATTCCTTAAACCAGCTCCACATTTTGATTGTCCCCATCTCTGCATTTTGCTACCCCATTCTATGCATCCTAATTCTTACTTAATTGCATTATAATTGTCCTTGCCCCATGACAAAATATCTAATTCATGGCTAAAAGCAGCAAATCAACGGAAATCCTCTCTGTTCATAAACAGCTTGCTCCTGTGGTGTAATCTATACCTGACAAGAGCCACACTATGTAGAGGAAGACTGAATAGAAACAAAATATGCCGAAGTGTGAGACGGCAGTCGAGACCATCTCGCACATCGCAGGATGCTCCCCATTTGTCAAGAACGCTCGTACAAAACGCCATAATAAAATCGCTGACCAGTTGCAAAAAAATGTCATTAAGTACGGCTGGACATTGGACGTGGAGCCTGATTATTTGCAAAAGGTGGCTCACTGTGGAAACCTGATCTTCTATTCAAGAAAGATCAAAAGAACGCGGTAGTAGATGTCACAGTGCGGTACAAGAATGACAATAAAGCACTGGAAATGGCATGGCGTGAGTAAAGTGAAAAATATAAACACCTTAACGCCGAGATAGCGGAATTGTCGGGAGGCTAGGAATCCAAGCACTTCGGCTTTGGGATGGGTGCATGAGGCAATTGACTGGGCCTGAATAACAGTCTCAGGAAATTCCTCGGCATAGAACGATTCAATACCTTCGCCCAAATGACATCAAAACTCATGTTATCACTGACACTTGAATTGTTACAACTCTTCACTAATAAGTGAGCAAACCACCTCCAGTCGCCTCCGGCCAGAAACAAGGATCAGCCAACCCCCACCAAAAGATGAAATAAAAATTTTAAAAAGGGGGCTCCAATCCACCCGCAGCACGATCAGTCTGACTCCAGATTGATGGAGGACCACCAATACCCGAGCCTCATATAACACCAGTACCACCCCAGCCTTTGGCCTGTGGTCACGCTAGAGAGTCCAAAACATCGACGAGCGATGTAAAGACTCGAAAAGGGCATTCTTGTGAGTGTTTCAAAATAGACCAATGAGTTGTGGATAAAGTGTTTGAAAGGATTATAAGAGATAGGGTCTATAATCATCTAAAAAGGAATAATCTGATAAGGGATAGTCAACATGGTTTTGCGAAGGGTAGGTGGTGCCTCACAAACCTTATTGAATTCTTTGAGAAGGTGACCAGACAAGTGGATGAGGATAAAACGATTGATGTGGTGTATATGGATTTCTCTAAAGCGTTTGATAATATTCCCCATGGAAGGCTATTGCAGAAAATACAGAGGCATGGGATTAAAGGTGATTTAGCAGTTTGGATCAGAAATTAGCTAGCTGAAATAAAACAGAGGGTGGTGGTTGATGGTGAATGTTCATTGTGAAGTTCAGTTCTGGTGGTGTACCTCAAGGATCTGTTTTGGAACCACTGCTGTTTGTCATTTTTATAAATGACCTAGATGAGGGCAAAGAAGGATGGGTTAGTAAATTTGCGGATGACACTGAAGTTGATGGAGTTGTCGACTGTGTGGATGGATGTTTCACATTACTGAGGGACATAGATAAGCTGCAAAGCTGGGCTGAGATGTGGCAAATTGAGTTTAATGTGAAAAAGTGTGAGATGATGCACTTTGGATGGAGTAACAGGAATACAAAGTATTGGGCTAATGGTAAGATTCCTGGTGGTGTGGATGAGCAGTGAGATCTTAGTGTCCATGTGCATTGATCCCTGCAAGTTGCCACCCAGTTAAAAGGGTTGTTAAGAAGGCATACGGTGTGTTAGCTTTTGCTAGTAGAGGGATTGAGTTTCAGAGTCATGAGGCCATGCTGCAGCTGTGCAAAACTCTGGTGAGACTGCACTTGGAGTATTGTGTACAGTTCTAGTTGCTGCATTAAGACATGGAGGCATTGGAAAGGGTGCAGAGCAGATTTAGCAGGATGTTGCCTGGTATGGACGGAAGATCTTATGAAGAAAGGTTGTTTTTATTAGAGAGAAGAAAGTTAAGAGGTGATTTAATCAAGACATACAAGATGATCAGAGGATTAGATAGGGTGGACAATGAGAGCCTTATTCCTTGGATGGTGACAGCTAGCACGAGGGGACATAGCTTTAAACTGATGGGACATAGATATAGGACAGATGTTAGAGGTAGGTTTAATATTCAGAGAGTAGTAAAGGCGTGGAATGCCCTGCTTGCAACATTAAGGGCATTTAACTGGTCAAAAGATAAATATATGAATAATAATGGATAGTGTACGTGAGATGGGCTTCAGATCAGTTTCACAGGTCAGCGCAAGATCAAGGGCTGAAGGACCTGTACTGCACTGTATTGTTCTATATTCTACATTGTTCTATGTTCTATGTACATGACTGTGTCATTAACTCTGGGTGTGTCCTCCCCAGGATATACCTAGGAATGGTGATTGAATCTGGGAAAGTGGGTCAGAGATATGATTGAGTATGACTGTCAGGCTGTAGTTTGACTAACCTTTTAATTTTGGCACACTTTTCAAGATGAGGAAGTCTGGCTGGTTTAGAGGACTGCATCAGCCAAATGACCTGGTCTGTGCCTTTCATCCTTTGCTTGTGAGGAAAGCAGGTGAACAGGCTTCACTGGCCAGGGTTTACTTGTGCCATAACCATAAGACTATAAGACATAGGAGCAGAAATTAGACCATTCAGCCCATTATGCCTGCTCTGCCATTCGATCATGGCTGATATGTTTCTCAACCCCTCCTCCTGCTTTATCCCTGTGACCCTTAATCCCCTGGATATTCAAGAACCTATCAATCACAGTCTTAAATACACTCCACGACCTAGCCTCCACAACCTTCTGTGGCAATGAATTCCATAGATTCGCCAATCTCTGGCTGAATGTCTTCACTTTACTCTAAGGCTGTGCCCTTGGGTCCTAGTATCCCCTAACAAATAAAGCATCTTCCCAATGTCTACTCAGTCCAGGCCATTCAGTATTCTGTAAGTTTCAATTAGATCCCCACCTGATCCTTCTAAACTGCATTGAGTATATACACCCAGAGTCCTCAAACGTTTCTCATATGTTAAGCCTTTCATTCCTGGGACTATTCTTGTGAACATCCTCTGAACACACTCCAAGATCAGTACATCCTTCCTGAGATAGGGGGCCCAAAACTGCACACAATACTCCAAATATGATCTGACCAGAGCTATATAGAGCCTCAGAAGTAAATCCCTGCTTTTATATTCAAGTCCTCCTAGAATAAATGCCATTATTGCATTTGCCTTCCCAACTACTGACTTCACTTGCAAGTTTACCTTGAGAGAATCCTGGACTAGAGCTCACAAGTCTCATTGCACTTCAGACTCTGAATTTTATCCCCATTTAGAAAATAGTCCATGCTTTGATTCTTCCTGTGGCAATCTCACACTTTCCCAAGTTCTACACCATCTGCCACTTCTTTGCCCACTCTCCCAACCTGTCCAAATTCTTCTACAGCCTTCCTGCCTCCTCAATGCTACCTGTCCCTCTAACTATCTTTGAGTCATCTGCAAACCTTGCCAGAATGCCCTCAGTTCCTTCATCTTTATCGTTAATGTATAAAGTGAAAAGTTGTGGCCCCAACACTGAGCCTTGCATGTCACCAGCTGCCATCTTGAGAAAGACCCCTTTATCCTCACTCTCTGCTTTCTGCCAGACAGCTAAGCTTCTATTCATGCTAACAAATTGCCTGTTACACCATCGACCCTTACCTTACTCAATAGCCTTCGTTGTGGTACCTTGTCAAAGCCTTCTTGAAGTCCAGGTAGATAACATCCATTGGCTCTCCTTGGTCTAACCTGCTCATTACTTCCTCAAAGAATTCTAGCAGATTTGTTAGGCGTGACCTCGCCTCGATGAAACCATGCTGACTTTTCCCTATTTTATCAAGTATTCAGAAATCTCATCCTTTGCAATGGATTCCAGGATCTTATCCATGACTGAGGTTAGGCTAATCTGGCTGTAGTTTTCCATCTTTTGCCTTACTCCCTTTTAAAATAGATGTCACATTAGCGATTTTTGAGTCCTCTGCGACTGTCCCCGATTCTAGTGATTTCTGAAACATCACCACTATTGCCTTTGCTATCTCTTCAGCTATCTCCCTTAGAACTCTGGGGTGTAGTTCATCTGGTTCTGGTGATTTAGCCATCTTCAGGCTATTCAGTTTTTCTAGTACCTTCTCCTTGGTGATGACCACCATACTCAGTTCTCTTGAATATTTGGAATGTTACTCATATTTTCCACTGTGATGACTGATGCAAAGTAATTATTCAGTTCCTCGCTGTTTTCTTGTTCCTCACTACTATCTCTCCAGTGTCTTTTTGTGGCAACCCAATGTCCACTTTTGCCCCTTTTATATATCTAAAGACATTTTTCCAGTCTTCCCTTATGTTTCTGGCTAGCTTACCCTCATATTTAATCTTCTCCTTTCTTATTTCTTTTTTTGTTGCCCTCTATTGGTCTTTGTAAGCTTCCCAATCCTCTGGTTCCCCACTGCCCTTTGGCGCATTGTATGCTTTCAGCTTTGATTTTATGCTATCTCCGACTCCCCTAGTCAGCCATGGTTGCCTCATCCTCCCTGTACCATGCTTCTTTTTCCTCGGGATGAATCACTGCTGTGTCTCCTGATTTACTCCTAGAAGCTCCTGCCATTGCTGTTCCATTGTCTTTCCTGCTGGACTCCTCTCCTAATCAATTCTACCCAGCTCCTACCTCATGCCTCTGTGGTTGCCTTTATTCAGCTGTAATACCATTACCTCTGATTCTATCTTCTCCCTGTCAAATTGCAGAGTAAATTCAATCATATTATGATCACTGTCTCCTAAGGGTTCCTTCACCTTAAGCTCCCTTATCAAGTCTGCCTCATTGCACAACACTAAATCCAGAATTGCCTGTTCTCTAGTGGGATCCATCATAAGCTGCTCCAAAATGCCATCTCATAGACATTCCACAAATTCCTTTCCTTGCAATCCATGGCCAATCTGATTTTCCCAGCCCACCTGCATATTGAAACTCCCCCATGATTACTGTAACTTTGCCTTTCCTACACATCATTTCCAACTCCTGGAGTATCTTGCTCCCCAGCTCCTGACTATTGTTTGGAGGCCTGTACCTAACTCCAACTATGGATTTTTTTCCTTTGCAGTTCCTCAATTCTACCCATGCAGATTCTATACCATCTGACCTTACTTTGTTTCTTAATAATTTCATTTCTTACTAATAAGGCAACCCAACCCCCTCCGCCCATCTACCTATCTTTTTGATATGATGTATACCCTTGAATATTTAGCCCCAATCATGATGCCTTTGTAGCTTCCATGATGCCCACCACGTCATACCTGCCAATTTTGATCTGCGCCACAAGCTCATTTACTTTATACCTTACACTGTGTGCATTCAGATATAACAGCTTTAGTCCTGTATTAACTGTCCCTCTTCTCATTGTCATTCATTTGCCCAGGGTGCTTGGAGTTTGATTGCTAACCCTTTCCATTCACTCTGTCCTATTCTTTCACCTTTAGTCCCCTTTTCAAGTCTGCCTCTCTGCACAACACTAAATCCAGAATTGCCTGTTCTCTAGTGGGCTCCATCACAAGCTGTTCCAAAAAACCATCTCATAGACATTCCACAATGTCTTTGCTGGAGGTTTTAATAACCTCTCCTGAGTTCTGCACTCTTACCTCCTCCTTTAATACAGATTTTCTAATTTCCCCTATAGCTCACCCCTCGCCCCATCCTATTCAGTTTAAAGCCCTGTCTGCAGCCCTAATTATGTGATTAGCTCAGTTGGTGCCAGGTTGTCAGTCCTTTATTTCTGTTATACATCTTTTGTTGCTGTTTGATATAACTGATCAGATTGCTAGACCAACCAAGAGATAACCACATTGCTGTGGCTCTGGGGTCATATGTAGGCTACTAAAGATGAAGACTGCAGATTGTCTTCTCAAATGTATCCCGCTGAATGAAGTGGGCTTTTACAAAAATCTAGTAAGTTCATGGACAAACTACTAATGGTAGCTTTATGCTCAATTAAATTAACATTTCTCTAGCTACCATGGTGCAATTTGAACTCATATCACCAGATACTTAGCCCAGGTTCCTCAATTAATAGTCCATGAACATAGCCACTATGTTACCATACCCATTGAATTCATGGAAACTGAAAGGGAGTTAGAGTGTAATACAAAATGGAATTAATAAATAAAGCACTGTAAAATTACATTTAATCACTAGGGACATGAAATTAATCAAATCGCTTAGCACAAAGCTATTCCTAAGGAGATAGACTTGTCATGGATGAAATACAGAAGTACCCATTTCACTTCAGCTTATTACAAACGTTGCATATCAATTTCTTGGATTCATAAGTAGATTCAATTTTAATTCTGGTGCTATCCAGGTGACTAATTTTGTTCTATTCTATTGAGAATAAAAATAATCTTTGAATTGAACGTTTGTTTTGCGAGTTTGCTAGAGTTTGTTGTCTGGCTGGTGTCACTTCATACTTCATTTAAAATCCAGATTGTAATTGCTGCTTAATGGCCTCCAAAACCTAAGGCAAAATAATGCGTTCTTAGAGCTTTATGTAGCTATGAGAATGTTTATGCATTAATTTATTATCTACCTTCGTTCTTATTAATCTTAGGTGTGTACCTTTTTTTTAACCATAAATCTTCCCTCTTATCATAATTTTAGATCACACTTTAGTTCACTCTTGGCAATATAATTCTCAATGCCAGCCTTTCCCCCTCAATTTTCTTTTGCGAAGTGGCAGTAATGTTGTACTTGCTAACTCTGGTTGTTCAGGGAAGCAAATTTCTGACTGCTTTTCTCTCTCACAGCTCTGTCGTCTTTTGTTTGAAAGGAGAGCTCGAGGATAATCAAGTTTTCCCTGACCTGTAGTCGTTATCGTAGTGAGATGGGGAATGAGAAGGGTATGGGTGAGGGAGTAATCATGTACTGATTGGTTGTATGACTATCGGCCTGCCCTGCCTTACTCTGATCTTTCATGCTTGTCTTGCTCTTGGCCAATATCCCCTTCATCCCACTCAGTTTCATTACTTCTTGGTCTGTTCTCTAATGCTGCCAATGCCTACGAGTCAGTTTTCTTGGCAATGTAAGGCTATTTGTTCCTCAACCTGCTAGTTTCCTACTGCTGACATTGTAGATATTTGCCTTGGTATAGTGATAATCTGTCACTTAAAGGGGAAAGAGTATCACTATGGGAGAGAACAGCACACTCAGAACAAATGCTGCATTTATTTTGTGTGGCATGTATCTGTAAACAAGGCTGTGAGCAGTGGTAAGGCAATTTGATAGAGGGGGATAGTTGAGCAAATCTACCTTGCTAGGTGAACAAAACTTGAGTAAAGACAGTTTCTGGGCAGTTCCAGCTGTGGAGTTCATCCACAAGCAAGTAATTCACTACAATATTTCACTCAGCTCTCGAACATTGAATATCCAATCATTTCCAACATTGTTTCAACAGCTTTATTAACATTTTTATTGAGTTAATCATGTTGAGCTTCTGTCCAGAACTAATCTCTCTCCAGTAATGGTATGAGAGATTAAATTAGGTCAGACACCCCCAGTTCCTTTCTTCATTTATGGGATGTGGGTATGTGGCGAGGACAGCAATTATTGCCAAACCCTATTTGCCAAGCAGACAATTAAAAACAGACAGACGTAGAGTCACATGTAAAACAGATCAGATAAATATGGCACATTTCCCAGATTTTGTTTATGAACAATTAACAATGGGTTGATGGTTACCATTGGGCTAACATTTTATTCTAGCTTTTTAGTGAACTCAGATGCCACTATCTGCCGGGTGGGATTTGATTCCCGGTCCCCAGACTATTAGCCTAGATTCCTGGATTGTTAGTCCAATGATATTATCAATGCATCACTGACATTGTGCAAGCTTCCACTAATCTCAGGAACTTGGTGAAGTTCACCTTGGCCACAGAGTTAGAATAATAAAAACATAGAATTGTACAATACAGAAAGCCATTCAACCCATTGTGCTTGTACTGACTCCCAAAAGAGCTACCTAGCTAGTCCTACTCTCCAGCCCTATATCCGTAGCTCTCTAACTTCATCTCTTTTGAATATGTATCTGGCTTCTTTTGAAACCTCCTATGGAATCCACATCCACCACTCTCCCAGAGAGTGCATTCCAAAATCTAACAACTAAGTAAAAAAGTTTCTCCTCCTATTCACTCCTATCTCCCTTGCTGACAATTTTGAAGTTATGACCCCTACTTACTAAATATCCTCTTTACCCTCTTAACATTGTTCATAATTTTGAATACCTCAGTAAGGTCACCCCATAATCGTCTCTGCTCCAAAGAGAACAGGACCAGTGTCTCTAATCTCACCTTGTGTCTAAAATCCTTAATTTCTGGTGTCATCCCATGAAATCTCCTTTGAATTCTCTCCAGGGATTCAACATCCTTCCTTAAATAAGTGACAGAACTGAGCAAAATGCTCCAAATGTAGTCTGACCAATGATTTGTAGACGTGCAGCATCACTTCCTTGCTTTTATACTCTATGCCCCCAATTATAAACCCAAGGATCATATAAGCCTTCTTAACAACTGTTTCAACTTGCCTGGCCATCTTGAGAGAATCTCTATGTGAACCTCTGCTCCTGTATTACCTCATAGTTGTACCATTGAGCCTGTATAGTCTCTCTGTGTTTTTCCAACCAAAATACATCGCCTCACATTCCTCTGCATTGATTTTCATCTGCCAGATGTCAGCTCATTTGGTCAATTTGTTGATGTCCCTTTCAAGTTGTTCAGCAACATTCTCACAAATCACTATTCTCTCTAGACTAGTATCATGTGCAAATTTAGAGATTTTTCCCTGATTGCCTAATTCCAAATTGTTTATGTAAATCAAAATAAAAACAAAGGTCCCAACACTGATCCCTGGGAAACATCACTTTCAACTTGTTTCCAATCTGAGACATGCCCATCTATTTCAAACCCTCTGTTACAGATCCTTCAGTCAACTTCTAATCCATGCTGCTGAGGACCCATTGATCCCACACACTTTAAATTGCTAACCATCATGCCAAATTGCTCTCTGAAAGTCTAGATATACAACATCCACAGCACTATCCTCATCTACTGCCTGTATCACCTCATCAAAGAACTCAATTACATTTGTCAGCCATGACCTGCCCTTGACAAAGTCCTTCTGACTGTCTCATATTATTTTGTTTTTCTCTAAGTGTACATTTCCCTATCCTGTATTATGCTATCCATTAGTTTCCCACTATTGATGTCAAGCTGACACATCTGTAGTTTCATGGGTTATCCTTTGTCCCTTTCTTAAACAATGGCATTACATTTGCAATCCACCAGTCCCCCAGAACTACTCTTGTACTCAGACAGGCCTGAAAATTTTCTGTCAATGGCTCCCTTTACTCTCCAGTGAGTTAGGATACCTCCTGCCTGGATCTGCTAACTCATCTACCTGGTCTGCTGCCAGCCTTTTTAGCACCTCTTCTTCATCTGTTACAATACAGTTCATTTGCTCAACACCCACATTTTCAACTGGGCTGTTGTCACCACCTTCTGATTTGGTTAAGACAGAAGCAAAATATTCAATTAGTACCTCTGCCATATCCTTTACTTCAGTGAACAGCTTTTCCTGCTTGCTCTTAATGGGTCCCATTCTATCCTTCACTAATCTTTTGGAATTAATATGTTTGAAGAATATTTTACTATTTGTTTTAGTGCATCCTGCTATCCATTCTTCATGTTTCCTCTTAACCTTACTTATTTCTGTCTTAGCCTCTCTCCATCTTTAAGATACTCTTTCTGATTTGTGTTACTATTGTTATTCCAGTATGCATTATATGCCTCCTTTTTCCTTACTTACTTCTTCATCAATATCCTTAGTTATCCAGGGCACTGTAGCTTTGGCTATTTTATTTCTCATGAGTAGATACCTAGCTTGAACCCTATTCCTTTTGAAGTTCTCCTATTTTTTTCTGCCACTGTTTTATCCACCAGAACACATTTCCAATTAACGTGTTCCAGTTCAACTTTTAGACCTCCACAATCTTTCCCTTTCCAGTCTGAATCATTGACTGACCTTTATCCTTTTCCGAATGAATATTCAGCTTTATTATGTGTGATCGCTATTTCCTAAATGTTCCCCTACTCTGACATTCTCCACTCATTTCCTAGGGCCAGATCCAGCACAGCTTCCTCCCTGGCAGGACTGGAAATGGATTGTTTCACAAAGTTCTCCTGCACATATTGTAAGAATTTCGCCCCTTCCATGCCCTACCATGCTCTGTTGTGTCCTGAATCCTTGCACCTGAGAGACAACAGGCCAGATGAGATTCATGATCTCAGCTGCAAACCAGATTGTATATCGCTTGAACTATTGAATCATCGACTACTACCTTGCTGATCTCTCTACCAGCATCTCTCTGTCTCTCATTTCCCAGAGTAGCCTCGGGTACCTTTGTACTGTGGTTTTCCATCAAGTCATCTGCCACTGAATTATTCATGTTGCTCACCAAATTCAGCATCTAAACTTTCATACCTAGTAGATAGTTCCAAGATGTCCTGGGTCTCCTGATGCGTATGTCTTCCTTTCTTTTGGCAAACGGCCACCCATTCACCTGCCAACACTGCATTCCTCCGTGCTTGCCTCTCATTACATGGAGTGACCATACTTTCAAATGACTGATTCAGAAATCTCTCTCCTTCTTGTGTGATGCATAGTGAGGAGAGTTATTGCTCCAAATGAGTTAGATGTTGTTCAAGGACTGCTATCCTCTGGCAGTTCACACCGAAGGGCCTGTCCTAGATGTGTCATGGATCCCCAATCTCTATCTTTATTGTCTTTACATAATTCCAGTCCAACAATATATGATAGACTCTTAGTGCCTGCTGACCTCAGCTCAGCTCAGCTCACCCAACCATCAGCCCAATGCACATTGATTCTTTGTGGACAGATGAATCTTCCTAAGGAATCCTCAGGGCAATTGGTGAAAAAGTCTAAAGATTACTTCAGCTGCTTCAGCAAAATAGTCACAACAGCGTTATGCTTCTATTATTAGCAATGTATAATCAGCATTGTACAATAATTGAAGATATTTTTAGATGCAAAGAATTTTAAATTTAAATATTTCTGCTCAGGAACATTCAAGCACATTTGCACAAAAATAAGAAATCTGGGGGCAGATTAAATTGTTCAGATAGATCTTTACGTCTAATGAGCTGTCAATTTCTGTTACAGAATGCAGTGTAGGGTTTCCATTTCAAAATTAGCAGTGTTGCTAATTTGAATGCACTCTGTTAATCAGGCTGCAACTGTACCATTAACTTGTGCTGCCTCTGTCAGCATTTAATTCAATGTTTCCTTGATCTAATTTGGAGCTGGAGTTCTTATCCTGGCTTATTCCTTCCTCTTGTGATTCTCTCTTGACAAGTACAGGAATCTGAGATTACACAGTGACAATATCCAGGCACATGTGGACCATTGAATACATTTGGGAGATTTAAGAAGTTTGATGAATCAAATGCATTAATTGTTCTCTTGGGCTCTGGCACTCCACTGGACTGTACTGATTGAATGTTGAAAAGTGGGTTATTATTGTTGCATGTCTGAAAAATACAAAAGTTTGTACATAAACAAATTCAATTTGTAATGTGCTTATTTGGTTCCAGATCACAATTTAAAATCTAAAGCATTGAATTTGAGATCGATTCACACATGGGTTACTTGCAGCTCATCCATAAATATTAATTAAGTCTGGGCAGACATTATATTAATGGAGAAAATATAAACTAGGTTTTCTTCCACTTACTGTATTTCACTTGTTTATTTGAACTGGCATTCATTATACAATAGTTGACTATTATGTTGTTAGGAAGTTTTGATATCCCATCTTTGTGTCTTGATTTTCAGGACCCACTGGGGTGCAGGAACTGTAGTGGCCATTGTGCCAATTTCCAAGTGCCTTACCTGCTACATTGCACTGCAGTTTGCTAATCGCAGTTTACGCACAATATTACTATGGGACAAGGCAAGGAGACAGGTCCAAACAGTTACTTCAGCTAGTACAGGGATTGAACCATTACTGTTGCTGTTATCCTAACTCAAATCCTAATTCTAACCCTAACTTTAATCCTAACTCTAACCTTAACTCTAACACTGACCCTAACTCTAACTTTAACCCTAACCAAAGAACTATGTGGCACCTCATTAAAGTTTTCTCAAATAAATGCTCTTCATGATATAATTTTAGCAGGACTTCCTGATTTTTCTCCAGTCCCTCCTTATTTAAATGATAGTCAGCTCTTCTATTCTTCCTGCCAAAGGTCATAACCTCACATGTTCTCACAAAATTATTTACACCACTCTGCTATTGGTTTCATAGAGGCCAAATGTTCCTTCAGTGTCTCTGTTATTTCTATCAGAATTTCCATGATTTGTGCATTACCTACTTGGTTCAGTTGCCATGCTTGTTCGGTTTTTAATGTTGCCTCTTTCCCTTTCCATTGTGGTGCATCTCAGATTAGTCTGAGCTGTGTCCTCCTCCAGGGATCTTTCTTCAATATAAAATCTCTCAGGGTGAGGATAAGAGGGTTAGGGTAACTTCTTTTTTGAGCAAGTGGAGGAAGACTTGGTCAGATTGGATCTTCCTGAGAGTGGGTGACATTGTGACTACAGCAACAAGGATAGGCCAGTATTGTTGACCATAAGCAGCAAGGAGAGCAACAGTTCCAGCTGAATGGGTGGGGTAAAGGTATGTGTCACCCATGACAGATTAAAAAAACAGAGATGAAAAATCAGCAAACTTGCAATTCCACGAGAAAGCACCAACCTGACAGCATGTGCACTTCACTGAGACACAGACAAATCCAAACAGAAACTCTGCACAAATGTTTGCTAATCACCCAAGTCATAGGGCTGGAAAGGTAACAGCATGTTAACGATACAATAGTTATGATATGAATCAATAAGAAATTCAGAGGATTAAGAATTGCATTATAAATTATTGATCTCTCGAGCTTCGAAGTCCATAAGACATAGGAACAGAGGTAGGCCATTCGGCCCATCAGGTCCCTCCAGCATTCCCTGAGATCGCTGACCTGAGAATCCACTTTCCTGGCTTTTCCCCATTACCCCTGATAACCTTAGAAATCTTAGCCTTGAATATACTCATCAACATAGCCTCAGCATTTCTACACAGTAAAGAATTCCACAGATTTTCAACTTTTGGAGAGAAAGAAAATTTCTCAACTCTGTCAGAAACAGGAAAATCCTTATTCTGAGATTACGCCCTCTAGTCCTAGACTCTCCTAGTCCCACAAGGGGAAATAATCCCCGATATTTATCTTTGCAAACCCCCAAAGAATCTTCATGTTTCAATAAGGATTCTCTCATTTTTATGAAGTCCAATGTGTACAAGCACAACTAACTGCAACTCTCCTCATAATCCAAATCCCCCCTTACCCACAATCAGCCTAGTGAACTTCTCTGTACTGCATCCAAAGCCAATATATCTTTCCTTAGATATGGGGTAGAGAACTATTCATGCATTCCAGTTATAGTTTGACAAGTGCCGGATATAATTTTAACAAGACCTTCCGATTTCTAACCAAACCCTCCTCACTTTAATGGTATTCAGCTCCTCTATTCTTTCTGCCAAAGTTCATAACCTCACATGTTCTCACAAAATGATTTACACCACACTGCTATTGGTTTCATAATAGGCCAAATCTTCCCTTAGTCTGTCTGTTATTTCTATAAGCATTTCCACAATTTGTGCATTACTTAGTTGTTCCACTTGTCAAGCCTAGTGATTAACAGTGCAAGTATACTTTAATGATTCAATAATTGATAATGTTGAACCAATCAACTTCTCTGACCCAGAAAATAAACTACTTAAATTGTGGACTCTCATTATTTAAGTTGGTAAATTGCCTTTTTAACTATTTTATAAGGAGACACAAAGACAAAGTGTTCCATCGTGCACTCATCAAAACTCCGATGCAAGAACCAGACTTGTAAAAGAGACACCAGTTTTGTAATGCATGAGAAGAGGATGCTGATTAGTTGGGCTATTATAGACATAGAATTGCAGCAGAAACAGTTAACTGTTAATCTAGACAGGTTGATTCTGCTTTGTTAGGGTGTTCAATTGGAAATATCACAGAGATTAGCACTTAACATTACCCAAATTTTTTCCCTAATGAAAAATGTATTTGAATGTATACAAATTTATTTTGCATAAATAAAACAGGAGTCTATGTATTAATACATAGCTTCTAGCATGTGCAAATCCATAACACAGATACAAATTTTTGGCTCCTTTAAGCAATATTTAAATTTTGTTCTGCCGATTAATTACTTTAGCTCTTTTAACATGTCAAACTTAAGTTTTAACTTTTTCTGCTCTGTCACATTTTTAAACTCTCCATCCTATTTCGTCCTCCATCTCTTTCTTTCAGAGCCTCTTGTTTTCCCCTTTCTCAATCATTGCTTTTCTGACTTCTGAACTGCATTGATCAGTTACGGAGATTGATCCAGCAATGATTTGAGATCTCAGATATCCTGTTGCCTTTAGCACACTTCTGTCATCTTCCACTTATAGCACAATATATCGCAAAAGAATTTTTTTAGCTGCAGTTTGGAGAGAAATGTCTAATGGGATAAAACAGAAGAAGCTGCACTCTGTGAAAATCCCATCTCCAATTAGAAATCCACTATTGTTGTTTTGGCTTGTACTTAGACAATCAGTTTGCATCTACGTGTCCTTCACATGAATACTTATGAAAATATGTGCAAGAACATTTTTAAAAATACTCAATGCGTCCCACTCATAGGCAACAGCAGTTTTCATGACTTCCATGAATTAGGAACGGGATATTTACTCTGATTTTTTATTTGTATTCTCTGATACTTGGGCACACGTGTATACTTCACACAAGCTATAAATTAACTGTCAAAGATTGTTTCCAAGTCCAAAAGCAATGAGATATCAATAGGAATCTACTGTTGTTGATGGAATCAGACAAATGAGAACCAATTTTATTTAGGATGAGAACATGACATATCGCAAATTCTTCTGAGTCACACAATGTACTCATTAGGAACATTCAGTCAAAAACAGAAAGCACATAGACAAGGTATTGCTGTATCACAGACCACTTCCACTTTTGGAAAGAAATGAGGAGATGAAGCATTTATCATCAGCTCAAGAAGATAAAAAGATATGATTACTCTCCAAAACTACTAACTAATTATTTTTAATTTGACTAATCTATCAAGCGCAAGCTGCCGCCTCCTCACTACCAGAAAACCAAACAGATGGCTTTGCAATGGTTGTTACCTATTTTTTGCAAAAATGTAAGAATGGTCTCTAACTATAGAATTAAATCTGTCCCGATCAGTCCATCAAACATTGTGTGAGGTGTTGCTCAAAAATCCTCTCAAAATGAGAATTTCAATGTTAATAACTAATAAACCAATGTAAGTACTTTCCCCAGTGGCAGGAGATTGAAAAACTCCAATTAATAGTAATTACAAAGCATGGTTCAAATTGAGTCATCTAATGTCACAGCTATAAATATTTTACAATGAGATAAGTTTTTGTCTCTGATTTACACCATCTGTAGTTCTTTGGGTTTTTCTGAGCTTTTCCTTGGAATGCAAAATGTGCAAGAACAAATCAGCAGCCTGTCTTACATGGTAGCTAGTTTTGTAATGCATTGTAGCTATGTCTAAAACAGGTTATCTATTCACTATCACGTAATTTACATTATTCCCATTGATCAATGTTTCCAACTGGTTCTCCAATTTTGATATATATATCATTGTTATATATTCACAGACACCTCTTCATCTCAATTTGAACAATTGTTCATGCTTCAGGCTCATACACATTGTCTAAAAGCAAGCTCATTACTCAGACATCATTACTATAACTGCAATTTTTGTGAAGATTCATAGATCAGGTTGTGTTTAGGTTGTAAACTTGCTCGCAGAGCTGGTAGGTTTGTTCTCAGATGTTTCATCACCATGCTAAGTAACAACATCAGTGGGCCTCCATTGAAGCACTGGTGTACTGTCCCACTCTCGATTTATCTGTCGTGGTCTGTTGTGGTGGGTGATATCATTTCTGGATCTGTTTCTGAGAGGTTGGGAAATGGGGTCCAAATCAATGTGTTTATTAATGGAGTTCCGGTTTGAATACCAGGTCTCTAGGAATGTTCGTGCATGTCTTTGTTTAGCATATCCCAGAATAGATGCATTGTCCCAGTCGGACTGGTGTCCCTCGTTTCTGTGTGTATGGATACTAATGATAGTTGGTCATGTCTTTTGGTGGCTAGTTGGTGCTCGTGTATCTTGGTAGCTAGTTTCCTGCCAGTCTGTCCAACGTAATGTTTGCTGCAGTCCTTGTGAGGTATTTGGTATAAGATGTTCGTTCTGCTGGTTGTTGGTACAGCGTCCATTAGATTCACCAAGAGCTGTTTGAGTGTGTCGGTAAGTTTATGGGCTACCATGATGCCAAGGGGCCTGAATAGACTGGAATGCCTTTAATGTATGGCACAGTGGCTAGAGTTTCTGGAAGTGTTGTGTCTTGATTAAGTTTGTTGTGTAAGAATTGGCGGACAGTGCTTATCGGGAGCAGTTGTTCTTGAATACATTGTATAGGTGCTTTTCTTCTGCATCTCGCAGTTCCTGGGTCCTGCAGTGTGTTGTTGCCCTTTTAAACAATGTCCTGATGCAACACTGTTTGTGGGTATTGGGATGATTGCTCTGTAGCTGTGTATGTGGTCAGTGTGTGTGGTTTTCCTGTAGAAGCTGGTCTGCAGCTCTCCATTTAGCTTTTATTTCTACAGTGGAACCTAGGAAGGGGAGTCTGCTATTACTCTCTTCCTCTTTAGTGAACTTTATACCAGTAAGGATGTTGCTTATGTGTTTGTGGATTTCTTCTAATTTGATCTGTTTCATGATGACAAAGGTGTCATCCACATAGTGGACCCAAAGCTTGGGCTGGATCATGGGGAGGGCTGCTTGGTCCAATCTCTGCATAACTGCTTATGCCAAGAATCATGATATTTTATCCTATGGGTGTCCCATTGATTTGTTTGTAGGTCTTGTCATTGAAGATGAAGTGGGTTATGAGGCACAGGTCTACTAAAGGTCCTTGCTAAAGGGGTTGGTGATGTCTGGTATTTGTGCCTTTGGTTCGTCTAGTAGTGGGCCAGTATCTCTTTGGCCAAGGTGATGTTTATTGATGTGAATATGGTCGTCACATGGAAGGAAACCATGACATCGCCATCATCTACTTTGGTGTCTTTGATGATGTTCAGGAATTCTGGGTAGAGTGGATGGAGTGGTGTTAGTCTTCTATTAGGTATTTCAGTTTACAGTGAAGTTCCTTTGCTAGTCTGTTTGTCGGTGTGCTGGGAAGTGAGATTATGGGTCTGGAGGGGGCCCCTGGTTTGTGTACCTTTGGTAATCCATAGAAACGGGGTGTGTTGGTTCCTTCAGGTTTCATTCTTTGGAGGTCTGCCTTGTTAATTTCACCGGTCTTGCATAGTTTCCTCAGGGCTGCTGCTGCAGTATGGTTTTCTAGCTGAGGTGTCCATCGCCACCTGTTGGGAGGTGCCGGTATCTGTGAATAGTATGTTTGCTTTTACAATGTATTGTGTTCTGTTCAGGATGACTGCCATGCGCCCTTTGTCTGCCGGTAGGATTATGATATTTGTGTCTTTTCTAAGTACTTCCAGGGCTTTCCTCTCCTGTGTATTGAGGGTGTTCCCTTCTTTCTTTCTGCGTAGTGTTGGTGCTACTGTTTGTCTGATGGCCTGCTGGAGTTCCTTCATAAGTACGTTGTCTTTCAGGATGGATTCCAGTGCTGCTAGGAAGTCTTTTCATCTGTGCCCCTCTGGTTGAAGTTCATCCTTTGTACTAGGACAACTTTTTCTGTGTCTGAGAGTGGTTGGTCCGACAGGTTCTTTGTCCAAGTCTCTGAATTGTCTCTGAATTATTGTTACGTGTCAACTTTTCCAGTTTTTCTTGAAGGGCTAGTCTTTTCTTTGTCTTGGCCCGCTGTTGTTTCGTGTTGGTGTTTGTTCTAGCGTACTTGCCCATTCCTGGTCAGTTACATTGGCTTACAGTTTTGTGGCACTAAATTTCGCATTTGCATTTGTGGAGTCAGTTGAGGGCATTACTGATCATTTCTTGTATCTTTCTATGGCTGTTCTGCTGTTTTTATGGCTTGTGGGGTGTTTAAGAGGTGGTTTATATTTCACATATCATGGTAATACCTGTTTCCTGAGGCATTCATGTAGGAAGTATAGTTGTTCGCTCAGTCGGATGGCATTGGTTTCCCATCTTCGAGCTAGTTTGAGCATATGGCGCCCATAGGCATTTGTGATTTTTGTGAAGATTTGTACAACAAATTTAAACAAGAAGACACAACATGCCCAGAGGTTTTACCCACACTACCATACATTAAAGACATCTCAGAGATGATGACCTGACTACACCGGCCCCTTGGCATCATGGTAGCCCACAAACCTACCAACACACTGAAATAGCTCTTGGTAAACCTAATGGACCCTTTACCAACAACCAAAATATCCTGCAAGGAATGGAAAAAACATTACATTGGACAGACTGGCAGGAAACTAGCCACCAGGATACACGAGCACCAACGAGCCACCAAAAGACATGCCCAGCAATCACGAGTATCCATACACACAGAAAATGAGGGACACCAGTTTGACTGGGACAATACATTATTTCTGGGACAAGCTAAACAAAGACACGCACAGGCATTCAAACCAGAACTCCATTAACAAACATATCGATTTGGATCTTATTTAGCAACCCTCAGAAAAGGAATTGTAAGTGAAATAGCCCACAACAGACCAAGAGGCATAAATAGGAAGCAGGAAGAACACCAGTGCTTCAACAGAGGCTCACTGAGGATGTTACCTAGCATAGTGATGAAACATCTGAGAACAAACCTTCTAGCTCAGCAAGCAAATTTACAACATTAATGTCACTGTTGTACAATAAACTCAGCAAACTGGTGTGCTGTAAATCCAAAGTAATCAGGCTTGGTTTCTTTTGGATGCCCTCTAATTGAGCTGATGGCACAACCCAAAATGCCTGTTGCTTGTTTATACATCTTCTCCTTGATGCGCATTCTCTCACCTATTGTCAAGAATAATGTGAGGCTTTTGTTTTTTTTCACCAAAACTTCAGATAAAGGCCATTTTAATAGGCTGGAGACTAGGGCGGAGAATTGGCAGATGGAATTTAATCTGGAAAAATGTGATGTGATGCATTTTGGAAGGTCTAATGAAGGTGGGAAGTATGCAGCACATGGCAGAACCATGTGCTGCAGCATATAGAGGGATCTAGGCATACAGGTCCATAGTTCTCTGAAAGTGGCAACTCAAGTGGATAAGGTGTCAAGAAGGCATAGGGCGTGCTTGCCTTCATCCATCAGGCATGGAATATAAAAGTTGGCAGGTCATGCTGCAGCTGTTTAGAACTTTAGTAAGGCTACACTGCATACATTTCTGGTCACCACACTGCCAGTAGGGAGTGAAGGCTTTGGAGAGGGTACAGAGAAGGTTTATCACGCTGTTGCCAGGTTTGGAAGGTACTAGTTATGGGGAGACATTGGACAAACTTGGTTTGTTTTCACTTGAACGTCAGAGGCAGAGGGGTGAATTGATAAAGGTTTACAAAATCATGTGAGGTATACACAGAATGGATAGTCGGAGTCTTTTTCCCAGGGTAGAAATGTCAGTTACTAGGGAACATAGATTTAAAGTAAAAAGGCGAAAATTTTAAAGAGATGTGAGAGGTACGTTTTTATTTACACAGACGGCAGTGAGTGCCTGGGAGATGGTCAAGTCAGATACAATAGCAAAATTTAAGAGATATCTTGGCAGATTTTTGAATAGGCAGGGAATAGAGGGATACAGATTGCATAGAAGCAAAAGGCTCTTTTAGTTTAGAAAGGCATCATATTTTGGTGGAGGCTTGGTGGAAGAACAGCCTGTTACTGTGCTATATTGTTCTTCGTCGGTCATGTAATAACTAGTTTGCCATTATGTAACAGTTGTTTCAACAAACCTCCAAGGTTAATGTAAATTCTTGCTTGAGATGTGATTAGCTTCGATGTCGTATTAATTGTACTAATTTGGAAAAGGCTTTAGGCAACTTAGGAACTACCAAAATCAGTGACAGGAAACAAACTGTGGTTATGGTCTTTTGGGGTTAGCTTAAGCAAACTGTGAGGACGCCATTTAAGAGCAATGTATAATGTCTTGGATGTCGGAATATCAGAAGTTGTCACTGAATATGAAATGGCACACTGCTTCTGATTTCAATCCTAAAATACACCTTCAAATTCCTTTGACATAATGAATTAATGAAAAATACACGAATATAATATTTATTTGGCTTTACTATTGCATATGCTACGTTAGCTGTATGGAAATATCCTACTGGATCTCCACAAGGAGTGATTTCTTTTAATATTAACAATTTGCATTGTAACATTTTAAATTGATTGGGATGTTTTTGTGATACTGACAGCACCCTTTGAAAGCAGCAGCCATTTCTAACTGTGACATAAAAATTGGCTTCAGGATTCCAAGCGATTAGCATTTTCATACCATCTATGGAGCAAAGTCTCAGATCTCAATTATCTTTTAAAACACAGATGCCAAAATGTGAATTCACCCAGAAAAGCCATTCCTCCTGAGCAGAGTTGAAAGCATTGGCTGACCACTTTTCAGGGGCAGCAATTTCCTTCAAACAATGAGAAGAGAAATATTTTATTTGATAGCTGCATCTCAAAAGGCCACATCTATTCATTAACTTCGGATTTATTCATATGTCAACTAAGAAACTAGCAAAAAATGGTCAAAAGTTTATCCAAATATACCTCTGAACCAATGGCACGTGAAAGTAATTTTTACAGTGAGAGTCGAAGAGGTCACAAATGTAAACGACTAAAATCCATGCCATTAATTGTTTGGATATTGAAATAAATGCATGAATGCCTACAAGCTGTACTGGTGCTGAAAGAGGAAGATTAACATTATAAGGTATTTCTCATTCATTCCTCAGAACAAAACTTTTTTTCGGTGCTGTATTTGTTTACATCAGTAATTTGCAATTAACATGCCATTACATTTTTAGACATATATGCTGAAACCATCTTTATTTATAATTTTAAACTTCTGTCTCCATTGATAATGATTACTTGTGAATGTTTTCTTTTCCAAAACTTGACAGATGGAATATATTGTGGAAACTGTTAGGTTATGCACTTTGATAGGAAGAGTAGAGGAGCTGCATGTTATTTACATAGAGAAAGCTACTGCTTAGAATTAACCGTAAAAGGCCACCTGTCAGCCCAATTCTGCAGTTCATCCAAGTCCCCCTGCAGGGTTGTTATCAGTGGTTTGTTACCCATGCCACATAATAGTGAGGCGAGGCGCAGGGAGAGATACCAGCTGAACACGTGTTTGCAAGGATGGTACAGGAGGGAAGGTTTCAGGCATACGGATAATTGTGACTCATTCTGGGGAAGGTGGGACCTCTACCAACAGGATGGTCTCCCCTTGAACCAGAGGGGTATTAATATCCTGGGTGGGAAATGTGCTCGTGCTATTCGGGTGGGTTTAAACTAGCTCAGTAGTTCCAGTACCCAGGAGGATGAGAGTAGAGAAGACATGGACAGAATTTCACGGTCACAGGATATGCTGGCAGACAGCAAGCTGGTTTGAATTGTGTCTACTTCAACGCCAGGAGTATCCGGAATAAGGTAGGTGAGCTTGCAACATGGATAGATACCTGGGACTTCAATGTTGCAGACATGGATAGAGCAGGGTGAGGAATGGATGTTGCAGGTTCCAGGGTTTAGATCTTTTATTAAAATCAGGGAAGGTGGTAAAAGAGGGGGAGGTGCACCTTTGTTAGTCAAGGACATTATGATGGTGGCTGAAAGAAGTTTTGATGAGGACTCATCTACTGAGGTGATATGGGCTGAGGTTAGAAACAGGAGAGGAGAGGCCACACTGCTGGGAGTTCCAGGGATGTGGAGGAAAGGATTGGCAAAACGATTCTGGGTAGGAGTGAAAGGAACAGCGTGGTCATTATGGGGGACTTTAATTTCCCCAACATTGACTGGAAATACTGTAACTCTCATATATTGGATGGATCAGTTTTTGTCCAAAGTATGAATGAGGGTTTCCTGACACAGTATGTCAAAGGGCCAACACTGGATCTGGTACTTGGTAATGAACCAGGCCAGGTGTTTGATTTAGTGGTAAATGAGAACTTTGGAGAGAATGACCATAATTCAATTACATTTATTTTAGTGATGGAAAGGGATAGGTACATGCCATAGAGCAAGAGTTATAGATGGGGGAAGGGCAATTATAATGCGATTAGGCAAGATTTAGGAGGCATAGAATGGGGTAGCAAAATGCAGGGGACGGGGACAATCAAAATGTGGAGCTGGTTTAAGGAACAGATAATGTGTGACTTTGATAGGTATGTTCCTGTCAAACAGGGAGGAAGTGATAAGGTAAGGGAACTGTGGTTTACTACAGAAATTTGTATCCCTTGTTAAGCGGAAGAGGGAGGCTTACGTGATGTTGAGAAGAGATGGTTCAGATGAGGCGATGGAGAGTTAAAGAGTAGTTAGGAAGGATTTAAAGACAGAGTTAAGAAAAGCAAGGAGGGGACATGAGCAGTCTTTAGCAGGTAGAATAAAGGAAAACTCTAAAGCTATAGGCATGTGAGGAATAAAAGGATGACTAGGTTAGGAATAGGGCCAGTCAAAGACAGAAGTGAGAAGTTGTGTGGACCCTGTGGAGATCGGAGAGGTGCTAAACAAGTAATTCTAGAAGGTGTGAAAGTAGATAAGTCCCCTGCGCCAGATGGAATTTATCCGAGTATTCTCTGGGAAGCTAGGGATGAGATGGTGGAGCCTTTGGCTTTGATCTTCCAGTTGCCATTGTCTCCAATGGTTTAGTACTGAGGACTCGAGTTTTGCAAATGTTGTGCCCTTTTTCAAAGAGGGCAGTAGAGAGACCCAGGTAATTATCAACCAGTGAGCCTTACGTCTGTTGTAGGAAAAGCTTTGGAAAGAGAGGATAATTATAAAGATAGGATTTACAATCGTCTAGCAAGCAACAATTTGATTTGAGATAGTCAACATGGTTTTGTCAATGACAGGTCATGCTTCACAAACCTCATTGAGTTTTCTGAGAAGGTGACCAAGCATGTAGATGAGGGTAGGTCAGTTGATGTGGTATACATGGACTTCAGTAAAGCCTTTGATTAGGTTCCACATGGTAGGCTCTTGAAGAAAATGTAGATGCATGGGATTGAGTGTGATTTGGCAGTCTGCATTAAAAACTGGCTTTCTGTAAGAAAGCAGTGAGTGGTGGTTGATGGAAAATATTCAGCTTGGAGTCTGGTTACTAGTGGTGTGCCATTTAGACGCAGGCATAGGTGGATGGGTTAGTAAGTTTGCAGATGACACCAAAATCGGTGGAGTAGTGGACAGTGTGGAAGAATGTTGCAGGGGGACTTGGATAAACTGCAGAAATGGGCTGAGAGGTGGCAAATGGAGCTCAATGCAGATAAATGTGAGGTGATTCACTTTGGGAAGAATAACAGGAAGGCAGAGTATTGGGTCAATGGAAAGAGTCTTGGTAGTGTGGATGTGCAGAGGGATCTTGGAGTCCATGTACATTGATCCCTGAAGAAGGGCTTATGCCCGAAACGTCGAATCTCCTGTTCCTTGGATGCTGCCTGACCTGCTGCGCTTTTCCAGCAACACATTTTCAGCTCAGTCTTGTCCAAGTTGCATGAATCTGAACCTAGTACACAAAGGCTGGCCAACATGACGCTTTCGGTCTAATGTATGTATTAGGGGTATGTTTGTGCAGGTTCGTGTGCCTCCACAGGCAGTGCAGTCGTCCCTAGCAGCAGCCTCAGGAAGGTCCAAGAGTGTGGTGGGGATTTGATGTTCAGATGGTATGGAAAGGCAGCAGAAAGTTTGTGGTGGGGGTAGAGTGCAGGTTATACTTTATGAGCAATCAATGAGTTGCTTTGGAACCAGGGATAAGAACTCCTGCTCTTCCCTGCGCACACAATGAAAGTGGGGAAAACTAAACCTCTGCATGGCCATTTGTGAGACATCACCCATATTGTCATAATCTGAGCAGAACAAATGTGTACTTAGCGCATCCCACTTTCCCTGAGGTCATCCTAAAGTTGTCAGTGGATTCATCAGCGTCATAACTAAGTGATGTTATATATGATTTGGATGTGTTTAAGTGCTCCAAGACCAGTACTAAATGTTTCTCAGGCTTTTTCATATCTTTTTAGCGTGTAATATCATCAACTGTACAGTGCAGGTTGTGTGGCACTGAATAAGGAGATATTCTGAAAGCTATAATCGCACACGTCATAAAAACAAGCACAAGACAGAACCAGTGTCTTTGATAGATACAACAGTTTAATACAGATTAGTCAAAAATTTCCAACTTTGCAGACTTGTGCCCCTGTGGACTGATACAAGGAACAATCTTGTCTCTATCATGAATCAGTGACAAATGCTCTTTTACATAAACTTGATGGCTCTACAATTACAAGAAATTTCATATTTTATATTATACATTATTTTTCCCCTCTATTATTGAAATTGTGGCTATTTTTGACATGTAGAGCAACCTGACACATGCTGTTCGCTGCTGTGAGTCTTCGCAACCCATGAGACAAATTAAATTTTAATTGCAAGGAGCCTCTTTCTATCATATTTTAATTAATCACAATGCAGCAAAAATATTTTCTTTTGTCATGCTGTGTGCATAAATTAGAATTTCATATAGAGCAAATGAAACATTATTTTCCTTGCAATTTCTTGGCTCTCAATGAGCAGGTCGCTATTTTTAATTCTAATTCATCAGCTAGAAAGTCTCTAAATCTGTCCTTAAATGTTGCTTTGGGCTTGGTGAAAGCTTCCTACATTAATATTAATTTTGTTGATAGATTTATTGTAACTCTTCCCCTCAGTGTATAGCTATTTTACTGAGACATATGTATTAAATATACTGAGTATTCGTTCCAGATGTGATTATAAAGAGTAGAAAACAAGACTGGAATGGTAAGCACTTGACATATCACAGAAGCACAATGCTTCATCTCCATAGAAACAGATCTAAACCCCTTATTATTTTCTTGAAAAGCTCATTTCCACATAGAAAGTGAATGATGCACTTGCTTCAGGTTTTTCAGCAGACTGCTGACACACAAACAACAAAATAAAGTGACTGTTAGGGAAAACATAAAACAATGTTGTGAGAATTCTGTTAGCAACGCACTCCTGTGTGATTTACTTCTGATTCCATGATAGACTGGAAGCAAACCATCCTTCCAAAGCTGCAAGTTTCCTTGATCCTCTGTTGCAAACTTAACTTAGCCACTATCTCCTTTCATCTTCAATAAAATGCGATTTCATTGCAAAATAGATACTCTCATTGTACTTTAACTCAAAGATTTTCTGAAGGATTTTCGAAAATATTCTGCAAAACTCGCAAGCGTGAAATGTTAAATGACTGAGTAGCAGATCCTGCTGGAGAAGAAGTACTTAAACATTTTACATTATCTCAAGCCTGTTCTGAAACATTGCACCGTTTTTTTTCAAAATAATTCTGAGTATTTTATTGCCACTAAATTAAAAAAAAGTTTACAAAACATTTAGGAGGAGGCCGAGGGTGGTGGTGGAGAGTTGCTTTTTGGACTGGAGGCCTGTGGCTAGCAGTATGCTGTCAAGGTCATTGCTGGATTCACTGCTTTTTGTCATTTATATAAATAATTTGGATGAGAACATAGGAGGTATGGTTAGTAAGTTTGCAGATGACACCAAACTTGGAGGTATAGTGGACAACAAAGAAGGTTACTCCAGAATAAAATGGGATCTTGACCAGATGGGCCAAGGGGCCAAGGACTGGCAAATGGATTTAAATTTACATAAATGTGATGTGCTGCATTTTGGAAAGGCAAATCAGGGCAGGACTTAAACACTTACTGGTAAGGACCTGGGGAATGTTGCTGAGCAAAGAGACTTTGAGTGCAGGTCCACAATTCCTCGAAAGTGGCGTCCCAAATAGAAACTATCATGAAGAAGGTGTTTGGTATGCTTGCCTTTATTGGTCACTGCATTGGATATAGGAGTTGGGAGGTGATTTTGTGGCTGTACAGGACATTGGTTAGACCACTTTTGGAATATTACATTCAATTCTGGTCTCCCTGCTATAGGAAAGACTTTGTAAAACTTGGAAGTGTTCAGAAAAGTTTTACAAGGATGTTGCCAGGGTTGGAGGGATTGAGTTATAGGGAGAAGCTGAATAGGCTGGGGCTATTTTCCCTGGAGCATCAAAAGATGCGGGGGGACCTTACAGAAGTTTATAAGACCCTGAGGGGGATTGATAGGGTAAACAAGATCTTTTCCCCACAGTAGGGGAGTCCAAAGATAGACGACATAGGTTTAAGGTGAGAGTGCAAAGATTTAAAAGGAACCTAAGGGGCAACATTTTCACACAACAGATGGTGCATGTATGGAACAAGTTGCTGGAGGAAGTGGTAGAGACTAGTACAATTAAACATTTAAAAGGCATTTGTGTATGAATAGGAATAGCTTTGCGGGATATGGGCCAAATGCTGGCAAATGGGACTAGATTGATTTGGTTGGCATGGATGAGCTGGACTGACGGGGCTGTTTCCATGCTTTACAGCACTATGATCCATCCAGAAGGTCAAGGGCAGCAGATGTACGAGAATACCACCACCTTCAAGTTTCCCTCCAAGCCATACACTTGGAAATACATCCACACTTCATTCTGGAGCTTCCTTCCTAACAGCACTGTAAAAAGGTCAGCGGATTAAGAAGGCAGATCACCATTACCTTCTCAAGGACAGTTATGGCTGCGCAAGAAATGTTGGTTTAGCCACCGATGCCCATGTTTCATGCATGAATTAAAAAATGTCAAAATAATGACTGATGAGAATTTAGATTCAATTTCAGATTTTTAGTGGACCCATGAAACATGAGTGTGCCCCACAGTGGTCTGGCAAAATTAGACCTCTGTACTTCCATTTCAACATAGGAACTCAAGGAACAAGATCATGCAGGAAACGTGGGCATCGGTGGCTAAACTAACATTTGTTACCCAGCCATAACTGTCCTTCCTGCACATACAAAGGAACCTTGATTATCTGAAGGACACAGGCGGGGAGTATATCATTTTGTTAGTCGAATGCCGTATAATCGATGCCGGATAACATAGTTAACCACGCATCGGGACCTTGCAATCTTGTTCAAATCATTTGAAATTCGGTCTAATGAAATGCTGGATAATAAAAATTTCTCTGTAAAGGACGGATGTGACAGCATTGAGATGGTGCAGAGGAGATTTACAAGGATGTTGCTTGGGCTAGAGAGTATTCATTATGAAGAGAGATTGGACAGACTGGGGTTGCTTTCCTTGGAGCAGAGGTGACTAAGGGAGGATATGATTGAGATGTATAAAATTATGAGCAGCATAGACAGGGTAGAAAGGAAGAAATATTTTCCCTTGGTGAATATAGGGAAAACCAGGGAACATAGATTTAAGACAAGGGACAAGAGGTTTAGAGGGAAGTGAGGAAATGTGTTTTCGCCCGGAAGGTGATGGGAATCTGAAACTCACTGCCTATAAGGGTGGTAAAAGCAAAAACCCTCATGATATTTAAGAAATATTTAGAGTTATACTTGCGATGCCGAGGCATACAAGGCTCTGGGGGAAAATGAGGACTGCAGATGCTGGAGATTAGTGTTGAGGGTGTGGTGCATGGCAGGTCAGGCAGCATCCGAGGAGCAGGAGAACCCAGGTGGTTAATAAAAGTGTTAGACCAAGTGTTAGAAAGTGGGATTAGAATAGTTAGGTGGATGGTTTTTGACTGACATAGACTTGATTGTCCTAAGGCTTCTTTCAGTGCTATGGATCTGTATGACTCTTTCTCTTTGGAGAGATCTAAATGATACTTCAACTGTTGCATTGATATATTTTCTCTTCTTTTGTGAAATACTGTTGATGAATACATCAAAGACGATGTAGATAGACTCAGGATCAAAATAAGTGGTATGATAAAATGCAGTTTTGCTTGACAATAAACCAACTTATTATTCAGTTCAAATTAAATATCAAAGAAATTCACAAAATAAAGGTGTTTTTTCTCTAATGTCCATCCTTCAGTGAATACTTAGCACAATAAACAACCTTGACTTTATGGTTGGTCCAGGCATCAAATATTTTATAATGCAAACTTTTTTGATCTGAATGGCATTTTCCAATTATTTAATTTTAATTTGAAAAAGAGAACTACTTCCAAAATTTATGTTACTAGCTGTGGATACTTTTCTTTAAAAATTAATCTTTTTTTTAAACAAGCTGTTCAGGCATGTTATTGCACAAGTCTGAAGCAGGTGGGACTCGAATCTGGGTCGAGATTGTGGTGCTGGAAAAGCACAGCAGGTCCGAGGAACAGGAAAATCGATGTTTCGGGCAAAAGCCCTTCATCAGGAATCTGGGCCTGATCACAAGAGATTTCCATTTGGGAAATATATACTTTAGTCACTCTCCCATGTTCATTGCCTGTTACATTGCTGTATAAAATAGTAGCATACATTATTAGTCTTGCATATTATGCAAATAATAGGTAAATTAATTCTGCTGTGCTTCCTTAAACAGATAGGTTAGTTGCTACTTTTCTAGTCAACTGAAATGTTCAAAATAAGATGAATGTTCATGCTTTTAACCTTGTCAAATATTGTTGACACATTGTAAATGAGGAACGGCTACAATACTCCAAAATGTGATGTTAACATGGCATCAAAAGCCAACTGAGTGATTTTTGGTCATCTTCAGATCTTAGTCTAGAGTGGCAATATCATTTAGTTACGTGATTTAATTAGGGCAATAATTTTCAATTCCTGTGGCATAGGAAAATTGTTTTTGTTATAAGTCTAATAATCAGCTGATTTGGACACATGGTCTCCTCAGATGATGGAACATCATTACACAACTCTCTAGTAGTGCGTACATACATAGAAACATAGAAACATAGAAAAATACAGCAAAGTACAGGCCCTTTGGCCCTCGATGTTGCACTGACCCAAGCCCACCTAACCTACACTAGCCCACTATCCTCCATATGCCTATCCAATGCCTGTTTAAATGCCCATAAAGAGGGAGAGTTCACCACTGCTACTGGCAGGGCATTCCATGAATTCATGACTCGCTGAGTAAAGAATCTACCCCTAACATCTGTCCTATACCTACCTCCCCTTAATTTAAAGCTATGCCCCCTCGTAATAGCTGACTCCATATGTGGATAAAGGTTCTCATGGTCAACCCTATCTAAACCCCTAATCATCTTGTACACCTCTATCAAGTCACCCCTAAACCTTCTTTTCTCCAATGAAAACAGCCCCAAGTACCTCAGCCTTTCCTCATACGATCTTCCTACCATACCAGGCAACATCCTGGTAAACCTCCTCTGCACGCGTTCCAGTGCCTCCACATCCTTCCTATAGTATGGCGACCAAACCTGCACACAATACTCCAAATGCGGCCGCACCAGAGTCTTATACAACTGCAACATGACCTCAGGACTCCGGAACTCAATTCCTCTACCAATAAAAGCCAGTACACCATATTCCTTCTTCACAGCACTATTTACCTGGGTGGCAACTTTCAGAGATCTGTGTACATGGACACCAAGATCCCTCTGCTCAGCCACACTACCAAGTATCCGACCATTAGCCCAATACTCCATCTTCTTGTTACTCTTACCAAAGTGAATCACTTCACACTTACCTACATTGTACTCCATTTGCCACCTTTCTGCCCAGCTCTGCAGCTTATCTATATCCCGATGTAACCTGCCACATCCTTCCTCACTGTCAACAACTCCACCAACTTTCGTATCATCCGCAAACTTGCTACCCAACCTTCTAGCCCCTCCTCCAGGTGATTTATAAAAATGACAAACAGCAATGGTCCCAAAACAGATCCTTGCGGAACACCGCTGGTAACTGCACTCCAAGATAGTTGAACCTTTACCATCAACTACTACCCTCTGTATTCTTCCAGCCAGCCAATTCCTAATCCAAACCTCTAACGCACCCTCAATGCCATACCTCTGTATTTTTTGCAGTAGCCTACCATGGGGAACCTTATCAAATGCCTTACTAAAATCCATATACACCACATCTACCACTTTACTCTCATCCACCTCCTTAGTCACCTTCTCAAAGAATTCAATAAGGTTTGTGAGGCACGACCTGCCCTTCACAAAACCATGCTGACTATCCTTGATCACATTATTCCTATCCAGATGTTCATAAATCCTATCCCTTACAATCCTCTCTAAGACTTTGCCCACAACAGAAGTATGACTCACCGGCCTATAGTTACTAGGGTTATCCCTACTCCCCTTCTTGAACAAGGGGACCACATTTGCTATCCTCCAGTCTTCTGGCACTATTCCTGTAGACAACGAGGACATAAAAATCAAGGCCAATGGCTCTGCAATCTCCTCCCTTGCTTCCCAGAAAATCCTAGGATAAATGCCATCAGGCCCAGGGGACTTATCCATTTTCACCCTTTCCAGAATTTCCAACACCTCCTCCCTACATATCTCAAAGTCATCCATTCTAATTAATTGTGACTCAATATTCTCATCGGCAACAATGTCCTGTTCCTGAGTGAATACTGACGAAAAGTATTCATTCAGTGTCTCTCCAATCTCTTCAGCCTCCCCGCACAACTTCCCACTACTATCCTTGACTGGACCTATTCCTACCCTAGTCATTCCTTTATTCCTGACATACCTATAGAAAGCCTTTGGGTTTTCCCTAATCCTATCAACCAAGGTCTTTTCATGTTCCCTCCTTGCTGCTCTTAGCTCTCTCTTTAGATCCTTCCTAGCTACCTTATAACTCTCAATTGCCCCAATTGAACCTTCATGCCTCATCTTTACATAGGCTGCCCTCTTCCCTTTAACAAGGGATTCCAATTCCTCATTAAACCACGGCTCCCTCACACGACCCTTTCCTCCCTGCCTGACAGGTACATACTTATCAAGGACACTCAATAGCTGCTCCTTGAACAAGCTCCACATATCGATTGTGCCCTTCCCTCGAAGCCTACTTTTCCAAGCCACGCATCCTAGGTCATGCCTCACCACATCATAATTTCCCTGTCCCCAGCTATAACTCTTGCCCTGCAGTGCACACTTATCCCTCTCCATCATTAGAGTAAAAGTCACCAAATTGTGGTCACTTTCCCAAAGTGCTCACCTACCTCCAATTCTAACACCTGGCCTGGTTTGTTTCCCAGAACCAAATCCAGTATGGCCTCACCTCTTGTTGGCCTGTCTACATATTGTGTCAGGAAACCCTCCTGCACACACTGGACAAACATCGACCCATCTAACGTACTCGAGCTATAGGTTTCCCAGTCAATATCTGAAAAGTTAAAGTCCCCCATAACAACCACCCTATTACTTTCACTCTTCTCCTGAATCATCCTCGCAATCCTTTCTTCTACGTCTCTAGGACTATTAGGAAGCCTGTAGAAAACTCCTAACAGGGTGACCTCACCTTTCCTATTTCTAACCTCAGCCCAAACTACCTCAGATGGCAAGTCTTCATCCATCGTCCTTTCCACTGCTGTAATACTATCCTTGACAAGCAATGCCACACCTCCCCCTCTTTTACCCCCACCTCTGACCCTACTAAAACATTTAAACCCTGGAATCTGCAACAGCCAATCCTGTCCCTGTTCTACCCATGTCTCTGTAATAGCCACAACATCGAAATCCCAGGTACCAACCCAAGCTGCAAGTTCATCTACCTTATTTCGTATACTTCTCGCATTGAATTATACACACTTCAAGCCACCTTCCTGTTTGCAGGCACCCTCCTTCGAGATTGATGCCATGTTCCTAACCTCCCTACACTCACGGTCCTGCACCCTAAAGCTACAGTCCAGGTTCCCATGCCCCTGCAGAGTTAGTTTAAACCCTCCCAAAGAGCACTAGCAAACCTCCCCCCAAGAATACTGGTGCCCCTCAGGTTCAGGTGTAGACCATCCTGTTTATAGAGGTCCCACCTTCCCCAGAAAGAACCCCAGTTATCCAGATACTGGAATGCCTCCCTCCTGCACCATCCCTGTAGCCACGCATTTAACTGTTCTCTCTCCCTATTCCTCGACTCTCTATCACGTGGCATGAGTAACAAACCAGAGACAACAACTCTGTTTGTTCTAACTCTAGCTAGCTTCCAACCTAGCTCCCTGAAAGCCTACCTAGCATCCTCATCCCTCTTCCTACCAATGTCGTTGGTGCCAATGTGGACCATGACTTCAGGCTGCTCCCCCTCCCCCTTAAGGACCCGGAAAACACGATCAGAGATGTCACGTATCCTTGCACCTGGGAGGCAATATACCAATCGTGAGTCTCTCTCGCCCCCGCAAAACCGCCGATCTGTGCCCCGAACTATCAGTGCTGAAAATATGTTGCTGGAAAAGCGCAGCAGGTCAGGCAGCATCCAAGTAACAGGAAATTCGACGTTTCGGGCACAAGCCCTTCATCAGGAATCAGCAAGCCCAGGATCTGCAGACCTCACTTTTTACCTGAACTATCAGTCCCCAATAACTATTGCTCTGATCTTCTCCACCCTTCCCTTCTGAGCAACAGATGCTTCAAATGCACATACTTAGAGATGCTTGGATTCTCATTTGTAACAAAGATTTTATAAGGTGATTTCATTCTTACGGATAAAAGTATGGTCTTTTACAGGATAATTAATTCCCTATCTAAAAGATAAAAGGCAGTTAGTGCATTCACAGAATAGAACAGTCGATGGACAAGTAGTATGTCCTGAAAATTCCAGCGTAAACCAATAACACTGTTCAGAATGATTGATCATGTTTGCAAGTAAGCAATGGTGTTTGGACTTCCTAGCCTCCCTGTCCAATTATCCTCCTTGTTTTTGCCAAGCAAAATAACTCCACCATTTATAAAAATTAACAACCACAAATGCTTTCAGGAACTTAACGCTTTCCTTTTTGAACATGATGTTGGATCACTATATACTGATAGTCTGATAGCTTGGTATTTTTATGAAGGAAATACTGTTTGAATTGCTTATGTAGTTTAAGTTAAAAATCACACAACACCAGGTTATAGTCCAATGGGTTTCTTTGAAATTACAAACTTTCGGTGTGCAGCTCCTTCTACCTGATGAAGGAGCAGCGCTCTGAAAGCTTGTACTTTCAAATAAACCTGTTGGACTCTAATTTGGTGTTGTGTGATTTTTCACTTTGTCCATGCCAGTCCAACACCAGCTTCTCCATATCATGGCTATTAATTTTAGGCCTCCTTATGTTTATCCAAACAATTTTGTATCGTGAGAAAATGTATGGAGTCAGATAATACGAGGGGTGGTAGATAATGGGCGGCACGGTGGCACAGTGGTTAGCACTGCTGCCTCACAGCGCCTGTAGACCCGGGGTCAATTCCCGACTCAGGCGACTGACTGTGTGGAGTTTGCACGTTCTCCCCGTGTCTGCGTGGGTTTCCTCCGGGTGCTCCGGTTTCCTCCCACAGTCCAAAGATGTGCGGGTCAGGTGAATTGGCCAAGCTAAATTGCCCGTAGTGTTAGGTAAGGGGTAAATGTAGGGGTATGGGTGGGTTGCGCTTCGGCGGGTCGGTGTGGACTTGTTGGGCCGAAGGGCCTGTTTCCACACTGTAAGTCTAATCTAAAAAAAAATAGGACTGATGTTAGGGGTAGATTCTTTACTCAGCGAGTCGTGAGTTCATGGAATGCCCTGCCAGTAGCAGTGGTGGACTCTCCCTCTTTATGGACATTTAAACGGGCATTGGATAGGCATATGGAGGAAAGTGGGTTAGTGTAGGTTAGGTGGGCTTGGATCGGCGCAACATCGAGGGCCGAAGGGCCTGTACTGCGCTGTATTTTTCTATGTTCTATATCTATGTTTTATAAAACATTATTTGTATCAATATCAAACTATTGTACAAAAAAACTACTGTGGATGCTGGAAATAGTAAGAAAGGCTTGCATTATATCATGATTATCACAATAACTGGCGGTTTCCAGGTGCGTTACAGCCACTGAAGTACAACTTGAAGAGTAGGCAGTTGCAGTACAGAAAAATGGCAACCGATATGTGGACAACAAAATCCAACAAACAGCAGAGTGATAATGGCCAGATGATCTATTTTTATGAAGCTGCTTTCAGTGTAATTATTGGCCAGGCCACAATGGATAATTCCTTGCTCTCCTTTGAAACAGCACCATGGATCTTTTGCATCCACTAAAGTGGGAAAACTGGGCCTTGGTTTAATAGCTCATGAGGAAGGTGACACCTCCAAAGGGCATCAGCTCTCTCTGATGATGGCAGAGCAGCGGGTCAGCCTGGATTTATTGTGCTCAAGGCCTGGAGTGGGATTTAAACCCAGAAACTTAGTGACCCCGAGGCAAGTGTTCTTAAATCGAGCCACAGCTGACACTCAAATGACAACGAAAAATGCTGCAACTACTTGGCAGGACCAGACAGTGCTAAAAGGTGGAATAATAACCTCAAAAGCTACACATAGTGGGCCAGAAAACAGCTGTTGTTTGTCATTGAAACAGGTTTTATTGTGGCTCTTTAACTGAGCTGGAGTATTAGCAGCCCGCCTCCAAATGTGGGTGGGTTGATGGCCCAAATCTGTCAAAGGGAGAATCTCTTGCCAAAGGCATCCTACAGGCGACAGAACTGCTCAGCCACTCATTAATTTTGTGGCTTTAGCAGCCTCAAGAATGCAAAGGCAACTTGGGATGTTCACCTGGGTCTCTGACTCTTATTACTGTGACTCTGTGATATATGCAAAGGACAGGAGGCAGAACCCAGCCTCTGAAACCATAAATCTGGAGAAAGTCTCCCCAGTGATTTAAGGGCCTCATGAGGGCAAGACTGGTCAGTGGGATAATCCTTTCAGTTGCTAAGTAACACAGTCTGACTTTTCCGGCATTCTCCAACACAACATCCCCAAATTCATACAATTTTCTGTTGTACTTATTCCTTGTACTTTCTTTAGACACCTCTCCAGATTCCCATCTCTTTGCTGGGGTTGCAAAAGGGTATAACCATCCAGGAGGAGAAAGTGAGGACTGCAGATGCTGGAGATCAGAGATGAAAATGTGTTGCTAGAAAAGCACAGCAGGCCAGGCAGCATCCAAGGAACAGGAGAATCGACGTTTCGGGCACAAGCCTATTCCTTTTCCAGCAACACATTTTCAGCTATAACCATCCAGGGACAGGCACACGATTTATTATTGACAATGCATTCCAGTCCTGCTTAGAGTGAAGGGAGTCTCATTCCAGGAATCTGCAGATCCCAGAAAGAATTTACCTCGGAAGTCTGAACCTCCCAAGTGTCTGATACTCAGACTCATCAATAAAACTGATCCTGTGCCTGTAAACCTTTTATTGAGATCTCTCTTTCTTTGAGTTGGATCCCTGTGCACAAATCCCTTTGTTTGGTGCAGGAACACATCCCTGAGGAGAAAGACGCTCATGTTACTGAGAGTCTTTTCTTCATTGGAGGTCAACATAGAATTGCAGAAGTTGCCTCCACGCTGAATCCCACTCATGAAAATTAATTCCTTATTTGCATCTCATTTTTTGCTAATCTTAACTTATTTCTACGCAGTTCCCAATTCTGCTCTCCTATTCTGAGAAAGTTGAGGTTATCTATTCCCAACGTGAGAGTCAGCGTGGATACCCGGCAGAAGCAGCTTGATGCTTGCTTCCCCAGACTGTCATCAGTTCCAATATCACCAGTTTCTCCCTGAACACTCGATATATTCTGTCCCCTTGCACTCGGTATCCACACAAGTGGGCATCTCAAACCACCAGCCCCAGCACATCAGGCCTGTTTTGGACTGACTCCAACACCACTTCAGTCCTTCAGAACTTCACTTCAGAAGATTGCTATTTTCAATTTAAAATAACAACAAAATGGCTGAAAATGAACTTGTACTGCTACTTTGCTGAGCTAAGCTAAATAGAAGATAAGAGAATACAATGGATTTTTCCTAATATGAATTATAAGACAGTGATTTGATATTTGAATTAACCTTGAACTAACAAACATAAGGTGATTTTGTGTGTATAACAATCTGTTTCCCAGGAAATATCATTGGATTAGTCTGCTGTCCATCATGTCACCTTATTACATTTGATTGGTCTTTTCTTGTAATTAAGGCTGTCCTGTCTCTTAAAAAAAGTATTAATAATGTGTAATTTTCTAATGTAATTGCGCCATTTCTCCATGGAACACAGAAGCTTTAACCTCTGTGTTGCTCGACAGAATTGCATCAGGCTACCTTACTTTATTAAACTAATGACCTTGCTTCATACAGACCACATTCCATTAATACCTTTGACGGATCTTGAACCAAGAGGCTCCTGTGGAGTGGTGCAGGTCTTCATTTGGTGCTGTGACTCAGGAACACTTCTGACTTTGCATGTACTTGCCAGGTCAGTTTGCATGCTGAGACATATTGTGCATCAACAGAGGATCTTACCTTACTTTCATAGCACTCATTCGCTTGAAGTTGTTTAGAGGCTATCAGTCTTTGTAATTTACATTGCTATCTGGTGCATGGGGAGACAAAGGTAGTTTGTCACTGTTCAGAGCACTGAATATTCAATCAAGGTGAATATGTTGTAATACAGGATGGTGTTATCTTCAATATTATACTGACAGCAGTGTATGTGGCAAATACACTGTGTATGCTTCAGCCAAATGCCCATGACTGTTTCTGAAAATCAAAGGGGATCTGTCCTTAGCGCAGTGAAAGGGGGGCTACACTCAGTCAGTGGGTATTGCTATAATCAGTCAAAAGGTTCATCTGATCTCACTCCATGAAATTAGCCATGGTTAGTCTGGTGCTTGATCTGACTGCAGTTCAGGAATCAGTATCATTGTAGTTTGGGGAGTGGACCATGGTCAGCCCTGTAGGTCAAGTGGAACTAGCTGGAGATTACATATTAGATACATTAGTGAGGGAGCAATGGATAGACCCATACAGGAATTGAACTGTTCTCAGTCAGACCTGTCCAACCAGGTTGGGTGGTCCATGATGTGAGATGGGGCTGAGAATTAATGGTCAAGGGGCCTGTCAGGGGGTTGTTCATGGAGTCTTGGAAAAAGTGGTAATCTCAAGCCTAAGGGTGGGGTTTATTGGACTGGATCGCTGAGGGAATGATTATAATTAAAGGGGGTAATTCAAGGTAGAAGGTTGGGACTTCATATTCATACAAGGGGAAGAGGGGCTGTGGTATCCATGGGTTACTCACACACAACCTCCAGCCTCAACCTGGGCTGGCAATTCACAAAACTATGGGTTGAGAAGGTAAATTTGGGATTTTAACTATTATATCAAGGAACTGAATAGAAAGAAGAGGAGGCCGAAACGTCATTGAGGACGCAAGGACAGCATCATAAAAGGGAACATGAAGGATGGGGGAAATCCTCCTTCCTCTCAAGTGGAGTCTTATTACCCACAAGGACAGGAAGTTGAAACCTTGCCATCTTCACATTAAATTCATCCTGAGAATAATGATAGAAAATGGCTCCCACTGTAGGCAGAGTATTTGCCTCTTTGGAGTCAGAATATAATTCTTCACATGAGGCCTTGCTGGTGGCATTATATTAATCATGCACACACTGATTCTATAATGTCTCCTATCTGCCATCTGATTGGATTTCATTGAAGAGTTTTCTTTAGGCAACAATTAACATTACAAATTAAGGCCTTAAGCATCATGAGCATTACATATTTTACATCAATTGGCCTTCAGTCATGTCAGACAAGTGAAGCTAAGCAGATGCAAACTTCAGTCTCACTTGGGTTTGCCAGTTTGACATCACTTTGCAGACATGATATGGAAAGATGATATTTCAGCACTGCTGCATTGACCCACTGACCTGGACATAGACAAGGACATGGTCTATGATGTTCAAGGGTGTTTGAAGTGGATAAAACTCCCAGTTAGGATTAGCACTTTATATCTGCTACATACATCTGGATATGGAACTCTGAGTTATGTAAATTTATCCAGATGTATGTAGCAGATATAAAGTGCTAATCCTAACTGGAAGTTTTATCAGTCATAAACTGAAAGTTTATGATCTGCAGGCTTCTTTGTCCTGGATGGTGTCAAGTTTCTTCAGCGCTGTTGGAAGTTCTCTCATCCAGGCAAATGGGATCACAGTGCTGACTTGTGCCTCGTGGATGGTGAAGAGGCTTTGGGAGTTAGGAGGTGAGTTACTTTCTAAAGGATTCCCAACCTCTGACCTGCTCTTGTAGCTATAGTGTTTAAAAGGGTAGTCCAAAGAACAAGAACAAACAAAGAACAAAGAAAATTACAGCACAGGAACAGGCCCTTCAGCCCTCCAAGCCTGTGATGGTCCAGATCTCTATCTAATTCTGTCACCTATTTTCTAAGGATCTGTACCCCTCTGCTTCCTGCCCATTCATGTCTAGATAAATCTTAAATGATGCTATCGTGCCTGCCTCTACCACCTCTGCTGGCAACGTGTTCCAGGCATCCGTTAACCACTGTACAAACCACCCACCAGTTCAGTTTCAGGTTAACGTTAACTCCCAGGATGTTCATGGTAGAGGACTTTGAGGTGGCAATGGCATTGAGCATCAAAGATTAGATTGTCTCTTATGGGAGATGGTCATTGCCTGTAAGAATTGTGTGGTGCGACAATATAGTTGGACAACACTCTCCCTTCTGATTTGCCACTTGCACATTTTGGGGATATGGTGTGGTCAGACTGGTATACAGTAGCTAGCAGAGTGCGATGAGCTTGCAGCAGTTCAGCAGCAGACTTTTCACCAAGTCCAATCTTCATTCAACAGACATTCATAGATGATCGGGGAATCAAAGGAATAGGAGTAGGCATTCTGCCCATTGAGCCTGTTCAGCCATTCTAGATTTTGACTGGTCATCTACCTCAATGTCACTTTCCTTCATTATTTCCATTTCCCTTGATGTAATTAGTGTCTAGAAAGCAATCAATGTTTGTCCTGAACATGCTCAATGATTGAGTTTCCACAGTCCTGTCAGATTTACAGGTGACACGGAAATAAATGGGAAGGCAAGAAGTGAGGATAACACAGTCTGCATAGTGATATAGACAGGATAAGTGAGTGGGTTAAAACTTGGCAGATGTAATATAATGTTGGAAAATGAGATAATGCACTTTAGCAAAGAATAGAAGAGCTGATTATTATTTAAATAACGATTGAGTAGGTTGGGTCTGTACTCAGAGGGCCAGGCAGTAACCGTGGAGCAGGAGAATCGATGTTTCGGGCATAAGCCCTTCTTCAGGAAGGCATAAGCCCTCATTCCTGAAGAAGGGCTGATGCTCAAAACGTCGATTCTCCTGCTCCTCGGATGCTGCTTGGCCTGCTGTGTTTTTCCAGCACCACATTTTTCAACTCTGGTACTCCAGCATCTGCAGTCCTCACTTGCTCCTGGATCTGACTTTGAAAGAATAAGGGGTGATCTTATTGAAAATTACAAACTTCTTGACAGTGTACCAGCAGAGAGGCTGTTTCCTCTTGTGAGAAAGTCTAGGAGAAGAGGCTATAATCTCAGAATAAGGGGTCATCCATTTTAACAGGGTTGAGGGTGATTTTTTTCTCTCAGAAGGTAGTGAATCAGTGGAATTCATTACAGCAGACAGCAGTTGAGGCTGGGTCATTAAGTATGTTCAAGGTCGAGATCAACAGATGTTTTGATCGTTCGAGGAATCAAGAGCATAGAGAAAAGGCAGGAATGTGAGTCCATGAGAATCAAATCAGTCATGATCTCATTGAATGGCAAAGCAGACTCAATAAGCTGAATGGTCTATCTCAGCTCCTACACCTCATAGTGACAGCATTAGCAGATCATCTAAATATATGAAGCACTGTTGAGTCAAGTCTGAAAAATAAATTCAAGAGCTTTAGCTTCTTGTCTTTTATATCTAGGGTATGTATCAGCTGAGGATACCAGCACAATGCTTTGTATGTTCTTTCTGCAGCCTACAATACTTTTCCTCAGGGAGTGAATTTTCTTGAATCTCTTGTCCTTGGACACTGAAATACAAATGCAAAACAAATTATTTTAATTAGGCCAGAATTATTCTGACATACTGTGAGAAACTAACTTATTCATAATTATACCAGTACAATTAATTCTGGACTTTAATTGCTCCCACCAACCATCAACATCGAATATATGAAAATACTCTCCTCATTAAATTTGCCTGAACTATGTCCTAACATTTTGGCATCCAATTTTCAAAATCCGAAACTACAATCCAGAAGTCGCATGTTGACTAAAAGATATGACTGAAAATGTGTTGCTGGAAAAGCGCAGCAGGTCAGGCAGCATCCAAGGAACAGGAAATTCGACGTTTCGGGCATAAGCCCTTCATCAGGAATGCCCGAAACGTCGAATTTCCTGTTCCTTGGATGCTGCCTGACCTGCTGCGCTTTTCCAGCAACACATTTTCAGCTCTGATCTCCAGCATCTGTAGACCT
Source organism: Hemiscyllium ocellatum (assembly GCF_020745735.1). NCBI lineage: Eukaryota > Metazoa > Chordata > Chondrichthyes > Orectolobiformes > Hemiscylliidae > Hemiscyllium > Hemiscyllium ocellatum. Next base: position 89,029,112 of record NC_083408.1, read on the forward strand.
CACTTTCTCCTAAAAGATATGACTGTGGGGCATAAATCAGGTTACCTAACTCAAATTAAACATACCCTGGAAATAATATGGCCCTACCTGTCCAGCAGTTAGCCACATGTTGCTTATTTAAAGTATGCTTACTTTATTTAGCTAACCAGAACCCAATTTAACTTCAACCTATACTGTTCTCCAGGCAGATGATGCAGCTGACAAAACTTGATTAGGATTCGTGTTTCTAATTATCCAGGGTTACCTTGGACTCTTCAGGCATTAAAGATGAATATTTTGAACACTACAGTGAATGTTCCATTAATAATACATCAGCCTTAAAAAAGGTGTACATTTTTCAAGTTAAATCTCAGCAGGAACAAGCAGAAGCATCAATTGAGTGTTAACTGAACACTAGTTAAATTGGATAGAAGCAAATTATATGTATTACCGTGGTCTGTTCAAACCCAATGTACAATCATTAAGGTGACAACTTACTACAATTGTTTGTTCTGGCCTGCAGAAACCACATGCCTTCTGAGAGCAGATGATCAGCTTATATTACAGGTTCTCATATACAGTCAGATGTTGTTCTTAAAATTGGGCCAACATTGCACATTTGCACCAGCTGTGATTTGACATGTGCCAACTTCACTCGCATGGCTAAGATTTTAAGAGCAGGGAAATACAATAAATTATTCGATCCAACAAACAGAGTAAAAGCAAAGGCTGGATTTTGCTTGAATGAAACAGGTGAAGTTATTTGCTTATTCTACATCTAGTTCCTTATTTACAGTTTGAACTTAACAGCCCCAATGCACTTAATAATAACAGATATAATGTATACATTAATTTTAATCAAATAATTCATGCGATAAGAGCCCACAGTGTTGGAAGTACTATACTGGCATAGAGAGAATTGGCTCATGTGCAAAAAAACAGGAAGTGAGGATAAGAGGTTCTTTTTCAGCTTGGCAACCTGTCACCAATGAGGTTCCATAGGGATCATTGGACCGTAACTGTTTACAATATATATTGGTGACTTGGAGGAAGGAAGTGAATGTACTGCAGCAAGTTTTGGAGACACACAACAATACATGGAAAGGCAGGCTGTGAGAAGGATACAATCAGTTTGCAAAGAGGTAGTGATAGATTATGAAGGCAAGCATGCAGGTACAGCAGGTAGTGAAGAAAGCTAATAGCATGCTGGCCTTCAGAACAAGAGGGATTGAATATAGAAGCAAAGAGGTTCTTCTGCAGCTGTACAGGGCCCTGGTGAGACCGCACCTGGAATATTGTGTGCAGTTCTGGTCTCCAAATTTGAGGAAAGACATTCTGGCGATTGAGGGAGTGCAGCGTAGGTTCATGAGGTCAATTCTTGGAATGGTGGGACTAACTTATGTTGAAAGACTGGAGCGACTGGGTTTATATACCCTTGAGTTTAGAAGACTGAGAAGGGATCTGATTGAGACGTATAAGATTATTAAAGGATTGGACACTCTGGAGGCAGGAAACATGTTTCCGCCGATGGGGGTGTCCCAAACCAGAGGACACAGCTTAAAAATAAGGGGTAGGCCATTTAGGACAAAGATGAGGAGAAACTTCTTCACCCAGAGAGTGGTGGGTGTGTGGAATGCTCTGCCCCAGAAGGCAGTGGAGGCCCAGTATCTGGATTCGTTTAAGAAAGAGTTAGATAGAGCTCTCAAGGATTGTGGAATCAAGGGTTATGGAGATAAGGCAGAAACTGATTGAGGATGATTAGCCATGATCATAATGAATGGTGGTGCAGGCTCGAAGGGCAGAATGGCCTACTCCTGCACCTATTGTCTAAAGTCTGTTGTTAGTGGGCAAGAGGTTGGCAAATGGGGTATAATGTGTGAAAATGCAAAGTTGTTAATTTTCAAAGGAGAACAAAGCAGAATATTTTATAAATGGAGAAAATCTGCAGGAAGCTGCAACACAAAGGGACATGGGATACTTGTGCATGAAACACAGAAAGCTAGTGCATAGGTACAGCGAGTAATCAGGAAGGCTAATGGAATATTGGTCCATGTTTCAAAGGAGATGGAGTATAAGAGTTGGGAAGTCTTACAAGGTGTTGGTGAGACCACATCTGGAATACTGTGAGTAGTTTTGGTCCTATTATTTAAGAAAATATATCAGTTTACTGGAGGCAGCTCAGGGAAGTTTCACTTGGACGATCTCTTGTGAGCTAAAGCTAAATAGGTTGGGACTCAACTCACTATAAGAGTAAGAGATGATCTAATTGAAACATAGAGGATTCTTAAGGGGCTTGACAAGATAAATGCTGAGAGGCAGTTACCCCTCATGGGAGAGTGTAGGACCAGAGGGCAAAGTCTCAGAATAAAGGGGCAATAATTTAAGACTGTGATGGGGAGGAATTTCTGCTCTCAGAGGGCTGTGAGTCATTAAAACTACTTACTGCAGAGTGCTGTTGGGCAGTGTCCTTGTGTATATTTAGGGCTGTGATAGATTGTTGATCAGTGAGGGTTATAGGGAAACAGGAAGAAAGTGGATGCGGGGGGATGTCAGATCAGCCATGATCTTAGTGAATGGTGAAGCAGGCTCATCAATCCTGATGCCTGAAACATCAATTCTCCTGCTCCTCGGATGCTGCCTGACCTGCTATGCTTTTCCAGCACTATACTCTTGACTCTGATCTTCAGCATCTGCAGTTCTCACTTTCTCCTCAAGGGGCCAAATGGCCTATTCCAGTTTCTATTCCCTATGGTCTTTTAATCAAATAAAATTGTTTAGTTGACACAAACTAGCCCGATCTACTGCAGCAGTCATAGTTGCATGTTTAACATTTTCCAAATCTATTGATCTCCGCTCTGCTTGTGTTTCCAAAAGCATTCACTTCCTCAGCTGATTTCCTCCTATTGCATGATTTCAGCAATTTGTTCAACACCAGAGTGAGTGTTTGTGCAAAATACCTAGCATTTGTCATGATTTAACAGTATTAATCCTGAGGACAGTGGCCTATATTTTCTGACAGCAATATCTGTGTTATCCTCTGCATTTCTTGCTACACACTTACATATTTCCCAATACCTTTTCCTCCTCTTGTTGGCTAAGGCTGCTTTTTGAAAATTAACCCTCAAACATCAACTTTTTAAGTAATGGCTAATGATTATTCCAAATTGATATAGGTTTAGCAGCCATAATTGGACCATGACCTCTCTTAATGCTGATGAGAAAGGTAATGACTCAAGGCCGTTTCTAGTACCTTGATCAAATGATCCTTGTTCACTTGCATATCTGAATAGGGACAGAAAGCAATTTGGCAACTGGAGCATCACAACCAAGCCTTGTTTACAAAGATTGTGTGATAACTAGTGAGGATGAAAGCCTTAGGCCCCAGAATGATGTGGGCAAACTGGTCAGATGGGCTGAACAGTGGTAAATGGAACTTAATACTGACAAGTGATACATTATGGGAGGACTAAGAAGGAAATGGAGTAAACAATGAATGGTAGAACCCTGGAAAGTGCAGGGGATCAGAGGGACCTTGATGTGCATGCCCATAAATTCTTGAAGGCAGCAGGATGGATAGTTAGGATAAATAAGAAAATATTTGGGATACCTGCCTTTATTAGTCAAACCATTGAGCATAAGAGGAAGGAAGATATAGTGGAGCAAATATAGTATTAGCTAGGCCACAGCTGGAGAATTGTATGAAGTTCAAGTTTCCACCTTACAACAAGAATTTGACTGCACTAAAGAGCGTACAAAAGAGATTTATCAGGATGTTACATGGGCTGGAGTGATTCAGCTATACAGAGTCGAGATAAGCTAAGGATGTTGTTCATAGAGAAGAGAAAGTTGAGGGGTATATCTGACTGAAGTGGACAAATTTCTGAGGAGTATAGACATTTCCTCTTAATAGCGAGGTCAATAACTGAGGGCATTGTTTTCAGGAGCGGGAGGATGAGAAGACTGGAGGAAAACATTTTTCACTCAGAGGGTTGCAGGTATTTGGAACTCATTGCCTAAAAGGGTGGTAGAGATAGGAGACCTTAAGACAGTTAGGAACTTTTTGACTGCAAGCTTGAAACACCATTCCATGAAAGTTGTGGAAAATGGGATGACAAGAGATGGATGTTTAATGAGCAGCACGGATATGATTCAGTCTACTGGAGGTTGAAAGGACTCTTACAGTGAGTCAAGAAAGCCACATTATATATATCATCAGTTTTCACTGGGTGGATTACTGAAGGCATGAAACACATGTGAATTCTACTAACTTGGAAAGAATTCAATTGCATTAAGTTATATTTGAATGGAATGCTTGTGGGCAATATTATTTAGCTTCCTGTCACTCATGGGCAAGTTTTCAATTTTGTTACCTTCCCGTCTTTGACTTAATTGCTTAATTTTCATGTTTGGATTCTGACACCACCCCTGTAATTCTCCATCTCCACCTATCACCTGTCTGTGCTAATGGAATGAACAAAACCCAGGCCTCTCTCTCTTTTCCACTTTTTTCCTATTCTAGAGACCTAAAAACGTATTACAGCAACCATTTCTACTCCATTCCTTACTTCCTAGTTAAGAAGTTAATGCAGCACAATATATGCTTTTGACTAGACAACAGTCAATAATACTATCATGTGAAGAGGGTGACTATAAAGGTATCAGTGCATGAGTACTGGAAGAGAAGCCATTGTTAGAAATGAACAAGAGCGAAGTCAAGGCACTGAGCAGACAGTCATTGAAAAAAATGATTAAGGACATGAAAAACCGTCACAACACAAGATGTCTCTGATTTTGGTTTAGAGCTATTCTCGTGTCACTGATTCAAGTGGGAATATAGTCCTGGACTCATACATTTTCAGCAGCACTGCACATTTATAATGTTTGGACAGCATGCTTCTTATTTTCCAATTGCCGATTACATTGAACAGGATTCTAGTCAGCAACACAAGATCAGAAAATAATTCAGTGAAACCCAATGAAAATGAAAATTGGCAGTTTCTATTATGGTTGACTGATCAGTAATTCTGAGTTTCACATCCAAGCAGCAAGTTAAAACCTACCCCAGGGTTGTAAATGGATCGTTGTTTAAAACCCACAGATTTAATTATTGAGAAGGGTTATTGATTTTCAGCTGACCATGTCCCCCATGATAAATATAACTTTCCTGTACACCAGGATGGTGACTCCACTAGAATTATAATGTACAAGACATCATGTACCCAAAACCTGTGTTATTGTCTACTTTTGTGCATTTTCATAGCTTGGTGATATGGCCTGTAGGATCACAGGCAGGACTTGATGTTTAATGTCATAGAATTAAACGTCACATATTTCGATGATACTTCAAATCAAGATTAGCTAATGTGAAATGATTCAGAACTGTCAATTTATTTTGTCTTTGTTTTGTAATATAGATCATTTTAAGAAATGTCTGCAACAATTTTGCTGGGATCAGATTGTTGTAAATTAGGCCTACTTATCCAAATATATTTGACACATATAAAGATAACGTGTAAATGTGTTACATTAATAGCTCCACTGCTCCTTTTGTTTCTTCAGCATTTTAAAATGCTCTCATTACCAGCTTTATGTCTTCTCACTTGTCCATAACTACCTTTCTTCAATGACAAATAATAAGAGCAACTCTGTACAAGAGAAACATTGAAACATAAAGGCCCAACAATTGATGTAACAAGCAAATGAACTGCGCCCAGTGTTAATTTGACATGTTATTCCCTATTGAAACCAGTGAATTAAAATTAGTGAATTTTAGTGCTAGTCCTAGTGAATTAAATAACTAGTGCTGCAGAGAGAGTTTTAATCTTGTTAGGAGTGGGGCAATGGGTGGTGAGCAAGATGATTTGGAAATGGGAAATGTAGGCTCGTGAACCAAAAGGATATAGCAGCACTACAAGACAGCTATTTGGATAACAATATTCGGACTGGGACAAGAGGAAACAGAGTGTACCAAGAAAGAGAAATAGCAGTAAACAAGGTCGAAGGAGGGAAAAGTGGTAAAAGGCAAAAATCAATGGCTGTTTACTTGAATGCATGTAGTATTCAGAACAATTAAATGAATTCATGGTACAAATAGAGGGTATGATCTTACAACCATTATGGAGACATGATTATAAGGAGAACAAAGCTAGGAAATAAATATGCAGGAGTACCTGACCTTTTGAAAGGACAGATGGGAAGAAAAGTGTGGTGGAGTGGCATTGTTAGTACAGGATGGAATAAATATGAAGGCAAGAAATGATCTTGGATTGGAAGGTAGAGAATCTATATGGGTGGAAAAGAAATAATAAAAATAAAAATGGGAAGAAGACACCGGTGGAAGTAGTCCATAGGCTCCATAGCAGTTGTTATATGGTGGGACAGAGAATAAATTAGGAGATAATGAGGACATGTAAAAAAAGGCAGGATGTTAATCATGGACGACATTGATGTTCATGAAGATTGGTTTAGTCAGGACAGCAGAGCAGGAATTCACAGAGAGTATTTGGACAGTTTCCAAGAACAAAACTGTGGATCCAGACTATTTTGGATCTAGTGTTGTGCAATGAGACAGGTTTAATAAATAATATTAGAGTAAAAGATCCCCGAAAAAACAGTGGCCATAACATGGTAGAATCAGCATTCAATTTGAGAAATAAATGGGATGGGGGTGGGGCTAGGAGGAAGATAGCTGAGAGTGCAATAGGTGGATGGAGGTGGAGGTAAAGGTGACAGGTCAGGGGGTGTGGAGAGGTTAGGTGGGAAGGAAGATGGACAGGTAGGACAGGTCATGAGGGCGGTGTTGAGTTGGAAGGTTGGAACGGGGATAAGGTGGGGGGAGGGGAAGTAAGGAAACTGGTGAAGTCCACATTGATGCCCTGGGGGTCCTGAGGTGGAAGATGAGGTGTTCTTTCTCCAGGCATTGGGGGGTAAGGGATTGGTGATGGAGGAGGCCCAGGACCTGCATGTCCTTGGTGGGATGGGAGGGGGAGTTGAAGCGTTCAGCCATGGGATGATGTGGTTGGTCGATGCAGATGTCCCGGAGATGTTCTCTAAAGTGCTCTGTGAGTAGGTACCCTGTCTTCCCAATGTAGAGGAGACCACATTGAGAGCAACAGATACAGTAAATGACATGTGTGGAAGTGCAGGTGAAACTTTGATGAATTTGGAAGGCTCCTTTGGGGCCTTGGACAGAGGTGAGGGGGGAGATGTGGGCACAGGTTTTGCAATTCCTGCAGTGGCAGGGAAAGTGCCGGAAGGGGAGGGTGGATTGTTGGGATGTGTGGACCTAATGAGAAAGTCGTAGAGGGAATGATCTTTACGGAAAGCAGAGAAGGGTGGGGAGGGAAATATATGTCTGGTGATGGGGTCCATTTGTAGGTGGTGGAAATGGCGGAGAATGATGCAATGTAGACGGAGATTGGTGGGATGGAAGATGAGGCCGGGGGGGGGGAGGTTCTGTCCTTGTTGCGGTTGGAGGGATGGGGTTCGAGGGTGGAGGTGTGGTAAGTGGATGAGATGCATTGGAGGGCATCATCAACCACGTGGGAGGGAAAATTGTGATCTTTAAAGAATGAGGCCATCTTGTGTGTTCTATGGTGGAACTTGTCCTCCTGGGACCAGATGCGGCAGAGGCAGAGTAATTGGGAATAAGGGATAGCATTTTTACAGGAGGCAGGGTGGGAGGAGGTGTAATCCAGGTAACTATGGGAGTTGGTGAGTTTGGTGAGTTTGTGGAAAATGTCAGTGTTGAGTCGGTTATCGTTGATGGAGATGGAGTGGTCCAGATGAGGTGGGATGGTGTTAGTTAAGTTGATTAACTGTTCAACCTCCTTGTGGGAGCACGAAGTGGCGCTAATGCTGTCATCAATGTAGTGGAGGAAAAGGTCAGGAGTGGTGCTGGTGTAACGGCAGAAGATGGACTGTTCCAATGTAGCCAACAAAGGGACAGGCATAGCTGGGGCCCATGTGGGTGTCCATGGCTACCCCTTTCATCTGGAGGAAGTGGGAGGATTTGATGGAAAAATTGTTGATGGTGAGGACCAGTTCAGCCAAAGGAATAAGAGTGTCAGTGGAAGGGTACTGGTGGGGACATTGGGAGAGTAGGAAATGGAGGGCTTGGCGGCCCTGGTCATGGTGGATGGAGGTGTATGGTGTCCATGGTGAAGATGAGGTATTGAGGTCCAGGGAAACAAAAGTCTTGGAGGAAGTGGAGGGTGTGGGTGGTATCCCGAAAGTTTGTGGGGAATTCCTGGATTAGGGGGATAGGACAGTTTCGAGGTATGTGGAGGTGAGTTCAATGGAGCACAGCAGGCTGAGATGATAGGTCGGCTGGGATAGTCAGACTTGTGTATCTTTGGAAAGAGGTAGAATCAGGCGATGCAGGGTTTCCGGACTATGAGGATGGAAGCTGGGGGTGGGAGATCCCCTGAGGTGTTGAGGTTGCGTGAGGTCTGGGATTTGATGGTTTGGTGATGGGGATGAGGTTGTGGTCGAGAGGGCAGTAGGAGGAGATGTTTTCAAGTTGGCCCCTGGCTTCAGCGGTGTAGAGGTCACTGCGCCAAACTATCACTGCACCCCCTTTTGTCCGCTGGTTTGATGGTGAGATTGGGGTTGGAGCAGAGGGAGTGGAGGGCTGTGCCTTGTGAAGCTGACAGGTTGGAGTGAGGGGTGGAGAGTTTCTCAGGCTGCAGTGGTCAACGTCCCAACGGCAGTTGGAAATAAAGAGGTCGAGGATGGGTAACAGACTGGCAGGGGGTGTCCAAGTGGATGGGATGTGTTGGAGGTGGGAGAAGGGGTCCTCAGACAGTGGATGGGAGTCTTGAATGGAAAGGTATGCGCAGAGGCAGAGGCGGTGGAAGAAGTGTTCAATGTCACAACACACGTTGAATTTGTTGATCCGGGAGCAGAGGGGGATGAAGGTAAGGCCTTTGCTGAGGGCTGATCGTTCATCCTCAGTGAGGGGGAGGTCTGGGCGGATGGTGAAAATTCAGCAGGGCTGGGAGCTAGGACCTGGTATAGGGCAGGATCTGGGAGTGGGGGTAGAGACTGTAACTGGAGTGGGCATGGTAGTGGGGGGACCGGGAAGTGACATCATTTGCGGAAGTGATGCTCACCCTGGGGTTCTGGGGGCAGGGATGGTGACAGTGGGATCCGTGGAGGGTGTGTCAGCTGTGTACAGCTGAGTGGCCTCAGTGGGGCAGGAGTGGTTGCAATGACAGTAGCTGCGGGTGCGGAAGTGGTGGATGGCGTAGGTGATGTCGGAGGGGGCAGAAGTGGCATGGTGGCACAGTGGTTAGCACTGCTGCTTCACAGCGTCAGAGACCCGGGTTCAATTCTGGGCAATTGTCTGTGTGGAGTTTGCACGTTCTCCCCACGTCTGCGTGGGTTTGCTCTGGTTTCCTCCCATAGTCCAAAGATGTGCAGGTTAGGTGAATTGGCTGTGCTAAATTGCCCATAGTGTTAGGGTATTGGGTCTGGGTGCGTTTTTGGAGGGTCGGTGTGGACTTGTTGGGCCAAAGGACCTGCTTCTTCCACACTATAAGTAATATAAATTTGAAGAGCAATATGATGCATGACATTTCACAGTTTCTTTAGGGCGGCACGGTGGCACAGTGATTAGCACTGCTGCCTCACAGCGCCAGGGACCTGGGTTCAATTCCCGCCTCAGGTGACTGACTGTGTGGAGTTTGCACATTCTCCCCGTGTCTGCGTGGGTTTCCTCCGGGTGCTCCGGTTTCCTCCCACAGTCCAAAGATGTGCGGGTCAGGTGAATTGGCCGTGCTAAATTGCCCGTAGTGTTAGGTAAGGGGTATATGTAGGAGTATGGGTGGGTTGCGCTTCGGCGGGTCGGTGTGGACTTGTTGGGCCGAAGGGCCTGTTTCCACACTGTAAGTAATCTAATCTAATCTAAAAAGTGCCTGCGGCAGCAGCCACAAAGGGGGCAGAAGTCACGGAACGTGCATCATGGTTGATGTCGGAGGGGCCAGAAGTGGCTGCAGCAGTGGCAACAGAGGAGGTGGAAGTGTTGTTCCAGTTGGCCCTTGCACTGGTCTTGGATGGAAGCGGATCTCATTGTGATGGCGGCAGTGATTGTCTGGCCGGCATTTGCGGCGGCTGTAGTCTGGCCGTACCATTCCCTCCGTGATTACTTCATCAGGTCCACATGATCCCAATACCCACCATCCCCTCCGGACACTTGTCCTGCCACTGCAGGAATTGCAAAACCTGCGCCCACACTTCCCCTCTCACCTCCATCCAAGGCTCCAAAGGAGCCTTCCAAATCCATCAAAGTTTCACTTGCACTTCCACACATGTTGTTTACTGTAAACATTGCTCGCGATGTGGTCTCCTCTGCATTGGGGGGGACAGGATGCCTACTTGCAGAACACTTCAGAAAGTATTTTCGGGACACCTGCAACAACCAACCCCACCGCCCTGTGGCCAAACACTTCAATGCCCACTCCCACTCTGCCGAGGACATGCAGTTCCTGTGCCTCCTCCATTGGCAATCCCTTACCACCCGACGCCTGGAGGAAGAACACGTCATCGTCTGCCTCGGGACCCTCCAACCCCATGGTATCAATGTGGATTTCACCAGTTTCCTCATTTCCCCTCCCCCTACCTTACCCCAATTCCAACCCTCCAGCTCAGCACCGGCTCGTCCCCTCTGACATATCACCTTCACCCCCACCTCGATCCACCAATGGCACTCTCATCTACCTTCCCCCTCCCATTTATCTCTTCACCCCCGTGGGTCCCAGCCTCATTCCTGACGAAGGGCTTTTGCCTGAAATGCCGATTCCCCTGCTCATCGGATGCTGCCTGACCTGCTGTGCTTTTCCAGCACCACACTCTTGACTCTAATCTCTAGCATCTGCAGTCCTCACTTTCATCTATTCAGTTTGAGGCAGAAACTTGTATCAGAGACAACTGTGCTGACCTTAAATACAAGTAGTTCCAAAGAAATGAGGGCAGAACCTACTGGTTTAGACTGGGAAGGAAGCTGAGCAGGAACATTGCCAGATGTTTAAGAATACAGTTCATGGCTCTCAGCAAAGAGAATCCCAGTAAGGAAGTAGGATTCTAGGAAGGGGATAAGGCAACCATAGATAATCAAGAAAGTAATGAATAATAACAAATTGACAAAAAAAACCAACTAAGAACAGTGGAAAACCAGAGGATTGGCAAAGATTTAAATGCCAAGGAATGATGATCAGACACAAAATTAGAGGAAGCAAATAAACTTTGAGAGTAAATTTTAAATAATATCACGACAGACAGCAAGTACATCTTTAAATATATGAATAGGAAAAAAGAGGCCAAAGTGAATGCCAGTTCCTTCACAAATAAGGGTGGGGGAATAATATTGGGGGATCAGGAAATGTCAGAGGAGTTGAACAGTCAAGATTAGAGTGGTGCTGGAAAAGCACAGCAGGTCAGGCAGCATCCAAGGAGCAGGAACACTTCAGAAAGTATCTCCGGGACACCTGCACCAACCAACCCCACCGCCCCATGATTGAACACTTCAACGCCCCCTCCCACAGTTCCTGCCTCCTCCATTGCCAATCCTTTACCACCCTACGCCTGGAGGAAGAATTCCTGATGAAGGGCTTTTGCCTGAAACATCAATTTTCCTGCTCCTGAGATGCTGCCTGACTTGCTGTGCTTTTCCAGCACCACTCTAATCTTGACTCTGATCTCCAGCATCTTCAGTCCCCATTTTCACCTAAAGGAGTTGAACAGACACTTTGCATCAATCTTCAAAGTGGAAGACACTTATAGCATTCCAAAAATGCTAAATTATCAAGGGGCAAATAATTCCTGATGAAGGGCTTATGCGCGAAACATCGAATCTCCTGTTCCTCATATGCTGCCTGACCTGCTGTGCTTTTCCAATGCCACACTTTTCGACAAGGGTCAAAAATGGCAGACAAAATCAATGCAGTGACTATCACTAGAGAAAAAGTGCTAGGAAAATTAATAGAGTTAAAGCCTGATAAGTTCTCTGGACCTGATGGAATGCATCCAAAGACATTAAAACAATTATCTACAAAGATAATGGACTAACAGGTAGAATTGCTCAAGAATCCTTAAGTTCTTGAAAATTGCTGAAGGATTGGAAAACTTGCAATGTAACACTTTTATTTGAAAAAGGAAGGAAACAAAAAAAAACAGGTAACTATAGGCCTGTTAACAATGTCTGTTATTGGAAAAATACTAGAGTCTGCCAGACTGACAAATCACAGAGCTGCCCTTTTCTGGAGTTCCTGTAGCCTTTGATGGTAAGTGCCATTAACCTTAATGGTTGAACATAAAGGTTGCAGTCGCTGAAGATGTAGCCAATTGAAGTTGCAAGTGTCAGGTTATTGTTGGACAAATAGTCGACTTATTGTTGATTAAGGGCTTTTGGGAGTAAGTTGTTACCAGAATGTTTGAGGTTCACAAAAGTAAGTGAAAACTTTAGGCAATGACACTAATTAGAATAGCAATTGTATGCTTTTTAGATGACTCTAAAATGATTAAAATATTACAGAAATATTTTATTGACTAATTTTGATCTATTTATATTTGCCTCTAACAGTAGCCATATGTTCCACACACTGTTTTTCACTGTACATTATTGATATGGTATAAATTGTAAACATAAATATCATGAAAATTGAATAGAATTGCAAGCAAGTGCAGACCTTATTACCATTGTCTTTGGCTTCAATAAATTCTCTGGTGTGTTTTGGTTCTGCATATGAATTGTTTTGAAGATTTGAGCTCAGTTTTGTGAAAATAAATAAGAAGTACACTTTTGAAAAAAAATCAGCATTTATTCTTCTGCTTCCTCTATGCGCCGTCATACTGTGATGGTATTTTAGTCTTATGTTGTTATTTCCTGGGTAATAGCATTCCTGTCTAACACAATGGTTGGAATTCTGGCAGTGCTGTTGTCTGAAGAACTGAGAAGGAAAGTAATGCTATGTGGGGGAGGTTGGAAAGCCATCAGTCAAGAGGTTTCATTAACTGCACACCACTGTTCCATCCCCTGTTAGACAATGTGGAGATTGTTCACAGATACACGCTCTCGAAAAAGTCTTAATTCTAGGACATTTCTTTCAGTACATTAGTTCACAGCAGTGTCATTGTATCAGAACCCTTGTGGTGGAAAATTACTGACTAATAAATGGGGTTTTTGTAGCTTGAGGTGTGAGATTGAAGCTAGTGAGGTAAAGCACTACGTGGAAAACCTGTGGACAAAATTTAATTGATGAGAATTTCACATTTGGATAATTTGAAAACTGTACAGTAGAATTCTGTTCTTCGTAGAATTAGGGAAAGGAAGAGGGTTTTAAATTAATTATAATGCAATGTATTATTTGAAGCAAAGATGTATATTACTAGCTTTCAGTCAATAATATATGATCAATAGGTAGTATATCGATGTATTCCCAGGATGAACTTTGTCCATCTCTAAGGTGATGAATCAATGCCAAGTAAGATATTTTAATTGGTTAGAATCTAAAAATTAGATTATCAACATCAAGGAGAAGTTTTCAGATTACGTTCTCACACATATAGATGAAGAGCTCAGACTCTTGCTGTCGAGTGGTGAGAAGCTTATTTTCACGCATTTGCACATCATTATTAGCCCAATCTACCAATCGTCCTCTTCACAGTCAAGAAACTCAATGGTGTAAAAACTCAGCAGGGAGAAGAAAGAAACTTCTTGGATGAAAAGAGATGTGGAACATTTAGTCAAGAGGATGAAGGAAGCTTACTTAAAGTTAAGGAAGCAAGGATCAGATAGGGCTCTAAATGATTACAAGATAGCCAGGAAGGAACTGAAGAATGGACTTTGAAGAGCTAGAAGGGGACATGAAATTGCCTTGGCAGGTGGGATTAAGGAAAACCCTAAGGCATTCTATACTTATGTAAGAAACAAGAGGATGGCTAGAGTGAGGGTAGGGACAATTAGGGATAGTGGAGGGACCTTGTGCCTAGAGTTGTAGGAGATGGGGGAGATCCTTATTGAATACTTGGATCAGTATTTACTCTTGAGAGTGATCTTGTCATTTGTGAGGACAGCATGAAACAGACTGATATGCTGAAACAGGTTGATGTTAAGAAGAAGGATATGCTAGAAATTTTGAAAAACATGAGGATAGATCTGGGCCAGAAGGAATATACACAAGATTTCTACGGGAAGTAAGGGAAGAGATTGCTGTGCCTTTGGCAATGGTCTTTGCATCCTCACTGTCCACTGGAGTAGTACCAGATGATTTGAGGGTGACAAATGTTATTCTGTTGTTCAAGAAAGGGAATAGGGATAACCCTGGGAATTATAGACCAGTCACTCTTACATAAGTGGTGGGCAAATTATTGGAGAGGATTCTGAGGAACAGGATTTATGATTATTTGGAAAAGCATATTTTGATTAGAGATAGTCAGCATGGCTTTGTGAGGGGCAGGTCATACCTCACAACCATTATTGAATTCTTTGAGGATATGACAATATGGCAATATAAGACAAAATATGCGAAAAAGGATAAGAGGTGACTTGATAGAGATGTACAAGATGATGAGAGCATAGATAGAGTGAATAGTCAGTGATATTTACCCAGGGCCGAAATGGCTATCATGAGGAAGCATAATTTGAATGTGATTGGAGGAAGGTTTAGGGGAGATGTCAGAGGTAGGTTCATTGCACAGAGAGTGGTGGGTGAATGCCAGCGGTTGCAGTAGAGGCAGATACATTTGAGACTTTTATCCCACTCTTGGATAGGCCATGAATGACAGTAAAATGTAGGTTCATTTGATCTTAGAGTAGGATAAAAGGCCAGCATAACATTGAGGGCTGAAGGGCCTGTAATGTGCTATGCTGTTCTATGTTCTATAATTTGTCTCATCAGCACTCGTAGCTTGTGGAATGGCTGTGATGACCATCTTGCTTCCTTTTACATGTAATCATTTCTTCTGCACAAGATGTCTCTTGGTCAATGGCCATGATCTTCCTCAACTCTTCATCTACACAACTTGGCATTGGCAAAACAGTAGCCTCACAACCTCATCATACTTGCCCTTGTACCAAATTAGCTATCATCTCAGAGCTTCCATCATCACCTTTGAGCTGAGGGACAGGCAGGACTTAGGTGAGTGTTTAGTGGGATGTGGGTGGACTCCAGTCCATCATAGTCTACTGCCATGATCAGTTAAGAAGTTGGTCTGATTTCAGTCAATGGGCTTGCCCACGTAAGTCAGGCACTTAGTTCTACTGGATTCTCAAGATTTATTTATAGCAGACTGGGGATTGGGCCATGGTCAGTCTTTGGGGTCAAGTGCAGGGAATTACCTGTCCTCAGGCAAGGTACTGTTGAGAGATCAGCTTGGGGCAGTGGGCCATGGTCAGCTGGGGCTATCCTGCCAAGTTAGGCAAGGAGGTGATCTTCGATCAGTCATGTGAGCTTTAATGCTAATGCTCAGGAGGACTATCCTTTACTCAGGGAAATTGAGACAATAGGAGATAGTAGATTGGGAACTCATAGTTAATGTGAGAGGAGTGGGATCAAACAAGGCATAACTTCTCTTGCTTCTACATGGAGAAGGTGCAGGGAGCGCAAGAACATGGGAACCTCCAGAGGCAGGGCTTTTGGGTGTAAAGTGTACACTTTAATGGTGATGTGAAGTGGCTCAACCAAAAGTGGGAGTAGACTGAAGGGCCTTTGGGGCCACTGTGGCAGCAATATCGAAAGATGAGAGTGTTTTGATGAATCTCAGGCAGAATCTTCAAATCACTCACACAAACACAGAGTTGGAACCTAGCCTTATTGGCTCAAAATGCGCAGTACTTTCATGATATCGCTGGGACTTTGTGCAAAGTGGGAGAACTAGTTTCTTGAGCTAGGAAGATTCTTTTCGAAGCCCTGCAAGAGAGACATTGCGGTAATAATGCCATCACTTGTGAAGTGATATTAACTCTTTGGCTTCCATTCTCACTTTGTTTAGAGATTGGTAACTGTTAAAGATTGCAGATAGCACATTATGGCTTCAAGTAAGCAAAGACTTTACACTGTGCCTACTGGTTGCACAAGCACAAACATTCCTATTGTAACATGAAAATTAGAAGCAAAACTAAGTGCTTCCAATTGGAAAGTAGTGCAAGCAATGGTTAGCATGTGCCATATCCTCACACAGAAATGTAAGTGTGCACAGAAATGGATATGATATGGAAGACAGGTTTGCTGGAGGGAGGGGTGCATTCCATGGCAGGCCTATTGGCAGAAGTTTCCTCTAAGTGCAGCATAGATATTTTAGATCTTCACCTTACATTTCATAGGGATACACACCTCAGGGTTCCTTGCTAAGACATGACAATGAGCTTTTGATGAGATTTCCATGCCGACCCGTGTCAGGACATAACATTCGGCTCGGGTAATTGAACATGATGGTCAGGTGTCTCTTCAATAACACTGTATGACCTCTCTGACTTTGCCCACATTTATCTACTCAGTGTATAGGAATGCCCAACAACTGCCTGCCTTCCTTGGGGCTTTGGTCAGAAGGCATTACAAAAGGAGATGGTGATTATAAGAAGTTCAGGAAGAAGAAGAACCTCCAGCAGTTTGACTGAGCCTCCAGAGGGAGAAATGCCAGGAGAAAATTCATCGAGAACATGGAAACCAGGGTGTGTAGTCTTTGAAAATTTGATTGTCTACAAACGGTGGAATAGTAATATGAGAGATAGGAGTAGGAGTTGGCCATTTGGCTCATCGAGTCTGCTTCAACAATTTCAATGAAATCATGGCTTTTCCTCAAAACCTTTGATTCTGTTCCTAATAAGTAACATGTCCATCTCAGCCTTGAATATACTTAGCAACCCAATCCCCACACTCTCTAGAGTAAAGAAAGTTCCATAAATTCACTAACTTCTGAGAGGTGAATTCCTCCCCATCTCTGTCCTAATTGGGCAACCCCTTATTCTGACATTATGTCCTTTGGTCCTAGATTCTCCCACAAGGGGAAACAGCCTTTTTGCAACTACCCTGTCAAGCCCTCTAAAAATCTTGTAAGCTTTTAGCTCAATAAGGCTAACTCCAATAAGTACAAGCCCAAACTCATCAACCACCCCCAGTATAACAATCACACCCAGGATTAACCTATTGAACTAGAGAGCATTCTCTGGACTGCTTGAAATGTTAATCTATCTGTTGTTAGACATAGGTACAAAACTGATCACAGTATTCCAGGTGTGGCCTAATCAGTGTCTGAGTGAGTGAGTTGGCAGTGCAGAGGGCACACAGGGTTAGTGGTGTCACAGCTTGGGTGACAGAGAGTGTGGAAGGAGTTGCTAGTAAGCGCAGTGGGAACTGGGTGCAGTAGCAGAGAGAGAGAGTTGAATGTGAGGTCTCGTGGAGAAATGGTCACACTTATGCTGGTGGAATGGAATACCCACAATTCTGGGTATTCCTCCAGCTGAGACTTCTTCAACCCAGATGGAAAGCCCAAACCAGGCTGACACCATCTGGTCCATGGTCTCCACTGTTGGCCCTGGGGCAAGAGGAAATCCCACCTGTACACCACCCCATCCAACAGAATCTCCAGATCCCTGCTTACAAAGCGATGTGCTGATTTGCTCTGGTCTGCCATGCCTGGGGGTAGGCAGGAAACATGCACGACAACTCCATTGAGACCATACTTGTGTGGGTGCACACCGGCCTTTTTAACATAACGGTCAATTCTGGGATCACTGATCAGTGCTGTGTTACTATGGGAATAGTGTATGACAAAATGGAAGTCAGATGTAATATGTGCCTGAGAGCTGGAATGCTAATTATTGCAACTGGTCTAGTGAGATACTCGGACAGTGTTGCTATGAGAATCCCTCCACCAAAATCACTCCAACTCACACTTGACCCAAAAAATTGTAGGATTCAGCCCACAGTCCTTTCAAACTGCAACTTAGGGATACAGCATATTATTGTTTTGAAAACAGGAGAAAATGCCTGTGAGGAGCTACTTAC
This sequence comes from Hemiscyllium ocellatum, assembly GCF_020745735.1. Taxonomy (NCBI): domain Eukaryota; kingdom Metazoa; phylum Chordata; class Chondrichthyes; order Orectolobiformes; family Hemiscylliidae; genus Hemiscyllium; species Hemiscyllium ocellatum. The sequence continues at coordinate 89,047,096 of NC_083408.1, forward strand.
ATTTTCTAATTAGTTGGTCTTTACAGCCTCCATACAGTTGATTCACTGACCCTTCAAACAGGCTTGAAGGATAAACACAACAGGGGAGGTATTGAACGTATCTGTGTAACACACAGCTTGATAAATAACACTAAACTGCACATGATAGGGTATTGTCAGCTCAGCGCATTAAAATGTGATGCCCTGGTGAAGTAGCTGAATCTTTTATTTTGTTTTTTTTCAAAGCTAAATATTTTTAATTGGCAAGCTGTTATTCATAAAATAGCAACGACAGTAATTCAACAGCCAAATAGTCCAGCAAAGAGTCCTGCTCCATAAAGCTTAATGATTATATTTTGAGCTTTATGTTACTGCCTGTTGCATTTTGAAATCACCTTCACATAATGGAAAATCCAAATAACAGAATTATCCTCGATAAATGTACAAACTCTCTTTGCAAGTTGGCTGAGCAGTTCTCAATTTCAAAACTAAAGTGAGCTTTGATTAGTAAAATCAAAAACAAGACAATTAAAGTAAAATGGTGAGGTGCAAATGGAAATAATAAAACCGCATCATAAAATGATAATAAACTGTTCATGATTTCAAGCCATAAAAAAATATTGTGGAACACTGAGAAACTTAAGTGCAGATATTCTGCGCTGATCCCAGCTTATGCAAAGTACTATTCATTCTTGGCTGTTACTAATGTCAAGTTGGGTTCTACTGAGCCAAAATCAATGTTGAGTACCACTTGTTTTTACTTTGGTAAAACTGCTTGACTTAATTTGATTTTGACACGCTTATTCTGTGCCTAAACATCTGCTGAATAAAGAGCCACTTCATTTTCAGTCTGATCTGTCTAAACCTTGATGTGCTAAATAAAATCTGGATTATCTACTCATCAGTGTGGGTGGAAGCTACAATGGAGCAAATCAGAAGCAACAACTATCGATTACAAAAGGCCACAGGAGGGTTGTTAATGCTGACAGAAAACACACTGCTGTAGTTAGGTAATAGCAGATCTGGTCGCTTTATTCTGCCTTTGGATATACCCACATAAAGCCTAAGAACATAGCTATACTAAAGTGGAACAGAATTAGCTTTATTGTCACAGGTACTCAAAGGAATACAGTGAAAAATTTACAAATCGACACTTACGGCACCATCTTAGGTATAAAGGTAACTAGATATATAATATGTATAAATTCTTAGGGAAAGGAAATCAGATTATAAAGAAATAGGAAGTCCAACATTACAGATAATAGGAGTGAATTAGAAAAATAAAGTATTAACAAGTTCAAAATAACAGTCCTTCCAAGCCAGTCCAAGTGGGCACCTAGCCTCTAGTCTACACTGGGCCTTGACTCCAGACCATGCCAGGCTTCACCTCGAGGCAAGGGGACCCACTGCTTAATTCATTTCCAACCTTTTCAGATTCAAAACTAACTTCCAGGTTTTCTTGGAATTGCATTTTGGGTAACTTAGCTAATACCATTTAAAAAAAGCTCAAAGTAGTTATTTCCATGAATGATTTGAATTGTTTATAAATTGATGGGGATCATTATCAAGTGCATAGTTTTGAGAGCCACACAAATCGATAATAGTTTCTCGTTCCATCTTTTAACATTGTCTTGTTTGTAAAAAGAAAAATTAGTCAATTTTACTAGATTGTCATTTTTTGTGGTAAAGTTTCTCTTTGAAATTAAAGAAAAAAAGATTGTGCACAACTGGTTATTTAAAAAATGAATGTAGATTGAGGGTAAATGCAACATTGCAAATAATCTGCTGGAATAGCTTTTAATTTTGGAAATGCAAATCGGTTGCTGTTGGATTTACTTTCTGAGAAACTTGTTGGTACAGTCAGTTCTACTATAACACCGCAGTTCTGTTCTCATGCAATCCTATGTTAGAAGAAAATCACGTAATAGCAGTACCATTTAAACTAATGGGGCCGAAATCATGTTATAACCAATACACACTTTAAAAGTTCGCGCCACAGTGCTCTTATTATGCCAAGAGAATCCACAAGTTTTTCAGTATGTATTGTCTCCACATCTGGTGATACTTGCCCTGTCACATTTTTAATGAAATTTTCTCAATATTCAGACAAATTATGTGAGAAAATTAATTGCAAGTTAACTATTCAAGTATTTTAAATGGTCAAATTTGCCAGCAAACTTTGATTTAGGAGATTCACTGTCAGTCATACATCTTCATGAGATGTTGGTCATTTGTAGGCTCTTTACCATTTGCTTCATATAATTTATATCTCCCCTTTGGCCTCCCTTTTAACTTAAAAGGCTTGTCAGTTGCAGATATGAATTGCCACTTAGATAGCTCCCTCAAGTTGGTAATGCTAATTAAATGGTTTTCATTATGCACTCATTGTTATGTAAAGCAAATCCATCTTTAGACTGTTCAATCTGATTTCTTCAGGTAATAGACTGTTAGAGATTTTTAAAACTTCAATTTCTTTTGAAACATTTTTCTATAGGCTTTTAGTTTCCTCCTTCTTTCAGTCTAACGTTGTTTTCCTTCACTTTATCTGTTTTGATGTCAATTCACCCTGTTTATTGATTCCTTAATTCTCATTAATGCCAATAATTGTTAATGGTAGAATTACCACAGTGTGGAAACAGGCCATTCATCCCATCAAGTCCATACAAACTCTCCAAAGAGCATCCCACTGAGACTCATCTTGTCCCATCCCTGTAACCCTCCATTTCCCATAGCCAACTGACTTAACCTGCACATCTTTGAACCATCTGAAAGAAAACCAAAGTACTTAGAGAAAACCCATGCAGACACAGGGAGAATGTGCAAACTCCACACAGACAATCACCCGAGGATGGAACTGAACCCAGATCCTTGGTGCTGTGAGGCAGCACTGCTAACCACTGAGCCACCGTGCTGCCCCAAGGAGATACATTGGTGATCCCACCATTCACTAAGGTCACAAGGTGCCTCATTGCCCATGCTATAGTTTATCAGCTCACGTTACTTGCACAATATGGTGCCAAAACAATTGTGAGCTGAAAAGAGCAGGAAATGTCCAATTCCATATTAAAGCTCTTACCAAATTCCAGTCTAATCTGACCCCCCAATAATGCTGCGTTATATATAGTGACCACTGGGTGACTCTAAACAAGCTTAACCTTTGTCCCCTGATGTCAATGTAACTTCTACATCTCATGTAATTTAAGTTCCAAAAACATCTAAAATCTTTACATAAAACGCCATTTGGTACCATATTTATCTTACACCTTTTAATTAGAGGGGCTTCTTAGTGTCAGTGTGCTATGACATGCATAGAATCATTGAATCCTGCACATCTTTGAATTCTGTGGCCCAATTGTACGGTTATAGAACATAGAACATAGAACATGCCAGCACAGTACAGGCCCTTCAGCCCACAATGTTGCACCGATCTGTGGAACCAATCTGAAGCCCATTTTTAGATTAGATTAGATTAGACTAGACTTACAGTGTGGAAACAGGCCCTTCGGCCCAACAAGTCCACACTGACCCGCCGAAGCGCAACCCACCCCTACATTTACCCCTTCACCTAACACTACGGGACAATTTAGCATGGCCAATTCACCTGACCTGCACATCTTTGGACTGTGGGAGGAAACCGGAGCACCCGGAGAAAACCCACGCAGACACGGGGAGAACGTGCAAACTCCACACAGTCAGTCGCCTGAGTCGGGAATTGAACCCGGGTCCCTGGCGCTGTGAGGCAGCAGTGCTAACCACTGTGCCACCGTGCCGCCTACACTGTTCCATTCTAATCCGTATGTTTATCCAATCACCATTTAAATGCCCTTAAAGTTGGCGAGTCCACTACTGTTGCAGGGAGTGCATTCCACACCCCTACTACTCTGAGTAAAGAAACTACCTCTGACATCTGTCCTGTATCTATCACCCCGCAATTTAAAGCGATGTCCCCTCGTGTTAACCATCACCAGCTCAAGTAAAAAGCTCTCCCTTTCCACCCAATCTAACCCTCTGATTATCTTATAGACCTCAATTAAGTCACCTTGCAACCTTCTTCTCTCCAACAAATTTGTAGGTGACACCAAGGACATGCTCAAAATGAATTCTTTTAAGATCACAGACTTAATATTTACACCCAAATGCTAGAGGAATCTATTCAGATTCTGTGGTCTGACTTTGAATATCTTTCAGTTGGAGTAATTGGGACACAATTATTTTTAATCTTCTATTGGATGTGCGTGATAGTGGCTGGACCAGAATTTTTTGCCCATTCCTAAATGAGCTTCCAAACTTGGGCACCTGTGAGCCTTCAGTAGTTTCTGAGACTGGCAGTTTGATGTTGTATTGATGTCCCTATGGAATCATGCTCTAATGCTGTGTGCCAGGGTGGCAGAAGTTGAAACCTGCTTCATTTGCAGCCTTAAAGTCAATTGCCTTAATTTCTCCAGTCACATTGTATGACCTTAAAAAACTAGCTCATCAACATAGTTCTAATTTTGAGCACACATCTTTCTCCATTTACTCAGGACTATCAATGCGATGTGCATGGCTGGTGTGTGAAAATCAATAGACATGGACAAGCAAAATGTTATTGCAAAAAAACTCAATTCACTTTCAGTATCTCATGCTCTTTTATTATGAAATTATAGGAAAGGGGCATTTTATTCCCCGTAGTAGTGCTTTAATTTGTACATAAATAACAATTCTGCAGTGAAAGCACAACAACTGTACACACATGCAACAACTTTCCATTTTCTATTCATAAAACATATACATTGCATCTTTCAAAAACTGCTATATTACAGTACCAGAATACATACATCTGTGCTTTCTTATAAAATCGAACAGGCTTACATCAATCCATCTGAAATATAACAATTGAGGGAAATAAATGAAGATGGACAACCAAAATACACCAACGACTTAAAGTAGTGGATAAAGAGATTTTGCTCAACTGAGAACTGATTATAGTTCAATTTTTATTTTTACCAAAGTTTACAGATTCAAGGTGAACTTCTCAATGCACTCCAAAAGATTGGCTCCTAAACTACTTCTCTAAAGGCTAAATGCGCTTTTAAAGTTGACTATGTTTTTCCATATTGCTTTTCCATCCCTTCATTAAGAAGGGCTTTTGCCCGAAATGTCGATTTTCCTGCTCCTCGGATGCTGCCTGACCTGCTGTGCTTTTCCAGCACCACTTGAATTTAGACTCTGCTTTCCATCATCGGCATTCCTTGTTTTTACCTCCCTTCATTATTAACCAAGTGTGAAAAATATTCTTTGATTTACTGCCCATTATTGTAATACTTCATATCCTGTTCTCTGTAAAGTACAGTATCATTGTTAACAGCAATAACAATGAACTAAAACTATAGGCAAACCCAGTTAAATTCATCAAATACATCAACAGTCTAGCTACTGTTAATTTTAATCTGCTGCACAGATCTATAAAGTGTAAATAAAACTGGCAGTTTTTACAGCGTAACATACTGCCGTACAGAAGCATAAATCAATTTACTATTAGATACTGATAGTTTTGCTTCGTAGATGTCATTTAAAGTCTATGAAATAGCTTCTTGAAACATAAGTATTCCATGCTTTCTAATTGAAGGTTATATGTACTAAGTTTACAAGTTTAGTAGAAAATACAGTATATTGTGCACAAGTGCCCCCAGATCTGGATTATGCATTTACTGCCTCAATTTAATGATTTGTTTCCATTCAGGAACTTTGCTAGTTCAAAACAAAGGTTCTCACATGCTGCTGGCTACCAAGAAGAAATCGCACAAGATTGTCAGCATTGCTCCTGTGATCCTTGAGCCTCTTCAATGACCTTGGGTCTAGACCATGCTGTATACCCAGATATAAAATCAAAATAATCAAAATGAGGAGTATTACTTTGTTCCTAACCATTTCACTGCATCGTTTAGCTCCTTCCCTGTTATCCTCACTCAGCAATGTAGGAGTCAGATAGTTCAATTGTTGATGCAGAATGACTGCCAATGGCCATGGATCAATGACCATACTGTCTATGGTGTTCTGGAAGGTATGCCTCCTTGCCTTTGCCATGGATTGATGTGAGGAGGTAGCCCTCAAGATATCTTACAAAGTGTCTTTCTCGTGAACCACTGCACTTCATGAGGTGTAGGTACACCCACAATACTGTTCAGGGAGCTCCAGAACTTTGACACCAACAGGAAAGAAACGTCAAGATATTTCCAAGTTACAACGGTAAGTGACTTGGAAGGGAACTTGCAGGTAGTGGTGTGCCCATGTACCTGTTTTCTTTGTTCTTCTAGATGGCAATGAGTGGAGGCTTGGAAGGTGGTGTCCAAGGAGCTGTGGTAAAATACTCCAATCTTCCAAACGGAACACAGTACTCCCACTTTGCTATGGTGGTGGAGGGAATGAAAATTGAATGAGTGAGGTGGTGTGGCAATCAAATAGGCAGCTTTTTCCAAGAAGATGTCCATAAATCCATAAAGTTATAAGATGTAGGAGCAGAATTAGATCATTTGGCCGATTGAGTCTGCTCAATAGTAACCCCCAGGATATTGGGAGATTCAGCAATGATAACACCATTATGTTTCACGGCTGATTCATGGATTCTGTCTTGTTGAACATGGATGGCCATGTGATGGATGTTATTTGTTATTTAGCAACCCAATCCTGAACATTATGTTGCATATGTACAATGGCAGCTTCAGTTTCAAATGAGTCAGGAATGCTGCTAAACTTTGTGCAGTCATTAGCAAACCTCTGACCTTATGAAGGTGGTAAGGTCATTGAAGCAGCTGAAGATGGCTGGGCCTAGAACACTATGCTGAGGAATCTCTGCAGCTAGGTTTTACCTGAGAAGACTGACCTGCACCAATCACACCAATCTTTGAGTTAGGTATGACTCAAACCTGCAATTTTCCCATTTATTGCCATTTACTCTTGTTTTGTTAAGGCTATTTGTGGCCACACAGTCAAATGCTGCCTTGAAGGCAAAGATAATCACCCTCAGTTCCCTCTTGAGTTCAATGGTTTTGCCCATATCTGGACAAACTGTAATGAGGTCAGGAGCTGTCTGCATCTGACAAAATTCAAACCGAGTGTTAGTGAGCAGTTTATTGACAGATCAGTGCCATCGGATAACTTTTGAAAACTTCCATCACTTTTGGTTGGGTTGGATTTGATTTGCGTTTTGAGGATAAGTTGTAACTGCGCAATTTTCCACAATGCTTGGTGGGATGTGAAAATTGTAGCTGTACTGGCTGTGTTGGAGAAGGAGATCACCCACACAGCACAGTTAGCTGAAGATTGTAGCAAATGCTTCTTTTGCACAGATGTGCTGAGTTCTCCAAGCATTGAAGATGGGGAACCAAAAGAGAAAATGCTGGAAAATCTCAGCAGATCTGGCAGCATCTGTAAGGAGAGAAAAGAGCTGATGTTTCGAGTCTAACTGACCCTTTGTCAGGGTTTTTGGTTTCAGATTCCAGCATCCACAGTAATTTGCTTTTATTGAAGATGGGGATATTTGTGGGGCTTCTCTCCTAGTGAGTTCCTTAACAGACCACTACTGCTCACAACAGAAATGGCAGCACTGCAGAACTTAGATCCGAGCTATTTACTGTGGGATCACTTATCTCTGTGTGACGCATGCTGCTTCCAATCTTGGCATGCAATTAGTCCTGTGTTGCAGTTTCACCAGACTGACACCTCATTTTAAGTATCCCTGATGATGCTCATGGTATGGCCTCCTGCACTTTTCATTAAACTAGCACTGATCTTGGTGCTTGATGGCAAAGCCAGACTATGAGGTTACAGATTGTATTACTTTACCTTATTGGCAAACACCAGCAAAACATGAGGCTGAAGCATTTGCAACTATCTGCAATCAGTGGCTGATCCATCTTGGCCTCTTCCTGCGGTCCCCAGAGATGCCATTCTTCAGCCAATTCAATTCACTCCATTTGAAATTAGAAAATGATAAAAGCCACTGAATATTGCAAAGGCAATGGATCCCAAAAAATTCCCAGCAGTAGTATTGAAGGTTTGAGCTCATTAATTAGCCATGTCTCTGTTACTGTATGGTTGATACAGTGGCATCTAGCTCATAATGTAGAAGATTGGCCAGGTATGTCCTGCCTATAAAAGCAGGACAAGTCCAGAATGGCTCGTTAGAACCCCATCAGCCCACTTTCAATCATCAGCAAGTTATAAAAGATGTTGCTAACTTCACTTGTCATAATTAGATGCTGTATGATCAGTTAAGTATGTTACTAATCACATTGTATGTTATTAATCACAGGGCCTATCCTTGAAAGGTAAATTACTGTGTAATTGATCAGCATTGCTTAAGCATTTAGATGCATTGGAGTACTTTATCTGGTGGATGAAGTGCTCTTTTGCATTCCACAGAGAATCTGATATTAATGGAAATCTGGTGTTGGAACCCTCTGCTTTGATTTCAGAAATTTACTGAACTTTGAAATAGTTGAATAGATATCTGCCTTCTTTTATTGAAAGTTCATCTGTTGAGCCTTCTGAAGAAATGAGCAAGGCAACTTCAAAAACGACTATGATTCCTGTTGGGCCCTGATATGAAAACAGCTTAGGGGTAAAGTGCTGGGCACAATGTTGGGAAACAGCCTGACATATGATTCCTGTCTTCAGGATGAAAATCTCTCTATTAATTTAATGTAAATGGTGCTTTTGAAAGTAACCTTACTTTTCTGATATCATTTTAAAAAGTACTAAAGTAATGTTAAATAAAATAATGTTTAAGCTGTAACAATGAAAACTGGCTTGCAGATAGGTGAATGAAAATTAATGTAAAATGTTTCTAATGTGGTACATAAAACATTGCCATCTTGGTGAGAGCATTCAGTAGAGGCTTCGCCATTATAGGTATGACTTTTACCATTTGTATGAACTCTTGTTCTGGGACTGCTGGCAATTTCCACTTACACTTTCTAATAGTCAAAACAGCAGCAATTATTGTTTCATCAAATGCTTCGCTATTTATACTTTGTATTCTAAAAAGTACTGATAGGGTATTAGTATTACAAATTGGGATATGATGAGCCAGATCAGAGGATTGTCTCAAAGGGGAATAATACTCTCAGAAATACATAAAGAAACATTTCCCTTGTATTGGGTTTTATAAGTTTGTTTATTCATGCAATAAATGAGGCTATTTATACCCAATCAAATACATCTCAGACAACTGGAAACTAGGTCCATGCTATATGTTCCAGGAGGAAGGCAGAGACACCTTGTGGCTAGGAAGCTCACAGTGTAGGTCACTTCAGTTTATATCAATGATAAATAGTTTTTTTAAAAAGTTACCTTATTGTCATAGTCTCTTGCAACAGTATATCTGGAGCAAGTATTTTAGATTAAAAGCATTTCATCCAATATATTGTCACAGGACATTTATTGAGTAACTGAACTTTAGCTGGGACCACGTCAAATCTGTCTTAACAAATTGCTTGAAACATTTAGATTAGATTCCCTACAGTGTGGAAACAGGCCCTTCGGCCCAACCAGTCCACACCGACCTTCCGAAGAGCAACCCACCCAGACCCATTTCCCTCTGACTAATGCACCTAACACTGTGGGCAATTTAGCATGGCCAATCCACCTGACCTGCACATCTTTGGACTTACATTTATATAACACCTTTCATGAACACTGGACTTCCCAAAACACTTTGCAGCCAATGAGGTACATCCTGAAGCATCACAATGTTGCAATGTGGGAAGAAGAGCAGCCAATTTGGTATTAACAGATCCCATATAGAGAAATGTGATAATGACCAGATAATCTATTTTTGTGATGCTGAAAGAGGGTTAAATATTAGTCAGCACACTGGAGATAACTCCACCGCTCCTCTTTAAAAAAAAGTGTCATCGGACCTTTTATGTCCACTTGAGAGGGAAAATAAGGCCAGATGTAGCCTTGATTTAACATCTCATCCAAAGGATTGCACCTTCTACTGTGCAGTACTCTCGCTTTGTTGCACTGAAGTGTCAGCCTTGATTTTTATGTTCAAGTCTTGAAGTAGGACTTGAGCACAAAACTCACTAAGTTGAGAATATTACCAACTGAATCACAACTAAAGCTATGTGTGGTAAGATATAGATGAGGGAGTCCTTTCAGAGAAGCTGAAAAGTTTAATTGAAAACCGAGATGTTTCTATTTCCATTCAACAGTTTTTCAATTTTTAAGCCTAAAACATTATCGATTGATTAGCCAAATTTGTAAGTTAGTTTGTAATGTACTCTGTACTGTTGTAAAATAGTAATCTGAATTTATTATAAAGTTAATAATTAATTCTATTACATTGAAGCTAGTTCTGTAATTATACATCTGTGTAAAGTGCCTTTGGATTAAGTATTTTACCCTGTTACATTTGTGATAAATATGAACTACTGAATTTTAACTCCCATCATCTGATTGTCATAACAAACCTTACATAAGCTAAATTGGTTTTACAAAAGGAAAAAACATGGACCTGAAATGATTGTAGTGATCAAAAATTGAGGGAAACTGGGTATGAGAGTAAACAGAAACGTCTGCACTGAATTACCACTTTTATCTAAAGGCATTAAAACCAGGCAACTAAGTCAGTGATATGAAATTTGTATTGTAAGATAATTTCACATATTGGGAGATGAAAGATTCACCTGTCAATTAGCCAGCTTGCAAAAATAATAGAGCTAGAGAACCAGACTTCAACAGCTATTCAATTGCAGCAGTGCAAAAAGAAGGCAAATAGATTTGTATGCAAGAAATGGAAGAATCCTCCTCTCTTTCTCTCTCTCTCTCTCTGGCTGTTTCTCTCATTATCTTGCTGGAAAAGCAAACTGTGAAAACAACCATTTGTTAAAAATGAAAAATATTGATGAATTTTGTTGCTGCTAATAGACTATCAACAATTACATATTTGTGGTCTCAGGTTTTAATGCCTTAAGGCGTCTAAGGATTTCTAAAACGCACCATCTTTATCTTTCCTGTTTGTATGTTTTAGACTAATTATCTACTTGTGTATGCTTTTGATGGTGTGTTTTTATTATTTTCCTTGGGGTGAGAATTTAATAACATCCCTCCATTTTTCTCAATAAAACTGTGGTATTTGGCTCTACTATTTTCCAGTAAACTATGTTTAACTTGAAGTGTGATAGCTGCATGCTAAAAATAAAAATACTTGATGCAACAGACTGGGAGGATTAAATTGGGGGACCCCCCCCCCTTACCTGGTCATAACAATTCAAAATCGTAAAACCAATCTTGTTTTTCCCATGAGGCTGAATATCTGTTTAATATCAATTAAACAGAATACTTTACCAGACAATAGATAGATATGCCTTCCAATCTAATTGCACATTTTCATGTAGAACGTTTTTGTGAAAACCTTAATCCAAGAATATGACTTACTGGAAATAAAGAGTGGCACTGCCTTCAGCAATTTCACGGATTATCTGGAGACCTTGTGGTGCATTGGTGGTGTCTATCTTTTTTCTAAGGCTAGAAGCTCGGAACCTGTTGGCTTTAGAGGGTGTGTCATAATCATTAGATATAGGAGCAAAATTAAGCCATTCAGCCCATCAAGTCTGCTCTACTATTTGATCACAGCAGTCCTAAAGAAGGGCTACACCCAAAATGTTGACTTCTGTACCTCCTGATGCTGCCTGGCTTGCTGTGTTCTTCCATCCTCCTCCCTGTCTACTATTTGACCACAGCTGATATGTTTCTCAACCCAATTCTTCTGCCTTCTCCACAGAACTTGCCTAAACAAATTGATTATTAACCTGTATAGGTCTTTCTGAGGTGTGTCTGTTAGGCACTAGAAACGGGAGAGTTTCCTGGACAGCCAGAACCATGTGGTAGCTGCAGTGCTACAGCTTCCTCATGTTAAACCACTTCTTATGAAGGTTCTTGCCATGAGGCTGCATCACAGTCAGCTTGAGGAACCACAACACTCACAGTCATTCCTTATCACAATCAATATTTCGTTTCTCAAAACACTGTCGTCCCAACAGTTGTATTATTAAATTATTAAAAATGGCAACCATTTCTTCCTCTCAAAGTGGCTTTCCTATGAGAAAAGATGAATCAGATTGGGTGGATGTTCTCTGGTTTTTGGAAGAAACAGAAGTGACCTCAATAAAAACTCTTTTAGAAGACTTGGCAGAATAGACAAAGAAGTTATTTCCCCAGATCTTGGAATCATCTTCTCAGGATAAGAGGTCAGCCGTCTTTAATAGAGATAAGTAGGAAACTATTTACTCAGCAAACAGCGAAATATTGTAATTCTTGACCCTAGACTGCCATTGATATTTAATTGGTGAGGTCAGCCAACTGAAGCCTAAGGTTGATAGATTCTTTGGTGCACTGGATGATACAGAAGGCTTGCTGGGCAGGATAGTTTATTCCTGCTTCTACCTCCTATGTTCGTTCATGCAGTGGGTAATTATAAAGGGGGAAATGACTTTCTTGTGAATGCCTATCGCCAAAGTTTTTCGACTTGAATATAATTAACTGTGATAGGGTTCATTTTAAATCTAGTGCCTGTAAAAAGAATAGATTAGATTCCATACAGTGTGGAAACAGGCCTTTTGGCCCAACCAATCCACACCGACCTGCTGAAGAGTAACCCACCCAGACCCATTTCCCTCTGACTAATGTACATTTTAGCATGGCCAATTCACCTGACCTGCACATCATTGCATCATGGAAGGAATCCAGAACACCCGGAGGAAACCCTCGCAGACACGGGGAGAACGTGCAAGCTCCACACAGACGGTCACACAGGCCTGGAATCGAACCTCGGACCCTGGTGCTGTGAGGCAGCAGTGCTAACCACTGAGCCACCATGCCATCCAAAGAAGTTCAGGCTCATCTGGGATAGTAAATGATCTTCAGAAACAGATTACTTTGCAAAACAGAGGAAATGGCTCTCAATAAGAAATTTATCTTTGAAATGAAAGTTATAAAACCTGTTTGCCACTCAGTTTAATTTTAATAATCCAAAGGTGATTTTCGAGATTTAGAACAAAAATTTAAGTTGAATGGAAGTGAGGAAGATCTTCTATAGCAACCAGTTTATGTCAACCAATGAAGATAAACCTGAACCTTTTATCGAATCACCTGAGCGAGCCTGGTTTGAAAAAACAAACTGGAGGTACAGTTATACTTTTGCAAAAGCAAAAGAAAATCTCTCAAATAATGTGTAAAATGGATGCTTTTCTATCTACATAATTGGTAAGTTGTGCTCCTGCACTGTGGTATTTCCTGAGCCAGCCAATATCTAACCTGTAGATATCCTTTAATCAACCTGTTCAGCCATTTTCTTACACACCCCTGAATCAGGTGGGACTTGAACGAGGACCACCCTTTCCACAAGTAGGCACACATATCATTGTGCCAACATGTGCCCTTATTTCCAACCTTTATGTTTACTGCAGAACTCATAATCGGCAAATTTATTTGATCATAAGTAAACTCCAGAAAAAGTAAACTCTTAGAAGCAATTCCAGAGATTTGACAGACTAATTTTCCAGAAAATACTAAATCTTACCCAAGTGTTTGTGCTGACCTCTCTCAGCTTCAATCCTTAAGTGGAGCTAAAACAAAAAAAAACTCATAACTATAGAAACTCAAAATTATTTGTTGCAGATGGAAAAATGACCTGTCTGTCTTGATTTAATAGTTCTCTAATTAATGTTGTGTTAATGCTAGGGTGTACAGTTTTTTTCAGCATATCTGTGTATGTATGAATACACAAGTATTTGCATGTGTACATAAACATGCAGACAATAGCTTTCAATTGATTGTAATTCCTCAAGATGGATTTTGATGTCAAAATTATTTCTCCCTTAAAAGGTTTTGATGTGTTGAAATGAATTTTTTTTTTGTTAGTTTGTTTGGTAACTTTCTTGTCCCCTAAATTGAAGCTTGCAGTGGTAATTTTCTTGTCCCCGAAATTGAAGCTTGCAGTGATACGTACGCATCAGCAGCATCTTTCTTCTCCAATCCTGAAGAAACAAAGCATGCAATAAATAGACCCTGATGAAGCAAGAAACATTAGTTCCCCATGTAATATGGATAAAACACTTCAATTTGCAAACCTGTGGTCGTTCAGAGACATCACTCAGAGAACAACTGGCAGTTTATGCTCTGGAGCCAAATGAGAAAAACAGTAACTGCACTGCACAAAATGACCCAGGATATGTGGTGAAGGATTGTAAACGAGGTTTTATATGTGCATGCAGTTATCCATATAATTACAAGCAATATTTCTGTTAACAATTTTCTTTGGCAGGCCAGAATCCAGCTGGACATGCAAAAGTCTTTAGACTGTCAAAGCAGTCATCTTGTGCATTTGGTTAACTCTTGTGTGAATTTTAAATCTTTACAATTTCTAAACTAAAACTGAGCATCCTCTTCTTCCAACAGTGGAGTTGTGGGCCTAGAAACATGAAACATTTCCTGACTGGAGCGTTGAGATTTCTCAGAAGACATTTCTGTCAGGTTCTTTTCAGACAGTATTTGAAGGATTTCTGTCACTTGTTTCTCAAGTCCACTCATCCTGTTACATAACGACTGAATGTCTTCTTTCAGTTCCATTTTGGCCTCTTGTAACGTGGTCTGCAAAGCTTGCTCTGGAATTGGGTAAAAGGGATGCCTGACATCAGCTTGAACTGGGCTATGCTCCAGTGGACTGCGGATCTCACCTGCCTTGTCTAATCGCAAGTCACTTTTCGTAATGCCGCTGTCGCAAGAGTCTGTTTTCCTCAAAGGATTCTTTATGACATTATTCTCTGATTCAGGACCTTTCGATTCATCTGAAAGAATTTCCATGGATTCAGCTTTGACGACATTGTTCCAGTTTTCTTTCTTCTCCTCTCTCGATCCGGGAAAGGGATCAGTGAAGGCAACGGAACTTTTAAGTCTTAGCCATCCTTTTCCATTTCCAGCCTTTGTCTGGATAGAACTATTGCCCTTCAAGCACAGCTGGTCATTCAATCCATTTGGCTTCAACTCGACTGTTTCGTGGTGTACCTGAGGCTGATGCTCATTATTTCTCACAAAGGAAAGGGAAGATGAGATTGGTGTGATTTGAGAAACTGTCACCACACTTGTGCCAGTGGTGGAGGCTCCATTATGAAGTGAGTGGTTCTCTATTTGGGGATGGTTTCTGTCTGAGTTGCTGTGACCTGCTGCCTGATTCCGCAATTGCTTTTGTTGCTTGAACTTCTGGAATAGTTTCCTGACAGGATGATCCACTGGGATACTAAGTGTCCCTTCATTCTTCAACCGTTCTTCCTCTTCTTTCTTCACATCAAGGATTTTGCGAAAAATGATCTGTAATGAGTCCCAGAGAGAAAGTGAAGTTACATTTCTGAAATTGAAGGTTTTAAATTATTCCCAATAGTGTACACAAGCAAAGCCGATTATTACTTGCAGCATGGAAATCATTAAAAGTAAGAGAACTTTTCGACTGCAAAGATTGTTCTTTGATTAACAAACCAGTATAATACCAAGTGGAATACCTGAAGTGGAATATTCTGCTTTCGGTATTCTGAGACATTCCATTTTTAGGTATGACATAATTGTAAAAAGTGATTTTTTTATGTTGAGGATTCATAGAATTCAAGGGACAAGGATACATAGAACATAACAAATAGAGGTCACTCAGCCCTCTGAACTGCGGCCTATCCAATTAACCTTTGAAGACTACAATTGAATCTGCAACCACCAGGTTATTAGACAGGGCATTCCACATACTAAACAATCAATGCATAAATAATTTTCTCATCATTTTACCTCTAATTGTTTTGTCAGTTGCTATAAATCTCTGCCTTCTACATATCAAAACTTCAATAGTGGAAGCTGTTTCTTTTTATTTACCCTGTCTAATGATAATGTAGACCTCTATTAAATTCCCTCTTCAATTTATCTTCTCTGAGGAGAGTAAATCTGGTACTCCAGTATCTCCACACGTCCAAACCATGATTTTAGTATATCTGCTCTCTGCTCTGTTCAAAGCCTCCATGTCCTTCCTAAGGTTTGATGATAACATTAGATATAATCATCTAGCTGGGATTGAATGACTATATCATACAGGTTTAGCATGACGTCCAGGAGTTTTGCTGCACACCGCACTTTGTTAATTGCATTGTTCATTTGCTTTCTATCTTAAAGTGCTGTACACATGCATCATGTGTATTATTGTACACCATCTATCTTTAATCTATATCAATAGGTATACATGTGGGAAAATGTGAACAAAAGAACAGAGAATTATTAAAATGGAGAAAAACTACAGAAGTCTGCAATACAAAAGGAATCTAGATGTACAAATGCATTAAACACAGCAATCTAACCCATGAGTGCAGCAGGTAATCAGGAAGGCTAATGGAACATATAAGAGTAGGAAGTCTTACTTCAACTATAGGAGGTGCTAGTGGATCACATCTAGAGTGATGTGAGCAGTTTTGTTTCTTTCTTTAAGGAAAGATATCATTCACTAGAGGCAGTTCAGGGAAGGTTCACTTGGAATGGATCTCTGGTGTGGAGGGATTGGTTTATGAGCAAAGACTAATTTTGTTGGGAAAGTACTGACTGGAAGTTGGCACAATGACAGGTGATCCCACTGGAACACACAGGATTGTGAAGGGGCTTGACAGGGGAAATGGGAGCAGCTCGGATGAGTGGGCATTGTGTTAGGAAAAGGGGCATCAATTTAAGACTGGGATGATGAGGAATTTCTTCTCACACAGTGTGTGTCTTTGGAACTCCTTGCCACAGAGAGCTGTGGGACAGAGTCCTTGCGTAAGGCTGAGGTAGATAGATTTTTGATTAGTAGGGGAATCAAAGATTATGGGGAAAGGGTAAAAATGTGAACAAGATGAATGTCGTTGGATCAGTCATGATCCTGTTGAATGGCACAGCAGGCTCAAGAGACGGAGTAGTTTGCATCTGTTCCTATTTATTATTGTCTTCCATCAAAATGTATCACTGCAAACATCTCTGAATTAAATGCCATGTCATGTGGTCTCCCATTTCATCGACGGCAAGTCTTCTCAAGTCTATTGACATTTTTCTCATTGTTTATTACACTTCCAAGTTTCAAAGTCATCTGCAAATTTTGTCATTTGTAGTGGTCCCATTGCCGATCATTGGAAACACCATTGTAACCCTCACTCCAGCCCAAAGAAACAGCCCTCACAGACTAATAGTTGACCTCCTGTGACATTTAGGGATGTTCCTTTAGAATGAAATGTACGAGCAAAAAGCCCAGAAACCCTGGACACTTCAAAATATTCTAGATTGAATAAGACAAGCTTTGAACAGGTACAAAGGGAGTAAGTCAATGAAGGCATGAGAGGACTTTAGAAAAGGGGAACTTAAGATAGCAGCTAGGAGAACAAAGAGAGGGCATGAGAAACCACTGGTGTGTAAGATTAGGGAGAATCCCAAGATATTCAATAAGTATCTCAAGTGAAGAGTATAGCCAGAGAAAGAGTAGGGACATTTGTTTCATGCAGATGGTAGTGCATACATGGAATGAACTGCCGGGGGAAGTGGTGAAGGCTGGTATAATTACAACATTTAAAAAGCATCTGGATGGGTACATGAACAGGAAGGGTTTAGAGGGATATGGGCCAAGTGCTGACAGATGGGACTAGATTAAGTTAGGATATCTGATTGGCATGGATGAGTTAGACCAAAGAGTCTGTTTCCGTGCTATACATTTCTATGACTCTGATTTTTGGGTAGAGAGCAGGGAATTACAGATCAGTGAGTGGAAGTGAAACTACTGGAGAGAATTCAGAAGGAGAGCATTAATCTCCACTTAAAGAGGCCAGGTTTGATTAGGGATAGTCAGCATGGATTTGGTAGAGGGAGATCATGCATAACAAATTTGAACCTTTTGGGGTGATCGGGTATTTAGAGGCTGGTGTCCAGTGGTATACCACCGGGATCATCACTAATTCCCTTATTGCTCATGATTTACGTAAACAATATAGCAGAGAATGACAGAGGTATGATAAGACGAAAAAAAAACATTACTGGGTGGCTAACAGTGAGTGCGTTGATCTTATGTGACACAAAGATGCAGACAAACGAATTGGTCAGATGGAATATAACCTTGAAAAGTGTGAAGTGATGCACTTAGGAAGAAGTAAGAAGACAAGGGTGTACTCCATGGAAGGCAGGATATGAGGAAGCTTAGAGGAACACAGAGATCTTGGGTTCTTGTCCACTTATCCCTGAAGGTGGCTTGATATGTTAATTGACTAGTTCAGAATGACTTGTCCTACCTGCCTATCTTCTTTCCACCTATCCACTCCACCCTCCTCTCTGACCTATCACCTTCATCCCCTCCCCCACTCACCTATTGTATTCTATGTTACTTTCTCCCCACCCCCTAGCTTATCTCTCCACGCTTCAGGCTCTCTGCCTTTATTCCTGATGAAGGGTTTTTGCCCGAAACGTCAATTTTACTACTCTTTGGATGCTGCCTGAACTGCTGTGCTCTTCCAGCACCACTAATCCAGAATATGGGCTTTAACAGTCATGGCATCAATTATAAGAGCAGTGAGGTTATGTTAGAGCTGTACAGGATTTTGCTTAGACCACAGTTGGCGTACTTTGTCCAGTTCTGGTCATCACACTGTAGAAAGAATGTGCATGCACTGGAGGGGGTGTAGAGGAGATTCACCAGGATATTGCCTGGGATGAAGCATTTTAGTTATGAGGAGAGGCTGGAGTGGTTTCTTCAGAGCAGAGAAGGCTGAGATGGGGCCTAATTGAGGTGCATACCATTGTGTGAGGTATGGGCAGTGTCAAAACTGGGGTGGGGGGGGGGTCATAATTTTAAGGTGACAGGCAGGAGGTTTAGAGAAAATTTGAGAAAATGTATTTTCACCCAAAGCATGGTGGGAGTCTTGAATGCACTGCCTGGAAGGATAGATGAGGCTGGAAATCTGTAAAATACACTTAAGGCTATGGGCCAAGTATTGTTAAAAGGACTAGTTTTACAGTAGTTTTGTTGGCACAGACATGATGAACTGAAGGACATCGCTCTGCAATAGAGAAAGAAGTTTCGACCTTCTAAGTGTCAAAGCTATTTTATGGACTGTGTTTCTCCTTTAGTATGTTTATTTGCAGTATGAATCATGTCCCATTCATGAGAAATTGTAGCACTTCCCTTGACTATTAATGACACTAGCAAGCTCTCGACAGATTGGAGAAGACATGGTGTTTGGCAGGAGTTCCTTAATATGACAGGAGATAGCAACTAACCTGGAATATTTCATGGATTCTGTTAATTTAATTACATGTTAATTATGCTCTCTTTCCACTGCTTTCTTAAAAAAAAAACTCTCTCAAGAGCACTCTGTTGTTTGACTGAACAGCAAGAAAGATAAAAAACATAAATCATCACTAGTTCAACACATTCTTCTTCCCCACTGTGTTTAAAAGCAAATTACTGCGGATGCTGGAATCTGAAACCAAAAGAGAAAATGCTGGAAAATCTCAGCAGATCTGGCAGCATCTGTAAGGAGAGAAAAGAGCTGACATTTCAAGTCTAACTGACCCTTTGTCAAAGCTCAGCTTTGTCAGCTTTGTCAAAGGGTCAGTTAGACTCGAAATGTCAGCTCTTTTCTCTCCTTACAGATGCTGCCAGACCTGCTGAGATTTTCCAGCATTTTCTCTTTTGGTCCCAGTGTGTGTTATGTTTTGAAGATATGCAGAAAATACATTAATTTCTGTCTAAGTGGGAGCTTTACTTACTGCTATTTTAAAATATCTTATGCCTACAGCTTTTTGCTTCAACTTATTTTCCCTTTCTCAGTAACCATATCCAAATTTGACTAACACATGTAGAACAGTCAACAGCCACACATAAACATTGAATACTACAGTGTAATGTTAAGTGTTTAGAGTCATGTTTAGAGCCAATTTGAATTTGAATTTCAGCAGTAGCTTTAAAGTAGGATCTTGTGGTTGTGTCACTGGGTCAGAGGATTTTGGTCTGAATCCCAGCTGCCCTGGAGATTTATCACAGCTTGTCCATGCAGCTTGATTTCTTTTACAATTCAGAAACTGTCAATTAGTACAATGAACAGTTACTTCAAAAGTGAACATTTAAATGGATAGCATCTCGACTTCAGAGAGCTGGAATTTGAAATTAGAAGTTCCTTGTAGAAGGAAAACGTAATGGCCTGCAAATGCCCAGAACATTGATCCAACTTACTGGATATGATAAATGGACCAAATCGTCTTTTCTAATTTCCATAATCCTTTCTTTCACTGGATATTACACTGCAGTGGCTGGGGAGAAAAGAAATAATGCAATAGAGGAGGAAACGCGCAATACAGGTTAGATAAATGAGGGAGTTTTAATTAGATGACACTGAGCTTAGGTTTTAAATGCCTACTAATGAGAAGAACACGAGTAACTTAGAGTGAGGAAGGATGAGGTTGGAAGCCATGGGGTTTGGACCTATTAGAATACGAGATGCTGTGTCATATGTTGATACAGGGACCAGTTCTCCCACCCCCTTGCTGGCCCACGAGCTAAAACAAGACTCACCTGAGTAAATCTGTTCATCTCAGTCTTGTAGAATGCAATAATTCCAATAGTTGGAACAAAACCAAATCTTCATTTTCAAGATATACCGTGTTTATCTTTTGTGTTCATTTACTCAATCTCTGTATTAAATCATGGCATTTAATTTGATTTTCATGGCATTTCCAAGCATTTTCCCCATTTATTCTCCACATACAGTTTAGTTTTTGAGCCAAATGCAATTAGGTGCTAAGTCAATTACGGAAATTAATTAAATTAATGTTAAAATGTTTTTATGTACAGCTGTACAAGCATGAAAAATTCTGGTTATTTCTGAAGGGATGCGCTTTTGTGATTGCTTTCACTGAAATAGATGGTAAGCACTCTTAGTGCCACTCATGAAAACGATCTGGAAAATTATTTCAACCTCAAACCTCAATGGCTTCAAATTGAGAATGTATTTAATTTTGCAAAAAAAAAGTACCTTT
Source organism: Hemiscyllium ocellatum (assembly GCF_020745735.1). Classification (NCBI taxonomy): domain Eukaryota; kingdom Metazoa; phylum Chordata; class Chondrichthyes; order Orectolobiformes; family Hemiscylliidae; genus Hemiscyllium; species Hemiscyllium ocellatum. The sequence continues at coordinate 89,068,135 of NC_083408.1, forward strand.
TCTTTGACAGATGTGCCATTAATAGGTGGTTCTGTAGAAGCAGCAAGAGAGAAATTACATGTGTGTCACAGAAGGCAGAGTGAACAATGTCATTAATTCAATGCTATAGAATATTAAATATTCCTGGGTAAATGCAACCTGGAGCTGAGTCCATTCAAGAAGTAAGCTAATGGAAATATGGTGTTCTTGTTACAGCAATCATCATATAACCTAGGGAACATTCCTTTGTAATGAATTCTTGTCAGTGATGAGTAGCACTTGCCTCACAATTAGTTCAAGTATATGCCTTGCTAAATACAATTTAACCCATGGCATGTGCTACTGAGTGCCAACAATGTAATTATTATTCGATCTAAGATGCTAATTGTTCTTTTCAATTAACTGTGAGCAGCTTTTGACCGATCATCTGATGATAGTGTATAGCAGCTTTCTATATGTCTCTATCTATTCGCCAAAGATGTGAATTCCTATAAGTTATTTAACAAACGATTGGGTCTGTTTTTGAAATGGGAGGAAGTAGTGAAATACTGCACATATTTTCTGATCAGGATTTTGCGACTGAAGTGTCAGCTTCAGTCTGATGGGTGACAAGGGTTGAATCCTCTGGCAGTACAAATAAATTTCTATCAATATAGGTGATGAGGCATGGCGCTGTTGTAATTCATAATATCAACCTCCTTAAAACTGGTTGGAATACCATTTCATAGATAACAGGTGGATGTGGCAGAATAGAAAGTCTAATATTATTTTAGATTTATAACTACTCTTTATTAGAGTGGTATTCATTGTCTGGCCCAATGTTCGATTTGATTCAAACATGCTGGATTATTGAGTACATTGCTACCTAATGTCAGAAAATTAGAAATCAGAAGGGGGTATATCAGATAGTAATGAAGAAACCTCAATCCTATTAACTTGAGGGGAGGCTGAGTGACATTTTTTATTATAGTGCCATTCTATTGGAAACTAATTTTGTCTCATATTTCATTACCACAAAGATAGTAATTTAAACAAGGGCTGATTTGTTTGAAATTATGTCATCAATGCCCTGGGGTCTCAGACTCTGATTTGAAACAATTGTTCATGGAGGAACTTGATATGACTGCATATTTTAAACAGACTTCAACAATGCTGGACTCCAGGAAGCAACAATTGCTTCAGCTATCTGCTTTCACTGAGGCAGAAGTTTCAGTGTGAATCACAACCCAAAAGCTAGGGGGAAATGAATTGCTATCAATTGTTTAAATAAAATTACGTTTGCAAGGTCTCAAGACAGTTTTATGATCTCAGCCTAAAATGTAATAGGGTGAACAATGGCCAATCACAGACATGATGCTGTGGAGACGTGAACTGAGGCCTCAGGATTGGTAGATATTAGTCATTGGGCCTCATCTAACTTACAATGGGCAAGTTGTTGGGCACTGTAAATGCTCCCACAGGTAACTTTCCCAATGAGTAAAAGTAACGAATGGCTGCCTGCTTCACTGCCTTCTGGGAAATCTTATGGAGGGTGATGCTTGAAATGGGCAATCATTTGGGCTCCTGTTAGGAAAGTCAGCTGTACCACAATACCTGTGGCATTCAGGCATTCATTTGTGTGCTCTTCCTGGCCCCAGAGGGAAGGGTCGGAATTCTTTCTTTTAAAAACTGCACGACTTTTGTTGGAGACTGATGAGAAAAACCTGGGTCCAAATTTTCGAGATAGGAACAAGAGCAGTCTGGAATGTTCCCAACCTTGCAATCCCACCTCCAACCAGGAGCTCTAGGAGGTAAACATTTCATCGTCTGGAGGGTGGGAGAACCTTGGACCAGGCTTGCCCTCAGAGGTGTGCTTATGATGACAAGACCAGGCTAAAAGACAAGACCCCATTCCCATCCATCCAGCATTAAGCCTTCATGCTTTGATTCACTTAGGCTCCTATCCCCTTCGCAGTCCATCAAACGAATCAGATTTTCATTGTCATGGTGGGAATTGTGATGAGTCATTTCCTGGTTCAAATAAACTCTTCTGCCTGCAGCACTCCTTTGAATTTGTGATTGAACTAATGAAGAAGCAGGAACAGGCTGGAGTTGAAACCACCATTTCCAGAAGCAGACCAAAATGGAATGGAAAAGACCATAAGATATGGCAGCAGAATTGGTCATTTAACCCATCGAGTTTGCTCTGCCATTCGATCATGACTGATATGTTTCTCAACCTCATTCTCCTGCCTTCTTCCCATAACCCTTGATCACCTTACCAATCAAGAGTCTATCTCATTCAATCTTAAATACACTCAATGACTTGGCCTCCACGGCCCTTTGTGGCAATGAGTTCCACAGATTAACTACCCTCTGGCTGCAGAAAGTCCTCTTCATCTCAGTTCTTAAGGGTCATCCCTTCAGTTTGAGGCTGTGCCCTTGGGTTTAGTTTTTTCTGTTAGTTGGAACATCTTCTCCACATCCACTCTATCCAGGCCTCTTGGTATTCTCTAAGTTTCAATGAGATCCCTCCCTCATCCTTCTAAAGTTTCCCGAATACAGATCCAGAGTCCTGAACCGCTCCTCACATAATAAGCCATTCATCCTTGGGATGTAAACCTCCCCTGGAATTTCCCCAAGGCCTGTACATCCTTCCTTATACTGTATACAAGGCCCAAAACTGCTCTCAATATTCCAAATGCTGTCTGACCAGAGCCTTATGCAGTTGCAGCAGTACATTCATCCTCATATATTCTAGATCTCTCGAAAAGAAGGCGTTTATCTTCTTATCTGAGAACTGAATTTGCATGTTAATCGTAAGAGAATGCTGAACTAGGACTCCCCAAGTCCCTTTGTGCTTCAGACTTCCAAAACCTCTCCCATTTAGAAAACAGTCTATGCCTCTCTTCATCCTAGCAAACTAAATAACTTCACACTTACCCACATTTTAAAAATTTTCCACTTCTTTGTCCATCCTTTTGGCCTGTCCAAGTCCTTCTGCAACCTCCCTGCTTCCTCAACCTGTCCTGTCCCACTATCTAGCGCTGTGTGATCTGCAAACCTAGCCACAATGCCCTCAACCCCTTACTCCAGATCGTCAATACATAACATGGATAGGTGTGGTCCCAACACTGACTGAAAATTGATGAAGTCCTGCTGGCTCAGCACTGTGTTACCATGGTAAATGCTAAAATGGGCAGGTTAGAAAACCTGCCTTAGTCCCCTAACTGATCTGCTTAATTTTATAAATGAATGTTAGACACCTTAGACACCGTTGTTCTCAATCATCTCTTACCTCACATAAACCCCTTGACCTGTCCATATTCCTGAGCTCTTATATCACACCATTCTTATTTATCCAGTATTTGCTCTGAACTCAAAAACTCACGGGGCCCATGAAAACATTAGGAAGATTTTGGGATGCTCATAAAACTGTCAAAATAAACAAATTGGCATTCAAAAGCCTTTTCAAAAGACAGAGCTCTGGAGCACAAATCTTCTGTACTTTTGCTGAATGTTATGAAGGTCCATCAACTTTGCTGCACCAAGTACCTTCAACCACTTCCTGATATTACATGGATTAAACTGAATTGGCTGATGACCGCCATCTGTAATGTTGGGAACCTCAGAAGTTGGCTATATTGGATCAACCATTCAGTAGTTCTGGTTCCAACTGTATCAGCCTTGTCTTTTACATTGATGTGCCAGGTTCCCCCATCATTGAAGATGTACATGTTTCTATAGCCTCCTTCAGTTGATTGTTGAAATGTTCACCTCCATTTATAGCTGGATATGGCAGGACTGCAGAACTTAGATCTGATCTGCTAGTTAACTCTGTGTTTTCTATGCTGCTTCTGTCTGATGTTTAATGTGTGTAGCCTTTGTTGTTATGTCATGAGTTGGCAACTCATATGTAACTGTTTATGTGTATTTACTAGCAAATTGCCATGTGCTTTTATTTGAACCAATACTGATGTCCAAGCTTGATGACAATGGAACAATAATGATATACCCACACATGAGACTACAGACTGTGGTTGAATACAATTTTTCTGCTGTGAATAGCCCACAATACCTCACGTACACCCATTTTAGAGCTGCTAGAGCTGTTATGAACCTATCCCATTCAGCATTGGACATCAAGATATATCTATGAACTCTAGGTTGATAATGTTGCTGCTGTTCTCATAACAATATGGAATGAGAAATAATTGTCAAATGTTCAGGCAATGGTGATGTTGGCCTCGACAGCTACAGTTTGCATGAAGGTCAGATTTCAGACACAATACATGTCAGTCACAAGTAAGATTAAGGTTCCTCAGAAATACCAATGCAGATGTGCCTCTATCTGTAAGTGCTCAACTAAAGATTATAATGGTTGAGACTATTTTCCTCAATTCTAATATCATCTGCCTTGCATCCCTTCTTCCTTTGGACCGACTGAAGTCCCCTTGGTATAAACTACAAGTGATGCAACTGAACATATCTGCACATTCACTTGTGTTAAAAAGTAGAAAACTAACTTGGCATAAGAGGTGGCACTAAAAATCACTTGTGGAATTATGGGAAAAAAACATTATAGAAAGAGGCTAAAAGAAGCACAGGCATACTTCAGAAAAACACATCGGTTCTGGTTGTTGCTTCCTTCCCTATAAGAACTGCTTGGTCTCTGCTCTGATAGATCACCTCAAAGGCACAGCTACGAATGTGAAATTGTCATGTGGACAACCTCTGGCACAGATTATTCTTGAGATTTTCTGAGAAAGAAATCTATTGAATGTTGACAAATGGTAGACGTTGTTAGACTGTGTGTACAAGTCTTGATATAAGTGACCTTACATCATTACCTTGTCATGCCTCTATCACTGCTTTGTCATGTCTCTTTTATATCTGTTAAGTTAAACTATCATTAGGTTTACTCTTTACTCTTTATCACCACAGTGATTTTTGTGGCAACAAGTACACTTACATATCATTATCTAAACTGATCTCCCATTGATCCCAGTGTTGCAATCTCCAGCCCACTGCCCAGAAGACCTTAAAGCTGTAAAGATGTAGAGTCCCCAAGTCTGTTTGGAGATACATAAGAAGATTTGATCATATGTCATTTGCCATGTGACCTTTGTTTATATGACTTGATATGTATCACCAGTAACCATTATTTTATTTCCTTTTCCAATGCCTTGGACCTTGGTTATGTGTGAAGATCACACATAAACTTGTCCCTTAGGTCTCTTTTATATCTTTCCCATCTCACCCTAAACCTATGCCCTCTAGTTCTGGACTCCTCCACCCCAGGGAAAAGACTTTGTCTATTTGTTCTATCCATGCCCCACATGATTTTGTAAACCTCTATAAGGTCACCCCTCAGCCTCCGATGCTCCAGGGAAAACAGCCCCAGCCTATAAGACCATAAGACATAGGAGTGGAAGTAAGGCCATTCAGCCCATCAAGTTCACTCCGCCATTCAATCATGGCTGATGGGCATTTCAACTCCACTTACCCGCATTCTCCTCGTAGCCTTTAATTCCTTGTGACATCAAGAATTTATCAATCTCTGCCTTGAAGACATTTAGCGCCCTGGCCTCCACTGCACACTCCGCGGTAATGAATTCCACAGGCCCACCACTCTCTGGCTGAAGAAATGTGTCCGCTTTCTGTCCTGAATTTACCCCCTCTAATTCTAAGGCTGTGTCCACGGGTCCTAGTCTCCTCGCCTAACGGAAACAATTTCCTAGTGTCCACCCTTTCCAAGCCATGTATTATCTTGTAAGTTTCTACTAGATCTCCCCTTAATTTTCTAAACTCCAATGAATACAATCCCAGGATCCTCAGCCGTTCCTTGTATGTTAGACCTACCATTCCAGGGATCATCCGTGTGAATCTCCGCTGGACACGCTCCAGTGCCAGTATGTCCTTCCTGAGGTGTGGGGACCAAAACAGGACACAGTACTCCAAATGGTGTCTAACCAGAGCTTTATAAAGTCTAAGTAGCAAAACAGTGCTTTTATATTCCAACCCTCTTGAGATAAATGACAACATTGCATTCGTTTTCTTAATCACAGACTCAACTTACATGTTTACCTTTAGAGAATCCTCGACTAACACTCCCAGATCCCTTTGCACTGTGGCTTTATGAATTTTCTCACCATTTAGAAAGTAGTCCATGCTTGTATTCTTTTTTCCAAAATGCAAGACCTCGCATTTGCTCACGTTGAATTCCATCAGCCATTTCCTGGACCACTCTCCCAAACTGTCTAGATCCTTCTGCAGCCTCCCCACTTCCTCAGTACTACCTGCCTATCCACCTAACTTCATATCATCAGCAAACTTCACTAGAATGCCCCCAGTTCCTTCATCCAGATCATTAATATATAACGTGAACAGCTGCGGCCCCAACACTGAACCCTGCGGGACACCGCTTGTCACCGGCTGCCATTCCGAAAGAGAACCTTTTATCACAACTCTCTGCCTTCTGTCAGACAGCCAATCCTCAATCCATACCAGTAGCTCACCTCGAATACCATGGGCCCTCACCTTACTCAGCAGCCTCCCTTGTGGCTCCTTATCAAAGGCCTTTTGGAAGTCTAGATAGACCACATCCACTGGGTTTCCCTGGTCTAACCTACTTATCACCTCTTCAAAGATTTCCAACAGGTTTGTCAGGCATGACGTCCCCTTACTAAATCATGTTGACTTGTTCTAATCTAACCCTGCACTTTCAAGAATTTAGAAACTTCATCCTTAATGATAGATTCTAGAATTTTACCAACAACCAAGGTTGGGCTAATTGGCTTATAATTTTCCATCTTTTTTCTTGATCCTTTCTTGAACAAGGGGGTTACAACAGTGATCTTCCAATATTCTGGGACTTTCCCTGACTCCAGTGACTTTTGAAAGATCTCAACCAACACCTCCGCTATTTCCTCAGCCACCTCCCTTAGAACTCTAGGATGTAGCCCATCGGGGCCAGGAGATCTATCAATTTTAAGAGCTTTTAGCTTTTCTAGCACTTTCTCTTTTGTAATGGCAACCATACTCAACTCAGCCCCCTGACTCCCTTTAATTGTTGGGATATTACTCATGTCTTCCACTGTGAAGATTGACGCAAAGTACTTATTAAGTTCTTCAGCTATTTCCTTATCTCCCATCACTCGGCTTCCAGTGGCCCAATGTCTACTTTTGAATGTCATTTGCTTCTTATGTATTGAAAAAAACTTTTACTATCGTTTCTAATATTACTGGCTAGCCTACCTTCATATTTGATCTTCTCCTTCCTTATTTCTCTCTTTGTTATCCTCTGTTTGTTTTTGTAGCCTTCCCAATCTTCTGATTTCCCACTGCTCTTGGCCACTTTATAAGATTTCTCTTTTTCTTTGATACATTTCCTGACTTCCTTTGTCAGCCATGGCTGTCTAATCCCTCCCCGGATAATCTTTCCTTTCTTGGGGATGAACCTCTGTACAATGTCCTCAATTATACCCACAAACTCCTGCCATTTTTTGCCCTGCTAGGCTCTGCTTCCAGTCTATTTTCGTCAGTTCCTCTCTCATGCCCTCATAATTACCTTTATTTAACTGTAACACCATTACATCCGATTTTGCATTCTCTCTTTCAAACTGCAGACTGAACTCTACCATATTATGATCGCTGCTTCCTAAGTGTTCCCTTACTCTAAGATCTTTTATAAAGTCTGGTTCATTACATAGCACTCGCTCCAGAATAGCCTGCTCCCTTGTGGGGTCCATGATAAGCTGTTCCAAAAAGCCATCCTGTAAGCCTGTTCAGCCTCTCCCTATAGCTCAAATCCTCCAACCCTGGCAACATCCTTGTAAACCTTTTCTGAACCCTTTCAAGTTTCACAACATCTTTCCGATAGGAAGGAGACCAGAACTGCATGCAATATTCCAACAGTGGCCTAACCAATGTCCTGTACAACTGCAACATGACCTCCCAACTCCTGTATTCAATACTCTGACCAATAAAGGAAAGCATACCAAATGCCTTCTTCACTATCCTATCTACCTGCGACTCCACTTTCAAGGAGCTATGAATCTGCACTCCAAGGTCTCTTTGTTAAGCAACACTCCCTCGGACCTTACCATTAAGTGCATAAGTCCTGCTAAGATTCGCTTTCCCAAAATGCAGCGCTTCACATTTATCTGAATTAAACTCCATCTGCCACTTCTCAGCCCATTGGCCCATCTGAACAAGATCCCGCTGTAATCAGAGGTAATCTTCTTCACTGTCCACTACACCTCTAATTTTGGTGTCATCTGCAAACTTACTAACTATACCTCCTATGCGCGCATTCAAATCATTTATATAAATGATGAAAACAAGTGGACCCAACACCGATCCTTGTGGCACTCCACTCCACTCCACAGGCCTCCAGTCTGAAAAACAACCCTCCACCACCAAGCTCTGTCTTCTACTTTTGAGCCAGTTCTGATTCATATTGGCTAGTTCTCCCTGTATTCTGTGAGATCTAACCTTGCTAACCAGCCTCCCATGGGGAACTTTGTCGAACGCCTTGCTGAAGTCCATATAGATCACATCTCCTGCTCCGTCCTCATCAATCCTCATTGTTACTTCTTCAAAAAGCTTAATCAAGTTTGTGAGACATGATTTCCCACGCACAAAGCCATGTTGACTATCCCTAATCAGTCCTTGCCTTTCCAATTACATGTAAATCCTGTCCCTCAGGATTCCCTCCAACAACTTGCCCACCACCGTCAGGCTCACTGGTCTATAGTTCCATGGCTTGTCCTTACCACCCTTCCTAAATAGTGGCACCACGTTAGCCAACCTCCAGTCTTCCAGCACTTCATCTGTGACTATCGACGATACAAATATTTCAGTAAGAGGCCCAGCAATCACCTCTCTAGCTTTCCACAGAGTTCTAGGGTATACCTGATAGGTCCTGGGGATTTATCCGCCATGATGCATTTCAAGACATCCAGCCCTTCCTCCTCTGTCATATGGACATTTTTCAAGATGTCACCACCTATCTTTTTAGATTAGATTAGACTACTTACCGTGTGGAAACAGGCTCTTCAGCCCAACAAGTCCACAGCGACCCACCGAAGCGCAACCCACCCAGACCCATTCCCCTACATTTACCCCTTCACCTAATACTATGGGCAATTTAGCATGGCCAATTCACCTAACATCTTTGGACTGTGGGAGGAAACTGGAGCACCTGGAGGAAACCCACGCAGACACGGGGAGAATGTACAAATTCCACACAGACAGTCGCCTGAGGCAGGAATTGAACCCGGGTCTCTGGCGCTGTGACGCAGCAGTTCTAACCACTGTGCCACCATGCCACCCACATTCTGTATTTTCCATATCCTTTTCCACAGTAAATACTGATCCAAAATGCTCATATAGTATCTCCTCCATTTTCTGCGGCTCCACACAAAGGCCATCTTGCTGATCTTTGAGGGGTCCTATTCTCTCCCGCGTTACCCTTTTGTCCTTAACATATTTATAAAAACCCTTTGGATTCTCTTTAATTCTATTTGCCAACACTATCTCATTTCCCCGTTTTGCCCTCCTGATTTCCCTCTTAAGTATACTCCCATTGCCTTTATACTCATGTAAGGATTCACTCGATCTATCCTGTCTATACCTGACATATGCTTCCTTCTTTTTCTTAACCAAATCCTCAATTTCTTTAGTCATTCAGCATTCCATATACCTACCAGCCTTCCCTTTCACCCTAACAGGAATATACTTTCTCTGGACTCTCGCTATCTAATTTCTGAAGACTTCCCATTTTCCAGCCGTCCCTTTACCTGCAAACATTTGCCCCCAATCGGCTTTTGAAAGTTCTTGCCTAATACCGTCAAAATTGGTCCTTGTCCAATTTAGAACTCCAACTTTTAAATCTGGTCTGTCCTTATCCATCAGTATTTTAAAACTAATAGAATTATGGTTGCTGGCCTCAAAGTGCTCCCCCACTGGCCCCTCAGTCACCTGCCCTGCCTTATTTCCCAAGAAATAGGTCAAGTTTTGCACCTTCTCTGGTAGGTACATCCACATACTGAATCAGAAAAATTTCTTGTGCACACTTAACAAATTCTTCTCCATCTAAACCATTAACACTATGGCAATCCCAGTCTATGTTCAGAAAATTAAAATCCCTTGCCATAGCCACCCTATTATTCTTACAGATAACTGAAATCTCCTTACAAATTTGTTTCTCAATTTCCTGCTGATTTTTAGGGGTCTATAATACAATCCCAATGAGGTGATCATCCCTTTCTTATTTGTGATGAAGTATCTCATGGCTCAGCAACTCTCACTTAAAAACCTTGCACCTCCTTTTCCCCAAGCTTTTCCATTTCAAATGTTTGATCTCATGCCTTTGTTTATTCTCTGTAAAGCCATGGAGCTCCAATTTTTTTTTTCCCACTGGATTCTCCAAGTTACTACACTGTTCTGCAGTAAATACTAATCCTCGGTTAATCCCATTCCTGGTCTTCCTTACTTCACCCATCCAACCAGCACTTCTAACTCCTAGTTAGCCCCATTGCTCTCCCATCCCTTATTGTCCTATGAAAGGTGATAGTGCTGAGTTGCCTTCATCTGCTACTGATGCTTTCATGTAGCTGAGGAGTTTCACCTCAGAGTATGATTAGCTCTAGCCCACAGCCACTGTTGACTTTTATGCACTGGCAAAACTCTGGGAGGATATGAATGAAACAATTTAAGTTCTGACAACAAGTCTGGTTGCAGTCAGCTTTACTGATAGAATCATTTGGAAACAAAAATCAGTGAAAAATGGATTCAAAACTATCTGGTGAAAATTTTGAAAAAAAAAATATGAACCAGGAAGCAACAAAGTGCTGCAACACAAGAGAAAATAATAAAGTGAGGATGAGGATGTTCAGGGTGGGAAACAGATGCAGCTGTGAAATCATGGGAAAATCAGAAGACGGGGATAGTCCTAGGGGGTGGGAATGATGAAAAACAGGCAAGGGGTATCGGGGCAAAGCGACCTCTGGCAATCAGTGCTTCCCATCTAACAGGAGAAAGAAAAACAGAAAGACAAACTGAGAGAAATAGAAGTAAAATCAAAGAGGAGCAAAAGAATGGCATAAAGAACAACAATGCTAGTTTACAATGAATCTCGTTGCCCGTTCATCTGTAGGGCAATGTGGAAGATCTATGGGTACTGTATAAGCAAGTGTCTACCTGTGATTTAAGGCCTTAGCTTTGTCTTCAGGTTGTGTAGTTTTTATAAACAGCTTTGCCGGTGCCATTTATAAAATATTTAAAATTGTGTGTTTGAAATACTATCTTGTATCAGCCATCTTCTGAGCTCTGTGAAATGAACAGACTTGTTATCTAAATAACAAAGTGATCTAAAGTGGTGCTTGTCATCTAAGTGACGATGAACGTAGTGTTTCCACTTCTTTTTGCTGATCATTACTCAGTGAATTTATTTGACAATAATGGCAGTTTGCTGTGGTTAATAGTCAACTAATGGCTGTACTGGCACAACAACATGATCTCTGAGCTGACGAATGTTGATAAGTAAGGAAAACACATTCTCTTCAATGCCTTTGTTTAGCACTTTACCAGGCTCTTCTGCCAACTTCGGCCAAAACTGATTGTGAGGCTAATTGTGGTTACTTGATAGTGCCACAAAGATAACTGGTCCTGAAACTGGAAGAGTCACTGTCAGCCAATTACAATAGCCAACCAGCGACTAGTACCACATGCAAATATTCCTAGTAAACATGAAGAAAAGTTTAATTCTTAAAACTAAAGACAAAAGTAGCATGGAAATTGTGAATGTTCTCTGAATTGCTTTGTTCTGGGCCTGAGGAGCAAGATGTGTCTGCGGTATCTCTAGAGGATTGCACCAGAACCTGAGTTAGGATTTAGGATATGCCCAGCTGAATCTCATATTGAGTGTTAATCACCAGCAGAAGGGCTTATGCCCGAAACGTCGAATTTCCTGTTCCTTGGATGCTGCCTGACCTGCTGCGCTTTTCCAGCAACACATTTTCAGCTGCTAATCACCAGCAAGTTGGAAGTAATTTGGGAACCTGTGTGTTCAGGCTGGGATCAAGTATTTGATATTTAGAGTCATCCAGCATGGAAACAGACCCTTTCGTGCAATTAGTCCATGCCAACCATGTTCCCAAACTAAACTAGTCCCACCTGCCTGCGTTTGGTCCCTATCCCTCCAAACCTTTCCTATTCATGTACTTATCCAAATGTTTTTTAAATGTTGTAACTGTACCCGCAGCCATCACTTTCCTTGGCAGTTCATCCCACACACAAATGATTCTCTGTATAAAACAGTTGCCCTTCATGTCCTTTTTAAATGTTTCTCCCCTCACCTTAAAAATGTCTCCTAGTCTTGAACTCCCCTACCCTTGGGATAAGACTCATGTCGTTACCCTTATTTATGCCCTTCACAATTTTATAACCTTAATAAGGTCACCCCTCAGCCTCCTACACTCCAGTGAAAGGAAATCCAAGTCTTTCCGGTCTATTTTTATATCTCAAATCCTCCATTGGTGGCAATATCCTGGTAAATCTTTTCTGAACCCTCTCCAGTTTAATAATATCTTTACTATAACAGGGTGACTAGAAATGCATACAGTAGTCAGAAGATGCCTCACCAACATCCTAGACAACCTCAACATGACATCCCAGCTCCTACACTCAAAGGTCTGAGCAATGAATGCAAATGTGCTAACTGCCGTCTTAGTTACTTTGTCTGTATGTGAGGCAAATTTCACAGAATTATATACTTGAACCCCTTGGTCTCTCTCTCTGTTCGACAACAGTACCCAGAGCCCTTGCATAACTCCGTCCATGTTTGTACTCCCCAAAATCCTGTCCTACCCGTCCATCTTCCTTCCCATCTATCCACTCCACCCTCCCCACTGACCGATCACAATTACTCCCCACCTGCATCCACCTATCACCTTCCCAGTTACCTTCCCCCCAGCCCCACCTCTACCCCCCCCCCCCTTGCTATTTATCTCTCAGCTGAACCCCCCCATCCCCAACTCCTGATGAAGGGCTTATGCACGAAACGTCGGATCTCCTGATCTTTGGATTCTGCTTGACCTGCTGTGCTTTTCCAATGCCACACCTTTTGACTCTGACTTTCCAGCATCAGCAGTCCTCACTTTCTCCTGTATTCCCAAAATGCAATACCTCACATTCATCCAAATTAAACCCCATCTGGTACCTTACCTCATAAGATTACAGGGAAGGTCATTGATGAGCATCTGAAGATGGGTGCACATAGGACATTAACCTGAATAACTCCTACATTCATGTCCTGGGTCAGATGATTGACCTCGAACAATTGTAACCACCTTGTTTTGTGCTAGGTAAGACTCCAATCAGCAGCAAGTTGACCCTGATTCTAAGGGGAGGTGATGCCCTAGTGGGATTATCTGTGAATCCAGACACACAGATAATGTCCTGGGGACCCAGATCAAATCCTGCTATGGCACTGGGTGGAATTTGAATTCAATCAAAATCTGGAATTAACAGTTTAATGATGACTGTGAATTCATTGCTAATTGTCAGGAGTAAACCCATCTGGTTCAATAATGTCCTTTATGGAAGGAAAGTGCAGTCTTGCCTGGTCTGGCCTACATGTGATTCCAGACCCACAGAAATGTGGTTGACTCTCAATTGCCTTCTGGACAATTAGGGATGGAGATTAATGCTGGCCTAGCCAGTGACAATTAGGGATGGGGATTAATGCTGGCCAAGCCAGTGAATGGATAATAACTGACTCCAGATTTGTGAGGACCTTGTTAGATGCTGCCTTGATGACATCAATGCAGCATTTCTATCATCTCACCTCTTGAGTTCAGCACTTTTGTCCTGTTTGGACAAAGGCTGTAGCAATGTTGAGTGTGGCTCTGGTGGAACCCAAACTAAGCGACAGTGAACACGTTATTGGTGAGCAAGTGTCTCTTGATAGCATTGTCAACTGTCCTATCCATCACATGGCTGATATCTGAGATGACTCTGACTGTCTCTGAACTCTCATTATCTCATTTCTGAAGATTTCCCATTTTCCAGCCATCCCTTTACCTGTGAACATCTGCCTCCAGTCAGCTTTTGAAATTTCTTGCCTAATACCATCAAAATTAGCCTTTCTCTAATTTAGAACTTCAACTTTTAGATCTGGTCTATTCTTTTCCATCACTATTTTAAAACTAATAGAATTATGGAGGCTGGCCCCAAAGTGCTCCCCACTGACACCTCAGTCACCTGCCCTGCCTTATTTCCCAAGATTAGGCCAAGTTTTGCACTTTCTCTAGTAGTCACATCCACATACTGAATCTTCGATCTTTCTTGATTATGAAGGACAGGATGCACATGGACAATTTCCAACACTGCCAGTGGAACAGCTTGGGCAAGGGAAATCGAAAACTTGGGGGCACAAGCCTTTAGAACTATTACTGAAATCTTGACATGGCGTATTAACTTTATAGTATCTAGTGCCTTCAACTGTTTCTTTATATTATGTGCTTAAGTATTACACTCTTGAAGTGGTGAACAGGTTGATTGTCAATCATTTGCAGCAGCAGGAGGTTTGAATTGTCCTTTTTTGAATCATGTAGAAGTAAGCATGGAGTATCAGGCAATTAAACGACTAAGCAAGTCTCACTTTGACTAAATGGTAACTGAATAAGGCAAAAAGCAGTAATGCTGCTTTTCAGATGAGTGGAAATATTATGCATACATAGCCAATAAAGCTAAACTGTAAGAGCCTAAGGCATGCAGGCAAAGCAATACAAATGTTTACAACTTCATATGGAATCAGAAAACAGATATGAAATAGTGCCCCTGAGGCACTGATTATTTAATAAATATGCACTTCTGCATGAAATTCCGTCAGCAGCGTCTCACTTAAATAATTGCAGGGAGTTTAGATCCAAGTAGGTACAGTTAGGAAGAACAGCATTCTGAAGTGTGATCACAGATATAACTGGATCTTAATGAAATCTAAATTCACACATTAACAGAGCAGGATGCTATTTCTGCTTACCACTCATGAGCCCGCACCTAATCCATTAGAACTTTGGCTGATAGGTTGCTGTTAATGCATGGGGGTAACCAAAATTTTAAATGTAAGATTCACTCAAGTAGCATTGAGTTGAAAAGCTGGTCTGTAAATAACATTCATTATTGTACACTGCTACCTGGTGTAGTTCTACAAAGAATAGTTAAAGAGCATAGAACAGTACAGCACAGGAACAGGCACTTTGGCCCATCATGTCTCTCCCGACCATGATTCCATTCTAAACTAATCATGCCTGCCTACACATGGCCCATATTCCTCTATTCTCAGCCTGTTCATGTGTCTATCTAAATGCCTCTTATTCTTGCCATCGTATCTGCTTCTGTCTCTCCCTTAGCAGTACATTCCAGGCACCTACCAACCTCTGCATACTTGCCTCACACTTCTCCATTAAACATTACCCCCTCTCGCTTTAAATCTGCAGCCCCTAGTGTTTGACATTTCCACCCCGGGAAAAAACACTCTGACTATCTACCCCTATCTTTGCTTCTCATAACTTTATATACTTCTGTCAGGTCATTCCTCAGCCTCTGCTGCTCTTGCAAGTATGTCCAACCTTCCCTTGTAGCTAACATACTTCAATCCAGGCAACATCCTGGTAAACAAAAATCGAAAGAACTGTGGATGCTGTAAAATCAAAAACAAAAATTGTTGGAAAAGATCAGCAGGTCTGGCAGCATCTGTTGAGAGAAATCAGAGCAAAGGTTTCAGGTCAAGTGACCCTTCCTCAGTTATGAGGTTTTTATTTGCTAGTTCTTAACAGTTTATTTACCAGTTTTCTCTCCACAGATGCTGCCAGACCTGCTAAGCTTTTCCAGCAACCTCTTTTTTTATAACATCCTGGTACATCTCTTTTGTAGCCTCTCCAAAGCCTCTACATTCTTCTTGTAGTGTGGCGACCTGAACAGCACACAATACTCCAAATTTGGCCTAACTGAAGTTAATACTGTTCCAGCATGATTTGCCAACCTTTATATTCAATGCTCTGACCGATGAACACGGGCATGCCATCTGCCTTCTATACCAGTTTCAGGGAGTTATCAATTTGTACCCTAATGCTCCTAAAGGTTCTGTCATTTCCTACATAATTTCTTCTTGCACCTGACCTCCCAAAATGCATCATCTTTCGGTTGTCTGGATGAAACTCTATCTGCCATTTCTCCACTCAACTTTCCAATTGATCATAAGCTGTTCTATTTTTACAACCTTCCTCTTTATCCATAGTCATTTATATATAATACAAATCACAGAGGACGTAACATGGATCCTCACAGACCTCCAGTCAGAAAAACACTCCTCCACAACTACCCTCTCTCTCTTATGACAAAGCCAATTCTGTATCCAACTTACCAACTCACCGTGGATCCCATGTGACTTCTAGACCAGTCTACCATAAGGACCTTAGCTAATTTTCTTGGTGAAGAACATGTAGATAACATCCACTATCGTAACCAGTTTCATCACTTCCTCAAAAAACACAATCAAATTTGAGACAAGATCTCCCCTGCACAAAAACATGCTGACTATCCTAAGATGTTCATTCTTTTCCAAATGTGAGTAAGTCATGTCCCTAAAAATCTTTGTCAATAGTTTCTCTATCACAGTGTGGGAGCTAAAGTGACAGTGGGAAAGAGAAAAGGCTGAGGCTAGTACTGTAGAAGGGGAGCAAATCTAATAGTCAAGGCAGACTGGAGTGTGGCAGAGATGAGTCAAGATTGATAAATCAAACTGCATTCACATGGGACTGGGATATCACGGCTATTACAGAAACATGGCTCAGGGACAGACAGGCCTGGCAGCTTAACATTCTGGTATATGGGTGCTAATAGGGAGGATAGAAAAGGAGGCAAGAAATGAGGAGGAGGAGTACCATTTTTAGTTAGGGAGATCATTAAGCTGTATTAGGAAGGAAATTTCTGGTAGATTGTCCAGTGAAGTTATATGGGTGGAACTTAAAAATAAGAAAGAGATGGTCACCTTATTGGGATTCTATTATATACCCTCGCCACAGTCAGCACGAAATTGAGAAACAAATATGTAAAGAGATCTCAGATATCTTTAGAAAAATAGGATTGTAATTGTAGGGGATTTTAACTTTCCAAACAAAGACTGGGACTGCCATAGTGCTAAGGGTTTTAACAGGGAGGAATTTGTTAAGTGTGTATAGGAGAAGCTTCTAATTAAATATGTGGATATATTTACTAGAGAAGGAACAAAACTTGACCTCTTGGGGAATAAGGCAGATCAATTGACTGAGGTGTCAATGGAGGAGCACTTTGGGGCCAGTGATCATAATTTTATTACTTATA
Source organism: Hemiscyllium ocellatum (assembly GCF_020745735.1). NCBI lineage: Eukaryota > Metazoa > Chordata > Chondrichthyes > Orectolobiformes > Hemiscylliidae > Hemiscyllium > Hemiscyllium ocellatum. The sequence continues at coordinate 89,085,484 of NC_083408.1, forward strand.
AAACAGTTATGGAAAAGTATAGAACTGGTCAAAAAGTTAAAGTTTTAAATTGGAGTAAGGCCAGCTTTCATGGTATTAGATAGGAACTTTCAGAAGTTGATTGTGGTAGGTTATTTGCAAGTAAAGGGATGGCTGAGAGGTGGAAGGCCTTTAAGAATGAGATAACAAGAGCTCAGATATTGTACGTTCCTATTAGCGTGGAGGGCAAGGCTGGTATAGAATGCTGGATGACTAGCAAAATTGAGGGTCTGGACAAGAAAAAGAAGAAAGCAGGTATAGACAGCAGAGATGGAGTAAATCCCTCAAAGAGTATAAGGGCAGTAGGAGTATAATTAACAGGAAAATCAGGAGGTAAAAGGGAGCATGAGATAGCTTTGGCAAATAGAGTTAAGGAGAACCCAAATAAATTTTATAAATATGTTAAGGGAAAATGAGCAACTAGGGAGAGAATAGGGCACCTTAAAGATCAACATGGCAGTCGATATGTGGAACCATAAGAGATGGGTGAGATACTAAATAAATAATATTTACTGTCAAGAAGGACATGGAAGCTAGGGAACTTGGGGAAATAGATAGTGATGTCTTGAAAAGAGTTGATATTACATGAGGTGCATGGGGTCTTAAAACACATAGAGGTAGATAAATCCCCAGGACTTGATCAGATGTTTCCCAGAACTTTGTGGAAAGCCAGAGAAATGATTGCTGGGCTGTTGCTGAGATATTTGCATTTGGAAAGGCAAAGATTGATTACGTAAAGTCAACATGGCTTTGTATGTGGAAAATTGTGTCTCACTAACTTGATTGACCTTTTTGAAGAGGTGACAAAGAAGATTGATGAAAGCATAGAGGTGGAGTTTGTCTAAATGGACTTCAGCAAGGTGTTCAACAAGGTTCTGCTTGGTAGACTGGTTAGCAATGTTATATCACATGAAATCCAGGGAGAGCTAGCCATTTGAAAACAAAATTGGTTTGAAGGTCAGAGACAAAGGGTGATAGTGCAGGCTTGTTTTTCAGACTGGAAGCTTGTGACCAGTGGTGTGCCACAGGATTAGTGCTGAGTCCGCTGCTTTTTGTCATTTATGAAAATGATTTGGATGTGAATATAGGGGGTATGGTCAGTAAGTTTACAGGTGACACCAAAATAGTTGGTGTAATGGACAGTGAAGAAGATTTGAGATAATGGGACCTGATTCAAATGGGCCAAGGAGTGGAAGATGGAATTTAATTTAAATAAATGTGTGGTATTTCAACACAACCAAGATGGGACTTATACAGTTAATGACAGGGCCTTGGGGAGTGTTGCCAGACAAAGAGACCAAGTGATGCAGGTGTACAGATCCTTGAAAGTGGAGTCACAGGTAGGCAGGATGTTGAAGAAGGTATTTGGCATACTCGCCTTCTTTGGTCAGAACATGGTGTGTAAGAGTTGGGATGTCATGTTGTGGCTAATCAGGGCAATGGTGAGGCCACTTTTAGAATGCTGTGTACAACTCTAGTCATCCTTCTCTAGGAAGGATGACATTAAACTTGAGAGGTTGCAGAAAGGATGTTGCCAGCATGACAGGGTTTAGTTATAGGGAGAGGCTGAATGGGTTAGGGCTTTTTTCTCCCTCGAGGTATGTGAGGCATGAAATAGCCAAGGTATTTTTCCTTGGATGTGGAAGTCAAATACTAGAGGGTGTAGGATTAATGCGAGAGGGGAAAGATTTAAAAAGAACCTGAGGGGTAACTTTTTCACACAGAGGGTGATGCAAATATGCAACAAGCTGCCAGAGGAAGTGATGGAGGCTGGTACAAATGCAACATTAAAAAGGTATCTGGATGGGTATCTGAATAGGAAGGGTTTGGAGAGATATGGGCCAAATGGGACTGGGTCAGATTGGGATGTTTGGTTCGTGTGGATGAGTTGGACTGAAGAGTCTGTTTCCGTTCTGTATGAATCTATAACCTCCTCCTTCTTAATATCGCAAAGATGCATACATTTTCCTAACATCAGTCCTAAATCTGCCATTCACTGATTGAGACTGCTCCTCCTTATATGACAGTTACAAAATATTGAGAATGTTTCTACACCATCATTATCCAAAAGGTTCCATCTCTGCCTTTTGTTGAAGTGAAAGCAAACCAATTTATCTAACTTCCTTTAATAGCTTGGGTTCTTTCTGTACAAAGCATCTTTTCAATATGTCACAAGCAGAGTGGCTGCTCACTGGTCAAATTGACTTTCTACTCTCAGCAGCTTCTGGTTACAAAATCAAATTCAGTGTAGAATGCAAATCTAATCAGCTGCAGATTCTGATCCAAAAGGCTGAATTCCTGCAGAGCTATAAAAGCAAAATAATAACTTTCAAAAGACAGTTCCCAGTTAGTAACCCCCCGGAAGAAAAAAAGGACAAAATAATTTTGTAGCAAGAAACAACAAAGATGTTTTCTGGATGTTTGATATTTTAGCATTACGGAGTGTCAGAGCTGACGAACACGTTAACCCCTTCGCTATTCTCCTGAAGCTGCTTCAGTATGCTCGAGGTTTTGTGAAGAATTGCGGAGGTACTGTGAGTGTTTTTTTTCAAAGTGGTCACTAAAAGGTTAGATGAATTGGCCATGCTAAATTGCCCATAGTGTTAGGTGAAGGGGTAAATGTAGGGGAATGGGTCTGGGTGGGTTGCTTTTCGGAGGGTCGGTGTGGATCTGCTGAGCCGAAAGGCCTGTTTCCACACTATAAGTAATCTAATCTAATCTATAAGGATACAGTTGGATGCTCATTTAAAGACAACTCTTGGAAGTCACAGAGCTCTGGTTAATTGCTTGAATTTATTTACTGGAAATCACAAGCTAAATGGCAGTTAATCTGTTGAACCCATTGCCATTGAGGGCTATGGAGACCACGTGTATTTAAGACAGAGATAGATAGATTCTTGGATCAAAGGTTACAGGGAGAATGCAGGAGAATAGGGTTGAGAAAGATATCAACAATGATTGAATGGCAGAGAGATGGGCCAAATAGCAAAGTTATGGTCTTACTTCTGCCCTGTCTTTTTGTTGATTTAGGACTGAAAATATTTCTTTCTAGATTCACAGAATTCCTACGGTGTGGAAACAGGCCAATCAGCTCATTGAGCCCATACTACCTGTTATGGACCAGGCCAGACCCCCTCAAAACATTTCAAGTGGCCCAGACCCCAATTCTGCTCATTGTTTTCAGCAGGTGTAAGGTGGATATTCCAGAAGGGATGCAATAGGTCAACCCACTTAGTTTTAAACAAAATAGAAGTTATTTACAAGATTACCAAACGTAACAAAACAAAATAGAACAGAATACAGAGTAACCTATCTGAATACTCAACAAATTCCTGAAGAAGGGCTTATGTCCGAAACGTCGATTCTCCTGCTCCTTGGATGCTGCCTGACCTGCTGTGCTTTTCCAGCAACACATGTTTCAGCTCTGATCTCCAGCATCTGCAGTCCTCACTTTCTCCTACTCAACAAATTATCCCAACCTAATGATGCTGTTCCCAATACTTGCAATAATCCCCATAAACTCCCTTGGCACAAAAGGTAAAATCAAACATAGGGTCTTACAGGGGAAAAGTCAGAGAGAGATCAGCATGGATCTGCTTCTTTGGGGTCCAGTAGTTTTTTTTAATGCTACGCTAAAAACCAAACGAAACCAGAGAAAAGCTGAGCTGGGTGAAGTGGCCGCCCCCCTTTCATTGAACAAGTTGTTTTTTAAACTTAAAAAGCTTTTTGCCTGAGGTGGCATCTATTAGCTATAATTAAACTGACCCTAATACCCTACAACTTAGATTTTTCTGAGTCTGTGTCTTTTATGACCTCTCTGAAAAAAAGCCGAGGACAACATAACCTTGTTAAAGGAACAGTGTTACTCACCCCTCCAAAGAGCTGTCCACCCAGACTTACCAAACCATACCCCCAACTTCCCTGTAACCCTGCATTTCTCATGGCTAATCCACCTAGCCTGCACACCCCTGGACAATATGGACAATTTAGCATGGCCATCCACCTAACCTGCACATCTTTGGACTGTGGGAGGAAACCAGAGCACCTGGAGGAAACCCACACAAACACAGGGAGGATGTGCAAATTCCATACAGTCACCCGAGGCTGGAATTGAACCCAGGTCCCTGGTGCTAGGAGGCAGCAGTGCTAAACTCTGAGTAACCATGCCATCCAGCCTTCTCGTCTTTACCTTTGATAGTTACATATAAATCCAGGTACCTTTTGTCACGCTGAACATGCTTTGTAAATGGTGCTAATTAACTGCTGGCATCTTTTATACAGTCTTTGTTCACAGTTTACTTCAGTTTTTGTTATCCATTAGCCAATTTATGCTTTTGGACCGAAGAATATATCTAAGTTGGATTCTCTTCAATTAGTCTTCGATGATGTTTAGTTTGACCTTGAACTAAGGTGTTAATAAATATATTTTTTCAATTGGTCTGTTTAACATCTTCCCTTAAATGCTTGAAAGCTTCTGACAGTAAGATTTTAAATAAATAATAGCACTATATAGCACACTTCACTGAGATATTAATACTGTGAAAACCTCTGAATTGACTGGTAGATTTCCAGGTAAAACATTTAGATCCTTAAAAGCATCCTGAACAAACTTTATTCTGTATCATCAATCTAACTCTGAGTTAATTTCTAAGAACTGTTAGATTGTTTGAATAATGCGATGAAAGATTCACTGCTGATATTGCTTGCCAAATTAGAGCAGAAGAAACAAACCATTTAGCCTAAATAATCATAGAACCCCTACCATATATAAACAGCCCCTTTGGTCCAAAAAGTCCACACCGACCCTCGAAAGAATATCCCATCCAGATCCATTCCCCTACCCCATTACTCAACATTTAGCCCTGACTAATGCACCCAACCCACACATCTCTGAACAGGCAATTTAGCATGGCCAATTCACCTAACCTGCACATCTGTGGATTGTGGGAGGAAACCAGAGCGCCCGGAGGAAGCCCACGCAGATAAAGGGAGAATGTGCAAACTCCACACAGACAGTTGCCTGCCCCGGGTCCCTGTTGCTGTGAGGCAGCCACTGTGCTGCCCATTGGTGCTGGTGTTCACATTTTGTCACATTCATTGCGTCTTCATTTTTTTTTCACATATGTAACAAGTGCACCCTTAAATGTATTATTGATAACTGCTTCAATCTGTCTGTGGAGGAAATTCCATATTCTTAACCAATCGCAATGTCGTTAAAGAAATCACTCTGAAATGTGTCTTTTTATTCTGTTAATTGTGTTTTCTTACATTCCCTCACTTGTGCTGCACTCAGCATAACGAGAAACAGTTTCTCCACGTCCACCCTATTGTACCTCTTCATCAAACAAGCCTCATCTTCGTTTTCTCTCTAAAACAGTCCCTGGTTACTCATGGTTACCTGTTGAGTTCCGGCAGCATCCTTTTGAATCTATTTTGCTACTGTCTCCTAAGTTTCTGCAGAATTAAGGGGGATAATTTTCCCATATTGAGTTAAAGTGTTTTGTTGAATCAGGTTCTTGGCTTTGGGTCTGTCATGGCCTCGAGCAAGTTTTCTCAAGCAATCTCTTGCTCTTCATCTTATTAATTCTGTAGCCAGGCTCCCAGCTTCCTTTCCCAGTGAACTCACATGGCTGGAGAGGTGGAAGTGCTCCCTACTGCCAGGATCTTCCAGAATTTGCAATACTGGTGCCACGTTTGAAGCCAAACTGCACACCACCTCAGATGCAGCGATTCTGGAAGGACCTTTTCCAATGGAAGAAGGGAGCCATAGGAGGGAATGACGTCAGACCAAGCCAGCCTGGACCCACACTGCAGACTAGGTCAACACTCTATCCTGGGGTAAAGCAGAAAACCCAGCAGTTTGCACTCTGCAAGGGTAAGTGACACCATCTTCACTCTGCTACTTCACACTTACAGAGCCACCACTCACTCTAACTCTGCTGTACACAACTTTCACCATGGCTTTCTCACATTACACTCAATCCCTAGCTTTGTCACATTGCAGATGAAACTGGTCCACCACCTAGACTGATGTCTCCACAGCACTCTGAATAATCTATCTTCTTTTTATTCTTTCAGGGAATGTTGGCATCACTGGCTGTGCCAGCAGCTATTGCCCATCTCTAGTTGCCCCTGAGAAGGTGATGGTGAGCTGCCTTCTTGTGCTGCTGTTGCCTTCATCCTTCTAGATGGTAGTAGTCAAGGGTTTGGAAGTTCTAATGCTGGATTGGTTGCAATTGACGTGCAAGACTAACCATGGCCCATGACTTGGGCAGGAAGCTCGCAGATCCCCATACACCAGCAAATGCCTGACTGATGATGGCTAACACTTTTGAGAGAAATAGGACCACCCCCTTGACTCACTGCGGCAGTAGAGAAAGTGAGGACTGCAGATGCTGGAGATCAGAGCTGAAAATGTGTTGCTGGAAAAGCGCAGCAGGTCAGGCAGCATCCACGGAGCAGGAGAATTGACGTTTCAGGCATGAGACCTCGATCTCTTCATAGCCAACTACTGCCGCGACATTAACTGTCTCAACCTCTCCACCCCTCTCACCCTCGGAATGTGCAGCTTCCCACTCCCTCCAATCCAACTCCAATCTCACTATCAAACCGGCAGACAAGGGAGGCGCGGTAGTAGTTTGGCGCACCGACCTTTACACCGCTGAGGCTAAATGCCAGCTCGCAGACACCACCTCCTACTGCCCCCTTGACCATGACCCCACCACCAAACCATCATCTCCCAGACTATCCATAACCTCATTACCTCAGGGGATCTCCCATCCATCGCCTCCAACCTCATAGTCCCACATCCCCGCACTGCCCGTTTCTACCTCCTGCCCAAAATCCACAAACCTGACTGCCCCAGCCGACCCATTGTCTCAGCCTGCTCCTGCCCCACTGAACTCATCTCTGCATACCTCGACACAGTCCTGTCCGCATTCCTGAAGAAGGGCTAATGCCCGAAACGTCAATTCTCCTGCTCCTTGGATGCTGCCTGACTCACTGCAGCAGTGCCCACTTCCTGACTGGAGTGCACTATTAAGGAATGTTCTCCTTTGATTTCAGTGCACGGCCATTTGTTCGAGGCATATGCAGTGTATTGACAACTGCTGGCAAGTACTGCTGGTTTAATATTGGTGTAGCACAGTGCAGTACAGCAATATATTCACTGTTCAGTGCTCCTCACAGTAACCAAGCTCCTGTCTCTTGCACTGTGCTAAAAGAACAATGTAAGCTCAGAGACTGACAGCCTATAACTGAACACTGAAGAAAGCAATGTGACACCCACAGATGCTGGCAACCTGTAAATCACTGCTGAGGTCAGGGAGTGTCTGGAAGGAAAGTAGATGTCATAAGATGCATCCTGTTAATGCCCAAGATGCATGTGCCCCTGCATACAAACAGATTGGCAAAAACATGCAAATCCCAGGTGTCCCTGATGCCAAAGTAAAGAACTGAAGGGGTGAAGAAGTGCTTGAGTTGATCAGAGAACAGGCATGATGGTGTGTTGAGGCTGGTGTTCTCTGAAGCCACCTGATGTCAGTGAAAGCTTGAGGAAGATGGTGCCAATGGGATACAGAGACATTGTTGCGAGGAAGCATTTGGATAATGGCCAGGATAAGTATTTGCTGAGCAGCAGTCACGAGTACCTGCTTTGATCTACATGTTGGGAATTTTGTAGGTTTAGTTTCTCAGGGAAAGAGAGGAGAATTGGAATTGGAAGTGACGATTAAATAAGGCAACTTGGGGGCTTTAATGACGCATGAAAATGCAAATGCATGGAAATATGGTCATTGCAACCCCTGGCTAGATCATCATCAAGGCATGAGGAGAAAATTGCAAACATTTTTCTTGATGTTGAGATTATGATTTTCTCATTCTCTCCTAACTAGGATCAGCCATGAATGGGCCTCATTCTGCTCCAATATCTTTTGTTCTTTCACAATAATTTATGCCATACCAGGGAAAGTAAAATTCGATCCAAAGCCTATAAGCTTAAATGTTAGGCCTAAATCGAATAGCAAGTTGAAGACACCAGCAGGGTAGTCATATAATCTATGGAAGATTACTGAGCTTACTTTTAATTATCCTGAGATACCTTCATCCAATGTTATATTAATGATTCCTTTGTGACTGATATAAAACATAAAATATCAGCGTCTGCAGGTTTGTATCACCTCCAAATAGCTGAACCCAAAATATAATACACAATGTAATTAAACTGTTGAAACTGAATTTTTTGGTGAAGGAACAGAGAAGGCGATAAAGGAAATACTATCTGCTGTAAATATGGATTTTGAGGAAGCACTTGACAAAATGCCACGTAAAAGGTTCTTTAACAAAATTGAGGCTCGTGAAATAGGAGGTTCAGTATCAGTTGGATGGAATATTGGTTAAGGGCAGAAAATAGCAAGTCTTGATCAGCATGCATAGTGGATAAAGTGTGTCGCTTGGAAAACCTCACCAGGTCACGCAGCAACCGAAGAGCAGAAGAGTCACCATTTTGAGCAGGACTCTTCACCAGTCCTCATCTCTCCTGCTGATGATGCTGCTTGACCTGCTGTACTTTTTCCAGCGCCACACTTTAGCGACTCCGACTCTCCAGCATCTGCAGTCCTCACTATCTTCAGAGTGCATAGTGGTAGATAGTAATGTTCCCTAAGGGTCAATGTTAGGGCCATTATTTTGTTTTGTTGTTATATATAAATTATTTTGACATTGGCATCCAGAGTATAATTTCAAATTTAGCCAAGAATACCAAACCTGTAGTAAAGGCAAACAGTGAGTAAATCATCTGCAACAGAATGTCGACAGGTTAGCAGAATGCACAGACAAGTGGCAGATGGAGCATAATACAAAGAATTGAGAGATGATGCATTTCGGCAGAACAGACAGGGACAGGCAATATAGAAATAATTCTGTCATTCTGAAGAGTATGCAGGAATAGAGAGACGTGTGCATAGTATGTGTGCAGATTTTTGAAGGTGGCACGACATATTGAGAAAGTCTTTAACAAACTGAACACAAAAATGGGCCCTTTTACAAAACTTTGGTTTAATCTCAACTATAATATTGTGTCCAGTTCTGGATGCCATGTCATAGGGAGGATGTCAAAGACTGTGGTGCTGGAGAATCACAGCCAGTCAGGCAGCATCTGAGGAGCAGGAGAATCGATGTTTCTGGCATAAGCTCTTCATCTGGAATGGGGCTCATTCTTGATGAAGGGCTTATGCCTGAAACATCGATTCTCCTGCTCCTCAGATGCTGACTGACTGGCTGTGCTTTTCCAGCACCACACTCTTTCCCTTTGATCCCCAGCATCTGCACTCCTCACTTTCTCCTTAGGAGGGATGTGAGGGTCTTGGAGGAGATTTACCAAAATTGCTACAGGGATGAGTGAATTTAGCTACAAGGTTAGGTTTGAGAAGCTGGAAAGATTATGACAGGTTTGTATATGGCAGAAAAAGAAAGCAATTGTTTGAAAATATAATCTAGAACTACAGGTCCCAAATCATTAGAAGTTACTGCTGCGCCGGCTGGTATCAAAGGTGAGCTAGCTCTACATAAAATATATTTTCTCAATATAAAAACATGTATAATGTATGTGAACTCTGATTTTCTCTGTGTTCTATTATTTATTACCCAGTGGATACATTTTGCTGGTAAAAGGCAATTCACACTGGAGTCAGTAAAATAAGTAAAGGCAAACTATATTTACTGCCCGATGTTATGTAATTTTAGAACCAATATGCACTTCACTTAGGAATGTAATGTTGATACTTGATTGATGGAAAAAGATTTACACAAGGGCTTCCTGAAATGGAGTTTGGAAACCTAAACAGGGTCATGAACTGAAAGTTTGGGGTCACAAGCCCTGAGACAGAATTGACTACTGTGGAGCTGTGACCGGGTTAGAATGGTGGTATTCCCACTCTAACAGGACCTGGATCTCCTTGGGGTATCATGTCAATTGTCAAGCCTCAAAATTGGGTCACAGTGAAAAAACAAATTCACAAGTACTGCCTTGTAACATCAAGAGGTTCACATACAAAGATGACAGTCCTGCCTGGATATCTTGAATGAAATGTTAAGCAAAGGACAAGCTACAAATTCAATAGGGGCGGCTGCCAAACTTAGTCAGATGTTTAATGAAATAATGTAGCAAGCCAATGATTCTGCCAAGAATTTAATTTGATGTGCAAGTCATTTTAGAACACTGTACAATGTGGAATATATGCATGCACCAGTACTCCGTCAAAAGACAATATTAATATATCTTTTACAATGGACAGATCTGAACCCAGAGGCTAATTAATTAAATTCATTCTTTGGGGGAGATTTAAATAGCTTCAGGGGAATTTAAGTTTCATTTCTATCAACTATCAAAAGCTTTGTTAAAATTATGCATCAAGTACCACAATTAGTTGCTTCTGCCTTTAGTTACTTTAATATCTCTTGTGGCTTAGCAAGGCATGACTGAGTTCTGGAACAGAATAGTACAAGAAATCAGAGCCAACTAAAATATTTATTAGTTGTAAATTTTATACAGAAAAGTATGGATAGTAATAGCGTAGTTATTGATCATGTACCTAATGATACCTCAAATATGGCATCTAATGTCAGACCTCACTATAAACATTGGGAAAAAATTGTCATTTGGTACTACAGAACTTGGGTATCGTTGGAAAAAATAATCCACATTTTGTCATTGTCTTTCGCCTTGCACTCAAATTATTTTGCTGGCATCCAATTTGTGACAGTTGGTTGGGCTTGCAGTAAGATGCACTTATGCGTAAACATTAATACACAGGATGCTGTTCTTTTCAGGCACAAAAACATGCTCACACATTCCAACTGTTTCAACTTAATAAAATAGGTGACAAACATTCTCAGGTTCATTCCTTTGGAAAATGCCTTTACCAATCAGTATCAAAGAACACACCATGTTTAAAATGTAAACAAAGTTTGACAATTAACTGTCAATCATCATCTAACTGGGTCATTCCTTATGGGGACATATTTACCAAACAGAATGCACTTGCCAACAAATCAGCATTCCCATTTGTACAGCGTGAGATGTTTTGTTTCCTTTACATTGGTATTTCTTATAAATTTTGTCCTGATGAGTGCAAGATGAAAAGCTTTGACAATTTTTTTTCAATAATCAATGAAACATTCATAAACTAAGGTTATTCTTTAACATTTTAACCACTATTCTTGAAAAAACTGAATGTTGGACATCATTCCTGAAGTGAAAATGGAAAATACTAAGAAAATACAAAATGCTATCAGCATCTATATTCTGAGGGTGAGTCTCATTCAAATTGTTGGAAAATGTATTTACCCCCATTGTTTTACTGCTGTGCATGTCCAGCACTTTTTCCTTTTATATCATAGTTATTTGCTGCACAGCATTTTAAAGTTTATTGACTGAAAGCAAAATATCAGATATATTTAAAGTACAAGAAAATCCTTAATAATTTCTAATTAATTTCATTGCAATTCCTAATATGGATGAGTACTTGAGATAATTGGTTTGGATAAGCATTCACAATGTAAAGTACAAGGCTTTAGGATGGTGCATGTTAATGGAATCTATTGTGGATTTTTCTCACAAAGGACCACTTTCAGACAGAATGGTTACCCCTCTAATGTGAATTCTATCTGTAGAATCTTTTATTTTTACTTAATAAATGTAAATATGACCGAAAACACTGATTTCTGCAAAGCTAATGGAGGCTTACGTATAACCTGTAAAATGGAGACATGCTTCATCTATTTTACCTTGATGTTTGTTAGTAACAACTCAAGCAACAATTTGTTATCTGCCTTGGTGTTATGTTGTCTAGTGTCCAACAACACCACTCAACAATCCCAAGTTTGCCAAGATTATCTGTCAAGCTTACAATGTGACTCACCTGTATTTGAAAGAAGCTACATAGAGACACATGGAGGAATCTATCCTTGGCAAAAAAAAAATTCTCCAGGCATTTCACTTTTACAATTAAACAAAAGCTTAGGGGTCTCTGTCCTCTGGAGCAATCCCCATGAAATGTCTCAACCAGTCAGAGACATTGTGCTTTTCTTAATGTAAGCAAAGCTTTGGAGTAGCCATCTTTATACATTTTCTGTGGCAATGCCTTAACCAGCCAGAGTCCACTTTCCAACCAGTTAGCAACTTTTTCTCATGCAGAATAAATTATTGTTCCCTGTGAAAGATGGCATTCTTGTGTCTGTCCTGATGAACACAAAACAAAAAGCTTTGACAATTATGAATACAGGTTTGCTTGTTTTTTTTAATCAATGATTAAGTACATGAGGATCTTTTAATATTTTGAATGGGCTTTTGTGATGATGTCTTTCTATTAAAGTGAAAGCTTCAATAAATAGTTAGACCTTTGTTTTATTTTATCTCAGGTGGTTCCTGAGTTCTGCCAATGGGTGAATTAGCTTTGAGGGTGTAACGCAGAGCTTCAATGGATTACTGCCTGAGGTCTAGTTACTTTTCCAACAAAAGTACATGAAAAGTTAAGTGCTTATTTTCTTTTGTAGAAACCTTATCTTTCTAGCAATTCTAATCTCTCTCCCTTCGTTTGGACAGGACCTGAAGACTCCATACACCATTCAACAGATCTCATTCTATCAATCTTTTTTTCTGGGGGTTCACATGAAGTCTGTGGCATGAAAACAGGATCACACTGGGAAGAGGTTTGGGAAGCACTGGTGTGAGGGGTCAAAGGATAGTGAGTCGGGATATGGGTTGGTATGACTTGACATGTGGGGAGATAGGAGGGACTATTGGTATAAGTGATGGAGGCAAGAATTTGCATGGATTGTGTGACAGCTATTAAGGGGGTAAGTGGGTGCTTGTGAGGTGAGTGGGGGTTGGTCAACTTGGTGACCTCATACGAAAAAAAACCCAGTAACTCCAATGACACCTTCAATTTGTTTTCAGAGATTATGCACCCGATTCCATCCCACTTCTGTTCTCATTGTGTGAAAATTGCAACTGATCATGGCATTTATTCCTACAGCAGATACATTGAGCCAGGAAATTTCCAAGCAATGTTTCCTTCTCACGACTGAAAATCCAGCCCCAGATCTTCAGTTCTTCCACCTTGGAATGGATCACTACATTTTTAAATTCAGTCACAGGATGAGGGCATCACTGGCTGGGCCAGTATTTGTTGCCCATCCTTAATTGCCCAGAGGGTAGTTGAGAGTCAACTGCATTTACTGTAGGTCTGGAGTTACATGTAGTCCAGACCGGATAAGGATGGCAGTTCCCTTCCCCGAAAGGACATTAGTGGATGAGATGGGTTTTTACAACAATCAACAATGGATTCATGGTCCTTATTAGACTCTCATTTACAGACTTTTTTTATTGAATTCAAATTGCACCATTTGCCATAGTGGGATTAGAACCCAGCTCCCCAGAACATTACTTAGGTCTGAGGAGTAACAGTCCAGTGATAATACCACTCGGCCATTGCCTCCCCCTCACGATATAACTGATCTTATTTGGTTCCTTTGCAGTATTCAGCTTGTCCAAATAGTTTCATTTTATGATACACACAACACAATTTTAGGACGTTTTTCCTATTGTGATATGCATGCACCAAATGAAGCAGCTTATAATACCATTCACAGGTTTTTCCATGGTCATGAATATAAATGGACATATGCTTATGAGGGAGATAAAGTTTTAGATCAATACATAGGGTGGCATTTAATGTTGCTGCGTCTCCTTGACCCCTGTTGGTGAAAGCCTGCCCTACTAAGTACTCGGCAGAAGAAGGCCTTACAGGGGAAATGAAGGATGCTGAGTGTGAAATTCAGACTGTGTGACCAGAGTCATGGAGGTTGCCATGGGATCCTGGGTGCAGGTGAGTGAAAGTGGAAGGGCAATTCCGGTGTGGGGCAGTGTGAGAGGGGGATCGAGCTGTAAGGGCTGGAAGCTGGCTCTCAGAGTGCCTCTCGGTGATTCTGGGTTCCTCAATCAGGCACCAAGTGTCTTTGAATAAAATCTCTCCCCTTCTTTTTCTGAATCCAGCAAGTAACTCTAAACAGGTTTTGCCTTTTGGGCTTTCTGCATGGTAAGTCCACCATCCACTGTTGAGTGGACACATTAATTGCCCACTTCAGTTTCTTAATTGGCAACTGGATAGGAGGGCAGATCACAGACCCAGGATCCATCAGGGCAAAGGCAGGAAGGTGATGGGGTCCCAACTTGTCACCCTCCCATGTGTTTAAATACTTCCACAGTAACAAACCCATCTTGGGTGAGGATATTCTTTTATTGGAATATTTTGGTTTGGTCTTCTCAAGTACAGCACTGTTGGATTGCCCATCTCGGCCTTCCCAAAGCATAAAATTCTACTAGACTCCAAGGAAGTCCAACATATTGACACATTTCAGAATCTAGGTGACATCTCAGATCTTCATACTTTTCTGGACACAGTTACGTGCGGCTAGATGTTTTACTACTCAGTTTAAAAGATATGAATTGGAAAATTTCTTGCGCTGACAGTTTCATCTCCACATCAGTGGCCTCCACACAGTATTTTCATTCCAAGGAGGTGGATCTGGATTGTGTTGGACCTACTGACTCCTCAAGCAAATGTGTTGTCGGCAGAATAGCAGACAAATTTGGGGGGTGGGGGCAGGATTAGGACATTGAGCTTGATGATCAGCCATGATCATAACAAATGGTGGAACTGGCTTGAGGTGTCAAATGATCTACTTCGGCTCCTATTTTCTATGTTCCTCAACAAGTCATCTGTGTTTCAGGTCGAAATAGATTGTTTGCTTTGTTTAACTTGCAAATTTAGGATGGTATAATAAGCTATTTTTGTAATACACAACTCTGGAGTACGTGAAACTTGAACACAGGCCTCCTGGTTCAGAGGTTTGGACACTGCCACTGCACCACAAACATCTTTCTCTTCAGATACAAGTGTTAAACTAACAAAGTGTATTCCAACTTCTCAGGGTTTTTTTTGCATCTGGAAGCATATTGGCCCATAATACATTCTTAAATTTAACATCAATAAACCCTCTGAAGAAGAAGCAGTATGAAATATCTTAAATTCTAATTTCATGAACAAGTCATGTTAATGAGAAAGTAAACATTCAGTTATTATATGTTTTCACACATTTGTGCCACATTTACAAATACATTGGTAGATATTTACCTGCTATCCAGCTGTAAGATCAATGCCACAGATCAGATTCAGATTACAGAAATTGCCTGATTTGCAATTCCAGTTAAAATCATACTCTACTTTGTGACCTGCTACGCCACTGAGAACCTATTTAAGTGCTGACATCAAATGATTAAGATCATGGAAACAAAATTGGAGATGCACAGATTTGTTAGCTGTGAATGAATAAGCAAAGGTTCCCTTTGGAAGGAGTTAGCTAATTATAATAATTTAAGACCTGATATTTGATTCCTTTTGAAGAGACAAACAGTCCTGTTGAGTGCTGCTGGTGATCTTTTTTTCATGTAGGAACATTAAACAAGCTCCATGGTTATTATTTGTGATAGTACTAATTAACATATTAATTTCTACTTTGAAACTTCAAAATAAGGCACATTCTTTTGAACTGGCTAACCAGGACAATAGGGGGCTAGATGATTCTGTTGAGAAAAAATGCTTTGGATACAGCTGAATCCTCGTTGGCTTTGAGTTGACACTTTTGAAATGGCCTCCACAAATCCTTAAGGCAAGTGGAAAAATATTTAATGGAACAGTGCTTGTTCAGTTGTCCAATCGAAATAATTTTTATTCAGCTTTTACTCAAAAAGCAGTATAATTTTTGAACAAATATTCAATTTTCTTATTTAAATAGATGCAATGGGGAAGAAATTATCCAATCTGTTGTTTCCAATCTTAGAACTGATTTTGGAAAGACCAGAATGTCATATGTATCATACAAAATACATCACATACTTCCAATCATTCCAAAAGGATATTCATTCTCTCTCTCATAAGTGCATCGGCTGCCAATTTGGAAGCAAGTTACTTTCTGGGGTCCTGGGAGGCCCACATGAAACATGTCTCGGGTGAGTTAATTCACAAACTGGTGTCCTTTGTAGGATTCTGTTTAAAATGTATTCATAAAGGGCAGAGTTTGCGCTGTGCAAAATACGTCTCGTACACTTGGCCTTGAGAAGTCTATTTAACTCTCATGAAGGGTGTACCTGAGATTTCTCAGGAAATGGTCAGAAGTTGAGCTGCAATTCCTTATAATTTTGCATAAATACTATAACATACTGATTCCTCAAGTTCACTCTCTCCACTTTGTCCTCCCGGTTCACTGAGACTATTTTTGTCCAATTTGACCATCAGGCTCTGACCTCCACTGAGGCACTCATGACATCCACTGGCTAATTTCGATCACTCTTATGCTGGCTTGATTTGGTATATGAAGCAATTGCTTTGATTGCTTTATTCCTATTTTGGGTACAAGTGCAGTTTCTCATCTACATTTTCAGGTAGGTTGATACCACATTGCTACTTTTGCCTCTGACTTCACTTTCTGCTAATGCGTGGAAGAAAAATAAGTATGTCAGGACTTTTGGGAATGCCGTTAATTATAAATATAAATCAATATTAAACCAGAATGTAAATCAACCACAGTCCCAAGTGACTCATTTAAGCTAATTTATTTCAAGTCTATCATTACAATAAAAGAAAATGCATTCCTTCCTGAATAGCAAGGTATCTTACTGTACTTGTCTCCGATTGTTTTAACATCTATCATCATGAGCAAGCATATTTTAGAGGTTTAAAAATACATCTTCAATCCAGTGCACTCCTTCTCTTCATCTTCAACTTTGAATTAATGTATCCAGAAATAATAACTTTTTAGAACCATTTAACTTTCACACTAGTTCCTCTGCAATTCTTTATTTCAGTCAAAAAACATTTCCCATATTCTTAAACAATGATCATCAGTTACCCAGGAGTTACACTAGGAATTTTCTGCCTAATACTTTCTAGGTAAATGCCCACGTGAGTAAATTGGAGTCATCATAGTCTCTGATTCTCTCTCGGAAGTCAAGAGTATCAAGGGTATTTTCCATCGGAAAATCAAACCTCTTGAGTAATTCCCACAGAGTCGATGTGTTGGGACTCCTGTGAGGTCCTGACTTGCATCCCAAGGTTGTAAGTCTGCTCTTTGACAATCCAAGGCTGGAAGACATGAATCAATTGACACTCAACCAAATGCCATGTGATCTCCTGAGACGTTAACAAGAAGGTTAAAAATCCAGGCAAATTAAAGTGAAAAAACATGGAAATTCCTCTGATTTCCTTTAGGCAACCACACCTAGTCCTGCGAATTAAGTACATATTGAATCAAGTGCAAATTTCTACTTTGTGCACTTCGCCATTCTGAGATATGCTCTCACGAGTTATCGTTTTAATCTTTAAGTCCCTGTCATCTGGTTACTTTGGTCATTCTGACCTTTTTTCTCAGAAAGACACCAATCTTGGTGCTTTAAATGTGTGAATTACTGCTTTTCCTTTCTCAGATTCAATTGCTGGTTCCTCTTTGTGGTAAAAACTACCAATTTGAAGAAAGCATTCACTTAGCCTTTGATATTTTGGTGTCCCTCATTATGAATATTGACAATTCTGATTTTGGAATTATGAATAACTCACTGTGAAGCATCAGCAGATACTGAGGCAAGCATCTGCTTTTTGGGCTGACCACACAGACATTACAATGATCAGATTATCTATTTTTGTGTTCTTGACTGAAGGATAATACGTTGACTATGTTTTCAGGGTGAACTCCTGTTCTTCTTCGAAATAGAAAATAGGAGTGTCATGGAATCTTTTATATTCATTCAGCAAGGCCTTTGGTTCAACTTCTTACCCAAAAAATAAACTCTTCTCAGTACTGCATGTAACAACTGATGTTAACGACTTGAATCATTTCTGTCAGCAATAAAAATTAACCAAGCTGCCTGTTTTCCCTTCAATATCCAAACTTGTCCTCCTACAGCCTTACTCCAATACAGGCCTCACTCGCTAACCTTAAAAATTGAAAGGAAAATCAATGTGTGTTGGTATTCTGCACTTTCAGCAACCATTTAGGTGACAGTGACAGGAGGTAATGCCGATTAGGATTACATAGGATCACAGCCTATCACACAGGGATCAACTTAATTTTCAGAGTCTTTTGAATGTAAACTGGAAATGAATGAGAAATAAAGAATGATTGAGATGACAACACACTTGTCCTGAATTTAAGTATCAGCTCTGTCTCAAGTCAGTAGTGCTCTTATCAGAATCACCGTGTCCTCGCTTCCAGTTCCATTGTAGGACTTGAATACAGAAGATACAAAGCTGATTCTTCCATGCAGTACTGAGAAGAGTTTATTTTTTGGGTAAGAAGTTGAACCAAAGGCCTTGCTGAATGAATATAAAAGATTCCATGACACTCCTATTTTCTATTTCGAAGAAGAACAGGAGTTCACCCTGAAAACATAGTCAACATATTATTCTTCAGTCAAGAACACAAAAATCGATAATCTGATCATTGTAATGTCTGTGTAGTCAGTCCAAAAAGCAGATTCTTGGCTCAGTATCTGCTCATTCTTCACAGTGAGTTATTTTCTGGGCAGCGTTTTGTCATTGGTGGTTTGCCATTGCCTCCACTCAGGTGTGGGATGAGCCAGCAGGTTCCAAGTCTACTTCAGCCAAATGGGAAACAAACCCACACCGTCAGCGTTATTCTAACATATGCTATCCATCTACCCAACTGAATTAAGCTGCCCCCCTCTGATCTTTATCATATTACATGTTTGTGAGAGTTTGTTGCATACAAATTGACTGCTACGTTTTTGATATGACAACAGAGACTCAAATACAAAGTACCTCACTGGTGGTAAAGTTGTTTAGAAAATAGTCTGTCCCTATATTCCTTTTTCCAAAGTGTAAGACCTCACATTTGTTCACACTGAATTTCATCAGCCATTTCCTGGACCACTCTCCTAAACTGTCTAAATCATTCTGCAGCCTCCCCACCTCCTCAGAATGACCTGCCTATCCACTGCGGCCTCAACACTGCACCCTCCGGGACCACTTGTCACCGGCTGCCATTCCAAAAAAGAACCTTATATCCAAACTCTCTGCCTTCTGTCAGACAGCCAGTTCTCAATCCATGCCAGTAGCTCACCTCGAACACCATGGGCCCTCATCTTACTCAGCAGGCACTTTATCAAAGGCCTTTTGGAAATCTAAGTAGATAACATCCACCAGGTTTCCCTGGTCTAACCTACTTGTTACCTCTTCAAAGAATTCTAATAGGTTTGTCAGGTATGACCTCCCCTTATAAATCCATGCTGACTAGTTCTAATCTGACCGTGCACTTCCTTAATGATGGATTCTAGAATTTTACCTACAACCGAGGTTAGGCTAATCGGCCTATAATGTTCCATCTTTTGTCTTGATCTTTTCTTGAACAAGGGGGTTACAACAGCATTTTTCCAATCATCTGGGACTTTCCCTGACTCCAGTGATTTTTGAAAGATTACAACCGACGGCTCTGCTATTTCTTCAGCTACCTCCCTCAGAACTCTAGGATGTAGCCCATCAGGGCCAGGAGATGCATCAATTTTTCCTTTTTAGCTTTTCTAGCACTTCCTCTTTTGTAATGGCTACCATACTTAACCCTGCCCCTTCACTCACCTTAATTGTTGGGATATTACATGTCTTCCACTGTGAAGACTGACACAAAGTATTTATTAAATTCTTTAGCTATTCCCTTATCTTCCATCACTAGCCTTCCTGCAACAATTTGGAGCAGCCCAATTTCTACTTTTGCCTCTTCTTTGTTTCTTATTTGTTAAAAGAAACTTTTACTATCATTTCTAATATTACTGGCTAGCTTACCTTCATATTTGATCCTCTCCTTCCTTATTTCTCTCTTTGTTAATGTGTTTGTTTTTGTAGTCTTCCCAATCTTCTGATTTCTCAGTACTCTTGGCCACTTTATAGGCTCTCTCGTTTTCTTTGATACATTTCCTGATTTCATTGTCAGCAATGGCTGTCTAATTCACGCCCCCGCCCCCCCCCCCCCACCCACCCCTGAGAATATTTCTTTTCTTTGGGATGAACCTCTTTACTGTGTCCTCAATTACAAGCAGAAACTCCTGCCATTGTTGTTGTACTGTCTTCCACACTAGGCTCTGCTTCCAGTCGATTCTCGTCATCTCCTCTCTCATGCCCTTGTAATTACCATTATGTAACTGTAACACCATTACATCCAATTTTGCCTTCTCTCTTTCAAACTACAGGCTGAACTGTTACCATATTATGATCACTGCCTCTTAAGTGTTCCCTTACTTTAAGGTCTTTTCTAAAGTCTGACCCATTACATAGCACCAAGACGAGAATAGCCTGTTCCCTTGTGGGGTCCATTAGAAGCTGTTCCAAAAAGCCATCCTGTAATCATGCCATGAATTCCGTTTCTTTGGATCCACTGGCAACATTATTCACTCAGTCCACCTGCATATTGAAGTTCCCTATGATCACCATGAACTTGCCTTTCTGACATGCCCTATCTATTTCCTGACACATCTTGCGCCCCCTGGTCCTGACCACTGCTGAGAAGTTTGCACATAACTCCTATTATGGATTTTTCACCTTTGTGGTTCCTCAACTCCACCCACATAGACTTCACATCATCTGACCCTATGTCATTCACGGCCATAAATTTAATTTCATTCTCAACTAACAAGGCAACCCCGCCACTTCTGCCCACCTCCCTGTCTTTTCGATAAGTTGTAAATCCTTGGATGTTTAACTGCCAGTCCTGAACCACATCACTGTGATGCCTACCACATCATAATCACGATGATTTGTGCCATTAATTCATCTATTTTGTACTACGAGCATTCAGGTAAAGTGCCTGAATGATAATTCCATCACCTGTAGTAGTATGTCCTAAGTTATCCTTCCTTTTTGCTTCATTCCTAGCCTACCTCGAACTTAAACCCTGCACTCATGCTAACCTGTTGCTTATCCTTTTACTTGACTCTATATTCCCTGTTGCTTTCCTTTTCCCTTCCCCCAACTCACAAGTTCAAAGTCCCAGTGACCACCCTATTTATCCTTTTCACCAGAACACTGGTTCCAGATCAGTTCAGATGGAGACCATCCCATCAGTACAGATCCTCCCGGTTCCAAAACTGATGCCAATGTCCCATGAAGTGGAATCCCTCATTCCCACACCAATCTCTTAGCCACGTGTTTACTTCCCTAATTTTCTCATCCCTGTGCCAATTAGCACACGTCTTGGGCAGTAATCCAGAGATTATGACCCTCGAAGACCTGTTTTTCAATTTCCTTCCTAGTGCTTGATACTCTCCAAACAGGTCCTCCTTCCTTGCCTTGCCTATGTTGTTAGTGCCAACATGGACCACAAGAACTGGATCCTCCCCCTCCCACTCCAATTTGCTTTCAGGCCAGTCGGAGGTGTCCTGCACCCTGGCGCTGGGCAGGCAACACACCATGCGGGACTCCTGATTCAGCTCACAAAGGATACTATCTGTCCCCCTAATTATAAAATCCCCTAAAGCAGCTATTTGTCTTTTTGCTCCCCCCTCTTGAATTACCTTCTGCCCCATGGTGCTGTGGTCAGCGGGCTCATCCTGTCCACACCCTTTCCCTCATCCATACAGGGAGCAAAAATCTCATATCTGTTGGACAAGGTCAACGGCTGAGGCTCCTGCACTCCTGAACTCAGAATTCCCCTACCCACCTCACCTATAGTCACATCCTGTTGTTCCTGATCATGAACTGCATTTGAATTACTTAATCTACCAGGTGTGACTGCCCCCTGAAACAAAATGTCCAGATAACTCTCCCCCTCCCGGATGTGCCACAGAGTTTAAACCTCAGATTCCAGATCATCAATTCTGATCCAGAGTTCTTCCAGCAACCAACACTTGCTGCAAATGTGGTCACTGCCATTCACAATGCGATCAGCCAGCCCCCACATCATATAGCTAAAGCACATCACCTGCCTAGCCATCTCTACTTATGTAATTAATTTATACAAATTTTGTATTGTATTGAAACTTCCCTTTCCTTACCAGCTGATATCAAATCTAATTTCTGCCTTAAGTTTTCCAGTAGAATTAATGTGAGAAACAATCACATATAACTCATTGGAATATCTCTGTGCATTAAATACATCCAGAAAGAAATGTCTTTTCCCACATTGCAAATTTAAGATTATCTACTCATTTCAATACACCCCAGAAATGTAGATTTTTTTAAGTTCCCTCCTGGAGCATGGGTGTTGCTGGCTGGCCAGTATTTACCACCCCAGTTGCCCTATAGTCGCTAGTTGCCCCTGAGAAAGTGGTGGTGAGCTGCATTCTTGAACCGCTGAAGTCCACATGCTGTAATTTGACCCACAATGCCCTTTGGGATGGAATTCCAGGATCGTGACCAACCGACAGTAATGGAATGCCAATATATTTCCAAGATGATGAGGGGAACTTACGTAGTGGTGTTCCCACATATCTGCTGCCCTTTTCCTTCTGGATGGTCTTGGGTTTGCAAGGTACTGTTGGAGGATCTTTGATGAATTTCTGCTGTGCATTTAGTAGATAGTACACACTGCTGCTACTGAAGATCGGTGGTGGAGGGAGGGAATGTGGTGCCAATCAAGCAGGCTGTCATAGAGTCACAAAGATGCACAACATGAAAACAGACCCTTCGGTCCAATCCGTCCATGCCGATCAGATATCCCAACCTAATCTAGTCCCACCTGCCAGCACCCGACCCATATCCCTCCAAACCATTCCTATTCATATACCCATCCAGATGCCTCTTAAAAGTTGCAATTGTACCAGCCTCCACCACATCCTCTGGCAGCTCATTCCATACAAGTACCACCCTCTGTGTGAAAAAGTTGCCCCTTAGGTCTCTTTTATATCTTTCCCCTCTCACCCTAAACCTATGCCCTCTAGTTCTGGACTCCCCAACCTCAGGGAAAAGACTTTGTCTATTTATCTATCTATGCCCCTTATAATTTTGTAAACCTCTATAAGGTTACCCCTCAGCCTCTGACACTCCAGGAAAAACAGTGCCCAGCCTGTTCAGCCTTGCGCTGTAGCTCAGATCCTCCAACCCTGGCAACATCCTTGCAAAAATTTTCTGAACCATTTCAAATTTCACAACATCTTTCCAATAGGAAGGAGACTAGAATTGCACGCAATATTCCAACACTGGCCTAACCAATGTCCTGTACAGTCGCAACATGATGTCCCAACTCCTGTACTCAATACTCTGACCAATAAAAGGAAAGCATACTAAATGCCTTCTTCACTATCCTATCCACTTTCAAGGAGCTATGAACCTACACTCCAAGGTCTCTTTGTTCAGCAACATTCCCTAGAACTTTACCATTAAGTGTATAAGTCCTGCTTAGATTTCCTTTCACGAAATTCAGCACCTCGCATTTATCTGAATTAAACTTCATCTGCCACTTCTCAGCCCATTGGCCCATCTGGTCAAGATCCTGTTGTAATCTGAGGTAACCCTCTTCGCTGTCCACTACACCTCCAATTTTGGTGTACCTCTTATGCTTGCATCCAAATCATTTATGTAAATGACAAAAGGAAGAGGACCCAGCACCGATCCTTGTGGCACTCTGCTGGTCACAGGCCTCCAGTCTGAAAAACAACCCTCCACCACCACCCTCTGTCTTCTACCTTTGAGCCAGGTCTGTATCCAAATGGCTAGTTCTCCCTGTATTCCATGAGATCTAACCTTGCTAATCAGTCTCCCATGGGGAACCTTGTCGAACGCCTTACTGAAGTCCATATAGATCACATCTACTGCTCTGCCCTCATCAATCCTCTTTGTTACTTCTTCAAAAAACTCAATCAAGTTTGTGAGCCCTGGATGGTATCAAGTTATTTCAGTGTTGTTGGGGCTACATTCATCCAGGCAAATGGGAATTATTCCATCACACTCTTGACCTGTACCTTGTCGATGGTGGACAGGCTCTGGAGAGTCAGGAAGTGAGTTACTCGCTGCAGTATTCCCAGTATCTGACCTGTTCTTATTGCCACTGAGCTGAACAGGGACACAGTATTTAATTCACTGACTCAGTAATACTGAGTGGGACATGGACATGGTATTTCATTCACTGATTCAGTTGAGTCCAGTTGAGTTTCTGGTCAATGGTAACCACCAGGATGTTGATAGTGGGGAGATTCAGTGATGGTAACATCATTGAATATCAAGGAACGGTGGTTAGATTGTCTCTTATTAGAGCTATGTGGTGTGAATGTCACTTGCCACTTGCTAGCCGCAGCCTGGATCTTGTTACATTTTAAAATTGACTGCTTCATTATCTGAGGAGTCACAAATGGTGCTGAACTTTGTGCACATCCCCACTTCCAACTGTATGATGGAGGGAAGGTCATTGATGGAGCAGCTGGAGATGGTTGGGCCTAGGACACTATCCTGAGGAACTCCTGCAGAGATGTCCCAAAGCTGAGATGATTGACCTCCAACAGCCACAACCATCTTCCTATGTGCCAGGCATGACTCCAACCAGGAGAAAGTGAGGACTGCAGATGCTGGAGATCAGAGCTGAAAATGTGTTGCTGGAAAAGCACAGCAGGTCAGGCAGCATCCAAGAAGCAAGAGAGTCGACGTTTCGGGCATGAGCCCTTCTTCCACCCCTTTGTGAATACCCATTAGATTTGGTGGTACTTTCTTTGTTTAAAAAAATTGTAAATACTGCTTAAAAAATTGTTTCAGGATTATTTTATGAATCAAGATCATTTTTTTAAGTAAGTATTTCAATGGCTATATTAAAACTACAACACAAAATATGTATCCTGTAAATACCAATGCCATCAACATTACAAAGTAGGTAACAAGAACTGCTGTCTAGTCCTTTTTTGTTATATTGTTAACTCTTGTATATGGATTTTCTGTGGAAGAATTTAAATAAAAAGTAGTTTTTAGTTGGAAAGCAAACAGTTGATGACAGCCATAAACCTGCTGAAATTCAGATTGATCTGTTTTGGTTTGCATTTTTTATCTATTATGAGTCTGCAGAAATTTCAGTTTGCAGACAAACATTTATTTTGCAAAAATTAATGATCTCCACGAAGTTTAAAGTATAATTGATGCAGAGAAGTGCAATAGTTGCTTTGAATCTGTTTGCAGTGTGGTACCAGCACAGTGTTATGCAGATTATAATTCAGTCAGAGAGTATGTATTCACAGTCAAATACATACAAAAGGGTAATTAAAATCAGATGATACTTGCTGGATTCAGATGAGATTGCATTAAAGAACAACAACTGAAAAACATAACAGAATAATTTCATAAATAGAAGCCTCATAGGTAAATGCCAGGAAGCTGATTTTTGGGATCAACTTTCTTGTTTATATTGCAGCAGCCATCACAAACATTTAACTCTCTTCTTTAAGCCAAATGCTTTGATCCCTGAAACCTTGTCATTTGCACTTGGGATTCTCTGAACCAGAAGTGATGCAATGTTTTATAGAACTTTTGAATAATTTTCAGTCCAATAATAATCCCAATCATTAATCTATTTTATAGGGGCCTGAATAGTGAAGGTGATGACAAGACTTCTGGCAGGATCACACGAGAAGTCCAGTGAGGCCTATCTGGATGTCAGGACTAATTCGCTGCTTTATGCATCTTTTATGTATTTGCTGAGAGGCAAAGTGAGCTTCTCACCAGGCAACGGAGAGTTTCTAATTAAGGGGATCATAGCTTGATAAATGCCTTAATGGTTCAACTCGGCTCATTAATATTCAGCTTCCTATCTTAGCAAATGCGGGAAATAAACTAGACATCAGGATACCTTAACATGGAAGTCAGAGCGGGTACCTTGGCATTTGCTACAAAGTGCCTCCATGCTGCTCACCATACATCAACAGCTCTGGGTATGATGCATTAGCACCAGCCGCATACACTCCTCGTGGCATGTGAAATTTGCAAATACCTCACAACTCTTGGGTGGCACGATGGGCTCAGTGGTTAGCACTACTGCCTCACAGCGCGAGGACCCATGTTCGATTCTGTCCTCGGGCGTGTCTGCATGGGCTTCTTCCGGTGCTCTGGTTTTCTCCCACATTCCAAAAGCTGTGCAGGTCAGGTGAATTCATCATGCTAAATTGCTCAGTATTAGGTGAATTAGTCAGGGGTAAATATAGGGAAATGGGTCTGGGTGGGTTACTCTTTGGAAGGTCAGTGTGGACTTGTTGGGGTAAAGGGCCTGTTTCCACACGGTAGGGAATCTAATCCAATCACAAGTCTCCAATCTAATTGTAGGAAGCACAGACTTGCATTGCAGGCAACTGGCATTGAAAGGTTGCTACAAGAACACTTCGTGAGCATGGACAGGGTCCAAGCTCATGCCTTGGACTAGGCTACATCCTTGCACTGCTCATTAGCTCTTATAATGCTCATTCATTTAGCCGCCTACCTGTATACCCGTGGCATCTTTGTCTTGCCATGCCTTGCCACTTAGCACAGCCACACGACCAGGCAGCTTGCAGTCTATATGATACTATTACTAGTAGGTTTCAACTAGGTGTGTTGATGATTGCTACAATGCTAATTACCATTTGTACCTTCTCCAATATTGAATCAGTGATGCATGTGCAACAATGTCTGCACAAAATTCAGGTTTGGGCTGATAACTGGCAAATAACATTCGTTAAAACCATTACCTGGTAATAACCATCTTCAACAAGACAGAATGCATTGCCTCTTGACGTTCAATATCATTCCCATCTGTAAACTCTGGGAGTGGTTGTTATTTATGAGAAACTAAATTTGCCTAGCTGTATAAATACTGCAACAATAAGAATAGATTAAAAGCTGGCAAATTATCTCCTGTCTTCCTGAAATTTGTCTATGATGTCCATATCAGGAGTATGCTGGAATGCTCTCTTGTTGCCTGAATAAATGCAGGTCCAACAATATTCAAGAAGATTGGCACAGTGGCACCGTAGTTAGCACTGCTGCCACATAGCACCAGGGACCTGAGTTCAATTCCACGCTCAGATGACTCCATGAGAAATGTGGGACAATGAGGTAGGTTGGGTTGGGATCCTCTTCGGAGGGTTGGCGGAGACCGATTAGCACTACACCGTAGGGATTCATGAATCTAAGCTCAACATCAATCTGGACAAATCAGCCTGTTTGTTTGACAACCCATTCACCATTGTAAAAGTTCACCTTCTCCACCATTAAAACACCGTGGCAGCAGTGTGTACTACATACAAGACGCACTATAGCACTCACCACACCTTTGTTAATAGTGCCTTCCAATCTCACAACTTTACTATCGAGAAGGACAAGGTCACTAGAAACATGGGAACACCATTACCTTCAGGTTCCCATCAAGTTACTCATAATAATATTATAGAATCCTTACAGTGGAAAGAGGCCATTTGGCCTGAGTCCACACCAACCCTCGGAAGAGCCTCCCGCCCAGACCCATAACTCAGCATTTACCAAGGCTAGTCCATCTAGCCTACACATCCTTGGACACTACAGCAATTTAACATGGCCAATCCACCTAACCTGCACTGTGGAAGGAAACTGGAGAAACCCAGTAGAAACCCGCAGGAAGAATGTGCAAAATCCACACAGAGTGTCACTCAAGTCTGGAATCAAACCTGGGACTCTGGTGCTGTGAGGCAGCAGTGCTAACTACAGAGCCACCATATCACCCATGGTGTCGGTGTCTACTGTTTTTGCACTGCATCCCACACTCACTCACTCTTCCCCATTTCATAGTGTCTGTGCCTACAGATCAAATGTCTGCAGTGGTTCAACAAGGTGGCTTCACCACCACATTCTCAAGGGTAATCAAGAATGGGCAATAAACATTGGACCTGCCAGCAACATCCACATCCTGTACGAAAAAAACAAAAAGAAATAAACAATGCTGTTGCAATAATAAACATTGAAGCTGACCACTTGGATCAACCTCTTGGTCAAACAATATGTAATGATACAACACAAGTGAGGATGGAAGAGAGAAACACTTATAGTCATAGAGTCATAGAGATGTACAGCATGGAAACAGATCCTTTGGTCCAATTCGTCCATGCCGACCAGATATCCCAATCCAACCTAGTCCCAACTGCCAGCATCCAGCCCATATCCCTCCAAACCATTCCTATTCATATACCCTCTTAAATATTGCAATTGTACCAGCCTCCACCACATCCTCTGGCAGCTCATTCCATACACGTACCACCCTCTGCATGTAAACGTTGTCCCTTAGGTCTCTTTTATATCTTTCCCCTCTCACCATAAACCTATGCCCTCTAGTTCTGGACTCCCTGAACCCAGGGAAAAGACTCTGTCTATTTATCCTATCCATGCCCCTCATAATTTTGTAAACCTCTATAAGGTCACCAGCCTCCAATGCTCCAGGGAAAACAGTCCCCAGCCTGTTCAGCCTCTCCCTGTAGCTCAGATCCTCCAACCCTGGCAACATCCTTGTAAATGTTTTCTGAACCCTTTCAAGTTTCACAACATCTTTCCGATAGGAAGGAGACCAGAATTGCATGAAATATTCCAACACTGGCCCAACCAATATCTTGTACAGCTGTAACATGACCACCCAACTCCTGTACTCAATACTCTGACCAATAAAGGAAAGCATACCAAATGTCTTCTTCACTATCCTATCTACCTGCGACTCCACTTTCAAGGAGCTATGAACCTGTACTCTAAGGTCTCTTTGTTCAACAACACTCCCTAGGACCTTACCATTAAGTGTATAAGTCCTGCTAAGATTTCCTTTCCCAAAATGCAGCACCTCGCATTTATCTGAATTAAACTCATCTGCCACTTCTCAGCCCATTGGTCCAACTTGTCCAGATCCTGTTGTAATCTGATGTAACCCTCTTCACTGTCCACTACACCTCCAATTTTGGTGTCATCTGCAAACAAATTAACTGTACCTCTTATGCTCGCATCCAAATCATTTATGTAAATGAGAAAACATAGAGGGCCCTGCACCGATCCTTGTGGCACTTCACTGATTACAGGCCTCCAGTCTGAAAAACAACCCTCCACCACCACCCTCTGTCTTCTACCTTTGAGCCAGTTCTGTATCCAAATGGCTAGTTCTCCCTGTATTCCATGAGATCTAACCTTGCTAATCAGTCTCCCATGGGGAACCTTGACGAACGCCTTTCTGAAGTCCATATAGATCACATTTACTGCTCTGCCCTCATCAATCTTCTTTGTTACTCCTTCAAGGAACTCAATCAAGTTTGTGAGACATGATTTCCCATGCACAGAGCCATGTTGACTGTCCCAAATCAGTTCTTGCCTTTCCAAGTTTATGTACATCCTGTCCCTCAGGATTCCCTCCTACCAACATGCCCACCACCGAGGTCAGGCTCACCGGTCTAGTTTCCTGGCTTGTCTTTACCGCCATTCTTAAACATTGGCACCACATTTGCCAACCTCCAGTCTTCCGGCACCTCAAGTATGACTATCGATGATACAAATACCTCAGCAAGAGGCCCAACAATCACTTCTCTAGCTTCCCACAGAGTTCTCGGGTACATCCGATCAGATCCTCAGGATTTATCCACCTTTAACTATTTCAAGGCATCCAGCACTTCCTCCTCTGTAATCTGGACATTTTGCAAGATGTTACCATCTATTTCCCTACAGTCTATATCTTCCACATCCTTTTCCACAGTAAATACTGATGCAAACTATTCATTTAGTATCTCCCCCATTTTCTGTGGCTCCACACAAAGGCCGCCTTGCTGATCTTTGAGGAGCTGCAAATGTGTTGCTGGTCAAAGCACAGCAGGTCAGGCAGCATCTCAGGAATAGAGAATTCGACGTTTCGAGCATAAGCCCTGAAGGGCTTATGCTCGAAACGTCGAATTCTCTATTCCTGAGATGCTGCCTGACCTGCTGTGCTTTGACCAGCAACACATTTGCAGCTGTGATCTCCAGCATCTGCAGACCTCATTTTTTTACTCGATGATCTTTGAGGAGCCCTATTCTCTCCCTAGTTATCCTTTTGTCCTTAATATATTTGTAAAAACCCTTTTGATTCTCCTTAATTCTATTTGCCAATGCTATCTCATGTCCCCGTTTTGCCCTCCTGATTTCCCTCTTAAGTATACTCCTACTTTCTTTATACTCTTCTAAGGATTCACTTGATCTATCCTGTCTATACATGACTTATGTTTCCTTCTTTTTCTTCATCAAACCCTCAAGTTCTTTAGTCATCCAGCATTCCCTATACCTACCACCCTTCCCTTTCACCCTGACAGGAATAAACTTTCTCTGGATTCTTGTTATCTCATTTCTGAAGGCTTCCCATTTTCCAGCCGTCCCTTTACCTGCAAACATCTGCCTCCAATCAGCTGTCAAAAATTCTTGCCTAATACCGTCAAAATTGGCCTTTCTCCAATTTAGAACGTCAACTTTTAGATCTGGTCTATCCTTTTCCATCACTATTTTAAAATGAATAGAATTATGGTACACACTTAAGAAATTCCTCTCGATCTAAACCTTTAACACTATGGCAGTCCCAGTTGATGTTTAGTAAGTTAAAATCCTCTACTATAACTACCCTATTATCCTTACAGATAGCTGAGATCTCCTTACAAGTTTGTTTCTCAATTTCCCTCTGACTATTGGTTGTCTATAATACAATCCCAATAAGGTGATCATCCCTTTCTTATTTCTCAGTTCCACCCAAATAACTTCCCTGGATGTATTTCTGGGAATATCCTCCCTCAGTACAGCTGTAATGCTTTCCCTTATCAAAAATGCCACTCCCCCTCCTCTCTTGCCTCCCTTTCTATCCTTCCTGTAGCATTTGTATCCTGGAACATTAAGCTGCCAGTCCTGCCCATCCCTGAGCCATGTTTCCATAATTGCAATGATATCCTAGTCCCATGTTCCTAACCAAGCCCTGAGTTCATCTGCCTTCCCTGTTAGGCCCCTTGCATTGAAATAAATGCAGTTCAATTTATTAGTCCTACCTTGTCCCTGCCTGCCATGACTGTTTGACTCACTTCTGTTCTCAGTTGTACATGTCTCAGATCGATCTCTTTCCTTACTATCTCCCTGGGTCTCAACCCCCTCCCCCCAGAAAATAACACCATCTTATTCCTCTACAAACACTGTCCCAGGTTAAATTAATAGCTATGGCTTATATTTTATGTTTAATCAAGAGACTTATCTCCAAAAACATATAATCAAGAAAGAATCCACTATACTCACTACTGCAGCCTTTCTCTTAGACAGACTTAAAACTACAATTAACTTAACCAAATGCAGAAGAATATTTTCCAGGTCTTTAATGAACAAATTTATAATTTGGATTTTGATGGAGAAGTGCATTTCTGGACCTCAAACAGTTAAAGTTGTTGGCATGAAGTATCACTGAGCAACAAATAATTGAAGAGGAAAAGACACTGGTTATGAGTCATCCAAATGTTATGTGCATTCAATTGTCTTTGAACGTTGTTAGTCTCCCACTGCAGGACTGGGAGTTACGTATTTTAGACTCTATTTTCCACAATTTCACAGCTAATGCTCTTTAAAAGGCTTATATAGCTAGCCACTTAAGAAACCTATTTGAATGAATGTATTAATTAGTGCAAGCAATGTTACTGGTACAAAACAATGTTTCCAAAATTTAAATCAACGAAAAACAGTTTTCAATTAAATGGTGTAACTTACCTCTGAGATTCAGGAAATTAGTTATTGATACTTGCTAATAAAACAGGAAATGCAATTACTTGCAACAAAGTCAGAACAAAGTAACCTTTAAAGAAAAGCATGTACAAAGTTATTTGAATCTGAACATTACTTTTTAAAAAAATAATAAATGTGAATGTAAGACTATGCTACAGTCCTGCAAAGTAAAATTATTTTCCAAATGGGAACTGAATTTCAAGTCAAGTATATAGTCCAGCTTCTTAAAAGTCTTCACAGTGCATGAGTTAAAAGAAAATAGTGAAATTGAATTGTCCAGAATAGATACTGCCCAGGATTTTGGGAATAACAGCCCTTAATCTAATAGATTCATTCCGAGACAGCAGAATGAGATTGAGCTGAAAATTGAAAGAAAAGACAGCGTGGTTCTGGAAAGATTTCTCTCAGAGTTAAAGTTAGGCACAACAGGCTAAAAAAAATTCTTTGATTACTGATGCTAATAAAACATTCTAGCTTGAGCCTCTACTCTGTAAAATAAAAGTGACAGATTTTAACTGCTTTATCTTGACTGTGTTACTTTCTTCTCTTCACACTGTGAACACCACCTGGCATCATATAATAGACTAGTGCCTAAATCCCTTTCACTGAGAGTGAATTTTGAGAGTTACTACATGCAGTGAAATGCTACTGGATTCTTGTTACCAAGAAATGCAATTCTTTTTTAACATACAAAAGCAAACATATTTTAAAGGGGCAATTCTTAGCAATATATCTCTCCAAAATCTTCACCTTCCCCTCAATGAATGCTTCAGCATGGTGGGCGGCACGGTGGCAGGTGGGCGGCACGGTGGCAGGTGGGCGGCACGGTGGCACAGTGGTTAGCACTGCTGCCTCACAGCGCCTGAGACCCAGGTTCAATCCCTGACTCAGGCGACTGACTGTGTGGAGTTTGCACGTTCTCCTCGTGTCTGCGTGGGTTTCCTCCGGGTGCTCCGGTTTCCTCCCACAGTCCAAAGATGTGCGGGTCAGGTGAATTGGCCACGCTAAATTGCCCGTAGTGTTAGGTAAGGGGTACATGTAGGGGTATGGGTGGGTTGCGCTTCGGCGGGTCGGTGTGGACTTGTTGGGCCGAAGGGCCTGTTTCCACACTGTAAGTAATCTAATCTAATAACATTGAGGCCACTCAGTTCACTGTGTTATGTCCTTTGTGGTAACGGCTATCGTATATTGTTGTTCTTTGTCAATTCAACAATTCTCCAGGTGCCTCTCTGCCCTCCCCCATCTACCCTGTCTGCAATCCTACGTGAATCAGATGAGGCCTAATGCGTCCCACCCTCACCACAACTGAGGCCCCCAAGTGCTGCCTCTGTCCGTTCTGCAATTTTGAGGGTGAGATTTTGGGGCGGCACGGTGGCACAGTAGTTAGCACTGCTGCCTCACAGCGCCTGAGACCCGGGTTCAATTCCCGACTCAGGCGACTGACTGTGTGGAGTTTGCACGTTCTCCCCGTGTCTGCGTGGGTTTCCTCCTAGTGCTCCGGTTTCCTCCCACAGTCCAAAGATGTGCAAGTCAAGTGAATTGGCCATGCTAAATTGCCCGTAGTGTTAGGTAAGGGGTAAATGCAGGGGTATGGGAGGGTTGCGCTTCGGCGGGTCGGTGTGGACTTGTTGGGCCGAAGGGCCTGTTTCCACACTAAGTAATCTAATCTAATCTAAAACGCAGATGAAATTGGGGCATGGAGAAGCCCAGCAGGGCTCTCTGCTCAGGCCTCAGATGAGAGGAAGGGAGTTGCCTCCCTCAAGGGCCCTCTTCCCCATTGGGCGCCTGCCCCCAATAGTTGCTTTCCCACCCTTGCCTCACTATCGAGACCCTCATTCAACTCCCTCCCTCTCCTTTGCTACTGCCTATACTTACCTGGTAGTTGGCTCCAGAAGTTCAAATCTGGGTACTGCCAAACCTGTTGACATTGCCAGAACTACAGAAGTGTTGGGTTGAATCTGAATGGCAGGCAACTCTCTCAAGTGCGAAGTCCACATGTGTGTAGGGCTGAAGACCCATCTCGAGTGAAATAACACTTCAAGAACTGCAGGGCTTGTGAGATCAGTGGGGATACATTCCATCCAAAACTCCAACATCCAAAAAAATGCAGCCCAATTTCTCCAAGATTCAACTTTCCAGCCAGGTATTCTCCTGTCCATGAATTTCAGCATCCTGTCCTGCAAAATTGTCATATCGTTGCTGCTGCCAATCCAACTCCTTTAAGTGAACAATGGTTTAGATGGCTTGCACTTCTCCTTCAATAGAGGCAGTACCCTTAACCTATAATCATAATGCCATGGATGCTGAAATAAAACCTGAGAATGCTGGAAATTCTCAACCAGTTTGGTAGTATCTGTGGAGACTGGTGCAGAAGTAATGCTTCAGATTGATGACTCCCATCGGTTTGGATGAAAGGTCACTGACCTGAATGCTGCATCTCTCTCCATTGATGCTGCCAGACCTGCTAAGCATTTTCTGTCTCTATCCCATCTCATACATGCCAATTTGCAGTGCACTCGAACTGCATGAGTACTAATCAGTATGTGTAAGCAAGATGCTTCCTTGCTGAGGAGTTTCCCTTCTGGCCTGCCCTAGTGACAACATGAGATAGAATGAATTGTGCTCTCACTCATCAGTTTGTAGCTAGTGAAGAGGAAAATGAAGCTTCAGGAACCCTGGCTCTAACTGTTTCCCCTGCGCATGTGCTAGCACAGGATGGGGCTGATCACAAATTCTTTCACCATTGCTAAAAGATTCGGTTTTTCAATAGTACTGGATGTGCATTTATATTAAATTGCATCTACATAACAGCAGACTCAAGAATGCCGAGGGCTAACAGTGGGTGCGAAGCAAAACTGCATCTTTTCTCATTCCTGTCACTTTATAATGAACACAAATCTAGAGTGTATAAACAGACCTGGAGAAAAAGCAACCATACTGCACAACTCTGCAAGTTCCCAGCAGTGGGGAAAATATTAGGAAAGATTTACAGCTAATTATAATTATTTTGTAAAGAAGATTTTTTTAACTAAATATTTTGAAATAAAAGACCCTTGATGACAGTAAGGTTCTACTCATTATAAAGTATTGTTTCCTCTATTGGTACAAGCCTGACAAGAGAATACTTTGTTACTTAAGATAAGTAACCTTGAGCTGACATCAACATGTTGAAAATGATATGGAAAAATGTGTACTAATTACCAGTCCACTCAAAGAGCTAATAAACACGAAAGGATACCAACTGCACAACAGTTCCAGAAGACTCCTCATAAGTTTAAACAATTCCTTTAAATATTTTATGGAAATGAATTTTGTTAATTATTACATTTTGTATTACAACCAAAAACATTAGACAAACAAAATGAAAGAAAATTTGCTTGCCAAAATTCTCTCTTATTCTGCAAAGGGAATTACTTTGAAATTATACATGAGCAATGGAGTTTTTTTTTAAGAATCCCTACAGTGTGGAAACAGGCGTTTCGGCCCAATAAGTCCACACCAACCCTCCACAGAGTAACCCACCCAGACCCAATCCCGTGCCCTATTACTCTACATTTACGCCTGACTAATGGAGCTAACCTACACATCCCTTAAAACTAAGGGCAATTTAGCATGGCCAATTCAACTAACCTGCACACCTTTGGATTGTGGGAGGAAACCGGAGCACACGGAGGAATACTGCATAGACATGGGAAGAATGTGCAAACTCCACACAGACAGTGTCTTAGGCTAGAATTGAAACCGGGTCCCTGGTGCTGTGACGCAGCAGTGCTAACCACTGAGCCACTGAGCCTGAAAATAAGTTATACACAGCTGACCATAAATAAGAAGATAAACCACTGAGATCCCTCTCATCCTTGGATAGCCTTTAAAATCACAGAATTGCAGATTTGTTATCATGCAGGAGGCGGCCATTTGGCCCCTCGTGTTTGGATCTGCTCTCCGAATGAGCACCTACCTCACTTAATGCCAATCTTTTGTCTTCTCCCTGCAACTCTGCACAATGTGCCTTTTCAAACAACCATCAAATAACTATTACATATATTCACAAAGGATTTATAAGAGCATACACATTTAAATGTGATACTGAATAATATCAAGTGTCAACAGTGAAGCTTTGGCAGCAACTGAGTACATACAAAAGTTCAAGATATTTGTAATTAAGGTGCAAATGATCGTTCACAGTTGGAGTTTACTCCATTGAACAAAAATAACATTGAATAATAAATACCTATTTAAAATACAATGCAAATTCTGTGGCAACATAGGTAATAAAGCTTCATGTGGCAGTGAATTTGTCATTCTGTCACGTACAGTTCAACTTCATTTGTTTGCAACCTTAACCTTATTTAATACTTCTTTAGTCATAGGTGCTTCATTTGTCATGCCAAATGCAACATTATATTCTACACTCATCTCGACAACTGGAATTACCATTTATCTTATGTTCTGACAATTTAGACTGTTCATAAATCCATCACTTGGATAAGTAAATTAACTGTTTATGAAGAAACAAAAATGATAAACAGTTGAAGGATTTCAAAATTAATATCTGCTATGGATTGAGAAATATATGCACCGGTGCAGTGTACAGGATGGACAGCATGCCTGGCAGCTTACACTTGCAGTGTAACTCATACTGTCTACCTTACTTGAATATGTTCTCAGCTACTGTCAGGCTATGATTGCAAATACATGATGGCTTGCTTCTGGGGGGACACTGCAGTCATTGGTCAGAGGGCAGGGGAAATTTTAACTACATTCTAAAGCACCCGGAGTTTATAGGCTGCTGACAGTAACATGTATGAGAATATTATTTTCAGCCTACGTGATGGTTGTGCTTCCATTGCATCTTTCTGCTGCAGCTGCTGTCATTACCAGCAGAAACTGTCAGGACTAGGTCAACCTCACATTCGGTAGATAACTTGTTATAAAGAAATAAAAATGACTCTATTAAAAACTCTCGTTTTTCTGCTTTTACAAACTTTATGTGGTTCTGACACTTCTATCATGTGAAGAAGATCAGCATATCATTGCATTATGAAAATATACCACATTGGGAGATTCAGGCCAGTCAGCCCATGATGCCTTTCAGAATGGTTGGGTGGGAATGTAAAGATCAGAGAATGCTGAAAACAAACTACTGATGTCAATAGCACCCATTTTGAATTGGGACACATGTACAAGAAATGAAATAAATATTATAATACAACTATACATATCTTTATCACAAAAGAGATAGCATTGGGCAAGCTATCGGAACTAAAGGCAAAAAAGTCTCCTGGCCCTGATTGAATGGATCCCAGGATACAAAAAGAGATGGGGGGGGGGGGGGGGGGGGGGGGGGGGGGGGGGGGGGGGGGGGGGGGGGGGAGAGATAGCAAATTCACTTGTCATAATTTTCCAAAATTCGCTGGACTCTGGGGCAGTTCCAGCAGACTGCAAAACAGAAAATCTGATGCCACTGTTTAAAAAAGAAGGCAGACAAAAGATGGGGAATTATAACCCTGTTAACTTAACACTTGGAGTGGGAAAGATGCTTAAATCTATTATCAAGGATGAAATAGTAAGACATTTAGATAGAAATTGTCCCATTGGACAGACACAGCATGGGTTCATGAAGGGCAGGTCATGCTTAGCTAATCTACCAGAATTCTTTGAAGGCATTACAAGCACAGTGCACAACAGGGACCCAAGTAGATGTGGTCTATCGAGATTTCCAAAAGGCATTCGACAAGGTACCACACAAAAGGCTGCTGCATAAGATAAAGATGCATGGTGTTATGGGTAATGTATCAGCATGGATAGAGGATTGGTTAACTAACAAGAAGCAAAGAGTGCAGATAAACGAGTGCTTTTCTGGTTAGCAGTCAGTGACTAATGGTGTGCCTCAGGGATCAGTGTTGTGACCGCAATTGCTCACAATTTACATAGGATGATTCAGAGTTGGGGACCACATGTCATGTGTTAAAGTTTGCGGGTGACACTAAAATGAATGGTAGAGCAAAGTGTACAGAGGACTGTGAAACTTTGCAAAGGGACACAGATAGTTTACGTGAGTGGGTAAAGGTCTAGCAGATGGAGCACAACATTTATAAATGTGAAGTCATGCATTTTGGTCAGAATAAAAGTAAAAAGGACTATTATTTGAATGGTAAAAGAATTGCAGCATGCTGCTATGCAGAAGGACCTGGGTGTCCTTGTGTGTATATCACAGAAGGTTCGTCTGCAGGTACAACAAGTAATTAGGAAAGCAAATGGAATTTTGTCCTTCATTGCTAAAGGTACTGAGTTTAAAAAGGTGGGAGATTATGTTGCAGCTCTACAGGGTGCTGGTGAGGCCACCGCTGGATTACAGTGTGCAGTTTTAGTCTCCTTACTTGAGAAAGGATATACTGGCACTGGAGACGGTGCAGAGGGGGTTCATTAAGTTGACTCAGGAGTTGAGGGTGTTGGCTTATGAGGAGAGACTGAGTAGATAGGATTATATTCATTGGAATTCAGAGAATGAGGGGAGATCTTATAGAAACATATAACATTATGAAGGGAATAGATAAGATAGAAGTAAAGAGGATGCATCCACTGGCAGGTGGACATAGCCTCATGATTAGAGGGAGCAGATTTAGGAATGAATTGAGAAGGAACCTCTTCACCTAGAGGGTTGTAAATCTATGAAATTCCTTGCCCAGTGAAGTAGTTGACACTACTTCAGTAAATGTTTTCACAGCTAAGGTAGGCTTTTTTTGAACAATAAAGGAATTAAAAGATATGGTGAGAACGCGAGTACGTGGAGCTGAGTCCATGAAAAGATCAGCCATGATCTTATTGAATGGTGGAGCAGGCTCAATAGGCCAGATGGCCTACTCCTGCTCCTAGTTCTGATACAGTTTAATTTTTGGAACATGTTGATTTTGCAGTCACCAAGTATACATGATGAACATTGGCACAGTATTTGTATGCATTGAAATTAACATCTGTATAACAAATGAAAATTTGTGATCTAGTATTTGGTGTTGAACAGAGAAGATACTTGCAGTTTAAATGAACAGATATGGAAATAGCTTGACTTTCCAGAGGGGTAATGTTGGTGAGTGAACATGGTACAAGATTGTTTTATTGATCCTTATCATTCACAAACTACTAAACTTGAATGTTCTGTTTATGCCATCAAATAGTTGTGTGCCAAATGTAAATAAATGCAATCATACTTTATTAGGTTAATCTAGCAATTGTTTGTTGAAATATTTTTATATATTTATTTTAAACTGTGATTACTAAAGTCAAAGAAGCTGTTGCTTCTATACTTGATCATGAGTGAATGTTTAGAAAATGAAATATTAAATTAAATGTCCAAGACTGGCACACTAGACCATGACTTGACAGTAGAAGTAGATGAAGAATTTGAATGGAACCATTAGGTGTGAGGGAGATTGGGAAAATAATTATTAAAAAGTGTGTGGAAATAAATGTGCTTTTCCGGCACCACACGTTTTGACATCTACCCGACCAAGGCCGTTCAGTCTGACACTTCTTCCACCTTGGCATCTAAGGAATACATATTAATTTCAACTACACTCCGTTTTATAAACAGAAACTTTTAGAAGCTCATAAAGACTGTTTATATAATCTTTGCTACTTTATTCTCATTCCATTTTCCACCTTTTTATTAATATTTCAGTCATCCTTTGCTGGGCCTAAAATACGTCCAATCCTCAGACATACACCTGCACTACTATTCTTCCCAATAGTGTAAGCCTTTTCCAGTCAATTTGTATTGATTCTGATGTACTTGGCTTTATTTAAGATTCTTATTTCATACATTATGTTTGAAAGATGCATACTTATAAGAAATTTTATCATATTTGATTAATCCTCATCCTCACATATTATCTTCATCCTCATATTATTATAACATTATTGCTTAATGTCCAGGACATTGCCCCAAGTGCACTCCATGTACTCCAGATTATCTTTGCCAATTTAAGCTGTCCAGTCTCTAGAAAGATGAAAGGCACCCCATGATTGTTGCACAATCTTTATTATAAGCTTCAATTATGAAATGATTGATACTGAATCAAATTATATAGGGAGGGTTTGCAAACTACTCCTACTGATATTCACTACCTGCAGTTTGGAATCATAGAGATGTACACCACGGAAACAGACCCTTCGGTCCAACTTATCCATGCCAACCAGATATCCCAACCCAATCTAGTCCCACCTGCCAGCACCCGGCCCATGTCCTTTCAAACCCTTTCTATTCATATACCCATCAAGATGCCTTTTAAATGTTGCAATTGTACCAGCCTCCACGAGTTCCTCCGGCAGCCCATTCCATACACATACACCACCCTCAGGGTGAAAAAGTTGCCCCTTAGGTCTCTTTTACATCTTTCCCCTCTCACCCTAAACCTATGCCCTCTAGTTCTGGACTCCCCCGTCCCAGGGAAAAGACTTTGTCTATTTATCCTACTCATGTCCCCCATGATTTTATAAACCTCTATAAGGTCACCTCTCAGCCTCTGACTCTCCAGGGAAAACAGCCCCAGCTTGTTCAGCCTCTTTCTACAGCTCAAATCCTCCAAACCTGGCAACATCCTTGTAAGCTTTTCTGAACCCTTTCAAGTTTCACAACATCCTTACAATAGAAAGGAGACCAGAATTGCACGCAATATTCCAAAAGAGGCCTAACCAATGTCCTGTATAGCCACAATAAGACCTCCCAACTCCTGTACTCAATACTCTGACCAATAAAGGAAAGCATACCAAATGCCTTCTTCATTATCCTAACTGCCTGTGGCTCCACTTTCAAGGAGCTATGAACCTGCACTCCAAGGTCTCTTTGTTCAGCAACACTCCCTTGGACCTTACCATTAAGTATATAAGTCTTGCTAAAATTTGCTTTCGAAAATGCAGCACCTCACATTTATCTAAATTAAACTCCATCTGCCACTTCTCAGCCCATTGGCTCATCTGGTCAAGATCCTGTTGTAATCTGAGGTAACACTCTTCACTGTCCACTACACCTCCAATTTTGGTATCATCTGCAAACTTACTAATTGTACCTCTTATGCTTGCATCCAAATCACTGCGGGGTCACATCACCAATGGGCCATATCACCAATGAGTCACATCACCGCGGGGTCACATCACCGATGGTTCACATCACCGTGGGGTCACATCACCGCGGGGTCACATCACCGCGGGGTCACATCACCGCGGGGTCACATCACCGTTGGGTGATCCTTGTGGCACACCGCTGGTCACAGGCCTCCAATTTGAAAAACAATCTTTCACCACCACCCTCTGTCTCCTACCTTTGATCCAAATGGCTAGTTCTCCCTATATTCCATGAGAATGAACCTTGCTAACCAGCCTTCCATGGGGACCCTTGGCGAATGCCTTACTGAAGTCCATATAGATCATGTCTACCGCTCTGCCCTAATCAATCCTCTTTATTACTTCTTCAAAAAACTCAATCAAGTTTGTGAGAATGATTTCCCATGCACAAAGCCATATTGACTATCCCTAATCAGTCCTTGCCTTTCCAAATACATGTACATCCTGTCCCTCAGGATTCCCTCCAAGCACTTGCCCACCACCGATGTCAGGCTCACTGGTCTACAGTTCCCTGGCTTGTCCTATCCACCTGTCTTCAATAGTGGCACCACATTAGCCAACCTTTAGTCTTCCGGTACCTCACCTGTGACTATCAATGATACAAATATCTCAGCAAGAGGCCCAGCAATCACTTCCCTACCCTTCCACAGAGTTCTAGGTGATACCTGATCAGGTCCTGTGGATTTATCCACCTTTATGCATTTCAAGACATCCAGCACTACCTCCTCTGTAATATTGACATTTTTCAAGATGTCACCATCTTTTTCCCCACATTCTATATCTTCCATGTCCTTTTCCACAGTAAATACTGATGAAAAATACTCATTTATTACTTTCCACATCTCCTGCAGCTCCACACAAAGGCCACCTTGCTGATCTTTGACGGGCTTATTCTCTCCCTAGTTACCCTTTTGTCCTTAATGTATTTGCAAAAGACCCTTTAGATTCTTCTTGACCCTATTTGCCACAGCTATCTCATGTCCCCTTTTTGCCCTCCTGATTTCCCTCTTAAATATATTCCTACTTCCTTTTTAGCCTGCTAAGGATTCACTCGATCTATCCTGTCTATCTCTAACATATGCATCTTTCTTTTTCAGAACCAAATCCTTAATTTCTCTAGTCATTCAGCATTCCCTTAATCTACCAGCCTTTCCTTTTACCCTAACTGGAACATTTTGACTCTCATTATCTCATTTCTGAAGGTTTCCAATTTTCCAGCCATCCCTTTACCTGTGAACATCTGTCCCCAATCAGCTTTTGAAAGTTTTTGCCTAATACCGTCAAAATTAGTCTTCCTCCAATTTAGAACTTCAACTGTTAGGTCTGGTCCATCCTTTTCCAACACTTCTTAAAAACTAATAGAATTATGTCCACTGGCCCCAAAATGCCCCTCCACTGACCCCACCAGTCACCTGCCCTGCCTTATTTCCCAAGAGTAGGTCAAGTTTTGCACCTTCTCTAATAGATCCACCCACATACTGAATCAGAAAATTTTCTTGTACACACTTAACAAATCCTCTCCATCTAAACCCTTAACACTATGGCAGTCCCAGTCTATGTTTGTAAAGTTAAAATCCCCTACCATAACCATATTATTATTCTTACAGATAACTGAAATCTCTTTACAAATTTCTTTCTCAATTACCCTCTGACTATTAGGGGATCTATAATACAATCCCAATAAGTTAATTATCCCTTTCTTTTTTCTCAGTTCCACCCAAATAACTTCCTTGGATGTATTTCCAGGAGTATCCTCTCTCAGCAGAAGTGTAATACTGCTCGTTATCAAAACCGCCACTCCCCCTCCTCTCTTGCCTCCCTTTCTGTCCTTCCTGCAGCATTTGTATCCTGGAACATTAATCTGCCAGTCCTGTCCATTCCTGAGCCACGTTTCCGTAACTGCTATGATAACCCAGTCCCACGTTCCTAACCAAGCCCTGAGTTCATCTGCCTTCCCTGTTAGGCCTCTTGCATTGAAATAAATGCAGTTTAATTTATCAGTCCTACTTTGTTCTCTGCTTTGTTGCGCCTGCCCTGACTGTTTGACTCGCTTCTTTTCTCAACTGACCCAGTCTCAGTTTGATCTCTTTCCTCACCATCTCCCGCCACCGCGCCACCCCACACGTTACTAGTTTAAATCCACCCGAGAAGCTCTAGCAACTTTCCCTGCCAGTATATTAGTCCCCTTCCAATTTAGGTGCAATCCGTCCTTCTTGTACAGGTCATTTCTACTCCAGAATAGACCCAAAAAGGTCAATCCTTCTCCCATACACCAGCTCCTCAGCCATGCATTCATCTGCTCTATCTTCCTATTCCTACTCTCACTAGCTCGTAGCACTGGGAGTAATCCAGATATTACTATTCTCGAAGACCTCCTTTTTAAATTCCTGCCTAACGCTCTATATTCTTCCTTCAGAATCTCAACTTTTTCCCTTCCTTTGTCGTGGGTTCCAATGTGTACAATGACCTCCTGCTGGTCCCTCTCCCTTCTGAGAACATTCTGCACCCTCTCTGAGACATCCTTGATCCAGGGAGGCAACACACAATCTGATTTTTTGCTGCTGGCCATAGAAATATCTATCTGTGCCCCTGGCTAGAGAGTCCTCTGACACAATTAATCACTTAGAACCAGATGTACCCCTCATTGCATTAGAGTCAGTCTCAGTACCAGAAACTTGGCTGTTTGTGCTACATTCCCCTGAAAGTCTATCATGCCCTATATTTTCCAAAACAGCATACCTGTTTGAAATGGGGATAGCCACAGAAGACTCCTGCACTTGGTGCCTACCTCTCTTACCGTTCCTGGACTTAACCCATCTACGTGACTATATCTGTGACTTTGCTCCCTTCCTATGACTGCCATTCATCACATCCCCTTGCTCTTGTATATTCCTCACTGCCTCTAACTATCATTTCAACAGATCCATTCAAGATGATAGGATTCACAACCAATGGCATTTATTGCAGGTATAATCCTCAGTAACACACAAACTCTCCCTAAACTTCCACATCTGACAAGAAAAGCATATCACTCTACTAAGGGCCATTGTTGCTTCTTCCAATCTGCAGACCCAGAAAATAGCACTGAGTTATTCCTCTTCAAAATACTGCTCCAGGCTAACTTAATATTTTTGGCTTATATTTTTAAGTTTGATAAAGAGACTTATCTTAATAAAACATATAATCAAGAAAGAATCCACTCTACTCGACTTATCCTGTCTATACTTGGCATACATAGCGGGCGGCACGGTGGCATAAGTGGGCGGCACGGTGGCACAGTGGTCTCACAGCGCCAGAGACCTGGGTTCAATTCCCTCCTCAGGTGACTGACTGTGTGGAGTTTGCACGTTCTCCCCATGTCTGTGTGGGTTTCCTCCAAGTGCTCTGGTTTCCTCCCACAGTCCAAAGATGTGCGGGTCAGGTGAATTGGCCATGCTAAATTGCCCGTAGTGTTAGGTAAGGGGTAAATGTAGGGGTATGGGTGGGTTGAGTTTCGGCAGGTCGGTGTGGACTTGTTGGGCCGAAGGGCCTGTTTCCACACTGTAAGTAATCTAATCTAATCTACTCTTCCTTCTTTTTCTTAACCAAATCCTTTACAGCAAGGCCACACTTAAAGCTATTCAACTTATCTGCTTCTCTACTGTGACTGTCTTAAACAGGTTCCTCCAAGATCAGTATGAATTTCACTGGTT
The DNA here is from genome assembly GCF_020745735.1 of Hemiscyllium ocellatum. Classification (NCBI taxonomy): domain Eukaryota; kingdom Metazoa; phylum Chordata; class Chondrichthyes; order Orectolobiformes; family Hemiscylliidae; genus Hemiscyllium; species Hemiscyllium ocellatum. The sequence continues at coordinate 89,130,098 of NC_083408.1, forward strand.
GTTAATTTACTTAGATGCGCTCTGATGTCCAGCGATACATGAATTCAACAGCAAAGGCAGTAACTGCGCAGGTTCACTGCTGTGTCAGTTACCAGTGTGGGTTTGTTTCTTTATTTCTCTCTCTTTCTCCTGCACAGATCATGTGCAGCCTATGTCTGCTCTTCACCTTTTAAAAGTGCCATTGTTTTGACTTTTTTTTCTCCAAAGTCCCAAATCAATGGAACAGTATATAAAACAGTCATTGCTGCTCCTGGAATTTGAGGGAATCACCTCCTACACCTAAAATACCTCAAACAAGGAGCAGCCTGCTACAGCCAGAAATTTTTCCCGTACTCCATCCTGGATTACCCAGAATTCTTCTAAGTGTCGATAAAACAAAGATCTACAGATTCTGGAAATCTGAAACAAAATCAGAAATTGTTGGAGAAACTCAGCAGGTTTAGCTGTATCTGCGGATAGAAAGCAGCAATAACATTTCATGTCAAGTGACCCTGCTTCAGCCTTCTTCTCCACAACTGCACAGTTTCTCCAGCATTTCTGATTTTGTTCTCTGAGTCTCAAATGCCCTGAACATTTTAATTCTAATCTTAGATACCCTGCACCTTTTACATATTATCTGAAGTGACATTAGAACCTCAGCTTTGTTTTAGAGAGATTGGGTGCATCAGGCTTCATTTCCTTCATTGGTGACATCTCCAATGATCAAAACAAGTGGCTCAGGATAAAAGTGGCTAAAGCTGAAAATGTGTTGCTGGAAAAGCGCAGCAGGTCAGGCAGCATCCAAAGAGCAGGAGAGTCAACGTTTCGGGCATGAGCCCTTCTTCAGGAATGAAGAAGGGCTCATGCCCGAAACGTCAACTCTCCTGCTCCTTGGATGCTGCCTGACCTGCTATGCTTTTCCAGCAACATATTTTCAGCTCTGATCTCCAGCATCTGCAGTCCCCACTTTCTCATAAAAGTGGCTAGGCCTGATCTCACTCTCAGTAATGACTACTTGAAAGATCACTGCAAAAGAAGAAAGACTCTTTCTTTTCTGCATTCTACCGAAGAAGTGGGAAGTTAAAACACGCTTAATTTGCTTCTCTTAAAAACAGGAGTAGCTAGATGTCCAAAGTAAATGGCAGATTTCAAATATGTGATTGATTTGGATATTTTCTTCTGCAGGTCTGCTGCTACTTTACGGCCTCCATCTCCCATAGTGTTACCTAAATCACACATTTCTATGGTAATCAAATTCTAATTGCTTGAGGTAGCTATGCACAAACTTTTCAGGACATTTTACAGCTTTGCAACAGTACCAACAGTGTTGTCCTTCCAAAAACTATTCACAAATCCAAAAAGCTACAATCTTCAAACACACCAAGGTACATTGGAAGGATAGAGAGTTAAGTAAGTAATTGAGCCTTGCTAGTTGGAGCACCATTCCAACATATATTGTGGGAAGACATCCTCCACTTCAGGGAGTTTTCTAGAACTGAGTTTAAGAGTACAACTACAAGATCAGATGATTTGATAGAGACAAAGTGGGGTAATTATCAACACTTTGTGTTAGTATGAATGACAAAACACTAACAACCTTCATTACAGTAATGGAGACCAATTAGCTCAGAGATGATTGCTTATGTCATGGAATAAAGGTAAGTCGCCATAGTTCCACATGATCATAGGGCTGCTCTCCCATTATAGTGAGGCAACTAGTGGTGGCTTAACCTGAGGGTCACCACATCTCAAGTAAGGGATGAGGCTGAGTAGACATGTCTTGAATAGTAACTTCAGCACGTGTGGGAAATTAATCCATACTGTTGGCATCACTCTGCTTTGCAAACCAACTGAGCTAATCTATCCCCTATGAAGGAACGGAATTATATTAAAGGTGTTAAAAAATATAACATCCCAAAGTGCCTCACAGAAGCATTTTTAAACAATAACAATTTATGCTTTACATAAGGTGACATGAGATGGAATTATCAAAAGCTGTGGTGAAAGAGGTGAGTTTTAACACAAATGGTTTAAAGGAGATATGTGAAGTACAAAAGTACAAAAGTTGAGAGGAACAAGCAGAGGGTTTCAGAACTTACAGCTTGGGTAACTCAAAGCCTGGCTACCACTGATGGAGTGATTAAAAACGGGATGCTTAAGAGAACAAATTAGATGTGCACAGATATTTTGGAGTGCTGTGGGACTGGAATAAATTAGAGATACTGGGGATGGGATCATGGACAGATTTAAAAATAAAATGATAACTTTAAAATCAATACATAGCGTGGAATCTCCACAATCCCTGAACGAAGTGGGCACTGGTGAGTCAGTTGGGAAAATATGGCTGATTCTCTAACCAAGTTTTGAAGAGTGAGACAAGAATGCTGCTAATGATTGATGATAACCATATTTGCAAGGATTTGCATACCATTAGTACCAAATCTCACCTCATTGATATGCCTCTTCTTATTCTCCCACATACTGGATAGAAACTAGGTGGTCATAATTTCCGACCAGCGAGAGTATCTGGTGACTGCAACTCACTGTTTGCTCCTTCAGCCCACCACCTTCAACAATATCTAGTCATTAGTATCTCAGGGCATGCTCCAAGAGCAGTGATTACTTGCACCCACCATACACTCCTCCCACTACTTCCACAGTGAAGGGCAACCCCGGTTGACCCCTGTGTTTAACATGGCTCACAGCTGGGCTTTTAAAATGGCACAAGTGCTGGGAATCCGGGAGGTTCTAGCTGTGGTTAGTTGTTCCATGGTTGGCAACAGGGGAGATCGTGCAAGACGGGCACCACTGAGGTGTTGGCGATGGCTAATGAAGTGGGCTGCAAACAATAGTGTGAGAAAATTCACTAGGACTCATGGAGAGAAACCCTCGATGAAACACAGTGGCACAGTGGTTAGCATTGCTGCCTCACAGCGCCAGAGACACAGGTTCAATTCCCGCCTCAGGCGACTCTCTGTGTGGAGCTTGTACATTCTCCCCGTGTCTGCGTGGGTTTCTTCCGGGTGCTCCGGTTTCCTCCCACAATCCAAAAATGTGCAGGTTAGGTGAATTGGCCATGCTAAAATTGCCCGTAGTGTTAGGTGAAGAGGTAAATGTAGGAGTATGGGTCTGGGTGGTATACGCTTCGGCGGGTCGCTGTGGACTTGTTGGGCCGAAGGGCCTGTGTCCACACTGTAAGTAATCTAATCTAAGAAACTCATCAGAATTTACACTCAGCAACTGATAACATTTATACCCAATTAATACTATACTCACTGGCATTGGGAATCAATTCATTGATGTCGAGTCCAGTGTCGAATGCTGAGGCTGCAGAAATGAGAGGACAACCACTGGCAAACTTGAATTGACAGGGAATTATGGACGAGTACAATCACGAAAGAAGTACAACATTTCTCCCTTACAGGGGTGAGGAATTGAACCTATCAGAAGGCCATTCATTCCAATGGTTCGTTGTGTTCCTGCAAACACACTCCCCCTCCTTATGTAATGATGGTAATCCACTCCCACCCCAAAGATGTCTGTCTTTCACTGTCAGGATCACTCCTCTTCACACTATTACAGGGATTCCCTGGTAAGTCTGTACTGACCCAGAGATCTGTGCTCCACTCTTGTGGGTAACTGGAAGATACTTCCTGGGATATATAGTGTTTGCAGGGAAATAGGGGGTCCATTAGAATCAAAAAGTAAAAGATCAGCTTAAAATGTATTAAATGTCTTTCAAACGGCTTGGAACAAAAAAACAGAAATTCATTACAAACTCCCAGTCATGCTGGGTAACTGATATAAGTAACAATAAATTCACTAACTCCAACTGCAAGGAATGATTGATTGTTTACGCAGGGCAAGCAAGTAAGCATACGAGGAAGCTTTTCAAATATTTTGAACTTGATATCAGAATGATTGAAATTAAAGCTGAAATGATGGTTGTTTGTTTCCAGTAAGTTTTCAGATGTAATCAGTGCTTAAAATTGATCTTGCTAATGACTGTCTCTCTGCCTTGCAAAGTATTAGGTAAATGCTAGAGGTGACAATTATTTGATTTAGCGTTTATTTGTGTGCTGGTGATATCATCTGATTCGGATGTAGGAGAAACATCAATGCAATCACGGTTTCAGCTGCTGAGGCAAAATAATAAACACAACTGATTTTTTTTTTGACGAGAGCTTAATTTCCGAAGGGTTCGGATTTCTCAAGATAGTTTTAGAATAAGTGTACTGGGAGCAAAAACTGTGATGCAGTGGCAAACTGGTTCATTTTAAAGTGATTTTGAAGGACAAAGAAGCTCCTAGGAAATGTTATATTCCCAAAATAAAAGGACATTAGGGTTCAAGACAAACTGAAACATTAATGACAAAACAGAGAATATAATCTACAAAGGGATGTTTGACTCTAAAACAGATTGAACCGTCAAGAACATATGGACAAGTATAACAAAAGCAGAAATAGGTGTTAGCTATTAGGAATGCTAAAATGACATTAAAAAAATTACAGCACCTCACCACAATGGAGCTTGTAAGGCTTTTTTTTAAAAAGCAAAGCTGTGAGACTTTTTCAATATTTTGTCTTTGAATTGGCTGTTCTCTTGAAAGGTTTTCGGAAATCAACCAATTTTCCATAATTTGTGATACATATATGATTTGGAACATTTTTTAATTCTTTCGTGGAACACAGATGATACTGACAAAACCAGCATTTAAGGCTCATTCCTACTTCTCCTTGGATTGAATGGGTTGCTCGGCAATTTCAGAGGACCATTAAAAAGCAACCACAGTGCTGTGGGTTTGAAGTCTCATGCAGGTCAGCCATCCTTCCTTAAAGGACATAAGTGAACCTAACGTTTAGAAAGAAAATTGCTGGAGAAACTCAGCAAGTCTGGCAGTATCTGTGGAAACTCCAGACCCACAACAATGTGGGTTGCTTCGGACTGGTCCTCCACATTCCTGATGAAGGGCTTACGCCCATAACATCAACTCTCCTGCTCCTCGGATGCTGCCTGACCTGCTGAACTTTTCCAGCGCTACACTTGTTGACTCTGACTCTCCAGCACCTGCAGTCCTAGTTTTTCCGAGTATCTGTGGACAGAAAGTTGGGCAGACAAAGGAATGGGTAACGGTCAACTGTTGTTCTCTCGGCCTGTGCTCCATCTCCACCTACTCCCCTCTTCTCTCCACCTCATCTTCAGCATATATACCACCTTTATCTTAGCTACAACCAGCTCTGAAGAAGGGTCACTGGACCTGAAACTTTACTTTCTCTCCAAGTTTTTAAAGATGTTAAGGGAGCAGATGAGACAGATTCAGAGCATTCCTTAATGCTATTGATCAGTAATAATCTATCAATCTCAGAACTAAAACTAACAATTGACTTATGATCAATGGGTTTTGCAGAAGGGAGCTCCAAACACCTACCATGTTTTGTGTGAAGAAGCAGTTCCTAATTTCATTCCTGAAAAGGCTGGCTCCAATTTTGAGACTATGTGTCTCTACTTCAGAGGCTGCCCAGAGACTGGGAACAGTTGTTCCTAATCTAGCTTGTGTGTGTACAGCAGCTCTGTGTACCATCTACAAGATGCAATGGAGTAATTCAGCTAAACTCATTAGACAGAATCTTCCGAATGCACAATCACTACTAACCAGAAGAAAAGGGCATCCACTACTTGCAAATTCCTCTCCAAATCACTCACCATCATGACTTGGAAATATACTGCCATTCCTTCAGCTCAGTCAATCTCACCTTCTCTCAAATTCCCCCCTTAATGGCATTGTGGGTCTACCCACAGCAGGTGGACTGCAATGGTTCAAGATGACAGCTCACCACCATTTTCTCAAAGGCAACTATGGATGAGCAATAAATGCTGGCTCAGCCAGCAATGTCTAAGTCCCCTGAGTGAGAAAAAAGACACTTTCAGAATATACTTGTCTTGCAGCCCTGTCTCATTTTGTCCATCTTCAGTCAGTCCTTCACATAGTTATCCATTACATGTGCATGTGAGACATATGGTGTCTTAACGCTTTCTATGAGTGTGTGCTATCAGGGGCAATTAATCTCAAAGATTGCACCTTAACAGTTTGAGTGTTATGCTGAAAGTTAGCATGAAATTACTTTATGGAAGTATGTCATCACATAGGACTGTTTAAATGGCCCTAATGTGGCTGAATTAACTACATTGGCAGGCAGGGCATTCCATGCCCTTACCACTCTCTGAGTAAGGACCTGCCTCTGACCTCTGCCTTAAACCTGTCACCCCTCATTTTTAGCTATGCCCCCTCGTACAAGCTGACATCATAATCCTAGGAAAAAAACTTCCATTGTCTAACTTATCTAATCCTCTGATCATCTTGTATGTTTCTATCATATCCCCTTTTAGCCTTCTTCTTTCCAATGAGAACAGACCCAACTCTCTCAGCCTTTCCTTATTACAGCTTCCCTCCAGACCAGGCCACATCCTGGTAAATCTCCTCTGCACCTTTTCCAATGCTTCCACATCCTTCGTGTAATGAACTGTACACAATATTCCAAGTGCGGCTGCACTAGCATTTTGTACAGTTGCAGCATGACATATGGCTTCAGAACTCAATCTCTCTACCAATAAAACCTAACACACTGCATGCCTTCTGAACAGCACTATCAACTTGGATGGCAACTTTCAGGGATCTATGTAAATGGACTCCAAGATCCCTCTGCATATCCACACTACTAAGAATCTTTCCATTGATTCAGTGTTCTGCCTTCCTGTTATTCTTCCCAAAGTGCATCATCTCACATTTAGCTGCATTGAACTCCATTTGCCACCTCTCAGCCCAATTCTGCAGTTTATCCAAGTTGTCCTGCCACCTGCAACATTCTTCCACACTGTCCACTACTCCACCAACTTTAGAGTCATCTGTAAACTTACTAATCCATCCACCTATGCCTGCGTCTAAGTCATTTATAAAAATGACAAACAGCAATGGTCCCAAAACAGATCCTTGTGGCATGCTACTAGTAACCGGACTCCAGGCCGAATATTTTCCATCAACCACCACTCGCTGCCTTCTTACAGAAAGCCAGTTTCTAATCCAAACTGCTAAATTGCCTTCAATTCCATGCCTCTGCACTTTCTCCAACAGCCTATCATGTGGAATCTTATCAAAGACTTTACTGAAGTCCATGTATACCACGTCAACTGCCCTACCCTCATCTACATGCTTGGTCACCTTCTCAAAAAACTGAGGTTTGTAATACACGACCTGCCCTTGACGAAACCATGTTGATTATCTGAAATCAAAGTGTTGCTTGCTAGATGATTATAAATCTTATCTCTTAGAATCCTTTCCAAAACTTTTCCTACAACAGAAGTAAGGCTCACTGGTCTATAATTACCTAGGTCCTCTCTACTGCCCTTCTTGAACAAGGGCACAACATTTGCAATCCTCCAGTCCTCTGGTACTAAACCTGTAGACAATGGTGGCTCAAAAATCAAGGCCAAAGGCTCTACAATCTCCTCCCTAGCTTCTCAAAGAATCCGCGGATAAACCCATAAGGATGCGAACTCAGCCCCTTACCAGAGTCCTTGCACATTCGTGGTTATGTGGCTAAATTCCATCTACACATTTGCTATTACATCACTGTTGTAGGCTGGATCTCAAATAACGACGAGGCAGAATACAGGAAAGAAACAGAGTGCTTGGTGGCGTGCTGTAAAGATAACTACCTGTCTCTCAACAGCAGCAAGATGAAAGAGCTGGTCATTAACTTCAGGAGCAAGGTGGCGGCATGCCCTATCTACAGCAATTGAGCTGAAGTGGAGATGGCCGAGGGCGTCAAGTTCTTAAGAGTGACAATCACCAACAATCTGTCCTGGATCACCTACCTTGTTGTGATGGTTAACAAAGCACAACAACACCTCCACTTCCTCAGGATGCTAAGGAAATTTGGCATGTCTATAAAATCTCTGAACCAATTTTTATAGATGCACCATAGAAAGCATTCTGTCTGGTTGCATCATTGCTTGGTATAGCAACTTCTCTGCCCAACAGTAAGAAACTACAGAGAGCCGTCAGCATAGCTCAGTCCATCATGCAAGCCAACCTTCCATCCACTGACTCCTCCTATAGTTCCTGTTGCCTTGGAAGGGCAACCAACATAATCAAAGACCCCCTCCATCCTAGTCATAATCTTTTCCAATCTCTTCTGTCGGGCAGAAGATATAAAAGCTTAAACACAAATACCAACAGATTCAAGAACAGCTTCTTCCCCTCTGCTATTAGACTTCTAAATGGACCTCTCAAATTTCAAAGTTAATGCTGACATCGCTCTTTGCACCTTTCCTGCAGCCGTAACAATACATTCTTTGCTCTGTTTTATTACACCTGTGATCTGCCTGTACTGCATGTAAATTGACAATAATCAATTAAATCAAAAGATTAATAAGTAATGCAAACTCAGTGCTGAAGTGATGGAATTCTGATGGGCCAGCTTGATATTTTATCATTAGTACCAGGCCCAAACACAGACACTGCTTCTTCAGTCCTAGGTACTTCCCACAAGACCCCTTCACTTACAACTGAATAGATAACACATTCTATTGAGACTCTGGTAAAACCTCTGCCCTCTTCCAATCCTCAGTATATCATCATGTACACTGCCAGCAATATTACATAAGCATCATTATATATTCTGCTGAGTCCAATCTGAATGGCCAACATACTCCCCTCAGAATAAATACCACCCCAGGCCTATGACTCCGTTTCCCATCCAGTCCCTAAAAGATCAGGCTATTCAGCTCATTTCTTGTTTATGAAGAACTTGCTCTTTTTACCTGATCACCAGACAATGACTGCATTTGAAAGAAAATCACATCAAATAACTTTGAGATAGCGAGCAAGTTTTAAGGCACTATATAAATATAATTTCCTTTGTTTCTTGTTCGGCATTATTACTGAAGTTAAGTAAAGTCTTCCAAACTCCTGGCAACTAAAAATAACTTCGTATGTAACTTCAAATATGGGTCCATTACCATTTAAGCTCTTCTGTTCAAAACTGTTAAACATCTATTTGCCTTTAAATTGGCTAAAGCAATACCGGCCAATGTCAACTGTTGCAGTCGACTCTATCGGAACTGAATCTATATTGTGCCTGCTCTCACTCAAGCCAAATCATACTGACCCAACATCTGCTCAATGTGGTTCTGAGGGATGATTCTATCAAAAGCTGCAAAATCAGCAAGGAGAATACACTTACCTCACCATTGATCTTTACCAAATACAACGCACATCTTTTACTTATGTAAGTGTCACATTTAGTTCCACCACCTTAATAATCTGCATTCATTTTTAAAATTGATTCCCTATCATTTCATCTATTCACCATTTCTTTTGAGATGGAAGTACCTGCTGTTTCTTTCAGCAATACATCTGTTTGTCTTTAAGCATTCATGTCTGATGGGTTACTGCTGAAATATTAATAGCTTTTCTCTTCAAAGATAATATCTACTTTTGAGTGTATTTTAAACATTTGCTGTAATCTCACTTACAGTATTTGAACGTGTGGGAGAAATTTCTAACTGCATTGGGCAGAACTTTCCCACGGTCTTTGCAACACCAAAGTCAGGACCGATTGGGAATGCTGAGCCTGGATTGCCAGGAGCACAGACCAATTAATCTATTTTCCCAGAGGTAGCCTGCTAATTTGCTGTTGAATCTGGAGGATCAACAGGAGGCTGTCCAACACTGAAAAATTGGCAGTCCCACTGTCAGAGGTGTGAGCTGCTAAAGTACGTAATGAAGGATTCCTGCAGGGAATCCACGTTCTGGTGGATGAGTCACAAAATGTTAGCATGCAGGTACAGTACAGAATCAAGAAGGCAAATGGGATGCTATCCTTTATTATATCAGGTATTCAATATAAAAGTAAGGATGTTGCACTTCAGTTATACTGGGCATTAGTGAGGCCTTACCTTGAATACTGTGTTTGTATTTGGTATCCCTGGATGTAAGTTTGCTCGCTGAGCTCCCAACTTTGGTCGCCCTAATTAAGGAAGGATGTAAATGCATTGTAGGGGCAGTACAAAGAGATCTGGGTGTTCTTGTACACCAGTCAATGAATCTTCGAGTAAAAAGTGAGGTCTGCAGATGCTGGAGATCAGAGCTGAAAATGTGCTGCTGGTTAAAGTGCAGCAGGTCAGGCAGCATCCAAGGAACAGGAAATTCGACGTTTCGGGCACAAGCCCTTCATCAGGAATCCTGATGAAGGGCTTGTGCCCGAAACGTCGAATTTCCTGTTCCTTGGATGCTGCCTGACCTGCTGCGCTTTAACCAGCAACACATTTTCAGCACCAGTCAATGAAGGTAAGCATGCAGGTACGGCAGGTAGTGAAGAAGGCTAATAGCATGCTGGCCTTCATAACAAGAGGGATTGAGTATAGAAGCAAAGAGGTTCTTCTGCAGCTGTACAGGGCCCTGGTGAGACCGTACCTGGAGTATTGTGTGCAGTTCTGGTCTCCAAATTTGAGGAAAGACATTCTGGCTATTGAGGGAGTGCAACGTAGGTTCACGGGGTCAATTCCTGGAATGGCGGCACTACCTTACACTGAAAGACTGGAGCGACTGGGCTTGTATACCCTTGAGGTTAGAAGACCGAGAGGGGATCTGATTGAGACATATAAGATTATCAAAGGATTGGACACTCTGGAGGCAGGAAACATGTTTCCGCTGATAGGTGAGTGCCGAACCAGAGGACACAGCTTAAAAATACGGGGTAGACCATTTAGGACAGAGATGAGGAGAAACGTCTTCACCCAGAGAGTGGTGGCTGTGTGGAATGCTCTGCCCCAGAGGGCAGTGGAGGCCCAGTCTCTGGATTCATTTAAGAAAGAGTTGGATAGAGCTCTCAAGGATAGTGGAATCAAGGGTTATGGAGATAAGGCAGGAACAGGATATTGATTAAGGATGATCAGCCATGATCATATTGAACAGTGGTGCAGGCTCGAAGGGCAGAATGGCCTACTCCTACACCTATTGTCTATTGTAGGCACTTCAGAAGAGGTTTACTAGGTTGATACCACGACAGAACAGACTGACTTTTGAGAATAGGTTGGACAGGCTGAGCTTGCTTTCACTGGAGTTGAGAAGAGTGAGGGGGTCTTGACAGAAGCGTATAAAATACTGAGCGTCCTTGACAAGGTGGACTTGGAAAGAATATTTCCTCTATGGATCAGTCTAGAACTAGGGGAGACTTTTAACACCAGGGGACTTAACTGAATCGCTTTGAAATTTAATATCGTAATATATCTTTTCAGTTTTCCTGAGATCCTTATCCTCCAAGTCGATCTGAGAAAATAATTCCCTGCAGGAATTGTTAACGGATGAATGATTTATTGAGTTACAACTTTTTAAACAAGGTTCAGGTCAGTCAGTTAACTTCTAACATGAGAAACAAAAAAAAATTGTCATCAGAATTTCCTTAGGCTTTTAGTTAAAAGCAACTTAAAAGTGCAAGTGCTATTGCATCGCTGAAAAATACTAAATGAATGGAGTTCAGTAAGGTTGCAGTGAAATTCTATTATGTATCTTGAATTACTACAACAAGATTACTTGGAACAGACATATAGAACGTGCATTTGGAAGTTCATTGAAGCTGAGGCATGTTTTTGTACCTATTTACTGAATATTAAAATAAATGATTCAGTGGTGTCTCTGAAGTGCTGTCTTGGATATTCTTAATAGAACTTGTGTGGCTTTTGGACACATTATTACAGAGACATAACAGTGGGTTGTCTAACATAACAGTTATCTTTGACTGCACCATTACACAAATATTCTGGAACAGTGGTGCTGGAAGAGCACAGCAGTTCAGGCAGCATCCAAAGAGCAGTGAAATCGATGTTTCAGGCAAAAGCCCTTCATCAGGAATAAAGCTTTATTCCTGATGAAGGGCTTTTGCCTGAAACGTCGATTTCGCTGCTCCTCGGATGCTGCCTGAACTGCTGTGCTCTTCCAGCACCACTGTTCCAGAATCTGGTTTCCAGCATCTGCAATCATTGCTTTTACCTCATTACACAAATAGGCTTTCCAGAAGGTACATAATTTACAGTAAAATAAATACCTGATTGTAAATAGCCTCTCAGTATTCTAATGTTTGTGACAGGCATAATTTTTCAACCTTAAAGATGCCCTTTGTCCAAAATTTTCTCCTTCTGTTCCAGAACTATTGTCCTAGTTTTCTTTCCATAAATCAATTTAAATCCAAGCAATTTCTTTCTCGATCAATAATCATTTATTTAGGTTTAAGGTTCAATTCAAGTGAGTCACCAAAATACTGTGCTTGCAGCTAAAGGCAGCCATGGAAATCCTTAGCATGTCTGTATATGTGCATGCAATCACACTTCAGTCAGGACGAGGACCTATATCAAACTGTACACAGAGTTCATTACTTATTTAAATACTATTCACATTTATGTTCTAAGAAAATCTGGATAGACAAGTTGGGCTCTGATGATACCTCAGGAGATTTTAAAAGGCTGAACTTTCCAGTTCCCTTAATCTGCCTGGAGGTTTCCAATCTGACAGTTCAAATTAAATCCCAGAATTTGAGCAATGAGTATGCTTGACTGTTAGTCAGTATTTTCCAATTTCTGCAGAACCAGTGGAAAAGGAGCAGCTCACAACTTGAATTTTGAACAAAAATGGTGCCGTCTTTCTGGTGAAATATTAAAACAAGGTCTCAGATATGTGTTGGAACATATGGCATAGTAGCAAGTCTTGGGTGCTGCCTGAAAAAGCAGTAGCAGTTTACTCCAGTAAAAATTCCACACATCTCACATTTAAGGGTATGCCCTTTGTATGCAATAACTAATCATTCAATAACATAATGTCAGTGGAACTACAAAAACTTTTGATGATCTGAATGAGAGTTTTGAGCCTTTCACACACTAGCTTCTCAAAGACAAAGCGAGGAAGCATTTGGTAGAATGAGGCGAGACAGGGATCATGAATTAGTTTCTTCTCACACAATAAATCAATAAAAAGAAACCATGGACTCCCTTAATTCAATCAGCAATAACAATTGCATATTAACACAAAATAAGGAATGTTTTCACTCCCTCACAACAGTAAATTACACCGATTAAATGGAACTGATTTAGAAAGGAAGGAATACCCATTTTTCTGTACAAAAGGAATGTAAATACCGACAGCATCAGGAGCTCAGTAAAGGGCTGGATGGAAGTATCCACATATTTAACTCCTTGTTACTTGCTGATTTAATCACATATAAGGTGAGATATTGAAATTCATTAAAGGGATTCAAAGTAAGATGCCCCTTCCCCAAACCGCATTCATTCTTTTTGTTATCGGGTCATGTGTATCTATGTGACTCATTCAATATCAGATCTTTTAAAGCATCGACTCCCTGATGTGTTCCAAACACTTCTAATGTTTCTACTTGACATGCAGGTCAAGATGTCACGTTACTGAAGACAGCAAGTGCAGTTCAGAGAAGAGCCTTGCAACCTTAAGATCTTGAATTTATTTCAAGACATTGCCTTCCACATCATTTGGCCAGAAGCCATGTAGGGAACGTGTTAGGGTAAAATCAAAGGCTTCTCCTTGTAAACCAGAAAAAGCATAATCCTTTTCATATTCCTCATCATTCTCTTATTCATTCAAGCCCTTTCCTTTAGTATGTTCTTTCACAAATGGATTATGACAGATATTTTAATATTTTAATTGCTATCGAGCAACCAGTAAACTAACATATGTCCCTTTTCACTTTCTGCATAAGGGTGTGTCACAAGAAGTACTTTTTAACAAGTGTGATCTAGTTGTTGTATGTGTTACAACGCAATCCACTAACAGATTGTAGTCAGGGTGGTTTGCTGTCACTATAGTCTTTTCACCCTCTGTGTGAAAACGTTGCCCCTTAGGTAACCTTTCAATCTTTCCCCTCCCACCTTAAACCCATGCTCTCTTGTTTTGGACTCCCTCCACCCCGGGAAAACGACCTTGTCTATTAACCCTATCTATACCCCTCATGATTTTATAAACCTCTATAAAGTCACCCCTCAGCCTTCGATGCTCCAGAGAAAATAGCCCTAGCCTATTCAACATCTCCCTATAGCTCAAACCCTCCAGCCCTGTAAATCTTTTCTTAACCATTTCAAGTTTCACAATATCCTTCCTATATTAGGTAAATCAGAATTGCATACAATATTCTAAAAGTGGCCTAACCAATGTCCTGTACAGCCGCAATATGACCTCCCAACTCCTGTACTCAAAGGACTGACCAATAAAGGCAAGCATACCAAATGCCTTCTTCACTATCCTTTCTATCTGGGATGCCATTTTTGAGGAAACATGAACATGCACTCCAAGGTTCCTTTGTTCAGCAACATTCCAGAAGACCTTACCATTAAGTCTTGCTCTGATTTGCTTTTCCAAAATACAACACCTCACATTTATCTAAATTAAACTCCATCTGCCACTCCTTGACCCATTGTCTCTTCTGATCAAGGTCCCATTGTACTCTGAGGTAACCTTCTTCACTATCCACTCCATCACCAATTTTCTTGTCATCTGCAAACTTACTAACCATGCCTCGTATGTTCACATCCAAATCATTACATCAATGATCCTAAGCTGCTCTGACTTTCCCTACCCAAAGTCCACATGACATTATTAGATTGAATGGAGTTTAGTGCAATCAACAACATTAACCCCTTCAGAGCCATTACATTACACAAGACTTGTATTTCTCTAAAAATCAACAATTCACATATCATATGTCACTTACTCTTTGGGTACAAGGCAAAACACCAGTGTACCAACCTCAGGGGGCTCATACAGAGTAAACACAATGTGCAGAATTGTGAAGGGGTCTGAGCGCTGTGGGCAATGGTGCAATATGTGGTAGAATCAGGTGACAAGTGGGGCAAGACCCATCTCAACATCGGGAGCAACTCGTGCCATCTTTTATGCTTTTCACAAATGGCTGTGAAATCTTTGTAGGAAGTGGTGAGATCCCAACTGACAAGGATTAGTACTTGTTAAAGAACTTCTTAACAACACAATTCACTTCATTAATACTCAGCCTCCTGTCTTAACAAACAAGCTCGATGTCAGGGAATCTCAACAAGGAAACCAGAGCATACACCTGTCGGATTCAGATTGTCACTTAATAC
Organism: Hemiscyllium ocellatum; assembly: GCF_020745735.1. NCBI lineage: Eukaryota > Metazoa > Chordata > Chondrichthyes > Orectolobiformes > Hemiscylliidae > Hemiscyllium > Hemiscyllium ocellatum. Next base: position 89,145,255 of record NC_083408.1, read on the forward strand.
AAATGGCATCCATGCTGCCTCCAATCAAACCACAGCCAATTGCATGATCAGACAAGACACTGGCATGTGCCATCTGTCTGTACCACATGTTCATCCTGGCACTTCTCCCATGCACTGGCAGCGGGCTCAGGAAGTACAAATTTGTATTACAGAGTGCAGCAACAACTAACAATGAAAGACTGCAACAAGAATACTTTGTACACAGCCACAGGCACCCAGTTCACAGCCCTGCATCCCTGAGGTGCTCTTTTGCAGTCTTCACACTCGGTCCTTAGCCCCTACCTGCTGGCCATGTAGCATTCCTGTTTGGCCAGCCCTGCCATTCTAATTATAGCAGTGACTAAAACAGGCGGCTTACTTTGGTGCTGAGCAATCTTAAGTCTAGGGGACACACATCTGGTTGCTTGACAGCGTGCCACATCAATCTCGCACCTACTGCCTACACCAGCAGCTTACAGAGCAAGCATACTGCAAGTGCAGTAAGCAGACAGCCACATATCCAATTCCAAAGGCAGGCATCCTCAGTGAGGACCATGGAGGTACCCACCTGTCAGGAGTTCAGGCACAGTAAGTCAAGGGCAATCTTCCATGCCAAGGACATTGGTCGTGGTCAGGTGCCTGGTCAAAGTTTTATCGGACAGTAGTGTCCGTGTCTTTAATGTCCAGGGAGTGGGGCGTGGTCAGTCTACTGGCTCCATAACGGTCAGTCCAAAGGGTATGGCTAATGCAGACAATTTAGCCTCAGTCAGGGGTGTGGGCTGTCCAGTCATGTCAGTGAAGGGAGGAATTGGTCTATGGTGTGTACATCCTCATTTCATAATGGAGAAGGGGAGGAGTAGGGAGTGGGGTGAACGTGGCCATTACCCTGGGACTGAGCTTCATCAGGTTGCTGTCTGACACTGTGGCCTTCAGGCTGAAGGGCAGGGCACAATACAATTGTGAGGGGGGGGGGGAGGGGAGAGCAGGATTTTTCAGGCTGGGGATAGGGTAAAGAATGGCTGGAGAAGCGTGTTCCAAGTCTTCTTGTTGACCCTCTTCAGCTTTGAATTCCAAAGTGGGGGAGGTGGTGGGCAGACAGATTGGAGATAGAGGGGCAGCCCTCTCTGCAGTGGCCCTGAATGGAGACTGTGTAGGGGCCTGGATGTGGTTCCACATCCAGCTGGCTGCCTCATGGCATCACATTGTCTGTTCACTGAGGGGTTAAAGACTTCCTGCCCCTTTGTCTCCATGTTAAAAGTCTAGAGGCTGAGTGGTGGAGTGCAGGTCTGTGCACCTTTTCAGCAACCCCTGATGATGCTATATCTGGTCTCCAGGGCAGACTCCAACCCATTAACAATCACATACCTCCCTGCACTGCTGCATCTTTTAAGCAACGAGACCCACTGCATTCATGCTGAATGTCTGCCACTTCTGTCGCTCCCCGTCCCTGTGGATAACGTCACTGTCTGCCTCAGGGACATCCTGCCTGGGCCATTTCTTCCATTGAGCCAACTGTGGAGCGGTTACCATGAGATGTTCACTAGGTTCTGTGCCAACACTGTCTATGCCTAAGGGTGGGTCATGCAGGAGACAGCCTTGCCAATACCACCAAACCCTTGGTACTCTTGCCCCTGGAGGTCTGGGAGGGCATTTCCAGGAGAGGTAGACCTTTCTTCACAGCATTCTTGGGCAGGTTGCATGAACTCGCAAGATGCAGGGAAGAGATATGGCGTTATGCCCAGTGGTTAGAGTTGGTGTGCAATGATTAACAACAGAGTTAACAACAGAGCTGCTGTGGCACACAGAGTGCTACTTACTTACTTCTCAAGAGGAGCATGTTTCAGCATCCCCGCAGAAGCAGTGCCAATTTTCTCCTGCGAGGGCCAGAATTCTTGCCAGATGGGGACGGGAATTCAAATGTCGTGCACTCCATGTTAATGGGACTGTTTGACCCTGTTATGCCATGATGGAAAGTGTGGGTGGGGGGGGCGTGGAATCAGTGAGATAACAGTCAGTGACATAGCTCTCATGCAGGTGCATGTGAGGGAAAGGTGGCGGGGTGTTCCAAAGAGTTGAGGAAGCAACATGGAGGGCACACAGGCTAGAGATGTGGGAGGTGTGGGAGGGGAGGGGGTGGAGAGAGAATATTAGCCTTGCTGAGAGATGAGTGCTGTAGCAAGGATGCAGTGAGTGTGCAATGGCAGAGAGCAGCACTTACCCTGTCGCAATAGAGAAGGTCTTTGACCTTCTTTCTGTACTACTGGCTGTCCCTCAACATCCTGGAGACAGCACAGAGCCAGGTGGGCACCTTGGACTAGGCTGCTAGATTTGGTGGCATGGTCTTTTCTGCCAGCCCTCCTCTCTTGGAAAATCACCGTGCCATTTACCCCTTCTCCACCATCTTCTGACTCAGTCTGTCACCATCAGGATGCCAATGCCTGTCCAGGTGTACAGTCACCTTTCAAAGGGAGCACGGTCACAAGGAATGCAAGGATAATTGCTGAGTCGTGAGCTGTTCTGGGAATGGCACGGTGGGGCTGAAATCAGACCTGAGAATTTGTAAGTAATTAATAAGGTGGGTTTGATAAAATATGGCAAGAAAACACGTTGGACCTCACAGCAAAATAAAAACTCAAAAAAGACAGACTCAGTGAAATAATGTAGGATTTAGCCCAAAGTATTATATATTGGTATCTTATTTCCAAAATAGGCATTAATGTTTATGTGCTCCAGGGGACCACATTCACAGCTGCACTAATGAGTTATGGTGGGCAGCAGGACCAACCTAACCTGTTATTCTACACAAGGCAGCATAGCAAGTATCAAATAAATACTGTAATTATTGCAAACATCTGGTAACCAAAAGCCAGCTAGAACTCAACAAATGTAAACATTTTAGATTAATTTAACACCGATTTGGATAACTGAGCCACATTGTGTCTGAAGAAAAGCTTTGCAATGAGTGAACATGAGAAGTGAGGTGCCGATTGACACAGTAATGAATGCACAGCTGGGCCCCTAAATAATTTGGCAAGCTGATGATATCATAGATGTACTTAAGAAGTTTAAGCATCCACAGGTGGCCATTCAGTAACTTCATAAAATGAACTGGTAATGAAGAAAGGATCAGCTATATCCTCCCATGGGTAGGGAAAACAAGTCTAAATATGTTTAACAGCTGGCAGCTTGTGAAGGAGGTCAGCAGAAACTCACACAAAATCTCCACTCATCTCCAGCCAAATCTCCACTCATCAGAGCTACTCGTGTGAATCTTTAGGTCAGATGGGAATATATTAGCCTATTGATAATTTTCTAACAAGGCTAAAAATTGTAGCTAGAAAACAAAAGTCAAAGTTCAAGGATTGATAGATTCAATAATTTGTGGTTCTGCATACCCTTAAGTACAGAGAGCACTTATTGAACTCGCACCATCTCTGGCTGTGGACACTGCCAGGACACACAAGGCCACAAGTAGACAGATGAAGGCACTGACTGCTCAAACGGCAATGCTTCAGTTAAAGCAAGAGAAAGGCAGCAGCAACTGAACAACGTAAGTTGAACAGAGGAAAGGATATGCAGGAACATGGGTGGCCACATGAATTGATAGACAGAAGTAAAAGTCCTCCAAATCTGCACAACTTTTGCAAAGACTAATCATTGGGAAAAGGTGCACAGAACAAAGCATGAAATGATTGATTAAAAGCGAGAGAACGGTGGACGTCATAAGTCAGAGACAAAAACAGAAGTTGCTGGAAAAGCTCAGCAGATCTGGCATAATCTGTGGAGAGAAATCAGAGTTAACTTTTCGGGTCCAGTGACTCTTCCTCAGATTGTTCTGACAATATTCTGAATGTTCACATCAAAACACTGTAACACTGGAATAAGACTATTTTATTTCCATTGCCCAAACCTTTGCAATAAAGGCTAACATATTATATGACTGCTTACCATAGCTGCATGCTGCCTTTCTGTGTTCCTTGCACAAGCACATCCAAGTCTCTCTGAAATCAAATTTCACACCTCTTAATAAATATTCTGCATTACTATATTATGAATAAACTGTAAAACGTCACAATTCTCTGCATTATAATCCATCTGCCAGCTTGTTGCCCATTCACTTAACCTGTCTATATCTGTCTGCAACCTCTTTGTATCCTTCCTCCTACTGCTTACATTTCCAGATAGCTTTGCATTATTAGCAAATGTGTACATATATATTCTTCTCTGCCTCTTCACTAAGTCCTGAAGTACTGTATACAGTTTTGGTCCCCTTATTTGAGGAAAGATGTTGTGGTGTTCGACGTAGTTCAGAGGATGTTCACCAGATTGATCCCAGAGATATGGGGTTTGTCATATGAAGCGAGATTTAACAGTTTAGAATTTAGAAGAATGAAGGTGAGATCAAATTGAGGTACTCAAGATAATAAAAAGTATGGATAAAATAGACATATAATGGATGCTTCCTCTTGAGGGCCATTCTAGGACGAGAGGTCATAGTCGTAGGGTAAGGGGTAGCAAATTTAAAACAGAATTGAGGAGAAACTACTTCTTCCAAATTGTTCTGAATCTGTGGAATTCGCTACCCCAAAGTGGGGTGGATGCTGGGACAGTGAGTAAATTTAAGGAGGAGTTAGATAGATTTTTATTGGTAATGGGTTAAATGGTTATGGGGTGAAGGCAGGAAAATGGGGGTGAGGAGCATATCAGCCATGATCGAATGGTGTAACAAACTCGATGGGCTGAATGGCCTATTTCTGCTCCTATATGTTATGAACTTAAATCATTCATGTAGGTGGGAAGGAGGCCCCACACCACTATTTGCTATTTGCTATTTGCTGGCAAGGTGCTAAGAATCCCTGCGGACCTTTATAGTCAGCACTGTGTCACTGTGCTAATCAACTCTGTTTTTCTATTTCTTGTTAGATTACTTTCATATTCAACTTTTTCACTTTTACTCAACTTTTTGATAGCCCTTTGCTGGTTTCTAAAACTTTTCCAATGTTCATACTTGTTACAGTTTTTGTAATGTTACAAGATTCTTCAGTTACATGATCCTAATCTTGCTGAATGAAAAAGGTTTTCCTCATTTTTTTTTCAATGGAATGTTCATTGACGTACGTTTTGATTTGTTTCCTTAACTGTTTCCCACTGTTCATTTACACTCCTACATGTTAATTTCTTTACTAATTAACCTTTCAAAGTTTTCCTCTCATACCACTGAAATTCATTTTTGTTCATGTTTTTGACTGTTGCGTGAATTTGGCATACATCATTTTCAAACATACCATGTAATTCAATAACATTATGATCATTATTTCGGAGAGGATCTTTTAATCTGACATTAACCCTGCTTCATTACACAATACCAGATCTAAGATAGCTTCCACAATGTATTGCTCTTGAAAATGGTCATGAAAACCCTCTACAAACTCATCTTCTGAAGCACTCTTGCCAATGTGATTGTCTCAGTTTATAAAAGTTCACGACAATTAACACATTGCCTTTGTTACAAGCTCTAATAATTTCTTGTTCCGTGTTTTGCTTAGCATTATAATCAGTGTTAGAGGTCCTATAAAGCAGTACATAGAGCATTACAACATAGTACAGGCCCTTCGGCCCTCAATGTTGTGCCAACCTATGAAACCAATCTGAAGTCCATTCTAACCTACACTATTCCATTCTTGTCTATATGCCTATCCAATGAACATTTAAATGCCCTTAAAGTTGGTGAATCTACTATTATTGCAGGCAGCATGTTCCACACCCCTACTATTCTCTGAGTAAAGAAACTACCTCTGATATCTGTCCTATATCTATCACCTCTCAATTTAAAGCTATGATCCCCCCCTTGCTAGCCATCACCATCTGAGGAAAAAGGCTCTCACTGTCCACCATATCTAACCCTCTGATTATCTTTTCTGTCTCAATTAAGTTACCTCTCAACCTTCTCTCAAATGAAAACAGCCTCAAGTCCATCAGCCTTTCCTTGTAAGACTTTCCCTTCATACCAGGCAACATCCCAGTAAATCTCCTCTGAACGCTTTCCAAAGCTTCCACGTCCTTCTTATAATGCAGTGACCAGAAATGTACGCAATACTCCAAGTGCGGCTGCACCAGAGTTTTGTACAGCTGCAGCATGACCTCATAGTTCCAAAACTCAATCCCTCTACCAATAAAAGCTAACACACTGTATGCTTTCTTAACAACCATATCAACCTGGGTGGCAAATGTAAAGGTTCACTGGACCTGGACACCATGATCCCTCTGCTTATCTACATTATCAAGAATCTTACCATTAGCCCAGTACTCTGCATTCCTGTTACTCCTTCCAAAGTAAATCACCTCACACTTTTCCACATTAAATGTTTTCTGACACTTGCTATTCTTAATTTTCACCCATACTGGTTCTACTTCATGATCATTTGAAGTCTGATCCTTTCTCATTAATGTTATTATGCCACCCTTTACCGTGAAGGGTTACACAGCCTCCTTTACCATTCTGCCAGTCTCTCCACAATACTGTTTAGCTTGGAATGCTCATTTCCGATCTTTGATCACCTTGAAACCATGTCTCTGTGATTGTGATTGGAATTAAATCATTACCTTTACTTTTGTCACTGGTTTATTTAATACATTGCAAATCCTTCTTGGATTTAACTAAAGAATCTACAATTACTTTTCTTTTTAGCTCACTTACCTGTAATGACCTTATACATTGATGTGCATTTTTTTGTTCGTCTCTTTCTTGTCTCACTTTACTTACCTTTATCCACATCACTATATGGATCTAACACTTTGAGCTTTTCCTTTGAATTCTGAAATCTCCCTTCACGGTAAACATCCTCTGTTAATTTAAATTCCTGTCCATAGCCTTAGATATATGATTGACCAGGATACTAGCCTCAGCAAGTTCAAGAGGAACCCATTGCAATGCATGCTTCCCTGAATACTGATGCCAGTGTCCCTTGAAGTGAAACCTATTCTTCCCACACCACTCTTTAATTAATTATAAATTTAATTCTGTAAAATAAGTGACCCTCTCCCAATTGGTGTATGGCATGTAACAGTCCAGAATAGATTACAATTAATGTTCTCCATTTTAATTTATAACTTAAGTTTCGAAATTCTATTCAGAGGACATCACTCCAAACGTGAATAAAATGGACCATGGTTCCAAAATGGACCATGACAATGGAGTCTTCCTCTTCCAACTCCACATTTAATAAAATCCATGACTGGAATAGTTACACTGATTGCATCATTTTTAAAAAGGTAATGCCCAATGTTATAAATCGTATTATCCATACAGAGATTGGAAATAATTCGGGAATCATAGTCAAAGCAGCACTAGAAAGTTACAGGACCAGCATAAGCCTGTTCTTTTGTACAAGGCAAAATGGCAAGTATTAAATAAAATGATCTCTCATCTATCCAATCCCAAAGTGATTATTTCAAACATCTGGAAACCAGGACAACTAGAACTCTAGCACAGGGATACACTGAGTGATATTTAAAACTGAATGAGCAGCAGGATCCATTCAGCAATGACCAACCAATTAATCATTCTCAGCAGCCAAGCATCAAAGGCTTGATTTTAAAAGCAGGATGCTGTCAAGGCACCGGTTACCTGCAGTCACATCACAGAAACTGCCAAACACCTTTGCTATATTCACATTATGAGGGCACATGTGGAGGAGTTCACTGCATGTAGTTTAACAGTCATGCATCATAGCTCTTTATCATCATGGTAGCCCCCAAGTAGAGTCAATGTGGACTTCAACAGTTTCCTCATTTCCCCTCCCCCCACCTCACCCTAGTTCCAAACCTCCAGCTCAGCACTGTCCCCATGACTTGTCCTACCTGCCTACCTTCTTTTCCACCTATCCACTCCACCCTCCTCCCTGACCTATCACCTTCATCCCCTCCCCCACTCATCTATTGTACTCCATGCTACTTTCTCGCCACCTCCACCCTCCTCTAGCTTATCTCTCCACGCTTCAGGCTCTCTGCCTTTATTCCTGATGAAGGGCTTTTGCCCGAAACGTCGATTTCGTTGCCCCTCGGATGCTGCCTGAACTGCTGTGCTCTTCCAGCACCACTAATCCAGAATCTGGTTTCCAGCATCTGCAGTCATTCTTTTTACCCAAGTGGAGATACTTTAAGTCCAAAAGATAAACAAATAGCATAAAACTTGGACGTTGCAAATAAACAAAAATAAAACAGAAAATGCTGTTAACACTCAGCAAATTAGTTAGAATCAATGTAGATAACTGACAAGCTAAAATTGTAGGTGTGGACCCTTTAGCAATTAATCTAATGATTCGTCTGCATCTTAATGATTAATTTGGTTGTTCTCTCCATGTAGCTTGATCAATCCAAGTCAGCGGCTCAGTTTTGGTTCCAGTCAGGAGTTGGGGGGCAGAATATTCATTGTGAGTGCTTAGACAGCTGCTTTCTTTGCATTTCAATTGACAAAAGGCTCTTTGTCTGGATTCAGCACGTTGGCAGACTGGATGAAGAATGCTATTGTACTGAGCTAACTGCCACCTTAGCTGTGCTTCACTCTGCACCACAGAAATGTGTCAAAATGTACAGTGGACTCAGTTCCTCAGGGGACAAACAATAATTAAAGTTGTTACTTAAAGCTTTTAAAGGTATGAAAAAAAACCTTCTGCCTAATCAGCTTTGAGCACAACTATTCTCTCTGACTGGAGTGGCAAGACTTGATGATGCTTGACACAAAACTGTATCAGAACTCTCGCTATTCATTTGTATCAAACACAGGTGTAAAAAAACTTATACACCACAAATGATAAAATTGCATATCGCTCTATTTTCAGATTAAATTAACATATTTTCTCATAAAAAATGCCTTTAAAAATCTTTTTTTTAAAGTCCAGAAATGTTCTGTGCAATAAACCTTAAAACATAGATTCACAATTGTTAGAACTTTGGGCACACACCTGACTCAGTTATTTTAAGCATTGCTGAAAAAAGACACACACATTCTGTGAAAGCTTGTCATCTTGCAATTTTCAGGACAATTGGCAACAGCATCAATTCAAGGGAAAAACCAACATTTATATATAACAAGAGAGGTGAATGTTGATTGGTTGAGAAGTGGACTGTAATTGGTAGAGGTATTTATGCATTCTCCATGACAACCAATCAGAATTCATCTACCAACTAATCAACACTCTCCTTCCTTGCAGAATTTAAATGTTGGGTTTCCACTTGAAGTGGTATTCTTGCAAATTGTCCTGATAAGTTCAAGACAGATGCAATAATGTGTCATTTTTCAACCATGTTCAAGTTCTGCATGACCAATTGACTGTCAGTTTAATTTCTTGTATATCTTTTACATTGCAATACATTTAAGGCTTTGTTATGACTGAAACTGTGCTGGAAACCCTACACAATGGATAGGGTGCCACAAAACCTGTGTAACATGGCTTCCCTTTAACCAGGTCAGGCGATAGTGCAAGAGCAAGAGCATGATGAGGTCAAAGAAATTCTATGTGGATATAATTTTAAGAATAACATAACAAACACAACAATTCCGCAAAATCAAAACAGAATGAAAAAGATGTGTATTATACATGCACACTGTGAATACAGTTAAAAATATTTAACTGACACTTTTCACTCAGCAACCTTTCCTTGCATGACTGGAAGAAAGCAGGAATTTGACAGGACCTATTCTGTTGATATGACAACTCAATATCATCCAAATTAACAGTTGATCTAATTTCCTCCTTATTTTTAATTTGAGATCGGCAGTAACTACCTCAAGACATAAATGGATCATTAACATGTATAAGTAGAACCATGCCACAGCAGTATATTTGGTGAGATAATTGTGTAAATGCTAACATTGAACAATAACTATGACCAAATTGGGGAAACTGAATTATCTTTGGTTACCATCCCCAGTACTAACACAATTCCTCCATATCACACATTAAATTCCAGTCCATTCTTTCAGTCAAAGGAAATATTTCAGGTACCAATTATTTTTTGTTATTTTATCTGTATAGCTACATTATGCAGAAGGTAATGATTTAAGAAAGTAACCATCACCTTCTCAAGGGAAATCAGTGATGGACAACAAATACTGGCTGTGTTCATATCCCATGAAAGAAGTAAAATTGTAGAAAATTGAAAGAAAATATCTGTATATATTCGTAAATTTAATGACTGGAGCAGATTTTAGTCAGGATTTAACCTTTAAAGCATAACATCATTACCAAACATTAGCTGTGTTACATGAGGACCCCTTAGTATTTATCTCTCTGTGCTAACAGATAATTCTCCTCTGAATCGGAAACTTGGGAGGCATTTTCATATTACAGGAAATGATAACAGCTTCATGGTGACTCTGTTGTGGGAGTCTAGTTCAGATGCATCTACTGGCCCTCCAACAATGATGTGTTTAAAAAATTATATATTGGTCTGCACCCTTAGGCTACAGTAGGCTTTGAAAATTGCCAAGTATTGGAAGTATTTGTAAACCTCTCTAAGCAGTGAGCAGAGACTCACTCTCTGGCTTTGGGGGCAAGTCATTGTAGGGAGAAGCACTGTCTCTTACTGGCCGTGGCCCACAAGTGTAGTTACCTTCCTGAAATTCTGGAATTTTTAAAAATTCATTCATGGGATGATGGCATCTCTGGTTAAGCCAGCATTTATTTCCCATCCCTAATTGCCCAAAGTTTAGAATCAACTACATTGCTGTGGGTCCAGAGGTAGACAGGGTGGTTAAGATGGCATTTGGCATGCTTGCTTTCATTGCTTAGACCATTGAGTTTCGGAGTTGAGACATCTTGTTGAAGTTGTACAGGTCATTGGTGAGGCCTCTTTTGGAGTACTATGTGCAGTTGTGCTCGTTCTGCTATATTAAGGATATTATTAAACTGAAGAGAGTTCAGAAGAGATTTACCAGGACATTGATGGGAATGGAGGGTTTGAGTTATAAGGAGAGGTTGAATAGACTGGAAATTATTTCGCTGGAGTGTGGAGGTTGAGGAGTGAACTTACAGAGCTTTATAAAATTATGAGGGGCATAGTTAACATACATAACAAAGGTCTTTTCCCTCGGGTAGGGGAGTTCAAAACAAGCACGGTGGCACAGTGGTTAGCACTGCTGCCTCACAGCGCCTGAGACCCGGGTTCAATTCCCGACTCAGGCGACTGACTGTGTGGAGTTTGCACGTTCTCCCCGTGTCAGCGTGGGTTTCCTCCGGGTGCTCCGGTTTCCTCCCACAGTCCAAAGATGTGCAGGTCAGGTGAATTGGCCATGCTAAATTGCCCATAGTGTTAGGTAAGGGGTAAATGTAGGGGTATGGGTGGGTTTCGCTTCGGCGGGTCGGTGTGGACTTGTTGGGCCGAAGGGCCTGTTTCCACACTGTAAGTCTAATCTAATCTAAAACAAGATGGCATATTTTTAAGGTAAGAGGAGAAAAATTAAAAGGAACCCGAGGGGCAATGTTTTCACACACAGTGTGGTTCGTATGTGAATAAACTGCCAGAGGAAGTGGAGGATGCATGTTACAATATTTAAAAGACATTTGGACAGGTACATGAATAGGAAATGTCTAGAGGGATATGGGCCAAATGCAGGGAAATGGGACTCATTTAGTTTGGGGAAACTTGCTAGGGATGGACCAAAGGGTCTGTTTCCCTGCTATATGACTCTATAACCAGGTAAGGGTGGTGGTTTCCTTCCTAAAAGGACATAAGCAGACCAGATGGTCTTTGTGACAATCAACAACGGTTTCATGGTCATCATTAGACTGTTCATCCAGATTTTTAATTGAATCCAAATTCTACCATCTGCCATGGTGGGAGGCAAACCCAGATCCTCAGATCATTACTGGGATCTCTGTGTGGATAGTTTCATGATAATAAAACAAAGTCATTATGCTAAGATAGAAGCTGGAGGACATCAGCTGGAAAATCCCGAGCTGTCAACTGGGACAGTATCTCCGCAGTTTGTGAGGACATTGACCCTCAAAATTGGAAAGTTGGCCTTCCAAACAATTTCTCTGCAGTCTGAGATTTCCCTTCAACAACAAGTAACATTCAACATATAACACACAAATCTTCACCATCGTCTAAACTTTGAGCGTTCCCTATAGTGAAGCAGTAAGTTATTTTCAAGACCAAATGTTGACGTTAAAAAAAGATAAACATATTAGAAACTCAAAACTTAAATGTGAGCCATATAACATGAAATAACAAAAAGACAACTTACTCTTTTCCTCAGATTGCAGGTCAATATGAGGTTTCGTGAAAAAGAATTTGCAAATGGCGTATAGAATTCTAGAACTTTCAACAAGGCTTCACGACGGATTATATGCAGGTCACAATAAGTCAGTGCCCTCACATTGGCACATGCATGAGCAAGTGTGGTCTCCTTCCAGAATATATCCCCAAACACGTCCCCCTTCCCTGAAAAATATTTGAAAGGTTAAAATAAAATTAGAGAAAAATAATCAGAATTTAATTATTTTTAAATCGGAGTTCATTGTAGCAGATTTGATTGTATTTGTATATTCACATGACGAATTGCTTATTTTTGATGAAGAGTGGCAGGGAAATACGAAGCTGAGGCAAGTGAGCCTACATGGGAAATGAGCAAAGACATCACTGCAAGTTCCCTGATCAGAAATGCCAGTGGCCTGGAGCTAGGTGTAGGTTAGCTTCCCACTTGGAGCTGGGAAATGGTGCATGACAGAAGTAAATATAAAGGGAAGGAAATTAAAGCTATAAAAATGAGGGCACTCCCCACCCTCCCAGATATTATATTGACTGAAAGGTGTCAACTATCATCTATCAATTTGAAGGGCTTTGGATATATTTCTGAATCCTTGCAAATCTGCAGTAATATTTAGGCAATTTGCTGTTTTATTATAATCGGGATGTGGTAGATAAAATGAGAGCTTTTGATATACAGTGCTGGTGTAATTTAATTTTTAGTTTGGTTCTCTGAACTTATTTTACAGATGTTGCAAGATCCAATCTATGATACCGGTTATCATTTCAAGTGTGGCCTTTGTTTTATATAAATTCCTTTACCATTTTAAAACTGAAAAAATGCAACATGATATTTAAAAGGTGCCATCCTAACTCTTCTAATTCCTATAATGTTTAATATAATGGACATTACAATTACATCCTGTGCTCTCTAGTGCACACCCTCCTCAATCCCTTCACAATTCAACCCCTACCTCACCCCTGACATGTCTGCCTAAACTCAGGAATTTTGTACGAACTGTCCCTTTAAATTACTGCATCTCCATCAGACTTATTTTATCACTTTAACTATTATTAGTAACTAGAACATCAAAGTTAGCTGGCACAAATATCCACTTTCAAAATATTTCTAGGAATATATTTCAAATTCAGAAGAGGAATGATTCTCTCCCATTGCTACATGCATTGTGAAGTTTATAATACAAACAAAATCTACAGTTATGTAATTAGTCCGTTATTGTTCTCTCATACATGCACTCTCTTTACCTCTGAAAAATCACACTAAAAACAAGTGAAGTCAATATAGACTTTAGACATTTTCTCCAAGCAATTTTGAAACATAAACATACTGAATTGCCTGGAAGCTGAACAAAAGCAATCAACAATCAAGCTATACTAATGTAGGCAGAGAAATGCTCATGTTCAGATGACAAGACCTATACTTGCCAAACACACTCACATCCCTAGACAAAAATATCAAGGCTACACCATTTTTGTTTTGCAGGGTGGCTGCTTTGCAGCATTACAAATGAGCCAGATGGGCGGAGGTAACAGAAGGTATCAAGAGTAAAATCCATCCATCACCAAAGAATATCTTGAGAAGTGAGAATAGCAGCTATTTAGCTGTCTGTTGAAGAGAGGTGGGTGACTAATTAATCATTAGTTGGCCTGTTAGTCACCACTTTGTCCATCAAGGAAGCCTAGTAACTCAGGGGACCCCAAGCAGTGCTGTGTATTTGCATATTTTTAAATTTGGAAATATTAACCAAGGAAATGGAAGCTTGGATTCTTAGCTTTGTTGTTTTAACAACTCAAAGAGAAAAGTGATTGGGTTGCTGGAACTGGATTAGATACTTATGTTCTGGCAGCAGGTAACTTTGAAAAAAAATGTTACTGCTCAACAACAGGGATTGGGCTGGTTGTAAGTGAGGTAAAAACAATGACTGCAGATGCTGGAAACCAGATTCTGGATTAGAGTGGTGCTGGAAAAGCACAGCAGTTCAGACAGCAACCGAGGAGCAGGAAAATCGACGTTTCGGGCAAAAGCCCTTCATCCGGAATACAGTTAGAGTGCCTGATGGGTGGAGAGATAAATGAGAGGAGGGTGGGGGGATGGGGACAAAGTAGCATGGAGTACAATAGGTGAATGGGGATGGGGTGAAGGTGATAGGTCGGGGAGGAGGGTGGAGGAAGATAGTAAAGAGTACAATGGGTGGATGGGGATGGGGATGAAGGTGATAAGTCAGAGAAGAGGGTGGAGTGGATAGGTGGAAAGGAAGATAGGCAGGTAGGACAAGTCATGGGGACAGTGCTGAGCTGGATGTTTGGAACTAGGGTGAGGTGGGGGAAGGGGAAATGAGGAAACTGTTGAAGTCCACATTGATGCCCTGGGGTTGAAGTGTTCCAAGGCGGAAGATGAGGCGTTCTTCCTCCAGACGTCGGGTGGTGAGGTATCGGCGGTGAAGGAGGCCCAGGACCTCCATGTCCTCGGTTGAGTGGGAGGGAGAGTTGAAATGTTGGGCCACAGGGCGGTTTGGTTGATTGGTGCGGGTGTCCCAGAGATGTTCCCTAAAGTGCTCTGCTAGGAGGCGTCCAGTCTCCCCAATGTAGAGGAGACCTCATCGGGAGCACGGATACAATAAATGGTATTGGTGGATGTGCAGGTAAAACTTTGATGGCTCCTTTGAAGGCTCCTTTAGGGCCTTGGATGGAGGTGAGCGAGGAGGTGTGGGCTCAGTATTTGCAATTCCTGCGGTGGCAAAGAAAGGTGCCAGGACGGGAGGGTGGGTTGTTGGGGGGCGTGGACCTGAACAGGTAGTCATGGAAGTGACTATAAGTGGTTATAAGTGAGAATGTGCCACAGCACTGTGAGGAGACAAAGCAGTTGTAACTCAGACCTTCAAGCCTGCCAGAAAGTGAATAAAAACAGTAACACTCAAAAACTTTGAAGAAGGAAGAAAACTTCTAACTCAAGCCAAGACCTAGGTCCAACTGGCTGGCTACTGAATTGTGGATCACCATGATTAACAACAATGTGACATCAATTGCCAAAACCTTTAAAAGACAACCATAACAAAATTACCTCATTCCACTCCTTTTGGATTAGTTTCTGATTCAGATGTTGTACATATATTTTCCACCCATAATACTCCTGAAAATATTGTTTATCTCACTATCTTGTCTCACCTATCTCTTTGCTTGATTTGTAATTAAATTTCGAATTGTTTCACAAATTTGATGGTTTTGAAGGCATAAGCTCATGCTCTCTGACACACACTAGCTCTGAAAGCCAACACTTTATTTTCTCTTGTGTCATATTAATCACTTTGAATCTGGTAATTGTTCTTATCTTCCTTTCATCTTAATAAATTAAACTGGCTGTGGAATAGGCCTGTGCATTAATATTGCCTCATGGTAATGGAATGGAACGTCAAAGGAGATATTTGTGAAGAACTGCATTTTGGGTTTGCGAACAGGAAGGTAAGATAGAAAACCTGGTCAAGGCACAGATTTGATAAAGTCTGCCAAATGATCAGTTTTAATACTGTGTTAAAGCTGTGAAAGAAAAATGGCCTCATTGTTTGTATGACAGTGAATGTTAGAGATAACAGTACTGACAACTGTCTTTGTTGATTGAGGTATGACCTTGAAATTGGGCCCCAGAAAGTACAGAAATGGGCAATAAATTCTGGCCAACCAGTGATACCAATGTCCTATAACTGAATGAAAAATAGGCCTTCAAACAGGACAGTAATGTAATGGAAAACCAAATGAGTGAGCTAAAAAGAGGCATAAGCTTATACGGTATGTAGTCATAACAAGAAAAAGGTATAAAGAAAGTCTTTGAAAAGAACTTGCTTCTGAAATGGGTAGTCCAGTTGAGGAGCCACTCTGAAACAGCACTTGGAGATATGTTAGATTGACTATGTGAGGCATGCCATAGCTTATGGAACATCTCCATAAACAGTGTCACATTGGATGCACTATTGATTTGCAGTTTAATAAAGGTTTACCACATTTAATGGAATTGTATCTAAGTTATTGTATGCTGAATGATATCTGGATCAGAATGTTAGGACCAAAGAGAGTGGTCCTACAACAATAAGTAAAGGTGCTTCTGAAATATAGCATTGGAACTTCCTGTGGTTCTGGCAGTGGCCACGCCTAGTCCTGTCAAAACCACTGACCATCAAAATGGCTGGAAAATCTCTAAGGCAGGATGAATCATAGAATCCCTAGAGTGTGGAAGCAGGCCATTCAGCCCATCGAGTCCACACCAACCTTCTAAAGAGCATCTACCCCTTTAAATATCCACATAACCCTGCGTTTCTAATGGCTAACCCATCTAGCCTGCACATCCCTGGATACTGTGGGAAATTTAGCATGGCCAATTGACCTGACCTGCATATGTTTAGACTGTGGGAGGTAACTGGAGCACCTGCAGGAAACCCATGCAGATATGATGAGACTGTTCAAACTCTGTGCAGAGATTTGCTTGAGGATGGAATAGAATCCAGGTCCCTGGTGTTGTGAGACAGCAGGGTTAACCACTAAACCATGGTGCCGCCTCACAGCATTACAGATGGCAATCTCACAGCAAAACTGCACTCTGCATCAAAATGCAGAGAGGCAGCCATCACTATACCTAACTTCTTAGAGGGTACTGGTCAACCATGGGCTGCCTGAAAGATACAGCTGATTTTGATGAAGATACTCAACTCAAATATATTTTCTAAATTGTAAGTACTGAACTTAACATTACAGTATTGATTGTCATAGAGTCATAGAGATGTACAGCATGGAAACAGACCCTTCAGTGCAACTCATCCATGCCGACCGGATATCCCAACCCAATCTAGTCCCACCTGCCAGCGCCCGGCCCATTTCTCACCAAACCCTTCCTATTCATACACCCATCCAAATGCCTCTTAAATGTTGCAATTGTACCAGCCTCCACCACAGCCTCTGGCAGCTCATTCCATACACGTACCACCCTCTGCGTGTAAAAGTTGGTCCTAAGGTCTCTTTTCTATCTTTCTCCTCTCACCCTAAACATATGCCCTCTAGTTCTGGACTCCCTGACCCCAGGGAAAAGAATTTGTCTATTTATCCTATCCATGCCGCTCATAATTTTGTAAACCTCTAGAAGGTCACCCCTCAGCCTCCGACGCTCCAGGGAAAACAGCCCCAGCCTGTTCAGCCTCTCCCTGTAGCTCAGATCCTCCAACCCTGGCAACATCCTTGTAAATCTTTTCTGAACCCTTTCATGTTTCACAACATCTTTCCGATAGGAAGACCAGAATTGCATGCAATACTCCAACAGTGGCCTAACCAATGTCCTGTACAACCGCAACATGATCTCCCAACTCCTGTACTCAATACTCTGACCAATAAAGCTGAAAATGTGTTGCTGGTTAGAGCACAGCAGGTCAGGCAGCATCCAAGGAACAGGAAATTCGACGTTTCGGCCCAGAGCCCTTCATCAGGAATGAGGATCAGTGTTCCTGATGAAGGGCTCTGGCCCGAAACGTCGAATTTCCTGTTCCTTGGATGCTGCCTGACCTGCTGTGCTCTAACCAGCAACACATTTTCAGCTCTGATCTCCAGCATCTGCAGACCTCACTTTTTACTCTGACCAATAAAGGAAAGCATACCAAACGCCTTCTTCACTATCCTATCTACCTGCGATTCTACTTTCAAGGAGCTATGAATCTGCACTCCAAGGTCTCTTTGTTCAGCAACACTCCCTAGGACCTTACCATTAAGTATATAAATCCTGCTAAGATTTGCTTCCCCAAAATGCAGCACCTCGTATTTATGTGAATTAAACTCCATCTGCCACTTCTCAGCCCATTGGCCCATCTGGTCAAGATCCTGTTGTATCTGAGGTAATCCTCTTCGCTGTCCACTACACCTCCAATTTTGGTGTCATCTGCAAACAAACTAACTATACCTCTTATGCTCGCATCCAAATCATTTATGTAAATGACAAAAAGTAGAGGACCTAGCACTGATCCTTGTGGCACTCCACTGGTCACAGGCCTCCAGTCTGAAAAACAACCCTCCACCACCACCCTCTGTCTTCTACCTTTGAGCCAGTTTTGTATCCAAATGGCTAGTTCTCCTGTATTCCATGAGATCTAACCTTGCTAATCTGTCTCCCATGGGAAACCTTGTTGAACGCCTTACTGAAGTCCATATTGATCATATCTACTGCTCTGCCCTCATCAATCATCTTTGTTACTTCCTCAAAAAACTCAATCAAGTTTGTGAGACATGATTTCCCACGCACAAAGCCATGTTGACTATCCCGAATCAGTCCTTGCCTTTCCAAATACATGTACATCCTGTCCCTCAGGATTCCCTCCAACAACTTGCCCACCACCGAGGTCAGGCTCACCGGTCTATAGTTCCCTGACTTGTCTTTACCACCCTTCTTAAACAGTGGCACCATGTTTTACAACCTCAAGTCTTCTGGCACTTCACCTGTGACTATCGATGATACAAAACCTCAGCTAGAGGCCTAGCAATCACTTTCCTAGCTTTCCACAGAGTTCTCGGGTACACCTGATCAGGTCCTGAGGATTTATCCACCTTTAACCATTTCAAGACATCTAGCACTTCCTCCTTTGTAATTTGGACATTTTGCAAGATGTCACCATCTATTCCCCTTCAGTCTATATCTTCCATATCCTTTTCCACAGTAAATACTGATGCAAAATATTCATTTAGTATCTCTCCCATTTTCTGTGGCTCCACACAAAGGCTGCCTTGCTGATCTTTGAGGGGCCCTATTCTTTGGGGAGAAAGTGAAGTCTGCAGATGCTGGAGATCAGAGCTGAAAATGTGTTGCTGGAAAAGCGCAGCAGGTCAGGCAGCATCCAAGGAACAGGAAATTTGACGTTTCGGGCATAAGCTCTTCTCCTGAAGAAGGGCTTACACCTGAAACGACGAATTTCCTGTTCCTTGGATGCTGCCTGACCTGCTGCGCTTTTCCAGCAACACATTTTCATTTCGGGCCCTATTCTCTCCCTTGTTACCCTTTTGTCCTTAATATGTTTGTAAACACCCTTTGGATTCTCCTTAATTCTATTTGCCAAAGCCATCTCATGTCCCCGTTTTGCCCCTCCTGATTTCCCTCTTAAGTATACTCCTACTTTCTTTATACTCTTCTAAGGATTCACTCGATCTATCCTGTCTGTATCTGACATATGCTTCCTTCTTTTTCTTAACCAAACCCTCAATTTCTTTAGTCATCCAGCATTCCCTATGCCTACCAGCCTTTCCTTTCACCCTGACAGGAATATACTTTCTCTGGATTCTTGTTATCTCATTTCTGAAGGCTTCCCATTTTTCAGCCGTCTCTTTACCTGTGAACATCTGCCTCCAATCAGCTTTTGAAAGTTCTTGCCCAATACCGTCAAAATTACCTTTCTCCAATTTAGAACTTCAACTTTTAGATCTGGTCTATCCTTTTCCATCACTATTTTAAAACAAATAGAATTATGGTCGCTGGCCCTAAAGTGCTCCCCTACTGACACCTCAGTCACCTGCCCTGTCTAATTTCCCAAGAGTAGGTCAAGTTTTGCACCTTCTCTAGTGGGTACATCCACATACTGAAGTCTTAAATACGAATAGAATAGCAAAGCATGCTTAACTCCATTCAAAATAAATGGCTTTTCTTGGAAATGTATAATTAATATTTTCTCATTCCCATTCCTTTTGAGCTTGTCTGAAGTTGCTCTTCAATCTACATGTACCTTGGGAACCCTGTTAGTCTGACCATTGTGTTCAGTGTAAATTCTGGTTCTACATAGTCCATCATTCTTCACTGTGGTTTCACTCTAAAAGTTCAGAAGCAGCAGAAATGGTATTTCTGATGTCTTTCAAATATTATAGTTGATGCAATCCCCATATAAGATCTAATTCTTTTAAATCGTTTTGAATGTAATTAACAATCTCACATGTTTGATACAATTCTATACTAATTAATTTTGACATGGTTTACATTATTTGTGAAGAGTTGAAAAAAGATCTTTGTCCCAGATGCCAAATAAAATACAATATATATGTATATATAATATATACATATTGTGGAACTAATTACAATTATCGGGGGTTTCCATACAAATAAATCTAAAGACTCCTTTTGACTTGAAGATATCAACTCCATATGATATTTTTCTTTATTTTGCTAACATTGTCCTCATATTATCATTCATAATTCATAATTTTTCAAATTGTAATGAAAATTCTTCATGCGCTTGGATGGATATGTAAGGACAAGCCAGGGAACTACAGACCAGTGAGCCTGACGTTGGTGGTGGTCAAGTTGTTGGAGGAAATCCTGAGGGATTTACATGTATTTGGAAAAGCAAGGACTGATTAGGAATAGTCAACATGGCTTTGTGCATGGGAAATCATGTTTCACAAACTTGAGTTTTTTTGAATAAGTAACAAAGAGGATTGATGATGGCAGAGTGATGGATTTGATCTATATGCACTTCAGTAAAGCATTCGACAAGGTTTCCCATGGGAAACTGGGCAGCAAGGTTAGATCTCATAGAATACAGGGAGAACTAGCCAAGTGGATAGAGAACTGGCTCAAAGGTAGAAGACAGAGGGTGGTGATG
Organism: Hemiscyllium ocellatum; assembly: GCF_020745735.1. Lineage (NCBI taxonomy): Eukaryota > Metazoa > Chordata > Chondrichthyes > Orectolobiformes > Hemiscylliidae > Hemiscyllium > Hemiscyllium ocellatum. Next base: position 89,166,119 of record NC_083408.1, read on the forward strand.
GAGGTTTGTTTTACAGACTGGAGGACTATGACCAGTGGAGTGCCACAAGGATTGGTGCTGGGTCCACTACTTTTTGGCATTTATGCCAGAGGAAGTGGTGAAGGCTAGTACAATTGCAACATTTAAAAGGCATCTGGATTGGTATATGAATAGGAAGGGTTTGGAGGGATATGGGCTGGGTGCTGGCAGGTGGGACTAGATTAGATTGGGATATCTGGTCAGCACGGACAAGTTGGACCGAAGAGTCTGTTTCTGTGCTGTACATCTCTATGACTCTATGACATAGAATCATCACTTGACCATAACTATTGAAGGAACATTTTACCTAAAGTTATAAAATGATTGTACAGTTGTTTTGCTAAGGCAATCCAACACATTCACCATTAAATATTGAATGAATTTAACTGTGCTCCAAACAAGCTCAAGAAAAAAAAAATCAAATGTAGGCTCAGGGAATTGTGGAAGGAATTTTTCTGCACCCACCTGGGAATTGAATCTGAAATCATCCACAAGCCACAGGTCAAAACAAGAAGGTTTTTCATACTTACTAACTACACCAATAATTAGATCTTTTGTTCGCTGATGGACCTTGGACAGAGATCATGGTCTCTTGGGTGTATGATTGTTTGAAATGTTGGATTTCAAGTGAGTGACTTTTATTGTGAATAAATGGATCTCTAGAAAGAAGTGTAAGTTACTTTAGGTGAAGAGGATCTGGTATCTGGTAGTCAGAAGATTGAATTAGCTCTCCTGATAACCATTATTTGCAATAACAGTAACTCTCTGGCTTTAATGGCTTGTTTCTCTTAGTTCTTGTTGAGTATATGTGGATCTGACATGTAATAATTGTTCTTTTATGGATTTTTATTATATTTTGATTTAAGTGTGATTTGATTTTTATTATATTTTGATCCAAGCATGAAAAAAATTGTTACAAGCATGAAAATAGGTTACATGCCTGGTTACGCTCTTGGCTGAACAACAGTGTGTGTATAGAGAGAGATAAATGAAAATAAACAGATCATCAAATGAAGGGTGAGGAATCAATGCAATGAGAACAAGATATGAAGAATAGTGGAATGGCCTTTGAAAATATAGGTTACTAAATTAAAATTGGACATGTAATTTAAATCAGATGATTCATACACCATCACAAATAATGACAAAGGAAAACCATGGCTTCTCTTAACTGAGAAGACAACTGCAGACTTCCATATTAATTATAGATTTATAATCATTACAGAAATTGTGATGAATTTTATTGAAGTTAACCCAATATAAATAGGAATCAATTCCAATTACCCTAATGTATCGAGCCAAAAACCCCTAACATATTTACTTAACTTAAAGAAAAAGAAAATCCCGAAAAGGCCATGCATATTTTTTTCCATGAGGCTGTCCTTGACAAATTATATAGCATTATGTGCAGCATGATTTGGATTAATAATTATTTTATAAGCAATAAACCAAAGGTTTGCACACTTTTTCAGAAAGAGGATCTCCCTTCATAGTTTATATTAAACATGAGCCAGAAGAGAAATGATGGTACCTAGAATAGCGACAACTTCGTCATCCTGGATAACCTCCAGTGATCCAGAAACTACAAAGCAGAGAGCATCGACACTTTCTCCAGCATGATAGATTAGGTCTCCTGGAGCGCAGTGTATCGTTTGGAACTCTACAGCCAGTGCTCTAAGGCAGCCATCACTAGCGAGCCGAAATGCTGGATGTTCGTTAAACACCTTTCGATTCAGATGAACACAGATATCAGCTCGCATGTCTTTTGGACATATAGCAAGGACCTAGATTGATTAAAAACAAGTGATTAATTTTATACATAATGCAGAAACTCCTATCTCTATGTGAAGCACAGAAGGAATATAAGTCAGAGGTGTTTATGTCCTGGCACTGGATGATGTGCTTTATATTCTTTGTATTAATGTGTGAAGTCACTGAGCAGAAACTTTGCCAATGCTAATTATATGAGGACTTTGGGTGAGTTTCAATAATCATGCTACTTTTAAACCAGAAATCTAGTATTACCATCTTTCATCCAAATCTACATCCTTACCTTTGGTCCATCATTGATAGTTCTGGCAGTTAAATTAACTTAAAAAATTACATTTTTAGCCACTCATGAATTCAGAATAATACATTAGTCCAGATTTTTTGCTAACGATAATGGTGAGCCTATCAGAGTGCACTATAAGTAGTTAAGCATCTGTCAAGCAATCTCTTTGGTCCTACAAATGTACTTGTAAAAGAGTCTCGTTTGTTTTAATTATTGATTATTGACAAAATGTAATCTCCAATAAACCTCTGGTGGTAGGCCAGGTTGCAGATATGGGAGTTTTGTTAAAGGCTATCAACACATTGGCGGGAAGACAGTAGACTGAAAGGCTCATGTAATAAATACACATTGTCCTTTTACCTAAGAAGTGAATCCAGACTACTAGCTATTAGAGGAAAAAAAACTCTCCTGTCATGAAACTGAAGCACATTGCATATTTTGTAAGGTGACTTATTATCTTTCTCACTCTGTCAGTCTAGCTCACATGGTGAGTCAGCAACTAAAATCAAACCTTCCAATAAATTATGAGACAAAAATCGTTTACTGTGAGGTGCTCTTTTTTAAAATTCATGTGATATGGGTTGCACCAGCATTTATTGCCAAACCCCAGCTGCCTTGAGAAGGTGGTGGGTGAGCTGCCTCTTAAAGTCCTGCAGCCCATCCCATATTGGGTGGGGGGGAGGGGGGGGGGTCTCTCACAATGCCTTGAGGAAGGGACTCCAAGAATTTTGCCCAGTGACATTGAAGGAAAGGAGATATATTTCCAAGTGAGGTTATTGTGTGATGTGGAGGGGATCTTTGTGGTGTTCCATATATGTGAGCCCCATGTCCTTTTAGATGGTGGTCATTGTGGATTTGGAAAGTACAGTCTCAGAAGCCCTGGTGAATAGTGCTGGGGAAAGTGTTAATTCATGGAACAGTTGTGAAGGTACAACCTTCTCTTTGAAACTCTGTTAATGGGTTCTGCTCCTCTAAAATGCTTCCCTGCTTTATCTGAGGATAGTCAGGATAACTGTGAATTTTATTCTCTCTTCTCACAACTGTTAAAGAATTCTCTTCTTCCACCAGCTTTCAACACTAATAGCAAGCAACTTCACTGGAGGTTATGGTACTTGTTATGATCTTGAGAGAGAACGTGAAGTTTTAAAAGGAAATTTGACCTCCCAGCTTTTTTTTAAAACTTTAAGTAAAAAGGAACATAAAAATGATTTTATGTGTTAAACAAAACACTTTATTCTTCAAGTATGGAACAAATAAAGTACTTCTAACTTTTTGTAAATCTTATTAGTTAAGCCCAAATATCCCAACAGAATATTTTGTTACCACCCGAGAGTTGTCCAATGTATTATAGCATCCTGGGGGCTTCTTCACTGTCACAGAATCCAAGCTAAATGTACCAAAAACTCTCATGAATCAGGAGCCACAATAGGTGACCCATCCCCTTCCAATCCACTCTGCCATTCATGAAAATCGTGGCTGATCTGATGACTCTACACTCTATTTAATTCAAATAACCTTTCACCCCTTTGCTCACCAAAAATACATAAACGTTTGCCTTAAACTATTCAAAGACTCAGCTTCCACTCAATGATCCTCTGAGAACGTTTTATTTTTGCCTCATCTCTGTCTTGATGGGTGACCATTTAGTTTAAAACAATATTCTAGATTCTCCAACAAGAGGGGAAAAAATATTACTTAGGGATTCACTTTGGTTCTCCTCAGGTTCTCAACCTGGTACTTCAACTTCTGTGGCTCTCTTCTCACTGTGGGGATTCACTGCCAGTCTCTTTCACTGTCCTTATCAGGCATATCTAATCATGTTCACAGAATCCCTATAGTGTGGAAGCAGGCCATCGGGTCCACACCTACCCTCACCCAGATCCATCCCCTTACTCTACCTCTGTAACCCTGCATATCCCAAGACTAATCCACCTAACCTGCACATCTTTGGACTGTGGGAGGAAACTGGAGAACCTAGGAGAACGCACACAGATAGGAGGAAAATATGCAAACTCCACACAGACTATTGTCCGAGGATGAAATTAAACCTGGGTCCCTAACACTGTGAGGTGGTCATGCTAACCACTGAGTCACTGTGCCAACCATTAAATGCATGAATATGTGACCATATGAATCAGCAACAGGAATAGGTCATTCAGCCATACTTGTTGCTGTTGCCAACGCTGATGGTTCCACTGCAGCCGAGCTGCCCAAGAACAAAGGCAAGAGAGACTTGCAGAATGTTTTCAAAGGCAATTGTGGAAGCGTAACAAATGGCCTTGACAGTCAATCTCAGATCTTATAAAAGAATAAAATAAATCAAGAATGCTGATCTGGTTGACTCTTAATTGTTGTTCCTAAGGCTACCTCTGTAAATTCCTTAAATTGTTTTCTTTCTTTCTGGTCTAATGTTCAAAATGAATCAATCTTAAAGTGCTAACAAGGATTCCCAACACTGTGATCATTGCCAACAAAACTATTTCTGCATTTAGCTTGATAGCTGCAGACCTAACGTTTACCTAAAATGTTGACAATATCTGGACCTAACAAACTAACTAACTACTGTCGGTATCTTAACCTCACAAGTACATGAATGGAAATATGACTGACAATAATAAAAGAAAAACTGCATTTAGGAGAAGATCTACAAACCACCCCCAGGGTTAAAATGCTGCACAGCAAATAATCCTCTGAATCTGTCATGTTAGTAAACCTCTTGATCATCATTGGCTATTCTCCAGTCCTTTGGGAATAGCCAATGTTGCCCCAATGTTTAAGAAGAGTAGCAGGGATAATCCTAGAAATGACAGGTCTGTGAGTCTCACATCAGTAGGAGGGAAATGGTTGGATAAGGTTCTCAAGGACAAGAATTCTATGCATTTAAAAGTAAATGGACTTATTAGCGATAGACAGCATGGTGAAGTTGTGCCTCAGTAATTTGATCAAGGAGGTGACGAAGATGATTAATGAGGGAGAACTGGTTGATATTGCCTATTTGGACTTCAGTAAAGGCCTTGACAAGGTCCCGCATGGCAGACTGGTACAAAAGGTCAAGTCACATGGTATCAGGGGTGAGCCAGCAAGATGAATACAGAACTGGCTTAGTCACAGGAGACAGAGGGTAGCGGTGGAAAGATGCTTTTCAGAATGGAGGGCAGTGACGAGTGGTGTTCCACAGGGATCAGTGTTTGACATAAATGAGTTGGAGGAAAACATAGCTGGTTTAATTAGAAGACAATGCAAAGATTGATGGATTTGTGGATAGTGAGGAAGATTGTCAGAGGATACTGTCACAAAGCTAGTCCCTTTTTTTTCTAAAAGCTGTTCCTTGGCTCAAGGATACTTTGTCCTTGATTTCTTTTTCAGAGGGGCAATAATGCGGGTCTGGCTCCAATCAGTCTGCTTTGGTACAGAGATGAAAAGGATTTTGAGAGACCTTTTGTTTATATGTAAGCAGATGAGACTTCAGGCCAAAGTGGTCATGTTTTAGAAGTGACCTGTACAATGAAAGGAGAATGGTCAGCTCTCTAACTGAGTTGAGCAGTTTTAGTTCAGTTGTGAGCTGGTTGGAAACTCAACAGGGAGCTGTGTGGAACCTCTCTCTCTTTCCTGCCCTTCAATTTCAACCTTTAGTGTTCCATTTACACTGGTTTTTGAAGGGAGTTTGTTTATTGGGACTATTGTGAATATTCGGAACAGCATAATTAAGTTTAGTTGGATAGGATGAGTCCTGTCGTGGTTCTTTATTCTGTTCTTTGTGTTTCATTGTGTAATTTTGTGAATTTTTGTCTGTTTTAAAATCTAGTAGTCAACCAGCTAACTTACTCTGGGTAATTTTCACTGTACATGTACCAAAACAAATTGCCAAGTTATGGTCTGAGCTGTCTGCTTAAGCATGTTTTGAATGGTCTGGCTTGGTCCGTAACAGATTGAGGGCTCGTCCCAGATTTTAAACAGTGAGCGGTAGGTGCTAGTGTCTTTATTTCAGGTGTTGGCTTGGTTGGGTAGACAGAGCTTAGGATAGAAATGGCTCTTTCAGTCACCAAAAGTTTTCTGGTGGCTTTGGCAGTCTCGCAAAAAATGAATAAGACCAAGTTGCAAGAATTAGCAGAGAAGCTGGAATTGAAACTGCTTGATTCTGTGGGGAAAGGAGAGATAATTACAGCAGTAGCTCATCTTTTAAACTTGCTAGAGAAACCATCAGAATCTATAGAGATGATTAGAATTCAATTGCAAATGAAGCAGAGGTGAGAGAGAAGGGCAGCAGAAATGAAACAGCTTGAGTTAAGACTAAAAGCAGAACAGAGAGAGAGCAGAGAAAGAAGAAGAGTGAGCTTTTGAACTTCAAAAACTGACATTAAAAAAGGAAGTCAGCTTAAAAGGCTGGAGATAAAGGCTAAAGGTAACCTTAATGAGGAAGCAGTGCAAGCTCATGTGGAAGAGCAGAGAGTTAAAACAGCAAGGTTAGCAGCTGAAGTGGCTGATGATTATGAGCTGGTCCATTAAACCAGATCTGGCTTTCAGAATCAATTTCAGTCCATGAGGGATAGAAATTGGGGCAAAGAGAAACCCTTATGTGGAAAGGGAAAGATAGATCTCAGTGAAGATCATAAGGATAACTTATCACAGGGCAGAAAAAAAACCCTTGAGGGAGCAAAGAAGTTAAAAATCTCCGGTGATTTTGTTGTAATAAAATGGGCCACACAAAAATCACAATGTTTATGGGCTAGGAGAAAGCCAGGTATAGGAAAACCAGACAAGCCTGGAAGTTTTGTTGGACTAGTAACAAAAAGCACAGAGAAGTTAGACAACTGCCTCAGAGCAGAGAAGGTGATCAGAGGTTGATTAAGGATCAAGCGCCAAATCTGCTTAAAAAAAATAAATGCAAGGGTAAAGTTTATTCACATAAGCCAGGAGCAGTAGATAAGGAGGTTACAATATTAAGGGACACAGGATCCTCTTAGTCTATAATGCTGAAGGATGAGGAGATATGCACTTCTGAGGGGCTATTGCCAGAGAAGGTATTGGTAACAGGAAATCATGGTGAGACAAAAGTGCTCAATTATGTAAAGTGTGGCTAGAGAGTCCAGATAAGAGTGGAGAATTTGTGGAAGGCATACTGGATAAACTCTCAGCTCCAAGAATACAATTTGTCCTTGCAAATGATACAGCTGATTCATTGAGCAGCCTACTCTAGTTGAAAAGCCCGAGGAGACACAGCCAACTGAAGAAATGAAGAATGTTTGTCCAGGAGTTTTCCCTGATTGTGTGATCACAAGATCACAGAGGCACAAGTTGAAGTAAGAGGGATCAAAAGGCACAGATAAGGAAGATGACATAGTGTTATCCAAAACGTTATTTGATCAGGTAAGTGGAAAGAGAAGGGGCAAATAAGTAAAGATTCCAGTATTTCTTAGCTCTGCTAAATTGATTGAATTAAAACAGAAAGATGAGGATTTAAAACAGTTATATCAAAAGGGATTTACTAAGAAAGAAAGTGAATGCATTTGTGTGTGCTATTACTTAATAAATGATATTTTAATGAGGAAATGGAGATGCTCACACATTCAAGCAGATGACAAATGGGCAGAGATTCATCAAGTTGTTTTGCCAGTATGGTATAGAAAGGAGGTGCTGCAAGTCACGCATGAGCTACCACTTGGCAATCATTTAGGGGTGAGGAAAACACAGGCTAAAATACAAAGACGTTTTTACTGGGCCTGGACTACACAGAGATGTAGTTGAATGCTGCCAGACGTGTCATACATATCAGCTAATCGGAAAATGGCAGGCAGTAATTAAACCTGCACCTTTAATACCTATTCCAGCATTTGAGGAACCTTTCACAAGTCTTGATTGAGGTCCTATACCTCAAACAAAATTGGGAATAAATATTTATTAACAATAATGGATGTGTAGACTAAATTTCCAGAGGCAATCCTATTATGCAACATCACAGCAAAAAAGGGTTGTAGAAGAATTACTTAAATTTTTTACTAAATGCGGACTACCAATAGAGATCCAGTCAGATTAAGGATCAAACTTCATTTCCAAACTATTCAAGGAGGATATGGATAACTTGGGAATAAAGCAATTCAAATTTACTGTGTACTATCCGGAATCACAGGGAGCGCTAGAGAGATGGTATCAAACACTAAAAACCATGTTGAGGGCTTATGGTCAGGATTATCCAGATGATTGGGATAAGGGAGTTCCCTTTGTACTTTTTGCAAACAGAGATGTACCAAATGTATTGACCAAACTCAGTCCATTTTAATTAATTTTGGGGCATAAAGTAAGAGGACCATTAAAATTGATTGAGGAGAAATTAATACGTCGGAATTCAGAGACCACCCATTTGAACGATGTGTCAAATTTTAGAAAATGATTAATTAGAGCTGGAGAGTTGGCTAAACAGCATTTAAAAGTATCACAGCATGCAATGAAACAGGAAGCGTATAACAAATCACAAATTCACAATTTTGCAATTGGCAGTAAGGTACTGGTGCTGCTTCCAGTAACAGGTGAGCCTTTAAAAGCCAGGTTTAGTGGACCTTATCAAATTGAGAGGAAATTGAGTGAGGTGAACTACTTAATAAAGACTCCAGACAGGAAGAAATCTCAGAGAGTGTGTCATGTGAGTATGCTCAAAGGTATTTTGATAGGGAAGGAAAGCAAGAGGAGAAGGTGTTAATGATTACAGCACAGAAGGAAGAACCAAGTTCAGAGCATTCTGAATTGGACATTCCTCAAATCAGATTGGACAATGAGAAAGTTGTCAAAAATTGGGATCAATTATTGAGCTACCTTTCACAAGGAAATCAAAACACCCTGAAAGAGTTATTATCACATGGAGAGATATGCCAAAATAAACTGGCAAGTACTAAACTAATTGTGATGATGTAGAGATAGGAGATACTGTTGCAATTAAGCAACTTGCTTATAGGTATAACCCTCTAATGTTGGCACAGGTTCAGAAGGAGATAGAGCGCATGATTCAAGATGGCATAATTGAAGTGAGTTACAGTGACTGGAACTCACCCATAGTCATGGTGCCAAAGCCAGATGGTACCCAACAATTATGTGTGGACTATCGCAAAGCCAACGCCGTTACAAAGACTGATGCATACCCAATTCCATGGTTGGCGGACTGTGTCTAAAAAGTGGGACAAGCAGCATATATTTCTAAGTTGGACTTGCTCAGATGCTACTGGCAGTACCTCTGTCAGAGACAGCAAAGGCAATTTCTGCTTTCTTTATGCCAAATGGACTATATCAATTCAAAGTCATGCCATTTGGTCTGGAAAATGCTCCAGCCACATTACCGAGACTGACTAATAAGGTCATTGCCAGGTTACCCAATTGTGTGGATACATTGATGACTTTGATCGGCCATAAATGCTGCTGGCTGCAAATCTTATCAGATCGAATGGATTGGTTAGAAGCTATGAGGAATTTGCAACAGAAACAGTATGTGATATGGGGTGGGGGGAGACCCAGGGAGATACTGAGGAAGGAGATCAATCTGAGACTGGTACTTTTGAGAAAAGAAGCGAGTTAAACAGTCAGGGCAGGCAGGCACAAGGTAGGAATAATAAATTAAACTGCATTTATTTCAATGCCAGGGGCCTACCAGTGAAGACAATGAACTTAGGGCGTGGTTAGGAACATGGGCCTGGGATATCATAGCAATTACAGAAACATGGCTCAGGGATGGGCAGGACTGGCAGTTTAATGTTCCAGGAAACAAATGCTATAGGAAGGATTGAAAGGGAGGTAAGGGAGGAGGTGGTGGTGGGGTGGGGGGTGGGACTTTTGATAAGGGAGAGCATTACAGCTGTGCTGAGGGAGGATATTCCTGGAACTACATCCAAGGAAGTTATTTGGGTGGAACTGAGAAATAAGAAAGGGATGATCACCTTATTGGGATTGTATTATAGACCCCCTAATCGTCAAAGGGAAATTGAGAAACAAACTTGTAAGGAGATCTCAGCTATCTGTAAGAAAAATACGGTGGTTATGGTGGGGGATTTTAGCTTTCCAAACATAGATTGGGACTGCCATAGTGTTAAGGGTTTAGATGGAGAGGAATTTGTTAAGTGTGTACAAGACAATTTTCTGATTCAGTATGTGGATGTACCTACTAGAGAAGGTGCAAAACTTGACTTACTCTTGGGAAATAAGGCAGGGCAGTGTAACTGAGGTGTCAGTGGGGGAGCACTTTGGGGCCAACGGCCATAATTCTGTTAGATTTAAAATAATGACGGAAAAGGATAGACCAGATCTAAAAGTTGAAGTTCTAAATTGGAGAACAGCCAATTTTGACAGTATTAGGCAAGAACTTTCGAAAGCTGATTGGGGAGGTGTTCGCAGGTAAAGGGATGGCTGGAAAATGGGAATCCTTCAAAAATGAGATAACGAGAATCCAGAGAAAGTATATTCCTGTTAGGGTGAAAGGGAAGGGTGGTAGGTATAGGGAATGCTGAATGACTAAAGAAATTGAGGTTTTGGTTAAGAAAAAGAAGGAAGCATATGTAAGGTATAGACAGGAGAGATCGAGTGAATCCTTAGAAGAGTATAAAGGAAGTAGGAGCATACACGTGGTGCCACTGTTTAAGAAGGGTGGTAAGGACAAGCCAGGGAACTATAGACCAGTGAGCCTGATGTCAGTGGTGGGCAAGTTATTGGAGGGAATCCTGAGGGACAGGTTGTATATGTATTTGGAAAGGCAAGGACTGATTAGGGATAGTCAACATGGATTTGTGCGTGGGAAGTCATGTCTCACAAACTTGATTGAGTTTTTTGAGGAAGTAACAAAGAAGATTGATGAGGGCAGAGCAGTAGATGTGATCTATATGGACTTCAGTAAGGCGTTCAACAAGGTTCCTCATGGGAGACTGATTAGCAAGGTTAGATCTCACGGAATACAGGGAGAATTAGCCATTTGAATACAGAACTGACTCGAAGGTAGAAGACAGAGGGTGGTGGTGGTGGGTTGTTTTTCAGACTGGAGGCCTGTGACCAGTGGAGTGCCACAAGGATCGGTGCTGTTGAGGCTTTTTTCCCAAGGTAGAGAGGTCAATTACTAGGGGACACGGGTTCAAGGTGAGACAGAGAAGCTTAAAAGAGGTATGTGAGGCAGATTTTTAACACACAGGGTGGTGAGTGCCAGGAATGCGTTGCCAGAGGAGGTGGTGAAAGTAGCCACAATAACAGCATTGAAGAAGTACCTGGACGAATCCATGAATAGGAATCAAATAGAAGGATGCAGACCCTGTTAGTGAAGACAGTTTTAGTACTGGGGAGTTTGTGGTGATGCAAATTTGGAGGGTCAAAGGCCTAATCCTGTGCTGGATTGTCCTTTTTTCTACCAAGGGGAGCAGGTGTATAGCTCCTGAAAATGGAGTCATAGGTTAATAGAGTGGTGAAGAAGACCTTGGACACTTTTGCCTTCATTGTTTAGAACATTGAGTATAGGAGTTGGGATGCCATGTTGTGGCTGTACAGGACATTGGTGAATACTACATGCGATTCTGGTCTCCCTCCTACAGAAAGTATCTTGTTGAACTTCAGAGGATGCAGAATGGATTTACAAGGATGTTGCCAGTACTGGAGGGTTTGAGATATAGGGACAGGCTGAACAGGCTGGGACTATTTTCCCTGGAGCACCAAAGACTGAGGGGTGACCTTATAGAGATTTATAAAATTATGAGGGGTATGGATGGGGTTCTTTTCATAGGGTAGGGGAGTCCAGAACTGGACAGCATAGGTTTAAGGTGAGAGGAGAAAGACTTAAAAAAGGACCTGAGGTGTAACCTTACATGCAGAAGGTGGTGCATGTATGGAATGAGCTGCCAAAGGAAATGATGGAGGCAAGTACAAATATACCATTTAAAAGGATTTAGATGGGTATATGAGTAGGAAGCTTTTACAGGGATATGGGCCAAATGCTGGCAAGTGGGACTAGGTCAGATTGGGATGTCTGGTCGGTGCAGATGAGTTGGACTGAAGGGTCTGTCTTCATGCTGTACAACTCTATGATTCTAAACATAATATATTCCAATGTTTTCAGTATTCAACTCCACTGAAGGTGTGGCTTTCTCTGTCTAGGTCCCTCTTGGCTTCTAACATTCTGTAATCTAGACTTAGTGAAGTGCCTGTTAATATTCGGATTCTTTCAGAGGGCTGCCTTCATTTTCTGATCCCTGGTGCAGCTTGTATTATCGGTGGATCCCTCTAGCAATTTCTCCTCAGATTCTTGTAATCATATCTGTTGTAAGATGGATCCTCATCAGAGTTCATCTTGGTGAAGAATATATCAGCCAGATTTTCTGACATCATTCTCTTTTCTGGTGACATCTACAGGATTTGCTTGGTCTAGTATGGTAGAGGAAATCCACCAAGAAGTGGTTCTTGTCTTAAAGAAGATGTAGTTCATTGCATGATTACAACTTGATTAGATTCCCAACAATATGGAAACAGGCCTTGCTGCACAACAAGTCCACATCGACCCTCCAAAGAGTAACCCACCCAGACCCATTCCCCTGACTAACGCACCAAACGTAACAGGCAATTTAGCAAGGTCACTTTACCTGGCTTGCATATCTTTGGATTGTGGGAGGAAACTGGAACACCAGGAGGAAACCCACACAGACACGGGGAGAATGTGCAAACTCCACACAGACAGTCACCCAAGGTAGGAATTGAACCTGGATCTCTGACGCTGTGCAGCAGCAGTGCTAACCACTGAGCCACCACTGCACCCTTACAGAACTTGGATCTTGTTACTAAGACAGTGAAAGATTGAAGCCCAAAGCTGTTCCCTGCTCAAGTCCACATGGCATCAGACAGTGTTTAATGCTCTCTTCAGCATGAACATTTTCAGACCTTTACAGCCCTTTTCAACAACATGCCTTCATTGTCCTTCAACAGTTACAGTTAGTAACCTGATCTATCACAGATTTCTTTCAATGAGGAGCTATTTGACTATTTGTTGCTCCGTGACTATACGCTAATTTGGCACATTTCTAAAATTGTTTTTTCCTTTACATATAAAGTATTCTTTTTGATGGCTGGGCAATACTAATGCTTGTGAAGTTTCCTTTCACCACAGCAATGAATGTAACTCTTATTATCTGTGATTTGCTGTATTGGCTTCTCATGTATTTCTTTAGGTATTTGTACTTAGATCAGATTATTTACAGTGTGGAAACAGGCCCTTCAGCCCAACAAGTCCGAAGAGCAACCCACTCAGACCCATTCCCCAACATTTACTACAGGGCAATTTAGCATGGCCAATTCATCTAACCTGCACATTTTTGGACTGTGGGAGGAAACTGGAGCAAACCCACGCAGACACGGGGAGAATGTGCAAACTCCACACAGACAGCTGCCTAAGGTAGGAATTGAACCTGGGTCTCTGGCGCAGTGAGGCAGTAGTGTTAACCACTGTGCCACCGTGCCGTCCGTACTTAGAGAACTGAATGGATTATGCTAATCTCTGGCATTAAAGTCATATGTCCCTTCTTAGGACTGACCTGCGTTGCTTCCAGATTTCTGTTTCATTCACCATCTGAATGGCTTTCATCAAAATGCAAATCATCTTTGGGCAAAAATAAATCTGACAAAGACTCTTCAGCAATTCCAACAATTCTGTCTCTTATGACTTCTAACTGTACAGATCTGGAGTTGCATTTTCTACATGTTTGGAGATATTTTTCAGAGAATGATCTTGCTCATTTAATAATTTTATTTGTGCAGAGGTTAAAATAAAATAAAAACATTACAGAACTTCATCAAAAGTACAGATATAAATAGGTATTCTTAAAGGTTTAAAGAAGGAAGTTACCACATCATAAGCTATAATCCAAATTGAATACAAAACTGTATTAATTTGTCCAGTTTCTGACTTATTATCCTGTTTGGAAACAATTCTGTAACTCAGGAATAGTTTTCTTGAATTATATGCTTTGATAATATTACTTAAAATTAAAATCTTATTCCTGCTGCCATATCATTCAAATATAATTATTTATTCTGCTTGCTTTAAGAGTTATTAATTCTGCAGTATTGCCTTGCTGTTACTGTGTAGTGCTATCATTTTGCAGTTAAATAGGAAAGTTTCTGCTTGCTCTGACTAAAATGGATTATTCCCATTTTTATTTGCAGCTTTTCTTAAATTAAACCTGCTAATTATTACTTTAATAAACATCCTTGATCACTTTGGTTGTACCAAATGAATTCCATGGCCTATGGCTTTAATAAATGTTCTTTTAATGGTTGTGTGAATGAAACCTACTCCTCGGGTCTTTATAAGACAAACCCAGTTCTGTTGGTGCGTTTTGTGAAATGATTTGCACTGTCTGTAGTGAAATAATAATTCCCATTGCTTTAATGTTTTTCTTTCCCTGAATAAGTCCTAATGACTGCAGTTTTACCACAGTTTAAGTAAAAGATTTCCAACCTTTCCTGCAGGCTCAATGGTATCCAAACTTTCTTATTCCATCAGACTTTGTCTGCTCAGGCTTTTAAGTTTCCCTTTTATTGGTTTAATTCTGGCTTTAAGATTTCCTGAGTCCGTAGCTTTACTTCAAATTTCCACTCTGGCCCCTGATGTCCCACTGATTTTCCACTGTAGTCATACCTCCTTGTGCCCTGTCACTAGGTAGCAGCACTCAATCTGAACAGCCAGTATTTTGTTTACATCCAGTTTTCCAAGTGTCATTTGTGTTTAGAGTTTTCAGTTGCCCATCAAGCATTTCAACAACCCATGGAGCCTCAAATGTCCATCTGCCCTCTGACTAAATGTCAACTCAGGACTGTTCCTGGATTATTAGCACCCAAAGCAAATTATAACCATTCAGGCGTGACTAGTGTTCCAGCTCCATGAGGTTTCTAGCTCACCCTTGCCTTGAATATGTCTCCTGCAGGTCTGAAATATTTTTTCTGATCAATTGTAGATTCCATCATATAGAAGTTTGTTCTGGTTTTCACTTCTGCAGAGAAATTAACATTTCGGGCTTTTTAACAGTTATATGTCACACCACCAACCCTCTCATTGCTGTTTCTGAAGGCTCTTCAGACCCGCACTGCTTGCTATCTAGCTCTAAGGCAAAATAATCAGACAGATGCCACCATGCTGTGTGGTGGATCATCATCACAGCTAGTCCTAGTGAAGGACAAATCTGATAGATTTGCTGCCATGATCCCTTTCCCTGGTAATGATCTACAAGACCTGCTTGATCTGGTGTGTAGAGTGGAACTACCCTACAGTCTAATGAGAAAAGGCCTTTTATCTTTAATGCATTGTAGGTTGTCACATCATAGCAACTAAGTGTAAGTTAAAAATCACACAACACCAGGTTATATTCTAACAGGTTTAATTGAAAGCACTAGCGTTCAGAGCCCTGCTCCTTCATCAGGTGGTTGTAAGAAGGAACAGCATTCCGAAAGCTAGTGCTACCAATTAAATCTGTTGGACTATAACCTGGTGTGGCGTGATTTTTAACTTTGTGTACCCCAGTCCAACACCAGCATCTCCAAATCATCAAGTGTAAGTTACATTGCTATAATCGACCTTGTTACTTGGACTATGAGGGAGACCCTGATGTTAGGTCTTAGTGTCTTGAAGTCCAAAGTCGCTCTCTATCCAAAGCCCTGTGACATCACCATATTGTTGGGAGAGGGAATGGAGGTTTCCTTAATTCATCTCTGCAGCATTAAGCTTTTCAGAACCTTACACTCCCTTCCAATAACATTCTATCATTGGCTTTGAATAGTTTTAGCAGATTGTGTTGCAGGCTTTCTTGCAGATCCCATTACACTTACAGCAGGTCCTCTCTCTCTAACCTAAACCACAATAAGATGACCTCCTAACTGATTCAATGATCTGAATGACACCACATGATTCGATTTTACACCGGTGAATATTGCTCTGTCATCTGCAGCAAAACATCCCCAGAAACAAATGTAGCAGAAATATAAACGAGTATAATAACAAAATGCCAAAAATAAACTTGGAAGCAAGATGAAATTAGAATTCATCCAGGGATTCATGCAACACAGAAAATAATAGCACTTCAGTTCCTGCACTAATGCCTTTGTTCCTTTATAGTTTTGTGAGCAGCTCACTTGCTGCATGTTTGTAAATTATTCATCCATAGGGAATATCCCCTATGTTTTGTCAAGATTTAACATTCAGAAAATGGTCAAAGTCAATGTAGTGTATTAGAGAAGTGTTGGTTTGGCATCATGACCTGCTGATTAACAAACCATGAAGTGTCATGTAATGGTTTCTCAGATCACTCCGCTCCATTACTTCGAGCATCACTCACGGATCAATCAATGACCCCCTTCAACTTTTCATCTGTTTGTTACCCTTCCAGCAATTGCTTTTGCATCTGCTCAGCGTGAATGTGCCAGCATGTCACTGGTTCCTTCTCATTTGGTAGACCACTTGCCCAGCTTCTAAATTAAATGAACAAGAGTTTCTTCTTACTAAATATTGGGTGGACTGAAAACTTTGTCTTTGTTCCATACCCAGATGACATTGTCTGGCCATTTCTATCCCTAGCAACTGTCAGACATTAAGCAAACTCCTTCCAACCAGAGAGTGTGCTCCTTGACACTGAGATAACTTTGAACAACACATTGTCTCCATCCACAGAACCATTAACCTCTCACCTTGCCATAGAACATGGAACATTACAGTGCAGTCTAGCCCCTTCGGCCCTCGATGTTGCGCCGACCTGTGAAACCAATCTGAAGCCCATGTAACCAACACTATTCCTTTTCCATCCAATGACTATTTAAATGCCCTTAATGTTGGCAAGATTACTACTATTGCAGGCAGGGCGTTCCATGCCCCTACTACTCTGAGTAAAGAAACTACCTCTGACATCAGTCCTATATCTATCATTCCCCAATTTAAAGACATACCTGTTAACCCTATCCTCACCAACCAACACTGTGGCTCCTGAACTATGAATGCTCAGTTTAACAGCCTCGCCCAGGATTTCAAATCCTCTATGTCCCCTGTACCCCCTCCCACCATCTTTATAAATTGCTCCAGCTTCAGCTCCAGCTCCAGAGGATATGCCTGCACATCTAATTCTGGTTTCTTATGCATGCCTGATTTTAATTGCTCCCCTATTGCATGTGGTACCTTCAGCTGCTTTGGCTCTATCATCTGAATTTCCTTCCTTCAACCTCTCTGCTTTTCCCTGCCTTGCTTTTCCATGCAGCTCTTTGCCCAAGGTTTCAGACATCAGTCCTGGTGGCGTCTTCAGTGATTCAGTGCCAAAATGTCCTTTTTTGAAATTGATATTTTTAAGGATTTTGCTATGCTGAAGGTGCTATATAAATACAGAAAGTTGCTATGGTTGTTGTCTGCAAAAGGTCGTTTTGGATAACATCCTAATGACTGTCTTTATCTCAGAAAGTTTGCATTTTCTTGTATCACACGGAGTCAGGAGGAATATATGTTTCCCATGTTACAACAGTAAGCACCATTCAGAATTTAGATTAGATGATTAGATTAGATGATTAGATTACTTACAGTGTGGAAACAGGCCCTTCGGCCCAACAAGTCCACACCGACCCGCCGAAGCGAAACCCACCCATACCCCTACATTTACCCCTTACCTAACACTACGGACAATTTAGCATTGCCAATTCACCTGACCCGCACATCTTTGGACTGTGGGAGGAAACCGGAGCACCCGGAGGAAACCCACGCAGACACGGGGAGAACGTGCAAACTCCACACTGTCTGTCGCCTGAGTCGGGAATTGAACCCGGGTCTCAGGCGCTGTGAGGCAGCAGTGCTAACCACTGTGCCACCGTGCCATCCACTGCTTCATTAATTTGGAGCGTATTAATGCAGTGCAAGGAACTGTTTAAGTAAGAGTATTTCTTTCATTAATTTACTGTGTTGCATAGGCTCTATAAGTCACTAAGTTAAAACAAATCAAATTAATTAATTAACAGAGTGTTTCCTGCTTATTTGTTTTTTGCGTTGGCCCACAGTTTGCAGTCAGTGATGATGAAATAGCATTCACCATTCACTTCACAGACAGTTCTCCACAGAATGTTCATAGGCTGCTCAGCATAGATGAGTTCAAAATTCATGGCTTTTCCCGGGCAGTACCTTCCATAGGGATCACTGACATAGTTTATAGCTCCTCGAAAGTGGAGTCGCAGGTAGATAGGATAGTGAAGATGGCGTTTGATATGCTTTCCTTTATTGCTCAGAATATTGAGTACAGGAGTTGGGAGGTCATTGGTTAGGCCACTGTTGGAATATTATGTGCAATTCTGCTCTCCTTCCTATCGGGAAGATATTGTGAAACTTGAAAGGGTTCAGAAAAGATTTACAAGGATATTAGGTTGGAGAATTTGAGCTATAGGGAGAGGTTGAATAGGCTGGGCTTTTTCCCTGGAGCGTCAGAGGCTGAAGGGTGACCTCACAGAGATTTATAAAATCGTGAGGGACAAGGATAGGATGAATAGACAAAGTCTTTTCCCTGGGGTGGGGGAGTCCAGAATTAGAGGGCATATGTTTAGGGTGAGAGGGAAAGATGTAAAGGAGACCTAAGCGTCAACTTTTTCACGCAGAGGCTGGTACGTGTATGGAATGAGCTGCCAGAGGAAGTGGTGGAGGCTGGTACAAATGCAACATTTAAAAGGCATCTGGATGGGTATATGAATAGGAAGGGTTTGGAGGGATATGGGTCAGGTGCTGACAGATGGGACTAGATTGGGTTGGGATATCTGGTCAGCTTGGACAGTTTGGACCGAAGGGTCTGCTTCCGTGCTGTACATCTCTATGACTCTATGGCTCTGTGTGCAGTCCAAGAAACAGCTAAGCCTTTCAGTAAATCAGATTGAAGTTCCCCCAGTGAGACATAGGTTGGAATTTAATGGTCACTATGTTGGGCCTTTCCACCAGCTGGAGATCATGTATCAACTGGGCTATTTGCAGGTGCACCATTTTGATTAAATTCCAATTAGGAAGCCTGCTGGCTATTATCAGGATACCTGACTCCACAGGGGTCATTTTCCCAATGCATTTCCAGTGTGGGTGGATTTCCCACTTCTGAGGGTTGTCAGCCAATTGGAGCCAGCAGCACTATTTCTGGAAGCAATAGCTGCTATCAGTATGGAGTTGGGCCTACTAGAAAGCTAATGGCTGGAGATTGTGATCCAAGAGGAGTGGGAGAACTCACTAGCATCTATCAGAGAAATGCCAGTGAGGTGGGTAAGGGGTCATTTTCAAGGGCTGAGCGATGGTTTCTAAAGGACCCAGAAATTTTCACTGTATGGACACTCCATTGAGTCCTAGTCGAATTCCATTGACAGTGGCCATTTATGGGCTTCAACTGGTCTCCAGGCAGTAAAGACAACCTCAACCCTTTCCATGTAGCTTAATCAAAGAGTAGTTGGTAGGTGATCCCCTTCCCACAATATCATATGCCTCTGTGCCCCTCCTCCCCAATCTCACAGTCTTCTTCTGAGGGGCTTTAAACTCCTAAAGTAGAAAATATAACCAAGACTTAGCCGATGTACAGAAAGTAAATTAAGATTGTGAAATATAGCTGGGTTTAAGAGAGAGGGATTTAAAAAAAAGGCAGGTTTCAAAAGTAAATGAAAACTTAAACTCTAATTTTCTTCACACACAGCTGGTAAAATTAAATTTCAGGGGTAGAGACATTACTTGGCAAGAGTGGTGACTTATAATGGTGTTAAAATCTGATTTATTCCTGAATACACCAGCACTAATTTCTTCAGCTGTTTTTATTGTGCAACTAATAAGCAAGTACAGCAAGTGGCCAACCTTTCAGTGCCAAGTCTATCAGCAAAAACCGAAACAGCACACTCTGTGGAGAAGCAAGGTATCTCAAACTGCAACAGTGGATAGCTGTGTGAGTACAAATGCCAGATGTTTCTGAATGACTTACTGGATGGTAGTCTTCCTGTTATTATTAACATATATTCCAGTCCACTAAACTACTGAACCACACAAATTACACAATTATCCTCCAGTCTCCTATGAAAGCTGATATTCTCAATTATTTGCTCTTTGCAGGTATTGCTCCCCCTCTCTTTCAAAGCTGCTATCCTACCTCTATTGACCTTCTAAGTTACTACATATTACCAATCTTTCTTTCCTCTCTTTGAAGATGCTGTTGCCTCCCAAACCCACATCCATATTCCATCCCTGAATCTCTCCAATCAGGCTTCCAACTCTGCCACAGTATCAAAATGACTCATCAAAGTTACCAATTGAAGTGACTCCACAGAGGCCGATACCTTGTCACCAAGTTATCCTTTATTTCCATGGGGAGAGTCTGTGACAGTAATCCTGTTCCTTCAGAGCCAAGTTTCAGAGTGAACAGAACCTCTAATACTCCTGTTTATATCCATCAGCCAGTACTCCCTGATTGGACCAAGTTAACAGCCCCAATCAGGGAACTCATATTCTATGAGGTTCACTTAGCTGACCTCGTTCCAACCCTGCCCCTCTGAGTCCAAGGATTTAGGCCAGTTCATCTTTTTGTAGATCCTCCTGGGGATCCTCTGACTTTACCTCTCATACGGAGAGTATGTAACACTCAGTAGCTCGCCTCTTGCGTCAGGAGCATCTTGGAAGAAATTCATTCCCTTCTTCAGGTGGCAAAGGCCAGGCGACGATATCCGCCATTGCCACCTCAGATTCTGAGGTATCTTAACAGAGACGGAGAACACAGGAGTTCTGAAACAGTTGAACAGTTGAACATCTGGGCAAGTTTTGCTCCCGCACTGTTTGCAACTTTGCAGCTTTCTTATGGTCATGCTTGTTCAGGACTATCCAAACTTTATTCATCACTGGACCTGACCTTGCGTTGAGCATGCCTTTTACTCATGCAGGGCCATTCCTGTGGTTCCTACACCAAACTTTGTCCCCTGAAGTAAACTGTCTCTCTTGATAAGTGGAGCCTTGTGTCTGGCGCTGGCACTCCAGAAGCCCTTTCAACCTCCCCCCACATTTAGGAAGAACAGATTTAACCTGGTGCAGAGTCTTCTCCCCATTAGCAATTCTGCCAGAGCTCTCTCTGTATTTGCATGAGGGGTATCCCTATAACTAGGACAGCTGGGTATCTGGTGAAGCTATAGGCTATTTCTTTAAGTCTGAACTGTTTTTTTCTGTCAGACCATTGAATGATGGATGGTATGGAGCTGTCCTTATATTACAAATAGCATTTGACTCTAGTCAAACTCTCTAGTGGTAAACAATGGCCCGTTATCTGTGATCATTTAACCAGATGTTTATTTGATAGATTCTCATTTGGATGTCACTAAGCAACTTAACTGTTCCAATGTAGATACAGATGGACTTTCCAGGGTGTGCTCTTTAGTGGATACCGGCCTATGGAGATCGCTTACTCAATTTATGTCTCATGGAACTCTTTTGCTGTCTGAAGTCTGCACACCAGCAGCAACTATAATGGCTTGCTGACCTAGATACTAGAGAAAATGTTAACAGTTTGGCTGAGGATTTGCTTTATTTTGGGGTTTTATTGTGGGCTGATCTAGTGTCCCAGGATATGTCCTGAGTGAGGCTATGTAATGACCTTCACTCCGATGGTGTTCCACAAGCTCACATGGACTGCCGAGGGTGTTGGCTTCCGTCGGAATACCCTGCAACTCATGCTCCACTTGCCCCATTTTCCCATGATAAAGCCAGTTGTAGCGCCTGTTTGAAATCCAGGGTTTCAGCTAGTAGGTGCTTTTGCATGGCTACATCGTTAATCCCAAAAACCAAACAGTCCCTCAGCATCTCATGAAGGGTTAAACCAAAATCACATGCTTCTGCCAGTCATCTTAAACAGTCAAAAATCTTGATATGGCCTCTCCTGGTTCTCAAATTAACGGGTAAAACCAATAGCATCTCAGGATTAGAGGCGGCTTGGAATCATAATATTCCTCAACTAAATTTATCAACTCTTGAAAGGTTTTATTATCTAGCACCTCAGGGAAAGATAGGCTCCTAATAACCGAAAACGTTGTGAGTCCACAAGCCAACAGGAGAACTACTTGTTATTTTCCATCTGCCCCCAATGTCATCGCCCAGGTCAAATGATGTATTCATTCCATATACTTTAACAGCAGGATTGAATGAGTCAAACTTTCCAAATAACAGCATGAGGCCAGAAACACTTGCCCCAACTCAAAGATCATTGTTGCGAGTGAATTTCTTCAGCAGCCTGCTTTTCTCTAAGTGCCACTGAAATAACTCCACAGTCTCTGGTACCCTGATACCAAGTCACACTTTACTTACATGTGGAAAGTTCCTGACACTGATCCAACTCCCTCAAAGCCAGCTCTCAGAGTGAACAGGATGTCTGACATTCTTGTTTATATCTATTAGCCAGAGCTCCCTGATTGGACCAGGTTAACATCCCCAATCAGGGAACTCACTTTCTCTGAAGTCCACCCCGCTGACCTCGTTACAATCCCTACACTAATGACACCTTATGTGACAGTGCTAAAGGCAAACTATCCCTCCTCATTCTTGAATTGATAAAGTTGAGCACAGCATCCTCCTCCAATACCAGGGTTAGTGGGCGGCACGGTGGCACAGTGGTTAGCACTGCTGCCTCACAGCGCCTGTAGACCCGGGTTCAATTCCCGACTCAGGCGACTGACTGTGTGGAGTTTGCACGTTCTCCCCGTGTCTGCGTGGGTTTCCTCCGGGTGCTCCGGTTTCCTCCCACAGTCCAAAGATGTGCGGGTCAGGTGAATTGGCCTAGCTAAATTGCCCGTAGTGTTAGGTAAGGGGTAAATGTAGGGGTATGGGTGGGTTGCGCTTCGGCGGGTCGGTGTGGACTTGTTGGGCCGAAGGGCCTGTTTCCACACTGTAAGTCTAATCTAATCTAACCACTCCATAGTTGACCAAGTGGGTGTTCAACAAGTGTTTGGTTACATTCTTACCTGTCATCAGAAATTTATCTGCAATGACATCTGCACACCGCGCACTCTAGCATCCCCCAGAGGATTATTCTAGCCTGTTCCTACTTCTCGTTATGGCTCAGTTGGTAATGCTCTCACTCTCATCAGAAGGCTGAGGAGTTCAGTCGAGAGTATGGTGCTGGAAAAGCTCAGCCAGTTTGGCAGCATCCGAGGAGCAGGAGAATTGATGTTTTGTGTATAAGCCCTTTATCAGGAATGAGCATTCCTGATGAATGGCTTATGCTCGAAATGCCGATTCTCCTGCTCCTCGGATGCCACCTGATCTGCTGTGGTTTTCCAGCACCACACTCTCAACTCTGATGTCCAGCATCTGCAGCCCTCACTTTCTCCTGACTATGGATTTCAGTTCGGATGTTAAGCACAAAAGTCTGTCAGACAGATGCAAAAATTCCCAAGGCGCAATTTCAAAGAAAGCTGGGTAGTTGAAACTGGAGCTCTGGGCAATACTTATTCCCCAATCAACACAACAAAAAACAAATTTTCTGTTCATTGTCTCAATGTTGTTTGTGGGAACTTGCTGTGCAGAAGTTATTCATTATGTTTTCTACATGATATTTCAAAACTGCTTCATTGGTTTGAATACTTTGGAACATCTAGTAGTCATGCATGGCACTAGAACAATTTGTGGGCGGCACTGCTGCCTCACAGCGCCAGAGACCGGGGTTCAATTCCCGCCTCAGGCAACTGACTGTGTGGAGTTTGCACGTTCTCCCCGTGGTGCTCTGGTTTCTTCCCACAGTCCAAAAATGTGCAGGTCGGTGAATTGGCCATGTTAAATTGTCCGTAGTGTTGGGTAAGGGGTAAATGTAGGGGTATGGGGGGGTTGCGCTTCAGCGGGTCGGTGTGGACTTGTTGGGCCGAAGGGCCTGTTTCCACACTGTAAGTAATCTAATTGATTCATTCTTCCCCTCAACAACATCATCCAAAAACACTGAGTCATTAGAATCCCTACAGCATGGAAACGGGCCCTTTGGCCATGCAAGTTCACACTGACCCTCCGAAGAGGATCCCACCCAAATCTATTCCCCATTACACTACACTTAGAGTCACAGAGTTACAGCACGGAAACAGACCCTTCGGTCCAACCTGTCCATGCCAACCAGATATCCCAACCCAATTTAGTCCCACCTGCCAGCACCCGGCCCATATCCCTCCAAACCCTTCCTATTCATATACCCATCCAAATGCCTCTTAAATGTTGCAATTGTACCAGTCTCCATCACTTCCTCTGGCAGCTCATTCCATTGACGTACCACCCTCTGCGTGAAAAAGTTGCCCCTTTGGTCTCTTTTATATCTTTCCCCTCTCACCCTAAACATATGCCCTCTAGTTCTGGACTCCCTGACACCAGGGAAAAGATTTTTTCTATTTATTCTATCCATGCGCCTCATAATTTTGTAAACCTCTATAAGGACACCCCTCAGCCTCTAACGCTCCAGGGAAAACAGCACCAGCCTGTTCAGCTTCTCCCTTTAGCTTAAATCCTCCAACCCTGGCAACATCCTTGTAAATCTTTTCTGAACCTTTGCAAGTTTCACAACATCTTTCCGATAGGAAGGAGTCTAGAATTGCACACAATATTCCAACAGTGGCCTGTACAGCTACAACATGACCTCCCAACTTCTGTATTCAATACTCTGACCTATAAAGGAAAACATACCAAACGCCTTCTTCACTATCCCATCTACCTGCAACTCCACTTTCAAGGAGCTATGAGCCTGCACTCCAAGGTCTCTTTGTTCAGCAACACTCCCTTGTACCTTACCATTAAGTGTATATCTCCTGTTAAGATTTGCTTTCCCAAAATTCAGCACCTCGCATTTATCTGAATTAAACTCCATCTGCCACTTTTCGGCCAATCTGGTCCAGATCCCGTTGTAATCTGAGGTAACCCTCTTCGCTGTACACTACACCTCTAAATTTGGTGTCATCTGCAAACTTACTAACTGTACCTCTTATGCTCGCATCCAAATCATTTATGCAAATGACAAAAAGTAGAGGACCCAGCACCGATCCTTGTGGCACTCCACTGGTCACAAGCCTCCAGTCTGAAAAACAACCCTTCACCACCACCCTCTGTCTTCTACCTTTTGGGCCAGTTCTGTATCCAAATGGCTAGTTATCCCTATATTCCATGAGATCTAACCTTGCTAATCAGTCTCCCATGGGGAACCTTGTCGAACGCCTTACTGAATCCATATGGATCACATCTACTGCTCTGCCCTCATCAATCTTCTTTGTTACTTCCTCAAAAAACTCAATCAAGTTTGTGAGACATGATTTCCCATGCACAAAGCCATGTTGACTATCCCGAATCAGTCCTTGCCTTTCCAAATACACATAAAACCTGTCCCTCAGGATTCCCTCCAACAACTTGCCCACCACAGAGGTCAGGCTCACGGTCTATAGTTCCCTGACTTGTCTTTACCGCCCTTCTTAAACAGTGGCACCACGTTTGCCAAACTCCAGTCTTCCGGCACCTCACCAGTGATTATCGATGATACAAACATCTCAGCAAGAGGCCCAGCAATCACTTCTCTAGCTTCCCACAGAGTTCTCGGGTTCACGTGATCAGGTCCTGGGGATTAATCCACCTTTAACCATTTCAGGACATCCAGCACTTCCTCCTCTATAATCTGGACATTTTGTAAGATGTCACCATCTATTTACCTACAGTCTATATCTTCCATATCCTTTTCCACAGTAAATACTGATGCAAAATATTCATTTAGTATCTCCCCCATTTTCTGTGGCTCCACACAAAGGCCGCCTTGCTTATCTTTGAGGGGCCCTATTCTCTCCCTAGTTTCCCTTTTGTCCTTAATGGATTTGTAAAAACCCTTTGGATTCTCCTTAATTCTATTTGGCAAAGCTATCTCATGTCCACATTTTGCCCTCCTGATTTCCCTCTTAAGTATACTCCTACTTTCTTTATACTCTTCTAAGGATTCACTCGATCTATCCTGTCTATACCTGACATATGCTTCCTTCTTTTTCTTAACCAAACCCTCAATTTCTTTAGTCATCCAGCATTCCCTGTACCTACCAGCCTTCCCTTTCACCCTGACAGGAATATAATTTCTCTGGATTCTCATTATCTCATTTCTGCAGACTTTCCATTTTCCAGCCATCCCTTTACCTGCGAACATCTGCCTCCAATCAGCTTTCGAAAGTTCTTGCCTAATACTGTCAAAATTGGCCTTTCTCCAGTTTAGAACTTCAACTTTTAGATCTGGGCTATCCTTTTCCATCATTATTTTAAAATTATGGTCGCTGGCCCCAAAGTGCTCCCCCACTGACACCTCAGTCATCTGCCCTGCCTTATTTCCCAAGAGTAGGTCAAATTTTGCACCTTTTCTAGTAGGTACATCCACATACTGAATCAGAAAATTGTTTAATACAAACTTAAGAAATTCCTCTCCATCTAAACCTTTAACACTATGGCAGTCCCAGTCGATGTTTGGAAAGTTAAAATCCCCTATCATAACCACCCTATTATTCTTACAGATAGCTGACATCTCCTTACAAGTTTGTTCCTCAATTTCCCTCTGACTGTTGGGGGGTCGATAACACAATCCCAATAAGGTGATCATCCCTTTCTTATTTCTCAGTTCCACCCAAATAACCTCCCTGGATGTATTTCTGGGAATATCCTCCCTCAGCACAGCTTTAAAGCTATCCCTTATCAAAAATGCCACTCCCCCTTCTCTCTTGCCTCCCTTTCTATCCTTCCTGTAGCATTTGTATTCTGGAAGATTAGGCTGCCAGTCCTGCCCATTCCTGAGCCATGTTTCTGTAATTGATATGATATCCCAGTCCCATGTACCTGACCATGCCCTGAGTTCATCTACCTTCCCTGTTAGGACCCTTGCATTGAAATAAATGCAGTTTAATTTATTAGTCCTACCTTGTCCCTGCCTGCCCTGACTGTTTGACTCATTTCTGTTCTCAGCTGTACCCATCTCAGATCGATCTCTTTCCTCACTATCTCCCTGGGTCCCACCCCCCCACCTTACTAGTTTAAATCCTCCCAAGCAGTTCCAGCAAATTTCCCTGCCAGTATATTAGTCCCCTTCCAAATTAGGTGCAATCCATCCTTCTTGTACAGGTCACTTCTACCCCAAAAGAGATTCCAATGATCCAAAAATGTGAAGCCTTCTCTCATACACCAACTCCTCAGCCATGCATTCATCTGCTCTATCCTCCTATTCCTGCCCTCACTAGCTGGCAGCACTGGGAGTAATCCAGATATTACTACCCTTGAGGACCTCCTTTTTACATTTCTGCCTAACTCTCTGTAATCTCCCTTCAGAGTCTCAACCTTTTCTCTTCCAATGTTGTTGGTTCCAATGCTGCTGACTTCTCTTCCCTGTGAGAACATTCTGCACCCTCTCTGAGACATCCTCGATCCAGGGAAACAACACCCCATTCTGCTTTTTCTCTGCTGACCACAGAGTCTCAGACTACAGAATCCCCGAATTTACCTCTTGAAACCCAACGTGCCCCTCTTTGCATTACAGCCAGTCTCAATACCAGAAACTTGGCTGTTCGTGCTATGCTCCCTTAAGAATCCAACAGCCCCTACATTTTCCAAAACAGCATACCTGTTTGAAATGGGTATATCCACAAAAGACTCCTGCACTAGTTGCCTACCTCTTTTACCCTTCCTGGAGTTAACCCATCTTTGTGCCTGTTTCTGAGACTTCCCCCCCCCCCCCACCCCCCGCCTTCCTATTACTGTCATCCATCACATACTGTTGCTGTTGCAAATTCCTCATCGCTTCTATCTGTCTCTCCAACTGATCCACTCGATCTGATAAGATTCACATCCAACAGCATTTATGGCAGATATAATCCACGGTAACCCTTAAACTCTCTTTAAACTCCCACATCTGACAAGAAATATATATCACTGCAAAGGCCATTTTTGTTCCTTCACATTCTACAGACCCAGAAAATAACACCGTCTTATTCCTCTACAAGCACTGCCCCAGGTTAAATTAATAGTTATGGCTTATATTTTAAGTTTAATCAAGAGACTTATCTCCAAAAACATATAATCAAGAAAGAACCCACTATACTCACTAATACAGCCTTTCTCTTGAAAAGACTTAAAACAACAATTAACTTATCTGATTCTGTGTTGTGAAGTTTGCCCAACAGTTCCTCCAAGATTAGTTGTGAATTTCACTATTTGTTAATTTTCCCAGATGCACTCCGATGTCCAGTGATACATGAATTCAAACACCAAAGGTGGTAACTGTGCAGGTTCTCTCTCTCTCTCTCTCTCTCTCTCTCTCTCTCTCTCTCTCCTGCACTGTCCTCACCATGTGTTTCCTTTGTCTGCTCTTCTCCCTTTTAAAACTGCTGTTGTTTTGACTTGTTTTTTCCCAAAGTTCCAAAACAATGAAACAGCATATAAAACAGTAATTGCTGCTCCTGGAATTCAAGTAAATTACTACCAACACCAAAAAAAAAGGAACAGCTTTTACAGACAGAAATTTTTCCTGTCCTCCATCTTGGATTACCCAGAATCCATGGCCAATTCACCTAACCTGCACATCTTTGAACTGTGGGAGGAAACTGGAGCAAACCCATGCAGACACAGGGAGAATGTGCAAACTCCACACAGACAGTTGCCCAAGGCTGGGATCAAACCAGGGTTCCTGGTACTTTGAGGCTGCAGTGCTAACCACTAAGTCATCATGCCACTCAAGTCAGCTTTCACATGTCCAGCTTTCACCACAAATCCATCAATTCCTCCATTCTTATTGAATTATCTGACTGCTTGGTCCAAAACCAAGAACTGAACAAATAGAAACTTCCTCTGAGTAAATACCAAGAAGAACAAAGCCACTGTCATGTCTCCAACACAAGCTCTTATTTGCATATTGTTGACACAAAATATATACGATGAACCAACTTCATTGAGCAACAGTTAACAGTATCTTTTTAAACTGCTTCACAAAGTACTCCTTTATATGATTAAGAGTGATAACATTGATCCAGAATTGGCTCAGTTGCAATGAAGCATAGGACAATGGTCAATGGATGTTTTTACAAATAAAAGCAGTGGTGTTCTTCAGGATTCAGTGTCTGGATTCTTCCCATTTGTTGTATATAGCAAAGATTTGGAATTTAATGTGGGAGTTGTGATTGGGAAATTTGCAAATGACACATAAATTGACCATGTTACTAACAGTAAAACTGATAGCTGTCCACTCCAAAATAATATCAAGGAATTGGTTGAATGGGCAGAAAAATGGCAAATGGATTGTGAGTAATGTATTTAATGAGATACAACAAAGCTAGGGATTTGGCAAAAAAAATGTACGGATACTGAGATGGGTAAAGGAAACCATAGAGTACATGTTTACAGTCCTTGAAGATGGCAGATAGGGCAGCACAGTGGCACAGTGGTTAGCACTGCTGCCTCACAGTGCCAGAGACCCAGGTTCACTTCCCACCTCAGGCGACTGAGTGGAGTTTGCACATTCTCCCCATGTCTGTGTGGGTTTCCTCCCACAGTCCAAAAATGTGCAGTTTAGGTGAACTGGCCATACTAAATTGCCCGTAGTGTTAGGGGAATGGGTCTGGGTGGGTTGCTGGCCGGTGTGGACTTGTTGGGCCAAAGGGCCTGTTTCCACACTGTAAGTAATCTAATAAAGATGGTAAAGACAGCTTTATTTAATTCACTCACAGAATATGGGTTTGGCTGGCTAGGCCAGCATTTATTTCAAATCCCAAATCACCCTTGGATATAACTGATGGCTTGCGAGGCCATTTCAGACTCAATCACAGTTCTGTGGGTCTGCAGTCAAATATAGGCCAGACAATGGAAAGCAATTTCCTTCCTTAAAGAACACTAGTGAGCCAGAGTTTTTTTTTAAAAATGACTATTGAATATGGTCATCATTTAACTGTTAATTCCAGATTTCTCTTCCATTGAATTCAAATTCTCCAATCTGCCATGCTGGGATTAGAATCCAAGTCACCAGAATATTACCTGGGCCTTTGGATTTCTCAACTAATGATAATAACAAGAGATCATCACCTTCTTTCTTGGATGAGGTATAGAAGATAAAAGCAGGAGTGTCATGCTGGAATATAAAATGCTACTTGGGCCACAGGTGGAATTTTGTGTCCAGTTCTAGTTAGGTCAAATCTCAACCTGAATGTATTACAGGAGGGACATGATTGCTATGGAGAGGGTACAGAAGAGATTTACAGAAATGTTGCAGGGTAATTTAAATATTTTGGCTATGAGAGAAAATTGAAAAGGTTAGGGTTTTCCTTAGAACAGAGGAAGATGAGGGGTGACTTAATTGAGGATCAAAGTAACAAGGGACTTGGATTGAATTGACAAGGAAGGTCTGTATTCTGTAGTAAAGAGTTACATTTCAGATCCACAGAATTTGTTACAGAGAAGAAGGAGGTCATTGTCCCACAGAGATAATGAATGTGAAAAAATATGAACATGAGCACTGATGGATGGCATGGTGGCTCAGTGGTTAGCACTGCTGCTTCACAGCAACAGGGACCTGGGTTCAATCCCTGTCTCAGGTGACTGTGTGGAGTTTGCACATTCTCCTTGTGCCTGCGTGGGTTGCCTCCCACAGTCACAAAGATGTGCAGGTCAGGTGAATTGGCCATGCTAAAATGCCCAAAGCATTTGGTGCATTAGTCAGAGGGAAATGGAACTGGGCGGGTTACTCTTCAAAGGGTCAGTGTGGACTTGTTGGGCCAAATGGCCTGTTTCCATACTGTAGGGAATCTAATCTAATGTTTAATTTAAATTGGCAATTTAGCATGGTCAATCCACCTAAAAAGCATTTATTTTTTAGACTGTGGGAGGAAACCAGAGCACCTGGAGGAAACCCACATGGACAGGGGGAGAACATGCAAACTCCACACAGACAGTCGCCCAAGGTTGGAAGTGAACCCAGGCCTCTGGCACTGCGAGGTAGCGATGTTAACGAATGAACCACTGTGCTCACATTCCCCTGCTTATTTATTACTCAATATAATTTTAAGGGCATGGCTTTATTTGCTTTGGCTGGATGGTCTTTTATTTTTGAATCATTGGGCTGTTCCAAGGAAAAATAATCTTGCTTTGTTCTCACTCAACAATTTAATCATTTTAAAGCATTACAGATATTCCATGGTGATGCTTGAGGAAGCCCAATTATTTTCAGAATTGCTGCTTTCACAGTCATCTACAATTGTGCCTTGACTTTAGAAATGCAATAAATAATTTGTCAATAAAGAATCATGCAAAGCCAAATTAATGTATCAGGGTTAATTAGTGCAAGAGCCATTTCATTCTGCCACTTAACCAGTAATTTAATGATATTCTGCCTTCTCATTTAAGTAAATATTCTATCTAGTTTGAAAGTTAGAGAGCTCAGTCGTATTGGTTTTCTCACTGCGTTTCACCCGAAATCAACAGAACCCATGCAAAGGATTGTGAAATCTCACTCACTAATTATGTTGAATAGAAATTGATTATCTGTGATCCATTACATTTATTATTTTATTGTTACATTTTGCATGTGCAAAACTAGGTGAATTAGCCATAGGAAATGCAGGGATAGGTTGGGTCTGAGTGGGATACTCTTCAGAGGGTCAGTGTGAACTTAATGGGCTGAATGGCCTGCTTCCACACAGGAGGGATTCTGTACAATTTCTAATACCAAGATAAATTAAAGTTTTCAAGCATGAATTGGCTTTTTGTTGTAAGGCTCAGATCAGATTAAATCAATGCCAACCGATCACAGCTTTGCATTTGATATTGAAAAAATAATCAGTAAAAGCATTGTCACCTTAGAAGAAATATTGATTGTTCCACTGCTTACTTCAAACATTCCCCAATTTACATTTAATTTTAAATAGGGTTTCACTTGTCTTGGAATTTTTATAGTCTTGAATTGTTTACATCAACAGTTTGGATTTGACCAGACATTTGGTAACAGGCTGGGAAATAGGACAATGGTGTACGAGAGAGTCAGGACAGAAGCCCGACATCTTCCTGTCAACATGGATTTTTGCCCATAGTCAGGAACCTCAGAACTTGCTGTCCTAATAAAATGCTGTTGCCATATTGTGCTGCGAGCCAGCTCTCGACTTTGATCCAAGCAGTGGGACTTCATCAGAAACCCAGCTCATGAGTACATAAACACCTGAAAATGCCCATCTTTTGATAACCTAACATAAAATTGTTACAGAGTTGGTTATAAAGCAGAAAAATCAATATATTTATTGAACTTTTTAAGTAAAGACATGCCTGCAGTGGACTTTGAAAACATAACTGCAAAATAATTGTGCTTCTTTATGCACAGTCTTGATGTATCTGTATTGCGTTTAGATGATTAAATTGTTAAATGATTAAAATTGCACCTCCTTCTTCGTTTAGCTGAAAGCAATAAACATTTGCATCAGAGACCCACGGTCTGGTTAATTTGATCACCCAAGATTTACAATTAGACTGTTTTTGAGCAACAATTTCTTCATTTTGTTCCTCTATTTCTCCGAAGGGGACAAAAAATCTGGTTTGTAACACATAAATCGTTATAGTTGCTTTAATTATAATTTCTCTCTTCCAAAATATAAAGCTGTTGTGAAAAAAATGATCTATATTCTACAAAATAGGAACTTGTAATCTCAAATGTTATCTTAATTAGGCAACTGATGGCTGGTCTGCAGCTCACGGAGGAGGGGTGGGGGAGGTGGCAGGGAGGATATTGTATTAAGGTGATGCTCCAAATTGAAATGTCAGTAGTTTTGTGCATTCCGCTCATCAAATTCCAACAAACAAAGAACTAGGGTATTTACAGCAAATTGTTTTGCAAAGACTTTTTGTTTAAAACTGCAACAATACAGTTTGTTGAATAGAAATTGATTATTTGTGATCCATTACATTTATTATTTTATTATTTTATTAAGGGCTACGGGGAGAATGCGGGTAAGTGGAGTTGAAATGCCCATCAGCCATGATTGAATGGCGGAGTGGACTCGATGGGCCGAATGGCCTTACTTTCACTCCTATGTCTTATGGTCTTACAGGCATTAGTTAATTTAAGGGAAACATTAAGGGAAAAGAAATTTATCACTTCAAACTAAAAATAGACTGTACTCCCACCTTGACTCAAAATGTCCTAAATATTAATTATTTTCCAATACGAATTTCACAAGTTCATGCACTGCCTTCTTGATAATTAGATTGAACTTTGATTATGCCCAGATGTACGCTTGTAACCATAAGTGATTAAATGAAAACTGTTCCTGGAGGGCCTTCGAACATTTTACCTCGTATGCTCGTACCTTCTCTGTGTCGATCCCTTTAGACATAGACCATGTTGACACAATATAATCCATAACTCGCTCACTGAGTCCTTTGGGAACTTGGTAAAGTTTGAGAAAATCACGCACGTTGTTTACCATTTCATGGTAGCGATTGGTGTTAGCATACATCTGCTGGAAGATTGTGGTGACATTTCCAAAGATAGTTGCATAAAGAAGAGCTGTAATTTAAAGAACAAGCGAATTTTAACTACCAGTTTATATCAATATCAGTTAATAAATATTTAGTTTTTTGTTTGTATCTGCACAGAAAAATATCTAAAGAGCCTTTTAATCACTCAATGGTTCTGAGCTGGAGTATGTCATTATCGAATAACAATAATTTCACAGAGATAGAAAACTTATTTACATTTTCTGTTAGAAAGTAGCCAGATTTTGAAAGTTTTAATCACTTCTGATTTTAAAAAAATCCTTCTCCCACTGAGAAGACACCTGGAGTACACTGTGTTGTTTGTGTTTTTGTAACTAAGAAAGGAGGAACCTCCATTAGAAACAGTTTAACGGCTGCTCATAATCCATGGGTAGCTGTGTCATTTAATGTTTCATACTTACACTTTGTACCAATCTCTAGAATACAATTCCTCCCTTTTGGAATTCAGTCTGCAGGTAATAAAGTAACTCATTACTTCGGTACTACAAACCTAACCAAAGCACAGTGCATTGTTATTCTCCAGCACTATGGAGTTTACTGGAGGGGCATTTAATCAGATGACAGAGTGCATTACCGCCCTACCTCCCTAAATGCACTCAACTCCCAATATAAGAAAGCTCATGTTGGCTTTCCTGCCTAGAAACTAAATAGTGCCCACCAAACAATCCACTGGCACTGGTATTCAAGCAGTGGCAGATGGGAATCTCGCCATACAAGAAGATAGACAAACAAATCCCTACCATAACTCAGTACTTATACCAATTTTTAGATTTATCAGGCAGCCACACGAGGTATAACCAAATTCCAACCTGCCTGGTCCTTCTGATAACCAATAACCTAACAAACCCGTAACACTCTCCCCATGACTCTCATTCCTCACTTTAGGCCCAAGTTGCTCAACAGTGATTTCCCACATCTTGAATGGTTTAGCACGAGACGACATCACTCACAATGGTGCTGACAGACCACTGAAGAGATTCCAGCCTCTGATTGGCTGGCAGTTCCCAGCAGGCAGGATTTCTGGCCCTGAAGTCCTGAAACCTGAAGAATGCCTGATACTTGTCAGGTAAATGTCTGATGGGCACTTAATTTTGTTAGGCATTCCTCAATGGAGGCAACGTGGGAATGATTCTCCAATCCACCACCAAGATTAAACTGTATCTTCAGTCTCACTGTTACAAAGTTACATCTTGTTCAACAGTGTATGAACTGCAGAATTAGAGTTAAACAATGCCTCTGGACCCAAAAGAGTAGTTTTAGTTATTTTCTCCACTATGATAAGAAATTCCAAATAATTTTTTGAATAATAAACAAATTTTAAAATGATATTTTAATTTGTTTTTAAATCTCCTATAAGTAGTTCAATCATTAATTTTAACCTCCCATAACATTTTAAATTAAACTGAAAGGCTTCAGTGATATTTCACTTCTCGTTTTCTATCTGTGTGAATATTTACATGTCATTGGCTATTGACCCTGTGTGATGACATCACCAGATTCAAAATGATGTCAAAAATCTGGGGCAGAGAGCTTGGGCTTTCAGGGCAGCTTTCTTTGAGGTCAGAGGTGAGCAGCCTCACTTGGTCACTGATCAGAAATTCCAGTCCATGTTCTAACCGATTTAGGCCCTTACCTTTTGAAAAGTCATGGCTACTTGGGGGCAAAACTGTGCACATTTTCACCTCAATGCTACCACAATAGGGCAGCTTGGCACTCTAACTGCACAGATATTGGTGGAACAGCAGCTTTCGTTTGTAAGTATAAAAACGGCAAAACCCTTACAAACTATAAAATAGGTTTGGATGTCTACGCAAGCCTTACTTCATTGCCAGTTTCTCCCATTACTCATTCGTCTATCTATGATTCAGGCAGAACATTCATTATTATTGATTACTAAAGGTTCTGTGCACCTAAGTCATGACACAGTACATCGCCCACATTTGGCCTAGTTCATCCATCAAGTACATCTCCACCTACACACTTCCTTAAAGACTTCAAGAATGAAGTACGATAGTAAATTTAACATGCTGCCTTATTATTAGGCTGAGAGAAATGGTAGAAGCTGAAGTGTTCAAAATATCTGATACCCGACCCAAATGCTTGCATTCAATCAAATAAGTAGATTTTTTTAATAGTCTGACTCTATGTCAAATATGAAATATTGGAAATTGATGCATTAAGCAGAAGAAAAGTATTGAATTGTATTTTGTAAAATTGAAAGATACTCTTCTTTTAAATTCATGCATGTACCTGCAAGTTCAATTTCAGCTGCTGTCAGGTATTCTATGGGTAGAAGCTTCTATTTTGGAAACAGGTACAGCTTCAGAAAGGTTACAGGTTGTCATTTTCATTTGCAGCAATGATACAGTTTTCAGCTCAACACCTTGGTATGTGAGTTGTTACTCGACTTGTATGGGGTGGGGCAGACAGTAAGTTATACCTGCTTCCGGTGATCAAAGATCCAGGAACCCTATTTGAAGGCCATCCAAATGCCTGAGACTCATTGCAAGACTGCACCATCATTTAGGCTGTTACAGGCTGCCCAGATCCGGTGTAGAAATAACATGAATGATCTCTCTCTCTCTCTCTCTTTCTGCTAGCTGCAAGTGCAAAGTCTAATCACTGCAAACTGACACTTAGGGCCATTTATTTTCTTCCTGCACTGGATCTGGGTACTTCTTTCAGTACTTGGGCACAGAGCTGCACTGATCTGATCTGCTGCCATTACTGGTGAAGAGGATGTCCCTTCTTTCCTGATCAGCCTGGGCCAGATCTCTCATGAGGTGTCACCAAAATGGGGTCATGTTGCATGACCTGGCTATGCATACTGAGGAAGTGCCCAAGTATCCATTATGATCATCTTCAATCCTTCTCTTTGTCCACAGACCAAACAGGCAGTGAGGTGCCTGGTATTAGGATCCTCACACATTTCAAGAAGTAAGCCTCAGAGCTGGCAGGTGAGGTTCCTGCTCTATACCTGCACTGATGGAGAGACAAGACTGATACAAGAGGCCAGATATGCAGACAGTGCCACATGTTTGCTTACTTGAGGGACCCTGTGTGTTCAGCACTGATTAGTTCTCTACAACAGGCAGTAGTGAAACGTATGCGAAGAGCTGAGGCCCAAACATTGATCCCTGCAGTACCCACTTGCCACTGCCTTCCACTCCAAATCTGAACCATTAATTCCAACTGTTTCTTGTATACTAGTCAATTCTCAATTCATGTCAGTACATTACCATGTGATTTGATTTTGCACACAAGCCTTCTGAAATTCCAAATACATTACATCCACTGTTAAGTTTTCATAGTAAGTGCATACATATTCTAAGGGTAACAAGCAGCTATTACAGTTACAGGATTGTAGGTCAGGAGGAGTCACGGGTGCCCATACTGAAGTACATAGAAGTCTTGGACATTTCATGGGTCCTGGGTAAATACATTTGCTAAAAGTGTCACAAGCTAGTCAGAGAGCTAAAAGTAATTTTTCTAAAGTGTGAAAGAACAAGAGGTGATCTCATTGAAACTTAGAAAATACTTCAAGGGGTTAGATGCAGGTTAGACATTTCCCCTGATTGGGAGGTTGAGAACCAGGTGGGCCAATTTGAAAACAAGAGGAATACCATGTAGGACTGAGAGGAAGAAGTTTTTTTTTTACTGAGGGTTATGAACTTTTGGAATTCTGGCACTGAAGTATTCAAACAACCATGACTGAACAGAATGGCAGGGCTGAATGGCCTAATCCTGTTCCTTTGTATCTATGCTTATTTCATCTATGTTTACCTTGATCTCCATTATCAATTCTTCCCTTTCAGATACTCTTCTTTGTATATATTTACAGTAGAGGCTACAGTTTCTTTTACATTCTTTACAAGTTTACATACATACTTTATTTTCTATTCTTAATGAAAAACTTCTTCCCCTATACCGAATTCTAAACTGCTCCTTTTTCCTAGCGACTTTATATGACTCCTCTTTGGAGCCCTTAATTTATCCTGTTAACCATGCTGGGCCAATTTTCCTGCTGTGTCCTTTGCTTGAAAGATGAACTGTTGCAATGCAAAAGTAATATGGGACCCTCTATGCATGCAATAGAGCAAAATTAAATGGTTTTCAATCAATATTCAGTCATAGCGTAAGAGTCAAACAGCCTGGATTCTGTTAGCAATAAGTTTGTGACAGGCTGGTTTATCATATTGGACCAATGACATGGTTTCTTAACCCTAAGCAACTTTCTGGCCCATGTCAAAACCATCATCGTCTTCTTTCTCATTGGAGGAGACCTCTTGCTCTCATCATTTAACAGATGGATGATCACTGGACTTCAGCTGCAGTTTTTACCTTTAAAAGAGACCACTTATTAAATTAATGACTGTTTTTAATGCATAAACTAATAGTTTAACACAAAGCCTTAACATGCTGGTATCATCATTGTCAAAGAAATGTCGATTTCACTGTACAATGTTGCAACTTTGAACTGTTAAAGGATGCCCTCAGGCAAATGCTGCTTAGTTCTGTTTGTAATATATGTTGCTGAAGTGATGCACAACAACGTTAGTCATAAATCTGCAATACTGCAACTGTGCAATTTTCTATTGTCCAATTCCTTATTCAACTGCGGAATCATGTTTATCGACCTCCAACTGAATTAATGCCTTTGGGAGGCTGAGTTCTCATCACAGCAGAAGATTGTAAGTGCACTGTACTAACTGTTTAGGTATATAACGGCGATTCAAATAACTAGCCAATTGCAAGTTAGAGTGACTGTCAATATCTTTCACTTGGCTTAATAGTGGCAGATTAATAAATAATGAAATACAAACACTTAACATCCTCAAAATAGATTAAAACTTTTCAAATA
This sequence comes from Hemiscyllium ocellatum, assembly GCF_020745735.1. Lineage (NCBI taxonomy): Eukaryota > Metazoa > Chordata > Chondrichthyes > Orectolobiformes > Hemiscylliidae > Hemiscyllium > Hemiscyllium ocellatum. The sequence continues at coordinate 89,204,570 of NC_083408.1, forward strand.
GCTTATTTTTCATAAAAATTGTATGTATTTGAGGGCCAATATTTCATTGAGGGCAAAGATTACGAATGAATTTTAAACGGCAAAATTGGGGAATCATTTATAATGTTCACTGAAATTATGCTGCTTCAAAAGTGGCTATGTCTGGTGATATATGAATGCATGATTGATTTTTATTCATTTTACTTCAGAGCAAGTTATTAAACCTGCTGTTGACTTTAACATCGAAATAGTGTCTGAATGTAATTTTTAAGCAGTTAGTTTTGTAAAATATAAATCCAAAGACAATACTGACACCATGTTGATCAATTATAAACCTTGAACAATGATTTCTCCATACTATATTACTAATTGGTGCTCCAGTTAGGCAATAGAACTGACCAATCATTAACCATCTACAATAATGATTTCTCCACACCTTACAATCCATCAGTTATCTAGTATATCTGACCAAACAAGGTGTACCACAAATAACGTCTCTCCACACTTACTTCAACAGCAATTTAGTTAAGAAATACAACTGATAAAAATGTCAGCAACTAAGATCTGGGATTTATACATCCAGTATGAAATGCTTCCACCGTATCTTGCATAGCAGTGACATTCTAATTTTCAATTTTTTGCATTGCTGATTTAATTTACATTTGTTCAAATTTGTCTGAGGGAGAAAACATAAGGATAGCAGTCAAAATGACAAAGGGGGAAATCTAAGGAAGACATGAGGTATACGAATAGAAGCTCTTTAAGTATCAACGTGAGATATCTGGTGGAGTGGGGTATTGATTCTCAGTATAAAAATTAGCCTCCAGCTGATCAACCAGTCTGATTGCTTGTTGATTTTTTTATTAAGTCTAGATTTCATTTCAGAAAAGGTATTATAACAATATAATTTGGATCGGTTTTGTTCAGGGCATAGGCCAAGTGCTTTGGGAACAGAGAGCAGTCTGAAGCACAAAGCACTCAAAATTCCAGTAATTTTCAGAATTGATTATTTTGCTCAATTTTTTTTCCTCAAACACAATTAATGTTGAGACATCCATGAACCAGGGAAACTGCACGGTACTTTAGAAATAAAAGCAAAAACAGAAATTACTGGAAAATCTCAGCAAGTCTGGCAACATCTGTGCTGTGAAATCAGTATTAACTTTTCAGGTCCAGTGACCCTTCTTCAGACAGGATAGTAAATATTGTGTTTTAGCATGATTTTTAAAAATTACTTTCAAATTATTCTGTGGTGTAGTTAATAGGAAGGGTAACCTGGTTTGTTAAACCAACTTAAAATAGATTTCTCAAAAACGGTTGTGGTCAATGTTTCAGCCATCTAGGATATAGTATGTGAGTATATAGTTGTGATATTAGCTATTGCAAAACTGAAAAAAAATTGGAAATAGAAATAGAATTTGGCTAGAAAATGAATGTCTTGAAAATGTTTGACCAAGGTTTTATTTTGCACATTTTTTCTGTTTCATGTTTTGTATTTACATTTTATTTTATATCTGTGTGATATGATATCCCAGACAATATAAGACCAAAGCATACACTGGGCTGCAGAACAGCTTCTATAATGAAGCAAACATTGGAAATCCCAGTATAAAGTGAGGACTGCAGACGCTGGAAATCAGAATCGAGAGCGTGGTGCTGGAAAAGCACAGCAGGTGCTTCAGATGCTGCCTGACTTGCAGTGCTTTTCCAGCACAACATTCTTGAATTGGAAATCCCCAACAAATCTGGTGACATTTTATCTTTTTAGATTAAAACTTCAAACCACAATACACTTGCAACCATGAAATGGTCAGATTGTAAAATAGTCAGTTTAAAGAGGAATTGAATATTATGTATACCTAATTTTTGAAGGTCATTATGCCCATTAACTACAGTGAAAATCACCCCTATTCTGGCCAATGACTAAAATTGAACAGGACACTGCACAGTAAATAGCAGAAATTAAACTTTTCCCACAATGTAGGTTTAAAGTGAGAGGGAAAAATTTAAAAGGGATCTAACGGGCAACTTTTTCATGCAGAAGTTGGTGCATGTATGGAAAGAGCTGCCGGAGGATGTGGTGGAGGCTGGGACAATTACAACATTTAAAAGGCATCTGGATGGGTACACGAATGGGAAGGATTTAGAGACATAATGACAAAATGCTGGATTAGATTAATTTAAGATATCTGATCGGCATGGACGAGTTAGACCGAAGGATCTGTTTTCATACTATCCAACTCTATGCCTCATCAGATGAATAAATTATTTGGATGGGAGGAACATGCCAGATTAAGCTAATCACCTAGGATTGAATAATCAGCCACTTGTCAGCCACTCTGATGTATACATATGGGAATAGGTATGTACTGTAACAGCAACTGATGAACTTGTTTTGGAAATTAGGCACTTTAGTGTGTTATTTAATTAAGCATGTTTTTAAAATATATATTTATTATTCCTATCTCAAAGTAAGTATCTAAGTTTTTTGAGAGCTTGAATTCTGCCTACAACTAGCATTTATGTTTTACATAGAAACATGATCAGCTGTAAACCATCATAGTCTTTTTCTGATAGTCACTAAATTCAACCCCACACAGCATAACAATGCATTATTGATAAATCAGTAGCTTGTATTGCAGTAAACCTGTCAGCACTAATCGTCTGATCAAAATAGATGACCCATGTCTCTTATTTATATTTAGATGATGCTATTGTTAGACATGTTTTACATCTGTACTGTCACTGAATGTTATAGCCTCTTTCCCTGCGAATGAGAATCAGGAAGACTTTTCAAATGTGTTTCAATTACATATGAAGGAACTTGAAGCTCTGTTGTAAAGTTCAGAAAGAATTTAAAATTTCACAAGGTTGTGATGGTCTGTAGCTCAGGTTGAGGTTTAGGGTTAAGGTTTGCTCGCTGAGCTGTAGGTTTGATATCCAGACGTTTCATTACCTGGCTAGGTAACATCATCAGTGGCGACCTCCAAGTGAAGCGAAGCTGTTGTCTCCTGCTTTCTATTTATATCTTTCTCCTGGGTGGGGTTCCTGGGGTTTGTGGTGATATCATTTCCTGTTCGTTTTCTGAGGGGTTGATAGATGGCATCTAGATCTATGTGTTTGTTTATGGCGTTGTGGTTGGAGTGCCAAGCCTCTAGGAATTCTCTGGTATGTCTTTGCTATATAACTTCTTGACCACCTTATCCACCTGTGTTGCCACTTTCAGTGATCTGAACCTGCATGCCCAGATCCCTCTGTATGCCAGTGCTTCTCAGGGTTCTACCATTTATTGTGTAATTCGTACCTGAACTTGATTTTCCAAAATGCATCACCTCGCATTTGTCCAGCTTAAACTTTATCTGCTATTTCTCTGCCCAAATCTGTGATCTAGCAATATACCACAGTAGCCTTGACAATCTTTCTCACTATCTACAACTCCACCAGTTTTGGTGTCATCCACAAACTTACAAATCCGACCACCTATATTTTCATTCAGATCATTTATATATTACAAACCACAAAGGTCCCAGCACTAATCCCTGAGGAACACCACTATTCACCCTTCCACTGTTCCTCTCTGCTTCTATGACCAAGTCAGTTTTGTATCCATCAAGCCAGCTCCCCAAATCTTTACCTTTTGAACCAGCCTGTCATGAGGTACCTTCCCAAATGCTTAACTAAAGTCCATGCAGAAAACATCCATTGCCCTTCCCTCATTAATTATTCTGGTCATCTCCACAAAAAACTCAAATTGGTAAGATATGACCTTCTCAGCATGAATCTATTCTGCCTATCACTAACAAATCTATTTGCTTCCAAATGTGAATAAATCCTGTCTCTCAGCATCTTCTCCAAATGCTTCCCCATCGCCGACGTCACATTCACCAGTCTGTAATTACCTGATTTATCTCTTGCTTACCTTCTTAATCAAAGGACCAACTTTGGCCATTCTTCAATCCTCTGGAACCTCACCCAAGACCAAAGTGAATGTGAAGATACCTATTTCGGTCGGAGCTATTTCCTTCCTTGTTCTCCACAGTATCCTGGGATAGATCCCATCTAACCCTAGGGACTTATCTATCTTAATACATTTCAAAACACCCAACATTTCCTGCATCATTATGCTGACCTGCCCAAGAATATTTACAAACCTTTCCCTAAACTCAACATCCCTCATGTCCCTCCCTTTGGTGAATACTGATGTAAAGTACTCATTTAGGATCTCACCCATTTGCTCTGGTTCCACACATCATCTCCCTCCTTTATCCTTGAGTGGGCATACTCTCATATTAGTATTATCAGTCAAGGGAGCATTCTAAATTATAGGTTAAAAACTCACTATTTATTTACTTACGCTTGCTTTCTCAGATTACACAAGACCACACTGATTTAAACAATTGTCTTTTAGCATTGCTATTATTTTAGTTATCTCTTTTCCCCTATAGTTGATGGGTAGGTTACTTGCATTGCTGAAACTTAAGCAATTGTTCCCAATCACAATCAATAGTGGAGCCTATCAATAGCAAGACAAGTCTACCTAATGATTTTTCTTAGCTTAGAAGGAAACTTCTCTCAGCCATGATGGAGCGCTATTGAATGCAACTGTGAGAGCTCAAGCACTTGGAAAGGAAGATAAATAATACCAATTTCTTTGTGTCAACTGATCCTTATTTAGCCACACCACTTTTCTAAGCGTTAACAGTGTCAATGGTCATATCTCTGTCCTAAAGAACTGTTTCAATACCATCAGGCATTCAGTTGATTATTCTCATCTGGTGAATACCATCTTTTGTGACTCTTGCAGTAAACATACAGATTTATCACCAATGATAGCCCATTATTATATGCCCAGAGGAAATTCTGTCAACTGTGACAGTGTGCATTCAGTAGCAAAGCAACAGGGAAGTAAGAAATTACATTGTCTTAAAAGTTATGTTCCAATCTTCATGCAAGAAGAATTTAGCAATAAGGCCACAATGCGAAATTGTGTATACTTATTCTTCTTCAAGGTTTCGTGGCGGCACTTGGCTACGAAGAGCCAACTGTCCCCCTTAGTCTACCTCGACATGGTCCTGTCCCCCTTAGTCTACCTTGACACAGTCCTGTACCCCTTAGTCCAAGAACTCCCCACCTACGTCCGAGACACCACCCACGCCCTCCACCTTCTAAATTATAGATTTTCGCTTCCCCGGTCCCCAACGTTTTTCTAAACCATGGACATCCACTCCCTGTACACCTCCATCCCCCATCACGAAGGACTCAAAGCCCTCCGCTTCTTCCTTTCCCACTGTACCAACCAGTACCCTTCCACTGACACTCTCCTTCGACTGACTGAACTGGTCCTCACCCTGAACAACTTCTCTTTCCAATCCTCCCACTTCCTCCAAACAAACGAGTAGCCATGGGCACCTGCATGGGCCCCAGCTATGCCTGCCTCTTCGTAGGATATGTGGAACAGTCCATCTTCCGCAGCTACACTGGCACCACACCCCACCTTTTCCTCCGCTACACTGATGACTGTATCGGCGCTGCCTCCTGCTCCCACGAGGAGGTTGAACAGTTCATCCACTTTACTAACACCTTCTACCCTGACCTCAAATTCACTTGGATCGTCTCAGACTCCTCCCTCCCCTTCCTAGACCTTTCCATTTCTATCTCGGGCAACCGAATCAACACGGACATTTACTACAAACCGACCGACTCCCACAGCTACCTAGACTACACCTCCTCCCACCGTGTCCCCTGTAAAAACGCCATCCCATACTCCCAATTCCTTCATCTCTGCCGCATCTGCTCCCAGGAGGACCAGTTCCAATACTGTACAACTTAACTGGCCTCCTTCTTCAAAGACCGCAATTTCCCCCCAGACGTGATCGACAATGCCCTCCACCGCATCTCCTCCACTTCCCGCTCCTCCGCCCTTGAGACCCGCCCCTCCAATCGCCACCAGAACAGAACCCCACTGGTCCTCACCTACCACCCCACCAACCTCCACATGCATCGTATCATCCGTGGTCATTTCTGCCACCTCCAAAAGGCTGAAAAGACCACTCCCTCCGTGACTCGCTCGTCAGGTCCACACCCTCCCACCAACCCAACCTCCCCTGCAACCGCAAGAAATGCAAAACTTGCGCCCACACCTTCCCCCTCACTTCCCCCCAAGGCCCCAAGGGATCCTTCCATATCAGCCACAAATTCACCTGCACCTCCACACACATCATTTACTGCATCCGCTGCACCCGATGTGGCCTCCTCTATATTGGGGAAACAGGCTGCCTACTTGCGGAACATTTCAGGGAACACCTCTGGGACACCCGGACCAACCAACCCAACCACCCCGTGGACACCCCCTCCCACTCCGCCAAGGACATGCAGGTCCTTGGACTCCTCCATCGCCAGACCATAGCAACACCACGGCTGGAGGAAGAGCGCCTCATCTTCTGCCTAGTAACCTTCCAACCACAAGGGATGAACCTAAATTTCTCCAGTTTCCTCATTTCCCCTCCCCCCACTTTGTCTCAGTCAAATCCCTCGAACTCAGCACCGCCTTCCTAACCTGCAATCTTCTTCCTGACCTGTCCGCCCCCACCCCAACTCTGGCCTACCACCATTACCTTGACCTCCTTCCACCTATCGCATTTCCAACGCCCCTCCCCCAAGTCCCTCCTCCCAATCTTTTATCTCAGCCTGCTGGACACACTTTCCTCATTTCTGAAGAAGGGCTCATGCCCGAAACGTCAATTCTCCTGCTCTTTGAATGCTGCCTGACCTGCTGCGCTTTTCCAGCAACGCATTTTCAGCTCTATACTTAATCTTCACCACCTTATCTTTTTGGTCTAAAAATCTGGATTATAAAATGGAGATGTAAGACAACACAGCAAACTGACATGGGAAAATGACCTGTACCATATCAAAAATGCCTCTTACTATAGAGAACGTACTCCAGTTGTCAGATTTTGACTATTGCTATAGAAAACCCACAGACCTTCATGTGTCTGAAAAACTTCCATCCTCAAGCCAGCTCAGCCATTCAAGGGGACATAGGTTGATCGACATTCCTTATGACCACTCTTCTGCTCTTTCCCTGTAACACTTGATTCCCCAACTGATCAAGAATCTAGCTCAGCCTTAAATATACACAAGGACTCTGCCCCATAGCACCTTGTGGCAAGGAGTTCCAGAGACTCACAACCCTCAGAGAAGTATGCACTGGTTGGACTGAAGGGTCTGATTCCATGCTGTATGACTTTATGACTATGACTCTAAAAAATCCCTCATCTCAGTCTTAAATTGGTGCTACTTAACTCTGAGACTATGTCTTCTGGTCCTAGACTCTTCCATGAGGGGTAATATCCTCTCAGCATTTACCCTGTCAAACCCCTTAAGAATCCTTTATGCCTCAATAAGATCAACTCTTGTTCTTCTAAATTCCAATGAGTAGAGTCTTTGCTCATAAGACAATCCATCCTAACTTCTCTGAACTATCTCCAATGAAATGATATCATTTATTCAATAAAGGGACCAAAATTGCTCACATACTCCTTATAGAGTTGCAGTAAGAATTTTGTTACTATTATACTTCAAGCCCGTTGAAATAAGGGCCAACATTCATTAGTCTTGAGGCTGTCATTATGAAGTAGTTTTTAGGAGAATCCCTTGTAAAACTTTAATGAGCTTCTGTCAGGTGCTGGAGAAAGAAGATGTTGCAAGGATAAAGGACAGAATTGATATGTCAAGAGGTAAGGAACAAAAATGGTCCAATACATTGCTCAGTGTAGTTTATAGACCACTAAATAAGAGAAGAATGTACAGGGACAATTTTGCAAGAAAATTATAGCAAAGTATAAAAACTATAGAGTAGTTGCAATGTCATTTGATTTACTTGTCAAAAACTAAATTTGAGGGCGGCACGGTGGCACAGTGGTTAGCACTGCTGCCTCACAGCGCCAGAGACCCGGGTTCAATTCCCGCCTCAGGCGACTGACTGTGTGGAGTTTACACATTCTCCCCGTGTCTGCGTGGGTTTCCTCCGGGTGCTCCGGTTTCCTCCCACAGTCCAAAGATGTGCAGGTCAGGTGAATTGGCGATGCTAAATTGCCCGTAGTGTTAGGTAAGGGGCAAATGTAGGGGTATGGGTGGGTTTCGCTTCGGCGGGTCGGTGTGGACTTGTTGGGCCGAGTTGTTAAGGGTAGAAGAGTTTCAAGAATGCTTTCAGGAGAACTGTTTAAAGTAGTATGCATCTGGTCAAACAGGAAATGCAGCACTACTAGACCTGGTTGCTGAGAATATGATGAGCCAAATAGATCAAACATCAATGGAAGAACATTTAGGGACTAATGGTCATTGTATGTAGTGTTTAGGTTTAGTTTTTGGATAACTTTGGAAATGGAATAATCAACAATTCAGAGCAAGAACAATGAGGAGAAAGTCATCTTCAAGAGGGTTAGAATGGATTGGGGTCAAATAAATTAGAATCAAAAACTCAAAAGAAAAACGGTAGGCCAACAGTGGGTTACCTTCAAAGTATAGATGACTCAGGCAGAGTCTAGATATATTCTCTCAAAAGAGGCAAATAAATCTAGAGCATCCTGGATGACGGAAGAGAATTAGAAGAAATTATGGTAAAATATAAAAGGTGTGCTTATGCTAGATGTCAGATAGGAAATTGTAAACCTGGCTGAATGTTGAGTGGGTGAAAAAAACCAAAGGTAAGCAAAGAGTGAGTATGAAAAGAGGCTGGTAGTTAACATAAAATGAAAAATCAAAGTTTCCTGTAGGGTGAAATCAGTGGGAATGAAGCTAACTGGAGAGCAAAAAGTGAATTTCCTTGTGGAGCAGAGGATGTAGCTGAAGAATTAAATTAATATTTTGTATGTATTTTTACCAAGGAAGAAGATGCTACCCAGACCATAGGCTTGTTAAAAAACACATGACCTATACACAGTCAGAAAGGAGAGATCACAATCAAGAGAGCGACAGTCCAAGTGAGCATCTAGTTTAGGGAACTTTGGGGTAGAATGGGAATTTGGTGCAGAGGGTAAAGAGTTGCTTCTTTGGTTTGTAAGATCTTTTTAAAGGATCAAATAAAACCCAGGATCAGCGGCCCAGCACAAAAAACAGAATGACATAGCAGGAAAGCAAAAGTTCATTGGTTGGCAATAATTTAACTATTTATTATACGTTACTTTCAGATTGAAGGTAAAGAGAGGAAATATTTACAGTTACAAAATACTAATAGGAATTTTTTTTAAAACAGAATTAAAAGCTACGTAAGTAAAACAGATGCAGGGGCAGATGATGTGTTGTATGTGCATGATGTAGGAGCTGGTGGATCCCATTGTGCTTCACAGTGACCACATCTCGTAGCAAGCGTTGATTGCTTGAGGAATTCCAGCTCAGAGTTGACAGAATCTAAGTTTCAAACATCGTGACACATCAGGGAGTTGGAGTGTTACCTGGATGCTGTGCTTCAGGATATTAACTACCTCAAATTCGGTCGGTGGTCAGGGCACAGGAGGATGTGATTATGAGTGAGGCAGGAAGAGGGATCCAGGAGGTGGTGCTGAAGGAGCCTCAGCCCTTGAGCTTGTCTAACAGGCTTGAGAATCTCGCTCCATGTGTGGATGAGAGGGGGAGATGTAGTGAGGATGAGCAAACTGACCGTGACACCATGGCACATGGGGCTATTCAAGAAGGGAGAAAAGAGAAATGTAGTTATAACTAGGGATTGTTCAGTCAGGGGAATAGACACTGTTCTCTGTAGCCAGGATCAAGATTCCCAAAGGCTGTGTTCCCTGCCTGGTGCCTGGGTTCGGGATGTCTCATCTGGGCTGCAGACTGATGTAGGAGAAATGGGTTCTAATTCTTGGGTGATTGGTGTATTGGTGAAGGGAGGAACTGTTTTGATGGGATGGCCTCCATCTAAATCCCACTGGGACTAGGGATCTGGTAATAACTAGGGCTTTAAACAAAATAATTGGAGGGTATATTTAATTACATGGAAAATTCTGCAAAATGTTAAGTGGGAAGGGGACAGCAAAGATTATTAAAGTTTGCAAAACAAGTACTGGACAGAGACTATGGAATGGGTCAGCAAATCCAACTTCAGGCATTGCAGACAAGGGCACAACAATGAGAACTGTCAGTGCAGGCCGAAGGAGTTTGTTTAAATACACGCAGTGTACGCAAGAAGATAAAAGAGCTTATGGTGCAGATTGAAATTGGCAGGTGCGATGTGCGTATCACAGACATGTGGCTGCAAGGCGATCAGGGTTGGGAAATAAATATCCAAAGACACATGTCCTTTCAAAAGGGCACAGATGAACAGAGAGGATGGGTTGTCTTCTTAGTAAGAATGAGATGACATTGATAGTAAGAAGTAAAATCGAATCAGAAGACGTAAAACCTGTGAGGATTGAGTTGAGAAACTGCAAACAAGAAAAGATGGGAGTTGTGTACAGGTGTTCTAGTAGCAATTAGGATGTGTGGAAGAAAATAAATCAGGATATTGAAAAGGTGTATACGGAAGGCAATAATCATGGGGGACTTCAATATGCAAGAGAAATGTGAAAATCAGGTTGGTAATGGATCCCAAGAAAAGGCACTTGTGGAATATTAATGAGACGGCATTTTGAGCAACATGTGGTATAGCCCAATTTTGGATTTGGTAATATGTAATGATGCAGACTTGATTAGGGACCTAAGGATGAAGGAACCCTCAAAACCATAATGATAGAATTTATCCTGCAGTTTGAGAGGAGTTCTGGACTCCCCCACCCCAGGGAAAAGACTTTGTCTATTTATCCTATCCATGCCTCTCCTGATTTTATAAACCTCTATACAATCACCCCTCAGCTTCCGATGCTCCAGGGAAAACAGCCCCAACCTATTCAGCATCTCCCTATAGTTCATATCCTCCAATCCTGGCAACATCCTTGTAAAGCTTTTCTGAACCCTTTCAAGTTTCACAACATCATTCCAATAGGAAGGAGACCAGATCTGTGCACAATATTCCAACAGTGGCCTAACCAATGTCCTGTACAGCAGCAACATGACCTCTCAAATCCTATACTCAATACTCTGACCAATAAAGGGAAGTATACCAAACACCTTCTTCTCTATCCTATCTACCTGTGACTCTACCTTGCAGAAGTTGGAAGCATTTTAAATTGTGAGAATATTACAGAAGGATGGGACCTTAATCAGATGGACCAATGGCTGAGGGGTGGCAGATCAAAGTCAATTTCAATAAATGTGAGGTGTTGCATTTAGGCACAGCAAATCAGGGCAGGACCTATACAGTTAACATTAGGGCTGAGGGGAATGTGGATAGAAAAGATAGTGAAGAAGGCATTTGGCAAGCTTGCCTTTATTGGTCAGAACACTAAGTATAGGAGTTGGAATATCATATTGTGGCTGTACAGGACATCGGTGAGTCTACTTTTAGAATACTGCGTACAGTTCTCGTCTCCCTGCTATAGAAAGGATGTTGTGAAACTTGAAAGGGTTCAGAAAGTATTTTCAAGGATGTTGCCAGGGTTAGAGGGCTTGAGCTATAGGGAGAAGCTGAATAGGCTGGGGCTATTTTCCCTGGAGCGTCAGAGGCTGAGGGGCGACCTTATAGAGGTTTATAAAATCATGGATAGGGTAAATAGCCAGGTTCTTTTTCTTAGGGTGGGGAAGTCCAAAACTAAAGGGCATAGGTTTACTGTGAGAGCAGAAGATTTAAAAAGAATCCAAGAGGTAACATTTTCACACAGAGGGTGGTGCATTTATGGAACAAGCTTCCAGAGTAGGTTGTTTAGGAAGGTATTAATACAGCATTTAAAAGGCACCTGTATGGCTATATAAAGAGGAAGGGTTTAGAGGGATATGGAACAAATGCTATAAAATGGGATCTGGTCAACATTGACGATTTGGACTGAAGGGTCTGTTTCCGTGCTGTATGACTCTATGACATGGACAAGTTGCCTGGCAGCTGAGCCTTGGTATCACACTAAGACCAGGAACATTATTTTTAGATGGTCTCTTCAGCTTCCTAGAGAAAGCTACCACACAAAAAAAAGCAGAATATATTCCTGAAGTAAGTTCAGCCTCAACCATTACAACACATCAGTAAAGGCCAGGCAGAAAATGTCAGCTGAATTAGCTGGCACCTAAAGTTACAACTCAAGATAAATATCCTAACATTCCTCACTCTGCTATTTTATTAAAGGTGTTCATTAATTTTAAAAAAAATTAAGCGCTAAGTTCATTCACTCATAATCCATGATATAAAAGGACCTAATGTTCAGTTACCTCAGCAAACATATCACCATAGCAATGAATTACTTTATTCCAAAGGTTTTTAAATTTATTTTCTATCTTGTCGAATTTATTTGATTTTCAAAGGCAATGAACAAAATTGAAGTGTCATGTGTTAATATTAAAAAAATACATTCAGACCGTGTGCCATTTAATGTTTTTGCTCTTTTAAGGAGCTCTACCATTTTCATTTGCAAGCAACATACATTCCACAAGCTATTTTTAGCAACTAGTAACTGAATTAATGTCACAACATAATGACTGTCATTCGAACAAAAATCAAAGAGTAATAACCTGGGAAGCTTTGAGAGGCAAGAACAAAGCACAGTGGAAATCAGAAATAAGAACAGAAAATGCTGGAAGTACTCAGTACATTTTGCAGCACTTGTAGACACAGAAATAGAGTTAACCTTTTAGGTTGATGATGCTTGTCAAAACTAGAAGAGGTCATTCCTTGAAATGTTATCTCTGTCTCTCTCCACAGATGCTGCCAAACCTGTTAAGTAGTTCCAACATTTATTTGTGTTTTCACTTCAGCTTTAATTATTATTTAAAAACTGTTGGATGATGGCTGCTTTTTCAAATTGCTGATTTATGTTGTTGTGGACATGCCAACTCGCTGCACCGCTGTGCATGGAGGGTTACTGCCACCATCCTCACTCAGTGCAGTACACTACCAAGCCTGTCTGATCGAGTGTGGTACAGCGAGTCCACTTCGGGGTTAACAACAAGACTTGCTTGTCATTAACAAGATATAGTCTATTATATGTCACCAGTGACACTGATATAATAGACATTGGGCTGAATCTTGAAAGGCCATTGTGCTCCCAATCAAGTGCTGGCAGTCCATAACTGCCCAGCATGGTTTGTGATATTTGTCGAGAAGAGGAAAATAAGGAAAACCTGATGCTCCAGTTTGCAGACAAGGGGCTAAAGGTCTTGGTGGATGGGTTGCTACACAGGAAGGATGTCCTCTTCCCCAGTTCCCGCAAATGGGGCTCAACATCAGATCCAGCTAGACCAAACCAAAACCCTCAAGTGGCTGGAGAAACCCCCAGCAATTCCATAAGATCTCCACTCTGCCAGGGTAAGTGTCACCATATTCCCTTTGCTTCTTCAGCTCTCTCTTACTGCAACTGCATCCAACTCCCAGCAAGTCACATGCTCTACCAGGTACATTGTCACAAATAAGGACAGAGAAGCCATTACAAGAAACGGGTGGAAACTAATTGAGAGTGAAATAAAATGAGTTTCAGCTGATTTAAGAATATTCATGTCCCACAAAGCCATAAAGGAAGAGGTATGAAAGAGCATAAATGGAATGATGCTAAAATAAGATCTTCCATGCCACAGAGTTATCCAGGGGTTTAGATTGGGTGATACCAAACTGACAATTCATAAATCTGTGCATGATCAATTCTGCTGGTGTTCAAGTATGTCTAATTGGGACTGCCATGCCAAATCACAGGCAAGGTAATCTGGCTTCCTGAGATTCTGGCAAACTGGTAACCTTACAGTGGTGCTATGTCAATGCCCAAGAGTATGAAGGTGGGAAGTGCCTGAAATCCAATGAGGGGCCTTCCCACCACCTACCGACCCAACCCAGTCTGTCTGAAATTTTATGGGAGGTCAGTTAATGATTACTTATGGGTCTCATCTGTCACTGCTTGATTTTCTCTACAGCTGGGAAATGTCTGCACCATGCAGAAGTCAAACAACTTTACCAGTGTGGGCTAGTTTTGGGTGGTGGTGGGGAGGACAGGGATGGGGTGGTGGAGACTGTGTCTTTGCTCTCATCCTTTCAGGGGCACAATTTCTTTCCACTACTCAAACTGAATATTCCCACCTTTGACCCTCAACCCCGGCCACCCAGTCCCTCAGCCTGAAAACCATGGTCCCAGATGTGTCTGTTCTCCTAGGTGTGTTAAGACAGGGCGTAGTCCCTGTCCCTGCTCTAGACTGGCACTCCTGGCAGTACAGAGCTCTAAGAGAGAGTGAGGACTGCAGATGCTGGAAATCAGAGTCAAACAGTGTGGTGTTGGAAAAGCACAGCAGGTCAGGCAGCATCCGAGGAGCAAGAGACTTAACATTTCTGGCACAAGCCTTTCATGAGGAATGTGGTGGGTGGTGGTGGGCGGAAAGCAAGCTGAGAAATAAATAGGATGGACTGGGGTTTGGGGGAAGGTAGCTGGAAAGGCGATAGGTAGATGCAGGTGGGGGGGGCAATAGTGATAGGTCGGAGAGGAGGATGGAGCAGATAGGCGGGAAGATGGACAGGTAGAACAGTTCAAGAGAGCGGTTTGGAGTTGGAGGGTTGGATCCGGGATTAGATGGGGGTGGGGGGGGGGTGTGCAAGATGAGGAAACTGATGCCATGTGGTTGGAGGGTCCCAAGGCAGAAGAAGGGGCGCTCTTCCTCCAGGTGTTGGATGGCTTGGATTTGGCGGTAGAGGAGGCCCAGGGCTTGCATGTCCTTGGGGGAGTTGGAGGGGGAATTTAAGTGATCGGCCGCAGGACAGTGGAGTTGTTTGGTGCATGTATCCCAGAGACGTTCCCTGAAATGTTTTGCAAGTTGGCGTCTTGTCTCCCCAGTGCAGAGGAGACCACATCGAGAGCAACAGACACAGTAAATGAGGTGAGTGGATGTACAGGAAAACCTCTGCTGGATGTGAAAAGATTCTCTGGGGCCTTGGACAGAGGTGAGGGGCAAGGTGTGGACACAGGTTTTACATCTTTTGTGGCAGCAAGGGAAGGTGCTGGGAGTAGAGGGTGGGTTGATGGAAGGCATGGACCTAATGAGGGAATCATGGAGGGAATGGTCTCTGCAGAATGCAGATAGGGGTGTGGAGGGAAATATATCTCTGGTGGTGGGGTCTGATCGTAAGTGGCAGAAATGGTGGAGCATAATGTGTTGTATTCGGAGATTAATGGGGTGGAATGTGATGACCGGGGGGTCCTAATTGCGGTTGGAGGGGTGGGGTTAAGGGTGGAGGTGCAGGAAGTGCATGGTAGGCTAATGCTAAAACTTCGGAGGTATGGCATTGAGGATACATTAGAGGTTTGGATTAGGAATTGACTGGCTGGAAGGAGACAGAGGGTAGTAGTTGATGGATTATGTTCATCTTGGAGCGCAGTTACTAGCGGTGTACCACAAGGATCTGTTTTGGGACCATTGCTTGTTGTTATCTTTATAAATGATCTAGAGGAAGGACTTGAAAGCTGGGTAAGCAAGTTTGCGGATGACACAAAAGTCGGTGGAGTTGTGGATAGTGAGGAAGGAAGTGGTAGGTTACAGCGGGATATAGATAAGTTGCAGAGCTGGGCGGAAATGTGGCAAATGGAATTCAATGTAGCTAAGTGCGAAGTCGTTCACTTTGGTAGGAATAACAAGATGATGGATTACTGGGCTAATGGTAGGCTACTTGGTAGTGTGGATGAGCAGAGGGATCTTGGTGTCTATGTACACAGATCTCTGAAAGTTGCCACCCAGGTAAATAGTGCTGTGAGGAAGGCATATGGTGTACTGGGCTTTATTGGCAGAGGAATTGAGTTCCGGAGTCCTGAGGTCATGTTGCAGTTGTATAAGACTCTGGTGAGGCCTCATCTGGAGTATTGTGTGCAGTTTTGGTCACCATACTATAGGAAGGATGTGGAAGCTTTAGAACGAGTGCAGAGGAGGTTTACCAGGATGTTGCCTGGAATGGTAGGAAAATCTTATGAGGAAAGGCTGAGGCACTTGGGGCTGTTCTCATTGGAGAAGAGAAGGTTTAGGGGAGATCTGATAGAAGTGTATAAGATGATTAGGGGTTTAGATAGGGTAGATACTAAGAACCTTTTACCGCTAATGGAGTCAGGTGTTACTAGGGGACATAGCTTTAAATTAAGGGGTGGTAGGTATAGGACAGATGTTAGGGGTAGATTCTTCACACAGCGGGTTGTGAGTTCATGGAATGCCCTGCCCGTATCAGTGGTGAACTCTCCTTCTTTATGGTCATTTAAGCGGGCATTGGATAGGCATTTGGAAGTTATTAGGCTAGTATAGGTTAGGTAGGATTCGGTCGGCGCAACATCGAGGGCCGAAGGGCCTGTACTGCGCTGTATCCTTCTATGTTCTATGTTCTATAAGTGGAGGAGATGCACTGGGGGCATCGTTGACCAATAGACAATAGACAATAGGTGCAGGAGTAGGCCATTCTGCCCTTCGAGCCTGCACTACCATTCAATATGATCATGGCTGATCATCCTTAATCAGTATCCTGTTCCTGCCTTATCTCCATAACCCTTGATTTCACTATTCTTGAGAGCTCTATCCAATTCTTTCTTAAATGAATCCAGAGACTGGGCCTCGATTGCCCTCTGGGGCAGAGCATTCCACACAGCCACCACTCTCTGGGTGAAGACGTTTCTCCTCATCTCTGTCCTAAATGATCTACCCCGTATTTTTAAGCTGTGTCCTCTGGTTCGGCACTCACCCATCAGCGGAAACATGCTTCCTGCCTCCAGAGTGTCCAATCCTTTAATAATCTTACACATCTCAATCAGATCCCCTCTCAGTCTTCTAAACTCAAGGGTATACAAGCCCAGTCGCCTCCCAGGAACTGGGAGGATTCAAAGGAGAAGTTGTTGAGGGTTGTTGAGGGTGAGGGCCAATTCTGCTAGCCAAATGAATGCGTCAGTGGAAGAGTGCTGGTTGGGTTGGCAAGAGAGGAAGAAATGGAGGACTTGGACGTGTATAGGGACTGAATGTCCATGATGAAGATGAGGTGCTGGGGCGTGGGGAAACCAAAGTCCTGGAGGAGGTGGAGGGTATGGGTGATGTCCCAAATGTATGTAGGGAGTTCCTGGACTAAGGAGGGCTGGACGGTATCAAATTGTGAGGAGATAAGTTCTGTAGGGCTGGAGCAGGTGGAGATGAGAGGTTGACCTGGGCAGTCAGGTTTGTGGATTTTGGGTAAGAGGTAGAACTGGGCAGTGCAGGATTTCGGGCCTATGAGGTTGGAATGGACAGATGGATGGACAGTTCACATAAAATTCCACAGTAAATATAGAGTAGGCAAGCATTTTATCAAGGGTTGAAGTGGAATTAATACAATCCCATTCAGATTCCCATTCTTCAATTTTTATGCTTAAAATATTCTTCCCAGACAGTTTGCCAAACAAACAATATCCGTACTGATTTTCTTTTACGTATAATGCAGGCATATCTTCGTATTTTTGCACAAACTTCTTCATCTCATCAGCTCTTTGAGGACTCGGAACACAGAATCTGCAAATTCGTGCTTGACACCATGATGATCTTGCTATTATTCAACAACACCAAAAAAAGACTCTCTCTCGTCCAGAACTGTCTGTCTTGACATATTTAGAAAGAAACATTTACCTGAAGCAAGCTTTTTCCTTTTGTGTGGCTGAGATTTGGCAATTCAAAAACTGTGTACTCTGTAGATTGCTTAACACCAGTGAATAAAAAGCAGATGCAGTAATTTAACTACGGGAACACCTCCCACTGTGTACGTGGCAGGTACTCATTTGACTCAGCCAATGTTGTCTATCTCATACACTGCAGGCAAGGTTGAGGCCTGAGGCCTGGTACATTGGCGAGACTGAGCAGAGGCTGTAGCAACAGATGAATGGATACCGCACAACAATGAACAGACAGGAATGTTCCCTTCCAGTCAGAGAACACTTCAGCAGTCTAGGACATTCAACCTCAGACCTTCGGGTGACCATCCTCCAAGGAAGACTTTGGGACAGGCAACAACGCAAAGTGGCCGAGCAGAGGCTGATAGCCAAGTTTGGTACCCATAGGGATGGCCTCAACCGAGACCTTGGGCTCATGTCACACTTCAGGTGATCCCACTGCACTAGACACACACACACACACACACACACACACACACACACACACACACACACACACACACACACACACACACACACACACACACACTCCTCCAGACCCACACACTCATGCAGACCCTCTCTCATACACAAGCTCTCTCTCTCATACGGTCACACATACACTCGTGCACTCATATGCACACATGCACCCTCTCACAGACTTATACCCCTTTACACTCACACACATACACACACTCTCTCACATAAACTCATACCTCCTGCCCATAGACACACACCCATATGCATGTGCACACACACACACACACACAAGTTTGTGGGATGAATTTGTACTTGCAGAATCACATTTTATTTTGATCAAATACTGCATAAATCCATATAAGATTCTGTAAATCTATTTTTTAGATTAGAATCAGTCTGACCATTGTGGCACAGACAGTCTCACACAGGGCAGTTCATACCTTCAATGCATTATCTGGGCCGACAGGACATCAATTGTTAAAGTTCACTTGAGAAAGTAACTATAAAAATGTTCTGTGGTTTACAAATGAAAGAACTGAAACCAACATAGTCATTCTAAAAGATGAGAGACATAACAATCAATCCAGGTATTTTTCAATATATAATTTCAGTTACAGCACACTGTAAACTTTTGCTATGAACTCTGTGTCTTATGATCTTATACACCACAACCACTTGATGAAGGAGCAGCACTCCAAAAGCTTTTGCTTCCAAATAAACCTGTTGGGCAATAACCTGGCGTTGCATGATTTTTAACTTTGTTCACCCCAGTCCAACACCAGCATCTCCAAATCAGTAACTTAATGGCTGTCACTTCAGAAGTGTGAAATCAGTTGGCGAGTAGGAAATGGCTAGATTTATGCCATTAATTTTCTCAAAGTTCTCAGCCAAAAATGTGAAGATCTTACAAGAAAAATGACTTCAACATTCTGTCGACTCAGGTGGGGAATATACTTGTTCAGACTCATCCAAACGTCAAACATGCGAGATTAGGAAACAGCAGAACTTCTCGAATACTTTAGGCTCCAGAAGTTTGTCACGAATTTTTCTTATTCTGTTTCAGGAAATACTTGGTCACATTCTATTTTCTAGAAAGGAGTTGTGGAAGTCATCAAACTTGGGATTACAGAACCACATCTCTCAGTTTTGGGAGGTGCTGGTATATTGTAATATCACTGGGCTAGTAATCTTGAATCCAAGGCTAATGTTCTGGGAACACGAGTTCAACTCCCACCAAAGCAGATAATTCAATATAACTGTGGAATGAAAACTGAGGCAAATACAAAACCACTGTTGATTGTCATAAAAACCCATTTGGTTCACTAGTGGCCTTTAGTAAAGGAAATCTACCTGGCCTACATATGATTGCAGACCTGAACAATATGGTTAACTTGTAAATGCTTCCTGGGCAATTATGGATGGGCAACAAATGTTGGCCCAGACACTGACACCATACCCCATGAATGAGTGTTTAAAAAATTTAAAACACTGCTCCTGTCTTCCCCGGGAAAGGAGAGCGTGTATTCAATAAAAAATAGTCCGGTTGGGTGGCGGGGGGGGATTAAAGCAAAATAAATGGCTCCATTCGCACTACAAATCAACCCTGATATATAGACAGCTTTCTGACAGCAGTAACGTATAGTGTGAAAATTGACCCAATAACAAAATCAAGAAAAGACAAGTGATCAGTAACTCTTGCCATGTCTGGTTAGTATTTCAGCAGAGTCTCAACAATCACACCAGAATCAGAATCAGACATTACTGGCATTTCCATTACATTTCTTTCACCTAATACATAATCCTTTAACTAACAATAATACCATACTAGATTACTGCAAATAGGGCCTTGTCCATAAGGAGTGTAGATGACTTGTTTCCTTTGTCTAAGACATGAAGTACAATTTGGAAATAAAAGGAGTTCTATTCCACATTGCTATGTAATTTAAAGCTGAGGGTAATTTATTTTACATTCTTTTAGCAACCGCTTCAGCTCATTATTTCTCTGTGGGACGTCTTGGCAACTTTCTCAAAATTAATTAGCTTCCATCTGAATAAATGATCAATACCCACTTCAATGGAAATCGTATAGACCAACAGTTACACAGACAATGATGGTTAATTAAATCTCAAGCTATCTTTTTGAACATGCTTGTTCAGTTTGCGAATAACAGTCCCTCATCAAACATAATTCATGTGCTCTAACTATCTTGGTTCAATTTACCTACTGATAATGTTATGTAGCCAATAAGTTATTGCATTCATATTTAAATCTGTTTGTGCTGTATCAAAATCTACATTACCATCGAACACACTTTTTGAATTACAACAAATTACAATCATAGTCAATACCATATTTTTAAGTAAAATAGTAAGCCAAGTCACAGATGAGAGCACTTTACTCAATATAAAGCTAAAAAATATGGACAAAGTTCAATTCCCAAGGGGTTCCTTCAATAATACGAATAAAATGGAATGATGTTGATATTACATTTAGGACAAACAACCAAGGAGAAGATTTCTTGTTCAACAAACAAGAAAAATCAATTGTTCTTTTTAACTCTTGATCATTATGGTTAGAATACCTAGAATGATGTGGCTTTACATTCCAATCATAATAACAGTTCCAAACTAATTCTGCAACATGGATTATACAGGGAGTTAATCAGTACTTCATTACATTTGCAAGTTATTTTTGCATGAAAGAAAATCCAACCAGTTTTACAGTGCATCATTTCTATGTTGGGTCTCCAAATGAGCATCCCAATTAGGGCCATTCTCCTGCTTTTTCTCATTATTTCTTTACAAATAGCCACCTATTCCATTTTCAATGCCTTGACTGAACCTCCCTCACCCATACTCACAGCCTGCACATTTCAGAATTCAACCAAACCCTGTGTGAGAATGAAATGACCAAAAGAAATATTTACTGAAACAAATTTAAAACAAATATAAACTGCAGTGATAATTAAATGTCAGCTGCATATTCCAGGAAAGAAAGGTTTAATAATTAGCTATTTTAATTTCAAATTAAGCCATATTTACTAGTATAGAAAATGATTATCTATGTATATTCTCTGCCAAATTTTAAACACTATTTCATATAAATTTGGAACAAACTTAATATTTAATGTTCAAACATTCAAGCATACATAATAGAGGCTTGATCAGGACTTTGTGGTTTAAAGATAAATGAAATGTCAAAGCCATTTTAATAAAATGTGAGCAAAATCAAGATCCATGAACCAAAGCCCAAGACCTAAGCCTGGTTATTAGTGAATGCTTGTCTTTCAGAATGGGTGAATTACACTGTATACAGTGTTCATGCATTTGACTGGGCATATGGATTATAAATCTGCGGTTCATGAAACTTGGCAACACAATAAACAATGGCTGCGATTTCTAATTTGGAATCCAAAATCCAGCGCCGACTAACATCCAACACTGGGTTTTGGATTCCAAATTAGAAATCGCAGCTATTGTTGCGTGGCAGCGTCTCAAACATGCCCGTGCAGATTTCTAAAGGGCCACATCAATTAATATCAGGGAATAGAGTCACTGTCTGATTAAGGATGGCAAGTAGGTGGGCTCTCAATGCTAGAATCCCAATGGGAAGCCTTTGCACATGAACACAACAGCAACAGCACCACCTGAGGTGGAAACTGCATTCTTGTGATGGTAAAAGAGAGGGCACCTCAACTTCAAAAGGAAAAGGCCAGTTTTCAAAACAAATTAAAATGGCCATACTCCTGAGGAAGGGTCACTCGATCTGAAATGTTAACTCTGATTTCTCTCCACAGATGCTGCAACATCTGTTCAGCTTTTTCAGCAATTTCTATTTTTGTTTAAAATGGCCACAGTTGTCCGACCACAATCATGGAAGAGCTATCCCACATGGGATATCTAGTAGTCACTTTATGTGATTTATCAGAGTCTTCCCACTTACTACCTTGAGGACATGGTCCAGAATGACATAGCCTGCAAATATTGTTGACTGAAGAATCCAGCTCATGTAGGAATGGTATCTATCTGATCATTATTTGTGATTTGCCTTAACTAGCTGACTATTGGGAAGCAATGGACAGTAGATCTGTCCTCAGCCATCCTCATTTAAGTAACTCAGCCTAGGATCATCAGCCCAGAGGCCAAAGTTTACCTTGCTTACCCCCAAACCAGACCCGACATTAATTTATCAATCATGGCACAGGAGGTAATTTTTAACAGATTTTAGTAAGATGTAAACAAATGTATAGAATAAACAGATACATAGAGTCATACAGTCATACAGCATAGAAACAGGCCCTAGCATGAAATTCATACAGAGAAATGTGAAGTGTTATGATAAGGTGAGGAGTAGAATTGTTTCTGTCTTTCCCACTCCTTGTTGAACTATCACTGTATTCTAACAGATGAAAGGCTTAACAATCAATTTTTCAATGTATAATTTCTGTTACATCACACTGTGAATTTTTGCTGTAAATTCTGTGCGTTAAGATTGAGCCCTCCACTACCATCTGATGAAGGAGCGTCGCTCCGAAAGCTAGTGTGCTTCCAATTAAACCTGTTGGACTATAACCTGGTGTTGTGTGATTTTTAACTTTGCACACCCCAGTCCAACACCAGCAACTCCAAATCTTGTTGAACCATAACAGGCTTTTAAAAGAAAAGCATTTGCTTGCCAATCTAACCAGCATTTAGCTAATTACAGATTGCCACCATTAAAAGAAGACACACATTCTGAACTGTACACACACACACATACACACACACACACAAACACATGCATGCACACACACACACACACACACACACACGTAGGTAACCAAACAAAATTTGCAGATTCAATGTAAAAGTGATATTACCCTCTCAGAAATTTGTTTCTTCAGTGCTATATTTGCGTGACCCTGCAAAACAATTGCAAAAACTAAGAAGTGTTTCACTTCTCATATGATCTTTTGTATCCAACTGTTCAGTGACCGAAGTACGGTCATGGATAATGGATTCCAATCGCCTTGCTTATATAATTATCTCATATCTATGCACATTCCTTTCATAGCCAATATTCCACGTCACAGACAATAGTAAGTGTGGTAGAACATGAGCTTTGGTGGGAGTTGGATGCAGCAGCAGAGCTAGAGTGAGCATGAGGCATCAGAGAGAAGATGACTCTTGTGCTGGTGGTGTGGAGAAGAACATTGACTTTCTTGCTAGGCATTTCTCCAGACAGTTGAAGTTGTCCTGATCCAGGTGGCAAACTTGACCAGATTGGCATGCTCTGATGTTGTAAAGGATGTTGTGAAGATTGAAAGGGTTCAGAAAAGATTTACAAGGATGTTGCTAGGGTTGGAGAGTTTGAGCTATAGGGAGAAGCTGAAAAGGCTGGGGCTGTTTTCCCTGGAGCATTGGAGGTTGAGGTGTAATCTTATAGAGGTTTATATAATCATGAGGGGCATGGATAAGGCAAATAGACAAGGTCTTTTCCCTGCGTTGGGGCAGTCCAGAACTACAGGGCATAGATTTAGAGTCAGAGGGGAAAAATTTAAAAGGGACCTAAGGAGCAACTTTTCAAGCAGAGGGCGATGCGTGTTTGGAGGATGTGGTGGAAGTTGGTACAATTACAACATTTAAAAGGCATCTGCATGGGTGAATGAATAGGAAGGGTTTAGAGTGGTATGGGACAAGTGCTGGCAAATGGTACTAGATTAATTTAGGATATCTGGTCAGCATGGAAGAGTTGGACCAAAGGGTCTGTTTCTGTGCTGTACATCTCTATGACTTTATATGATGAGAAATCTCACTGGGTCTTATGGTGAGAAACCCTCCATAAAACTTGTATTTAGCCAAAGAAAATATTTAATCCAACATTTTTTAAAATCAAAAATGTACCGAAACCAGTCAACCCAGTCAAGAGTAAAATGTCCCTTACCTCCTATTTTGATTTACTCCTTATGGGAATCTTTACAGATCAGAACTGGAACTTTGTCTACAATTAACAAACCTGAAAAAGAACAGCTTCAGCAGATGGAACGTACAAAACAGGCTCGTCTTTCAAAGTACTGCTTGGGGCAGGGAAAGGGAGAAGGATTACTGACTGCAGAACGAGAAACAGCTGGGCAAAGCAGTCTCTCAGCTTCTTGAGAAAGAAAAGCTCCCATTGACACTATTTATTTTAGAGAAATGTCAGGACATAGAATTTAAAAAGGATAACTGCAACATTTGTAATTTTTTAAAAATCACTCATGGGACATGGATATTGCTAGCTGGGTAGCATTTATTGCCAGTCCCTAGTTGCCCTTTAGAAGGAAGCAGTAGCTGCGTTCTTGAATCAGTGCACTCCACATTCCCATTATGACAGGGGATTAGAGAGGGAATTCCAGAATTTGGACCTGAGCAACAGTAAAGGTTATATTTCATGATGGTGAGTGGGGTGTTCGCATGCAGCTGTGACCCTTGCCATTCCAGATGTAAGCGGTCATGAGTTTGCAAATTGCTGTTTAAGGATCTTTGGTGAATTTCTGCAGTGCATCTTGTAGATAGTACATGCTACTACCACTGAGTGTCAATGGTGGAGGGAGTGCTCCCTTATGGACTTGGTGCCAATCAAGCAGGCTGCTTTGTCATGGATGGTGGCAAGCTTCTGGAGTGCTGTTGGAGCTCTACCCATCCAGATTCTGGATTAGTGGTGCTGGAAGAGCACAGCAGTTCAGGCAGCATCCAAAGTGCAGCGAAATCGATGTTTCGGGCAAAAGCCCTTCATCAGGATTCCAGCACCACTAATCCAGAATCTGGTTTCCAGCATCTGCAGTCATTATTTTTACCTCTACCCATCCAGGCAAGTGGGGACTTTTTCATTACACTCTTGACTTGTGTTATGTAGATGATGAGAAGGTTTTGGGGAGTCAAGAGGTTAGTTACTCTCCACAGTATTCCGAGCCCCTGGAATGCTGTTGTACCCACTGTATTTATGTGGCGAATCCAGTTGTGTTTCTGGTGAATGATAATGCCAATAATATTGATTGCAGAGGATTCGGTAACACCAAGGGCAGTGGTTAGATGTCTCTTATTGGAAATGGTCAATACCTGGCATTTTTGTGGTATGAGTGTTACTTGCTACTTTTCAGCCCAACTCTGCATACTGTTAATGATTCAAGTTAGCAGCTAAACAACAGTAATCTCAGATTAAAACATTTAGCCTAAAAGACTCTTCAAGGATTTATATTCTATATATTCCTTTGGTATTGGTCACAGTTCCTTTGCTCCTCTCATTGTGTTGTATTTTCTTCTCAGGAATAGTAGAAAATAAACCTGCGCTTTCTATCGCACAAGAAAACTATATAATTGGCTCCTTACTGCTTTTGGTGAAAACAGTGAACTACATTTTATTGGAGAGAAATGTAACGGTAAAGTCATCATAGTCTACTGTAGCATAGGGCTACTGTCTTGTTAGACAAAGATGAGTGGTGTCACCATAACTCCGGTGAGGAGAAAAGTCCTTCATCTAACCTCTGCCAGTGCCAGAATTGAACCAATGGTGTTGGCATCACTCTGCATTGCAAACCAGCTGTCCAGCTAACTGAGCTAGCAGCTAATGCTGCCAATCTTGACTACTCGTGGTGATCCTTCCTTTGAACCAGGAAGGAATTAAAGATTTGGTGCACCCAGCATTTCTGAAGGTGCTTGGAGCAGAAGACCTGTCCAGTAAAGCGGAACCTGACTGTACCAACAGCCCAGTGATTGCTGCATCTCAGAAGATTCAAATCATTATTAGAATGATTTCTGAGGATGCCTCTGCCCCAAAGGACAGCATGGTGACTCAGTAGTTAGCGCTACTGCCTCACAATACCAGGGACCTGGGTTGAATCCCACTCTCTATGTAGAGTTTGCACATTCTCACCATGTCTGCGTGGGTTTCCTCCCACAGTCCAAAGATGTACAGGTTAGGTGGACAGATCATAGTAAATGCCGGGTTTAGATTAGAGTGGTGCTGGAAATGCACAGCAGGTCAGGCAGCATCCCAGGAGCAGGAAAATCGATGTTTCGGGCCAAAGCCCTTCATCAGGACTGATGAAGGGCTTTTGCTCGATATGTCGATTTTCCCACTCCTCGAATGCTGCCTGACCTGCTGTGCATTTCCAGCAGCACGCTGATCTAAACTCTGGTTTCCAACATCTGCAGTCCTCACTTTTGCCATGGTAATTGCACGGTCTTAGGGATAGAATAGGGAGCCTGTGTCTAAGTGGGATGCTTTTTGAAAGTCGGTGTGGACTTAACGGGCAGAATGGCCTGCTTCCAGGTTGTAGGGATTCTATGATTCAAAGCACTTCACAAAGAGTGAGTTCCTTTGCAAATGTGATTGCTCTGAAGTAAAGAAATGTGAGAGACAGCTTTGTGAATCCCAAGATTCTACAATTAGCAAGAAAATGAATATGCAGTTAAACCTGTTTTTGGTGGAATTGCAGGAAAGTAAGGGTGTCAGACTGTGGGAACTTGTTCTTTAATGCCAACACAGGAAGGTGACTGATAAAAAGGTAAACATCATAGATTACACATTCTCATCTTATCATGCTGGATGGGTTCACTCCCTCTGTACTACTAATGGGTATGACTAATCCTGGGTATTAATGGTCAAAATGATACTTTATCAGAGCAAAGTGCTTCAAAGCATAAGTGTAACAGAATATCAAATGCATATGGTAACTTCAGGTTATTTACATATTTTAGATTTGAAAGAAAACAACCAAAGACATCAATGAGTTCAATGGGCCTACCCATCCTAGTCAGCGCCTGTTCAAATCCTAGCCCGAATTCCAGGGACTCGGCCAGAAGAAACTCTCTTGTCTGGGAGAATAATTCTAACAAGAGTATTTCCTTCACTGTGGAAGCAGTGACTGAGCTTTAATACATGGTACAGAAGAATGAACAGCAAGCCCGATCGAGATAGCTGTGAACCTATTTTGATGTATACACGTGTGTCAGGAATGCAAAACTGAAACTTTTGCCATTTGTTTTAAATACATTTCTCAGCTTAGTGCGAGGAACAAAAGTGGAAGCTCTCAATAGATTGCATCACATCCCTGTGAACTAGATAAAGAAATACAATAGTGAAAGTTTGCCCTAATTGTTCTGAGTTTGAGTTGCTTCTCAACACAGAACATTCATTTTTGCCAAATTTCAAAGAAGAACAAAGAAACTTAGCTGTGCTTTACCACATCCACAAGATGCACAAATTCATAGCCAACGAACAACTGTAGTCATTGCTATTATAGAGGGAAATTTCACATCCAGTTTATGCATTGGAGGGGAGTTTTTCAGCAGTATTCCTTAAGCACTATGGGTTGAGGAAGAATGTTGGTACCTGGCATATCAGAGGACTGTTATGATTTTAATTCAAACGTCTTCTCGGAAAGCAGCACTCCTTCAGTATTTAGCTTCACATCACTGAAGCTAAATGCTCAGAACTAAGAGTGGAACTTCACCATCTAACTTTCTGACACAAAGACAAAATATCACCAACTGAGCCAAGCTGATATTTGTGAACTCCACAGATACTTTGAGGTAGCAGTTCAAACAACTCTCACATTTCCACAACAAAGCAAAATTGCTGCAAGAGATCAGTTATTATGGACACCTTTGCATGTAGTTAGAGGCTTGATCATTTACAAATAGCATTCAGTGAGGTTGCAAAGATGTTTAACATTTCAGAGACCCAGAAATAATGGCAAGTACAATTGTCTGGTACAGTACAGATAAGCAACAGCTTGATGCTCAATATTAATCAATTCTATTATTTATGTGGGTTTTATATCTTATAAAGCTTATTAAGCAATACAAAGGTTGATCATGAGCAACCATATGTGGCTGAAGAATTCATCACACCAGTTTTAACTAGATATGGGAGGATAACAAAGTCACGATGTAAAAGTGGGACATTGTCTTTGATTATGAATGTCTATTTCAGATAGGCTGGTGGAAACCAAATTGCATCAGATCCTCACATTGAGACAGAGAAATTCTCAATAAATACAACAGCAGACTCATCTTCCATTCTAAAATTCTAATAACTTGGTTTAGCTGCAACTTCAGATAAAATGCACAATCTATAAATTTTCATAGGTTGAACAAAAGCTCCTCACGATAATATAAAATCTGAATACTCTGCAATGTAAGACAGCAAACCAACATACTGAATTTCTGTAAAAATGTATATTCCTGTAAATGTCAGGTTGACAGAGCACACCACTGGTGTGAAAATTGTAAAGTTATTCATCTGTCTAAACATAAATAGGCAAATTTAAAAAATACTGTTTATACTGGATCATTAACTGTAAAATGTTTGCAAGCTTGCTAATTTCAGCATAAAGTTGATTATTTGCAAGCTTGAACTTGCTGTTAAAAATAGATCTAAAATGTCATTCTTGCACTTGCAGACATTTCTTGGAAAAGAGTCAATGATGATTTTGGAAGTTAAAACACAAGACTATTTTGTTTCATAATGTTGCTGTATAACACTCCTGTGAATGGACTGGGATGTTTTATTATGTTAAAGGTGCTACATAAATTACAAGTTACAGTGGTGTAGCTCAACCTCTACCTGTTCAAGAAAAGATAGTTTTTGTCTACTGGAAAATGCTTTCAGGCCATCCAACATAACCCAACCCATCTCAATCCCTTTTTAACTGCTTCCTTGTCTCATCCCTTATTCACTTTCTTATCCAGGAAAATAACATGTTGTTCTTTATTCATGTTTTAATCATTTCAATAACTGTGACTGATAACGTCTCCTTCAAGAGATACAAATTCTGCTTAGCTTCCATCTTCATCTCTTCATTTTCCCTCGATTCTCCCCACATTTACACCTGTAACCATTGAAAACATTAAATTTTGTCAAACACTTCATGCTGTTTACAACTCTGATGGGAACTCCTTAGTTCATCATACATATTTTAACACGCCACTTCAGTTAATATGTCCTATCTTTTTGTATGAAACACAGTTGTTTGATTGAGAAATCACATGATCCAGATTTTTCATTTGGAAAGCAGCCAATGAAAAGTATAGAATCCCTACAGTGTGGAATAAGTCCACATCAACTCTCCAAAGAGTAACCCACCCTCCTACATTATTTCCTCTATATTTACTCCTGACTAATGCACCTCATCTACAAATCCCTGAACACTATGGGTAATTTAACTTGGCCAATTTATCTAACCTGTACATCTTTGGACTACTTTAGGAAACCAGAGCACCCAGAGGAAACCCATGCAGACACAGGGAGAATGTGCAAACTCCACACAGACAGTCATCCGAGGCTGGAATTGAACCCGAGTCCCTGAAGCTGTGAGGCAGCAGTGCTGACCACTGAGCCACCATGCCACCCCAAAAATTGAAGGTAAGTTTGGGAAAATGGCATTCTATCCAAAATTTTCTTCTCGATTTCTCTTAAAATTAGAAACATCAGGACATTTTAAACCTGATATATTGATTTGCTAAACTTATTTGCTGCCTTATGGAAGCCAGCATTTCGCACCTCTTCTTTGTTCCAGAGATACACTCATAACTCAGGTCATAAAGCATTACTCTTGGAATCCAATCCTATTTGCTTGAACACCGTGCTTGGTCTTCACTCCCGCCATGCTATTTCCATCCCTGTAATATTGAATACAGATTAATCTGCTTGATCTCAGTTAATTTGATGCTGAAGCCATTCATAACTGTGTAATCTCCAAGCTTGCCTATTCCAAACTGCACCTATCCGGCCTCCCAGCTGGACTCGATACAAACCTGGAGTTATATCAAATTCTGTCACACATTACCCCTGTAATATTTTTAATCTAAACTGGCAGCTGTGATTACTCAATGTTAAAAGTCATATTATTGTTTTGCAATGCATCATGGCCATATTTCTCAGAAGGAGCCCATTCCACCAAATGGATTTGCACTGGTTTTCCTAATGTGTATTTCACTTTGTGCGTTTTCTTTGCTCTCTTGCTATGATGCTGCACATTGTTTCTTTTCTGTTCTGGTCGATCACCCTCTTTCCCTGGGCTTATGCACACCTCCAGTTTTTCACTGACAGTTAATTTCACCAACCTAAAAATAGTCTTTCAGTTTTCTCTGAGTTCTCAATTTGTTCAGGGCTTTTCCACCCCCACTATCTCATAGAGTAATAGAGATGTACAGCATGGAAATAGACCCTTCGATCCAATCTGTCCATGCCAACCAGATATCCCAACCCAATCTAGTCCTATCTGCCAACACCAGTCCATATCCCTCCAAACCCTTCCTATTCATATACCCATCCAAATGCCTCTTAAATGTTGCAATTGTACCAGCTTCCACCACATCCTCTGGCAACATGTACCACCCTCTGCGTGAAAAAGTTGCCCCTTAGGTCTCTTTTATATCTTTCCCCTCACCCTAAACCTATGTCCTCTAGTTCTGGACTCCCCAACCCCAAGGAAAAGATTTTGTCTATTTACCCTATCCATGCCCCTCATAATTTTGTAAATCTTTATAGGGTCACCCCTCAGCCTCTGACGCTCCAGGGAAAACAGCCCCAGCCTGTTCAGCCTCTCCCTGTAGCTCAAATCCTCCAACCCTGGCAACATCCTTGTAAATCTTTGCTGAACCCTTTCAAGTTTCACAACATCTTTCCGATAGGAAGGAGACCAGATTTGCACACAATATTCCAAAAGTGGCCTAACCAATGTCCTGTACAGCTGCAACATGACCTCCCAACTCCTGTACTCAATACTCCAACCAATAAAGGAAAGCATACCAAACGCCGTCTTCACTATCCTATCTACCTGCGACTCCACTTTCAAGGAGCTAAGAATCTGCACTCCCAAGTCTCTTTGTTCAGCAACACTCCCTCAGACCTTACCATTAAGTGTATAAGTCCTGCTAAGATTTGCTTTCCCAAAATGCAGCACCTCACATTTATCTGAATTAAACTCCATTTGCCATTCCTCAGCCCATTGGCCCATCTGGTCCAGATCCTGTTGTAATCTGAGGTAACCCTCTTCGCTGTCCACTACACCTCCAATTTTGGTATCATCTGCAAACTTACTAAATGCACCTCTTATGCTCGCATCCAAATCATTTTTGTAAATGACAAAAGGAAGAGGACCCAGCACCAATCCTTGTGGCTCTCCACTGGTCACAGGCCTCCATACTGAAAAACAACCCTCCACCCCCACCCCTACTTTTGAGCCAGTTCTGTATCCAAATGGCTAGTTCTCCCTGTATTCCATGAGATCTAACCCTGCTAATCAGTCTCCCATGGGGAACATTGTCGAACGCCTTGCTGAAGTCCATATAGATCACATCTACTGCTCTGCCCTCATCAATCTTCTTTGTTACTTCTTCAAAAAACTCAATCAAGTTTGTGAGACATGATTTCCCATGCACAAAGTCATGTTGTCTATCCCTAATCAGTCCTTGCCTCTCCAAATACATGTACATCCTGTCCCTCAGGATTCCCTCCAACAACTTGCCCACCACTGAGCTCAAGCTCACCAGTCTATAGTTCCCTGGCTTGTCTTTAGTTCTGGACTCCCCGACCCCAGGGAAAAAACTTTGTCTGTTTATCCTATCCATGCCCCTCATAATTTTGTAAACCTCTATAAGGTCACTCCTCAGCCTCCGACGCTCCAGGGAAAACAGCCCCAGCCTGTTCAGCCTCTCCCTATAACCCAAATCCTCCAACTCTGGCAACATCCTTGTAAATTTTTTCTGAACCATTTCAAGTTTCACAACATCTTTCCGATAGGAAGGAGACCAGAATTGCACGCAATATTCGAACAGTGGCCTAACCAATATCCTGTACAGCCGCAACTATCTCAACTGCAACAAAGTATTAATGCTCATAGGTTTCTTCCATGCCACTCATAGTTTCTGCCAACATAGAGCCAGTGACTTTCTGACATTCTCAGCTCTCCAGGATTTCTTCTGAGCCCTGATTACACAGAACTTGGATTCTCCTTGGGTTTCCAAGACACAGAATCTGTGAAATCTCTGACTAAGTGCCTTTTAGCCTGTGCTTGTCTCCTTTGAACACCATTTCAGAGATATATTGAAAACCTGGCAATTAGCCCTGCCCTATCATTGGGCAGAATTGAATATTTCCACCTAACACCTCTTGGAACTCAGTGTAACCTGAAAGTTCCATTTCAGAGATCAGTATAACTGGATGTAAAGGAAATGGATTCCAGCAATGTCTCCCTAATCACACAAACCAGAACTCTTGTGATTTTGAATATTTCTATTAGATGTCCTGTCAGGTTTTTCTCCTCTAAGGAAAGCAGTGCTAACTTCTTCAATTTATCTTCATAAACAAAGTCTCTCAGCCTTGCAATGATTCTCATGAATCTTGCCTATACTCTCTCTAATGCAGTCACATTTTCCTAAAGTACAATGCTCAGAAGTGCCACGATGCTCCAGCTGAGGTTAAACTAGTTTCTTATACAAGTTAAACATAACTCACTTTGTCTTTTATTATTAATAAAGATTGGAGTACCACATACACGTTTTTTTTTAAATCACTCTCTTAACTTGTCCTGCCACCTTCAATGTCTTCTGCATATTTACACCCTGGTTTAATACTCTCGCTGTTCTAAGCGAGGGTCACCAGACCCAAAATGTTAACTCTGATTTCTCTAGACAAATGCTGCCAGACCTACTCAGCTTTTCCAGCAACTTCTGTTTTTGTTTAATGTTCTCCCTATCACAATGATTCATCTCAAACTTCACTATATTTGACTTTATTTGCCACCTGTCTGTCCATTCCAGCAACTTGTCTATTTACATTTAAAAAACTACACTTTCCTCAGCTAATAATGCTACCAAACGTTGCATCATCCATAAATTTTGAAACTGTGACCTGGACATCGAGGTCTACTTCATTACTATTTATCAAGAAAAGCAAGGTTCCCAACACTGAATGGACAGTGGTGTCACCACACTGCCACTGAGGTGACACTTTGACAATGTTTCCTCCAATCTGAAGAACATGCTTTAAGCATTAACAGCTGTTTCCTGTCACTCAGGCACAGAAACAGATTAAGCAAGAGCAAGTAAGAGCAAGAGTAGGCTATCTGGCCTTTTGAGCCCGCTCTGCCATTCAATTTGATCATCTAACTCAGTACTCCATTCCTGATTTTCTTGCCATATTCCTTGATCCTTTTAGCCCTAAGAATTATATCTAATTCCTTCTTGAAAACATTCAATGTTTTGGTCTTATCCATTTCTTTTGGCTGAGAATTGCACAGATTCATCAATCTCTGGGTTTAGAAAATTCTCCTCATCTCAGTTCTAAATGGCCTACCTCATATCTTTAAACCCCTGGTTACAGACTCCTGGTCATTGGGAACACCCTTTCTGCAGTTACTTTGTCTAGTTCTGTTAGAATTTTCTAGGTTTCCCTGAGATTCCTCCGGCTTTCTTCTAAATTCCATTGAATATAGTCTTAAGTGACCCAAATACAATTCTGTATCCATGTTTCTAGTGTCCCTGTCATTCCAGGATCTTTTGGAGGTCCATATGCACCACATCAACAGTACTGCCCTTATTAACTCACTCTATTCTCCCATCTCCACCAAATTTTCCTTTAAAAGTCTATGCTGGCTTTGCTTAATTAACCCATAATTATCAACGTGATTATTAATTTTGTCCCAAATTATTGTTTCCAGAAGACCAGTAATTCCAATCAGGCCACCAAAATTCTTGAGCCCCACAGAATGAGTGCCTCTAGTACATTCTTTCAATTCACTTCTCTTTCTACTCCTTCCTATAAGAACCCTGGAAAATACATAAAAACTTGACATGAATAGAAGGACATTTTAACTTTTCCACAACATCCCAAAATATTTTACAGCCAATTAATTTTTGAAGGGTAGCAACTGTTTTTATGGAGTACTTCAACCATTCTCAAAAAGACAAACATATGTCTGACAGATTGCTGTATTGACTGTTCTATTATGGACAATTCAGTGGAAGACAAACTATTTCATGAAAATAATTATTTCATGACGCATTTCATAACAATTGACCATAGTCATTTAATCCCCCAGGAATTCAAAAAACCATGATCTTTGAATCATAATAAAAAGCTGGACCATAAGTAAAAACAGACATAGGAGTTCGCATATATTATTTTATCAAGCACATATTATTCTAACACTGCAAATTCAAGAATGCCTTAAATGCTATCTATTCAGGAGATACTGAGTGGCAGGGTGTGAAGGAGAAGCTGCGGCATCATTTATACTCATTAGTAATACTCTCATTCAGAAAGTTCTAGTTCAAATTCTATTTCAGCAAATTGAGAGCAGAGAGTAAGACATCCCTAGAGTGTTGAAGGAGTGCTGAATTGTTGCTACCCTTCAAAGGAGATATTATACCAATTTTTCTTCTCCTAATGGAGACAGGAATGGGATCAGGAAAGTAAAGCAGTTAGGACCATTGATTGGAAACTTTAATTTTCTGTCCCTTTCCAATGCTGCATTATGCTCGTGTGGATGCTCTGCAGACTGAGAGTAGATTATATGTGAATCCTGTCTGCACATCTTTTGAGGTTGGGGTCACCATTGCAAGAACCATGAAAATTTACATTTCCTTCCCTGCACTATTTTCATGTGCTGGTGCAGTTGGTGAAGCTCTAAACAAAATGGCAGGTTTGAGAATTTATGACCTTGAAGAAGGTCTACTGAGGAGTCTTCGAAATTCATACAGTTACATGCTATATATTTTGACACATCTAGTACAGTACCATATACTGTAATGGAATACAGATGTGTTTATAATAGTGATTGATCTTAGGGTTCTGTTCTGAAAAGGTAAGTTGACCATCACATTCACCACCATTATATAATGGATGAAATGCATTGCAGTACTTTTCCTATTAGAGAATGTAGCATAATGCATTTAAAACTATAGAAACATTATGCTGGGGAATTCTCACCCCATGTCTGAATTGAGATTAAATTTCCAAAGTTTTTTAGCTTTGGAAAAATAATGGGCCTTCTGTTGGACTACAAAAAATCTCTAAACACTTGCCCACTCTACTGATTGACAAGTAATATTACAAAGCAGAAGAGATCATCACTTACAGATTAGAAAAGCCATCTGATACTTCAATTTCAATTGTCTGCATTGTTGACATTTTCCAGATTTTGCTTCAATAAATGGGACTACAGTAATCGCTTGTAAATTTCAAAAGACACAAAAATGCTCATCTCAACGAGAAGGCTGCATTTAAATCTTGATGGATAGTTTTAAGAGGTTGTTGTAGGAGCATCTGTTTTTGATGCTGTAAGTGAATAAGTTTTTTATGACAGATGGACCATTTTATGCAATTTTTATGAGTTTTATGGAGGTGAGTTTTTTTCCCAGTTAAATTTACTCTCATCTTTAAATATTTTATTCAGGATGATGTTGTACCTAAATATAAGTTTAAAAGTATACAGTAAAAAAATGGAATTATATAAACTCTATGTTCTAGAATCACCTTAAAACATTTATTGCTTAGCAATTCAAGTTAGAAATGGTAACAGTCATATAACAAATATCAAAACCCAAACAGGAATTGTTGGAAAAACTCAGCAAATCTGGCAGCATCTATGGAGAGAAATCAGAGTTAACGTTTGAGTCTGGTGACCCTTCTTCAGAACTCCAAACATGTTTTTATTTGCCGTGCTTCTGAAATCAGCCATGTCAGTGTACACTTGTATGTTCAATAGTACTAATTATTTAATGATGCTTCTACTTATTACAAATGTTTTAACACATTTTACCAATATTGCTCATATTTATAAGAATTACTGCGTGAAATAAGATGATGTAAAATAGAGAATTGTTTAACAATATTTTGATAACATTGTGTATTTTATATTTTAGTAATGATCCAGAATTTACTGAAAAACTATGGCATTTATTGCACATATTTATTGGTAAGGAAATCAGAAGGCAAATCATATTGAAGAGATACCCTGCAAAGTGGAAATGGCCCACAAGTTATGACTTGGCAGGAGGGTTCACAAAAAATATCATCCGTGCTTTTGACTTTCTTATGATTATTGAAAAGTTTTTGCTTTGGAAATCAACTAACTACTAAATTTACCACATGAAACTATAATCAGTATATATACCCTTGTAACTATGTTATAACTGTTAATAATTGCACATCAATCTTTCTTGCCCGGGAAATGACCAATTATGAATCAAAAACCTCATTCCTTCAGTGGTGAATTGTTCTGGCAGATGTTGGAAATCTAAATTTTTAAAAATTGACTTTTATTTCTTTCCCTTTCCATTCATTTTTCCTGTCATTTTTTTCTTTTTGTGCATGATCTGACATTTAACTCATCCCTTCTAACTCATACTCTTTCTCAATTTTTCCTTTGATTATTTCTCAAACCTTTAAATTCATTTTTTAAGGTAAGACATTATTTTCCCCATTGTTCACTCAACTTGCAGATGCTCTGCTGTACTCACCACACTGTAGTCAGTTCACAAATTCAGCAACTTTGTGGTCAACTTGTTAAATCCTAATTAAGCATAATTAAGTCCGACTAACAGGGCATGTCATGAGATGCCCTCTTCATCTGGTTCAATGCAACATCTTAGGATGGATACCATAATCTTTAAAAAAAACTGACAACAATTTTATATTGGTAATTTAAAAATGCATGTACTTACAGCCAACCATCATCATAGCCACAGAAAATATCTTCTCCCCATCTGTGGTAGGAGCAATGTTGCCAAATCCTATTGTGGTAAGGCTGGTCATGGTAAAATAAAGGGAAGATATGTACAGTGAATCTTTTGTGGGTCCCCCTTCCCACTGTCCGGTGCCACTGGCATTGAAATGGTAGGGTGTTCCAATACTTAGACCCAGTTGATAGAGCCAGCTGTCTGTTTTTATTCTGTTGGTGACTTCATCAATGACCTCGTAATCCCCGATACTGTACCAAATGCAGGCAAGCCAATGAGCCACTAATCCAAAAACGCACACCAACAGCACCAGCACGGCAGCACCATATTCGAGATAATGGTCCAGCTTCCTGGCAACACGGCCAAGTCTTAAAAGGCGCACAACCTTCAGGGAACTGAACAGGCTGCTGATCCCCTGAAATCAACAGATATTGAGTAATGTTATTTTGAAATAGGAGGAAAAAGCTGCACTTACTTTTCAAGACAAAAACAGAGTAATCAAGAGCTATGGGAACACATTTGAGAAATGAGACTGAGAGGATAGCTGCAGTGAAGATTGGGCACAGATGAAATGACTACATTGGCCTTTGGGTGGGCTGGTGATTCAATAATTTCACAAAGTATCTCAATTTTTTTTCACAGAAAATGCAACTTATGAATAAGATCCTCTAACAGACCCCAAATCTTGAATGTTGTTTATGGTACAAATATTTATTTGCTCCTGTCACTATGATGTACCATTATTTGCTATTAGAATTGCATTCACAGTATTGTCCAATTAGGCCATGAAGTATGGTGTCCTTGACTGAGTGGAGATCATCAAATAAATCAGCAGGATAGATTGCACACCCATAATGGAGCATGTCTCATTTTGAACCCTTCAAGTGAATGATTATAAAATATGCAGGTTTGGATAAAGAATGTCCTGTGCATGGGCAATTATTGATGGCTTTGTACAACAGAGAGTAATCAGTTCTAGTTTGTTTTGTATTATGCATATTCCTGAAGTGAAGACTTTCAGATACGCTGGGTTCCTACATCGGTCAGTGTGTGATCCTGAAGTAATTCAGCTACAATGCACACCAATGTCTTCATTTAATTTAGTCCTAAGTGTGAGCAACTCTCACATCTCATTAAATAATTAAAAGAAGATGAGTTGATATAAGACATAGGAGTGGAAGTAAGGCCATTCAGCCCATCAAGTCCAGATATAGGTATAATAAGATTTGATTAGCTTTCTCCTAAACTGTAAAAGTGCATGGTTTTGTGATTCAATACAACCCTGAACATTTCATAAGATCCTGATAGTGTGATTCAATTAATGTCAAATTAATTTTCCAAGTACTCAACATCAAGTACTGGATCAATTTCTCCATTAATTCTGATACTTTTATGGATGCATCAACACCAAAGATACTGTCATTCTATAATTGTTGTGTATGCTGACAATTGACCAAAGGAAATCAAATTAACATTGATCTCAAGATTTGTCACAACTGGATAAACTGAGGAATACACAACAAAGAATGTTTGCTTTCAGTTCTACTGACATTGATTTACTCATTCTTGAGATGTGGATGAGTAGTGCTGATATGGCTGGATTTATTGTCCAGTTTATCTACAGACTTTAAGAATTAAACACGTACTGTCAGTAGCATCACATGTAGGTCAGACAGCCAGAACATCTTTAAAGGACATTAATACCTAGTTGGGCTTTTTGCAGCAAATCAGCAATTAACATAGCACCAGACTTGTTAAATTCAATTTCAAAATATTTTAGTCCAGTAGCATAACCACTGAAGTTCTCTGCCTGTTACATAGTATGATATCAGCCTAATAAAACAAAATCCATACAAAAATAAAGAAGTACCAGTGTTGTATGTAGAATTAAATTCAACAAAGTGGCTTGCCACTATGGATATTTTGTATCATTGGTTTTGAGATTAATATTAGGATATTGATATACTTGATGATTCATACCACAATCTCATGATTTGACCAGATGCAAGTTCCCACATAATCTAACCTGCAAAAAATCGTGTCTTGCTGTGAGCATGCAGGAGTTCTGATTAATATGAGATAACATTCAGAAACCCATGAAGCTAGTTCTGGGAACTAAAATAGGGTATGACCAATGAAGACTGAATCTAAATCCACTAACACACTGCTCACACTGTTAATCTTACACTTCATTTTATTCCACGGTTTATAGTCAGTCATATATTCTTCTTCAATTATCATGCTTCAGGCATTGGACGTGACTGGAATCTCAATGAAGTTAGTGGGATTCTTGATGAATGTGCAGTCAGTGATTTTCATTATAATCCATTCCAGGAAGTGGCAATTTGAATCGTCCATAAACAATGTGGTTTCCACTTATGTGGAGTTACTTTCATATTTTAGGTTTCACTGTAACTTTAATTGTAAGACCTAAGTCACTTACAATTATAGACTAAGCCAGTATAAAAGTTCTACTAAATCCAGATTGGTAGACATATTCCAGGTACTGATGTTTTCACAGGTTTTATACATTTTATTAAGTTTATGAAGAAATTATACTTAATATGTGGTTTGCAAATTACTTTAGGACACCAGCTCATGTGTCTGGTTAACTTAGCACATTTGCCTTATTCTTTTTTGTTGAGTATGTTTATTTTTCAGTCATCTCACTGTGCTAAATCACTGAGTCATCACTTATTAACACTTGCTAGCCAATACCCACTGTGCATGTTCTGAGACATCTTGAACTCTAATTGGCTTATGAATGCATGGACAGTACATAATCAATCTTAAATTGGCTAAACAGCTTGTGACCAATTCCTAACTGGTTTATTTTTCCTGATTGTTCTTTGCAATGGCAATCTTGTTCCTTTTAAGATAGCTTGATCATTGGAGCTTACTAATTTCATAGCTCTCTACCAGGATAATGTGGCATCTATGGATCAATCTGTGTGTCTGCTTACAGTAGTTTTATATTGGCCCAGTCTATAATTGTAATTGACTTGGCTCTTAATTAAATTAAAGTAAAAATTAAAATCTTACAATAAGATTATCTCTAATTTCCAATGGATAGAATGCCAACCTGTCCAACCTTTCCTTATAAGATAATTTCTCCTCATCCCAGAATCAGTCAAGTGAAACTTTGCGATACTGCTCCATTTCTATCCTTTCTTAAAGAAGGGAACTATAATAAAGGTTCATAATTTTTCACTATTATTTGGGTACTTGGGTCATAGGCAGGGACAATTTGTTTTTGGATCTGTGGTTCTGTGAAGGTAACCATTTTTTAAGGGGAGAGTCTTGTTTTATCTGTGAGTCAGAATAGCATTTCCAACAAAGTAAATAACTTACCAAGCTACTTGACAAAATAACAGCTGAAGAGTTTACGACGTTGTGCTTTAATGACCCAGGAAGGGAGAGATGGGAAGGGGTCACACCACAAGTAAGTCCAGTTCAGAGAAGAAAAGTGATCCATACCAGAAGGGCAGCTTAGTTTTGGCAGTATCCAGGCAGTTTCCAGAAATGGATTGGATTCTTAAACTGTTTTAAAAGTCTGAGTAGACAGTGCTGGGGTATCTTCATATGTTTTCCAGCAACATCGACATTAGCAGAAGGGTGAATTATTTTCTCTGTTTCACAGAGCCGTAAAAGGCTTGTTTCATTCCACATTTCACTTTTAGCCAAAAGAGGACTCAGATTTGTGTACATACTAATGTGAGAAACTCCTGTCATCTTAGTTAGCTACGTGGAGCATACTTTCCATATGGTATTGTTGAAAACAAAGTCTGATATGCTCCTGATAGCTAGCTAAGAGTGAGCAATTAGAGAATATGGTGGAATGTTATAGGGATCTGAGTGATGTGGTTATGGTGAGATTTATGAAAGAATCAAATGAGAAGTCCAGCAAGATCTATCTCAATATTGTTCCACCTTTTATGCTTTTGCTGAGTGGAGAGGTGATTCCCTCACTAAGCAACTGCAAGATGCCAGGTAAGGGATATAATTGCTCGTTAAATTCATTATTAACACTACACCTCACCCCATTAACATTCAGCAACCACCTGCATGCTGTGGCTGTGTCCTAGAGAGGGTGTTTAGGTGGGATATGACTAAGAACAGGTAAACTGCATGGCCTTGTGGTTACATAGCAACAAGGGTGAAAGATAGAGTTGTATGTGTGAGGGATTGCCAGCCAACCTGGCTATGTGCCATGAGCAGCATGGCATGGCTTTGTGACTACTGTGCTGTAATGTTGCCAGTAAGGGATAAGTAGTACTAGATTGTCTGGGTGCACCGCAGCTTTTCAAAGATGGCACAGGCACTAGGGATGTAGATCTTTCAGCAGCTATCCAATGAGTAGCAAATTGTTCTAGGAATAGTATGTGATAAAATGGAAGTGGAATGGATGTGAGGGTTTCCATAGTGGTGTGATGGGCAGCTGGTGAGGCACATTTGGTAAGATATGACGAGCCATCTTACTGATCGCACGGCAAGAAGCCCTCTAAAAAATACTTCTAATGTGCAATTCGCCAAAAAAAGGTAACATTGAACCCATAGGCTAGAATGTTAGCAGCTTTTTGGTAACAGGATAGCAGAGGTGGAGGTTGGCAAAGTGGCACAGAAAGGAATCATGGGGTCAGGAAAAGATGACATTTTGGGATCTTCCTTGGGCATATCACTTTGCCAATTGTGAGAAAGCTAACAGATCAACCAATTTAGTGGCCAATTAAGAACCATTTGTAAAGTCAATAGGATTTTGCCCCAATGTTCCCCCCTCCCCATTCCCTGGAATCCCACATTGGGACCTGCAGCATGTCTATGTCATCACCTAACCCTCTTCACTGGTTCCTGGCCAGTGAGGCACCCTCTCCATGCAATCAATGCTTCAGCTCTACCCAGTATTACATCTGAAGTTGCTGCTGTGCTGCAGTCTCTAACTGAGCCAGCAGATTTGGGATCAGGTTGCTGACTTGAATTGGAATAACCTGGCTTAATTGGTTGCTGCAGGAAATGTGCCTTCTTGGGGTCCACTGACAACCTAAGGAGGATCCTCTTTCACTAACACACTGGCAGAACTTCATATAGAAACGTACGTGTTTAGTGCAACTCTGAACCACAGGGAGGGAATAAATTCAAGGCCACTGATATATGGTTTTGACTAAAGGTTTGAAAGGATCACATATGATTTCAAACATGGTTGAAAAGAATCAAATTCTGAATTATTTTCTGATACCATTAAAAATAAAGAATTATTGACTCACAGAGCAATGAATATTATATGTAGTCCTTATTAGTTAAAGTCACTAATATTTTCAAATACATTTTCCAATTTGTTGAGTTCTGTAAACTTCACTATTTTGTGAAAATTCTTCTGGGACTGAAGGCTTCGGGAACATGCAAACTGGGAAGTGGGGTATCCTACATAGATCTTTAAAAGGTTATAGTTAAATGTGTATTTTTCTTTCTCAATGCTTTCTGCCCTTACTGCATCCCGCTCCCATAGTGCAAAGATACAGTAATCTTCAAAACTTCAAACAGAATGAAGTCTAACTCTTGGTGACAGCACTTTTAAAGGTGATTGGAAGTCATATCATCGTAGAGTCATATGGCATGGATACAGACCTGTTATTAGAAGTTATATTTGGAAACTGTTATTATGTGCTTGAATTGCAATATTAGTCGGTAACTGGACGAAAATATCAAAAGTACCCTCCATGTCTGACAAGAAAAGAAACTATGAAGTTGTCAAGTACAAAATCCGTGACATTGCATTAAAAAGTGCACAAACCAGTAAACTGACTACAGAATTTTCCTCTTGGTGAACAGAAAACTAAGGCAGGTAATGATGGTCATATCTTGAAAAGATTGAATTAGCATGTTTGGAATTTGCATTGAATGCAGGATCTGTCAAGATCTTTTCTTGTACTATTAAGCTTGTAGCACTCTTTACTGTGGCTAAAGCATGGGCTCCCAGAAATCGGAATTTTATTGTATCTTGATTATAATTGACAGCATGTAGAACAGTCAGCATATTTGCCTAGAGAAAGAAGTGGTGAAATAAGTTATTGTAACTTTGCTGTCAAACTATTTTACATTAATGCATTTTTCTAACCATGTGAAATAATCTTGTCGCCACAAGCAACCAATGCCCTTGTGCACTCATGCTGACTCTACAATAAATAACTCAAAGATAAGTTCAGAGACAAGAAACACATAGCACTTTAGCACATAGCTTTGAATCTAACAGTCATGTATGCTAAGTAACATCAGATCAGCGCACAATCCCTGAAGTATTTAATAATGATGATGGCAAGGAGCTTTTCAATATCTGTCTCTGATAATCTTGGCTTTATCCCATTAGTCATCTATTCTTGATTAA
Organism: Hemiscyllium ocellatum; assembly: GCF_020745735.1. NCBI lineage: Eukaryota > Metazoa > Chordata > Chondrichthyes > Orectolobiformes > Hemiscylliidae > Hemiscyllium > Hemiscyllium ocellatum. Next base: position 89,247,818 of record NC_083408.1, read on the forward strand.
CTGAGTTATTGAATTTTTCAACCTCAAAGCCTTACTAAATTACTTAAGTAATTTAAATTAATCACATGAATTGCAAAAAAACCAGGTTCCTTAAAAATGATTTTCCAGTGGGAAAGTGGCTGCTGTTATATAAAATTCTCTGAACACCATTTCTCCTTTGAAATAGAAAAACAGAGGGCAAGTAATTCTCTCAGATTTGGAAAATTATTTAATGATATTTTCTGCTGCATGTTGTTATTAGTACATTTTGGGTGGAATTTAATGCCTCTCCCAGAAGCAGGTTTGGAGATCCTGCTGCCTTCCTACCTTTTGCACTGCTACAGGGTGTAAAAATACAAAGATAGCCTTCCACCTTGAGCCCCTTAAGTAGCCACTTTAAGGGTTTCATTCCACTATCACTAGTATTTAACCCGTAGCAAATAAACATGAGGCCTGGTAAGCAGGCCCCTCCTTACTGGGAAATCCAGTGGATGAACCTGCCAGCAGAAATGGATGGACCCAGAGTTGGATCCCCTTGATTCTTCAAATTCGTTCTCTTCCCAGAGTGTTGCCCATATGATCCTACCCCATATCACCCATACTCTTGAGGTGAGTGCAATGTTGGCCACACTGCAGTACAGGCAGTTTCCGCCACTCTCAGTGGCACTGCAGGTACAAAAGACCCACTGGCCTCATCTCAGATCTCAGAGGCAGGACACCTTCCAACTGGATTTGCGGAAAGGAACTCCCTTTACAGAAGCTGGGAAAGCCAACAATGATCAGGTTAGTAATGTAAAACCGAGAACTGTGGATGCTGGAAATCTGAAGCGAAGACAGAAATTGCTAGACAAACTCAGCATGTCTATCAGCATCTGTGGGGAGAGAGCAAAGTTGACATTTCCGGTCCAGAGATCCTTCATCAGCACATCAGTTCTGAAGAAAAATCATTGGACCTGAAATTACTGACTCTATTTTCTCTCTGCAGGTGTTGCCAGACCTGCTGAGTTTCTCCAGCAATTTGTGTTTTTTTACTGATCGGGTTAGTGCCTGAGTGGAAGTAAATTTGAACAGGCCTCCCAGATGGGGCCACTGCAAGAGCTGAGGTTAGTTTTCTAGCCTCCATCCCATTGCTTTCACAAAACTGAGACCACAAATTAAGGTTTATGTTTCTCCTAAAGTATGATAGATGCAATTATTGACACTGCCCTTAAGATGGAAAATAATATTTAACCAGGGCAAACATACATCCGAGCATATGAGCAAGAATATGGATAGGACACTCAGTTTTTCGAGCCTACCCCGCCCTTCAATTGCATCATGGCTGATCTGATATTAATGTTAACACTACATTCCCGTATATCCCTGACAATCAAAAATCGATGTGCCTTAACCTTAAAAATATTTCAAGATTCTGCATCCTCTGCCTTTTGAGACAGAGTAATCTGAAGACTCTCAACCCTCTAAGAGAAATAATGTTTCCTCATCTCTGTCTTAAATCTATGACCCTTATCTTTAATCTACAACCTCTGGTTCTAGATTCTCTTGAGAAACATACTTTCAACATCCCCGAAAAGATCTTGTATGTTTCAATTAAGTCACCTCTGACTCTTTTAACTCCAGACAACACCAGTCTAGTCTTCCTATCCTTTCCTCATAAAGCTTTCTGTTAAAGAAGCAAATTATAAGAAAATCCATTTGTTTCATTGGTTTCCTTTATACTGTGGCTAAATACAAAATGTTCTCATAAGAATCAAATGTTTTCATACAATCTAATCAAGCTAAAACATGAGTAAAATCATATGATTTTGTAACTTGTAATTTTTGTCACAGGCCATAATAGCAGACTACAATAATGTTTGAAATAATTGCTTCATTTTCTAAGGTGAGAACAGATACATTACCAATTTATTTTGAGCTACTTGCATCCCGTCTGCCAGCCAACACATCCAGCAGTTTCACTATAAATAAAAATTCACAACTTGTTCCATATACTCGACATCTGTCTGCTAAAATGAATTTAAATTATTGCAAATCATTAGTGGTAGGTGAACTGCTTTATCGATGACAGCAGAAACATTTTAAAAAGTGTTTAGCAATTTAGTGTATTATATTTGATTTTCTATGCATATCAAACAGTACTTGAGACAGACTAGCTTTTGAATGTTCCAGTGAACTGATGAAAAATTATATTTACAAACGTTTACATTCTTTCACTCAAAATACTGGACATCAGCAATATGTACATTATGGGGCTCTGTATGAATCATGGAGAGCCCATGGAAAAGAACTACTTGTCAAATTTAAACATTTAATTCATTCTAAGTCCAATGTGTAATTGATGCAACAGTGGAAACAAAGTTTTTTGACAGAGTAATAGTCTAATATTAATCCTAATGTAATGAACATGCTTCAAAGTCCTTAGTCGGTAGAGAGGATTTGAAAACTTTAATTTCTTAATAAGGTGGAATCAATGGAAGTCACTTCAAATAATGCTGAAACAAGCCATCAACTTAATGTCTGCTAATTAATTTTAAAGCAAAATCAATCAAAATCAGCATGGACAAAATAACTCACCAGCGCCTGAAGTTTGAAAGTTTTTATGTCAGGGATCAGGAAATATGGTAAATACTAAGCTTAATTAGATGCTGCAGGGGAAAAAATTTCAAAATCTGAAGAAGCCTAAAGTTAACAAAATAAAAACATTACCATCTACAAATGATAGTTCATGTATAAAGATGATAATTCTGGGCAACAAAAGTTTTACTGCTTTGAACCTGAAATCTAAATTTAGATTTTTCTTTCTCTAACAAAGATATTTTAACATATAAAAATCTCACTGAATGTTTTCACATTTGAGCCAGTTTATTATATCAAGAACTCAGGTAATCTTACAGATTGCAAAATTCAAATTTAATTTACATGGAAAATTCCAATGGTTGCTTTCAGTTCCATGGATAATGCTAGGTCAGACACCATCTTCCTCTTCTTAACCTGAACGCGAAGTTACAGGATGTATAATGTAAGGTAAGATAGAACAATCATGAGAGAATGGAATGTTTTAGAATCATAGAATCCTTACAGTGCTGATAGAGGCCATTCAGCCTATCTGGTCTGCACCATCCCTCCATACAGCATCCCATCCTATCCCCAAATTTTACCATGGCTAATCCATCTAACCTGCAATTCCCTAGATACTATGGGGCAATTTAGGGTTGCCAATCTACATAACCTGCACATCTTTGGATGTTGGCAGTTTGAGCCAGCTAAGGAACAATTGGAAAGGGAAGGCAGATTGACAACACTTCTGGGAAAATGTAAAAGGGTTATGGATTTGAGTGGGAGATATACCAGAAGAGAGGCAGGTGAAATCAAGATACCAAGGCTTGAATGGACAATACAGAAACACAGGAAACAGGAGGGGTAGGTTCTTGGAGAGATAGAGAACATGGAAACAATAGCAAAGGGAAATCAGAGGCTGCAAATGACCAGGAAAGGGAAAATCACTTGTGCTACCATTTTTAGATAAGTTTCAAAATTGTAAAAACCTCTAGATACTTTGTAGAAATTACAACCAATGAGGTAAGATTATTCTAGGTAGGACATTTTATGTCAGTGATAAAGACCATATGAAGTAAGAGTTTCTAAGGAGAAAGTACTAACATTTTTTAGGAATATCATTTATTTTATTCTAATGATTTTAGGCCTACAGCTTCTAAGGGACACGGATGTACGTGATCCCGCATACCAGTCAATCCTGCCCTGGGGAAAAGTCTCTGGCTATTGACTCTATCTATTCCTCTCATTATCTTGTATACCTCAATCAGATCACCTCTCTTCCTCCTTCTCTCCAGAGAGAAAAGTCCTAGCTGATTCAACCTTTCTTCATAAGGCAAGCCCTCCAGTCCAAGAAGCATCCTGGTGAACCTTCTTTGCACCCTCTCCAAAGCCTTTGTATATTTCCTACAGTCGGACAACCAGGACTGAACACAATATTCCAAGTGTGGTCTCACCAGGGACTTGTAGAGCTGTAGCAAAACCTAGAGACTCTTAAACTTGATCCCCCTTTTAATGAAAGCCAAAATGCTTTCTTAACAACTCTATCCACTTGGGTGGAAACTTTCAGGGACCTATGTACTTGCACACCCAGATCCCTCTGTTCCAACACACTGCCAAGAATCCTGTCTTTAATCCTATATTCAGCATTCGGTTCTACCTTTCAAAATGCACCACTTTGCATTTATCCACGTTGAACTCCATCTGCCATTTCTCAGCCCAGCGCTGCAGCCTGCAATAACCCTCGATACTATCGAAGGCACCTCCAACCTTTGTGTCAACTGCAAATTAACTAACCCACCCCTCAACCTCCTCATCCACGTTATTTATAAAAACAAAGAGCAGAGACCCAAGAACAGAGCCCTACAGGACCCCACTCAACACTGACCTCCAGGCAGAATACTTTCCATCAGTAGTCTGAATAAATATATGAATTAACTGAACATGCAAATAAATGTTATGTAAATAACATCACAGAGACTTGAACCTGCTAGGAGTTTGTCTCAGGTAATTACAAAAAGTGGGAGGTTTTGTTTTTAATTTAACTTGCTTTTCATAATCAACCTGTTCAATGATGTCATTACACACCTCTGGAGCAAGTGGGGCTTGAACCCAGGTCTTTTAATTCAAGAGTAAGGAAACTACCACTGCACCACAAGGGGATCCTCATAGGACAGTTAGACAGGTGGACTGTTATAGACTCTACCTGAGATTAATTCAATGTCACTGACTTCAACAGGTTTGAACATTGCTAGGGTGCTTAACAGTCAAGCGTGCAATTCCTCTATTTGTGCTCTAACCATTGAACAAGCCTCGTGACAGTTAATATTAGAAAAAAAACATGATTAATTTCCTTCTTTAAGAAGGCATTCATCTATTAAAATGGTAGTTTGGGAAATTTCTTGTCAAAACTTTACTAATAATGCACAGCATAGTTTCACGTATAAAACTCTGTTACACAGGTCAAAAGTTATCAATTTTATTATTGAGGCCAGCATTGTCTTAGTAATTAAGGTTTTGGAAATCTTGAAAAATGACATCTGGGTTTCTGTCAAACATTATTATATATTCATACAGTGTACATCAATGGCCATTACAATGAAAAATGGCTTTGTTTGCAACAGGAATTGTAATAGTCTCCTGGAAGATTCTGCTTGTTGCACAGGTGTTCAGGTAGTGCCATCATGTCAATGTCTGAATCTTATCACTTGTGTCAGCAGGCTGCTGAGAGTTACAGTCAGTGCACTAACCTTTATCTGCTCCTGTGATTCAATCAGATAGCTCCTGACAACACCACTCACTGTGAGTCCTACACCTGCAAAACCATGACTTGAAAAATATTCATATCATGATTTTCAGTATCCTATTATCCCTTTTAACATTTGCCTTTTACTTTTGATCGGCAGTAGAATAGAACTACCTCTCAAAACCAATCAATCATTTAGAATAAAGATCTGATTGAGGTTGCACTAGTTGTTGCACCTAGAATCCACAATTTAGAAACTGATAAATATGAAGACTTTCCATTGCTCACCTTTCAACTGGTACTACAGGTTATTAAAAAACACAATGCAAACTAAATAAAATACAATAGATCTCCTTTGTGGGCAATAAAAGGAAAACAGCAGGCCGTAGCTTAGATTTTCCACTCTGGCTGTACTTTTACTCCTGAATGATTGGGAACAAAAGCTCAGCAGAAAGGTGATAATTTTCACCTTCACCACTTGGACATTAGTAATTTTATACAATTTTAATTTTCATGGATGAGGAGCAATACCCATATGATGTAAATTTTCAATGTCAGCTTATCAGCGTAATTACTCATAGCTCCGAGAGTCATTTTGAACCTCAATCTGCAAAGCAATAACCTGAGAGAAGGAAGCAACTGAAAACTTGCAATTCAGCTTCAGTTTGAAGGAACTGTGGAGATCTGAAAGCAAGTGACGGGATAGAGTCTGGAAATTTTTCAAAGGTTTAAAATGGCTCAAAAAAACTGGCACTTTTATTAAGATAGAAAAAGGTGACAATGAAAGTAAATCTAATTCAAAAATAAGAAGCAGGATATGTGACTCACTCCTAACTCTCTTTTTAAAAGCTGCTGAACAGAGCTGGCATAATCTCCACAGGCAGTTTTGTGGCACATCTAGAATCATAGGGTCATATATTTGTACAATTTGCGCTTTCTCCTAGTCCTTCTGCTCCTCAGATGCTGCCTGACCTGCAGTGCTTTTCCAGCATCACACTGTCGACATATATTTGTACAGCATGGAAACAGACCATTTGCTCCAACCAGACCACACTGACCATATTCCCAAACCAAACTAGTCCCTCTGGCCTGCATTTGTCCCGTATCTCTCCAAACCTTTCAAATTCATGTACCTATCCAAATATCTTTTAAAGTTTGTGAATGTACCTGAATACACCACTTTTGCTGGCAGTTCATTCCACATACAAACCATTGTCTGTGTAAAAAAGTTGCCCCCAACTCCTTTTTAAATTTTTATTTCACTTTAAAATGACATGTGCTAGTCTTGAATTCCCTGCCCTAGGGAAAAACTATCTACCTACTATCATCTTATCTCTGTCCCTTCTGGTTATGTAAACCTCTAAAAGGTCACCCATCAACTTCCTATGCTCAAGTGAAAAAGGTCCCAGTCTGTACAGCCCACCTTTATAACCGAAACCTTCCATTCCTGGCACCATCCTGGTAAATCTTTCCTGAACTATCTGCAGCTCAATAATCATTCCTATAATAATGCATCCAGACCGTATACAGTACTCCAGAAGAGGTCTAACCAACATCCTGTACGACCTCAATGTGACAAAGGTCTGAGTAATGAAGGCTAAATGCCTTTGTAACCACCCTGTCTACAGGTGAGGCAAATTTCAAAGAATTATGTACTTGAACCACTAGGTCTCTCTGTTCTACAACATTACCCAGAACTTTACCATTAATTGCGTAAGTACTGCCCTTGTTTGTTTTACCAAAATGAAATACTTCAGATTTATCCAAATTAAACTCCACCTGCAACTCCTCAGCCCATTGACTCAACTGATCAAGATCTCTTTATAATCTTTGATATCCTTCCTCACTGTCCACTATATTACCAATTTTAATTCCATCTGCAAACTTATTAACCACGTCTCCTAAATTCTCATCAAAATACTTCATGTAAATGACAAACAAAAGTGGACCCGATACCAAGCTCTGTGGAACACCACTGGTCACAGGCCTCCAGTTCGAAAATGCGACTCTCTACCACCACTCTCTGTCTGCTACTGTCAAGCCAAGTTTGTATCCAATTGGCAAGCTCTCCCTAAATCCCATGTGAGCTAACTTTACTAATTAGCCTGCCTTGCGGAACCTTGTCAAAGGTTTTACTAAAGTCCATGTGAACAACGTCTACTGCTCTACTCTCATTGATTACTTCCTCAAAAAACTCAAGTTTTTGGGACACTATTTCCCTCGCACAAAGCCACACTGACTATGCCTAATCTGTCCTTGACCCTCCAAATGCACGTAAATCCTATCTATCACAGCTAAACAGTGTTGTCTCTAATGGAGTAAAACTTAAGCTGCATGATAGCTGGAGTGCCTGCAGCAGATGACACAACTCTGCACCTTGCTAACTACCCCGTGTATTCACAGACATTGACACAAAGGTGTGAGAGGGCCATTGAGTATGGTCGGTGACATTTTACAAATGCTATCAGTAGACAATGCTGACAAATGCTTTCCTGGCTCTAAGCTTTCATGAAATATCACACAAAGCAAGGTGCTTTGAGAAAACATAGAAGTTTCACAGTCAGTCAGGCCGTCACCTATAGTTTCATGATAGTCTCCCCTAAAGCAGCATCTCTTGCAAAATGCGATCTCTGCAAGTACTGTACTTGCTTTCTGACAACATAATGAGTCCTTTAGCTGAAGCACAAGTTTGATGGTAACAGTGGATCAGTACTCAGCACTTGTGATCAGTCTGAAATCATTCTCTGTCTTCCGATGTCCAAAATCATTATATACTGATTGGTGCTCATGGAAACACCTCTTTTAGTTTTGGAATGGTCTGAAAAAAGGCAGCAGCAGAAGCATAAATTACCTGAAATATTCCCAAGCACTTAAATGGGGCAGGAATAAAAAAGACCAGGAATATTTTGCAGAGATGTGCTGAAGGTTTCAGTCAATCCTGTCAGTGATCTTTGACCGAACTTCCTATATTCAGCCAATTCCCTAACAATATTGTCATATAGCATCAGTGACGTTACTTAAAATTTCATAGCAGGGAAAACAGTTGATGGGATTTATTTTTATATCTGGTAGACAGCACTCCCAGAATTGTTAGCAGGAGAACAAGAGGTTGATTTATCTCCTACTCCATGGGACACAATGCTCCTCGTTTGTTTGGGAACTACTGTGCTTTTCATATTTTAAAAATCGCCATGTCAGTACCAAATGCTTAGTTATTTCTGCAGTGGTGTGCGATACTCAGTTCCTGCTTTCAGTCATTTTCCTACTCTTTCATGGCCTGCTTCAGGAAACATTTGCTTCTGCATTTCCCAATGAGAAGGAGTTGTGCTGTTTTGACAATGCTGGTTGTGATTCCATGAGGAACACTGTTACCTCAGAGGCTGAAAGCTGATAGTTCAACTTCCACTCCAGAAACTTGAGTGCAAAACTCTTGGCTGGCACTCAGGGTCATTGCAGAAAGAATGTGTAACCACCTGAGGTGCTGTCCTTGGATGAAGTATTAAACTGAAGCCCGATTTTCCTTTGCAGGAGGAAGTAAAAGTTCCCAAGGTCCCATTTTGAAGTGTAAAAGAATTATCTCCAATGTCCTGGCCAATATTTATTCCATAGTCAACATCCCGAAAAAAACTAATGTAGTCATAACCACATTGTGGTTTTTAGGAGCTTGCTGCTTGCAAATTTATTGCTAATTTTCTTACATTACAACAGCAAGTGCATTTCAAAATTCATTGTCAACCGCAAAGCACCTTGGGGTGACGTCAGGTTGTGAAAGGTGTTACAAAGATTTGAAATGTTGATGTTTGGAGGGATATAGGCTGGATGCTGGCAGGTGGGACTAGATTGGGTTGGCATATCTGGTTGGCATGGACAGATTCGACCGAAAGGTCTGTTTCCTTGCTGTACATCTCTATGACTGTATGACTCATACCTGAAGGAATGTAAAATTTGGATTATTTGAGGTGCTGAGGAGGTACTCAGACATGTTTTCCAAAGGTCACTGAAAGGAGACTGCAAAACACTTTTGTTTAAAAAAAATTACTAGAGTCATATGACTTAACTGCTTGAACTTATTTACTGAAACTCATTTTTCTTCAGCCACCTGCTCGAACTTACTACAATACACAGGTCAGAGTTTCTAATGGCCAGCAGCATGGCCATTTGATTTAATTTAATTGTGGTGTATTCTGTCAAGAAATAAAGAACTCAGGCTCAGCTTTTGCCATCTTCCTGACAAAAATATCTTGAGAACCCCATACAGTCACAGAGATCAACAGCACATTAAAGGCCCTTTGGCCCACAGAGTCTGCACCTAACTCTTCTAATCTATAAACCATGGGGCAGCTGAAAAAGCTGAAACAGTTATTCTAACTGAAAACTTGTTCTCAACATTCTGATGAATTGTGCCTGAAGAAAACCAAGTTAAAAATCACACAACACCAGGTTATGGTCCAACAAGTTTATTTGGAAGCACTAGCTTTTGGAGCACTGGTCCTTCATCAGGTGGTTGTGTGATTTTTAACTTTGTACATCTCAGTCCAACACCGGCAACTCCAAATTCTGAAGAAAACCCCCTGTGTCTAGTGATAAATCTACATGTACAAGAATGGCGGACAGAAAAATTCTGGATCACTCCATATCTTACCCTTTTATTCTCCGAGAATTAACAAGTACTTGCCAAAGTGTTCTGTCCAAAGTTAATCTCTGCAGAGAAAGTGTTTTTTTCTCTTTTTTGAACTTACCTGTGTGCATGTCCATTCTGGTTAGAAAGGTCATTTATACTTTCACAATATGTTAGTTATCACTGAACCTTTGTTAAATAAATCTTGCTATTATAATAAAATAATCATTTTGTTGCTTATTAAAGAAACTTGGTCAAAGGATCTTTTTATTCTGAACCTATTACAGATAAAACATATAATTAGGCATATTGGTCATTGGACGAATCATTTAAATATACATTGTGGCCAGTGGAGTAGCAGGAATATAGAGAGACAGTGAACCTCTCTAACGTCAGTCATAACAGGTGCTATGTAAATACAAATCTTTCTTTCAGTGGCTTCTTTACAAACTAGTGCTTTTCATTAACAACATTCGCATTTTTTTTAATCAGTAGTTCTGTGCAAAACTTCAGGGCAGCAGGTACTTAATGAAGCACTGTGTGATGTCCACTCTAAATGCTCTCCATTGAGTTTGATGACAGGTTTTAAGTTTGTCTAATAATGAAAACTAAACATAAATTTTCAGCTTTAGCATTATTGGCATGCATACCAGCACTTAGAGACTCATATATATATCCTTCATGCTTTTCCATCCATGCTGAATGGAAAATCATAAGCCCCCATCTTAAATCTTGATAGATGATCTCAGCGCAACAGATTTGTTAAAGCTGAAAAGTTATCCTTAAGCCGTTTCACAAGATCTAAGAGGGAAAAATTGAGCCTTTCATTAAATGAACATTGTTTCAGTTGTTGTGGACACACTAATGAGAAAACAGCCTAATCCTTGACACACATGTACAGCTTACATAATGTGCTGGAAAAATAGATGAAGCAATTAGATGAGATTACCTGCATGCCAGATAAAATTCTCACCAAGTCACACTGTGGCCTAAACCAACAGGTGAGCAGAAATAATCTTCATTAAAGGGAGTGAAATTTGGTCATGGAGAGTTGATCATGGAGCGATGACTCATCTTTACAATGAGACTAAAGTACAAGCAACATATTCATCCTTAAGTCTAGGATGCAACCCAGATAAAGAGATGGCCTATTTGGACAGGAGCAAGATATTTTAGCCAATACATGAAGGGAATTATCCTGCACCAGTTGTTTTGCTCTCAGTATAAAGAAAGCAAGTGATTATTCTGAAAAGAAACAGAAAGTACTGGCTGTTGTTGTCAGTCCTACACCAAGCTAATGGTGATAGTTTTAAGGAAAGGTTCTGTCTTTCAGAACCTGACAATCTGGAATGTATTCCGACAGTTTTCATTCTCCAGAATTTGTACTTTTCTGTCTGATGATTAAAATTATAGCTGTGTCAAAATGTTTCAGCTGACCACACTCAGCTCATCAAGGTGTAACTATTTTTCTTGCAGCATTATATTTCACAAAAACAAGACTTGTGACCTTGAAAATTCATTCATTTTAACATTGTGCCACTCCATTAAAGGGTAGCTGAATCTACAATCAATGTTGTTACTGCAATGCATGCAGTTAATTGCAAAACATCTACACTTTCCTGAGCTTTCCTTGTAAGTCCACTAAATGGTCTATTCTGCTTCTGTTCATCATTTTTGCTTAAGTTCACAAAGAGGAAACCATCCTTTTGATTGAATCGCAAATCGACATCACACAAAAGCTGCCAGAATCATGTTGCATTTACGTGGTCCACAAGATTTAGGAGTTAAAATTTGTGAAGTCAGAACATTAATTTAGGTTTAACAGGACCGCATCAAAAAGGTCCCTTGCAAATCAAACCTTACATTGACAGAACAAAGCTCAATATTGTGATAATAGATATAGATGTGTCAACTTACCTCATCCACATTTTCAAAAGCATTGATGATGTCATATGGCAAACAGGACAGTAGGTCAATCACAAACCAGGTTTTCAGGTAGTTCATTCTGATTAGTTTAGGATCAGATATAACTTCCCCTCCAGGACCCACAAACGTGGTGTGGAAATTTAAGACAATATCCACCAAGAAGATCACATCAACTACACTGTCCAGCACTAGCCAAGCAATGTTGTTCTGTTTTGTTCTGAAGGACACATTATAAGGAACCATAATTGCAGTGTAGAAGGTTAAAATAAGGATGATCCAGTCCCAGGTCGTTTTAAATGCACAGTAATGCAGAATGATGTGTGGTGGAGTCTTGGGAGCCTCTTGTTTGTATTGAGGAAGAATGTCAGATCCTAGCTGCAGAACCTGAAAAAGTACCAATACCTTAGTATATTATGCACAGTTTTAATATCTTCAAAAAGTATAACACAGTGAGATTTAAACATTCCTCAAATTTTGCCATTCAGGTGTTATCCTGCACTGGAGCAGACAGAAAACTTTCCAGATAGAAAATAAGGTAGGAAGTCAAAATTGCCCACAATCATTCCTCTCATTTAGGTAATATCATCTGTCTTGCACCTACTGCCAGGTGTCCGCTGAAATCCCAAAGGGGAGGATACCTGATCACAACGGACCTGTCCCTTTCTTCCAAGTAATTTGTCCCAGAGGGGGATTATTGGAGATTAGCCTACGATAAAAAGGTGCCTCTTAATTCCAGGAGTTAGCCAAAAGGAGAAATCATGCCAGATATGACTGGTTTCTTAGTAGTCTCAAATTGTGAGAACTGTCAATCCAGACGCAGGATTGAATACTGTTTTTTCTGACAATCTCTCTGTCCAGATCAAATATTCTAAAGAAAATAGATCAAACCACAAACAGGGACTTTAGTACTTACTTCTGCCAGACGGGAATGTTTATGGACGCCATCAGACTTGTTCATTGGAGTTAGTTGCTGCAGAACACTTCGACTATTTGTCAGCGCTCTTGTCAATCGAGCAAATTTTGCCCACCCTTTATTTCGAAAAAAGACATAGTAACTACCAGTTCCAGCAATCCACACTTTTAGCATTGTAATTTTAATTGTCACAAGTCTATTAATTGTCTTTAATCTATATTGGCTGCAAAATAATAAAGATGAATCATTTTAAAATAGCTGTTACTGAGCAGCGACCAGTGACATTGCTATGAACCTTACTTATAGTTAGAAATCACGATTTTAAGCATCCAGTTGATACCTACTCTGCAGTATCTGTGTAAGTGATCTAAGTCAATTTGCCTGCAACTGTAAAAACAGATACTGCAGTTGCAAAGCATGATAGTGGTACCACTCAAATTACATGAAAATTAAATTTTGCTGTCTTTACTGCATGACTCAATGTCACTCCTGACAACTTTACTCTGGAAGTGAAAGTACAAATGTCCACACAGTTCATTCAGGCTCTAAATGTTGCCTCCAATAGGGTAAACAATTAAAAAAAATGGTACACCATTCATTTAAATCCCTCGAAATTTTTTGTTCATATGTCCCAGTCCTGGCCACTGGCCCTGCTGATATTATTGACTTCTCAGAATCTTATTTGTTTCAATCAAGTTATTTCTTACTCATCGAAACTCCAATGCATACAAGCCGAACCTGTCCAACCTTTCCTCAGAAGATGACCCACCCATTCCATGTATTAGTCTAGTAAACATTCTCTGAAATGTATTACATCCTTTCTTAAATAAGATAACCAATTCTACACACAGTATCCAGATGTGCCCTCACTAGTATCTTGTACGATTTAAATGTAACCTCCTCTTGCATTAAACAATAAGATTATTTATTAACATTCTTTTCTTATACTCTCTCTCTTTGCCTCTCATTTCTTTTTCTGTTTTGCCTTTAAACTTTCTATGTGCAGCCTGGTCTAAATTGTATGATCAATCTGATACATGATCTCTGTCATATTCTTTTGTGTAAGCACTGGTCCTTCAGAAGGTGACACTAGGAAATAATAATGAGAAACAAGGGCATGATAGGGACAGAGAAACAGTAGAAAATGAGAAACCAAAAGGGAGAGAGGAAATTAAAACAAATGTGACGGATTGAAAAAATTCCCAGGTAAACTAATGGAATTAAAGGCTGATAAGACACATGGACCTGATGACCTGCATCCTTGGATTTTCGAGTTGCTGCGAGGTGAAAATAGATAGGCCATAAAGTTAGTAATTCCTACGGGCAAGGGGGAGATTCTTAAGTAGCATTTCAGAAAGCCTGTCTGGGAAAGATAAAAGTGAAAAGAAGTATGCACAAGTCCCAGCTACAGTACTGGGAGCAAGGGCCAAACCATGGCCAGAGTGTTGACATAATCACTGAGTACATTTAAGACAAGAAAAAAACAACTTCAAAGGTGTGGAACAGAGAATACAATCTTTTAGGGATCTGAACAAGATGTGCTGCGGCAAGATTTGTGGCAGAAATGGACCAAAAGTCTGGAAAGGCTGATCTGGATGAAAAGAGCATCTTGCTCCATCTTTTATGCCTTTGATGAGCAGCGAGGTGAATTTCTCACTGTGCAGCAGCAAGTTGCCAATGAAGAGAGTTTGTTTCTCCGTACTTACCTTATTACACTGAGCCTTTCGATCTTACCAAACTCTCCAAGCAAGCCAGAGAGAGAAAACAGAACACAGAACTCAAAGTGAGTACCTGGCAGATTCAGGTCACCACTCTCACTGACTTCCATGTTGCGTTTGATCAAACTGCATGGCACATGGGCACACATGCATCCCTTGTCCACAGATAATGGCAACCAGCATCTGCCACCACCTCAGAACCAACATAGCACCTCTCTGATAACCTGACAGGGAACTCTGATAGCACAGACTTGCATCGCAGAATGCATTAGAAAGTTGCAGGAGGGGCACCTTGTTCACACGGTTAAGGATCCAGCTCATAATTGCACCTAGCTCAGGGATGCTCAGTTCCTTTCTTAGCACTCGTTCACTTAGCACCTACCTGCATGCTGGTACCATCCCTGTTATGCCTTGCAGGGACAATTAGCTCAGTCACACAGTTGCCCACATACTACTGAAGTGGACCTCGCACTTCCTGTGCCAGCAGCTTATCTGAATGTGCAGCAAGCAAGCAGCCATGTTGCAAACTCTTAGAGGATTATTCCTCACTGAAGTCCATGGAGATATCAGTCAGTCCGGGGGGTCTGGTAATTTAAGGCAACCTCCCATACCATCCAGAAGAATAGTTACGATCAGATGGCCAATCAGATTAAGTTTAGTGAGAGGCTCTGTACCTCTGTAGCCCAGAGTTTGGGTGCATAGCCATTCTGAGGTTCAAGTTCGCTGATTAGGCAATGCATTGGTTTCCAGTTTCAGATGTCAGAAATCCACATATTGAAAACATAATTAGAGGGAATATTGGTCTTAGTAGGTTTGATGGCTCCATGGCAGCATCAGGTCCAGAGGGTAGAACTAATGTGATCGGGTCAGCAAATGTACACCCTTGCAGGGGTCTGGGTACATTGCCGATCGAAATGTGTGGTGCTAGAAACATCATCTCTCCTGCTCCTCAAATGCTGCCTGAACAGCTGTGCTTTTCCAGCACCACACTTTTCGACTCTGACATCCAGCATCTGCAGTCCTCACTTTCTCCTCATCTGGGTATACATTGTCTCATGCTGTCCAGTTAGGACCCCGAAGGGGGTGGGTCATGGTTAGTCTGTGGGATCCATCCGCTGAAACGAAGGAAAATGGGCAAGACCATTCATTGTCACATGAAGAAGACTCAATAAAATAGTCTTTGCAACTCGAGGCTGCAGGCTGTGTGTCAAGGGTGGATGACACTTGTGAAGGGGGGCAAATGTATATGCAAAGATGGGAAGCATACAGTAAAGTGTGGCTGGGAAGAGGTCATGCAGGATGGGGGTTCTTCCATGGTCATGAGGAAGCTGGCAGTGAATGGCCACACCTGGCATGCACAGCTCACGTACCGGGACTGTATGGGGGGAAGGTAGGTCAACATAGGAGCAAGTATACAGGTTGAATGGGAACTTGGGTAGGTGTGATGCCTACGTGGTTTGCAGAAATGGCTACCAGAAATGGAATTTGGATGTTCAGGAACTCACAACATATTCAGCCAGAGAAAAAGAAAGCATCAGGTCATTGTATGAAATAAGGGGCTTCCAGTGCTTTATTCAGAGGTTATCTGAAGATGTTATATAGAATGGTGATGAAACATCTGAAAACAAACCTCCATCTCAGCGAGCAAACCTACATCCAGAAGGGGCTTCCTATTTAAGACAGTGATTAGGAGAATATTTTTCTCATAATCATGAGCCTTTGGAACAGTCTTCCTCAAAGCATAGTCTGTGAATATTCTGAAACCAGACATAGTTAGATTATTGATAAGTAAAGTGATGAAAGGTTCTCTGTGGTAAACAGGAATGTGGAGTAACAAACTCAGCTATGACCATTAAAAGGCAGAGCAAGTTCAAAGGGCCGAGTGGTCAGCTTCTGCTCCTAATCATACGTATGATGGGAAGAACGATTTGCGAAAACAAAACAGAGTTGTGACTGAATGATGATGGAACAAGGTCTACAAATTCAGGTCACAGTCAGGAAGAGATGAGGAGAAATGTCTTCACACAGAGTGTGGTGAGCCTGAGTAATTCTTTGCCACAGAAAGCAGTTGAGGTTCTTAGGGCTAAAGGAATCGAAAACAGGATGGGGGAAAAGTAGGAAGAGGGTACTGGGTTGGATGATCAGACACCATTCTACTGAATGGTGGAGCAGACTCAAAGGGTTGAATGACCTATCCATGTTCCTATGTTTTCCTGTTTCTAAGTAGATGAAATTGCATCTGAAAATCTACGACACTATAAGTAAGCAGGTACTTGTTCTAATAGGGCAGCTATCCTCCATGATGGCCATTGACAAGATTAAATATCATCTAGATGATGTAATGGGCAACAACTGGAGTACTATGGAAATGCGCATCTGCAGAGGAAATTCAGGAGATTAAAGGTCCTCTAAATACAATAATGAACTAATTATCAATTTAAGCACGATCAACATCCTCCATGAAAGACATTCAAGTGACGAATGATCGTCCAGCCGAGAAATGATTTAGAAAGAATCAAAATCAAGATCACAACAGTCCTCTCACCAAAGACCTGCCAATCTTCCAATTCTGAACAGAACGTATTCGAGAATAACTGTGAAATTTCATTGATGGCTGAATTTTTGAAGTCAGAGACATATGAGAAGGTATTGCGGCAATAGTGACTGTCAAAGTAGTATATCTGAATGTGTAAGTGGAAACTAATGGGAAAAGAAATCTTGAGGTGAGATATTGTAAGAGACAAGGGCTCTGAAACAGATCATTCTGAAGTTGCACTAAGCTCCAATCTGACAATGCAGTCTTTGCATGAAGAGTGAGTCCAGTATGATATTGTAGTAGAAAGAGTTACATCAACTCTGACTCCTGATAAGCTTCAACGTTTTACAGAATTAGTCAATATTGCTTCTGCCTATTGCTATTAAGCAACAAAATATATCTTGTTGGTATGGGGGGTACCTTTCCTCATTAAACTCAATAGTGGCTTACCTTCTAGCACTGCAAATCACATGGGCTCTTAACTTGACACAGAATGGAGGCTTTAGGGCAATCCACCCCAACCAAGAGCCACAATTCATTGATACTGCCAACATATAAATTACAATGTGGGAAAATGATGAGATTATTCATAGAGTCATAAATATATACAATGCGGAAACAGACCCTTCAGTCAAACTCATCCATGTTGACCAGATATCCCTAACTAATCTATTCCCATTTGCCAGCACTTGGCCCATATCCCTCTAAACCCTTCCTATTCAGATACCATCCAGACGCCTTTAAATGTTGCGATCGTACCAGCCTCCACCACTTCCTCTGGCAGCCCAATCCATGCACGCACCACCCTTTGCGTGAAAAAGTTGCCCCTTCGGTCTCTTTTATATCTTCCCCCTCTTACCCTAAACCTATGCCCTCTAGTTCTGGACTCCCCCACCCCAGCGAAAATACTTTGTCTATTTATCCTATCCACGCCCCTCATGATTTTATTAACTTCTATAAGGTCACCCCTCAGCCTCTGACGCTCCAAGGAAAACAGCCCCAGCCTATTCAGCCTCTCCCTATAGCTCAAATCCTCCAACCCTGGCAACATTCTTGGAAATAATTTCTGAAACCTTTCAAGTTTCACAACATCCTTCCAAAGGAAGGAGACCAGAACTGCACGCAATATTCCAAAGGTGGCCTAACCAATGTCCTATACAGCTGCAACATGACCTCCCAACTCCTGTACTCAATATGCTGACCAATAAAGGACAGCATACCAAATGCCTTCTTCACTATCCTATTTACCTACGACTCCACTTTCAAGGAGCTATGAACCTGCACTCCAAGATCTCTTTGTTCAGTAATACTCCCTAGGACCTTACTATTAAGTGGATAAGTCCTGCTAAGATTTACTCTCCCAAAATGCAGCACCTCACGTTTATCTAAATTAAACTCCATCTGCCACTTCTCAGCCCATTGGCCCATCTAATCACGATCCCATTATAATCTGAGGTAACCTTCTTCGCTCCACACGACACCTCCAATTTTGGTGTCATCTGCAAACTTTCTAACCATACCTCTTATGCTCACAACCAAATCATTTATATAAATGGTGAAAAATAGAGGACCCAGCACCGATCTTTGTGGCACTCCACTGGTCACAGGCCTCCAATCTGAAAAATAACACTCCACCACCACCCTCTGTCTTCTACATTCGAGCCATTGCTGTATCCAAATGGCAATTTGGTAAAAAAAAAGAAAAGCAGGATATTATTTGAACAGAGAGATTAGAAAAGATCAGCATGTAGATCACTCAGAATATTCGTGTGCCTGGTTTCCTCTTTTAAATGCTACATCTAGATCCTCACCCCTCAAATTGGTTTAAACCTCCTACCACAGCACTTGCAAACCATCTGTGAGGATATGATCCCAGCCATATTGAGGTCAACCTATGAGGACTATCCAGTATATATCCCCCACAGCCAATCCTAACAGCTCCGCCCTCTTGCATCATCTCACTGCATTTAACTTTCCTCCTGATTCCAAGATCCTAATGTGCATAATAAGTGGAGAATGGAGCCTTGGAACTTCTACTTCCTTTCCTAGCTCATTAGTCTCTCTACAGGCCCTCATTCCTTTCGAAATTGATTCTTTCCCCAACTTTCACCCAGAATATGGATGCAATGGAAGCCCAGTTTTCCCCTCTTGACATCTACATTTTTTTATAATCCCAGAGCAGGCTGATGCGATGTTTTTATGATGTGGTTACCAGGAACCTTTCATTCTTAAACTGAACTAAAGATGAACTCCTCAGGAAATTACTAAGAGAATAAAGCCACAAGATTCCACAGGTTTGAACAGCAAGACTTTACTACACAAGTTTAAAAAGTGATATAATCGACAATACATGTACAACTTATCTCGAGCATTCAGAATTAACACAAGTGAAATGTTTGGTTTACCATGACTGAACGCCCAACAGCACACATCAATTAGTAAGTACAAACAAGTAATCAATAATACAATCCCCACAGATTTCCCAATAACTCAATCCAAACATTAATGATCCAGTGGTTCACCAAGTTTCATTAAACTTCACAATGACAACAATTCTTCACTTTCACCGATCCACTCCCTGAAGAGCCATTCCATTATTAACTGCCTCAATGTCAAGACTCCAGGAGTGAGAAATCTCAATTATGAAGACAGGTTGGAGAAGCCTGGATTGTTTTCCTTGCAGAGGAGAAGGGTGAGGGAAGATCGACAGACATTTTCAATATCGTGAGGGCTCCGGACAGAATAGATAGGGAAAAAAATGTTCCTGCCCATAAAAGGATTGAGAACCAGAGGGTGCAGTTTTAAAATGTTTTGCAAAAGAAGCAAATGGAAGGTGAGATTTTTTTTCTTTCCAGCAAGTGGCTTAGGTTTGTAAGTAGAAATGTGATGAAAGCAGATTCAGTTGAAGTTTTCAAGATGGCCATGGATAGTTATCTAAATGGAAGCAGTTTGCAGTATTCTGGGGAAAAGGGATGGGTTTGGCACTATCTCAAAATGCTTAAAGAGCTGGTGCAGATTAAATGGACTGCATGGTCTCCTTCTGCTCTGTAACAATTTTGCACTTCTGTCCACATTGATCATCTTCCTACGGTGGGTTTACTCTAGAACTGCACTCCATTATGTATTCACCAGCACAACTCCAAATTTCTTGTCAACTTCCTTTCTCCAACATGCTAGATATGTCCCTGGATTTTCGGCAAGTTCTAATTGTGTTCAGTTGTATGAACTAAACACTATTGTGGGTTTTTCGATTTCCACTCTCTCACTGCACTGAAGAATTAATGCTTGCATGGTTATTCTGAACTCCTCACAGCTTCTTCCAAAAGAGACAATGACTTTCCCACTCCCTCAGTTCTCCAGGACATTTTCCTGAGGCCTGACGATACACCTTAACTTAAGCTCTTAACTTCTTTCCAGCAGAACTACCAAACATCAGCAGGTCCAATCCTAAACTCCAACTAAACTGTGTCTCCAGACCTCTTTTCAGTCATCCTGAACTGTTATTTATGATTTATCAAGAATCTTGTAATGAGCACCTCCTTTATGAGTGCAGAATTGAATGTTGCCATCTGACCATTGGAATTCAGCATTTTGTAAAGGTTACATTCTCACAGAATGCTGGAAATGGATTACAGCACAGCCTACTCAAAATTCATAGATTTATAATACAATCCCTCACAGTTTCCATGAGTTCATCAGTCAATGCGTATTTGTTATGACAAGTTGGCCTTCTCCTGTATTTTACAATGAGCTTAAAACATAACTAATATGTATTATTAAAGGAGCATGTGTAAAAACTAACGTTGTAATGTTTACAGATAAATCAGCTGCTCAGACCTACTTAAAGGCAATTTCTCTTCCTTCATTAAAAATACAAGAGTTCTATATTGCTAATTTATAACCAATCACCTCAGAGACAATGGATTAGGTTCAGGTCAGAAGATTGTTTTATGCCCTTGTTGAATTTATGCTCGATTTATTTTGATGGTGTGAGAACCTGAGTGTGACAGTGTGATAGGAAATGGACATCCAACTCAACCTGTCCCTGATACAATTGAGCTGCTTCGGTTAAAATTCACACACACACACACACACACACACACACACACACACACACACACACACACACACACACACACACACACACACCTCACCCCAACTCCAAAATCCCATCAAGGGTCCAGCTGCCTTTATCTCACCTCCAAATCTGAGCATTATTGAATCATGGGCTTGAGTTCATTCATTTAGGTTGATATTTTGGTGCAGTGTTCATGGAAACATTTCTAAGTATGAAAGATGTAGAAGGTCGTGTATTGCATGTAAGATAAAGGAGATCTTCTACCTGCCTTTGAGCCAAAAGCACCAGGCCAAGGAAGCTGAGTTAATAACATAGCCAGCTAGACTGAGTACCAACTACCAAATCCATCCAACATATGCCCATGGCAAATGGAGTTTAACCGCCACTCCAGCTGGTTTGGATTCACAACCTGCTTCCTTGTGGAGATATCCATGCTGAGGATCAGTTGTGCCTTTTGGCACAGAACTCAAGAATACAATGATGAAAGGTATAGATTTCCAAAGTGTGAAAAGAAACAAGACTTGAACACCTGTTCAAACAAAAATAATAGTACTTTGTTGGTATGCACTTAAGTGTGAAAAGTGGGATAGTTTACTTGCTCTTTTAAAAAGAAAATCAGTGTATTAATAACATGATTAAAGAAGTGGGAATTGTTTGGTGTGCTTTAAATAGATGGGAAATGCTCAGTCTTATATATTTTCGAATTTATAACTGCTACTGCAATTGGCAAACTTGTCACCCACTTTGTTTCCATGTTGGGATCACTTTGTCTTCCTGTGATTCTGTTGTCAGAGCTATATTTTCACCATTCGTTCACAGTTAAACATCTGTCAGAGTGTGGGTATAAATCCAACATAGATCCATCAACTTTGCTCAGGCAGTTATTATGTGTGTCCTGGCCTCCATTAGGAAACCATCTGACAAATTCTACCATGGAAGTAATGGAGGTAGTTAAATTATGAACTCCTGTAATGACTACAACCCACAACCACGGAAATCTGACTTGAATAAACAACTTATCGACTGTCACAGAACTAACATTATATTTACATTTGCAGACCAGCACAGAACATCACAAATTGTAATAAATGTGCATTGTTGCCTCAGTTGATTCTATGGCAGTAAATTGCAACATTATTCAAAAGCTAAAAACCAAGCAAGTCCCTGACA
The DNA here is from genome assembly GCF_020745735.1 of Hemiscyllium ocellatum. Lineage (NCBI taxonomy): Eukaryota > Metazoa > Chordata > Chondrichthyes > Orectolobiformes > Hemiscylliidae > Hemiscyllium > Hemiscyllium ocellatum. Next base: position 89,270,055 of record NC_083408.1, read on the forward strand.
AGTCAATTGATCACTCAACTGTTCTGCACCCTTCTCAACCAAAAGGGACACAGCATGTAAAGAAACAAATCAAGGTTTTCAGCAAGAGGTAAATATTTAACCATCTTCCATTAATTCTAAGCTGCAGAACGTAGCCAACAAGAAGTGCTGTACAATATGATTAATACTCTGCAAAACAATACTGCACTGCAGCAAATAAGTCTTCAGTTGGACTCAGTGAGGTCCATTCTAATTACCCAATGGACAGGCTACATCAGAAATCACTATACCCTGCCTTGTTCAAGAGATCAAACATATCTCCCCTCATAGTTTACATTTTGTCTACTTGTTTTTGCGACATAAATTATCACATTAAATAATTTCACAGGAATAGAAGTTTGTAAAAACAGGTGTGGGGATCCCAATGCTTTCTCCTGCCTGTTAACTGATATTGGCATTTCGCCAGTGACATTCATTCACCACTGGATATCTGCATGCTTCAGGCAAGACTTCACATTCCCAGGAGATTAGCACAACTTAAGGTTTTCCTGCATCCTTAGCCCCACTCATTGTTCAATTCCCCACCGCCTCTGTTCATTCTCCAGCCAACATTCTCAATCAATCACAATTCACAATTCACATTCATAACACTGGTTCAGAATCCATAGAATCCCTACTGTGTGGAAACAGGCCCTTCAACCCAACAAGTTCACACTGACCTGCCGAAGAGTAACCCACCCAGACCCATTCCCCTACCCTATTATCCTACATTTACCCCTGACTAAAGCACCTAACCTACACATCTCTGAATTCTATGTGCAATTTCTCATGGCCAATTCACCTAATCTGCACATCTGTGAATTATGGGAGGAAACCAGAGCACCCAGAGGACACCCACACAGACATGGAGAGAATGTGCAAACTCCACACAGAGTCGCCCAAGCCTGGATTCAAACCCAGGTCCCTGGCACTGTGAGACAGCAGTACTAACCACTGAGCCACCTTACTTTTTCCCCTTACATACTTAGAATCACTTCAAGCTTCACACTCACAGTTTGCCCACGTTGCTTACTGTTAAAGTGCAGCTGGCACATCACCCCAAACACATGGCACAAAACTCACTGATTCACACATCCCTCTCTGTTGCAAGATGAGGTGGCCCAAACATAACATACGCACAGCTGAAGTTCCCATGAAGCAGACAATGACAGTCATCATTAGACTGAGCACAACTGAAGCTGAAGCCAGTGGTGCAGCAAATATTCCTGCTGAACAGTCACTCACCTCGAAACGTTGATTCTACTTTGTCCCCGCAGGTGCTGCCAAACCTGCTAGGTTTCTCCAAAAATTTCTGTTCTTGCTTCAGATTGCCAGTTTCCCCCTTTTATTCCTAATGAATCATCTTCCTCACATTCCACAATCTTTTCAGAATTACAAGCTGGGAGACAGTGAAAGCTTGCACTCCTTGCCACAGAAGGATTTTCAAAACCAAGATGCTGCTTATCCATAAGTCACAGTAGGTTTGCCAGTACAGGATGGCAATAGGTTAATAGCATTTGGTGCAAGTTAGGACACAGGCAGCAGAGTTTTGAATTACCTCATGTTAAGGTAAGATGTCGGAGACGGGTCAATATGAATTGTGAGTTGCTTTTCATTGTAAGTATCTGTCAAGCATCAACTTGAGACAGACTCACATACCTATGAAAGAGTACTGTGGCTGCTAGGTAAGAAAGTGCAGATATAAATACATTTTTCCTCCAAGTACTGTTTTACCTACAAGACATGGAGGTTCACAGAAAGGAGAACTGAAACAAGTACTGTTATCATGACTCTACTTTTAGTACTTGGATTGCTCCTGCTTAAGACACTGAAGTAGATGAATCCACTGGCTTGTATCTAATGTCAATAAAATCATCCATAAATTAGTTTAGAGGATAATTTGGTAATCTTATTATGGATGATTAGTTTGGGAAATGAACAACGTAATAATATGTGAAATAATTTTAGAACAGTCAGGTAATAACATCACAGGCTGTAGAACATAACACACATAAGATCCAAGGCTGCAAATTAGTGCTAAGAATTCCTAAAGTGTGAAATCAGGCCACTGGCCCATCAAGTCTGCACTAATCCTCCAAAGAACATCCCACCCAGATCCACCCCCTCCACCCTACGCTACTCTCGTAACCCTGCATTTCCCATGGTTAATCCACCTAGCCCACACAATCCTGAACACTAAGGACAATTCAGCATGGCCAATCCGCCTAGCCTGTTCACCTTTGGACTGTGGGAGGAAACTGAAGCACCCAAAAGAAACCCACACAGACACTGGAAGAATGTGCAAACTCCACACAAACTGGAGGCAGTGAATTGATCCTGGGTCAGTGGTGCTGTGAGGCAGCAGTGCTAACCACTGAGCCACCATGCTGCCCTAAGGGAGGAAGCAACATGAGGACGAAACATAAGGCAAACAATATATTCAGATGTTTCAGTGATCCATTGAGTAAAACAAAATTGGCTTTCTTTCATCCATACTGTTCTGTTCAACTTTTAATGCAAAGTATTGGAGGCATTGTAATTTTTCTATTATTATGGAATACAAGAGAATAGAATATAATACTAGATCCTGAAAACCATCAAAACATATTTTGTGCAAGTGACATAGAATTTCTTTATTACCAATACATCAACACTCCATAGAAAAGAAATTCTACCTTTTGTTGACTCATCTTCAATGGGTTGTTTAAATACTGTAATGTCTTTGAAAGTGCATAAAAATAAAACCACCTTGTCATATTCATTTCTTATGGGCGCAATTTGCATGTAGAACCAAACTGGAGTTCCTGTCAACAGAAAAAAATGAACACACTTAACAGGTCATTCCATAAGGGGAAGTCAGCACACTTAGTCTACATTATAGAACAGTTAGTAATTTTGGTCTGAATGAACAGTTAGACTTGTGTATTGCAGACATGATCTCTGCTGGATTACATTTTACTGACTCACGTAATATAATCTGACCCAGAGATCTCTGAAAATTCCTCATTTAAGTCTGGCTCAAAAACTTTAGTGCATAGTCAAGACAAAAAGGGAAGAATATAGTCAGCTTTTTCCATGTGCTCCACATGTTTAACCCAGTGCAAAGAAAATTTTAGCTAAGGTCAATGGATGTTGTGTAAGTGAGATCAGTGTTATTGGGTCAAAAGGGCCAATCATCTCCTCTTCCAGCTCAGTTACTAATATGCGTATAGTTATCAAGATAAAGTCATTAAGTTGCATCAAGGATCAGCATTGTCATGACCGTGATAGGAAGACAGCACTGAAATTCAATCCCCTCTATTCCAGAAGTCTTCATAAATGTGAAATATAATTAACAACCATCACCAGGATGGTTAATGGTTAATGGACAGTGACCATTATGAATGAGGGGTGAAGGCATATCAGCATTGTTGGTTTTATCTGGGACATTGTGTAAGGTATGATTTTGTGAGTATGACAACTTCACTGGTCTGTGAGACGGTTCTCCCAATTTTGCCGATAGCCCCCAGAGTTGCTAAGGAGAATGATGAAGGGTTAACAGAGCTGAGTTCACTGTCATCATTGCATGGTGTCTACGTCAGTGGCAGGTGGTTTGTCAAATTTTGTTCCTTTTTTGAGACTTTTTAGCAGATCATACGACCAAACAATTTGTTACAACATTTCAGAGACAGCTAAGGGTCAACCACATTGCTCTGGGTTCAGTGTCACATGTAGGTCAGACCAGTTAAGGATGGCAGATTCCTTCCCTAAAGGACATTAGTGAACCAGGCTCTTACAGCGATTGATATTGATTTAATTGTCATCATTAGATATTTTATTCCAGACTTTATTGAATTCAAATTCCACCATCTGGAGTGCTGGGATTTAAATCAAGGTTCCCCAAAAATTACCTAAGTCTCTGGATTACTAGCTAGCCAAGCAACAATGCCACTATGCTGGCCCCTCTCACAGACTGGTGAAAAACACTCCCTCTACTCTTTTATTCTGCATAACTTATCCATTTAGGTAAGCAATTCCTTTCAGTTTTTTTTTGCTCAGACACGTGGCAACTTAAAGGGGTTGACTTTTACTTGGCCTATGTGGGAACTTCTGGAGTGGTGATGCAACTTTGAGAGAAATATTCCATTCGAGTCCTGAGTTCTGCCTTGTAAATGATGACCAGACTTTGGGAAATCAGGAGTGAGGTATCTGCTGCAGAATTCGCAACCCCCACCTGCTCCAGTGGCCAGTTTGAATGTGGCTGGTCCAAGGAAATATCTGGTCAGTGGTAATCTCTAGGAAATTAACTGTGGGGAATTCAGTGATAGTAATGCCATTGACCATAAAGAAGAGGTAGTCTTTCACAGGAGATGCTCATTATTGGCTACTATGTGATGCAACTTCTGCTTGCCACTTGTTAGTCAAAGATAAAGATTTGTTATCACAGAGTTATTACAGCGCAGAAGAAAGCCATTCACTGCATCAATATCTGCACTAGCTTAAAGAATGAGCACATTCACCTCGTGCCTATCCTCTGCCTTCTTCCTGAGATTTGATCCTTAAATACATAAACTTGAAGGCAAGCAAATACTAATGTAAGAACAGTCAGCTTTATTGGTTTTAGCCATGGTGCTACCGAGGCATGAGGCTGACAGATTTCAATTAATGACCAAATCATCCAATAATGGGGTGCAAGAAGGAATCTATAATCATAGTTCACATTAAAAACCAAAATAATTATGCCTAGCTTGACAGACATTCATAGTAACTTCAAGCAGCTACAGTGCAAGTTCAAGGGAACAACCAAGCATTAACATTCTCTGAAATATTACGAGTGCCACATGAAGAATTAAGCTGCAAAGCGAAGACAAAACAAACTGGGGTCAAAATTCATCCTGGACAGTAACACTGAATTATTCATTATACACAGCACTTCACACCCAGTTTCTCCAGTCAACATTCATCTAAGGGCTGACACAGGGACAATAATTGTTGATTCATCTGAAACTGGGGTAACTTCTAGGGCAAGAGGAAGGATATTATCAATTGTATTGTGCTCAGTTATGCAGAATTAGAATGAAATGGATAAACTGAAAGTTTTTTTCTGTAAAGTTGAGGTAAAGGCTCTTAACAATTAAAAATCATTGCCATAGGATGCAACAAATTAACAAAAAAATCATGAAGTAAAAAAAAAATTGGTGAATCTAAATATGCCACAGCTAGGTTATGAGAAAGCACAGAACAAGGCCAAACATCTTTTAAAACAACAGCATAATGAATGGAGAGCATTAACAATTCCTGATGAGGGGCTTTTGCCCGAAACATCGATTTTCCTGTTCCTCGGATGCTGCCTGACCTGCTGTGCTTTTCCAGCACCACTCTAATCTAGACTGTGTGAGATTAAATGCTGACTTTCTGGCATTGGTCAAGGTGGGAAAGTATGTGAAGAAGAATGGTCATAGATCCATATGGTCTAGGGTTGCAAAGTGAAGGAGAAATGGAGAGAATAGCGTTAAAGATATAAACATTTGGAAAACAGATTTGAGGATGACATGCAGACTGCAGACAGATAAGGCCAGAGAGGGTTAGACTAAAAATGGAGGGAAATATTAGTTAAATAGGTCTGATTGACAGGTCAGTGGCAGCAAGCATAGAAGTTGTAGAAAAATTTTGCAAAATGAAAACAAGCCTAGATAAGAAGGAAGTAGCTAATACTATCTGGGTGAAGGAGAGGACTTTGAATTTCAAAGTTCGCCTTCAATACATCATAACAAGAACAAAAAAACTGAATTAATTCTTTATTCATATTAACAAGAGAACTGAACAGTATACTACTTTACAATGTATTTTTCTTTATAATACTATAATGATGAATTATGCATCCCTGATTGAGTCCGAGGGATTATAGCTCGAGTATGACTTATTCTCAAGAAACCCAAAACTTTTCTACAACCAGTCTCATGCAAATGCTTACAAATTCTTTTGATAAAATTGTGACATTAAAGAATATTAAATAAAGTGTGCTATTTAAAAGAGAAAAGAAACAATTGACCATACGCCAATGGTGATAATTCCAGTCAATTATCAATCCAAGTTGGTTGCAATGAGGGACTGCTAAGAAGATGCAGTCAGGAATCTATTCATGTTCAGTGGTGTCAGTCACTAGCTGAGCTGCCTGCTTCTTTATAGAGATTTACTAAGCTGGTAACAATATCAAGGAGTCTAAGACAAGCTTCGCTGTGATCCAGACCACAGCCCTGTGTTTTAACCATGTATACTCATGACTCAGACTGAGCCAAAAGTATAAGAGGTGTCATTTGATTCAATGGCTTTATACTCTGAAAAACAAATTGTATGGAACATTGAGTATGATGAAATTCTCTTGGTATAATTGTACACTATCTACTTACAGTCTGTTACAAACAACATATATTTCAACAGTCCACCAAGGAAATTTATCATAATATGATAAGGATTGCCCCTCTCCAATCATCCTAACAAGCACAATGTTTGTTTCTAGCCCCCAGCCCTAGCTGAAACTCTTATGAGTGCAGAATGATTGTCCCATTGTCCAGATTTGGTTCAAAGTCTGCATAAATGGTAAACATGCTGGGGTTAAGTGGGGACCTACAAAACTTGCTATTGGGGCTGCTGCTCTTCACATTTTAAGAAGTTTCAGCTAAAGTATGTTGAATTATAAGAATGATACCAGAGGTGCAGACTTGACTAATACCGTGAACGATAGGGAAAAGCAATGTGGCAATATAGGTTACTCGTGAGGAAACCCAATAACTTAGAAATTAACAAAAGAATCACAGAATTGTTAAAGTGCAGGAGGCCACCATGTGGCTCATCATGCCAGCACCAGTTCTATTACCTTGTGCCAATTTCCTGCCTTTTCCCCATATCCCTGTCCATAATTTCTACCCAGATGATCATTCCATGCCCTCTTGTTTGCCTCAATTGAACCTGCCTCCACCACACTTCCAGGGAGTGTATCCCAGACCCTAAATACTCACTGTGTGACATCGCCCTTGCATTGTTTGCACATCGTTTTAAATCTATGCCCTCATGTTCTTATTTATTTTACAAACAGGAACAGCCTCACAGCTGCTCTTTCTGGGCCTCTTGATTTTGAAAATTTGTACGTAATCTTTTCTCAGCCTTCTTTTCTCCAATGTGAACAGTACTACTCACAACTGCAGTTTCTCATTCCTGGAACCATTCTTATAAACAGAATCGTAGATTTAAAGTGAGATTGAGGCAGAGGCAGAAAAGCAAGCAGACTGGAGGAAAAGAAACAGAATTCTTCAATATCACATCCTTCCATTGGTGGAGGATTGGTCACTGGATTCTGCTGCCCCACTGGGCACAGTAGGACATGTAGTAGTGAGAGATGAGTCAGACAATAGCCAAAACAACCAGGTAGCTGAACTCTAATTGTGCCAACTTATATACATAATGAGCAGGCAGTGTCAGGGAGGAAGATTAAACCAGCTTTGGGTGTGTGTTGAAGCAACAGTGGGCCCAACAACTGGAATTTCCCATTATTTGTATCATCGATAGTCACATATGAGGTGCCGGAAGACTGGAGGTTGGCTAACATGGTGCCACTGATTAAGAAGGGTGATAAGGACAAGCCAGGGAACTATAGACCAGTGAGCCTGACATCGGTGGTGGTCAAGTTGTTGGAGGGAATCCTGAGGGACAGGATATACATGCATTTGGAAAGGCAAGGAATGATTAGGGATAGTCAACATGGCTTTATGCATGGGAAATCATGTCTCACAAACTTGATTGAGTTTTTTGAAGAAGTAACAAAGAGGACTGATTAGGGTAGAGCAGTAGATGTGACCTATATGAACTTCAGTAAGGTGTTCGACAAGGTTCCCCATGGGAGACTGGTTAGCAAAGTTAGATCTCACGGAATAAAGGGAGAACTAGCCATTCGGGTACAGAACTGGCTCAAAGGTAGAAGACAGAGGGTGGTGGTGGAGGGTTGTTTTTCAGACTGGAGGCCTGTGACCAGTGGAGTGCCACAAGGATCGCTGCTGGGTCCTCTACATTTTGTCATTTACATAAATGATTTGGATACGAGCATAAGAGGTATAGTTAGTAAGTTTGCAGATAACACCAAAATGGTAGGTGTAGTGGACAGCGAAGAAGGTTACCTCAGATTACAACAGGATTTTGATCAGATGGGCCAATGCGCTGAGAAGTGGCAGATGGAGTTTAATTCAGATAAATGCAAGGTGCTGCATTTTGGGAAAGCAAATCTTAGCAGGACTTATACACGTAATGGGTTCTTTGCAAGGTAGAGATGAGTTCAGTGGAGCAGGAGCATGCAATGGTAAGGTCCTAGGGAGTGTTGCTGAACAGAGACCTTGGAGTGCTGGTTCATAGCTCCTTGAAAGTGGAGTCGCACATAGATAGGATAGTGAAGAAGGTGTTTAGTGTGCTTTCTTTTATTGGTCAGAGTATTGAGTACAGGAGTTGGGAGGTCATGTTGTGGCTGTACAGGACATTGGTTAGGCCACTGTTGGAATATTGCATGCATTTCTGGTCTCCTTCCTACCAGAAAGATGTTGTGAAACTTGAAATGGTTCAGAAAGGATTTACAAGGATGTCCAGGCTTGGAGGATTTGGGCTATGGGGAGAGGCTGAACATGCTGGGGCAGTTTTCCCTGGAGCGTCGGAGGCGAAGGGTGACCTTATAGAGGTTTACAAAATTATGAGGGGCATGGATAGGATAAATAGGCAAAGTCTTTCCCTGTGATTGGGCAATCCAGAACTAGAGGGCATAGGCTCAGAGTGAGAGGGAAAAGATATAAAAGGGACCTAAGGGGCAACTTTTTCACACAGAGGGTGGCACGTGTATGGAATAAGCTGCCAGAGGATGTGGTGTAGGCTGGTACAATTGCAACATTTAAAAGGAATTTGGATGGGTATATGAATAGGAAGGGTATGGAGGGATATGGGCCGGGTGCTGGCAGGTGGGACTAGATTGGGTTGGGATATCTGGTCGGCATGGACGGGTTGGACCAAAGGGTCTGTTTCCATCCTGTACATCTCTATGACTCTATTCCCCACCTTTAATCTGCCCACTTTTAACAGGGTCATATATCATGAGCTTCATTGTTTGCTTGGTATACTACTTCAGGAACCAACAAAAAAGGTATTTTTTCCAGACAGCCGGGATTTTAGGGGAAAATAAACAAACAGGAATCATTATAATTTAATAATTTGTTATTCTGCACTTCCGAATCGGATTGGTAAAACCGTAAAAAGCACACGGGAAACATTAGTATTATTGTCAGGAATGACTTCACGGATGTATTACATTACAGCTTCTTTTATAGTAGCACCATTCAGATGTATCACTTGATTAGTTCACTGGATGAAATGGCATTCACAGCTTAAGTGCTGTGTGGGAGTTTTGCTTTGTCCTAGCCAAACCAAATGCTTTCTGGCATTCATACCAAATTTTGCTATTTCTCCTGCCATTTATTTACTATGGTGGATGGTTTCAGCAGTATACTGCAAAGCAGTAAGTAGAGGTTGCAATAGTATGTCAGCTCAACATTTCACTACTCGTTCAAAGGTTGACCTCACTGCATTGTATTGTTTCAGCAAAACATTTCAAAACTATAGGAAATCAAAGCTAACAAAATAACAGAAGTGCCATTGTTACGTACAGATTTGTCTCTTTCCTGCTAAAACCACTACTAATTGATTGTAGATTGAGTGTCCCTTCTCAATTTCCTCCCTCCTCTTTCTTTCCTGATATTTGGATGAAATTTCAAAGCAAATGTGAGCTTGAAATATATGTATCCTGCCTTACCACTATTGCTGTAGTGATATTAAAAATAGCTCATGCAACAATTTAAATATGAAAAACTGCAGATGCTGGAAATCAGAAACAAAAACAGAAATTGCTGGAAATCTCAACCCGTCTGGTAGCATCTGAGGAGAGAAATCACAGTTAATGTTTTGGGTTCAGTGACCCTTTTTCAGAACTTTAGCTTTCCAACAATTTCTGATTTTACAATGGTACAACAGTGGATCAAGACAAAATGCAACCCAAACATGCAGCTCAAAAAGAAAATTTTGCTTGCAATTGTATGAATCTTTAGTCAAGTGGAAAACATCAAGTCATAGAGTCATACAGCATGGAAACATGCCTTTGGTCCAACTTAACATGCCGACCAAGTTTCCCAAAGTAAACTGGTCCCATGTTCCTGCATTTGGCACATATCCCGCTAAATCTTGACGATTCACGTAACTATCCAAATGTCTTTTAAATGTTGTAACAGTACCTGCATCTATCACTTCCTCTGGCAGTTTATTCCAAATATTCCAAGAAGTTACCCCTCATGTACATTTTAAATCTTTCTCTTTTCACCTTAATAATGTCCCCTAGTTTTGAACTCCCCACCTTTGCTATTCGCCTTATCTGTGCCCCTCATGATTTTATCAACCTCAGATGCTCAAAGCCCCTCAATTGTCTAACAACCAAAATTTCTTCTTCTAAATTAACAGGAGTTAGATTTATAATTTAACTGAGATTGATTGTTCAGAGTTTTTGCTACAAGAAGTGAATGCATTGATCTTTCATCATTCCTTAGATTTTAGGAAAGTTTCTACGGAATGAAAGGTAACAAAATATAATACTTTTTCAAGGAAGGAGAGAGTGAAGTAAAAGGGATCTATATGCAAGTTAGCCTGACATGAGTAGCAGAGAAATGTTACATTGCATAATTAAGAAATGCCAACAGGACATTTAGAAAATCATTTAATGAATAAGCAGAGACAACACATACTTAGGAGAAGGAAGTCATGTTTCACAAATGTGTTAGGGGTTATTTCATAGCTAGCAATGATAGATAGGGAGAAGCAATGAATATAGTGCAGTTGGTTACCAAGAACATTCTACAAAGTACCAGAAGTTATGACACTAATTTGTGGTTTGTGCAATTAGGGCATTTATATTCAGACTGATGGAAAATTGTCTAAAAGAAAACAGAAATGAGGAATAAACAGGGCATTGTTTGACTGGCACATCCTAAGGATCAGTTCTTGGATTTTAAACATGTTTAACTTATATTAATGACCCAGATAGAGGAAGAGATCAAGTGATAAGTATCCAAGTTTGTTGAGGATACAAAGGTAGATGAGAATGTAGGCCATGAGGAAGAAGACAAGAAACTGAGAAGGAATACAGAATGGTTACATGAGTGGGCAAGAATATGGCAGATTGACGGTAACATGGATAGGTGAGAAACACTTTATATCCCATTATAAAACTAAATACAATATATGGTATTCATGGATTGACCAGGTTGTAATCTTACTGTTATGGTACTGGAAGATTATTCCATAAACTTTATTAATTAAAGTTGGATCTACTCCATAACATTTTCTGTATGCGTTTCTAACATGCAGCCGCCGAGACTTCAGGCTTCGGGTAAGGTCTCTGTATTTTTCACTCTTCCTCCTTATACCGGTCCATGCTGAGCTAGTTGTGCCTAGTCAGGAGCAGCAACCTGACATTATTGCAAGGGTGCAGCTGGGTTCTAAACTCCCACATGATAGATTAGCCTTTATAACAAAGGAACTGAACTATAAGATTTTAAAAGTCCAAGTACAATTATATAGGATTTTAATAGACTGCACTTGGTGAACTGTTGACACTTTTGGTCTCTTTACTGAAGAAACAATATACTTCCTTACAGAGAAACAGCAACAAAGGCTTACTAGGCTATTCCGTGGGATCAGAGGATTTTCTCGAGTTAATGAACTGCATTATTCAATCTGTGCAGACACTTTCATTCGTTTCAATGATTCTGTCTAAACTATTGTCACAAAGCTAGTCCTTATTTTCTTCTAAAAGCTGTTCCTTGGCTCAAGGAGACTCAGTCCTTGATTTTTTTCAGAGCGGTAATAAACCAGGCTGGGTTCCAATCAGTCTGGTTTGGTACAGAGATGAAAAGGACTTTGAGAGGCCTTTTGTTTATATGTAAACAGATGAGATTTCAGGCCAAAGTCGTCATGTTTTAGAGGTGACCTGTATAATGAAAGGAGAGTGGTCAGCTCTCCAGCTGAGCTGGGCAGTGTTTTAGGTCAGTCTTGAACTGGTTGGAAGTTCAACAGGGAGCTGTGTGGAAACACTTTTTTTTCTGCCCTTCAACTTCAACCTGTAAGCGTATGCTCCATTTACACTGGGTGTTAAAGGGAGTTTGCGTATTTTAATAATTAAGTCTCGTTTGAATAGATTGAATTCTGTAGGGGTTCTTTAAAAGGGAAAGTCAGCTTAAAAGGCTGGAGATAAAGGGTGATGGTAGGCTTATTGAGGAAGAGAGTGAGAAGGAGCAAGCCACTGATGGTAGGCTTATTGAGGAAGAGAGTGAGAAGGAGCAAGCCACTGGTAGTGAGAAGCCGAGTGAGAAACTGTTTAAGTATGTTCAAGCAATGCCTAAATGAAGCCTTTTTCATCTCATTTGAAAAGGTGGCTAAACAAATGCAGTGGCCAGTGGCAACGTGTGTTTTGTTGATCCAAATGAAACTTGTAGGTAGGATCAGTGAGGTAGATTAGATTAGATTACTTACAATGTGGAAACAGGCCCTTCGGCCCAACAAGCCCACACCGACCCGCTGAAGTGCACCCACCCAGACTCATTCCCCTACATTTACCCCTTCACCTAACACTACAGGCAATTTTGCATGGCCAATTCACCTAACCTGCACATTTTTGGACTGTGGGAGGAAATCGGAGCACCCGGAGGAAACCCACGCAGACACGGGAAGAATGTGCAAACTCCACACATTCAGTTGCCTGAGGCGGGAATTGAACCCGGGTCTCTGGCATTGTGAGGCAGTAGTGCTAACCACTGCGCCACCGTGCCGCCCAAAAGGTATTCGCAGCATGATCAAAGGAGGTATCTGGGGAGTATGAGGAGGTGAAAAAAGCCATTTTAAGTGCACATCAGCTTGTATCAGAAGCCTATCGACAATGTTTCAGGAATCTAAGGAGGGACCCTGGTCAAACCTATAACGAGTTTGAAAGGATCACAAACAGTAATTTCGAGAGATAGATAAAGCTTTAAAAATTAGCAAACCTATGATGCCCTTAGCGAGGTAATTATTTTGGAGGAATTTAAAAATTCACTGCCTGAAGTCGTGCAAACTCAGGTGGAAAAGCAGAGAGTTAAAGTGCCAAATCTGCTCAAAAGTTATACATGCAAGGGTAAAGTTTGTTCACATAGGCCAGGAGTAGCAGGTAAAGAGGTTATAATATTAAGGGACACAGAATCCTCTCAGTCTGTAATGCTGAAGGATGTGGAGACGTGCATTCCTGAGAGACTATTGCCAGAAAAGGTACTAGTAACACGAATTCATGGTGAGACAAAAAGTGCTCAATTATGTAAAGTAGGCTAGTGAGTCCAGAGAAGAGTGGAGAATTTGTGATCGGAATACTGGACAAACTCTCAGCTCCAAGAATACAATTTATCCTTGCAAATGATATAGCTGCTTCACAGGTAGGTGTGCTGCCTACTTGCATTGAAAAGCCAGTGGAGACACAGGTAACTGAAGACATGGAGAAGGTTTATCCAGGAATTTTCCCAGATTGTGCGATCACATGATCATAGAGGCACAAGTTGAAACAGGAGAGATCAAAAGGCACAGATAAGGAAGCTGACATAGCGTTATCCAAAACTTCCTTTGCTCAGGTAAGTGGCACAGAGAAGGAGCAAATACATAAATGTGCAAGTATCTTTGGCTCTGCTAAGCTGATTGAATTACAGCAGAAAGATGAGGAGTTAAAACAGTTATATCGAAAAGCATTTACTGAGAAAGAAAGTGAATGCATTCCTGTGTGTTATTACTTAATAAATGATGTCTTAATGAGGAAATGGAGACAGTCACATATTCAAGCAGATGAGAAATAGGCAGAGATTCATCACGGTGGCTCAGTGGTTAGCACTGCTGCCTCACAGCACCAGGGTCCCAGGTTCGATTCCAGCCTCGGGCGACTGTCTGTGTGGAGTTTGCACATTCCCCCCGTGTCTGCGTGAGTTTCTTCTGGGTGCTCTGGTTTCCTCCCACAGTCACAAAGATGTGCTGGTCAGTAGATTGGCCATGCTAAATTGCCCGTAGTGTTATGTGCATTAGTCAGAGGGAAATGGGTCTGGGTAGGTTACTCTTCAGAGGGTCGGTGTGGACTTGTTGGGCTGAAGGGCCCATTTCCACACTGTAGGGAATCTAATCTAATCAAATTGTTTTGCCAGTAGGGTATAGAAAGGAGGTGCTGTGAATGAGGCATGAGTTACCATTTGGAGGTCATTTAAGGGTGAGGAAAACACAGGCTAAAATACAAAGACATTTTTACTGGCATGGACTGCACAAGGATGTAGTTGAATTTGCTGGGCGTGACATACATGTCAGCTAATCAGAAAACCACAGGCAGTAATAAAACCTGCACCTTTAATATCTATTCTAGCTTTTGAGGATGTGTCAACGAGGTTTCCAGAGGCAATTTCATTATGTAACATCACGGCTAAAAGGGTTGTAGAAGAATTAGTTTCATTTTTTACTAGATACAGACTACCAATAGAGATCCAGTCAGATTAAGGATCAAACTTCACATCCAAACTATTCAAGGAGGTTTTGCATAGCTAAGCAATAAAGCAGTTCACATCCATCCAGAATCACAGGGAGCACGAGAGAGATAGCATCAAACACTAAAGACTATGTTGAGGGCTTATGGTCAGGATTATCCAAATGATTGGGATAAGAAAGTTCCCTTTGTACTTTTTGCGAGTAGGGATGCACCGAATGAATCGACCAAATTCAGTCCATGTGAATTAATTTTTGGGCATGAAGCAAGCGGACTGTTAAAATTGATTAAGGAGAAACGAATAACTCAGAATTCAGAGACCACCCATCTGGACTGTGTGTCAAATTTTAGAGAACGATTAAATAGAATTGGAGAGTTGACTAGACAGCATTTAAAAGTATCACAGCATGCAATGAAACAGGAAGCGTATAACAAATCACAAATTCACAGTTTTACATTTGGCAGTAAGGTACTGGTGCTGCTTCCAGTAACAGGTGAGCCTTTAAAAGCTAGGTTTAGTGGACCTTATCAAATTGAGAGGAAATTGAGTGAGGTCAACTACTTGATAAGGACTCCAGACAGGAAGAAATCTCAGAGAGTGTGTCATGTGAATATGCTCAAAGGTATTTTGATAGGGAAGGAAAGCAAGAGGAGACGGTGTTAATGATTACAGCACAGAAGGAAGAACCAAGTTCAGAGCATTCTGAATTGGACATTCCTCAAATCAGATTGGACAATGAGGAAGTTGTCAAAAATTGGTATAAATTATTGAGTTACCTTCCACAAGAAAACCGAAATGACCTGAAAGAGTTTTAACTATCACTTGGAGAGATATGCAGAAATAAACTGGCAAGTACTAACCTAATTGTATATGATGTAAATATAGGAGATGCTGTTCTGATTAAGCAATGTCCTCTAAAGTTGGCACAGGTTCAGAAGGAGTTAGAGCACATGCTCCAAGATGGCATAATCGAAGTGAGTTACAGTGACTGGAGCTCACCCATAGTCAGATGGTACCCAACTGTTATGTGTGGACTCTCGCAAAGACAATGCTGTTACAAAGACTGATGCATATCCAACTCCACGATTGGAGGGCTGTGTCGAAAAAATGAGACAAGCAACTTACATTTCTAAGTTGGACTTGCTCAGAGGCTATTGGCAAGTACTTCTGTCAGAGAGAGCAAAGGCAATTTTGGCTTTCGTAACGCCAAATGGACTACATCAGTTCAAAGTCATGCCATTTGGTATGAAAAACACTTCAGCCACATTTCAGAGAGTGACGAATAAGGTCATTGCCAGGTTACCCAATTATGTGGTGTACATTGATGACCTGGTGATTTTTAGTCACTCATGGAAGGAACATTTACCCATTTATCAGGCTTGTTCAATCGACTTCGGAAGGCAGGCTAGGTGGTAAACATGGCTAAACGTGAATTTGCCAAAGCCCAAGTCACCTTCCTGGTCCATGTTAATGGACATGGACAAATGGCACCACAAGACACAAAAGTGAAAGTAACTGGGGAATTTCCCACAATGTTGATTAAAAAATCAGTACTATGGTTCCTTGGGTTGAGTGGATTTTACCAAACGTTTGTGCCTAACTTTAGCAGTGTGGCTGCTCCACTCACCGAACTGTTAAAAAAGGGCAACAAGTTTCAGTGGACAGCAGACTGTCAAAAGGCATTGACAGCCTAAAAACCATGTTAACCACTGCCCCAGTATTAGCCACACTGGATTAAATGAAGCCTTTCAAGGTGGCTATCGATGCCAATGATGTGAGTGTCAGTACAGTGCTCCTGCAGGAGGATGACTTGGACACAGAGACTGGTTTTAAAACACACCCTTCGAGAATCTTGACAAGGATACCAGCTCGATCAAAGTTTATTTACTATAGATTAAAAGAAAAATCTGGTCCCACAATAATGAAGGTGTTTTAGGTAATTGTCCCGATATATTTTGGGCGGCACGTTGGCACAGTGGTTAGCACTGCTGTCTCACAGCACCTGAGACCTGGGTTCAATTCCCGACTCAGGCGACTGACTGTGTGGAGTTTGCACGTTCTCCCCATGTCTGCGTGGGTTTCCTCCGGGTGTTCTGGTTTCCTCCCACAGTCCAAAGATGTGTGGGTCAGGTGAATTGGTCATGCTAAAGTGCCCGTAGTGTTAGGTAAGGGGTAAATGTAGGGTATGGGTGGGTTGCGCTTCAGCGGGTCGGTGTGGACTTGTTGGGCCGAAGGGCCTGTTTCCACACTGTAAGTAATCTAATCTAATGTTAAATACACCTATAGTAACACATAAACACACCTATCTGGTAGAAGTAACAATGCAACCTACAAACTATCATGAAGGGATGTAGCTGAATTCCTATGAGCAATCAACCTTCAACAGTAAAAATGAGGCCCACTTCATGAGCAGGGAAGATGGAGTGACAAATTGTGTCAATAGACAACCTCTAAGAGACCAATAGAGGTTGTAAAACGTGGAAAATAAACTATTGCAGTTTCAGACCTCAGCAAACAGAAAGCTGCGAAGTTCATCCTATCGGGTGCAACCCTTTTTCAGGGCTGGGGGTGGGTGTAAGGGGAGCTGCAGATCACAGGTGCATGGTTCACCTATCCCTACTTCACCACCTTGCCTCCCTCCCCACTCAAAACCCTCCCCATCCCATCCCTTTACCTACAACTCCCCTTACAATCAACCCCCGTCCTTAAGAAGGGTTACATTTGAAACGTTGACTTCTCCACCTAATGTTGGTGCCTGGCTTACTGTGTTCTTCCAGCCTCCTGCTTGTCTACCTTAAGTTCCAGCACCTGCATTGTTTTTGTCTCGAGTGAATTTCATCCTTGTCAATTTAATTTGAATATGTGCTATCTAGTGGGAAAACTAGTGGAAAAGGTATTTAAAATAAAGATAGTGGGGACCAGCCGAGAATCAAACTTATGTTTTGAACCAATTTGCAACTGTAAGATAGAGAGACTGTGATTGTTTGATTTCCTAAGGCTGAGAGAAGCTGCTCCCTAGTTTGTTCGCTTTGTCAAAGAAATAAAACATTAGATGTAATTATATAACTTCACATGTAACTAACTTTGCATTGGAACTGATATTGTACATTTGATAGTAACGAGCAGAAATTAGCATCCTTTTATATGTTGTTACGAAGTGGAAGGTGTGTACTGTACCTTTACGAGAGAGTGAAGGCTGTTTTGGCAGTGCGAGGTTGCAGGTAACTGTCACATGATTGACTAGCAGTCTCAGAGTGTACGGGAAAATTAAAAATATGTAACATTTGGCTGCAAACTATATACCTCAGTTGTTTTGACCACCATTTGAATTTAAGCAACCAGTTTAAATTATGCACCATGAGTGTGGTGCTGGAAAAGTACAGCACGTCAAGCAGCATCTGAGGAGCAGGAGAATCAATGTTTCGGGCATAAGCTCTTCAGATGCTGCCTGACATGCTGTACTTTTCCAGCACCACACTCTTGACTCTGATCTCCAGCATCTGCAGTCTGCACTTTCTCCTAGTTTAAATTATGCCCCAGGATACTAAAACCCAATCAAATTTGAATTGTACTCTTTTGACAACATTGAACCAATGAGATGATCCAATGTTTCGGGTATAAAAGAAGCCAGCACTTTTGAAAGTTAGCCAGAGAAAGCACCAACTGCCATTGAGAGACTGTCTGTGAAACACTCTCTATTAAATGTACCTTTTTCATATGAAACATCTTTACAATGTGGGCGGCACGGTGGCACAGTGGTTAGCATTGCTGCCTCACAGCGCCTGTAGACCCGGGTTCAATTCCTGACTCAGGCGACTGACTGTGTGGAGTTTGCACATTCTCCCCGTGTCTGCGTGGGTTTCCTCCGGGTGCTCCGGTTTCCTCCCACAGTCCAAAGATGTGCGGGTCAGGTGAATTGGCCAAGCTAAATTGCCCGTAGTGTTAGGTAAGGGGTAAAATGTAGGGGTATGGGTGGGTTGCGCTTCGGCGGGTCGGTGTGGACTTGTTGGGCCGAAGGGCCTGTTTCCACACTGTAAGTCTAATCTAATCTAAATAAAAGAACGAAGATGATCCAAGGAGACCCACAAACAAAGAAAGGTCGACACCGGAGACAACAGCCACTGTCTGGTTTTGAAAATTAAGTTGCTGTAAATTTAATAGGGGTTTTATTGGATCAGTAGATTGTTATAGAGTGGGAAGTAGATAACAAACCTTTAAGAGAAAGGAGGCTTAGAGTTGTAAATACTTGTTGTTTAATGTTCACTTTTAGAGTTAAAGAATAAATTGATTTTTTTTCTTTAAATAGTGGAATTTGGGTATTTCTCTGAAACTCATATTTTAACAGATTATGAGGCTCTTCTGTGCATTTGGTTCAATTAGCAGAAGGGCTCACCGCCATGTCGTAACAATCTCCAGTAATAAGTTTAGTAGGGAATATACTTAAAGAATTTGAAAAAGTCATTAGTGATAATTAGGTATCCAATTTATTGGTCATTAACATGATACAGCTGGCAAATGTCTGGGAAGGAAAATAACTGTCAGGATTGGAATGTGATTGAATGAGATGCATTGTGAGATCTCAAGGACTAGTGATAAAGGTAACCATCATTAGGTCATGAGCGGACCTTGGGCTGTCCATAGAGATATCCATCAGTGATCATGTGTTTACAAGATTAGATGTATAGATGAGGGGAATATGATTAACAATAATATCAATATTGCAAGTAATTATTGTAATGTGAAATATATTAAAATGCTGTACTAGGCTGGCAAGCCAGAGTTTCCAATGAATATTGTTTCCAGGGACCTCTCCCACACTGCATTGGCAAAAAGCTCTGAATAAAGACTGGCTTGTACTGCTACACAAAAGAGTCAAATCTCCTCTTTGACATCTCTCCCCCAAAAATCAGATTTTACTTGCCACTTACATCATTCATAATTTTTATGTCCACTACTCTCCAGTAAAATAGGTATGTTTGTTCTACTAAATTCTTAAAAACTTCTCCACATTTAGCTGCTAGGATGAAGCCATTTGAAAATTAGTTGCCGACACTTCTTAGATTATTTATTTCACAGTGTTCATTTTATATTCTCTGCTCAATTAATTAATGTAATTTACTTCATGATTTGGCTTTAATGTAATAAAAAAATCTGGAATGATAACGATCAAAACAGGCAATACACAATACAGAAACTCTGCTGGATCAGTGGTGCTGGAAGAGCACAGCAGTTTAGGCAGCATCCAAAGTGCAGCGGAATCGACATTTTGGGCAAAAGCCCTTCATCAGGAATAAAGGCAGTGAGTCAGAAGCGTGGAGAGATAAGCAAGATGAGGGTAGGGGTGGGGAGAAAGTAGCATAGAGTACAATGCTGGTCAACTTTATAATCAAATGTACTGAGGATACAAAGATAGATAAGAAAGCAAGTACAAAAGGAGGATATCTTGAAGTTTCAGGTAGTGGGAAACGAGGCAGACAGGGGCACCAAATTGTGCAGGAGGCAGAAATTCAGCTCCATGGTCAAAAAATAAGTATGGAATGACACATAGGTTCAAATTTTCCAAAATTACTTTGGTGTGTGAAAAATTCAACTTGATTGATTAAGGGCAATTATATCTCCTTTATCCCAAAATGGAGAAAGTCAGAAAGCAAAAAATCATAGGCCAGTTAGCTTAACACCTGTCACAGGGAAGATGTTGGAAACCACTACTAATGCAGAACACTGAGAAAAGTTCAAGGTAATCAAGCAGAGATAACATGTTTTTTGAAAGGACAACTTATTCAATCTATCTATTGGAGACCCATGAGAAAGTAAATTGTGCAGTGGATAAAAAGCAACAAGTCAATGTATTGTACATAGATTTCTGACGGCAACTTAAAAAATAAAAATTCATTATGAAAGATCAATGTATTGGCATTGATGGAGTTGTTTTAAATCAACCTGTTCAGACATGTTATGACACATTTTTGGGGCAGCTGAGATTTGAACTGAGGCCTCCTGGCTCAGAGGTAGAGACACTACCACCACACCACAAGAGCCCCTTTATTAGCATGGATAGAAGACTGGCTAGCAAATAAGAAGCAGAGAGTAAACATCAATGGGTTATTGTAACAACATGGGGTAAACTCTCCTGCTTAATTTAAACCAGCAATACAGAAAAGATTCATCCCTTGCAGTATTCTGTGAAAATTTGAGAGACCAAGAACTATTTAAAGTAAAAATTAACAACTTTATTTCTTAAAGTTTAACAGAGAGTAATTAACTAATAACTATTTACAACTCCTTCCTCTTACCTATTTTTTATATTCCCTTCTACAATACTAGTCCGATAAAAGCTCCCGATTAAGATTTACCAAAAATTCAAGCTTTCAAAACTGGCCATCTGTCCAGTCTTCTATTTGGATCTTCCTGTGTCTTCTTTTCTTCTTCTTAGGGATTATGCTTCACAGGTCACAGATCAATAAAGGTACCTTTAAGAGAGCTATTTTTCAGGCAGTGTCTACATGCTGGTAACATGGCAGTTCTCGTCCCAACTGTTCAATTTTCCTCGTTCTTATACCTCCAAAGCATTGGATTGTCTCATTGGCTTTTAAGATTGTCAATAAACTAAATTCAAACTGGATTGGAGTTTGGCATTTTTGAGGGTTTAATTTAAACTGATTGGCCTAATTCAAATCTGTTTTTGTCTCCAGGCAACCGGCTATTCCAGCTACTCCCATAGCTGAAAATGTGTTGTTGTTTAAAGCACAGCAGGTCAGGCAGCATCCAAGGAACAGGAAATTCGACGTTCCGGGCAAAAGCCCTTCATCAGGCTTTTGCCTGAAACGTCGAATTTCCTGTTCCTTGGATGCTGCCTGACCTGCTGCGCTTTAACCAGCAACACATTTTCAGCTCTGATCTCCAGCATCTGCAGACCTCACTTTTTACTCCCATAGCTGGGCCACATGTTACATTGTATCTTATTCAGAACACTTGGTGCCGTCAGGTCGTTCTGCTAGCTTTTAACTCTTCAAGGTACAGTACACACTCATCTTCATAACAGTTATTTTCTCATTGGAAGAGGCAATGAGTAGTAATCAGTACTAATCACTTTATACAATCTATTTGAATGACGTGGATGAAGGGACTAAAAAGACAGTTATTAAATATGCTGATAGTGCAATGACAGTTAGGAAAGTAAGTTATGAAGAGGACAGAAGAAAGCTACAAGGGGATACAGATAGATTAAATGAATGGACAAAGATCTGACAAATGGCTTATAATGTAGGAAAACGTGAAATTGTCCATTTAGGCGTGTAGAAGCATATTATGTAAATTGTGAAAGATTTTGAATGTCTGAAATACAGTGGGACATGTGTTTGCTAACACATGAATTGCACAAGGTTACTGTGTTGGCACTGCAAGTAATTAGGAAAGTTAAAAAAAATATTATTACTTACTGCAAGGGGAATAGAAAACAAAAGTAGGGATGTGATACAGTTTGTTAGCAAGATCGTATCTGTTGTCCTGCGTACAATGCTAGGAGTCTCCTCATTTAAGGAAGAATGTAAATGCGTTAAAAATAGTTCAGAGAAGGTTTACCTAATACATGGAATCAGCATGCCATTTTAAGAGGAAGGGGTGAACAGGCAAGGCTTAGAATTTAAAGAGTAAGAAATGGGGTGGAATTTGTTAAGTGTGTTCAGGAAAGGTTCCTCAAGCAGTATATAGAGGGTCCTACTCTGGAAGGGGCAAAACTCAACCTACTCTTGGGAAACAGGGCAGGACAGGTAAAAACAATGACTCCAGATGCTGGAAACCAGATTCTGGATTAGTGGTGCTAGAAGAGCACAGCAGTTCAGGCAGCATCCGAAGTGCAGCAAAATCGACATTTCGGGCAAAAGCCCTTACATCCTGATGAAGGGTTTTTGCCCGAAACATCGATTTCGCTGCACTTTGGATGCTGCCTGAACTGCTGTGCTCTTCCAGCACCACTAATTCAGGGCAAGACAGGTGACAATGGGGAGCACTTTGAGACTAGTGACCATAATTCTATTAATTTTAAATGCTATGGAGAGTGACAAAACTGGTCCACAGGTTCATGCTCTAAATTGGGGCAAAGCAAATTTTGATGGAATTAGACAAGAGCTTGCAGGGGTTGACTGGAGTAGTTTGGGAGTGGGAGGAAGTGGAAGGCCTTTAAAAATGAGATAGCTAGAGTTCAAGCTCTAGATGTTCCTGTAGGGGTGAAGAGCCAAGGTTGGCAGGAATAGGGAACCCTGGATGACAAGAAAAATTGTGGCTTTGATCATAAAAAGGGAGGTATGGCTCAGATGTCGGCAGTTTGGATCAAGGGAATCCCTGAAGGTATATCGGGAATATAGGAGTTTACAGAAGAACAAAATCAGGAGGGTGAAAAGGGGGAACAAGATAGTCTTGGCTGAGAAGATTAGGGTGAATCCAAAGACAGTCTTTAAGTATATTAAAGGAAAAAGAATAACTAAAGAGAGAATAGGTCCCCTCAAGAACTAAAGTGGACATGTATGTGTAGAATGCCAGGATGTGGGCGAGGTCCTCAAATGAATACTTCTCTTTGTGTTTGCCATGGAGAAAGACACGAAGGCTTGGAAACTGGAGAAGTTAGTGATCATATCTTGGGGACAGCTGAAAATGTGTTGCTGGTCAAAGCACAGCAGGCCAGGCAGCATCTCAGGAATAGAGAATTGACGTTTCGAGCATAAGCCCTTCATCAGGAATGAGAGAGAGTAGCCAAGCAGGCTAAGATAAAAGGTAGGGAGGAGGGACTTGGGGGAGGGGCGATGGAGGTGGGATAGGTGGAAGGAGGTCAAGGTGAGGGTGATAGGCCGGAGTGGGGTGGGGGCGGAGAGGTCAGGAAGAAGATTGCAGGTTAGGAGGGCGGTGCTGAGTTGAGGAAACCGACTGAGACAAGGTGGGGGGAGGGGAAATGAGGAAACTGGAGAAATCTGAATTCATACCTTGTGGTTGGAGGGTTCCCAGGTGGAAGATGAGGTGCTCCTCCTCCAGCCGTCGTGTTGTTATGTTCTGCCGGTGGAGGAGTCCAAGGACCTGCATGTCCTCGGTGGAGTGGGAGGGAGAGTTAAAGTGTTGAGCCACGGGGTGGTTGGGTTGGTTGGTCCGGGCGTCCCTGAGGTGTTCTCTGAAGCATTCCGCAAGTAAGCGGCCTGTCTCACCAATATAGAGGAGGCCACATCGGGTGCAGCGGATGCAATAGATGATGTGTGTGGAGGTACAGGTGAACTTGTGGCAGATATGGAAGGATCCCTTGGGGCCTTGGAGGGAAGTGAGTGTGGAGGTGTGGGCGCAAGTTTTACATTTCCTGCGGTTGCAGGGGAAGGTGCCAGGGGTGGAGGTTGGGTTGGTGGGGGGTGTGGATCTGACAAGGGAGTCACGAAGGGAGTGGTCCTTGCGGAACGCTGATAGGGGAGGGGAGGGAAATATATCCTTGGTGGTGGGGCAGTCCGTATCACAGTAGAGGAAATGTTGGATGTATTAGAATGTATGAAGGTGGATAAATCTCCTGGTCCTGATCAGATATATCCAAGAACACTGCAAGAGGCTTGAGAAGAAATTGCAGGGGTCCTGGGTGATATTTTTGCAACATCGTTAGCCGCGGGTAAGGTCCTGGAACATTGGAAGTTAGCAAATGTTGTGTCATTATTCAAGAAGGGCTGCCAAAATAAAAAACCTGGGAACTATAAACCAGTAAGCCTAATAGCTGTGCTAGGTAAGTTACTTGAGAAGATTCTGAGAATAAGACATACATGCATTTGGAAAGACAGGGTTTGATTAGGAATAGTCAGCACGGCTTTGTGCGTTGGAGATCATGCCTCACAAGTTTGTTAGAGCTCTTTGATGAAGTGACCAAGAAAGTTGACAAGGCAGGGTGACAGACGTAGCCTATATGGATTTCAGTAAGGCTTTTGTTAGGTTCCACATGGTAGGCTATTCTGGAAGGTAAGATCACATGGAATCCAGGGGAAGCTGGCAAATTGGATACACAATTGGCTTGACGGTAGGAAGCAGAGAGTAATAGTGGAAGGATGTTTGTCAGATTGAAGGCCTGTAACTAGTGGAATGCCTCAGGGATACGTGCTGGGCCCATTACTATCTGTTATCTATATCAATGATTTGGATGAGAACGTACAAGGCAATGATTAGTAAGTTTGCAGATGACACTAAAATAGATGGTATTATGGATGGCAAGGAAGGTTATCGGAAATTTCAGCAAGACCTTGATCAATTGGGAATTAGGCTGAGAAGCGACAACTGGAGTTTACTATAGATAAGTGTGAGGTCCAGCATTTTGGAAAGTCAAACCAAGGTTGGAGTTTCATGGTGAATGGTGGCACCCTAAGAAGTGTAGTGGAACAGAGAAACCTTAGAGTTCAGATGCACGGTTCTCTGGAAGTGGAGTCACAGGTAGTCAGGGCAACGAAGGCAGCTTTTGACCATTGGCATTTATCAGTCAGGACATTGAGTCCAGAAGTTGGGAAGTTATGTTGCAGTTGTACAGGATGTTGGTGAGGCTGCACTTGGAGCATTGTGTTCAGTTTTGGTCACCTTGCTATAGAAAGGATGTTATTAAACTGGAAAGAGTGCAACAGAACTTTACAAGGATGTTGCCAGGACTCAAGAGTCTGAGTTATCAACAGAGATTGGACAAGCTAGAACCTTTTTCCTTAGAATATAGGAGATTGAGGGGGATCTTATAGAAGTGTATAAAATCATGAGAGGAATGGATAAGGTGAATGCACTCAGTCTTTTTCCCTGGGTTGGAGAATCAAGGACTAAAGTTCACCAGTTTAAGGTTAGAGGAGAAAGAATAAAAGGGAACTCAAGGGGTAAAATGTTTATACGGGGGGTGGTATGCATATGGAATGAGCTTCAGTAGAATGGTTGAGGCAGGTACATTAACAACATTTAAAAGGCATTTGGACAAATACATGGATAGGAAAGGTTTAGAAGGACGTGGACCAAGTGCAGGGAAATGGGGTTAGGGTGGATGAATATTTTGATCAGCATGGACATTTTGAGTCAAAGGGCCTGTCTCCATTCTGTAGGACTCTATTACTCTATGACTCTATCTACAGCAGGATGAAAGTATAGAAATAAGTTGGCAATGAACTAACAGCAAATGTCAAATGTCAGGAGCCTCTTTTTCATACATTTGCATGCCATGTATGCTCGTGAAAAGGCAATGTCACCAGAATTAAGTGTACCTTCCCAGTTAAATAATCAGAAAACAAAAAGCATGTGCTTTCATATTCATGACTGCTATGAAGTATAGCAAAAAATTAGAAAGGCAAATAGTTTAGGATCTATTGCAAGGGGGAATGGAGTATAAAAATAGAGAGGTCCCTACACAACCAAACTGGGCATTAGTGAGACCATTGAGAATAACTGTGATCTCCTTTGATATAAGTTTCCAAAATTACTATCTTCTTTTCCTGTAGAGGACACCTTGCTGAAGAGCTTTAACTGGGGTATTGACTGATGTACATTAGTATGTTAATTAAGTCACAAATAGTTTTGATCTGCCTGTCTGACCAAAAAGACCTAATTTTATATTTCTGCAATGCCAAACTTCTTCAACATAATCCAACACTGATAAATTTTAATATAATAAAAATGAATTATTTTCTTAAAACTTGGTGCTTTATTTCTGCACTTCAATCCCATGTGCATGACCCGATTTGTATTTTTCTCACTGCAAAATGGTAAGGCAAATAGAAACAATGTTATTTCCTGGCTTCCTGACAATCAAAATGCTTCAGTGTGATTGTAGACATAACTTTTTTCTGGAGTCTATAACTCCTGTATTGTTGGATCCAAAATTTTTACCAAATGTGGCATTAATGAGCCCTATTGGATTGATACCTGGCACATCGGATGATGGTCATGTTGTTGGAGGTCAGTCATGTCAGCTCCACGACATCTCTGCAGGATTCCTCAGGGTAATGTCCTAGGTTCAACCATCTTCAGATGCTTCACCTATGACCTTCCCTCCATCTTAAGGTCAAAAATAGGGATGCTCACTCATGATTGCACAATGTTCAACGCTATTTCAGACTCTTAGGTCCTGAAGCAGTCCATATCCAAATGTAGCAGGAACAGGACAATATCCAGGCTTGGGCTGAGAAGTGGAAAGACATGTTTGTGCCAAGTAATTACCATCACCAAAAATAGATAATCTAACCACTGCCCCTTGATATTCAAAGGTGTTACCACCAATGAATCACCCACTATTAATATCCTGGCTGCTACTATTGAGCCGAAACTGAACTGGACTAGCCATATAAACAGAGTGGCTATATTATCGGAGGCTAGAGATACTGCAGCAATTAACTCACTTCCCGACTCCCCAAAGCCTCCCCTCCATCTATAAGGCGCAAGCAAGGAGTCCATTAGAATATTCCCCACTTGATCCCATGAGTGCAGCTCCAACAAATCAAGAAACTTATCACTGTGTGGGACAAAGCAGCCGCCTTCATTGGCGCCACTTCCAGAAACATCCACTCCCTCCACCATCGAAAATCAGTAGCAGTAGTACAGGTACACAATCCTTAATCTGAAATGCTCGGCACCAGTTGGTTTTCAGAATTCAGAATTTTTCGAATTTCGGAATAAGTGACAGTTAGTTGGTGAATTTTTTTAAAAATCTTACCAAACAGCAGACTCACTGTGAGTAAAACAGGCCCTGAGACAGAATTGAGGCCTGCCAGTGCTGGGCCACACCATCTGAGGGACACGCATCGAGTGGGTGTGAGGTTGGGTTAACTGCACACCAAACAACCTTATTAATGAGAAAACAACTTCACAAAAAAAACCGTCAGATTTTGGAGCATTTTGGATTTCGGGATTTCGGATAAAGATTTGTCTACCTGTATATTATCTCAAGATGCACTGCAGATATTCACCAAGGCTCCTTAGGCAGTACATCCAAACCCGAGACCACTTCATCTAGATGGACAAGTGCAGCAGGCATATGGAAATACCCTAATCGGAAGTTCTTCTTCAAACAATTAACTATTCTGACTTGGAAAAAAATTGCCATTCCATGAGTTTTATTGGGTCAAATTCCTGGAATTCCTTCTGTAAGGACATTGTGGGTCGAAACAACTGTATCGATAAACAAATACAGAGGAACCTGGATTATCTGAACAAGTATTTCATTCAGATAATTGATTATTCAGATAACGGATTCAATGCCTCTCCTCTGGGACTCGGTGTTTTCTGAAGTTTCTTTTTTCCTCGTTCTGTCTGCCTTGCTCCCTCCCTCTGTCTCAGGATTTGTTTCTGAGCAGATTTATACTTGTGTGTAAGGGACCTGCAGCATTGCTGAAGCCTCCCGTGCACCCCCCCACTCCCCCATCAGTTCAATGGGATTGATACAGCGAGCACTTAGCATGTCCACTCCCTGTTCAGGAGACGAGGCAGCAGCACTACGTGTGAGCCTCCACTCCTCCATCTGTCCCTATCCTCACATCCCCATCTGTCCACATCCACCCCTCCAACCCCATCTGCCCCCACCAACCCCAACCACATTCCAAAATTCCCCAACCAACAACAGGGGCAGCTGGACTGAACACCAACAGTAAGACTGCTGCTGCCTTTGGGGGGGTGGGGGGCAGTCACAAAATAGTGTACACACACACACACACACACACACACACACCTTTTACTGCAACTTTTTGACAAGTTCCCACTCTGCCCTGTACAGGACAATGTTGGAGAGATTATCTGGGGAAGTGGGAGTCTAGGGTAGAACTCCAGAGAAAGTGTGGGGAGAGAGACAAAGGGCGAGAGGTCAGTCATTTGAAGACGGTGCCTGGGCTCCCATCAATGTCCAGGACTGTTCTCGGCAGCATTGCAGTAAGCTGAATTCAGTTTTAATCATTGTAAACAAAAGATGTGATCAGTGTTGGAAACACCTCTCTGATGTAATGCTTTTATCGGGACCTTGAGATCTTTTTTGGATAATCCGAAATTCGCATAATTGATATTCAGATAATCAAGGTTCCTCTGTATCACACCCTTAATTCTATTTTGGGGTCTCCAATTTTCCGAATATCACTTCCAAGGCACTCCAAAAGATAAATATGGTTGTGCTCAACAAAAGCAGAAAATAAGATTTACATAATGCCATTCAGGTAAAAAGAAACGTTCCAAATTGCTTCACAATGGGAAATAGGGAACAGAATAGCAAGCTATGGAGTCACAGTTTAGGAGGATCATTTAGCTCAGAAGGAAGCAATTTATTACATTGTGTCTGTGCACTATCATTGAAAAAGCTATCCACTTGGTTGTTCTCCCAGGCTCTTTCTCAACAGCTCTGAAGAATGACTGAAAAATCTGCTGCAAAAATCAATTTTGAGAAGAGTTTTAAACAAGGAGAAATACAAAGTGTGGTGATGGGTTTTATGGAGAGGAGGCTAGGCTAGGGCAGCTTAAGGCTTTAATAATTTTCAGTTTTTCTGCAGCATTGTCAACATTTAAAAGTTTACATTGTTACATGTCGTGAGCCAATGACAGGGACAACACAAAGTTCAAAACCACAGAATCAAAAGCTTCAGGAAACATCAGGTTATGGGAAATTGCGGGTACAGGGTGGGCTAATACTCTGCAGTGAATCAAACAGGGAGAGAGGGAGTTCAAATTTAATCTGCTAGATAAATAGTGCAGGCCACCAAAGACAGTAATGGACAATCGGACTGGGCATTGCTTGGTGCAGTTGCAAAGATTTTACATGTTCTCCTGTAGTGTGAGTGGCCAGTGCCAGGAATTGAAGCCGAAGGGATCAGGCTTCGAAGGGAAAGGGGAGGTCAAAAGAAGGTTTCACTAGGTGGAAACAGCATTCACAATTGAAGCTATGACCAGTGGTCTCAGTTTGCCTGATATGAAACTGGAGAAAGTTATAACTCAGCCACAACTTGAGGCCAGAGAGTCAGGCAGTCTGAAAGCATAGAGTGATTGTCAGGTCCAAAAAAGAGGAAATGGTACAGAACAGAATGACATCAGCACACTGATGGAAGCTGTTTCTGCTCCTGTGGACAACATCACAAACAGCAAAAATAGAACACTGGGCAATAAGAGTTAATGATGTGGTGCAAGGAAGAGAAAATGCTAGAGATATATTAACTGTGGTTTAGTCTGTCCATTTTCTTTTCAAAGTGCACAGCTCTCAAATGTAACAATGTAAACTTTTAAACGTGGTGCAGAAATGGTACAGAAAAGCAGAAAATTATTTAAGGTAGTGTAATTTCGGATGATTATTAAATGTTTACACTGCATTTTGAGTCCCTTGTTTCTATCTTTATTCCTGATGCAGTCATAGCAACTTCCTGAATTGCTCATGATAGCACCCCAAGGTATTTTTGAGTCACGGTAATTAATTAAATATGTGCACTTATGTGGTCTACTTCTATAGAGGTCTTGTGTATAATTAATAGTATCCCTGCTTCCTGGCCAGAAAATTCTAGATTTAAGTATCACCCCAGGACTTGATAGCTCAGAAAGGTGTGTTCATACCTTAACCAAACACGTTGAGTATCAATTTACAAGTCCTTCCAACCACTGGCAGGCACTGACAGCAAGAGAGATTTCTGTAATGGGAAAGGTGTTGTAGTCTCTACCATCACTATTGCTGCTGCCAAACTACGACGTGCATGTAAAAGTTCATGTTGCCATAGTCACATTGACTTTCTGAGTGAATTGTAACACAATGCCACTTGGACATATTAATTGCAGAAGAAAGCATTTCACACTTTGAAAAACAAGGGCTCAAAAATCCAGAGATCTTCTGTCTATCAGTGTTTGGTGCGCTCACTAGAATATGTGAATTTGGAAAGGCGTTCTTATTTAGCAGAAAATTGGAAAGTGGCTGTACCACCATATCACATGCAACCCACAGAGCAAAAGGTATGTAACCTCACGCTGGGTAGCTGTATATTTTATACCCAGCACACCAGTGGAAGGCTAGGTTCTGATTTGCTCATCAACTTTATTCTAAAGTGCGACAACTGTGCTCCACAGGTGCTACAATATTTTTTATTGGGGGGAAGCGGAGTCCAGGCTGAGACAAAGGCTTGAAAGGCCCCACACAAATCCTACTTGCATGGCAGATTGTGTGGTAAGTCTTGCTTCTCATGTGAGCCAGCCTGGCAATGTCCACACCTTTCCAACTTCAGAGGCTATTTTGGTATCAATGGAAGTTTCACCCCAAATGGGCCCTGCCATGAACTTGAAACAGGTACTGCAATTTGTTACCTGGTTTCTGGCCCAATTTCTGCTGTGTTGCAGGTAGACTCACATCAACACTGCTCTTTTCAAGGTCCACTGAAATTCAGAGACCATTTCTCAATTCGCTCAGTTCTCAACTCCATAAACAGTCACTCAAATGTTTCAAATCTTACATCTTATCGAGATTCTCATTGCCTGCAAAGCTCCTCATCTGGTCCTCCGCTACATTTTGTCAAATTTAGGAAAAGTTCCATTATTTCCGCAACATTAGCACAGTGGTTGGACAATTCCTTGGTTCAAGCTCACTGGTTTGAAACAGAACCATCTGGCTCGATGGAAGCGTACCCACGCTGAGCAAGCCATGGAGTAGCTTTAGCACCAGAAGCAATGAAGTCTGCATCTGCTCTCTCATCAATCAAGCCAGAATCAAACGTTTGGAGCTACATGACTAGAAATGGAAAAGGTGAAAGACAATTTTTGTTTCTATTTCTGTTTCTCTTATAATTATCAATTTTCTGAGGGTGTTGGCAATTAAGGCAGTTTGTTTTTAACCTCATAAGATTCTTCTGGAGAGATTGGATGTGTGTCCCAACAAATAAATCAGCTGATTTCTTACAGTTCCATTTGACTCAGGTCTCATCCGAATGAGGCCAGCAGCTTCCAGTATCAATCAGGTGTCCTGAAGCAGATTGTCACTGAGGGAGTGAGGCACTGCGGTATAGCATGGTGCTGTAGCAGTCCACAAGTTGGTTTGTGGAAAGGGGTGAGCTTGAGCCACCAGATACTTGTGGTATTTTAAGGCAGCCAAGAGGAGCACTTAAGCTGCAAAAGATAGCATCAATTTTTCTTTTGCGCACATAATTACATGGCTTCCAGCAATTTCATAAAGTTCAATGGTTCAGATCTGATACGACTAGGTAGAGTTTTCACAGATCAATCTCCACCAATGTGTACTCAACAACTGGTATAAAGTACTGACTACATGCACCAGCTGTTTTAGGCCAGTACTAAAACATACCTAAAAGGAGACACAAACACAGGAACAGCTAAAAGCCAATCAGCTCCTCAAGGCTAATCTGCAACCTATATCACTCTTTGACCCATATCCCACCTTTGACGAACAACAACCTATCAACACCAAATTTAGTATTACAATTAATCTAGCATCAAATATCATTTGTGAAAAAGAGTTCTAAATTTCTACTGTATTTTGTCTGAAGAACTGTTTCTCAATTTTAGAACAGTTCTGAAGAAAGGTCACTGGGCCCGAAACATTAACTCTGCTTTGTCTCCATAGATGCTGTCAGATCTGCTGAGTTTTTCCAACAATTTCTGTTTTTGTTTCTGATTTCCAGCACCTGCAGTTCTATCCAGTTTTTATTAAAACAAGAACTTATCTATCTCTGTCTTACATACAATGACTTGACCTCCCAGGCATTCTGTGGCAATGATTTCCATAGATTCACCACCTTCTGGCTAAAGAAATTCATCCTCATCTCAGTTCTACAGAGTCATTCTTTCACTCTGAAGCTTATGTCCTCGGTCCTAGTCTCTCCTACTGCATAAAACATCTCTCCAAGTCCACTCTATCCAGGCCCCTCAATATTCTAGAAGGTTCAATGAGACTCCCCCCACATCTTTCTAACCTCCTTGGAGTATAGACCATAAGTCCTCAAACGCTTCCCATATGACAAACCCTGAATTCTTGCCATCATTCTTGTGAACTTCCTCCGGACGCCCTCCTTCATTAGATATTGGGCCCAAAGTGCTCACAATATTCCAAATGCAGTCTGACCAGAGCTTTGTACAGCCTCAGTACATGTCTGCTCTTGTATTCTAGTCTTTGCTAACACTGCATTTGCCTTCCTTACTGCCAATTGAACCTGTATGTTAACTTTGGAGAATCCTGAACTAGGACTCCTTAGTCCTGTTGCACTTCAGATTTCTGAACCGTTTACCTATTTAGAAAACAGTCTACACCTCTATTCCTTCTATCAAACTGCAAAACCTTAATTTTACAAATTGTATTCCATCTATGACTTCTTTGCCTGTTCTCCTAGCCTATCCAAGTCCTTTTGCAGTATCCCCGCTTTCTCAACACTACCTCCAGCCCCCTGCCACCCCACCCATCTTTGTGTCATCTCAATCTGAGTAACAATGCTCTCAGCTCCTTCATTCAGATTATTAATGTATAACCTAAATAGTTATAGACCAACACTGGCCCCTGTGAAACTCCACTAGTCACTGGCTACCTTCCTGAAAAAGACCCCTTTAGACCCACTCTCTGCCTTTGCCAGTCAGCCAATCCTCTATCCATCCCATTACCTTGTCCTTTGTCCCTAACACCATGGGCTCTGACCTTATTTAGCAGTCTCCTGTGTGGCATTTTGCCAACAGGTCTTCTAGCCTCAATGTTGTGAATTATATGGTGAGGACTCCAGAAAGGAGAAAGAATCAGTCAGCAAGTATGTCAAGTTAATATGGCATACTTGAAAAGGCATTATAAAGGGATAATATTCATGGAAAATGAACACATGATCATGAAAGAAGTAGGGAATGAAACTGAAAATCAGAGCTATCTGGAAATGAATCAGAAATTGAAAATTCAAATTTGCCCATCCAACAATCAATTGGAAAACATGAAGGTACTTTAAAGGTTAGAAAACATCAGGTATTATCTTCTAGAAAGCTATTAAAGTGACTTAAAATGGCTATCACTGGAAGATATGTCAATTATGAGAATAAGCCAGGATGAACATGATGTTGCCTACAAACCAACCTCCCTTCAGACTCAGTCCAGAGAAATCAGTTCTAGTGATGGAAGATACTAATCTAATGATGGACAATAACATTAATGAACTGAGTAATGGTAACTCAAGCTCACCTATCATGATGGTACTGAAACTAGATAGGTCACACAGATTGTATTATCATGAAGTCAACATGGTAATAAAAGCAAACTCCTACTCTATTTCATCACTGGAAGACTACAATGAATTGAACAGGCATGATTTGTCACAAAATTGACTTTCTAAAGAAATTTTGGCCAGTTCTGTTTACTGACAAAGCCAAATAAATATGGGTTTTTATAATACCAGACGAACTTTAATGATCCAAAGTCATGCTGTTTGGAATGAAAATGCACCAGCAACATTTTAATGATTAACAAATGAAAATATGGTGTTGTAATTGTGTTGTTTACATTGACAACTTGATTGGTTTTAACCATTTAGGAAGAACATATACACTATTTAAATGATCAACCACAAAAAGCCAATTTGGTTATAAATCAGACTGAAAATTTGCCAATGTGCAGGTGACATATTTAGGCCGCAGTGTGGGACAAACCTAATTGGCACCCAGAGAAGTGAAGGTATGGGCTATTTTGGATTTTCCCTTGAAGAAAACATGAAATTGTACATTTTGCTGACTATTTGTCGTGAACCTCAACACTGTCATTGAACCTTTAACAAATTTCTTGAAGGCAGAAAATTTGAATAGACACAAGAGTGTCAAAGTGACTTTGACAATATGAAAGCCATGCTGATAACCACACCAGTTTTACAGCACCAAATTATCATAAGACACTCAAACTATCATTGATGCCTGTGAGATTAGTTTGGGAGCTGTTTTAATGCAAGTAGGTGGGATTGGAATCAAAGAACCTATCAGTTATTTTACAAAGAAACTGACCACATATCAGTCATAATATCCTACAGTGGAAAAGAAGATATTGAGCATTGTGATAGTTCTATATCATTGCTGCTGATGTAAAATCAAAACACAGAGTAAACTGTATTGACACACAATACTTCGATTTTCTGAGACAAATATTGGAAGAAGAAATTACAATTAGTTAGGTGGAGTTTAATTCTCCAATCATACAGTTTGAAAATTGTTCACATGTCTGGAAAAGAGAATATGATACTGGATGCTTTATTGAGAACATATATGAAGGACATGGAGTGATGTGATGCCCATGGATTAATGAGATAGCTTTGAATGAGTAATCAAAATGCCCAGAAGATACATTATATTCATCTGAGGAAGAGTCACTTGACCCGAAACATTAACTCTGCTTCCTCTCCACAGATGCTGCCAGTCCTGCTGAGATTTTCCAGCAATTTCTGTTTTTGTTTCTGATTTACAGCAGTCACAATTCTTTCGGGGTTTATTATGATAAAGTTTAGGTTGTGTTAGAGTACAATCAGGTTTGCACTCAGCTAAGTGAATATTAACAGGCTTTATCAAACATAATGTTTAACTAGAAAAGGTAAGGGGGAACAGACATTTGTGACACCCAACATACCCAGGAAGTGGTTACAATTTGTTCTGACATTATCATAAGATCACTGATAATAGAGTTCCTAATTATCATAGTATTTCATTATCTTGCACATGTGTCATTGTGTTTTGTATCTTACTGTACTGATGAGTTACATTTTGTGTACTTTGACTTAAAAAATCATGAAAGACTATTGAAGGAGGTTTTATAATAAATCTTCACCATAGGTATAATCTGACCCATATAACTTACTAAAAATAAATACAGCAGGTTTCAGAATATCGCTGCAAGTCTAAAATAGAACAGGCATTATTACCATCCAATACATTACTCAACTTCAAAACAAGACAGACTTGCGCTTACAATGACAATATTATTTGTTGTATCATGCTAGTGCATCTTACAGATAAGACTGTTAACAACGATGTTACAGTGTCTGCATTCCATATCTATGGGATGCAGTGTTATGCTTGCATTTTCCTCATTGTGATACAGATCAAAAATATCTCGCTCATATTTTGATCATTGCTCTTTAACTAAAATGTTACTTTTTAAAGATACAAAGCCAATATATACTTCTGATTTAAAAAGCATTTTCATGATGGACCATTCAAAAATATTTCTGAAATTATCCATAAGGAGAACCATTCATGGTACTGCAGTAAAACAAACAGGCTGACCAACAAAATAGTAAAATTAATGTCAAGCGTACAAACACAAAGCCAAGATGATGTGGTTCAAACTTTGGTATCTCATCCACTTTATAAATGATGAAGTTTTTTTAAGGAGGGTCTTTTTAACAGGATACATTACATTCAATGGTATTTATATATCCTTAACTAATGCATATGTCTACATTTAACGAAACTGAGGGTGGTTAGGTGCAGGGTCTTCCTTGGCAATGGTAGGCACCTAGATGGGCAAACATAGATGAACCAAAAGACTTGCTGGGGATTTGCTCAGCAGGGTTTATGCAATAAGTCATTTATGAAATGCTGCTGAAAGGAATGATGAGGGTATCTCACTTATTCAAACGGATCCATGAAAATGCAGATTGGATTGGAATTAAATCTCAGCAAGATACAAATGGCTTTTAATAAATTAAAAACAGCCATGCAGATTGCAATGTCACAATAACAAATATAGTCTAAAGCAACTGATATATTAGAAAATGCACAATTCAGTAACTAGAGAAGGCAAAAAAGGAACTACTTTAAAAAATATTTTAAATGCTTATGCTTTCAATTTATTCCAAGGGAAGTCACAAATTATTTGAATTTTTAATTGTATTGCAATTACTTACTGTTCTTTTTATACAGAAGAACTTCAAAGCAGTTTGATTCATAGTTGTCAAATGTCTGTCTGACCTTCTCAATGGTCTTCTTATCTGTCAGGTCACCATACATAAAACTGCACAGAAAAAGAGGAAAAGAACATGATTTAGATTTTCACCTATTCCGGCTTTTGTTGATGATGTGCTCTAATCTTAGAATTGTAATCAACAGGAAACAGGAGGGAAAATGACATTTAGAAACATTGCATCATCATGTAAGAATATTATGGATTTATTCAATAAAGATATTTATATGTAAATCATTACGGGAATATTTTATGCACCTTAAGTGCTCATGCTACATGTGATATAGTTGTAAGTGTGCATTGCAGAATTGTTATATGATGATTATAGAATCCCTACAGTGTGTAAGTAGGCCATTCTGCCCATCAAGTCCACACTGACTCTCCAAAGACCATCCCGCCCAGACTCATCCTCCACTCTATTCCCATAATCCTGCATTTCCCATGATTAATCCACCTAGCCTGCACAACCCTGAACACTATGGGCAATTTAGCATGGCCAATCCACATCTTTGGACTGTGGGAGGAAACTGGAGCACCTGGAGGAAATTCATGCTAACATGGGAAGAACGTGCAAACTCCACACAGACAGATCCTTGGTGCTGTAAGGCAGCAATGCTAACCACTGAGCCATTGTGCTGCCCCATAATCATTGGCAACCATCCGCATTTGTGTTCACAATGAGTATTTGGGCTATTGTGCTCATTGGAACTCGATAGTCGTGCAAATTTCCCAGGGTAAAAACAAGGACTGCAAATGCTGGAAACCAGATTCTAGATTAGAGTGGTGCTAGAAAAGCACAGCAGGTCAGGCAGCATCCGAGGAGCAGGAAAATCAACGTTTTGGGCAAAAGCCCTTCATCAGGAATTTCCCAGTCTCCTCCAAGAGCCTAAGAGCCACTTCAGCTCAGTGGTGCTACTCATGCGACGAGCAAAAGTCACTCATCACAGGGCAACAAATCGGAGGAAACACAATTATTTCAGGACACTACAGCCACACATTGGAGTTGAGTACTCCGAGGTGTGCTGCTTAAGATGAAGTTGGTAACTTAAAGATGGAACTAGTTGCAAGGAGGATGAGAGAAATCCCAGAGCTGCAGCTGGAAAAAGCCAGGACAGTACAGAAAGGCAGAAATGAATGAAACATTTGTAATTTAGTCAGAGCTTATGTAATAACAATAGAAGAAAATCAGAATACATTTACAAATGTGACCCTCCAGGTTTTGTTTAAAAATGTCTATTCGAAACAAAACAAATTATGAAATCAGAGCTTCGGGCCAATGGCTGCTGAATGTTTTGATGCCAGTTGTGTGTGTTATACACAGTCAGCCGTTCAGACTTATTGTTCATCCCTTTACTAATGAAGTTCAGTTGGAGATTCAAAGGTCCTGAGCTCTGCAAAGGTCATCAAATACAGCACGAAAATCATAAAACACTGAATCATAAAGCCACTTCCAGTGGCTCTTGCATTTAGCAGGACACATTGAAACAAGGAAGGATTTGGCTTCTGCAGCATCTCAGGGCCTCTAGATAGAATGATGGTACTGGATCATGTGCTCCATTGAATTTGACACTAGACTCAGCTACTAAGAGTAATGAATGATGACAAGTGACAACATTCAAATTTAAAAGCTCATTTCACTTTATGATAAATAGATTACCTAGACTTTACAACTACTTCTAATGTTCTAAATGTCTTTTTTCTTGGAATGTTAAATCATTATTGACAAGTATTCATGATAAAAAGAATAGGATTCCCATCTGGAAAAAGTAGAATAATCTGGACATCATTTGCAGTTGTATCCAGCTATCTTGGGAAATGATGTCTATCTCGGGTTGAATCTATCACTTTGCTTTGAACTTGGTTTGTTGTGGCTGCTTGGGCCAATTCAAGAGTGCCAATCCCTTCCATAGCCAGTACAGGTGAATTGCATTGACACAAGGCAACTGAAATTTCCTCTTTCCCACGGGTTCTCAATTTCTAGCATCAGGTCTTTTATTTTTTGTCCTTTGCTTTCAGGCATTCCCGACCCACACAACTTGAAGTCTAGCTTGCAGACATCCATGTAAAACAGTTGGGGGTGAGCTAGGTAAAGCCCACCATACAGAATGTCTTCGGGGATGTGACCATCACCAATTTGGCTCACATGGCCTAGCTAATACCTGCGCAGAAATGCCATGGATCCCTGCACACTGGTGGCCTTCCATGCCCAGCACTTTCTTTTGCCACCAAAAGAGAAAATGCTGGAAAATCCCAGCAGGTCTGGCAGCATCTATAAGGAGAGAAAAGAGCTGACGTTTCGAGTCTAATTGACCCTTTGTCAAAGCTGTCTTTTGCCAGGAGATCATAAAATTCAGGACAGGCAGTGGAGTTGGACGTTGTTCCGCTGCTTTTCTTGGCTGACAGAAGTTGTCCAAGCCTTGCTGCCCTAAGGAGGTTGCAGAGAACATAAGCCTAATAAGCACAGTGCTTAGAAATTTTGGTTGGTTTGCTTCCAGGGACACATTGCTGGTAATTGTCGATCCTTCAGAGGGAGGGTATCAACATTGATAGAAGGTAGAATCTATACATCCTAGCCCCATAACTTTGGTCTTTCAGATGCTGATGATCAGGGCTATAAGCTGCTGTCAGTCAGCTTCAGTTCAGGTTGCCAAGTCAGTAAAGACTTTGTTGTTAGCCTAAACATTTGCAAGTCGAAAAATTTGGCATCAGCTCCAGCCTGCAGCTATACACCTTCGTTTCAGTTGCAGAAGGCATACAATAGCAGTGTACAGAAAAATATGCCAAGAGAGAGCACCAGTCCTGCTGAGCTCTATTGCTGAGACTTAAAAGCTTTTGATGACATACTTGGTTGAATCTAACAAAAATACACATATCCTGATGGAAAGAAGAAATTATGGCAAGAGTCTAGGACTCCATCTCTATTGCTGTCGAAGGCCTTGCCGAGGTCTATGAAGGCAATATGGAATAGTCTACACTGCTGAAACTGCTGAAATGAGAAAATCAAGTTTGCTTTTGATCTTCTGAAGCCACATCAACACTCACATGAAATGCATGTTTATGCTGCCATACATATCCAATAGTCTGGCTCAGAAATAAACCATGTTCAAGGTATTCTGAATTGAGCATCAAAGAACTGCACTGAAGTCCTTCACCCACTCCTTGCAGTGATCAGATAAGACTCTTCACACATGGAAAAAGAGCAGTTTTGAAAGCTGTTTGGTAGAAAGTCAGAATATTGAATATACAACTCTCAAGTGGCTGCTACACATCTTTAAGATATTTTTTTTCCCTGCAAGTGTTCCATTGAAGGGAGCAAAAGATTTAACAGCACGGTGCACATGATGAATGCAGCATTTTCAGTAAACATTTGGGAACTGTAGAAACAATAAAAGGCTCATGACCAAATGAATGCAGTCTCTGAGGTTTGTCATATATGTGAGCAAAGGTTTGTTAGTCCTAGACAAATGGTAAGCTAAGTGTATAAATCTTAGAACTACATGCATTCTGTTATTTCAAAGATACAATTGTTTTTCTGCTTCTGCTCAGGTAGTTAAGCCATGAAAATTGTACACAGCATTGATTTTGCTTTCCTACAATCTACATTGGTTTATGACTCTATTGTGTGATGACGCTGTCACTTTTAAAAGGTTATTTTGTCCTTTTTTTTGAAAAGAGATCGTAAAGGCAGAGATGCCAAAGCATCCAGGGACTTCAATCATGGAAGGGGATTGGCCAGTTCCCCCAGTTCAGATTTTTTCTAATTTTCTTTTTGGCTGTAGCAGTCACAAGATGTTGGAGTCCAGAAGTGTTGCAAGCTTCAGTGAAGGATTTCTCTGAAATATCTCTCTGCATGCTGTTCCCTTCAGCCATAAGAATCTGTTTGCATTTATGCTTTTTTGCCCAGTTGGTATGGTTATGGTATGTTATTGTATTGGAATAGTTAATTAGTAATAGTTGCTGCATCGGACTGGTTACATTTTCCAACAGTTAAGTTTTGATCTAAATTCCACTTTCCTTTGTTTGTGTTTCAGCTGTAGTGTTTAAATAAACTCTGTTTTGCTTAAAGCTGAGTGGTTTGACCAGCTACATCACACCTGGCACACCCACTTCTCATCTGCCTATAATCAAGAAAAAGTTAGAGTCTAGGCTACCTTCTTAAAATATTTTAAAGGTGCCTGGCCTGGAACCACAATAAAGTTTGAATTCAAAAGAATGGAAATAGTGCCAGATTTTAGACTATATAGCTCAGTATCAAGAACAAGGCAGTCCAAATTTATTTTTAAGTGAACCTTTTAAATCTATGCAAATAGGTACACACACACACACACACACACACACACACACACACACACACACACACACACACACACACACATATATGGCAATGGATGCATAGTAGTCATTGAATTCAATAAATATCTGGAATTTAGGGGACATTTCCAAATAATACAAATTAAATTCTCTGCTGTGCAATGACGAATGTGTATGTAGAGAGCTTTGTCTTAATTGAACTAGAACAATTCATTATGGGTCTCAATTTCAATAATTTACCAACAGAAATGGGGTTTATCTTGCCAGGAGTGCTAGACCTTTACATTGCCCAAAATCATGGATCAGAAAATTAAGCATGCTATGTAAGGTCTAAAACTCAACTTTCAAACTGCACTAGTAGATGTCTTTTTGCCAGTGGAATCTTGCAAAATCACAATTATACACCTTATCAACCTTTGCATACTTGCTTTTGTTTCTGTCTATATCAATGAACAAATGTTGGACAGAATTGCAGTTTCATTTGAAAGAAGAGCATTTCCCACATTAGTTTCAAAGTATTCATTTAGAGTCATAGAATCATACAGTCCAGAAACAGATTTCCCAATCTGACCTCGTCCCATTTGCCAGCATTTAGCCAATATCCCTCTAAACCTTTTCTATTCATTTACCCATCCAGATGCCTTTTAAACATTGTAGTTGTACCAGCACTTCCTCTTCAGCTCATTCCATGCATGCACCACCCTTTGCATGAAAAAGTTGTCCCTTAGGTCCCTTTTAAATGTTTCCCTTCTCACCTTCAACCTGTGCCCCCTAATTTTGGATTCCCCTACACTGGGGAAAAGACATTGACTATTCATCCTATTCATGTCCCTCATGATTATATAAACTTTGATAAAGTCTCCCCTTAGCCTCTGACATTCCAGGGAGAAAAGCCCCAGCCTCTCCCTATAACTCAAACCCTCCAGTACCAGCAACATGCGTGCAAATTTTTTCTGCACCATCTCAAGTTTAACAACATCTCTCCTATAGAAGGGTGACCAGAATTGTATGCAATACTCTAAAAGTGGCCTCACCAACGTCCTGTACAGCTGCAACATGACATCCCAACTCCTATACTCAATGTTCTGATTAATGAAGGCAACCTTGCCAAACATCTTCTTCACCACCCTGTCTACCTTTGATATCACTTTCAAGGCACTATTCACCTGTAGGCCTACATCTCTTTGTTTAGCAATACTCCCCAGGGCTCTACCATTAACTGTGTATGCCCTGCCCTGATTGGCCTTGCCAAAATGCAACA
This sequence comes from Hemiscyllium ocellatum, assembly GCF_020745735.1. Classification (NCBI taxonomy): domain Eukaryota; kingdom Metazoa; phylum Chordata; class Chondrichthyes; order Orectolobiformes; family Hemiscylliidae; genus Hemiscyllium; species Hemiscyllium ocellatum. Next base: position 89,312,143 of record NC_083408.1, read on the forward strand.
GCCTACATTTATCCAAATTAAACGTCTGCCACGCCTTGTCCCATTGGCCCATCTGATTAAAGTCTCATTGTACTCTGAGATAATGTCCACTGCATTACTGATTTGATGTCATTTACAAACTTACTAACCATACCTCTTACATTCATATACAGATAATTAATATAAATGATGAAAAGCAGTGGACCTGCACCGATCCTTGCGGCACACTGCTGGTCATAGGTCTTCAGTCTGAAACCTCTAACACCACTCTCTGTCTCCCACCTTCAAGCCAATTTTGTAGCCAATTTGCTAGCTCTCCCTGGATCCCATGTGATCTAAACTTACTAACTAGCCTACCATTCAGAACCTTGTTGAACACTTTACTGAAGCCCATACAGAAACATCTACGACTCTGCCTCCAATCTTCTTTGTCGCCTCTTTAAAAAACTCAAGTTAGTGAGACATGATTTCCCACCACAGACTATCCTTAGTCAGTCCTTGCCTTTCCAAATGCATGTAAATTTTGTTCCTCAGAACTCCCTCCAACAACTTACCCACCACTGACCTAAGGCTCATCAGTCTATTGTTCTCTGGCTTTTCCTTACAGCCTTTCTTAAAATAATGGCACCGCATTAGCCAACCTCCAAACTTCCGGCACCTCACCCATGGTTGTCGATGATACAAATATCTCAGCAAGGGGCCCAGCAATCTTTTCCCTCACATTGCACAAAGATGTGGGAAACACCTGATCTGGTCCATGGGATTTATGTACTTTTATACATTTTAAGGAATCCAGCACCTCCTCTTCTGTCATATGAACTCTTTTCAAGACATCACTATTTATTTCCCCAAGTTCCCTAGCTTCCATGTCCTTCTTGACAGCAAATACTGTTACAAAATATTTGTTTAGTACCTCATCCATCTCCTGTGGTTCCACACATAGACAGCCATGTTGATCTTCAAAGGGCCCGATTCTCTCCCTAATTTTTTCTCTGCCCTTAATGTAATTATATAATCTCTTGGATTTTTCTTAACTCGATTTGCCAAAGCTATCTCATGTCCCCTTTTTACCCTCCTGATTTCCCTCTTAAGTATATTCCTACTGCCCTTATTCTCCTCAGGGGATTCACTCGATCCCAGCTGAATATACCTAATATTGTGCCTTCTTCTGTTTCTTAACCAGAGCCTCAGTCGCTTTAGTCATCCAGCATTCCCTACACCTACCAGCCTTGCCCTTCACACTGATAGAAACATACTGTCTCTGAACTTTTGTTTTCAAATGGTGAAGACTGGTATTCATGGTAATTTGATTTGTGCACAGTTTTTGAAATTATTGGTCAGCTTTTGCTACTTTCCTGTATTGGGCAAGCAAATTATAACTCCTGTACCTTTTTTATAAAAGCATTTAGGATGCTTCTGTCCTATTTTATGGAGACAGGTATTATTTTATTTTTACCAGTTAGCTATACCTAGAGTTCTTATCTCAGAAGTTAAGCACAATTGATATCCTTCATAGCGCATTCTATTCCAAAATGTACTCCAATACATCTCAGCATTAATTTGTTTCAAAAGTAATTCAAACCTTCCATTTTCCCCACACTGGACTAGTTAATAAGATGGCAAATTGTTTTCCTTTGAATTTGCTTTTTAAAAAGTTTAAATAACACAGTGAAAAAAGAATGTGAATGTCACAGCATTAATCATTCTCACTTAATATGAGGAAATGTCTGTACAGTGTATCTAAATTATTGCTATCCATCTGTCAAGATAGCAATCAACGGGCTGGATACTATGCCTGATTGGTGCTGGTAAATTACAAATAAATGGGGTGACAGGTATAAAATGTAACACAATTCTCCTTTTATAGCTACCCTAGAGGAGGTGCAAAAGAGAAATTAAATAATAAAATTGAGGACAAAATAAACAATAGAGGTGATGATTACTGTTTGGTGGCAATTTCTGATATTGCAATGTATTACGTTTTAATTCTGCCAGAGAGTGGAACATTTTGTGAGATTTCACGACTCATTTCCTTTCAACACTGCATTAAGTGACATATTTACAAAATATGATAGAGAAAACAATTTATGCTCACAAAACTGAAAATGCCAACTGATTGCATTATACAGACCATTACCAACAGAAAGTCGGCAATTACAGTCAGTGCTCGGAGACTTGAGACAAGTCAAGCAATATTTGTAAAATTCCATCAATGAGAAAAGCACAGTGGAATGTTACTGGGTTTATGTAAATGATATAACTGTATGATAAAACAACTGAGAAATAGATGATTTACACAGACCAGAGAATGCAGTAAAAACATTATCTGCAGAAATCAAAATTAATGATTTGAAGCTATTAAGCCTAAGGGAGTAGCAATAAAAAAAAATCATAATAAGATGTAAGCTTTTGGAGATACTGTCACATTGTTTTACTGAAATGAGAGTAAAGTATTTCAATTCTACCATAGATATACGAAATACTTCTCAGACAAAATCCCAGTTTAATTATGACAAAGTTCCAGTCATATAGAGAAATACCAATATACACAAATTGTAACTTCATTTTCTTATTTCTAGTTGAACCAATGACCAATAAAGTAAAACATATTGAAATGCAATGCATGGAAACCAACTAAATTGCCAGTAAATCATTTTGATTAGACCAAGTTATTTCGGTCTAATGTTTTTTAAAACAATATTAAATACTGTAGCAACAAGATTCCAACACACTGATTTTATTAGCTTGAATCTTTTTGCATCGTCATCATCATCGACAATCATTTGCTAACAAGTATGATTGTCCACCTAGGAAATATTTTTACGTTCAAACTGTTCAAACAATTTTTCCCGTCACAGTTCTGCTGCTGTTTCTTTGTGAATTCTAATGTGATTAGAACTTTTCCTACCAACAATGTGTTATTCAGGAATGTGTCAGAAAAGGGAAGTGGTTCAATTTTGTTTCAGTGATTTCAAATTATTAACCATCATTATCTATTCTTTGCAAGTAATTATAATACATCATCGGTTACAGATGTAATTTATTCATTTTGTAAAAGAAAAGGTTATTATAACATTGGCCTATTTTTTGTAGCTTTGTTCAATTTTACATGCATTATTAATATTGTCAGCATTTGCAAACTACAGGTTACACAGCAATTGTTCAGTGTTAGTGAAACTGGTTTTTCACAAGTTTAAATATAAACAAATGTGCCCACCTAGTTAGGAAAGATTAAAAGGCTTTCTGCGGTATTCTCATTCACAAAACAAAGTTACATATGACTCCAGAGTCCTTATCTTTATGTTCTGATCTCCAAAACAGCGTCACAGTACCCTGCTGATTAACTTCCCTCCTGCCAGAGATCACTTCTATGTTCTCTCAGGCATTCTGCCAATGTCCTTCTTAACATTTGCAAGATTGCTTCACCTTTCAACCCTCTCAAGCTTGATCTCTTCATCTCTTCCCAAACGCTGCCACCATCCCCCCACCCCAACCCTCAAGTCCTGTGCTACCTTCTTGGCTTCCAAGTCTCCCCCTTACAAAGCCCTGTGACAAGTTTACGTGAGGAATGTTATAGCCATGGCATTTCACACTTTCCTGGATGGGAATATAGATGAAAAGAGATTACAGATCCCATTTTCCATGAATTCAAAAGTCTATTCATTTCTCTGTTCCATAAACGCCATTCAACCCATCAAGTCTGCTCCATGATTTTTGATAATCCTCTAACTCTTCTACCTGTTTCAGTCTTCTGAGCTTCCCTTTCCTACTTGTTCTTCTCTATTTGTTTTGTTTCCTGCTGAAATGAATTCCATCAATTGCCACAACAGAGGTGCACTCAACTGTCTGAATGTGCAGTGTCTGTCTCAGCATGTCAACACATAAAGATTATGAGCATAATTATAGAAAAAGCTTTACCTATATATCAAAATGTCAGTATTCATGAACTTCAATTCATGTTCTTATTATCAACAATTCAGACACCTGATGAACAATGAAGAATGAAAATGCAGTGTATGGCATCCAGTTAAATCACTAGTAACAACCAGACAAAAAGCAATGCTGGAAAAAATTAAATTAAATTTAAACAAAGAAAGCTCTGAACACTCAGAGATCTGGTTAAATATTTGAAATATTAATCCTAACCATCTTCTCTCCACAGGTGCTGCCTGACATGCTGAGCATTTCAAGAATTTTCCGTTTTTATTTGAGATTTGCCCACAGTTGTCACAATGCATTCATCGTTTGCAAATGAGATATCATTGTTCCTTGAGGAGCTCAAAGTAATATCAACAGATGGTTTATAAGTAAAAATATGTTATCAGCTCCCATGGATGATGATCCCACTGAGAACAACAGCAAAGAAGTTCTATAGTCAGCAATGAAACTGTTCAATAGGGTGATCATCAAAAGGAATCTTATTTCTGGTCTTGATTCATTGGCCAGTGTTTGCAGTCTGCTCCTAATCATATGTTCTGCATTGACGTAGCTTAGTTTAGCCTGCACAGCCTCACCAAACACAAAGGATGGCTGTAGATACTACCAGTTTAGTGGCCCTTTTGCTTGGAAACAAAACTGAAAACGCACAAATATTTGAAATGGAAACACTTCTTTGCTATGGGGAAAGAGCAGTGATTGTACTTTTAAAGAACTGCCACAGATACAATAAGACAAATAACTTCTCATTTTTTATTCATTTGTAGGACTTGAGCATCGCTGGCTGGCCAGCATTGATAATCCTTGAGAAGGTGGTGGTGAGCTGCCTTCTATAATTAGCTCGGGTATCAATAATTTATCTTCCACATCCTTAATCCGAGGTTCAATGTAACAGGTCCAAGAAGGTTGACCCACAATGCTGGTAGGGAGGGAATTCCATGATTTTGACCCAACGACTGTGAAGGAACGGTGGTATATTTCCAAGTCAGGGTGGTGAGTGGCTTAGAGGGGAACTTGCAGGTGGTGGTGTTCCCAAGTACCTGCGTCCTTCTAGGTGGAAGTGGTTGTGGGTTTGGAAAATGCTGTCTAAGGATCTTTGGTGAATTTCTGCAGTGCATCTTGGAAATAGTACACACTGCTGCTACTGAGTGTGCCAGTGGTAGAGGGTTTGAATGTTTGTAGATGTGGTGCTAATCAAGCAGGATGCTTTTTCCTGGATAGTGTCACGCTTCTTGAGTGTTGTTGGAGCTGCACACACCAGGCAAGTAGGGTGTTTCCATCACACTCCTGACTTGTGCCTTGTGGACAGGCTTTGAGGAGTATCTCTAGTCTCTGACCTGCTCTTGTAGTCACTGTGTTTATGTGGTGAGTCCAGTTGAGTTTCTGGTCAATGGTAACACCAAGGACGTTGACAGTGGGGGATTCAGTGATGGCAATACTGTTGAATGGCAAGAGGTGATGGTTTTGAGTGTTCCTTATCGATGATGGTTACTGTCTGACATTTGTGTGGCCCGAATATTATTGCCACTTGTCAGTCCAAGCCTGGATATTGTCCAGATCTTGTTGAATTTCAGCACAGACTGCTTCAGTACCTGAGGAGTCGTGAATGGTGCTGAACACTGTGCAATCATTGGCAACACTGTGCAAACATCCTCACTTTTTACCTTATGACAGGGGGAAGGTCATTGATTGAACAGCTGAAGATTGTCGGGCCTGAGGGACTCCTACAGAGATGGCCTGGAGCTGAGATAACTGACTCTGCACAACTACAACCATCTTCCTTTGTGCCAGGTATGACCCTAACCAGCGGATGTTTGCCCCCAATACCCATTGATTCCAGTTTTGCCAGGGTTTCCTGACGTCATACTTGGTCAAATGCGGCCTTGATGTCAAGGGCTATCACTCTCACCTCATCTCTGGAACTCAGCTCATTTGTCCATGTTTGACCCAAGACTGTAATGAGGTCAGGAGCTGAGTGACCTTGGCGAAACCCAAATTTGGTGTCACTGAGCAGGTTATTGCTGAGCAGGTGCTGCTTGATAGCACTGTTGATGACCCCTTCCATCACTTTACTGATGATGGAGAGTAGACTTGATTGGGCAGTAATTGGCCAGTTTGATTTGTTCTGCTTTTTGTGTGCAGGACATATCTGGGCAATTTTCCACATTATCAGGTAGATGCCAGTGTTGTAACTGTACTGGAACAGCTTGGCTAGGGGAGCAGCGAGATGTGGAGCACACGTCCTCAGTACCAATGCCGGAATATTATCAGGGGCCATTGCCTTCGCAGTATCCAGTGCCTCTAGCTGTTTCTTGATGTGACGTGGAATCAAATTGGTTGTAAACTAATATCTGTGATCCTGGGAACCACAGGAGGGTCAGGATTCTTCATCCACTCAGCACGTCTGATTGAAAATTGTTGTGAATGCATCAGCCTTATCTTTTGCACTGATCCATCACTGAGGATGGGAATATTTGTGGAGTCTCCTCCTCCAGTGAGTTGTTCAATTGTCCACCACCATTCATGAATGGATGTGGAAGGACTGCAGAGCTTAGATCTGTTCCGTTGATGATGGGGTCGCTTAGCTCTGTCTATCATTAGCTGTCTATGCCATTTGACACACAAGTAGCCCTGTTCAGTAGCTTCACCAAGTTGATACCTCATTTTTAGGTATGCCTGATGCTGCTCCTGGCATACCCTCCTGCACTCTCCATTGAACCGGGGTCCATCCCCTCACTTGATGGTAATGGTTAAGTGGGGGATGTGCCAGGCCATGAGATTATAGATTGTGCTGGAGTACAGTTCAGCTGCTGTTGATAGCCCACAGCGCTTCATGGATGCCCAGTCTTGAGCTGCTGTATTGGTTAGAAGTTTGTCCCATTTAGCACAGTGGTAGTGCCACACAACACGATGGAGGTTATTCACGATGTGAAGGCAGGACTTCATCTCCACAAGGACAGTGTGGCAGTCACTTTTACCTACACTGTCATAGACAGATACGTCTGCATCTGAGGTCAAGTATGTTTTTTCATCTTTGTTCCTTCACCACCCACTGCAGACCCACTCTAGCAGTTATATCCTTTAGGACCCAACCAGCTTGATTAGTAATGCTGCCGCTGAACCACATTTGGTGGTGGACATTGAAATCCCCCACCCAGAGTATATTTTGCACTCTTGCCCCCCTTAGTGCTTCCTCCAAGTGTTGTTCAACATGGAGAGGTACCAATTCATTCGCCGAAGGAGGACACTATATGGTACCCAGTAAGAGGTTTCCTTGTACATGTTTAACCTAAAGTCATGAGACTTCATGGGGTCTGGAGTCGGTGTCAAGATCTCCCAGGGCAACTCCTTCCCAACTTTGTGGGCGGCACGGTGGCACAATGGTTAGCACTGCTGCCTCACAGTACCAGAGACCCGGGTTCAATTCCTGCCTCAGGTGACTGACTGTGTGGAGTTTGCATGTTCTCTCCGTGTCTGCGTGGGTTTCCTCCGGGTGCTCCAGTTTCCTCCCACAGTCCAAAGATGTGCAGGTCAGGTGAATTGGCCATGCTAAATTGCCCGTAGTGTTAGGTAAGTGGTAAAGGTATGGATATGGGTGGGTTGCGCTTCGGCGAGTCGGTGTGGACTTGTTGGGCCGAAGGGCCTGTTTCCACACTGTAAGTAATCTAATCTAATCTAAACTATATACCAACGTGCCGCGACCTGTACTGTGTCTGTTCTGCTGGTGGGACAGGACCTATCCAGGGATGGTAATGGTGGTGTCTGGGGTGTTATCTGTAACGTCTGATTCTGTAAGAATGACTATGTCAGGTTGATGCTATGGTCCTGCATGGAGAAGAGAGGAAGAATGGCTGACAGTTAGAAACAGAATACAGTTTAACACAGGAGCCCATTTTAACATCAAACAGTCTTAAAATATGTAGAGGAGAGGGCAGCAATATAAAATGATTGTTTTCAGGCATGAGATATTTTAACTCCCAGACTTCCTCTGCAAGCTGCCAGTCAGCTGTCTGTCTGTGGGAAGTGATTAGGAAGCAGAGCTGGTCAGTGGGAGACAGTCTGAGTGGCCAGAAACAACCAGACAGCAGGAGAGAAACATTCAACAGCTAGCAACAAGACTCAGAGAGACAACCTCAGCAGGATCATGGGCAAGAAGAAAGGAGTCTGTGGCATTCATTTATTTTCCTAACCCCATTTTTTATTTACCTTGAAGAGCATTTTCAGTGTCCCAATAAATGCTGATGCAGTGTGAAAGCTGCTTCCCCACTCTGGTACAAATTACAATGTGACCAAAGTTCATAATATATATTGTTTCACAGTACAAGGGTGTCACTGTGAAGACCAGTATTTCTTATTTGAAGTTTGAAACTTGCTAGGCTACATTAAGATTCATCCACAGTGGTGCAGTCTTGTTCTGAAGAAAGGTCACTGAACTTGAAATTTTAACATTGCTTTCTGTTCGCTGATGCCGTCAGACTGCTGAATTTCTCCAGCAATTTCTATTTTTGTTGATGCGGTTTTGAATCACTTATAAGCCAGAATAGATATGGATAGTTTTTTTTAACCTCCTGAACCGATTAGGGAACCAATTTGGTTCTTATAACAATCCAACGGTTTTATGATTACCTTTACTGATGCCGATATCTTTTATTTTCAGATATATAAATCTGAGTCTAAGTTCTCAAAACCCAACCTAGGATTTAGCAGGTCTCTGGAGTGTTGGTTCTTGTCTCTCTGCTTCTTTACAATGGGCTTTCAATTTGCATTAACCTCAGAACCATATGACATTAAAATTGTTATGGGTTTTACACATGGATGAGAAAATTTCCTTCTTTTCTCTCTTCTCAGTTGAGCCTAACAATATTTTAGAGAAGAAGTATTTTAAGCCCTTACATGCTTTGATTTTTCAGAAAGACAGGCTTTCTTTTACACTTAAACCAAATGAAAGGATAAATGCTTATGTTTCACAGCACACAACATGCAAGCACAACAAACGCCCATTGCTTTTCCACACCAAATACACACCACAAAAAATGATGACGTCTAAAGTTTAGTCTCAGAAAACAAAAGAAAAAGAAAATAATTCTCACAAGTTCACAAGATGGTAGGTAAAACATTGCAGGCCTGAAGGATTCCCTCTTAATGCTCCGAATATTGGTGGTGACACATTCACGATGATTCACCCCCCCAAACAAAAAGAAATTTCTGGTTGCCCAGCCAAAGTTGGTTGAGCCCCTGGAGTGAAGATTTATAATTTTGCAGCTTAAATGATGCAATCTTCTCCCAAGGATAAATTTTGAGACAGGCTTCACCCATTTCCCAGGCACAGATGGCTTCCTTATTGTCTTCAGATCTCATCTCCTCCCAGACTGACCAGACTGGGCTGTTCTCAAAGTACCTTCTATCTCAAGTCAATCGTGTTACCACAGAATCAGGATTTCCATTGTCCACACAAGATCTGATGTCATCAGCCAATGTCACGTGACAGGGACTGAATGTTGGTCATTCACATCTTCCTGCGCTAAAATGGCTTCTCATGGCACTTGTTAGATTTCAAACAGAAATCAAGGTTATATCTGAGATTCTGTAAATAACTGACAACAGGACCCATAAAATTCCCCAAGTCACCTTATTGCTTCTTAATACTCTTCAATGAAAGGTCAATGAAAGAATATGAACATTTTAATGATATACAGAGTCAGACACTTGCCTTTTCACCTCTCCCTTCCTCATTATCCTGGGCCCCAAAACACCTTATAGGTGAAGGAATGATCTACATATACTTCTTTCAATCTAATCTACTGTATTCACTGCTCACAATGGCAAGATCAAACGCAGACTGACCATGTTGTAAAACATGTCTCCTTTGTCTACAAGAATGACTCCAAACTTCTAGATGCTTGTCAACTCAGTATACCTTCTTGCTCCCACACTAATAGTTCCATCTCAGGCTAGCTTGTCAGTAAAGGACAAAGATAGCTGGCAGAAATAACACTTAATTTTCCAATGAACACTTTACAGTTATCAGAACTCAACATTGAATTGAACCACTTGACATCATGAACACTGTGCTACAATCAGATGACACCATTTCTCTCCACGCACCTGCACCCCTCTCCTCATAAATGCCTTGTTTGTATCAATTTTCTTTTAGCAAAGCCAACATATTTATGATTATCTAAAGCAATCCTTAATAACTTTTTCGCATGAAGATCAGATTTAGGATAAGGGGTAGCAGGTTTAAAACAGAGATGAAAAGAAATTATTTCTCCCAAAGGGTCATGAATCTGTGGAATTCACTTCCCCAGAGCATGGTGGATGCTGGAACATTGTCTAAATACAAGGAGACATTGGCTGATTTTTAATTGGGAACTGGTTGAAGGGTTATGGAAAGTGACAGAAAAGTTGATCAGCCATGATCACCTCAAATGGTGGAACAGGTTCAAGGGGCTGAATTGTTTACTCCTGCTCCTAGCTCTTGTGTTCTTATTAGCAATCCCTTTGTGTTTTGCTCAGGGCACCCTCACTATCTTCATCCACCCCACCTCCCCCCTTCATCAGGAACATAAATAATAATTTTCCAGCCCTATTTAGTTCTGTAGAAGAATCTGTTTCTCCATCCACAGATGCTGCGAAACCTGCTGAGTCTCTCCAGCACTTTCATTTTCCTTTTATCTGCAGATATTTAGCATCCACAGTATTTTTCTCTCATCAGACATGATTTAATTCATGTCTGTACAGAAACCACAAAAGAAGTCACCTGACTCTGCACTTCATAGTGTGAGATAATTGTCCACAGTTCACGTTACCTTTTACAAGTAAGTTATCAATTTTCCTAATGCTTTTTCTGGGCATTTGATTCAACCATAACACAATTCCAACTAACAGTCATTGAATTTTCCATTGCAAAGAACATTCTCAATCCATGACATTGAGGTTGGTTAAAAAGGTTAGCCACAATCTACTTAACTCTTTTTTCACTTCTTACCTTCAAATAAGGACTAATCCTTAATCCAGTGTCCATCCTAGAATATTATAATGTGTTAAGACTTTCAACACACTAATATGATCACCCAATTACATAAATTATCCCAAATTGATTAATCTTTTGAAGTGAATCCTTTCCTGGTGACTGTAATCCCCATGAATAATGGAGTGTAACACAAATGAACTATCTCCTTTTATACATCAAACTCCAAAGTAAAAAGAATTCATTGAGGTTTCTGTTGAGTCCTGGGTATCGAAATCGGCCTTTCTTTTTCCTACTCTAGACTTTCTTGTAGTTACAAACCAAGGACACTATTTTGAGAGGCAGTTTGGTGTTCTTTTTCGACAATAGAACTGAAGTTGACCGAGGTGACTTTCCATCTTTGGCAGCTAGCTCCCGTGTCAGAGCCAAGGTATCAGATGAATCATTCTCCAAATGTTCTTTCCTGTAAGAATTATGATATTAGGATTGCTGGGGTTAAGCTTTTACAAAGATAACTGAATATCTGAAGTGGAGATAGACACAGTGGGCAGATGTTTCTCCTTACTGATGTGGCAAGAGCAAAGGTCGACATCATGATAAAGAAGGTGAGAATGAAAAATAAACAGATTCTTGACCTCAAGAAAAATTTATCTTATTTCCCCTTCAAACCTTAAATTGTTCCTGCTGAAACTGCCCTTGAGTGTAGACAATCTTATTTCATTCATCTTATTTAAAGCCTTAGCTCAACCTATTTACATCCCACTTCACTGTTCCACTGAGGAACTGGATGGTACAAATTCCTGCCATATAAATTAAAGTGGCTATCTGGTGGCCAACGCTTGCTGAATGCCTGCCTCAACTATCAAGCAACTGCTTTTATAGAACAATATCTCTGCAGGCCCTCGATTACCATCTTCTAAAATTTGGCAAGTTGGCATTGACAAACCACCAGCCTCACCACATCATCATGCCTACTCTTGGACCAACTCAGACACCACTTTAGCCTTTCAACATTTGGCTTTGGAGATGTTGGATACCTACAACTTACATGTGTCTGCCAAGTCACTTTGCATGCAGGGACAGCCACGCATCTGTACCATGCTTTTATGCTGACATAAGTCCCCACATCTTACGCTTCTTTGTTTGTTAGCACTCACTCACTTTAGGTACAGGCTGAGTGGGTCACCTTTCTTTGTTAGCGCAAAAGAAAGCCTCTGTGGCTTATCACAAGAGAGAAGCGAGCAGCTTGTGACAGTGGATAACATTGGAGTAAATGTTTCAGCCAGACAGGGAATGGATGGCACGGTGTGCCACCAATGTCTGAGCTGCAACGCAAACCAGGACAATACCTTAAGGAGAAGGATCTTTGGCAGGGTGAAGGGAGACGAAAGTCATTCAAGGGACTCACCTAATTACAGGATGTTGACCACAGTAAATTCTGCAGGTCAATTGCAACCAGTCCAGACACTTCAGGTCGGCCAGCCAGGGTGCTACTGAGGCATCAGTCAGGGGGTCACCCACTTTGTCCTGCAAAGTGACAAAGGGACACTACCTATGCCCTCCAGTGCATAGAGTCAACATGCTGTTGACAATATGGAGAAGAGTTTTCACATACTTAAATCTAATGTCTACCAAAGCATGAACAAACTCAAGTCTCACATTTTGCAGCAATCTGTGTTATAATATTGGTACTGAATTTACAATGTTATGTTCCTAACTTGGACTTACAGTTACAGAATAACAATTCACCACATTCCCTGTAGACTTCTGTTCCATTATCACAGTCTGCAATCAGAAAGGAGTGACCCTGTTGCTTAATCACAGAGTCACTCAGCCATACCAGCAAAATAAATTTGCCTCATTATGCTTCAGTGAGAGCAGTGAACCAAGGTTCTTCTTTGAGTTCTACCCTAAATTTCTTTCAGCAAAAGCAGTGTATTTTATAATTGTCTCTAAATTAATTCCAGAATCATGTATAGTGAGCATGCAATGGATTATTGCTTTTCTTCTTTTCATTTCAGTTTATTTTAGTCTCTCTGAAAGCATTACAGAAGTACCATGTTGATTCAAATTATTTGTCTCATTTTGGTCATTTTATATTTACAAGCTTACCAAGGTAAATCAATGAATATCGTCAGCAAATAAATTGATTGTTAAAAGAAACTTAGCACAGATTAAACAAAATCAATTTCTTCCAATTTAGAGTGCATTATCTCTCAGGGTACAAACCAAGTTCCTTTTATCCTTCAATAATGTTTACAATAAGTCTTGCTTGGCGACAGAGGTAGATAGATTCTTGGTAGGCAGGGAATGAAGGAGTTTTTCTTTATTCATTCATGGGACATGGGTGTCACTGGCTGGGCCAGCATTTATTGTCTGTCCCTAATTGCCCTGGAGAAGGTGGTGGTGAGCTGCCTTCTTGAATCACTCCAATCTGCATGCTGTAAATTGACCCATGATGCCCTCAGTGAGGTAATTCCCAGATTTTGAGCCAGTGACAGTGAAAGAATGGCAATATATTTCCAAGTCAGGATGGTGAATGGCTTTGAGGTAACTTGCAGGGGGTAGTGTTCCCATATATCTGCTGCCACCTGTGCTGAGTCTATCCTGCGGGTGGGACTGGTCACATCCAGAGATGGTGAAGACAGCATCTGGGACATTATCTGCAAGGTATGATTCTGTGAGTATGACTATGTCAAGCTGTTGCCTGACTAGGCTGTGAGACAGTTCTCCTAGTTTTGGCACTAGCTTCAGGGTTTTTTTTAATTCATTCATGGGAGATGGCATTGCTGGCAGGACCAGTATATATTGTCCATCTCTAGTTGCACTTGAGAAGGTAATAGTGAGCTGCTTTCTTGAGCTGCTGCTGTCCACGTACTGTAGTTTGACCCACAATGCCCTGGGGGAGGCAATTCCATGATTTTGACCCAGCTAAAGTGAAGAACAATGATATACTTCCAAGTCAGGATCGTTGGTGGCTTGAAGGAGAACTTGCAGATGGTGGTGTCCCCATGTATCTGCTGCCCTTGTCCTTTGAGATGGAATTACTCATGGGTTTGCTGTTAAAGATCTTTGGTGAATTTCTGCAGTGCATCTTGTAGATGGTACACACTGCTGCTTCTGAGCATCAGTGGTGAAGAGAATGGATGATTACGGATGTGATGCCAATCAAGTGGGCTGCTTTGTCCGAGATGATGTGAAGCACCAGGGACCTGGGTTTGACTGAAGTCTCAGGTGACCGTCTGTATGGAGTTTGCACTTTTTCCCTGTGTCTACACAGGTTTCCTCTGGGCGCTTCAGTTTCCTCCCACAGTTGAAAGATGCACAGTTTAGGTGAATTGGCCATACTAAACAAAGTTGCCCTGTCGTGCCCAGGAACACCACATGCGTAGTGTAGGACTACGCAAGATTGCCAATGTTTGACCGAATGCACAGTTAAGCTTCCAAGATGAATCCCAAGATAGCCTGGCAGTGATGAGAATTCCCACCTACGACAAATGGGAGAATAGACAAGCAGGATACTATAAGAGCATGATGTATAGACAATGGAGAAAGTTTGTAAAGACACCTCAAGAAAATTTGCTCAGCCTTGCATAGAGAAACCCTCCACAAAACAAGGCAAAAATGCCACTTAGCTGATGCCTAATAATAGTCAGCCTGTAAACTAATTTTGAGAACATAAAACAAACTCGTATTAAGATTTTTGTAGCCTTGCGCTTATAGAACGTCATTTGCAGCAGTAAAAAGGCTGCAGAATTTTACTCAGAATTTTAGGCAAGCATTTAATTAAGGTCTCACAGAGTTTTATGAATGTTATGACATGATAATGTTCAAGTGCATTGGTGTGTTCAAGACTAATGAAATGGCACTCAACAATAACATGTTGTGATAAATTTCAATCACTTAGCAAGATACAGAAGATAAGACCCTCCAGTGCCGAACTGCTCCTAAGTCCAGCAATAACTCCAGAACGTTGTTACCCATTAATGGTTCATAACTGATTTGTCAAATGAAAAATACCAAAGGATGGTTTCCCTTCTTAAACTGCTATAGTAAAGCACCTCTGTGGCAGTGCTATAATAATAGCATACGAGCAATACCAAGGCAAATAGACCTGTATCACTGAATTGAGAATACATCCAAGCCATGGGTATGCTTCCACTGGTACCATGTATTATTTGCTGGTGATCCTGAAGGGTTGCTTTCTATTCCACCAACTGTAAAATATCTTATGGATGACCTCATCAGCTTTCTTCCATTAAAGAAAAATACAATCCAAGTGAAACAAGTAAGCAGCACCTCATTGAGTATGCCTGTGTAACCATGTTACAAATAAAGAATAAAACATTCCATTTACCTGCAGGTACTGCTTTTCTGCATTACTTCAGCACGATGGTATCCAGATAACTTGCAAAATCCATCATTACTGTACACTATGGGCCAGTCTACAATCTGAGCATTTCCAAGTAAGAAGCTTGTCTCTATAAAATGTAAACAAACAATTACAAGTTAAAACAGTACAGTTTGGTAATAGCATGTCATTCAATAATGCATTTGTTGGACTAGATTTGGAAGTAAGTGTATTGTGGATATTGATCTCCACATGGTATAATTACTATTCATATGTGCAAAACAAAATCCACAATATTATCAGGTTAATTTATAATCTGACCAACACACTTTCTACTTAATACAAATCCACACTCTACATAATTAAATTCACTGCATTCAAAGAATGTACATTCAACATTATGTAATGTAGAGTCAAATGAGACAACAGTCTTTTGCTAAATTGACAGTAATAAGAGTTAAAACTAATTCTTGCTATATGACTTCCCTTCATGAACAATAAACCATGTACAGAAAGGAATAGTTAGTGTGACATTATATTGCAGCAAGAGGATTTTGCTCCTGGTATGCAAAACACAGCCCACAAAGATCTCTGCCACACAAACAGCATGTGAACGAGTCCTGATTATCAGGAATATTCTCTAGAATGTTTAAGAGCTAATGATAGGATCCTCCCCAAGAGCAGGATATTTTGGTAACAACATGGTGTAAACTGGTTCCTAAAAAATCAAGAGATTCCATAGAATCTTTGATATTATCTTCGGTGTTATTCTTTCATTCAAGAACTCATTGACAATACCCAGAAAGGACTAGCATTTATTTAGGATTGTTAACAATTTCAGGACGCCCAAAACCCTTTACAGACAATGAAATAATTTACAGCAGTCCCTGAGGTAATGTCAGAAACACAGCAGCCAATTTGAATGGCGCCACAAAATAAAATATGATAATGATCAGGTAATACGTTCAGTGACATTGGTTCAGAGATAAATATTGGCAAAGTCATTGGTCAAATTTTTCTGCAGTGTATCAAAACTAAACACAAATAGCATGTTTGGAAATAATTGCAATTTGGACAATAGCTAACCTTAGGAGTGAATCTAACCACATCAGATATAATTGGACCTTCCCTGGCCCATTCAACCTTGCTGGTGTTTTGCATCGCAAATTGCTGAAAGTTGAAAGCACTGCAGCAACTGAACATCTGAGACCTGAGTAAACAGGGCAGCCAACTGCGTATACTTCCTTAAACAGACTGAAGGACTGTGAAATAAACTGCACCAGGACCAAGAATTGGAGATGCCGGTGTTAGACTGGGGTATACAAAGTTAAACACTAGGTTATAGTCTAACAGGTTTAATTGGAAGCACTAGCTTTCGAAGCACCACTCCTTCATCAGGTGGTTGTGGAGGACACAATTGTAAGGCACAGACTTTATATCAAAAATTTAGTGTGATGTAACAGAAATTATATATTGAAAAGTACCTCAATTGTCTGTTGAGTCTTTGATCTGTTCGAATACCATGTTAGTTTCACTTCTTTCATGTGTAAATCACAAAACCTTTTTTAAAAGTTGCATTCTCAGGTTAACTGTAACAATTGGTGTTAGCTAGACAATATGTTGAAGGTGTTAGCCCCCTGTGTTCTCTGTCTATGTCATGATGTTTAGATTGATTCTAATCTAAAAAGTGAGGTAACAGAGTTTTACATGAATTCATGCAGTTTTTGAGAAAAATACAATGTAACCCTGCAAGTACAAATTCACCCCACAAAATATATGTGTATGTGTGCATGTGGGTCTTTGTGTCTGTCTGTGTGTGTATGTGTCTGTCTGTCTGGGTTGGGGGAGGGGGGTGTTGTGAGTGTGAGAGAGAGTGTATATGTGTGTGCAGAGTGTCTTAAGTCTTTGAGGAGGTGCATGTGTAAGTGTGGGATTGTGTGTGCCTGTAAGAGTGTGTATGTGTCTGTGTATATGTGTGTCCGTGTGTATGTGTGTGTATAGGAGTGCCTGTGTGTGTCTGTGTGTGTGTATAGTGCAATGTGGACACCTGTAGTGTGACATGAACCCAAGGTCCCCGGTTGAGGCCCTCCCTATGGGTACCGAACTTAGCTATCAGCCTCTGCTCCTGAAGAAAGGCTTATGCCCAAAACATCGATTCTCCTGCTCCTGGGATGCTGCCTGACCTGCTGCGCTTTTCGAGCAACACATTTTTCAGCTCTGATCTCCAGCATTTGCAGTCCTCACTTTCTCCTATCAGCCTCTGCTCGGCAACTTTTCGCTGCTGTCTGTCCTGAAGTCCGCCTTGGAGGATGGCCACCCAAAGGTCCAAGGTCAAATGTCCTGGACCACTGAAGTGTTCCCCAACTGGGAGGGAACACTCCTGTCTGTTGATTGTTGTGCGGTGACCATTCATCCATTGCTGTAGCCTTTGCTCAGTTTCCCCAATGTACCATGCCTCATGGCATCCTTGCCTGCAACGTATAAGATAGACAACATTGGCTGAGTCACATGAGTATCTGCCATGTACATGGTGGGAGATGTCCCCATGTGTAATTGTGGTATCCATGTCCACACTCTGACACGTCTTGCAGCGCCTACCATGACAGGGTTGTATGGACGTGTCAGAGTGTGGAATGGATACCACCATTACACCTGGGGACATCTCCCACCATGTACATGGCAGGTACTCATGTGACTCAGCCAATGTTGTCTATCTTATATATTGCAGGTAATGTTGCCCTAAGGCATGGTACATCGGGGAAACCGAGCAAAGGCTACGGCAACGGGTGAATGGGCACCGCACATCAATCAACAGACAGGAGTGTTCCCTCCCAATTGGGGAACACTCCAGCAGTCCAGGACATTCGACCTCGGACCTTCGGGTGGCCATACTCCAAGGCGGACTCCAAGCAGAGAAAAGTGGCCGAGCAAAGGCTGATAGCTAAGTTCCATACTCACAGGCAGGGCCTCAACTGGGACCTTGGGTTCATGTCACATTACAGATGACCACCATTGCACTATACACCCACATACACACACAGACACACATTTACACAGACAAGCATGCAGACACTCGCACACAACCTTACAGACACACAACCACACACTTCCACACTCACACATGCATCCTCTCAAAGACTTAGACCACGCCACACTCACTACACACACATATACACTCTCTCTCACAGTCGCAACCCTCCCAACCCAGACAGACACACACACACACACAGACAGACAGACACAAAGATTCACATGCACACATACACATATATTTTGTGGGGTGAATTTGTACTTGCAGAGTTACATTGTACTTTTCTCAAAAACTACGTGAATTCATGTAAAACTCTGTTACCTCACTTTTTAGATTAGAATCAATCTAAACATCATGACATAGACAGAGAACACAGGGGGCTAACACCTTCAACATATTGTCTAGCTAACACCAATTGTTAGTTAACCTAAGAATGCAACTTTTAAAAAAAGGGTTTTGTGATTTACACATGAAAGAAGTGAAACTATCATGGTATTTGAACAGACGAAAGACTCCACAGACAATTGAGGTATTTTTCGATGTATAATTTCAGTTACATCACACTGTAAACTTTTGCTATAAATTCTGTGCCTCGCAATTGTGCCCTCCACATCCACCTGACAAAGGAGTGGCGCTCCGAAAGCTAGTACTTCCAATTAAACCTGTTGGACTATAACTGGTGTCATGTGATTTTTAACCCAGGCCCAAGAAGGGAGTATAAATTAGAATAGGTGAAGCTAATAGCCAATCAGGTACAGAAAGAAAAATAAAAGGAGGGAAGGAAAGTGAGAAATTGAGAGAGAGGAAAAAAGCTAGAAAAGTAAAATAAAGTTAACATTTTAAAAAGGGTTAGTTGACAATAATCAACAATTAGCACTTAATTGAAAGGATTTTTGACAGGCAACACAACCTTAATTAACTCTGTGTGGCTCCATAATAACTCCTTGCGTTACTTCAGGCCAGGTCTCGTGAGAATTTAATTAGTTAATTAATTGGTCGAATTCAGTTCATAGCCAATGTGCAAAAACAGCAGCTTTATGCCACCCAATGAATTTTAATAGTGACATACAGAAAAACACCACTTTCAGAATGCTAACAGCAGAGCAGTATAACTCCAACAGCAACTTCTGTATTTCTGCATTTAATTGTGTGCCTGCCGGCCTTTGCTCAGAAATAATAGGGATCTTTATTGGCCTCACTTTGATCTTGACACCAACTTACAAGCCACTGTTCAGCTGCATAACTATCCGGGTTTTCACTCCCCAAGTCAGACAGCAGAAGTCAGGAATTCTCCCTGCAAACCAAGACAACCTTAAAATAAAAAGTCTCCTAAACTGCCAAATCTTTGTTCAGGTGAAGTATCCAGATGCAGTTGGGCCCACCACCCAAGAACTCAAATTGGAGGTTGCCACAGTGAATGCCAAGTGTCGAAGTAAGGTTTTTAAAAGGTTTTCCTGTGTTCTATGGGACTATTTTGTGTCCTATCATCCTGCCCCACTAGCTACCTGATGAAGGAGCAATGCACAAAAGCTTATCCTTCCAAATAAACCTGTTGGACTATAACCTTGCATTGTGTGATTTTTAACTTTGTCCACTCCAGTCCAATACCAGCACCTCCACACTCTGGGACTTGAGAATGACAACTGACCGTCCCAGTTCTTTTGGTAAATATATCCTCTAGCTCTCTCCCCTCACAACCACTCACCCATTTCCCATGCTTTATACCTAACAATCCATAGCACCCAACTCCAATATCCCCCGATCACCAACTCATGCCAACCCACCCACCACCCTTTATCCATACATCCTTTAAGAAGGGAAATCTTAAAATAACAGAGAAAACTAGCCAGAAATATAAAAATGGTCTGTAAGAATTTCTGTAGATAATTAAAAATGAAGAAAAGAGTTAACTAAGTAGGCATCAGTCTTATAGAAAGAGAGCTTGGAGAATTTATAATGGAATAAAAGCAGGGAGGTTATGCTTCAGTTATTCAGGAAATCGGTAGGAACACATATGGAGTATTGTGCACAGCAGTGATCTTATTTAAGGAAGAATGGATATGTGTTTGAAGCAGGCTTGTGAGACTATTGCTTAAAATGGATGGATTGCCTTATGGTGAAATGCTGGACAGGCCAGCCTTGCATGTGTTGGAGTTCCAAAAAATAACAGGTGACTCGACTGGAGCATATAAAATCCTGAAGGGCCTTCGCAGGTTGTATGTGGTGAATGTAGAAGGAGGGGTCACTGCTTAAAAATAAGGGGATATAAATTTAAGACAGTTGAGGAAAATTCTTTTTTCACACAAAGGGAAGTGAGTCTTTGAAATGTTCTTGGTGGGAAGCAGCTCCTTGAATATTTTTAAGGATAGATTTAAGGATAATAGATAAGCAATGAAGTGAAAGGTTATTAGAGATGAAATAAAGCTCTATAGTCTTCACCATGTTTAAAAAAAATCATGAAAGCTCAGTTAAATCATTTAATTACTTTAAATTTCTTCTCAAATTGATTAACGCACAGATTTCACTGACAAACACAGATCTTTATGAGATCTGAGGTAGACCAACTAAAAGAAGGGGTGCCTACAAAACCACACAAGTGACAGCATTTGGCAACTTCCCAATTTCATATACTTCTTTAATAATGAGAAGTTCTTAGCCTGGTAGCCATCTCAGAAACAGAAAATACAAGTGAGAAAATTGTATGGGATTTCCCCTTCCTCGTCCTCAAAAGATTTTAATCTTTATTTTCAGGGCATTAAGCACTAGTTAAGCTGAAAACAACAAGGAAACCTAAGCAGGGAGGATTATGAGGCAATAATGCAACTTATTTGAGATTGCTTCCATTAAAAGTGGGTAACATAGAAGAACATGAGATTTCCAGGCCACTGGTGGCATGTTCAAATGACCAGAGTCTTATACAACTGCAACATGACCTCAGGACTCAAACTTAGCTACATTGAATTCCATCCTTACATCCTACATTATATTACATCCTTACCTTTCCATCATCCATTCTCAACAATTGCTAACATCTCCACCTTCTCTGCACTGTTCCAAGAAGGAGCCAAATAGATGTAAGAATCTCTCCCCTCTTCATTCTTACCACTTCTCTTCATTTGGGCTGTGGACTCTTCTGAGTTACTTTTTGCAGTCGAACCACAAATATGACAGCACGTAAAGGTTCTTCCTATGCATCCATGGACTGACCCAAATACAACTACTCCAATACCCTCCGCCAATACTGATGTTACTGACAAGGATTGAATTGTTTGTCTAACAAATCTGTTAGTTTAATAACAACAGCATCATTTCTTTTGTGATCAGTCCTTTCTCTTTTATTAACATTCCTTCAGTTATTGAAACAAGTAGCAATCAATTGGTGGCACTGGTTATGACTGAATAATGTACAGTTTGGCATGATTTCCTATAGAAAATGGACAGTGTTGGTTTCAACATTTATCTTCTTCTACTTTATAAACATAAATGTTGCCCTGCAACATACTTGGCAGAAATCCAGTTTCAGTATATGCGCATTGACATGTTAATAGCATTCATTTCTAGTGTAGAAATTGCTTCTTCTGGCCTTGATGGTAGGTGGGAATCACTAATTATCAATGTTGTGAATATCAGTTAGCCCCCACTTAGCATCATTTCCAAACAGTGAAATTTCTATTAAGTCAAATTTAATTCCGAGTACCACGTACTGAGTCACATTGGTGATGTATTCATTGCTAGCCCTTTCTCAAAGCCAGTGTACAAAGCTACATACTCTGACATAGAATCTTCTGTTTAAACTCAGTTGCCATAAGTTTCAACTCAAACTTGAAGTATTTTTTTGCATACTGTGGGGATTGCAAATAGAATTGGCAGTGCTGGAAGACAACTATTAGAAGCTGATGTAATGCAAAAATGTTCTCACAGATCTCCCAGCTGGTAAAGAGGATTAGAGGTATCATACTTTGGCAAAAGTGCACATGGACTGCAAAAGATGGCTATTCTCAAAGTGATGCACTAACTGTTGATCTGTCAGGCACTATTGATCATCCAAAGGTATTTCTAACATCCCCCCGGAGATATTTTACCTAACTGCTATGCAGTGTACAGATTATGATGTAAGGCATGTGATTTATATATTTTAGATTTTTAAATTTGGAACTGGTGGCATATTTTCTGTGTGTCTGAAGGAATGTAAGGTTCAACTTATAATTATTTCTGCAGCCATGGTGATTCATTTTAAACCACAGTATTAGGGAGAAACTTCCTGAAGAACAATGGTGATTTGGAATGGCACAGTGGCTTAGTGGTTAGTACTGCTGCCTCACAGCAGGGACCTAGATTCAATTCCACCTTCGGGCAATTGTATATGTGGAGTTTGCACATTCTCCCCATGTCTGTATGGGTTTCCCCAGTTTCCACCCACAGTCTAAAAATGTGCAGATTAGTTTGATTGGCCATTCTAAATTGCCCATAGTATGCAGGGTTTTGTAGTTAGGTGTATTAGCCACGGGAAATGCAGAGTTATGGGGATAGTAAGTGGGGGGTATGTCTGGGTGGGCTGCTCTCCAGAGAGTTGGTGTGGACTTGTTGGGCTGAATGGCCTGTTTCCACACTATAGGGATTCTATTCTATTTGTCTACATTTACCAGTAATCAAAGTAAACAATGTAGTGCACTAAGTTTTCAAATTAAACTTTCTGGAAACTTTTTGAGCTTAGGGATATCACTGATAGTTTGGGGGGTAGGAGGGGGAAGCTTTATAGATGAAGTATGGGGTAGTTTGAAGTAATCTTGGCTGAAGCCGGATGTGTAAAACCGTTTCTTCTGAGAAAAGGGTTAGTTTTCGGAGCATTATGAAAGAGATTACCTCAGCCTAAGGAGTTTAGTTTAAGATTTTCAGACCAGATGTTTTCGGTTAAAACTTTGAAAGAGTTATTTGAACCTGAGAAATTCTAAGCTCAACTGTATGAAGGCCGGAGGAAGAGGATATCAGATTCTCAAAAATGGGTCATTGAAACCACATTTAAATTAGGCCTTATAGATGAGAAACAGAAGGGAATTGTCCGTGGCGTGGGTACTGCAGAGGGAGGTTTTTTGGGATTAATAAGTTTCTATTTTACCAGGTATTTCAAAGCCTTCACATTCGTGTTACCTGCAAGTAGTTTAGTTTATTGTATTTTAATCTTGATATTTTTCTGGGTAATAAACCTACGTTTTATGTTAAACCTAAATCTACAACATTTTAATGTTGCAGACCACTTCGTTAAACTGATGAAAAAAATTCATCAAGCCAGATTTAAGTTTGAGGTCCGCCTTGCTTCAGTAATAACATCAGCTGGAATCCTAAACACCTCCTCTAGATGTAACTATATTTTGATAGGCAACAGTATCCTGTCAGAATGTGGAAATACAAAGTGATCTTTTTTATTTCTTCACCTTAGATTGATCAATAAACTCAAAATTTGATGCCAATATCAGCTCCATTGTGAAAGACAGACTGAAGGCAGTCACTTAGCAAAGAGCCAGGAAACACTAACAGAAAATCCTACTGTGCCGTGAAATGTTTAACATTTCTGCTATGTTCACAAAATATGAAATATTGTATCTCTGTTATCTCACTGACATTGAAAGGGCTGTAAGGTTTTTCCTACGTAAAACAAGTAGTAAATAATTGTGCAAAATGTATTTGGGATATTACTGAGAAGTACTTTATTCATGCAAACCATTCACTTTTTTTTAAAAAGATCATCAGTGATCATGTGAAGTATATTTCCATTCCTGTACACATATTGTGTAGCTTCACAGTCACAAGCAAGAAATGACATATAAGTTTTCTTTGTAAAAGATAAGTCTATTAGAGATAGATTATAGCTATCATATTTTTCTTAAATCAGGAATCTATCTGGCATTAAATTTTCAGTTATAACTGGCCTCAATAACATTTCAATAATGAGGAAACTAAATTCAAAATCTTTCCAACATCTACCTAAGGAAAGCAGAAGTAGCAATTTTTTAGTCTAGAATTTTCCAGAGTGTACAACACTCCTAAAATGTAGCAGGAGCAAGATATTACATAAAACCTTTATAAAAGATCAAATATTCAATCACTAATTCTTGACCGACTACTGGCTAGCTACCACATGATGGACAGCAATTTGCAACATATCAATTCAGTCATGTCACAATGTGTCCTACTCACAGAACTACAAGGCTTTAATGTTTTGATGCATTCACTACTCTTTCATATTTTGTTTTACTTTTTAAATAATGTTTCATTTCATTGTTTTCTTATATAGTGAGGTCAGTACGTTAAATAAACAGGCATGCTGTTGACGAAAAGGGAACGAGGGTGATCGTAATACAAGGGCCTGAAATTAGCAAGACTATGGTATTGCACTTGGAATGGATTTTTCAAAGTTTAGAATAGATTTAACAAAGTTGTACATGACACAAAGACTAAGTGCCATTCTATTGAAGGTAAAGCTCTTACACTGAATGGGACAACAGCTGGAGTCCCGAAAGCAAAGACTGGGTTTAAATTTGATTAGCACTTGAAATGTCTCTAAAGAATAAGAGTAACTTGAAGAAAAACATATAAATAGATAAAGTAAAATGAAACTGATGATGCTGGAGATCTGAACAAAACCAAACCAAAAACAGCAATGTAAACAGTGCACAATAGTTTGTGACACAAAGCAATTTTCAATGAACAAAAATGACTTTTCCAGAGTACAAAGTGGAATCAATTAGCCCTTCAAAAAAGTACTTAAGGCTTTACATACTAAACCATTCCCCACAAACATCACCATTCTTTCATCAAAGATATGTAGATCTGCAAAATGCTTCAGATGTTAGATCTTCCCTTGTAATAACTATTCTGTCACTAAAACAGAACATAATTTAACAATTAATGATGTGAATGATCAAGAAATTACAAACAGTGCAAATTTTTCCCCTCTCAGGCATGACATGGACAATGGCAAGAAAATTTGAAGAATATCACAAGAATTTTCTAAAAATCAGAATCTAGACACCAAGGAAATGTTTTGTAATGTTCACCTTGAGCTCTACATGGTAAATTCAGAATATCACTACTGATCAAGTGTACAAGATGGTGAGAGGCATAGATAGAATGGATAGCCAGAGACATTTTTCCCAGGGCAAAAAATGGCTATCACAAGGGGGCATAATTTGAAGGTGATTGGTGGAAGGTTTAGGGGAGGTATCAGAGGTAGGTTCTTTACACAGAGAGCAGTGGGTGCATAGAATGCTTTGCCAGTGGTGGCAGTAGAGTCAGAGACATTTCAGGACATTTAAGCGACTCTTGGATAGGCACATGGATGATAGTAAAATGTAGGGTATGTAGGTTAGTTTGATCTTAGAGCAGGATAAGAGGTCAGCATAACATCGAGGGCCAAAGGTCTGTACTGTGCTGTACTGTTCTATGTTCTCAGCAGTAATTTTATTTCCATATATTTGCAACTCATTATGAGCCCAACTCATCTTATTCCCACTTCACTTAAAATTCTTCTCTCTTTCCCAAGAAACTCAATGGTACAAATTCCCAACATGTAAGTCAGAATAGATACCAGTTCTGAGCAAGAGTCATATTGGGCTCAAAATATTAACTCTGTTTCTCTCTGCACATATGCAGGTGAAACACATCCATCCTCTGAGGGTTTACTGGCTTCCTCAAGGAGCTGAAGGTCTCTGGTGTTGGCCTCTTGTGGCAGCAGTTTGCTAGGAGCTGCTAGTACCTGCATAAAAGATGGAATTCATTGTGGAAGAGGAATAAAAGCTTGTGCAGATTCAGAATGGAGTTAGCAGCGACATTACTTGAAGAGCAGAACAGAATAACATAAACGATGCTTAGTGGGCAGTTTGTATTGATATTTCTCTGTTCTTTCTTGAGCCGTCATGGCCTTTTCTGGCCAAATCGAGCATTTTCTCCTCCAAGTGAGTGAGCAGCCTTGTGTTCAGCAGTGGGAACGCTGGAAGGTCCTGACATTGGCAAGCACTTCTGCCTCTCTTGTCACACAATTTCCTGAGAAGAATGCTAAAGAGCCCAACTAGTAGGACGAAGTTACTCTGAGTCGTCGCAGAGTCCAGACCATGGTCTCACTAACAAACAGAACAGTTCCATCATCTTCAATCTGTCCACACAAGTGAAGTTCCTCATCTCTGGAACCATTCTTGTAAAGAATTTCTGCACTCTTCCCCGTGTGTTCATATCCCTCCTACAATGTGGCACTGAGAACTGTACACAATTGCCAGTACACAAATGTACACCTCCTTCTTCATGTACTCGATATCTCTATTTATAAAGCAAAGGTCCTGCCACCTTTAATGATCCATGCACAAATATTCCCAGGTTCTAGTACAGTACATGATTTTTATATTCGTTATAACTAAAACTTTTCTAAAAATATACTTTCATCATGAAATATGTAAAGGCAACATTACACAGCATTTCAAATTTGATATTTACATTTGGTGTTATAGAAATCAACTGATTTCAGTAAACTGCCTCACAGCACTTAGCCTTACAGGTCAAATCTACAATTGCATTTCAGGTGAAGTATTTGTGGTTGAATATTGCCTGAGCAATTTTACGTAGGTTCCAGCCTTGAAATGTCCTGTACAGCCTTAGACTATGCTCTTTTCCCAGTGAGTCCTTGCAGCAGCTGCCCTAGGATCTATTGTGTCCCTCAGCAGGCATTACTGAACATTGAAATGTGCGAACCTGCAACACTTAAACAGCTGTCTGTACAGGAAGACTAATATGTTGCAGGCAAATCGAAGAATGTTTTCGCTGAGTTGATGTTCCTCCAACAACAGCTCTTTTTTTAAATCTTTGTGTATGTACCAGACAACAGTGCATAGAGCTGTGTTACGAAACTGCTTGGAATGAAATGATGCAAAAGCCACTGCATCTCTTTTCAGACCTACCTCGCAAAGATACTTTCAAGAAAGAGGTGAGCAATGATGTCTACCCACTGCAGCCATCTGAAGGACAGCATACAGAGGCAATGAGACCCTAGTTTGCAAGAAGGATCTAACTGGGAGGAAATTTTCAGCAACAGCCAGGTTTTGTCTTGGTACTAATCTACTCAGGGAATGATCTGAAAGGATCCACCATCTCCTTTTCTCACGTGATACCAAGGAAGTTACACTGCCCAATGGATGTTAGTCAAAAGATATTTTCCCACAAAACCATCTCCACTGGACGCAGATACATCGTTGTCCTATATGACCAGACCCTTCTTTTGAAACAACAGAACAATCAGAACTTCAGCACATTCTGACACTCAATGTTCATATACAGGCAGTCCCTGGATTGCAAATGGATTCCATCCTCAAATCCGTTCATAAGTCAATTTGGAAGCAATACGGAAGACAATGCATAATAATGTGAAATAGCTGTTTGTAAGTACAAGAAACAGTTGCATATCAGATCTCTAAAATTATATCTATGTATGGGACTTCATTCACAAGTATGAGTATTCATAAGTTGGATGCTCACAAACTGGGAACCCACTGGACTAAGGAACTTGGCACAGATTTATGCAACAGCACACAATGATGGTCATCAATATATCGGTGATTTTGCAATAATTCTCCTCTCTTTATGCACTACATCTCTACAGATCATGGCAAGCCATGGATTGTAAAACAAAATATAGCACAACATTAAACTTTAACACATAATCAACCTTAAATCTTCTCCTTTGTTTGCCACACAATGAGTAAAGACGGACATGTACTTGATAGTTTAAAAATAGATGGTGACTTCTACTAAAGTACTCATTTTGACACAAAGCTCAAAGTATTTTTTAATTTTTTAAAACTGCATGATCATCATGGGCTCAGCTCCACCAATTCCATCTAACGTTTGCCGTATTCAGTGTTTCAGGAGATTTCACATTGAAATCATTATACTTTACATTTGGCTCAATATTTAAGTACCCTTGCCCTTACTTTGGTAATGAAACATGTGAGCTCTTAATTTTAGAGTTTTGCTAAGTAAGGCTAAATTCATTTTCTGCAAATACATTATAAAAGTGCTTTCACTGGCAAACTAAAGTAGCACATCTATCTCAGCTGATATTATCCATTAATACTCATTTTCATTAACAAATCTAAAGCTATTTCAAAAAGGATGTGCAAAATGCTGTATAATCAAAAAAAACATTTGTTTAAAATGAGAATACAGGGTTATTTAATGATTTCTTTTAATCCTGCCAATTTGAGCAGAGACCCATTAGGGGTGTGAACGCAGGAGTGAGTGGAAAGTAGTGGGCTTGCTGCTCTCCTGACTTATCTGGCTTATGGGAAAGAAGCTCACTGCTGGAACCATAAAACCTCCTAGTTCAGTTAGTTGGTTAGTAATCCAGACATATGAATTATTAATCCACCTTTGCAATTTGAGAATTTGAATTACTGTTAAAATGTCTCAAAATAAAAGACGCTTCTAAAAGTTAGTGGCTTTGTAACTGTTATAAAATCCAAAATGATTTACTAATAAACCTTCTTTAGGAAGGCAATATACCTGACTTCTGTTTGACTGTATGAAAGATATAATATTCATAATAGGTCGAGAGAAGATGCATCTTTCTATCAACACCCAGCAATTCATAACTGAATGACAAATGTTAAAAATGCCTTTTTCTTTTTTTGCACTGAAGTAATTTTCCAAATCTTAATCTCAGCATATATCCAGACTGTTCACCAGGCTAGATGGTCATTTGTTTTGTGATTTTGCAATAAATTTAAGTCATAAGTCATTCTGTGCAGAACCAGACAGAATTGAAACTACCTGCTGAAATAATTTCACTTCTATGCAAAAATGTGCAAATTATACATCAAATGTTGCCTGAATCATATCACTGATTTAATGGTGATGTAAAATAGAATACACATTACAATGATTCAAACTGGTGCCATAACTAGGCTAGATCTCTAATCAAAGATACATGAGATTCTTAAGAATCCTGAGACTGCGGATGTAACAGAAATAGAACTGTCACGTTCGATGCTTGCTTCACATATTCACTTTCCTACCGCAGGAAAACCAGCACAATATGGGCACTGTACTTCAGTATCATTTTATTCATAACCTTTTTGGGAACAAGGAATAAATTGAAAATTATTGAATCACAGAATCCCTACAGTGTGGGAAGAGACCATCAAGTCTGCACCAAAAGTATCCCACACAGACTCCGTTACTCATCCTATCCCCATACTGCCACATGGCTAATCCACCCAATCTGCACATCCCTGAGACCACAGAGCAATGTAGCCTGGCCAATCTACCCGACCTGTACATCTTTGAAATGTGGAAGGAAACCAGAGCACCCAGAGGAAACCCAAGCAGGCACAGGGAGAATGTGTTAACTTCACACAGACAGTCACCCAAGAACATAGAACATTACAGCACAGTATAGGTCTTTTGGCGCTCAATGTTGTGTCGACCTATGAAACCAATCCCAAGCCCATCTAACCTACACAATTCTATTCTCGTCCATATGCCTATCCAATGACCACTTAAATGCCCATAAAGTTGGTGAGTCTACAACTGTTGTAGGCAGTGCGTTCCACATCCCTACTACTCTGAGTAAAGAAACTACCTCTGATATCTGTCTATATCTATCACCCCTCAAATTAAAGCTATGTCCCCTTGTGCTAACTAAAACCATCCTTGGAAAAGGGCTTTCACTGTCCACCTGACCTAACCCTCTGATTATCTTGTATGTCTCAATTAAGTCACCTCTCAACCTTCTTCTCTCTAATGAAAACAGCCTCAAATCCCTCTAACTTTTCTGGTAAGACTTCCCTACATACCAGGTAACCAAGGTTGGAATCTGGTCAGTGGTGCTGTGAGGCAGCAGTGCTAACTACCACGCCAACATGTCACTGTGTCATTTAATGTTTTGCATTTTCTCTACCCAGTGGCTCAGAGGTTAGCACTGCTGCCTCAAAGCACCAGGCTCCCAGGTTCAATTTCACTCTCGAGCAACTGTCTGTGTGGAGTTTGCACATTCTCTCCATGTCTGCTTGGGTTTCCTCTGAGTGCTCCAGTTTCCTTCCACAGTCCAAAGATATGCAGGTTAGGTGGATTGAATCTGCTAAATTGTCCATAGTGTCCAAAAATATGCAGCTAGGTGTGTTAGTTATGGGAAATACAGAGTTACAGGGATAGAGTACGGGGTGTGAGTCTGGGTGGGATGCTCTTTGGAGGGTCAATCTGAACTTGATGGGCTGAATGGCTTGCTTCCACAATGTAAGGATTCTATTCTATGAAATTCTATGCTGTGATTGAATTTTGGAGACTTATTTATCTTTCTTCCATCATTCTAAGTGCAGTAACTACTGTCTACAGACAATCTTCTTTGTATGCAACTGTCTGAAAACAACACCATCAAAGCAACTAAATAATTCACAGCATAACTCACTGATTAAAGAATAGTTTACATTGTGAAAATAGCATTAGGTTGTATCTATACCAGGACTGTAGTGTTGATGCAGAGAAGGAGAGAGGAGTATTATTCCATTTCACTGTGGTATCAGTTTTTTTTTCGCTCATTCAAGGAATGTGGGCTTTGCAGGCTTAGCCAGTACTTAATCCCCATCCTTAGATGCCTAAGAGGAGGCTTTGATGAGCTGCCTTCTTGAACCTCTGAAGTCCATTTGCTGTAGAGAGCTTCACACTGCTGTTTAGGAGTGAGTTCTAGGATCTTTTCCCAACAACTCTAAAGGAATGGCAATATCTTTCCAAGTCAGAATAGTTTGTGCTTTGGAAGGGAACTTGTAGGCAGTGGTATTTCCATGTATCTGCTCACGTTGTCCATCTAAATGATAGTGGTCCTGGGTTTGGAAGATGCTGCCTGAAAAGCCATGGTGAATTTTCACTGTGTATCTTGTGCAGGTGTATCTTTCAGAAGCCATACATCATCTAATAAAGGAGCAGTTCTCCAAAAGCTTGTGATTTCAAAGAAATCTGTTGGACTATAACCAGGGGCCATGTGACTTCTGACCTGGTCCACTCTGGTCCAACACGGGCACCTCCACATTGTGCATGATGCACACTACTGCCACTGTGCTGCTGCGTGCTGGTGGTGAAAGATATGTATGTTTGTAGATGTATTGCCAAAAAATGGGTTGCTTTGTCCGAGGTGGTGCCAACCTCATGAATGTTTACGGTGCATAATTTTATGGACCAGTGTAATTGTAAAACCATCTTGTATACATGAAACTTTAGAGAAAAATCTATCAAAACTAGAGACAATTTTAGCTATGTTTGCTTACAAAAATACTGAACTACAGAATAGAATAGGTCTAGTTTGATGTGAAGATTAATTTGTTCACTGTATAAATGTTTATTGTGGACAAGATTAAGTATTTAACAAGAATGTTTCTTAAAAATTCTTAGTATATGAAAAACCAAAATCCAATGGTACCATTCAGGTAGTGACAATAAAACAGTTCTGAAAAAGAGTCATACTGAACTTTAAACATTAAAATGAAGAATTGCAGATGCTGCAGATCTGAAACAAAAACAAATTACAGGTGAAGCACAGCAGATATCACAGCTATCCTTGCAGAAAAAGCAGAGTTCCCCTATTAGGTCAGGTGACTGAGTCAACCTGTTAACTACGTTAACTGTGCTTTCTCCCCACAGATGCTGCTAGAGTTGCTCAGTTTCAGCAGCAATTCCTGCCAGCCACAGGCACAATCTGCACACAGGCCAGGAGCTTGCCCACAGTCAATCAGCCATCCACCTAGACTGGGCACAGTCAGGAGATATGATTGACTACAATCTATGGTCTAGTCATCAGTCAACAGGGCCTCCACTAGCAGTCAGCTGAGCTGTGTATCATCCACTGGGGAACTATATCCGGTCTGTCATGTCTAGCGTCTATTTGAAATGGGTCAGAGACCTGTGACAAATATAGTTCTAGGGGTCCGTGTGTTCATCGCTGGAAAGACACATGGGATGGGGGAAAGAGAGACATGTAGGGGAAAAGTGAGATATCCCTGCCAAAAGTCGTTAGGGAGTCAAAGTTTGTGGTAAAAGCAGAGGCATGTGTAGAGATGCAAATCTAACACTAGCATCTCAGTGAAATAGAGGCTAGAGTCAGTGAGTTAATAGATGAATATTGGTCAAGTATTCCATCACTTCTGAAACTTCCAAGAGTCCTATGGGACGAGGGGAACATCGCTACATTGTATGTGATGTAAATATGACAATGTAAGTATGATAATGGACTGTACAGAATTCGTGGGTCTAGGATAGGAAGGGAGTCAGAGCCCAGCAGACACTCCTTGTTTTGATCACTCAGGTGGTGCAGCACCTTCACCACGTTGGTGCACATGCTGTGACCAGGACCGTGGTGGAGCAGAACTGTACGGCTGCTGAAGACACAGTCTTGCTGCCTGGACATTTAGGGGTCTCTCCAGTGTCATCCAGGCAGAGTGTGCTGCATCACCCTGGATGCTGTGCTCTGCAATAATTGGAGCAGACAAGACGATGTGAGAAACGTTACAGAACTGAGAGAGCAACAGCAGTCTTCCGAGGAGGAGAATGCGAACACTGGGAAGAGAGAGCTCTCTGTGTATCACACAGCTCAGTTACATTGGATGCTACAAGCTAGACAGATCCTGACTGACATCTTGTTCCAGGAAACAAGAGTTGTGTGCAGCAGACCATGGGCTGTAACATAGACATGTCACAATTTGTTTTGCATTGTGTGTACAAATTGCAACCTCTATTTATTTCATTTGTGTTCATTTTTTGTGGGCTATAATTAAAAGCTCATGTTTGAAAATATCCAAATGCTTCACTGTATGTTCCTCTGCTTGAAAATGACAAGATGTAGATTCACAGTGAGTAGTGGGGACAAAGTGGCAGTGACTTAGATAGGGTGTTCAGACAGGATTTGGTTAAGGACAGGTAAACTGTGTGGCATGGTGATTCAAAAATGGTGGTTCAGTGGTTAGCACTGCTGCCTCACAGTACCAGGGACCCAGCTTTTATTTCAGCCTCAGACAACTGTCTATGTGATGTTTGCACATTCTCCCCGTGTCTGTGTGGGTTTCCTCCGTGTGCTCCGGTCCAAAGATGTGCAGGTTAGGTGAATTGGCCAAGCTAAATTGCCCATAGTGTTCAGGGATGTATAGGCGAGGTGCATTAGTCAGGGGAAAATGTAGGGTAATGGGTCTGAGTGGAATACTCTTCGGAGGCTCGGTGTGGACTTGTTGGACCAAAGAGCCTGTTTCCACACTGTAAGGATTCTAAATACTAAAAACAGTGACTACAGTGAGTGAATAAGAGTGTATGTGGCAGGGAGTGTCAGCTACATGCATACAGCAGGGTTGCTTTGTGGTAGTGGTACTATACGTTGCCAGTGAGAATCAATGGCAGATAGTCAATGTCTTCTAGGGCAAAATGGGGAGAGGAAATAAATAAAATAGCTATCACTAGAGAAAAAAAATAGAAGAAACTAATTGGACGCAAAGCAGATAAGTCTTTGACCAAATGGGATGCATTTTAGGATAATAAAAAAGTAGTCACAGAGGTAGTGGGTGCTCTGGTAGTTATCTTCCAAGAATGCTTATATTCTGGAAACATGCCAGAAGATTGGAACACTGCCAATGTAATACCCTTACTCAAAAAGGGAAGAAGTTGAAAAGTAGGGCACTGGAAAAGCACAGCAGGTCAGGCAGCATCTGAGGAGCAGGAGAGTAAACATTTCAGGAATGTTGGGTGTGTGGGGGAAGGGGGCTGAGAGATAATGAAGGGGTTAGGGATAAGGCTCAGGGGGAGGTAGCTGGGAAGGTGATAGATGGATGCAGGTGGGGTTTAACTGTGATAGGTCAGTGGGGAGGGTGGAGCAATAGGTGGGAAGGAACATAGACAGGTCAAGAGGGCAGTGCTGAGTTGGAGGGTCCCCAAATTTGTGGATGGCACAAAAGTAGGTGAGAAAAGGCAAGTGGTGATGGTGATACAAAAAAATCTGCAGAGGGACATAGACAGTCTACAGAAGTGGACATAAATGTGGCAAATGGAATATAATGTGGGAAAATATAAGGTTACACATTTTGGCAGGAATAGTAGAGGAGCTGAATATCAGTTAAATGGAGAAAGATTGTAAAAAGATGAAGTCCAGTAGGACTTGGGAATCTGTGTGCACAAATCTCAAAAAGCTCACATGCATGTTCAGAAGGCAAGAGGGAAGATGTATGGAATGTTGGCCTTTATTTCAAAGGGAATCGAATATAAAAAGAGATAATCTTGCTATAATTATACAAGGCACAAATTAGATCACAGCTGGAATACTGTGAACAGTTCTGGAACCCTAATCTTAGGAAAGTTATTCTGGCTTTGGAGGCAGTTCAAAGAAGGTTCATTAGGTTCATCCCAGCTATGCGAGGATTTTCTTATGCGATAACATTTAGCAATTTGAACCTGTATTCATTGGAATATAGAAAAATGATAGATTATTTTATTGAAACATCAAGATTCTTAGCAAACTTGACAGGGTAGATGCAGAAAAGCCGATCCCTCTTTGGGAGAGTCTAGGAGCAGAGGGCATAATCTCAGAGTATGGGATGGTATGTTTAAGACAGAGATAAGGAGTGGGAATGTCTTCTCTCAGAAGGTTATAAATCTGTGGAATTCTTGATCTTTAGGGCTGATGAAGCTGGGTTATTAAGCATGTTCAAGATTAAAGAGACTTTTTTTTATCAGTAAGGAAATCAAGGGTTATGAGGAAAAGGCAGGAAAGTAGGATTATCAGATCAGCCATGATTTCATTAAATGGAAAAGCAGTCTCAATGGGCTGAATGGCCTTCTTCTGCTCCTACACCTTATGGCCCTTTTAAAATAAGGCACATGCGCAACTTGTACAAGTCTTCTGATAGATATCCATTGAATATTCAGTTGTTCTGAGACTGGTGAGTGGTCAGGTGGCGATAGAATCAGACAAGAGGGTCTGTACAGGTGAGATAAATAGTTAATGAGGTGGATTTGGTAAGATATGATGAGAAATGTAGCCAGAGCTTGTGGAGAATTTCCTTCCATAACCTGGACTCAACTGGCACTTCACAAACAAAACAGGAGATTCAGTCCAAAGTACAAGGTTACAGGGCAAAGGCAGTAGTTTGACAGCAAGTTTAAATGCTCAGAGAGACAGTGTGGACACAACAGACTGAACGGACCCCACCTGCACTATAACAATTGTGATTCTATAAATTCATCCAGCATCCAAAACCTTTAGAAGAGAGTTTCAGATTTTTATTATTCTTTATATGAAAAGCTGCTTTCAAGTTTCATTTTTAAATAACCTTAAAATTGGCTGTCAATTTCGTTTTTTACTCCTCAACCAGATAAAGCAGTTTCTCCAGCTGTGTCTATCCTATAGAATTCTATTATAAACACCTCAATTAGGTCGCCTCCTAACCTTCTAAGGTTAGCAGAATACAAGCCATATTTAAGCAACCTTTCCTCATAATGTAATCCTTCAAGAATTGGCATCATTCTGATGGATCTGTGCTACATGATGTGCTGTTCACCAGACCAATCCCTCCCAAATATATCAAGGAGATAGGCTTTAGATTAACGTTTATCATTTTTAAAGGCAAGTGTAAGTTGATGTGTTACAGATTTAATTTGATAGCTCATACTAATCAGCTTTCAGCAAAACACACAATTAAAATACAAACAAAAGAAAGAAAAATTTGAATAACATAACCCGATTTGAAAACTTAACAATAATAAATTACTTAAATACCAAACAACAACTGTTCCAATACAGTGACATCCCATAAACATAACCTTGGCAAAGGCAAAGTCAGTAAAACAGATTTTCTCACATGCAATCCTGGCAACCCAGAGAGAACGTTTAGCTATAATAGAAAGAAACTTCGGGTAAAGCGAGAGAGAAAAAGAGAGAGCCCCCACAGTTAACTTCAAAACTCCAATAACCGCTGAAAGCTCAGCTAAAATTCTGATTCTATGGGAGCATGACTCCACCCATTGATGTTGCTTCTATAATTCCAATCTAGAAAAAAATCCCTAAGGCCTCACAAACAGTTTATTTTATCGACTTGGACCAGACAGCTCCACACCTATGGCTCATGAACACTCTCCAACAAAAACCAGGACAAATTACACCACTTAAAGCCATAGTATCACCAGATATTTCCACATCATTCCTGAGGCTCATTGCTCAAAACAAAACAGCGTATCCCAGAAAGGCTCTGAACACTCACATATCCTTCTCTTTAATTAACCTTAATCTTCTGAATCATTTTGAAATGTGTACATTTAATTCCTGTTTCTATTTAATAATTCAGTTGGATTTCTTAGATATTAATTGCATCAGAAAATCCTTGAAACACTGAGCAGGACTACCTACTGAGGAAAGAGAAACAAAGTAAAAGTTTCAGGTTTCTCATCTTCCATCATATATTTAATCACTTCTCACACAAATTCACAGACATAAAATGTTAACTTTGTTTCTCGCTCCACACATGCTGCCAGACTTCAAGCGTTTTCCAGGTTTTTTATTTATTTACTTCAGATTTCCAACATCAGTATTTCATTTCTGTACATTAATTCTAACTTATCCCATGATCTGAAACTGGCCACAAACAATGAAGATAAACTGAAGACAACAGACTCATTTCATAGTTGAGAGCTCAAGTACAGCAGAAAAGAGATACATTATGTTTAAGCTTTACAGCTTGCATTCAGAAGGACAGTTCCTCAGAAATACTGATGGGAAAATA
The DNA here is from genome assembly GCF_020745735.1 of Hemiscyllium ocellatum. Taxonomy (NCBI): domain Eukaryota; kingdom Metazoa; phylum Chordata; class Chondrichthyes; order Orectolobiformes; family Hemiscylliidae; genus Hemiscyllium; species Hemiscyllium ocellatum. The sequence goes on from NC_083408.1 coordinate 89,349,195, forward strand.
ACATTCACACTGTATGAGAAGCAGGTATTGATTGGTTGGCAAGTCATCTCTGATTGGTAGCACTGTAGCCATGGGGATTGCACCAATTAATGACGGCTAACAATTATCTGGCTAGCTTTATTTAAATTTTAACCAAGGCAAGTGAAGACATTGCCTGTGAAGTGAATCTGAAAACAGATGTCAGGTTGTAACAGATGCAGTGTGTGTACACGCTCTGTCAGCAAAGTACACACTCCTGTGTATTAACATATGCAGCTTTCACAAGGCACCAGCCAGACTGACAAGTGGCTGTCAGCATGATTCTGTAAGCACTCAGGTTTCTGCAGCAGATGTTGTCCAAACACGGTACAACTAATGTTGGATACATTGGTGTGAAATTTGCAGGTACAGACTGGTTGAGTACAGTTAATACCTTGGCTTGTTGCAGAGAGATTTGTTATTTGAGTTGATCTAGAATTCACAGAACCTCTACGTGCCATTCGGCCCATCAAGTCCACACTGTCTCTCTGAACAGCATCCCACCAAGCTCACCCCCCTATACTATCCCTGTAACCCTGCATTTCCCACGGCCAATTCACCTGACCTGCACATCTTTGGACTAGAGGAGGAAACCGGAACACCCGGAGGAAACCCACACAGACAGGGGGAAGAATGTGCAAGCTACCCACAGACAGTCGCCCAAGGGTGGACTCAAACCCAGGTCCCTAGCGTTGTGAGGAAGCAGTGCTAACCACTGAGCTGCCCCTGCCATCAGAACATACTGCCTACCACCAAGCATCACACTGGCACTGAAATTCATACACTATATTACTCATTTATGTTGCAGGCAAAATGTCCTTTTGGTTTAACAGCAGCATCATGATAATCGTAATACTGAAGATAAAATCATGTCCCTGTCCAGTGTAGCTCATTTTCCCCTCGTTCCTTTGAATTCACTACTCTCCTATGCTTCCTCGCCTTATTCTTCATATTCAGTCATGCCAAACTGACGGGCACTCCTCTCAACCACAAAGTCATTAACGATCACTTCCTTCAATCCATGAACAGACATGTTCATGTTTCCCCTTTTGTTCTGCATCGACCCCTAAGAAAAGCTCTCCCCTCAAATCATCAATTCTCAGACCAATCCACGGTTCCAATAGCCCTCTTTAGGGAAGGAAACGATGGGCGGCACGGTGGCACAGTGGTTAGCACTACTGCCTCACAGTGCCAAAGCCCTGGGTTCAATTCCCACCTCAAGCAACTGTCTGTGTGGAGTTTGCACATTCTCCCAGTATCTGCGTGGGTTTCCTCTGGGTGCTCCGGTTTACTCCCATAGTCCAAAGATGTGCAGGTTAGGTGAATTGGCCATGCTAAATTCCCCGTAGTGAAGGGGTAAATGTAGGGGAATGTGTCTGGGTGGGTTGCTCTTTGGAGTGTGGACTTTTTGGGCCGAAGGGCCTGTTTCCACACTGTAAGTAATATAAGAAACAAGCTGTTTTTACTTGATCATGACTACACGTGACTCAAGATGCACAATAATGTAGATGACTTTTAAACGGACTCTGAAATGACCAAGCAAGTTACTCATTTCAAGGGCTCTAAGGAATGGGAAGCAAATGCTGGCATAACCAGTGACTTCTGCATCCCAAGAAATGCTAAAAATTATAATTTCCAACATGACTTCCACGATTTCTTCACTTGCAATCCTGGGCCGTCCATTTCTGGTAATTCACATCAACCGATCTACTCATTTTCACTCTCATCTTCAAATATAACGCCTTTTTCCTCAGTCCATTTCTTCCTCTCTCCACCATATTAACCTTGGTAAAGCTACCACCTTCATTCCTTTAGGTCGGAGCATTAGATGTTTGAGAGTTCATGTTGCATAAGTGATTTAACTCTTCATCACGTGATGGAGATTATTTTCCACCATCAATACCTGAATTCTCAGGAGCTCCTGTGGCACAGTGGTAGTGTACCTATCTCTGAACCAGGTGGCCTGGGGTCAAGTCTCACCTGCTCCAGAGGTATGCTGTAACATCTCTGTAAGGATTGGTTAGTGTTAGGAAGTTGTGGGTGAACTATACCTTTTAAGAGAGTTAAAAGTTGGCAGTGACAGCACCAAGTGTTCTCAATAAGACACAATGTAACATGTGGGCAAAAGTGAGGACTGCAGATGCTGAAAATCAGAGTCTAGTTTAGATTGGTGCTGGAAAAGCACAGCAGGTCAGGCAGCATCCAAGGAGCGGGAAAATCAACATTTCGGGCAAAAGCCTTTCATCAGAACTGAAGGCAGGGAGCCTCCAGGGTAGAGAGACCATCACTACTCTAATCTGGACAATACAACATGTGCTCAGGCTATAGGAGTAACTGGTTGCCTGGAAACAACAAAAAAAATTCAAATTAGGCCAATCAGTTTACATTATACCTGCAAAAATACCAGTTTCCAAAGAGTGTATTGACAATCTTAAAAGCCAATAACACAATCCGATGTTCTGAGGTATAAGACCAGGGAAAAATTGAACAGTTGGGAGGAGAACTGCCAAGCCCCAGCGAATAAAAGACTGCCTGAAAAATAGCTCCCTTAAAGGCACCTTTTCCAATCAGCAACCCATGACACAAAAATTCCTAAGAAGAAAACAGAGGAAGATCTAAATATAAAATACCAAAGCTGCCTGGTTTTGAGATAATTAGTGTTGTTTTGTAAATCTTAATTGGGAGTTTTATTGGACTAGTATTGTTGTGGTTCTGCTCGCCGAGCTGGAAGTTTTTGCTGCAAACGTTTCGTTCCCTGGCTAGGGAACATCAGTGCTGTTGGAGCCTTGTGTGAAGCACAGCTTTGATGTTTCTTCCGGTATTTATATTGGTTTGTTCTTGCCGCTTCCGGGACTAGTATTGTAGAAGGGAGGGAAAAAGATAGATTCGAGAAAGAACTTGTACATAATTGTTAGTTAATTATTCTCTGTTGTACTATAAGAAATAAAGTATTAATTTTTATTTAAATAGTTCTTGGCCACTTGAATTTTCACACATTAATGCATGGGATAAATATTTTCTGTGCTGCTAGTTCTAAATTAAACAGGAGAGTTTAACCCATGTCATAACAATTAGAAATCATCTAAAATAGGCAATGTTTCAAATTTCAAGCATCTGATTGTCACCCTGAATGAATAACACTCAACAGACGTGCCCTTTCAATCACAATGAATGAGACAATTGAAATTTCCATAACAGGAGAAATGGAGAAAGTCTGCACTTTAAATCATCTCAGAATTGTGGTAATCGGTAATGTAGCATAACGAAGGAAAGACAGCAACAACCATTAAAAAAGGTTGAATTCTCAGGGACTCTTGTAGTATAGCGGCAACGACTCTACCTCTGAGCCAAGAGATCTGGGTTCATCCTATCTGCTCAAGAGATGTGTAATAGCTTCTCTCAACACATTGAGTTGAAAACATAAAAATATTTGAATTACATTCTTAAAATAGTTTGTCTGGTTCTTATCAGAATAAAATGGAGGTGGTATCACAATGATGACTAAGTAATCCAAAATCTCAGGCTAACATGCTGGGAACGTCGGTTCAGTTCCCTCTGCAGCAATAGTGAAATGTGAATTGAATTAAAGAAAAATCTGGACTTCAAAGCCAGCCTAATGGTAACCATGTAATCACTGTCAATTATTGTAAAAATCTATTAGTTCACTGATAGACTTTAGGAAAGGAAATCTGCTGTCCTAGCCTGGTCTGATCTGTGACTCCATATCCATAGCAAATTACTCTCTGGGAAACAAGTGCTGTCCTAGGCAGCAAAATCTGGGTTCCATTAGCAAATGTCTTCTTAAAAAAAAAGAATCAGAGATGCCACAAGAGCCTCTTTTTGGTGCTGTTCTGTGAGGATCATCTCTCCCACCCATTGATGCAATAAACTCTGTACAGGGCACATACCTTCTGGAAGTAAAAAGTGAGGTCTGCAGATGCTGGAGATCAGAGCTGAAAATGTGTTGCTGGTTAAAGCACAGCAGGTTAGGCAGCATCCAAGGAACAGGAAATTCGACGTTTCGGGCCAGAGCCCTTCATCAGGAGTGAGGAGAGGGTGCTAGGCAAGCTCAGATAAAAAGGTAGGGGGGAGAGACTTGGGGGGGCTTCAGATAAAAGGTAGGGGGGAGGGACTTGGGGGGATAAAAGGTAGGGGGGAGGGACTTGGGGGGATAATCTACATCTTCTTCCTTGAAGAAGCTCTCTTCCTCCCTCTGTAAGGATTTCAGTGAGTCCCTCTCTCACTGCACCCCCCAGGTCATCTCCTCTGCACAGAAGCTCTTCAGCCACGTTCTCAAACAGACTCGTTACCACAGCCACATCTCCTTCCTCAGCACCTGCCTACAGAACCGACTGATCCCACACGGACTCCGGACTACATTCCAACCAACAAAATTTGGACCCAACCAGGACAACCTGTACCTACAACAAATCCGAAGCCTCCAGCAACAGACCTCCCTCCGGATCCTCCGCTCCACCCTTGCAGCCATGCGTCGCTACCTACATTCCCTGCAATCAGCCCTACCCCAGCTCAGGACAACACTCTCACAGACCTGCAAAGGACTTCTACTGTTCTTCATCTACAGAAGAGCCCCCAAGTCCCTCCCCCCTACCTTTTATCTGAGCCTGCCAGGCACCCTCTCCTCATTCCTGATGAAGGGCTCTGGCCCGAAACGTCGAATTTCCTGTTCCTTGGATGCTGCCTAACCTGATGTGCTTTAACCAGCAACACATTTTCAGCACATACCTTCTGGAAGATAATCATGTAACAGTTGAAGATCAAGCATCTATATGTTTAATTTGAATTCTCTATCCTGAAGACTATTCTACTCTCTCAAACTATCCACACATATACACAAACACTGGTTTGTTTATTCTAAATTAAAAATCACATAAAACCAAATTATAGTCCAGCAGGTTTATTTGGAAGTACTAACTTTCAGAGCGCTGCTCCTTTATCAGGACCTGATGAAGGAGCAGTGCTCTGAAAGCTCGTGCTTCCAAATAAACTTGCTGGACGATAACCTGGTGTTGTGCACTTTTTAACTTTGTACACCCCAGTCCAACATCAGCACCTCCAAATCATGCTTACTCTGCACATATTCTTACACAGATCTGCCATTCCTTCATCTCCATTCATATACCCTGTCAATCGCAAGCCACCATTGAGCTAGAGTGGCTCACTGATCTCTTCCCTTCTTAAATAGGTTTTTTTTAAAACAAGTACAAAAAATATTTTGATGCCTTTCTTGTGTAACACTTTGACCCAGAGGCTGCTGCCTACAATTTCTGGCTTTCCTTTTTTAGTCAATCACCATAAACTCACATTCAACTCAAAGAACTTGTTGCTAATTCCTTCAAGAAACAGCTTAGAAATGTTACATCATGAACATGGTAAAAATCAGAGAAATGTTTGAAATATCTTTCACAGTACAACAACAGTGAAACAGCAGCAACGTTAAAGAATTATTTTGTCTTTGTTTTACCAGGTAGATTAACAAGATGATCTAACAGAAGAAGAGCTTTAAAAAAAAGCAAAGCAGTTAAGATTACAAATAGTTAGGAGATAATTGGTCTAACCGTGGACAAAACCTAAAATCATTGCATTAAGGCATGAGATTGCCAAGTAATTTATTTTTAAATCAAAAGTTGATTAAAAAAAAGAGTAGGACTACTGAAAGCAAATGTTATTTCAATGTTATAACCAAAATAAATTAATACAGAACTGAAATAGGTCAAGTACATATGTCAAGAATTATTTTTTTCAAGTATTTACCCAAATCTGTTTTGAATGGTATCACAGATGCTGCTTCTATTGCCCTGCAAGTTGTGTATTCCAGCGAACTCATTGCATATCACTTTTTTCTCTGGTTCTTGTCAGTTACCTTAAACCTGAATCCTCTGATTACTGCCACTGGAAAAAGTTACTCCTCTTTTACTGTTTAAAACCTTTCATGATTTTGAAGACCTCTATCAAACATCCAAACCTCTCTACTTGAAGAAGAACTCCCATTCAAGTCTCTCCACACATCTGAAGTCTCACACAGGTACCATTTTTGTGGTACTAGATGTGGTACCTAGATGTGGGACCTTTCAAACCTTGCAGCTTTATCTAGAAAACCAAAAATTATTTTTAACAGCCTGCTCACCTTACCCTTCCACTTTCAGAAGCTACAGACATTCCAGATCTTTTCGATTCTGCAAATGCTTTAAAATTGTACCATTTGGTTTATACTGCTGCTCCTCATTATTCTTAGCAAAACGAATTACTCCACACTTAGCTGCATTAATTTTCATCTGCCATTTGTCTGCCCATTTCACCAGTCCATATGTCCCTTGAGTCTGTCACAATCTTTCTCATTATTTATTTTGTTTCTGAGTTTCAAGTCATTTGTAAACATTGTATAATCTAATTTATATATAAACAAATACATAAAAACACGTAAAAAGAGCAGTTGGCCCAACACAGATCCCTGGAGGACATCATTGCACTCTTGATCGGAAATGCAACCATTTAACACGACTCTATGTTTTCCATTTCTTTGTGAATTTCATATCTACACAGCAACAGTTGCTTTAATTTCACGGGCTTCAATTTTATTAAGACGTCTATTAAGTGGCACTTTATTAAGCGCAATCTCGATTTTCTCAGCATCAAATACATTTTCCTAATCAAAGAACTTAATCAACTGAGCCAAACCCGTTAGATGAACAGATTCGAACAGGTCCATTCTGAATTACACTTTGCAACCCTTATTTTTCCAAGTTCCAACTATTATTTTCCCCAGAACAGTAGTTCTAAAAATCCACAGACAGATGTTAAGCTGATTGCCTTGAAATAGTCCAGTCCTTTGAACATGGTTTTAACATCTACTCTCCACTCCTCGATGATCATTGCCATATCTAAGCAGGAGTGAAAGATTGTGATCAAAACCTCTGAAGCTCCATAAAAATTACAACCAGGTTTTGATGCTTTCGACAAATGATTGTAAAATATATTGATGCAAACTAATGAGCACTTAATAACTATTTACAAAGACCAGGCCAATCAGGACTCCATCAAAATTTTCTTCCCTCAGGTCCCTCTTCTTTGGCAGTCCCTCGGAGTTAAAGGCGACTAGCTTCCATTCGGGGAATGAGGCTGAGTTCTACGGTGGCTGAATAGTCCAATCTTGGAGCTTCAGACTCTCCACAGTTGGGGTAGGTAGTCATAGAGTCATACAGCATGGAAACAGACCCTTCAGTCCAACAAGTTCAAGCCCAAATTAGAATGGACAGTCTGAATTATAAAAATAGGCTGGGACATTTTTCACTGGTGCGTAGGAGGTTGAGGGGTGACCTTATAGAAGTTTATAAAATCATGAGGAGCATAGAAAAGGTGAATAGCAAAGGTCTTTTCATTAAGACGGGGGAATAATTTTTACAGTGAGAGGAGAAAGATTTAAAAAGGCCACAGAGGCAACCTTTTTTACTCAGAGAGCAGTTAGTGTGTGGAATGAACTGCCAGAGGAAGAGGTGGATGCAGATACAGTTACAACATTGAAAAGACATTTGGATAAGTGCATGAATAGGAAAAGTTTGGAAGGATATCTGCCAAACATAGGCAGGTGGGTCTAGTTTGAGATGGGTAGATGAGTGGGATACTCTGGATTCCACGCACTCTTTCCGCAGCTTGCATTGAGTTTTCATATGCTCCACTCGTGATGCGCAAGGCAGTTGGCACCTTTGTCGATGCTTCTTCTCCAGTTTGTATATTCAAAGGAAAGAGATTCTCACGTGTCGGTGGGGAGATTGCAATTCTTTAGGGGGTGGAGTTCAGAGTAGAGCCTTTGTTTAGGAAGTCATGTGTAGGGCGTGTGTATAATGTGGCCCTCACCATCACAGCTGGTCGTGCGTGACAGTGCCTGATACTGGGCATATTGGTGTGGGAGAGACACTCACATTGGTACAGCTATCCTGCCAGGAGTTTGTGAAAAAAAACACTGGTGATAACTCTGTAGGGATCTGAGGTATCTAGTGTACATGGTTCAAGTTTATAATGCATACAGGACGATGGGGCCCATGGTAGTTCTTTATACCATAAGCTTTGTGTTAGGACTGAGGTCTCAGCCTTTGAATAGGCACCTGAAGGCTGGAGTATAACATTAGATTTCCTCGTCAATGTCTGCTTGCACAAAAGGACAAGCCTGAGATATGGAAAATGATCTAAGTTGTCAATGAGCACACCTTGGATTTCAATGTCCGGAGTAATGATGTTGGCAGGATTGGGATGGTAGAGAATTTTTATTCAGTTTGAGGCTCATTCCCTCACACACCTTGACGAATTCATTGATAGTGCTTTGTTGCTCTGCCTCTCAATGTGCACCTCTGTACTGCAACTCAGTGACCAAAGTTGGAGTGATCTTAGTCATGGCATGGAGGCAAAGTTTAAACAGTTTCCCACTCATCCTATAGGTTAACTCCACTCTGGTGAGAAGTTGGTGGGGTGAAGCATTAGCATTGTGGCAAGGAAGATGGAGAAGAGCTTTAGATCAATTACATTATCCTGCTTGGGCCCAGTTTGCATTCGTATTAGGTATGTGGTGGATCCACTGGTGACGATCATGGCTTGCATGTCAGCATGAAGCAGATGGAAAATGGTGATGAATTTCTGTGGGCAACTAAATTTGAGAAGGATATTCCACAATCCCTCAGGATTGAAAAATTGGAAGACCTTTGTTGAATTAAAAGAAAGCTGCATACAGAGGTTGGTTCCCTGCATTTTCCATAGTTTTGTTACACACTGAAAATCATGTTCATTGTGCCTCTTGATGGACCAGTGTCATATTGAGACTGGGGAAGAGTTGTTCAGCTTCTAGGAGGAGGTAGTTGAAGAGGATCCTCATATTGACCCTTCCAGTGGAGGACAGTCTATAAGACCTTTTGTAATTTCTGCAGTCAGACCTGTCTCCTTCATTGATGATTGTTACAATTACAACTTTCATGAACTCCCAGTATTCTCTTTTACTTCCAGACAAGAGCAATGAGGTCATGGATTCATGTCAGGAGTGTATTTTAGTCAGGATTCCATCATTGCTGGAGGAGTTGTTTCTCACCTGTCAGAAGCTCTTTAAACATCTTGGTAGGTGAGACAGTGTCTGTGGTGGGATGGTGTCAAAAGCACTTGATTAAAGGTTATATCTTTATTGAGAAGGTCCTTGAAGCTCTCACTCTAGAGGGTGGTAATTACTTCTCAGTCTTTAATGAGTGAGTTGCGGGGAGAGGGGTGTGAAATGACATAATTGATCATTTATTAGTTATATTAGTGTGACAACTACAAACCACTTATGCTACACCCTGACTTTTCTCAGCAACTAGGAAACATCCCATCCAGAGGGGTGAATAACTTTTCTGCTTTGAACACCATTACTCCTTTTAGTAGCTTTCTGATTAATACCTCCTAATTATCTTCAATCACGTCATCCAACTTTCCGACTACCTTATTCTTTGCTCTGATACTCATGGTATCTTTCTCTTTAATAAGGGTAGCCACAGAGTGTTCATTTACCACCTCATTTGTCCCTGGCTCCACAAGATTCTTTTTGTTCCAAATCACCATATCCTTCTTTTGATTATAATTTTAGCATTTGTTTACAAAACACCCTTAGGTTCTGTTTTATATTGTCCATTTACCAATTCTCAATCAATTTCTCTATCCCTCCTTTTACATTCTTCCCATACTCTTAAATCAATTGGATCAAGCTGTAATGAGACCTGGAGCCAGATGATTCTGACAGAAAGCAAATTAAGCATCAGCAAGCAAGCTTGTTGCTTAGAGGTGCTACTTGACAACACTATCATGGGCATCTTCATTATTTTCTTGATGATTTGGATGCGAGCATAAGAGGTACAGTTAGTAAGTTAACAGATGTCACCAAAATTGGAGCTGTAGTGGACAGCGAAGAGGGTTACCTTAGATTACAACAGGATCTGGACCAGATGGGCCAATGGGCTGAGAAGTGGAGATGGAGTTTAATTCAGATAAATGCGATGTGCTGCATTTTGGGAAAGCAAATCTTAGCAGGACTTATACATTCAATGGTAAGGTCCTAGGGAGTGTTGCTGAACAAAGAGACCTTGGAGTGCAGGTTCACAGCTCCTTGAAAGTGGAGTCGTAGGTAGATAGGATAGTGAAGACGGCGTTTGTTATGCTTTCCTTTATTGGTCAGAGTATTGAGTACAGGAGTTGGGAGGTCATGTTGCAGCTGTACAGGACATTGGTTAGACCACTGTTGGAATATTTCATGCAATTCTGCTCTCCTTCCTATCGGAAAGATGCTGTGAAACTTGAAAGGGTTCAGAAAAGATTTACAAGGATGTTGCCAGGGTTGGAGGATCTGAGCTACAGGGAGAGGCTGAACAGGCTGGGGCTGTTTTCCCTGGAGCGTCGGAGGCTGAGGGGTGACCTTATAGAGGTTTACAAAATTATGAGGCGCATGGATAGGATAAATAGGCAAAGTCTTTTCCCTGGGGTTGGGGAGTCCAGAACTAAAGGGCATAGGTTTAGGGTGAGAGAGGAAAGATATAAAAGAGACCTAAGGGGCAACTTTTTCACGCAGAGGGTGGTATGTGTATGGAATGAGCTGCTAGAGGATGTAGTGGAGGCTGGTACAATTGCAACATTTAAGAGGCATTTGAAAGGGTATATGAATAGGAAGGGTTTGGAGGGATATGGGCCAGGTGCTGGCAGGTGGGACTAGATTGTGTTGGGATATCTGGTTGGCATGGACAGGTTGGACCGAAGAGTCTGTTTCCATGCTGTACATCTCTATGACTCTATGACTCTATGTGTCTTCTATAAGAAATGTTTTACACAGTGATTCACAGGATGAGGGCATCTCTAGCTAGGCCAGCATTTATTGCCCATTCATAAATGCCCCAGAGGGCAGTTAAGAGTCAACCATATTGCTGTGGGTCTGGAATCACATGTAGATCAGACCAGGTAAGGATTGCAGTTTCCTCCATAAAGAACATGAGTAGGCCAGATAAGATTTTCTGACAATCAACAATGGTTTCAAGGTCATCATTAGCTTCTTAATCCCAGATTTTAAATGAATTCAAATCCCACTATCTGCCATGGTGGGATTCAAACACAGGAGTCCAGAACATTACCTGGGTCTCTGAATTAACAGTTCAGCAAAAATATCACCACGCCATCACCTCTCTCAATACAGTGGTGCACAGTAAAATCTCAGGAGAGGTTGATTGGAAGATATCTATCCTCAAGTTATCTGCGGTGATGTCCCACTGACAAAAACCACAGTCATCTTCTTTGGTGCTAGGTGTGACTCTGACCAGCACTGTTTTCCCCAATTGCCAGTGATTTTGCCAAAACTCCAAGGTATCACATTTAATCAAATGCTGCCTGAAATATCCTTCACTGCTCATCTCTGGCTCTTTCGTCTATGGCTGGATCAAAGCTGTAATGAGACCTGGAGCTAGATGATTCTGACAGAAGGCAAATTAAGCATCAGCAAGCAAGCTTGTTGCTTAGAGGTGCTACTTGACAACACTATCATGGGCATTTTCATTATTTTCTTGATGATTAAGAGTAGACTAAATGAGTCTTTTTGTGTACAGGATTATGAGGAATACCTTTCACATTCTTCAGTCAACATTTCTTTATTGTCTCTAGATTAAGAAGCTGGAACTTCCTTCCAAAGTACACTGTGGCTGGACCTACACTATATGGACTGCAGCAATTCAGGAAACGTTTCTCATGGGCAATCAGGATTCTATATTTTCTTTCATTTCTTCAATGGATGTGGGCAGCACTGGTTCAGCGGGATTTATTGCTCATTGCCATTGAGGTGGGTGGTGAATCTTCTTGAATCAGTTTCAAGTCAGGGTAGTGTGCTGACGGACAGCAAAGACCAGCCTTTATAGTTACATCCACATTCCAGGAATTAATGTAAAAAATTCTAAATTGCAATCAAATTTTGGAAAGCTCTACAGCAAAAAAACAAATAACAGAGAACTGAAGACTTCAGAATTCCACCAATTATTTTTTTTAAAAACTGGGAGAAAAATTGTTATCTTGAAAGTCAAGCACAGAATCAAAAATTTACATGAAAGCTAGAGAAAAATTGGACTGATTCAATCCAGAGTTATATGCATAAGTATTAGCAGAAGCACACTACAAATAAATTTTAAAACTGCCCAACATTCTGTTGATATCCATTATCAGAAATGCTGGTGCATATTCAGGTGAACATTGCAAAGATTTTAATCTCATAGGACTTGAAACATCACTCAGTTTTGTCTCTAATTCCTCCTGTTTTGAAAAATGCTGTGATACAGTTGAGTTTCTACGCAAACTCAGTTGCTATTACAATTTTCTCTAATCTTTAATTTATAAAGAATAGTACCCAAATAAGTTCAGGTTATTTAGCAATGTGGAAACCCATCTTGTTGGGTTGGGGACACCTCCCATGGCCAGGACAAAAATATGTCCAGGCAGTGCCACCAGCTGCAGAAACGTCTGGGTTTCAAAGCTCAGCTGCACTCAGTCAATGTGTATATCTGGAGACTGAGAGTTACATGGATAGCACATTCAGAGCAGTGGTCACACTGAGTTAGGGACATGCATGCAGATAGGGAAGAGAGGCTGCCAGGCAGAACACAAGAACAAGGCAGGTGGATCAGGAGTCCCGAGGTGTGACTCAACAATCGTGTTCAATTCTGAATCCTGGTGAGGTTCCTCAGAGGAGTGCAGCAAGCACCAGTTGCATGGCACAATGGGAAGGCCACCTCCGTGTACAGGAGAGAATCAGCAAGGGTAATGGGGAACAGACAGGCATTTCAGGGGTCAGAAAAATGACTCCAGGATGGGATAAGAGCTCCCTGCACCAGTGCAAAGTATGTCACAGAGTGCTGCAGGACACTCTCTTAGGCAGTGTGACCAGTCAAAGGATGTACTGGGTAACAACGATATAGGCAGGAAGGGGGATATGATCCTGCAGTCAGAATTTAGGAAGCTCATAAAAAACTAGTGACAAGGAGCTCAAAGATAAAGGTATATAGCACATACGTGAATGCACATCATACAGCAAATAATAATAAAGGAAATTCATATAGGTGAATTACAGGTACAGATTGTCTTACGTAATTGCAATGCTATGATTATAACAGAGACCTAACTCCCAGAAGGGCATGAATGGGTATTAAATATTCCTTGTTACAGAGTGTTCAAGAAAGATAGGAAAGAAAGGAAAGGTGAAGGGGCAGTAGTCTTGGTTAAGGATAGCCTTTCAGTACTGGAGAAAGAGGATATATTGGAGGGTTCGGCATGACTCAGGGATGGGTAGGACTGGCAGCTTAATGTTCCAGGATACAAATGCAACAGGAAGGACACAAAGGGAGGCAAGAGAGGAGGGGAGCGCATTTTTGATATGAGATTGCATTTCAGCAGTGCAGAGGCAGGACATTCCCAGAAACACATCCAGGGAAGTTATTTGGTGGAACTGAGAAATAAGAAAAGGATGATCACCTTATTGAGATTATATTATAGACCCCCTAATAGTTAGTAAGATATTGAGAAACAAATTTGTAAGGAGATCTCAGTTATCTATAGGAATAATAGTGTGGTAATGGTAGGGGATTTTAACTTCTCAAATATAAACTGGGACTGCAATAGTGGTAAGCGTTTAGATAGAGAAGAATTTGTTAAGTGTGTACAAGAAAATTGTCTGACTCAGTATGTGGATGTACCTACTGGAGAAGGTGCAAAATTTGACTTACTCTTGGAAAATAAGGCAGGGCGGGTTACCGAGGTGTCAGTGAGGGAGCACTTTGGGGCCAGCGACCATAATTCTATTAGTTTTAAAATAGTGATGGAAAAGAATAGACCAGATCTAAAAGTTGAAGTTCTAAATTGGAGAAAGGCCAATTTTGATGGGATTAGGCAAGAACTTTCAAAAGCTGACTGGGGGCAGATGTTCACAGGTAAAGGGACGGCTGGAAAATGGGAAGCCTTCAGAAATTAGATAACGAGAGTCCAGAGACAGTATATTCCTGTTAGGGTGAAAGGGAAGGCTGGTAGGTATAGGGAATGCTGGATGACTGAAGAAATTGAGGGTTTGGTTAAGAAAAAGAAGGAAGCATATGTCGGGTATAGAACGAGTGAATAGAACGAGGATAGAACGAGTGAATCGTTAGAAGAGCATAAAGGCAATAGGAGTATACATCAGAGGGAAATGAGGAGAGGAAAAAGGGGACATGAGATAGATTTGGCAAATAGAGTTAAGGAGAATCCAAAGAGTTTTTACAAATACATTCTATTGGAAGGATGTTGTGAAACTTGAAAGGTTTCAGAAAAAATTGACAAGCATGTTGCCAGGGTTGAAGGATTTGAGCTGTAGGGAAGTTTGAATGGGCTATTTTTTATGCAGCTTTGGAGGTGGAGGGGTGACCTTATAGAGGTTTATAAAATCATGAATGGCATGGACAGGATAAATAGATAAGGTCTTTTCCCTGAGGTGGGGGAGTCCAGAACTAGAAGGCATAGGTTTAGGGTGAGAGAGGCATAAAAGGGGCATCCTTTTCATGCAGAGGGTGGTGCGTGTGTGAAATGGGCTGCCCAGATGTGGTGGAGGCTGGTACAATTGCAAGATTTAAAAGGCACCTGGATGGGTATACAAATAGGAAGGGTTTGGAGGGATATGGGCCGGGTGCTGGCAGGTGGGACTAGATTGGGTTGGGATATCTGGTCGGCATGGACAGGTTGGACCAAAGGGTCTATTTTTGTGCTGTACATCTCCATGACTCTATCTCTGTATGACAGAAGTGATTTAGACAGAGTTATAAACAAGAAGGACACAATTATATTGTTTGACATAAACTGCAGACCTCTGAATAGTGGGAAGGATGCGAAGAAACAAATCTGCAAGGAAATCACAGAGAAATGCAAGTATTATAGAATGGTTACAATGGGGAATTCTAATGACTGAATTAATAAACAGAGATAAGGGTAGTGTTAAGGGCAAAGAGAGGCAAGCATTTGTAGACTATGTTCAGGAAAATCTCCTATTGCAATAGGAGAGTAGTGAGGGTATGGAATGCTTAGCCTGCAACGGTAGTACATTCACCAAGTTTAAGTGTATTTAAGTCGTCATTGGACAGGCATATGGACGTACATGGAATAGTGTAGGTGGGATGGGTTTCAGATTAGTATGACAGGAGGGCGCAACATCGAGGGCCAAAGGGTCTGTACTGCTCTGTAGTGTTCTATGTTCTATGTGCCCAGTCCAGAAAGTAGGCAATGCTAGACCTGGCTCTTGGGAGCAAGTTGGCCATGTACATCGAGGATCAGTGGCAGAACCTTTAGGAAAGAGCAATCATTGCATTACAAGGTGGAAAAGTGGGAAAGGACCCAGAATAAAAGTAATTAACTGAGAGACAGCCACCTTCAATGTGGCAAAAATGAAGCTAAGGCAGATAGAGCTACCTGGCTGACAGAGGGGCTACAAATTAAGATAAAGAAGCAAATGTATGCTTCTGACAAATGTCAGATACCAAGCTGAATATATATTCAGAAGGGAGAAGGAGAAAAAGCAAATAAGAGAAGCAAGAAGAGGTTATGAAAAAAAAATAGGAAGCTAACATCAAGCAGCTAAAGGAAATCCCAATATTAGAACATAAATAGGAAACGTGGTGAAAGGAGGATAATGCCAAATCAGGACTGAAAAAAGGAGATTTACACTGGGAGGCAGGAGGCACAGCTGAGATGTTAAAGTATCTTTACCATGGAAGCAGATGTTATCCAGGTAACAGACAAGATAACAGATGAGAAAATCCAGTCAGTTGTAGGATTCAACTTATTCAGAGAAGATATTGGATAGACTGTTGGATCGAGTTGTTAAGGCTCCTGAACCAAATGAGATGCACAGAACAATATTGAAGGAAGTGAGAGTGGAAATTGCACAGGCACTGACAGTAATCTTTCAGTCACCCCTGGACTGGTATCAGAGGACTAAATTACAAATATCATACCCTTGTTCAAAAAAATGTTGCGAAGGTAGAAATGAGTATTTAGGATAGAACTGAGAGTCAGATAGACAAATCAGAGAGTTAGGATGGATTTCTTAAAGGAAAATAATGTTTAACTAATTTGCTGGTGTCCTTGAAAGAGATAACAGGAGGGTCAATAAGGGGTAGGATGTTGATGTGGTGTACATGAACTTCTAAAATGCAACTGATTCGGTGCTACAGACCAGATTTGTGAAGTTACAACTCATGAAGTTGAAAGGACAGTTGCAATGTGGATACAAAATTGGCTAAATGCTAGGAAACAGTGTAGGAGTTCCATGTGGGTCAACATGGGATCCTTGCTTTACATAATTTATGTGAAGTTTCAAAGTTCGCAGATGGTGCAAAACTTAGAAGCATTGTAAACTGCGAGGAGGAAGTACAGAACTTCAAAAAGACATTGGCACGTTGGTAGAATGGGTGAATAATTAGCAGATGAGCTCAATGTGGAGAAGCTTGAGCTAACACATTATGGTAGAAAAAACATGAACAACACTCTAAAATCAAAGGTACTGTTTTAAATGACATCGAAGTATAGAGACCCAAGAGTATGCATGCAGATTTCATTAAGAGTGGCTGGACTGGTGGACAGCTGTTAATAAAGGATATAGTATTCTAGGCTTCATTAACAGGGACATAAATATAACAGCTAAAAGCTTATGCTGAATGTATATATCAAGTAAGGTTGTAAAACTAATTATTTTTAATATGTTGCTTTAAATACCATTATCTATTCAAAAGTGATAAGTTATTAAAATTTGATTCATACTGCTGAAAATCAATCCATTGTAAAAACAAAGCATTGTCAATCCACTACTAGTGAACAAACCAATGTTAGAATTATAGAATTTCTACAATGCAGATAGAGGCTATTTATCCTATCAAGTGTGCACCTACACTCCAAAGATTGTCCCACAACGTCCCCATCCTATCTCTGTAATCCCGTATTTACCATGCCCAATCCACCTAACCTGCACATCTTTGGCCTGTGAGAGGAAACCAGAGCACCCAGTGAAAGCCCACACAGACACAGGGAGAATGTGTGAACTCTACACAATCAGGTCATGGCTGGAAACAGATCTTGGTCCCTGATGCGGTGAGGCAACTGTGCTAATGCCATTGTGACCTGTGTTGAAACAGCTTCTCAGAAATAAACAAAACTATTTCCCATTGGTCATTGAACACCTCTCAAGCGCTATGCTACAGAGTTAGATTTTGGATCCGTTCTGAGGGACAAGTCATTTTAGAAATAAATGTCCACTGTCCAGTACTGCAGGCAGAGCCTGCTTAAAGTGAGGTGATTTTAAAACTAAGCACAAGGAATCATGATAATTCAGTTAAAATTAACAAAATCTTCCCATTAAATTCCAAAATCTTATAATCTGGTGACATCAAAATCAGGAGACTGGCACTCATGCTTTTCTTAGAAACACATGAATGCGATAACAATAGTGTCATGTCTTAGATGACTTCATGGTCATTACCTCCAAAACCATACAGATACAGTTGAACTTTGTGAATTCAGCAACTCTTCCAGATGCCTAAAAGGTGCCCAATCCATAAAAATCAATAGTTCCAATTATCTTCAAACATACTGTGAATTCAGGAGCTATATGAAACATAATTCCAGGCTGGGATTCAGCTTAAGATAGCAATCAGCTATGTGCATCTCTACTGGGACAAAGCCAATGGAGACAAGTTGCTTTCTAAGAATAAAAGTTGCTTAATCCCTTATAAATATTTGGAAAGGAGATTGATCTTTCTTGTTTCATATGCTTCTGCTGTTCTTAAGCTCAAAAATAATCACCCAATTCACATCAGTTCACTTGATATTACAAATGTGCTCAAGTATTTAGTATTTAGTACCTAGTAGAAAGGACTGCAGATGCTGGAGATTAGAGTGGAAAGTGTGGTGCTGGAAAAGCACAGCAGGTCAGGCAGTATCCGAGGAGAAGGAAAATTGATGTTTCAGGCATAAGCCCTTCATCTTGTGGATTGGGGGTGGGGGGGGAGTTGAGAGATAAATGAGAACGGGGACTGTAGCTGGGAATGTGCTAGGTAGGTGAAGGTAGAAGGGAGAAAGGTGATAGATTGGAGAGGAGGGTGGAGTGGATAGGTGGGAAGGAAGATGGGCAGGTCAAGAGGGTGGTGCTGAGTTGGAGGCGTTGGTCTGGGATAAAATGGGGAGGGGGGGATGAGGAAGCTTGTGAAATCCACAGTGATCCCATGTAGTTGCAGGGTCCCAAGGGAAGATGAGGCGTTCTTCCTCCAGGCGTTGGGTGGTTAGGGTTTGACAATGGTACCGAGTGCCTCAATAAACATTCAACTGAGGCTAATACATGGAATTCAAATTTCTTAAATACTATCCAGAAAAAGCTGTTTCAGATTCTTTTGTCAATTGCAAACTTTAGTAATTGGTTTAATTAGTCTTTTAGTCAATGCACTAATTTATTATCATTAGCTTAAACTGTATGTGGATAATGTAGCCCTGCAGTAATTAAAATTAAGTGCTACATTACTGTCAATGGTAATATACCACAATGTATGATCTTAATCTTCAAATGCCCAGCAAAGATCTGGCTGGCACACTGTAAGCACTCATTACCATGTGCATGGTTCACAAAGGAATATTTCCTGCACTGAAGAAATAAAAGTTATCAAAGGATACATATTTCTCCATTTTGAAATAAAAAGGGCTAAATTTAGTTCTGTTAGACGTCCAAAATGTATTGAAATAGATTATTTTATTGCTTATAATATAAACGAAAGTTCAACTGGGTGTGTAACAGGTGTAGTTTCAGTAGGCAGCCAATATGAATCCTTTTGTTTTTCACCCCTTTATATTAGTTACATTTCAACAAAAGAATGAACAAACTCTGCATGCTGGAAATCAGAAACAAAAACAGAAGTTGTTGAAAAAATTTAGAAGATCTGGCAGCACCTATGGAGAGAAAGAGTTAACATTTCGGGTCCAGTGACCCTTCTTCAGAAGAGTGTTCTGAAACATTAACTCTGCTTTCTCTCTTCAGATGCTACCAGACCTGCTAAGTTTTTTCCAGCAATTTCTGCTTTTGTTTCTAAATTTTGATGAAGTTCAATTTCTTCTTCAGAGGTGAGAGTAACAAATAATGGGTTATTATTTTTAAAAATATTTTAACTTGTTTTATTCATTTTCCCTCCCCCTTGGAGACCTTGGTTAAAAATATTCCACAAGCATCAGTCATGTTTCCACACTTCCCACATCAATGACATTCTCTGTGACCCTGGTGCATATTCTCTCCTATCCTTTTGACCTGAGCCTTTTGACACTTGACTGCACATTGTCTTCTGGAGCATCACCTAAAGTTCCAATGGATTTCCATTGTCTGCTGCCATAAAGTTTATAATCAAAGCCTCTCAATGGTTTTACTTCCATCCTTGTTTAATCACAATTTGCAGTAATTCATGCATCCACTGTCATTCACCCACTCTTTCTCATCTACATATCATCACTCAGTGACATCAATCTCTATAAGGATGGTTTTCATATACTCTATCCAGTTCCTTTATACATGACCTCTTTCAAATGTTCCATGCCCAAATGTTGTCAGATTAGTTCTCTGACATCTAGTCTTGAAGGAGCCAAAACCTCCTCCAGCTAAGTACTGACTGAAGCAATTTTATTTTGAGTCCAATCCTTTTATTCTGTGATAAAGAGAATTTCCCTTCCAATAATTCCACTCTTCATTCCCATCATAATGAGAGTGTTCACAACACAATCTTCTCTTTGAGCCTGTGTTGCTTCTGCTCCCAAATTCCTTTTGTGATATCCAGCCAGCCTTACCCCATCAGCTGCCGAAAGCTTTATTCATGCCTTTATCACCTTTGGATTTAAGGGTGTTGATGTTAGTCTATAACAGCTAATGTAGTATAGGTTCACCACAAATGGGCAAGCAATTCACACCTCAACCCTCTCCTATTCTCCGAATGGAAAATTGGGCTGACAATTTGCTGTGAAGGACTACGGAACTACTGGTGGATCCCAACTTCATCTCCAGTTGATCCAAAGCTTTTCTGGCTTGCTTCCTGGTTTTCCATCTCCTACCTACCACAAACTTCAGCTCATTCAAAACTGAACATTCCCTTTTCCAAAGCAAATCTCTTATCCATCTCTCCTGCTCTTGCTGACTTTCATTGACACCTTGTTTCTTTAATATTTCTTAAGTAAAATGATTATCATTGTATTTTAATTACTCTATCCCTTCACTGCTCCCTAGCCCCAGGCCTGAAGACCTCTCTATTCCCTTGATTCCAGCCTTGTGTGCTCCCAAACTCTAATGTTTCTCCCTGATCCCCTCCACCCGTTTAAAAAACCTCTTTTACAATTTTCTGGTCACAATAAGACCACATAAAATAGGAGCAGGAATATGCCATTTGGTCCATTAAGCTTGCTCTGCTAGTCATTAAGGCAATGGCTGATATATGAGTGTGGCCATAAATCCACTTTCCTGCCTCTTCAGACCCAATAACACTTGACTTCCTTGTCAATCAAAAAAAAACTGTCTAAATAAAAATCATATATTCAATGGCTCAGACTCCATTGCACTCTGGGAAAGGAAATTCCAAATGAGAATTCGAGAAAACTTTGTTCTCACCTTTGTCTTAAATTACAGATCCTTTATTTTCACACTGCACCCCCTAGTTGTAGATAACATTTTCACAGCATCTACCAAGTCACATATCTTCAGAATCTTGTTATACCTCAATGAAATCACCTCTCGTTTTTGAGTTTAGGTCTAACCTGCTCAGCCTTACCTTATAAATCAATGCCTAATGACAGGAATCAGACGAGTGAACCTTCTCAGGCATCCAAAGAGCTGAAACAATGTATACATTTGATATTCTTCTGAAAATCAACATCAACATATTGGTGCAACTGCAAGGTGCAGATTAACAAATGAGCAGATTACATAGTGCCAATGACATCAGTCTTGCAGCCCTCCCAACTCCAATATCCAAACTATCCAGAGGAGTAGTCACTACTAATCTCCTGAAATCGAAAGGTGCATGGCTCCTTTGTTGGAGAGGACTTTCATTGTGCTAGTGTGAACACACAGTCCAGACTACCTGTGCAACTGTGTACATATTCATCAACATGTTGCAGATTATGAGTAATGGATTACTTCCAAATGATCTACCATCTGCAGCACATTATGGAATATTGTCTCCACTGCTTGGACACATTTCATATTATGCAAGCAGGAATCTTGGAACTGCTGGAAACCCAAGATTTGTGCCCAATGGTTGCTCAGTGGTGAGTAATCATTTCTTGAGAATCTTGGTGGTTACAATTTCATTATCACACAATCATCGTCTAGATTCATCCTCTATGTTACTGGTAATTCATTAATTAAGTTTCATGCAGTAGAAGCAAGAGAAAATGTGTATCTGGGCTTGTGCTTGCGAGAATAAGGTGCATTGTAAAGGTGACAAGCAGGAGTTGACTATTGTTGGTTCAAAGGGGTTAGACTTCGATTGTTGATTATTAACATGACAGACCCAAGAGATCATAAAAAGAGCAGGAGTAAATGAGTTGCATATTGTCAAACAATTTGAGAGTTTACGCATTATCAACGCAGTATAACATTGCTCATGAGACTATATAAAATTTTCCGACCTTTGGTTAGTCTCTCGATCCTACTTCTCATAAGCCAATTTCTGCCTCTTTATTCATGTTTTAGTTGACCTTTGGTCACCTGATCTGATTCCTCTTTCTTTCACTCAAAGGAAATTTTCCTCCAAAAGTGTCTCCGGATGATTATCTATGTTAAAGACATTTTATAAGCTATGGTGATGAGGCCTTCATAATGGCACTATGGGGAACACCACAAGCAGTTCCAACTCTATGCTCCATATATGTAGTTTCCAAAACTGACAGCAACGACGCAAAACACAGAATTGATTTCACTGCTCTAGTCCAGAGATGTTGAGGGAAATGATGATGTCTGACCAAGATGCAACATAGTTCAGGCATTAATCCTGTGGGTTCGCTTTCACTAACTTACACATTACATCATCAGTGGTGTTGTAAACATAAATCTCCAAACTAATATTTAAAAAGTTGTACCTGCATATATATTATTCAAGGAGAAAGTAAGGTCTGCAGATGCTGGAGATCAGAGCTGAAAATGTGTTGCTGGAAAAGCGCAGCAGGTCAGGCAGCATCCGAGGAACTGGAGATTCGACGTTTTGGGCATAAGCCCTTCTTCAGGAATGATTCCTGAAGAAGTGCTTATGCCCGAAACGTCGAATCTCCTGTTCCATGGATGCTGCCTGACCTGCTGCGCTTTTCCAGCAACACATTTTCAGCTATACATTATTCAAGGCTAATTCAGACAGTTTAGATCTGCAGATGATTCAAATGTTATGGGGGACATGCGGGAAACTGGAGGCCACAGTCAGATTAGCCGTGATCTTACTGAATGTCAGAGAAGGTTTGAATAGTCTAATCCTGTTCCTATTTTGTATATTCCAACCTAACTATTCCTAGAATAACTTAACTATGCAACATCATTTTCAATCTGTTCCAGTGTTAGCAGCCGCATAAAGGATATCATATTTTGACATCACAAATAAAAGCAAATGGAGTATAATTTTATATTAAAGTTCATAAATAACAACAACAGCTTGTACTTAGAAACATTTTTAATACAATAAAATGCCACTGAATGATGCACAGGATGGTTATCAAACAAAATCTGACTCCAAGCCACATCAGAAGATATTAGGTCAGATGTCCAAAACCTTGGTCAAAGTGTGTCTTATGGTGGACAGCGAGACAGGGAAGTGGAAAAGTAAAGGATGGGATTTCCAGAGCCTACGAATGAAGCAGCTGAAGGCACGTCTGTCAATTGTAGAACAATAAAAATCCGGCATGTTGAAGAAGACAGAATTGAAGAAGCCGTTATATTAGTTTTCTAAGGCTGGAGGAGATGACAGCCACAAATTGGAGATATAGGCTGTGAAGGAATTTGAATACAAGGATGGTTTTTTTTAAAGCAACGCATTCTTCAAAAGGGTGTCAACATAAATCAATAAGTGCAATGTTGATGGGTGAACAGGATTTGGTGCAATATATAAATCCTACCCCAGGGATTTTAAACTGTATCCCAAAAAATACCAATTGCTTCTAATTTTCTAAGTTCATTATCTTCATGGTGAATGCTATGTAATTGTTTATGTCCATCAATTTACTACTTTTCTCTATTTGTTAGATTGTTTCTGCAATAAATCAACATTTACATTGTCCTTTGTGGAAACTGAAAGCAGAAGAGATTTTGGATGACCTCAAGTTTATAGAGAGTAGAAAATGGGAAACAAGCCAGCAATGTACATTGGTATAAACATTCAACACTCAAAGTAATGACGGCATGATTGAGGATTCCGAACCAGGGGGCAGCTTGGAGATGGGTGATATTATGCAGTCGGAAATAGACAGACTTAGTGACACATGGACATTTTGCAATCTGTACTCCAATGCAGTTTCCATTCTTAATATGAATAATTGCTAATTTTATAATTTGTAATTATCGACCAGTGATCCGAACCAAGGTGTGGAGGTATGGAAACACGGTCCTGTCTGGCACTCCCAGCTAAACAAGTTACTGAATATAAATATTATCCTAAGGTTTCTAAATTATATCCCATAGTTGGAATTCTCTGACTTCAGAACTTTCAGGGTGGTCATTTTGCTGCATCAATTGGTTCTGGGTGCCTGTTTCAGTTTAAATAAATTGAAATTTTCTTTGTCCTATGCTCAAATTACTGAACAAATCCTGACTGGTGACTTTTCGAGAGGCAGAAAATGCACCTATTAATCTGTTTCTAAATTCTAAAGCACTCCTGGAACAATCCTTCAAACGTCCTTTTGATTTCCCAGTTTCCTACTGCTCCATTGATGCATGTACACATTTAGAAAAAGCTGGTTCCTAATAAGCGGCCTCTGTCACTTTAATAAATAGATCGGCAATGCTCATTAGTAAAATAGGGCTTTTAAGAGTTGATTTGTAGCCGACGGTTGACGTACAGTGTTAGTCAAACTGTTCGGCGTCTTCCTGCGAATCACTCTGTTGAAAAGTTGGTTACAGCCGGAATTGCCTGCAGGCATCAGTATTTGTTCAGAGCGAGGGTTTAGCTCAGGGGGTACTGAGGTAGAGTTGCCTATCAGTGAGGAGTAACAGCGACCCATAATGGCAAGAAAAATACCACTGAGTTGGTGGGCTTACCAATGCTCTGTCCAGCGTTGGACTCTGACGAATGTTTAGCGAATGCAGCAAGTGGGATCTGCTAACATCGCTCAAGCTCTGAACAGATCACAGCAATTTTCAAGAAAACCCCTGCTGGCAAGATTGACCGCCAGTGATAACACACTGTACCAAATAGATGTCAACTATATATAAAGCAATGTCTCCTTACATTTACATCCTCCTAGCTCTTCAGATGCAACAAGCACTTTGCGAAATATTAAGCTTTACAATTTTAAAGACTCTTTTCCTGTTAAAGATGCTTCTCGGTTAGGTCTGCAGGAATAGACACAGGTGTTTATGTAAACCCGCTTTCAATGCTGTGAACTCATTAGATGTAGTTTCTAAACTAGTGGCTACAACTTCAGGAATATCGCACATAATATTTAGATTGGATTTCTTTATTTGTCAATGACAGTGTGTTAAATAAGGGGAATGTTATAGCTTATAGATATCGATTCACTACTAACGGCCGAGTTTATACCAGCTCCCCCATCATTCTGCCCACAAACCAAAAGTAATTTCGTTTAACCAACATTTGGAACTCCTCCACGTTCCTTGTCTCTATTGCAATATCGGCTTCAACAGATTGGAAGTGGATTTACAGGAACGCTTCAGGTGAAACTCTCCTGCAAGCCCTTCATTCAGCGACATCCTTCGATCGGTTCTACTTGAGCGCTGCAAGTTCCTGAGAGTTATCTATCACCAGGTTCTCTCTCAGTAATTTCCCAAAACAAAACAAAATCGCTTTGCACCCTGCGTCTTCCCTGTCTGTGGCTACTGTCAGGCTGTTGAGGAAACCCATCGTTGCTGTATATTAGTTTCGCTTGATGGTTGAAAACTAAAAATAACACCAGGGAGCACGCTGGGGATCTGATCTGACAGTCAGGATGACGGCAGAGATCAAAAGGAACTGTGTTTTGTATACAGCACAGCCATTATAAACACTTACAAGAGGAAAAATAATGTTCAATCGCTTTCCACCGCGAGATCTATTAACAAGTGTTCTAACAAATTACTTTTCAATTAAGTTTAGCAATCTTCCAGAATTCCTCGTCGCTTCATTCGATGTTGTGGAACGAAGTATTGTTTGCAAGACGAGCAAAATTAGAACAGGTCGAAACTAAATCGAAATGAACTGCCTTTCAGTTTAATTTATGAGGGTCTATTGCACCTTAAAAGATAAATAAGCAGTCAATCTGCGTGCAAGGAGGACAGTGAAAGGAGGTTGGAGAGATGGGCACTGACTGTACCGAGGGACTAGAAACTATAGCTCCGTTAATCAATAGCTAATGGGAGGAAGTGTTGGTGGATGGGGGGTGCGCGTCGCTACAGAAGTGCCACCTTACCGCTGGATCGCCTGACAATGTTTTCCAAAAAAGTATTCTGCGGTGCCACCAGCCCTCTTTTTCCACCGGGCATCCTGGGTCTGCAGGCTCTTGGGGAGATGTTTGTTGGGCGGCTCCGAGCGGCTGGTCAGTGTGTGGCGGGAAGCGGCTCATCGTCGCACCGGCGCTGCAGTCCGAGCTGGAGCCGGAGCTGGAACCGGAGCCGGAGCTGGAGCTGGAGCTGGGGCTGGGACTGGACTGGCCACCGTTGCAGCTGCTCCATCGCCGGCACTGACAGCTTGCAGGCACCGCGGCTGCGCACTCTCTTCCTGACGCACAGTCTTCACTGGGTTGGGGGTGGGGAAATCCACACAAGCACCGCCCCACCCCCCTCCCACTTCACCCCCCTTCCCCCTTTACCTCCCACCCCATTTCCCTTCACTCCCCACCCCCTCCCCACCAACCCACATACACACGCATAGTGTGACAGTAGAGGTGACTCCATTCCACTTTACAGCTCCCAGTCTCTGGGATTACCCAATCCATCCCCACACCTGGTCATGTTCTTGGGTAACCCCCACCCTGGGGTGCTGGATATTGACAGAAACTTTGTAAGGCTTTGACAAACTTCTCTACATCGAAAGATGGCATCCATCTCTTGAAACTTGTTCCGAAGAACCGTTGTGCTGGATTCAAAACATTAGCTCAGTTTCTCTCTCCATAATGCTGCCTGGCTTGCTAAGTTTTCTCCAGCAATTTCTGTCTTTACTAGTGGTGATGATGATGTTGGTTGAGTTCCACCTTGACCCCACCCCCACTCTCCAACCCATTCTTTCTCTTCTGTTAACAAGTTAGACACACAACCTCTGCTCGCCTCGGATTACTTTTGGTTGGGTTGGACTTTTACAAGGTGGGCAAGTGCTTTCTCCAGAAGCACAACACTGCAAAACCATGTGACTTTGCTGGTGGTTGTACCACCTCATGTAGCAACTTTATCAGAATACAAATAAAAGTTGCTGTACAAAAAGTACAATCAAACAAAATGGAAGCCCAGGAAAATGAGGCATGCAGTATAAAAACAGAAAAAGCTTCACTCTTCAGTGGGTGCACCAGCATCTCAGTTCAGGTCCATGTTCTGTTTAAAGGTCATCAACCTGAATCATTAACTCAGTCTTTTGCTTTCCACCTAAGCTGCCTGATCTGCCAATATGTTACTGACTTATTTCAGATTTTCCACAACTTCAGTGTTTTGCTTTGATAAGGAGATATGTGGGGCATCGATGGGTGGTTGAAAGTTTGGCTAAATAAAGGTAAACTTTTAAGAAGATCTGTAAATCTGTATTCAGAGTGCGGTGAGGTCAGATTTGGCTCTTCACGACAAAATTTCAGAATTTGCAGATGACAAAAACTAGCAAGTATTGGGCAATCTGAGGAGGATAGTGCATTATTGCACATTATCAGAAAGGCACTATAATTTTAAAACAGCTAGATGACATCATGATGTATGACACCCTAGTGTAGGAAATCTCTATCTTACTCTGCCTTCAATCTGTCAGCAGTTAAGCAACCAATCAACCAGTCAACGATGTATATACTATAACTGTAAATAAAATAAGCATATAACCTGCAGACATTATATATGTCTGAGATATCAAATTAGTGTATATAATTAGTTGTTCATAACATCACTAGATATCTGATTCAATACAAATTCGACTATCTGAGGCATATGTTACATGAGCTAAAATATAGAAAACCATACGCATATCATGGTGGTCGTAGGGATAACTGACAGCAAACAAGTACTAGAAACTGGTGACAGCAAGTTTGTGCCAAAGGCTAGGAAAAAGATTTCAACAATGAAATTGTGAAGAATTGTTTTCCTAATTATTACCCATCAGAAGTCCAGTTTCAGGGCTGAAGTAACACTTAATAACCAAAGCTGAAGTTTACAATTGTAATAAAACAAGAAATATTTGCGAGTGTGCTTTTTCTCTTTAAAACAAGAACAGCAGTTTCCATGTGCTGAAAGGATGGTTTCAGCTTTGAAAAATACTCAGAGCAAAATACAGGTAAGAACATTGAAAAACACCTTTCGTACCTTTAAAAAACCTTAGCTGCATCCAGAGATTGGTTAATTTCATCAGCTTGCTCCTTGCAAATAGTGCAAAACTAAAAAAGGTGATGTCACACCATTCTGTTATGCCATGAATAAGCCCACTATTTTTTAAAGCTGCAATCTCAAACGTAGCATTCAGGATAGGAGAGAATCCAAGGCAAAAAGAACAGAAGCTTCACACAGCAAAACAGATTATTTTTCTTTGACCATGTGTAAAGAGCACAAAATACACAATAAGAATGGAATGTATATGGACTGGCATTCCAGTGAAATTCTGTCCAAACTCTAGTTATTCAATGAAAGAATGAATCCTTATCATAACATCACAAAGAAAAACGGGATTCAAAATTCATATTGCCTTGGGGATTTACGAAATGCAAAAAATGAAATGTCCAACATTTCTATCAATGACAAAATATCAAAACAAAACAGTTCAAGTTTCAGAAAAGCAACAGGCTTAGAGTCAATTTTAAAATTCAAAGTCTTGAGAACATGTCAAACAGACAAAGATATTGACCAATTTGTCGACAGATATCAACACAAACGTACAGAATGTGATTTCACTGAAATTAATTTAGCTGAAAGGCAGATGGAACTAGTCATTTCCTCAACATGTTTTTTTTTCTCTGAAAAGCATTTCTGGACAAACCTAAAAATTAAACTTTCGGTGCATTAAAAGAATGTTTGAAACAATTCTAGCAGGACAACAGCATTCCACATGCGCTGGTCTCTGCAACTACAGTTGCAGCCATCAACAACGTCCAAGTCATACATGAAATGTGGATTGTCTCACCTACCAGATCTAAAATGAGCTAAATTTTGCAAGATGTTCGAGTCCGCGAAGATGTTCAAATCACCAGTGTCTGCCACAGTTCTCCATAGCCATAGCAAAACAAGGAGAAATGGTACAGACAATTCTAAACATCCTTCCATGATATGCAGGCATTTCAACAAATTACAGCTTATTGCAACATTACAACTTTCAGAATCCAGTCAGACAGTAAGCATGATCAATTTGACACACCGCATGGGCACATCTGGAAAACTGAAGCCTTTACGTCTATCCAAATGACACACCCTGAAAGGAATGAACAACATGTATTATATACCAAGATTCACATTGGGGAAAATATGCACCTTATGTAAGATTGAGTTGGAAAACTGGCACCATGTAGCGTGGCCTACACATGTTAAACTAACTGTTTCGAAAAGGTCTGAAATTCCGTTAATTGTTGTTATCCATCTTTAATGTTAATATGACCCCTTGGAATAGACCCCTGAAACACTTTAACATCATGGATATAGCGGAACCTTCTATCTTTGGTTTATCAGCATTGCCAGATTGGCAATTTTAAAAGTGATGCAGTATTACAGCTGAAAGAGAATGCTCAATGTAGCATTGGCCCTCCTTGCAAGTGCAATATTCATATTCGGGATCATCCCGAACTGGAAGTGAATTTCATGGGAATAAAACAATGTCAGTCACAACATTGAGCTTCTATTACTTGTGTTTTGAAGAACATATATGATGAAGACAAGACAATTAAACATTACACAGAAAAGATATCCATCCATCATTCCAACCTCAGAAATGCTCAAACCCAAATTTTCAGGCACAAAAGCATTTTTTTAAGCTTGATGCCAAGAATGGATATTTATCCATATACCTTTTCGAGAGAAATAGGAACCGGAGACTTTCAGAATTCTTTTTGGCAGATACTGTTTTCTCAGACTACCATTTGCATTTTCTGTTAGCCAGGATAATTTCTGACAACATATGAATCATACATAGAGAATCTACCAAGATGTCTCTGCATCATAGTTTACATAAATATGACACAAATCTTCATCAGCGCATTGAAGCAGCAAGAAAAAGCAGACTTCGATTTCAACAGGAAAAAATGTTGAATGAAGTTCTAAGGATCAAGGGAACTTCCAACTAATATTAGACACAATCCTACCAAGATGCACAAAAGATGTCATTTCAAAGGCATTCCACAAGCTCTGCATGGAGATATGCCTGACCATATACACATAGGTCACATGGACACAGAACAATGCCAAGAAATTGATACATGAATCAATCAGTCCAGCATCAATAAAGACACGACCTACTGCTCAAAACACATTAGCTTTATCAACCTCAAGAATCATGAGGACCTTTCATTCTACATGAAATCCCTTCTGAGCCAAAGTGCAAAATTGAAACTTTCCATGTACAAGAATGTTATGGGCCAAATGCTGGCAATGGGAATAGATCAATCCAGGATATCTAGTTGGTACAAAAGGATCTGTTTCCATGTTGTATAACTCTGTGACTCTGTGGCTTTCTGACTCTATAAAACTGCATCTAATGACTGATTATTTCACCAAATTTCCCTTCATGAGGCAAATCATAGATACTATTTGTGAAACACCTTTTGACACATCAACCATTAAGTATGTTTGGTATTCCCTCTATGGTGTTCACTACGCAAGTGTACCCTTGCAATGTGTGTGCAGTAAGTGGCATACTTAATACCTTATCTCACTACCCTCAATTTAATGAACTCACCAGGATACACTGCTTGTTTGATGAAGTCTATTATCATTAAATGCAAAATTGCTTGGTAAGATGTTTTAAAATTACATTTTACTCCTCAAGACAATGGTTACTGTCAATAACACTTCTAATGTTTGGAAGACAAACTCACTTAGATCTTTTATCACACGTTCCTGCTATTCAACCATCTGCACACATTGTTGGAAAGAAGATAGAAACAATCAAGAATATGATCAATAAGCATACAGACTATACATCCAACTTCAAACAGTCAAAGTACCAGAGTTTGAGATCTTCTTATGAATATATGGGTCAATGGAGAGATAGTACAAGACTGTTTCCAGACTAAATTGCATAATTTTGTCACAAACAATAGCTGACCCACAAAACAGGTTACATATCTGAGTTGTACACAACCAACTGTCTGACATACAAGATAATAAAGCTGACACTGAAAATTTAAAATGGACAGTAACCAAGCACCTACATCACCCACAACAACAGGCACATAACACAGACAGAAGCTGGACCATAAATTTAAGAATTAGATCTAGCCATATTGTATTAGATCTAATACACCAAAAAATGTTTTTAACATGTGAAAATAATGTGCTGATATGCATCGGTGTATATATTTCTTAGAACAGGTTTTCCATTCGTCATATGGAAAAGGGAGATGATTTATTATTGCACAAATCTCAGAAAGGCACCAGACCTTAAAGACAGCTAGATGGCATTACAACATGTGGCACTTCTGTCTACGAAGTCTCCATCTTTTTTTCATTTGTTCAGTCAGCACTTAAGCAAGCAATTGCCACTCTAAACCAGAATCACAGAATTATTACAGTCCAAAGGAGGCTATTCAGCCCATTGTATCTGCATTGACTCTGAGCATTTTAAACTTAGTGACAAATTATTGTTATCTCATCATAACTGTCTACATTGTTTCCATTTAAATAATCATCCAATGCTCTTTTAAATACTTCAGTTGAAACTGCCCCACAACACTTCCAGGCAATGTTCCAAAACCAATCCACTAGCTGTGTAACAAAGTACTTTCTTAGCTTATTTGAAGTGGTGAGCAGGCTTCTTGAGTGAATAGTCCATTTGGTGTAAGTAATGCTGCTAGGATGTGAGTTCCAGGCTTTTGTTCTAATCACTGTGAATGAATGATAATATCTCTCCACATTAAGATGGTGAGTGGTCTCAAGGAGAGCTTGCAATGGTAATGTTACCAAATGTCTACTGCCCTGTCCTTCTAGATAGTAGTATCTGTGGGTTTTAAGGATACTGTCTTTGAAGCCTTGGTGAATTTCTTATTGCTTCCTGTAGATGGTACACATTGCTGCTCCTGTGCATTAGTGATGGTAGGATTGGATGTGTATGGATGTGGTGCCAAATAAGTGGGCTGGTTTGTCCTGGATGATGTCAAGCTTCTTGAGTGTTGTTGGCAGGTGGGGAGCATTCCATCACTCTCCGAACTTCTGCCTTGTAGATTGTGAACAGGCTTTGGGGACTCAGAAAATGATTTACACATTGCAAGATTTCTACTCTCTGACCTGCTCTCGTAGCCACAGTATTTATATGGCTAGTCTAGTTCAGTTTCTAGTAAATGGTGACATTCAGAATGTTGATTGTGGGGGATTCTGTGATGGTGATACCAATATATGTCAATGGATAATGGTTTGAACTCTCCTTTTGGAGAAGGTCATTGTTTGACTTTATGTGGTGTGAATGCTTACTTGGTCATTGTTGGCCTAAGCCTCAAAATTGTCCAGGTCATACTCATGCTATAGAAGCAGCTGAGTATTGAGCAGGTTGGTTCAACACCATGGATTTCAAGACTAGTCATGAAACAATGCAACATTATGATATTAGACAATGTATTGACCTTGAAGCTGTCAACAAAACAATCTTCCTAGCGAAGTATCTACTTTCTACAATTCAACAGCTATTGACATCATTTAAAGAGTCCAAGGTCTTCATGACGCTTGTCATGTGGTGGAGATACCTTCACAACCATCTTGCACACATTTCACAAATTCTTTTACTTGAGATCCGCTATCAGTCAGATTTTCCCAACACACTTGCACATCGAAAACCTCATGATTATAGTAATGACACCTTTCTTATATGCATTTTCTACATCCTGTTTTAATTTCTTCCTCACACAGAATCATAGAATCCCTACAATGTGGAAAGAAGCCATTCAAACAATCACTGATCTTCCAAAGACCATCCCGTCCAGGTCTAGCCCCCAATCCTTTCCCTGTAACCCTGTATTTACCATAGCTAACCCACCTCGCCTACACATTCCCAGACATTATGGGGCAGTTTAGCATGGCAAATCTCCTAACCTGAATATCTTTGGACTATAGGTGGTAGTTCCCATATATCACATTCCCTGCCCTTCAAGATGGTAGTTCCTTTGGGTTATGAAGCCTTGATGAATTTCTGCAGTGTGTTTTATGAATGGTACACACTGCTGCTATTGTGCATCAATGATGGAGGGAGTTAATGCTTATATATGTGGTGCCAAACAAGTGAGCTTTTTTTTTCCTTTGGGGATTCAGGAGGAAACCAGGGTACCTGATAAAAATCCGTGCAGACATGGAGAGAACATGCAAACTCCATACAGTCACCTAAAACTGGAATTGAAGCTGGCTTCCAGGTGCTGTGAGGCAACAGTGCTAACCTCTGAGCCATTGGCTGTCCACTATCCTAACTACTGCTAGGAGACTTGTACATAACTGCCATCGGGATCATTTCTCTCGAAGGGCAGAATGGCCTTTCCTGCACCTATTGTTTATTGTCTATTGTCTATTGTCTATTTTTCCTTCGTGATTCCTCAACTCTACCAACTCCGCTTTCTGATTCTACAGCACTTCTGGTTATTGACTCAATTTCATTTCTTAGAAACGTGGCAACCTCACCTCCTCTGTCCATCTGCCTGTCCTTTTGATAAGAAGTGTTTCTTTGGATATTTAGTTCCCAGCCCTCAATCTCCTTGTGGCCACATCTCTGTGATGCCCATAACATCAGACCTGCCATTTTCAATCTGCGCTATAAGCTCATTTATCTTGTCTCATACACTGTGTGCATTTAAATGCAACACCCCTAGTCTTGTGTTGACTGCCCCACTTCTCATAGTTGGCTGCTTATGTGCTGTACCTAAAGTTAGATTCCTGACCCTTTCATACTCTCCAGTCCACTATCTGATCTGGAAACTTTAATAAGTGCTGCCGAGCCCACTCCTGTTTTAACTAATCCCACAATTTTTGATGGAACTGAACACTTACACACCCCACCCACCCCCATTTAGTTTAAACCCTATCCACAGCCTTAGTTATGTGGCATGCCAGGATTGTGGTCCCAGCGAGATTCAGTGTGTACCATCCGAGCAACTCCCTCCTTCCCTGGTACTAGTGCCAATGTCCCATAAATTCAAACCTGTTTCTCCCACACGTTTACCACACACTTACCTCTTTAATCTTGTTGATCCAGTCACAATTAGTTTGCCCCTCCATGTACTAATCCAGAGATTATAATCTTTTTGGTTCTGCTTTTTAATTTAGCTCCTAACTACTCATATTCCCTCAGTAGAACCTCTTTCCTCTTTGTATCTATATCATTGATACCTACGTGAATTCAACATCAAGTTCAACAATTTCAGACCATGAACTTTGTCTCTCAATTTGATTCTGTTTCTTTGTCTTGTGCTAGTCTGAATCTCGTGTTTCTTGTTTTTGCTTTCAGAAACAGCTATTCATTATTCTGCAATTCACACTCACTTTTGATAAATGCTTTAGTTCTTTTATAACTCATACCACGCCCTTTGTTGCTTAATACCTTTGTCACTTAATGTCTCTTATTTTCAAACTACACTTTGATTTTTGTTCTTCTAACTTTGTCCCTCCTTCCAATGCATAAAACTTATCAGATTTCTACCTTCCTTCAGTTCTGAAGAAGGGTCATGTACAATTCAAAATGTTAACTATGTTTCTCTCTCTAATGATGCTGACAAAGCTGCTATTTCAATAGATTTCACTTTTATTTCAGATTTCCAGTATTCATAATGTTTTGTTTTTATTTAAATTGGACCTATCAAATTATGAAGTTGCAAAGACAGGGATACTATTTTCAACAAAAAAAAACTGTGGATGCTGAAAATCAGAAACAAAAACAGAAATTGCTGGGAAAACACAGCGGATCTTGCAGCATCTGTGGAAAGAAAATAGACTTAACATCTTAGTTTCAGCGACACTCCCTCAGAACAGTCTGAAGATCGGTCCTAGTGCTCAATGCCAACAAAACCAAGGAACTCATTATTGACTTTTGGCAGGATGTTACTCATGCCCCCTACACATCAACAGCACAGAGGTGGAACGAGTGGAGAGTGTCAACCTCCTCTGAGTGGTTATCCGCAACAAGCTTTCTTGGACTCTTCACAGGGATGCTGAGGAAATTTGGCATGATGGCGAATATCCTTGCAAATTTTTATAGGTGCGCCATCAAGAGCATTTTGTCTGAATGTATCACAACCTGGTATGGCAACTGTACCATTCAAGATCGGAGACGGTTACAGAGAGTGGTGAACTCGGCCCGGACAATCACAAAGGTCAACCTCCCATCTATAGAATCCATCTACCAGGCCCGCTGTCAAGGAAAGGCCGTCAGCATTCTTAAAGATCCATCCCACCCTGGCAATATTTTTCCACAACCTCTACCATGGGGGAGAAGATACAGAAGCCTGAACACACGCACCAGCTGGTTTTGTAACAATTTCTACCCTACTGTTGTGAGAATACTGAATGGACTCACAAAGTTTTAACATTCAACTGTATGTGTTTTTGTTTTTGCCACTGTTTACCTATTATTTACCTTAGCTATGCTACTTAACTCTGTGATCTGCCTGTATCACTCGCAAGACAAGGTTTTTCACTGTGCCTCGGTACACGTGACAATAAATTCAATTCAATTCAGGGTCACTGGACTCGAAACACTAACTCAACTTTTTCAGCGCAGATGCTGCCAGACCTGCCACGCTTTCCCAGTTATTTCTGTTTTGATGCTGTTTTCAACAGTTGATGGGCTATGGCACGGTGGCTCAGCGGTTAGCACTGCTGCCTCACAGCACCAGGGATCCGGATTCGATTCCACCCTTTGGTGATTGTCTGTGTGGAGTTTGCCCATTCTCCCTGTGTCTGCATGGGTTTCCTCTGGGTGCTTTGGTTCCCTGCTCAGTCCAAAGATGTACAGGTTAGATTAATTAGCTCTGCTAAATTTCCCATAATGTTCGAAGGTGTGCAGGCTAGGTGGAATTGCCATGGGAAATGCAGTGTTATAGGTGTGGGTCTGGGTGGGATGCCCTTCAAAGAGTTGGTGCGGAGTCGATGGTCTGAATGACATGTTTCCAGTTTTTGGGATTCTATGAGTCGAAGGCAGATTATTTGCTGAAAATGGAAGGAGCTGGTTTTTATCATGGTACAGAAGTAGAATTGCAAGTTCAACCCTGAACTCAAAATGGCTCCAAGTTTGCAAACGGTTTGGCCTAATCTGAGACAATGGTCATCAAGGAGCAAACAGTCAAAGGCAAGGGCACAAAGTTTTATCCACCACTCCTAAAGATTTTGTCCTTACCCTCTTCGTGTTGAACTACTGAACAAGCATTCAGAGGGAGTACCAGAAAAATTCTCTTTCAGTGTTTTTGTTCTCAAAATGGCTCATTACAGCTCACAGTATTACTTTTCCTAGGCTGAAACATCTTCAGTGTTTTCATTAACAATTTATCTATCATATGGTCAGGAAGTGGGTTCATGGGTTCATGTCCTTTGATAACAAAGCAATCTTTGTGAGCCTAAAACAAGGTTCTGTCCAGAAGAAGCAGGACAAGTCCAATCCAGCAATTACTGCCGATTGACTCTCTCTGTCAACAAAAAGGTAATGTAAGCATCATTGATGGTACTGACATAGAGTCATAGAGTCATAGAGATGTACAGCACAGAAACAGACCCTTCAGTCCAACTCGTCCATGCTGACCAGATATCCCAACCCAATTTAGTCCCACTTGCCAGCACTCAGCCCATATTCCTACAAATCCTTTCTATTCATATACCCATTCAGATGCCTCTTAAATGTTGTAATTGTACTAGCTCCCACCACTTCCTCTTGCAGCTCTTTCAATACACGTACCACCCTCTGCATGAAAACGTTGCCTCTTAGGTATCTTTTATATCTTTCCCCTCTCACACTGAACCCATGCCCTCTAGTCCTGGACTCCCCCATCCCAGGGAAAAGACTTTGTCTATTTATTCTATCCATGCCCCTCATGATTTTATAAATCTCTATAGGGTCACCCCTCAGCCTCCGACATCCAGGGAAAACAATCCTAGCCTATTCAACCTCTCCCTATATCTCAAATCCTCTAACCCTGGCAACATCCTTGTCAATCTTTTCTAAACTCTTTCAAGTTTCACAACATCTTTCTGATGGGAAGGAGACCTGAAAAACTACACTTACACAGCAATACCCTGCTCGAAGATAGTCAGATAGGATTCCACCAGGGTCATTCAGCTTTTGACTACATTATGGTCTTGGACCAAATGAGAACAAAAGAGCTGAATTCCAGAGGTGAAGCAAGAGTGACAGCCCTTGATATCAAGGCAACATTGGATCCAATCCGACATCCAAGAGCCTTAGCAAAATTAAAATCATTGGGAATTAACATCAATACTCTCCATTGATTAGAGTCAATTAGTGTAATCACAACAAGTTCTTGACAGCCAATCATCTCAGCTGCAGGTCATCTCTGCAGGA
Organism: Hemiscyllium ocellatum; assembly: GCF_020745735.1. Taxonomy (NCBI): domain Eukaryota; kingdom Metazoa; phylum Chordata; class Chondrichthyes; order Orectolobiformes; family Hemiscylliidae; genus Hemiscyllium; species Hemiscyllium ocellatum. The sequence goes on from NC_083408.1 coordinate 89,386,364, forward strand.
GATCCAGTTCTGCAATGTAACAAAACCTGGGTGAACAATATTCAGGCTTGGGTCAATAAGTGATAAGTAACAGGTATAATTCACAAGTGCCAGAAAATGACCATCCTCAATAATAAAGAATTCAGTTGATGTTCAATGGCATTGCCAGTGCTGAATCACTCACCATCAATATCCCAGGGGTTGTCATTGACCAGAAATCTAATTGTGCCAACATCATGAATATCAATGTTAGCAGGTCAGAAGCATCTGATTTGATTAGTTTCTTGTTCTGCACCTCAAATGCTCACTCCATCCATAAATGCCAATGGTGGCAGTAGTGAGGACCATCCACAAGATGCAGCAAATTTCCAAGTCTCTTTTGACAGCTTCCAGATGCCCACACCCCCAACAACCTCTACCACCTAGTGAAACAAGACTGCAGATGAATGAAAAGATCACCAATAAAAATTCTCCTCCAAGTAAAATATTTTTCTGGCTTGGAAATATCTTATGATTATGATGATACTGCTCCTTTAACAAGGTTAGGTTGTCATTGGCTGTTTTCAAGAGAGGTCGCAAAGGCAGAGGTGCTGATTTGTCTGGAAATGGTTAGTTTGCACATTGGTAGGGGTGTGGCCAGTTCTCCCAGTCAGGTTTTTTTCTAGTTTGGTTTAGTTTTAGCAGGCAGTCAAAAAAAAACTGCTGAGGACCTAGACAAGCAGCAACAGTGAAAAGAGGCTCCATCCTTCATCAGAGGTCTTGCCTGAATGTTCTCTCTGAAAACTCCTGCCTGTAAGAACCTGAGCTTGAATTTACCTTTTGCCAAGAGTGTGTTTACAAGATGTTGCAGGGTTTGGAAGAGCTTTATTAAGTTGTGATATAGTAATAGTTGGGTTATCAAATAAGTTAAGTTAGACTAAATTCTGTTTTCTTTTCCTTGTGTTTCATCCGTACTGTTTTAATAAACTCTGTTCTGTTTAAAGCTGAGTGGTTTGACCAGCTACATCATTCCTAGAATATTCACATACACATCTGCCTAAAACAAAATAAAATGTTAGGGGCTAGGCTAATGTTATGATGATGTGGGTGTACTGTATTTTTAAGAGAGTTAAAAGCTAGCAGAACTACCTGACAGCACCAAGTGTTCTCAATAAAATATAATGTAACATGTGGTACAGCTACTGGGGTAGCCTGGAAACAAAAACAGATTTGAATTAGGTCAATCAGTTTAAATTATACCCCAAAAATACCAAACTCCAATCAAGTTTGAATTTAGTATATTGACAATCTTAAAAGCCAATGACACAATCCAATGCTTTGGGGTATAAGATCGGGGACAATTGAACAGTTGGGAGGAGAACTGTCACACCACCTGTATGCAGAGACTGCCTGAGAAATTGCTTTCTTAAAGTTACATTTATCGATCAGTAACCTGTGAAATAGAAATCCCTAAGAAGAAAAAAAAAGACCAAAGAAGATATAAAGAGAAAGATTTGATATCTAGCTCATTTTGAAATTTTGAATTTTTGGTAAATTTTAATCAGGGGGATTTATCGGACTAGCATTGTAGAAGGGAAAGGTAAAAAACAGGTTAGAGGATGGAGTTGTAAATATTTGTTAGTAAATTATTCTCTGTTATACTTTAAGAAATAAAGTTGTTAATTCTTCCTTTAAATAGTTCTTGGCCTTTTGAATTTTCACATTTTACTGCATGAGATAAATCCTTTCTGCATTGCTGGTTTAAATTAAGCAGGAGGGTTTACCCCATGATGTAAAAGTTTGGGGGCTCATCCAGGATTTGAACTGGTTTAGACAAATTTGGGGTCCAAAAAAATCCCAGCAGATTTAAACACTTGCAGGTTAGGGTCCAAGATCTTTAAATAAAATATAGGTGAGACAATTTGTTTAATTTTGGTGACTTGTGGTTGATTAAATTAAAAATGAGAGAAATGGCCCTTAAAATTGCTAAAGAGGTACTGGGATGGAAGATGATTCTCAAATTCACCAAGAATGTTTAGAATGAATGAAAGAGCAAATAAGTTAAATGTGGGTTTAACCAAGGACAAAAGAAAACCTGAAATTGTAAGGGAATTACTCCAGCACTTAGGTGTATCAGAGAAACAGACAAGTGCAGTAGAGGTAGAAAAACTTAAATTATAATGAGATAAATGGAGTTAGAAGATAAACAAAGGGAGAGAGAAAGAGAAAGAGAGAGATAGAGAGAGACTAAAAAGAGAGAGGGAGAAGTTTCTTGGCTGAGCAAAGAGAGAGAGAATAAAGGGAGAAATAAAGAGAGAGAAGAAAGGAAGGGAGAAAGAGAGAGACAGAAAAAACAAAGAGAGAGAAGTTTCTTGGCTGAGCAAAAAGAAAGAGAATTTGAACTTAAGAAATTGCAAATTAGTCAGCAAAGTCAAGTTAACAGGATGGAGATGAAAAGAGAACATAGTGATATATACAAATATGTCTAAACTCTGCCACATTTTAATGAGAACGATGTTGAATCCTTCTTTACTTCATTTGAAAAATTGGCTCAGCAGATGGAGTGGTCCAAGGGTTTATGGGTAATGCTAGTTCAGACTAAACTGGTAGGCAGAGCTAGTGAGGTATTTGCTGCACTGTCAGATGAGGGGTCAAAAGATTATGAAAAGGTTAACAGGCTATTTTAAGTGCTTATGAATTGATACCAGAAGCACGTGGGTTATAATTGATTGTGTAGGTCCCCTCTTGAGAACTAAAAGTGGGAACCAGTACTTGTTAATCATAATGGTTTGTCTACCAGATTTCTTAAGGCAATTCCATTCCGGAGTATCAAGGCAAAGAGGGTAGTAGAGGAGTTAATAGCTTTCTTCATTAGGTCTGAGCTACCCAAAAAGATTCAGTCGGTCCAAGGGTCACATTTTAATGCTAGACTGTTTAAAGAGGTTATGGATAGCTTAGGTATACAGCACTTTAAATCCCATGCGTATCATCCTGAATCCCTGGGAGCTTTAAAACGGTGACATTAGGCCTTGAAGACCATATTGACTACCCAAATGACTGGTATAAGTACAACTTTAAGTACATTTAAGTCGTCATTGGACAAGCATATGGACATACATGGAATAGTCTAGGTTAGCTGGGCTTCAGATTGGTATGACAGGTCAGCGCAACATTGAGGGCCAAATGGCCTGTACTGCGCTGTAATGTTCTATGTTCTACGTTCACTCACTTCGAGTTAATACTCAGGCATGAAGTGAGAGGCCTTTTGAAACTAGTTAAAAAAAAATTGACAGTGTTCCTTTCAAAGCCAGGTTTAGTGGTCCCTATCAATTGAGAAAAAAGTTGAGTCAGGTGAACTATCTGGTAAAGATACCAGTTAGAAAAAGAAAGGTATTGGGTATGTCATATGAACATGTTGAAACTGTATTATACTAGAGAGAAAGAACTGGAGAAACAGGTGTTAGTTACTTCCCCGAAGGGTGAAGAATCTAATCCAGATGATATAGATTTTGATGTGCCTCAAAATAGACTTAAAAAAGAAAAGGTCCTTGAGCAGTGGGATGGGTTAGTAAGCTATCTGACTCAGGAGCATAGAATGCAGTTGAAAGATTTGTTACTGCAATATAAGGACATAAGTAAGAATCACATGGGGAGGACTAATGCTATTGTATATGAAATGGATATAGGAAACAATGCTCCAATAAAACAACACCCCTATCAGCTTAATCCTTTCAAAGCCAGACAGGTACAGATGGAGGTGGAGGGCGTGCTTGATCGAATCAAGCCAGAGTGAATGGAGTTCACTGATTGTCTTAGTTCCCAAACCGGACAGGACTCCATGATTCTTCTTGGATTATTGAAAGGTCAATGCCATTACAAAATCAGACTCATATCCAATTCCTAGTTTGGAGGACTGCATCGAGACAGTCGGACAAGCCAGTTACATCTTCGAGTTGGACTTACTGTGTTACTGGCAGGTACCTTCAACAGAGACGGCAAAATAAATTTCTGTGTTTGTAACCCCAAACGGGCGATATCAGTTTAAAGTGATGCCCTTTGGAATGAAGAACGTACCCACCACATTCCAAAGACTCATAAACAGAGTTGTGGCTAGGTTAACAAACTGTGCAATCTATTTGGACGATGTTGTGATCTTTACTAATCCTGGAGAAATCACATGGTTCAGTTGGCAGAGGTCTTTGAATGATTATGAGAAGCAAAACTGGTGAAAAACTTAAATGAAACTAATTTGCAAAAGCAGAGGTTACGTTCTTGAGACATAACATCAGTTATGGAAGGTTGACGCTATGGAGCGCAAAGACGAAGGCCATTGAGGAATTTCCACAACCAACCTTAATTCTTAGGACTCAGTGGATTCTATTGAAACTTTGTTCCAAATGTCAGCAGTGTAGTGGGACCGTTAACCATTCTGCTGAAGAAGAACACAATGTTTCGGTGGATAGAACCAAGCCAGGAAACATTCAATAATTTGAAAGCCATATTAACCACCAAACCAGCTTTAGCTACACTAAACTTTTCCAAACCTTTTAAAGTTGCCATTAGTGCAAGTGACATTGGAGATGGAGCTATACTCCTACAGGAAGGTGAGGACGGGATTGATCTGCCAGTTGATTACTTTTCAAAGAAGAGTAACATCCAACAGAGGAAATACTCCACAATCGAAAAAGAACTATTGAGTTTGGTACTACATTACAACATTTTAATATGTACGTCATGAACAATGTGTCGGAGATTGTGGTGTACATAGATTACAATCCACCGACATACTTAGCACTTTAAAGACAAGTATGTGAGACTGTTTCATTGGAGTCTTATGTTACAGACTTTAAATTTAAAAATCGTACAGGTTGCAGATCGTAAGAATGTAATCGCAGATGCGTTATCACGGATTTAGCTAATAAAGTTCAGATGAGATTCGTCTTTATTTAATGTTATGTACATATATACAGTTATATGGAAAGAACTTAAGGTGAACTTTGATTAAAGTTATCCATATGTTAGGATAATGTGTTTCAAGAATAGAAAAAAATAAAACCATCATTTCATTATGATGGTACATTTTTTTCTTAAGCGTGGAGGTGTTATGAAGATGTGGGTGAACTATAACTTTAAGAGAGTTAAAAGTTAGCAGAACTACCTGTCAGCACCAAGTGTTCTCAATAAGATACAATGCAACATGGGCTACTGGGGTAGCTGGTTGCCTGGAGACAAAAACAGATTTGAATTAGGTCAATCTGTTTAAATTTATACCCTAAAACATACCAAACTCCAATCAAGTTTGAACTTAGTATATTGTCAATCTTAAAAGCCAATGACATAATCTGATGCTTTGGGGGTATAAGATTGGGGACAATTGAACAGTTGGGAGGAGAACTGCCACACCACCAGCATGTAGACACTGCCTGAGAAATAGCTCTCTTAAAGTTACCTTTATCGATCAGTAACCTGTGAAACAGGAATCCCTAAGAAGAAGAAAAGAAGACCAAGGAAGATTTAGCCTTCAGGTCCCATAGCTCAGCAGTTAGGGCACTGGTCCAATGTTCAGTGATACATGCATTCAAATGGCAAAGGCAGTAACTGAGCATGTTTACTGCTGTGCCAGTTAGTAGTGTGGTTTCTTTCTCTCTCTCTATCCTGCACTGACTTCACCATGTGCTGCCTTTATATGTTCCTCTCCCTTTTAAAAGTGCCGTTGTTTTGAAGTTTATTTTTCTCCAAAGTTCCAAAACAATGCAACAGCACATAAAACAGTAATTGCTGTTCCTGGAATCTGAGTAAATCACCTCCAACACCTAAAATACTCAAAAAAGGAGCAGCCTGTTCCAGACAGAAACTTTTCCCATTCTCTATCTTGGATTACCCAGGCATCTGGATGGGTATATGAATAGGACAGATTTAGAGGACCTGGGCCAAATACTGGCAAAGGGACTAGATTTATTTGGGATATCTGGTCAGCATGGACAAGTTGCTCCAAAGGATCTGTTTCCATGCTGTACACGACCATGTGAGTTGTGATGCTGGGAACCTCCAGAGGACATTGAGTTCTTTCAGCACTTCCAACTGCAGGTTCTGGCAAAAGTTTCAGACTGGTCTTTTTCACTAATATGCTGAACTCTGCTCTCATTGCAGATGGGGATATTTGTGAAGAATCCCACAAATGTGTGTTTTTAATTATTTTACAACCATTCATTACAGGATGTGGCAGGACTGAAGAGTTTCGATCTGACATTCTGGTTGTGGACTCACTTAGCCCTGTCCATCACTTGCTCTTTATGCTATTTGACATTCAAATAGTGTTGCTCTTCATCGAGCAACCATTTTAGATATTTTATATTGACCCCTGTTAAAAGTTTTACCCCAAAATACAACCTCACTGATAATGCAGCACTGGTAGGAATGTTGATGCAGAGGTGCTGGTGTTGGGCAAGGCCAAAAATTAAAGCCCAACAGGTTTATTTGAAAGCATTAGCTTTCAGAGCACTGCCCCTTCATCAGGTGCTAGTGGGAGAGGAAGACCTTAGACACAGCATTTATAAGGAAAGGATCAAAGGATCATATAACTCATGCAACCGAATTGAACACACCTAAGATGGCTCATAAATCTTTAATCAGTTAGAATAAAGGAGCAGATTTCAATTGATTAATATGCAAATCTTAGAATTTCTTTCAAGTTATTGCTCCAAGATAACTTAATGTGTTATCAATATAAAGGGGGTGAACCTCTCATTAGCCAATGTACTTTAGGCGTGAGGTCTTGCTTGGAATCTATCTGTGTCTTAACCTGGAGTCGGACTGGTTTTACTTCCAAAGTAGAAGTTTATAAAATGCTACATTGACTGACTGTCTACTTTGGAAATAAAACCAGTCTGACTCCAGGTTAAGACACAGACAGACTCCAGGTAAAACCTCACGCTTAAAATACATTGGCTGACTGGAGGTGTCACCTCCTTTCTTTTGATAACACCTTAAGTTATCTTGGAGCAGTGACTTGAAAGAAATTTTGAAATTTGCATATTAATCAATCAAAACCTGCTCCTCCACTCTACCTGATGAAAGATTTAAGAGCCATCGTAGGTGTATTCAATTCGTTCGCATGAGTGTTTTTTTGAACAAAATAAAATGCATCTGCAAGTACAAATCTGCAAGTGCAAATTCACCCCATAAGTTTACGTGTGTGTGTGTGTGTGTGTGTGTGTGTGTGTGTTTGAGAGAGAGTGTGCGTGAGTGTGAGGGAGTATATGTATCTGAGAGAGAGAGTGTGTGTGTGCCTGTTTGTTACATACTGTGTGTGTGCAAGAGTGTGTGTGTGTGCGTGTGTGTGTGTGTGCGTGCGTCTGAGAGAGTGTATGTGTGTGTGCTGTGAAAGTGTATTGTGTAGTGGGGTTACCTGTAGTGCGACATGAACCCAAGATTCCAGTTGAGGCCATCCTCAAGGTTACTGAACTTGGAAATCAGCCTCTGCTCAGTGACTCCACATTGTTATCTACCCCAAAGTCTGCATCGGAGGATGTTTACCCAAAGATCTGAGGCCAAATGTCCTTGACTGCTGAAGTGTTCCCCAACTGGAAGGAAACATTCCTGTCTGGTGATTATTGCACAGTGTCCATTCACCCATTGTTGTAGCATCTATGTGGTTTGGACAATATAACTTGCCTCAGGGCATCCTTGCCTGCAGCGTATGAAACACACAACGTTTCCAATTCACATGAGTATCTGCTGTGCACATGATGGGTGGTATCCCCACGTGTATCAATACTCCGACATATCTTACAGAGGCTACCCTGACAGGGTTTAATGGTATTGAGGTTGATGTTGTCATGAAGGCTGTGTAGTTTGCTGCAAATAATGGTCTGTTTAAGGTTAGGCGATTGTTTAAAGGCAAGAAGTGGAGACATGAGAAAGATCTTGGTGAGGTGCTATGGGACTCAGAACTATTACTGAGCCAAGGCTGAGCACAGTTCAGGATAAAGCAGTCTGCTTGACTGACAGTCACTAGCTCAATATTCTCCATCACTGATGTATAGTGGCTTCCATATGTATGATCTGAAAACTAAATTTCAATGGTGGAATGAGGTTAATCAACAGGATTACTCAGGCCTCTAACACAGAGAAGGATAAAAGCAACAATGCTAAGAGATGTCACCACCTCAATTTTCCACCTCAGTGAACACCATACCTATACGATATCGATCATAAATATTTCATGAATGTTGGATCAATAGCTTGACTTTTCCTGCCTGCCATTGGCAAGGGAATTCTATCAGCATAATATAGTTCTAAAGTGTGATATTATAGACTTCAGAACTTTAGTAGCTGTTCTTGGACTGAATGAATCGACAAAAGGTAAACTATTACACACAGCAATAACTCTGGAATAAACTGTTAAGGGACAAAGACAAGCAGTTACACAGAGACTCAAGCAATTGGTCATGTCTTGGTGGGATTACATTAACAAAACTGCTTTGACACCTGCTTGATAAATTGGATGCTTTATTGCTGCAAAGGACAAGGATTGCCCAGCAAAAGAATTTAAGGAGTTAATCGCAGGCAAACTGTCTTCAAATAGACAGTCAATGCAAAATGTAACAAGAAATAAATAAATTACTTTTGATAAGGAAGCCAGCTGCAGACTCTCAGTTATTTGGATGAAAGGACATTGAAAATAAATCATCAATATATCACCTTAGAGACCGAAGGACAAAAATCTGTATAAGAATCAAACACCAGAACAACTTAAAAGCAGAATTTTAAAGAACAATACTGCTTAAGGATTGAACTCTGGAGAGCCCCACTAGAGACAGACCATTGTTGGTTGAAGGTCTGGTCAGGTTTCACTGTTAATTGGGTATTACCTAAGTTGGGTCTCAGGATTATACTTGCTGACTTGAGGGGTGTAATATTTTGTTGCTACATGTATTAAAAGTTTGATTGTTTTTTTCAGTACTTGATTGTCTGTGAGGTTTCTTAATAAGTATCCAGGTCAAAGGTAACTTGTGGTGAGTTACCCACAACAAAAGGAAGGCCCACCACCACCTTCTCAGAATCATTACACATGGACAGTATTGTGAACACGTTTCAGGCTCTCTGCCTTTATTCCTGATGAATGACTTTTGCCTGAAACGTCGATTTTACTGCTCCTCGGATGCTGCCTGAACTGTTGTGCTCTTCCAGCACCACTAATCCAGAATCTGGTTTCCAGCATCTGCAGTCATTGTTTTTATCCAGTATTGTGGACAGATGAAAGGAATGCTCCATGATTATTTCAGAACATCATTTTCCAATTGCCTCCAACTGCAGGAGCGAACCAGAAGACTGGAGAACTGCTAATGTTAGAGAATTGTTTAAAAAATTGTAAAGGAATTGACTGAGTATATTTAGTCCAATTGGTTTAACATTGGTAGTGGACAAACTAATGCAAAAAATTCTGAGCAATACTTTAAACTGAATTTGGAAAGGCAGGGTTGGATCAAGGATAGTCAACAGAGATTATTGTGCAACTAACAGGGTCGATGACAGTAGCACATTCTGCAAGGAGTTTGATCAAATCCCACACAGACAAAGTGAAAGCTAATGAGATCAATGGAAAGTGGATTTGAAATTTGTTAACCCAGAGAATGGTGTGAGTCTGGAATCGACTGTCTGATGGGGTGGTACAGGCAAAAAACATTGTCACATTTTTAAAATGAACTCAAATGTGCATTTGAATTGTTAAAATCATACTAGGCTATGATCTAAAATATCAAGAATAAGCTGGGTAACATTTTTGGCCAACACAGACACTATGGGCTAAATGCCCTCCTTCTGAACTGTACAGAACTGTACCTCGGTTATGCAAATGTCAATTATCTGAATTTTGGATTATCTGAACAAGATCTCAAGGTCCCGTAAAAATGTTATCCATTATCCGAACAATCAGTCATCTGCACAATCAGTAATCCAAACAAAACACTCTCCGCCTGTCTTGTTCGGATAATCGAGGTTGTTCTGTAATTAGTATGAATTAGCCTTATGAATTCAATGCTAGTTTTTCTGAGTTCTAAAGTAATATTCTCTTATTCTGGTTTCTCTTAATCTGAGAAACAATCATTCTCTATCTGTTCCATAAATTCCCATCATTGGGGTGGCATGGTGGCTCCGTGGTTAGCACTGCTGCCTCATAGCACCAGGGACCTGGGTTTGCTTCCTCCCTCAGGTTACTATCTGTGTAGAGTTTGCACATTCTTTCTGTGTCTGGGTGTGTTTCCTCCCACAGACCAAAGACGAACAAGTCAGGTGAATTGGCCATGCTAAGTTACCCATTGCATTTGTCAGGGGTAAACATAGGGGAATAGGTCTGGGTGGCTTACTGTTTGGAGGGTCAGTGTGGACTTGTTAGGCCAAATGGCCTGTTTACATACTATCAGGGATCTAATTACTTTAAACTCTTGAATCAGTTTGCCTCAGATCAGGTCAAGAAATACAACTCAGGAAAGATAACTTATTGTGTAAATATGCAAAATAGACATGTATTCCTAACTAAAATAAACAGGTGCCAGAAATATTCAGCAGGTCAAGTAGAATCTATGGAAGCAAACAGGTTTAACATTTCAGGTTAATGAATATATTTTTCTGCACTGTTCGTTCAAGAAGTGACAAGAATCCTGAAAGAGAAAGACTGATAGACTCACATCTCTTTTACATTTCTTTTGGCCTTGCAATTAAACATTTGGTTCAAATTTAATTTGTTAATTATAGGCCTGGGGAAGTAACAATCTGCATGTTAGTGCTTTTAGTAGTAGGTTAATGTTTAAAATAGCTTGTGCCATCACAAAATCATATCCTAACAATTTAACTGCAGTTTTAATAATCACACCTCTCAAAGGAATCAAACCATTAAGATAGGTCAATTCGAAATTATTACATGTCAAAAGGGCAAATGAATTATTTTTGGCTCAAATAACCACTATCTGTTGCAAACCATTGTGAATGGCTTAAGTATCTAATTAACTAAACGCAAATCAATCAAAAACATTTCCATTTACTAGACAGATAGAAAAAGCTATTGGTCAGCAAACACATTCACAAACAAGCCAAATTACTTTCCTTCCAAAGCTATCCTTTGGTGAACCAGTAAGTATGAAAACTTTCAAGTACTGAGCAAAAATGTCCTTCTTTCAACAGCTGCATGATGTAAAAAGCTACTGACCACCGGGATTATTTTCAATGTCTGCATCATTGGTAGGCTTGTACCATATTTTCAGTGAGAGGTTTGAACCATATTCTTGGTCGGGACTCATCAGTGTTGAACAAGCTGCTAATGCTCAGAAAATAAATACATGGGGCAGGATGCAACAGGGAATCGACCAGCTCCAATGGAATAGTGAACATAATGGAATAGTGAATTAGGAGCAGAAATTGGTCATTCAGTCCTGAAATAACTCCACAGAGGTCAGTATCCTGTCAACAAGTCTCCCTTTATTTAAACATGGAAAATCCTTGTCGTTGATCCAGCTCCCTCAGAGCCAGCCCTCAGAGTGAACAGAACTTCTGATACTCCTGTTCATTTTTTTTTGCCCTTTCTCCTGGTTGTTTTTTTTTCCTCTTTATTTTTAAACCCACACACTATCGCCTAACTGCGGTAGTGCTTATTTTTTTCCCAGCAATACTCCTGTTTATATCTGTCAGTAAGAGCTCCCTGATTGGACCAGATTAATAGCCTCAATCAGGGAAATCATATTCTATGAGGTCCATCTGGCTGCCCATGTTACAATCACTACAGGTTCCCTATGCCATTCAATAGATCATGGCTAATCTCTTTGTGTTCCACTCCTATCCACCCTTGATAACCTTTGATTGCCTTGTCTAACAAATAGTCAATGACCCCGCCTTCACTGTTTTCTAAGGCAAAGAGTTCCACAGGTACATAACCCTATAAAAGAAAACACTTTCTCCTCATCTTTGTCCAAAATGGTAACCCCTAATTTTTAAACAGTGCTGGATGAACCTGCACAAGGAAATATCCTTTTCATATCCACCTTGTCAAGACTGTTAAGTATTTTATACACTTCAAACAAATCACCTCTCACTCAAATCTCCAGATGAAATAAACCCATCTTGTCAAATGTATCCTTATAAAACAACTTCCCACCAATATGTTATGACACAAGGTAAACCCTTCTGCTATTTTAAACCAGACACACAGAAAAGCTTGTAATCTGTTAAAGTATGAGTTACAAAGAACTACCAGACCCCACTATTTAAAGAAAAAAATAACAATTTATTCTTTAACTCTAAGAAAAAAAACATTAAACAACAACTATTAATATTGTAATCCTCCTTTGTCAGATCAATTTATCTACCTCCCTCTCTACAATGATATACTGGTCTGATAAACAACACCCCCCATTTTAATTTACAAAAAATCCAAATTTCAAAACCATTCAGCTGTGTCTTCTAAATCTTCACCTGTAGATTTTTCTGGGTTTTTTTCTTCATTCTTCTGCTGTACAGATTTCATATAAACAGTTACATTTCAGAGAGTGGTTCCACGGGCCATCTGCATTTGTTGGTGCTCGTTGCCACTCTGGCTTACTGTTCAAAATGCCCAATTTTATACCCCAAAACATCAGATCATCTCATTGGCCCAATGTCGTCAAAACAGTAAAATTCAAATTCGATTGGATTTTGGTATCTTGTGGCATAATTTAAACTAATTGGCCAAATTCAAATTTGTGTACCATCACAACTCAGCTCGAGCTATTTGTTTCACAGTCAAATATTAGATTTCTACATTTTTCAGCACGCTCTGTGTTTGTTAAGTCCTTGCCAGCTTTCACTCTCTCCTAAAGGTACAGTACACTCCTACTACTTCATAACAAATATTCTCTAATGCATTTACATCCTTCCTTAAATAAGGAGGCCAAAACTGCACAGTGTAGTCAAGATGTGATCCCCACCAATCACTGCATAACTGAAACACAACATCTTTATTTTTATGTTCAATTCCTCTCATGATAGCATCCCATCAGACTTCTTAGTTACACGTTGTATTTGCATGCAAATGTCTTTATACATTTGAACACTTATATCCCTCTGCACTTTAGAATTCTGCAGTCATTTCCCATTAAAATAAATGTCTGCTTGTTTATTGTTCATGCTAAAGTGAACAACATTACACTTTCTCCACATCATGCTTCATCTGCCAGATTTTTGCCCAGTCACTGAACTTGTTGATATTTATTCGCTAATTCTTTACATCTTCTTCACAATTTTGTGTTGCAGGAAAGGAGGGGGAGAGGCCTTTTGAGGAGGTTAAATCAAGTTACAGGTGGAGGGGCAGTTGGGGGGGCAGAGGTAAGGTGGCAAAGAGCAGCAAATAACTGGCCTGAGGCATTTGTGGGATATTTTCAGGACTGTATCCAGCAATCCCTTTACAACAGCTGGGTCAGCTGTTCTATGGTTGGTACCAAAGGCCAGAGCATGACATTTTTACCTGAAAATGCATCAAGTATTACTATGGGATTCTAATTTCACCATAATCATAAAGCTTTTGCTTGATTTAGGCTGGAGCATTAGCTATCCATTTTCAAGACCATCTGAAAATCATGTATGCAATGTTTTGAAAATCAGTTATCAATTGCTTGGTGCCCTGTTTTGTCATGTAAACAGGCTGGGAAATGTTCAAAAATAACCTACAGTTCCTCTAAAAATGTATTTCCAACACAAAATTAAATAATGCTCAAGAAAATAATCAAATGTAAATATAGACGTACGCGTTTTCTTCTGACTTTCAAATGTGATCATTTTTTTCTCAACACAAATCCTTTTTCTGAAGACTGGATTGACAATCTATTAAATGACTGATTGACACGCTGTCTGTTCTGTTAAAATTTAACGAGGTTTTCCTGAGCTCACAACATCACTCAAATACATTTGCAGCCTTTGACTGCAGCCTGTCATAATTAGGAAAATGATGTTTCTATACCTGAGCAAAATCTAATGGAAAAGTCTCACCTCCACCACTGTTGAAAATAAATAAATGTAATTGTTTGTGCTCTCAAGTTTTATTTTAAACTGACTGCTGCTAAAATAAATCCAATTGAGCTGCACTGTAATAAAGTCAACTTGCAAGCAGTGTCCTTCCAGAGAATCAATTGAGACATTCTGAATTTGATATAGTATTGAGTGTTTGGGGCTGATGTATAAACTGATGATTTTGTTTTACTGCTCCAGTGACTTATTTGAGTTTGTTTTAAAGTAAAGAATTACCTGAGTTTAAACTACAACAGGCACTTACTTGTTGTTGTAATACTGAGTTCTTGCCTCAGTCCTGCTTTAGTTACTTGCTAGCCTTAACCTGTGCCTGAATACAGTTTGACTGAACTCTGAATCTTAGTATCTCCCCACTTCAATCTGTATTTTCATCATAATTTGTCAGCCACTAGATCTACAAATACAAATGTCATGTACTTGACAGTGACCCACCCATATACTCCTTGCTACACTTCCGGGAAGACATCCTATCCGCCAATCCATCAAAATTAATCATGGCTAATACATTTATAATGCAGGCTAATAAATGGAAATAAAACCTTATGTCATCAGACAGAACAATACAACAGCAAAAATTTATGTTAAAAATGTTAATGTAATTTGACATTTTTGCACGTTTACATAATAACTTTTCTTCTCCTGTTACAGAAAGCGCATATATCAACATATCATAGCAGAAAAAAAGACATTAACACGAATATTGTCTGGAAATTTTCTCTGGTAATAGTTTTGTTGATCCAACCAAAACACTCAAAATGGTTTTGAAATAATTTCATCTGACATATTTATTATTGTAGCGGAAATCTCTAATAACCAAAGTAGGACTTTAAAAACAAAATGAAAAAAGCTAGATATTTCAGAACAATAGGATAAAATGTATTAATAAAATCTTTTTTTAATGTGCTTCATCATTTGAATTATAAATTTGACTTGCAGACATCAATTGCTGCCAGAACTGTGGCTTACTTTACAGTCTATGTCCAATGTACACAATTTCTTAAATCATACCTGCAGCATATGAGCTAGTCAAGTTAAAGTATTTTTCAATCAATCTCTAATAATATTTACATATAATTAGTTTTGACTCAAAATAATTTTGGGAAACAAAATGAAAGAAGAATTTTTTTGAAAATGCAAGTATATCATAAAATATAAATGTAGACAAGCTAGATAATCAGAAAGATACAATACTGGTTTGGTGGAGTGCAGTGGAGGCCGGGACGCTAAATGTCTTCAAGGCAGAGATTGATAGATTCTTGTTGTCTCGAGGAATTAAGGGCTACGGGGAGAACGCTGGTAAATGGAGCTGAAATGCCCATCAACCATGATTGAATGGCGGAGTGGACTCGATGGGCCGAATGGCCTTACTTCCACTCCTATGTCTTATGGTCTTATGGTCTTATGGTCTTTGCGGTTCTCGCAAAAAGCATTTCTGACAGATTACCATCAGCATTTTTCGTTATCAGAATCTGTATTTTTCATTATGTCACAATATGGGAAGAAAAGCAAGTGTAAGATATATAAAGATTTCAGAAGTCTGTATCTGTTTATGATTTTACATGGTATTATATCCTACAGTGTATCCCATAGTGAAGAATGTTGTACCTTCCAAAATTTATAATTTAATGCATAATAAGAGCAAAGTAAGCATTCTGTCATGCTGTAAGTATATCAAAGATATAAACCCATCTTCAAAGAATCTAATTATTAATATGCTGCACACAAGACAATAGAATAAATATTTGTCTCCTCTTAAAATGTGGAGAAAGCAATGTAATATATTTGAGATCCCAGGTGACGTTATCAATGAACAAGTCAGATCTCAGAATGAAATCTGGCATCTTAAATCATACTTTTTTTCACTAATTCAACGACGCAATCTTTCATCGGAACATAAACACACATGGGGGCAGATTTGAATAAAACAGAAGTTTACTGCACAAAAGAAATAAAAACAAAATAAACCAAACCAAGCTATGTACAAACAACATAATTTGAAACACATGGCAAAACAAAACCCCACCCAATCCCCAACACTATCAATTTACAGTTTATCAAAATTCAGAGGAATTTCTTCCCAATCAAATTTGTAGGTTTGACCTAAATATGTCTTCTCAGTTCTGGTCCTATGAGCTATAAGGTACTTCATTTGAATACTCAGACAACTGACCTTAGATTTGCTCAGTCTTTCAATAATGTGCCAACATCTAACTAAAGACTCCTTGACCGGAAATTTCACAAATTACACTGTTTCACTGAGACAACATGTTCCCTTCACTGCTGTGAACAATTTTTTTTCTTGGAAAGACTTATTTGTTTCTGACTCCAGTTACGTCTCCTATGAATTGCCCAAACATTTTTGAACAATTTATATTTTTTAAAATACTTGCTTAGTTAATGGTTTAATGCTTTCGCTTTCTTGTGCGTGATCCCCACAATACAAATAAACATTCCTTAAGAGTCCAGGAGGTTAACAGACCTGCTCCCTGACACATTGTTGTTTTAAAATCATGATTCCAGAAAGACTGATCTCATTAACTTTTCACCCCTTCACAAAAATAAACCAGTACCTACATGTCACTAATTGAAATCCAAGCTCGAAAGTAATGATACTGATATATATGTACACCTTAATCACAATATATTATATCTAATTCTATTTATGTAGCAGTTGGAATTAATATTATGCCAATTATTTAGCTGCATCTCATTATACAAGTAACTAGTCCTCTAAACTGCATCAGCGGCTTGTGGGGATATACAGTGCAATCTACATGAAAGACTATTAACAACTATGACAACAGATTTGTATCAGAATAGAGTTTTTGCTTCAGGTAATGCAGTAAAGAAACTAAAATATTCTGTTTACTTATGTACCTATTATACTTATTTTAGATATATTCTCTGCAAATGTTCACACATGGAATTTTCAAATTTCTAAACTATAAGTAATCAAAGACTGAATAAAGATTCTCTTTCACATCATGTTGAATTGTTGCAGATGGATTGGACAATTGACATGAAATAAAAGTTTAGCTTTACAGACACCTCATATGCAAGTAAAAGATTCAAACTCAGTACAATCACATTTTTGATTTTAATATTTTCTCAGCATGTGTACACTTTCTGCTTGGTTAATTATATATTGTTACTTTATACACTATGATACACTTTCAAAGCACAATTCTGTTGCTAAAAGGTTCCAGTATATTTAATTTCATTATTTTAATTGCCTCCTATGCCAACATAGTCAAAAATTATTTTTATATCCTGCAGCTTAAAATGGCAACCAGTGAAATGAGTAAAGGATATTATTACAACATTACTTCAAGACACAAACAATATTGATTACAATTAATCAATGGTCCTGAATGAGGTTACATTTCTAGTCACTACTGTGCCCATTCTAACAAATTTGTGCATTTCATCAAACTGATTTATAGGAAATGGGTGTTGATGAAAGAGGTTCATTCATTGCAACAAGGTGGGAGTGAAACATCATTTTGACAAGCTAGTTATAGAGTCATAAAGATGTACAGCATGGAAACAGACTCTTCGGTCCAATCCGTCCACGCTGATTAGATATCCTAACCCAATCTAGTCCCACCAGCCAGCACCTGGTCCATATCCATCCAAACTATTCCTATTCATATACCCATCCAAATGCTTTTTAAATGTTGCAATTGTACCAGCCTCCACCACTTACTCTGGCAGCTCATTCCATACACATTTCCCTCTGTGTGAAAAAGTTGCCCCTTAGGTTTCTTTTATATCTTTTCCCTCTCACCCTAAAGCTATCCCCTCTACTTCCGGACTCCCCAACCCCAGGGAAAAGACTTTGTCCATTTATCCTATCCATGCTCCTCCTGGATGCTTCTTACAAATTCTACCCCACCCAGACATCTGACACTAAGTGTATACAGGTCAATGTTGGTAAAATTAAAGACCTCCCATCACCACTGCCCTATTGCTTCTACATCTTTCCATAATCTACTTACCTATTTGTTTTTCTACCTCACACTCATTGTGAGGAGGCGTGTAATACAACACCAACAATGTAACTGCACCCTTCTTATTTCTCAGCTCCATCTATAATCCCTCACTACTCAAGCCCTCCATAGTGTCCTCCTTTAACACAGCCGTGATATAATCTCTGACCAGCAATGCAACTCCACCCCCGCCCCCCTTTTACCCCTCTCCCAGTCCTTTCTGAAGCATCTATATCCTGGAACATTTAGTTGCCAAAGAGGTTGTCATTTAGAAATTAGGATCAAGATTTTCCATCCTGTCATTTATTGAGTCTGTTCAACGTAATATTTCTGTACTTCTGTTACTTCCCTTTGCTGTGAACATCCTTCTTGCAACAGGGCTAGCAACATGGAAATCTAAATAGTCGATAAGATCTATGAATTTCAAAAACTGATGGGGGATAAATTGGGTAGTCCCTGAAAACAGGTGAATGGATAACCTTCCACTGGCTGCATAGTCGAATGATGTCTGCATCCAGCCAGTTCCAACTATATTGTCCATTATTTGTTATTTCGGCAAGGACTAATACTATGAGTGTGTTGCACTATTTAAAATTAGTCTCTTATTTAAGGCAGAGGTACATTTGACTGGAACAGAATAAAGGAGTCATAATTGAAGAGAACCTGACCTGAGAATGTGCGTCAAAAAATAAGAGAGAGAGAGCCAGGCTCCAAAGTTTCCAGAAACAGCACTCTATACTTTGGTGGAGGATATATTTGCTGCAAGACCCAAGCAACAAAGTAGGTTTGGACTGACAGTATCAAGTAATATTTGTGCCAGACAAGTGCCAGGCAGTAGTTATCCTACAAGGGAGAATCTAATCAGCACCCATTGACACTCACTGTTGCTGAATCCCCCACCATTAATATCCTAGGTGAAGTTACCACTCATCACAAACACAATTGGATCCACCACATAAATACTGTGACTTCAAAAGCAGGTCAGAGATGAAGAATTCTGTGCTAAGTAACTAGCCTAGTTGAGCTTCTGGACAATAACTATCCCCAGGATGACGATAGTAGAAGATTCAGTGATGGCAATGTCATTGAATGTTAAGAGGAGATGGATAGTCTTTTTCTTTTTGGAGAGAGCACTGGATCATTGCTGGGCACTTGTATGGCATAAATGTAACTTACTACCTCTCAGCATTAACCTGGATATTATCAAGGCCTTGCGGCATTTAGGTATGGGCTGCTTCAGGATCTCGGGAATCATGAATGATGCTGAACATTGGGCAATGGTCAGCAAACATCCCCACTTCTGACTTGATGGAAGGAACTTCATAGATGAAGCAGCAGAAGATGGTTGTGTCAAGGACACTACCTTCAGGAACTCCTGCAGAGACACCTAGGAACTGAGATGACTGACGTCCAACAACTGTAACTATCTACCTTTGTGCCGGGCTTGGCTGCAAGCAGCAGAGAGATTCCCATCCCACCATTCTTATTGACTCGCGTTGGTTGACACTTGGTCAAATGTAGCTTTGATGTCAAAGGCAGTCACTCTCATCTCAAAATACTCAGCACTGATCTGTATAACTCACTGTCTGTGATCACCTACTGGGGGAGGGAGTGAAAGGAGGGAAACCCCTTTTAGTTTGGTTGTTGACATATGAAGCACTCAATGTGATGTGTGTGCATCATGAAGAATTCCCTACAGCAACTGGAAGCTTTCCCCTCCCTCTCAAAGTCTTCTGATCTCTCCTGCTGTTAATCTCTGGCAAAGGACACTGAAATCTGGAAAGCTGTCTTGGAGTACAGACTCAGTAAATGACCTTACACAGTGGTGTACTGTAAACTGCAAGATGTTGCAAGCATCCCCATCTCCAGTCTGGAAGGTACTCCAGATTAACTTTCATGGCCATGATTGTCCTCACAGCCGCTGGCCTGCAACAGTCCTTGGCCTGCTCTGGACTTGCAGTTGTACCTGCAATAGATGGTAAATGCCAGTGGAGCTGTCACTACTGAAGTGCAGATGTTGCGCACATATGGCTGTTGCTGTGGTTGAGATCAGGTAATTGTTACTTGAATACTCCAGGGTTGCTCTTGTGGTCTTGTTGGGCCGAAGGGCCTGTTTCCATACAGGGTAAGTAATCTAATCATATTTCTGACTTGTGCCTTGTAAATGATGGATATATTTTGGGGAGTCAGGTGGTGAGTTACTTGTCACAGTATTCCAAGTCTCTCACCTGTTCTTGTAGCCATTGTGTTAATGTGCAGAGTCCAGTCAAGTTCCTAGTCAATGGAATGCCCAAGGATATTGATAGTGGGGGATTCAGTGATGGTAACACCATTAAATGTCTAGGAGGCAATAGTTAGATTATCTCTTACTGGAGATAGTTATTGTCTGGCATTTGTGTGGCTCAAATGTTACTTACCACTCGTCAGTCCAAGCCATGATATTGTCCAGATCTTGTTAGATGTGAACATGGACTGTTTCAATTTCTGAGTAGTTGTCAAAGTGAATGCTATGCATCCAACAGTGGACGGAAGGTCATTAGTGAAGCAGCTGAACATGGTTGGATCTAGGATACTACCCTGAGAAACTCCTGCAGAGAGGTTATGGAGCTCCAACAACAATAACTATCTTCCCAAGTGCCAGTATAACCTAAACTAGTGGAGAGTTAGCCACATGAATGTTACGAGGTATTGAGAAATATTAAGGTTGTTTCCTTTGAAATACAGGAGTCTGGAGAAGATTTAATTGAGGCCGTTTATAGAGAAATCAGTTGGCAGGGGGTGGAAATAAGTTTAAAACAAATGGTAAAGAAATTAGAAGGGAGGTTTTTTTTTACCATCGGGTGGTAGGGAACTAGAACTCATTGGCTGAAAGGATGACAGAGATAGAAACCTTCAGCACATTTTTTTAAAAAATCTTAAATATGCACTTGCATGTCACAACCTGCTGGGTTACAGACCAAAAGTTGAAAGATGGGATTAGAATAGCTAACTCTTTTCTTTTGATGGGCTGGATGGTCTCTCTGTGTGCCATATTTGTTTTATGTTGACAAGGATGGGAGTACTCACTAATATTCTTTTCTTGACAGCAAAATGATTCAGAATGATAAAAACCACTGCTAGTTTGAGCATTTATTCACATTAAAACTGATTTAGTAAATGTTAATTCTCTATTTGATTCATCTGATGTGCATGACAAACTCGTTTTTTTTGTTGTGACCTTGTTTTTTGGAAACTGCACTGGATTTTTATGTGAGCTAATTTCTGATTGTTAAAAAGGTCCAGTAAAGTGATTCCCTCGGCTCCACTGCAAACTCAGTCCAAAGATTATGTCCTTCAGACTTGAAATCTTCGAAAATAATTAAGGGCAGAGGAATCCTGATAGTCCAATGCTTATCCTATAGAATTACAATTGGGACAGTTGTAAAAGATTTGCCAATTCGCTAATTTTACATTATCACACAAAGTTAAAATGTCCCCCGTGATAGCCTGGTTACTTTAGTGATACTCCTCATCTTGGACACGGGTCCTGTACTGACATCCTTCCTTTTAGTTGATGGGAGTATTTTTTAACCTACTTGATAATAGCCATAGCACCAGAAGCAAAGTAGTTACGTGTGTCATTTTGAGATCACATTACTGATCACTCATGCGCATAGTGAATTATCAAGTGAAATATCACTTAGTGGTTTAGTTTGGACTTTTATACTACATACATGAGAAAAATCATTTAGCAGAGTGCATCTATGTTTGTAATTTTTCACCTTCTTACAACTGAAGCACAAAATCATTTAACAATTCTTTTCATAAAATCTAATACCTCACAATTAATGAGTCAAATATTCAATATTTTGAATACAGAATGGAGTAGTAAACATGCTTTAAAACTAAAGCTTTGGTCCTTCACTCTTGCAGTGACTGACATCAAGGATGCCAAATCTTACTCAAATGGTAAAAGATAGATATTTGGTGCTGTCAGACTTATTTTGTAATCACTCATAATGCTAAAGCAAAATACTGAGGATGCTGGAGACGCAACATAAAGTGAGGTTTGAGAAGATTTGTCGCTCAGGTTGAGTTTCTGGATGTAGGTTTGCTCGCTGAGCTGGAAGGTTCATTTTTAGATGTTTCATCACCATACTAGGTAACATCTTCTGTGAGCCTCAGAATGAAGCACTGTTATATGTTTGAGTTCCTCGGGTTGGTGATGTCATTTCCTGTGGTGACATCATTTCCTACCTGAACACCCTACCTATTCATACAAGAACATCAGCCACAAAACAACATGACCCACTCTCACTAGTATCCTTACATATGGATGAGGAAGAACACCACTTCGAATGGGATTACATATCCATCCTAGGACAAGCCTAGAAGCATGGCATTCCAATCAGAACTCTATCAACAAACATATTGACTTGGTTCCCATATACCACCCCCTGAGAAAAAGAACAGGAAATGACATCAACATAGGAAATGACTTCACCAACCCAAGGAAAATCAAACATATAAATAGAAAGCGGACTGCACCACCAGTGCTTCATTTTAAGGCTCACTGAAGATGTCTGAAAATGAACCTTCCAGCTCAGCAAACAAACTTACAACCAGAGCCAACATGAAAGCAGAAAATGTTGGAAGCACTCAATGGTTCTGGCAGTATCTGTGGAAAAGGAAACAGAGTTAGTGTTTCAGGTCTATGGACTTTTCCTCAGAACTGGGAAAAAATAGAAATGCAATAGATTTTGAGCAAATGAAAGAGAGGGCAGAGAGAGAATCAAAAGAATTCAAAGGGAAAGCTCCGTAATAGGATACTGGACAGAAAAATACAAGGCTAAAGGAAGTGGTAAAGGGACAAGAAAAGAAACAAAAGATATATTTGAAGGAAATACGAATGGAAGATTTCTGAATAAATGTCATCCAAAAGCAAAACATAAGAAATAAAACAGAAACAAGAGGTTGGAAAAAAAATCTAATGAAATGGGATCCAAAATTATGATTTAAAATGCTGCCTCAAAACTGAGTCCAGAAGGCAGCAAAGTTCCCAGGCAAAACATGAGCTTGTTTTGCTTCTTGCAATGACATTGATCTTAATTTAAACAGTGATAAAGGCAAAGCAAAAAGGACAAAATGGGAGGAAAGTGGAGAATTAAAGTCACAAGCAACTAGAACGTGGAGGCCATGCTTATCGATTAACTTGATCGAGTTTTTTGAAGAAGTAATGGAGAGGATTGATGAGGGCAGTGGATCTTTATGGACTTCAGTAAGGCATTCAGCAAGGTTCCTCATGGTAGTCTGATTAGCAAGGTTGAAAATGTGTTGCTGGTTAAAGCACAGCAGGTTAGGAATAGGAAATTCGACGTTTCGGGCATAAGCCCTTCATCAGGAATGAGGAGAGTGTGCCAAGCAAGCTAAGATAAAAGGTAGGGAGGAGGGACTTGGGGGAGGGGCGATGGAGATGTGATATGTGGAAGGAGGTCAAGGTGAGGGTGATAGGCTGGAGTGGGGTGGGGGCGGAGAGGTCAGGAAGAAGATTGCAGGTTAGGAGGACGGTGCTGAGTTGAGGGAACCGACTGAGACAAGGTGGGGGGAGGGGAAATGAGGAAACTGGAGAAATCTGAGTTCATTCCTTGTGGTTGGAGGGTACCCAGGCGGAAGATGAGGCGCTCCTCCTTCAGCCGTCGTGTTGTTATGTTCTGCCGGTGGAGGAGTCCAAGGACCTGCATGTCCTCGGTGGAGTGGGAGGGAGAGTTAAAGTGTTGAGCCACGTGGTGGTTGGGTTGGATGGTCCGGGCGTCCCAGAGGTGTTCTCTGAAGCGTTCCGCAAGTAAGCGGCCCGTCTCCCCAATATAGAGGAGGCCACATCGGGTGCAGCGGATGCAATAGATGATGTGTGTGGAGGTACAGGTGAACTTGTGGCGGATATGGAAGGATCCCTTGGGGCCTTGGAGGGAAGTGAGGGAGAAGGTGTGGGCGCAAGTTTTACATTTTCTGCGGTTGCAGGGGAAGGTGTCGGGAGTGGAGGTTGGGTTGGTGGGGGGTGTGGACCTGACGAGGGAGTCACGAAGGGAGTGGTCTTTGCGGAACGCTGATAGGGGAGGGGAGGGAAATATATCCCTGGTGGTGGGGTCCCTTTGGAGGTGGCGGAAATGACTGCGGATGATACGTTGTATATGGAGGTTGGTGGGATGGTAGGTGAGAACCAGTGGGGTTCTGTCTTGGTGGCGGTTGGAGGAGCGGGGCTCAAGGGCAGAGGAGCGGGAAGTGGAAGAGATGCGGTGGAGGGCATCATCGATCACGTCTGGGGGGAATCTGCGGTCCTTGAAGAAGGAGGCCATCTGGGCTGTGCGGTGTTGGAACTGGTCCTCCTGGGAGCAGATGCGGCGGAGACGAAGGAATTGGGAATATGGGATGGCGTTTTTACAGGGGGCAGGGTGGGAGGAGGTGTAGTCCAGGTAGCTGTGGGAGTCAGTCAGTTTATAGTAGATGTCTGTGTTGAGTCGGTCGCCCGAGATAGAAATGGAAAGGTCTAGGAAGGGGAGGGAGGAGTCTGAGACAGTCCAGGTGAATTTGAGGTCGGGATGGAAGGTGTTAGTAAAGTTGATGAACTGTTCAACCTCCTCGTGGGAGCACGAGGCAGCAAGGTTAGATCATATGGAATACAGGAAGAACTAGCCATTTGGATACAGAACTGACTCATAGGTAGAAGAATGACTCATAGGTAGAAGACAGAGGATAGTGGTGGAGGGTTGCTTTTCATACTGGAGGCCTGTGACCAGTGGAGTGCCACAAGGATCGGTGCTGGATCCACTGCTTTTTGTCATTTATACAAATGATTGGATGAAAACATAGAAGGTATAGTTAGTAAGTTTGCAAATGACACCAAAGTTGGAGGTGCAGTGGACAGCAAAGAAGGTTACCTCAGAGAATAATGAGATCTTGATCAGATGGGCCAATGGGCCAAGGAGTAGCAGATGGAATTTAATTTAGATAAATGCGAGGTGCTGTATTTTGGAAAGGCAAATCAGAGCAGGTCTTATACACTTAATGATAAGGACCTAGGGAGTATTGCTGAACAAAACGACCTTAGAGTGCAGGTTCATAGTTCCTCGAAAGTGGTGAACATGTACATTGGATAGTGAAGAAGGCATTGAGTATGCTTTCTTTTATTGGTCAGAGCACTGAGTATAGAAGATGGGAGATCATATTGTGGCCGTACAGGACATTGGTTGGGCCACTTCTGGAATATTGTGTGCAGTTATGGTCTCCAATATATTGAAGGGATGTTTTGAAACTTGAAAGGGTTCAGAAAAGGTTTACAAGGATGTTACCAGGGTTGGAAGGTTTGAGTGATAGGGAAAGGCTGAATAGGCTGGGGCTGTTTTCCCTGGAGCATCAGAGGCTGAGGGTTGACCTTATAGAGCTTTGTAAAATCATGAGGGCCATTGATAGGGTAAATAGACAAAGTCTTTTCCTTGGGTTGGGACATGCAAGAATTAGAGGGCATAGGTTAGGGAGAGAGGGCAAAGACTTAAAAGGCAACTTTTCCACATAAAGGGTAGTGCATGTATGGATTGATCTACCAGAGGAAGTGGTGGAGGCTGCTACAGTTACAGCACTTAAAAGGCACCTGGTTGGGTACATGAAGAGGAAGGGTTTTGAGGAATATGGGTCAAGTGCTGGCAAATGGGACCAGATTAATTTTGGATACCTGGTTGGCACGGATAAGTTTGACCGAAGGGTCTGTTTCCGTGCTGTACACCTCTATGACTCTATGTGTCGGCACATTCTTGATGGGTCGAAGGGCCTATTCCTGCGCTGTATTGTTCTTTATTCTAATTTAGTAAACTGTTAAAAATATTTTATCCTTCAAATCTAATTGCTATAGTATCCAGAACTCTAAAATAAATCTTAATAAACCTTTGAAGAAAATCTGTCTTCCCCCCCCATTGTAATATAGTGTAAAATAAAACAAAGAATGTTTGATGTGTGATTTTCATATAGATTATTATTTTTGATACTTAGAATTTAGATTGTTTTATATGTAAAACAAGCATGATAAGGCTAACATTTACGTCCCTCTCACCCTACATTAATTACTGAAATGTGTTAACCTCATTAGCTTACTCATTCTGAATCTTGTTACTTTGGAAGATATTTTGTCTGCTACAAAGTGAGTAGAGATTGTGAATTCAACCTTGACTTTGATACAATGAAAACATACAAAACTCTGTAAACAGTCAAAAATCACTTTGTTCAATTCCAGCTCCATGAATACTTGTTTCATACAGGTGGCTATGAAATGAGACCTAAAGATATATGGCGCTGGAAGGTGAGAGTAGGTTTGACCTCATATAGATCTCAGATAGTATTATGTTATATATTAATTCATAAATAGGACTGCTCAGGAAGTGTTCCATTGAATGGATTTTGTTTCTACCTTAGCTTTAATTTGTTTCCCCTTGTCCAGCCTCATTCAGTTTTCAACTTTGATTGCCACAATAACAATTCTCCCCATGCCCATCACTCATGTTCTGATATGTCTCACAGTCAGTATGTCTTTAAGAGACATGCTCATGATATTATCACTGCATAATAATGTGTGACATGAAGGTATAAAGATCTTGTACATCAGATCACTTAAAGCATGTCACTCTACAGGAAGCATACAGCTCATTTGTAACTTGTAAGCATTACATTAGCCTAGAAACAGCTGTGCCTGAGGAATTTATTGTTCATATATAATAGTTGTGTCTGTTGGATTCTTCAATATCATAATATTCACACCAAGTTTTTTTTAATGTGACAGGACATAACACAAACTTCGCCTGTACCTATGTTTTTGTTTTTCCACTGTTACCTATTCTTTACTATCTATGCTACTTAACTCTGTGACCTGCCTGTACTGCTCACAACACAAAACTTTTCACTGTGCCTCGGTACACGTGACAATAAATTCAATTCCATTCAATATAAATACTCTGTTACAGGTAATCTTACACCACAGTAACAATGCTGAACATCTATAAAATGTTCCAATTTTTTGGTGACATGTGTTGGGAGAAATAGTTATTGAAGATCAGCCGAATATCAGATGTGGACAGCAGAGAATGTGGACAAAGGGAAAATTCCTCGCCCTTCAGCAGGATCGGTGAGTACAGACAACTGTACTGTTCTATAGATAGGACATTAACCACCAGGAAAAGAGAGCTAATTTGCTTTGAACGGGATGTAAGTTCTTCCAAAATGAAATATATACAAGGCTGAAGATGCACAAAAGCAAATATGTTGATGAGATTCAGAGTCAGCCAAGTAAAAAGCAAATATCAGATGATTAAGTTTGCCATATTATTAACCTCACCTAAGATTGATAAGGCAAGAAGAAGCTTTTACAACCATTAATATATATCATGAAAAGACAGGACAGCACACAATAAAAGATAAAATGTTGATAAAATATTGATCCTATATTTAGCTCCAACATAGGAGCTAATGCCTACATAGTTTTGCCGCAAGATGTCCTGAAAGATGTGGCGGTCTGTGATGTAGCTTATGAGAGACCAACTCACAGCATGTAATGGATCATCAGTTCTGTGCATAAATTCATTGACCTTTCTCCCAGGCCCAAATTAACATTATTTTTAAGGAGCCAATTTCGTCAGGCCTCCTTGAGTTAACAAAAATTATTATGTTATTAATTATTAAACATGAGAAGAAATAATAGCATAGGAGATATGCACACAGGTTAGAAATGGGTCCAAAAAGACAGGAGAGAAAAAAAAAATCAATTTTTGGATCTGAATATTGTGATCATTATTATACAGCACAACAGTCACTGATGTGATGAGAGCTATTTTCAGTTCATTTGGTGTCCCAGTTCAGATAGTTTCTGAAATTAGACTGCAGTACAACGGAAAGCCATTTAAAGACACGTTTACTAAGTAGAGGGTCATGGAGTCATGGAGATGTACAGCCCGGCAACAGACCCTTAAGTCCAACTCATCCATGCCGACCAGATATCCCAATCCAATCTAGTCCCACCTGCCAGCACCTGGTCCATATCCCTCTAAACCTTCGTATTCATATACCCATCAAGATGCTTTTAAAATGTTGCAATTGTACCAGCCTCCACCACTATAGCCTCCACCAGTCTCTTCTATATCTTTCCCCTCTCACCCTAAACCTATGCTAGTTCTGGACTTTCCCACCCCGAGGAATAGACCTTGTCTATTTACCCTATCCATGCCCCTCAAGATTTTATAAACCTCAATGAGGTCAACCCTCAGCCTCTGACACTCCAGGGAAACCAGCCCTAGCCTTAACAACCTCTCCTGATAGCTGGCAACATCCATATAAATCTTTTCTGAACCCCTTCAGGTTTCACAACATCCTTCCGATAGGAAAGAGACCAGAATTGCATGCAAAATTCCAACCGTGGCCTAACCAATGTCCTATACAGCAGCAACGTAACTTCCCAACTCCTGCAGTCAATACTCTGACCAATAAAGGAAAGCATGCTAAATGCCTTCTTCACTATCCCATCTACCTGTGCCTCTACTTTCAAGGAGTTATGAAACTGCACTCCAAGATCTCTTTGTTCAGCAACACTCTCTATGACCTTACCATTAAGTGTATAAGTCCTGCTAAGATTTGCTTTCCCAAAATGCAGCACCTCGCATTTATCTAAACTAAATTCCATCTGCCACTCCTCAGCCCATTGGCCCATCTGATCAAGATACTATTGTAATCTGAGGCTGTCCACTACACCTCCAATTTTGCCGTCATGTGCAAATTTACTAACTGTATCTCTTATTCTCACATCCAAATCATTTATATAAATGATGAAAAGTTGTGGACCCAGAACTGATCCTTGGGGCACTCCACTAGTCACAGGCCTCCAATCTGAGAACCCTCCACCACCACCCTCTGTCTTCTACCTTTGAGCCAGTTCTGTATCCAAATGGCTCATTCTCCCTGTATTCCATGAGATCTAACTTTGCTAACCAATCTTCTGTGGGGAACCTTGTCAAACAACTTACTGACGTCCATATAGGTCACATCTTGTCAGCCCATTATCGACACTCCTCCACCTCTGTCTGAACATATGAAGCAACTTCTCCTTGAAACTCAATCATTTCTTCCAAATAAAACATGTTACAGTTATGCGACCATATAGTCAGTCCTAACTGTGTCTGAATTTCTGCGGAAAAGTGTACAATGTTCTGTTTCATCCCCATTGACTCTCTTCTCTCATCAATGGTTGGGCAATGATAACTATATTGGTGCTATTTCCTGCTGTTGCACTCAACTATAGGTTTAATCAATTTTGTTTCCAATTTCCACACTTGTGCCTTGCCATGGTCTATTTAACTTTCTGTTTCCCTATCTTGACTTCTCTGTCTCAATTTTTAATGTTAGGCTATCAACCAATGTCCACCATGAATCCAACTTCTCAAACTACATATCCTCATACCATACCTCCTGTCAGGGGTCTGCTCCATGATCATAGTTTCTCTGTTTCCCTCACATCTAGTCTTATAACATGAACTTTAACAATTATGTTTTAGATATGTCTTCCCACACTCTGCCCTCACTCCACCAAAAACCATAATAGGGTTTCCCTTGTTCAAACCCTCCATCCTATCAGCCTGTGTATTCAATGACCACCTTACACCATTTCTGCCATCTCCAGAATGATGTCACCACTAATAATATCTTCCTTTCCAGCATTCCAAAGGGATCATTCCTTCCATAACACTCTGGTCCACTCTCCGCTGAAGACCATTCTCTTTCCTGTGGCATCTTTCCACACAAGTGCAGATGATGCACTGCCTTTTTACATCCTCCCTTCTCACACCCCTTCCCTTCTCACCGGCCAAAACCCTAAACGCTTATCCTCTGTGATATGGTAACTCATTTGTACCTGTTCCAATTAACTGCATTTGCTGGTCATGAATTGGTCTTCTCGACCTTGGAAGACAAAACAAATACTGGGTGGGGGTGGGGGTGGGAGTGGGAAGGGGTAGTGACGTTGTCATCTAAAACAGAGGGCATAGTTTTAAGGTGAGAGGGGAAAGATGTAAAACGGAATTGAGGGGCAACTTTTTCATGCAAAGAATGGTGCATGAATAGAATGAACTGGCAGAGGAAGTGGTGGAGGCTGGTACAATTAGAACATTTAAAAGGTAGCTGCATGGATATGTGAAGGATCAAAGACAGCAGCTGAGTAGGATGCTTCAGTCCGAGCTTGTCTGCTCTGCCCACTCCTCTTTGTATTCTTCTAATTAGTCTCCTCTTTGGGTTTTTTTATTTCCTGTCTCCCGGCCTCCAGCAACTTCTGACCTCCAATCAATTGCTAGCCCACAGTCAACTGCCAGCCCACAGTCAACTGCCAGCCTCCAATGACACCCAACCCCACCATAGACACGATGAGAGACCTCCCGGTCTGGCGTAGCGACCTCCCAGCTAGGGCGGAGCAAACTCCCGGCCTAGCGTAGTGGCCTCCCAACCTGGCATAGCGACCTCCCACCCTGGCATAATGACCCCTTGGCCTGGTTTAGCAGCCTACCAGTCTGGTTAAGCAGCCTCCCAGCTAGTGCAGAGTGACCTCCCGGCCTGGTGTAGTGGCCTCTCAGCCTGACGCAGCGGCCTCCTAGGCTGATATCGCAGCCTCTTGGCCCAGCATTGTGACCTCCCAGCCCAGCGTAGCAACATCCCGGCCTGGCATAGCAGCCTCCTCGCCTATGGTAGTGATCTCCCAGCCTGGCGGAATGACCTCCAGGCCTGGCATAGCAACATCCCAGCCTGGCGTAGCAGCCTCCTAACAGGCCATAGCAACCTCCCAGTCTGGCAGAGTGACTTCCTGTGGCATCCTCTTGACCTGGCATTGGCAGTCTCTCAGTTTGACATAGCCTCAGTGAGGTCTCCTGGTCTTGAGGCAATACTGGAAAGATCTCCCAGCCTCGTGATCCCTAAGGTGAACCCAGCTCAATCTGGAGCCAAGGCCTGGTGTGAACTGGAGGCTCAGTGCCAGCGTGGTCTGGATTGGAAAACCGTTGTTCTGAACTTTTATTTCTGCAATGCTGGACTTTTTTATTTCTCTGTTTTCTAAGATCTTGTAACTGAAGAAGCTATACCTAGGTACCTTTGTACTGAAGATAATGCTGTAAGTGATGACTTTTTTATTGTATTCACTTAAGTACATGTGACAATAAAGTTAATTTACTTCAATTCAACGAATGGGAAGGATTGAGAGGGATATGGGATGAGATTAATTTAGGATATCTGGTGGGTTTGTGTGATTAGAACCAAAGGGTCTGTTTCTTTGGTGTACATCTCTATGACTCTATGTCCCCAAGTAAATGACATTTCTATCCTGCGAAAAGACTATCCATGCCTGTCATGAATTTATGAACTTCTATCAGGTTGCCCCCCCCCAACCTTTTCATTCAATTGGAAACAAACCAAGTTTGTCCAGTCTCTCATCACAACTAATACCCTCCAAACCGGGCAACATCCTGATGAACATTTCCTATATCCTTGTCAAAGCCACATCCTCTGGTAGTGCAGCAACCAGAATTGTAAGCAATAATCCAAATGTGGCCCAAATAAAATTCTATACAGCTGCAACATTACTTCCCAATTTTTATACTCTACATCTTGGCAGGTTTCATTGCACCAAAGGAGAAAGTGAGGTCTGCAGATGCTGGAGATCAAAGTCAAAAAGTGTGGCGCTGGAAAAGCACAGCAGGTCAGGCAGCATCTAAGGAGCAGGAGAGTCGATGGTTAGGGCATATGCCCTTCATCAGGAATGTGAAGGGGGAGAAGAGGGCTGAGAGATAAAAAGGAGGGTAGGAGTTGAGGGAAGGTAGCTGGGAACGTGATAGGTAGACACAGGTGGGGAGGGGGCTGATACTGATATTTCGGAGGGGAGGGTGGAGCAGATAGTTGGGTAGGAAGATAGATAGGTAGGTCAGTTCAAGAAGGTGGTGCTGGGTTGGAGGGTTGGAAATGGGATGGAGGGGGTGGGGAGATTTAAAAACAAGTTGTCAATGTTGATGCCTTGTGGTTGAAGGGTCCCAAGGCAGAAGACGACAAGGTCTCCCATGGGAGACTGATTAACAAGGTTAGATCTCATGGAATATAGGGAGGACTAGCCATTTGGATACAGAACTAGCTCAAACGTAGAAGACAGAGGGTGGTGGCAGAGAGTTGTTTTTCAGACTGGAGGCCTGTGACCAGTGGATTGCCACAAAGATCGGCGTTGGGTCTACTACTTTTCACCATTTATACAAATGATTTGGATGCGAGCATAAGAGGTACAGTTAGTAAGTTTGCAGATGACACCAAAACTGGAGGTGTAGTGGACAGTGAAAAGGGTTACCTCAGATTACAACAGGATCTTGACCAGATGGGCCAATGGGCTGAGAAGTGGCAGATGGAGTTTAATTCAGATAAATGTGAGGTGCTGCATTTTGGGAAAGCAAATCTTAGTAGGACTTATGCACTTAATGGTAAGGTCCGAGGGGGTGTTGCTGAACAAAGAGACCTTGGAGTGCAGGTTCATAGCTCTTTGAAAGTAAAGGCTCAGGTAGATGGGAGAGTGAAGAAGGCGTTCGGTATGCTTTATTTTATTGGTCAGAGTATTTGGGAGGTCATGTTGCAGCTGTACGGGACATTGGTTAGGCCACTTTTGGAATATTGCATGCAATTCTGGTCTCCTTCCTATCGGAAAGATGTTGTGAAACTTGAAAGGATTCAAAAAAGATTTACAAGGATGTTGCCAGGGTTGGAGGATTTCAGCTATAGGGAAAGGCTGAACAGGCTGGGGCTGTTTTCCCTGGAGCGTCGGAGGCTGAGGGGTGATTTTATCGAGGTTTACAAAATTATGAGGGGCATGGATAGGGTAAATAGGTAAAGTCTTTTCCCTGGGGTCGGGTAGTCCAGAACTAGAGGGCATAGGTTTAGGGTGAGAGGGGAAAGATACAAGAGAAACCTAAGGGGCAACTTTTTCACACAGAGGGTAGTACACATGGAATAAGCTGCCAGAGGTGGAGGCTGATACAATTGCAACATTTAAGAAGCATTTGGATGGGTATATGAATAGGAGGGGTTTGGATGGATATGGGCCAAGTGCTGGTGGGTGGGACTAGATTGGGTTGGGATATCTGGTTGGCTTGGACAGGTTGGACTGAGGGGTCTGTTTGCATGTTGTACATCTCTATCGTTCTTCCTCCAGTCATTGGGTGGCTTCATTATTCCAAAGGCAGTAGTTGTACAAGACTGAACCATCGCTCAAATCAAACCTTGCTTTTAGAAAACAGATATTTTAATTACTTACAGTGTGGAAACAGGCCCTTTGGCCCAACAAGTCCACACCGACCCTCCAAACAGCAACCCACCCAGACCCATTCCCCTACATTTACCCCTTCAGCTAACACTACGGGCAATTTAGCATGGCCAATTCACCTAACCTGCACATCATTGGACTGTGGGAGGAAACCGGAGCACCAAATATGTGAAAATCCTGTCCTGCAGAATCCTCTCCAACAATTTGCCCACCACTGATGTCAGGCTCACTGGTGTTTAATTCCCTGGTGTTTCCTTACCACCTTTCTTAAACAATGGCACCATGTTAGCCAAACTCCAGTCTTCCGGCACCTCACTTGTGACTATCGATGTTACAAATATCTCAGCAAGGGACCCAGCAATCACATCCCTAGCTTCCTACAAAATTCAAGGTACACCTGATCTAATCCTGGGGATTTATTCATTTCTATGCATTTTTAGGCATCCAGCTCCTCCTCCTCTGGAATATGGATACTTTTAAAGATGTCGCTATTTATTTCCCCACATTCTCTGGCTTCCATATCACCCAGAGGAAACACTGATGCAAAGTAATTGTTTAGCATCTCACCCATATCCTGCAGTTCCACACATGGGTGGCCTTGCTGATATTTAAGGGCCCTAATGGTATAGACTGACTGTCCCAGGGTTAATGGTTACTATCAACTCCAAAGTAAAAAGTTCTAATGCACGTCTGCAAGATGATGTTAGGAGGGAAATCTGCATGTAGTAATTTTCAGCTTCTAGTAATGTTCTATCATTATTTTTAAGCAAGTGTTATATTGTCAATAGGTATCTTCAACAAGTGTTCCTTTTTGCAGCCCTGTTTTCACTCACCATTACAATATTACTTCACTTTTTTTAAACTGAAAATGCCTATGCTGTGATAAAAACCTATTTCTTTCGTTCCTTTGTGAATTTGATCATAATCTCTCTCGAGAGGGGATGTTTAATTAGCTTGTGACCTGCAACCTATCCAATGAGACGGGTTTATATATTTGATTACAATAAAATAGAAGGGGGAGTGGTTCGAACAAACCAAATCCCTTCACAAACATGCTTTAGCTCATATTTCCTCGAGAAAATAGTTGAAACAATGCCAACGCTAACCATGCTTGCACCGAAATCGGCTTCTGGTATCTGGATTTAAACAACATATCTGGTTTTGAATGAACCACTGAGATGTTTGAACTTGCTACAATTTCCCATGGTTAAAATAAGATATCATCTAACTTCCTGTTTCCTTTTACAACGTTTTGTTTTAGCCAGCAATTGGGCGGAGGGAGGTCGTGGCTTTAATTATGTGCACAAGGAAGGGATCATCCATCTGTATTTAGTGTCTGTCTGTTCTCCTCTGAAGCTAAATATTTACACGTCAGAGAACGTTCCGTTGCCATTGAACACAGTATCACAGGAAACAGCAGTCCGGAAAACGGACACTGGACTATTTTCAATGACCTATAACAGCAGAGTTTTTTGCCCCCCCTCTAAAAATCATATACAATAATAGAATGCACATGATAAGTCACGGCGGATCTCAGAACTCAGGCAAAGATTTCACCTTAACTGTTTAATCACACGTAAATATGTTTAGACTCGCACGCTGGTCGTTACAGAAGAATGTAAACAAAACTTACGTCGCTATTTTGATATATGTTACAATTCCAGTTTTAGATGACACTTTAGAATGTTTCTGAAACAATTTATAAAGAATTTTACTTTTCTGAGTCTTACCTGAAACAACTTGCTTTTATTTTATACCAAAGTGCAAATAAGTTTGTTTCTACTTAATGTGCGATATTTGTTACTTTCATGACGGTCTCCTCATTAATTAGAGGTGCCAATACATTTGTAAAATTGTATCGAAAAGTGTACCAAAATTAAACTTTAATACACAATGTATACAATTATCCTTCTCACCACACAATAACGTGGTGTCTGATGGCTATAAAACCAACAATTCTACAGTAGTTGTAAACTCGTTTCCACACCATCTTAACTGGTTCCTAATAATCCGAATGCAAATTGGTCATCATTTTCATATTCCCAATCATCCCTTGTGAAAGATTTTAATTTATGTGATCTCTCACCAAATTTTTGTGACATTGAAAAAAACATCTTCTAAATGAGAGTCACGGTTAACTCTCGTGGGGATTTGAATTACAAGATTTCAGGCTGCTTTTCCACTCTCTCTCTGCGTCGTTGGACCCAGTTAGCTTCCCTCCCTGTGAACTATCAGATTACACCAGCACCAACTTGAAATGGAGCTCGCATGCCGGCATCGTCGAGTGAAATCCAGGTTTAAGGTTGAGTTTCTTGCGTCTTGAGGGGGAAACAGAAAAAACAGACAAGAGGCCGAAGAGTGAGCCGTGCCTTTGCAGTTTCCCTGCGTTAGGAAAGAAATTGGAAGGAAGCAGACGCTCTTGGGATTTAGCTAAAGATCCTGGCGCAGTTCCGTGACACACACACAGCTCCCATTGTGTTAGCCGCTGCTTTGCACATCTCCTAATTTGGATTTACCGGGAAACTCATTTCCTGAGAGTGGAGAGGGAGGCTGGAAGAGTCGGCAGTGACTGACCGGCACCGAGAAGAGAGAGAGAGAGAGGAGAGAGCGATGGCGAGTGGCCGGCGCTGAGGACCATGCCGGGGGCTGGAAAAGAGCAGCGGCCGCCAGCCCAGCAGCAGCAGCAGCGGCACATGCTGAAGTGTGTGGTGGTCGGGGACGGCGCGGTGGGGAAGACCTGTCTGCTCATGAGCTACGCCAACGACGCCTTCCCGGAGGAATATGTGCCGACCGTGTTCGACCACTATGCAGGTAAGAGAGAGAGAGGCCGGTGACTCGCCCAGCTACAGGCCTCTGAGTCCGGGCTGACCTCCAGACCCTGGTTAAGTATTTTTCCTCTCTTTCCCCCCCTACTCTCCAGCCTGGCCTCTTTGTTATCTGTTTAGGTCGAGATGCTATCCAGGGCTCGGGGGGGGGTTAAACCCCAACTGGAGGGTGAGGGTTGAGGATTTTTTTTGCTGGTTGGGGTGGGGAAAGATAAGGAGATGGGTGAGTGATGGCTACACAGTAGACCAGCCAGGCGCTCACTCAGCAGGGTTAGATTTTCTATGCTATGGGTGGCAGCTTTTCCTGTAAATAAAGTGATCTCAGGCGAAAAGAATCCGAGTTTGCAAGAAAAAAGCGAAATAGCTATTCCCGCGGGGGGAGAGGGGGGGGAAAGTCCTGGAAAACTTGCTCATGTGGCTCAATTAATTGCAATAACTACGTTGAGTGAGTTAAGTTGTCCACTCTCCTCCCCCTCACCCAAGTTTCACCCCGGGATCTGTGGGTGGGAGTAAATGATCACGCTGTAGGCATGCGGCGTGCAAGCACACATTTAGCCAGTATGGGCTCCATTCCCATATATTTATTTGTGATTGTGTGGGATTGCTGTTGTACTGTTGCAAATGAACTTCGTCTCAGGTTTCATGAATGTAGATTTCAACAACAGTACTAGTGCACGCCATTAGGTTCCCGAACACGGTAATACTTGAATAAAATATTGGTTCAGAATCAATCCACACTCTTGCTCTAATTGCACCTTTTCTACTGCATGCTTTAAATGATCTTAATTCAGCAAATCTGGACGGTTTTGCTCCAAAAAAAATTGTTCATATTCTGTTTAATTTGTGCCGTTTCATTTGAAACGAAGATAATGCAAATTTGTTTGGAGTGAATAAACTTCAATTTCAGAGCAGACTATATAACCTACATTATATAACACTACTTTTTAACTTGTATTAATATAAATATAATATTTGCATATTTTAAAAGGTCTTAAAATAACGCTACGTGCATACTTTTAGATCCTTTTAACTTCTAAGTGATAAATTAGTCACCTGAATTTAACTATTGGTACCTCCTCCATTTTTGTTTTGTTTGCTGATTTCCCAGTTCTGACCAAAGATTATATTCAAATATTAATCTGGTTTCCCATAGCAGATGCTGTCTGACCCACTGGACAGTTCTTGCATTCCCTTTTTAAATTATATTGTTTAAATTTTTGAGCATGAGACGATGCCAACCAGATAAATCTGTTAAATTAACTAATTTATACCTATCTCAATTTTTGACATCATTCCATCAATTATTTTTAATAAAATGACTGGCAATAAATATTAATTATGAAGTTCAACATCTGCCATAAAAATGTTACATTTTAATTGAATTTATTACTTGGATGATAACCTTGTTGTCTTTGTAGCATTCTTAGTGAGTCAGAGGTCATGAGTTTAAGGGTCATTGCAGAGATTTAAACATATTAGCATAGGACTGAGAGGGAACTGTACCTTCAGTGGTATCAATATTCGTGTGAGAAATTGAACCAGTTGTGATTTGCCTCATAAATGAGTACAAAAGATCCAATGGCGCGATTTGAAAAGTAGTGATGTTCTCCCAAAGCTCCGGCCAATGTTTATGATTCAGTTAAAATCTCATAAAATTATATGAATGCTGTTGCACTGCTTTTGCAATCACAGAATAGTTAAAGTATAGAAGGAAGCCATTTGGCCAATTGAGATTGTGTTGGCTCTTTGTAGCAGCAGACCTGCTGATCCTACTCCCTTGACTTTGCCACTGCAATTATTTAGTTTGAAAGCAATGTTTGAATCTGCCAATGCCATCCTTTTGGGCATTGCGTACCAGATTATAATGCTGTTTTTTTGTTAATGGAAGTTTTTTTTCAAGTCACCTTCAATTTTTCTGCTTTCATTTGGTGTACTCTGGCTGTAGAATTTTGCACCAGTTGGAACAGTATCTCTCTATCAGCTCAGACTATAATTTTGAACACCTCTGCCAAGTTTCCTGTTGACCTTCTCTGCGTTATGGAAAGCAAACCAAATGGGACATCTTGCTGTGCTTGAATTGCCTTATCATGTTTCACTACATTTCAGAAGTATTTCATTAGTCATACAGTGATCCAAGAACACCTTAGTCAGTGATAGGTACGGGTTCCAACTTTGGGCTTGTGTAGGCTAACACTGTGCTCTTTCGATTCCTGATGAAGGGCTCCTGCCCGAAACTTTGATTCTCCTGCTCCTTGGATGCTGCCTGACCTGCTGTGCTTTTCCAGCACCAAACACTCTTGACTCTGGTCATCAACATCTGAAGTCCTCATTTTCTCCCACTGCGCTAATCCTGACAGGTTTCAAGTGTAGGGTAAAGATGCACTTGCTGTGTGATATTTAATCTCAGAAGTTTACAGTTTAGAAGGTATCTGCACCAATTCTCTGAGCATTTTGACATGGGTCTGATTAGATTAGATTCCCTACAGTATGGGAACAGGCCCTTTGGCACAACAAGTCTGGACCGACCCTCCTAAGAGTAATCCACCCAGACCCATTCCCCTACCCTATATTTACCCCTGACTAAGGCACCTAACACTATGGGCAATTTAGCATTGTCAATTGACTTGACCTGCACATCTTTGGATTATGGGAGGAAACCCATGCAGACACAGGGAGAATGTGCAGACTCCTCACAGACCATCACTCGAAGGGGAAATCGAACCCGGGTCCCTGACACTGTGAGACAGCAGTGATTACTGTTGAGCCATTGTGCTGCTCTATATCTTTTCCCTATTTTTAACCTTGCACATTGTTTCAGTTAAATAATTGTCCAGTGCCCTCTTGAATGCCTCTGGTGGGGACAGGTTTAGTTGAGACATTCCAAAGACAATATTCCTATTTAAATAATCATCATATGTAGGTCGTACATTCAATTATCTATCTTAACTATCTTATCTTCATTATATTTGCTTCTTTTGTGAAAAATTTAAACCTCTGCTCTCTCTTTTATAAGTCAATACAGTTTCTCCCTATCCACTCTGTCCAGACCCTCAATGATTTTCAAGACTCCTGTTGAATCTCCTCTTTGCCATGTCTCCAAGGAAAACAGTTCCAACTTTTCCAATATGTAAGTGTCTCATCTGAGGAACCATTCTCTCAGACTCCTCTGCGCTCTCCCCAACTCTTCAAATCTGTCAGGATTATTCTTCTATGAACAATGCTTTTATGTCCTTCCTCTAAGGGGACACATGATCCAACTGAGTTCTAACCTGTGCATTGTACAATTTCATTATAACTTGCTGAATTTGTAAGGAGGTAAAAACAATGACTGCAGATGCTGGAAACACGCTTCAGGCTCACTGCCTTTATTCCTGATGAAGGGTTTTTGCCCGAAATGTCGATTTTGCTGCACTTTGGATGCTGCCTGAACTGCTGTGCTCTTCCAGCACCACTAATCCAGATTGCTGTATTTGTACTCTATGCTCCTATTTGTGACACTTAGGATATTGCTCAATTAATTAATAACTCTTTCTACCTGTATTGCTATCTTTTTAATAAATCATGTACATATGCGTCCACGTCTCCCAACTCTTATGCACCCTTTAGAATAGCATCCTTTTTGTTTTCTATTGCCTTGAGTTCTTTGTACTAGGTGCTTCAGCTCCAACTTTTCTGCATCCTAATTCGTCTGCTACCTATCTGCTCACTCCACCAATGTTCCATGACCACCTCACTGATTTTTGTTTTGATCTTTATCGTCATGTGTATGGAAGTGTAAAAGCACAGAAGTTCAGTGAAAAGTGTATAATATTGCCACAAAAGGCACCATCTTAGGTACAAGTACCTAGGTATAGAATCTTAAGACTGAGAGGGAAAAAAAGCTGAAAGTTAAACACTGCAGTAAGTGAAGGATGGCATAAACGTACAAAGTAAGGTTAGAAGTTACACTTTGCAGACCTTCTTAATTTTAATAGAAAATAAAGAAACAAAGCTGAAAGTTCAAACAATACGTTCTTTAAGTGCCTAGCCACGGTGGGACAGCGCTTTGAGGAAACACCTCGAGACTACACTGGGCCACTGAGAAATCGCCATGCTAGGCCAGATGGTTTACAATTCTGCTGGTTATTGAGCCATCCTCTGACTTATCGATCTTGGAAGTGCAGAAGACGAGTTTAGATTATTAATTTATATTGACCAAAGCAATATCTGATGCCTGGAGAACTCCACTAGAAACCTCCTTCCCTTTGGAAAAATACCCAGTAACCATTATTTCTATTTCATATGTCTGAGCTAATTTTGTATCCCTGTTACTACTGTTCCTTTTATTACATCACCTATAGCCTTCCTCTCAAGTTTGTGTGATACTTTATCAAATATCTCCAGAAGGTCCATGTATATCACGTCAACAGCCTTCCCCTTATCAAGCTTGTCTGTCACTTCTTTGGGGGGGGGGGAAATTCCCAAGAAGTTAGACACCATTTTTCCCAAACAAATGCATGCTGACTCTTCTGTATTTATTCATATTTTCCATGTCATCGTTAATTCTATACTTAATAATTGTTTCTTGAAGTCTCCTGACCACTGAAGTTAAACTGACTGATCTGTAATTGCTGGGCCAATCTTTCTGATGTTTTGAACGAGGGTGTAGTTTTGCAGATTTCCAATCCTCTGTATCCACCTCCAAATCCAGGCAACATCGAAAGAGACCAGTGTCTCTAAAGTTTTAAACAATTTCTAATAATTAATTATATTTCTCTCAGCATAATGTTACAAGCTTTTATTCTACAAGTTTTCTTTTAAACAGGAACGCAGTTCAGAACAAGGAGCATCTGAGGCCCAAAGCTTTGTTCCTTTAAGGTCTAATTGTAGCAATTTGGAGATAACCATCTGAAGTTTTACTAGATTTCTAATACATTTGGAATAAGACAGAAATAGACTATTTAACCTCTTTTTGCCATTCAGCAAGATAATGGTTGATCATTGTGTTTCAAGTTCTACAATCCACTCTGCTCCCTGTAACATTGATTACCTTATCAAATAAAAATCTACCTCCACCTTCAAAATATCTATTTTATGTTATGTGATTGCTGAGGTATTTTGTGTACAATTTAATGAATTTCCATAAGTTATTAAAATTGCTGCCTGTAATGTCCATCTGTGGCTTTGTTCCT
Source organism: Hemiscyllium ocellatum (assembly GCF_020745735.1). Classification (NCBI taxonomy): domain Eukaryota; kingdom Metazoa; phylum Chordata; class Chondrichthyes; order Orectolobiformes; family Hemiscylliidae; genus Hemiscyllium; species Hemiscyllium ocellatum. The sequence goes on from NC_083408.1 coordinate 89,427,702, forward strand.
ATCTCTCTTCCTCTGAAATATTGGCTTTTTGGTGGGAGTATAGTTCAAAGTTTCAGTATGCTATTACTCCCTCTGCCATGTCCAATAACCATTCTTCTCTTGAATTCTGTTGCTGTGCATCAGTCTGTACGTTTTCTGGGGCTCACCAGCCAGGCCTAACATTGACAGAATACCCACTTACAAAAGTGTTATCTAGATAGTAGAAAGCAGGATAAGAAACACTTTCCCAATTTGGGTTTTGTTTTAAGCAGTTGTGATGTCCCTAGAGCTGTACCTAATTTAGATTAGATTAGATTCCCTACAGTGTGGAAACAGGCCCTTCGGCCCAACAAGTCCACACTGACCCTCCGAAGAGTAACCCACCCAGACCCATTTCCCTCTGACTAACACTACAGGCAATTTAGCATGGCCAATTTACGTAACCTGCACATCTTTGGACTGTGGGAGGAAACTGGAGCACCCAGAGGAAACCCACGCAGACATGGGGAGAATGTGCAAACTCCACACAGACAGTTGCCCAAGGCTGGAATTGAACCTGGGACCCTGGTGCTGTAAGGCAGTAGTGCTAACCACTGAGCCACCGTGCCACCCCCATTTTAGCTATATTTTTATGAATTTCAGCGTGCTAGAAGTACTGTAACTTTAAACTGTTGATTACCCTGTAGGTATTCTCAATCTGGTACTCCTTAATTAGGTTACAACATTTAACAAGATGCGATTGTGTTAGGGACCTCTTTCTGTGGGAAACACCACTGAGCTGAGTTGTTAAATCGAGTTGTTTTGTTGACATCTTCCCCATTATGGTCTGAGAACTTTTTAAAAACTCTTTCCAAGTTATCACATTGGCAGATTTGAAAGATAGGCTTGAGACACAAACCCAAGGCTAAAATGCTGCAAAGCTGCAACCATGTAAGATTCTTTTTTTAAAACAACAAAAGATACAGGATGTGCTGATCAAGGGTTGGGTTTGGTGCAAGATACAATAAACTTTTGTTCATGACATGACATCAGACTTTATTGGGTGGGGCAATTTGTGTTGCCATTTCTGGTTTGACCTTGGATGTAACATTAGTTTTATTTTTAACTGGTGTATAAATGAACTAAATATTTTTAATTAAAAAGAGTTTATAATTGAAATATGGGTGGGTAAGGCGAATGCTGTCATAAAGTGGGTTATACATGAAGGAAAGTACACTAGCACAAAATCAACTGTTCAGATCAATAATGTATTAAATGTGTTACCAATGTTGTTAACCCTGCAATCAATCACTACTGGAGCACACCACAGAATATATTTTTCTTCTTTGGTAATATGTTCTGTTAACTTTGCACTGGTGGGACTGTTAGGAGAGTTACCATATGGCAAGTTCCACTTGTGGGCAATGTGATTTGAGTGGAATTGATCTGTAATTTTATTTAACTGACTAGCTCCATGTGTTAAAGTCCTCTGGCTGTTAGTGCAATGCTGTAAAGCTACTGCCTTTGTTTTAGGGTTTTCCTGTTGCATTTTAGGTTATTGTTTCAAACTCTCACAACCATTAAGTGCTCTGAGTTCAATATGTTCCTGTGAATCTGTTGTAAAATGATGTGTAAATAGGAGAATATCCAGTTTTGAATACAATATCAATTCTGTATTTCACAGATGTTGCATGTACAATTTGTCAAGAATAGCTGGTTTCTTATTTTAATTCCCTTTAGAGTGTAAACATTAGATTTGCATTCCATTACAGTGAAACATGCTGTTTATTGTATAATCTCAATTGGTTAAAATCCAACTACGATAATAAATCACTGCTTCAGGAAAATGGAACATGTAATTTATGCAACCAGTATACTATATATTCTTTTAGACTATTGTTTAAATGGTATAGTAGCACAGCATTTTACAGTAACTTCACTGTACAGCTCTTATGAAAGTAGTATTGTTACTGAAAAATTGAGTTAGCCAATCAATTGCTCATTCTTCTTCTGGATGTCAAAGGAATAACATCAGGACAAAGTAGCAGTTCATATTTGACTGTTGATGTGCCATAGCTAGTTACTTCTTACTGTACGTTACAGTTACTCTATTTTGGAGCCAAACAAAACTGAGAGGAAAATCCCAAAGCAGTACTTCTGTAGACATCATTGCACTATTGTAACTTGGCAATTTTGCCCAATGTGCCGCTGAACAATGAGGCCCAAGATAATCCAGTGTTCAGTTTGTAGCCAGTCGAAAGTGAGGACTGGATGCTGGAGATCAGAGTCGAGAGTGCGGTGCTGGAAAAGCACAGCAGGTCAGGCAGCATCTGAGGAGCAGGACGATCGACATTTCGAGCATAAGCCCTTCAGCAACTCCTGGTGGGGGGTTCTAGCCCGGGGTGTTGATTCTCCTGCTACTCGGATGTTGCCTGACCTACTGTGCTTTCCCAGCACCACACTCTCGACTTCAATTTGTAGCTAATGCAGATTTAGCTAAATCTCAGCCAAAGTATACAATTGGCATCATTGTCCTGGGGTTAGGGAAGGGAGGGGGAAAATAACCTGTTAGCATTCCCAAATTCTGGGGATTAAATATTTGAAAGTTCATCAAGAATACAATCAATGTTATGATACCTGCTGTGAAATAGCCTTATCATATTTGCAGCACCCACTTCCGAATAGAGAGAAAAAAAATCCGAATAGAAAGGAAAAAAAAACAACTAGAGCGAGGATTGTTGTCTATGGAACAGTTCACCAGGAAACTGTCACTGACTTTTGGAGAAGAAAGGGTAGAAATGAACTAATTCTTGTAAGAGATGGGAATAATACAAGCAGGGTATATATCATGATATTTGTCGGTGTAGTTTGAAGCTGAGTACAAGATAAGGCAACAAAACAACTGACTTGTGCTGTGATATTTCGTAATTTCCTAAATTTGAATGGTTTCATTCAAATGAGTGGCACAGTGGCCCAGTGGTTAGCACTGCTGCCTCAGTGTCAAGGACCTGGGTTCGATTCCATCGTTCAGCATCTGTCTGTGTGGAGTTTGCACATTTCTACCTGGGTTTCCTCCCACAATCCAAAGATGCGCAGTTTGGGTGAATTGGTGATGTAAAATTACCCATAGTGTTCAGGGATGTGTAGGTTAGGTGCATAAGTAATGTAGAGTAATAGGTAGCGAGATAGGTCTAGGTGGGTTAGTCTTCAGAGGGTCTATGTGGACTTGTCGTGCTGAAGGGCCTGTTTCCACACTGGAGGGATTCTATGATTATTGAAGAGCTCTGTGAGGCAGGTTCTATCTCAAGATGTTTAATGCTGTATATTTTGCTACAGATGTTTACATATACTGTTCTGATGTTACTAGCACTTATAGAAGAAAATTCTAGACTACTTAGAATTAACTTTTTAAAAATTTTGACATTTCAAAAACAAATAGTTTAAATTAATTATGAGAACAAAGTTGTGGGAGTTCTTAAAAACAAAGTGTAATAATACTGATCAAGGCTTGGTACATATGACTTGTTGTATAAACTGTTCAGTAAATTCACCTGGCCAACAATCAATAAATTGAGTTTACAGTATATGTAAAGGAAGGATGGAATCACATGATAGGTTACTGTAACCTGACGTATGGCCTTAGAATAAAATTTAATTGGTCCCTAACTGATTCACATTGTGCATCGTGGTCAATTACTATGCGAGATAAATCATGCAACCAAAGACAGCGGGAAACTCTGCATGAATACGTTACCATAGATATGCTGCTCATCTAAGAAAGTCTGCTGTGGATTAAAGCAAATATCTTGTGACTACATATAATTTCCTTTTCAGCCCTTTCATTATTTGTCAATTTAGCTAATATGATTCTTGAGATAAATTTGGTTTTATTCTGGAATGCTAATCAATTTTTATAACTATTCTATCAAGGGCATTAGACAATAGACAATAGGTGCAGGAGTAGGCCATTCTGCCCTTCGAGCCTGCACCACCATTCAATATGATCATGGCTGATCATCCTTAATCAGTATCTCCATAACCCTTGATTCCACTATCCTTGAGAGCTCTATCCAACTCTTAAATGAATCCAGATACTGGGCCTCCACTGCCCTCTCGGGCAGAGCATTCCACACAGCCACCACTCTCTGGGTGAAGAAGTTTCTCCTCATCTCTGTCCTAAATGGTCTACCCTGTATTTTTAAGCAATGACTTAAACAGTTTTATTTGTCAAATGTTGAGATGTATTTTCATCCTCTTGCCATGCTTACAGATATATCTGTATCTTCAGAGGGATATTTATTAATTGAAAACATTTTAACCACCATAAACAATTGTAGTTTGTGTCATTTACTCAAAAATTTAGTGTTTGCTCTCCACTAGTAACATATTGCATTTTAGTTAGCTGGTCCAAGACAATTCAGTCCATTGTATTGGGGTAGTTTACTTTTGTTTTCTTTGAAATTTCAACTTGGTCTTAAATGACCACAATTTCACTAGTAAATTCAAAGGAACTTATTTGAATCATTGCTGTCTCTCATTCTCTCTCTTTCATGTGCTTTATAACATTCCACTGACTTTAGTATGCAGGCATCAGCACATTTATTAAATATTTAATGATATGGAATCTGATTTGCCTAGACGCATGAGACCAACCATTTTCAAAGTTATGAATATTTTGTCTGAGATTCAACTTTATTCACAGTAAGCGCTTCAAATTAACAAAACAAAAAGCAAATGGAAAAATAATTGATGTTTAGACACTATTTATTGAACATTTTAATGAGAACTATAATCTGTTATATGAAGTGCTCAGGCAGATAAATGTTTTCCAATGTTGGTTTGTGGTTGAAAGTTTTGAGGGCGAGCATTATTATTTGCACTGAACTTCTCTTGTATCCTTAGTTCTGTTGCAAATATGATGTTTTACAGGGTGGCTATGTTTAGCTGCGTCTTCAAATTTAGGGTGAAATAGAGTAATGATGATCATGTTATCTACTGAGGTCTATGCTTGTGTTGAGCACCATAAAAGGTAAAAGCAGATTTTTTTCAGATAGTTTTGAGCAGTTCAAAATGATAGAAAATGAGGGAGAGAGAGACGCGGAAGAGCAGTGCTGCGGTCTGTAGAGAGAAAAGGATGGTTTCCTTGTTATCTACAAGGCAGAATGCTTGTCCACTAATCAAAGAATGGCAACACGCAGCAGTTGAAGGGCATGGAAAGATTCACATTTTTGATTTTGCGAGATGGAATCAGCCAAGTCCGACATATATACTTAAAGTCAGTCCATAAATTCTCTGGTTTGAAGGAAAGGATGTTTGTTATGAGATGTTACAATTCTGAAAAACAGGGAAAAGTGAACCCACTAGAGGAGAATTTAGACAGCAGTCTTTTCCAGGAAACACTCTTGTGGTAAGCATGCTCTAATGTGCTGCATGGGGTCATCATCATGTGAAGACATCAATAATAGTTATCTTTTTCTCTAAATTTAAAGTATTAGCTACCCACTAAGTATAGATGTTGCTTTTAGGTTTTGTTTTGTGACTCTAAAAGTGTTAAAATGTGAAATCGTACTGTGCAATTTAAGTTGGTCACTGGGAATTCAAGCATCTTTTAAAAGTTATTGCTTTATTTTGGGTTATAATTTTGTCACACATTATACACTATACAATTACTGAAGACAGTATTGTCAGTTTTTCATTAATTAGCACTGGAGTTGGTCTTAGCACTTACTGAAAGTATGTTTTGTATTTTTAGAGACTACAATTCTTTCCATGTTGTATAATCTTTCCTTACAATTGGAATGTCATGAAATTCGACGTTTTGGGCATAAGCCCTTCATCAGGAATGCCCAAAACGTCAAATTTCCTGTTCCTTGGATGCTGCCTGACCTGCTGCGCTTTTCCAGCAACACATTTTCAGCTCTGATCTCCAGCATCTGCAGACCTCACTTTCTCCCCTATTTGGAATGTCATATCCTGTTTATTCTGTCGTGCTAATTTTAGTAAAAATACTTCATCCTAAATGGGGCACCTCACACCGCTGTCCTGTACACTTGTTAATCAATGTGCAAATTGCTGACAAATCATACTGAGATGTATTTGAACTATAAAGTTACATATCCTGTTTTTGAATTATTTGTGAGATTTGCTAATAGTCACTGTAAATTGTTGACTGTCATCCCACTTTGAGAATTTTGACATTTTAAAATGGTAATGATTTGCCTTCATTCTCCTAAGGTATCCAAGTTGTCTGTAGAATACCAAATCTGGCAGTACTATCAATGGGGCAATTTATGCTGCTTAGAGTAAGTGCAGTACTGTTTTGTCAATCCCATTCTCTTTCCCGAATTCATTTAATGCTTTCCTTCACTTACGAAAGTAGCTTTAAAAATTATAGATTCCACTTTGACCATCAATGCTACGTTCTAACAATTTACTGTAGAAAACAATATTTTCCTGGAATGATTTTATTCTTTGCAAATAGTTTCTTCACCCCCTGGTTTCCTCCATTTTGAAAACTACCATCTACAATATTTTTCTTAAAGCAAGCTTTTCTCCTTTCGTCAACTCCAAGTATACACTTTGATATCTTCCTCAGATTAGTCATTGCCCCTTGGCAGATTCATATACAACAAAAATTGGTTTCTGTCTACACATTGACACATTTTCAGCTCTGATCTCCAGCATCTGCTATCTTTTAAAACCGATTTCTCAATGTTATTCACTATTTTGATTCTTAAGCATAATTTTCAGCCCACATCCCCGAAGTCCACACCATGATACACACCTTATCACTTTCTTAGGCTGAAATAAAGAGATGTGTTCACCCTCTTAAAAAGTCATTCCATTGTGTCAAACCACGCAAAGAATTAAGGCCACCAAGCTGGGGGCCAACCCTTGGCACACCATGCCACCTTAGGCATTCATGCTTTCCATGGCTGCAGCATATGTCATCTGCAGAATACATTGTGACAACTTAAGGCTGCTTCGATTAGCCCTCCCAAAACTGCAACACCTACTGCTGAGTGGGCATGAACATTAGATATGAGTGAACACCTATCATTTGAAATCTCCCTTTCCAAGGCTCGCACTATCCTGACACAGTAGAATAGAATTACTGCTGGGTCAATATCCAGAAAATCCCTAACTTTTTGGGTATGAATGCACAAGAACTGTAGTGGTCAAGAAGGTGACATGGTGATGCATTCTCTTACAATCCAGAATGGACAACTTAAAAGTTAAACAGCACCAAGTTATCGTCCAATGAGTTTATTTGGAAGTGCTGGCTTTTGGAGTGCTACCTTCCACATGTAACTGTGGAACAGGATCATAAGACACTGAATTTGTAGCAAAAGATCACAGTGTCGTGCAACTGAAATGACATTTTGAACAACGAACAACCCGGTGTTGTGTGATTTTCAACTTGTCCATTCCAGTCCAATACCAGCACTTTCACATCGTGACTACAATCCAGAATAGGACAGTGCTGACCTTGCTAGTAACACCACATACCATGAATGAAGATAACCTAATAATCTCTTGGCTAGTTTTTAATTCCTAAAGCTTGATTAACTCTGGTTGTAAAACAAAAACAAAAATTACTGGAGAAACTTAGCATGGGTATAAAGTTCTGTTCACACTCTTCCTTACACTAGATTCCACTCTCAAAATAATTCTTGTTGATATATGTTGATTCTATTCTTTTTCCATGCCTCTGATGCCCAATTTTCATCCTTTTGCTGAAATCTTTTTTGTCTGAATCTTGCTCCCTTCCCCTCCCAACCAAAAATGAAAATATCCATAAGGAATGTGTGTAGCAAGTAAGCAGCTGAATTATATTTGACAGGAAAGGGGAACTTTTTTTGGTGAAGGAATTCGGGCATTGTACAAATTAAGAATAACAGTGAATAAACCTCCCCCATAAATCTTGATAATTCAAAACTCTAAAATTTCAAATTTGAGACTAAAATTTCACCTAATCTTTTGATTCTCCAATTCATTTAAGTCCACCAAATGTATTAAACTTCACTTATTATTGACACTTCAGATTAATCTCCAAAAGTGTTAATATTTTTCAGGGACAGTCACTGCAGATAACCATGTAACATACATGTACATATTAACTTTGTGAAAATCTTGTTCAAACCTCCAAGCATACATATCACTTTTTAAACTTCCACATCTTTAAAGGGTGTGATTGAACAACTTATTTTGCTGGGTTAAGCAGCATTCCCCATTATTTGGAATTCTCATGCAACCAGGAAAACTTTAAAAGAAAATCTACCAAGTTCCTTCAAAAAACTGCCAATTTCCAATGTGAATATGCTCACTTATGTGTTAGTTCTTAGTGCTGCCTGTCGTCTCCCCTCATGTAGGCCCCATGACACCTAGTTGAATTTGTGATTGTGTTACATGCAAAATCTTTCACTCACCAATCTACAAAGTTGCCTAAGAGTTCCAACACAAGGGCATGTGGTTTTGACATTGAAACAGAAAATGGAAATACGAAAAAGATTGGAGAAGGTTGAAAATTTAAAAATGATTCCAGAGAGTGATTAGGCCTAAATCCCCATCTCCTTGACAACAACTGCTGCTAAAGAAGCACATTTTCGTTCTTTTGATGATCCTAATGACATACAATCAGAGTATTCAGAACCCAGCAAATATGTTGCAATCCAATTTAGAGGTAAGATTTTTTTTTGTTTAAGGAACACAAGAGTGCACTGTATTGGGTTTCAAGAAGAGCAATTCTCATACAATCTGCAAATTCATGTAATCAGCATCGCCATTGCATATATACAGTATATTGGGTAAATGGGAGTTTATTGTATTTGATTATGATAAATGTGTATGTTGAAATCCATCACTAACTAAATGTTGCCAATCTTGTTAATTAATACATCAATGAATCAGAAATGAAATGATTTTTTCTGTATATTGGTGTCCAAGATGGCCTCTTGCCAAATTAAGACCAAAATATAAAATATGAACTGAAGTTAATATCATATTATAGGTTATTCATTCTGTTGCCCTTGTGTTTGTGATTTCATTGACCGTGTTAACTAAAATAAGGCATTTGGCATTGCAGACTTAAGTATTGACAATCAATTTTCAAGAGGAAAGTTTTGTTCAAACCATAAGCTAAGCAGCTGAAATCTTGTTACAAAAGTAGCCTCCAGTTCAAGCCATCATACAATAAGTTGCAATGTTTTAAATTCTTGTATTTGTAAGAAGTAACCAGTGTAATTCAAGTGTATTTATCTTTATGCAAATAGAACTTGCTATTTGTTGAATATTTAACATAATCTATATATGAGAAGATTTGTAGCTCAGGTGCTTGTTGTTGTGGTTCTGTTCGCCGAGCTGGGAGTTTTTGTTGCAAACGTTTCGTCCTCTTTCTAGGTGACATCTTCAGTGCTTGGGAGCCTCCTGTGAAGCGCTTCTGTGCTGATTCCTCTGGCATTTATAGTGGTTTGAATCTGCCGCTTCCGGTTGTCAGTTGCTGACCACTGTGGTGGCCGGTATATAGGGTCTAGGTCGTTGTGTCTGTTGATAGAATTTGCGGATGAGTGCCACGCCTCTAGGAATTCCCTGGCTGTTCTCTGTTTGGCTTGCCCTATAATAGTGGTGTTGTCCCAATCGAATTTATGTTGTTTGTCATCTGAGTGCATGGCTACTAAGGATAGCTGGTCGTGTCGTTTCGTGGCTAGTTGGTGTTCATGGATGCGGGTTGTTAGCTGTCTTCCTGTTTGTCCGATGTAGTGTTTTGTGCAGTCCTTGCATGGGATTTTGTACACTACGTTGGTTTTGCTCATGCTGGGTATCGGGTCCTTTGTCCTGGTGAGTTGTTGTCTGAGAATGGTTGTTGTTTTGTGTGCTGTTATGAGTCCTAGTGATCGCAGCAGTCTGGCTGTCAGTTCAGAAATGCTCCTGATGTATGGGAGTGTGGCTAGTCCATTGGCTTGTGGCATGTCCTCATTTCATTTTGCAGGGTTTTTTTGATAGGAAACAGCAGATATTTCAGCAATTCAGAGGAAAAAGTATCATGTAATCTGCTGTATTAAAGCTACAGCACTGGCATCATAAAAAGGCAGGATTTAATATTAACAGCTTTTGAAGATTTGAGTATTTTAAGACCTCTTGCAGCTTTGAAAGGGTTTTCCATTATTTTTGTATGTGTCTTATATAGACTAACAGGATTTACTTTATTGCTTCAATGGCACTGGGCCTTGTCTGAGAACCTACTGGGTGAGATCCATTGCGGGTGTGATAGATTGGGACATGCTGCCTTCTATTGTGCCACTCTATCTAGTAAGAAAATTAACCAAATTTTCCTGACTCAAACTATTTACCTCGGTAAAATGTCCTGCCTCAGCGTATCCCCATGCTTTAAAACGTACACTGCTTATTTGTATTTCGGGAATAGGGTATTGAGCACAGCGTAGAGCCAGACTTCTCAATCCCAGAAGCGAAATGTAGGTGGTCACAAGTAGGTAAATCATAGCACATCTGCATCCCACATGTGAATTAAAAACCAAAAATAAATCTTGGCTGATCTGATTTTTAACCATGACTGTACATTCCTGCATATTCCTGATAATCTTCCATCCACTTGGTCATTGAAAATTACAAAATTGGGAGGGATGGTGGTGAATTGCTTACTTGAACCATGGCAGTCTGAGGTGTAGCTGTTTCATTGGCTGTAAAGTGCCTTGGCAAACTAATGCGAGGTCTTGCAATTTGGAAAAAAGAATAAAAGCATAGACTACTTTCTAAACGGTGAGAAAATTCGTAAAGCCAAAGTACAGAGAGATCTGGGAGTGCGAGTTGAGGTTTCTCTAAAGGTTAACATGCAGGTTGAGTCCGTGATTAAGAAAGCGAATGCAATGTTGTCATTTATCTCAAGAGGATTGGAATATAAAAGCACTGTTGTGCTACTGAGACTTTATAAAGCTCTGGTCAGGCCCCATTTGGAGTACCGTGTCCAGTTTTGGTCCCCACACCTCAGGAAGGACATACTGGCACTGGAACGTGTCCAGCGGAGATTCACACGGATGATCCCTGGAATGGTAGGTCTAACATACGAGGAATGGCTGAGGATCCTGGGATTGTATTCATTGGAGTTTAGAAGATTTAAGGGGAGATTTAATAGAAATTTACAAGATAATACATGGCTTGGAAAGGGTGGACGCGAGGAAATTGTTTCCGTTAGGCGAGGAGACTAGGACTCGTGGACACAGCCTTAGAATGAGAGGGAGTCAATTCAGAACAGAAATGCGGAGATATTTCTTCAGCCAGAGAGTGGTGGGCCTGTGGAATTCATTGCCGTAGAGTGCAGTGGAGGCTGCGACGCTAAATGTCTTCAAGGCAGAGATTGATAAATTCTTGATGTTAAAAGGAATTAAGGGCTACGGGGAGAATGCTGGTAAGTGGAGTTGAAATGCCCATCAGCCATGATTGAATGGCGGAGTGGACTCGATGGGCTGAATGGCCTTACTTCCACTCCTATGTCTTATGGTCTTATGCTCTTATTTTGCATCTCATTCTAAGCATTTAAAATATTTAAGAACCTGCCCTCCCTTGAACAAATGAAAATTCACTGTGCTATTGGGGAAGGGTGTTCTGGGATTTTTAAGCCAGTTGATACTGAAGAGAATGTTGTTCAACATCAGGATGGTGCCTCGCATAGTGGAGAACTTGGAGATGGTGGTGCTCCCTCACTGGTCATAGAGATGTACAGCATTGAAACAGATCCTTCGGTCCAATCCATCCATGCCGACTAGATATCTCAACCCAGTCTAGTCCCACCTGCCAGCACCTGGCGCATATCCCTCTGTCCTGTTTGGCCAGTATTTCTCCAAATGGGATCTGTAGATCCCCAAAAGGGTTCATCAGACTTGCCAAGGATGCCAAGAAATAATTGAGCAATCTTCCAATGCACAACAATTGATGTGTTCATTAGGAGGTGGGTTTTCTCCCACATTCCAAAGGCTGTGGATTGGCCGTCTAAATCACCCATAGTGTCCAGGTTAGGGAGATTAACAATGGTAAATGTGGGGTTACGGGGATAGGGTGGGGGAGTGGGTCTGGGTGGGATGTCCTTTTGGAGGGTCAGTAGAGACTCAATGGGCTGAATGAGTACCAAGGTGTGCTGGCTAGAGGCTTCTCTAGGACTCCATAATGTTTTTAGAATCTGGTCAGCCTTGCAGTCCTCATAGCCTTTACAACTGCCATGGCCCCAAAACACTCCTCGCCAATGTCACCCTATACCTACCATCCAACCGCAGATGCCCCTCCTTCTTCACAGCCAATCCTCCAGTACCCAAAATAGGCAAATCTCAATTATCTTTTCTTCCTTAAAAAAAATTCTACCAGTTTCCTTAATTGTCAATCAAACTACAAGCTCAGTCCCTGTCTACTGAGATTGTAACATTGGAAACTGTCAAGTATTCATAATAATGTATTATCAGCCTCAGGGGAAATGTCAACAAAGAACTCAAACTGCAAAACCAGATGCTAGTGTTCTTTGTTATCCTGCACTACATTGCAGGGACGATTTTCAACTTCCAATGACAGCTGCAGTTTGTCTTAAAAATATCACGTCATAATAGTTGTACAGATTGTATCCATCCTTCAAAAGCACATGGCTCTTTCATCAGTTTGTGGCTGCAGCATTTTAGGTCAAGTCCTTGCAGCAGCCAAACTGGGGACCGTTTGAACTCAGCACTGTGTTTTTGTAGCTTTGCAGAGTTTGAGTTGTGTGAATTATTTTCCAGAGTACAGAGGCACCTCGATTATCTGAAAAACACTGGTCAGCAGTATTTCAGTTGGTTACTTGAATGCTGGATAATATAGTTTATCCAAGCATTGGGACCATGTGATCTTGCCAGATAATCCGATATTCGGATAATCAAATGCCCGATAATTGAGGTTCCTCTGTATCTCTGTAAAAGTGGAAGCTGACAAGAAATGGGTTCCACGTGATATTTCTAGAGGTCTATGGAGGCTTGTTGATAATACAACAATCTGACCCTTTTATCTTTGTGGCTCCTACCAGGTATTCCACATTTCATATGTAAATTAATAAATCACTGACATGTATTTATGTGTCACTCTGAGTTAACTGCAAGTGTACAGGAAACCCTGAGCTATTGGAAAGTGTGCAAATGAGTGGAAACAAAGCTGCAAGCTATAGGCCTTTTTATATTTCTGTCCAAGTAGTTTTTTTTTAATTGCTTAATATTTTTGGGTTCTCTGACGACTTGATTTCCTACACATGGCTTTGCAAATGAAATTGACTTTTAGTCACTTTGTGTTGTGGAAGAATACTTAGTGTGTGTGTACTGCAATGCCTGATTTCTTTAACTTGTTTTTCTCTTCTGTGAATGTGTTTGTGTTTTGTAAGAAGAGGTGCTACTTCTATAAAGGGGATTTTAAACCTTGAAGCCCAAGACACTGTAGCCAATGAAGGGCTGAGGGAACAGAATTGAAGAATAGGTCTATTCTTGTTGTAAATTTGCTGTCTCGTTTACCTTAATTCCTTCAGGCATTACGTTTTAGTGTTCAGGAGTTTAGAACATAGAACAATACAGCGCAGAACAGGCCCTTCGGCCCTTGATGTTGCACCGACCTGTGAACTATTCTCAGCTTGTCCCCCTATACTATCGCAAAATCATCCATGTGCTTACCCAAGGATTGTTTAAATTTCCCTAATGTGGCTGAGTTGACTACATGAGCAGGTAGGCATTCTATGCCCTTACCACTCTCTGCGTAAAGAAACTGCCTCTGACGTCTGTCTTAAATCTATCACCCCTCAAGTTGTAGTTATGCCCCCTCGTACAAGCTGACGTCATTATCCTAGGAAAAAGACTTTCACTGTCTGCCCTGTCTAATCCTCCGATCATCTTATATGTCTCTATCAAATCCCCTCTTAGCTGCCTTCTTTCCAATGAGAACAGGTTCAAGTCTCTCAGCCTTTCCTCATAAGACCTTCCCTCCAGACCAGGCAACATCCTGGTAAATCTCCTCTTCAATGCTTCCGCATCCTTCCCGAAATATGGGGACCAGAACTGTACACAATATTCCAGGTGTGGCCGCACCAGCGTTTTGTATAGTTGCAGCATGATATTGCAATTCTGGAACTCAATCCCTCTACTAATGAAACCTAACACATTGTATGCCTTCTTGACAGCACTGACCACCTGGGTGGCAACTTTCAGGGATCTATGTACATGGACTCCAAGATCCCTCTGCACATCCACACTACCAAGACTCTTTCCATTGACCCAATACTCTGCCTTCCTGTTATTCTTCCCAAAGTGCATCACCTCACCTTTAGCTGCATTGAACTCCATTTGCCACCTCTCAGTCCAATTCTGCAGATTATCCAAGTCCCTCTGCAACCTGTAACATTCTTCCACACTGTCCACTACTCCACCGACTTTATTGTCATCTGCAAATTTACTAATCCATCCACCTATGCCTGCGTCTAAGTCATTTATAAAAATAACAAACAGTGGTCCCAAAACAGATCTTTGTGGCACATCATTAGTAACCGGACTCCAGGCTGAATATTTTCCATCAACCACTACTCACTGCCTTCTTTCAAGAAGCCAGTTTCTAATCCAAACTACCAAATCACCTTCAATTCCATCCTCTGCATTTTCTCCAACAGCCTACCATGTGGAACCTTATCAAAGGCTTTACTGAAGTCCATGTATAAAACGTCAACTGCTCTACCCTTTATCTGCATGCTTGGTCACCTTCTCAAAAAACTCAGAGGTTTGTGAGACACAACCTGCCCTTGAAGAAACCATGTTGACTATCTCCAGTCAAATTGTTGTTTGCAAGATGATTATAAATCTTATCTCTTTTAATCCCTTCCAAAACCTTTCCTACAATAGACATAAGGCTCACTGATTTATCTTGTGTATTTTGCTTACTGCTGCAGCATACAAATGTTAGCTCAGTTTTTTTTTTGCTTTTTTTATAACGGCGGACGCAGTCTTCCTACTCAACAGCTGTCTGTTAAATAGTGACTTTTTCAGTCAAATTCTGGGAAAGTGGTAAGCATTAGCTAGCATTTTAAGTCCCAGTTTTCAACCTGTCTGTAAATTTCTATGTGTCTGAGAAGATCAGATATATAGTTTAGTGTAATTAGCTGGAGCTGGGTGCTAATATCCAAAGTAAAACACTACTAATATACAAGATTAGATTACTTACAGTGTGGAAACAGGCCCTTCGGCCCAACAAGTCCACACCGACCCCGCCGAAGCGCAACCCACCCATACCCCTACATTTACCCCTTACCTAACACTATGGGCAATTTAGCATGGCCAATTCACCTGACCCACACATCTTTGTGACTGCGGGAGGAAACCGGAGCACCCGGAGGAAACCCACGCAGACACGGGGAGAACGCGCAAACTCCACACAGTCAGTTGCCTGAGTCGGGAATCGAACCCGGGTCTCTGGCGCTGTGAGGCAGCAGTGCTAACCACTGTGCCACTGTGCCGCCCAGTTTAAAAAGTCCAAAATCAGCTTCAATTTCTGGTTGGGACGTCTGAGCGCAACTTCCTTGTACTTTCTAGAATTCAGGAGAGAATAGTTAATTCTGACTGCCCATTGCTATCTTTGTATCTCAGACTTATTCTTGCTAACATGAGTATGCTGTTTGTAAAGTTACTGTCATTCATCCTCAGTTTTGGATGCTGCATTGTGATAGTTGACTTCTCTTGGCAGAGTCAGTCAGGCACTACTATTGATGTAAGATTAGGTTGTTTGTCTGACAGCTTCATTTGTCTGAAATCTGTGACAGGCAGCACCGGAGTAATTCGTGATGCTATTAATGGTTGGCCAGCCAGCCCCTCTCGATGGTAGAATTTTGTGCAGTGGCCCTATCACCGGGGAAATTATGGGGGGTGGGATTGGGGACATGCTGGGGCTGGGATAATTTCCATTCACCACCTCAATTCTTTAAGGTAATAGTGCCAGACCATTGGGGTCAATACCATGATGAGTGTATTCATCAGAATCACCAGACATATCCTCATATTAATCATTTGGTAGTACAGAACTTGTGTTGTTTGAAAAGCAGACACTTTGTCAAAACCTTTCAGCTTGTTCTCATAGCATTTCACAAGAAAGGGTAATGTTTTTACACCACATGAGAAGAGCATGCTGGTCATTTATTGAGTGGACTATGGTGAAGGTGTTGTCATGAAGAAAGGGCAAATCAGTTGATACTGTGGAGCTTTGCTTAAATTTAGACCAGGCTGACACTGATTTGTCAAAGCATTTGCCCTCTGGAATGAACCAGAGAATGGCCATTACTTATTTTGTTCAGTTGAAACAAATGCCATATGTGTACAAGGCCCTGTGTGCAAAACATGTGCCTGACTGTCAATCCTGAATTGGTTGTCTGCATAATGCTTAGCACAGTGTTCTCCAATTGTGGAATCACATCTAATGTTTAGAGCTTTGTAAGTACCTTGCCTGTTGCAGATAGCTGAAGGGATAAACTATTTGTTTGATTAGGTCAGCCAAAGTTTGGGACATTTGGCCTCCGTACACACTACCACACCAGCACTAAAATTTACACACTTGCATGATAGGCCAAACCATATTGGTTTCACAGCAGCACCCTTGTCATAGTGGATATCACTCGTGTTACCACTGTATAAGAACACTTCCATGATAGACTCAGCACTTTTTTCAGGACTAAGTCACAGCTCTAAGCCCATTTGGAGTTTGCCTCATATATATAGCAAGAAATTATCTGATCATTTAACCCTCAGCTTATTCTGTTGCCCGGATTAAGCTGAAAGTTTCTGTTTCGGTATTTTTGACTGAACTGAAATGAATGAAGAAATATTTTAAAAGCCAAGGATCAATGAAGGATTGCTTCCCTTTCTTAAAAATCAGTTAGACTGCGTTCATTGTAAGTGCTGTTTACACAGCTGTTTGTTCAAACAGTGGGAGGGAAGGTCCAGTTTGCAGATGAGCTGGAGTTAGATGTGTATGAATGGAGCTTCAGCTGGTGACAAGTAGCTGATTGGTTTGTGGACTAATAACAAGCTCTTGATGACAGAAGTCCTTCTTGCAAGCCAACAGCTGTGATTGACCCACAAGTATCTGGACACATTGTGGGTTTGAATAAATGGCTCAGAAGCCATGTGATCTCTCGGGTTTGGGCTGGGGGCAAGAGAGAGAGAGACCTGTTTTTGCTTTGTAGTAAAAAGTAACTAAAGCCTGAAGAGAGCCAGTTGTTTCCAACTTCACAGTTTAGAGCAACTAATAAATTTTACTATCCGTGTGGAAACAGGCCATCCAGCCCATCGAGTCACATGGCCCCCTTCCAACCCCAAAGAGCATCCAACCCAGACTGCCTCCTCCTCCACCCCCTCTTTCCCACCTCCCCCCCCCCCCCGCCCCCCATTCCTGTAACCTTGCATTTCCCATGGCTAACCCACTGGAATTGAACCTGAGTCCCTAATGCTGTGAAGCAGCACTCCCAATAAGTTAGGACCTTCTTAGAATTGTGAGCTGCACTTCCTGCAAACAAGTATTCACAGAAGGAACATTGATAAGCAGGGTTCTGGTCAGCAAAAAGAACAGGTCTCTTGAACTGCCGTCCCAATCTTTTCCTCTGCCAATAACAATATCTTTATTTCTGCCTGTCTGCATTTCATAAGTGGATTAGGACTTTAATGAGGTAAAAGCAATGACTGCAGATGCTGGAAACCAGGTTCTGGATTAGTGGTGCTAGAAGAGCACAGCAGTTCAGGCAGCATCCGAATTGCAGTAAAATCAATGTTTCGGGCAAAAGCCCTTCATCAGGAATAAAGGCAGAGAGCCTGAAGGGTGGAGAGATAAGCTAGAGGAGGGTGGGGGTGGGGAGGAAGTAGCATAGAGTACAATAGGTGAGTGGGGGAAGGGATGAAGGTGATAGGTCGGGGGGGAGCATGGAGTGGATAGGTGGAAAAGGAGATAGGCAGGTAGGAAAAGTCATGGGGACAGTGCTGAGCTAGAAGTTTGGAACTAGGGTGAGGTGGGAGAAGGGGAAATGAGGAAACTGTTGAAGTCCACATTAATGCCCTGAGGTTGAAGTGTTCCGAGGCAGAAAATGAGGCGTTCTTCCTCCAGGCGAGTGGTGGTGAGGGAGCGACGGTGAAGGAGGCCCAGGAGCTCCATGTCCTCGACAGAGTGAGAGGGGGAGTTGAAATGTTGGGCCGCAGGGCGATGTGGTTGATTGGTGCGGGTGTCTCGGAGATGTTCCCTAAAGCGCTCTGCTAGGAGGCGTCCAGTCTCCCCAACATAGAGGAGACCGTACCAGGAGCAACGGATACAATAAATAATATTAGTGGATGTGCCGGTAAAACTTTGAATGTGGAAGGCTCCTTTAGGGCCTTGGATGGAGGTGTGGGAGGAGGAGTGGGCGCAGGTTTTGCAGTTCCTGCGGTGGCAGGGGAAGGTGCCTGGATGGGAGGGTGGGTTGTAGGGGGGTGTGGACCTGACCAGGTAGTCACGGAGGGAACAGTCTTTGCGGAAGGCGGAAAGGGGTGGGGAGGGAAATATATCCCTGGTGCTGGGGTCTTTTTGGGGGTGTCGGCAGATGATTTGGTTTATGCAAAGGTTGGTAGGGTGGAAGGTGAGTCACCAGGGGCGTTCTGTCCTTGTTACAGGTGGAGAGGTAGGGTCTGAGGGCGGAGGTGCGGGATGTGGATGAGATGCGTTGAAGGCATCTTTAACTACATGGGAAGGGAAATTGCGGTCTCTAAAGAAGGAGGCCATCTGGTGTGTTCTGTGGTGGAACTGGTCCTCCTGGGAGCAGATGAGGCGGAGGAATTGGGAATACATTTTTGCAAGCGGTAGGGTGGGAAGAGGTGTAATCCAGGTAGCTGTGGGAGTCAGTGGGTTTGTAAAAAATGTCAGTGTCAAGTTGGTCATCATTAATGGAGGTGGAGAGGTCCAGGAAGGGGAGGGAGCTGTCAGAGACGGTCCAGGTAAATTTAAGGTCAGGGTGGAATATGTTGGTGAAGTTGATGAATTGCTCAACCTCCTCGAGGGAGCACAAGGTGACGCCAATGCGGTCATCAGTGTAGCGGAGGAAGAGGTGGGGAGTGGTGCTGGTGTAATTACGGAAGGTCAACTGTTCTACGTAGCCAACAAAGAGACAGGCATAGTTGGGGGCCATATGTGTGCCCATGGCTACCCCTTTGGTCTGGAGGAATTGGGAAGGATTCGAAGAAGAAATTGTTAAGGATGAGGACCAGTTCGGCCAAATGAATGAGTGTCGGTGGAAGGGTACTGTTGGGGACATCGGGAGAGGAATAAACGGAGGGCTTGGAGGCCCTGGTCATGGTGGATGGAGGTGTAGAGGGATTGGATATCCATGGGGAAGATGAGACGTTGGGGGTGGGGAAACGGAAGTCTTGGAGGAGGTGGAGGGCGTGGGTGGTGTCTCGAACGTATGTGGGGAGTTCCTGGACTAGGGGGGATAAGTCAGTGTCGAGGTAGGTAGAGATGAGTTCAGTGGGGCAAGAGCATGCTGAGGGTGGTCAGGCTTGTGGATCTTGGGAAGGAGGTAGAACTGGGCAGGGCAGGGTTCCTGGACCCTGAGGTTGGAAGCTGTGGGTGGGAGATTTCCTGAGGTGATGAGGTTTTGTATAGTCTGGGAGATGATGGTTTAGTGATGGGGGGTGGGGTCATGGTCGAGGGAGCAGTTGGAAGAGGTGTCCTTGAGTTGGCGTTTGGCTTCAGCAGTGTAGAGGCCAGTGTGCCAGACTACCACTGTGCCCCCTTTATCTGCTGGCTTGATGGTGAGGTTGAGATTGGAGCAGAGGAATTGGAGGGCTGTGTGTTGTGAGGGTGAGAGGTTGGAGTGGGGGAGGGGGATAGACAGGTTGAGGCGGTTAATGTCCCGGCACCAGTTGGAAATGAAGAGGTTGAGGGCAGGTAATAGGCCAGCGTGGGGTGTCCAGGTGGATGCAGTGTGTTGGAGGTGGGTGAAGGGGTCCTCAGAAGGTGGGCGGGAGTCCTGATTGTGAAAGTAAGCTTGGAGGCGGAGGTGGCGGAAGAAGTGTTCGACGTCACGGCGTGTATTAAATTCATTGATGCGTGGACGGAGGGAGGTGAAGGTGAGTCCTTTGCTGAGGACTGATCGTTTGTCCTCGGTGAGGGGAAGGTCTGGAGGGATGGTGAAAACTCGTCAGGGCTAGGAGCTGGGATCTGGTGTGGGTGTGGTGCTGGGAGTGGGGTCGGAGCCAGTAACTGGAGTGGGTGTGATGGTGGGAGGAATGGGAGTGGAGTCATGAGCAGGGGTGGTGTTCCCCTCAGGGTTCTGGGGGCCGGAAATGGTGACAGTGGGATCTGTGAGGGGTGTGTCAGCAGAATGCAGGTGAGTGACGTTGGGGGGGGGGCAGAAGTGATGGCAGATGGCAGTAGGGGTGGCAGAAGTCATCAGCGTGTGACATCAGCGATGATGTGAGGGGCGGAAGTGATGTCACGTGTGATGCATAAGGAGTTGTGAGGGGTGGAAGTGGTTGTGGGAATGGCCATTATGGGGACAGAAGTGACATCATCAATCAGCGTGGGGGTGGCAACTGCACCAGCCACATGGCTAATGGCGTCCGAGCAGTTCCAGAGGCTGGGGAAATCTTCTGGAATGTTTGAGGAGCGCTGCTTATGGAGGTGGGTAGATAAAACTTTGTTGTACTTACAAGTTTTGATGTTTGAGATGGAGTTGAAATACTGTTTGTTGAGAGTATGAATTCTCCTGAGGATGTAGTACAGAGTGGGTCCTTTGCAATTCTGAGAGAGTGTGGCCCTCAGCTGAGGCAGGGCTGGCTGTAGAGAGGTTAGGTGCCAGCGCATTGCTGCAAGCGTGGAGCGGAGGTTCTTGATAGGACTTTAACTAGTAGAGTTATGTCAATGGTCCATAATTGTTTCATTAAAACTAGAATATTTATTTGTAATAAATAGTAATTCTTGCTAAGTACAGAAACCTGCTTGTAAAAAAAATGAACAAAAGAACTGTGGATGCTGGGAATCTGAAACAAAACTAGAAAATTTCAGCAAGTCTGGCAGCGTCTGTGGAAAGAATCAGAATTAATGTGTCAGGTCCCGTGACCCTTCAGAACTTTTTTTGTGTTTTGAGACAGAAAGCTGTTCTGTGCTTTCTGTCAATTGGATCTGAAAGACAAATTGGAGGATTTACATTGGAGGTACAACATCAAGCATGCAAAGCCTTTTTAAGAGGTTGAGAAAGTGATGACTGCAGATGGTGGAGATCAGAGTCGAGAGTGTGGTGCTGGAAAAGCACAGCAGGTCAGGCAGCCTCCAAGCAGCAGGAGAATTAACATTTCAGGCATATGGCCTTCATCACTCCTGATCATTCTCCTGCTTGGAGGCTGCCTGACCTGTTATGCTTCCCAAGCACCCCACACTCGATCCTTTTGAAGAGATTGGCTTTAATTGGCAATGTGCATGTTGTTCATTGAAGGTAGACTTGCAGTAGATGGTGGTAGAGAACACCCTGGCATGTTTCCAAACGAGCACATCAAGAAAAGGAGCTCATTTTTAAGAAAACAACTTAGAGAGAGAGGTTCTACTGAACACCTGTGGAGCTGCATGCCTTCAGGAGAAAAGGAAGTAGACTGAAGGAAAGCCAGACTTTGTGACCTTATTCTGCACAAACCTTGAAGCAAATTGACTTTAACTGAGCTGCGGAGCTTTCATTTGTACATGTCATCTTGAAGATCTCTTGGCCATTACTCTTTAATCCCATGATATACCTAAGCTTTTTTTATTTTGCTACAATTTTGTCTTTTTGCAATGTTTTCAAGTTCTGTAGATGGAACAGTATCTTGCTGTTCTATTTTGTAGGAATCTAATCAGCCTATGTTGATGAAGTTGAAGTCTCATTTCTGCTGGATGAAGGGGCTTGTATGTAGAACATTTGGACCAAATATGTAACCTGCATTAGCTCTCTTCACCTGGCAAATTTACTTTGGCATGTGGAATAGTGATATTATTTTAGGTTTTCTGAATTTGAACCATTTTTTAAAATAAATGTTAGCATGGTTTTAAACTTTTAATCTGATTTTTATATATTTCTCTGTATTTATCTTCAGAAAATGGAAAATTTAACTGGACATTTTAGCTTACTTCAAAAGCATAGACAATAAATTAGATCTAATTTGCTTTTTTTAAAAAATGTCACTATTTATACTAATAGTTATACCTGTAAAATAAGCATTTCTCATTTTTAAAATGCATAATTTTTGATGTTTAACATTTTATATTTTGATGTTTTGAGCTCTAGTTAATTACTTGCTATCCATAGGAATATAATCCTATGAGTAGCAATTAACTTAATTCTTTTACTTTGCAGTAACCATCACCGTCGGAGGAAAGCAACATTTGCTTGGTCTGTATGATACTGCTGGACAGGTATGGAAAAAGCTGAATTTCACACTCTACTGGCTATGTACAAAATGTTCAGATTCTTGCACCAAATAAAGTTTTAGGCTTGGGTCTGTATAGTAAATTGTCAAAGTTATATGGAGGATTTAGGTATAAGTTTAAAATGGCTTACAGTACTTAATTGTTTAGATGGACACAAATAATTTGGCAATTGTAAAATATGTTAACAGATTTGACAGGAAATGGTATTAATTTTGTAACAGCAGATATTCGTAAAGTTAAAAATCGCATTCTACAAATTATTAAAATTTTAAGCAAGTCTATCGAATTGCTTCCTGCGCACTGAGATCAAATTGGATAACTTGCTTTCAAGATTGACCTGGCTTAATTTTTTTTTGTTTAGTGATGTAAAACGCTATTTTTGGATTTCAGTTTTACTTATAAATGCAAATTAAAATTATAGTCGTGTAGAATCTTAGTGTGATAGCATGGCGGTGCCTGCAGTTTGAAAAGGATTATCCAATTTATTACTACAACCATGCAATTCTTGATAAATCTGCAAATTAGTTCTCTTTGAGTAATTGTCCTCCCAAAGTTTCTTATGTTTCTCAGATTTTATTGACCCTTGTACTCAAGTACAGGTTGAGAAAGCTCTGGAGGTATTGATGGTGTTCTTTCAGGAATCACTGGAGTGTGGGAGTGTCCTCAAGGACTGGGAAATGGCTAATGTAACAACATGCCAGTTTAAAAAGGGATGGAGGCAGAAAACAGGCAATTATATATCAGTGAGCCTGACCTCAGTTGTTGGTGAGATTTTAGAGTCCATTATTAAATGTGAGAGTGCAGATAATGTGGAAATGCATGGTAAAATAAAGTTGAATTGTCATGGCTGTGTCAAGGGAAAGTCATGCCTGACAAATCTTTTAGAATTCTTTGAGGAGGTAATGAGCAAGTTAGCAAAGGATAGCCAGTGAACATGATCTCTTTGGATTTACAGAAGACCTTTACCAAAGTACCGCATAGGAGGCTGGTAAATAAGATAAGAGCCATGGTGTCATAGGCAAAATATTGTAAAATATTGCTGAATATCAAAAAAGGCAGAAATGTAGGGATAAAGGGTTTTTTTTAAGAATATTTGATGGTGACTAGTGAAGATAACTTCTTGATTGATAAGGGGATCAAGGATTATAGGGACAAGGCAGAAGTATGAGGTTGAGAAATGTATCAGCCATAACTGAATGATGGAGTAGACTCGATTGGTCAAATGGTCTAATTCTGCTCCAATATCTTATGGTCTGACACACAAAATCACCCAAGATTCAAATTAATAATCAATTTGCATTCCAAGTCCATCAAGGCAGTGCAATAACACCAAAGGTGGGGGATTAATTCCTGATTTATTCATTGAATAATTATTTATACCAGCTGCCATGTGATTCATATGAACGATCCAGAGTCTGGGCTTGGATCTGTGGATTACTAATCCAGTGGCGTTACTACAAGATCACCACCTCCCCTGTAATACATACACTCTATTACCTTTATTAGCCTCTTTTGTTACTTCAAAATAAGTTAATCAGGTTTATCAGATATGATCTGCCTTCAGCAAGTTCATACTGAGTGTCTATTATTAACTTCCAAGTCTACAATTACGAATTCGTTTACACTTTGACAATGGTCTCTTGTAGATTTTCTACTGCAGATGTAGATTGATTGGCCAATATTTACCAGAATTATTCTCCCTTTTTGGAGCAGGGTGGGATCAGCAGACTTTGTTTTAACTGGCATCTTATTCAACTAATCTTGATAAACTGACAACATTTTCTGTTTCAAATACTGCAATGTCAGTATTTTGCTCTAAATAAAGTATGTGATATGGGCATTATGTTTATATTACTTAGTGTGTTTTTACATTGATTTTAAGAGATATGTTGATGTTTTTACATAGAGTTTTGAGAGATATTTATGTCTGGAAGCTTTGCTTCATCAAGGTTTACTGCAGTTATGCGCACCTCTTGATTATCAGAAATATTTGATCACTCTGACTCCCCTAGGTGCTAGTTAATAAAATTTTTTTTATGTTTGCAATTATCCAATTCAATGTTTACCACACTCGTAACCAAGGAGAAGTGAGTCATTATGGTCAGAGGATCTACTAACTCTTGAATTGCTCGGAAACCACATCATCATATCCTTTTTCTAAACTGTGGGCACCAAGTATGTGCTGGGCCCACCACAGCCTGTAATTTCTGAACAAGAGGACTATCAATTAAACTTCCCAAGCAATTAGCACAAAGTCAGTGCATCAGCTCTTTCTAGACATATAGTTACCAACCAACGTACTCTGACAGATATTGGTTTAGGACAGCTTAATAGTCATTTGAGAAAAGGTAATTTATTTAAATCAAACCTATAACAATTTATTCATGTTCAACTAACTTGTTGGAGCTTTTTTGAAGTGAGGGTTGATGAGTAAGCCTGTTAATATGGTAAACATGATCTTCTATATAACAAGAGTTGGAAGCAAATTTAGACACATGGATAAGAAGTTGACTGAGTGTGTGACAGGAAATTGTAGTACTCGAAGATTGTAGTTGCATTCCCTATGACTGTTTGGGACCCTGTTCTTCCTGATCCATATAAATGACCTAGACGCTGTGCAGGGCACAAATTCAGAAATGGCCTACTTCTGCTATTACATCAAGTGTGACATAATTTTACTAGGAGAAGGGATGAGCAACAGTACAAAATAATGGCTACACTTCTAAAGGGGCTGTAGGAATAGAGAGGCCTGGGACTATATGAACACATCATCCTTTCAACCTTCAATAAGTAATAAAGCATTTAGCATCATGGATTTCATAACTAGGAGTGTAGCGTTTTAAAGCATGTTGAATCTGTATTAGACACTGGTGTGTGTCATGAAGTATTGTGTTCAGCTCAAGAAGCAATGTGAAGGTATTCGAGTGTGTTCAGAAAAAGTTCATAAGACACATTACAGGATGTGTAGCTTCAATAATTTCAATAGATTCGAGAAGTTGGGACAGTTTATTCTTTGCAGAAGAGAAAGTTGAGAGGCGATTTGGAAGAGGTGCTCAGAATACGATTGGACAAGTCAAGGCAAATAGAGTTACTTTTTCATTGAGAATCAAGGAGTACAGATTTAAGTTAATATCAGCTGGAAATTCTCAGCAGATTTGGTTCCAAAACACTACGTTGGACAAAGGCAGAAAATTAGCCACCAGAATACATTAACATCAACTAGCCACAAAAAGACATGACCCACTCTCACTAGTATCCTTGTATACGGATGAGGAAGGACACCACTGGGACAACACATCCATCCTATGTCAAGCCAAACAAAGACATACACGAGAATTCCTAGAAGCATGGCATTCCAGTCGGAACTCTATCAATAAACACATTCACTTGGATCTCATTTACCACCCCCTGAGAAAAAGAACATCACCAATCCAAGGAAATATAAACACATAAATAGAAAGTGAGTCATACCACCAGTGCTTCATCTAGCGGCTCACTGATGATGTCACCTAGTATGGTGATGTCTGAAAATGAACCTTCCAGCTCAGCGAAAAAACCTACATCCATTATAGGTTTATGGCAAAAGAAACAATTATGATATGAGAAGATCTTTTGGTGTGTGTGTGATTCAAATCTGCACTGCACTGCTAGAGTGTGGTGGAGGCAGATTCAATCATGACTTTCAGAAAGGAAATTGGACCATGATCTCAAAAAAGATTTGAAGGGCTATCTGCAATGCAGGATGAGTGACAGTAGATAAATCATTCTTGCAGAGAGCCAACATGAGCACCGAATGACAAGCCTCCATCTGTGGTCTAACCATTCCACAATCGGCTCTGTGGTCCTTAGTAGGATTCACTCAGACTCGGATGGCATCTATTGTGAAGCCTGCTTCTGTTCCTCAAGCAGGCATCTGTGGTTTCTGCCAAAGCTACGATCTTCCCCAGAAGTATGTAAGATTTTACAGGGGAGCTGCAGTGCTAATATCCAGAGCAAAGTTGTTCTTCTCATTTTTGCATCCATAGGACATGAGCATCACTGGCTGGATTACTTACTATTCATCGCTAATTGCCTCTGAAAAGATGTTGGTAAGATGCGACAGTCCATCTGGTATTTGTACACTCAACATTGTTAGGGAGACAGTACATAGATTTTGACCCAGTGATGCCAAAGGAACGGTGGCATCTTGACTTGGAAATAAGTTTGTAGGTGATGGTGTTACCACACAACTGCTATCCTTGTCCTTCTAGATGGAAGTGGTCACTGTGGTCAGACAGCATCTGAGGAGCAGAAGAATCGATGTTTCAGACATCAGCCCTTCATCAGAGATGAGGCTTGTGGGCCAGGGCTGAGAGGGAGGGAGGGTGGGGTTGGGGAGGAGGGGTGAGGTAGCTGGGAAAGCGATACGTAGTTGAAGGTGGTGGAGAAGGTAGTAGGTCAGGGGGGAGTGATAGACAGGTCCGGAGGGCTGTGCCGAGTTGGAGGCTTGGGACTGGGATAATGTGAGGGGAGGGGAAATGTGGAAGGTGTTAAAATCCACATTTATCCCAGGCTCCCAAAGTAGAATATGAGGTGTTCCTCCTCCAGGGGCCAGGTAGTAAGTGTTTGGCGATGGAGGAAACCCAGGACTTACATGTCCTTAATGGAGTGGGAAGGGGAGTTGAAGTGTTTATCCGTTGGGAGGTGGACGGAGGTCCCACAGATATTATCTGAAATGATCCGGAAGAAGGTGCCCTGTCTCCCTGATGTAGAGGAAACCACGCCGGGTGCAACTGATGCAGTAGATGACATTGGTAGAGCTACAGGTAAACTTGTGATGGATGTGGAAGGATCCCTTGGGGCCTTGGACGGAGGTGAGAGGTGTGGTGTGGGTACAGGCTTTGAACTTCCTGCAGTGGCAGGCAAAGGTGCTAGATGTGGTCCTGATGAGGGAGTCGCGGAGAGAATGGTCTTTTCGAAATGCTGATGGAGGTGGGGAGGGAAATATATCTCCCGTAGTGGGTTCTGTTTCGAGGTGACAAAAGTGATGGAGGATGATGAGTTGTATGTAGAGGTTGGTGGGGTGGAAGGTGAGGAGGGGGGTGGGGGGGCCGGTGTTCTGTCCTTGTTGCTTTGGGAGGGGTGAGGTTCAAGGTTGGTGACTTGTGAAGTGGAGGAGATGTGCTGGAGGGCATCATCAACCATGTTGGAAGGGAAGTTGAGATCGTGGAAGAAGGAGGCCATCAGGGATTTTGAGGTGAAATTGGTCATCCTGGGAGCAGATGTAGCGGGTGCAGAGGAATTGGGAATAAGGGATGGTGTTTTTACAGGAGGTAGGGTGGTGCAGTCTAGGTAGCTGTGGAAGTCGGTGGGCTTGTAATGTATGTCTGTGATTAGCTGGTGCCAGGGATGGTGTTGGAAAGATCCAGGAAGGGGAGGGAGGTTTCCGAGATGGTCCAGGTGAATTTGAGGTTGGGGTGGAAGGTGTTTGTAAAGTTGGACTGTTCAATCTCCTCATGGGAGCATGAGGTGGCACCGATACAGTCATCGATGTAGTGGAGGAACAGGGTAGGGATTAGTGCCGGTGTAACTGCAGAAGATGGACTGTTCCATGTACCCGACAAACAGGCAGACATAGCTGGGTCCCTTGCGGGTTCCCATGGCTACCCCTTTCGTTAGGAGGAAGTGGGAGGATTGGAAGGAGAAGTTGTTGAAGATGAGGACCGGTTCAGCCAGGCGGATGAGGGTGTTGGTGGAAGGGTACTGGTTGGGGCAGCGTGAGAGGAAGAAATGGAAACAGAGGGCTTGGAGACCCTCTTCATGGCAGATCGATGTGTGCAGGGACTGGATGTCCATGATGAAGATGAGGATTTGGGGGCTGGGAAAATGAAAGTCTTGGAGGAGGTGAAGGGAGTGGGCGGTGTCCCGAACATAGGTGGGGAGTTCCTGGGGGGACAGGACAGTGTCAAGGTAGGAAGAGATTAGGTCGGTGGGGCAGGGGCACACTGAGACAATGGGTCGACCGGAGCAATTTGATTTGTGAATCAGCAGTGTGTACTAGTTGTATCGATGGTGGAGGGAGCGATTGCATGTAGATTTGTTGCCAATTGTGCTTTGTCTTGGATCATGTCAAGCTTCTTGGGTGTTATTGGAGCTGCACCCATCCAGCCAAGTGGGGAGTATCCCTAATTAGTGCCTTGTAGATGGTAAAAAGGCTTTGGGGGTCAGTTATTCACTGAGATTTCTTGCCTACTGTTGTAACCACAATGTATTTACATGGTAATACAGTTGAGTTTGTGATTGATGCAAATGCCCAGCTTGTTGTTAGTGCAGAATTCAGTGATGGAATTATTCCAGAAAGTCGGGGTTGGGGGGGAGGGTTATGTATGCGAGGACTGCACAGAGTAAGGTAAATGCTGTGCCATTGGTGGAAAGATTTGCCTCTTGTTGCAGATGATCATTGTGATCTTTTGATCTAGTGTTGTAGATTGTGTGAGAGTGGAGAGAGGTCCTCCTCATGGATTCTGGCAGGAGGAAGGCCATCTCATCACACAGCAGAGACACTTTGCTAACTCACTTCCTCTGCCTCCTCTCTCGGCACCTCTTCCTGCTCCTCCTCCTGTCTCTTTTCAAGACCTCAATCCTCAGTTTCACACCTTTTTGTAGGAGGCCTCTTCAGGACAATACAGTGTATCATCGCAGCAATTGAGACCCTAGCAAGAGAACATTGAAACACACTGCCTGACTGGTTCAGGCACTGGAGTTACACCTTCAGAGGCCCAATGGCCTGCCGATCAGGTGTCTTGTTGACCAGGTGTCACTGGTTATCTTCTCTCTGCCATGTTTGATGCTTTCTGTGGTGGGCCAGGAGCTAGTTCACAAATATGTTCCTTGTCGCCAAGGATCCATTTATGCACTTTCAGTGTAATCTGAGGCAGCGTAGAGTAGTGGAGGGTGAAGGCATCATGACTGTGTCTCCTGGAGACAGAGTACACACATGGAGGAAGTTAATGCTGCAGTCAGACAAGTTGGCTGGACTGAGTGGTGGAGGTGTACCCTGCTGTGATCTCTCTCTAAATGAATATCCTGTCCCCCATGCCATCAGTGACAAGTTGGTGAGTTTTGCAGATTTTTTAAAAGTAAGATTAAGATCTGCAGCAAGAAAAGATGGTCAAGACGTTGGGACTTTGAGGGCCATTGTGACAATCTTGTGACCTGTGTGGCAAGGCATTCAACGATGAGACTGTCATCTCTCTGTGACCGTCTACCTGGAAAGTCAGTCCCCTGTGGCGCTAGTTCTGTCATCACCAAGCATCTCTCTCCATCTTTGGTAGTTTCTGTATTGAGGATGTGGCCTCTGTAGCTGTCCTGCCTCTCCTTTCTCTTCCATGTTCTCACATTGCCCAGGGTTTTAGCTTCCCAGTGGAAGGTGTTGCATCTCCTCACCTCTGAGGGGCCTGAGTGTCATGCCTGCATTGCCAGCTGGAGACTCCCTTCTAGGTAAGTGAAAGTGAAGACTGCAGATGCTGGAGATCAGAGTTGAGAGTGTGGTATTGGAAAAGCACAGTTGGTCAGGCAGCGTTCAAGGAGCAGGAGAGTTGATGTTTTTGAGCATAAACTCTTCATCTTAGGTGCTGTTCACTTACCTTGTTCCTCTTCTGGACATGTGGTACCAGTGGAGTATCAGCCTCCTTCAGTGTGCCAGTACTGAATGTTCATGTGCCACTTGGGCAATGCCAAGTGAACACAGTTCCTGGTTGCCCCCTAACACTCTTTGCTACAGGACCTGGGTAATGTTCTGTGGCATCTATGACTGGCTTATCACTCTTTAACCAGCCACGCTGACTGGTAATCTCTGAAGGCTGTGTCTACCCTTTCAAAACTTTGAATTTCCAACCACAAAAAGCCTTTGTGCATCGCCACCAGCCACCCATCTCTCTTTTCCCACTTTTGAGGGAGTCTCTGAAAAATTCAGGCCTGCCTTCTGCCTCTTTAACATTTTGTGGTTGAATGTGACGTTAAACAAAGTTGCTTCAGCATTCCCTGCATTCACTGTTTAAAAAATGTAACCTCTTCACTGTTTCCAACATCCACCATCAATGTCAATAGCTTGTCTGTATCCTATTTTGTTTAAAAATATTCTATTAAATGCCAAGTTAAACCATTGACTCTCGATAAGAAAAGAAGACATGATTTAATAAAATCAATAATGATATTTTGGCAGTGAATAGCTCATTCTCTATAACTCAATATATTGTACCTTTCTGGTGCTTCAATTTTAAATTGTGCTGCACCATTGACTGATTCATGCTGTGAAGTCAAATGGAATGATGTAGTAACATTCTATTGTTCAGTTTTTCGTACTTTTAATTTGGGAGAATTCAGGTTCTTTGACTCGTAAATTGATTTTATGAATAACCACTTAGCAATAATATGAAGCTTCCTCTTAATGTTTGTGTACTCCTTTTAACAGACTCCCTTTTTTTCAAATTCTATTTGATCATTCAGATACTTTTAGACATGTGATGCGGTTTTAGTTTTTTACATGCATGGGTATGCAGTTACTGCATGCTGTATAAAATTGAGACAGCACCACATCATCAGCTTTATAATCTTGGAAAATTGTCAAATACTTTAATTGTGCAGTAGAAGATCCTGTTCTAATTGTGCAGTTTGTCACCAAGCTAACTGGTGGATGGAGTACTATCAATATTAAAGCATTACTCTTTTTTATTGTTGTTAAGGTGTAAATTGTTATGTTGTAATATAGCTGTGCTACCTATCGTTGATCTTAAGACTGATTCTTAATTGACTATCTCAGGTAAAAAGCTTATAGGAAGATTACTTCTAAAAAGTTGAAGATTGGCTTCCTCATTAAATATCAAGCTATACTTTACAGAATTATGCATTGTAGAATTTAGCTTTTTAAAGAATATGGAATTGCATAAATATCTATGGACTGATATTAAGTGGTGAATATTAATCTTTTGTGTAATGTTCTGCGTAGAATGTGCTTAGTAAATGCTCTGAAAAGTGAGAAAATTAAAGGTAAGTTATGAGTGCCGCCCTTTAAATAGGTGCTGAAAGCTGAGTAGTTGTAAAAAGCTGTTTACCTGTTGCACAATGCCTTGTATTTTATTTTTAGACTGATTTCTGAAAATGTCTATGCAGTCAAATGTTCGTTTAAACCCACTGCATTGAGGAGGTGAATCCAGCCACCTGGATTCCTTCTGTGAATGTAACTTATTAAAATCTTGTCTAGATGCTCTAAAATGTTTTGCAATCGTACAAGTAAAATTAATATCTGAATAAAGCTGAATAAATTTGGGTTGATAAGGTTTTATACTACTTTTGGCTTCCTCTTATTTGTTATAGGAGGACTACAATCAACTGAGACCTTTCTCTTATCCAAACACTGATGTGTTTTTGATCTGCTTCTCTGTGGTAAATCCTGCATCATACCACAATGTGCAAGAGGAGTGGGTGCCTGAGCTTAAAGCGTGTATGCCGCATGTGCCTTATGTACTGATTGGAACTCAGGTATGATACCAGATTACCAAGACCTGGGATGGATGTTTTTCTCACTCCATCTAGCTTCTTTGCAAAACCATTAGTTTTCCATTTAAAACCTTATTTCTCTGTGGGTGTTGTTTTTCATTTAAGGGAAACAATAAGAAAACTGCAAAATAAGTGAGCTGATATATTCCAAATGAAATACGGTCACATTTGTAGCAAAACCTGAAGGCAGACTGTGAAAATGTTTTCATAAGTTGACAGCTCAGGACATCAAGTTTTATTTTATGGAAATTAGCTCTCGTGATAAACAACAGTGAATGCTCTGGTAAATTTATTATACTGGAAAGTAGATATGAAAGTCTAACATTTTCCCATTAAAATATATTTTGCAGATTGATCTAAGAGATGATCCCAAAACACTGGCCCGATTAATTCATATGAAGGAAAAACCCATCACATATGAACAAGGTGTGAAGTTGGCTAAAGAGGTAATTCCTATTTTGGAGAGTTTTGCATGATAAGAATTCTGACTGTATTCAAAATTAGACAAGTCTCACGCAGGAGCCTTTTTTATGCCAAGACTGGTCACAGTAATGCAGCAGTTAGCGACTGCATGGGGGACAGAATCTTGCATTGTCATGAACTGTTCTCCAGAAAACAAAGCTGATGCTTCAATGCTATTACATTTTCTCTTTCTTTAAAAAAACAGAAAGCCTTTAAGAATGAAAACTTCTGTTGTGTTGGCTTGTATGGGTTTATTTTAAGTGAAAGAAATTGGCTAACAGTAATGTGTTATAGTTTCTTCTGGTAAATTGAAGGGAAATTGCATGAAAGGAGCCAATCAGCCAATCTTCCCTATGCCAGCTCTTTGAAAGAGTTATACATGTACAGCATGGAAACAACAGACCCTTCAGTCCAACTCATCCATGCCAACTCGATATTCCAACCCAATATAGTCCCATTTGCCAGCACTTGGTACATATCCCTCTAAACCCTTCCTATTCATATACCCATCCAGATGCCTTCTAAATGTTGTAATTGTACCAGCCTCCACCACTTCCTCTGGCAGCTCATTCCATACACGCACCACCCTCTGCATGAAACAGTTGCCCCTTAGGTCCCTTTTATATCTTTCCCCTCTCACCCTAAACCTATGCCCTCTAGTTCTGGACTCTCCCACCTCGGGAAAAGACCACGTTTATTTATCCTATGCATGCCCCTCATGATTTTATAAACCTCTATAAGGTCACCCCTCAGCCGCCAACACTCCAGGGAAAATATTACCCAATTTGGCCTGCTCCCCTGCTATTTGCCTGTAGCCCTTCATATCTTACATTTTCAAGTACATATCCAGTTTCCATCTAAGTTGCTGTCAAATCTGTTGCCACTAATAAAAGGAAACTTCTCTCTAACCCACTTGTGGTTAGTTACACTGCTAGTTTGACACCCTCAGCTGCAGAATGCAAATTCCAGCTCTCAAGACTATTGTCACCTGAACACGTGAAGTAAATTATTTGCTTTGCCCATCTCAGAAAGGAGGAAGTGATGTATCCACTTGCTCCAATTTATAAAAGATACCGCGTTAAGTTCATAAATTGTCGAACAATTTTGATAGTCTCCTCCCCCCGCTGAACGATTTTTGACTTTGGCTCAAAGAGTATTCTCAGAAGGTGCCGAACTCAAGTGGAATAAGACTGCTTCTATTAATGCTGCAGTCAGGTTCAGAACTTTTTATTTGTGGCAGATATATTTGGCCAATAGGTTGCTTCTTAGCCTAAACCAACATTTGTTATTGAAATAATGAAACAAGCTTTTTTTGTTGTTGTTTTGAATAGCTGAAAAGGCATTTGGTAGTTGTTATTGGTTTTTATAAATAAATGTCCTGCTGTGAGAAGCTAAGAAGGTAGGCATTTCTCTCAAAACTCTCTCATTGGTCTTCACTGCTTCAGTTATGCATTCTAGGTATGCTGGGAATTTTGCTGATAGCAGAAAACATTAATGTTCAATTAGCTGAGAAAAGAGTTTAAGAACCAGGAGGTTATGCTGGAACAATATAAGAAGTTAGTTTGGCCATTATAAGAGTATTGTGTGTGCTGTTCTGGAAATCCACATTATAGGAGTGCAGAGGAAATTTACCAGGATGTTGCCTGGGCTGAAGAGTTTGAAATTGGACAGACTGGATATGTTTTTCTTAAAGCAGAGGAGACTGAAGGGAGTACTGAATACAGAACTTGCTCAAAGGCAGGAGGCAGAAGGTGGTGGTGGAGGGTTGCTTTTCAGACTGCAGCCCTGCGACCAATCGCATACCAGAAAGATCAGTGCTGGGTCTACTGCGTTTTGTCATCTAAGGGTGATAGGGGCAGAAATTATAACACTCAAGAAGTGTTTAAGGTGTGCACTTGTGATTCCAGTGCATACAAGGCTATGGGCCAAATGCAGGAAAATGGGGTTAGAATAGTGAGGCAGTTGTTGGGATTGGCACAGACTTGACTGGCCAAATAGCCTTTTTCTGTGCTTTGGTCACTATCATTCTGACTCAAGCTTTTGAACATGAGCAGCTAAACTTGGAATCGCATATCAAAGAATCGTAGCTATGTTTGGAAACAATAGTCAGTTTATCAAAATTTGTACTGAGATTGGGAGCAGATCAAAAACCATTTGATTAGTGATATAATTATTTAATTTCAGTATTGCTTTTTTTGCTTAGATGTATTTGGCTGTTACCACTATGTAAGAGTGCTTTAAAAACCTCAACATGTTTAGAACCACTGTTCTTTAAATGGGCAATAAATGTTGGCCTCGCCAGTGGAGTCTGCAATTTTTAAAAAGACAGTTCAATGGTAGTTTCATAGCACCATTTGTATATCATATAGTCCAAATTTATCATTCATTAATTTTTAAAAAAATTCTACCAGCTGCCATGGTCGATTTGAACCCTTGTCCTCAAGAGTATGAGTTGAATCCACCGATTATTACCTCTGTGTCACTACCTCACCCTAAAATCTACAATATTGCTCTGTAATTTCAGGTAAACTAATGCGAAATGGGATCAGCAATGAGCGAGCACTGTCCTAACCAGTTTGGACATTTTTTTTAATGTTGTGTAGTTTAAGGAAACTAACGTTTCACATTTTACGCTTCAAAATTTGATGTTTTTTATGGCTCATGGTTTGTACTGTGATATTAAGAATCTACAGAATGCCTGAATGTTTTAATTAAAATTCATAGCTAATATGGCAATAGATGTAAACCTAAACTAGATTCACAACTGAAAGCAAAAGTGGATTTCCTTTATTTTATTTTTCAGATTGGAGCACAGTGTTACCTGGAATGCTCTGCCCTCACACAGAAAGGATTGAAAGCTGTATTTGATGAAGCAATTTTGACAGTTTTCCATCCCAAAAAGAGGAAAAGAGGTTGTGCAAAATGTCGTGTGTGTTGTGCAATAATATGACGGAATGCACAAGGACAAAGGAATGTTGCAAGAAAGCAAGTTCTGGTTGACTAATAAGAAAAGTTGATTGTAAAAGCAGTAAGCTTTTTAATTGGAAAAGGAAACAAAAAATTCTTTCCTGGTTCCTTAATATGAAGAAGAGATGGAGAGCGGGTCCAGTGAGGAATCATCTGCAGTAGTGGACTAACTTAAAACTATCGAACCTCACAAATGTCATATTAGTTTACTGCAAAGTACCGGTCACTTTTCAATTTGCCAGGCATGCATCTTCTCTTGATCCTGGCCGCAAAGCACTGAGCCATTGTTTAAAAAAATGTCTGTTCTTATGGCAGAGATGTTACTGGGAAGTCTGAGGAGTAAAAGAGCCAAAGGTGTTAGACAGAACACATTGAAGCACTGCATCGAAAACCTGTTACTTTTGGCTAAGTTTTTCGTGGCCTTACGCAGCTATTTATAAAGCTCAGCTAATGCAATTTGAAGACCTCAGTAGTATTTATGCTGTACTGCCTTCCTTAAGCTGGACAAGCATTTATTGCAACTTACAGTCGACATCTGAACACTTGTAGCCATGTAGGGATTAATGAAAAACTCATTTAAGCTGATATTTCTGAAGCATTGTGATGATGGCCACATGACATCATTAGCAAGCTGGCATTACTTTATAACATCTGCACTACATATCAAATTGAACACCTAAGATTTTAAATGAGATCATGAAATCCTAGCTTTCCTAACTCCATAACAAGTTAACTGATTCATTTCCATCTCTCATGATGACAACTTTAAACATTTGTACCCAAGCAACATATATTTGTTTTTTGTTTGTTTTTCTTAGTGATGACAAAGACTTGCATACTCCATTTTAAGTATACCTTCCTCTGACTAAAATTCAAGTAGCATTTTAGGTAAAACCAAGATTCATGGTGTTGAGTTTTGTAGAAAGGAGTAAATCTACTTGCTAAGTATGTTGGCAGCATCTTGCATTGGTGTATTGATGCATGGCATCACTGGGGAATGATTCTTTTATTCTAGTATGTTGATACTGAGCAGAGGGTGGGTGCACTTCCAAAGCAGGGAAGAGAAAATTTGAAAGGGTTTCTAACCGCTCATTCTCGTACAACCTTCTGGAGGCAGAGGCCTGCGATCACATCACCAGTTCTCTACTTGGCTGCAGTTAGTAGTGTAATTAAGCCAGAAAGTAGAAATGGGGAGGAAAAATAAAATGGCCTCAGTAACAAGTAGCTTAATTACTTTCTGGCATTGGCATGCATTCGATCAATTAATAGTGAAGAAGCTCGCTTCAGGCCTTCCTGTGATTTTTTTTCACCTGACCTCTCCTGCTACCAACCTAAGCAAACCAATAGTTGATGAGGTAATTTGGTGAATAGATTCTCTCATTACTCCTTCCATGATAAGTATCTAATGTATATTATTTTTCCATTCTTTACACCATTTTTTTTGTTTATTTGTCCTAAATATTCAAAAGTAATGTTCACTTTCTGAAAGTACAGTGTCACATTTTGAGTGCAAGCTGCCTTGGACCACCTTCAGGTCAAGTAGAACAACTCTTTTTCATTCAGACTGGTACAAAGGAACACACAAAGCTACGTTGAGGCCATGATGTTTCCTGAGCTACATAGCAACGTGACCAGAAAAGTCTATTAGGGATATCTTCATGCTGTACCTCAGTTTGACTTGAATTCAAGTGCTACTGTAAATCCAGAATAACTCCCTTCAATTCATGAAGCGTTTAGCCTAAGATTTGTTGTAGTTTGTCAGCTTTATAATGTGCCCTATTAAAGTTCTTCCCTCACCCTTCATCTCAAATGTTTGTCCTGAAAGCAGTTGGAACTGTAAGCTAATAAGGGCACAGTTAGGGGGTGAAAAAGGACATTTGGAGCATTGATAAACAATGAGACCTTGAGTGTAACTGTAGTGAAATTGAAGCTTTGAGAAGGAAACTGTGGAACAATTGAGCAAGAGAGTGAATTAGAGTCAAAGAATGTGCAGAAAGTATAATATGGAGAACTAGGTTGGAACTGAATGAGAGAGACAGACAAAAGTGAAGGGAGAATTAGAATTTAAATATCAATGGTGCTATTCATCCTGCAACTTGTGGCGATTTTGCAATTCACAGGGTATTTCCTTCCTTGCCACAAGTTACCAGATGATTTACATAGTTAATAAAGGTAAGTGCCACTAAATCACCCATAATTTGGTAAATTCTGGACCGTTGATAAATACCAGCTAAAAAATGGCTGGTAAGTATAATTTACATCCTGACTTAAGTTATGCAAATGTGTGTTAGTTATATTTATCACTTGAAATTAGGGTTGTGCTGACAACAATTATTCTGTGTAAAATGAATAGCACTCCAATTTAACTAACTTTTTTGTTGAGTTGAATCATTTCAAACTGTTCCAACAACTCCCAAGCTTTCCAGAACAATACAGGCTCAGTCAGAAGGTATTAGTCATCCTGATTTGATTTGCCAGAATAAGATTTTCCATATATATTTACCAATACTATCAATTCTGCTATCATGTCACTGGGACTTTCAATTTGTTTCCTTCTATTTGCATAGTGTTTACCAGATATTTTCTGAATGTTTGGAATCATAACTTTGGCATTTTGCAGAGCCATTTTCATGAATGCTAACTCAGTGGTACCTTAATTAGCTGCATCCTGTTAAGGTTTTTTTGTTACTTAAGTAAGCACAAGTCAATATTTTTCTGTCTCAATTTTATCATTTTGCATTGCCATAACCAGATATTTGCGCCAGTGGTAACAAGTCAATAAATATGCCTGATATGATAAGATACATTCCAATCAGTCATCCCTGGCTCTTGTTAGTTGTTTTGTTAGTAAGAGCTGGCTTGCAAGAGCCAACATTTTATTTGCATTTCTTGCACATGCAAGTGGCTACTATTCACCAGCTGGCAAAATAATGTAGGTCAAAATTTTTTCAGGTACTTTGTGTTCAAGAGTTTTCTCAGTTATCACAAGTGATGTGAACTTGGGATCACTACAGAGTACATTGCCCTTTTTTGATTGCTTAGTTACCTATTCATGAAAAGGCTCCTGGAATTAATGCGTTCAAAGTTTTTTTTTTAACTTTTTCAATACTTATTATATGCAGTTAAAATATGAATATAACTAACATGATCAGGAAGCCAAGTCTGAGAGAAAACATGAGCTATGGATGTATATGGTATCTCAAACTCAGATTTTGGAGGTTCAAAAATGAAGAAAATCTAATGGAATATCTAACATCACATGATGTCACGGACCATGAAAGTTTGAGAGAAGAGGGTGGAATTAGTGTATAGTTTAAATGAGATACACATTACCTCATTTGTTACTAGATATGGTATCCACAAAACATCACATGGAAACATTATCAGTATGCGAAATAATCTGAATGTAAATAGTTACACGTCTAAATACAGACAAATTCTACATGAACTGCGAGCTCTGATTGTCTAGGCTGAACAATTCATTAAGTTTGAGCATTCAGAAATGTTATTATATGGTAGTGTTCTAACTGTTCCTATTGGAATCCATAGTTAACATGAAATTTTGTAGTAGGGCTGCGTTGCTACATTTCAGTGATCTGCCAAACTTACAGGCAAACAAACAGGAAACTCCTTTGTTTTCAATTAAAACTAGCTAAGATATAATTTAATGTAATAGGGGTTCTGATCTAATCAACTGATTATATTTTTACAGATCTAATTAATTGAGCATTTGCTACTATTTTATTTGTCTCTGTTCAGCAATCTTTGTTTCTTAAGAGTCAATCCAGGCTTGTACTATTTTAATTACTGTATTCTTACTGATATCCTGAACATTGTAGCTTGGAATAGGAATCCAACTTTTGTTTCATGCATGGAAGGACTATACGTACTTGCAAGTTCCAAGGTATATTTTCTGAAAACTGACAAAAGGGGGATTACAATCTTGAACTTGCATTCTTTTTATTGTATGAAGCACAATACATATGTATTCACCTCCTCGTTTATTCTATTGCAATCAACAGACAAGTCTGTCAACATCTGTTAGAATGAAACAATCCATACTTAGAGCTTTATGAAGTTCTTGTATCAGTAATCATTAACAACTATATTAAATTAAACTTTGTAAGGCACTTTAATATGTTGACTTAATATACATTGACAGAATAGGCAATATAATTTATTTCTCCTGAAACATTGGACAGTTCACCTTAAATGATCGATTGGGCTTTTATTTTGATGGGCCTAGGTACCAGGTGGGGGAGAAAAAGTTAAGCACAAAATAAACTAGGGTCAACTCAGCACCGCCCTCCTAACCTGCAATCCTCTTCCTGACCTCTCCGCCCCCACCCCACTCCGGCCTATCACCCTCACCTTGACCTCCTTCCACCTATCCCACCTCCATCGCCCCTCCCCCTAGTCCCTCCTCCCTACCCTTTATCTTAGCCTGCTTGGCTCTCTCTCTCTCTCTCTTATTCCTGATGAAGGGCTTATGCTCGAAACGTCGAATTCTCTATTCCTGAGATGCTGCCTGGCCTGCTGTGCTTTGACCAGCAACACATTTGCAGCTGTGATCTCCAGCATCTGCAGACCTCATTTTTTACTCTATCCTTTTTTTTTTGACATTAATAGATACAAAGCCATGAACAACATGTTTTAAATTACTATGGACGATAATTTAGAAATCAGTTTAAAAAGGAATAACTCTTCATTCAATTGAATGACGTTTTGGTCTTAAATACTGTCTTTATATGCTTTATCTTGCATGTGTAGCCATTAGTAATCATTTGTTTTAAATATATTCAGTTGATGCTGTCAAAAAAGAATTTCCTTGGGATGCTGTTCAAGTGCATCTGGAGATTGCGTGAGAAATCAATGTATATATGCTTGGAAGCATGCTGTATAGTTTATTTTCCAATGTATTCTGCATCTTTGCAGTTCATTAGGTTGATTTTCCTTTTAACTAAAAAGATAAATCTCTTATTCAAAAACTTGGGGTGAGTACTGAAAATTGGGCTTGGAAATAAAATCAAAATTAGATTTTGCAATTTAAACTTGATTTTCATGGAAGGAAACAAGCAATCATCTCTTTTAAGAAATCCAGTCAACAAAACTTGTTAACATTGTGTATGATTACTTCCACTTGATTTCAATAGGGTAAATAGTCCTTAAAGCTTGAAATACAAGTTCAGCCTCTAAAGGGTTTTAAGCGAAGGGGATTTTGGTAATTTCCAGCACTAATTTAAAATGGATGAGACCGGTGTTGTCTCTTTGAAAGTGAATGGGCTTTAGCAGTTTCATTAGCAACTGGGAAAATTTTATCAGGATGTGGCATTGTGCTCAGCTTCTTCATTGACCTAAAGTGTTTTCTTCTATCCCTGAAAAATTACATCCCCCACCCCCCCCCCCCCCCAAACACTGTCCCCAATCTTTTGCTACCAGTAATCCTCCTCTTGTTGCCTGTGCCGTGTCTACCCTCCATAGGTAATAACTCATTCAAAATGACACCACTTGTGTCCTGCTTGTACCCCTAAATCCTGTAATTCTGGCAAAATTATCGTCCTCAAGTTTTTATTTTTACTAACTTTCTGTGTACCAGTGTGAGTTCAAAATGTTCTTCCTAGTTTTCAAACGTGTGTGTGTGTCTGTGTGTGTTATTCTTCCCCTCCTTAGACCTGCAAATGCAACCGTTGATGCTCGTAAACTGAAATTCTAACCCCTTCCTAACCATCGTGGACAAATCTCTGTAAAATTGCTATGCTCCTGCCCTTTCAAAATCTGAACTCTGCATCCTGTTTTGTGACAGCACCTCACCTCCTCTCAAAAACTGCCTCCATCTTCCATTCTGAAGAAATATGTTTGATTCTGTAAAGGAGAAAGTCCATTCCATGTCCCTTCCTCTTTCTCATGCTGTGTACCTTACTATTACTTTGCGTAGTACCCAGAAATTCTTTACCCGTGCTTGAGAAACACTTTTCAAAAAAAAGTCATGATGTGATAAAACATTTTTATGAAATGAGGCATAGCACCATGTTTGGATCTAAAGCACAATTTCATAACTTGTGTTTTAAATGGTAGTTTGGTTGGACAAGAAGCAATTAGCTGTTTATTTGTAATGGAAAAGACCAGTTAAGACAATAAGGATGAAACAAGCTATTTCTTCACTGTGCGAGCTTAGAACAGGATGAAAAAGTAAAAGAATTCTCTGACCTGCTAAATGTACTCCAGTGTCTTCAGAATTGCTGACAGTAGGCTTTCAACCTGATCTCCAGTGGAAAATGATTCAACAAAAAAAATACAAAATGTTCAATTTAATTGCATGTAGCTTTTAAGGGTGGGGATTTGGGTGTTTTCATCCAGTACAAAAAACATGTTCCTGTGATCCCGGACTTTTTCATGGCCAAGGGAACATTGTGATAAATGTGCTGGTATGTGAGCTTCTCTGGGTGGCTAGTATCTTTTTTTCTCTGGGCTCAACAGCAATAAACACTGCACATTGAATCAACATATTACTGTGCTATATAATTACAATATATCACAGCCATTCATCAATAAATGACAACAAGACAAACGTTATTTCCTTCAATCAAGTTGACCAGTCAGCAGAATTCCATGTTAATCTGCCTGGCACTTTCCAGATTACCATTTTTTAAAAAACAATGCAATACTTAAAACCAAATTGAAATAGGAAGTATTCTATAAAAATAAATTATTTCTCAGCCCTTTTGAATAAATTTGTGAAATAGGTGGATGGTACACAACAAAGTTCTAATCTATAAAAGCTGTGACACTGACTACACATTAAAAGTGGTTCACCAGTTGTAAGGTACTCAGGGATGTACCTAGATCATTAAAGGCACTATCTGAATGCAATTTTTGGCTTTGAAAATGTAAAGAATCTCCAATCCAGACATTATTACACATCTAGTCAGTCTAACTGCACAATAGATTAGAAATTGGACATCTCAACAATTACAAATCCACAATCTAATTGCTTTGCTCTGGAAGTATTCTCAATGGAAACCCTGCCTGCTTTTCGCTTAGAGACTTCCTGAATTAATTAGCTTTCAAATTTTAAGCTTGTTTCTAAAATTGCAATTAGAGACTGGCAGGCAGGTAAACAAGTATTCTGATGATAGATGAGAGCTAGTTGGAAGAAAAGGTTTATCTGTCTCACTGGCCTTGATGGATGGTTGCAGTGGAGAATGCAATGGAAAATGAGTGAAAATGGTGTTAGTGCCATGCTACACAAACAGATCATTCATTCACTAGCTGTAATTTGCAATGGAGAATGTATGAAGGAATTTACAGAGCACTGCTTTGAACTTCAATTTCTCAAGGGTATTTAGATGCCACTTAAAATAGTCTCTTCGCATGATCTAATACCATATCAAAATGATATTAATAGAAATTACATTCATATAAATGTGGTGATTGTACAGTCTGTGAATTGTTTTTCAATAATTCAACTAACTCATTTGTTTATTTAAGGAACTGGAATCTTTCTTAAAACAAGAGTTTTGGGCTGGCTGCTCTTTATTCTTCCAATACTCAAACAGTTACTGGCTGTGGCATTTTCCTGACCAGTTTCTCAGCTTAAGTGTCTGTGGTCTTCCAGTCACCAGTTTAATTGTTGGTTAGGAAATACTGTACTTTTAATACATACACAAGTTTCGTGAACATAGCGGTATTTTATATCCCTCCGCACTGCAATTACCCTTTTTATGAGCTCAAAGAACAGCAATCTACTGCAGGTAAGATGTCTATAGGATTATCAAACACCATAACTTCACTCAGGATAAATAATAAAAGTATGCACGGTATAATAATTTATCTAAAATTCATTGTATAAGCTGAATGTTGTGTTGCAAAGCACAAGTGTTTTGGGGATGCAAACTTTAGAATTAAAAAAAAATCTTATGTCAGTTATTACAATTGTCCATATGTCGTTGCTTGATTTGTCACCAGCACCAGCTTAAAATTTTGACTTTATTTTAAGTTTGAGGGCTCTGTCTGTCTGTCTATCTATTTACCTATCAGTCATATCATCTAGTTAGCAAAATCTCCACCACTATTAACCAGGTGTGATTGGCACTAATTGCGTTTTGCAATTATTTGTGTCTATTGTTGACTTCCTTCAACACACATTAACAATTCTGTCTTAATTTAAAACAAAAATCTGAAGCATCAAAATGCAAGAACTGAAACAAAAGTAGTTCTTTATGGTTTTCATTTAAAAGGATCTTAATAAAATGTCCTTAAAGAACCAGACTGAACAAATCAATGATGTTGCATACGTAATCATTGACATTTTTGACTTGATAAAGTAAATCAATTAATAATTAATGTTGGGTCAATTGTTCTTAACAATACTTTTGTGGATTTACTGTTGGCTTATACAGTACATCATGTTTTGACTCATTTGTTTCAATTTACTTCACAGCAGACTACTGCCCCAAATAGTAAAACAGAGTATTAGCTATGTTTTTTAAATGCCTTTCTATAATATGTACTTTGGGTATAGTAAGTTCTGCAGTCATAAGGATCAGCTTGACATCAGTGCTTATGGGATTGATACCATGGTTTTGCTTTTCAGATAAGCAGTTAAATTGCAGAAAAAACTGGCTAACATATCTATCGCTAATACTTGTAGAGATAAGTACCAGTTGGTGCATTTGAGAATATTTTTCATCTAGCTTTTCAAATAAGATTCCCCACATCATCCATTCATACTTCCCAGCAAATTTCAATGCATTATCAGTAAATAATAATAATTATTTTGCTCCCAGAAAATGGTTTGGTGAAGGTATGTATGAAAGATTCTAAACACGTGATAAAATACGTAATCAAGGCAAGCACACTTTTAAACATAATCAGGTGACTTTATTTCACAATGTCAATTAGTAAGCTGTAGTTGTAAGATGATATTGTTATATCAATTGTCTCCTTTGTTAAAAAAATTCAGTTATTAATAAGCATTAATTTACATCATTAAACTTAAACTGGGAACATACCACTGATCTGATCAAATCTTTATATGTTGCAAAGATCTGAATCATGTCTAGATACAGTTCTTGCTCAACTCAGAAGATGATGCATTTGAAATAAAAATCATGTAATTAAGACTTTTTTTTCCACTTTGCACAAACTGGTAACCATGAAATCTCTATGA
Source organism: Hemiscyllium ocellatum (assembly GCF_020745735.1). Taxonomy (NCBI): domain Eukaryota; kingdom Metazoa; phylum Chordata; class Chondrichthyes; order Orectolobiformes; family Hemiscylliidae; genus Hemiscyllium; species Hemiscyllium ocellatum. The sequence goes on from NC_083408.1 coordinate 89,472,259, forward strand.
AAGTGTTGGAAAGTAATTACAGTTTTACTGGGTAGAATTCTGTGCTCGGAGTCTCTCTCTCTAAGTTGACTAATATGTTTGCTTACGGTATCCAAGTACAATATCTTTTTAGTGCCTTAATATTGTTTCTATGTATTAAGCAAATACAGGTATTAATGTTTCAGAAGAAGCAATAATTTAAACCCAATAGAAATGCAAATTCCACATGATTTAACCTTGTTAAAATATGAAAGGCAACTTGTAATTAGCATTTGTATGTGTAATTCCATATTTGCTTTTGATTTCTATGCAACAGATTTAAGTAATCACTTAAGACAATTGCTTTGTACTCTTAATTTTTGTATAATTCTGTTTATTGTGCATAGTTTTTGATGAAAGTAAAAGTTTATTGGACGTTGTCGTCTACATTTTGTTCTGATTAGATTTGATGCCTTGGAAAATGTTTGGATGTGCTCAGATTTTTTAGTAAGTTGAACATTCATCCTTTTTATGTTTGCACTGAAAGGGGACAGCAAATTATTTATTTCACAACATGGTACTAATACAATATTCATTCTGTACTCTTGACATGCAGTAAAGCTATCAAAGTAGTGCTAACTGCATTTTACAAGCTCTTCATAATTTGAGCTAACATTTGAAGATTGAGGAGGATGGCAAGTGATGACTTAGGATATGTATTTTAAATGAAAGATGGCAATTTAATGGTATGACAAATTTCAAGTACTGTACATTGCAGGGAGTCCAACAACTAGGAAGATAAAGGCAGCACATTAATGAATATTTCGGTCACATTCTTCTGTCCCCGCCCACACACCAAAGGTAATGTGATTAACTTACGCGGTTTGATTGCCTCCTGAAATCGTGTCCTGATAGCACGTCTTCGTACCTGATCTCACAACTCAGACGCCAACTCATCAACTCTGTACTGAGCTTCCTCAAGAAACTAACTTTTGCAATGGCGTGGTCACTACAAATTGTACAGATGTCCATCAACTCCCACATATTACAGCTACAATGTATTCTCTGCCCAGCAATCTCCTAAGTGAATTTCTTAACTGTACTCTTCAGCTGCTATAACAACAAAGCAAAAAAGACAAGGGAAAAAAAAGTAACCAGTCAGCTAGCTATCTCCCTATCATTCTGTAGAAACAGATTGAATTCTGTGTTTGTAGTTTTTATTACTGGCCACCACTGCCGTTTTTATGTCGGTACACTTGTCCGATGGTGCTGCTATTCTTTCATGCTGTTTGAGAAGTCGCTAAGCCCACTCTCTTGCACGTTTTTTCCAGAAGCGTAGGACCCTCCTCTCACTTATTCTTCTAATGTCCTCGGTTGTATATTCAAACGAAATCCCAAAAAGGAATGCAGTTGGACAGACCAAATGGCATTGAGTAAGACACTAGTAATGATGACAAACTCCATTCCCAGTGACGGGACAGACAACAAAGGTGACAACGCTGAGGCAGACAGTCAAGAGGGAGATAATTTCTGATTCCTCAACACTGACTCTTGACCCTGTGAGGTCTCTTAGCATCCAGCCAAACATGGGCATGGAGATTTCCTGCTGGTTACTAGATACCTGAGTGGGAGACTTCAAACTCACTTGCCCAGAGTGGCTTGGCAGCAGCATTCCTGATGGAGTCCACATCTTTACAAACCTGCTTGTTGCAGATGTGTCTGTGTGTGACCATAAGAGTGACCACCACACAGACTTTGTGGAGACAAAGTCCCACCTTCATAGTGAGGGTACCCTCCATTGTGTTGTGTTGCACTAAGATTCATTCAGCTCATGCAACTCCAGACTGAGTATGCATGAGGTGTTGTGAGCTATCAGCAGCAGCAGATCAGTTACAAATTATGTGCGAGTACCTCATGGCCTGACTTATTCTCCAATCTGCTATGTCATCCATCCAGGTGCAGCCCTGGTGTAATGGTGAGTGCAGGAGGGCATGCCAGGAGCAGCACCAGACATACCTGAGGATGAGGTGTCAGCTTGATGAAGCAACAGGACTGCTTGTATGTCAAACAGCATAAGCAGCAAATGATCAAGTGGATGATCCGTCTCCGTGTTTTCCAGTAGTCCCCAGCATTACAGCTATCAGTCTTCAGCTAATTTGATTTACTCCACGTGACATCAAGAAGCAGCTGGACACACACCAGATACTGCAAAGGCTATGGGTCCTGATATCATTTCGTCAATAGTATTAAAGAAAAGTGCTCTAGTATTTGCTTTATCTCTAGCCAAGCTATTCTGGTACAGCAATGACACCAGTATCTCCCTGACAGTGTGGAAAATTACCCAGGTATTTCCTGTACATAAAGCAGCACAGATCCAACCTGGCCAATTATCAGTCCACTCTTGCACATCAATAAAGTGATAGAAAATGTGATCAACAGTGCTACCACGCAGCATTTGCTCAGGTATAATTGTTCAGTGACACAATGCTTGTGTTCCACCAGATCCACTCAACTCCTGATCTCACTTCAGCCTTGATGCAAACATGAACAAAAGAGTCCCGGAGCTGAGAGTGACAACCCTTGACATCAAGACCAACTTGACCAGGTGGTACATGAAGGAGTCCAAGTGAAATGAAAAGTCAATGGGAATCTGGCAGGGGAAATGCACTCTTTGCTGGTTGAGGATCATATCTGGCACAAAGGAAGATAATTATGGTTGGTGGTCAGTCATCTCAGCTCGATAACATCAGTCCTGGAGTTCCTCAGGATAGTGTCCTAAGCCGAAGCATCTTCAGCTTTCTCATCAATGACTTTCCTTTCATTATAATATCCGACGTGGATATTCACTGCACGACATTCATCACCATTTGAGACTCCTCAGTAACTGAAGAAGTCCATGGGTCTGAACAATGTCCAGGTTTGGGCTGACAAGTAACATTCACACCACAGTGACAGGCGATTGTCTTGTTTCAAACAAGAGGGAAGCTGATCATTGCCTCTTGACATTGAGTGGTATTACTATCACTGAAACCCCCATTATCATTATCCTGCGGGTTACCATTGATCAGAAATTGATCTGGACCAACTGTGTGATTCTGACCTTCTGTCTCTCAAAAGCTTGTCCAAGGTATAATATGTCAGGAGTGAGACGGAATGCACTTGCTTGGATGAATGCAGTTCCAGCAATACTTCCTCGACAAGAAATTTGCCATCATCCAGGACAAAGCAGCCTGAAGTGATGTAATTGGGTGGTTTGCTAGGTCACTTCTTAGGGCAGGCAGAGGTCAACCATAATGTTGAATATCTGGAGTCACATGTAGGCCCAGGGCAAGTTAAAAATGGCAGTTTCCTACCCTAAAGGAGTTAGAGAACCAGATGGGTTTTTCCCCAATGATTTCATGATCATCATTCGACTTTTAATTCTGGATTTTGTTTTTCATTGAATTTGAGTATTACCATCAGCTGTGGTAGTCAGGTGTTGTCCAGATTAGGTAGCGAAGTGATGTATTCAGATTTTTCTTTTAACAATTCTACAGCTTTCATGTTTCTTACTGGAACAAGTACACAATTTCTAAGTAAGTTTCAAAACTTGACATAATTTGATTTGACTTGTTCACTGTAGGCTTTCTATCCCAGGCATGTAATACAATTAATTACATATGAATTCTTTGCTCATCTGCTTTCTTTCTCTGGTCTGAATGTCTATTTTAAACATTAGGAAAACTGAATCTACCAAAGTTGGTGAAGCAATTTTTAATGATAAGACTATAGAATTGATTATCTTGCAAACCCATTGTCCATAATTTTCATTATTTCCTTTGATTTTTATTTTTTGTTCTTTCCCAGGCGTAATCTCCTCAGTTATTTTCTGAGATGAGGAGTGGAATGTGAAGGGTAGGTTTTTGGGGGAATGGTATTCTTTAGACTTGGTTGGAGACAGAATGTCTTGCCTTCCCTGGCTCCACATCCCTTTCAATGTGACTGTTTTGAGCACTTCCAAGACTTGAAAGTAAGGCCCAGAAAATCTTGCTCTAGTTACGGCATCATAATTTTTTTAAGTGATTCTAAGACCAAAGGTTCCCCCTGCCACCATTTGCATTTATAGAGTCATAGTGATGTACAGCACAGAAACAGACCCTTCGATCCAACCCGTCCATGCCAACTAGATATCCCAACCCAATGTAGTCCCAACTGCCAGCACCCGGCCCATAACCCTCCAAACCCTTCCTATTCATATACCCATCCAAATGCCTCTTAAATGTTGCAATTGTACCAGCCTCCACCACATCCTCTGGCAGCTCATTCCATACACATACCACCCTCTGCGTGAAAAAATTGCCCCTTAGGTCTCTTTGATATCTTTCCCCTCTCACCCTAAACCTATGCCCTCTAGTTCTGGACAGATGTGTAACTGACTGATGATTCACTCTTAACCAACTTTTGCTGCATCCCAAAGATTCCTAATACTCTGAATTGTTTAACTTTAGTGTTATTTTCATGGTCCTATATTATGGTCCAATATTATATATTGCTCAATATTATCCATAATAGCTTCAAATTGTACCAATCTTATTTCGATATGAAGTAGAGTATTCCTAAAAAAAACCTATTGAATCTGTTGATATGTTAGAAGACGCATTTATACTGACCTCTTTGTCTTTAATTAATCTCCAAGAATTTGCTTAGTGAATTCAAAATATGATAGACAATTAATTCCACAAAAGTGTGTCAATCATCCCTACAGATTGCAATGCTGTAAGGAACTTACAGGATTAATTTATGTAATTACCCTCAGCTCGATTTTGCCAGAGAAACCACCAACTTAAGTTATTTAAATATCCTCCACACATTATATTTTCAGGTGAAGTCGCTTGGGTCTTTTGGGGGGAGATGTTCTTGTATTTCCAGCCATGTGTGCTATTTATTGACAGTCAAGCCCTGTTCTATCTTGAAGTCTCTAACCAAATTCTCTGCATTTTGCAATAGCCTTGGCCTCTGGGTGAGACCGGTTCTGTATCGAATAATAATTCCAAAGTCCGACTGCCCCTTGCAAAAGTAAAATGCTCAGGTTGCTGGAGTTAACTGAAATTAAAAAACAAAAGTTCAAGGAATGCTCGGTCTTTCCATCTCCAATTCTGGCTTATTCTACACGGATCCCAACTGAAATTCTATCCTTCATGTTTATAATACATTATTACAGATATTTTCAAGCTATTCAAGACTCCTTATACTGGTGTTTTCACTGCAATTTCATGTACAGTCACATGCACGGTGTTCATCTGTCTCCAGAGACACCAATATGTATGGTACTTCAAAAAAAAGTATGTTCTTTCTGTTAGGTATCAAGTATCACAAGCTTCAATAACTCATGTCTACCAAAAGTCTTCTGAATCCTTCTATCCTTTCACTTGCTGCCAACCCCATCCATTTGTCCAATCTCGCCTCTGTGCTCACAAACTCCAAGCGACCTTTCCTTTAACGATTTTCTTGAGATAAAGAATCTGCTTTGTCTCTTCACCTTTCCGCCTGAATGAATTTCAAACTCAGCAAGATGTCCAGATCTCCCTCCAGGTCAGCTCTGCACTGTACTCATCTGCTCTGGGCCCTCCTCATCACCCAGCAATGAGCCATTTTAGTATTAAATTCTTCCTCATTAGTTGATCAAATGTATTGTTGGAATAAAGCCATGAGAATATGCAAAGCCAAAGGATAGAATTATCATTTTGCAGCAATGTATATTAGATTAGTACAAATCTGTATTCTGTATAAAAGGATAAACTTAGAATTACAAAGCATTAAATATAAAATGTTTATTCAAATCCCAGTGTGATTTATTTGTGATTAGCTAAAATCAAATTACTAACCAAAAGAATAACAAGTTTGTGATTTAATAAGGTGTAACAAATGTTTTAGCACCTCCCACACGATTAAAATAGTCACATAATTATAATAATTATTGCTCACAACTTGTGAGGAGGATTATATTCTTATTGCAACAGCTAGCAATTAAGAACAAGTACTAATTAAATGTAGCAATATAATAAAACATTACAATTATACAAATCCAATTGCAAAGCAAATCATTTCAAACAAGAATAACAGATCTGTCAGTAATTGTGGTTTGTATTAAGGATTGCTCTGTTTTTAGGAGCTATATTTACATTGTTGCCTATTCAGCATGGCATATCCATGAATAATTGGTATTATTTTGTCAACTTTATGTATCAAATAGGAACTTAAATTGTAGGAAGATGAAGTACTTCAGGTTAATTCACTAAAGTACTGCTTCACACAGTAAAGGTTAGACTCAAACTGTAATAGATGAGTTAGTCGTAGTTGAAAAATAAATATGTTGATTAAAAATTTCACTCGGTCTTGGCTTAGTAGTCATAGTCTCACCTATTAGATAGAAAGCTGTGACTTTAAAATCCACTCCAGGGATTAATTCACAAAATCTAAACTCTCACTTCACCTCAATTTTAATGTATGGTATCCTGTGGGTGCTGTTCTTTTGAACTCCAATGTTAAACTGAGGCTGTAACTACTTGATCAGAGTGATACAAAAGATCCTCTATCAATCTTCTGGCAATTTTTATGCCTCAACCTATTGTCACCAAAGTGTGTTAATTGATCATTTTCTCATTGTTGTGAGTGAGCCACTTTTCTGTTTCCACATTGACTGCAGCATTTGGTTATATTAGAGTAGCAGTTATACTGGAAAATCTGAGTTGGCACAGCAAAGCACATTTGGATTTCTGGTACAAATGCAGCTTCTTTATTTTGTAGAGAAGGTGAGGGTGAGACAACCTGATTGATATCAATCTTTGGACCAAATCCAGTTTTAAAAAATATCTTCTGGTCATTAATCGAGTGCTGTTTGTGGGACCTTGCTGTATAATTTAGCTCCTGCATTGCAACAGCAATAGCACTTGAAAAGTGGTTAACTGGTTGTAAAGAAGGGTGAGACCTCTGGAGATTATGAAAGCCACTAGACAGATGTACTCTTTCTCCTTTTCTATACTTTGCTACTGACATGTTAGTGGTGGTTGACAGGGGTCTCTGTGGAAACCAGAGTCAAAAGACAAAAAGACATTGTAGCATAGGATAGGAGATTAAAAAGTTATATTAGATGAGGTTGCTGAGGGATTTAAAGAAAAGTGCTCGGAATTTAAATTTGGCTTTTTGGAAAGGCAAATCAGGGTAGAACTTATACACTTAATGGCAAGGTCCTGGGAAGTGTTGCTGAACAAAGAAACTTTGGAGTGCAAGTTCATAGCTCCTTGAAAGTAGAGTCACAGGTAGATAGGATAGCGAAAAAGGCATTTGGTTTGGTATGCTTTCCTTTATTGGTCAGAGCATTGGGTATGGGAAGAAGGGCTCATGCCCGAAACATCGACTCTCCTGCTCCTTGGATGTTGCCTGACCTGCTGCACTTTTCCAGCAACACATTTTCAGCTCTGATCTCCAGCATCTGCAGTCCTCACTTTCTCCTATGGGATAAAAGCAAACTACTGCGGATGCTGGAATCTGAAACCAAAAGAGAAAATGCTGGAAAATCTCAGGTCTGGCAGCATGTGTAAGGAGAGAAAAGAGCTGATGTTTTGAGTCTAAATGACCCTTTGTCAAAGCTGGGAGTTGGGAGATCATGTTGCAGCTGTACAGGACATTAATTAGGCCACTTTTGGAATATTATGTACACTCCTAGTCTCCCACCTATTGGAAGGATGTTGTGAAACTTGAAAGGGTTCAGAAAAGATTTATAAGGATGTTGCCAGAGTTGGAAGGTTTGAGCTATAGGGAGCAGTTGAATATGCTGAGGCTGTTTTTTCCTGGAGTGTCGTAGGCTGAGGGGTGACCTTGTAGAGGTTTATTAAATCATGAGGGACATGGATAGGGTACATAAACAAGGCCTTTTCCCAGGCGTGAGAGAGTCTGCAACTAGAGGACAGGTGTTTAGAGTGAGAAGGGAAAGATTAAAAAGGGTGGTACATGTATGGAATGAGCTGCCAGGGGAAAAGATGGAGGTTGGTACCTATCCAGGTGCCTTTCAAATGCTGTATTTGTATATGAATAGAAAGAGTTTAGAGGGATATGGGCCAAGTGCTGGCAATTAGGACTAGATTAGGTTGGGATATCTGGTTAGCATGGATGAGTTGGACCGAAGGGTCTATTTCCATGCTGTACATCTCTGTGACTCTCTGACCTTTTGGTGCAGTATGGGGAGGCAGGGTGCCAGTGGAGGTTGATCAAGATAAGACCACAGTGATTTGATTTAGATTTGAGAATTAATGTCACCTAGGTACAGTAACATTTTGTTTTGCATGCTGGACAAGCAGATCATAACATACAAAGACCATCGGGTGATAGAATAGGGCGAGGAATACAAAGTTATGCCTGCAAAGAAGGTGCACAAAAAAGTGGGATCAATATTAGATTTGATTTTTGAGGGGTCCATTCAGAAGTCTAATAACAACGGGGAAGAAGCTGTTCTTGAACCAGTTGGTGAGTATGTTTAAGCTTTTATATCATCTGCCTGATGGATGAGGTTGGAAGAGATTATAACTGGGATGGGAGGGGCCTATGATATTGGTTGCCTTTCTGTAGATGGAATCAATGGTTGGGAAGTTGGCTTGCATGATGGTCTGAGCTGCGTTCACAACTTTCTGTAGTTTCTTATGATCCTAGGTAGAGCAGTTGCCGTACTAAGCTGTGATACATTCAGATAGAATGCTTTCTATCATGCATTTGTAAAAGTTGTTGAGGGTTCTTATGGACGTGCAATGGGTCAGAGATATTTAGTGCAGGGTTAGATAAATATGATAGAAATTTGCTGTTTGTATACAATGATGTTCTACAATTTGGTGACAGCATTAATGGAGAAGTTTTGGGCTCAAGAAAGAATGGATAAGGATCTCAGCAACAGTAGTAGTGCCAGGAAGCTTTAAAACAAGTAATGTTGCAACAGCAAAAGTTTATTTATGTATCTCACTTTTATTAACTTAAATTTTTATGACAGAAAATTGAATTTCTAATGATACTGCTCCTGGAACATATCTTGTTTTACAGAAAATATTGAAATTTTGTTCTTCCACATAGACACAGGGAAATGGATTATCATCATTAGTATGTAAATCAGGCACGTTCCCACTGAATGCTAAACAAAGTCACTGTTTATTGTGCAGAGGTTTAATGAATGGAAGGGGTATCATTACCAGGAGCTGAGAATAGGCACTGCTCTTTATTGCTAATGATTATAATCATGTATCTCTTCGACATCTGTGTTCTGATTGTAAAAAAGAGTTCTTTATAACACTCGTGAGGAATAGACTAGTGTTAACTAGAATTTCTCTTTTCCTGTTTGCCCAAACTTTTATTAAGAAAAGATTCAAATAGTGTTTCAGCCATGAATATGAAAATACAAGTAAATGTTCTGAAATCCCAGCTGATTATATTTGATGATTCTGGGAAATTTAATGAATAAGTTGTGTGGGTGGAGTCTAGTCTATGTTGATGTAGAATGAACAAGTGCTGTGGAAAGAGCACTTTGGGGGTGTGCAATAGTCTTCACCAATTCCATGTTTTCTTAGATTTCTAACATGGAAATAAATTTTGTGTACATCAGATTAATATTAAATATACCAAACCTCCAATTGTTTCACAAGGGCATTAGCCTTAATTAACAGTGATATCAATCATGCTTGATGATTTTATTATAATGTAAGGCAGACAGCAATATTTTGTGGCTGCACATGTGCAGTTAAACACGGAATTCAGGGAAATGTCCTAGTTGTTGTGGTCTTTCAGAAACATCAAGATAATGGAACCTTAGTGAGAGACTGCATCGAAACACATGAAAAGCCATGAAATTGCAATACTTACATAATAGTTACCCAGTAAATACGCCTGAAAATTTTAAGGCCTGTCACATCTAGTCTAAGTAAATGTTTAGCACCATGATAAATCTTGACTATCACTAAACAATTTCTTGAACGCTGAAAATTAAATTTACAAATGTGAAGTCTCATTCCTTAAGGTTTTAATTGTTATTCTATATAATTATTGTAATATAGTTAGCACCTCTTAAAAATTGCATATATAATTGTTTTAATTTTGTTTCTTTTCTCACTTTCCCAACTATTTTTCTTTATTTTACTCTTTGTGTATAATTTGTCATCGAAATTAATGTTCTACTTTACAGTTCCTGGTGACACATTTTTAGGTCTCAGTAAGGATTCTTCAGTCTAGTTGGTTAAAGAGCATACATAAATTCTTACCCTGCTCACACTGAGCAGCTCCCTGCTCCCCTGCAAAATTCACGACATTGATTTTGTCTGTTAATTACACCAATGTACAGTACAGCATACAAAAGTGCACTTAAGTCTGTGGCTAAGTGCAGCGAATATCTGGCACTCTTTACTTGTTGTTGATCTCAAAGTCATGATCAGCATCTTTCAGTGCAGATGACTGCTACCGAAAAATTAAATGCTGCATTTCCATTAAACACTGCTTCAGAAATGGTTTATGATTAGATTTCCTACAGTGTGGAAACAGGCCCTTCAGCCCAACTAGTCCACACCAACTCTCTGTGGAGTAACCCACCCAGACCCATTCTCCATATTTACCCCTGACTAATGCACCTATGGGCAACTTTTAGCATGACCAATTCACCTAACCTCCACATCTCTGGGTGCTCCAGTTTCCGCCCAAAGGAACCCCATTTAGGGAGAACGGCAAACTCTACACAGGCAATCGCCCGAGGCTGGAACCGAACCCAGGTCCCTAGCATTGAGAGGCAACAGTGCTAACCACTGAGCCACTGTGCCACTTGGAGGTGCTATTATTGGACTGGGGTGTACAAAATTGAGAATCACATAACACCAGGTTATAGTCCAACAGGGTTATCCGAAAGCTAGTGCTTCCAAATAAACCTGTTAGACTGTATCGTGGTGTCGTGTGATTTTTAACTTCCTTCAGGAATGGCTGTGAAAAGCTACAGCAAGGCATAAGTAAGCTAGTGCAATGGATAAGTAGTGTATGTATTATAAAATGATGTGAAATATTAATGTTTATAAGATTGTGAAAAGAACATCCAAGCTAATTAGTAAGATTGTAGATGGTGTAAAGAGGAAAGGGATCTTGATGTGAATCAGCTTGCAGCTGGAAATTGTGGGCAGTTTGAATGTCAACATGGGAAGGGTATGCATAGATTCATAGAAACCCTACAGAGAGAGGCCATTTGACCCATCAACTCTGCACCAACCCTCCAAAAGATATTCCACCCAATCCCCTTAATCCCAGGTTTACCATGGTTAATCCACCCAGCCTGCATATGGACTCTACCGGGCAATTTATCAAGGCCAACCCACCTAATCGGAATATTTTTGGACTGTGGGAGGAAACCAGAGCATCCAGCAGAAACCCAAGTAGACCTGGGGAGAACATGCAAACTCCATACTGATACCTGGGTCCCTGGTGCTGTGAAGCAGCAATACTAACCACTGTGCCACCATGCTGCCTGGGGATGCAATTGAGGAGATTCAGTTGACCATTATTGGGGATAACTGTTTATAGATGTGGAATGTTAAGGGAGTGGGAGGAGAAGAGGGTGAGCGTGGAGTGGAGATAGGGGAAAAATAAGTTATGTAAAGCTGAAGAAACCAAATAGGTGGTTTAAAAACCTTAAAGGCTAAGCAATGTACAAAGTGGAAAGTAGTTGGTTGGTTGACAAGGTGGTATGTGTGGCATCCATCTATGGTACATTAAACATGGAAAGCAGCCATAATTGCTCATGCAAAACTAACAGGTACACACTGTTGTGATAGAATGTGAAAGTTTCAAAAGGGTCATTACAACAAGAAACAGATATTACAACTGAGACCGTTATCATAAATTGGTGCAATTGCACACCCTGACCAGGGGGTGGCAATGCTACATACACTGCTGCATATATCTGTACAGTGTACATACAGTATACTGCAAACAGAATGTGTCTCAGTATGTCCCCTTTTAGAAAGGTACTTCTTCTTTCAACATAGATTCTCCTTTCCAATATACAGTTATTAATCATCAATTTAAAACACGTTACTACGCTAAAGCAAGGTGTGTTTCCATCCTCTCACCAGACCTGGCAGTAATGAACCTTTCTTTACTTTCCAAAATGAAAAATGGTCTTTGACAGAATTTGACATCCTAAGCCTTTTTCCCTATGCATTTTCTTTCCTAGTCATACCTTGCACCCCAGCTTCTTGTTTTCTCCAGACCTCCCATTTCCCCATTCATGTTCAATTAGCCATCTCCTCCTTTCTCCTGTACCTCTCTTCGCTCTCCCTTGCCTCTTACTTCCTTTGTCTCTATTCTCCCTCCTTTCCTCTTCACACATCTCTTCCATACTTGCCCTCAATATTGCAATTGCTCTTCATGTATTAATTGATCATTAAAAGAAAAAATAATGAAAGGTTAGAGAACATTTATCTATGGAGTGAAGAGTTTGAATGCTAAATTTTGAAACCATTATTGAAACAGATGTCACATGGATGGAGCACAATTTTAACTGATTATGAGGATGGGTTTTGAAAGAGTTAAAATCTTATATCTTTTTTAGAAAATGTAGAATTATTTAGTTGACTTAAAAAGGAGATTATGGTATGGTGTGTGAATGCACTGTACAGTGAGATTAAACTAGGTGTCAAACCTACAGGTAATTCTGATAAACTCCTTCGCACTATTGACTTTGAGTATTTCCAGTATTTTTGATTTTTATACAAGTGTAGACTTGATAGGTAACTGACCTGTGTGTAATTCTCTGTTTCTACTATGTTTAGTATAGTTTAAGAAGAATGCTTTTAAAAATTGATACTTTTCTAAACAGATCTTTTGTAAATTATTAAATGTATGTCCAAATCATTTTCAATGTTTGTTTTCTTTTTAATTGCTGCAAAATAACCTCAGGGAAGAATTGTCACCAAGTAAGGCTTTTCTGCAGATATAAATTTTAATTTCAGTTTCAACCAACCAATCAAAATTCTGCAAAAAATAAAAAACTTAATGTGATGTTTATTTTGCAGCTTCAAGTAAAACTGGAGATTTTACAGAGTCTCGCACTCAGTAGTGGCAGTTGAACAGACACCGCAGTCACACCGCATTGCTACAGGATACGTGTAGTATGGATCTATCCCAGCCCGACAATTGGGTAGTTTCACTGTGATGAACCTGGTTTCATTATAGGTACAGACCCGATGGTGTGCTTCAATGTATGGAGGATCAAGAACTGGTTTCTATGAGCAAAAGCAGAGAACAATATTTAGAAAATAATTTCGGGAACAGCAAGTAGAACCATTTGCTGTCTGCGTGCATATGTTCAAAACAAAGTGAAACAATCAGTAATACTGTAATTGTAACCCTAACACTGTTCAACCTATTTTTATTTTTACTGGATTCAACTTCATCACCATAAGGTGTTAAAAGTTTTACTGATACACTAGAAGTACATTTTCCAATGTTAGTGAACACCAGATGAGTTGCTCTATTATCAGGTAACATCAATATGAACCTATAATGTGGTAGAAACTATTCAGCGCACACTAGCCTCAGATTGTTCTTCCACCAACTCCTTTTCTCAGTGACAAAGTCCTTGTGACATCAACACAATGGCTGGTGCTTACTGTCAAAAGCTCAGTCATAATGGGCTGAAGTTCCCACACATCCTTTTTACAGCCCCTTCAGGATGGATGATGTATGATCTCTATGGCCTCACAGCTCCAAGGATGATTCTACCTGTTCTGTTTAAATCCCTGATTCTTGCCCATTGCCCACTTGTAGTTCTGGTATGTTACTTATTTGATAGCATTTATTGCAATGTTTTGTCACCATCTGTGTTTAATAGAACTACTCTTTATAATGTACTACTTAGTCATCAGGAAGGTGTAAATGTGGAGCCAGTTTTTGTGGGTACTGTGGTTAACTTATGACATGCTCAATTTCAGAACTGGCTGAAAAGTTGCTGAAGCCTTGATTCATGAATTGTATTTCCTCCATGACCACATAAGGGAGGCTGTGTGTTGGAGAAGTTGCAAATAAATCTGTTGTCTGCTTCTGTAGTCCTCCTATTCAATGTCTTAACCTCAATCCATCAAGAGGAATAATTCATAATGATGAGGTAAGCCTTTCAGCTGAGAACACACCAAGCCATCCCTACATTTTCCCAAGGCCTGGAGAATTTGGTATGTAATCAAAGTTCCATTTGTCTGGCTCATACCTAATAATTGACAATGAGTTCGACAATGAGCCTGCAGATTCCAGGCGTCCACACTGACATCTTAGCTCTTGTGCAGCATTTGACGATTCCCAAATAACCAAGATGTCCTCTTAACGTAAAGCTGGGTTTGACCCATCATTCCTCATACATTTAAATGTCATCAATAATGATATTATCAATTCCTGTGTTCAGAATGCACTTTCATAGTCATACCATTGGGTCTTTGATGTGGGCCAATTGTTGGTGCAATATGGCATTCCTCAGCCCTCATTTGTTCTTGTCAAATTTGGCTGGATCATTTGTGACCTGCTGGCCATTATGCTGCTTGGACCAGGTTGACTTCTTAGATGAAGTCTGCATCACAATTGGTTAGGCTGTCATACCATTATTCTGGACAGTTCATCTACCAATGTCTGCATCTAAATTGTTTCATTCGCAAATCTCATGAGGTAAAGCCAAACTCTTTGTACTCTTGGAGACATTCTTGTAAATTCCTTCTTGTCCAGTTGATGATCCAAATTTTGTGATCCATTTCAATGACCACCTTCGGACCAAGAATGTAGTGAACAGAAATGGATGGATTCCTTGGAGAATTTGTACATATTATTAAATATGAGACTTTCAGCTGGTGGACATTTTCAGACTTCACATATTCTCTGATCATGCTCTTCAACTGTTTCCCATAGATCAACATAACATCCATGCAGCATATAAATCCCCAACAATCTCATGATGTCTGATATTGCTCAATGGAAAATCTCTGGTGCAGATGCAATACCAAATGGTAATTAACTGAAACGATATCTTCCAAAAGGTATTATAAATGTGATAAGTATTCCTGATTGCTCATCCAATAGTGCTCACAAAATCAGCTATATGCTTCGCATTTTGTGAAAACTCAGCTCTTAGAGTTTTTGGCTAGACTGTTATAACCGTGACCATAGGGTGAATTTCTATTGCTACTAATGTGTTGAGTTGAATACAAACATAAACAATATCACTAGGCTTAGGTATGATAAACCTGTCTCAGGATCACTTTGTTAGTTCTGCGCCCAGGAAAATGATTCCAATTTGTGACACCTCAATAAGTTGGTTCTCAACTGGTTTCATGAAGCAATGTAGTATATTCCAGGGTTTATAAAGGATTTAGCATCTTCACTTAGTGTAACATTGCATTAGGTTTTAAATCAGTCAAACCTTTTATTCAATTCATATTCAAAGCAACTTTTTTTAGATTCTGTTTGCTTAACCTTTTGAATGAAATTGACTTTGATATGTAACCTTCCACTCGGGAGAGAGAATTCTTGGTTGTAAGGTACATACAGGTTTTCTACTGCCTTGACACAGGCGAGTTCCTTGCAGCCCATCTTTAAAATTAGGATCAATGCCCCTTCAGCATAAAGTTGAGTTTCTATTGGCTATAAGCATCGTGTATCAATCAAGGGTCACTAACCAATAAAATTGCTTTGTGTCTAAATTGAAATTCATATGATGCATAAATATTTGATTGTCAAAATCAAAAGATTCTCCCCTAGGATAATATTGCTTTAATATTCTACTGATGGCTGTTTTGCTTCATTTCTCTTTGTGTGGGAAATTCTCTGGTATTTTACTTTTCTGTGGCCGTCTCCTGCTTCAGCACATTACTGATTCACTTTTAAAAACAGCGTTCGGTAATTAAGGAAGGACACCCTTTGCGTTTGTGAGCTTTCTTTGCTCTACAGTGTTGGCACAGTTCTTTAATGTCTGGTGTCTGTCCTAACTGCTTCATTGGCTGATCGGGTGTGCCTTTTGTGGCTTTGTAGTTTAAGAAATGAATAGATTCCATAGTTCTCCTGTGCCTTGGTTTTATCTTATTTTCTTAGGATTGAACAGCTTTAGTTCCACATGTCGGCTTCATTCACCAACTGAATGGTTTTCCCTAGAGCTCGATCTTCTTTTGACTTTAATAAATCTGAAAAGCTCATCAGTAATGCCAACAACGATCCAGTCTTTTATTACTTTAATAGCATGAGAGACAAGATTAGTGTTGGCATTACTGCATCTGTCCATTAGCCTGTCGATATTTGATAAAATTATCCATGGACTTTGCACAGTTTTACTTTAATCTTGCCCTTGCAAGAATTTTATTGATTCTGAGGTTGAAATAATTGTCCGAGGATTTAGTGTCTCTTGAAATTTATCTGGTATTTAATTTACCACTTGGCAAGCAATAGCAGTGTCTGCTGTACACCCAGTTGCATACAAAAGTATATGTACTTGTTCAGCTTCTGTCTTAAAGTCATGTTTTGAAGCTGTTCCGTACAACAAGAATTGTTTTCTCCGAGATCTTCAATTTTATGTTCCATTTGGCCTATTTCTGAAATAGAGCAAATCTTAGCAGGACCTATACACTTAATGGTAAGGTCCGAGGGAGTGTTACTGGACAAAGAGACCTTGGAGTACAGGTTCATAGCTCCTTGAAAGTAGAGTCGCAGGTAGATAGGATAGTGAAGAAGATGTTTGATATGCTTTCCTTTATTGGTCAGAGTATTGAGTACATGAGTTGGGAGTCATGTTGCGGCTATACAGGACATTGGTTAGGCCACTTTTGGAATACTGCATGCAATACTGGTCTCCATCCTATTGGAAAGATGTTGTGAAACTTGAAAGGGTTCAGAAAATATTTACAAGGATGTTGCCAGGTTTGGAGGATTTGTGCTATAAGGAAAGGTAGAACAGGCTGGAGCTGTTTTCCCTGGAGCACTAGAGACTGAGGGGTGACCTTATAGAGGTTTACAAAATTATGAGGGGCATGGATAGGATAAGTGGACAAAGTCTTTTCCCTGGTGTGGGGGATCCAGAACTAGAGGGCATAGCTTTAGAGTGAGAGGGTAAAGAGATCTAAGGGGCAACATTTTTACATAGAGGGTGGTACGTGTATGGAATGAGCTACCAGAAGAAGTGGTGGAGGCTAGTACAATTGCAACATTTAAAAGGCATCTGGACGGATATATGAATAGGAAGGGTTTGGAGGGTTATGGGCCAGGTGCTGGCATGTGGGACTAGATTGGTTTGGGATATCTGGTCGTTGGACCGAGGAGTCTGTTTCCATGCCACACATCTCTATGACTCTGACTCTAAGTCTTTCTAACAATATTGTTTCTGATGTTATAGCTTCCTAATGTGAATAAGTAATTCATCTACTTTTTGGTTGTAATAATGCTGTTCCTTCTCAGGTTTTCTTTGTACTGAAAAGTTTTCCCAGTCTTTGTGGCTGTGATGAAGGTTTTTCTGATAGTCTGATACTCACTCTCTTTCTTGTCATCTCACTAAGTTCTGGGCAAGTGTGTCCACTGGGACTTGCTATTTTTTCCCCTTTTCCCCCCCACACACAGTAGTAGTGCTTATCATTCCAGCACCCATCTTGTGTATGAGTAGTTGCAAGACACAGTGAAAACACCAAGTATAAATAACTTTATTACTGCTGCACCACCAGGAAAGTCACCCATGTGGACAAGCAAAGCACAGAACGAGCAAAGCTTATGTGAAATCAAAGGTGATGGGGAGGGCAGGGACTAAATCAAAATAGAATTGGAGGAGGAAATAAAACACTCCACCTGCTGCAGTGCCCAGCTCTCCCTAAAGAGGTTGAGAGTATGGGTGGGCACTTCATGCTCCTTTTCCAGGGGCACCCCAGCCTGAACATAATCATGGAAGTGGAGCAGTCATAATGACCCCCTACCCGCCCCGCTGCCTGGACTTGGTAATGGCCAGGCCCAGGAGCAGACCCATAAGGAGGTCAAACACTGAAACTTTCTCAAGCCACCACCAATTAAGGCCATCAAGTAGTCAATAAATGGCCTCTTAAGGGCTTCAGTTCACCACCTCCCAATTACCTGCCTTCCCAGAGGGTGATAAAGTAGCTATCTTTCTGCTGAGAAGCCAGGGCAACCAGCAACTAAAGAATAAGCCTTCCCCAGATTATGGGGTGATGATTCAGTCTATAACAAACACACATTTTAGTTTGTTAATTCTCATAGGGGAAAATAAAATCAATAAAACCTGGTATAATACAGCATACCCATGCACATCAAATGATTGTTTATGACCAAGAAAGATATCAATCTCACCTTGCATGTGGTTCTTTCATTTGCTTGACTGTATGAGGGAGGAATATTTTCAATTCACTCAAACTGAGCAATTGGAGGCATCAGTGCAGGCAAGGGAGTGGACTAGAGGCCATCCCTTGTGCTTCCTTTGAAGTTCTCTCGCCCCACTCCAGCTATTAGTCATCACCGAAAATAGCCACCCAACATTTTATTTAAAAAATATCAAAATATCATCCCCAAAACTGTACACCATACACAGACAAGGTCTCACGTAAATCCTATACAACCACAGAGGCCTTCCTTGCTCTTGTCTTCCAATACCCCATAATTTGCCTTCCCAATTGTTAGATGCACTTACCTGTTAACTTTCTGTGTAAGCCCAGCCAATTTCCTCTCCACACTGATATTCACTAGTCTCTCTAAATTATTTTTTTAGTAGGGAATAATCTTTTAGGAGATTATTTTTGGTGATTCTGATTAGGAAAGTAATAGTGTTGCTTAGTTGAACTAAGTGGGTTTTTATTAATCATTGGTGACCTGGGAAGTATTAAACTATGCTGCAAACTATGATAATAATTGTGACACATTAGAGAACAGGTGTTGAAAGCTGTAATAATATTACCAGTGATCAATTGCTGAAAGGCTCATTTTAAATTTCATTGCAACATTTATGAAAAATGCCTCACATCTTTTCTTATAAGATTTGAATGACTTCTGACACCATTGATGTAGATTTAAATGTTAAATATTCAGTTGATATTATTTTAATATTTTAAAAAGCTACCTATCTCTAGATTTTAGAAATTGTGATTTCACATCAAAGACAGTAAAACTGAATAAGTAAAACTTTTCTGTACTTTGTTCTCCAGCAGTGTACATCAAATAGAATTCAGGAGGAAAATGATACAATCAGGATTCCTGGCTCACCTCCCAGGTTTCACATCGTCCCCAGCAAGCATCCGTGTTGATTCGCAATCCTTTACATCCTGGTTTCTTAGCCAGGAATGTGAACTCTCTTACAGCACAGCCAATGAATGTCCGCACGCTGATATTGGAGGCTGGAAGCACATTGTCATAAACAACCAGCAACTGCAGAATAAGACTCCCCCAGATTATGTGGTGATGATTCAGTCTGAAACAAACACATATTTTAATTCTAATAATAGACTAAAATAAGTAAACTATAGTATCATGCAATACTCTCGTGTATAGCCAATGATCCTTTATGATCAAAAAGGTGTATGACTCTATGATATCAATCATGTCTTTCTGGAGGTTCTCAAATCAAGGTAATATTGCCTCACTTGTAATCCAGAACCCAAGCTAATGTTCAAGGTATGTGTTTGAATCTTGCTATGGTAAATGGTTATATTCTGAATTCAATAAATATCTGGAATGAAAACTTGTCTAATGCCAACCATGTATCCCTATCATCATAAAAAGACCATCTGGTTCACTAATGTCTTTTAGGGAAGAAAATCTGGCATCTTTTCCTTGGCCTGATCTATAGGTGACTTCAGAGACACAAATGTGGCTGATTCTGGGCAATTTCCACAACTTGCAACTGAATTAAAAATGCCACATTAATATTAGTGGTTTAACGTGAATTATGTAATTTACACTAAAAAATTGTACCTAAGAAAAATGAATATAGCACAACTATATTTAATTTGCACAGTTTTATATTCCTGAATTGAAAAGTAACACAAAGGCCTAGAAACAATCAACTGTCACACCAAATCCAATGGACAAGATGATTGGTAGGACACAACCTTGAAAGAAGAAGCATTTCATCTTGCAGCCTTTCCTCACACAGCAGAACGAATTGCCTCCTTTGAAATTTTGTTTGGTTAAAATAGATCTGAGAAAACAGTTTACAAACTGTATAGTTCAGGTTGTGATCACTCCGGCTCCAAACCTGGAGAGGGCTGTAAATAAACATTGCTTCTATAATTTGCATACACATTGAACTTCATGCTGGTTTCCAGCAAGTACAGTGGACCCCAACTGATACGTTTTGTGGTGCAGTCCTAGCTTGGAATGATTGTCTTATGCTGTACTCTATACATTTTTCTTCCTCACCACTTTTCAGTAAACTGGGCACAAAATGTATACTAGCACTTCAACACAGTAATCAGAGAGGTGCTGGAATACAAATACATTAGCCCTGATTTCGGTGGGGGTGGGAAAGCCACACTTTGCAGTGTGCTTGTACCCTTTCACACCTACACTCCACATCTGCATGATTTCAATACTGTTTGCCTTGCTGCTAGTGCTGATGAGCTCTTCCCCATGCTGCCAATCAGCTCTACACATAGTATGTGGCATCAAAAGTGTTGCTTGCAGAGGGCAGCCTCTGCATTTTGAAAGGCAAACTATCTTAAGGGAAATATGGAGGTAATTAAAACACTGAAATCCAGACAGAAATGACAGATTTAGTCATTTCAGTGGACAGCAAGAAAAAACATGGACCCACTGTATGCCATGAGACCCTCGAGGATTACCCTTAGAAGGGAGTAGAAACGAGTGGTGAGGAAGGTTAACTCCAGAATCTGGAAGTTAGGGCCCAGCAGCTATGTTGCAAGAGGTCTGATGATCTCAAACAAGTGGTCAATGTCACTGAATGTATCTTCACATGATAGCTCTTACCCACTGGACAACAAAGTCTTGCACTGCTCAGTACACCACATCCCCAATGCTAACCTCTCTGCAGTACCTGACACACTTCCACATCCATCAAAGTTTCACCTGTACATCCAGCAATGTCGTTTAGTGTATCTGTTACTCCCGATGCAGTCTCCTCTATATCGGGGAGACTGGATGCCTTTTTGCAGAGCGCCTTAGGGAACATCTCTGGGACGCCCGTACCAATCAACTCCACCACCCCGTGGCCCAACATTTCAACTCCCCCTCCCACTCTGCCGAGGACATGCAGGTCCTGGGCCTTCTCCACCGCCACTCCCTTACTACCCGACGCCTGGAGGAAGAATGTCTCATCTTCCACCTCAGAACACTTCAACCCCAGGGGCATCAATGTGGACTTCACCAGTTTCCTCATTTCCCCTCTCATCACCTTATCCCAGCTCCAAACTTCCAGCTCAGCACCATCCTCATGATTTGTCCTACCTGCCAATCTTCCTTCCCAACGATCCGCTCCACCCTCCTCTCTGACCTATCACCTTCATCCCCAACCCCATTCAACTATTGTACCCTTTGCTACCTTCTCCCAAGCACCACCCCCACCCCCCCACCCATTTATCTCTCCACCCTGGAGGCTCCCTGCCTTCATTCCTGATGAAGGGTCTTTTGCCCGAAATGTCAATTTTCCTGACCCTCAGATGCTGCCTGACCTGCTGTGCTTTTCCAGCACCACACTAATCTAGACTCCGATTTCCAGCATCTGCAGTCCTCGCTTTTGCCTACTCAGACACACGTCTAATATCCAAATACCACACCTTAATTACCCCACACCAATCACTTCTCCATTCTTCTATACGTCAGCTATTTCAGCTATGTCACACATCATTCAAGCACAGCATAACACAATTACTAATATTTTCTTGTCTCTCTTTTGAGAAATAGAGACGTACAGCAGAAAGAAGCAGACCCAGCTCGGGGCAAAGACATCTGTATCTCCTGAGCCACAGTGGATGAGCTGGTTCTCTCTATTGTGGGACCTGTGGCATCTGACATTGTTGGGAAGATTGAAGATGATGGCATCTTCCTGCCTTCTGCCCATCCTCAATACTCATTCTCTCCCTCACCTTGATGAGCAAGCTGCTTTTTGTGTCATAATGGGCTTCCTGGTTTCCAGCCCTATTTCCCCTACTCCAAACTTCTTCCTCTTGGTAAAAGTAAATACTATGGATGCTGGGACTTCAAAATGAAAGCAGAATGTGCTGGAGAAATTCTGCAGATGTGGCAGAACCTGTGGAGAGTGAAACACAGTTAACATTTCAAGTCAGAACTGACAAAGAGTCATGGTGAGCTGAAAACACAAACTCTGTTTCTCCACAGCTTCAGCCAGCTGTCTGCTTTTATTGCTGTCTTGATTTTTGCTATGACATGCTGAAGAACATTCAGTTACTCAGCCACAGGATCCCGAGAGAGCTACGTTAAAGCAGTTTTGAAGAGGCTCTATCATTTAATCTGGCACTCAGCCTCGAATTCACACATTGGGAACTGCAAGTATCTGAGTGAGGACTGCAGAGGTGGGGATTAGTAATGCAGTACCTGGTCTAATGCTCTGTGGATATGGGTTCAAGTCCCACCATGGCTGGTGGTGGAAATTGAGTTCAATTAATAAAATTTGGAAGATAAGCTAACCTCAGTAATGGTGATCATTGATCATGAAAATCTATCAAGGTTACTAATGCCTTTTAGGGAAGGAAATCTGACCTACATGTGACCAACACCAATTTGAGTGATTCTTTCCTTTCATAGAATCAGACAGCATGGAAACAGACCCTTCAATCCTACGTGTCCATGCTGAATGAGTTTCTCAAACTAGACTAGTCCTACTTACCTGTGCTTGGCCCATATTCCTCTAAACCTTTCTTATTCCTGTCTTTTAAATGTTGAAACTGTACCTGCATCTCCCACTTCCTCTGGCAGTTCATTCCACATACGAACCACCCTCTGTGTGAAAAAGCTGCCCTTCGGATCCCTTTTAAATCTTTCTCATCTCACCTTAAAAATGTACCCCCTAGTTTTGAACTCCCTCACCCTAGGGTAAAGACCATTATTATTTACCTTTACCTATGCCCCTCACGATTTCATAAACATCTACAAGGTCACCCTTCAACCTACTATGCTCCAGTGAAAAAAGCCCCAGCCTATCCAGGCTCTCCTTATAACCAAGGATTTCTCCTTCCCTTACTACCTGCCATCAGTGCATTAGAAAGATTTTCAAGTTGATACTCCATGTGTTTGGCTTTATTATGAACCATTCTTCTTGATTGTCAAATCCTGAAGTGGAACATGAACCTACAATCACTGAAATGGCTGAACAAACCACTCAGCTCTAGGCCAATGAAGAATATGTAACAAATGCTGACCTTGGGAGTGATGCCCACACCCCATGAAAGAATTTTTCAAACTGTGCATGTGGTGAGTCACTGGACACAAGTGAGTTACAAGCAAGCTCGAATGAAGCAATGGCTAATTTGCCAATTCAGTGGAGGGTGAGGTTAGTATGTAGCTCTAACAAATGACTGGGAAGGCAAATTGAATGTTGTTATTTATTACAAGGGGAATGGAATATAAAAGTAACAAAGATTGACTGCAGCTTTGTAGGGTTTTGGTGAGACCATATCTGGAAAACTGTCGACAGTTTTGGTCGTCTTACTCGGGGTGGGGAGATATCATTGCTTTAGAAGCAGTTCAGAGAAAGCTCACTCGACTCATACTTGTGATGAAAGGCTTGCCTAATAAAGAAAGGACAGATTGGAGTTTAGAAGAATGAGAGGCAATCATACTGAAACATGACTGGATGGGTTGAATATCTTGAGTATATATCCTTATGTGGTATAAAATAAAACTAGGGTATATAGTTTAAAAATTAGTTTAAGACAAAGGTGGAGAGTTTTTGTTTTGTCTCTGAGGGCTGTTTGTAGGTTTTTTTCCCAGAAGCTCATGGGGTGGGCTGGGTCTTTAAGTGTAATGAGGGCTGACAGATTGTTGATTGACAAGGGAGTTGACTTACAGGATGGAAATAGAAAAGTCAAGCTGAGACTATAACCAGATCAGCCATGATTTTATTAAATGGTCCAGCAGTATCAAAGGGCCAAATGGCTGAATTTTGCTTTTGAATCCTATGTTAACACAGAGGACTCAGGTGAAGATCTCAAAGGGTGATGGAAGGCACTGATTGGGCTTTCACATTGGCTATCTCGATGGCCTCCTGTTAGTATCAAAAACAATGGAGAAGTCTGGCACTGATTGTAACAGACATGAACAGACTTTATCCTGCCAGCAATCTCTGCTCCATTTGCCATGTTGCAGACCCAGATGCATGGCTACTGGCTCCCCATAGCTGTAGCAGTCCTTAAGTGCACAGACCACCTACTTCACTGCTAACCTTGTAAAGATATAGCAACAATCTCTCTGGTAAATTCATCAAAACACCGCCAAAAACATTCCCAGAGAACTATCAGCCACATTCCAATTAAGAAAGTTCCATAAAGTTAACTTACCTGCAAGAGTGCCTGGCTCTTTAAGAAATCCTTCTGTAATCTTTTCTACCTTATTGCTTCAAACTTTTTTTTCTATGTTTCTAGTCAATTTAGGCATTGCCAAAACTGGAGATGCCCAATTTTGCATCAGCCAGTTGGGCTGTGTGCCATCAAGTATAGCATTATATCAGTATGTCAGGCACATGCAAGAGATCCATCTGCCTCTAGACCTAACAATGAGAGAGAAAAGATGGATGTTGTCAATGATGTTTCCTGCTGGAGCAGAGCTTACATGAATTTAGTAGCTGCCATCTTTTGAATGAGGCAATAAAGCAAGCTCCTCTCAGATGGATGTAACAGATCCTAAAGCAATTAAGAAGAAGAAAAGGCAAAGTGTCCCCATTGTTTTGGCCAGTACTTAACCTTTATCAATGGTATTGCTTAAGGGTACCTGGTCAGTATCACATTAATAAGACTTTGCTGTGCACAGTGTGCTATCATGTTCCTTACAGTGACCACAGTTCCAAAATACAGCAGGTGAAGCAGCATCCGAGGATCTGATCAGGATTTCCTGATGAAGGGCTTTTGCCTGAAATGTCGATTTTCCTGCTCCTTGGATGCTGCCTGATCTGCTGTGCTTTTCCAGCACTCCCTTAATCTTGATTCTAATCTCCAACATCTGCAGTACCCACTTCCGCATGGTTCCAAAATACTCTACAGTCACTATGAGATGGCCTGAGCTTATGTACTGGGCTATAAAAATGCCGACACTCTTTTAGTGCCTGTTTGATTGTGGTGAGCCCCACAAATAAGGCAATTTATTTTGCTCATTCTTATTCATACACTTGCATACTTCATTATCGAGTCTCTTGACTATTACTTGGATTGGAACCTCAGACTGATTGGATATTCCTTTTCCCTGAGAATGCTCAGGTGTGGCCTAACAGCCTAACTGAACAGCAGACACAAAAAAGCAGACATACTGGTCTGTAGTGGTCAGTTTTACACTAGCCAGTGAATCTGACAACAAGTCTCATTCCTGATGAAGGGCTCTTGCCCGAAATATCTATTGTCCTGCTCCTCAGATGCTGCCTGACCCGCTGTGCTTTTCCAACACCACACTTAGGACTTACACATTCAATGGTAGACCCTGGGGAGTGTTGTCAAACAGAGACACCTAGGGGTTCAGGTACATAATTCCTTGAAAGTGGCATCACAGGATGGTGAAGAAGGCATTTGGCATGCTTGCCTTCATTGGTCAGAGAATTGAGTATTGGATTGGGAAGTCAAGTTGCTGAGGCCACGTTTGGAGCACTGCATATTGTTCTACTTGCCCTGCCATAGGAAGGGCATTATTGAATTGGAAAGGCTTCAGACAAGATTTACAAGAATGTTACCAGGACTAGAGATTTTAAATTCTAAGGAGACGCTCAATAGGCTGGGACATTTTTCCCTGGAATGTAGGAGACTGAAGGATGACTTGTAGAGGTTTATAAAATCATGAGAAGCAAAGATAAAGTGAATAGCGCAGGACCTTTCCCTAGGATAGGGGAGTTCACAACTAGAGGACACAATTTTAAGGGGAAAGGGGAAAGATTTAAAAGGGATCAGAGGGGTAACTTATTCACTCAGAAGGTGGTTTATGTATGGAATGAACTGACAGAGGAAGTGATAGTTGCAGCTACAGTTACAACAGTTAAAAGATCTTTGAACAGGTACATGAATAGGAAAGGGATATGGGGCAAATGCGGGCAAATGGGACTAGTTTAGTTTGAGAAACTTAGTCAGCATGAATGAGTTGGACCAAAGATTCTGTTTCCATGCTGTATGACTCTATGACAGAGACCACAGGGCACGTGAAGATATTATTTTACAAACAAAAGTGTGTGAAATGCAACTATGCACAAACGATGTGTAATTATTTGTGTTAACTTTACTGCCTTCAAAGAAATTATCTTCCTCATATTCAATTTAAAAGTCTTAAGTAATTTAGGACATTTTGCATTAAAATAAATGTTGGTTAAAAGTATCATTTTGACTTTGAAAGGTTAACTTCAAAAATAATAGATAACTGCATTTTTCTAAGACATCTTAGCAAAGTTTATAATGCACTCAAAATGTACATTGTAATTGTGTGGAATACACATTAATTTGACATATTTCCTAAAGGAAGTAGCCTTGCACAGCTTTGGTTTCACACCAGCTAACACCATAACTGTAGTTAGGGGCCTTTGAAGCTTAAATCTTAAAAGCAAATCAGTGGGCCCAATGAATCCTCTTTAAACTTTAAGCTTACAATCAGAGAGAAAAGTAGGTCTTCCACAGCATTAAAATTTGTGATAGTGCAGTAGAGTTCTGCACACTATCTTCCCTTCAAATGTAATACGATCAATTAGTATAAGTACCACTGCCAAACGTAAACTGCGCTATTAGGCATCACTTGGCCACTGTAAAAGTTAAAATAACATAAGATGTCAAAGGGTTAAGTCATGTTGATTTTACTTTGCAAAGTCAAAATATTCCAAACCAGGGTATCACTCACCTGTGACTCCACATATTTTGATCTATATCTGCTTTTCCTTGTCTTTGAAGAGTTGAGACTCTTCAAATTATTTTTCAGTGTTCGAGATATACAGAAGCTTCACATTTAATATTCGCTCAAACAAACACTGACAACAGAAGGACCTCTAACCTACGTATTAATGAACGTTATCAGCGCTCTGATACGATGTCGCTAGCTGCTGGTTCCTAAGCTCTCACAGTTTTGAAATATATGGAGAAAGCAAGTGTCAATCAGCATTGGCGTCCAACAGTTCCTCCCTCTCGCCTGTCACAGACATCAGACTGCTCATATCAACGGATACCTGACCTACGATGTTACAGCCAAAGACAAAATCAAGAAGGCAATGCCTCAGCAAATATAAGGGGCATTTAACTCCTTCTTACTTGTGGTGCACAGTATTTTTGAAATACTGTTTTAGAGCAAACAAAGCAAGTATCAAGTAGGTTATTAAAATGTTGAACACAACTCAAAAATTGTGTTTGTCTAATGCGAGACTTGTAATCCATAATAGTAGCCCTGAGCTAATAAATGTTTTGTCAGGGTGCTACATTTTAAACAACCGAGTTCCTGCAACTTACCCATTTTTACCAAACTAAGATCAAATAACTGTAAATGTTTAGCTTCATCTCTATAGCAAGTAAAAATGATACAATCAGTAACTGTCTTTGTCATGACACCATTATTAATACTTTGAAATATAGTCAGGTCAAATGAAAAGATTGAATGTACTTATGAAAGAAAGACTACAGCCATTTTAGTAGGATTCATATTTTGTATTGGTTTCTTTGCTAGTGTGACAACAAAATTGAATAATTTTTTTTGAAAAAATGCTTTGTAGATGCTGTCAATATTTATTTTCATTGGTAATAAGAAATTGAGCTAGCAAGGGAACATGAAACAAGTTTTTAAAGTGATGAGGGGCATTGAGAGGCTAGAAGAAGCAAATATTGTATGGCAGGGTAATCGTAGAACTTCGGGAACTGGTGGCAAGCGCACAGAATGTACTCTGGGTGGGAGAATTCAATGCCCATCAGTAGCACTAAAGGATATAGCTGTCAGGCTGGGCCTAGGAAGGTAGTGAGGGAACTACCAAGAGGGAAAACATATCCTTATATGAAGCTGATTAATTGTAAAAATTAAGGAAAATGTGGAGGCGATGGCCTGATGGTATTATTGCTGGACTGTTAATCCAGAGACCAGGTCATGTTCTGGGTACCTGAATTCAAAACCCACCATGGCAGATGGTGGAATTTCAATTCAACAAAAAAAAATCTGAAATTAAGAGTTTCATGGTGACCATTGTTGATTGTTGGAAAAGCCTGGTTCACTAATATCCTTCAGGCAAGGGAGCTGCCATCCTTGTCTGGTCTACATGTGACTCCAGAGCCACAGTAATGTGTTTGACTCTTAACTGCCCTCTGGACAATAAATGTTGACCGGGCCAGAAATGTCCTCATCCTGTGAATGAATAAATAAAACTATGAAGAATGTTCGGAAAAGCAAAATAAGTGAATCTCTCAGAAGGTGCTATTGATAAACAGTTTTAACAGCCATTTATAAATAAGGTTTTGACTTGCCTCCAGTTCTGCTGTTTACATGACCCCAATGGCAACTTCATGAGCACTGGATAAAAATAAATGCTTTTGTCTAAACTCACAATTCCTGTAGCAACTGGTAGGGCAACCCTTTACTTTGCCATTACTTCTGGAATTGTATTCTCTGAATGACATTGCATGTTATATCAGGTTGGAAAAGAACTGTATGTACACCTATACCAGATGGACATGTGAGCTTCAAGAAGTCAGTTCACCATCATTTTCTCAAATCCACAATGGACAGCAAATACTGATCTCGCTAACAACATTCACATCCCAAGAAAGAAAAAAAAAATCATGAAACAAACAATGTATTGTTGTGGTCAAGCACATGCATCCTATGGAGAACAATCAATTCACATTCACCAATGGCAATTTTCAAGAGGGCTATTTATAGAGGACATATATTTAATCTTCCACACTAGATGTGCAAATAAGTGGGCTGCAGATATGATAGGTGGATTAGTATAAATACTATAGGATTGTGCAGCTATCATACTGGATCATAGGTCCAGTAATAGTCATTTAAATGATTCACTAATGTCCTTCAGGGAAGTAAATCTGCTGTCCTTACTTGGCCTGCCTGAAACTTGTTTTTCCAGAGGAAGGAGTTGACCTTGAATGAGTGTTGCAGACTGGCACATTCCAAGATCCAGGACTCGGTACTGAGGGATACGCTGAAGCTTGGGGCAGCTGCCACTAAGGCACAGTGGAGAAAGACCATCGTGTAAGGTCTTTATGTTGAAGTTAAATGGATCGAGTTAAACTCCAATGTTTGTTTCTTCATATGCCACTGTACACAACTGAACTGCAATGGTGAATATGCATGCATATAGAGATACTTTTTTTAATGAATAAAACATATTTTTGAAATTTTAAAAAAATGACTCTGGGTCCACAGCAATATGGTTGACTCTTATCAGTTCTCTGCAAAAGCCTCAGAAGCCATTCCTTTGTATCAGCCATTTAATAAGTCTGAAAAAAGGAATTAAACTGGGCAGACTGCCAGCATGCTACTCTAGTGAGGCATGACAAATGTCATTCTTCAGTCAGCTTGAATCACTCCACATGATATCAAGAAAAATGGATGAAGCCATTAGATAGTACAAAGGCTACAAGCCCTGAAAATATTCCGGCAATATTATTGAAGGCTGTGTGTTCAAGAACTTGTTGTGCCCTTAGTCAAGTTCTTCCAGTACACCTACAACACTGGCATATAACCAACAGTGTGAAAAGTTGCCCAGGTATTTCCTGTACACAAAATGCAGGACCAATCTACCCTATTGGTCTACTCTTCATCATCAGAAAAGTGAAGGAAGGTGTCATCAACAGTGTTACCAAGCAGCACCTGCTCAACAATAACCTGCTCTGTGATTCTCAGTTTAGGCTCCCCCAGGGCACTCAACTCATGAACTCATTACAGCCTTGGACAAAAGAGCTGAACTCCAGAGGTGAGGTGAGAGTGACAGCCCTTGACATCAAGGCCGCATTTAACTGAGCACGTCTTCGAGGAGACTGAGCAAAACTGGAGTCAATGGGAATCAGGAAGAAAACTCTCCTCTGATTGGAGTCAATCCTGGAACATAGGAAATTTGTTGTTGGAGGTCATCTCTGCAGGAGTTCCTCAGGATGATGTCCTAGACCTTCCAAGGAAGGGCCACTCAACCTGAAACATTAACTCTGATTCTCTCTACAGATGCTGCCAGACCTGCTAAGCATTTCCAGTAATTTCTGTTTTTACAGTATTTACAGCATCTGCAATTCTTTTGGCTTTTATTTTGTATTAAACGTCTGTTGGATTCTTCAATTCCTTAACCTCCCCACCAAGTTTTGTGTGTTGCAGGATATAGCATAAGCTTTGCAGCAGCAGATGAAAACGCACTGAAAGAGACAGGATCATCTTATGGTTAGCATCAGTGGCCATATATAAATAAAACTCTAATTTTTATTGGTGAATGTTTGGAAAATTAATTGAAGACTAACTGACAACAGTTTTGAACATCAGAGAACTTAGACAATTTGCAGCATCAGTTTTGTGATTCCAGACAGCCAACACAGATTTGTAGATAGGGCAGTGACCGTCAAGAAGGCAATGTTGATTTACTTTTTAATAGAATGTGTGTACTTTGAAGATGTCTGAGATTGCCTGATTTTTAAAAAGGCTGAAGTTACAAATGCAATTAAAACTAAAGATTACAGACCTGTACAAATTACTTTCTCTCTCTTTAAAAAAAAGAAGAATGCTGATCTAATTTTTTAAAAAAGGCTATTTTGCAACCAATCACTTAACTATGTGTTGAACAGAAATCAGTGATTTCCTTTAGATTACTTACAGTGTGGAAACAAGCCCTTCAGCCCAACAAGTCCACACCGACCCGCCGAAGCGTAACCCACCAGGCCCCTACATTTACCCCCCACCTAACACTACGGGCAATTTAGCATGTCCAATTCACCTGACCTGCACATCTTTAGACTGTGGGAGGAAACCGGAGGAAATCCACACAGACACGGGGAGAACATGCAAACTCCACACAGTCAGTCGCCCGAGGCGGGAATTGAACCCGGATCTCTGGCGCTGTGAGGCAGCAGTGCTAACCACTGTGCCACCATGCCGCTTATTTTAAACAAAAGGTACAAAGCATGCAGTTCTATTTTACAGATTTAACAAAGAAACATAGCGGCCGTGTTCAAATGTGGAGCAGGTTTGATGGGCCAAACAGCCTAATTCCGCTCATATATCTTATGGTCTTACCAAAGGATCGATTATTCTGAGAAAAGAACTCAAAATTGGTAAATGGGCAACCACAGGCTTAGCACATCCAACTCTTTTATGGACAATTAAAAAGACTCAGAAAAAAATGGTGAAAGTTCTCAAAGATCAGGTTGAAGTAAAAGTTAATTTCAGGATTAATAGTCTCCAACTTATGTCATGAGACAAAAAAAACCAACAGTTGTTGACAAGTTTGTCAGAAAATGCCACAGCAAATGGTACAATTGTGATGTTCTTGAAGATGGTCTCAGAGCAAAGCTCATCGAGTGAGTCATTGCATCTACACCTATTAAAATGTTCAAGAATGATCTTTGGGTAAGGAGAGGGCAATACCATTGACAAATTGCTTGAAGATAGACAGAAATATGAGGGAAAAATGGCTGGTCAACAATAATTGCATACTATTAATGTAACCAAGGCTAATGCTGCAGTCAGCAAGGTGCACCAAACCAACAAGATTTGTAATAAGTGCAGATTTTTGCACTTACTCCAAAGCTGTCCATATTATCTGTAAAATATGTTGCACCGAGGGGTGTTCAGCATGCATGTACATGAAATCTGGCTCCAAATACTAAGCCAGATGTCAGAACAAATCAAGGTAACCAATAAGATGGCACAACACCACAACATTTACACAGTTATAGAAAAGACATAAAATCCCAAACACATCAATGAAGTTCAGAGTCAACCAAGTGAAAGGCAAGTTTCGAAGAGACCAGACTTTTGATATCTTATTTTAAAATATTAATTCACAGGATGTGTGCATCACCTGGCCAGCATTCATTACCGTCGCAGATGGCAATTAACAGTCAAATACATTGCTGTGCATCTGGAGTCACATGTAG
This sequence comes from Hemiscyllium ocellatum, assembly GCF_020745735.1. NCBI lineage: Eukaryota > Metazoa > Chordata > Chondrichthyes > Orectolobiformes > Hemiscylliidae > Hemiscyllium > Hemiscyllium ocellatum. The sequence goes on from NC_083408.1 coordinate 89,504,508, forward strand.
GCCGGACCAGGTAAGGCTGGCAGATTTCCTTCCTTAAAGGACATTAGTGAACCAAACAGTCTTTTCTGACAATTGGCAGTGATTTCATCATCATCATTTTGAATTCAAATTCCATTATCTGCTATGGTAGGATTCAAACTCAAGACCCGAGAATATTACCTGGATCTCTGGATTAATAGCCCATTGATGACACCACTAACATCATATTTCCTGAAAAAAACAGACAACATACACAAAAAGCTAAAATTGACACAGGAGCTATTACCACAACATACCCTGAATGACATATACCTCAGCAAGTGGCGTTCCATTATTCTGCACATGAGAGACCAATTCCCAATGTGTTGGCAGAATCACTCTGCAGCACCAATACACAAGCCCATCACGGCTCCCTGAAATCTCCCACTTGGCAGTAGTAGGTCCAGCGGAATGTACAGATGTCATGATTGTCACAGTTCATGAAATTTAATTGGCACTGACTGTTGACAGATCATGCATGACTTAAAGGACTCAGGCAACAATCTCCAAGGATAGGACTTTGAAGGAAGATTAAACCAGGCATAAGGATGTTAACACTGAGAAAGTTTGGCCTACCACAAAAAGACCAAAATACCCCTCTTGCTTTATACATTCACACTGTAGACTATGAAGTTGTGTCATTCTTAACGTTGATCTGTCACAATTTGGAGAGAGCCAGTGTGAAGAGTTGCAACCAGCCACTGCCAAAGATGGCAACAAGAATTGTTGTAAAAGATCATCATTGAGAGATGACAATATTAAAGAAGTAAAAGATTTGTTCATTTTCCCCTTACGGAGAAGAACTTGTGATAACACAAGTCATTTTCAATGGTAAAGAAATCCTAATTCTAAAATCTTTATGCCAAAATGTCATGACCATATTACAGCAGGGACATATGGGTATAGAATACATGAGACATATAGCACAGGAGACCTTGTACTGGCCAGCGATGAATCAGGATATTCCACGAATCATGCATATAAATGAGGCATGCTAAACATATCAGCCCAGCAGCAAAGGGATCCTTAAGATTCACATAGTGTCCCATCAACTCCCTGGATGGATATAGCGACAGATCTGTTCAAGATGCATGAGTGCCATTACATTTGTGTGATGGATTATTTCTCTAAATTTTCCATTGTACAACAATTTAGCAAGACACATTTTCAGTTTATATCCAGGGATGGATAGCATCTGATAATAAACCACAGTACACTAGAAAATTATTTAGTGATGTTTAGGGACCTATATCACATCATTACATTGCCATTGACACTCAAATAGTCTAGCGGAACATACAGTATGCACTATAATGTCAAGATCTTTAAGTGTCGAGCAATAAAACAAGATTTTCTCATTGTGTTGTTTCATTTTAGCAACACCAATGGAGAAATGATTACCATCCCCTGCATAAATTATGGTCAGAAGGCAAGTGCAAATAACCTTGTCCAGGAACCTACTGTCTAACCATTCTGAACGTTCTTTTCAAAGAGAGAAGAAAATGAAAGAGATCCACAACAAATGAGTAGCTAGAGAATTACCAGAACAGCATACTAAAAAGATAGTTTGAGTTGGAAATACAAATATTTGGATACCAGCAAAGGTATATAACCAACACTGATCTTATAAAGTCATTACTGATCATAGTGCTACATTGTGAAGGAACAGAAGCCTGTTCAGATCAAAGTACAGCAGGCCAATCACATACGAGAAGAGAGAAGAAGAACACTTCAGTGTTCATTGTTTGATGGTGTTGAGTGACAGCAACCAGCAACAATACAACCAAGTTGCAACTGAGAACAATGTGTATAAGATGTCTATATGATATGGGCAAGTTGTCAAATTTCCAAAGTGTTACACTTAACTTTGAAAGTTTAGTCTTGTAAACTCTGTTTTACTTGTTCACACAATTACTGAACAAGTGCCTATGTGCAACCTTGTACATCTGCTTGGGAGAAACTTTCATCTATGGATATGAAAGGGGATATTGTGTTCTGACATATGATCAGTCTATTTTTAAAAGATATGCTCATGATGTTATTACTATGTACAACCTGAGACCTGAGGATCTGACACACCATCCTACCCAGTATCACTTGAAGCAATATAAGATATTGAAAGCATGTTGCTCTGGTGTAACCAATTAACTTAATATCAACTCACATGCTTGGGTATCTAAGAAATACAATCCTTGTATGTAATAAATATCAGTTGGATTCTTCAATTCCACAATATCTATTGCCATATTTTTAAGTTGTAGGAGCTGTCACCCTGCTGGAAACAAAACCACAGCAGGTAATTTAATCACGCCCAAATCCAGTGCTACTAGTTATTTGGAGTAGGATACCCATTGGAACAAGCTTACCAGCTGCCTTCTCTTCACCATGGTCATGCAGTCCCTTTACAGATCCATCCCCCATCAGAATGGGCTCATCAGTGCTCTCCACTTCTCTATGGAAAAAGGGCCTGAACCGTCCCCATCCATAGTAACCTCCTCCACCTCGCTGAGCTCGTCCTCACTTTGAATAACTTATCTTTTAATTCCTCTCACTTTCTTCAGGTCAAAGCAGTGGCCATAGGTACTCTCATGGACACCAGTCATGCTTGTCTCTTCATGGAATAACCCTTGTTCCAGTCCTACTCTGCACCCCCCACCCACAACTCTTTCTCCAGTAAATCAATGACATCGTCAGTGCTGCTTCTCTCTCTCATTTGGAATGTGAAAAATGTATCAATTTTGCTTCCGATTTCCACTCTCTTTCCATTCTCACCATCACTTCCCTTCCTCAACCTCTCTGTTTCCATTTCCGGTTATAGGCTGGCCACCAATATCCATTACAAACCCACCGACTCGCACAGTTACTGGACTATACATCCTCATACCCTGCTTCCTGTAAAGACTCCATTCCATTCTTCTAATTTTTCTGTCTCTGCCTCTGTCTCTGATTATGCCGGCTTCCACACAGGAGCCTCCAAAATGTTCACCTTCTTCCTTGACAAAGGATTCCCCACCATCATGATTTACAGAACCCTCAGCCGTGTCCAACCCCCATCTTCCACACTTCAGCCTTCACCCCTTCTCTTCCTCCCACAACAGCAATGGGGAACCCCCCAGTCCTCACTTATCACCCCACCAGCATCTGCAACAGGGATCAGCAGCCACCATTTCTGCCACTTGGAGGAGATTGCTATCAGTAGATGCACTTCCCCTCCCCTCCCTTACCAGCCTTCTGCAGGAACCTTTCTTTCCGAGCCACCCTGGTTCACTCCTCCTTCACTCCCAACAACCCCCCACATTCCCCTGCAATCACTGAAGGTGTAGCACCTGCCCATTTCCTTCCTCACTCCTCACCAATCCAAGGCCCCAAACACACCAAACAAAAATAGAAGTTGCTGGAAAAGCTCAGCAGGTCTGGCAGCATCTGTGGAGAGAACTTCGAGTTTAACACTTCAGGTTCAGTCACCCTTCTTCAGAACTCAGAATATCCCCAACCATACATTCCAGGTGAAACAATACTTTCATTTTCTACTTGGCGACATTATAACCTTCAGGACTCAGCATTGAGTTCAATAACTTTAGGGTTTGATAACCTTCTCTCAGGTCCTTACCCTAATCCCCACACACCAGGCCTTGTCATCACATGGGTCACTACCACATAAATCCATTGTCAGCTACTAATGTTTCCCATTAGCAAATATTCAGTTTGACAGTCATGGCTTTTATCTTTACCCATTCATTTATTTGGGGAGAAAGTGAGGTCTGCAGATGCTGGAGATCAGAGCTGAAAATGTGTTGCTGGAAAAGTGCAGCAGGTCAGGCAGCATCCAAGGAACAGGAGATTCGACGTTTCGGGCATAAGCCTTTCTTCAGGAGGGCTTATGCCCGAAACGTCGAATCTCCTGTTCCTTGGATGCTGCCTGACCTGCTGCGCTTTTCCAGCAACACATTTTCAGCCCCATTCATTTATTTGCCTAACTGTGTTTCTCTCTCTCTGGATTCCATCTCCACCTATCATTCACTCCTCCCTGCTTTCCCCACCCCATCTTTAGCACATATACCAATGTTTTCCTTGTTACATTCAGTTCAGAGGAAAGGTCACTCGAATCCGAAATGTTAACTCTGCTTTCTCTCCACAGATGCTGCCACACCTGCTGAGTTTTTCCAGCAATTTCTGTTTTTGTCTCTGACTTCCAGCATCTTTGGTTTTAAATAATTTACTAGTTTATTGTGTACAGTGGTCAGTTTTGTTGCAAAATAAAAATTATAGGTTCTTAAAATGTGACTGTTCATATTCTTGCGATCAAAAGAACCACCTTAATTTTCAAAGCTCCTTGAAGGCCGTCAAATAAAACACGCAAACAACAGAAACCTCCCAATGATGATTGATCTTTCCTGGGGGAAGTGACCAGATTTATGGACAATTTGCCCCAAAGATAATCTGTGTGTATATTCTATGATCTTTTTCAATTTCAATCAAACTATACCCACCATGGGAAACTGAGCCAGCCAAATAAAAACTTCATCCCAGAATATTTCTTGAATCAAAAAGCAGAAAATTTCCACTGTTCACATGGAGGTAAATTAAGGTGACAGAAGTGTTCCTGATATTGCAAATGCACTTGTATTGCAAATGAAAACTATTGTGTTTGCAAATTATGCATTTTTAAACAGATCCATCTGAATTTAACATTTATAGCTATCATTAATTATTTCCCTTGATTTCCCTGTAAGTTGATATATTCTCATTTTCATTTTTGCACCATTTATGATGTCTGGATAACTGTTTGTTCAACATCTTGTTAACAATCCAGCTTTCTATTTTACCAAATATGTCAAATAAGCTCAATATCAACATGGAAAATTGAGCATGTACCTGATGAATTCAACTCACCACTTGCTGTAAAGGACTTCCATGTGGTGTGTGACTGGACAGCATCCCAAGGCATGATCCATGGGCACCAGCTGCATGAACCCTCATCTACAGTCACAGCATCAGGCATTTGCCAATCTCTCACGATCATCATGGCTCCTCTCCTATAGCCTGGCAGGCCATTCATGAAGCATAGACATGCATGACAGAGCCACACAAGTTACTGGCATTGCAAAAAACACAGAGAATGCTGGAGAATGGAAGCATCCATGGAGAGATTTTGAGTCTGATTCCATTCTTCTTCAGAAGTGTATGTTCTTCCTTGCTCCTCTAGGGCTCATTTACTTAGCGCCTGCCTGCATGCTCACAGCATCCCTGTTTTGCCTTGCCCTGCCAGTTAACACAGTCACCGCCAGCAGGAAGCTTGGCTTGCTAGTCAGCAGACCTCAGTCATAGATCATAGAGATGGACAGCACACAAACAGACCCTTTGGTCCAACTCGCCCATGCCAACCAGATATCATAACCTAATCCAGTCCCATCTACCATTCCCCTCTAAACCCTTCTTATTCATATACCCACCCAGATGCCTTTTAAATGTTGTCACTGTACCAGCATCCACAACTTCCTCTGGCAGCCATTCCATACACATAACACCCTCTGCATGAAAAACTCCCTTTTAAATCTCTCTCCCCTCACCCTAAACCTATGGCATCTAGTTCTGGACTCCCTTACCCCAGGGACAAGACTTTGTATATTTAGCCTATCCATGCCCCTTATGATTTTATAAACTTCTATAAGTTCACCCCTCAGCCTCCAATACTCCAGGGAAAACAGCCCCAGCCTATTCAACCTTTCCCTATAGCTCAAGGGCGTCCCAGTCAAAAAAGGTGTACATCTTGCTGTGTGGCAGTGTGCTGCGTCAGTCTCACACTTACTCCATATGCCAGCAGATTATGCAGTACGCACACTGTGTCTGCAGCAAGAAAGCAGCAACATTCTAGGAGACTAGTCATCACCAAAGACTATGGAGGCACCCATCAATGGGTGGTCTGGCACAGTATTTCAAAAGAAGCCTCAGATAACAGTCCAGAGCATTGTCCATGGTCATAAATCTGATTCAGATGTTCTTGACTGTGCCTTTGCTGTTCAAGTGATGGGTCATGGTCAATCCTGTAGCTCCATAATGGTCAGTCAGGGGTGGATAGAGAGGGATGATGAAGAGGAGGTAAACAGGAGTCAGTCAAGGGTTTGGGTACTTCCTGTCCAGGGCTGTCTGCTTTGGTCATTCAAGGGATTGGGCCGCTGTCAGCCCCTGACAGTGTCCATCCACAAATGCCAAAGGGAAAGGATGTTGGTGCGAGGTAAGGGTGGGTGTTGGTGGGAAGTACACTCATAAAGTTATTCTCCTGGACTGGATGTTGGAGGCTGGTGGATGGGGAGATGACGATTGTAAATGATGGACAGCAGTATATATGAAGGGACAATACAGTAAAACATGCATGAAAGGGGGTCATGGGAGACACGGTTCATCCACATTCAGGAGCATCCTGGCCTCAAGGCCTCAAGTGCATGTCTGGTCTTCCCCTGTTGCCATGCCTTATGAATCTTGCTACCTTTCTCTTGTGATCTAAATTCTTCCCATAGAATAATATTTTACTCACTCTTTGTTGGTTTTTAAATTCAGTCCAAACTTCTGGTCTAACACTAAACTTCACAGAATTGTGTAATTTATCTTTCAATTTAGCACTCCCTGAAACATCCTTGTTGGCCAAAATTGATACATTCATCCCCTATAGGCTTTCGTTCTCACTGGAATGTATCTTTGCTGAATATTCTGCAATATCTCCCTAAATGTCTACTTAGGTAGCCTTTAACCAGTTTACCCAGTTCACCTCAGTTAGTTCTATCTCCATATCTGTGTATTGACCTTAATTTAGGTTTAGGTTTAAAACATAACTCTTCTCTTCCCCAACAGCATGTGAGTGTTATGTAGAAGTTATTTTACTATAAGGTATTTTACTATAATTTATTCCTGCCACATTGCACACTCCCAGATGTAAAAAAGCCTGTACTCTGGTTGGCTCTAGAATATGCTGCTTGCCATGATAATATTGGTCATCCACCCCAGGGGCTTGGACATGGCATGGGGAGCATTGTGGAGGATTGGAGACACAGAGGGTCTCGTATATACAGTGGATGTGTGATGGAGGAACGTCAGAATGGGTGGTTCAGGGGAGATGAAGACACACAGGGGAGGGCAATTTGACAGGGACCATGGAAGGGAGAGGGAAAAAAAAGGGACAGGTCATGCCTCACAAATCTTATTGAGTTCTTTGAGGAGGTGACAAGATAAGTCAACGAAGGTCAAGCAGTGGACGTGGTGTATATGGACTTCAGCAAAGCATTTGATAAGGTTCCCCGTGGTAGGCTCATTCATAAAATCAGAAAGTATGAGATACAGGGAGATTTGGCTATTTGGCTGACAGTAGGCAGAGAGTGGTTATAGATGGAAAGTATTCTGCCTGGAGGTCAGTGTTGAGTGGGGTCCTGCAGGGCTCTGTTTTTGGGCCTCTGCTCTTTGTAATTTTTATAAATGACTTGAATGAGGAGGTTGAGGGGTGGGTTAGTAAATTTGCAGATGACACAAAGGTTGGAGATGCCGTTGATAGTATAGAGGGCTACTGTAGGCTGCAGTGTGACATAGACATGTTGGAGAGCTGGGCTGAGAAATGGCAGATGGAGTTCAACCTGGATAAATGCGAAGTGATGCTTTTTGGAAGGTTGAACTCGAATGCAGAATATAGGATTAAAGACAGGATTCTTGGCAGTGTGGAGGAACAGAGGGATCTTGGTGTTCAAGTATATAGATTCCTCAAAGTTGCCACCCAAGTGGATAGGGTTGCTAAGAAAGCATATGGCATTTTGGCTGTCATTAACAGAGGGATCGAGTTTAAGAGCCGTGAGGTTTTGCTGCAGCTCCGCAAGTCCCTGGTGAGACCTCACTTGGAATATTGTATCCAGTTCTGGTTGCCCTACTATAGGAAAGATACAGAGGCTTTGGAGAGGGTGTAAAGAAGGTTTACCAGGATGCTGCCTGGACTGGAGGGCTTGCCTTATGAAGAAAGGTTGACTAAGCTCTGACCTTTCTCTCTCAAGAGAGAGGTGATCTGATCGAGGTATACAAGATAGTGAGAGGAATAGATAGAGTCAATAGCTAGAGACTTTTCCCCAGGGCAGGATTGACTGGTACGAGGGGTCATAGTTTTAAGATATTAGGAGAAAGGTATGGAGGGGATGTCAGAAATGTTCTTTACACAGAGAGTTGTGAATGCATGGAATGCGTTGCCAGCAGTGGTGGTGGAAGCAGAGTCATAAGGAACATTTAAGCGACTGCTGGACATGCACATGGGTAGCAGTGAATTGAGGGGTGCGTAGGTTAAGTTATTTTATTTTACATTAGGATTAATCCTCGGCACAACATCATGGGCCAAAGGGCCTGTTCTGTGCTGTACTTTTCTATGTTCTATGTTCAATTCTATGAATTTATTTTTCAAGCAATTTTTACCAAGTTGATTTATCCAATCTATAAGAAGATTAAAATCTCCATGATAACAGTAGTGACTTTCCTAGAAGTCCCCATTAGTTCTTCCTGTATGCCTTGTCCTACAGCATTGTTACAGTTAGAAGACCTATAAACTATTCCTGCAGTTGACTTCTTCCTTTTGCTATTTCCTACCTCACACAATCTTTGGGAGAAATTTGCTAAATACTAATTTTGGTGAGTTTAATCAAGAGCTTTTCTCCACTATGCATGAGATTTTTCATATGACTCTTATTACTCATGTAACACACCCCTATGTCATCCCATTCGCACGATCATCCCACTGACTTGGATCTCCTGGGGTTATTAATTCATAGGACACTGACACAAGTATTGGAGAAATTGGGAGCTGTACTATTGGAATGTGAGGCATTGCATTCCAGATGTAATTTGATTAGTCAAACTACTTGACTTTAGGAAAAACACACTTCATTTTACACCTTAGTCACACTAACAATATCATTAATTCAGTGTCATGAAGGCTGAAATTTCCTTTTTGTTTGGATAAAGCATCCTCTAAGTAAGTCCAAATATAATTTTCTTGTCAACCTTCTCAATATAGTCTTCCAAATGTGAAATAAAACATGAATCAGATTTTGTAATTGCATTGGCTTTGCAATAGTCGACTTAATTGTTGGGTACCATCTGGTTTTGGCACCATTGCAATGGTAAGCTTCATTTGTTGCAACTCACTGTGATTGTATTATCTTTGAGCATGTATTCAATTTCTTTTGGCCATCACGGGCCAACTTGAGAGGATTTGGTCCATAACAATGTTGCTTAATTGGAACAGCATTTCCTATGTCTACATGATTAATCAGATTAATACTTCCCAGCTTAATTCCACATATTTCCCCATGTAATTATAATAACTCTTTCACATCATTTCAATTTTCCTCTGGAAGGTAACTCAATAATTTATCCAAACTTTTGAGAACGTCTTTTTGTCTAATTTAACTTGAGGAATGTTAAACTCAGAACCATCTGAACTTGGTTCTTCACTCTGTATTGTAATTAGTAACACATTCTCTTTTTGCTTTCCTTCCCTATCAAGATGCCTTTTGAACATATTCACGTGACACACTCTATTTATCTGGCGTTCTTATCAAATAATTCATCTCATTCAATTTCCTTTTGATTTGATAATGTTATGGACCGGGCCAAACCCCCTCAAAACATTTCAAGAAAGTAGCCCAGACCCCAACTTTGCTAATTGTTTTAAGCAGGTATAACATGGATATACCAGGAGTGATGCAGCTGGCCCAACCACTTAGCTTTAAACAAAACAGAATTTATTCGTAAGATTACCAAATGAAACATAAACAAAAGAGAACAGAATATAAATTAACTTAACCTATCTGAAAACCCATCTTACTATCACAACTTAAAGGTGCTGTTCCAAATTCCTGCAACAATCCTCATAAATACCCCATGGTAAAAAAGCTAAAATCAATCACAGGGTCTTACAGGAGAGAAAGAGGGAGATGGCAGAGAGATTCAGCATGGAACACCTTCTTCCATGGAGCTGTTTCTTAGACCAGCAGCCTCAAACTGAACAGACTGCTTTCAGTGAACAGCCAGACTGCTAAAAAACCAAATCAAATCAAGCCAAGGAAAAGCTGATGAGCTGGCCACTCTCCTTTCACTGTACAAGAGTTTTGTTTAAAACTTGAAAGCATTTTGCCTGAAGCAGTATCTGTTAGCTATAATCAAATTGGCCCTAAAAGTCTTCAAACCTTAACTTGATGGAAGTGCTGCTTTGACGACCTCCCTGAAAAAATAGCCAAGGACAGAACAACATTGTTAAAGGAGCAGCATCATCACAATAAGGCCCACTAAACCTTGCCTTTAAACATTCACCTCCCACTGGGAGTAACAATAACACTTTATCTCCACTAGCAAAACCATGGATTTTTGATTTCTTGTTTGCTGCCTGTTTCATCACATCCTGTGCTACTTTCAAATGCTGTCTAGGCAACTCACCCGCTCTATTTAATATCTTCCTAAGTAGTCCAAAAATGTGGTCTCTGAACGCTGACTCACCATTTTCCCCTTAATTAATTTCAGTGATCCTGTCACAATATGCCCAAAAATTAATTTAAATGGACTGAGTTAGTTGATTCATTATATGCATCCCTAATTGCAAAAGATTATCCCAATCTTCTGGATAGTATTGACTATAACACTTCAGCATGGTCTTTAAAGTTTGATGCCACTGTTTTAATGCTCCTTGCGATTCTGGATTGCACACAGTGGATTTGAACTGTTTTATTCCTAAACTATCCATAACTTCTGTGAATAATTTTGATGGAAAATGTGACCCTTAATCTGATTGTATCTCTTTATCTAGTCAAAGATTTGAGTAACTCTTCTACAATACTTTTAGCCATGATACTGCATGTTGGCATGGCCTCTAGAAATCTAGTAGGCATATCTATTATGGTCAACAAATACTGATTCTCACCTTCTTTTTTTAGGTAGGAGTCCTACAGAAGTAATTAAGACTCTTGCAAAAGGTTCCTCAAATTCAGGAATGGATGTTAAGGGTTTATCACAGCCTGAGGTTTTCCAATTACTTGACACACATGACATGTCTAGCAAAAGTCAACCACAACCACAGTCCAGGCCAATAAAAATGTTTTTGCATTTTGGCTTGAGCTTTCCTTACTCTCAGATGTGCTACTTATAACATTTCCTTCCTATAACTCCTGGTAATACAACTTGATGAGCTTCTGGTGATTTTTCATCCTGAATATGTAATGGTCTCCATTTCCTCATGAAGACTTCATTTTTAAAATAGTAACATTCTGGGATACACTCAGATTCTTGTTTTGTCTATATTTATGATACAACTGCTTTATTTTTACCTCTTTCTGTTGCAATTCAGATTATTTCTCTGAATTAAAAGTGTCCCCTTTGTCCTCCACCTGATATTGTGTTTTTCTCAATGATTTGATCAAAGATAGTTTCTGATGGTTGAACCTCAACTTCCCTATATTTATTCCTTGATTTCTCCTCCAATTTCCACGTTTGCCTTTGTGACCTTGTTACCATACAATGAGGAAAAATCCCAGCATATACTTCCTGTAATGCCTCAGTTGCCTGATTTTCCATTGGCTTTTCAGTCACAGAAGGCATCATACCTGTGATCCAGCTATAACATTATCCAGGATAAACTGTACTGCTAAAGCTGAGAATTTCTCTATTATTCCTACCACCACTTCACCACTTTTCACCGAACTCTCCAGCCTTACTTCAGATAATTGAGTACAGTTCTTCCCACCATGAATTCTATATATTATCACTGTTTATGGCTATACTCCTTCTGAATAACGTATCTCCTCATCTCTCACGATCGAAGATTGACTTGTTCCCATGTCTCTTCAAATCTTAATTTCTGCATCTAATCCTCCTAGAACACATGAGTAAACCTTACACACACAAGTAAATTCTTTAAAGAGATCTGGCACTTTCTTCTAATTAAAAAACATTTGCAAAAAAATCTAAGGTGTCACAAGCTGTTTAATTTATTGGCTTTGAGCAAACTGCTTGTCGCCTCTGTCTCAACCTTTCTTCATAATAAATACCAGGACAAAATGCACCTTTTAATGTCATAATATTGTCACAACAATAACATCTAAAATGCAGCACTGCCAAAAATGATGAACGTTCTCAGTATTGCATTAGAGTGTCAGCTGTGAATCTAAATTGGCTCAGTTTGCAAATAGTTCAATCCTCAATTTACCTACTTCTCCCAGGTGAATACAGTAATAGATAACTGTCTAATGACGCATTCATAAATTTAAGTATATCATGAAAGAAAGGCAAAAACCTAAATTTACGATTAAACCAGCACCACTCAACACTCGGCAAAGACATCATTCAAATCCTGGCTGGAGAGAATAAGTGAAGGATGTATAAAGATCTCGATTGTAATTCTGTTAGTTCCTCTGTAAAACACATTCCATGTACTTCTAAATGTACAAGTTAAATTTCCTGTCTAACAAAATTTGATTAAAATTCATTATTGATTCAAGTAATTCAACTATTAATTCGAACAAAACTGTTCATGCCCTTACCCTCTTGAAATATGTACCAGTTTAAATGAAAAAAAAACCTTTTAGGACAATGCAAAGCACTTTGTTGCTTAATGATGGCATCTGAGACACTGCAGCACTCCCTCAGGACAGTGTCAGGTTAGATCATTTGTTCAAGTCTCCCAACTGGAATTTAAGCCCACTACCTTCTCATTGGAGACGAGTGTTATTCTCTAAGGCACAGCTGACAAGCAGCATTAGCGAAAAGAATGGAGATTATTTTGACTGGTTCCAGAATCATCAGCAATAATGGGCTTTTAAGTCTGCCAACCCCACTCTGAGGCTCTTACCATCTCATTGCATTCATTTCAGCAAGTCAAAGAAATCTACCCCATTCACTTTCTGATGGATGCCTCTTGGTATTAGTCAGATTTTTATTTCATAGCCATTTTTCTTCACCCAATTTTATTACTGCAGAGGCATGAAGTGACTGAGTTGGATTAGGAAAGGACATTAAAAGGCATGACAGTACATAAGCAGTGGATAGTCCTTAAAGAACTATTGCATGACTGACAGCAACTGTAAATTGCTTCAAAGTGCAGAAGTTCAATAAAAATTGTTAGTCAATTGTGGCTAACAAAGGAAGTTTGGGGTTTAGGTTAAGATTTAAGAAATGATCTATCAAGGTGTCACAAATAACAATAATTCTGAGGATTGGGGGGGGGGGGCATTGAAAGAATATGAGAAAAAGGAGGGTCAAGAAACTGATCAGGAACGGGTGAATGGAATATGTATGCAATCCAGTGGAAAAAAACACAAAAACTGATTGTAAAATCTTCATGGTACAATTAAAGGATCCATTAAACAGAAAGTCAGAAGAATTTATAATGGGGAATAAAGAAATGACAGAAATAAAATGATTGTGTTGCCTCTGTCCTCACTTAGGACAATATTAGAATTTTCCCAGAATGGCTAGGGAAAATGAAGAGTTGCAGGAAATTAGAATCAATAAGAAGATTGTACTGAAGAAATTATTTGGGCTGAAAGTCAATAAATCCCCAGAACCAGGTAGTCTATATCCCAGAGTGTTGTAGGTGGTCAGTATGGAGGTCATGCATTGGTGATTATCTTCCAACATTCTATAAATTGTGAGATGATTCTTGTGGATTGGAAGGTAGTAAATGTTACGTTATTATCCAATGATTGTGCAAAAATGTCTTTTCTTGCATCATCCTTGATTCATTTGCACATCACCTCAAATCCATGCTTTTTCATTGTTTTTCTTTTGAAAATGGGAACAGCTTCTCCATATTTACTCTGTCCAATCCACTCATGATTTTGCAAATCTTAATCAGATCTCTTCCTCAGCTTTCTTCTCCCTGAGGACATCTTCATTAGAATGTGGTCCCCACATTATGAAGGATGAGGTAAGTAGACATTTGGTTCTTAATGATCTGATTGGGCAAAGTCAGCATAGATTTCTGAATGGGAAATTGTATAATGAACGCAATGGTAGATGTCTTTTCCTTAAGGTGGGGTATTTCAAGATGAGGGAGAACATTTTGTAAGCTGAAGGAAGAGATATTTAAAAAGGCATGAAGGGCAACTTCTTTACACAGGAGTTGGTTCTTGTGCAATACAAACTTCCTGAGGAAGTAATGGATGTGGGTACAATTACAAACATTTAAAAGACATTTGGATAAATTCAATAGGAAAAGTTTGGAGGGGTATGGGCCAGTAGTAGGCAAGTGGGACTAGTTCAGTTGGGGACTATGTTCAGTATGGATTGGTTGGACCAAAGTCTATTCCATGCTCGGTGACTCTAGGAGTCTATGTTACCAACACAACTGATAATGGCTTATTCCTTTTCCAATATGAGTCTTTATGAAATCCTCCTTATGAGGAGGAGTTGTGTCTGCCTTCCCTTCCTGACAGCCCAATATTTATTGGCAGCCACTAGTCTAATAAACTACAAATTTAAACCAAGTTCTATCACATTTTAGCACAAAGAATTAATCATGTTGTCGTGAAATATTACTAACTACAGAAAACTAAACATTGCAGTACAGCTGAGCGCAGTAAACATTTCATCTCAGTGGATCATAAGATTAAATTCCCATTATTTTGTAAATATCAGTATTAATCTATGATATGGTGTAAATAACCTGTTCAGTACAGTACCATTACATTGCAATTCCCTCTGATGTATAGTTGTGAACCAGCAAGCATGTCAAATGAAAGTTAAAAAGCCTTCAGTAATAAAGCAGAGCAAAGCATATGTTAATGCAGGTGCAAACCTCTAGACACTCCCTCCTAGTAATATAAATTATCATCAACAAATATTCTAACAACTTGGCAAGTAGCTCATTTATTTCCCTGTGCATCACTGTTAAATATTGGTTTAAAAGTCATCCATAACAATTGATGTTGGCTTGTATCGAATATTGATATTTTGTATACATTTTGGGAAAGCCCCCTTTAGTTGAGCATGCACAATCACTTTAAAGCTGTATTTCCTTTATATGTTGTAAAAATTACGTGAAAATTCCATCAATGCAACATAAACAAAATTTGTAAGTCCAACAAGTTACAGTTTTTGTAATACAGATCCTGGTTGATAAAAGGGGGATTCAAAGAAATAAATGCTATTTTAACTTCGGCAGAATAAAACTGAGGATAGATATTGTGTAGTTGTAGCATGCAAACTGCATGAGTATGAAGAATTTCGTCAATAACTATGATATTATACAGGAAACTAACTGCAATGATATTCACCAAAGAGTGAGAACTGCCACTGGGAAGTACTTTCATGTTACTACCTCCAATATAACAGTAACCAGATGCAAACTTCGTTTCAGAACACTTCAGAAATTCTAATTATGTTATTTCTTTATTAACACTTAAATGTATTTGGCATCAGAGAGCAGAATTGTTTTTCCCTGCCTTACAGAATGGGAAGCTAACAGTACAACTTGGGTCAGCTGGTTCGTGTAAAAGACTATCATACTCAAACTTGTACCCATGTCATTTAAAGATTGTGAGCACAGAAGTATTAGCTTGAGAAGGATCTGTATTCATGAATAAAGCTTTGGTTGAATATCTTTGAGAAAATTTTTTTCCGTGTGACCTTGGTAAACCTATCTTAATGCATTGAGCTTACAGTTTTGCGACAATTATGTACCACATAGAGTAAATTACTAGCCCGTTGGTAGTAA
Organism: Hemiscyllium ocellatum; assembly: GCF_020745735.1. Classification (NCBI taxonomy): domain Eukaryota; kingdom Metazoa; phylum Chordata; class Chondrichthyes; order Orectolobiformes; family Hemiscylliidae; genus Hemiscyllium; species Hemiscyllium ocellatum. The sequence goes on from NC_083408.1 coordinate 89,520,253, forward strand.
CTTGTTAAAAATTCACTTTGTCAAATATTGTTAAAGGCTTTTTATAAACTTATTCAAACAAACTTCTAAACTTAGACATGAGCAGGAAGGAGAGCTGAACATAATTGAGAGAATTTATATATCTAGATTTTGGATCTCAAAGTCAAGATTTTGATTTTTTTTTGTTCCAACATTCTTGTAATGAATGTTTTGACTTGGGAGAATTGATATTTACCAACCTTGGCCAAAATGTGATTGGATTCAAATCTTTTTTGTTAATAAGAAGATGGAGTAGATTTTGTTTAGCTCATTAATGGTATGTGGGCTACACTGGCCAACATATATTGCCTATTCCTAAATGTCCTTGAGAAGGTGGTAGTGGTTTGCTTTTATGAAGCACTGCAGTCCATGGAGGCTAAGTATACCAAAGTGGTGTTCAGAAGAGTGTGCCAGTCTATGAACAATTTATTCCCTTGTTCTTTCAGATTTATGGATTGCATTATAAAGGCAAGATGGTGATGATGGTCTTCCTCAGTTGGACTAGGCCATAAGTTTCCCACACCCATTAATACTACACTGCACCCAAGTAACACAATGGCACTGTCATGCCCTACTCACAAATTAAACTTTTTTTGTGCATAGCATGGTGTTCTGCAGCATTTAAATGTTCTTTTAGCCACCCTATTTGAAAACTAGCAAAATGTCACATATGGAGATAGGCAAGTTGAAATATCAGATGTACATTGGATTCATTGGAAAGATTACTAGCTGCATTTAGAATAACATAGCTTAAGCACCAGTTCTGTTTTTACATTTGAGAACTCTTTAGACTTATCCTGTGTGTATACCTGAATAACCTGGCTATAGAGAGATTGGTGGGTGCCTATTTGACAAAAATAACACACTTGACTAACTGAACTGCTTTTAGCTAATGGAAAATTGATAAAAGTGGATACCTTCGTGACAGTATGATCAACTATGAGATAACTCCATAATCCCCTCCTTCAGGCTGTGCAGTTACTTATGGAACTTCATAATTAGACTGAATTATTATGTGGAGAACATTTGTCTAATTGTGAAACATTTTGTGTTGTTAGCGGTCAGATATCTGAAGCATTCTTTTGCTGTGTGTCATCTTTGTTTATGAGGTGATATTTTCCGATTACCTAGGTGACGCGGAAAATTGAAGTTCTGTTATGGCGGTCTGGACTTGAGTGTGTGTTAGGAGTTTTGAGTCATTATAAATGTAGCACGGAAGAGCATAATTATGAGGCAGGTTTTGTTAAAAAGCACCACAGTGCTTTTGCAGTCCAGCTAGCCAAATGACAGTCAAGATGTACCTGCATGTAGTGCAATCTTTTATGTTGACATTTTAAGATCAAATGCTTTATCTCCATAAAGCTTAACATTGTTTATAAAAAGAGACATAGGCTAAAACTCTCCTCTATTTACAATGCTGGTTCTGCAGAAAGCACAAAGACAATCCAAAGATGTGCAGGGTAGGTGAATTGGCCAAGCTAAGTTTCCCATAGTGTTCAGGGTTGTGTAGATTAGGTGCATTAGTCAGGAATAAATATAGGATAAGAGGGTAGGCGAATGAGTCTGGGTGGGTTATTCTTCAGAGGGTTGGTGTGGACTTGTTGGGCCAAAGGGTCTGTTTCTACACTGTAGGGATTCTAATACTCCTCTGCTAGACATTGAAATTCAGACTACATATTTTCTTATTTCCTCTAAGGATCTGTATTTGCCTATAGTTGTTTACTTTGGGCAAACAAGGTGTGAGGTGCTGAAATATAAGAGTAGTCCAACAGAACATGTCCCTCATAGGGCTGTTAAGAGGGCTCAGGGAGTTTTAGGCTGCTTGTTATACCTGTTGCATTTACTCTGGAGGTACCTACCAATCAAATTTGACAACAAGAGAAATGCTTTTTCTCTTTTTCCGAATTGTCTTTCCCCCTGCTTCTGTTTTTCTTAGAATTAGAGTCCCTGCAGTGTGCAAAGCGGCCATTTGGCCCAACAAGTCCACATCAACCCTCTGATCAATCCAGATCCATTCCCTACACCGATTATTCTAGACTTCCCCCAATTAATGCACCTAGCCTACATATCCCTGAATGCTATGGGTAATTTAGCATGGCCAATTCACCTAATCTTTGGACTGTGGGAGGAGACCAGAGCACCTGGAGGAAACCTACACAGACACGGGGAGAATGTACAAACTCCACACTGACAGTCACCCAAGGATGGAATTGATGTGGCACTGTGAGGCAGCAGTGCGAACCATTGAGCCAACGTGCCACCCCGAGGGGTATTATGGAGTACAATGTTTAGGAAACAACAGTATTTAAATCTCTATGTAAAAGACTGTTATTATACATGAGTCCAAATTCCAATGTAGTCTTTCAGATACTAAATTAGCTACATGCATTTCCTACTATCATCAGTGTGGATGAGTTTGAGATATCAGAATTTGTTTAGGTTCGATCTAGCTACAAACAGAATGACAATAAAGATTAGATTACTTACAGTGTGGAAACAGGCCCTTCGGCCCAACAAGTCCACACCGACCCGCCGAAGCGAAACCCACCCATACCCCTACATTTACCCCTTACCTAACACTACGGACAATTTAGCATGGCCAATTCACCTGACCCGCACATCTTTTTGGACTGTGGGAGGAAACCGGAGCACCCGGAGGAAACCCACGCAGACATGGGGAGAACGTGCAAACTCCACACAGTCTGTCGCCTGAGTCGGGAAATGAACCCGGGTCTCAGGCGCTGTGAGGCAGCAGTGCTAACCACTGTGCCACCGTGCCGCCCAACTTCAAACAAACAATGCAGTTGGATGATATTTAAGTGATTATGTGAGCAATGTATAAACTTACAACAATGTCACATATGCAATTCTGTTTGAGAGGAAGAGATGTAAGTGAGGGAAACACAATGAAGTCTAGTCCAAAATACGACATGCTAAGTTTTTGATATGATTTACGGTATAGAAATAGGCTTTTCAACTCAATAAGCCAATGCTATAGTTTGTACCAAAGTCAAATAATTTTTATTTAAATTACTGAAATATTTTGAATAGAATTGTTTTATTCATAGACAAATAATCGATAAGAAGTTATTTTTCTTAGACTGAACTCTGATGTGCAGAGATGGTTGTAACTGCACAGCACAGGTGTCAGCTGTGAAAGTTCATTACTTGGTCTGCCAGCTGTGCTGGTTCTCTGCTGCTTTTTTCTTATCTCCCATGTGATACCTACTCTTCCACTTTCCTCCTGTTTTAAAGTACCGTTGTTTTTGAGATTTTTTTTCCCCAAAGTTCCAAAACACTACAAAGGCTGTAATTACTGCTCCAAAACTTCAAGGAAATCAGCTCTAACACTGAAATAAAAACTCAAAAAAGGAGTAACTCTTACATCCACAATTTTCTCCTGTCATCCACCTGGATTACCCAGAATCCTTTTAGAAAGATGTAAGGCGCTACATTTTGGTAGGGCAAATCAGGCAGGATTTAAACACTTATGGTAAGGTCCTGGGGAGTGTTGCCAAACAAAGAGACTTTGCAATGCAGGTTCATAGTTGCTCGAAAGTGGAATCTCAGGTAAGCAGGGTAGTGAAGAAAGTGTTTGGTATGCGCGTCTTTATTGGTCCGTGCATTGAGTACAGGGGTTAGGAGGTCATGTTGCAGGACATTGGTCAAGCCACTGTTGGAATATTGCATTTAATTCTGATCTCCCTGCTATAGGAAAGATGTTGTAAAGTCTGAAAAGGTTTGGAAAAGATTTACAAGGATGTTACCAGATTTGGAAGGTTGAGCTATAGGGAGAGGCTGAATAGTCTGGGGCTGTTTTCCCTGGAGTGTCAGAAGCTGAGGGGTGAGGTGTATAAAATCATGAAGAACATGGATAAGGTGAATAGTCAGGGTCTTTTCCTAAGTATAGAGGATTCCAAAATTAAAGGACATAGATTTAAGGTGAGAGCAGAAAGATTTTAAAGGGACATAAGGAGCAACTTTTTTCATGCAGAGGGTGGTTTGTGTATGAAATGAGCTGCTTGAGGAAGAGGTGGAGACTGATAAAATGACAACATTTCAAAGGCATCTGGATGGATACATGAATAGGAGGGGTTTAGAGAGACATGGGCTAAATACTGACAAATGGGACTGGATTAGGATATCTGGTCGGCATGAACGAATTGGACTGAAGGGTCTGTTTCTATGCTGTCCAACTTTATGACTCTAGACTCTAAGTTACAACTGAGACTGGGATATGTCACATAATAAGATTTATTGCTTTAAAATGGTAGGCATCCTTTGGTTTTAACAACGGTTCACAAAGATGAATTACCTGAAATATTGAACTTGGTTGTCAATAATTCCATATGACAACTTCTAAATTTCTCACATCTCACACTAAAATTGTTTATGTATAAATCTAATAAATCAGACTTCAGTTTAGGCTTGCTTTTTGTGTCCCCCAGGACAATTCATAAACTTTTTAACTCATGTCTTTTAAAATGGGTACAGTGTATTGTGGCTGAAGCAGGGATTTTTCTGATTAATGAGGTTAAAGCTCTTGAGCCAGTTTTGTGATGGAGCTTTTTTTTTTAAACTTTGCCCACGGAGCAATTGTACAATTTATGATATACAATGGGTTAAAACATCATCAGTGGTACATGGAATTACTCAAAGCTGTCACTTTAAGAAGCATATATGTATATTAACAAAAGTAAAAATAAGTTGCAGGCATTATATTCAACCAAGGTGAATGTGCAAAATGGAGGAGATGTATATGATTAACCAGTTTAGTGGAGCAATCCATAAACTGTGCTTTTTCTTCATTTCCAATGTGAAAAGCACGTATCTGTTCAAACATGGTAAATCTATCCCTCAACAGCAGACTGCAGTTACTGAAAGCAGATTCATACATTGTTTCTCAGTCAGAAGATTATATTAAAATGATTAGCATTGTTGATGGGGCATTGGCAAGTAACATCACCATAAATAACTAGAGATTATTCCATTTTTGTTGCAATAAGAGTTTTTTAATGTCAAGTCATGCTATTCCAGTTTAGAAATGCTCCAGCAACATGCCAAGACTTATGAATCAAGTTGTAGCTAAAGAGCCTAAATGTTTAGTTAATTAGATGATATCGTAATACATAGTAATAACTAGGAAAAATATGCAAAAGAGGTATAAGACTCAATTAGACAGTTGCAGTTACCTGGTATAGTAATAAATCTTTCCAGAAGTGAGTTTGCAAGTCTGAGAGTAACTTACACAGGACACATATCAGGCAAGAACAAGTGTTGTCAAATGTTGCCATTATTGCACAGACAGCAAAATATTGACTCATTGGATGCTATTAGGTAGCATAAAACAAACTTTGAAATAATTTTAAAAGTTACTTCAATAATGAGGGAAATTTAAAGAAAACATATCTAAGTTAGTCCCTGAAGAGATTACTTCACCACAGACCAGTTTTCATCTAGTAAGCAGCAACGGTCACTAGGCGTGCTAGTCAGGAAATCATAGGTCCATAGGGCTGGATGTTGCATTGCTTTTAATGGATTCAAGTGAGTATCAGTCTTGACCATATGCCTAATGGGAAATTAAAGCAAGTGAAATGATTTGACTCAAAATATTTAGGAACATTTTTGAACATTGATTGAATTTTGTGCAAACAATAGCATCGACTTATTGAGCTGACAGGCCTGTTTCTATACTACAAATCCCATCAAACCCTTTCACTCATACTGTTATAAAAGTAGCAAGAAAACAGCATGCAAAAACTTTATCACAATAAATAGGCTACCATCACCCTGTAAAAGTCTCACAAGCATCACAGAATTTGTCTAATGCACCATCAGTGCAAGTGATTTATACATGTTGCTAGTGCATGTGTACTGTCCAATAATAGATACTGCCTTCAATCTGGAAGCACTGCTGTAGGAAAAAAAAATTTTGTAAAATGCTTACAAAATATGCAACTATTTTTCAGAATGTCTGAAAGGGAATTATAAAATTGTGCATAACCTTTAAAGGGAAAATTATAGTTTCCTTGCATAGTGAGAAATGCAAGTCCTCGTGACAAGGCAGCCCTTGACCTAGGTGCATTTCCAGCAAAACAAAATATAAAGCTGAAGTCACAGTTAAAGCTGAGATTGTGAATTAGACAATTTTACTGCTGCTGCTTCATTTTTGCCAGAACTGACCAAATCATTTAATAAAGTTTATTAAAGGAATCAGATAAAGGACACTGAGGAAAATGTGCCATTATGACTGTCCTGGACCTTGCTAAGGAGATCCCACAGGTCTGTGCCTATTGGATGACTGTCCCTGAGGCACTTATTTGGAGTGAAGCCACCATTGCGGGTGACATGAATTCATTGAGTGATAAAACTGAGTGGAAAGTTGCTCAGTGCACATGGCACAGTTGTGCCACATTTATATAAGGGAATGATATGAATGCTTGTAATCTCATGAGATAAATTATGAGTTATCTGTTACATGTAATGTACAGTTTGTATTGAACATTTTTTGTTTCTTAATTCAAGTGTAATCTATGTGGATTCCAATTCTTATGAGAACAAAAGCTACAAGAAGTGGAATCCTGTTCATAATGTGTTCACTTTATTCAGTAAATTTGGTTGTTTTGGTTTATGCTTCCCCATGAGGAACATATTAATAGAAAATAGACAATGAGGTTGCCCTACTGCAACAATGCACTACATTATAAATATTTCTGAGCACAGGGACAGGGTATCAGAGCCTGATAAAACATGAACCAGGAAAGCTATACAGCCTGCTGACCACCATCAAGAAAACCCATTACATTGTACTGGGCCACTCCTGCAGACAGCACAAAACATTGGAGATTTTGATGATATGTCACCAGATCAAGAAATTACTATAATTTCACAATCTTCATTACAACTGAAAGTATTGTAGTGGTCCATGCCAATATGCAGGGGAATCCCAAATACCGTGAGAAAGCTGTTTGAATAGACACAACCAAGCAAGACAGGGAAGTTTCCCTGTCAGCTGTTTACTACAATGACACCAAACCAGAGAGCCTACCATTATGCTGATACAGGATGTAATAGCCCAGGAGTCCCTTAAACTAACCTACAGTATTTTGCATGAAGCCAACATTGCAATGTGACTCAGCTCCAGCTGGGCATTGTCACAACCCTGTGGGAAGCAGTGCACTGGAAAACAAGACCCACTATTTTGGAGTCATCACAAATTTGAGATGTGTCCATGATAATCTTTGGGATGCTTAATGTCTGACTATATCATATCTAAGATTTTAAAAAAGTTCCACTACATTTCATCAACAAACAAAAGCTAAAACCTATTTATTGTAACAAACTAATAACGTGCAACAAGAACAGATGATCAATTACAAGTGCAAATTTAAACTGAAGCACTTTACATCAACACACATATGCATTCATTCAAATATAAAAGGGGCAAGAAAGGTGAGATTTTTTTTCAGGAGTATTGTGGGTGAATAATATAGGAAAAAAATTAAAATCTGTGGATCAGGGTCCAAGTCAAAGTGCTTCAATAGTTGACTTTCCCACAGTTCCTTCTTTTTTTGATGTTTGACCACGAGATCATGTTATTATTGACTGTGGCAGTCCTCAATTCAGTAGCCTATCTATTAGATCTAGGTCTTCGCTTGATTTAGAAGTTTAACCTTGTAAAATCTTCTAGATTTATTCCTTTTCCACTTGCAGAGGGAAGGAAGGAATTATCTCACATGCTCAGTCAATTTGAAGGTCAGTGTATCAATACTTCAGATCTGTGACAAACTGTACTTTAGCCAATCCACGAACTGTTGGTGATGTAGTTCCATTCCTTCAAAGACAATTGGGCTATCGTGTCACAAAAATGACAAAGCCAACTTCTTAAAATACACTTACTGTCCACACTGTTCCACTTTTCAATTGAGTTACAAAAAGAATGGCTTCATGCTCTGAAACAAAGCAATCTAAAATTCAACTTTACAAGTCTGTTTTTCCAAACAAAAGAAATATTTTACATACGTTCACCTTTAAAGAGATTTTAGGGAGAAAAAGGCATGATTTTTAATACAGGAGAAACTGAGGACTGTGGATGCTGGAGATCAGAGTGGAGAGTATGGTGCTGGAGAAACACATCAGGTCAGGCAGCATCTGAGGAGCAGGAGAATCAACGTTTCAGGCATAAGCCCTTCATCAGGAATCTGACCTTTTTTTAATATAGTTCAACATAAGTAAAACATAATAAAGTACACAGAAAAAATTATTCATTCACTGTACATATTCTTGTTCAGGACTTCTAGCTTCTTGTCAACTTTTTTTCTCAGATATGCCATCAATCAATGTAACGTTACATTCTTGATGATGTATCTGTAATTATATTACCCTTTCTAGTGATATTAACAATCTTAATATTATAAAGATGAATGAATAAACTCTGTTGAAGTAGTCTTATGTCTTAATTTTTAAATTTTTCAACAACTGCTAAGGAATTATGGTCACTGTATTTTAGTGTTTCTTCATGAAAGTGATGGATGCAAACTTTGAGAGCCTTCTTATGATACTGGTTTGATTTCTTTGAGAAGTAGTCCTCCTCTGGCTTCTCTATTCCTACTTTATTATCTCGCAATATCATTGCACCAATTACCAAATTATTAGCATCAATTGCCATTTTTAAAAGTTTAGTCAAATCAGGGGTAACCAACACTACCAATTGCCTTCAGCTTCTCCAAGGCTGTTTTGCACTCTTTCAGGCTGTTTTCACTATAAATCTGTTAAAGGTATAGCTACAGTGCTTAAGTTAGGCATGAATTTCCAATCAAAAATACAAAAATTCCCAGAACTCTCATGATTTCTCACTTAGATTAAGGAGCAGTTTTAAGCATTCTCCCAGACACTTTGACTTTTCTTGGGAACACTTTCCCTTGCCCCAACCTGATATGTGCCCTATGTAAGTTACCTGCACACTTGCAAACTACCTTAGAACGTAGAACATAGAACATAGAAAGATACAGCGCAGTACGGGCCCTTTGGCCCTCGATGTTGTGCCGACCCAAGCCCACCTAACCTAAACTAGCCCACTGTCCTCCATAAGCCTATTCAATGCCCGTTTAAATGCCCATAAAGAGGGAGAGTCCACCACTGCTACTGGCAGGGCATTCCATGAACTCACGACTTGCTGAGTAAAGAATCTACCCCTAACATCTGTCCTAAACCTACCTCCCCTTAATTTAAAGCTATGCCCCCTCGTAATAGCTGACTCCATATGTGGAAAAAGGTTCTCATTGTCAACCCTATCTAAACCCCTAATCATCTTGTACATCTCTATCATGTCACCCCTAAACCTTCTTTTCTCTAATGAAAACAGCCCCAAGTGCCTCAGCCTTTCCTCATACAATCTTCCTACCATACCAGGCAACATCCTGATAAAACTCCTCTGCACCCTTTCCAGTGCCTCCACATCCTTCCTATAGTATGGCGACCAAAACTGCACACAATGCTCCAGATGCGGCCACACCAGAGTCTTATACGACTGCAACATGACCTCAGGACTCCGGAACTCAATTCCTCTACCAATAAAAGTCAGTACGCCATATGCCTTCTTCACGGCACTATTAACCTGGCTGACAACTTTCAGAGATCTGTGTACATGGACACCAAAATCCCTCTGCTCATCCACACTACCAAGTATCCGACCATTAGCCCAGTACCCATCTTCTTGTTACTCTTACCAAAGTGAATCACTTCACCTATATTGAACTCCATTTGCCACCTTTCTGCCCAGCTCTGCAGCTTATCTATATCCTGCTGTAACCTGCCACATCCTTCCTCACTGTCAACAACTCCACCGACTTTCGTATCATCTACAAACTTGCTCACCCAACCTTCTAGCCCCTTCTCCAGGTCATTTATGAAAATGACAAACAGCAATGGTCCCAAAACAGATCCTTGTGGAACACCGCTAGTAACTGCACTCCAAGATGAGCCTTTACCATCAACTACTACCCTCTGTCTTCTTCCAGCCAGCCAATTCCTAATCCAAACCTCTAACGCACCCTCAATGCCATACCTCTGTATTTTTTGCAGTAGCCTACCATGGGGAACCTTATCAAACGTCTTAGTAAAATCCATATACACCACATCTACCGCTTTACCCTTGTCCACCTCCTTAGTCACCTTCTCAAAGAATTCAATAAGGTTTGTGAGGCACGACCTGCCCTTCACAAAACCATGCTGACTATCCTTGATCACATTATTCCTATCCAGATGTACATAACTCCTATCCCTAACAATTCTCTCTAAGACTTTGCCCACAACAGAAGTGAGACTCACTGGCCTATACTTACTAGGGTTATCCTAGTTCCCCCTCTTGAACAAGGGAGCCACATTTGCTATCCTCCAGTCTTCTGGCACTATTCCTGTAGACAACGAGGACATAAAAATCAAGGCCAATGGCTCTGCAATCTCCTCCCTTGCTTCCCAGAGAATCATAGGATAAATGCCATCAGGTCCAGGGGACTTATCTATTTTCACCCTTTCCAGAATTTCCAACACCTCTTCCCTACATACCTCAAAGCCATCCATTCTAATTAATTGTGACTCAATATTCACATCGGCAACAATGTCCTGTTCCTGAGTGAATACTGACAAAAAATATTCATTCAGTGTCTCCCCAATCTCTTCAGCCTCCATACGCAACTTCCCACTACTATCCTTCACTGGACCTATTACTACCCTAGTCATTCTTTTATTCCTGACATACCTTTGGGTTTTCCCTAATCCTACCAACCAAGGACTTTTCATGTCCCCTCCTTGCTGGTCTTAGCTCTCTCTTTAGATCCTTCCTGGCTACCTTATAACTCTCAATCGCCCCAATTGAACCTTCACGCCTCATCTTTACATAGGCCGCTCTCTTCCCTTTAACAAGGGATTCCAATTCCTTATTAAACCATGGCTCCCTCGCACGACCCTTTCCTCCCTGCCTGACAGGTACATACTTATCAAGGACACTCAATAGTTGCTCCTTGAACAAGCTCCACATATCGATTGTGCCCTTCCCTTGAAGCCTACTTTTCCAAGCCACGCATCCTAAGTCATGCCTCACCGCATCATAATTTCCCTGCCCCCAGCTATAATTCTTGCCCTGCAGTGCACACTTATCCTTGCACCTGGGAGGCAACATACCAAACGTGAGTCTCTCTCGCCCCCGCAAAACCGCCTATCTGTGCCCCGAACTATCGAGTCCCCAATAACTATTGGTCTGCTCTTCTCCACCCTTTCCTTCTGAGCAACAGGAATAGGCTCCGTGCCAGAGGCCTGAACCCCATTGCTTACCTTTGGTAAGTTGTCCCCCCCACAAGTATCCAAAACAGTATACTTGTTCTTGAGGGGAACAACCGCAGGGGGTCCCTGCACTGGCTGCTTCTTCCCAGTCCCCCTCACTGTCACCCATTTGTCTGCAATCTTTGGAGTTACTACTTCCCTAAAGCTCCGATCTATGACCACCTCTGCCTCCGAATGATCCTAAGTTCATCCAACTCCAGCTCCAGTTCCCTAACACGGTCTTGGAGGAGCTGGAGATGGGTGCACTTCCTGTAAGTGTAATCAGCATGGACGACGATGGCATCCCTCACCTCAAACATGTTGCAAGTGGAACATTGCACTGCCTTCGCTGCCATCCCTCTAAAAGTAACCTTTAAAAAAATTAGGTCTAAAGAATAGAACAAGCAAAATGCAGCACTTACCTGCTTACCAGGGTCTTATTATTAAGTTAGAGGAGGAGGGTGGGTGGGAGGCACTACCCCTGTAGTACCTCGGGTTCCTCTCCTGTGTGCCTTTATAGGAAAAACCTACTCAGGTGAGCTTGCGCTATACCAGCTTCCGGGTCCGCTCTGCGCTGCTCCGCCGAGAGAGTGAGCTTCTGGCAAGGTTTATTACAATACCAGGTAACTGCAACAATTTGATTGAGTCTTCTATTTGCTTTGCATCGTCTTCCTAGGTATTGCTGTATGTTATGATATCATCTAAGTGAACTAGATATTTAGGCACTTTAGCTCTAACTTGATTCATAAGTCTTGGAATGTAGCTGGAGATTTCTAAACTGAAATAGCATGACTCAACATTCATATAACCCATTTGATGTGACAAAACTGTTATCTCTCTCTATTGATGTTAATGTCAATTGTCAGTACCTCTTCAATAGATGAATCATAGAAAGAAATGAGGCATTGCCAACTGCATTGATATAACCTTTTAACTGAGAACCAGGGTCTAAATCTGTTTCCAGTACTGCCTTAATTTTCCAGGGGTCTATGCAAAACCTAGTCATTGCATTCTGTTTATGAACCAACATCACCATAACTGCGTGGCTAGATTCAATCAGGCAATTTTCCAGCAGGTACTGAAACCTTGTTTCCACCTGAGTTTTATCTCTGAGTGTAACCAAAAAGAATGTTATTTTATCAGGAGTGGAGTCGGTTCTTTTATAATGCAATGGTTGCGTTCTTGTGCAACCCCACTTTTTAGAAAAAAAATCACATTTCAGAAACAGCACTTAAAGTGTAGGCACTGTAATCATGTTTGCGTTTTAGAAACAGTGTTACCAATTCATTAATCATGTCCTAGCAAATTCAACTGAACAAAATATGCTTTAAAGCAGATTGACCTGTAAAATCCTTCATCCTCATTTTATCTGGCTGACTTAATACATCCTAGCATATTCCTACAGATTTCCTTAAATTTCTCGACCTTCCCATTGTTCTTCCTTTATGTATAGAAATATCCTCTCTGACTGTCCCAGTATTTCAACATTGGCTAATCAGTTTGTAGGAGGCTTGCTTTTGAAATATCTATCTCTTCTTCTCAGTCACTCTTACTGCTCTTGTCATCCTTCAATATTCTCAGCACCTGACATCTTGCTCTTTCTTATCTTCTTCTCCATGATGATATTCCTTTAGCATGTCTATGTGACATTACTGATGCTTTTTGCTGCAATCTAGAATACCTACAAGATAAGTCACTTAACTAATCCTCCTACCTATCTTGTATAGACCATTGCATGTCACCTCCAGAGATTCACCTTGTAAGGATAATAATACATATTTTTTGTTGCCTTTTTGAAGTGTTCCAGTTGCAGCGAATTTGTCTGCTCATTCTTTCAAAATTGCCCGTGAAATTTTTAAATGCTGTGTGCCACTTTGCCCACTCCTGTGGCTCTCTAGAAACATGGGCTGTAATGCAACATTAAAGATTCCTTTTGATTTCTCTTGATTAATTTTAATGGATCCCTTACCTTACCTCTGGTGGCAATTAACAACAACTCCAATCCTTTGTCCCAATCCTGCAGGTATTCATGACAATGTGCCTTAATCATGGACTTGAGAGACTGATAGTATTTCTCCAAAGGTCCCTGTGCTTGTGGATGATATGCAGTTTTACATTTAAATTGCTTATTAAGTCCTGAAAATTTTTAAACATAAAGACGAAGCTATGGTATGACTGCATTTCAATGGATAGTCCATAACAAGTGAAAAACAGAGTTAGTTTTTCCACTATTACTCTAGCTGTAATTGTCTTTAAAAGAATAGTTTCTGGAAATTAGGTTATTTTATCTGTAACATATATTGTTCTATCACTTTAACTTTTGGTGATGGTTCTACACAATGTACCCACACTCTGCTGAATGATTCTTCAAAATTGAGTATGGACATTAAATGCCTGTTTGACTACATGTTGAAGTTTACCACAACCTGATGAATATGGTATGTTTTACAGCACTGTGTTCTATCCTTATGAGGTATTGGCCAAGTAAAATATCTGTTTATGAACAGTTGAATTTTTTATATTCATAGATGATTTGTCATAGAGATTTCACATTGCAATATCTCCTTAGGATTTCCGGTGATCTTATTATCTAATAGACCGCCACTTTGTCTCATTCAGCAGATCTCTATTCTTAACATGATAATGATCAATAACAATAATAACAATAATAATTATAATCATAATTACTATGAAGAGTCATAACAAACACATAATGTTAACCCTTTTTTTCTATTCAGAGATATTACGAGGCAGACATGACAGACAATGGAAAATTGGAAAATGTCCCTCTTTGTGGATGGGAGTTGGAGGCCATATTTGACAAGGGGATGCAGAATAGAATAATCTTTTCTCCCCAGGATTGACCAGCACAAGACCTGGTCTGAGGTTGCCACCAAGGTATGTGTCTTTCTTCACTCTGCTGGTGTAAGAGCCACCATCTTCTCCCCAAAACGTCACACTCTATCTCCGCCACTGTACCCACCCTTCTCACCCAAGGCAGACACTCTACCAATCTTGTTATCCTCACCCGCTGTACCCCACTCCAATCCCTGACAGCATTAACCCTCCATCACCTCTGTGCTTCCCATTCACTGACTCAGGGCATCTCTCCACCTGCACCAAAAGTAACACCCAATTTCTTGTCCCTTAATACCTGCCCCTGCCTCATTCCAGGAGGAATACAACTCACAGGGGGCAGAAAGAGTAGTGGATATTTGGCTTCTCACCCCTTTGAGGACAGGATATTAGTATTCTGGCTGTGCACCCCATGGCTGACTGATTGTGTCCAGGTACCTGGACTGATACTGGAGATTGCCTTTGACTTACCGTACTCAGAGCCTCTGAGTGAAGGCTATTGACAGAGACTTGCTGAAAGCCACTCAGTTTAAACTGAATGGCACAGCAACACAATAGTACTGTGTGCTTGGTATCGCTGACTCTGGGGTAATGTGCCAAAATGCAAGGCAAGCCAAGGATGCTGTAAGCATCCAGGTCAGTTCAAAGTAAATGATCACTAAAAGATCAAGCGAGCAACGCAGTCCAGTTCATGAGTTGGCTATATGCTTGTGAGAGTAGAGTGTCTTTGCTGCAGCATTACAAATGATAGTTGCTGGTGCAATTTGAGGTGCAGCATTGAAGTACAGAAGCACACTGTAAGTGAATTGGATATATGCCATGAGGGCTCTTAGAGGCTGGCACATGTTGAAAAGTAATGTCAATGGATGTGGGACTCATGGGGCCAGTACCCATGGAATGTGCCCTGAGATGCTGGTGCATGTTGTCCAACATGAAGTCCAGCCAGCCATGAGCTGAAGTTGCAAGTACCCGCTCGAACTTCCATATAGAGAATTCTCAATGTCTAGTTTGCTTACTATTGATGGTATAATAGCAAGCTGCAGAGTAATGAGATGAGATTAGATTAGATTACTGTATGGAAACAGGCCCTTCGGCCCAACAAGTCCACACCGACCCGCCGAAGCGCAACCCACCCATACCCCTACATTTACCCCTTACCTAACACTACGGGCAATTTAGCATGGCCAATTCACCTGACCCACACATCTTTGGACTGTGGGAGGAAACCGGAGCACCTGGAGGAAACCCACGCAGACACAGGGAGAACGTGCAAACTCCACACAGTCAGTCGCCTGAGTCGGGAATTGAACCCAGGTCTCAGGCGCTGTGAGGCAGCAGTGCTAACCACTGTGCCACCGTGCCGCCCACAGCAGATATGCACTGCTGTCTAGTGAGAGTTTTGTCTTGATACTTAGAATTTACTTAAAAGATGCCACAAGTTGTTCCTGAATTAGAGACAGACCTTCTAAGACTCCTTGTGCGATTCTGCAACCTTTCTTAACCCACATCATTAGGCACCTTTAGTTCTTCTTTTCATACTTTCATATGAGCCTTTAAATCCCAGTTTTAATACTGTTTGCCTCCAAAATATCTAACAGGGTATTTATAACTAAATCCAAGATCAGTGTTCTGAACAATTTTTAATCACTGACGGTGTTGGACTGGGGTGTACAAAGTTAAAAATCACACAATACCAGGTTATAGTCCAACAGGTTTAATTAGAAGCACACTAGCTTTCAGAGCGTCGCTCCTTCATCAGGTGGTAGTGGAGGGCTCAATCCTAACACACAGAATTTATGGCAAAAATTTACAGTGTGATGTAACTGAAATTATATATTGAAAAATTGATTGTCTGTTAAGTCTTTCATCTGTTTGAATGCCATGATTGTTTCATTTCTTTCATGTGTAAATCACAAAACCTTTTTTAAAAAAGTTGCATTCTCAGGTTAGCTGTTAACAATTGGTGTTAGCTAGACAATATGTTGAAGGTGTTAGCCCCCCTGTGTTCTCTGTCTATGCCATGATGTTTAGATTGATTCTAATCTAAAAAGTAACACACACACTTTCTCACATTCACGACCCCCAACCCAGACAGACACACACACACACAGACAAAGACCCACATGCACATATATATTTTGTGGGGTGAATTTTTACTTGCAGGGTTACATTGTACTTTGTTCAAAAACTGCATGCATTCATGTAGAACTCTGAGCTCAAAAACTGCATGAATTTGTGTAAAAAGAATTCCAGAGATTAGCAACTCCCTGAGGAAAGCTATTTCTCTTTATCTCTAACTGAATTGGAAGATCTCTTATTCTGAGATTGCAGTCCCAATTCAAGATTCTTCCATGAGGAGAAACATCTGCTCAGCTTCTACCCTGCGAAGACCTTTGGAATCTTACATGTTTCAATTAGATTGTATCTCTTTCTTCAAAACTTCAATGGGGTCAAGCCCAAACTTATTCATTATCCTTATCCTTGTTCATTACATAACCCCTTAATCACAGGTCTCATCCTGGTAAAGCTTCTCTGAACTGAAGAAAATTTTCAGATACTCCTGTCTAATATGTGACTGTTCTCATTCATTAAAATGACTGGTATATCAGGAAGACCATGAATGAAATTTACTGACCTACACTGTTGTCAAGCAAGAGACCAGAGGGGAAAAAAGCTCTAATACTTTATACCATATTTCCTAACATCAGAATCACCGAATAACATCTTCCCTAAGAATGGAGTGCTGTTTAACTCACATCTTGCTCGCTGCATTAGTCAAGCTCTATTCAGCACTAACTCATAAAGGCCTCTTTTGCACAAATTTGGGGAGAAAAGTTTACTGCACTCAATGATAATAGATAGCTATCCTGTTGCTGCTATAAAAGATCCAGAACAATTGGGGTTGTTTGATCTTTTATTGTGATCCATGCAATCAAAACTATGGGCAGTTTGTTGGTTCCTATTATTAAAATTCTTCTACAGCTACACCGGTAGAGCTACCCCATGTTGGATCTCCATTGGGTGGACTTTCCAAACAGTGACTTAACATAACAGAAGTGAAAGACTAGTGCAGTGCATAGAGCCAGTAGAATGTGGAGCTTAACTTCAGCTGGAGCTCACCCTTGAAGGTGACTCAAACTATGTGAGTGGTTGTGTCACTAAGTTGTTGCATTTACTGATAGCTTATTAACTTATTAACATTTACTTATAAAGTCATGGAAACAGACCTCTTAGTCCAACTCATCCATGCCAACCAGATATCCTAAATTAATCTCGTCCCATTTGCTAGCAGTTGACGCATATCCCTCTAAACCTCTCTAAATCCATCCAGCTGCCTTCTAAATGTTGTCACTGTAACAGCCTCCACCATTTCTTCTGACAATTCATTCCATACATCTTTGGTCCCCCTTTGGTCGCTTTTATATCTTTCCCCTCTCGTCCCTGAAAGTTGCCACCCAGGTTGATAGTGCTGTTAAGAAGGCATACAGTGTGTCAGGTTTCATTCGTAGAGGGATTGAGTTCCAGAGCAGCAATATCATGCTGCAACTATACAAAACGCTAGTGCGGCCACACTTGGAATACTGTGTACAGTTCTGGTCACCATATTTCAGGAAGGATGTGGAAGCAATAGAAAAGATGCAGAGGAGATTTACCAGGATGTTGCCTGGTCTGGAGGGAGGCTCTTACAAGGAAAGGCTGAGAGACTTGGGTCTCTTCTCATTGGAAAGAAGAAGGCTAAGAGGGGATTTGATAGAGACATACAAGATGATCAGAGGATTAGATAGGGTAGACAGTGAAAGTCTTTTTCTGAGGATAATGATGTCAGCTTGTATGATGGGGCATAACTACATATTGAGGGGTGATAGATTTAAGTAAAAAATAAGGTCTGCAGATGCTGGAGATCACAGCTGCAAATGTGTTGCTGGTCAAAGCACAGCAGGCCAGGCAGCATCTCAGGAATAGAGAATTCGACGTTTCGAGCATAAGCCCTTCATCAGGATGAAGGGCTTATGCTTGAAACGTCGAATTCTCTATTCCTGTTATGCTGCCTGGCCTGCTGTGCTTTGACCAGCAACACATTTGCAGCAGGGGTGATAGATTTAAGACATACATCAGAGGCATGTTCTTTACGCAGAGAGTGGTAAGGGTGTGGAATGCCTTACCTGCTAATGTAGTCAACTCAGCCACATTAGGAAGACTTAAACAATCCTTGGATAAGCACATGGAGGATGATGGGATAGTGTAGGAGGACGAGCTGAGAATATTTCACAGGTCGGTGCAACATCGAGGGCCGAAGGGCCTGTTCTGTGTTATATTGTTCTATGTTCTATGTTCTCAACCTAAGCCCTTTAGTTCTGGACTGTCCCATCCCAGGGAAATGGCCTTGTCAATTCACCCTATCCATGGCCAACTTCATTAAATATTTAATGAATATACTCATACAAAAGTCAATCTCATGTAAAAGTTGACATTTGATTTAAGAGATATAATTTTTCACATACTTCATGTAAACATTGAACCTAGTTTTTCAGGGAACAAAACATATTTGAGTTATTAATGATTTACAGGTTATTATTATTGTTCATTAATTTAAAGGCATGTTTGAAAACCTTTAGATTTTCCCTGTGCCAATTTGAGCAGCAACGATCCAATCGACAAGACTACTGCCTACCATAAGATCTGTCACAATGCCTTTGTGAATGAGTGACAAGTCCAAAACTCAATCTAAACTGGAGAATACAATGACAGAATGGGATCACAAGCATTGACACAGTGAGTAGCAAAGAAAGGTGGTATTCAAGAATTCAACGTTAGTGTAGAGTGGTGCACAGAATTCATGAAGACGCACAATTTAGTCTCCAGAAAACAAAAGCTCACACTTGAACTTGACTATATAATCATCAAATTCCACATTCTGTGAAATCGAAAGAAGAACACACATCGATTGACTGAATCGGGAATATCCTAAATCTGCCATCTGCATAAGATGATGGACCTGTAGCAATAAAATCTGTTGAGGATGAGGTAACTTCATACAGTGCAGTTCTGTTCTTGGCTCAAGAGACCAATTGGTGTGAGGCAGGTACTACTATAGGAGCTACATATGAAGTGGTTGTCAAGTCATAGAGACATCAGGGAGTATAAACATTTTACAACATGGAAAGTGGCTCTTTGACCCATCGTTTCCATTCTGGTCCTATCTACTCTCATCCCATTTTCCAGCACTTGGCCTGTAGCCTTGCAGCTACAACACTTCAAGAAATCACCTAAATATTTCTTAAATGCTGTGATAGTTCCAGCCTCTACCATCTTTACAGGCAGTGAGTTCCACTATCCTCTGAAAAAATTCTTCATTAAATCCAGGGTATCATTGCAGGTGATTGTTTTCAGCAGTGATGCTGCTCAAGCTATTTATCATCATAGTGGCACATAATAACACACACACAATGAAACTGATTTCCTTTATCATCAGCCTGGATCATCCAGGCATGAGGTCAGATGTTGAAGATCCTTATGTCACACCAGAAGTATTCTTTAAAAGGAACTTTGTGTGGACTAGCTGCTGATCTCAGTCTCCAACTTGCCATACAAAATAATCCTTTGTTATGTGACCATGTTCATTCCTGCGAATTACCCAGACCAGGAAAGCTGCCCCTGACTGTTGAGTGCTAACATACTTCAGAGCTTTGCCTCAGGTATTGCCCTTCCACAAGATTCCCAGAACATGCAGCAAACAATGAAGCTGAAAGCTGCTGAGCTTTCTTTCTTGATAACGACTGGTCACCAATGTTTCATTGCTTTACAACAAAGTGCTGAGAACACAGGCCTCTGAAACCAGCACCTAAAGGTCAGCTTGGGACATGATGGCATAGCAAAAAAGATACAGCAGAGTCTGGGCAGCAGCAAGGGACTGGGAGGGGAGTGCATCGGGACATGGGCAAAATGTGAGATGAGGCATGCATGAGGAACTAAGCTATGATACACTCTCTTTATGTGAGGTGAATGTAGTTCTGTAGTTGGTGGGTCATGATCTTGGCCTGTTTTCAGGAGGAGAGGATGGCTGGCAGTCTGGCACAGGTTTAGGCTGAGAACAAGAGGGGCGAGTTACATAGCAGTGATTCCATCTTGTATAGCTTGTGGTACAAGATGATATTTATGCTTTATTTAATTTATTTATATGAATATTTAAGCTATAAGCTCTCCCAAAAAGAAACTTCAGAAAGGCATTGGTCGTGTTCATGATACAGTTTTGCAAGAAACGAGACAAATGAAGTATGGAATCTGAAGCTGGGAGAATCACACAAACAGAAAGATTTGCTTATATCTTAAGGCAATGATTGTGTGTGTGTGTGTACACAGAGATAGACGGGGGAAAGACTTCCAATTCTTGGTTGGCATATATGCAGCAGGGCAGGGCTGCTGGCAAGCCTCCTGCATTCATGCCAACCCCAAAACACGCCTCCCACATAAAGTAGCTTGTAGATAAGGTATCGACCAACCTCTCTTCTTTAGGCCTACTGAGCTCCAATTAATGACCACTTAAGGGTTGATTTCCATCCCTACTGCAATAATATATGTGCCTGGGTTTGGCAGAGCTACGAAGGCCAGCCTGCCACTTCACAAACTCAGATATAATGCAGGAAGAAAGGTCCCTTCTGGGACTTGGCCAGTTCCCATCAAAGACAACCCCAAGATGTTCTACCCACCCCCAACCTCTAAACCCCAGACTTGTCAGTCACGACTGAGCTGTGGCACTGCTGGGAGTAGTCAGCTGCCATGCAATCAGGTTTGGGGCTGGGCCCTCATTCCCTAAAAGATGGAAGTCTAACAATTACCATACTAGGATGTAATGCAGCCCCTTGTAAAATGCAGCCGATGAGATCAGGCATGACCAACAATGGAAGCTATTCCTGACACTCTTACAATTGTTGTTCAGTCCTTACATTTGTGAGTAAATAAATCTCTCAATGACACTGTCCAAATAATATGGTGAAATTGGCTGATAGAAGGTGATAAAGACATTCACTAAGCAGCAGCATGACAACATTGTGCAAATAGGTCATAGAATTAATTCCAATATTTCAAACCATGATTTCTCAAATGTTGGTTATTGAATGTGCTCAGTCGTACCACCAATGATTAATTGTTGATGATGCTGACATTGCTATTCACTATGTTTTTGAAAGAAGATCTGTATGCTAATGATATGTAATCAGGCATTTGAACAAATTGTTTGCTGATTCAGAGTAATTTAGGAAAGGATTTCAACATGATATTTTTGAAGTTAGTCTGTGATATATATTCATATTGCATTTGTTAAAATGTAATTTGCAACATTATCAAGTAACTATAAGATAACAATTAATTCAAATCTTTATTGTTGTTAGTTTATACTTTATTCCATTGACACAGTCTTCTTTTTTCACTCTAATCAAGCATAAAGTTCAAATCCATCAAATACATTATCTGTGTAAAAATGGACCCTAACATTGACCCAAAAATAGCTCTCAGGTATTCAACTTTTATATGTGCAAATATGGTAAAACAATATATTTTAGAATAGGGACTATCTGATGATCTTAGGCAGTGGCTGAACATTGTTCAAAGGCTGAGATGTTACGAACTTTAGGATTATTACAAGTAAATTCCAGCTCCAATTTCTGAGTTGGGATGAATTGGCAAGAGTGCCAGAGGACAGAGAAGAATTTATTTTATCAATTGACTTGAAATTTGGAAATAATGTCTGAAAAGTGGATGGAAGCAGATTTAAAGATAAATTTTGAATGACAGTTGGGTTTATCCTTGGAAAGAGAAACAAATTCAGGCTTTAGGTTAAGCAGGAGACTGGGACTAATTGGATAACTCTTTCAAAGAACCAGCTCATCTGCAGATTGACTGCCTTTAGAGAAAAAAAATCCTTAAATCTGTGATAATTGGCCTCCTTCATGCTCTATCAATTTATAAAATATTGAAATCTGAGTGAATTAGTGGGGAAAGGATATAGGTAGCAATTGAAACAGAACAATACAGGGATCTCCTGAAATATTCCATTGAGCATAGGAGTTGGGAAGCCGTGTTGTGGCTGTACAGGACATTGGTTAGGCACTTGCAATTCTGATCTCCCTACTATAGGAAAGATGTTGTGAGTCTTGAAAGGGTTCATAAAAGATTTAAAAGGATGTTGCCAGGGTTGGATGGTTTGAGCTATAGGGAGAGGTTGAATAAGCTAGGGCTATTTTCCCTGGAGCGTCAGAGGCTGAGGGATGAACATATAGAGGTTTATAAAATCATAAGGGGCATGGAAAGGATGAATAACCAATGTCTTTTCCCTCGGTTGGGGAGTCTAACTCTGGAGGACATAGGCTTCACGTGTGAGGGAAAAGATTTAAAAGGGACCTAACGGGCAACTTTTTTATGTAGAGGGTGATGTGTGTACAGAATGAGCTGCCAGAAGAAGTGGTGGAGGCTGGTACAATTACAACATTTAAAAAGCATCTGGATGAATATATGAATTGGAAAGGATATAGGCCAAATGCTGGCAAATGGGACTAGATTAAGTTGGGATGGATGAGTTGGACTGAAGGGTCTGTTTCCATGCTGCACAACTCTATGACTCTAAGTGCCGTATTGGCATGAGGTTGTTAGAATGATAAGTAGAGTCGTAGAATCATACAACATAGAAACAGACCCTTCCGCCCACCAACGAGCACCAAACTACACTAATCTCACTTACCTACATTTGGGTCATAGTTTACTGTGCTCTGGCTTTTGAAGTACTCATCCAGATTTTTCTGAAATGTTGTGAGAGTATCTGAAGGAGAGCAAACAGGAGCAAAAGCATGGTAATGTGTAATAAGTGATTATCAAAAGGTTAACAAGTCAGTTGCAGAATCACAGATGTTATGGGACAGCACATTGTCAGAGAAATAGACTAAGATTGTAAGACCATAAGACATAGGAACAAATAAAGTCCATGCAGCCGATAGAGTCTGCTCTGCTGTTCACTGAGATTAAAGTTGATCTCGCAGTCCTCCACTCAGTTTCCCTGTCTTTTCCACATAACTCTTGATTCCCTCATTGATTACTCATTAACCCAGCCTCAACCATCCCCTTTGTAGTGAGATATTCAATAGATTCACGACCCTCTGAGAGAAGAAATTACTTCTCATTTCTGTTTTAGATGGTTGTGAGATCGTGTCCTCTGGTCCTAGATTTTACCTCAAAGGGAATTAACCACGCTGCATATACCCTCTCAAATCCTCTAAGAATGTTGGATCTGTCAAGAAGGTTGGGTGTCATTCTTCTAAACTCCAATGAGGACAGGTCCAACCTACTCAACTTATCCTCATAAGAAAATTCCTCTGTACCTTGCTTCAGCCTAGTGGATCTTCTCTGGACTGCCTCCAATGCCCGAAATGTCGATTCTCTTGCTCCTTGGATGCTGCCTGACCTGCTGCGCCTTTCCAGCAACACATTTTCAGCTCTGATCTCCAGCATCTGCAGTCCTCACTTTCTCCTCCAATGCCAATTTAGCTTACCATCAATAAAGAACAAAAAACATCCACAATATTTCAGCTGTGGTTTAACTGGTATCTTGAATAGTTTTAGCAATACTTCCCAATTACTATACTCCACTCCCTTGAAATAAAGGCCAATATTTCCATTTGCCTTCCATATTACTGACTGAACTTTGTATGCTAGCTTTTTGTGGTTCATGCACAAAATTTTCCAAATCCCCCTGTGCTGTAGCTTTCTGCAGCTTTTCTCCATTTAAATAATATTCAGTTCTGCTATTCTTCCTGCCAAAGTGTGTATAACCACATATTTTCCCCCATTATATTCATCCACCAAATTTGACCATTTGTTTAACTTGTCCATATACTTTTGTAGACTTTTGTGTCATCTGCTAATTTGCTTTCACTTCCCTCATCCAAGACCTTGATCAGATAGGCAAATTGGCTGTGAAATGGCAGATATACTTTAATTTAGATAAACGTGAGGTTATTGGTAAGGCAGTCGGGGTAGGACTTATACACTTCATGGTAACGTCTGGGGGGTGTTGCTGCACAAAGAGGTATAGGTTTAAAAGTGGAGTCACAGGTAGACAGGCTAGTGAAGAAAGCGTTTGGCACGCTTACCGTTATCCGTCAGTGCATTGAGTGTGCGAGTTGAAATGTCATGTTGCGGGTCTATAGGACATTAGCTAGGCCACCTTTAGAAATTTTGTGCAATTTTGATCTCCCTGCTACAGGAAGGATGCTGTGAAACTTGAATGGGTTCAGAAAATTATATGTTACCAGTCAGTGTTGAAATTGTAAGTTAAGGGAACAATGTACTGGCTGGTACAAAAGGGGGGAAATATCCAGGGTCATGAGGACTAATGCTGGAAAGGTGAGGGTGTGCAAGATGGCCAGGCTTCACCTGAACAATGTCTTTGCTAGCAATGTGACTAGTGGCCTGGTATAGTCATTAAACTGATATGAGGGAGGAGAAGAGAAAAGAAACAAAATGAGCTATGAAAGAAAAACATAAATGACATAGAAAAGAGAAAAATTGCAGAAAGAGGGGAACATTACAAAAGATTAAGATTACCAAATCAAATTTGGATTGTGTGTGTTTGTACTTAAAAATGTAAAGTATTTTGGAAAAGGCTCTTTAGATTAGGGACAAATTGCTGTGGGATGTAATATAAATTATGATGTTTGATGTAAAACATTGTCAATTAGGAAATTTAAAGAAAGGATAACAATACTAATTCAAGTTGCCTTTGTGGCACTGAAATCTCAGGTTGATTTAGCAGCTGCTGCAAAAGCTAAGTTTATTTGGTTAAAGCTGAATAATGGAACTGCTAATCCGTTGAGAATTTCATGTAGATCAAACAAGGAACAGAGGGAGGGCTGTACAGAAAACTATAGGAATAAAAATGCTATAATAATGGATCATGTTAATTATCTAAGAAAGCAGATTCTGAGTAAGTAATCCAAGTATTTAAACATGGAATATCCAGTATTGTTTTTTTCATTCACTACATTTTAACCAAATAGAGGAACATACAATGCTCGATTTTATTCAAGAAAATTCAGCAAACTGATTAATATTAAGAAGAAACTCGTTGTAACTTAATTAGGATCAAATATTTAAAAATAGGAGCTTGAATAATCAAGGATAGAGATTGTAGAGTAAATTCCAACAAGGCAGGAAGTAATTTCATAAACATAGTAAAAATAGTTAACAGACTGATCAACAGAAAGAACAGAGGATTTGAATGGTTACTAAGTTGGGTAAAGACTGCAGAAAACTATGGAACAGAGAGATTTGTGAGTCCTCATCCATAAATCACAAAAACTTAGCATCAAAGTTCAGAAGATAATAGGGAAAGCAGCTTTATTTAGAAGGGGCTGAAACATAAAGATGGGGAAGTTTTGTTAAAACTATGCAATGTACAAACCAAAACATTGTGTGCAGTTTTGAGTCCCTTATCTAAAGATTTACTGGCAATGGAGACAGCCCAGAGAAGATTCACCTGGGTGATCCCAGATGTGAAGGGATTGTCTTATGCAAGTACATTGGGCCTGTGCTCATTGGAACTGAGAGGAATAAGTCACAACTGTTATGAAGGTGCAGAGGTGTACTGTACCTTTAAGAGAGTTGAAGGACTTAGCAAGTGCACAAGTACTGGAGAATTTACAATGTGACATCTGGTCCAGCAGCCAGCAGTACCTGGGTTGCTATGAGACAAAAACAAATTCAAATTCGGCCAATCAGTTTAAATAATGGCCAAAATACTAAACTGCAATCAAGTTTGAATTTGATATTTTGACAATGTCAAAACCAATGAAACAATCCGATGCTTTAGGGTATAAGACCGGGAAAAATTGAACAGTTAGAGGAGAACTGCCAAGCCACCAACACATACAGACTGCCTGGAGAATAGCTCTCTTAATGATACCTTTATCTATCAATGACCTGTGAAACAGAAATCCCAAAGAAGAAGAAAAGAAGACAGAGGAAGATACAAAGAGAAGATTCAACAGCTGCCTGAGTTTGAAATTTAAATTTTTTGGTAAATCTTAATTGGGGGTTTTATCAGACCAGTATTATAGAAGGGAAAGTAAAAGATAGGTTAGAGAATTGAGTTGTAAATCTTTGTTAGTTAATTATTCTCTGCTAGACTTTAAAAAATGAAGTTGTTAATTTTTACTTTAAATGTGACTTTTAGGAAAGTTCTTGGCCTCTTGAATTTTCACAGATTACCGCACAGGGTAAATCTTTTCTGTGTCACCGGTTTAAATTTGCTGCGGGGTGGTGGGGGGTGGGGAGGGTATAGGAGTGATGGGAGTTACCCCGTGTCATTACACAACTTAAAGAAACATGCAGGATTCTAGGAAACTTGACAGAGTAGATGCAGAAAGATTGGTTCCAACGAGTGGGGCATAATATCAGAGTAAGGGTCCACCCATTTAAGACCGAGAGGAGGAAGAATTTCTTCTCTCTCAGAGTAGTAAATCTAGGGTATTCTTCACTGCACAGGGCTATTGATTAGGTAAACTCAAGGTTGAGACAGACAGATTTTTAATTAGTAAAGGAAGCAAGGGTTATGGCAAAAAGGCAGGAAAATGGAGTTGAGGATCATGAGATCAACCATGATCTGCTCATTGAATGGAGTGGCAAGCTTGATCAACTAAATGACTTGCAACATCTTATGGTCTTAAAGGAGAAACATGGGATGCTTTCAAATAATGACATGTGATCATAGGAATGATAGGGCAGAAGAAGGCATGTATTTGGAAAGGCAAGGACTGATTAGGGATAGTCAACAAGCTTCATGCATGGGACATCATGTCTCACAAACTTGATTGAGTTTTTTGAAGAAGTAACAAAGAGGATTGATGAGGCCAAAGTGGTAGATGTGATCTATATGGACTTCAGTAAGGCATTCGACAAGGTTCCCCATGAGAGATTGGTGAGCAAGGTTACATTTCATGGAATATAGGGAGAACTCACCATTTGGATACAGAACTGGCCCAAAGGTAGAAAACAAAGGGTGGTGGTGGAGGGTTGTTTTTCATATTGGAGGCCTGTGAGCAGTGGAGTGCCACAAGGATTGGTGCTAGATCCACTACTTTTTGTCATTTACATAAATGATTTGGATGTAAGCATAAGAGGTACAGTTAGTAAGTTTACTGATGACACAACATTGGAGGTCCAGTGGACAGCAAAGAAGGTTCCCTCAGATTACTACTGGATCTTGATCAGATGGGCCAATGGATTGAGAAGTGGCAGATGGAGTTTAATTTAAATAAATGTGAGGTGCTGCATTTGGGAAAGCAAATCTTAGCAGGACTTAATGCTAAGGTCCTAGGGAGTGCTGCTGAACAAAGAGACATTTGAGTGCAAGTTTATAACTCCATGAAAGTGGATTCACAGGTAGGTAGGATAATGAAGAAGACGTTTGTTATGCTTTCCTTTATTGGTCAGAGAATTGAGTACAGGAATTGGGAGGTCATGTTGCGGCTGTATAGGACATTGGTTAGGCCACTTTTGGAATATTGTGTGCAATTCTGGTCTCCTTCCTATCGGAAAGATGTTGTGAAACTTCAAAGGGTTCAGAAAAGATTTACAAGGATGTTGCCAGGTTTGGAGGATTTGAGCTATAGGGAGAGGTTGAATAAGTTGGGGCTGTTTTCCCTGGAGCGTCAGAGGCTGAGGGGTGACCTTATAGAGGTTTATAAAATCATGAGGGGCATGGTTAGGATAAATAAACAAAGTCTTTTCCCCGGGGTGGGGGAGTCCCGAACTAGAGGGCATAGGTTTAGGGTGAGAGGGGAAAGACATAAAAGAGACCTCGGGGGCAAATTTTTCACTCAGAGGGTGGTACATGTATGGAATGAGCTGCCAGAGGAAGTGGTGGAGGCTGGTACAATCGCAACATTTAAGAGGCAACTGGATGGGTATATGAATAGGAATAAGAAAGGTTTGGAGGGATATGGGCCGGGTGCCGGCAGATAGGACTAGATTGGGTTGGGGTATCTGGTCGGCATGGACGAGTAGGACCGAAGGGTCTGTTTCCGTGCTGCATATCTCTGTGACTCTATGACACGAAGAAAGGTAAGTAGAGATAAAATTACTTAAGGAAATAGCCCAAAATAAAGTTGATGGAACTTAACATGTAAAAGATGCCAATTCCTAATTCCATCATTAAATAATCTTTGTTGGTATGGAAGAAGATTGGAGGATGACATATTTAACACTTCTTATCAAGAGAGAGAAAGAAGGCAACATAACAGGAAACTGCAGATTTATCTCCCCAATGTGGATAATGAGTACAATTTGTAATAATGTAAATCTGCCCCCAGCTACCATGATCCATAGCACCTCATCTTGACAATGTCAATCAATCTATATGTTGGGAGCCTCCTTTTCTAAGGGCAGACACCAATAATGAAATTTAAGGTGGCCTCCAATGTGCCATCACCGCCTTTGACCATCCGAAGAACAGAGTGTTTGAGGACCAAGCCCTTAAAGCTGACACCAAGCTCATGGATAACAGTTCCCCGCCATTCATGTGTACTGGAGACAATGTATAGCAGTCTCCTCAAACCCATTGAGAAAAATTGCCATATCACCAGCAATTCCTCTGTAAAATCTAATAAATCTCTTTCTAGGATAGTCTTCCAATATCAGTCAGTATGCATTTGCAAATGGCAGATTGTGTCTGCCAAATTTGTTGGAATTGCTTGAGAAAGCAGTGAAATTCTGTGAATGTTGTGTTAACAGTTTTCAAAATGTTATGGTATAGAATGCTAATTGATAAAATGAGGCTAGTTGATAAAATGGAGGTGTTAAAGAATATGTGGGAGTGTGGTTAAAACAGTAGTTAAAAGATAGAGAGTAGATGATGACTTTCTTTAGAACAGGAGGGATTTAAACAGTGTTGATCCCTTCAAGTCAGTATAAGGATTATTATTCTTTGTGGTATATCATTTATATGGGCTCGGATGTAGGAGACAGAGAAAAAAACAAGGACAAATTAATATCTCTTTCAAGGGCCAGGATGGGTTGAATGGCCTCGATCTGTGCTGTACAATCCTATGATTTTATTCACTGAACAATACTATGCAAGTAATTTGGGAGAGTCGTGCCTTTAATCCAAAAAAGATGATTCCATCCTAAAAGATCTTTCTTTGGGAAATGACTCATGCTATGGATTAGGACATATGAAGAGTCTAGATTACTCACATTTAGACATAATGCCATTAATTTTGCAATGGTTGTATGCTAAATACCTTAGCTCCCACTCTAATCCCTTCATGAAACAGGCCGAAGTCCTTGATGTTCATAAGTGTAATTAACACTTTTTGTCAGTTTTCAAGTACAGTTGCAGATAACCATTTAATTCCCAAATGCAAGGCCAGGTTTACTAGAGCACGCTTTACATTGCTTCAAGTGATTGTATAATTCTGAGTTTGAATCCTGCATATTAGGGATGAGTTTCAGGCAATGCATGCTTTGAGATCACAACAGATACCAATTTACATCAAATTTTCTTCCTCTACTTTTGCTGAGGTTTTCTTTGTAGCCTGTCAATTTTAAGTGAAAGTGAAGATTATGATGGATTTGACCAGACAGAATACATCCTCTTTGTAACTGATTCCTGCGAGGTAAGCCTTGCTGGCCAGGCCTGTCTTTGTTGCCCTTCCCTGATTATTCTCGGAAAGGGAGCTGTGAGTCACGCTCCTGAACTTCTGCAGACTGTCCAAAGTAAGTACATAGACAGTACTGCTCAGGAAGTCTATAATTTTGACTCCAAGACAATGAAAGAACAGCAATGTAATCCCGAATCAGGATAGTGTGTGATTTAAGATGAAGCTTGAAGGTGCCATTGTCCTCTACATGTAAGAGGTCATGGGTTTGGAAGATGATATTTCTGGAGGCTTAGCAAGTTGCTGCAGTGCATTTGTAGATGGTCCAGATTGGTAGCAAAAATGATTAACTTACAATAACCACAAC
The DNA here is from genome assembly GCF_020745735.1 of Hemiscyllium ocellatum. Classification (NCBI taxonomy): domain Eukaryota; kingdom Metazoa; phylum Chordata; class Chondrichthyes; order Orectolobiformes; family Hemiscylliidae; genus Hemiscyllium; species Hemiscyllium ocellatum. The sequence goes on from NC_083408.1 coordinate 89,550,457, forward strand.
CAAATTACTTGTGCTAGGTCGAACTCAAACCATCGGAGAGATTTCCTCCAGTTCTAAATCTCTTCAATTTTGTTTGCTGCCACACTCAATCAAATGCTGCTTTGATTTCAAGCCCAATTCCTTTCATCTCTCGTCTTCAATTTGTCCATATTTGGACCAAGTCTTAATGAGTTCTAGAGCCGTGTGGCCCAGCCAGAACCCAAATTAAACATCTGAGAGCAAATTATTGTTGAACAAGTGCTGTGTCATGACATTGGAAATTACATTTTCTAATACTTTGCTGATGATTGAGAATAGACTTTGGAAGCAGTTGGCTAAATTGTATTTGTCCTGCTATTTCTTTCTGAACAGGATATAGCTGATCAATTTTCCACTGTGTTAGGTCAATGTCAGTGTTTGTAGCTGTACTAGAACAGCTTCATTAAGGAATTTGACCTTAAGTTACAAAGTCCAAGTAGAGAAGTATTGAGCCAGAGTTTTTGAAGCAATTAAATAGTCATTTTGCATCTTTTTCAATATCTTCAAGTCAGTCTGTGTTGCTAACCATCACATGGACCTTTCTTATTCAAAGCATGTGAGCTGAGTCAGTTTTTTTGACACAACAAAATAAATAGTTTAGATTCCCTACAGTGTGGAAACAGGCCCTTCAGCCCAACTAGTCCACACCGAACCTCCGAAGACCCATTCCCCCTAGCTAATGCACCTATTCTCCATAGGCAATTTAGCATGACCAATTTACCTAACATGCATATCTTTGGACTGTGGGAGGAAACCGGAGCACCCGGAGGAAACCCACGCAGACACAGGGAGAATGTGCAAACTCCCTGGCGCTGTGAGGCAGCAGTGCTAACCACTGAGCCACCATGCTGCTGCCAAAACATGGTGATGCTTTCCTTGTGATTTTGCTGATTATAAGAAATCATTGAAATTTTGTGTGATTTGTGGTTCAGTGTGGCTCACTGAGATCAATAGATATAGCATGGAATTATTTGATTTTAATATGAAAATGGATCTCATGTAGTGAAGCCAACACTTTTATGTTTTAAGGGACCAAAAAATTTGAAAATGGCGGCCTGTTTTTACAGATGATCAAAAGGAAAACTATTATTAGGCTACAGATTCTCCAGCTAGATGTCGTAAGATTTTACAAAATCTGTCTTTTCCATTAAATTTTTATTTTGTTTCTTTCTTGACTGACTGGAATCATTGCCTTCAGTAGATAAATAAAAATCATCTCTGCAGCAAAAACATATTCCTTTAGATGGAGGTCATTACCCTTTCGAAAATTTGGATGGCTTGTGTTTTGCTGGGATATGATGGTCTCATAGACTCATACATGGGTTAACGCACAGGAGACCATTTGGCCCATCACATCGATATCAGTCAATTTACTCATTGCATTTTTCAGTTTTTAGTCCATCGCCCCAGAAGCTATGGCAATGCTAGTGGATATTTAAATACATTACAAGAGTTTCTGACTCAACCATCCTTTCAGGTAGTGAATTCTAGACTCCCACCAACTTCAGCGAAAATATTTCTCTTCAATCCATTTTGGCCCAACAAGCCCACAACAACCCACCAAAGAGTTACCCACGCTGACCCACTCCCCTATCCTATTATCCTATATTTACTTCTGACTAATGCACCTAACCTGCATATCCCTGAACACTACGGGCAATTTAGCATGGACCATTCACCTGACCTGCACATCTTTGGATTGTGGGACGAAACTGGAACACCCAGAGGAAACCCATGCAGACACAGGGAGAATGTGCAAATTCCACGCAGACAGTCGCCTGAGGCTGGAATTGAACCTGGGTTTCTGGTGCTGTAAGGCAGCAGTGCTTCTTAACTTTCTACCTCTTACCTTAAATCTATGGCCGCTGGTTATTGATCTCTGTGAATTTTTCAGAGTATCACCCATTCAGTGCAATTTGAGAATCATAACGACAGACAAACATTCAAAATAAAAGTATAAACTACAAGAAAATACAGTTTTTGAATGTGATTATTTTGCAAAGAGTTGAAATATGTGGAACTGTTGATATGTGCCTCACTACAGCAGTCAGAAAAATGCATTTTAATTTATCAACAGTAAATATTCACATTGATCTTGATAAGCATAAAGTTGTATTGCTCAAAAGTTAATCGTGCCTTGTAATATTTCATTTTTTACTTGGACTTTGCTTAGACGATCGGACATGTTTTACTTGCATTAGGTGGATTCCTTTCACCAGTTTGGATTAAATGATATATCAGATCTGCTTTTACTGCTGTCAGGGATGTATGTAACTCAAGTGATGCAAGGGTTAATTAGTAAATTACTTTCTTGCTGGTAATACAGCTAAATGGTAAACTCCCTTTTAAAGCCATGTTGTTACCTGTATCTATTAAATCATTTTAATGTCAGAGGTATTTTTCCATCAAACTACAATCTTTCTTGATATCAAAGGAGTTCACGTTTGTTTGTTCCACCGTCTGTAGATAGGGAATTTGAAAATGGTTGTTAAGGACTGAACATGTAAGTCTTGCAGGGTGAAAGGAAAGAATACTTGCAGAGTATTTTAAATTTATTGTAATTTTATTTTTTTAAAATCAGATTTAGCTGAGATTCCGTGTTGGGTATCAAACAGCCTCTGTTGTTAGTTAGCCTTGATCTTACTTATTTGGTTTTTTTTTAAATGATTCTGCTTGATGTTTCTGTACCATCATTATCAGTCAATGCCATTTGCTCCAACTATTAACTCCATATATCAATGTAGTGTTACGAGTGATCCCAAGAACCAAGCAGAACAAGACAACAGCAGTTGCCACTCAAAAGTTCAAGTCAAGGGGCAAACTGCCAAAAGCTTTTGTTTGCCACTATTAGGAACCCATTTTGTTGCTCCTGCATTAGTTGATTGGTAAGAATAACACCATGATATAAGTTTCCACAATGTTCCGTGAGAATGAATGAATGGTCATTTGATGCTGTTCCAAATATCTGTGAACACAAACCAGTAGGAAGGTGGTCCAGTAGGTCATTAGTGTCAATATGACTCAGTTGGTGGTACACTTACCTCTGAGTTGGAATGTTATCGATTCATATTCAAGTCCAACTTGAGCACAAAAAGTATAGGCTCACATTCTAGTGCAGTACTGAGTGTGAATGCTGCTGACAGGGGAGATTTCTTTCAGATTACACATTAAAATGACTCAACTACTTTCTCAAGTGAATGTAAGATTTCTTATTGCACTATATTGAAAAAGTAAAGAGGTGATGTACCTCATAATGTAGCCTGTGCATTTCCCCAAATTAATAAAACATAAATGGATGGCCCAGTCATTATCATATTGCTGTTTATAAGAGCTTATTGTGTGTACAGATTAACTGCTACCTTTCCTACATCATAAACGTGGTGACATTTGAAAAGTCTTTCATTGATTGCGAAGTGCATTGGGTCATCTTGTAGTTGGAAAAGGTGCTCTACAAATGCAAGTTTATTTTTCTTGGCTTTAGCCAGAAGGACTTAGCTGCTGGCAAATGGATTTCTTAAGAATATGTAGAGCAAAATCAAACAAAAAAACGTAAAAGAAAGCTCCAAAAAAATATTCTGGATACATTTACAAAATACAAAAACGTACTGCTGACTTAGCTTATAGTTGTGAGAGGGCCAGAAGATATTTATCTTCCTTTTGAGTTGGATTTTTCCAATTCATTCATTTGTCCATTCAACTGTTATATGTGAATATCATTTGGTGAATGAAATCTAAGAAAGATATTAATTTTGGTTTTATTTGTACTACAAAACTTATTCCTGATGAAGGGCTTGAAACATCAACTTTCCTGCTTCTCTGTCTGATCGGCTTTGCTTTTCCAGCACCACACTTTTTGACACTGCAAAATATATGTCCATTGATGTCTGCCTTGGTTTTGACATTTTGATGAAATTGCACACAAATTTGTACAAAAATTGATGAAATCAAATTAAAATCTCCTTATCTTCATTCTAAAAGGTCTTCCCTTTACTCTATGGCTGTGCCCTTGGGTCCTAGTGTCTCCTACAAATGAAAACATCTTCCCAACATCCACTATGTTAGGAAGGTGTTTTCGTTGGTAGGAGACACTAGGACCCAAGGGCCATTCAGTATTCTGTATGTTTCAATTAGATCCTCATTATCCTTCTAAATTCCTTTGAGTATCAATCCAGGGTTCTCAAACTTTCCTCATATGTTAAGCTTTTCATTCCTGGGACCATTTTCGTGAATCTCCTCTGAACAATTTCCAGGGCCAGTACATCTTTCCTGAAATATGGGACTCAAAACTGTGCACAATACTCCAAATGTAGTCTGACCAGAACCTTACAGAACTTCAGAAATGCATATCTGCTTTTATATTCATGTCCTCTCAAAATAAATGCCTTCCTAACTAATGTCTCAATCTGCAGGTTTATCTTGATAGAATCCTGGGCTAGATTTCCCTAGTCTCTCTGCACTTTAGACTTCTCAATTTTCTCCCCATTTAGAAAATAGTCCATACCTTCATTCTTCTTACCAAAGTGCATGACCTCACACTTTCCCACAATATATTCCATCTGCCATTTCTTTGTCCACTCTCCTAACCTGTCCAAATCTTTCTGCAGCTTCCCTGTCTCCTCAATGCTAACTGCCCCTCTACTTATCTTTTTATCATTTGCAAACCAAGCCAGAATGCTCTCAAGTCCTTCATCTAGATCATTAATGGATAAAGTGAAAAGTTGTGGTCTCAACACTGAGCCTTGCAGAACATCACTACCATCCTGAGAAGGACCCTTTTATCCCCACTCTCTGCTTTCTGCCAGACAGCCAAGCTGCTATCCATGCTAGCACCTTACCTCTGACACCATGGGCCCTTATGTTACTCAATAGCCTCCCGTGTGGCACCTTGTCAAAGGCCTTCTTGAAGTCCAGATAGATAATATCCATTGGCTCACCTTGATCTATCCTGCTCATTACTTCCTCAAAGAATTCTAGCAGATATTTCAGGCATGACCTCCCCTTGACAAGACCATGCTGACTTTACCAAGTATTCAGAATATTTTACCAAGTATTCAGAAATCTCATCCTTCATAATGGACTCCAGGATCTTACCCATAGCAGAGGTTAGGCTAATCAGTCAGCAATTTTCTATCTTTCGCCTTACTCCCTTTTTGAACAGGGGGTGTCACGTTAATGATTTTCTAGTCTTCTGGGACCCTCCCTGATTCTAGCAATTCCTGAAAGATCACCACTAACACTGTCACTATCTCTTCAGCTATCTCCCTTAGAACTCTGGGGTGTAGTCCATCTGGTCCACCTTCAAGCCATTCAGTTTTTCTAGCACCTTCTCATTGGTGATGGCCACACATTATACTCAGCTCTGCTCCCTCTCTCTCTTAATTTTTGGGATTTTCACCATGTCTTCCACCATGAAGACTAACGCAAAGTAATTATTCAGTTTCTCATCCATTTCCTTGTTCTCCACTACTATCTCTCCAGCATCATCTTCCAGCAGCCCTATATCCACTTTTGCCCTTTTTATATATCTAAAGAAACTCCTACATTCTTCCTCTTTATTACTGGCTAGCTTACCCTCATATTTAATCTTTTCCCTCCTTTTTTTTGTTGGTCTTTGTAAGATTCCCAATCTTTTGGATTCCCACTGCCCTTTGCCACATTAGAAGCTTTTTCTTTTGTTTTTAAGCTTTCCCTGTCTTCCCTACTCACCCATTGTTGCCTCACTCTCCCTGTACCATACTTCTTTTTCCTCAACTACCCCCAGAAACTCCTGCCATTTCTGTTCCACTGTCTTTCCTGCTAGACCCCTCTCCCAGTAAAATCTATAATGCACTGGATAAAGGGGAGCCAATAGATGTAGTGTATTTGTATTTCCAAAATGCGCTTGCTAAGGTGTCACGTCAAAGGTTATTGTAGAAAGTAAAAGCTCAGGGTGTAGGGCGTAAAAAGTAGGCTGACTGGCAGAAACATGTCTTTGTCTGAGTGGCAGGATAGACAACTGAAGACCAGCAGTGGAGATCTGTGCTGGGACCTCAGCATTTTTATAACTTATAACAATTATCAAGATAAGGGGAGTGAAGATATTGTTCCTAAATTCACAGACAGCAACAAGATAGGTAGGAAGGTATGCTGTGAAGAAGTCGTAGACAGATATTTGATTACTTACAGTGTGGAAACAGGCCCTTCAGCCCAACAAGTCCACAGAAGCGCATACCACTAAGACCCATTCCCCTTCACCTAAAACTATGGGCAATTTAGCATGGCCAATTCACCTAACCTGCACATTTTTGGACTGTGGAAGGAAACGCATGGAGACACGGGGAGAATGTGCAAACTCTACACAGGCAGTTGCCTGAGGCGGGAATTGAACCCAGGTCTCTGGCAGTGTAAGGCAGCAGTGCTAACCACTGAGCCACCGTGCCATCAATGGTGAAAAGGTTAAGTGAATGGGTAAAATTCTGGCAGATAGAGAATGAAAAAATTTACCAAACATCCTTAGATAGCTCCTTTGAAACCCACAACCACTTCCATCTAGAAGGAGAAGGACAGCAGGTACAAGGGAAGAGCACCACCTTTCAGTTTCCTTCCAAACCACTCACCATCCTGACATGAAAACATATGATCATTCCTTCAGTGTCACTGGGTCAAAATCCTGGCACTCGATCCCTGACAGTGGGTTTGCTATAGCAGGCGTATAGATTACAGCAGTTCATGAAGACAACTTACCACTACCTTTCAGTGGCAACTAGGGAATGGCAATAAAAGCTGGTGCAGTTAATGACGCATGAATGGCACATCTCATGAATAAATGAAAAATAGTGCAGTTGTTCACTTTGGCAGGGAGAATTACAAAGCAGAGGATTGTTAAAACTGCTGAATTCCAAGGTGCAGAGGGATTTAAATGTTTTGATACATAAGTCAAAAAAAGTCATTATGCAAGTACTGCAGATAATCAAGAAGGCTAATGGGGTGCTATTTTTTACTATGACAAGAATTGTATAAAAAAGTAAGGATGCTATGTTTTAGTTATACAGGCACATCTCAAATACATCTCAAGTTTGGTCTCCCTATTTAAGAAGGATGTAAATACAATGGCGGTGTTTCAAAGGGCAGAGGCTGGATTGATTCCTGGAATAAGTAGGTTGTTCTATAAGGATAGACTGGACATACATGACTTGTTTCTACTGGAGAGGACCAGAGTCGGAGGGGGGTGGGGTGGTGGGGGGGGTGACTTGATTAAAGTTTGTAATTGAATTAACATGATGGATATAAAAAGGTTGTCTTCTCTTGGGGATCAGTCCAGAACTGGCTGCTACTGTTTTAAAACCCCTTCAGGAGGGAATTCAAGCATTCTGATCATCGACAATGAAGGAACTGCAATATAATTCCAACTCAGGATGGTGAGTGGCTTCGAGGGGAACTAACAGGTGATGGTGGTGTTCCCATGCATTTGCTGCCTTTGGCCTTCTAGATGGAAGTGATCTTGGGTTTGGAAGGTGCTGTTTCAGGATTTTTGGTAAATTTCTGCAGTACCTTGTGTATATATTATGCGATTCTACTACTGAGCATCAGTGATGGAGAGAGTGGGTGCTTGTGGATGTGGTGCCAATCAAGTAGGCTACTTTGTCATGAATGGTGTCTACATTCGTGAATTTATTTGGAGCTGCACCCACCCAGGCAAGTCAGAATATTTCATCACACTTTTCATGACTTGGGTCTTATAGATGGTGGAAAAGCTCTGGGGAGTGAAGAGGTGAATTACTTACTGCAGTAGTCCTAGCCTCTGAACTGCTCTTGTAGCCACAGTATTTATATGGCTAGTACAGTTCAATTTCTGGCTAAGGTGACCTGTAGGATGTTGGTACTGAGAGATAATAATGCCATTGCATGTCAAGAGGCAGTGGTTAGATTGTCTCTTACTGGAGATCAGTAATTCAGAATGGAGGCAGGGGTGGGGTTGATGGTGACGGTGGGTAGGTGTGTGTGTTTGGTGGAATTAGAGATTAAATAAACTGGTTTGCTTTTGATGTGGAACATAAGCTTAGTGTACACAATATCGCAAAATATTTTGCAAAGTAACAATTCTCAAATCAACACTTTGAATTTTACAATTTTACATTGTACATTGTCTGGCATTTGTGTGGCATGAATGCTACTTGCCATATTTTATAGATCTTCTATTTATGTTCTAGTTACTTAATTGGTACAACTTGTCAATATAGCTAAATAGTTGTTTGCAGGAGTAATTATACCCAGGTAGAAAAAAAGAGCTATGAAGGAAGGAAAAGATATTGTACGTATGATTGAAGATGTGAAAGAGTAGGATTGTTTTGGGGAAAGTTTCAAATATTAGGATTAAATAACTAAAGGATCAGTGCAAACCATTTCTAGTTTCCCACCCACATACTGATAGCATCTGAATTAAAATGGTAATGAAACTTAGATCAGAATTCCAGCCAAATTACATACCACTTAAAGTGATCCTTCCGTAAAATAGGAAAGCAGTTTTCTTTCAAACTTATTTAAACAAGTACTCGGGGATAATCTGTAAGAAGCAAAATTAAGAGTCACTTAAAATGTTCCATTTCTACAAAGGTGAACAAAGGCTTTGAGAAACTAAGTACAATTTGTCTTAGAGGTAAAGTGTTTGTCAACTGCTTATCGTGGTTCCTTATATTGTTACTTCATGTTTCAGTTTAACTGCATACAATTATTTTGTATTCAAGATGTATACATCCCCTGAGTTATTCTGCAGGAACCAATAAAATAATTGAAGCAGCATATGTGAACTGAACAGATGGAATAACATAATTTAGTATGAAGTCATACACTGTATTGGTTGACGAGGGATTGGTTAACTGCTTAAAGGGAAAAACCATAGATTAGGTCCTCAATGGACAGGTTCCTCACCACAGTACACCCCCAGGTAGATCATTTGCCATTTGATCATGCCTTCAAAATATTAAATAAAATGAGTCATATTCTTGAAGAAACCTAACACTTTTTTTTTGCTTTTTTAAGTCTGGATGGGAACAATGCACAAACAGGTCTAGTTATTAACTATCTCTTCAGCGGATCCTACATTATATCAGAGCATCCATAATTCAAATATTAATTAAAAAAACAATTTGGAATCCCTTAAAATGAGGCATTGTCAATGGTACAACTGAATATTTCATATATGTCTTTGAATAGTTCAGAAACACGGTCATGTATGTTAAGTGTCAGCACAATGCATGCCTCTGAAAAGTCCTTACAAATTATTACATTTCACTAAAAGCACAACACTAAAAGACTGAAATACAATAATAACACACATAAACCTAATGTATACAGAACCAACTTCTACAATCAATGAATAGTAGTTACAGTCTATTCAGCCCTTATTCATGTTAATTGCACAGTTGATATAATGTCTCCTGGGATAAAAACCGATGTTATTTGGCAAGCAGTCATGCCATTTTCATTTTATCCAATTTTCCATCCTCTCAGTTTTTATAAATTGCTGCACAAAAGAGACATGATATTTTCACATTCTCTTAAGCCTCCTAAAAAAAACAAGTGATGAAAAGGATGGTTTTGTTTTTGCCTCTCCCTGGAGATCACATGGTTACCGATGTGGGAAGAGTGTGTACGTGTGTGATTGTGCACATATAAACCATAAATACGAATGAAGATGCAAATATTAATAATACGTTGGATCGGGAAAGTTTTGACATTTGGACATTTGGATTTCAACTGTGTTTAGATAAACTAGTGCCTGGTGACCCACAAGTAAAGGATTTCATTGGGTGGATTTTCCAAAGGCAGACATTTTGGAAACCTAAGTTGCACAGAGGTTTTCCATTTTGGAGTTAAAATATGCTGATGAGAGTCTTAGATACTATCACATTATATCAGTTATCTCAAGTGATTACAGCTCTTCACTCCTCTCTCCCTTCATACTGGAGATATTGAGTGAGTAACTTGATGGATCACCTGCAGTGAGTGAACTGGAAGTGCTCACCTCAGAAAGGACTTTCTGAGGTCATACTTTCTAGCCAGCAATTTAAAGGCCAGTCAAATACCACAGCAAGCCAGGAGTTTCTACTCAGCTGGGGTGGCTGACCCTAATGCTGTGGAACATGCCTCTCGAAAAGCAAAAGCTCACTCTACATTTTAGAGAGGCATCATTTCACATATTTCTGGCTGGAAATAGGAACAGAGGGAGGTCTTCTTCATGGGTGATGGCACCCAGCAGGCCATCCCATTAAACCCATCTGACCTGGACTGAGATGGCAACATGGTCAGTGTCGATGTCCCTCACAAATTCACCAGGCACCAGTAATGGAGAAACAAAAAATGATCACAGCAAGGGTAAGTGGCAACATCTTCACTCTGCTAGCTCATACTAATTCTGAGTTATCCCTCAGAATAACTCTATCCCTGCACTGGCATCTCACAAACAATCACAGTCTGCAATTCTCAACACCTCATAATGGAATCAAAGAATCATAGAATTTTACAGTGCAGACAGAGGCCATTTGACCCATCCTGTCAATATCAGCTCCCAAAACAGCTTGCTCCACTCTCCAGCCCAATGTCTGTAGCTGTAGGACTTCACCACATCCATATATATATATACAAACGTCCCGTGGAATCTGCTTTCACCATTCTCCCAGGCAGCGCATTCCAAATCCTAATAACTTTCTGAGTAAAGACGCTTCTCCTCATCTCACTCCAAGGTCTCTTGCTGACGATCTCGAAATTGTGACCCCCAAGCTACCGCCATAAGAAGAATCATGTGCACTCAGGGACTCGCATCCACCTCATGCTTTCAAATACAAACCCTTCCCAGGCACTGCACTCGCTGCTCATTTACTGGGAATAGCTCACCACCTCATATGGTTATGTGTACTCAAAAAGTGCGATCACATTCAATCCTTCCCTTTTTCTGAATACAAGAAAAGTTGGACCAGGACAGAAAGGAGAGGACCAACACTGGCGGAGAGGTGCTGAATATAAATATCCTCAACTCCCTTTTAGGAGACGCCTATACAACAGACTGAAGAATTGTTCCTATGATGATGGAATTATAGAATCATAGAATTTTACAGTGCAGGAGGAGGCCATTGGACCCATTATGTCAGTACCAGCTCCCAAAACAGTTACTCTCCTTGCCCTACTCTCCAGCCCTATGTCTGTAGCAGTCAGACTTCACCACTTCCAGGAATGGCCCAGGGACCCAATCAGAAACATTGAGCTCAGCTCTTCGCAGATGTGGACGGAGGTCTGCAAACCAATTCTGGATTGTCACCAATTATCGCTTTCTATTCTCTTATACAGGCACTAAACGTTTGCCTGGCGAACGTGGCCATACCCTGAGCCCCTTTGAGCCAGCACCTTGAGGGGAAAACCTGTGAACCATCAGAGCTGGCACTTGCACACGCCAGCAGCACACAACCGTTCACCTCAGTGGGTACTCTAGCTGAATTCAACCCGGGGATATGACCTGGTGAGAACATTACTGACATGTGTTTGCAGTCACTGGAGGAAGAAATTCCAGACATCTAGAGTCAGTCCATGTTCTGACCATCATGGTGCCTATGGTATACAAATGCTTGGCACACTCCCTGGAGATCCAGGCCCAACAGAAGCATTCAGGGGCTACTGGACGTGCTTGAACCTGCCCTCTGGCTGCCGGTGCTTAGCATCAACAGCAAGGTGAGGGCAGAAACAAGGCAGATCACCCTCACTCTCACTGTCCCATTTTTCCCAGGAGAAAGAGGTAGAGCCAGCATACACACGTAGGGAGGAACACCTTGTCAGGACACCCCAGAAGTGCCTTACCTCACCACCTTTTCTCTGCTAGTCTCCAGCAGCTGAGGCCAGGGATTGTACTCCTTCACTCGCAGCAGACCAGACCTCTCTTGGTCCAGGGGCCCCAGAGGACACCAGCCAAGTCATCAAAGTCACCAGGGGCATATCGGTCAGAAGGGACCCTCAACTCCAACTGTGGATGTCAGACATAGTGGAAGGGGAGAAGAACAAAATCCTTCGAAGCACTCATCAGAGACACAGGAATTCAATCCATGTACAGGAAATCTCCAGGCATTCAATAATTGTACAGGCAGTCTCTCAATTGCAAAGTCCTGAGTCCATTTGCGTTTATTTCTAGACAGGTTAGCCACAATGCAGGATAGCATAAAGCAGCTGGATAAGTGCAGGGAATGTCTTTAAACTTACACCCTTGTATGGGATCATGTTCATAAGTACCTAGGCTGAATGCTCATAAAGGTAAAAACAATGACTGCAGATGCTGGAAACCAGATACTGGATTAGTGGTGCTGGAAGAGCACAGCAGTTCAGGCAGCATCCAAGGAGCAGTAAAATCGATGTTTCGGGCAAAAGCCCTTCATCAGGAAAACAGGCAGAGAGCCTGAAGGGTGGAGAGATAAGTGAGAGGAGGGTGGGGGTGGAGAGAAAGTAGCATAGAGTACAATAGGTGAGTGGGGGAGGGGATGAAAGTGATTGGTCGGGGGTGTGGGTGGAGTGGATAGGTGGAAAAGAAGATAGGCAGGTAGGACAAGTCATGGGGACAGTGCTGAGCTGGAAGGTTGGAACTGGGGTGAGGTGGGGGGAGGGGAAATGAGGAAACTGTTGAAGTCCACATTGATGCCCTGGGGTTGAAGTGTTCTGAGGCGGAAGATGAGGCATTCTTCCTCCAGGCGTCTGGTGGTGAGGGAGCGGCAGTGAAGGAGGCCCAGGACCCCCATGTCCTCGGCAGAGTGGGAGGGGGAGTTGAAATGTTGGGCCACAGGGCGGTGTGGTTGATTGGTGCGGGTGTCCTGGAGATGTTACCTAAAGCGCTCATAAATCCTGTAACAGATCCGTATTTTGTCAATAAACATCCACTTCCACACTTCAAACTAGTTTTGTTGAAGCAATAGAGGGAAGGTGGTGTTCAGAAGTGAAAATTGTGGAGCACCTCTCACCATTGAAAGAATGTGCTTTATTTCTGATTTGGAGATGCTGGTGTTGGACTGGGATGTACAAAGTTAAAAATCACATAACACCAGGTTATAGTTCAACAGGTTTAATTGGAAGCACACTAGCTTTCGGAGCGACGCTGTCTCATCAGGTGAAGGAGCAGCGCTCCGAAAGCTAGTGAGCTTCCAATTAAACCTGTTGGACTATAACTTGGTGTTGTGTGATTTCTAACTTTATACTTTATTTCAATTACCACACCCTGCTAATTTCCTAATAATCAGCAAAGAGAAGTGACCAGAGATCACCTCATTTGTCAGGAGGCTGCACACCTATTAGCAGTCAAGATGCTCGAGATTAATCTCAGCAACAAGAAAGATAATGATAAGTTTAGGAGATGAACCAGCGCCTACCATTTCCAAATAGTCGACCCTGCACCTTACGGGAGTGCAGGCAGATTCTGTCGTGTACCTACAGGGTTCTGCAGGGTTAAGAAAGGGGAAAAGGGAAATATTTATCCCATGCTGAGGGTTTTCAAAGCCTTGCTAAAAAAAATTGCAAGAATTTGAGGTGGCCAATAGTCAAATTACATATCCACTTATTGTAATTATTGAGTCAAACAGAAGGAATAGGTCAAAACTTCATAGTCCAAAACTAATGGAAGTTTGTCAGTGAAGATGGTCAAGCATTGCAAGGGTATACAGAAACCACATTGCATTCTACACCACTGTAAGGATAGTGAGGGTGTAAGATGCATAAGGAGCAGCATGAGGATGCCGGACAACTCGATCATATTCACTGGAGAGTGGACTTTCAAATTTAATATATAAATTTAATATAATCACATTAGAGCAAACAGAGGAGTACAAGGTCACGGAAGTGCTCATTATTATTCATTATTAAGGATGCTGCAAACTGCAAGAAAGGTTGATGGACAACTGTGTAAATGAAAACATCACATGGACAGTAAGTTTCTCTGGGAGCTTAGTCATCAACGCAGCTGGTGATGATAACCACAGTCTCGGGCCTCTCTGGCTGTTTGGATCATTTCTTGGTCTTTGTTCTTTGATAATTATCCTGAACCATCTCAGGATCCTCATCTTCTTCCTTGAAGGTCTTGATTTGGAGATGCCGGTGTTGGACTGGGGTGTACAAAGTAAAAAGTCACTCAACGCCAGGTTTATTTGGAAGCACTAGCTTTTGGAGTGCTGTTCCTTCATCAGGTGGTTGTCAGTGAAGGTGGTCAGGCATTGCAAAGGCATACAGAAGACACATTGCATTCTACACCACTGTAAGGATAGTGAGGTTGTCAGATACATAAGGAGCAACATGAGGATGTCGGACAACTCGATCATATTCACCTCATGAAGGAGCAGTGCTCGAAAGCTAGTGCTTCCAAATAAACCTGTTGGACTATAACTTGGTGTTGTGTGATTTTTTTAATCTTCTTCCTTGAAGGTTTCCTGTCTATCCTCAGCCAACACTTCCCCTCCCTTTGCTGGTTGAGATTGTGAAGGGTGCAGTAGACCACTCTGATGTTGGCCAATCTGTATGGAGCTCACTGTGTGGTATCAGATGGTGCTGACCAGACCAGACATCAGAATCTCATGAGCTGAGGGCTTTTGTAAGAGACTGCTACTTGTGTTGGGTCCAGGATATGGCATTTAAAGCAGCTTCCTGGATAATGAGTGCACCTTTATTATCAGAACTGCTATGGTCACAAATGATATGGACCTGAAGGAATCCATTTCTGTTGATTAAGACTGCTCTGATAGGGCACTCTGATTACTATCTGTGTTCAATCACTTACTCCCTGAACCTGAAGGTAACCAGCTGGAGCAGCACTGAAATGCTAGGCTGATCTATGCTATGGTCTATTAGCTTTCTAGCGATCTATAATAACAAGTAGTGAAAGCACACTGCCCTGTTAAAGGGATGCTTTCCCATTGACTTCAATTGTAATTTCTGAATAGGTCTCAGATCCTTCATACAATAATATGTTCAGCCAAACAATTAACAGATTGAATTAAACTAAAAGAAAGGTTCTAAGGATGAATGGAAACACGGCAACATGGGAGACCTCCAAAAAAGGAATAAGGGATACAAGGAAAGTTAAAGATATAAATTTATGAATAAAAAGAAATGTGAAAATATCTCGCAAAGAATATCAAAGCAAAACATCAAAGGTTTTGATAAATATAGTAAGAGACACATGTAAAAGGGGGAACATGAACTCTTTAAAGTGACAGATATAATCCAAGCTGCAATGGATTAATAGAAAAATAGCAGACTTGTTAAATAACTACATTTATTTTTATTTTCAGAGTGGAATGACAGAATGAAGTGCACCGCAGTTATATTTTTTTCCAAACTCTTTTGTCGGGCACAAGATAGAGTTACAGAGCAGTACAGCACGGAAACAGACCCTTCAGTCCTGCACATCCATGCCAACCAGATATCCTAAATAATTCTAGTCCCACTTGCCAGCATTTGGCCCATATCCCTTTAAACCCTTCCTATTCATATACCCATCCAGATGCCTTTTGAACATTGTAATTGTACCAGCTTCTCCCACTTCCTTTGGCAGTTCATTCCATACACACACTACCCTCAGCATGAAAAAGTTACCTCTTATGTCTTTTTTAGATTAGATTAGACTTACAGTGTGGAAACAGGCCCTTCGGCCCAACAAGTCCACACCGACCCGCCGAAGCGCAACCCACCCATACCCCTACATTTACCCCTTACCTTTTATATCTTTCCCCTCACACATCAAATCTCTGCCTTCTCGTTCTGGACTCCCCTACCCCAGGAAAAAAACTTTGTCTCTTTATCCTATCCGTGCTCCTCATGGTTTTATAAGCCTTTTTAAAGTCACCGCACAGCCTGCAGTGCTCCAGGAAAACAGCCCCAGCCAATTCAGCCTCTCTCTAAAGCTCAAATCACCCAACCTTGGCAACATCCTTGTAAATCTTTTCTGAACCCTTTCAAGCTTCACAATATCCTTCCTATAGCAGGGAGACCAAAATTGTATGCAGTATTCCAAAAGTGGCCAAACAAATGTCCTGTACAGCCACAACATAACCTCCCAACTCCTATACTCAATGCTCTGACCAATAAAGGAAAGCATACCAAACGCCTTCTTCACTATCCTATGTACCTGCGACTCTACTTTCAAGGAGCTATGAACCTGCACTCCAAGGTCTCTTTGTTCAGCAACACTCCCCAGGACCTTACCATTAAGTGTATAAGTCCTGCTCTGATTTGCTTTTCCAAAATGCAGCACCTAACATTTATCTAAATTAAACTCCTTCTGCCATCCCTCAGCCCATTGCCCCATTTGATCAAGATCCCGTTGTACTCTAAGGTAACCTTCATCGCTGTCCACTTCATCTGCAAACTTACTAACCATACCTCCTATGTTCACATCCAAATCATTTATATAAATAACTAAAAGCAGGTGACCCAGCACCGATCTTTGTGGCACTCCGCTGGTCACAGGCCTCCAGTCTGAAAAACAACCATCCACCACCACCCTCTGTCTTCTACCTTTGAGCCAGTTCTGTATCCAAATGGCTAGTTCTCTCTGTGTTCCATGAGATCTAACCTTGTTAACCAGTCTTCTATCAGGAACTTTGTTGAACTCCTTACTGAAGCTCATATACATGTCAGACTAGGTTTTCCTTACCACCTTTCTTAAATAGTGGCACCACATTAGCCAACCTCCAGTCTTCTGGCATCTCACCTGTGACTATCGATAATACAAATATCTCAGCAAAGGGCACAGCAATCACTTCCCTAGCTTCCCACAGAGTCCTAGGGTACACCTGATCAGCGTCGAGAGTGTGGTGCTGCAAAAGCACAGCAAATCAGGGAACATCCGAGGAGCAGGAGAATCGACGTTTCGGGCATAAGCCCTTCATCAGGAATGAAGGGCTTACATCCAAAACGTCAATTCGCCTGCTCCTCAGACGCTGCCTGACCTGCTGTGCTTTTCCAGCACCACACTTTTTGCCTCTGATCTCCTGCATCTGCAATGCTCACTTTCTCCTACACCGGATCATGTCTCGGGGATTTGTCTACTTTTATGTGCTTCAAGACATCCAGCCCCTCCTCTTCTTTAACATGGACATTTTTCAAGATGTCTCCATCTATTTCCTCACATTTTACATCTTCCATATCCTTCTCCATAGTAAACACTGATGCAAAATACTCATTTAGTATCTCCCCTATCTCCTGCAGTTCCACACAAAGGCCGCTATGCTGATCTTTGAGGAGCCCTATTCTCTCCCTAGATACCCTTTTGTCTTTAATGTATTTGTAAAAAACCTTTTGGATTCTCCTTAACTCTATTTGCTAAAGCTTTCTCATCTCCCCTTTTTGCCCTCCTGATTTCCCTCTTAAGTATGCTCCTACTGCCTTTATACTCTTCTAAGGATTCACTCGATCTATCCTGTTTATACCCAACATATGCTTCCTTCTTTTTCTTAGCCAAAAACCTCAATTTCTTTGGTCATCCTGCATTCTCGATACCTACTAACCTTTCCTTTTATCTTAGCAGGAATATACAGTCTCTACACTCTCATTATCTAATTTTTGAAGGCATCCCACTTTCCAGCCGTTCCTTTACCTGCAAACATCTGCCCCCAATCAGCTTTTAAAAGTTTTTGTCTAATACCATCAAAAATAGCCTTCCTCCAATTTTGAACTTCAACTTTTAGATCTGGTATATCCTTTTCCATCACTATTTTAAATCTAATAGAATTATGGTTGCTGGCCCCAGTGCTCCCCCACTGACACCTCAATCACCTGCCCTGCCTTATTTCCCAAAAGGCAGGTTTTGCACTTTCTCTAGTAGGTACATCCATGTACTGAATCAGAAAATTTTCTTGTACACTCTTAACAAATTCCTCTCCATCTAAACCCTTGACACTATGACAGTGCCAGTCTATGTTTGGAAAGTTAAAATCCCCTACCATAACCACCCAATTATTCTTACAGATAACTGAAATCTCCTTACAAATTTGTTTTTCAATTTCCTGCTGACTATTAGGGGGTTTATATTACAATCCCAATAAGGTGATCATCCCATTCTTATTTCTCTTTTGCATGTTCTAAAAGCACCAAAAACTAGAATACAGATGCAAAAAATAATGAAGAGACTAATAGAACGTTGGCAGTGGGTAATAAGCTGCTGTCTATCTGCATCTCTGAGCCAGGTTCAAGTCCTTCCAGAGGTGTGTATTAACATGTTTGAACAGGTTTATTAGAAAATATCTGAATATTGGTCATTAATTTAAGGGAGGTTGGCATTCATTTTTTAAGAAAGTGATGCTTCAGCTATATACAGTCTGGTCACATTTAAATTCCAAACTTGGAGTGGGCTCATTCATTATAAAAGTACCCAGACTTAAGCTGTAAGGATAGTTTGCCTAAACGTAGGTCACAGCTTGAAGTTAGGTGATTGAGAGATGATCGTTTGGAGATGCATAAAACAACAAAGAGAATAACTAAGGAAGATAGAAATAGTTTCGTCTTGCAAGGGAATCTATAAGAAGGAGGCACGATCTTAAAATTAGAGCAAAGCTATCTTTGTAGGAGAGGTTGAGTGGAGGTGGGGATGTGGGGGAACATGGTTGGGGAACAGAGAGGAGTTAGAAGGTACTTTTTCACAAAAAGTAATGGAAATCTGAAACTTTCCTAAAAGAATATGGATGCTTGGTCAATTGAATGGTTTAAGGCAGAGATTGATAGAATTTTGTTGAATACATGTGTCAAGGGATATACAGCAAAGACAGATAAATAGATCCCATATACAGATTTGTTGTGACCTAACTGAAAGTTCAAACTGTCTTGAGGAACCAAATGGTCTCTACCTGTGCCTAAAATTTCTATTGTTCCAGCAGATATAATGAATTTTGGCTGCATTGTTTATCTAATTGGAAACTTAAGGAAAGAGAATCAGAACATCACTACCTTTAACAAATTGTTAAAGCAAGGTCACTCAACTTGACGTGGAAAATCCCATGAAATTATTTGATAAGAGCAGAGGAGTACTGAAGTCCCAGTTGTTATCTATCCTATAAGACCAACCTAAAACTGGTTTTCCAATTATTTATCTCGTTGTGGAACACTGTTGTGTGCAAGTTATTGTTAATTTGAAGAATAAGACGCTTCTTTAGCTTTAATTCCTGAAATTATGAAAAATATAATAAATGCAAGTTCATATTTTCCTTGCAAATCTTTTGAATTCTTTTCCACACTACTCACTGGCTCTTTCACTATTTAAAGTGAAAATATAACAACTGCTGCTAGAAATGCCGAGCATTTCTTTAATTAAAGGAAACTGTAATATTATTTTAATTTGATTTCATCAATGTGTGTACCCCAAATGTCGAAACAGGCCTCAGGTATTACATGTCACGACTGGATTTTTGGAGGTTATAAGTTAATCCTAGTACTTTAAACTTTTCTGCGGCTTCATTTATACCTGAAAGCTGTTGTAACTAGTTGGGTGACAAGATAATGACATAATCCATTAATCATTAATAACATAATCCATTAATCACGTGGTTCAAGTGTCTTTGAAACATTTCCATTAGTCCTTCAAAAGGTCACCAAGACAAATTTTAATTACCCAGAAGGAACCACTTTTATTTATATTTAGTCCCTTCAGTTTCTCTCATAATCTGTTGAAAACTGGCATTGAAATTATTCCTATGAAGATTAGCCAGCTAGCCTCTAATGTTACAAAAGCAAAATGCTGCAGTTGACGGAAATCTCAAATGAAGCTAGAAAACTTTGGAAGTACTCTGCAAGTTGGACTGCGTCTGTGGAGAGTGAAACAGAGCTAACATTTCAGGTCAATGACCTCTCATCAGAATTGGAAAAGTTAAGACATTCAATGGATATTAAACAAAAGTAGAAACAAGGAAAGTTTGAGACACTTTGCTTGGCAGGTGGATGACAGGAAAAGGGAAGTCAGGAAATATTAAACAACAGAATGGATGGTATTGCAAAACGAAATAGAAACAGGTAAAGAAACAAAAAATGGGTCTAGAAGCCATTTGAACAAGAATCACACAAACATTTGCTACTGTCTGAAATATTGAAGGCTGTGGTTATGATCTAAAGTTGTCAAATTCATTGTTGAATTCAAAGGGCTATAAGCTGCCAAGTTGAAATAGGTGGTGTTTAATTTTATTAGCACAAGATAGGAGTGTAAGGATGGAGTAGTCAAACCAGCAGAGGGAAGGCCTGAATTTCCTGTTCCTTGGATGCTGCCTAACCTGCTGTGCTTTAACCAGCAACACATTTTCAGCAGGTGGCCAAAATCTCAAGGTCATGCTTGCAAACGGATTTGTTATTATTTATTATTGTCACACATTCCTAGGTACAGTGAAAAGTTGTGTTTTGCATGCAGTACAGGCAGATCATAACATGCAAAGTGCATAAGGTGATAGAACAGAGCGAAGAATACAACGTTACAGCTGTTGGTCTCCCTGCTATAGGAAGGATGTTGTGAAATTTGAAAGGGTTCAGAAAAGATTTACAAGGATGTTGCCAAGGATGGAGGGTTCAAGCTACAGGGAGAGCTGAAAAGGCTGGAGCTATTTTCCTCAGATCATCAAAGGCTGAGGGTAAACTTATTGAGGTTCATAAAATCATGAGGGACTTGGATAGGGTGAATAGACAGGGTCGTTTCCTGGGTGTGTGGGAAGTCCAAAACTCAAAGCGATCGGTTTAAGGTGAATGAGCTGCCTAAGGTAGCAGTTGAGGCTGTTACAATTGCAGCATTTAAAAGGCTCTGCATGGGTATATGAATCGGAAAGATTTAGAGGGAATTGGGCCAAATGCTGTCAAATGAGACTAGATTTATTTAAAATATCTGGTCTGCATGCTGTCCATCTCTGTGACTGTATGCAGAGAAGGTGCACAAAGAATAATTTAAAATTTGTGCTGTCCATTCAGAAGTTTAATAACAGCAGGGAAGAAGCTATTCATGAAACTGTGGTGCATATGTTTAAGCTTTTGTATCTTCTGCCCAATGGAAAAGGTGGAAGATATTATAACTCGGATGGGAGAGGTCTTTGATTACATTGGCTGCCTTCCTGAGGCATGCAGAAGTACAGATGGAATCAACTGATGGAAGATTGTTATATGTGATGGACTGCACTGTATTTACAACTCTCTTTAGTTTCTTGCAGTCCTGAGGAGCACGGTTGCCATACCAAGCCATGATGCATCCGGATAGATGCTGTAAGGAATGAACAAAGATCATCCTCAAAGCGGTCATTAAATCTTTCTTTAATCTACCCAGTTATAGGCTGCATCATGAGAGTGAATCTTCAGTTTAATGAGGTAGAAATAAATTGCTTTTTCACTTGAAAGGTCTATTTAGTGTTTTAGATGGTAGAAAGGGAATATCTAAAGTGGCATCTCCTGCCCATATGTGGAAATAGAAAGTTTTGAGAAGATTTGTAGCTCAGATTGAGGTTCTGGATGTAGGTTTGCTCGCTGAGCTGGAAGGTTAATTCCCAGATGTTTCGTCACCCTACTAGGTAACATCTTCAGTGGGCCTCAAGTGAAGCACTGCTGATAATTCCTGCTTTCTATTTATATGTTTGGGTTTCTTTGGGTTGGTGATGTCATTTCCTGTGGTGAAGTCATTTCCTGTTCTTTTTCTCGGGGGTGTTAGATGGGATCTAATTTAATGTGTTTGTTGATGGAGTTCCGGTTGGAATGCCATGCTTCTAGGAATTCTCGTGCATGTCATTGTTTGGCTTGTCCTAGAATGGATGTGTTGGCCCAGTCAAAATGATGTCCTTCCTCATCCGTATGTAAGGATACTAGTGAGAGGGAGTCATGTCTTTTTATGACTAGATAGTGTTCATGTATCTTGGTGGCTAGTTTTCTGCCTGTTTGTCCAATGTAGTGTTTGTTACTACATGGAAATAGAAAGGAGTGTTGAGGAATGGAGCAAGACATTGTGGAAGAAATGTCATTTTCAGACTATTGAAATAGGAAGAAAGGGTAAGATGTGTTTAGTGGCGACATCATTTGGAGGTGGCTGAAATGATGGAGGATAATCCATCGAACCCGCAGGACGGAGGGTTAAATGAAAAGACAAGGGAAAACCTGTTGTGTATCCGGGAGGAAGAGGAAGGGATGAGATTAGAAGTGCAGGAAAGGGGAAGGAGACAGTTAAAGGTCCTGCCCTACATGAAGAGAAATCCTCATTTG
The DNA here is from genome assembly GCF_020745735.1 of Hemiscyllium ocellatum. NCBI lineage: Eukaryota > Metazoa > Chordata > Chondrichthyes > Orectolobiformes > Hemiscylliidae > Hemiscyllium > Hemiscyllium ocellatum. The sequence continues at coordinate 89,572,681 of NC_083408.1, forward strand.
TATTCAAAGGCAGTAGGCCATACAAAACAATCAGTACTGTTAACTTTCTTTTGACAATTTCAATTAATGATTGTAAATATTGTACTGCTCTCTTCAACTTAAAGAGGCTGGTGTCAAGATCTAATTAAAAAGCAGCCCAAGCAGGCAGGTAAAATAAACATTGTGACAGCAAAGGTAAAAAAAAATTTCATTGGTACCCAAATGTTAAACAATGCCCCAGGTAGTTCAATTCCATAAGTCACAAGTTAATCCCAGTACTTCATTCATTTATATATTTCATTCATATACCATCTGCTTTCCAATATGAAATCTGTATGGGCCCAATTTACTGACTACAAATACTTCTTGTTTTATTATTGAATATCAATGAGGACTTTATATTATTTTAACGGAAGTTGCTCAATCCAAGGACTGTCTTTCACCTCAACCCTTCTGTTACACACCAGAGTTTTCAATGACAGTCCAAGTTCGATGGTAGTTTCAAGCAACCTTTATTGTGGTACAACCTCATTATAGCTTCAGGTCATCATAGCAAAAAGGCATGCAAAAAAATTCTAAGTAGCTTATCTTATACAGCTCAAACTCATAGCGTGCACACACCCTCCTTGTATACAATAGTCATAGAGATGTACAGCACAGAAACAGACCCTTCAGTCCAACCCGTCCATGCCGACCAGATATCCCAACCCAATCTAGTCCACCTGCCTGCATCCAGCCCATATCCCTCCAAACCCTTCCTATTCATATACCCATCCAAATGTCTCTTAAATGTTACAATTGTACCAGCCTCCACCATTTCCTCTGGCAGCTCATCCCATACACCTATCACCCTCTGTGTGAAACAGTTGCCCCTGAGGTCTCTTATATCTTTACCCTCTCACCCGAAACCTATGCCCTCTTGTTCTGGACTCCACTACCCCAGGGAAAAGACTTTGCCTATTTATCCTATCCATGTCCCTCATAATTTTGTAAACCTCTATAAGGTTACCCTTCAGCCTCCGACACTCCAGGGAAAACAGCCCCAACCTGTTCAGCCTCTCCCTATAGCTCAAATCCTCCAACCCTTCAACATCCTTGTAAATCTTTTCTGAACCCTTTCAAGTTTCACAACATCTTTCCAATAGGAAGGAGACCAGAATTGCAACAGTGGCCTAATCAATGTCCTGTACAGCCGCAACATGACCTCCCAACTCCTGTACTCAATACTCTCAACAATAAAGGAAAGCATACCAAACACCTTCTTCACTATCCTATCTACCTGCGACTCCACTTTCAAGGAGCTATGAACCTGCATTCCAAGGTCTCTTTGTTCAGCAACACTCCCCAGGACCTTACCATTAAGTGTACAAGTCCTGCTAAGATTTGCTTTCCCAAAATGCATCACCTCGCATTTATCTGAATTAAATTCCATCTGCCACTTCTCAGCCCATTGACTCATCTGATCGAGATCCCGTTGTAATCTGAGGTAACCTTCTTAGCTGTTCACTACACCTCCAATTTTGGTGTCATCTGCAAACTTACTACACTTCTTATGTTCACATCCAAATCATTTACGTAAATGACAAAATGTAGTGGACCCAGCACCAATCTTTGTGGCACTCCTTTGGTCACAGGCTCCAGTCTGAAAAACAACCCTCCACCACCACCCTCTGTCTTCCACCTTTGAGCCAGCTCTATATCCAAATGGCTAGCTCTCCCTGTATTCCATGAGATCTAACCTTGCTAATCAGTCTCTCATGGGGAACCTTGTCGAATGCCTTATTGAAGTTCATATAGATCACATCTACTGCTCTGCCCTCATCAATCCTCTTTGTTACCTCTTCAAAAAACTCAATCAAGTTTGTGAGACATGACTTCCCACACACAAAGCCATGCCTAATCAGTCCTTGCCTTTCCAAATACATGTACATCCTTTCCCTCAGGATTCCCTCCAACAAGTTGCCCACCACTGAGGTCAGACTCACTGATCTATAATTCCCTGGCTTGTCTCATTCTTAAACAGTGGCACCATGTTAGCCAACCTCCAGTCTTCTGGCACCTCACCTGTGACTATCAATGATACAAATATCTCAGCAAGAAGCCCAGCAATCACTTCTCTGGCTTCCCACAGGGTTCTCGGCTACATCTGATCAGGTTCTGGGGATTTATCCACCTTTATGTGTTTCAAAACATCCAGCACTTCCTCCTCTGTAATCTGGACATTTTGCAAGATGTCACCATCTATTTCCCTACAGTCTATATCTTCCATATCCTTTTCCACAGTAAATACTGATGCAAAATGTTCATTTAGTATCTCCCCATTTTCTGTGGCTCCACACAAAGGCCACCTTGCTGATCTTTGCGGGGCTCTATTCTCTCCCTAGTTACCCTTTTTTCATAATATATTTGTAAAAACCCTTCAAATTCTCCTTAATTGTATTTGTCAAAGCTATCTCATGTCCCCTTTTTGCCCTCCTGATTTCCCTCTTAAGTATACTCCTACTTCCTTTATACTCTTCTAATGATTCATTCGATCTATCCTATCTATACCTGACATGTGCTTCCTTCTTTTTCTTAACCAAACCCTCAATTTCTTTAGTCATCCAGCATTCCCTATACCTACCAGCCTTTCCTTTCAACCTAACAGGAATATACTTTCTCTGAATTCTTGTTATCTCATTTCTGAAGGCTTCCCATTCTCCAGCCATCCCTTTACCTGTGAACATCTGCTTCTAATCAGCTTTCGAAAGTTCTTGCCTATATTGGTCAGTAGAGCTGAGTTATCCAGCTGTGATCAGCTAATTAACTGGATACTTGCAGATCATTTAAGGACCATTTAAATTCCTTATTAACCTCATTACAGGAAATGCAAAAGAATATTGATGCTTACTAATTTGTTATAACATCTGTTCCAACAAAGTTGTGTGAGAAACAAAAACAGAAGTTGCTGGAAAAGCTCAGCAGGTGTGGCAGCATCTATGAAGAGAAATCAGAGTTAATGCTTTGAGTCCGGTGACCCTTCCTCAGAATCAGTCATCGGACCTGAAATGTTAACTCTGATTTCTCTTCACAGATGTTGCCAGACCTACTGAGCTTTTCCCAACTACTTCTGTTTCTGTTTTACAGTTCTTTTGCTTTTTTTCTAAAATTTGTGAGAATTCTTTAGCTAACAATTTATGAGCAGTTTCTTTCTTACCATATGTACTAGATACCGCTATTTTGATCCTTGGGTATCTTCAAATGTATTCATTCATGCCACATTCCAATGTCTGCTAGTTTCTGTACCTATGATACATTTACCTCTGTAATGATGTATGGCTGTTTTTACCATCTGAGACTGATTTGCTCTCATAATTTTATTTGAATTTTTTCCTCTAATGCTTTTAGTGATTTTTTTTTGTAAGTAGTTGGATCTATAACTACTTCAGAATTTATATCTATGATTATTTGAAGGACCTCAACTACAACCTCCTATTAGTATTGTGACAGATTGGTTAAATAATTGAAGAAAGATTCACTAATTAAATTTAATGTGAAATGTTCTTATCTATGTCTTATGCGTAAGCAACTGCAGCTGTATATTCTATCTCAGTTCTGCTTCCTTGAGTCTACAAAGATACTATTGTTCTACTTGTGAAGACTACATTTAGCAAATATTTTCCCAAGCTCTCTAACTACTGTCAGCCATGTTTTGCTGCAATAACCATGGGCAGCCATTGGCCATTTTGTGCACTCAGTTATGGGCCATCCTAACATCTCTCTTTTGACTGTTGTTTAGTTCAAGACATGGGCATCTCGTACTGAATTTCAGAAATTCACAGGAATTCTGTGTAGATTTACCACTAGTTGGGCGAACGTGCAGCAGAACCCAAAACAAAATAATTTCTAATATCTATCAGACAGAACCTCCATCCATCTCGTGTGTCGTGATTATATTAGATGAGAGAGCTGGTGCCCAAACTGGGGCAGAAGGGGAACTGGGAATGGGGAGAGTCCTCAGCATTTGGTTGAGCCTGATAAACTAGACATAAATAAAAGTCCAAATTTTTGGTTGTAGTGTGGGCCCTGAAAGTATTGCAGCCAAAAGTGCATTAGCAAACAGGCTCAGAGGAGTTTGACAGAGACATACAAGATGATCATAGGATTAGGTTGGGTAGACTGTGAAAGCCTTTTTTTCTTAGGATGATGACATCAGCTTATACAAGAGGGCATAACTACAAATTGAGGAGTGATAGATTTAAGACAGATGTCAGAGGCAGGCTCTTTACTCAGCGAGGGCTAAGTGCGTGGAATGCCCTGCCTGCCAATGTAGTTAACTCAGCCGCATTAGGGAGATTTAAACAATTCTTGGATAAGCACATGGATGACGATGGGATAGTGTAGGGAGATGGGCTTAGATTAGTTCATAGGTCAGCGCAACATCAAGGGCCAAAGGGCCTATTCTGTGCTGTATTGTTCTATGTTCTGTGTTCTATGTTACTTATATTCTTCCATAAGACATGGTGTCACTTGAAAGGCCAACATTTATTGCCTATCCCTAATTGCTCAAGCAGATTCTCTTTGGATAATTTTTAAGAATGCCATTTGAGTTTGAGCAGCCTTTCCCTGACTCCCCCAACCCACAAATCAGGGATACCCAAAGGTAAAGTATTTTGAGATTCATAACCATGCGATGCGGTGCAGGATTTTAAAAAAAGTTAGTCAGGGCATGTGGGAATTTATCACCCATCCCTAGTTGCCCTTCACGTGGTGATGGTGAGCTGTCTCTTAAACTGCTAACATCCTTTTTGTTTAAGTTAACACATGATGCTGTTGGGGTGGGGGGAGATCCAGGATTTTGACCTAGTAATGTTGAAGAAATGGTGTCATATTTGTAACCAGAATGGTGATTGGAAGGGAGTTTCCATGTAACTGCTGTCCTTGAATTTCTAGACAACAGAGATTAGAAGTTTAGAAGGTGCTGTCTAAAGAGCCTTGGTTACATCGACAATTAAGGGAGGATACTTTCTCTAGATCCTGATGCATCATGGCATTGCAGTGATTGAAATGAGGCCAGCTGCGAGGATCTCATACAATTTGAGCACCTTGATTGGGGCTGTTAATCCAGTCCAGTCATGGAGTCCTGGCTGACAGATATAAACATGAGTGTCAGGGATTTGGGGTTTGTCCTCATTTCCCTGTAAACTGGTTGTATGGTAGGTTTGAGGCCTGGTCTTGCTGCTCCCCTCCCTTGTAAAATTGCTGTTTCTTTGTATGCAGTTGTTGATGTTAACTGTTTTTTGTAAACTGTTTTGTAACTGTTTAATAAAATAACAAAAGGACCGTCATTGCCCTTTGATGCGAAGGGCACTGCTTGTCACTGGCCACTTGGGTGTTTCTTTTCTTCCTGGTGATGGGAAAAAAAGGAAAGAATAAATAAACATGAGTGTCGGATGTCAAAGAGTGTGGTGCTGGAAAAGCACAACCAGGCAGCAGCATCCAAGGAGCAGGAAATTGATGTTAGACTGCCTGATATCCTATTCACTGAGAGCTAACTCTGTGTTGGTTATGGATAACAGACCGCGTTTACCTGCATTTACCAGAATTTGAGTATTTCCTCAAGTTGAATGGTATGTATCATACAAGGACAGTTCCATACTATGCATCGTCCAATGGTCTGACAGACAGAGTAGTCCAAACTTTGGAGGCAGGCTTACAGAAACAGCCTTCAGCTTCACTAGATAGAAAACGGTCTTTGTTCATATATGATTATAGGACCATTCCTTAAGCAACTTCAGAGATAGCTCCAGCAGAGTTGCTAATGGGGAGAAAACTCCACCCCAGGTTAAATCTGATCTTCTTGCATTGGGTCTGTGGGGTTGGGAGGATGAAATGGCATCAGGAATGCCAATGCCGTACACAACATTCTGCTAATTGAAAGAGACAGTTTACTTTAGGAGGCGAAGTTTGGCACAGGACCCATGGGAATGGCCCTACACAGATAAGAGGTATAGTCAATGCCAGGTCAGTGTCAGTGATGTATAAAGTTTGGGTAGGTGAAATGGTCCTGAGCAAGCATATGGACCATATGAAAGCTGCAAATTCACAAACAACGTGGGAGCAAAACATGCGCACCTCCTCGACTGCCTTTCTGACTGTTCCAGAACCCATGGGTTCTCCCTCTCCATCAAGTCTTCAAGATATCTCAGGATCTGAAAAGAATACAGGGGACATTGCCGTCTCGATCACTTTGCTGTCTGAAGAGGTGAATGGATTTCTTCTGAGACGTTCGAGGCATAAGAGACGAGCTACTGTGCGCTACACACCACCCAAATTAAAGGCAGTGTTGGAGAGCTCTGACCTGGTGCTAAAACACCTCAGGAGAAGCTACAAAAAAGAAGAGAACCGACCTATATCTTCAGACTCAGGTGGGAATGTATGTGGTAATTGTAATGAGGTGAGCCTGGTGGACCTCATAGAATATAAATTTCCTGATTGGAGCTGTTAATCTTGGCCAATCAGGGAACCCTGCCTGACAGATATAAATGGGAGTTTCAATAAGCACTACCGCAGTTAGGCGGTAGTGTGGGGGTTAATAGAGAAAAAAAAAATGGGAGTTTCGAAGAGAAAAAAAATAAATGGGAGTTTCTTGGTGACAGGATATCCCTGGACTCTGTAGAGTTATTTAGGAAAAAAATGGGAGTTTCAGAGGCTCTGTCCATCCTGAGAGCTGCCTCTGAGGGAGTAGTATCAGTGCTGAAGGACTTACCATTTGTATTAGGGAGGGGAACTAAATTTGTGCTAGGCCTCAGCCAGTGTATACTGTTAACCTGGGACAATTGGGAAAGCCCTGGCTGGCTTTATATAACCAGGAGATTTAGAATCCCCTCTGTTTAAGGGACTGATTCTGCTGGCTACTGCTAAAATCAGTGATTTCCAGTTTTTATTGGGAACCCTCATTCCTGAACTGGCTGAATTATATAACTAGCTTGTTAACTAGTATTCCTTTTAAGGACTGAGTTTTAAAACTGCCTGATCCATGCAGTCAATACATCATAGGTGCCATTCAGTTCTCATTAAGGGATTGTTGTTTCACTGGCTGGTTACAGCTTGTTGTTTTCTCAAAAGAGAAAAGAGTAATCTTTTTTTAGTAACAGGGCTTAGCCTTTGGACTCTAGTTTTTCTTTTTGTATGTTTTCACTTTTTTGGTGTTTGAACTGAGCCCTTATGAGAAAATACAGCTTACCAAATGAGCTGTTCCTGTGGGACTAGGTGTCTGTAAAGTCTGTGCTGGGAGGTGAGCACTTGCTGTATCCTGGAGTTTAGGAGATGACCCTGCCTTTGGATGTGGACCAAACCTCTGAGTTAACAGTGCCTTTACAATGTACTGTGTTCCTGAGTGGACCTGGTTCTCCATGGCTGGCCCAGGACTCTATGGAGACTGAACACCTGTGCTGTGGGGTGTGCACTTCCTGCCTTTAGGAGTGGGCTCTGCTCTTGGTTGTGAACTGTTTTTAGCAATGGACTGTCGTTTGGAGTGGACTCTACATGTTGAAGAGAACTGTGGCAATGGACTCTACCAGAAAGGACTGTTTTTGTTGATAGTTGACTGTCTTGCTTAGGTATATCACCTGCACTCTTGTGTCCCTGGGTCTGGCAGGCCTCAGAGCTAGGAGGCTCATAGGTCATCCTGAAAGCTAAGAGTCAGAGGGTAGCTAGGCCATCCTGTGAACCTGAAGGTTGATAGGCTGTCCCTGATGCTGGTCACCCTGGTAGGAAGGTAGGTAGACTGTTCTGAGTGTTGTTGCCCTGAGAAGGGATCATCAGGTCAGGCCCTCCTAGAAGTGGTCAGGTGTCAGTGCAGCTGTGGACCAAAAGGTGCATAGGGGTAGGCTGAGATCCAGAAGGCTTCAGAACTGCCCTGAATACTTCCCTTCCAGGGAAGGGACGGGCTGTCTGAGGTTGCTGGAAGGTGTCACGTCAGTCCAGTCCACAGACTGGGTGGTTCAGCTGGGTAGGTAATGGCAGATTCTGCCAGAAGGCAGGTAGGCTGCCCTCAGTGCTATCACCCTGGACAAGTACCAGGGCAAGCTCACCTAGGTGTCTGAACAGTGCAAAGGGTGGCTAGGGGAGCTGGAAGGTGGGTAGGATGCCCTGACTGCTGTCATCCTGGGGAGGTTGGAAGCAGAACAGGCTGTCCTAGAAGTGGTCAGAGGGTGCATGGGATGGATAAAGAACCAGAAGGGGTATGGGGTGGGCTGCCTTAGAGTGGCTGGAAGGTGGGAGGGATGAGTGGGTTGCTGGAGGTCTATATTATGTGCTTTTGTGTAACTGGACTGTCTCGTATGTACAAATGTTGTTACTATTTTGTAAAGCTTAAAACTGGGGTTTGAGATTTGTTCTCACTTCCCTGAAAACTGGTTGAATGGTAGGGTTTGGGGCTTTGCCATTCCTCTCCTTGTAAAATTGCTGTTTCTGTATAGTTAATGTGCAGTTTTTACAAATGATTTAATAGTTTGAGGCTCTGCTCAGAGCTGTCAGAGGGAGTAGCTTCAATGGTGAAGGACTTCCCATTTGTTAGGGAGGCACCTAAATCTGTGCTGGGCCTCGATCAGTATACTATTAATCTGGGACAATCGGGGAAAGCCCTGGCTGATCTAACCAGGAAGTTAGAATCTCCTGTTTAGGGGACTGATTGTGGCCCAACCACCAGAATCAGTTCCAGCTTTTGTGGGAAACCTGATTTCTGAACTGGCTAATTATAGTCAGCTTTTGTTAACTCCTTCTTTATTAAGGACTTTTTTAACTGCCTGATCCCCAGTCACAGGTGTAATTCAGTTCTCATCAGGGAATTTTCACTGGCTGGTTACAGCCAGTGTTACTGTTTTGTCCTTAAAATGATTGTGGTAGGGCTTACACTTGCACTGTTTTCTTTCTTTCACTTTAGTGTTTGGACTGAGCCCTTGTGAGAATACATCTTCCCAGATGAACTGTTCCTGTGGGTAGGTCTGAGTCTCAGTAGACTCTCTGTAAAGACTGAGCACCTGTGTGCTAGGAAGTGAGCAATTGCTGTATCCTGGGGTTTGGGAGTGGACCCTGCCATCAGGAGTAGACGATCCTTGAGTTAACTAATTGTACAATGTACTGTTCCTGTGAGTGGGCCTAGTTATCTCAGGAGACTGAACACGAGTGCTGTGTGCTGGTGGGTGCACTTCCTGCCTTCAGGAATGGACTGTTTTGGCACTGGACTCTATACAAAGTGCATTGCTAGAAATACTGAAGTAGACCATTCTTGGGGATGGATTGTACATTTTAAAGAATTCGTTATGATGGTCTCTGTAGTAGATGGGACTCTATTTGTTGACTGTATTGTTGCTTATTGGGCTTATCACCTGCACTGTCTTTTCCCTGGGTCTAGTAGGCCTCTGAGCTGGGAAACCTAGGACAGCTTTCAGGACAACCTATGAACCTGAAGGTGATAGGCTGCCCTGAAAGCCAGAAGGTGCTTAGGCCATCCTGATACCAAGGTGGGTGGGTTGGCTGTCCTATCCACCGCAAGGTGGGTAGGCCACTCAAGTGAGAAAGTGGCTGAGTGCTGTTGTCTGGAAGGTATCAGGGCAGACAGAAGGGGCATATTGGTGGGTTGCCTACTGAGTGGCTGGGACGGATGGTGGTTCTCCTGGGGGGGATGGGAGGGGGTGTCTGTATTCTATGCACTTACCTAATTGAACTGTCTTACGGATTTGTTACTTCCTCTTTTGTGATAAAATGGGATGAGGCTTGTGCTCATTTACCTGAGAATTGGTTGAACAGTGGGGTTTGGCTTTGCTGCTCAGCTAAGTTGCTGTATACAGTTAATGTTAATTGTGCACTTATTTTAATAAAATAAATGTCAGGTTTTGTTCTGACAGCTGGTTCTGAATCAGTGTCAATGACTCCCTTTTGTCTGGGAAGGGGAACTGATTGAGCTGGCTGCCCACATCCAGTGTACTGATGCTGTTTTTGTTTCTAGGAAACCGGATTAATAAACTGGCATTTCTTTTGAGGTCTGACTACTTAAAAACTGGCTGATTTTGTAAGTGTTACAGGTATAATTCAGTTCATTAGGAAATTGTTTCACTGGCTAGTTACAACCTAATTACACTTAAAAGTAGAAGTGAAATGTTGGGTTTTGTGGCAGGGCTTAGCACTTGCACTCTGGTTTCGTCTTTGTGTTTTCACTTGAGAAAATACATGTTTCCAGCTGTGCAGTTCCTGTAAGTAGGCCTGGCCCTCTTGTCGGTGACTAGGCCTCTAAGGACTGGACATGTGCTGGGAGGTGAGCAATTGCTGCACTCTAGGGTGGATTCTGTTTTGTAACTGAGTGCAGGCCAGAGTGGGCTAGTTAGTACATATGGTAGCTGGGAGCAGATGGACCGATGACCAGACTGGAGCCTAGGCAGCTGAAAGATTGCCCCTCCCTTGACCAGCTTTCCTACAGGCTGGCGGTGAGCATCTATCCTCAGCCTGGAGGAAAGTGAGTAGGCAACTGATAGCATCCTCACAGGAAAGCTGGTATAGGGTAGGCCAGTCAATATGCAGGGAGCCTGAGTCAGAAGACTGGTCAGTACATTGGGAGGCTGGGAACGACACAACTGAGTCAGTCCATAGGAACACTGGCCAGGGAAAGGATATCATATACAGGAAACTGGGTGTTGGCAGGTTGGAAGTGGCTTGGTTAGTATATAGGGTGACCAGGAGCAGTGACTGACAACCATGCTGGAGAAACTGGCCAGGGAGGGTTAGTCAGTACATGGGACAGTTGGAGACCAGAAGGCTGACTGTCCTGCAGCAAGGCCAGCTAGGGTCTGATCAGTACATGGTATGAGCGGGTGTCAGGTGTCTTACATAAGACAGACCCAATATAAGTCTGTTACTGTTATCTTTGACTGAAAGTGGTACTTGAAGTTTGTCCTCATCTCCCTGAAAACTAGTTCAAAGGTAGGGCTTGGCTTTGCTGCCCTCAAGCTTTTTAAAATTCAAAATTAAAATATAAAGCAGTTAAGTGAGTTCTGTTCTCCCTGAATCAGTCAGTAAGTAAAGGATTACTCAGTAAAGGACACTGGCCTATACAGTTATGTTTCAGTATTCAATATTTGCTACACTATCAAGACATCTTTTGTACACAACTTTGCATTCAGTATATGGTATAGTGGCCCTGCATGAAAGTGTGTACATTCTTTTCACAGCAGAAATGCAAGTTTGGCTATATTAGCTAGGGCTGCTTTAGTCATGATTTGAAACAAGCAAATGTCACTACCTTAGCATGTTTAAGGCTTTTATTTAAAACTGAGCTGTAACTTGATACTGTCCATTCAACATGCATTGATCAATTTCTTCAGGAGAGTAGCAAGCAACCCAAGTTTCCTTTTGGTCAGGCTCCATCAAACCATTAAGTTTCTACACTTGTTTCTATTGACTATGCACTAATGGCAAGTATTCCTCCCAGCTCAACATCAGAAATGTATACCCTAAATCACCTTTGTCCAATTCTAGGACTTTGGGATTTTAATCATACAACATTGAAACCAGTAGCATTTGCCAAAAGTACAAAAGATTAAAGTTATATGAAATCCTTAGCAATCAAATCTGCTCAGCTGAAACTGTTTAATGTGTCATTTAGGTGTACTAAAAGACCAATTGCTCTAATAAAGCCACTTGTTGCTTGCTCACTTAAATATCTGAGCAATTACAGAGACCCCTGCATTTTCAAAGCTGTGTTTTAACACTGGGATGTTTCAGTGCTTCTGTCCTATGATAAGTATACTATAATTGAGCACCCTCCACCTGCTTGACTTTTTACTATGCAATTGAATACCTTCTAGCTTTGGATTCAGCCACAAGATGCTTGTTTTATCTTGAACTGGGACAATCTTAAAACTTTAAATATAAGCTTGCTGCATAACAATTCTGAAAATGTGTTGCTTGTTAAAGCATAGCAGGTCAGGCAGCATCCAAGGAACAGGAAATTCGACGTTTTGGGCCAGAGCCCTTCATCAGGAATGAAGGGCTCTGGCCCAAAATGTCAAATTTCCTGTTCCTTGGATGCTGCCTGACCTGCTATGCTTTAACAAGCAACACATTTTCAGCTCTGATCTCCAGAGGCTGCAGACCTCACTTTTTACTCGCATGACAATTCTGGCCAACCACCTGAGATTTCCCATTTACGCTGGCTCACTTTGAAGCTATAAGAAATACCAGACTTCAGTACTTCATTTTACCATGCTCTAAGTTTCCTTTTAAATGCTAAAAAAGCAATTCCTTCATTTAATGAATTAACTGCAAGGCTCAGGTATATTTTTCAATTAGAAGTTCAGCTTTGCAGATTCTTAATTTTTGAACAACTTAAGTGTAGGATTCTCTGAATAATGGAGCAAAACAGGAAATAAATCTTTAATGATTATTTTGAAGTATCCCACCCTTGATAATTCTATTACAATCAGCTGATGCTATGCCAGGTAAAAGGTTTTTGAAGATCTCTACTGCCCTCACATGGTTTCAAAGTGTAGACCTTCACAACATCAACTCAAGCAAAATACTATTGGTTTCATTTGCCTTTTGGTAAATTGTGAATCTTAACTGTTCAATGGACTTCTATACCTTTCCTTCCTTCCTTCTCTCCTCCTCCACCTCCACCACCCCCCCCCCCTCCATTTATAAAAGAAAAAGCAATAGACAATATCTCAAACTCAATCCAGAGCTGCATGTAAACCATTTGGTGAGGAATAATATTGCAAAAACAAGTGATAGGTAGAGGAACAAAAACTTGTATCACCATAGATCTTTGAAGATAGAAAAGGTTAATAAAACAGGCATGTAGGCCTTCATTTATTGAGAGTTTAAGAGTAGGCATATGCTCAAACTGTACAAAACATCCTTTAGGCTCCTGCTACAATATTGCACGCAATTCTGTCCATGTGATCAAGCTAGGAGAAAGGAGATTTAGAAGGATGCCACTTGAGTAATATTGACTTATGAGGAAGGATTGACTTGTTTGCATAGGAAGAGAGGCTGAGTTTTGTGCAAAGGTTGAGGGACCTGCATTGAGTGGATAGGAAAACTTCTGTTGTTACTAGGTGTTCCACGTGAAGATTCATTATCTGTGTTTGTAAGGAGTACCCCAGCTGAACTATACAAACAAAAGCCTCCACCTTCAAATTAAAAATAATGTAGGTCCTTCATCACAACCACCTGATGGAGCAGCACTGCAAAAGCTTGCTTCTAATTTAAACCTGACTGACTACGGCCTGTGTTGACTTTTAACTTTGTCCACCCCAAATTACTGGTGCTGGAAAAGCACAGCAGGTCAGGTAGTATGCAAGGAGCAGGAAAATTGATATTTTGGGCAAAAAGCCCTTCATCAGGCTTCCAGCAGCTGCAGTCTTCCCTTTTTGCCTACTTTGTCCATGCTGATCCAACACTCTAAATCATAATCGTATTATGTACTTCCTTTAGAATAGACTAATATTTTCTCTAACTCTTTTTGTCACCTTTTTCTGTTTGAACAAAAAAAAACTTTCCAATCATCTGGGATTTTTCCAGAGTCTAAGGATTTCTGGAAAACTACTCCTGGCACATCCATTATTTCTGCAGCAATGTCTTTTGATACCTTAACATGCGTCCCATGAGGTCTAAGGGATTCAAACTTTAGCCCCATTATGATCTTAGGTTCTGGGGAGCTAAAGAACAAGAGTAGGCTGTTCAGCCCTTTAAGCCTTCTGTGCCATTCATCAGCCACAATGCTATTCTGACTTTCCTGTGCTTTCTCCATAACCTTTGTACATGTTTAAGGCTGTGATAGATTATTGATCAGTAAGGGAATCAAAGACTCTGTCTACACAGAATTGTGGCAAGAAATTCCTCCTAATGTCTTAAATTGAAACCCCATTATGCCTTCTAAACTCTCCCATGAGGGGAAACCTTTTCATCTATCAAGCCCCTTAAGAATCCTATCAAATTCAAGATCACCTCTCATGCTTCTAAACACCAGTGAGCGGAGTCCCAACCAGTTTAATTGTTGTTCAAATGACAATGCCTCTTTACTAGGTATCATCCTTGTGAGCCTTCTCTGAACTGCCTCCAATAAAATACCTTTCCTTAAGAGGACCAAAACTGCTCTCAGTACTCAAGATGTACTCCTGACTAGTCATTATCCTCTCACGACAGTTATTGTACTTTTCTCTCATTTGCCCCTTATTATAGCATTTAAAATTACTGTCTTCTAATGTGTACACTAATGGAAAATAATTATTCAAATCCCTATTATTTCCTCAGTCTCATTCTCTAAGACTCCTACGGTCAATTTTGGTCTCTCTCTCTCTCTCTCTTATATACTTGAAGCAGCTCTTGCTGTCTATTTTGAGATTACTTGCAAGTTTACTCAAATCTTTGCTCACTTTTTCTACTTTAAAGATACTCCTGAAATACAAATTACTAGCAAGTCAGTGATGGGAATACCAGACTGTCCTGCCTTCTATCCGAATCGTCTTGTCTGCTCACAAAATCAAACTTCTGTACCTGAAATTGAAATAATTTAAAACAATGGTTTTTAACATGCAATTACATCCTAATTCAGTGAATAGACATCAATTTACAGCACAATCCACTAATAAAGGTTTTGATTTTATATTAAAACTTTAATATTGAATAAAGCTGTCCACCACAATGTAAATTCTTGGATTAATTCATTCAATTGGTGTTCCAAAATGTATTGGTTTCAATGGTAAGTTGGTGACATAGATGCTGGACCTTTTGGTTTTATTTTATCCTTCTTGACAAGTTCTAATCTTTATTTTGGGTGGAGGTGAGGATTTCAGGAGCCTATATACACCATCCACTTTGCTAGCTCAACCAATCCTCTATTTTAAAAACCGGTTTACAATTTGATCCAGGTCAAGGAACAGTCTCTTAACATGCATGGAGAAAACAAGATGACTTGAAGACTGAGTTTGAAATACAGACTGTCCTTTCTCTTCAGTGACAGTGCTGCACTTTTCCCAACCATTTTGAAGTTTGCTTCTTAGAACTTGAATTACGAGTGAATAGGCCTTGCATTGAAAAATACCGTAGATATTGTACTTTACTGCATGAAACATAAAACCATTTGATCACTGTACCTGTGACAAAATGTTACAAATCATGAATCAAAAGCCATGAAGTGATTTGTATTCCCCCCACAGGAAACTCAATATATCTAATCTCTAGGTTAAAAGCATATCAAAAAGGGGTCTAGAATGTTTTTAGACTTTCAATATTTAGTTAAAACATATTAGTTCTCAGGCATATTACCTTTAGATTATTCCTGGTATGCAAAATTTGTCAAAGTTCAGACTGGAATATCAAAATTTCACAAATATTTTCATGCAATCATATGTATCAGTGGTAAGTAGATCTTGCATCTACCAGTTTAAATTCACTGCACATTACATGGCATGTGTCAGACCCTTCCTCCTCCAAAAACGCCAACGCTTATAGAATTCTACCACTCTCAAGCCATTCCTATCCCACTTACCTTCACTGGTTTCACTTGATCAATATAAGGTTTCAAAGCCTCGGCTAGTTTGGCAATTAACCTCCATTTAAAAAGTGGAGGGAAAAGATATTCAGTTCCGCTTACAATTGTCAAACTGCAATTTTCTTTCTCCTCAAAGCCACCTTAATATAAATTTACATATAGAGAGTTACCTGTGTTTCTAATTAAAGCAGCAATTAACAAGCACTGTCCATCAAGGGCAGCGTGCAACCACAAAAAGGATGAATATGGGGGGGGGGGGGGGGGGGCAAGAGTTGGGGGTTGAAATTAAAAAGATGTGAAATAGGACGATGCACTCTAACCCTGCAGTGTCAAACATTCTAATTCAAGGATCAAACCGCCATGATTTACCTCCAGAGAATTGGCACCAGATATGCTTCAAAACAACTAATACCTTCACAGTATGCAATATACATTGGGAAAGGAAAGTCAGTGACTCAATTCAAAACTTGACATTCCTCAAGTCAACTTCAAATCATCAATAATAAATGGGTAAAACACTGCATTTTTTTTACAGAGTGTGGGTTAGCAAAATTAAGCTGAGCTGAGAAAATTTCACAACTGCATTCTTGTTTGTCTGGAGAATTGGATCATTTCATAATTGAGTTCTGACCAAATGAGCTGAATGTCATCCTCCTGTATCATAATGGCTATGCTGCTACAGGAGCTAGTGCTTCCCACTAAAGGTACCAGTAACCGTTTGCATGGGAAGTTTGGCTTGAACTGTGAAACCTCTGCCTAATTTATAGTTTCAGGCAGGTTATATCATCACAATCTCAGCATTTTTGTCCATCTCCCAAAAACCTCATATGGAACATGCAAGTTCAATCATGCAAACATCAAAAATCTCTGGATGCCTTTTACTTTGAAGTTGATAAATCCTTTTCTGTATTATTGAGAAAAAAAGGTGCTCTAGCTTCCTTTATAAAGAGGAACCTACAGCCTTTACAGATCAGTATGGAGTACCAGCTGCTTGCGGGTTAAACTCAAAGAAAGATTAATCATTCAAGCACGCCACCTTAGCCAATACAATGCAACACAGTGGCCTGAAAAAAAACCAAACATGTTTTGGTGAAACATTTGAATTTCCAGAAGCAAAATACTGGAAGCTGGAAATAAACATGAAATGCGTAAATACTCAAGTACATTTGGTAGTATTTGTGGGATGAAGAACAGTTAATGCTTCAAGTCTGTTGGAAGGATACCTAAGCAGCCAAATACTTCTAGAATTTCTTGTTTCTAAATGTTATATTTGGCTGGGGCTCTAATTAGCAGATTTATAAAAAGAGAAACTTGACCCTCCTAAAGTTTTTAATAAAACTGATTTCCTTACAAATCAGAAAATTAGTAATAAATTACTCAGATACTTTTGAGGGAGGGGGTTAAAACTATACAGATCAGATTGAGTTCTTCAAAGTTATGAATGCCTTCAAATTTTAGCTGGATAAGAACAGTTGCAAGGAAGGCCAGCATAAAGCCCTCTGCCACAAATCAATATTAAAGAAGATTCCATGTATGCTTTAAACAGGAAGTTAGCTGCTTTGATGGAGCAATAATTAAAGATTTCAGAGCGTACAGGAAAGTGAGTTTAAGTATTCAGAATACAGAACACCACCATAGATTTGTTCGGTTAAACAGAGAACTGCTACTGCGCAGTCAGGTTTGATTCAAATGAAGTTTTGTATCTGCTGAAATTTGCATTACTGCCATTAGATTTTGGTCTAAGATTAATGAAATTCTTTTGGATTGAACTTGTATAAAAATCTTTACTTTTTCATGAGATCATTTTGCAGTATGAAAGCTGACCTTTTTAAAACCGATTAAGAGATTACATTATTTAACAGGTATGATTAACAGTTGAGTGCTGTACAGAGGGTCCCTATTTAAAATTGCCTCACTCAACAGCATTTCTCTTTACATTATGGATATAATGAGACCAGTATGCACAGTGTTAGGACTTAATTTTAATCTTGTTTCAAGCCAGGTCAATAGACGACAGATGCAGGAGTAGGCAATTCTGCCCTTCGAGCCAGCACCACCATTCATTATGATCATGGCTAATCATCCTCAACTTCATTGTCCAATGAAGCACGCATGATCCAATTGGTGCCATTTCAGAGACGCCTTTCCTGATCCCCAAAATGCACACTGTCTCTGCTTCCCTATCTGACAATTGGAAGTTTTCCAGTCATCCATTCACTTGTTCTTTCTTACTGCCCCTTTCCTGAGCCCTCCCTGGCAGCAAGGATTTCAGAGGGAGTCAGGAAATAGAAAGGGCACAGTATAAAGAATTAGCATAATTCTCATATTATAAAACTATTTTAGAAGTTATTTACATCACACTAATAGTTTAGAAATGTTAAGTAACGCAATGTTAGAATATATATAAAACATTTATGTTCTTTTCCATAAAGGTCCCCAGAACATAACAACTGCATTTACATCAATTGTAATGGGAAAATCCGCTTGAAGTTGTACTTTCCTGGAACATAACTGCAACTTTATTGTATTAGAGAAATTTAATTAAAATCAATTTTATTTTTAAAACATTATAAATGATAAATTAGCATTTATAGCTTAAAAGTACCATTACAAGTGTTTTCCCAATACGGTTATGCTGTTACACATTAAAACACTGAATTTAATACCATACCTCAATATGAACAAGTTATACAATACCCACGCCCACACATTTCCCCATCCAACCCCCCTCCCCAAAAAATTGCCATAAATAGCCTCTACCACAACCTGTTGGATCATATTGAATTGTAATTTAAAGGTAGTATTTTTTAAAAAATACTACTTTTTAAACAATGTGTTCCTCGGAAATATTAATGGAAGAAAGACTGCTTTAGAACTATACCCATTTTGATGACAAATTTAAGTTTAATAGCAAACATCTGTCTCAAGCTCAATACTCACTTTCCAGTGAACCTACTGTTCTTTCAAAAAGTACAAAATTAGATTCAAGTAATATTAAGTGTAATTGCAAAACATTTTGCCGTCATGAACGAAGTTGACCTATTTAGAAAATGTCATTAAAAAGGAAAAACTGCCACATAGAATTTTATCCATAAGTTGGGTAAAATACTACCAGCTGAGAGACCACCATACATTCCTGAACATTCCTTATTCCATGACATTTAGGTTCTTAGACGCTTAAGTCATCAACTATTTAACATTTATATCAGAGACTAAAGTTGCAACCAACCACACTTTGTTCAGTTATCTGAATATATAAATATTTCTTGTGCACCGAAGCAATTCATTGTTAACTGATCCTTCAGTACAGAAAAAGGAATGTTGGTACATAATACATGGAAGTAATTGCAACAATTATACAAAAAAAAATCACTAATACTTGATTTTAAAAAGACTCAAGTCTGTGATTGATTTGAGTGACACCCTGAAATAAAATCTAGTACCTGTGTAGATTGTCTTTGAGGTAATCTTGGATGAGAACAGCAGTTTAACATAAACTGATACAAAATGCTAATATTTTAATACAATACCACTTCGTTGAAAATATTTTTTGAATCAATGGTTTTGACAAAGTAATCAGAGTTTTAAGAACATAATTTACAGAATGTATTTGATTCATTGCTGTACAATTATGCAATATACATAACTTACACAGTCAGCATTTTAGTAATACTGCTGACAGATAAAAAGACATGAAAAATTTCAAGTGCACTTTCCATACAAAGAATACTAAGTAGCATTGTCTTTCCATGTATGATAAAGAAGGTAACACAAGAAATCCATTATTTATTTAAGATTTATATTTTAAAACTCCTCAGTCAATACATGAGCTTCTGATTACAGCCTATTTACAGTATGTGGTCAAAAATGAACTAAATGTGTTCACAGTAATCTGTCATGAAATATAGCAACTGCTTTGCATTGGTATAAAACCCATCATTTACACTATCAATGTGGTCAGTCAGCAACACTTTGGTTGATTAAGCAAAGGAGGTTCCTGACTAGAATGCATCACTCGTTCACCACTTAGTATTTCTGAAAACTAAAGTGAAGTCTTTAAGACAGCTCTTAACTTGTTTTACTTATGAACTTTTATAAAAGTTGTTACACATTTCTTTCAAGCTCTGCTCATATCTGAAATATCTTTCTTCAATTTATCACCTCCCAAATAAAAAATCAATATTGCCATGGAGAATACACACATCTATTTTTGAGTTATTTAACACCTTCAATGATGCAGGTGTGACATACAGCAAGTATTGTCTAGTTACCAATATAAATCAAGTGCAAATATTTTGTATCTGTACTTGAACCAATAAATTATTTTCAACGTTACATTTCTTCATGTGGCAGTATCTTGTTTGGCCCACATAGCCCTTTCCCTAGACTGAAAGAAATCAAATTATTTTATGCTTGCTATCTGATTTAAAAGGAACGGCATTTGAAATTCCAACACTTTGCAGCAATGAACAAAATCATCAAGGACAACCTGTAAAACTTAATGATCATTTAATAGTTATGAGAAGTCTGACATTAGTTTTCTTTAAAAATGGTTGAGAACAGTGCAGAATGGTGAGCATGTCTGAGCGGCAGTAAAATTAAAAACTACAAAAAAGTATTTTTGAAAAGAAGTTTTATACCATACATCCTCCCACACCTGGTGGGATGAAAACTGTTTTATCAACAGAGTGGTGTAACACATGGGGCAATATAACACTGATCGTGAACAATCCAACTGGATCAATACAGTGCATACTACGCCATAAGGTATTATGGCTTATTTCCCTACCTGTTCAAATAGAATGCTGACGTGCACATGGTGTGGATGACCCCACATATTAAAATTAGTCACATACAGATTCCTAATAATGTTAGCCTTGTGAACCAACTTTCTGTATTGAATACACCAACTTTATGCTATCAACGTCTGATGCACTTAACTAATGTTCTGTCCATGGAGTTAAGAAGGGTGTTCATTTCTCTCTAGGAACCTTTAAGTTTTCTGTATGAATTATTTGCATGGTGTAAATGTGAAAACAGTAAAAGGTTATGTAACTTATACCGCAAACAAATAACATTGTACAACCAACTTACATTTAGTTAGTTATTGGATATTTCCTGCTTTTGCAGGTTTGTATCCCATTGAAATAATTGTGTATCTTGAATAGATACTTTCTCTAATATACAGTACTGTTAGTGCATATGCCAGGCATGCACTTTAATACAGTTCTACCAGTACAAAAGGTATGAATTGCATCGTGATGCACATGGGCACTAACCTTTACACAACCAGTGTGCTGTGTATAAGAGGTATTGTAACACCACAATAGGTTTAAAATCAAAGTAAAAACAGAACTTCCACAACTTGTAAGAAATAATTTCACCTTAAGTATAAATTAAAATGCAGCAAAGTCTCAGGGTCAAGCTGGAGCACAGTCTTCAGTCTAAAATATATTTGCTCGTAGTCTGCCACCAATATGTACGGAACGCTCAATTCAGGTATCCTGATATAGCAATCTTCTTTGAAGTTTCTGTACCACCCATGTGGATGCTAGAAAGTTTTTCTTTTTTTGAAGTTAGAACAATGACTACATTTACAGAAGAGCTCGCAAACATCCATCTACTGTACATATTTCATGCTGACGCCCTTCTTTTTGACATACCATTTCAACATGGAGAAAAGTTATATACAATACTGTTACAGAACTTTCGTTGATAATGAAACAGATGCAAAATCTACTGTAAAGTAAGTAGCACAATACAGAAAACCGTTGCTCCACCTCTTACTACATAAATGTATATCATGGGAATACGAGCACCATTTTTCTTCATTAAGGTGACATCCCTGTTATCGCACCCTTCTTTATTTCAAGGGCCCTCAACTTTTTCCAAAGTTCTTCTCGCTCTTTTTCCTTTTTCTTTTCTCTGAAAAATATTTTAAAAGGAAGTTGGACCATGTTATGAATCAAAGTCTCCTTCTGTAAGTTGTTACTTAATTTCATAATAGACTGAAGCAACTATGAGGAAAACAAACCATTATTGGAACTTGACCTCATTGAACAGTACCAGCGTGCACTTTAACCATTTCTAGGTTAACCCTAATGAAGTGAAGCTGTCAGCATGGGTGAAAATCGAGAATTTTGATTTGTACAACAGAGTGACACCACTGCCATCCAGGGAGATGCAAGCAACAGAATGCCTCAGCCCTATAAACTGTGACGGCATTGTGATATCAGCAGCCAAAATTCATGAACAAAGAAATTAAAGGGTATCACATTTTTTCACCAATTTTTACAGTTCATAAGATGGGTAGGGAGATTATTAAAGAATATAAATGACTTCTTTCCTCCAAGTTACATAAATTTGCATTTCAATTTTTTGTTTCATTATTTTATTTGTTGAAGCAAGTGGTCAATCATAAATGAGAATATATTACAAAACCTATTTTATGCCTGTGCTTGTGTTAATAGGAAACAGTTTAAGTGTCCAAACCATGCGTTTTAGCTTTGTCCTGCTGCAGTGTTTTTGTAGTCTTGAAATACTTGCCATAATCTTCCTTTCAGATTTGTTACTTTTGTATGATCAAATTAAGATGCCTGTTGTAAGGAAAGTCCTATATTATTAATTGATCAATGCCATATTAAAGACAGTTAAGATCTTACTTTTGGCGATCCGACTTGTAGGTTGCTGTGAGCTCATCAAATAATGGGCTGTTCATTTCCATAAAAGCCTTCAGTACATTGTAGACTAAAGCGACAATTGCCCTGCAAAAACAGACCAATGCTTAGAGAATATTTTGACCAAGTTGCCATGAACCACAATAAGCGGCAACAAAAAAAGTTAAAATAAATTGGCTACTTCAGTATTGAAATTAAACTAAAGTGATTACCAGAAATTAATATAAACTAGCATTAAATCACAGATTCCCTAAAGTGTGGAAGCACATTTCGGCCCATCAAGTCCATACCGACCATCCAAAGAGTATCCTACTTCTCTACCCTATCCTTTTAACCCTATATTTCTTATGGCTAATCCATCTAGCCTGCACATCCTTGGACTGTAGGAGAAAATCCATACAGACAGACACTGGGAGAATGTCTATGTGGAGTTTACACAATCACCAGAAGCTGAAATCAAACCCAGGTGCCTCGCGCAATAGTAGTTATCAGATTCCTGTCAATTTCTGAGTGTTTCATGGAAGGCTTCTCTCCATGAACTCTAGTGCATTTTCTCATGTAAATGTTATACTGCTCATCTAATTAATCATGCACCATGTCCCCACTGCACTGCTCTTGCTTTACACTGCATTCAGCAGGAGCCAAAGTACTCACCATTGTTGGGACTTAAGGGTTTCTTGTTACTGATGTCAAAATTAAGGCCATAAGATATAGGAGCAGAATTAGACCATTAGAACCTGGAGTCTGCTCTGATATTCGATCATGGCTGATAAGTTTCTCAACTCCATTCTCGTGCCTTCTCCCCAAAGCCTTGAATCCCTTACAATTTCTGTCTTAAATACTCTGGTCAAAGAAATTCCTCTTTATCTCAGTTCTAAAGGATTGTCTCTGGACTGAGGCTGTGCCCTCAAGTCCTGGTCTCGCTCACTAATGGAAACACCTTCTCCACGTCTACTCTATTCAGGCCCCTCAGTCTTTAAGTTTCAATGAGATTCCCCCTCATCTTCCTAAATTCCATTGAATATTAGACCCATTCTCCTGCTCCTTGGATGCTGTGTTTTTCCAGCACCACACTCTCGACTCTGATCTCCAGAATTTGCAGTCCTCACTATCGCCAAAGTCTTCAATCACTTCTCACATGACAAGCTCTTCAGCCCCAGAATCGTTGTTGTAAAACTCCTCTGGACCCTCCTTTTTTAGCCTAAAATCCAGCTTTGCACCAGTTCAAATACTGCAAGCCAGGAAGAGTCCTTTATAATTATAGTACACCCTGATTTGCTGACGAAGACCCAGAGGTTCTTGTGGACAAGGCTGTGGACTGGAGAGGCAGCACCTTTTCTCAGAACTACCAGCAAAGACCATGGCACCAGACTTTGCAAGCATGTACGAAGTTGCTACTCAGTCAGCGCTTGCCAGGAGGGCAAGACAGATTAATAGCCTCCTGCCCTTCACAAAGGTCACCATCTGCTTTCTGCTACACTCACTCTAATGCTGCTCCTGCACACATCTCTGCTAAGACTGATGGTCTACGACTTTCATCATCGCACGGAACTTCTTTCAAGAGCTCTCATCCATCCCATTCCCTCAGGCTACTAAGTCCTCCTGTCCTCTGCACTTTTGACTCGCCTGGACAGCTTTCATCCATCCATACCAATACTTAACAGCTGTGTCAGCTGTTTTCGTTTTACTTGATCCCTCCAGTTGACTCATTCCAAGAGAAAACAACCCATCACAGGGCTGAAAGCCAAGGTAGGTAATGGGATGTCCATTATTCATTGCCTCACTCCACAGGAGAGGATCCTTGAGCTTGTAAGAGGGGATAGAAACTGCTCATGTGCCAGCAACTATGCAAGATTCACTATCAACAGCAGGGGTGCTCTTTACTGACACTGTCATGTTTGCTGAATACACCTGCATCTCTTGCGTTACTCATGCCTTCTGCATGCAGTAATAGCACCTGCATGATCTGGACCCAGAGGATAGCGGACCCACTCCAGCCAACACCACCACTTCCAATTCTGAGGAAGAAGTCACAAATCTCTGAGGAATCACCAGCTTCCTCCAACTCAATACTGACACTTCAGTGGGTCTTCTGCCTCAACTTAGAGTCGAAAGCACATTCTATTGAGCACATACAGGCATGCCCTAGCCAAGGAAGAAACAATGTGGTTTGCTTAATCTCGTAGAACTGGAGACCCCTGCTATCTGTTCAGCCTCAAGTAAAGGACACCATGGCGTCAGCCATTAATAACTTTGACAAAACTCACAAGCTAACAGGAGCAGCAGGCAGGTTTGTCAGAGACATGTGGGAAGCTAAATTAAAAGCTGGATGAGTTCACCAATGTAATCTGTACAAGCTTGAGCACTACTTGCCAAAGTGAGCAATTGGAAAGTTAAATGTAGTTAGACAGGAATAATCTCAGCAGAGTCATTGTTGAATTAGAGAAAGTACACAGAAAAAATAAAATTCTCCAAGGTATCAAATATTTCCATTCCAAATGAAAAAATACATACGGATTCCAATGTTCTTTAGAGATTCTATACAGGCTGGGAAACATGATGGGCAGGATGACAGCAGAGTTCTCCTCTATGAGGCTCATAATGTATTCATTGTTCCAGTAATAAAGTGCCCTTTCAGCCACCTTTAGGGAAGAAAAACAATTAGATTTATAGCAATATTTAAAATCTTTGTAGTGCTCTGAACTAACACAAGCACTAGGATGATAAATATTTCAGTGTGGAGAGATGCAACCATTTGATGCCAAGCATGCTGTGCTACATGTTATCAGCTCAACTAACATACCACAAAGGGTCAGGGTCCTAATTAGGCAGATACTTGGAAATTTAACAATTAACTTGCATACTAGTATGATATTTTAGATTTGCATTTACAATCTAGGTTACATGCCAATTTAGATTACTATTACATTATATTATATACACTGTGAACTTCCTTACTGTTTGGTAACAGGCCAACCAGCAACTGACAATTTAGAGACCAAAATGGAGACTTCTTATTCGAAAGTCATGTGTGGTGTCAGCCAGCTGACTTAAAGCTATAATGCCTTTCTGAGATCTGCGCAATAATACAAAGCACACTCTACAGACAGACAGTCAGTATTTGTTCTCATTACTAGGTGATCTCCTATGCTTCAATCAGGAGCTAAAACAACTTTCAAAAGTAGAACTTGCCCACAGTTTTGTGTTTTTTTTAAAATTGAGAGATCAGTATTATCTAGACTGTTGACATTCATCAGCACACATTGCCTACAACGCTTAATCATGGCCTCGTCAAGTTGACATAGGGTAGTTTTTGGCCTAATGTAATCTCAAGGGCATAGACACAGGGAAGTAGCAATTGCAGATCAGCCTTTCAAGCATGAGATGGCTTCATTAGTGTTAACACTTGAGAAGTATGTTCCCAACAAAGAATTTCTATTTACAAGTATCTAATAAAGCCAGTAGTTAAAGCAAGTGTTGAAAATTGTTGGGGAAATCAAACCTAATTGAAACACAAGAAAAGCTTTAGTCAAACTAGCGTTATTCAATTTTGTTGATATGGTGCTTGCCATAGACTAGAAATAATGGAATGTAAATATGCTATGCCCATAACACTGTTGGATTTTTTTTATATAAGATGATGAATGAAACTTTGCAGTCATTTTGGGATATCTAGTTATTGGTACTACATGACATTACAGAAGTTCATCTCTTTCAGTGTGAATCACTTCTCACAAATGCCAACATCCTAATGATATTGGAAAATCAGTTCAACTTTACCACACCAGAAGCATCATTAACCATCCATGTTTGGATTTCATCTATTCAACAGACAGTCTATCCAATGTTGTTAATCTGATATACTTAGGGAGTTTAATCCTAATTCCACTCAGTCTTGCATAATTTCATAAATTAAACTACAAATTAAGTGGTGCATGACTGAATTCATTGAAACTATTGAATTAGTGTCACAACCTCATACTCATTATTAAAAAACTCAGTTGTTCATTTTAAAATAGGCAACACACCAAGCTATTCAGTTTTGTATGTCCTTGAAATTTAAAATGATAATTGTAGTAATTAATAGTAGTTAGCTTATAATTTATGGGCTGACTTCTGAAATGATTTGACAAAAACTTTTCTTCATTCACTCCACAATTCATAAGTAACCTAATGGAGAATTGTTATACACAAGTTCAACTTCAACCTGGGCTAGGAATGTTAAACAGTTCGGCAAGTCAATTCAAGTTTAATTGATATCCAAATCTAAATTAGGCATAAAATGCTAATTATCTCCTTGAGAAAGTGTTGAAATGCAGAGTTTAAGGATTTATCTCCGCCCATGTCAAGGTGCTAAACTCAATGTTCTTGCACCAGGAAAGAGACCCAAGTTCAGACAAAAGCAAATATCTGCATTATGCAAAATCAAGATTACTTTGTAGTGTGAAAGTAGGAATGTGATGCTGAGATTAATGTATATACCATTTCTTATTAAAATTTATGTTTGAAAAAAATGAATTCTATACACATATTTAACCGGTGCTTCTTCATCTTCCTGTAGACCATGTGCTACAAAATAGTGAAATAATGATAGGTACACAGTTCAGGCTGTGGAGCCAAGCAGGTACATTGTGATATAAAGAATATTTTAATTGAAAAGGAGAGAATGCTAATCTCAATTTAATCTGCTGTTAAAGGGTTTTCAAATGTATGCATGCAACAAATTGAAATAGAAACCATTCATAGAAGGAGTGCCTTCTCCGCTATTCAGTATGATCAGCCAACTCAGCACCATGCTCCCACTGAACAAACATAGAATACAGTGAAATAATCATGTGCTGGTATTAAAGAACCTAGCAAACAGGACTTCCAAGATTACTACAGGCACTTAAAGAAAGCTTACCAAAAATTCCAGAGACTAATTAATTTCAAAACTTTTTTTGGGACTTCTCTCGGTAGTGATCAGAAATTTAATGGCACAGTATTGCTGTTCTTTTTTCTTAATTATGATCTTTATTTTTAAAAATGTTCCAAATGTATGCATTTTTAATAAAAATGTCGACAGTAAGTAGGAAAACAGGTCAAGGTATAGGCTACAATTGTTGTATACAAATTAAACTTGAGAGCAGCAAAAATATCAAACATTTCTACAATACTACAATCGTCAAGAGACAAATACCAGCTGAAAAGATGAAGAAGCAGGTTAAATCTGATTCTCAAATTTTCTTCCTGGACCTTTAACAATTTTTAAATATCTATTACATATGCAAATAAAGAAAAAAGGTATTTATTGTCATTTATTTCCAAACACCCCTAACTCAATAAATTAATGTACTACTCTAGCAGATTGAACATACTTCTGTTGTATGGAGAAAAAATAATTCATGTCAAAATCCCAAAAGTGTGCTGTGCTAATGGCAATATTGTTTCCACCTATAGCATAAGAAGCAACTTCTAACCTGAAAATGAGGGCTGGAAACACATCTGGAAATTTGTTTGAAGAGTGGGTCCTGAATTTTTACAAATTGTGCAGGTTCAATAACATCCAAGATTTCCTCCAACTCCCCAAGGAACATGACCTAGTATGAAATAAAGCAATAAGTCATTAATTTTCACAAAATATTTTAACGCTATGATGTTCTCAACATAAGTCACTTAACCTGTGGATCTGTAATTCAGCATATCAATGCTTCTGCAAATTCTGTGTATTTGAATCCATTTCTTAATCTTGTTTCCTATCCACCTGTCCTGAATGTATTCACTAATCAAAAGGTAACATTCTATAAATCTCAGTAAAACTCTGCTCAACTTCATGACAATTTATTTCATTATGTGGTGCCTAAACATCTCCTTGTCCAACATTCACTTCTCACACTAATAGTGGTTGCTCTTTCCCCAGTCGAGCCCAGAAGCACTGAGGTGAAGTACCATGATACCCTTACTACTATTGACCATCACCAGCTACCTCAGCACAGGTCAAAAATGAAAATCATGATTTGATCTGAACAATTCCATTCCATGCTTGTAAAAGCAGAGATGTTGGGGACTCCAGAACATCATTGCTTTCATTTTATTTAGCATTTGAATTATTCCAAAATATCACTTTATTCCTTTAAAATATCAATAGCTTAAACTTGTGTTTATAATTTCAGGAATAACATCCTAATAGACTAGTAAAACATGATTATGAATTAGCAAATAAAAAACAATAAGACATTTTACAAGCAAAATTCATGACATACTAATAAAGCATCTCTTTAGTCAATCTTCATTTTGTCACATTGGCAAATTTACTTTAATCTCAAGTTTTATTGATATAAGAGCTAGGTATTAACAAAAATATGTACAAAATTAAAAAAATCATCGATGTTTATTGCCCATTTAAACAATCTTCTTTCAATGAAATCCAAAATTTTTTTTAAAAAAGAAAATCATACTAATCTAAGAATTTCATTTCATTCTATAGTGGAAGCACCTAAGAGCATTATTTATGTATCATTGAGTTCTCTAACATAAAGTCTTAAAATATAACATTTTGAAATTATTGCATTATTGTGAAACCTGTAACAAAAGAAGTGTAACTCATTAGAAAACTTAAACAATTAAGCACATAATACCCCATAATCCATCTTTGCATACCAGATCTCCAAATATTGCTTCTACTAAATTTAAAATGAAACCTAAACTACTTTTCAAATTAAATGGAATTTTCAACTGTGGCAGATACATGAAATGGGTAGGAGTGAATTAGCCACTCAACCCTGAGAGACAATTGCACAGGATCATCACAGGTGGTCAAATCTATATTACCCATTTTGACATTGGTGGAGTTGAAAGTTCCAAAATAAATCTTCATTAATCATTGCCAATTATAAATTGGGTCTTAAATAGTAATAGTAAAAGCTGAGTATATGCATTTTACCTGGTTTTCACACAATAGTTTATCAACAGACCAAGAATTTAAATAGAATCGCTCAAAACACATGTTCTACAACACAAACCTGGACAAGCACATTACAGATTTGATAGTTTTTACAGATGATTTATTCAAATGTCCTACATGGTTAATTTAGAAAATTCTACTGCTCATGATGCAGAAAAGAAACGTAATAAGCAGTCTTACTACTTCACCAGGACCATTATTTTGTCAAAGTCTTGGGGTGCTGCTGTGACCCGAATAAGCAGGAATGCCTGTCCCCATATTCTGACTTGGAAACCTGGAATATGATTGGTTCAGTGTCAGAGATGACTGGCTGTCAATCATACCTGACACACAGAACATAGATGATCTCACCATGCAATGGGGAAGTGGGAACAGATGGAAGTTGTGACACCAGGACATGTTTTTATTTTAGAAAAACAATTTTAAGGCACAAACCTATGAAATGGAATGAAGTTTGAAAAGAAAAAGTGCAAGTTTCTATGAAGCAAAGCTTATAGGTTCACTGAAAATGAAACCAAATGCCTCAAAACTTTAAAATTATAAATTTGGAAACAAAAATGAATACTTATACATTAAACATGAAAATTGGTCATAGCATACCAGAATCTGTCATCAGCATTAGGTTTTCATTAGAAAATGAGACTGCACATTTAAATTAATAGATTTGTGTCAGAATTTCTCTGCTAGCTATTCTCCACTTCAAGCTTTAATTTCATATAATATCAGTTCACATCCAAGCTAATATCAAACAGCCAAACTAATGCGGTCAATGCTCATTTACCTGTATGAACCAAATCATGTACTGCAGTCTGCCCCAAGACATGCATTTCAATTAAATCAATCATGTTACTTTACAAATAATGGAAATTATAGCCACGTTATTGGCAGTTCTAATCGGTTAAACTATTCTGAAATTACTTCCATAATATTGGCTCTATGGATATACAGAATTGTGAAAAACCATCAAGAGAAAAGAACAGAAGTCAGAGTTACAAACTCCAGTGATCATATTAGGAAGTTGGAAAGGGTATTACTGATGGGGTAATATTTAGCTACAAGAGGACTATGTAAACAATTGTAAAATGTTGTGCAGATAGTACGAAATGGACTGTTTGTACTTAAAGTTGATAAGGCACCGGGTTCAGATTAAATGCATCCAGGGACATTGCTGTAAGAGAGTGGAAAGAGGGGTACTGGCCATAATTTTCCACTACTCATCAGACTTAAGCACGGTGTGAGAAGACTGGAGAATTTCAACATGTGCCATATTTATAAAAGGTGTAAAGATGAATCCAGCATCTACAGTTTGGTCAGTTTAACCTCAGAGCTGGTTTAAAATTTTGGAAATTATAATCTGGGACAAAGTTAATTGCTACTTGGTTAAATGCTGATTACGGAAAGCTGGCACAGATTTGTTACTGGAAAATATCAAGACTAAGTTGCTTGATTTTTTTGTTAAACCAAATGCGTTGATGAATGTGTTACAGGTGATATGCATAGGAGTTCCAAACAGCATTTGATCATTTGCTGTATAACTACTTGTGAGCAAAGTTTGAGCTCATGAAATAAAAAGGACAGTAGCAATATAGAAATTGACTGAGAAACAGGAAACAAAGTAGCAGTTAACAGTTGTTTTACAACTGGAGGAGAATGCATACTGGAGCACCCTAAGAGCTAGTTATCAGGACTCTGCTCTTCCAAATGAAGATGCGTACATATAAATCTAAAATGACCTAAATGTCAAACACATGAAAATTTGCAGATAATATTAAACTTGGAAGCACTGTTGATCAACAGGATAGTGTAGAACCTAAAAATGCCAGAGGTTGGTGAAATGTATGTGCACATGGCAAAGATTCTTAACTTTGAGAAGGATCAAGTTATCTGTTGTGGAGGAATGCCGTTGAGAAACATAATAAAAGCAAGGTTAAATTTCAAAAGGGGATGCAGGAACAGAGGGACATGGATGTTTATATGCAGAATTCACCAAAAATGGCAGAATAGGTTGAGAGAACAGTTAATAAAGCACATGATATTCCAGGTTTATACATAGTGGCCGAATATAAAAAACAAAGTAGTTGTTTTATATAGGTGCAATATACTAGTTTGATATTGTTACGAGGCTGTTCATTCTGGCAAGGTTATGTCATCCTTGATTTTGTTCAGAGAGGTTGTAAATGGCCCAGACTCTGAAAAGTCAGAGTTTGGACAGATTTTAGGGCCCATTTGTTTACAGCTAACAGATACTGCCTCAGGCAGAAGGCTTTCAAGTTTAACAAAAGACTTGTATAATTAAAAGGGGAGTGGCCAGATCAGAAGCTCTGGCAGTTTAGCAGTCATAGGTGTGTGTGAAGAAGCTGCCACTCTTTATTCTAACTCTAAACCTGTGAGCCTTTGTTTCATTTTTACCTGCTGTGCAAAGTAGTGTTTATTGGGATTGTTGCAAGTATTTTCAAACAGCGTCATTACGTCAGGATAACCTGTCGTGTTCGGATAGGATAAGTTATTTTGGTATTCTATTTTCTGTGCTGTGTATTTCATTCAGTAATCTTGTAAATAAATTCTGTTTTGTTTAAAACTAAACAGTCTGACCAGCTGATTCTCTCCTGGAATATCCACTGTACACTTGCTTAAATCAAATAACGGTTAGGGTCTGGGCTACATTCTAGAAATGTTGAGAGGGGTCTGGCCTGGTCCATAATAGTATCAACTAAAATATTAATTTCTGGATACCACACTTTATGAAGGATGCAGAGGTATTTACAGCCATTATGAAGATCAGTTTAATCAAGAGATTAGGAAGTGAATGGAATTAATTGAAAAGAAACACTGTAGTACTTGGGGCAGGGGAACAAGCAGGAAGAGGGAGGGAGGGAAAGGGAGAGGGAAAAAAAGAAAAGGTTTGGGGGGGGGGGGGGGGGGGGGGGCGGGAAGGAGGGTAGGGAAGATAGGAGGAGAGAACTTGATGAATTGCTCCTTCAGATTGCCAATGCAGACAATGGGCTAAATGGGTTGCTGTGCTGCAACCAAAGATTCCTTGCTTCTAACGGATTTTTGCATTCTTACAGAATAAAGCTAGTTAAATATTTTCACAATTTTAAAACAGACTTTCAAACATCAGTATTATATGAAACAGCAGCAATCTATTTAGGAAACCCACATCTTAGCATTCTCACAACAGATCTTCCACAGAAGATTCAAGAAAATAATTTGTTTCATGGCATTTTAGACCTTTAATTCTCTTTTGTAATTATGGGATTGTAAGTACTTCATTGTGACATCCTAATAAATATTTAGGAGTGTTTGTTATTAGAGCCTTTCTTCTATATGATCAACAAAAACAAAAAAATGTTTTTAAGAACTTCTTTAACTTCAGCAGCAAACAGAATTTTTGCTGAAACAATTCTGAAGATAATCTGTGCAGTCAAGCACTTGAGTGCTAAGGAAGAAACTGAATGATAACAGTGAACAGTTTTTAAAAGTTTTGTAATTAGCATTTTTCATCACTTATCATTGCAACCTACACTTTTCTTTAGACAAATTTAGAAAGGTGTAGGTTCAAAATTGTATACTTACCTCTTTTTGACTGCAGGTTTTTGGCCAAAACTTCAGTAAACCCCTGACGACCTGAAGCATACAGGACAAACATTTTAAGATCAATCCAATTTAGCATTCTTTGAAAAAAATTATTCATTGGGAATCATTTGTGAAACATACCGGTTCCGTTAACGTTGGATCTTTTTCTAGAAACTGTACTACACAATATGCCAGCTGTTGAAAAAAGTAAATGGACTGTTAGAGTAAAAAGAACACTTTCTTTTAAAAAAAAATACCAATTGTACCATATCCAAACCAAAGTCTTTGTACAACATGCATACAAAAATCAAATCAAGACAGCAGAAATTGGTCATGTATTACAATCAAGCTTTGCCTGAAATATTACCCACCTTTGAGATTACAAAGATGCAAGATTGTATATCAGAAAGAAAAATTAAACAGAATTGTGATGGTTTTTCTGCAAGCTATTGTCCTTGAGTAGTACAGTATTGTTTCTTACAAGCTTGTTATGGTTCTACCACCTATAGCTGGTATAATGGCAACAATGCAATTCTCCCCATTACAGAACAACCACGATTATCCGAGCAGGACGGGTAGGAAGTATTTTGTTTGGACAACAGAGGTTATTGTATAACAAATTTAATACTATGAACAAACTCTTCAAATGTTTCAACTTCCTTCCATCTAGTCTTCCCCAACTGTGAGAATCTAAATTTATAAGTATGCTTGTAAATTGCAATACTGTAGCAGCAAAGTACCAATATTTGCATAATTATCCTGAAATTTAATTATTAAGCGAAGCAAAAAATACAAAAAGAAAATACATAAAACAGATCATTACTACTTTCTTTACAACATACACATCTGAAATATATTGGAGCACAAACTTTGAAAACTGTTCTCTAAAATAGCTGGTATGCCTAATGTGATTTCAGTAATGCTTTTGTCACCAACTGCTCATACCACATAAAAACTTAGTTTAATGAAACTGAGTTACTGACAAGTTTCAGTACACAGCTAAATAAAAACAAATTGTACACCCGTAATTCCTTCTGATTAGCTAACAAAATTACTCATGAAATCATACGATGGTGGAGATCTTTATGAACACAATTGTTGACATAACATATACTGAGAAAAAAAGTCTCCAGCCACATTGGATGGAGTCCTTCAACCCACACAACAGCCAGTCATGGACTCTTCACATCATTTCTAAATGTCCCTAGGAGAATGCTATAACAATAGAAAGCATGGAAGAATTGTTTCAGCCACACAGCCAGCTTTCAAAACTATGAACTCCTTCTCTATTTCTAAAAAAAAACAAACTCTAAAAAAGCATTTATAGTAATATGGACAAAGGCCACTAATTACTGCTTATCTCCAAACACGCTCAAAAATGGAGGAGTGAATCACCTCAGCCACTGGTGGTCTGCAATTTCAGCACACAATGAAGAGTTAACCTTACGGTTGTGGTTTATGAGTTACAAAGGCCAATAGGTTTTCTTTCCTCAAAGATAGGAGCTAAACAAATGGATTATGATATATCCCAAATTGCCTGAATTTAACTTCCCACGCTGCTTTTCAAAAAACTTTTTGGAATCTGACCTCAAGATCATTAGCCATCGAATTCCCGTTAGCCGTTGAATTCCTCATTCAGTAAAATAATCACAACAGTAGTTTCCTTCCCTCACCAAAGAATTGAATGTGTTGTTAATTTCAAAATCTTTCTGAAAATTCACGTTTGAATCCAAACAATGAGGTTTTTGTTCTTAACATTGCACTGAAACAGCTCTCATTGAAGTCACAAATAAACCCAGAGATTACCACGGTGTCTGTCGATCATGCCTCAGTTTTCTGTACGTGTTACTACCTTTCACAACTGTTAAATGAAAAATGGTCACAACACTCTTGAATCCTACTCTTTAAGCTTTTAAACTAATCTGTTTTGAAGCCATTAAATCCAAAAAAAGACTGAGGTACAGTCAGAATACCTGACTTGTTCTTCCCCACCCTGTTTATTCACCAAATACTGGAAACATTAATTATCATAATTTGACAGCGTTACTAGTGTGCATTCATAGGTATTAAATAATGTACAAGCATAATTACACAGAATTTGCCTTTAAAGTGGTTTCTTTAGTTACAACAAATTAAATCAGATCTCTAATCATTTTCCCCACATCCCCATTGCAATACCCAAGCCAAAATTATAAATACATAATTTTGAATATTAATACAGTAATATACCAAAAATGATATTAGAAAGTATCTCAACTTGATTTCTACTTCATAACAAAAGCAGATCACCTTTATCAACTGCCATCTGAGAGCGCTTGCTGTGCATAAGTTGTCTGCTGTGTTTCCTAGATCAAATCAAGTTTACTCTTCATCAGCATTAATTATTTGTAGCAGTATCGCAGAAATAATCCCATTTCTCTCAAACTTCATCAGAAAATTGCTAATTTGAAAACTGGGTAAAGCATACTTGAATACACTTGCCATATCCAAAACTGAAATTTTCAAGGTAGTTCTATGGTGCAACTTTTTGACATAACCTACATTTGGTTGGTGGCACTAAGTTCATTACGGGAATATCCTCAACCACCACCCAGAGTTGCCTTTATAAGATACAGGCAGGACACAATAGGAAGATCGATCAGTCTTGATCTCAGTTTACATTCATGAGATGATTGAGTACATCAAATAAATTTAAACAGAGTACTGGTGAAAAACAACAAATAACATGAGTGCTGGCCAAAAACACAAAAGGATCAGTTTCAGCATTCCAAATTTGCAACAAGGGATTCAGCTTTGTCATTAAATGAAAGAGATTGTTTGGAACTCAAGAATCATGGCACCACTTTCCATCTCAGCATCTATTCTGCATTGATCCTGTGAATTTTCTCTACGGCATTTTGTTTATTTTCTAAAAAAATCCTGTTTGACTTCACAAATTATTTTTCCAAATAAATTCCAGGTCACATACTTTAAAAAGTCATTTGACCATGAAACACAAAGATAAATGCTGTGCATGCTTATGACTGGAAAAATTCATAATAGACCCTGTTCTCGTTGTAAATGACCTGAGGATAAGTTGGAGCCAAATAGGATTGAATGAATTCAAAGGACAGATTATGCTTTGCTGTCAAAGAACATTGATAAACTATTCAAACAGTTAGAAAATCTGTTGACAATCAAAAGACTGCAAAAAATTGTCAAAACAAAATATAAATAGCAATAATTCATGCTCTCCTCTACTTGGGAGGTTAGATTTATAGCCTTTGAAAGGAGAAAATAATGTAAATTGTTTTGCAAAATGGAGACTTACAAGTGAAATGGGAATGATCATGTCTGCCCTTTATGGCAGAATTTCACATATGGATGGTATCAATGGTCACTTACACCTCTGAACATGAGCAATCTCAATCTGAATAATCTAGCAATAGAAAATAAGTAAATCAAGTAACATTCCTACCTGTGCATGGAAAAGTGATAAACTCCTCACAGTATGCAAAGGGAGCAGAACCTTAATCAGAAATTGTTTGTGTTCAGCCTTCAGGGGCAATGCAAACCCATTTATTATACTGTCAACAAAAACAAAAGGAATGGTTATCCACCACAGCCTTAAACGTATACAATACTCTACCATTTTTCCAGGAACTTTATTAAAAGAAAGTGTTGATATCAAATAAAAAGAAACAGTTCCAATTAAAAGAGTCATCATCTTCTACATGTAGCTCAATGCTCACATTTTTAAACATTTCAGGCATTTGTTCACCAAACTGCAGATGCTTATGTTGGCCTTGTTTGACAAAAAATCAAAAAGACGACCTCCCTTTTCACATCTACACTATAGCTAACTTATTATAGTTAGGCGTTGTAGTACATACAACTGTGCCAAGTAAGGCCAGCAGAATGAGAGCACTGGATTAGAAAACCACAATGATATAAAGTCATCAACATTTCAAGGCCACTTCTGTAAGCACGTGTGACAAATGTGTAAAATAAATCAGCTTAACTATCAATTGTTTTTGAACATAAAGTCTTAGAAAGACAACCACAGAATCGCAATGCTATTTTGCGGACAACTCTCCAGTCCACACAGCTCATTTACTTCTAGCGCTTCCATTTCCTTCCCAGCCCCACCCTCTAAAATTTCAGGGCAAGGAGAAAAGAAACTGAATCAATCAATGCACTGTAAGAGACATGTTATACAAGTCATTTATTAAATAATGCAATGCCTATTCCTGTAATACTTGGAGTACAGTAATGTGTTTAGCTCTTAAGATGCGTCTATGTTTAACATCGCCTGACCCCTTCAGGCCACAGCAAAGAGATGTTCTTAAAAAACCAGTTACTGCAGTTTATAAATTCCTGAACCTATTTAAAGCATGTAAATATCTGGCTGCAGTTGAGAACTCAGAACTGAACTGTTTACAATCAGTCTCTTTTATTTTACACCAGTAATAAGGTCGAACATCAGAAATGAAGGATATATTGGGCATAACTCCATGTGCAAATCTTGGATAAAGAATTTCCTGTATAGTTGGGCAATAAAGGGTAAAACACAGTAGACTACTTTTGAGGCAGTTTCATTTAAATGTAAAAGTAGGTGATGGTCATTTAGCTCTGAGTCTGCTCTGCCATTTAGTATGACTGTGCTGATTATCCAACTCAGTAACCTGTCACTGCTTTCTCCCCATATGATTTGATCTCTATAGCCCCAAGAATTAACTTAACTCCTCTGAAAATATTAAACATTTTTTTGTCAATTGTTTTCTATGGTAGAATTTCTCAGACTCACTACTCTCTAGGTGGAGAAATTTCTCCTCATCCCAGTCCTGAATGACTGATTGTGATCTCTGGTTCTGGACTTCATGGTCATTGGAAACCATTTAAATTCAGTTAGGAAGTAGGTTACTGAAGGATGTTCACAGTGAGGAATTTAGTGATGGTGACACCACTGAATGTCATTGGGAAGTGTTTAGATGGTCTCTTGTGAAGATGGTCATTGCCTAATATTTGTGTGATGTGAATGCCGCTAGCCTTTTTTCAGTCTAAATTGGTCGAGGTAGTGTTGTATTTGGACATGGGCTGCCTTAATATCTGAGTTGTCACGTATGGTGCTGAACATTGTGCAATCAGGGAACGTCCCCACTTCTAATCTTATGACTGAGGGAAGGTCATTGATGAAGCAGCTGAAGATGATTGGGCTAGGAAACTACCTTAAATTACTGTACAGATGTCCTGGAGCTGAGATGACTGACCTCCAACTGGTTTGGTATGTCCCAGATATTACTCCAACTAGCAGAGAGTTTCTCCCCATCCTCGATTCCAGATTCCCATTTACTCCAGTTGTGTGACGGCTCTTTGTTTTCAGATTCAGTCAGAGTCTCATCTGGGCGGCATGGTGGCTTGGCGGTCAGCACTGCTGCCTCACAGTGCCAAGGACCCTGATACAATTCCAGCCTCAGGCGACTGGCTGTGTGGAATTTGCACATTCTCCCAGTGTGTGCATGGGTTTCCCCCAAGTGCTCCGGTTTCCTCCCACAATCCATAGATGTGCAGGTTAGGTGAATTGGCCATGCTAAATTGTCCACAGCATTCAGGGATGTGTAGGTTAGGTGCATTAGTCAGGGGTAAATGTTGAGTAATAGGGTAGGGAAATGGGTTGGGGTGATATACTCTGCAGACGGTCAGTGTGGACTTGTTGGGCTAAAGGGCCTGTTTCCATGATTCTCTGATTCTAAAGAGTTCTACAGCACTGAGACAGGCCCAAACTAGTCCATATGACCAAAATGTTCATCAACGTTAACCCCATTCCGCTGTACCCTTCTAAGTCGTTCTAATCCACGTTTGTCTAAATGCCTTTTAAAATGTTGTTAACGTACCCACGTCAACCACTTCCACTGGCAGCTCATTCCATATGCATTCCAACCCCTCTGTGTAAAAAAGTTGCCTCTCAGGTTCCCTTTTATTCTTTCCCCTCTAATCTTAAACTGATGTCCTCTAGCCCTTGATTCCCCAACCCTGAGAAAAAAAACTGAGAATGCATTCACCCTATCCATGATCTTATACACCGCTATAATATCACCCCTCAGTCTCCTGCACTTTAAAGAAAAAAGTCCAACCTCTCCCTATAACTCAGTCCTTGAATCCAGGCAATACCCTTGTAAATTTCTTCTGCACTCTTTCCAGTTTAATAACATTCTTCCTACAGCATGGTGACCAAAACTGAACACAATTCCCCAAGTGTGGCCTTATCAATGTCCTGTACAACTGTAACAAAACTTCCAAACTTCTCAATTCCCTGACTGATGAAGGCCAGTGTGCCAAAAGTCTTCTTCACTGCCCTGACTACCTGTGACTCCACTTTCAGAGAACTGTGGACCTCAACTTCAAGATCCTTCTGTTCCTTTATACTCCCGAAAGCCTGAGCATTCTCTCCTATCTTGAATTGACTTTCCAAAATGCAAAATCTCTAATATAGATAAGTGTTTCTTTGAGGAAGTGTCAAGACAAGTCAACGACGGCAGAGCAGTGGATGTGGTGTATATGGATTTCAGCAAGGCATTTGATAGGGTTCCCCATGGTAGGCTCATTGATAAAGTCAGGAAGTATGTGATACAGGGAGATTTGGCTATCTGGATTCAGAATTGGTTGGCTGACAAAAGGCAGAGAGTGTGGTTGTACATAGAAAATATTCTGCCTGGAGGACAGTGTTGAGTGGGGTCCCGCAGGGCTCTGCTCTTGGGCCTCTGCCCTTTGCAGTTTTTAAAAATGACTTTGATGAGGTGGTCGAGGGGTGGATTAGTAAATTTGTAAATGACACAAAGGTTGGAGGTGTTGTCGATTGTGTAGAGGGTACTGCAGGCTGCAGCGCGACATAGACAGGATGCAGAGCTGGGCTGAGAAATGGCAGATGGAGGTCAACCTGGATAAATGCAAATTGGTGCATTTTGGAAGGTCAAATTCGAATGCTGAATATCAGATTAAAGACAGGATTCTTGGCAAAGTGGAGGAACAGAGGGATCTGGGTGTGCAAGTACATTGATCCCTCAAAGTTGTCACCTAAGTGGATAGGGTTGTTAAGAAAGCATATGGTGTTTTGGCTTTCATTTACAGGAGTTTAAGAGCCATGAGGTTTTGCTGCAGCTCTACAAGTCCCTAGTGAGACCACATTTGGAATATTGTGTCCAGTTCTGTTTGCCCTACTATAGGGCAGCTACAGAGGCTTGAGACGGTGCAAAGAAGGTTTACCAGGATGCTGCCTCGGCTGGAGGGCTTGCCTTATGAAGAGAGATTGAATAAGCTCAGACTTTTCTCTCTAGAGAGAAGGAGGAAGAGAGGAGACCTAATCGAGGTGTACAAAATAATGAGAGGCATAGATAGAGTCAATAGCCAGAGATTTTTCCCCAGGGCAGGATTGACTGGTACAAGAAGTTATGGTTTGAACATAGTAGGAGCAAGGTATAAAGGAGGTTCTTTACGCAGAGAGCTGTGAATACATGGAATGCATTGCCAGTTGAGGTGATGGAAGTGAAGTCATTGGGGACATTTAAATGACTGCTGGACATGCACATTGATAGCAGTGAGTTGAGGGGTGCTTTGGTTAAGTTACTATATTTTATATTAGAATTAAGTCTCATCACAACATCGGGGGCTTAAGGGCCTGTTGTGTGCTGTACATTTCTATGTTCTAAACACCATTTGCCATTTCTTGGCTCACTTCCCCATCTGATCAAGGTCCAGCTGCAATTTCTGATGACCTTCCTCACTGTCCATGATACCTCCTATTTTATGAAACAGAGTGAGAACAGCAATCACTCCATCCCTCGGTGGTCTCAAACCACCAACTTTCAGTTAACAGCCAAAATGCACTGACCAAATATGGTCTTGATGTCAAGGGCTATCACGCTCACTTGACCTCTGGAATTCAGCTCTTTTATCCATGCTTGAACCAAGGCTGTAATAAGGTTAGGAGCTGAGCAGACCTAGTGGAACCCAAACTCTGCATTACTAAGCAGGTTATTGCTGAGCCGGTGCTGCTTGATAGCACTGTTGATGACACCTTCCATCTGTTTACTGCTGATGGAGGGTAGACTGATAGGGCAGTAACTGGCCAGGTTGGATGCGTCCTTTTTGCGTGCAGGACATACTTGAGCAATTTTCCAAACAGTTGGATATCATTGCAGTACTGAAACATGTCGGTTAGGGGTGCAGCAAGTCCAGGAGCACAAGTCTTCAGTATTATTGCAAGAACGTAATTGGGGCGATAACTTTGCAGTATTCAATGCCTCCAACCATTTCTTGCTACCATGTAGAGTGAATTGAATTGGCTGAAGACTGGCATTTGAGACGCTGTGAACCTCTAAAGGAGGCCAAGATGGATCATCCACACAGCATCGAGAGAAGATTGTTGCCAATGCATCAACCTTTTGAACTGATGTGCAGGGCTCCCGCAGTATTGAAAATGGGGATACTGTGCAACATAGTCTTCCAGCAAGTTGTTTAATTGTCCACAACCATTCACGACTGAGCTTAGATCTGATCCGCTGGTTGCCAGATTGCTTAGCTCAATCCATCACTTGCTCTTTGTGCTGCTTAGCACATTAGTCCTATTTTGTAGCTTCTTTCTTGACTGATCATTTTTAGATATGTCTAGTGAAGCTCCTGGCATGCCCTCCTGCACTCTTGACTGAACTACTATCTATTAACTGCCCATTTTTACTCTCTAAAGGAACACAATATACTTTCTAATTTCCTTTTTAAATATTCTTGCTATCCATTTTCTAACTCACTTCCTCCTATGTAACCTTGTTACTATTCTGATATTCTTAATATTCTGATCAATTATCCAAACGATCACTCATCTTTGTGCAATTCTATGCTTTCCTGAACATCTTTAGTTGGCCACAGATGCTGGCTCTTTCCTGGAGAAGTTTTTCTTTATCGTAGGAATATATTTAAGAGTATTTGAAAATAACCCTTTTAATGCCATCTTTATATGCACATCCAATAGTCTGGTGTACCGGGTCAATTCAGCTAGCTGAGTTTCATGTTCATACAGCTGGCAGTAATTGTAAAATAACACTCTTAGACCCAATCATCACCCTTTCAAACTGAAAGTAAAATTGAGTAATATTTTGATCACTGCTCCCAAGGTAGTCTTATCTTGATGTTACAAATTAATAAAGACAGCCATTTAGGAAAAGAATCAGAATTCTATGAATTTGTAACTAAGCTTAAAAATTAGGTGCGAGGTTGCTTACCTTCCTAATATTTCCAGAAGCTCTGCTACACCATTAAAACGTTCTGTTTCATAAACAAATCTGTAAAGAAAACTGAAGTATAAAAGTGTGCGCTTAAACAGCAAGCGACACTTGCATTTTTACGGAAAGAGAAAACGAAACACCAAAAACTTGTCGTATCAATGCCCAAATATTTTTAAAACATTTAAAAACTAAAACTATTGTTTTAATATTCTGAATTAGAGAGAGTTCAAACCTTAAAACTACAGGCAGGGTGTTAATTTAGAAAATGTACTGCTAGCTAGCCAAGAAATGCTACAGATGTAATTTTTAACATTTGTGACCAACATACTACATTTTATTATTGACTTCACTTGCATTTTAGAAAATGATGAAAGATCTCCTTATCTCTTACTTATTTAGAACTGGATGGCCTGCACCCAAGTTTTGGGGGAGGGTGAGCAGCCAGAAATCATGGTACATACTGGCACCAATGACGTAGCCAGGAAAGGGATTGAGGATCTGAATAGTGACTTCAGAGAGCTAGGATGAGAATCAGAAGAGCAGGACGAGTAGTGTAGTGTTCTCAGGT
This sequence comes from Hemiscyllium ocellatum, assembly GCF_020745735.1. Lineage (NCBI taxonomy): Eukaryota > Metazoa > Chordata > Chondrichthyes > Orectolobiformes > Hemiscylliidae > Hemiscyllium > Hemiscyllium ocellatum. Next base: position 89,615,213 of record NC_083408.1, read on the forward strand.
TTGCTACCGGTGCCACGGGACAGTGAGATGAGGAACAGTCAGTAAGTATAGCTTAGCACGTGGCTGCACGGCTGGTGCAGGAGGAAAGGCTTCACATACCTAGACCATTGGGGTGCCTTCTGGGGAAGGTGGGACCTGTATATGAAGGACAGATTGCATCTGAACTGGAGGTGCACGAATGTCCTGGGTGGGAGATTGGGTCGAGTGGTTTGGGAAGGTTTAAAACTGGTTTAGCAGGGGGTTGGGAACCAGAGCTACACATCTGAGGGGAGTGGGGAAGGTGGGTCTAGTTGTAAATGAGGCAGTGACAGGATGCTGTGAATCTATTGGTAAGGTTTTTCATGTGATAGAACAAAAGGATCAGTTAAAATGTGTCTGCTTTAATGCAAGGAGTGTCAGAAATAAGTGCGACAAACTTCGAGCGTGGATTAGTACTTGGCACTATGATGTTATACCCATTAACAGAGACGTGGGTTTCATAAGGGCACAAGTGGTTGCTGAAGAACGGTGTGGGGTGGGGTGGGGGGGGGGTGGTAGCATTGCTAATCAGAGTGCATCACAGCTACAGAAATGAAAGTCGTCAAGGAAGGTTTGTCTACTGAGTCAGTCAGTATGGGTGGAAGTTAGAAACAACAAGGGAGCAGTCATCTCATTAGGGGTCTTCTACAGGCCCCCCCTAATAGCTGTAGGGAGATTGAAGAACTCATAGGCCAGCAGATTTTGGAAAAGTGCAAACGTATCAGGGTTGTTCTTATGGGTGACTTCAACTTTCCCAATATCAACTGGAATCTCCTTAGTACAAATGGTTTGGATGGAGTTGTTTTTGTCAGGTGCGTTCAGGAAGGTTTCCTTACTCAGTATTTAGACAGGCTGACGAAAGGAGAGGCTATTTTGGATTTGGTGCTTGGCAATAAGCCAGGACAGCTGTCAGATCTCACAGTGGGAGAACACTGGTGACAGTGACCACAACTGCCTCACATTTACCATAGCCATGGAGATGGAAAGGAGCAGTTACTAAGGGAAAATATTTAATTGGGGCAAAGGAAATTATGATGCTATCAGACTCAAGTTGGGAAGTACAGATTGGGAGCAATTGTTCCACAGAAAGGGCACAGACATATGGAGACTGTTTAAGGAGCAGTTGCTGCAAGTGATGCATAAATTTGTTCCTCTAGGTAAGGATAAGATTAAGGAGCCTTGGATGGTGAGAACAGAGGAGTCAAAAGATAGAAGGCAGCTTACGTAAGGTGGAGGAAGAAAGCACAGATTTTGACGATTACAGGCTTACAAGAAAGGAGCTCAGAAATGGACTGAGGAGAGCCAGGAGGGGGCACGAGAAAGGGTCGGCAGGAAGGATTATGGAGAACTCAAAAGCGTTGTATGCATACGTGAGAAATAAGAGAATGATCAGGAAGTAGGTCGGTCCGATCAGGGATATTGTAGGGAAGTTGTGCATGGAATCTGAGCAGATGGGGAAGCCCTAAATGAGCTTTTTGCTTTGGTTTTCACTAAGGAAAGGAACTTTGTTGTGAATGAGAACTTTGAGGAGCAGGAAAACAGGCTTGAACAGGTAGAGATTGAGGAAGTTGAGCTGCTGGAAGTTTTGGCAAACATTAAGGTCGATAAGTCCCCAGGGCCAGACCAGATTTATCCTAGGTTTCTCCGGGAAGCGAGAAAGGAGGTTGCTAAGCTGCTGGCGAAGATATTTGCTTTCTCACTCCCCACGGGAGTCATCCTGGAGGATTGGAGGGAGGTGAACGTTGTTCCTCTTTTCAAGAAGGGGAATGGGGAAATCCCTGGCAATTACAGACCAGTCAGTCAGTCTTATGTCTGTGGTCAGCAAGGTTTTGGAAAGAATTCTGAGAGATAGGATTTATTCCAATTAGGAAAAGCATAGCATGATTAAAGGCAGTCAGCATGGCTTTGAGAGGGGCAGGTCTTGCCTCATAAATCTTATAGAGTTCTTCGAGGTGGTGAGGACACAGGTTGACAAAGCTCAAGCAGTGGATATGGTGTACATTGACTTCAGCAAGGCATTTGATAACGTTCCCCATGGTAGACTCATTCATAAAGTCAGGAGGTATGGGTTACAGGGAGATTTGGCTGTCTGGATTCAGAATTGGTTGGCTGACAGAAGGCAGAGAGTGGTTTTAGTAGATGGAAAGTATTCTGCCTAGAGGTCAGTGGTGAATAGCATCCTGCAGGGCTCTGTTCTTGGGCCTCTGCTCTTTACAGTTTTTATAAATGACTTGGATGAAGAGGTTGAGGGGGTGGGTTAGTAAATTTGCCAGTGACACAAAGACTGGAGGTGCCATCGATAGTGTCGAGGGCTATTGCAGACTGCAGTGCAACAGACAGGATTCAGAGCTGGACTGAGAAATGGCAGATGGAGTTTAACCTGGATAAATGTGGAGTGAAGCATTTTGGAAGGTCGAACTTGAATGCTGAATATAGGATTAGAGACAGGATTCCTGGCAGTGTGGAGGAACAGAGGGATCTTGGTGTTCAAGTTTATAGATCCCTCAAAGTTGCCACCCAAATGGATAGGGTTTTTAAAAAAGCATATGGTGTTTTGGCTTTCATTAACAGGAGGATCAAGTTTCAGAGCCACAAGGTTTTGCTGCAGCTCTACAAGACCCTGGTGAGACCACACTTGGAATATTGTGTCCAGTTCTGGTCGCCCTACTATAGGAAAGATGTGGAGGCTTTGGAGAGGGTACAATGGAGATTTACAAGGATGCTGCCTGGACTGGAAGGCTTGTCTTGAGGAGAGGGTGACTAAGCTCAGATTTCTCACTCTGAAGAGAAGGAGAAAGTGAGGTGATCTGATCGAGATGTACAGGGTAATGAGAAGCATGAATACAGTCGATAGCCAGAGACTTTTCCCAGGACAGGATTGACTGCCATGAGGGATCGGTTTTAAGATGTTGGAGGAAGGTATAGAGGAGACATCAGAGGTAGGTTCTTTACGCAGAGAGTTGTAAACGCATGGAATGCACTGCCAGCGGTGGTGGTGGAAGTAGCAGAGTCATTAGGGACATTTAAGTGATTGCTGGACGTGCACATGGACAGCAGTGAATTGAGGGGTGCAGAGGTTAGGTTATTTTATTTTAGATTAGGATTAATCCTCAGCACAACATCATGGGCCAAAGAGCCTGTACGGTGCTGTACTTTTCTATGTTCGAAGAAGAGCCAAGTGTGGAAATAGTGGATACGTTGGTAATGATTTGTCAAAAGGTCACCAGATTTCAAAATTTGGAAATGTAACTTGACTATTCAAGAAAGGTTGGAGACAACAAAAGAAAAAGGACCAGGAACAGGGCATTCAGCTATGAGCCTGCTCTGCCATTGCAGAGTATGGTACTAGTTCCAAATGTGGCCTTAACCACTTTTAGAATTCAAGTTGACTAAATTTTAGCCCCAGATTGGAAAGAGCTTTGATGCAAATCCAGGAAGATGCCAGTTCCTTGTCCAATTAACCTTCATATGAGCGGTAAGTCAGTTAAGACAAGGAATGATGCTAATCAGTCCCCATTCTCAGTGTTAATAGGCTGATAGGTTACTGGAAGCTTCAATAAGCATATTGCAATTCCATTATGGCAAGCACATGAAGTGCATTCACTACCCTATCCACCATGAGCAATGCACAAGGCAGACAACTTTGTTGAGGTAAAAGATTGACATAGATCTTCAAACTAGTGGAGTATTACTCGGCATCCTCATTTCACTTAACTTCTTTTCATCTACCCCCAAAATAACACTTGAAAATACTGCTTCAATACTCTCAAATCAACTTTTAACAATAACACTTACTGTAGAAAAATATTGTTAATTTGCTTTCGGATAAATGCTCTAAGTCCAAGAAACTTTCCATAAATTCTGTGTAAAACAGTCTTCAGGTAGTCTCGTTCTCGGGGGTCTTCACTGTTGAACAATTCCAAAAGCTGAAAATGACCAAAAATATAACTTCACCTTTCCCATAAACCACTTGTCCAGTTTACAAGTTTTACTTAGTTTATTTGTAGTCACCAAACCTTCATTTCAACATTAGTTCAACTGTAATATAATGCAATTTTGCTTAGCTCCCAAGAAATGAGATTTCTGAGCAAGTGTAGAATTCTAACAATTTTGATCTAAATCAAACATACAGGTCACAATAGAAACTAATCCCAATACGTTACTAATAGAATATTGCATTGACTAAAAGATCACAATATTCTAGTTAATTTTCAATTCAGTAGTCATCTCTAACACCTTTTACACACACACAAATGGCATTCTCTATAATCAAATACTGCTGTTCAAATATTTCATAACTTTTACATTAATTACTTAGTTCAATATCATGAGATTCTGGGCAGTGGGTTGACACAACAGGAGTGTGATTAGTAACAGCAGGAAATCTCGAAACCCAAAACGTGACAGCATTTAAAGGCATGGAAATCTATTTTTGATGGAATAATCCACTTGCCACCTGCCCCTAGAATGCAGGAATCTCTGATGTGGGATTAAGGCAAAACATATAAAAAAGGGACAAAGTAAAGAATAAAACTTATTCCATAGACAGTATAGCTGCATGAATGTCCTCACTTAGAAATTAAGGCCTGCACAATTGTCTAGTGAATCTTCTACACTGAACAGTTTTCATATGGAATGGCACATAAGTCAATGAACATTAGTCTCCGCTACACAATTACTCTATCAGTAAATTTGTAACTAATCTTATTCACCCCATTACAAATTAAAAGATCCACACAAATCCGGAGAAGTTTCTTCTGAGATTTCTCTGCGAATTTATCAAATGACAATTAGATGGAAATGTAAACACAAGACTTTTTGTGGGGACATGAAAGTTGCAATAAATTTTGAATCCAAAATATCAAATTTGAACAGGTTAGATACATTTAAGGAAGGCTTGCACAAAACTATTAGTGCAAAACCAATGATCCACAATTTCACAAAGCTTTAAAAGGGATATTAATAGCAAACCACTGGATATTGTTTGCCAGAAGAGTGGTGCAAAAGGATATTCAAAATATCATTTATACCCAAACTTAAATATATAAACATTGCCAAAACAAACTGCTACTGTTCTATTGTTCCATTGTTCCATGCCTTAACTTTATGAAAGTACAGGTAATATACAATTACTTATCTAGTCAAAAAAAGTTCACACGCACCTGCAATACAAATTTCTGATCTACATATTTTTTGGCAATACTGGGTTGGAATTCTTGACTCTCCAAAAACCGAATGAAGAACTCATATACAAGCTGAAATAGATAAGTTAAATTACAAAAAGGATTAAAAAAACCTTATTCACTTCTAAATGTAAAAATACCAGAAAAAAAATCAAGTTTGAAAGGGTCTGTTTTCAGCCATCATTTCTTGTTGATTTCACAAATTTTTCTCCATTCTCGCCAAAAGAATAAAATGTTGGTTAAATTAAGTAGTGAAGGCATACACAAAAAAGCTCAGTGGTTTAGCAAAAAATGCAGCACATTGAGAAAGTGGAATTAATAGTTATGATTCAAAGTTAGTAATCTGTACACAAGAGCTAAAAAAAAATTCAGTTCTGATACCTTATGAGTAATGGAGATGAGAAAGGAAACAGGAACTGAGACAGACTGTTGCTACAGCTTGAATTAATGTGGAATCAACTAGGTAAACGTTCTGTGTGTGACCAACCTCCTGCACCATTACACTACTCACACATTTGTAATGAACTTAGATGACTTAAAGTCACCTTGTGCCATTCCTTCTAAAATAAAAATCTCATTGCTTCAAACAGCAACAATCTCTTGCACACTAAAATGGCTGCCATTTGACTTTTCGCAAGCCACAAAATTCTCCATGTATCTCAGCTATATATGCTAATCCAATTTCCTGTTTAGTTTACAGTCCAAAAAGGAAACTATGTGGTTCCTTAAACGTCACCACCCTTAAGGCAGACTACACAGTTTTAAATGTATTACTTATAAACATAACACATAATACAAAATAAAATCATTCCATTATGCAGAATTTCATCAATTTATCATTTTCCTCTCAAACCCTTAACTATTTCAATTGATTATTTTGAGCATGCCTACTTTTACACCAACTTTTTCAGCAAAATGAACATTTTTTTTTACTGTGAATCACTGAATCAATAAAGGTTCATCAGAACAATTTTGCATAGTCTTAAATTTCTCCATAAAGCTGGTGGATTACAGTCAGAATATATTAATGTTGTTCAGCAACTAGGTCAGGCACAGACTTGAAAATGCTTTGGAGCCAATAACTAACAAACATCTCCATTTCCACTACACAGTAGTACTTCCAATTTTGGTTAAAGGTCTTAAAAACGTCTCTTTTGCTGATTCATTACTTCCAATGAGTCTGAACCTATCCCCAGTACACTAACATTAACTACTATTTTACTAATTCATTCTTGGCAAGAATGATTATTAAACCAGCCAATTGTAATTCCCTAAACAGATCTTTTAATTGCTTTCCAAGTGTTACTTTATACTAATGACATCATCTAAAAAAAATTAAGCACTTTAGCTACAACTTGATTCACAAGCCTTCGGAACGCATTTTTAACTGGAACAGCATGACCTTGACGTTGAATAATCATTTCGGTGTAACAAACATTGATATTTCTTTATCTCTTGGTGTTAATGTTATTTACCAGTTCACCTTCGACAGATCGATCTTAAAGGAATGAAACACTGCCAAATCTAATTGAGAAATATAGTATGAATGCTTTTTTGTGACTGCATTTATTTTCCTGTAGTATATGTGAATCTAGTTGACCCATTCAGTTTAGGAATGAACACACTGGTGAACTCCAATTGCCTGGCTACGTTCAATCAGTTGATATTCAAAAATGTATTTAAATCTTCTTGCCCACCAAAGCTTTACCAATAAGAATGTCATTTTATTGGTATGGATTCTGATAAACCTATATCATGCCTCACTTACAGTGTACATCTTGGTGTACCTTGAATTTCCTCAGTAATCTTACTAGGTCTAAGTATAAAAATACTAGTGTATAACTGCCTAATATTTCACTATTGTTAATCAGATTATGGGAGGTTAACTTTGTGAACTATCTGCCTCTCCTATTTCACTCACTGACTTTGTCAACCTCTACTACTCTTACCACTTGCTTTGTCTCATCTTCCTCACCAGCATGTTTAACATGTTTATGTGACAGATTCTTCTTTCTACAATCCAGAGCACCTACAAGATAAGTCACTTTGTAAATCTGCCTAACTATTTCAGCTGGACTACAAAGGTTTCAAAGGTTCATTTTGCAATAGTAATTGCACTCATACTTGGTTTCCTTTTTACAATGTTCCAGTTACAGCATGTTTGTCCATTTTTTTTCATTTTTGCCTGTGAACTTAAACCTTGGAGATAGTGAGAACTGGAGATGTTGATGAGTCAAAGCTGATAAAGAATAGAACTGGTAAAAGCACAGCAGGTCAGGCAGCATCAGAGAAGGGGAGTTGATTAGCAAGTTTTGAGAAGATTTGTAGCTCAGGTTGAGGTTTTGGATTTAGGTTTGCTCGCTGAGTTGATAGGTTGATTTCCAGACGTTTCATTATCTTACTAGGTAACATCTTCAGTGGACTTTCAAAGCAATGCTGAAACTTCCAGCTTTCTATTAATATGTTTAGGTTTCTTTGGGTTGGTGATGTCATTTCCTTTGATGTTCTTTAGATGGGGTCTAACTCCGTTTGTTGACAGAGTTCTGGTTGGAATGCCATGCGTTCATTAGCTGACTACTCAGACCCCTTGGCATCATGGTAGCCTACAAACCTACCAACACACTAAAACAGCAGCTGATGAACTTGAAAGACCCTATACAGGCAATGAGCAAAACTAACGTCATTTACAAAATACTGTGCAAGGACTGTAAACAATCAATACATTGGACAAACAGGTAGAAAACTAGCCACCAGGATACATGAACATCAACTAGCCACAAAAAGACATGACTCTCTCTCACTAGTATCCTCACATACAGATGAGGAAGGACACCACTTCGACTGGGACAATACAAACATCCTACGACAAGCCAAACAGAGACATGCACGAGAATTCCTAGACGCATGGCATTCCAACCAGAACTCTATCAACAAACAAACAGAGTTAGACTCCATCTACCACCCCCTAAGAAAAGGGACAGGAAGTGACTTCACCACAGGAAATAACATCACTAACCCAAAGAAACCCAAACATATAAATAGAAAGCAGGAAGTTTCAGCATTGCTTTGCTGAAAGTCCACTGACGATGTTACCTAGTAAGATAATGAAATGTCTGGAAATCAACCTATCAGCTCAGCAAGCAAACCTACATCCAAAATGGGAGTTGATGTTTCAGGTCAGAACCTTTCACCAGTCCTCAAATGTTGATTCCCCATCTCCTCTAATGCTATCTGACCTGCTGTGCTTTTTCCAGCTGCACAACTTCTTAAACACTCCCATTCTATTTTACACACTCTTGTGTCTCTCTGAAAATATGGGACATGTAATTTTCAATGTTTTGAGGATTTGTCTTTTTGCCTTATAAACAATGTTAAATTTTTTGCCATCTCTCATGAACATCATTTTGAACTATGTTCTCATGATCAGTTTTAATGGACTCTTACCTCAGGACTATACATCAATTTAAATGGACTAAACCCAGTAGATTTAACTGGGGAGTCTTTTACAGCAAATTAAGAAATCTAACCCTTTTTCCAATCCTGTAAGTATGCAAAACAATTACCCTACATGATCGTTGAGAGTCTGAAGATTTCTCTCTGAAGCCACCATGTTCATGAATGCACTTCAACTGTTTTATAGCCAACTTGCAAATTAAGTTTAAGTTTCCCAACTGTCTGATATAGTGTGTTTTTTATAGAATTACATTACACCCAAATGGAGGCCTGACATGCTAAGAATTTATGCTCACTGATGCATGGCTTTTTCAAATTCACATCTTGCCATAAAAACCTAATAACGCTACTCAATGTCACATTATTAAATTTGACAGGACCACTATCAGGTGAACTGCCCATTGCTTATCTGGAAGAATATAAAAATGTTCCCACTCTTTCATCAGATCTCCATTTCTAATACAATACCACTCAATCTTAGTCAGCCTCTGCTTCAGTGTATGCTAACTGTCAATTTATCTCTGAATCAGCTATTTTAACATCTTTTTGTGGTAATGCTTTGATGTCTGGTAATGAAATTTACTCAGCCACTGTTGTGTATGCTAAAGGGAATAACAAAATCCTGAACAGAGTCAATACACTGCAGATGTTGGAGGTCTGAAACCAACAGTGCGAGAAACTCAGCAGGTTTGTCAGCATCTGCAGAGAGAATCAGGGTTAAACAGAGTTTAGTTCTGAAAAGTCAAACTTGAAACATTAATGCTGCTTCTCTCTCCACAGATGCTGACAAATTTTCCACAGAAAAATACCAGAAACTGGTTGCAGTAAAACTGCTGTATCTTTAACCTCACTTGGATTTTGAGATTATGGGCAAAGCTATAAACTTCACTTCAGCCAGTCAGTCAATTTTGTCCACAGGGATTTTTTTTTAAGCAACTCCTTCTTCTGGAGAACAAGTCTCACTAATTGCATTTTGAGCAAGAGAACCAGGATATAACTTAACCTTTTTGCTTTCTCTGAATTCTCCAAAAAGGAGAAATAATGTCCTCTCCAGCAAAAACATCTTTAGCTTGTGCTCCTTAATAAAGCTACAGTTTAGTGGAATAATTTCAATGCAGAGAAGGTCTCATTCAATGACAAAGAAACCTTTATCTCTAATTTTAGTCACCCCTGCTGCAATCACAGCAGTGTTTACCCCCAGTTTCATCACTGTAGTTAAGCTACAATTTGATCGGTGGTATTTTCCATGCAAGTTTCTGATCAACCTCACTCCTATGAATCCCAAAAAGGTCCTGTGGGCTTTCCATGCTACTTCCAGAATTCTGAATAAAGGAATCCTATTTTCTTACAGTGGAGGTTTGATTTAAACTTTTGATATTTACCATCAAAAATTATCAGAGAACTTCATACATGATATTTACTCCTAATACCCATACCCACACCCACCTGTCAAAAATACTTTGTATTAAACCTTTCAAATTCAATCTAGGTTGTCTAGACTACCTCCTCAAATTTCTAACCTTCTTTCTGCATGATTCAGGAACTAACACACACCCAGAAGTTAAAAATCACACAACACTAGGGTATCGTCCAACAGGTTTAATTGGAAGCAAACTAGCTTTCGAAGCGCCACTCCTTCATCAGGTGATGAAGGAGCGCGCTCCGAAAGCTAGTGTGCTTCCAATTAAATCTGTTGGACAAAAACCTGTTGTGTGATTTTTAACTTTGTACACCCCAGTCCAACACTGACATCTCCAAATGACACACCCAGAATACCTCTGTTCAAAAATATGTTGCATAACCCTTTAAAAATCTCCTTCAACGGCAATGCATACTTTTTATCTGCTTGATCAGTCAACTTGCTTGGTAATGTCCTGTTTTCTTCTGGTCACTTCAATTGTTCCACTATTTCCTCAAATGAAAAAGAATGCCTCCATGTTTTTAACCCCCTGTCAGTCTGAAACAAATTTAAACAATCTTTACTCAACTCTGAATTGTGACTAGGCTTTATCAGCATATAAAATCTTTTCTTTCAATTGCTTTTTGTATCATGATTCATTATCAAATGTCTATTTTCCTTTTCTCCCTCCTGAATCTCTAGTTTGAGCCTCTTAAATTCTTTTTCTTGCACCTTTTCCTTTCTTTGAATTGCTCACTTTTATTCTCCCCTTTCTGAAGATCTTCAAGTTCATTTATTTCCAGCTCTTGCTTTTTCATTCCAATGTTCCTTCTCCTCTATCTTATGCTGTTTCAATTCTCTTTGCAAGCTGCTCTAACCATAATTGAATCTTTGTTAACTCAAATGAGTGACTATATACATCCTCCTTCCTGTATTTCCACCAGTCTAGATCATGTGCCAACATTTCACTCACTTTTGCCTTCTTGGCACTGGAAGGCAATTCTATTTCTGATTTATATGCTCATTGCATCTGTCTGGCTTTTGTTACTTCCTTTATATTTATCACAGATACTTCTTTCAGCAAGACGGTTTAAGCTATCTTCAATGCCATCTTGAGTATAAGAAACCTGGCATCTGTCCGTTTATCCATTAGCAAATACCTTTACTCAAAATCCAATTTGCACTGTCCTCATTCAAATACCCAGCAGTAAGACTCCCAAACTATTTTTACAACTGAGCTGGGAACAGTTTACTGATAGAAATGCCCCACAGTTTGATAAACTATGGAAAAACATATAAGATAAAATCTCAATTTGACCACTAAGATGATAATTTTGCCAATCTGACTGCTATGCAGGACAAAGGCAATTTATACCATGTTATATATCATTGACAGAAAATATTGGAACACATTTAACAGTGGCAGAGAAAATCAAGGATTTCTAATCTAATACTTTTTAAAAATTTAAACCATACTCCTCCAAAAGACCCAAATACACAGAGTCATGATTAAGACAGGTAGTTTAATACACATTACAGATGGACAGGGTAAGGCAAAATCCAAAGTCTAGTTTTCATGGGCAAATTAAAATCTTTTACACAGCTCCTCTCTATTTGCGGCACTGATAACACAATGCTACCAGTAAGGCAACGGTCATTCTTCACTGATTGCTGATCTGCCAAACAGAGGTCTTTTGTTAGATTAAAACAAAGAATTCTTTCTTGGGTTTTTGGTCAATTCCCTCACAATGGGAAAAGGGGAGAGATGCTTTCAGTTCATCGCCTTTGGAGGACTTCAGCTGCTCAACAGGACAGCTTCACAGCAAAACTGCAGCTCGACCAAACTGACGGTCGTTGTTAGGCCATTGGTTCTTTCACGTAAACCCCTGTGCCACTCTGTCTCAAATAAACAACCTCACTGCTTCAAAATATCTTGTCTGCCATAGCTAAAAATGTGCACCGCTTGATTTTTCCAAGTTGCAAAACTCTCCTGCTTTCTCAGATATGCACAAGGCCAACTTCCATTTCAGGTTACTGTCCAAAATGGAAAGACAAATGTGATCTATTATAGTATTACAGATTACCAAAATGCTTTAATAAGTAAAGCATATTAACCAGCTATTTTACTTCTGAGCATGCAATGTTCACCTGTAAATGAGGCCAGGCTGCTTCAAGCACTGGTTCATCTTCTTCTGGATCAAACTCTGAAGATTCTGAAGGTGGAAGGGTCCTAAATATATTGAAAGAAACCTATAACAAGATAGAGTACAAAATTAAATGCTGAATTCTCTCCTTCCAACCCCATCCAATGCACTCTGATTAAGAGTTATGTACTGACAACATGCTGTGCAACTATTTCAATAAGTTCCTCAAAATTCCATGTAATACAGGGAAAATGGTGCATTGAAAATCACAGCCAACAGAAAATTATGGAAAGAATTCGAGAGACAGTTCAACTGTTGAGAATAAAGTCCTTGTGGGAAACTCAGCGAATACAAAGTATAAACCCATATTTAGATATTCATTGTTTTTCTGACAGTTTTGTGTCAGGTTTTTCTGATCAAATACTTCAGATCAAATATATCTGATTTACTCATAGCGCTTGGATTGAAGTGCCTAGGTAGACTGCATCCAGGTAGATGTATTAATGCATAAAATGGGTGTAACATTACATAGTGCAGTGCCATCCTTCACCCTCAACAACAAGCAATTTTCATGCTGAACAGTACATGTCTCTCAAGAAAGAGAAAATATAAAAAGAAAGCAAAGAAATGTAGATTGTCTAAAGAAAATTTTGGATGAAAGTAAAAAATGAACTAGAGATGCCTAGATGAAGACAAGGTCAGTTTGGATGCTATCAACTGGATGCACTATAATCAATCTTCCCAGGATTCTTTGGGAGTGTCTTTCAAACCCATGGCTTCTATCACCTAGAAAAACAGGTCAGCTGGTGCACAGACACAGCATCACTTTTAAGTGACACAATTCCCCAACTTGGACATTTATTATAAGCCTTCATAAGCACAAAACCAAAATTCTTCAACCCAATCCGACAGCTTTGTGAAAGCACCCTCACTATGTGAACTGCAATGGCTCAATAAAGGATTTTCCCACCATCTTCCCAAATGCAGTTAGGAATGGCTATTAAGTGTTGGTCTTGCTGGTGATGCAAAAATTAAGTATAAATAATTTTCAAATATTGTAACCATCCAACAACATTCACCGCTGCATGTGGAAATAATACTCTAGTGAAATAGTGCAGCTCACTTGGTCTTGGGATACAAATAGTGAAAAACTAGTATAACAGGATTGGAAATGCACAATGGTGTTGATCAAAATATGTGAACAGAAGACAACTTTTAGATTGCTTATTTAAGTGAAAGCTACATCAACACTAAAGGAATACTGGTAAATGGGACTAGATTAATTTAGGATCTCTGGGTGATATTGACAAGTTGGACCAAGGGTCTGTTTCGGTGCTCTATAACCATGACTCTGAGTTCACTACTTCACTTCAAACGCATGCCAGAGGTAGAGGTAATCTCCTTAGCATTATACACCAGCTAGAATTCTGAAGACAAGCGAACAGTTTCATATAAAATAAAAAAATAACTTTTAGAACACTGTTAAAGATCCACTCCAAAAGACTTCAATCTATTACTGCAAATTTAAAATTACCTTCTCCAGAAATGTGTGTTGTGCAACTTAAAAAAACACAATGTGTTCACTACAATTTGAATTAACATATAAAACAATAGCAGCAAACATTTGTCATTTGATTTGCTTTCTCACTGTGTAGATCAAACCATGTAAATATTTAGCCAGACAGGTAGTGGGTGGGCTGCGACTCCTAATGTAAATAAACAAAGCAAATGTATCAATGCTCTAGAATTCTGCACCTGATCTTTTGATTTTTAAAGGTATAAATGTACTTCAAATAATTACAATCTTCTAGTTCATTGCTAATTTTTATTTACTATCAAGTAAACTTATGAAGTTTAAATAGTAAAAAAAATGAACTCGTGCTCAGACTGACAACTCAAAAAAGAACTTTGCATTTCTAAACCAGAGAATGACCTCAACCAGGAATTAAAAAGCATTCCAAAAAAATCATTTTATAAACTTAACCACTTTGTCTATGTAAGAGCACCACTAGTGTGGTACCAACATAAATGGACCATGACCAAATTGGTTCAAATCCCTATCTACATTCAATTAACTAATTTGGTTCAAACGCCTGGATTAGACAGAGTAAAGAAGAATCAAAATTCTTATTCCTATTGATATTCAATTGACTCCATTGAAGATGTATATATGAAGACTAGGAGATCAACTGAACTGCCTGCCATGGAAATCGATTCCCAACAGTTACTGTTTGGGTGTATTCCCTGAGAACCACCACTTAGGACAGGTTACGGGAGAGCTGCAGGCATTCGTGCAGTCATGTCAAAGCACTTTCAGGATAAGTAAAAAAAAGCAACTCTATCTCCTCAGCAACATATTATACAATACAGCAAAGGGGCAATTGACTAAAAACTTCAACTTATTTGTTCTTTCAACGTTGGAAAACATGAAAGTATTTTACAGGCAGTTAAACCTGTCAAAATTTGTCACTGAGCCAAAGGAAACATTGGGGCAAGATACTAAAAGCTTAACCAAAAGAAGGTCTTACAAGAGGGGGAAAAAGGTGAGTGCAAAGAGAAGAGTTATCCAGTGACAATGGCCTATATGATTGCAGGTATGGGCATCAATGGTGTGACAAAATTCTTAAGTTGGAGTTGGGAATAAAGAAGAACAGGGAGAGTTTCAATTTCATGGAAAATCGGAGGTATTGAGGGAGAAAAGAATAGAAGGGGGATATAGTCATGCAGGATTTTGAACAAGAGAATTATAGCTAAAATTGAGACATTTGTGTATGTCAGTTTATGCCAGAGTGATAGGTCAGGAAACTCCGTCCATTTCAGGATAATGAGCGCAGAGTAATGAGTCCATTTATAAAAGGCAATCGCATGAGTCCCACCTAAAAGAGCAATTAAATAACTGAGTCTGTATGTAACAAAAGCACAGTTTAGAATTCCAGGAGCAGGTACATTGAGCTGGAATGGAGATAAGTGACTTTATGGAGATGAAGTTTTTGCAGTGGAACAAGAGCTTCTGACAGAAGGTGTAGCTCAAGATCAGTTCCTGCCAAAGTTTAGTTGTAGAAAATTGCAGCTCATACAGGACTATCAGATAAGCAAGCTGACAACACTAAGAAGTGGAGTCAAGAATACAGTTGCAAGGTAGAGTTGGGTTCTATTGCACCAGTGGAACTGGGCATCAATTTTACTGTCACCAACAAACAACTTAAGGATGAAAAATGAAGGACCAATGATAGATTTTCAGTACCCTATCAGTCAATGGTCATTTACTTTTCCCAATCTACTTTAACAATCAATCTATCCATATCCCCCATCTATGAGGTGTATGATGAAAGCTGTCTAATGCATTATTATTTTTAGAAGGTTATTTTTGATAAAGTTTAATTAAATAAATTTGGTGACGTGACCTAAATACATCAGTTCAAAGAAAGCATATGACAGTAGTATAATACCTGAGTGAACACTTGTAGCATTAAATAGACAAAATATTGTTGGGGTGACAAAAGGTGGAATATTAAACACATTAAGGCAATTAATTTAGTTTCAACTTCAGAACAGAAGGTTCAAAGTTTTAGTTCAGAATAACCTAGAGTTGAATTCAGAATTCAGGGGTGAAATCAAATCAGCTTAAGGGCACCATTCACCTCAGCAGAAATGGTTTATAATCTGCAGAGCTATGAGAATTTGGACAGAACTCTTCAAATTGCTACAAGAGAAAAGTTTTGGACATCAGAGTCGAGAAGGGTTCATGGCAGCATACTCAAAGAAATACAGTCAAATATAGAAAGAAATCCATGCCCCCCTGAGAACCCTTATGAATGATGAAACTCGCAAGTACAAAGTTCATTAAAGATAGGTTGAAATGGTTAAAAATATCACAGATGTGATTTTTTTCCACAAATATTGTTTTTTATTATTAACAACTTATTGGCATGGATAGGCTAATTCATGATTTGACTAATACAGAGGATTTACTGTAGTAAGAAAATGGTCTGAACAGTTCAAGGGAAAGAAACTGGTAAGTGTCAATTAACCAATGATTTAAAATGCTGAGAAAGGAGAGTTATTTCTCTGGAATTCAGTCTGAAAAACAGTGCAATGGGGAACATGTTGAAATTTTTGATTTGATGTTTTGCCAAGATCTTTGTAAATAACTTTGATATAATTATACATCAGAGAATGAAAAAAGTTTATTAACAAAAATAAAATGATGTTCTAATATTTAAGTAAATTACTTTATAAATCCGTAATAGAGAAGTCAAATAGCAAGATTTTGTTTTTGGTGGGGGGTGGTGGCCAGGGGGAGCAGTGGGTTTAACAAGATTTCTTCAAAAAGCAGTGCAGACTCAGCAGGCTGAATGGCTTCTTCAGTGCTCCATTACTCAGAGAATGCTGGGGGCGGGAGTGTCATCTCGCTAAAGTAGCAAATTAGTAAACCTCTTGTACACCACATACATTCAAGTTTGTGCTCCTTAGATTTAAGGGAGCCAAAACAGTGGGTAGAAGATGAATTTAAAGGGTTTTACTGGAGTTGAAGGTATCAAACACGGAAGTAATGGAGAAATTGAATTGATTTGACAGGTGTAGCTGTATTGTAGCAAATGGAGAGCCAAAAACCAGTTAGACAATTTAAAACTCCCAACTTTAAGAAACTATGTAGAAAAACATCCCATTGCACATCCCAGGTAATAAAAGGTAAAGATTGTACCAAAGGTAAAAGGTAAGATCTGGAGGGCTAACCAAAAACTTGGTTAAAGAAATCTTGTAAGGATGACCTCCAAGGAAGGAGAAGCATCAGACAGATCAGGAAGGGTATTTCAGAGTAGGTCCTTTATGGCGGGTGTCATGCCAACAATGGTAAGGAAAAGAGAGGACAAGATGCAGGAGAGGTTAAACTCAAAAGAAAACAGATAGGTCATGAGGGTTTGTAGGGCAAGCATTTACCATTTTAACTACTTCAGGGTATGTCTGTTCTGTCAAGATTCCTCGACCTACTGCAACATAGTCCACCAGTTCACTAAGGGTAGAGCGCTTGTACTCCTTCATTTTAAGATCTGATAATGAATCCATGAAGTCAAATACAACGCAGCACTGATGCAATTTCTTCTGGAAGAGCAGTGCCTTTTCAGTCGTGGAAACGTCTGGAAGAGGGGTGAGAAACAAACTAAATTTAGAATGAGTGGTTATTAGCAATTTGCCCAGTTGAGCGCACTAATATTTTCATTTTTGAACAGCTTGAATTTCAAAACAATTTTTATTAGTGCAAGCATGTTAGCATCCTAATCAAACAAATCAGAAAAGAAATTCAGTAAGATAATTCTAGGGTGGTATACCAGTTAGCTCAGTCAAATACTGAGCGTATCTGAATCTTGTACCTACAGAGCAAAAAAATAACTATGAACATCCAGCTTACTTCCACTGTTCAAAATTAACATTCTCTTCAGTCTCCCTTCCCCACCAAAAAATGAATTTAAATTCTATGTTAAAATTCACAAGCTTTACTCAAAACATTTAACAGTGGGACTACAAGTAACATTCTAAAGTAATGTTTCCCAAAAACCAGTTTCCTGTGATATTCTATTAACTGCTTAATCCTCTGCCATACAATAGGCAAAGTCTTTTCCCTGGGGTCGTGGAGGGCATAGGTTTAGGGTGAGAGGGGAAAGATATAAAGGAGACCTAGGGGGTAACTTTTTCCACACAGAGGGTGGTGTGGGTATGGAGTGGGCTGCCAGAGGAAGTGGTGGAGGCTGGTTCAATTGCAACATTTAAGGGGCATTTGGATGGGTACGTGAATAGGAAGTGTTTGGAGGGAGATGGGCCAGGTGCTGGCAGGTGGGACTAGATTGGATTGGGATATCTGGTCAGCATGGACGGCTTGGACTGAAGGGTCAGATTCCGTGCTGTACATCTGACTCTGACTCTATATGGAACTCTAAAACAAAATGTATACAGATGTTATTTCAAAGTTCAGACATAAGAGGGCAGACATGACAACATAAAATGATGATTAGCAATGCCTTTCAAGTTAAATCCAAGTTGTTTTGAATCAAAAAGAAAATGACAAGCAACCCAATATGGCCTCTGCCACTGACCAGAACAATTCTTGTATTTTGATTTCTTTACCTCCTATATTATTTCATTCAGCTTCAATACTTTGATTTCAATGAAACACCATCGTACACAAGTTTTTTTTAATTCACTACACACTGGAACTGGAGAAAATTCCCCACTAATCAAGTTAAAATTTTCTCTCTCCAAATCATATCAACATCTGTGGATCATACATTTCCCAATGTCTAGAGCTAAACATACTTACTTTTGATTTCCCAGGGCAGGCAGCACCCAGGCTACTAGCTGCTCATGTTCTCTGTTGATAGCACTGAAGAATTCCACCTGGGCCACAATGTAGCAGCTCTCTGGGCTGCCTACCCCAGTGAATTGAGAAGTGGACAAGGAGTGACAAGTGGGCTTATTTCACAACTGTAATGCTCAAACATTGTAGTACCTTACGCTACACTTGGTTTTAAATAGTAAGCCTTACAATGCATTTGTCATAAGCTTAATGATAGTTATGAAATACTAATATATTAGTTAAAATTATTTGTTGACCCTTCCAATTATCTTAAAACCAAATTCAGCCTGAATGCAACAAGTCCTAGTGGTTTTGAAATAGGGTCAGGAGTACTCTTGCTCCTGCCAGCTCTGTGTACAAAATTGAAGTTGTTGATTGCAGCCTTCAATAGCTTCTCGAAGGTCACATGCAGATTTTTCAGTACTGGCGTATTTCACAGCAACCCAATATTGTGGAGGGCTTCAAATAGATGCTAACTTAGCATATTGCAATAAATCTAGTAAGACTTATTACCCATTTTATGCATTGACCTTGGATGCCTACATTAATATGATGGGTGTTGTAATGAAATGAAATTGCAGTAGCATTTCTTGCCATGTAGCACCATTCCAGTCAAAGCTCTAAACCATAAATGCTGACATTTTGAAAGTGAGATTAACACTGCTAAACAAGAGGATTTGGGTAGCAGAGCCCAAATTTACTATATCTGTGAATTATTTAAACATTGATACTCATTATTCCAAACATATAGCAAAACAGACAAGCAGTGAAGTATAAAATTCTACACAAATTGCACTGCTATCTAACATGTCTCCACAATTACCTGCTGCTTGAAAGATTACCCCACTGTGCACTTGACCAACAAACAATGAGATCCATTTCCCACCCCATCATCTTTTTAAACTCTTGAGTAAAGACCCAGATTCTTCAACTGCTCATCATATAAGCCCTTCATCCCAGGATTATTTTTGGAAACTTCCTGTGAGCTGCCCCCGAGTCTAGAACATCCTCCCTTAGACTGGGTACATTATCAATATTGCAAACCATTCTTTTCACCATACATCCTATAAGATGCAACCAATAGCAACAAATGTTTACAATTAAATGATATGTATTGTACACAAGCTTCAGTAACATTTCTGAACCTTTAATTACATGCAATGAAACTACATCTTAATCTCATGTTGTTCTAAAATCAGTGAGTGCCTGTTGTTATCATACAAAGAACACAAAGCTTTTTTTAAAACAGCTGAGGTAAAACACCCAACCTTTCCTTGTTAGTCAAAGTTAATAACTAGGTGCTTAATCTGTTAGCATTAATGAGGATTATGTATGATTTTACGTTCATTATATAAAAGAGGGGGCTGGAATAAAGATGGCTAAGCTACAGTACTAAACAGAATATTCACAATGTAATCACTGATCTTGACAGCTCATGGATTTCAGCCAAAACATCAATCAGCACTTTTACACTTGCCTATCATTGAAGAAATATCATTTGACAAGACAAATAGTAAGCTGAAAAAATTACAGCAGACAGAATTTATCATGGAAGGGAAATTGGAGTCATTCCTTCATACTCAAGAAATACAATTTGGCATATTAATAAAAGCGATCAGATGTTGTGGGAGAGCAATGGGATTTAAAAACAAAAATCAAATTGCTGGAAAAACTCAGGTTTGGCAGCATTTATGGAGAGAAACAGTTTATATTTCAGGTCCAGTGACCCTCCTTCAGAATGGTTCTGAAAGTGCATAATAAAATATGGCAGAGTCAGCTCAGCTCTGTCAAGAGGAAGTCATGCCTGACAAATCTGTTTGAATTTTTTGAGGTAATGAGCTCACAACATTAGGGGCAAGGAACTGGAATGGATAGTGGACTGGGCTTCTTGCAGACAGCCAGAGATAAAAGGGATCTTTTTTCAGGATTGCACCTAATGACCAGTGGAGTTCCACAGGGATCAGTGTCGAGACCACAGCTATTTACGTTACACATTAATGATCTGGATGAAGGAACTGAGGGCATTGTTGCTAAGTTCGTAGGAGACACTAAGATAAGAGGAGAGGCTGCAGAAGGCCTTAGGCATGCTGGATGAGTGGGCAAAGAACTGGCAGATGACATACAAGTGTGGCAAAGTGAGAGGTTATACATTTTGGTAAGATGATGCGTAGACTATTTTCTAAATGGGGAAAGATTTCATAAATCTCAAGTGCAAAGGGACTTGGGAGTCCTAGTTCAGAACTTTCTTACAGTTAACATGCAGGTTCAGTTGGTGCTGTGGAAGGCATAGAGAATGTGCATGCATTTTAAGACAGCTAGAAAATAAGAGCAGAGATGTACGGCAGAGGCTGTAGAAGGTTTGGGTCAGACTGTATTTGGAATATTGAGAGCAATATTGGGCCCAGTCTAAGGGAGGATGTTCTAGACTCAGAGGCAGCTCACAGGAAGTTTCCAAGAATAATCCTGGGATGAAGGGCTTACATGATGAGTGGTTGAAGAATCTCGGTCTGTACTCAGTTTAAAAAGATGATGGGAGGGAAATGGATCTCATTGAAGCTCAGAATACGGAGAGATCTGGATGGAGTGGACATGGAGAAAATATACTTTTACTGGTGGAAGACATTAGGACCCAGGGTGAAGAGATGACCCTTTAGAACTGCAATGAGGAGGAATTTCTTCAGCCAGAAATTGGTGACACAATGGAACTCATTGCCACAGAGGGCACTGGAGGCCAAATTGTTGAGCGTATTTAAAACAGAGATAAATCGATTCTTGCTTAGTAAGGGTTACAGGAGAAGGCAGAAGAATGGCATTGAGAAACATATCGGCTATGATTGAATGGCAGACCAACCTGATGGGCTGAATGACCTATTTCTGCTACTCTACCTTATGGTATTGTGAGAAACTGATTTGCCTACTTTTCCTACACATCAGTGTGGAGAGTTGCTGGCCAAGAATGCGAGGGGACAAAAAAAAGAGAAAATTCCTCAAATAAAAACATTGCTCCATAAAGAATCAAACTGCTCGGTGATCATTAAATTTCTGCATCACCTTAACAATCCAAGTTTGATCTAGGTTCTATATTGCGAATTAACTCCAGCCTTGCATGTGAATATGGAAGAGCTCATTCAGCCCCTCAAACCTTCTGTCATTTAATTTGACAGTAGTACTCTGCTAACGAGCCACTGAATTCCTAAAATAAAGAGTGAAGAGAAAAGCTGGTTCACTTCTATTGAAGTGCAAATGTATAAATGATAGGTGACAACTAAAAAAAAGCTAGACTCTAATCAAATGGCCTGCCATGACAAAACAGTCAAGAATCATAGTTGAAGGTACTGTATCGTAAACAGATGTGGATTGCAGAGGAAGAAATTTGAAGCAAGGTTAAAATTTCTTCAGAAATATGAGTGTAACTCAATTTCTATATTCAACTGTGCCAGTGACATTCAAATTATGCATAGTTACCCAAAAATTCTAATATGTAATTTGAACATTAAATAAAATCTGATTGAAGATCTGTAGCTCGGGTATCCGTTGTTGTGGTTCTGCTCGCCGAGCTGGAAGTTTTTGCTGCAAACGTTTCGTTCCCTGGCTAGGGAACATCATCAGTGCTGTTGGAGCCTCGTGTGAAGCGCTGCTTTGACCGGAAGAAACATCAAAGCAGCGCTTCACACGAGGCTCCAACAGCACTGATGATGTTCCCTAGCCAGGGAACGAAACGTTTGCAGCAAAAACTTCCAGCTCGGTAAACATTAAATCATAAATTTGTTCTGCTCTGAATGGAAGATAAAAATTAAACATCGAGTTTATCAATAAACTCAGTATTACTGATTTCAATGCATAAAAAAGTTGAAGAAACAGCTGCCAAACAAGTAATTACTGAGCACAGTACAGCCATACTTCATTGGATATGACGACTCATTCAGTTTATAAATACAGCTGCTTAGTTTATCTACAAGAGACTTTTCTCAGAGGTAATTATGTCCAGTTAACACATCTTTCTACTCTGTAGATTGGATGGAGGCTAACCAAACAAGTGATTTAACTGAAAGAAACCCAAAATTTTATCAGAAATCAAAATGTTTTATTTCAGGCCGTAGAATCAGAAACCTTTTTAAAGCTGCATAAGTTTGAAATGGTTCATGTATTTAAATTCTTAAATTTACATACAAACACACATTGAGATCTACCAAAATAAGATAGTAGAGCCAACAAACACATCCTGACAAACTCCAATGAATCTGCCCATGACTATTACACTGTACTACTGTACTTCTCACAACTTAGAGAAATCAATGCATTTTGACATTTTCCATATTTAAAATCATATCCTCTTCAAAATAAAAGTAACTTCCTAGCAAAAGCAGAAGGTAAAAAAATTAAGCACTTCTAAAAAAGTGATTATACAATGGATTTTTTCTGCACAGTGAAAGCGCAAGTGATTGATGTACCAGCACAGGAATGTACTCAAATATCGCTAACTGTGGACATGCCTGATCACAACCTGGTCATTACCACAGTAGGTTACCATTAGCCACTTAAGGGATTCATTTTATAATTTAATGGTTTACTCAGGAACAGCAGCTGGTAGGAAGAAAATGTTTGAAGATTAATTGTGCAAGCTTCCATCTTGTTTGTTTGGTTAATGGATTTGAAAAAAAATAGGTTATTTAAACTTATAGGAAGGTGAAATGAAAAGTCATAATCAAATAGTGATTAAAATAGTGATTTATTCACTTACTCAAAAACTAAAGAACTTGTTCTGTAATAAGCAGAATCAAGCCACATAATTTTGCACTTAAGTGTGGACAGTCATCATCATCCCATTCAGTTTCACTCAAATTTGATTCAGGGTTTTATAAGATAGCAAATGGAAAGTGCCAACCCAAAGTACCCATGCGATTTATTCTGCGTTGTTAATGTTTTCTGCTCCAATCTCAGACTCCACACCAGCACCAAGTAGAATGAGGCAATGTTGCAATTACTCAAAACAAATAGGATGTCAAACCAGGAAACAAAAGTACAAATTCCTGCAACGATGAAAACTAAAACACAGAATACTGCAAATGTGCAGCATTTCATTCAATATCTGTATTGCTAACCTATGACAATCTAACCATCTAGCTGAACTTTTCACTTTTGTTGTAATCCTACTTTGTACGAGATGAAAATGGCAATGGGTTAACTAATTACATTTTTAGGCAAAAGTGAGGACTGCAGATGCTGGAGATCAGAGCTGAGATTAGAGTGGTGCTGGAAAAGCACAGCAGGTCAGGCAGCATCCAAGGAGCAGGAAAATCAACGTTTTGGGCAAAAGCCCTTCATCAGGAATGAAGGAGTGGTGCTTTTCCAGCACCACTCTAATCTAGATTCTAATTACATCTTTACTTTAGTACATACTAGCTGTGCAAGTACAATTTGGCTTAACTTCTGCATTGACCATCACCCCCATCCAATATGGCCTATAAGTGACTCCAACTCTAGATAATGTGGATGACTAAGGTGTTCTCAGAACATCATGAGACAGACAAGTAGCATTGATTTTAGATAGATCACCTATATCAAAACAACAAATTAAGAAAAGAATTGCAATGCAGATAGGACAGTGGAAGCATAAACTGTAATAGTTCGTGAAAGGGTGGATGCTGTGATTGGAACAGATTCTTAACAGATTGCCTTCTAGAAGGCAAACAGCCTTCCATCAGGTACACAGCATCTGATCAAGTGAAGCATATTTAATAGCACCAAAAATTGCTAAGTTATAAGAACTCAAAATAGACCTGTACATTGCTGCATCAAACTTGGAAATATAGAAGCCTTGACTAGGGAAAAAAAAAATCGATTGATACAAAATTCTACTTCACATGGTCCTAACCAGTTAAGCAAATCTTTCCAGGATAGTTCTGGTCAGAGTGAACACTGCACAAGCCATTTGTGGAAACAAAATCCCTCCTTCATATTTAGAACTAACTCAATTACAAAACCACAAGACATAGGAGGAAAAAAATTACCCCACTTGGCCCATCGAGTCTGCTCCACATACAATCATGGCTGAGAATTATGTTCTGAAGAGTCACTGGACTCAAAATATTAACTCTGCTTTCTTTGCACAGATGCTACCAGACTTGCCGGGATTTTCCAGCGATTTGTTTTTGTTTCAGATTTCCACCATCTGCAGTTCTTAGCTTTATTATACTCCATTATGCAATGTGGTATTACTATTATTGGCAATGGAATAGCTTATGTAAACTGGGCAGTAATGAGAAGCTGAGTGCAGCAATAGAATCCACAACGTCATGGTCTGATATATCCCTCACTCTACCATTACTATCGAGCCAGGTGATCAACACAGGTTCATTGAATGGTATAGCAGAGTACGCTATGTGAATATCTCAGTGAGATGCCAACCTGGGTGAATTTGCAACACAGAACTATATGCTGAATAGTAAAAGAGCTTGTTATGGACAGACCAGCAAGGCCATTAAGCCCCTTGAAACTGCTCCATTCTATATCACGGCTCATCTTATTGTAATCTCTAATCCATATTCCCAAGTTACCCATGAACCTATTACCCCTTGCTCAATAAGAATCACTCGCTGCCTTAAAAATATTCATAGGCTGTGGTGCCACCACCTTATCGGGAACAGAGTTCCAAAGTTTCACGACTGTCATGGATGAATAAAAAAGTTGGCCAATCTGTTTTAAATGGGAGAGCCCGGATTTTTAAACAGTAATCCCTAGCTCTAGATTCTCCAGTAAGAGGAAACATCCCTTCTGCATTTACCTTGTCATAGCCCCTTAGGAGTTTGTGGGTTTAAACTGAGTTGCTTCTTGCTCTTCTAAAATCCAGCGGATCTAAGCCTAGCTTGTCAAATCTTCTCTCACAAGATGTCCTCCTCAACCTTTTGTTTGGTCATTCAGACGAATTGCAAGTATAGAGACTTAACATTTCCATACATCTTTAATGCTTTAATAGACTAAAGACACAAGGCCAACACAGAGGTATTACATAATGATAATGAATGCATGCAACAAGCTTGTAATGTTTAAATTGACTAAAGCACATCTGATAATTCAAAGTCTGCCTCAAGGTTTTTTTTAATTCTTGTAACACTGAACCAGCATTAGCTTCTGTATACTTTAAAAGAAAACTTTGCAGTGGTTATGTTTTACACAACGTTCACATAATTTTATATAAATGAATAAAAATGAAAATGATAGAAACAGATGACTTGGAATTTTCCAACGACAAATCCACCCACAAGACCAAGACTAATTTCCAGCACTCCCAAGCGTTTTTTCATGATCACATGAATATTTTGGTTGCTTAATGTTAAGGAACAAACACATGAGGGTAAAAATGACCCCAAGCTTCCAGCAGTTTGCCATTTCAATGCAGCACCCTATTTTCCAGCCAATATTTCTGCCTCGGGTATGTTGCAGTGCTCTAGTGAGGCTCAGGACAAACTGGGAAAAAACAACAAAACATCTGTAGAGGAGAAAAAACAAATTTAATGTTTTGAGTCCAATGACCATTCTTCAGAAGAGATTTTAGGAAGGAAAATGTTGGTACATCAGTTCTGGAGGAGGATCACCTGACCTGAAACATTAATTCTGCTTTCTCTCCACAGATTTGCCAGACCTACTGAACTTTTCCAACAATTTCTGAAATTGTTTCGAAGAATTTTCCACATGGGGACCCTGTAGCCTTTAGGATTTTTTATCCAATTCAACAATTTTAGAACCTGAACACCTTCTTCAATATACTCACCCTACACCCTGTCATGATAAGGGCTGCTTTCAGCACAGCCAACCTATTTTCACCTATTTATGATCCCTATTATCAGCTTTTCCTTCTCCCTGGAAAATGGGGCGGCACGGTGGGCTCGGTGGTTAGCACTGCTGCCTCACAGCACCAGAGACCCGGGTTCAATTCCGACCTCCGGCAACTGTCT
This sequence comes from Hemiscyllium ocellatum, assembly GCF_020745735.1. Lineage (NCBI taxonomy): Eukaryota > Metazoa > Chordata > Chondrichthyes > Orectolobiformes > Hemiscylliidae > Hemiscyllium > Hemiscyllium ocellatum. The sequence goes on from NC_083408.1 coordinate 89,641,717, forward strand.
GTGTGGAGTTTGCACATTCTCCCCATATCTGCTGGAGTTTCCTCCAGGTGCTCCGGTTTCCTCCCACAGTCCAAAGATGTGCAGGTCAGGTGAATTGGCCATGCTAAATTGCCCATAGTGTTAGGTGCATTAGTCAGGGGTAAATAAGGTAGGGGAATGGGTCTGGGTGGGTTACTCTTCAGAGGGTCTGTGTGGACTTGTTGGGCTGGAGGGCCTGTTTCCACACTGTAGGGAATCTAAATCTGTAGGGAATCTAATCTAAAAATTATCCATCACTGTCTCCCTAACCAGCGTTCTTGTTCTCTCTGGGGTCCATCTCCAACATTCCTTTCCTCATGACCAATGCCTCAAGCATAACTTTCCTAGCTGCTATCAGTTCTGAAGAATCATCACTGAACTCAAAACATTAAATCCTGGTTTACAGTTGAGAGATTAACTACACAGAATGGGATAAAATCTTGCAAATTAATCCTTTCTTCCATGTGATAAAAATCTCAATTCTTAACAAGTTACATATCTATGCAGTACAGCATTCTTCTTAAGTTTCTAATTTTCTATACTTGATAATTGAACACCAGATACAAAAAGCTTAGTGTTCACTTGGTTACCACTTAGTGTATAAGCTTTAGTCTAAACATTCAAGCCCTCTACTGCTATGGTTGCAGTGAGTGCTGAGAGGGGGTAGGCTACAGCAAGGGTATCGCAGTATAGCTGTCACTGGATCAACAAGCTAGAGAATACATATTCATATACCCCTAAGCCAGTTGGTAAAATGGCAATAGACTGCTATTGCATCAAACAAAGTCAATTCACCAGAAATGTCATACTTGACTGTCCTTTCATTCTCATTAGATCTGCACAATTGATGATGATCACTGTCAGAGATCATTACACATCCTGAGAATGCATCAACTGACCAGAAGCTGCTTCAGCAGCAAATCCAGTATCTGCAACTTGTGCCTTTGAGAAAGGCAAAGGCAGATGCACAGGAACAGTAACTCGCATTCCATCTTGACATACATCACAATAAAAGCTAAACATTACCTATTTATATTTCAGATCTAAAACATCTGTAACATTAGAGAAAATCAACAGGCCTGGAAGTGTCTGCGGTGAGAAACAGAGTTATGTTTGAGTCTTATTTGACTCTTCTTGGGAACTGAAGAGAGATGAAAATGCAACAGATTTAATCCTCTTGGAATAGGGAATGCGCCAGTAGAACAAATAGGAAAGTCATGAAAATGTTCAAGAGATTATAGATCAAAGGGATCACAGAACAAAAAGGCAATGCAAGTGGTAAAGCTTGTCGAGAAGAGAAAGTATTGGTCCAAAATAGTTGTAAGAAAGAGAATAAAAAGGTCAGCCCTGACAGAAAGCAAAAACAGGAAAGCAAGGTAGACACAGAGGGGAAACACATAACCCAAAATGAAGGGTAAGTCTCAAGTTGTTGAACTCAATGTTGACATGCACATATTTGACATAGTTATGATAAAGGGCTGATAATGTGAGTCAAATTCCTGAAACAGTACTACAAAGTAAATTCACCACACAAACTGCAGTAATTCAAGGAGGCTGCCCACCATTTTTTTTCAGGGAAACCAAGGATAAGCAATAAATAATAGTTTTACCAAAGATGCCAAAATCTAGAGAATAAATAACAAATTTTAAATAGTACATGCCTTTTGTCATGCATCAATAATGTAAGGGCTATTCTGCAAATGCTAAATATGGTTTAATAAAGTATATTAACATCACAGTTTTGGTTCAAGCAACTTCACAGGTTGTCAGACATATTTCCAAATATGCGTGGGAATTGGAAGATGTGATTACAATATTCCATAGTCAAAGATGTTTGATACTGCATATTCACGTGTTTATTCGGAAACTGATGGTGAGACTGTAGTAGTACTATGATAGCATCCCTACTGCTGGGCTAATAGTTCCCTGGTTCAAGTCCTACTTGGTCCAGAGGTGTGTACCAAAGTTACTAAATAGCCTGTCCAGAGAGAATCTAGGAAATTGTTGATAAACCTGGCATGCTTAGAAGTGACCGAGTAGAAATCAAAGACTGGAAAAGCGGGGCTATAGAGAGGGCCTTAAAAGACTATTTAAAAAAAAAAGGAACAGGAGAAGGTCGTTCGGCCCCCTTAGCCTGCCCAGCCATTCAACAGGGCATGAATGATCTGACATTCCTCACATCAATGTGGCCTTTCCCTTTCACTCCCTGGTAGCTAAGAAACTCTCTCAGCCTTAGATACACATAAGGACTCAAACTCCTTGCCACAGAGAGCTGTGGAGGAATAGGCTCAACCCTCGGATAAGAAATTCCTCATTTCAATCTTAAAGTGACACCCCTTTATTCTGAGACAATGTGCTCTGGTCCTAAATTCTCCCATGAGGGAAAGTAGCCTCTTAACATTTTCCCTATCAAATCCCTTAAGAATCCTATGTTTCAATGAGATTACATCCCATTCTTCTAAACTCCACTGAATAGAGTCCCAACCTGTTTAACTTTTGTTCATAAGACAATCATTCCATACCAGGGATCATCCTACAGAATCTTCTCTGAACTGTCACCAATGAATTAATACCTTTCCTTAAATAAGGAGACAAACTGTTCAAATACTCCAGATGTAGTCTCACCAACACCACCTTTAGCTCAGTGAGACTTCCCTATTCTTCTACTCCAACCCTCATGAAATAAAGCACCAGCATTCCATTAGTCTTCCTAATTTCTTGCTTCACAGTCTATGCAAGCTTTCTATATTTAATGCACAAGTACCCCCAAGCATCTTTATGTTGAAGCTTTGGAGATTCTTCTCCATTGAAATACTGTTCTCCCTTCCAAAATGACCAACTCCACATTTTGGAGAAAGTGAGGACTGCAGATGCTGGAGATCAGAGCTGAAAAGTGTGTTGCTGGAAAAGCGCAGCAGGTCAGGCAGCATCCAAGGAGCAGGAGAATCGACGTTTCAGGCATAATAGACACACACACACACACACACACACACACACACACACACACACACACACACACACACACACAGAGTAAATGGCTGCAGTCCCTGCACCGATGAAACGCCACTGATTACAGGTCACCAACCTGAAAAAGAACCCCTTAATCCCCATTTGTTGATTCCTACCAATTAATCAATTCTCTATCCATACCTATATATTACCTCCAACATAGTTAGTTCTTATGACTTAACCTTTCATAAGGTACCTTGTCGAATACCTTCTGGAAGTCCAATTACAACACATCTATTGGTTCCCAATTATCCACTCTGGTTGAGACTCGCAAAACTAAGGATTAATCAGACATGATTTCCCTTTTATTAATCCATACTGATTCTGCTTGATTATATTGTATGTTCTGCTATTACTTCCTTAATAACTGAATCCAACTTTTTCAAATAATATAAGTTAGGCTAATCAGCCTATAGTTATCCACATTCTGCCTTTTTCCCTTTTTGAATACACAATATTAGGAGCGATAATTGCTGTTTTATAAGCTGTTGCATTGTTTTTTCACAAGTTCCAAAACAGGGAACAAAACAACAGCGCCTTAAAAAGGAGAGAGGGGAAAACAAAGCAGTGACCAAAATGGGAAGTGAAACATGCACAGCTGTCTGACCCAGCAGAGAGCCTGCACAGCTGACTTCCTCTGCTGTTTGGTTTTAAGTATCTCTGGACATCGGAGATAGTTTCTGAAAAATAAACAGTGAAATTCAGAGCTGACCTTGGGGAAACCTGTGGAGGGCATAGCAAGAGAGTAGCTAGTTTTAAAATGTAGCCTTACTTTATTTTTTGTAAACCCACAATAGTGAGTAGGGTGATTATATGGTTTTATTGAGATCTGTCTCTTGATTAAAATTTTAAAAATATAAAAGTAGTTACTAAATTAGCCTGAAGCATTATTTTCAGAGCAGTAAGACTGGGCTATTTTCTGAGTCTACAGTTTGTTCAGGTGCAAAGATGACCTCGAGTAGAGTAATGTGCTCTTCCTGTCAGATGCAAAAGATTAGGAAGAGCTTCCATGTTACTGATATTGTCTGCAGGAAGTGTGTTTAGTTGCGAATTCTGATCGCATGGATCGGTTGGAGCAGCAGTTAAAGGCAATGAGAAATTTACAGGAGCTGGGGATGTGATGGATGGCAGTTGCAGGAAGGAAGAAAAACCACAGATACAGTCTTCAATTAGATTTAAAATAGTGATGGAAAAGGATACACCAGATCTAAAAGTTGAAGTTCTAAATTGGAGAAAGGCCAATTTTGACAGTATTTGGCAAGAACTTTCGAAAGTGGACTGGGGACAGATGTTCGCAGGTAAAGGGACAGCTGGAAAATGGGATGCCTTCAGAAATGAGATAACGAGATCCCAGAGAAAGTATATTTCTGTTAGGGTGAAAGGAAAGGCTGGTAGGTATAGGGAATGCTGAATGACTAAAACACTGAGGGCTTGGTTAAGAAAAAGAAGGAAGCATATGTCAGGTATAGACAGGATAGATAAAGTGAATCCTTAGAAGAGTATTAAGGAAGTAGGAGTATATTTAAGAGGGAAATCAGGAGGGCAAAAAGGGGACATGAGATAGCTTTGGCAGATAGAGGTAAGGAGAATCCAAAGGGTTTTTACAAATATATTACGGACAAAAGGGTAACTAGGGAGAGAATAGGGCCCCTCAAACATCAGCAAGGTGGCCTTTGTGTGGAGCCACAGAAAATGGGGGAGATACTAAAAGAGTATTTTGCATCAGTATTTACTGTGGAAAAGGATATGGAAGATATAGAATGTAGACAAATAGTTGGTGACACCTTTCAAAATGTCCAAATTACAGAAGAGGAAGTGCTGGATGTCTTGAAACACAACAGTGGATAAATCCCCAGGACCTGATCAGGTGTACCCTAGAATTCTGTGGGAAGCTAGAGAAGTAGTTGCTGGGCCTCTTGCTGAGCCCGACGTCAGCGGTGGGCAGGTTGTTGGAGGGAATCCTGAGGGTCAGGATACATGTATTTGGAAAGGCAAGGACTAATTAGGGATATTCAACATGGCTTTATGCGTGGGAAATCATTTCTCACAAACTTGATTGAGTTTTTTGAGGAAGTCATAAAGAGGATTGATCAGGGCAGAGCCACAGATGTGATCTATGTGGACTTCAGTAAGGTATTCAACAAGATTCCCCATGGGAGACTGGTTAACAAGGTTAGATCTCACAGAATGCAGGAAGAACTAGCCTGTTGGATACAGAACTGACTCAAAGGTAGAAGACTAGGGTGGTGGTGGAAGGTTGTTTTTCAGACTGGAGGCCTGTGACCAGTGGAGTGCCACAAGGATCGGTGCTGGGTCCACTACGTTTAATGATTTGGATGTGAGCAGAAGAGGTACAGTTAGTAAGTTTGCAGATGACACCAAAATTGGAGGTGTAGTGGACAGCGAAGAGGATTACCTCAGATTACAACAGGATCTTGACCAGATGGGCCAATGGGATGAGAAGTGGCTGATGGAGTTTAATTCAGATAAATACAAGGTGCTGTATTTTGGGAAAGCAAATCTTAGCAGGACGTATACACTTAATGGTAAGATCCTAGGGAGTGTTGCTGAACAAAGAGACCTTGGAGCACAGTTTCATAGCTCCTTGAAAGTAGGTCACAGGTAGATAGGACAGTGAAGGCGGCATTTGGTATGCTTTCCTTTATTGGTCAGAGTAATGAATACAGGAGTTGGGAGGTCATGTTGCGGCTGTACAGGACATTGGTTAGGCCACTGTGGGAATACTGGAATATTCATCAGGAATGAAGGGCTCTGGCCCGAAGCGTCGAATTTCCTGTTCCTTGGATGCTGCCTAATCTGCTGTGCTTTAACCAGCAACACATTTTCAGCTCTGATCTCCAGCATCTGCAGACCTCACCTTTTACTCTTTGGAGGGATATAGGCCGGGTGCTGGCAGGTGGGACTAGATTGGGTTGGGATATCTGGTCGGCATGGATGGGTTGGACCGAAGGGTCTGTTTCCATGCTGTGCATCTCTATGACTCCATGGTAGATGGGTTACCTCCAAGAAAGATGGAAGAGGTAGGTAGTGCAGGAGTCCCCGGTAGCTATCCCCATTTCAAGTTCGCTGTCTTGGAAAATGTAGGGGGTGATGCAATCTCAGGGAAATATAGCACTGACAGCCAGGTTTCCATTATGATGACGGTTACGTCCGGTTCCAAGCAATCGATTGTGATAAGAGACTCTAGTCAGAGACAGGCAGACAGATGTTTCTATGGCTGACAGCAAGTCATCAAAATCATGTGCTTCCTCCCTAGTGCCTGGATCAAAGTCTTCTTGAAGAAGGCACAGAATATCTTCAAAAGGGGAGGGTGACCAGCAGGAGGTCACTGAAGACATTGGAAGTAATGACATAGCAAGAAAAAAGGACAAGATTCTGAGGAGAGAATATAGGATGTTAGAACTGACCCATATGAGGAGGACAGATTGCACCAGAACTGGCAGGAGAGGATTTAAACTAGTGGGGTTGAGGGACGGGGATGACACCACCACTAAGGAAGATTGTGAATAAAGAGATCAGTCTGAAACTGGCGCAGCTGGAAAAGGAGCAAGTCAAACAATTACAGTCAGGAACAAAGCACAAATAAATTAAACTGCATTTATTTCAGTGCAAGAGGCCTAACAAGGCAGATGAACCCAGGGCATGGTTGGGAACATGGGACTGCAATAGATGCTATAGGAAGAATAGAAAGCAAGGCAAGACAGGAGCGCAAGTGGCATTTTTGGTGAGGGATAACATTACGGCTCTACTTAGGGAGGATATTCCTGTGAATACATCCAGGGTGGTAGTGGTGGGTTGCTTTTCAGGCTGGAGACCTGTGACCACTGGAGTGTTGGGTCCACTGCTTTTCATCATTTAATGATTTGGATGTGAACATAGGAGCTATAATTAGTAAGTGCAGATTACACCAAAATTGGAGGTGTAGTGGACAACGAAGGTTACCTCAGAGTACACAGGATCTTGATCAGATGGTCCAATGAGCTGAGAAGTAGTAGATGGAGTTTAATCTAGATCAATATGTGGTGCTGCATTTCGGAAAGGCAAATCAGGGCAGGAATTAATGGTAAGGTCCAAGGGAGTATTGCTGATCAAAGAGACCTTGGAGAGCAGGTTCATAGGTCTTTGAAAGTGGAGTCCCAGATACACAAGATAGTGAAGGCAGCATTTGGTATGCTTGCCTTTATCAGTCAGTGAAGGGTTGGTGCTACTGGGAAAGGCTGAATAGGCTGAGGCTGTTTTCCCAAGAGCATCAGAGGCTGAGGGGTGATCTTATAGAGAGGTTTACAAACTCATGAGGTACATGGATAGGGTGAAGAGACAAGATCTCTGTGGGAGAGTCCAAAACTCGGGGGCATTGGTGAGGGGTGAAAGATTCAGAAGGAATCTAAGGAGCAATCTTTTACTGCAGAGGGTGGTATACATATGCAATGAGCTGTCAGAGGCAATGGTGAGAGCCAGGTACAATTGAAACATTTTAAAGGCATCTGGATGAATATATGAATAAGAAGGATTTAGAGCGATGAGTGTCAAATGCTGGCAAATGAGACTAGATTAATTTAGGATATATGGTCGGCATGGACACATTGAACTGAAGAGTCTGTTCCATGCTGTACAACTCTATGATTCTATAACACGATATAACACTAAGACCTAAAGTTATGTTTTGATCAGGATATTTTTGGGAGCCAATTTTAATTCAATGTAAAATTAAATGGAATATAGTCAGGTGACAAAATGAGAAATGCAACTTATTCTCAAAGGATGAGCTAAAATTGGCAAAGCTACTTCTTTGCCATAGGTACAATATCACAAGATAAATATCAACACCCTGGAGTTACAATGTAATACAACCGTCAACAATTCAGCAATGTTGTGTCAGCAGAGTGGCTAAAAATAAAAATCACACAAACAAAAACCCCTTTCTCATCTCAGATCAGGCAGTCTTCAACATCTTCCCAATTTCTTCACACCATGGTAGCGTCAGATGGAGTATTTAATTTGCTCCAGTACTCAAATGACAGTTATTGTTCGGTAGTCAGTTACTAACAATTTATGCAAGAAAACATTGTCTGCATGCACATTTCAACAATATCACACATAATATCTTATTCATCTCCTGAGCCTGGTTCAGCAACTTTTGCCATTTGGTTTTGTCCACAACAAACACTATTCTCCTTAAATAGTAGTTCAAGTTCATCCACAAATATTTCCTAACCAAATCATGCAACATAAAAGGTGCCCTTTTGCAAATTAAAGTGCATTAGGTTTCTAGCACATTTTCTTCAATGTGTGAAAGCCCTAATTTTGATTTAATACTGAATTTTAATGGACGAAGGAAAGCTGGAAATATTTCTACTCTACATTCATATATGAACGCATTAGGAGTCTAATGGTGGTAATTCTTATTCATAAAACACAAAAATGAATAGGTAAAAAGTTCATTGAACCTGCCTTGAATTCACATGAAATTCTGTACATTGTCACCCATATACTGCTTGCGACACACAAAGCTACTATAAAAAGGTAGGAGCTTCACCTGCAAAAACATCAATTCAAAAATTTCTGACTGTTAGTGAACCAATCAATATTCTGTGGCATGATTCACAAAGATCAGAAGGATATGGCAAAAATTTGTAGAAGTTATAGTGAAGCACGGAGACAGTGGCAAGTGGTTAACTGGCTAAGATTTCCCAATACCTAATCAAAATCAATTTGTTTGGCCGCTACAGAAGGGTTTACAATATGACTTATGACATGGAATATAGACGTTGTTTAACATAATATCCTAACTGGAAATTAAATAAAAATCAAAGAATCAAGAATCTGCGTGAAATCAGTCTGCAGCCAGAATACTAAATCACCCCAAGCAGGGGGTCAGAGGTATCCCTAAGTATTGTAAATCATATACAGTGAATTGGTCAACATTACTTTGCATCTTCTATTGTGGAATTTCAGCGATAGTATAGTGTCAACGTTCACTTTCAAATCAATTCAGGACCCTGTTCTGTTGCAGCATAAATTGTTGTTCCCTTCGAGATGTGGTATCCTTAGTTACAATTAACAAAAGGGAACAGAATGGCTTTCAGGAATAGAAGTTGAAACAGTCTTGAAAATATTTGGAAGAAGTTGGTTGGACTGCCTGAAAGCACTTGCTTTATTATAAAAGCTTTTCTTTCACTATGTCCTATTTCTGGGCAAAGGCTACTATCTAGGAGTCTGATGATCAGAATATTCAGCAGAAATAAAAATAACCTTCATGTCACTTGTGGTATACAAATAAAAACTGCATTTTTGCATGGATGATGGCGAAACATAGAAAACTGGAAGAGTAGGCCGTTCAGCTATTTGAGCCTACTCTGCCACTCAATATGATCAATATATCTCATTCCCACTTTCCCCAAAGCACCACTGTTCAAGTTGGAGGTAGAAAAATGCATATTACAAAAAAAGAGGGGATAGCACACCTTTTTTTAAAATATTTATTCATGGGACATAGCAGGGGAAATTGACACTGTTTACTGTAGGAAAGTGTGTCTCAAAGGCTGTGTAACCTACCCAGTGCCAAGGTTCAGGACATCTCTTCTGGGTTGGGACTTGGAGGATGATGATAAGGAACTAGTTATCAGAGGTACCAATGACACAGATAGGAAAAAGGGATGAGCAGCCTGGAGCCAAAGTCAAAAGCAGACCATGAAAGGTAAGCTCCAGATCACTACCCAAACCAGATGCAAATGGGCATATGTTACAAGATTAGAGGTAAATGCTTGACTCAAAGACTGGTGTGGAAGAAGTGGGTTCAGATTCATGGGGCACTCGCACCAAGACTGAGGAAAATTGAGTTGTTCCATTAAAATGGGCATGATTTGCACCAACCTGGGATCAGTGCCTTGGTGAATCGTACAGCAGAAGTTTAGGCTTTGATTTTATACTAATCAGTTTAGGGAGGGAGTAATTGAAGGAAAGTTTAACAAAGCAAAAACAAGACGACAGAAGTACAGGGTAGTGAACAGGCAACGGTAACCAAAATGTAACAAGGGCAGAAAATATAAGCACAAGACTACAAGAGAAATTAGAACGAGAATAAGTAATAATGGCAAAAAGTCAAAATAATGCTGTTTATCTGAATGTATACAATATTAATAGAGAAGATAGATGTTGGCACAAAGAAATGAATAAATATGACCTGATAACTATTACAGATAAAGTTTACAAGATGGCCAGGATCTCAAACTTGAATAATTAAGGGTATCCAAAGTTCTGGAACAATAAGCAAAAATAAAAAAAACGAAGTGGCATAGATTGTTAATAAAGTATTAATTTGATGATGAACAGTGACACAGGTGCAATAAATTATGAGCAGCAATTGGTTTGGGTGGAAATAAGTAGCAACAAGGGAAATAATGCCGTACAGAGTCAACATTGTATTGTAAAAGGAAATTCATGTTTGATAACTTTGCTTAGAGGCATGCTGGACTAATTGCCATATTATGTATTAGCATGGATTGAGAATTTGTCTTCTGGGTGTTAACATACTCAAGATCATAATCAAGTTTTTTGAAGTTGAAAGGAAAGTAATGAGTAGACTGTCACAGGGATCAGGTTGAGGCTCAATTTCTTACTATCTGTATTAGTTAATTGAAGCTGGGTGCACTTTTCAGAGGATACAATATAGGTGGGCTGAGCGCTAAGGAGTGAGCTAGGGCAGTTACCTCCAGAGGTAAAGGTCATGGATGAGCATGTGGGTGCTGAGGGAAATGGGGGTAAGAGGAAGTGATCTTATGGATGTTGAAATAGAAAATGTTCATGATTTTACTGGTATATGTTAGAAACTCATTTCTGGGTCAAATATAATGTTGGGGTTGCATTCAATTTGATACAACTTCAAACAACTGCCAAGGACAGGAATGGAGTCAATGGCGAGGTCAGAATTGAAGTCAACTGTTTCAGTCGTCGCAATAATTAATTAGAAATTTTGCAATAGTAAAAAATCAGAGCAAGGCAGCTTGTATGGTGCAGTCATGCAATGCTGGGGCAGAAATCAAACTGTTTAAAAAAAAACTTACATTTGCATCAATACCTTTAGCTTTTGCAGGTAGCAGTAAAAAATATGCTAGGATGCAGCATACTCCTGAATGATTGTGAAAGCTGTCAATAAAATTATCAGGACAATGAAATTTTAATTTTTAAAAATTAGCTATATAAACATACTTTCACTTCACAATAAATGCAAGAACTTTCAAAATGAGTCAGGAAATAGAAAATGAATTTTTTTGTTTTAAATGACGGACATTATGTTTGATTGTTAAATGGGAAATATTAATTTACCAGGTATTTGCATAAAGTCAGGTAACTGTCAAGGTTGCACGGTGGCTCAGTGGTTAGCACTGCTGCCTCACAGCGCCAGGGACTCGGGTTCAATTCCCGCCTCAGGCAACTGTCTGTGTGGTTTGCACATTCTCCCCATGTCTGCATGGGTTTCCTCCCACAAGCTAAAGATGTGCAGGTTAGGTGAATTGGCCATGCTAAACCGCCGTTAGCGTTAGGTGCATTAGTCAGGGGTGAATATAGGGTAATAGGTTTGGGTGAGTTGCTCTTCTGAGGGTCAGTGTGGACTTGTTGGGCCGAAGGGCCTGTTTCTACACTGTAGGGAATCTAATCTAAACTGAAAATATGCAACTTTTATGCAAGTACTTCAAAACCAAGCTGCACCAATGAACTGTCTGGATAATAATGTATTGATTCAAACCAACAAATAATCCATTCCAAAGGGGGAAAAAAACCAACATAACATGCAACTATACTAGTTTAGTTTTAGCATTCCAGCTACACCTAGAAAAATGAAACTAAACAGATGCAGTAATGTTCCATCACAGGAAAACATACATCTTAATCTGTTTAGGTGTGCTATGACAGAGCTCTGGAAAGGGTGGGACTTAAATGCAAGCCTTCCAGTTCAAAGGCAGGGAAACCACCATTGTCACAAAAACTCTTACTGTAGGATGACCTTGTAAGGCAATTAAACATTCTGCTCAAAACTGACTTGGTCTCCACTTGACACTTCACTACCTCCAATGCTTCAGCAACCGGTTGCAATTTGTCTTCCAAGTAGCTGTAACATGACAAATTCGATCTCAAAATCCTTATGGAGGAAAGAAAAGTTTTCAATGTTTTGACTTTGTTTGTTACTATTCAGCTGTAGAAACTGGTCTGAATTACTTTAGGTTAGATTAGATTCCCCACAGTGTGGAAACAGGCTTTTTGGCCCAACATCAACCCTCCGAAGAGCAACCCACCTAGACCTATTTCCCTCTGACTAACGCACCTAACACTATGGGCAATTTAGCATGGCCAATTCACCTAGCCTGTACATCTTTGGACTGTGAGAGGAAACCAGAACACCCGGAGGAAACCCACACAGACACAGGGGGAATGTGCAAACTCCACACAGACAGACAGTCACCAGAGGCTAGAATCGAACCCGGGTCCCTAGTGCGGAGGCTGCAGTGCGAACCACAGCCACTGTGCCGCCCCCTTACAATAACTAAACAGTTGCCAAGCTTTTAGTTCCTTAGTCTAAGGTAACAGCCATATCACTTGATTATTTTCATCATAACACTTTTTCAAAGTCAAAAGAGAAGTGTGGATTTGAAATGCAACTAAAGTAATAATCTTTCTTTTAATCTCCATGCCAAATTAATAATGTTACTTTTAAACAAATTAAAATTGTTCTATTGCAATTTAGATACAAAAAAAATGAAAAATGAACACTTCAGATTCAAACTTGAGGCTATTCAAAACTTGGTTATCAAGTGCCATTTGGCCAGTCATGCCATCCATTAAATCAGGCAAATCAGCTAAGTAGGTTTCAGTAAACATCTTATTTACAGAATTGGTCCTGAGGCTCATTTGGAATTCCATTCCAAATCACTTTAAAAGGTTACTGTTCTTTGATAAGCTCTTCAAACGCAAACTACTGCAACACTTAATACCTCTTATTCCAAATCTGTGACTAGTTTGTTTTTAACACTTCCTGGAGTATTGGTTATAAATACCAACAGCAAATTCAAAATATTATTCATGATGTATCAATTTTCTAAGATCTGTCTGAGAACTTTAGCAAAAACCATCTTACATAATCAGTGTTAAGGAAAATAAACACTATTTGTCCCTACTTAAGATGAGAGAAATAGGCATTATTCAGTAATCTACATCTCTGAACAAAAAATGACCTTCGGGCAAAACTTTATTCCTGTCAAATGACCAATATAAGGTATGATAATTTTTGGCATTTTCTTATTCTGTCCAATCAGAAGTAAATTCTACAGAGTGAGACATGCTTTCATAGTGGACGAATGTGGGTAGAATGAAAGCTCAGGTTTAAGAACCCCAACTCATAATTGCTTTAATTCTAACTTATCACGTATCACATTTTCTTTCAAGAAAAACGAAGTTGATTTTGTTTTTGAACCAATTTCTGAGATTCATAAAAAGAATGCTTTTGAAGGTCTTCCTTAGACAAATTCCACACTTCTGTTAGCTTTTGCAAATATAATTCTATTTGAAGCTCCTATTTACTCCACATCTGTGCAGCCCTTTGAGACTCCCTTCATAAGTGATTAGTTCCATTACCAAATCTCCGTTTGAAAATTTCAAAGTGACTCGCAGACTTCTTTTGTACAATAGAATTTTAGCTTTTTTTTTAAAAAAAAAGATTCTGGAGATAAATACCACCACACATTTCCTCAACTTTGAATTTTTTTCCTGATATACTTTTCAATGTACGAAAAGACTTGAAAGCCTTCTGAAGAAATCATATTGGACTCAAAACATGGATTTTTTTCCCCCCACAGATTCTGCTATTCATGCTGGATTTGTTCTTATTTCAGATTTCCAGAATCTGTGGTATTGTACTTTTATTAGAAGTATTTTTGAAGCATAGTTGTAATCTATGAAAATTCAATAATCCAAATTGCACACAAAAGGTCTGACAAAAAAAAGTTATGTCACAAGACCGTTGATGGACTTCAGTAAGGCGTTCGACAAGGTTCCCCATGGGAGACTGTTAACATGGTTAGATCTCACGGAATACAGAGAGAACTAGCCACTTGGATACAGAACTGGCTCAAAGGTAGAAGACAGCGGGTGGTAGTGGAGGGTTGTTTTTCAGACTGGAGGCTTATGACCAATGGAGTTCCACGACTGGGTCCACGACTATTCGTCATTTATACAAATGATTTGGATGTAAGCATAAAAGAGGTATAGTTAGTAAGTTTACAGATGACACCAAATTTGGAGGTGTAGTGGACAGCAACAAAGGTTACTTCGGATTACAACGGGATTTGATCAGATAGGACAAAGGCCTGAGAAGGGACAGATGTAGTTTAGATAAATGTCAGGTGCTGCATTTTGGGAAAGCATACCTTCACAGGATTTATACACTTAATGGTAAGGTCCTAGAGAGTGTTGCTGAACAAAGACCTGAGAGTGCAGGTTCATAGCTCCTTGAAAGTAGAGTCGCAGGTAGATAGGATAGCGAAGGAGGTGTGTGGTATGCTTTCCTTTATTGGTCAGAGTGTCGTCCCGCTTTCCCCCTCAGTCAAAGCAAAATGCTCAGAGACAATATAGTTTTACCTCCTTCACCTTTATTCTGGGCCCTGGAGGGGGAGAGAACGATCGCCTGTGCACAGAGCATGAGTTCTCAGTCTTCTCTGGAAGAGTAATTTATTAATTATATAGTCATTTTAAAGGGAGGAGCATCCAGATAAGGTGACATACATATTGAAATGGGTGACCGTTACAATCAGAGGCATCAACAGTAAAGATTAAGCCAGCTGCTCTTAAGCAATGAATGTTCAAACCTTAACTGGCTTCACAAAATGAATACTTTTCACCTTGTTAAACTGACCTTAATACTGAATGCTTCCAATATTGTTAAATGGCTCTACATAATGAGTGCTTTTCCACCTTGTTAACCCATTATCCTTGCTTCCAGCACCCCACTGTTAAATGCAAGTTCTTATCTGATCTGAGTTATGCTCAGCTGAACCTCCTGTTTGACAAAACTCAAAACTTAACTCTTTCCCTACCTGCTTACACCCTATATACATTCTCAAGAGTATTGACTGCAGGAACTGGGAGGTCATGTTGCAGCTGTACAGGACATCGGTTAGGCCACTGTTGGAATATTTCATGCAATTTTGGTCTCCTTCGTATCAGAAAGATGTTGTGAAACATAAAAGGGTTCAGAAAAGATTTACAATCATGCTGCCAGAGTTGGAAGATTTGAGCTATAGGGAGAGGTTGAATAGGCCGGGGTCTGTTTTCCCTGGAGTGTCAGAAGCTGAGTGGTGACCTTGTTAACAAAATTATGAGGGGCATAGATAGGGTAAATAGACAAAATGTTTTCCGGGATGGGTGTCCAGGAAAAGAGGGAATAGGTTTCGGGTGAGAGGGGAAAGATATAAAAGAAACCTAAGGGGCAACTTTTTCACACACAGAGGGTGGTGGGTATGTGGGAATGAACTACCAGAGGAAGTGGTGGGGGCTAGTACAATTGCGTCATTTAAAAAGCATCCAGATGAGTATATGAATAGGAAGGGTTAGGAGGGATATGGGCCGGGTGCTGGCAGATGGGACTAGATTGGGTTGGGATATCTGGTTGGTATGGACGAGTTGGACCGAAGAGTCTGTTTCCCTGCTGTATATCTCTGACTCTATGACCATCAGTTTCAAAAGGATAATTGATAACAGTGATTAGTGGTATAGAATATACAACTCCTTGCTTTACTTGGATTAGGACCACTGGAGTCCAATGTCCAGAGGGGACTGGAAAGACAGCAACCTCATCAGTACAGCACTCCTTCCCTCAAATGTCAGCCTCAATCATGCACTTAAAACCTTTGATGGGTTGCTGACAGAGATGATTGTGCTACTTTTGAACTACAATGATATCTAAAATCCCTTATAATTTGTTGTACACATCACCCCAATAAGCATCAAATCAGTAGCTTAAATAATATTTTTTCTTTTGATTTACTTTAACTGTCTACTCCTAGATCTTACTAACTGTCACATTATCCTGTGCTGTAATCTGTCACTACAACAAATCTTCTTCCCATGCTTCACTTGGCAAAACACCTCGATTTAGTTTCTCACTCAAATCTAATCAAAAAAAAAGAGCCAATGTATGGAAAATAATTTATTTTAGTCCCACTTCCTTAAAAAGGTCTAGATGCTCATGTAATCAAGATATATTATTTCTCAATGTTACTGTCTGGCTAAGCCCATTAAGTTTGTCAATGTCTTTTTCAGAATGAGAAACTGGCGGTAACTATTACTCGCCCGAGCATTGAAATAAGGTGAATGTGTGACACGGTGGGATACGGAGGGAATTGATGGGACCTTCTTGTGGCAGAGGGGTTGCATTCATCCCCAAGGACCAGTTGGCCTGGGTTCAAGGGTCATCTGCTTCAGAGGTGTGCAACAATATCTCTGAACAGATTAGGGTCAGAGTCATAGAGATGTACAACACAGAAACAGACTCTTCAATCCAACTCATCCATGCCGACCAGATATCCCAAACCAATCTAGTCCTATCTGCCAGCACCTGGCCCATATCCCTCCAAACCCTTCCTATTGATATACCCATCCAAATGCTTGTTAAATGTTGCAATTGTACCAGCCTCCACCACATCCTCAGGCAGCTCATTCCACACATGTACCACCCCCTGCGTAAAAACGTTGCCCCTTAGTTCTCTCATATCTTTCCTCTCTCCCCTAAACCTATGCCCTCTAGTTCTGGACTCGCCGACCCCAGGGAAAAGACTTTGTCTATTTATCCCATTCATGCCCCTCATGATTCAGTAAACTTCTATAAAGGTCACCCCTCAGCCTCTGACGCTCCAGGGAAAACAGCCCCAGCCTGTTCAGCTTCTCCCTATAGCTCAAATCCTCCAACCCTGGCAACATCCTTGAAAGGGTTCAGAAAAGATTTACAAGTTTCACAACATCTTTCCGATAGGAAGGAGACCAGATATCTTCCTTCCAACAGTGGGGTAACCATTGTCCTGTACAGCCGCAACATGATCTCCCAACTCCTGTACTCAATACTCTGACCGATAAACAAAAGCATACCAAACGCCTTCTTCACAATTCTAGCTACTTGCGGCTCCACTTTCAAGGAGCTATGAACGTGCATTTCAAAGTCTCTTTATTCAGCAACACTCCCGAGAACCTTACCATGAAGTGTATAAGTCCTGCTAAGATTTGCTTTACCAAAATGCAGCACCTCACCATTTATCTGAATTAAACTCCATCTGCCACTTCTCAGCCCATTGGCCCATCTGATCAAGATCCCGTTGTAATCGGAGGTAACCCTCTTCGCTGTCCACTACACCTCCAATTTTGGTGGCATTGCAAACTTACTAACTATACCTCTTATGCTCACATGCAAATCATTTTATACAAATGACGAAAAGAAGTGGACCCAACACCGATCCTTGTGGCACTCCACTGGTCACAAGTCTCCAATCTGAAAAACAACCCTCCACCACCACCCTCTGTCTTCTATCTTTGAGCCAGTTCTGTATCCAAATGGCTAATTCTCCCTGTATTCTATGAGATCTAACCTTGCTAATCAGTCTCCCATGGGGAACCTTGTCAAACACCTTACTGAAGTCCATATAGATCATATCCACTGCTCTACCCTCATCAATCCTCTATTACTTCCTCAAAAAGCTCAATCAGGTTTTTGAGACATGATTTCCCACGCACAAAGCCATGTTGACTATCCCTAATCAGCCCATGCCTTTCCAAATACACATACATCCTGTCCCTCAGGATTCCCTCCAACAACTTGTCCACCACCAACATCAGGCTCACCAGTCAATAGTTCCCTGGCTTGTCCTTACCACCTTTCTTAAAGGGTGGCACCACGTTAGCCAACCTCCAGTCTTCTGGCACCTCACCTGTGACTATCGACGATACAAATATCTCAGTAAGAGGCCCAGCAATCACTTCCCTTGCCTCCCACAGAGTTCGAGGGAACACCTGATCAGATCCTGAGGATTTACCCACCTTTATGAGTTAAGACATCCAGCACTTCCTCTTCTGTAATATGGACAGTTTTTCAAGATGTCACCATCCATTTCCCTACATTCTATATCTTGCATGTACTTTTTCCGCAGTAAACACGGATGCAAAATACTCATTTAGTATCTGCGCCATCTCCTGTGGCTCCACACAAAGGTAGCCTCACTGATCTTTGAGGGACCCTAGTCTCTGCCTAGATATCCTTTTGTCCTTAATGTATTTGTAAAAGCCCTTTGGATTCTCCTTACCTCTATTTGCCAAAGCTATCTCATGTTCCCTTTTTGCCCTCCTCATTTCCCTCTTAAATATACTACTGCCTTTATACTTGAAGAATTCACTCGATTTATCCTATCTATACCTGACGTATGCTTCCTTCTTTTGCTTAATCAAAAGCTCAATTTCTTTAGTCATCCAGCATTCTCTATACCTACCAGCCTTTGCTTTCACCCTAACAGGAATATACTTTCTCTGGATTCATGTTATCTCATTTCTGAAGGCTTCCCATTTTCTAGCCGTCCCTTCACCTGCGAACATCTGCCCCCAATCAGCTTTCGAAAGTTCTTGCTGAATACTGTCAAAATTGGCCTTTCTCCAATTTAGAAATTAAACTTTTAGATCTGGTCTACTCTTCTCGATCAGTATTTTAAAGCTAATAGAATTATGGTTGCTGGCCCCAAAGTGCTCCTGCCCTGCCTTATTTCCCAAGAGTAGGTCAAGCTTTGCACCTTCTCTAGGAGATGTATCCACATATTGAATCAGAAAATTTTCTTGTACACACTTACTAACTAATTGGACACATTAACCTATTTTTCTAATTAAATCTGTAAAGATATTAAGAGAACTGTGGTGGTCAATAAACTCTCCCCTTAAGGAAAAGATCTGCACCTTGATTACAATGTTGCTAACTGTCTTGGAATCTATTAATAATCAATATTTGCTCTCTACTTTCAATTTTCCTTTGTAAGAAGAATATTAAAAGTAAAGTCGCCATAGTCCAAACAGACCAAAATGACTAGTCTCTCATTAGAAGATGAGTGGTGGTGAGTTTAACCTGAGCATCACCACTCAGGTTAAGGTGAAGCAAGATTGAGTCGGCAGGACAGTCACAGTAACCTTAGTTGGTGTGGGAATTGACTGTGCTGTTGGCATGTATGCATTGCAAACATCTAGTCAACTGATCTAACTGACCATCCCTAACAAAAGGAAGGTTATAAATCAACCAGTTTATGTAACTTATGAAAAACCAGCTCTGAGAAAACAAAAGCTCGTCTTATACTAAAGTAGCAATAAAAGATACAAATCATCCAGTGTCAAAATATGAATTGCAAAACTCAACTAAAATGAAAATATTTGTTGTTAATTAAAATGGGTTTGGAAGATGTTCAACACTAATATCTACACAAATTAGATGTTGTTCATATTCCATATTAAGTCTAGGTGTTTTTCTCCAAAACGAGAGGGCATAGAATTAAGGCGAGAAGGGAAGATTTGAAGTGGACCTCAGGGGTAACATTTTCACGTAGAGTGGTGCATGCATGGAACAAGCCAGAGGAACTGATCAAGACGGGTACAGTTGCAACATTTAAAAGGCATCTAGATGAGTATTTGAATAGGAAGGGTTTGGAGAAATATGGACCAAAATGCTGGCAAATAGAGAGGAGGTCAGATCGGGATGCCTAGTCAGCACTGACACATTGGACGGAACAGTCTGTTTCCGTGCTGTCTGACCATGATTCTAATGCTTTTTCTCAAAGACAGCGAGATCATTTGCATTCAAGTAATATTATTACAAATTGTCATCTGGGAGTACAAAACAGTGTTGCTAAAAAAAAAGTTTTATCAAAGCTTTACAAGTTGCACTCAGAATATTTCACAAGAATACAAATCCAAAGGGTAAATCACACCTATCTTGCATAAAAAGAGGGTGCTGACTGGTTGGCAATTGGACTCTGATTGGCAGAGTTCGGTGTTCCCTCTAATTTTCTTATTGGCTGCACGGTGCAGGGCAGCAACATCGAAAACTGAACGTCAGTACTGCCATCAGCATGCCGACACCAACAGCTGTGCATAGAATATCAGAGCGGCTGTGCATGCACACCACTTAAGAAGGCAAGTTGATAGAGGCACTGACAAAGAATGCACCCATTAATGCTGATTGACAGTTAACAACCAGGCCGTGTTTAATTTTAAAACATGTAGTTTGATTCTGAACCAGCTATATCTTTTAATAAGTTGAAACTCAACATAAAGTGGATTTTAACCATTCACTGGTCAGAGCATTGATTCAGAAATTGTTCAGTTCTCAAGGCAATCTGGTTTAACATTTAACAAAGCTTCGGTGTTAACTGTCATCATTAATCATCTTCTGTTATTTTTATAAGAAATTCAATTCTGAGAACATTTGACAGATTTGTTTGCATATCAAATGTAGACAATTGACTCCAGAATAGATTTGAAGATAAACTGTTCTAATTAATATTACTAGAGTTTGGAAGTACGTTTGCTATGTGAGTCAGATGTTTCAGCACCCTACTAGGTAACATCTTCAGTGGGCCGCCAGGCGAAGCACTGCTGATGATTCCTGCTTTCTATTTATATGTTTGGGTTTCATTGGGTGGTAACGTCATTTCCTGTTTTTTCTCAGGGGGTAGTAAATGGGGTCTAATTCGACGTGTTTGTTAAGTGCGTTCTGGTTGGAATGCTACGCTTCTAGGAATTCTCGTGCATGTCTCGGTTTGACTTGTCCTAGGATGGATATATTGTCCCAGTCGAAGTGGTGTATGTAAGTATACTACTGAGAGGGTCTTGTTGTTTTGTGGCTAGTTGATGTTCACGTATCCTGGTGGCTAGTTTTCTGCCTGTTTATCCAATATAGTACTTGTTACAGTTCTTGCACGGTATTTTGTAAGTGACATCAGCTTTGCTTGTTGTCTGTATCCGGGCAGGGCTCGTTCGAGTCTCTGCATTACTGCTTCTGCTAAGAACCCTGATATTGGAGATCCCATGGGTGTTCCATTGGTTTGTCAATAGGTTGAAGGTGAAGTGTGAGGTAAGGCATAGGTCCACTAGCTTGACAAAATTGTCCTTGCTGATGAAGTTAAAGGTGTTTCGTGTACATGTCTTTGGGTCTTCTAATAGTGGAGTCAGTGTTTCCATGGCTAGGTTAACGTTGATTGATGTAAACAGGGCTGTTTCAAAGGAGACCATTATTTCATCCTGTTCTGTTCTACCTTAGTGTCTTTGATGGTCTTCAGGATTTCTTGGGTGGAGTGTTGTGAGTCTTCTACTAAGTGTTTTAGTCTTTGATGAAACTCCTTGGCCAACTTGTAAGTTGGTGTTCCATGGGTCTGCAGGAAACTAAAGAACCAAATAACAGTCCTCCACAAAAAACTTCAGAAATCTGGGGACATAAATAAGACCGACTTCCATAAAATGAAACCAGACAGATCCAACACACTACACTTCTTGGGATTATCAAAATTCACAACCCAGGAACCCCCCTCAGACCCATAGGCTCGCTACCTGGAACACCAACTTACAGATTGGTGTAGCTCCTTGCCCAAAGACTAAAACACTTAAAAGACTCACACCACTCCATCCATTCCACCCAAGAATTCCTGAAGACCAAAGACACCAAAATTGAACTGGATGTGAAATAATGGTCTCCTTTGATGTAACAGCCCTGTTTACATCAAATCGACATCAACCTGGTCAAGGAAACACTGACTTCATTATTAGAAGAACCAAAGATACATACACCAAAACACCAACTTCTTCAACAAGGACAGTATTGTCAAGCTAGTGGACCTATGCATGCCACACACTTCACCTTCAACAACACAACCTACAGACAAACCAAAAGAACACACATGGGATCTCAGAGGCAGTAATGCAGAGACTTGAACAAACAGCTCTGCCAACCATCCAACCCAAACTTTGGGTCTGCCACATGGATGACACCTTTGTCATCACTAAACGAAACAGAGAGGAAACCTTCAAGACCATTAGTCCCTTACTGGCATAAAATTCACTAAACAGGAGGAAAACAACAACTGCCATTCCTAGATGTCACAGTAGAGCAAACAGCCAATGGGGAACTTCAAACCAGCAAATACAGGAAAACACATACAGACCAAATATTGAACTACACAAACAATCAACCCAACGTCCATAAACAAAGCTGCACCAGAACATTATTTCAATGAGCCAACACAAACTGCAGCACAGAGGAACTAAGCAGAGCAGAAGAAAATCACCTAGATTGTGTATCCAAAAAGAATGGATATCCAATGAACACAGTCCGCTGATTTCTCAGCGGCAAACCCAAACAAGCAGACAAAACACATTCAGAAACCCTAGCCACTCTCCCCTATTTTAAAAGGCATCTCGGAAATGACTGCCAGACTACTCAGACCCTTTGGCATCATGGTAGCCCACAAACCCACCAACACACTAAAACAGCATCTAATGAACTTGAAAGATCCTATAAAGTCAACAAGCAAAATTAATGTCATTTACAAAATACTTTGCAAGAACTCTAAGAAACACTACGTTGGACAAACAACATGACCCTCTCTCACTAGTATCCTTATATACACATAAGGAAGGACACCACTTTGACTGGGACAACACACCCATCCTCGGCTAGGACAAGCCAAACAGAGACACGCACTAGAATTCTTAGAAGCGTGGCATTCCAACCAGAACTCTATCAACAAACACAGAGTTCGGCCCCATCTAGCAGCCCCTGAGAAGAAGAACAGGAATGCCATCACCACCCCAAAGAAACCCAAACATATGAATAGAAGGCAGGAATTATCAGTAGTGCTTCACC
Organism: Hemiscyllium ocellatum; assembly: GCF_020745735.1. Lineage (NCBI taxonomy): Eukaryota > Metazoa > Chordata > Chondrichthyes > Orectolobiformes > Hemiscylliidae > Hemiscyllium > Hemiscyllium ocellatum. Next base: position 89,664,689 of record NC_083408.1, read on the forward strand.
CAAAGGCCCAGTGAAGATGTTATCTAGTGTGGTGACAAAATGTCTGGAAATGAATCGTCCAGCTCAGCGAGCAAACCTACATCCAAAACCTCAACCTGAGCTACAAATCGTCTCAAAACTCGCTATTACCAGAGTCAGAATCATAAAGGTATGCAGCATGGAAATAGGCCCTTCAGCCCAACTTGTCCTTACTGCCCAGTTTTCACAATTAATCTAGTTCCATTTAGCTGTTCTTGGTCCACGTCCCTCCATATCGGTCCCATCCATGTACCTGCCCAAATGTTTCTTAAATGACAAAATTGCATTCACCTCCACCACTACTTGTGGCAACCTGCTCCAAAGACACATCATCCTGTGTGGAAAATATTGCCTTTTCAGATCCTTTTTATCTCCCCCACCCCCTCACTTTAAACCTATGTCTTCTGGTTTTAGAGCTCTCCCATAGGGAAAAGCTGTTGGCTCTCTATTTTGTGTCTTTCATGATTTTATAGGCCTGTATGAATGTCACCTCTCAATCTGCCACACTCCAGAGGGAAAAAAAAGTCCCTTATCCAGTCTCTCGTTCTAACTCCTTAAGTCTCCAGATAGCATCCTAGTAAGTCTTTTCTGCACTTTCTAGTTTAATAATATCCTTGCAATAGTAGGGTGACCAGAACCACAAAGTATTCCAAGTGTGGCTTCATCAATGACTTCTATAGCTGCAACAAGACGTCTCAACTTCAAAAAACTCAATGCTCTGACCATAGCAAACAAGCATGCTGAACGCTTTCTTCACCAATCTGTCTACTGTGACTCTACTTTCAAAGGAGCCATGAACCTATACCCCTAGATCTCTCTGCTCTAAACACACCCCGGTGTGTTATCATTGACTGTGTAAAGCCAGCCCTGGTTTGGCCTGCCAAAATAAAACACCTTGCATTTATCGAAATTAAGCTTCATCTGCCAATCCTCAGTCAACTGGCCCAGTTGATCAAGAACTTGCTTTACTCCCAGATAACCTTCCTCACTGTCCCCTTTACCATCAATCTTGGTGTCATCCGCAAATGTACTAACCATATCTAAATTCTTATCCAAATCATTTATAAAAATGACACACAACAGTGGATCCCTAGTGACACACCACTGATTCACAGGCCTCCAATTTGAAAAATAACTCTACCACCATCCTCCATCTTCTACCTTCAAGCCAGTTTTTTATCCAACTAGCTAACCCTCCCTGTATCCCATATGATTTAACCTTAGTTAAAAGTTATCTTGTCAAAGACCTTGTTGAAGTCCATACAGACATCACACTGCTCTCATCTACTTTCTTGGTCACCCCTTCAAAAAAAAAACTTAAATTCGTGAGAATCAATTTCCCACACACAAACCCATGTTGACTATCCCAAATGAGCCCTTGCCTCTCCAAATGCCTGTAGATCTTGTCTCCCAGAAACCCCTCTAACAACTTAACCACTACAGATGTTAGGCTCACTGGTCTGTAATTCCCAGGCATTTCCTTCCAGCTTTTCTAAAATAATGGCACAACATTAGCCATCCTCTAATCTTCAGATACTTCACCTGTGGCTTCATCAGGTTCCTGGTAAGATCACTTCATATTATGAATGCAAGAGCCCATTACATAAAATTTGAGTAAAATCATGATGCATGTTAATAACAATTTGGTAAAAGAAAAATAGTTCTATACTTTATAAACCAGTTCATATTATTAACATGCTTTGTACCTCCTTTAAGATAAAAGAGTCCATGTGTCTTTATATAGGGTATAGGTTTGATATCCAGATGTTTCATTACCTGGCTAGATAACCTCCAAGGGAAGCAAAGCTGTTGTCTCCTGCTTTCTATTTATATCTTTCTCCTGGATGGGGTTCCTGGGGTTTGTGGTGATGTCATTTCCTGTTCGTTTTGTGAGGGGTTGATAGATGGCATCTAGATCTGTGTGTTTGCTTATGGCGTTGTGGCTGGAGTGCCAGGCCTCTAGGAATTCTCTGGCATGCCTTTGCTTAACCTGTCCCAGGATAGATGTGTTGTCTCAGTCAAAATAGTGGGGGGTTTTTCCCCCTCAACTGGGACAGGCTAAGCAAAGACATAGAACATAGAAATAGAACATAGAACATAGAAAAATACAGCGCAGTACAGGCCCTTCGGCCCTCGATGTTGCGCCGACCAAATCCTACCTAACCTACACTAGCCCAATAACTTCCATATGACTATCCAATGCCTGCTTAAATGACCATAAAGAGGGAGAGTTCACCACTGCTACTGGCAGGGCATTCCATGAACTCACAACCCGCTGCGTAAAGAATCTACCCCTAACATCTGTCCTATACCTACCACCCCTTAATTTAAAGCTGTGTCCCCTAGTAACAGCTGACTCCATTAGCGGTAAAAGGTTCTCAGTGTCTACCCTATCTAAACCCCTAATCATCTTATACACCTCTATCAAATCTCCCCTAAACCTTCTTTTCTCTAATGAAAACAGCCCCAAGTGCCTCAGCCTTTCCTCATACGATCTTCCTACCATGCCAGGCAACATCCTGGTAAACCTCCTCTGCACTCGTTCCAATGCCTCCATATCCTTCCTATAGTATGGCAACCAAAACTGCACACAATACTCCAGATGAGGCCGCACCAGAGTCTTATACAACTGCAACATGACATCAGGACTCCGGAACTCAATTCCTCTACCAATAAAGCCCAGTACACCATATGCCTTCCTCACAGCACTATTTACCTGGGTGGCAACTTTCAGAGATCTGTGTACATGGACACCAAGATCCCTCTGCTCATCCACACTACCAAGTAGCCTACCATTAGCCCAGTAATCCATCTTCTTGTTACTCCTACCAAAGTGAATGACTTCACACTTAGCTACATTGAATTCCATCTGCCACCTTTCTGCCCAGATCTGCAACCTATCTATATCCCGCTGTAACCTGCCACATCCTTCTTCACTGTCCACAACTCCACCGACCTTTGTGTCATCCGCAAACTTGCTCACCCAGCTTTCAAACCCCTCCTCTAGATCATTTATAAAGATGACAAACAGCAACGGTCCCAAAACAGATCCCTGTGGTACACCGCTTGTAACTGCACTCCAAGATGAACCTAGTCCATCAACTACTACCCTCTGTCTCCTTCCAGCCAGCCAATTCCTAATCCAAACCTCTAATGCACCCTCAATGCCATACCTCCGTAGTTTTTGCATTAGCCTACCATGGGGTACCTTATCGAACGCCTTGCTAAAATCCATATACACCACATCTACTGCTTTACCCTCATCCACCTCCTTAGTCACCTTCTCAAAGAATTCAATAAGGTTTGTGAGGCACGACCTGCCCTTCACAAAACCATGCTGACTATCCTTGATCACATCATTCCTATCCAGATGTTCATAAATCTTATCCCTTACAATTCTCTCTAAGACTTTGCCCACAACAGAAGTGAGACTCACTGGCCTATAGTTACTCGGGCTGTCCCTACCCCCCTTCTTGAACAAGGGGACCACATTCGCTATCCTCCAGTCTTCTGGTACTATTCCCGTTGACAATGATGACATAAAAATCAAGGCCAATGGCTCTCTATCTCCTCCCTAGCTTCCCAGACGATCCTAGGGTAAATGCCATCAGGCCCAGGAGACTTATCTATTTTCATCCTTTCCAGTATTCCCAAAACCTCCTCCCTACATACTTCAAGGCCATCCATTCTAATCACTTGTGACTCAATATTCACACCAGCAACAGAGTCCCATTCCTGAGTGAATACTGACGAAAAGTATTGATTTAGTGTCTCACCAATCTCCTCCGCCTCCACGCACAACTTCCCACTACTATCCTTGACTGGACCGATACCTACCCTAGTCATCCTTTTATTCCTGAGGCCTGGCACTCCAACCACAATGCCATAAACAAACAGATGCCATCTATCAACCTCTCAAAAAACAAGCAGGAAATGACATCACCACAAACCCCAGGAACCCCATCCAGGAGAAAGATATAAATAGAAAGCAGGAGACAACAGCTTCGCTTCACTCGGAGGTCGCCACTGATGATGTTACCTAGCCAGGTAATGAAACGTCTGGATATCAAACCTACAGCTCAGCGAGCAAATGGTGGGCGGTACAATAGCAGTGGTTAGCACTGCTGTCTCACAGCGCCAGAGACCTGGGTTCAATTCCCGACTCAGGCGACTGACTGTGTGGAGTTTGCACGTTCTCCCTGTGTCTGCGTGGGTTTCCTACACGTGCTCCGGTTTCCTCCCACAGTCCAAAGATGTGCGGGTCAGGTGAATTGGCCATGCTAAATTGCCCGTAGTGTTAGGTAAGGGGTAAATGTAGGGGTATGGGTGGGTTGCGGGTCGGTGTGGACTTGTTGGGCCGAAGGGCCTGTTTCCACACTAAGTAATCTAATCTAATCCAAACCTATACCCTAAACCTCAACCTGAGCTACTAACCTTCACAAACCTTGCAAAAAAGGTCTTTATATATCAATTAATTAAACACATCTCTAAAAAAGGTACAAACTTACGTGACAGCAAGCCATACAAACCAGAAGCATGTGTTAAATTAGTTATATCCCAGCCAGAGTCCCAAGACTTTGCCAGTCTTACATTCCTGATTAATATCTAATAAAATGAATAGAAAATTTGAATGTGGGCAATGGGCAAGGAGGAGGTTTGGCTCATTGTTGTACCCAAAAGTCAAATACCCTGTAAACACAAAGAATGCTCACTTGGTATTGGAACAATGTCACCTTACCGCAGACAAACTTTGACTATCAAGCAGCAAATAAGTGAACGCTAGGAGTTATACATACACTGAGATTCATTGTAAAACATCGATGTAGTAGAGGACCCTATTTATGTGCTCAGAGGATTTGTATAATAATTTATCTATGGCTGCAACGACTAGGTAAATTTCTTTTAATTTCTAATCTGTACCCTGGTTCAAATCAAGGTCTAAATACATTAGATACAAACACCACAAAACCAATCTTTAAAATTGTCCAAATACTTTAAAACAGAACACAACTTCAAATGTTCATTTTAAACAATTATTAATAATCACATTAATAGTCTTAATTGCAGATGTAGTACATGAAGTACATGTAATAGAGAATGCCATACTTAAAATCATTAACTCTAATAGTGAACAATACAAAATCAACCAGACTACAAACAAAGTATAACCTTACAATTTTCTGTGACAGAAATGTTTTCTCAAGTGTATTTCTGCTGTTCGCACTGTTTCATTCAACCATAATCCTACTGAATGGCAGAACAGGCCTGACGGGCAAACAGCCTAATCCTGCGCCCAATTCATGTTCGCGAGATGGGCTTTTGCATTTACGATCTATCATTCAGTTCAAATGCAAATTTCCATACTCCTCAGCACACACTAAAATACATTTTATTGGATTTCTGGGTAAGGGATTTCATTTACAAGAGAAAGCCAAAAGTTCACTGCACTCTCAATTAGGAAATATCTGACTTACAAGCCAATCCTCTCATGGATTAGTTGTAACAATTTCTCCACTGAAATTTCAACACAAAGTTCTTTTAAATTGCATAATACTACACCAACCCAGAATGCAATGTGGTGGAAGGAAGTTCATTCTCGATCCCACCTAGGTTATCAGAAGAGAACACAAGCACAAATCCCAACCGTCGGCAGCACTACACAACTGTTGACCAGCTTAAAAACTGCAGGAGAGAGCAGGGCCAGTTGAAAATCAAAAGACAATAATTTTTAAAATATGCTTTCACATGAACAGTATCATAATAGCAAAGGAAACTTATTAGACCCATTAAATGGACACATCAGCAACATTGCAAACAGTTAATTTTATTTTCCAGCATAATAATAGATGTAAAATGCCCCCATTACCGATCATTGCTCTAAATTGTAGGTTCTTATCAATGAAGAAATCTAATAAAACTTAAATTCAATTTCAACACCTGCATTGATTGGTTGAAATCCTATGTCCAGATTTAATCTGGGCCTCTGGATTTCTAGGCCAGTGATAGAAATTCTATGCTACTGTCTTCCCATAGTCCTCTACATCTTCAGTCAAGTGCCCATTCCTCTTCTAATCCCACTGCATTTAAGTTTCTTGCTAACAGCTCTTTCTATTTGATCTTAAGCCTTCGACTTGTTACTCCCAGCTGCCCTACTTCCATTACTAACCTCATCACATTTCCTTTCTCTTCACACTTGTCTCAGCATCAACCTTAGTGCCTAGTTATTGTTCCCTTCAATGTTATCCACATTACTGTATGAACTGAAGATGCTGGTCTCTCCAACATCTACAAGATTCCTCCTTTGTTTCAGCAATACATTTTAAATCGCAAAACAATATTGTACTACTTCAAATGACTCTAACTAGAGCTAATCCACTGCTTTGTTTCTATTTTCATCATTAATCATCTGCCACAGATCCCACACACTGGACCTGCTCATGTTCCCCTTTTTTGCGTGACGTTTTTTTTGGTTTAAAAAAAAAACACTTTCTCTCATCTCTTGCCTAGACTCAAACTGTTGTCTGTAAATCAGTTTTTGATCGACTTATCTTCATATCCTATTTTCCAGTACTTTTTTCCAGGTCTCCAGTTATGTTCGTCATTCCCACTGGTAGATTAATTTCACCTGCTAATATGATTGACAACAGCATTTCCTGTCTCCTTGTTCAATTAGAACATCCATGACAATCAGGTAGAGGGAAAGGCTCAGTGCCAATCTTGGTGCATTCCAACTTCACATTCCTCCCATTCATCCCAGCAGCTACAGTATTTTTGGAGTGAACAGTCCAGATTTTTACTAGCTTTAAAGAACTTTTATGAGGCTGTAACTAATGAGGTAAAAGGGAATTGATATGGGATACTTGGATTTCCATAGGACTATGGTGCAGATAAAGAGATTCATACATACAGGTGGCAATATTAAATAGCACAGAGAATTGGGTCACAAACAGGATGGGAGCTAATGTATTAGTGCAGAGAGAATTGGATAATGGACAGAAAGAGAAGAATAAAAATAAATGAGTGTTTTCAAGTTGGCAAGCTGTAGCTTGTGGGAGTACTGCAAGGATCAGTGCTAAAACATCAGTCATTTACAATCTACCATATATACTTGTACAAACATTGAACTTTTTAGACTAAGGTTATATTTACAGGGTTGACTATTACATAGATACTACTTTTGAGGGGCTGAATTTCATGCCACAGTCTAAAATACCATATCATTAGCAGAAGCCCAATTCATCTCCAAATGAATAAAAACAACAACCAATTACAGTAAGCTGAGTGGAACACAGATTGTCACCTAATTCTGGCCTGATGCATCTTAAACTTTCATGCCAAATTGGTGTGAATTGCACAGCAAAACACATGATAGCACAAAAAAATTCATTTCCTCATTGTAACATTTGATTATTAAGGTATTATCGTGTACATAAATATTGATAATCTACAAAAAAAACTAGCATTGACTTTTACATGAGATACGGAAAATTCCAGAGTTTTTGGTCAAAAATAAGGGAGCGACTTTTACTTGAGTATATATGATATATTAGTGATTTAGACAAAGACTGAGCAAATAATGTAAGTTGACCGACCAACGGTAGGTGCAAGTGTAAACTGTGAGGTGGGCAAAAGGCTGGAAAGAGTTCAGTTAATTGACTGGGCAACAAGGTTGTAGAGAGAGTATGATGCAGGGAAGCATGAGGTTTTTCAGTTTGATAATTAGAAAAGCTGAATATTAAGAGGCATGACACTTATTAAATGGTGATGTGCAGAGAAACTTAGGTGTATCAAACAAATAAAGTTTGCTTGCAGTAGTTGAATGCTATTAGAAAGGTAAATAGCTTATTACTCTTTATTACAAGGTAGAAGTAGAAGAACAAGGCAGTCTTACTGCAACTCAATAGCACTATGATAAGATCACACCTAGAATGAAGGACAAAGTTTAGGTCTTTTTCTCCATGGTAAAATATTGATGGATATACATGCATGGAAAGTAGTACACTCTCCTTGAGTGACAGGTTGAGTAATGGTTCTGTTCGCCGAGCTGGAAGTTTTAATTGCAAACGTTTCGTCCCCTGGCTAGGAGACATCATCAGTGCTGTGGAGCCTCCTGCGAAGCGCTTCTTTGATGTTTCTTCCGGTATTTATAGAGGTCTGTCCTTGCCGCTTCCGGGTGTCAGTTTCAGCTGTCCGCTGTAGTGGTTGGTATATTGGGTCCAGGTCGATGTGTTTGTTGATGGTGTTTGTGGATGAATGCCATGCCTCTAGGAATTCCCTGGCTGTTCTCTGTCTGGCCAATATACCAACCACTACAGCAGACAGCTGAAACTGACACCCGGAAGCGGCAAGGACAGACCACTATAAATACCGGAAGAAACATCAAAGAAGCGCTTCGCAGGAGGCTCCACAGCACTGATGATGTCTCCTAGCCAGGGGACGAAACGTTTGCAACTAAAACTTCCAGCTCGGCAAACAGAACCACTACAACAAGCACCCGAGCTACAAATCTTCGCACAAACTTTGAACAGGTTGAGTAAGTTGGGCCTAAACACTGTCTATAAGAGAGGTAATCTCATTGAAACATATTGGAAAGTTGCTTCCCTGATTGGGGAAATCTAGAACATGCAGCTCAGCCTCAGGATTATGGGACAATCATTTTATTCAAAGAGGAGGAGGAGGATTTTTTTTCAGATGAATCTCTGGAATTGCCTACCTCAAGACTGCGATGCCCCATTTTGTTGAGCAAAATTAAAGTTGAAATGCAGATAGAGATATATTTAGACAGATTGTCTCTCTCAAGGGATATGGGAAGCAGACAAGAAAGGGAGCTAAGGTTAGTGAGCAATCACGATTACATTTAAGGGAGTGGTCGTCTTGAGGGCTACATGACATGACTAAAGTGGCAGCTTGGACCTTTGAAACTTTGGGGTCACAAGCATAAGGCAGCAATGGCCAACCTTTGCCCTTTTCCCCTCATTCTAAGGCAGGCTCTCTTCCTAGACAGACTATAACAGTTTAAGACTCAAAATTGGGGTCACACTGGGGGAAAAGTTTGGAAAGCACTGTTATATGGTTTACTTGTGCTCCTAATTCTTATGTTGCAAATTAGAAAAAATGAGTTCAGTACACTCCTAAATTACCTGGGTCTAATTTTTAGTTTGTATCTGCTTGATCTTAGTTACCCCATCAAATAAAATACTTTTGTTGCATCTACCTCAAACAATTTTAGTATGTTAAACAACTAGATCAGATTTTGAAACCATCTTCTATAAAGGCAAAACAAACCAAAGTTATGCAACTTTTCCTCAATTTAACACTCAAAACATTATTCTGATGAATCTGCATTGCACCTCAGCCATAATACCTTTCCTGAGGCATGCTGCCAGAACTGAATGCTGAAGTCAAGATATGACCAAGTTAATTGGAGACTCCCATTTTAACCACATATAAATACAACTGGTGACAACAAACTCATCTCATCATCCACTGTATGGCAAAAGAGACATCTACAGTATTAAGATTGAAATTATTTCGTATAAATTCTTTAAAAAAATCAAAGATTCAGAAAAGTAATTCTTCTATAATTAATCAATGTCCCAGCTTACTACCATTTTAATTAAGGCAAACTGATTATCAAGCATTTCACAGAACAGAGACATTACAGTGCATTAAAATAGTTTGACTCTGCCAAGATGACAGTACCTGTACTAAAAAGCGGATCCTTCTTGAAGAAAAAGGTATAATATTTAATACTGGTTCTCCTGTAGCCTGGGGTTATCCATTCAGAGCCTCAGGTGTGTAAACCAAAGTTCTGGTTTATTCTGGAGTAACTAATATCACCTGGTGCATTGTACAGGCAATCCAACAGTGGCACTATATCATCTTCCGATTACTTGCCCTCCTTTAACTTCCTAACCCAAAAGGTTGTAAAAGGAAGGAGTGATTATAATCACTAATTCTTGAAGTACTTCATTAGATGCCATTATTTGTGATTTTCAATCATGGTATTGATCTGTACTGCAGCCCTTTGTCTTCTATCTAGCATTTCCCAGCAATAAGAACACTCTTTGCCAAGAAAGCTTATGGCTAGAGATAAAAACAGAGGACACAGGAAAACAAAACAATCATTTGAAAAACTGAAGACAACAATTATCTACAAGTGAAATTTACTTTATGTTTGAAAACTGAAATCTAGCAGCATCTGTGAAGCCAAAGCAGAGCCAGTGATTTCCTTTTTAGACTCCTATGGTTATTGCACTAAATGTTAATTCTGCTTTCTCTGCACAGATGCTGTCAGACCTGCTGAGCTTCTCCAGTATTTTCTGTTGCTGTTTGCTTCCCATCTTAAGCATCCATAGTTCTTTGTTTTATTTACATTTACTTTATCACTTTGGTAAAACTTTAAAAAACAATTTAATTGTACTTATAATGAAGGATGGATCATACCATCTCCATGAGGAACAACACTTAAATGGACTTTTTAATTAGCAACTAATTAAGAAATGCAATGGTGCACTGGTTATAAATTCAAGATGATACTGAAAGTAGTAACAAAAATAAGGATTTAAATAGTACTCAAATTGCACTCATGACTGACAGTCAATTGATGCATTCAACTGAAATATGCCTTCAATGTTACCATCTTCTCAAACAAACAACTGATCAATACCTAAAATCAAAAATAGCACAAAGATGTTCTGCATGTGGGAATGAGAAAATACCAATACTTTCCATTTTAGTCAAATTTCCTAAGGATTAATTTCAAAAAGGTTTATTTGTTTAACAGTGGTTGTAAATTTTCAAACTCGGAGTATCGTACTGCTGCTTAAAAAGAGATATGCACGCTTGCAAGAGAAAAAAAATCTTATTTAAATACAAGCATGTGCACGCTTCCTAGATTTTTTTTGCTAAAATCTTTTTCCACTTTGAAGATCCGCTTTGAGTTATATGAACCAAGCTGTCCCAAATTCAGATGTCTGTCTGCACCTAGATAGATGAACTTGAAGATGGTAGAAATCAGGCTTAAGATGCTGAACTCAAAGAAAGTATAAAGCAACAAAAACTTGGTACAATTTAATCATTACCCAGTGGCAGTTAGCAGAAAGAGTGCACATAGACAGCATTTGACTTACAAGAAGTCACAATACTTCTTCCTTTGCTCCACCTCCCACCAATAAAATAGGTTGTTAACAATCTTAATTAGGTTGTGAAGAATTGCATATTAAATAAAAAGCTGAAGTAGGATCAGCATCCAAAAAATAATGCTCGTACAGCCTTTGGCAAAGATGGGAGCAAATTCTGGGGGAAAAGGGAAGTGGAAAAAATGTTTCTTTGAAATATCTTTACACACCAGATCTGGATCTAATTCAAGAATATATTCTACGATGAAAATATAGTTTTCTTTTCAACCATAAAAAAAGACTAACTCCAATCAAAACTGTGACAGTCAAACTTGTCTGTTTTACCACCAATTTCTAAGTGGTCTCCAAACTAAATGATTTAAAACTGCAAAATACCATAATGCTTAGTAACAATTTGTGAGAGACTATAATTCCAAACATCATTTCAACAATTAAGGAGAATAGAGCCAACTGTAGAATAGGACTTGCCCAATCATCATAAGTAATTTATTTTAATTAGCATATTTGCAAAAGATCTCACACACTTCAAGATTGCAACAAGAATGTATCATTCATTAGCTACTTTTTAAAAAATCATTTATGGGATATGGACATTGTTGACTTGGTCAACTGTTATTACCCTTGGACTCAGTGGTTTGCCAGACCATTTCAGAGTGCAGGCAAGAGTCAGTCACAATGCTGTGAATCTGGAGTGACATATGGATTAGACCAGGTAAGGATGGCAAATTTCATTCTTAAAAAGAATATTAATAAATCAGGTGTGTATTTACAAGAGTAAAACTAGTTACACAGTTATGATTAGACTAGCTTTTTAACTCCAGATTTTTATTGTGAAATTTTGAATTCAATCTGCCATAATAGGATTCAATCCCATATTCTTATAACGTTAATCTACAATTCTGGATTACCAGTCCAGTGGCATCTGCTGCACTACTGCATATAGAAGAATGCAATGCTACTTTTGGTTTTATTTAATGCTCATGTGCTCCTCCCTTTAATAATTGGAAAGTACAATACTCCGATCTTGCTGTAGAACCACAGCTTCCATCAAGTTTGAAAGTTCTCTCGGATAAAGTATACCTAGCTGAAAATAAACTTGGGAGGCTATTAGAATACCCATTGTTCACTCATGCATAGAATGTACTAATAGAGCAACTCACCTGATCAACTCAAGTTAATGTTACAGATTAACACAACTCACAAGTTATTAACAAATGAAAACAATATCTAAAACATGTATTTAAATCAGTACCCTTACAAGAAAACAGTTACAAAAGTCACCTCCTCTAGAGACCTTTGTTACTTCAGCAACAGGGAATGAACTGTGAAGTCATTGTCAGCTTGGCAACCGCAAAAGCTTTGGGTCAACAGGACAAGAGGGGAGTAACAATCATGTCCTTTACATTTGACCCAGCTTTAAATACTCAGCACAAGCTGCACAGAAAACTTGCAAACAACAATCGTGCAAAGAATTATAGTATTCTAACCGTAAAACTATGGGTGGGAAAGCGAAGAGAGTGGGGGGGAGGGGGGGGAGGAACCCATGCAAATTCCTGATCGCCTTCAAACTGACAAGTGCTCAGAAACAAAAACGGAAATTGCTGGAAAAACTCAGCAGGTCTGGCAGAATCTGTGGACCGGAGTCCAAGTAACCCTTCTTCAGAATATCAGAAGTGCCAGATACTGCCAGACCTACTGAGTTTTCCAGCAAGTGCTGTTTGATTTCCAACATCCGCAGTTCTTTGTTTTTTTTTAAATATAAGCCTGGTCGAACATTTTAGATCCAGACTACACAACAGACATGCTCCTTCTATTACAGAAACCTATCTGGCAGCTTTGTTATTTCACTGGTTCAATTCACTGCTTGAGAACGTATCAACCTCCAAAGTCAGGCACATTACTAATAAATATAAAAATCAAGAGGTAACATACTGAAATGAGGCAGGCCTGACCGTTCCTTACCCTTCAGCAGAGGCAGGGGGTTCAAGTCGACGGCTTTGCCTTGGATCTTGTACTGCAAGGAGCTGTGCGAGCGCTTTTGCTTGGACTTGCGGACGGACTTCCGAGAAAATCCGTCTACTTTCTCCACCGGCGAGGTGACGGTGGGCGAGGACATGTCCCCTCTCGACCGATCCGAGTCACCAGCTCACCTCGGGAGGGGCAGGGGGGGGGGGGGGGAGGATGTGTGTGGAATTGAGACAAGACAAACACAAGAGGCAGAGAGGGGCCTTCCCCACCCCCTCCTCCTCCTCCTGCCCCCCCTCCGGCCCCCACAAACACACACCAAGACAGAGCCGGGGTAAACAAGGGCTGGTCTCCTCCCCGCCTCCTTAAACCCCCACCCACTTCCCCCCCCCCTCCCCCAAAGTGCCAGGCCCGGATCCCGCTGCCGAGAGAGCTCCCTCCTAGGGGAGCCCGGCCTTGTGTCCAGTCCGTGTCCAGAGGGCCCGGGGAGGGGAAAGCGGTGGGAGGTAACGGGGCTGGGGAGGGGGGGTTAGGAGGCCGCCTCTCTCCTGTCCTCGCGCCGCTCACTTCATTAAAACCGCGGCTGAGGCCGTGCCGGCGGCACCGTGTGCTCTATGAGGGTGGGATCCTTCCTTTTGAAGCAGATAATATGTGAATAAACGGTCACATTCCTCGACTACACCGCCTGCCTGGCTGTGTGTTGATTTTGTGTCACCCTACCGCCCCCCCCTACTCTGTCTCTATTGTGTTCCTCCTCCTTTTGTGTCAGAGCCGATGGGCCGCCGCGTCCATTGCCAACATGGGGTGACGACCAGCTCCGCGCGGCTGGTAGGGGGAGGGGGCGGAGAGGGGCTGAGGGAAACGGGGGCGGGTCTGGCGGTTTGAGGGCGGGGCCACAACAATCCCGCCCCCTCGCGGATCCCCTCTCGTCCATTGGTTGGGGGCACTCCGCTTGCACCCCCGGGATTGGGGGTGCTGCCAAAAGGTCTGTTGTCAATCTGAATGACGTCATAGAAACGCGCGGTCTTGACTAGCCAATGTCAACGTCAATCGAAGAATCGTGCAACGCGCTGTTTATTCCGCGAGGGGAGGAGAGTCATGAGAATCCCCCACAGGCCATTCAGCCCATCCGGTCCACCGAAGTAGATTATATCCAGACCAACTCCATTCTCTGCTTTCTAATGGCTGACCCACCTAGCATGCACATTCCTGGAAACTATAGGCAATTTAGTATGGCTAATTCACCTAACGTCCACTTCCTTGGACACTGGGTAATTTAGCATAGCCAATCCACCTAGCTTCCACTTCTTTGGAGGATATCAGAGTACAGTACCCAGAGCAAACTTATGCAGATACCGGGAGAATGTGCAAACTCCACACAGGCAGTCGTCCCAAGGGTGGAAACGAACCCTGGTCCCTAGCATGGTAGGCAGCAGTGCCATTGTATGACCCCAAAAGGGTGGGAGGATTCCACTTCAGTTGAACAGCAATGATGTGCATTCACAGAAGATGTTCTCACAGGTCAGGTAGTCGCATTTACCCTTATGAACCATTAGTTAAAACAATAGACAGGTTATTTTGGTAGAATGGCAGTGTCTCTACCTCCAAACCTGTATGCTCAGGTTTAAGTTTCAAGAGGTGTGTAATAACAGTTCTGAACAGATTAATTAGAAATAGCTAAATACAATGGAAATTACACTCAATTCGGCCATTCCTCGTGGTTGCTTCAGCGGTAGCTGAAGGCAAGGTGAGTATGAGCCTGTGATTCCAATATCCTGGATCTTCCTTGAGGATTCTGTCGCATTTCTGTGGCAATATGGTTGGTGTGGTCTGGCTTGGGGGATTCCTTTAGGAAGATTTGATGGCTGTTTTCATCCAAATGGCCTTTATATATGTGAACTTTGATAAGAATCATGGATAGGAGTGGCCAGATGACCCATATTTCTGAATTTTTATTAAATTACATTTCCTATAAAGTTCTGAGAGAACTAAACAGGGTAAATGCAGGTAGGATTTTCCCAATGACTAGGGAGTCTAGTACCAGTGGCCTCTGTTTAATAATATGGCATAGGCCATTTAAATCTGAGATGAGGAGAACTTTCTTTGCTTAAATCGTGGTACACCTGCGGAATTCTCTGTCATAGAATTGAATCGAATTGAATTTATTGTCACGTGTACCAAGGTACAGTGAAAAGCTTTGTCTTGCAAGCAATACAGGCAGATCACAGAATTAAATAGCATAGATAAGTAAATAATAGGGAAACAGTGGCAAAAACAAAAACACAGGTACAGATGAATGTTAAGTGTTTGTGAGTCCGTTCAATATTCTAACAACAGTAGGGTAGAAACTGTTTCAAAACCGGTTGATGCGTGTGTTCAGGCTTCTGTACCTTCTACTCGATGGTAGAGGTTGTAGAAAAACATTGCCAAGGTGGGATGGATCTTTAAGAATGTTAGCAGTCTTTCCTTGACAGCGGGCCTGGTAGATGGATTCTACAGATGGGAGATTGGCCTTTGTGATTGTCCGCGCTGAGTTCACCACTCTCTGTAACCATCTCCAATCTTGAATGATACAGTTGCCGTACCAGGTAGTGATACATTCAGACAATGCTTTCGATGGCACACCTACAAAAGTTGGCAAGGGTATTTGCCATCATGCCTAATTTCCTCAGCTGCCTGAGGAAGAAGAGACATTGTTGGGCCTTTGTAACCAGTACATCCACATGAAGAGTCCAAGAAAGAGTGGATGACCACTCCCAGGAGCTCACACTCTCCACTCATTCCACCTCTGTGCTATTAATGTGTAGGGGGGCATGAGTAACATCCTGCCGAAAGTCAATAATGAGTTCCTTGGTTTTGTCCCCATTGAGAGCTAGGTTGTTCTCAGTACACCACTTTTCCAGGTTTTCCACCTCCCATCTGTCGTCTGTTTCGTCGCCATCTGAGATTCAACTGACTATGGTGGTGCCATCAGTGAACTTGTCTGGTATTTGGTGACACTATCATGGGTATACAGTACTTACAATAGGGGGCTGAGTACGTACCCCTGGATGGCTCCAGTGTCGAGTGTTAGTGAGGATGGAATATTGTCGCCATTCATCACATTGTGGCCCGTGGGTCAGAAACTGAGGATCCAGGTGCAGAGAGTGGGCTTAGTCCAAGATCACTGAGTTTAGTAATCAGTCTCGAGGAGATAATAGTGTTGAAGGGTGAACTGTAGGCAATGAGTAGGATTCTTACATAGCTGTTCTTGGTGTCAAGATGTTCTAGGGAGAGGTGAGGCCAAAATATTGATTGCTTTCAAGCAGTTAGACATGGTTCTTCGAACTAAAGGAATCAAAGATAAAATAGTATTGAGTTGGATGATCATCCATGATTATATGAAATGGTGGAGCAGGCTCAAAGGGCTGAATGACCTTCTAATCCTCCCATTTTCCATGTTTAGAATGTGCAGCAGGTGGATATGAATAGTAAGGGATAAACACCAAATTCTGGCAAATGGGATTAGGCCAGATTGGGATGTCTGGTCAGTGCAGATGAGTTAGACCAAGGGTCTGTTTCTGTGCTGTATGACGCTATGACTCTAAAAGGGCTTAAAGGGGGGGTCAGGGAGAAATCACTAAGTAATAGACTGAGGGCACAATGACATAATCTCTCATACTCCCTGGACATTGAACTGCTGTTCCAGCTTTACCTTTTGAAAATCTGTTAACCCTAATTACAGTGGATGGTGTGACTATATACAAATATCTTCTTATCCATTGCCTGTGCATTCCAATAAATTGGTCAGATGGTACAGTGATCTGTAAGATCTTCTAGCAAATTAGCTCCTTTCAAACCAGTGAGCTGCTGAGGCAATTGGCAGTCTTAGCTGAGATTACCAACTCAATAAAGTCTAGTTCTCTTATCTGGATAAACTCATCGAGTCATTGCTTAGGTGATTAAAGTAATGCAGGAATACCTTAACCATGCAAATGGTATGTTTCCTGTTTGTGAAATATAATATCATATAGATTGTGCAATATAATATCAAAAAGTTACTCTCAATCTGAAGGTATATATTAGCTTTCCAGGAGACAATTTAGTCTTATTGTCTGTCTGGAACACTACTTGGCTAGTATTTCAGAGTGTTACATTAGAAGTAAGATCTTTCTCTACAGAGGCACATGTATTACCAGCAGGTTTTTGCCAAGTAGCAGTCTTTGATTGTTTGTCAAGTACTTTGTGACCTCACGGGGTATAAGGTAACTGCAAGTTCTTTCTTGCCTTTAAAACCTTTATGTATTATCATAAATTGTAGCTTGGTATGTGCATTGTGTTAAACAAAAATGGCAACATTTTCTTTTTCATCCATTGTTGGTGGCAATAGGGGTTGGACTAAAATCCTTAGTTGAGAAAGAAAAATATTGATTATTTGAGGATAGAGCTCCATTAGTAAAGAGTTGGGCAGAGAGGTTAGCTTGATTTTTTTCTTGATGAAGCTGGTTTGAACACAATGAGCTGTACAGGCTGCTTTATGTTTATATAGTTTCTGATCACTATCTGGAGAATGCTGCTGGAAATTTATGTAATCAGGTCAAAAAGACCCAGGCTTTCAGATGATTGGTTTGTCAATTAGTTTAACAATATTCACTGCATGGGCTTACACATAAAAAATAGCATTTCTTTCAGGCCAGTGGCACTCATTAATTATAACTGGGTGAGTCATGGCATTCTTGAGGGACATGTACATGTTAATCACTGGAAACCTCTTTCAGATAAATTTATTCAGCCTTACCTACCAGCATTAACTTTTACCATGATGTATGTTCAGCAGTTCTATCTCATTCCATCTCTCAATATGCCTAAATTATTTTTAACAGAAATGTATTACGGGCACAATTTCTAATGCGTACCCAAGAAAATAACCAAAGTAACATATTTTTACAGTGTAGCACCAACATTGCAGCCAAAAGAAAACAAAGGGACAAAACAAGAAAAAAAAGAACATCTGGTCATCATTTCCCACTGCTCCTCCATGCCCAGCACCAGTGCATTTGATGGGTAGATCTAAATTAGTGAGGCGTCTTCCAGACCATCCTCTGTACCAGGCGATCATGTTTCATTGAGGAGCACTGAGAAAAGGCAAAGAAACAGTTTGGGAGCTTTCCGGCTCAGGAGTACTCAGTCCGTCAGCTGACACTGCTATTTTTGCCAAGGGGACTGCCATCTTTTTTGACGCCAGCACGCCCTTATGTAGAGGTGTTCTGACCCAAAGTCCTCTGCTAACTTCAACACATCTCTAGGTCACACAGTCACAGCTTCCATTAAGGAGAGGAGGAAGAAGTGCAGGGAAATCACTGATGCGCACACCAGATCCGAGTTACACTTGATGCTGCCAAGCCCAAATAGACCACTCCTTCAGTGTGCCAGTAGTTTGATCTTCTTATCAGCCCAGAACCTTCTTTCAAACCAGCACAATCTTGGAATCTTAATTGGAGCAATTCTGAATATTGTTTACTCCCAGAAACATGACAAATTTAGATGATCTTGCAAGAGGATTCACAATAAGGTTAAAATCAGGCAGAAAGTGAGGCCTGCAGATGCTGGAGATCAGAGTCTAGATTAGAATGGTGCTGGAAAAGCACAGCAGGTCAAGCAGCATCCAAGGAGCAGGAAAATCCTAATGAAGGGCTTTTGCCCGAAACATTGATTTTCCTGCTCCCCAGAACCTAAAGTTAGGTGACAGTCATGTTTATTAATGCAGCGATAGGAATGACCCTCCAGATGCAAAGTGCCATCTTCCCTTTTAGGTGGACAATCCCAAGGCGATATTAATAGAAAGGGTAATGGAAATTACCTCAGTGTCCTGACATAAATACCTGAAACATAGTTATAGAATGTATGGTGTGTTGTGATAACCTTGTGTCATGAAATGTGCTCCAGAATTATAAGCCTTTCTTTTATATTCCTTATTTGAAACAGACAAAACTCAGATAAGTAAGGAAAGATTAGTGTTGGTTGTCCCCGTCTAACTGCCTATTCTGAAAAGTATTCCTGAAAAGTAGTGTGCTAAACAAAAATGCACTGCATGCAAATAATTATAAGGATACATGTAACAAGAGTGAGTTAACATTCCTAACCTGGACAGCACCTTGCCCATTAGCTTTCACGGCTCTGCGATTCCCACCCCCGACCCAAAGTAAGGACTGAAGCTTGATATTAAGTGTTAAAAGGTTAAATGATGCCAAAATATGCCAGGCATTCAACACTGTTGCCCACCACAATGCAATATGTCTCCAGTCTCCCCCACACTCCCTTAGACGACAGGCTCACATTACTTGGCAGGGTACTGAACTGCAGCTGCAGAATTCCAGAAACAATTCCAGCTTATACTGAAAGAAGAAGAAAACAAAATAGCAGCTTAATTTTCATGGGGAGGCAGAAGATGCATGCACTACTGGACAATGATCCAAAAGACCATTCTAATGCCCTGGGGACATGTGTTCAAATACAACCATAGCGACTGATACAATTTCAGTTAATTAATTCTCTGAAAATGTAAAGCAAGTTTCAGTAATGAAGCTATGAAACAACTATAGATTGTTGTAAAAATTAATCTAGTTTACTTGTGACCCTTAGGGAAAGAAATGTGAAGTCTTTGTATAACCTGGTCTACGTGTGACCCTTGACCCATGATATTTTGGTTGAGGCTTCACAGTCTGAACAGCCACTTAGTTGAAGGAGGGATGAGCAACCAATGCTTGCTTTCTCAGAGATGTCCACATCCCATGAAAGAATAAAGAAAAAAAGGTCTTTGATTGCAAGTTGGAAACTGCAAGATTTATTCAATAATCTCCAACTACATTGGGTCAAAGTTTTACCAGAAATTGACTCAGTGTCAATTTTGAGGGGTTTCATGAAGTACTTCTCTCCATGGGCTCTTGCATATTCTTGCATGCTATTCTCCATTTCTCTGTAACCTGGATGCCTCTAAATTTGTTTCACCCTATGATCTGTGTGTCCTGGCTTATTATGATCTGCCTGCACTTCTCATAAACAAAACATTTCACTGTACTTTGGCGCATGTGACAGTAAACAATTGAATCAAATCAGCTTGCCTCATTTACTATACACCAGGCCTCTATGTTGCCTCAGTCCTACTATCTTCACTCAGCAGTGATAGAAATATCATTACTGCCAGGACTCCTGGTCTCAGTGCTAGTTTTAAAGCTCAGTCATGCCCAGATCAATTGCTACCAGTCCTTCACAGTGCACATAGTGAGAGGGAAACAGAGAAGAAATGCTTCTGAGAATACATAGGTGGGATAGCTGACACTTTTTTACAAATACAAGTTCACATATATAACTGCACCACTGCATAAGAACCAATGTTCACAGGTTACCTGTCCTTATCCTCATTCCATTCTCTGTAAGGATGTGCTACTGTTTCTCCAATGCCCAGTGTAGCTGTAACATCTTCTCATTGTTCAGTGTGGGACCGTCATATACTAAAAATTCTTAATTCAGTTGAAAACATTCATTTCATTCAGCAACACAAAAACGAACAAATAAACAAACAGGGACTGCAACTAGTTCACATCTGTTGGAAGTGTTTGTCAATTAAGTTCTGTCTGGCTTATTGTGCCCAATGCTGCAGCGCTTGATCATACTGAAGATGCTGTTTGTCCTATTCAGTGTCCTCAACTTCCTCCTTGGAAGACCACTGCCACTCTCCCAGCTCTTCAGCGCACGTCACATTCCCTCTTTGCATTGTGCAGAGCATAGACATGCTCAAATTCATGCATCATGTTCGGTCTAGGATTAACCACAAGGAACTACCCCCCACTGCCACCCCCTATTCCTCACCACCACCACCACCACCTTGATTCATTCAAGCCTCAGAACTGAATCTTCAGCAGGTCTACTGTTTGCTCCACTATGGCCCTGGTTGAAGAATGGGCTGTATTATACTTATAAGGAAAGTGAGGATTGCAGATGCTGGAGATCAGAGTAGAGAGTGTGCTGCTGGAAAAACACGGCAGGTCAGGTAGCATCCAAAGAGCAGGAGAATTGACGTTAATTCTCCTGCTCCTCAGATGCTGCTTGACCTGCTGTGCTTTTCCAGCAACACACTCTCGACTCTGCTTGATATTTATACTTGATCTGAGTTGAGGGTTATATTTTGGCGTCATCAACCATGGTTGCAGAGGGTAACCATTTTCTCCCAGTAGCTATTCTTGTAAGGTATCCAGCTGTTGAAATGAATCAGCAACATGGGAGTTCTCAAAGATATAGACATCACGGCAACTCCCAGGATATCTGATGCATACTTCAAAGATGTGGTACCGATGATTACAGATCACTTGTATATTGATAAAATGGAATTTTTTAAAAATTCGTGTTATGATATGGGGCTGTCAATTTCACATGTGCACTGTCTATTGTGCCCTGTACTTGGAAGAGGCCAACTATGTTGGCAAAACCTACTGCTCAAACGGCAGCATTGACCTTGTTATAGAGTCATAGAGATGTACAGCATGGAAACATACCCTTTGGTCCAACCCGTCCATGACCAGATATCCCAACCCAATCTAGTCCAGCCTGCCAGCACCTGGCCCATATCCCTCCAAACCCTTCCTATTCATATACCCATCCAGATGCCTTTTAAATATTGCAATTGTACCAACCTCCACCACTTCCTCTGGCAGCTCATTCCATACATGCACCACCCTCTGTTTGAAAAGGTTGCTCCTTACATCTCTTTTAAATCTTTCCCTTCTCACCCTAAACCTATGCCCGCTAGTTCTGGATTCCCCGACCCCAGGGAAAAAACTTCGTCTATTTATCCTATTCATACTCCTCATCATTTTGTAAACCTCTATAAGGTCATCCCTCAGCCTCTGATGCTCCAGGGAAAACAGCCATAGCCTCTTCAACCTCTCCCTGTAGCTCAAATCCTCCAAGCATAGCAACATCCTTGTAAGTCTTTTCTGAACCCTTTCAAGTTTCACAACATATTTCCAATAGGAAGGAGACCAGAGGTGCATGCAATATTCCAACAGTGGCCTAACCAATGTCCTGTACAGCCGCAACATGACCTCCCAACTCCTGTACTCAATACTCCGACCAATAAAGAAAAGCATACCAAATGCCTTCTTCACTAGCCTATCTACCTGCGACTCCACTTTCAAGGAGCTATGAACCTGCACTCCAAGTTCTCTTTGTTCAGCAACACATCCAGGACCTTACCATTAAGTAGATAAGTTCTGCTAAGAGTTGCTTTCCCAAAATGCAGCAGCTCACATTTATCTAAATTAAACTCCATCTGCCACTTCTCAGCCCATTGGCCCATCTGGTCAAGATTCATTGTAATCTGAGATAACCTTGTTTGCAGTCCACTACACCTTCAAGTTACTATCTATATCTCTAATGCTCACATCCAAATCATTTATACTGAGATGAAAAGGTGTGAACAGGTACAAAATACATTGGTAACAGTCTTGATGCATTTGTGGGTTGAGGATTGAGAAGTCCCACACAAGTCCCCAGTGTAATCTTGGAACAGCCAGGTACATAAAGGTCCAATGCAGCTGTCAACTTGACCGCCAGCAGGAGTGGCCACCCAAACCTTCATGTCGCAGGTCCCACTCCAGCCATTGGCACAGTTCTGTGACAGTCTCCCGAGGCATTGTCAGTTTGTAGTGATGATGCCCCTCACTTAGCTGGAGAAAATGACATCAAGGGCTATGGCCTCTGGGCCTCCTGCAAATCCAGAGGGGTATTTCAGCTATGACCCCTTCATGTGCAGGCTATTCACCAGCTCCTGGTCCTGGGCTTACTGGAGCATCGTTTCCTCTTCAATTCCTCTGGACCTTTATCACACCATAGCCACAGTAATGATAAGCCCTGCTGTGAATAGTTCCATTTGTCATGCTTCCAATGAAGCTGTGTGGGGAGTATCGGAGAGAGTAAAGGTCCTTAGCAATGTGGGCTGTCAGTATTTGCATCACACACAAATGACAGATTAGCATAGTCCTCTTTACAGTTGAATATCAAGAACTCCAACCTCTGTATGGACCTCTGACATGGGCACTTTATTCCAATGAATGCAGCACAAGCCGTGTTGTACAAATAAAGAAGGAGCTTGCATGTGTTGTTTTGGAAGTGATTACTGATATATTACAAAGAAAGGCAATGTAACATACATGGGCATGTTGGCAAATATGTAAGTTCAAAGTGAGAGAACATCAGTTTCTAAGTCTTTGAGCAGCCAATCAGACATCGGATTGTCATTGTGAAATGACCTTTTAAGGTCACTTGCAATTACTTCTGCTTCACAGAGATGACTGATCAATCTACGGTGATCCAGGATTTGTATCCCGCACAGTGGAACATTATATGCCTTTCACAAGGATGGGGCCCTACTGGTGACGCTCACATCCCATGAATTAATAATAAGAAGTTCTGCAAATCATACACTGGAATCTTGATCACAAAAAAGCTTTGAAACTTGGAAGATTTTTGTTCTAAATAAGAACAAATGAAACTAAAAGTAGCTACCACTGGCTGAGACGAGCAATCTAAATAATAATTGGGAGTTGGATCTGAGATTAGCTTGATCAGCTGGCCTTAGTATCACTTCATGTAATACAGGTTGTACTGAGATATTAATGGGATGAAACCTAAGTTTTTTTTAAATAAATTAAATAGGTTTACATTTACTCTTTTTTTTAAGCCACAAAAAGTCTTTTTGTCTTCAAACTCTAATTTTTCTGTAGTTAGTCAAGGCTTTAAACAATGTCATGTTTCTCATTTATCCTTGTTCTCACAGTGCAAACAAGCAGAGAAAATTAACGGGCGAGTGACCCAGGGCTCACACTTTTGTGGCCAGATCTAAAGTACATTCAGAAATGTGTGAACAATCTTTGACGTTTCTTCTGAATTGAGAAAGGAAGATGATACAAGGGGAAACTTTAGAGGAAGAGAAAAGTTATATTACGAAACAAAAATTCCAGAAAGTTTGAAAGGAATTTGGAGGTCTTCGAGTACAAAGGGGATATCTGGGCATTCAGTATATTGAAGCAAGCAGTTGTAGAACCTACTAATTAAGCATCTGCTTAGACAATAGCTGTTGATTGGGTCTTGTGCCAGCATATACTTTCTACTATTGTTTGTGTTGTCTAAGATTAAACAGTGTATTCTTACACAATGAAGGAAACTAAAGCTGAAAAGGGCACCAACACAACTCAGAAGACAATAATTTAACCTCTAATTAACTTTGGCATGAAGCATGATTCTTATACAACTTGTCATCCATACTCTACCTTGCTCAGTTGGAAATATGGCTTTCGAGCACATACCATGCATACCCAATTTAGGTGTGTCTATCACTGCAAATGAGTAGAGTTGTAACATTAATCAAGACCAGGAGACATCAGTTCCTTAAGGGCAAAATAGCTTCGTATTTCTCAAAAAGTGAGTTCAATTTGTAAAGCATTAAATCACTTTATACCTTTTAAGTACATAATTTGCATTATCTTCAAGATTACAATACATTATTCAAAATTATATTGCAAAATAAAGTCTGTTAGAGTTGGAGTGAGAAAGGTTGCTTGAAATCAAGTTTCTCAAGTTTTATCTGTTTTATCTTTTTGTTCACTTCTGAAATGTATTTAATGAGTGGTATGTTCAGAATGTGGTGGGGTGGAGTGGAAACAGTTCATTATGTGGTTCTTGCCCTTTCACAGATAAACCTGTTCTAATTATCACCACACTGATGATAACTGGCTTTGTTAGCAATATGAGCTGTGAAACAAGATTAACAAGCAAGTTTGAATTTCCTGTTCAGGGACTTATACTTTGCAGCACACTCCAAAACAAGACACCCGACCAGAATACAAACCCATGCAGTAAAGATGGGTGTAGAAATTGATTTGCCTGAATCTGGGCACAACTCAAGAAACAACAACCAATGAGGCACGAAGATCACTATTGACATTCTTATACCATCAGGACATGAGCAGCTTGCTGGATTTAATATTTGTGTTCCAAGAGGCAGTGCATGAGTAAAAGGAAAGCCAGTTGGCAGTGAACTGGGACAACATGTTATCTGTCCTGGAGGGTTGAGAAGGAGATTGGAAGGAGGATGAGCAATACTCATTCACAAGTATAAGGTCATTCAGTTTGGATGTAAGAAAAACAAACTAAAATGGTTTCTCAATGAGTGGATGAGATCTGTTAAGATTTGTGTCATCTGCATTTAATCCCAACATCCAAATCACTGATATAGATTGTGAATATCTGGGGCCCATCACTGATCCTGACAGTAACCCATGACTCACAGTCTGCCAAACTGAAAATGGCCCATTTAGAGTCATAGAGTAATAGAGATGTGCAGCACAGAAACAGATCCTTCGGTTCAACCCATCGTGCTGACCAGATATCCCAACCTAATTTCACAACATCGTTCTGATAGGAAGGAGACCAGACTTGCACACAATATTCCAACAGTGGCCTAAACAATGTCCTGCAACATGTCCTCCCAACTCCTGTACTCAATACTCTGACCAATACATGAAGGCATACCAAACACCTTCTTCACTATCCTATGTATCTGCGACTCTACTTTCAAGGAACTATGAACCTGCACTTCAAGGTCTCTTTGTTCAGCAACACTCCCTAGGATCTTACAATTAAGTGTATAAGTCTTGATAAGATTTGCTTTCCCAAAATGCAGCACCTCGCATTTATCTAAATTAAACTCCATCTGCCACTCCTCAGCCCATTGGCCCATCTAGTCAAGATCCCGTTGTAATCTGAGGTAACCTTCTTAGCTGTCTACTACACCTCCAATTTTGGTATCATCCGCAAACTTACTACACCTCTTATGTTCACATCCAAATCATTTATATAAATGATGAAAAGTAGTGGACCCAGCACCAATCTTTGCAGCACTCCTTTGGTCAGAGGATCCAGTCTGAAAAACAACCCTTCACTATCACCCTCTGTCTTCTACCTTGGACCTGTTCTATGTCCAAATGGCTTGTTCTCCCTGTATTCCATGAGATCTAACCTAACCAGTCTCCCAGGGGGAACCTTATCGAAAGCCTTACTGAAGTCCATATAGATCACATCCATCGCTCTACCTTCATCAATCCTTTTGTTCCTTCTTCAAAAACCTCAGTCAAGTTTGTAAGACATGATTTCCCACACACAAAGCCATGCTGACTATCCATAATAAGTCCTTGCATTTCCAAATACATGTAAATCCTGTCCGTCAGGATTCTCTCCAACAACTTGCTCACCACCGAGGTCAGGCTCATAAGTCTATAGTTTCCTGGCTTTTCCTTAACACCTTTGTTAAATAATGGTACCATGTTAGCCAAGCTCCAGTCTTGTGACTGTCGATGATACAAATATCTCAGCAAGAGGCCCAGCGAGCACTTCCCTAGCTTCCCACAGAGTTCTAGGGTACACCTGATCAAGTTCTGGGCATTTATCCACCTTTATGCATTTCAAGACATCCAGTACTTCCTCCTCTGTAATATGGAAATTTTTCAAAATGTCACCATCTATTTCCCCACATTCTATATCTTCCATGTCCTTCTCCACAGTAAACACTGATGCAAAATACTCATTTACTATCTCTCCCACACAAAGACCGCCTTGCTGATCTTTGAGGGGCCCTATTCTCTCCCTAGTTACCCTTTTGTCCTTAATGTATTTGTAAAAACCCTTTGGATTCTCCTTCACCCTATTTTCTAAAATGATCACATATCCCATTTTTGCCTTTCTGATTTCCCTCTTAAATACAGCCCCACTGCCTTTATACTCTTCTAAGGATTTACTCGATCTCTCCTGTCTATACCTGACATATATTTCCTTCTTTTTCTTAACGAAACCCTCTATTTATCTAGTCATCCAGCATTTCCTACACTTACCAGCCTTCCCTTTCACCCTAACAGGAATATACTATCTCTGGATTCTCATTATCTCATTTCTGAAGGCTTCCCATTTTCCAGCCGTTCCTTTACCTGAGGACATTGGCCCCCAATCAGCTTTTGAATGTTGTTGCCAGTACTGTCAAAATTAGCCTTCTTCCAATTTAGATCTTCAACTTTTAGATCTGGTCTATCCTTTTCCATCACTATTTTAAAACTAATAGAATTATGGTCGCTGGCCCCAATGCACTCCCCCACTGACACCTCAGTCACCTGCCCTGCCTTATTTCCCAAGAGTAGATCAAGCTTTGCACCTTCTCTAGTAGGTACTTCCACATACTGACTCAGCAAAGTTCCTTGCACACTTAACAAATTCCTCTCCATCTAAACCCCTAACACTATGGCAGTCCCAGTCTATGTTTGGAAAGTTAAAATCCGCTACCATAACCACCCTATTATTCTTACAGATAGCTTAAATCTCCTTACAAATTTATTTCTCAACTTCCTGTTCATTATTAGGGGGGCTATAACACAATCCCAATTAGGTAATCATGCCTTTCTTATTTCTCAGTTCCACCCAAACAACTTTTCTGGATGTATTTACGGGAATATCCTCCCTCAGTACAACTGTAATGCTCTCTCTTATCAAAAATGCCACTCCCCCTTTTCTCTTGTCCCTCTTTCCATCCTTCCTGTAGCGTTTGTATCCTGGAACATTAAGCTGCCAGTCCTATCCATCCCTTAGCCACATTTCTGTAATTGCCGCAATATCCCAATCCCATGTTCCTAACCATGCCCTGAGTTCATCTGCCTTCCCTCTTAGGCCTCTTGCATTGAAATAAATGCTGTTTAATTTATCAATCCTACCTTGCTCCCTGCTTTGTCCCTGCCTGCCTGTTTGACTCACTTCTTTTCTCACCTGTACCAGTCTCAGATTGATCTCTTTCCTCAATATCTCCCTGGGTCCCAACACCCCAACTTACTAGTTTCAATCCTGCTGAGCAGTTCTGCCAGTATATTCAGGTGGAATCTATCCTTCTTGTACGGGTCACTTCTACCCAGAATAG
This sequence comes from Hemiscyllium ocellatum, assembly GCF_020745735.1. Taxonomy (NCBI): domain Eukaryota; kingdom Metazoa; phylum Chordata; class Chondrichthyes; order Orectolobiformes; family Hemiscylliidae; genus Hemiscyllium; species Hemiscyllium ocellatum. The sequence continues at coordinate 89,692,802 of NC_083408.1, forward strand.
ATTCCAATGATCCAAAAATGTGAATTCTTCTCCCATACACCAGCTCCTCAGCCATGCATTCATCTGCTCTACCCTTATATTCCTACCCTCACTTGCTCATAGACTGGGAGTTATCCAGATATTACTACTCTTGAAGACCTCCTTTTTAAATTCCTGCCTAACTCTCTGTATTCTCCCTTCAGAATTTCAACCTTTTCCCTTCCTATGTTGTTGGTTCTAATGTGTACAATGACCTCCTGCTGGTCCCTACTCTTTTGAGAACATTCTGCACCTCTTCTGAGACATCCTTGATCCAGGAGGCAACACACCATTCTGACTTTTCGCTGCTGGCTGCAGAAACATCTGTCTGTGCCCCTGACTAGAGAGTCCCCAAACACAATTGATTGCTTGGAACCCAATGCAACCCTCATTACAGTAGAGCATGTCTTGATATCAGAAACTTGGCTGTTGGTGCAACAGTCCCCTGAAAATCCATCACCTCCTACACTTACTAAAACAGCGCAATTGTTTGAAATGTGGATAGCCACAGAAGACTCCTGCACAACCCACCTACCTGTCCTACCTTTCCAGGAGTTAACCCATCAATCTGACTGTATCTGTGGCTTTTCTCCCTTCCTATGACTGCCATCCATCACACTCCCTTGCTCTTGTAAATTCCTCATTGCCTCTAACTGTTTCTCCAACTTATCCATTCGATTCGATAGTTATTCCCAAACTGTTTTCTGTCTGTTAACCAGTTCAGTTGTTAATCTGTGCCAGTACGTTCTCCTTCAAATGCACCTTAACTTTCCAGATTACTTCTGTGCTTTATTTTATCACTGTTGTTTTGTAGTCTATAAACAACTCCAGCAGCAAATGGCAATGGTGAGGGAGGTACACAACATCAGTGACAGGACCTCCACCAGCAGGTGGAGATGGCGAAAGAGGGAAGATGGAGCAGTTGAATAGATATGGCATCAGTTTTTAACTTGGGAGATGGCATCAGTCACAGTCCCCGCTATCCATGATCTGTCTTCTACCCCAAGCCATTATATTGCTTTTGCCTGATCTGTAATGGATCTGGAATCAAATCTGCAAGAGTGCAGCAGCCCATTGGGTCTTTGTTGCTCTAAGCTTGGTGGATATTTGAAAGTAGCAGAGTGGGTGGTTATGAGCAAGCACTTCAAATTCTGCACCGATCAGCATTCTCTGGAAAACTTGGAAATAGCTCATCTGTGGGAATAGGAGTAGTCAAAAAAGGATTCCTCAGCCCAATATAACCCATACACTTCATTTCATGTACATACTGTAAATACTTCCTTGTTTAACATGAATTTGCCTTCATGTTTATAATTACCTGCTAACAGTGAAATAAAGAATCCTTACATTGAGCACCTTACTATTACTCCTGATAATGCAAAAATTTGAATGATGGTGCCAACCTCAGACAGCGAAGTAGCTGTGTGGGTTCCTTATTGGAGCAGGTTACTGTAACACGTTTGAGCAAGGCTATACACCGTTGGCTACCCCATTTCACAATATGCATGGGAAATCAGAGAATGTTGCAGGTTGTGGGAGATGTGATATTTCTCGGAGAATCTACAGGGAGTTTGAGTCCCGCATGTGGAGACTCCTTTTGCAATCTCAAATGGAAACCTGTCTGGTCACCCGGCCTTGGTCACCCACATTTCCAATTCCCTTCTATACTGGGAACCACACCAGTTTCCTTGGTCTAGGAGTGGTGCTGTCACAGGTTCGAGGGCAGAAAAGAGTGTTTATCACATGCAGAATGAGAGGAACATGGAAATTACTCCAATATCAAACTCAAGTTGCTAGTTTTTGAGATGAGCTATTTCCAAGTTTTCCAGAGAATGCTGATCGGTGCAGAATTTGAAGTGTTTGCTCATAACCACCCACTCAGCTACTTTCAAATATCCACCAAGCTTAGAGCAACAAAGGCCCAGTGGGCTGCTGCACTCTTGCAGATTTGATTCCAGATCCATTACAGATCAGGCAAAAGCAATATAATGGCTTGGGGTAGAAGACAGATCATGGGAGGGAACCCATCCCTTCCTGGTTAGCGGGGACTGTGACTGATGCCATATCCCAAGTTAAAGGCAGCAGTCTGAACCCAATTCCCTGCAGGCTAAGAATCAGCCAAGTGTCACTGATACATGTACAGGTGAGATCCAAACCTGGTCCAGATAGGTGTGTTGTCAGCATACCTTTAGCACCTCTCTCGACAGAGAACCTCAGCCAACTTCAGCTAATTGGTGCTGCTGTGAATCCAGCGGATGTATCCAATGTGCTGCTCTGGCCATGGAAAACAATGCTTAGAGGACTTGGCAGGAGATGGAAATTGAAGCTACACACACCATCAATTACATGACTCCTAGTGACCTGGTCAACCTAAAGCCCACAGTCAGTGGACTACCACAGAACCTGGATCCCTTGAAAGGTGCCAATTCAGCTAAGAGGCTAAGAAAGTCTTATCAACCAAATGCTGATTTCATCTCAACCCTTAACCCTTAGGCCAAGTCAATGACACAAGAAGACCCGCTGCCACTAATATGAACTTGAATATTCACAATTTCTTTTTAATTCATGAGGTGCATCACTGGCTAGGCCAGTATTTATTGCCCATTCCTAATTTCCCCAGAGAGCACTTAAGAGTCAATTACATTGTTATGGGTCTGGAGTCACATGTAGGCCAGACCAGGCAAGGATGGCAGTTTCCTTCCCTCAAGGACATTAGTGAAACTGGTAGGTTTTTACAACAAGCAACAATGGATTCATAGTCATCATTAGACTCTTAATTCCACATATTTGTTCAATTCAAGTTCTACCATCTGCTGTGTCAGGATTCAAACTTGTATCCCCAGAACATTACCTGAGTCTCTGGAATAACAGTCTATTGATAAAATCACTAGCCATTGAGTCCCCTACAATCATGACCAGGCCATTTACTCTCCTGTAATTGAAACTGCAATCATGCAACTGCTTAACTGTCAGTGTGCTGGTGTGGCAAGTTTCAAGCATGGAATTGTACAGGGTGACCTCCATCAGCAGGTGGCAATGGTGAGGGAAAATACTATGCAAGAGAACTTGAGCACTTGGCCTGGGATATCCACACATAGGTAGTGACGGTGAGGGAGGGCTGCTGGAGCAATCAAATAGACCTTCTTTGTAAAATAGGTGTCATTGGTGGTAGAAGGAGAGTTGATGGGTAGAGGAGGGTAGACAACTGAAGGTTTTCTTAGGGCAATGTAACCCAGGCTTTATTTCATGCACTTATTGTTTAATCTTAATTTCCCTTTATGTTTGGAACTACATAAAGACAGTAAAATAAGAAGAAAGAACCCTGCTTCCTGATCTTTGACTCTAGTGGGGCCCATTAGTTACCTGATGAAAGAGCATAACTCTGAAAACTAATGCTTCCAAATAAACCTGTTGGACTATAACTGATGTTGTGTGATTCTTAACTTTGTCCACCCCAGACCAACAACTGCACCTCCACATCATGGCTATATTATTAATACCTTTTGTAACTAATAGACATCCCCCCACTACATTTTCCCAGCTTACTGTCCTTCCTGAATGTTATTTAGCCTTGCATATTGAGTTCCTGGTCTTAGTTTCCTTGCTGCCGCATATCTGTAGTGGTCATCATTCATCTGTATAAACTTTTACTTGAACTTCTACGTCATCAGTTTTATTACAAATGTTGCCAGCCTTTAGATGCAAAGCCCAGCTGTTCTGAGACGTCTCTGACCCTGGCACCAGGGAGGCAGTATACCATTCAAGAGTCCTGTTTCCTGCCACAGAAAGACCTGTCAGTTCACCTTCCAGTTGAATTCACAATCATTAAAACTCCCCTAGTCTGTTTCCTCCCCTGCTGTGCAGCACAGTCAATCCTAAGGGTGCCACAAACTTGGCTGTTGTCACTTTCCCTTGGGAGGCCATCCCCTCAACAGCATCACATAGGGCATATCTGTCTAAGAGTTTGCAAACACTGTCCCTTCCTTCATACTCTACCATAACCTTTATTGCTACCTGATCTTGTCTTGTCATGTTGCTGTGATGCACTCAATCTTCTGCTACACAATTCCTTTCCCTCTTTATTTAGTTTAAAACCTTCTCTACTGCTCTTATTATATGAATGCTGGAACACCTGCTCCTAGCATAGTTCAGATAAGGTCCATTGCAATGATACAGCCCCTCCTGTCACCCCATACTACTTCAATGAATTGGAACCCATTTCTCCCACATTGTGGTCTTTGGGTCTCAAATGCAACACTTTAATCTTCCTTACCCTAATCTAATTTACATGTGACTCAGCTAATAAATCAGAGATGATCACTTTTTGACATTCTGCCTGTTGATTTAACGACTACTTCCTCATACAGCCTGGACAAAAGCTTTCATAGTTTTTCCTACATCCTTGGTAAGTACAACAACTGGCTGCCCTCCCCACTCACCAACAGCAATTTATTGTCCACCTTGAGCAGATATTCCAAACCCTTGGGCATCATAGTGGGAACTTTGTTGGAACATTTCATTGTGGCTCTGGAGAATTAAGAATAAATTTTGTCAATAAGTCATCATCATTTTCTATTCGTGATTGAATGTGATTTTGTGAGTGTTGCCTCTTCAAATTATATCCATGTCTTTAAGCTTTGTGGAAGGCTTTCTACACAGCCTTAGGAGCTCATCTGGGAGAAAATGTGACTTTTACTCCCACATTCATCATTTTGAGTCCACACTGTATTACAAATGTAATGATTCTCCACAGCAGGATGTGTATTCATGCAAAAGGTACAATTATTCTGCAAAATACCAAATAAAAAGAGACTTTGGTGTAAACTAATAAGAGTGTTGAGGTAGTATTCTAGGAAAGGAAAGCCTTTAAATACTTTGAAACATATGATTTGTGACTCTATTTAAATTACTGCATTTTTCAAATCAGAACCTTTACCTCCACCCTCCGTAATCGGTACTAATTGTTTAGAAATATAGTATTTCTGAGCCATGTGAATGAACCACTTGAAAATTTGAGTGAGGTCTGCTTTTCTCATTAAACACGAGTATTAATACTTTGACTGTAAAGAATACAGTAATAAATCTGTTGAGCACTATTTTAAGGGAGTTTTTAGACCCAAAGGATTTAGTGATATGTGACCTATATCCTTATGCGCTCAAGAAGTCTTAAGTAAAATTATGTTCAGATTCTGTCTGCTTGAAACTAGGCAATGAGCTTTAATCAGAGCATTGAGCAAAACGGCAACATTTTGATACATTCTATCTTAAGCATTATTTGGAGATGGACTTTTCACTGTTGAGATTCTAGCCACTGAAACTGAGTAAACGGGAGCACATACATTCTTAAAAGCCCTCGGCATTAGGATCAATAATTACTCCCAGCAAAGTTTCAGTTGCACATTACAATCCATTTGGTGCTGTGAGGGCCAAGCAGGATCTCCAATCTTGTTGCCTTTACTTAAACTGCAGTAGCATGTCATTTAAGGACCAGTCATTTTTTGAAAAGGTAAAACAAAGGCAAATCTGACTAACTAATAGAGAAACACCCATGCTCACACAAGTCCCACATCACTGCTTCACCTGAAAAGTCAACTGCTCAGGAAGAATCTTGATCAGGTAGGTTGCTTCATGTCCCTGTAGGTGCAGGAGGCTTCACAATTTGCTAAGTTTTAAGGTATCTGAGAAGAAATAGAAACATAGAAAATAGATACTCGTGTTAGGGAACTGGAGCTGGAGTTGGATGAACTGCGGATCATTCGGGAGGCAGAGGAGGTCATAGATCGGAGCTATAGGCAAGTAGTTACTCCGAAAGTTCAAGATAGATGGGTGACAGTGAGGGGGAGTGGGAGGAGGAAGCCAGTGCAGGGACCCCCTGCGGTCATTCCCCTCAAGAACAAGTATACCGTTTTGGATACTTGTGGGGGGGATGACTTACCAGGGGTAAGCAACGAGGTTCAGGCCTCTGGCACGGAGCCTGGCCCCGTTGCTCTGAAGGGTAGGGTGGAGAAAGGTAGAGCAATTGTTCTTGGGGACTCGATAGTGAGGGGTACAGACAGACGGTTTTGTGGGGGCGACAGGGACTCACGTTTGGTATGTTGCCTCCCAGGTGCAAGGGTACGTGATGTCGCTGATCGTGTTTTCCGGGTCCTTAAGGGGGAGGGAGAGCAGCCCCAGATCGTGGTCCACGTTGGCACCAACGATATAGGTAGGAAGAAGGGTGAGGATGTAAGGCAGGCTTTCAGGGAGCTAGGTTGGAAGCTCAGAGTTAGAACAAACAGAGTTGTAGTCTCTGGTTTGTTACCCGTGCCACGTGATAGAGAGTCGAGGAACAGGGAGAGAGAGCAGTTAAATGCGTGGCTACAGGGATGGTGCAGGAGGGAGGGATTCCGGTTTCTGGATAACTGGGGTCCTTTCTGGGGAAGGTGGGACCTCTATAAAAAGGATGGTCTACACTTGAACCTGAGGGGCACCAGTATCCTTGGGGGGAGGTTTGCTAGTGCTCTTTGGGAGGGTTTAAACTAACTCCGCGGGGGCATGGGAACCAGGACTGTAGCTTTAGGGTACAGGACCTTGAGTGTAGGGAGGTTAGGAATAATGCAGCGATCTCTAAGGAGGGTGCCTGTAACCAGAAAGGTGGATTGAAGTGTGTATACTTCAATGCCAGAAGTATAAGGAATAAGGTAGGTGAACTTGCAGCGTGGGTTGGTACCTGGGACTTCGATGTTGTGGCCATTACAGAGACGTGGGTAGAACAGGGACAAGAATGGCTGTTGCACGTTCCAGGGTTCAAATGTTTTAGTAGGATCAGACATGGGGGTAAAAAAGGGGGAGGCGTGGCATTACTTGTCAAAGACAGTATCACAGCAGTGGAATGGACGATGGAAGAGGACTTGCCATCTGAGGTAGTTTGGGCTGAGGTTAGAAATAGGAAAGGTGAGGTCACCCTGTTAGGTGTTTTCTACAGGCCTCCTAATAGTCCTAGAGAAGTAGAGGATAATATTGCGAGGATGATTCAGGAAAAGAGTGAAGGTAGCAGGGTGGTTGTTATGGGGGACTTTAACTTCCCAGATATTGACTGGGAGAGCTATAGCTCGAGTTCATTAGATGGGTCGGTGTTTGTACAATGTGTGCAGGAGGGTTTCCTGACACAATATGTCGACAGGCCAACAAGAGGGGAGGCTATATTGGATTTGGTTCTAGGTAATGAACCAGGCCAGGTGTTAGACTTGGAGGTAGGTGAGCACTTCGGGGACAGTGACCACAACTCGGTGACTTTTACTTTAGTGATGGAGAGGGATAATCGTGTGCCGCAGGGCAAGAGCTATAGCTGGGGGCAGGGAAATTATGATGCAGTGAGGCATGACTTAGGATGTGTGGATTGGAAAAACAGGCTTCAAGAGAAGAACACTAATGAGATGTGGGGAGTGTTCAAGGAGCAGCTACTGCGTGTCCTCGATAGGTATGTACCAGTCAGGCATGGTGTAAAGGGCCTTGTGAGGCAGCCGTGGTTTAGTAAGGAATTGGAGTCCCTTGTGAAAGGGAAGAAGGCGGCATATGTAAAGATGAGGCGTGAAGGTTCAGTAGGGGCGATTGAGTGTTATAAGGTAGCCAGGAAGGAGCTAAAGAGGGAGCTAAGAGAAGCGAGAAGGGGACATGAAAAGTCTTTAGCTGGTAGGATTAGGGAAAACCCAAAGGCTTTCTATAGGTATGTCAAGAATAAAAGGATGACTAGGGTAGGTATCGGTCCAGTCAAGGATAGTAGTGGGAAGTTGTGTGTGGAGGCGGAGGAGATTGGAGAGACATTAAATCAGTACTTTTCATCAGTATTCACTCAGGAACAGGACACTGTTGCTGATGTGAATATGGAATCACAAATAATTAGAATGGATGCCCTGGAAATATGCAGGGAAGAGGTTTTGGGAATATTGGAAAGGATGAATATAGATAAGTCTCCTGGGCCTGATGGCATTTACCTCAGGATCCTATGGGAAGCTAGGGAGGAGATAGCAGAGCCATTGGCCTGGATTTTTATGTCGTCGTTGTCAACAGGAATAGTACCAGAGGACTGGAGGATAGCGAATGTGGTCCCATTGTTCAAGAAAGGGAGTAGGGATAGCCCTAGCAACTATAGGCCAGTGAGTCTGACTTCAGTGGTGGGCAAAGTCTTAGAGAGAATGGTAAGGGATAAGATTTATGAACATCTGGGTAGGAATAACGTGATCAGGGATAACCAGCATGGTTTTGTGAAGGGCAGGTCGTGCCTCACAAACCTTATTGAGTTCTTTGAGAAGGTGACCAAGGAAGTGGATGAGGGTAAAGCAGTAGATGTTGTGTATATGGATTTTAGTAAGGCGTTCGATAAGGTTCCCCATGGTAGGCTAATGCTAAAACTTCGGAGGTATGGCATTGAGGATACATTAGAGGTTTGGATTAGGAATTGGCTGGCTGGAAGGAGACAGAGGGTAGTAGTTGATGGATTATGTTCATCTTGGAGCGCAGTTACTAGCGGTGTACCACAAGGATCTGTTTTGGGACCATTGCTTTTTGTTATCTTTATAAATGATCTAGAGGAAGGACTTGAAAGCTGGGTAAGCAAGTTTGCGGATGACACAAAAGTCGGTGGAGTTGTGGATAGTGAGGAAGGAAGTGGTAGGTTACAGCGGGATATAGATAAGTTGCAGAGCTGGGCGGAAATGTGGCAAATGGAATTCAATGTAGCTAAGTGCGAAGTCGTTCACTTTGGTAGGAATAACAAGATGATGGATTACTGGGCTAATGGTAGGCTACTTGGTAGTGTGGATGAGCAGAGGGATCTTGGTGTCCATGTACACAGATCTCTGAAAGTTGCCACCCAGGTAAATAGTGCTGTGAGGAAGGCATATGGTGTACTGGGCTTTATTGGCAGAGGAATTGAGTTCCGGAGTCCTGAGGTCATGTTGCAGTTGTATAAGACTCTGGTGCGGCCTCATCTGGAGTATTGTGTGCAGTTTTGGTCGCCATACTATAGGAAGGATGTGGAAGCTTTAGAACGAGTGCAGAGGAGGTTTACCAGGATGTTGCCTGGAATGGTAGGAAAATCTTATGAGGAAAGGCTGAGGCACTTGGGGCTGTTCTCATTGGAGAAGAGAAGGTTTAGGGGAGATCTGATAGAAGTGTATAAGATGATTAGGGGTTTAGATAGGGTAGATACTAAGAACCTTTTACCGCTAATGGAGTCAGGTGTTACTAGGGGACATAGCTTTAAATTAAGGGGTGGTAGGTATAGGACAGATGTTAGGGGTAGATTCTTCACACAGCGGGTTGTGAGTTCATGGAATGCCCTGCCCGTATCAGTGGTGAACTCTCCTTCTTTATGGTCATTTAAGCGGGCATTGGATAGGCATTTGGAAGTTATTGGGCTAGTATAGGTTAGGTAGGATTCGGTCGGCGCAACATCGAGGGCCGAAGGGCCTGTACTGCGCTGTATCCTTCTATGTTCTATGTTCTATACAGGAATAGACCATCCGGCCCTTCGAGCCTGCACCACTATTCAATATGATCATAGCTAATAATGCAACATCAGTATCACATTCCTGCCCTCTCTCGCCATACCCCTTGATCTCTTTGGTCTCAAAGGTCCTCTCGAATATATCCAGTGAACTGGCCCCAACAGCTTCCTGTGGTGGTGAATTCCATAGGTTCACAATTCTCTGAGTGAAGAAATTCTTCCTCATCTCAATCCTGAATGGCTTATCCCATATTCTTATACTGTGCCACAAGAGTAAATGTGACATCCATAAGTCACAGTAGCATATGAGGCAAAACTTTGGCATACTTGGAATAATCTGTCAAAGTTCCCAACAGCACTGTACAGAAAAGTAAAGTGAACATACCAGAGTGTGTTTTGGTAATATAAAATTTAAGTATTGCTGAAAACAGACACGTTTTTAAAAATTATTTCATCTTACACTCATGAATTCACAAGAAATATCACAGGGAAAACAATATTTGTACTGTACGAGAGGTAAACACTGATTGGTTGACAAGTGGACTTTAATTGGTGGAGGTGTTATCAGTGGCAAATGCACCAGTTCATGATGACTGATAGTTAACTGCAAATATTTGTTTAAATTTTAAACCAGAAAGATTAACACTGATTCGATCAGGTGATATCACAAGAATGCCCGTCACCTATTTAGTGGCCAAAGTTTGGGAGAAGATTTATAGCTCGGGTGCTCATTGTTGTGGTTCTGTTCGCCGAGCTGGGAATTTGTGTTACAGACGTTTCGTCCCCTGTCTAGGTGACATCCTCAGTGTTTGGGAGCCTCCTGTGAGACGCTTCTGTGATCTTTCCTCCGGCATTTGTAGTGGTTTGAATCTGCCGCTTCCAGTTGTCAGTTCCAGCTGTCCGTTGCAGTGGTCGGAAATATACACATAGACAAGGAAGAAACCATGGTCTCATTCGATGTAACGGCACTGTTCACCTCTATCGACAGAACCCTAGCCAGAGAAACAATAGCCAACCTGCTGGACATACAGAACAGACAACAGGATGTTGAACCTATCAACAAAGACGGCATTCTCAAACTACTGGGCCTGTGCCTCACAACACACTTCACATTCAACAATCAAATATATGAACAAATCAACGGCACACCCATGGGCTCACCGATCTCTGGACTCATAGCAGAAGCGGTAATACAAAGGTTAGAACAAACAGTCTTACCACAAATTCAACCCAAACTCTGGGTCAGATATGTGGATGACACCTTCGTAATCATTAAAAACACAGAAATAGAGAACACAAACTGGATCATCAACGCCACACTCACAGGAATCAGATTCACGAGAGAGGAAGAAAAGGACAACCAACTCCCATTCCTAGATGTGATGGTACAGAGAATACCTAGCGGAGAATTCACCACAAAAGTATACAGGAAAGCCACACACACAGACCAAGTCTGGAACTACAAAAGCAACCACCCCAACACACACAAAAGAAGTTGCATCAAGACACTGTTCAAAAGGGCCACAACACACTGCAGTACGCCAGAACTGCAAAAAGAGGAAGAAGAATACCTATACAATGTATTCGCCAAAAACAGATACCCGCGCAATTTCATCAACTGATGCCTAAGGGAAAGGCAACGGAATGAGGACATGTCACAACCCAAAGGACTAGCCACACTACCATACATCAGGAGCATTTCTGAATTGACAGCCAGACTACTGCGACCACTAGAACTCATAACAGCACACAAACCAACAGCCACTCTCTGACAACTCACGAGGACAAAGGACTCGATACCCAGCATGAGAAAAACCAACGTAGTGTACAAAATCCCATGCGAGGACTGCACAAAACACTACATAGGACAAACAGGAGGACAGCTAACGATCCGCATCCATGAACATCAACTAGCCATGAAATGACACGACCAGCTATCCTTAGTAGCCACACACGCAGATGACAAGCAACATGAATTCGACTGGGACAACATTACTATTATAGGACAAGCCAAACAGAGAACAGCCAGGGAATTCCTAGAGGCATGGCATTCATCCACAGATTCAATCAATAAGACCATCGACCTGGACCCCATATACCGACCACTGTAACGGACAGCTGGAACTGACAACCAGAATCGGCAGATTCAAACCACTACAAATGCCGGAGGAAAGATCACAGAAGCGCTTCACAGGAGGCTCCCAAGCACTGAGGATGTCACCTAGACAGGGGACGAAACGTCTGCAACACAAATTCCCAGCTCGGCGAACAGAACCACAGCAACCTATTTAGTGGCATTAAAACAGGTGTAATGTGTGTACATGTTCTTTCTGTCTGCAAACAAGATAGCCTTGTTTGTTGATATATGAATCTTCTCATGCATGCAAGTTCAATCCCAGAACTCCAGTTCACGAACCCTGATATACTGCCCTGTCCCAGGCTCTGGGTAACAGCTATTCTCTGGTTCATTTCTCAGAGCAATTCATTAACTACTCAGGTTAACCTGTCCAGTTCAAAATTTAAATAAAGCTTAGCAATTAGTTTGCCTGTCATCATTAAGTGGTGTATTCTCCATGGTAATGCCTCCACCAATCAGAGTTTACTTGCCAACCAATCAGCAATCTTCTCTCATACGGTGTAACTGTTGTTTTCCCTTTATTTTAGTATTTCTTACAAATTGCCCTGGCAAATGCAAGATGAAAAGCTTCGATAAAATTTGTCTTTTTCACTAATAGGAGAAAGTGAGGACTGCAGATGCTGGAGACCAGAGTTGAAAAGTGTGGTGCTGGAAAAGCACAGCAGGCCAGGCAGCATCCAAGAAGCAGGAGAATCGATGTTTCGGGCATAAGCCCTTCTTCAGGAATGAGGCTGGTGTGCCAAGCGGGCTGAGATAAAAGGTGGGGGGGGGGGAATTTGGGAGAGGAGTGCTGGGAATACGGTAGGTGGAAGGAGGTGAGGGTGAGGGTGAGGGTAATAGGTCGGAGAGGGGGTGGGGCGGAGAGGTCAGGAAGAAGATTGCAGGTCAAGAGGGCGATGCTGAATCCGGAGGTTGGGACTGAGATAAGGTGGGGGGAGGGGAAATGAGGAAGCTGGAGAAATCTACATCCATCCCGTGTGGTTGGAAGGTTCCTAGGCGGCAGATGAGGCGCTCTTCCTCCAAGTGTCGTGTGGGCAGGGTCTGGCGATGGAGGAGCCTTTGTCATTTCCGCCACCTCCAAACAGACCCCACCACCGGGGATATATTTCCCTCTCCACCCCTATCAGCGTTCCAGAGACACCACTCCCTCCGCGACTCCCTCGTCAGGTCCACACCCCCCACCAACCCAACCTCCACTCCCGGCACCTTCCCCTGCAACCGCAAGAAGTGCAAAACTTGCGCCCACACCTCCACTCTCACCTCCCTCTAAGGCCCCAACAGATCCCACCATATCCATTACAAATTCATCTGCACCTCCACACACATCATTTACTGTATCTGCTGCACCCGATGTGGTCTCCTCTACATTGGGGAGACAGGCCGCCTACTTGCGGAACATTTCAGGGAACACCTCTGGGACACCCGCACCAACCAACCCAACCGCCCCGTGGATGAACACTTTAACTCCCCCTCTCACTCCGCCAAGGACATGCAGGTCCTTGGCCTCCTCCATCGCCAGACCCTGGCCACACGACGCCTGGAGGAAGAGCACCTCATCTTCCGCCTAGGAAGCCTCCAACCACACGGGATGAATGTAGATTTCTCCAGCTTCCTCATTTCCCCTCCCCCCACCTTATCTCAGTCCCAACCCCCGGATTCAGCACCTCTTGACCTGCAATCTTCTTCCTGACATCTCCGCCCCCACCCCCTCTCTAGCCTGTCACCCTCACCTCCTTCCACCTCTCGTATCCCCAGCGCTCCTCCACCAAATTCCCCCCCCCCCTCTACCTTTTATCTCAGCCTGCTTGGCACACCAGCCTTATTCTCCTGCTCTTTGGATGCTACCTGGCTTGCTGCGCTTTTCCAGCACCACACTTTTCAACTTTTTCACTAATACTCAAGTATTGCCTGGTTCATTGCAAACTTGGCGCAATTGGTATTCCATAAAAAGAGAGCAACTTTCTCTTTGTTCAACTGCTTAACATTCATGGTATTGCTTCAGTGAGAACAATTTGCAGTTCCAACTTTCCAATGGAATGGTATCCCTCCCCTCTTCAAGGTGCACACACAGATTTCTTCCAAAATAAACATGGTGCTGTGCTTTTTTTAATATTCAACTACCAGAGGGGGAATTAGATTACATTCCTACAGTGTGGAAACAAGTCCTTCAGCCCAACTAATCCACACCGACCCTCTGAAGAGTAACCCACCCAGACCCATTTCCCTCTGACTAATGCACTTAACACTATGGGCAATTTAGCATGGCCAATTCACCTGATCTTTGGAATGTGGGAGGAAACCGGAGCAACCGGAGGAAACCCATGCAGACATGGAGAGAACGTGCAAACGCCACACAGACAGTTGCCCGAGGCTGGAATTGAACCTGGGGCCCTGGTGCTGTGAGGCCACTGATGCAAAACTGACACCTCCAACATTTCATATCTTCTTTGCATGCAGGCTAAGTGGCTCATACAGAAAGGGAAATGATCTGTAAGGGAGGTGGGCTCAACAGTTTCAAATTGAGTCCTTCAAAGATTCTGCTTGGGACTGAGAATAAATAAGGTAAACCATTTTCAGCACCATTGGCAACATGAGGAAACATTCATTTATACAAAACATTGTGACCTGGAATGCACTGCCTGAAGGGATTGTGGACGCAGTTTCAATAGTAACCTTCAAAAGGGAATTAAATATTTAATTCTGCAATCTTTTTCTCTTCAGACAGAAAGTATAAGGAATTATAACTAGTTTGATAACATTACCAAAGTGAATGGCTTCCTTTGGTGCTGTCTAAGGATATTGCAGTGGCAATATTCTCAGGGTCATTGCCAGTGTTCTAATCTGTCCTGCCTCATTCTCTTACGTTGTTAGAGGTCTATGGGTTATGAAGTTATGTATAACATAAAATGACCAGGAGGAGTCAGAGACTGAGGACTGTAAGGCTAAGAGGAATAACAAACAGGGAAAGGAGGGAATAAAGAGGGATTGGTAGTCTGAGGTGTACTTTATTTAATGCATGACAGGTGAGGCAGCTGAACTTAGAGCTTGAATTAATACAGATAATTGTGATGTTGTAGCTATTATGGGGACTTAGTTGAGAAAGAGACAAGGGTGGTAGCTTAACATTCTCGGATTTATATGTTTTGGTCATGATAGAGATGAATGTAAATGAGGTGGGGGAGTTGTGTAAGTGCTAAGGGAGAATCACAGCAGAGGGAAGACTCCTTGGAGAACCAAACCAGCAAAGCCATATGATTAGAATTCAGAAATAGGAAGGATGCAATCACTTTGATGGGGTTGTACTATTGGCCTTCCAATAACCAGTGATGGAGGAACAAACATGTGGATAGGATATGGAAAAGTGTAAAAAAAAAATTATTGTGGTGGGTGTTTATAACTTCTATATTGACTGGGACCTGTTAATGTCAAGGGCTTAGATGGGGAGATTTGTTAGATGTGTCCAGGACAGTTTTTAAACAATATGTGATATGTCCAACTAGGGAAGGGGCCATACTAAACCTGGTATTGGGGAATGAATCCAGTCAGATGATCGCAGTTTCAGTGGGGGCGCATTTCCCACTTGATCATTATTAGTGATCATTATTCTCTAAGTTTTAAATTACTTATGGATAAAGATAAGAGTAGACCTCAGATGAAAATACTAACCACCACAATAGGCAGGAACTGGGAAATGTAGATTGGGAAGCAGCTGTTTGAGGATAAATTGATATCTGGAAAATGGAAATTCTTCAAAGACCTGTTACTAAAGTTCTGGACCAGCATGTTTTTGTGAAAATGAAGGATAAGAATGGGTAACGTTCAGAAACATTCGATGACAAGAGAAATGGTGAGCTTAGTCAAAAAGAAAAAGGAGACATACGTAAGGTTTAAAGAATTGAAGACACAATCCTCAAAGGATACAAAGATAAAATAACTTTAAAAGGAATTAGGAGGGCTAAAAGGGGCCATGAAATGTCTTTGGCAAATAGGATTAAGAAAAATCCGAAGTTCTAATATGTATATAAGAAGCAAAAGGATAAATTATAGAAAGGGTTGATCTACTCAAGGACATATGAGGGAATTTTTGCATGGAGCTGGAGGTGAGGTCCTTAATGAGTACTTTGCATTGGTATTCACAAAGGAGGTCATGGTTGGTGGTGAGACTCGGGGTATATGTTGATATTCTGGAGCATGACAATAGAAAAAGTGAGGTGTTAGGTACTTTGAAAAGCATGAAGGTAAACAAGACCCCAGGACCTGATGGTATCTATCCCAGAATGCTGTGGGAAGCAACTGAGGAAATCGCTCAGACTTTCTAAGAAACCTTTCTATCCTCTTTAGTCACAGGAGAGGTGCCAGAAAAGAATAATCAACATTTGACCCTTGCTTAAGAGGGCAGCTGGGATAATTCAGGAGATTACAGGCCAGTGAGCCTTATACCATTGGTAGGGATATTATTGTGGAACCTTTTTGTGGATATGATTTATTCACTGTTTGGAATAATAAGGACTTATTAGCAATAGGCAGCATGGATTTGTGTGGTGAAAGTCATGTGTCACAAACTTAAGTTTTTCAGAAACTAACAAAGATGATTGATGTGGACAGGGCGGTGTTGACTATATGAACTTTAGCAAGGCTTTGATAAGGCCCCTCATGGCATACTGATACAAAGGGTGAAGTCACATGGGATGCATGGTGAGCTGGTATATGGACACAGAACTCTCTACCTAGAAGATAGACAGTAGAGGTGGAAGGTTGTTTTTCAGTGAACAGTTATGGTCGCAGGGATCAATGCTGGGATTCCGTTGTCTATAATACATACGAATGATTTGGAGGAGAATGTGGCCTAATTAGTAAGTTTGTGGATGATGCAAAGTTTGAGGGAGCTGCAGATAGTGAGGTGGTTTGCCAGAGGATACAGCAGAATATAGATAGACTGGAGACTTGGGCAGAGAAATAGCAGACGGAATTTAATCTGCACAAATGCAAGATAATACATTTTGGAAGATCTAATGGAGTTCAGAAATATACAGAAACTGGTAGCACCCCGAGTAGCAGCAACACACAGAGGGATCCAGGCTTTCCCTCTGTTCCCACAGTTCCCTGAAAGTAGCAACAAGTCGAGAAAGTGGTCAAAGAGGCATGTCATGCTTGCCTTCATCGGTCAAGGCATAGGGATAAAAATTTGCAAGTTGCTGAATAAAGAGACCTTGGAGAGTAGGTTCATATCTGCTTGAAAGTGGGGTCGCACATAGATGGGATAGTGTAGAAGGCTTTTGGTATGCTTTCTTTTATTGGTCAGAGTATTGAGTACAGGAGTTGGGAGGTCATGCTGCGGCTGTACAGGACATTGGTTAGGCCACTGTTGGAATATTGCAATTCTCGTCTCCTTCCTATCAAAAAGATGTTGTGAAACTTGAAATGGTTCAGAAAAGATTTGTAAGGATGTTGCCAGGGTTGGAGGATTTGAGCTATAGGGAGAGGCTAAGCAGGCTGGGGTGTCAGAGGTTGAGGGGTGACCTTATAGAACTTTACAAAATTATGAGAGGCATAGATAGGGTAAGGAGGCAAAGTCTTTTCCCTCGGGTGGGGGAGTCCAGAACTAGAGAGCAGAGGTTTAGGGTGAGGGGGAAAAGATATAAAAGACACCTAAGGGGCAACTTTTTCACACAGAAGGTGGTACAGGTGTGGAATGAGCTGCCAGAGGAAGTGGTGGAGGTTGGTACAATTGCAACATTTAAGATGCATTTGGATGGGTATATGAATAGGAAGGGTTTGGAGGGATATGGGCCGGGTGCTGGCAGATAGGACTAGATTGGGTTGGGATATTTGGTCAGCATGAACAAGTTGGACCAAAGGGTCTGTTTCCATGCTGTACATTTCTATGACTATGACTCTAAGTCATGTTGTAGTTGTAAAGAAGTTTAGTTTGGCCACGTTTGGGATATTGTGTATTTCTGTTGCCACAGTATTAGAAAGACGTGGAGGCTTTGGAGAGGGTACAGAAATAGTTTACCAGGATGTTGCCTGGTTTGGAGGGTATTAGCTATGAGGAGAGGTTGGACAACTTGGCTTGTTTTCACTTGACCATCAGAGGCTCACTAGATGGAGGTTTACAAAATTTCAGAGACATGAATAGAATGGATAGTTGGAGTCTTTTCCCAGGGTAGAAATATCAATTAGTAGAGGGCATAGGTTCAAGGTAAAAGGATTTAAGATTTAAAGATGTCAGAGGCAAGTTTTTTACGTGGAGTGTGGCAAGTGCCTGGAATGTACTGTCAGAGGAGGTGGTGGAGGCGATTCAATGCCAATGATTAAAAGGTATCTTGATAGATATATGCAGGGAATAAAGGGATACGGACAGCATACAGGCAAAAGATTTTTAGATTGGGAAGGCATTATGTATTGGCACAGTCTTGGTGGATTGAAGGACCTGTTCCTGTGCTGTTCTTTGTGCTAGGAAATCTCCCTCATTATATTTTGCCCACCTCCAAAACAAAGTGAGATAAATGATCAATGCAAGATCATATTTTAGAAAAAAAATCATGTTTCTATTTGAAAAGTACAGCATTCCACAATGTTTAATCTTGGAAACCTGAATACATTGCACACAATTCCTGCAATGTTCAGAATTTTACACAAAGATTCACCAGAATCTTGAGTTACATAAAATTGAGGATTAATTCAGTTGTTGCAGACTAACTGCAGGCATGATTAATACCATTGATATGGAACATTAAAAAAAGCACATAATGAACAGTGAGCCAATGAAATTCTCTTACGCACTATTTCCTGGCCTGTAAACTGCTGGTAGGTATGTTTCTGCCAAATGAAGGTTCTGCATCATAAAGCAAAAATTCTCAGTCTCTGCTATGTTAGCTGATTTCAACTGGGATATTAGTAGGCCTGTTAAAGTTGGCTTTCATGCTCAGAGCAGTGCCAGAGTAATAAAACACTGTCAAGGAACAAAGGTTTCATTTTGAAATGTTAACATTTCTTATGATAGACATTGAGGTTTCCACATGAGATACAGTTCAAAATTAGGGGCTATAAATAGAAGACTGTCACTGTATGTTGAAATATCAACTGGATTTATGAGTGGAACCTGCTCTACCAGCTGGGTCAAATATATAGCTGCTTTTAAGGGGAAACTAGACAACTATATAATGGAGAAAAGAACAAAAGTATGTGAAGAGAGGGTATTATGAAATAAAAATCAGGGGAAGCTTCCACGCAGCTTTAAAAACTTGTACAGACCAGGAGGCTGAATGGCCTGTTTCTGTCCTGTAAATTCAATATTGTTTTGTGTGAAACTGTCCATTAAATACAATTAGACTGATCACATCATTGTTGGGTTCCTCTATAAAGTTTCATAATGCAGTTAATTATAATAATGGTATTATCACTCTGGAGTACTTCTTTTCACATAACCTTCAAATGTTTTATCATACTGTAGGACAAAAATATTCACACTAAGTAGGTGGTTAACATGTTAAGCACATTTTCTAACTCTGTTTGCCACTTAATGATCTCGAGGAATAATGCTATTTAAATACAAATTGTTCCAGTGAGCATAATGAGTAACAATAAGTTTTGTAACAGTACAATCATCAGATAGAAATGCCCATAATTAAACTGTGAACCATTTAAGGGTCCAGTCTGTACAAATGACTGATCTGTAAGCCATACAGAGTGATCAAATCAACATAATGATTCTTTGCAACAATATTAATCCATTTATTACTGTGACTGATTGAATTAACTGGGCATTAAATTTAATAGCCTGTCAGAATTCCACTCAAGTCTTGTTAGACTTTTAAACTGAATAATAATCTCCATGTGGTAAAACATACTGTTAATATGTTTTACCATGTTGAGAGCATGAAAGGCAAAAGCCCTTCATCCTGCTCCTCAGATGCTGCCTGACCTGCTGTGCTTTTCCAGCAGCACACTCTTGACTCTAATCTCCAGCATCTGCAGTCCTCACTTTCGCCTAGTTTTCACCATGTGTAGAACTACTGATGCAAACTTTTGTTTGTTTACTTTGAGAGCATGGTAACTTTTAATGCACAAATAAACTATCAAAGCATATTCAAGCAATGTAAACTGTAGCATTAGCTTCCATTTGGTTCTATCAGTAATAGTCATATGAATATTTAATATTATGCCTGTAGTTTTTTGAATCACAAAGTATCTGGATCAATTCTTAAAAGCTTCTTCAGTTTTTGTTGATAGCAGTTTGTAGTCTCAGTCATGTATTTTTCTTTAACCCAGACAGTTCTTCCAAACTCAAGTTCAGCTGGGAACAAATGCATTGGTGAGTTTCTTCCATCTGTCACTTTATCACATTTGTTTCAGACGCAAAGGTCAGACTGCAGGTAGCCTGTCTGTTCATGTAAAGTTAAGCTCATTTTATAAGGTAGTGAGAACTCATCCATTTGTTGGACCAATATGTATCCTCAAACTTCTTAACAGACAGTGAATGTCATGTATACATCTGTTACTGGAATTGGGAGATAGATGGCCAGCTGATGCATTTCAGTATTTCCTTCCTATCAAATAATTGCATCCGTTTAGCTAATATGTGCGTGTCTAGTCAGTGAAATTCAGATTAATTCAAGGACATCTGCTTCTGCAGAAACATAATAAATGCTTTATGTTTCTGTGTAACGCTCCTATAGTCAATGCATAATAAGTGTTTTAGCGTAATCTATTCGAGGGTGATACAGCTTATTGAAACTTCCTGGTAGCAGTTATTGCTGACTCACATCTCATTAGATAAGCTTATTTAAATTTTTAAATATGTAGTTCCATTCTTTTTACTCACTTCTATTTCTGTATAATTGTGCATTTGATGCTAGTCATTTGGGTTTTATATTTCTACTTCCTACCTTCATTTGTAAAGTTTTCTGATACACAATTATGTGGAGCTTCTTCAATCAATTCTTCATAAAAGGATAATGCATTTTTTTTATTAACAATGTAAGCATAAAATGCTATAAAAACAAAGGTCAGGCGACATCTGTTTCTCTTCCTACAAAGTCAACACCAGTTTTCATTTGATCATTTTCACATTTCCAACAGCTGCAGAATTTTGCTTTTTTTTATACACAACTGGCAACTTAGCATATTTTTACATAAAATTCAGATGTAGTTCTCAATTCTGAAAACCTCAAATTCCTAAAAAAAGACTTTTCTAAACTACCTAATAGTTTGCTCCACATTCATAAGACAACAATATTCTCCACCAACTTATAAACTGCTAGGGAAAAAAAACACACCCAAATGAACTACGGTTGCTGGAAATCAGAAATAAAAACAGAGAAATTGCCGGAAAATCTCAGCAGGTCTGGCAACATCTGTGGAGTGAAATTGATTTGGAAGAAGTGTCACTGGACCCGAAACACTAACTCTGCTTTCACTCCACAGATGCTGCCACACCTGCTGAGATTTTCCAGCAATTTCTGTTTTTGTTATAAATTACTATTATAATCAGAAAAGGACAGCCTTTCTTCATGAAATGGGAAAATGGCATAATGAAAAGCAGGAGAAATCCATGGAGCACTATCCTTTTAGTATTTTGGTCGAGAAGGTTTTGCAGGGTACTCACCTCTTTTGAATCAGAGCTTGGGTAATTATGAAGAAAGGAGATAAAGGAGTTGCATCTAATCTAACAATTTGTATTTTATACATGGCAGGTTGTTGTGCTTTTGATTATTTGCTTTCTGAGAGATTTGTCTGAGCACTAAATTTGTGGGAAATTTCTGTCCATTTTGACATGCTATTGAGCATGAATTTAACTGCAGGCTTTCCCAAAACATTGCACACAGTGGGAAGAATCAGGTGCAGGTTGAATACTTTCAGCAGCTGGAACACACATAATCATTTGGGAGGTGCCAACTGGCAAAGTTCGCTTGGCTGTCTTTGCATTCACTGTCCAACTGACGGTGGCAGGTGGTTTCTGAGGCTGCAGACCCAATCAAAGTGACCATAAACCCAATCAGACTGCCTGCAGAGGTGTCCTACCACAACCCCACTAGGAAAGGAAGGTGAGCAGGATCTCAAGATGGCAGCACCTCCCAAAAAATTATGATGTTTCAGTAAAAACATTCTCTGGTCCAGCAGGAAGAAATGCTCTCCACAATAAAGTCTGTGGATATAAACCCCTGTACTTTCAGTTCCACTGTAGCAGTGTGCACACTATGCACTGGTTTACCCAACAGCACAGTACTGCTGATCACCCTGACTCAGATGGCACCGAACAAAATAGGGTAGACATCCACATCTGGGAAGTCATGAAGATTATTGCTGGAAGGTTGAGATCAATGCAGCTCAAATGTTCTCCTGGCTTGCCTACCACATTTTGAACCTTCTGATGTCTTCTGGGAAGCCAATGACACAGCATCAGGTGGCACAGTGCCTCAGTAATTAGCACTCCTGCCTCACAGTACCAGGGACCCAGATTAAATTCCAGCCTTGGGTGGCTTTTTTTTTTGCTGAGGTTGCACATTCTCCTTATATCTGCTTGGGTTTCTGCCGGGTGCTCCGGTTTCCTCCCAGAGCCCAAAGATGTGCAGGTTAGGTGGACTGGGCATGATAAATTGCCCAAAGTGTCCAGGGATGTGCAGGCTAGGTGGGTTAGCTATGGGAAATGCAATGTTAAAGAGATACAGTAAGGGGAGGATCCAGCTGGGATGGTCTTCGGAGACATGGTGCAGACTTACATACATACATACAGTCGTATAGCATGGAAACACCCTTCAGTCCAACTCATCCATGCCGACCAGGTTTCCTGAACTAAATCAGTCCCATTTGCCTGCATTTCACTAATATACATCTAAATCTTTCCTATTCATTTATTTGTCCAAATGTCTTTTAAATGTTCTAACTGTACCTGTAACTACCACTTCTTCTGGCAGTTCATTCTATTCAATTGGCCAAATGGCCTCTTTCCACACTGCAAGGATTCTAAACACTCCCATTAATACAGGACCGCAAATGGAATCTCAAGCATCCTTCAAAAATCTTTTAGCCTATAACGGAATATGCCACAAATTTACAATGGCCGCATCTCTCAATAATCCAGTTCCCACTGGACGATAAACATAACCAACCGAAATTTGGAAAATGAAGTCCCAGGTTTTAAACTTTCACAGTAAATCTGAATAACCTTCAATAGTTTAAAGATGGGCCAAGGAAGGTGTAACTACTTACTTAACACTTGAAACACATGGAACAGCACAAACTGTGACTGAGGCCATCCAAATCAGATCCTCACTCACACCCTGAGACAGCCAACCCTACTGTCAACACAACCATTCACACTGAAGCAGTCAAAACTACTGAATGGGTTGTTAATGATGACACTGAATTACAACTGCTTCCCCGCAATAAGAAAGTCTCTTTGCACCTAAATTTTTCAACCAACCCTACTCCCTTTATAGTCAGAAGGCTGGAATTACTCACAACAAACATGTCATTCTTTAGAAGGTGAAAGTGTCTATTTTGTAACTATAAAGCCCAAATATCACTTTGAATATCAGCAATATTTTGATACATGACTTCAAAACAAAAACACGAAAAACATCTAATTTCTGTTAGTGGAGGTGGAGATGAAGGGGTAATGTCACTGGATTAGTAACCCAGAGCCCCACACTAATGCACTGGGGGTATGGATTTGAATCTTGCCATGTCAGATTTGTGAAACCTGAATACAATTTAAAAGAAACCTGGGATGGGATTAAAAAGATGACCTAATGGTAACTACGCAATCAAGGTTAATGATCTCATAAACCCTTTTGGTTCACTGATGCCCTTTAGGGAACAAAATCTGCCAACTTTTCTTGGTCTGACTGACATGCAACTCCCGACAGGAATGTGGGAAATGCTAAACTGTCCACTGGGTGATTAGGAATGGGCAATAAATGCTGGCCTGTCCAAAGTCACTAATGTCCCAGGAAGGAATTTGGAAAAAACAACCTGTAATGTCAGCTAGTCCCTGTGATTGTCTTTGACAAAGTTGTAACTTGGTGTTTTAAAGAAATTTTTACTAACATGATTATGCATAACATATTTCAAGAATAATTTCATTATACTTACTTAATGTGATTATCTGTCTTCTTACTCAAAGCAATTTTTTTTAGTGAACTCATGTCTACTCTTGCTGCCTTTTTACGAAACGTCAGGGAACAAAGCAACTGCAGACACCAAAAAAAAAAGCAAACAAGAAATCTCACATCTCAATGCCAGTGAACCACTGCTGGCTCTCATCCTTGAGCTAGACCATATCAGGAGGCACCAATTCTTCCCAAACTTCTGTATCAACAAAGTGATTGTATTATTGAAATGATTGCTTTTAACATGCAAAATCGAACAAAAACATCCACAATATGTGGCTGGAACAGGACACTGTCCACTTTCAGGACAAAACATTTTAATTTGTGTAAAAATTATTTCACCTGAATCACAAGGGTTGATAAATGAGGCGTTAGTCTCCAAAACTGATTGGTACCATGCCAAAACTGCATATCCTGCATATGTACCCTCAATCCCCTGGTTTAACAGCTCAAAATGTTCATAAGCTGCAAATGATTCTTAAGCAGACTGATGGTTCAGTGAGTTTATCCAGTGCAGAACTGAATCTCAGTTTCACAATCCACAAGTAGGTTTTCTGCAATGTGTTTTACACAACATCTAATTTGGAAATTTTGAACTCCAAGGTTTGTCCTATTAACTCAGCGACCTTCTCTGGTGAGTACAGGTTAGGATATGAAGTCTCCAGGTCCAATTTCTAATCTATGCTGGGTTTGCTGATCTCTAACAAATGGTGTGTCTCTCTGAATTCATAAGATTTTACAAAGTAATTGATACTGTACTTGGTGATGAATTTTTAATTAGATATCTGGCATTTTCATTTAAATTCATACAGTGCTTTTAATTTTCAGGGCTGTGTACAGTGCTGAACGACAAAAAAAAACAGATACACCTATCATTAGTACCTCAGATATTTTCAATAGAATACAGGATATTATATCCCAAAGTATAGATGATCCAAGTGAAATAAAAAGCACCAGAAGTGTAGACTGATACAATTAATACATATTCTGAAAGTGTAAACTTGCTGTCATAAGTTTTTTTTACAGATCAAATGTTTTCCAGAAGCTTTCAGCTATAACATCATGATAAAAATTGCACAACACCAGTATATAGTCCAACAGGTTTATTTGGAACCACTAACTTTCCGAGCGCCGCTCCTTCATCAGATGGGTTGTGCTGCTCCGAAAGCTAGTGCTTCCAAATAAATCTGTTGGATTATAGCCTGGTGTTGTGTGATTTTTAACTTTGACCACCCCAGTCCAATACTGGCACCTCCAACTCATAACGCCATAAATAAACTGACGGTTCAGTCATCAGAATTGTTAGTGCCATCTAGTGGCTACTAACAGGAATAATATTTCCAGCATCAACTTTTTATTTTGGAGATCCAGCATTTTTAGGATGCTTTTCTTTTTTATTCACACTATCAGAATAGTTCGCTTGTTTTAGTTTTTTAACTACTGATTCATCTCCTGCTATATTTAGAACATTTTCTGCTTCAATTATAATTGTAGTCTGTTCCAATTAAGTTGAGAAATTTTTTACTGTCATGTTCATATGGCAACATCCAAGTCATGATGGGAAGTTTTAATGTAACAGAACACAAGAAAAAATGCCATTAATTCTTAAGATAGTGGCTCAGTGTCAAAATCACAAATTTTAGACACTGCACATTTGAAAGCAATTTTGCATTTCTTGTAAACCAGGTTGGCGGAGTTCTTGTGGTGCAGGCATACTGCCCCTCTCTCTGGGCCCATCCTTTGTACTAACCACCTTGATTTTATTTACCCTGTGACAGGTTTACATAGATCATCTGCTTGGAATTCTGTAATCATCCATATGGAAGACAGGAGTGTGGTGCTGGAAAAGCACAGCCGGTCAGGCAGCATCGGAGGAGCAGGAGAATTAATGTTTTGGGCAAAAGCTCTTCATCGGGAACGAGCCTCATTGCTGATGAAGGGCTTATGCCTGAAATGTCAATTCTCCTGCTCCTCGGATGCTGCCTGACCTGCTGTGCTTTTCCAGCACCATACTCTTTACTCTGATCTCCAGCATCTGCAGTCCTCACTTTCTCCCATATAGAAGACATGTTGAATGTTCTGGAGTGTAGTCTTGGTCCCAGCTTAATGTAGGACCTCATTGTTTGTAGCTTTGTCCTGCTATCATGTTAGCATGATGATTCTAGTATCACACTGACACATTCCAGAGCACTGATATGATGCCGATAGCAAACCCAAGATTCCGCACTACACAAGAAAAAAATAGAAAGTAGTAGCTGGAGTAGGCCATTCACCATGGCTGATTCTCTCTCTCAACACCAACTCCCAGACTCTCCCCATGTCCTTTTGGCTGCTAGAAATCTAATGCTTTCATAAACATATTAATTGACTTCATCTTTCACAGCTTGCTGTGGTGGTGAATTCCACAGGTTCACTGCCTTCGAAGTGAACAAGTTTCTTCCCAATTCAAAATGACTTACTATGTACCCACGGCTGTGCCCCCTTGTTCTGGGATACCCTTGGTCAGGGGGAACATGATCCTTGCAGTCATCTCAGAATTTGTGCAGGGTAATGGGAGGTAGGACTGATGGATGGCACCATCCTGTCAGCTCCACTTATGACACTTGGATTCAGTGGGACAATGCAAGAAGCATCTGTCCCCATTACCCAGCATTTGTCAATGGAACGATGACCTGCTAGAAGTAGCCTCTAACTTTTTTTTGTTCTCGTTACATACAAAAATCAATAAGCCAATTTGGGTCCATATTTTCCAGCCTCAAATCATAGCCCTCAACTCACTTTGTCATTTAAATGTTTTCCAAGTTAGAGACTTCATTTCAGTTACATTTCCTCATCACTCAATCCTCTGAAACCAGAGGTCTGCTTTGTCATCTTTCCTGTGCAGTTCAGAGACTGGATTGGCAATTGCACTACAGCACCATCTTCCCTGGATTTGTTTTAGGCTTTAGGCTCAAACTCAACTATTTTGGCAATTAATTAGTTTTCATTAACACTTCTTGCTAATGCAAGTTTTGGTAAGTAGAATGTGGCTCTTATAAGCTGAAACCTGCAACATTTACTTTCTATTGTACTGACCAATATACATCAATTCTAATAGTAAAATTTTTAAAAACGTAGAGGAAACGTAGATGAGGAAACTAGTGAAATCAACATTGATTCCGTGTGGTTGGAGGGTCCCAAGGCAAAAGATGAGGCATTCTTCCTCCAGTCATTGGGTGGCAAGTATTTGGAACTGAAGTTCTAAATAGACCAGATCATGAAGAGTGGAAAGTTATTGACACTGAAGGCTATTAACAATCCAGTTTGGAATTGTAGTACTCAGGTAGTCTTTTTTTTAGTGTCAGTAGACATGTTGTTAGATTTTAAGCTCACATTTACCAGGGATAGAATTTGACCAAATGTCTCAATTATTAGCTGTTTTGTCCAAGCTAAGCCTAGAGAGAATTCAGCAATTTACAAAAGCTAACACACAAAACTATACTGCACACCTAGTATTTACAATAATGCATTGCTTTTAAACTTTCTGTGCCAGATCTTTAAATGGAGTGGTCTCTGGCTGAAATAATAGCATTTTAATAAGAAGATAAGTGGATAAGAGCAAGAAGTTACTAAGGGCATTGACAGACTATAAGTGAATGGCAAATGGAATTCAACACTGGGGAAGACTGAAGTCATTCTCTCTGGATCTAAGAAAGGCAAGTCAGATTATTTTCTAGTCTCTAGCAAGAGACTAGGTACCAAATAGATTCTCCGTCTCCTGTATTAAATACTAAAACTAATGCACAAGTTAAAAAATCCAAAGAATATTTTGTGTCAAAGGAGTTAGAATTCCACATGAGGAAGTTACACCTCAGCATTATGAAGCATGGACAGATGGCATTAGAAGCACCACATTCAATTATGGGCACTAGATCTCTTTAAAGTTGTATTGACTAGCCTTGGCATCTAATAATACAGTGAACTATGGAAATGGATTGTCCTACTATTTGTATTTTAGACAACGGAGATTAAAAAAAGACTAAGTATAAGTATGGCTGTACTGATTGTACACAGTCAGCCAAAGTCAAAATGACCTTGGTCACTCCTCAAAGTTATCAGCAGTGTACCTTGCCTCTTCCAACACAGAACAATCTTCATCAGCACCATAATGGTTGTGTTATATTTTAAAAAGTGAAGTTAAAAATCTCAATTTATAGGGCCTGCCCTCCAATATAGCAGACATGTGCAGGGTTTTTGTTAAGTTTGCATAACAAGAGCAATTTGAACTCAAAAACCCCAGTCCAATGCAAACATGTAGTCTAATTTACAAAAGAAAATACACCAATGTCTTCTTCAACCAAAAACTGCATTTTAAATCTTGCATCATCTCTTTAATTTATATGTAACTTAGTAAAATAATCCCAACAAAACACATTTACAGAAACATTTCTTTTCTTTTTATAGGCACCAACCTTCTGAGTTGTAAAAAAAATGAATGAATCAAAATAAAAGAAAGCTACAGCCATTCGAATAAAATCCCAATCCCAACAAAAAAAATCCCAGCTCCATTTTTTAGAATGTTATTGCACTTTCTAGGTTTCCCCAATTAAAGCCTCACTGTTTAGAAGCAACAGAGATCTGGAGTCAATTAGTCGCTGCTGAATGACTGAATTCCTAACTGACAGAAAAAATTCTTTTCCTCTTATAAAAACGGAAATTAATGTCAATGAAACTCAGCTGTATGCAAGTGCGAGGAGTTGCCTGCTTATCTTACTTCTTGCTTTGGTAAGAGTTTTTGCTATGAACTCTCATTTTTCTATGCACGTCAGATGGAAGCTTCATTGATGTCTTCTTTCCTGTAGTTAAATCTGTGGCATTTGGTTTCCATAAAAATAGCTGAGCATCTTCCCCACATGTCAACAGAGAATGATCCTCAGAATCCCAATAAAAAGCACGAACTATAGCTGAGTGTCTGTCATGCAGGGTGTGCAGGTGTGCAAGCTTGTTGGCATCACACGTTAAAAGGTGAAGTTTCCCCATACTGGTGCCACCCAGTACAAACAACTTTTCAGCTTTTTCATGGTAAAAGCCTCCAATCAGGTAGTCCAGGTGGCCATTGTCAAGTTTCAAGCTTTCCCGGGCATCCTGTGTTTTCACCAGTGTGATGGGCTCATCATTGTGCAGGTGGGCAAGGTCCCACAGATAGAAACCTTCATCGTAGGTCATGCAAAAAATCTGTTCCAGCTCTTTCCCAGACCACCCAACGAAGCTGACTGAGGAATCAGAGTTGCAAGTTGCAAGAAGGGCATCATCTTCTGTTTCTTGGCTGATATCAAAAATGTTGACTAATCCGTCAGTCGACCCCGATGCCACCATGTTGGGATTTGAGGGGTGAAAACGCACTTGGGTGATGTCATTGTTGTGAGTCTCTGAATAAACTCCAAGAGGTTCCTGACTTCCATGACTATCCGTGTTTGTCACAGTGCGTGCATCCCAGAAAACCATGAAAGTATCTTCTTCAACCTTTTCTGTTCCAGCACAGATAACCAAATCATTACAACTAATATCAAAGCTGATAAATGTGTTATTAGGATAGCCTGTATAATTTTGAACTGGGTCTGTGCTAGAGGAACGCACATCCCAACATTTCACTGTCCCATCACATGATGCAGAGAATAACAAATGGCCAGTGTTTTGTGCAAACCTAATGCCACTAATAGGAGCAGTGTGGCCCTGGAACTGTTGAACTAGAGTCAGTGTCTGTTTATTGTAAACACGGATACAATGATTCGAACATGAAACTGCAACAAGTTGACCGCTTTGTCCTATGGGTACCTTCAGGCAGTCAATATCCAGAAGGTAGGTTAATTCTTCGGCTTTCTGTGTGGATCGTTTTGCAATGCGCAGGTGATTAAACCACTGCTCGATCTCCTCCATGAGTGAACACTTCTTCTATGCTTTAGCTGTTTGCTGAAGTGCAATGAGATAAACAGACAGACATAAATAACTTGCCAAAATGGATCCAAGTAACATATTCTTTGGCTCTGTTCTCCAAATCCTCAACTCAAAGCTAAATGCATTCTGTAGCAGAAACAGAGATTCAGATTCAGGATTCAGAGATCCAGGAAGTCCTGAACTACGAAGGCAACCACCCCCAACACACACAAAAGAAGCTGCATCAAGACACTGTTCAAAAGGGCCACAACACACTGCAGCACACCAGAACTGCAAAAAGAGGAAGAAGAACACCTTTACAATGTATTCGCCAAAAACGGATACCAGCGCAATTTAATCAACAGATGCCTAAGGGAAAGACAACGGAATGAGGACATGCCACAACCCAAAGGACTAACTACGTCACCATATATCAAGAACATTTCTGAACTGACAGCCAGACTACTACGACCACTAGGACTCATAACAGCACACAAACCAATCGCCATTCTCAGACAACAACTCACCAGGACAAAGGACCCGATACCCAGCATGAGCAAAACCAACGTAGTGTACAAAATCCCACGCAAGGAGTGCACAAAACCCTACATAGGACAAACAGGAAGACAGCTAACGATCGTATCCACGAACACGAACTAGCCACGAAATGACACGACCAACTATCCTTTGTAGCCACAAACGCAGATGACAGGCAACATGAGTTCGACTGGGACAACACTACTACTATAGGACAAGCCAGAGAACAGCCAGGGAATTCCTAGAGGCATGGCACTCATCCACAGATTCTATCAACAAACACATCGACCTGGACCCGATATACCGGCCACTGCAACAGACAGCTGGAACTGACAACTGGAAGTGGCAGAGACAAACCACTATAAATGGCAGAGGAAACAACACAGAAGCGCTTCACAGAAGGCTCCCAAGCACTGAGGATGTCACCTAGACAGGGGACGAAACGTCTGCAATACAAATTCCCAGCTCAGCGAACAGAACCACAACAACAGGGATCCAGATTTCCATCTCTGAACCACAGTACACAGACATTGAAGCAAAAGTCAGACCATTTCATACCAGATTGACAGTTAATAATTGCCAGTGAATGACAATCTGAGGAGAACTCCTGTATAGTTACTGCCCTTTCAGGACTCAGGAAGACTATTTGTAATCACACACTCCCGTGCATTCTACCAGATCAGACGATAAATTCCCTAATTCATTATTAAGGAGCTAACAAAGCATCCTGAACTAAAATGCAACCTGGACAGGTCAATGGACTGTCCCAATTCAGATCAAACTGATCATCAGCTCAAAACATGTGGGGTTATTTCCGGTTATAATACTTCCTGAAAAGTGATCAAAACCCGTATAACACCTTCCCTGTGCCAACTGGATCAAACTATTCAGCATCAACTCCATCCCATCACCCACATTCCCTCCCTGACACACCTCCACCCCCACATTCCCTCCTTCACACACCTCCGGCCCCATATTCCCTCCTTCACCATCTCCACCCCATTCCCTTCTTCACACACCACCCGCACACTCCCTCCTTCACACACCTCCGGCCCCACACTCCCTCCTTCACACACCTCCACTCCCATATTCCCTCCACACACCTCTGGCCACACACTCCCTCCTTCACACACCTCCACCCCCACACATCTCCGGCCCCATATTCCCTCCTTCACCATCTCCCCCGCACACTCCCTCCTTCACACACCTCCACCACACTCCCTTCTTCACACACCTCCACCACCACATTCCCTTCTTCACACACCTCCACCACCACATTCCCTTCTTCACACACCTCCACCACATTTCCTTCTTCACACACCTCCACCACCACATTCCCTTCTTCACACACCTCCACCACCACATTCCCTTCTTCACACACCTCCATCTCCACATTCCCTCCTTCACATACCTCCAGCCCCACAATCTTTCCCTCACTCCCCCATATTCTGCTCCCCCTACCACCAAATCAATCTCACTCCCCCCCATTACTTCTCCCCCTTTCCCTCTCATTCTCCCTGCCTGCCTTCCCCATCCCTCGACCCTTCCCTGTCCCTCTCTCCCTTCCCCATCCCTATCCCCCTCCTCTTCTCTCCCTACCCATTAACCCCTCCTTGTCCCCATTCCCCCTCCTTGCCCACATCCCCCCTCCCTGCCCCCAATCCACCTCCCTGCCCCCAATCCTCCTCCTTGTCCCCATTCCCCCCCCCCCCCCCCCCCCTTGCCCTTATTACCTTCCCCCCCGGCCCCGCTCTCCCTCAGGCCCACAGTAACTAGGCCGGGATTAATTCGGATCCGGTGATAGACTGAAATCCCCGGGTGGAGGGTCCTGGAGCGGGCCGTCACCCTGATCGCGGCCGCTCTGACGGTCTCCCCTCCCCTCCGTCTCTGTGTCTGAGACTCCCGCCGTGTCCCTCACACTCACCATGTGTCCCCCCCCTCAGCCCCGCGGCTGGATCCGGTGGAAAGGGCACCACCTCTGGCCGTAAGCAGGACTGCAGGCACTGACCTGATGTGATTGGATCAGTGGTGGTGGAAGAGCACAGCAGTTCAGGCAGCATCCAAGAAGCAGCAAAATCAACGTGATAGCTAGACAATATATTGGCCCCCTGTGTTCTCTGTCAATGCCATGATGTTTAGATTGGTTCTAATCTAAAAAATGAGATAACGGAGTTTTACATCAATGCATGCAGTTTTTGAGCAAAGTACAATGTAACCCTGAAAGTACAAATTCACCCCACAAAATATATGTGTGCATGTGGGTCTTTGTGTATGTGTGTGTCTGTCTGGGATGGGGGTTGTGAGTGTGAGAAAGTGTATGTGTGTGTGTATAGTGAGTGCAGAGCGTCTTAAGTCTGTGAGGGGGTGCATGTTTGAGTGTGTGTGGGTGTCTGTGTGCACATCTGTGTATATGTGGGTGTATAGGAGTGCCTGTGTGTGTCCATAGTGCAATGGTGGACACCTGTAATGTGACATGAAGCCAAGGTCCCGGGTGAAGCCCTTCCTATGGGTACCAAACTTAGCTATCAGCCTCTGCTCGGCCACTTTTCGCTGCTGATGGTCACCCGAAGGTCTGAGGTCAAATGTCCTGGACCACTGAAGTGTTCCCCAATTGGGAGCGAACACTCCTGTCTGTTGATTGTTGTGCGGTGCCCATTCATCTGTTGTCGTAGCCTTTGCTCGGTTTCCCCAATGGACTGTGGTAAAAGTGTAAAAGGTTTCGATGGAGAGGAATTTGTTAAGTGCGTACAAGACAATTTTCTAATTCAGTAAGTGGATGTACTTACTAGAGAAAGTGCAAAACTTCTCTTGGGAAATAAGACAAGGCAGGTGACTGAGGTGTCAGTGGGGGAGCACTTTGGGGCCAGCGACCATAATTCTATTAGATTTAAAATAGTGATGGAAAAGGATAGCCCAGATCTAAAAGTTGAAGTTCCAAATTGGAGAAAAGCCAATTTTGACAGTATTAGGCAAGAACTTTCAAAAGCTGATTGGGGGCAGATGTTCACAGGTAAAGGGACAGCTGGAAAATAGGAAGCCTTCAGAAATGAGATAATGAGAATCAGAGAAAATATATTCCTGTCAGGGTGAAAGGGAAGACTGGTAGGTATAGGGAATGCTGGATGACTAAAGAAATTGAGGGTTTGATTAAGAAAAAGAAGGAAGAATGTGTAAGGTATAGACAGGATAGATCGAGTGAATCCTTAGAAGAGTATAAAGGAAGTAGGAGTATACTTAAGAGGGGAATCAGGAGGGCAAAAAGGGGACATGAGATTGTTTGGCAAATAGAATTAAGGGTAAATCCAAAGGGTTTTTACAAATACATTAAGGACAAAAGAGTAACTAGGGAGAGAATAGGGCCCCTGAAAGATCAGCAAGGCGGCCTTTGTGTGGAGCCGCAGAAAATGGGGGAGATATTAAATGAGTATTTTGCATCAGTATTTACTGTGGAAAAGGATATGGAAGAGCTGATGTCTTGGAACGCATATAGGTGGATAAATCCCCAGGACCTGATCAGGTGTATCCGAGAACTCTGTGGGAAGCTAGAGAAGTGATTGCTGGGCCTCTTGCTGAGATATCTGAGTCATCAATAGTCACAGGAGAGGTGCCGGAAGACTGGAGGTTGGCTAACGGGGTGCCACTTTTTAAGAAGGGTGGTAAGGACAAGCCAGGGAACTATAGCCCAGTGAGCCTGATCTCACTGGTGGGCAAGTTGTTGGAGGGAATCCTGAGGGACAGGTTGTACATGTATTTGGAAAGGCAAGGACTGATTCGGGAAAGTCAGCATGGTTTTGTGCGTGGGAAATCATGTCTCACAAACTTAAGAGTCATAGAGATGTACAGCATGGAAATAGACCCTTTGGGCCAACCTGTCCATGCCGACCAGATATCCCAACCCAATCTAGTCCCACCTGCCAGCACCCGGCCCAGATCTCTCCAAACCCTTCCTATTCATATACCCATCCAAATGCCTTTTAAATGTTGCAATTGTACCAGCCTCCACCATTTCCTCTGGCAGCTCATTCCATACATGTACCACCCTCTGCATGAAAAGGTTGCCCCTTAAGTCTCTTTTATATTTTTCCCCTCTCACCCTAAACCTATGCCTTCTAGTTCTGGACTCCTCGATCCCGGGGAAAAAAACTTTGTCTATTTATCCTATCCATGCCCCTCATAATTTTGTAAACTTGATTGAGGTATTTGAAGAAGTAATAAAGAGGATTGATGAGGGCAGAGTAGTAGATGTAATTTATACGGACTTCAATAAGGCGTTCGACAAGGTTCCCCATGGGACACTGATTAGCAAGGTTAGATCTCATGAAATACAGGGAGAACTAGCCATTTGGATACAGAATTGACTCAAAGGTAGAAGATAGAGGGTGGTGGTGGAGGGTTGTTTCTCAGACTGGAGGCCTGTGACCAGTGGAGTGCCACAAGGATCGGTACTGGATCCTCTAATTTTTGTCATTTACATAAATGTTTTGGATGCGAGCATAAGAGATACAGTTTGTAAGTTTGCAGATGACACCAAAATTGGAGGTATAGTGGACAGCGAAGAGGGTTACCTCAGATTACAACAGGATCTTAACCATATGGGCCAATGGGCTGAGAAGTGGCAGATGGAGTTTAATTCAGATAAATGCGAGGTGCTGTATTTTGGGAAAGCAAATCTTAGCAGGACTTATACACTTAAGGTAAGGTCCTAGGGAGTGATGCTGAACAAAGAGACCTTGGAGTGCAGGTTCATAGCTCCTTGAAAGTGGAGTCGCAGGTAGATAGGATAGTGAAGGCGGCATTTGGTACGCTTTCTTTAATTGGTCAGAGTATTGAGTACAGGAGTTGGGAGGTCATGTTGCGGTTGTACAGGACATTGGTTAGACCACTGTTAGAATATTGCATGCATTCTGGTCTCCTTCCTATCGGAAATATGTTGTGAAACTTGAAAGGGTTCAGAAAAGATTTACAAGGATGTTGCCAGGGTTGGAGAATTTGAGCTATTGGGAGAAGTTGAATAGGCTGGGACGGTTTTCCCTGGAGCACACAGTCTTGAGGGGGTGACTTTATAGAGGTTTATAAAACAGTGACGGGCTTGGATAGGGTAAATAGACAAAGTCTTTTCCCTGGGTTTGGGGAGTCCAGAACTAGAGGGCATAGGTTTCGGGTGAGTGGGGAAAGATATCAGAGACCTAAGGGGCAACTTTTTCACGCAGAGGGTGGTACTTGTATGGAATGAGCTGCCAGAGGAAGTGGTGGAGGCTGGTACAATTGCAACATTTAAGAGGCATTTGGATGGGTATATGAATAGGAAGGGTTTGGAGGGATCTGGGCTGGGTGCTAGCAGGTGGGACTAGATTAGGTTGGGATATCTGGTCGGCATGGACAGGTTGGACCGAAGGATCTGTTTCCATGCTGTACATCTCTATGACTCTGTAAATGAAGGTGCTGCGTTATTGGAAAGCAAATTTTTGCAGAACTAATACACTTAAAGATCCCAGGGAGTGTTGCTGAATAGAACTTGGAGTGCAGATTCATAGCTCCTTGAAAGTAGAGTCGCAGATAAATAGGATAGTGGAGGAGGAGTTTGGTATGCTTTCCTTTATTGGTCAGAGTATTGAGAGGTCATGTTGCAGCTGTACAAGACGTTGGTTAGGCCATTTTTGGAACATTACATGCAATCCTGGTCTCCTGCCTATCGGAAGGATGTTGTGAACCTTGAAAGGGTCCAGAAAAGATTTACAAGGATGTTGCCAGGGTTGGAGAATTTGAGCTATAGGGAGAAGTTGAATAGGCTGGGACTGTTTTCCCCTGAAGCACACAGTCTTGAAGGGGTGACCTTATAGAGGTTTATAAAGCCATGACGGGCTTGGATAGGGTAAATAGACAAGGTTTTTTCCCTGGGTTTGGGGAGTCCAGAACGAGAGGGTATAGGTTTAGGGTGAGGGGAAAGATATAAAAAAGACCTAAGGGACAACTTTTCCACGCATGTGCGCAATAGACTGCCAGAGGAAGTGGTGGAGGCTGGCACAATTGCAACATTTAAAAGGCATCTGGATGGGTACATGAATAGGAAGGGTTTGGAGGGATATGGACCGGGTGTTGGCAGGTGGGTTGGGATATCTGGTTGGGTGGACAAGTTGGACCGAAGGATCTGTTTCCTTGCTGTGCATCTCTATGACTCGAATGGGACTGTGGATGCTCACTGGTAATGAAGGGATTGCAAGTGTAACCAAATATTCAAGGCCTCCAAAACATGCAAATGGGTCATATATTGAAGGCCTGTGACTCACCATCTTGTCTAAATTCAGCAAGTCTTTCAGTAATGCCTGCTATATCTGTGTTTTTTTTCTCAAAATGAAACCAAGTACTGTGAATGATGGAAATCATAAACAAAAATAGAAATTGCTGGAAAAACTCAGCATTTATGGGGAGAAATCAGACTTAACATTTCAGGTCTAGTGATCCTTCTTCAGAACATTTAATCGTTTTCTTCTTGATGAAAGGGAGGGCTGCAGCTGCTGGAAACCAGAGTTTAGATCAGAGTGGTGCTGGAAAAGCACCGCAGGTCAGGCAGAATCCGAGGAGCAGGAAAATGGACATTTCGGGCAAAAGCCCATCAGGAATATTCCTGATGAAGGGCTTTTGCCCGAAATGTCAATTTTCCTGCTCCTCGGATGCTGCCTGACCTGCTGTGCTTTTCCAGCTCCACTCTGATTTAAACTCTGGTTTTCTTCTTGACTCCATTAATGATCATGTCATGATGCCTATGAATTAGAAGTGATGGTAAATCCAAAGAATACAGTAATGTAGAAGGGGAAAATAATCAGGTGAATACTGCTATGTACCTCAGCAAATTAAATTCCAGGATTCAAACTGTCATTTAGGAATGTGTCACAAACCATGTTGCATGTGGCACCTAGAATTTTAAATGATGTAAATGGAAAATTATCTGGCTATTCCTGTTGAAAGTGATATTGCCCATGTCCAAATAATCTTTTGGCTTTCACACTTTATTAGTGCTACCTAGATGGTACATGGCTTGTGGCAAAATCTACCTTTCAAGAAAAGAAGCAAAGAAGTGAAAAGATTTTTAAAAATGAGTAACAAAATAAATCAAACGTTTGCAGTGTGCTCATTAGGAGTTTTGAACAGTCTGTTCTTAATAAGTGCCATTCTAGTAGTCAACTGTCAAGTATGATTTATTAAAAATATAAACTTATGACCCTAATCCACCTGCCTGTGATGTATCCACAATGACAGAACTCCAAATGAATCTTTCATGTCAGCTGGAAGATGCAGCAGAGGGGAAGATACGGTGCTTTCCTTGCACCTCCAACTGCATTTTGATTCACTTCTTTCTCCCTACTTCCCCTTACTTTTGTAATGGACAATGCAAACCATCAAAGTTAAAAGCTACATAAATACCAGGTTATAGTCCAACAGGTTTATTAGGAAGCACTAGCCCTTCATCAGGTGGTTGTGAAGCAGGACCATAAGACACAGAAATTGTAGCAAACGATTATAGTGATACAATGATACATTGAACAAACATGGTTAGTTAAGTCTTTCAACTTTTAGAATGGGGTTGCTAGTTTTGGTTCTTCAATATGAAAACCCCAGAACCACTTTTAAAGTCACATTCACAAGATAACTTCAGGTTTTATGACAAAAGTTGACATCTCCATTCAGACAATGCATTAAAAGTGTGAGGTTGGAGTCTGTCTGTATCACAATCCTGAGTCAGCTGCTTCCATTTCCAAAGTGGAATTTAGAAGTATTATATGGATTGACTGCCTGCTTGCAGGTTCGGCTTTTTTTGAGCAGTCAATCCATATAATATTTAATAATATTAATACCCATGTAGAACAAGAGTTGGGGGTGGGGGGTAAGAGGGGAGACAGACAGTCAGAGTCATTTGGAGACGTTGCCTGTTTAATCACTAAACAAAAGACGCGATCACTGTTGGGTAAAAAAGTCTTTGATGTAATATTTCCATTGGGGCCTTGATCTCCTGCGGCTAATCCTATTTTCAGGACATTTGGTATGCGGATAATCGAGGTCCTCTGTATTGGGTGGATCTTTCAGGGAAAGATGTTTCACTTACAAGCTACATTCCAATTAAAGGAAGAGCAGGGAAAACAAAAGTAATAGCTCCTTGAAGACAAGAGGGATAGAGAATACAAAGAATCAAAAACAGTATGATGCATGTCAAGTGAGTTGATCAGAATCATAAGATTCTGAAAGGTGGTTATGAAGGTACAATGTGGAAATGCTATTCCCTCTTGTGGACAAGTGCAGGATTAAAAGAGCACTTTTGAAAATGTTAGCCCCTAATTTTTAAATGAGAAATCTTTCCTCTTGAGGACTGAGAAACTTTGAACTGTGCCTCAGAAGGTGGAATGACAAAAATCTGAGATTATCGAGAATAGATAGGGATGTGAAATTTGAAACACACAGATCGGCCATTATCTCTTTGAATGAAGGACAGATTCAGATTCATAGGAACACGTTAGCCATTTGGCCCTAACTTGTACATTCATCTCAAATAAGAACTAGACCAAATACTTCACTCCTCAGCTCGAAGAAGAAAATAGATTTGGCAAAAGAAAAAGAGAATTCAATGGCAGTTATCAAAAGAGGTAGCCAAATATTAAGCTGGTGGTAAAATTCCAGTGGAGTTGATTGGGAATGATGATGATAAAAGTATAATTAGAGGCAGAAGGAAGTCTTGGAAATGTAAGAATACCTTGCACTGGTGTTCACTAATGAAACAAATGCTACTAAGATATTCATAGAAGCAAGAATGGTAATAGTGATTTAATGACATTTAAACTAGTCAAGGTTGGCATTCAAGTGGTGACAAGGCTGCAGCATACAGGACCTCCTGGCTACCACTGTGATCCAGTGAAAGTATATCTGAAGTACAATTTGAGCTGTAAGCACAACTTGGTTCAGAGTTTGGTATGCCAGAAGCAGAGGTACAGAGACTGCAATGCATCAGAGAAGGAGAAAGTTACCAGAATTGTCTGTGCCAGGAGGCTTTCACACTTCTTAGGAGGAGATCATCTGATTTGGTCAGTGTTCAGGGAAAGGAGAAGGTTAGAGTATGGAAGAAAGGGGACTTAGAGCAGGGGTGGTGAAGTGTCAAACTCCAATTATTTAGTAGGTTTGAAATTTTAAAGAAGAATTGTAACTCAGCTTGTGGATCAGGTTAGTAAAAAATGAGGTCTGCAGATGCTGGAGATCACAGCTGAAAATGTGTTGCTGGTCAAAGCACAGCAGGCCAGGCAGCATCTCAGGAATAGAGAATTCGACGTTTCGAGCATAAGCCCTTCATCAGGTTGTCAGTTTGCTCACTGAAGTGGTAGATTTATTCTTAGATATTTCATCACCATGCTAGTGAGCCTTCGATGAAGTGCTGGTGTTCTGTCCCACTGGCTATTTGGGGTCTTGGTCTGTGCGGTGGGCGATATCACTTCTGGTTCTTTTGAGAGGTTGCTAAATGAGGTCCAAACTGATGTTAGTTAATGGAATTCTAATTGGAATGCTAGGCGTCTAGGAATTCCTTTGTTTAGTCTATCCGGAGATGGATGTTATTGTTCGAGTCAAACTGGTGTCTTTCAACTGTGCGTATTCTGACCAAAAAAACTCTGTACACTAGTGCGACTGACCACAAATGGACAAGTACGTTAGAACGAACCAACACTAAAACAACAGCAGACTAAAGAAAAGAAAAGCCTGACTAAAGATCTGGCCAAGCTCTCGCTCAGCAATAAAACGGAAAGCTCAGACAGACTTGGATAAAGAACTTGTTGGACTGATAACACAGGCACGGAAACGGTCATCCTTGTACAAGGGATGAAGTTCAACAACAGGACTGTGGTAAAAAAAAGGGTTCTTTTTTAGCAGCACCGGAATCCTCCCTAAAAGACAACATATTTACAGAAGAGAGCGGGCAGGCCATCAGACAAACATCAACACTAACACTAAACAGAAAGAAAGGGAACACCCTCAGCAACTCAGAACAACTCAAGGAGGACAGAAATATTGCAATGTACCAGCAGGCAAAGGGTGCATGACTGCCATTCTGAATAGAACAATACATTGAAAAAGCAAACACACTGCTCACAGATACAAACACCTACCTACAGGTAGCAGAGTCCACAGCCAGAAAACCATACTACTGCTGCCCTGAGGAAACTTTACACAACAGGTGAAATTAACAAGACTGACCTGCAAAGAATGAAACCGAAAGAATTCAACACACTCTGTTTTTACAGATTACCGAAAGGTACATAAACAAGGGTCCCCTCAGACCCATTGTCTCACATCCCAGTACACCTACATATAGACTACTAAAGGGAACTGCAACACAAACCGAAACACCTGGAAGACTCAAGCCATCCAGGAATTCCTCAACAAAGACACCAAGGCAGAGGACATTTTCTTCAACATGATGTCCCTATTCACATCACCCTAGCCAACGAACCAAGGACACAAACACCTGACAGCACCACTCTGTCAGCAAGATAACATCCTCAAAAACAGTAGACCTGTGCCTCTCAACCCAATTCACCTTCAAGATCTATAAACAAATCAATGGGATACCTATGGGATCACTAATATCAGGACTCTAAGCAAAAGCAGTTACCCCAAAGTTAGAACAAACAGCTCTTCCCACAATATAGCCCAGGCTTCGAGTATGCTATGTGGATGACATCTTTGTCATCATGAAATGCAACAAATTAGAAGAAACCCACAA
The DNA here is from genome assembly GCF_020745735.1 of Hemiscyllium ocellatum. Lineage (NCBI taxonomy): Eukaryota > Metazoa > Chordata > Chondrichthyes > Orectolobiformes > Hemiscylliidae > Hemiscyllium > Hemiscyllium ocellatum. The sequence continues at coordinate 89,733,769 of NC_083408.1, forward strand.
ACAGCCTTACTGGTATAAAGCGCACTGATGATGGCAACAAACTCCCCTTCCTAGGATGTCATAGTAGAACAAAAAGCTAAACAGAGAGCTGCAGACCAGCTTCTACAGGAAAGCCGCATGCACTGACCAGATACTCAACTACAGGAGCAATCATCCCAACACCCACTGAGCTGCATCAGGACATTATTTAAATGAGCCATGACACAATACAGCACCCAGGAACTACAAGAAGCCAAGGGAAAAAAAACACCTCAATAAAGTATCCAGGAATAATGGGTGCCTGATGAGCACAGTTCGCCGATTCCTGCATGACAGACCTTAAAAAAAAGACAACACACCGAGAGATTGTAGCCATCCTGCCAGACATTAAAAGACACCTTGGAGATGACAACCAGACTACTCTCGCCCCTAAGCAGCATGGTAGCCCACCACACTGAACAGCTCCTGATGAATTTAAAGGAACCAGTACCAACAGCCAGCAGAACAGAGGTCATATACAAAATACCCTGCAAGGACTAAACAAACATTACACTGGACAGATGGGCAGGAAACTGGGCACCAGGATACACTGAGCACCAAATAGCTACCAAAAGACAAGACCAACTATCACTAGTACACACACACACACACGTTCAACCAGAAAATACATTCATCCCAGGACAGGCTAAGCAAAGACATGCATGGGAATTCAGAGAGGTCTGGCATTCAAACTGGAATTCTGTAAAACATTTTGATTTGGACCCCATTTCACAACCGCTCAGAAAAAGAACGGAAAGGGATATCGCTCACCACATCACACGAAGACACAAATAGGCAGTGAAACATAACCCCAGCATTTCACTGGAGGCTCACTGATATGACCCAGCATGGTGACAAAATGTCAGAACAAATCTACCAGCTCAGCGAACAAGCTTACAACCAGGTTAGAAATGTTCTCAGCCTGTTTTGAAAGGAGTGGCAACTGCAGGGTGGATGTGCAAACTGGCCATAGGTTTTGAGGGTTATGACATCCAGAAAAATGGAATGCCAAAAGTGAACAGGTAAAACTAATAATTAAGAATAGCGTTTACAGTAGTAAAAGGTGACCTTGTTGCAGGACAATGTAAAATGTAAAGTTTGGGTGCAAAAAAGAAATGGTATTAAAAGTAAAACAGAATAGTCTATATGATGTGTTGTAACGTGTGCAATGCACTTATGTAAAATCATTTGAGAGTTTGGATCTTGAACTCTTAGCACGTGGGTATATGTGCAGGGGATTTAATGATTGACTTGCCATTATTTCTGGAATTTTATTTTATTGAGGGAAAATTCCTGGGCAAAAAAAAAGTTAAGTAAAAGGATTTGTTGAATGAGATTTTTGTAAAAAAAAAGTAAACATTGAAGAACTTCGCTTGCTTTCAGTCAGAAGAATCAGGATTCTACTTCAAAAAGGAAAGTGATACTAGACTTCATAAGGAATGTAAACACATCAGAAATGGTTCAGAGGGGTTTACAGTCTTTTATTTTCTCTTTTTTTTTCTGACCTACCCTTCCCTTTCTGCACATCCTGTTTATTTTTTTGGGGGTTTTTTTTTCTTCTTTTTAAATCCCCACATTACCGCCCAACTGTGGTAGTGCTTACTTTTCCCCAGCACCCATGGGGTGTGTGTGCGTGCGCAGGTGTGAGACGCAGTGAGAGACACAAAGTGCACAAATCTTTATTCAATTTCCACCACCAGGAAAATAGGAAAACACCCGAGTGGCCAGTGACAAGCAGTACCCTTCACATCAAAGAGGGCAATGCTCTGTGATCAGACAGTGAAGGGGAGGCAGGGACTAAATTAAAATAACGTTGGAGGGGGAAATGATGCACTCCACTCCCTGCGGCGCCCACCTCTCCCTGAACAACTCCAGGGTGTTGGTGGACACCGCGTGCTCCTTCTCCAAGGACACCCGGGCCCTAACGTAACCGCGGAAGACGGGCAGGCAGTCGGCCCTAACGACCCCCTCCCCGGCCCGCTGCCTGGACCTGTTTATGGCCAGTTTGGCCAGGCCCAGGAGCAGACCCACGAGGAGGTCTTCCGACCTGCCCTCCCTCCTCCGCACCGGGTGCCTGAAGATCAGGAGCGTGGGACGGAAGTGCAACCAAAAGCAGAGGAGAAGGTTTTTAAGAAAATCAAAAAGGGAGTGCAAATGCCCACATCCAATATACACGGGGTCCACAGACTCCACAGCACCACAGAACAAGCAGTTGGGCTGGGGGTCCACGAACCACCATAATCTGCGGTTGCAGGGGACTGCTGCATGCAGCACCCTCCACCCCAGATGCCAGAGAGAAAGGGGGAGGACTCCCACATAGAGAGCCCTCCACTTGGGATCCCCAACGTCTGGTGGCAAATGGGCACGGCAAGGTGTGTCCGGACGGTGAATGAGGGAGAAAAGGTGGACGGTGTGCAGCAGCAGTCGATACAGGGCCCGCCATTTTACCTCCTGACATGAAACAAAATTAAAATTCCAGAGGCGGCTCAGGTTGTGGGGCGCAGGCTCCCAGGGGAAGTACAGGACCTTGGGGCCAATGTGAAATTCCGTCCACGCTGGGATGAGCGCGGACGGGATCCCACTGCACATCTGAGTGTCCTCCAATTGGTGCACTAAGTCAGGTCCGAGCACCGCCGTTTTAAAAGGTGTTGGATGGCAGTGGCCACGCACCGGACGTCTACCGCTGCCCTGCTCACCATGTCCTGCAGAAAAGTCCAGCCCAGGCCCCCAGCACCCAGCACATCCCTCCGGCACCCAGCACATCCCTGACCCTGGTCACCCTCGCTGCCACAGCCTTCCCCTCCGACAGCCACTTGAACCCGCGAGCACGGAGGCGTGGATTCCTGAGCAATGGCTCCCTGACGACAGCCGCTACTCTTGCTGAAGGGTAGGCGTGACACGATTCGACCATGCTCCAGACTGTGATCAGGTCCTCATAAAAGACAGTCAGCGCCTTGAGGGCGATCTCCAAACCGTCACAGTCGACGAACAGGAGCTGCGTGTGGTAGTTGAGGTTACGCACCTGGCGGAAAAAAACTACGCAGCCAGGTCGCATCACCTAGGAGGAGGCTCGATGTAGAAGGTATCGCTGCAAGGTCTGAAGGCGGAATGTCACGACCTGGGTGTGGACGCACACCAGTGACTGACCGCCATCCTCAATAGGGAGACTCAGAACCTGTGCAGCGACCCAGTGCATCTTTTTGTCCCAGAAGAAGTCGACCAACGTTCTCTGGCTGTCAGCGACAAAGCCAGGAGGAGGGACCAAAGTGACCAGCCACCAGCTGGTTTATGATCAGCATCGGCTCCTGTAAGATAGCACTCTGAGCAGTCCTGTCCAGCGGCCTAGGCGAGCAGAGATTTTGGCCTCCAGCTCCTGCCAGTTGGCCAGCCAGGATTCCTCGGCCGGGCTGAGGTAGACCCCCAGGTAGAGATGGGTGGTACTCCAGCTGAACCCCTGTAACTCCTCCGGCAGAGAGTCCACTCGCCACGAACCGACCAGTAGTCCGAAACATTTGGCCCAGTTGATCCTGGCGGAAGACGCTGCTGAGTACACGGCCTGGCACTCGCGCATCCTCCCCAGGTCAGCTGGGTCGGTGAAAGTGAGGAGCACGTCATTGACGGAGGCTGAGAGGATCACCCCCGTGCCTGCGCCGCGCCGAACCAGCCCCAACAACCTCCTCCACAAGAGGCGCAGGAAAGGCTCCACGCAAAGGGAATAGACAGACAGGTGCAGCCTTGACGCACTCCTCTCCCAAAGCGAAGGGGAGCCGTCAGGGACCCGTTAACTTTAACCAGACACACTGCAGTGGCGTACAAAAGTCGGATCCGGTCAATGAACTGCGTCCTGAACCCGAATGCCCGCAGAGTCCCGAGCAGGCACTCGATCGACCCTGTTGAATGCCCTCTCCCGATTGAGAGAGGGGAAGGCACTCGACAGACCAGCCCGTTGACAGAAATAGATCGGGTCCTGGACCAGGTGGACGTTGTTGTGTATCCTCCGGCCCAGGACCATGTAGGACTGGTCTGGGTGAACCATGTGGGCCAGCACGGAAGTCAGGCGAGAAGACAACACCCTGGCGAAGATTTTGTAGTCAGTGCTGAGGAGGGAGACCAGATGCGAGTTCTTCATAGAACGAAAATCCCCCTTCTTTGGCAGCAGGACGATGACCGCCCTGCACCAAGAAAGGGGCAGCTCTCCAGCATTTAGATACTCTCCCAGGACGTCCCAGAACGCCCTCAAGAACTCCACAGTCAGCCCGTCCAGCCCCAGGGACCCTCCCGTCGAGAGCCGGTTGAGGGCGTAGGTCAGCTCCTCTATAGTGACTAGAGTGCCGAGCCTTCCGGCGTCCTCCGGGCCGAGCTGCGGCAGGTCCTCCTACAGAACTCTGCGAGCATCCTTGCTGGACGGATCTAGAGAGAACAGAACCGTGTAATAGGTTCGGACATGGGCCCTGATACCCTCCGGATCAGAGACGAGGGACCCGTTGTCGGCCAGCAGCACAAGGAGCTGCTGACAGGTGCCATGCCTTTTTTCCAGTAAGTAGAAGTGGGAGCCGCGGTCGAGGTCCTGGAGCTGCAGGTCCCGGAGCGCGGCCTTCTTCTCTTCTTACACCCCGCACAGGGCCAGGTCCGCGTCGGACTGACCGAGGCGTGACTCATGTCGAGCATCTCCATCTCCAACTCCCCGCTCCTGGATTACCGCCTCTTTGTCGACCCCCTAAGATATCAGTTTTTCCTCTATTCTTCTCAGTCTGGTTGATGACTTCAATCATGTCCAACTTGTACAAGGAGTCATGGTTGTGTTTTGGTTCAATGGGAAGTTTTTCAACTTCAACAGCCTGCGAGTCAAGACTAAAGGTAACCCAATATATTAATGGATTATAATGTTAACAGCTATGCAGCTGTGACCCACATTAAGTAACAGACAGTCCACCCTCTACCTCAAAATCAGAGTGCAAAATGATTGGTATCTCACCTCATCAGCAAAACAAAACACTCCCCAGCTTTTCTCCAGACAAAAACTACAGCATCATCAAGGACGGTTATTGATGGGGAATTAGTGAACTTTTTAAAAAAGTAGCTGTTGACATTAGGAAAAGTTTTGATGTTTTTCCAATATCGATCAGTACATCTAAGAATTAGCTGTGTCAGCACAGCCTTCCAAAAAGCTGTTTAATTAGATATTTGATAACTAAATTTCCACATGAGGACACGTTGTAGTCTACCATGCTGTCACCACTATTCTAGTTGGCAGAGGGGTTTGGTCACTTACCAAAGTTCTTGCCATTGGAGAATTTCTACAGCAGTGCATATGCAAACACAGATTCAAACATAATAAACTCCAGAATCTTCACCTATGCATGTACTTCCAACATTCCAACGATGATCATATAGGAATTTACTCTGTTGGTCTAGACCTTGCAACTACCTACCAGGCTTCTCAGCCAAGTCCTTTTCACAACTCAGGGTGGCACCTAATCTCAAAAAGAACCAAAATAACCAAGAAAACCATTGAGGGTCTAATTGAAAAAAAGGTGAAAATTTGATATTATTGTGTTGGAGGAACTTCCATAAATGACAACATGTGACAGTACTTCACAACAGTTGGCAATTGCAGTAGATCATGGCAGGATTAGAAGGAAGTGGTTTCCAAGTAAAAGTTGTTACCACTAAATTATGGTACAAGGATATGGAGTTAGTTTTAGGCTGAGAGAGAAGGAGACACAAAGAAGAACCTTTTCAAGCAGCAAGTAGTAATGATTCAGAACACAAAATTACAAAAACACTAAAGCCGACAAAGTTTAAAAGAAATGGATAGACACCATGAGCTAATGGGTTCCTTCTATGCCCTAACCACAAGGTAAATGAAATTTAAAGCAGACAAGCACAGAGATATTTTGTTAGAAACAAAAAAGGATCACACTATGGGATGTCAATAAGCAGCTAAAGACCCCAGTATCGAACATCACCAAACTTCAAAATCAAAATGCTACAGAATTAGCTGCATCCTGGATAAAGTAATCCATTATTGTTACACCACTGGGATCTACCTGATAATCTGGTTAATTACCTATTATTACATAGCTTTCAGTTAAATCATTATTCCATCAAGCTTAGTAGCATTTAGAGTATTTTATACTCCATCCTCAACTTGAAAGAATTTGGGAAAAAAAGCTGTACGTCTACTTTCATAATTTACTTTTCTCTGGAAGTTTAAAAATGCAAGCAAAGTAAATATACTGTCAAATAAGCTTCTATAAATCAATTTCGAAGAGATCCAACAGCTTTAACAGATTTAGCTTATGTAGAACAATGTTCAACAATAGAGAAAATTGAACTGAACAATGCTTAACTATGATAAGTTATTAACAATTATATTGACAATTATTTGCAGCTCCAGGGTGATTAGGTTTAATTTATTCTACATGCCAGCTTGAAACTAAGTCACTGTTGACAGTTACTTGCTGTCTGAAATATTGGGCAACTTTGCTGAGAGTTAAACAGAAGATTTAAGGTTACCAAATGACAAATTTTACTATTAGGAAGCGCTAGCCAAGGAATACTTTTGCTGGCACTTTATTTCTCCTTTAAAAGGAATAAGCATACACACACACACACACACACACACACACACACACAGCCAAGTTTCATTGTATTTTTTATTTTAAGCTTAGTGCAAACTGCAATTACATAAAATGAATTGTGAGATGTAGCACATTGCTGACCAGCAGAAATAACTGTTGGAGGATAGGATGAAAATCAATGATTAACACACAAACTTACAATATTTAAAAGTCACAAGGTCCAAGGGAAGATAGTGATCTGAAAACCAACTTTTAAACAGATTTTAAAAAAAAAGTTTAAGAAAAAAAAACTCATGCTCATGACAAAAAACACTCTTCTAGCAATACAACATAACATAGTAAAAACAAACACTTTGTTCCATGTTTCATTAACATAGTAAAATAATGCAATGCATCTTTATTCATAACTGTTCAACATTCAAATAATAAATCATTAAACAAAATGTAATTATCCATACATTTACTCTTTAGTCTCTGCATATATCTGTGGATTTTTCCAAATCTGCTGCAGGTGTGCGCGTCAACCAAGAATCGTACCATGTTTCTACATTAGTCTTTGAGCAATTTCCTTCCCTACATGCCCTCTGACCGGAAATTTTGATTTACTGTAATGAAAAATATACTGAAAATTGCAATATATCAAATTTCCATAATCAGGTCATCCAAATTCTCAATTTTTCTATATAATGGTTGCACACAAACAAACGTTCTAGTCAGCTGGGCTAAAGGATTTCTTGTTCACCATAGTTTGGGGCTAAATTGGACAATCTCAAATTCCAATAGCTTTAAGTGCTTTTTTTTTAAAAAAAAACCTGTTGAGAAAGAACTTACCTCCATATCTTAGTCACAGATTACAATTCAATTAATTAAAGTTAATGGTTAAGAGCATTAGTGAAAAGTTGTATCAGCAAGGAAAGGCAAGGTCATCACAAAAACCTTTAGCTAGTTTGAAGAATAAACAAAAAAAGGTTAAAGTTTAACCAAGATCAAAGAGTAAATAGGAAGCAAATTTTTTTTTAAAAAATAAGCTAATTTCAATCACTTCACAAATCTGTGTACTTCTAAGAATCCCATGCATGGATGAGCTGGCACAGTGACCCAAAGATTTATCATTCATTTTTGTTGAGTTTGGAGTGGCTTCACAAATTTACTAATCCATATACAATCAATAGCAATACATGTCATAATAGATATATTTATGTCCACAACCTTGGAATTGTTTTGATAGAGTTTACAATTAATGCAATTCTAGTCAGGTAATATGCTGTTATCTTGCCAGGACTCCACAAATAATCTTAACTATATTACCCCTCTCTCCAGATTTTAGCCAGCTGAAATGGCAGGGGCTCTTTAAGATGACATTATTGGTTTCTACAGAGAGATGGGACATATTCTTGAATGCAAAACTTTTACAGGAATTCACTGATCGCCAGTGTTGTCCTAACCCTGTACTAAGAACTTTCTAATGAACCACTCCCATGTATAACTTGCACTTTCCAAAGTCTTGCACCTGCCACCTCCACGTGCACAGTACTTGCATGGAGCCAATTAGGTGCAGCAGAACATCCATACACTTTCAACAAATTGGCAATTCATGTGTATGTGGAAGTTATGGAAGCCAAATTATTGGAAGAACACAGTCAGATCGTGTACTGTTAATGGCCAATAGATTTAACTTCAGAAAAAAAAACTAAATCCTTTTGATACCTAAGGAATTGCAAATAAAGCACTTTTACTCAATTTTTTTAACCCTTTTAGGAATTTTTAGAAAATAATTACAAACTTGAATTGTATTTTGTTTATCCCATAAAGGGTTAAGAAACACTATGGCTTCACAGTTCTCTAACCGCACTTTCATTTTTCAGTGACTTTTTTTTGTCTAAACAGAATGATGCATTAGATTGTTCAGCACTGAAAAGGGGGATGACTTATTAAAATGGTGAAACTCACTTTTGCATTAAAGTTCCATCAATCTAGAATGCATTTTTTAAAAAAAAGTTACAGGGATCTACTTTTGTCATGGAGAAAGTGAGGATTGCAGATGCTGGAGATCAGAGCTGAAAACGTGTTGCTGGAAAAGCGCAGGTCAGGCAGCATCCAATCATATCATCCGTCATCATTTCCGACACCTCCAAACAGACTCCACCACCAGAGATAGATTTCCCTCCACTTCCCTATCAGCATTCTGAAAAGACCACTCCCTCCGTGACTCCCTCGTCAGGTCCACACCCCCTATCAACCCAACCTCCACTCCTGGCACCTTCCCTGCAACCGCAAGAAATGCAAAACTTGCACCCACACCTCCCCCCTTATTTCCCTCCAAGGCCCCAAGGGATCCTTCCATATCCGCCACAAACTCAACTGCACCTCCACACACATCATTTACTGCATCTGCTGCACCAGATGCGGCCTCCTCTATATTGGGGAGACAGGCCGCCTACTTGCGGAACGTTTCAGAGAACACCTCTGGGACACCCACACCAACCAACCCAACCACCCCGTGGCTCAACACTTCCAACACCCCCTCCCACTCCACCATGGACATGCAGGTCCTTGGACTCCTCCATCGCCAGACCATAGCAACGAGACGGCTGGAGGAAGAGTGCCTCATCTTCTGCCTAGGAACCCTCCAACCACAAGGCATGAACTCCGATTTCCCTCCCCCCCCACCTTATCTCAGTCAAATCCCTCGAACAGCACCCTTTTCCTCATTTCCGAAGGGCTCATGCCCGAAACGTCGATTCTTCTGCCCTTGGATGCTGCCTGACCTGCGGTGCTTTTCCAGCAACACATTTTCAGCTCTACCTTTGGTCATACCATTCAAAAAAAAATTGAAAAATCTTAATCGGGCATGAAACCAACAAGCCTCACTTAGGAATAAAGAGGGAAATTTACCAATGGGATTATTGGACCACAATAATCTAAAAGTTCCATGCTTAGAATGATTATATTGTTTATATAGTTTCAAATGTAGTTTTATATAACATTTATTCTTACATTAAAACCAACAGTCCACATTTAAACTGGTTTTCCATAAATCAAAATCAACAGTAAGGGCTGAACAAAAAAAACCTCCTATTCAAGTACATAAATGTTTCATAAAATGATTTTTTTTGAACTTGAATGTTATGTATCACATCCATAATTTTATGCTATGAGCTGACAAGTGTGTTCAACACATGACAGAAATCAGCATATGCCCCTTTGGAAGATCCTTGCTTAAGAATTAACCTTTGCAGTATTGATCCAAAACAAAAAAGGAGAGAGAGAGAGAGAGAGAGAATGTTTACAGAGACAAAAATGCACAATTTGCTCTTTAGGCTTTCTCTGAGTATCAGGATAGTGGGAGATGCACTATGTAATATTTGGGAGAATGTTACAGTGCACCAGATTACCCCTGGTCAAATCATACAGAGCAGTCTGCATCACAATCAGGACCGATCATTACCAAGCTCCACGCATGCATCTCAATAATGCATTCATTATGTTGAGCAAGCCAATTTTCCCTTCTTTGACATCAGTGACATCAAGATAAAGGCTCATGAAACCACCCTAAATCAGGTAAGTAACTTGGCAGGGGTAGGTTCAAAAGGCTTTTGAATTTCTGACAGACTGTTTAACAGCAGAGAGATCACTGGCAAAGGAAGGGAAAACAATAGTCGAAATCCAGGACATTCAGCTATGTTTGCACAAGAATAAATTTGTCATTCTTCATTTTGTCTACTTAAGTTATGCAGGAAGTTATACAAGGGAAAGATACCATTGCAGTAGGTCAGAAGCTTCCTAATGCATCTGCTGTCACTATCAAAACTTCTCACAAAAAAAAAATCAGTGAAAAACCATAAAATGTAGTTTAAACATTTCCAAGGACTATGCGTGTAATATATATGCATGCACAGGTGCAAAATGTAAGGATGGACGAGTGGGGTGGGGTGGGGGGGGAATGGGAGTGTGGGTGGGATAGAGGAGAAATAAGTAGTGATGCCAGATAATAAAACAAAAGCTAATTCAAAAGTAAAAAACTTCAGACTCCAACCAAAGTACATCCCACTTTACCAAAAACATTCCATACAATTCAACAAAGTATTGCAGCATAGTTGGTTAGTGGTCTCACCATACTGGGATCTGCTGACATCTTGTCTAAAGATTTTAGATGGCTTTAGCCAAGTACTAAATGCTATGGGATAATTGGATTTCCACAAAAATGGTACTTTTGAGAACAAAATGTATTAACTAATTTTGCCCATCTCCTCTCCATGTTACATCAATACTTTTACTTCAGGAATATCAAATGACAGTGAATTTACATCTCTATGCAAAGTGTAATGGAATAGAATACAAGACAAAGTGTAATATCATGGAATACTGCTGAAATATAGAAGTAACCAACCTCGCTATTTCTAGCAAAGGTAAAATAAGATCCATCTCAAAATAAATTTGAAAGTGGATTTTTAAAAAAAATGTAAACAATCAGGTTCAGTAGAATCTTTTTCATGCCTATGCTTAGAATTACATAGTTTGAATAAGATGTACTGTCCCAAGACAAATTATACAAATAAAAAAGTACTCTCACATCAAGTACAGGAGTGACACTTTTTACATTAAAAATCCAGCAATAGTTTAACACCAGTCAATCTTCAATCTGTACATCAATACTGTATAATCCAGTAAGCTAAAAGCCCAATGGGAGGAATATCCAGAGACACTGATTGATTTTTTTTCAGAAGAAACTTTTCTGGTCATTCGCATGATCCACAGGACACTCCTTCTCTTGCAAAATGTAAAACTTGCCTACAGCACATTACAGTTCTGTTTTCATTAATTCCATGAATGCAGAGCCTGATATCATTTCAGAATGATACAAGTATGATACAAGAAAATTTGATAAATGTTTGCAGTCTTAAATGATTTAAGAAAAAAAACTTTCAACAGAAAGTAAGGAGGGATTTTTTTCTCAGCAACAAACTGTAGCTACACATTTTTTAAAGAAAAAAGCAGGATCTTTGGAGTATGTGTTCAACCAGACAATGATTATACATCCCACAGTAAAAAGTACAGATGATACAAAAAATTTCATAAGAGGTGACATTGGAGTGCCTGATTTTTAAGACAAGAACAAATTGAAATTTTGTGGTCAGTTGAAAAACAGTTATAGTCATAGTCAGTCTTCAGAGTGACATGGAATACTGCAGGTAATATGAATACAAATACAACCAGCAATTCCTCCACACATGAGTGCACAAAATGTTATGCTAGTTCTGTTCAAACAAACATTCTTCCTGTTGGGCTTTCTGCTACATGGAATAAGGCAATGAGCATAGGAAACAAAAATGTTCATTCTATAGATTAAAAATCAACTTTGTCATAACGGTATGGTAGCGATTAATGTTGTGTACTTTCACATACAGTTCCTGTATGATCAATGGTTACACAGGTCACCCAATCCACATTCACAAACTACTAAAAAGCAACACTGTTACCTCAGGTGACGAACTGTGCAAAACATTGGGACTGACAAACAGATGCACTGAAAACAGGAAATTTCTTGCAAAATGTAAAACTTGCATGTTATCTTTTTGGGAAAGGTTTAAACTGCAGGAAAAGATTAAACACAATCTCCCCCCAACCTTGAAAGACAAGATGGTCCATTTATTGAACAGCTTTCAAATAAAGGTCAGCTTTCATATCCTTCGTAACAAGTCATGCAAATACAAATCAAGAACTAAAGAAATCAGAATAGTACTTTAATAGTTTCCTCATACACAGAGTAGTAGATTCATCATTACATATAGGGCAAAGCTGCAAGAGCCATGCAGGGAAAACAAAAAACATATCATGGCTTATTTTAGTGGAAGAAATCACTAAATTGTTTAGTATTGTCCACAAAGTGGTTATCAATGTAGGAACCTATGTAGTAATGCCTAATCTCAAATTTGGAGCAATTTCTGCTTCTCCCTTATTACCACAGTGTCTCCCACCAGTCTGCAAGACCTACATTTATCAAGCTATTGCTTTATCATTGATTCACTGCAAAAGATGCAATTTTCCAACATCTTGGAAACATTGAACAAATTGCAGTACCTTCTCTTTTGACAGAGTTTAGAACACAGAAGAGACTTAGCACATTACAAATTTCTTGCAATGATGAAAGGATTGTCAAATCATGTTACATTGGTTTGTGCCTTCAGGAGGACAGTTGAAGTGAACGAGATTCAACTTTCAACTGGGGAAATAAAACTTTTAGTTGTCAGTACTTCATTTGATCAGGTGTCCAATCCTATGTGGTGTCTAAAATGTGGGGCATAAGTAATCAGATTTAACTATCACCTCAGGTTGAAAATCTAAACAATAAACAGAGTGTCAAGGATTTCAAATGAGTGTTTGTTTTATATGGGGTGTTGGTACCCAACGTGACGAACTAAAATTAGGAAAAAAGAGGAAAAAAAAATCAGTACTCTGATAAAAATTTCTTAATTGCAGCACTTGGAGGGTATCTTTCAGTTGCAAATTAGGACCGTGACCCAAACTTAAATTACAGACTAAAACAGCAATGGAATGTCAAAAAAAAGTTGCACAACTCATCATCTGAGGCAATTAAAATTAACGATAACCATTGGTGAAACTGCAGCAATTCATTTCAATAAAACTAAAAAGGCACAATTGAATAAACTGTTAGATACCTGAAACTTCAGTCACTCATCATACTTGTACTTATTCTGCACAGATTTAAATAAGCTTTTGCAGGATCTTTATTCATAAGCATTTTCATAACAATTTAGATTTCCTTCTCCTTTTATGGTCTTCAGCTTCTTGTATGGACTGGAGTCTCAAAAATCTTCCACTTGGATATAGGAAAAACCACCAACTTCTTCAAAAGTGACCATATCTTAATTTACACCTGTAGTTAGTTGCCTGAAAGTGAATGTGGCCAAACAAACAGAGGTCTGCTCAAGGGTTCAGGCAGAACAAGCAACCGATCTGGAACTTTGCCGTCTAAAATCTAGCATTCCAGCTTGCAATCAATGGCTCTGTCAAAAGGACCTTTCCTCCCATCAAGAGAGATTCAGGTAATTAAATAAGGAGGGAACCAGAAAGAGTGCCACAAATCCTACCATTCCATATGTCATGTAACGATAGGGAAGTTCCACCTCCATTCTCTTACGTGCCTGGCGGATATCAGTGCATGGAATACGGAATATCTTGCAGGCCAGCGGGATAGTGCATGCTTTTAGCACTGCTCTGGTTAGTAACAGAACAATTACACCAATGACAAAACGTAAAAATGCTCTTGCAATAAGGTTAACTGAGATTACTGGGGGAGAAAACGGTAGAGCATCAAGAGGGGGGTCTGGTAATATGCCAAACATGTGATTGAAATGAGATGCACAAGCGATACCTGCGCCAGTGCCTAGAATTTCAGCAGTGTCACCACGGGATGTGCTCCACGTGTCGAGGGTAAATGAAAAGAGTCCCATTCCTAAGTGAAGGCTGATGATGAATAAAGGAGCATACTGGTAGGTCAAGTTGAAGTTGTCAATTATGTCCAAAGCTGGGTGGAAGATTATCAGGATCAAGATGCTATAAAGCACACCAGCAATGACATCCTATTAGAAAACAGACAAAGTTAATATAAGGGAATTCAAATGAAGCTTCTGACCACATCTCAAAAAGCAAGATTCACAAACTACAAAATCAACCAACCAATGACCAAATATTTCAACCTTGTTGCCCTGATAAAGGAAAGCAAGTGGGAGTATGGCACGGAGATGGAGGATTTGCCATGACCATACTGAATAGCCTACTCCAGCTCCTACTTTCCCCATGATTGGCATTCATGCCTTCAGCTGTTAAGAGTCTAAGCTGTGCATTCTTCCCTAAACCTGATTTTTTTTTGGTTTAAATTAGGTTTGCTCAACTGGTTGGTCATTTGCCCTATTGTCTCCTTATTGCTTTAAAATACACCAATGAAGCACTTTGGGTTTTGCCGCCTCATTGAAGCAATTATAAATAAAATAGTTGTAAATGTATTCCATTTAAAGGCCACTAGCCAAATGATGTGTAGGGATAATTTGCATAGGATCTCAACAATTGATTTTTCAACTGAAATCCTCCTTAGAATAAAATTTCTACAAAGGCAAAAATAACCAACAGGAAAAACCAGAGTGCTGTGGTGAACAAAGTTGAATAAAAATCACAAAGGGGGGGGGTTACAAAGTTGCAAAAAAATGGTAAACCTGCGAATTGAGAGAATTTCAGAATGCAAGAGGAAGACAGACAATTAATAAAGAAAGAATGGAGTTTAAAATAGCAAGAACAGATTGTAAAAGCTTCAAAAACAAAAAAAGTTAAACAAAAAGGGAAACAGATTAACAAAGACAAATGCAAGTCCATTTCAGAGAATCCAGTTTAGTTAGTTTAAAATAGCAAATAGAGGAATGGAAAAGAAGCCTACCTGAAATAATTAAAACCCAAGGATCTAGTGAGAGGTTGTTAATAATGGAAATGTTAAGTGGAGTAAACTTTAAACAATCCTCAGAACCCAAATAACCATCATGCTAAGCAGCATCGAAAGACATGAGTACAGAGAGTGAATGCAGTTACAAAATGTAACCTTACTGCTTAAGCAAGAGAGAAAATTGCAAACAACAGGCCTGTTAAGCTGAACATACTACTAATAAGGAAGAGAGAATAAAAAGTAGTAAAATAGCAAGATACACAAAGATTGTTGTGGTATGGAAAATATTAGAATCTATTATATACTATATGACCACTGGATATTTAGAAGATAATTGCATGAGTGATCATTGGCAACATGGATTTATGAAGGGGAAAATCACATTTGACCAATCTGAAGTTTTATTTTTTTTTAACAAGTGGGAGAGACTTACCTGCAGTCAGGGAGAGAAACAGCAATGCAGAGTCAGACCTGACTTGGCAGCTGGCCCAACTGAGGGAAAAAAGCTGTCACACACAGGAAAGCTGAGAATTGATTGGTTATACAGCAAATGCATTTGGTGTTTGATTTAGATTTAGTATTTAAGTAGAAAGGAGGTGGTGATCTAATGATATGATTGCTGACAATTAATCGAGAAACCCAGATAATGTTCTGGGTACCCAGGTTTGAATCCCACCATGGCAGCTAGTAGAGTGTGAACTTAATTTTTAAACAATCTGGAATCAAGATTCAAGATTCTAATAACAACCAGAAAGTAAATGTTGATTGTTACATTAGGAAAGGAATCTGCCATTCTTCAAGTGACTCCAGACTATTCACGTGTAATGCTACTACTGTACAATTTGTTAAGTTTGGGCCACTTCCATGTGCATGAAACTTTTTCAGCTGCAGCCCTGCATTTTGGATCAGAAGCAGTATGTGGAATCACTGGAGCATCTACAAAAGCTGCAGGCAGAACAGACAATCAACAGTGAAAGTACGAGACAGGTAGTGCAAGGCTGCTATTTATCTTCACACCCCCCAACAGAGAATCTGTTTTGCATGTGCTAGGGGAGAGGTTTCATCTCCCTGAGAAACCAAGAGACACTACTCACAAGGGAAAAGGGGAAAAAGGGGAGTAAATTGATAAGGGATTCTATAATAAAGGGGAATAGATAGATATTTCTGCAGCTGCATCAATGACACCAGAATAGGACATTTTATTCCTTCTACCAGGGTCATAACTGTCACTGACTAGTCAGCAGGCCATTTTGAGATGTTAAAGGGTTAGTTTGTTCTGCTGACATAAGAAATTGGATGTGCCCGAGGGGGCGTTGGGGAAGGAGTTTCTGTCTTGCACTTGCAGGCAGACATGACAATCTAAAATCATACTCTTTAGAGCTGTTTTAGATACATTTATGCTGCAGTTTAAAAAGGAATAACCTAACCATACATTGTTTTTTGGTGGCATGTGACTATGGGGGACATGTGGGTGGGTGGCTTGTCCTGCATGCTTGACTGACAGATATAAAACCTTGTATTTAAAAAAAAGGGAGGGTGGTTTCCTTGTTCAGGGAACCTTACTTAACACTCTCTTTGAGATGCTTGCAGAGTGTGTCAAGTGATCCTCCAAAAAACAACTTGTGCTTGCTGAAATAAAATCATGACTGTTCAAAGAAAATTGGCGTATTGAAGTTGCATCAAGCATGTAGGAATCTCAAGGGAACTTCACATTTGTTGACGAGTGGGATTCCAACATATTAGGGAGCTTCTAGGTGGACTGAGTAAGTGATTGTTCATGTGATGGTGACAGGAGATGGATGGGCTAACTAGGTAAGATTTACCTTGATCTCTCACTAACCTTTCACTCAGTTGACCCCTCATCTCCTAGGACTCTAGTGATGGAACCTCTGAGCTAACTTACACACTTGTACACAGACAATTTCGTTCCATGGAGGCTACAGTATCCCTGGAATTCAGAGGTTAAGAGTCCTTAATAGCAGACTGAGGCCCCGGAATATAGTACATAAGATAAAAGGAAAACTATTGTGATCGAGACAATCACTCTGCCTTAGCCAGTCTAAGAGGGGAAATCCCCCGGTGAAGGTCTGGACCTTGAAGTGAGTGTGGAGACTGAGGACTCTGAACTAGTGTATAGAGAGAAGTTAGGAAGTTGAGACAAAAGAAAATGGCACGGACGTTTGATAAGTCTGATGTCGGAACCGCTTTGTATCAGTTATGCCAGGATGACCCCCAAAATGAAGAATGGTTCAGGCGCCTGTCAGGATGCTTAAATAAAAAGTTGGGAAATGAAATACAGCCAATGGGAGGAACTTGGAACATAGATATAGGTTTAAAAGCAGAGGAAGCAATTTGGAAACGTAATTTGGGGACCAAATGGAGTAAGATTGCTGAGGAAATAACAAATAAATCTAAACAGGCCAGCTGGGAGAATAACTCACATCAAAAAGAGGGATTAGATGCAAGACATAGGAAACCCTAAGTTTTGGGAAGTGCTGAAGAGTCAGTGTTGAGGTTAAATGGAGTAGAGAAAAACAGGCAAAATAAGGAGTTGGGGTTGAAACACCAAGCTGGACTATCAAATGGGAATAAAGTGGGAGGTACCTCCTGACATGTCTGGTCTGCGAATAATGTTTCGGAATAATGAGTGCCAAATCACATTCCTGGGAACCTTGCTCAGCACTTCTGATAGACAATTGGCGCTGGAACTTATCGCCCCCATTCTGTCAACTGCTCCTACCCAGAATAGGGGGACACAACAAATTCAATCAGCTGCCCAGTCATGAGCACAAAAACAGAAGCTAACAACCATGAAGAGGAGATCCATAGGCTGGTCAGTGGCCTTCCTATGGATATTAAACCACAGTTTCGACCATTTAAGGGATAAGAAGATTTACTGATCAAGCTATCAAGACAGCCAGTTGGCTTTGTTGCATTGCACAGCAAAGTGCGAGCAGAAGCAAAGACTGCATTAAACTGCATTTGATTTGATCCTGAAAATCCATACTCTCTGGTTGGAATCTGCAAAGACAAACATGAAGATAGCCAAAAGCAAAACTGATGGCTACACCTAACCCCACACATTTGGAGTTCCATGCAGTGAAGTGTGCTCCCAAAGGCCTTGCAGGAACAGCACTGATCCTTGCATCTCCAGAGGCCTGGGCTCCTTATCCACTGTACACAACAGAACCAACCCCTGCTAGACTGGATTTTGTTTACAGGTTGAACTTTACAGAAGGAGATTTTGTACAATTGGCTTGTTACTACTCAACTTGGAGGGGGTGGAGTAGTCACTAAAGACTGTGGATTTAAGAACTTTACTGGTGAACATGTTTCCACGTGGGAAGATCCTGGGGATCCTACATACTGCATGAACTAGTAATTCCTGGTTGTCAATCAATCATTGTATGTTGTGTCAATAACTTGACTAAATACTGGCTGAGATTCCTAGGAATAAACTGGCAGCACCGTTTTCAGATGTGAATCTAAATCATACTTTAAATGCTGCAGTTTGAGGAGCAGTCCAAGTCAGAGACCACCTTGAGGAGCAGCCTAATCACTTCACATTGCTTTTGGAGTGTGACTATAGAGTGACAGGGGGTTGTGTTGTGCATCATGGCTGACTGGGATACAAAACCCTGTCTATAGGGAGGATGGTTCTCTTGTTCAGGAAGCCTCACTTAGTGATGCTTGCACAGCGTGTCAAGAGTGTTAAATGATCCTCCAGCCTAATTGTAATTGCTTAAATAAATTGTGGCTGTTCACAGAAGTTGGAGTACTGCAGTTAAATCAAGCATGTAAGCTCAAGAAGGAAACCTAACAAAACATTCTGAAGGGGGGAGGATGAACATCCAGACAGACATCACAGTTGACATCAATAACAAGAGGAGTATAAAGAGGGATGAGGCCTAAGGAGTAGTGAATAAACACAAAACAGGATCCCAAAATAAATTTAAGTCACAGGATTATGTACAGTACCACATGCCAGTAAGATTAGCAACGTAAGAGAACAGCTGAATGCATGGTTGAAGTGATAACAGAGGAGAGAGGGAGATCCCGGAGGCATCAACACTAATTCTGGGAAACATAGGATATGTACATGCTGGACAGGTTGCATCCAGTGGATGAGTGCAGTAAAAATCCCTAAATTATAGTGGCAGAGGATGGAAAACTGAATAGGGAGACACTAGAGAAGGAAAAATGAAAAGATGGAAAAGTAGAAATCAAAATGCCAAAAAAAAAGGGCCCTGGGTAAAGAAAAGCAAACCAAGTGCAAAGCTTTATTTAGAGAGAGGTAGAATCACAAGTTATATTGAAACTATATTGAACCACATTTATTATCTGGTGCACTGTATTGGTTGCTACGTTGCATAGAGGATGCAGGGGGCCCGAGAAGATATATAGAGTGATAACAAACCATGATACCAGATCTGTATTGGTATAGAAAGAAATAAATTGACAGGCCGAGTTTCTTCCCTCTTGTAAACCATGATGTGATGTGCAGGTGTTGATGTTGGATCGGGGTGCACAAAGTTAAAAATCACAATATCAGTTTATAGTCCGGCAGGTTTATTTGCAAGTACAAAGTTTTTGGTTAGGTAGCTACCTAAATGAAGGAGCAGCACTCCATGCTTGTACTTCCAAATAAATCTGTTGGACTATAACCTGGTGTTGTGAGATTTTTAATTCTCTTGTTGAGGTAGTGGCTCAGGGAGTAACCTAACAATAGCTTTTAATTGTAATGACAGAGTGGATACAGAAAGTAACGTTTCCTCATGTGAGATCGAACTTAAAGTAGACACAGTCATCAGAAAATCCAATAGACAATTCAGAAAAAGCATCTTCACCCTATGGCAAGGTAAAACTTTGCACCACAGGAATGGTTGAATAAAACAGAATAGTTGCATTTCAGGGGAAAACTAGACAAGAGAGAAAAAAAAAAGAGCACATTATGACATTAGGGAAGTGCCCCTACCTCTAGGCTAGACTGGCTGGGTTTATGTCCCACCTGTTTCGAGAGGTCATTATACATTCAAAGAGGTTGATTAAATGACAGAAATAAATATGTAAATGAATGCATAAAGAGGGTGACGATAGTAGACAGATGTTTAAAGTTGTGAAGAGGGGTGAATGTACCATAAACAAAATGCTGCAGATACTGGAAATCTGAAACATAATGCAGGGGAGTGTCAGTATGTCTGGCAGCATCAGTGGAGACAGAAACAAAATTAACATTTCAGAAACAAAGTTAACATTTCAAGTCTGGCATGACTCCGATCTTAAAAGTTTTTCCTCACTCCACAGATGCTGCCAGACCCGAGTTTGTCTACCAGTTTTCACCAGTATGGAGTGGTAGAGACAAATAGGATATACAACAGAAAAACAGACTATGTCATCAAATGAAGCTCGAGTGAGAATGTTGGATAAAGTCCACGATAGCATGGAACTGAGGCAGACACAAGTTTCAACAGGTCAAAATTAAGTGCACTGTTAAAAGAACAGTGGCTTCACTGCAGTCAGTCATTCTACTTGTCAGTGTTTGCAGCATTAAACCAAGTCTAACCTGCCCACAACAATGAAAGCTTATGAGATTTAAAGCATTGTCTAGCATATGAAAAACACAAATGTTAATAAAATGTCCTTGATATCAAAGTCGCTGGCACTGGAGATTATATAGGTTACCTGCAGGTCCTACCCTTCTCCAAAATAATTTCATATTTAAAAAAATAGGAAGGGCATGTATGCTTTTAAAACTGTTAAAATCGCTTTAAAATTAAATAAAAAAAAAAGAGGAGACCAAGCTCCCTAAATCTGTGTTGTACTTACCTTTCCTCTGGTTTTTGTACAATTACACATGACATCTCTAATCAAATCTACTAAAAACAAAAATCACAACGCTGGATTTCCCAGTGGGACTAAATCTTGGAACTGGACCCCATATAGCAGCAAGCAAAGTGAATAACTAATGTGGTCAGAAATAAATGACCACAAAAAAAAAAGGTAATTCAATAATGTTGCAGTCAAAAGTTATCCCTTAAAATGCTTGCTGCCCAACCCAAGTGAAAGGCAAACACTAAAAAATATTGTTTACACTATAACATTGTGCCTAATGTCAATACTATTAGACTACATTGTGATATTGTAGAGTAAAGATATTTCAAGGCCCTGTTATTTTGAAAAGAGGATTGTACGTTAGTAGTTAGTAGCAGAAAAGTGAAGAGAAAAATCACCGACTCCCCCTTCACTGATGTCCCCTAGAATAAGGGCAATCTGTTTACATTAAATTACAACAAAAAAAATCTTTTAATTACTCTCAGGCTATCGCTTTGACCAGAAGAAATGCCTCCATGTTTGCATCAAAGGCAAATGACAGTGCAGTGACTCTGGCATGCACACATTCTATAACCAACTCCAGGTGATACATCTTTCACTGGTCTGTCACTCCTGGTTTTGAAAAAAAAGGATTTGCTCTTCTGTAGATTTTAAAGTTTGTTGAATTGGTGGTTTCCTTATCCAACTCTACAGTTAATTGTATGGCAGACTCAATTTGTTTGATTTATATCTAGCTGTCTCTTATATGGTGTTCTGCTCTGGATGCAAGTTTGCTTACTGAGCTGGAAGGTTGTTTTCAGAAGTTTTGTCACCATAAAAGGTAACATCATCAGTGAGCGTACTGTGAAGCACTGGTGGTTTGGCCTGTGTTTTATTTCGGTGTTTAAGTTTCCTTGGGCTGCTGATGTCATTTCATGTTATTTTCCCAAGGGGTGGGTGCATGTAAATGGGATCCAAATCAGTGTGTTTGTTGATAGAATTCCAGTTGGAGTGCCATGCTTCAAGCAATTCTCACTCAATGGCTCCTAATTCTATTAAATTCTATTAATTCTGTTAAAATTTAGAAGTCACACATATTTAGATCCCTTCATGGTTTCACCCCAGTTATGCTCAAACTTGATAAAGGTACAGTTACAAATGTTTAAAAGACATTTGGATAAGTTCACAAATAGGAAAGGCTTTGGAGGGATACAGGCTAAGCACAGGCAGGTAGAACTAGTTTAGGTTGGGAGAAAGTAGGGACTGCAGACGCTGGAGATCAGAGTCTGGAGTGTAGTGCTGGAAAAGCACAGCAGGTCAGGCAGCATCCAAGGAATGGGAGAAGCAATGTTTTGGGCGTGAGGCCTTCATCAGTAGTGAGGCTTGTGGGCGGGGCGGGGGGGCTGCAGGTCAAGAGGATAGTGCCGAGTTGGAGGGTTAGAACTGGGATTAAAAAAAAAGGTTGGCCGGGGGGAGATCAGGAAATTGGTGAAAACCGACGTTAATCCTGTGCAGTTGCAGAGTCCTAAAAGGCAGAAGAGTAGTTTAGGTTGGGAACATATTTGGCGTGGACTGGTTGGACCAAAAAAAGTCTATTTCCATGCTGTATGAGTCTTATGACTTTTTAACCATACACATTAATGACGATTTTCAGCAACATAAAAATGCTGGTTTTACAAAGCTGGATATATTTGCCAACATCAAATATATCTAGCTTTGTTGCATTCTTGTTCAACTATGCAGTATAGAAAAATCATGCTTTAGAAATGGCACTTAAAGATGTTGGCGATGTAACCGTGTTACAGCCAACATGTTTTAAAAGTTCATTTAAAAACAGCGTCCCCAATTTGCCAATTGCATTATAGCAAATTCATGTTAATGAAACACACGTTACAGCAGAATGACCTGTAGTATTGTATCATTATGCAGGTAAGAAATGAGGAGAAAGCCTTAAATGATTGCTCAAGGTACTTAAAATCAATAATCAACACTAAGTACCCCATGTTTCCAGGTTGTGTGGAAGATGGAGTGATGCAGGTTTTCGGTGTGCGAAAATGTCAGAATGTCAACAGCCAAATCCACATCACATACAGGCCAAAAAATTGACAATTTTGAAGCTATTAACCCTAGATTTGAATCCATAAGCTGAAATGTATGTGTGTGCTTACTTTTAAAACAGTACCAGTCTAGAGAGTGTAAAAGTGACAGCATACTACAGTTGTCAACAATGTCTTGGAGCTGCATCAGTAACTTGATGAAACCCTACTTTTACACGGTTGTCAAAGTTACAATGTCGCTGATGCTAATGATTACAGGAAACAGTGAATCAAACAGGCTACAAATATGCTCAGAGTCAAACCCAGCTAATGCAGAGTTTTTCCAGATCAGAGAAAGCATCATTGTATAAGTAGCTCTTCAGTACCCTATTGTGGTGTACATGAGTGTACACAGTATCAACTGATTTTCCACAGGATGGAGAAATGGAAAGAAACATTACGTAAAATTAGAAAATTAAATTGTTATAGGTCTGATTTAAAAATAAAATCGATTTTTATTTCAATTTCAAAGAGCACCACCTTACTGACCAATGGTAGACTTCAAATGTTCGAACAGTGCATTTCCAAGGACAGTAGATTTTAGCATGTGAACAAAGACAGACGTTTGTAGGCTTCTAGTATAGAACACAAATGCTGTTGCAATGCCAAGATGTCACTTTTGATATTTTAAAACTTCAAAAAAAATCTTAATAGCTCTAATCAAACAATAATATAATTCAAAATCTCATGATTTACTCACCAGAATAGAATGCATCCCCATGTACAGTCGGCTGAGGCAAACAAGGATACACCAGCTTGAAGCCAGGAGTAGTCCAAATGCATATGGATACTGAAAAAGAATTTTCAAAAGAATTAGTAATGACCAAGTTATAACTAAATAGTGTGCATATTCAAGCCACAGTAAGCCTACTTCAAAAATCATGTTTGAATAAAAACTGCTGAAGACCTGAAACAAACCTGGAACAGAATGTTAAAAGGAGGATCACTCGACTCAAAATGTTAACTTTTTTTCCTGCACAGTGACCACATAATAAATGCAGATTGTCAAAAACACTTAACTGATTCACTACGGTCTTTAAAAAAGGAAATTTGTCATCCTTACCTGCTCTAGCCTACCTGTGGATTTCAGACCCACACCCCAGTCTAGATAAGTAGGAATGGGCAATAAATGCTGGTTTACACAGATGCCATATCCCGAAAACAAATGGGAAAAAAAGAGGTGCAAGATCTTTGGTCCTGTATATAATTTACCATTTTTACCTGCAACTTATTTACTACCCCAAATTCTCAAATGTTTAAATTTATTTGCAGAATAGCAATATTTGCAATTTTATTCACATGTCCTTGTATTTTGTGGAGTGCTGAAAGACATGCAGAAGGTGGGGAGCAACCAAGAGGGCAAGAAACAGTTAATCACAGATAATCTACCCATGACTGACTCAACATAAGTGACCATCTCAGTCCTTTTGGGTCAAAATTTTACCTTCACATTGAGGATATCCTCCATAATGTTGAGGCACTACACTTTGCAAAATGGGATTTCAAACAGATCTAACAATCACAGACTGGGCCTCCATGATGCACTGTGGGACATCAGCAGCAATATACTCCAACACACTCTTCAACCCTATGGCCAAGTATGCTTCCCACCCAAGTTTAACAACCATCAGGCCAGTGATCAACTGTTTCAGATGATAGTTGGGAATGCTAACAGTAGCATTAGACATACAAATAAATATGATAAACACCTACTGAAGCTACAGGACTATTTACACAAATAGCATAAGCGAGTGATAGATAAGGCTAAGTGATCCAACAACCAACAGATTAGATAGATGCAAGCTCTGACATGTCTCACATTCAACAGTGAACGATGGTGAAGAATTAAAACAGCTCACTGGAGGAGGAAGGTTCACAAATATCTCCAGCTTCAATGATGGAGAAGCACAACATGTCAGTGTAAAAAGAAAAGGCTGAACATTTGCAACAATCTTCAAATCGTGAGGCTGACATCAGTGGGCAAGTTGTAGGAGGGGATCCTGAGGGACAGGATTTAAACATATTTGGAAAAGGGCAGGCTGATTAGGAATGAAGTGAGGACTGCAGATGTTGGAGATCAGAGTAGAGAGTGGGGTGCTGGAAGAGCACAGCAGGTCAGGCAGCATCCAAGGAGCAAGAGAATAGACGTTTCGGGCAAAAGCCCTTCATCAGGAATTTTGGTGCAGAATTAATCCTGATTAGGGATGGTCAACCTGGCTTGGTGAGTCATGATTTCCCATGCACAAACTTGATTGAGTTTTTTCTTTGAAAAAATGACAAAGGGGATTGATGAAAGCAGAGTGGTGGACATGATCTACATGGACTTAAAAAAAAGGTGCTCGACAAGGTTCCTCATGGTAGACTGGCTAGCAAGGTTAGATCACGTTGAATAGAGGGAGAACTAGCCATTTGGTTACAAAACTGCCTCAAAAAAGGTAGAAGACAAACGGTGGAGGGTTGCTTTTCAGACTGGAGGTCTGTGACCAAAGTGCCACAAGGATCAGTGGTGGGCCCACTGCTTTTTGTCATTTTATATACATGTGGATGTGAACAGGAGGTATGGTTCGTAAGTTTACAGCTGACACCAAAATAGGTGGTATACTGGAAGAAGGTTACCTCCATATACAATGGGACCTTAATCAGATGAGCAAATAGGCCAAGTGGCAGATGGGAGTTCAATTTAGATGAATGTGTGGTGCTACATTTTGGCAAAACAAATCAGGGCAGGACTTGTACACTTAAATGGCAAGGTCCTAGGGAGTGTTGTTGACCAAAGACCTTAGGAGTGCAGGTTCAAAGAAAATAGAGTCTCAGGTAGACAGTACGGTGAAGGTAGCATTTGTTATGTTTGCCTTTATTAGTCAGTGCACTGAATATAGGAATTGGGAGGTCATGCTGAGGCCGAATAGAACATTGGTTAAGTGTGCACAATTCTGGTCTCCCTGCCGTAAAGCTTTGCAGAACTCTAAAGGGTTCAGAAAAGATTTACAAGAACGCTGCCAAGGTTGGAGTGTTTGAGTTATAGGGAGAGGCTGAATAGTCTGGGGCTATTTTCTTTGGAGCAGAGGTTGAGGGGTGATCTTGGAAGCTTATAAAATCATGAGGGGCATTGATAGGATAAATAGACACTGGACTTTTCACCAGGGGTAGAATTAGAGGGCATAGATTTAAGCACCTTTCTCCATCTCCTGATGTGCCTGGCTTACTGTGTTCTTCCAGCCTCCTGCTCGTCTACATATAAAGTACTGTGGCTAAAAGAGGAAGCCAGAGGCTAGGAATCCTAAAACATGTAACTCATCACTTGACTCCCAAATGTTTAACACCTTCCATAGGACAAGAACAAATGTAGGCCATTTAGTTCATCAAGTTTGCGGCTCAACTGATAACTAAAACTTCACTTTCCATTTCCCCATGACTAATTAGTAAGGAATTCAACTTGCCTTCTGAGTCACAAATATACTTAAATGACACAGCCTTGACAGCTATTCAGGGAAAGAATTGCATACCTCATTTTCCTAAGAGATTCCTCATCTGTTTCAAATAGGCAAGCCCCTACTCACGGGTAATGCCCTCTGGTCCTAGACTGCACCAGAGGGGAGAAAAACCTCTTCACATCCAAGAATCCCATATTAGGTTTCAATAAGGTCTCCTCATTTTTCTAAACACCAAATCAGTAACTCAACCTTTCCTCAAGAAAAATCCTCCACACTCGGGATCAAAAACTAGACATGCCTCTAATGTCAGTGTATCTTCCCATAGATATGGTGACCAATACAATTCGGACTGTGGCCTAATAGTTTTAGCAAGATTTTTTTTTTTAAAAAACTCCATTCCCTTTGAAATAAACAAACAATATTTAATTTGCCTTCCTTGATACTTGCTGAATTTGTATGTAAGCTTTGCAGTATTCATTCACAAAGATTCCAAAATCCCTGCGCTGCAGATTTCAGCATTTCTCTATTTGAATATGCAGCTTTTTATTCTTCCCACCAAAGTGTACATAACTTCACATTTTCCCCACAATTATATTCCACCTGCCAAGATAAAGCAGCCTTCGCAGTTAATCGACACATCTACAAATATCCACTGCGTGCATTACAGAGATTCGGCAGTATCTACAAGATTTACTGGAGGAATTCACCAAGTTTCCTCAGACAGCAGCTTCCAAACCCAAAACCACTATCATCTAGAAAAACAGATACAAGGGAACACCACAAGCCACGAGTTCCCCTCAAAACTACTTTTTTATTTAAAAAGCTATCTGGCTATTCCTTCACTGTTGCTCGATAAAAATCCTGGAATTCCTTCCCAAACACCACAGGCGCTATTTACACAAAAATGAACAGATCCAAGGAAGGTAGGTATTCACTATATACAAGAGCAATTAGGAGATGGGCAATAAATACTGACCCAGCCACAAATGCCCATATCTCGAATGGATTTAAAAGCTGGTTGAGGGGAACTGCAACATTATTCAATGTTTGTGGGTACAGTTGTATTAGTCAATTTCTAATCTGCAAGTTTCATAATAAAATTAACTCCAGTTAAATTGTCACTAATTTTTTTCCCCATCCATGCCATTTGTTCACTGGATACACCGGCTGCTGGCTAAGGGTCCAAAGGACATTTAAGAGTCAACCACACTGAATTTGAGGTCACATACAGGGTTAAACCACGCAAGATCAGATTTTCTTCCCTACTGGACATTAGTGAAAATGTTTTTTTTTGTTTTTTTAAAAAAATTTCTTTTCCAGATTTTTCACTAAATTCAAATTTCACCAGCAGCCGCATTAGAATTTGCACCTACATCCCCAGAATATTGCTGAGGTTCTGGATTGCTAGTCCAGATACATTATTACTACACCACTCCTCCCCATTTAATCAATGAACCTTGTGGGACCTCCAATGGTCATCTTTTCACACACTGAATATCTAGTTTTTGATCTTGATTAGAATATGAGCTAATGTCATCATATTCTGTTACTTGCCCACAGCTGTTTACTCTCACCATATTAATTTGTCTGGTTTTGCAGCAGTTAACATGCATCTACTATATCGCTCTACTTTTACCTCCCCGACCAGGGAGAAGGCAATTCTGGATCTGGTATTGTGCAATGAACCAGAATTGGTCAGGGACCTCGAAGTGAAGGAGCCATTAGGAGATAGTGACCATAATACAGTAAGCTTCAATCTGTAATTTGAGGGGAAGGGGGTACAACTGAAGTGACAATATTTCAGTTGAATTAAAGGGAACTATGGAGCTGAGGGAGGAGCTGGCCAAAGTTCAATGATGCAATACCTCATCAGGGATGACAGTGGAGGAACAATGGCGGATAGTTCTGTGTATAATGCAGAAGTTGCAAGATCAGTTCATTCCAAAATGGAAGAAAGATCCTAGGAGGCGGCATGAGTGGCCGTGGCTGACGAGGGAAGTTAAGAAACATGTAAAGTTAAAAGAGAAAAAAGTATAACATAGCAAAGATAAGTGGAAAAACAGAGGACTGGGAAGCTTTTAAAGAACAACAGAGGAATACTAAGAAGGAAATACGCAGAGAAAAAAAAGGTACGAAGATAAACTGGCCAATAATATAAAAAGGAGGATAGTAAAAGTTTTTTTAGGTATGCGAAAGGCAAAAAAATGGTTAGGACTAAAATTGGACCCTTGAAGACAGAAACAGCGGAATATATTACGGGGAACAAAGAAATGGCAGATGAATTAAATGGGTACTTCAGATCTGTGTTCACTGGGGAGGACACAAGCAATGTCTCTGAGGTAACAATGGCTGAAGGACCTGAACTGAAGGGAATTTATATTTGCCAGGAATTGGTGTTGGAGAGACTGTTCGGTCTGAAGGTTGATAAGTCCCCGTGGCCTGATGGTCTACATCCCAGGTTACTGAAGGAGGTGACTCGAGAAATCGTGGATGCATTGTGATTATTTTCCGGAGTTTGATAGATTCAGAATCACTTCCTGCGAATTGGAGGGTGGCTAATGTTGTACCACTTTTTAAGAAAGGTGGCGAGAGAAAGCAGGAAATTATAGACCAGTTAGTCTGACCTCAGTGGTGGGAAAGATGCTGAAGTCTATTATAAAGGAGGAGATTACGACACACCTGGATAGCAGTAACAGGATTAGGTCAGAGGCAGCATGAAGGGGAAATCATGCTTGACTAATCTTCTGGAATTTTGAGGATGTAACTCTGAAGATGGGCGCGGGAGATCAGGTAGATATAGCGTACCTGACTTTCAGAAAGCTTTTGATAAAGTCCCACATAGGAGGTTAGTGAGTAAAATTAGGGCGCATGGTATCGGGGGCAAAGTACTAACTTGGATTGAAAGTTGGTTGGCTGGCTGATAAGAAACAAAAAAGAGTAGTGATAAATGGTTTCATTTCGGAATGGCAGGCAGTGACCAGTGGGGTACTGCAGGGATCAGTGCTGGGACCGTAGCTTTTTACAATATATGTTAATGAGATAGAAGATGGTATTAGCAATAACATTAGCAAATTTGCTGATGATACGAAGCTGGATGGCAGGGTGAAATGTGATGAGGATGTTAGGAGATTACAGGGTGACCTGGACAAGTTAGGTAGTAGTCAGATGCATGGCAGATGCAGTTTAATGTGGATAAATGTATGGTTATCCACCTTGATGGCAAGAACAGGAAGACAGATTACTACCTCAATGGAATCAATTTAGGTAAAGGGGCAATACAGAGAGATCTGGGTGTTCTTGTCCACCAGTCAATGAAGGTAAGCATGCAGGTACGGCAGGTAGTGAAGGCTAATAGCATGCTGGCCTTCATAATAAGAGGGATTGAGTATAAAAGCAAAGAGGTTCTTCTGCAGCTGTACAGGGCCCTGGTGAGACCACACCTGGAGTACTGTGTGCAGTTCTGGTCTCCAAATTTGAGGAAACACATTCTGGCTATTGAGGGAGTGCAGCATAGGTTCACGAGGTCAATTCCTGGAATGGTGGGATTACCTTACGCTGAAAGACTGGAGCGACTGGGCTTGTATACCCTTGAGTTTAGAAGACTGAGAGGGGATCGGATTGAGACATAAGATTATTAAAGGATTGGACACTCTGGAGGCAGGAAACAGGTTTCTGCTGATGGGTGAGCATTGAACCAGAGGACACAGCTTAAAAATACGGGGTAGACCATTTAGGACAGAAAGGAGAAACTTCTTCACCCAGAGTGGTGGCTGTGTGGAATGCTCTGCCACAGAGGGCAGTGGAGGCCAAGTCTTTGAATTCATTTAAGAATAAGTTGGATAGAGCTCAAGGATTGTGGAATCAAGGGTTATGGAGATAAATGCAGGAACAGGATACTGATTAAGGATGATCAGCCATGATCATATTGAATGGTGGTATAGGCTCAAAGGGCAGAATGGCCTACTCCTGCACCTATTGTCTAATTAAGGAGTCATTATACATAGAGCATGCAACCGACCCTTCAGACCAACTCATCCATGCCAACCATATATCCTAACCTAAATCTAGTCCAATTTGCCAGCACTTAGCCCACATCTCTCTAAACCTTTCCTATTCATATACCCATCCAGATGTCTTTGAAATGCTGTATTTGTACCACTTCATTTGGTAGCTCATTCCATACACATACCACCCTCTGTATGAGAAAAGTTGCCCCTTTGGTCCCTTTTGAATCTTCCCCCCTCACGCTAAAATTATGTCCTCTAGTTCTGGACTTGGATTATAATTTTTCATTTATACATTTCTGTCTACCTTCTAGTTAGGAATATTGGACATACTATCACTGACGTTAAACTGACAGGATTAAGTGTTAGTCCACGCATCAACATAAATGTTTGCTGTCACTCAAGCTTCCATAAATGCTATGAGAAAACAGCAGAAAAATGTCTAACAAAAGAAGAATATCTAGTTTAAAAAGTAAAATGTAATTTCTAAGAAAAAAAAATGGTCAGTCACATACATAGCAGCTCACTGTGGCATATTTGCACTGGATTGTAGAAAAACTAAATTAATGTTACTCAGTTTAACAAACTAACAAACATCTGCATTGATATAGTCTCCTATGACTGAATTTTACTGGTTCCAGATAAGGACAAATACTTCACTCGGCAAGAGCTGATCCACCCCTATTTTATAAACAAAAGCCTAAAAAATCAGTAGACTACTCCACATTGCTGTGTTTAAATATAAACTAAATTACCAGCAACATTTGAGACAAATTCTGATGTCGTCCTTGTGTATTATCTTCTATTGTCCACTTATTTTCATTTGGACCACATGTGGCTTCTAACAGAAGATCGTTGGACACATTCCAGAACTGTTTAAAAAGGATGCAGACATCTGGCTCTAAACCAGCCTTCAGTGAACTTATGCTGGAACTGTATGACTATTTTTGCAGTTTGAGTAAAATAATCGCCTGCAACAAAATTTGCTGAATTCAAAACAAGTGGCGACAAATTAGTGTCTAGAACAGTTAAGCAGAGGGATACACTGGACTGCGCAATTGGAAGTCAAAGGCCACAGCCTTATGCTGTCAGAGGCTTTGAAGAGCAGAATTAAATAAACCTTTGAAGAAGTGCACTCAAATAGGACTTCTGAGGGGCCTTGTGAAATTTGGTACTAAAATCAGGTTTTGCACAAATTTACATTGATGAGTGAAGACAGGATAGCACTTCAACATTAAAAACATTTTAGAAATAAACAGACTAAGCAAAATACCAAGCGAATGGCCTTGATACTTTGGGGGGGGGGGGGGGGGGGGAAGGGAGGAAAAAAAAAGTTGCAGAATGTTTCATTTGGCACAGAACAGGATCTCAGACTGAAAAATATCACATGTTCATGCCTATGCATATCAAGTTAGCTAGTCTCATGGGGAAAAAAAAAGCGGGAGAGCAAGATTACTTGGGATATCCAACTGATTCACTGCTGAAGCCCACTCGCATGTGAAGCTAGTCACTCTTATTCCTGCAAGAAAGGAATGGCAGATCACTATGAACCAGTATATTCAGATTACATGAAATATCTAGCAGCAAACTATACAAATTCAAATCAAATCATTTTTATAATGCACCCTTATCCAGAAGATAATCAAGTGTTTCAAAAGGTTTTAACTTTAGGGTGCAGAACATTCAAGGGGAGAGAGACCAGCAGGAGGTCATTGAATACATTGGAACTAACGACATAGGAAGAGAAAAGCACAAAATTCTGAGGAGAGAATATAGGCCTTAAGGCAGGAATTTGAAGTCGTTCAAGAGTAGTAATATCTGGATTACTCCCAGTACCACAGCCTGATGAGGGTAGGAATACAAGGATAATGCAGATACATCAGTGGCTGAGGAGCTAGTGCAGGGGGTGGGGGAGGAAGAGAGAGAGAGAGAAAGAGGATTCACATTTTTGGATAATTCAAATGTCTTCTTGGGGAGAAATGACCTGTATAAGGACTGCAGATTACACCTGAATTGGACTAATATACTGGAGGAGAGATTTGCTTGAGCTGCTCGGGTAGATTTAAAACTTGAGGGAAGAGAAGGTTGGGGAGATAGCAAGGAAAGAGATCAATCTGAGACAGGTACAGTTGGGAAAAGTACTAAGGCAAACAGAAATAGAATGCAGAACAAGGTATGACTTAAATTAAACTGCATTTGTTTCAATGCAAGAGTTGTAACAGGTAAGGCAGATGAATTCAGGGCATGACCAGAAATATGGGACTGGGATATCACTGCAATTATAGAATGGTGGCTCAGGGATGGACAGGATTGGCAGCCTAATGTTCCAGGGTATAGATGCTGTACTCTTGTCACCCTCTCCCCCACCACCTTGAAAAATATCCATAGTACAGAGCTGATGGAATTGGACATCTTAAAATGCATGAAGGTGGATACATCCCCAGACCTGATCAGTTATAACCTAGACCTGTGGTCAGCTAGGGAAGCAATTGCTGGGCCCCTTGCTGAGATATTTGTATCATCAATAGCCACAGGTGAGGTGCTTGAAAACTGGAGGTTGGTTAAAGTGGCACCACTATTTAAAAAAAAAGGCGGTCAGGAAAAGCCAGGAGTTATCAGGCTCAGCAGTCTGTCAGTGTGGGAAAGTTCCTGGAAGGAGCCCCGAGGGATGGGATTTACGATACTTTTGCAAACGCAAGGACTGATTATGAATTGTCAACATGGTTTTGTGCATGGAAAATTGTGTGTCTCACTAACTTGACTGAGCTTTTTGAAGTAATAAAGACGACGACTGACGAGGCAGAGCAGCTCATGTCATTTATATGGACTTCAACAAAAGCATTCGGCAGGACTCCTCACACTAGACTGGTTAGTGAGGTTAGATCTCATGGAATAGAGGGAGAACTAGCTATTTGGATACAGAAGTAGCTCAAAAAGATAGAAGACAAAGGGTTATGGTGGAGGGTTGCTTTTCAGTCCCTGTGAACAGTGGAGTGCCATAAGTTTCTGTGCCGGGTCCACTGCTTTTTGTCATTTATATAAATGATTTGGATGTGTACATGGGAGGTATGGTTAGTAAATTTGCAGATTAGACCAGATTGGGAAGCTGTAGTGGACAGCAAAGCAGGTTACTTCAGAATACATTATGATTCTGATCAGATGGGCCAATGGGCTGAGGAAAGGCAGATGGAGTTTAATTTAGATAAATGTGAGGTGTTGCATTTTGGAAAGGCAAATCAGGGCAGGATGATTACACTTTATGATAAAGGTCCTGAGTGCAAGTTCATAGTTCCTTGAAAAGTGCTGTCGCAGGTAGTTAGGATAGTGAAGCTTGCCTTTACTGGTCAGTGCACTGAGTGAAGTATTTATGAGGTCATGTTGCAGCTGTACAGGACATTGGTTAGGACATTATTGAAATACCATGTGGAATTCTGGTCTTCCTGCTTTAGGAAGGATGTTGTGAAAATTGAAGTGGTTGAGAATAGATTTACAAAGACACGAGTAAAAAGTGAGGTCTGCAGATGCTGGAGATCAGAGCTGAAAACGTGTTGCTGGTTAAAGCACAGCAGGTTAGGCAGCATCCAAGGAACAGGAAATTCGACGTTTCGGGCATAAGCCCTTCATCAGGAATGAGGAGAATGTGCCAGGCAGGCTAAGATAAAAAGGTAGGGAGGAGGGACATGGGGGAGGGGCGATGGAGATGTGATAGGTGGAAGGAGGTCAAGGTGAGGGTGATAGGCCGGAGTGGGGTGGGGGCGGAGAGGTCAGGAAGAAGATTGCAGGTTAGGAGGGCGGTGCTGAGTTGAGGGAACCGACTGAGACAAGGTGGGGGGAGGGGAAATGAGGAAACTGGAGAAAACTGAGTTCATTCCTTGTGGTTGGAGGGTTCCCAGGCGGAAGATGAGGCGCTCCTCCTCCAGCCGTCGTGTTGTTATGTTCTGCCAATGGAGGAGTCCAAGGACCTGCATGTCCTCGGTGGAGTGGGAGGGAGAGTTAAAGTGTTGAGCCACGGGGTGGTTGGGTTGGTTGGTCCGGGCGTCCCAGAGGTGTTCTCTGAAGCATTCCGCAAGTAGGCGGCCCGTCTCCCCAATGTAGAGGCGGCCACATCGGGTGCAGCGGATGCAATAGATGGTGTGTGTGGAGGTGCAGGTGAACTTGTGGCGGATATGGAAGGATCCCTTGGGTCCTTGGAGGGAAGTGAGGGAGGAGGTGTGGGCGCAAGTTTTACATTTCTTGCGGTTGCAGGGGAAGGTGCCGGGAGTGGAGGTTGGGTTGGTGGGGGGTGTGGACCTGACGAGGGAGTCACGAAGGGAGTGGTCTTTGCGGAACGCTGATAGGGGAGGGGAGGGAAATATATCCCTGGTGGTGGGGTCTGTTTGGAGGTGGCGGAAATGACGGCGGATGGTACGCTGTATGCGCAGGTTGGTGGGGTGGTAGGTGAGAACCAGTGGGGTTCTGTCTTTGTGGCAGTTGGAGGAGCGGGGCTCAAGGGCGGAGGAGCGGGAAGTGGAGGAGATGCAGTGGAGGGCATCGTCAATCACGTCTGGGGGGAATCTGTGGTCCTTGAAGAAGGAGGCCATCTGGGCTCTACGGTATTGGAACTGGT
Organism: Hemiscyllium ocellatum; assembly: GCF_020745735.1. Classification (NCBI taxonomy): domain Eukaryota; kingdom Metazoa; phylum Chordata; class Chondrichthyes; order Orectolobiformes; family Hemiscylliidae; genus Hemiscyllium; species Hemiscyllium ocellatum. Next base: position 89,768,777 of record NC_083408.1, read on the forward strand.
CCTCCTGGGAGCAGATGCGGCAGAGACGAAGGAAGTGGGAATATGGGATGGAGTTTTTACAGGGGACAGGGTGGGAGGAGGTGTAGTCCAGGTAGCTGTGGGAGTCAGTCGGTTTATAGTAGATGTCTGTGTTGAGTCGGTCGCCCGAGAAAGAAATGGAAAGGTCTAGGAAGGGGAGGGAGGAGTCTGAGACAGTCCAGGTGAATTGGAGGTCGGGATGGAAGGTGTTAGTAAAGTGGATGAACTGTTCAACCTCCTCGTGGTAGCACGAGGCAGCGCCAATACAGTCATCGATGTAGCGGAGGAAAAGGTGGGGGGTGGTGCCAGTGTAGTTGCGGAAGATGGACTGTTCCACATATCCTACGAAGAGACAGGCATAGCTGGGGCCCATGCGGGTGCCCATGGCAACTCCTTTAGTTTGGAGGAAGTGGGAGGATTGAAAAGAGAAGTTATTCAGGGTGAGGACCAGTTCAGTCAGTCGAAGGAGGGTGTCAGTGGAAGGGTACTGGTTGGTGCGGCAGGAAAGGAAGAAGCGGAGGGCTTCGAGTCCTTCGTGATGGGGGATGGAGGTGTACAGGGACTGGATGTCCATCGTGAAGATAAGGCGTTGGGGACCGGAGAAGCAAAAATCATGGAGGAGGTGGAGGGCGTGGGTGGTGTCCCGAACGTAGGTGGGGAGTTCCTCGACTAAAGGGGACAGAACCGTGTCGGGGTACACGGAGATGAGTTCGGTGGGGCAGGAGCAGGCTGAGACAATGGGTCGGCCGGGGCAGTCAGGTTTGTGGATTTTGGGCAGAAGGTAAAAACGGGCGGTGCGGGGTTGTGGGACTATGAGGTTGGAGGCAGTGGATGGGAGATCCCCTGAGGTGATGAGGTTATTGATGGTCTGGGAGATGATGGTTTGGTGGTGGGAGGTGGGGTCATGGTCAAGGGGGCGATAAGAGGAGGCGTCCACGAGCTGGCGTTTGGCCTCAGCGGTATAAAGGTCAAAGACACGGCCAGGGTTGGAGGGCTTGAGCAAGGAGGGCAGATAGTCTATGGCTATTTTCCCTGGAACGTCAGAGGCGGAGGGGTGACATTATAAAGGTTTATAAAATCATGAGGGGCATGGATAGGATAAAGAGACAAGGTCTTTTCTTTGAGTTGACGGTGTCTAAAACCTATACCCTCTATTTTAAAAGGTGAGAAGGGAACGATTTAAATAGGATTTAATGGGCAACTTTTTCCACAGAGGGTGGTTAGTGTATGGAATAACCTGCCAGGGGAAGTTGAAGTGGAAGAGGCTGGTACAATTACAACATTTAAAAAGGATTGGTATGAATAGAACAGTTTTAGTGAGATATGGGCCAAATACTGGCAAAAGTGGATTAGATTTATTTAGTATATCTGTTTAGCATGGGCAAGTTGGACTGAAGGGTAGGTTTCTGTGCTGTATACTGTATTTTCTATGATGCTAATGGATGTGCTAAACAGCACACTTGGTTGTAGATTAAATTGGATGATAAATCTTGGCTAGTGTTAGTGTTGTCAAAACTCATTGAGCTGCTTTTATACAACCATGTTTCACAACTACATAAAATGAAGCTCTACCACCTATTTTCCTCTTGTGATTCCACTGTTCTTCCAACACAACCAGGAAACAAATAATTCACTTAAGATCAGCACTGCTTCAGATCAAAGAGAGGTCTGCTAAAACCACAAATACATTTTACAAGCAAAAAGTTGTTCACAACTTGCTTTCCAAACCTAGAGGCTACAGCAGCAACATTAACACTGTGCAATCGTAAACATGGTATAGTCTGCTGTATACTTCTGTTGCTCAGACTGTTCAATGTGAAAATAAACAAAACAAACAAACAAACAAACAAACAAAGTCATACAGCATGGAAACAGCCCTTCCATTCAATTCGGGAGATGTTTGAAGAGTGTTCTGGTGAGGCATTATATCTAAAAAGGGCTTTTCATGTTTCAATACAAGTCTATATTTACGTGACCTTTTAAATACCATAAGCTACTTCATAACAGCGTTATAAAACAAAGTATGATATTGACCACCTTTTATAGATATTGAGTTAGATGATCAAAAATCTGATTGAGCATTTGTTCCTTTTTAGAAAAAGGATTCTTAAAACCAAAGTGGGAGCTTCCAAGAGGTTATTACCTATGCAATGGAAGGCATGACCAAACAGAATAGGGTAGGAATAAAAGTGAGAAGGGATACATGACAGAATTAAACAAACAGCAATAATGGAGAATAATGAGTCAGAGGAATTGACAGAAATATGGAAGGGCAAGACCATTTTGAAGAAAGATTTGGAAACGGAGTATCAAGAAGTTGCTTTACGAGATGCCAAACTGGAGGAGGGAGCCCAGGTCAATAGAGAAAAATAGAAACTTAGTGCCTGTTGAGACATGCACATTAAAAACTTAAGTGACCTAAACTACACAGAATGTGATATGAGAGATTAGAAAATAGTGAAATAACCAAAAACCTTCCCCCTAGTTGTCAATTGTGTCCTCTGCTTACTGACCCTCCAGTCAATGGGAGCAGTTCCTCAAAGATTTGAACAACCTCCTTTAGTACTGTAAATGTTCCACAATTCTTTACTCTATCGAAACACTTGTTTCTTGTGTAGTCCACGTCACCCTGTTTCCACTCCCCACAAGTCGAAGCAAAACGCTCAGAGACACTGTATACTTTTACCTGCGTCTTTATTCGGGGCCCTGGGAGGGAGAGAGAACAAATTGCCCATGTGCACAGAGACATGAGTTCACAGTGTGCTCTGGAATGGCAGTTTCCCAATGAACTATATATTCATTTTATTGGGAGAAGCATCCAGATAAGGCAACATACACATTAATTCGGTGACCGTTACAATCAATGAGTGAGTATCAACAGTAAAGATTAAGTCATCTGCTGTTGTATAATGAATAATGAATAATTTTCAACTTGTTAAATTGACCTCACATACAGAATGCTACCTCATCTTGTGAAATGAGGGTTTTTGCACCTTAACACATTACCCTTACCTGCAGCACCCTATTGTGAACTAAGTTCTTATCTGATCTGAGTCATGCTCAGCTGAACCTCCTGTTTCACAAAACTCCAAACTGAACTCTTTCCCTGTCTGCTTATACCCTTGACACATTCTCCTCATTCCCTCTTTTTATCATTTAATGATAACCATCTCTATGGTTACTAGCTTTCATAAAACTGACAGTCAATACTTAAAGTTATTGACACACAGCATACAATGATTATCACAAAAGGTACTAGTTCCTTATAGTAATTAGAGTTTGAAGAATCCTCCCGTGGAAAAAATTCGGCAAAGTTCTTAAATCCACAGTCATTTGCAACCACTCCATTCTCTCTAAGTCGAGTGGAAATGAGCCAGTTCTCCAAAACGTCCTTTAGTAAAAGTCCAACCTGAAAATAAAATCCAGTCTGTCCTTGTGCATCACTCCTTGGAGAAATCTGAATTCTTGGATAAGGGCAGTTAGATGCTTCACAAAACAGACGAGGCTTCCATCTTTCTGGAGATGCTTCAGATGGAGGATATCAACGCATCTAAGCATGCAATGTAGCTGCTGCATTCACCCTAACCTCCTGCTGTGTCTGCTCCTGCTCTGCTGTTGAATGTAAAAAAGCCAATTGCCTGTTTTGATGTTAGCTTGATCAGTGAATTTTCAAATCCCTTTAACGACCTAAAGACAAGGTAAAGCTCACTTTGTTTAATGTCCATAAGAAGGCCACTGACAAAAAGCGTACTGACCTAATCTTCATTGTTGATGGTTTCTTCACTTTTCATGCACATGACTGGGCAGCTGATTGAATCCATTGGATCAGGCTGTGGAGGAGAGGGCAGTTATCCAAAGACATGCTTCATCTGTGAATGGAGAAACTCTACAGAAGATGTTAATGCTGGAAGCAAGTATCTTTGAATTTTCTCTGATAACCACCTTTTGGCAAGGATGGAATCAGTTTGAAGAGTCACACATTTAACTACACTAAAAATGGTTTACCTATTTCAACCTTTTTTGAATTTTTGAAGTCTGGTACTCTATTTATGGCATTACCAAATTTTATACAATTCACAAACTAAGTTGTACTGCTGAAATAATTCAGTCAATTGTAAACTATCAATGGTCTTAAAATAAAGCCCTCAGAGGATTCCATTTAGGTTATTCAAAAAAAGTTACCTTCCATGAGCAAATCAATACTTTGCTAATGTAAAAGCTAAATCAGGAAAAAAAGTATTCCAAAATCTGGAACAGCAAGAAAACAAAAATGTTTCAATGCTTTTGCAATTGAAGAGGTAATTTCAGTTCAGATTTAAATCTCATTTGTGGAAAACAAATGCTGAATATTTTAATATTTTCTTCAAATGAAACTTCTCATAAGTCAGAATTACAGTGGCAACTTTGGTAGAGATCAACATTCTGAACTTGCAATATGAAGGGGACCAATTAAGTCATAATTATCAGAACTGAAACAGCTCAACCTCAAGTTCTAATGTTCTCTAGAAAATCTTAAAACAAATTTAAAAATGTACTGTGTGAACATTCAATTAAAATCTGCAAATGTGTTGCTGGTCAAAGCACAGCAGGTTAGGCAGCATCTCAGGAATAGAGAATTCGACGTTTCGAGCATAAGCCCTTCATCAGGAATAGGGCTTATGCTCGAAACGTCGAATTCTCTATTCCTGAGATGCTGCCTAACCTGCTGTGCTTTGACCAGCAACACATTTGCAGCTGTGATCTCCAGCATCTGCAGACCTCATTTTTTACTCATTCAATTAAAATCACAAAGATGTTTTATTACAATACTCTTATCTGAGTCAGGCATGACCACAGATCCAACTGTTTTTAAGAATAGGCATTGTAGAATTTCAAACAAATCAGGGGCTCAAGGCACTCAAGTAATTAAGGTTACAAGTTTGATAAATTTTAAACTTTAAATTTCACCGCTCAGAATCCTAGTACACACAAACCCACCAACACTCAAACAAAAACTAAAACTTAAAAGATCCAGTACAACCCATGGACAAAACCAACGTCATCTATAAAATTCCATGCAAGGACTGCCACAAACACTATGTCGGACAAACAGGAGGAAAGTTAGCAACCAGGATACGTGAACACCACCTAGCCACAAAAAGTCACAACGCCCCCTCCCTCTTAGCTTTACACAGATGAAAAAAAACCACCATTTCGACTGGGACAATAGCTCTAGCCTGGGACAGGCTAAGCAAAGACATGCCAGAGAATTCCTAGAGGCCTAGCACTCCAACCACAATGCCATAAACAAACATACATCCAGATACCATCTATCAACCCCTCACAAAACGAACAGGAAATGACATCACCATAAATCCCAGGAACCCCATCCAGGACAAACAAATAGAAAGCAGGAGACAACAGCTTCGCTTCACTTGGAGGTCGCCACTGATGTTACCTAGCCAGGAAATGAAACATCTGGATATCAAACCTACAGCTCTGCAAGCAAACCTACACCCTAAACCTCAACCTGAGCTACAAACTTTCACAAACCTTGCAATGCAAAAATGAATCTGCTCCACTACTCAGCCCAAAAAACACATTGAGATCCTGATTCAAACAAGGATAAAAAAGTTACTCAAGGATTTTCTGTACTAGTATTTTAACAAATCAAAATTTTTAATTATCACTCAGCAATGCACACAATCTTAATTTCAGCATCTCTCAGTTTTGTTTTGCATCTCCTCGCTGAAATTACACTTCTAAAAAGAGAAAGCGCTCATAGCCAACCACATGGCGCTGCAATCCAAGCCACTCTCTTTCCCCCAGAGCAAAAGACTCAGTCATGAGTCTTACCACTAGGGGACTATAGCTCCTTTCTCACTTCGCACGAACCCGTTTAAAACACAGAACCTGAATCCCAATTGAACACAAAACTCAAACCTGAGCACAGTGCAGAGGACTTGAACCTCAGTACAGCACAGAGGATTCAAATTTCAATTACACCACCTCACCCCAGGGGACTCCAGTATTGTGCAGAGGACTCCAACCTCAACCAAATCCAGCCCAGTGGAGTTGAACCCCAGAACTCTAACGTCCGTTCACTGAACTGGGAATTTGTGTTGCAGATGCAGACGTTTCGTCCCCTGTCTCGGTGACATCCTCAGTGCTTGGGAGCCTCCTGTGAAGCGCTTCTGTGATCTTTCCTCCGGCATTTGTAGTGGTTTGAATCTGCCGCTTCCGGTTGTCAGACAGCTGAAACTGACAACCGGAAGCGGCAGATTCAAACCACTACAAATGCCGGAGGAAAGATCACAGAAGCGCTTCACAGGAGGCTCCCAAGCACTGAGGATGTCACCTAGATAGGGGACGAAACGTCTGCAATACAAATTCCCAGCTCGGCAAACAGAACCATAACAACGAGCACCTGAACTACAAATCTTCTCCTAAACTTTGAACTCTAACCTCAATCACACGCTCCTACCCCAGGAAACTCTAACCCCAGTACTGCGCAGAGGACATGAACCTCAAATCGCACCTTCTCCTAATGCAGCGCAGAGGACTCAAACCTCAGTTTTGCAAGCATGCTGGCAGGCCGGCAGTCTCCTGACTGAACTAATTCCTATTTGAAGAATCCTTAGAATAGACAACAATTGAATGAGCGGACTGTCTCTAGCAAGTAGGAGTCAAGGGGACCAAGGTTTAAAATCTTACCTTGTGGGCCCATCTGTCTTGAGACATCGATGTTCTGGGCAGCCACTGACACCATCCAATCATAACTATCAATTTGGATCCTGACTAACTATGACTATATAGTCATCAAGCTATCAGAGATACAGTATATAGTTTTACCTCCATCTTTATTCTGGGGCCATTACAATGAGTATCAACAATAAAGATTAAGCCATCTGCTGTTGTTACACAGTGAATAACTGGCTTCACGGTGAATACTCTTCACCTTTTTAAGCTGAACTCACATAGCAAATGCTACCTTATCTTGTTAAATGGCTCTACATAGGGAGTGCTTTTCCACCTTGTTAACCCATTATCCTTGCCTGCAGCATTTCATTGTTAACAAAGTTTTTATCTTAGTGATGCTCAGCTGAACCTGTTTCACAAAACTCAACTCTTTCCCTGACTGCTTATACCCTATACACATTCACATTTTAATAACTCCAGTATTACAACTGTATTACAACCCACACCACCACCCCCCCCCCACAACTCTGTCCTCCACCACATTCTTAAAACCTTTGTCCCAAAAACCTTCAAATCATTCTTCCTAACATCAACAGGGTTGTATCATAGTTTGTTTCGTAATGCTTCTGCAAAGCACCTTGAAACATTATAATGAAAGCTTCTAGAAATAAAAGATTTTCTTCTCTAGTCTTGCTAGTGATTCGAGATAAAGAAATTATAATGATCCTCTTGTCTGTTAGATGTTAAGAGATGTCAAAACAGAAAATAATCTAATTATAAACGTTGCAAGATAAGATCGCAAGTTTAAAAACTAAAGTTCATCTAATACGTCACAATGTTTGTAGGCATTTCAACATTTTTAAAGAGTGGTCAATGGGAACATTGAAAAATAATTCATTAAATTACTGGGGGAAAAAAAAAAGAAAAAAGGGTCAAAGGTGTTGTTTGGAGGAGATGCAGTCTGACAAGCTTAAAACTCATTAATACTGATAAATACAGCTATAACACCATTCAAGGAGGTGCAGAATTTACTCAGTATATTGGCAAATTTTTTCAAAACTAGAACTACAAGAATTAGGTTACTATCTGGCACATGATCCCTGACCCAAATGTAATTGAAATCATAGTTCACGTCATCACTGTTCACTGGAACAAGGAAGCTGGTGCCAAAAGATTTGTCATGCAGCCATTGAAATTGCCTCTCCAGTGTCCCACTCTTCAGCTTCACTTAGCTCATTTTCAAAGTTCCTTTATTCAATGCTTATACAATTCATTTCAGAGCACCAGGACACTACAATAAAAAAAGTGTATAAAAATTGTTAAATTTCTATTTAAACAGTTTGACAGGCTCTTACATTTAAAACTCAAACTTACTGACAGTTCTGTAAAACTATGGTGTACTAGCCATTACACAAATCCTATACAGTCACTGACAATGAAGCCATATAATGGATATATTGGAAACATCTCCTGAAGTTGCAGAAGTGCAACCTATCTGATATTTTATTTGCTTAACTGTTTCCAACCTTTGCTAACAAAATAGGTTGATACACTTCAGAAGTAATTAACTATATATCCAGAGAACATAAATACTGCACACAGCATCTTGGAAATAGTAAACTGTTAGCCATCATACTTCTTGTTTTTAAAGAGCAAGTTGTAAGTTGGTTTGGGACAGCACCCAACTTGATGGGCACAATCCCAGTTTGAAGAAAACCTACTTTGACAGTGTATTAACAACTTAAGGTTGATACAGAATTTTACCAAGAACCAGACTTTCCAAACATGTAGATACCCTGTGTCCAGCTTTTAACTTTTTACTCAAAAAATTGCCAACTATAACCTCTGTTGAAAGTCCATGCATTTAATTTGTGACAATAAAACTGAAGTATAATTGTTAATAATTAATGTTTAATTGCTGCCTTATTTCAGTGTGTATATGCTGAGTAACTTACAAGTGAACTTCTCACATGGATAATGATAATAGTAATCCATTGGACCTTGCTTCTGCTTCATTTTACTGGAGTACATTAGTACAAATAACGAGTATTATTCTGATGATATCTGGCACACCAGAATAATACACAACGCTTAATAGCAAGAGAACAAGTATACAAAAATGACAATTCTTGGGAAAAGATAAAAATATTAATTTGTATGCAACACTAGTGTCTTGCTCTCCAGCTCCACTTCACTTCAGTGCAAAAAGAGAGTGCGTGCTCTTTGTAAAACAAAAACAACTGTGTCCTGAAATCAATTAACTACAGAGCATGATATTTTAAGCTGGATTTTTGAAGATGGCAATTTCTTTCATAGTTTTTTTTATGACATGGCTGAATTGTAATTTTGCAATTTCAGCTTTTCTACCACTATTTAGATGTCCCAGAATACCAAGGAAGGAAGGAAACATGGAATTAGATAAAATAAAAAGCTGAATTCCAGAAAGGTGGGGAGTGCAGAGTGATTATCCTTGACAGACTCAGTTGACAGAATATGGTATCTAGGAAATCTAGCAAAACTGAAGTCATGGGAATTAGGGGAATCTCACATTGCTGGTTGGGAGACAAATCTGGCAGTGTAAGATAGTTGAGATTGTTAGAGGTCGGTCATCTCAGAGTTCCTCAGGGTAGTTTCCTCGTCTCAAGCCGCTTTAATGACATTCCCTCCATCAAGGTCAGAAGAGAGATGTTCACTGCTGACTGCACAATGTTCAGTATCAAACAGGATTTCTGAGATACTGAAGCAGTTAATGCCCAAATATAGCAAGACCTGAATAATATCCAAGCTGTGGCTAACAAATGACAAATGTTCACTCCACACGAGGAAATGGAAATCCCCAATAAGACTGAAATCTAGCCCTCTCTCCTGTTATTCAATTGCATTGACATCACATTATTCCCTACTGGTCAACACCTTCAGGGCTACCATTGATCAGAAACTGAACTAGTCATACAAGCAGTGGCTACAAGAGGAGGTTAGAGGCTAGGATTCCTGCAGCAGGTACTTCATCTTCTCTCCAATGTCTGTTCAGCATCTACAAGACAGGTCACCAGCATGTGGAATACTTGGATGCCTGCAGCTTGAACTTCAAAAATTTTGACAACAGCTAGGTCAGAGTAGCCCATTCAAATTGCACCAAATCCACAAACATTCACTTTTCCCCCCCCACTGATGAAATACACTGCAGAGTCATTTCCATCATCCATAAGATGTACTACAGAACTTCATCAAGGCTCCTTCCAAATCCATGACCAATACCATCTAGAAGAGCAACAAGTATGTGGGAACACCACGTCTGCAAGTTCCCTCTAAGTCACTAACCATCCTGACTTAGAAATATATGTCACTGCATATTCCGTATCATTGGGTCAAAGTCCTAGAAATCCCTTCTTAAATAGAATTATGGGACTATTTACACCAGACTACACTGGAGCTTTTCAAGGGCAATTAGGGACAGACAATACATACTGTGCCAGCTAACAATAACCACATCCCATTAACAAGAAAAAAAAATCACCTGAACTGTACAAACTGAATGTTTGAAGTGATTGTGCTAAGTCAAAAATTAGAGAAGTTAAATAGAATTTCTGAAATGAATGCTGGAGCACAAGAATGATTCACCAGGAAGTAGTTGTCCTTTCAAAGTCCTCATCACAGCTTTAAAAGTCCAATTTTACAGCAAACAAAACGTTTATACATAAAAATCAGTCAACAGTATATTACTCATATTGGAACTAGCAGAACATATTTGTGGCAAATGACAGGAAGCTTCTTTATACTTCCAATCGACAGTTGATTCACATGCTCGTAAGAGAAAACTCTTGCATTTAAGCATCACCTTTTACTTCAAGACATTCCTTGGGGTTTTACAGCCAATAAAATACGAGTTTTTGTGGTGTACTCACTGCTATGATGTTAGAAATACAGCAACTCCCACAAAGTGATTCCTACCAGATTTTTATTTCTCTAAAGAAATGTCACTTGAGTAAACATCAACCAGGTCACTGTAGAGCAACTCTGCAGTTTTTCTTCAAATGATGGTATCTTGCATTCACTTGACAAAAAGAACTGGTCTACACTTTAATGTGAAACTAAATTTATTGGAGTCCAAAATGTAATATTTCATCTGCGATACAACTGTGTTGCACTTGCACAATACTTCCTTTGAACATCAACTTCAATTTTTGCACTCAAGACTCTATTGTGGAGTATAAATCCAGAGGCAATGATGCCACTAATTGGTCATGACTAGCATAATGTTTGTGAGAAAAAGAAAACAACTTGAGGTTTAAGCCATCTAAATCTGGCTTAGGCAAACAGTGTTAGGATATGTTGCTATTCAAACTGTTCCCCTGCCAAAGGATTCATCTGCAGAAATTAAGTAACCATATTAAGACTGAAGATTGCTTTCAGATGGGAAGAGAGAGAGTGATCCTGTACCATGGAGACATGTTAATTTTTGTAGCATCAGCCATGGCTTACTTGGTTAAGCTTGCCTTAAATGATAAGGTCTAGGTTCAAGTCTCACCTAGTGATTGAACACAAATATCAAGGCCAACGATCTAATATCTTAATGTACAGGCATTCTGAAGCTAAAAACAAACCCATGGCACAAAATTGAGGTAAACAGATATGATCTTATAGTCATTACAGGAGTTAAAAAGGAGATAAAATTGACTTAACATTGAGGGATATTACTTCAAAAGATGTGAGGAACAGAAAAAGGTGGTGGGGTAGCACTGATAAGAGATTGAAATAAGGACAAGAATGAAACGACAAATCTAGGTTCAGATGATGATATACAGTCTATTAAATGGAGTTTAAAAAGAAACCGAAGAAAAAAAAAGGGAAAGAAGACATTAGTAGAAGTAGTGTCTAGAACCAAACTAGCCACTCTGTGGGAAAGGCTATACATCAACAAGTAGCAGGAACATGTTAAAAAAAAACACACAGGTGATTTTAAATCTTCATGCTGATTGACCCAATCAAATGGAAAAAGGATGGCTGTGACAACTAATTCATAGAATGCATTAGGGATAGATTGCAATGAATCACTGATCCAAAAGGACAGGCCATCTCAAATCTGTTTGCAGATAAGAAGGCAGATTTGGTCATTTATCTCAGAACAAAAAGTTCTGAGAAAATCTAGAAAGTAGTAATCATAACAATGACTTGAACGTTCAGTTTGAAAACAACCGTTAATGTAAAGGGAATTACAAAGAAATGAGGATACAGTAAGTAAAATGGATGGATAAATTAGCAGGAAAAGAAGTACACAATGGCAGGCATTCATGGTGGGTAATTTATAACGCTCAGCAAAAGAATATCCTAATACAGAGGAAAAGCCAACCATGGCTACCAAGGAATTGACAGTAATGAGTTGAAAAGGCAATGGGGAAAAATAAAAATCAGTGACAACCCCAAAAACTGGCACGTGGGGGTGGAAAGATTTATAAAATTTTAGGAGGACTAGACAGGGTAGATGCAAGGAGGATCTTCCCAATAGTGTGTGTCCAAAACCAGGGGTCACAATCTGAGGATGTGGAGAGGACCATTTTAAGACAGAAGAGACATTTCATCATCCAAATGAATGGTCAGTCTGTGGAATTTATTACCACGAGAAGTAGTTGATGCCAAAACATTGAACGCATTCAAGAGGCTGCTAGACAACAACACATGGGTGAATGGGACCAAAAGATTATGAAGAGAAAGCAGGATTTAGCTACTGAGTTGAATGATTAGGCAGGATGATGATTGGTGTAGCAAGCCCAAAGGATCTCCTCCCATTTTCTAAGTTTTGTTTTGTTATGTTTAGACAAACTAATGGGTGTAAAGACACAAGTCTCCTCATTCTGATGGGGAGAAAATATTGGGAATCAATTATTAAAGGAAGAAGTAAAAGAAGAACATTTGCGAAGTCTAGCTTATCAAGCAGAGTCAGCATGGTTTCATGAAAGGAAATCATGTCTGATTAACTTTAGAGCTTTTTGAGGAAGTTTCAAATTGGATTGGATTGAGGGGAACCAATAAGGTTGCATCTGATCTTCCAGAAGGTATTCGACAAGATACCTCACAAAAGGTTAAATCTAAGAGCAGAGCCCAAGGTGTTGGTAGTAGTATATTGGCATTGGTAGAGATTTAGCTAATGGGCAAGAAATGGCAAGTAGGGATAGAGGCTCTTTTCAGTTTGGGATTCCATAGGTGATTAGTGCTGGGACTGCAACTGTCTGCAATATGACTACTTCTCCCAAAGGGTGGTGAACTGGTGGAGTTAGCTACCCAACAGTGCAGTGGATACGACGTAGCTTTACGGAAGAGCTCGTTTTTTTTAAAATTGGTAATGGGTCGAAGGGACACAGAGGAAAGGAAAATGTGGGTGCATTGCATATCAGCCATGATCGAATGGCACAGCAGACGAAAAGGCTGAATTGCCTAATTCTACTCTATCTTTTGAACTTGAAGGAAGCAAAAAGTACTATAGCCAACTGCAGATGACAAAGATAGATGGACAGACAAGTTACAGGAAGAATACAAAACAGTTGAGAGAGATATTCAAAAGGCTGAGAGTGGGCAAAAAGTGGCAAATGGGAGGACAATATGGGAAAATGGAAAGCTATTCATGTGAACAAAAGATCGGATTATTTAAATAGAGAAAAACAGCAGAAAGTGCAACACAAAAATGAGACTCTGGGGGACTGGTACAGGAAACAAAGCTAGCACATAGGTGTAGCAGATAATCAGAAAGGCTAATGGAATAGTTAATGCTGGCTCTTGTTCCAAAGGTTTGAGTAGAGAGACTTCCTGCAACTGCACAGGGCGTTGGTCAGATCATATCTGGGAGCACTTTTGGTGCCCTTAAGGAAAGATATCACTTCATTGAAGTCAGTTGAGAGAATATTCATTAGGATCCCTGGTATGGAGTGACATTCTTCAGTGTATTTTCATGCCATTGAATGTTTGGGGTGGCATGGTGGCTCAGCAGTTAGCACTGCTGCCTCACAGCCCCAGGTTCAATTCCAGCCTCAGGCAATTGTCTGTGTGGAGTTTGCACATTCTCCCAGTGTCTGCGTGGGTTTCCTCCGGATGCTCCTGTTTCCTCCCACAGTCCAAAGATGTGCAGGCCAGGTGGATTGACCATGTGAACAAACCTTGCCGAATGCCTTTCCGAAGTCCATAATGTAGAAAGAGCCACCATGTCTTATAAAATTGCTTCTCCATGGCACACCATACTGGTCAGATAATCTTGGGGAATGCGCTCCAACACAAGTCTGCGCCACCCCACAAGAGTGAGTCCATTCATTATTCTAACAACAGTAGGGTAGAAACTGCTGCAAAATCAGCTGGTGCATGTGTTCAGGCTTCTGTACCTTCTTGTAAAAAATGAGGTCTGCAGATGCTGGAGATCACAGTTGAAAATGTGTTGCTGGTTAAAGCACAGCAAGTCGGAGATCCAAGATGGCGGCGACTCAGCAAGTCTGAGTCTACAGAGCCCTTCCCAAAACCTGGGAAAAGTGGGTTTCCTACCCCCACCACACTTGCCAAACCACCCAAAAAATTTCTTTAATCTTAATTAGCTGCTGAATATTATATTTAAACAGTCTAATACTGAGTGGATAATGAGTAAATCAAAGGGACCCCGCAGCTCTCAGAAAACAAAGACTCCTCCAGCTGCAGCTGATGTAAAAACAGGCCTTATAGAGATGATTGCTAGATTGGAATCGACACTCGTCAATTTCATCGCAGAATCCCGACAGAGATGGAATGCATTCGAAGAAAAGCTGCAGAAACAGAATCACTCTATCGGAGTGGAGGGGGCGGAACTAAAGGCCACGACCTCCGAGGCTGCAGCTCAAACAGCTGCAGAACAGGTGCGAACCCTCGAGCAGAGAGTCCGGGCCTTTGATATCTACATGGATGATATTGACAACAGAAATCGGAGAAAGAATATTCGGTTGCTGGGCCTTCAAGAACAAGAAGGGAAAGGACAGTTAGCAGCATTTCTGGAGCGATGGCTGCCCCAGCTTTTAAACCTGGGGGCTGAAACTGACCGGGTAAGGGTGGAGTGGGCCTACCGGGTCGCAGTACGCGGATCTGGCCCAAACCAGCGCCCACGCCCGGTCCTGTTCCGGCTGCAGAGTTATAGGGAGAGGCAGATACTCCTGGATGCCTCCAGAAAGCTTGGAAAGGATCCTAAAGCTATGATTCATGAAGGATCCAAGATTATGTTATTTCAGGACTTCTCCCCGGCTTTGGCACGAAGAAGGAAGGCGTTTGATGAGGTGAAGAAACGTTTAAGGGACTTAGATATTTAATACACCTTACGTTACCCAGCGACGTTATGCTTTACCCACGAAGGATCTGAGTATAATTTTAGATCATCGGAAGAGGCCAAGAAACTTTTAGACTCGGTTAAATAAATCGTAAGAGACAATTTATGTTGGCTTGCCTCTCCCACACTCCGTGGGGAGAAATGGATACTTTATTCTACTTTACTTTTGCCTCTGGGAGCGGGGTTGTCTTCCTTGCTATGTTATTATACTTAACTGTAATCTGTTGGAGTTGTAATTTTATAGTTGTGTGTTTGTACGTGGCATTGATGCTAGCAGATATACTCAGGTATGGGTGGGGAGGGGTGGGGGTGCGGCGCTCACTGTTAACTCTAGCTCGGTATTATATCTAAATCCTATTAAGGAGCGCCCGGGTTGAGGGTGGGACACTGTTTGGGAGAGGATATGGTGGAACGTTGGAAAGGTAGTAAGGCCCCCTGAGAACAAGGGGAAAGATCTCCATTCAAACATGTTTAATTTTTTTTTGTTCTTATTGTTTGGAAATAACTTCCTTTTTATCATACTGTTATGAGTGTATTAGAGAACATTTTCTCTTATTTGAAGGATGTAAGCGACTCAACTATACACTCTGGATGATTGTGGATTAGTTGAATTTTGATGATTATATATTTAAGATCTATTTTTATATTAATGTTTGTGCTTGAAAATTCTGCTTATTTTTGTAAATTTGTCAAAATGTTAAATTCCCAATAAAAATATCTATATAAAGCACAGCAAGTCAGGCAGCATCCAAGGAATAGGAAATTCTGTACCTTCTTCCCCAGTGATAGAAGTTGTAGGAAAAACATTGCCAGTGTGGGATGGATCTTTGAGAATGCTGGCAGCCTTTCCTTGACAGCGGGCTTGGTGGATGAATTCTGTAGATGGCAGGTTGGCCTTTGTGATTGCCTGGGCCGAGTTCACCACCCTCTGCAACAGTCTCAGATCTTGAATGGCACAGTTGCCATACCAGGTAGTGATACATCAGACAGAATGCTCTCGAAGGCACACCTATAAAAAGTTGGCAAGGGTATTCACAGTCATGCAAATTTCCTCAGCTGCCTGAGGAAGAGACGACATTGCTGGGCCTTTGTAACTAGTGTATCCAAATGAAGAGTCTAAGAAAACTTGTGGATGACCACTCCCAGGAGCTTGACACTCCCCACTCGTTCCACCTCTGTGCTGATAAATGTGTAGGGGGACATGAGTAACATCATGCCAAAAAAAATAGAGTTCCTTGGTTTTGCTGGCATTGAGAACTAGGTTGCTCAGTGCAGCATTTTTCCAGGTCTTCCACTTCCCATCTGTAGTCTGTTTTGTTGCCATTTGAGATTCGATCTGATCTCTCCCTCTGCAGTTGTAATGCTGTATTCTGCACTTTGTTCTGTAAACCTGGTATACTCTATGCTACAAATCTGCCTGTTGTGCATTCAAAACAACACTTCACTGTACCTTGGCACTTATGACAGCATTAAAAATCAATAATTGCCTGTCTGAAGACAGCTTTCTGCAATTAACGCCTTAAAAGTCTTCTACAGGGCAATCAGTCACTTATCAGCAGTTATTAACAGTTCTGTCTGTATAGCTTTGGCTGGTTATACCAGACGTTGCTAACTGCTTTTAGTTCCTGTATAATAATTTGTCATGGTCCCTTAGCAACAACTCTGGAATAAACTGGTTTCTTACAACCTATGAACAGATATAGCATAAACTTCAGAGTTTTATCACAGGATGTCCACCAGAGGACAATGGATCAGCATTTTGGACTGATGTTGAGAAATTTTTGAGGGTTATGAATCTTTGGAATCTTGACCCCAGTGATGATCAACTGCCAAATATATTTGAGGTTAAAATTAACTGATTGAATCAAGAGATTCGAGAGCTCAGGATGATGAACAGCCAAGGTATTAAATAGCTGAACAAGCTCAAGGGTTCTGAAGAAAGGTCATGACTTGAAATGTTAACACTTTCTCCACAGATGCTACTAGACCTACTGAGATTCTCTTGCAATTTCCGTTTTGGTTATATGACCTAATTTGATTTCTTCATGATTGAACAATAGTAATTCTATTGCAGGTTGTTCACAAAGTAGAATCCAGAACCACATGTGGGGCTGAGCGATAGTAATGGCTGCTGGGGAATTTGGACAGCTGTTCTCCCGCACTAACAGGCCCTCATTCTCACGGAGTAGTTGCAATCATTTTCAAGCCTCAAATGGATCACAGCGAGAGTGAAGATGTTTGGGAAGCACTGATCTAAAGTATAGAGGAAACTGCTCACTAGAAGAATTCACTGGATAATAAAGGACTTGAAAGAAAAAAAAGGGGAAGAAAGGAAGAAAAGTGACAGTTGTGCCAGAAATGGGTCAGGGAAGTTATTAGCAACAGGGATGATAAAGCCTTCGTAGGCATCAATTTGTAGCTAACCGAAGTCAAGTTATCCCTCAAAATCAAAAACTACAAAAGGTTTACCTTTTCCATCAACCTGTTCAGACATGAGACAGTTGGGACTTGAAACCAGAGTTATTGGCTCAGAATATGAACACTATGCTCAAAGACTACGCACTAACTGCTAGAAACGACTAAGTAATGCTCAAGTAGCCCAATTGGTGTCCCATTTTGGCACAGGCAATTGAGGAGATAACTGCTATTCAGCCTTGGAAGTTTTAGACACTGGAAATAGCTGTGCTTTCATGGACTAAATTGCTGAAATGTTACTTTGTACACCTTAAGAAGCAATTTTTATTCATTTGCTCAGCTTCTGCCCACATATTGGTCAGAGTATTGAGTACAGGAGTTAGGAGGACATGTCACGGCTGTACAGGACAGTGTGCGCAATTCTGGTCTCCTTCCTATCGAAAGGATGTTGCGAAACTTGAAAGGGTTCAAAAAAGATTTGCAAGGATGTTGCCAGGGTTGGAGGATTTGATCTATAGGGAGAGGTTGAGTATGCTGGGGCTGTTTTCCCTGGAGCATCAGAGGCTGAGGGGTGACCTTAGAGGTTTAGAAATTCATGAGGGGCATGGATAGAGTAAATAGGCAAAGTCTTTTCCCCCAGGTCAGGGAATACAGAACTAGAAGGCATAGATTTAGGTTGAGAGGGGAAAAAATATAAAAAGGGACCCAAGGTGCAACTTTTTCACACAGGTGATGGTACAGGTTTGGAATGGGCTCCCAGAGGATGTGGTGGAGGCTAGTGCAATTGCAACATTTAAAAGGATGGTATATGAATAGGAAGGGTTTTAAAGAGGTATGGGCCAGGTGCTGGCAGGAGAGACTAGATTGGGTTGGGATATCTGGTTGAGAGGAGTTGGACCAAAGCGTTTGTTTCAATGCTGTACATCTCTACAACTCTGACTATTAGCTGGTTACATAATTGCAGATCTGCAACAAACCTCAGGATATAATTCCATTTCTGTTTTCCCTGGCAGAAACTGAATTCTCAGTTACCTGCCAGTGGGAATGAATATAGCTAATTCTGACAGCTTTGGGTACAGAAACTGAGCATATTGTAGCTGGAACATTAGAAAAGTGAATGCCAGATTGACAAAAACAGTGGATGCTGGAAATCAAAAACTGAAATTGGTGGAAAGGCTCAGAAGGTCTGGCAACATCTGTTGACAGAAATCAGAGTTAACAGTTCGGGTTCAGGGACACTTCCTCAGAACTCATGGTCACTAGGGGAAAAAAAAGATTCTTTTTTCTTTAAATACAGAAGGGGATGGGAGGATGGTAAAGGAGTAAATGATAGGCGGAGATAGAGTCTAAAGAGAGTGAGCAATTGGACAAACAAAGGAATGGACAATGATCAACTTGGGAGAATTAACAGCTATTAGTGGACAACTGGTGGCTAACAAAGGGCAGTTCTCAAAGACCAGACCATGTGATAACAAGGCCTGGCGTGTGGGGACTGGGGTAGGGACATAGGTGCCACCTTAAGCCCAAAAATTGTTGAACAACATAGTCAGTCCAGAAGGATGTAGAGTTCCCAAGTGAATGATACTTTTGTAACTGGGAATTGAAGTCAACCTGCACCCAAGAGATCACATTAAAGTAAATTAATACTTTAAAAACAATATTTATGCAAGTATTTACACTTAAACAATGGCAAATTATTTTTGCCTTATCCCCCAAGTTGTGTAAAAAAAGAGATATTTACTATAACACACCCAGTAAAATTATACAAGTGCACTTGCCATAACTTAGAGAGAATCTCCCCATGCAGGAATCTAATCACTCTTAAAAGGCTGCAAAAAGTAAGTTACAAGGTAAATCAAAGTGTTCAGGCAGTGGCAAACTTAAATTTCTAAAATCCTAGATATTGTGACAGGAAAGGAGGAAACAATAACTTATCTAAAGGAAATCCTGCAATAAGTTGTGACTTAGAGCGTGGATGAAGAACAGTCAGAAATGTAGGATGGTGCAGTTGAAGTTTTGGAAAAATCAAGGGGTGAAATTTCAGAGGCTGCAAGATAGACAAAGATTTTAAAAAACGCCAAAGACATTGACTTTATAATGGTGATCATTCTAAGAAATGTACACCATGGAAACAGACGATTTGGTCAAACTCATCCATGCTGACAGAATATCCTACATTAATCTAGTCCCAGTTGCCAGCTCCTTTCCCCCCACCTCAAAAGTTCCAAAACAATGCTACAATTTAAGAAAAATTACTTTCTTTTAAAAAGGCTGTAAGGAGTAAGTTAACATCGAAATTCTCATAAAAGCAGCAGCTCTCACAGGAACAACATTTTGTCCTTCATCTTGGATCACCCTGAACTCTCTCATACAAAAGCAATAGAAAGAAAATTAACTCAAAACGATCTAAACCACATCCAATAAACAGGGAATCATGAATCAAAAAAAATGCAAACACTGACTGAAATTAAGTCACTCAAATTTACTTACTAGATAGGAAACTGAAGAGATTCAACATTTCTCATGATAGGCCACTGCTGCAGAAATCATAAAAGAGGTCATTTATAATGCAGAGACTACTTTACAATGACAAGAGGTTCATTACTGTTTAAAGAAATGCATTATTTAGCAAATTAGGAAAAATCAATCTTAGTCAGACTTTTTTTGTGTAAAGCTAAAAACCATTTTAGAATTGGCTTTGGCTTCATTAGGGACGAGAGTAACTTTATCACTGGTTTCTTGTTCCAAATTTCCTGCCAAATATTTTGCTGAAGCAGCTTCACTAAATTTTACTTTATCAGTGAACCTCCTGAGTCATACCAAATCGAATAGTACAGATTTGTGCACTATGCATTATGCTGCTTTGAAGATGCAGACAGATGCTGCTACAAAAATCTCATCTTGGTTTAAAACAAAAACAGGGTAAAGTTAGAGCCTTTAGTCTCCATAGTAGCAATGTCATTGGAGTTTTGATGTAGAGATCTAGGATTATTGCTTTGGAAATGGAAGTTCAAATCCCCAACATAACAGCGAGTGGATTTCAAAATTTAATTAACTCAATATTGGTAACAATGATCACAAAACTAAACAGATGGTCATAAACACGCATCTGCTTCACTCATATGCTACAGGAAAGGAAATCCACCTTTATGGCCAACTGCAATGCAACTGAATCTGAGCTGTGCACAATAATGGAGGAGACAATCTGAGGATACAACCCATAATGTAGTGTAGCACTATCACTAGCCCAAACGGGATACATTTACGAACTTCAAAAGTTTGAGAGAAGATTTGTAGCTTGGGTGCTCGTTGTTGTGGTTCTGTTTGCCAAGTTGGGAATTTGTGTTGCAGACGTTTCGTCCCCTGTCTAGGTGACATCCTCAGTGCTTGGGAGCCTCCTGTGATCTTTCCTCCCAGTTGAATTCGACTGGGACAACACTACTATTATAGGACACGCCAAACAGAGAACAGCCAGGGAATTCCTAGAGGCATGGCACTCATCCATAGATTCAAATCAATAAGCACATCGATCTGGACCCAATATACCGACCACTGCAACGGACAGCTGGAACTGACAACCGGAAGCGACAGATTCAAACCACTATAAATGCTGGAGGAAAGATCACAGAAGTGCTTCACAGGAGGTTCCCAAGCACTGAGAATGTCAGCTAGACAGGGGATGAAATGTCTGCTACACAAATAGAACATAGAACAATACAGCACAGAACAGGCCCTTCGGCCCACGATGTTGTGCCGAACATCTATCCTAGATTAAGCACCCATCCAATTGCCGCTTAAAGGTCGCCAATGATTCTGACTCTACCCAGAGAGTGGTGGGGGCATGGAATGCGCTGCCCATGGGAGTGGTAAAGAACCCACCCCTGACATCTCCCCTATACCTTCCACCCTTCACCTTAAATTTATGTCCTCTTGTAACACTGTTGTACCCGGGGAAAAAGTTTCTGACTGTCTACTCTATCTATTCCTCTGATCATCTTATAAACCTCTATCAAGTCACCCCTCATCCTTCGCCGTTCCAACGAGAAAAGGCCGAGAACTCTCAATCTATCCTCGTACGACCTATTCTCCATTCCAGGCAACATCCTGGTAAATCTTCTCTGCACCCTCTCCAAAGCTTCCACATCTTTCCTAAAGTGAGGCGACCAGAACTGCACACAGTACTCCAAATGTGGCCTAACCAAAGTCCTGTACAGCTGCAACATCACTTCACGACTCTTGAATTCAATCCCTCCGCTAATGAACGCTAATACACCATAGGCCTTCTTACAAGCTCTATCCACCTGAGTGGCAACTTTCAAAGATGTATTCTGTATAGTAGTTTCTCCAGGTTAGCATATCACCTTTAAGGTGTGTCTAGTTGTGGTTCCAAATCATTTACAGTCCTGATTGCAACAAAATCCTAAATTTCCAGCTCGGCGAACAGAACCACATTTACGAACTCAAAAATGGGCAACTATTGTAGGCTATCAGCAAAACTGTTACTCAACCAAACTGCAACCTCATGACCCGACATATTCCTCTTTGACCAAAAGTAGAACCCTGATTTGATTTTGTTGCAATCAGGACTGTAAACGATTTGGAACCACAACTAAGCACACCTTAAAAAAAGGTGACATGCTAACCTGGAGAAACTACTATACAGAATTACATACATGCTAAAGACAGAGCTAAACTCCATGCAGTATAGAAGAATGGTGTTGAATTATTCAAGATTCAAAAAGGGGAGAGGAGAAGACTTTTCCCCCTTGGGATAGAATCTAGCTTCAGAGGATACAGGACCAACCAACTTTCCTCAATATAACTCCCTAAATTAAAAGAAATCAGTCTAGGCAACATCTGGCCTAATGACTAGAAGATAATTGCATTTCTTTCTTAAATGAAGGAAACTAAAACTGTGCACATTCAAGAGGTGGTCTCACCAAGGCAATGACAACATATTATATGTCTTAATTACTTGCTATACCTGCATACTAAACATTTGGTGATGTATGAGGACACCCAGATTCCCATCTCCTACCCCCCACTCTCATTCTGCAATTCCCATCCATTAAAATAATCTGCTGCTTCATCAGTATCCCTGCCAAAATAGACATTTAAATTTTACAACATTACGTAGCACTTGCTGAATTTCAGAGCTGTAATGTAACCAAAACTCACATTACCACATTTTAATGTGGTAATGCTCATGCATAAATATGAACTGGGACAAGGTAATTAATATTCATTAGAGATGACATTCATTCAAGAGATCAGAATGTAGAATTAGTTTGGATGGACAATGAAGACTAATTGGGGAAGTCACGAGTGAGTGAATATGGGCCCAAACAGTAACCACAATGTCAGACAAAAAATGTATGAGAAACATTAGGTGCTTAATATTAAAAGAATAGCAATAATTATGGGTAACTTATCTCCATTCAAAAATTGGGGGGGGGGGGGGGGGGGGGGTGGGGAAACAAAATCAGCTGTAGCCTGAATGAGGAGCTTATAGAATCGTTCTGAGCTAGTTTCTCAGAGTGGAATTTATGAGAGAACAGGTTAAGTAAGAGTTGGTACTGTGTAATGTGACAGGATTAAATGAACTCAGTTGTGTCACTCATAACAGTAATCACAATGATTTAAATTTAACATCCAGTTTGAAAGGCAGAAGACTAAAAAGTTAGTATCTTAAAAATTAGATAAAAGGCACTGTACAGGAAGAACAAAACTGAGGTAAACTGGCACACTAGGTGAGGGGATGGATTGAGAAAAATATCGTGGCAAACATTAGTGATTATTTCAGAACACTCAATTAGTACATCCCTCAAAAAATTCTAAAGAGAGAGGACACAATCTGTGGGTTTTGAAAAAAAAAGAGAAGGAATGCATTAAAAAGCTTATAGCCATGCAAAGGTAAATGACAAGTCAAATGACTGGTCAGAATGTAAATAACCTAAAGTGCTGGTTAGCTCATTTGGCTGGATGCCAAATGTGCAGGTTCAAATCCTGTACAGACAGATTACCATGAAGGACTACTCAACCACTTCCCTTCAAATGAAGCATGGTAACTCTCCTGCTCCTAGGTTTCATGGTAGCACACAAATCTACCACCACACTGAAAATCAGCTCCTGGTGAATTCAAAAAGACTCCATACCAACAAGCAGAACCAATGCCCTATACAAAATATCCTGCATGGACTGAACATTACAATGGACAAATTGGCAGGAAGCTAGCCACTAGGGTACATGAGCACCAACTAACCACCAAAAGACATGACCAGCTATCACTTGTATCCATATACACAGACAAAGACTGATATCAATTCGACTGGGACAGGCTAAACAAAGACAGACAAGGGAATTCCTAGAGGCCTGGCATTCAAACTGGAACTCCATTAACAAATGCACCAAACTTTCAAACAGAACTGGAAATGATATCACATACAACAAACCAAGACAAACCAATAAATAGCAAGTGGGACAGAACACTAGCACTTCATTGGAGGCTCACTGATGTTGCCTAGCATGGTGATGAAATGCCAGAGGACAAATCCACCAACTTAGCAAGCAAACTTAGAATCTAATATACAATCTGAGCTACAAATAGTCTCCAAAATCTCAAACTTAAATGGTAAGGTTCTGGGGAGTGTTACTGAACAAAATAAAAAGTGCAGGTTCATAATTTGAAAGTGGAATCCCAGGTGGATAGAATAGTGAAGGCAGTATTTGGTACACTTGCTTTTATTGGTCCGTGTACTGAGGATAGGAGCTGGAGGTCATGTGGAGGCTGTACAGGACACTGGTTAGGCCATTTTTGGAATATTGCATGCAACTCTGGTATCCCTGCTACAAGAAGGAGGTTGTGAAACTTGAAAAGGATTCAGAAAAGATTTATAAGGATGTAGCCAGGGTTGTTAAAAGGGAGGCTAAATCAGCTAGGGTTATTTTTCCAGAAGAAGTGTTGGAGGCTGAGGTTCATAAAATGAGGGGCATGGATAGAGTAAATAGACAAGGTCTTTTCCCCTCAGTGAAGAAGTCCTAAATTAGAGGGCATAGGTTTGAAGGAGAGAGGGGAGAGAGATTTAAAAAGAACCAAAGGGGCAATTTTTCATAGAGGACATGTGTATGGAATGAACTACCAGATGAAGTGGTGG
Organism: Hemiscyllium ocellatum; assembly: GCF_020745735.1. Taxonomy (NCBI): domain Eukaryota; kingdom Metazoa; phylum Chordata; class Chondrichthyes; order Orectolobiformes; family Hemiscylliidae; genus Hemiscyllium; species Hemiscyllium ocellatum. The sequence goes on from NC_083408.1 coordinate 89,793,371, forward strand.
AAGCAGGTACAATTTCAAATTCAAAAGGCAAGGAATGGGTATACAAATAGGAAGAGTTTAGGTGGATATGGGCCAAATGCTGGCAAAAGGGACTTCATTTATCAGGGATATCTGGTCAGAACAGACCAGCTGGACTGAAGTGTCGATTTCCGTACTGCACATCTCTACGACAATCTTGGAAACTCTGCCTCAGGAGGTGGAATAATTAAATACTTTTAAAGCAGGAGTGGGTAGACTCTTGTTAGGCAAAGAATCATAATGGTTACCAAGATAGATCACAACGTGGAATTCAAAACACTAACAGATCTTGTTGAATGGTTGAGCAGGCTTGAATACTAGAATGGTCCATTTCTGTTTTATTTCTCATGTTGTGGAACTGTTCTGCAAGAGATCATTAAAGAACACCATCTACCAATCTTATTAATATCAAATGTATTTTGCCAGAATCAAATTAACTGGCACCAAGATTGCTTCCTCTTCCATGTTGTTATTCCCCAACAAAATACAGGAAGTATAGGTTAAATCAGATTCCCTAAGTGTGGAAACGGGCCCTTCGGCCCAAGAGGTCCACACTGACCCTCCGAAGAGTAACCTATCCAGACCCATTTCTCTCTGAATGATGTACCTAACGCTAGAAGCGATTTAGCATGGCTAATTCACCTGACCTGCACATCTTTAGATTGTGGGAGGAAACCCGAGTGCCCAGAGGAAACCCACAATGAGAGAGTATGCAAATTCCACACAGACAGTTGCCAAAGGCAGGAATCTAACTAGGGTCACCATGCCACCCCTATAGTTTACATTAAGCATGAATCAAGAACATAGAAACAAATCAAGGTTCATAGCTTTAGAATTAGATTTCACACTGTAGAGAATCAAATTATTTGAAATACTAATTTATTGCCAACTCCCACTCAACTTTTTTTTTGCAATCTGATCATACTTGCTCAAGCTCTTTTCTTCATTTTCATTCTTAAAAACTTAGCCTCACTCAATTGTAGTGGAATAGTTAAAGTGTACCATGCTAAATTACCATGTTCATACAATTCCCTTTCAAATGTTCTACTCTTCCTGGTTATAAACTATAAAGCCCCAAGGTTATTTCTTTTCTCATCAAATATAAAAATCAAAATTGCAAATACACTGGATATCCGAAACAGACTGCATTGGAAATATACAACAGACCCAGCTGCACTGGGCAAGAGGAGACAGGTTAATGCTTCACAGTTTAAAATGCATCTACATTAAGCCAATTTGTCTTCCACATACTGACAAACACTATTTTGTACAAAAATAAATTTCTGGCAAAGCTTAGGTCTTGTAACACGTGGGGAGAAAGCAGAGTTAACATCGTGAGTCTGGTGTCTCTGCATCAGGACTAAACAAAATAGAAAAAAAAATGTATATACAATTAAGATTGGGGACTGGGGGGGGGGGGGGGGGGGGGGGGGGGGGGGGGGGTGGTGGGCACATATGTAGGAGCAGATAGGTAGGGTTGGACTCCAGTGAGACAGAAGACACTAACACACACAGAAAGATAGACAAATATGAAAGTAGCAGGCAACTGGAAACTTTATAAAACACCCCATCCTCAGTCTCCTTTACAGGTTTTTAAAAACTTGCATTAACCTTAATCACATTGTCCACCTTGTGTTTATGCTATTCCTAAGTTTTTTGATCAGCCATGGTTTCTTCAAATTACTCCCAGAAACTCCTACCATTGCTGCTCCACCATCTTCTCTCCTAAGCTACCTTTCAATCAACTGTCTAGCTCCACCATTGTATCTTTGTAAATTAACTTTATTCAATTGTATCGGATTAAGTCTTTACCTTTTCAAACTGTAAAGTTCATCATATGGTCGCTGCCCTCTAAGTGCTCCTTAACCTTTCACATCCTAAATCAAGTCTACCTCATCACACATCAATAAATCTTGAATGGCCTGTTCTCTTGTGGGCTGGATCACAAGCTGTTCCAAAATAAAAAAACCTTATAGACGTTCCATGAATGCCTTTCATTGAGATCTGCTATGAACCAGACTTTTCCAGTTCACTTGCATGTTGATGTCTCCCATGATTGTAACAGTGCCTTTCTTACACACCTACTCTTTTCCCCCCAATATCCTGACTACTAGGAGATCGCTACACAACTCCAATCATGGTCTTTTGTCCTTAGAGGTTCCACAACTCAACCCACAGATTCCACAACTTCCAACTCTCACTTTGTTATCAATTTCATTTTATTTCTTACCAAGGCAAACCCACCTCTCCGCTTGTGCTGGCTACAGTCTCATATTCAATTTATAGCTCTGAATCCCTTGCAGCTATATCTATCCTGCATTGACTGCTCCCCTCGCTGTCCCCAAATTTAGATTCCGGACCTCTTTTCTCTACCCTATAAACCTGTTCTGAGAACTTTAATAAACTTTGAGCCCTACTCCATTAACATTTACTATTAAAATTTTCCATGTAACTAAAAACCTCTCCCCCCAACATTTACTTTAAAGCCTTATCCACAGCCCTGATTATGCAGTTTGCAAGTACTCTGGCACCAGCTTGTTCACATGGAGCCCATTCCACTGGAATAGCCCTCTTTCACCAGTACTTGCCATGAATTCAAACCCATTTCTCCCACACTTACCTGTAATCTTGTTGATCCTGTGCCAATTTGCTCATGGCTCAGACAGTAATTCAGAGATTACCACCTTTGTGGTTCTACTTTGCAATTTAGCCCCTAGCTTCTCATTCCTTCAGGAGAACTTCATTGTTGTTTCTACCCATCTCTTACCTACTTGGACCATTCCCCTTCCACCCAAAGTGCCTCTGCAGCCTAGATGAGATCAATCCTGGTCACAGACAACTGTCCATGTCTGACTACAACTACAGTTCTCTTCTCATCTCCACTTGAGTGGTTCCTTGCACCTCTGTGCTGTAATCAGTTTGGTCATTCTACCTAGAGCTTCTACATTTGATATTAGCATCCAGAGTTTAGGAAAAAGAAAGCAGCAAACACAATTACTTCTGATCATTATGTGGGGACTCCAAAAGAGTACACAGCTATCTACAAGGACAAATGATAGGCAAGATAGGGTACAATGGAGACACCACATAGTTATCTTTCATCAGGCTATGCATTGGGAGGCAGTTTGAGACTAAGTGCCACACCTCAGTGAGTATTGTTCATTGGAGATGGAAAAGAGAACAAACAGGTTTAAAAATTATACTCAAAAGAACAGATGTCATTCTACAGAAAGTGCAATAAATCGGATGGTGAAATCTAAAGTGCTATTCCAGATTTGAATACGTTGCCACACAGGAAATTCAAAAACAGAAGTCATATTCCCCAGAGATATCACCTTGTTGATACTCTTAAATATTGAAAATATGGCTAGCATTGCAAACCTAGATACCGTTTTGAACAGCTGAAATGTAACAGACAGACAACACCAACAGCACAATTACAATATTCAAACTTAGCTTCAACTAGCTTCCTCTTTATTGATAATACAATATCTGACAAAGCTTGACAAAAATACAGTAAATTCCAAAATAAAAAAAGATTCAAGTAGATTAGCCTCAATTGCTAGAGATGAAGTCAAATTAAGCAAATGCTGCAAAGTGTTTGATTAGTCTTAGCTCAATGAATTAAACCATAGAGTATACTAAGAGTTCTGATGGTAAAGAGGTTTTTGCACACACATTCTCACAAAACATGCAGTGCCAGATCATTCTTCCAGTTGAGAAGCAATGGTTCCAATCATAGCATAAAAAATGGTGATTGCTAATCTGTCATGTACACTAAAGGGATCAAAAAATTTTAATCTATGGGCTTCTGTCAGAAGAAAAACCACAGAGAAATTTCAGCTTTAAAAAAAAAAAGAGTTTACAATAACACTTGCACTTCTCAACACTCTAAAGAGGACAAATACAATCCATTTCATTTGCAATAAAGGTCCGCTCTGTAATGCGCTCAGAAATTATGAAAATCATTCAATATCCATACTGCTATATAAATACATGCAGTATCACCCAATAATTACTAACAATCTTCCTTCTCTTTCTATGACGATGCGGCATAGAATAGAGCAGAAGCAGAACGGACGAGAATGATTACATCTAAGGTTACAGAGGGATTAATTACAAGATTATAAGGCCGTAGAATGTCAGAACTGAAGGAGGTCGTAGTTTTGATCAGACCAAACCCCCTTAAAACTAGATAGCCAAAACCCTAACTTATTTTTAAAGAAAAAGTGTAAGATGCAATTAAATTGGTGAAATTACTAAATGTACATTAAAGTACAGTCAAAATAAAACTGGCTTGCGTGTAATTCTATTGAAATGCTTAATAAGATAATGTTAAGCACAAGTAGTATAAGAACAGTTAATTAGTATTAACCATTAATATAGTAATATTTGATAAATACATCCTTGGTAAGCTGAAGTGCAATTCCAGCAGCAGGGAGAGAACCCAACTGTCCACTGCAACAGACCGAGGAATGAGAGCTTCTGCATCCAGCTCGAAGACCAGGGGAACTTGACCCCACCCATTTAAGGCTGCCTCTATGTTCCAACTTTTTAAAAAAACCACTCTGCAATTGTCTCAACCTCTTAATACACCTCTTTAAGCCATCATACCATAAAACACATTGAACCTGCTCAGCCAATGAGATAATGGCTGACCTGATAATCCTGACTTTCACTTTCCTGAATTTTGTCCCTAATCCAGGATTGCCTTGATCAAAAAAAAATCTCAGCTTTGATTTTACTTCATGACCCAGCCTTGATAGCGAATCTGTAATTCTTGGCCACAGAAGACTATCCTCAATGAAAGGAATCCCTCATTGGTTTCAAATGAGCAACCCCTTGAGATTATGCCATGTAGCCATAGTCTCTCCCACGAGGTTCAGCACTTTTACCAGGAAGAACAGAAGAACCAGATAGGATTTAGATTGGGGGGGGGGGGGGGGGGGGGGGGACTTTTGAAAAGTGAACGAAGATCTGAGGACTAAAGTGAAGAAATCACAGAAAGCCAAAGTCCAAATTCATCTAGCAATAGATAAGGCAAATGGATTGATGACCATTATTTCAAAGGGAATGGCATATAAAAGTATGGAAATCTTGCTAAAAGCAAAAGGCATTAATCAGATCATAGATGGACTACTATGAACTGCTTTGGCCCCTATACCACAGGAATTATACACTGGTCAGGATCCTTTACCTAGAACTCTTGGGACCAAATTGGTCAAGGTAAAGGACATTTGCTGATATACAACTCCATAGGGCCATGCAAATGGACCTATCAGACTTGAACAGTGAACTTCCCAAAGGGCCCAAACTCAGCATACCTACAGGTCTGTTCTCAAAGACTTCGGGTTTCAGGCATGCAGATGAAGAACAGCTGACCTATTGGGAGTTGCAGGCAATCCACAGAAGATTTGGAGTTTGATTCTAGATCTAGGAGGAGTGTTAGAGTAGTTGGCTTATATTCAAAGTCTCAAAGAACAAAACACCTTATTGAAACAAAGGATTTGAAATGGTAGATATATAAAAAATCCTTTAAGAATTAGAAGCAGAAGGCATAAGCTCAAACTATTCAAATCAGTCATTTAATACGGATGAGGAAGAATTTCTTCACTCAGTAATATCAATCTGTGGACTCCTTTAGCTCAGAGTGCTGTCAAGGCTGGATCATGGCCTAGATAGACAGATTTTTAAAAGTAAGAGTCAAGGGCTATAGAGAAAAGGCAGGAAAGTGTATTTGAGGATCATCAGGTTAACCATGATCTCATCAAATGCTGCTGCAACTCTATGGACTGAACGGCCTACTTTGCTATTATTTCATCATCTCGACTTCTAGATAGTGAATCATCCCATCTAGAGTTTGGCTGTAACAGATTCCTAGTATTTGACATCAGTCTTATTTCCCTCAACTAGCAGCTCACCTTCAAGCTGTTTTCTGGCATATTGTGTAAACTGCAGATGGTTTCACCATTTGAATTGTGCTTTGTCGCCCAATACCCTTCCCTCCTGATGTTCCACTTTCAGCTAGACAGTTAGAAACTGCAGTCGGATCAGCCACAGGAATGCTGTAATTTGATTTGACATTCACAGCCACGAGTTCAGAGTCGGCTACTTCATATACTTTACAAGGTAGTACACAAATCGGCAGACATAGCTGGGCCAGCCTCAGGGCTTGGAATAATATCAATGGGGTAGGGCAAAGAGATTGCTGATGGGTAGGGAAAGATGTTGACTGCATTGTGGACCTGCAAGACAGCCTCCTATCACTGACAAGGAGCATGAATCAGTCCAACTTTAGGCTGACATCATATGTACGAAGCAAGTTCCTGTCATACTGCAGACCCAGAGGAACGGTCACTGCTGCTCCACTTTCTTTTGCAGCCGATGCAATGACAAAAAAAAAGTCAGAGAACCTTTTCTTTAAATAAAGCTTCAAAATAATCTACTTGAATTTGGAGAACCAAATTCTGATGCATACATGTTCACCTTCCTGGTAGTTCTCCCAGCTGCCACAAGCTTCACTAACTGCTGTCTTCCCTTCCGAAGGCACATAGCAATAGCACCAAGTAGTAATCTTGTTATACTCAATCTTTCACCCAAGTGTTTTTCATCTAAGACTACCATAGAAGGATTAAAGCGAGAATGCTTTGCTTTAAAAAACAAAGCAAAAATTGCAACGAAGACCAGAAAAGATTAGATTAGGTTCCCTACAGTGAGGCAATAGGCCCTTCGACCCAACAAGTCCACACCGACCGTCTGAAGTGCAACACACCCAGACCCATTTCCCAACACCCAATACTACAGGCAATTTAGCATAGCCAATTCACCTAACCTGCACATCTTTGGACTTTGGGAGGAAACCAGAGCACCTGGAGGAAATTGATGCAGACACGGAGAATGTGCAAACTCCATATGGACAGTTGCCAGAGGTGGGAGTTGAACCTGGGTCCCTGGTGCTGTGAGGCAGCAGTGCTAACCATTGAGTCACTGTGCCGACCCAAGGGGTGAAAAATCGCAATGTGTTTATGCAGGAATTCAATATTAGTTTGTTAATTAACTTGGACATCAAAAGCATGAAGTGGAAATCTTAAAGGGTTTTTTGTGGAAAAAAAGTTAAAGTTTGAGGCATCCTAAATTTCATACTCCTATGCTCGAATACTTAGGACTTTTATCATTCCCTTCCTTTTCTAAAAAGAAAGGATGTTTGGAAGATTGCTGCATCTCCAGACCTATGCTGGTGGAAGGGAAAGGAATTTGATGTAGCTCAAGCTCACTCAGCTTGAAGGTTCATTTCCAGACATTGTGTCACCCTACTAGCTAACATCTTCAGTTGACTTCAGGTGAAACAATGCTTAAAATTCCTGCTTTCTATTTATGTTTGGGTTGGTGATGTCATTTCCTGTGAAGTCACTTCCTGTTCCTTTTTCAGGGAGTGATAGATGGGGTCTAACTCGAGGTGTTTGTTGATAGAGTTCCAGCCATGTTTCTAGGAATTCTCGTGCATGTCTGTTTTGCTGGTCCTAGGATGGATGTGTTGTCCTAGTCAAAGTGGTGTCCTTCCTCATCCATATGCGAGGATACTAGTGAGAAAGGATCATGTCTTTATGGCTAGTTGATATTCATATATCCTGGTGGCTAGTTTTCTGCCTGTATGTTCAATGTAGTGTTTGTTACGGTCCTTGCATGGTACTTTGTAAGTGACATCAGTTTAGCTTGTTATCTGTACAGGGCAGCACGGTGGCACTGCTGCCTCACAGCGCCTGTAGACCTGGGTTCAATTCCCGACTCAGGCGACTGACTGTGTGGAGTTTGCACGTTCTCCCCGTGTCTGCGTGGGTTTCCTCCGGGTGCTCCGGTTTCCTCCCGCAGTCAAAGATGTGTGGGTCAGGTGAACTGGCCATGCTAAATTGCCCGTAGTGTTAAGTAAGGGGTAAATGTAGGGGTATGGGTGGGTGGCGCTTCGGCGGGTCGGTGTGGACTTGTTGGGCCAAAGGGCCTGTTTCCACACTGTAACTAATCTAATGATGTCAGGATCTTTCAAAGTTCATTAGCTGCTGTTTTAGTGTGTTGGTGGGCTACCATGATGCCAAGGGGTCTGAGTAGTCTGGCAGTCATTTCTGAGATGTCTTTGATTTAGGGGAGATTGACTAGGGTTTCTGGATTTGTTTTGTTTGCTTGTTTGGGTTTGTTGCTGAAACAAAAAAGGCAGACTGAGTTCACTGGGTACCCATTCATTTTGAATACACTGTAGAGGTAATTTTCCTCTGCTCTGTGCAGAACCTCTGCGCTGCAGTATGTGTTGGCTTGTTGAAATGTTCTGATGCAGTTTAGTTTGTGGAGGTGATTGCTTCTGTAGTTCAATATTTGGTCAGTATGGGTTGTTTTCCTGAAGATACTGATTTGAAGTTCCCACTGGCTGTTTGCTCTACTGTGACATCTAGGAATGGCAGTTTGTTGTTTTCCTCCACTTTAGTGAATTTTATGCCAGTAAGGGTATTATTGATGGCATTGAAGGTTTCCTCTAATTTGTTTAGTGGTGACAAAGGTGTCATCCATGTAACAGACCCAAAGTTTGGATTGGATGGTTGATGGAGCTTTTGGTTCAAGTCTCTACATTACTGCCTTTGCTAAGAATCCCATGGGTGTTCCGTTGGTTTGTCTGTAGGTTTTTAGGAATTGAATATTTTAATGGAGAAATGCTGCATAATGTAACAGAACAGTGGGATTTGTGCGTCTTTATTCATGAATCACCAAAAGGTAACATCCAAAATCACTGGGTAATGGAGAAGGCAAATGGGACAGAATAAAATTAGGAGGTTCTGCTAAAACTATACAAAGGTCCTAGTCAGACCACACTTGGGAAATAATGAACTGTTTTGTGCCCCCTATCTAAAAAGGTCGATACACCAAAGGTGGTTCACTAGGCTGACAGGGTATTGAGGGGCTGTCAAATGCTAAGAGGTGGAGTATGTTGGGCCTGTACTCCCTGAAATTTAGAAACATGCGAGGTCATCTTATTGAAACTCACGAGATTCTTAAGGGACTTGACAAGGTAGATTGGAAAGGCAAATTTCCCCCTTGTGGGAAAGTGGAGGAGGAGGGTATAATCTCAGAATATGGGGTTGCACCTTGGAGACAGATGAGGAAGAATTCCATTTCTCAGAGGGTAGCGAATCTGTGGAAGGCTTTATCATAGGGGGCTGTTGCAGCTGAGTCTTCAAGTAAATTCAAGACTGTGATAGGCAGATTTTTAATAAAGGGAGTATGAGGAAAGGCAAGAAAATGGAATTCAGATCAGATCTGCTATAATCTTATTGAATGCTGGGAGTGGATCCAGTGGTCTACTTCTACATCAAAAATACAGGAACACACACACACGAAACACAGTCTCAAGTACTCCAAATTTCCAATTTCAGTTGAGTGCTGTGAACACAAGCAATGCAAAGCCTACCTTGCAAATGAATGCTTAGTCTTTTGAAAATGACTTGCAAAGTCACTGAACGAACCCACAATCCACATCAACTGGTTGGATAGATGGACATGATTGAAAGCAATTAAATGCATCCTATGCTCACAGGGAACACCGGATGAGCTGCTCTCAAGAGGCTGCACTGTTTTGCAAGCAGCTCCCAGTGCAGTGTGTACCCTCAAGCATGCAATCATCTGTGCTCAGCTTTACAGATTCTAGTCTCCTTATCCACGGAGTTCTGAAGTAGGATCTTCCGATTTACAAACAAGAATATGGATGAAAATTACAATGTCAATTTTGGCTCTATAATTTTAGCTAAAACTAAAATCAGCAGTTTGAGATTTATCCAATATTATGTCAAACATACTACAGTACCAAAGTTTCATTAACGAGGTGGTGAAGATACAAACTCCTGGAAAATCTGAGTCTTTATGGAGTTATAGAAAGAATATTTCTTACTTCATTCTACTCAAGAACAGCTATATACACTAACAAAATAGATAGCCTAATTTGAAATAACATCCAACACATCTGTTTCTACTGAAAGAAAAAGCTGGAGATCACAGGTGGTCAGGCAACATCCATGCAGAGAAAGCAAATTAACATTTCAAACCTAGAGGATGCTTCATCAGAACTAACATGAACTGTATTACATTTATTTCTACACCCTGCTTCAAAGAGTTTTATAGCATTAATGATTTAAAAAAAACCTAAAAAAAAGTTCTATAAAGAATGATACGGTTACTTGTAATTATGGACAAAAGAGCTGTTACCTTTAGGCAAAAAAAAAGGAATTCAGGCAAAGATATAAAATGAAACTAAGCGCTGAAGGCAGAAACAGTTAGACATTTACAATCCAATACAACTTCTCTAAAACTTAAATGCACTAACACTTGCAGATTTCCAGTACCCACATATTTACTTTTTGTAATAGAGGGAGAGTTTATGTTTACTAGTTCTACTTTTATAGCCATCGTTATAGAGCATGTAACGGCTTAAGTCAAAGCTATATGTACTTATTTTGTAAAGGTTTACTGTTGTGTAAACTGCTCGAAATAAAAAACGCTCTCGTTAGCTTTGCTGACCTAAAATTTCATCGTTCACTGCCACAGCTCATGAAGGCAAGTGATCCACAAGCATTAGCCGAAAGTGCATTCGTTTGATTTTTTTTGTAGCAATTCAAACATTGGCAAACTTGCCAAACAATCCCACTTCACGGCAGCCGAGAACTCTTTCGCCTTTCCTAAAAACACCTTGCAAAGCTGCCCAAACCTCCACCCGCCCCTCTCAAATCAGGTAAGAGAGAATAAGCGAGCACACGAAAATCAAATTAAAAATAATAAAAAAAAACGACGAGTTGCAACACAATGGACAGGAAGAATAAAAATCGAACCACTGCCCCTCCTCCCCCAAACCTCAACTCTCTGATCCGCTGTAACAGATCCCGGAAGAGCGAGAAACAGTTTTTTTTTAAAAAAAAGAAACCAACAGTTGGACCACAAACTGAATTTTGAAGAAAGCAAAAAAAAATCAAGCTGCTGGAGAAACTCAGCTTCACAGGGCAGCATCTGTGCAGAGAAAGCAGTGATCCTTTTTCAGGACAGGGGGAGGAAAAAAGTCCACATTACCTGCCACCGGCCAACGGTGAGGAAGAAGAGCGAGAAGGGGATGGCAGTGCCCGACATGGCGTGTGTGGAGGGCATCCCGTACTCGGAGTCGTAGAAGACCTCCACCTTGACCACGGGAGGGGAGCGGGGCCTGGGCCAGCGGATGATGTCCTTGGTGCATTGGCCCAGGTACATGACCCACACCCAGATCACGATCAGCCGGCGGCCCACGTACGGGTCGATGTTCCACAGCCAGAAGGGGAAGAAGGTGATGTAGAAGAGCTCGTTGCCCAGCTCCGTGCCGAAGCTGAACAGGTAATAGAGCAGCCGGTTGCGGATGATGAACTCGGTGCCCCCCGCCTCCTCGTTCAGGGAATTCCTCCGCCTGGGTTGTTTCTTGCCGGTGGCCGGATCGGCGGCCGCCCCCACCTCCCCCTCCTCCTGCTTCACTTTGGTCTCCCGGGGCGGGCAGGCGACGCCGTTCCTCTTGCCGCAGTCCGGGTGAGGGGAGGGCGGCTGATCCCCCCCGCCGCCGCCGCCGCTGCAGCGGCGATGCGTGGCGCCGCTTTGGTTGCCGGCGGGAGGCCGGCAGTCACCGTTAGCCTGAGGCGCGGTGCGGACGGGCTGCACGCCGCACAGCTGCTGGAAGCGGGCCACTTGGTCGGGGTGGTTCAGATAGCGGAACAGGCGCCGCCAACCGCCCGCCATCAGCCCCATCTCAACGGTCGGCGGCTCGCCCACGCCCTCCCCAAAGCCCCTACGGGAGCCCGGTCTCTCCGATCCTCCCGGCTTCTAGAAACTTCTCCGTCCGGATTTTCGTTCCTCCTTTTTCTCCCTCTCTCTGCTCACTGTATCCGAGCTCAGAGTGAGGGTTTGAGGAGGAGGGGGGCGTGTGTTATATTGCTGAGGAAGGGGGAGGGGGGGGGAAGAGGGGAGGGAACGGCAGTCTCGACGGGCTCGCGCGCGCCCGCCCGCCCTTCCCCCTCGGCTCTCGGGGGTGCGCCTGCTCGTCAGGCGCGGGTCCGGCGGCGCGCGCGCAGCCCCCTCCTCTGTCCGCCTCCCCCAACCCCCGCGCGCGAGAGAGGGGGAGAGCGGTTTGATCTCTCCCGCCCCCCGCTGCAAAAGTCAACGGCTGAAGTAACGACGTCAACGACAAAAGGGGAAGGAATGACCGACGGCTTCCGAAAGCAAAACAAAGCTGAGAGCCTGTCAACTCGAGTGAGGGAAGTCACTGAGTAAATGGTGCAAAAGGATTTCAGCTGGGTCTGTCTGTCTGCTGCCTCTTGACTCGCAGAGTCTGTTCCCTTTCCAGGGGAAAGGGTGAATCAGGGTTTGGTGGTCTGTACTGAGGGAGTGCCACACTGTCCTTTCGAAATTAGATGTGAAACTGAATTTCCATCCGCCCGCTCAGCTGAGTATTAAAAGGAGCATGGCACTATTCAAGGAAGAGCCAAGGGCATTGTCCTGGCCGATATCTCGAGTCATGCAGCCCCGGAAAGAGACCCTTCGCTTCATTGTGTCTGCACCGGTCATCAAACATTCATTTACTCTTATCCCATCTCGCAGCATTTTGACCACAGCCTTATATAATACGACTGAGGTGCTCAACTAAATATTTCTAATGTGTTGAGCGCTTCTGCTTCTTCAACTGTTGTAGGCAGTGAGTCCCAAGACACCCAAACCCTCTCTGGGTGATTAGCTGGTTTGCAAAACAGAATAATGTCAAAAATCACACAACACTAGGTTATAGTCCAACAGGTTTAATTGAAAGCACGCTAGTGAAAGAAGTGAAACTATCATGGTATTCAAACAGATGAAAGACTTAACAATCAAATCTTCAATGTATAATTTCAGTTACATCACACTGTAAATTTTTGCTGTAAATTCTGTGTTAGGATTGAGCCCTCCACTATCACCTGATGAAGGAGCGACGCTCCGAAAGCTAGTGTGCTTCCAATGAAACCTGTTGGACTATAACCTGGTGTTGTGTGATTTTTAACTTTGCCCACCCCAGTCCAGCACCGGGATCTCCAAATCAGAATAATGTCGATAGTTTGGGTTCAATGACTGCACCAGCTGAGGTTACCATAAAGGGTTCTTTTTCTCAGCCTCACTCCTTGCCAGAGGTTAAAACCACCATCTTTATCTAATGACAGAGCAGCCACATGTTCCAGTAGGACTATAGCAACTTTATTTACCAACCACCAATTTTCCTATCATCTACAAACTCATGATCATCTTTATTACATTCTAGATCATTAGATGCAACAAACAGCAAGGGATCCAGTACTAATCTGAACCCTATAGTACCAGACTGAACACAAGCTTCCAGTCGCAAAATATCCTTGACTGTCACCCTCTTACTGCTGCTGAGCAAATTTTGGATCCAATTTGACAAATTGCCATGAATCCCATGGGATCTTCTTAACCAGTTTGCCATGTGAGACTTCAAGCCTTACTGAAGTCCACATCGACTACATCAACTGCACTGCCCTTGTTTACACACCTAGTCACCTCCTCAAAAGAAAATCATATTTGTAAGACATGACCTCCCGTTCCCTAGCTATAACTGGCAATTCTTGATTAATCCTTGCCTTTCCAATTAGGGATAAATTCTGTACCTCAGCTCATATTCCAATTGTTTCCTTATTGCAGATACTAGATTCACCAGTCTGTCACATTTCTAACACCCTTCTTGAATAATAGTACCATATTAGTTGTCCTGGCATTGGTCATCCAGCACCCCTCCTGAGACCAGACAAGATTTGAAAATTAATGTCAGAGCCCAAACAATCTCCTCCCTGGCCTCTACACCAGCATTGGCTCATCTTAGATTCCCTACAGCATGGAAACAAGCCCTTCGGCCCAAGAAGTCCATATTGAACCTCTGAAGAGTAACCCACCCAAACCCATTTCCCTCTGACCAATGCACCTAACACTATGGGCAATTTAGCATAGCCAATTCACCTGACCTGCACACCTTTGGACCGTGGGAGGAAACCCACGTAGACATGGGGAGAATGTACAAACTCCACACAGTCACCCGAGGCTGGAATCAAACACTAGGACTCTGGTGCTGCAAGGCAGCAGTGCTAACCACTGGCCCACCATGCCACAAATCATCTAATTTGAATGTGAGGATTTATCCACCTGTTAAATAGGCTAATACACTCCCTCTCAATGCTAATTTGTTCAAGTCCATCACAGTCCCCCACCTGATTCTAGACCTACATTGTCCTTTTTCAATTGAGTACAGATGTAAAGTTCTCATTTAAAACCTCAGCCATATCTTCCAGCTGCACACACGGATTGCTGCTCTGGTCCCTAATGGGCTCTACTCCTATCTTGCTCTATTAATCAACATTACAAAAAAAATGAGATGGGTGAATGTGAATCGGTATGTATAAGGAAAACTTTATTGAGCAGAAAATTGCTGGAATATCTCTGCTGATAAATGTTGATTTTTTTCAGCTTGAGTTTATGTATTTTGGTTAATGTTAAACAATTTAAATTAGTGTTTAAAAGTGTGGTGCTGGAAAAGCACAGCTGGTCAGACAGCATCCAAGGACATGTTGTCTCTAATTGGAAAGACGATGATTAATCAAGAAAGTTCTGATGAAGAGCCTCTGCTCAAAATGTTGACTGTCCTGCTTCTTGGATGCTGCCTGACTATGCTTTTGATTCTGACTCTGATCTCCAGCATCTGCAGTCCTCACTTTCTCCTAATTCAAATTAAGGCATTGCTGAAAAAATACACCTTTTGTTGAAGCTTTTTGACTTGCATTCATCAGGGCATTTTACAAAAATACAAATTCATGGCCAAAACTACATTGACATTGCATGTGACGAGAGCACTGACTGATTGGTCAAGTTGACTAGTATATTGCCATGAAGAAAGAACCCATTACTGTTGGTTAACAGTTAACTGCTAGTATTTGTTTAAATTTTACACTAAGAAAGTTGACCCTGATTTGTCAGGGCAATATGTTGAAAAATGAACCAGGGAATAGCTGTCACCAATTTTATTGAGTTGAAACAGAGACAATTTTACATTTCGCAGTGATTTGAGTTTTAATCTAGAAGATGACAAAACAGTGACCGCTGAATTTTTTACAAGCTGATCAATCACTTCCTAAAAGAATTACTTAATTATCACACTCCCCTTCAATTCACAAAGACACATACCTAACCAACTTCTCACCATTTCATGGGGTATGTTCACCTATAAATATCCATGTTCATGCCGGCAGTCTTTCTCTCATGCCCACATAATTCAAACAGGTATTTTTCTTCCTTAAACATTTTCATACCAGCAGAAAGAAAAGAATTGTGGGTGCCAAACATCTGAAATAAAAACAAAATGGTTGAAAAACTCAACTAGTCAGCACGAGAAGAGAAATAGTTGATGTTTCCGGTTGCAGTGACCTATCTGAACTGATGAAAAGTGATTTTTTTTAAGAGTGCTAGTCATTCAGTCTAGTCTCATGGTAGTCATCCAAACACTACAAACTGACACCCTTCGTATCCTTAATGCATTTGGTCCCTTTCCCACTCTACTCCATGTTCATTAATAGCGGTACTCATATTTCTTGGCAACTCGTTTGGGGACAGAGACAGACAAGCACATATATGCAGATGGGAGAAAAAGTTGACTGGGCTCAGAATAGTTTTCAGGCACCTTTTAAGGAAATGTTAATGTTGAATTAAGACTAATGTAAATTTATAGTATTCCTTTTCAAGTCAATTAACATTCCTCCTTATGAGATTAAAGAAGAAAATTCCTAATATCAGATGCCCATAGTAATTTTTTAAGTGGACGGGAAAATCACAAAAGAGACGACTGAGCAAAGGTTTGTTTTAAAAATTCATATCTTCATTGATGAAACATATTTTTCTAAGATCCCTTGTCATTACATTTAAAGTAAAAATAATTTATTGATTTGTCCCTTAACCAAACCAATAAATTGAGGTGAATTATGAAGAACAATTTGTAGTATCTCAATCCTACTAACTGAAACCCTCAAACTTTCCAAGTGACTAAGACAAATTGTGCGTGATTCTTGGATATGTTCAAGATTAAAACTCTGAAGTTGGATAGCAGACAGCAAAATTACCAGTGGAATGGTGAGATGAAAAAAAATTTGATCCAAACAAATATGACTGAACAATGTGTAGTTGCAGGATCTGACTGAAGTGGAAAAGGAGCGAGAACATCGATTATTTCATTGACATAAACAGAAGATTCAGCAATGCAATATAATACTTGGACCATGAAAAAGGCATCAATGATTTTAAAATATCATTTTTAGTTGTATAATTTACCAAGGTCATTTTGGAGTGTGTGATTTGTTGGTGGGTATTTTGCAGGGTTGTAAGCTCAGCACTAAATATTTAAGTGTTAATAAAATATTTAAAATGTTTGTTGTTAACAACTTGCAGTAAACCATTGGATTTAATTACCATGGATGATGAGAACAAAGTTTCCATTGGCATCTCTGAACATGGAAAGAGAGGAAACAACAAAATGGAATATTGTAAACATTAAGCCTCACAGAGACAAAACCTTCAGTGTTTTCTACAATTGCAAAACCATAATCACAAGCAGATGTCAATTGCAACTAAGTGTCAAGTTACTGAACTCACAAACTGTATTTGTGTTAAATAATATATTAGCTATCTAAATTAAACATTATACAAAGATTTAGGATAAGTAAAATATTGGAATTTACTAAGATATCACAAATCTTTTTGTAAAAGATGATGTTGATGTGATGAATTGTTTCCAAACACTCCCATCTTTACTCAATATTTCTTTGGCCAGATGACTGCTTGAAATAACTGGTTGACCTGATGCGTATTCAACCCTTTCTGTGTTGTTAATTTTTAAAATATGGAATTCTCCATTTTCTGTTCCCTAATTCAAAAGCAAGACTATGAAGTGTCTCTTTATCCCAGACAGTTGAATTTCAGACAACTAGTTATCTCTAAAAGATTGAATTGCAGAATTAACTAGTGAAAGCACGTCCACATGCCAGAAGTGCTTATCAGATCACTATGTCATCTCACCCCATGACTGCACAGAAAATGACTCATTCAGTAGCTCAGTCTGTAGTGTCAAATAAACACATATATTCAACTCCAAAACTGCAACGTTAGTATCCTTTTTGATATGTTTCAAATGTTTTGGAGACCAAAACATTTTTTCTGTTGTGTAAAGCGCATTGCAATTAATCATGATTTATGTCATCTGCCTCCTTGGCAAAGTGAAACAAGATAGTAAGGGATTCTGGTTTCTTCTAACTTTTTTTAATGCAAAAGAAACTGAATTTAAAATATAATATTTATTTCTGTATAAAACTTGTACAGAGAAATTAAAGTACAAACTGTTTATAAAATGCTATAAATTTGAAAAATGAAGAAAAGTAGTCAGACATTCTGGTAGTTTAAAATGATTCTATAGTTTTGTCACCAAGGTTTTAAAAACACAGGCAAATTCTTTTTTTTATCTAGATTTTTTTATACAAAAGGAAAATACTGCAGCTGCTGAAAATATGGAATAAAGACAAAAATGTTTAAAATACTCAGTGATCAGGAGAAATGACACTAATGTTCTAGTTCAATTAGACCCTCTTCCCCAAAGATCATCAGTAAACTCATTGGATTTTGATGATGGTCAGGCAATTTTAGTGGTCAATTCTGGCAGATAATGACTCACTGATTATTTGACATTCAATTCAATTTTAATACCTAGTGTGTTAGAACTGAACCCTGATTTCTGGCTCCATTACTAATAACCATCAGCCTATTGAAACAACAGTATTATTCAGAAGGCCTGAATTTGAACAATGGACAAATTACCGCTTGCACAAGCTTGAGAGGCTGAATGGTCTACTATTTCTATTTTCTATAGTTCATCTGCTAAAGGTTCAGAAGTTTAGGGTACTTTGGAAAAAAAGGCAGACTGTAACATGTTTTTTTCCTGATCCATACAGTCAAACTTGCAAACTTCTTAACAAATGTTATTATATAATGATGAGTTCTGAGAAGATTTGTAGCTTAGATTGAGATTCTGGTTATTCTATAATGAAAACAACATCAATTTCAATATATAGCAATTCAAACGGTTCTTAGGAATACAGCATTCTGTCAGTAAAATGCACACAACTATGATCCACAACCACCTGATGAAGGAGCAGCATTCCAAAAGCTAGTGCTTCCAAATAAACCTGTTGGACTATAACCTGGTGTTGTGTGATTTTTAACTTTGTACACCCCAGTCCAACACCAGCATCTCCAATTCATGATCTACTTCCCATTCTTTCCCAGTGAAAATACTATTTTCCATTTTTTCATCAGATATGATCACTGCTGGCAAGTCCAGCAATCATTGTTCATCCCCAATATCCCTTGATATAAGGCCATAACCAGGTCAAAAGAGTCTTCCCTCACCCATAATGTTATTCAAATGCAGTGTGCTTCATTTTACGTAATCCTCCTTTACACATTAATGTTGCTTGCATATGATTTCTCAAAATGGAATTAGTAGATTAAAATGCAGATTAAAGTGCAGACTTAACAAGAATCTGTATGATTCTAAACATATATATGAATTAATTGTATTATGGTCATTAAACAGCTAGACAAGGATGATGTCCCCCGGCCAGTAACTCCAAAACAAGGAATCATAGTTTCAGGATATGTGATTGATTGACATGAGGACAGATTTCTTCATTTGAAAGTGGTGAACCTGTGGAATTCTCTGTTGTTATAGGCTATGGAAGCCAAGTCATCAAATATATTTAAGGGAGATAGAGGATAAAGATGTCAGAGGATATGGAGAGAATGAGTCTGAGGTAAAGAATCCGCCAAAAATCATGTTGAATGATGAATTGGCATCAATGGGCTGAATGGTCAATTCCTGCGACTTATGTTTCTATAAAAAGAATGCATCACCTGCATCTCTGCTGCTCAGGAATTCCTTATGGGCTATGTTGAATAGCAAATATTATCACTTTCATGCATGGATGTTATATTAACTAAAATTCAGAAAATTAACAACAAATCTTTCCCTGTCTTCAAAGTCAGTATTTAAACGCATTGCATAACTCTGAAGATGGAAAAGTCATTGGGAAGGAAATAATCCTAGCAATTGTTCCACCCTCAACAGGAAACAGCTAATCTAATTCCTGTAAACAGGATTTTACCAACCAAGAATACTTTCATCACAATAAAAACAAACCTCATTGTTTGATGGCATATAAGGAAACTAATACCAAGTTTAATGACATTACAAGAGGTCTGACTATAACAATGTGAGTGAATGTTGGGCTGATCTATTATTGTTGACCCTGCGTCAGTTTTGTTGGGCTTCATTAAGGCTTTCTCTCCACAAGACCCAACAAGATCTCTTGCCATATTTTGCCAAATGCACCTCATTAACAAGACATTCCATTGTTATGGTGTCCCTTTTGTCCAATTTACATCACCTGACTCTGGACCAAGATTTACACTGCAATCATTGTAGTCTCCATGGTCCAGAAGAACAGCCAGCAAGTTCAATGACCATCTCTGCTCCATCAGAGAAAGTCCCACTCTTCTATTTGCTACTTCACACTTACTCTGTCTCCGCTACTGCATCCATGTCCCACCTAAGGCTCATATTCTGCCACTCTTAGTACTGTATATAACATATTCATTCACTAGCTCATGTTTCTCCAGAGTCTTCAGCACCACTAACCCTCTGCCACTTGTTCACTTGACTGGGACAGCTCACCAGCTTTTGACCACCAAGCCTGAACTAATAGCTGCACCACCCGCTTTGATCTCACTCAATCCCTCCCTTTCTCTCACTACCATAGGAGACAGCCACAATGGGGCAACAAAGGGCCCAGGCAGGTGGAAGGGGGCCCAACATCAACTTCTCACCCCCCATGAGAGGAATCTTGTTAATCGCAGGAGAAGAGTCAACAGACCTTTCTCTCTGACCAGTCCACATTGACCATAATCTCAAACTAGTCTCACCTGCCTGCACTTGGCCCATGTCCCTCTAAAAATTTCTTATTCATGTACTTATCTAAATGTCTATTAAACATTCTAACTGTACCCACAATTCACCACTTTCTCTGCAAGTTAATGTGAACCATTATAGGTAGAAAAAAGCTGTCCCTTATATCTTTTCTTAAATCTTAGAAATAGTGTTGAAATCCTCCACCCTAGGGAAAAGACACCTGGAATTCACCTTATCTATGCCCAGGAAACAGTCCTATGGGGATGGCACCATATCCAATCAATTAATTACCACTGTTTATTTCACTGCAACTCTCACAGTAACCCCATTCATTGCACATCACTTTGAACCATTGGCTGCAATCGCTTCTCTTCCTGGTGTATTCCAGATACCAGCGGGATGTTCACAGCTCCAGAGGAGAAAAGAGATGCTCCACCAGAAGTTACCTCCTCAATCTCTGCGGAAGAAGTTTCAGGACTCAGGAAGGGTTGCCAAGGCTGCCTCCTGAACCCCCTCCCAGCTCAGACACTGATACCTTATTGTGAGTGCTATGTTTAGAAAATATGGGAACACAATCACTGCCACAGTTCCTTAGCTGACTGAGGAAGAAGCACTTTGGCAACTGGCATTTTGGAGGGGATAGCTTTGGCAAATAGGGTCAAGGAGAATGCAAAGGGATTTTATAAATACATTAAGGACAAAAGGGTAGCTAGAGATAGAGTAGGGTCCCCCAAAGATCAGCAAGGCAACCTATGTATAGGGCAGCAAGAGATGGGGGAGATACTAAACAAACATTTTGCATCAGTGTTTACTGTAGGGAAGGAAATGGAAGATACAAATATAGGGAAATACATGATTACATCTTGAAAAATGTCCACATTAAAGAGGAGGAGGTGCTGGATCTTTTGAAACATATAGAAGTGGAAGCCTGTGACCAGTGGAGTGCCACAAGGATCGGTGCTGGGTCCAGTACTTTTCATCATTTATATAAATGATTTGGATGTGAACATGGGAGGTATAATTGCTAAGTTTGCAGATGATACCAAAATGGGAAGTGTAGTGGACAGCGAAAAAGGTTACCTCAGATTACAATGGGATCTTGATCAGATGGGCCAATGAGCTGAGGAGTACCAGATGGAGTTTAATTTAGATAAATACGAGGTGTTGCATTTTGGGGAAGCAAATCTTAGCAGGACCTATACACTTAATGGTAAGGTCTTGGGCAGTATTGCTGAACAGAGAGACCTTGGAGTGCAGGTTCATAGTTCCTTGAAAGTAGAGTCGCAGATACATAGGATAGTGAAGAAGGTGTTTGGTATGCTTTCCTTTATTTCCAGAGAATTGAGTATAGAAGATGGGAGGTCATGTTGCGGCTGTACAGGACATTGATTAAGCTACTTTTAGAATATTGTGTGCAATTCTGGTCTCCTTCCTATCGGACAGATGTTGTGAAACTTGAAAGGGTTCAGAAAAGATTTACAAGGATGTTGCCAGGGTTGAAGGATTTGAACTGCAGTGAGAGGCTGAACAGGTTGGAGCTGTTTTCACTGGAGTGTCAGAGTCTGAGGGGTGACCATATAGAGGCTGATAAAATCATGAGGGGCTTGGATAAGATAAATAGACAAAGTATTTTCTCTGCGGTGAGGGAGTCCAGAACTAGGGGGCATAGGTTTAGGGTGAGAGGGGAACAAATTTAAAAGGGATGTAAGGGGCAACTTTTTCACAAAGAGGGTGGTGCGTGTGTGGAATGAGCTGCCGTGGAAGTGATGGAAGTTGATACAATTATAACATTTAAAAGGCATCTGGATGGGTATATGAATAGGAAGTGTTTCGAGAGATATGGGTCAGGAGCTGGTAGGTGGAATTAGATTGGTTGGCAAAGACGAGTTGGACTGAAGGGTCTGTTTCCATGCTGTAGGTTTCTATGACTGCCAGGAAACAGATACCTGCTGAACCCCAGGCTAGAGAGGACCCTGTGGGGTCAACAATCAGGGGCTTCACCTAAATGCACAGAGAGGAATAACATATTGTGGAGCATTTTAATAATAACTCAACACAGGGTATTTTAGTGAGTCAGAATGGAACGGGCCAGTGCGGAGCAGCCAGCGGGCTGGGGACCTGGAGAAGGTGACAGGTGGACTGGGGCCCAGTGTGGTCAGCCTGTCACAGAGCCTGGCAGTGCAGGGAGAATGAGACCCTGTGTAGAAAGCCCACTGCATGGAGATACTGCAGGCTATAGAAGGACTGTGACGTTTATGTTTTAACTTTACTTCTTTAACTTCCTAATTTATACTATGAAGAACTGTAATGTAGAACTTTTTTCTTTATTTCTCTATATTTGTACCTAATCTAATGTAGTATGTAACATTTGTACTTCGATACTTTGTATCTAAGATGGCACTTTGTGTGGCAACATTGTACACATTTCACTGTACTCCTGCCCTTGAGTACTCGTGACAATAAACCTAATTTTAATTCTAATTCATTCAAATGTCAAGCAGCCTTTGTTTTACACAGGTGAGAAGACAATCAGGAGACATCTTCAACAATAGCCATTTCAAGTTGTTTTTATATTATTCTAATTATGTTCCAATCACAGTGCCACCTACAACAGGGCTGATAATATCAAGAAGGACTGGAATTTTGGACAACAAAAATTACACAGGATAACCAATATCATGTAATCTAATTAAAAATGGAGGTGACCTTTGTCACAAGCAGTGACCGCAGACAATGCTTAATCACCCCTGCCACAGAAAGACAGAAGATCTTTTACATTAAGATTAGCAACATCAGCACTGAGTGTCTGTCCAGAACAGACTTGCAGGATCAAAGTGGCTGCCAAGCACCAATCATCCAGCAGGATATCCTCAGGAGATGTATGTGCAGTACTGTTTATCGAAACAGACCGTGTGACTCACATGTCTACAATAAAGTTGCTTTGTTCGTAAGCTTAACATCCAAGAATCATTTTAACTCCACAATTTCTAGTTGGCTTGAAGGCCCCACTTCATGAGCAAAAGGCAGAGATGTGGGAGCCATTTGCCCTCCTAGCCAGAGGTTCAGGAATATCTCAAGCATACGACTGTCTGGCTGCATGGCCACATTGGAGAGCCGTGATGAAGAGTCAGGTCCAGCACCCTTCCTATTCATATATCCATCCAGATGCCTTTTAAATGTTGTAATTGCACCAGCCTCCACCATTTCCTTTGGCAGCTCATTTTTATACATGTATCACTACATGAAAAAGTTGTCCTTAGATCCCTTTTAAATCTTTCCCCTTTCACCTTAAAACTACACCCTCCAGTTTTAGACTGTGCTACCCTGGGGGAGAAAAAGACCTTGACTATTCACCCTATCCCTATCCCTCATGATTTTATAAACTTATATAAGGAGAAAGTGAGGACTGCAGATGCTGGAGATCAGAGCTGAAAATGTGTTGCTGGAAAAGCGCAGCAGGTCAGGCAGCATCCAAGGAACAGGAAATTTGACGTTTTGGGCATAAGCCCTTCATCAGGAATGAGGAAAGTGTGTCCAGCAGGCTAAGATAAAAGATAGGGAGGAGGGGCGATGGAGATGTGATAGGTGGAAGGAGGTAAAGGTGAGGGTGATAGGCCGGAGTGGGGTGGGGGCGGAGAGGTCAGGGTGGCACAGTGGTTAGCACTGCTGCCTCACAGCGCCAGGGACCTGGGTTCAATTCCCACCTCAGGCGACTGACTGTGTGGAGTTTGCACGTTCTCCCTGTGTCTGCGTGGGTTTCCTCCGGGTGCTCCGGTTTCCTCCCACAGTCCAAAGATGGGCGGGTCAGGTGAATTGGCCATGCTGAATTGCCCGTAGTGTTAGGTAAGGGGTATATGTAGGGGTATGGGTGGGTTGCGGGTCGGTGTGGACTTGTTGGGCCGAAGGGCCTGTTTCCACACTGTAAGTAATCTAATTACAGGTTAGGAAGGTGGTGCTGAGTTCGAGGGATTCGACTGAGACAAGGTGGGGGGAGGGGAAATGAGGAAACTGGAGAAATCTGAGTTCATAGGT
Organism: Hemiscyllium ocellatum; assembly: GCF_020745735.1. Classification (NCBI taxonomy): domain Eukaryota; kingdom Metazoa; phylum Chordata; class Chondrichthyes; order Orectolobiformes; family Hemiscylliidae; genus Hemiscyllium; species Hemiscyllium ocellatum. Next base: position 89,817,504 of record NC_083408.1, read on the forward strand.
CAACCCTCAACCTTTGACGCTCTAAGGAAAATAACCAGCCTTTCAATCTCCTCCAATAGCTCAAACCATCCAAATCTGGCAACAAACGTGTAAATCTTTACTGAGCCCTTTCAAGTTTCGCAACATCCTTCCTACAGCAGGTAGACCAGAACTGAATGTGGTATTCCAAAAGTGGCCTAACCAATGTCCTGCACATCATCACCATGTCTGTTGGTCTTTATGATTGAAGGCATGGTGTGGGATGGAGGTGGTGGTGGTTGTATGGGGGGGGATGGTGGTAAATGGGGGGAACCTGTTGCACATTCCAATTCCCTTTCTTCACAAAGAGACAGGGTGATGCTAAGAGGAAACCTGCTGGAGGAGAAATCACATATACACACCTCTCAGACATCTCTCAGGACAGTCTACCTTCACCTCTACCCTGACTGCCCTCTCCGCTGACCCTTGGGAAGTTCAAGCCAAGGAGGGTTCACTTGCATCTGGCAAGAAGGCCCTTCGCATGGCTAGGCCATCCAGGCACACCCCCCAGTGTTTCCCAATCAAACGTCCAAGGCCAACAGGCTCCAGTCCTGAGCAAACTCAGTACACTCCAGCTGCAGAACCTGAGAAAGTGCAGAGATGCAGTGGGAGGCAAAGTGAGAATAAATCTTTACATGGCATTATGTAGTACACAGACATTGCACTGTATATAAATTATATTTGCATAAATGTTATTAGTTTGGCATTACATCTGTTTGTTTGAGTCTCTCCGTAACCCTGAATGTGTCAGCATGATGCTTAACTACATGTCCATACAGGATGCACATGAATCAGTGTCTGTGTTGACAGCCTGCTGCAGCACGTAGAAGCAAGATCAACAAGGCGTAAAAAGGGCAGTGGTTCTGCTGACACCGTTGGCTCTCATGCTAACACATTCTTACTCTTTCCTGGCCTCTGTTTGGAAAAATTTTGGAGCTTCACAATGAGGTTTCACAACATGAACAATAGCCAGTGCCTGACAGGCTTAGAGTGAGGACTGCAGATACTGGAGATCAGAGTCAAAACGTGTGGCAATTTAACAGTTCTGAAAATGTAAAGGTCATCCAATTTGCATAAGTTGTATCCACGCTACTAAGGGTGGAATTTGGAAAAGCTCTGGCTGTAATCTTCTATGCCTTGGACATGGGCGTGGTGCTAACGGACTGAAGAACTGAATATGTGACACAGGTGTAAAGAAAAAGAGTAGAGGGATATATATGGTATTACACGCTAATCAGCATAACATGAAAAACATTTAGAGACAATAGTCTTGGACAAAATTAATTGCTATTCGGATCAGTAAAGGAAACGCTCAGGTTTGTTAAAGATAGAATTCTATTTGACAAACTTGATCAACACCACTGAAGAAGTTAGTTTCAGAGACTCTATGGATTTTCAAATCATATTTTGAAATGTACAATAATAGGTTAGTTAGCAAAATTGAAGCCCTTGGGACTAAAAGGTAAGTATCGCAGGTACCGAATTGTTGTGGGACATAAAGCAGATTAGTAGTCAATGGTTGTTCTTCAGACTGAAGGCACTTGTTAATATTAAGAATACTGCTTCTTCTGATATAGATTTATGATCTTGGCTTGGATATGGAAGGTATACACTTTTGAGTTTGCATAAGATACAAAATTCCAAGATGTAGTAAATATTGAGGTACATGGTAGCAAATTTCAGGAAGCCATTCTGATAACACTGACAGACAATTGGCATTTTACATTTAATGCAGAAAATGAAAAATGATAGTTTTTAATGAAAAAATGATGAGAGGTGACAATGAACTAAATGTAACCACTTAAAGGGTTTACAGGATCAGAGAGGTCTGCAAATGTATACGTAAATCTTTGAAGATGGCAATAAAGTACATAGTTAAATATGTATGCTGGAATCTTCACTCAGAGTATACAAAAGCACAGAAGCTATGTTAAATCTTTGTCAAATACTGGTCTTGGTCAGAGTATTTGTGTCTTTAGGCTTGACATTATAGGAAGGAAGTCGAGGTCTTGGAGAAAGTGCAGAAGACATTTCCTTGCAGGGGTAAAGATGAGGATGTTGCACAGAGGTGCTGAAACAAACAAGATCCTGAGAGGGCTTGATGTGCTGAAAGCATGTTTACTCTACAGGACTAGGATGGAAAATTTTAAAACAAGGGGTCTTCCATTTAAAACTGAGATGATTTTTTTTTATCTCAGAGGTTCTTGAGAATCTGTGGAATTTTCTTCATCCAAGAGTGGTGGCAGTCTGGTCATTGAATATGTTTAAGGCTAAAGTAGAGAGATTCTTGACCATCAAGGAACCATGAAAATTTCAAGTAGCACAAGAGGTTAATAGCCAGGAGATAGATACACATAAATAGAAATTGTTTTGCAGGTCAGGCAGCATCTGTGTGGAAAGAAACTGCTTTAATGTGTCAGTTCTGTGATTCTAAAGCAGAACTGAGAAAAATGTAGTTTGTGACTGGCCAAAAAAACGCCCAAGGAAACTAGTTTCTTTCAAAAACAAAACCAAAGCAAATTGGATACAAAATTGGCATGATGGTAGGAAGCAGTGGGTAATAGTGGAAGGATGCTTGTCAGACTGGAGGCTTATGACCAGTGGAGTGCCTCAGGGGTTGGTGCTGGGCCCATTACTGTTTGTTATCTATATCAATGATTTTTTTGAGAATGTACAAGGCATGATTAGGAAGTTTGCTGATGACACAAAAATGGGTGGTATTGTTTAGAGGAAGATTATCAGAAATTGCAGCAGGACCCTGATCAGCCGGGGAAGTGGGCCAAGAAATGGAAAATGGTGCTTAATATAGGTAAGTGTGAGGTCTTACATTTTGTAAAGTCACGTCAAGGTAGGAGTTTCACGGTGAATGGTAGGGCCTTAAAGAGCGTAGTGGACCAGAGGAATCTTGGCACTCAGGTTCACAGTTCTCTGAAAGTGGAGTCACAGGTAGACAGGGCAGTGAAGAAGGCTTTTTGCACACTGGCCTTCATCAGTCAGGACATTGAGTATAGAAGTTGCGAAGTCATGTTGCAGTTATACAGGACATCGGTGAGGCCGTATTTGGAGCATTGTGCTCAGCGTTGATCACCTTGTTATAGGAAAGATGAGAATAAACTGGAAAGAGTGCAGAAGAAATTTTACAAGGATGTTGACTGGATGCAATGGTCTGAGTTACAGGAAGAGATGGAGGAGTACTGGTTGGATCGGTGGGAGAGGAAGAAACAGAGGACTTGGAGGCCTTCACTAGACCGGATGGACGTGCACGGGACTGGATGTCCTATTGACCCAACCAGTACCCCTCTACTGACATACTCATTCAATTGGCAGAATTGGTCCTCACCCTCAACAATTTCTTTGAATCCTCCCACTTTCTTCAAACCAAAGGGGTAGCCATGGCCACCTACATGGGCCCCAGCTATGCCTGCCTCTTCCAGGATATGTGAAACAGTCCATCATCCAGGGTGGCATGGTGGCTCAGTGATTAGCACTGCTGCCTCACAGCACCAGGGCCCCAGGTGTGATTCCAGCCATCCGTGACTGTGTGTGGAGTTTACACAATCTCCCAGTGTCTGCGTGGGTTTCCTCTGGGTGCTCCGGTTCCCTCCCACAGTCCAAAGATGTGCAGGTCAGGTGAATTGGCCTTGCTGAATTGCCCAGAGTGTTAGGTCTGGGTGGGTTACTCTTCAGAGGGTCAGTGTGAACTTGTTGGGCCAAAGGGCCTGTTTCCACACTGTAGGTAATCTAATCTAATCCACTTTTCATCTACTACATTGATGACTGTATCAGCGCCACCTTGTGCTCCCGCAAGAAGGATGAACTCACTAACACCATCCACCATGACCTAAGGTTTACACGGACAATCTTGGACACCTCTGTCCCATTTCTGGACTTCTCAGTCTCTATCTCTGACGAACAGCTCAACATGGACATCCCACAGCGATCTTGACCACACCTCCACCCACTCCCCCTCCTTACTCCCAACTCCTCCACCTCCACTGTATCTGCTCCAAGCTAGAACAAGTCCATTCCTGGACATTCCAGATGGCCGCCTATTTCAAGGACCACAATTTCCCCTCCCATGTGATCAGCAATGCCTTCAGCACATCATCTCCAATTCCTGTACCTCTGCACTTGAACCCCAGCCCTCCAACTACACCAAGGATAGAACTGCACCCCGGTCCTCATCTTACATCCCACAAATCTCTAGATACAGCACATTATCCTCCGAAATTTCTGTAACCTACAATCAGACCCCACCACCAGAGATATATTTCCCTCCCCATTCCTACGTGCATTTCGCAGAGACCATTCCCTCCATGGCTCCCTCGTTAGGTCCACACCCACCACCAACCCACCCTCCATTCGCAGCACGTTCCCTTGCACCCACACCTGGCTCCTCACCTCCGTCCAAAGCGCCAAAGAATTGTTTCACACCCGGCAGAGATTTTCCTGCACATCCACTCAGTTCATCTACTGTTGCTCTCGATGTGGTCTCCCCTACATCAGGGAGACAGGACACCAACTCGCAGACTGTTTCAGGGAATATCCCTAGGACAAATGCACCACACAACCCCACCACCCACTTCAACTCCCTCTCCCACTCCACCAAGGACATGCAAGTCCTGGGCAACCTCCACTGCTAAATAAAAGCCACCTGACAACTAGAGGAAGAATGCCTCATCTTCCACCTTGGGACCCTTCAACCAAACAGCATCAACATCAACTTCACTAGTTTCCAACTCTTTCCTCCCCCCACCTCATCCCAGATTGAACCCTCCAATTAAGCACCACTCACTTGATCTATCCTGCCTATCTTCCTTCCCAACAATCCATTCTACTCACCCCACCAACCTATCACTATTATCCGCCACCTGCATTCACCTATTGCCATTCCAGCTAACCACTTCCCCCACCCCCATCCCTATCCCCCCCCACTCCACCCACGATTTATCTCTCAGACCTTCCCCCTCCACATTCCTGATAATGCTTATGCCTGAGACATTGATTCTCCTGTTCCTTGGATGCTGCCTGACTTGCTGTGCTTCTCCAGCTGCTCATTTTCTGACTCTGCCAGCAGAAGTGGTTGAGGCAGGCACATTAACAACATTTGAAAGGCATTTGGCCAATACATGGATAGGAAGGGATTAAACGGATATGAGCCAAGTGCAGGGAAATGGGGTGAGCATGGACGGACATTTTGGTCAGCATGGGCAATTTTGGGCCAAAGGGCCTGTCTCTGTGCTGTAGCACTCTATGACTAAAGTAAGTTGAAATCTGGAACACAATTTGAAAAGGACAATGCAAGCAGATTCAACAGGAGCATTCAATAGAAAATTTGATAAATACTTAAAGGGAAAAGAGCAACATTCTGGAGAAAGAACAAAAGGTGGGATTAATGGATAGCTTTATTGCAGACCTGAAACAGACATAATAAGCTAGACCTCTTTATTGTACTCTGTCAACTATGTAAGTGGCAGAATTTTTAAGGCAGACAAAAAAGCCTTGTTGAACCAAAATGTACTTACAAGATTCAGTAGAAGTTAAAAAGCAGGTAAGAACACTTGCATGATAACTGGAATATCAGTTGTTTAATTGGCACAGATGGAAGGTTCAAGAATGTGAAGTGACAGTTGGACCAGGAAAAAGTAGCATGAAATTCTAAAAGATCATCTTGATGATGAGATTTATGGTGCCATTTGTTGAATTGCAATCCACAGCAGGTGGATGCAAGTCAAATGTATGTCACATCCAAACTTGCGGAAACAAAATATCTGTTTGAATGAGGCCATCACTAAACCCATGATTCTGAGCTTAGCACCACATACAAGTGTTACAACATTAAAATGTTCAGATTAAAAATATCTAGTAAACTGTTAAGTGGATAACTTGCACAAAGTTATCAGAGACATCTTTTAGAATGGAGATAGACTGCAAGACACATTTTTAAAAAAAGGACTTGCAAACACAAATAGAGTCACAGAGATTGACAGCACGGAAACAGACCCTTCAGTCCAACTCATCCAAGCTGTCCAGATATCTCAAACTAATCTTGTCACATTTGCTAGCACTTGGCCCATATCCCTCTAAACCCTTCCTATTCATATACTCATCCAGATGCCTTTCAAATGTTGTAATTGGACCAACCTCCACCACTTCCTCTCACAGCTCATTCCACACACACACACCATCCTCTGCGTGAAAAAGTTGCACTTAGATCCCTTTTAAATGTTTCCCCTCTTACCCTAAAATGACTGCAAATTTCAGTATTAATCACAAGATATAACACCTCATTGTAGTTAGTTTTTTTTTAGGATTTGCACAATTATATTTTGATTTATTAAAAAGGAGAGAGATAATGCTTTTCATGCGCTTCCAACTTTATTCAATTTTTATTTGTTTTGCTTATGTTTAAAATCTGGTTCTCTCGGTTTTCTGTTAGCTAATTCTATTTACAGCTTTTACAAATTGTCTCAGTACGCCAGACAGTTAAGATTCAAATGATTCATTATCTCCAAAAGACAGAATTGAGCACTTAACCAGTAAATGCCTGCAAATATGCTGGAAATACTTATCACTTCATCACGTCATCTCACTTCCTGACTAAACAGAAAAGGAATCATTCAGTTCTCTACGTAGCGTCAAATAAAACACGTATGCTTAGTTCCAAAAATGAAACTTTATTTGATACACAGCAACAAGGTTACTATTTTAGAGAACAACACATCTTATCTCCAGTGTGCACACGCAAAAAGCATTGCAAAGCACAATTAATCGTATATTACGTCATCTGCCTCCTTGGTAAAGTCAAACAAGATAGTAAGTGACTCTTGTTTCTTACAAAGTTCTTTACTATTTTAAAGAAGCTGAATTTTATTCCTGCAGGCAACGTTTTAGACAGAAATTAAATTCAAACTTTAGTAAATACAACATAAAAATATTGCAACAGTTATAACAAATACTTAAAACATTGCCACATCTTTTTCAAAATATAACATACTAGAGATTATGGTAGTTTCAATGTTGGAGGCAACATTGTTAAAAACACAGTTGCAAACAGATACAAGTTCTGGTTTTCATTTTCTGCTCAATGCTTTCTTCTCTCGAAAGCATTAAATATAACTGAGATATGTTCCACAGGCACGAGTCACCTTCTCATTCCTTACATAAGAATCTATTGTTCCCATAAGCCTTGACACTTGAGCATCAATGGGCTGTTTCACCAGAGCACAAGTTGGACTTGGTTTGCTTTTTCCTCCTACTCCTTCAAGTACTTGGCGATCAATGACTGTGCTCACTGTCAAACCAACTGCGATCAGGCTACTCTTCTCAGTCCAAGGACTGATTCTAGTCAAGACACTATTTTACAGAAATGCCTGACAAATTTGTCTCTTGCTTAAATGAAAATACTAATCTTTGTGGTAACCCAATAGTTAAAGGTATTGCAAGATATAGCACTCTAGCACAAAGTAGGAAGCTTTGACATTCCATTCCTGGCCTTTGCCATTCAAATTGAGATGAATCAACTGATCTAATTAGTCTCAGTGTTTCCAAGTTAAATAACTGAAGACAGCAAAAATGGGTAGTCCCTCCTTAGCCTAATCATAGGTTTCTGTGTGTTTCTTTCGATGCAGATATTTCAGTCTGACTCTACATTGCCACCTTGCTTCACTTCACCCTCCAAATGTTAGAATGCACTGTTTAGAGTATGAGAGGAGTACCATTCAAACCATAATGCTGAATTATTGCCAGTAGCTGCAAAACTGTAGTCTTGCTTAAATGAAATAGATTGTTGGTACTGAACTAGAGTATTGCTGAAAAAAGCCAGTTTGTCAAAGCTTTTCATCTTGCACTCATCAGGATATTTCACAAGAATACTAATTCAACTGAAATTTTAAGCCAGGAAGAATGACTCTGAGCAGGACATTGGTCAAGACAGTGCAGCAAACGGCTGTCACATAACTAATAAGTGCCTGCCCTATGCCAAAGCCTCTCCCAATGCAGCCCAATTACCAATGCATCAGCAAGCTCCCCGCTTCAGTATAAATGGTAGCTTTCCTTACTCTCATGAATTGTCCTGAGTGTAAGATGAAGATTTGACAAAAATCTTTTTTCAGTCATTCTCAAGACAAAATATTTGAGCAAAGACAGAAACAAAGAAATGCAATAAAAATGCTGTCATTCTTTGCTCAAATTTGCACTTAAAAATAATGTACTTAACAAGTTAAAATATGTGCTTGGGCATGGGCAGCAAAGACATGCCTGCATTTATTACACACCTTTGTTGCCCTGAAAGTAAAGAGCCTAGGACTGCAGGAAGGTAGTTCATTTCCCAAAATTTCATTAGTGAAAACTAGTTACGTTTTTTTTTAAATGACAGAAATGTCATGGTCAATTACAGAGACATAGACTCATACTGGACAGATGTAGAACCTTTGGTCCAACTCATCCATGCCGACCAGACATCCCAATCTGACCTAGTTCCATTTGCCAGCATTTGGTCCATATCCTTCTAAACCCTTTCGATTCATATACCTATCCAGATGCCTTTTAAATGCTGTAATTCTACCAGCCTCCATCATTTCCTCTAGCAATTCATTCCATACATGCACCATCTACCTCTCAGGTATTTTTAAAATCTTTTCACTCTGAGCTTAAACCTATATCCTCTAGTTTTTGACTCCTCCACCCTAGGAAAAAGATCTTGGCTATTCACCCTATCCATCATTCTTCATTCTCACTTCTTATCTGACTTATTGACTGAAACTTTAAAACCTGCCATAGCAGGCTTGGAACCTTGATTCGTTGGTCCTGTACTAAGCTGCAGGAACTACAGTATTACACTGAGGGCCTATGTTTGAGCTATGGACAAATAGCCACTTTAATCTGAAGGTTAAGACTTTTAAAGCATGCCAAAGAAAAGACACGTTATCTTGTTTTTAAACTTGGCCCATCCTAACTCATTAACTTCATAAAGACATTATTATGTAGTGTAAGCAACAAAAAATCTCAATACACAGCAATTTTGACTTTGTTTATATTATGTAATCAGGAATACAGCAAACAATCTGCAAAGCACACACAGCTCCCATTTACTCCTTTACATTTCCCAGTGAAAATTATGATATGAACCCGCATTTTGCTTTAAAAGATGAAGCTGACCTATCACAGACTACTCAAGTGTAATTTTACCTAACTCTTGGAACTCCATTTTATACATTTATGTTCCCTGGTATGATCTTCTCAAAATACAGGGAACAGGTTCAAGTACAAAAGACTTTAAAAGCAAATATCTGCATGGCTCTGCAATAAACATTCAACATAACAGGAACTTTGTGTTAGAACAATTAAACACGAAGACAAGGTCAAAATTCAAAGATAAAAACAGATCTACCAACTTTCAAGCGTCACAAAATGCCACAAAGCTCAACTGCGTGCTGCATATCATCTCTCTTGATACGTTCAATGTTTTAATTGAACCTGATTTGAATATAAGCTATAGTTAAGAGAGTTAAAGTATGTTTTCAAAAAGTAAACACTTGAGCATTTGCCTTCTTAGGTCCCATCATTGGTAGATCAGAAAATACCAAAAACGTTTTTTTTTTAAATTGGTTACGAAATCTTGAATTTCTTCCCTGTAATTTTCTTAATTAGATTGTGCATGAAGAGGGTTTTTCAGAAGATAAGGTGCTACAATTGAAGTTAAGAAAGAGAAAATCTTGCATTTTCTTTTAACTACAAATTATCCCACAAGACAACCACAAAAGTTCTTTGCATTAAGAGTGAAAATAACCTTTTGCTCTCTGTGAAAACACACATATTTGTCTTTGTGGCTGAAGTAAAGGTGGAATGCTGCACATATGGATCAGCAATGGGAAAGAGTTATTGCTGGTATTTAGTTTTCACATTAACTTCCTTCCCCTTTTGAATCATCATTGGCACCAGCTTCTAACGACTTCAGCCCATCTGCTTGAGGCAGTTCTTGTTCAGTCATGCCAGCTGTGAAGTGGAGTAAAAAAAGATCACAGACTAATAAATATTTAGAACCAAGGAAGAGATCTGCACCAATCCAGGCAAGTAGGGAATATTCCATCACTTACCTGATTTGTGCATTGTAGATAGCGAACAAGCTTTGGGGAATCTGGAGACAAGATAATTACTCCAAAATTCCTAGCCTTTAACTTGCTCTTGTAGGTATGGCATTAATGTGGCTAGTCCAGTTCAGTTTCTAGTCAATGGCAACTCCAGGATATTGGTACTGGAAGAATTCAGTGATGGTAATGCCATTGAATGTCAGGGGCCCGTAGTTATATTCTATCTTCTTGGATATAGTCATTGTCTGGCTCTTGTGTGGTGTGAAGGTTACTTGCCACTTATCAGCCAAGTCTGGACTTGTCCAGCTCTTGCTGCATATTTCCATATATTGCTTCAGTAACTGAGGTATCAATCATCAATTGTGAACATTGTGCAATCATCATTTGATTGTCGGAATGATGATACCTTCAAGGCATGCCATATCTGTTGTTTGATATGCAAGTACCTCTGTGTTGTTGCTTTACCTCAAATTTATATAGGTCTTACGCTGCTCCTGGCATTCCCTATTGCACTCATTACACCAGGGTTAATCATCTTCCTTGATAATAATGGTAGAGGCAAGTATATTGTTGGCCGTGAGATTACAGATCGTAGTTGAATAAATTTTGCTGCTACTGATGGTCCACAGTACCTCATGGGTGCTCAGTTTTGATTTGCTAGATACATTTGAAACTTTAGCACAGAGGAAGTGCCACACAACACAATGGAAGGGAACATCAATGTGAAGAATGTCTTTCGTATTCAGAAAACTATTATGTCAGATACTGAAACAGTATGTGTTCATGTGCAGGAACATCCCAGCTTGAGTGATATGTGGCAAGTAACATTTCTGCAACACAATGCTGGGCAATGGCTACCTCCAACAAGATCTAGCCATCTCCCTTTAATGTCTAATGCATTATCAATGCTAAATCCCAAACCTCCCAGTGGTTTCCATTGTCCAGAAACGTAACTAGATCTGCCATACAAACACTGTGGTAACAATAGCAAGTCAGAGGTTAGGATTCCTCCAGCAAGTAATTCATCTTCTGTTGCCCCAGTGCCTTTCCACTGTCTACTTGCTTGGATGAGTGCAACTCCAACAACATTCATGAAGCTTGACATCATCTTGGATGAAGAAGCCTGCTTTGATCGGCAACCCATCTGTCACCTTCAACATTTACTCCCTTCACCATGGCATGCAATGGCAACAGTGACGTACTGCAGCAACTCAGCAAACTCCCTTATTCAGCACCTTCCCAACTCGTGACCTCTACCACCAAGAAAGACAAGGATACTAAATGCATTGGAATGCCACCATCTGCAAGTTCCCCTCCAAACCTCTCACAATTCCGACTTGGAAGTAGATCCCTATTCCTCCCTGTCACTCAGCAAAAATCCCGGAACTCCTTTCTTAAGGGAACTGTGGGTGTCGATGTACCCCAAAGTTTGCAAAGGTTTAAGAAGGTGCAACTACTTTACTTTCCTTAGGAATGAACTGTAAATGTTGGCCTAGCATGAGGTGGGTTCATCCCATGGACAAATTTTTAAAAATACTTGTCAGTGTGTGCCTATATGTAAACCCAGGTCTTGGCTATGCAGCAACTGCTTATGATACAATTCTTACATGCAAGATTTTATTAAGAGGGATTACAGGCTTTACAAAAAGCAAAGCTTAATGGTTAAACAGTATATAACTGACATATTTTACACTGTGTTGTCAGTTCAACAGGATGAACAGATCAGGAATTTTACCTGAATTGGTCTTCAGTATTGAACAACTTTGTTTTTCTGATTGATCTGAAACTTCTGGTTGTACTCGCTGTTTTCTGGTGGAAACAAACATGTAAGCATTATATAATTACACAGTAGGTTCACTGCTTTTTTTGAATATGTAGTCTGGCATTTCTATGTAGTTAAAATAATTGTGAACAACACTAACTAAAATTTGAACTTGCAAGATGTGGTATATTTACGTGCTGAACTCCAAAAAAGGGTTCAAGAATGTAAGGATATTCTTAAGGAATGTCACTATTCATTTGAAGATCACTATCTATTTTACATCAGATCATTGCAGAAATGGGTTAGGAGAAGAGTTTTGCCTTTTGATCAGGACACTAGAGAATATTGCTTCTTTTTCCACAGAGCATTTAATATGTTGCATGCACTCAGTTCTTAAAGTCAACTTATTCAAGGCAACTGGATTCTATGGAAGTCATACTAATGAAATGATCATCTCTCATTCCAAAGCAATTGGTTCACAAAACAAGAACACTTCTAAGTGGAAGCTTTCATTTATGTTACTTATTTTTGTTATACTCCTTCATGGTATGCATGTAGTGATGTCAATATAGTGCTGAGCTGCTTTCTTGAACCGCTTCAGTCCATCTGGTGTATATCATTAACAGCACCATTATGAGAGAATTTGGGGACTTTTGATTCAACAACAGTGAAGGGGTACTGATACACTTTCAATTTGGAATGGTGTGAGATTTGGATGGGAATTTGCAGGTGTAATATAGTCACAATAATATATGCCTGGTCCAGTTAATGTTCTGGTCAATGGTAAACCCCCATTATGTTTATGATGGAATATTCATTTTTAATGATGACACTGAACATCAAGGAAGTATTCAGTTATATTCTCCATTTTTGGAGATGGTGCCTGGCCATTGCCTGGTCAATGTTACTTGTCACTTATTAGCCCAAGCCTGAATGCTGCCTAGGTCTCGTCAGAGATACTATTGCTGTAGGTATAGTGTAATGTAATCATGGCAAGAGTAGATGGATGCAGAGATCTAGGAACACAGGTACAGAAGTCATTAAATCAAGCTGGCAAGTGCAAAGGTGATGAAAAGCCCAAAAGGAATGCTAAGCTTCATCAAAAAAAACCAATAAAATGTCAAAGTCATCAAGTATTATTGCATTGGTTAGGCTTCATACGGAAGAACATGGCCAATGTTTGGCATGACACTTTAAGATAAACTTAAACTAAAGATTGAACAAAACTCAGCAACAATTTCAAGATGATACTGAAATGAGGGAGTTAACTATGAGAGCAAAGGCAGTGCATAATATTTTTGGCCAGTGAGGAAGTTAAGTGTTAAAAAATTGAAAAATTTAAAACACTAAAGGGAATTTATAATCGTATATTTGAAATCAGATAAAGTTGACTGAAAGTAAGACCTGAAAACATTTTTTTTTTACAGAGGAACTGGGTGAAGGGTGAAACCAAAAGAAATCAAAGTAAATTAGGAATGGAGGTGAGCAATTATGTTGGAAGATGAATTATAAGGAATATGGAGAACTGGGAATTGAACATGAAATGGCTGAACTAGACAGGCCTGTAGTTTCCTGTTTTTCCATTTGCTCATTCCTTAAGGAGGGTTGGGTGATATTTGCAAGCTTTCAATCTGCAGAAATCATCCCAGAATTTGTGGAATTTAGGAAGATAATTACCAACGTATCAATTACCTTATTCACATGTCCCTCAATACTGAGATGTAGACTATCAGACCTTGTGGACTTATCAAGTTTCACCTGCAGTCATTTCATTAGTACAATCTTCTTACTAGTACTAATTTCCTTCAATTTTTCACTCTCCCTAGTCACTTCTTCAGTGAGCACAGAAACACAAAATATCATTTACTTTCTCTGCCAATTCTCTACTTCCTACTAAAAATTCTGACTCTGCTTTTAATAGACCCACGTTTATTTTAGACAAGCGTTTCCTTATTCTGTACTTGTAGAAGTTTTTACAATCCATTTTAATGATTTTTGCTAGATTGTACCCACATTTTATTGCTCCTTTCCCAATCAGTTTCTGGTCTTCCTTCGCTGTAAGCTGAAAACGTCTGAATCCTTAGATTTATGATAACTTCTGGCTGCTTTATAAGCCTTTTTAAGAAAAATCTTAAACAATCATTCACTTCTATTTTCAGCGATGTTTGATTGACTATTTTTAGAGATTTTGCACCTTGAATGAATATAGTTGCTGTAAGTCATGTAATGATTCTTCAGAGATTATCCATTGCCGATGTACAGTCATGCCTTTTCGTATATTTTTCCAACCCAGCTCAGCGAACTTGTGTCTCATGCTTTCATAATTTCTCAATGAAATTAAACACACTTGTTCAGAATGAACTACCTCACTTTCAAACAATGTAAAATTCTATCATTTGGTGGTCACTCATCCCTGAAGATTCTTTTGCAACAAGAGATTAGTTAACCATGTTTCCATTACATATTATTAGATCCAAAATAGTTCATTTTCCAGTTCAACATGTTTTTCTAGAAAACCATCCCAACGATTTTCCAGAAACTTTTCCTCCACAGCTTTGGTGCTCAAATGTCATTGAACCTAACAGAGATATTGTGAGCAAGCAAAAAGCCTTGAAGCTGTAGCTGACTGGCATATATCTGACTGTAAAGGCTCAAAACTGACACTGTTGGATATATAGAAATCCTAATTCTCACTTCAATATTCCTTGCTATGATGAACACAAACGTTAATCAATGAAAAATGTTTGCAAAGCCAAATTTAAAAATTAATGAAGAAATCTGAATATGTCTTAATACCGCGCAAGCGCAAAGAAACATAGTCCTTAAAAGAGACAAAGTCACACATCATGGAAACTAAATGAAATTTTGCAGCAGTATAAGTCTGTGGTCTGCTTGCCTCTCAAAGTACGCTTGTCTATGTCTTCGTAGCTCCTCTGCTGTTGGAGTTTCCATTTGATTGGCTCTTGAAGATTGTGCAACATCATTCCAAGATGAGGACACTTCAGAATTTTCTGTCCCTTGCTTAAAACCTAAAAATTAATTAACAAAATTACATTACTAAAACATCATAATTTCAAATGCTGAAAATATGACATTTCAATCAGGACATGAGGATCAATCAAGCCTACAGGGGTATTTCTTCCCATTACAGAATGCTGCTCCAAATCGCTTGAGCTGATCTCTGCCCCTCTGCAACAAGGGAAAGGATGGATTGGTACATGGCACATGCAACACAGACTACTATTGAGAGATG
Organism: Hemiscyllium ocellatum; assembly: GCF_020745735.1. NCBI lineage: Eukaryota > Metazoa > Chordata > Chondrichthyes > Orectolobiformes > Hemiscylliidae > Hemiscyllium > Hemiscyllium ocellatum. The sequence goes on from NC_083408.1 coordinate 89,832,628, forward strand.
TGGCAGGGTGTATACATCTAACCACTCGCTCCCATTGGAAAAAATAGTATTGTGTTTGATATTCAACATCAGGTATGGGAATTTTCCATGTTGAAGATCATGGTACAAAGAATTGTACAGCACAACATACTGGTAAAGCCATGTTTCCTGGTACTAGTGCTTTACTAAAAACGCTACAGCAATCTAGATTAGGAGGCTTGGTGCTCTTACTAGCCTCCTGACATCCCCAGATCTGATCATTAGCAATGAAAGTAATAACTTAAGTGACTATAACGGTATAAGAGCATGATTTCACAATCATGATACATATGAATACCTAGTTAATGCTTGGAGGGTGAAGTTCTTCTTTTAAATTTATTAGAAAGATTATCTTCGCTAGTCCAAGTACAAAAAGATATATTCCATTCCACCTCGTTATCTTTCATTCCTGTAAATGAACCCTGCAGTGGTGGGCAAGCCTGATAGCAAGTATCAAATGTGAGCGCAGCATCACGGTCAAATCCATATCTAACCACAGCCATTATTCACAATGTACATTGCAGCACAGGTGACTAGATTGCAACCTACCTTTCGAGCTTAGACAGCTATTTCAGCAAATAATCACTTCCTTGGCTCAGATCAGTCATAGAGTCATAGAGATGTACAGCATGGAAACAGACTCTTGGGTCCAACCTGTCCATGCCAACCAGACATCCCAATCCAATCGAGTCCCAACTGCCAGCACCCGGCCCATATACCTCCGAATCCTTCCTATTCATATACCCATCCAAATGCCTCTTAAATGTTGCAATTGTATCAGTCTGGCAGCTCATTCCATACACGTACCACCCTGTATGAAAAAGTTCCCTCTTAGGTCTCTTTTATATCTTCCCCCTCTCACCCTAAACCTATGCCTTCTTGTTCTGGACTCCCCGACCCCATGCTTTCCATGCCCCTCATAATTTTGTAAACCTCTATAAGGTCACCCCTCAGATTCCGACGCTCCAGGGAAAACAGTCCCAGCCTGTTCAGCCTCTCCTTATAGCTCAAATCCTCCAACCCTGGCAACATTCTTGTAAATCTTTTCTGAACCCTTTCAAGTTTCACAACATCGTTCCGTTAGGAAGAAGACCAGAACTGTATGCAATATTCCAACAGTGGCCTAACCAATGTCCTGTACAGCTGCAACATGACCTCCCAATTCCTGTACTCAATACTCTGACCAATGAAGGAAACCATATCAAACGCCTTCTTCGCTATCCTATCTACCTGTGTCTCTACTTTCAAGGAGCTATGAACCTGCACTCAAAGACCTCCTTGTTCAGCAACACTCCCTAGGACCTTACCATTAAGTATATAAGTTCTGATAAGATTTGCTTTCCCAAAATGCAGCACCTCACATTTATCTGAATTAAACTCCATCTGCCATTTCTCAGTCCACTGGCCCATCTGATCAAGATCCTGTTGTAATCTGAGGTAACCTTCTTCGCTGTCCACTACACCTCCAATTTTGGTGTCATCTGCAAACTTACTAACTGTACCCCTTATGCTCACATCCAAATTATTTATATAAATGACAAAAAGTAGAGGACCCAGCAGCGATCCATGTGGCACTCTGATGGTCACAGGCTGCCAGTCTGAAAAACAACCCTCCACCACCACCCTCTGTCTTCTATCTCTGAGCCAGTGCTGTATGCAGATTGCTAGTTCTCCCCGTATTCCATGAGATCTAACCTTGCTAACCAGTCCCCCATGGAGAACTCTGTCAAACTCCTGACTGAAAAGCATTAAGATCACATCTAGCGCTCTGCCCTCATCAATCCTCTTTGTTACTTATTCAAAAAACTCAATCAAGTTTGTGAGACATGATTTCCCACGCACAAAGCCACGTTGACTAATCCTAATCAATCCTTGCCTTTCCAAATACATGTACATCCTGTCCCTTAGGATTCCCTCCAACAACCTGCCCACTACTGATGTCAGCTCACTGGTCTATAATTCCCTGGCTTGTCTTTACCACCATTCTTAACCAGTGGCACCACGTTAGCCAACCTCCAGTCTTCCAGTACCTCACCTGTGACTATCAATGAAACAAATATCTTAGCGAGAGGCCCAGCAATCACTTCTCTAGCTTCCACAGACTTCTAGGGTACACATGATCAGGTCCTGGGGATTTATCCATCTTTACGCGTTACAAGACAACCAGCACTTCCTCCTCTGCAATACGGACATTTTTCAAGATGTCACCATCAATTTCCCTACATTCTATATCTTCCATGTCCTTCTCCACTGTAAATAATGAGACAAAATACTCTTTTATTATCTCCCCCATTTTCTGTGGCTCCACTCAAAGGCTGCCTTGCTGATCTTTATGGGGCCCTATTCTTTCTCTAGTTACCCTTTTGTCCTCAATGTATTTGTAAAAACCCTTTGGCTTCTCCTTAATTCTATTTGCCAAAGCTACCTCATGTCCCCTTTTTGTCCTCCTGATTTCCCGCTTAAGTATACTCCTTACTGCCTTTATACTATAAGGATTCACTTGATCTATCCTGTCTATACCTGACATATGCTTCCTTTTCTTTCTTAACCAAACCCTCAATTTCTTTAGTCATCCAGCATTCCCTATACCTACCAGCCTTTCCTTTCACCCTGACAGGAATATACTGTCCCTGGATTCTCATTATCTCATTTCTGAAGGCTTCCCATTTTCCAGCCGTCCCTTTACCTGCGAACATCTGCCCCCAATCAGCTTTTGAAAATTCTTGCCTAATACCGTCAAAATTGGCCTTTCACCAATTTAGAACTTCAACTTTTAGATCTGGTCTATCCTTTTCCATCACTATTTTAAATCTAATAGTATTATTAATTAAATATGCAATTGTCTTGGGTTTTGTCTGAAATTGTCTTAATTTATGCAGTTAAGTAGCATATTATATGACATTTCCACAATAAATAATCAATTAATTCTCCAACATTCAATGAACTACCAGAGCACGACTCATAACAAAGTATTTAACTAACTACAGAACTGTAGAATCAGGCCAAATGGGCCATCTGATTTAAAAGTCATAGAGACCTACAGAACACAAGGTCTTTTGGCCTGTTGCATCAGTGACAGTCAAAAACAGCCACCTAACTATTTTAATCTCATTTTCCAGTTCTTGGTCCACAACATTGCATGCCTTGACATTGAAAGTGCACATTTAAATTCTTCTTAAATGTTCCGAGAGCTTCCATCTCTACTGCCCTTGCAGGCAGTGAGTTCCAGATTCCCAATGCCTTCTGGATGAAAATCTCCTCTAAACCTTTGGCCCCTTACTTTAAAATCTGCACACTTTGAATCTCGACCAAGGGGAAGGTCTCTTCTTTTCTACCCTAGCTATGCCCCTCATTATTTCATACATTTCAATCATGTCCCCTTTCAATCTCCTCTACTCTAAGGAAAAATGACCCTAGTCTGTCAAATATCTCTTTATAACTGAAACCCTCTAGCCCAGGCAACATCCTGGTAAATCCTTTCTGAACCTTCTCCAGTATTATCATACCCCACCTATAATGTAGATTTCAGAACAGCACTCAATACTCTGACTGAGGCCGAACAACATTTCATACAGTTCCAGCACAACTCCCCAACTCTTAAACTCTATGCTTTGACTAATAAAGGCAAGTATCCGATATGCCTTCTTAAACAATTTATCTTCTAATACCTTAAGGGGTGTAATTACTCTATAATATTCTCCCTTTGGGACCTGTTGTTTATACCATGCCAACCAGATCATTGAACATCTTCCTTTGATGTCAGTAATTAATACAACTCATTAACAAGTATTCTCTGAACATTCAATCCACTTTTAAAACAACAAATCTAATTTCTTTTTCATTGTACTTTTCTTTTGCTGGTTCTGAAACATCTGAATGAAGAAATAAGTTTAAAAGTCCAAGAGTTTTGTTCCAAAACACTTCATCCTGTCATTGCTTAAAAATATTATTTGTAAACTTCATACAATAATAGGTGGACTTCCTATTTTGCACATTAATGCATCCATTACAGAAAAGGCCTCATCACAATTCCAACTGAATTTAGTAATTAGAAAATTATAGCAAAATAAAACTACAACCTCACTCCTGAGGAAACTGAACTAAAATTGACCATCTATTTGATACAGCCTCCACTGGGTATCCATCTTTCTGATCACAGATTGTGCACACCACAGAAATTCAAATAGGAGAAAAGTAGGAAATGTACATTTAAAAAGTGACCAAAGTTGAAAATTAGACAGAAAGAGAGAGTGTGGAACTGTTGAGACGAGATATACAGGAATCCCAAAAGGCCTGTTGACCTATCGAGCCTGGTTGCTTTGTTATTGGGTAAATTACAGGAAATTTTACGACTGTGTTGGCAAGCTGGACTGACAAATGAGACAGAAACCAGGGAAGGACATTTTCCTGTTGGACAGGAATGAAAATGTTTCCGGAAGCAACTGGAGAGAGGTTCCAGTGTTCATACACAAAGATACAGGACTACAATAGATAATGCTAATGGTGAATTTATGCTACCGTTCATATCGTATTTAATGTTGGAACTAAGAATGAGTAAAGAATAAACTATCAATTTATTTGGCGGAGTCTGCAATCATTGGGGTGCCCTGAAGAACAAATCTAATCTAATCAGGAAGGATACAAGTTAGACCCTTAGTAAGTATTGGATTGGCTCACTTCAATCCGGGAAAGGAAGCACTAAAGGTGTACAATTCAATAAATAGCTTGAAAGCTGCTCACCCAAAAGAGGGACAAAAAATAATCAGCCAGGGATCAAACCTTGCAGCAGGTTAGAGTGAGATTACACCAGAAGAGGACAGGATTCAGATTGGCTGAAGAACAGCTGAGACACAACAGCTTATAAACAGCTTGTGAGACAATATCACTTTCAAAAAAACACCAAAGATGGCCATATAGGAAAATACAGCTTCTCAGAAGAGAATCACTTCTTTCACAAGAGGATGGTAAAATGCAGCACTGAAAGAGGAACAATATGTGGATCTTGGTTTTTGCCATTTTGAAATCATGCCTTCTACTTTGGCTTGCTCAATTTATAACCACAAAATGCTACACAGCAGCAATCTCATCAGTTTTACATAGAACATAGAAAAATACAGCGCAGTACAGGCCCTTTGGCCCTCGATGTTGTGCCGATCCAAGCCCACCTAACCTACACTAGTCCACTATCCTCCATATGCCTAACCAATGCCTGTTTAAATGCCCATAAAGAGGGAGAGTCCACCACTGCTACTGGCAGGGCATTCCATGAACTCACGACTCGTGAGTTCAGATTATGTTCTTTTAATCATGTTCCAATGAAGTAAGTTTAATCCTTACAGCATTCCAAAGCTCAACGTAAAACCAGAAGAAAAAAGTTATCTTTTTATTAACATTATCTATTTGCATTGCCGTTGTTTCTGTAGTATAATCACTAAGTACAGTATAATTTGTGGAAGGTTTTAAAAATGAAACAAGTGGTATTCCGCAGGTTAATTCTTGGTATTATCTTTGCCTCTCAATTTCTTGTAAGATTATAAAAAAAAACACAAGTAGGCCATCAAGCTTTCTCCACCATTCATTTGTGGTTGCAACTCTAATTTCCCACCTATTCACCATAACCCTGGACTCCCCTAGATCCTAAATCCAACTAGGCTTTGAATATATTCAGTAATCCAACTGTCATTGTTCACAGGAGAATTCAAAATCTAAAAAATTTCTGACATTAAAATTTCATTATTTCCGTCCTAATTGGGAAAAACCTTACCCATAAGCTATGTTCCCTTGTTTTAGACTAGTCACAAGTTAAAACATCCGCCAACATCCACTCTATCAAGTTGCCTCAAAATTCTAAACTTCAATAGGATCAGCTCTCTTTCTTCTCAACTCCATTGAGCATAGTGCCAATCTGCTCAACCATTCCGCCTAAAGCAACCTCTTCCTCGGTAGAATCAATCAAGCGATTGATTAATTCCAATACAATTATATTGCTTTTTAAGCAAGGACATCAAAACTGCACACAGCATTTCAGGTGCAGCCTCTCACAACTGCAGCTGTGACAAATCTGTCCGACATTTAAGGCTTGCTTCCTAACTACTTGCTGTACCTACATGCACACTTTTTTGTGATTCATGTATCCTACCAAAGTGGACAAAGTCACATTTTGCACATTATATTCAAACTGCAAAACTTATGTTCACTTACTTGTCTGTATCCCTCTGCGGTCAGTGCCCAACCTTGCTATCCTTAATATCTTTATATTAACAAGTAATTAACTACCATATACTTGGTCACTTTATTCAAATGAAAAAGTTCACGACCCATCACATATCCCTGTGGCACCCCATCAGTTAGTTTGTCAACCTGAAAATCAGGAACTTAGCTCTACTCGCTACTTTCTTTTAGCTTGGCTGGACCAGCATTTATGGCCCATCCCTAACTGCTCTTGAGAAGATGGTGCTGAGTTTCTTCTTTGCATCATTGTAGCACATTTGGTACAGGTATGCCCTCAATGCTTTTAGAGGGGTAGTTCTTATTTTACCTTTTACCCATCTTTTATCAACTTCTTTTGATTTTTTTTGGGGTTTGGGCATCACCATATGGCATTATTTGATACACATTCAAATTGACCTTGAACTGACTTGATAGGGCATTGCAGAGGGTAATCAAGAAGCAATCAGACTGCTGTGGCTTTGGAATCACAAGGCCAGATAAAGACAGCAGGATCCCTTCCCTAAAGGACATTAGTAAACCTGACAGGCTTTTAATAAAAATTGACAATGATTTCATGGTCACCACTATGGTTACTAGCTTTATATTTCATATGTATTAAATGAATTTAAATTCCACCAGTACCAAAACATTAACGTGGACACCTCAAATATGAGCACAGTGACATTACACCACCACCTCCCCATAAGACTTGGAAATCTGAATATATCACATCTATTGGTTCTCCATCATTCATTCAGATCGTCACTTCCTCAAAAATCTTTGTAGAATTAGTAAAACACAATTCTTTTTACAAAATTACATTAAACCTGACTGATTGCATTATGATTTTCTACATGTGCTAGCACCTCCTTAGTAATGGATTCAAGTATTTTCCCTGTGACTGATGTTAAACAAACTGGTTTATGGTTCCCTGCTTTGTGTTTTTCTTTTTTCTTTAATACAGGTGTTACAATTTCATTCTTCCAATCAGATGGGACCTATCCAGAATCTAAGGAATTCAGAACATTACATCCACTGTCTCTGCAACTATCTCTTTTACGATCTGAGGATGTATGCGATCATATTCAGAGGATCTGCCAACCATTAGTTGTGTCATTACTTTTTCTCTAGTGATAGTTTTAAGTTCATCACTCACCTTTCAAGTACAAAACACTTGCTCAAAACCTCCCATTTCCTTGTTTCCCATTATTAATGTTACAGTCTCACCTCTCAGGGATGAACTTTTACTTTATCTACTTTCCTTTTTTACATACACCTGTTTAAACATGTCTGTTTTTATATTTCTAGCTAGTTTTCTTTTATACATTAATTTTCCCTCTTTAAAAAAACATTCTTTGCCAGTTGCTAAAATTTGTCCAATCTTCTGACCTACCATTAATGTTCACTGGATTGTAAATGTTCTCTTTCCATTTGACACCATCCTTAACTTTGTTAGTTAGCCTTAGGTGGTGTATCTTCTCAAATAATGCATTTCTTTCTTAATGGAATATATATTTGTTGAGAGTTATAAAGTATCTCCTCAGATGACTGCTACTGCTCCTTTACTATTCTACCTTTTAACCTATTCTCCATATGAAAAAATGGGAAGTTTGAGCTCTGAATACTTAAAAAGGTTGTTACTAATTAGCACAGTAATTTCCTTGCTAACCATTAAAGTCCATACCTACCATCCTTACCCCTCCCTCCACCCTATCTTCAGCATACAAACCAACATTTTCCGAGCTATCATAAGTTCTGATGGAAGGGTCACCGCACCTGAAATGTTAACTTTGATTTATCTTCACAGATGCTGCCAGAGCTGGGGAGCTTTTTCAACAACTTCTGTTTTTATTTCATATGCTTGCAATCATCTTTATTAAAGCTTAACACATTAATCTTAGACCAGTGCATTTCACTTTCAAATGGAATGTGCATTTCTACAATGTTATGATCACTGTTACCTCTAGGCTTGTTTACTATGACGATTATTATTTCTCTTTTCCAATGTTCAAGTATATTGTCAACCTTCATTCTGAGCTTCATCTCATGAATAATAAGCGTTTATGTTAGTATTGTAAGTCATATCAATCGGCACCAATATTCAGAACCATTCATTTCTAAATGTTAAATTTTCTCTGACCTATTACTAAGTCTTTAGAGTCTTGAATGATGATTTGGAAGAATAATCCCCAAAATATTTAACTTTGAGGAAGCTTACCTTTCAGAAACACACACTTCAAATGTAAAAGTGTTCTGAAAGTTCAAAAAAAGTTTTGAACAATGGATATCCTCACTCAATTCACACCAGATCCCATAATTTGTCTTCGTGTTTAGGATGCTTGACTGCAAAGTCTAATATTGATTGCACTGCAAAAATGCAACTTTAATGGTTAGCTAGGAAATTACTGTACTAGTTAGTAACAGCCTTTTTAAATTTACGATTCATTCCCTATTGCCTGTTTAAATACTTAATTCACAAGCTTTTTGGAAGCCTCAAAATATTTCAGTTCAGCCAGTTGTCCTGTAGCAATTTTACCTTTTTTTCTAAATGTCAAATATAGAACGTGAAATTCCGTACACAATTAATATAATGACATCAAAAGCACTCAATATGAAAACAATGTTTTATAAACCTATGTATTTCACTCTTGCTATATACTCAAGAACAATTTGAAATCAATGTGTTTTCCAAAACATTCATTACAGTTTCATTTGAGCTTTGAATTGCCCATTATAGCATTCCTAACATTTGCTTCAATCAAAACATATTTAAGATCCAGAATTTTTGGAATACAGTTTAGACCATGGGCTACTATTTGCACTTTAATCATCATTAAAGACATAACTGATCTCCTTTTACATACCCTGTTACACCAATTAAAATAATAAAATTAGATGGTTCCAACGTATCTTCAAATTTTCCAATACCTCATCGACCATTTCATCGCTGACCACTATATTCTCCACCACCTCAGATGAATCCGCTGTGATTTGTTATTCAATTGGGATTATTAGCAACATCTTCCAACGAAAACCACTGTGAAAAATAATTTTAGAATTCAACCTTACTATCGTAACCCTCTCATCTGTTAGCATTACTTAAAGTGTCCACAGTATTATTGCCAAAAAAACATGAAATATTATTTCATGATTACAGGACTGCACTGCAAACTTAACTGCAGATTTCAGTGCACAATTATTGAAAAGGTGGGCACTGTTTTACACCTACATTCCTTTTTTGGGCTCCTTTTCATAGCTTCCCACAGTAATGAAAACAAGTCAGCCATAGCTTATAAAGTAAAATAATTTTCAAAAAAGTAAGACATTTAATCTACATGTCAATAGCGAATAAACTGGAGCTTATGAAGATCCAAAACAACAACTAGTAATTTAAGTTCCAAAATGACTCATCAGGCCCTTTCACACTCTACATTTCTTCAATGGCAATCTTCAGCATACAATAAGCCTCGTTGCAGTATATGACCACTCATCTCTTGCTACTGTGAAGCACTGATGTCTGCTGTTGCACTTTTTTTTAAAACCATTACCTTTACCTATCACCCTTACAGGCACTGCCAAACTTAAGAACTTTGAGGTTGCTAACTCCATAATTTCTTTGCGATCACCTCAACACATCAAAAGAGAAGCATTAGCCATAGAAAACTAAGTCTATAGTAGGCTTACACTATAATTAGCCTTCACAATAATAGATAACTGGAAAATCTGTCAACAAAATTGACTCCCTTTACTGTATTTGTTTCAAAATCCAAGTTTTTTTGTTTTAATTCAAATGGAAAAAACATTTACTAGCAAATAACACTGTTTACAAATCCATTCAATTTCCCAAAGCGTTGTACATTGAGTGTTAGTTAACATAGTCACACTCATACTGGTTTCTCCTATTTGATGTCGCTATTTCTCTCACTTTCCTCTATTTTCTTCTTTGTATTTTTCACCTCTTCAAATTTTATTTTTATTTTCTGAGAGCATCACCAACTTTGGCGTTTTAATTTCAATCACATAGAACGCTGCTGACATCTAAGGTTTGCAGCTTACAGGTATTGTAAAAATGGAACCCTCAGGTGACCCAATTCCCACGCCAGCCTCAATCATTCATAACTCTCAAGTCTACCCTGTCAGATTATCTGCACATCAACCCAATTAAAATGTCTTTGGTTTATCAACCTTAATACTTTTACCCAACAAAAATCTAATCATCAAGGTTTTCAAAATTTCAAATAACCTAACAACTACAAGTTTTGGGAGAAAGTGGGCTCTAGATTTTCATTACACTTTGGATAAACACCACTGTTTTGACTTTCCTCCTTGGTTATTGTTTCCCAATTTTTTTCCCATTGTGCCCAACTTTGGTGGTCAAGAATTGCCATCCTCCCAGACCCAAGAGAATTCTTTTTTATTTATGCAGGGGCGTGGACAGAACAACTGTGAGAACAGCAAGGCAAAGCATTTCCATCCACAGAGATTTTATTAAGTTAAAAAAAACCTAACATTTTTATGAAAGCATTCAATCTGACTAGATCTGGTAGTTAGGCCACTTAAAAAATTGAGATTTAAAGTGGCCTCATAGCTGTAAGAATTTGTATAGAGCTAATTGGCAGCCAATTTCAAAGCTAAAAACTTTGGCTGCCTAAACCATTGAGTATTGCAACCCCAGTTTAGGAAGCTCTATCCTAAATGGTCTCATTCTAATTTTAAGATTATGCCCTCTTATTTCCCCCCCAGTAACAATAATTTATTTTAACGAACCCCTTAATTGTCTCAAAAACTGTACCTTGATTAGATAATTCTTCAAGCTTCTAAATTCAAGGGGATATAAACAAAGTTGATGCAATTTGTTTCTAATTGATACAGATAACATTGAATTCCATCTGCTATAGTTTCATCAGTCAAGCTGTCCTGAATTCACGTACATAACTTTGTAACTTATTGCACCCACCTATGCAACTTTCTGTACCTTTCACACCATTGTACCTGTAACCTGTCTCCTTTAGCCAGGTAATTTGCATATTTAATGGAAAAATAGGTTTACATATGGATCTCCAGAAAACATGCTTGTCATATCTTGGCAATCAAAGAACAATCACTAAAACTCTACTGTTTAATATCTTCCCAAATAATTATCAACCTGTCACAACTTTACCTACAATTCTTTGCAGTTTCATTTTTGTTGATGGTTGTGAATTGTAGATAAAGGTGGTGTGTTTATGGAATGAGCTCCCAGAAGAAATGGAGGAGGCTGGTATAACTACAACATTTAAAAGGCACCTGCGTAGGTATACAAATTGGAAGGGTTAAGAGCAGTATGGGGCCAAATGCTGGCAAATGGGACTGGATTTATCAGGTTGCTGATTTTTAAACCACACAAATCAAACCTCAATCTCCGAATCTAATTTCATCTGGTGAGGTGAGTTTTTTTTTGAAAAACACACAGTTGTGTTGAAATAACAATGCACTGGGCTCCACTCATCTTCCATTTAAATTGTAACGTGGTTTTGTTCCTTAACTGCTGATAATGATGGCTTTTCCCTGAACTGTGGTGTAGAGATGATTCACTGCTTAGGTCAAGAGTTGCTGATGTCATCTATACATGTGCGGGGGGCCTGGCCATCTGCCATCTACTTTGTTGTTTGTAGCATACATTCTGCTTATTAATCTCCTGTGTGAACTTTATCAAACGCCAGGTCAAAACAGAAAGAAAACTTTTTCAGACCACTAAATTTGTTTTCTGTCAGGTCATCCACCTGAAATTTTAAACTTTAATTTTCTCTCACTACAGATGGTGTCTTACCTGTGTTTTGTTTCCAGCATTTTCTGTTCTTTCAGATTACCAGCACTCAGTATTCTATTTTTGTATTCTTACCTAAGGCCACCTGCACCCCCAGATCATCACATTCCCTATCCGCAATGAAGCAAACCAAGAGCTTCCTTAAATAACGTAACTGGATTAACAAAACACAACCTACCCTTCATAACTCCATGCTGACTGATTAGCTTATACTTGTCCAAAATGGTCAGTCATTCTGCCTCTGATGATAGATTCCAGTAACTTCTCCACAACTGATATTAAATTGAAGGATCTATTGTTACTTGGCTTCTCCCTCCTGTCCAGGAAATTCTGTGGTCTTGAAATAAAAACTTTATGGAATGCATTAAAGGAAAATTCAGTAGATAAATTTAATCATGTTATTGTAAAATATAATTTTACTCTGTGGTGAAACCCTATTTTAGATACTAGAAATTTCATTACCAATCAAAATGATAAAAATTGAGTAATTTGTGAAAATCCATCAGCTAGATTGCACAATCACAGTGTGCTATGCTCCAACTAATTATTAACATCTGTGTGTGTCATACAATGTGGCACTGTTTACACGGGAAAGGTCTGCCATATTGCTACGTACTGGGTAAAAGGAACTGTGAGCACAGAAATTTTCAGCAAAAAGCATATTGCAGTGTTGTGATAAGGGGGGCGTTTTTAGGATATCAATCTGTAATTTGTGGAATGCCACAGGGATCAGTATTGTGTCCATAGTTATTTGCAATTTACATTAATGACCTAGATGAGGGAAGTGAATGCACTGTAGCCAGGTTTGCAGATGACAAGAAAAGTAAGTGAGCAGGCAAGTGGTGAGGATGATACAAAAAGGGTGCAGAGGGATATAGACAGGTTAAGTGATTGGGTAAAATCTTGGCAAAAGGAATATAATGTGATAAAAGGTGAGTTTATTCACTTTGGCAGGAAGAATACAGAAGCTGTATATCATTTAAATAGAGAGATGGCAGAAAGCTACAGCACATAGGGATTTGGGGTCCTTTCGTATCAATCACAAAAAGCTATCATTCAAGTTCATCCGGCAGCAGGGAGGGCTAATAAAATGTTGGCCTTTATTTCAAAGGAATGGAGTACTAAAGCAAAAGTAGTCTTGCTGGAACTATACAAGGCACAAGTCAGACCACACCTAGAATACAGTGACAGTTTAGATCTCTGTATTGAGCAAAGAGATGTTGGCATTAGATGTAGTCCACAAAAGCTTCACGAGGTTGATGCCAAGTATGGAGCTATTTTCTTATGAGACGGGGTTAAGTCGGTTGAACATATACTCATTGACTATTAGATGAAAAAGAAGTGACCTTATTGAAATATATAGAATTCTTAGCAGGCTTAACAGGATAGATGCAGGGAGGTTGCTTGCCTTTGTGGAAGAGTTTAAGACCACAGGACATAACCTCAATGCAAGGAATCACATGTTTAAGACAAAGATAAGGAGGAATTTCTGAGGATAGTAAATCTGTGGAATTCTTTAGCTGCAAAGGCTGGCTCATTACATATATTTCAGGCCAAGACAATCAGATTTTTAATCAGTAAGAATATCAAGGATTATGGAGATAAAACATGAAAGTGGGAGTTGAGGATAGTCAGATCAGGCCTATCACCTGATGAAAGAGCGTCGCTCCGAAAGCTAGTGTGCTTCCAATTAAACCTGTTGGACTATAACCTGGTGTTGTGTGATTTTTAACTTTGTACACCCCAGTCCAACACTGGCATTTCCAAATCAGATTAGTTATGATCTTCTAGAATGGCAGAACAGGCTCGATGGACCAAATTGTCTAACTTATGCCCACTAAGTCTAATGGTCTTGTACTCATTTATTTTCTTTTCAATTTTGCCATGAGATACCTTTCTCGGACAGAGTGATAGAGCATAAAAACAGACTCTTCGGTCCAACTAGCCCACACCACGTTGCCAAATTAAACGAGTTCTACCTGCCTGCATTTGGCCCATATCCATCCAAACCTTTCCTATTTATGGACTTATCCAAATGTCTTTTAAAGGTTGTAACTGTATCCCCACCCACCACTTCCACTGGCAGTTCATTCCACACATTGAGCACTGTGTAGAAAACCTAACCCTCAGGTCCTTTTTAAATCTCTTTCCTCTGACCCTAAAAAATGCCCTGTGGTTTTGAACTCCCCTATCATAGAGGAAAGACCATTGCCATTCAGCTTTTCTATGCCTCTCATGATTTTATAAACTTCTGTAAGGTCATCCCTCATTCTCCTATGCTCCAATGAAAAATATCCTAGCCTATCCAGTCTGTTTTAATAACTCAAAACCTCCATTCTAGCAACGTTCTGGTAAATCTTTTCTGAACCATCTCCAGTACAATAATATCAGATCAGAACAGACTTCACCAATGACCTATACAACCTCAACATAATATCCCAACTCCTATACTCTAAGGTCTGTGCAATGGGTGCAAATGCACTAAACGTCTTCTTAACCATCCAGTCTACCTGTGATGCAAATTTCAAAGAATGATGTTCCTGAACCCCTAGATCACTTTGTTCTGCAACACTATCCAGGACACTTATTAATTATATAGTCTTGCCTGTGTTTGTTTTACCAAAATGCAATGCCTCACATTTATCCAAATTAAACCGGTGACGGTTGCACCAAGGTGTTCAGCAGTAGGTTGGAGTGACCAGTGTTAAGAATCAGCTTGTTTGTAAGAAAGCACCTGGTTTCTAACTGATTCTTGTCCAGTTTGCATAGCTGATACTGGTTGTTATGGATTTCTCAGTATATCTTAACATTTTGTCAGATCATATGCTCCACCTCCAACACTCCATATTTGAAATATTTAAGTGGATTAGTTGCATATTTGATTTAAAATGAACTTTTAATTTTATGATTCATAAGACAACATATCTTGTAAAATTTATAGAGTGAAATGTTTAGATGTTACAGAATGAAGGATAACTTCATAGTTAACTTTCAATAGTTAAGACCAATTAGAACAGACAAGAGTAAGAGCAAATCTGACTTATGCATTCAAATTTATGAAAGACTTTGATAAGGGAATAATTAATGGGACTAGGGAAATTAAAATCACCACAAAGGATAAAGGGATATTTTAGGAGCTTTATGTTTAAATGTATAAACTTGCTTAATAACAAATGCCCAAATAAAAACAAGGTGAAAACAGAATCCACAATAATTTTAAAAGTAAGTGGATAGATGTGTAAAAACGTTTATGTGAGAAAGGCAAAGTGCTGTCACTGTTGGAGAGCTCACTCAAGTGATTGGTGAATGGCCTCCTTTTGTACTACACCATTCTATCTCCTGCCTAACCAATTTACTGAAATTCCTGAGAACATGAAACTTCTGACAGTGCAATTATGTTAGTGGATCATCAATTAAGGAGATATGTTAAGTAGAAATCTCTCATACTATGGCACTTAGCAGCATTCAACTAGATTACTAATTCAATTTCTCAATTATAGATTACTCGTAAGGGAATTATTTTGATATATACCTGATATTCCTTAATGCTCTGATTTCATTGCAATATCTGGCACACTATTTTCACACATAGTATAATTACACTTCAACAGTGTGGTTAGATGAAAACTACTTTATTCTACCTTTCAAAGAAAAACTATAAACCTCTGCAGAAATTAGTTTTAAAACTACAAACAAACAAACATAAAAACATAGTTTTCATGTTTTATTTCTGAAACAGTTAGAGAACATAACCATAATGAAACCTTTCTCCCTTTTGAGACTGTATGTACATACGTATACAGTACAGCTTTGCTCTCTTTCCAGCCATGCAGGGATCTGAAGTCTATCACCTTCTTTTGTACATTTCTGTTTCAAAGGATAAAAACTATTTTAATCTACTGGCAGTCCAAATAATACACATAGATAGATGAGAACATAAAACTTATTCTTATCAAAAATGAAATAAATCAGAACAGCATGACCTATAGTTATTTACTATTTAAGTTGCTTTTCATAGAGGGGATATCAAAATCACTGACTAATATGAGAAGGCAAACTGAAGTTGGCAAAGTCCCAAATTTGAAATTGTTGAAGAGGTATTGAAACAGATGAGTTTTGGGTCAGTTTTCCCTCCACATACTTTGGTTGAGCAATCACAGCTAAAATTAAAAAGAAATTGTGTTTAAAGTACCATTCACATTCTCAAGATATGCCAAAGGTACGTTTGAAAGACCGGAAATCTTAAAGCAATTTTGCACACATGATCCCACAAACAACAATAAAATTAAAGATCTGATTTTTGGTTCTAGGTGATAGTCAAGAGATAAATGCTGACCAAGACACTCTGTAAAGTCCTCGACTTTTCTTCAAATAGTTCTATGGAAACTTTTTCATCCATTTGAATTGTCAGTTAATGCCATGGTTTTGTTGCATAGGTGTCTAAAAGAGATAGTGCTGAAGAATGCATTAAGCACCACTTAATCTGATAATGCCACATGGACTTGAGCAGGCGGAATGGCTTTCGATCTTGAAGGAGTAACTCCTAACACTAAGGTCACCCTCATTATCTCAGTAAAAATATCTACAATGCTAACATAATTGGTATCCTATAGTTCCTATGAGTCCCTTCTCATTTGACCACCAAATTGTACTCTTGACCCACGATAGACGAAGCAAGCTTTGTAAATTCCTAACAGAAAAGAGAATGGTGGTAGAAAATTTACCAAATGGACCTTATTCACGATATGCTGTGGTGAGGATTCATCCTACAACAGCTTGGGAGTCTCACCTGAAAGGTGGCAATCACAATTCTGTGGTAAAGTCTCTAGAATGGGGCTTGAATTGCAAACTTCTCTCTCAGGAGTGACACAGCTACTACTGAGCTTAGTGGACATCTATAAAGCATAGAAAATTACACTGTGGCAGAGAACTTGTAAGAAAAAGCAGCAGCAAAATATATTAATGCCTTTTTGCTAAATGCATCTCCATCTCACCTCAAAACCACTTGAATTGGTTTATATAGAAAAGTATAGCTTCCCTAGCAAATAAGACATCAACTGCTAGCAGCTATGTGACAACAGCATAGCCTTCACAATGCACTTTAGGTAAAGTGATTAGATGCTATGTCCTCATTACTGAGAATAATTAAGATCAGGAACTAATCATGCAGACACAAGCCTTTGATTTACTTAATTCCTTGCACAGCATTGCTGAACTTGATGTGCTTGTGCTATGAAGTCACTTCACAGAGTACAGGGGCATGGAAAACTCATGATCTGTACGTTCCAGTATTGATGTGAAAGGGCAGCTGGCAAATTGGTTCCTAAAATGCCTCTGATGACCCTCAAAAAGCTCCATGGAGTATCAATGGCAAGAAAGGGGCACTGGTTATTGGAGGAGTTGGAGCAGCAGCACAGGATGGACAGGCAAGATGATGGGGGAACCAGTGCAAGTGAAGTGACTTGGATAGTGAGGAAGGTAAACTCGGAATGTGCAAGCGAGAGAGCAAGTGCATTTAGGTGGAGGAGTTTGAGTGACTGCCTATAAGTGAGAGAGAGTAGGAAAGGAGGAGAGATGGGAAGCTGCAATCTGGGAGGGAAGGAGGCCTCGGCATGAGATAGGAGAAAGACCAAAAGAAATAGTGTGGGAAACACAACATTGTTCACTTTCAAATTTACATGTTATTTTAATAATCTTTATGATTTTACAACTATCTATTGAAAAAAGTAACTTTATTCATCCTTCTAAAATCTTACTCCTGGACCTGCCTTACAAGTTTAGAAAAGTATACAGAAACTTAAGAGAAATCTATCCAAAAAGTTTAAAGTTAAATCCTTTCTAATGATTTTCTGACACTTTTATGTTTTTTCCGTAAATTATTTCGGGAATAAGGTTTAAAGTTGAGAAACATGGGGCAGAGGATAAAAAATGTTGTGGGAAAATCTATTCTTTTTCTGTTCTCTTCAATTCTCCGTTTCTGCTGTAGAAGTATCTACAAGATTTAAAAAAAAATCAATGTGTGTGTGAGCATTTTTTAAAAAAAGTTTTGATGGGTAGAAAAAGTTGAGAATCTGATGAACCCAGAAGATCCTGGCTTTTCAGGTCCAGTGTTTGCTTCAATATCAACCATTGGAGCAGGATGCAGGGATTGGGTGAAGAGGAAGAAACGAAAGAAAACAGTCGTTGGATTTTGGATCCGAGTCCAGCACAGTTTCTTGTTTGTGAACAGATAAATCAGGTCTGCTCCACCATTCAATAAGATCATGGCTAGTCAGTGATAACCTCAATTCCACATTTCCACCTCCATCGATCACATTTCATCATCCTGCTTAATGAGAATCTGCTCAACTCTCCCTCAGCCATAAGGATTCTACTGGACAGAGTTCCAACAATTCATGACCGTGGGAGAAAAATAATGTTTACTGAGTCTGTGTTTTAAATGGGGAACCCCTAATTTTTAAACAGTGATTCCAGAGTTCTAGATGCTGGGGAAAACATCAACTCCACACCTATCTTGTTTAGATCTGTCAGCTTTTATATGTTTCAACCAAATCACCTCTTACTCTTTTAAACACCAGTGGATACAAACCAAGTCTGTCCAACTTTTACTCATAAGGTAACCTGCCCGGTCCAGGTCTAAAGCCAGTAAATCTAGTTTCTTTAATGCCCTTTCATACAGGCAAAGAGTAAACATCAAAATATGCATTTTGGAAACCGTTTGTTTCTAACTTTAATCTTTCGATCCCAGGAACTGCTGAAAAACAAAAAGTAGCCCCCAAAATGAAAAATTAGCCCTGGAGAAAATCTCAGTCAGCCCTCAAAAGAAAAAAAAAACCTCCTTTATGATTTGACATACAGTACAAAGAATTGCAACATTCTTTTCTTATCACATCCAAGTTCAGTAGGGAGAGCAAATAGATTGTGGCCTTTATTTTAAAGGAATTGGAGTATCTAAGGAAGTATTGCGAAAGCTATAGAAGGCACTACTTCTATAGAAGACCTAGAAAACTGTGATCAATTATGGTCAGCTCATCCAAAAAAAGATATACTGGCATTGGAAGCAATTCAGGAACATTTACTAGTTTAATCATGTGTATGGATGGGAACTTAAGCATACACTCAGTAGGGTTTAGAAGAATGAATTTAGAATCCATATAGCGTGGCCCTTCGGCCCAACAAGTCCACACCGACCCTCCGAAGAGTCTCCTGTCCAAATCCACTACTCATTATTCTATATTTGCCCCTGACTAATGCACCTAACCTATCTGAATCCCTGAACACTATAGGCAATTTAGCATGGCCAATTCACCTAATGTGCACATCTTTGGATTGTGGGAGGAAACTGGAGTACCCAGAGGAAACCCACGCAGACACAGGGAGAATGTGCAAACTCCACACAGTCACCGGAGGCTGGAATCGAACCTGGGACTCTGCTGCTGTGAGGCAGCAAAGCTAACCACTGAGCCACCGTGCCACCCCACCTTTCCCTCCCATTTCAGCCAGAAAGTCAGGAACTGCTGTCTGATCAGCCATAGGGGTCCCATAATTTGATGTGACATTCCCAGTCAACAGCTCAGACTCTGGCACTGAACTTACTTTAAAAGCTTGAGTCAGAAGATATAGGTTAATCAGCAGTAGGCTTCCTTACCTGATGCCATAAGCCTTCATCCAGGCTAGGAATAATAGTTCACAGTGCAATGATAGTGGGGGTGAGGTGGGGAGAGAAGAGAGAGTTGCTCTGCTCTGGGATCTTAGATGAGGACACTGATGGCCATGCATAAAAAATGAAGAATGCATTGTGGGCTTGTAGACAGCCTCT
This sequence comes from Hemiscyllium ocellatum, assembly GCF_020745735.1. Lineage (NCBI taxonomy): Eukaryota > Metazoa > Chordata > Chondrichthyes > Orectolobiformes > Hemiscylliidae > Hemiscyllium > Hemiscyllium ocellatum. The sequence goes on from NC_083408.1 coordinate 89,852,481, forward strand.
TATTGACAGACTCAATGGCAGAATGGCCTACTTTGCTCCTACCCGTTATAGTCCATTGTAGTTGTTTTTGGAGCTTTAATAATTTGATGTATTCTACACATATATAAGATCCTCTCCCGAATTGTAATGTTAACTGCTTCAAACTGATGTACAGTAAGACATGCCTTAGCTTAGTTCCTGCTTTTAGTGGTTCCTCTCACTGAACAATACGGTGTCTAACATTTCATGTTAATTATAAGAGTGATACTTGCTGGTCAGGTAGTATACTTCTATAATTTTAAAAAATTACTTAAGTTGATAAGATGGGCAAGAGCTGAAACCTGAAATAGGTAAAAGCAAGTTGTGTGCATGAAAACTAGTTCAAGAATGAGAATGCCTATAACAGGTGACATATTAAGTTATCAACATGACATAGGGCTTTCTAAATGTGAATCTGTCTCCATAAGAATTGTTAATTGGTTATTCCCACATTACTATCTTGGACAGATGCGTCTGCAACAGACAGAATGGTAAAGATGAGGGAAAGTATGTTTTTCCCTCTTGTTGGTCCCTCACCACTTGCCGCAGGACCAGTCGAGCAATTAACTTCTTTAGGACTTTACCAACTCTATTAGTTCTGGTACTGCTGAGTCATGCTAAGTGATACACATCGAAGTTCGCCAGCCAGTGTATATTCTGTGCCCTTGCCACATTCAGTGCTTTCTCCAAGTTGTGCTTAACACGTCAGTTGGGTTGTGCCAGTAGGGGTTAATCAGCAGTAGGCTTCTTTACCTGAAGCCATAAGCCTTCATAGACTCAATAGTAAATGTTGAAGATTCCCTGGAACTCGTTGCTGACTGCACAACACTAAGTCACCATTTCGGCTGGGTCTGTCTTGCTAGTGGGTCAGGACATACATTAGAGATGGCAAAGGTGTTGGCTGGGACATTGTTTGCATGACATGATTCCAAGAATATAGCACATTGCAGCACTGTACAAGTCCTTCGGCTCTCGATGTTGTGTCAACCTGTGAAACCAATTTGAAGTCCACCTATCCTACACTATTCCTTTACCAACCATATGTCTATCCAATGACCATTTAAATGCCCTTAAATTTGGCAAGTCTACTATTGTTGCAGGCAGGGCATTCCACGCCCTTACTTCTCGGAGTAAAGAACCTACCCCTGACATTTGCCCTATATCTATCACCCTCTCAATTTAAAGCTATGTCCACTCATGCTAGCTATCACCATCCACGGAAAAAGGCTCTCACTGTCCACCCTTTCTAATACTCTGATAATCTTGTATGTCTCTATTAAGTCACCTCTCAACCTCCTTCTCTCTAACGAAAACAGCCTCAAGTCCCTCAGCCTTTCCTCATAAGACCTTCTCTCCATACCGGGCAACATCCTGGTAAATCTCCTCTGCACCCTTTCCAATGCTTCCATATCCTTCCTACAATGCGGTGACCAGAACCGGATGCGTTACTCCAAGTGTGGCTGCACCAGAGTTTTGAACAGCTGCAACATAACCTCATGACTTCAAAACTCAATCCCTCTACCAATAAAAGCTAACACACCGTACGTCTTCTCAACAACCAAATTAACCTGGATGGCAACTTGCAGGGATCTGTGCACATGGACACAGAGATATCTCTACTCATCCATACCACGATTAGCCCAGTACCTTGTGTTCCTGCTACCCCTTCCAAAGTGCATCACCACATACTTTCCCACTGTAAACTCCATTTGCCACGTCTCAGCCCAGTTCTGCAGCTTATATATGTCCCTCTGTAACCTGCAACATCTTTCCGCACAGTCCACAACTCCACTGACTTCAGTGTCATCTGCAAATTTCGTAACCCATCCTTCTCAGCCCTCATCCAGGTCAGTTATAAAAATGACAAACAGCTGTGGCCCAATACAGATCCTTGCAGTACACCACTAGTAACTGAACTCCAGGATGAACATTTCCAATCAACCACCACCCTCTGTCTTCTTTCAATTAGCCATTTTCTAATCCAAGCCAGTAAATCACCCTCAATCCCATGCCCCCGTATATTCTGCAATAGCCTACTTTGTCAAATACTTTGCTGAAACCCATATCCATCAAATCAACCACTTTACCCTCATCCACCTTTTTGATCACCTTCTCAAGGAGAATGTCCAGTGTGACAAAGTTAGATTGCTTGAATAGTTTGAGAGGCGTTCTCTCAATTTCGTAGCTTGATGCCAAATGGTCTGCCTGGTGTTATTCCATTGATAATTTTGAGCAGTTCAAAATAACAGTGGGGCTTGCAAGGCATTCCACAGGGCAGTTAACAGCCAAATGCACTATTGTGGGAGTTACATCTGGGCCTGACCAAGTTATGACAGCAGATTTCCTTGCCTAGAAGAAAGATATAAGTGAACCAGATGGGCTTTTACAAAAAATGATAATAATTTCATTGTCATCATTAGATTTTTAATTCCAGAAGCGTTTTCACTGAATTCAAATTCTACCATGGTGGTCTTCAAGCTGAGTCCAGAGAACATGATCGGTTTACGAACCCAATGACATCATCAATGCATCATCACGTCCAACTGGAAATCTATTAAGACGACTTGTAGGAACATTGGCAATGGCACTGCAATTTTCCTGCTTGATTCACAGAACAACTACAACATGATTTGAGCAGACAGCACATACTGTTGCTTAGACCGAGATTCATTTTGGGAAACATATTTTCTCAAAGCATTGAAGAAAGCTATCATAATTTTCCTATCAAATTAGGTTGGGTCTGACATTTTTCATAATGCAAGATGAATAGGTTATTTTAAATATTCATACAGAATTTGACAAATTGTAAAACTTACCTATTACAGTTTCAATAAGAACTGACAAAGCTATGACTATGGGCTAAAACCTGTAGAAATAATGAGTAGGACCTTTCTCTGAAAATAATGATCTGACATTTAAGCTCCACATATAAATGTGCTCAGGCTGTAGGTTTATTGCGTGTCATTTCAAGGGTGGTTCTTTTAACAAGGTGTCCTATCACAGTGGAGCACTAACCCTCACCTTGCATGCTGAGATGAATTGCTCTTCGTAGATCTGCTTCTTCATCTTCTGTCTCCATGTGTTGGCGGCTTAATGTCAATGCCCTCTGCAGATTTTCATCATCCTCATCCAGAACACTTGTAATTGATTTAGACATATCAATAGCTCGTTCCCAGTCATTGCTGTGTACCCTATGAAACAATTTTTAAAAAAAAGATTAAAACAAGAACACAGAAAGCTTCTTCAGTTGTTTTATTCTTACTGGGTATTACATTCCATATGCTGTAAATCTATAGAGAACATATTTCTCCGTGAATGAGCCTTTTTAAGTTTATAGTTAACATCTGTTGTAGAGCATAACGTCCACATTTGTCAGTGTGAGGAAATGGATCCTACAATGTAGACCTCACTCACGTCAGACATTTACATGACATGACAGCCTAGAAGTAAGGAAAAACAGTTGTAGATTATTGTAGAGATGGAAGAAATGAAGGACTTGAGCAATTTTATTTCTCAATACCTCTGACCGATTTCTGTTCGCTGATTTGCATCCTCTCCAATTAGCTTTGGCCTGTCTTGTTGCACCACTCTCAGGCTTTTGAGTATCTCATCGGCGTCACATTCTGGCAGTTCTCCTCTTACTACAAATATCGAATAACCTGCAGAAATTAAGCATTTAATCAAGCATATGGCACTCAAGGCTTATTAAAGAGAGAGCACAAAATCCAGGAAGTATTGGTCAATCAAGGTAAGATGCGAGCTTGGCCTCAATAATTACCTAATTATTAATGGCCAATTTTAGGAAGGGCAGAAGATACTTAGAGAAAGGGTACAGAGAAATTTATTAGGATTGTTTAGGGATGAGGAATTGGAGTTACATGGATAAGTTGGAGAAGCCGAGTTGTTCTCCTTGAAACACAAAGCCGATTGTCGATTTGTTACGGGTATTCAAAATCATGACGGGCTTAGAAAGAATAATTGATTAGACAACTGGTTCCAATGTCTGAAAGGTCAGTATTGACTGGAAACAGATTTAAGACAGTGGTGGCATTAGAAGAGATTTCTCTTTACATAAGCAGTTAGGATTTGCAAAAGAAAGCCATCTGATAAGTTGGTGGGAATAGAGTCAATAGTAGAAAGTAGTAATAGTGAAGGTGAAAAGAAATTGCACGAATATGGGGAAAGAACAGCAGTGGGGGACTAACTGGCTTACCCTTCAAACAAGCAAGACTGCAGACATGGTCAATCACAATCTCCTCTTGACCTGTGCTATTCTATGATTTGTTGATAGTGAACAAAATTTACAACAAATGTCTAGTTAATCATCTCAACTGAGATTATTCTGTCATGAACTCAAGCTTTTCCCAAATATTAATTTTTATTTAGTTTACCAGCTGTAGCACTGAACCTTCTAGCATATCTAAGTGAACAATGAATACAATAACTCTGGTCATCTAAGATAAAAACAAAGTACATGAGCAACCTCAGGTCTGGTAGCATCTGGAGAGAGAGAATTAGAGTTAAGGGAGAACATAACTTGATTCTGAAATGACTATTCCTTGGAATTGAAACGGGTTGGAAGTCATGTTTTTGTGCTGATGACAAAGACTGAGAGGAGTGAGTGACATAAACTGTGAAGGGTCCCACAGCAAAAGACAAAAGGGCTACTAATGGAAGCAGAGGTGGGATATCAGTGCAAAATAGACATTTATAGTAAATTGAATTTAATTAGCTTTACTGATACATTACAAAAGGGTACAGTGAAAAGTTTACAAATCGCCACTTATGGTGTCATTGTAGGTACCAAAGTTGCTTGGGAGACTCTTGAGTAAAATCGATTAGTAGAAAATAGGTCAGCTTTACTCAGAGCAAACCTATACAAACATGATACTGGAGAGGGGCTGCTGAGAGAAGATTTTATCACAATGGAAGACAGAACTCATGCACTGAAGTTGTTGAACTCAATGTCGAGTCCTAAAGACTATAAGCAGAAAATGAGATGCTTTTATTTGATCTTGTGCTGGGCTTCCCTGGAGCATGCAGCAAGCCCAGGGAAGAAATGTTAGCACGCTTCAGGACCATTATTCCTCTATCACGACCACTTGCCTTATCTTTTGCTAAAGGCACCCTGACCATCTGTTCCACTTGCCCCCTCCCCCTATGCCAACAGCATTAAAACTCCAATTTTCCATTCAGCTTCAGTGAAGAGTTATATCAAAACAGGAACTGTGTGTTTTTCTCTCCACACACGTATCCAAACCTGCTGAGTTTCTCCAGCATTCTCTAATTTAACTCCTAAATTATTTGATTGGTGATCAAGCAGCTCCAACCTTTCGGAGCGGTGAGTTTCATTCAAAGAACAAGACAGTTAAATGGGTCAAATTTGATCAAAATTCAACTGGCATCATGATTAAGCACAATGCCCTATACAATTAGCGGCACGGTCGCTCAGTGGTTAGCGCTGCTGCCTCACACCAAGGACCCATGTTCGATTCCAGCCTCAGCAACTGTCTGTGTGGAGTTTGCACATTCCCCCCGTGTCTATGTGCATTTCTTCTGGGTGTTCTGGTTTTCTCTCACAGTCCAACGATGTGCAGGTTAGGTGAATTGGCTGTGCTAAATTGCCCATAGTGTTCAGGGATGTGTAGGTTAGGTGCATTAATCAGGGATAAATATAGGTTTGGGTGGGTTACTCTTCTGAGGGTCGGTGGGGACTTGTTGGGCTAAAGGGCCTGTTTCCACAATGCAGGAATTCTATAAACACAACAACTTCTTTTTCTAAAACTTTGGACACCTACAACAGGTTTCGAGATCATTAGAAAGATAATGTAGCAAAGGACAGAATGCTGCGTTAGGGACATGCCATTCTTCAGCTGGGATATTAGACTACACGCAGGGTGAAATTTATTCAACCCTGTTGCACTTTTTAAGGATATTCTTCCCTCCAACTAATACCACTGGTGACAATGAATTGATTATCAATTTACTACAGTTTGCAAAAATGTGCTTGCACAGAATTATTGCTACATTTGTCCCCATAAGATATCAAGGTTTATTATAAATGTCCTCTGCAGGACATTTCTTATTGTCATGATTTACACAGTAGGCCAAGGGAAATTAAATTGTGCACTATTCCAAGGTTGAGGCTGAAGTACACTGTTAGGCAGAATAAAAGGAGCTTTACTGTCGCTCTGCCTTGTCGGGATTTGATAGATGCTAACACCTAGCATCTAAAACGGTAAGCGTTCTACACCTCAGCATAAACATTCTTCATCCCAACGATCACCAAATTTGCAAGAAACATTAGGAAAGTAAAAAATTGAAAATAGTCTAATTTGTTAATGGTCTTTTATTTTACTGAGGTCAGACTTCTACAAGTTTTGATTAATACCAAAACGTTATTTCTGATTTTCTTTCATAATAACTAGACAGCAGATTTGGAACTTCACTTCCAAAAAAATTATTCAAAATGTATTTTGTTACTGAAGCAAGTTTCTATTTTTTTTGTCCAATTTCCTCCCCAATTCATGTCTGAAGGAGCTAACTCCTTGCTGAGTCATGGCCCCACAGCCTGAAATCATTTTCTAGCTTGAGTAACAAATCTTCATATGCAAGCATAAATGGCAAGTATGAGCAGGGCATCTGACCACAAAGGTTTTTACATTTAGAAGAGGTAACATCAATAATTGAACTTGAACAGCTCTTTCCCTACAACGTGACGTATTGTATCAAATTTGAAGACATTTATTCAGTGCATATATGCTCTAAAAGAGAAAGCTATGAGTAACCAAAAATTTGCAACAACTTTGAATCAGCACCTAGAGACTTTATGAGATATTGTCTATCAATTTGCAATCCAAAATAATATTAATACTATTTCCTCATTTATTTTATTTTAGGCAGAATATTACCTATATTAACAATGAACTAAGTTGTTGCGATATTGAACAAAAGATACCTTCTTGTTGTAATTGTGCCAAGAAGAGGGCAAGGTAAGTGTCGGAGATCAACTCTGGTCCCGTCAATAAAGAATTCAAGTTAAACCACTGCCCAGAAAGGAAAGCACAAGTTATTCATCACATCTATGAAATTTTCAAAGCAAATATTCATTCTGTGCTGCAACATCATGATAACTTTTAAATTAACTTATTTTCACGTACATTCATTTTGCTTTGCATTCTTCACCCCATGCCAGGAAATGAGTAATAGTGTCACCTAGTGGTAAAACTCTGGTTAAACAGGTTGACACTATTATGTTCATAACAAAATCAGAAATTGTTAGAAAAAAATTCAGGAGAACTGGCAGCATCTGTGGACAGAAAGCAGCGTTAATGCTTTTGGTCCAGTGACTCTTTGCTCCACAGGCGCTGCCAGACCTGCTGAGTTTTTCCAGCAATTTCTGTTCTGGTTCCTGATTCCCAAGATCCGTACTTCTTTCGGATTTTAGTTTAGCTATAATTTTCATGATTTGCAAGTTAAAGGCAACATTCACAACAACAGAGCTGAGATTGGTTAACTCAGCAATCATGAACTGAGCCTGCAATCTTCCTGTTTTCAAAAGCTCAACATTCCAAAATGCAGTAAATTTATCAACTGAAACTGTAGAGGCAAGAAATTTGATTTTGTCCAATATAATCAGTCAAATATTTCTTTAGATGGAAATTTTGTCAACATATGTGTATATCACTTATTAGGAATTAAGAGCAGAAGTAACAATTCAGGTAAATATATTGAAATTATAAGTATGATGTAAAGCTTGACTCTCTTGCATTTAATAACTTGTATTGTTAAAGTACTGTGAACAGAGGAAAATATATTATGCTGCATCACAGGAATGTAATTTAAAAATATAAATAATGCACTAAAAGAAGAGATGAAGAGGGCTGACCAAAATGGTTAAAAATCAAAGTTGAAAGGGGGGGCCTTAAAATGTAAAATTTCGGGAGGGGTCACAAGGTCTAGGTAGTTGTGGGCCTAATTCACAATTATGAGGGTAGCAAAGAGAGGGAGTAGACATGAAGCATAAAGAAAATGGATGAATGTATGGCTACTGGACCAGAGAAAGGTGAGTGTGGGTGACAGAGACAGAATGTAAGGACATGCAAATGGGGATGAATTGAAGACATTGCATAACTGGGAGTCAATGGAGAGCTTTTATTCCTGATGAAGGGCATTTGCCCGAAACGTCGATTTCGCTGCTCCTTGGATGCTGCCTGAACTGCTGTGCTCTTCCAGCACCACTGATCCAGAGTCAATGGAGATTAGTAGGGCCACTGGTAACTGGTGAGCAAAACTTGGCATAGGATAAAATGCAAACAGCAAAACTTTTGATCAGCTGCAGACAGCAAAGGGTGTAGGAGAAATGGTCATACAGGAAGGTGACTGATTAGTGGAGCCAAATAGGGACAGCCAAAGTTAGTGAGGTGGTAGCAGGAAATCAATTTATTGGTGAGACTATGGGGAGATTCAGCTTAATCAGACAAGCTCCAAAATTACAAACAGCTTGTGTCAAACTATAACAGTAGCCTAGGAGGGAAATAGTCATTGTCACTGCTAGAAAGTTTGTGCTGAGGACCCAAAGCAATGCCTTTGGTTGCTTAGCTGGAGGAAACTGCAACTCAAACAAGACTGGATGTCTGACAAGTTTGATTTCATTGAGTGGAAGGGCTGAAGCAGGCACTTAAAATCATAGCCCTGTGTCATAAATTCCCTGATACGTGGAATCATATCACATCAGAAGATGGTGCTGCAAAGAGACAACGGGCAGAAGAGGAAGAGGACACAGCTGAGGATTGATGGTTCTAGAGTCCACAGATCCTGACATCTGGAACAAAGGGCATTGCTGGAGATTATCTGGCTACGTGGGTATGAAGGGAAATAAATAGTAGCAGTGCCACTAAGCTGGACTACAGAAGAGAATTTAAAGGTGGTGATGTCATCAATTGTGTAAAAGGCTGCAGAGAAACTGGGGAGGGATAGGCACAATGGTCACTGTCATAGAGAATTCAATTGTGGCTTTGGTCAGGGCCATTCTAACGCTGCAGCTTAGAAAGAAACCTGATTCAGGTAGGGAAAGGCAACACCTACTGAACCATAAAACTATTGAAACTGTGTAACAATATTTTTAAAAACTTTGTCTTGAAAAGGCAACTCAATCTGCTGGCACTTCTTTTTCACTCCAAGTGAAGCTATATGTTAAAGAAGTAAGATGAAAAGCAATGAAAGTTCCTACGACAGAAGGAAAACTTAACTGTAGGTCTGTACAGCAAATTTAACAAAGCTAAAAAAATGTTAAACAAAGAGCTCAAACAATTGTGGAAAATACTGGAAAGATTTTGCAAATTGAATACTCTTATTCTTCTGATATTGGGAGATGAATTTCAAAATTCCATAGCAGCTCTTTAATGTTAAAGAGTTAACTACCTGCTTTCCTAATTTTCGTACTGTAAACCAATGTTCTTTGTAGTTGCAAATAAATGCCCTTTCAATTCTGTGGAAACAACAAACAGAGATAGACCTTAAACTATTTCACAAGCAATTTGTTGAAAGAATCAACAATTTTTTTTAAAAAGCCTGTCTTCCAAATAAAATGACAGTTTTAAAGAGCATAGATTAACAAACCGAATCCAAAACCTGAAAACAGATCTACAATTTAAAAAAAACTTAAACTACTGAAAACATGCTGTATTTACATATACAGTACTTTAATGTGGCTTACACTGGATCAATCTTTAACCGTTGATATTCTGGACTGTTGAAGAGGGTAATCTCTAAACCCCATACACTCAAGGCAGTACTAATCACCTGCAGAAATAAAATTGCTTTGAAAGTTCTTTGGGTATAAGCAATACAATCTTTGGATATTAACAATACAATAGGAATCACATAAAATTAATTTGAAAAGCAACTTATTTTCACACATGCAAATGTATATGCTTCAACATATTGCTTTCACTTTCCTGGAGCCTTCCCTCGTCCACGTTACACTCAGGACTATAATTATTTGTCTTCAGTATTTGTAGTTATTTCTCACAATGTAAAGAAATGTAATTAAACTGATTGTTTCTTATATCATATATCCCCTGATATCCTTACTATAAATCTCAGTCTTGAATGTTTTCAATTGACCCAACGTTCAGAGGTGTTTGGCAGTTGTGGCAGGTTTTGGGAGTGGGGTGAAAGAAAGGTAGAGAGAATGCGAGAAGAAAACTATTGGGTTCCTTTCTCCTGTGACGAAAACTACTTCTGATTTCACAGAATGTTACAACTAATTTCTCAGCACTCCATTTCTGTGTTAACCTGTTGGTTTATTTTACCATTTTAGGGTGAACTTTAAAACAAGCAAAATATACCCTCTTCCATTTGCCAATCAAATCTCTTCATCCTTACTGATCAGAAGAACAGTAGCATGTTGAAATCTTAGTGTGTCCAATTAAAAGAGGATTTGGAGAAAGTGCACAAGAGGGTTACTGGAGGATAATAAATCATTGGTGCCCTCAGGGGCTATTGTTCATCTGCGGTTTGACCTATACCTTGATAAATAAAGCTTGGAAAAGATGACAAAAAATATTTTAGTTTATACCTAGCACATGCATCAGTCCTACAAGGAAACACATATTAGCTCTAACGTGATGGTACATACATCGTTTATATATTGTATTATACAAATATTAATGTTACATTGCCAGATGAAATACATTAAATTGTTGAGCAGGCTAAGCATAAACATGAACAAATGAAGTTTATTCAGCCTGCATAAATTTGCCTCAAGGAATAAGTTTTGTTTTCTTTGTTGGCAAACGTAAAATAAAAACACAATAATTACACATTGCATTCAAAGCATTCTTATGATCATATCTTGATATGGCCATGGTTTGGGTAATTCCATCCTGCCAAAAAGAGTATGTAAAAGTACATTTGAGAGCAATGCATTTTCAGTGATGAGTAAGTATTAGGGGTAATGAGAGCTTCAGAAATACTACTCATTTCATCAACATCTTCAATGCTTGCCACCTCTCAGAACAAGTGCATTTTCTTGATTCATTTAACAGTTAAAACTATTAATTTGCCAAGTCAGCCATGAAAATACATTACAGTTACTTCATGCTTATTATTAACTGAAACATTGCCCATTTGTAATTACTCCAAATTTCACTTGCATTATCCTATTCCCATCCCTTTCAATTCTTTGATGGTTATGCCAGCTTCACATTTGCCATGTGCTATTTTAATAATTAAGTAGTATGGAAATGATAACTTGGGACAGGGATTCAAATACTGAAAGTTCCGTTACTGCATATTTTTCTACACTAAGACAGTGCATGTTGCTACCATAGAGATGAAATGGTGGTTGCAGAGTAGACTTAGAAACAACTTGAAGAAACTGACTTAGAAAACCAGATAGGAAGTTAAAATTAGAAAAGTAAAGAAGCAAAATATCAAAGAAGAAAGAACAAATCAAACTATTCTAATTAAGTTCAGCTTGTGGATGCCGTATGCTATAATTTCTTTAAAAGATCTGTTTTTCAATTACAACAGAGAAAAAAAAGATGCTTCATATCACTTTTAGCATGCTGAATAAAATGAATTCATAGGTTTAAAATCAAATACTTACTTGAATTGAAAAGAATCCACTATCATCCATGTTCCCTGAAGGTTGCTACATTGAAAGAAAACAGAACGCAAGATGGTCACGGTTCATGGACTAATGCGAAAGGTGCCTATTCTTTACTGGCAGATGAAGCATGCAAAAATCTGTATAATTTTATCAATTAATAGTTCCTTGGCTGGATGGATCTTTAACTATAACAAGAATATTGTTACAATTAGAAAGTTGCTCTTGACATCAGCAAGAAATTACTGTTGTAATTTTAGATGGCAAATGAGGCCTTGGTTTAACAACTTATCTTAAATCCTGTCACTCAAAAAGATTAAAGGTGATTGGTAAAAGAATCAGAGATGACATTAAAAAAAAATACATCCAGATGGTGACTCCTGCCTGGAACGCATTGTCAAGGTGACCAAAACTGAACACAACACCCTATGTTCAGCCTTACCAGCAACCTGTACAACTGCAACATAACTTCCCAATGTCTTTATTCAATGCCCTGACTGATGAAGGCCAGTGTGCCAAAACCTTCTTCACTGTCCTGTCTACCTGTGACTCCACTTTCAGAGAACCGTGTACCTGAACTCAAAGGTCCCTCTGTTCCATTACACTGCTTAAGGCCCTACCATTCACCATGAAACTCCCGCCTTGATTTGACTTTCCAAAATGCAAGAACTCACACTTATCAACAATAAATTTCACTTCCCATTTCTCAGCCCACTACTACCGAGTTACAGAGTCATAGAGATATAATACCCTTTGGTTCAAATCGTCTATGCTGACCAGTTATCCTAAATAAATCTAGTGCCATTTGCCAGCATTTGGCCCATATCCCTTAAACTCATCCTATTCATGTACCCATCCAGATGCTTTTTAAATGTTCCAGCCTCCACAACTTCCTCTGACAGCTGACTCCATACATGTAACACCCTCTGCATGAAAAAAACTGCCACTTAGCTCCTTTTTAAATCTTTCCCCTCTGACCTTAAACCTACGCCCTCTAGTTTTGGACTCCCCCAATCCTGGGGAAAAGATCTTGCCTAGTTACACTAGCCATGCCCCTCGTGATTTTGTAAACGTCTATAAGGTCACCTCTCAGCCTCTGACGCTCCAGGTTTAAAAAAAGTCTAAGTTTATTCAGCCCTTCCCCATAGCTCAAATCCTCCAACCCTGACAACATCCTTGTAAATCTTTTCTGATCCCTTTCAAATTTCACAACATTCTTCCTATAGCATGGAGACCTGAACTGCATGCAGTATAGGAGAAAGTGAGGACTGCAGATATTGGAGATTAGAGTCGAAAAGTGTGGCGCTGGAAAAGCGTAGGTCAGGCAGCATCCCAGGAGTGGGAAAGTCGACGTTTTGGGCATAAGCCCTTCATCACGAATTATGCCTGAAACATCAATTCTCCTGCTCCTCGGACAATGCCTGACCTGCTGTGCTTTTCCATTGCCACACTTTTCGACTCTCCATGCTTACTCCTATATCCAATGGACTGACCAAAAGCCTTCTTCACGATCCAGTGTGGCATAGAGGGGCAAAATACAGTGAATGCTGGAGTTCTGAAATAAAAACCGATTGTGTTGGAAAAACTCAGCAGATCCGGCAGCATCTGTGGAGAGAAACAAAGTTGACAGCTTGGACAGAAAAGAAATATGAAGAAGAGTCATAGTGGACTTGAAATATTAACTTTGTTTCTGTCTTCATCAATGACTATCAGACCTGCTGAGTTTCTCCAGCACTTTCTGCTTTTATTACCGAGTTATGACAACTGGCTTATGCACAGCAGCACCACTGAAACTGACTTTAAGTTAGCTTGCATTTTGACCTGTAAAAATATTCTGTATTCTTCTGTAGCAGTTCCTCCCTCTGCCATTCTTTCTCGCTCTTCTTCATCCAACTGTTGTGCAATTGTAGAGAGGTCTATGGGACTGAAGTACTCTCCCTGCAACAAATTGTTGAGGCAATGCTGAGCACAAAGGGATCCTTCTTGCTGTGGAATCAAGCAGAGTAAAGTTCAGCAAACTTTCATATGAACTGCAGTTTCAGATCTCCTGCACTATGGCGTACTTCAGTCAATACTGCACAAAAATACTCAATTCTTTCGTGATTAAGAAACCAATCTACATTGTTTAAAATTACATTTTGAAAATAAAACTAAAAATGCATGTTGTAATTCATGTTTCTTATCAATTGGGACTAAAGTTTAACTCTCATAGACAGGTTTATATTTTCCATACACTAAGTCTAACTTTCATGCACAAAGTATCTGGAATAGCACACTTCAAGGTAAACAATGACTCATTATACTATTAGGTGTGTGCCAGGAATAGTATAGGATCCTAACAAACTCAATCACTACAGGGATTGTACCATCCTGAGTTCAATCAGCATCATGGCAATGTGGTTGGATTAATATTCCAGAGGCCCAGGCTGGTGTTCAAGAGATACGACTTTGAATGCTAACTGCGGCAGCAGGTGGAATTAAATGTTTTTGATGAGTAAACAAATCTGGAATATAACAGTCTCATGATAATGATCACAAAGCTACTGAATTTCTATGAGTTTCCATCCATTACCAGTCTGGTGTAAATGTAATTCCAGACTCTCAAGACGGGGATTGATTCCTACTTACCTCCTGAACTGGCCAAACAAGCCATGCAGTTGCATTATAGAAGATTAGAAAAAAATACTGGATGAACTGCCTGGTATTGGAAGTAACAGACACATACTCTAGCTAATTGTCCCTGCAAATAACTTCCCATTAATATCAGTAGGATTTTTCCAAAAATTGGGACAAACCACTGGTCAAGTAAAAGCCCACTATAGTCAAATGAAACATACAGTGTGGTTAGTTTCTCAGACACCATCATCCCTAGATTGGCCTGTCACTCAGGAGACCAGGTTAACCATTCTACCATTACTATCAAGCCAGGAGACCAAACCTGGTTCAATAAAGAAAGCAGGAGGGCATGTCAGGACAGCATTGGAATAGGAGGCTCCACAACTAACGCCATCCGTAACAATGGGGGAGCCCAGTCCATCAGTGCAAAGTTAAGGCCAAAACATTTGAAATAATCTGGATGACACATCTGTAGATCCCCAACATCACAGTTGCCAGTCTTCAGTCAATTCAATTCACTCCACATGAGATTTTGGAGATTTGTCGCTCAGGTTGTCAGTTTGCTTACTGTCCTCCCAATTAAGAAATAAAACACTGCAACACTTCCAGAATCTGGAAAAAATACTAAAGAAAAAATGAAAGACAAAAAAAAATTGTTCCATCCAAACAACTTCTATGCAGAATAGGGCCATCATATCATAGCAAACCATGACCTTGATGTCCTCTATCTTGGTGTCTTTGACAATGTTAAAGAATTCCTGGATGGAGTGGATAGAGTCTTCTGCCAGGTGTTTTAGTTTCCATTGCAGTTCCTTTGCTAGTCTGTATGCTCGCGTGCCTCAGGAAACACGATGTGTCAAATACAAACCACTCTCAATACCCCACAAGCCAGGAGACCAGCAAAACAGAATGGCCACAGAATGCTACGAGAAATGCTAAACAATGCCCACAATTGACTCCACAAATACGAATGAGAAATTTCACGCCAAGAAACTCTGTACACTAACGTGCCAACCACAAATGGACAACTACACGAGAACGAGCCATCAGCATGAAATAACAGCAGATCAGGACAAAGAAAAGACTAGCCTTACAAGGAAAACTAACCAAGCTCAAATATAGCAATGAAACGGACAAATCAGAGAATTGGATAAAGAACCTGTCTGACCCACCATTTACAGTCACTGAAAAAGCCGTCCTACTACAAGTGATGAACTACAACGACAGGGACCCGGACAAATAGGACTTCCTAGCAGCACTGGAATCCACGCTAAAAGACAACAGACTAACAGAAGAAACCCAGCAGGCCATCAGACAGACAGCAGCACTAACACTAAGCAGAAAGAAAGAAGGGAATACCCTAAACGCACTTGAACAAAAAGTCCTGGAAGGACTCCGAAAAGACAGAAATATTGTAATCCTAACTGTAGACAAAAGGCATATGACATCATTCTGAAAAAACACTACATTGAATTAGCTAACACATTACTAACCAACACCTACCAACAGGTGACAATGGATCCAACTCCACAGCTAGAAAACCGCATTACAGCAACCCTGAGGAAACTACACAAGAACAGGTGAAATTAACAAGACAAGCTTCTAAAAAATGAAACCAGAAGGGTCCAACACACTCTGTTTCTACAGATTACCAAAGATACACAAATAAGATGACCCCCTCAGATCCAAAGTCTCACTTCCTGGCGTACTGACATACAGGCTAGCAAAGGAATTTCAACGAAAACTAAAACACATAGTAGAAGAGTCGAGAAGTGTGGCAATGGAAAAGCACAGCAGGTCAGGCAGCATCCGAGAATATGTGAGGAGTTTCTGGACCAAAGAAGACAAGATAGTGTCAAGATATGAGGAAATAAGTTTGATGGGACAGTAACAGGTGGAGACGATGGGTTGACTAGGGCAGTTGGGTTTGTGGATTTTGGGTAAGAGAACCAGGCAGTGCAGGGTTCCGGGACTATGAAGTTGGAGGCTGTGGATGTGAGATTCCCTGAGGTGTTGAGATCGTAAGGTGGTCAGGGAGATGGTGATTTGGTGATGGGAGATAAGCTCACGGTCAAAGGGTCAGTAGGAGGAGGTGCCCACGAGTTGGAACCTGACTTCAGCGGTGTAGGGGTTGGTACACCAAATTACCTCTGCACTCCCCCTTGCCCGCTGGTTTAATGGTGAGGTTGGGATTGGAGTGGAGGGATGCGCTTTGACAGGGTAGAAGACTGGTAGAAGACTCAACCCATTTCATCCACTCCACCCAGGAATTCCTCCTCATCAAAGACACCTAGGTAAAGGATGATGGGGTCACGGTTTCCTTTGATAATTCACATCAATAAACATCAGCGTGGTCAAAGAAACACTGGCCTCACTGCTAAAGAAAGGAGGGATATAAACACCTGACAGTGCCAACTGCATCAGCAAGGACACCATCCTCAAACTACTGGACCTGTGCCTCACAAACCACTTCACCATCAACCACAATATATACAAAAACTTTCAACGGGACACCTATGGGATCACCAAAATCAGGTGTTGCAGCAGAAGCAGTTATGCAGAGGTTAGAACAAACAGCCCTTCTTTGGGTCCACTATGTAGATAACACCTTTATCATCACGATACATGACAAACGCAAACAATATCCTCAACTGTAGAAAATTCACCAAAGGGGAAGAAAAGAATAACAGACTCCTCTTCCTGGATATCATGGTGGACAAAAAGCCAATGGAGAATTGTGGACAAACGTTTACAGGAAAGCCACACATACTGACCAGATACCCAACTACAGAAACAGCCATCCCAATACTCTCAAACAAAGCTGTATCAAGACATGATTTAAACAAGCCACAATACACTGCAGTACCCTGGAACTATGAGAAGCTGAGGAGAAACACCAATACAACGTACAGTATTCAGGAACAATGGTTACCCGATAAGTGCAGTCTGCGAATTCCTGAACAATGGATCTAAACAGGAAGACACAACATGCCCAGAGACTCTAAATCACCCTACCATACATCAAAGACATTTCAGAGATGACCACCAGACTACTACGGCCCCTAGGCAAAAAAACTACTATCCCATTAAAAAAACTACTAAAAAATACTAAAAAACTATTCACAGTCAGCAGTAAAACACCTGCAAAAATTGCAACAAACATTACTTTGGACAGATGAGCAGGAAACTAGCCATCAGGATACATGAGCACCAACTAGCAACCAAAAGACATGGCCAACTAGCACTAGTATCCATACATACAGATGAAGAGGGACACCAGTTCAACAGGGACAATGCATCCATCCTGGGACAGGCCAAACAAAGATAAAGCTCGGGAATTCCTAGAGGGCTGGCATTCAAACTGGAACTCCATTAACAAACATACAGATTTACCTTTTAAAAAAACAAAACTGGAAACAATACCACCTATCAAGACACAAATAGCAAGTGAGACAGAACATCAACGCTTCACCAGAGGCTCACGCCTGATGTTATCTAGCATGGTGACAAAATGTCTGAGAACAAACGCACCACTCAGTGAGCAAACTTACAACCTCACTCCACATGAAATCAAGAAACAAATGGAAACACAAGATATTGCAAAAGCTATGGGTCCTGACGACATTCTGGCAATAGCCCTGAATACTTGCCATGCCTCCAGCCAAACTGCTCCAATACAGTTACTGCCATCTGTGAAAAAATTCCTGGCATGTCCTGTACACAAAGACATATCTAACCCAGCCAATTACCACTCCCACAGTCTACTTTCAATCATTAGCAACATGATGTGAGGGGTCATCAGCAGGGTTAACAAACAGCACTTGCTCAGTAATAATCAGCTTATTAACACTCAGTTTGGGTCTGCCAAATCTAGTTAGCTCATGACCTCAGTGGAGCCTCAGTTTAAACACGATCAGAAGAGCTGAATTATGGAAGTAAGGAGAGCGCGAGTGTCCTTGACATCAAGGTCGAATTTGACTGATGGCGCAAGGGAATTGAAGCAAAACTGGAGTCACAGGACCTCAGCTCCACCTCACTTCATCTCTGCAAGTGTGTCATAGGCACAACCATCTTCAGCTGCTTCATCAAAGACCGTTCCTCTGTTTTAAGGTCAGAAGTGGGGATGTTCGCTGATGATTGCAAAATGTCCAGAACCATTTTCAACTCCTCAGATACTGAATCAGCTTATGATTTTAATTTAGGAAAATCTGGAGAATATCCAGGTTTAGGCTGACAAGTGTGCTGTACAGCTCCATGACTCTAAGTGCCAAAGAACATTTGTGCCCACAAGTGCGAGGCCAATGATCATCTCTAATGAGTGTATCTAACCATCACCCTTGGCATTCAATGGTAGTACCATCAGTGAATCCCTGATATCAACATCCTAAAGCTCACCATTTACCAGAAACTGCACTGGACTAACAATATACATACAGTGGCCTCAGAAGTCAAAGGCTAGGCTTTAGCAAGTCACTAATTTCCTGGACTTTCTGAAGCTTATTTACCATCAGCAGGGCATAAGTCAGGGTTGTGATAGAATATTCCCCACTTGCCTAGATAAGTGCTGCTCCAACAATACTCAAGAAGCTTAACACCATCCAGGACAAAGCAGCCTGTATGATTGGCACCACATCCATGAACATTCACTCCTTTCAACACTCAGTAGCAGTGTGTACCACCTACAAAATGCACTGTGGAAACTCAGCAAGCCTCCTTAGACAGCACCTTTCAAATGCATCACCACTGCCATCTAGATCAATGATCTCCAACCTTCTTAAGCACTTTTTAAATTTAAATTTAAGTGCAATACAGGAGCAACCCCAAAGGAAATACAAGTTATTTTTAGTGCTGTACAAATCTAAAACAAAAAATATTCAATTATTCATTTTATCCTCTGCTCACCAAGTCTCAATGCACCACCTCTGAATGTACATTATCTGCCATTGAAGTTTGTGTTGTAGCTTGAGACTGCTAATCACATGCAGCACATCAAATGGGTTTGTGTGGCAGTTGTGATACTTGATTATCTTAATTTTGGAGAATGCTGCCTCACAGAGGTTTTTGGAGTCAAAATAAGCTTTTGCTTGAAAAGCACAGGATGACAAAGGTGGGTATTTTTCTCTGAGTCCACAAAAATTACTGGTCCTTGATTTGACTTTCAATTCAAGATCATTTTGTATAGTAATGACCTCCATATCAACTCCACTGCCTTATAAATCAAACTCCTGGTGGAATCTGGTTGCCAATTCACTAGTGTCTACTTGAAGGGATAGACTTGCAGACAAACATGATGATTTGCTCTATCACACCTAATTCCTGAAATTGTCTGCTAACTTCCTCAGGTCTGCATAGATGTTGTTTGGATGGAAGCATTTTTATTTTATCTTTAGTATCTTCTCCAGACCCTAGAAGTGTTGCAGTGTTTTGTTTCACTTTGAACATTCACAATGCTGATCATATGTGTACGTCCCTACCCCTCCCCTGCATGTGATAGCTCAGCTCATTCAGTTTTGACATTATATCAATGCTGAAGTCAAGCAACCATGCATTGTTTGATAGCTACTACATACTTCATTCCTTGCTTTAAGCAAGTATAGATAATTTTAGGCATCAGATCTAAAAAAAACGTCTTTGCAGGACTTCTCTTGACTAAATTACCCAACAGCATGGAGGCTTAGTTCACTGTAAACAGCATCAAGTTCACTGAGTAAGGATTTAAGCAAATGGTGCTGAAGGATTCTTGCTTGAATCAAGTTTACAAACTTAACAACTGCCATTACATTGGAAATGTCCATAACGTTACTTGCCTTTGCTTGCTGGTGGATTATACAGCAGTTATTGACAAAGAGGAAATCATGATCATTTCTGCAAAATGCAACAAAACTTGCATTTGTATCAAGCATGGCTGGTGCATCATCAGTTGGGCCGTAAATCAATTTTTTGATTGTAATTTTTTCTCAAGAATGTAACCTTTGAATTGGTGGGAGACGTCCACATCCTTTGCTCTCTCTTTCAAGCGCAAAAGGGCAAGCAGATTTATTTAGTTATGATGTCCTTAAAAATCACATCCACCAAAACAAATCAGCTGGGCTGTGTTGGTCACATTGATGGATTCAAACTGCAGTAAGATGCGTTCATATTCCTTTAGTTCTTTCTCTTGTTGCTGAAAGACATCTTTGGACAAAGATTCGACTTGTTATGCTACTGTGGAAGCACCAAGTGCAATGCTCCAGATTGTCACTATTATTTGATTTTAAAAGTCTTTGAATAAAGAGTCAGTGGTCACAGTCATTGCTTGTTTGCTAACTCACCATTCGTGAATGATTTCTTGTGTTTGCCAGAAGATGGCAAAGGTGAAATACAACAGTGCTTCTTTGCAGGCTTTACTTTTTGCTGCTTTAGAATAAAATTATGGTTGAACTTTAAAAGCAGACTTCAACTTTCTTTGTCAAAAGCAGCCCATTCAAGGGAATTATCATGGAATTTACTGTGCATTATTGTCTGGCATTGATCCAAATTTTCCTTATTATTTAACAATATACTCCAGTAACATATAGAGCAAATGCTCTCATATTTTACAGTTGTTAACAAATTCCTTTAACCATTCTGCATGAAAATTGCATGTTTTTTTGTTTCTTTCTGGAAAAGAATCTGAGTTGGTTTGGCAATGTTGATGGATTCTTCAAACTGCCCTAACAAGCATTCATGGTCCTTCAGGCTCGGTAGAGGTTATTCATTCATCATTATTGCTTCATCATGTAGTTTGTGTACTCACTTGTGGCTGGTTATGTTGCAGGTCAGCATCTGGAGCATCCGGAACTTTTTTGGGTACTTTCGAGTGTGGAAACATGGAAGGTCACTTCTGTAGTTGAGATTAGTTTCCAGGCTACCTGATCAGGGCAACTATGGATGGGCAGTAAATTTTAGTACATTCAGTGATGCCCATGTCCCATGAGTGATTTTTAAAAGTGCTACATTCATATACAGGAGAGAAAAAGTGAACTTTGTAGTCCCCTACATTGACTCTGGAGCACATGACGTCTCATGATATCAGGTTAAACTTCCTGCTGATTACCAGTGCCTCTTAACGCCCTTCATTAACTCATGTATCAGTACACTCCTGTGTTGAACAGCACTTGGAAGAAACACAGTGACCAAAACATAGTCTTTGTGGGGAACTTCAATGTCCATCGCCAATAGTGGCTCAATATCACATGTCAAATATCTGCCAGACTGGGCCTGAATCTTAAATCTTAAGAGCAAGCTTACTTCATCTCATCCTCAACAATCCCCCGTCACAGATATATCAGTTTATGAAATTTTCACCTGGAGGACATCTTTAATCATATAGAATATAGAACGTCACAGCTGAACAGGAAAACTTCAGAACAAGTCTAGCAGCTCAAAACTGTTAATTCATAAACTGCTGTGGACCACTGATGACAGCAGAATTGCATTCAATCAAATGGCCCAGGATATCTCACAAACGACCTTGATTCAATGGGGCATTCAGGTAACCATTGCAGAAACAGCATTAGGTATTGTATACTAAAAATAAAGTGTCAAGTCTGTTAAAGCTATAGCACAAGAGTGTATGAAAAATAAATTGGGAAAACAGCATGTTATTAATAGAATTAAGCTATACAGGCTTGCCACATCCATTTGAGAGTAATGATGGATAATTAAACAACTAAACAGGAGGTGGAGACTTCACAAATATTCCCACCCTCAATGATGGGGTGGCCCAGTACATTGGTACAAAAGGCAAAGCTGAAGGATTTGCAATCATCTTCAACCGGAAGTGTTGGCCATCTTGGCCAACTGCTGACATCTACAGAATCACAAATGTCATTCTACAGATAATTTGATTCGCTCCACATGATATCAAGAATTGGCTGAATACACTGAATACAGTCAGCATATAGGTGCTGGCAATATCCTAGCGGTAATACTGAAGTCAAGAAACAAGGTTGGGTTGGGGGGTGGCAACTGTACTTGATGTCAGAACTGGCATCTGACAGAGTGTGGCATCAAAAAGTAGAAGCAAAACTGAAGTCAATGGGAATCAGGAGATAAATGTTCCACTGATTAGAGACTCACCAAGCATAAAGCAAGATGGCGGCAGTTGAAGGAGGTCGATCATCTTGGTCCCACCCTATTGCTGCAAGTGATCCTCAGGGTAGTGCCCTAGGCTCAACCATCTAGTGTGCCACTGACCTTTCCTCCTTAAGGAGAAAAGTGAGGACATCACTAATGACTACACAGCGTCCTTATGACTCCTTAGATGCTGAAGCAGTTCAGGCTGCATGCGAAAAGACCTTGATGAAATTCAAACACGGCCTAAGTGGTAAGTAATATTGACAGCAGGCAGGTATCAGGCAATGAGAACCTCCAACAAGAGAGAATCTAAACAAGACTTAGTTCTCTCATAAATTTCTTGGTGCCTTTCCTGAACTTAATCACACATACCAAGGTGCAGTTGCACAAATCCCGGCAGGCTCTGGTAAGTTGTCAAATGGCTATTCTTCCTGTTCAAGACTAAAATGTTATAGTTGATCACTATTCATTAAGGTCAACATTACTACACAGCTAAGCATGATCCTCCACTGGCTGGATCTTTCTTCGAGACAAAGCGCAATTGTAGCCTGCCTATGTAAAAAGTTAGATACATGCATGATATGTGCTTATGTTAAATGAGGCCATATTATTTTGTCATCACTTGGTATCACACCATAGATTTCTATTTCTGGAGTTTAGAAGACGGAGTGATTTGATAGACGTTCAATACTTCTGAATTGTCTTGACAAGGTGGATGTGAGAAGAATGCTTACCCTTGTGAGAATGCAGAACAAGAGGACACTTTTGAAATTATTGGTTGCCTTTTCAGAATAGAGATGAGAATTGTTCTTTTCTCGGAGCGTTGTGTGACTTTTCAACTCGGCTTCACAGGGTAGAATCATTGAATATTTGTAAGGCAGAGGTAGATCGATTCATGCTGGGCAAGGGAACAGAAAGGCTTTCAGGGGCAAATGATTGTGTGGAATTCAGAGGATAAACAGATCAACCAAAATCTACTGAACAATTAAAGGGTTGAATGGCCTACTTCTGATAAGCTGTATTTAACAAAGACATAAGTATGTATTTGAATCTAAGGAGGATGCTCAGTACTTTAGCATGTCGAGCTAAAGATGGAGCAGTTATTTTAGTTATTTGCATTGAAATTTAAGTGTATGACAGCCTTAGGAATAAGCTATCAGAGTTCTAGTTTAATAAATAACTTCCCAACTGACAACTTACCAAGCTGTTAGATACCGAAATGAATATTACACGTGATGTTTGGGTACTGTAACAGGAGTGATATGTTGAGAACTGTACCAGGAGTGTTCTGGGCATGAAATAAAGGCAACTTTGTTTTTTTTTAAACTTAAAGGAGTTTTGGGCATTAATGGGGTTCTAATGTGTTTTAAAACCTTTGAATTTGTACTATAAATCGATAGTTTGGATTTCTACTTTATCGTTATTTCTTTTGCAATAAACTTCAATTTGGTCACAGAAGCAAAATCTTCAGCCTTATTTGCTCATGTCTCAGTGAGAGACCACTTTTCTAAAGCCAAAACAAATAAAATTATGATCTATCAAGCCAGGTTCCTGTCTGGCATCTGACTTGTCCAGTAATCATAATGGTTCATTACATAAAATTAAGCTAGCACAAAGCTATCATTACCTGTCATTTAAAACCCATTTGGTTCACTCACATCCTTTATGGTAGGAAATCCATCCTCCTTACCCAGTCTGGCCTACATGGGGCTCTAGACCTAAACGACGTGGTTGACTTTTAATTGTTCTCTGACATGGCTGACCAAACCACTCCATTTAAGGACAATTAAGAATGAGCAACAAATGCTGATCACATGAAATAATAAAAGAGAAAAGGAGAATCTGGACAAAGTAATTAAGGAAAAATTTCTCCTCAGTTGAAGTTTTGAAAATAAGGCAGCACAGATCTAAGATAACTGGCAAAAAGCATGAGAAGCTTTTTCCTGTAGGTGGGGATCCGGAATGCGTTGCTCAAGATTTTACTGGAGGCACATTCAATTGATCTATTCAAGAATAAAATGAGTTATTGTCTGAAAAGAAGGAATATATTTAGGTTACAGGGAGAAAGTGGGTGGTGGCAATATGGGCAGAATAGATGATTCTGTGAAATTTAACCAACTTGTTCTCGAACATTATCACCCTTTAATTGCATTCCAACTTTGAACAAATTGCTGCATAAAACATTCGCTTTAATTTTCCTTTTTTTTTCAAATAATCTTTTGTTTTTGATTATTTTGTGACCTCAGTTAGCTTTGAAAGGAAAAGCTTGTACATCCAATGAAATGTCTATTCTCCCACTCCAAATGAAATAGTCAAAAATAGATTAGCAATAAATTTTAAAAGCCTCTTTTCTCTAATCTGTGTTCTGAACAGTAACATGAAGTACAAGAAATTTAGTTCAATTGTTTCTATAACAATGTTCAAACTCATACCAAATATATACACATCAAAGAAAAATCCAAATGAAATTTTGGACAATTCTTAGCAGATTAGACAGCTACACCAGTATCACCTCATGAATGGCAGCAGACAAAGTAGAAAATATAGGTCAGTTAGCCTACCATGTCACTGGGTAAATGTTTGAATCTATGATTAAGGAGGTAGTAATTGGACATTTGGAAAATCATAATACAATTAGAAAACCATAATATTATCAAAATGTTTGTGTAGAAAGTAAACAATTTAAAACGTATTTACTGTGTTATACAGTTCTCTGAGCATGTTACAAGCAAAGTGGATAAAGAGTGGACGATTAGTCAGCTAAGCTTACATTCCTGAACGGACAAAAGTAGTATCTTTGAATATTCTAAACATAGTTCAGTAAGGTGAAACATAAGTATTGCATAAGTTAAAAGCACATGGTGCTTGAGGTTATATTAGTTTGAATGGAGAATTGGCTGTCTAACACAAATGAGAGAATCAGAATAAGTGGGTAATTTTCAACTTAGCAGACTGCAACCAGTGAAGTCCCACAGGGATCAATGCTCGACCTCATCTATTTATTTTATATGTAACAATGATCTGAATGAAAGTAGTAAGCGTATTGTAACAAATTTCATTACAATACAAAAATAAGAAAGAAAGCACTTTGTGAAGTGGATATGATCTGATATTGGGTGGGGGAGCTGTCACAGAAGAGAAACAATGGATTTCCCCACTTAAAACAGATGAGGAATTTCTTCTCGAGCAGTGTCATTAATATTTGGAGTTCTGTTTCACTTATGATTTGGAGGTGTCGGTATTGGACTAGGCTATACAAAGTTAAAAATCTCCAGCTTACAGTCCAACATGTTTATTTGGAAGCACTAGCTTTCGGAATGCTGCAACCATCTGATGAAGGAACAGCGCTCTGAAAACTAGTACTTCCAAATAAACCTGTTGGACTAGAATGTGGTGTTGTGCGATTTTTAAACTGTTCCACTTAGAACAGTTGAGACTAGGTCATTGAATATATTCCAGGCTGAGTTGGGCAGATATGATCAACAACAGATTTAGTGGCTTCTTGGGAATGGGGTGGCATACAGCCTACTCCTACTCCTTATGCTGTTATACAGAATGAGAGAAAATGGGACTCGCCAACAAGTACAACCATCAGTAAATAAATATACATGATGTTGTACAGTTCACACATACGTAGGCAGCTCATCAGTTATATTGCTGTGCACAAGAGTCAGAATTATATAGGCCTTACATTGCCAGGTATAAATCGTTTAATTTTAATGAGTTATTTACAGTATATATGAACTAAAAAAATACAAATAGCTGCATAATCAATGAAATTTACCACAATTTTAAGTTAGTAACATCCTGTGACATTTTACATTAAGTTAAGGTGAGTGCTGCCTTCAAAGGATATAAAGTTAAATGAAGAAAGATAATTGGATCAGGAAGCAGTTGAAATTTAGTCCTCATTTTAACTACATTATCTTTATTTTCATATTTTGATACTTCCAATATCCACAACTATGTGGGAAATGTGTGCAAGCTGTCAGATTGTCATCACAACCGACATTTAACTATACTGAGTATGTTCTCCCTATTCAATTTCCTATCAAAAAGAGATGAACCTCTACACATTAGTCACTGAGCAATGATCATCCATATTGAAGTAAAATTGTAAAAACAGTAACTTTACCAAATATTATCAGGCAGTTGACAAATTGTGCTCTTGTATAATGCAAGAACAAGTTTTGCTCAACACTCAAATGATGTTCTATCATCTTTGAACCTCACACAGTAATTAAAGGTGTTTTACACAAACCTTTTCTATAAATGCTTTATGGGAATAATCAGAAATACTGTGATCAGAAACAGGACGTTAAAGACTGGTACAAACAATATATTTAAGACTATAATAAGCTGAAAAGGGTGTTGAGAATAGGGAAGGGGAAGGCATCGGTGTCAAGGTTTGTGCTGGGTGGGTGAAGACACCCCAGTCAAGGTGGAGGTGGAGGGGGGGTGGTGGTGGTGGTGAAAGCACTTCAGTCAGAGTGGGTGGGGATGGGTAAAGGCACTCCAGTCAGGGTGGGTGGCAGTAGGTGAAGGTACTTAATTCAGGGTGGGTGGATACCTCAGTCAGGATGGACGTGGGGGACAGGGTAGAAGGCATCTCAGTCAGGGTGGGTGGGGTAGGTGTAAAGGCACCTCAGTCAGGGTGGGTGGGGTGTAAAGGCACCTCAGTCAGGGGTGGGATAGGTGTGAAGGCACCTCAGTCGGGGGGGGCGGTGTGTGTGAAGGCACCTCAGTCAGGGCGGGTGGGGTGGGGTGGGGTGGGGTGTGAAGGCACCTCGGTCAGGGCGGGTGGGGTGGGGTGGGGTGGGGTGGGGTGTGAAGGCACCTCAGTCAGGGCGGGTGGGGTGTGAGAGAGAAGAACACCTCCTCCCCTGTCTACACTGTTTCGGAAGCTCACAGCTCCCCTGCCCTACCCGAATCCATCCCCAGCCTTAGGGAGGGGGGAATGTGTGTATTTTGTTTTCTCCTTTGCAGCACGACGTCGAACGCCACTGCAGCCGCTCCTCTCAGGGCCCGAACAGCCGCCACCTCGGCCATTTTAAACAGTAATTTCCGCATCAACTCACTTTCTCGTGAAATATCGCCTCCATGATGGACGATGGACCATCATCCTGTGCGGCGGACCGGCCCTCCCCCCACGAGGGCGGGGTCAAAGCCAAGAACCAATCAAAGGCCGGGACACACGCACGCGCACAGATAGGCACAGCCGTCCCTGCGACGTAAACAGTGAGCGGCGGTGGGCCATAGACCGGCCTGGTCTTTGAGCCCTGCACTGACCGGACTCACTTTTCCACGGAAATCGATCAAACGATTGGGATTTTTAAAGAAATCAATATAGACCCGGGATTTCCCGAATCCCACTTGACGCAATTCTGCTGCCGGCGGAAATGTACAATTTGTTCCGCTCTGTGGTGCAGGGCCAGACAGGAATGTTGTCGGAAGACGCCGTGTGTGTGTAAAATGTGTGTAGCCAGTGTGAGGTTGTACTCGAGCTTGACGTGATCAGTCTCAAGGCCAAAAGACAATGAATTGCAAATGCTGGAAATTAGACCCCCCCCCCACACACACACACACACAAACTGCTGGAGATTCTCAGCAGGTCAGGCAGCATGGTGAGACATGAGAGATTAGAAATGTCACCTAATTGGCAATTCTATTAATTTGGACGACACGGTCAAGTTGGGCTGAAGGGTCTGTTTCTGTACTGTATACCTTTCATCTGTCTGATCAACTTCAGGAATAAGGTTGCCAACGTGCATTGACAAGAGTTGCAGAGGAAGCAGTTGGGCCCTTCTATCTCTATGAAATTTCACAGTGCAACTCTGGTGGCATTGGGAGATATAGGCGAAAGTGAGGACTGCAGATGCTGGAGATCAGAATCAAGATTAGAGTGGTGCTGGAAAAGCACAGCAGGTCAGGTAGCATGTGAGGAGCAGGATGGAAGGTCTCTAATCATGGTTTCCAGTGACCTGGGGCTTCTAGGGTTTTTTGTTGTCACCAGAGTAACCCACAGCTATACAATTACAAGGGCTGAATTGAAGGACAGTGGTTGGATTTGCACGTACCTGATTTTGCCGTTTGTAGACAGCTGTAGTTGTGGGTATGTTCGCCGAGGTGGGAAGTTGATTTTGCACGTTTCGACTCCTTTCTAGGTGACATCCTCATTACTTTGGAGCCTCCAGTGAAGCGCTGCAGTACTGTATCTTCTGGGATTTATTTGGTTT
The DNA here is from genome assembly GCF_020745735.1 of Hemiscyllium ocellatum. Lineage (NCBI taxonomy): Eukaryota > Metazoa > Chordata > Chondrichthyes > Orectolobiformes > Hemiscylliidae > Hemiscyllium > Hemiscyllium ocellatum. The sequence goes on from NC_083408.1 coordinate 89,881,062, forward strand.
CATTCCTGCTGTGTCTGGTACCTGAGCTGCAAATCTTTCAACAAACCTTGTAGACAGTATAATTTTCCAGTGCTCTTGCCTCGCCTTTAGATGCCAATGGTAGATGAGATTATGTTGCAATATTGCATCCTCATGAAACCAACTATTTCCCGTTCATTCAAAGAATGTGGGCATTTATTTCCCATCCTTCAATGCCTTGAGAAAGTGGAGGCAAGCTGACTTGTTTGGTTGCAGTACATTTTTTTTAGGTGGTCGCACAGTGCAGTTAGGGAGAAAATTCCAGAATTTTGACTCCGTGACACTTAAGGAATTGCAATATATTTCTAAGTTAGGGATACTTACAGTTGGTGGTTATCTGCTGGGTGGATGCTTGGAAGGTGCTGTCTAAAGAGCCTTTTGAATTTTTTTGTGTACCTTCTACATACTTCACACTGCTACTATTGTGAATCAATATTTTAATTCTGTTACCAGTCAGTTCACTGTTGCCCCAAATAATGTAAAACTGCACCCATCCAAAGAAGTGAGAAGTATTTTCCATTGCATTCCTGACTTGTGCTATGTGAGTGAGGTGGTGAGGTAAGTTACTCACTGCAGGATTCCCACCCTCTGTCTTTACCTGTAGCCAATGTATTTGCAAAGATAATTGAGTTTTGGCCAATGGTAACTCCCAGGATGTTGATAGTTGGGTATTCTGTGATAAAAATGACTTTAAATGCCAACGGTCAATGGTTAGGGTCTCTCGTTGTAGCTGGTCATTGTCTGGTACTTGTGTGGTATGAATATTACTTGCCACTTGTCAGCTGAAGCCTAGCTAGTGTCCAGGCATTTGGAAATTGACAACAAAAAAAGATTTTTAAGAAAAACAATACACATTTTTAGATATGTCATGATTAATTTGTAGCACTTTGCCTGAGTTAGAAGGTTGTGATTTCATGTCCAATTCCAATTACCTGAACATAAAATCTAGACGCACACTCTAGTGCTACATGAATAAAATGGTAAACTTGGTTAGAATAGTTTGAAAAGCAGGATCAAGCAGTTGAATGGTTGATACTTTCGTCATTTATATAAATGATTTCAGTGTGAACATAGGAGGAATAGTTAGTAAGTTTGCAGATGGCATCAAAATTGGAGGTGTAGTGGACAACGAAGGTTACCTCAGATTACAATGGGATCTTGATCAGATGGGCCAGTGGGCTGAGGAGTGGCAGATGGAGTTTAATTTAGATAAATGTGAGGTGCTGCATTTTGGAAAAGCAAATCAGAGCAAAACTTATACACTTACTGGTCCTGGGGAGTGTTGCTGGACAAAAAGACCTTGGAGTGCAGGTTCATAGTTCCTTGAAAGTAGAGTTGTAGGTAGATTGGATAGTGAAGGAGGCATTTGGTATGCTTTCCTTTATTGGTCAGAGCATTGAGTATAGGAGTTGGGTGGTCACATTGCGGCTGTATAGGACATTGGTTAGGACACCTTTGGAATACTGCATGCAATTCTGGTCTTCCTATTGGAAAGACCTTGTGATATTTGAAAAGGTTCAGAAATGATTTACAAGGATGTTGCCAGGGTTAGAGGATTTCAGCTATAGGGAGAGGCTGAATAGGTTGGAGCCGTTTTCTCTGGAGCATCAGAGGTTGAGGGGTAATCTTAGAGGTGTATAAAATCATGAGGGGCATGGATAAGTAGTCAAGGTCTTTTTCCTGGGGTGTGGGAATCCGGAACTAGAGGGCATAGATTTAGGGTGAGAGGGGAAAAGATATAAAAAGGACTTAAGAGGCAAGTTTTTCACACAGAGGGTACTGCATGTATGGAACAAGCTGCCAGAGGAAGTGGTGGTGAGGCTGATATAATACAACATTTAAAAGGCATCTGGATGGGTATATGAATAGGAAAGGTTTATAGGGATATGGGCCAAGTGCTGGCAAATGGGACTGCATTAGGCTAGGATATCTGGTCGGCATGAACGAGTTGGACCGAAGGGTCTGTTTCCATGCTGTACATTTCCTATGACTCTAGATTTCTTCCTTTATTTGTGTGAAAAGCAGGGATATTTCTTCATAACCTAGCTATGTTTATCACATAACCTACATCAATAAAACCAAAATCTGTCATTATCACATTGCTGTTTGTGGAACTTTCAAATTTAAGACAATGATTTTCAGAGTGGGGTTTGTGGAGAATTAATAGGTAAACCATGAAACAATCTCTGAAATGAATATATAGTCAACGTTCAGTCCACATAAACAGAAGATGACCCCTGTTGAATACTGGCCTTCTTCACAGTGATGGGTACCTCAGACTGCCATGATTTTCAGCATATCTCAAAATTTACTTATGAAGGGAGAGGATGAAAAGGAAGGTGGGAAATTAGCAGATGCATGAACATGATACCACGGTGCATTCAATTCGGATGCATAGATAGATAGTGTGCCATTATATTCACCATCTGCTGAGTATTTCCAGCATCTTCTATTGTCATTTCAAATTAAGTTGTTCGAATACTTGCCAACAATCTTGTTAAGCAATTAAACTACTGAAATACTACAGTTCCACACCAGGATTTACAACATCAATCAGGTTCAGTAGGATTATCAAAAGTTCAAAATGTTACTTACTTAACATTTTATAACTTTAAAATTGTAAATATTGAAAGAAAAGGTTCAAATGAAAATAAATACAACAAGTTTTATTAGGTCTGCCACCCCATTTACATATATTCAGGTTAATGAAACAAATAATGAAGTATTTGCTGTTCATTTTTAAACTTTACATCAGTGATATAAAGGGGACAATCTTGGGCAAATTTTAGAATTTAAACCAATTTTCTGTTACACAAAGATAAGATGATTGAGATTGGTGAAAATGTCAGAACAAAGCAGCATTATTGAAATGAACTGTCACTGGATCCCTAATTGAAGATTCAAGACTTGTAAAACGGCATTTGGGCTGATTTTTGTGTGCAACAGTTGCTTGTTTCTCAGTATAGCTTTTAGCTCTTCACTTCCACGTTGTTTCTTCACCTGGTTTCAGTTCCCTAAAAGGAATGATAGTGTGATTTATTAAAATGTACAACACTTCAATTCGGATTCTTGTGGTGAAGTAATAATGTCCCTATCTTTGAGCATGAAGGCCTAGGTTCAAGTCCCAACAGCTTCAGAGGTGTGTCATAACATGTCTGAACATGTTGACTGTGGTACTCTGGTAGTATCCTTTCTAATGAGCCAGGAGGCCTAGATTCAAGTCCCACATGTTCCATAATATTGTCATAACACATCTGAACAGGTTGATTAAAAATATCTATAGCTATTCAACTACAGTAGTACCTAACTAGATATTCAATTTTATCACAATCTTTCTTCACTATTCAATTAAAGCAGTAATTCATTCATAGCTTTTGAGTCAAATATTCTGATTCCAGAAAACATTGCAGCTGCAGACTGGCAATTTATATCCAATATTTCCACATGCAATATCATCATACAGTTTATAAATGTTGAGATTACCTTCCAAATGCTTTTAACAAGTCACTTTCCCCTTCTCTTAAACTGTAGGAAAAACCCCTGTACTCCGTCCAATACTGATTAGTTTGAAAGAGAGAGACTAATATGGTAAAGAGACAAAAGTGTGATCCCCCACTTCCAAATAAGCATATATGCAATCCTGAAATCAAATCCATAGCTCATGGTCGTATCTCCAAACGCCAAAGAAATAAGAAAATCACAGAAGCAGCACGATGAAGTATATGAAAAACCTGAAATGATCGAGCTGGAATACAGTAATGTAGACATGATTGAATACTGTTTTAAAATAAAGTTAAAAATCACAACACCAGGTTATAGTCCAACAGATTTAATTGAAAGCACACTAGTTTTCGAAGCGACACTCCTTCATCAGGTGGTAGTGGAGGGCTCAATCCTAACACACAGAATTTATAGCAAAAATTTACAGTGTGATGTAACTGAAATTATACATGGAAAAACTGATTGTTAAGCCTTTAATCAGTTAGAATACAGTGATAGTTTCACTTCTTTCGTGTGTAAATCACAAAACTTTTTTTTTTAAAAAGTTGCATTCTTTCTATGTATAATTTCAGTTACATCACACTGTAATTTTTGCTATAAATTCTGTGTGTTAGCCCTCCACTACCACCTGATGAAGGAGCATCGCTCTGAAAGCTAGTGTGCTTCCAATTAAACCTGTTGGACTATAACCTGGTGTTGTGTGATTTTTAACTTTGTACACCCCAGTCCAACACCGGCATCTCCAAATCATGACTGTTTTAAAATAGCGTCTCTGCATTTATACATCATGATCCTATCTTTGCCATCCAACATCTTATTTGCTTTGTTTTATGTAACCTGGATATATTTTGTTTTATCGACATCATCACTAAAACCCCAAGATTTCTTTCCTGTTTCAAGGCTTCAACAACATTCCCATTTAGTATCCATAGGATGTTGAGGTTTTAGTTAAGAATAAAAAAGGAAGCACGTGTCCAGTATAGCCAATGGAGATCGACTGAATCCTTAAGAGTATAAAGGCAGTAGAAGTATACATAAGATGGAAATCAGGACGGCAGAAATGGGACATTAATTACCTTTGGCAAATAGGGTTAAGGAGAATCCAAAGGGATTTTATAAATACATTAGGACAAGAAAGGTAACTAGAGAGAGAATAGAACCTTTCAAAGATCAGCAAGGCAACCTATGTCTGGGACCGGAGGACATGGGGGAGATACTAAACAATTATTTTACATCACTGTTTACTGTGGAAAAGGACATGGAAGATATAGAATGTGGGGAAATAGCTAGTGACATCTTGAAAAATGTCCATGTTACAGAGGAGATGGTGCTGGATGTCTTAAAACACAAAGGGGGATAAATCCCCAGGACCTGATCAGATGTACCCTAAAACTGTGAGAAGCTAGGGAGTTTCCTGCTTGCTGAGATATCTGGATCATCAATAGTCACAGATGAGGTGCTGGAAGACTGGATGTTGGCTAACAAGGTGCCACTATTAAAGAAAGGTGATAAGAAAAAGTCAGAACTATAGACTGATGAGACTGACGAGACTGATATCAGTGGTGGGCAAGTTGTTGAAGGAAATCCTGAGGGATAGGCTTTACATGTATTTAGATAGATAAGAATTGATTAGGATAGTCAACGTGCAAAGGAAATCATATGAACTTGATTGAGTGTTTTGAAGAAGTAACAAGGAGGGTTGGCGAGGACAGTGGTGGGTGTGATCTAAATGGACCTCTGTAAGGCATTTGACTAGTTTTCCCATGGTAGACTGGTTAGCAAGGTTAGATCACATGGAATACTAACTATTTGGATACAGAACTGGCTCTAAGGTAGAAGACAGAGGGTGGCTGTGGAGTGTTGCTTTTCAGAGTGGAGGCCTGTAGCCAGTGGTGTGCCACAAGGATCAATGCTGGGTCGATGCTTTTTGTCATTTACATAAATGATTTGGATGTGAATATAGGAGGTACAGTTAGTAAGTTTGCGGATGAGACCAAAACTGAAGGCGTAGTGGACAGCAAAGAAGGTTACCTCGGAGTACAACAGGATCTTGATCAGATGAGCCAATGGGCCAAGGAGCGGCGGATGAAGTTTAATTTAGATAAATGGGAGGTGCTGCGTTTTAGAAAAGTAAATCAGGGCCAAACTTGTATACTTAACAGTGTTGCTGAACAAAGAGACCTTGGAGTGCAGGTTCATATTTCACTGAAAATGGAGTCGCAGGTAGATAGCATAGTGAAGAAGCTGTTTGGTATGCTTTCCTTTATTGGTCACAGAATGGAAATTGGGAGGTCATCTTGCAGCTGTACAGGACATTGGTTAGGCCACTTTTGGTCTCCCTGCTATAGGAAGGGTATTGTGAAACCTGAAAGGGTTCAGAAAAGATTTATGAGGATGTTGTCAGGGTTAGAAGGTTTGAGCTTAAGGGAGAGGCTGAATAGGCTGGGGCTGCTTTCCCTGGAGCATCAGAGGCTGAGGTTGATAAGACCATGAGGGGCATGGATAGGATAAGTAGACAAGGTCTGTGGGAGTTCAAAACTAGAGGGCTTGGGTTTAGGGTGAGAGGGGAAAGATTTAAAAGGGACCTAAGGGGCACCTTTTTCATGCAGAGGGTGGTACCTGTATGGAATGAACTGCCGGAAGAAGTGGTGGAGATTGGTACAATTACAACATTTAAAAGGCAACTGGATGTATGTATGAACAGGAACTGTTTGGAAGGATATGGGCCAAGTGCTGGGAAATGGGACTAGATTAATTTCGGATATCTGGTCAGCATGGATGAGTTGGACTGAAGGGTTTGTTTCAGTGCTGTACATCTCTATGACTGTGACCAGAACTGTCAAAATTAAAATCTTACATTTCCCTGTGTTAAATTACATCTGCCACAGTGCCAATGATTCAGCTGATAAAGATCCTTTTGAATTTGTACACACAACTATTCATCTTTGGACACTGCTTGTCTGAAAGGCTACATTCTCAAGGTTACCATCAAGAACTGTTTACAATTGGTCATTGTTTTATATATATCCTCTGTGGTGCTAGAATTACTTAAGCTAGGAAGGAGGGCAATCAATTTAGAATTGGAAAGTTGCTGAAGTAAATAGACAGAAAGAAAAGCATTTAGGAAAATGGGAAGCTGCAGAAGAAAAAGAAAACTAGGAACAGGAAAGAGAGCAAGCATTAATTTTGATAAATCAAAATAAATAAATAGAAGTTTACTGTGAGAGGCTAACTGGCATCTTGAAACAAACATGTTACTGGAAAATACATACCTAATCACATATTTCACATTGGTATTGTCATCTTAGACAATGGCAGATTGCAATTTCCCAATAAATATTGTTCATGTAAGAAAGGCACAAATGTTGGATATTCATCTTCCAGAAGTGTAAGTAGTAATCCAAGATCCTTTCTAACAGAGCATCAAAATACCAAAATAGCTACATCCAGTTTCAAAGATTTGGGATAAACAAAATATTATAAATATTGAAGTTTAGTGAACTATTCAAATAATGGTGGTTGAGTTCATGACTGAAGTGGGAGCATAAGAATTAAGCAAGAATTTACAATTACACACCACCTTGAACATAATAGAACATCTCAAAGTGTGTTACAGAGTATTATCAAATACGATATAAACAGGTAGCTTTCAAAAATATTGATGCAAAATAGAGATGTGGGGAGGCAGTGAGGTTTCTAGATGGAATTTCAGAGTTTGAAGCCTCAACTGCTGTAGACACAGTCATCAATGATGTGGCAATTAAAATCAGGAATGCTAAAGAAGCCATACTTAGAAGAACGCATATCGTGGAGATAAGAGATGAGAATTTTAATACTGAGAAGTTACTTATTGGGGAAAGTAATAGGTCCAAGAATAGAATTATTTCAGAATGCTTTTGAATTTCCAAAAAGTGTTTGATAAGGAACCACAATTAGGCTCCTTAATACAATGAGAATATAACATGGCAAAACATTAGGTTATGCACTTTGACAGGAAGAATAGAGAAGCTAAACATAATTTAGATAGTGAAAGACTGAAGAAAGCTATGAGAGGGATTTGGACATCCTTATATTTAAGTCACAAAAAGTTAGCGAAGTTCAGCAGGTAATAGGGAAGGCAAATTCAGTGTTTGCCTTCATTCCAAAGGGAATTAAGAGTAGAACAGGGACGTCTTGCGCTTGTATACTGCCTATACAAGGCACTAATTAGACTACAGCTGGGTTACTATGAACAGTTCTGGGCCCCATTATCTACGGAACAATATAGTAGCATTGGAGGCAGTCTAAACTGACTTTACTAGGCTGATCCCAGGTATGGAGGAACTGTCTTGTGATAGGTTGAGCAAGCTGGGCCTGAACTCATTGTAATTTAGAAGAACATGAAGCAATCTTATCACAACATATAAGACTCTTAGACAAAATTAGAGATGTGGTGGACAGCAAAGAGGTTTACTTCAGATTACAACAGGATCTTGATCAGATGGGCCAATGGGCTGAGAAGTGGCAGATGGAGTTTAATTCAGATAAATGCGAGGTGCTGCATTTTGGGAAAGCAAATCTTAGCAGGACTTAATGGTAAGGTCCAAGGAGTGTTGCTGAACAAAGAGACCTTGGAGTGCAGGTTCATAGCTCCTAGAAAGTGGAGTCGCAGGTAGATAGGATAATTAAGAAGGTGTTTGGTATGGTTTCTTTTATTGATCAGAGTATTGAGTACAGGAGTTGAGAGGTCATGTTGTGGCTGTACAGGACATTGCTTGGAATATTGCATGCAATTCTGGCCTCCTTCCTATCGGAAAGTTGTGAAGCTTGAAAAGGTTCAGAAAAGATTTACACGGATGTTACCAGGGTTGGAGGATGTGAGCTACAGGTAGAGGCTGAACAGGCTGGGGCTGTTTTCCCTGGAGTGTCGGAGGCTGAGGGGTGACCTTATAGAGGTTTACAAAATTATGAGGGGCATGGATATGGTAAATAGGCAAAGTCTTTTCCCTGGGGTCAGGGAGTCCAAAACTAGAGGACACAGGTTTAAGGTGAGAGAGGAAAGATAAAAAAGAGACCTAAGGGTCAACTTTTTCACACAGAGGGTGGTATGGGTGTGGAATGAGCTGCCAGAAGTAGTGGCGGAGGATGGTACAATTGCATCATTTAAGAGGCATTTGGATGGTTATATGAATAGGAAAGGTTTGGAGGGATAGGGCCAGGTGCTGGCAGGTGGGACTAGATTGGGTTGGGATATCTGGTCGGCATAGACGGGTTGGACCGAAGGGTCTGTTTCCATGCTGTACATCTCTATGACTCTATAACTTGACAGGGTAAATACAGAAAGGTTGTTTCTCCCTGTGGGAGAATCTAGGACCAGAGGGGATAATCTCAAAATAAGGGGTTGCTCATTTAAGATAGATGAGGAGGAATTTCTTCTCTCAGATGGTAGTGAGTGAATCTATGAAACAAACAGAAAATGCAGGAGAAACTCAGCAGATCTGGCAGCATCTGAACAGAGAAACAGAGTTAAAATTTTATGTCCAATTTGACTTCTTCAGAACTCTGAGGACTGCTCCCAGACCTGCTGAAGTTCTCCAGCATTTTCTGTACTTGTTTCAGATTTTCAGCATCTGCAGTATTTTAATTTTAATTTGAGTGAATCCGTGGCTTTCTTTCCAACACAGGGCTGTAGAGACTGGGTTATTTCGTATATTTAAGGCTGAGAGAGACAGAGTTTTAATCAGTAAAGGAATCAAGAGTTATGGGGGGAAGGCAGGAAAGTGGAATTAAGGATTATCAGATTTTCTGTAATCAAGTTGAATGGCCGAATAGACTCGATGGACCGAATGGCTTTCTTTTGCTCTTATTTCCTGCAGTCTTATGACAAATAGCATTTTATGGAAGTTAAGACATTGGACTGAAGTTTTGAATGAGCTTAAGTTTATAGAGTGTGTGAAATGAGAGGCTGGCCATGTGTATGCTGGGACAATAAAGTCTAAAGGCAACAAAGGCATGGATGAGAGTTTCAGCTTATATTCATAGAAAGAAAAAAGCTATTCAGCTCTCATATCGAAATCTCTGCAAGTGGCTGTACAGATAGTAAATTCATTGGTAACCTTCCAAAATTCCAGATTCTGTAATGATTCCTGTAGATTAGAAGCTTGCAAATGTGACCCCAATGTTTAAGAAAGGAGCAAAGGGAAGGAAAAAAGCCAACAGGACTGGGGGGGGGGGGGGGGGGGGGGGGAGGAAATATCAGGGATAAGGAGTTTTTTTGAAAACATCAGATGGTGAATCTTTGGAATTCTCTTCCCCAGAGCACTGCAAAAATTAGTATATTTAAGGTAAAGTTTGATAAACTTTGATTATCAATGGCATGAAAGGTTATGGGATGGTGTGGACAAAAGTCATTGAAATGGTGGATCATGTAGGAGGGCATTAAATGATGGAGCAGGAGCAAATTTTCTCTGAACCCTTTCCAAAATCTTGGATCTCCCTATGTTTAGGATGCAGAATTAGTAATCTAACTTATGTCTAAACAATCTCTTCCCATCTTTTTTACCCTCAACAGACATTAGAAGGATAATTTTATAAGCCAATAAACATTGTCATTGTTGGCAAATCATGGACACCGGAAAAAGTCCTACCTTAGAATAAACAGGTATACATTTTTAAAATTTTTGTTAAAATTTTAAATTACCAACTTAATGATACTTATCAAGATTGACAGAGGTTTGTCTTAAAATAAGTAAGAGCCTACCTGTAAATAACACAATATGGAATCAAACTATAAATCTCATACTCACCGTTTATACAATAAACTTTTGTTTCTGAAAGCAGTAAGTTTGCTATCATTTCTTCTATCAAGATAACATCCCAATACAAATCCCAGAGGAACAAGGATATTTGCCCAATGTTCACGTACAATGTTAATGAGACTCATTATACTGAGGAAAGAAAAACAAAAAAACTCAAATGTACAAGCCAAATTCCTGATTAAATGGTGCTGCATTCCTATCTGCATATCATGCACATCTCATATCTAAAACTCCTACGTAAGTATCATGACTACCCATTTATTTTGGCATGAAGAGTATGGTGCTGGAAATGCACAGCAGGTCAGGCAACATCCAAGGAACAGGAGAAGATTCCTGATGAAGGGCTTATGCCTGAAACGTCGATTCTCCTGCTCTTCAGATGCTGCCAGACCTGCTGTGCTTTTCCAGCACACAGTCTCAACTCTGATCTCCAGCATTTGCAGTCCTCACATTCTCCATTCAGTTTGGCCATTTATCGGCTCTGAGTTTAATAGAAGCATATCTATGATTTTTTAGTTCAAATAAACACATGACATGAGCCCTAGATGTGCATATGTTTTTGAATTGTCTGAAGGAGGTATTAAATTACAATTAATGTGAGAAATGGCTGTACCAAGATGGCAACATATCCATGAGCTGAAAGAACAGTTAATCTGTCTTTTAATGAGTTCCAGTGCAAAAAGAATTATAGAAGAACTGCTAGGTTTCCTCACGTAAAGAATTTTAATGAATACCACATACTTCTTGTTACATTGTGAACTCAAATATTAATTTGTTTTTTTAGGAACTTTAGCTTTTTGGCATATTGGCTTGGCAGCCAAGTATTTCAACTGATGGAATGACAGTGCTGTCAATATTCTAACTAATTACACAGTTTATTTGTTCAAAATATTATCAACTAGTCACATATTGGACAGTCAATTTGATACAAAATAACTCAATATTCTGATTACTACCTTCAACAGAAATATGCCAGTATTTTGCAAGATTAGTCATAACACTAAACAGTTGGCTAGCTCTAATAAATATGTTCCAACATTAAAGTTCACTCGCAAAAGCTCAACAGCAAATAAGAATCACCATTCAAATGGTAAAAAATCTTGCAGAGATGCTGAGTTCACTGCTTTTCGTCATTTACATCAATTATTTGGATGTGAACACAGAAGGTATGGTTAGTAAATTTGCAGATGAGACCAAAATTGGAAGTGTCGTGAACAGTGAAGAAGGTTATCTTGGAGTACAACAGGACCTTGATCAGATGGGCCAATGAATGGCAGATGGAGTTTAATTTAGACAAATGAGAGGTGCTGCATTTTGAAAAGGCAAATTGGGCATGATATATACATTTAATAGTAAGGTCCTGGAGAGTGTTGCTGAACAAAGACCTTGGAGTGCAGGTTCATAGTTCCTTGAAAGTGGAGTCCCAGATAGACAGGTTAGCAAAGTAGGCGTTTGGTATGCTTGCCTTTATTGGTGAGTGCATTGAATTAGGAGGTTATGTTGTAGCTGTAAGGACATCGGTTAGGCTACTGTTGAAATACTGGATGCAATTCTGGTCTCCTTGATATAGGAAGGATGGACTGAAACTTGAAAAGGTTCAGAAAAGATTTACAAGGATGTTGCCAGGATCAGAGGGTTTGAGCTATAGGGAAAGGCTGAAAAGGCTGGGGCTATTTTCCCTGGAATGCCAGAGGCTGAGAGGTCGCCTTATACAGGTTTATAAAATCATGACGGGCTTCGACAGGGTGAATAGCTAAGGTCTTTTCCCCCAGAGTGGGGGCTTCCAAAAATAGAGGACATAGGTTTAAGGTGAGAGGAGAAAGATTTAAAAGGGGCAACAGAGGGAGGTGTGTGTATGGAATGAGCTGCCAGAGGTGGTGGAGGCTGGTACAATTCCAACATTTAAAACGTATCTGGATTGGTATATGAATAGGAAGAATTTAGCAGGATATGGGCCAAATCCTAGCAAATGGAACTAGATTAATTTAGGATATCAGGTAGGAAAGGACTAGTTGGACCAAAGGGTATTTACATGCTGTTCAGCTTGGAAACAGACCCTTCGGTCCAACTCATCCATTCAAACCTGTTACAGTCCTCACATAAAAATATTTGTTTCTCTCATTTTAGCTTTCTCCTCTTCCTGCATTAGCTTACTACTCATCCTTCTTTCTGTGTGGAGGCACTGAGAGTTCTTCTCAAAAATCACAGGCACTGCGGATATCTAGGCTTGGGTCATTCAGAAAATAAAGTGCAGAGAGAAGAAAAGACTGACTTGATCCATAAGACCACATCTCAGTACATGATAAATGCCAGCAACGCTGGGATTCTGGGTAATCCAAGATGGAGGACAGGGAAAATTTCTGGCTCTAACAGCTGCTTCTTTCTGAAGGTGCCGGAGGTGATTTCCTCGAATTCGAGGAGCAGCAATTACTGTTTCATATGCTGTAGCATTGTTTTGGAACTTTGGAAAAGAAAGTCAAAACAACAGCAGTTTTAAAAGGGAGAAGAACAGACAAAGGAAGCACATGGTGAGATCAGTGCAGGGGAGAGAGAGAAAAATAGAGTGTACCTGCACAGTACTGCCTTTGCTGTTTGAATTCCTGTATTGCTGGACATCGGAGTGCGTCTGGGAAAATTAACAAACCGTGAAATTCACAACTGATCTTGGAGGAACTGTTTGGGCGAAGTTCACAGTACAGAATCAGATAAGTTAACTGTGACCTACAGAAAGTTTGCAGTAATGAGCAGAGTGGGTTTTTTCTTGATTATGTTTTTTGAGATATGTCTCTTGATTAAACTTAAAATATAAGCCGTAACTATTCATCTAACCTGGGGCAGTGTTTTGTAGAGGAATAAGACAGTATTATTTTCTGGGTCTGGAGATTGTGAAGGAGCAAAAATGGCCTTTAGTAGAGTGATATGTGCTTCTTGTCAGATGTGGGAATTTAAAGAGAGTTTAAGGGTTACTACAGATTATATCTGCTATAAATGCTGTTGGTTGCGAATTTTATCAGATCGAATGGATCGGTTGAAGAGGCAGTTAGAAGCAATGAGGAATTTGCAACAGCAACAGCATGTGATGAATGGCAGTTAAAGGGAAAATCTCAGATACAGTCACAAAGATGGGTTAACTCCAGGAAAGGTAGGCACCTAGTGCAGGTGTGTTCTGTGGCTATACACATTTCAAACAAGTATGCTGTTTTGGAAAATGTAGGGGGTGATGGATTCTCAGGGGAACATAGTACGAACAGCCAAGTTTCTGGTATTGAGACAGGCTCTAACGCAATGAGGGGTACGTCGGGTTCCAAGAGATTAATTCTGTAAGGGGATTCTCTAGTCTGACGTACAGACAGATGTTTCTGTGGCCAGCAGTGAAAAATCAAAATGGTGTGTTGCTTCCCTGGTGCCGGATCAAGGATGCTGAGAGGGTGCAGAATGTTCTCAAGGGGGGACGAGGGGCCAGCAAGAGGTCATTGTCCACATTGGAACCAACAACATAGGAAGGGAAAAGGTTGAGGTTCTGAAGGGTGATTACAGAGAGTTAGGCAGAAATTTAAAAAGGTCCTCGAGAATAGTAATATCTGGATTACTCCCGATGCTACAAGCTAGTGAGGGGAGGAATGGGAGGATAGAGCAAATGAATGCATGGCTGAGGAGCTAGTGTATGGGAGAAGGATTCACATTTTTGGATCATTGGAATCTCTTTTTGGGTAGAACTGACCTGTACAAGGAGGACAGATTGCACCTAAATTGGAAGGGGACTAATATACTGGCAGGGAGATTTGCTAGAGCTGCTTGGAAGGATTTAAACTAGTAAGGTGGGGGGGGGGTACAGAGGGAGGAAAGAGATCAATCTGAGACTGGTACAGTTGAGAACAAAAGAGAGTCAAACAGTCAGGAACAAGATAGGACTAATAAACTGCAATTATTTCAATGCAAGGGGCCTAACAGGGAAGGCAGATTAACTCAGGGCATGGTTAGGAACATGGGACTGGGATATCATAGCAATTACAGAAACATGGCTCAGGGATGAGCAGGACTAGCAGCTTAATGTTCCAGGATCCAAATGCTACAGGAAGGATAGAAAGGGGATGCAAGAGAGGTGGGGGAGTGGCATTTTTGATAAGGGATAGCAATACAGCTATGCTGAGGGAGGATATTCCTGGAAATACATCCAGGGAAGTTATTTGGGTGGAACTGAGAAATAAGAAAGGGATGATCACTTTATTGGGATTGTATTGTAGACCCCCGAATAGTCAGAGGGAAATTGAGAAGTAAATTTGTAAGGAGATATCAGCTATCTATAAGAATAATATGACAGTTTTGGTAGGGGATTTTAACTTTCCAAACATAGACTGAGACTGCTGTAGTGTTAAGGGTTTAGATGGAGAGGAATTTGTTTACTGTTTACCTACTAGAGAAGGTGCAAAGCTTGACTTACTCTTGGGAAATAAGGCAGGGCCGGTGACTGAGGTGTCAGTAGGAGAGCACTTTGGGGCCAGTGACCATAATTCCATTAGATTTAAAATAGTGATGGAAAAGGATAGACCAGATCTAAAAGGTGAAATTCTAAATTGGAGAAAGGCCAATTTTAACGGTATTAGGCAAGAACTTTAAAAAGCTGATTGGGGGCAGCTGTTCACAGGTAAAGGGACGGCTAGAAAATGGGAAGCCTTCAGAAATGAGATAACAGTAATCCAGAGAAAGTATATTCCTGTTAGGTTGAAAGGAAAGGCTGGTAGGTATAGGGAATGCTGGATGACTACAGAAATTGAGGGTTTGGTAAAGAAAAAGGAAGCATATGTAAGGTATAGACAGGATGGATCGAGTGAATCCTTAGAAGAGTATAAAGGCAGTAGGAGTATACATAAGAGGGAAATCAGGATGGCAAAAAGGGAACATAAGATAGCTTTGGCAAATGGAATTAAGGAGAATCCAAAGGGTTTTTACAAATATATTAAGGACAAAAGGGTAACTAGGGAGAGAATAGGGCCCCTCAAAAATCAGCAAGGCAGCCTTTGTGTGGAGCCACAGAAAATGAGGGAGATACTAAACGAGTATTTTGCATCAGTATTTACTGTGGAAAAGGATATGGAAGATATAGGATGTAGGGAAATAGATGGTGACATCTTGAAAAATGTCCATATTACAGAGGAAGAAGTGCTGCACGTCTTGAAACTCAAAGGTGGATAAATCCCCAGGACCCAATCAGGTGTACCCGAGAACTCTGTGGGAAGCTAGAAAAGTGATTGCTGGGCCTCTTGCTGAGATATCTGTAATATCGATAGCCACAGGTGAGGTGCCAGAAGACTGGAGGCTGGCAAACGTGGTGCCACTGTTTAAGAAGGGTGGTAAGGACAAGCCGGGGAACTATAGATTAGTGAGCCTGACGTCGGTGGTGGGCAAGTTGTTGGAGGGAATCCTGAGGGACAGGATTTACATGTAATTGGAAAGGCAAGGACTGATTAGGGGTAGTCAACATGGCTTTGTGAGTGGGAAATCCTGTCTCACAAACTTGTTTGAGCTTTTTGAAGAAGTAACAAAGGGAATTGATGAGGGCAGAGCTGTAGATGTGATCAATATGGGCTACAGTAAGGCGTTCGACAAGGTTCCCCATGGGAGATTGGTTAGCAAGGTTAGATCTCACGGAATACAGGGAAAACTAGCCATTTGGATATAGAACTGGCTCAAAGCTATAAGATGGTGGTGGTGGTGGGTTGTTTTTCAGACTGGAGGCCTGTGACCAGTGGAGTGCCACAAGGATCGGTGCTGGTTCCACGACTTTTTTTGGATGCAATAACGACTGAGCTGTTTATCCTCAACACCACTTTCCTGCTTTAGCCCCATAACTCTTGATTCCTTTAGTGATTAGAAACCGGTTTTTTTAGATTAGATTACTTAGTGTGGAAACAGGCCCTTCAGCCCAACAAGTCCACACCGACCCGCCAAAGCGCAACCCACCCATACCCCTACATATACCCCTTACCTAACACTACGGGCAATTTAGCATGGCCAATTCACCTGACCCGCACATCTTTGGACTGTGGGAGGAAACCAGAGCACCCGGAGGAAACCCACGCAGACACGGGGAGAACGTGCAAACACACAGTCAGTCGCCTGAGTCGGGAATTGAACCCAGATCTCTGGCGCTGTGAGGCAGCAGTGCTAACCACTGTGCCACCGTGCCGCCCGGTCTACCTCAGATTTCATTGTATTTAACAACACAGCCTTGACAACTTTGTGGTAGAGAATTCCATAGGTTCATCATCCTCAGAAAAAAAATCCTGTTCATCTTGTTTAAATAGGCGACTCCTTACTCTAGAGATGATGCCCTCTAGTCCTCGACTCTCCCAATAGGGAAATCAACTTGGTTGCACCCGGTCAAGCCCCCTAATTGTATACATTTCAATACGGTCACCTGTCAGTCTTCTAAACTCCAACGATTAATAATTCTTAACAAAAAAACTGACGCAACTGACTTCCGTGGCCATCTCTTTTCCTCGGTCCTGTACTTTCAAACATTTAACCAGCCGCATAATTCCTCTCCTGGTCTCCCCTAAATAAGGTCATTACCCATTTCTCCAAGAAATCTCATTAGTATTTACTTGCCTCATTTTATAACCTGAACTTATCCACTCACACTCCTCCCTTCCTGCGTATTGTTTGTGGGTGGTTTCTGCACATTTTAAAATATATATGTTCACATCCAGGTGGCCCTTGGTGTATTTGAGAGGCAGTGGGCCCGTCTCTGACCTCTGCAGCGGGAGAGAAGGTGACGGGGAACTCCCTCCCTCCCATCAATCCGGTTGGGGCGGGGGAGGAATTCTGACCAGGAAAACCTAGGTTAGGGCTAAACCTGGGATGCCAGGGTTCGGCCTGAGCAGAGTTAGACCCACACTCACCTTCAGCTGCAGCACTGGGCCTGAGGAGGCCTCCTCTGTACAACCTGGTCAACCGGCAGAACCACTCACACCCGGGAGCGGGGGGGGTGGTGGTGAATGAGTGAGGTGGTAGGGTCCATTCACCTCTGACCCGCTGACGTAGTGGAGGCAAGATGGCGGCCTGGGCAGCGGGAGCCGCCGTTTGGCTCGTGTTTTGAGGAGAAAGAAGGGGAGCAACCCAAGCCGGCCCACCCCGCCCCCCCCCCCCTCACAAAACGGCGCGGGGCAGCGGCCTCGGCGTTTAATTTTTAACCCCGGTATGTTCTACTTTAAATTGTGAAAGAGTCGCGTTTTCAAGACTAAACGCTGGAAGTGTTAGGAGTAGGCGGTGGAGGATTTTAGTCCAGAGACCTCCCCCTCCCTCTGTCTCTTCCCCCGATCCCCGCCTCGGCATCCAACAGGTTTCCACACTTCTGTTCAGAAATGTTCCCCATCCAGAAACTTTCAAACGCACAGGGGCTGACACAAGCGTTCTTCTGTATCAGTATAGTCCAGTCAAAAAGTGTGGTGCTGGAAAAAGCACAGTAGGTCAGACGGAAGAAGCCTTCATCAGGAAAGGCTTATGCCCGAAACGACCTGCTCTGCTTTTCTAGCGCCACACATTTTGGCTCTGATCTCCAGCATCTGCAATCTTCACTGTCTCCTCGTCAGTATAGTTCAGTTCCAAGTGGTGTAGTTGACGTGTGATTTGTCTCTACTTCATTAGAGTGACCAACTTTAAAAATACCATGAAATAAAGAACAGCAGATGCTGGGGATCTGAAACAAAAAAAAACCAGACCTTGCTGGTGACCTCATTACATCTGGCAGCATCTGTGGGGAGAAGACAGAGGTAACGTTTTGGGATACGGTGATTATTCACCAGAACAATGTTTACTCTCTTTCCACAGATGCTGTAGGACTTGTTGAGTTTTGCCAACAATTTCTGTTTTTGATTAAAAGTACAATAATTTGTAATTCCTTTATCATAACCGAGTAAAATATTTTCACGTGGGTACACAGACATTTAGGCAAAAGTGGGTACTGCAGATGCTGAAGATTAGAGTCAAGATTAGAGTTGTGCTGGAAAAGCACAGCAGGTCAGGCAGCATCGGAGCTGCAGGAAAATCAACATTTCGGGCAAAAGCCCTTCAGGATTTTTGCCGAAATGCTGATTTTCCTGCTCCTCAGATGCTGCCTGACTTGCTGTGCTTTTCCAGCACAACATATGTTTGGGAAGGCAAGGACTGATTAGGGATGGTCAACGTGATTTGTGCGTGGGAAATCATGTCTTACAAACTTGATTGAATTTTTTGAAGAAGTAACAAAGAGGATCGATGAGGGCAGACCGGTGGACATGAACTATGTGGACTTCAGTAAGGCATTCGACAAGGTTCCCCATGGGAGACTGGTTAACAAAGTTAGATCTCATGGAACGCAGGGAGAACTAGCCATTTGGATACAGAACTGCCTCAAAGGTAGAAGACAGAGGGTGATGTTGGAGGGTTATTTTTCAGACTGGAGGCCTGTGACTAGTGGTGTGCCACAAGGACCAGTGCTGAATCCACTATTTTTCATCATTTATATAAATGATTTGGATGTGAACATAGGAGGTATAATTACTAAGTTTGCAGATGACACCAAAATGGGAGGTGTAGTGGACAGAGAAGAAGGTTACCTCAGATTACAATGGGATCTTGGTCAGATGGGCCAATAAGCTGAGAAGTACCAAATGGAGTTTAATTTAGATAAATGCGAGGTGCTGCATTTTGGGAAAGCAAATCTTATCAGGACTTATACACTTAATGGTAAGATCCTAGGGAGTGTTGCTGAACAAAGAGATCTTGGAGTGCAGGTTCATTGCTGCTTGGAAGTGGAGTTGCAGGTTGATCGGATTGCGAAGAAGGTGTTTGGTATGCTTTCCTTTATTGGTCAGAGTATTGAGTACAGGAGTTGGGAGGTCATGTTGCAGCTGTATAGTACATTGGTTAGGCGGCTATTGGAATATTGCGTGCAATTCTGGTCTCCTTCCTATCAGAAAGATGTTGTGAAACTTGAAAAGGTTCAGAAAAGATTTACAAGGATGTTGCCAGGGTTGAAGGATTTGAGCTATAGGAGAGGTTGAATAGGCTAGGGCTGTTTTCCTTGAAGCATTGGAGGCTGAGGGGTGACCTTACAGAGGTTTATAAAATCATGAGGGGCATGGATAGGATAAATATTCCTATTTCTTTTCCCTGGGGTCTGGGAGTCCAGAATTAGAGGGCATAGGTTTAAGGTGAGAGGGGAAAGATATAAAAGAGACCTAAGGGGCAACATTTTCACTCAGAGGGTGGTATGTGTATGGAATGAGCTGCCAGGGGAAGTGGTGGAGGCTAGTACAATTGCAACATTTAAAAGGCATCTGGATAGGTATATGAATAGAGTTTGGAGGCATATGGGCCATGTACTGGCAGGTGGGACTAGATTGGGTTGGGATATCTGGTTGGCATGGATGAATTGGACCGAAGGGTCTGTTTCCATGCTGTACATCTCTATGACTCTAAATGATTCTGAAATTTGACAATATGTGCTAAATAGTCCTGAATGTGCAAATAATTACTCTGACGATGAATTTATGATTGCCAGTGTGCTGACAGTGTGGCACACTTGTGCTTACTAGGAGCTAATTTGTATTAATACTAACAAAAAGTAATGCTATAGTAAGGTGGAATTTTGTGAGAGCTCTATAACTTTCAATAAAATTATTTATTTTATAACATGCTTACAGAAATCATGATTGGATTTAATAGACATGGGATCTGTATTAGAGTTTCTCAAATCTATCTTTTGTATAAAAGATCTGGAAGAATATCTAAATAAATATTTTTAATCAACTTGTTCAGTTACATCACTGGAACAGATGGGATTTGAAATGGGGCCTCCTGGTCCAGTGGTAAAGATACTGCCACTACACCACAAAAACCTAGAAAAATCCAAAAATGCTGAGCACATGGTCAAATAATGACGGAATTGTGAAGGTCTGCAGAAGGTCATAGATTAGTGAAATGGATAGACACCAACAGTTGGCAGATATGGAAAAATGTGAAGCAATAAATTTTGGAAGTAAAATATAATTCAAATAGTAATATTTGAATGGGTGAGTATTGGAACTTCACTGTGGGGTAGCTTGGTTAACTAAAGATCATAACACAAGTAAACCCTTTTTGAAAGAAAGCAAAACAAATTCTTTAAAGCTAGAGGTGTAGAATACAAAAGCATGGAATAATGTTGAACCCAAACGAGGCCTGGAATGCAGGGGGGGTAACTCATTGTCAGGTAGATACATGTAAATTTCTGTGGAATGAAAGGTTTCAGTAGTAGCAACTTGACATAGCAGCAAACATAGTTCCCAGTGCTCCACTTTTACTGACTTTTGTACCTAATATGTCTGTTCGGGCTTAATCTCATAGCTCATCCAGAAAATGTGATTATTTTGAATCTTTTAGGAAGATAGAAGAGACAGTGGCAGATGAAATTTATAAGCTGCACTTCTTCAGTAATCTTTAAGAATTGCAGGCCTTTGTGTGTAACACCAAAACGTTAAACCGTTTATCACTGAAACTGAAAGATCTTTGGGCAGGACTTAATTTAATTAAGAATAAATGACTTCAAATTTAGCTACTGAATTAAAATAATTGCATAATATTGGTTGAAGCGAATAGTGTAATTGCATTTAGAGGGAACCTAGATGAGCATGTAAGGGAGAATCATACAACAGGTTATGATGTTTCTGGTGTCCCTGATTCAAGATGGCGTTGACACTGTATGACTCCTTGCGAGCTCCCTACAGCAGATCGAACTCTAACATTTCTTAGAAGCATTCTACACTTGTAAACTTAAATTCTAAATCTGTAATAATTACTGGCCTCAAACAGTGCTGATCTTGCTAGTGTTGATCTTGCCTAGTGCACACCCTGTTGAAATGTAACCAGTATGCCTCTATCTAAGTCCCTTTGATCTGTGCATCCTTGCTTATTGTAATCTGCCTGTACTGCTCATAAACAAAGCTTTTTGCTGTTCTTTGGTACACATGGCAATAAATCAATTAATTAATCAATAGATTTAGATGAGGATGAAAGTTTGAGTAGCACATGGACTTGGTTGCACTGCGTGGTCTGTTTCTGCACTATATATCCGATGTAATCTTTTGAATGCATTGATATCTAAAGATTCTTATTTGCTTCTTTTTAATTACTTATAAGCTATTTGAATGTGTCAATTTTTCTCCATTTTACCAGGGGTGATTGTTTATTTTAAAATCAACAATGACATCTATCATCAAACTGACCACTATTTCCGGAGTCCAGGAGGAATCAGCTCTGTGCTATATGCTGCAGGTGGATGAGTTCCGCTTTTTGCTTGATTGCGGCTGGGATGAAAGCTTCTCCATGGATATAATCGATGCACTGAAAAAGTAAGCAAACTATTATTTATCATGACATAATTTAATGCAAAATATTTGAAAACTCGGCCCAAAATGCTTGGCTAAAAGAAACTGGTAATGTACAATAGATAATATTTGGAAGAATGCAAAATTCCTGAAGGATTGTAGGAATGGAAGAAGTTATAGAGTTGTGAATGAGTCAGGTTTTGGGAAACTTGGACATATAGAGTCAAATTCTAAATTTGATGTGTTACTGGGTCATGTGCCATTTTTGGTGAAAGTGGTAATGGGAGAACATGACAACACGTATTAAAATTGATGGAGCAGTGTTTTGGACAAGCTCAGGTTCACAAAAAGTGGAAAATGAGAGGCTACTTGGGTAAACATTGTAGGAGCTGAAAATGTGTTGCTGGAAAAGCGCAGCGGGTCAGACAACATTCAAAGAGCAGGATAATCGGCGTTTCGGGCATGAGTCCTTCCTGAAGAAGGCTCTTGCCCGAAACGTCCATTCTCCTGCTCTTTGGATGCTGCCTGACCTGTTGCGCTTTTCCAGCAACATATTTTCAGCTCTGATCTCCAGCATCTGCAGACCTCACTTTCTCCTTAAACATCGTAGGAGTGCAATTTGGATATAGAAGAGCTTGGATGAGGGTTTCAGCAGGAGATGAACTGAGGTGGAGGGTAGGTGATACTTTGGTGGTTGAAATGGTAGCTCAGCCCAAGATTGAATAGGAAGCTGCAGTTGCAGATGTTCTGGGTTAATCTAAGCCACTAACTGGAGGGGAATAGGGTTGATGCTTTGGAATAGTGTTTGTGGCAGAGGCTGAAAGTATCGGCTTTGGTCCTCCCATTTAGAAATCTAGACTGATAGATTTTTATCAAGTAAAAATATTAGTAGATGCCAAGAAAAGGTGAGCTAAAGTGCAGATCAGCCCTGATCTAATTGACTGATGGATAAGAATCGAGAGACTGAATGCCAGGTCCACATAAGATAAAGCTAGTGATTTTGTAATGTGTGACTGAGGTAATAGAATCTTCTAGCACAATTAGAAATGATGTTATTTACTTATTCGTTGATGACCTTTTCCAAATATCCATTTTTTGCGTGCCACCTGAAACTGTGAATTTATGTAGACTACTCGCCATTAAAGCATTTGAGACAGATTCAAATTTCTATCTATTTTTCAACTAAAGTTTCTTTCAAACATTATTGGACATAGGAAAATTCAATGAAAATATCATTCAGTTTATTGAAAAGTATGCCCTTCATTTATTAAAAGCTCCATCTAACTATACTTACGATAAAATCAATATTTTCATGGCCCCATTAAAAATACTTTTTCCTCCATCTGTCTTGAAGTTGCATTTTACTGGCTCTAATTTAGACTTGTAGTCATAAGCACGGAAACAGAACCTTAGGTCCAACTGGTCCATTCCGACCAAGTTTCCCGAACTGAACTAGTCCCATTTACTTGCATTTGACCCACAAGCATCTAACCTTTCCTATTCATGTATCTGTCCAAATGTCTTTTAAATGTTGTAACTATACCTGCATCTACAACTTCCCTCTGGCAGTTCATTCCACATAAGAACTGTGTGAAAATGTTGCCCCTCAGGCTGCTTTTAAATCTTTGTCTTCTTATCTTAAAAATATGCATTCTATATTTGAACACACGTACCCTAGGGAAAATACTGTTGCTACTCTCCTTATTTATGGACCTCACAATTTTATAAACCTCTATAAGTCACCCATCAACTTCCTAAGTTTCAGTGGAAAAAGTCCCAGCCTATGCAGCCTCTCCCTAAAAGAGCCAGTAGCAGGAGTAGGCCATCTGGCCCTTCAAACAACTATTCTAATCCAGTCCCACCAATATCTTTGAACCCTCTCCAATTTAATTTTATCGTTCCTATAGCAGTACTCCAAAAGTGACCTCACCAATGTCTTGGTACAGCTGAAAAATGACATCCCAGCTCCATGATCTGAGCAATGAAGGCAAATATATGAAGCGACTTCTTAACCACTCTGTCTATCTGTGACTTTCAAGAACTATGCACCTGAACCCTTAAGTCTTTCTGTTTGACAGCACTACTCAGGGCTCTCCATTAACTGTATAAGTATTGCTCTTGTTCAATTTATATCTTTAGTTTCTATGGTTTTGGTTTAATTTGACATTGTAATCTGAGTATATTTTATCCATCCCATTTAATATTTCGTTATGGTTCTGGTGCCTCTGTACTTGAGCTCAAATTTCATTGAATTTTGCTTAATTTATCCCTAAGACTGAAATATCTGTTCCAGTCTTCAGCATTGTTCAATGTATTGCATGGTATATTGTGCTGAGGTAAAACAAAATCCACTACATTCCTGAGAAATTTAGCAAATCTTGATTCAAAAGTGTCTGATTTTAGTAAAATAAAAACAAAACAATAGCAGTTTTATCAATTCTCTATTTTTGCAGATTTGTTTCGCATTTGACCTGAACTTCAAATCAGCAGTTGCTTAATTTCTGAGAGCCAATTTAAAAAGTATAGTTTTCAGAAAGACTTGTTGTGTTTTCTCATATGAGTAAAATGATCAATTAGACATGAAGTTAATTAGTTATGACAATCTTACAATGCAGTGTAACTTTTGTTGCAGATATGTTCATTTGGTTGATGCAATCCTCCTTTCTCATCCTGATCCCTTACACTTGGGAGCTCTTCCTTATGCTGTTGGAAGGCTGGGTTTAAATTGTGCAATTTATGCCACAATTCCAGTTTACAAGATGGGACAGATGTTTATGTATGATCTGTATCAGGTGAGTTAATTAGAGGATATCTGTGTTTATATTCACTTCAGTCTTCCATTACTCACTTTTTGCAACACCTCGAATTGGGTAGTAACTACATGCCTATTGTGATCACAGGAACTGCCAGCTGCAGCAAGTTTTTCTGTTCAGCCTGCTGTATGATTTTTTTTGTTTGAACAATTATAAAAATAATTAAAACCTTAACAGAATATGGGAATTTGTGTTGCAGACGTTTTGTCCCCTGTCTAGGTGACATCCTCAGTGCTTGGGAGCTTCCTGTGAAGCACTTCTATGATGTTTCCTCTGGCATTTATAGTGATTTGTATCTGCTGCTTCCGGTTGTCAGTCCAGCTGTCCGTTGCAGTGGTCGGCATATTGGGTCCAAGTTCATGTGCTTGTTGATTGAATCAGTGGATAAGTGCCATGCCTCTAGGAATTCCCTGGCTGTTCACAGGAGGCTCCCAAGCACTGAAGATGTCACCTAGACAGGGGACGAAACGTCTGCAACACAAATTCTCAGCTGGGCGTACAGCACCACAACAACGAGCACCCCAGCTACAAATCTTCTCCCAAACTTAACAAAATATGTTTATTTTAGTTCATTTTCAGTGTTAAAGTATTAGGCTCATAATTTGATCCTGGAAAATTGCTAATCGATTAATTCTTTTTTCTTACAAGTCTCGACACAACACTGAAGAGTTCTCCCTGTTTACTTTGGATGATGTAGATGCAGCATTTGATAAGATTCAGCAACTGAAATATTCCCAGATTGTTAACTTAAAAGGTATGTCCAAAAACAATGCATGGTTAGAAATCCAGACGTCATATTGATTAATGTTATTCTCTAAATAATCAACATTTTACGTTGGTGGTTTGGGTTGATGCCAGTGTGTTGGAGTAAATGGATGGCCAAGGAGTTCATGTCTCCATGTCCTGGGCATACATGAGTTTCAACCTCAGCTGGATTGATAGAGGTCTGTCATGCATCTGTTTCACCTGAGAACTTAAAAAACCTATACAAATGCTATTTTATTTATGATCTCAGGATGTTTCAGAGTACTTTGCATCCTATTTTCTAAATTTGAGAAATAGTCATTGTTATATTGTAGGAAATGTGGCAGTTAGATTGCATACAGCAAGGTCCCATTAACATCGACATGATAATCACCAGATACTTTATTTAAAAATTGTGGATTGACCAAGACTGCAGACAGAATTCTTCATCAAATTCTGACAATGGAACTTTTGCATCTATCTGATGTCATGTACACAAGATGGCACCTCTGTGCTTTGCAAGATGAGTACTGCTCCTGATGTGACAGTCTGGATTTTGTGCTCAAAATTCTGGAGTTGGACTTGAATCCACAACCTCCTGATCAGAAACAAGAGTGCGACTCGTAGCTATAGTTGACACCAAAGGGCAAGAGGTAAAGTCAAAGTTTACTCAAGAGTACTTCTCCACAAGTCAGTTGATTGTTTGAATTACATTGCAGTATTGTCATAGACATGGCACTGATTGACTTGGCTGGGGCATTATGCAGAACATTAAAAACTCCTTCTTTTGCCCTCTTTCCATTCCATTGAAGGCAAAATATAACTGAAAAATAATCTAAGCATGCTTTCAGATTAGTCAATAGGACTGAAGTGTTTGACTCAGGCACAAAATATGAGTGGTGAGAGTAGTATTCCATATCTGATTTGTGCTTGGGGCATGCTGGTATAAGAAAGTTTCCCAGACATCTGACATGAGGACTTTTGAATATCTAAATTAATTTCAGCAGCTCTCAAACAACTTTGAATGCACTGAGGAAAGCAGAGTATTCTGTAGTCCATAAGGAAACTACTGGAGATAACACCAAAAAAATTAATGTTTTACTTCTCTTACTTTGACCTGGAGCTAAGAGAAGCAGGAAAGCCAGTTCTATAGTAATCCTGTGAAATATTGCCAGTCCTCCCATATTTAACCCTAGCACTTACATAGGGATTTCCCCTATATAGGGAGCTGACCTCACTTGGATTCCAGTAAGTTGGTGTGCTACCTCTGGTAGTATGACAGACACTGGCAGTTTAGAAGTGATACAAAATTTAGAAAAGGAGGCTCAATTTCTGTTAGTCCTTGGGTCTCTCATTTTGCGTTTCGGCTGGAAGCATGCATTTAATTGTGTACTTGTAAGGAATGTGACAAATTTCTACTGCAACATGTATTTTAAAATGCAGTATGTGAACTGCCACCTTTCACATTCATTTGCTAATTTTTTTTCTTTATTCAAGGTAAAGGACATGGTTTATCCATAACTCCTTTGCCTGCAGGTCATATGATTGGAGGAACAATCTGGAAAATTGTAAAAGATGGAGAAGAGGAGATTGTGTATGCAGTTGACTTTAACCATAAGAGAGAAATGTGAGTAACATTGTGAGTAATTTCAGCTCAGCAGCATGCAGCATTTCATTATTGCAAAAAGAACTACTACCACACTGGGCAGTAAGATCTTCAGAAGCTTTCAAGAAAACTGAGGCTCAGCTCACGAGGAACAGTGTGCTTTGATAATAAAGTGTCTGTGTGTTATTATCTGATTACTTTGTCTCTTTTCAATAACCTCCCCCGCCTTCCCAAATTTGTTATATGTGCCCATTTATGTTTTGCATAGTAGAAATAAGGTTAGAGTTTACATGGAAAAAATCCTCAATTGCTCGGAAAGAAGATGCAGTATTAACTGATGTGCAGTCTAGGAGACAAAATTAGCCTTAAAATATATTTGTGAAAAATTATCAAGTACTAGAATTATTTCTTTATCCTTTTGAACTGATTTTTTTCACTCCACATGACTTGTGCATGCAAATGCTGATATACATGTTGTGATGTTTCAGTCAAGACAGATCTTCATATGACTGGTTCTAGTTTCCAGATCAATATCTGAAATATTTGAACTTTGCAGGCACATTGCTAAAAATGTCACACTCATATATATGCTTCGGCCCTTGGTGAATCCAGTTTCAAAAGTAATTGTTGGTGGTACTGTTTACAAGCTAATTGTTTATTTTATTTCTTAGCCATCTGAATGGGTGTTCACTGGAAATGATTAGCCGGCCCTCATTACTCATCACAGATTCTTTCAATGCAACCTATGTTCAGCCACGAAGAAAGCAACGAGATGAACAATTGCTCAGTATGTAGCTCAACAATTGATGGTATAGATTTAGAACATCTTACACCAAACACAGGCCAGTACTTTTGTTACATTGGAGCACAGCTTAAATCTTTTGTGCTTTTAGACATAGGTTCAGAGAGATATAAGGGATTGTTTCATGTTTTCATGATACAATGTTTTCTAGTGTTAAATTTCTGAAATATTCGAGCATTCACATCATGTGAGGATATTATGAGGACAGTATGAGTTGGGAATGCAAATAGGGGATAGAGAATTGGTGGTAAACTGGAAGGTATTCGAAGTACCAGCAAGTAAATCAATGTAAAAATGTGGCTAAGTTTGGGGCAAACTGTTCAAACTTACACGTTGACAAGTCTTGGTGGAACCACCAGTGGTGACACCCACAGAACCAGTTCTGGCGAAAATGTTCCATATAAGTTGCCTCCTTGGAACTTCAGATTTGCATGTGACCCAGTGTTTGCCACTATTAAGCATGGAATACCTAGGCCATTACTTTGTGAGGACCTGCTATGTTATCTAGTTTGCTTCAATCTTCCATTTCTGCCCTGTTGAACTTCGTTTCAGACCAGTATCCCTCCTTATGTTGGTGTTTCCTATTCCAGCAAGATTATGATGCGCTGATTTCTTCTTTCCCAGTTAGATGTTGTAGAGTGCCATCAATAATCTTGAGATATTTTTGAAAATGCAGTGTTTTTTATTTTTCAAGTGTATGTTGTCAGCGAAGCAGAGGCAGATGAGAACAAAACCAGGGGATATTCAAGAGAACATGAAACAAGGAGTAACAAGCAGAGTGTTCTCTTTTGTCCCATAACAGCAAATATGGAAACAAGGTTCCTTATACACATGAGAGTAGAGCAATGAGTACGTGAAGCATATCTGAGTATATTTGGGTGTTTCTAAATTAGACATGCAATAAGTGTGACCTTTTAAAATTTTATTTCGGAAGGTTATAAGATTTACCATTGTTTTATTGCAATGGAAGCATTATCAACGTTTCTCTCCACTTGTTTTTCCCTTGCAGCCAACGTCCTGGAAACTTTGCGTGGCGATGGCAATGTGCTAATTGCACTGGACACTGCAGGCAGAGTGCTGGAGCTAGCTCAACTTCTCGATCAAATTTGGAGAACAAAGGATGCTGGACTAAGTGTCTATTCTCTTGCCTTGCTCAATAATGTTAGCTATAATGTAGTGGAGTTTTCTAAATCTCAGGTTTGTCTAGAAGTTTTTATCTCAGTTCTGTCTCTAGCTAATTCTAACAAACCATTGCTATTTTTACAAATTGCCATTGATTCGAGAAACTTATTGGGTTAAAGCTCAGTTTCTGTTTTCACTCTTTTAAAAAATATTGGACTGAAATATAAAGGTAATCATATTTTTAGCAAGGGTAGTATGCAAAATCATTGGAAAGGTTTTATGTAAAATAAGGCATACCTACCACTAACCTTATGAAAACTAATAATTTAGGTTAGGATATTTAGTGTTCAGCTGTTCAACTTGAAATACCAGTTGGAGAATTTGCATGTCAGCACTTCCCAAGTAAATGGCATTATTTGATTGGTGTCAAATCTGAAGAACAAATTGCTATAGATGTTCCATTTCTGCCATTACCGAAAAGCAATATTTTACAGAAACAAATAATTTCTTGCTTCCACCTTTCAGTAGAATTGCTTTTGGATATATAGGTAGAAGGGAAGGTGATGGCATGGTGTTATTGTTATTGGATGAGTAATAGAACATAGAACATAGAAAGATACAGCGCAGTACAGGCCCTTCGGCCCTCGATGTTGCGCCGACCGGATCGTACCTAACCTACACTAGCCCAATAACTTCCAAATGCCTATCCAATGCCCGCTTAAATGACCATAAAGAAGGAGAGTTCACCACTGCTACTGGCAGGGCATTCCATGAACTCACAACCCGCTGTGTAAAGAATCTACCCCTAACATCTGTCCTATACCTACCACCCTTAATTTAAAGCTGTGTCCCCTAGTAACACCTGACTCCATTAGCGGTAAAAGGTTCTCAGTGTCAACCCTATCTAAACCCCTAATCATCTTATACACCTCTATCAAATCTCCCCTAAACCTTCTCTTCTCCAATGAGAACAGCCCCAAGTGCCTCAGCCTTTCCTCATAAGATTTTCCTACCATTCCAGGCAACATCCTGGTAAACCTCCTCTGCACTCGTTCCAATGCCTCCACATCCTTCCTATAGTATGGCGACCAAAACTGCACACAATACTCCAGATGAGGCCGCACCAGAGTCTTATACAGTTGCAACATGACCTCAGGACTCCGGAACTCAATTCCTCTACCAATAAAGTCCAGTACACCATATGCCTTCCTCACAGCACTATTTACCTGGGTGGCAACTTTCAGAGATCTGTGTACATGGACACCAAGATCCCTCTGCTCATCCACACTACCAAGTAGCCTACCATTAGCCCAGTAATCCATCTTCTTGTTACTCCTACTAAAGTGAATGACTTCACACTTAGCTACATTGAATTCCATTTGCCACATTTCTGCCCAGCTCTGCAACTTATCTATATCCCGCTGTAACCTACCACTTCCTTCCTCACTATCCACAACTCCACCGACTTTTGTGTCATCCGCGAACTTGCTTACCCAGCTTTCAAGCCCTTCCTCTAGATCATTTATAAAGATAACAAAAAGCAATGGTCCCAAAACAGATCCTTGTGGTACACCGCTAGTAACTGCACTCCAAGATGAACATAGTCCATCAACTACTACCCTCTGTCTCCTTCCAGCTAGCCAATTCCTAATCCAAACCTCTAATGTATCCTCAATGCCATACCTCCGTAGTTTTAGCATTAGCCTACCATGGGGAACCTTATCGAACGCCTTACTAAAATCCATATACACAACATCTACTGCTTTACCCTCGTCCACTTCCTTAGTCACCTTCTCAAAGAACTCAATAAGGTTTGTGAGGCACGACCTGCCCTTCACAAAACCATGCTGGCTATCCTTGATCACGTTATTCCTATCTAGATGTTCATAAATCTTATCCCTTACCATTCTCTCTAAGACTTTGCCCACCACTGAAGTCAGACTCACTGGCCTATAGTTACTAGGGCTATCCCTACTCCCTTTCTTGAACAAGGGGATCACATTCGCTATCCTCCAGTCCTCTGGTACTATTCCCGTTGACAATGACGACATAAAAATCCAGGCCAATGGCTCTGCTATCTCCTCCCTAGCTTCCCATAGGATCCTAGGGTAAATGCCATCAGGCCCAGGAGACTTATCTATTTTCATCCTCTCCAATATTCCCAGAACCTCTTCCCTGCATATTTCCAGGCCATCCATTCTAATCATTTGTGACTCCATATTCACATCAGCAACAGTGTCCTGTTCCTGAGTGAATACTGATGAAAAGTATTGATTTAGTGTCTCTCCAATCTCCTCCGCCTCCACACACAACTTCCCACTACTATCCTTGACTGGACCAATACCTACCCTAGTCATCCTTTTATTCCTGACATACCTATAGAAAGCCTTTGGGTTTTCCCTAATCCTACCAGCTAAAGACTTTTCATGTCCCCTTCTCGCTTCTCTTAGCTCTCTCTTTAGATCCTTCCTGGCTATCTTATAACTCTCTATCGCGCCAACTGAACCTTCACGCCTCATCTTTACATATGCCGCCTTCTTCCCTTTCACAAGGGATTCCAATTCCTTACTAAACCACGGCTGCCTCACAAGGCCCTTTACACCATGCCTGACTGGTACATACTTATCGAGGACACGTAGTAGCTGCTCCTTGAACAATCCCCACATCTCATTAGTGTTCTTCTCTTGAAGCCTGTTTTTCCAATCCACACATCCTAAGTCATGCCTCACTGCATCATAATTTCCCTGCCCCCAGCTATAACTCTTGCCCTGCGGCGCACACTTATCCCTCTCCATCACTAAAGTAAAAGTCACCGAGTTGTGGTCACTGTCCCCGAAGTGCTCACCTACCTCCAAGTCTTAACACCTGGCCTGGTTCATTACCTAGAACCAAATCCAGTATAGCCTCACCTCTTGTTGGCCTGTCTACATATTGTGTCAGGAAACCCTCCTGCACACATTGGACAAACACCGACCCATCTAATGAACTCGAGCTATAGCTCTCCCAGTCAATATCTGGGAAGTTAAAGTCCCCCATAACAACCACCCTGCTACCTTCACTCTTTTCCTGAATCATCCTCGCAATATTATCCTCTACTTCTCTAAGACTATTAGGAGGCCTGTAGAAAACACCTAACAGGGTGACCTCACCTTTCCTATTTCTAACCTCAGCCCAAACTACCTCAGATGGCAAGTCCTCTTCCATCGTCCATTCCACTGCTGTAATACTATCTTTGACAAGTAATGCCACACCTCCCCCTTTTTTACCCCCATGTCTGATCCTACTAAAACATTTAAACCCTGGAACCTGCAACAGCCATTCTTGTCCCTGTTCTACCCACGTCTCTGTAATGGCCACAACATCGAAGTCCCAGGTACCAACCCACGCTGCAAGTTCACCTACCTTATTTCTTATACTTCTGGCATTGAAGTATACACACTTCAATCCACCTTTCTGTTTACAGGCACCCTCCTTCGAGATCGCTGCATTATTCATAACCTCCCTACACTCAAGGTCCTGTACCCTAAAGCTACAGTCCAGGTTCCCATGCCCCGGCGGAGTTAGTTTAAACCCTCCCAAAGAGCACTAGCAAACCTAATATGGAAACTTAAATAAAATCTAGGGTCCAGTTTGTATCCAACCTTGGCAGATGGTGTAATATGAATTCAGTTAAATAATCCAGAATCAAAATGTTAATAATAATCATGAAACCATTGTCCATTACTGTAAAAACTTGCCTGGTTCCCTCATGACTGCTACCTTTACTTGGTGTGGCCTACATATGACTCCCGAGTAACGTGGTTGTCTGTTAACTACTTCTGAACTGGTCTAGTCTATTGTATCAAAACTAATAAAACATCATAAAGGAATGAAATTGGGTGGATGATCTGGCATTGACCCAAGTACTGGAAATGACAGTGGCACACTCAGCCTGCTGGCCCTGCGAAATCCTCCGTATCAACATCTGGAAGCTAGTGTCACATTTGGGAGAACTCGCTCACAAACTAGTCAGGGAGTAGTCTGACATAGTCACAGTCATGGAATTGTACCTTACAGGTGATGTCACAGACCCACTATCACCATCCTTAGGTTTGTCTCCTTGGTGGCTGTACAGGGTGTACAGTCAGGATATCGTTGCCTTAGCAATTCTCAACATTGAATCTGGACCCCATGACATCAGATCAAACATGGGAAAGGATGTTGCCATGCACTGCACCCCTTCAGTTGATGAATTGTAATGTTACACATAACTTGGAGCAAGCACTGAAGGTGGCGAGTGTACAAAATGTACTCTGAGTGAGGATCTTCAATGTCCATCAACATAAATGGCTTGGCAGCATTATGTCTGACTGATCTGGACAAATCCTAAAGTATATAGTTGCTGGAGTGTATCCAATAATGGCTAGTGGTGAAGAAACTGACTAGAGGGAAAAACATACTTGACCTCATTCATCACCAGCCCACTTGCTGCAGATGTGTCCATGGCATTATTGGTAGGAGTGACAATGCACAGTCGTTAGGAAGATGGAACTCCCATATTCACATTAAGCATACCTTACATCATTACATTGTACTACTATTGTGCTAAATGGAATAGATTTTGAACCAATCTAGCAACTCAAATCTGGACATCCATGAGACTTGTGGGCCATCAGCAGAACTGAGCCGAAACATAATGTGCAACTTTATGACCCAACATATCCCCACTCAATCAACACTGTGAGGTGCTGTGGGCCATCATTACCCATACCATTGTCACCTACAGTCTCTCGTAAATGAATATCCTTCTCCACTTAAAAAATTCGGAGTCACTGTCCTGGTTCTGTGGGTCCTTCTGTGGCTGATGAACGTGATCCCAGAGCTGGATTTCCAACTGCAGATTTGGCAGATGTTTCTGGAAGATGGAATTGGTCCTTAGCCTTGAGATCATTGGTATTCCTTTCTGAAGATCCCTTTCTGTATTTCCTCATGCTGCCGGGTGTTCTCAAAGAAGTGGATTCCTTCAAACAGGCAGTTCATTCAAACTGGTTTCTAATGAGCTAGTGTCTCCCATGTTTTGACAGCTATGTTACATTTTTTGAGGGAAGCTTTCAGGGATGTCCTTCCTTTGTTGTCCTCTCATTCAAGTGCTTGCCTTGAACTGGGTGAAAACGATTTGCTTTAGTGGTCGGAACTTGGTACTAAGCATGTAGTCAACTCAGCAGAGTTTGTTTTGGATGATCATAGCCTTGATGTTGGTGCAGCTAGCTGCTTCAGTTGATGCACAGAATACATTTCAACGACTTTGATAGTACTTCTCAAGGAGGTGCTGGAAAAGCAAAGCAGGTCCAGCAGCACCTGAGGAGCCGGAGAGTCGACTTTTCAGGCAAAAGCCTTTCATCAGGTTTCCAGCACCGCACACTCTGATCTTCAGCATCTGCAGTCCTCATTTCTTCTAGGTCTCAAGGAGGCGTCTATTTGTAGTCCAAGATCATCTGAAACCAGCTCTGCTGGGTCGGCTACATGCTTAAGATGTCCAACTGCTAAAGCAAATTGCTTTGCTCCGTTCAATGAAGGCGCTTGAATGAGAGACGGTCAAAGGAAAGCCTACATTGAAGGCTTGCCTCAAACAAAGCTGTCAATGCATGGGAGTTCAGGTTTGGGAGCCATATTGAAGAGTCGAAGAATGGCTGCCTTAAACCCTTGGATCTTGTTATCAGCATGGATGTCAGGGTCACTGAAGACTCTCCTTAGGTGTCAGAAAATGATGCTTGCAGATTGGATGCGATATTGAACCTCTGCAGCAATGTCAGCCTTAGATAACAGGTAGTTTTCCAGGTAGGGGAAATGCTCCCATTTTGGAGGGTTTCACTTT
Organism: Hemiscyllium ocellatum; assembly: GCF_020745735.1. Classification (NCBI taxonomy): domain Eukaryota; kingdom Metazoa; phylum Chordata; class Chondrichthyes; order Orectolobiformes; family Hemiscylliidae; genus Hemiscyllium; species Hemiscyllium ocellatum. The sequence continues at coordinate 89,915,667 of NC_083408.1, forward strand.
TGATCTTAATGGGGAGATGGACCAGAATTATATGTGGGACAAGTTGATAAACGATTTGAGTCTTCTTGAGATTGGGGTTGAGGCTGCGACCAATTCTTTGGAATGCTTCTGTGAAACCATTTAGAGAGCCTTGAAGCTTCTTTTCTGAGAGAGCAGAGATGATATTGTCATATGCACAGTGAAGGTCCACAAGTGAGATCGGTGTCTTTTCCTCCTTGGATTTCAACAGTTAAGATTGAATAGTAGTCTGTCCATCCTGTGAACATGGTCACAAACTGGGAAGCATGTTCTTGACAAGATGAAGAATGGTGTCGATGAAGGTGCAGAAAAGGCAAAGGATGATGACACATTCATGCTTAACTCCTTTCTTGACCTCAAAAGATACTGTCATATCATCAATGAAGACCATCGCTGTCATCTTGATGTAGAGCTGGAGGAGGACATTGGTGAATTTCACTTGGAAGCTGGCCTTTGACACAATCAGCACTTCTTGATTGACTAAGTCTTGGTTACGTAGATGAAGGTCATGTAGTGTGGTTAATGTTGATTCTGGCATTTCTCTTGAGTTATCGAGCAGTGAAAATCAAGTCAATAGTTACATTGTTTAGTTGGAAGTCTTTCAAAAGGCTCAGCTTTCAAGAAAGATTTCCTCCAAGACTGAGAGAAGGCGCCTAGCAATATTTCAGGCAATAATCGCCTTGGCCATGGAGGGTAGAGACATTCCTTGGTAGTTCCCACAGTCCACTTGTCCCCTTCCTTGAAGACAGTGAGATGGCAGCATCTCTGAGTTTAGCAGAGATTTCTTCTTTGTCCCAGATTTTCAGGAACAGTTGATGGAGATGACAAGTGAGCTATGCCCCTCCAAGTTGGAAAATCTCTGCTGGAATCCCATCTACTCCTGCAGCGTTTCCATTCTTCATGTGTCTAAAGGAGGTTTCAATTTCTTTCACACTAGGTGGCAGTCCAAGATCACCTTTGATGAAGATTTCGGGGATTTCCTCAAACGCATCTTCATTGATGATTGTATCATGACTTCAGAGTTCTTTGAAGTGTTCTGTCCATCAGGGGCTGATGTTTACTCTGTTTCTGAAAAGGGTGCCATACTTGCTCCGCATTGGTTTAAGGCCAAAGTATTGAGTCTGTATATTGCCTTGGTAGCAGTGAAGATATCTTGGCTGTCGTGCTTATCAGCAAGGAGTTGCAGTTCCTTAGCTTCCTCACTCCACCATGGTTTTTGATTACCCCAATTCTTCTTTGTGACTGCCTTTGTTGTTTGATGAGTTCTCCACTTTGCCTCATTAATGATGTCGTTTTGCCGGTCATGGGAGAACTTCCCTCTTATTAACAGTGAGATCTTGGATGATGTGATCTTTCTCATTAAACCAGTGTTTGTGTTTCCTGGTCTGGTAGCCATTGGTTTCTTTAAAGCATAAGATGTTGGCTGCCTTTAACTCTTTCTAGATCTCCTCAGTCCATTAAAATTAACTATGTGGAATTTCTGGTGATGACATTGTTGGATATTCGCTAGTATGCTTGCCGCTTGAAGCTGCTCAGAGTTGACCTTTCTCTGAACTGTTTCTTTGTCTTTAGCTTAGTCTGTTGGCATTTGTTGGACTTGAAGGAGTGGATGAGCCGGTGCCTGTCCTGCAGTTATCTGCACTGGTCATTGCTTTGGTTGAGGACGTCCTTTAGGTCTTGGGATTGAACAATCCTTTGATCATGGGTGCCCCCAAGAAGTGTCAAACTTGTCATTTTGGTGGAACAGTGTATTGGTGATGTGTCCCATACATTAGGTAGGCAGGAGAATCCTGTTGGAGTTACAATTCCTGAGTCCTTCCTTTCCGATGGTTCCTTCCCAATGTTTATGAGTTTGTTCTTGATAGCAATCCTATTCCATGTGTTCTGCGTTGACCATCGGATTTTTCCTCTCCAGAAGAAGATGTAACCACCACTGTATATGGTTTTCTAGCCATGTTGGTGACAGACTACTTTTCTAGACTCTTTGCCCATGTCAGGTGAGCAAAGTGGATCCTGAAGAGGGCTGCTCAGTCATGAAGAAAGCTGCCAAAGTGCGCTCCTGTTCCTATTCCAAGAGCAAAACAACTGTGTCAATTCCATTGCCAACATGCTGGTCTGAAGCTAGACACTTCCACATGTCTCAATCCTATCCCTGTCACCTCTTGTCAAACGCTGCAGGGCTTGTGTTGTGTGCGTGGTGGGATTGAATTCCTCTAGGTAGACACCTTGTGTAGGACATCTTTTCATGTGGGAATGCTTTTGGATTTTAACAGACATGGTCCTTGACGGAAGGTTGATCCAGTTCCAGTGATAAGGAAACCTCAAAGACTGGTGATCTCCCGACTACTGCAACCTTCATCCGCTGTTTCAGCCATTGATATTACACAAGTATCTTCTGCCTGAATTGTCATTGAGGACCTGTCTTGGATTGGACTTTTTCTTCTTCTTCCCCTCCGACCTTACCATCATGGACAGCCCTACCAGGACCTGAGAAATTCTGATGGTATTGCTGTTGGGATCAACGGAAGACTCGAGCCTCCCCATCACAGCAAGGTTTAAACCCACAGAAAGGATCATCAGCAGAATTATATTCAATCACAATCTCTAACCTTATGACCTGACATAATCCCCACTCCACCAAAGATAGAGCGAAGTGATCTCACAACCAATAGATCAATCTAATCTTTGCAGTCCAGTTGCCTCCAGTCGTGAATGGTGGTGACAATTAAACAACTCGCTGGAGGAGGAAGTTTTGCAAATAAGTTTCTGTATAACAGCATTTACTTATAAGCAGATTTGACTCCCACCTTTTGAAATGTTCCCACAATAACAGTGGCTTTCTTTTCATGTGTAATAATTCTCTTCTTTGTAACACTTGTGTGTAGTGGTCAGTTGGTTTAGTAACAAAGATCTGATTCTGATCAGTAACCTTAACTGGAAATCATTTTTCAAACTTTTTTGACTGTTGCTAAAAATAATTTTAGAATGTTCTTTTGATAAAACAGAAGTCTTGTGTGAATCCTTGTGTGCAACACTTTACAATCATTCTATTGTTAAAATAGTGAATCTGTTTTACTTAAGTTCTGCTGATAGCAACATTTACCTCAAATTAAGTTTATTGATGTAGTATTAGGGCAGTAATAAAATACTGAATGATATTTCTTCAATTTTAGGTAGAATGGATGAGCGACAAGTTAATGAGATGTTTTGAAGACAAGCGAAACAATCCCTTTCAGTTTCGTCACCTTTCTTTGTGCCACAGCCTATCAGACCTGGCCCGAGTGCCCAGTCCAAAGGTTGTATTGGCCAGTCAGTCGGACATGGAATGTGGGTTTTCACGTGATCTTTTCATACAATGGTGCCAAGATCCAAAAAATTCTGTAATTCTCACTTACAGAACGACACCTGGAACACTGGCACGGTACTTGATAGATAATCCTAACACCAAAAAAATGGATATAGAGGTAAGAATGCAACTACAAAAACAAAGGCTTCATATTGGAGGTATTAGTGAAGTACAGATGAAAACATCTTGAGTGACTTGATCAACTATGTTTGAGCATCTGATTTTAAAAATATTTAAATCTTGAAGTATGTAATTGTGGGTCAACTTTCACCGATGTTTTTAAATTTTTCACCAATAGATTAGACGTCGTGTAAAATTAGAAGGGAAAGAGTTGGAAGAGTATCTAGAGAAAGAAAAGCTCAAGAAAGAGGCAGCTAAAAAGCAGGAACAAGAGAAGGAGTGAGTATTCGAGTTGTTAAAACTGACAAAGCAATGATTGGGATTGCTTTTTTATTATGATTGCTTTCTGAAGATATAATATGGGACATTTTGTAGACAATATGTTGGTGATCTTTCAGCAGACAGTGAAAATTTCATAATTGTATGGACCTTTGGCCTTACATTAATCCAAAAGAATAAACACATCTAAAATTAATGTACAAAACATACAAAATATACCCTGTCATTGCTTTTGTGCCTCAGTTAGCGGTTTAGCATTTTTCACCTTATACCAAGGCTCAGAGAATTAAGGAAGATTGCAGTCTGGTTTTGCAGCTCTTATTCTTGGATGAAGACCACATTACTGTTATCCATGGTCTATTGTGCTATAGACAAAGTGGATGGCACAGAATTTACACAGTTCTGAGACTAAATGCATTGCAGGAAGAAAGATCTACTAGTTAAAACAACACTGAGCAACTATAAACTAAAACTTTTGTTTTCTAATGATACTTTAAAATATTGTATTTTTATTTCTAATTTTTTGAAATAGTAATTTTTTTGAATCACATTTAAAGAATTATGTTGTAGAGTTCTGATTTAATATGGCTACAATTTATAGCCAGCTTTGACTTCAAGATATTAGACCTTTAATAGGTCATAATTGTCCTTGATAACTTGGATTGCAAATCTTTTGTAAAGTTTTGATGTGGCATACTCCTCTTTATTAACTTAAATGTTCAATTGAATGTGACTCAGAAAGTAAGGATCAAACTTTGAATGTATAACTAAATAGATGTCAAATTTTTTGAATACTTGGCTGAACATTGCGTTGCAAAAATAAAATATGAATGGGAAACATCCAAATGCTTCATCAAATCCATTATTTTCGCAGCCTGTATCTCAGTTAATCACCTTCAGGGCAAATTCTACAGTTGTTTCCTGTTCCCACATTAGCCAGGTGAAATTTCAATCATTCACCAAATACACCTCCATTATTGAGACCTGACTGTTCCATAATCTTTGCATGATTCCAAAGGAACTAAAACTGTCCATTATACATTTTAAAATTTGAAGTGGCCTCAGTTCCAAAGCTAATACGCACTAAGTTATGCTGTCACTAATGAGATGTTGTGATATTTTGAAGACATTGTGGTGTCAGCTACATGCTATTACTTTTTGTATAACAAGAAATACTTTCAAAATGGTTCTTTGTATAGTGTGCAGGTTTTTTTTCTAATCATTGTAAAATATAGACAAGAGCGCTTTGATTCAAAATCAGACTGTATAGGGTTAACAAAGTAACAAAATATGAGCATTACATGTTTAAAGTATATTTAAATTTCACCATTTGAACAAAAATTCACTGTGTTATTTCAATGTTAGTTTAACCTGCAGTGACTATAGGACATTATTTATTTGGTACTAAATTAATAGATTATAAAAGCAAGATGTTGCAGACACTGGAAATCTTAAGTAAAACATGAAATGCTGGAATTAATGAAATTGAATTATTTCTCTCAGGTGTGGAATAAACTAATAGTTGTCCTTGATTTTTTTTCCTGTAGGCGAGATGTTGACTCCAGTGATGAGAGTGATGTTGAAGAAGACATGGACCAACCTTTGGCTGGAAAAACCAAACATGATCTCATGATGAAAAGTGAGAGCAGTCGCAAAGGAAGCTTTTTCAAACAGGCTAAAAAATCATACCCCATGTTTCCAGCGACAGAGGAAAGAATGAAGTGGGATGAATATGGAGAAATAATAAGGTATCTTGAATAAATCTAACCTAAAATGGCTATACTATTCATAAAAAAATCTTTTGGCAAACTTTAGTTCAAAATGTGAAAGCCATTTAATATGAGGTGTCTGTAAATAAATCAAGATGCCTTATGAATGTGATATTCCTAATTTCTTGTGCAAAACGCTTATAGTTATTTGGTGCAATTTGTGTATAGATATATCCTGAGATTCTTGTACAAAAATACAATATAGAAATTTGAAATGAAAACAGAAAATGCTGGAAATACTAAGCAGCATGCACCACCTGTTGAGAGAGAAACAATTCATGCTTCAGGTCAAAATCCCTTTATCAGTCTATTAGACTAATTCTGTTTCTCCCTCCTGACTTGCTGAGTTACATTTCTGTCAGTTGCAAAGTTAAATTTCACATTTTCTGTTTGCTTTATCCTGCAGTACATATTTGTTTCTTCGAATATGAATAATTTGTTTTAATCTCTCAGTGACGTCAGTGAGCTTGTAGATTTTTACAATAATTTGATAGTTTCTAGTCACTTCTGCCAGTACCTTTTTATTTCTAGAGTTTTTACAACTGATTTCAATTTCTCAAACTTCAGTGGTTGCATTTGAAATTTTATTCTCTGGATTATTAATTCAGTGATATAAATGTAACACAACTGTACCTATACTATTAGCAGAAAATCCAGAAAGCCAGATGGTAAAAGATAGAACCGGAGCCAATTATTCACAGATGTACACACTGTAGACCACAGATGTACACACTGTAGACCACAGATGTACACACTTACTCACCCAATTACTCATTTCAATCAGTTCCTTGAGGAACAATACTTGAGGCAAGTGACACGAATGTATGTGAGTGAGGTCATGTTATTTGGGGACACAATGGTAATTGTATATTCATTGCATCTAATTATATTCTAGATGTTAGGAATAAACTGGGAATTCACTTGTGCCTTTTAAAAAGGAACAGATTGAAATGGATTGTTGGGTGAATAGGTGCAGGTTTATAATGTCTGCATTTGTGAATAATTGGCTCCAGTACTATCTTTTACCATCTGGGCCTCTGGAATATAACATACAGGAAATAGTTTGTTGATACATTTGAAGCAGATGAAAATTCAGTGAGAAAGTGTGTGTCATTGTGATTAACTTTAATTGCTCCGGCAAAACAAAATGTCATAAATGGATTGAATGGCCTCCTCATGTGCAATCATTGCATGGAAAATGACTGAGTTAATGAAATTACTGTAGAACGAGTTTGGGTAACTACAATATAGTCACACAATCCTTATAACAAAAAAAAGCTTTTACTGAACCGTTATACTGCAGCTCTTTGTCCACAGTATTCCCTTGCCAGCTCTTATTTTAATGCATTGTGTCAGTCTTAACCACATGATGGCGCTATATGCTAGTTTGCTATATCATGATTAAGCTGAAAAATGTGTTGCTGGAAAAGCGCAGCAGATAAGACAGCATCTAAGGAGTAGGAGAATCGACGTTTTGGGCATAAGCCTCTCTTCAGGAATGAGGAAGGTGTGCCAAGCAGGCTAAGATGAAAGGTAGGGAGGAGGGACTTGGGGGAGGGGTGTTGGGAATGCGATAGGTGGAAGGGTCCAACTCTCGGACTCAGCACCACCTTCTTGACCGGCAATCTACTTCCCGACCTCTCCGCCCCACCCTCTCTCCGGCCTATCATCCTCACCTTAACCTCCTTCCACCTCCCAACGCCCCTCCCCCAAGTTCCTCCTCCATACCTTTTATCTTAGCCTGCTTGGCACACCTTCCTCATTCCTGAAGAAGGGCTTATGCCCGAAACTTCGATTCTCCTGCTCCTTGGATGCTACCTGACCTGCTGCGCTTTTCCAGCAACACATTTTCAACTCTGATCTCCAGCATCTGCAGTCCTCACTTTCTCCTCCCTGCTATATCATGATGGCAATTCATTCATAAGTTTATTACCTACAGCATACTTTCATGTACATACTATTTGGAGAATTCTGAGAGTATACATTATTCCTGAAATGCAGAATGTTAAAAGTGCTATCAATTCCAAAGATTTTGATGATGGCTAAATTAACCATTTAAGTAAATACAGTTGGACCCACACCTCACTTTCCAGTGGTTCACTAAATGATGTTGATTTTAATTTTTGGAAATTTACATAGTAATTTTAGTGTAACATACCGTTATTTAATTTCTTAAACTATGTCTTTTTAGGAAACTGTATTTCCAGATAATTCAAAACCCAGACACTTAAGTAGTCAATAAGTATGCAGTGCTGGATTTCCTTAATCTTTCAGGCAAATTTTCAGTGCTGTGTCACAGAATTCGCTGTAAATGTTGTGATATTATTGACTTACTTTCCTTCCACTTAATTCTGAACATGAATCAGCTGCTGAGCATATATCATATTCATCCATGTCACGATTTGTGCCTTGGATGACAAATATTCGTGTCACATAAAATCAATTTGAGTAGTTGTTTCCTGGGCTAATGTGACTGTGATAAACTCTAGGTTTAACAGACGTGGACAGCTTCAACAATGCAAAAATCTTAGGGTAGTTGATTTGGTTTGAACACAAAAATAAGGCTTTGTCATGGATATTCAAGTTATGTGAGATATCTGTGTGTAATTGTTCTGGTATTATTTTAAATACAATATATGTAATCTACTTGTGTAGAGACCAATGATGCTGGGGCATTGTGGTATTCATTTTTATCTGTTAGATTTCTCAAAATCATTTTACTATTACTATTACTATCTATAATGAATTTCTAGTTATGCTTTACTATTAATGTTTGGCTGGTTCATTCTTACATTTGTCTTTCTCAGACATCAGTCAGTAAAGAAAAAGAATTAGGAATTGGATTTGTGACCTGCAAAGTATGTCCTCATTCTATAACGTTATCTTGCTTCCTGTCATTTTATTAATGCTCCGTGCTATTCAGTTTTTAAATTCATTTTTAACATACTCACTTACAGCACAAAACTCTTAACAAGTGGAATTACATTCAAACTGCTAAATATATTCAAGATGTTCTGCTTTATGTTGCAAAATGTTAGCTTTCTTGCTTGCTGTCAGCACAGCAATTGTTAGTTCAATAAATGTAGACAGTTTGAAAACCCTTGAACATTCAAAGTGAACCTTTAATATTCAACATCCTGTGGACCTTCAGTTTTTCAACAAAAGCTATTTGAATATACTTCATAAAACAAGCTATTATTTTCTGGTAAATGTACAAAATCATCAATAGAATTATAACTAGTGCATTGTTTTAAGCAAACTTTGGTTGGCTTTTCCCTAGTCTGAGTTTTTACTGTTATGCCATTACTGAAGTTGGGAGCGGAATTATGATGCTTCTGCATTCAGAACATATAGAACAGTACAGCACAGCGCAGGCCCTTCGGCCCTTGGTATTGTGCTCACCTTCTATCCTACTCTAAAGTCAAACTAATCTACATACCCTTCATTTTACCATCATCCATGTGCCTATCCAAGCGTCACTTAAATGCTCCTAATGTATCTGACTCTACTACCACTGCTGGCAATGCATTCCACACATCCACCACTCTTGTGTAAAGAATTAACCTCTGACATCTCCCCTAAACCTTCCTGCAATCACCTTAAATTTATGCCCACTTGAGAAAGCCATTTCTGCTCTGGGAAAAAGTCTCTGACTATTCACCCTGTATCTCTCATCATCTTGTACACCTCTATCAAGTCATCGGTCATCCTTCTTCGCTCCAATGAGAAAAGCATTAGCTCCTTCAACGTTTCTTCATAAAGATGACCTTCAGTCCAGGCAGCATCCTGGTAAATCTCCTCTGCACCCTTTCTAAAGCTTCCACATCGTTCCTATAATGATGCAACCAGAACTGAACACAATATTCCAAGTGCAGTCTAATTGGGGCTCTATAGAGCTGCAGCCTAACCTTGTGGCTCTGAAACTCAATCCCCCTCCTCATGAAAGCCAACACACCATACACCTTATTAACAATCCTATTAAATTGGGTGGCAATTTTGAGGGATCTATGGACATGGACCCGAAGATCCCCTCTGTACCTCCACACTGCCAACAATCCTGCCTTTAATCCTGAATTCTGTATTCAAATCTGACCTTCTAAAATGAATCACATCACATTTTTCCAGATTGAACTCCATCTGCCACTTATCAGCCCTGTTCTGCATTCTGCCAATGTCCCATTGCAACCTACAATAGCCCTTCACACAATCCACCATTCCATCAACCTTTATGTTATCGTCAAACGTACTAACCCACCCTTCCGTTTCCTTATCAAGTCATTTATAAAAATCACAAAGAGCAGAGGACTCAGAACAGATCCCTGATGTAGAATCCCCTCACTTTCATACAATATGTCCTTCCTCAAATCCTAACAATGCTCCTATTCATTCTTGCAAATTACTGTTCCATCTCCAAACTCCTTTTGCAATCCAAACTCTAAGAATATGTGCCCATTTGAGTCCTGCTGTTGCAACTGAAACAACAAAGGCACAGAATACACTCTCTGTGATTGTGAGTGAGTATTTTGTCTCTCCCTCCTCCTGGACCCATGTGCAACCCTTGGGATAGTCACCTTCTCTAGCTTCCTCCAAACATTTTGATCAAGATTTTCGTAAACCTTATTAATATTTCATTTGTCCTTTTACATGTGATTGTATTTCACTTTTCTATAGTAGCATCTTGGCCAATCAGTGTTGACTTGCCAACCAATTAGCAACTTTTCTCTTGTAGTAGAAGTTGGTGCAATTATTTGAAATGGCATACTTGTACTGATGGAAAATGAGAAAATTCAATAAAGGTCTTTTCAGCAATATTCAAGTACCAAGTGACTATATTTCTTGTTGTAGACAATTATTTTCTGTTCCTGTCACAGACTTATTTTAAACCAAAACATTTCAGTGTTGCACCTGTAAAAACCAATGTGGAACCCAAACTTGAGCTACCTTCACTTGTGCTTCCTTGTTGTTTATTGCTGATCCTTTATTTTAGAGCTGAGGATTTCTTGGTTCCAGAACTTCAAGCAGCAGAAGAAGAGAAGAGCAAACTCGATTCTGGTCTGAGTAATGGCGAGGAGCCTATGGATCAGGATTTATCTGATGTTCCAACAAAGTGTATCTCAGCTTTAGAAACCATAGAAATCAGGTTAGTAGGGTTGATTTTTAATGTTTGAGCTGATAAACCTTGCATACATAAAAATCTGCTTATTCTTCTTCCACTAAGACAAAATATATCAACTCATCAAGTAATTTGCCATCTTCTTGCAGAGCCAGGGTGACATATATTGATTATGAAGGACGCTCAGATGGTGACTCTATTAAAAAAATTATTAATCAGATGAAACCCCGACAGTTGATCATTGTTCATGGGCCTCCAGAATCTAGCCAAGATCTGGCTGAAGCATGCAAAGCATTTGGTGGAAAGGACATTAAAGTTTACACACCAAAGCTTCAAGAAACAATAGATGCTACTAGTGAGACGCATATCTACCAGGTAATACAACTTGAGAATATATATAATTATTAGCTATTCAGATTTCTGCTGTTAACCTAATTTAAAATTAATATGTTGGCAGGATAATGAATTCTCAAAATTGACACTTTTAAGTTAGCTGCTGGATTCCCTCCCTACTTTAAAAGTTTAACAAAAGATGGGCTGATAGGCACTTGGCAGTACTGAATGGGTTCTGCATTGGGTGCAACATTAAACCAAGTTCCTGTTAACTTGTGTAGGTGAGAGGAATAGATCCTAAGATTTTACTCAAAGCAGAACAGTCCATTCTCCCAGGTTTTTGTCTATCATTTATCTTTTGGCCTCACACTACCAAAAACTACTAACTAAGTTCATTTTTTACTGTTTGAGCATTCATGTAATTTGACTTTCATACTTGCTTACACAACTCATTTTTAAAGTGAAGTTACTGTCCTTATTTGGCTAAGATCAGATTTCACACAGCAGCAGGTTTATTTGAAATCACAAGCTTTGGAATGCTGCTCCTTTGTCAGGTGGAGTTAAGAGAAGCACACAGGCACAGAATTTTAGAAGTAGAGATCAAAATATCGTACAAATGGTGTGAGTGGAGTGTCAGTTGGCTAAATAATAGGTTTCTGCAGGTGATCAAAACTACCAGACAGTGTGAGTAACATGTCAAGAGCTGAATAGCAAATGAGGCAGAGTGATAATTATAAAAAAGTTAAAAAGTAAGGTGGGGCTGGAAACAAACCAAATGGCTGGAATAACATGATAGGTGTAAGATTGGTGTGCCAAGGGTCTAACCAAAGTAACAAGTAATTCAAAACTCTACAAATTAATTAAGGTAAAGGGATCACAACAAGTTATCAAGGTGATTGTGTCAAAACAGAACAGTAAGGAAGATTTTACAGATACAGAAACAGTATGGTGGGGTTACAATTCGTGTTATTCCAGCATTTGGTTTTGTTTCTAGCACCATCTTCTTTTATATTTTTGTAATTATCTCTCTGCCTCAGTTAATCGGACCATAAGTCCTCCCTTCACTTGCTATTCAGCTGTTGACACTTTACGCACACCGTCTGACACTTTTGATCACCTTTGAGAGTTTGCTGCTGGAAAAGCACAGCAGGTCAGGCAGCATCTAACGGACAGGAAAATTGAAGTTTCGGGCAGGAGCCCTTCATCAGGAACCTGCTACTGAAGGGCTTCTGCCTGAAACTTCGATTTTCCCATTCCTCGGATGCTGCCTGACCTGCTGTGCTTTTCCAGCAACACACTTTCAACTCTGATCTCCAATATCAGCAGTCCTCACTTTTGATCACCTGCAGAAAACTGTTATTCAGCCCATTGATACTCCATTGATCTTTTGATCTCTCTGCCTATAAATCATGTGCCTGCTAGTTTCTCTTCATTCCGTCTGGTGAAAGAATAGTGCTGCGAAAACTTGTGATGTCAAATAAACTTGTTGGATTGTAACCAGGTGTCATGGACTTCTGACCTTGTCCACCCCAGTCCAACACTGCCATCTCCACATCATTATTTAGCTATGAATTGCTTTTGAAATTTTCAATGAAGCTAAATAAGAACAAGTCCTTTCTTTTCTGTTCATATTTTGTAATAAAATTTGGAAGTAACCGTACAATTTCTTGAGTTCACTTGAGTCCAGAACTAGGAAGCAGCAAATCACAACTGTTGCTTTAAAACATTTAGTCAAAGTATGTAATTAAGTGATTGTATCTTCATTCTTTTGGAAAGATAATTTGTATATAAGATTCTCTAATAAGGTAGAAATTACCACTAATTTGCAGCTTTGAACAGCAACACCCAGCCTTTAATGAATGTTATTTATAAATTTAACATCCTGTTATTGCAGCAGCTTCAATTCTTTGGAACTCTGCCAGAGGCACTAAATATTGCTACAAATTAATTTTATGTGAAACCTAAGTTTGATGTTTTCCAAAGAAAATTATGACAACACACGTATTAAGCTGCTTAGCAGTTGAAAAATTAAAGCATTGAGATTGTTAGCACTGAATTTACAATTTTAATCTTTGACTAAATCTGTTAAAGTGAAGGACGCAAAAACCATAGCTGAAAGCTCAAAGTTATCAGTGAAACAAATGTTTTGTTGCTCAGTATTTTTACATGTTATAAACAATTTTCTTAAATTAACAATGGGAAAAACATTCAAAAGTACACCAGAAATTATCTTTGGAAGAACTAAAGAAGTTCTTTTAATTGTGTTATTTTTCAATTGTATTTCAAAAGAGTTTTAATCCATTCTAAATTTGAAAATGTTATATTCTGGATCAAAGTATTATAGTTTCCATTACTTCCTGATAAAATTACAGCATTTATTCCTGTACAGAGATGATGGGCTGAATGGCTGTATTATTCTATGATTTCGTAATATTTGGATATTTCATTTTCACAGGTTAGACTAAAGGATTCTTTAGTCAGCTCTCTCCAGTTCTGTAAAGCAAAGGATGCAGAGTTAGCTTGGATAGATGGTGTCTTGGATATGAGGGTTTCAAAGGTAGATACAGGGGTCATTCTGGAAGAAGGTGAGTTAAGAGAGGATGAAGAAGGAGAAATGCAGGTTGATGCTCCCTCATCTACACATAACTCTGACCAAGTTGCAGCTCAGCAAAAAGCTATGAAGAGCCTTTTTGATGATGATGAAAAAGAGACCAATGAAGATCTTGATGTAATTCCCACACTGGAACCATTGTCACCAAATGAGGTATGGAAATTCAATTAAGAGACTTATTTTTCATTTGTTTATACGATGTTTGGTGTCGCTGGCAAAGTAAGCATTGAGATTGTGGTGATGAGCAGCTACCTTGAACTGCTGCAGCCATTGTGTGAAGGTATTCCTACAGTGCTGTAGATAGAGTGTTCCAATATTTTGGCCCATCTGCAAGGAAGGAGCAGCATTATTTCCAAATCTGAATGATGTCTGACTTACAGGGGAGTTTGCAGGGATCGATTTTATCATGTACATTCTAGAGATTGTGGGTTTAAGAGGTGCATTATTGATCATAGTTTTACTGGAGATCAGACCATAATCAGTTTGACTTTGCATTGTGATTTGTTGAACTTTTATAAAGTTAATGAGTCTTTAAGTAAAAAACAAGATTTTTTAAATGTGAAATGTATATTGACATTTAAGTGCCATAGTTCAATTATTTATCCAGCTTCTGTATTAAGATATAGCTTGCAATATTATTACTCTGGATTTCAAAATATGTTCTAGCTTTCTCTTGCACAGACCATGTGAAATTATTTATCAGTCAAAGGTCTAGCAACAGGAACATTTCATAATCATGGGTCTGAAGATGTATAACTTAAAGTAAATTTATATTTCGAACATACACATCCATGGTTCATTTAACTTTAGAAATCTCAACTTCATTTTGGATCAAAATTAAAGTTTTACTTGACTCCTGGAAGCCAGTAATTAGTATGAAATAACTAGGGTTTATTTGATTCTTTATATATGTTTTATAAAAAAGGAACGGGGCAGAACAGATTTAGAAACACACTTCAATTGTCTCACTTGAAAGAGAAAACCTTGTACAGTTAAGTGTCAAGACATGTTAATGTTAGAAAGAGTTGATGTTGAGGACATCTTGTTGATGGCCTTTCTAAGTTTTTCTCCTCTTCAATGTAAGTTGAGTTGAGTGACCAGAAACAATAGATTAAAGCTTGTAAACAAAATAACTGAAATTTAACAGTTGGTAATATGACTAAAATTTAGATTTAATTAAATTACAAATGGAATTAATATTCTGCCTTTGCCCTTGTCAGAAGCTATAACTTTGTATAAAAACAAATTGGTTCTTTTCTAGAGAAATGCATACTGTCAGAAAAGCCAATGCATTGATTTATTTCATTGTCCACTCTTCAAAATGGAAAATGGCTCATGAATTAGATAGACTCAGGGGGCACTACACATCCTGCCTAGTTGTTCTAGATTGCCTAGCCATCCCCTGTTCCTTGTCTACCAGTCTTGTCTTAAACTGTGATGTGTTCATTGTGGAGAGATGAGAGATACAAAGAGGAGTCTCCAGTTCTGTGTTCAGCAATACAAGTGATCTTTTACCACACGTGCGAGAAGCCAGAGACCACTCCGAATCTGGCTTTCATGTGGGGTCCAGTTGCCCTCTTAATCACTGCTCAGATTGGAAGAGAGTTCAGTGACACTTTGGCTTCCCTAGCCAAATACATAATTTTTATACATTTTGCATTACAATAATTACATGCAACATTGATGTCATTGTTCCATTCCCCTTAATCCTTTCACAGGATTGCATCTAATTCTGTAAAACACCCGACCAATGATGGACACCCCTGTGGATGCTCCCTGTATGATCTCATGATGTTTACCAGACATCGTTAACATCTGGCCTTGGGATCTTACAGCGTATCCCATTAATTTACATTCCAATGTTAATGGGGGTTCTTTTTTCAGACATTTACCAGACCTGTTTATTTCTGAGGATTGTTTGAATTTTGGTATTCATTATATTCCTTGCTGTCTTTATCAAATTCTCTTACCCATCTTATTATTTCTTACTACTTTAATCACAGGCGATACAAAATGATGCTAATTCTTATTAATTGCTATCAAATTTATATAAGTTCTAATAGAAGATTAATTATGTACGGAGTTATATGGTTACACCTAATGGTAGAACTCTTAAGCCTATGAGTTCAGCAGCTTCTTTCCTACCTGACCTAAACTCTGTCCCTCCATCTTGCAGCTGCAACTATAACTCGTTCTAGTCACATGATGTCTTCTAAATTAAATTTACTGACCCGACTCTAAATATTTCTCCACTAACTCATTCACTCAATAAGACAACAACTATTCCATTAATAAGACAAACTCAATTACTTTCACAGCTCAGTGAACTTGTCTGAACTCCTAGGGTTTTACAAGACATAATGTCATTTTTCTTTTACCTTACCATTTGTCTCTGTTATTGTGGGATCATACTTTTAAAAAAATTCTTGCTAAACTACAAACTTTGGGCTGTCTTCTCAGACTGTCTTTAACAGACACCTGCAACTGTGGGTTTATGCAGAACTCCTTTTATATAAATTTGTAAGATCCTTTGTCCAGCCTGGACCCTGTTACCTGGAATTTATCTGCTTCTCCAAACTACCATTGTCCTAAATTATGATCTCACTTCATTTCTGCACACAGCAAGCTAATTCTGTTCCTGCAGTTAAAAATCTTCTCCACCATATTTATGCCAAGTAAATGCCAGTGGGCAGCCATCTTGTGCAACCTCTGGCCATCGGCTAACCCAACAGTGACTATTTTGTTAAATGTGTTATCCATGTAGTTCTCAGCTTTGCAGATGTATCACATTGATTCCAGCCATCGCTACGGATCCAAAATCTCACTCTCAATTTTTTCACAGCTGGAGACATAGACACATGCGATGATTTAGGCCACATGAAGTATCAACCACACATGACATAGAATGGGCATTGAATGCAGTAAAACTGTCTTCCCTACTTTCAGGCTAATTACAATTTTCTTCCCTTCTTCAGTTTAAAGTAAAATTACTCATCAATCAACTCCAATAAATCTGTCTCTGTTTCTAACTGCTTGTCTGGGATCCTTTTCTTGACATATCTGTTGGTGATGTTGATTCCCAGTCCCAGTTTCTCCTCTCACCAGTTTTGCTAGGTGCTGCAGATTGTCTGTCTTAGGGTCCATCTCTCATCAATAAACTGCTTGCAAATGTTCAGTTTGAGCCCTGCCAGAACTTTTTGACTCTGAATTTCATCAACCTATTCCATACAAGAATTGAATGCTTGAGAAACGAAGTAGCTACATTTGACATCATGAGAATATTTGACTGCTTAAGCACTAGTGAGCTTTGGCAAAACTGGCTTTATTAGGATAGTTGGTGGCTTAGCAACAGAAAGGAGTATTGGCCTGCTTACTTGAGGGCAATCGTTGCATCCCCATGGAATCAGTGCCAGACTTCAGGGCAACATGCTTTGTATAACCATTTTCATCTCTGCCAGATTGCACAAACTTGCAGCGCAGATGGATCTGGGTGTTCTTGTGGATGAAACACAAAAAAGTTAGCATGTAGATGTAGCAAGTAATTAGGGGAAATGATGTTTTGATTTTTATTGCCAGAGGGGGTTGGACTTTAAAAACAACTAAGTCTTGTTACAGGGGTGTTAGTGAGACCACACTCCACCATGTACAGTTTGGTCCCTGTATTTTATAAAGCCTAGCCTGGCATTGGAGTCATTCAAAATAGATTCACTAGGCTGATTTGTAGGAGGAAGGTTAAACCTTTATTAAATAAAGTTTAGAAGAATGAAGGATGGCTTATTGAAACACAGAACATTCTGAAAGAGCATGATTGTGTTGATGTTGAGAAGATGTTTCTTCTAGTGAAGGAATCTTGAACTAGGGGACAAAGTAACCTTTTTTTTTAATTTCTCTATTTGTATCTAAGATTTGTGCCTAAGATAGTGCTTTGAGGGGCAACATTGTAAATTTTTCACTACTTTTGTACTTTACATGTGAGAATAAATTTAGTTCTAATTCTGAAGTAACAGAATAAGGCAGAATTCATTTAAAACTGAGATGCAAAGGAATTTATTCTCCCACAGGGTAGTGAATGTGTGGAATTCTCTAATTGATTAGTCATGTCAGCCTTTAGTGGAATGTGAATAATAAACAGCCCTGGGCTGATATGTGCTTGGTAATATTCAAACTATATATGAGCCCTGACCATTTCCAACAAAAGAAATTCCCCTTTTACCTTAAACATTACCTATCAACAATGTCCTGAGGTTTCCATAGATCAAATATTTAACCAGACCAATCTCAACAATGCAGTGGCTATAAAGTTCAAACCATGCATGTAATGGAATGGTCATTACTTACCAGCTGGATACAGCATCATCTGGGACGAAGCAGACCCTTTGATTATATCCCCCTATCACTTAATTCATGAGCAACTCCAAACATTGTCAAACCACTACGGTTAGAACAGACTGTCTGCAACATTTAGTGCATTAGTTTATTACACATACATTGGCAACAGTTTTCATTCCCATAAGTTTTGTTGCCTTGAAAGCATAAGGCATCAGTCTCATGAGAATACATGATATATCTTGCTACCACCTTTATCATCATTGGGTCAAAACTTTTATTTCCCTACCCTAATAGGGCCAGCATCACAGTGAGGATTGGTCATTGCCGTTACCTCAGAGCAGCCAGGAATAGGCAATAAATATGATCTTGATGTAATCACCCAACTTCCAAGATAAAATACAAATGCAAATCATTTCTCACAATTTCCAATGACCTAAAAGAACTTCTGAAATAGCGACATAATCTTTTGAAAACAGTCAGCAGGTCAAATAGTATCTGCAGAGAAATAAACCTAAGGCTGACTTCTGCTAAACTCTTGATAGTTGGTCTTCAAATATTTTCTTCTGGAATCATCTAAGACCAGTCATGAAAAGTTACACATCAATTTCTCATTTTTAGTAACAAAACAGTCTGAGGCATACCTTGTTTCTATAAATATGGTAAAATGTTGAATACAGATGCAATATTGGAACTTGACAAAATTTTGCTGCACTAATCCTGTTAAAACAAAACATTGTAGTGGTCAGTGATAAAATTATCAACAAGCAAGATGCTGTGCTTTCTCACTATGTGCCCACTATTTCTACTCCATATCATTCAACCATGGATTTGCTTTGAATAAAAAAACTCATTTTCTGGCATCAGTCATTAAGATTCAGGTTAATGTTCTGGGGATGTGTTCGAATCATAAGAATATGGGTTCAGTCCCTTAGTCTTTCTCCGTCTTTCAATATTATCATGAGCAATCTCATCTCAGCCTCAACTCTGTTTTGCTGCACGCTCCTGATAACTTTTCAATCCATTACTAATTAAAAATCTACTTACTAAATTGTTTCTGACTCTACCCTGTAAGCCATCTAATTTGTTGCACTAATTGTGTAAAGTTCTCATTTATTCAGTAAGATAACCGTGAAAATGCAAAATTGCAGAGTGATTTTAATTGAATTTTTACTCCAACATTTTTAGGTTCCTGGTCATCAAGCAGTCTTCATTAATGAGCCAAGGTTATCTGATTTTAAACAAGTTCTTTTGCGGGAAGGTATTCAAGCAGAATTTGTTGGAGGTGTTTTGGTCTGCAACAATTTGGTCGCTGTTCGAAGAGTAAGTATTTTTGTTTAGAAGTTAACGGTATGAAAAGACCAACAGCAGGTAACAGACATCTGTACAGAATAAGATTTATCATTCCTGTATGGCGAAAATGAATCTCCTTTGGTTTGTCATAATCTGATAAGTCAGGAAAACAAATTGGGTTTATCTTTGTAAAACCCTTGACGAGCAAAATTAGTTGGAAGGAAAATGCAAATTAAGCATTTTGTTCTTTTTATCATATGTTTGTTAGCTTATGTTTGAGTATGTAAAAACCCATTGTTACAGTAAGTTGTACAGCAAGATGAAGCTTGTGTGTAATAAGCTATTCATCCTGCTCTTTGCTCTGTATCTAGGTAAAAGCACAGGGAAAGTATACTGTTCTTTAGTGATAGACAACATTTCTGAATGCATTTTAACCTTTTTCTATCTAGTTCTGTTTTACAGCACCAATTATAAATATAAAACTTCAGAAAGTTTTGTGCGCTGCTGCACTGTCTTCTAGTCTCAGATTGATGTTCATGATAAACACCTTTCTGAGATGAAATACCTTAAAGTGAAAATAAAACTGATTTATAACACTCCAGTGGAGGCGCTGGTGTAGCGGTCATATAATTGGGTTAGTGATTCAGATTAATGTTCTGGGGATGTGTTCGAATCTTAAGAATATGGGTTCAGTCCCTTGATCTTTCTCCGTCTTTCAATATGATCATGAGCAATCTCATCTCGGCCTCAACTCTGTTTTGCTGCCCACTCCTGATAACTTTTCAACCCATTACTAATTAAAAATCTGTCTACATCCTTCTCAAATTTATTCAATGTACCAGCATTCACTATACTGAATCCCACAGATTCATGACTCTTTGAGAGAAATAATTTTTCCTCATGTCTGATTTAAATCTCCTATCCCTTACCTAAAGCTATGACCTCTCATTCTAGATTGCCACCAGAGGAAACAGCTGCTTGACATCTACTTTGTCAATCCCCTTTAGCATCTTACATATCTCAATTTTCTCTCTCATTCTTCTACAGAGTATAGGCCTAAACTGCTCATAAGACAAACTGTTCACTTCTGCAGTCAATCTAGTGAATCTCCTCTGAACTGCCCCAATGCATCTATATCAATCCTCCTGTAAGAGGACCAAAACTATATGCAAAACTATGTGTGTGGAGTCAGAATATTTTTCGACAGTATTCACTCTACAAAATGACAATGTTGTTGAGGAGAATGCTGAGATACAGGCTACTAGACTAGATGAGATTGAGGTTCACAAGGAAGAGGTATTAGAAATCCTGCAAATTGTGAAAATAGAAAAGTCCCCTGGGCCGGATTGGATTTATCCTAGGATCCTCTGGGAAGCCAGGGAGGTGATTGCCGAGCCTTTGCCTTTGATCTTAAAATCGTCATTGTCTACAGGAATAGTGCCAGAAGACTGGAGGATAGCACATGTGGTTCCCCTGTTCAAGAAGGGGAGTAGAGACAATCCTGGTAATTATAGACCAGTGAGCCTTACTTCAGTTGTTGATAAAGTGTTGGAAAAGGTTATAAGTGATAGGATTTATAATCATCTAGAAAAGAATAATTTGATTAGGGATAGTTAGCATGGTTTTGTGAAGGGTAGGTCGTGCCTCACAAACCTTATTGAGTTCTTTGAGAAGGTGACCAAACAGGTAGATGATAGTAAACTGGTTGATGTGGGTGTATGGATTTCAGCAAGGTGTTCGATAAGGTTCCCCACAGTAGGCTATTGTACAAAATGCGGAGGAATGGGATTGTGGGAGATATAGCAGTTTGGATCAGTAATTGGCTTGCTGAAAGAAGGCAGAGGGTGGTGGTTGATGGGAAATGTTCATCTTGGAGTCCACTTACTAGTGGTGTACCGCAAGGATCGTTGTTGGGTCCACTATAAACGACCTGGATGAGGGCGTAGAAATGTGGTTAGTAAATTTGCAGACTACACGAAGGTCAGTGAAGTTGTGGATTGTGACGAAGGATGTTGTAGGTTACAGAGAGACAATAAGGTAAAAACAATGCCTGCAGATGCTGGAAACTAGATTCTGGATTAGTGGTGCTGGAAGAGCACAGCAGTTCAGGCAGCATACAAGGAGCAGCGAAATCGACGTTTCGGGCAAAAGCCCTTCATCGGGAATAAAGCTGAGAGACAATAGATAAGCTGCAGAGGTGGCAAATGGAGTTTAATGCGGACAAGTATGAGGTGATTCATTTTGATAGGAGTAACCAGAATGCAAAGTACTGGGCTAATGGTAAGATTCTTGGTAGTGTGGATAAGCAGAGAGATCTCGGTGTCCAGGTACACTGATCCTTGAAAGTTGCCACCCAGGTTGACAGGGTTGTTAAGAAGGCATACAGTGTTTTAGCTTTTATTAATAGAGGGATCGCGTTCCAGAACCATGAGGTTATGCTACAGCTGTACAAAACTCTGGTGCGGCTGCACTTGGAGTATTGTGTACAGTTTTGGTCGCTGCATTATAAGAAGGATGTGGAAGCTTTGGAAAGGGTGCAGAGGAGATTTACTAGGATGTTGCCTTGTATAGAGGGAAGGTCTTACGAGGAAAGACTGAGGGACTTGAGACTGTTTTCCTTAGAGAGAAGAAGGTTGAGAGGTGACTTAATAGAGACATATAAGATAATCAGAGGATTAGATAGGGTTGACAGGGAGACCCTTTTTCCAAGTATGGTGATGGTGAGCACAAGGGGGCATAGCTTTAAATTGAGGGGTGATGGATATAGGACAGATGTCAGAGGTAGTTTCTTTACTCAGAGAGTAGTAAGGGTATGGAATGCTTTGCCTACAACGGTAGTAGATTCGCCAACTTTAAGTACATTACAAGCATATGATGTAATTCTTTGAAGAGGTGACAAGTAGGTTAGACCAGGGAAACCTAGTTAATGTGGTCTATCTAGACTTCCAAAAGGCCTTTGATAAGGTGCCACATGGGAGGCTGCTGAGCAAGGTGAGGGCCCATGGTGTTCCAGGTGAGCTACTGGTATGGATTGAGGATTGGCTGTCTGACAGAAGGCAGAAAGTTGGGATAAAAGGTTCTTTTTCGGAATAGCAGCCGGTGACAAGCGGTGTCCCGCAGGGTTCAGTGTTGGGGCCGCAGCTGTTCGCATTATATATTAATGATTTGGATGAGGGGACTGGGGGCATTCTAGCGAAATTTGCCAATGATACAAAGTTAGGTGGACAGGCAGGTAGTACTGAGGAAGTGGGGAGGCTGCAGAAGGATCGAGACAGTTTGGCAGAGTGGTCCAGGAAATGGCTGATGGAATTCAATGTGAGCAAATGTGAGGTCGTGCACTTTGGAAAAAAGAATAAAAGCATAGACTACTTTCTAAACGGTGAGAAAATTCATAAAGCCAAAGTACAAAGGGATCTGGGAGTGCTAGTCGAAGATTCTGTAAAGGTAAACATGCAGGTTGAGTCCGTGAATAAGAAAGCGAATGCAATGTTGTCACTTATCTCAAGAGGGTTGGAATATAAAAGCACCGTTGTGCTACTGAAACTTTATAAAGCTCTGGTTAGGCCCCATTTGGAGTACTGTGTCCAGTTTTGGTCCCCACACCTCAGGAAGGACATACTGGCACTGGAGCGTGTCCAACGAAGATTCACACAGATGATCCCTGGAATGGTTGGTCTAACATTCGAGGAACGGCTGAGGATCCTGGGATTGTATTCATTGGAGTTTAGAAGATTAAGGGGAGATTTAATAGAAACTTACAAGATAATACATGGCTTGGAAAGGGTGGACGCTAGGAAATTGTTTCCGTTAGGCGAGGAGACTAGGATCCGTGGACACAGCCTTAGAATTAGAGGGGGTCAATTCAGAACAGAAATGCGGAGACATTTCTTCAGCCAGAGAGTGGTGGGCCTGTGGAATTCATTGCTGCAGAGTGCAGTGGAGACCGGGACGCTAAATGTCTTCAAGGCAGAAATTGATAGATTCTTGATGTCACGAGGAATTAAGGGCTACGGGGAGAATGCAGGTAAGTGGAGTTGAAATGCCCACCAGCCATGATTGAATGGCGGAGTGGACTCGATGGGCCGAATGGCCTTACTTCCACTCCTATGTCTTATGGAATAGTGTAGGTTAGATAGGTTTCAGATTGGTATGACAGGTCGGCACAACATTGAGGGCCAAAGGGCCTGTACTGCGCTGTAATGTTCTATGTTCTATAACTCCAGGTGTCGTCTCGCTAATGCTTGCACAGTTGCAGCAATATCCCCCACTTTTATCCTCTGTTCGCAATAAATGCCAAAATTTCATTTGCCTTCCTAGTTACCTGCTGTACCTACATACTAGTTTTCTGTGATTCCTGCATGAAACAAGAGATATGGGGGAGCAGATAGGAAAGTTGAGTTGAGATTTGTTGAATGTTGGAGTAAACTTGAAGTGCCAAATTGCTTAATTCTGCTCCTAAGACCTATTTTCCTACAATTGCTTCTGAAGTGGGGATGGATCCACTTTTAAGTTCTTATTGCACTTTGTATTTTCTTTGCAGACTGAGACAGGACGTATTGGACTGGAGGGATGTTTATGTGAAGATTATTATAAAATACGGGACCTCTTATATGAACAATACGCAATTGTGTAAATGGACATGGAATAATCTTGAAAGACATTGGATTTTACTCTCATGGGGTTTCCTCAATCATCACTGTGTTGGAAAATATTTGTGACATGTAAAACAAAAGCTTGGACATGTTTTCCTGATGCAGTAGCACTTGCTCATAATTTGGATCTGTTTTCTTTCAACTCTACAGAAGAAATTTGTGTGGAACTGTTCTGTTAAATCTGAATATGTTCTGTCTTCACCAGTTCTTATACTATATTTTCTCGGTGATAACATGGAGTACATTTCACTGGTTCAAAAACTATACAAAGAATGACAAGATTTATTTTACCTGGTTTTCTGATAAAACTGTCAAAACATCCCAACGTTCAACCTATTAGTTTGTGAAAAATTGGCTTAATCCCTTGTATAGTGAGGGAAAAAATTTGGACAAATCTGAAGGATAGTTTTTCAGCTGATGCAGCTTGAAATAATTTTAATGCTTTTCATGTTTTTGAGAATCCAAGGTTGTATTTTGTTGTGAGTTATTATTCACTACCATAACATTGTTATTATAAAGCTTTTGAGATTGGTTATTAGGTTTTAGTAAAGCTATAATTGTTGAATTCATCAACATACAGTTTTCTTTTGAAGAGTTTTGGTAAATAGTTACAATACATTTATAAAGGGTAATTTAAATTTGAACTTATGTTTATAGGTTAAGGTTAAGGTTTTGACTTAACTTTGAATCCCAAGAAATGAGTAATTAAATTGCTTATCAAACTACTTTAAATTTCCTTTTGGCAAATTCGTCCCTTATGGGAAACTGTAGTCCATGATGGTGAGTGTTGGGAGATTTATTTAACTGTAAGAGATATCCTATCTTATCCTTGATATCTAGTCACATGAGTTTTCTATGGGTCCCTCTTTATAAGAAATCATTCCAAGAGCCCTGGAAGAATTGAGTCTTGGAACTGAGGGATGCTGAGATCAATTGTGGTATCCCTACTACCCATCATACTGTGATCATTCGAGGTATGTTGAAAGTATAATTTTTAATTTGCACAGTTGTATTTTCATATTATTGAAATTCTAGTATAATAAAGATAGAGCAGGAAAAACTATTCTGAGAGCTAGTTATTAGTTTTTTTGGGTAAAAAACAGTATAATGGAAAAAAGTCAAAGGTGAACTGTACTTTGATGAGAGTTGTTCACCAACAATTTCATGTATTACCTTACATTATCTATTATCCACATTCAAAAATAAATTGGAGGAGATTACAAATCTAAAGAGAGGAAGCATAAGAAACTGCTCCTTTGAAAATGTGCCTTGTCTGATCTCCTGGATGCCCCAAGGAAGCTCCTTTTCCTTTACTACAGCATTACAAAACTAGGAAAATACAAATTCACTGGTTACAAATAAAATTGACATTTTATTAAATTAAAGGTGACCATTATCCTCTTGAATGACAGAGCAGGTTCAAGGGATCAAGTCGCCTACTGCTGCTCCTAAATCATACATTTGTAAATACTATTGACTCTGGTACAGCATACTGGAGAAGCACTGTTCTGACATCTCAGATTTCATTTAAAATACATCCAGGTCAGTAGAATATTTATTGGAGCACAATATTTGAATTTAACAATGTTTTGCATTTGGGCATAGATTTCCTGATGTGGCAGAATATTGCAAACCTCAGAATAGTGCCTCAATTAGAAATGTAAACAGTTGAAAAATGCTGACCAACACTTCCTATAATGGAAGTTCCTAGGTAACTATTTTAAATGTTTTATTTCTCACCTTACAAAATATGTAGTCTCCCAGATGCTATCTCTCAGTTAAAAAAAAACTGTACACATTATGTGTAAGATTTTATAACTTTATATGCAAGAAATAAAAATGCCAATAAAATATTGTTTCATTTTCAGATTCTTAATGATTTATGTTGCTGCTGTTTGGTAGTAGACAAATTGCACATTGTGGCTGGTTAGCTCATATTAGGATTTCTGTCAAGTGGTTATGTTAGGAATGTCCATTTGTATTCTGTTTACAAATGTTGAAGACTCACTGTATAATTTCTGGCATATTTTGTTTTGAAATGGAAGCTAATCTTGAAAACAAGGCATAAATAAGTTATAAGTGGTAAAAACATAGTTTCACTAGCAATTGATTGGTTAATGCCTGTATAACAATGCACTCAACCAGGCTCAGAGGATAAATTATGTTCAATTCATTTTCTGATTCCATTTTCAATAGTGACCTATGAAACAGGGCTAATTGCTATTAAAATGTTTCCTCTGCCATTCCTCAGAATAAATTCCACCCGTTTGTATCCTTAATACTGTGTAACTTCTTTTGTTCTTATTATGGAACCAAACTTAGTTGTTTCACAAGATTATTTTATTTCGATTCAGGGAATGTTGCCTCAGGACGGTCAAATTTATTTAAATTTGTATGATAGCTATAAATTGATTTCTTGTAGCTTCTTATGCACCATGCAGCTTGAAGTATTTCAGTTGCACTTTTAGTTCAAGAAAAATAAAAGACCCTTGCAATCTTTAGCTAGTCAACAAAACTTAGACAAACAAATTGTGTGATCAGTAATTAGCTAGGATAGATTTCTGAATGCACTTCATTTGCAAGATAACTTTACAATTAACACACAACATATGCATTGCTTTTTTTCTATGTCTCAATATTTACCACTAATTACTCTGCTTAAATGTTTGCTACATGAAATAATATTGTTACATAACTTTCTGTTCAAAAACAAAGGGTAACATTTAATTTTATTTATGATTTTGATGATCAATGCCGCTTATCTAAATTTGGTGTTGACACACAGTTGAATGGTATCGTAAGCAGTGTATTTTGGAAATCTGAAGTTTAAAGAGACACTGATAGATTAAGTGAATGAGAATGTGAGGTCATCCATCTTCGACCAAACTTTATAAATGCTGAAATGCTAGAAACAGTGAAAAACCAAAGAGACTTGATTTCCAGATACATGTGAATAGGTGCAAGATATAATTAAAGTCTCTGGAATCTGGAAGGTTCAAGGGTGATATCATTGGAGTTTAAGATATGAAGATAACAGTAGTTAGGAGAAACACCACTGGTTGGGAGTCGAGAGTTAGGAGCACAGTTGAAAAATTAGAACCATAACTTTCAGGACTGAAATTAGGAAACACTTCTTCCTCAAAAAATGGTAGACATTTGGAACTATCTTGCACAAATGGAGTTGATGTTGATCAATAAACAATTGTGCAACTGAGATTGATTTTCTTTTGTGAGACTGAAGTATTAAGGGATGCAAATCAAAGACCAGTAATGTTCTCATTGAATGTGGAGCTGACTCAAGTGCTGGGTTCTTCAGGCATTAAGGATGGGGAGTTCATAGAGCCTTCTCCTCTTAATTATTTCATTCCTCACATTTATTCATAACTGGATGAGGAAGATCTGCAGAGCTGTGATCTGGTCCTTTGTTTGTAGGATTGTTTTGTTCTGCTGATAGAATACTGATTCCATATCACCCCCATCTGTTCCAGCAGATTGGAACCTAATTTTTAGGTATGCCTTGTGCTGATTCAGGCATCTTTTCTGCATTCATTCTTGGCAGCCAAAGTTTTTAAGGAATATGAGGCAAAGATGATTCAGTAGCCATGATCGTATTGAGTGGTCGAACAGGATTGAGGGACTAGGTGACCTAATCCTAACCCTATGTACTTCATATTATTGTCAGTTAAATGGTATATTAGAAGAGGCCTCAAAACAATGTCATTTCTACAGAATTATAAGTCTTTGATAAGAGTATTATATTTTAAGTGTGACAGGAAAGAATGAATTACTTCCTCTTCATCAATATGAATGTAGAAGTAAGATTGCTGTATTTAGATGTCTGGGGCAAGCTTCTTCAAGGTAAAAGATGTACTTAAATATTCTAGATGTTACATTAGATTCTGTTTGAAATTTTATGTGGCATTGAAAGATTTGTAATAGTACAAGTTATTTGTCAAAAAATATTGTACCCGTAAAATAAACAAAATACTTACAGGAATTGCAACAATTATGAGTGAAATTATAATAAGTACAATGAAAACATCTACATTTATTACAGTACACATACACTTTCATAACAAATGAAAAGCTACTTCAATGAAACATTGGAGAATATGTTGGAGATGATAATTTTCTGACCTTTCCAGAGTGCATCCCATTAGCGCGTTAGATATTTCCACATGTATGAAAATTTAAAATCCGGGATGAGATTATACATCAGTTAGGGATTTGTAAAGTAAATTTTAATTTGCGATTGAGGGGGCAGGTGACAGAGCAGGAGTCAATCCATTCGGCCTCCTATGTGTGACACCCAGAAGTCATTAACTATGAACAAGGGGTAAAAGCCTGCCCTGCCAGCCAGTAAGATCACGACTGCTCTAAGTTTAATCTGCAGTAAGATCTTTGAAGTTGGTGTCATGGATATACAAGGTGGTAAAGAAGACATTTGGCACGTTTGCCTTCATTGGTCAGAATATTTAGTCGTAATATTGTCATTTTCAGCTGTACAGGAAATTGGTGAGGCCATGTTTGCAGTACTGTCTACAGTTCTGGTTACCCTGCTCTGGGAAGGATATTATTGAATTGGAAAGGGTGCAGAAAAAATTTATCAGAGTATTACCAGGACTTGTGGGTTTGAGTTATAAGGTGAGGCTGGGTAGGCTGGGACTTTTTTCCCTGGAGCATATGAGGTTGAGGGATGACTGTAAGTGAGGCAGGTAGGGGGAACCTGAGTGCAGGAGCCTCAGCCCTTGTCCTTGTCCAACAGGTATGTGATTTTTGCTCCCTGTACGGATGAGGAAAAGTGCTCTGGACAGGATGAGCCAGCTGACCACGGCACCATGGTGCAGAAGGCCATTCAAGAGGGGGGAGCAAAAAGACAATAGTTGTTATAGGGGATTCTATAATCAGGGGGACAGATAGTATCCTTTGCAAGCCGGATTGGGAGTCTCGCATGGTGTGTTGCCTGCCCGGGGCCAGGGTGTGGGACATCTCTGACCGGCTTGAAAGAATATTGGAGCGGGAGGGGGAGGATCCAGTTGTTGTGGTCCACGTTGGGACTAACAACATAGGCAAAGCTAGGGTGGAGGACCTGTTTGGGGATTATCAAGCACTAGGAAGGAAGTTGAAGTACAGTTCCTCAAGGGTCATAATCTCCGCATTACTGCCTGAGCCACATGCCAATTGGCATAGGGATAAGAAAATTAGGGAAGTAAACACATGGCTGAGGGATTGATGTGGGAAAGAGGGATTCCACTTCATGGGGCATTGGCATCAGTTTTGGAACGGAGGGGATCTGTTCCGTTGGGATGATCTCCACCTGAACCGATCAGGTACCAATGTCCGAGGGAAGAGGATAAATAGGGTGGTAAGTAGGACTTTAAACTTCTGAGCTGGGGGGAAGGGAAAGTGAAAGCGACAGGGAGTATGGAGTTAAATAGAAAGATAAGCAACAGGACAGCATATGTGCAGGCGGATTTAAACTCGAGGCAGACTGGGAATGCAGCAAAAAGGAAGGATAACCTAGGACATCTTATGACTTCCAATATCTCTATGGATAAGAAAGTTAGCATTAAGGCACTTTACCTGAATGCTTGTAGCATTCGTAACAAAGCAGGTGAAGTAATGGCATAGATCATTGTGAATGATTATGATGTGGTAGGCATCACAGAGATGTGGTTGCAGGGGGGTCA
This sequence comes from Hemiscyllium ocellatum, assembly GCF_020745735.1. NCBI lineage: Eukaryota > Metazoa > Chordata > Chondrichthyes > Orectolobiformes > Hemiscylliidae > Hemiscyllium > Hemiscyllium ocellatum. Next base: position 89,945,217 of record NC_083408.1, read on the forward strand.
GGACTGGAAATTAAACATCCAAGGATTTTCAGCTTATCAAAAAGACAGGGAGGTGGGCAGAGGGGGTGGGGATCCTTGATAGTTAAGAACAAAATTAAATCTATAGCACTGAATGACATAGCGTCGGATGATGTGGAGTCTGTGTGGGTGGAATTGAGGAACCACAAAGGCAAAAAAACCATAATGGGAGTTATGTGCAGACCTCCTAACAGTGGTCAGGACCAGGGGCACAACATGTACCGGGAAATAGAGAAGGCATGTCAGAAAGGCAAGGTCACGGTGATCATGGGAGACTTCAATATGCAGGTGGACTGGGTAAATAATGTTGCCAGTGGATCCAAAGAAAGGGAATTCATGGAATGCTTACAGGATGGCTTTTTGGCACAGCTTGTCATGGAGCCCACAAGGGAGCAGGCTATTCTGGACCTAGTGCTTTGTAATGAACCAGACTTTATAAAAGAACTTAAAGTAAGGGAACACTTAGGAAGCAGCAATCATAATATGGTAGAGTTCAGTCTACAGTTTGAAAGAGAGAAGGCAAAATTGGATGTAATGGTGTTACAGTTAAATAAAAGTAATTATGAGGGCATGAGAGAGGAACTGACAAAAATAGACTGGAAACAGAGCCAAGCGAGGAAGACAGTAGAGCAAAAATGGCAGGAGTTTGTGGGTATAATTGAGGACATTGTACAGACGTTCATCCCCAAGAAAAGAAAGATTATCCAGGGATGGATTAGACAGCCATGCCTGACAAAGGAAGTCAGGAAATCTATTAATGAAAAAGAGAGATCCTATAAATTGACCAAGAGCAGTGGGAAATCAGAAGATTGGGAAGGCTACAAAAGCAAACAGAGGATAACAAAGAGAGAAATAAAGAAGGAGAGGATCAAATATGAAGGTAGGCTAGCCAGCAATATTAGAAATGATAGTAAAAGTTTCTTTCAATACATAAGAAACAAACGACAGGCAAAAGTAGACATTTGGCCACTTCAAACTGATGCTGGAAGCCTAATGATGGGAGATAAGGAAATAACAGGAGAACTTAACAAGTACTTTGTGTCAGTCTTCACAGTGGAAGACATGAGTAATATCCCAACAATTAAAGGGAGTCAGGGGGCTGAGTTGAGTATGGTTGCTAAAAGGTCTTAAAATTGATAGATCTCCTGGCCCCGATGGGCTACATCCTAGACTTCTGAGGGATGTGGCTGAGGAAATAGCTTAGGCGTTGGTTGAGATCTTACAAAAGTCACTGGAGTCAGGGAAAGTCCTGGATGATTGGAAGATTGCTGTTGTAACCCCCTTGTTCAAGGAAGGATCAAGACAAAAGATGGAAAATTATAGGCCAATTAGCCTAACCTCAGTTGTTGGTAAAATTCTAGAATCCGTCATTAAGGATGAGGTTTCTAAATTCTTAGAAGAGCAGAATCGGATTAGAACATGTCAACATGGATTTAGTAGTGGGAGGCTGTGCCTGACAAACCTGTTGGAATTCTTTGAAGAGGTGACAAGTAGGTTAGACCAAGGAAACCCAATGGATGTGGTCTATCTAGACTTCCAAAAGGCCTTTGATAAGGTGCCACACAGGAGGCTGCTGAGCAAGGTGAGGGCCCATGGTGTTCCAGGTGAGCTACTGGTATGGATTGAGGATTGGCTGTCTGACAGAAAGCAGAGAGTTGGGATAAAAGGTTCTTTTTCAGAATGGCAGCTGGTGACAAGTGGTGTCCCGCAGGGTTCAGTGCTGGGAACGCAGCTGTTCACGTTATATATGAATAATCTGGATGAAGGGACTGGGGGCATTCTAGCGAAGTTTACCGATGATACAAAAGTTAGGTGGACAGGCAGGTAGTACTGAGAAAATGGGAAGGCTGCGAAAGAATCTAGACAGTTTGGCAGAGTGGTCCAGGAAATGGCTGATGGAATTCAATGTGAGCAAATGCGAGGTCTTGCACTTTGGAAAAAAGAATACAAGCATAGACTACTTTCTAAACGGTGAGAAAATTCGTAAAGTCAAAGTACAAAGGGATCTGGGAGTGCTAGTCGAGGATTTTCTAAAGGTAAACATGCAGGTTGAGCCCGTGAATAAGAAAGCGAATGCAATGTTGTCATTTATCTCAAGAGGATTGGAATATAAAAGCACTGTTGTGCTACTGAGACTTTATAAAGCTCTGGTTAGGCCCCATTTGGTGTACTGTGTCCAGTTTTGGTCCTCACACCTCAGGAAGAACATACTGGCACTGGAGCATGTCCAACGGAGATTCACACGGATGATCCCTGGAATGGTAGGTCTAACATACAAGGAACAGCTGAGGATCCTGGGATTATATTCATTGGAGTTTAGAAGGTTAAGGGGAGATTTGATAGAAACTTACAAGATAATACATGGCTTGGAAAGGGTGGACGCCAGGAAATTGTTTCTGTTAGGCAAGGGGACTAGGACCCGTGGACACAGCCTTAGAATTAGAGGGGGTCAATTCAGAACAGAAATGCGGAGACATTTCTTCAGCCAGAGAGTGGTGGGCCTGTGGAATTCATTGCCGCAGAGTGCAGTGGAGGCCGGGACGCTAAATGTCTTCAAGGCAGAGATTGATAAATTCTTGATGTCACAAGGAATTAAGGGCTACGGGGAGAATGTGGGTAATTGGAGTTGGAATGCCCATCAGCCATGATTGAATGACAGAGTGGACTCGATGGGCCAAATGGCCTTACTTCCACTCCTATGTCTTATGGTCTTTTGGACCTTGTAGAGATTTACGTGATTACAATAAATCAAATCATGATGGCATAGATAAGGTAAATAGCAAAGGTCTTTTCCATATCGTAGGGGAATTCAAAACTAGAGGGCTTAAGTTTAAGATCAGAGATGAAAATTTCAAAATCAACCTGAGAGACAACTTCACTCAATGTGGTTGGTATTTGGAATGAACTGCCAGAGGAAGTGGCAGATGCAGGTACAGTTACAACATTTAAAAGACATTTGGACAGGTATACGGATAGGAAAGGTTTAGAGGCATATTGACCAAATGCAGGCAACTGAAAGAACTGTGGATGCTATAAATCAGAAACAAAAACAGAAGTTGTTTCCAATGTATTAATATCCTTCTGTAAGTACGATGAATGGTTGTACTAAAGAACACGATCCCATGTGTGGAGGTAGTTTTAATGATGTGACATATGAACATTTCCCTGTACTTACGAACGGGTATTTAATATTGCTGTACCCCTTTGACAAGCTCCCATTATTTCTCCCTTGATACTGTCCGACCATGTGGTTACTGTTACGGGGGCCTGCACACAACTCCCACAAGTGACCTCTTGCCTTTATCATTCCTCACCCCTGCACACTATTTCTATATCCTGGTTTCCTGAATTAATGTAACTACTGTCCTCTTGTAACTGCTGTTATCTTTGACTAACAGAGCCACATCTGTAAACTTTCCTAGCTTCTTGTCCTTCCTAAAAGCCACATCCCCTTCAAAATTCAGGTCGCATCCTGCAGCTATGTCTCAGTTATGGCCACTAGATTGTACTTATTTATCTCAATTTGTATAGCAAGTTCACCTATTTTGTTTTAGATGCATTCACATGAAGTGCTTTCAGATTTGTCCATTTATTATATTTGTAATCTTTAGTTGTATCTGTTTATCTGCATTCTCTATCCCTTCCTGTCACCTGTTTATCATTTCCCACATTCTTTTTCCCCCTCAGTTGCATTTTCCTCACACTTTGATCCACTACATATTCCCAATTTTGAACTCTTGCCTCCATTATTAAATTAACATTCACTCTACTTCTTTCATTTTGCAATTTGTAGGAACACCAGTTCCAACTCTTTGACTGTCCTGAATATTACGTCTCACTAGAGTTATGTGCTAGCAATCAAGTCTCACTATTCTCGAATCATCATAGATGTCAAGATTTTGAAATAAGTACACAAACCTCCCAGTTTACTTGATTTGCAGACCCAGATTGACAGAATACAGAAATCGGGTTTCTGCACTTAACAAGAATGACCATTTATTAGAAGTAATTAGACTTTAGCTATAGGTAAATAGTTTGACATCGTTGGCACATAACACTACAAGTTAAAACTCTCATCCCCTTCTAAGATCCTTCTTATACAACACAGACAGAGTTATGGGCAGAAAAACTGCAGAGCCTATTCAATGGTTTATATCATCGGTTTCTGAGATGATCTTTGTGATTCTTATGCTGCACAGATTGTGGCTTTTCAGTTGTCTTTCTTTGGATGCTTCCACTGCTTTGCAAGAGATGGCTGATTTAATAATAAAAGGTCACTGAACTACCCGTTAGAAGGCACATCTGACAACAACTGCTGAAGGAAAGATGAACTGATTTCCTTAAGTTTTAAACTTGGTTTTGACTGCAGAAAACAGAGAGAGACAATCCTGATGATGATAATGTTAAGGGCTAGTAATCCACAAGCCCTCACAAATACTTTGGGTAAATGAGTTCAAATCCTACTATAGCAGCTGATGGAGTTTAACATTAATTCATAAATCTGGAATAAAAAACTAATTTTGGTAATGCAAACCCAAAGACAACTACCATCAATCAAACTGATCTGGTTCACTAATGTGTTAGGGAAGAAATCTGCAATCTTTACCTCGTCTGGCGCACGTGCTCCAAATCTACAACAATGTGATCGAATCTTAACTGCCTTCTGAAATGGACTAGCTAGTCACTCATTTCAAGGGCAATTGGGGATGGGTTGCACACATTGGCTTTGTAAGTGACACATTGCTATAAAAGAATAATGTAAATGAAACATAGACACCCAATTCCCCCCCAATAACACTGAAATGATTCTGAGCTCCCAATATGTTTATTTTCCCAGTCTGGAAATATTTAACTCCAGGGCTGCCTTTCATGGTGTTTAATTTTTCTGGAGAATTTTTCCTCTGACTAAAGCTGGCCAAATTTCCCAGTCTTGTTTTCACTCCTCAAATATTTGTTCTTTCCTTGGGCCGCTCAGCTACTGGACACCAGGTGTTGTTGTGAGCTCTGTACTAATTGATGCTAGTCATTAGACAGTATGTTCCACTGCCAGAATCTATTACCTAAGGTGCTGCATGGACTTGGGCCATCACCTCCATGCGATTTCAGACTTCAACTCACTCATGGACCCATCTAAAAAGTTCTCCCCTCACCTGCTAGTCTTTGAGGACAGTAAAGGTTATAGTGTGTTCCACTTCACCACATACGGTGGAAACGCCTAGAAAGCCCACTTTGAATGACTCCAATGTTTTCCATGGGGTATACTGTTGCATGCTGTTGGGCCTTTCTTAATATCAGCTTCTACACTATTCTGTGATTATGTGGCTTGACTGACCACAGTCCACAGGAACTGGTAAGGCTTCAGTAGCCAGCCAGAGCTGACATGGGCTCAGACAGTTGCTGTAAGGATTGGGTGTCATGAGGTGCCGATTACTAATGCAAGAAGGAGCAGGGGCTTCTCTCGAGTCCCCTACACCAATAGTGTCCTTCAATTGGCATAAAATTTACATGCGTCATTCCTTGCTGCCTGAGCAGAAGCATTGCTGTCCTCCTTGATTAACTCATTAATGGAGTGTGCATGAGACTCCAACTGCATTATGACCTTGTTTAAATGGATAGCTATAGTCTGATCTTCATGTACCTCTCCTGTCTGTATCACATTCTCATCCCCAGGAACTTTTTGTAGCTGATCTTTGAAGGTTCAGTATCATCTTGACTATTGATAATTGATATCTCTGTGCTGAATGCAGTTGTGGCATCTTTTGACAGGGAATTGGTTTAGCTCAGTTGGCCAGATCATTGGTTTACAAAGCAGTGTGATACTAACAGTGTGAGTTCAATTCTCATCACTGGTTTGAGGTTACCATAAAGGACTCTTCTTCTCAACCTTTTCTTTCGCTTGAGGTCTGATAACCCTCAGGTTAAATCGCCACCAGTTGCTTCTCTATCTCTCTAATGAGAGAGCATCCACTATGGTCTGGTAAGACTATGGTGACGCAACAACAAATCTTTTGACAATCCTTGTTTGTATCACGAAGAGCTGACCCTTCTCCTTATCCTGGGAATACAATATATTTGACCCCACAACTAGTCATCCCCATAAATCAAATAGGATTTCATACAAATGCTCTATTTCAAATGGACACCTGCCCAGAAACTGTGAAAGAATCAGGTTTAGAATGTGTGAAGTGACGTGATATTACACCCTGTGGTACAATATTGTTCCTGCGGGTACTATAACCAAGTCATTCCTGGGCCCGGTGTGATAATGAGGTAAACGATCTCTGCTCCCCTTACTAGTGTGGTTGTGAGCAGAGGCTTTCTTTTCTTGTCAACCAATTCTGTGGTATTTACTCTGTTGGAATATGTCAGGGTTATCCAGGAGAACACCAGCCTGCACCAACCCATCCCTGTCTCAGAGTCTGGCCTCTGCCTATTGAATGCAATCAACATCTGTCCGAGACAGGCCCTCAGCGACACCCCCTTGACCCCACCACCCTGCGACCTCCCCTCTCCCCCCGCCAACATACACACACACATACACACAGTTCCTATTTCCACTGCTTGTTTTCAGCATAAACTCCGTATCCCTTTCTGCCCTGTGATTGTCCAGTACATGCCATTACCCAGTTGTTCCCAGTCTATATTCTGATTCCCTTTTAGTGGGTCCAACTTTCTCAAAGCTCTAGGGGAATGTTCACATTGCAATTAAGACAGCCCCATGTCCTTCAGGTGCCCTAACTCTCATGGCAATATTATTGAACAGCACAGGATTCCACTTGTCTCTGACCAACCCATCTATATCCTCCTGTAATCTAAGGCTATCCTCACTATTTATCACCTCACCAACTTTTGTGGTAAATACTGAAAAAAAACTGTAAACGTACTGAACAACCCTCCTGCATTCAAGTCTAAATCATTTGTATGAACCATAAACAGCAAGAGTCCCAACACTGATCCTTCTGGAACCCCACATGGACATTAGCTTCCCGTTGAAAAAATACACCTCAACTTTTTGCATCTTCAGCCAATTCTGAATCCAATTTACCAAATTTCTTTGGATCCCGTGGGCTCTTACCTTCATTATCAGTTTTCTATGCTGGACCTTATTAACAGCTTTGCTGAAATCCAAGTAGAAAGCATTGCCCTTGTGTATAGGATAAGCAGAAGGGATAAAATAGTTGATGATATTCAACAGCTGCATAATCTTGAATGAGTCCTGTGAACATCCTTAGATGCAGTGCAGATGGCATAATCAAAATGTGTTTTCTGTATTTGCAAGCAGCTTGTTTTCTGTATCTGCTTTTCTGTGCTGGCCAGTTGTTACGTGGTATAAGAGAGAGAGAGTTTCATTCCAAGTCACCAGACTTCACCTCGGACCAGAAACACGAATGGTGCCAGCAATAAATCTAAGCCTCCAGACCAGTTGACAACTGAAGGAAGTGCAGGAGGGAATGAGGCTCATTGCTTTCTTTTCCTTCCTTTTTATCTTTATTTATTATTAACAAATGTTCATAGTTCAGTCTTTCCTTTTTCCTTCCTTTTATTATTACTCAATAAATGTTCCTTTAAGCAAATTGCTGTTGTCCAGTTTTCTCTTAATTACACAATTTATTCCAAAACAAACTGCTTGGACACATCCTGTGACCCAAGACACCTCATCCACACAACCGGTCACCTCTTTGAAAAAGTCGATCAAGTTGGTCAGAGGTCAGGCTGACAGTCCTTGATTAATCTCTGCTTCTCCAAATGCAAATAAATTCTTAATGTATCGCCACGATTTAAGAACGAAGTATAAGGGAAAATTAGGAATTTATTTGCATTGACAGACCTTTCAGCCTGTCAATATCAGTAATTGGGAAAATGTGTGATGTATGGTAAAAGATGGGGTAAATTGATACTTAGATGTTAATGAATTGACTGGAGCAAAGATGTACAAGTTGGGTAGACTGGCCATCCTAAATTGTTCATACTGTTCAGGGATGTGTAGGCTAGCTATGGGAAACACAGGATTACAGGGATAGAGTCGGGGAGGGGGGTGGGTGTGTGTGTGTGTTGGGGGGGGCGGTTGTGGAGAGGGGGGAAGGGTGTGGGTGGGGGTCTGGGTGGGATGCTGTTCGGAGGATTGGTGTAGATTCAATAGGCTCAATGGCCTGCTCTCACACTGTAGGGATTCTGTGATTCTAACTGGAGAGCCAGTTCCCCACCTTTATTCCTGTGCAGTGAATCAGAGAAGCCTCGGACCTGTGGCTTCCCTCCACAGCCTCAACCCAGCAAATTAGATTGGATCAACTGGGCTTGTACTCACAGGAATCGAGAAGAATGAGGAGGGATCTCATAGGAACATATAAAATCCTGATGGGACTTGACATGCTTCATATGGGTAGAATATTCCCAAAGTTGGGAAAGTCCATAATGAAAGATTACAATCTAAGAATGAGGGGTAAGCCATTCAGGACTGAGATGAAGAAGAATTTCTTTATGTCAAGTTGTGAACCATAGAAAGTTGTGGGGGCCAGATCACTAGATATACTCAAGAGGGAGCTGGACATGGCCCTTACGGCTAAAGGGGTCAAGGGGTATGGAGAAAGACGGGAAAGGGACACAAAAATTGCTTCATCAGGCATGATCATATTGAATGGTAGTGCAGGCTTGACTGGCAGAATGGCCAATCCCTGCACCTATTGTTCTATGTTTGTGTATTAAATCTTTCAGTAAACATTTGGAATATTGGATTTTAAAAGTAAATAACAAAAATGTTACTGTTCTCTACAGAGGTCATATCAATGGGGAAAGATAAACTGAGTATAGCAAGGAGGAACTGAATGTTAAATAGTAATAGTGCAACACAGATCAAGGTCCGTGCAGACAATAAAAAAATAAAGTGAACTCACTTAGGTTAGAATGATATTAGTTGTGATGAGAATAATGAAGTGTTTGTTTCCGACTGGCGGAGGCATGTTGGGCTGAAAGGCCTTTTTCTGTCCGTAGATCTCTGTACTAAATTAACAGTGTATATGGAGAAAATAGCAGGAGAGGAATATAAAACAGTTACATTTTATCCTGTTTGTACTTTAATCTGATTATTTCATGTGTAAAATTGTCGTTCTTTCAGATCAATGTATGGATCACAAAGAGGGCATATTCTGTATGCTGAGAATGTAGATGAAGGTGAGATTAAGATCCATGTTTCCCAGGACTGAATTTCATTCTTTATGGATGTTAAGAAATACTATACTTAGAGCAGATTATTGTAAAACTGAATAATTCAGATTAAATTATTTGAAGCATTGCATTACACAAACATCTGCAAAAGATGGCACTGTTTCACCTTCACAGTCTAGTCTTGTGCAATGCAAGTATATGCCTGCTAATCAGGAAAGTCTATTAATAACAGCCGTGTTCAAAGACAATTGAGTATATGTCTAATGAGTTGTCTACCCTTTCTGATAATAATTCCTTTCAATCCCATGAGTCGTTAGCACTTCTTCATCTCCCTGCACCATCCTGCAGTTTATTTGGAATTTCTCCAAAGTTGAGAACAGCTCAAAGTTAAAAAGAATTGAATATTGACAAGATGGACATGAAACATTTGCTAAATGCAGCAATTAAGCTCTTCCATGTACAGTTGAAAATTGCCCCAAACCTGTAGCTGTTGCTAAATATGGTGTGATATTTCTGCGTGATGAAACATTCTTTAAAAAAGCACATTGAAACGAGGTGATTTCAGAGATATGACCGCCAATAGAAAATTAATTTTAAAAATTTCAAACTGGTATCACAAATGACTGTGGTCTAGTCAACAAGATTAAAGTTCATTGGATTCAAGGGACAATTTGGTTAAGGGATAGAAAGCGGTGAACAGTTGATTTTCTGACTGAAGGGAAGTGCATCATCATGTCAGCGCTTGGGTCAGCGCTAAAGCCTCAACTTTTTTTTGATCTATGATAATGGTCTGAACTTGGGTCTATAAGGCATTATTTCAGAATTGGGATCTAATACAAAACTTGGAAATGTTATTAACAATAAAAAAGATATTAACAGCCTTGCTCAGGCCAGTGAAATATGCAGACATGACATTGCTGACAGTCAAAACAGACATAGTTAAAAGGTGATTTGGGATATATTTTAGTAGGAAGGAGAAAGAGTACCAATATGATCTGAGATGTTCCTTAAAAATGACCTTTATTCATGCTTTTGGATATTTGGAGAGATGGAAGAAGCTAAGTTGTTCCCCTTAGAGCAACACAAAAGGTTAAATAAGATCTAAGAAATATAGGAATTAAGATATTTCATGTACAGCTGGAAATTGCCCTAGAAATTGATGTTTCTGCTAAATCTGGTCTGATAGAGTTGTATAGACAGAAACAGACCCTTTGGACCAACCAATCCATGCTGACCATAATCCCAAACTAAACTAGTCCTACCTGCCTGGGCTTGGCCCATATCCCTGCAAACTGTCTTAGTCATGTATTTATTTAAATGTCTTTTAAAAGTTGTAACTGTACCGGCACCCAACACTTCCTCTGGAAGTTCATTCCACACACAAACCACTCTCCGTGGAAAAGAAATTGTCCCTCATGTCTTTTTTATATCTTTCTCCTCCCACCTCTAAAAATGCCCCTAAGCCTTAAAATCCTCCACCCTAGGGAATGACACCTGCCACTCACCTTATCTATACCCCTCATGGTTTAAGAAACCTCTATAAGATCACCCTTAAAGCTCCTTCACTCCAAGGAAAAATCCCAGCCTATCCACCCTCTCCTAATAACTCAAACCCTTCATTCCTGGAAACATCCTGATAAATCTCTTCTGAACCTTATCCAACTTAATATCCTTCCTATAACAGGGCAACCAAAACTGGACGCAGTAATCCAAAAGAGGCCTCACCAACATCCTACCCAACCTCAACATAATAGTATTTTCACATGGTGAAATGTCCTAAAAATCATGCATAGTTAAAAGGTGATTTGAAAGATATAAACTTCCATTACAAAATTTGAATTCAATTGTATTATGGTCATTTTTCCCATTAGTAAATTAGTATGATGTTACTAATTTACCTTACTTCATTTTTGTAATGCTGTCAGAAAATATTCCACAAATTCATCTTCAGTATATAAGAAGTGAATTCCCTCACAATTACTACATGCGTCTTTGTTACAAACTCCAATTTTCTTTGCTTAACATTCAGCCCCGCTATATAAGTACCAATAGGAAGCCTATAAGCTATTTACACGAGCATTTTCTGACCATTGTTGTTTTTAATTTCCAACCATTCTAACTCTACTTCTTGATTTGACCTGATATTCTTTCTTACTACAGAATTTAAACCATTTTCTTTATTATTGGGGCTACACTACCTTTCTCATTCTGTTTATTTTTCAAACGTTATGCACTCTGGAAAATATATTTTTGAACCTTTGGAACTTCGAGCCATATATTCTGGTAGTCAGATAGTTGTTGAAGCAGCACAGGCTGTGAAATGAGGGCATCACTGGCCAGTTGGTATTTATCGTCCATCCCTAGTTGCCCTTAAGAAGGTGGTGCGGACTGCTTTCTGGTATGGCTGCAGTCCCTATTGCCCACAATGCCCTTAGGGAGGGAATTGCAGATTGTGTGTTGGAACCATGCAGGATCTCTACGCAAATTGCCCAGTAAATTGAATACTCCAGAGCACAATTTCCAGCTTCCTGAATTTTATAGAAGAATTCATTAAAGCTGCAGAATTCAGAAGATTCCGCTTCACTTTAGCTAATTGTAGCCCATGAAACATCAGGTGATTAAAAAACTAGTTTAGCTCCTCGCTAACTATTAAACTGAACCCCTAAGCTTCTGACCTACAGCTCCACCAAAACAATCCCCTCAAACACAATTCCACACCAGACACCACCATCCAATTCTCCAGCCTGGCACCATGATGGGATCACAGGTGACAACCTCAGCTGCTGGACCTGGACAGCCCATCTACCCAACTCAGCAGACAGATACAATTTCTGAGTAATGAACGACAATCTCTCTGCCACTTGAGGGAGCTAAAAATGGCCCACCACTCCACTCTGTAACCCACTCCAAAAATGTCCCCATCCCTGTCACCAGACCTAACAGCCCTTCCCCAAATTAGCCTCAACACTCCATCCCTTATCTGGCATCCAATGTACCTGCTGCCTAATTTGTCTGCCACTCTGCCCATCTGGCAAACTACTGATTAAGCAGCCATATTATTCTTTGGATGGGCTTTATTTGCTAGTGCAGTATTAGCATTGAACCCTTTGTCCCTTCCTGTCTCGTTGTATTTAATTATCTCTATCCACATCACTTTCATTTAGCTCTATTGACTTGTAGATTGTAAGTTGCTTTTCATCTGAGCTCTTTTGCTCCCCATTATTCAGTGCTGATTACTTTTGAGGTTCTGTATTGAAACATGGACCTAAATACCCATACTATTGGTTCCTACACGGACTAGGAAACTGGGTTCTTTACCTTCCACTCCAGAATTGTCTCTAGTGATGACAGAATATTTAGAGACCTAATGCCAGATATGCAAATGCACATCTGGAATTGCTGGTCGTAAGGCAGCGTCATGGTGGTTCAGTGGTGAGCACTGCTGCCTCACAGTACCAGGGACCTGGGTTCAAGTCTACCCTTGAGCAACTGTCTTTGTGGAGTTTATGCATCCCCCTGTGTCTGTGTGGGTTTCCTCTGGGTACTCTGGTTCTCTCCCACAGTCCAAAGATGTGCAGGTTAGGTGGACTGGCCATGCTAAATTCCCATAGTTTCCAGGGGTGTGCAGGGTAGGTGAGTTAACCCTGGGAAATGGCCTGCTTCCATACTGTAGGGCTTCCATGAACTGAACAGAATAATATCCAGTTTCCAGCACTGTACTGACTTCTGATCAGTGCCCGTACATTTTCCCGTACGTCACCTTCTTGCCAATCCTGACCACTGACATCACCTCTATTCGAATGTGAGGGGGTTTGCTAGAGTAGACAGAGAGGAAAATGACCCTAATTTTTTAATGGCAAGCTAATTGTTTCTGAAATGCAGATGGAAGTTGCATTTAACAACTGCATGGTATGGCACTGCAGCAGACTCCAAAGGAATTGCCTGGGAAATTGAAGATTCCACTATGCAATGCCCACTTATGCCTGGAACCCTCTTAAAGTTTCCACTTAAATTGGAGAATGTGGGGGATCCTGCTGCAATTCTAGTTTAATTACAGAGTTATTGAGTTACTAAGGAAACACTAGACTATTAGATGCCATCTAATTCCTGAGTAACTATGAATCTGATCCACTCCTCCAACATAAACCACAGTATAATTCCCCAAGATTCCTTACAAGCCGTGATCTGATACCCAATTCTCCTGACATCTCCTCTCCCATTGCCTGACTGAACCTCCTGCCCTGGATTGGGGTTGTTCCTCGCCCACTGCGCTCTGGACCCAAGACCCCTCTACCTTGTCAGAGTACCTCCAGCCAAATATGTTCCACCCTCTCCGAGGTACCTTAAGCAATCATTGCTTACTGGCTGCCTTGCCACTTTACACCATGGCATCTTTCCCATTCATCACCCTAACTCTCTAGCCTCCTCCAACCTACTTACCCACATCACATGCAACTTACTTGGCACCATAGACCTACCATCCAACCCCAGCCATCAGGCATCTTAATCTCCCAGCACTCTGACCTCACACTTACCCTGTGTACTTAATGTTTCACAGGAACTGTCAAGGTGGCTGTTTGTGATCCTGGACCCTTACATTACAGAATACTGAAACTGATTGCTGTGAAAAAGTTGGAGGATGTTTTCATTTCTCCCAACTGCTGTTTTTCTGAAGGAGCCCTGATGGAAATCTCCTGTCAGATCCATGGAGTATTTTCATTTCATAAAAAAGGAGCAGTGTGGCAATGTGCAGGAAGCTGCAACTCCTTGGAAATTCCAGACGGATGCTTTCACTTGTGAGAGATTTCCACAACCGGTGGCTCAGAAATATAAGATAGTCATTAATAAACCCAACAAGAAAGTTAGGATAAACTCGTTTATACAACGCATGTGGAACTTGCCATCACATGGAATAGTTGAAGGTGAAGTTATATAAGTAAATGAGAGTGAACAAACAGAACATATGCTGATATGGTTAGATGCATTTGCTTTGGAGAAGGCTTCTGTGAAAACTAAGCTCCAGCTTAGGCCAGTTGGACCAAATAATCTGTTTCTCTATTGTACATAAATACACTTAGAATCAGTGGTGCAAGTAAGATCATCCCAAAGTCAACCTGTTGTAATATCAGAGTCATAAAATACTGGTGCCTCTTAGAATTAATTACCATGCTCAACAGATTTGAAGTTTCTTTCAATTTCATTTTTAAGCAGTAATTTGAAACCACATGCTTTATCTCTTCCTCTTAGAATTCTCACTTTGGCAAGAGTTGACTTTGATCGGTACTGTGTGATACTGTTAAGAAGAAAATCAATAGAACAATAATTAACCATAAGGTCCATTCCCATCTCAATCTGGGACAAATGATCTAATTAAACAAAAACATTTTTTTGATACTACAGTGTTAAATCCTAGATCAAGGCTTCTCAGTCTCAGGGGGAGGTCGGGATCCAAGATTGAGGATTTTGGGTCATGTGTTCTGAGGCAGCAATGGCCACTAAGTCTGTGTGACTGGGTTAGGACAGTTGCTTTCCCACTCAAACAGCCACGCCCCTGTTCCCACAGGCCTCTTCTCCCATCCCACTCCTCCTCAGTTCTCAGTAAGGGGGACACAAAAATGTTCAAGCCTCAAATTGGGGTCACAGTTGGAAAAGGTTTAGGATGCGGCAATTGTACCAGAAAATAAATTATTTCTAGCCTCTAAAAGTCTCATTCTCAAACTGAATTTCTTGTTATTTTCATTCCAGTCTATAGAATCCCTACAGTGTGGAAAGAGGGCATTTGACCCAAAACGTCCACACCAAGTCTTCGAAGAGCATCCGGGCCAGACTCACCCCCCCCACCCTCTCCCTGCAGCCCTGCATTCCCCATGGCTAATCCACCTAACCTACACATCCACAGACATCAAACCCAATTTAGCATGGCCAATCCACCCAAACCTGCACATCTTTGGATTGTGAGAGAAAAATGGAGCACCCAGAAGAAACCCATGCAGACATGAGGAGAAAATGGGAATCAAACAGTGTGGTGCTGGAAAAACATACAGGTCAGACAAAATCTGAGGAATTGGAAAGTCATCAGGAAGTCCTTATGCTGAAATGTCAAAACTCTTCCTCAGATATGCCTGACCTGTTGTATTTTTCCAGCGCCACACTTTTTGGCTCTGACTCTCCAACATCTGCAGTTATCACTTTCTCTCATGGAGAGAATGTACAAACTCCACACAGACATTCGCCCAAGGCTGGAATTGAACCCTGGCGCTCTGAGGCAGCAGTGCTAACCACTGAGCCACCATGCCGCCCTCAATTTTTAACAGTAACATACACTTATAATGTCACTTTAAAATTGGAAGTTGCAGCACTAAATCATATTCAAACAGAAAGGCAGATAGAATCTGTACAGCGTAGATGAAGGCCATTTGACATATTGAGTCTACACTTATCCTCCAAAGAGCTTCCCAACCAAACCCACCCCACCCCCATAACCCTGCATTTCCTGTGGTGAACCTACACATCCCTGGACACTGTGAGCAATTTAGCATAGATAATCCACCCAACCTGCACATTGTTTGGACTGTGGGAGGAAAGTGGAGCTCCCAGAGGAAACCCACACAAACACAGGAGGATGTGCAAACTCCACACAGACAGTTACTCACAGGGTGGACTTGAGCCTGGGACCCAAGCACTGTGAGGCAGTAGTGCTAACCACTGAGCCATCATGCTGATGATTGGGTTGGTGGGGTGGGGAGGGGTGGCGTGGGAGGGAGGGGGTTGCAGTCAGAAGAGAAATTGATGGCTAAGGGACTGACTCCTCAGGAGTCCACTGGAATCTGCATGGAAAGAGCATAAAAAACTGTTGATTTTGGCTCTCTTACGGTTTCAACGAGAACCTATCCATTTAGAACTTACCAAGGTCAAATGCTAAGGCTGACAAACAGAGGTCTTTAAACCAGGATCAGTGGCCCTCTGTTACAAAGGCAGCACTTGGAAGTTACACAAGTGACCACCACATGCAATGGGATAAAGAATATTATTATTCAGAAGGGCATGTGAGAATTTCCTGAAGAATTATAAGACATTTTCTTCAAAATGTAGCTTGATTAATGCCTTTGTGCGAGATTATGTGCCAGTCAGCTTTTTCACATTGCAAAATGAGTGCATGAGTTGGACTGAAAGTACTTGATTTGAGAGCATAATGCTTGATAGAGTTGATGGAAAAAAATAGAGGTTTCTTCCAGGGATGGATATTAATAACTACAGCCAGATTGTGCCAGAAATGAATCAGTACCATCAAAATGCTGCAAATTCAACAAACTCAGCAATCTTATTTTTTAATACCCAGGAGTGGCATGATTACAAGCTGCATCTGCCGCAGTGAATGAGTTCATTTAGACTTTACTGATCTGTAATATCTGGAATTAAGGGAAATTGTAGTTTCAGTCCCCTAAAGTAAAAAAAAAGGCAGTTCTGAGAAAGTTCCACCACTGGACTGGAAGGATTGTCAAAGAACATACGTTAAACAGGTTGCGACTCTACCCACTGGAGTTTAGAAGAATGAGAGGTAATCTAATTGAAACATGAGATTCTTAAGGGGCTGGATAGGGTAAATGCTGAGAGGATGTTTCCCCTCAAAGGAGAGTCTAAGACCAGAGGGCAAAGGCTCAGAATAAAAGTACAACAATTTAAGACTGATATGAGGAGGAATTTCTTCTCTCAGAAGGTTGTGAGTCTTTGTAACTTGCCGCAAAGAACTGTGTGTTAGGATTGGGGGTGGGGGGGAGGTGTCGGAGTCCTTGTATATATTTAAGGCTAGGATAGATATAGTCTTGATAAGGAGGGGAACCAAAGGTTAAAGGGAAAGGGCAGGAAAGTGGACGTGAGCAGAGTCAGATCAGCCATGATGCTCTTGAATGGTGGAGCAAACTCAAGGCTGAATGATCTCCTCTGACTATTTTGTTATTGTCTATATGAACACTGGCTGTATCAGTGTAACATGGCTTAGCTGCGTCAATACAGGTGCTGGAATAAAAGCATCCACTTTGTTAGCCTCAATGTTTCCACTCTGACAAGTCCCTCAGTCCTGAAATACATCTTCCTCGGATCTTAAAAGAAATGGCTGGGAGATGGTTGGTGAATTGATTGTAATTTTCCAAAATTTCACAGGTTCAGGAGATGTTCCATGAGAACGAATAATGGTGATTGGAGCACCTTTAGTTTAGAAAGGATGGGAGACCCAATATCAGGAATCTACTGTAAAATCTTTCACAGGAAAGGTGTTAGAAACCATGAATAAATATTTTAAAGCAGGACACTGAGAAACATTCAAGGTGGTCAGTCAAGAGATAGCATGGTTTTGTGATAGAAAATCATTTTTAACTGATTATTGGGCTCTCTGAGGAAAGAATATGTGCTTTGAGTGAAGTAGAACAGGCTCATGTATTGTGCTTAGATTTTCAGACGGCATTTTATAAGCTGCCATGGCAAAGGTTATAGAGTCATAGAGTCATAGAGATGTACAATATGGAAACAGACCCTTCGGTCCAACCTGTCCATGCCGACCAAATATCCCAACCCAATCTAGTCCCACCTGCCAGCACCTGGCTCATATCCCTGCAAACCCTTCCTATTCATATACCCATCCAACTGCCTTTTAAATGTTGCAGTTGTACCAGCCTCCACCACTTCCTCTTGCAGCTCATTCCATACATGTGCCATCCTCTGTGTGAAAAAATTGCCCCTGAAGTCTCTTTTATATCTTTCCCCTCTCACCCTAAACCTATGCCCTCTAGTTCTGGACTCCCTGACCCCAGGGAAAATACTTTGTCTATTTATCCTACCCATGCCCTTAATAATTTGATGTACCTCTATAAGGTCACCCCTCAGCCTCCGATGCTCCAGGGATAATAGCCCCAGCCTGTTCAGCCTCTCCCTATGGCTCAAATCCTCCAACTCTGGAACATCCTTGTAAACCTTTTCTGAACCCTTTCAAGTTTCACAACATCTTTCCGATAGGAAGGAGACCAGAATTGCACGCAATATTCCAACAGTGGTCTAACCAGAGTCCTGTACAGCCGCAACATGATCTCCCAACCCTTGTACTCAATATTCTGACCGATAAAGGAAAACTTACCAAATGCCTTCTTCACTATCCTATCTACCTGTGTATCCACTTTCAAGGAGTATGAACCTGCACTCCAAGGTCTCTTTGTTCAGCAACACTCCCTAGGACCTTACCATTAAGTGTACAAGTCCTGCTAAGATTTCCTTTCCCAAAATGTAGCACCTTACATTTATCTGAATTAAACTCCATCTGCCACTTCTCAGTCCATTGGCTCATTTGATCAAGATCCTGTTGTAATCTGAGATAACCTCCTTCGCTGTCCACTTCACCTCCAATGTTGGTGTCATCTGCAAACTTACAAACTATACCCCTTATGTTCACATCCAAATCATTTATATAAATGACAAAAAGTAGTGGACTAAGCACCGATCCTTATGGCACTCCACTGGTCACAGGCCTCCAGTCTGAAAAACAACCCTCCACCACCACCCTCTGTCTTCTACCTTTGAGCCAGTTCTGTATCTAAATGGCTAGTTCTCCCTGTATTCTGTGAGATTTAACCTTGTTAACCAGTCTCCCATGGGGAACCTTGTCGAACGCCTTACTGAAGTCCATATAGATCACATCTACTGTTCTGCCCTCACTAATCCTCTTTGTTACTCAAAAACTCAATCAAGTTTGTGAGACATAATTTCCCATGAACAAAGCCCCGTTGACTATCCTGAATCAGTCCTTGCCTTTCCAAATACATGTACCTCCTATCTCTCAGGATTCCCTCCAACAACTTGCCCACCACCGATGTCTCATTCACTGGTCTATAGTTCCCTGGCTTACCACCCTTCTTAAACAGTGGCACCATGTTAGCCAACCTCCAGTCTTCCGGCACCTCACCTGTGACTATCGTGATACAAATATCTCAGCAAGAGGTCCAGTAATCACTTCTCTACTTTCCACAGTGTTCTAGGAACACCTGTTCAGGTTCTGGGGATTTATCTACCTTCATGCGTTTCAAGACATCCAGCACTCCCTCCTCTTAATATGGCCATTTTTCAAGATGTCACCATCTATTTCCCTACATTCTATATCTTCCATGTCTTTTTCCACAGTAAATACTGATGCAAAATACTCGTTTAGTATCTCCCCCATTTTCTGAGCCTCCACGTAAAGGCCGCCTTGATAATCTTTGAGGGGTCCTATTCTCTCCCTAGTTACCCTTTTGTCCTTAATGTATTTGTAAAAACCCTTTGGCTTCTCCTTAATTCTATTTGCCAAAGCTATCTCATGTCTCCTTTTTGACCTCCTGATTTCCCTCTTAAGTATACTCCTACTGCCTTTATACTCTTCTAAGGATTCACTCGATCTATCCGATCTATACCTGACATATGCTTCCTTCTTTTTCTTAATCAAACCCTCAATTTTTTTTTGTCTTCCAGCATTCCCTATACTTACAAGCCTTTTCTTTGACCCTAACATGAATATACTTTCTCTGGATTCTCGTTATCTCATTTCTGGATGCTTCCCATTTTCCAGTCATCCCTTTACCTGTGAACATCTGCCCCCAATCAGCTTTTGAAAGTTCTTGCCTCAAACCATCAAAATTGGTCTTTCTCCAATTTAGAACTTCAACTTTTAGATCTGGGCTATCTTTTTCCATCACTATTTTAAATCTAATAGAATTATGGTCTCTGGCCCCAAAGAGCTCCCCCACTGACATCTCAGTCACCTGCCCTGCTTTATTTCCCAAGAGTAGGTCAAGTTTTGCACCTTCTTTAGTAGGTACATCCACATACTGAATCAGAAAATAATCTTGTACACATTTAACAAATTCATCTCCAACTAAACCCTTCATACTATGGCAGTCTCAGTCTATATTTGGAAAGTTAAAATCTCCTATCATAACCACTCTATTATTCTTACAGATAGCTGAGATCTCCTTACAAATTTGTTTCTCAATTTCCCTCTGACTATTAGGTAATACAATCCCAATAAGGTGATCATCCCTTTCTTATTTCTCAGTTCCAACCAAATAATTTCCCTGAATGTATCTCCAGGAATATCCTCCCTCAGCACAGCTGTAATGCTATCCCTTACCAAAATGCCACTCCCTCTCCTCTCTTGACTCCCTTTCTATCCCTCTTGTAGCATTTTTATCCTGGAACATTAAGCTGCCAGTCCTGCCCATCCCTGTGTCATGTTTCTATAATCGTTCTGATAGCCCAGTCCCATATTCCTAACTATGCCCTGAGTTCATCTGCCTTCCCTGCTCGGCCCCTTGTATTGAAATAAATGCAGTTTAATTTATTAGTCCTACCTTGTCTCTGCCTGCCCTGACTGTTTGACTCATGTCTATTCTCAACTGTACCAGTCTCAGATTGATCTCTTTCCTCACTATCTCCCTGAGTCCTATTCCACGCTCTCTTCCCACCTCCTCCCCGCCTCTCCTCCCGCCACCTTACTAGTTTAAATCATCCCAAGCAGCTCTAGAAATCTGCCAATATATTAGTTCCCTTACAATTTAGTTGCAATCCATCCTTCTTGTACAGGTCACTTCCATCCCAAAACAGCTTCCAATGATCCAAAAATGTGAATCCTTCTCCCATACACCAGCTCCTCAGCCATGCATCCATCTGCTCTATCCTCCTATTCCTGCCCTCACTAGTTCATAGCACTGGGAGTAATCCAGATATTACTATTCTTGAGGGCCTCCTTTTTAAATTCCTGCCTAATTTTCTGTAATCTCCCTTCAGAATCACAACTTTTTTCCTTCCTATGTCGTTGGTTCCAATGTGGGCAATGGCCTCTTGCTGGCCCCTCTCCCCCTTGAGAACATTCTGCATCTTCTCTGAGACATTCCTGATCCTGGCACCAGGGAAGCAACACACCATTCTGAGTTTTCGCTGCTGGCCACAGAAGCTATAACAGAAAATAAAAGCTCATGGTGCAGTGTGCAATGTATTGGCATGGATAGAAGATTTTCTAGCCAGAAGGGCATACAGAATTTTTAAATATGTCTTTTTTCACTTGGCTAGATGTAATGATTCTTGTACCTCTTGTGCTGGGACCTCTTGTGATGATGCTGCTCCCTTAACCAGGTTGTGCCATCCTTGTTTTTCTTTCAGAGAGGTTGTAAAAGACACGGACTCTGAAAAGTCTAAGTTGAAGGGTTTTAGGCCGGTTTTGATTATGGCTAACAGATACTACCTCAGGCAACAGGTTTTAAGTTTAAAAAAAACAATGAAAGGCGAGTGGCCAGTTCTCCCAGCTTGGCTTTTCTCCGGTTTGGTTTGGTCTGGCTGTTCACTGAAAGCATTCAGGCAGTTGTAAAAGCTGCTGGGCCCAAAGAAGCAGGTCAATGCTGATTCTCCTCTCCCTCTCTGACATCTCCCTGTAAGACCCTAAGTTTGATATGACCTTTTGTGCGAAGGGGTGTTTATGGGGATTGTTACACCACCTTAAAACAACTAGCAAAGTTACGGTCTTGGCCACTTTCTCAAAATATTTTGAGGGTGTCTGGCCTGGTCCCATAATGCTCTACCTTTTACAACTTATATCAGTAATGTTGATGAAGGAGTCAAAAATATGGTTACTAAATTTGCTGACAACAGAAAGATAGATAAGAAAGTTAAGGAGTCAAAGGAAAGTATGAGGGGACATAGATCATTAAGTGATTGACAAAGATCAGGCAAATGGAGAATAATGTGGGAAACATGAATGTGTCCATTTCAGCAGGAAGAATAAAAATGAAGCACATTTTCTTAATTGGTGGGGAATTGCAGAATACTGAGATGCAGAGGGATCTGAGTGTCCTAGTGCATGAATTAAAAAAGGCTAGCATGCAGATACAGCTAATTGAATGCTATTATTAATTGTGAGGGGAATTGTACACAAAATATGTTTCAGAGTGCAATGGTGAGATCACTTCTGGAGCATAGTCTACAATATTGGTCACCTTATTTAAAGAAGGATATGAACATGTGAATAACAAGCAGAAAAAGGCTATTCTGCCCCTCAGGCCTGCTTTGCCAATCAATAGGATCATGGCTGATCTGACCAGAAGTCTATATTCCTTCCACCCCCAATAACCTTTCAACCTCTTGCTTATCAAGAGCCTGTCTACCCCTGCTTTCAAATTTTCAAGTTGTTTGCTTCCACCACTTTTTCCAGGAGAGAGTTTGAAGGACATATAACCCTCTGAGAGAAAAAAATAAATACCTCATCCATGTTTTAAATCAGTTACTCCTGATTTTTAAACTCTGACCTCTAGTTCTTGATTCTCCCATAACAGGAAACATACTTTCCACATCCAGCCTGTCAAGACCGTTCCGGATACTATATGTTTCAATCAAATTGCCTTTTCTCTTCTATCCACAGATACAAGTCTAGCCTTTCCACTCTTTCCTCACAATAGAACCTATACATTACAGGTATTAGTTTGGCAAACCTTCTCTGACCAGCCAACAATGGATTTATATCCTTCTGTAAAGAAGGTGACCAATACTGTATGCTATTCCCCAGTTGCATAATCACCAGTGCCCTGTAAAATAAGTGAAGCTGCCCACTTTTGTATTCATTTCCCCTTGTGATAATATTCAATTAACTTTCCTAATTATTGCTATGGTTCCCTACTAACATTACTGATTCATGCATTAGGACACCCAGATCACTCAATATCTCTGAACCACAAATCCTCACCATTTAAATGAATGTTTCATAGAATCCCTAAAGTGTGTAAACACGCCATTTGGTCCAATGGATCCACACTGACAGTCCGAAGAGCATCCCACCCAGATCCATCTCCCTGTCACCCTGTATTTCCCATGGCTAACACACCTAAACTATACATCCTTGGGCATGATGGGAAAATTTAGAACATCTAATCCACCTAACCTGCACACCCTTGGACTATGGAAGGAATCCCACAGAGACACAAGGAGAATGTGCAAACTCCACATAGACAGTGGCCTGAGGGTTGAATTGAACCTGGATCTCTGGTGCTGTGGGGCAGCAATGCTAACCACTGAGCCACCCCTTTTTTGTTTTTAATTCTTCCTGTCAAAGTGGACAACTTCTCATTTTCCCACATTCAACTCATTTGCAACACCCTTGTCCACTCAATTAAACTATTATTTTAATTGTAATCTTCTTATGTTCTCTTCATTACTTACATTCCTATCTACCTTTGTGTCATTAGCAAATTTGGCATCAATACCTTCCATCCTTCCACCTTAATCATTTTTATAAATTATGAACATTTGAGTTCTCAGTATGGATCCCTGTGGCAACCACTCATTACATCTTGCCAAAGTGAAAAAGATCCATTTTCACGCAGACTTTGCTAGCTGTTAGACAGTCAAATTTCTCTTGTGCCAATTTGTTATTCTCCATACCATGAGCATTTATTTTTGCAATACCCTTTGATGTGGAACCTTATCAAATGCCTTCAAACTTTTGCATTTCTGACATCTTGGGGGGAATGGTACTTATAACATAGTTACGCACATGCTTGTACAAATGGTTATATCTGGGGAAAGATGTTTGGGGAAATGTTGTATAAAGTAATGATTCTTATGAGGTTAATTGTTATGTTAGAGCTGAAAATGTGTTGCTGGAAAAGTGCAGCAGGTCAGGCAGCATCCAAGGAGCAGGAGAATCAATGTCTCGGGCATGAGCCCTTCTTCAGGAAAGAAGGGATCATGCCTGAAATGTTGATTCTCCTGCTCCTTGGATGCTGCCTGACCTGCTGCACTTTTCCAGCAACACATTTTCAGCTCTGATCTCCAGCATCTGCAGTCCTCACTTTCTCCTCCTAATAGTTATGTTACAATGGCTTCACCTATCCTACTGATGCTACACAAATTCTGCAGGTAGAGATAAGCAGTTTTAGTCTGACTTTCAGAGGGAGCAGATGTAGTGATACCAGCTCCCTAAGATCCTAGTAATTATACCTAACCAAATGAACTAATATTTATTAATATCATGCAATAAATCTTTTTTTATCTCAGACTAATGCCCCTTCTGTAGGTGGTGGTATATCCATTAATCACTAGATTGCCCTAAACAAAGAGAAGGCAATGGTGGATTCCTGACAGCAAATTACTTAAAATCATTGAAAGGAATGCCAATAAGATTTTTTGAAAATGATCATAGGTATTGCATACTTTGTATCATGCTCTGAGCATCAGTCCTGAATAGTTGCTGAGTCATTAAAACCTTGTGTTGTTCCAGTGAGTGGCACAAATTGAAAATGCATCTTCGGGCTAATTTTCTGTTTACAATTGAAAGCAAATGGCTGTCACAACTTAAAAGGCTGCTATCACCATAAGGCATTTTGTTTCAAATAGCAATAATCATCTGCTGCAAAGTTTGCTGTTAGAATTCTTTCTGAATTTTTAATATTTTTGTTAAATTCTTTTATCAATTTTGAATTGGACTGGAAATGACTTGTGGATTTTGGAATTATTACTGTACTTCTCTTGCAGTTAAAGGAAAAGAACAGGCCTGGTTTGAGGCCTAATTGTAGCCTGACTCTTGATTAAAGGAGTTCTGACAGACACAGAGACTCCAGGAGGAGCATCTTTCAACAGATAGTGGAGGTTAGCTATTAATGAGGCCAGTACCTGTTAATTGGTTCTGGCACATCTGGAAGAAACCCATTAATGGTAAATGAGGCCTTGGGAAGAGCCAATCAGTTTATTAGGGTTCAGAAGGCTATGGGCCAACTGCTGACAAATGGGATTAGGTCAGAGTAGGATGTCTGGTTGGCGCGCATGTGTTGAACCGAAGGGTCTCTTTCCAAGTTCTATGATTCTATGACTTTAGTGACAGCAAAAAATTAAGTAAAAATAAAGATCCAGTGGTAGATCCTATCAAGAGTGAGAATTTACTTGCATTGCACAATGCTACTTGTCACACAAATAAATTGCATACTGTGACAGAGTGATCTGTTCCCCTTGGTTTAAATTTAGCTACTGATAAATGGAACATGTAAAAAATAAATGAATGCTATCAATCGGGGGAATTCCCAGCAAAATTCTATTACTCAGTTATGTCAACATTGATCACCTCTGAGAAAGCTGATGTAATTGTTAGCTTTAATAAACAGTTTATCCATTAATTCTTTTTTAGGAAAAGACTATAGCAGAGAGGTATCAGAAAATATTTTAACTCAAACCTGTACAAAGTAACAAAGTAATTAACTAAGCAGAGATGGCTGGGCAGGTGGTGTGCTGTAGCTGTATGATGTGGGAGCTGGCTGATCCCATTGTGAATGGCAGTGACCACATCTGCAGCAAGTGTTGGTTGCAGGAAGAACTCCGGATCAAAGTTGATGATCTGGAATCTGAGCTTCAAACACTGCAGCACATCCGGGAGGGGGAGAGTTACCTGGATGCTTTGTTTCAGGAGGCAGTCACACCTGGGAGATTAAGTAATTCACATTCAGTTAGTGATCAGGGACATCAGAATGTGACTGTAAGTGAGGCAGGTAGGGAGAACCTGAGTTCAGGAGTGGAGGAGCCTCAGCCCTTGACCTTGTCCAACAGGTATGTGATTTTTGCTCCCTGTATGGATGAAGAAAAGGGCTCTGGACAGGATGAGCCAGCTGACCATGGCACCGTGTGCAGAGGGCCATTCAAGAGGGGGGAGCAAAAAGACAAGTAGTTGTTATAGGGGATTCTATAATCAGGGGAACAGATAATATCCTTTGCAAGCCGGATCGGGAGTCTCGCATGGTGTGTTGCCTGCCCGGTGCCAGGGTGCGGGACATCTCCGACCGGCTTGAAAGGATATTGGAATGGGAGGGAGAGGATCCAGTTGACGTGGTCCACGTTGGTACTAACAACATAGGGAAAGCTAGGGTGGAGGACCTGTTTGGGGATTATGAAGCACTAGGAAGGAAATTGAAGTACTGGTCCTCAAGGGTCATAATCTCCGGATTACTGCCCGAGCCACGTGCCAATTGGCAGAGGGATAAGAAAATTAGGGGAGAAAACACATGGCTAAGAGATTGGTGTGGGAAAGAGGGATTCCACTTCATGGGGCATTGGCATCAGTTTTGGAACAGGGGGGATCTGTACCGTTAGGACGGTCTCCACCTGAACCGATCAGGTACCAATGTTCTAGCGAAGAGGATAAATAGGGTGGTCAGTAGGACTTTAAACTTCTGAGTTGGGGGAAGGAAAAATGAAAGCGACAGGGAGTATGGAGTTAAATGGAAAGATTAGCAACAGGACAGCATATGTGCAGGCGGATTTAGACTCGAGGCAGACTGGGAATGTAGCAAAAAGGAAGGATAACTCAGGACATCTTATGACTCCCAATATCTCTAATGATAAGAAAGTTAGCATTAAGGCACTTTACCTGAATGCTCATAGCATTCGTAACAAAGCAGGTGAACTAATGGCACAGATCATCGTGAATGGTTAGGATGTGGTAGGCATCACAGAGACGTGGTTGCAGGGGGGTCAGGACTGGCAGTTAAACATCCAAGGATTTTCAACTTATCAAAAAGACAGGGAGATGGGCAGAGGGAGTGGGGTTGCCTTGTTATTTAAGAACAAAATTAAATCTATGGCACTGAATGACATAGTGTCGGATGATGTGGAGTCTGTGTGGGTGGAATTGAGGAACCACAAAGGCAAAAAAACCATAATGGGAGTTATGTGCAGACCTTCTAACAGTGGTCAGGACCAGGGGCGCAACATGTACCGGGAAATAGAGAAGACATGTCAGAAAGGCAAGGTCACGGTGATCATGGGAGACTTCAATATGCAGGTGGACTGGATAAATAATGTTGTCAGTGGATCCAAAGAAAGGGAATTCATGGAATGCTTACAGGATGGCTTTTTGGAACAGCTTGTCATGGAGACCACGAGGGACTAGGCTATTCTGGACCTAGTGCTATGTAATGAACCAGACTTTATAAAAGATCTTAAAGTAAGGGAACCCTTAGGAGGCAGCGATCATAATATGGTAGAGTTCAGTCTGCAGTTTGAAAGAGAGAAGGCAACATCGGATGTAATGGTGTTACAGTTAAATAAAGTTAATTATGAGGGCATGAGAGAGGAACTGACAAAAATAGACTGGAAGCAGAGCCTAGCAGGGATGACAGTAGAGCAAAAATGGCAGGAGTTTGTGGGTATAATTGAGGACATTGTACAGATATTCATCCCCAAGAAAAGAAAGATTATCCGGGGAGGGATTAGACAGCCATGGCTGACAAAGGAAGTCAGGAAATGTATTAAAGAAAAAGAGAGATCCTATAAAGTGACCAAGAGCAGTGGGAAATCAGAAGATTGGGAAGGCTACAAAACCAGGGAAACAAAGAGAGAAATAAGGAAGGAGAGGATCAAATATGAAGGTAGGCTATCTAATAATATTAGAAATGATAGTAAAAGTTTCTTTCAATACATAAGAAACAAACGACAGGCAAAAGTAGACACTAGGCCATTTCAAACTGATGCTGGAAGCCTAGTAATGAGAGATAAGGAAATAGCAGGAGAACTTAACAAGTACTTTGTGTCAGTCTTCACAGTGGAAGACATGAGTAATATCCCAACAATTAAAGGGAGTCAGGGGGCTGAGTTGAGTATGGTTGCCGTTACAAAACAGAAAGTGCTAGAAAAGCTAAAAGTTCTTAAAATTGATAAATCTCCTGGCCCTGATGGGATACATCCTAGAGTTCTGAGAGAGGTGGCTGAGGAAATAGTGGAGGTGTTGGTTGAGATCTTTCAAAAGTCACTGGAATCAGGGAAAGTCCCGGATGATTGGAAGATCGCTGTTTTAACCCCCTTGTTCAAGAAAGGATCAAGACAAAAGATGGAAAATTATAGGCCAATTAGCCTAACCTCAGTTGTTGGTAAAATTCTAGAATCCATCATTAAGTATGAGGTTTCTAAATTCTTGAAAGAGCAGACTCTGATTAGAAGAAGTCAACATGGATTTAGTAAGGGGAGGTCATGCCTGACAAACCTGTTGGAATTCTTTGAAGAGGTGATTAGTAGGTTAGACCAAGGAAACCCAGTGGATGTGGTCTATCTAGACTTCCAAAACGCCTTTGATAAAGTGCCACACGGGAGGCTGTTGAGCAAGGTGAGGGCCCATAGTGTTCGAGGAGAGCTACTAGTATGGATTGAGGATTGGCTGTCTAACAGAAGGCAGAGAGTTGGGAGAAAAGGTCCTTTTTCAGAATGGCAGCCGGTGACAAACTGTGTCCCGCAGGGTTCAGTGTTGGGGCCGCAGCTGTTCACGTTATATATTAATGATCTGGATGAAGGGACTGGGGCATTCTAGTGAAGTTTGCCGATCATACAAAGTTAGGTGGACAGGCAGGTAGTACTGAGGAAGTGGGGAGGCTGCAGAAGGATCTAAACAGTTTGGGAGAATGGTCCAGGAAATGGCTGATGGAATTCAACGTGAGCAAATGCAAGGTCTTGCACTTTGGAAAAAAGAATAAAAGCATGGACTACTTTCTAAATGGTAAGAAAATTCATAAAGCCAAAGTACAAAGGGATCTGGAAGTGCTAGTCGAGGATTCTCTAAAGGTAAACATGCAGGTTGAGTCCGTGATTAGGAAAGCGAATGCAATGTTGTCATTTATCTCAAGAAGGTTGGAATATAAAAGCACTGTTGTGCTACTGAGACTTTATAAAGCTCTGGTTAGGCCCCATTTGGAGTACTGTGTCTAGTTTTGGTCCCCACACCTCAGGAAGGACATACTGGCACTGGAGCGTGTAAATCCATGAAGATTTACATGGATGATCCCTGGAATGGTAGGACTACCATACGAGGAATGGCTGAGGATCCTGGGATTGTATTCATTGGAGTTTAGAAGATTAAGGGGAGATTTAACAGACCCTTACAAGATAATACATGGCTTGGAAAGGCTGGATGCTAGGAAATTGTTTCCGTTAGGCGAGGAGACTAGGACCCATGGACACAGCCTTAGGATTAGAGGGGGTCAATTCAGAACAGAAATGCGGAGACATTTCTTCAGCCAGAGAGTGGTGGGCCTGTGGAATTCATTGCCGCAGAGTGCAGTGGAGGCCGGGACGCTAAATGTCTTCAAGGCAGAGATTGATAAATCCTTGATGTCACAAGGAATTAAGGGCTACGGGGAGAATGCTGATAAGTGGAGTTGAAATGCCCATCAGCCATGATTGAATGGCGGAGTGGACTCGGTGGACCGAATGACCTTATTTCCACTCCTACGTCTTATGGTCTTATTTCAAAGGTGGTTAGCCTTCATTAGATATGATTTGTTCCCTCAAATTCCTAGTGATGTCAGTAGAGGTAGTAAACCTTCCATACACATTAAAATGACATTTTCTGGACTCAAGAAGATTACCAAGGACAGTGTACTCTCAATTTGCCTAATTTTCAGATATAGTCCCATGACACAGGCTCCCATAATATGACTGTCACATTGTCATGCTCATGACAGTGAGATTAAGGAGTCAGCTTTGGGAAACAAGACATGGTTATTATTTGAGTAAAAAGTGAGGTCTGCAGATGTTGGAGATCAGAGCTGAAAATGTGTTGCTGGTTAAAGCACAGCAGGCTAGGCAGCATCCAAGGAACAGGAAATTCGACGTTTCGGGTCAGAGCCGTTCATCAGGAATGAGGAAAGTGTGCCAGGCAGGCTAAGATAAAAGGTAGGGAGGAGGGACTTGGGGGAGGGGTGATGGAGATGTGATACGTGGAAGAAGGTCAAGGTGAGGGTGATAGGCCGGAGTAGGGTGGGGGCGGAGAGGTCAGGAAGATTGCAGGTTAGGAGGGGGGTGCTGAGTTGAGGGAACCGACTGAGACAAGGTGGGGGGAGGGGAAATGAGGAAACTGGAGAAATCTGAGTTCATTCCTTGTGGTTGGAGGGTTCCCAGGCTGAAGATGAGGCGCTCTTCCTCCAACCGTCCTGTTGTTGTGTTCTGCCGATGGAGGAGTCCAAGGACCTGCATGTCCTCGATGGAGTGGGAGGGAGAGTTAAAGTGTTGAGCCACGGGGTGGTTGGGTTGGTTGGTCCGGGCGTCCCAGAGGTGTTCTCTGAAGCGTTCCGCAAGTAAGCGGCCCGTCTCCCCAATATAGAGGAGGCCACATCGGGTGCAGCGGATGCAATAGATGATGTGTGTGGAGGTGCAGGTGAATTTGTGGCGGATATGGAAGGATCCCTTGGGGCCTTGGCGAGAAGTAAGGGAGGAGGTGTGGGCGCACGTTTGCGCCCACACCTCCTCCCTTACTTCTCTCCAAGGCTCCAAGGGATCCTTCCATATCCGCCACAAATTCACCTGCACCTCCACACACATCATCTATTGCATCCGCTGCACTCGATGTGGCCTCCTCTATATTGGGGAGACAGGCCGCCTACTTGCGGAACGCTTCAGGGAACACCTCTGGGACGCCTGGACCAACAACCCAACCACCCCGTGGCTCAACACTTTAACTCTCTCTCCCACTCCACCGAGGACATGCAGGTCCTTGGACTCCTCCACCGGCAGAACACAACAACACGACGGTTGGAGGAAGAGCGCCTCATCTTCCGCCTGGGAACCCTCCAAACACAAGGAATGAACTCAGATTTCTCCAGTTTCCTCATTTCCCCTCCCCCCACCTTGTCTCAGTCGGTTCCCTCAACTCAGCACCGCCCTCCTAACCTGCAATCTTCTTCCTGACCTCTCCACCCCACCCCACTCCGGCCTATCACCCTCACCTTGACCTCCTTCCACCTATCGCATCTCCATCGCCCCTCCCCCAAGTCCCTCCTCCCTACCTTTTATCTTAGCCTGCCTGGCACACTCTCCTCATTCCTGATGAAGGGCTCTGGCCCGAAACGTCGAATTTCCTGTTCCTTGGATGCTGCCTAACCTGCTGTGCTTTAACCAGCAACACATGGTTATTATTTGATGTACTATTCCCAGGTTTTGGTGGTGAGTGTGGCTGTTAGTCCTCATTTTATCTAAGATCTATTTCAATGTGCACTTGTGATACCAAGGCACATAAGGCCAAGTGTTGAGAATAGTTAGGTGTTTGTTTTTGACTGGCACAGATCTGGTGGACTGAAGGGCCTTTTTCTGTGCTGTCAACCTCAATTTCTCTACATTCTTTATGCAATTTGCAATTGTGGCTACTGACCCACCATTGCCTCACTTTTAAAATTCTGATCCTTGTTTTCAATTCTCTCCCTTGACAGTAGACTCCTCCAATTTTACAATGCTGTCTACCCACGGGTGTTCCAATTCTGACCTCTTGTACATTCTGACCTCTTGAGAAGACTGTGTCCATGTACTTTTTAAATCTATGGACTGAAATGAGAAATAAGTTATTTTGAAACCCAGGGACTTCCAAGGATAGCTATATGCTTTGAAAGGAAAGAATTTGATACCTGCCGTGAACCCTGTTTGTGCAGAACAGCTCGGGCGGTGAACAACACAGAGAAGTATTTCCAGACCTTGATGAATTTATATGCATTTTGGTGTCTCTGTGTAGATATAGAGTATTGGTTCCTAATTTTATTGTATTTCGCATTCACCTTTACAGCTTCATGTTTGGGTTTTAATGGTGTTCACTTTCATGCCTCAATATAGAAAGCGAACACCTCAAGTCACACGACCATGGCAAGTTATACTGTACAGGCTACAGTGTGCAACTGCATTTTTCCAAACACTTACCTTCCTTTATTATAACATTCAGCATGCCTTGTAGGCTGCAGAATTGTTGATCTATTTTGTTGCTGTATTATTGTATATTTACATGTTTTTAACATAATTAATAGTTGCATAAGAATTTTTCAATATGAGTAACACTGTAAATCAGTCTTCACGATGTGAATGTGTTTTCTGAATAAATTCTGTTATCATAACACTTTTATACTGTGGGTCTGAGTATTTTCTTACTGGAATATTTTCTGGCTTTACCACACTTGACATATTCCAATTCAATCTGAAAGCGTATTGAAGTATCAGAATATTTCTTCAGCGTTAGTAAAGGTAATACCATATATGAAATCACACATGACACAGTGTACAAATGCACTGCTTTGATCTTTAATAAAACTTAGATGGTTACAAAAAACCCTTTGGAACCTTATAGGCATGTTTGATAATAAAGGTCTGAAAACATTTTTAATATCATAATCTTACGAGACCTTGTTGCTAATGTGATTTGAAACAGTGAATCTCACTTATCCTATTGATGTTCTTGAACACAAGCCAACTCAAGACAAATGACAGAGAGAGAATAAAAAATGGAACCAAATTTCTTGGCTCTGGTACACAGCAACTTCTGAGAAACTGGCGATGTAAATGGGAACTGCATCTCTATGGAGCACTTCAGAGACATTTTCTACATTAAAGGCAGAATATATCTTCATTGTTTTTATCTATTGTTGTGGGGATGCAGACCATATTTGACATTTAGCACAACAAATCAGTGTCCAACCTTGTGACTTGGACAGGAGATTTTCTTCTGATGCTGCATCACATGC
The DNA here is from genome assembly GCF_020745735.1 of Hemiscyllium ocellatum. Taxonomy (NCBI): domain Eukaryota; kingdom Metazoa; phylum Chordata; class Chondrichthyes; order Orectolobiformes; family Hemiscylliidae; genus Hemiscyllium; species Hemiscyllium ocellatum. The sequence goes on from NC_083408.1 coordinate 89,977,928, forward strand.
ATTGAATGGTGCAGTCAACAACCACTATCTCCATTACTACTCACTACGACCCAATATGCATTGTGACCAGCTGCTTTGGGCAAAATCCTTTGGCCAGTTCAGGGTATTTGCTGGCACTGCCTCTCCATAGCTCACAGCATCATTTCTTGTTGAAGATTCCTCTGTAAACTGTTGATTTATGAATGATTTATTGTCACATTTATCTTGAGGATACAGTGAAAAGTGTTTTGTCGCTACAATCCGGTGTCATTTTCATTTACAATAAGGATTTTAAAACAATTATTTAAGTAAGAGTTCACCTTCAGTTCAAATTAAGATCTCAAACACAGCTTCAGGGACTTCTACAAGGTCTCTGCAATATGTTTCAGGCATCAAGACGTTCCCGCTCTGAGAACAGCAATGCTGCTGCTGATGCCCCAGGAGATCCCAACTCTGCTTCTGCCTTCCAACACCACCAAGAAGCTAGGCTGAAGGCCTACAACCACCAGGCGTCCTGCCTCCCAACACCACTATCACTGCCAAAAGTCCACACTCCAGGCCTACCACTGCCAGGAGCTCCTCAGGATAATGAAGAACGAACACTTTGTAGATGCCAGTTCCTGCTTCAACTCCTCCCCTCCATTAATGATTACTGAAACCTTAGGGAAGAACACTAAAGTACAATAGGATGAGGGGATTTTAGAAACATCACCTAAATCATCAACAACAAATCAACAACGTACAGCGGGAGAGGGGAGAAGTAAAATCATCACAGAAACCCTGGGTAATGTTTGAATTAAAAATTGTGAAACTTTTTTTTTAGATTAGATTAGACTTACAGTGTGGATACAGGCCATTCGGCCCAACAAGTCCACACCGACCCGCAGAAGCGCAACCCACCCATACCCCTACATTTACCCCTTACCTAACACTACGGGCAATTTAGCATGGCCAATTCACCTGACCCACACATCTTTGGACTGTGGGAGGAAACCGGAGCACCCGGAGGAAACCCACGCAAACACGGGGAGAACGTGCAAACTCCACACAGTCAGTCGCCTGAGTCGGGAATTGAACCCGGGTCTCAGGCGCTGTGAGGCAGCAGTGCTAACCACTGTGCCACCGTGCTGCCCACAACTTATCAAAGTCTGACTTCACGTGAAAGCAGATTAAGTGATTCATTGGGAAGTATTTTTCAGTTTCTCTACATTAGGACATTGGTTTAAATTAAGAACTAAAACAATTTAAAAATTCAATCGGTGTCATGCTTCAGTATATTATGGACTTCCAGTTAATACATCAGCATTTTGAACATAAACGTTTGGTTAAAGTACCCACTGCAAGCCAAATGATATTTGGCATTTAGAGTTCCAGACATTCTTGAGTCTGAATCCATTAGTAAATAAGTTTGACATTCATTTTGATGTAGGTGGCCACTCCTTGTTCAGTCAGCTGATGGTCCAGAGGGATATTTGTTAAGGCTCTTGAATCCACAATAATACATCCTGTTTATCATGTGCTGCCATCTGGAGCCTCTTCTCACATGGGTAAGTTATGGTAAATTCTTCAAGCATTTATCGGAATTTAATCGTAGATTCCCTACAGAATCATGGATTCCCTACAGTGTGGTAACAGTCCCTTCAGCTCAACAACTCCACACCAAACCTCCGAAGAGCAACCCACCCAATCCCATATTCTATTAATCCACATTTTCCCCTGTGTAATGCACCTAACCTATACACCCTGAACACTATGGGCAAGTTAGCATGGTCAATTCACCTAACCTGCACATCTTTGGATTGTGGGAGAAACCAGAGCACCCGGAGGAAACCCACGCACACACAGGGAGAAAGTGCAAACTCCACACAGACAGCTGCCTGAGGCTGGAATCAAACTCAGGTCCCTGGTGCTGTGAGGCAGCAGTGCAAATCACTGAGTCTTTGTGACACCCCAAAACGGATCACTTCTCAGCTACACACTTCATTTCCTGCTTCAGGAACACTGTCACTATGATAAACAAACAGAGGAAAGCTCCCATTCCCTGACTGGAAATAAAACCTAGGCCACGGTGGAAAGAGTACCGAACCCTAACCACCAGTCCACCAGGGAAGGTAATCAATCAATTGAATAAAGTTATTACTTGAAGTAAAATCTATAAATAGCCAATTTCTAGAGTCATAGAATTGTACAGCATGGACACAGACCCTTTGGTCCAGCTCATCCATATTGACCAGATATCTTAAACTAGTATTTCCCATTTGTCAGTATTTGGCCCATATCCCTCTAAACCCTTCCTATTCATATACTCATCCAGATGCCTTTTAAATGTTGTAATTGTACCAGCCTCCACTACTTCCTCTGGCAGCTCATTCCATACACGCACCACCCTCTGTGTGAAAAAGTTGCCCCTCAGGTCCCTTTTAAATCTTTCCCCTCTCATAGAGTCATAGAGATGTACAGCATGGAAACAGACCCTTCTGTCCAACCCGTCCATGCTGACCAGATATCCCAACCCAATCTAGTCCCACCTGCCCATAGTTTGGCCCATATCCCTCCAAACCCTTCCTATTCATATACCCATCCAAATGCCTCTTAAATGTTGCAATTGTACCAGCCTCCACCACATCCTCTGGCAGCTCATTCGATACACGTACCACTCTCTGCGTGAAAAAGTTGCCCCTTAGGTCTCTCTTATATCTTTCCGCTCTCACCCTAAACCTATGCCCTCTAGTTCTGGACTCCCTGACCCCAGGGAAAAGACTTTATCTATTTACCCTATCCATGCATCTCATAATTTTGTAAACCTCTATTAGGTCACCCCTCAACTTCCGATGCTCCAGGGAAAACAGCCCCAGCCTGTTCAGCCTCTCCCTGTAGCTCAGATCCTCCAACCCTGGCAACATCCTTGTAAATCTTTTCTGAACCCTTTAAATTTTCACAGCATCTTTCCGATAGGAAGGAGACCAGAATTGCACAAAATATTCCAACAGTGGCCTAACCAATGTCTTGTACAGCCGCAACATGACGTCCTAACCCCTGTACGCAATACTCTGATCAATAAAGGAAAGCATACCAAACGCCTTCCTCACTATCCTATTTACCTGCAACTCCACTTTCAAGGAGCTATGAACCTGTACTCCAAGGTCTCTTTGTTCAGCAACACTCCCTAGGACCTTACCATTAAGTGTATAAGTCCTGCTAAGATTTGCTTTCCCAAAATGCAGCACCTTGCATTTATCTGAATTAAACTCCATCTACCACTTCTCAGCCCATGCCTTCTAGTTTTGGATTCCCCTCTCCTGGGAAAAAGACCTTTGCTATTCACCCTATCCATGCCATTCATGATTTTGTAAACCTATTTTACATTACCCCTCAGCCTCTGATGCTCCAAGATAAACAGCCTCAGCCTATTCAGCCTCTCCCTAGAGCTCAAACTGTCCAACCCCAGAAATAGTCATGTATATCTTTTCTGCACCCTTTCAAGTTTAACAACATTTTGTTATTTACAAAATTGAATGCAGTATTCTAAAAGTGGTCTCACCATTGGCCTGTATGGCCGCACAATGTTTAAAAACTTGAAAACCTAAATAGTTAAATAAAACACCATACAGATGGCAGGGCAAGTGATATTCATCTGGTGGCCTCCAGTGTTAGTCATCTCTGCTGGTATGGTGTTTGCAGCTTGAGAAACATCAGCTCAGAGTTGATGAGTTGGATTCTGAGCTTTATGATGCATCAGGGAGGGAGAATGTTGCCTCTACGCTTTGCCCTAGAGACAGTCATAGCCCCCAAGGCCAAGTCATTCAGATTTGATCCATGGTCAGGAACAAGGCAGTATGACTATAAATGATGCGGATATCAGCATCCAGCTATGAGCAAAACAGGAGCTTCTGTTCTTCTATTTCTCCAAAAGCCTACAAGGCTCTTTTGTAGATAAGAACAGGGACTGCAGAGAGAATAAGTAAACTGACCACAGCACTGTCAATCAGAGAGTTATTTAAGTTGGGGAAATAAAAAGGGTTGAAGTGGTAGTAGAGGACAGTACATTGAAGGGGTAGTTATTGCTCCATGAAGCTCAGACCATAATTCCCAAAGGCTGTGCTTCATGCCAGGGTCAAGAATATCTCCTCAGGCCTCAGAGGGGAATTTGAGTGGGAGATGAATTATCCAATTATTGTGGTCATTATTTAAATATTAATGATATAGGTAAATCTCAGGAAGATGGTCTGCAATCCTATCGCTGTTGGTCTTCACAGAGGTGGGTGAGAGATGGTCTTTGTGGGGAGCCGACAAGGCAATTCCTGGTAGAGTAGTCTGTGGGCTTTCGGAGAGCTCCCTCATTCAAAGTGGGCACTTGCACAGCAGTCAGAACCATCTCCTGTTCTAGCTGCCAAGACCATTCTCCCACCAGGCCCCAGGTACCCTGTGATCCATATTACACCAGCACTTGCTGGTCTGTAGCTCTCAATAAATTCTGGGCCTCAGTTGGGTGCATTGCCAGTAGCTGCCACTAATCTCCTGATGGTGCTATTGACCAATGCACAGCCTGATTAGCAACTCTCAGAGCACAGATCAGGAGTTCTGCCTCCAGAATCTTTGATCATGGGTAACACATGAACTTTCCTGATTAAATACTGGATTGACAAGAGATGAAACATGGGAGTCTCACCAACCCTTCAGTTGGTGGGCAAGATTCCATCGCCTTCATTAAATATCGTCCTTTGATGTGTCACAAGCAAGTATCATCTTCTGATTTAAAGCATGATCTACTTCATTGAAGGCAGTTTGAAAAAGATTCTTGAGGTTGATTCCTGCAACAATGAGGTTGTCTCTGTGAGAAAGTAATAACTCAAGAAGTCTGACTGGAAAGGAACTTTGTTTATTGTTGAACACCAAAGTAGAGCCCCTGCTTATGGTGTACACACACTCATCTCAGCCTGGGACAGACAGTTCTGTAGACCTAACCCTGGGTCTGCTTCACTTCTTTTTAAATTTCTATTTTTTAAAACCCGAAATGCTTTTACACACAACAGAATGGTGTTTAGCAAGTTTTGAGATTTGCAGCTCAGGTTGAGATTCTGGATGTAAGTTTGCTCGCTGAGCTGGAAGGTTCGTTTTCAGACATTTCATCACCATACTAGGTAACATCATTAGTGAGCCTCTGGTGAAGCACTGGTGTTATGTTCTATGTTGGGTTGGTAATGTCATTTTCTGTGCTGATGTCATTTCCTGTATTGGTGATGTCATTTCTCAGAGGGTGACACATGGGATTCAAGTCAGTGTGCTTGTTAACAGAGTTCTGGTTGGAATGCCATACTTTTAGGAATTCTCGTGCATGTCTCTGTTTGGCTTGTCCTAGGATGGATGTGTTGTCCCAGTCGAAGTGGTGTCCTTCCTTATCTGTATGTAAGGATACTAATGAGAGAGGGTCATGTCTTTTTGTGCTAGTTGATGTTCATGTATCCCAGTGGCTAGTTTTCTGTCTGTTTATCCAATGTAGTGTTTGTTACAGTTTTTGCAAAGTATTTTGTAAATGATGTTCATTTTGCTTGTTGTCTGTATAGGGTCTTTTAAGTTCATTAATTGGTGTTTTAGTATTTTGGTGGGTTTGTGGGCTACCATGATGCCAAAAGATCTGAGTAGTCTGGCAGTCATTTCTGAGATGTCTTTGATGTAGGGAGAATGGCTAAGGTGTTTGGGTGCATTTTATCTGCTTATTTGGGTTTGTTGCTGAGAGATCAGCAGACTGTGTTCATTGGGTACCTGTTCTTTTTTAATACACCATGTAGGTAATTCTCCTCTGCTCTTCGTAGTTCCTCTGTGCTGCAGTGTGTGGTTGCTCATTGAAGTAATGTTCTGGTGCAATTTCATGTGGGGGTGTTGGGATGATTGCTTCTGTAGTTCAGTATTTGGTCCGTATGTGTTGTTTTCCTGTAGATGCTCGTTTGATGTTCCCAATTGGCAGTTTGCTCTACTGTGACATCTAGGAATGGCAGCTTGTTGTTGTTTTCCTCCTCTTTTGTGAATTTTATGATGGTAAGGATATTGTTGATGGTCTTGAAGGTTTCGTCTAATTTATTTTGTTTAGTGATGACAAAGGGTGTCATCCACGTAGCAGACCCAAAATTTGGGCAGATGGTTGGCAGAACTGTTCGTTCAAGTATTTTCCCATTATCAAATCACTGTGACATTCTATGTTTGCTTTTATCCATGAGGTACTACGATTTAATCATGCAGATAACCAATGGGATATTAGCTTGCAAAACCCATTAAGGGCAGTGCTAACCATCAAAACTGAAGGGGAGGTAAGGAGAGGGAGGAGCAGCTAAATCAAAATGTAGTTGGCGGGGGAAATAAGGCACTGTATCCCCAGCGGCACCCACCTCTCTCTAAAGGCAACAAAAGCATTGCTGGACACCATGTGCTCCTTCTCCAAGGACACCCAGCCCCAAACATATCTGCAAAAGAGGGGTAGACAGTAGGCAGATAGGCCTCTCCAGTGCCTGAACTTGTTGTGCGTCTGCTTTTTTTTTATACCCAGAAATGTTATCACACTCAACAAAGTGACTGTCCCACCACCAAAATCACCACTTTTTTTTAACCTGTTAAACACCACGAGTAAAACACTCATGTAGCCAATTGAATGTTTACATGCAAATCCAATTATGGGCAATGCTAACTATTAAAGTTGAGGGGGGATTGGGTTGGGAGAGCAGGAAGGGACTAAATCAAAATGTTGGTTCTGCTTTATTTAAAAAAAATTAACCTATTTTTCTAATCCACTTGTTCAGAGATGTTATTGCACACCTCGGGAGCAGGTGGGAGTTGAACCCGGGTAGAGACACGGCACAACAAGACTCATTGGGTTTCAACCAACCAACCAGCCAACCCTGTCAAGTAGGCCTGTTTCTAGATAGCAGCCCTGGCAAAAAAAATTCAAACATTCTCTGAGGTGGCATAGATGTGTGGTTGGAAGTTCATCTCAGGGTCAAAAATAACATAAAGGTTGTCAATTGTCATGTTTGGAAAGTTCTGACAAAGAGAGGAATGGAGTCATTAGCAAGGATCAAAGACAATGACTTTGAACTTCCTAGTATTTGTGCTCTTTCCGTACTGGCTGTCAGATAAGCAGTCTGATTATTCAGGCAAAACTTATGGCCGACTACACCATCTCATGGACACAACAGTTGCTCAAGGTCGCCTACAGAGCTTTCAGTAATTGTAAAGATAAACTGACAGTATTTATTTTGGAGCAGGGCTAATAGGAATTCTGGTTGGGAAACCTAGAAATGCAGGAATCCTTTCTCATCGTGCAGTTTAATTGCAGGGAGCCCCCATCTACACCTTTGCAGCCTCTGGATTCCCACAATCTCCAACCTCCTTAAACATGGGGTCGTCCAAAACTCACTCCTCATACAAAGTCCTGTTCATCTGTTAGCCACATGCAAAATAACTTGCATTAATTTCTAGTTTTGCAATGCTAGATTTAACAATTCTCATCCTTGATTTCAAATCTCTCTATAATGTCAATGCTCCTTCTCGCTGCAACCTTTTTGAAACTCACAATTCTCCAAGATCTCTGGCTTAGTGAGCATCTCTGAATGCACCACCACCATTGGTGAGTATTCCTTTACCTGGCAAGTTCCTGAGCTCTGAACCTCCTCCCTCAAACATTTCTGCCATTCTTTCTCTCTCTCTCTCTCCCCCCCTCTCTCTCTTTCTGCCTTCAGTGCAATCTTTCCTCTTCAGACAAGGTTTCAGTCATTTGTTCTATTGATTCCTTGTGGTGGCAAATTTTGTGAAGCGCCTTTGGAATGTTTGATGCTAACGTTGCTATATAAATTGATGTTCTATTAATATTACATGGATATAGTTTCTTTTTAAAATCCAATTTAAAAGGGTGAAATCTATAACCACAAGCTATGGTTATAGCTACATTTTTTAAACTGTTATCAGCTAAATCATGTCAAACACGACCATCATATTGAATTGTAGAAAATAAACGCATGAACTCAGCTTTGCATAAGCATTTGGAACTTCAAAGCTGAACTCAAACTCAAATCTGAAAAAAAAATTGGACAACATGTTGTTCTGATTGTAACTGAGCTTTTAAAATACAAGGTTTCTCATCAAATAACAAGACGTCTGTGCAGTTCAAGACTGTGGGCCCTGATAAAAACAATCAGTGTGAGGAATTCTTCGTAAATTGTTGCTTGGCAACTGTTTCCACAGCTATGGAAATATATGATTGGTGTGTTATCCAGGCTGCACCCGATGAATGTCTGCTTGCTTTCCTGGTCAGGGTTACGCTTAAAGGACAGAGGAAAATGGTGAATATAATTCCTTGGCAACGATTAAGGGATGAAAAAAATATCTGTATAATTTTACTATTTTCCAGTGGGACACCTACAGAACCCACTAGTCAAATGGCAAAGATTTGATTGTATTGAATCTGTTGACGACAAAGTATTGTGCTTTTAAAAGTATTCTTTGAAAAAATCAGGACTGAATCGACTTGCATGATTGCAAATTAATAAAATTTGAATTGATATATATCAGCAGTCTAAATTAGTTTAATTGAGTATCCTAGGGCTAGTCAAATTACAGTATTGGCACTGCATTGCATTATTTATAGCATGGTGTAGCAATGAGTTGATACCTATTTCAAGAATTCATTTGACATAGCTTCAAGTCCCATATACTAAATCAGGCTGACACTCCACTGCAGGAATGAAATGAACTGCATTGAGAGAAACTGTATTTTGGATGAAGCTGCTGTCTTGGCTATGATTCCATGGCTTTAGTTGAAGTTGCATTCTTCCTCTGTGTCCTGGCCAGTATTTATTCTTGGACTAACAGCACTCAGGGATTAGCTGTTTTTTTGTTATATTGTGTGAAAGCTTGTTGAGCACAAAGAGGCTGTGGTGCTTCCTACTTTACATTAAGTACTTTGGTGGATAGATAAGAAAACTTTGGATATGTTGAGGTTCTGCAAGGCGCCATATAAATGCAAGACTTTCTAAGAACTAATGAAATAATTATAACATTTCAGCTGTAATTTGAAATGTTATCTTCAGGGTGAAACATTAATAAACAGCTTACTGTCTTCTGTGGTCTGTGAAGGCTATCAGGCTGATGCTCAGGTTTAATGATGTACAACTCAGAGTCTCCATCAGTATATCAAATGATACTGTAATTTGATTCACCAGGCTAACCTTCTGAAGGATGAATAGGTGTACTACATCGCTCCCTGTCATAATCCAGACGCGCCCATATTTTTACTGTCAGCATCAGATTATTGAAAATATTTATATGCTTGCAATCACATAGTACCTTTAACTGGCATAAATGTGTCCTCCTGCACTTCGCTGAGGTGTATGGAGAAAAAAATTGGTTCGGAGCCAAAGCAAATATTAGACGGTGTCACCAAAAGCTTGGCTCATCATATCGCAAGATGTGGTCAATGTTCAAGTTTGGACTTATAGTAGCAAGAAATAACTTTGGTGCCACATAATAATGAGGAAATGACCATCTCAAACAAAAGAGGGTCAAAAGTATCTTTCCTTGAAATTCTACAATACTGCCATCACTGTAACCCCCCAGCATAACAATTCGGGGCTTACCATTGACCAGAAACAGAATAGACCAGACACACCTGGCTGCAAGTGTAGATTTGAGGTTGACTTTTTGCCATGGGGAGGGAGGTTCAGAGCTCAAAACCTTGCCAGGCAAAGGCATGCTCACCAATGGTAGTGCAATTATAATTGGGATGCTCAAGAAGTCAGAGATCTTGGAGGATTGTGACTTTCAAGGAGACTACAGAGAGCGCAAGTGTTGAGGCCATAGAGAGATTTGAATCAAAGCATCATTTAACCAGAAATCAATGTGGGTCAGTGATGACATAGGTTATAGGTGAACATGCTGAAAATGTGTTGCTGGAAAAGCGCAGCAGGTCAGGCAGCATCCAAGGAACAGGAAATTCGACGTTTCGGGCATAAGCCCTTCTTCAGGAAGAAGGGCTTCTTCCTGAAGAAGGGCTTATGCCCGAAACGTCGAATTTCCTGTTCCTTGGATGCTGCCTGACCTGCTGCGCTTTTCCAGCAACACATTTTCAGCTCTGATCTCCAGCATCTGCAGACCTCACTTTCTCCTCTAGGTGAACATAACTTGTAAGTAATGAGTTGTGAAAGGACCCCATATTTAGGAGTATGAAATGTTGGGGGTACTGGCCAGAAATACATTGGAATAAAGAAGTTCAGAGAATAGAGATGCATTCGTGGGTTCTATTGGGTTAAACTGCATGGTGAGTAAGAAATTCTGCATTTCTGTGTTTCTCAACCATAATTCCATCTGGCACTTTTCCAGAACCAGGCCCCAATAAATACCCTTGGTTTATCTTTTCAATTACTAAAAGCCCTGTAGATGTCATTGAGACTGGTGAGTCCATCAGCCTCAAGAATGTCATGTTAAAATTGACACACTCCCCGGTGCTGGCATTTGTGTACACTTCCCCCAAGACTCTGGGGCGGCACGGTGGCACAGTGGTTAGCACTGCTGCCTCACAGCGCCAGGGACCTGGGTTCAATTCCCGCCTCAGGCGACTGACTGTGTGGAGTTTGCACATTCTCCCCGTGTCTGCGTGGGTTTCCTCCGGGTGCTCCGGTTTCCTCCCACAGTCACAAAAGATGTGCGGGTCAGGTGAATTGGCCATGCTAAATTGCCCGTAGTGTTAGGTAAGGGGTAAAATGTAGGGGTATGGGTGGGTTGCGCTTCGGCGGGTCGGTGTGGACTTGTTGGGCCGAAGGGCCTGTTTCCATACTGTAAGTAATCTAATCTAAAACTTCCCTGTGTAGCAGCCCCCTATCTGCCAAAACACCGATAGATGCTAACTTGGCCAAATAACAAAGGATGCTGGTACATTAGCCAAATAAAACACTGAAATCACAAAAGCCATACACCAGACACAATGCAAACACAACAGCCAGGTGCTAATTACATTAGCATAACGTAAAAGGCAACAGTGATCCTGGACAGACACCCCCAACAACTTACCCAGCAAACAAAGGAAGGTCCAGACAGAAAGACACTGGGTCCTGCTACAAAGAAATAAACAGTAGCAAGCCATCCAAATGATTGACAATGTTTCAAACTATTAATTGTGTCTCCCTCATTGGCCAGACTGCAGAAAGTACCAGAGAACCCTCCAAAAAGGTATTCAGAGGAACCTCGATTATCCAAATGACATGGGCGGTGAGTATTTTGTTCAGAAAATCGAATGTTTGGATAATCGAATGTCAGATAACACTATTTAGCCAGGCATCAGGACCTTGCGATCTTGTCCGGATAATCCGAAATTTGGATAATCAAAGTTCCTCTATAAAAACAAGGTTCACCTACAGAGCAATCTCACTTCTTCAGCCTTTCTGAGGAGACCAACATGGCAAGAGGCCGAGACTAGCTGACCATCCAGAGAAAGATAGAGAAAGAGAGAGAGAGAGAGGAAGAGAGAAAAGCAGCTTCGCAGACCCAGAATCATACCCAGAGACAGAGCCAGGAAGAGTATAACTGCTGTAAATCAACAAGAGACTCAGGAAGTATTGTAAGCTTAAGGGGCCAAATAGGATTAGAGATAGTATGTTTAGTATTAAAGGTTATTGTAACTTGTTTCCTAATAAAGTTAGGAATGTTTGGCATGGTACCGGTTTCTGTTTGTGGTGATTTGACTGCTTCGGTATTGTGGGGCACCTGGGTAAATTTATTCATAATACTCTGGTCGGAGTTGTCAAACCTGTTTTAAGGAACAACTAGACAACACCTGTTTTCAAACTCCAGCTCCCCAGCAATAAAGGCCATCCGCCTTTTTAATTTATTGCTACACTCAAATGCTAACTTTTTATAATGAAACATAGAATACTAGAGAAACTCAGCACATCTGGCAGCAATTGTGGAGAGAGAAACAGAATTAACGTTTGAGTTTGCAGTGATTTTTTTTTCAGAACCGAAGTACAGTGTGATCTAGGCAAATCCATCTGCAGAAAGTATCTGAGCTTTGATCCTGTCACACTGGAGGCCGATCCACAGGCACTGAGACACATTAGGAAGGGGAAAGATTACCCAGGCATTTTGTACCAGGAGGCAATCACTACCCTAAGGTTAGGGTTCTCTGATTTTATTAGATATAGGGGAGTGTAATGCAGCTAAAGCAGAGAAGGAGACCCAGAAGGCAGAAGGAAAGCAGTCTCAACCTTTGTAATTGCCTGACTTGCAGTGTCATTTCATTTATTTTATTTCAGATTTGATGTGGTTTGAATTTCTTGCAGCTGATTTGAATGAGAGTGAGGGTTTTTGGGGTGGATTCTTTTAATTGCACAAAGAATTATTGTTCATAAAAAAAATGTCCATACAACAAGTCTGAAAACAGTTCTGTACAGTTTTTTGCAGAGAAGAAACAAATAATACATTGGAATTTGACACTCCTCAGAGTGTTCCTGTAGATGCAAAAACAAAGACATGTCTACTCATGTAACAAACTGTTTACATTCATCTTGATGCAACGAGATGCTCTAACAGTGGAACAGGCATTTGTCTACACTTTGACAGGAAGGGCTCAGACAGTGATCTTGCCCCACCACGTCTTGGCAACAGATGCGCCAACCTTTAGTGCATATCCTCAGCATGTCATCCTGGGCTTTGAAATGGGCCATAATGCAACATTGGGTTAAGGACAGCTCTTTGCACTGGTCTAATGGTAATATGCAAATACAGATAGAAGTTTGGATGGCTGTTGATAGAAATTGGTCATTTTCTGGTTTGTGGGATGTCTTGAGTAGAGTGCCACAGGAACCAGTTGTTAACTTTTCATTGCTTATGTAAATGACATGAATGAAAGGAGAGACGGTATTGGGTCTCAAATATACTGATGACGCAAAGATAGGGAGACAAGTAAATTATAAAATGATCATAAATTATAAAATGATATAGAAAAGTCAAGTGAGTGGTCAAAGTTCTGGCAAAAGTAGCATAATGTGAGAAAATATTGATGAGGAATTGATTTATTATCCATCAGGCTAGTCCTCTAATCCAGAGACCAAGGTAATGTCCTGGGAACCCAGGTTCGAATCCTGCCGTGGCTGATAGTGGAATCTGAATTCAATAAGAATTCAGAGTCTAATGATGAAACCATGCTATGAAGTCTCAACAAAGAGTTGAAACCAGACGTACAAGTGGGAATCAACCCAAGCAGTAAAAAAGACAACAGAAACAGCCCTGTCGACCCTGGGGGCTAACATCATCATACTCAGAGAGTCATACCTGATGAACAGCATTTGTGATAGCACCATCACCATCACTATTCTTGACCCACTGGCAGGACAGACCCATCAGAGCTGGCACAACAATGGTGTACAGTCAGGATGGAATTGCCCTGGGAGTCCTCAACATTGTCTCTATGAAGTCTCATGGCTTCAGGTTAAACAGAGGCAAGGAAAACTCCTGCAGATTACCACATTCTGTCCTCCCTTGGCTGATGAATCAGTACTCCTCCATATTGAACAAGACTTGGAGGAAACACTGAGGGTGGCCAGGGTGCAAGTTAATTTGGGTGAGTGATTTCAATGTCCACTGGCAGCAGTACTATAGATCGAGCTGTTTGGGCCCTAAAGGACATAGCTGCTAGACTGGGTTTGCAGCAAGTGGTGAGGGAACCAAAAAGAGGGAAAAACATACTTGAACTCATCTTTACCAATCTGCAGGTGCATCACCCATAACAGCATTGGTAAGAGTGACCATTGCCCAGTCCTTGTAGAGACAAAGTCCTGCCTTCACATTGAGAATACTCTCCACCAACTTGTGTGGTACTATTACCTTTAAGCTGTGGGCCATCAACAGCACCAAAATTGTACTCCACCACAATCCAACATATACCCCACTCAACCAGTACCATCAAGCCAGGGATCACCCTAGTTCAATGGAGAGTGCAGGAGGGCATGCGAAACATGAAAATGAGGTGTCAACCTGGTGGAGCTACCAAACAGGTCTACTTGCATGACAAACAGCATAAGCAACAAATCATAGATGGAGCTAAATGATTCCACAACCAATCAATCAGATCCAAGCTCTGCAGTCCTGTCACATGCAGTTGAGAATGCTGGTAGTCAGTTAAACAACTCATTGGAGGAGGAAACTCCACATATATCCCCACCCTCAATGATGGAAGAGCCCAGCACATCAATGCAAAAAATAACCTGAAGCATTCTCATTAATCTTCAGCCAGAAGTGCCAAGTGGATGATCCATCTTTTCCAGTGATTCCCAGCATTACAGATACCAGTATTCAGCAAATCCAATTCACTCCATGTTCAATCAAGGAACGGTTGGAGCAGTGGATACTACTAAGCCTGTGGTTCTGACACTATTCTGGCAATAGGACTGAAGACTTGTGCTCCAGAACTTGCTGCCCTCTGAGCCAAGCTGTTCCAGTACAGTAACAACAGTGGCCAATTACCGCCCCATTAGTCTATCTCAATCATCAGTAAAATGATGGAAAGTATCATCAAACATTTTACCCTGAACAGCACCTGCTCAGCAATAACCTGCTCTGTGATGCCTAGTTTGGTCTCTGCCAGAGCCACTCAGCTCCTGACCTCATTACAGGCTTGGTTCAAACATGGACGAAAAAAGCTGAATTGCAGAGGTGAGGTGAGAGTGACAGCCCTCTGACATGAAGAACACATTCTGCTGGGTATGGCATCAAGGAGTCCTAGCAAAAGTGGAGTCACTGAAATTTAAGGGGAAAATTCTTTGCTGGCTGGAGTCATACCTTGCATTAAGCTTGAAAGGCTGGATGGCCAATTCCAGTTGCTGATTTGTTTGTATGTGAGTAAAATATACTTGTTGCAGGGCCATCACTGCAATGTAAATACCAACTGACCAATCTTACAGCACATGATATGGAAATTTGCATTTCTATTTCTTTACAGATGTGGGAATTTCCTCATCATAAGTGTCACAACTAAAATCATACTTGTGCTGTCCTTTGAGATCACTTCCCAAAATCTATTTTAGCTCTGGGATCCTGTTCATGGCAAATTTCATATTTAGGCCACCTGTGTTTATTGGACAGACAGAAGGTAAGTCAAGCAGCTGATGCAAATCTTCGAGTAAAAAGTGAGGTCTGTAGATGCTGGAGATCAGAGCTGAAAATGTGTTGCTGGTTAAAGCACAGCAGGTCAGGCAGCATCCAAGGAACAGGAAATTCGACGTTTCGGGCCAGAGCATGTCCTGAGCAACGTCGAATTTCCTGTTCCTTGGATGCTGCCTGACCTGCTGTGCTTTAACCAGCAACACATTTTCAGCTGATGCAAATCTACAATGCAGAGTATTCCATGTGAAACAGAAGGAATACGGTCTGGATTCACATCACTACTGTTAGAATCAAAGGCTATTCTTTATAAACATGTCTTTTGCTTCAACAATTAGCTTGCTCTCTGTGCTCTGTATTCATTATTGCAGTGTAAATGACGTACCACACTTCTTGAATTTGCAACCCATTCGAATGAACTGTTAAATTAAGGCACATTATTGCTCCTTCCTTGTAAAGAACAGATAACGAACAAGCAGGGAACAATAATTTCTCGTCGTTAGTTTCATATTCATTCTTTTTGTTTGGCTAATAATGTCCTTGTGTAATTTATTGAACTGTACATTTTGAATGATGCACTCAGTGTGTTGTTTAACATTGGTCTGGGCAATGAGGGGTAGGAACTAATTTCTAAAGATATTTTTGTTGCAGAAGTTCATTTTAAAGTGGCCTTGACACACCCAGTGACAGAATCTACTCCACAAATGCTTGTTTCTCTAATAATAACTGACTATTGAGAAATGCTAATTCTGTATTGCAAAATGACCTCATTTCTCAGTTACGTGAATATACCTGTGCTTTAATTCAATTGACTGTCCTCCAAATCAGTCATAATGTCCGTCATCTATTGTATTACTCTCCTTTTAAATTTAGCGTGGGCAAGATCAATTAACAGTTATATTTAGGTGAGTGATTACATGGATGTCTTTTTTCACATCAGTATTTAACTTGTCTCTTTTTTAATATTTAATAGCAAAACCTATAAAGTATACCACATTACTAAAATTGAAACCTCAAAGCCAGATCACAATAAACATAGTACATCTCAATAAAGACAATAGAATACTTTAAAATAATTCTTGCATTCTAAATCAATAAGATTTATTTGAGTGTCATGAAATAAAATGTAGAAGTGATGAAGTTATTTACTTTAGATAGATTCTTACATTTGGATTGCAACTGAGCATATTTTATCATTCTGTAGTGAACTAGTATTGAATGAAGATGTTATTTTACAATAAACCTGAACATATGTGTTGCTTTCATTTCTATTGGATAATCTCAGAGCAATTGGATTGGAGTGTGATGGAACATGTCACAGTTCTCAACTTATAGAGGCATAAATGGAAATTGCTGGAAAGCTCAGCGGGTCTGGCAGCATCTGTGGAGAGAAATCAGAGTTAATGATTTCAGTCCCCTAATAATGTTTCCTCAGAAATCAGAGTTCTGAAGAAGTGCCACTGGACTCAAAGTTAACTCTGTTTTCTCTCCACAGATGCTACCAAACCTGCTGAACTTTTCCAGCAACTTCTATTTTTGTTTTTGATTTCCAGCATCCTCAGTCCTTTTCATTCTTATTTATAAAGGCATGTCTGCTCCTCTTTAGGACGTATAGCAATGAGGTTACACTTATATCATTGATATTTCTGTTTGAAAAAGCATAAAACATTCACTGTATACTTCTGTTCTGTTGTATAGGTGGCAAAGCGCCATGCTACCAGTCCATATAGATTAGCGTATGCTACAAACATGTATTTATTGTGAGATATAAATATATCCAGAAGCACATTAAACCAGTAAAATAAAAAGAATTTGCTCCTCAAATTGCATTTTATATACACATTTGTGTCAGGATTAATTGCATTGAGTGCTTAATGATGCAAAGTTCACTATTTGGAAAACATGAACTAAATAAATGGCGGAAAATTGTCATATTCATCCCAGCTTGAGAGGTCTCTGAATATAGAACTGCCAATTATGATAATGAACAAGGACCAAATGCAGCATCTGGAGCAAGCAGCTACTCGATTACTAAATGTTTCAACCCATATCTATGCTTGACAGATCCAATTAATGCTTTGACATGACATAATGAGATTACTTCTATGGAAGAGTGTGGTCCTCAGAAATATTTCCCCCATAGCAGCTCTAATACATCATATCTAAATAAGCAGTGCGGGACAGTGACATTTTATCATTAGTTTTTTTTCAAAAAAGTCACATTTCCTAATTGTGTAAATGCAGTCATAAAAATATTGTCCTTCAATAGTTAGCAGTACAAAGGAAGAGTCACAGTCATTGACATAATAGAAAGATGCCATTCAGCCCATCAAGTAGAAAGTGAGGACTGCAGATATTGGAGATCGGAGTCGAGAGTGTAGTGCCGGAAAAGTACAGCAGGTCAGGCAGCATCTGAGGAGCAAGAGAATTGACATTTCAGGCATAAGCCCTTCTTCAGGAAAGGCCTTCATTCAGCCCATCTAGTCACGATATCCCTTGAGCAGATGTGACATCTTTTGGATCAAACAATTGAACTCTCAGTTAAAGAGAAATGATTCCATGTCACTGTTTGAAGAAGAGTAGAGAGTAGAGAGTGGGCGGCACGGTGGCACAGTGGTTAGCACTGCTGCCTCACAGCGCCTGTAGACCCAGGGTTCAATTCCCGACTCAGGCGACTGACTGTGTGGAGTTTGCACGTTCTCCCCGTGTCTGCGTGGGTTTTCTCCGGGTGCTCCGGTTTCCTCCCACAGTCACAAAGATGTGCGGGTCAGGTGAATTGGCCAAGCTAAATTGCCCGTAGTGTTAGGTAAGGGGTAAATGTAGGGGTATGGGTGGGTTGCGCTTCGGCGGGTCGGTGTGGACTTGGGCCGAAGGGCCTGTTTCCACACTGTAAGTCTAATCTAATCTAATCCTGGTCAATTTTTTAACCTTCAATTTACCCTTGCAGATAACAATTTAATAGATCTTGATCATATTACTGTTTGTAGGACCTGTAGTGATGTAATGCGTATACACTTTTAAGAAACGTGCCCTAAACTACTGTTGGTCATGACCCACTTTGATATGTTGTGATTCATTAGTCCTAAAACATGCACTCTGATTTGAGTGCAAGCAGCAATGATAGAAGTCAGATCTACTGTTCATGATTTACTCATGAACACTGTCAGTACACAGTCTTACCTGCAACTAAAGAACCCACATTTTTTATCCAGATATGCCAATGGCCAGAAAGAGATGTTGACACAACATAGACTAGAGTTATGCATTAAGATCATGTGAAATTCCCAATGCAGCTTTCCATTGGGATTGCTTTGGAAATTATATTTTCCAATAGGTGATCTCACTAAAAATTCCATTAAAGCCAATGAACTTTTAGGATTCTAATCCCTTAAGCTTAATATTTACCCAGGATAGGTTAGAGGATACAAACCTACTTGCAGTCCTAGGGAATCATTAAAATTACCAGCCCATTCAACATGTCACTGACCCCCACAACTACTTGTCCCCAGTCCTCTGAGGCTTCTGGAACCATGTCAATCTGGGTGATAATGCAACTGATGACATACTCTGACATCACTAGGATGGACAACAACAGACCAGAATGAGCGTTGGAAGAGAAAGGTCTTATACAGTACACTAGAGAGCTGTATTTGATAACCTGCAATGTACAGATGCAGATATAGGAGTGAAGCAGCCTTACTTAGGGATAAAGAGCAGTGTGCAGGTTGCAGTATTGGCTTGAAGTAAACGAAAAAGCACTGAAATTGTAAAAGGTGCTTTATAAATACAAGTTTGTTTACTTATTAATTTATACACAGTTAGAATTGCAAAAGCATGCAAAACATTCAAATAGTTTCACCATGCAGGCTTGTATGTTCATTATGCCTTCAGTACCTCAAGCCAAGACAAAAGAAAGATTTTTCCTTAAGCATTCTAAAACTTTAGCCACTTTGGCAGACTTGGAAATTTAAGCATAAATGCCCCCAAAAATGCTTCAGTTTTTAAAGTGTGTTTCCAATCAGAAAGCTATTTGCATATTGTCAAACATAATTGGAAATACTTTAGAATATAATTTTTCAAAATATGTTTTAAAAATATTCCTCAGTACATTTAAACATGGTAACATTTCCATACAAATTAAAACAGCTGAAAATGGATTTATTGTTCAAATTAGTATTTTAATCAGTATCTAGTTTACCACTTATGAGCAACCTGTGTTTTTAAATAACTAAGATATGGAAATGCTGGTGTTGGTTTGGGGTGGACAAAGTTAAAAATCACACAATACTAGGTTATAGTCCAACAGGTTTATTTGGAAGTACTAGCTTTCGGAGCATTGCTCCTTTGTCAGGTAGTTAATGGAGTAGGATCATAGGACACAGAATTAGCGACCTGATGAAGGAGCAATGCCTTGGAAGTTTGTACTTCCAAATAAATCTGTTGGTCTATAACCTGGTGTTGTGTGACATTTAACTTTAAATATCTAAGAATGACTTAGAAAGCTATACGGAATCATTTATTAATTTAATTTATTTTTATAGTTGTCAGAATTTTAGTAAGTTGGAAAAAAGTTCAAAAGCTTTTAAAATATGATTAGGAGTGCCTTGGACCAAGAAAATAACTTTTTCAATAATCTCTAAACAGGTGCAATTAAAAGAAAGTTGCATGGATAGGTTTAGGCCATGAAATTTTGTAAGCTTCCAGTGCAAAGCTTCTCAAATTAGTGCAAAAGATCATAGACACTCAAATTATATTGAACTTGAAGTCATAACTCGAAGTTAACATGTGATTCTTCAAGCCATGGAGATGTGGCCATGATCAGGCATGTCATGGATGATGTTCAAGAAAAGTCCAGCACTTAAATCACATCTAACTGACAAACAATGAATGGAATCATTCCCAGATAAGGAACGAAACACTTAAACAACATGAAAACTAATCGTGCAAAGATAATTAACCAGGAATGCGCACCAAATACACAGGCTACTAATAAATTTGCTGAGATTATGAACAACAAACTGGCTCAGAAAGAAAGCAACATGACAATACTGTCACTTGAAAAGGTTAGTTTGCCATTTTTTTTAAAGTGAGACTTTAAGAGCAGAGGCAAAGAACTGGTTCCTGAAGATAGCTTAAGTAAACAGTTTAGGAGACCTTGAATGGGTGTGACCAACTCTCTCAGATCAGGATTTCTAGGTTTTGTTTTTTTTTTCAGCAATCAGGAGCTGTTTGGGGTCTCAGGAGAATTGAAAGCTTCAATGAATGATTCCTAGCTGCTACTGTCTCTGAAAGTTTCCTTGATACTGCTTCCTCCTGGATTGGAGAACTGCATGTAAGAATCTGTGTCTGAATTTTTCTTTTTGCCAAGGGGTATGTGTATGGACCGTCACTTTATTGGAACAGTTAATTAATGATCGGTACTTGATCTGTTATTTGTTTAAGTTTTCCAACAGTTAAGTTATTCTAAATTCCTCTTTCTTTTGTTTGCATTTCAGCTATCGTGTTTAAATAAATTGTGTTTTGCTTAACATTAAGTAGTTTGATCATCCATCTGGAACATACACTTAACATCTACCTTTAAAACAAGAAAAAGTTAGGGTCTAGCTCCCTTCTTAAAATATTTGGGTGGGTGGGGGTGGGATCTGGTCTGGTCCATTACAGTAAATAGAGCACATCTCTGAAACAAAGAAGAAAGGTCTTTTGTACCTGACTCTACAGCACAGCCTAGGTTAATTTCAGAATGATTTTGTCAACTAGTTTCTGGACTTGATTTCTAATGTTTATGTAATAGTCATTATTTTGCCAAATCTACATGTTTGCAAAGATTTGTTTTAGAAGTTCTTCAATCACCTGTGAGCTGTTTCTTGTAAAAATTACTTTTTACATGGGAGAACTGTGTCATGATGTGTGCATGCTCGCCGTGTATGATATTATAAAACACATGGTCCAACTAGTTAGTGTCTGTCTTTATGAGGTCCTCCCCATGTATTCTAAAGTGAAAAAGAAAATAAGTAGGAAGCTAGGACTGATACCATGATGTGTTACTCCCATTTGGAAGCTGTAGTTACAGGACATTTACAAGACAAACAATATGTGAATTTATATCTATTAATTGTAACTAAAGAAAATAGAAAATCATGGGTCTCACTTGTGGTTTCTCTTAGGGTGTAGCCTCCTAGGAAATGGCAGAAGAAAATACATAGAAACGGAGTCACCGGATAATTATTCCGCAATTTCTTTGCTTTGTTTACAGAATGTATGTCTCCATGTTCCTTTGAAAATTGTTTCCTGCTATTTGATGTTGCCATGATTTGTTATGTGCCATGTATACAAATTCATTACCTTACAAAACAGCCGACCAATTCTGACCATAATTTCCACTAACCATCTCAAATATTACAGCAGTACTAGGCATGAGCACTGATACTCAAATCAGGAAAGGCGAATGCCTTGATGAATTGGAGGCAATAGGAAGGAAAGCCTTTCTGTGAATTGGACAGGGGAAGAAGATTCAGGAGATAGGAAAGACCAATGGCATGGAGGGAAAGAATTATGCCAACATTGAGATAAGGATACGGTAACATCGTGGTTATGTTACTGGGCTAGTAATCCAATAACCTAGTCTGATTAGCTAGAGATTTAAATTCAAATCCCATAATGGCTGCTGGGGGAATTAAGTTTAGTTAATTAAGTAAATCTTGAATATAAATGCAAATAGTAGTAAGGGTGGCGATGAAAACACCAACTTAACAGAAAAGCCTAGCTGGCTTTTTTTATTCACTCATTGACTGTGACCATCACTGGCTGCCAGCATTTACTTCCCATTCCAAATTGAGAAAGTGTTGGTGAGCTGCCTTCTTGATGTGCTTTATCCAGTCTGGCCTACTTATGACTCCAGACCTGCAGAGCTGTGTGGTTGACTGCTAACCATCCTCAGAGTTGTCCTCAAGGAGAACTAAGGATTATTAGTAAAAGAAAAAAAACCCAGTGAAGGGGTAGATAGAGCAAACAGTGCATCTGGGAAATGAGAAAAAAGTGTCCCCATGTAATATTTGGCTGGATAAGTAAAAGGTTTTTCACATTTACATAGAGAAAGTAATTAGGGTGTTACAACATCCACTTGCTCCAGTCCCTTGGATCTTGCTCAGTAACATTTCAAGTAGAATTTATCAAGAATTATCCAAAATCTTTATCCCTCTTTTTCATTGAATGAAATTGGGCAGCAGCTGGGAGAGGGGAAGGATTAGGTTCCTGTAGTGAGGAGTTTAGATCAGAGTGGTGCTGGAAAAGCACAGCAGGTCAGGCAGCATCCGAGGAGCAGGAACATCAAGGTTTCGGGCAAAAGTCCCTCATCAGGAATGGAAAAAGGGCTTTTGTCTGAAACGTTGATTTTCCTGCTCCTCGGATGCTGCCTGGCCTGCTGTGCTTTTCCAGCACCACTCTGATTTAAACTCTGGTTTCTAGCATCTGCTGTCCTCACTTTTGTCCTGTAGTGAGGATTAGGGGCAACTGAACATTTGGATTGGAGAATAAGAAAGTCTATATATAACATTTATTTTTGTTGAATGAAAGATAGTTGCACTCTATGCTATACTAATTGAAAGAGTGAGGAAAGTGAGGTCAAGAATCCTTAGTTGCTGCTGTCATCATGTTGAGCTGGCTATATATATTACATTAAGCTACTGTCATGAACTTGGTCCTTATATTAATGTATATCTGTGCTATATAATTTAACATTGTTTTAGTTCAACCACCAACCTATGGCTAGACTGCAATTTCTGAACTCAGGGCAAGCACAGTTTCCAGACTACTCCATGGCTGAGTTATGCAAAATGGTGTCAATCAAAGACTGTCACTTCAGACTTTCCACATTAGAAATAATCTGAGGAAATGCAAGGTCCACTCTGACTAGACTCAAAGTGTTAACTCTGTTTTATCTCCACAGATTCTGTCAGACCTGCTGAGTTCCTCTAGCAATTTGTTGATTTTTTTTCCTCAGTTTAATTAGTGCTTTTTGAAGGACTTGTCAGTCTTTTGTTTGAATATGTAAGGGTCCCATTATTAGTTAACCCTAATATTTCTGTAACACTTGTCAATAATACAGTTTTCCTTCTCTTGTTAACAATTTCTTATTTCTGGTTTTGATCGCATTTTCCAGCAGTTCCCTGTTTTCCAATCACAGCTTCCAGCTGCAACTTAATATGTGACATGGGACATTTTGCTGTTTGTACCTTTTAGGCTTCTGGTCTTCAAAGCTGAAATACAACATGTGCTCTTGGGTCTCTGTGAGTTGCTGATAGGAGTCTTAAGAAATAGCAGCTTCTTGCCAGAATTAGGGGATGTGTAGAATCCATACATACCGGTTCAATTTCTCTTATGAAATAATAATCCTGTCCTTTTTAGGTTAAGTAAAAACCTGATGTAATGACAAATTAAAACCAAAACATGTTGGCAGTGTATGTGTGGAGGCAGATTGGGTCCATTGCAGGTTAAGGGATGTTAGCACCCAGAGGTTGAAGTGGGATGCGGACTGGAGTGAGTGGAGGGGTGGTGATGGGGGGGGGGTCACATCCACCTGTGGGGAAAGAGGGATCTGGAGGAAACGGAAATTTGAGTCAAGAGTGGGGAGAAGAGGAGCATAGTGTCTTAATGGGCAGCTGCCATCTCTGATGATATAACGACTGTCTGGATGTCAGAAAATTCAGACCATTAATATATACGGTGCTAATAAAATTTCAATTCTTCGTGCTTGCTGCTAACGTATAGTGATTTTTGAGAACAGTCATGTCTGATTAAACTCCCCCACCATGCCACACAGATGATTGAAATTCTCCAGCTGTCAGCTTGATCCTGTTGGAGAGCTACAGTAATTCACACAGTCACATTTTCATTTGGGCCATCTACAACTTGTTATTTGAGTAACCAGTAAAGATAAAAACAGGTGGCATTAACTCTTTAAAAGGGCTGCAGTAGAATGCTCAATCATCTCAAGCAGGACAAGAAATTGTACAATCAGAGCACATACCTGTGATTAATCGATTGTATCTGTTGTCACTAGAGTTTAGAAGGATGAGGTGGGAATTTCATTGAAACTTTCAGAATACTGAGAGGCCTGGACAGAGTGGACATGGAGAAGGTGTTTCTACTAGGAGGAGAGACTAGAACCTGAAGGTGCAGCCTCAGAGTGAAGGGACAATCATTTAGATACGAGGTGAGGAGGGATTTCTTTAGCCAGAGGGTGGTTAATCTGTGCACTCATTGGTGCAGAGTGTTGTGGAGGCCAAGTCATTGAGAGTTTTTAAAATAGAGAAAAATAGCTTCTTGATCAATAAGAGGGTCAAGGATTTACAAAGAGAAAGCAGGAGAGTGAGGTTGAGAACCAGTCAACCATGATCAATGGCAGAACACAATCAATGTGCTGAATGGCCTAATTCTGCTCCTGTATCTATGGTTTTATGATCTTATGGTCAATATCTAGTGGAAATTATAGAATAGAAGTTCAATGAACACTTTGGCTGTGAGGTCCCTATGTCAACTCTCACTGACCTGGCTGAAGTGAGTTGTCAGATGGTTGCCGGCATTGAACTAAACAAAACATCTTCAGAGGTTTCTTAGGCACAAAGGACATGGGACAAATTTCCAAGAAACTTCAAGTGGAGGGGGATTACAGAAAGTGTTCAGAAAATTCTGGGGAGCTTGTGCTCAGGTTTCTGATCTTCTCAACAAAAGTGAGAACTGGAGATCAGAGTCTAGATTAGAGTGGTACTGGAAAAGTTCAGCAGGTCAAGCAGCATCCAAGGAGCAGGAAAATCGATGTTTCAGGCAAAAGGAATGAGGCAGGGAGCCTCTGGAGTGGAGAGATAAATGGGAGGTGGGGGGGGTGGTTGAGGCTGGGAAGAAGGTAGTTAAGGGTATAATAGATGGATGGAGGTGGGGATGAAGGTGATAGGTCGGAGAGGAGGGTGGAGCGGATAGGTGGGAAGGAAGATTGGCAGGTAGGACAGGTCATGTGGATGGTGCTGAGATGGCAGTTTGGAACGGGGGTAAGGTGGGGGAAGGGTAAATGTAGAAACTGGTAAAGTCCACATTGGGATTGAAGTGTTCTGAGGCGGAAGATGAGGCATTCTTCCTCCAGGCGTCGGGTGGTGAGGGATTGGCGGTGGAGGAGGCCCAGGATCTGCATGTCCTCGGCAGAGTGGGAGGGGGAGTTGAAATGTTCAGCCATGGGGCGGTGGAGTTGATTGGTGTGGGTGTCCCAGAGATGTTCCCTAAAGCGCTCTGTGAGGAGGCGTCCAGTCTCCCCAATGTAAAGGAGACTGCATCAGGAGCAACAGATACAATAAATGACATTGGTGGATGTGCAGGTGGAACTTTGATGGATGTGGAAGACTCCTTTGGGGCCTTGGATAGAGGTGAAGGTGGAGGTGTGGGCACAGGTTTTACAATTCCTGCGGTGACAGGGAAGGTGCCAGTAGGGGAGGGTGGGTTGTTGCGGGGCGTGGAACTGACCAGGTAGTCATGGAGGGAATGGTCTTTGTGGAAAGTGGATAGGGGTGGGGAGGGAAATATATCCCTGGTGGTGGAGTCCGTTTGTAGGTGGCGGAAATGTCGGCAGATGATGTGGTTTATGCAAAGGTTGGTAGGGTGGAAAGTGAGGACTGGGGGTTCCATCCTTGTTGCAGTTGGAGGGGTGGGGTTTGAGGGCAGAGGTGTGGGACATGGATGAGATGCATTGGAGGGCATCTTTAACCACGTGGGAAGGGAAATTATGGTCTTTAAAGAAGGAGGCCACCTGGTGTGTTCTGTGGTGGAACTGATCCTCCTGAGAGCAGATGCGGAGGAGGCAGCGGAATTGGGAATATGGGATTAACATTTTTACAGGCGGTAGGGTGGGAAGAGGTGTAATCCAGGTAGCTGTGGGAGTCGGTGGGTTTGTAAAAAAAATGTCACTGTTAAGTCAGTCATCATCGATGGAGGCGGAGAGGTCCAGGAAGGGGAGGGAGGTGACAGAGATGGTCCATGTGAATTTAAGGTTGGGGTGGAATGCATTTCAATTCCCCCTCCCACTCTGCCGAGGACATGCAGGTCCTGGGCCTCCTCCACTGCCATTCCCTCACCATCCGATGCCTGGAGTAAGAATACCTCATCTTCTGCCTCGGAACACTTCAGCCCCAGGGCATCAATGGGTTCACTAGGTTCCTCATTTCCTCTGCCCCCACCTTACCCAAGTTTCAACCTGCCAGCTCAGCACCATCCTCATGAGCTGTCATACCTGCCCATCTTCCTTCCCATCTATCCACTCCACCCTCCTCTCCAACCTATCACCTTCATCCCTACCTCCATCCACCTATTGTATTCTTAGCTACCTTCTCCCCAGCCCCACCCCCCCTTCCATTTATCTCTCCACCCAGGAGGCTCCCAGCCTCATTCATGATGAAGGGCTTTTGCCCGAAACATTAATTTTCCTGCTCCTCGGATGCTGCCTGACCTGCTGTGCTTTTCCAGCATCCCTTCTCCCCTGGTGGTGAGACACCTTGTCAGCTGCCAAGACTCTAAGGTGACCCTGTAAGACAGATGATTTTTTTCAGGATTTGTTGCAACTGTTTCAAGATTCTCATTGTTGCTTTGCCCACCATAATCAATAAAAGAAATTAAATTTAGACATCAAGGACATGGAGTGTATTGTCAGCCACTACCAGCATCAAAACTGATTACAAATGGACTAGACTCCCTGTATGAAATTGAGACAAGACATTACAAACAGTAAAAGAAATTGGAGGGGCTTCAAGGTTGCAATTTAATCTTGGGATGAGCATCAAAATCATGAGGACTTTGCTTCTGTGGTTTATTATGTTATTTGAGTATCTTGATTAGATTACTGTATTGAAACCTCTCTCAGGTACCTGTACTTCATTATAAAACCGTGCCAGTAGTGAGGAAATAGCATTCTCCAATTCCTTCGCTAGTTCCATTTAATAACAATTGAAGACATGTTGTAGTCTGATTATTGAAAAAAACTCAGTATTTTATGCTGTCAAATAAGGATCAGGAAAACAGTATTAGAGAATACAGGATGAAGTCATTATTCCTTCACTGAATCTTTAAGAAAGCCGTCAAATCAGTCTCACATTCCCTTTCTGCTTTCCCATTTCCTCCAAATTTGTCATTTTCAAGCGTATATCTGATTTCCTTTTACTGGAACTCCGCTTTCACTGCCATTTTGAGTCACTAACAACAGCTCACTGTAGAGAATAAATCTTTTCTTATCTATCCTTCAGTTCTTTTGTCAATTGTGTCCTCAGGGTAAGGCAAACTCCCACCTGTCAAATCTACTTCTCCTCATTTACTGTCACAAAGCCCTTTATTCCCAATCCTGTTAAAGCCCAGGGTAGAATACGCTGCTCCCAGATGTGGAGAACGTGAAAAGGAGAAGGACATTTAACTAAGCAATATGACGGTGTACCTGAGCCCTTTCAGCTTCTCAATTCCACCCAAATTAAGTTCAGGG
This sequence comes from Hemiscyllium ocellatum, assembly GCF_020745735.1. Taxonomy (NCBI): domain Eukaryota; kingdom Metazoa; phylum Chordata; class Chondrichthyes; order Orectolobiformes; family Hemiscylliidae; genus Hemiscyllium; species Hemiscyllium ocellatum. Next base: position 90,005,553 of record NC_083408.1, read on the forward strand.
TGGAAAGGTCAATAGTTGACTTTCTCACCCTTCTGCAAATTGAGGTCCCAAAGTTTTAAACTAAGGACCATTCAAGGCATCATCTACCGTAGTGGGACTGACCCAGCTGCAAACGGAATTAACCCGTGACCCCCAAACTCATTAAAATCTTCCACCACAAACCACTTACAACTTGGTCTTCCACCATCCTTGGTGTCCTCTTGGCAGTAGACATGCCCTTCTCGGTAGCACTTCTGAGTGTGAGATCTTAGGCCACATGAAAGCCTGCCAGTGTCCTTACCAATGCCAGATTGGCATTTGATTTGGTGGGTCTTGTCTTAAGGTATCAACACAGGTCTTGTGTTGTCTTGCCACCTGGTCCTGGCTCCTCAAGAAGATTTTGGTTCAACAGTTAGCACCCTCAAATCCATACAAATTGTAGATTCAGCCAGGAGGGCAGCTAATAACTTAGGACCCAATGGAAGACCTCAGCACCAACCTGAATTGTTGCTTTACTGTCTTTTCAAAGAGATCTTGAAGAAAAGCTCCAATTTTCTATTATTTTACCTCCATTGAGATCCATTGAACTATTTGATGCAGATCCAGGTACTTGATGTCCAAACATTTGGCATTTGAGCCAAAAATAACATGTTTTTTCAGCACTCACTGCTAATTGTAGGATTTTACTAATACAGGATAGGCAGTGAACTTCAAAGTGTTGTGCCTTTGAGATGCCTGGGTAAATGCATATAATCAGGCAGAGGAAATTGTGGAAATACTTTATATCTGAATTCTTTTTTGTAATTTATTATTGGAAAATGAAGGGGAAAGCAAATGCTACTGAATTATCTCATATAGTTCCTAATGCAGGAGCCTGTACTCTCTGAAACAAAAACAGAAATTGCTGAAGAAACTCGGCAGGTCTGGCAGCATTTGTGGTGAGTGGAACAGAGTCAATGTTTTGAATTCAATGACACCTCTCTCTCCCTTGTGAATTGATGGTGGGGGAACATCTAACTGGGCAGGAGAGTTCTTGTTGTGGACTCCATCCCTGAATATGGGTGTGAAAACCTGTGAGAGGCCTTCCCGTTTGGAAATTGGTACTCATAGTGGATATTAAGAATTTCAACCCACCCTCACTGACATTAACCCAGTCATGGATAGGGTGTTTTGCTGTGCAGGGAACATAACAGGCAAACTCTTCAATGTTGCTAAGGGGTTCCTGATGGGATGCTATCTTGTTCAAAGGAACTTAGCATCTGATTGAAGGTCTCAATATCAAGAATGGTGGAGGAGGTGTTGGAGTGGCCACAGGGATGCTCCCCGACCCTTGCTGCTGACCCCCTTCATGAATTGTTAATCCCAGGGATTCTCCATGATCTAAAGTCCTGGTGATATATTATGCCAGATGCAAACACTACCTTCCCAGTGATGCTGCTGAGCACAGGAGAGCTCTGGGCCTCTGATTGCCTGGCAGACAGGATTTCAAGTCTCAAGCTCCTTGATCCTGAGTTAAATGATATACTTTGGGTCTTCCTGAAATTAGGCAACATTGGGTCCAGTTCCAAAGAACAGTCATGTTAAGCTTAAAATATTAGGTTTGCTTTTCTCTCCACAGATGCTGCCAGATCTGCTGATTCCTGTCAGCATGTTATGTTTTTATTTCAGGTCTGTGGTATCAGCAGTGCATTGCTTTTATTGCCATTGGGATCTTGCCTGCTTTGCCATGGGCAGCCACAATCCCTGCCCCTCCCAACAAGATTCCCCTATAATTAAAGACCTGCTTACTTATTGGTCCATTCCGTTGTCTCTCCTATTGAGTTGCTGATGACAAACATGGACATTTCAGAGCTGCTAATGCCACCCTGAAACTGTTGTAATGTGAGGTGTTAGCAAATTGCTACTCAGCAAAGGTAGCAAGAGTCATTTGCTGTATTTCTAGGGATTTAATGGCCTCTTACCTCATAGCATCTGGATGCCATCTGGTAGATCCTCTAAACATCACAAACCATTTCCCAGGTCCACTGCCCTCCAATGCCAGTTAGAAATGGAACAGACTCTGTTACTCAGTTGGATCAACCATGTCCAGTGAGTTAGTTTTACAGCTGAGACCTGGGTGGGTATCTGCACCACACTCCCACTCCCAGCCCCGAGAGCTTACATAAACTCCAGCTTGATAATGTCCGTGAGGCATTCATGTGTGATCACACCAGTTTCTAATATCACAAAATGTGAGTGAGCATGAAAATTGGAAATTAATCCACCATTTTAAAATAACCAATTAACAAGCCATTAAACTAGCTGAAGTCCCAGCTTAATACAATGTCTCGTTGATTGCTATTTTCCAAGCATTGGATGGATTGAAAGTGATTTACATAAAGTCTAAGGAGACGAAAAGGACTGAAGACAGAATCGTGGCTACATGTGGATATACAGTCTGCTGTGAAGGTGGCAGCATTCTATGTTTGAAAATTCATTTATTTCATGTCTTTCATAAGAGACAAGGAGGGAATGAGAGAGCAGAGTCCTTCAGATTGGTAACTGTAACTAACCTGCTATTGATGGCATCACCATTCTGTCTGATGCAAGAGACCATCCTCCTACTGCAAAATGGAGGCCTTTCTGCTGGATGGTTGCAAATGTGCTGTCAGATGTTTGATTCACTGAGCTGACAGCATGGGAAAAGCAAGGCAACCATTTATTTTCCATTCTGCCTCCCTCAACCAACACCAGCAAAAACTGTAAAATGCAGTTGAGCTTTCCTCACCACCAACCTCCCCACCTATAATACTTCATAATTGATAAATAGAAAAGTTTGAAGCAAAGAGAAAAATAACATTTTGTGGAATGTTCCCATTGGTTTTCTTCTGATTTGCTGACTAATCCTCAATTCCCAAACCTAATAAAATGCAGTTGTTTCACTTTCTACCCAGTTCATTCTGGGTGTTACAGGATGGCAAGGATGTGGATTTTGAGACCAGAGGCATAATCTTCACTTATGAGGCCTGGTAATATATGAAAATGGAGAGAGAAATCTTGTTCTTTTCTCTCATCTTCTCCCAAGGATTACATTTCTCTTTGCTCCCCTTTTCCTTTATTCTTTTCCTTCCTTCCTAATCCAATAGGAATCAGAACTCTGAGCAATCGGTATTCAACCAAGGAGCAATGTAGTTGAGCAATGATTGAAGTCATCAATGTTCAAGGTTGACTGCCTCATTTTTTTCCTGTAGCTACTCCTTGCTGTCTGACTAACCTGATTACAACTTGATGTAAGCAAAGCATTGCTCTTTTAGAGTGGAACTATGCCATATAGTGATATTATTATCATGGGTATAATGGGTGTTCAAGAGAATCAATTAACTGTGGGTAATGGAATAAATGTTCTGCACATTCGCCTCCATCTGTTACTTGAGATATGATGAAATTCAATTTTGTTCCATTGCTGTATTTTTATTTGATGCTATACATTATCTTGGCGAAAATAGATGTATTTATGTTGATGTACAGTACAGTTATTCTTTAAGCCATTTGCAGTGGCATCATGTCAATCCACAAATTCAACAGCCCTTTATTGCACACCGTATGGAGAGACATGCCAGGAAATTGGCTTCATTTTATTTTTGCTTGTATCTGAATACTTCTCAGTATGCTTTTGTCTAATTAGTACCTGGAAACTTGATTGATCAGTGCTCAAAGATCACACATGGAAGTAATGCTATAAAAGAGAGCAGCGACCTTATTTCTAATTAAATGTCAAACCATTTCAGTGTAAGAATTAGTTCACAATGAACTTTACAATTTAACTTTTAGAAAGTATCAAAATTTCATACAAAATAAGCAATTACACATTTCCTGAATGAAGTGTTTTTTAAACATTACCATTGGTCCTTACAAATAAAAGCACGAGTCAAGGTGGTGTGCAGAAGACAAGCTGCAATCCTCCTAGGAAAATCCAGCCCTGAGTTTTAACTGCTTCAATGTGGTTGGCAAATGATTGCAAAAAGACCCATGACGTAGTATCATGTAATGGAATAGCACAAAAACAGTCCGTTTGGCCCATCAAGTCTCTTTAAGAAATCAATCCAGTAAGTATCACTCTGCAGATCTTTCCCTACAGCCCTGCAATCTTTTGTAATCTCCTATTGGATCACTTTGTCAATGGGCATGCAATTCAAATCTTAATCATTCATTGCGTAAAAACATTGCCTCATGTTGTCCAGATTCTTTTGTCTATCACCTTAAATATCTTTCTTTTGATTATTGCCCAGCTTTTACAAACAGTTTATCTTTGCGACTCAACTAAATCTTGGTGATTAAGAAAAAAAGCCATAAAATGTCCTCCTTCTCTGCTCAAAGCAGAATGATATTACCTTCACAGTCTATTCAAGTAACTCCAATCTCTCGCAAAATCCTTGCGATATTTCCTGTGGATCCTTTCCAAAGCCTTCATATTCTTCCTAAAAAGTGATGCCCAGAATTGCTATTCTTTGTTCTTCCTACTAAAATGCATTATTTCATGTATTCATGCTTCGATTTTTATCTTTCATTTGTCCTCTCATTCCACCAGCACATTTACAATCTCGAGAAATCTATTACTTTCTTACTGCAATTCCACATGTAAGTTGAAGATTTTGAAATTGTGCCCGGGAATTTTCCAAAAGGCTAGTCATAGAGTCATAGAGTCAAAGAGATGTACAGCATGGAAACAGACCCTTCGGTCCAACCTATCCATGCCGACCAGATATCCCAACCCAATCTAGTCCCACCTGCCAGCAGATGGCCCATATCCCTCCAAACCCTTCCTATTCATATACTCATCCAAATGCTTCTTAAATGTTGCAATTGTACCAGCCTCCACCACATCCTCTGGCAGCTCATTCCATACACGAACCATCCTCTGCATGAAAAAGTTGCACCTTAGGTCTCTTTTATATCTTTCCCCTCTCACCCTAAATCTATGCCCTCTAGTTCTGGACTCCCTGACCCCAGGGAAAAGACTTTGCCTATTTATCCTATCCATGCCCCTCATAATTTTGTAAACCTCTGTAAGGTCACCCCTCAGCCTCCAACGCTCCAGGGAAAGCAGCCCCAGCCTGTTCAGCCTCTCCCTGCAGCTCAGATCCTCCAACCCTGGCAACATCCTTGTAAATCTTTTCTGAACACTTTCAAGTTTCACAACATCTTTCCGATAGGAAGGAGACCTGGATTGCATGCAATATTCCAACAGAGGCCTAGCTAATGTCCTGTATAGCCGCAACATGACATCCCAACCCCTGTACTCAATACTCTGACCAATAAAAGAAAGCATACCAACCGCCTTCTTCACGATTCTATCTACCTATAACTCCACTTTCAAGGAGCAATGAACCTGCACTCCAAGGTCTCTTTGTTCAGCAACACTCCCTAGGACCTTACCATTAAGTGTATAAGTCCTGCTAAGATTTGCTTTCCCAAAATGCAGCACCTCGCATTGATCTGAATTAAACTCCATCTGCCACTTCTCAGTCCATTGGCCCATCTGGTCCAGATCCTGTTGTAATCTGAGGTAACCCTCTTCGCTGTCCACTACACCTCCAATTTTGGTGTCATCTGCAAACTTACTAACTGTACCTCTTATGCTCGCATCCAAATCATTTATGTAAATGACAAAAAGTAGAGGGCCCAGCACCGATCCTTCTGGCACTCCACTGGTCACAGGCCTCCTTTCTGAAAAACTACCCTCCACCACCACCCTCTGTCTTCTCCGTTTGAGCCAGTTCTGTATTCAAATGGCTAGTTCTCCCTGTATTCCATGAGATCTAACCTTGGTAACCAGTCTCCCATGGGGAACCTTGTCGAACGCCTTACTGAAGTCCATATAGATCACATCTACTGCTCTGCCCTCATCAATCTTCTTTGTTGCTTCTTCAAAAAACTCAATCAAGTTTGTGAGACATGATTTCCCACACACAGAGCCATGTTAACTATCCCGAATCAGTCCTTGCCTTTCCAAATACATGTACATCCTGTCCCTCAGGATTCCCTCCAACAACTAGCCCACCAACAAGGTCAGGCTCACGGTCTATAGTTCCCTGGCTTGTCCTTACCGCCCTTCTTAAACAGTGGAACCACGTTTGCCAACCTCCAGTCTTCCGGCACCTCACCTGTGGCTATCGATGATACAAATATCTCAGCAAGAGGCCTAGCAATCACTTCTCTAGATTCCCACAGAGTTCTCAGGTACACCTGATCAGGTCCACTTTTAACTGTTTCAAGATATCCAGCACTTCCTCTTCCGTAATCTGGACATTTTGCAAGCTGTCACCATCTATTTCCCTACAGTCTATATCTTCCATATCTTTTTCCATAGTAAATACTGATGCAAAATATTCATTTAGTATTTCCCCCATTTTCTGTGGCTCCACACAAAGGCCGCCTTGCTGATCTTTGAGGGGCCCAATTATCTCCCTAGTTACCCTTTTATCCTTAAAAACCCTTTGGATTCTCCTTAATTCTATTTGCCAAAGCTATCTCATGTCCCCATTCTGCGCTCCTGATTTCCTGCTTAAGTATACTCCTACTTCCTTTATACTCTTCTAAGTCATTAATGCATATCAAACACAACAGTGGTCTTGGTACTGACCCTTTGTGAACTTCAATGCACACCTCCATTCATTTCAAAAATTCACAACTCACTGTTTTCTATCCCTACACTTATGCTTCCATTGCCCATTTTTCTTTTGAGCTTCAATGTTGCTAATAGATCCATTACATGGTGCTTCAACCAACAGCTTTTGAAAATTGATAACAAGAACTTGCAATTATATTATGTTGGAGTGCGGTATAATAGTCACTACACACCAGAATCCTTACCAACAAAATTTAACATGTGAACTGCATAAGCAAATTTAATAACAGGTGACCAAACCTTGACTCAAAATCCTGGAACTCCCTCTCTCATGGTCTACATACATTTTATCGACTCCCACAGTTCAAGTAAGCAGCTCACTACAAGGTTCTCAAAGGCAACTAGAGATGAGCAATTAATACAGGTCTAAACAGCGACATCCACATCCCACAAATGAGTTAAAAAAGAGTTGGCCAAAGAGTTATATGTTAACGTGTGTCTTAAAGGATGGGAGAGAGGTGTAGGGAGGGAATTTCAGCACTTAGGTCTTGACATGGTAACTGAAGGCACAGGCACCAATGGCAGAGTGATGCAAAGAGGCTATAATACAGCAGTTTTAACATTTAGAAGGTCGTGGGGCTGAAAAAGTTTGTTGAAAGAAGGCATCTCCACGGACAAATTTGAACACCAGGTTTATAGGTGTAACATCTAGATGAGCGCAGGAGTGGGTGAGCCTGACATGTCATAATTTAGCATGCAAGTGCAGAGTTTTGGATCACTTCACATATAATTTTAGGCTAAACGAGTACTTGTATGGTCCAGACTGGAGCTAACAAATTCATGGATGAGATTTCCAGCAGCAGAGACAGGCGATATTATGGAGATGTAAGTAGGCCGTCTTGCTGTTGGGCAGGACATGAGGATGCCAACTAAACTGGAATGACCAGAAAGGGAAATGGAATAAACAACTAGGCAACAGACATTTACGCTGGGATCAAAGACAAAAGCATTGACCTTCTCAACATTTAACCAGAGGGAAGTTTTGATTGCCCAGTACTGGATGCTGGACAAGCAAGTGTGACAAGACAGTGTAGCAGGCTTCAGACAATATTTCTGTACTTGAGAAAATACTATTTCATTTCTACTTCTTATTTACTGTTGTTACATGTCTAACATCGTTTCAATTTTATCTTAGCTTGTCATTATGTGTACACTTATTACCACAGCTCGGCACTGCGGCCATTGGGAACCTATCATTTGCACCAGACAGGCTAATTACTCTTCTAGTTCACAAGCACATTATTGTTGCAGGGAATCCCCATTAGTTGTCACTTCTACTGCTGAAATGCAATTTTAATGTTTTCCTAGTGGGCTGTAAATGAAGGGAAATTTAGTAATATGCAAATATATTCATTTCAGGCAGCAGTAGGTGGGAATTCAGTGGGGATTTGTTTACCCAGATGCAGCTAGGAACTCTAATAATATGAAAATGTCTCACTGAGGGCGTGATGAATTACACATAATGAAGAAAGTTCTGCTAAGTTTGTGTGTTTCAGCAGTGGGTTGTCAGTAACTCCCTCGTTCACCCCAAATCTTGTTATTTCATTTAACATCTGCAAAGAATGAACTTATTGCTGAAATGTTCTCATTAAATTACATTTTAATTAACCATCAAAAGAGCTTATGAGGCACAACTGAATACTTTGGGATTCTGGCAGTGTTCAAACCTTGGTAACTAACCAAATTGATATCATGCTATGTGGAAAAGTGATCGTTCAGAATGGGGGTTAATGTTTGTTTCCTGTTCTGACTGAACAAAGGCAATGGATTATTTGTAGAGCTTTAGGGAGAATGTTTTCCCTTTTGTACTGATACTGTGGTGTAATTTGCTCCTAAATTGTTAGAAACAAATACAGAGCTCAACTAAAGTGAATTAAGCTGCTTGTGTGAAATATCTTGTGATCAGATTATTATAACTATGTATAGGCTCGGGTGCATTGGAAATACGAGTGAAAATTGTTGAAATGAAATTTAAAATGACTTTAAAAATTAAAGAGTCAATAAATGGAATGAAAGTTTGGAAGGGTTACTTAATTGGCGGGCTATCTGCTCTGCTAGACTACTAGAAATGTAGCAAATGTGAAAATGTACTTCTTGGAGCTTTATCAAGGATTACTGATTAGTGATTATGAAGGAAATCCCTAAGATTTTCCTGTATGTCCTTGTAGAGGAGGTCAGAGAAAGGAGAATGATTAGTGTGACTCAGCTTCCATCAGAGATTCCTCAGAGCTAATTTGTTGCAGATTTGAAGAATCAATGCCATTAACGTGACCTCCAAGACAGAGTTTCAGTAGGAAGAGATTCTGTGAGCTCAAAGAAGCAGCACTGCTTCTGATCTTCCACCTACTGCAGCAATGAAATCTCTTTCTACTTTCCCAGCACTTATAGAAAATCCCTTCTCTCTATTACATCGTTCAACATACAATGACAAGGGCACATTGTAACATCTGTCTTATTCCAAGGGCATGCACCTTTTCCTTTGCCCCTTTATACTAACAGTGTGCTGTACTCACATCGCTCCAGCAGTTGCACAACTACCAAATCCTCCCAGGACTATTTCTTACTTTGCATACTACAAACTCCTCACCACAACATCTGACAACAATAATGTGCAGTTGTGTAGCAGATACAAATAGATAGGGTGATAAAAAAGGCATATGGCATGCTTGTCTTCATTGGTCAGAGTACTGAGTACAAGAGTCAGGAAGTGATGTTACAACTTTATAAAAGTTTGATTAGGCAAACTTAGAGTACTGGTCGCCACACTACAGGAAGGATGTGGAGGCTTTGGAGAAGCTGCAGAAGATGTTTGCCAGGGTGCTGCCTGGATTAGAAGGAATGAGCTATAAGGAGAGGCTGGACAAACTAGAGTTATTTTCTCTAGAAGCTGGCATAGATAAGGTTGACAGTCAGAATCTTTTTTCCCAGATTAGAATGTCCAATAATAGAGGGCATGCATTTAAGTTGAGAGGACAAAAGTTCGAAGGAAATGCAAGAGGCAAGGATTTTACACAGAGAGTGATAGGTGCCTGGAACTTGTTGCCAGGGGTAATGGTGGAGGCAGATATGATAGGGATGCTCAAAAGGTTTTTAGACAAGCAAATGAATAAGCAAGGAATAGAAGGATATGGACCATGGGCAGGCAGAAGGGATTAGATTAGATTAGATTCAGATTAGATTCCCTACAGTGCGGAAACAGGTCCTTCGGCCCAACCAGTCCACACCGACCCCCCGAAGAGTAACCCACCCAAACCCATTTCCCTCTGACTAATGCACCTAACACTATAGGCAAGTTAGCATGGCCAATTCACCTAACCTGCAGATTTTTGGATTGTGGGAAGAAACCTACGCAGACATGAGGAGAATGTGCAAACTCCACAGAGGCTGTCGCCCGAGGCTGGAATCGAAACTGGGACCCTGGTGCACTGAGGCAGCAGCGCTAACCACTGAGCCAGCATGTCGTCCCATTAGTTCAACTTGGCATCGTGTTTGGCACAGCATCATAAGCCGAAGGGCTGTTCCTGTGCTGTACTGTTCTATTTTCTTTGTATAGCATCCTTAACATTGTAAATTATAACACCGTGATCCAAAGAAACATTCCTAAACAAAATGTTTTTCTAAACAATATATGGAACGAATAAGGTGAGTGAGCAAAAGCTTGGTTGGAAGAAACATCTTAAAGGATGGAAAAGATATCAAGAGGTGGTGAGTTGTAGGAAGTACATTCTATAGTTTCGGGCATTGCTGGAAGCGTAGCTGTCAGTGATAGAGCAAAACAAAATCAGCAATGGTCAAGAGGCCAGAGTTAGATGAGCACAGATATCTCAGAGGGATGTAGGATTGTAGGACGCGAAAGAGATAGGGAGGATCAAACCATGGAATAGATTTGAAGGCAAGAATGGGTGAGAGTTTGACCCTGGTCCTTCAAGGCACTAGTGGACTTTGGTTTGACAATTGCTGACAGATGCAAATGCCGGTGTTCCAATTGTACTAGAATGGCGAGCTACAGGGAGGGCTAGTTCTGGAACTGATAGAACGAATACAGTTATGGAGGACATGACCGAGTGAGAACTTTTGTCATGTAGATTCTCCCAGCACCTGCCACAGGTCCAGTCTGGAAGATATGTATTTCAGAAGTCAGCTCAGTCATCAATGGACATTGAAGTTCCTTTTTGGAACATATGCTGAGGCCTTGGTACTGTAATTGATTCATTATTTGAAGGAGGGCAATAGGTGTTAATCATTAGGATTTTTGACCTACTTCCAACAGGCTTTGTGGTATTCAGAATCAGTATTGAGTACCTCCAGGGTCACTACTAGTATGTAGGTATTTGGGTGTGCTGCCCCTTTATATCAGTTGGTCTAGTGACCTGGAGGGGAGGAATTTGGATCCAGTCGAGATCTGGCTGTGAAGGCATGAGTACCATCAATAAAGTGTTCCTATTCAGATTAACCATTGATACCCTGTGTATGATTCCTGGTCCAAAGGAAACATCAGCATTACATGAAAGCGGCATTCACAGAATCATAGAACCCCTACAGTAGTGGAAACAGGCCCTTCAGCCCAACAAGTCCACACCAACCCTCCGAAGAGTAACCCACCCAGTCCCATTTCCATACTGGTCTACATTTACCCCTGACTAATGTACCTAAACTACACATCCCTAAACACTATGGGCAATTTAGCATAGCCAATTGACCTAACCTGCATATCTTTGGTTTGTGGGAGGAAACCGGAGCACCCAAAGGTAATCCACGCAGACATGGGGAGAACATGCAAACTCCACACACACACACACATTTGTCTGAGGCTGGTATTTAACCCGGATCCCTGGTGCTGTGAGGCTGTCAGTTCATATCATGAACTGTGTGCAAACGCCATATTTGTTTTTCTGAAGGAGATATTGCCACGACTTTATAAATGGTGTAAGGAGGTAACGCTCAGGGAAGCATCTGTAAGGGGATTCAGGCAGCAGTCAACAGCAGGAAAGAAGGTACTCACTTGGGAGCAGGCTGAGAGTGGCAGCTGGGATGACAGCTGAGGAGTCGAGTACACACCCAAGAGCTATTGGTGTTATCTCAGAGGGTGGTTGCAAGGAGTCTCGGGGTGCAGGAGACACCAGGGACGAGCGGTAACTAACACAGCCGGTGAAGGAGCAGCCAACATCGGAGACTTCACCCAATAGGACTCATCTGTAAATGGCTCCTCAACTTGTGTGATGGGAAAACAAAATGGCAGGCCATTTTGGAGTGATGGGACCGTTTGATGAAGTGTCTGAAAATGTGAACTTTATACATAGAACACTTTCATTTGTTCTTAATGGTCAACAAAATGGCTGAGGACATCATTATACCAGTGTTATGAAATTAATTTGTACCCAAACCTCTGATGATCACACAATGTTTCTGTTTTTACAAATGGGTACAGTACATAGAAGGGTCAATCGCCCAACTTGTGGCCACCTTAAAGAGAGTAGTGGAGTAATGTGAATTCAGAGACCTCCTCCAAAATGCTTTGCAGGGCTATTTCGTTTCTGGCCTCAGACATGAAGAAACAATCCTGGAGACAAGACATAAAATAAATGCTGCCAACCAGGGAGTAGACTGGGAGTCAGTTGGATCTGCAGGAGTAGCAGAGGGCCCAGAGTCAGCAGGGCTTTGGTTAAACATCCTGTCAGTATGGGGTGAAGCTGATGACTTCTGGATTCTTCCCAAAGCAGAAGTGAAGGCAGTAAAAATGGAAATCAATACAGGCGCAGTGGTGTCCCTGATTCTCAAAGCCGTCTACAGGGAGAAACCGAGGGCACTACCGTTGAAGCCTGTCAAGATTATATTGCAGACATACATGGAACAAGTGGTGCTACTGAAGGGCTATGTATTGGTGAAAGTTCAGTTAAAGGACCAGTGGGCAGAATTGCAACATCATGTATTGAAAAGTGAATTCCCTGCATTATTTGGGCACTTATTGTTACAAAAATTAAGGTTGAACTAGGGCATGGTTAATGGGCTAATGGACTCAGACATGAGTTTACAAGAGATCCTGGACAAGGACAAAGATATCTTTAAAGGAGCCCTGGAGGAAATATAGGGAATCAAAACTAAATTTCAGCTGAAGCCAGAGCCTTGCCCCAGGAGTCTGAAGGGTATAGTGTGCCATCCAGTATAAGGTAGAGGTGGAGGTGAAATGGCTGGTGAATCTGGGAATGTTGGAACCAATCGTGGCATGGTGAGGATTTGTGGTGACTTTAAGGTTACAGTCAACCCAGCTCTGAGTGCAGATCAATACCCACTTCCACCTATTGAGGACCTGTTCCGTGAATTGGCGGGGGAAAGAAATTCTCAAAGGTTGATCTGTTGCATGCCTACCTACAGGTAAAGGTTACAATGGAGTCTCAGCCAATGCTGATTGATTGATTGGTTTATTGTTGTCACATGTACCTAGATACAGTGAAAAGTGTTGCTTTGCGTGCTATAGAGGCAGGTCATGCCATAAAACGTGCACCAAGGTATGACGACAATAATGACACATTGGGGATTTTTCCACTGAAATGGACTTCATTTTGGCATCACGTCAGCACCAGCTGTATTCCAGGCACTATGGGTTAAATATTACCAAAGAGGGCCAAGAGTCCAATGTAATCTGGACAATATTTTGATTACTGGATCCTCCAAAGAGGAGCATTTTAAAAATGTATAAACAACCCTAAAAAGATTACAGTAGCATGGCTTACAAGTGAAAAGGGAGAAATACAAGTGTTTTAAAGACTCCATAAAGAGTACATGAAGGTGAAGTCAGCCTTTAAAAAGTTGGAAGTGTTAATGCGTTCTGACCAGAAGTTGTCACTGCGGTTGCTATGCTATGACTTGCCTTAGGGGGTCTGTGCTGTACTGTCACACATTACTGAATGGACAGTAAAGGCCCATTGTATTTGCAAAGTAGGCTGAGAATTATGCTCAAGTGGAAAAGCAAGATTGAGCATCATATTCAGTATTAAAACATTCATCCACTTCCTTTATGGCAGGCATTTCATGTTACTGAACAATCATGGACCTCTAACCTCCATCTTTGACCCATACACAGGAATACCATCAGAGGTGGGCACTGGCTCTGTCAGTCCGCTCATATGAGATCAAATACTGACAATTGGAGAAACGCAGAAATGCAGATGCCCTGTCAAGGCTGCCACTACCAAGGGAAGTAAAAGGTAACGGAATGGAAACTAAAAATAATGTACTTTTCCCAGGATGACAAGGTGCTGCTGTCAGGTGGGAAATGCTTACTTGGAGCAAACCGATTTTGAGCTGGGTAGTCCTGAGAGAGAGCACAGTCATGGAAACTGCTCAGCATTATGCCCCTACCTGTCCAGGAGGTGAGAGTTGTCTGTATTGGATGGGTATTTAATGTGGTGAATGAAAGTTGTTCTTCCTCCCTGTTAAGAGGGAAGGTGCTGGAACAAGTATGATGCAAATGAAAGAGATAGTCAGGAGCTATTTTTGGTGGTGAAACATGGACTCCCAGATTGAAGAGAAAATGAGAACATGAAAGCCTTGCACATTAGTAAGAAAGGTGCCATAGTTATCATCCTTTCACCCACGGGAGTGGTCTCAAGCACCGTGGCTGGGGATTCAAGGAGAGGGACAGATACTACTGCTGGTTGTGGATGCTGTGACGGTCATGAAGTAAGTATCAGCAGAAGAAATGGTAGACGGACCTGGATGAAATATTTACCAGGATTGGGAACCCCTGAACAAATCGTGTGTGACAATTGTGCACAGTTTGTAGCACAAGAATTTGAGGAACATCTAGAAAATCACGGAGTCAGACATGTGAAATTGGCTCCATATCACTCTGTGCCAAACAGCCAGGCAGAGAGATTAGTTCAAACCTTGAAGCAAGCTTTAAGCCCTCACAAGGGAAGGGGTCACTAGGCCCTCAGCACGTACAGTATCAGGCCACACATAAAGACTCAATGCTCGCCGATGTCCTTAATGTTCAACTGCCAGCTGAGAAACATGTTTGACTTACTGTGGCCGGAAGACAGCAGAGAGGTGGTAGAAAAAAATCAAGAATGACAGATTGCCTGAGGAGTGGGAACCTCATGGACAACATGCAATGCTTTGCCTCCGCGGGTGGGGGGGGTGGGGAGAGGGGAAGGTGGGCGGCTGGTGGTTTGCGTTACTATACTGTCACATGTTACCAAATGTGGAGGAAAGGTCCATTGTGTTTGCATTGAGATCACTAACAAAGTGGGCGGAGAATTATGCTCAAGTTGAAAAAATAGGTTTGAGCATCGTATTCAGAGTCAAAAGGTTCACCTACTTCCTTTATGTCAGGCACTTTGTGTTACTGAGTGACCACAGAGGGTATCCACAGAGGAGAGACCATATTGGCCTGGAATTATCTGTCAGGGGATAAATAGATCACAGTGGTGATGGTGGCTCAAACAGGACCGTCGTCATATATGGTACAGACTAGGGATGAACTGGCCTGGAGAAGGCACATGGTCCAGCTGGTTGCTGCACCTCAGCAATGAAAAGATGTCTCTCAAAACACCGAGCCAGTCCAGATAGTGTCAACTAAGTCATGTGTCTCCAAGCCTTACCCAGGGAGAGAACAACAGCAGTGTCATAGGGCAGTAAGAGCCGGTCAAAAAGGGATATACCAGCAGAACAACAGGGGCTTCTGGAAGCCTGGGAGACTAGACTAGAACAGGTACTTGAGATGAAGAGATGGTCTTCATAGTATCACCATCCCTCCCAAGAGACTGATCACATCAACCTAAACTACAGTAGAGTAACTTTCTTTTTCCATAATTTTTTGTATATATTTGTGACAATGTATTTATGTTAGCTACAATGCTTGCATGCTTATTATAATTGTTATATGTATGTGTATTAATGGGATTTTTAAATTGATAGGGGAGGGGTGTTATTTATATCTCCCTTTAGGAGAGCTGGTCAGGTGACTTGAAGGGATGGATGTGGGTCCAGTTTAGAACTGGCTTTGGAAGTGTGAGCATTTTCAATAAAGTGTTCCTGTTTAGATTTACCATTTCCCTAGCTGGTGTATAATTCTCGATTTCATTACAGTTGCTTCTTGATTGTATACCATTTGGCCAACATCTCTGAAAAGTCTGTCCTATCGATGGGACACGAAGGACCAGAGATAGCGATTATGGTCTGTGTGATATTAGCTGTAAGATACAATCCTGTAAGTATTATGATGTCAGGGTGTTGTTTGACCTGTCTCTAAACCCTTCCAATTTTGACACAAATCTCCAATTTTGTGTCTTGCTTGTTTTTTCTCCCTCACAGAATTGTAAGCTTTTAAAATTCCCTTTCTCAAAAAGCAATGGATGCAAAACTTTAAATATTTCTAAGACGGGTAGATGTGTTGGTTGTCAAAGGGATGAAAGATTACCAGGATAAGCAGGAATGTGGAGTGGAGGTTCAAATCAGGTCACCCATGATCTTATTTAATGATGGGGTAGGCTCAAAGAGTGGACTAGGTAAAGACAATGACTGCAGATGCTGGAAACCAGATTCTGGATTAGTGGTGCTGGAAGAGCACAGCAGTTCAGGCAGCATCCAAGAAGCAGCGAAATCGACGTTTCGGGCAAAAGCCCTTCATCCTGATGAAGGGCTTTTGCCCGAAACATCGATTTTGCTGCTCCTTGGATGCTGCCTGAACTGCTGTGCTCTTCCAGCACCACTAATCCAGAATCAAAGAGTGGACTCCTGTTCCTTGTTCGTATGTTTGCAAATGTTCGAAGAAAACTTTGCAAAGTGGAGTGAGCTGGATGTGCCTTCATTAATATGGGGTGGTCCATTTAATTTTAATCTTACTTTTCCTTAATGGTTTGACACAACCAAGGTGATTTACTACGCCATATGAGAGGTATCTTAGTGTCAACTGGAATCACTCAGAGACCAAACCAAGGGTGTAATGTTTCCTTTCCTATGCAAGTCGTCCATTCATAGGTTTTTAAGATAATTCAACAGTCAAATTGTCAGTATTACTGAGGCCAACTTTTTATTCCAGTTATTTCATTAAAATTTCTCCAACTGTCACGCTGGGAGTTTTGCTGGTGTCAGTTGTGGCCTCTGGATTACTCGTCCAATAATGTTACAATTTACAGATGACACGAAACTACTTGGGAAGGTAAGTTGTAAGGAGGATGCAAGTGCACTTGGGCAGACAATGTGAATGTGTTGGAACATGACAAATGAAATACAATGTGAATAAGTGTGTGGTGGCCTGGCTGGTGGGGATGTAACATGCAGGCAATTAAAAAAATTAAAATTAAGGAGGAATGTCTTCACTCAAAGGGTGGTGAATTCTTTGGATTCTCTACCCTAGAGGTGGTGGAAGCTTAACCATTGAGCAACATCAAGATAGAAATTGATAGATTTCTGGAGGCTAATGACATCATGGGATATGGAAGAAATTGGTAGAGAGGGAGATGATCAGAAATGATATAATTGAATGGGCTGAATGGCCTACTCCTCTTCCTATTCTCACTTTGCTGCCCTATCCTATTAAATGGAATTCGAAGGAAAGTGGGGACAGCTTAGGAAGGCAACAAAAATGTCAAGAATTTTGAAGGCGAGAGGGAGCTTTGATTTGAAATGATAGTTTGCAAAAGGTAAAGGGATTAAGATTGTTTCATTGAGAGGGTGATAACAGCACATTTTAAGGGTTTGGGCAGTGGCAGAGGATATTGGGAAGTGTTCACATTGTCAGCTAACTTTTGTGAAATATTTCGAATACTTTTCTGCACCAAAGCATTATTTAAATGTAAGTTGCTGTTGCTGCTTGACACACTGCACATATTGATAGCATTTGGCAATCTGTTTGTATATGTGAATATTTACTTGCCATGACAATAAAGCCCATTACCTTAGTTTAATAACATATCGAGCAAGTGATTTATGGAGTTGTGACAACCTTGCTTATTTTTCTTCCTAAATCACAGAAGTAGCTTTGGTATCCAATATCAATTTCACAGTAATTGTGTTGCGATATTTTAGGATGCATATTGCTAAGGGATACACAGTTTCAGGATTTATGGTAAATAGGCAATTTTAGTCATTTTCCATATATTTAATTTATTTTCCTACTCTTATTTTTTTCCATTATGTGTTGTGATATTGTTGAGCCTTGTGATGACTCAATGCTTGTCATTTTCGAGTCTGTTCCCAGTTGAGGGAGGAGATTTGATCTGGTCTCAGAAACTGTCACACAAACAGAAAGGTGAACTGCTTGTGTATGCTGCAACAACAGGGGCAGCTGGATAATCAAGAGAATTAAATCTTGCGTCATTTGGCTTGCTGGCAGTGCCCTCAGGTAGGGTCAGAAGAGGTGGGGGCACAAGAACATTGGCAAGGTTGATCATGGCCAGCAGTGTCAAAAGGGAAGAGTTTTGCAGTGGAGGTGCACTTGATAGCCCATAGAGCATCCAGCAAAGCCTAATGCCTGCTTCATTTGCGGAAGATTATTCAGCTAAGACAAGGTGTTGAAGCAAAAGTAGGCCACTCAGCCCACTGAGTTTGCTCTGCCAATTGATGAGATTGTGGGTGCTCTGAGAATCCTCAACTCCACTTTACTGTTGTATTCTCATTACCCTTCATTCCCTCCATCCCAAAACAAATGGTGGACCATTCATTAGCATCGATACGTGCCTCGATGTCTTGGACATCTGAACGTCTCTTGAAGCCAGCATAACTTTGAATTTTTCTCCCATGTAATTAGGGCACACAGGATGGCCTCTGAAAATGGGAATCTTCACCCTCTTTTTAATTAGAGTCAGAAAGTCATAGAGATGTACAGCACTTCTAGAGATGCCGACCAGATATCCGAACCTAATCTAGTCCCACCTGCCAGCACCTGGCCCATATCCCTCCAAACCCTTCCTATTCATGTACCCATCCAAATGCCTTTTAAATGTTGCAATTGTACCAGCCTCCACCACTTCCCCGGTAGCCCATTCCAAACACGCACCACCCTCTGCGTGAAAAAGTTGCCCTTAGGTCTTTTTTTATATCTTTCTTCTCTCACCCTAAACCTATGCCCTCTAGTTCTGGACTCTCCCACCCAAGGGAAAAGACCTTGTCTATTTACCATATCCATGCCCCTCGTGATTTTATAAACCTCTATAAGGTAATCCCTCAACCTCCAACGCTCCAGGAAAAATAACCACTTTTGGAATATTGCGTGCAATTCTTGTCTCCTTCCTGCCGGAAGGATCTCTGCCTACAGCTTATATCCTCCAACCCTGGCAACTTCCTTAAACCTATTCTGAACCCTTTCAAGTTTCACAACATCCTTCTGACAGGAAGGAGACTAGAATTGCACGCAACATTCCAAAAGTGGCTTAACCAATGTCCTGTAAAGCCGCAAAATGACCTCCCAACTCCTGTACTCAGTTCTCTGACCAACAAAGGAAAGCATACCAAATGTCTTCTTTGGTACCTGCGACTCTACTTTCAAGGAGCTATGAAGCTGCACTCCAAGGTCTCTTTGTTCAGCAACACTCCCTAGGATTTTACCATTAAGTGGATAAATCCTGCTAAGATTTGCTTTCCCAAAATGCAGCACTTCACATTTATCTAAATTAAACTCCATCTACCATTTGTCAGCCCATTGGCCCATCTGATCAAGATCCCATTGTAATCCGAGGTAACCTTCTTTGCTGTCCACTACACCTCCAATTTTGGTGTCATCTGCAAACTTACTAATTATACCCCCTATGCTCACATCCAAATCATTCATAAAGATGCTGAAATGTAGTGGACTCAACACTGATCCTTGTGGCATTCCACTGGTCACAGGCCTCCAGTCTGGAAAACAACTCTCCACTATCACTCTACCTTTGAGCCAGTTCTGTATCTAAATAGCTCGTTCTCCCTGTATTCCATGAGATCTAACCTTGGTAATCAGTCTCCCATGGGGAACCTTGTTGAATGCCTTACTGAAGTCCATATAGATCATGACTACCACTCTGCCCTCATCAATCCTCTTTGTTACTTCTTCAAAAAACTCAATCAAGTTTGTGAGACATGATTTCCCATGCACAAAGCCATGTTGACTATCCCTAATCAGCCCTTACCCTTTTGATGACCAATTCTACCTTATTAAATTGAACATCCTTTTTATGACTGAAGGAGTTTTGAATTATGGATATTTTCCTAATTAACCTGTTCAGAGACCCTTTTGGAATGGGTGGGACTTGAACCTGGCCTTACCTGACTCAAAGGTAGGGACCCTAACTCTGCACCACAAGAGCCTTTAGAACATGTAAATTGTACTCACCACTAATTTAGGCCTTTAAATGTTAATGATTAATGGCCATTTCTGGGCCTCAGCTTGGCATCTGGAGTCCAGTTTGATTCTCGTATTTCAGAAAGGATATCCAGGCAATGGAGGCAGTTCAAAAGCACTGCACAGGGCTGATTCTTGAGAACAAGAATGAACTGGGATTGAACAGCTTAGAATTTTGTATATGTGAGTTCGGAAAAATGAGGTGTGATCTCATTAAGACACACAAGATTCAGACAGAATGGATGCTGAGAAGCTGTTTCCACTAATGGGGGAAACACAAACTAAGGGGTACAGTAAAAGAGTAAGGGGCCTCCATTTAAAATTGTGATGTGAAGGAATTTC
Organism: Hemiscyllium ocellatum; assembly: GCF_020745735.1. Classification (NCBI taxonomy): domain Eukaryota; kingdom Metazoa; phylum Chordata; class Chondrichthyes; order Orectolobiformes; family Hemiscylliidae; genus Hemiscyllium; species Hemiscyllium ocellatum. Next base: position 90,025,862 of record NC_083408.1, read on the forward strand.
TTCTCCCTGAAAGTTGTGAACATCTAGAATTGTCTACTCCAGAAATTTGTGTCGGCTAAATCACTGAAAGTATTCGAAGAGGTGGTAGATAAAATTTTGAAATACTGGGGAAATGAAGACAATGTGGATCTGGCATGAAAGAGAAGTTGAGGCCAGGGGTGATCAGCCATAATCTTGAGGAATGTTAGTCGTCACCAACCCGCCATGTTACACATGCACATGACACACACGCACACACACACATTCTGCCCAACATGTATCACACCCCAATGAATGCCATCTGGTTGGTTTTGCGTGATCCTTTGATCTGAAACTTCCACCTGGCTGTTTAAAATTATGTTTGCTTCAGCTAGTTCAACAGTTTCAGCTTCAATTAAAGATCATAATTCTTGACTTAGCAGTAACGTTAAACTAACTGGCGCTACTACCTAGATTACTTTTGTCTCCCCTTTAAAATGAGCCAAGACTGGCCTCTTCAATCCTCTGACACACTTGCCCCTTCAAGAAACTTGGAATTGTGGTGGTCTGTAACAGAGCTCTGAGTGGTGTGGGCTATGGTAAGATGTATGCCAGAATTGGGTGATGAGTGCAGTGAGGCCCATCTGGATCTCAAGATTTTTTCGATCTGTCCTTTTTGTTTTTTGCGAGTGGCATGGTGAGATTCTCACTCAGCAAAACTCACCTCATTAATATTCACACTCTCAGCTTACCAAACTCGCCAAACAAGATCAATGTTGGAAAAACTCAACAAGGACCAGAATGGGTCCCTGGCAGGTTCAGCTCACCACTTGCTCCAAGTCACCTCCACATTACCTGAGACCAGACAGCAGATCAGGGCAAGATACATGTATACCATTCCTCCTCCGTGGACTTTGGTATTTGACATCTGAGTGTGATTTGGAAGCACAAACTTACCTTACCAGGCACATCAGCAATTTGTATTGAATGACTGTAACAGGGACATTTTCTGCTCAGGAACAGGTACTCAGCTTGTGGACTAGAGTTGGCTGCATCTCAGGGATGCTCGCTTGCTCTCTGAGCAATCTTTCACTTAACACCTACCTGCTTGTTCACAGCATCACGGCCTTACCTTGCCATGCTGTGCCAATTAGTATCGTCACACATACTGGAGGCTTGTCTTTCTGCCATGCAAGTTCAGCTGGTCCTTAGTTTATGGGGCACACATACTGCAAAGTCTAGTGTGCTCCATCAATTACCTGCATCATGTACCAGCAAACACATGGTCAGTCAGGGGTCTTAGCACATCTTGTCCGCTCATGTTGGCCCAGAGGTTGGGCCACAGTCTATCCTTTGGGTCAGTCTTCAGAAACTGAGAGGGAAGGGGAAAAGGGTTAGGGGTGTGCGTGGGGTCAGGGGTGGGGGGAGTGGGGGTGAAATTGCAACAGTTTAGTATTCAGGAATGGAAGTTGCAGGCTATGGGCAACAGTGCAGTGCCATTGGTGAATGGGGGGCAGGGTGGGCAACAGGATTTCAAAAAGGCTGTAGTATAAATCTTGACTGGGTAGGGTTTAATGAGGGGAGGGAGGGTCATTCATGGTCAGGATACCCTGGCCCAGACATGTTCACTTGTATCCTAGGTCTGGATGTGAAGAGTAGGTTGGTGTAGGTGAATGTTGGGTGGGGACTAGGGGGACTTGTGTGATTCTTATCAGGTTGACAGATGGATCACTAGGGAGGCTAACTATGATTCAGTAGGATGATCCCTGGTATGGAGCGATTGTTTTATGAATGAAGGCACTCTACCCACTGAAGTTTAGAACAATGTGAGATGGCCTCATTGAAACATATTGGATTCTTAAAGGGTTTGACAGGGTAAATGCTGAAAGGATGATTCCCCCCATGGGATAGTCTAGGACATGAGGGCATTTGTCTCAGAATAAAGGGGCACCAGTTTAAGACTGAAATGAGGAGGAATCTCTTCTCTCAGAGTGTTGTGAGTCTTTGTAACCCATTGCCACAGAGACCTGTGGGGGCAGAGTCTGTGTATATATTTAAGGCTGAGATAGATGATCCTATTGAATGGCAGACCAGGTTTTAGGGTTGAATGAACTACTCCCATTCCTATTTCTTATGATCTTATGGTCTATAAAGGAGGGAATGTAGATATTTGGGAATCATTAACATAGTCAGCCAGAGACATACAGCCGTAGAGGTATACAGCATGAAAACAGACCCTTTGGTCCAAATCATCCATGCTGACCAGATATCATAAATTCATCCCATCCCTTTTGCCAGGATTGGGCCCATAGCCCTCTAAACTCTTTCTATTCATATTCCCATCCAGATGTAATTGTACCAACCTCCATCACTTCCTTTAGTAATTCCTCATACCATACATGCACCACCCTCTGCATGGAAAATGGCCCCTTAGGTCCCTTTTCAATCTTTCCCCTCTCACCTTAAACCTATGCCCTCTACTTTTGGACTACCTTTCCCTCTTATGCCCTCATAATTTTATAAATTTCTATAAGGTCATCCCTCATTCTTCAACGCTCCAGGGAAAGTAGTCCCAGCCTATTCCCAGCCAGTCTGGGGAGGAGTCGAGAGTGTGGTGCTGGAAAAGCATAGCAGGCCAGGTAGCATCTGAGGAGCAGGAGAATCGACATTTCGGACATAAGCTCTTCATCAGTTTTTCCAGCACCACACTTTCTACTTTGATCTTGAGCATCTGCAGTCCTCACTTTCTCCCAGTCTGGGGAGGAGGAGCATGCACTGTCACCTTCCATCATGCTAAAAACCAAAGGAGAAGAAATTGGCTATGACTGGCACAGAGTGAGTGGAGTAAGTGACTCAAGCTGTAAGGGAGGGGCTGTAGCACACAACATTCAGAGGGCTTTTAAATGGGTCCTGTATACCTGGAATGTCTCACGCACAGGCCTATAAATTGCTTACTCTCTGGCTACTCTGTACCGTTGACTCTGTCTGAAGTTGGCAGTCCCTTGGCCCAGTCACTGCTGGACATCTCTTTCACAGCTACACCTTAGTGCACAAATATGAGGGTCAAAGGTGCCTACAGGACAGAAAGCCATGTGTATGCATTGATTCTCTCCTCAGTGTCTCCTTCCTATCGGAAAGTTGCTGTGAAACATGAAAGGGTTCAGAAAAGGCTTACAAGGATGTTGCTAGCGTTGGAGGATTTGAGCTCTAGGGAGAGGCTGAACAGGCTGGGGCTGTTTTCCCTGGAGCATCGGAGGCTGAGGGGTGACCTTATAGAGGTTTACAAAATTATGGATATGATAAATAGGCAAAGTCTTTTCCCTAGGGTGGGGGGTCCAGAATTAGAGGGCATAGGTTTAGAGTGAGAGGGGAAAGATATAAAAGAGACCTAAGGGGCAATGTTTCACGCAGAGGGTGGTATGTGTGTGGAATGAGCTGCCAGAGGATGTGGTGAAAGCTGGTACAATTGCAACATTTAAAAGGCATTTGGATGGGTATATGAATTAGAGGGATATGGGCCGGGTGCTGGCAGGTGGGACTAGATTGGTGGGATAGCTGGTTGGCATGGATGGGTTGGACTGAAGGGTCTGTTTCCATGCTGTACATCTCTATGACTCTATGTTGTTGGCTCTGAGCACAAGCCGCAGTCCATGAAGTTTCCTGTTTGGCCATGAATTGCTGCAGGATGGTGTGACAATTAAGCAGCTACACAGAGATGTTCAGAAGCCAATGCAGGAAAATTACAGTCAATAGCATTTATGTAAATGTTTTGAACAACAAGATAGCCTTCTTCACCCATGCCACCAAAGTGCCTTCAATATGCTTTCTTCTTTCTCACCGTCCCACTGCATTGAGTGCATTCCATGCCAAGGTGGATGGTGTCTTTTCTGAGATTGAGGCTATTGGCCGAGGAGCTTTAGTGTATTAACCTCAGTATGCTTATGCCTCTGTCCTGGAGCTTCTGGTGGAGCAAGGCATATTGATGCTGAGGTCAATGGTAGGCCTGCAGAACCTTCAAGACAAAAGAGAGAGAAGGTGTCACAACCATTGGTTAAAAGTGACCTCTAATGGCTGAAAGTTAATGGGACAGGCAGAGTGGTACTTACTTGTTTGATGGGACATGGATTTTTCAACATTGTGAGAGCCAAAACTCTTTCCTCACAGGGACTGAGGAGTCTGGTGTCTGGCACACATCCACCTGTTCAGCCTCTCTCTCCTGCAATGAGAAAAAGGAGAAGATGTGTCAGATGGCAGTGCGTGGTATAGCTGTTAGTGCTGAGGAAAGCTTTTTTAAGTATATAGAAAGGAAGAGAGTAGCTATAGCGAATGTTGATCCCTTTCAGAACAAGACTAGGGAATTAACAGTGGAGAACACAGCAATATGAAATCAATATTTTGCCTCAGTTTTCACAGTGGAGGACGTTAAAACCATCTCAATAGTAATAGAGAATGCAGAGATTGTAGAAAAAATGAATTTAAAACAATTATCATCAATAGGGAAAAATTGCTAAACAAATTATTGGGATTAAAGGCAGACCAATCCCAAGGGCCTAATACTCTATATCCTAAGATCTTAAAGGAGGTAGCAGCAAAGAGCGTAAATACGTTATAATATTCCAAAATATCCTGGATTCTGGAAAGGTTCCAGAGGATTAAAAAAATGCTAATTAACATGATTGGAAGGAGGCGAATGTTGTTCCACTTTTCAAGAAGGGTAATAAGGAAATCTCTGGCAATTACGTTTGTGGTCAGCAAGGTTGTGGAAAGAGTTCTGAGTGATAGGATTTATGACTATTTGGCAAAGCGTAGTATAATTAAAGGCAGTCAGCATGGCTTTGTGAGGGGAACGTCAAGCCTCACAAATCTTATTGAGTTCTTTGAGGAGGTGTCAGGACAGGTCAACGACGGCAGAGCAGTGGATGTGGTGTATATGGATTTGATCGGGTTCTCCATGGTAGGCTCGTTCATAAAGTAAGAAGTATGGGATGCATGGAGATTTGGCTATCTGGATTCAGAATTGGCTGGCTGAAGGAAGGCAGATAGTGGTTGTAGATGGAAAGTATTCTGCCTGGAGGAGAGTGTTGAGTGGGGTCCTGCAGGGCTCTGTTCTTGGGCCTCTGTTCTTTGTAGTTTTTATAAATGACTTGGATGAGGAGGTTGAGGGGTGGGTTAGTAAATTTGCAGATGACACAAAGGTTGGCAGTGTCATCGATAGTATAGAGGGCTACTGCAGGCTGCTGCGTGACATAGACAGGATGCAGCACTGGGCTGAGAAATGGCAGATGGAGTTCAACCTGGATAAATGCGAAGTGATACATTTTGGAAGGTTGAACTCAAATGCTGAATATCAGATTAAAGACAGGATTCTTGGCAGTGTGGAGAAACAGAGGGATCTGGGTGTGCAAGTACATAGATCCCTCAAAGTTGCCACCCAAATGGATAGGGTTGTTAAGAAAACATATGGTGTTTTGGCTTTCATTAGCAGGAGGATCAAGTTTAAGAGCCACGAAGTTTTGCTGCAGTTCTACAAGTCCCTGGTGAGACCACACTTGGAATATTGTGTCCAGCTCTGGTTGCCCTACTATAGGAAAGATACAGAGGCTTTGGAGAGGGTGCAAAGAAGGTTAACCAGGATGCTGCCTGGACTGGAAGGCTTGCCTTATGAAGAGAGATTGAATAAGCTCAGACATTTCTCTCTGGAGAGAAGGAGGAAGAAAGGAGACCTGATCGAGGTGTACAAAATAATGAGAGGAATAGATTCAATAGCCAGAGATTTTTCTCCAGGGTAGGATTGACTGGTACGAGATGTCATAGTTTGAAGATATTAGGAGGAAGGTATAAAGGAGTCGTCAGAGATAGGTTCTTTACACAGAGAGTTGTGAATGCATGGAATGTGTTGCCAGTTGAGGTGGTGGAAGCAAAGTCATTGGGGACATTTAAGCGACTGCTGGAGATGCACATGGATAGCAGTGAGTTGAGGGGTGCGTAGATTGAGTTACTATATTTTGCATTAGGATTAAATCTCGGCACATTTTGGGCCTAATGGCCTGTTCTGTGCTATACTTTTCTATGTTCTATGTTCTATCCTTATTCAAAAACAGGGTGGTTGGGACAGGGTGGTTGGGGCGGCGTGGGGGGTTGGGGGTGGGGGGTGAGGTGGCAGCGGAGGGGGCGGGTGAGGAGACAGAGTGAAACTATTGACCGGTTAGTTTAATGACTGTCATTGGGAAATTGGTAAAATCCATTAATGAAGGAAGCAGTAATGGGACATTTGGAAAGTCAAAACACAATCCATCAGTGTCTACTTGGTTTTATGAAGAGCAAATCATTTCCTAGATTTCTCCAAACCATCATTTCCTAGAGTTCTTCGAAGATGTAACAAGCGATACTCTGCAACATCATGTTAACAAAGACCTCCACATTGATGTATATAGATGGACTTCCAGAAGACACCCCACCAAAGATTAATACACAAGGTAAGAAAACATTAGGTAGGATTATTTATTAGCTGAGGGTTTATGGGTAACTTATTAGATGAGATTAGCTGATCAACAGAAAGCAGAGAGTTGGAACAAATGGATCTTTTTCTGTGTGGCAAGATGTAACTAGTGAACTGCCATAGGTTTAAGTCCTCTGGCTTGAACTATTTACAATCTATATTAAAGATGTGGATGTAGGGATTGAGTGCACCATAGCCAAATTTGCAGATGACACTAAAATGGGTGAGAAGGACATTTACAATGATAAAGTAGAAATGTACAAATGGATATGGATCGGTTTGGTAAAAAGGTCAGGATTTGGCAGATGGAGATTAATGTGGATGAGTGTGAGGATATCCATTTTGGTCAGAAGTATAAAAAGGCAACTTATTTCTCAAATGGAGAGAAATGTCTAAATGCTTCAGTGCAAAAGGATCTTTTCGCATGAGTCACAGAAAGCTAGTATGTCAGTGCTGCTGATAATAAGGATGGCCAATGAAATGAGAATGCTTATTGCTTAAAAAATAGAGCATAAAAGTTGCACTTGTACAAGGCAATAGTGAGACAGCACCTGGAGGACTACAGGTCCCTTTACTTGAGGAAGAATATAAATTGCATTACAACCAGTTCAGAAATGGTTTATTCCAGAGATGAAGCCTTATCTTTTGTGAAGAGATTGAGCAGTTCAGGTCTGTATTCACAAAAGTTTAGAAGCATGAGAGGAGATCTGCTTGAGATGTATAAGATGCTAATAGTAATTAACAAAGAGAGGATGTTTGCCCTTGTGGGGCAATCTAGAATGAGAGGGCAGAGGTTTAGGGCAAGGGGATGGTAGAATGTAGTGGCGCAATCTCCTTTGATGGTCTTTGGGAAGAGGATGACCCTCATCCACATCAACTCGTCAACCAAGAGCTCCAGGTCCCTGACATCTTCCCCTTCTCTGACATTTTGTGGTCATGTCCATGAACCAGCAGGGCAGATTCAGAATGTCAATATTTGTCCAGGTGCCCTACTAAGCTTTAAACATGGGCATTCTTTGGGCAGATACCATTAAGTGGCAAAAGTGAGGAATCCTGATGAAGGGTTCTGGTGCGAAACATCGATTCTCCCACTCCTCAGATGCTGCCTGACCTGCTATGCTTTTCCAGCAACACACTCTAGATACCGCTGAGTGACCAGGTTTTGTGCAAAGGGGGATGGGCCGTAAATCAAAAGGAATGGACACTGGAAGGATGGGGTAGATAATCATTGAGTCACATTTAAGACATGATGAGAGAATTCCCCTGGCCTCACATTGACAATTCCTCAAAAATACTTGAAGCGACTTGGATTTAGCCAAAAAAAAGTAATATTCAGTCCATCATTTTTTAAGCCTCAGCTATGTACCAAATAAGATCAGCTTGATGTAAAACCAACTGATCTGATCCCATTAGTTTCCTATTGATGGTGTTAAGTTTAAAGTATTAAGAATTAAATGCTTAAAAGTGGTTCACAATTTCAACTACTCTGGTCAATGTTCCTAAGTACCTGAAGTCATGCTTTTTGCCGACTATATTAAACATATCTTCGTAATGAGAAACTTTCAGAAACTGGTGATCCTTGAAATGAGGAGAAACCTTGCCATAGAGTATAGCCTGTGTCAATAACCAACGTGCTACAGCTGCCACATTGTTCTCACTGACTAGGCAACTCTCCCTCTCTTACTGCTTGCCACTGGCATATTGAAGGTTCACAGAGTACAGAAGAGGCCCTTCAGACTATCGAGTCGACACCGACAAAAACTACTCTAAATCTACAGTAGGCCACTTTCTAGTACTTGGCCCATAGCTTTGGACGTTATGACATTTCAAATGCTCTTTCAAATACTTTGTGAGGTTTCCTGCCTCAACGACCTCCCAGACAGTGTATTCCAGATGACCACCTCTGGGTGAAAGGTTTTTCTGCAAATTGCTTCTAAATCTTCTGCCTTTCACCTTAACCCTATGCCCCCTTGTTATTGACCCATCAACTAAGGGGAACAGCTACTTGCCATCCACCCTTTCCAAGCACTTTGTAATTTTATACACCTCAATCAGGTCCCCTGTCAGCCTTCTCTGATCTACAACTGACCTTATTCAGTCTCTCTTCATAATTTAAATGCTCATCTCAGGCAATATTCTGGTGAATTGCCTCTGCACTCACATTGTTCCTATAGTATGGTGACCAGAGCTGCACACATTACTCCAGCTGTAGCTTGACCAAAATCATGTGCAGTTCCAACATAACCTTCTTGCTCTTCCAATTTTTGCCACGACTGTTAAAGACAAATACCTCCTATGTATTCTTAACTTATCTTTTACACTATCCAGCCACCTTCAAGGATCTTTGTACAAGCAGCCCAGGTTCCTTTGTTCCTCTGAGCTTCCTTGTGCCCTGCTATTCATTGAGTACATCCTTGTCTTCTTACTGCTTCCAAAGTGCATTTATGAGGTTTATATTCCATCTGCCATTCAGCTGCATATTTAACCAATCCATTTGTATTCTCCTGAAACCTAAGAGCTTCTTCCCCAAGTTGTCAGGTTGATAATTCACCTGTTCAGCCATGTCATGAAGGTGTCTTACATCGCGGCCAAGTTCTGAACTGGGACATGAAGTTGGAGCTTCTTGACCAGAGACAGAGATGCTACCCCTTGTCCCACAATACTTCATAATGGCAAATTTAAGACAAATTAGAAATAAATACATTGTAAAGATATACAGTATAAGTTATACTGTATATAAGTTATATACAGTAACTTAGTACATAATTAGCTGGAAAATGGAAAAGTTTATTCAGAAAACCTATAAAAAACACACAATACCTTGTTAATAACCTATCCCACTTATATCTACAATACCTTCACCAGGTACTGAATAAAGATGTTTCAAGTGAGAAATAAGTATCTTGTGCATCAAAAGTGGAAAAGAAAATCACTCCCAAAATGAGTTGCATTAACTGTTTTTGGTTATATTAGTTGGTTGAAGCATGATGCAGAATAATGTCAGTATGGGTTTAATCTGTGTACCAGCTGTGGCAATTGCCTCTTCACCATGCCCCATGCTTGCATAATGGTGCCCTTAAGGTACATATAACCAAATGTCTCGCTAATGGTGAGAGATACCTTTCAGTCTATGGCTAATTTTTAGTAAAATTTATAATCAGTGCTTGCCTGCCATAATAAAGCACTATACCATTTCTTAATTTAAGATTATTTTTACAACATGTGTACATAAACTGAAACTGCTCAATCAATAATAAAATCCATAAATTTATTGCAAACCCCTTCTCCTTATATATTCCAAAGTGTATAATCCAAATATCTGTCTTGACTTGTTTTACTTCTGTTATAAACTGAAAGCTTCAAGATCTTGCTTTCATAGTAAACCATAGTGATATATAATCAATACTGTGATTTTAAGAAACATTTTATAAGTGTTTCAATGAACAGAAATTGAAAGCCCTATTATTATTCATACAGTTTAATTTCTCAGACCTACAGCCAGACATATCAAATATGTGAATGCAATTGAGTCAATTCTCCTACTCCTTGGATGCTGCCTGACCTGTTGTGCTTTTCCAGCAACACACTCTACATACCGCTGAGTGGAGTAGAGATTTTGCTTTGAGCATATTCGGCAATCCAGGCACAAATTGTACCAAAACGTCCATGAGTTTTGAGAATTGCATTCCCTCATTAGCACTGCCCCACACTTATTTTCCACTCAAACTCAGTTGCAGATCAATTAAAGCTAAATCTGGCATGAACCAACATAAATGGTACATTATCAGACATTTGTTTTGACAATTTTGTTTTTAAAAATCTACTGTTTAATACAGTTAAGAATGGAAAATAATTTATCATAAAAAATATGCATTTTTAATCATCAAGTCAATCTATCACATGTAAATAGTTTGACCTTAAAAGTATTGAAAGCAACTTTTGAAAAATATACTTTGATGATGTTCAGCATGAACAATTATTAGCAACGGTTAGACTGCATGGAGTTGGAGGTAACCTTATGAAATGGGCTAGTCATGGACTGAGCTGCAAGACAGCGTGGGGATCAAAGCAGCATTCTCTTGGACTATAATACATTCTAAATAAGGTGATCATCCCTTTCTTGTTTCTCAGTTCCACCCAAATAACCTCTGAGTATCCAACCTTACAAGTTACACTGTGTTAGGATGCAAAAAGTCACTCCACATTAGTGGACAAGGAAATGTAGTCAAAGAAGTGAATGGAATATTTGTCTTTTTCTCATTGAGCATGGGGTGGGGTTGAAATTTAAATATGAGAGAGTGATACTTAAGTTGTGTGGAGCTTTGTTCAGGTCGCACTTGTATTCCATTTATGATGTCGAACCTCCTATAATGAAATGTCGAGTCCAGATTAAGAGGGCATAATGTTAAAATTAGAGCTAAATAATTTAGAAATGAAATCAGAAAGCATTTTATTGCACAAAGAATTGTGGAAATCTTGAATTCTCTTCACCAAAGGCCAAATTAGTCAATTGGAAATTTCAAGACTGAACTTTATAGATTTATGTGAGATAAGACTACAAAGAGATATGCTTGGAAGACAGATAAATGAAGTTGATGTACAAATTAGGCTTACTGTAACTGAATAGCAGAACAAATTTAAGAGGCTGAATGTCTTATCCTCATTCCAATTTTCTTGAAGTAGCAGTCTAGCTGCTGGTTTGGATCTTTAAGTTGCTGCTAATCATGAAATTATCCAATTTCTTGTGTACAGTAATAATCTGTCTCCAGATAGTAGTCGGAAACTGACACCAACCCAATACTTTGGTGTTTACGTTTTTTTTGAAGTATTTGGATTTTTAAAAGCTAACGTGCTTCAGTCTGTCCTGTGAATTATAATTACTGTGCGCAAGGCCTATTAATTATTTGTAACGTGTAGTCCAAGACACAACATAAATTTATCTGTAAGATTCTGTGGTTTTAGTCATGGGATAGTTGACTTATTAGAAATATAACTTAAATCCAAATGAAATATACCTCCAGATTTCTATCAACCGATGATGAATAAATGTAAGCCTAACCCATTAGGGGTAATTGCTAGTCTAGGAGACAGTATATAAGCACATATGGATCCTAACAGTGCTTTTCTAAACATACAAATAGGAGCACAATTAAACCATTCAAACCCTTTAATCTGCTCCATCATACAGCCATATAGTCATACAACATAGGAACAGACCCTTCAGTCCAACCAGTCCATGCTGATCATAATCCCAAACTAAACTAGACTCACCTACCTGCTCCAGGTCCATATGCTTTCAAACCTTTCCTATTCATGTATCTATCCAAATATCATTTAAATGTTGTAATCGTACCCATATCCACCACTTGCTCAGGAAGTTCACACCCCACGCGAACCACCCTCTGTGTAAACAATGTACCCTCGTGTCTTTTTTAAATCTCTTTGCCTCTCACCTTAAAAAGGAGCTCCCTAGTCTTGAATCCCCCATCCTAGGGAAAAGACAACTACCATTAACTCTATCTGTACTCCTCATATTTTATAAACTTCTATCAGGTTGCATCTCAACCTCCCACGCTCCAGTGAAAAAAATGTCCAAGCTTATCCAGCCTTGATAGCTGATCTGTTTGTGTTTCGAATTCCACATTCCCAACTACCCAAATAATCCTTGATTCTTTTGCCTAACAACAGCCTATCTACCTCTGCCTTAAAATTATTCATTAACTCTGCTTTTAATTTGGCAACGTGAATGTACTGACACAATCTCATAGAAATGAAACAAACATCAAACAGGGAGTGCTGGAGAAGCTCAGCAGGGCGAGCAGCATCTGTGGAGACAGAAACTAGCTAACATTTCTAGTGCAGTGACCCATCTTCAGAACTTTGTTTTAGCTCAGAGCAATGAAGCTACTTTCTATTTGTAGCCTTAGCAAGTCAAGACTAAGAGATTTTAAACTTTTTTTTCTGTTCAGCCACCTAGCTCTGACATAAAAAGTGGACTGTTTTTATGAAGGCCCCAGCTTGCCTGAGGTGAAGTGGCTCTCCAATTAAACACACTATCAGTGCAAGATCTGGACAATATCTAGGCTTGGATGGAAAAGAGACAAGTGACTTCCATGCCATACAAATGCATCTCTAATAAGAGTCAATCTAACCACCACTCCTTAACACATTCAATGGCATTACCATCACTGAATTATCCATTATTAACATCCTGTTGTCTACCATTGACCAGAAACTCAACTGGACTCATCGCATAAACACAGCGGCTACAAGAGCAGATCAGAGGCTAGGATTATGGTGGCAAAGAATTCATTGCCTGACAGGTAGGTTCAGCCAACCAAGGTAGGAGCTGCAGAGTTCCTTGCTGAAAGTATAAGAGGTTAGCAGAGGAAGACTTGGTCAACTTTTCAGTCAAATACAAGGGCTTGGTTTTCCCAATGGCTCGAGATCCTTTTCTGCAATGTAGATGGGAGGTTTGCAAGGTGACCTTGCGGAATCTCCATTGTAGCAGATTCCAAAGGAATTCCCGGGAAACAGAGGATTTCAGTGGATAATTGCGCTGCATTTGGAACCTCCCGAAAGTCTCAACTTAAACCAGAGAGCTTGAAGGGTTCTGCTGCAGTTAATTAAATAGCGATGCAGGTAAAAAGAGACTTTAAAACAAAATTTGCTGGAGAAGCTCAGCAGTCTGACAGCACTTGTGAAGAGAGAAACAGAGTTAACATTTTGATCCAGTGGCCATTCTTCAGAACACTCCTCCCACCCCCTTGCCAGTCTCAACATGATCTTCCCCATTCAGAATCCGACACAACCCCTCTCCTCCAGATCCACTCAAGACCAGTCACCATACCACCTCGCTCTACCCACCCCCACCCCCCTCCCCCATTTCCACCCTTGTTGCTGGGCCTTGTTGCCAAACTCCTGCCCATTGCTGGATCTGAACCCCAACCAGACCAGACACCATCCTCTGCTCCCAACAAGACTGATATGTCTGACACATCCAACACTACCCTGTCACTCCAATCACCCCAATCTTACCTGTACACCTTGTCACCTTGTGTCTTGGGACATAACTCATCTGGCACCCTACTCACCTGACACCCTACAATTTAACCACCTGGCAATCTATCCCTGGCTGGGTATTTTCTACCTCCTTGATGCCTTTAACCCCTCTGCATCCCCTCCCTTCTCACCCCCCTACCATTCCCAGGACCTAACCCATGGTGCCCTACTCATTGGCATGCTACATCGTATTCTTGGTTGTCTCCTTACTGGCACCTGACCTACCTGGCATCTACATCCATACACACTTGATGCCATAACGTCCTGGCACCCTAACATCATGCTTATCTAATGTATTTACCCTTCCACAGAAGCTTTCCATGTGGCTATCTGTGATGCTGGACCTTCAAGTTTCAAAGTACATCAACCGGCTGCTGTGAAAAAGGAGGTTTTTCTTCCCAGACTGTTTGATGCTATGAGAGACTTGTTGGAATGGATGTACGACTCTGCATTTCTGAAGGAACCCTGATTGGAATTTTCTGTCCGAAAAGGTGTTTCATTTCATATTAAATAAAAGCACAGAGGCATTCTGCGTATGATTGCACTCCTCAGAAAATCAAGGCCAGGTTTCTTTCAGGATAAGTCTTTGAAGAGGTTTTCTTAGGCATGAGGCAAGCCTAGCTATAAGCCTGGTGGCTGGCTCTCATATAGCAGTTGTTATTGACAAGTCCAAATCCAGATATCATAAAAATTAGTCATAAATGAATTAAATAGAGTATTTAGGAGCAACTTCTTAACCTAATAAATAGAATTCCGAACACATGTCCTTAAAGAATAGTGCAGGGACATATCTATGGAAATCTAGGCAAACATCCTGGTAGCACAGTGGCTCAATAGTTAGTACTGCTGCCTCAGAACCAGGGTCCCAGGTTCGATTCCAGCCTTGGGTAACTGTCTGTGTGGAGTTTGCACATTCTTCCAAAGTCTGTGTGGGTCTCCTCTGGGTGTTCTGGTTTCCTTCCACAGTCCATACTAAATTGCCCATAGTGTTAGGTGCATTAGTCAGAGGGAAACGGGTCTGGGTGGGTTACTCTTTGGAAGGTCGGTGTGGACTGGTTGGGCCGAAGGGCCTGTTTCCACACTGTAGGGAATCTAATCTAAAACCCCTCACCTAACCTCCTAATAGTTGGAAAATATACTTATCAGTGGCTCCATTGTTAATAAGGCTGAGACCAAGTTGAGAACCCATCAAATAGAAATTAAATGTTGCAGACTCCAAGCAATTCAACAATCCACACAATTTCAGGCAAAGAGTCACAGAGTCATAGATATGTATAGCATGGAAACAGGCCCTTTGGTCCAACCCATCCATCCCCGACCAGATTTCCCAACTCAATCTAGTCCCACCTGCCAGCACCCAGCCCATATCCCTCCAAACCCTTCCTATTCATATATCCATCCAAATGCCTCTTAAATGTTGCAATTGTACCAGCCTCCAGCACATCCTCTAGCAGCTCATTCCATACACGTACCACCCTCTGCATGAAAACGTTGCCCCTTAGGTCTCTTTTATATCTTTCCCCTCTCACCCTAAACCTATGCCCTCTAGTTCTGGATTCCCTGACCCCAGGGAAAAGACTTTGCCTATTTATCCTATCCATGCCCCTCATAATTTTGTAAACCTCTATAAGGTCACCCCTCAGCCTCAGATGCTCCAGGAAAAGCAGCCCCAGCCTGCTCAGCCTCTCCCTGTAGCTCAGATCCTCCAACCCTGGCAGCATCCTTGTAAATCTTTTCTGAAACCTTGCATGTTTCACAACATCTTTTTGATAGGAAGGAGACTAGAATTGCATGCAATATTCCAACAGTGGCCTAACCAATGTCCTGTACAGCCGCAACTCCTCCCAACTCCTGTACTCAATACTCTGACCAATAAAGGAAAGCATACCAAACGCCTTCTTCACTATCCTATCTACCTGCGACTCCACTTTCAAGGAGCTATGAACCTGCACTCCAAGGTCTCTTTGTTCAGCAACACTCCCTAGGACCTTACCATTAAGTGTATAAGTCCTGCTAAGATTTACTTTCCCAAAATGCAGCACCTCACATTTATCTGAATTAAACTCCATCTGCCACTTCTCAGCCCATTGGCCCATCTGATCAAGATCCTGTTGTAATCTGAGGTAACCCTTGTTGTGGTTCTGCTCGCCGAGCTGGAAGTTTTTGCTGCAAACGTTTCGTTCCCTGGCTAGGGAACATCATCAGTGCGGTGGGAGCCTCGTGTGAAGCGCTGCTTTGATGTTTCTTCCGGTATTTATATTGGTTTGTTCTTGCCGCTTCCGGGTGTCAGTTTCAGCTGCAGTGATTTGTATCTGGGGTCCAGGTCGATGTGTCTGTTGATGGATGTTCTTGCCGTTTCCGGGTGTCAGTTTCAGCTGTAGTGGTTTGTATATGGTGTCCAGGTCAATGTGTCTATTGATGGAGTTTGGGGATGAATGCCATGCTTCTAGGAATTCTCTGGCTGTTCTCTGTCTGGCTTGTCCTATGATAGTGGTGTTTTCCCAGTCAAATTCATGTTGCTGGTTGTCTGAGTGTATGGCTACTAGAGATAGCTGGTTGTGTCGTTTTGTGGCTAGCTGATGTTCGTGGATGCGGATTGTTAGCTGTCTTCCTGTTTGTCCTATATAGTGTTTTGTGCAGTCCTTGCATGGTATTTTGTAAACTACGTTAGTTTGGCTCATGCTGGGTATTGGGTCCTTTGTTCTAGTGAGTTGTTGTCTGAGCGTGGATGTTGGCTTGTGTGCTGTTATGAGTCCTAAGGGTCGCAGTAGTCTGGCTGTCAGTTCTGAGACACTCCTGACGTATGGTAGAGTGGCTAGTCCTTTTGGTTGTGGCATGTCCTCGTTCCGTGGTCTATCTCTTAGGCATCTGGTGATAAAGTTGCGTGGGTATCCGTTTTTGGCGAATACCTTGTATAGATGTTCCTCTTCCTCTTTTCGCAGTTCTGATGTACTGCAGTGTGTTGTGGCCCTTTTGAATAGTGTCCTGATGCAGCTTCGTTTGTGTGTGTTGGGGTGGTTACTTTCATAGTTTAAGACTTGGTCTGTGTGTGTTGGTTTCCTGTGTATCCTTGTGGTGAATTCTCCGTTGGGTGTTCTCTCTACTAACACGTCTAGGAATGGGAGTTGGCTATCCTTTTCTTCTTCTCGTGTGAATCGGATTCCTGTGAGTGTGGCGTTGATGATTCTGTGTGTTTTTTCTATATCTGTGTTTTTGATGATTACAAAGGTGTCATCAACATATCTGATCCAGAGTTTGGGTTGGATTTGTGGTATGGCTGTATGTTCTAATCTTTGCATAACTGCCTCTGCTATGAGTCCCGAGATTGGTGATCCCATGGGTGTTCCGTTGACTTGTTCGTATATCTGATTGTTGAATGTAAAGTGTGTGGTGAGGCACAGGTCCAGTAGTTTAAGTATGCCGTCCTTGTTGATAGGTTCGGCCTCCTGTGTTCTGTTATGTATGTCCAGTAGGTTGGCTATTGTTTCTCTGGCTAGGGTTTTGTCAATTGAAGTGAACAGTGCCGTCACGTCGAATGATACCATGGTTTCTTCTTTGTCTATGTGTGTCTTCCTGATGACGTCCAAGAATTCCTGTGTTGATTGTATGGAGTGTTTGGATCCGCTGACTAGGTGTTTCAGTTTTTGTTGTAGTTCTTTGGCCAGTTTGTATGCTGGTGTCCCTGGTAGTGATACTATGGGTCTGAGTGGGATGTCTGGTTTGTGTACTTTGGGTAGTCCATAGAATCTGGGGGTGTTGTTGCTTTCAGGTTTCATTCTTTGCTGGTCTGCTTTGGTTATCTGTCCGTTTTTTTGTAGATTCCTTAGTGTGTTGATTATTCTATTGGTGAGTTGTGGTGTGGGGTCGGAATCCTTCATTTGGTAGGTGTTGGTGTCTGCCTTTATCTGCCGGTAGTATGATTATGTTTTTGTCATTTTTCAGTGCTTTCAGTGCTTCCCTCTCCTTGGTGTTGAGGTTATGTGTTTGTCGTTTTCTTATCATCCTGGGTACTACCGTTTGTCTCACTGTTTGTTGTGTCTCTTCTGTCAGTCCATTGTTCCTGAGAGGTAACCCTCTTCGCTGTCCACTGCACCTCCAATTTTGGTGTCATCTGCAAACTTACTAACTGTGCTTCTTATGATCGTATCCAAATCATTTATGTAAATGACAAAAAGTGTCAATTGTTTCCAGAGAAAACTCTATTCAGAAGTTATTTCAAAAAATGTTGCCCAGTGATGAAGAAATCTGTTGCATTTGTATCTTGGAAGTCTGAAATTTGTTGAATGTTTAAGTGGTCATTTTAAATTAACAGATGAAAAAATTAATGGCATGATATCTGATAATGTTTGCGTGCACCAGCTGTGTGAAACAGAATAGTAGTAATGTCACATTTCCTGTTTTGGAGAAATAGACATCAATATCAATGCAGATATGTTTGCTTGAGGAAAAATACAAAATGTTGTTGTAACAAACCCATGCAGCAGAAGACATGCCCAGCTGTATTGACAGTGAAACCAGAAATACATGGTGTCACGATAAGCAGAGGTGGGGGAGAGCTGGCAAAGAGATTTTCACAGCTCGCCTTAATCAGTCAGATCCAGCAAAATGACTACTGAGATTCTCATGTCCAATGGGACGAGATAAAGGAAAAAGGATAGTCTGATGAAAAATAGGTAGATCAGAATTAGTACTTAGTAAGCAGATTACAAGATCAGATATAGATTGAAACTGTCACCAGACCCTTAGTGCAACCTGGTTAGCTATTGAATAACATTAAGGTTTGCCTACTGTCAGGTCAATAAGACATTAGAGACATGATTTTTAAAAATATATATAAACCTAAGAATATATAAACAAAGAACAAGTGTGGGCCACTCGTCCCTTCGTGTCTGCTCTGCCATTCAGTAAGATTTGGTTAATCTGATTTTAACTGTAACTCTACATTCCTTATATGTCTGATAATCTTCCATTTCTTGATAATCAAGAAGCTCTCTACCCCTGCCTTAAAAATATTTAAAAATTCTACATCCAGCACCTTTTGAGGAAGGGAATTCCAAAGACTCCCAATCCCCTGACAGAGAAAATAAAGTTTCCTTATCTATTTTCAATAGATGTCCACTTATTTTTAAACTATGACTACTAGTTGTAGACTCTTCCACATATTGTGTGCAATTCTGGTCTCCCTCCTGTAGGAAGGTGTTGTGAAACTTGAAAGGGGCTTTGTGGGCGGCACGGTGGCACAGTGGTTAGCACTGCTGCCTCACAGCGCTTGAAGACCCGGGTTCAACTCCCGACTCAGGCGACTGACTGTGTGGAGTTTGCACGTTCTCCCCGTGTCAGCGTGGGTTTCCTCCGGGTGCTCCGGTTTCCTCCCACAGTCACAAAGATGTGCGGGTCAGGTGAATTGGCCATGCTAAATTACCCGTAGTGTTAGGTAAGGGGTAAATGTAGGGGTATGGGTGGGTTTCGCTTCGGCGGGTCGGTGTGGACTTGTTGGGCCGAAGGGCCTGTTTCCACACTGTAAATCTAATCTAAAAAATCTAAAAAGATTTACAAGAATGTTTCTAGGGTTGGAGGGTTTGAGATATTTGGAGAGGCTGAAAAGGCTGGGATTGTTTATTCTGGAGCGTTGAAGGCTGAAGGGTGACCATATAGAGGTTTATAAAATTACGAGGGGCATGGATAGCGTAAATAGACAAGGTCTTTTCCCTTGGGTGGGGGAGCCCAAAACTAGAGGGCATCAGTTTAAGGTGAGAGGGGAAAGGTTTAAAAGGGACCTAAGGGGCAATATTTTCTCACAGAGGGTGGTGCATGTATGAAAATGAACTGCCAGAGGAAGTGGTGGAAGCTGGTACAATTACAATGTTCAAAAGGCATCTGGGTGGGTAAATGAATAGGAAGGGTTTAGAGGGATATGGGCTAAATGCTGGAAAATGAGACTAGATTCATTTAGGATATTTGGTCAGCATGGATTAGTTGAACTGAAGGGTGTGTTTCCATGCTGTAGGTTTCCATGACTCTATGAGGAAAGTGCTTTCTATATCCACCAGGTCAAGTTCCCTCAGGATCATATTTAATTTCTTAAATAACTTAAAAAATGGACTTTGTTGGACTAAAGTGGCTACTCCAGATTACATGATTCACAAGTTGATACTGTACTGTTCTAGGCACAACCAGTGTAGAATGCTAACCCACCATTCTTGAGGAATTTTTATACGTATAATTCCGTGATACGGCAAGCACAGCAAGACAATGAGAGCACAGATCTTTCAATTTTGAACCAGAACTGATAACAAAGAAGACATATTGAAACCCATTATGTATGCAAAGGTGCTAATAATCACTACTGAACTCCTCAAGTGAAAAGTTCTCTCCAAACTTCCACTGTGTGCATTGCTGACCTTTGTATAGGGCATCAGCTTCTATAAGCAGAAGTGATGCATTGGCATGTCGGTCTAATAATGTGTACACCAGGAGTCACTTTAAAAATTGACTTCACAGGCAGGAGATTGTGAAACATACACAGTTCATTTGAAATTTAATCTGGCTGGATAGAAGACAAGACAAATAAAATAAGTTCCCTAAATTGCCCCTATATATAAAACACCCTGCTCCAGCATATCTAAAAATCCATTCCAATGTTCATCATTGCTGCATGACAAATATCTTCCAAACATCAGCCTTACATTCACTTTCACTAATCTGAGCTAATGTCATGTTTTAGCTTAGCTCTCCTTCATTGTTGAATAGGCGTAAAGTGCTCATACTGTTGTGCTTTTAGCAAGATAAAATTATCATTGACAAAACTAGAAACTGCTGGGAAAGCTCATTTGTGGAGAGACATCAGAGTTAGTGTTTTAGGTTGAGTGACCCTTCCTAAGAACAGTTCTTTTTCAGCAATTTCTGTTTTTGTCTTTGATTTACAGTATCCGCAGTTCCTTCAGTTTTTATTGAAAATACCTTTGACAGTTCTGCAAATTTTTTTTCACACACAGACAAACCTTTCCTTTACACTGAAAACAAAAAAAGTTGCTGGAGATCACACCGGGTCAGACAGCATCCATAGAGAGAGAGCAAGCTAACGTTCTGAATCTAGGTGCCTCTTCATCAGAGTTGACAGGAAGTGTAGAGGGGGCAGCAGTTATACTATGGTTGGGTGGGATGTTGCGGGCTGGAGTGCTGGGGGAGAAAGGATGGTGACAATTCAGATTAAGTGATCGGTATGTGAGCCTACCTACCAGACTGGAAAGAACACACAGTTTCACAGTGTTGGGGGAAAGGGAGAGAGGATCACAGAGAATGTAACAAGGAAAGCTGAAAGAAAGGGAAGAAATGGGATCACAATTTGAAGGTGTTAAACTCAATATTGAGCACAGATAGTTGTAAACTGCCTAGTTTAAAGATGAGACGTTAATCCTCCAGCATGAGTTGTGATTCGCTGGAGCATGCAGACATACTGTCTGTTGATCAGGACGCTATACAGGAAGGTCAGGGTCATACTTGCTAGTGGACCAAAGGTGTTCCTCAAAGCAGTCACCCAGTCTGCGTTTGGTTTCTCCAATGTAGAGTAGGCCACATTAAGTGCAGCAAATACAATATACAAGACTGGAGTAGGTACAGGTGAAATGCTGCTTCACTGGGAAAGATTGTTTAGGCCCTTGGATGGTGAGCAGGGAGGAGGTGAAGGGCAGATGTTGCTCCTTCTGCAGTTACATGGAAAGGTGCTGAGTATTTTGCTTGGAGGGGCTGGGGCGTGCACCAAGACTTGGGAGGAGTGTGTCAACAAAACGAGGCAGAAACTAGCCAGATGGAAACAATGGTCACTCTCCATCGCAGGTAAAAGCCTGGTATTCTGGTGTGAGGTATTCTCTGTGTTGTTGTACATGGCGCAGGTCTGGCCTATTCCCCGAACCTGCGCCGCCGCAGCCACTGGTGCAATCTTCCACTTCATGTGGAGAACAAAGATGCACCGTGTCTGAAGAGATACCATGTATAAAGAACTGGAGAAAGGGGGAAGAAAAATCACACCCAATGTTACCCTCATCCTGATGGCCACCTTTGTGTGTGGCTGCATCAAGCTGTGTGTGGATCCCGGGTATGTAAACACCAAGTGTCACTACGTACTAAGGTTCTACTTGTCCCCGGTGTTGGGAAAGATGGGCCTGGCCTCGTTGCTGCGGTGCGCTTCAAATAGTTGGACCTTTCCGTATCACCTGTCCCTAGTGGAGAAATTTGTGAAGAAAAAACACCTTTGACTATGTACCAAAGATTTATTTTCTATGAATAAAGTATATTTTTGAAATTAAAAAAAGTTAGCTAGCTTTCTCCCCATGAGTGCCACCTGACCTGCTCTGATGTCCAGAATATTTTATTTTCAGTTCAGATTCCAGCATCTGTAGTAATTTGCTCTTGCTTTCCTTTGCCCTATCTATGTTATTCACATAATGAAGGTCAAAGAGCTAAAACTCACCACAGAATTATCTCTGACCAAAATTTCCAGAAAAAAAATAATTTTCATTCATGAAGAAAATGTAATTGAACATGATACCAAAAATCCATCTTCTTTTAATAACTCCAGATTTGAAACATTATCTTGGTGCTCAGAGTTAACTTTCTAATTAAATGTCACAATATAATGATTTGGATCTATATCTCCAAGCTTTGTCATGATTTACATTTTTTTCAGATGTCAGATTCAGGACATCATTTATGGTACCGTCATCTTTTACTCCCCCTTCTATAACTGTGTCTAATTTCCATTACAGTAACTACACTAATTAGATTTGGTAGACTGGAACAATCTGCTGCAATAAGCAATTCTGTATTTTTGAATCAAAAATGTCAATAACATTTCTGTATTGTGTTTCACATAAAGTCAGACAAAAACAAAGTAAATAAAACAGGCATACAAAATAAACCATATTCTACTCGAGCAGGAAAGTTATCTTGCTATTTGTCTGGGTTTTTGGTTTGATTTGATTTATTTATTGTCACGTGTATTTTATTACAAAACACCGTGAAAAGTATTGTATAGTGTTGCCATTCTCTAGCGCCATCTTCGAATACAGGAAAATAAACCAACATATAGAATATACAGGCAGAAAAAATAAAGAAAGAGTATTTACAGCCCTTCTGTTATGTGTTGTGCCAAGGGCCTTGGGCATAGTGGACATGTCAGAGTCCCCTTTGCCACATTGCCACCATTGGAATGAAAGGCACAACTCTTCGGTGTCATCTCACCTTCACCAATGTCATTGCTGGACCTTGCCCATGCAGACCCCACCTAGGCCAACCGGTACCACACCGTCCCAAACTCCACTCTGCCATGAGTCCCTTCAGACCCACCTTGCTGATGCAGCTGCTCCTAATGCTGCCAAGTCTTGTCCTGGACCCAAGCTCACATCCGCCATTGCCTCCATGAGCCTGTGCTGGATGCAGATGCCACCACAAATCCAAATGCCCTCACCGGAGTACTCGAGAGTGGTGCTAGGACTGCCGCGTTGCTGCAGCAGACACCGGGAACCAAACCCCACCTTCAACATCACTGCAATGTGTTTGTTCTGGGCCCACTGGTGTCTGCGTTAGTCTCTCTCACCACCGCTGATGCCACAACCCAGTTCTTCAACAAGAGACCATAGAGTCATAGAGATGTACAGCATGGAAACAGACTCTTCGGTCCAACCCGTCCATGCCGACCAGATATCCCAACCCAATCTAGTCCCATCTGCCATTGCATGGCCCATATCCCTCTAAACCCTTTCTATTCATATACCCATCCAAAAGCCTTTTTTTTTAGATTAGATTAGATTATTTACAGTGTGGAAACAGGCCCTTTGGCCCAACAAGTCCACACCGACCCGCTGAAGCGCAACCCACCCATACCCCTACATTTACCCCTTACCTAACATTACGGGCAATTTAGCATGGCCAATTCACCTGACCCGCACATCTTTGGACTGTGGGAGGAAACCGGAACACCCAGAGGAAACCCACGCAGATACGGGGAGAACGTGCAAACTCCACCCAGTCAGTCGCCTGCGGCAGGAATTGAACACGGGTCTCTGGCGTTGTGAGGCAGCAGTGCTAACCACTGTGCCACCGTGCCGCCCACAAATGTTGCAATTATACCAGCCTCCACCACTTCCTCTGGCAGCTCATTCCATTCACATACCACCCTTTGTGTGAAAACGTTGCCCCTTAGGTCTCTTTTACATCTTTGCCCTCTCACCCTAAATCTATGCTCTCTAGTTCTGGACTCACCGATCCCAGGGAAAAGTGTTTGTCTATTTATCCCATCCATACCCCTCATGATTTTGTAAACCTCTATAAGGTCACCCCTCAACCTCCGATGCTGCAGGGAAAACAGCCCCAGCCTGTTCAGTCTCTCCCTATTGCTCAAATCCTCCAACCCTGGCAACGTCCTTGTAAATCTTTTCTGAACCCTTTCAAGTTTCATAACATCCTTCTGATAGGAAGGAGCCCAGAATTGCATGCAATATTCCAACAGTGGCCTAATCAATGTCCTGTACTCAATACTCTGACCAATAAAAGAAAGCATACCAAACGCCTTTTCATTATCCTATCTACCTGTGACTCCAGGGTCTCTTTGTTCAGCAACACTCCCTAGGACCTTACCATTGTACTAAAAGGGAAAAAAGAAAAAAAAGTGGAACGAATAGAAAAGTGGATGGAGCAGAGGGCCCCTAGGCTCAGAAGCCCTTCTTCACTGCCACCTGACTGCAAGTGTGTAGGCAGTCCTGCTGTTACATTGACTATAACCTGTTGTGTGATGTCTTAGAGTCAATGTGTCAATATGGCTATAAGCGGTATCATCCTGCTTGTGACCTGAGGGTATAAAGATCTTATCATCCATCTTATCTCAAATTTACTTGTCTCATAGGCATAGGCATGTCTCCCTATGGGAAGTATGCTACTCCGTTGTAAATTGGTAGCTTAATAAAGCCAAACAGTCATGGAGTTGTGCAGACAAAATTAGACCCTTCAGTCCACCTGTCCATGCCGACCAGTTATCCCAAATTAATCCAGTCTCATTTGCCAGCATTTGGCCCATATCCCTCTAAGCCTTTCCTTACCATGTATCCATATAGATGCATGTTGTTAGGTTAGACATTCATGTGCCTGAGGAATGTACTTAATAATTACATTCCAGTTCCTTCTGTTACAGGAGATAACCTAAGCACTGACATCAGGTCAAACATACTGTGGGAGGCAAATGCACACAAATGGTGGTCATCTTGAAAAGCCTGAGGTAATTTGTTTGCAGAAATCTTAAAATGTATTTGCAGACCAACCAAACAACAGAGAATTCAGAGAAAAGAGAATTTCTCATCCAACACCAGGACCAGTTTCTTTGAAGATGGACAGCTGGAAAGATCTGTAGATAGGGTATTAACCTGGAAGAAATTAAAACAAATTTATTTTTGGTTAGAATGTAATTTCTTTCAGAACAAAATAAATATTAAGAAGGCTGAGGTGCATTCTTGAGTTGGGACACAATATCAGTGCAATACAGTACAGAAGCTGGAAGCCAGGATACCCTAATCCTTATAAGTAACAGTTTCTCAGAACAGGAGCTGCGAAGTCTATGTTCTTGGAAAATAAAGTTTTAAGCTGACACAAAATCAGGGACACATCATTTAAGATGGCACAGTACAATATTTTTAATGGAGGACCACGGATAACAGAAACCTCATTATGGACCAGGCATCCAGTGGCACACTTGCTGCCTACAACTGTGCAATCAAGGCGTGTAGTTCGACTTCACAGATCAGGTGATAGATAATCTTGAGAAAACTTGTCACTGGTGAGGTGAGACTTCACAGAATTAACACATCAGATTTTTACATGGTCAATTAGAAAGATCCAGAAAAGATTTGTAAGGTTCTTGAAGATCAGCTCAACGTCAGAATTAACTTCAAGATTAACATACTCTAACTAATGTCATACAGACAGTACTCCAAGAGTCCACTGGCCAGTCTGTTCAGAAGATGCCAAGGGCAAAGGACATTTGTGTGACTTTTCTGAAGAGGAACTGTGAAAAAGACTCATCAGGTTAGTCATCATTACAAAGTAGAGCCTTTTGGAAGATTCTTGTGGACAAGATAAATGACCATACGACTAACCCGTTACTTGAGGATCGGTGTAAATGTGAAGTCATAGTGGCAGGGAAACAGCAATTAAATGTTTTAGATACAGCCAACACCATTAGATTAGATTAGATTACTTACAGTGTAGAAACAGGCCCTTCAGCCCAACAAGTCCACACCAACCCACCAAAGAACAACCCACCCAGACCCATTCCCCTACATTTACTCCTTCACCCAACACTACGAGCAATTTAGCATGGCCAATATTGTTGTGATTAGCAAAATGTACCAAACCTACAAAATTTCTAACGGTTGCTGTTTGTCACACCTATCCAAAAACTGTCTAGCATTTCTTGATCTCTGTATAGCTTGTTACGCCTGGGATCACTGATTACCCAGATGCAGGAAATCTAGATTCAAAAGCCAAGCCAGAAGTCAGATCAAAA
The DNA here is from genome assembly GCF_020745735.1 of Hemiscyllium ocellatum. NCBI lineage: Eukaryota > Metazoa > Chordata > Chondrichthyes > Orectolobiformes > Hemiscylliidae > Hemiscyllium > Hemiscyllium ocellatum. The sequence goes on from NC_083408.1 coordinate 90,051,934, forward strand.
CGTAGGTGACTAACAACACCATCATGCTGGCAACAAGGGAAGGATTAAGAAGGTGCAGAACTTAAACGCATCAATGATATTCAGAGATAACAAAAGATAAATTTCAGAAGATGACAATATTTTCCTTGTTAACTTTATATAAAAAGTCAGTGGTATAGGGTGATCAGAAACTTCTACAACCATTAATATCATACGTGATGAAAAGACAGAGCAGCACAAAATAAAGACTGAAATAAACAAGGGAGCTATATATTAGCAATGTATAACAACTGCATATCCTGAAAAGCATGTCATAGAAGTCTGCAGCATGAAAACAGGCCCTTTGGCCCAACTTGCCCATGCCACTCAACACACCCCTCAATAAGTGACACTCCATTGGTACAGCCTACAAAAGACCATCTCAAATAATGGATCCCTAATTCTATACTTTTCAGAGTCTCTCATCTATGCAAAACTGTACTGGACAGCTCAGGCAACACCCCAACGAAGTGTCAGTGACTCTGTTGTCCTCTCTCAGGATGGCAGTAATAATCTTCCCATCACTGCCACTCCATCCTTATTGTGGCCGGTCAGCCAGACAATGCAGACTGAAGCTGCACAAGCTGAGGCTGATGAAATCCTAAACTAGGGAATTATCACCTTATACAGAAGTCAGGAGCTTTCAACTAGTTGTACACAACCACCTAATTAGATCTGTGAAAGAGCATGATGTATGGCACATAAAAAACAAAAATAAAGGGATGTGCGAGGGTGATCTTGTATGCAACATGTCATGATTTAATTGATGCTGTTGATTTGAAATGTTACTTTGGTGGCTATTATTTCAGAACTGTGGCCAAGTGTGTTGTATATGGGTTCCTTCAAGCCTGAAGTGGTCTAATGTGGGTTAGGTCTAACTAGAAGAGTCATGTTGAGTAAACAAGATCAAGTTTATTGCATTACAGGAGCTATTTACAGGTTACATGAACATGACCTACATTACCACAAAGACAGTTGGCAGCACACTAGCCCCAGGGGATTTATGTTTCAAAGGCTGGATTTTGGATGAACTTATTCTTTTTCAATCACCTTAATCACAAATGTTGAATTTGTCATAAATAATTGTTCACCGAACTCTGTTGCAATCTGACACAAACTTAATTGCAAATTTATCTATTGCCTCAAATGGTGCAGACATTGTAGTTACTGCTTCTTTGCTTGTACCTCATCTTGAACCTCTCTTCAATTTTGATAGTAACAGAGACCATTTTGGCTAATCCACTATCATCACCTCTTTTCATCTCTTTGATAGTATGAAACTTACCTCTCAACTTTGCTTCCTGCCTGAGGTGTTGAAATCCTCAAGTTTAACTCACCATTAATTGTGTCTCTCAAATGAGAGTAGCCTATGATCCCTTTGCTTCACTAAACTTTAGACATTGTTGAGATGATCTATATTGTAAGCCACAACTATCATTATGACAAAGCAGGACGTGTATTGCATGAACTTATTTGCTTGAAGTACTGGACAAATTAAATGTAATAAAAGGGATTTACTGAAAGAGATCAAGGTTTGTTCATGATCAGTGGAGTAAGGGTTAAGAGGAAGGTGGTGTGCCAATGAAGTAGCAAGGCATCATGAAAATATTTTATTGTTTTTAAACCATGGGTGGAATCTTATAGCAGTCTCAGCAAAGTGGGTCAGGAGATTTGTTGAAGAATTACAAAGTCTGACAGGGCCTATTTGTACATCAGGAGCATCTCGCTCCAGCTTTTAGGATTTGACCATAGCGTAATGAGTTTCTCACAAGGCAGCAGCAAGTAGAATTGTTTGTTAAACATTTGGTTAGCGGGTCCACTCACATCAATTAATGTTCAGCTATCTGGTTAAGCAAGCTGCACATGAAGAGATCTTGAAATGGATATCAGAATAGATAGTTGGTGACCTCAGCTTGCTGCATGCTCTAACTGATGGCCATGTTGGATACCAGATCCCAACATCTCAAAGCACATTCTATGGGCACCAGCCACATGCACCTTATATCTCTGGACCTAAGCTCCCAATATGTGTCAGCCTCAGGATGCCTCAGTGCACATCTCTGACGCAGGCTCTTCAATGCTGCACCTGGACTATTGCAGCCACTATCATTGTAATACTGCAGCAAGGACACTCTGTACTCATGGACATGTACCCAGACCTTGTACTGGACCAGGCTGTAACTCCATGCTCTATTCGCTGTCCAATGCTCACTCACTCTGAGTCTATCTGCATGTTCACAGCATCCCTCCCTCCCTTTGCATTGCCTTGCATATGTGTACATTCAGAGCTACCAGACTCATATTACAACCTCAACTACTGCACTTGGGATGGTCAGAGTCAAGATGCTTTCTACATTAGCTACCCCACCACCCATCATAGCACTTTCCATCCGACTGGGGCTGTTTTGTTACTGTAATGAGAAAGTGACAGGTATGACAGGGGTTGGTATGGTGGTTCAATGATTAGCACTGCTGCCTCACAGCACCAAGCACCCAGGTTCGATTCCACCCTGGGCGGTTGAATGGGGTTTGCACATTTTTCCTGTGTCTCCATAGGTTTCCACTGGGTGCTCCAGTTCCCTCACACAGTCCAAAGATGTTCAGGTTAGGTGGATTGGCCATACTAAATTGCTCATAATGTCCAGGGATGTGCTGGCTAAGTAATTAGCTATGGGAAATGCAGGGATAGGATGGGGTTGGGGTGGGGGCTTGGGTAAAATACTCTTCAGAGGCTCAGTGTGGACTCGATGGGTTGAATGACCTGCTTCCACTCTGTAGGGATTCTATGAAAGTGGGTGGCATAGCTGTTAATGTTGGTACAAGGGGGGGAAAGTGCTGTTGGGGTTTGGGGTGAGTAATAACAAATGAAGGGAGATGTGAGAATAGTAGAGCATGAGCAAAGGTGGGTAGTTGGTACCATAGCAGAGATCGAGTGTGAGCTATCAAAGAGAAGATATGGCACTTGCCCTGGCAAAGGACACTGATCTTCCTACAATGCTGTCCAGTTGGTTGAGACTGCATTGGGTCGGATGCTAACATTGGATCAGGCTGGCGGGAAAGTGATTGCTGGGCCTCTTGCTGAAATATTTGCATCATTGACAGTCACAGGTGAGGTGCCGGAAGACTGGAGGTTGGTTAACGTGGTGCCACTATTTAAGAAGGATGGTAAAGACAAGCCAGGGAACTATAGACCAGTGAGCCTGACGTTGGCAGTGGGCAAGTTGTTGGAGGGAATCCTGAGGGACAGGATGTACATGTATTTGGAAAGGCAAGGATGATTAGGGATAGTCAACATGGCTTTGTGCATGGGAAAACATGTCTCACAAACCTGAAGAGCTTTTTAAAGAAGTAGCAAAGAAGATTGATGAGGGTAGAGTGGTGGATGTGATGTATATGGACTTCAGTAAGGCATTCGACAAGGTTCCCCATGGGAGACTGGTTAGCAAGGTTAGATCTCATGAAATAGAGAGAGAACTAGCCATTTGGATACAAAACTGGCTCAAAGCAGAAAATAGAGGGTGGTGGTGGAGGGTTGTTTTTCAGACTGGAGGCCTGTGACCAATGGAGTGCCACAAGGATCGGTGCTGGATCCACTACTTTTCGTCATTTATATAAATGATTTGGATGTGAGCATAAGAGGTAGAGTTAGTAAGTTTTCAGATTACACCAAAATTGGAGGTGTAGTGGACAGCGAAGAAGGTTACCTCAGTTTACAACAGGATCTTGTTCAGATGGGCCAATGGGCTGAGAAGTGGCAGATGGAATTTAATTCATACCATTAAGCGTGTAGCAGGACTTATGCACTTAATGGTAAGACCCTAGGGAGTGTTACTGAACAAGGAGACCTTGGAATGCAGGTTTATAGCTCCTTGAAAGTGGAGTCACAGATAGATAGGATAGTGAAGAAGGCGTTAGGTATGCTTTCCTTTATCGGTCAGAGTATTGAGTACAGGAGTTGGGAAGTCATGTTGCGGCTGTACAGGACATTGGTTAGGCCACTGTTGGAATATTGTGTGCAATTCTGATTTCCTTCCTATCAGAAAGATGTTGTGAAACATGAAAGGATTCAGAAAAGATTTAAATGGATGTTGCCAGGGTTGGAGGATCTGAGCTATAGGGAGAGGGTGAACAGGCTGGGGCTGTTTTCCCTGGAGCGTCAGATGTTGAGGGGTGACCTTTTAGAGGTTTACAAAATTATGGGGAGCATGGATAGGATAAATTGACAAAGTCTTTTCCTTGGGTTGGGGGAGTCCAGAACTAGAGGGCATAGGTTTAGGATGAGAGGGGAAAGATATAAAAGGGATCTAAGGGGCAATATTTTCACACAGAGGATGGTACGTGTATGGAAATAGCTGCCAGAGGAAGTGGTGGAGGCTGGTACAATTACAACATTTAAAAGGCAACTGGATGGGTATATGAATAGGAAGGGTTTGGAGGGATATGGGCTGGGTGCTGGCAGGTGGGACTAGATTGAGTTGGGATAACTGGTTGGCATGGACAGGTTGGACCGAAGAGTCTGTTTCCGTGCTGTACATCTCTCTGTCTCTATTACTCTATGGCATGGTCTGGACTACTATCTCCCTCTACTGGTCCTGGGGGGAGAGGACATCCTACCTGTGTATCATACCATGCCCATAAAGTAGGGCACCAGTTTTCCCCTGTCTGTTGTGCCTGGGGAAAATGTCAGCTACTGTCTAGGGCACATCAGGACCTACAGTGTTTGTCTGAATGCTCAATAGGGTCTTAAAGATGGCATTGCTGCCAGGAATGCTGATTAATTCTGAGATATCTGCTGCCTGGAGAGTTGTTTTGGAATGGTGTGTGGGAAAATAGGCTGGAATCGGATGTGTAGGATGTAATAGGGCATGATTTGGTGTTAATGAAGTGAATCTGGTTGGATACAGTGAGAAAACCCTTTCATCCACCTCTCTTAAAAGAAAAGCTTGATACAATTTACTGAGAGAGAAAGAAAGTAAAAAGTAAAATTCAGCTCAATGAATCTGAAAGTCAGCAGTTGATGGTATGCATTTGAGTCTTATGAAGGCTATATCGCTATCATTATATTAGGGCCATTTGGAATTGCATGTTATTACATTCATATAATATTTGACCTTGGAGTATCCACAACACTGTGCTTGTGTTGCAAGGGACATTTATTTTGATTTATCTTGCATCTAAGATAGGTGAGAACTCTCTGGGTAGTTCCACTATGCTTTGAAATCTCACAATAAATTTGCTTCTAAGAACAATTAACCTGTGGTATGGTAAAATATGGAGTCTTGATTTTCAACTTCCAGCATCAGTTAAGATTTTCATGGGCTAAAATAGTTTCTGAAAGGGTAGAAACACAGCCCTTAAATGGCAGTGATCACCTGACCACAGATTGAGGCAAGTTCAAGGAACCAATGCAGAAAGAACAAAGATGTTTAAATTGAAATTACCACTTTCTTTAAAGACTTTGAAATCAGGGAACTGAGTCAAGTGTCAAGAACTTCAGATCTGTTTTAATTTACACTTGTACATAAAGTTGGATATTAAAAGTTTGCCAACACCAACTCAACTTTAAGAAATCTAGGACCCAGACTTAAGACACGCAAATTAACTATTTTTCAGTAACTGCTTGGCATAGCAACAGAAAGAGAAAGAAACCAAAAAATGCTGGAGATCACAGTGGGTCAGGCAGCATCCATGGAGAGAAAGCAAGCTAATGTTTCCCATCTCCCAACCCCAGACAACCCGCTTCTACCTCCTTCCCACAATCCACAAACCAGACTGTCCCGGTATACCCATTGTAACAGTCTGTTCCTGCCCCACCAAGCTCACTTCCTCCTACCTTGATTCCCTCCTCTCTCCCTTTTTCCAGATCCTGCCCACCTACATCCATGATTCCTCTGATGCCCTCTGCCATATTGACGATTTCTAGCTCCCTGGCACTAACTGCCTCCTATTCACCATGGATGTCCAATCCCTCTCCAACTCCATTGCTCACCAGCATGGTCTTGAGAGCTCTTGGCTTCTTCCTCGACCAGAGGCCTGAACAATCCCCATCCATCTCCATTCTCAGTGAACAATATCCCCTTTAATTCATCTCACTTCTGCCAAGTCAAAGAGTGGCTATGGGCAGCGACATGGGTCCCAGTTATGCCTGCCTTTTTATGGGGTATGTGGAACAATCCTTGTTCCAGTGCTATACTGGACCCTCCCACAACTGTTTTCTTGGTACATCGGCAACTGTTTACATGCCATTTCATGCTCTGCCTGGACCTTGAAAAATTTGTTCATTTTGCCTCCAATTTCCACCCCTGTATAACTTTCACATCATCCATTTCCATCGCTTCCCTTCTTTTCCTTGACCTCTCCATCTCCATAATCTGCTCTCCACTACAAAGCCACCGACTCCCATAGCTACCTTCACTATGTGGCTTTACACTCCACACCTTGCAAGGATTCTATCCAATTCTCCCAGTTCCTTCGCCTATGCCATATCTATTTGGAAGATGCTACCTTCAAAAACAGCGCTGCTGACATGGCATCCTTCTTCCATAATTGTGATTTCCCGCTTCCTGAGTTTGAGAGGGCCATCAACTACATCTGACCTATCACCCATGTTTCCACCCTTACCCCTTCCCATCACTCACAACAGCAGGATCAGGTTCCTCCTTGTCCTCATTTTTCATCCCACCAGCCTTCACATTCAAAGATCATTCTCCGCCATTTCAGACAACCTCAGTAGAACACCATCACCAAACACGTCTTTGCCTTACACCCCTTGTCTGCATTTCACCAGAGATTGTTTCCTCCAGAACACCTTAGTCCATTCCTCAATTGTCAACTCCATCACTGCTTCCCATGGCACCTTCCCATGTAACCACAGAAAGGACCAACACCTACCCCTTCACCTCCTCCCTGCTCACCATCCAAAGGTCTAAACTGTCTTTCCAGATGAAGCAGCATTTCACCTGTACCTCCTCCAAACTTGTGCATTCTATTCACTGCACCCAGTCTGGCCGACTTTACATTGGAGAAACCAAATGCAGACTGGATGATCGCTTTGCAGAACACCTCCGGTCCATGTGCAAGTGTGACCCTGACCTTCTATAGCTGGCCATTTTAACATACCGTTCTGTTGCATGCCCACTTGTTTGTGCTCAGCATGCTGCAGTGCTCCAGGGAATCACAGCGCAAACTCGAGGAACAACATCTCATCTTCAGACTCGGCACTTTACAACATTTTGGATGCAATATTGGGTTTAACATCCTCCAATTATGAACCCACACCGACTTCTTCTCTTTCTTTTAGCTTTACTTGTTGCATTCTCTGTCACCATGTCCTCTTTTCCCATCTCTCACCCCAGTGGGACTGTCTGTTCTTCCCAGTCTGGCAGTTAGACACACCATTGTTCTGCCATTCTCACATTCCGATCACCAAAATACTTTCTCCCCCAACATTCCATCTCCCCTCCACTTTAACATAAATGCTGTCCCCTCCACATCTCATGTCAGCTCTGAAGAAGAGTCATTTAGACTCAAAACATGAGCTTGCTTCCTCTCCATGGATGCTGCCTGACCCATTGTGACCTCCAGCACTTTTTGTTTTCAATACAGATTCCAGCATCTGCAGTAATTTGTTCCTAGAAAGAGAAAGAAAATTAATTGGTCAAACTAAAGAGTAAAACATTTTATTTCTTTGACTCCTTTCATCATCCAAAAGTCAGCATCTATCATAAAACAAATTAGAGAAACATCCATCAACAAATACTCAAGGATTTAAAGTCTGGTTGAAGATTTGTAGCTCGGGTGTCCGTTGTTGTGGTTCTGTTCGCCAAGCTGGAAGTTTTTGCTGCAAACGTTTCGTTCCCTGGCTAGGGAACATCATCAGTGCTATTGGAGCCTCCTGTGAAGCGCTGCTTTGATGTTTCTTCCGGTATTTATAGTGGTTTGTTCTTGCCGCTTCCGGGTGTCAGTTTCAGCTGTAGTAGTTTGTATGTGGGATCCAGGTCGATGTGTCTGTTGATGGATGTTCTTGCCGCTTCCGGGTGTCAGTTTCAGCTGTAGTGGTTTGTATATGGGGTCCAGGTCCATGTGTCTGTTAATGGAGTTTGTGGATGAATTCATCCACAAACTCCATTAACAGACACATCGACCTGGACCCCACATACAAACTACTACAGCTGAAACTGACACCCGGAAGCGGCAAGAACAAACCACTATGAATACGGGAAGAAACATCAAAGCAGTGCTTCACAGGAGGCTCCAATAGCACTGATGATGTTCCCTAGCCAGGGAACGAAACGTTTGCAGCAAAAACTTCCAGCTCGGCGAGCAGAACCACAACAACTCAAGGATTCTATAAATTTCACCATAGTTGAGAGCACAAAACAAATAGACAGCTGTGGGTCTCACATTCAACTAGAACAATTCAATAATTCTAAGAACTTTTTAAATTGCGTATTTTTCTGACCATACTGTGCATTCTTCTTTTTAAAGTTTTTTATCCAAATTGATGTCTGTGTTTGATCCCGCATTTTATTACTTTCCTCGGGGGTTTATAAGTTTAAAAAATGCCTTCATCTTTTACTCAAGAAAACTGTACAACTGACTCCTTAATTTTGACTGGTACTATGTTTTAACTGAAGTGTGGTGTCATTGTGTGCTAAAACAATAACTTATGATGGGACTCACCAAGGGGACTAAAGAGAGAGGAGCTGATACACCTTCTTCACCATTAACAGTTCTGACTTAAATAAGTTAGGTATTACTAAAACCTATCAATTCCCTACTGTGTAGAAACAGGCCTTTCGGCCCAACAAGTCCACACTGACCCTCTGAAGAGTAACCCACCCAGACTTGTTTCCCTCTGACTAATGCACTTCACACTATGGACAATTTACCTGAACGGTACATCTTTGAATCGTGGTTAGGAAACCCACACAGTTGCTCAAGGCTAGAATTGAACCTGAGACCCTGCTGCTGCAAGGCAGCAGTGCTACCCATTGAGCTATCATACTACACCTATAGCTAGGTGAACACTATGAAGCATGCTGTATATTTCACAGTTTGCATTTAAGTTAAAAAGAAAGGCTCATTCTACTCTGCTGATTCATGTAGATAATCTGCTGACTGCTGGCAACAGAAACAATTAACTGAACAGGGCAACAGAAGCCTTGCACAATTTTATTGAAAGCATGCTGTAAGAGAAGTAAAGAAAAATGCTGACTGAAAGTGTTTTTCAAAAATCCCATGGTACTTGTTACTATTCGTTTCAAGGTTAAATGCAAACATTTTTGTCTTTTATCCTCTCATTGTCACTGATACTTTCCATCCTTAGCATAGATTGATTCTGAAATATGGCCAATGAAATAAAATAGATTGAAAAAAAATCACATTGCGATTTATTAGATTGTGTTTGCATGCCTCCTCCAATAGCTTGGCATTATCACTAAAGGAAGAACTGGTCATGTGCTCAAGTACATGTCTGCCAGATTGGGTCAGCGGCACATGATGAGACATCAGACCTAAGGGAAAAACCTATTTGGGCCCACTTCACCAACCTACCTGTCACAGATTCATTTACCTATGGAAGTAGGAATGACCACCTCATTGGAGACAAAGTCTCATCTTCACACTGAGGAAATTATTCAAAAGGAATTGAGGAACCACAAAGGCAAAAAAACCATAATGGGAGTTATGTACAGACCTCCTAACAGTGGTCAGGACCAGGGACGCAACATGTACCGGGAAATAGAGAAGACATGTCAGAAAGGCAAGATCACAGTGATCATGGGAGACTTCAATATGCAGGTGGACTGGGTAAATAATGTTGCCAGTGGATCCAAAGAAAGGGAATTCATGGAATGCTGACAGGATGGCTTTTTGGAACAGCTTGTCATGGAGCCCACAAGGGAGCAGGCTATTCTGGACCTAGTGCTTTGTAATGAACCAGACTTTATAAAAGATCTTAAAGTAAGGGAACCCTTAGGAAGCAGCGATCATAATATGGTAGAGTTCAGTCTGCAGTTTGAAAGAGAGAAGGCAAAATCGGATGTAATGGTGTTACAGTTAAATAAAGGTAATTATGAGGGCATGAGAGAGGGACTGACAAAAATAGACTGGAAACAGAGCTTAGCGGAGAAGACAGTAGAGCAAAAATGGCAGGAGTTTGCGGGTATAATTGAGGACACTGTACAGAGGTTCATCCTCAAAAAAAGAAAGATTATCCGGGGAGGGATTAGACAGCCATGGCTGACAAAGGAAGTCAGGAAATCTATTAAAGAAAAAGAGAGATCCTATAAAGTGGCCAAGAGCAGTGGGAAATCAGAAGATTGGGAAGGCTACAAAAACAAACAGAGGATAACAAAGAGAGTAATAAAGAAGGAGAGGATCAAATATGAAGGTAGGCTAGCCAGTAATATTAGAAATGATAGTAAAAGTTTCTTTCAATACATAAGAAACAAACGACAGGCAAAAGTAGACAGTGGGCCACTTCAAACTTATGCTGGAAGCCGAGTGATGGGAGATAAGGAAATAGCAGGAGAACTTAACAAGTACTTTGTGTCAGTCTTCACAGTGGAAGACATGAGTAATATCCCAACAATTAAAGGGAGTCAGGGGGCTGAGTTGAGTATGGTTGCCATTACAAAAGAGAAAGTGCTAGAAAAGCTAAAAGGTCTTAAAATTGATAAATCTCCTGGCCCCGATGGGCTACATCCTAGAGTTCTAAGGGAGGTGGCTGAGGAAACAGCGAAGGCATTGGTTGAGATCTTTCAAGAATGACTGGAGTCAGGGAAAGTCCCGGATGATTGGAAGATCGCTGTTTAAACCCCCTTGTTCAAGAAAGGATCAAGACAAAAGATGGAAAATTATAGGCCAATTAGCCTAACCTCGGTTGTTGGTAAAATTCTTAGAAAAGCAGAGTCTGATTAGAACAAGTCAACATGGATTTAGTAAGGGGAGGTCGTGTCTGACAAACCTGTTGGAATTCTTTGAAGAGGTGACAAGTAGGTTAGACCAGGGAAACCCAGTGGATGTGGTCTATCTAGACTTCCAAAAGGCCTTTGATAAGGTGCCACACGAGAGACTGAGTAAGGTGAGGGCCCATGGTGTTCGAGGTGAGCTACTGGTATGGATTGAGGATTGGCTGTCTGACAGAAGGCAGAGAGTTGGGATAAAAGGTTCTTTTTCGGAATGGCAGCCGGTGACAAGCGGTGTCCCGCAGGGTTCAGTGTTGGGGCCGCAGCTGTTCACATTATATATTAATGATCTGGATGAAGGGACTGGGGCCTTTCTAGTGAAGTTTGCCGATGATATGAAGTTAGGTGGACAGGTAGGTAGTGCTGAGGAAGTGGGGAGGCTGCAGAAGGATCTAGACAGTTTGGGAGAATGGTCCAGCAAATGGCTGATGGAATTCAACGCGAGCAAATGCGAGGTCTTGCACTTTAGAAAAAAGAATAAAAGCATGGACTACTTTCTAAACGGTGAGAAAATTCATAAAGCCAAAGTACAAAGGGATCTGGGAGTGCTAGTTGAGGATTCTCTAAAGGTAAACATGCAGGTTGAGTCCGTGATGAAGAAAGCGAATGCAATGTTGTCACTTATCTCAAGAGGGTTGGAATATAAAAGCACCGTTGTGCTACTGAGACTTTATAAAGCTCTGGTTAGGCCCCATTTGGTGTACTGTGTCCAGTTTTGGTCCCCACACCGCAGGAAGGACATACTGGCACTGGAGCGTGTCAAGCGGAGATTCACACGGATGATCCCTGGAATGGTAGGTCTAACATACGAGGAACGGCTGAGGATCCTGGGATTGTATTCATTGGAGTTTAGAAGATTAAGGGGAAACTTAATAGAAACTTACAAGATAGTACATGGCTTGGAAAGGGTGGACGCTAGGAAATTGTTTCCATTAGGTGAGGAGACTAGGACCCGTGGACACAGCCTTAAAATTAAAGGGGGTAAATTCAGAACAGAAATGCGGAGACATTTCTTCAGCCAGAGAGTGGTGGGCCTGTGGAATTCACCCCCCACCTTTTCCTCCGCTACATCGATGACTGTATCGGCGCTGCCTCGTGCTCCCACGAGGAGGTTGAACAGTTCATCAACTTTACTAACACCTTCCATCCCGACCTGAAATTCACCTGGACTGTCTCAGACTCCTCCCTCCCCTTCCTAGACCTTTCCATTTCTATCTCGGGCGACCGACTCAACACAGACATCTATTATAAACCGACTGACTCCCACAGCTACCTGGACTACACCTCCTCCCACCCTGCCCCCTGTAAAAACGCCATCCCATATTCCCAATTCCTTCGTCTCCGCCGCATCTGCTCCCAGGAGGACCAATTCCAACACCGCACAGCCCAGATGGCCTCCTTCTTCAAGGACCGCAGATTCCCCCCAGACGTGATCGACGATGCCCTCCACCGCATCTCCTCCACTTCCCGCTCCTCCGCCCTTGAGCCCCACTCCTCCAACCGCCACCAAGACAGAACCCCACTGGTTCTCACCTACCACCCCACCAACCTGCGCATACAACGTATTATCCGCCGCCATTTCCGCCACCTCCAAACGGACCCCACCACCAAGGATATATTTCCCTCCCCTCCCCTATCAGCGTTCCGCAAGGACCACTCCCTTCGTGACTCCCTTGTCAGATCCACACCCCCCACCAACCCAACCTCCACCCCCGGCACCTTCCCCTGCAACCGCAGGAAATGTAAAACTTGCGCCCACACCTCCACACTCACTTCCCTCCAAGGCCCCAAGGGATCCTTCCATATCCGCCACAAGTTCACCTGTACCTCCACACACATCATCTATTGCATCCGCTGCACCCGATGTGGCCTCCTCTATATTGGTGAGACAGGCCGCTTACTTGCGGAACGCTTCAGAGAACACCTCTGGGCCGCCCGAACCAACCAACCCAATCACCCCGTGGCTCAACACTTTAACTCCCCCTCCCACTCCACCGAGGACATGCAGGTCCTTGGACTCCTCCACCGGCAGAACACAACTACACGACGGCTGGAGGAGGAGCGCCTCATCTTCCGCCTGGGAACCCTCCTACCACAAGGTATGAATTCAGATTTCTCCAGCTTCCTCATTTCCCCTCCCCCCACCTTGTCTCAGTCGGTTCCCTCAACTCAGCACCGCCCTCCTAACCTGCAATCCTCTTCCTGACCTCTCCGCCCCCACCCCACTCCGGCCTATCACCCTCACCTTGACCTCCTTCCACCTATCCCACCTCCATCGCCCCTCCCCCTAGTCCCTCCTCCCTACCTTTTATCTCAGCCTGCTTGGCTCTCTCTCTCTTATTCCTGATGAAGGGCTCATGCTCGAAACGTCGAATTCTCTATTCCTGAGATGCTGCCTAACCTGCTGTGCTTTGACCAGCAACACATTTGCAGCTGTGATCTCCAGCATCTGCAGACCTCATTTTTTACTGTGGAATTCATTGCCGCAGAGTGCAGTGGAGGCCGGGATGCTAAATGTCTTCAAGGCAGAGATTGATAGATTCTTGATGTCTCGAGGAATTAAGGGCTACGGGGAGAATCCGGGTAAGTGGAGTTGAAATGCCCATCAACCATGATTGAATGGCGGAGTGGACTCAATGGGCCGAATGGTCTTACTTCCACTCCTATGTCTTATGGTCTTATGGTCTTATGGAACAGATCTATTTGCTAAAGTCTTGCCATCAACAGCAGCAGGACTCCATTACAATCACCTTGTTGCATGGATATGCCTTATCCTGGGATCAAAAACTTTTTGGTTTATTGAAGGGTTTTGGAAAGTAGCCATAGAAGCAACATTAGGAAGAAAGTGAGGACTGCAGGTGCTGGAGATCAGAGTCGAGAGTGGTGCTGGAAAAGCACAGCCGGTAAGGCAGCATCTGAGGAGCAGGAGAAACGACGTTTTGAGCATAAGCTCACTGATTCCTGATGAAGAGCTTATGATCGAAACATCAATTCTCTTGCTCCTTGGATGCTGCCTGGCCATCTGTGCTTTTCCAGCACCACACTCTCGACTAGAAGCAACATTAGGCATACATCAAAATAAGATTCCAACTGGCACATTAAACATCAAAAACAGCACGATATAAATAGAGCCAAGCTAACCTGCATGCCTGGAATGCAGTATGCAGTATGCAGCTTTAGTCTCCTTATCTCAAGATTTATTGTCATCGAGGGAGTGCAACATAGGTTCATCGGACTGTTCCCAGGATTGCAAGAACATTCTGTGAAGAGGTACAGGGCAAATGAGCCTGTATTCTTCAGAGTTTCAAAGTATGAAAAGTGATTTTATTAAACCTACAGCATGCTTAAAATGATAGACAGGGTGGATGCAGGTTGGGTGTTTGAGAGTGGGAGTTTAGAACCAGAGGTCACAAGGGGAAAATAAGGGAAGCCACTTAAGACTAAGATACTGGAACTTTCCTTTTACTCAATGGGTTGTGAAGTTTTGGAATTGTCTACCCCAGAGGGCCGTAGAAGCGCATTTTTAACACAGAGATTGACAGAGTTGTAAATAGCAATGCAAAGTGGATAATGTTTGGAAAGAGGCATTAAAGTGGACAATCAGGCATAATCATGATGAATGGCAGAGCTGGTTCAATGGGCTGAATGGTCTACATCTGTTCCAATTCCATAACTAATAGATCAGAACAAAACTCAAACAGAAAATGCTAGAAATACAAATGGGTCAGATGACATTAAGGGAGAAAGAAACCAGGTTAATGTTTTGAGTTGGTGCCAATCAGAACTCTAGGGTTTAAGTAAGTGAAAGGAGGCAAAGAGGAGAAAGACCAGGATGGTGGGCAGGAGAAGTTGTGTGGTAAAAGTTTCCATGATGCAAAACCAAAGGGAGTGAGAATGGATATGGAAATCAATCAAAGGGTGTGTTTGTGTAAGGTGTGAATGGCTGGTGAGCATAGGCCTGAATACAAGGTGAAGGAACAAAGAAAGGGCAGAGAACTAAAACTGAATCAACAAAAACAAAAATAGGCAGAAAATTTCTTCTCTTGCGTGACGTGAGCAATGGTGAGAAAATAGTGAGAATGAAAAAAAGCAGATTCTTAAAGTCTAGAAAAATGTTCCCGATTTTCTCCCAAGTCTTAAATATAACGACTTCAGAATTATACCACTAGGTGTAGACTATCTTACATTTGCACATTATTAAAGCCCTAACCTGCCTTATTTATACACTACTTTCAATTCTCTTCTTCTTCAGTGAGAATTAGATAACTCAGATTCCTGACTGTAATTCAAAGTAAGTATCTAAAAAAAACAGCTCACTGATTGCGTGTTCCAGCCAAATGGAACCTGGTTTTTCAAACCAATATCCCAGCATGCTTCGTGAGTGTCATCCTATTCAGCCTTCATCCACATAGGTCACTATCGGCACATCACCAGTCTCACCACATCGTCATGCCTACTCTCAGACCAACCTTCTCACCATTTTAGCCCTCCACAACATCATCCTGGAGCTCACAGACACTGATGGCTTGCATGCTTCTGCCCGGTTGTTTGTATGCAGAGCTACTCAAGTCTCTCATGCATGTACACTCACATACATATGTGCATCCACTGGCCCTTGGTTCATTTTCTTACTCACTTTATCACTTACTTGGAGACTGCCAGCTTCTATGTGGCTCATGCTACCTTCTGAGGCTGTCCATCTCTGAGACCAGCTTTTCCCACAGTCAGACAAAGTGAAGGACTGGGAATGATGGAAGTGGCTGGATGAATGGTTAGCAGTGATGTATGACCCCAGTGAGTGAGTAGGATGCACAGAGGGCAGGAAGGTTTGGTGGCTTGGGAGGATGTTCCATTGAATGGGTAGAAAGCAAACGATGCTGAAAGTTATAGTCCTTGAGACTTAGGAAGATGTGCATGCAGTGACAGAGCTAGACTGAGTGCAGGGAGGTGTGAGGTAGCAGAGGGATGATGGTGTGAGGTAGCAGAGGGATGATGGTGGCTCTTATCCTTGTGAAGCCAGGCATTCATTGACTTCCTTCCTACAGTGCTGGGCATCCGTCTTCAGCTGGGACTCAGTAATGACCCAGACTGCAATTCACATCCAGGCTGACTTCACTGGTGGCCTCCTGTGGTGATCAGCCGGAAAAAAATAACTGCCCGGCTCTCCACTACCCTGTTCACTAACGCGCCCAAAGTCTCGGTCTGATGCAGAGAGTGAGCTTTCCTTACCTTTCAGTCATGTGTTGATTGGTGAGTGCCACAGTGTGAGGAGTGATTCCTAGTTTAGATTATCTGCAATGGTGTGTATTGGCTCTTTCAATGTGGTGTGAAAGCCACAAGGTTCTGGCAGTGGTGAGGATTTCACTTCTGTGAGCCTGAGGTTCCCGGGAAAGGTGCCCAGCAGCCTGGTTACATAATCAGTGAAGAGAAGAGTAGAGCAATATGTGAGAAAAGTCACTTGGAGCTGTGATGGACCAGACATTGTGAATTTCCTGCAATAAAACACTTTCTCTGAAAATGGACAAATGCTACCCTATTTTGCAAAGTGGAGGCAGAAGTTATGATCTAATATTATTGAATTCAACATTCCATCCAGAGGCCTGTTGAGAGACGAGGTTATTTCCTCAAAATTGCTTTAAGCCTAGAGCAAGCCAAGGACAGAAAGGTCCCAGTTGGAGCTCATAAATGACAGGAGGCTCAGTGTTACACAAACTGACTGATTAGATTAGATTCCCTACAGTGTGGAAACAGGTCCTTCGTCCCAACAAGTCCACACTGATCCTTCAAAGAGCAACCCAACCAGACCCACTCCCCTACATTTACCCCTGACTAATGCACCTCATACTACAGGCAATTTAGCATGGCCAATTCACCTGACCTGCACATCTTTGTGACTGTGGGAGGAAACTGGAGCACCTGGAGGAAACCCATGCAGACACGGGGAGAATGTGCAAACTCCACGCAGACAGTCACTGGAATCAAACTGGTACCCTGGGTCAGCAGTGCTAACCAATGAGCCACCATGCCACCCATATTATACATCCACAAAATGGTTAAACAGTCTCCAAGTATGTTAGCTAGCCAACACTCACTGAAATACAAAATCAAAAAGACAAAATGCGACAAACACTGGGGATGTCAAACAGCTTCTGTGGAGATTGAAACAGAACTTGCTCTTTCCACAATACAGTTGCTGGCAGGACAGTTTCAAATTGTCTTGTGGTTGTATTAATCCTCTAATTTCTATTTTTGATTTAAATATCTATTTTTAATTGGAACATCTATTTTTATTTTGGAATAATTATGATGCAGGATAGAGTGAATACCCACAATCTTTTCCCCACGGGTAGTGGAACCCAAAACTGGAGGGTATATGTTTAAGGTGAGAAGGGAAAGATTTAAAAGGGACCCAAGGAGCAACTTTTTCACACAAAGGGTGGTGCATGTATGGAATGAGCTGGCCAAGGAAGTGGTGGAGGCTGATACAATTACAACATTTAAAAGGCATCTGGGTGGGTACATGAATAGGAAGGGTTTAGAGAGATATGGGTCAAATCCTGGCAAAGGGACCAGAATAATTTCAGATATTTGGTCGGTATGGATGAGTTGGACCGAAGAGTCTGTTTCCATGCTGTACAACTGTATGACTCTAAGTTGTTAATGATCCTGTATGGTAGCGAAGAATAACTACTGTTCTAAATGCAAAAACGATGTATACGGAACAACAGTGGTCAGTACCTGGAGTTAACTTCCCTGAGATAGCTTGAAAGGAATGTGACCTACTCTTGTTAGTAATGTGGAAATGAGAAGCAGCTGTCAATTCATTCCACTGAGGTCCTGTTTTTGCTCCTGAACTGACCATTTTTATTCATCAATGATTTAAAAGCTTTGATGTGAAAACACCAAGGGAAACCTGTATATCGGTGAAAAAGAATGGAACCTGACTGAGATTTGTTCAAGTTATTGAAGTAGAAAAGCCACCCACAACACTGCAACATGGCAACAACAAATATTAAATGCCAATGGTGATGTGAAAGATCCCAGACCTGGTGGCAATTGTACTACAGCTTCATCCTTTCATAGGCAGGATTGTTATTACATTGTCCATTTGGAACAAAGTACATTTGTCCTGGATATATATGGTGCATGCATACAAGGGATTTTATTTACCTTTAGCAAGCTTCAAAAAATTTTTTTGTTTCTGTAAGCTTATCTATTTGCTATATGCCCAGTCAGTAACCAGCTTATACTAAATGGAGATTTCTCTTTAATTGAGAAATACTCATTCAATTTTGGCGTTTTCTCAAAGTTGCAACAAATTCCTGCCTCTAAATCTGTGAAGTGTAATCAATTGGCCAGCACATAAAAACAAGTTGAATTCTATGCGTACTTTGCCAATGTATTTGGAAAGGTATGTGATAGAAAAATAAAAACATGTTGGCTGATCCCAGAGCAGAAAAGGAAAAGTCTGTTTTAACTCTCTTTTCAGATACTGTGTAATAGTCGAGTGGTAGGATCAGGTTCTCTTATATTAGTCAGTGAAACTTGGTCATCACCAGACTGTAAGTCCTTTATCGTGATGTGATGAGATGGTATTGGCAGGACAATGGTGCTGTAGCGTAAAATGGCAACTTTTCATTAACAGTAAGGGAGCTGTTTATCTACGTGGAAGCATGTCATGGCACATTCAGATTTCTTTCTCATTCACCAACCCATCCTTTCCACTCTCAAAACACTGCTTTCTCTGCCTGTCCTATTGAGTCACATAGCTAATTTTAGCAACCTATTCCTACTCCTTGCTGTGATCATCTAACTTAGTGCCTGGGTGTTTATCAGTCATGCTGAAAGGATCATTAGTGTTAAAGGTATTTAAAATTTTGAGAAACATGTTCTGCATTTGTGACAAAATATTTATGAAACTGAAATTGCTATTTTACAGACCATTCTGATATATTAAAATGTCAACAAACAATTAATCCATTGTCATCCAATCCAGTAAAAGTGACAGGGTTTAATCAATAAGCCTGCTTACAATATTTATCCATATTGAGTGTTAAATCAATAGTTATTAACTAATTTGTCAACTCCTCAATGAAACAACAATTTGTAACCATTTTAAAAACAGTCAACAAAAAGGATGGGCAGTATCGTCCATGGTAGGGCCCTCTTGTGACACAATAGTAATGTCCCAGTCCTGGACCTGAGAGGCCTGGATTCAAGTCCAACCCACTCCAGAGGCATGTAACATCCTTGAGCAAGTTAAATTAAAACAAACTTCCATGTATCCCAATAATTATCAGGGAAGTAGTCACCTAAAATCTATTGCCATATTACAAACAATCCAACATACAGAGATATTCTTTAATAATTTTGGGTTGAGCCCAGGACAGACTCTTGAAGTTGAAAGTATTTTTTCTCTCATTAACTGGGGTCACTGATCTCCCAGAATTTATTACTGTTTTCAGAATGATGTTGCATGTATATTCTCCTTCACTGTACCAACTCTGCATTCACCAGCTTCTGCAATTGGCTGCTTCCCCTTAGAGCCCAGTGTGGCTGTTGTGTGAGGGATATTTGTGTTTCACTTGGCGACAGTTGCTGATGGCAGATTTATCAATAAGAATATTTCATTTTGGCATAATTACCAAGCAAATGTTAGAGACACCATTTGAAATGAATCAAAGCAGTTTTGTCGGGGTAATTAAAAGAATACCACAAATGTGATCTACTACAACACAACTGGAATTTGGGTTATTGCATTGTTATTGATATGTGTTTAAAAGATTAAGATTAAAAATGACCCTGATGAGGAAGTAGAGAATTTTCAAAGTAATTTATTAAATCCCTGGGTATTTTAGAACTATTAAAGATGATGAATGGTTTCATTGTTCAATAATATGGAACTTGTAATTTTAACAAAGAGATTTTGTATGAACATAAACATCATAACTAAAAACATTATACTGAGTGATAACATAAAATGTTTAATTATTTGATTAATTTCTTTGATCTGCTTTGTAACAGAGGTATAATTATAATTTTATATATTTTGTGAATAAAGTAACTTTCTCTTTAAGATGAATGTAAAGCATCTTTGAAAATGGTTCCTGCAAGTAATATGACTTTTCTTGTGGATTCAACTGTATCCAATAGCAGAAATTCAGACTATGTTCTCCAAACAGTCAATCATAATAGGTCATTGAATAATTCAGGAATTCCATGATTGTTCACTGAATAGTTGGTGAAATGGTGCAAAGGCTTAAACGTTTTCTTATTGAATGGGAAAAGTGTGGGACATCACACAAGGAATCCAAAATAATTAACTTTGTTTTATGAAACAGAATGCTTTGAAATTAACAGCCGCAACATTTTGTTTGATTGTGATATCGCTGGCTAGGGACAGCCATGTAGAGGGGAGTCATCTGATAGAGACATTTGAAACAAACGGAGGCAGAGCAAGGTTTCCCAGATAAAGTCCAGTTGTATCAAACCAGACCACCAAGAGCCACAACCTGCAGTGCTGTAAAAATGTAACAAAGGAGCCTTCACTCTCTACCAGTTCTGTAGAGTACACCTATGGGAGCAACCTGCAACTATTCCACATTAGAAGCTATCGCAGCTGATGAATTGGATTACATATTTCAACGACTTTAAATCTGAAAGTGAATTTTCAAGCAAGCCAGGCCTGCAATATTAGATGCTGATCTAACTTAAATGTAAATGTACCTACTTTAACTCTTTTTTTTATCTGTATTTTAGCTAATAACCTTTTATTTTTTAATTTCAGAACTAGGTATGTAATAATCTAGCCTCATATCTTGTTTAAGTCATAAAGTGTGCTGCTGGTTAGTTTAAAATTATTTGATAATTAAAAAGGCACTACAATATTATACATACTCAGTTCAGAGACCACTCTGAGGACTTGCCTAACGTGTGGTCATAAAGACGTTTTCAAATCAAAAGAAGCAGCTAGTGAATTATTTTGAAGACATTTGATGAACTTTGAGTTTATGAAAGATGCTTTATGAATGAAAAAATTTAAAGAGTTTGCAGTTGTGAAAGTCCCTCAGTTGGGTTCACTTGAATTGTCCGCATAAAATACATTATTGTAACACCAATCCTAACCATAACTCAGTTCTTGTGACAAAGATAGTGCAGTGAAGGCTTGCCAGTCTGATTCCTGCGATGACTGGACTGACATATAAAGAGAGGTTGAATAGGTTTGGAATATACTCGTTGCAGTTCAGAAGAATGAGAGTGGTTCTCATAGAAACCTATACAATTCTAACAGGGCTAGATAGGGTAGATGCAGGAAGCATTTTCCCAATGCTGAGGAATCCAGAACCAGGGGTCATAGTTTAAGTATAAGGGGTAAACCATTTAGGACTGAGATGAGGAAAACTTTCTTCACCCAGAGAGTGGTGAGCTTATAGAATTTGCAACCACAGAAATCAGTCAAGATCAAAGAATTGTACGATTTCAAGAAGAAGTTGAATTTAGCACTTATGGGAAAAGGCAAGAACAGGCTTGGGTTGGATGGTTAGCCCTAATCATAATGCGTGGCACAGCAGGCTCAAAGAGCTGAATGGCTAAATCCTGCTACTATTTTGTATGTTTTTATTATATGGGTTTTGATACTTTCAGCATTTGAAGTAATAATTGGATCTAACCAAATAACAAGCAAGCTCATAAGGTGTTTAACTATGGTACGACACCAGTTTGTTTGATATGTAAATTCTATATGTTTTAGAGATTCATATTTCAACAATCAAACAAATATCATGCGCAGAATAATGCACTCCCTCCTCAATGTGTGATTGAGTAAAAAGGTGCAAGGTGGAAATCTGTTATTTTCTCACATGTCACTCAGGAGAAGTAGCCTCAAAGGTGATCTTTCCATCAGAACAGCTGAAGCCGCTAAATGAACTTGAGCATTTTTCTGTTGAAACTCTGATGCTGGAAATGCATAACTGGTCAGACAGCATTTGAGAAGCAGGAGACTTGACGTTTTGAGCATAAGTACTTCATTAGGAGTATTTCTCTATTGGAATTCCACACACTATAACACCTGCATGCCTTCATAAAGTACTGCGAGTGGAAGTATTAATATTTAAAATATTATTCAAGTTAAGTTCCATAAGGAACTTATTATATGATATTGAGCTTTATGAAAGTATTATCAACATGGTGGGGCCAATGGCATCATTCCCTTGATTAGTGAAGAACCTTAATGTAAACTAACAGCTATCATTTGAACATGATAAAGTCTCGCCAATGATTTGGCTCCAAACATCTTTGCCTTCCACAACAGAATGAAATTAAGGAAATTGTCTGGAAAGGGTTAAAGGTGGATACTATGTTAAACGCCGCCCAATCTGATGATGTTATACAGTCTTGAATGAGGGAAGTTAAAAATCACAAAACACCAGGTTATTGTCCAACAGGTTTAATTGGAAGCAAACTAGCTGCCGGAGCATCGTCCTTCATCAGGTGATAGTGGAGGACTCAATCCTAAAACACAGAATTTATAGCAAAAATTTACAGTGTGATGTAACTGAAATTATACATTGAAAAATATCTTGATTGTCTGTTGAGTCTTTCATCTGTTTCAACGCCATGATAGTTTCACTTCTTTCATGTGTAAATCACAAAACCTTTTTATAAAACATTGCATTCTCAGGTTAGCTGTAACAATATGTTGAAGGTATTAGCCCCCTGTGTTCTCTGTCTATGTCATGATGTTTAGATTGATTCTAATCTAAAATGTGAGATAACAGTATCTTACATGAACTTATGCAGTCTTTGAGCTCAGTGTTTTACATGAATTCATGCAGTTTTTGAGCAAAGTACAATGTTACTCTGCTAGTACAAATTCACCCCACAAAATATATGTGTGTGTGTGTGTGTGTGTGTGTGTGTGCCTGTCTGTCTGGACTGGGGGTTGTGAATGTGAGAGAGAGTGTATTTGTGTGTGTGTAGTGAGTGTAGAGTGTCTTAAGTCTGTGAGGGGTGCATGTGTGAGTGTGGGAGTATGTGTGCGTGTCTCGGGTGGGGTTTGTGAGTGTCTGTGAGAGAAAGTGTATGTGTGTGTGAATGAGTGTAGAGTGGTCTAAACTTCTGAGAGGATGCCTGTGTCAGTGTGGGTGTGTGTGGGTGTCTGTGTATATGTGTGTCTGTGTGGTATGTGTGTATAGGAGTGCCTGTGTGTGTGCGTGTGTGTTTGTGTGTGAGAGACCACCAGTTTCAACATGCTACAGCAAGGAACCGTAATGTTCTCCTCAGGAGACAGACACGTGCTGCTACCGACAGGGTACCCTTCGTTGTTCAGTATTTCTCAGGAGCTGAAAAACTACACCATGTTCTTCGTGACCTGCAACACATTATCAATGAGGATGAGCACCTCACCAAGACCTTCCCCACACCTCCACTACTTGCCTTTAAACAACTGCCA
This sequence comes from Hemiscyllium ocellatum, assembly GCF_020745735.1. Lineage (NCBI taxonomy): Eukaryota > Metazoa > Chordata > Chondrichthyes > Orectolobiformes > Hemiscylliidae > Hemiscyllium > Hemiscyllium ocellatum. The sequence goes on from NC_083408.1 coordinate 90,075,373, forward strand.
AACCTCAAACAGATCATTGTTCATAGCAAGCTGCCCGGCTCTCAGGACAACGCCATACACCCCTGTCATGGTAGGCGCTGCAAGACGTGTCAGACTGTGGACATAGATACCACCATTACACGGGGGGACACCTCCCACCTTGTGCATGGCAGGTACTCATGTGACTCAACCAACGTTGTCTATCTTATACGTTGCAGGCAAGGATGCCCTGAGGCAAGGTACATTGGGGAAACTGAGCAAAGGCTACGACAATGGATGTATGGGCACTGCACAACAATCAACAGACAGGAGTGTTCCCTCCCAGTTGGGGAACACTTCAGTGGTCCAGGGCATTCGACCTCGGACCTTCAGGTGACCATCCTCCAAGGTGGACTTCGGGACAGGCAGCAGCGAAAGTGGCCGAGCAGAGGCTGATAGCTAAGTTCCGTGCCCATAGGGAGGGTCTCAACCGGGACCTTGGGTTCATGTCACTTTACAGATGACCACCATTGCACTATACACACACACAGACACACCTACACACACACTCTCTCTCTCTCACACACACACAGGCACTCTTATACACACACACACACACGGACACATATATACACAGACGCACACACAGCTACCCACATGCACCCTTACAGGCACACACACTCCCACAGTCACAGATGCACCCCCTCGCAGACTTAAGACACTTTACGTTCACTACACACACACACACACACACACGCACGCACACACACATACACTTTCTCACACTCACAACCCCCAACCCAGACAGACACACACACACACGCACAGACAAAGACACGCATGCAGACATATATTTTGTGGGGTGAATTTGTACTTGCAGGGTTACATTTTACTTTGCTCAAAAACTGCATGAGTTCTTGTAAAACTCTGTTATCTCACTTTTTAGAATAGAAACAACCTAAACATCATGGCATCGACAGAGATCACAGGGGGGCTAACACCTTCAACATATTGTCTAGCCATCACCATTGTTAACAGCTAACCTGAGAATGCAACTTTTTATAAAAAGGTTTTGTGATTTACACATGAAAGAAGTGAAACTATCATGGTATTCAAACAGATGAAAGACTTAACAGACAATCAATTTTTCAATGTATAATTTCAGTTACATCACACTGTAAATCTTTGCTATAAATTCTGTGTTTTAGGATTGAGCCCTCCACTATCACCTGATGAAGGAGCGATGCTCCGAAAGCTAATGTACTTCCAATTAAACCTGTTGGACTATAACCTGGTGGTGTGTGATTTTTAACTTTGTACGCACCAGTCCAACACCAGCATCTCCAAATTTTGAATGAGGAAGACAGTAGTTTAGTTTGAGACCCTGATGATATCTTCCCTGGCTCCTGATAGTCTCAGTCATTACATCTAATTAGTAAATGTAGCTTGTTCCTATTGTCACGCAATACACTGAACCTATTGTTAAAGCAAGTGCCTGTTCTTTATAAGACCGTTTAGTGGTACATCCTCTACCATTGTAAACCAAACAAGCAATTACAGAAAGGAGATTGGGCACAGTACTCTACAGCAATCATTAGCCTTTAGTGACTGGAGTACACACATCACTCATCACCTGTTAAATAGCAGGAAAAAGCAGAACTGACAGCTTTTGAAGCAAGCAGGTTTTTTTTATCTGAGATTAAACATAAATATTTGACATATCATTGTATAACAACTTATATATCATTGAATATAATGCTGGGGGCAGAATTGTGCATCTGCTTAGCTGCTCTAACATTCACTGAAGCTATTTGGTATTAAATGAAAATTTCTGGATCACTTAATAACAATTGTCATTTCACACTCGCAAACTGTGACAAAGGTTTCTATGGTGATTTTTGAGCACCTATTTTTGGTACGGTTTTCAGGTACGATGAAATCAGGCTAAAATCAACTGAATTTTCTGAAGAAACTGTTTGCCATTGAACTGACCTCAATAACCACTTTACAGGTTGTTTAATAATTCATAAATTGAATGTGTAAATTTCTGTAGGCATACTAGTGTCAGAAAATGTATTCTGTGTTTTTATAGTTGGATTCTGATGGAACCTAATTTAATCGCTGATTATTTTCATTGTTTTTATCTGTTCTGTTGCGATATGATGGAAAGTTAAGGGAACCAGACTTGGCTTGTTTTGGAAAAGAGGAGATTTCAAAGAGATGACTGAGGTTTTCACAATTATTAGTTGATTTTCAATGATTTTTCACATGAAGAATCAAAACTAAGTCCAGTATTCAGGTCAAACAGGTTATAGGATAGTGCACCATTTGGAGAAACATAAAAACATGAAGAAGAGGACCTGGGAGTAGAAATAAGCTTATGTCATCTGGAGCATACTGTGCCAGATCACAAATCAATTACTGTATCAACTCACATTGCCAACATATTCACCTATGCACTGATTCCTTAATGTTCCAGTCAAGAGATTTCACTTTTGAATATTTTGATTGATACAGCCATCCATATCTGTGCCAGAGCTTTCCAAAAATTTATAATCCTCTGGGTGTAAAGAGTTTCAGTTCAAAATTATTCACCCCTTATCCAGAGTTGATAACCCTTAGTTGTAGAGCCTATAGCCAGGGGAAACATCTAGCCTGCTAAGCCTTGAAGGTTTGTATTCATTTTAATGAGATCACCTCTTAATCTTTTAAACTCCAGAGAGATGTGGACTTGTTGGGCTGAAGGGCCTGTTTCCATACTGTAATCTAACAGCCCATTCTGTTCAATCTCTCCTCATAGGACAGCATTCGCATCTGAGGAATCAATAGAGAAAACATCCCTTCACAGGCAAGCACATCCATTCTTGGGTAGGGAGACCAAAATTATACACAGTGTTTCACATTTGGTCTCACCAAAGGCTTCTTTATTCCAGCAAATCCTCCTTTTTTTTTACACTGCAAACTCCCTGCGATTAAGACTGACATTCCATCTGCTTTTGTAATTGCTTGCTGTACCTGCATGTTAACTTTCTGTGATACATGACCAACAACCTTCAAATCTCTCTAAATGCCAACATTTACTTGTCAACTCATCTTTGAAAAAAATATTGTTCTTTATCATTCTCCCAAACAAAGTCCAAACCTCCCAACCCCTTACCCAGTCAATTAACTTGTAATATGGTTCTTTGCAGCTTTTTTTTTGGCTGAAGTTGTTTGCAGCCTTGTGGTAGATGGCTTGGAAGCAGTGAGGTCTAGAAACATGGGAAAGAGTCATCCGAGGTCACTTCCATGAATTGTTCCTAGTGGGGGAAAGACATTTCCCATGGATAAGCGGAAAACTGGCTCAAAAATGAAGAGGCAAGCAGTTATTGAAATGAATTGGTGAGGGAGGTGGTGTGGGGCCTGAAGTGTGGAGAGATAAGCTCGAGGAGCGTGGGGGTGGGGAGAAAGTAGCATAGAGTACAATGGGTGAGTGGGGGAGGGGATGAAGGTGATAGGTCAGGGAGGAGAGGGTGGAGTGGATAGGCGGAAAAGGAGATAGGCAGGTAGGACAAGTCCGGACAAGTCATGCCTGAAGCATGGAGGGACAGTTCCGCCAAATCTTCGCATAAACCAAATCATCCGCCGACATTTCCGCCACCTCCAAAAAGACCCCACCACCACAGGAACTGTAAAACCTGTGCACACACCACCTCCCTCACCTCTATCCAAGGCTCTAAAGGAGCCTTCCACATCCATCAAAGTTTTACCTGCACATCCACTAATATTATTTATTGTATCCGTTGCTTCCGATGCGGTCTCCTCTACATTGGGGAGACTGAGCGCCTCCTACCATATTAGGTTTAATTGTACAACTGCACAGCATCTTACAAATGATGGGGTGTCCCCAGGCTCCCATTTGTCCGATGAGCAGCACATCAACAGCATGTAGGTAGGTTCCCTGAAGCCAGATGGTGGGGGGAGGGGGGTGGGGAGCAGGGAGTGAGCCAAACTCTTTTGTAAGCCCAAAAGAGGAGGGACAACAGCCAGGGAAGGTGAAATATTTCAACCAGCAGCAAAGTGTTTCCCCTCCACTTCAATGATCCTAATAACTTTGATTCTGAAACCTTTGCTTCAAATTTATAGCTCCAAATGTGAATCTATGTTGAGTCACTTTCTTGGTACTGGCACTGGAGGGGCTGCAGAGGAGGTTGACAAGTTGATTCCAGAGTTGAAGGTGTTGGCTTATGAGGAACGATTGAGTAGGCTGGGACTACACTCATTGGAATTTAAAAGAATGAGGGTGGATCTTATAGAAACATATTAAATTATGAAGGGAATAAATAAGATAGAAGCTGGGAGGTTGTTTCCACTGGTGGGGGAAAACTGGAACGAGGGGGCATAGCCTGAAAATAACAGGGAACAGATTTAGGACGAAGTTAAGGAGGGTCTTCTTCAGCTGAAGGGTTGTGAATCTCTGGAAATCCCTGCCCAGTGAAGCAGCTGAGGCTACGTTGTATATTTTTCAGGCAAAGGTAGATTTTTGAACAGTAAAGGAATTAAAGATTATGGTGAGCTTATGGGTAAGTGGAGCTAAGTCCATGAAAAGATCAGTCCTCATCTTATAGATCATGGCGTAGGCTTGATGGGCCAGATGGTCTACTCCTGCTCCTATTTCTCATGTCCTTACATCACTGGTCTGGTTCAACTCTACACTTTTCTCTCAGGAGGGCTGCTAAAGTCATGGAGCTGACAGCCCTCAGATTGGTTTGACAATATTGAGAGCCTATGTAAAAACAATGACTGCAGATGCTGGAAACCAGATTCTGGATCAGTGGTGCTGGAAGAGCACAGCAGTTCACGCAGCATCCAAAGTGCAGCGAAATCGACGTTTCGGGCAAAAGCCCTTCATCAGGAATAAAGGCAGTGAGTCTGAAGCGTGGATAGATAAGCTAGAAGAGGGTGGGGGTGGGGAGAAAGTAGCATAGAGTACAATGGGTGAGTGGGGGAGGGGATGAAGGTGATAGGTCAGGGAGGAGAGGGTGGAGTGGATAGGTGGAAAAGGAGACAGGCAGGTAGGACAAGTCCGGACAAGTCAAGGGGACAGTGCTGAGCTGGAAGTTTGGAACTAGGGTGAGGTGGGGGGAAGGGGAAATGAGGAAACTGTTGAAGTCCACATTGATGCCCTGGGGTTGAAGTGTTCCGAGGCGGAAGATGAGGCGTTCTTCCTCCAGGCGTCTGGTGGTGAGGGAGCGGCGGTGAAGGAGGCCCAGGACCTCCATGTCCTCGGCAGAGTGGGAGGGGGAGTTGAAATGTTGGGCCACGGGGCGGTGTAGTTGATTAGTGTGGGTTTCCCAGAGATGTTGCCTAAAGCGCTCTGCTAGGAGGTGCCCAGACTCCCCAGTGTAGAGGAGACCGCATCGGAAGCAACAGATACAATAAGTGATATTAGTGGATGTGCAGGTAAAACTTTAATGGATGTGGAAGGCTCCTTTAGAGCCTTGGATAGAGGTGAGGGAGGTGGTGTGGGTCCTGAAGCGTGGAGAGATAAGCTTGAGGAGCGTGGGGGTGGGGAGAAAGTAGCATAGAGTACAATGGGTGAGTGGGGGAGGGGATAAAGGTGATAGGTCAGGGAGGAGAGGGTGGAGTGGATAGGCGGAAAAGGAGATAGGCAGGTAGGACAAGTCCGGACAAGTCATGCCTGAAGCATGGAGGGACATTTCCGCCAAGTCTTCGCATAAACCAAATCATCCGCCGACATTTCCGCCACCTCCAAATATACCCCACCACCACAGGAACTGTAAAACTTGTGCACACACCACCTCCCTCACCTCTATCCAAGGCTCTAAAGGAGCCTTCCACATCCATCAAAGTTTTACCTGCATATCCACTAATATTATTTATTGTATCCGTTGCTTCTGATGCGGTCTCCTCTACATTGGGGAGACTGGGCGCCTCCTAGCAGAGCGCTTTAGGGAACATCTCCGGGACACCCGCACCAATCACCACACCGCCCCGGGGCCCAACATTTCAACTCCCCCTCCCACTCTGCCGAGGACATGGAGGTCCTGGGCTTCTTTTACCGCCGCTCCCTCACTACCAGACGCCTGGAGGAAGAATGCCCCATATTCTGCCTCGGAACACTTCAACCCTAGGGCATCAATGTGGACTTCAATAGTTTCCTCATTTCCCCTTCCCCCACCTCACCCTAGGTCCAAACTTCCAGCTCAGCACTGTCCCTATGTCTAGTCCGGACTTGTCCTACCTACCTATCTCCTTTTCCACCTATCCACTCCACCCTCTCCTCCCTGACCTATCACCTTCATCCCCTCCCCACTCACCCATTGTACTCTATGCTACTTTCTCCCCACCCCCACCCTCCTCTAGCTTATCTCTCCACGCTTCAGGCTCACTGCCTTTATTCCTGATGAAGGGCTTTTGCCCAAAACGTCAATTTTGCTGCACTTTGGATGCTGCCTGAACTGCTGTGCCCTTCCAGCATCACTAATCCAGAATATTGAGAGCCTGCCTACAGTCCTACATATGACAGTGAATGCACAGTGAACCAATCAGAAGATTACCTTTAGGAATCTTGTGCAATTGAGTGTGCTGTCAGTAAGTGTGGGGTGACGATCTGCATTGAGTCCAAATGTTGGTATCCTGAAGTCCTGTGAAGAAATCCAGGCTTTTATGTCACCTAGAAACAACAAAGTTGGATAAAGTACCTTCATCCAAATCACTGATATGGCAAATAGCTGTGGCTCAAAAATTAACTCTTATGCCACTCCACATGATTAACCAGAAAATGAACTGTGCATTCCCCTTTCTGCTTTCTGTTCATTAACTTCTCAATTCATGCTAATATATTATCCACAAACCCATGAAGGCCAAGTTGTGAGCAACATCCTCTTATATGGCATGTTATCAAATGCCTTTTGAAAGTTCAAGTATAATGTGCCCATTGGATCCCATTTACGTGCCACGCTAAATACATTTACAAAAAAAAACCCATCAGATTTCCCTTTCATAAACCTGTGTTGAATCTACTTTATCATATTAGGATTTATCAAGAGCCCTGTTTCCATCTCAGCTAATGTATCCTTTCATTTTCCCTATGATTGAAGTCAGGATAACTGTCCAACGATTCTCTTTTTCCCTTCTTCTATTCTTGCAAAATGCGGTTATTTTTGCGAACTTACAGTCAACAGGATCATTGTAGAATCTAGGGAATTCTGGAAGCTCAAAAACAATTTATCTATCTATGCAACCAACTCTTCCAATAACAAAGCTAATGGCCAAAGGACCAGGGAATTTGTTAATTACTAATTCCATTAATTTCTCCTCACTAATATTGTTTACTTTAAATTCATCATTCTCTTTATGTTTTATTGTCACCATAATATCTGTTTGTTCTTCACTTTTATTAAAGTGTAAATAAACACAAGGACACAAGAGATTAGGCTTGTTTTGGGACCTCAGTCAAATCTTCCCTGGAAGTCTTAAGCAAACTCACCAGGGTCTGTCCTATAAGGTGGTGGCAGGATGAGGCCTGGCCTCACTTGCTGTTGTGACAGGGAAGCTGTCCAAGGGCCCTTTGGTTCCAGATTTAGAGGTAGCATGGCGGCACATTGCTTAGCACTGCTGCCACACTGTGCCTGGGACCCAGGTTCGATTCCAGCCTGGGGTGACTGTCCATGTGGAGTTTGCACATCCTCCCTGTGTCTGCATGGGTTTCTGTCAAGTGCTCCAGTTTCCTTTCCTCAGTCCAAACCTATACAGGTTAGGTGGATTGGCCGTGCTAAATTGCCCATAGCCTCCAGGGGTGTTTAGGCTGGGTTAGCCATAAGAAATATAGGGTGCTAGGAATGTAGTGGGTCTGGGTTGTTGCAGACTCGATGGGCTGAGTGGCCTTTTTCTGCACTAACAGGATTCTCTGACTTCTATGACTAGTTGGGATGGAGGTGGGAAGGTGGCATGGTCCTCATTGTTGTATATGAGTCTGAATGGGTTAATGCTGAGGAGTTCCATAAGTACCACACACTATGATGATGTCAGATTTAACTTATGGGCAGAACAGCTTTGGATCTTGGAGTGAAGCCTCACATGTGGATCATCTCAAAATCCTATCAATGTCTGCATTCGGAGCAGGAGCGGGCCTCTCTGCCCCTTCAGCCTGGTCAGCAGCTCAACAGCATCATGGCTGATCCAATTATTCCACACTCCTGGCTACCCACAATAACCCTTGCATTATCAAGGGCTTTTGCCCGAAACATCAATTTCCCTGCTCCTCAGATGCTGCCTGACTTGCTGTGTTTTTCCAGCACCACACTCTCAACTCTAATCTCCAGCATCTGCAGTCCTCACTTTTGCCCTTAAAAAAAGATTCAAAGGTTCCACTTGCTCTGCCTTTTGAGGAAGAGTTCCAAAGACTCTTAATGTTCTGTGAGAAATAAAATGTCTTAATCTATCTCTTAAAAGAGCAGCCCATTATTTTGAAATGTTGATCTTTAGTTCTAGAATCTCTCAAAGAAAAACAAACATCTTTCCCATATCCCAGCCTAATTTCCCAGCTCTCTTTAGTCTGTCTCCTTTCATACCCTCAGAATTGCTTTTAAGTTTAAAATAACAGTCTTGGACTTTATTCTTCTCTCCTTCAACTGAATATAAAATTCAATTATATTATGACCACTGTTACCTAGAGAGGTTCTCTCACAATGAAATCATAAATTACTTCTATCTCATTGTACAATAATTCTATAAGACCAAAAGATATAGGAGCAGAAGCAAGTCATTCAGCCCACTGAGTCTGCTCCACCATTGAATGAGATAAAGGCTGGTCTGATCATCTCATCACCATAAACCTTGATTCTTTTCCTGATTAAAGATCTGTTATCTCAGCCTTGTCCATCTGATTTTTCGATTATTGCTGCACATTTCTGACAAGCTTCCACTAATCTTTCCTTAATTTCCAATGTTAAGGAGCCTGCACAGCATTCCCTTCCTGCTTTTATAACTTCTCATCTATACACAAACTGCTTTTATATCCTGGTTTCATGGATTTCAGTCATCCGTCTCTACTGCACCAATACCATCATTAATTAACAGAGCCATTCCTCCACCTTTAACTCAACTACCTGTCCTTCCTAAATGTCCAGCAACCTTCAAGATTTAGTGCCAATTTATATCCTCCTGCAGCGATGTCTCTGTAATTACTACCAGATCCCATATTTATTTATATTTGCACTATCAGTCCATCTGTTTTATTTTGAATGCATTCAATTTTGGCTTCTTATTATTTCTGTAACCTCTAACCCTTCCGAGGATGATTTAATCTTAGATATGCCTTCTGTATATCTTCCTGTAATGGTTTGTTTTTCATTTCTCATATTAGTATCTTTTTATTTTGCCTTGTCACTACTCTTTGATTTATTCCATCTTCCCAGATTTGATTCTGTGCCCACATGATATAGTTTTAAATCCAATTCACTACTTTCCCAATTATTCCATTTGCAAGAATACTGACCTTGGCACAGTCCAGGTGTAGACAGTGCAGTGTTGTTGACATTTTTCCTAGTATTGGTGCCAATGCCCCATGAACTAGAACCCAGTTCTTCTGCACCAGTATTTGAGACACACATTCATTTCTCTAATCTTATTTGCCCTATGCCAATCTGTACATTATTCAGGTAATAATCCAGAGAATCTTACTTTAAGGCTCCTTTTCTTAATTTGGTGTCTGGCTCCTCATTCTAACTATATGAAACCTCTTCCTTGTCCACTTCTGTCATTGGACTTATGTAGATCACAATGGCTGGATCCTCCCAACTCTAATCTGCAGACCTGAGCAGAAATCCCAAAGCTTGGCACCAGGCAGTCAACATAGCTGTGCAGACTTTCACTCATTACACTCAGAGAACAGTGTAAATCTCTCTCATTCTACTGTCCCCCTACTCCATTACATTTATTTTTGCTCCTCCCACTACTTGAATGTCTTCCACCCCAAAGTGGCATGGTCAATTAGCTTACCACACAAGGCTCTTAAGTTCTGTGCCAAAGCTGCCAGAGTGATAAACACTTCCTGTAGTTGTGTTTTCTGTACATCACATTGGCACTAAGGAGCTTCAATGTACATTACCTGTCTTATCACTTAATGTGTTTTAATGAACTACTTAACTACGTTATTCAATTATTTGTTTTCCTTTTCTATATACAGCAAACTGTTTATGAGCTGACACCAGGAGTGCATTGGTTGATCAAATATTCCAGATAATCAAGAGGTCCACATAACCACAGTAAAACCTGAGCAAGTGAAAGTTTGAGACATCAGCATCTCTCAAAAAATGTATTAAAACATCAACACACTTCCTAAAATCAATGTAAAAATGCACAGTACATAATGGAAACATAATGCAGGGGAATACACATCACTGTTATAACTTATTTATAACATAAATGGTCTGGACATCGCAGTATTTGAGATACATAACTTTTGCTGATTTATCAAGGGTGCCAGTAGATAAGGTGCCAGTTAAAACAAACTTTCCTGTACTATTTGAAGCCTTAGAAGGAGAATAGAATTAATGGCCATCTAATGTCACTGGCTCAGTTTACAGAAGCCTGTGAATTTGCAAAACTAAAGGATGATATAATTAAAGATAAGATTGCATTAAACCCAAGAGATCACATAGAGCAGACCAGCCAAGAGGAGAGAAACTGACAATCAGGAGAGCAGTGGAAATGTGCAAAAGTGCTGAGGTTGTCAATCAGCAGCTGAAGTATTATTCATGGCAGAACATGTCATGTCTTGCATTATACTTACAGATCATCCAGGCACAAAAGGCACAATTTCACCTAAAGGACAGGCCACAAGTACTCTCGAGGCTATCAAGTGAAGGTGAAGAAGGCATGTCCAGGATGGGGAAAACAATGTTCTCACTGCAAGAAACTGAATCATTTTACACACAATTGTCTGGTGAAAAGGAAGTACAGAAAGCAAGTACAAACGGTGACCCGAGAGATATCAGCTGAGAATTGTGACAAATCACTCTGCACCATGTAATAAATTGGTTCAGTCAGCTTAATAGGTTAGATATGATTTCTCTTTTTTGGAAAGGGTATAATAGAAGGAAAGCTTCAAGTGAACATAAAATGTCAGGTAAGCATCAGATTCTGAACAACCTTTCAGAATTATTTCTCCCAAGTGTTGTTGAGCATTGGAGGTTCATTTAATTGTTCTTTATTTTTTATTATTCCCCACTTTTCCACATTCTTTCATGTACTAATTAGTAAAGTTAGACCACATGGAATTCAGGGTGAGCTTGCCAATTGGTTACAAAATTGGCTTTATGGTAGGAGACAGAGAGTGGTTATAGAGGTTTGTTTTCCATCGTGGAGACCTGTGACCAGCGGTGTTCAGGGTCACTTTCATTTGTCATTTATATAAATGATTTGGATGAGAACATAGGAGGCATAGAGTCATAGAGATGTACAGCATGGAAACAGACCCTTCGGTCCAACCTGTCCATGCCGACCAGATATCCCAACTCATTCTAGTCCCACCTGCCAGCACCCAGCCTATATCCCTCCAAACCCTTCTTATTCATATATCCATCCAAATGCCTCTCAAATGTTGCAATTGTACCAGCCTCCACCACATCCTCTGGCAGCTCATTCCATATACATACCACCCTCTGCGTGAAAAAGTTGCCCCTGAGGTCTCTTTTATATCTTTCCCCTCTCACCCTAAACCTATGCCCTGTAGTTCTGGACTCCCCAACCCCAGGGAAAAGATTTTGTCTATTTATCCTATCCATGCCCCTCAAAATTTTGTAAACCTCTATAAGGTCACCCCTCTGCCTCTGACGCTGCAGGGAAAACAGCCCCAGCCTGTTCAGCGTCTCCCTGTAGCTCAGATCCTCCAACCCTGGCAGCATCCTTGTAAATCTTTTCTGAACCCTTTCATGTTTCACATCTTTCCGATAGGAAGGAGACTGGAATTGCATGCAATATTCCAACAGTGGCCTAACCAATGTCCTGTACAGCTGTAACATGACCTCCCAACTCCTGTACTCAATACTCTGACCAATAAATGAAAGCATACCAAGCGCCTTCTTCACTGTCCTATTTACCTGCGACTCTACTTTCAAGGAGCTATGAACCTGCACTCCAAGGTCTCTTTGTTCAGCAACATTCCCTAGGACCTTACCATTAAGTGTATAAGTCCTGCTAAGATTTGCTTTCCCAAAATGCAGCACCTTGCATTTATCTGAATTAAACTCCATCTGCCGCTTCTCAGCCCATTGGCCCATCTGATCAAGATCCTGTTGTAATCTGAGGTAACCTGCTTTGCTGTCCACTGCACCTCCAATTTTGGTGTCATCTGCAAACTTACTAACTTCACCTCTTATGTTCGCATCCAAATCATTTATGTAATTGATAAAAAGTAGAGGACCCAGCAACGATCCTTGTGGCACTCCACTGGTCTCAGGTCTCCAGTCTGAAAAACAACCCTCCACTACCACCCTCTGTCTTCTAACTTTGAGGCAGTTCTGTATCCAAATGGCTAATTCTCCCTGTATTAGAGACTGATCTAACCTTGCTCATCAGTCTCCCATGGGGAACCTTGTTGAACGCCTTACTGAAGTCCATATTGATCACATCTAACGCTCTGCCCTCTTCAATCCTCTTTGTTACTTGCTCAAAAAACTCAATCAAGTTTGTGAGACATGACTTCCCACGCACAAAACCATGTTGACTATCCCTAATCAGTCCTTGCCTTTCCAAATACATGTACATCCTGTCCCTCAGGATTCCCTCCAAAGACTTGCCCACCACCGATGTTAGACTCATTGGTCTATAGTTCCCTGGCTTGTCCTTATCACCCATCTTAAACAGTGGCACCATGTTTACCAATCTCCAGTCTTCCAGCAACTCACCTATGACTTTCGATGACACAAATATCTCAGCAAGGGGCCCAGCAATCACTTTTCTAGCTTCCCACAGAATTCTCGGGTGCACCTGATCTGGTCGTGGGGATTTATTCACCTTTACTCATTTCAAGACATCCATCACTTCCTCCTCTGCATTATGGACATTTTGCAAGGTGTCACCATCTATTTCTCTACAGTCTATATCTTCCATATCATTTTCCACAGTAAATACTGATGCAAAATACTCATTTAGTATCTCCCCCATTTTCTGCGGTTCCAGACAAAAGCCGCCTTGCTGATCTTTGAGGAACGATTAGAAAGTTTATGTGTGACACCAAAATTGGTGGTTTAGTGGACAATGATGGGAGGTTATTTAAGATTACAAAGGGATCTTAATGAATTGGGTCAATGGGCTGAAGCATGGCAAATGGAGTTTAATTTGGATGAATGTAAGATATTGCATTTTGGTAAAACAAACAAGAGCTGGATATATACAATTAATGTTCTATTCCTGATGAAGGGCTTTTGCTCGAAACATCAATTTTCCTGCTCCTTGGATGCTGCCTGAGCTGCTGTGCTTTTCCAGCACCACTGTAAGCTAGAATATACAATTAATGGAAGAACCCTGGGTAGTGTTGTAGAACAGAGAGACTTGGAGTTCAGGTACACATTTCTTTGAAATTTGCTTCATTGGCGGACAGGATGGTTAAGAAGGCACTTAGCACACTTGGCTTCTTTGCTCAGACCTCAGACTGAGGAGTTGGGAGTCATTTTGAGGTTATACAGGATGTTGGTGAGGCTTTTTCTGGAATACTGTGTGCAGTTCTGATAGGCCTGCCACAAGAAGCTTACTATTAAACTGGAGAGAGTTCGGAAAATATTTCCAAGGGTGTTGCTAGGAATGGAGGGCTTAAGATATAAAAATAGACTGGAAACATTTTTTACTGAGCATAGGAGGTCAAAGGGTGACCTTATTGAGGTTTATAAAATCATGAGGGACATGAATAAGGTGAATGACAAGGGTCTTTTTCCCAGGGTGGGGGAATTCAAAACTAAGGGGCATATTTTTAAGGTGAGAGGTGAAAGATTTAAAAAGGACATGAGGGGCATGTCCTGCCAGAGAAAGTGGCGGATGTGAGGTCCAATTACAACATTCAAAAGACATTTGGATAATTTAATGAATATGCAAGATTTGGAAGGATATGGGCGCAATGAGGTGGGACGAGATTAGTTTGGGAAAATGGTTGGCAAGGACTTTTTTGACCTAAGGGTTTGTTTATGTGCTGTATGAGACAATGACTCTACTGTCAGAGGTTGCTACTAGGTGATTAACCAAGGACAGTGCTAGCAAAGAACTCTCTCCAGCCAGCTTTCCTCTCCTCCTACCAATGACTAGGATGCAATGGTTATGCTTTCTGTCAAAAGAATATCTATAAATAAATTGGGGTTATGTGGTTGACCACGAATGGTTAAACGTTACATGTTATTTATGAGATGCCACCACTTGAAACTACTTAAAATTGAAATTCCCTCCTTTTGAGATGAGCAACTTGGCAACCATGAACATAAACAAAGAATACCAAAGTCTACCCTTTACTGTTAAATTATCCTACAAATAAAATTGCTGTCATTTTCTGCTGAAGGCCCTGTTGTATGATTCTAGAGATCTCATTTAAATATCTTTCGCACTTATTGTCATACTTCACATGACTGTGTTGGGGAACATATCCTAACCCCTGCCACTTCTGGAAATGTGGGTGCTGTTATTTACTTACGGTTGGTTGGAAATTCACAGCTGAGAGCTGATATTCTGCTTTGGAATCTCTTCAAAACTACAATGATTTTCTATCAGTCATTAGTCACTCTGTGCCCTAATATATTCCATTTGACCTCATTATCCTAGTTTCTGTCTCTGGATAGATTTTCATTTCTACTCCATGGATCTGAAGTGTCACCTGGCAGGACAAAGAGAATAAAATCAGGTTGGGAATGGCTGCAAAGAACTTCAGAGCATGGCTTAAAATGTATAATATCAGCTTAACCCTTGGTTGAACATTTCTCCTGATCTTTATTTTAATTTGTCATAAGTGGCTGGGCATATATTACATGTTAAATTCTACCACCTGCTGCCAATGTTAACACCACTTTTGAATATGGGAGCTACCACCAGGAGACTTCCCTTTCCTCTTATAGCTGACACAATGTCCTGTCTGCTCTCTGTCTCTGTGATACTTTAAGCCCAATTAATGGACTTTGTCTTAACTCTTTGTTTTTTTAAATTTCTTTATATTATGGTGGAAGCACTGTTATTCTGAATGTATTATCTCTTTATTTTTCTAATTTATTTCCATGATTTTGTACCTTTGAATTTCTGTAATGCTGGACTTATTATCTCATTATTTTTCTAATTTTTGTTTTCCTAAATACTCGTACTCAAAAATCTGTATCTAGGTAACCATACACCTAAGGTACCACTGTAAGTGGTGACTTGTACTGATGTGAGTACATGTGACAATAAAGCTAATACAATTCAATTAAATGATGAAGAGTCATCTAGACTTGAAACATTAGCTTGCTCGCACTCCATGGATTCTGCCTGACCTCCAGCATTTCATGTTTACTGTTCAATACACTTCAGCCTCTTACCCCTAATCTATGGGCACCTTATGTGGGGACAAATGGATAGGTCCAAAGGCCTCATTGTACACCTGCTGCTGGGCTTGGTCAAAGTGGCCAACAATAGGTCCAGACAGTAGATCGTGGAGATGGTCATAGTGCTTGCCCCTTTCTTGTGGTGAGTGCCCATTGAGAGGGAGCATACAGTGCCCACTGGCATGAGAGAGGCCTTGGGAGATCAGTAGGCACCACTGGAATTGGGATGCATCATCCTCTGGGTAATGTTATTTTGGTTTAGTAAATTTCGTTAATTTTAATCTAGGTTTTGGTTTAAAGAGTAGAAAGGAGGATTGGGCTCTTGTGCAGTGGTACCAGTTTCAAGTATCCCCTGCCCCAAGTGTCTGCCATATATGTCCAAGCAGGTTGTTTAAAATAATTAGAAAGCGGAACTCGTAGTAACAAGCTATCCCAAACACAAGCAGTGGATGATATCCAGAGCCCAATGTGACACATAGAAGCCAAGCAATATGAAAAGGGTTTTGTTTATCAGTTGGTCATTTATGAATAAATCTTCAGACTACAGTGTGGAATTTGGCAATTACCCTCTAAATTCTAAAGAGATCAATATGTTCAATAAACTGTCAACACCAACATTTTCTGATGATGAATATTCTATAATAGCTTCCTTCTGAAAAAAATTAAACATTTGCAACTCAAACACTCCTTATTGTACACAAATACAGGAAAGTAACCTGACCTTTAATCAGATCAAAAATGTATATAAAACATGCACCAGAACAGATTTCCCAGATGATAATTAGGACTGGGCTTAATTTGCAGGAAATTTTCGAAAGGGTAGTAATTCAATTGTTAGCATCTGTGCCATGGTCAGAGTGGTATCCTGCTTAACTAACAAATGGAATTCCCTCTGAACTACTGCATCACTTTCAGATGTTTTGAACCATATCCCTCACCTTGAAGTCTTCTCCAGTTCTATTTATGAATCTTCTTTGTGATGTCCAGTCTTCAGGATGTTTTTAGTGCCCCAGCAATTGTAGTCAGTAGAAGAGAGGACACTCTTTAGTGCAGTTTGTTGCTTTAGTAATTGATGACCCGCAAAGTGAGGTGACATGAATACTAACGTTGATCGTTAGGCAGGTGTAGCTATTAGGGTTAGAAACACAAGTTGAACTTGACTGTTGATGTAATTTTAAAAATCACACAGCACCAGATTATAGTCCAACAGATTTATTTGGAAGTACATGCTTTCGGAGTGCTGTTCCTGCATCAGTGGAGCAATATCATAAGACACAGAATTTAGAGTAAAAGATCAAAGTGTCATACAACTGATGCAAATGTATTGAACAACCCTCGACTGCTGTTACGTCTTTAATTACTTAGAATGGCTTGCAGGTTTCGAATTATTAATATGAAGACCCCAGAACTTCTTTCAAGTTACATTCCTGAGATAGCTTAAAGGATTTATAAAAAAGGTGACATCTCAGTTCAGGCAATGCATTAAAAGTATAAGGTTCGAGTCTGTCTGTATTCCAGCCTTGAGTCAGACCAGTTCTATTTCCAAAGATGTAAACTTCTACTTTGTAATTGTTGACTACGTGGGAAGGGAAATTGTGATTCTTGACATAGGAGCCCATCTGGGATGTTCTGAAATGGAATTGCTCCTCCTGATGCAGTTATGGCGGAAACGGAGGAATTGGGACTAAGGGATAACATTTTTACAGAAGGTCACGTGGTCAACAATGTCCTCAATACATCTCCTCCACTTCCGGCATCTCCAATCTTGAACCCCACCCTGTGTCATCAACTTCCACCTACTAAACTTCAGATATAGCACATTAGTATCCTCCACCTACAGTCAGACCTCACCACCAGAAATATATTTCCCTCGCCATCATTCTATAGAGTCCATTCCCTCCAAGACTTCCTTGTTAGGTCCATGCCCTCCCACTAACACACCTCCATTCCCAGCACCTTCTCTTGCCACTGCAAGAGGAATAAAATGTATGCCATACATCTCCACTCACCTCTGTCCAAAGCCCCAAAGGTTCTTTCCACATCTGGCAGAGATTTTCCTGCACATCCAAATACCTCATCTGCTGTGTCCATTGCTCTTGATGTAGTCTCCTCTATATTGAGGAAATAGGTTGCCAACTCGCAGAATGTTTCAAAGAACAACTCTGGGACATATGCACCAAACAATCCCACCATCCTGTGGCCGACCACTTCAACTCCCTCTCCCATTCTACCAAGAATATGCAAGTCTTGGGCGTCCTCCACTGCCAAATCCTAGCAACCCGATGATTGGAGGAAGAATGCCTCAGCTTCCGCCCTGGGACCCTCCAACCACATGAGATCAATGTCGATTTCATCAGCTTCCTCATCTCTCTTCCCCCACCTCATTCCAGATCCAACTTGGCACCACCTTCTTGAACTGTCCCACTTGTCCATCTTCCTTTCCACCTATCCACTTCACCCTCCACTCCGACTATCACCGTCACCACTACACCTGCATCTACTTATCACTATCCAAGCTACCTTTCACCCTGTTCCACAACCCCTCCCACTTATCTCTCAATCCTTTCCGTTCCCACATTGCTGAAGAAGGGCTTATGCCCAAAACATCGACTCTTCTGCTCCTCAGATGTTACCTGACCTGCTGTGCTTTTCTAGCACCATACTTTTCAACTCTGATCTCCAGCATCTGCAGTCCTCACTCTCTCTATATTTGACAAGGGACTCATAAAGAGAATATTATAGTAATGGTCTCAAGTTTGACTAAAGAGGCAAGATCTAAGAGTGTCTTATAGCTAAGGAGAAGTTGAGGTAGAGAACTGGACCGGTTTTGGCATTGAATTCCAGCCAGTAGGACCTAGGCAACAAAAAGCACAATTGTCAATGGTGGGAATTTGCAAGAACCTAGGATTGGAGGACTGCTGTTACCTTAGAGAACCCTCCTGCTTTGTCATCCACTGTCTCTTTAGTATCATTACCTTTATCCTAGTCAATGCTCTCCAATGGTGGGTCTGTGTGCTATTCATTTGACAGAACTGATTTTAGCAGCATATAGGCTATCACAATTGCCTGCAATAATTCTTCTGCACTGTGTTGAAGGAACATTGGAGTTGTCTAGGTATCAGCATCATTGCTTAAGGATTCCAATAGTTTGCACGATTATTCACTAATTCTTTTAATGAAATTGAGCTGTTGAGTTTACAATTCTGGGAGGCATTGTGGCCACCCTCTGCCCTTTCTGGGCTGGCATCTTCATACGAGATGTTGGTGATCACACCCTTGGTGCCCAGGAGTGACATGAAAGCCCTAAATAATTCATGAAAGCTTTGGGATCATGTGAAGAAGCTGGTAAATCAAGGTCATTGATACTGAACCGTATCGGAGGGAAACCCAGTCCTATTGCTCTTCATTGTACTTGGCAGAAAGTGTTGAAAGTGGTTATCTCAGCAAACGTTGTGCCATGTCAAGGTGACCTTATAGAGGTTTACAAAATTATGAGGGGCATGGATAGGATAAATAGACAGAGTCTTTTCCCTGGGGTCGGGAATCCAGAACTAGAGGGCATAGGTTTAGGGTGAGAGGGGAAAGATATAAAAGAGACCTAATGGGCAACTTTTTCACGTATGTGTATGGAATGAGCTGCCAGACGATATGGTGGAGGCTGGTACAATTGCAACATTTAAGAGTCATTTGGATGGGTATATGAATAGGAAAGGTTTGGAGGGATATGGGCCGGGTGCTGGCAGTTGGGACTAGATTGGGTTGGGATAGCTGGTCGGCATGGACGGGTTGGACCGAAGAGTCTGTTTCCATGCTGTACATCTGTATGACTCTATGACTCTATGTTGTCTGCTTCATGTAAGATTGATTGATGTTATTGCTGTCCTCTGAAGCAGTCTAGAAGGGAACTAGAGGAGAAATAAATCAGGGCAGCGGGAAGCCTGTTGATCCTGCTCAAATCCTGGTGTGTGGAAGTTAAAGGTAAACATTGGAAATGGATTTTTCTAGTCTCTTTAAACTGTTTCAGTGACTGAGTCTCCTCCTGGTTGCTCTCCTTCAATTCATCTCATTTAAAGCTGGAAATGGGTAAGTTACCAAGGGGTTCCTCAATTTGTGTTTCCCCCAGCCCAATTACTCACTCTAGGGTAGAAAATTAACTTCTTGTTTTTCACATTTCTTACATTGACATTCGTTCAAAAGTAAAACCTGCACCTATTAAATAATTTCTGGAATATTTAGGTCCATCTGGAGATTTCTTTTTCTCATGCAGATTCTACTTTCATTTACATATGAACACTACTACTTTTTTTTATCAATATCAATTAACTATTATATGGCTTTTCGCAAATCAATTTTGCAAAGGCGGTCCTTCCTAGTAAAGTATGATTTCATTATACTGTCAAGATTTGGGTTATGAAAGTTTGCCATGTAGGTACATACGAGTGACATAAAACAATTTAATCAGGTCTCCATTGGAGATATTTCTCGCAGATTTGAGATCCAGTTTTAGGAGGGTCAATCAATAATTGAGGAGGGTAAAGTAACACTTCATTCAGATGCCATGTAATATGAGGAATGTTACAATACTTGATCTGCAAGCCAAATCAAATCAGCAGCACAGTAAAATTAAAACATTCAATCATCCTCAAAATTGCCTAATGGTTCACAACTTTAAGGATAACAGATATCAGACAACACGTTTAGCGCTCAAAGAAAAATTAACAACTTAATTTTGCTCTGTTTAAGTTACAGTATTAATAATAAAAAGCAAGCTAACCTTATTAATGTCTATGATTTAAAACCAACTTTCTTTCAACATAAAAGCCGACAGAACTGCAGATGCTGTAAATCAAAAACAAAAACAGAAATTGCTGGAAAAGTTCAGCAGGACTGGCAACATCTGTGGAGAGAAATCAGAGTTAATGTTTTGCGTCGAATGACCTTTTCTCAGTTCCGAAGAAGAGTCACCAGACCTGAAATGTTAACACTGCTTACTCTCCACAGATGCTGCCAGAGCTACTGAGCTTTTCCAGCAATTTCTGTTTTTCTTTTGATTTGCAGAATCTGCAGTTTTGTTTTGTTCTGGAGCAATGTTGGCCCAATAAAGATGGAAAGTAGGGATATTGTCAATGACTATGGGGAAATGGCAGAAATGTTGAATAATTACTTTGCCTCAGTATATGTAGTAAAAAAGGAAAATAGCTTACCTGAAGTCCCAAATAAATTAGTAGCAGACCTGGAACAGAGACTGAATAAAATTGGCATGAAGTAAAATGTTGGGAATGAGTAAATTGATGGAATTAAAGTGTGACAAATCTCTGGTTCTGATGGTTTCCATCTAAGGATGTTGAAGGAAGAAGGGAAGCACCTTTTACATGTAATAATTATACTCTTTTAGAGTTCCTTTGATGTTGTCCCTCTCTGCTTTTTTAGGAAGGATAAAAGAGGAAAACAAAAGAATTAGGCCAGTTCGTGTAATGTCTGTGATAGGGAAATTGCTGGAGTCAATAATTATGAATGGGGCAACTGAACACCTTAAAAACCTTCAGTTAATCAGGGAGAGCCAGCATGGATTCATGACAGACAGGTCAGGCCCAAATCTCAATGAATCTTATTTGAAGAAGTGACTCAGTTTGTGCACTGGGGAAATGTCTATGAATGTTGTTTGCATGCACTTCCAGATAAAGTTGTTTGCATGCATTTGATAAAGTTCCATATAAAAGACCGTTAACTGAGGTGGAAGCCCGTAGAATTGAGGGCATATTTTTGAATGGGCAATTAGTCAAGTGGCAGGTGACAGAAAGTAGGGACAATCGGTAGGTACTAAAATTGGCAGGATGTGACTAGTGGTGTCCCACGATTTGTGTTAGTGCTTTATTATTCACTTTATTTATGAACAGCTTGTATAATGGCACAGAAAGTCATTAATCCAAATTTGAATGGAGGATTTGATAAGAAGGAGAGGCTGGATAGATTGGGACTTTTTCCACTGGAGCGTAGGAGGTGAGAGGTGACTTTATAGAGGATTATAAAATAGTGAGGGGTATAGATCAGGTGAATGACAGGTGTCTTTTCCCTCTGGTGGCGGAGTTCAAGACTAGGGCATACATTTTTAAAGTGAGTGGAAAAAGATTTTAAAAAGACCTGAGAGGCAACTTTTTTACACAGGGAGTGGTTTGTGTGTGGAATAAACCTCCAGAGGATGTGGTGGATGCAGCTACACTTATAATGTTTAAAAGACATTTAGATAAGTACATGAATAAGAAATGGAGGGATATAGGCCAAGCCCAGGCAGGTGGGACAGGTTTAGTTTGGGATTATAGTCGGCATGGGCAGGTTGGACCGAACAGTCTGTTTCCGTACTGTATGACTACGACTATGACCCAATGCTGATGACACAAAGTTAGGTAACATTGTAGAGAGTGTAGACTATTGTAATTTTATGATAAGGGATACAAAGTGAATGGACAAAGTTAAATGTTATCCATTTTTGACCAAAAAAGGATAGATCAGGGTACTTTCTAGATAGCATGAAGTTAAATACAATGGTTGCCCAAAGAAAATTGGGGATTCAGGTGCGCAGATCTTTAAACAGA
Organism: Hemiscyllium ocellatum; assembly: GCF_020745735.1. NCBI lineage: Eukaryota > Metazoa > Chordata > Chondrichthyes > Orectolobiformes > Hemiscylliidae > Hemiscyllium > Hemiscyllium ocellatum. The sequence goes on from NC_083408.1 coordinate 90,097,484, forward strand.
TGTAGAATATAATCAAGAAGGTTAAAGGAATACTGCTTTTATATCTGATTGAAATCTTCCAGATAATGACAGGAAAAGACAGGGTAGATAAAGATAAACTGTTTGGGGATTCTAGACTAGGAGGCATAGTCTGAGAATTTGTCTCAGACCATTCAGGAGAGATGTTAGGAAGCACTTCAACACACAAAGGGCGATAGACGTTTGGAACTGTCTTCGGCAAATGACAGCGGATTAAATCGTATAAAGGAAATTATTAGCTCTCCTGTTCACAACCCACATTAAAGCACAAGCCATTCTTAATGGATACACCTGTCAATTCAACTGCATCTGTGCAGGGACAGCAAAAGACCCTAACTTTTATTTTGAAAGACAAACAGGAAACGTGTATTGAACTTAATGTGGTCTAAGTAAGAATAGTAAAAATATTCCAATTTTCTCACACACACACACATACAACAATAAGTTATGGTGTGGGTTGATAGATGAAGCAATAGTAATCTAGTAAGGATTAAAGTTATAGGAAAAGCTCAGCAGGTCTGGGTAGAATCTGTGAAGAGAAATCAGAGTTAATGTTTCAGATCCAGTGATGCTTCACTCAGAGGAAGGGTTACTGGACACAAAACGTTAATGCTGATTTCTCTTCAATGCTGCCAGACCTGCTGAGCTTTTCCAGCAATTTCTGTTTTTGTTTCTGATTTACAGCATCCACAGCTCTTTCATTTTGTTTGAAAGTGACAGGGTTTGTGTAGGTAGTCAATGTAGACAGACCCAGGCTGAGCTCCTGAGCCTTCCAGTTTTGGCATCAAGCTGGGTTAAAGATGGAAGTGGATGATTGATCTGTTCATCTGAAGATAGCAGTTAATGAGTTGAGTTCTTAAAACCTCTGTCTGCAGTACATTAATAGTCAAACAGCAGACAATGTTTGAGCTTGTTAAATGGGTGGAGAGAAAAAGGTCGAATAGAGTTCTTGCCACTTTGGTCTTTTCAGTGCTTCTGTCTTGTCTGGAGAAAGCAGTTTCCTCATTGTGCAACTATAATGGGTTCACAGAATAACCTGTCCTCTTGGGGATGAGTATGGTGGCACCCTATACCCTTAAACCTACTTCTGAGAGCTTCATTTATGGATCAGCACATTCAGCAAATCGGCACAGGTCTCTGAAGATCATGACATTGCATGAAGCACCAGGATCTATCTGACATTTTATGTTCACTTGACATTCTCCTTCTGCAATCATCATTACTACAGTCATCAACTATGTACCATCTATCAACCTGATTGCAGCAATTTGTCGGTATTGCTCCAGTGGATAACTGTGCTTGCATTTGGGGCTTCCTTCTAGCCACGTATTAGTGTACAAAATGATTTGTATTGCATTGAGAATACTGCTTTCCCATGCTGGAGTTGTCTTCTCGTTTGCTTGACATCCTCTGCAGCATTTGCATCTTGCCCCTTTGTCTTTGTTTGGTCTTCCTTTTGTGCCTGGAGTGTCTATCAGTATACAAGTAATGCATAAACTGTTCTGTTCTGCATGAATATGCTCTAGCTGCTGACTCTTTTAGATTAGATTCGATTCCCTACCATGTGGAAACAGGCCCATTGGCCCAACAAGTCCACACCGACCCTCCAAAGAGCAACCCACCCAGGGCCATTTCCCTCTGACTAATGCACCTAACACAATGGGCAATATAGCCTGGCCAAATCACCTGACTTGCACATTTTTGGACTGTGGGAGGAAACCAGCGCACGCACACGCACACGCACACACACAGCTGCCCAAGGCTAGGATCGAACCTGGCTCCCTGGTGCTGTGAGGCAACCGTGCTACCGCTGGACCACCTTGCCACCTCTCAGCTTTACATCCTAAGCATTTGTGTATGTGTCAATTACTCTCCCAAGACCTTCTCCCACAGTTGACATGTTCTCAATGCAGGTTCTCTTATACAATACAATTCTATTTTTAGTTGGATCATCTTTTAATTGTGCAAATTCACAGGATTCTGTGAACTGAATTAATGAGAGTACATATTTATGGTTAATATTATTAAATCTTTTTCAACTTGGGCCCTAATATTGTATATGTACCATTAATAAGTTACATTGATGTGGAGTGCAAGGTTTGCCTTCAAGCATTTCAAAATTTCTGCAGTCTGTTTTTTTAATCTTTTAGAATGGAAAATACTTTGAAACATCTTCTTACCATCTGTGATAAATATACAGTGATGTATATCTTTTCTGACTTGTTAAACAAATCTGTTGTTATTTCTAACTATGCCATTGTGTGTGGGAAAACTGCCAGTCTTGCTTAATCGCACCTTTCATTTGGACCGAACCTGGGAAAGGAAAAGCTAAAGCCATTTTCCCTTCTGCAGATTTCATTTGTGTGCTGCTTTGTTGTTGCATTTTACTTTATTTCAGTTGCTTATAACAACTTTCACAGCTCTGAACATTCCTGTGCCACTCTGTCAGCGGCTGTGCTTTCTTAAAGACTCAATTTCACCTCCATGTCTGTCATGATCATCTGACCCAACAAATAGCAACATGTAACTGCCTGCAACACATCTGCCTCATGATTGAGCTCACATGGCTTCAGCAAACCAGGACTGACATTTGAACATGATACCATTCCAAACACCATGCTTAAATACAGCTTTCACAGAAACAGGAGGTTGCGTTCCAGAAGATCATGCCAGTGGACACTTTGCAATCAAGTGTTTCGACATGACTTGGAAATACTAATTATAATTATTATTACTAAAGGCATAAAATTCTGCCTTTGTCTTTGCAAATGTGGAGACTCATTTATTTTCTCTGGATCTTATAAGCTGCCATTAACTTAAGCAGTTCTGTTATTTTCTGACATGTCATGGGAAAATCTATGAATTGAGCCAGGGCAGATGAGATAACAGTACTGCCATGGGATTGGCACGGTCCTTCTCTTTTTAAAGGTTTCATGCAGAAGGATGCTGCAAAATTAGCAAAGAATTGTGAAAGTTTAACTTGATCAAACCCACCTATGTAATTAGTTAAAATTTCCAGCACCGTGAAAGCTTGTTTCTACCCAAATGAACTTAAGTTGCAATGTTCAGACTGGCTAAAATCCAATTACTTGCTTGATCAGAGAATTTAATTATATTTTATAAAGCAGGCCCCATAATATTGTTGCAGAAATTCTAAACAAATGGTCTGTTGATTTGTGGTCTTTTGTGATATGTCTGAATGTTTTCCTGTTTTGTTATGGAGCATCTTTCAGTACTTACAACTCACTTTTTTAAAAGCTCACTCTGTCATATCCCAGTGCTGGAGTAACCCAACAGCCTTCAAAAATGACACATTTAATTGGTTATGGTGGCAGCATTTAAGCAATTGTATGACACCATCTCCCCTTTTCCTGCACATGAACAAAATAACAGAATACATCTAACAAGCCAGGAATCATTACAGAAACAATAGCAGCAGTTGCAGTGAAATTGATACAATGTAACTGAAATGTATCAGAAGTCAGAAAACATCCTAAAAATTCAGTTGCACTGCACAGCATGACATTCAACTTTTAATGAATAATTAGAGATTATCCTTAATTAACGAACAATTCTTCCCATCCCAGCTGATGTTATTACTGGACAAGGTAGACCTCAGACTGAAATTTGGCTTACTAGATCATGTTTTGTTTTTATTTATTACTGTCATCTTTCACTGAAATCAAATGTGCAATATTGCGGATTTGGTTATAACAATAAAACAGAAGTTTATTATGCAAAAGGAATGAAGATAAAATAGAACGAAGCAAGCTTTTTACATATCACATGATTTGAAAGATTTTGAAACACAATCCTATCAATCTCAATGCCATCATGTTACAATATTCAGACACCAGAAATAATCCCACCGGTATTACATCTATTAGATTTATTTACCTGGTTCTTTCAAGTTTTGTTCTGACAACCTTTTTCTTCATTTGTCATACAGGGAGCTTACATTTTCTTAACTTCAAATAATCCTTTCAGGGTTCTACACAAATGTAGTCTGGGGCTTTCAACTGAAATCCTTACACTGGGATAAAACTATTTCCCTCCTGTTTTAAGCTCCTTCCCAATGAAGAAATTATTTTGTACATCTAACTTCACATTGGACTTCTGCAAACTGATACCAACATCTTTATAAAAGATGAGATTTTCCACTAAGCACAAAAAAAATCAATTCCTGATCCTTCTGAGTAAAAGCAAGCTAATGGTCTTCAATATTTACTGTCTGCTATTAAAAGAAGGTTTAGGGATGACTTGATAGAGGTGTACAAGATGATTAGGGGTTTAGATAGGGTTGACCATGAGAACCTTTTTCCATGTATGGAGTCAGATATTACGAGGGGGCATAGCTTTAAATTAAGGGGTGGTAGGAATAGGACAGATGTTAGGGGTAGATTCTTTATTCGTGAGTCGTGAGTTCATGGAATGCCCTGCCAATAGCAGTGGTGGACTCTCCCTCTTTATGGGCATTTAAACGGGCATTGGATAGGTATATGGAGGAAAGTGGGCTAGTGTAGATTAGGTGGGCTTGGATCGGTGCAACATCGAGGGCCGAAGGGCCTGTACTGCGCTGTATTTTTCTATGTTCTATGTTCTATGTTCTAAAATAAACAATACTAATGTCTGTATACAATATACAGCTTAAATAACATCATATAAAATGGTATGATTTCAATGCTGTAGGTCCTTTGGTTTCACTAACAGATCATTCAATATTTGGAAAGGGAGCACTTCCATTTTACTTTGTGGAGTTAGATTTCAGGCCTGCTCTTTGTTGGTACTTTTCTTCAATGAGTGTTGTGTCTCAGTAAACAATATTTTTTAAAAAATAAGGTTAATAAGCTAAAGGGTCAACAAAAATACATTTGTAATACATTTGATATTGTTCAAACCAACTTCAAAAGTTGTCTTGTGTCTGCTAGTTGTAGTGAATAACACATGTTGAAATGAACTTGTGTTCAGGTGAAAATAAGTTGTCTGGATTTATTCTCTTTGGGTTGTTTATTTGATTTTCTGTGTTATTAATTTCTCCAGCGTTCTCTGTAGTAAGATTTACAAACAATAGTAAGATGATTCCTGATAGCAGTGGATGGAAGTGGAAAGTATTTTAGACAGTAATGCAGGTGGACAATATCGCTGATATTTAAATAAGGCCATAGATAGTAGTAGTTGGAGGATTCCAAAGAGGCAAGACAGAAATACCTAATTTTTATCAATATGTTTTCCACCTGACAGCCTCCTTGATGTCAGACAAGGAAGCACCAGATCAGCAGATGTGAGAGGCAAGTATGAGATTGCGTGGTAAATTTAGGATTGCACCGTGAGCACTTCGAGATTATGGGGAAGGGTGTTTGAGAAGTTGGAGATCACAGACTCTGATTGCCGGGCCTGGAAGAAGAATACCTTGTCCTCAAGCAATGCTGGAGGTGCAGTAACTGCAGGGATCCAGCTCAACTGTGCTTCCTTGAGATACTGGGTTTCTTTCACTTCATACATTGGACCCTTTTAAAATCGAGGCACATGGTCTCTTTGATAGATTTCAGTGACTGACCGACCTGAGAACTGAGATTAGAGTGGTGCTGGAAAGCACAACAGGTCAGGCATCATCTGAGGAGCAGAAAAATTGATGTCTCAGGGCTTTTGCCGAAATGGTGATTTTCCTGCTCTTCAGTTGCTGCCTGACCTGCTGTGCTTTTCCAGCACCACTTGAATCTTCAGCACCTGCAGTACCCACTTCCGTCCACCTGAGAACTGATCAGTTGTTCAACATTTTAATTTTTTTTTAGTCCTGATGAAAGTGAAATGGTAACTCTGCTTTCTTTCTTCACAGATATTAATTAACCTGTTGTATATTTCCACAACATTCCGTTTTTTTATCCGATTTCCAGCGATTACATTATTTTGCTTTCTTATCACCTCTAACTCCAGGCTGACTCCCTCTTTCCATATCATCTCCTATCCTGACATGACAACCCACATCTGTCTTTCTGACTTTGATAACATTATATGCTCTCGCTTACCCATATATGCCAATGTAGTTTTGAAGCAATACTGTATAAACGTTTGCCTCTATTGTCACTTCTTATTTTGACAAGCGTTTATTCTGACTGTAGTTTACTGTGTTACGACTGAATTCTGCATTTCTATCTGTCCTAAATTTAGTTAAGTCTAGTCTTGTTTTCATCTGCCATTTAGAAGTATTTGCAACCCTCACAATATAGCTGTCTGTTTGATCATTCCAATGCTGTACATCTTGGGTGGGTGTTTCTCTTGCATCTGCTTCATTATCTGCCTTTGGCTAACATCACTGCTCTGCTGTTCAACTTATGCCTTTTTCTGTGGAATCTCATTTTTGTTTATTGCTGATGTTTCTTTGATACTTTGGTTTGAATCGGTTGACTGCCAATTACTTTTCAAATGTCTCCATTGCTAAACGGTGAAGAATTCATATCTGAGAACATCAAAGTCTACTTTGTAAAGCCTTTGCATTAGAAAAACAAGTGCCTTTTAAAAAAAAAGATTTTGTGCTTACAGGTCTTTGAAGCTAAAAGGGAATTTCTGTACTGTACTAATGGGAGCATTCAGGCCCCAGACTTAAGGATTGCCCCTTTGCAAGTGGACAACATTTAAATGTATGCATCTTGCCTGTTCTTCAGGGGACAAGGTTATGACCCAATTATGGATGCCCAGGTCAGGGTACACAAAAACCCTTTGACAACACACAACACTGCTCTCCTATAGCATACCAATCCACTTAATTGCCAGCAAATAGAAAATTCCAGTATTGGGGTCACTCATTCCACCCTGCCCTATGCAATAGATCTGAGTGGGAACAGTAGAGGTTGCAAGTCCTGCAAAATCTTGCCTTTAGACTGAATCCTGGCCTCCTGCTGGATGCAAGGCAAGAGTGTGACTGAGGGAACACGCATCTTAGACTTCTCTTGTCAGTAGAGACGATTTTCTTTATGAAACAGTCCCTCAGTATTGACCTGAAAAAGTTAAAATAATATTTTTATGTTGTTCAATGTATCAATCATTTACATTTTAAGCTTAAACTGCACTGAAATCTGAATACAAAAATCAAAGCACTCATTTCAGTTGTCAGTTATTATTGCAGAGTAGAATAGATGGTTACCTCAAAATTGCATTTTATAATGTGCTGGAACTCAATCATAAGTGTGTGTTTAAAAAAAACATAACCTTTACCCACTGAATTGTAAAACATGGGCCTAAAATGTACATCCTAATCTCTGTAATCTTCTTTAATTGAAGTTTCAGAGGCACTCCAAGCTACTTTGTAAAAAGCACCAGCATTTTAAGCAGATTAAAGGAATTAAAATCCTTGACAGACAAAACTATATTTTGTTCCATTATGGATTGAAAAAGAAGTAATATTTTTATGAATGGTGAAGGGATCATGAGAAGGAACATTACAAAGAGTCATTCGCTGTTGCAACCAAGTTAGGAGGGTGCTATTAAAAGCATTACTCACCATACATGGGTGACTGAAATCTATTGCTTTACACTTGGATATTGCTAAGTAACAGTACAATGTCAACGGTGAGGACTATCAGCTGATAAAATAATCATCAGTGTGGAGCTGACCAAGTTACCAGTAACCGATTCTCACCTAAGTACCCCAATTACAATTGGTCCATGATATTGTGCCTTTAATTATCAAGAATCTGAGCACTAAATTCCATTCTTAAATCTCTGCTTCCATCTCTCTTTCCTTCTTTATGACATCCACAAAACCTACCTCTTTGACCCAACAGTTGATAGTCTGCCCTACTATCTCTCTTTGAAGAATATTGTCAAATTTTGTCTTGTGTCAATTTAGTATGTTGAAGTCACTATATAAATATAGTTTGAAGTAATTGTTGTGTGATGGTGTTATAGGGTCTTTATGACATAACTGTTCTATATGAAGATAAAGGTTCTGTCCTTATATATGTACATAAATCTATACATATGTATATGTATGATGGGTGATTTTATATAATTGCAATATAGTAACATAATTTAAGGGGGAACGGCAGTTTCTGATCTGTAATTCTGGTCGTGTTTTAGACTTGTTCTTCATGAATGATGCTACAAGAAACAATGACTATAAGATCTTATCTGTGACTTCAGCAAAATGCACCTTCTAAAGTAAATTGTGACCTGTGAATTATGGATTAAAATTTAAACTTAAAAACCAACATTAATTTGAGACTTTAACTAATAAGGCAACTGGAGACAGTAACTCGGGAAATGTCATTTAAGTTATACTTACTATTTATTAAAGCATGATAGTAGCTTTATGGGTGTACTATAGCTCGTGTTTTCAGTTTGAACTTAAGGTGTCAACACTACGTCTCTTGTCACACACCAATATCTCAGTAGTCATCTTCTTACAATTGTGACTTGAAGTGGCTACTTATTAACTCTTTCCAAGCCACAGCAACAGCATGATCAACTGCTTCATTATGTTTTGATTGGCCTAGAACAAGTGAGGTTAGTTACAAACGTTTAAGAAATGCCTGAATTTCTATCAAAGTATAGCGCTATTTTATGAAACAAATTCTTTCTACCTTTCACTCTCCCAGATTTCTGGACCAAGTGATTTTTTAAAATTTGAACCAGGTATTCTCTTTTTTGTTTATGTCCAGATCAGGCAATTTATGTTTTCTTATCATGTCCTAACTTTATAGACATTGGTCTGACTTTCATGGAGTCATGCGCAGCTCAATCCATTTTGTTCAAACAAATCTTGTCTCTCAAACTGCTGAATTGAAATGTATAAGCTCATTGCTTCAACTTGTTCAATAAGTTGTATTTCCTAGTTTACCCTCTATGAATGTCTCTCTGGTGAATTAGATATTATATTACTGGAGGATTGTTGCTCAATCAGCACCCTTGTTGTCACTGGCATTGATTATTCTGCTCGAAGAAACAATAGATTTCAATATTCGTCAGTAAGAATAGCAATAGAAACCATTTCCACCAGTCCTGTTAAATCTGTGACTCCCTGCCTGTTGATAGTATGAAACAATACTCTTGTGTCAATATTATGAATAAGGGGATTGGTGAATTGATTTAGTTTTATTTTTCTCCTCTTCTGAGTTTAAGCAGAGTTTTTTTAAGGTTTGGTCTTTTTTTTCTGGTCTCTTTCAAAATAGGATGTCATGTTTTCCACCAAAGCCCTGTCCAATTCTGTTCCGCTGCACTGCTTGCTGAAGGATTTCCAACCATCAAAATGATGGTGGTTCCCATCTTCTGCAGTCAACATCGAGGTTTTCTCACAGCTTCCTGGTTAAAATGGATGTTTTCCTACCTTTTACAGCCCAAAACACAATACTCCAACCCTTGTACAATTTAAAAAGTTCTTCTTTGATTGTAGTCTCAATAAATCTTCCCACCAAAATCACTGCTTAAATCTGATCTTCTGCTCAAACTTTTTCTCTTGTTAGTGTTTTCATTAACTCTTCTAATTTTTGCCTTTTATCATCTTAATTAAAATCTGTGACCTTTACAAATTTATGATCATGATGTAAATGACTGACTGTCCTTTGCAGCTATGCCTCATATGGAATTTAGCTGCAATAGCAGAAATGCCCATTTTGAGAAGTGAGGACTCTTGTTTTACTCTCCTTTGCTGCCTGGTTTTTGTGCCATCAGTAAAGCAATTTTCACCTATTCCTTCAGGGATCTCTAGCTTCTGAAGCTTTCAATTGTTCCCTGTAGAGTCTTCATCTCCAAAATTTCTGCCTCTTCCCAGTTTGGCTAGCTTTGATTCCTTTTTTTAACTCACAATGTTTCTCCTCAGCCTCTTACCAGATCTGAGATGAAAGTTTTTGGAAAGAGTTTCGGAAAGAATTCTGAGGGATAGGATTTATGATTATTTGGCAAAGCATAGTATAATTAAAGGCAGTCAGCATGACTTTGTGAGGGGAAGGTCATGCCTCACAAATCTTACTGATTTCTTTGAGGAGGTGTCAAGACAGGTCGATGACGGTCGAGCAGTGGATGTGGTGTATGTGAACCTCAGCAAGGCATCTGATAGGGTTCCCCATGGTAGGCTCATTCAGAAAGTCAGAAAGAATGGGATACTGGGAGATTTGACTATCTGGATTCAGAATTGGTTAGCTGACAGAAGGCAGAGAGTGGTTGTAGATGGAAAGCATTTGCCTGGAGGATAGTGTTGAGTGAGGTCCCACAAGGCTCTGTTCTTGTGCCTCTGCTCTTTGTAGTTTTATAAATGACTTGGATGGAGGAGGTTGAGGAGTGGGTTAGTAAATTTGCAGATGACGCAAAGGTTGGAGATGATGCATTTTGGAAGGCCGAGCTCGAATGCTGAATATAGGATTAAAGACAGGATTCTTGGCAGTGTGGAGGAACAGAGGGATCTGGGTGAGCAAGTACTTAGATCCCTCAAAGTTGCCACCCAAGTGGATAGAGTTGTTAAGAAAGCATATGGTGTTTTGGCTTACATTAACAGGGGGATCGAGTTTAAGAGCTGCGAGGTTTTGCTGCAGCTCTACATGTCCCTGGTGAGACCGCATATGGAATATTGTGCCCAGTTCTGGTCACCCTACAACAGGAAAGATACAGAGGCTTTGGAGAGGGTGCAAATAAGGTTTACCAGGATGCTGCCTGGACTGGAGGGCTTGCCTTATGAAGAAAGATTGAATAAGCTTGGACCAGAGAGAAGAGAGGAGGCCTGATCAAGGTGTACAAAATAATGAGAGGAATAGATAGAGTCAATAGCCAGAGACTTTTCCCCAGGGCAGGATTCACTGGTACGAGAAGTCATAGTTTTAAGATATTAGGAGGAAGGTATAAAGGAGACGTCAGAGGTAGATTCTTTATGCAGAGAGTTGTGAATGCATGGAATGCGTTGCAAGTTGAGGTGGTGGACGCGAAATCCTTGGGGACATTTAAGCGACTGCTGGACATGCACATGGATAGCAGTGAGTTGAGGGGTGCGTAGGTTAGGTTACTATATTTTACATTAGGAATAAATCTCGGCACAACATCATGGGCCAAAGGACATGTTCTGTGCTGTACTTTTCTATGTTCTATGAAAGTTCATATTTGGAATATTGTTTTAATTCGGTTACTGATCCTGCAAGTATTGCTGACTGCTTATTGTTCTTTATGTTTCAGCTGCTGCATCCTAAAGTAGCAATGTTCTTAAAATTGTAAAGTTCACTTCTTTGACAGGTATTTTTTCTTCTGTATCAAACAGAATTTGAATCCTCATGGTTTCTCACCATATTCTATTTATAAGCACCATTATTCCCAGCGTGTTATATCTTCTGGTTATCAATCATTGATGACTTGTGGCTGGAGTCATTCTCCTTTATATGCTGAGTCTATGGGCCTGACTAATTATCAGTTGTACCTTTGTTTATAAAAGGTTGTAAGGAGAAACCAGGGAAGTATGGACCTGTGAGTTGTGCATAAATTATTGGAGGTGATTATAAAAGATAGGATTAATGGACATTTAGAGAGGCAAAAAATGATTAAGGATAGTCAGCATGGTTTTGGGCAAGGGGAAAATCATGTCTCATAAACTTGATTGAGTTTTTTAAGGAAGTTACCAAAAAGATTGATGAGGGCAGAACAGTAGATGTTGTTTACTTAGATTTTGGGAAAGCCCATGATAGACCATTTAGTAAAGTTAGTTTGCATGGGATTCAGGGTGATCTTGCCAATTAGATATCTAATTAGCTTAATAGCAGGAGACAGGCAGTGATGGTGGAGGGTTGTTTTTCAGACTGGAGGCCTGTGACCAACAGTGTTCCACAGGGATCAGTTCTGTGTCCTCTTTTGTTTGTCATTTATATAAATGATTTGGATGAGAATATAGAAGACATAGTTAGTAAGTTTGCAGACAAGGCCAAAATTGGTGGCATGGTAGATAGTAAAGAAGGTTTTCTAAAGTTACAAAAGGATCTTGGTCAATGAGTCAATAGGCTGAAAAATTGCAGATGGAGTTCAATCTGGATAAATGTGAGATATTGCATTTTGGTACGACAAACAAGGGTAGGGCTTACACAATTAATGGTAGGGCCTAATAGGGTGTTGTAGAACAAAGGGACCGAGGGGTGCAGGTAAATAATTCTTTGAAGTTTGTGTCACATACATACAGGGTGGTTAAAAAAGCATTGGCTTGCTTGCCTTCACTACTCGGTCCTTTTTATATAGGAAGTCATGTTGAGGTTATACAGGACATTGGTTCGGCCTCTTCTGGAATACTGTGTCCAATTCTGGTCATCCAGTTATAGGAAGGATATTATTAAGCTGGAGAAGGTTCATAAGAGATTTAACAGGATGGTTTGAGTTAGAAAGAAAGACTGGATAGGCTAGGATGTTTTTCACTGGAGTGTAGAATTTTGAAAGGTGATGTGATAGAAGCATATAAAGTAATGGGAGGTATAACTAAAGTTAATGGTAGTTGTCTTTTTCCTAGGATGGGGAAATTTCAACTAGGCGAAAGTGAGGACTGCAGATGCTGGAGATCAGAATCTAGATTAGAGTAGTGCTAGAAAAGCTCAGCAGGTCACGCAGCATCCAAGGAGCAGGAAAATCGAAGTTACGGGCAAAAGTCCTTCATCAGGAATCATTGATGTGCTTTTCCAGCACCACTCTAATCTAGACACAGGGGAAATTTCAAGACTGGGGTCACATTTTTAAGGTGAGAGGAGTGACATTTAAAAGAGACATGAGGGGCAAATAATTTACACAGCGGGTGGTTCACATGTGGAATAAAATTCCTGAGGAAGTCGGGAATGTTGGTACAATTACAACATTTACCAGACATTTTGATAAGTACATGAATGGCTGGGTTTGGCAGGGTACGGGCCAGGAGCAGGCAGGTGGGGCTAGTTTAATTTGGGATTATGTTTGGCATGGACTGTTTGGACCAAAGGGTCTATTCCATGCTGTATGACTCCATGACTCTATGAATAACAAAAGGCATCTGACTTAGCTAACAAGCTACAGTTTATTGATTGGAAGCAATGGTATCATTAGCATTAACTGATTGGTCATAATTACAGTGCCAGGTGAGTTACATCTGTCTCCATTGGGACCTTATTCAGGGCTAACCTATTCCCCACTAAAAGACTGTGAGGCAACAGATTGAGTGGAGCTCAACACAGCTCAAGATGAACTCCTTCAGGACAACTATCTTATACAACAATGGTGTCATGTGCAAATGAGAGGCTGTAAACATCAACAAGAAGCACATGTCAGATCATATGACCACAATCTTGCGCTCCTGAAACCTCATAACAAGTTAAGGTTCCTGTTAGATTTGATTACTGTTAGTTCTGTGCATAAATAGAAAGTTACTGTTTTTACTCTTACTTCAGCATATTTCGTAGATATTCTTCAGCATCACAAGAATAGTCTAAGTCAACAACAACTGACAATAATATACTTGGCGGTAGGTGAAGGAACAGCAGATTAAAAGTAAAGAAGGGAATGGAAAAGTCACTGCTCTCACCTGAAAGTGTCCAAAGGGCCCAATGAAGCTGAAGCCTGGCTGCATTGGGAGCAAAATGTATCATAATGCTTTGTTGCAAAACCAAACAGTGAGCAAGATCAGTACATCTTGGCACGGCGGCACAGTGGTTAGCACTGCTGCCTCACAGTGCCACAGACCTGGGTTCAGTTCCCGCCTCAGGCAACTGTCTGTGTGGAGTTTGCACATTCTCCCCGTGTCTGTGTGAGTTTGCTCCGGTTTCCTCCCATAGTCCAAAAATGTGCAGGTTAGGTGAATTGGCCATGCTAAATTGCCCGTGGTGTTAGGTGTAGGGGAATGGGTCTGGGTGGATTGCTCTTCGGAGGGTCAGTGTGGACTTGTTGGGCCGAAGGGCCTGTTTCCATACTGTAATTAACTTAATCATTTTGAGTGCAAAGGTGTGCAGATGTTCAGTCTTCAGAAAATGCTATTTTTGAGGAGGCAAAATTTAAAAGCGCACACTGCATCCTGTAGTAAAAATCAGTACATTCCTCACTAATCTATGCAGAAAACTATGAATGTGATATCTTAAGGGAAGAACAATTCAGAGGCAGGATTGCTGTTGGAGTTTCAGACAAAACATTGTCAGACTGCTTGCAGTTGAGAAAAGACTTGACATTAACAAAAGTCATTCCCTTGAGCAGCAGGCTGAGGTTAGAAAACAACTGTTCAGTGATGTGGAGTGACATTTATTTTTAAAATATTACCATCTCAGTGGAGGTTGTTAATTATAAAAGTGAAAAAAGTGACTGTACAAAGGCAAAGAAACACAACAATGGTGTATCGACCAGCCCAAGTAACTGCCATTGGTGGATGCACTGGTATTCAAACTGTCAGGCTGAAAAGGCCAATTGCCATTTTTGTCAGAAAATGCATCACTATACAGCAGTGTGTCCCAGCGAAAACCTTAATTTGCATAAGCAAAATTAGGAACTGACAAAGGAGAGCAAAATCATGATCATGCGATGTGACATATATCCCCTGCTGTGATGATGCACATGCATATTACAGTAACCCTTCATACTACATCTCCCCTCTAAGTTTCTGACACTACATCCCATTTTTTACAAGGTGCATGATTGTCAAAAGCCATCATTTGCCCTATTTCTAAGGTACTTTTTATATTATGTTTTCACAGATGAACCATAATACTGCAAATCACTTTCACCCACAGGCCATAGACATCACTGCTTTAGAATTGTCCTGTGGGTTACATTTTGAAGGTGTTTGGCAGCTTGCCTGATTTTTCTAGGTTGATAAAACTGAAACCCTGAGAAACAAATTACTACCTGACTGTGACCTTGGCTTCCTGTGTCCCAAATCACATGAGGGCTCATGACAAAGCCAAGACCTAACTGCTGCATTAGATAGCGATGAAAGCAAAGGGATTCCTTTCCAAAGGCGGCTCAATTCTAATGTGAACATGATTGATTTCCATTTCTTGTACTCTAAAATTGGCCTTGACTTACATGAAAATGTTGAAGCTACATGACAATATAGTGAAATGACAGACTGAAATGGAAGATTTGTCATCCAGCAGCTGGTTACAACGGCCAGAATTTCTGAATGAGGTGCTGAAGGCAGTACCTTGGAGTGTCCTCGATGGATGCAATCCTTAAGTTAGGACCAGAAGTTGCTGCCAGCACTTAGTCAATTTAGACAGTGCTAGGTGACTGTAAACCCAAGATGGTAGAACCCATTTACCATTTGGATCAATAATACTTCATCTACTTTCCTGACCACAATCTACGAACCTCAATTTTGAAATTCTCAATTATCTGCTTCCCAGGCACAGAGGTCCAGATTTTTATTAAACTTGTAAAAAGTATTTACTGACAATATTTGACAGGGTCCAGAAAAGATTTATGAGAATGGTCCCAGGGTTGTGAAATGTCTTTTATGCAGAAAGTTTCGAGAGGTTGAGTTTAATTTCCCCTAAGGGGAGAAGATTATGAGAGGATTTGATAGGGTTTTCAAAATCATGAGGCATCTGGATAGAGTCAATTGGGAGATACTCTGTTGACTGAAGGGTCAAAACCGAAGACACTGATTTGAAGTGTTTTGCAAAGGAAACGGCACTGATATGAGGAGAAATATAGCTCATGGTTAGAATTTGCAGTACCTTTTATGATGAATGTGGTGGAGACAGATTCGATCAAAACTTTCAAAAGAGAAATGGATAAGTCTCAGAACAAAAATGGTTGTGGGGAATTAGCAAAGAATGACATGGGGTGAGCTGCTCTTCAAAAGAACCGGCTGGCTACAATGGGACAAATGGCTTTCTATGGTGCTGTAACCATAATATAATTCAATATAATTATAAAACATTGAATTATTTTCAATGAGGTACCAGATGTAATGATGGAGACTGGTACAATTACAACATTTAAAAGGCATCTGGATGGATAGAGGAATAGGAGAGGTTTAGAGGGATATGGACCAAATGCTGGCAAATGGGACTAGATTAATTTAGGATATCTGGTCAGCATGGGTGAGTTGGAACAAAGATGCTGTACACCTCTATGACTCTAAGACTCCAAGAATGAACCTTGGCCGATCTAGATATTGTGCATTTGTGAGTTAGTTTCCACAGTAAAATATCAAAAGAACTTCTTTATAAACAGTGAAATGTAGGTTAACAGGATTTTACACACTGTGAATAGAATCTGATTGCTCAGCTAATATATCTGAGCTGTACCATTTTTATGATTTAAATCATTGCTGCTGTGCATTAAATCAATGCCAAATGCTCAAAGTAGTGTTCACCTTGTCACTGGTACTGCATCACAAGAGGAATAGATTGTGCTATATAGCTGTAGGAAACACTTATGTACTATTTATACAATACCCTTGGGGTAGTGTTAAGAAAAAAACAAAACATTGAATTTTATGCAAAACACTGTAACTTTTATTGACTCATCAGACAGCTAGCAGAATTACCATCCGAACTTTCCTGCTGGACTTAGGGAGTGATGAAGCCTCTATTTTGAGAGTGTTGAAGCCTGTATTTTGAGAATGATGAAGTCTGTATTTTGAGAGTATTGAAGCTTGTATTTTGAGAGTGTTTAAGCCTGTATTGTGAGAGTGATCAAGTCTGTATTTTGGCAAATATTTACTTTAGGTTACAAAGTGATCATTGACAGTAATCACGAGTATCTAGTTTCAGACAGCAATTAATAAGACATTGTAATAAACAAAAGCTCCTACTCTGCAGTGAATCCATGGTTGTGACGTGGATAAGATTATAGTTCTGATTCTGATTCAACCTTATAAAACTGTTCTAAGCTCATTTATTATATAGTTGACACAAAGTTATTGCCTCAAAAGTAAAAAATGCATAATGCATTTGTCTCATATTCCTATTTTAACAACATTAACATCTCTATTAAAGTAGCTAATCAAGAAATTTCAGATGATTTGTTTATACAATAATATTACTCAAATGATTTCAACGCTATCATTTGCTGTAACTAATCAGGTAAGGTTTCAACCAATGAATGCCAAAACAAATTCTGATAGTGCTTAATTTAAGAACCTCATGCCTTGTAATGTTGTTACAAATTTGAACCTGCTCTAAGCATACTTCCAGCTTGAGTGGTGCTAATGAATAAAATCCACATTATTATGTCCAGGAGTATGTTCTTGCTTATCAATGTCTCAATATGCAGCATGTAAGCCAGGCAAGATGAAAGCTACCAATAGTCCCTTATTCTAACTGGATATTATGGAGTGGGATTGTTATACTAACAACCAACTTGCTAGCACAAACTCGACACAGGGAGCAATCCCTGTCAGCACAAAAGTAAGGTTTGGGGCCTCACTTATGGAAGACCTGTGACTGCAAATATTTGGCTATGCATCTGCAATAAACTTGACAATGAAGAGGACAATAACATGTTGCCATATCACTGGCAGCAGCTGATGGGCAGGTAACAGGAGGGATTTGAAACAGCTCATTGGTGCATTGAAAGACTGATGCTTATTAGATGGAAGAACACCCCTTCCCTGACAGCGTCGGAGGGTAAGGGGTGACCTTATAAAGGTTTACAAAATTATGAGGGGCATGGGTAGGGTAAAGAGGGGAAAGATATAAAAAAGACCTACGGAGCAACTTTTGCACACAGAGAGTGGTATGTGTATAGAATGAGCTGCCAGAAGATGTGGTGGTAGCTGGTACAACTGCAACATTTAAGAGACATTTGGATGGGTATATGAATAGAAAGAGTTTGGAGGGATGTAGGCCGGGTACTGGCAGGTGGACTAGGTTGGGTTGGGATATCTGGTCAGCATGGACGGGTTGGACCGATTCGTCTGTTTCCATGCTGTACATCTCTATGACTCTGACTCTGTCATATCAAATCAGCACTTCTCACGTTAATACTTTCTGAGCAGGCAGAAAGCGTCTTGTGTTAAAATAAATTTTCTAAATTGAACAATACTTCCTAAATAAATGTGATTAAATACAGGTGATTTTATAAAATATTCATCCTGATTTTCAGGATATCACACAGTGATGTTAACATTGCATGTCTGCTCCATAATGCAACATGTGTTCTTTAGATAAAGTAGCTGTCTGTGAATTTAAGCATTGAACCAATCGGAGCCAAGGACAGAGGTACTGTTTGAATGTTCAAATCAATGAAACAGACCTGAGACATTAGCTGCAATGGGCTGAATCTTCCATATTTTGGCTAAGTGTGAGTTGCATTGGATTTAATTGAAGGATTCTAATCATGAGGTCTTTGAGATTTGTCACAGCATCTTACCAAAGTTGTCTCATTAACTATCTTCTCATCCCACTTGTCACTTCTTACTTCAAGTTCCATCCCATTTCACCACATGCTGTCACATGATAATCACTACCAATAACTAGCTCTCATGTAGTCTACCAAGCCCTTCAATGCTGCAGTGCCTACCTTCTACTCCTTGAGTTACCCCTTGTGTTTCCACTTATGTTTGCATTTCTACAAATGCCTGCCCGAACCTTGACCTCCACCCATTTTGATTGCTGACACAGACCCTAAGTGCAACCTCCACAATGATCAGCAGTTGGACCTCAGGATTGTACATGCTTCAGACCTCTAGCTGACTTTGAACAGTGCCTCTAGACATGGCTGATCAGTCTGCTAACCATTGTCTTTGTAGTCCCTGACAGGGCAATGCACGTTTCCCCTGACTGCTGCTGTTGGCAAGATCATGAGTAGTCAAAGCTGATCCTGATCGTGGCCAAAACTAGTAGTGTGTGTGTGGACTGAGCCTGTGACTGACAGCATCAGGACTCTCATCCAGTTTATGACCTGGCCCTCTGTTTGAATAAAGATGCAGTGTGTTTGCTTTGCAAGCAGCTGCCATTTGCTATAGGTGTTATATTGATACCTTGGTGTGCCATACAGAAAGATATTTTCCCACTCGAGTACAAACCCTGATAATGAACACCCTATCTGCCTATCTGCACAAAAGAGTATGTCAATGGGGGAGGTGATGGCTTAGTGGAATTACTGCTATTTATCCAGAGACTGGGTTCAAATCCTATCACATCAAGGATGGAATTTGAATTCAATTTTTAAGAATTTGGAATTGAGAATCTACCAATGACCGTGAAACCATTGCTGATTGTCTGGCTCACTAATGTCTTTCAGGGAAAGAAATCTGCCATCCTCACCTGGTCTGGTCCAGACCCAAAGCAATGTGATTGACTCTCAACTGCCCTCTGAAATGGCCTAGCAAGCCAATCAATTTAAAGGAAGCTAGGGGCGAGTAGTAGATGCTGGCCAGCCAGCAAAAATCACATTCAATAAATGACTAAAACAAAAGTGCCAATGCGCTGATATACAAGGCAAGGCAGGGTGTATACGCTGGGCTCGAATTGAGTCAGAGAATTAGCAAGCAACCCTGAGATGCAACTTGTTCCAATCCATGAGTTGTTCTTGTGCAAAATATCTTTGCAGCAGCCTTTCAATGCTTATTGTTGGTGAGCCCAGCATTGGAGATGTATGTTTCTGAAATGTCCTGCAAGTGGGTCAGAGGGTTATCATGATGATCTTGAATTGGCAAATGCCACTTCTTGTGAATGAGGCTGGTGGGTACTGCTCTGACGTCCATATGAGAATGAATTCTCAACCTCTACTTATTCAGCGTGTTTGGTAAGATAGAAAGCTGAGTATTAATCGGGCAAGTTGCAGCAGAATAAGACATTTAACAAGCTGTAATCTCCCATAATTGGCACCTTGCCTCTACCTAATGAGAAACTTACCTTGCCAATTGCCAGTGCATAATTGCTGCAGCGAGTTACTCCCAATTTTGAAGTAAGCCTCACCAGACCTCTTGTTAAAATTTTGCCCCAAATCTCAGCATAACCTACAATACTCAGGCCCCTATTACCTCCTTCCCAATTATCTTCATTCCCATGAATCATTCTTCATTCCAGAATAGCTTTTTTCTCCTGCTCTTTTAATTTGCACAAAGACATTTTAAAAATCAAATTTGCAGTCTATCTTTCACCTGAAATTCAGAAAGAGTCTGATGATTACTGTACGAAACAGGCAGCATTCTTTCTAATTATTAATTAATTTGAAATTGTGGTTTCAAGCAAAATATTTTTGACACACAAGAATTTTATTTATATTTATTCCCACTTGAACTAGTTGTTCAATATTGTTGGGCCCAGATAATTATGTGCCAGTTATTTAGCAGTCACAGTAATTTTACACTGAGTGTGATTGAGCCACCTCTGAAATAACTCCACAGAGGCTGGTCTCCCATCATCAAGTCACCCTTTATTTACTTACAGAAAGGCTTTGACACTGATCCAGCTCCCTCAGAGCCATCTGTCAGTGAATAGAGCCTCTGACACTCCTGTTTGCAGTATATCAGTTAGCCAGGGCTCCCTGATTGGACCAGATTAACAGTCCCATTCAGAGATCTCATACACTATGAGGTCCACCTGGCTGACCTCATTACAATCACTAGACTCTCTGTTGTCTCTGGCCCCGAGAGGGATACCAATGGGAATCCCTTATCTAAGATTATTTTTATTCATGTACTGTGAGCTTTGGTGGTCAAGACTGGTCAGGTCAGCACTTTTTACTCATCCATATTTGTCCTTAAGAAGGTGGAGTTGAACTGCTTTCATGAATACAACTGTGTTACTTATTAAGCTATTTCCAAGGGTAGTTAAGCATCAGGTATATTATTATGGTTGTTAAGCTGAGTCACAAGTAAGCCCACATTGGTAATGATGGCAGATTTACTTCCTCAAACAGTATACTTGGATTTTGGCAAAAATCCAACAGTTTCATGATCACCATTAATGATAATAGCTCTTTGGTTCAGAATTTATGTAACTAATTGAATTTAAATTCCCTGGCCAGCATGGTGGAATTTGAACTCATATTTCCAGATCATTAGTTCATGCCACCGGATTTCTAGGCAAGTAGTAACATACCTAAGCTTTTGTCTGCATCTCATTTGGAGGCAGAGTTGGGATAATTTCACATGCTTGCACCTGAATACTGATATCTGCAAATGAAGGTGACTGCATTTCCCTTATACAAATGACTAAAGCTAGCAGAAGTTCTTATTATCTCGATCTTTTATTTTTCTTACATTCCTCCCCAGCTGTGTCTTGTTGACTTTGTGCTGACAGAAGCAACTCTTTTTGTTCTTTCCACACCTTCACGTACACCCATTTTACATTTATCTTTCTATTTTACCACCGATAGCACTCCTTTGTCGTTTCCTCTGAGCACCCTCGCAATCTATTCCGCTCACTTTCAATCACTTCCTCAATCACAGTCTTGGGATGTTTGAGACAACGTTGTAAATTGTCTACATTATAATGTTGCAAATATCATCTTGTGACAATATCAAACATTCCCGTGGGCCTGGTGAGTACACAGCAGCCTGGCTGCTAGAACTGAATAGCTGACCCATCAGATAAAGTTGATTTCTCTGGAGTCTGGTGTTGCATCTTCCTCATGTGAGGTCAAGTCTTAATATAAGCCCTGACCCAGTCGTAATACAAACATGTTTCTCAGAGCAGAGCCAGAAAAGGGTGTGGTAACCACCACCCAATCACTGGAGACATGTCTGATGCAAGGTTTCTTCCCAGTGGTGGCAGAGGGAGTTGGGTTTGTGCTGCTGGTGACGGTGATGGTTGAGGGAAACGTGTTTGGGCCCAGTACCTGGTGTGGGACCCAACAGCTTCAGCGGTGGCTGCATTGCTGAGACTGGCCCAGTGAGATGTGGATGACAGGGACAAGATAGTGCTGACGACTGGCCACATGGTTCTGCGTTGGCAGCACGGTGAAGTGACTCGAAGCTGGCTAACTGCTTCCTGTTGGTGTTGGTCTCTGTGTCGCGGTACAAGAGCCCAAATCTAGGCCTGTGGCTAATCACTTAAGAAGGACAGTGATGTTGAACTTTTAACTTATTCCTTCATTTTTCTACTTTGTACTTAAGATTTTGTACCTTTGAACCTAAGATGGTGCCAGGAATGGCAACTTTATGCACTTTTCACTGTACTCCTGTATCCCTGTACTTGAGTTGCACGTGACAATAAAATCTAATTCTATTTCTAGTTCATTGCTGCTAAGCTCTGTCAACAGCATCAAAAAACTCACTAGTTTATTGGCCTTTTCAAAAGAAGAGTGATATCAGTCTCAAAACATGAACTTGGTTTTTCTCTGCACAGGTGCTGCCAGGCTTGTCGAATTTCTCCAATACTTTCTGTTTTTATTTCAGATTTCCAGCTTCAGCAGTGTCTTACTCTTACACTGTGATTCTTGCTGATAATCTTAACCTGGTTGGTACTGTAGTTACCAGTATATTTATAATTGTTAAGCAGCACTATGGAATCACATCTAACTTAATGTGCATTCCGTGTTTTGCAAGGAGAGGTCGGTTGAGTATGCTCAGTACTCTGCCTATTGTGATCAGCCAAAGAACCATCACCAGTCTTTCGGATTTACGGCCTACATACCTTATGGGCAAAATGTCTTTTTGGCTTGACAGTAGTATCCTGTTCTTTGAATCAGGATAACGTGAGGTTAACCGAGCATTTTCAGGATCAAAAGGTGAGTTGTAAAGATCATATGTTTTATTTTTTTAATATATTTGATTGTAAACTGAAATGGGGAAAAAAGACAGTTTTAACACCAAGTACAAATGATAGAAATGTCGAATTTTTGAGAACACATTACTGAAAGCCATTGTGAATTGTGTTTACAGTGTAGGGAAGGTTGGGGGAGAAGAGCGATAAGATGGTATGGCAACAGGAAGTGTGCATTTCAGCTGGTAACAGGTTGCTGATTGGTTTGTGAAACTGTGATCAGTGTGGATACTGGAAGTCATCTGAGTCTGATGATGAGAGCTCTCTGATTAGCTCCTGGGCAGGCAAACAGATTGGGGGCTTGCAATAGAGAGTGAGATGTCTTGGTTTTGTGTCTTTTGTGTCTCTTCTCTCTCATGAAGCTTATAGAAAGAAAATTATTTTCTTTCATTTGTTGCTGCAAGCAGTTTCTTTTAACCATTAATGAAAAGGCTTTGTAATTGGTATGCCAATCACCTTGTGCCTCCTGCAAAGAAACAAAAGAATCTGGAACAAGAGATGGAAAAACAGAGCAGTTTCGGAAGCAAAAGGAACATCTCAATGAACCCTACGCATTGGTTCATTTGAATTGTGTTTCTCAAGCACTTTTCCCTCCTTTCATGAGACCAATATTTCTTTATTTATCTGTCTGTATGTATGCAGAAGTTTCCAAGTAGGGTTAGAGTTTCAAGTAGTAGAGTGATATCTTGATAATACATAGCTGTTCATCTGTGGCCAGAACTTATCTATTTCTAAGTAGATAATAGTTCTTAGTAAGAACAGGAACCTGGAGAGTGTTTTCTGTTAAGTTGTTAATTTGGTAAATTGGAGACCTTGCATACTTTGAGTATGTTATTACTTTTTGCTGTTGACCCCAGGGGCTGGAGACTATTTGCACTTTCCCAAGTAGGTTGTAACACAACCTTCGGCCCAGTTATAGAGTTATAGATTCATACAACATAGAATCAGATCTTTTGGTCCAATCATCCATGCCAACCAGATTTTACAAACCAGCCAAATCCCATTTGTCTGCATTTGGCCCTAAAACATTCCTATTCATGTACCTGTCCAAAGGTCTTTCAAATGTTGTGACTGTACCAGCCTCTATCACTTCCTTTGGCAGTTCATTCCATATATGCTCTACTATCTGTGAGAAAACGTTGCCTCTAAGGTCCCTTTTAAATTGTTCCCCTCTCATCTTAAACCTATACCCTCTACTTTTGAATTCCCCTATGCTAGGGAAAAGACCTTTGCTATTCACCTTATCTATACCCCTCATGATTTTATAAATGTTTATAAGGTCACCCTTAAATCTCCTACGCTCCAGAGAGAAATGTCCCAGCCTAACCAGTTCCGAGTGTGCATGAGTAATGTTTGATTAGAGCAGCCTTTATCCTGTAAGACAGCTTTGACGTGCCCACTTGCCATTTTCACATCAAGCCAATGGCTCATGTCCTATTTTCCAGATTTCTGGAAGACAAATTTGTACCACATGGCACAAGAACAAAAGAAATAGTAGCAGAAATGTCATTCTTAAATGCTCCAAAATTCAATAAGATCATCCCTAAGTTTCTACGTCAAGTCTAGATTTCTGCACTATCTCTATTTTTCTTGATTCCTTTATTGTCCAAAAACCACTTGATCTCAGTCCCAATAACACTCAAAGGCTGAACATTCACAGCCCTCATGGGTAGAGAGTGCCAAAGATTTACAACCATCTAAGTGAAGTAATTTGGCCTCATCTCGGATGAGATGTGCCAATAATGTGCTTGGAAAAAGTGAGGACTGCAGATGCTGGAGGTCAGAGTCAAAAGTGTGGTCCTGGAAAAGCACAGCAGGTCTGGCAGCATCCGAGGAACAGGAGAATCGATATTTTGGGCATAAACCCTTCATCAGGATTCAATGATGTGCTTTCCAGGTTGTGATCCCACTTTAAGCTGGTAAGAAAGCCCCACCACAACCGGGGCAAAAAGTCACTGAGTTAGTTGAGGCTGTAGGGAAAAGCCTTGCTGGTGCATCATTGAGTGGCTTCCTCCTCAGGGGTAGTGATGGAGATTGGCATCTCTGGCATTGACCTCGTTTTTGTCCAAGGCCACTGAATTTCACAAGTGCCTGCATAAGAGAAGAGGGAGAAGCAGTTATGTAAGTCAGTTGTTTGTGATAAGAATGAGTTCTTGCTTGTATTAATTGGTGAGCAGTGTTGCACAGCACAATGAAGCTCTCTCATTTAACTGGATAGAGAGGTCTCAGAAGCCCACACAAGCGGTCACCGTCTTCTCCAGCCAATGTCAGCACCATTTCCTCTTGCTGGGTGAGGAGCTTAATATCTGCCATCCCCATGCTCTTATACCACAGTTTTTCCTACAATGTGAAGCTTTGAACATAATCGAATTGTGGGGAGAGGTGGTGAGCTGACCAAATTGGGAAAAGTTTAGTCTGTTGGAAAGATAAGCGGAGTTGGGGAGAGGTATTGAATGGACATGATGCATTCAGTAGTGAGGGGTGTAGTCCAGGAGCCTTGGTAAGAGAGGTGTGGCAGACCTGCTGAGTTTCTCCAGCAATTTCTGCTTTTGTTTCAGATTTCCAACATCTGGTGGCCATGTGCGAGGGAGCAAAGACAGAACAGTTTCACTTTATCTTGCAGAGCACAGCAGGTCATTCACCGTTTGCCAGTACTGTTATGCATTAATTTTCACACTGGGCAGAGCACCAACCTGGGGGACTACCTTCCTCCACTCTGGCTGTGATTGCGGTATAATCTACTTTTGACAGTCTGGAGGAAACAGCACTGTCCTTCTGTCATCCAAAGTTTTCAGGTCTCTATCGGACAAATGGGGTGCTGTGTTTCCTTTCTGGGTCATTTGCTTGGTTGTAACAGCAGCCTTTCTGGTTTGGAGCATTGGAAGTGCACCTCAGGAGCTGGAGCTAGCAGCATGAGCATGGCAACATCCCAGCAGCAGTGAGCAGCTCTGTCACATCTGCCAAACAATTACCTGAGCTGGGCACCAAAGATGCAGCTTGACAAATTAGCGAGCTGAACAGCAGACAGTTACCTGAGAAGCATCCCAATACAGGCTGTGACCAATCATCTGACAGGAAACTCAGAGTAAAATCGTTTTACCAAAAAAAGTAAAGATCCAATCCATTAACTATTTCTCTCACTCTCCACAGGTGTTGCCAGACTTGCTCAGTTTCTCCAGCATTTTTTGTTTTTTCATTTGCTTATTGTTTATTGTCATCCCAAAATTATTTCAACATGATTTTGGTCAGTCCACTTATTAACATGAGAACTCTTTCAACTTTCCTCTTTGCTATATCCTGCATGCACTTCTTATTTTCATTTCCAATATGTACACTTTGCAGATCTTCAACTGCCTTGAAAAGACTAAATCATCACGATGTTTTTCTCTGCCCTGTTCCAAAGTGTCTTATCTCACAACGGCATACTATCTCCTCCTGACACTGGATCAAAAAGTTACGATTGATTTTAATTAGTTCAATGGTTTAATCATTTTTAAACTGATCTATCTGTAAGATATCATCTTGCATAGAGAAATTAGCATATCATAAAAATCAAATGCATCACTAATGCAATTTGGGAGCAGTTAATTACTTTAATTTTTGAAGTATAAGCCCACACAAGGAAGTTTATGAGGTGCAGAAAAAGGGAAACACGGTTTTCCATACTAATTATGAGATTTAATCTTTGCGCCAAGAAAAGTCAGTTTAAAATACATCATAGTTTAACAAGTGAAGTTGTAACTTTATTTAATTGACGCAAAGTTGGCACTACTTAAATATATTTGTTTTGGACTTCTGTATCAGAAACCTTTTAATTTTGCCATTGCATTCCTTCTCACATTATATTGTTTTGTGAAAGCTCTGTGACAGAGAATCCAATACAGGAAGCACTTCAAACAGAGACAGCATCGTTTTTTTTTAAAAGTGAAAACCAAAAATGCTGGAAACACGCATCTGTGGAAAACGGGACAGCGAGTTAATATTTCTGATACATGATGTTTCATCAGAAACAATTTATGTGTGAGATGTAACCGTTTCTAAACAGGTTTGCTATTCATGATAGGCAATAAATTCTGGCACATGAAACCCATGAATGAATAAGTAAACAGTATGAAGCCAGAGGAAAATAAAGCATGACAATAACAAAAGGGAAGGGTCTGTGTTTTTATTTGGAGAGCACGCTGATTAAATCTCAAAAAGGATGATGGTGCAATGCAGAACATTATGAACCAGGCCAAACCCCTCAAAACATTTCAAGAGGGCTTGCCTTATGAAGAAAGGTTGAATAAGCTCAGACGTTTCTCTCTGGAGAGAAGGAAGAGAGGAGACCTGATCGAGGTGTACAAAATCATGAGAAGAATAGCCAAAGACTTTTCCCCAGGGCAGGACTGACTGGTACGAGATGTCATAGTTTGAAGATATTAGAAGGAAGGTATAAAGGAGATGTAGGAGGTAGGTTCTTTACGCAGAGAGTTGTGAATGCATCAAATGCGTTGCCAGCTGTGGTGGTGGAAGCAGAGTCATTGGGGACATTTAAGCGACTGCTGGACATGCACATAGATAGCAGTGTGTTGAGGGGTGCGTAGGTTAAGTTACTATATTTTACATTACGAATAAGTCTCAGCACAACATCGTGGGCCTAAGGGCCTGTTCTGTGCTGTACCTTTCTATAAGAAGGTAGCCCAGCCCCTAACACTGCTAGTTGTTTTAAGCAGGTGTACAGTGAATATTCCAGGAGAGATGCAGCTGGTCAAACTACTTAGTTTTAAGTAAAACCAAATTTATTTACAAGATTACTGAATGCTCGAAAAGTCGAATTCCCTATTCCTGAGATGCTGCCTGGCCTGCTGTGCTTTGACCAGCAACACATTTTCAGCTGTGATCTCCAGCATCTGCAGACCTCATTTTTTTACTGAAGGAAACACAAACAAAAGACAACAGAATACCGAATAACAACCTATCCGAAAACCCAACAGATTAGCCCAACAAATAATGCTGCTCCAAATATTTGCAACAATCCCCACAAACACCCCTTGACACTAAAGGTAAAATCAAACACAGGATCTGACAGGAGAGAAGTCAGAAAGAGATCAGCATGGACTTGCTTCTTGTGTCCAGCAGCTTCCTGAGTCCTGCCTGCTAAACCAAAACCCAACCAGAGGAAAGCTTAGCTGGGAGAACTGGCCACTCCCCTTTCATTGTATAAGTTTTAAAAGAAAAATAGAAAGCCTTTTGCCTGAGGCAGTATCTGTTAGCTATAATCAAACTCACCCTGAAACCCTTCCACTTAGACTTTTCAGAATCTGTGTCTTTTACGACCTTTCTGAAAAGGAAACCAAAGACAACATCACCTTGTTAAAGGAGCAACTTTTTCACAAGAAAGTGATGGTAATGGGATGTGTATGTAAACATAAGATGAAAGTCAGGCAGACTACAGGTGTTTATGCAATTTCACTGGTGAGATAGCAAAAGGAAATCCCTACTCTGTAACTCTTCCCCTTTCAGTTCTTCTCGTGCACTCAGCTTCAATACCTAGAACCTGCAGTTTGACAGTTAGGATGGTTAACATAGAAACATAGAAAACAGGAGCAGGAAGAGGCTACTTGGCCCTTTGAGACTACTGTGCCAACCAACACGATCATGCCTGAACACCTAACTCATGACTTTGTTTCCATTTTCTTCCCATAGCCGTTGATCTCTTTAACCCTAAGAACTGAATCTAACACCTTCATAAAAAACATTGACTGTTTTGGCCTGAATGTCTTTCCATGGCAGAGAATTTGACAAGGTGAAGAAATTTCTTTTCATCGCAGTTATAAGTGGCCTAGCATGTATTCCTTGGACAGTGACCACTGGTTCTGGTCTCGGGAATATCCTTCCTACATTTATCTGATGTAGAATTCTTGTTAGAATTTTATAGGTTACATTCTTCAAACTCCAGCGAACTCCAGTCTTCCACCCAAAGTTTATTTACAACTCCCAAAACTACCACTTTTTGCATTTTAACAACTGATGCTCCTTGACTATGCACTTGCTTAAAAGCTGTGAGTTTATGAGGGCCATCTTAGGAGCAGGAGTAGGCCATTCAGCCCCTTGTGCCTCTTCCACCATTTGATGATGATCTGAGGCCTAACTCCATAGAATTGAAACCTCAGACCTGAACTATTGCAGTTGATTTTTTTTGCACAGACAATGGTTACCTGGTGAATGCAGCTTGCTGCTTACCTCTCTGAGTTTCCATTTACCAACATGTCATTTCATTTCGATGGACAATGTCCACAAGCAGCCTTCATTCACAATCATTATCATTGACAAACCAGCCTCACGACAGTTATCAGGGCTAATATCGAACTAGTACAGAACAATACACTTCTGCATTTCACTACTGCATGTACCAGCTCACTGACACCTTACTGGTTTGTCAATGATGATGATTGTGAATAAAGGCTGCTAGTGGACATTGTCCATCGAACATGAAATGACATGTTGGTAAATGGAAGCTCAGAGATGCAAGCAGCAAGCTGCATTCACCAGGTAACCTTTCTCTGTGCAAAAAAACATCAACTCCAGTAGTTCAGGTCTGAGGTTTCAATTCAATGGAGTTAGGCCTCAGATCATCATTAAATGGCGAAAGAGACACAAAGGGCTGAATGGCCTACTCCTGCTCCTAAGATGGCCTTCATAAACCCACAGCTTTTAAGAAAGTGCATAGTCAAGGAACATCAGTTGTTAAAACGCAAAAAGTGGTCGTAATGGGAGTTGTAAATAAACTTTTGGTGGAAGACCAATGCTCCTGCCAGGTTCACAGACCCATCTCATAGATTTGCAAAGGAACATGAATAGAGCTCTGGCTCTATCACAATGCATGTACATGACCTTTGCCCTTTGTGCTCATTGAAGTGCAAAACCTTGGCTGTACCCAAGAACATAAGGGTTGGACATCTGCTGCTATCTGGCATACTTCTCAGATATGAGCAATACTTCAACAGTAGAACTTCAGTCATCCTTGAGATATATGAAGAACTGCTTAACTCTGAAATGGCACCAACCCAATCAGATCCTAGAGCTAAAATAATAGTCAATCTGACATATGAAGGTCAACACTGCATACAAATAAATGTTTGGCAGTACGGAAATGAAACATTGCTAAAAGGAGACTAGAAGTTGAAGCTTTTTATCTTGCACTCATTGGAACCAGAATGCAAGAAACAGATAGGAAGAAGGAAACACCATTTCATACTGGATGATGAGAGAGAGAGCTGATTGGTTGGGCCTTAATTAGTATGACGACTCATCAAGAACAGTGAATTATCAATCTTCATTCTCAGACCAAACAGGGAGATTCCTGTTGGTCAGGGCATTGCGATATAGATGCACCTGTGTATGACTGTCTCCATGACCCCATATTTTTGAAAAAAAGATGCAGCAATGTATATATGAAAGTGCAATGTATGTTTCTTTGCCTATGCATAACAGGGTCTGGATTAGTGGTGCTGGAAGAGCACAGCAGTTCACGCAGCATCCAAACTGCAGCGAAATTGATGTTTCGGGCAAAAGCCCTTCATCAGGAATAAAGGCAGTGAGCCTGAAGCGTGGAGAGATAAGCTAGAGGAGGGTGGGGGTGGGGAGAAAGTAGCATAGAGTACAATGGGTGAGTGGGGGAGGGGATGAAGGTGATAGGTCAGGGAGGAGAGGGTGGAGTGGATAGGTGGAAAAGGAGATAGGCAGGTAGGACAAGTCCGGACAAGTCATGGGGACGGTGCTGAGCTGGAAGTTTGGAACTCGGGTGAGGTGGGGGAAGAGGAAATGAGGAAACTGTTGAAGTCCACATTGATGCCCTGGGGTTGAAGTGTTCTGAGGCGGAAGATGAGGCATTCTTCCTCCAGGCGTCTGATGGTGAGGGAGCGGCGGTGAAAGAAGCCCAGGATCTCCATGTCCTCGGCAGAGTGGGAGAGGGAGTTGAAATGTTGGGCCACGGGGCGGTGTGGTTGATTGGTGCGGGTGTCCTGGGGATGTTCCTTAAAACGCTCTGCTCGGAGGTGCCCAGTCTCCCCAATGTAGAGGAGATGCATCAGGAGCAACAGATACAATAAATGATATTAGTGGATGTGCAGGTAAAACTTTGATGGATGTGGAAGGCTCCTTTAGGGCCTTGGATAGAGGTGAGGGAGGAGGTGTGGGCATAGGTTTTACAGTTCCTGCAGTGGCAGCGGAAAGTGCCAGGATGGGAGGGTGGGTTGTAACGGGGCGTGGACCTGACCAGGTAGTTACGGAGGGAACGGTCTTTGTGGAAGGCGGAAAGGGGTGGGGAGGGAAATATATCCCTGGTGGTGGGGTCTTTTTGGAGGTGGCGGAAATGTCAGTGGATGATTTGGTTTATGTGAAGGTTTGCGGGGTGGAAGGTGAGCACCAGGGGCATTCTGTCCTTGTTACAGTTGGAGGGGTGGGGTCTGAGGGCGGAGATGCGGGATGTGGACGATTTGCGTTGGAGGGCATCTTTAACCATGTGGGAAGGGAAATTGCGGTCTCTAAAGAAGGAGGCCATCTGGTGTGTTCTATGGTTGAACTGGTACTCCTGGAAGCAGATATGGCGGAGGCGGAGGAATTGGGAATACGGGATGGCATTTTTGCAAGAGGTAGGGTGGGAAGAGGTGTAATCCAGGTAGCTGTGGGAGTCGGTGGGTTTGTAAAAAATGTCAGTGTCAAGTCGGTCGTCATTAATGGAGATGGAGAGGTCCAGGAAGGGGAGGGAGGTGTCAGAGATGGTCCAGGTAAATTTAAGGTCAGGGTGGAATGTGTTGGTGAAGTTGATGATTTGCTCAACCTCCTTGCAGGAGCACGAGCCAATGCAGTCAACAATGTAGCGGAGGAAAAGGTGGGGAGTGGTGCCGGTGTAATTACGGAAGATCAACTGTTCTACGTAGCCAACAAAGAGACAGGCATAGCTGGGGCCCATCCGTGTGCCCATGGCTACCCCTTTGGTCTGGAAATCCCAAGTATTGATGTATATAGCCTCAGACATGTGCAAATACATCATACTGTGAGTTCAGCTGATGATCTTAAACTGGTTTCTGATGCAAATTCTACCACAGTCCAGATTATTTAATAAATTGTTTCAAACCGCAAAATCACATCTAATGGTGGATAGACCTTTCTGAACTTTGTGAGCATAGGTTGGTTGAGCAAAAGTAGTGTACTGCCACTGCAGATAGTCAACAGGACATGTTGTTTGATACAGTCCACCAGACATTGGGATATATGGCCTTTATACCAGGCATTGCACTGGCACTGAAACTCATATAACACATTACTCTTTTTTGTGGAGGTAAAACTTCTTTTTGACTTGACAGAAGCAGCTGATAAAAAAAACCACATGGACTTACTGCATTGCAGCAGTGTAAGACAACTCACTTCCTCTGTTATTCAGATTTTGAGACACTTTCTACTTCCAGGGTAATCTGAGATCGAAAGTCACTTCATGGGCTTTTGTGACATACAACAAATGACGTTTTAATCAGAATATCCTTTATCATGCAAGGTAAACTTGATATGCCTTGTCACAGCAGCAAGCCTACACAATGAGCAAAACCACCCAAGGCTGGGATTGAACTTGGGTTCTGGGCGCTATGAGGCAGCAGTGCTAACTATTGAACCACCATGGCACCCTTCCCAAATTCTAATCTCAGCAATCACAAGATAAGGCCCTTAGCCAGCTGCTCACTGTGTAATAAAATGAAGAATTGTGGATGCTGGTGATCTAAAACAAAAACAGAATTTACTTGTGGAACTCAGTAGGTCAGGTAGCATCTGTGGGAAGAAAGCAGAGTTAACATTTCGTGCCCTTGGTTTCTTCCCACAGATGCTGCCTGATTCACTGAGCTCCACCAGCAATTTCTGTTTTTATTTCAGATCTCCAGCATCCACATTTCTTTGTTTTATTGCACAGTGAGCAAATGGCTAAGGACCTTGTCAGGAATTTGCTGAGATTAGTATTTTGGGAAGGGTGGCATGGTGATGCAGTAGTTAGCACTGCTGCCTCACAGTGCATAGGACCAGGGTTCAATTCTAGCCTTAGGAGACTGTCTGTGTGGTTGGTTTAATTTATTGTCAAATGTAACTGAGTATAGTGAAAGGCTTTGTTTGCAAGTGCAGATAGATCATAGAAAGCAAGGACATATGGATCATAGGGTAAAAAATAGGATGTGCACTAGACAAGATCAACATGAAGAAGTTTGCATGTTCTCCCCGTGTCTGCGTGGGTTTCCCCTGGGTGCTCCAGTTTCCTCCCACAGTCCAAAGATGTGCAGGCCAGGTGGATTGGCCGTGCTAAATTACCCATCATGTCCAGGGATATGCAGGCTAGGTGGATTAGCCATGGGAAATGTAGGGTTATAGGAATGGGATGGGTCTGGGTGGTTTGCTCTTTAGAGGATCAATGGGCCAAATGGCTTCCATCTGTACTGTAGGGAATCTATGAAAGGGTGGGAGCTGGTGAGTGCACACGTTCCATGCAATCATGAGAGCAGTCTATCAGCCTTGGTGTGATCTGTCTGCAGTGGCAGTGTTAGAGTTAGCATTGGGCCTGTCAGTGTGAGGTAACAGAGGCAAGATGGTGGCACTTAGCTTTGCCGAGTTCAGGATATTATTGGTCATTTTCCACTGTTGCTGGATGTTTTGCTAACTATGGTAATGGGTTTGATCTGGGCCGATATCTGGGTTCAGATAGGTTGGGCCCGGTGGTGATAACTTTAACCCTAATCCTATCACTGATCTACAGGCTAGAGGACAGCCCTCTTTTGATCATTCCATTCAAGGTGCCTGTCTGAAAAAATGGGAGTGTGGGTTATCCCTTCTGGACCATGTCCTCTGTGGGAGTTGTTCAGCAACCCTGAGCAAAGGGCAACTCCAGGCTCGCAGTGTCTGAAGTAATGTGCAATTAGCTTTCAATGTGGCACCGGCAGAATATTCCAGAAGTGATGAGCATTTCCACCTCTGCTAGTGTGCAATTGCACCAGATGGACACTGTCAAATTGATTTGATTTATTATTGTCACACGTAAAGTATTGTTTTGTGTGCGAACCACGCAAGTCAGACCTTACATTAGTACATCAGGGTAATAGAATGCAGAATGTAGTGTTTCAGCTACAGAGAAGGCGCAGAGAAAGATCAACTCTAATGTATGAGATGTCTGTTCATAAATTTGATAACAGCAGGGAAGAAGCTATTCTGTTGGTACGTGTTTTCAAACTTTTGTATCTTCTGCCCAAGGAAGAGGATGAAAGAGAGTATAACTGGGGTGGGAGGGCTCTTTGATTACATTGGCTGCTTTCCCGAGGCAGCAGGAAGTGTAGATGGAATCACTGGAAGGAGGTCTGATTTTCATGATGGACTGGGCTGCATTCACAACTCTCTGCAGTTGCTTGCAGTCTTGGGCAGAGCAGTTGTCACAACAAGCTGAGATAGATCCAGACATGATGCTTTCTGTGGTGCATCTACAAAAATTGGTAAAAGTCATTGTGGGCATGCCAAATTTCCTTAGCCTTCAGAGGAAGTAGAGGCATTAGTGTGTTTTCTTAACCGTAGCATTGACATAGATGAACCAGGTCAGATTGTTGGTGATGTTTACACATAGGAACTTAAAGCTCTTGAGTTTGCCCACCTCAACATTATTGATACAGACAGGGGTGTGTTGATAATTCTGCCAACTGAAGTCAATGACCAGCTCCTTCAATTTTGCTGAAATTGATGGAGAGATTGTTGTCTTTATACCATGTCACTAAATTGTCTATTTCCTTCCTATATTGTGTCTTGTCATTGTTTGAGATCAGACACACTATAGTTGTGTCATCAGCAAATCTGCAAGTGGAGTTAGAGCTCAATTTGTCCACATAGTCCTGAGTGTGTAAGGAGTATAGTAGGAGGCTGAATACACAGCCTTGCAGGGCATCGGTGTTGAGGACCCCAGCTATGTAATCAATGAAATGAGGAGATGATAGTGTGAGAATACACCATGGGCCATCACGCGATATATGCCATGAAATGCCTTGAAAACTTGAGCGAGAATAGGGCCCCTTAAAGATCAATATGGTTGTCTACATGTGGAGCTACAGGAGATGAGTGAGATCCTAAATGAATGTTTGTTGACAATTTTTTACCATGGAGAAAGACATTGAAGCTAGTGACTTTGGGAAAATAAATAGTGATGTCTTGAAAAGAATCTACATTACAGAAGAGAGGATCCTGTAGGTCTTAAAGATAGATAAATTCCTGAGGTCTGATTAAGTTTATCCCAGGACATTGTCGGAAGATAAGGAAGAAATTTCAGGGCCCCTAGCAGAGATGTTTGTATCACTGACAGCCATGGGTGATGTTCTGGAAGACTGGTGGGTGTCTAATGGTATGGTATCATTTAAGAAATGCTGCAAGGAAAAGTCAGGGAACTACAGAACCATGAATCTAATGTCAGTGGTAGGTAAGGTGTTAGAGAGGATTCTGAGAGACAGGATCTACATGCATTTGGCAAGGCAAGAACTGATTTGGAGAAGACAGCATGGGTTTTGTGCTTGGGAAATCATCCCTCACAAATTTGATTGAGGTTTTGTAGAGGTGACTAAAAAGATAGATGAAGGCAGAGCGGTAGATGTTGTCTTCAGGGAGAACTAGCCAATTGGATACAAAATTGGCTCGACGGTAGCAGAAAGAGGGTGATGGTAGAGGGTTGTTTTTCAGACTCGAGGCCTGTGATTACAAGTGTGCCACAAGGATCGATGCTATGTCCACTGTTTTTTTGTCATTTATAAAAATGATTTGGATGAGAACGTAGGAGGCATGGTTAATAAGTTTATGGATGACAACAAAATTAGTGTTATAGTAAACAGTGAAGAAGATTATATAAGAATACAACAGAATCTTTATCGACTGAATCAATGGGCTGAGGAGTGGCAAATGGAGTTTAATTCAAATAAATACAATGAGTTGCATTTTGGTAAGACAAACAAGGGCAAGACTGACACAGTTAATGATAGGGCCCTGGGGAGTGTTATCAAACAGAGAGACCCAGTGGAGCAGGTGCATAGTTCCTTGAAAGCGGTGTCACAGGTAGACAGTGTGGTGAAGAAGGCATTTGGCACACTTACCTTCATCGGTCAGAGCATTGAGTACAGGTATTGGGGTGCCATGTTACAGATATTGGTAAGGCCACATTTGGAGTACTACGTACAATTCTGGTTGCCCTGTTGCAGGAAAGATCATAATTAACACTAAAGGGTATAAAAATGACTTACAAGCAAGTCACTGAGATTGGAAGATTTGAGTTATAAGGTGAGGCTGAATAGGCTTGAACTTTTTTTTCCCTAGAGGGTAGGAGGTTAAGGAATGAGTTTATAGAGGGTTATAAAATCATGAGGTGAAATACCAAGGTCCTTTCCCCAGAGTAAGGGAGTCTCAAACTAGAGGGCATAGGTTTAAGGTGAGAGGGGAAAGATATAAAAGGGACTTGAGGGGCAATTTTTACACACAGAAGGTGGAAATGGAACATACTGTTAGAAGTGGTAGAGGTGGATGCAATTACAACATTTAAAAGACATTTGGGCAGATATATGGATAGGAAAGGCTTAGAGGGATACAGGCCAAACATAAGTAAGTGGGACTGGCTCAGTATAGGAAACCTGGTTGTCATGAATGAGTGGGCCGAAGGACCTGTTTCCATGTTGTATGACTCTATGACTAGTCCAAAAATGAAAAAAATCTGCCCAATGTGTTATAAATTCTTTCTTAGCGTGTTATCCAGAGATGTCCTGATAAAGTACAGGAAACACAGCCCAACAATATGACAGTTTAGGGATCTACCAGTGATGGCATCTCACCAGAAAATGCTGTTCTGATACTGGATCTGGAATAATCATATACAATATACGGAGCTTTTCCAGAGATACATGAAGGCCAAATGGGAGGAGGTAAGTATAAGCTCAGAGCTGGAATGGTTATGTACTGGATAGGCATCAAAATAATAGCAGCTACATGCAGCATATGCCAGAAGTACACAAATACACAGCAGAGAGAGGAGATGATAGCTCCTGACGTCCTGCCGGGACTACGGCATATTGTAAAAGCAGATTTTTCTCACATGCAATCAAGATTTAGATCACAAAGTTGCAGGCAACTACACATTTCCTTTTTATCTGAAATGTAACAGGTTTCAGAGCAACAACAATCATCTCAGCCGTGGGTTCTGTTTGCTGTGCATGGGATTCCTGGAAGCTGAGTATACAACTCAATTCGCTCCAGAGAATTTAAAGAATTCTCTGAATATTATCAATTCAATGTCATCACCTCATTACACAAGGAGACATGGGTTTATCGAAAGTCAAGTCCAGGTGGTCAAGACTGCTGTCACAAAGTACTGAGAGACGAAAGAAAACTCAAATCTCACCTAATTGTCAATTGGATCCACGAGTCTAGATTAGAATGGTGCTGGAAAAGCACAGCAGGTCAGGCAGCATCCGAAGAGCAGTAAAATTGACGTTTCGGGTAAAAGCCCTTCATCAGGACCCAAGGGCTTTTGCCCGAAATGTCAATTTTCCTGCTCCTCGGCTGCTGCCTGACCTGGTGTGCTTTTCCAGCACCACTCTAATCTAGACTCTAATAGCTCACTGATGTACAGGTCAGCACTTCACCAAGCATGCCTGTGCTGTTGCATGGACAAACTACATAGACAGGATCCAGTTGTGAAAACCTGGCTGGAACCCAGCACAAGTTGTGGGTGAGAGAACTCCAAGGTCCTCCCACATTGAGGCTGAAACTGGTAAGCAAATGCGAAAGAACAGATGCATAGCTGACCTACAATTGAGCTGAGAGCAGTGAAATTCAACAACAACATCAGCAACATCACAAGACAGCATCACTGGTATCACCAACTGGCAATGCCATGTCAACAGTGATACCAGCAAGTTACATATTATCAGCATATCAAGAATGAAGCCTACAATAAGAGATGCAGCTGCATAACATTGCCAGTGTTGTTTGCCAACACCGCTCCCCATTGAATGTTGAATGTATACAATGGAGGTATGACATTGTACCATCAAAATGATACAATGAATAATATCTTAAGAAAACAAGATATAACGGACTTTGTCAATGCTCAGTTTAATTTAAAAGTTGATTGTTAATGGGTTCTTCGGCTTTCCCTTTCCTCAAAGGGACTGCAGGATTTCTGTAAGTACGGTCCATCCTCCTGGATATCCAAATCAGTAATCAGTCCATGAAAGTAACACAGGTCCTCCTGTCAATTGGAAACCAAAATGAACATGTGCGGCATCTATGTCAGGACAAAAATCAACTTCTTTCAAACACAAACTTTGGATGTTGAAACATCAGTGGAAATTTCAACATTAATATTGAACATTTAAAGGAATTGTTCAGTTCTGCAGCTCCTATTCTTGAACTCCTAATACAGGCAGGTTGTGAGAATGCTTTCAGTTTGGATTAGGGTGAACTGAGTTAAATTTGTTTTGACAGCATTTCCTGCACCCTGATCCAACCTCTGAACCGACGCAGTATTAAATTATTAAATTATTCCACTGTGTGTGATTGCCTTTTTTAAAAAAATGCTGCAATTTGTTTTGGGTGCTTAGGAAATACTGATGCAAATGACTAATGTAGATGATTTGAAACTTGATACTGAAAACAATCAGTTCTGGTTCGAAATTGCATCTGTGAAACAAATAATTACTACATTTTTGCGGACATTTATACTGGTGAGTTCATTTTTAATTCCTAATGAATGTACACCACAAGCAAGGATTTAGATTAATGATAATCTGGCCTTGTCATATAAAGTATTTGATACCTATGCAATATTGACAAACAGAACTGCCAGCAAAAGCCTACTCTTGACAGGAAAACACTTTGTAAAGAGAGTTTGATAATTTGGATGTGACACATAGGAGAAAGTGAGGACTGCAGACGTTAGAACTCAGAGTCAAGAGTGTGGTGCTGGAAAAGCACAGCAATGCAGGCAGCATCTGAAGAGCTAGAGAATCAACATTTCTCCTGCTCCTCAGATCCTGGATGTGACACATGTGACAGTAAAACAAAAAAAATGAATATTTATGAGTGATGATACTTTAGCATTTTAACTAAGAGTTAAGCAATTTTAAGACAAAATGAATTAGCTTAATGCCTCCTTAAAATAGCAGAAAATTTCTTGTCTGAAAATATTGACATCATTTGTCTTCAAATGTGCCCTAATGGATCGGTTGTCATTCAGAAGTATAGTTTGGAATGAGTTATTTCTCAGTCATCAAAACACTCAGTTACCATTTTTTAAAAATCAGTTGCCAACAAAAGACATCAGAAACTGTCAGGCATCAGAAGCAATCATTAAGCCTGAAAACCAAACATTAATATTTCCCAAATCACACTCACCATGCTGCCCTTCACGTTCCCACTTAGCTCTCACTCACCCATCCTCTCCATTCTTGCCTTTACCAGGATTTGACCAATGTTACCCCCATGTCCAGATGAAGGACATCTCCATCCCCTCCTTTATCACTGACTCAGGTTTATTGCCAGATCTCATACCCACTGAACTGCTAACTCAAGCCGACTGCTGGATCCAGGACCCAAAGTATAGTGCCCTTGCTGCTGAATTGAGGCTGAATAATAGACTCCACTCCTGTCCCAACCAATCTCAAACCATATCTACTTTATTCTCCTGTCCTGGCTCTTCTTCGTGTGGAATCCATATCCCAGGAAGAATCAGTGTCTGTGGGAGCTATGGTAAGAAATTGAGGCCCGTAATAAATGGGTGATGAAGATATGGAAGGGACTGATATAGCATTGATACCCTTTCTCTGAAAAGTCTATGGTGGCTCAGTGGTTAGCATTGCTGCCTCACAGCACCAGGGACCCAGGTTTGATTCCAGCCTTGGGTGACTGTCTGTGTGGCGTTTGCACATTCTCCCCGTGTTTGCGTGGGTTTCCTCCGGGTGCTCCGGTTTCCTCCCGCAGTCCAAAGATGTGCAGGTCAGGTGAATTGGCCATTCTAAATTACCCATAGTGTTAGGTGCTTTAGTTGGAGGGAAATGAGTCTGGGTTGGTTTCTCTTCAGAGGATCAGAGTGGATTTGTTGGGCCGAACGGCCTGTTTCCACAATGTAGGGAATCTAATTTAATAAATACTTGGTTGTGTCTGGAACACTGCAGTCAGGCTCGAATATGGACATTCCAAGGTGTTGGCATGGCACCTTATTCAGCCTCTTATCTTTGCAAGTGTTTAGACAGAGCTAGGAGCTGTTCCTCGTGAAATGTGAACTCACCACAAGCTAAAGATTGGGAGGTGACCATTCTGTCATATTGATTCTTGTCTTGTATCCATTGGTGTCTTCGCCTGAAGGAGAGTGAGACCAACAGTGAGATATTCTGACATCTCAGCATCCTCCTGAAAAGAGAAGAACAAAGAAAAGAAAGATGACAACATCTAGTGGAAGACCATCATCGCTCCAGTTGTACATATCAGCTGGTTCTGTGTCTCCATTCTCTAGGATCAATTAAAAAGTTGATAGTCTAATGGTATTATCACTAGATTATTAATCCAGAAACCTCGGATTGTTCTGGGAACCCAGCTTTGAATCTTGCCATGGCAGATAGTGGAATCTTAATTCAATGGCAAATCTGAAATAAAGAGGCCAATGACGAAATAAAACCATTATCGATTGCCAGGAAAACTCATCTGCTTCGTGAATCCCTTTTAAGGAAAGGAAACTGCCATCCTTACCTGGTCTGGCTTGCATGTGACTCTGGATTCACAGCAAGGTGGTTGACACCTAACTATCCTCTGGACAGTCAATGCTGGCTTGGTCAATGACACCCAAACCATGTAGATGATTAAACAAAGAGGATCAGCAAACTGCACTTAATTCTCACAGGCCATATACCGTTCCTATCTAAAAACCAATGTACCATGTTGAGTCTTTTGCTTCTTGAATTTCTATCTGCTGTGTACTCACATTGGACTAAATGGCCTCTTTTTATGTCATAAATTTTCGATGGCACTATGGGTAAACTTAAATATATCATGGAACATAGAGCATAGAAAAGTACAACACAGAACAGGCCCTTTGGCTCATGATTTTGTGCTGAGGATTATTCCTAACCTAAAATAAAATGACCTCACCTATGCACCCCTCTACTCACTACTGTCCATGTGCATGTCCAGCAGTCGCTTAAATGTCCCTAATGACTCTGCTTCCACCATTACTGCTGGCAACGCATTCCATGCATTCACAACTCTCTGAGATGACTACCAAAGTGTTGATGGCCTGTTTATTGCAACTGTGACCCCAAATCTAAGATTCTACTGCACCCCAGTGAAAACCAGTGCATGTGGGACATATCCCTCATTC
Organism: Hemiscyllium ocellatum; assembly: GCF_020745735.1. Taxonomy (NCBI): domain Eukaryota; kingdom Metazoa; phylum Chordata; class Chondrichthyes; order Orectolobiformes; family Hemiscylliidae; genus Hemiscyllium; species Hemiscyllium ocellatum. Next base: position 90,138,536 of record NC_083408.1, read on the forward strand.
AGAGTCGTGAGTCTGGGGTTGGAAAAGCACAGCAGGTCAGGCAGCATCCAAGGAGCAGGGAAATCGTTGTTTTGAGTATAAGGCCTTTATCAGGAATCAGGAATATTCCTCATTCAGTGTGTTCAGAACCTATATCCTGGTGAGGGTGTAAGTGTCTGTGAAATAGGAATCCTAACGATAAACAGTGCGAAATCCAGTGAAAATCAATGTGTGTGGAATCTGCATCCCTTTCACAGTTAGTATCTGTGCAGCCCATATCCTGGTGAGAGTCAGTGCTTGTGGAAACAGAACTCCAGCGAGGGATAGTCAGACTTAAATGAGCCCACAACCAACAGATCCAATCTGAACTCTGGAGTCCTGTCACACTCAATCATGAATGGTGTTGGACAATTAAATGATGCAGTAGAGGAGGCAGCTCCACAAATATCCCCATTCTCCATATTGGAGAGTTCGGCACAGCAGTCCGAAAGGTAAAACATCTGGAACAATCTGCAGCCACATTTGTTGAGTGAAGGTTAAGGGGTGATCTGATCAAAGTCTTCAAAATATTAACAGGAAAAGACAGGGTAGACAAAGATGAACAGTTTCCACAGGTTGGGGATTCAAGAACTATGGGGGGCATAATTTGGGAATTAGGACCAGACTGTTCAGGAGAGATGTTAGGATGGCACTTCTATGCAGAACTCCTTTCCACAAAATTATCAAGTGGATCAGTTGGTAATTTTGAATATGGTGTAGATAATTTTTTTTAGGCCCAGCAGACTCAGCTTTCCAATCAGATGCTGAGGAATGATGGTGTTAAATGCAGAACTGAAGTCTATGAACAGTAGTCTGATGTAGGTGTCCTTCTTGTCCAAGCAAACGTTTTAAAGGATATGGGCAAAAGGCGGGTCTATGGAGTTAGGTCAAAGGTCAGCCGTGGTCTTATTGAATGGTGAAACAAGCTAAGGGGTTGTGGGGCCTATTCCTGTTCCTATGTTCCTGCAGATATGTCCTGGAGCTGAGATGACTGATCTCCAACACCTCAATCTCTTTCCTATGTGTCAGCTCTGACTCCAAACATCAGAGAGTTTGTCCCTGATGCCCATTGATTCCAGTTTTGCTGGGGTTACTTGATGCCATACTCAGTCAAATGTGGCCGTGATGTCAAAGATTGTCACTATAACTTCAGCTCATTTCTCCATTTTGAACCAAGGATGTAATGAGGGTAGTCTGTTAGGTACTTGCTGAATAACGTCACATGTTGTCATCTCCAGGTTTATATCACTTCTATTTTATGCAGCAACGCGTGAACAACAAGCTGTGGCATGCCATCTGCTATTATCACAGCGACTGTGCATCCATACATATGCACAGAAGGATGATGACTGCGAAGTCTTGAATACTTGAGATGAACCAATCAGTCTGTCACCTCAATCTTCAAGTTGTGAGTTTCTATTCACTTCATTAAAATTTTTAAAAAGTGCCTTAAAGATCCAGAATGGCATCTACAGCAAACGTGTTCACTTCTGGTGTAAGTCATGCCTACGGCATCATTGGCGAGGACATTAACACACATGCCATAATTGTACAGAGCAAGCACATCATGACATTCATCAGCACCTCAGGTTGATTTGTTGCCATCAGCACCAAATTGGAGCTCACTTTTCCAGCTCACACCTTCTCGTAATCAGGCATGGCTGAACATATGTTTTTTTCAGCAAGAAGAACACCTTCGACCCCCCAAAAATACGGTTCTATTTAAAGAAGTAATTTGCACATTGTTTGCTGAATGCATTCTCAAGGCTGTTATTGCTGTTGTATGAATCTCAGTGCTGTCTAAAGCTCTTCATAGTTACAAAAGTCTCCAAGAAGTAAAAAGGCAGCTGATGGAGGATTTTGCACTGACTTGATTGTTTCTGCACAATCCAGTTGCTCCAAGGCAGCGGGCAGTTATTGGAAGAGCCCTAACAACAGACAGAACCAATCTGACCCCGGCCATCAAAGAAGCAAAGCGTGCGCACGCACTGAGAAAACACAGCCATTTTGAGGACAGCGGCGATAGATGGAGCACGTGGAAGGGCATCCAGGCCTTCACCAACCACAGAACAGCATCGCCTGCTTGTGCTGGTGATGCCTCCCTCCCAGATGAGTTGAACAACTTCTATGCACAATTTGAGGCACGAAATGATGTGGCAATGAGGAAGTCCAACCCCACTGCCTCAATGACTACGTGCTGTGTCTTACCACAGCTAACGTGAGGAAAACCGTGTGCAGAGTCAACCCATGTAAGACTGCTGGACCAGGAAACATCCTTGGTAGAGTGCTCAGAAGTTGCTCTGATGTACTAGCAGATGTTCTCATGGGCATCTTTAACATCTTCCTGAACAGCTCCATAGTTCCAACATGCTTCAAAGCTGTTACCATCGTCCCCATGCCAAAGAATTCTTCAGCGTCCTGTCTCAATGACTACCACCCCATTGCGCTAACACCATTCATCATGAAGAGGCTCGTGATGAGGCATATTATGACCTTGCTGCCCCACCTCATTGGATACCCTAAAGTTCGCATATGGTCCCAACTGCTCAACTGACGATGCTATCTCCACCAGCATCCATCTGACCCTCACCTGCTTGGACAAGAAGGACACCTACATCAGACTACTGTTCATAGACTTCAGTTCTGCATTTAACACCATCATTCCTCAGCATCTGATTGGAAAGCTGAGTCTGCTGGGCCTAAATACCTCCCATTGTAATTAGATCCTGGACTTGGTGACTGGGAGACCTCAGTCAGTCTGCATTGGGAACAGCATCTCCAATACCATCGCACTGAGTACAAGGGCTCCCCAGGGCTGTATGCTCAGTCCACTGCTGTTCACCCTGCTAACACACAGCTCAAATCATCTCATTAATTTTGCTGATGACACAACTGTAGTGAGTCTCATTAGCAGAAACAATGAGTCAGCATAAAGAGAGGAAGTGCAGTGGCTAACGGACTGGTGCAGAGCCAACAACCTGTCTCTGAATGTGGACAAAATAAAAAAAAGGTTGTTGACTTCAGGAGGGCATGGAGTGCTCACTCTCCACTATATATCGACGACTGTCCTGTAGAGATCATGAAGAGCACCAAGTTTCCTGGTGTACACCTGGCAGAGAATCTCACCTGGTCCCTCAACTCCAGCTCCATAGCCAAGAAAGCCCAGCAGCATGTCTACTGCCTGTGTAGGCTGAGGAAAGCCCACCTCCCATTCCCCATCCTCACCACATTCTCCAGAGGGTTCATTGCGAGTACTATTTTGGGCGTGCACTATTTTGTTCAAATAATCGATTATTTGGTTAATTGATTAAATGCCTTTCCTCTGGGGCTCGGAGTTTCTAAAGTCTGCTCCCTGTTCAGGAGACTGCAGAAGCACACAACGCGTGAGGCCTAGCCCCCAACTCCATGCAACACTGCCCCCTGCCCCTGACGCTGCCCCCCCGTTCCCAACCCCGTGCAGCACCGTGCCCGCACCTGATACCGCATCCCTGTTCCCAATCCCGTGCAATACTGCTCCCCACCCCGATACTGCCCCCTGCCCCCAAATCCATCCTCCACCACTGTCCAACACCCCCCCATTCCCAACACCACCCTCAATCCTGTCCAATACCGACCCCCCGCCCCCAACCCCATCCAACACCACCCCTGCCTGCCCCCCAAACCCTGTACACACCCACCCCCTCTCGGGGGCAGCTGGACTGAACACCAACAATAAGACTGCTGCTTGTGTGCGCTGCAGTCTTTTTGGGGTAAGTCTCCAAGCAGCGCACACACACACACACACACACACACACACAACTTTTTACAGGTTCCACCTTTGCCTTGTACAGGACAATGTTGGAGAGATTATGTGGGGGAGGAGGGTTTAGGGTACACCCCTGTGTAGAACTCCAGGAAAAGTGTGGGAAGAGAGAGAGGGCAGTCAGTCAGTCATTTGGAGATGGTGCCTGTTTACTAATTGTAAACAAAAGATGCGATCACTGTTGAAAACACGTCTTTGATGTAAAGTTTCTATCTGGACCTCGAGATCTCCTTCGGATAATCCGATTTTCAGATAATTAGTATTTGGATAATTGAGATTCCTCTGTAATTTGTACATCACTCTGCCTATTATCTTGACATGTCAGGGATTACTGTGCTGTCATGTGTGTTTTCCACTTCTTGTACACTTTATGCCGCCCTGGGTATGATTGTGTAGTTTTGTGCTGTCCATGCAGCACCTTGGTCCTGGAGGAATGCTGTTTTGTTTTTACTGTATCAGTTGTATATGGTAGAAGTGACAAATAAAACGACTGTAGACTTGACTCTTGACTCTTGGAATTCCATTCCAATGTTTCAGGGAAATGAGAAGATGCAACAGTTGGGAGGGAAAACCATGACAAGAGAGAAGGGGACGAGGAGCTGAAAGACCCTCAGCTAGATGCCATAACTATGCAAGGAGTTCAAGGAGGAACAGTCCTACCACCACCTCACAACATGAGGTGTTAACACTTCACTGAGGACATTTTCTCTGACATCTTCCCTATTGTGCTAACAAAATGCTATCTCAGTGATTGCAGCATGAATGGTGGACTTTCAGTTGGGGATGGACTTAGAAGGTAACTGTGAGCATCTTAGCTTGAGAAGGTGTAGATTCAGATTGCACCATTTTGGCTGCAAGCCTGGGCTAATTGCCAAAGCAGTGGCGTTGCCGGCAGCATTGGGAGAAGTAATGGTGTCCCATTGAGACAGGACAGTAGGTCATGCACAACTGGGCCTCAGAAATCCTAGTAAGCTGCTGGAGGCCAGATTTCTGAGCCACTGGGACACAGTGTAAGCCATGGGGATAATTGATGCCCATATTTATGGTGGCAGTAGTCTGAGCTTGTATGACAACAAAGTGGGATTGTCTTACAAGAACTAGGTTTTCCACTCCATTGTAGTACCAATGTAATTGGTAGCTTCTGTCTGAGCTTCAAGGAAAATGAGACATTGGCTACCTGACATTGATTGTAGTTGGGTTGCCCATTGTTCTTATGAAATTAGTCAGCACATCCAAACTGGAAAGAAGACTGCAAAGCCTTGTGCCACATTGGCATCAGACTCCTGTACGCTTTTTGATATTGCACGTAGGTTTTCTGAAAGGCATGCCAATGCATCAGGAATTTCAAATGCATGTCCATCTGTTTTCTTCTGTAGGAGAAAGTGATGAAGGGCTAATGCCTGAAACATTGACTCTCCTGCTCCTCGGATGCTGCCAGACCTGCTGTCCCTTTCCAGCACCATACTCTCGACATTGTCTTCTTCTATAGCATGTCTCACTGAAGTGCTGATCTAAGTTCCCTGTAACAGACCTCATATGTGCCCTTAGCCTTTGGGGAGCTGGTATCTGGTTTTAAGCAGCACAGCTAACTCTTATTAGTGTCAGCCATTCACAACTGTGATGTCTGCAGGGGTGTAAAGCCAATCAACGGTGGGATGAATGCTGGGTGCACACTGCAACCAAATTAATTGGCAAACAAGATATCTGCTTGAGAGGCAGGTTCAATCCCACATGCAATCTCTCTTACATTTACAGAATTTATTGGATTAAACCCCCACAGGTAACGAGTGCTAAATGGATAAAGAGTTCATTTTCCCCATTTGATTTCAGCTTCAATGGACATCTACAGTAGATCCCATTATAGCTTCCAAATCTTTTAGTCATTTAACATTCAGCATCTTACCAAAACCTCTACAGTTTTCTAACACTCTTTAAAAGGACTAACATTTATTATCAATTATGTAACAGGGATGACTTTGGCTCTACATTTCACACTTTTCCAAAACCTTTCAATGTCATTTGCTTCATTGAAATAAGAACCATGAGAGGTATTCAAACAATATATTGTCCATTCTGCAATTTCACCAAACACTAACGTTACTACTGTATGAAGTAATGCATTATCTCATTGAAGGTTTTCATAATGAGACCAGTAACATTGAGGAGGATAAATCTATAGCTATACCATGTAAAATTTGCTTTATAAAGAGCAGCTGTTACTTTAACAGATTGATTGCAGCGTAACATTTCAGGCAGCATAATCTGTCCATGATCTGGAAGATTGACTAAAATAAAATGAGAAAGGCATTTTATACAGTGGAGGATGAGAATATGGAAAGACATGATAAATTTGAAGAAGACATAGGCAGCATAGTGGAAAGGATGGTCAAGAAATGGAACTTAATGTGAAGAATTGTGAAGTAATTCATTTTGGTCTGAAGAACAAAGAGAGACAATGTAAAGTAAATGTACAGTTCTAAACAGTATATAGGGACAGAGGTGGCTGGATATATGTGTACACAAATAATTGAAAGTGGCAGCATAGGTTGAGAAAGAGGTTAGTAAAGCATACTGTATATTATAAATAGCAGCATTGCATACAAAAACTAGGAATTTATGATAAGCCTGCATAAGACACTGGTTCAGTCTCAACTAGATTACTGTGTCCATATTTGGACAACACAGAGGCATTAGAGAGGGAATAAGAAGAGGGAGCTTCCAAAGATGTGGGACTAGCACTCTGTAAAACAAAACAATGAGAAGTTAGGCTGGTTTCTTTGTAGAAGAGAAGATTAGGATGAGATTTGATAGAAGTGTTCAAAATCATGAGGAATCTAGATGGAATAGATATGCTGAAACTGTTGATGGAAGATTGAGAAATAGAAGACATTAATTTAAGGTGATTAGCAAAAAAGCAATCATATTAATGATAATTGTCTAATAATTAATAACACACCAAGTTAGTTTATTTAAAACAGTAAGACAGATTATAAGTTATGAAACAGATACAATAGAAAGTGATGAAGGGCTTATTGATTTCTATGTGTACAACTTCCAAACCCATTGTAGATCAGCTGGCAGGCAGATGCAGCATTACATATAGACAGTGCACAAAGTCATTAAAGGTTAATTGTCTTAAATCCCCCTCCTTTCCAAAATAAGGCTTAACTACTTCCTGTAACATGTAAGTCTCTTTGACATATAGCTAATTTTGAAACTTCCAGATTTCATTAGGATGACTGCCTGAAGGTATCATTGATTTCCATAGTCATTGGTGAGACTGTCTGCTAGTCTGGTTTGCGTTGTAATGTTTTTCCTTCAGGTAATGTAGTTGATGTTGCAAAATGCGCTCATCCTGATGCAGTGTAGCAAAGTTTTTTTTCTCTAGATTAACTACTGACTGATCTCAATTCTCTTTCGAAGCTCTTTTTTGAATGGTTCAAATCTCGACAGTTACTGTTTTGTTCCTTAAGAATTTCCTGCTTATTTTGACTCTTCTAGTTTTATACACTGGCTTCTTCTAATTGTATATCATAACTCAATTATTTGTGTTATTTCATAACTTGTTCCTGTAACTGTCCAGCTTTTTATGTTTGTTTCACTTTTGCTTTCTTCGACACCTTGATCTCTTCCACATTTTGATTAGTTGTCTCACTGTCCTACTTGGACACTATCTTTCACCAGAGCATCATTACTGATGTTTATTTCTGAAAGGACTGTCTTATGAATGAATTGGAGCTCCTTGCATCTCCCCATTGTTTCTGCCACTTTCTCCAAAATTGCTTGAACTGAAGCCTTTCTATGGCTGTCCTTGTTCAACTTGTTTTACATGCAGTTTACTTCATATTACCCAATAAATCAGCAATCTTTTCACTGGATCGATGTTACAGGGCTTGTAGTTCATCCTGGTTTTTTTTTCTTTTTCTTCCAGCTCCTTGTCCATCTTTGTAAGTTGAGTGGTGATATACCTTAAAGGCTTAATCATTTCAGAGATGTTATTTTCCAGGATAGCAAGGTTTCTCAGCCTTTTTCTCTAGAACTCTTATTTTCTCTCCACAGTTGAGAGCTGAGATTTTAGTTCCATTAATACAGAAGAAACTGAAATGATCCATTTGTTCATATTCAGTTCAGCCACTGTTTATTGATAATGGGCTGCCATTTCTGTTGAGTTCCCAATGTCTGAATGATTCCAGGGATTCTGACTGCGTAAGATAAGGCATATCTGTGTACCTGCAATTGCTGGTCCAGCAATGTATACAATGTGGAACAAATTAATTGTACTTGCGGTGCAGTAATATTGTTTTTTTTTGTGAACTTTATTTTACTGAAAGTTTTACAATTGTAAGTTTCATTCCATGTCTGTGGTACATGATTTTTTTAGAACTCATAAGAGTGGTATATTAGTACTTGACCATGTGTCAGTCTTAGATAATAACAAATAATCACCAGTTTTCATAACAATAATTTGAATTATTGCATATACTTGGTGCAATGATATTGATGTTTTCCATGAGATTCACAGTGTGAAATATGGGCTTATCACATTTAGCCTCATCATGTACACAAGTTTGTCAATTACTTCACGTGTATACCTGTAGAACATGTGGTCCTTATTGTAACTTAAAGGTACTTTTTGTGACTGACTGTTGGGGTCAGTGTAGAGATATCTATTGCAGGATAAACTTTTACTCTTATGTACTTACTGTTCCAATGGCCTTTTATGCAACATGCTTTGTTAGATTGATTTAAGGCTGGAAATTTCCTTTGTGCTCTAATGATTGTATCCAACAATCCCTCTAATTTTTTTCTGCTGCTGTGGGATCCTCCAAGATCCATGTGTGGCAAGCGAAAGCTACGTGTTGATACACCAATTGGTCTTGTGATTGCACAGCTTAGAGGAACGTTGATTGTGTTAACCATCAAGTTTCTACTTAGGATCTGTAAGCTTCATTGACCTGCAAGGATCACTGTGTATTTCTATTCATCCTTCAGTAGCTCTTCAATGCTAGTCTTCAGTTTGTCCAGCAAATCTTTCTGGAAAGCTTCGATGGATTTGAATGCTCCCCATTTGAAAAGCTTTTTCTCTGCAATCTTCTCATGTATTGATTGACAGATTCTGCAGGTTTCTGTCTAATTGACATGAATTCTCGATGACGAATACAGAAGTTTAATCTGACTTTGAATTACTGCTCTGATTTTACCTTTTGGTGATCTTTCAGCTCCTCAGAAAATAAACTGATGTGTAATGTCTATGTAGGCCTTCATTCCTCAAATCTTTCTGGCCTGTTTGTCCATATTGGACACACTAACATTTGGAATCCAAAGCTCTGAATATTGTTTAAATGTTTTGAATACTGTTTGGAGGTCGGCTGTATTCCAATTAAACAAGGGAATTTTGCAGACATTCTGATAATGTATCTTTGACCTTCCTTGCTTGCTATTGATTCAACATATAGCTAATCAAGTGAATTAAAATGACCTCTCAATAGAGATTTGTCAGCTTTACAAAAAGCTGTGTTTTAAACACTTTTCAATGCCTTAAGGAAGATTTCAAAGGTTATAACATGCACTGTAGATTAATTCGCTTGCGAACTGTTTAAGGATTATAGACATCATCATGATGGTATCCCATTGCTGCTACCATGTCATGTTAATAATAATGATTTGCTAATCAAGCACCCATCTCAGGGATTGATTATCTCTGCAGGTTAGTTTATTTAAAGCAATAAAACATATCATAAGTTATGAAACAGATATTAAAGCACATCAACTGATTTCTGTGTATGCAACTTTTTCCATAGCCAGTGGGCAAGGACTTGAAACTTTGCAGGCAGACATGGCTTAAAGGTAAACACTTTTAAAGAGATTTTCAAGGCAAAGGTAAAGGTACAATAGAGACTTGAGGACAAATAGTAAATATGTTCTGGAATTCACTGTTCGACAGTGTAACAGAGGTCAATTCATTTGTGGCTTTCAAAGATAATCAAATAATTAGCTGAAGAGTACGCATTTTTAGGGGAGGGGTATGTTTCTGAGTGAGCTGTTCTTTCAGAGATCTTACACAGTGGGTCAAATGATCGCATTGGACCAAATGGCAGCCTTTTGTGCTGTCACCTCACAATGCTTTTACTAGTAAAATTATGAAAAAGTCGGATTTTAATGAGAAAGTAATTAAAAATCTACTTGAACTGAAAGGCAGTTAATACATTCCATCTATTTTTCACCATTTTCGAGTAAGACATTATCACTGATAATCCAGTACTGCCACATTACTGATGGTATTTATTGTAGATTATCAGGCTATCCCTGGGACACTTGTTAAAAGGGACCTACAATTCTTTGACTTTGTTGGTCTCGTTTCTAATTTGACTCTGTTCTGGGTTTGGAAAACCATCTAAAATTGTGATATAGACAAAAAAGAACCCATGTAGAATTCTACACAGGCCACAATCAATGAAGATTGGGGACAATATTTCATTCTCACTAACACTCAGCACTGGAGCTCAGCAGGGGTGCGTACTCAGCCCGCTACTGTACTTATTGCATGCCCATGACTGCATCACCAAATACCAGACTAATGTCATTTATAAGTTCGTTGATGACACCAGCATAGTCAGTCGAATCTCAGACGGCGACGAAACAGACTATAGACGGGAGGTGGAACATCTGGAAAAATGGTGCACTGACAACAACCTAGCTCTCAATGCCAGCAAAACCAAGGAACGCATTATTGAGTTTCGGCAGGATGTTACTCATGCCCCCCTACACATTAACAGCACAGAGGTGGAACAAGCGGAGAGTGTCAAGCTCCCGGGAGTGGTCATCCACAACAAGCTTTCTTGTACTCTTCATGTGGACACACTGGTTACAAAGGCCCAGCAACATCTCTTCTTCCTCGGGCAGCTGAGGAAATTTGGCAATATGGTGAATACCCTTGCCAACTTTTATAGGTGCGCCATCGAGAGCGTTCTGTCTGGATGCATCACTAGCTGGTATGGCAACTGTACCATTCAAAATCGAAGACAGTTACAGAGAGTGGTGAACTTGGCCCGGACAATCACAAAGGCCAACCTCCCATCTATAGAATCCATCTACCAGGCCCGCTGTCAACAAAAGGCTGCCAGCATCCTCAAAGATCCATCCCACTCTGGCAATGTTTTTCTACAACATCTATCATTGGGGAGAAGGTACAGAAGCCTGTACACACATACCAGCCGGTTTTGTAACAATTTCTACCCTCCTGTTGTTAGAATACTGAATGGACTCACAAACTGTTAAGATTCCCCTGTACCTGTGTTTTTGTTTTTGCCGCTGCTAACCTATTAATTTACTTATCTATGCTACTTAACTCTATGATCTGCCTGTATTGCTTGCAAGACAAAGATTTTCACTGTGCCTCAGTACACATAACAATAAATTCAATTCAATTCAATTAAAATGTAGTTCTGCTACCAACTGAATTCTCATCTTAATTATCAAAAAAAAATTGAGGTACTGCAAGTAATCCATCAGGTGCAATATGGCAATTTTAAGCTGAAGTCATGAATAACCTTATTGGCATTCCAAATTCCTTCACACATCCACCATGACCTGAACTTTAATGTCATTGTCAAGCTGAATTTGCAATGGAACAGTTACTACCAACATTTGGTATTGCAGCAGAATTTCCATCTTCAACAAAGGAAAGTAGAAATCTAATTCAATTGCATAAATAGTTTGGTCAGAGGAACATGAGGAACAACGTTGAAATTTGCGAGAGACAAAATTACCAGGGATGTAGTGACGTGGATGGTAGCTGTGGCAAATTGCAGTGGAGTTTGGGGAAGACATCGGAGGAGGGAGATAGCTTACCAAAATAGGAATCGAAACTGGGAACAAACATACTTTAGGATTAAGAATGAAGAAAGAAAATAAAATTAAGATGGCTGATTTAAAATGGAATAAAAACTCAAAGGAATGTTGCCAACCAGATATAAAATCATTAAGAATGTATGGAAAAAATCAGGAGAAAAACCAAGCCGAAATCTAGATTGTTGTTTCTGCAAACACAATATACTAAGAAGATTAACATTGAACTTTAACGTTAGTGGTTCATGGAGAAAAACAGCCATGTTGACTGGCTTGGGTGAATGGTAATTTTGGTGCTACATTGTTGTATAATCCTATGACTGTATAAAATGCATTAAGGTGGACTTCAATGGATTGCGCTACTTCAAAAGTTTCAGTTTTATCAATATTTATATTGAAGCATTTTTTTATAGACTGCATTGGATGTCTGAATGAACAACTCACTATCATTTTTGGACTTCAGATTTAATTAGAATTAATTACTATAATTGGTCTCAATGACCAGATATTATTCTGCTTCCGTGTCAGATGTAGCTCAATAGAAGGTCCTCTTACCTTTCAGCTCTAAGACTGTGGGTCTAAGTTCCATTCCAGAGCCTTATGCACAAAATCATGACTAATCACCCAGTACAGAATTCGAGGGAGTTCTTTGCTGCTGGTTATGCCATCTCTTGAATTGGATATTAAACAGTCCCCTCAGGGGGTCATAACAATTTATGTGTTATTATTTTAAAGAAGAGCAGAGGGGTTTCCTACACTACAACAATATTTACACTTAAGCAATTTGGAACATTTTCAGGCCCTGCTAGATGTAAGCAAGTTAGTTTTGTTCTTTTTTTTCTTTCTCTTTATTTCCCTCTTCTACCTTTCTCTGTTTCGCTTGTTCTATCTTTTTCTCTGCCTCTTGTTTCTTTCTTTCACATTTACTCTATATCTTGGAATATATCTTTACCTGTTTGAGATCACTGTATGTCAGCTTGTCTCAATATGTGCTCTAATGTGTTTTCATAATTTTTAGGAGGTTGCTGAATATATACTTTACCAAACAAGATACATGTGAATTTTGTCCACAGTTATCAAATAAATGAATGGGACCCAAATCAAACAGGAATTACTTAATTACCAGCTTGACCATCCTTTCCCAACTATCAAAGTGCCAGCAAAACCATTATTCTCCAGGCTTGAGTTACATCTTAGCCCTTTATACAACTGTTAGAACAACCACTTAGGAATTTTGAATGGCCTCCATTTCAAATGGAAAGTCTGAAATGTATTGGTCTGTATTTATTTAGAGCCTGGACAAAATGCTCTTGAATTTTTACAGGGTTCTCCGGATCTCCTGCTGTAACTTCAGTCAGAATCTAGAAAAAGGTTGGACAAAGTTATGAATGCTGTTTCATTGGGGTTTCCACAGAGTGTCCAATTGAAGTCGCGGCAAGAAATTGTGAAAAGCTCCTTGTGGAAATGAATGGTCAGTGTGTTCATTCAGGGTTAAAAGTGAACAATCAAACTACTTTTCCGATGTAGGTCTGGAACTAATCATTTTTCTGAAATGAAAGTATTTCCCAGATGATTGTGTGATCTACATCATGACTGTAGTACTTAGTGGGTAGTAATACAGAATTTACTAGTTCTTTTAGAAGATGTTTAATATCCTACTAATATGAAACACATTCTGGAAATCTGAAATAAGAACAATATCAGCTGGCAAACCCAATATGTCAGGCAGAATCTGTAGAGACAAATTAAGTTAATGTACCTTGTCGAGGAACTTTCAGAAGAATTCTGACCTGTTGAGTCTTTCAGCTTTATTTGTTCTTATTATAAATATTCTAGTTTTGTGCTCAGGGAAGAGGGAGTCATAGGGTTGTGTTTCCATTCTAGACTGTCTCATGGAATTGTGTTCCAAATGCACTAATAATTACACCTACAGTTCAAGATTCTGCTAAAATGTATTTGCATAATCACAAACATGAAATGCTCCAGGAACTAATGCAATCAGTGCAGTAGAACATAATTGTTGACTTGCATATCTTACCAATAAAAATATTTTTTGCTGTATTTAAGGGAACAAACCTGGCGCAGTGTCATTAGTATAACTGAAAATGGTTTTATGACTGAGAATATGTATTTTTAATAAAGGTGTCCTATTCTTCATCTGTGAACAATTTGGTTAAATGACTTGTTTTAAGAAGAACCTACACAGAACCATTCAAAAATTTCACTGGTCTGGAACTTCTACATTAAAACATATTTTGATTGAAATAGATTTTTTAGAATATGCCCTCTCCACAAATGAATTCAACTCATGTTAAAGAGCCTCCTGAATCAGTGCACTATATGTTATTAGTTTTGAGGGAGGATCCTGGACTAAATGAATTGAATCTTGAACTCATGTAAAGGTTTATGATTATGGCATCTTGCAAGAGAATTGTGAACCTCTGGAATAAATGTCTGGCTGTGGTAGTGCTGACTTTCCAAATTGAGCTGGGTCAGATGCAGATTGGGGCAGAGATTGCATCCTGTAGAAGGTAAGGACTTTTGCAGATCATCCTTGAGCTTCAGAACTTTAAACACTTGAGAGATTAGAGAGATTTAGCTTGACAAAAACAACACTTGCATTTCGACACTCTTTGTGCCCATAGGACATCCCAAATAGCACTGAAATAGCAGCTTTGAAGTGTAGCTGCTGTAATAAACATCAGGCAATTTGCAAAAACTAATCTCACCCAAACACAATGTGATAGTGACCAGAGAATCTTCTGCTATGAGCATTGTTAGATGCTTTTCCTGAGTTATTCTGGGTTGGGCAAGTTTACATGTCATGAATGCTAGCTACTTATCTTCAAGTAAGGATCTGTCACTCTTTCCTGTATTCTAACACACTTTATCTACATTGATCCATTCCAGGCTGATGAATACAGCTCTCCAGTGAAGTGTCTAAGACCTCTCACTATATGTTCACATTTTTTCTTTTCTGCTATGCTGATGTCACCTTATCAGTTACACAATCATAATTTGCATAATCCTTTATTACTGCACCACGCGTTATCCTACCCTTGTCAAATCATGCTGTGGGATCTTATCATGCACCTGAGATGCCAGACCAAGCTTTAGCATGATGTCTTCTCCAAAGGCAGTACCTCTGACAGTGCAGCACTTCCTCCAAACTCCATTTGATTTATGAATTCAGAATTTACAATGGGATGTTAACCAACAATGTTCTTTCAGAGATAAGAGTGTTACACTTGACACTTTGGCCTGACTTTAATTCACTCAAAACCTGTACACTTAAACAGAGTTAAAATCAGTATTAAACATTCCCTTTTTGCAGTGGTTTTTCCACTTGGTCAAGGAGACTACGTGACTACAAGACTAGATGAAATTTAGCAGAATGGGAGGAGAGTGAGCAGAGAATTTAAGTCACAATGGTTAAGCGATGTTGTCTATTCCCACTATTGATTTTGTAATTTTCTAACTCACCTTTGTCTAAAATTCTAAGATTTATTTTCTACTAGTTTGGTGGATTGCATCCATATTGAACTTTGTAAGAAATGGAAACTCCATGGCTGTATGTTTTACTGAAAATCTGGATCCTTCTCTATTCATCATGTCTGTTTGCTTGTGGCCGAACATATTTTCTTTATATTTAGAAACTTATTCTCAATGGAAAATGTTAGTCAGGTTTTCCAAATCACACACATTGCATTGCCGAGGATTAGTTTGTATAATCTCTAAATGTCATTGAAAACCTGCTCAGCTGTGTTTCCATCCATGAAAGGATTTTCTATTTCTCTAAATACATAAACCATATTTATAGCTGCAAACAACACTGCTGCTTGTGCAAGGATTTGACTGTATTAGCTTGTCTTCGTTGTTTTACATAAAGCAAAATACTGTGGATCCTGGAAGTGTGACATTAAAGCATAGTAAAAGAATGTTGGAAAAGTTCAAGATGTTGAGAGAACATCGACAGAAATTAAAAGGGAGTTACCCTTTCAGGTTGATGACTTTTCAGGATGTTAGTAAGATGAATAACTCTTAATCAAGTACAAAGCCAGGGAAAAGGGTGTCAGGGATTAGTTAAAAGAGATGCAAGATGGTGGGGAGAATTGGAGTGATTTGATGACAAAGAAATGATTGTGCAAGGCAAAAGCGAGTGATGATGATGCAAGTGGAGAAACTGTCCAGGTCAGGTGGAATAGCAGAACAGCAGCGTGGAAGAAAACATGAAAAATCTAACAAGGAAGCCACTTAGAGCTAGAATGTGACAGGAGAAAAAGCACATACCCCAGGAATGAGTGGGGTGGTGATGCCATACTCCTACTATCATTAGGTTATTCATCTGGAGACCCAGGTAATGCTCTGGGGATTTGTGTTCAAATCCCACTATTGCTTCTGGTGGAATTTGAATTCAATTTTTAAAAAAATGTCCTGGAAGTCTAATGATGACCATGAAACCATTATCAATTGTTGGGGGGATGCCCATTTGGTTACTAATGCCCTTTTAGGGAAGGAACTTGGTCTAGCCTGTGCACATTGTGTCTTCCTGTCCTGAGATTATATCCCCCTTTATGATCATCTTTGCGAGGATACTTGAAATCCCAACAGCTACTGCATTCTGGGAAGCGCTACTACTACAAGAACTGGCAGTCAATCAGATTGAGTTAAAAATCACACAACATCAGGTTATAGTCCAACAGGTTTAACTGGAAGCACTAGTTTTCGGAGCACCACTCCTTCATCAGGTGGTAACTATAACTTGGTGTTGTGTGATTTTTAACGTTGTACACCCCAGTCCAACACCGATATCTCCAAATCAATTAGACTGAGGGAACTGATCAATACTATCCCTAATTCAGTTTAATAACTTTACTTCTATCTCCACAGATGTTGTCTGACCTGGCCTGCAAATGAGTCTACCATTTTCTCTTTCAATTCCATTTTATGTTGTTTTTCACATTTGATGTTTCAGTAAAGAGATACATTGATTCACTTGATTTCAAATCAGATAAAATTTCATGTTGTAGTTTAAGGCTAAAATTTTCAGTTTGTCATCTCCTTAGGTGTCTTGCAAACGCTCTTAATGATATTAGCTTTATCTAACAATTTATGTTTACAGTCTTAAACATGCCATGTTATGGTTACGCAGCTTCCAGTTTCATCCTACCTATTTTCAATCAGTGACATTAGGTAGATCTTTTGCTGTCACTGAATATCCAATGGTTCTTGCTGAAAGGTTTCTGAATATAGAGAAGTGCACGCTTGTGTCTAAATATTGCATTAAGCAAGTACAGATCTCTGGTATGTATATATATTTCCTTTGCTAAGCTGCTAGATATATTTTCAATAGCTGACTTACTTATAGAGGGGAAATATATCTCCTGTAGGGAGTAGATATAAGGTGGTACTGGATTTTTATTAGATGAGCAAAAGATAAAGTAAACACCAGCATAAAATGTTTTGAACAGATATTAGTTTGAGTTATGCAAATAAAATGAGTAAAATTTGCATTTATTTACAGTATTGCTTTTCATGAGCTCTGAACTCAAAGTACATTACAACCACTGGAGTAATTTTGAAGTGTAATCACGGTTGGAAGGCAAGAAATATGGTTTAATAAGGTGCCACAAGCAGCAATATGACAATGATCAGACTATTGCTTCGGGATGTTGGTTTTTAGATTAATATTGGCCAGGTCACCAGATAGAACACAATAATTTCTTCTTCAATATCATGCCATGGGATCGTGTATGTTCACTTAAAAGGACAAATGAGGCCTCAGTTTCAAATGTTACTGCTTTACAGCTTGAGTTAGTTACAGTGCAGACTTCAGGATAAATGTAACTTCTGAACAAGCTCATGGTAGAAGTCCTTGCATTATCTCTGAAGGTTTTGCTGATCAGTATATGAAAAATCTGTCAGCAAGTGGTGTCATCTCTCCAAGTACAATGGCAGCTTTGACACTTAAGTTGCAATCATTTTCTTCGAGGATTCTTTTCTTGGAGCAAGGCAGACTAGGTACATATTTTCAAATGGGGAAGGTTTTAATGCCACACCATTGGCACAGCAGACTGAGGACTGTTCAAAGAATTGCACAAAATGAGTCTTTAAATTTCCCATCCATTTAAATTAATGAAGAGAAAAATTATGTGGAGTTCTGGGCACAAAATTCACTCCAGCAATTTTTTTCTAATGTGCAAGCAATCCATAACATGCAGTTGTAATGTCAGTAAAATCACCTTTGATATCAGCTATTTGTAATGGAATTACTCTCATGGATGAATCCTATTGAACATAAAGAGACCATTCAGCCAATTGTGGTTCTGTCAAAGAGCAATCCAATCAGTCTCATTCCTCTGTAGTTTCAGCAACTATTTGCATTTATAAACCACTTTTTAACATCGTAAAATGTTCCTTGATGCATCACAGGAACATCATCAATCAAAATTCGACACTTCACTCCCATAAGAAAATATTAGGTGATGTTGTTCAGCATAATTTCTAAACCGTAGCCATAATGTCAAAGATGATCCTTGTTTTGATTTGTCCAAGATCTTGTGAACAAAGCAAAATAACTTTTCATTCTTGTATATGGCACACAGATTATTAGAGAATCTACAGAGTTTGTTTGTTGGGGATAAAACTGAATATTAATTTGATGTGTGCTAACGTAAAGCAGCAGTTATAACTGTACTTCCTTTCTGACAACTGAAGTCTAATCCCACCCATCTCCATGCCCAACTGATGAATCTAATGCTGCAACCATAAAGCTTTTCTTGCCTCTAATTCTGATCTCTCCTACTGAGTCATGTATCCACTCTCCCCCACAATGTCTACACAGTTTGTTCAATGGTTCCAATTCCTCTTGTCTCTGTAGTCACAAGAGATCACAGTCCAGTCTGTTTTGACTTGCCTGTTCCCCTTTAGAGGGTTTGTTATTTAAAATTCCTCTGTATCTTCAAGTGTGACATTCTGTGGGTCATCTTTCCAGACAGCCACTTCGTTTTACATCCACAGGTCAGTCTTGGCTGCATCAGTCTTCTTTTGAAAATGAATTTTGCAATTACAATTTTAAAGTGTCTACAGTGCTTCAGAATGTTAGTCATGAAAAGTGGCAAATAAATTGAGAAGAAAGGGGTGGGTGATGGATGTCACACTCTCATACTGCTATATAAATATTAGTGCACTATCAGTATCTGTAGGTTTGGTATTGGTGAGGTATCAGTATTAGTGAGATTTCAGTATGAGGAATTAGCAGTATTAATGTAATATCAGTACCAACAAGTATCAGTATTAGAGATATATCAGTACCAATTGGTATCAGTATTAGTAAAGTTTAATTCTAATAGGTATTGGTGTAATAAGGTAAGGATAGTATGAGGCATAGCTGCAGTAAGGGAAATCAAGAGCCATGGGAGTAATTTAAGCCAAAGTCAGAGCACCAGGAACATCACAAGGCCAGACATAAAGCAATGAAGCCTAAGCAGACAAAGTCCAATGGAAGAACAAAGTACAAAGATTGCAAAAAGAGTATTCGTGAGGCATCATTACCAGTAGGTATCACTTTTGGCAAGTTAATGGGACCAGTAGGTATTAGAATCAATGAGGCATCAATACCAGGTGGTATCAGTATGAGGGCATCAGCGCTGCTGGGTGAAGATAAGTAGTTCCTTGCTGTTTCTATATAGACCCAATCAGAAAAGGAGCATAGTTACAGCAATTTCCCCAACTACACATTGGCAGCAGTTGGAGTTGCATGCTCATTAGACATGATATGCAGCAGGACAGATTAGAATCCAATTCAGCTGCACAAAACAAAGTCGGTGAACCCAGAGGAAATTTCTAGTTACAGCTTTAAGAGCAACTTGGTCAGACAATTTGTAGCACATGCAGCAGACAAACTTGCAGCGAGTTCTACAAGTCAGAATCTACCAAGAGCTGCACAGGAGCAAGTGTGGGCCAGGAACTACATGGAGTTGATATACTAGTCACGCCAGAGAGACTGCATTGGATTCTGCTAGGAGCAGTTCAAGCTAAAGGCTCAGCCACGTCGAGTAAATGGACATTAGAAGTTCCATGAACAAAATTCAAATCCCTGGTGGGCAATGGGAAAACATTAAAATAAGCGGCACAGTTACAGACTGAAAAGGATAGAAGTAAAGAAACACTTACACCTCAGGGTCAGTATTGTCACCATCACACAGGTGGATACTGTGAGGCGCAACTGCAGTAAGGGATGTGGAGATGCTGGTGTTGGACTGGGGTGGACAAAGTTAAAAATCACACAACACCAGGTTATAGTCCAACAGATTTATTTGAAAGTACTGATGTTGTGTGTTTTTTAACTATGCAGTAAGGGAAATCAAGAGCCATGGTAGTAATTTAAACCAAAGTCAGGGCACCGGGAACATCTCAAGATCAGAAATAAAACAGTAAAGGGGTAATTTAGAAGCCCATGCAAATGAATTCCAATGGAAGAACAAAGTAGGAGATTGCAATAAGTGCAGGAGATCCATAACTGAAGACATGATTAAAGCAGGAAGAATTTATTAAGGTTGCAGAAACTGGAATTCATTTGGAGAAAGGGAACAGGAATCTATGTAACTTATAAGGTGCTGGATGTAGGTTTGCTCGCTGAGTTGGAAGATTTGTTTTCAGACATTTCATCACCATACTAGGTAACATCTTCAGTGAGCCTCCAAATGAAGCACTGTGGTGGTGTAGCCCGCTTTCTATTAATATGTTTGAGTTTCCTTGGGTCAGTGATGTCATTTCCTGTTCTTTTTCTCAGGGGGTGGTAGATGGAGTCTAGATTAATGTGTTTGTTGATAGAGTTCTGGTTGGATTGCCATGATTCTAGGAAGTCTTATGTGCGTGTCTCTGTTTGGTTTGTCCTAGGATAGATGTGTTGTCCCAGTCGAAGTGGTGTCCTTCCTCATCCTTATGTAAGGATACTCGTGAGCGTGGGTCATGCCAGTTTGTGGCTAATTGATGTTCATGTATCCTGGTGGCTAGTTTTCTGCCTGGTTGTCCAATGTAGTTACAGTTCTTGCATGGTATTTTGTAGATAACATTAGTTTTGCTTGTTGTCTGTGTAGGGTCTTTCAAGTTCATTAGCTGCTGGTTTAGTGTGTTGGTGGGTTTGTGGTCTACCATGATGTAATCTGACAGTCACATCTGAAATGTCTTTGATGTCTTTGGTGCATTTTATGCCAGTAAAGGCTTTTGAAGGTTTCCTATGAATTGTTTTGTTCAGTGATGACAAAGGTGTCATCCACATAGCAGACCCAGAGTTTGGGTTGGATGGTTGGCAGAGCTGTTTCCTCAAGCCTCTGCATTACTGCTCGGCTAAGAGCCCTGATCCTTACAGTAATTTTTTTTTAGATTACTTACAGTGTGGAAACAGGCCCTTTGGCCCAACAAGTCCACATCGACCTGCCGAAGCGCAACCCACCCATACCCCTACATTTACCCCTTACCTAACACTAAGGGCAATTTAGCATGGCCAATTCACCTAACCCGCACATCTTTCGACTGTGGGAGGAAACCGGAGCACCCGGAGGAAACCCACGCAGACACGGGGAGAACGTGCAAACTCCACACAGTCTGCCGCCTGAGTCGGGAATTGAACCCGGGTCTCAGGCGCTGTGAGGCAGCAGTGCTAACTGCTGTGCCACCATGCCGCCCACAAATGATATCGGAGATCCAATGGGTGTTCCATTGGTTTGTCTGTAGGTTTTGTTGTTGAAGGTGAAATGGTGGTTAGGCATAAGTCCAGTAGCTTGACGATACTGTCCTCGCTGATAAAGTTTGTGGTGTTTGGTGTATGTGTCTTTGGGTCTTCTAATAATGTAGTCAGTTTTGCCTTGGCCAGGTTGATGTTGATGGATGTGAACAGGGCTGTTACGTCAAAAAAGACCATTATTTCATCCTCTTCAATCTTGGTGTCTTTGATGGTCTTCAGGAATTCTTGGGTGGAGTGGATGGAATGGCATGAGTCTTCTACTAAGTGTTTTAGTCTTTGGTATAGCTCCTATCATGTATCAGGTAGTATTACAAGTGAATCATCGAGAGAAAGCTGTTCAGCAAATGGGATTCATTTTTAAGGCTGCAGGCAACAGGATTTAGTTGGTTAGGGAAAAAGATGGGAATTGTTTATTAGATTGCGAAAATGGACAATCATCCATTTTGCCTACCAAAAGGCTGGAATCTTCTATTTTAACCATGGAAAGCTGGATGCTGCCATTTTAGCCATAGAAGTAGGAAATGTCAATTTTGACCACAACAGCGCAGGTGAGTCCTCCAGCAAGCGGCACAAGGAAGTAGGATTGCTAAACCATACTGTTTAATGCCTTTAAGCCAAGGAAAATAAAACAACATTGGTATACAAACATGTAAAAAATATTTCATGCAATGAGAATAAAGCAGCAATAAAAGACTGCAGGATTAAAAGCCTTTAAAGGAAGGAGAGCAGAGCAACAGAATTAAAAAGCTTTAGATTTAGAAAAATAAATGGTCACGTAAGGAAGAAATTGTAAAATCAATAATATTGTTATGAAGAACAACTTTCAGAGATGAGCCAAATAGAACACAGAATTGAACGTTTTGGATAAAGCAGTTAAGATATAGAATTGCTTCCAAACTAGATGCTTAATCAGAAGCTGGACAAGTAAATGCATTTATATTTCATTGGGACTAAAGCTGATGATGCTATACCTCACCACAATGTAATAGGCCCCCAGATACTTTAATCAAGTTCTATAGACTTTTGACAATTACTTTAATCTGAGAACAAATAAACTTCTTGAAAGAGTGAGATCAAATAAAAGAAATTGGAAAACTGTGGTTATGAAACTAGAATTCATAAGAGACAAAAAGGTTGTTGGAATTCTTAATTTATCTTTGTCAGATTTGTTACAGTCCAAAGTAGATTTTACTTGGAGGAAGCCATTCAGATGGTGTTGGAAGTAATAATCAGACAGAAACACAGATAAATCCTAACAGGGGAAAATCAACCTTATGATAAAAGATCTGCAGAATTCATTCAGTTTATAAGATAGAAAAACCTGAAAGATATATGTGACAATCTAGTACAAAGACTGAACAGTAGGTATCAAGAGTTAGTGTCCATGCTATAGAATAAGCAAACTCCACAGTTATAAACTGTGACTAACTTTTAACAAGGATTATTTCATCAGTAAGACAATAGATCACTTTCAGAAAATGTGCAGAAATAGGACAGTTACTGAGCAACAGAAAATCAAGTAATTATTTGCACAAATATACTATTGAATAGAGTAACCTGAAATAGAAAAAATACCTGACATCCAGTGTATTCTTAGGATAGGTTTATGATCCAAACAATTCATATCAATTGATTTGTGTCAATAGAAATCTCATTAATTTTAAGCTTAAGCAAACATAGCACCATATAAACACTATATTATAAATGAAGAAAAAGAAGGCACCGTGCAATTTTTTAAAAATTCATTCATGGGCTATTGTATTGCTGGCTAGGTCAGCATTTATTGCCCATTCCTAATTGCCCTGGAGGAGATGATGTTTAGTTGCCTATTTGAACCACTCAGTCCTTTGGATGTAGGAACACTCACAGTATTATGAGGTAGGACATTCCAGGATTTTGTCTCAATGAAAATACATGAACAGCAATA
The DNA here is from genome assembly GCF_020745735.1 of Hemiscyllium ocellatum. Classification (NCBI taxonomy): domain Eukaryota; kingdom Metazoa; phylum Chordata; class Chondrichthyes; order Orectolobiformes; family Hemiscylliidae; genus Hemiscyllium; species Hemiscyllium ocellatum. The sequence goes on from NC_083408.1 coordinate 90,161,879, forward strand.
GAGTCCCAAATTATGATTGTGTGTGGCTTGGAGGGTAGGTCGTATGTGGTGGTATTCATATATGTCTGCCACCCTTGTCCTTCTATGTTGTAGAAGATGCTGGCAAAGGAGCCTCAGTGAGCACCTCAACTTGAAGATAGTACACATATCTACCACCTTGTGACCAAGATGAAGGGAGTGCAATTTAAAGATGGTGGATGGAATGCCAGTCAAATAGACTGCTTTGTTTTGGATGGTCTCAAGCTTCATGCGTGTTGTTGGAGCTGCACTCATCCAGGCAAGTGGAGAGTATTTCATTATATACCTAATTTGTGCTTTATGAGGGGTGGATAAGCAATGGGGAGTCAGAAAGTGAATTAATCACCATGGAAATCCAAGCTTCTGATCTACTCTTATAGCCACAATATTCATATGGCTGGTCAAGTTCAGTTTCTGGTCAGTGGTAGCGCCCAGGATGTTGATAGTGTGGAATTTAGCAATGATAATGTTGTTGAATGCCAGGATGTTTGATTTTCTCTTGTTGGAGATTGTCGTTGTTGAGTAATTTTGAGACGTCAATGTTAACTGCTGGTCATCTGCTAAAGTCTGGATGTTGCCCAGGTCTTATTGCATTTGGACAAAGACTACTTCAGTATCTTATGTACCATAAATGTTCCTGAACTTGAACAATAATTGATAATATGGTATTGACAACATGATAACTGACAAGATGAACTGAATCTGTTGGGTGTGATTAAATTGTCCTGCAGACAGAATATGGTGCAACACTCCAGGAATAGTGTCCTGAGTCAGCATCACTGTGTACCAGTCCAGGAATAGTGTCTTGCAGGCAGCATCTTAAACACTTTACACACACACCCATATACACTGTTTCTCACACTCACAACCCCCCACCCCAGACAGACACACACACACATACTCATATACATTGTCTCTCATACTCACAACCCCCCACCGCAGACAGACACACACACACTCATATACATTGTCTCTCACACTCACAACACCCCACCCCAGACAGACACACACACACATACTCATATACATTGTCTCTCATACTCACAACCCCCCACCGCAGACAGACACACACACACTCATATACATTGTCTCTCACACTCACAACACCCCACCCCAGACAGACACACACACACACACACTCATATACACTGTCTCTCACACTCACAACCGCCCACCTCAGACAGACACACACACAAAAACACACATGCACACATATACATATATTTTGTGGGGTGAATTTGTACTTGCAGAGTTACATTGTACTTTGCTCAAAAACTGCATGAATCCATGTAAGACTCTGTTATCTCACTTTTTAAATCAGAGTCAGTTTAAACATTATGGCACAGACAGGGAACACAGGGGGCGAACACCTTCAACATCTTAACATCTTATCTGGCTGACACCAATTGTTACAGTTAAACTGAGAATATAACTTTTGAAAAAAAGTTTTGTGATTTACACATGAAAGAAGTGAAACTATTATGGTCACTCTAACAGATGAGAGACTCAACAAACAATCAAGGTATTTTTCAATGTATAATTTCAGTTACATCATACTGTAAACTTTTGCTACAAATTGTGTCTTACAATTGTGTCGTTGTGGTTCTGTTCGCCGAGCTGGAAGTTTTTGTTGCAAACGTTTCGTCCCCTGGCTAGGCGACATCATCAGTGCTCTGGAGCCTCCTGCGAAGCACTTCTTTGATGTTTCTTCTGGTATTTATAGTGGTCTGTCCTTGCCGCTTCCTACAATTGTGTCCTCCACAACTACCTGATGAAGGAGCGGCGCTCCGAAAGCTAGTGCTTCCAATTAAACCTTTGGACTATAACCTGGTGTTGTATGATTTTTAACTTTGTATCACAGAAAGTGTCTAAGTTTTTTCGTTTGTTAGAAACCAATGCTAGGAACTGTCTGTAAATTGCTAAAAATTAGAAAAGTTTAATATTAAGCACCAAAAATAGGTGAAATTCAGGATCAATCTGTCAAAATAATGTAAGTAACCTGAAGTAAGTAAGGGAAGAACTGTACAGTTAACACAAGCAAAGTACTTTTAAGACTAAGGTAAGGAGTGGCAAGGGAGCTCAATCCTGTGTGTTCTACAACCTGCAGTGTTTGGTAAGTCTTAGAGGCAGAATACAGTCTGGATGACCATGTCTGCAGGATGTGCCATTGATTTGATCAGCTTGAACACTGGGTCTTGGAGCTTGAGTGTTGACTGGAAGCACAGTATTGCATTCATTAGACTGAGATGGTATGTTTTTTGATGAGGTCACACTGCAGCTTAAGGAAGCACAGCCAGAAATATAATAGGAGTCAGAAGAAGAGCAGTTGGCAGCTGTTCAGAAAAGTCCCAGAATGAATCTCATGCAATAACAGGTTTTCTGTGGTGGAAGGTGGTGATAGGGATGGTTCATCTGTGGAGCCCAGCTGCATAAGGAGGGAGCAGAAAGTGAGGGAGAATATTAGTGGTGGAGATTCAATAGTGAGGGGTATAGACAGGCATTCCTGTGACTTCAGATGTGACCCCAAGATGGCATGTTACCTGCCAGGGCCAAGATTAAGGATGTCACTGAACAGCTGCAGGGTATTCTGAAGGGGAATGGGCTTGGGTGAACAGTCCGAGGACATGGTTCTCATTGGGACTAGCGGTATAAGTAAAAAGAAGGATTTCATCTTGTAGTGAGAACTTAAGGAACGATGTAGCAGTTGAAAAACACAACCTCAAAGGTTATAGTCTTTGGATTACTATTAGTCCCATGTGCTAGTGAATACAGGAATAATTGATTGAAAAGATAAATGTGTAATTGAAAATTTGGAGCAGGAGGGAGGGCTACAGATTCCGGGAATTGGGAATCTTATTTTGGATAGCTTGGAAATAACAATTTTTAATCCACATCCGAGTGGTATCAGCCATTCAACGGGGCAATAACAAGAATGTCGTCTCAATATGTTCCTGTAATGGGGCAGGATGGGACAAACAAATGCTGAGAATCCTGGACATCAAGGGATATGAAGGTTAGATAAGGGGAAAAAAAGAAGCTTATAAGCAACTACTGACAGCTTAATACTGTGGCTGTCCTAGAGTACTGTAGAAAGTTCATTTGGCTGTACAGCTGGTTCCTAATGCAGCGTGACACCAATGAGTTCAATTCTCATACTGGCTGAGGTTACCATGAAGGATTCAGCTTCTCAAGTTTGCCCTTCACCTGAGATTTGGTGACCCACCACCATTCGTCCCTCTCTCTATCTAATGAGAGAGGAGCCCTGTGGTCCAGTTAGACTATGGTGACTTTATGTTTTAATGATCTTGACATGAATGTCAGAGGTATGATGAGTCAGTTTGCAGGCAACATGAAAATTGGTGGTGTGACAAATAGCAAGAAAGAAAGCCTTAGACTACTGGATGATGTAGCTGGGTTGGTCAGGTGGGCTGAGGAATGGCAAATGGAAATTAATCCTGAAAGATATGAGGTGATATATTTTGAGAGGAATAACAAAACAAGAGAGTACATGTTGAATAGTGGAAGCCTCAGAAATGCAGAGGATTAGAGGGCTGGAATAACTCAGTTATAAAGAGGGACCAAGTTGACTTGGGTTATTATAGAGAAGGCCGGGGTGATTGGGGGGATCGGGGGTAGGAGTGATGTGACTGAGCTGTACAACATTCTGAGGGGCATAGACAGGATAGATAGGGAGAAACCTTTCCTCTTAGGAGTAGGCAACAATCAGGAGGCATAAGGAGCAGGAGTTTGAGGGGATTTGAGGATTTTGTTTCTCCCAGAGGGCTGTAGGTATTTGGAATCCCCAAGACATTTAAGAACTATTTGAGTGACCACTCCAAGTGCTGGGAAATGGGATTAAAATAGATGAATGTTTGGTGACTAGTGCAGGCACAATGGGCCAAATGGCCTCTTTCTGGACTGTTAACTGTTTAATGGCTATGACATTATGGGGCAATTACCTGTATTAGCAGGAGGGGTTCCTGAGCTCAGGAGATTCAGGAGACTAAAGTTCTTCTGGAGAAGTGACAGACCAATTTCCCAATTTATCAGGAATGACATCCCCACAAAGAACATTCAAGAGGTACAAGACCTCCAGTGGAAAAAGACTTTACACACTTCATGGAATCCAGAAGAGAAATCAGTGCAGCTAAACAGAACACATTCTTGGGGAATTGTAAATCCTGCAGACTATAGTACCCTGAGTTTGTAAAGTCAGAGATTCGGTGTTGGGAGAGGGGAGATGGAGGTGGTATGTACTTAAGTACACAAACATACCAGGAGAGACTAGGAGCTGAGGGCACAACCTTAGAGAAAAGAGAGGATCTATTGGAACAGAGATATGGAGAACCTTCTTCAGCCAGAGAATGGAGAATCGATGGACTTCATTGTCACAGAAGGCTGTGTATGCAGGTCATTGGGTTGATTTAAGACTGAGAAAGATAGGTTCTTGAGTATCAAGGGAATCAAGGGTTATGGGGAGAAAGCAGGAGAATGGGGTTTAGAAACTTATGAGCCATTTTTAAATAGCGGAGCCACTTCAATGGGCTGAATGGCCTAATTTCTGTTCCTATGTCTGATGGTCTTATGGTACTAGTGTTAATTAAAGGGAAGAAAGAAGCTTGGTGCAGGTACAAGATTTGAGGTAATGATTCTCGAAAGGTTAACGCTGTAAACTGCATTATACTCCACCCAATCTGATGATATCATAGAACTTTGATAGGAACGGTTTAGGATCTGACAGGGGAGACAGCAGTTATTCCTAGCTTTTCGGATAGCCTTAGTAACAATATCTCACTCATGGAACTTCTATACGTTATCCTGCAATGAACTACATGTGGTTAAGAGAACAGCTACTTCCTATTACACTGCTGACCAAACCAATGGCTTCCCTGACTTCTGGAGTCAGAAAGGGAGTCTGGAAGCAGCGGTCCACCCAGCCACATGGTGGCTGTGATTGGCAACGCGCTTCTCACATGACACGAATCTCCAGACAACCAATTTAGCTAAACATACATTTTGTTAAACAAACGCCCTGGTCAGCAATCCTCTTTCCGGGACCGCATTCATTTTACAGAGAGGATGATAGGAAGTAATTAACCCCCCCCGTTATCCTAGTGTCCTCAGCGTGTGGCTGAGCGCCTGTCAGAGGCAAGAGGAACCAGCGCTCAGGATTGGGACTTGGACTCTCGACCTGAAATAAGCACGGCTCCAACCTCTCCCTCTCATTCATATTGACATCTGAGGCAAAACACTTGACATCTCCAACTCAAGCAGAGGCGCTGTTATTTGATAACGTCAGAATCGATTAAGAAGCGCGTCCTGTCGACCCCTAATATAAAAGTTGAAATCGCCAAATGCTCCTTATTCAGTGTATTCACCCCATACTTAAACCACCATTCACCTGGTGTGTGCGCCGGTGTACGATAGACAATGATTATGCATAAAGGGCTGCTCTCCCTATTTGCAAATTTTAACCAAGGTCTCTCTGTGTCTCTCTTTCTCTCTCTCTCACACACACACACATACAGAGCCAGGATAATTCCTGCCGGTTTTCGGCAGAAAGCAGGGATTATGCTGCTCCAATGTTGTCAGGGATCAGCCGCCAGTCTCAAAGCCATGATCGGCGGAGTTAAAGTTCTCGGCATCATACTGGGAAGAGCAGCGACTCAGTCACTGGCCGTGAGTGTCACACGGCTCTGGGAGCAGCACCAAGAACTTGACTTTTTTTTGTTTAAATATTAATCAGGATCTGCAATTTGTCAGTTGATCATTTTGCTTTGAAATTTTCCCTTAACAAAAAAAGAGGCGCCGGCTGCTTTGGTGTGAGGGGGGGGGAAAGAAAAATCCCCATTCGAAGAAATTGACGAGCTCTCGTCATTACATGAAGCTGCGAGCGTCCTGAAGCTGACAGTCTCTCACTCTCTCTGTGTCTCACACTGTCTCTTTCTCTCGCCGGGTCTCTGAACCCCGCAGCTCACATGTGATCACGACACTGCATCAAGCCTTGCTTATCACTCCTTTAAAGCCTTGCAATGAGAACTGGCGCCCGAGTTTAAACATACTGGAAAAGGGGGTGGGAGGGACAGAGAGAGAGAGAAAAATATATAGGTTCTCCAACCATCCACCCCCACCCCCCAACCCCGCTCGCAATAACACAACAAACATATTGTCAGAGGCGATGGATTCCAGGACCAAGCGACCGAGGAATACAATAATGTCAACGTTTGCAAAAATGACCAAAGTTCGCAGGAGGAAAGAGATGTTCTTGTACCAGGTCGGCGTTTCCTGCAGCATTCTCCTCCTGGCGTGGTGTTTGTGCAGCCTGTTCTCCAGACTAGGTGAGTGAGAGAGTGTCCTGTCGGAGCATTGAACTTTTCCACTCATCATTGCCTTTGTCGGCTGGAAACGGAGAGAGGTTTAATCGATTGTAAACGTGATGCCTTTAAATTGAAACATAGAACTCGCAGCCGCCTTGTGTTGAAATATAATGCCGGTGATTTGGACTGTTGCAACTGGAATGATTTCGCTCTTAAGTTTTTATATCTCCCCATGACAGCAGCGGAGGCATGAACTCATAACCCGAGTTCTCTATGGCCTTATCCAAATCGATAGGATATTTGTAGACTAAATTTCTTTCCAAAATATAACTTCCTCAATGTAGCCACCGTGGATGAGATGTGTAAGTTTCATCTCGACTACCCCGTTTTGTCTAGGTTGTTTATTTTGACCATGTTTGTTATCTTTATTTTTATCAAGATTGTCCCCTCACCGAAATAAAACGACGTGATAAAATGCATCAAGTTCTGTCTGAAAGGGCGCATTCATGGAGATTTTAAAAGTATTATTCATTTGAGTCTCTGCAATTGTTCGGGTTTTATGAATGAATGGTATTGGGTATTTGCTCAATTTGCTGCTCGGGATGGTTCCGCTTGATATTAAGACCTTGTAGCAGTAAGTTTTGAAAAGGGTGCTGCAGCCTATTACTTGCAGGAGATGGAGAGTTTGGAATGAAAGGTCATATCAAAGGTTTGGGGCTGGGGGGCGATTTCGACGCCAGCGCCCCCCGGCATCCTCCCCATGAAAGAATAACACGTGCTAATTGATAATTCCAACAGAAAACGGGACGGCCTCTGGACACCCAGCCACACTGGATCTCCAGTGGCGGAGCCGGAAGTTAATGGTCGCGGTGACCACCAACGAGACTCAAGCGAAGAACTGCACAGACCCAGGTAAGGAGTACACCACAAAGCTGCTCCTTCATCTCCTTCTCTTCACCAACCTAACTCCTCTGAGCAGTCATAAAATGTTGAACCGGATTGAATGTGGCTCTAACCGAATGTATGCTGCCATAGAAACCACTTTGGTATGAATGTGTCAAAGGCATTGTGGCAGAACTGCTCTTGTGCCGCTTGGGAGACTCAAGGCAACGTTTACTGCAGAAGATACACACAACTCCTGACGTGTACCTTTCCTGTAACTGTCCCTTTAGCATCACAATTTATTCAAATAGAAGCACGGCGCGCTCTGATCTATTCCAGCAGATTCAGACTGACACTGACTAAATGTTTGGGTCGAAACTGCTTGTATAAGTTAGAACCCTCCTCCCCTTAAACAACTTTCTGGAATGATTCTGTGTTCCTTGCAGAGTTTCCAGTTTATGTGGCTGCTTAATGTGCTGCTTCTTATGCTTAACGTATGGTTACCATGACCCCCTGTATTGTAAAACTTTCACTGGAACAGTCTCTTCTCCCTTGAATTAACAGCACAACACACTGGCATGTTCCAGGTTTCTGTCCAAGTGTTTTAATACTTACCTTCTTCCATTTTATTTTGCCATTGAATGCAAAATGGTCCAGGCCTTTAAGATGCTGCAAGTGTTAATAAACCATGTGGCCTGGAATGTTGGGTTCGTGTTAGAGGGCACAGGTTTAAAAATAACTAGCTTCAAACAGAGTTAGCAGGCTGGATTGCTTTTCTCTGGAGAGGTGACCTGATGGAGGTTTTCAAAATAATGATGAGATTTGATAGAGCAGGCATATAGATGCCTCCACTTAGGGGGATTCTAAAACTATAGCAATTAATCACACAAATCCAATAAGGAGATGCTTCGTTTTTCAGGGAGCAGAGTGAATATGAAATCAACTAATTGTGTGCAAATTGCATTAGTATCATCGATGCATTGAAAGGAAGCTAAATAAACACATGAGGGAGAAACAAATAAAAAAGAGACGTTGAAAAGTGTGAGCTGGTGGAGAGCCCACATGCCAATATAAACCTTTCCTGGTTAATGATTTGTTTCTGTGCTACAGAGTTCCATGGAATAAAACAGTGCAGGGAGATTTCATTACTGGTTGATACTGTTTATTTAACCAGAAGTTGGATAAATATGAATCAGGGTTAGGATTGGAGGCAAAGTGATCATTAACCTATGTGACTAAGTACCACACAGAGTGAAAGTGGGGCTGACTTTGTGATTATAAAAATATTGTATCACTGAATTGATACAAACAATGAAATAGGTGGAGTGAAATGTTTGTCTAGAAACAGCTCATTTGAATTTCTATCAATTTAAAATCAGATGAGCCTTGTTACCTTTGTCCTGTCTGCTCAGACCCCAGATGATACTATATGCCCACTTTCTAGAACACAGGAAGACGGCTTCCAGTGAGATCTGTGGAATTGCAATGTTGTTGGAAGCAGTAATGTTGTTTAAGGCTAGAATGCAATATTCAAGATGTGGAGATAAGAGGATTACTTTTGGTAATTGAGAAATATATTATGCATCATTTTTCCAGGGCATCTGTGACAGGCGTTTCAAAAGTGTGCACTCAAAGGTATTTTCTGTATTCACGAATTCTAGCATACTTCCACATTTGATAGCTAGAAATACTTCCTTGGATAATAGATGGGCAACAGTGGGATTCTCGTCATTCTGTGCTGAATTAAAACAAATTGTTTCTACATGAGGAGAGAAACCTAACTGGATTCACAGTATGTTTTGAAAATGTCCTGACAACATGTCAAAATCAAATCCATTTTTCAAATTCGTCTTGAATTATGCATGTAATCTAAAATATAAAATGTGAAACTTGTACATGATTTTATGCATAATCATATTCTGATTGCAATAATCGCATTCTGATGACTATAATCTCCTTCTGTTCAGTCTATATGAGGAAGTGGGTACAATATGAATATGAAGATTATTGGTGTGCTGTTTTATAATAATGCATGCATTGTGCAACTTTAGCAGTTCATCACAGCCTTTCAAATCTTATCAGGAGTTGCAATTTCCTCAGAATGACCTCCCACATCAAGCACAGTCAACCAGAAATGTTTGTGCAAATTATTGAAAAGGCAATAAATCATAAATCTGTGAGTGTGAGGATGGATAAAATCAGCAAATTATGATAATCACTGATTGGTGTTTTCAAACAGGACCTAAAATTAACAGTACAATATTTAAGTTGGTGTGTGTAATTACAGAGGGGAATTAATAAATCACAAATGAACAAGTCATTGGTAAATAAAGTTTAACACAGATAAATGGGAGTCAGTATATATACAATGGTGGGAAGAATACAGAGGTCACAAGAAAGATGCAAGTCTAAGTGGGATGGAGGAAGAAAGGAATCTTGACTCACAATCTCTGAAAATTGTGGCACAGGTTAGCAAGGTCATAATAAAAAGCAAATTGAGCACTAGGCTTTATTTCTAGAGGCATTGAAAATTAGTGAAATGATCTTAAACCTGCATTTCTAGTTGTTATGTTGCAGAAATCATATAGAGACACTGGAGATAGTGTAGAGAAGATCCATTAGGGTGATATCAGAAATACATTACAGGAAAGAGTGAACAGACCTCATTTCTTGTGTGAGCAGAAGGATTGAGCTATTTGAAGTTATGAAAGGTATTATGAGTGTGGATTCAGAGAGGGTATTTCCATTTGTTGAGAAGATCGTGACTGGAGGTGACTGCAAGACAGTCACCAACAAACCCAAAAGAAAGAAACTCCTTAAGCAAGATGAGAATGTGGAATGTGTCATGGTGTGTGTAAACTGGAGGCAGTATTTATTTAAAACTTAAAATCCAGAACTTTTATTTTGTTAAATTAATAATTTTAACTCGTTAAATTATTAGTTTCAAAATTAAAAAATAATCCAAATGCATTAATTACATAAAGCTTCAATTTGTCAAAATAAATAAAACAAAATTGAGTTGAGCTGGCAGTGCTAGAAATATGATGTATTTGGAGCATGTGGGATATCAAAGAGATCAGGGAAATCGTGAACAACCACAACAATAGTACCTGCAACAAGACGTATTGAACTGGAGATATCAATGCAGAAATTGCCATGTATCAGATAAGGTAATTACTTCGACAATTTGAACCAGGAGGTAGTCAGATGCTTAGATTAGATGCAGTTTAGATTTGGTTAGTAGTCAAAGACAAACAATGTGACAGTGACTCAGGAAGATATGTAATAGAGGAGTCTAATATGCAATTGTCCAACAGGTATGAGTACTTGCAACCATTTTCAATCAGAACAAAAGCAGATGGGAAGACTAATAAATTGATCACAGCACTTTAATACTGGAGCCCATCTAAATGCATAATGCGAAAAGTAATATGGGAATGGTAGTGGAAAGTATAGTCAGATAATATTATTTTCAACTTCTCTGTGAGCCCCCAAGCTGTATTTGTTTGTCTAATAACAGGGATAAGAATGTTTCCTCAGAGTTGGAACTGGAGGAGGAGGATTCTCATTGATGTGGTCCACATAGGAATGAACAACGTTGTTGGAATGAAGCTCAGCCATGAGAGTTTGAGAAGCTAACTTACAAATTAAGAGCCAGAACCTCAAAAGTAATGATCTGTAGATTGCTACCTGATCTATACAAATCAGCATAAAACAACCAATGAAAGGGTGCAAGAGTAGTGTAATTGTCAGGAGTTTCAAATCCATCCAGTGGATGGACTGATTTTGATCATACAGAATTCTCTAGATTCTAGAGTGGTTCTTGTGGATTGGAAGGTGCTCATTCTGGGGAACAGTAGGGTTGGTTCTTTAGTATTGTGCCCATTTAAACTCAGCTTGGTTCAGTGTTGTGGAGGATCAAATGGTTACGATGGTGGCTAGATCTTTAAATTAATAAAGGGAGAGGGAAGTTTAGCTAAGGGTAAAGTTATACCTCTGAAGACGAAACAAAAGGAGAAATTGTAAGCTTAGTTGAAAAGAAAGGAAAGGCATATATAAACTGAAGACAGAGTTCTTGAAGAATATGAAGAATGTAGGAGTCTACCTAAACAAGGAGTAGGCTCCTAAATGAAAAGGACATGGTGGAGAGTGGGTCTAGAGAGGACCATGTTGATATTCTAGGTCAAAATAAAAGGAGGTGTTAGACGTTTTGAAAAGTATTAATGTAGACAAGTCCCTAGGAGCTATTGGGATCTATCCAAGAATACTGAGAGAAGTAAAGGAGGAAATTGATGAGGCCTTGTACAAAATCTTTGTATCCTCTTTGGTTACTGGAGAGGTCCCAGGCAACTGGAGAATAGTGAACGTTGTTCCTTTGCTTCCTTGTTTTGCAACAGGGATAATCTGTAATTACAGACTGATGAGTCTTACGTAAGTGGTAGGGAAGTTAGTGGCGAAGATTCTTACGGACAGGATTTACTCACATTTCAAGAAATATGGACTTATTAATGATGAGCAACATGGCTTTTTGTGAGGAAGATCTCGTCTTACAAAATTGATTGAGTTTTTTAGTGAAGTGACAAAGGTGATTGATAATGGAAAGGCCATTGATGTTGTCTACATGGACTTTAGCAAGGCCATGGGCAAGCCACATCAGGCTAATACAGCATCTGAAGTTACATGGAGAGCTATTAAGGTGGATACAGAACTGGCTTGGTTAAAGAAGACAGTGACTAGTAGCGGGAGGGTATTTTTCTGACAGGAGATCTGTGACCAGTGGGGTTCTGCAGGAATCAGTGCAGGGACCTATTGTTTGTAACATATATAAATGATTTGAGGAGAACATGGGTGATCTGATTAGTGAGTTTACAGACAACACAAAGATTGGGAGAGCTGTGGGCAGTGAGGATAATTGCCAGAGGATACAGCTGGAGACGTGGGTGGACAAATTGCAGATGAAATTTAATTCAGACAAATGCAACGTGATGCATTTTGGAAGGTCTAATGCAGGAGGAAAGTATGCAGTAATTGGCAGAATACTAAGAAGCATTAACATACAGGTGTATCTAGGTACAGGTCCACAGTTCTCTGAAAATGGCAACACAAGTGCATAAAATGGTCAAGAAAGGACATGCTTTGCTTGCCTTTATTGGTCAGGGTGTAGATAAATATTGGCAAGTCATGTTGCAGATGTGTAGAATTTCAGTTCTGGCAAATTTGGAATATTGCGGACAGTCCTGTTCTATAGACTCTACCAGAAGAATCTGAAGACTTTGGAGTGGGTTCGGAAAAGGTTTACGAGAATGTTGCCTGGTTGGAAGGTATTAGCTGTGAGGAGAGATTGGACAAACTTGAACATTGGATTCTGAGGTGGCGACCTGACAGAAGTTTACAAAATTATGAGAGGCATGGACAGAACAGATAGTTGAAGTCTTTTTCTGATGGGTTGAAGTGTCAATTACTAAGAGACCTGGGTTTAAGGTAAAAGGGAGAAAGTTTAAAGGAGATGTGAGAGACAAGTTTTTTACACAGAGGCTTGGAATGCACTACCAGCAGAAGTGGTAGAAGCAGATGCATTAACAATGTTTAAGAGGCATCTTTACAGATACATGAATAGGTAGGGAATAGAGGGATGTAGACTGTGTAGAGTTTAGAAAGATGTATGTATTGGTACAGGCTTAATGCGCTAAAGGGCCTATTCCTATGCTGTACTGTTCATTGTTCTTAAGACTAGTGCAGAGAAGTAACTTAGTTAAAATCAAGCAGATAGAGACTGGAATGAACAGAGAATTTAATAATGGTACAAGTATTGATAAAGTGGTTTGATCTAGTGGCCTTTACAGAGATGGGTGACCAAGGTATGCAGAGTGACCAAGATTGGGCACTTAAATATTCCAGGGTACTTGAGTTTTAGAAAAGGTAGGCAAAATGGAAAAGTTGGTGATGTAACCTGATACTAAAAATGAGATAAAAGCAGAAGTTGGAGAGTATCTTATCTCAGAAAAGCAAGAGTAGAATCAGTATGGGTGGAAGTTAAAAAGGAAACAAGCACAGAAGAAATTGGTGGCAGTAATTTATAGGTCACCTAATAATACTGGATGGAATATTGATGTGTAGATCAAAGGAGTATGTAACAAGCATAATACATTATTGAGGATAACTTTAATCTTCACATAACTGGGCATGCCAAATTGACAAATGTAACTTGGGGGATGAGTTCATGCAATGAATTTGAAACAGATCCCTAGAATGATATGTTGAGGAATTAACTAGGAAGGAGGCTATTGTGGATCTGGAGCTGCCTAATAAGACAGGATTAGAGAAATAAATTCTCTAATAGACTCTAACAGTCTTATAGAAATAAATTCTTAGGCAAGAATGTTGAAATTTCAGTTTATTTTGAAGAGTGCTATGGGTATGTACCAAAAATGGTGAGTTGTCTGAGGCAGTTTGGGAAGTTAGATAATAAGATATGATGGTAGATGAACAATGACAAACTGTTCATGAAATTGTTCATATTAATGAAAATGCAGGAATAAAGTTCCCTCTGGAAATGTGGGATGACCATTAAATTATGCAGAAGTTATAGAGTCATAGAGCATGGAAGTAGGCCCTTCGGTCCAACTTGTCTGTGCCCACCAGACATCCTAATCTGACCTAGTCCCATTTGCCAACCTTTGGCCCATATTGCTATATACCCTTCCTATTCATATACACATCCAGATCCTTTTAAATGTTGTAATTATACCAGCCTACACCATTTCCTCTGGCAGTTCATTCCTTACACACACCACCCTCTGCTATACCTGCTTTTAAGTCTTTCCCCTCTCACCTTAAATCTCTCCCCTCTAGTTTGAACTTCTCCATCCTTGGAAAATGACCTTATCCATTCCCCTAGGTAAAAACAATGACTGTAGATGCTGGAAACCAGATTCTGGATTAGTGGTGCTGGAAGAGCACAGCAGTTCAGGCAGCATCCAAGGAGCAGCGAAATCCTGATGAAGGACTTTTGCCCGAAGCATCAATTTTCCTGCTCCTCGGATGCTGCCTGAACCGCTGTGCTTTTGCAGCACCCCACTCTAATCTAAATGAAAATAAATGTTTGGCATTTGTCTTCAAAAGAGAATATCCAAAGAACATAGTGGAAATTATGTAGAACCACGGGTTTAAAAAGAGTGAGAAACAAAAAGTAATTAATTTTAGTAAAGAAAAAGTGCTGGCAAAACTGCTGAATCTGAAACTCTGATAGACTACACCCTTGGGGTTTTATAGAGATGGCTGCAGTCATAGTAAATGCATTAGTTTGGTTTGTTTCAGACTTCTGTAGATGCTGCAGTGGTCCCCATGGATTAGAGGATAACAAATATAACTTCAAAAGGAGGAGAACACAGAATTATATGTCAGTTAGCCTGACACCATTAGGAAAATACAAGAGTCTATTATTATGGACATTTAATCTGTTTTAATTTTTGTTTTGTATTGTGTTGAAGGTTTATATAAGTCCATGGAATCTTTTCATTTTTTGTACAGCTGTACACATACAGCAAAGTTTTGGCCAACTCTGTAAGGTTTGAGTTTATTTGTTTGATTAATTGTTGTCACATGTACCAAGATACATCAAAAGTGTTGTTTTGCATATTGTACAGGCAGAACAGATTGCAGGAGACAATGTTACAGCCACAGAGAAGGTGCAGAGAGAGAGAAAGAGATCATAATTAACATGTGAGAGGTCCATTCAAAAGTCTGATAATAGCAGAGAAGAAGCTGTGGTCTTGAATCTGTTTGTGGTTAAGATTGTGTTGCTGGAAAAGAACAGCAGGTCAGTAACACACTCTCAACTTTGATCTCCAGCATCTGTAGACCTTACTGTCTCCCTTGAATCTGTTCGTGCATGTGTTCAAACCTTTATTACTTCTGCCTGACAGAAGAGGATGGAAGAGAATATAACCAAGGAAGTAACAATGGAGTCAGTGGATGGAAAGCTGGTTTGCATGATAGCCTGGGCTGTGTTCATGAGTCTATAGTTTTTTATGGTCTTGGGAAGAGCTGTTACCAAACCATCCAGCTAGCTTGCATCCAGACAGGATGCAGCTATAAAAATTTGTCACCGTCTTTGTAGACATGCTAACTTTCCTTAGCCTCCTGAGGAAGTAGAGGTGTTATTGTGGGTGGTGGACCAGGACAGATTGTTGGTAATCATCCCTCCCAGAAACTGGACACTCTTGACCATCTCCACCTCAGCACTGAAGATGTCACCTAGACAGGGGACAAAATGTCAGCTAATCAACTTCCCAGCTCAGCAAACATCCCCACAACTATGACAAATGACACCCAAGCTACAAATCTTTGTGCAAAACTTGAGCAAATAGGTTGTTGGTCATTTATTACAAAAGGAGGAGTATAAACATGGAGAGATCTTGCTAAAGTCATAAAGGCACCGCTTAGACATGTAGAATACTCTGTGAATGTTTTGGGTCCCTTATCTTGAGGAAGATATACTAGCATTGAAAGCAGTAGAGAGAAGGTTCATTAGGTTATTCCTGGATATTAATAAACATTCATAGGAGAAGAAATAGGGTAGTTTGGACATGTACTCATTGAAATTTTGAAGAAAGAGAAGTTATCTCATTGAAATATACATGTTTTTTAGGAAGCTTGACAGGATAGATGTAGAACGGCTGTTTCCCCTTTAGGAAAGACTAGAACCAGGGAGCATAATTTCAAAATAAAAGTTTGCCAAGTTCGGACACAATTGAGAAGAAATTTCTTCTGTCAGGCAGTGAATCTGTGGAATTCTTTTCTTCGGAAGGCTGGGTCATTAAGTATTTTCAAGGTTGAGATCAACAGACTTTTTAATCAGGAAGGGAATCAAAGGTTATCGGAAGAAGCAGGAAAGTGGAGTTAAGAATTATTAGCTCAGCCATCGTTTTGTTGAATGGTGGAGCACATTTGAACCTTATAGAACATAGAACATTACAGCGCAGTACAGGCCCTTCGGCCCTCGATGTAGCGCCGACCTGTCATACCAATCTGAAGCCCAAGAGGTTATAGAGGTAAACCTTATAGAGGTTTACAAAATTATGAGGAGCATGAATAGGATAAATAGACAAAGTCTTTTCCCTGGGATCGAAGAGTCCAGAGCTAGAGGGCATAGGTTCAGGGTGAGAGGGGAAAGATATAAAAGAGACCTAAGGGGCAACCTTTTCACACAGAGGGTGGTATGTGTATTGAATGAGCTGCCAGAGGATGTGGTGGAGGCTGGTACAATTGCAACATTTAAGAGGCATTTGGATGGGTATATGATTAGGAAGGGTTTGGAGGGATTGGGCCGGGTGCTGGCAGGTGGGACTAGATTGGGTGGGATATCTGGTCGGCATGGACAGGTTGGACCGACGGGTCTGTTTCCATGCTGTACATCTCTATGACTGAGCGGTCTAACTCTGCGCCTACAACTTGTGGTCTTTTAATCAAAGCCCGGGGACCACCAATATTAATAATAGAGTCTGCCATTGGGATACTGAAGAGGTTTCAGGTGCCTTGACATGTCTGTGGGGCTCTCTTCACTATGCCTCAATAACGACCAATTCATTTTAATTGGTTGCTCTACTCAGCCTCACTGTACAGAGAAGCCTGCAATTGCAAAAACAACAACAGTCCTCACAGGATAAGTAAGGCTCGGAAGGTGAGGAACCATCCAAATATCTTGCAGCCAACAATGAATTAATTGCAGCAAATCAAGTGACCTGCTCATCCTTTGAAACTCAAAATCATATAGGTCTGCACTGAGTTCACACACTTTGTTACATTTACACCAGTGCTTTAATCATGAATTAAACGATATTCAAACTATTTAGGAACTTGTGCATTTGTGACGTACTGACATTCTGAATCAGCACTGTGCTGTAAAGCCACACTGCAGAGCACTTTGCCAAATGTGTGAAAGGTGATTTGTTTAATGGCAAACATGAAAACTGCCAATTAATTCACGATCAAGTGCCAATTGATGGTGTCTTTCTTGCAAGAAGATTTCCTCCCTCCCATACTGTGAAGAGTTGCTTCCCTTGTGAGGTCAGTAAAGCTGATGGAAGCTTGATTGAGAGGCCTGGGGCAGTGTCAGCTGGGTGGATGGGCCTGTCCCGCATGTCAGACTATGCGAAACGCAGCAAGTTAAGATTAGATTCCCTACAGTGTGGAAACAGGCCCTTCAGCCCAACAAGTCCACACCAACCCTCTGAAGAGTAACCCACCCAGACCCATTTCCCTCTGACTAAGGCACCTAATACTACGAGAAATTTAGCATGGCCAATTCAGCTGACCTGCACATCTTTGGACTGTGGGAGGAAACAGGAGCACCCAGAGAAAACGCAAGTAGACACAGGGAGAATGTGCAAACTCCACATAGACAGTCACCCAAGGCTGGGGTCAAACCTGGGTCCCTGGCACTTTGAGGCAGCAGTGCTAACCACTGAGCCACTGTGTCACAGTAATGATGTTACTGTGCCAGTAAACAAGATGTTAGGACCAATGGTCTGAAAACATGAGCTCAACTCCCAGTTTAGCAGCTGGGGATATTAAATTCAGTTTTTAAAAACTTGGTACATGGGATGTGGATGTTGCGGGGAAGGCCAGCATTTATTGTCCATCCCGAATTTGCCCTTGTGAAAGTGCTGAGCTGCCATCTGGAACCACTGCAATCTGCAATGGGCAGTCACACCCATACTGCTATTAGGATGAGAGTTTCAGGATTTTGACCAAGTAAAAGTGGCGAAACAGTGATTATAGTTCCCAAGTTGGGGTAGTGTGGTGACTTGAAGGGAAACCTGCCGATGGTGACGTTCTCATGCATTTGCTGCCCTTGTTTTTTAGAGTGGATAGAGGTTGTGGGTTTGGAAGATGCTGTTGAAGGAGCCTTGGTGAGTTGATTACCTAAATCTGGAATAAAGAGCTAGTCTCAGCAATGGTGCTAATGTAACTGCCAAAATGTCTTAAAAACCTATCTGCTTCTCTAATATACTTCAGGAAAGGAAATCTGCCCTTTTATTTTTACAGAATCCACATCCACAACAACTTGGCTGACTCCTTAACTGCCCTCTGAAACAGCTTACCAAGTCACTCAGTATTCAAGACGAGTGGGTTGTGGCGCAATTGTAGTGTCCCTACCCCTGGACCTGAAGGCCTGGGTTCAAATGCCATCTGCTGCAGAGGTGAGAGGAATAATAACACCTCTGAGCAGGTTGATTAGAAAAATTGGGTGGATGGAAATGGCTATTAAATGCTGGTCCTGCCAATGTTGTCCACATTACTGCATGAATTAAGGAAGCTTGTTAGCACTGTATCACTGTTACATTAATTGACAGAGGGGCAAGGATGCTGCCTGACCTGCTGTGCTTTTCCTGCATCACACTCTTGACTCTAATCTCCAGCATCTGCAGTACTCACTTTCACCATAGTGACAGAGGAGAAGACCTGGTGACAGTATGGGAAAGGTAATGTGTCCTGCTGCTGGTGTGAAATTACTACATCGATGGGGCTAGCACAGGTCAAGTTCACTGATCTGCAGAACAACAGATCCCTATCCAATTTATCTACCAACCTCTTCAGGCTCGACTTCTATCTCATAAAGTGGCTGTCTGCTTCTTCAAAGCAGTGTATAGGTCAGAATCCAAAATCTACAATTCTGCTTTAAGAGGTGCACCAAAGCTGGTGAAACTGGGTCATATTTGCACTTCTGAGTTGGGTACAGTGGGAAATTCCCCAAATCTGAAATCCAGACTTGGGAGCAATTGTTCCAAACGGTTGAATGTCCTTCCAAGAGGGCACTCTGAATTGGAGTTTAGTCTATCAACCTCGGAAATAGTGCAGAAGCGTCCATGGGCTGTTGGGTGCCAAAAAGGCAACAATGAATCTCGTGTAATGGAAGCAATAATTCAAACACACCTTTCTAGCCCTAACCCCTCCCATGGCCTCATTCCCATTCACCCCCTGCACCCAACGCTAACCTATGTCATTCCTTCCCCTGCAGAGTCCTTCATTCTCTGTGTCAACTGATGACCCTCATGCCCACTTAGTGCCAACCTTCACATCCCCAACGCTCTTTCTTGTCACAGTGCCAACTCAGTGCCAACTCATGTCAATCCATGAGACCGTAAGACCATATGAAATAGGAACAGGATTAGCTTGAGCTTCCTCCACCATTCAATAAGATCACAGCTGATCCAATGCTCCCTAAATCCACTTTCCTGCCCTTTCCTCAGAAGTGTTGATTCCCCAACTGATCAGTTTTATCTATCTCAGCCTATCTCTGTTAACCCCCAGTCACCAACTTTTGCCCTATACCTTTCATGACACTTGACCCCCTTCACACTATTGGCAGACCTTAGGAGTTGGAGGGGGGAGATGAAATAAAATAATGTTCCAAGTATCTACTATCCTCTTTATATTTTAAAAAATCATAATAACACCCCATTCAATACATTTAAGTTCTTGAACATACCTATCCACCACCGCCTCCCGTCCACCGCCTCCAACCTCATAGTCCCACAACCCCGCACCGCCCATTTCTACCTCCTGCCCAAAATCCACAAACCTGCCTGCCCCGGCCGACCCATTGTCTCAGCCTGCTCCTGCCCCACCGAACTCATCTCCCAATACCTCGACACGGTCCTGTCCCCTTTAGTCCAAGAACTCCCCACCTACGTTCGGGACACCACCCACGCCCTCCACCTCCTCCAGGATTTTCGCTTCCCCGGTCCCCAACGCCTTATTTTCACTATGGACATCCAGTCCCTGTACACCTCCATCCCCCATCACGAAGGACTCAAAGCCCTCCGCTTCTTCCTTTCCTGCCGCACCAACCAGTACCCTTCCACTGACACCCTCCTTCGACTGACTGAACTGGTCCTCACCCTGAATAACTTCTCTTTTCAATCCTCCCACTTCCTCCAAACTAAAGGAGTTGCCATGGGCACCCGCATGGGCCCCAGCTATGCCTGCCTCTTCGTAGGATATGTGGAACAGTCCATCTTCCGCAACTACACTGGCACCACCCCCCACCTTTTCCTCCGCTACATCGATGACTGTATCGGCGCTGCCTCGTGCTCCCACGAGGAGGTTAAACAGTTCATCAACTTTACTAACACCTTCCATCCCGACCTGAAATTCACCTGGACTGTCTCAGACTCCTCCCTCCCCTTCCTAGACCTTTCCATTTCTTTCTCGGGCGACCGACTCAACACAGACATCTACTATAAACCGACTGACTCCAACAGCTACCTGGACTACACCTCCTTCTACCCTGCCCCCTGCAAAAATTCCATCCCATATTCCCAATTCCTTCGTCTCCGCCGCATCTGCTCCCAGGAGGACCAGTTCCAACACCGCACAGCCCAGATGGCCTCCTTCTTCAAGGACCGCAGATTCCCCCCAGACATGATCGACGATGCCCTCCACCGCATCTCCTCCACTTCCCGCTCCTCCGCCCTTGAGCCCCGCTCCTCCAACCGCCACCAAGACAGAACCCCACTGGTTCTCACCTACCACCCCACCAACCTCCGCATACAACGTATCATCCGCTGTCATTTCCACCACCTCCAAACGGACCCCACCACCAAGGATATATTTCCCTCCCGTCCCCTATCAGCGTTCCGCAAGGACCACTCCCTTCGTGACTCCCTCGTCAGATCCACACCCCCCACCAACCCAACCTCCACCCCCGGCACTTCCCCTGCAACCGCAGGAAATGTAAAACTTGCGCCCACACCTCCACACTCACTTCCCTCCAAGGCCCCAAGGGATCCTTCCATATCCGCCACAAGTTCACCTGCACCTCCACACACATCATCTATTGCATCTGCTGCACCCGATGTGGCCTCCTCTATATTGGGGAGACAGGCCGCTTACTCGCGGAACGCTTCAGAGAACACCTCAGGGACGCCCGGACCAACCAACCCAACCACCCCGTGGCTCAACACTTTAACTCTCCCTCCCACTCCACCGAGGACATGCAGGTCCTTGGACTCCTCCACCGGCAGAACATAACAACACGACGGCTGGAGGAGGAGCGCCTCATCTTCCGCCTGGGAACCCTCCAACCACAAGGTATGAATTCAGATTTCTCCAGTTTCCTCATTTCCCCTCCCCCCACCTTGTCTCAGTCGGTTCCCTCAACTCAGCACCTCCCTCCTAACCTGCAATCTCCTTACTGACCTCTCCGCCCCCACCCCACTCCGGCCTATCACCCTCGCCTTGACCTCCTTCCACCTATCCCACCTCCATCGCCCCTCCCCCAAGTCCCTCCTCCCTACCTTTTATCTTAGCCTGCTTGGCTACTCTCTCTCATTCCTGATGAAGGGCTTATGCTCGAAACGTCGAATTCCCTATTCCTGAGATGCTGCCTAACCTGCTGTGCTTTAACCAGCAACACATTTTCAACTTGAACATACCTAACCTTTTGTAAAAACAATTTCTTTCAAGCACTTAATCCCCTCCAAAGATTAAATAAGAACTGTATTCATAGCTGCACCTCAAAAACAGCTTATGTCTTTATAACTAGTCAAATTGTTAGTCAAGCTGTAAATGTCTAAGCCCCCTATCGTGTTTGTAATAGATTGTGGAAACAGCCAAGTGGTGCTCATGCTGAAATAGTCTTTGGCTAATGTCACATCATCTATTAAAACAGCAAGCGCTCAATTGTTTTTTCAACTGCAGGCCTGTCTTTTCAAAATTTAAGGAAGAGAGGATTTAAGTGACTCCACAGCTATTCTGTTCCACAGACCTTATCCACCTTTTACGCCTACTCAATATCTCCTCTCAACAGCACCAAAGGGGCATCTTATCTCTCAAAAGCACTCCAGTAGGTTTAGATCTTTCCCTAAATTATCTGAAGCTCATTAATGATGTTTTGATCATTCCAGCAAATCAAATTGCTTCTTATTGAAGGCAGAAGCATTTTACTGCTGCTGTGAACTATGGATTTTTAAATGTTCTCTCTCCCCTGGCAAAAATGATTGGCACTGGTTTGGGAGCTGGGATCTCCAGATTCTGGGTTCTGGCTAATGTGCAGAGAACTTGTAAAGTGGTGCAAACACTGACTCCCATCAGAGCTTGGCTGCGGTCTCACTGTAAGTCACTGTACTCTCAGGGATTTATAGCAAAGTGCTGATGGCATGTGAGGTGACAACACAGGAAGCTTCCACAAACTGCACTGCAATCACACCAGATCACTTCTTTCTTGTGGTGCTGATTAGGAGATAAATATTGGCCAGAACACCAGTGATAACTTCTCTGCAGCTTGTCAAAACTTTGCTTTGGGATATTTAACTTCTATTGAAGAGGCAGACAAACCCTCTGATGAGTGTCTCAATGGACAAAAATTACCTGCGACAGTCCAGCATTCTGTTGGAGTGTTAGTCTAACCTTTTACGTTCAACCACTGGGTGCAGAATTTGAACCCACTGAGGTCTGAGGGTGTTATTAACTGAGCCAAGCTGACATCATTGGCAGAATTCTTTACAATCTTGTGAAGATCACTTCCATTGGCTGCACTCTGGTATCTGTCATAATCCCATTTTCATTCTGGTTTTTCCTGAGGAGATTTTGAAGATGGATGTGAAACTCTCTTGGCTAGGTAAGTAATTAGGAAATGATTAAGGTAGTTAATAAATCAATTATTGGCTCTTTTATTGTTTGAGTTCTGAATTCCACAGTGAGGAAACCTGTTTCCTGACCTCTCGGCAACTAGTTGGGGGTCCTTCAGCAAAACTGACAAGCTAGAAATGCTATGAAGAGCTCTGGGCTCGGCCAGGAGTACTGCTCTTACGTTGTTTAACATGTGATTGCTAACGTCTTAGAAGGTACTTCACCCACTTAAACCTTCACTGACCTTCAGCTCCTTTTTAGGACTCTTATTCTTCTCTGTGCATCGAGAGCTGTTCATGCACTTCCACTTTCTACCTTCTCTCATTAGCTAGAACTAGGACCACACACCATCAAGAGCGAAACCAGGAGCCTTCTCTTCATTTCCAGGCCCCTCCATCGAGCAGAGGGAAGGGCACTGACACCAAGATCCAGCTGGACATAGGTGAGATTGTAACATCAGGTCACAGGTAGAGAATCACTTCTCTCAATCGGGCTATGCTCCCGAGACTCAGGACGTTGAGTGCCTGAAGGCACATTGCTGCTGACAAATGCAGCCTTATAAAACAAGTGGAGCAGGTGGGTATTTATTGCCAGTGGGTATCAAGGACCTGTCACTGCAAACCCATGTTTCCTAACACACATTTCCCATCATTGGTCAGGACATTGTGTATAGGAATTCGGATGTCATGTTGCAGCTGTACAGGACATTGGTGAGGCAACTCTTAAAATACTGCGTACAATCCAGGTTGCCTTTCTGTAAGAAAGATGATGTTAAACTTGAGAGGGTGCAGAAAAGATTGGCAAGAATGTTGCTGGGATTGGAGGGTTTGAGTTATGGGGAGAGGCTAAATAGGCTAGGGATGTTTTCCCTGGAGCCTTGGAGGCTGAGGGGTGACATTATAGAGATTTATATAGTCATGACAGGAATGGATAGAGTGAAGAGCCAAGGTCTTTTATGGTTGGGGAGTCCAAAACTAGAGGGCATATGTTTAAGGTGACAGGGAAAGATTTAAAAAGGATCTGAGCGGTAACTTTTTCATGCAGAGGGAGGTGAGTGTATGGAATGAACTGCCAGAGGAAATGGTGGAAGCAGATATAAAGAAGGCATCTGGATGGTATATGAATAGGAAGGGTTTAGAGGGATATGGCCAAATGCAGACAAATTGGCCTAGGTCAGACTAGGATGTCTGGTTGGTGCAGCTGTATTTGACTGGAGGGTGTGTTTCCATGCTGTATGACTCCATGACTAAGACCAAAACATTTCTATCTCAGGCGACCGACTCAACACAGACATCTACTATAAACCGACTGACTCCCACAGCTATCTGGACTACACCTCCTCCCACCCTGCCCCCTGTAAGAACTCCATCCCATATTCCCAATTCCTTCGTCTCTGCCGCATCTGCTCCCAGGAGGACCAGTTCCAACACCGCACAGCCCAGATGGCCTCCTTCTTCAAGGACCGCAGATTCCCCCCAAACGTGATTGACGATGCCCTCCACCGCATCTCCTCCACTTCCCGCTCCTCCGCCCTTGAGCCCCGCTCCTCCAACCGCCACCAAGACAGAACCCCACTGGTTCTCACCTACCACCCCACCAACCTCCGTATACAACGTATCATCCGCCGTCATTTCCGCCACCTCCAAACGGACCCCACCACCAGGGATATATTTCCCTCCCCTCCCCTATCAGCGTTCCGCAAAGACCACTCCCTTTGTGACTCCCTCGTCAGGTCCACACCCCCCACCAACCCAACCTCCACTCCCAGCACCTTCCCCTGCAACCGCAGGAAATGTAAAACTTGCGCCCACACCTCCTCCCTCACTTCCCTCCAAGGCCCCAAGGGATCCTTCCATATCCGCCACAAGTTCACCTGTACCTCCACACACATCATCTATTGCATCTGCTGCACCCGATGTGGCCTCCTCTATATTGGGGAGATGGGCCGCTTACTTGCGGAATGCTTCAGAGAACACCTCAGGGACGCCCGGACCAACCAACCCAACCACCCCGTGGCTCAACACTTTAACTCTCCCTCCCACTCCACCGAGGACATGCAGGTCCTTGGACTCCTCCACCGGCAAAACATAACAACACGACGGCTGGAAGAGGTGCGCCTTATCTTCCGCCTGGGAACCCTCCAACCACAAGGAATGAACTCAGATTTCTCCAGTTTCCTCATTTCCCCTCCCCCCACCTTGTCTCAGTCGGTTCCCTCAACTCAGCACCGCCCTCCTAACCTGCAATCTTCTTCCTGACCTCTCCGCCCCCACCCCACTCCGGCCTATCACCCTCACCTTGACCTCCTTCCACCTATCACATCTCCATCGCCCCTCCACCAAGTCCCTCCTCCCTACCTTTTATCTTAGCCTGCTTGGCACACTCTCCTCATTCCTGATGAAGGGCTTATGCCCGAAACGTCGAATTTCCTATTCCTTGGATGCTGCCTAACCTGCTGTGCTTTAACCAGCAACATATTTTCAACTAAGACCAAAACATTTCAGCTAATGTGAGTTTGGAATTCTGCACCTCCTTTCGGTGATCATCATCTTAAATTCAGTAACTAAATATCAAAGCAACTTGCATTAATTTAGTGCTTTTAGCTGATGAGGTTTCAAATTTAATGTAGAGTGACATAAGAAGATGTGGGAACAGGGACCACCAAGAGCATGTTGTGGGTAACTGAAAGGATGAGAGAGAGGTGGAAAGGCAGACGCCAAGGGAGGGAAATTGAGAACATGATGCAGAGTCAGCTGAAGGACAATGAGCAGTGTGGAGTGATGAAAATGGGGGATGTGTGGAATTGGAAGAGGCAGAGATCAGGTTGGGTTACAGGATGGGAAAAGATATGTGTTTGTAAGCATCCTGATAGCAAGCAAAAAAAAAATTTAAAATGTGTTTTCCAAATCTTCCTGGCAATATGCTCAGTGCTTACCTCTGTAAGTTTTGCTTAAATGTTTTGGCTACATTGAGATGACTGAAGTTTCGTAATTTAAAAAAAAAAATATTGAATAATATCATGGGGCAGGCACGATGGTGCTTTTTGTAATGGACAGTAGAGGCAGCAGTGAAAAATCATATTTTATATTTTTGAAGTGGAGAGACTGCAGGTGACCAAGCATGGATTTGAGCGAAATAATTGTTTCAGCTCACTACCCAATCCTTTGCATTGAAAACATTTCAATGCTTGTTATTGTCATTGTAATTTTAAATGATTACATTTAGACTGCTGTCATATTTAATGCTCCCACAAATAACCGGACCGAGGTTACTCTTGTTTTCCAGCAATTTAGTTTCATGAAGTCATGATTGAGAAATAACTGCTCTAACAGGTCTCTCCATAATTAAATTCCATTCTCAGATCGCACATTCCATTGAAGCACACTTACATAAAGCTCTTCCTATTAAAAATTTCATAAGAGTTCCTCTTAGTCCCACAAAAATCATTTAAAATTTTGAATTATTTTTGGAGCAGCCTGCAGTGGTCCCTATGGAAATTGAAGGAAAATGTTTCCAATGGAGTGCAATTTCAGAATTATGCTGCAAGTGTGGGTAGCTAGCTTTTGTTTGACAGATTTTAACATATGTTGGAAAGAAAGATTAAATAAACCTTTATCCAATTTAGATGAGGGTTCTCATGAAAGTTTGTAGTTGACTGTTTTATGCATTGTTTTCCATCACTCATGGTTTTTTTTACAGTGCAATTGCATATTTTCCTTATGAATATGATGAGATTGTTTCAAATACCTAAGCTGATTAAGAACAATATCTACGATGTATCTAATATTAACACAAGCAATGTTGCACTGCAGTAGCACCAGCAATTCTTGTTCTAAAGAAAAATTAAAGAATGCGTTATTTTGAAATACTTGCAATATGCTTATTTCCTTGTTGCAAATTCTGGTGCATTAGCAGTGCACCTGTAAAAGGTACACTTTGAAATTTGAGCTGGATGGCTGGAAGTTTGATAATGCCAACGATTAATCATTAAAATCTAGATTGAAGTAACCTTGTACAGCAAATTATTGTGGCGGGGTGGGAAGCCAGAGGTGGAGGTGGGAGCAGTCGTATAATTAGTCAGAGTCCAGACTAATGAATTCAAATCTTAACATGGCAATTGGGGTCATTTAAATTCAATTAAATAATAACTCCAGAATGAAATGCAAGTGATGGCCATGAATCTACAAGAGTGTCCTAACAATCCATCTGCTTCTCTAATCCCTTTTTCGGAGAAAAAAAGGATTTCCATCCTCTGTCATTTTACCATCAGGTAGAGGATCAACCTCATAGAAAATGAGTTTGGAATATGTCATTGGCAACAACAAGCATACCTGAAAATGAGGTGCCAACTTGTGCAGCTCCAACATAGAATTACTTGCATATTAAACAGAGGAAGCAGCATGCTGAATGGTTCCCACAACCAAGGAATCAGATCAATATTTCATATTCAATCAGGAAGGTTGGTGGACAATGACACTACTAAGTGGAAGAGAAAATTCCACAAATATCCCCCTCTTTAATGAGCCTAGCATATCAGCACAAGAGACAATGCTGAAATGTGCATGACTATATTCAACTGAAAGGTCAAATGGAAGTTCCATCTCAGTGTCACCCAACCAATGCTCCCTGTGACTATTTTTATCAGCGTATGGACTTCCCAAGGTCTGTGCATGGCAGCTCCCTCCAAAACCAGAAACCAATGCATTGACACACCAATTTGGGGTGTGTAGAACCTCAAAATGGCTGAACAGCTTAGAGGGAATACTGCTCCCAAGCTTCAGCCCACTTCAACTCACACCACTTGACATTATGGACTGAGGCATTGGATACTATAAAGGTTACAGGCCTGGATAATGTTGTGGCAATAGACTAGGTAATAGACAAAATAAGTACAGCCTCAGCCAAGCTGTTTCTGTACATTACCCACCTACAATCTGTCTGAACAGATTCATCTGTCCATAACCATATCGGTAGGAGTGACCACTGCACGTTCCTTGTGGAAACAAGGTCCCACCTTCACAGTAAAGGTACTCACCACCCTTGTGCTAGATGTGAGAAATTTTGCTTAGATCTAACAACTCAAATCTAGACATTCATAAGGTGCTGTGGACCATCATTGGCAGAACTATATTCAACTACAATCTAGCCTCATGGCTCAGCATATCCCCCACTCTATCATTATTAGCAAGCCCATGAAGCGGCATTGCATAAATGAAGAGTTCAAGCCAGAAGCAGCACCAGCTATACTTAAATATAGTGTGTAAAATTGGTGAAGTTATGACACAGGATAAGAAGTGAATTATAGACAGTGCAACTTGATTCAACTATCAATGGATCAGATCTATAATTTGCAGTCCTGTCACATCCAATCTTCAGTAGTGGTGGACAATAGACACACTGGAGAACAGGGCTCAATAAATAGGTCCACCCTCAATAATGGGGAAAGTCCAAAATCTCCTGTAAAAGATGAGGCTGAAACATTTGTAACAATCTTCACTCAGAAGTATTGAGCGGATGATCCATTGTGACCTCCTCCAGAGATCCTCAGCAGCACAGATGCCAATCTTCAGCCAAGTTAAATCACTCCATCTGAAATTAAGAAATAGCTGAAGGTACTGGATACCGCAAAAGCTCTGGGCCCTGACAATATTCTGGTATTAGTACTAAAGACTGGCGTTTCAGAACTTGCTTCGCCATTAGCCAAGCTGTTCCAATGAAGCTACAGCACTGACATCCACCCAACAATGTGGAAAATTGCCCACCTTTGTCCTGACAATAAAAAGCATGAAAAATCCAAGCTGACCCATTACCACCCAATCAGTCTACTCTTGATCATCAGCAAAATGATGAAAGATGTCATCAACTGTGCTATCAAGCAGGACTTAATCAACAATAACCTGTTGATTAGTCCATTCAGCCTGTGAAGTCATTACAGGCTTGGCCCAAACTTGGACAAAATAGCTGAACTCAAGTAGAGAAGGGAGGGTGACTGCCTTGACATCAATTAAGTGAGCATTAAGCAGAAAAAACAAGGAACTGCAGATGCTGGAAATCAGAAACACAAACAGAAATTGTTCTGAAGGTCACTGGACTTGAAATATTGACTCTGCTTTCTCTCCACTGACCTTGCCAGACCTGCTGAGTTTTTCCAGCAATTTTTGTTTTTGTTTATGGTATCAAGCAATCCTAGTGGGGCTGGAGTAAATGTGAATCAGGGAGGGGGGCATCCCTTCTCTCGTCAGAAACATACAAAGCACCAAAGGAAGTTGGCTGTGTTTGCTAAAGGTCAGTTATCTCATCCACAGGACAGCTCTGAAGGAATTCCTCAGGGTGGTGTCCAACACCCAACTATCTTCAGCTGCTTCATCAATAACATTCCCCCTTTCATAAAGTCAAAGATGGGGTCATTTGCTGATTGCATAATTTTTCAGCACCATTTGTGACTCCATAGATCCTGGAGCAATCCATTTCGATTACAGCAAGACCTGGATCACATGCAGGCGTGTAACTTTGCCTGGCATAATCATTAACCCATCACATTCAATAGCATTATAATTGCTGATTCCTCTTCTAATTTTTAAGTCTGAGCTGTTTTTAATATTGGATGTTTCAGATCAGGTTTAGTAGGACCGAAATTGTTTTGTTATTAACTGTGAGATTGGTTACTGAACACTTTCACAATAGTCTTGTAGGGGGATTTTAAAACAAGGAGTAAACCATTTAATAAACAAGTAAAACATAAATTATACTACACTAAAGGTAACAACTGGAAAGATTTCATTACAGACATCAGAGAAAGATTCAATTTCATACCAAGCCAGCAATATCCTTACAAATGCCAAATCTCTACTGAAGAGATCACTATCTCCAAGCCAAGATTTCTTGCTCAGGCTGGCACTCACTCCTGATTTCCTTCCAGAAATTTCTGCATGTGACCTAGATGCTTTAGCTGTTACCTTTCTCCCTGAATCTCTAAAGATAAAATACAAACTAAAGTCAGTATTTTTTTTAACTTCAGAACAAACACGATTTCCCTCATCATAAGTTTCAGCAGTGTTTCTCTGGCACACATCAGCTGACTGACTTCTAGATTTTTCTTTGTGTCTCCCAACCCCTGCCACTAGAGTTTTTTTGCGAATTGAACGACAAATCCTTCTTCCTTCACTGTAAAACCTCATTAAAAATGCATGCCCAAGCCTCCAGACTCCCTGTTGCCAAAACCACAAAAGAACTCTTTTAAGCAAAATTGAAACTAAAACCGCTTTACGCCTTCTTAACATACAAAGTACAAAATATGAATTAATCTAAAAGTTATGCATTCTTCCTCATGCTATCAACGTTCTGCATAAATACTGTGGCTGCAAGAGGAGATCAGAGGCTAGGAATTCTGCAGTGACTACAGAAGCTCAGCTCCTGTCTCCTCAAAATCTGTCTTCCATCTACAAGGCACAAATCTGGACTATGATGGAATACTGCCCAGTTACCTGAATGAATGTAATTGCAACAACTATTGAGAAAAACTCGACCATTCCAGGTTAAAACAACCTGCTTGATCAGTATCACATCTCACACCCTCACAATTAATTCCTTTCATCACTGATGTTATAATAGAATGCAAACAGTTCCATGATTTCTGCTCAGGGATAATAATCTGTTGACTTTACCCAATCTGGTCTATGTGTAACTCCAGTCCCATATCACCTTGGTTGTGTCTAATATCAACTCAGAGAAACTAGGGATGGGCAATACTGCCAGCGTCACCCATCTCTCCAGAATGAATTTGAAAAGACAGTTAAAGCATAGAAATTATGAAGAACTGTATGGTGGAATTATGCAATGGATACTTGCAATACAATTCTGCAAGCTACTGAGAACCATTCCTGCCTCAATTATAAAGGTATTTCTGTACTGGCGTTCTTCAATAAATGGCCGCTTCCATAACAGTTGCAAGGAGTTGTCCAACATAGCTGATTGACATTGGACCTCATGTGAAAACCCTGCCTCTTAAGACCAGAAGGCCATTTTCAGGGAGCTAAAGTCTCCTTTATAGCATCAACATCAAATTAAAGGGAAAACAAGTTAATAGGGAATATTTTATGTTCAGTTGCAAACTTATTTGACACTATTAAATGGATCCACTTTGAAAGATTTTTGTTAGGTTAAGTCCCCTGTCTCAGGGACTCATGACCACAGGTTTGTCCAAAATGTTTTTTTTTCAATGACCTCAGGTTGTATTTATGCAGCAAGTTTTTGTTTTGCTGATGCAGTGGTTTCCACCCAAACCTGGAGCAAAGATTCAGAAGACGATTGAGTTCTCTGAAGGTATGAGACCTTCTCGAGATGACTACCACACCACAGGCCAACAATCTAGTGTAGAATAAATTAACAAGCCCTCAGCTATGAAACAGCCAGCTCCTTTGTAACATCATCTCTTTGTTGGTAAGGATGAGTCCTCTCCTGCCGAAAATGAAATGTCTCTTTCATCCAATTGTCCCTTATTCATTCAGAATTCATTCTTTTTCAGATGGAACAAAATCCTTATCCTACTCAAATTGAACTAATTCTCTAAAATGTATTGCTGTCAAAAATAAGCTGAGCAAGAGCTACCTCTCATGTCTGTTTATAATTTGGCTAAGATCATTTCCATCTCTTTTCTTTAGACATATCCACATGCTCGTCGTGTATGTAGCGACTGCAAGAAATATAGAGTGAATGAGTTCAGGATCCTTTCTTGCACCTTTACATTCTGAACTTAATGGTGAATTGAAAACACCAGCAAGGGACTGAGTCATAGTTCTTGATTTTCAAGCTATGTTCAAACAATAGCCCTCATTTAGTGCTCTGGATGTTGTGGTGGTGGGTGTCTTTAGAAGTGACTAACTCCCTGTCCCCACCAATAAGAAAGCTGACCGACAGCCTTCTCCAGTGTACCATGAGCCCCTGAGAACTGGAGATTGTCACCGGAGGCCTGGCCTGCACAGCTAGGAAGGTGAGAACGTGAGTGAGCTTGTTTTAAAAGATCTTGGGATGAGGGTTATGGGGTGAGGGGGCGGTTTTAAGCAAGGGAAGGGGTGTAGCTAAAAGCTACCAGATGGGGGCAAGTGGAGGCCCTTTCCCACCTCCACCCAGAAGGCAGTCCGCTCTTGTTTGCCTGTTGGAAAAGCAGTCACTTTCCTTGCCTGAGGCAAGGTAGTTAATTAGGGCCAGGGGTATCTTTGTATTTACAAGAGTGTGGGAGAGTTGCATCCAGACAAAACATAGTTAATACATTATGGCAAAAGTTGGGTTTTTTAAAATTTACTCATGGGATGTGGGCATCGCTGGCTGGTCAACATTTATTGCCCGTTAGAAGTTGCTTTTGAGAAGGTGGTGGTGAGCTGCCTTCTTGAACTGTTGCAATTCACATGCTGAAGGTTGACCCACAATGCTAGTATGGTAGGATTTTAACCCAGTAATCTTGCTGGCAGTAAAGGAACAGTGGTATATTTCCAAGCCAGGATGGTGTGTGGCTTAGAATTTGCAGGTGGTGGTGTTCCCACGTATCTACTGCCCTCATCCTTCTAGATGGAAGTGGTCATGGATTTGGAAGGTGTTGTCCAAGGATCTTTGATGAATTTCTGCAGTACATCTTTCACTTCTGCTACTGGGTGTTAGTGGTGGAAGGAGTGAATGCTTGTGGATATAATGCCAATCAAGCGAGCTGTTTTGGTCTTGCTGATGCCAAGCTTCTTGAGTATTGTTGAAGTTGCACCCATCCAGGGGCATTCCACCATGCTCCTGATTTATGCCTTGTAGCTGGTGGTCAAGTTTTGGGAGTCAGGAGGTGAGTTACTCAACACAGTATTCCTAACAGGTGATCTGCTCTTGTAGCCACTGTGTTTGTAGTGAGTTCTGTTGAGTGTCTGGTCAATAGTGACCCCAAAGATGTTATTAGTAGGGGATTCAGTGATGATAACTAAATTGAATGTCAAGGAGCAGTGATTAGATGGTTATTGTCTGGCACTTGTATGACATGAATGTTCCTGCTCGAAGACTAAATAAGAAATAATTCATTAACTTGTCTTAGTTTGGAGACCTAAATTATTAGCCTCGTATATCGATGTAAATTATTGTGGGCATCTAAAGAATCTGTGGTGGACAGTAGGAAAAACTTTCAAACTTTGGCAGTGAAGCAAAAAATATGAAGTGATACTGGAATTCCAAAAGGCAGTTGCTCAAATGGGGAGGCAGTAGCCAAGTGTTGTCACTGGACTGTTAATCCAGGGATCCGGGTTCAAATCCTGTCATGACAGATGGTGGAATTTGAATTTGATAAGAATCTGGAATAATGAGTCTAATAATGACCATGAATCCATTGTTGACTGACAGAAAATCCCATTTAGATTACTAATGTAGCTCTAGGAAGGAAACTGGTCTGTTCTACATGTGACTCCAGACTCTTAACTGCCCTCTGGGCAATTAGGAATGCTTTCATTCTGTAAATAACAAAAAAACTCAGTCTGAAGGAAGGAAGTTTTGAAGAGAGAAAATTCTTCCCTGAACTTGAATATAGATGCAGAAGAGTTAGATTAGAAGTGATATGCCTTATGCACAAAAAATTCCTGGAGACGAAATTCTTTATCAGAGCTATGCTGAAGCACTGACGATGTCCTTTTTATTTAGGAATCCTTGACAGAAACTGAAAAGCAAGGTGTAGATTGATAAATGTGAGAAGAAGGCTTTGTTTCAAGATTATTAACAAAGGAGCAGAAATAGAGCCTTCAGACTCGAACCTGTTCAGGCATTCGGTGAAATCATGGCTGATCTGCAACCTAACTCTATCCACTCAACTACTTTGGAAATACTAGTGATAAACTAGCCAGACCATGCAGTGGACATGCTCTAGTCATTTTTATCAGGTTGATAGGTGCTACAATGGACTGCTGGCGGCTGCTCATTGACTGACAAGTTTCTTTTCCTATGAAGTTGAGGACACTATTTGCATATGCTCATTGCTCCACACCTCCAAACATAACATCGTCACAACCTGACCGCAATGCTGTTTCATGTTTTTCTTTGCTTTCCATCTTGTAGGATTTAGTTGAAGTTCAGTTTTAATTCTCATTATGACAGAGGTGAATTTGTAAATGATTGTTATTTTGAAATAATTCCAAGCAATAGCCTACTTTAAACAGTCCTCAGACTGCTCCTCCTTACAAATTGGTGTATTTTTGTCAGTGAGGGCGGTATATATCGCATATATATATGTGTGATTAGCTAGCCCATGGGCTGACTAGAAACCCTCCCTGGACAGTCATTTATTGCCCATTCTTGATTGCCCTTGAGAAAGTGGTGGTGAGCTGCTTTCTTGAACTGCTGCATTCCATGTACTGTAGGTTGACCCACAATGGCCTGAGGGAGTGAAATTGGGATTTTGACCACGCAAAAGTGAAGGCAATTAAAATGGACAATTGATTAGTCGATAAATCCTTCACTAAGAGTAACATGTCACACTGTACTGGATGGCATGGGCAGGCGGACAGGTGATCTTTGTGATCCAGTTGACAAATTGTAGGAAGGAAATGGAGCGCCCTATTTTGTGTGCCTCATTTGCACCTCCCCAACATATCAGCATCCCCACCCCTGGCAAACCTTTTGTGCCACCTGCCTTTCAAAACCAGCCTGATGCAGGCCTCTGAGCCCACTTCCCAATGATCTCAGATACCTTTCTACTCCAAGCCCTGGAAATTCTCACACTTTTGTAGCCATCCATCTTCATTGTGCTCTTTTATTTCAACCCCAGCAATGCCCACTACTGAGCTCAGGGACTGCCTGAGCTGGCACTCAGTTTGATGGCCTGCCAGTTCTCGAGGGTGGTACTCCCTGTATAGGCCACTGGTGAGATCATAACTGGAATGTTGTGTGCAGTATTGGTCACCACATTAAAGGACATAATTGCTCTGGAGAGAGTGCAGAGATGATTTACTAAAATGTTGCCAGGGCTGGAGAATTCCTGCCATGAGGAGAAATTGGAGAAGTTGGGATTGTTTTTCTTGGAGCAGAGAAGGCTGAGGTGTGATATGATTGACGATTGCAACATTGTGACGGGTAGGGATAGAGTAAACAGGAGGAAACTGTTTCCCTTGGCAGAGTTCAAAGAACCAGGGCTTTAGATTCAAGCTCTGGCAAAAGAATTAGAGGGGATGTGAGGAAAGTCTTTATTTACACAGAGGATGATGGGGATCTGGAATTTGCTGCCTGATTTGGTGCTGGAGGCAGAGACCCTAAACTCTTTCAAAAAGTACCTGGATCTGTACCTTAAGTGTTGTAAATTGCAAATCTCCCTTTCCTTCCTGCAATTTCTCAGCAGGGTTTATGTGCAGGAAGATGGGATTGAAGGGCATTTAGGTTACTTTGGGTTGGCATGGACACGATGGGCCAAATGGCCTGCTTCTGTGCTATGTCATTTTTTATAGTTCTCACTGAGGGGCAGAGGGCCCCACTCTCAAAATTATAATCCACTAGGGCATGGTGGTGATTTCCTTTTGGCATGTTGGCTGGCAAAGCAGTCACTCTGACTCAACCCATGTCCATAACACGCACATGCATGTTGTCTGTTAGATTCTGTAAGGAACAGCAGGTACATTATCTCCTGCCATGGGCATTTTTAAGATATTTTCTTTCTGTAAAGTATATTTATTTCATAAAAACTCATTGGAAACCAATTGGTTCTGGACTGTCATCATTTGCCACACCATTGCACATATTCTCCTAAAATCTGGACAGAAAGATTGGAGGACAGAACTGAATTGTGTTTGGCAAATGGAAAAGTTGGTGTTAAGTGCTAAATAAGCAGTTTTTGGAAACAGTATGTTTGTAAATCTTTGTCACACACCAACACAATATTACGATCCAACTGAAACATAGAACTGCTACTGCTGTTGCTACCCTTCACCTCAGTTGTGCCTGATATCTCCATACTAGAAGCAGTTGGATCTGCTTCCTCCCCAGGGATTATACTACTGCGTACATTTAACTAGGCCACAGTGAATGCAAAAATGCCTCTTGATTTTGGAGGGGCTTCAAACAAGGTGTATAATTTCCCTCATGGAAGAACTGATGGCAAGACTGAAGTCCACTGACCATTGGAATATGCAGAAGGGGCTATGTCTATTTTTAGTACAGTTACATTTTGAAAGATTATGTGAAAATATACAGTACATTTATTCCCTGTGAGGTGCTGGTACTTGCAAGGATGTTATGTGTGGCCGTTCTCACAAAATGCACTTACTGAGCAACAGTTACCGTTTCATCATTATGGGATGGATATTCTGAAGCTGAAGTACCACATTTGGCTCTCTGCACATGCTCAGCACATGGGAAGTGAGGAGGTGTCTGCAAATGTCATTGCTATAGCAACAGATCTAAGGGGAACCTGTGCTCCATTTACACTGTTCTGCCTCTGAATTCACTCTGGCATTAGCATGTAGCCCTGATGGGCAGCTCATGCCAGGATGCAATCAGATTCTTGTTTTTTGCTCAGTATGTACTGAGCTGGATTTCTGCAAGATGTCTAATTCATTTGTAGCTTTATAAACATAGCAAAGATTATGCTGGAAAAGGTTCGGGGTGGGGATGGGTGGGGGGGGGGCAATATCTGAGAAACTGGTGGTCAACAGTGAGTGGGTTGTAGATCCTCAAAATTTCACAAACCCAAATTTGACATGTATGGAATCCTGTCTGTATCTACCTTTGTGCTAGAGCTATTTAAACATCCAACATAAGCAACTCCAGAGTTATTGAGAATGATGATAATTTGTTTATCTCCAATCAATTTGCACTTTCAATGTCCATTTTATGACCTGCCGGGCTTTTCCAGAAGCTTCTGTTTATGTTCCATGTTTTTCCAGTCATGTGGTCTGTTGTCGGCACCACCTTACTTTTAATTTTTCGTGATTATCTCTCTGCCTCATTTAATTGGATTATAGGTCACCCCTTCACTTGTTATTCAGCTGTTGACACTTACTCACACTGTCTAACACTCCTGGTCACCTGCAGAGATTTATTATTCAACGCTGACACCATTTGTATGATCTTTTGATCTCTCTGCCCTTGCTCTCCCTGCTCATAAATCCTGTGTTCTGTGTGTTTCCCTCTCACTTCACCTGATGAAGGGGCTACATTACGTAAGTTTGTGATTTCAAATAAACCTATTGGACTATAACCTGGTGTTTTATGATTTCTCACTTTATGGATGTTTCAGAAGAAATCCACTCAAACATATTTTTAGTGAGCAAAAGTTTTGCAGCTCCAAAAGCTTTAATTGGTTTAGAGAAGACTACCCATGAATTGGAACCTGGAAATTAATCACTGTAGTTCACATTTCACATGCACCGCATCAAGTGTCTTAGTCCAAACCCTTCAGTTATATCTTCAGTTATCCTGTTGTACCCACAATGACACAAAGATTCAGATCCTTTTTAATTGCCTGAATCTCATGAAATGATAACATACTTGAAACAATGACAGATGATCTGGACCTTCCTATGGCACAGCTCTATAGATTCGGGAAACCTTTCCATGATGAGAGCCTTGAAGGCAAGTCTGTCTTCACTTGATATCTGCAAATGTGCATGCCAAGCTGGGTTGTGGGTGGATTTGATAGCCAGGGGTTTTGCAGATATTTGCTGAAATAGCATTTGACTGGAAGCTTTGAGTTATTAGGAGAGGCTGGACAGTCAGGGATTTCTTTCCCTGAAGCATAGGAGGCTGATGGGTGACCTTATAGAGATTTATAAAATCATGAGGGGCATAAATAGCCAAGGTCTTTTCCACAGGATAGGGAAGTCCAAAGCTAGAGGACGTAGATTTAAAGTGAGAGGGGAAAGAATTAAAAGATACTTAAGGGGCAATTTTTTTTTCACGCAGAGCATGGTGTTTGTATGGAATGCCAGAGATAGTGGTGGGGCTGGTACAATTACAGCATTTAAAAGGCATCTGGATGGATATATGAATAGGAAGGGTTTCGAGGGACTAGCCTGATCAGCATGGACGAGTTGGGCCGAAAGGCCTGTTTCTGTGCTGTATCATTCTATGATTCTACTTATTTGTAGAAACCAAAAATTTCATTAAAGTGTTTACCTGTGCATATTATCATTGTTTGGTTCTTTTATAGCCTATATAAATGTGACTGGGGTAAAGAAAATAGCATTATCCCAGCAGGATTGCAACAAAATTAAAATTAAAAATTGCTTCTGGAGCATGACAGCTGTGTATTTCACTGTGGATGCTTGGGTTCTCTTCATGAATCTGTACATTTATTCAGTGTGTAGCTGAGACAGGCTGACCAAGAAGGTCCAAGCTTCAATGCTGGTCTAACATCTCTCTGTCTGGGTGTAGGAGCTGTTGAGTGAAAGTTTCCCTGGATTGAGTAATGAGGATGGAAGGAAAAGAACAGTAAGAGAGAAAAAAAGGCGCCGTTGCACTGTTCAGGGCAATTGATATCAAATTGATGCATCAGTTGTTGTCCATCAATGAAGGTATTGAGTCGATCAAGTGGATAGTAGAGGAGAAAGGCAACATGACGAGCAGGGGAAGCAGCTTGACGAGCAGTCTCTATAGCTTGGCAGAAAGCCAGAACACTTCACTCCAATGCAGCTGGAATAGCCTGCAAGATGGCAGTGATGGGCTTGATGAAATCTCAGTTACCTGGACACGCTGGCCGACGACTTGCCAGGTGACTGCACACCTTCTGACCTAGATCCTTTCTCAGACAATGTGTAACAACGCCATTCACTTAACAGTGAATCTATCAATAAAGAATCCAAAGATGACTCTGATGATGGATATTATTGTTTTGGATAAATTATGTGAAAATAAAAAAAAAGCGTTGTTCGCATTTCACATGTACTTAATCAAGTGTCTTAGTCCAAACTTTTCAGTTACATTTTCGGCTCTCCTGTTGAACCCACAATGACACAATGATTCAGTGAGGGATATCATCCCAAATGTCATCCAGAGATCCTAGAGGGAATTTGATGCACATGAATAACATGAGAAGGCCAGATTACATTTGACTCTGAAGCACCACTCACTTCACATTCGTCACTCCTTCCAAAAACAAAACAAAATAACCTGTTGATGTCTACAGTTCGCGTATGAGTACTCTGCAAGCCTATTTTGCTCATAAGCTATATGATTTTCGGCATTTATGCAATTGCACCCCATGTTTAGATTAGAGTGGTGTTAGAAAAGCACAGCAGGTCAGGCAGCATCCAAGGAGCAGGAAAATCGACGTTTCGGGCAAAAGCCCTTCAAAGGAATTGCCACAATTGCACTCCATGTTGGAGCTAAATTTTGAGTGGAGAAGGGGCAAGAAATAGATTTTAAAGCAAAAGTAGAAAAAAGACTATTCTGAATATTCATAGACAAGTCAATGGGAAATTAATAATGATCTTGTGAACACATCAACATTGTTGTAAAGTTCTACAAGATGTGCAATGGAAGGCTTTAATTTTCCAGATGTTTACAAACTAGTTGTTCATTCTATCGCAGTCAAACTTTTCTGTACACCACTCCAGATCTCCTCTTCATTTCAGTGTTACTGAGATGCTTCAATCACTTACTGTCTAAGATCAATGGCAGAGAGCATCACCAGTTATACTATCTAACGTTAAAAATCACACAGCACCAGGTTATAGTTCAACAGGTTTAATTGGAAGCACACTAGCTTTTGGAGTGATGCTCCTTCATCAGGTGATATCACCTGATGAAGGAGCGTTGCTCCGAAAGCTAGTGTGCTTCCAATTAAACCTGTTGGACTATAATCTGGTGCTGTGTGATTTTCAACTTTGTACACCCCAGTCCAACACCGGCATCTCCAAATCATGAATGCTATCTAATGGTATTGCTGATGTGGCTGGGAGTCTCTTCTCACCCCTACCCAAGCATTTCAACAGGGCTCTGCTTGTTAGTTTTGCCCTTACTGTTCAAACATTTGCCAAATGAAAGGCCAACTGAATGGTAAAGATTTATTGCCCATTGAAAATGGAGGGAATGTATTGATAATGATTTCAATTACATTTCCATCCTTTTATCGTTTTTGTTTTCCTGTCTCTAAATGATGACATTCTTGGTTCTTTAGTGACATATTTGCCAGTGTACAGATTATTGTTTGTCTGTGCTTTCAATTTACTGAATGTTCAGTTGAACAATCAAGGATCAGGAGGGCTGACTTTTTTAAAGGCAAGTCATATTTGTCAAACATTTCTGTGTTTGAAGATGCAACTAATTGAATAGGTGAAGGGGATGCAGATTGTTTTCATCAGATTCAATGTCACAGGAGGTTTTGTAAACAAAATTTCAAGTGTCTAGTATAAGACAAAATGTAGCAGCATGGAGTCTAGACAAACTATTAGCATTAAGAGGGCTAATCTCAATTTCTGATATTATAAACTGGGCAATGTGCCATCAGCTGCCTACTGTACACCTTTCTCAATTTTTATTCCCAAATAAATTCAAGTTGATCTTCTGTAACATTGCATGTGGGAAATAAAACTGGCTGATGTCCCCTCCAATGGAGCAAGCAGTCCATATCCCAACCCCGCACTCCACCCCCTGTAATTATAGCATCTCGCTTCTGTAGAATAGAAATTGAAGAATTTCAGAGCAGTGCACCTTCCAAGAAACTCCACGTCATTTTCCACTTCAAGCAGCACTGTGACAAAGAGGGGCATCAAGAAAATGAGGGAAAGACTGGAAGGATTAATTAGCATTCTCATGCATAATCACTCAGAGATTTGGGTAAGGTGAAGCTATTCAAAAGTTAAACAATATAAATAAGAAACCAGTAGAGAAAGCAGATGATTTGAAAACACATGGCCTGAGCACTCGGCTGGAAGAAGCTGTCAGGATGAAGAGGTCCACTGGCTGTCTATTCCTGGGCTGTGGAGCGAGAGAGCACATGTTCACATCTGAATCGCCCACAGACTGAGCCGCTGGGCTCAGCTGCAGCATCTGCTGAAGTCTCCAGAGGAAGTTAGGTGTTTCCTTTTGAAGGCAGGCGAAAATTCACAGGGTAATAGCAGAAGAGGGTGAAGAAATTGAATAATTTCTGAATGCTTATATACAGAAGCTATTCATAGGAGAATCATAGAATCCCAACGATGTACAAACAGGCCATTTGGCCCAACTAGTCCACACCAACCTTCCAAAGAGCATCCCATCCAGATCCATGCCCCTACCCTATAATTCCCCATGGCTAACCCACCATCCCTGAACACTAAGGGCAATTTAGCATGGCCAATGCACCTAACCTGCACATCTTTGGACTGTGGGAAGAAACCAGAGCACCTGAAGGAAACCCAGGCAGATATGGATAGAACATGGAAACTCCACACAGGCAGTCGCTGGAGGGTGGAATCAACCCGGGTCCCTGACATTGTGAGGCAGCAGGGCTTACCAGTGAGCCACCATGCCACCCCTCTTAATACAGGTAAAAGAGCTCTGAAAGGAAACAAGGCAAGAGACCCATTCATTCATGAAAAGTGAAAGCAAATTGAAGTTGCTTCCTCTACTACCATTTATGTGCTAGTTCTTGATCAAAAACAGAATGTCCATTGCAAACCAATTAGTAAAAGCATTTATTTGAATATTGTCGTTTAATACTTTCTGCACAGAAAGAAAGTGGCTTCGTAAATGACTTGATTTTACATTTATAAGTTTTTATAGCTGCATTACAGACCCAAGTTTTCTAACAAGAATCTCTGGGTGATTATGCAGTATTATGTTAATTCATCCTTGCAGATTTTCTCGCTTTTAGTTAATATCTGCCACAGAACTGCTTGAAATGAAAATAGTTCTATAATATCTCAGAAGTTCAGTGATCTAAATTCAACCCATTTGTTTTGGACAGATGAGTATTGGCCAATCAGCCAGTAGCTAGTTTGTCTCCATACAAACCGTACTGTAGCCACAACATGCTGCAACCAGCCTACTCAGCAGGAGGCAGCCCAATGGGAATTGCTGACCTATCTGATTAGCTGGTAGTTCCATCACTCTTGGCAGTGCCAGACGTCATGAGTGGGCACTGCCAGGAAGGAGCTTAAAGGGGATCATGGCTTTCCCAGATAGCTGAATCCCAAGGTTGACTGCATCTTTGGTGCCGAAGGAAATGGGAGAGGGAGGTGGATGGGGGTTGGCTCCTGGTGGGTAGATGGCATGAAGAGGAAGGTGGTGGATGGTGTTGTGCTGGGATGGCAGCAGTCTTGAGCTTGGTGGAGGGTTGCACCAATGTACAAATGCTACTCCTGAAATGATGTGCTCCCACCACCACCCCCCAACCCCCACTTAATTTCTGGCCTTTTCTTATACAAGTTCTTAAACAAGTTGGCTGTGCCAAGTATTCTGGCATGTGCAGCTCGTTACACAAACCAATGGACTTGTTGACCAGCGTAAGTTACCATTAATTATTTATGTAAAAGCAGCAGGCTGATCTCAGTGCCCCTGTATTATCGGGCAGCTTGAGGGTAGTTGCGAAGGTGGTGAAGCTACCCAATCTATTTAAGTGCCTCTGACATGACGAAAACACTCGCGGTGGGGGCACTAAAATCTAACCAATAACTGCCCATGCACAAACTGCGGCCTCATTTAGATATCAGAGGCTCAGTTGGACATTCAGACCTACTGCAGTGTTGTAATTTGTCTGTAAGATTCCACTTTATAACAGTAAACATTGGGAGTAATTTTGAATGTAGATGATGGCGTAAAGTGGTCAAGAATGAATTGTCTGCCCTCATGAATGGAATCGTGGTGTGTGGTACTAATATATGAACATATGAAATCTTTTTCTCTGCTTCCTTAAATTTTTGAACAGTTTCTGATGTTTATTCCTCTCTATGCCATTTTGAAAGACCAGGCATGGGTTGTCTTGCATTTCATCCACTTTTTTTCTGAAAACTACAGTCACTTATGACGATAGCGTGGCTTTAAGAGGTTTATTTTGTCCTGTCTCTTTAAAGAAAGAGTTTAAGACAGAGGTGCCAAGATTGAAAAGTGTGGTGTTGGAAAAGCACAGCAGGTCAGGCAGTATCCGAGGAGGAGGAGGAGAGTCAATGTTTCGGGTATAGGCCCTTGATCGGGAAGGCTGAGAGATAAATAGGAAGATGGGGGTTGGGCTCTGGTGAAGATAGCTGGGAGGGCAATAGGTGGATTCAGGTGGGGGCAATTGTGAAAGGT
Source organism: Hemiscyllium ocellatum (assembly GCF_020745735.1). NCBI lineage: Eukaryota > Metazoa > Chordata > Chondrichthyes > Orectolobiformes > Hemiscylliidae > Hemiscyllium > Hemiscyllium ocellatum. The sequence goes on from NC_083408.1 coordinate 90,204,946, forward strand.
CAGTGGGGAGGGTGGAGTGGATAGGTGGGAAGGAGAAGATAGGTGGGACAGATCAAGATGGACTGGGAGGGGGAGTTGAAGTGATCGGGCACAGAGCAGTGAGGTCGCTTGGTGTGTGTGTCCGAGGGATGTTCCCTGAAACACTCCACAATTTGACGTCCTGTCTCCCCAATGTAAGTGAGACCACATCGGGAGCAATGGACACGAGAGTTGAGGTGAGTGGATGTGCATGAAAAGCTCTTCCGGCTGTAAAAACATCCTTTGGGGCTTTGGATGGAGGTGAGGAGGGAAGTGTAGGGTCAAGAGATATATTTCCCTCCCCATCTCCATCTGCATTCCGCTGAGACTATTCCCTCTGTCACTCCCTCATTAGGTCCACCCCCCGCCCCATCAAATCACCCTTCCCACAGACCTATCTCATCTGCATTCACCTATCACCATCCCAGCTACCTTACCCCAGCCCCACCCTCACCCTCGTATTTGTCTCTCAGCCCCCTTCCTGATGAAAGGCTTATGCCCAAAATATCGACTCTTCTGCTCCTCGGATGCTGCCTGACCTGCCGTGTTTTTCCAGTGCCATACTTTTTGACTCTGACTCTCCAGCATCTGCAGTCCTCACTTTCTGCAGAGGTGCAAAGATGTCTATTGAAAGCTCATAAAGCTTGTAAGACCTTGGGGCTTTTTTTGGAGTTGGAACAATAGAGGCAGCCTGAATGGGTGTGGTCATGCTCCCACAGAAGCAGGATTTTAATTTTCAGTAGCTGTTGCTGCTGGTTCTATTTAGTATATCACTTCTTGTTACACTCTCTGAGTTCTCTTGATATTTTTCCCTCCTGGGCTGCTGGAGTTGCATGTGAGGCAATTTTTTCTAAATTTACCTTTTGCCAAGGGTGTGTTTATGGGATGTTACTACATTCGAACATTTACTGTTTAGCAGCTAGCTAATCTATTATTCTGTTAAGCATTGCAATAGAGCTACAGCTAAGCCAATTCCTTTCTTTTCATTTTTTTTGTTGTTGTATTGTAACTATAGTGTATGAATAAATTGTATTTTGCTTGTCTTTGATTAGAGTCATAGAGTCATAGGGATGTACAGCATGGAAACAGACTCTTCGGTCCAACCCGTCCATGCCGACCAGATATCCCAACCCGATCTAGTCCCACCTGCCAGCACCTGGCCCATATCCCTCCAAACCCTTCCTATCCATATATCCATCCAAATGCCTTTTAAATGTTGTAATTATACCAGCCTCCACCACTTCCTCTGGCAGCTCATTCCATACATGTACCACCCTCTGCGTGAAAAGGTTGCTCCTTAGGTCTCTTTATATCTTTCCCCTCTCACCCTAAACCTATGCCCTCTAGTTCTGGACTCCCCAACCCCAGGGAAAAGACTTTGTTTATTTATCCTATCCATGCCCCTCATAATTTTGTAAACCTCTATAAGGTCACCCCTCAGCCTCCAACGCTCCAGGGAAAACAGCCCCAGCCTGTTCAGCCTCTTCCTACAGCTCAAATCCTCCAACTCTGGCAACATCCTTGTGAATCTCTTCTGGACTCTTTCAAATTTCACAACATCTTTCCGATAGGAAGGAGACCAGAACTGCACACAATATTCCAACAGTGGCCTAACCAATGTCCTGTACAGCTGCAACATGACCTCCCAACTCCTGTACCCAACACTCTGACCAATAAAGGAAAGCATACCAAACGCCTTCTTCACTATCCTAGCTACCTGCGACTCCTACGAGTAATTTGACCAATTGAATTGCATCGGACTGCGACCCTTTACATTTACCTTTAAAATAAGAATAGGTTAGTTAAGCTTCTTAATATATTTTGAGGGGTTTTGGTCTGGCCCATAACAAACTGTTTGTGCATATTCCACAGGACGTCAATACCGGTCTCCTATCTGAAATAGTCTGTTCCATTGACCATTTAACAGTCTTGATCCAGATGATGGCTGCTGGAGCACCAGTCTAAAATGATTAATAAGTGACTCAACATAATTTTCAGGCTGCATCTTCCCCAGGTCAATCCAGGTAGCCGCAATTCAAATTAGAGTGAATCTGTTCTAGATACTGACAGATAAGAAAACATTTCAGGGATGTCCCCAAAAGCATCCCTATAGAGATCAAACATCTCTACTGATTCACGGGTAGCCCTACCTGGTAACTGATACAAATAGGGAAGGTTCATACCAGAAGGAAGGCACTGAGCACATTGAGACAGTTCGAGGGAACATACAGAGGTGAGGCTGTGACTATAAAGCAGCAAACTATTCCCTGCAAGCACTGGTCTCACATGTGGCAGTCTGCAGAGCACACAGTGGATGTATCAGCCATTTCACTGGAATAGAAGCAAGTCATCCTGACGCCAAAGGATTGCCTAAGATAGTGATTTATCTACTGCACCTCCTCATGATCTTGCACTAGCTCTTAAATCTATCACAAATGCTTTACATATATTCCTTTGTAACATTGCTATTTATTTATTGAAACAAAAAATAATATTCAAGCGTAGAGACTGTCGAATTTAACCGTAATGAACAGAAAATTAACATTTAATGGCTGATATGGACAAAGGCTGCTTAATTAAGACTCAGTGGGATAGTTTAACCTAAATATTTTGCTTGCTTTGCATTTTTCTTTGAATTTCTGAGTTTGTATTTCCACAGTAGTTCAGTATTTATTTTGATTGATTGTGTTTGAGGCAAAATGCTGCCCTTTACTGCAATGGATAAGCACGAGATTCCTTTTTAAATAATTTGTGAAGGGAACCAACCATCAATTATGTGACCAAAAAAAACTTTCAATGTCAAAACAAATTGCTGATACAATTTTTAATGTCCCAATGTTTATCCAGGTCAGTGTATTCTTGTCTTGATCATATCAATAACTAAAAATCTTTCAGCTGCTTAAGTTATTTGTCAAAAGTGTGAAATGTAAAATGTATTTTGCCTAAGGCTCAGTTAAAACCTTTGTTTCTGAATGGCCCATAAGAAAATTGAGTTTTATTTGGCTTAGTTTTGGCCCATGGTGATTCAGGACCAGGAACTGAAAATAACAAGGGAAATTGGACCGACACTGCTTCCCTTCCTCTTGTCAGTGGCTTCTTTCTTCCAACCATAGTGACCTCAGACTCTTGCTCCCAACACTTACCTAAGAAGAATGCGAAGGAGTTCACTGAGTCTTCAGGCGCTACCACCTGTCATTGAAAACCCATTGTTGTCCATCAATTGGTCAACTGACTGGCACCGAGCAGATGGGGTGCAGAAGATAAAAATTGCCTCAGCTAAATGCCAAACAATTTACTGGGCATCTTAGGCCCTATCTATATGCCTTTGGGTAGCAGTTAAAAATTGTCACATTAGTATTTGGTTACCTTGATTTCTACCAGCAGTATATCTTACAGCACAAACCACAATCTCTTCCATGATTTTCTTTACCATCATTTTGGGAAGTTACGTGAAGCATCTTGGCCTTGTTAACTGTTACACACATCAATGAAGCTTATATATAATTTCTTAATATATTCTTCACTATGATTTCTCACTATGTCTCAGATGTGAATAGTGGACTTTTCCAATTGATCTGGCAGTGACCAGTCCTGCACGTAACTCAAATGTTCTTAATGCTCTGTAAATATCCTTTTTAGCAGCAGGATCCATGAAGTATGGTCTACTTCCGTCATGAAGTATGGACCTGGCTTCTCAATTGAAAATTCTTCAGCTATGTATCTTGTCTTGCCCATGTTTCATGCTCCTCCTATCCATCCGTGTTTTGTATGTTACTGAGCATCCCTTTTCTCTGGCTCAGTCATTGTGGCTCTGGGCTTGGTGTTCAGGTGCAAAACATGGTTAAGGGCATGTGCACTAATCTATTGAGAGGAGCTAGACTCATAAGAATAATAATCAAGACCATCTCCCCAAGGAAGTGAAAAGTTAACAAGTGTTGTTGAGATCCTCATGACTTTTAGTCATGATAGTAAAGTTTCTTGAAAAAGTTTGCTGATGGACAGTATAGGGTACGAAACAACAAGAGACAGGTTTGGTCAGAAGCCCATAGCTAGCACTTCTCATTCAGATGTCACCTTTATGAGGTTCTGCTGCTTTATTCGCCAAGTTTGCCAAACCTTGCTTGATACTTGTGAGGAGGTTTGGGGTCTCATCCAGTTACTATTTGGAAATCCAGCCTCATAGACTGGATGAATTAGTTTCAGTCATAGATGCATTAAAGCCCAAGTGATTGGTTTCAGCCAATAATGGAACTGACAGGAACGCATCACAAACAATAACACTCTGTATAAATCCATTAGCAGACACAATAGATACAAGGATATTAGTGAAGGAACACTTGCTTGTGGAAGTAGAGTTGTGGAGGATATTTCATAAACTCTTCAGATATCTTTCACATAGAAAGAGATGGTTGTGAATGACATATACAGTTCATAAAAAGCATTCTTGGAAATTGCTACTAACCCCTTTTCCTTGCCCAGTCCGATAATCATTAAACGCTTTGTGGCATTTACAGGAATTGGAACTAGCAGCCTCCAAAACTTCTCTTTACGTCTCAACTGTTATTTGTTAGGCTGGTAAGTGTTCACTGAGTAAAGTATCATCAGCCATGCTAGTCTAAAAATGCCCAATCTTGTCTGCTCTCAGCAACTAAGCAGACTATAGCCTGATTAGTACAATACTTGGCTGGGAGACTGCCTGGGCATATCAAGTCAGTAGGCTTTTGGGGATAGTGTAAATGCAGCTTCTTTGGGAGCACTTATTATGCAATGTCAGTGTCCCAACCTCTGAGCCAGAAGGTCTGCGTTCAAGTCCCATTGACTCCAGAGATGTGTGATAACATCACTGAATGGGATCATTTGAAAATATCCCCACCAGTAAACTAGGAAGCAGGAGCCAGTCTGTCTATCATAGCTCTTTCTTCACAGCCTACCACATAATGTACAGAACAACCACGGTTATCCGAACAAGAGCTCAAGGTCCCGTAAATGCTTCCTTTGTTTACGATCAGATTGGTTATCTGAGCAAAATACACCCTGCCTGTCTCGTTTGGATAATCGAACTTGCTCTGTAGACTAGATTAGATTCCTTACAGTGTGGAAACAGGCCATTTAGCCTGACAAGTGCACACTGACCCTCCGAAGAGTAACCCACCAAGACCCAGTTCCCTTTGATTAATGCACCTAACATTATGGGCGATTTAGTATGCCAATCCACATGACCTGCATACCTTTGGATTGTGGGAGGAAACCAGAGCACCCGGAGGAAACCCAAGCAGACACGGGGAGAACGTGCAAACTCCACACAGACAGTCACCCAAGGCTGGTTTCGAACCCGCTTCCCTGGCACTGTGAGGTTGCAGTGCTCACCACTAAGCCATCATGCTACCCTCTGTTTTATTCTTCTACCGAACAGCTCCTCTACTCCAGGGGAAGCTAATTATTTCCTTTTTTTGTTGTTGAATAAACTCAATCCCCACATAACAAGTAGCAAGTACTGCCCACCAGAGTCAGTGTGACAACAGACTTCATGTGAGAGCTCGACCAGGATTTGAACCTGGGAACTCTCGCACACTCACTTACAAAGAGAGAATAACACCCCTAACCAAGTTAACAGCTGGCAGGAAACCTTTTCTTAAAAAAATCAATAACCCTACTTCAAACTTCAAATAATGCCCACCAGGGCGTGTCTCAGAAACTAACAATAATACTAAAAGGGAGAACTCAGAAGGCCGGGATATCTAAACCAAAATGGTATTGGTGGTGACATTGCTGCATCTCAGTCCTCATGTCCACCTACCACAACGTGTTTTAAGGACACTCTATACTCCGTCTTCACAGGCATCCAGGCATGGCTATAACTGCACACGAGAAACTGGTTCTAGATTGGTTTTAACATCTCTGTAATAGATTGATTATGACACATATCAGGAGCCAGTGGCACCTGAACCTGTGTCTCCTGTTCCAGATGGAGGGACATTGCCACTGGACTGCAATGGTCCCCAGAACTGGCTCCAAAACTGGCTCAGAAACTGATCCGACCTGTTCAGACTTGTCGTGACACATCTCCGGAGCAAGTGGGACTTGAACCCACGTCTTCTGGTGGGTGGCTCTGAAATATGTTTTCCATTTAGCATCAGCTGTTTTGGATCATATTGCTGTCCAGAAAGAGATCATCATCTGCAATATCGTCACTCTTGTCTATGGAGTCTTGTGTATGTCAGTACCAAAAAGTGCTGTCCACCTGACTTTGGACTTCTTCAGGTCCATGGTCATGTTGACATCAGGGGTGAGCCAACCACCAAAATTGTCAAGCTCTTTAGTTGCTGCTGATACTTAAGCTTCTGAGCGGTGCAGTATTTACCATTCTCCAGTGAGCTCTCTGCATGAACACTTTTCTATTGACTAAACCTGCCCACAATACGTGAAATTGAGTGAAGCTGCAGATGTATGGTGGTGTGGTGTTAGTGCTCTTGTGGTTGGACACCAGCTGTCCCACTTTGTCACAATTCCACCAATGGACGTGCAACTGAGGAGAATCCAATCGGGATTCCTAAAAACAGGCAAGATTGTGACTGTAAGCTGGGCAGACACACGTACAGAGATAAGCCTTCTGTTCTTACATTTAAATCTAAAGATGTACTTGCAAGATGTATTCTAAAATTAGTTAAATTAGATAAATGACAGAAATGTTAATATTGGTACTCGATGATATTGGCTGATGTACTCAGCTGGTTTCCTTGTTGACAAAGGAAACAATGAATATTGTTCAATTTGAGAAGGTGCAGAAATGATTTACAAGGATGTTGTGGGGACTGGAGGGTTTGAGTTTTAGGGAGAGGCTGAATAGGCTGAGGTCTTTTTCCCTGGAGCCTTGGAACGTAAGGGCCAACCTTATAAAGGTTTTGAAATCACGAAAGGCAAGGGTTGGGTGAACAGCCAAAGTCTTTTTCCTAGGGTGGGGAAGTCTAAAACTAGATGATATAGATTTAAGGAGAAAGGGGAAAGATTTAAAATGGACCAGAGGGTGCTGCATGTAGGGAATGAGCTTCCAGAGGAAGTATTGGAGGCGGGTACAATTACGACATTTGAAAGGCAACTGGATGGGTATATGAAAAGGAAGGGTTTAGAGAGATATGGGCATGAATAGACAATTGGGACTAGATCAGTTTAGATTATCTGGTTGGCACGGCTGAGTTGGATTGGCGGGTGTGTTTCCATGCTTTATGATTGTATGACTCGATGTTCTTTCTGTGCTAATGCTCGCCACTAACCTGGAGCTGTAGCTCCTGCATCACCTACAGATGGCTAGACAAAGCTCGACTGGAATGGACGAGACCGCAAATGATTCACAAGGACTTCCTGCAGCTTTATGTGGCAATAAAATGTCTGCATTTAATACTTGGCTCTTAACGCAATCATGTTGCTGATCAGACACCAGTTTGAATGGTAATGAACATTCTGTTTTGTTGCTGATCTGCAGTTGAGCACAAACCTTTTTTATTCATTCACAGGATTAGGGCGTTGCTGGTGAGGCCAGCATTTATTGCCCATCCTTAATTACCCAGAAGGCAGTTAAGAGTCAACCACATGGCTCTGGACTCACATGTAGGCCAGACCAGATAAGGATAGCTGTTTCCTTCCCTAAAGGACATTAGTGAACTAGACGGATTTTTCTTGACAATCAACACATGGTCATCATTAGATTCTGGGCTTTTAATTCCAGATTTTTATTGAATTCGAATTCCACCATCTGCCATGGTGGGATTCAAACCCAGCTCCCAAGAACATTACCTGGGTCTCTCCTTGAGTTAAACTCAAGAACTAAATTTAAACTTCCACGTCAGAAGTCTACATAAAAGTCACAGAATGCACTGCCTGAGAGTGTGGTGGAGGCATTTTCAGTTGAGGCATTTAAGAAAGAGTTTGATTATTATCTGAAAAGGAAGAATGTTCAGGTCTGCAGGGAGATGATGTGGATGCAATACTAAGTGCCGTACAATTATATGATTCTAAGTGAATTTCTCTATTAGAGATGTATCAGCAGCACTGGTGAAAAGATGCTCTCTGGTGTTGCACCATTAAATGGAGGTTTTTTTTTAGAGCCAGAGCCATTCTTGGCACAAGGAACAAGTTGGGCTGGGGGAGGTAAGGTGCAGCAGGATTGGGACTAATTTGATAACTCTTTAAATGAACTGTCACAAGTCAGATTTGGCTGCCTTCTGTGCTGCCCGATTCTATGACTTAACATGAAGTGAAGGAACCTAATTGTTGTATCATGTAATTAAAATGTTGGTTTCCGTTGCTCATTTAATCATCAATCCTGTTTAAATTTGTTTTTTTTTGCCCTGTCCTTTGGTCACCAATTATGTTGAAACCGATTATCTTTGATAGGTAAGTGTTATGGTTAAATCACCACTCGTTACCTTTCATTCGGCTACTTATAAAAAATTCCCACAGACAATCAAGTACTGAAACAATGGTTTAAGCTTTATTGAGACCCCTCAAATAAACAATTATAAGCCTGCGACCTAACTTAGCTATTGCCAAATTAAAGATGAAATCTGGCCAGGATGTCAACCAATGATAGTCTGCTTCTGGGGGACAGTCTCCAGTGTTCAGCCCTTACACAGTTTTGTTCTTTGAAGTTCTGTTGTTGAGTTGTTCTGGTGTTAGATTCTAATACAGTTTTCTCTCTTTCAAATTTGTACATAATTTGATATTATTGATAACTTTTAGATTCTTTCATCCCCAATATTTTCAGAGAGCTCAAGTCTGCAACTTGCACTCTCATCAGAAACAACTCCTTTGTTCCTTTCCCACAGTTGGGGTTAGCTGTCTGTTTAACGCACAGCCTTTTTCCTGCAATTAACCCCTTTACTCAGAACATTACTTTTTCAGACAGGTCTAATTGCTCATTTGTCATGAGGCAGCAGATTATCAAGCAGTGTTTTATTCCTCTCTCCCAGGAAGTGGCTGTTAACTCCTTCTTCTCAGGCACAGTGAATTCACATGCTGCTGTAACTCTTTTTATGACAATTTCTCGTTGTTCCTTTCATCATAAGAAACAGTTTATTCCAAAAAGAGTTATTGCAGCTCCTTTGAATCCGTATGTAACAGTTTATCTTTGTTGATTTTTTGAATCCATAAACAGTTATTATAATTCTGAAGGCTGCATTGTCACATAAGGATTTTCAAAAGCTAGTTGGAGAAACTAGCAGACAGTAATTACTGTGGTAAGAGACTCCTGTTTACCCAATGTTTGAGAATTTGCCATCTAATTGATGGGTTTGCCATTTAATTGACTTGTCCATCTTCAGTTACCCATCCTCAGTCCCCTGATATAAGCTATAATTACTCAAATAGGACAGTACCACCTCAGTGCTACAACTGATGAGAAAGCAGAAGCTGTTACTGAGTAAAATAGGAGACCTTTCTTGCAGGGGAGATCAACTATAAATCTTACATTTCAGGTTAATTGTTGCAACGGAAAATTATAAAGTTATGCCTTTATGTTGGCGATCTGAACATTAGCATACACTGTACATAAATTTTGCATTTACTTGTCCCAATCATTGTCACCTGGTTTCCAGTTTAGACAGGGAATTAGGTTTCTTTTTGCTTCCTCTGGTTTGAATGATGACAATGAAAGGGTTATTAAGGCTCATTCCAAGAGGTAGGGAGAGACTAAAGAGGAAGTTCCAAGACAGCGATTAATATTTATTAAGCCAAATGTCCTTTGAACTCACCACCATGCCCCCCCCCAAAAGATGGGTTTACTGTTCCTTCACTCCATGGTACTTTGGACTGAAAGATCAGGCATTCTTTACTTGGTATAGGAGCATGCTGGAGTGAGGAGATGAAGAGGCGTTGTGCATCACAATTGCACAGATTTGGAAAGAAGGCTGTGACAGACGTTCTTGGAGTTAGCAAGGAAGCTGTCTTGAGCCTCTTAGGACTTCAGTATGCTCAACACTTTTCATTTAAATCGAACATACACTCATGACAATACTCCTGTACATACATTAAGGTGGCCTATGTAGAATTGCTTTTGGGCAAAGACCAAGAGCACAGCTAGAGGACTTGAGGTTATACTCAGAAAATATTTTAGAACGTGAGCTGGTAGCAAATAAGGTTTTTGCCTCCAGCTGGCTATTTTACCTGACATGGCAATGCTTATACCATCTCTCGTACCATAAGAAACTCGGCGTGGATATCATGGAACATGTAATAAACATGTTTATTACAGCCAGCTGTTATACTGAAGCATTACCTTTCTCAGGTACCTATGTATCAGTCGATATTAAGCTATTATATTACAATAAAACAGCATTAAGCAGCATGCTTCCAGTAGTGTCATTCTTCACGAAATCCCAGATAAAATAGAGTGTGAGATCTTTATACCTGCCGATCTCATGCTGTGAAATCATGATGATACCATGAGCATTTCATTAAAGCTATACTGACATTCGGACTGTGAGACTAACAGTAGCACTGATTATGTAGCTGAGAAGGAACCTGAAGTGTTTCTGCATTCCACTCTGCCCAGTCCCACGGGTGATTTGATACAGTAGGCAGGAAGGCAGCTATAGAACAGTACTTTTACACTGGACATTTTATCAGGAAGCAAAGACGCAGATACAATATAAGAATCTTCATTTACTGAAGTAAATTATCCAAAAAGTGCACAAACTAGGCTGCACTTCCTTTATGCATGAAATGGTTTTCTTTGCAAATTTCAAACACAGCGCTGAACCTGAGATTGAAAAGTCTAGTCTATTCTAGGCTGAAATCGTTTGATCTTTTTGGATCAAATATTATAATGACTTACGTCGGAAGGACAGGATTTGGTGAGTTGGAAGGGCAAAGCTTGCTGTCCAAGACCTTCGAGCATTTTTGTCTGACTTGCACGAATTAGCCTAACATGGTGAAAGAAGATAGATTAGATTACTTACAGTGTGGAAACAGGCCCTTCAGCCCACACTGACCCTTCAAAGAGCAACCCATCCAGACCCATTCCCCTACATCTAACACTACAGGCAATTTAGCATGGCCAATTCACCTAACCTGCACATTTTTGGACTATGGGAGGAAACCAGAGAATGTGCAAACTCCACACAGACAGTTGCTTGAAGCAGGAATTGAACCCGCGTATCTGCCGCTGTGAGGCAGCTGTGCGAACCACTGTGCCACCGTACCATCCATGGAGCACCTGCATGGCTTGTCAAACCAAGGAGCAGTAACATAATTGACAAACTTTGTATGAAATATTAATGTTGACTGGAGTCATTCTAAGTCCTTCTCTCAGCTGTGCTATTTAGAAAGGTTTCTGCAAACTGCCTGTCAACAGTTTCAAGCAAAGGAATATTTTTCTGTACATTGAAACATCGAAGATATGAGCAGGAGCACGCCATTCAACCCATTACAGTGCGTCACCATTCACCATCAAGCTCAATATCCTCATCCTCCCCGCCCCCATACACCTTAGTTGCTTTAGCCACAAAAGATATATCTACTTCCTTCTTGATAACAACTCAGAAGGTTTTAGAGTTGTATAATTAGGTCAGTTTATAATGTCTGCGATTCTCTTTTATTATGGAGCAAATACTTCGTGTCATCTCCAGTGTCAGTGAAGCACAGGTTATCTTCCATCTTTACAGTTGCTAACTGTCTGCCCCTGCTATGGAGATCCACCATGTCCTTCAATATGACCATTCACATTTATCCTTATGATACAGACAAATCTAATGCAGAGGGCTGAAGACATGAGAGATACATACAGGACAAAGTTACACTAAACGAGAAGAAGAGGAACTTTCCTTCCTGACCAATTCTGAGATATACCAGAAGAGACTTACTTAAGGAGGCAACATTTTAGCAAGAAGGAATAGAAAGATCATCTGCAGTTAGTTACTGACACCCTTTCAATATAAAGAAAGACATAGTTCAGACTTCTGAACTTCATATCATAAATCAGTCCTACTGTGCACACTTCCATGCATAACATATGCTTATCATAAGGCACAGAAACAGATCCTTTGGTCCAACAAGTCATTCCGAACATAATCCCAAACTAGTCTCACCAGCCTGCACTCTCAACCTCCTATGCTCCAGGGAAAAGTGTCCCAGCCTATCCAGTGCCTTCTTATAATTTATCTCATTGTTGTACAAAGCAGGAGCTACCAATAGATGATACCATCAAAGGAAGTGATATCAGGTCATAAGTAGAAGGGCTTGCTCCAATACAATCATGCAGGGATCTCTCTCTGTCCGGTACATAATATACGTAGCTCAATTACAAGTGGTGAAAACAGGACAAGCTAGAGTTAGAGGGAAACGAGATTTACTTGACCTTTTTGTGGAGTTTGTACAGTTCATTAAATGTTCAATATGCCCAACAATACCCAGCCATGTCCAGAAGAGGGCACCAAGACCTCTATGCAACATGTACCAGATGTGGCACCAGGAGAGCCCATTGGTGTGAAGTACGCCCTGCCAACAGTGTAGACTGCCAGCCATGCAGGAGAAAAGGCCCCTTCCACTTGGTCTGCTGCAACAAGAAGCTTCCATCTCTGAGATGCAGGTCCCCACCAGGGTCACCTCATGGATTTTGGAAATGTAAAATTAACACATTATCCCAGGTTCTTACACATGTCTTGTGAGATTGTTGAAGTTCAGCAAGAGCTGGGGAGTTAGCCATCAAACAACTTCTACAGATTGTTCAATTACATTTCCCTGGTTATTGTAACTTCCTCACATTCCTTCCTTCTTCCCTTCCATTTCCTGATTTATAGCTATTTCTTGGAAATTGTTTGTGTCCTCTGTTTTGAAGACAAGTGCAAATAATCTGTTCAATTGTTCTGCCATTTTCTTAATTTTCATTATTAATCTCCCAGACTCACTTAGTAAAAGATCAATGCTCACATTGTTCAGTCATTTTTTATGTATCGATAGAAGTTCTTACAGTTTTTATGTTTGGTTTTATTTATGTTTTAGCGAGCTTGCTCTCATAGGAACACAGGAGCAGGAGTAGGCCATTCAGCCCCGTGAGCCTGTTCCAGCATAGCTGATCAGTGTCCTAACTCCATATACCTGTCTTTGGCCCATATACCTTATTATCTTTACAGAACAAAAATAATCTCTTGCAGATTTAAAATGAACAACTGAAGGAGCACCATCTCCAAATCTCTACCACCCTTTATGTGTGAAAGTGCTCCCAATCATCTCTTCGGAACAGTCTGGTCCTAATTTTTAAACTATGGCCCTAATTCTAGAATCTCCAACAGTCAACATAGTTTACCTTCACCTACCTTGTATTTTTCTGTTAATATCTTGACGTCTTCGATCAAATCACCCCTTAACCTTCTAAGTTGTGGAGAAAAAAGTCTCATACCTTAACCCCTGAAGTCCAAGTATCATTCTTGTTAATCTACATTATATTCTCTCAGAGGACATATCTTCTTCCTAAGATGCGGTGCTCTCATCCTCTAGTTTTTCCCAGTATATTAATCTATTATGTCTGCCTTTATACTCTATCCTACTGTGTGGTTACTGTTATGGAGCCTGAAAAGCACTCCCACAGGTAAATTCTTGGTTTTATCATTTACCATCTCTACCTAAACTGCTTCTAAATTGTGGTTTCCCATTCCTCTTTAACCAGCATTAATTAACAGAGCCACCCTCTACTTTTTCTGAGCTTCTTGTCTGTGCCCTTCAATACTCAGGTCCCAACCTATGACATCCTATAGCCTTGTCTCTGTAATAGCTACCAGTTCATGCTTATTTATTTCTATTTGAGTTCTGTGATTTGTTTTGAATACTTAAATGCATTCAGATATACAACCTTTAGTTTTGTCCTTTTATTACCTTTGGTACCTCTACCATTATCTGCTAATTCAGATTTATACTCAATATCATTTTCCATTTATGGTCTATTTATCATTTCTCATATTAATGCATTTGTCTATTTGTTTCTTTCTCTATTTCCTGCCTCTACTCTTTGATTTACTACATCTTCCCAAATTTGACCCTGTGCTCTCAGTACTTACTCTGGAATTTAGCACCAGTACGTTATTGCTCCAGTTATGTGACAGAACTCTGGGTCTAGCATAGTTCAGGTATAATTAGTGGTACAACCCACTTTACCAAATACGATTGCCAGTGCCCAGAAAGCCAGAACTCACTTTTAACCAATCTTTGTGCCACACATTGATTAATCTTATTTGCCTTCTGCCAATTTACTTGGGCTCAATTCTAATCATCACCTGTGAGGTTCTGCTGAACAATGGCAAATAGTCCCCACACCAGCAAAAGCAGTACATTACATTCTAGGGGGCTTGCTTGAAGAAAATGGAATGACCAATGTTTGTCTTCATTCCTAAGAAGGAAACACACATCCTCCACCTCGTACCTACTTGTCCAAAACAGTCCTACCCATCCCCCAGGGAAGCTGTGCTCATGACTGATGTTGAAGTGTAGCCAAAAGGAGAGTGAGATCCAGGTTGGTGAATAGAATGTAGACATATTGGTGATGGGAAAATGTAAGCATGTTAATGACAGAAAGCAGCAACATTCTGGTTGAGATGAATACTTGGGAGAGGTGTAGAATAAGACAGCTCACCTTCTGCAACCCTTCAAGGGATGGCTAATAAATGCATGCCTAGCTGATGACATTTCAAAATGTAGTGTAGCAAATCCAATCAATTTTCTGTGCAAAACTACTGCAAAGTTTCTCTGTTGTTTTTGTTAAAATAAGTCACATTTATTGAATGTCTCTCACCTTTGCCATTACTGCTCTGCAACTGGACACACTGACGTGTGTTCAAATCTTCCTGGAGGGAATCTTTCTCGCTGATTTTTCTTCAACAGGTCTAGAGGGAAATCTATTTTTGGTCTATAGCTTTCCATCAATATCCATGCGCCCACATGTGGGAAAATCATTCTACCATGCTGTGGCACTTTGGTTAATTAATCACAGAAAATCACGGCAGATGGCACCTCTTAAATAAAAAATGAAAGCTTTGAACAATTCTTAGCTTCGAACTGACACGCAGTTTTTTAGACCAGGGTGGTTTTGTAAGATTCTTTCATATATGTATGTAATGTTTATATGAATGACTGTGTGAAAAGGTCAGTGCTCAGGGAGGCAAAGGAACTATTATCTAGCGGAGTGCTTTGAGATTCATCTCTTTGTCTACAGTCAGCTGTGACAGACATGAAACGTGAAGCCTCAAGCAAGAAAGACAAAAGATTATCTCCCAGTATAATTAAAGGATCAATCAGTTTTAGATAGTTTTCTATTTCAAGCTTGCAGTGTGAACATTTCTGTTGGCTGCAGTTGTCTTTTAACTTACTGATGACAGCACCGAAATACAAATGAGGCAATAGTGGCATGACACTAAAACTCCCCTCAGGTATAGTTTCTCCCCCATTAATTTGTGGCCGCCCAGAGGCAAGGAACTACCTCTGTTGAAGATGCTGCAGACCGAAAAATGTAGTTTTGTTTGAGCAGGCTTTGGGACTCAACAGTACACAGGATTACTTCAATGCCTACTTGTCAGGAAGCCACCCTGGTTCAGCGGGTTTTGTAGAAGAAACAGGAGCAATACCAGTTAAATCTGAGAACGATGTATCAGTGTGAGGAAATGGTTACACAGAGCTGCTTGCATGCTAAACACTGAAAATGTCAGGCTACAGAAAAACCTTAATGATTCCATAGCCAATGAGTCAGAGTGCTGCATCCCTACCACATTGTGTCAAGAACGGTGATGAACATCCAGCCAACTCGGAGGAAGCTTTATGAACCTCTCCAGTCCCAAAATTGGAATCTCAGTGTGTCAGAGTCAGACATTTGATAGTTTTGCAGTTATCTTCAGCTAAAAGTGCCTAATGCATGACCAAATGTAACTGTTTCATCAAGTCCCCATTATTACAGATACTGGTATCCATCAACTTTATTTCAATGCATTAAGAAGTAATACGGATCAAATAAAAGCAATAGTTATGGGTCCTGACAAATTCTGGAAATTGCACTGAAGATCTGTGTGCTAAAGCTAGCTGTTCCCATGCAAGCTGTGACAGCAGTATTTGTCTAGCATTGTGGTGGATTAGTTATCTATAAAGAAAAAGCTAAATTAAATCCAGTGAAGTACAATGTTATTCATCAGCCTTCCAATCATCAAAAAATGATGAAAGCAGTCATCAATGTCAGCAATAAGTATCAAACCAACTTGTAATTTTAGCTCCATCAGAACCATTAGGCTCCAAATCGCATCGCAATTATGATCTCAGGTATGCAATCATGAGTTAGTGCGAGAGAATAAGTGAGAAGACCAGTCTTTGACGTCAAGATAACATTTGATCAATATGGCACCAAGGATATGTGGCGAAACACGTATCTTTAAATGCATTGATATTGCCTAATGGTTTACGCTGGATTTCTCTGAAGCTAGAAATTGCAGGTGAATGAGATGTTTCAAGTGTGGCAAAATGAAGGATGGCAGTGATAAGAGGAAGGCTAAATCTCAGTATTCTGTGAAAAGGCAATGAACTATATGCCATGACATTTGGTGGGAGGAAATTTGGAGATAACAATAACTATTCGAGTTGACTCATAGGGTTGCTATAGTTAAAGTTTTCTTCAAAGACACTGTGGGTGGAAGATCTGGCAATGGTGATACCCCTGAAGCTCAGCAACATCATGTAATAGGGTTAAATCAATTTATTCAATTTACTTATAACTGTGCTTTCTCATCCCAACTGGCTAATTTCTGGCCCTCCATTCACTGTAACATTTCTGCAGCTATTGATTTTCTCAAACTGCACTCTCACCTCCAACTTTGATGCCCTGGTTTCCAATAAGATCATTACCATCTCTCATCCCAGCCGTTCTCCTTTTAAGACCAAGGGATACAAGCATGAGCAGACAACTGGTTTCACCATCTGGTGTTAGGTCTGTGTGGACAACATAAATACTATGAAGTATTTATAAAATACTCCTGCTAAAAACTGCTGACCTGCTCCATTTAAAATTGTAAGGAAATCCTAGACTCTTTACTGTACTTTGTCTTCTTAAAGCCCTCCCTCCACGTCCTCATGGAATTCACTGTCACGAGGATCATCTGCAGCTTACCTCAAGTTCACTAACCCAACAGACTAAACTTCCTGTGCTGGCAATCGTTCTCTAGTCTATCTCCATCATACCCTGTCTGAGCTCATATTGACCATAAGACTGACCTGCTGTTCTCTTAGATCTATACCTACGAAACAACTGACCACCCAACCTTCCTCCTCAACCCCTCGTTAGGTGTTTTTGTTGATGATTCTCCCTTCTTGTGCACTGCCCCTTTTTCTTTGAAACTTCCAGTACTCGCTCCTCAATAAACAACCTCCGCCCTTGCAAATGACTACCTCAATTCCTGCCTCCATTCTAACTACAAGATCTTTGTGTTGCTGCTCCTTGGATACTGCCTGACCTGCTGTTCTTTTCCAGCACCTCACTCAGGACTACTCCCAGAAACACATCACAAATTTGGAATTTCACCCCTGTTTTAAAGTTTCTCTTTGACCTTACGCTTCTATATCTCTGTAACCTCCTCCAGCCTCATTCATTTTTTGGTCCATCCACAATTATTCTTCCTGTGTCTATAAGTACAGTTGAGATGAAGATCTATATGTAAACTTTCTTATATTATGAAATGAAACATAAAAGCAATGAAAAAAATATTGAAGGTTACCTTCTGACATCAAATATTAAAAGAAAAATACTTGGATTTAGGCAGTGCCATTCATGATCTTAAGGCATCTCTAAGAGCTTTACAGCCAATGCAATAGTTTTAATGTGTAATGACTGTTGTGTTCAATTACTTGGTTTATGATTGTGTGTATATGTTGACTGCTGACTGTGCTGTGTGTTGAGAGGCAAACCTGGGAGATGCAGTAAGCTTATGGCTGCAGACCCTTTTAAAGGCATTTCTGATGAAGCATTTATGCATGCATGCGACCAGGTTTGAGTCAGATCTGTGCAGCTCTGAGCCAAGATACACAACAGCTATTATTTTAGGAAATGTAGCAGTCAGCTGGTACACAGTAAGCCCTAACAAGCAGCAATTTCATAATGATCACGTAATATGTCCCAGTGATTCACAGGGAGATAAATGTTGGCCAGGACTTCAGGGGTAATTTCCCTACATTGTCTGGAATAGTGCCAGGGGAGTTTGTATGTGCACCTGAGACATAGTATCTATACTTTTGCACTTGAACATTAGCCTGAGTTTTGTGCTTAGGTCTCTGAACCCTCATGCATCTGATTCAGAGGTGAGAGGACTACCTACGCAGCTGACATAATAACAATAGGAAGGTCAATGCCACACACACTTCTTTTGCTATAACCTTTAAGATTATGAGTATAGTAGCTGTAGTTTGGTCATGCATGTAATTTGCTTTTCATGTAAGAAAACACCATATGGTCTTCCTTAGGCAAGTTTATTGTTACAGAAAGTTTCACATGATGAACATTGATTGCGTTATGATTTTTGCACTCATGTAACATTATTGGAATAAACAAGCAGAGAGCTTGTGTGTGCGAGAGACAGGGCACAGATTAAATCTAAAGTTAGAGAAAAAAGGGGGCCAAGCCACTCTGTGCATCTACCTAAAGTTTGAGAATCTGTGAGTGAGAGATTTTACCGCTGCTGGAGCAGAAAGAATGTTTTCAGGTTCTGTCCCAAAGGAGTTAGACATCCTGTCCCACCTCTGCTAGATATATGCCTACCCCTTAATGCCATCCCAATAGCTGTCATTATCTCAAAGTTCCCACCGGTTAGGTGGACTCAGACTAATGCAACGTTCTTAAGTGACAGTAGGTCCTTTAATAATGGGGGGATAAAAGGGTTTTAAAGAGGTTCTTAAGGAGGGCAAGGATGCAGTTGGGGTTAGGGAAAGAACTCCACAGTGTGACACATTGACAGATATACCTTCAGCAGTCTATGTTAGGGAGAAAGGATTGGATATGCACACATGGCTAGGGAACTGGATTTGTAAGTCATGGAGATGGGACGGTCAGTTGGTAACGGGATTAAACCTGAGTCTAAGAATATTAAATTGAAGGGTTTGGTGATCAGGAGCTAATGTAGGTCATCATGGTCTTGAAGTGGGACGGGATGCAGGGAACAGAGGTTTGAATTGACTGTGAGAATGGGAGGTAAAAATAAGGACTGCAGATGTTGTAAACCAGATTCTGGATTAGAGTGGTGCTGGAAAAGCACAGCAGTTCAGGCAGCATCCGAGGAGCAGGAAAATCGACGTTTTGAGCAAAAGCCCTTCATCAGGAATAGAGGCAGAGTGCCTGCAGGGTGGAGAGAATGGGAGACCAATCAGGTCAACTTTTGACTAATTGAATCAACCCTTTTGCTGCAGGTGGGCCAAAACAAGGGTAGGAATGGTCACTGTTATAGAAATAGGTAGTAGATGGATATCATATGGGAGCGAATTTTATAGTTTTTCAGCTAAGTGTGAATTTTAGTGAGTTTCATGAATTATTTCTCTCTGTTTACAAAATGATTAACAATATTCACCAAAACTCAACTTATTACCATCATGCCTTACTCATCTCTATGATACCTTGCCCTGCAGGCACTCTGCTTCTATTCCTGATGAAGGGCTTTTGCCCAAAATGTCGATTTTCCTGCTCCTCGGATGCTGTCTGAATTGCTGTGCTTTCCCAGCACCACTCTAATCCAGAATCTGGTTTACAACATCTGCAGTCATTGTTTTTACCTCCCATTCTCACAGTCAATTCAAACCTCTGTTTCCTGCATCCTGTCCCACTTCAAGACCATGATGACCTACATTAGCTCCTGATCACCAAACCCTTCAATTTAATATTCTTTGCTCAGGTTTAATCCCATTACTAACTGACCATTCCATCTCCATGACTTACAAATCCAGTTCCCTAGCCATGTGTGCATATCCAATCTTTTCTCCCTAACATAGACTGCGGAAGGTATATACCTGTCAATGTGCCATACTCTCACAAAAGGAAAAGTACTTACCACTGCTAGGATTTCCCTAGATGCCGAGCCCTAGTGCATTATTAAAGTCCAGTTGTGCACCAGATCAAATGCTGCCAACCAGGAGTTGTGCTTCACCATGCATATAGTGAGATGAGAGCAAAAGATGAGTATATTTGAGTGCACATAAGTGGCATGGCTAATATTTCATTACAAATCCAAGCACACATTCATAATTCTGTTGCTATTTAGGACAAAGCCATCCAGATTACCCATCTTGGAACCCTTTCCCAGTGCCCAGCTTAGATCAAAGAATAGATCATAGAATCCCCACAGTGTGGAAACAGGCCATTTGGCCCAACAAGTTCTTATCAACCTTTTGAACAGTATCCCAGCCAGATTCATTCTCTTATTACTCTACATTTGCTCTTGACTATGCACCTAACCAACACATCCCTGAACATTATTTTGGCAACTTAGCATGACCAATTCACCTAACCTGAAAATCTTCTGCTTTGTGGGAGGCAGTCAGAGCACCCGAGGAAACCCACGCAGACACGGGGAGAACGTGCAAGCTCCACACAGACAGTCACCTGAGGCTGGAATTGAACCTGGGCCCCTGGTGCTGTGAGACGTGCTGATTACTGAGCCGCCATGCTGCCCTAACATCTAGCTTGCCTAACATTTAGCCGAACATTTTCTCATTGTTCAAGGTAGAACCACTGCATGCTGGAAAGCCTTCAAACAGCTGAAGACCATCATTTTTATTCAGCAATGACAACAGCGAACAAAAGCACAATCAATTCACTTTGCTTCTTAAAACAGAGACCGTTTGCTTTTCAAGCAGTAACCAATTTACAGTCCCCGGGTGATCACAGACTCAGCTCACATCTATTTGAACTGGGCGTCATTAAGTAAAAGTTAAATTGGCTTGTTGTGCCTGATGCTGCAGCCCTCTGTCATACAGAAGGTGATGTTCCTCTTGCACAGTGTCCTTCCTTTCGTCCTCAGAAGGCTACTGCTGCTCTCCCAGCTCCTCAGCATCCATCATATCCCTTCTTTGCCAGTTTCACTTGCACAGAGCACAGAATGCAAAATTTATATAGTGCACTTTTCAGGGCTTACTCCCCTTGCAAGGTTCACTCCTGACACTGATGCAAGCATCAGGAACGTTATTTCAGCAGATTGATTGTCTACTCCACTATGATTCTGTTTCTACTGTGATGCAGTCCACAGTCGTGGTTGCAAAGAGTAACTTTTTCTCTGAGTAAACATCATTGTGAGGAATTCAGTAATTAGTGGTTCACAAACACCTCCATAGAGTGGGGCATGAGTACTGTAGCAAGAAGGGTCATGCAATGCCACTCCATGAAATTCTAATTCAGGGATCTTGTTCCAATGAATACAGCATAAGCCATGTCTGCAGATGCAGTAAAAAATTGTAAGTGCTATCTGATTACTGGTGCCTTGTATTCCCTCCACCAAATCACACAAGAAAGGCAGCATTGCATTTGAAAGCAGGTTGGTGAATACTTACAGTTCAAGGTCACATGAAATTAGGATCTTGCATAATCTTTGTTATTTGTGGTCACTGATGAAAGTTTTAATGCTGCTGCGATTAGGTCAAGAAATACTTACTCCGCCCAGTCTGGGTGTGGTTGTAACCATGTTTCATTTCCATCTTGCATTTACAAGTTGCATGAGGGTAAACACATTGCACTTGGCGCAGTGTGTCACAGGCTCAGCCTGTAATGAAGAGCACCACCATGTTCCTTTCTTCCTTGCATTCTATGTTTACACCATCAAGACGGAGCTTTCCAATGTTCCCACACACCTCTTTGAATTACATCTTCAGCTCTCAGCATTACACCATGAGCACCTGCCCTACCGCTTAGTCATGCCCACCATATTGAAATATCAAGGCACTCCATCGAGGCCAGGGTGTTTAATACTGTCGATGAGCCCCGCTCCTGCAGTAACTTATGAACGGGTGCTTCCACCTCTCCCCTTATAGTTTGAATTTCCCCACATAATTCCAGTCCCTTCTCTATCCCAGCATGCTACTTCTGACTCCCAGGATCCTCCATAGCCTACCAAAGACCTACTTAGATGGAGAGCCCCTGCTGTTGACGACCAGGTTTTTCCCCATAGTGTCAGAAACTCAACTCTGAGTCTAACAGCCTGCTGTAACCTGAGATCACGAATTGGGGAGAAAGATGGAATAAGTGACAAGGCAACATGTCTTGTGATATTGGTCAAAGTCAATGGCCTTTTTCTTCCTATTCAGACAAGCAGCCTGAGAGTTTACAGCCCTTTCATAATTCAAGGGAAGTACTGGAGGTGGAGCTGAGTAACCATCAATGTTCAAGTGGAAGCTGACCTCATGTTATTAGTAATGTTGCAGCACATAGGTAAACATGAAGAGACCAAGGACATCTCCTCAGCGGAATCCTGCAGTGGCTTCGGCATAGAGATAATAAGACCATAACAAATAGGAACAGGAGTAGACTGTTCAGCACTTCCAACCTGCTCCATGCAATGGGATCATGGCTCATCGGACATTTCTCATGTCCTTTTCCCTGTGTTGTCCCCATCACCCTTGATCACCCTACTGATCAAGAATCTATCTGTCTCAGCCTTAAATATGCTTAAGGACTCTGCTTGCACAGCTCTCTGTGACAAAGAGTTCCAAGACTGTCAACCTTCTGAGAAGAGAAATTGCTCTTCAGCTCAGTCTTAAATTGGCGCCCCTTTATTCTGAGACTATGCCCTCTGGCCCTACACTGTCCCATGAGGGGAGACATCCTCTCAGCATTTACCCTGTCAAGCCCCTTAGGAATTTTAATGTTTCAATGGGGTTATCTCTCATTCTTCTAACTTCTAAAATGTCTCAAGGTGTTAAAGCATTTCATATTCTCATAATCATACTTGAAGCAAAGTTGGGAAATTACATCTAGTTGTTGGTAGAGTTTCCTTATGTTCTATTTTAATCTGGTGTGGGAAAAATTTCAGAAATGCGGCATCTTTGGGAGAACACTTCAATTCATTTCAACATCCTCTCAGTTACTTCAGGCTTACTCTTTTGGAATCACAGGGAAGAACATTGGATCCTTGTGAGTTAATCTTTAAAATCCTGAATCTGATTTCATATGAAAACCACATTATGCTTTAGTGTTCCCAGACTAAATAAGCAGGAATTCTGAAGCATGATATCATAAATGGGATTCTGGATCTTGTCTGTAGGAGCATTGGATATAAAAGCAAGGGAGTGAATTTCTCCAAGGCATCGGTGAGACTGCAGTTAGATTACTGGGATAAAGCTGGCACTATGCCAGCTCCTTTACCATCAATAAACAGAATTACAGATTTAGAGTGTACAACCTCTTGATGCGTGCTCCCAAAACACATTGGGAGCTGATGCAGCAGAAGTGGCTGTCCCAGTTCTGTATCGTTCTGGGTATCTAATTATAGGAGGGATGTCACAGTTATAGCAAGGGCGTAGTAAAGAGTCACTGGAATAATAACAGCGATGACAGATAATATTTATTAAGGTCACCTATACATTTCTTCTTTGCCAAAGATGAAATAAAATCCAACTTCCTGGACATTCCTTCCAAGATTTGAATTCCCGATACTTAGAATAATATATTTATTTGCTCAGTGTAACTCTAACTGTAAATCTCACCCTGTCTCTAAGCTTTGGGCTTTTTCACTGCAACAATGTAGAATATGGGAAACCTGTCTGCGTTGTCAAAATTATGAAAGATTTTGAGAAGCTAAACAGCAGATGATTATCTCCTTCAGTTCAATTTATTTGAAAGCAACATGGTCATTGGAATTTGCACTACAAAAGCATAAAAAGGCATCCAAAAAGAGATGGTTTCATGCAGGAATTTTATTGAGTGGTTGGAGAATTTGGTTCTGTATTTTTAATGCTGTTTTGAGTGTTAAGTGGCATATGTGCTGCATAGACACACAGCTCTGAGCCTTGCACTGGGTACCATTTTGATAAATAACAGCAACATGCGCTGCATGTATACAAAGTAAGCAGTTAGTTCCATCTGTCAGCAAGTAACATTTGATTTAATGCCCATTGCGCCATCTTGCCATACTTCAGCTATTGCTTTTCTTTAACCTAAACATTGAACATGTGTTCAGCAGTAGGAAGACCGGTGCCAACCCATCCAACCCCTTCACCCCACCCCAAAGACTAGCACCAACACCCCCCACCCCAATCCCTGAACCAATGCTGCTTAAGGGAACATCAACTACTTTCACCATGAGATGGACCAGAAGGAGTTCCCCTTCCCTGGCCAGCTTAAAATTTCCAATTTAAGCAGAAAATATTGCATTTGTATTTGTGAAACAAAGCTTATATTTTTGTGTCAATGTTAACCCTTTCAATTTAGTTTTTTTTTAAATTAGGTCTGGGATGGGCAGGTGGCCAATGAGCAGTGAAGTCGCTGGATTTTATGAAGCTGCCACCTTCAAACTCCTCCCTGACTTGAGTGTAAAATCCAGCTCCTTATCTTTCTCTGCAACTATCTATCACAGGGCCTACTTGACATGATGGTTGCTCTGTGACTGCTTTTAATTCAGCATTCTCAAACCAACCGAGCCAGTTACAACCCCATTGGTCTACTCTCAGTGATCAGCGTAGTGATGATAGGGGTCATTGACAGTGTGATCAGGTATCAATTGCAAAATGTTAATCCAGTCTGTGATACTCAGTTTATGTTCTGCAAAGGTCACTGGGTTCCTGACCTCTTTGCAGCCTTGGTCCAAACCGGGACAAAAGAGCTAAACTCCAAGGTTGCAGTCAGTGTGACTGCCCTTCACATCAAAGCTGCACTTGACTAACTGTGACAGCAAGCAAATCTGCAATCAATGGGAATCAGGGAGATCTCTGTTGGTAAGTGTTATACTTAGCACAAAGGAAAATGGTTGTAATTGTTATGGATCAATCATCTGAGCTCCAGGACCTCTTTGCGCGAGTTCCTCAGGCTAGTGTCCTGGGCCCAACCATCTTCAGCTATTCATCTGTCCCCATCATAAAATCAGAAGTGAGGATTTTTGCCAATGATGGCACAATATTCAGCAATATTCACAACTCCTCAGATACTGAAGCAGTCCATGTCCAAAAACAGCAAGATCTGGACGGCATCAATGCCATGCAACACCACATAAGAGTCAGGAAATAATCCCCTCCAACATGAGAGAATCTATTCAGTGTTCTTGACATTCAATGGCATTGCCATTACTGAATCCCCCACAATCAACATTCTGGGGGTTACCATTGACCAGAAGTGGAACTGAACTCGCCACATAAATACTGTATCTACAAGAGTAAGTCAGAGGCCTAGAATTCTGCAGCAAGTAACTCATCTTCTGACTCCCAAAGTTTGTCCACCATCAACAAGGCACATGTCAGCTCTGCGATGCAATACTTTCTACATACCTGAATAGATGCAGCTCAACAATACTCAGTAAGCTTGACACCATCAAGGACAAAGCAGTCCATTTGATTTATACCCCATCTACCACCTTTAACATTCACTTCCTGATCCAGCGAACACACAGTGGCTGCAGTACGTGGTATTAACAAAATGCACTGCACTAACACTCAAAGGTTCCTTCATTAGCATCTTCTCGCATAACCACTAAAATCTAGAAGGACAAGGGGAGTGTATGCATGTGAACACCATCACTTGCAAATTCCATTCCAAGTTGCAAACCATTCTGATTGAGAACTATATTACTGTTCCTTTACAGTTGCTGATTCCAAATCTTGGAATTCCCTTTCTAACAATATTGCAGATGCCCCTTAACCCCAAAGATTGAAACAGCTCAATACGATGTTTTCCAGAGCTGTTAGGGATGGGTAATAAATGGTGGTCCAGCAGCACTGCCCATATTCCATGAATGAATTGAAATCGTCTGAGCTTTGAGTGCAGCACTCGGCTACTGACTAACTTCTGCTTGTTATTTTACTGCACCGCAGAGCTTGTCACCACTTCCACCCTGAAAAGCATCAGCATGTTTTAACACCCATAGGCCAACTTAAATTTATAGCAGCAACTCAAAGTTTTGCACCTCCTAATCAGGTATGCAGCTACTCACCAATAGTGCTGGCTGCACAGTTCAATTGTGTCAATGGGTAGGCAAGGAGAAGTCTGTTTGCTGTCTTCCCAAGAATAAATGGGCACAGGTTAATCCCAAACATATTTATGGATCTTGTGAACATTTTCCTCCCAATTCCTTGATAGAGACTATGGCATCTTTTAAAATTAAATTGGAGAATTATTGAAAGGGAGGAATATAAATCAAGGAATTTGCAAATGTGCTCCTTTTTATGGTATGATTTTAGCATAACATTGTGATTTGCAGCACAGTGGTATCTTCGTGCTTAGTTAGACTCTCAGATACATCCGCTGACAATATTGATGTCAGAGACAGCATTGCATTCTTTGCAAAAACAGAAGGGAAACAGGATCATTCATTTTTCATAAACTGGTCTGATTGTATAGAATTCCGTAAAAACTTTTTTTTTGTGATTGTCATTGGGGACTGAATCACACATTACTGTGTAATATTTTTCATATTAATAATGAAAAAAAGACACAGTATCATTAACTATTTGACAGCAGCCTCACTTTAGTGCTCTCATAGGATTTTTATGTGAATAATGATCTCTTTACTTCTCATAAAAACCAACAGTAGGGACAGAGGGAACATTATTTTAATTCTCAGTTATTTTGTTTAGTCCAGCTTACTAATATTGTAATAATTACTGTATTGTTTTGTACTTGAGTAAGTGGAAACTACAATGTACTAATGAACATTGCAGAGAGTAGGAGTTAGGATTCTGCTATAACGTGACAATTACATTCCCTTGCGACCTCGCACTATAGATGTTCGTGTAATGGAAGATTGCTATAGAAAATTGCACTGTAGAAGATCGCTATAGAAAATCGTTATACCCGTTCAGTAGAAAGTTTGCGCTATCCAAACAGTGTCCACAATTCGTCAATCGCTTTGTAGTCGATTTGCATTGACAAAATGTGCATTATACCAGAATGACCTGTATTATTAATGTTTTCAGCCAATGCACATCTGTTTCTGAATCTTAAATGTTTTGGAATTGGAAAATTCTTGAAAGGGAGGAATATTAATCAAGGAATTTGCAAATGTGCTCCTTTTTATGGTATGATTTTAGCATAACATTGTGATTTGTAGCACGGTGTATCTTCGTGCTTAGTTAGGCTCTTAGATACATCTATTGATGTCAGACAGCATTGCATTCTTTGCAAAAACAGGAGAGAAACAGGATCAATTCTGTTTTTGATTCTAAACTGAAGAAATTAGTTCTTCAGTTAAATTAAAAATATTTTAAGTTCTCGGAATTCAAGTGGAGAAGAAATACTTCAGAAGTTATACTTTATTTCTTCTTTGGAAGTTCGTTTTGGTAGTTTGAAGAATGGAAAATGGACAAGCACTCAATTATTCGCCATTTGATTCCATGAAGATGCTATCACTTGGCTGAGGAGGGATTCTGTGGCTGCTGCAATGAAACAAAAATGTTCAGGGTGCCTCACAACTTTGCAAGTTTTATTTAAATTTAGAAGAAATGGCAGTGGTCTCGATTGACAGCAATGACACTGAAGGGATCAAAACTGGCTGTGTAAAATGGTAATTTATCTATCTGCGCTGCAGCTTCCCAGGACATCTCAATATCTTCTCCAGACAGTAGGTAATTCATGTGTTGAGCTGGTCTTTGAGAGGAAGTTTTGTTCCAGGACTCAAATACTTGCGATTAGAAGTGTACTGAAGGAGTTACTGACAACTCTTTGCCATGTGGAAGTATAGCAGCTATCTAATAGTTCTTTGTGAGGTATCCTATATTTCAAATCCTTTAATAAAATCGTGATAGCTTAAGTAAAATGAATCTAAACTGTTTTGGTTTCGACATGCCATAAGCTAGCATTTATGATCCCTATCAAAACATCAGAAAACCTATGCTTAATTATATTTCATTGGAGGATTTCCTCGTCAACAACATCTTAGGAAGCTTATGGTACCCTACAATGTATCATAGAATCGAATTCCTACAGTGTGGCAGAAAGCCATTCAGCCAATCAAATCCCTACCAACTATCCAAACAGCATCCTTCCCAGACCCACTCCCCCATAACTTTGCATTTCCTATGGCTAACACACCTAGCCTGCACATCTTTGGATTGTGGGAGGAGGCCAGAGCACCTGGAGGAAGCCCACTCAAACACAAGGAGAATGTGCAAATTCCAAAGAGACAGTCACCCGAGAGTGGAATCAAATCCAGGTCCCTGGCTAACTATTGAGCCATC
This sequence comes from Hemiscyllium ocellatum, assembly GCF_020745735.1. Lineage (NCBI taxonomy): Eukaryota > Metazoa > Chordata > Chondrichthyes > Orectolobiformes > Hemiscylliidae > Hemiscyllium > Hemiscyllium ocellatum. The sequence continues at coordinate 90,233,332 of NC_083408.1, forward strand.
ATGTCACCTTCGTGTTTATTTTCCTCTTTTGCACAAATATCCATCTGCTGAATATCCATGTAGACTGGAGGATTTAGGCTTGCAGGAGAGCTGACTCTTGTCTTATTTTTGGACTTTGAAAGCTGAACAGCCGTGAAAATGATATTGTTTTCTGCACAAAGTAATAGAAACAGCTATCTGCTATGACTCCTGCACAAAATGCATTTTGGAGCCAGGAAGGTATTTCTAAAATAAGACTTTGATGCAAAACATCCAAAACAAGTGTGAAAGTATAATAGTTTTACATAAGAACTTGCATTTATACAGTGCCTTTCATGAATTCAGGATAGTCTAAAGCACCTCAGCTAATGTTCTTGGGACCTGGCTTTGAATCCTATCATGGCAGATGGTAAAATTTGAATTCAATGAAAACTTAAAGAAGCCTGTAATTGAGAATGTATTGATGACCATGGAAAAAAAAGCCGTTGGGCTCACTAATGTCCTTCAGGGAAGGAAATCAGCCATCTTTACTTGGTCTGGCCTTCCTGTGACTCTAGATCGTCAGCAATGTGACTGACTTTCAACTGCCCTCTGAAATGGCCTTAGCAAGACAATCAGTTCAAGTGCAGTCAGGGACAGGCAACAAATGCTGGCCAGCCAGCCACGCCCTCATCTCACGAGTGAATAAAACAAAGCCTTGCAGCCAATGAAGTACCTTTGAAGCATAGTCACTGCTATAATGGAGAAAATGTGAGAGCCAATTTACACGCAGCAAGGAGCTGCCATTAGTTAAGATAAAACTAAGATAATCAGTTTTACATCTCTACGTATGATGAATATTGACCAGTATGCTGGGAAAATTCTACTGGTGATCTTCGAATAGTGCAATGGAAGCTGTTGCATCAATTGAGGAAGGCAGTCAAGCCTTGTCTAATCAGAGTGATGACACCTCTGACCATGAAGAACACACTCAGAACATAAGAAATAGGAGCAGGTGTACATCATTTGGCTCCTCAAGCTTGCTGCACCATTCAATAAAGTCATGGCTGATCACATTGAGTTTCTCATTCCAAATTCCCTCTTGTTCCCCATAAACCTTGAATTCCCATTCAATCTGTTTACCTGAGCCTTTAAGGCCAGCCTCCATTGTTCATTTAGGCAAGAGAAATCCAACATTAATGACTATATATCTTAAATGGGAGACTTCTTATTTTGAAAGCTTGGGTTATGTCCTCAACTTTCTGGATTAGGACTTGAATCCATGATTTGTATTTGAGAATGCTCCCACTGAAAGCAAAACTGAAACTTAGAAAAAACAAAATTAATTTATTTATGACTGAAATCTTGACCTGTGAATTGGTTTATGGCTGTCTCCAGTCCCAGATCACAAGCAATGTGATTTTTGTACACCAATTTGTGTTTACATTGTGCCTTTACTGTAACAATATCCCCAAGATGCTTCACAGAGGCATTATAAACTAAAACATGACAATGAGCCAATTAAAAGGATATTAGCGCCCATGACCAAATATTTGTTGTAGTGGTAGGTTTTAAAGAATATCTTAAAGGTGTAAAGTGAGATGCAAAGGCAATGTTTAAGTAGGGACCAAGGCAAGGAATACACAGTATGGAATTTTCCCAGTTTTCTTAAAGTATCAGGTGAGAGTTAGTTGATGACTGACATCGCCTAAACAATTCACCCCATCGCCCGCCAATCAGCACATTGACAGCTGACAGATGGGTCTCTTGGAGAATTACATTGGCATTTTGTTTTATTTTTGTTCAAAGGATGTGGGTCTTGTTGGCTAGACTAATATTTATTGCCCATTCCTCATTAACCAAAAGGCAATCAAGAGCCAACTGTATTGCTGTGTGTCTGGATTCATATGTAGATCAGACCAGGTAAGAACAGTAGATTACCTTTTCTAAAGGACATTAGTGAACCACAAGGCTTTTTCCCTACAATCCAACAGTGCTGATTAAATTTTGGTTTGCCAGTCAATAGTGGAGGCTGGGTCATCAACTTTATAAAAGCTTAGTTAGACAGAGTGACAGGAAATCAAGCGTTAGGAAAGAAGAGGGAAAAAAATGTCTCAGTCAGCTGACTCCCAAATTTTTTATTGAATTCAAATTCCACCATCTGCTGAGGTAGGATTTGAACTCAGGTCTCCAGAACATTAGCTGAGTCTCTGGATTAATGGCTTTACTATAATCCCACTAGACCATCACTTTGGTCGGAGCCCTGGAATATCAGAAGCAGCTGATGGCTAGGAGAGGGCTGTAGCTTTCAGGAGCCAATGCGTGTTCCATCCCCTTTGTGTCCCCGACTGCCTCCAGTTGCAGGCTTCCGTTCCCCAGCAGGTCACTCTGGTTTTCCCCAGCAGGTCACTCTGGTGACTGGGGAGGTGGCAAATTGAGGCTCTTGGGACCAGGAAGTGACCACAAAGGGTCCTTAATTACTTCTGGGTCAAGGAAATCAGCTCTCGACCTTTTCTCCCAGAACTAGTGCGACAGTGAGAAGGGGGTGAGTTCTTTTCCAGAATCAATGTATGCTTCATTTCGTCTTCTTGCTACCCCTCTCACTGTCTGCACAGAGGGTGGAGTAATTAAAATGAGGGATTCTCACAAGGCTGGAAAATCACATGGCTAACTGGGCCAGGCTGGGTTCTAAGCAGCTGATTGTCAATTCCCACCTTCAACAAAGTAAATGATATAAGGAGGAGATTAACTAAAGCCAGCTTAAGTCATAAACCTATCTGAAGCATTGACCATTGCAGGATCTGTATAGGACAGTTTTAATTGACATGTTGAAGGTGAGACTGATCAGCACTACGTGTATGAAGTGGGCTGATAGTGAAGCAGCTGCTCATTTTTCACTCTGTCAAACTTTATTTCCTTATCAACTTTATTAATTTGAAAAATATTGGCAAGAGTTTTACTTTAAGCCAAATAAAAGTGATAGTGAGGCTATAGGAAATGAGATTTCAAAAACAACTTTGAAATATTATCCTGTGAGTTTCAGCTAATAGATGACAAAGCGTGGTGAAAAACCAGCAGCCGATTAACTGCGCGCACAGTTTGTGCTTACTTCCTTAAATCTTCTGTGAGATCAGAATGATGTGCAGACAGAGCTGAAATTACATTTTTGGCATATGAGCAAATTGCTCCTCACTTAAAGAAACAGTAGGCTGAAGACTCTGTCTATTATTTCTGCCCACATCATAAAAGCTCCTATCAGAGATTGACATTCATCTGAACTTCTCCATTCCTTCATCTATTTCATAATTATTAGCCTTCTGAGTCCATCTGAGGTCAGATTTCAATCCTGAAGAAGTACCTGCTACCAGTCAATTTCGATAAACTGATGACAGCTACTAACCTGGCTGTGACGTGCTGTGAGACATTTCAGTCCATTATTTTTAGATTACTTCTTCAAAGTACTAGATCACAAATCGATTTTCAGTAAAGCTATTTGGTTGTAAAATGTGTACAGTGATTTAAAGAATACAAGTAATGCAAATAATTTTTATATGAGGCATGAAATCAGGCTTAGTACTGTCTTTTATTTGCCTCTATGGCTGCTGTGTATTCATCAAAATGATGATAGATGTGTGTGCATACACTTCTGATGCCAGATGTCAATTTGATGAAGATGGTAGCAGCTTCTGTTAATGACAGCTGGAGGTATGCAGAGTAGGCAAGTTCCGGCATCCATCATTCTGTAATCCATTTTCAGGGCTTTTCAATTCAATCAGGGAAATGCACTGGCTATCAAGCATTTTAGCACATCTGAAGGAGAAGTTGTGTAGGTTGGACTTCTACTCATTGGAGCTTTGAAGAATAAGAGAAGAGCTTATGCCCGAAATATCGATTCTCCTGCTCCTTGGATGCTGCCTGACCTGCTGCGCTTTTCCAGCAACACATTTTGCAGCTCTGATCTCCCACATCTGCAGTCCTCACTTTCTCCTAGAATAAGAGACAACCTTACTGAAACACACAAGATTCTTAGCAGACTTGAGATGGATGCAGAAAGCTTCTTTCTCTAAAAAGAAGAGTTGAAGACCAGATGGCATCATCTCAGAATAAAAGATCAACCACATAGATAGGGATGAGGATTGATTTCTTTTCTCAGAGGGTTGTGAATCTGGCTTCCTTTACCACAGAGGGCTGTAGAGGTTGGGTTGTTCAGTAGGCTGAGGTTGACAGAGTTTTAATCAGTAAGAGTATCAAAGGTTATGGGAAAGGCAGGGAAGTGGAATTGAGGATTATCAGATCAACAATGATCTCACTGAATGGAGGAGCAGACTCAATGGGCTGAATGGCCTCCTTCTGCTCTACTTCAGGGTTTACTTTTTTAAAAGTCTCCCTGTAAAAACAGGATCTGTTACCATTAAAGGGCTGTTACACAATGTAAATCATGTGCATTAAACCAATCGCAGTCACTTGCAGTAGTACAGTTTGTATGCATATTTAACAGGAAAATCAATTCATCTTCTTCATGCTGACCCGAACACGGTGCCGTTATATGCAGTCTTTATAAGAGCTATTAGCAATAAACCTGAAAGCAAAGCACTTTACTGGAGATTTTCTTTATTTCCAAATTGCATTACGTTTTCTAACCATACTAAATTATTGATCATATATCACGCAATTGCTGTCAGAATAAAAGTTTGTTAAATATAACCTGGTATCGAAGGGACATTGGGATTGCTCTGTCATTCAGTTGGATCATGGCTGATCTACTGCTTAGCCGCACTTCTCTGCGCTTTCTCCTTGTCCCTTGATATCGTTAACCGAACAAAAATCTGTACACCAACGGACCCTGCCATCCACATCCTTTTGGGGAAGAGATTTTCAGGATTCCATTACTCTTAGTGTGTGGATAAAGTGCTTTCTTGGCCCCTGAATGTTTGAGTTCTAATTTTAAGATGATTAAAACTATATTTCACTTGGCGTGCTAACAAAAACTGACACATTCAAGCACCCATGCTGTCTCTCAAAAAGAAAAGAAATGGCTGAGGAAAAAGAATCTGCAATCCTGTTCCATGTTTCAAAGGGAAAATATACCTTCAGTGGAGTTTCAGTCCTCTTCGCCTGAATTATTAAAATACCTTGACTTTCACTGCAAGGTAAGACAGTCTATTCTAAACTTAACTCTCAGAGGATATTAACTCTCTGTTTCGGTGATAAATCATCCAGTGATGACTGCAGGCAATTGTGCTATCAAATGTAATCAGAAAACTCACATTTTCAGATAATTGCCCAAGTAAAGTGCAGACTAGAATACACTGAGGTAAAATTCATTGTTGAAATCCCTGGTCTCCAGTGCTGTTTAAAAGGATGGAATCCTAAGCACTTTCTAAGAAATATGGCAGCACTGTAATCTCTTTTGGAAAAAAAATGATAGTGTTTTACTAAAAAGAAATGCACACTGTTACTGAATGGAATACTGTGATGTGGAGATGCCAATGTTAGACTGGGGTGGACAAGTCAGAAGTCACACGATGCCAGGTTATAGTCCAACAGGTTGATTTGAAATCATAAGCTTTTGGATCTCTTTGTCAGGTGAAGTATTTTTTTTAACCAAGTCTTTTTTTTCCAAGTTTCTCAGGTTTCCCATTCTTGGTGTGTACATAGTTGGCATAATTCCGTTGCCTCATCTGCTTGGCAGTGTCTCATAGCTGGTCTGCTATGTCTTGAGTGCAAACTGAGAATAGGGATTCTGTCTCGATTTCAAGGTTGAGGTGCCTGCTATAGAGCTGGTGTACAAGATGGTTGAGGAGTGTGTGAGAGGAGCAACAGCAGAGTCTTTCAGCATAGTCTGTGTTGTCGATTGACTTGAGTGGATTTGTGATCTGTAATCCTGTCAGGGATCTCATCTGCTTTCTTGCATCTCTGCAGAAACATAATGTCGATGTCAATGGTTGTGATCTTCTTGGAGATCATCTCCACTTTGAGCCAGCAGTTTGTAGTGTTGATAGTAGCCATGATGTGGAGGTGGCTGTGTTGGACTGGGAGGGACAAAGTCAGAAGTGACACAAGACCAGGTTATAGTTCAACAGATTTATTTGAAACCATAAGCTTTCGGAGTTTATGAAGTCGCCTGATAAAGGAGCAGCACTCCGAAAGCTTGTGGTTTCAAATGAACCTGTTGGACGATAACTTGGTGTCATGTCACTTTTGACTGAATGCAATGGATGTGGCACTGCTTGGATGGTGGTTCATTCAGTGATACTTCAGGAAATGGGTAGTATTTGAAAACCTAATCTCAAAGTAACTGTGAGGGAGTTTTGGGTGGGCCACCAACTTTATGAGGGTCCTCCACAGCTGGATCACCACTGCTGGGAAAATGGTCCTCAAGGCCCATAGCAGAGCTAGCCAGCTGTCTGTACGGGTTGCCAACTCTGAGAAGTGAATCACTGTCCTGAAATTGACAGGAGTTCCAGCAGCAACCTCTTCATTAACTGTCAAAATTAAAATGACTCCCAGTTTCCTCCTGCCTTCTCAAGCAAGTCCCGGTATTGCTTTTAGTCCCAGCAGTGGGACTACTGATCTCTCTACATTGTAGCTCAGCCCTCCTTTCCTGGTAAGAAAAGATTTCCCAGCCAGATTCTGGTTTATGATGTAGTTGGCATGGTCAAATAGCTATCCAATTGCACAAACTGTGGAAGTGTAACAGTGTGCTCATGTGAGATAAAGCATATGGACATTAGAGTTTATTTCTCCTTCATAGCTATTACTGGGATGTGCATTCTAGGGGTGTGGACATTTCAGCAGTGTTAGAGAACAGGTAGAATTTATGGCTTATCTTATTTGAAGATGCATTCCACTGATATTAATTACTTAGGTGAGTGAGAACCCCCGCTATTGATTTTAATGGTCTCACTAATCTTAATGGATCTGCTGCCCCTCTGAAAATTCAGTACACCCCTTCTCCTTTCCGTCACCTCCAAATGTACCTCCAATTCAACACGCAGAAACCTTTTTCTCTATTTTGTCACATTCTGCACAATTTTCCAGGGCTGATTCACTGACCAAAATGTATCCTTTAAAATGTGTAGGTTCATTGTAACTGTTACAAGCAAATTGTGTTTTTGACGATATGTGCAACCAATGTACTTAGGAACATATATGAGTTTATAGTGAATCTCCCATCTCTTTGAAAAGTCAGAGCTTTAAGAATGATTTCTGGGGAGATCCAAGATGGCGGCGACTCAGCAAGTCTGAGTCTACAGAGCCCTTCCCAAAACCTGGGAAAAGTGGGTTTCCTGCCCCCACCACACTTGCCAAACCACCCAAAAAATTTCTTTAATCTTAATTAGCTGCTGAATATTATATTTAAATAGTCTAATACTGAGTGGATAATGAGTAAATCAAAGGGACCCCGCAGCTCTCAGAAAACAAAGACCCCTCCCCCACCCTCCTCTCCTCCGGCTGCAGCTGATGTAAAAACAGGCCTTATACAGATGATTGCCAGATTGGAATCGACACTCGTCAATTTCATCGCAGAATCCCGACAGAGATGGAACGCATTCGAAGAAAAGCTGCAGAAACAGAATCAAACTATCGGGGAATTACAGGGCCGAGTGGAGGGGGCGGAACTAAAGGCCACGACCTCGGAGGCTGCAGCACAAACAGCTGCAGAACAGGTGGGAGCCCTGGAGCAGAGAATCAGGGCCTTTGAAATCTACATGGATGATATTGACAACAGAAATCGGAGAAAGAATATTCGGTTGCTGGGCCTTCCCGAGCAAGAAGAGAAGGGACAGTTAGTAGCATTTCTGGAGCGATGGCTGCCCCAGCTTTTAAACCTGCGGGCTGAAACTGACCGGGTAAGGCTGGAGTGGGCCTACCGGGTCGCAGTACGCGGATCTGGCCCAAACCAGCGCCCACGCCCGGTCCTGTTCCGGCTGCAGAGTTATAGGCAGAGGCAGATACTCCTGGATGCCTCCAGAAAGCTTGGAAAGGATCCTAAAGCTATGATTCATGAAGGATCCAAGATTATGTTATTTCAGGACTTCTCCCCGGCTTTGGCACGAAGAAGGAAGGCATTTGATGAGGTGAAGAAATGTTTAAGGGACTTAGATATTCAATACACCTTACGCTACCCAGCGACGTTATGCTTTACCCACGAAGGATCCGAGTATAATTTTAGATCACCGGAAGAGGCCAAGAAACTTTTAGACTCGGTTAAATAAATCGTAAGAGACAATTTATGTAGGCTTGCCTCTCCCACACTCCGTGGGGAGAAATGGATACTTTATTCTACTTTACTTTTGCCTCTGGGAGTGGGGTTGTCTTCCTTGCTATCTTATGTTATTATACTTAACTGTAATCTGTTGGAGTTGTAATTTTATAGTTATGTGTGTTTGTACGTGGCATTGATGCTATCAGATATACTCAGGTATGGGTGGGGAGGGGTGGGGGTGCGGCGCTCACTGTTAACTCTAGCTCGGTATTATATCTAAATCCTATTAAGGAGCGCCCGGGTCGAGGGTGGGACACTGTTTGGGAGAGGATATGGTGGAACGTTGGAAAGGTAGTAAGGCCCCCTGAGAACAAGGGGGAAGATCTCCATTCAAACATGTTTAATTTTTTTTTGTTCTTATTGTTTGGAAATAGCTTCCTTTTTATCATACTGTTATGAGTGTATTAGAGAACATTTTCTCTTATTTGAAGGATGTAAGCGACTCAACTATACACTCTGGATGATTGTGGATTAGTTGAATTTTGATGATTATATATTTAAGATCTATTTTTATATTAATGTTTGTGCTTGAAAATTCTGCTTATTTTTGTAAATTTGTCAAAATGTTAAATTTCCAATAAAAATAACTATATTAAGAATGATTTCTGGTTGGATATTCATGAGAATATCATGAGAATATTACTTTACTTTGGAAGAAAAATTTGTTTTTAGAGGGAATTGTTTTCAGTGACTTGCTACTGCAGAATTGCATCTGATTAAAATCATTCTGTAAAGGAGTCAGAAAATATAGGGAGCTTTTTCTGCCTTGGGAGAAATCAATTGCAGTAATCAATATCAACTTAAAGTAGGTCAGAAAACTTGGGCAAGTCCCAACCCATACACTTTATACTGTTGTTGACAGTAATAGAGTTCAGAGAGGAACTGAGGAAATTGATTAGTTAATTACTGGAACAATTAGGAATTTGTCAATTCGTGAATGTATTGTTTGAAAATTTGATTTGTTCTGCATGGTTTCTGATTTATCTTAGGCATTTGCTTCAGTGTTAGAAGTGGTATTCAAAATTTGATTATTTAAAGTAAATTAATCACATATCATAGGATATTGTTGATGTGTTGAACAAAAGCTAATGATTGCAAAAACAGATTTCCTAGAATAGGAGATGTTCACTTGTCCTATGGATTACCTATTCTGATTGATGCTAAAAGTAAATTAATGAAGGAATAGAATCACTAGCATATTTGAATATTTGTCAAAATTGTAGATTTGTCTTGTAGGGATTAGCCCCTCTGAGAACAGCAAAAGCAAAAAAAAACTAATGTGGATGAAAATATAAGTTCATGAAAAGTTTTGTATTGGCGTAACTCAAAAATAAATATCAATTCACTATAAAAGTGAAACAAGCTTGTAAGAGAATAGATTATCCCTCATTGAAGAACAAAGCAAGGAAAGGACAGGAGGAGAAGAAACCAAGCAGCCGATCATTTTTATTCATCATGATTTTTCTAATCCTGAACTTTATTTGGATCCAGACTGTTAGGTATCTGAGAAATCATCAGTATTGCTGAAAATTATACAAACATCAGTGAACATCCCCACTTCTGATCTTATGATGGAGGGTAAGTTATTAACGAAGCTGCTGAAAATGTTTGGATCTGGGACACTACCTTGACGAACTCCTTCAGTAATGCCCTTGGGCTGAGATGACTGGCCTCCAATGACCATCTTCCTTTGCGCTTGGTATGAGTCCAACCAGCAGAGAGTTGCTTTTTCAATAATTGCCATTAACTCCAGTAGTATGTGGCTCCATGATCCCACACTTGGTCACATGCTCCCAAGGGCAGTCACTGTTACCTCACCTCTGGAGTTCAGCACTCTCATCCCCATGTTTAGACCAAGGCTGTAATGTGGTCAGAACCTGACTGTGCCTGGTGGAATCCAAACTGAACATTGATAAGTAGGCTAGTTCTTTGCAAGTACTGTTAATAATATTGATGTGACCCCTTCTAATACTTCACTAATGATGTCAGGATGTTATTAGAGCAGTATTTGGCTAGATTGGATTTGCTTTGTGTTAGATGTAGGTTTGCTCACTGAGGTCCAGAACCTCAACCCGGGTTACAAATCTTCTCAAAAATTGATTTGTGTTTGTGGACAAGACATATCTGGACAACTTTTCAAATTTACAAGTAGATGCCAGTGTTGTAGCTTTACTGAAATAATTTGGTTAGAGGCCAATCTCTAATTCTGGAGCATATCTTAAGTGCAATTTCCAGAAGGCCCATAGCCTTTGCAATATCCAATGCCTTCAGCTGTCTCTTAACATCATGTGGAGTGAATCAAATTGCTTGAGGACTGCTATCTGTGATTCTGGGCATCTCAGCAGGAGCCCACAATGGATCATCCACTCAGTATTTTGGCTGAAGATGGAAATGCTTCAGCCCTATCTTTTGCACAGGGCTCCCCTGTAGTTGAGTTGGGGGATATTTGTGGAGCCTACTCCTCCAGTGAATTGTTTAATTGTTAACTGCCATTCGAAATGGAAGTGACAGGACTGAAGAGCTTAGTATTGATATGTTGGTTTCCCTATACCTCATTAGTTACATCTTCAAACATAAATTTGTCAGAGACGTCCTGTTTTGTAACATGAACTCTGACCACATTTGTCGGTAATCCCTTATGTTTCACATGTTCTATCTCTTCCCATCTCTCTCGGGTTAATGTGACCCATATTTCTACCTTACACTGTTGCCATCACCTTTTTCTTGAACATTTCAGATATCTCTTCTCGTGCACCCTCTCCTGCAATTTAAAACCTTCTCTACAGCCAAAATCTAAGACTCACCAGGACACTGATTCCCAATTTGTTTCATGTAATGGTCTCACAACACAGTACAGATCCCTCCTTCCCAGTATTCAGTGAATAAAAATCCATTTCTCCCACACCAACCTTTCAGCCAACAATTGAATTATAATCTTAATTACTCTTTCTTAGTCCTATCGATGTCTTTGTTATCCCTATGAATCACAACAACTGGACCCTTCCCGTCTTGTCCAAGTGTGTCTCCTGAACCCAAAGGGGATACCCTTAACCCTGGCACCAGATAGACAACACAATTTTTGTGACTAATACAGAAAAACATCTTTCCCCATAACCATGCTATTTCTGCTACAATTGTATTCTTTTTTGATAAGTCAACTGGAATAACTCTCTGCACATGGTGTCTTGGTCAATTTGCTCATGTATTCTATAAATCCTGCTCTAATTCACACAAATGCAAGAACCTTGAACTGATTAGACAATCACAGAAAAGGAGTCTCCTCCTTTGCTACTTTCTGGTTGCATACCTGCCTTACTTGCAATTACACCCTCCTGTTCCTCACCATAGACCCAAACAAAAGTACTGAACCTCAGAGATGTGGCTGCCTCATGAACAAATTTCAATTCTCTCTTCCTGACGTAACATAGTGTCTGGAACTTGCAGATTCTCAGATTTCAGCCAGTTACTGCGACAGATCACACCAATATCCACCAGCTCATACATAAAAACTGCACCTGCCCTGCCTTCTCTATTAGGTACATATAACTAATTAGATTTCATATGTAGAAATGTCACAATTTATCTGTGGTTATTTGAAGTAGTGTTACTTGTTGTTATCATTTCAAGATGATGGTTTTCTCTCTCTCTCCAATGCCAGTTTAAACTATTGTTGAAGTTTAGAGTCATATAGCGTAAAAATAGGCCCTTCAGCCCACCATGGCTGTGCTGACCAACAAACTCCAAACTACACGAATCACCATTTGCCTGTAGTTAGTCCATACACTTTCATGTCCTTGCATTTTAAGTGCTTATGAAGATGCTTCTTAAATGTTACGAGGGTTTCTGTCTACCACCCTCACAAACAGCATGTTCCATATTTCTACCAACCTCTGGGCAGAAAGAATTTCCTCCCATTCTGGATGTAAGTTTGCTTGCTGAGTTGGAAGGTTCGTTTTCAGACATTTCGCCACCATACTAGGTAATATCATCATTGAGCCTCCAGTGAAGCACTGGTGTTATGACTTGCTTTCTATTTATTTGTTTAGGTTTCCTTGGATGGGTGATGTCATTTCCTGTGGTGATGTCATTTCCTGCTTCAATGTAACAATTTAGAGAAAACCTTCAAGACCATCAATAATATCCTTACCCACATAAAATTCACTGAAGAGGAGGAAAACAACAACAAACTGCCATTCCTCGATGTCAAGTAGAGCAAGCAGCCAGTGGGAACTTCAAACCAGCATCCACAGGAAAACAACACAAACGGACCAAATACTAAACTACAGAAGCAATCATCCCAACATCCACAACCGATGCTGCATTAGAACATAATATCAACGAGCCACCACACACTGCAGCACAGAGGAACTATGCAGAGAAGAGGAGAATCACCTATACAGTGTAGTCAAAAAGAACAGGTACCCAATGAACACAGTCCACTGATTCCTCAGCAACAAACCCAAGCAAGCAGACAAAATGCATCAAGAAACCTTAGCCACTCTCCCCTACATCAAAGACATCTCAGAAATGACTACCAGACGTCTCAGACCTTTTGGCATCATGGTAGACCACAAACCCACCAACATACTAAAGCAACAGCTAATGAACTCAAAACAACAGCTAATAAACAGACAACAAGCAAAATGAAAGTCATTTACAAAATACCTTGCAAGAACTGTAACAAACACTACATTGGACAAACAAGCAGAAAACTAGCCACCAAGATACATGAACATCAACTAACCATAAAAAGACATGACCCACTACTACCTAATATCCTTACATAGAGATGAGGAAGGACACCACTTTGACTGGGAAAACACATCCATCCTAGGACAAGCCAAATGAGACTCGCGTGAGAATTTCTAGAAGCATGGCATTCCAACTGGAACTCTATCAACAAACACATTGACTTGGACCCTATTTACCACCCTTTGAGAAAAAGAACAGGAAATGACATCACCATTGGAAATGACATCACCAACCCAAGGAAACCTAAACATATAAATAGAAAGTGGTCATAACACCAGTGCTTCACCAGAGACTCACTGATTACGTTACCTAGTAAGGTAATGTCTGAAAACGAACCTTCCAGCTCAGCAAGCAAACTTACATCCGAACCTCAATCTGAGCTACAAAACTTCTCGAAACATGCTGGACTCCTCAGATTTCCTGTAAATCCTCATCTTAACCTTATGCCCTCTGGCCTTAGATATATCTGCCCTGGAGGCAAGATTCTCACTGTCTACCCTGCCTATGCCTCTCATAAATTTGTTTATCTCAATCAGATTCCCCCTCATTCTTCTCTGCTCAAAGGGAAACAAACCCAGCCTATTCAGTCTCTCCTCATAACTGAGACTTTCCATCCCAAGCAATATCCTGGTGAATCTCCTCTGCACCCTCTCCAGTGCAATCACAACATTCTGATAGTAATAGCCCTTCTGATTTTGAGGGATAATATTTTAAAGCTTGCTAAAGTTCATCTATCTGCTCACCTAATTAATATCTTTGAATGCTTACGAGCTACTGAAAACAAAGCTATAAAATGAGCACTTCCTTCCTCCTCTGCACAACATATTCCCAAGTTAATAGCTCATTCCTCATCTCACTCAGACCTCCTTATCATCTCAAACTGTAATCGCAAACCTGTCTACTTTTATAGAGAATTGGCAGTTCGCACCCACACCTCAGCTGCTAAGTCAGCTTTATGGTCAATGATTTGGTTTGGCAATATTAGTTAAGCAAACAGGATAGAAACATTGGGAAGGAAGTGAAGTTGATGGTGACGGTTATATTCTTGAACATGGACAAGCATTCAGACACTACCTCATTCCTGTAATGTAAACCTTCAAATTGTTTATTTTTATCTGATTGCTGGAATGGCTTTGTGGTACTCGCCTCTGAGTTGGAAGATAGTAGATTCAAGACCAATTTGACGATTCAATAGTTAATTGCTAGCATAATAGTAATGAAACTACCACTTTCTGCGGTCATTGTTCCACTGAACTTGTCAGCCATTTTGAGAGTCCCCAGCTGTTCAGAATATCATGGAAATCCAAATAGTGCTGCCCAAGATTCTGTATTTCTCCAGAGGGTGCACTGTTGAACTCTCTCCTGACTGTAATAAGTCAGTGATCAATTAAATCCATGAGAACTACCATGCATGTGTTATGATCCACATGAAAATCAATCACTTTTAAAAGAAAGGAATTTGCACAAAGGTAACAATAAGAAAATTGATGCACAATATTTTACTTCTGAAAATCATTAACTCATTATTCTCACAAATCAACTGAAATCAATGTAATTCAAGTAGTAATTGACAGCTCAAGGACATTTAAAGTAAAAAAGGTCCAATTGTACAGTGGTTTCTGTACTGATTGTAATGAGGGCAGCTGGTTGGACCTCATAGAATATGAGCTCCTTGATTGGAGCTGTTAATCCGGTCCAATCAGGGAGGCCTGACTGACAGTTTGAAAATGTGTTGCTGGAAAAGCGCAGCAGGTCAGGCAGCATCCGAGGAGCAGGAGAATCGACATTCTGGCATGAGCCCTTCTTCAGGAATGCAGGAGAATCGATGTTTCGGGCATGAGCCCTTCTTCAGGAACCTTGGATGCTGCCTGACCTGCTGCGCTTTTCCAGCAACACATTTTCAGCTCTGATCTCCAGCATCTGAAGTCCTCACTTTCTCCTGACTGACAGTTTGCCCTTTGGTGTGAAGGGCACTGCTTGTCACAGGCCACTCGGGTGTTTCCTTTCTTCCTGGTGGTGGAAAATTGAATAAAGATTCGTGCACCTTGTGTCCTTCACTGTGTCTCACACCTACACACACACAACATGGGTGTTGGGGAAAAAATAAGCACTACTGCAGTTAGGTGGTAGTGTGGGGGTAAAAAGGGGGAAGAAAAACAGGACAGTCAGAGGTTCTGTTAACTCTGAGAGCTGGCTCTTGAGGGAGCTGGACCAGTGTGCGTGTGTGTGTGTGTACAAGGACTCTCCTTAAAAAAAACAGGAGTGTACACATCTGCACACACACTAAAAGAAAAGGAGTGCCAGACATCCTGTTCACTCTGCGATCTGCCTCTGAGGGATCTGGATCAGTGTCAAGGATTGTTCACTTGTAATTAAAGGTTGGCTTGGTGATGGGATACTGGCCTCTGTAGAGTTATTTCAATGTCCCCCTGTAGTTTGTCATGGCTCTCCCTTCAATTTTGACAAAAAAATAAACAGGAGTGGCCTTTTTAGGGAGAGGGAGGCACTGTGGGGAATGGAGTGCTTTATTTTCAACTCAGTTTTGATTTAGTTCCTACCCTCCCCTTTACCTCTTTCACATTAGCATTGCTCGTTCTGGGCGTTGCTTGTCACTGGTTCGTTGGCCACATGGGTGGTGGAATGTTAATGAAGTTATTTTCACTTGGTGTTTTTCACTGTATCTTGCACCTGCACACACATAAATGTGCTGAAGAATATCAGCACTACTGCAGAGAAAAAAATATAAGCAGGAGTGTCAGAGGTACTGTTCACCCTGAGAACTGGCTCTGAGGGAGCTAGATCAGTGTCAAGGAGTTTCCACGTATAAATAAAGGGTGACTTGGTGACGGGACATCAGTCTATATGAAGTCATTTCAATTTCCCATTCAAGTTCAACTGGAATCTTTAGCTGAACAGTTTCAAATGTTTCAAATACTACTATAACTTTTATTGAATTTAAGTTCCACTGCCTGCCTTGGCTGGACTCAAATATGAGTCCCAGAACATTACCTGTGCCCCTGGATTACTTCTTCAATGAGAATACCATTAAGCCATTGCTTCCTCCATCACCTCTCTCTTTGTATCAAGGTAGAGATGCTAATTCAGCAATCTATTAAACTGCCAGGTTCTTTCGATCTTGAAATTAAGTAGACAGTATGAAATATAACTGTTTACAAAATCTGACATTCCTAACACCTTCCTGGGACATTGGAGACTGTCAACGCATCATCAGCATAAATCCTTTGGTCACTGTTTACAATCCAAACATCTTTCATCTTCCTCCCAGACAGAGACATAGGGTTACCATTTAATCTAATAACACACAGGCTTGCTGTCAGCAATATTCAGAAACCCCTTCATTTCTCCACTTACTCTCAATTAAAGACAGCCCCGAAATGCAAAAAAATCCTGTAAAACCTTGTATTCGTAACAAAGCTGCTATTGTTGATTTTGTTAGAAAAAGGCATTAAAATAACACTGACTAATTGCTGGTAGGTTATCTATCAGGTCATTTGTATTTGAGTGAACCCGAAGGACATGCAAATAAAAGTAGATTTTGACTTGAGAACACCTGGATCACAGCCAATTTTATAACAATTATGGACAGAATTTTTTCCATTTTTAGTAAATGTGCTTTCTGAAGTGAGTCCATCATGCTTGGTCTGCCATGGTTCAAACTGAATTTTCTCACATAGTCTTCTGCTCTTTATCTCATGATACAACCAAGCTCTTTGATCCCTTTCTTAGGGAATCTCATGGCTAAGTAGAGAATGTGCCTACCGGTTCTTTTTTTATTCATTTCTGAGACGTAGGGTATTGTTAGCTGGCCAGTATTTATTGCCTGTCCCTAGTTGTCCATGAGAAGGTGGTGGTGATGTCAGGTAGATTAGTCAAGGTGCTGACTTTTTAAATTACTGCAGTCAATGTGCCGCAGGCAGACTCACAATGCTCTGAGGCAGGAAATTTTGAGGATTTTGAACAGTGACAGTAAAATAACAGCAATATATTTCCAAGTCAAGATGGCGAGTGGCTTGGTTGGGAACTTGCATATGGTGGTGTTCCTGTGTATCTGCTGCCCTTGTCCTTCTAGATAGACGTGGTTGTGAGTTTGGAAGGTGCTATCTATGGTGAATGTGTGACCTCCCAGCTTTCAGCCTGTGGCTCCACATTTAGAGTACAGTTGTTTCTCCCTTCACCTGCTGAAAGCTAGTAACTCTGCCTCATATTGTGCCACTTGAGTCTCAGTGTTCAATGCATGGAAAGGAAAGTTAGCTGCCCAGTTCACGGACAGGGCTCTGGAGGTACTGGTTGATGGGCAGATAGAGAAGGTGACAGTCCATTCTCCATATGATCCTCACAGGAGGCCACACCAATAGCCTACGCCAGCCTGAACATAAATTGATGCCCAGTTTTGTGCTTTGAACCATGTGAAGCAGAATGTCCAGCAGAGCAGGAAAATGATCCATGATCTTCTACATTCAACAAGGGCACACACTATCATCTTCTCTCTACTACCTCAAAGCACAATGGCTGTCACCCATTTTCTTCTTCCAAGCTATTAACTCTTTCTTCCCTTTACACCTTCTACACACTTACCAGAGCTACCTCATTCCGCTCATGTGTCACCATAAACTATTCTTCCATCCACTTCCATCATTCTCAACCTTCCCTTTGTCTCATTGCGGGAAGAACTGGCAAATTCCCAGTCCCCTTGACTAATCTACATAACATCTCCAGACTGCTTGCAATTCACCTGTAGGATTGACCATGGCCCAATCTTTGGACATTGTCCCACCAATGTATGGGGATCTATGTGCTTAATTAACCATGGCCATCTCTCTTGACTGATTGTGTCAGCACTTCCTGACAGTCTGGAGTTCCCTTCATTCCAGTAAGGACTGCTCCTCTTTAATTTTCACACATGACTATTTGCTTGCAGTACATGTAGTGTGTTTGCTGTTGGCATATGCAGCCAGTGTAACATTTTCTTTTGTTATGTAACAAATTGAACCAGAAAAGAAACCGTTATGAAAGGTGATATAAGTAATAATCATAAAGACCTTCGCCTACTAATCTGATTAAGAAGCTGAAATATTTATATGATTAATAAAATGGGTTGATTGCTGACTTTGTACTATTTCTATCTGAGTTGTGCATGTAGGCATCATTTGTCAATTGGAATGTCATTCAACTCATTACACTGTCATGCTGTCAATTTTTATTACATGCATAAAATAGTCAACTATTAAAAACCTTGATGAAAATATAATAATATCTGACTTTTATATTTGTATTATAAAGGATATGTGAAACATTTACTTTTTATTTGTTTGATACGTGTAGGTTTTTATGCAACCAGTAATATTGGTTTAAAAAGCAGTGCTTACAGCTCAGATGAGAGTTAGAAAAGCAATATAGTGTGGTCAGATGTTTAAACTAGTTGCACATTGTATTAACACATTACAGGATTGGAGTAAAGCTCTCTATGTAAGCATGTCGCCATTTAAATCACAGACTATATCTCTGTTTTACAGTTTATAACACCGTGCTGCAGACTTCATTATTTTCTTATTGAAAAGCAAAGATTGTGTATTGTTTCATAATATAATCCTTTGAAGGCTTCAGAAATGCAATTCTTCCATTTGTTTTCGATCCAATTTCAGAATGCAAATGTAGGATAAGTATTCTTGGCTCTTGTCCTTCCTTGTATTGCAACAGTAATTTAGACTTTCACATCACACTCTGTTGTCCAAATGTCTGAGTTAAGTAATGTTAACTAGTTTGAAGGAAAAACTATTCAAACTGCCAAACAGAACAAGATTAGCACTCTGGAGAGATGTTGCAATATCTTCTAACCAATTAATTTACCCAAATGCAACTAATTCAGAAATCCACATTCTCCATCATATTCTGTATATGATCACATTATAACTAAATGCATTAGTTTTAAACCAAGATCCATTGTGTAGGATTTTGTAAAGGCTGAAACAGTAAAACACTTGGACAAGATAAATTAGGCAGAATTATTTGATGATAAACTCATTTTTAAAGGCCTAACAACAGTATGGTGAAGAAAATATTGGAAATTGGAAATAGATCAATATTTTGAAAGGTTGTATGAGACCAAGAATCAAATTAAACATTATAGCTTTGGAAGTGGAAGGTAAGGGCCCTCAACATAGCAACATACAGATTAAGATGAAAAAATGCAGATTCTGGAGTAGAGTGGTGCTGGCCTGTATTCCTGATGAAAGGCTTTTGCCCGAAACGTCGATTTTCCTGCTCCTTGGATGCTGCCTGAACTGCTGTGCTTTTCCAGCACCACTCTACTCCAGAATCTGGTTTCCAGCATCTGCAGTCATTGTTTTTACCTCAGAAAAATGCAGAGCTCTGCCCACAGTATAATTGGTGAGTTACAGGAACTACTTGTATCAATATCATGCCAATAATGTAATACAACATCCCAAGGTGTTTTGCAGGAGTGTTATCAAAGAAATTTCAAACCTGACCAAACACAGGCCAGGGCAGTTGGCCCAAATCTTGGTTAAAGTAATAGAATCTAAGAAGTACCTCAAAGGAGGAAAGAAATGTGGCAAGATAGAAACATTTGGAGGGAGATTGCTGCTGTCATAAGACCTAAGCAGTTGAAGTACACTGACAGTAGAGGGATAAAAAACACGGCATTGAGCAAGCAGTGGAGAAATAAGATTGATCTGGAGGCTTGGAATGAAATATAAATGGATAAACCATTCCCAGTGTCCAAAATTGATAGAGGAATGTTCAAATAACTTTCTGAGATAGGCATGGAGTGATTAAAAGATTTAAAGGGAATTGACTTCAGAATATGAAGGGTTATTGAGGGAAATAGGAACTTTTGGTGTGAAACAGATTACTAAATTTCTTGTGAATTGAGTATGTAAACTTCTCTGGCACTTTTACAACTATTTTTAGTGGAACATGAGATTTAAACCTACAACCATGAAGCAGGGATTATTTACTCAGCTGGCATCAGGTCATTACAAAGAAGAAGAGAAATTGAGGATGAAAAGGAACTATTTACACCAAGTACTGTTTATGGAATGATCATGTAGGTTAAATTGAGTTGAGGAATTCCTTTAACTGTCTGTTCCCTTTTCCCATCTGTTCTCTCCCCACCAAAGATATCCTTTCTTTCCAGCATTCCCATTTGACTGCTCTATTTGCTCTCGGTCGTAGTTGATAACTGCTGCAGGAAATATTGTTGAAGTAGATGCCAGAGAGTTGGGAAGCAACTACAAAGGCCAGATATGCATAACTTTATGATCACTGCATTTTCAGATCGATGTGAAGAAAATGAGTATGCACTGCTCTCATTGTAAAACTTGGGCTATCAGACACAGATACTTCTACACTAGATATAAGGGATTCTAGCTCCTGAACCACTGGTGGAAGAAATAGAATGAAAGAACTTCTATTTACATAGAGAGAAATTTAGCAGGTCTGGCAGCATCTGTGAAGAGAAAGCAGAGTTTGGGGTCCAGTGACGTGTTATGTCTGCTTTCTCTCCACAGATGCTGACAGATCTGCCGAATTGCTCCAGTAATTTCTATTTTTGTTTCAGATTTCCAGCATCTGCAGTTCTTTGTTTTATTTTATTTGGATAGCCTTTCCTCATATTCTCAGGGTGAAGGAAGGTATAACCATTATGTTTATAAGGTGGAAATTCTGAGACTTAAAATTCAATCTCAACATGAAAGCATTAATACTTTTCCATTTAAAAATAATATTTGCATTTAATGCTTAACATGAATACATGACCTCCTCGATCTGCATCTTTATTTGCATAAACTAATCAATGATTGCTTTAAAGTAGTGGCCAAAGAAATGTTATTTGAGCTTGTTAAACATTTGTCCTCTAACTCTGGCAACATTAATGTTTAGCCTATGTTATTTGATAGCAAGTTGAGGTTAATTAATTTCAACTAACAACAATCTTAAAAGTGTGGCACATATTAGTCATTGTTAGGAATGTGAGTGGGAAAGAATTTATGAAAATAAGACATTTTTTTCAGTTCTCTATTTCTGCTTGAAGGTACGGAGAGAGTGGAGGTCGGTGTGGGGAGAAGTCGGAGGAGTTGATATCAGAACATGAAACCTGGAAATATGTATTATGTTGCCTGCTGGGAATCCTGGCCCTGGGAAACCCAGCGTCTATGGGTTAAAATCAAAAGTCTTACAAAATAGAGACACGCAGCTTTGGTAAAAATGATCTATGGACTAACCTGTTTCCTGAGGTTGTTCATCTCTCCTGTCTATCATGCACATCTATCATCAAAACTGGAAATTGGGACTGAGTTTGCAATTTGCAAAAACCGATTATTTTGTCTGTGAGATGTCAGAAGGCAGTTCAAATTGACTTGGCCTTTTACAAAGCTGTGCAGACTGTCATTCCATAAGGTATCTTTGTAAATCTAACCTTCCAATAGATGTATTTAATGGGTTTGGAATTCAGAGGTTGGAATTTTCTGTATATAAAGTGACAGCATTTTTTTGTTGGCACTCACTTTGTGGTCCTGAGTTGGTGTATGTCAACATAAATCAAATACAGTGGTCATGGAACAAAACATGATATAATAATCTTGTAGGAGAAAGTGAGGACTGCAGATGCTGGAGATCAGAGCTGAAAGTGTATTGCTGGAAAAGCGCAGCAGGGCAGGCAGCATCTAAGGAGCAGGAGAGTCGACGTTTTGGGCATGAGCCCTTCTTCAGGAATTATCTGAGGATCAAAGTGAAAACATTGTAAAAAGAATTAGGGAGATCCCAGTCAATAATCAGCCTCCCACTGAGTTCAGAAACTTTAGCATGAAGTCACCTGCAATCTCCTCATTCTCGCTTCCCCGGTCCCCAACGCCTTATCTTCACGATGGACATCCAGTCCCTGTACACCTCCATCCCCCATCACGAAGGACTCAAAGTCCTCTGCTTCTTCCTTTCCCGCCGTACCAACCAGTACCCTTTCACCGACACCCTCCTTCGACTGACTGAACTGGTCCTCACCCTGAACAACTTCTCTTTCCAATCCTCCCACTTCCTCCAAACTAAAGGAGTTGCCATGGGCACCCGCATGGGCCCCAGCTATGCCTGTCTCTTCGTAGGATATGTGGAACAGTCCATCTTCCGCAACTACACTGGCACCACCCCCCACCTTTTCCTTCGCTACATCGATGACTGTATCGGCGCTGCCTCGTGCTCCCACGAGGAGGTTGAACAGTTCCTCAACTTTACCAACACCTTCCATCCCGACCTCAAATTCACCTGGACCGTCTCAGACTCCTCCCTCCCCTTCCTAGACCTTTCCATGTCTATCTCGGGCGACCGACTCAACACAGACATCTACTATAAACCGACTGACTCCCACAGCTACCTAGACTACACCTCCTCCCACCCTGCCCCCTGTAAAAACGCCATCCCATATTCCCAGTTCCTTCATCTCCACCGCATCTGCTCCCAGGATGACCAGTTCCAATACCGTACAGCCCAGATGGCCTCCTTCTTCAAAGACCGCAGACTCCCCCCAGACGATGCCCTCCACTGCATCTCCTCCACTTCCCGCTCCTCCGCCCTTGAGCCCCGCCCCTCCAACTGCCACCAGGACAGAACCCCCCTGGTTCTCACCTACCACCCCACCAACCTCCGTATATAGCGTATCATCTGCCGTCATTTCCGCCACCTCCAAATGGACCCCACCACCAGGGATGTATTTCCCTCCCCTCCCCTATCAGCGTTCCGCAAAGACCACTCCCTCCGTGACTTCCTCATCAGGTCCACACCCCCCACCAACCCGACCTCCACTCCCGGCACCTTCCTCTGCAACCGCAGGAAATGCAAAACTTGCGCCCACACCTCCTCCCTTACTTCTCTCCAAGGCCCCAAGGGATCCTTCCATATCCGCCACAAATTCACCTGCATCTCCACACACATCATCTATTGCATCCGCTGCAACCGATGTGGCCTCCTCTATATTAGGGAGACGGGCTGCCTTCTTGCGGAACGCTTCAGGGAACACCTCTGGGACGTCCGAACCAACCAACCCAACCACCCCGTGGCTCAACACTTTAACTCTCTCTCCTACTGCACCGAGGACATGCAGGTCCTTGGACTCCTCCATCGCCAGAACATAACAACACGGCGGTTGGAGGAAGAGCGCCTCATCTTCCGCCTGGGAACCCTCCAACCACAAGGGATGAACTCAGATTTCTCCAGTTCCCTCATTTTCCCTCCCCCCACCTTGTCTCAGTCGATTCCCTCGAACTCAGCACCACCCTCCTAACCTTCTTCCTGACCTCTCCATCCCCACCCAACTCCGGCTATCACCCTCACCTTGACCTCCTTCCACCTATCATATCTCCATCGCCCCTCCCCCAAGTCCCTCCTCCCTACCTTTTATCTTAGCCTGCTGGACACACTTTCCTCATTCCTGATGAAGGGCTTATGCCCGAAACGTCGGATTTCCTGTTTCTTGGATGCTGCCTGACCTGCTGCGCTTTAACCAGCAACACATTTTCAGCTCTAACCTCCAGCATCTGCAGACCTCACTTTTTACTCGCTATTTTGCTCAGCCTACAAGTTAGTGCTAAAAAAAGGGTTCTGTGCACCTGGCTTCTCAATGTGTGATTCTAATAATTTCTTTAAAATCATAGAGAATCATTAAATATGTTTGAACTTTGTTAGCATGAAGTGAGATGAAAAAATAACAAAGGTGGTAGTGACCAAGATCCATCAAAACAACAAGGAGAATTTTAACTTTTTGACACACTGGAACAGCAATGCTCAGTTGTATGTGGGAAACCCAGATGTTGGGGCATCTCAACTGTGCATGTTATGCTGCAGTTAGTTTCTTCATCCTGACATCAGCACGATCACCCTTGGTTGTCAATATGTATGGGCACATATTGACCATATGTCAAGGAGAGGCTGCAGGACCAGAGACATCCAAAGATCAGGGAAGGGGGTGAAGGGTCTGAATCTCTTAAGGAGATGCTACAATCCTAGTGAGAAGTGAAGAAGGAGATCAAAGGCATGGAGGATGGATCACTGATCTTGAAAGATAAGGTCAGACACATTGAGGATAGAGGGTGGATCAGAGTCAGCTGAGTCTGGTGAGTTGTTTGGAGCCTCTGGATTTGAGGGGTAAAGGTGAACTTGTTTTGAGGACATTAGAGCCATTGTTCGGCAAGTTGAACGCATGGAGGGGACGGTGGGTAGAATTGAGGTTTCATACAGGGTGAGTCTGAAATCACTGGTGGTGTAGGGAGGTGAATAAAAGGTTAAGTGGAGCCGAAAGGAACTCCGACCTATCAGCATGGAGAGAGATCTGAAGGGCTAGAGGAGATTTTCAGTCACTGGGTAATGCAGAGGCAGGGAAATTGTGCCCAACTGGTGAGGGAGAATTTACTTGTGTCCAAGTTCCAAAATCCTTGCCTCTCTGTGCCTGCTGTGACTTTGAAAAGTCTGCCATCCCAAGTTAATTTTAAAATGGTACATAAAAATGAGGCTGGCAGCACAACTTTGGAGAGAGTAGATTTCCCACCCTCATTTTGCCTTTCTTGAAACCAGGTGTACTTTGTAGTGAGGATTCATATTTCTATTTCTTTAAACACCCTCCTGACCCAAAGCTGTCTTTTTTCTTAGGATTAGAACATCCCCAGCATGACTGGTGTTATAATAAAAGCATTTTTCTTTATGCAGTTAGAACAGAATTGTACTCTATTCATAAGCAAGAAAACCATCAAGCCTTTTAACTAGAGTTGCCTCATATTTTTCCCAGTTGAGATCTTATTGTCAAGTTTCTGTTTGGTGAAATGCTTTATTTAGAATGCCCTTTCTTTAGTTTATTGATAGTTTTTAGGTCAAAATCTTGCTGACTGCAATAAGGTGTTCCATTGGGTATTCTCTTTGCAATTAAACTATTGTCCTCAATGGATCTAGCATGGTTGTGATAAGTTAATGAAGCTATAACCAAGGTCCTCAGCATTCAGATTCCCTCCCCACATAGAGTTCAAAACTTTATTGTTGTTATTATTATTGTGTCTAAAGCAACAGGGTACGCAAGACCAGAGAATTGATTTTGATCATTTGTCCAACTTCCTTTTGTACATTTTGCAGTACTTTGATAACTGGCTGCAACAGTACATGCTCATATGTTCAAAGGGATGGCACAATGGCTCAGTGGTTAGCACTGCTGCCTCACAGCTCCAGTGACCTGGGTTCAATTCCAGCCTCAGGCGATTGTCTGTGTGGAGTTTGCACATTCTCTTTGGGTCTGCATGGGTTTCCTTCGGGTGCTCCAGTTTCCTCCCGCAATCCAAAAATGTGTAGATTAGATGAATTGGCCAAGCCGTAGTGTTCTGGGATGTGTAGATTAGGTGCATTAGTCGGGGGTAAATATAGGATAACAGGGGAGCGGCTGGGTGGGTTACTGTTCGGAGGGTTGGGCAGAAAGGCCTGTTTCCCCACTGTAGGGATTCTATGAAAATTAAGGATGAAGAAATGGATAGTGTCAGTCACAAGCAAGATGCATGCTTTGGCACAGTTTCTATGTGCATCA
Source organism: Hemiscyllium ocellatum (assembly GCF_020745735.1). Lineage (NCBI taxonomy): Eukaryota > Metazoa > Chordata > Chondrichthyes > Orectolobiformes > Hemiscylliidae > Hemiscyllium > Hemiscyllium ocellatum. The sequence goes on from NC_083408.1 coordinate 90,258,897, forward strand.
GATTCTTGTTTCATTTTGAAGGAGCCTAAGGGTAATTGGTAACTATTCAGGAACAGGATTAATCATAAAAAAAAACAGATCTGTGAGGCAGTGTGTAACTGAAACTCCTACAGAATCACAGAGGATTCAAACAAATCCGACAAGAATGGCTGCAAATGTTTCGGTTGGTAGGATAGGCTTCTTGTCAGATGAGTACCAAAACAAAACAATGCCTTCTTGTGACTCTAGGCACCATAGTAATGTGATTGAATCATTGTGCCGAATGGGCTGGGCAGTAAATGCTGGTTCAGCCTGTGGTACCCAGATCTCATGAGCGAGTATGGAAAAAATGATTGTGTTGCACCTGACTAGTGAAATTTTTCAGTGTGAAATAAAACTCGAAAGGATGTGATGGATGGCTGAATTAAAATTGCCTGCCTTACATCATGTGCACAATGTCAAACTTATCCCATGTGTGCGTAGGCGTCACTCGAGCTGGTTTATTAGTTTTTAATACAACCCCGAATCTCTTTTAGAAATCCCTTTGAATTCATGTTATTTACACTGAAGTGTAACTCAATCCCATCATGATTTCCTTCAAGTGCTTTTGTAAAGGAAATTGTGAAAAACTGATTTTTCACAAGCTGGTTCAAGGAACTTGGAGGGAAACAATCAAAGTCATTGAGACATGTAGATGTTGGTCACACTCCGCACATCTCTTTGCAACGGTCTGAATATATCTGGAGGGTACTTTGTGAATGAACCTACAAGTCTAATTCAGAAAGGTTTAGGACTGGCTTGATATTCAATTCCATTCTGGGCAGAATCAGCATGGTGAAAACATACAGGATTCAGCCTCTGTGTAATTCTGGAGGTGGTGGTGAATTAGGCAGCAAATTGAAATCAAACTGCAATTGAAATGGATCTGAAAAGAATCCAACATTACTTCCTGGGTGGAAAAGAGGTGTCCAAGTGCTTTTTAAACAAAAATAAAACTACTAATCAGCAGGCCTGGCAACATGTGTGGAGAGAAAACAGAATTTTGGGTCCACTGACCTTTCTTCAAGCTCTTTCTAGCCTGACCTCAATTTGCAACATGAACTGGAGGAGATGCAATGTTGCAAATCTAACAGTAATTTAGCTAGCTTACCAGTATAGCATTTTTTGACAGTGTGTCCCTGTTTTTCAAACTCCAATGATTCGTTTGCACTAATTCAGAATGCTTTGGAAATAATGAGTGTATGAATCTCGATAAGAATGTGAACCATACCACTAAAGATGAAACTTGTGCTTCGCTGCACCTTTTATGTTGCGACGTGAGTTTCTCACCAGGCAGAGGCAAGTTGCCAATTGAAAAGGGATTAGCTTGTTTAATGCCTTGTTCATGGCACGATTCCCCCCCGCCATCAATATTTAGTTTCCTATCTCACCAAATGCGCCAAACAAGCTAGATGTCCTGAATTCTTGACCTGAAAGTCACTGCAGGTACCTGGTGACTAGCTCCCTGCTGGCTGCAAACAGCTGAGGAACAAAGTGCAGCTCAGGGCATGATTCACAGGCACCAGCTGCACCAGTCCCTCTTCCATGGATATTGGCATTGAATATTTGCCAAACCCTCATGGCCATCATGGCTTCTCTCTGACACACAGACAGAGCATTGCAAGGTGCACCTGAAAATAACATTGAAAGGCTGCGATAGGGACAGTGTACAAACAGAGATCAGGCACCCAGCTTATGGAATGGACCGGACTTCAGCACAGGACTTGCTCTCCTAGTGCTTACTCACTTTGCGTCTGCCTATATGTCTATCAACTCCATGCCTTGCCAGACCTTATCATGCCAATTAGTGTATTAACATTTCAGCCAGAACCGAAGGCTGTCAGGACTGTCTTGCTGATGTGCTCTATAGTGCAGACACACGGACAGGCTGCTTGTCAGGCTTGTCATAAGGGTTTTGTCCAGGGTTGGGTGGCATCTTGCTGGAGAGCATGCCAAAATGTCAATTTACCTTCTTTAGCATGTGTCAGCTGCCTGCATGGCAAGCACAGTGGCTCAGCGGTTAGCAATGATGCTTCACAGTGCGAGGGAGACTGTGTGGAGTTTGCACATTCTCCCCACGTCTACGTGGGTTTCCTCTGGGTGCTCCTTTTTGCTCCCACAATCAAAAGATGTACAGGTTAGGTGAATTGGCCACACTAAATTGCCCATAGTGTTCAGGGATGTGTAAGTTAGTTGCATTTGTCAGGTGTGAATATAGGGGAGGGGAATGGGCCTGGATTGGTTCGTCTTCAGAAGGTCGGTGTGAACTTGTTGGGCCAAAGGGCCTGTTTCCATACTGTGGGGATTCTATGATCTTCTATGATCTATGATCTAAGCACACTGCATGTGTATTCAAACATGTGATTGGTGGCTAGTCCAATGGGTCTTCATGTGAGAAGAACAGGTAGAAATGGGCTGTTGGGGTAGAACAAGGTAACAGGAAACATGAAGGCTCAGAGGGTTGGTGGGATGAAAGTTAGTGTTGGTGGTTACCTGCCGACCAGGCAGAGCCCAGTGCTGATGGTGCATTCCCTGCCACCAATTCCGGTTATCTAGATGCAAAATACAACTGGAAAATGGAAAATAGATGGGACAATGCTCAGGGTGGGCAGAGTCAGTGTCACTTCGACAGGTAAAAGCACAGGATCACAATACGATCCTTACGACATGGCTGGGGCAAAAATATAAAGCAGACAAACTCCAGTGACATTACTGCAATCATTTCCTCTCACATTTGCAATGCATGCAGCAAGAATGTGCTTAGTTTTCAAATGTCAGCCAAAGGCAAATTGCACCATGTAGTGAATGCTTTCAACTCTAATGCTGGCATCTCGGTGCTGCAGAATTTAGTGGCAATGTATTAAAAGGAGGCAAACACTGGCCTAAAGCATCCCATAATTTGTGAAACTTCCGAGAGTGCTGTGGGTTGGGGAACAATGCTACATCATATCTGAGTAAGTATGACAATGGACTGGGCTGATTTCAGTAACTGGTTTCACGGTTGAGGTGGGTCTGCAATGGGAAGGGGTTCAGAGCACAGCAGACACACCCTTTCTGGTGTAATGTATTAGTCACTCAATTGGTGCAGCCCTTACACCATATTGGTGCACTTGCTGTGACCAGGAGAGTGGTGGACCGGGCCGCTGAAGATACACTTCTGCAGCTTGGAGCTGTCTGGTGGGCCCTCCATTATAGGCTGGGCAGAGTGTGCTGTACCATCCTGGTGTATAATGTTCAACAATTGTGCAGTCAACAAGGTAACATCTTGGATGTTAAGGAACTGAGGGCACAGGAGGAGAGAGGTGAGGATTTTATTTTTTTAATTCATTCATGGTGCCAGCATTTATCGCCCATCCCTAATTGCCAGAGGGAAGTTAAGAGTCAACCATGTTGCTGTAAGTTTAGAGTCACATGTAGGCCACTCCAGGTAAGAATGGTAGTTTCCTTCCCTAAAGGGCATTAGTGAACCAGATGGGGTTTTCTGACAACCGACAATGGATTCATGGTCATCATTCAACTCTTAATTCCAGACATTTATTAAATTCAAATTCCACAATCTGCCACAGCGTGATTTGGACCCAGGTACCCAGAACACTATGTTCATCCAAAACTGGATGAACAGTCCAGCGTTAATACCACTGGGCCATTGCCTCCCCTAATATATTGAGCTGGAGGAAGCTGTCCTTGTGGATGACAGAGTTCTGCTGCATCAGGTACTACAAGTCAGATAGGACCTTGGTGACACCCAGTTCTAGTTGATGCGAGCTGGGTGCAGACCACCGTGGAATGTTAAACAGTCGTTGGTTATGATGTCAGCATTTGATTTCCACAGTGGGGGAGAACTGCTAGCTCGATTTGTTTGGTTTGTATTCACCTTCTTCTGGCTGTCAGTTAATGCTCACGTTTGGACTTGCCCGATTGCTTGCCTGTATGTGATGTTCCCTTACTGGACAATAACAGGATGTGGATCCGGTGGGCATTTGGGGCCAGAGTAGCAGTGACTTAGAGAGGGTGTTCAGATGGGAAAAAGCTAAGGACAGGAACTATGTGTGGCCTGGTAATTTCATAGTGACTAGGGTGAGAGAACGGGATTGTATGTAGAAGGGGGCATTGAGGCACTGACCACCCTTGATCAGCTGCAATGGTCTGGTCACATTGTCTGCATGACCGGTCGGTGGTTTACTCCCAGCTCTGAAATTGCAGGTGAGCCCCAGGTGGATAGAGGAAGCACCAACAGATACCCTCAAGACCTCAGTGGCAAAGTGCAGCATTCCTACAGACACCTGGGATTCACTGGCCCAAGATCGTCCAAAGGAACATCCGGGAAGGCATTGATCACTTTGAGACTTGCCGCCTGGAAAAAGCAGAAGCCAGGCACAAACAGCGCATGGAGTGCACTGCCACACTAACACACCGTCCACCCCTTCCCATGACCATCTTCTGATCCAAGTATAACAGAGTCTGAGAATACCACATCAGACTATATAGCCACCCACGGACTCACCCTTAGAGTGGAAGGCAGCCATCCTCGTCTATGAGGGACTGCCAATGATGATGGTGGTGCCCTGAGTAGTTTGGGTTTGTAGCTGCTGTGCAATTATGTTGCCAGTGAAAGGCAACACCAGTTTGTCAACACTTGTCTGGGTGCACAGCCACTTTTTAAAGATGGTGTTATTTGCTCATCCTTCAGTGGATATGTAGTGAATGGTGTGTTATTCTAGGAAAAGCTCTTGGTAAGATGGAGATGGGTAAGAATGTGAAGGATGCTATAGGGTCATCGTAATTAGTTAATGCGACAGCTTTGGTAAGATATGGTGAGAAATCTCATGTGCCTTATGGCAAAAATCCCTCCAAAGAAATCAAAACAGCCTGCTACAAAAGCATTAAAGAATCAGCCCTACATGTTATGTGCTTGCTTGAAGTGTGTTTGATTATTTCAGCATACACTGCAATGGAGGGATGGGAGACCACAGGGGAACAGTGGAACATCATTTAGAAAGCTGCACTTTTGATTGTATTGCAGTTTTAAACACTGTTATTGTATGATGTAGTAGGAGTTGGCGAGCTTGCTGCCTGGGAACAGAAAATAAATCACTGGTATTTGAAATGAGCTGATGACTGATAAGCACTGCATTACCCCAAAACACAAAGAACTGAAGATGCTGGAAATTAGAAATAAAAGCCAAAATTGCTTGAAAAACTCAGCAGGTCTGGCAGCATCTGTTCTCAGAACAGTTCCGAAGAAGGGTCACTGGACCCGAAAAGCTTTCTTTCCATTGATGCTGCCAGTCTTTTGATTTTCTTCCAGTAATTTCTAGCTTTGTTACATTTTGCTACTCATTTCCTCATAGCTATTTTGTATTCATTATTTCATTCAAATAATGGTTAGTTACCCACTGATTTCAATAAACCATTTGAAATATATACATCCATTTTATGCTCAGGAGACAGTTTCATAAAATAGCAATATAGTGTGTTAGTGAGTGCTATGCAGTTATACAAATTGCACATTTGATGTTGTGAAGTCTGCAGTCCAGTTCTAGTCCAAGCTTTAGAATTTCTGTATCAGCATTGTTATGGGATTATTACACTGATGTAAAGTCATTTTCAGTGCCATAAAGACCAAAGTGGCATCATAAGGAGAGTTGTGAGAATAGGTCAAGTCTCTTTTTATGTAAAAAGTGAGGTCTGCAGATGCTGGAGATCAGAGCTGAAAATGTGTTGCTGGTTAAAGCACAGCAGGTCAGGCAGCATCCAAGGAACAGGAAATTCGACGTTTCGGGCCGAAGCCCTTCATCAGGATTCATCACAAATCCTGATGAAGGGCTCCGGCCCGAAACATCGAATTTCCTGTTCCTTGGATGCTGCCTGACCTGCTGTGCTTTAACCAGCAACACATTTTCAAGTCTCCTTTTATGGATGGGTCACATTCACAAATCCTGATGAAGGGCTTAAGCCTGAAACATTGACTCTCATGCTCCTCGGATGCTGCCTGACCTGCTGTGCTTTTCCAGCACTCTTGACTCTGATCTCCAGCATCTGTAGACCTCACTTTCTCCACATTTACAAATCTGCCTACTTTCCTGGTTGAAATAAGTGCCAAGAGACCACTTACAGATGTTGGGTAACTCAGGGGCTGGGATTGGTAGGTTAGGGGTGCAAGACAGGTGAGTGAGGCAGAGTTGACCCCAACTGTACTTGTAGAACCTGGAGAAACACTATTCATCTCACAGCTCTACTCATTCCTCTCTCTCCCAGGTATGTCACACAGTCATCTGAGCTTTTGAATCACTCCCAGCTTTATTGCTTTCTCACACCAGTGCCTCACAATCACTGTACACAAATGTTCTCTTGTTCCTCTGAACACAAGCCCAATATTTCCAGGTTCCTGCTCTTGTGGAATGGTTGGTCCATCGTGTTTGAACCCTCTGGGGATCAAGCCACCTTCCACTTCCATTTCTGTGGCCTTCCCTTCTGGCATGTGGGTCCAGTAGAAGGTAGTTAGTGCTGCTCCAGCTGAAGCATGTTGCAGAGCTCCCTGCCTGGACCCTCAGATGATGGCGCAGCCATGGGAGCTTCTCCCAAGCCAGGCTGAAGCTGGCAGCAGGAAAAGATATCTGAAGGTTGGTGAAGGGCTTGGAATGGCACAGTGGGTTAGTGGTCAGCACCAGGGACCTGGGTTCAATTTCACTCTTGGGTGACTGTCTGTGTGGAGTTTGCACATTCTCTCTCTGTCTGTGTCCACAAAAAGATCAACCATGATCTTCTTGAATGGCAGAGCAGGCTCGACGAGCCAGATGGCCTAATCCTGTTTATCGTTGTTATGTTCTTATATCTGCATGGGTTTCACTCAGGTGCTCTAGTTTCCTCCCACAGTCCAAAGATATGCAGGCTAGGTGGACTAGCCATGGTAATTGCAGGGTTACAGGGATAGAGTTGGATGCTTTGTATAGACTCAATGGACCAAATGACAAGGGAGGCAATGGCTTAGTGGTATTATTGCTGGACTGCTATTCAGAGACCCAGATAAGGTTCTGGGGACTCTGGTTTGAATCCCGCAATGGCAGATGGTGGAATTTGAATTCAATAAATACCTAGAATTAAGAATCTAATGATGACCATGAATCCATTGTTGGAAAATCCCTTCTGGTTCACTAATGTTCTTTAGGGAAGGAAATGTTCTCCATGTGACAACAATGTGTCATGGAGTCATAGAGATGTACAGCATGGAAACAGACCCTTCGGTCCAATCTGTCCATGCCGACCAAAGATCCCAACTCAATGTAGTCCCACCTGCTGGCACCTGGCCCATATACCTCCAAACCCTTCCTATTCATAAACCCATCCAAATGCCTCTTAAATGTTGCAATTATACCAGCCTCCACCACTTCCTCTGGTAGCCTCTGCATGAAAAATGATCCCATAGGTCTCTTTTATATCTTTCCCCTCTCACTCTAAACCTATGCCTTCTAGTTCTGGACTCCCCCACCCCAGGGAAAAGATTTTGTCCATTTATCCTATCCATGCCCCTCATGACTTAGCAAACCTCTATAAGGTCACACCTCAGCTTCCGACACTCCAGGGTAAACAGCCCCAGCCTGTTCAGCCTCTCTCTATAGCTCAAATCCTCCAACCCTGGCAACATCCTTGTAAATCTTTTCTGAAACTTTTCAAGTTTCAAAACATCTTTCTGATAGGAAGGAAACCAGAATTGCACGCAATATTCCAACAGTTGCCTAACCAATGTCCTGTACAGCCGCAACATGACCTCCCAACTCCTGTACTCAATACTCTGACCAATAAAGGAAAGCAAACCAAATGCCTTCTTCACTATCCTATCTACCTGCGACTCCACTTTCAAGGAGCTATGAACCTTGAAGGTTCCAAGGTCTTTTTGTTCAGCAACACTTTCGAGGACCTTACCATTAAGTGTGTAAATCCTGCTAAGATTTCCTTTCCCAAAATGCAGCACCTCGCATTTATCTGAATTAAACTCCATCTGCCACTTCTCGGCACATTAGCCAATCTGATCAAGATCCTGTTGTAATCTGAGGGAACCTTCTTTGCTGTCCACTACACCTCTAATTTTGGTGTCATCTGCAAACTTACTAACTGTACCTCTTATGCTCGCATCCAAATTATTTATGTAAATGACGAAAAGTAAAGGATTCTTGTGACACTCCACTGGTCACAGGCCTTCAGTCTGAAAAACAAATGTCCACCATCACTCTCTGTCTTCTACCTTTGAGCCAGATTTGTATCCAAATGGCTAGTTCTCCCTTTATACCTTGAAATCTAACCTTGCTAACCACTCTCCCATGGGGAACCTTGTTGAATGCCTTACTGAAATCCATATAGATCACATTTACTGCTCTGCCCTCATCAATCTTCTTTGTTACTTCTTCAAAAAACTCAATCAAGTTTGTGAGACAGGATTTCCCACGCGCAAAGCCATGCTGACTATCCCGAATCAGTCCTTGCCTTTCCAAATACTTGTGCATCCTGTTCCTCAGGATCCCCTCCAACAACTAGCCCACCACCGGCGTCAGGCTCACTGATCTATAGTCCCTGGCTTGTCCTTACTACCCTTCTTAAACAGTGGCACCACGTTAGCCAACCTCCAGTGTTCTGGCACCTCACCTGTAACTATCGATAATACAAATATCTCAGCAAGAGGCTCAGCAATCACTTCTCTAGCTTCTTACAGAGTTCTAGGGTACTCCTGATCAGGTGCTGGGGATTTATCCAACTTTATGCGTTTCAAGACATACATCACTTCCTCCTCTGTAATATGGACATTTTGCTAGGTGTCACCATCTATTTTGCTACTTTCTATATCATCCATATCCTTTTTCACAGTAAATACTGATGCAAAATACTCATTTAATATCTCTTCCATTTTCTGCGACTCCACACAAAGGCCACCTTGCTGATCTTTGAGGGGCCCTATTCTCTCCCTAGTTTTCCATTTGTCCATAATGTATTTGTAAAACCCCTTTGGATTCTCCTTAATTCTATTTCCCAAAGCTATCTCATGTCCCCTTTTTGCCCTCCTGATTTCCCTCTTAAGTATATTCCTACTGCCTTTATACTCTTCTAAGGATTCACTCGATCTGTCCGATCTATACCTTATATATGCTTCCTTCTTTTTCTTAATTTCTTTAGTCATCCAACATTCCCCATACCTACCAGCCTTTCCTTTCACCTTAACAGGGATATACTTTCTCTGGGTTCTCGTTATCTCACTCCTGAAGGCTTCCCATTTTCCAATGCAAACATTTACCTGCAAACATCTGCCCCCAATCAGCTTTTGAAAGTTCTTGCCGAATCCCATCAAAATTGGCCTTTCTCCAATTCAGAACTTCAACTTTTAGATCTGGTCTGTCCTTTTCCATCATTATTTTAAAACTAATAGGATTATGGTTGCTGGCCCCAAAGTGCTCCCCCATTGACACCTCAGTCACCTGCCCTGCCTTATTTCCCAAGAGTAGGTCAAGTTTTGCACCTTCTGTAGTAGGTACATCCACATACTGATCAGAAAATTGTCTTGTACGTACTTAACAAATTCTTCTCCATCTATGGCAGTCCCAGTCTATGTTTGGAAAGTTAAAATCCCCTACCATAACCACCCTATTATTCTTACTGATAGCTGAGATCACCTTACAAGTTTGTTTCTCAATTTCTCTCAGACTATTAGAGGGTCTATAATACAATCCCAATAAGGTGATCATCCCTTTCTTATTTCTCAGTTCCACCCAAATAACTTCCCTGGATGTATTGCCAAGAATATCCTCCCTCAGCACAGCTGTAATGCTATCCCTTATCAAAATTCCACTCCCCCTCCTCTCTTGCCTCCCTTTCTGTCCCTCCTGTAGCATTTGTATCCTGGAACATTAAGCTGCCAGTCCTGCCCATCCCTTAGCCATGTTTCTGTAATTGCTATGATATCCCAGTTGCATGTTCCTGAGTTCATCTGCCTTCCCTGTTAGGCCCCTTGCATTGAAATAAATGCAGTTTAATTTATTAGTCCTGCCTTGTCCCTGCCTGCCCTGACTGTTTGACTCATGTCTATTCTCAACTGTACCAGTCTCAGATTGATCTCTTTCCTCACTATCTCTCTGGGTCCCACACCCCCACCTTACTAGTTTAAATCCTCCTGAGCAGCTCTAGCAAATCTCCCTGCCAGAATATCTGTCCCCTTCCAATTTAGGTGCAAACCGTCCTTCTTGTACATGTCACGTCCACCCCAAAAGAGATTCCAATGATCCAAAAATGTGAATCCTTCTCCCATACACCAGCTCCTCAGCAATGCATTCATCTGCTCTTTCCTCCTACTCCTGCCCTCACTAGTTCGTAGCACCAGGAGTGATCCAGATATTACTACTTTCGAGGACCTCCTTTTTAAATTCCTGCCTCTGTAATCTCCCTTCAGAATCTCAACCTTTTCCCTTCCTATGTCGTTGGTTCCAATGTGGACAATGACCTCCTGCTGGGCCCCTTAAGAATCTCTGTACCCTCTCTGAGACATCCATGATCCTAGCACCATGGAAGCAACACACCATTCTGATTTTTTTGCTGCTGGCCACAGAAACGTCTGTCTGTACCTCGGACTAGAGAGTCCCCTAACACAATTGATCCCTTGGAACCCGACGTACGCCTCATTGCATTAGAGCCAGTCTCAATATCAGAAACTTGGCTGTTTGTGCTACGTTCCCCTGAGAATCCATCACCCTCTACATTTTCCAAAACAGCATACTTGTTTGAAATGGGTACAGCCACAGAAGGCTCCTGCACTAGCTGCCTACCTCTCTTACCCTTCCTAGAGTTAACCCATCTATGTGACTGACTGTGGTTTATGTGGTTGATTCTTAACTGGCAATTATTGATGGGCCATAAATGCTGCCGTGGCCAGTGAAGCCCTCATCCTGTGAATGAATAAACAAAGGGCCTCTTTCCTCACTGGGGGGATTCTGTGTAGGTCAAGTGCTTCCCAGGCAGTTGCTATTCACCTTGGCAGGTGGCATTAGCACTCCCTGTCAGAACCAATGCTGTGTAAGGCAGCCTTTCAATCTGTCCATGCATGTTGCTATTCTGTGTAATGTTTTCCCTTCCACTGTGTGCTCACTCTCTCCTATTGACAAATTGGGGACACATTATGAGACTATACTGGTTTTGGGAAGGGAATTCCATTGGGAAAATCATTCATAGTTGTCACTTTAACAGGTGAATTTGACTTCCCATCTCTTGGAAAAACACACCTGGCTGCCTAGCTGTCAGCTTTGTTCAAACCGTCCTGACTCCCCTCTTCTGCATCCAAAGCTACCTCCATGGGCAAGGACAGTCAGGTGGAGACTCAGACTAAAAGCTTAACTTTCAGCTCCCTGCTTAGTGAAGGGCACATGGCAATACATGAGACTTGATTTCCAAGAAAGGAAACCTTGCTTGCAGCCAGTACCTGGTCAGAGTGGGTACCTGACTTATGATATTCCAGTCTGCGCCATTAGTGTGCCAGTCTCTCACTGGCATTTTGTACTCAAACGGCTATATCTGTGGACTATATTCATGAGATAAAATAATTCATTTTGCGTTTCATCTTGAAGTTGCCTTTTTAAACATCTCAAACAGGGAGTAAATGATATTGCCAGCAAATCATTTTACCTGATAAGTGTTGTCCATTGCGGTTCTTACATTTCAGGCAATAATCTGCCAAATGTTTTTGTGTGTCATTTCTACCCCATTTCATTCCATTCCATTGTATGAGGTCTTTGCATGGTAACAAGTCCTCGCCTTGTTGTCTACTAACGCTTCACCCTCGACTGTTTTCCTTGGCCATTTTTAGCAGTGGGAGTACTTTTACAACTGCTGTACACTCTCAGGGGCAGGGGGCAGAGGCAGATCCCAAATCTACCTATGAGAATTAACCACTGTTACTTAATTTGCCTGTGAGGTTACTTGGTTCAACCTGAGAAATCTCGACTTGAGTTGCCAAATCAAAGACTATCCTATAGTATCAGTCCACTGTTAACTTGACGGAGAATATGCTGCAAACTAATATTTGATAATCCACTGGGTTACTCAAAAATCTGTAAGGGCAGATATCTGAAAAGATTCAGCTTCCACTGACAGTGACTGGCATCTGGTTTAGGAAGTACTGCTGAATGGATCATCCTTGACAGGTTTAAAATATTAAAGCTCAAATTTTGTCTTCATTAACTACAGTGCTTTGAAATGGTGCTGTGTGAGTACAATGGCTAAGGACTGCACATCTTCTATTGGGCTGAGTTGGAAATGGTGCTGTTGAAAGGTGATAAAACTCTTGGTTGTCCTACAGTTTCCAGGTTGGCTGTAAAAGGACTTCATCAGAACTTTGCTCTCTCAGCTTCCAGTTACACATGATCTGATGGTGCACTCCAACAATTAACATCAGAGTTGTTGACCCATTACAGGACAAATAATGTTCACAAATCAGGCAAACGTCTGAAAACTTACCTTCGATCAGTTCAATTAAGCAGAAATAGTGGTAGCAGAAATTGGCAGTGCGGGTTTGCGAAGAAGACGAAAGAAGATTTCAGGCAGTGTTCAGTCCAGGTGATGGACGTCTCCTGCACAGATGGAGTACTGATGAGAGTCCTGTGTCACCTCCTTTGGGAAGGCCTGCTGTATTGAATGTCAGTCAGGCACTGAAATGGATAGTGCCAGCTCTGCCCTGGGATCAAGGACACCAGCGGTGTCCCTCCCTCCAGGTAAATTAACTGACTGCTCCCCCCACCCCATGTTCTAACTTTTTCTAGGCCAGGGCATTCACTTCCAACCTGTTTGAAATGTGCAAAATGGACCTTGTATTGAAGGAGTAGACAGACAGTGATTTCTGCTGCTTTGCTGAACTGACCTGTGGTGGAACATGCGTGGACCTGGATATTTTTGTACCTTCAGATTAACGCTTCTCTCCAGATCAACACTTCTGGCAGCATTCCTAATGTCTGTCCATCTGAGCAGCTGAAATAGGCTCAAGTCTTCCGATGGGATGCTGGAAGCTGTGTGCTGGGAGCTGCCGTGTTGATACTAGAACTCTACCTTGACCCTTGGAAACAATTGCTTACATAGATGAGTTCAGCTGTTATTTTGTGCATAATTGGCTATGCTGCAATGACAGAAAATATGTCAAGTGATAAAATGTTGTCCTTTTTTTAAATTCACTCAGGGGATTTTCTTTGTTGGTTGGCTTGGCCAGCATTTAGTGCCCTTGAGAAGGTGATGGTGAGCTGCCTTCTTGAACTCTTGCAGTTCATTTGGTGTAGGTGGACCCACAATGCTGTTAGGGACTGGAGTTCCAGGATTTTGATCCAGCTTTTCTATTCGTCCATTCGTTCACAAGATGAGGGTGGCGCTGGCTAGGCCACTGTATATTTTGCTTGTCCCTCATTGCCCCAGAAGGCAGTTAAGATTCAACTACATTGCTCTGAGTCTGGAGTCACATGTAGGCCAGGTTGGGTAAGGGTGGCAGTTTCCTTCCCTAAAAGACTTTAGTGAACCAAATGGATTTTTCCAACAAATAACAGTGGATTCATGGTCATCCCAATTTTTTTTATTGAATTAAGATCCCACCAACAGCATTGGAACCTGGTGGTATGGAACCCGGCTCCCAGAACATTATATCGGAGCAAATTACTGCACTTGCTGGAATCTGAATTGAAAGCAATAAATGCCAGAGAACACAGCAGGTCAGACAGCATCTATGAAGAGAGAGCAAGCTAAAGTTTCGAGTCCAGATTAATTCTGCATCAGAGTTCTGCTGGAAATATTAGCTTGCTCTCTCTCCATTGATGCTGTCTGACCCGCTGAGTTCTCCAGCATTTGATGTTTTCCCCAGAACATTATCTGGGTCTCGAGATTAACAGTCCCGCAATATTATCACTAAGCCATTGCCTCCTCTGGCTACACTGAGGGGATGGAGATATATTTCCAAGTCAGGATGATGAGTGACTTGGAGGGAACCAGGTGGTACTGTTCCCATCTTTGTCTTTCTACTTGGTACTTTCTATAGGCTTTAAGTTACTCTCTAAGGTGCCTTGGTGAATTTTATGAATCGTGTACTTAGTACACAATACTGCTACTGCATGGCGCTTATGAAGGGAGTGAATATTTGACAATATGGTGCCATCAAGCAGGTTATCTATATGTCTACATATGGCTATATATTGACAGTAGCATGTCACTGCCAATGGGAAATCCTATAAGTGGCATGTATGAGTCGGGGGAAAATGGATCTGTTGTTACTACCTGACGTATCCTTGTTCTTGTGATTTGCATCAAGGAGTTCAATGTATAAAATCCAACCAGTAGATGAAAAACTGATGTAAAGCGGAGGCATTGAAACACTAATGAAATGGAGAAGGTATGACAATTTGGTTGAACATGGATACAAATGCCTGTAACATGTAGCAGTGGGAGGAGGCACAGTTGATCATGGCAAATGTTAATTCTGTTGATTAGAGCCTTGTTCAAACTTTAAAGATGTTGAAACGCCATGGAACTTCAAGGAATACTGACAATTTCTTGAAAGCATCTGAATTATTAGAAATAGAACACATCATAATGCTATGAAATTAATAATTTGATCTTCTTTTAGCCTCACCCGACAATCATATAAGCATCAATTTACGCTATTACATGAAGTTCATGATTATAATTATAAAGTGCTTATAACGAAATGAAAGACACTAAAGGTTTGAGGAAGGATGTGTAATGACTTCCAATAAATTGAAAGAATATATAACAGAAAATAATTTTCCAATAAGTGCTCTAGGTGATGTATGGATATGGTTGTTGGATTTTGAAATTAAAACTCTAATTGAAATATTCAATAAGTCAGGAACCTTATGGCCTTTGTAACACCAAGAAACCAGCAAACCAATTCAGAAGTGGAACTCGTGAGGAATGTTGACTGGGCACTGAGTCACATAGTCTTGCACAACTTATCGGATTGAAAAGTGCCCTCGAAGCTCAAAGGATACTGTGTGCTGTATTTATAACTGGAAGGGAGACAGAGCGAGTTCATCTTTGGGACAACAGAAAGGAAAGCTCAGAATGCAATCAGAGAAACACAAGTACCACCGTGAAATGCAAAAGCATCAAATGCTACACTTCAACTGCACTGAAAATTGAGCAGTGCTTAGATGCAATCACTGGCAGTATGTCAGTTGGCGGCCATCCTATGTAGCTCTTGGCACAGCACAACCATATAATTGAAGAGAAAATGTGCTCACTTTCATAGTAATTTATAGGTCACTATTGGATAATTGAGTTCATATTACTCGACTGATGTAATTGAAAGTCCAAAGAGAAAGTATTGGCTGAACGGAGAAGATCCCAGATTATCTGAAGCCATGAGAATGGCTATAAGACCCAACACAAAGGCGGTAACCTGTACTCCTTGAGCGACATGTGGCTCATTAATGACTCCTGTTCAGCTTCTAACCTTGACTGATCATTTGCATTTCAATGATAATGTTTATTAATACAATTGTGAGAAAGTATTATTTGATTATCAATTTATATGGATAGACCTTTAAAATGTTATTGAAACATGAATGTGTTGTCTTCTTCCTCGTTATTGACATTTGAATAACAACATTTTATCTCTTCAGGTATTGCATTTTTAACTAAATTTGACAAATGGCTATTCTCATTATTGAGGCTGTCGACTCCTGACTAAACACATTTTCTTTGTACAAAGTAGATCTGACAGAGGCCGAGAGAAAGTGACCACAAGCCAGTCTCGCTCTGTTAGCTAACTTTGTAAAATAGCCTAAAGAGGCAGGCTTATATAGTTATAAGGAGGTAGACTCAATATTGGTGTTTAACTTAAAGTGACTGGAAGGAATTAAAAATATTCCATCAGATAGCACTTCAAACAAATTGAAAAGACTGATTAAAAGTAGCCGACATAATTTCACTGATTGGACATCAGAAGATATTTGTCATTTGATTTTAATTGTAGCTCTTGGCTCACGGAACCACACCAGATGGGGTTCTCATGTTTCCCAGGTGGTCCAAAGTAGTGTCATTTTAAATGTTGCTCAAAATTTATTTTTACTCTTTTCTTCCAGGTTGTTTTTTTAAACCTTTTTATTACCATCCAACTTGACATGATTCTATCATACTGAAACTCTCATTCTGCCAGCTGTGAGTGATATAGTTTTAATGATGTTTAGGAAGATCAACCCCGCACTTCCAATCTCCTCATTTAAGCAGTATATTTTAAATGGTTGTTGGGTGAGGCATGCAGTGATCGCTTTAAGTACCACTTGCAAGGATGCAGGTAGATCTGAATTCCCTGATCTACCTGCGCTAGCTGAATTCAAGGTAACTCAATGCTGCATATGGATCTTCAGCCAAGAGTTCAGTGCATCTTTGATTTAGCAAAATAACCTTGCACACCAATTTTATATAGACCTCAAAATGGTGCGGGGCTTCCTATCAGCTGTATTAATGATTTAGGGGGCTATATCATGCCTGGAAACTAGTGTGGCCTGGTTGACTTTGTCCGCCATAATCCATAAGCACATCCACAACAATTAAAATTGATCGGAACAATTAACACATGAACAAAGGAGCTTGCTGAAACAGATTCATGTAATTTGGTTAAAGCATGATGTTTGTTTTTAGGAACATACAAATGCATCAGACAAATAAAGTTAACATTTAATGCTTAGCAATTGAACAATTCCAAAAATCAAATATCGAAATCGCATGATTTTTCAGAGCAGCTAGAGTGATATATTCCTCTGTTTACTTATTACTGATTGTCAAAGTAGCTCAGATTAAGAGTGCTAAAATACATGAACAAATATGAGTTATTAAGGTCAGGAATGCACTACCAGAAAAAATGGCAGAAGCTGAAACTCTTTCAAATGAGAGTTGGGTAAATATGTGAAGCTGAAAAAATTGCAACGATGTAGGGAACGAAAGGGGCTGGGGAAGGGCTAATCAGTAATTCTTTCCAAGAGCAGTCATCGGCATGACTGATCGTATCGCCTTCTTCTGTACTAATGATTCTACAACTAGTAAAAAGTCTAGTGTTCCTCTCCACAGCAGTATTTAGCAGCTGCACAGTCAACTTGACAAGTGAATGTTTTATATGTGGCCAGGCCTGCCATTTAAAAAGTTTAATGAGCAGGAAGATTTCAAAATTCATCCAGTGACAGAAGTGAAATGAATAATGCTGAAGAGTTTAGTTGTCAGGAAGCAGGAGTACAGTGGCTTATGAGAAGAAAGTTGGGATGATATGCAGAGTGAAAATTGGTGCTGGGTTCAGGCAGTGTGCTATGCAGTGAGTATATCCAGTAGGGTTACCTAGTTATCACTGATCCCTCTAAACTGCAAAGGATTAACAGTTTGTGTGCTGCTAAATTTGAAGGAGCAACGTTGCTGACGAGAAGGCTGTAGCTGAGGAGTTTTGGCTTGACTGAAGTGTAGTACAACTATTCTCACAAGCAGATTCAAACCTGCCATCATGGCAACTCGGGGAAGTCTTCAAGGCAGCAATAAAGAGAGATTTTCTGACAATGCCTATGGCTCATGACACTGAGATTGTCATTTGGTATTGTCATGTGTTCAATGGCTGCCTGCTCTTTGGAAGCCACTACTCCAATACGTCAATAATGTGGGAAATTTCAATGTATAGGTGAGAGCTGACTTCATCCAACCTAAGCAGAATATTATTCACTGACATATTAGCCGCTATGTGAAATTTCATGATGTATGAAGAGAAAGCTGTCGGAGATTACAAGGTGGAGAGGGGAATAGACAGTTATAAATGTGTTGCTGGTCAAAGCACAGCAGGTTAGGCAGCATCTCAGGAATAGAGAATTCGACGTTTCGAGCATAAGCCCTTCATCAGGAATGAGAGAGTGTAGGCAAGCAGGCTAAGATAAAAGGTAGGGAGGAGGGACTTGGGGGAGGGGCGATGGAGGTGGGATAGGTGGAAGGAGGTCAAGGTGAGGGTGATAGGCCGGAGTGGGGTGGGGGCGGAGAGGTCAGGAAGAGGATTGCAGGTTAGGAGGGCGGTGCTGAGTTGAGAGGGAGGAAGAGAGCTTCTTCAAGGAAGGCATCCTTGTAAGAGGATTCGCAGTAGGTTAAAATCTTCGAGTAAAAAATGAGGTCTGCAGATGCTGGAGATCACAGCTGCAAATGTGTTGCTGGTCAAAGCACAGCAGGTTAGGCAGCATCTCAGGAATTGAGAATTCGACGTTTTATCTTAGCCTGCTTGCCTACACTCTCTCATTCCTGATGAAGGGCTTATGCTCGAAACGTCGAATTCTCTATTCCTGAGATGCTACCTAACCTGCTGTGCTTTGACCAGCAACACATTTGCAGCTGTGATCTCCAGCATCTGCAGACCTCATTTTTTACTCGAAGATTTTAACCTACTGCGAATCCTCTTACAAGGATGCCTTCCTTGAAGAAGCTCTCTTCCTCCCTCTCAACTCAGCACCGCCCTCCTAACCTGCAATCCTCTTCCTGACCTCTCCGCCCCCACCCCACTCCGGACTATCACCCTCTCCTTGACCTCCTTCCACCTATCACACCTCCATCGCCCCTCCCCCAAGTCCCTCCTCCCTACCTTTTATCTTAGCCTGCTTGCCTACACTCTCTCATTCCTGATGAAGGGCTTATGCTCGAAACGTCGAATTCTCTATTCCTGAGATGCTGCCTAACCTGCTGTGCTTTGACCAGCAACACATTTGCAGCTGTGATCTCCAGCATCTGCAGACCTCATTTTTTACTCGAATAGACAGTTATGCTGATTATGTGAGAGATTAGTTGATTTGCATGGGCTGTTTCTATGATGTGCAACTTTGTAACTTAATTTATATGGTCCATCATTTTCATATTCTCGAATCTGTCAGTTTTTGATCTGAACTTTCAAGAAAGTATTGGTTGAGATGATGATTTGAGGCATTGAAATTCAGTATATTGCATTCTCATCACATAGCTACCTAGAGCATAATTTTCATTAATCCTATTCTCTTCACTTCCAGCCAATGCAGCATTTTATGTCTTTTGCTCCAATGTTTTTGGTATGTCTGTATTGTAATATTTCCTTTTTTTCATTTGTATGCACATGTTTTCTGCACTGCAGCATTTTGGATTCAACCAGAAATTATCTTTGCCATTTTGTTTAAACTGTGGAATATGTCATGGATCTTCTAGCTGATCTTCTCGTCGATGACACCACATTGACTTTCTAATGAAAACAAAGTGTGGTGTTCGGTTTGGAACAACAAAGAATAGTACACACGGATGCTGTTTATCCCATTGAACTTATATCAGAGTTTTGAAACAGATATGGATTAGTTCCTAGTCTCCCAATAGCCTTGCCTTACCCCCCCTTCAATAATTTTCCATTGATATTGACTGTTGAGCAGGTTATTGGTGAGTAAATGTTGCTTAATAGCATTCTCAATGGTACCTTCCATAACTTTGTTGATGATTGAGAGTAGACTGTTGTGATAGTATTGGTCCCATTTAAATTTGTCTTGCTTTTTGAGGGTGGGGAAAATCTGTCCAGCTTTCCAGGATTGGTGCCAATATTATAGTTCTGCTATAACATCTTGGCTAGCAGTATGGCATGTCCTAAACCACATGTTTTCAGTGATATTACCAGAATATTATCGGGGCCCACAGCCTGAGCAAGTCCAGTGCTTTTAGGTATTTCTTGATGTCACATGGATTACATCAAATCGGCTAAAGACTGGCATCTGTAATGCTGGAGGAGGCAAAGATGAAACATCCATTCAACATTTTGGTTGAAGATTGTTGCAAATGCTTCAATCTTAACACTACACTGATGTGCTCTGCTCCCCCATTATTAAAGATGGGGATATTTGTGGAGCCTTTTCCTCCAGTAAGTTGTTTAATTGCCCACCACAATCCACAACTGGTTTTGGCAAAATATAGTGCTTAAATCTGACCTGATGATTGTAGGGTTGCTTAGCTCTGTCTGCCATTTGAAGCTCTTGCAGTTTAGAATGCCAGCAGCCCTGTGTTGTAGTTTCACCAGATCAGCAGCTTTTGGTTTGCCTGGTGCTGTTCCTGGTATACACTCCTGCAGCAGGAAAATATCATTCCACTTATTTATTAATGAGTATTAATAATGACATTGAAATTCTGGCTATTTTGAGGAGCTAAGATTTAGAATGAACTAGTTATGGTGCAATGAAGTATGATCTCTCTGTCACATTTTAAAGCCATCTTTAATGAGATAACTACTTTTAGTAACTTAATAGGGGAATTATGCTGAGTTTATTATTAGTCTCTGGCTATTTCAATTATAATTGGATTTTAAAGATTGGTTGGATATATTTCATTTTTAATTTTAAATTCCCAAAAATGTTATTTTTCTTCGCCAGTTCCTAACTGCGTACCAACTCCCAAAAGACTTAAAGTTTGGTTTTCATGGCTGTGATATATGGCTTGGTTCAACTTGCAGGTAATTGTTTTTAGATTTAATGAATAAATTTCAACCAACCTTAAAGCATCTCCAACTAATATAAACAGAATTACCATAACATTCTGGAAAGCCAATTTTTTTAAATTCAATTCTGTCTTCAGCAACTGTATTGACAAGGTTTCACTCCTAATATTGTACAAATCTAGAAAATATTTCTATTTAATTGCCCCATTTAGTTTGATAAAATTAAAATTGGATTTGATAGAATGATTAATAACATTGTTGGGACAAAATTAACCATCAATTGGAAAAATGTAGATTAATTAAAGGGAGCTAGCATGGATTTCTTAAAGGCAATTCACATTAAAGTAATTTGAATGAGTTTTTTTAATGAGGTACCAGAGAGGCTTGGTGAGAGTAATATGCTCGATGTTGTGTAAATGGATTTCCAAAAAATATTTAGTAATCACACCAGAGATTTGTCAGTAAAGCCAAAGCCTATGAAATACTGGGATGATGGTAGCATGTAGTTCAATCTTCTCAGTGCCTGAATAATGTGGGCTGTAGTGAGAAATTTGGGAAAATTGGGTGAGATGTCAAGTGAGGCTTTTCTTGATATAAAGATCAAGTACATTTTCCAACCAAGTCCTGGATGTCAAGATGAGATTCTCACTCGTGAGAAACAAGAAGTCTATTAACATGGATTATCTTTCATTATTACTTAATCTATCCACATGAATATGCATTTTCCTATTCTTCTGCTGTTGGACGGAAATGAGACATTGAGAATTCTCGACGTGAAAGTCAGAGTTGTTACCTGGCAACTCCATCTTGCTGCTTTCTCTTCTGATCCTCCATTGTGGATATCTGGCACAAACATCTCAAGGCACATTACATGGCCAGTGGCCATATGCGCTCCATGTCCAAGGATAGTGGCATCCAAAACATACCAGCCTCTTCACATCATGCTGGCGCATCTCTGATCCACTTCTACACTACCTTGTTGCACTTCAGATCAGCCTAAGCCTATGACTCACGGTGCCCAGTGCGAACTGGGCTGCCTTGCACATCTCTTAATACCTAAAATGAAAGAATGAAAAATGATTGTCACTTCATCCAGAGTGGGCACAGTCTGTTTTCTTCATCTGTCCCAAAATGCAGGTTTCACTTCAGAACAATAGGAGCTGACCAAGGTGCAAGTGCATCAATCGTGCACTTAGAGAGAAATCATGTCAATCATATCAGTGTGCGAGTGAAATGCATACAGTGTACAAATGCTAGTCACAAGCAATCTTGACCATAATGTTGGTCTTTACAGATAGAAAGCAGACAAACCAATGAGGTTGAACTAATCCCAGGCAACTTTAAAAATAGCATCTGTGGACCACAACACACAAAGATAATGGGCAGGCGATGGCTTAGTGGTATTACCATTGGGCTGTTAATCTAGAGACCCATGTAATGTTCTAGGGACCTGCATTCAAATGCTGCCATAACAAATGGTGGGATTGAATTCAATAAAAATCTGGAATTAAGAGTCTGATGATGAGCATGAATCCATTATTAATTATCAGGAAAATCCCATGTAGTTCATTAATGCCCTTTAGGGAAGGAAAACGCCTTCTTTACTTGGTCTGGCCTACATGTGACTCCAGACCCTGAGCAATGTGGTTGACTCTTATCTGCTGTTTGGCTAATTAGGGATGGGCAATAAATACTGGGCTGGCCAGCAATGCCCTCACCCTATGAGTGAATATAAAAAATGCTAGAGTTCATTGGCTACATGGGGGCATGGGAGTATGTAGGTATAATGCAATTTGCTCTTATTATAGTTGTGCGTTATGTCCATAACTGATTGAAAGATGGTTAGGATGCCTTTTGTAGATGATGTTGGACTCGGACTGGTAGGGATCAGTACTAATGAAGCCTTTACAACCTGTTGCTGTCTCTTTGTGAAATAACTAGAGTTGCATCATCAGTATATGCTCCAACAGCAAAGACCCAAGAAATAGCCCTCTCTGTCAGAGTACTGCATGTTTCACTATAAGGAGGACAATGTCAAATAGCCATTTTTTGAGTGAGAGGAATGCTTGCTGCTCTGTTTCTTCTGCTCCCCACACAGATTCATTGCAAGTGTAACTGATGGCCACTGTTGCTGCACTGCAGTAGAAGAACAGAGAAATGGAGGATGAACAGGTGCTCCAGTAAGCCCAAAGCCACCAGCAACTCTAGCAGAAGCTGGACAGCCTCCACATGAAAAGGATGCAGCTAAAGGTCCAGTGTAATTCATACTCAATATCACTTCCTCCAGATGTGGGAGATGTAGTGTCAGTGCAGACTGATGATGTCCCAGGATGCTGTCACTGAATGATGCCAATTGCTGGAATGGGATCAATCCTAACCAAGTGGACCTCAAAGTTGAATTTTATATGACTGCTTCGTTCTAAGAACCTGTGTAGGATGCCCATCCAGAAATATCTCAAGGCTGTTACTGCTGCTATTATGCTAGATTACATCTCTTCTGTCTCCTTTCCCCATGTTGAAGTCAGTGCAGCACCCTGGGGGGGCGGGGGAATAGAGAGAGAGAAAGGTAGGGGGGGTGTGGAGAGAGAGAGAGAGAGAGAGAGAGAAAAACACAGTTCTACAGTCTGTTAAGACTATGGAGACTTCATAAAAAGCATTTGCTGTGCTGAGAGGGCCATATCATAACATGGCTAAGTTCACCAATGGAAAAGGGTTCAATTCCGTTCGTGTGCAAGTGATCTGTGGTCACCAGTGCTACATCTTTGAGGTTGTGTCCAATACCCTGGGATGCCTTCATCCTTGAGACTTCTCATGTTCCTGTTGTGTTTGAGGGGCCGGGTATCTTTCAAAGACGGTTACTCAGAGTCAAAGGCTGCCCTTGATGACCATGGCTGATGACTCGGTTATGCAAACTACTTACTGAGGTCAAACCTAGATGCAATGCAGCCCATTCTTCAACCTAAGCCATGGAGGAGCAGATGATACACCTGATGAAGATGAGGTTCAGCAGCTTAACTGGGACTGTGGGGGCTGTCTTGTCATACAATCTGGTCAGAGTGTACCATATAATCCTTGGATCATGTGCAATACCAAACTGCAACTGGCAATGAGGGGATGTGATGAAGGCAATAAGCTGGGCGAGTGGTAGCAGTCTTTCAATGCGGAAGATGAGGACATTGAACAAGGGTGATGTATATTTGCTTATCAACCTGTTTAGACATGTTATGACACACATTTGGAACAGATCGAACTTGAACCAGAATACCCTGGCTGTGAGGCAGGGACTCCACATTGTGTCAAGGAGCCCCAGCATGTGGAATATCACCTTGTGCATGATAGCATGCAGCTGCATGGGTTCTATAGGCAAACAGGACTTAGCTGACAGCTGGTTCGAGTAGATGAGAGTTGAGTGCAATGATTGGTTGTAAATTTATTGGTGCTTGACATGTGGATGACAGCAGTTTAAAAGGTAACTCACGTAGATTCTCAAGGGCAATTAGGAACGGGCAATGTATGCTGACCAGCCAGTGATGCCCATGTTCCATGAGTGAATATAATAATCAAACACACAAGCAGCCCATTTTTGTTCTGAGAGACAATGGAGCTTCTGCTAATTGTTTTGTGCTCACAGTTGGTAAATCAGAGTGAATGTTTTGAAGCGATTGAAGGCTTTGATGTTTGATGCATCTACTCAATGTCATGAGAGGTTCTGGACAACATAGATAGAAATGGCATCCAGTAGCAGTAGAGTGAACCAGTTGGCACAAATTTAAGTTGAATTTGAAAGAATCAAATGTGACATGATGACAAGTTTTTACAAACAGCAACTTGTTAGGATTTGGAAAACACTGCCTCAGAGTGTACTGGAGGCAGATTCCATTGCGGCTTTCGAAAGCAATTGAATTAGTATCTGAAGAGAATATATTTGAAAGGCGACAGGGAAATGGGACGCTCTGAGTTCTACATAGAACATAGAAGGATACAGCGCAGTACAGGCCCTTCGGCCCTCGATGTTGCGCCGACCGAATCCTACCTAACCTATACTAGCCCAATAACTTCCAAATGCCTATCCAATGCCCGCTTAAATGACCATAAAGAAGGAGAGTTCACCACTGATACGGGCAGGGCATTCCATGAACTCACAACCCGCTGTGTGAAGAATCTACCCCTAACATCTGTCCTATACCTACCACCCCTTAATTTAAAGCTATGTCCCCTAGTAACACCTGACTCCATTAGCGGTAAAAGGTTCTTAGTATCTACCCTATCTAAACCCCTAATCATCTTATACACTTCTATCAGATCTCCCCTAAACCTTCTCTTCTCCAATGAGAACAGCCCCAAGTGCCTCAGCCTTTCCTCATAAGATTTTCCTACCATTCCAGGCAACATCCTGGTAAACCTCCTCTGCACCCGTTCTAAAGCTTCCACATCCTTCCTATAGTATGGCGACCAAAACTGCACACAATACTCCAGATGAGGCCTCACTAGAGTCTTATACAACTGCAACATGACCTCAGGACTCCGGAACTCAATTCCTCTGCCAATAAAGCCCAGTACACCATATGCCTTCCTCACAGCACTATTTACCTGGGTGGCAACTTTCAGAGATCTGTGTACATAGACACCAAGATCCCTCTGCTCATCCACACTACCAAGTAGCCTACCATTAGCCCAGTAATCCATCATCTTGTTATTCCTACCAAAGTGAACGACTTCGCACTTAGCTACATTGAATTCCATTTGCCACATTTCCGCCCAGCTCTGCAACTTATCTATATCCCGCTGTAACCTACCACTTCCTTCCTCACTATCCACAACTCCACCGACTTTTGTGTCATCCGCAAACTTGCTTACCCAGCTTTCAAGTCCTTCCTCTAGATCATTTATAAAGATAACAAAAAGCAATGGTCCCAAAACAGATCCTTGTGGTACACCGCTAGTAACTGCGCTCCAAGATGAACATAATCCATCAACTACTACCCTCTGTCTCCTTCCAGCCAGCCAATTCCTAATCCAAACCTCTAATGTATCCTCAATGCCATACCTCCGAAGTTTTAGCATTAGCCTACCATGTCCTTATGGACCACTCTCTTACAGAGTGGTCCATAAGGACATAATGGACTGAGTTATCTCCTTCCTTGCTCAAACCAATCGATGATATCTTGGAGCGAACAAAAATCTGAGGCTGTGGAAAGTGGGCAACCTGCAGTGACGTCGTTGTTTAATATCTATGTTGTGTTGGCTTAGTAGCTAACCTGGTCATAAACTGAGCAGCCCAGACAGCAATGGTTGGACCATTAGTAAAATTCTAAATCAATTGCCCAAGTCATTTGAGAAGGAGTCACATCAATGTGTGGGTTGTGGGCAAATGAGATTTTGTCACAGAGAGGGAAAGCCTGCTGGCATTGGTAATGCCAGCCTGTAGAGATTTTGATAACCAGCCCTTACTCTCATGCTGCTGGAGCTGTTGTCTTCCTGAAGCTAACAGAACTGAAGGAATTGTGCCTGGTATTAAGGTTGAGCTGCAGATTTGTGGGTTTCAGAAGTGCTGAGTGATTGAGAAGGAGGGAGAAATTAAGTTTTTCTCCTGGCACTGGGAGGAGCATTCCTGCTCTTCCTTGCTCTGCAGGAATGTTAAAAGCATTGACAAGATTTGCAAGGTATTTTGCTGCACAAACCTCCAGTCGATTTTAACTGGTAGAAAGTGAGGACTGCCAATGCTGGAGATCAGAGTCGAGAGTGTGGTGCTGGAAAAGCACAGCAGGTCAGGCAGCAGATCCTGCTCCTCGGATGCTATTTGACCTGCTGTGCTTTTCCAGCACCACACTCTCGAGTCGATTTTAACTGTCTGCCTACTCTTTGCCTTGAAATGAATTACAGTTTCGGATGTTCTAAAAGCTTCAGTCAGGTGACGACATTTGGTCCAACCAATTCAGCTATCTAAAGTATTCCCTTGATAAAGTTTTAATAAACTCACTTTGACATGATCCCCTGAATTTTGTCATGAACTTCTTAAAAGCCATTAAGGTTTCTAATTCATCCATCTCAGTAGGAAACTTATCATTGGTTCAGTTTAAAAAAAAGTTAGGTGTAGGGCCCAAATTGCAGCAGGACACTTTTTTTTTACAAAATAATCAATGGACCCAAACACCTAGAAATATAGAAGATAGAAACAGGAGTACGTCATTCAGCCCTTTGAGCCTGCTCTGTCATTCAATATGATCATGCCCTAGTTTTGAGAAAGGGTTACTCAACCTGAAATGTTACCTTTGATTTCTGTCCACAGATGCTGCCATACCTGCTGTGATTTTCCAGCAATTTCTATTTTTGTCTCTGACCATAGCCTATGTTGCCCAAATTTGATACTCAAGTTGGTCTGTGTGATCTTTAGTGATCTTTATCTTCTTGTGTATGCCAGGGAGGTCACCTATCCCTTCTCTGCCTCTGGGAGCACTTCTCATCACATGATGGCAGTGTAGGCTGTACAGGAGGCAGCTGGTGGTGGACACTCACAAAAAAGGATATGGAGCTCTATGGTGCTCCACAATGGAATTCTTCACCCAGTGCCCCTTTCTGACAGATGTATGTGGTAGTATACCCTTGACAATGGTCTTGAATTGACACCACTGAGGGAAAAAGTGGAATGATTCTGTATTGATCAATTCTTGCCAACTTTTCAGCATTGTCAAAACTAAAACTACCCGAATAGAAGCTACAGTACCTGGATTCAGGTTTACATAAGAAGCAGAAGAATGGGCAGGTTGGGGACCCGAGGAATGCAGACAAAGTGAGGCACAAATTCAAAAGTAGGAAGGCAACATTGAATTTATATTAGAACGTTACTACCCCACATAGGGATCACACCACCAGTGTCAGAATTCTGAAGCACAGAAGCACACTTTGTCACAAGTACAGAGAAGCTTTACAATTATGGTACCAAAAAGGAAAATTGTGGATTAATCATCTTCTGAACTGAGACACTTTATTTCCTTTCAAAAACGAGTTTTAACATTTGTATCCTGACTCTTGAAGAGCTGCCTCAATCTGAGTGACAGGATTTTGCTCATTTAAGCACATGCCTTTCAATTCCCTCTTCAGGCACCGACCTCCTGCCTGAACTATTCTCATTCCCTGTTCTTCCAATTTACTATATTCAAGGAGCTATTGTAAATCTTGACCCAATGCTTCCTTCATCAAGGGTTTTGCAATTTGAACATTTTTCTTGTTAAATTAGGTTTACTTTGAAGACAAGATTGTACGTTTGAGCCCACATTGTCTGTGTTGCCTTTATTCCAATCCAACTTCTGTTAGTCATTTGATTTTTCACATTTATTATCTTATTAAGAATAGAAATTTGTAACTATAGTTTATGATCGGGATTTCTGTGGTAAAATAAGTACCTCCTGGTTCTTGTCAGACACAATGTGGGTAAGGATGATTGGTACCCCACTGTGTCCCCAGCACTCATATATCCCTCCATGTCTCATTAACTACCTACCATGTCCAATTTCAACCCCATTTTACTGTGTGCCATTCCCAGAACAACTTGCTAATCAACAGATATCCTGGAATTTACCAGCAGCCCTTGCACCTATGCCACCTTCCCCCATGACAAGAAGTGGAAGCTATAATATCAGACTGTGCCACCTGGGTCATTGCAATGCTAACCACCTTGAGGAATGCACAGCTATGTAGGAAGAAGGTCAGTGACTTGCTCCACTCTGCCAGAATAGAAGCTATCAACTTCGCTCTCTTACCTCGCACTCTATCTCTGCTATTGGACCCACCTCCCACTGAGGCTCGTGCCCTACCACTCTCACTATTGCCTGCAGCATATTCCCCATTTGCCTCTCGCTCATGACATAACTAACTCCATGTGCCCTCAGTGTTGCCTCCACACTCGCCCATGATGTTGTCCTTGGCTGCATCAAAAGTTACAGCTATGCAGTCCACTTTTACCTCCTGTAATACTTGTTCCTCTTTCATTCCAGTGGGGTAGAAAGTCTAAAGATGAGTAGTGGGCTGCTCGACATTCAGCTCCTCACCCCTATGTGGAGAACACTCTGATTCTGACCATCTCGAGTGACTGATGGACAGTTTCCAAGCACTTGGGCTTGAATCTGAGGCATTTACTTAAAATTCTGGATCTCTGTGAGTGAAGACCATCCTCTTTAACTTGAATGAGGTCTGCTGACAACCATGATGGGCTTCTTTCCTTTATATCTGTGATACATTTTGTGGTAGTACAGTAGGACTGTAAGCCTGCTACTCTGGCTGAGGGGGCAAGGTACAAAAAGCAATCAATGCAAGGCAGGGATGTTGTGAGTACCTAGGTAGGTTCATAGGGAGTGAGTGTTATGACGGTGAGTAAAGAGCTTGAACGTGTAGCTTGCTCCAATCCATACACAGGGTATGTGTCCCTGAGCACGCAATGTTTTTGCTACAGTGTTACAATGACAGAAGCTGGTGCAGACTGAGTTGCAGCATTGAAGAGCAGAAGTGTGTTGGTTGGCATTTTCCAAAAGCTAATGTCTGTGGGTGTGAGTGCATGTGGCTGGTGCCCATGTAGAGTGTCCTGGCATGTCAGTGCTCATTGTTCACAATAAGCACCAAGCTGATCTCGCCAGATACCTACTTAGGTTTCCATGTCGCGCTTTCTCGATGTCTCATTTGTTTTGTGAGTTTGGGAAAATAGAAACTTTAATATTAAAGAGTTGAGTTGGGGTCATTAACATGGAATATCAAATTGTCTGCAATTTTTAGTAAAGTGACAATGTTTTGGAAACCTTTGCAAAAATCATTCACAGTGCAACGTAAGAGGCATAGGGCATGAACCATTGAGTGGAGGTGGGAGGAGTCTAAATAGTTAGAAAAAGGTGTTGTCTAAGTGTGTACTGAAGTGGTAAAGTTGTAATTGAAAAGGTAAGGGACCATTAAATAATGCAAGTGGCAAGTTCTTACCTTTGACGATGAAGATATGGAATCATCTTCAGATGTATTGGAGTAGATGATCCACAGGAAAAAGTGTTTTTTTTATACATGTTATATTGAAACCCTAGCCAATATTTGAGACAGGGCTAATTGTTTACACATTGTGGCTTTTACTCATTCTTTAAAGCACCTTTCAGTCATCAGTATCTGAAGGTTTTGACAAATATCTGAGCTTTTGACTCTCTTGAAATGCACGAATACATTCTTTGCTGTGGGATCTGTTTGAACTGCTGTCCTGGGAATATGAGTTGATTTGTTAGATTCCTTTCAAATCACTAATGCTTCTGAATTGCAAAGATTGTCTGTTAAGAATTATGGCATTTTAGTGACTTGACTCCCTTTAAACCATGGCTGGACTGTGCACTACAGGGTTTGTTTGAACAGATCTTCTTTGTAGTATGAGCTTATTTCTTTCAAGACATTTCTGTGGTTCTGAACAAGGTAATGAATTTTTAAACACCTTTCAAGACATTTTCTTCTATTTTAACAGACCTATGAGATTCTGAAGAGAAGAATGATTTTTATGCATCTTGCCAAATGATGTTTATTAATTTTGACAGATCTTTGGGTTTCTCAATAGGATTGTGATTATGTGCCAATTCAAGTACTGTTTCCTTATTTTGAGTTCTTCAAAGCGTTTGTGAATTGTTTATGAAGTGAATACTGCATGGGTGAGGATGGGGGGGAGATGTGGGTGAAGGGTGATTTAAACTGATTTAAAGAATTGAGTCCTTGTTTCTGGAAATGAAGGTGACTTTTTACCTGTAATACCCCCTTAATGTCTGACTCCAAGTTGTCCCACACTCACCTAGTGGCATTCCAGATTGGAAGAAAACTCACTGTGTCAAAAAATGTCCCAATTTCTGTTTCTTTCCTCCATGAGGGAAATTGAGCCTTTGGTATTCATGTAACATTCTGCTAAATCTGCACTATGCCAATTCCAAGGGTATTATGTCCTTGGAGATGTGCGGTTCCTAGAACTCCAGGTGTGATCAAGACAGGAATTACATAGCTTAAGTATAACTTTGCTTTCCCTTTGTATTCTATTCAGTTAAATATAAAAGACAGCATTGCGTTAACCTTTATGATTATTTTCTGTACCTGTTCATGATATATTAATGATCGCTATTGTAACTCCACTTCTAGCTTTTCATGATTTAGGAATATCCTGTTCTATCCTTCTTAGATTCAAAATGAATGACCAAACGTTTGCTTACATTGACATATGTTTGCTAGTTAGGTCCAAAGACTTCATAAGCCAATATCTCTTTGTAATTGTGGACTTCCATCGACAGTGCTTGCAATACTAGAAATCTCATGTCATTGAAAAATTTGGATATGTGGCTTTCTGCCCCAACATCTAACCATTACTGAATGCAGCAAATAGTTGAGGTCCCTGACCCTGATTCTATCCCACAAATCCTTGTGGGGCACCTCTTGTCACATCCTGACAATTTGAGTATCTGTCCAATATTATCCACGCTCTCTGCATCTCTCTGTTAAGCAATTTCCAAACTAAGTCAATAATCTGCATTCAATTAATGAGCTTCAACACTTAGCTGATAATATTTCATGAGGAACTTCATCAAATGCCTTCTTGAAGTCAGTCTAATAATAATAATATTCATGGATAGTCTCAATTCAATTTGTCAGGCTTGACAATTCCGAATCCAGTTACATCCTTTACACATCCATGCTGGCGTTCTTTGATCAGCCAAAAAAATCTTCAGTTTTCAGTCACTATCTCTATAGTCACAGGTTCTAGCTTTTTTATGACAGCAGATGTCAGGCTTATTGATTAATAATTTCCTGGTTTCCTGAGTCAGATTTCATAAATAGCGGAGTGACATTTGAATCAAAAGAAATGGTTTCCAAATCAAGGGGCGGTTGGAATATTACAGTTGTCATTTCTCACCTACTTTTCTTAAAACCCTTCAATAGATACCATTGCCTTGAAACATTGTCTTATGTTAAAGATGCCATCTAAATTCAAGTTATTGTTACTGCACAGGAGTGACTACCTTAAATGTGTCCTCAAGTTCTATTGAAGAGTTTTTGGATATTCTGAGGTGCCAGAAAGCACAATGTATGACTAACTTATTTAGTTCTCTTATTTATTGCTCAATTTGGATTGACATGGTAGATTAAAATGGAACATTCAATCCAAGCTGGATTCTGCTATTTTTTAGTTCTTTGGAAGTTTTTGTTATTTTTAGATGGCAGGCACAAGACCTTTGCAAGTTTCAAAGGTAGAAGTATTCTGCGGTTGACACGATAAAGCTGAAATTCCATAGGTTGTTCTTTCTATCCCCAATCCTGTTTTCTGGCATGGACATCCCTTCTCCTGATGAGAACAGTATTCACAATAGAATGATTTTCAGTTTCCAGAGAGAAAGTATAGCTCTCAAATGTTGTTGGCTTGAAGTGATGCTTGATTAGAATTTGAATCATTAGCTGAAAAAAGGCTGAAACACTACCCCATGACAGAATTATAGATAGAGTCATAAAGTCATAGAGATGTACAGCATGGAAACAGACCCTTTGGTCCAACCTGTCCATGCCGACCAGATATCCCAACCCAATCTAGTCCCACCTGCCAGCACCCAGCCCAAATCCCTCCAAATCCTTCCTATTCATATACCCATCCAAATGCCTCTTAAATGTTGCCATTGTACCAGCCTCCACCACTTCCTCTGGCAGCTCATCCCATACACGTACCAAGAGAAAGTGAGGACTGCAGATGCTGGAGACCAAAGTTGAAAAGTGAGGTGCTGGAAAAACACAGCAGGCCAGGCAGCATTCGAGGACCAGGAGAATGGATGTTTCGGGCATAAGCCCTTCTTCAGGAATGAGGCTGGTGTGCCAAGCGGGCTGAGTTAAAAGATAGGGGGGGAGGGAACTTGGGGTAGGGACGCTGGGAATACGATAGGTGGAAGGATGTGAGGGTGGGGGTGATAGGCCAGAGAGGGGGTGGATGCGGAGAGGTCAGGAAGAAGATTGCAGGTCAAGAGGGCGGTGCTGAATCCGGGGGTTGGGACTAAGATAAGGTGGGGGGAGGGGAAATGAGGAAGCTGGAGAAATCTACATTCATTCCGTGTGGTTGGAGGGTTCCTAGGCAGAAGATGAGGCGCTCTCCCTCCAGGCGTTGTGTGGCCAGGGTCTGGCGATGGAGGAGGCCAAGGACCTGCATGTCCTTGGCGGAGCGGGAGGGGCAGTTAAAGTGTTCAGCTATGGGGCGGTTGGGTTGGTTGGTGCGGGTGTCCCAGAGGTGTTCCCTGTAGGCAGCCTGTCTCCCCAGTGTAGAGGAGACCACATCGGGTGCAGTGGATACAGTAAATGATGTGTGTGGAGGTGCAGGTGAATTTGCGACGGATATGGAAGGATCCATTGTGGCCTTGGAGGGAGGTGAGGGGGGAGGTGTGGGCGCAAGTTTTGCACTTCTTGCGGTTGCAGGGAAAGGTGCTGGGAGTGGAGGTTGGGTTGGTGAGGCGTGTGACGAGGGAGTCGCGGAGGGAGTGGTCTCTCCGGAATACTGATAGGGGTGGGGAGGGAAATATATCCCTGGTGGTGGGGTCTGTTTGGAGGTGGCAGAAATGACGTACCACTCTCTGCGTGAAAAAGTTGCCCCTTAGGTCTCTTTTATATCTTTTCCCTCTCACCCTAAACCTATGCCCTCTACTTCTCGACTCCCTGACCCCAGGGAAAAGACTTTGCCTATTTACTATTTAAACCCCTCATAATTTTGTAAACCTCTATAAGGTCACCCCTCAGCCTCCTATGCTGCAGGGAAAACAGCCCCAGCCTGTTCAGCCTCTCCCTATAGCTTACATCCTCCAGCCCTGGCAACATCCTTGTAAATCTTTTCTGAACGCTTTCAGGTTTCACAACATCTTTCCGATAGGAAGGAGACCAGAATTGCATGCATTATTCAAACAGTGGCCTAACCAATGTCCTGTACAGCCGCAACATGACCTCCCAACTCCTGTATTCAATACTCTGACCAATAAAGGAATGCATACCAAACGCCTTCTTCACTATCCTATCTACCTGCGACTCCACTTTCAAGCAGCTATGAACCTGCACTCCAAGGTCTCTTTGTTCAGCAACACTGCCTCGAACCTTACGATTAAGATTAGATTACTTATAGTGTGGAAACAGGCCCTTCGGCCCAACAAGTCCACACCGACCCGCCGAAGCGCAACGCACCCATACCCCTATATTTACCCCTTACCTAACACTATGGGCAATTTAGCATGGCCAATTCACCTGACCCGCACATCTTTGGACTGTGGGAGGAAACCGGAGCACCCGGAGGAAACCCACGCAGACACGGGGAGAACGTGCAAACTCCACACAGTCAGTCGCCTGAGTCGGGAATTGAACCCGGATCTTAGGCGCTGTGAGACAGCAGTGCTAACCACTGTGCCACCATGTCGCCCAAAAGTGTGTAAGTCCTGCTAAGATTTGCTTTCCCAAAATGCAGCACCTCGCATTTATCGGAATTAAACTCCATCTGCCACTTCTCGGCCCGTTGACCCATCTGATCAAGATCCCGCTGTAATCTGAGGTAATCTTCTTCGTTGTCCACTGCACCTCCAATTTTGGTGTCATCTGCAAACTTACTAACAACTTACTAACTGTACCTCTTATGCTCACATCCAAATCATTTATGTAAATGACAAAAAGTAGAGGACCCAGCACCGATCCTTGTGGCACTCCACTGGTCACAGGCCTTCAGTCTGAAAAACAACCCTCCACCACCACCCTGTTTCTACCTTTGAGGTAGTTCTGTATCCAAATGACTAATTCTCCCTGTATTCTGAGAGATCTAACCTTGTTAACCAGTCTCCCATGGGGAACCTTGTCGAACGCCTTTCTGAAGTCCATATAGATCACATCTACCGCTCTGCCCTCATCAATCCTCTTTGTTACTTGTTCAAAAAACTCAATCAAGTTTGTGAGACATGATTTCCCATGATTTCCCATAGCCATGTTGACTATCCCTAATTAGTCTTTGCCTTTCCAAACATATGTACAGGCTCACTGGTCAATAGTTTCCTGTCTTGTCCTTACCTTCCTTCTTAAACAGTGGCACCACGTTTGTCAACCTCCAGTCTTCTGGCACCTCACCTGTGACTATTGATGAAACAAATATCTCAGCAAGAGGCCCAGCAATCACTTCTCTAGGTTCCCACAGAGTTCTAGGCTACACCTGATCAGGCTAATGTCGATAATGGTGCTTTATAGCGCAAATGTATCACTTGATTTATTTTGCTGAAAAGATTTATTCTAATACTTAACAACAAGCTGCTATTTATAAAACAACAATCATAAAGATCATTTATTATAACTTGTACTCAAACCTTTTGTATGTTATAAACTTCTGGAGTGCTTCATGGCCAAATTAAAACCTGAATCCAGAGCATTACTTTCCATTCATACTTAGAAGATTGGAAACTGTAAAATCATCTCTGGATCTGTATATGAACATGCTTCTATTTTGGATCATCGACTACATTTGGGCTTTAACAATAAATCATCTTTTGCATATTATATAACACTGAGCTTGCAGAATTTGAAGGCAACAAATGATCAAGTCATTAAACGATTCACAGTTTGAAGAGTTTATGGCTATGAGGTAACATTAATCTAAGTAAAACCTGAATTACTTTTAGAATCAGGCTAGTCATCTGAAATATTGAATGAATTGCTGACAAGTGGAAGAGTCGAAGCTAAAGTTTTGAAATCTTAATTTCAACAACAGCAACTTACAATTAAAGTGTATGCTTCATATTGTGAGGCATTTCAAGAAACTTAGCAAAAACAATATCAGTAAAAACAATTTGTTACATTTATGACAGCAGGAGATAATTGGATATCAGAACTGTGATCAAAGTTTTAAGGAGAAAATTCAAGGAGAAGCTGAAAGAATCGGGGAGGAAACTTGGGATTTTCGGGTCAAGACAGCTGTGCGGAAAGTATGACCACCAGTGTTCATGAAAGTGAAGGATACAGAAGTGGTCAAAACTGGAGGAGTGCAGATATTTTAATGGTTTGTTAAGGTGGTGGAAGATGGTGGAGTAAAAGAAGAGCAAACCTGTATAAGAAATTAAAATCAAGTAAGAACTTTTAAAATTGAGTCCTGTCTGTGATCAATTACGTGGAAATTTGGAATGAGTTTAGATATGAGAAATGGAGTGGTTGCAGATCTCAGGGTCAAATACAACACCCAGGATGTGAGCAGTTATGTTAAAGATAGAAGCAGTGAAGACTGTCAGAGGCCAAAGACAGCGGTTTCAATCTTCTCAGCATTGGTGGAAATTTCTGCTCATCCAAATATGGATGTTAGATAACCAATGTGACAAGTTAGATATACCAAAGGGATCCAAGATAGTGGTGACGAGATAGAATTGAGTAGAATGTAGAGGAGAAATTGGAAAAGGCTAAAGGTAATGTTTTGTGGAAATCCAGAGGAAACAGGGTGAGAGTTGGAAGAGAAGATACGGGAACTATTGGTCTGCCTCTGATTAAGTAGGGAAGAATGGGTAGGACCAAATAAATTCCAGACATCTGGATGATGGCAGAGAGATGTATGAGAAGAACAGTGTGGTCAACTGTATTGAAGGATGCATAGAGGTTGAGAAGGATTAGGATAGATAACTTATTATGGCCTTAGCAGCAAAGAACGGAATTTATTGCTCTAACAAGGAATGTGATAGGGCCAGAAACCTGAATAAAGGGATCCAATCATGCAATTGTGGGAAAGATGGGCTTAGATTTGTAAAGTGTCAACCTTTTCAACACATTAGAGATAAAAGGAAGGTTAGAATTCTTTTATCCATTCATGGGGTGTGTCTGGCATTTATTGTCTGTCCCAGTTGCCCTAGGGAAGGTAGTAGTGAGTTATGTTCTTGAACTACTATGGTTATTTGGTGCAGGTGCACCTGTAATACTATTAGGAGGGACATTCCAGGATCTTGACCCTGCTACACTGAATGAACGATGATACGTTTCCAAGTCCGGATGGCAAGTGGGCTTGGGGATGAACTTGCACGTGCTAGTATTGCCATGAATCTGCTGTTCTTGTACTTGGAGGTGGTAGTGGTCATTGGTTTGGAAAGTGCTGTCTAAGGATCTTTGGTGAATTTCTGCAGCACATCTTGGTGATTGTATACACTACTGCTACTGAATTTGGTGATGGGGGATGCTGACTGGCAACACAACCACATACAATCAATCTCTAGTAGTAGTTTACATGTACACAGGCTTGATGGAGAGATTTGTTTGAGAAAGTGGCTGATATCAGCAGATTTGAAATGGTAGAAGGGTGGGGAACTGTACCTGAGGATTGAGGAAGAGAGGTTCAGTGGCCAATGGTTCAATCTGAATTTTTGTGGTATTTTAGGTGTTGGAGGTGACTTCCTCGAATTCCAGGAGCAACAATTACTGTTTTTTATGCTGTTGCATTGTTCTGGAACTTTGGAGAAAAAAAAGGCAAAACAACAGCACTTTTAAAAGGGAGAGGCACAGACAAAGGAAGCACATGGTGAGGTCAATGCAGAAGCAAGAGAGAGAAAGAAAATGACAGAGCAGTGAACCTGGACAGTTACTGCCTTTGCTGTTGAATTCATGTATCGCTGGACATCGGAGTGCGTCTGGGAAAATGAACAAACAGTGAAATTCACAACTGATCTTGGAGGAACCTGTTTGGGAGAGGTCACAGCACAGAAAGTGAATATTTAAGCATGGCCATACAGTAAGTCTGCAGTAGTG
Source organism: Hemiscyllium ocellatum (assembly GCF_020745735.1). Classification (NCBI taxonomy): domain Eukaryota; kingdom Metazoa; phylum Chordata; class Chondrichthyes; order Orectolobiformes; family Hemiscylliidae; genus Hemiscyllium; species Hemiscyllium ocellatum. Next base: position 90,296,161 of record NC_083408.1, read on the forward strand.
AGTTGAATGGGTTCTTTCTTGATTTTATGTTTTATTGACATATGTTTCTTGATTAAACATAAAATATAAGCCATAAGTATTAATTTAACGTGGAGCAGTGCTATTTTTTGGGTCTGGAGATTGTGAAGAGCAAAAATGGCCTTTAGTAGAGTGATAGGCTCTTCTTGTCGGATGTGGGAGTTTAGGGAGAGTTTACAGGTTACTGAGGATTATATCTGCAATAAATACCATTGGTTGCAAATCCTATGAGATTGAATGGATCAGTTGGAGAGACAGTTAGAGGCAATGAGGAATTTACAAGAGCAAGGGGATGAGATGGATGGCAGTTATAGGAAGGTGGAAAATTCATAGATACAGTCTCACAGGTAGGTTAACTCCAAGAAAGGTAAGAAAGGTAGGCAAGAGCCTTCTGTGGAAATCCTCATTTCAAACAAATATGCTGTTTTGGAAAATGTTGTGGGTGATGGATTCTCACGGGAACATAGCACAAACGCCATCTTTCTGGTATTGAGACTGGCTCTAATGCAATGATGGGTACATCGGTTCCAAGAGATCAATTGTGTTAGGGGACTGTCTCGTCCAAGGTACAGACAGATGTTTCTGTGGCCAACAGCGAAAAATCAGAATGGTGTGTTGCTTCCCTGGTGCCAGGATCAAGGATGTCTCAGAGAGGGTGCAGAATGTTCTCAAGGAGGAGAGGGGCCAGCAGGAAGTCATTGTCCACATTGGAAACAATGACATATTGGAAGGGGATAGGTTGAGATTCTGAAGGGAAATTACAGAGAGTTAGGCAAGAATTTAGAAAGGAGGTCCTCAAGAGTAGTAATATCTGGATAACTCCCGGTGCTATGAGCTAGTGAGGGCAGGAATGAAGGGTAGAGCAGATGAATGCGAGGCTGAGGAGCTGGTGTATGGGAAAAGGATTCACATTTCTTTGGATGATTGGAAGCTCTTTTGGGGTAGATGTGACCTGTACGAGAAGGATGGGTTGTACCTAAATTGGAAAGGGACTAATATACTGTCAGGGAGGTGTGCTAGAGCTGCTCGGGAGGATTTAACCTTGTAAGGTGGAGGGTGGGTGGAGGGTGGGTGGGGTGCCTGGTGGGGGAGACCCAGGGAGGTAGTGCAGGAAGAGATCAATCTGAGGCTGGTAACTTGAGAACAGAAGCGAGTCAAACAGTCAGGCCAGGCAGGGACAAAGCAGAGAACAAGGTAGGACTGATAAATTAAAATTGAAATTTATTTCAATGCAAGGGGCCTAACAGGGAACATACGACATAGAACATAAAACAATATAGTATAGAACAGGCCCTTCGGCCCTCGATGTTGCGCCGACCTGTGAACTATTCTCAGCTCATCCCCCTACACTATCCCAAAATCATCCATGTGCTTATCTAAGGACTGTTTAAATCTCCCTAATGTGGTTGAGTTGACTACATTAGCAGGTAGGGCATTCTATACCCTTACCACTCTCTGCGTAAAGAACCTGCCTCTGACATCTGTCTTAAATCTATCACCCCTCAATTTGTAGTTATGCCCTCTCATATAAGCGACGTCATCATCCTAGGAAAAAGACTTCCACTGTCTACACGATCTAATCCTCTGATCATCTTGTATGTCTCTATCAAATACCCCCTTAGCCTTCTTCTTTCCAATGAGAACAGATCCAAGTCTCTCAGCCTTTCCTCATAAGACCTTCCCTTCAGACCAGGCAACATCCTGATAAATCTCCTCTGCATCTTTTCCAATGCTTCCTCATCCTTTTTGTAATGGGGCGACTAGAACTGTACACAATATTTCAAGTGTGGCTATACCAGAAATTTGTACAGTTGCAGCATGATATTGCGGTTCCGGAACTCAATCCCTCTACCAATGAAACCTAACACACTGTGTGCCTTCTTCACAGCACTAACCACCTGGGTGGCAACTTTCAGGGATCCATGCACATGGACTCCAAGATCCCTCTGCACATCCACACTACCAAATATCTTTCCATTGACCCAGTACTCTGACTTCCTGTTATTCTTCCCAAAGTGCATCACCTCACATTTAGCTGCATTGAACTCCATTTGCCACTTCTCAGCCCAATTCTGTAGTTTATCCAAGTCTCCCTACAGCCTGTAACATTCTTCCACACTGTCCACTACTCCACCGACTTTAGTGTCATCTGCAAATTTACTAACTCATCCACCTATGCCTGTGTCCAAGTCATTTATAAAAATGACAAACAACAGTGGTCCCAAAACAGATCCTTGTGGCACACCACTAGTAACTGGACTCCATACTGAATATTTTCCATCAACCACCACTGCTGCCTTCTTCAGAAAGCCCATTTCTAATCCAAACTGCTAAATCACCCTCAATTCCATGCCTCTGCATTTTCTCCAACAGCCTACCATGTGGAACCTTATTAAAGGCTTTACTGAAGTTCATGCCCTACCCTCATCTACATGCTTGGTTACCTTTTCAAAAAACTCAGTGAGGTTTGTGAGACATGACCTGCCCTTGACGAAACCATGTTGACTATCTGAAATCAAATTGTTGATTGCTAGATGATTATAAAGGCAGATGAACTCAGGGCATGGTTAGGAACATGGGACTGGGATATCACAGCAATTAAAGAAACATGGCTCAGGGATGGGCAGGACTGGCAGCTTAATGTTCCAGGATAAAAATGCAACAGGAAGGATAGAAAGGAAAGCAAGAGGGGAGGGGGAGTGGCATTTTTGATAAGGGATAACAGTACAACTGTACTGAGGGAGAATATTCCTGGAAATAATTCCAGGGACATTATTTGGGTGGAAGTGAGAAATAAGAAAGGGATGATCACCTTATTGGGATTCTACTTTAGACCCCCTAATAGTCAGAGGGAAGTTGAGAAAGAAATTTGTAAGGGAATCTTAGTTATCTGTAATAAGAATAGGGTGGTTATGATAGGGGATTTTAACTTTCCAAACATAGACTGGGACTGCCATAGCGTTAAGGGTTTAGATGGAGAGGAATTTGTTAAATGTGTACAAGAAAATGCTCTGATTCAGTGTTGAATGTACCTACTAGAGAAGGTGCAAAACCTAACCTACACTTGGGAAATAATGCAGGCAGGTGACTGCAGTGTCAGTGGGGGAGCACTTTGGGGCCAGCGACCATAATTCTATTAGTTTTAAAATAGTGATGGAAAAGAATAGAGCAGATCTAAAAGTTGAAGTTCTAAATTAGAAAAAGGTCAATTTTGACAGCAAGAACTTTCAAAAGCTGATTGGGGGCAAATTTTCACAGATAAAGGGAAGGCTGGAAAATGGGAAGCCTTCAGAAAGAGTCCAGAGAAAGTATATTCCTGTCAGGGTAAAAGGAAAGACTGGTAGGTATAGGGAATGCTGGATGACTGAAGAAATTGAGGTTTTGGTTAAGAAAAAGAAGGAAACATATGTCAGGTATAGACAGGATAGATCGAGTGAATCCTGAGAAGAGTATATAGGCAGTAGGAGTAGATTTAGGAGGGAAATCAGGAGGGCAAAAAGAGGACATGAGATAGCTTTGGCAAATAGAATTAAGGAGAATCCAAAGGGTTTTTACAAATAGTGAGTTTTAAGAGGATTTTTAGCTCAGGTTGAGGTTCTGGATGTAGGTTTGCTCGCTGAGCTGGAAGGTTCATTTCCAGACGTTTCGTCACCAGACTAGGTAACACCTTCAGTGGGCCTCCGGGCAAAGCACTATCGATAATTCCTGCTTTCTATTTATATGTTTGGATATAGAACTGGCTCAAAGGTAGTAGAAGAGGGTTGGGGTGGAGAGTTGTTTTTCAGACTGGAGGCCTGTGACCAATGGAGTGTCACAAGGATTGGTGCTGGGTCCACTATGTTTCATAACTTATATAAATGATTTGGATGTGATCATAAGAGGTATAGTTAGTAAGTTTGCAGATGACACCAAAATTGGAGGTGCACGTCAGACTACAACAGGATCTTGATCAGATGGGCCAATGGGCTGAGAAGTTGCAGATGGAGTTTGATTCAGATAAATGCGAGGTGCTGCATTTTGGGAAAGCAAATCTTAGCAGGACTTATACACTTAATGGTAAGGTCCTAGGGAGTGTTGCTGAACAAAGAGACCTTGGAGTGCAGGTTCATAGCTCCTTGAAAGTAGAGTCATAGGTAGATAGGATAGTGAAGAAAGAGTGACATGTAGGCTAGAACAGGTAAAAATGGCAGTTTCCTTCCTTAAAGGACATTAGTGAATCAAATGGGTTTTTACAACAATGGATTCATGGTCATCATTAGATTCGCAATTCCAGATTTTGTTTCAATTGTATTCAAATTCCACCCATCTGCCGTGGTGGGATTCAAACCCAGGTCCCTAGAGCATTACCTGGGTCTCTGGATTAACAGTCCAGCAACAATTCCATGAAGCCATTGCCTCCCCAATGGATTATAGGAATTGGGATGATATTTTGTGGCTGTATGAGACACTTTTGAAATACTGCATGCAATACCAGTCTCCCTTCTATAGGAAAGTTTTGGAAGAGTTCAAAAATGATTTACAAGGATGTTCGCAGGGTTGAAGGGTTTCAGCTATTGAGAGAGGCTCAATTGGCTGAGGCAATTGTTCCTGGAACATTGGAGGCTGAGGGGTGATGTTATAGAGTTTATAAAATCATGAGTGGCATAGATAGAGTGAATAGCCAAGGTCTTTATCTCAATGTAGGGGAATCCAGAACAAGAGACGACAGATTTATTGTGTGTGTGTGTGTGTGTGTGTGTGTGTGTGTGTGTGTGTGTGTGTGTGTGTGTGTGTGTGTGTGTGAGAAGAGCTGCCAGAGGAAGTGATGGAGGCTGGTCCAATTACAACATTTAAAAGTACATGAACAGGAAAGGTATAGAGGGATATGGGGCTGCATTATTTTAGGATATCTGGTTGGCATGGATGAGCTGGACCAAAGGGGCTTTTTCCTTGCCTTATGATTCTAGAAATGCAATGATTATCCTCACCACTTACTGCCCTCTTAACTTTTTCTTCCTTCTTCCTCCATCCTCACCTCCAACAATAAAAATGGAAATATCATTGATTTACTTGTTTTAAAGATTAAGACTGATTGATCAGTTGTCTTGGCTGCTTCCCTCACTTCCACCTAGCTCAAGAGGAAAGCTACCCCAAATATTCCCACTTTCTAGCCCTGACCTTGCAACTTTCTCTAGATTTTATTCTATTTGCAATGCTAACTCTAACAACAGTTTGTGCAAAGCTTGCACCTTTGGTACATTGAGTCACAGAAATGTACAGCACGGAAACAGAACCTTTGGTCCAACGTGTCCATGCCAACCAAATATCCCAACCCAATCTAGTCCCACTTGCCAGCACCCGGCCCATATCCCTCCAAACCCTTTCTATTCATATACCCATCCAAATACCTTTTAAATGTTGCAATTGTACTAGCCTCCTACACTTCCACTGGCAGCTCATTTCATACACGTACCACCCTCTGCGTGAAACATTGGCCCGTTAGGTCTCTTTTATATCTTTCCCTTCTCACCTTAAACCTATGCCCTCTAGTTCTGATCTCCCCCACCACAGGGAAAAAACTTTGTCTATTTACCCTATCCATGCCCCTCATGACTTAGTAAACCTCTATACGGTCGCCCCTCAGCCCCTGATGCTCCAGGGAAAACAGCCCCAGCCTGTTCAGCCTCTCCCTATAGCTCAAATTCTCAAACCCTGGCAACATCCTTGTAAATCTTTTTTGAACCCTTTCAAGTTTCACAACATCCTTCCAATAGGAAGGAGACTAGAATTGTCCACAATATTCCAACAGAGGTCTAACCAATGTCCTGACCTCCCAATTCCTGTATTCAATACTCTGACCAATAAAGGAAAGCATATTCAATGCCTTCTTCACTATTCTATTTACCGCGACTCCACTTTCAAGGAGCTATGAATCTGCACTCCAAGGTCTCTTTTTTCAGCAACACTCCCTAGGACCTTACCATTAAGTGTATTAGTCCTGCTAGATAAGATTTTAAAAGTACAGTTGTAGGCAATGTGAGAAATAATTTTATTTTCAAGTCAAGATAGAAAAAAATGGTGTTGGGAGGAGGGGGTGGGGAGGATTGCTAAAGACAGATGTGAGCAAATGATTGGAGATTGCTTTCAGTATTGGATATAATAGAACAAATGAACCAGGTGAGATCACAAGGTCAAGAAGTTGTTAGAAGAGTTTATTTTGAAAAGAGGAATTTCTGGAGGAAAGGAGAGCAGTGAACACTGAATGAGTGAACAGAGAGTTAAGCGAAGGTTGAAATCATCAAGGATGAGAAGTTGCTCAGTGCAATCACTGAAGGAAGGAAATGGAGATATCTCTGTGAAGAATTTGGTGTGGTATTTGGCTGATAAATACAGAACAAGGAATTCTAGATGAGAGATGTGACAGGTGGATCATGGTGATGAGATTTGCAAGGAAATGATACTGCTAAGTGAGTAGGAAGCTAGTACGAGGTATAATTTTGAAATAAGTTGAACATCACTTTTTTTTGTGGGGTGGGGGGGGAGTGTTCACTTTAACTTTAGTTGTAAGACCTACATTGATGACAATTATAGATTGAGTTTGAGAAAACTATTGTAAAAGTTGATTAGTCCTGATTTGTTTTAAGAACCATTCCAGATACAAATATATTTTTATTCATTTTATCAGATTTTATAAGTTATCAAAATGGGTACAAAATAAACTATATTTATTCAGTCTGCCTCTTCAGGGTGTCATTTTGCAACACTGGTGACTGGGTGCAGGATTCTTCTGTCATCTACTGCATGTGTTACACCCGGTGTGGTCTCCTCTACATTGGGGAGACAGGACGCCTTCTTGCAGATTGTTTCAAAGAACATCTCTGATACACCCTCACCCACCAACTCCACCACCCCGTGGCTGAACACTTCAACTCCCCCTCCCACTCTGTCGAGGACATGCAAGTCCTGAGTCTCCTCCATCGCCAAACTGTTACCACCCCACGCCTGGAGGAGGGATGCCTCATATTCCGCCTTGGGACCCTGCAACCCAACAGGATAAATTTGGATTTCAACAGCTTTCCTCATTTCCCCTTCCCCCACATCATCCCAGTCCCAAGCCTCCAACTTGGCACTGCCCTCTGGACCCGTCCATCACTGCCCCCACTGACCTCTCTTCTTCTCCCTCACCTTCACCTATCGCTTTTGCAGCTACCTTCTGCCAACCCCACCCCCTTCCCATTTTCCTCTCAGCCCCAACCCAGAAGCCTCATTCCTGATGAACGGCTCATGCCTGAAATGTTGATTCTCCTGCTCCACGAATGCTGCTTGACCTGCTGTGCTTTTCCAGCGCCACATTCTTGACTCTGACCTCCAGCATCTGCAATCCTCACTTTCTCCACAGGACTCTTCTGATCTGTTTTGACTGATATTCTCTGTCTTCAGTCTTCCTTTCTTATGCTCTGAACTACTAAGAATGAGTGCCTATTAATGCTCGTTATCCACTGCCCCGTCCATGATCAGAGACATCTTGAACTCAGATTGGCTTGAACGAACAATTCGCGGACAATCTTGGGTTGGCAGAGCAGCATTTATCTAATTCTTGATTGTTTTCTTTATAAGTAATGCTCATTTTAGTGACATCACTTCCGACTGTCTCTTGATTCATTCCAATGTCAATCACTTTGTAAGATCATCCCTTTTATAACCCCTCATCTCTCTTTGCTTATCAAATACATGGATCACTACCAAGTTAAGGTGACACCTGTGAAGCCATATAAGCCTCACCATAGTGTATGTCATATTACCTCTAAATGATTTGCTTTCATCGCAAATATCCCAATCAATACAGTGAAATCATCAAAGCCATGAGATTACAAAACTCACTGCAGAATCTCCTTCCAAAGTAATGTGTATATCCTATATCCATGAGAACAGAAAAGGTTGGAGAAATTCAGCAACAGTAGTTATAAAGAAGTGCTATATCAGGTTTGAAATTGACTCCGCTTTCTCTCTCCACAGAAGTTGCCAGACCTGTCAAGTTTTTTCCTGCAATTTCTGCTTTTATTTCAGATTTCCAGCATTTGCAGTGCTTTGCTTTTGTGGGCCTGTTAGATACTTTGTTACAAAACTGAATCATTTTTAAAATGTGCAAACTGAGTAAAAACCTTTTACCTCAAAGATTTCTCATTGTTAGCCAAGGTGTGTATTAGCCTGAGCCATAAAACAGAAATAAAACCAAAATCTGTTGAAGCCCCAGTTGATCTGGGATATATGGCTTTCTTCTGACAGTAACTAATCACAAATAAAAAAGACTTAATTTATTTCCTCATTTGCCTCAATCAAATCTAAGTTATTAATTATTGAAAAATACCTCAATCCCACATCACTGCTGCAATGGCTTGAACCAGGCGGGTATTGCAAACTTATAGCCAGATCAGGTAACTTGTTAAGGGCAAAGTTGTCATCATCTCCTACATGTTCTCCTAGCTAAATATTCCTCAAGGCTTTGAGATTGTGTGAGCCTCAAGAATAACTTCCTCGATGACAACAGGATATTCATGAGTGATGGATGGGGCAATTCAGTTCTCTGGTCTAAAGGAATCAAGTTTGGAATGACTGTGAGGGGAGGTAAGGTGATAAATGTTGAAGAAATTAAAGTTAAAGTAGGAAGAAGGTCTGATCTCAGGAAAGGGTGAAGAGAAAATATGGTAATGAAAAGAAAGGGAACAATTAAAGTAATGGACTTGGATTAGATTAGATTACTTACAGTGTGGAAACAGGCCCTTCGGCCCAACAAGTCCACACCGACCCGCCGAAGCGCAACCCACCCATACCCCTACATATACCCCTTACCTAACACTATGGGCAATTTAGCATGGCCAATTCACCTGACCCGCACATCTTTGGACTGTGGGAGGAAACCGGAGCACCCGGAGGAAACCCACGCAGACACGGGGAGAACGTGCAAACTCCACACAGACAGTCGCCTGAGGCGGGAATTGAACCCAGGTCCCTGGCGCTGTGAGGCAGCAGTGCTAACCACTGTGCCACCGTGCCGACTTGGCTTGGACTGGTATCTGAAATGTGTGTACAAATGGACACAGTGATGGAGGGGATGCATTTTTATCAGAGTAAGAAACCACATTTCAGTGTATGAATTACCACACTGTAATTTTAGTGGAGGAAATATAATTCTCCTCCAAATTTGCAGCCCCATGCCATTTCTCATCACCTTTCACCAGCGAGGAATGCCTTGTGTGCTAAACCTGGCCACTTCTGAGGTAGAATTGCCCATTTTTAATATCGTATGAAAATCTCTTTTCCTCCTGCACACTATTTTCATTTGTCTGGTGCAAGGTTTTATAAGCTCATTACCAGCACAGCATGTTTGAGGAAATGAAAATTGAAACGTTTTAAGGAGCTAGAGCATTCCGAAAGGTAAGTATAGAAGTATTTTACACCTTCAAGTGTCACCAGTTGGTGCTGTATTATATGATGAGTAATTCATCATAAGAATCTATCCTTTAAAAGTAAGTTGACCATTGTAACAATGCTATTACAGTGGAGAAAGTGTGATAATAGTGCAACATGTTATAAAATGTTCCAATAGGCTGTGCTGAAATCTTTTGTACTGTTACTTAAATAGTGTGATAGCTCTAGCTGATTAAAAAGAAAATATGCTTGCCATTTGAAAAAAAATCTAACCATCTGTACCCATGCATTGATTAACAGGTAGTCTGCTTGAAATGGAAATGAGCATCTTCTGTTGTTTCCATCTCAAGACATATTCTATTGCTGGGACAGCTGTGGCCATTATGAATTTCAGCACAGTAGGTGTTTTATTCATCTGAAAATAAATGACAGTATCAAGTGATTGTAGCAACAGATTTTGCTTTTGATTTGGTTTCTGGCTTATTAGCACAAGCGATTAGGAATACCAATATTACACGGTTTCTTTTTTCACATGCAGAGTGCATTTTTTCACTGCATAAAGGATAGTACACTTGATGGAACCTTTAATTAGATAGTGAAAGGTTTCTTTTCTTTCCCAAGAATTATAGAATATTTTCTATTCATATTGCATGCAATTTGAGGATCATGCAAAGTGCATCCAGGGTGACTAGCTTTGGAGGGCCAGGGTCTTCTCACATTGTTAGGAATAAACTGATGGTTTAATCTGGACAATGAGAGTTAATTAGAGTTTTCCAGCCAAGTGAAGATGGCAAGCAGTGGATCCATGACCACAGTAGGCCATCGATGACACATTACTTTTGCTTTCCTTGCATCAGGAAGAGGACTAGCAACACTCTTTCAGACTTTGTGAAGTAAACTTTAGGCTTCTGCAGCTTGTTACTCCCTCACTGTCTGTGCTTTGTCATCTTGTCAATAAGCTCTCCTTTGCTGTAGGCTGCAGTTTCCTGCCCCTGAAAGTCCACTGGCTAACATTCCATTCTTATCCAATGATCAGCAAATAAATGTTGTGAAATGAAGACTAAGGAATTAAAATCCCATGAGCCCATATGCCATGGCCATCCGGTATTTTCTTTAATTAATGGATGTGTTATGACACACCTTGTGGTCAGTTCATCCTGGGATAGGACCTCTGGTGCAGAGGCGTGATACTATCAGTACAACACAATCTCTCCGTTTACTGTATTTTCTGCTCATTTTCCAGTCTTGGTGAAAATTAGGGCTCAAACCGTGCAATGCTTAAAATCTCACTGAACAGTGAAGACAGAGCTTTAATGGAGTCGGAGAGATCTGCACTAGAACTGCATTTCAGACAAATTCATAAAAAAGTGAAACATTCAGGAGCCAAATTGATTTCTCCTTTAAATATGAGGTAGCCTGCACACATACAAGGATAACTGCGAGAACTGTTCAGCTGTAGAAAGTGCTCTGGCTCTGGCTGTGTGTCTGCAGTCAATGAATAGGTGCAATGCAGACCGTGTGCACAACTCATCAGATACCTTTCATTAGAAGAATAGAAAATAAATCACTTTAAATGGTATCCGCGTTGGCTTTTTAGAATGTTTTTTATTTTAATCTGCAAACGAAATTACTGCCAATATTCATCATAACTCTCCTGAAAGAAATTACAATGTGTATTACATTTCCGCAGCGTGGACGACATAGCAACGATGAAACATTGTTCAGCAACACTGACTAATTCCACAAAATGACAAAGATTACCCTTTAGTTTAATTTTATTTCTTATTTTGGTTGAAAATTTACTGTTCCTGTTTCAATTAGAACATACAATGGGCAGTCATGTGGTGCAACAAGTATTTCCAATGTGTGGTAGGTGATAGCCCACTTCCTTATTCAGACCGTTTTGCTGATGCAATCCTCATAATACTAGTTATAGACTATATTACAATGAATGATACAGACCTCTCCTGTACAAACATGAACAATTTACCCAACCCTGTCTGTATAAAACATTTCTCTGAAAGTGGAGTCACAGGTAGACAGGGTAACGAAGAAGGCTTTTAACACACTGGCCTTCATCAGTCAAGGCATTGAGTACAGAAGTTGAGAAGTTATGTTGCGGTTGTATGGGATGTTGGTGAGGCCACACTTGGAGTATTGTATTCAGTTTTGGTCACCTTGCTATCGGAAGGATGTTATTGAACTGGAAAGAGTGCAGAAGAACTCTACAAGGATGTTGCCAGGACTCAAGGGTCTGAATTATAGGGAGAGGTTGGACCTTTTCTTTAGAGCATAGGAGACTGAGGGAGGACCTTACAGAAGTGTATAAGATTATGAGAGGCATGGATAGGGTGGAATGCACTCAGTTTTTTTTTCCCAGGATGGGGAAATGAAGACTAGAAGGCTTCAGATTAGGGGAAGAGGGGGAAGAATAAATGAGAACCCGAGGAGCAATGTTTTTTACACAGAGGCTGGTATGCATATGGAATAAGCTGCTAGTGGAAATGTTTGAGGCGGGTACGTTAACAACATTTAAAAGGCATTTGGAAAAATACATGGGTAGGGGAGGTTTAGAAAGATATGGGATAAGTGAAGGGAAATGAGGTTAGCGTGGATGGACATTTTGGTCAGCATGGAGCAGTTTGGACCAAAGGGCTGTAAGATTGTATGACTCTATGACACTATGACTTATAGTCAATCAGAGCAAACAAGTTTAATCTGTCACAATTAACTGAGGGAACCAACTTTATCAAAACCATATGGGCAGACATACTCTCTCTATATCAAAATTTCCAAGTTTGCAGAGAACTCAAAAAATGGACAGGAGGATGCAAAGATGTTTCTGTGTGATTTATACAAGTTGGGTGAGTGAGCAACTTCATGGCAGATGATGTATATAAATGTGGATAAATGTAAGGTTTTCCATTTTGGTAACAAAAACAGGAAGAGGGTTATTTCTGCATGGCGATAGATTGGGAAAGGAGAAGGTGCAATGACAGCTGTGTATCCTTGTGCATTGGTCACTGAAAAGAAACACATACAGAGGAACCCCAATTATCCGACATTCGATTATCCAAATATCGGGTTATCCGGCAAGATTGCAAGGTCCCAATACTTGGCTAAACTATGTTATCCGGCATTCGATTATCCAGAATTTGGTTAACCGAATGAAATACTGACCGCCCATGTCCTTCGGATAATTAAGGTTCCTCTGTAGAGGTTTATATAATCATAAGGGCATGAATAGGGTGAATAGCCAAGATTTTTTTTCCCCAGGGTGGGGAGTCCGAAACTAGTGGCCGTTAGTTTAAGGTGAGAGTAGAAAAATTTAAAAGAGACCTAAGGGAATTTTTTTCACACGGAGGGTGGTGAGCTGCTAGAAGAAGTGGTGGAGGTTGGTACAATTAACAACATTTAAAAGGCATCTGGATGGGTGTATGAATAGTAAGGGTTTAAAGCAATATGGGTCAAATGGTAACAAATGGGACTAGATTAATTTAGAATATCTTGTCAATATGGACAAGTTGGATCAATAGGTCTGTTTCCATGCCTTACATCTCTATGACTCTATGAATCTATGCAGGTGCAGTAGGCAGTGAAAAAGGCAAATGATATGTTGGCCTTCAAAGTGAGGGGATACGAGTACAGCAGTAGGGATGTCTTGCTGTAGCTGTATATAGCTTTAGTGAGACTATGCCTGAGTATTGTGTGCAGTTTTAGTTTTCTTATCTGAGAAGGGATGTTTTGGCTATGGAAGGAGTGCTCGGTTTATCAGACTGAGTCTTGGGATGACAACACTTATATATTAAGACAGACTGGATCAGTTAGGACTGTATTGACTACAGTTTGGAAGACTGTCAGGTTGGGGATTCTCATAGAAACCTATAAGATTCTAACAGGATAAGATAGGGTAAATACAAGAACGATGTTCCTAATGACTGGAAGTGAAGAAGCAAAGGTCACAGTTGAAGTATAAGGGGTAACCAATTTAGGTTGAGATGAGGAGAAATTTCTTAATTAGAGTGTGGTGAGCCTGTGGTATTCTCTGCCACAGAATGTAGTTGGGGCTAAAACATTAAATATTTTCAAGAAAGAGTAAGATATATTTCTAAGGGTTAAAGGGATTAAAGGGTATGGGGAGAAAACAAGAATAAGCTATTGAGTTGGATGATCAACGATGATCATATTGAATGGCAGAGCAGGCTTGAAGGACTGAATGCCTCTCTCCTTATCATAGTTTCGATGTTTCTATCAAACATTTCTCTGCTAGAAATATACATTTTTCAAATTGAGTAAGTGTTTTTTTTTAAATTTAGAAGGAGGAAGGGTCATGGCACTAAAATAATTGGTGTATTGAGCAGTGATGAAGATTACTTCAATCACAACAGGACCTTTATCAGATGGGCCGACGTGCCAAGAGGTGGCAGATGGAGTTAAATTTAGGTAAATGTGATGTGTTGCATTTTGGAAAGGCAAACTAGGGCAGGACTTATACACTTAATGGTAGGGCCCTGTAGAAGGAGATTCAAGGATGCAAGTAAATAGTTCCTTGAAAGTAGAGTCGTAGGTAGACACAGTAGTGAAAAAGACATTTGGTAAACTTACCTTTATTGGTCATTACGTTGGGTATAGGAGTTGGGCTGTCACGTTGTGGCTGTACAAGACATTGGTGAGACCACTTTTAGAGTGCTGCATTCAATACTGGTCTCCCTCTTGTGGAAATGATGTTGTTAAACTTGACAGGGTTCAGAAAAGATTTACAAGGGTGTTGCTGGGGTTGGAGAGTTTGATCTGTAGGTAGAGGCTAAATAGTCTGGGGCTTTGCTCTGTGGAGTATTGGAGGGTGAGGGGTGATCTTATAGAGGTTTATAAAATCATGAGGGATACCAATTGGTCAATAACCAAGGTCTTTTTCCCAGGGTAGTGGAGTCCAAAACTAGAGGGCATAGATTTAAGGTAAGAGGAGAAAGATCTGAAGGAACTGAGGGACAACATTTTCACGCAGACAGTGGTGCATGTATGGAATGAGCTGTCAGAGAAATTGGTGGAGGCGGGTACAATTACAATATTTAAAAGGCATTTGGATGGGTATAAGAATAGGAAGGGTTTAGAGGGATATGGTCCAAATTTCACCAAATGGGACTAGATGAATTTGAAATATCTGGTTGGTGTGGGTGAGCTGACTGTTTCTGTGCTGTATAACTCTACGACTCTACAGTACAGAAGGTTTGAAAGTGAAATGGAGTTGAATTTTGAAATAGAGATTAGATTGCTTAAAGCTTGGACTTTAATTCATTGAAGGCTGAAGAAATTCCATAGCTTTGAACTCCTGCCAAACAAAATTGATGACCATATGGAAGTCTGCAATTAGTTTTGATTTGAACAGTGGAAATGTTGGAAAGACATCATATGCATTTGGAGCCAAGAAGGAATTAAAATTGAGTAGTTCAGAAGAACATTAACCATGAAAGTATTGATGCAAGGAGTTTTCACCAATGTTATTAATAGATTTCACAGTGAGGAGGATGGAGAATTCCACTTTCAGGTCAGTGAGGTCGAGAACATCAACAGCTGAAGAAATAATTAAGCTTGAAAGGTGAGAGATTTATCAACCCAGTGTCCCATAGTTGACTGTGATGTATAGAAAGAGAGATCGTAGGACATAGAATAGGCCATTCGGCCCATAGCTGGCCATTTCTGTTTGCTGCAGTTGGTTGGGTTCAATTCGTGGTTGACTAGGAGAGATGTGGAGACAATATTGCAGTGCAGCTGGACCAATCATAGGGGTATCCGTTTGTGGTCTACTTTACCTACTTTATTTGGCTGAATGCTGTATAGCTTTACCAATATGGCTTTCTGAGGGCTGGAAACTATACTTCCAACCAGCGTCTGTTTCTCTGAAGACTTGAGGCAATGCAAAACTATTATCCATCTTTCCCTAACACAGACAAAAGAATATTCCTATTTGGATGATACCAACTGATCCCTGTTTTCTCCTATTTACAGCAGCAGGTTCAGGACTGTCTCTGTGATGTTGACAATCTATGATCATAAGATTAGACCATATGAAATACATTGATTTTAGGGGAATTTGAACTTTCCGATACCTAGACAGCAGGCTGTATAGGGGTTCAATAAATCATAGGTCAGGTTTTCCTTTTATTCTGAGGAGGTTTAAGTGCATCCCATACATATGTCATCATTGTTTGGTCCTCTGCCTGGAGGTGTCTGACAGACTTGGCTTCCAGTCGGATGGAGGATGTTCCAGAGGATGCTGTAGGGTCAGGTACCACCCAATGACTGGGAGGTGAGGTATCCAATCTCAAGAAGTGTCCAGTTCCAGAACTTGGCACATTGGGTCAGGAAGAAATTGAATTCTAGAGGTTTGCTACAAAAACAGAAATTGCAGGAGAACTGCAACAGGTCTGGTCATTTATGTGGGCTGAAAACAAAGTTAATGGTTTGACCCTTGTGGCCCCTTTTCAGAACTCATATTGCTAGGAAAAGAGGGTATGTATGCAGAAGATGGTGGTGGGGTGCATCTCTTCTGATGATGCCAAATTCTGCAGGGGGCTTCAGAAATATTCACTTTTTTCCTCAATTAATGATTGCCCATCACCTTGGTTGACAACACTCTCAGCCGTTTCTGACCTATTTCCGACCTCACCCTCTCTCTTCCCTCCCTTCAGTCCTCACTTAACAACGCCTCCTGCACCCCCCTAACAAAACCACATTCAAAGGATCATTAGCCGCCATTTCTGCCACCTGCAATGGGATGCCACCACACAGACACATGCTCCCCTCCCCTCATTAGCATTTTGCAGGGATTGCTCCTTCACTCCCAACACATCTCCATCCACCCCCCCCCCCCGCACTCCACAACACCTTCCTATGCAGTCACAGAAGGTACAACACCTGTCCATTTACTTCCTCCCTCCTCATTATCTAAGGCCCTAGACACATCTTCCGGGTGAAGAGGTGACTTACCTGCACTTCACTCAATTTAGTGTATTGTATTTGCTGCTCACAGTATGGTCTTCTCTACACTGGGGAGACAAAATGCAGACTACCTACTCTCTGTATGCAAAAATGACCCTGAACTTCCAGTTGCTTGCCACATCAACACACCACTGTGTTCCCTGGCCAACATCTCTATGTCAGGCTTGCTGCAAGGCTCCAATGAAGCTCAGTGCAAGCTGAAAGAGCCACATTTTTCACTTGGGGTCCTTGCAGCCTTCAGAATTCAATATCAATTTCAATCATTTTAGAACTTAATCATCTTCTTCCCTGTCCTTTACCCATCACCACACCCCGGACCATGGATATAGGCTGCTTTCAGCACAAGCAGCCCATTTTCATCTACATATAGTCCCCATTATCAGCTTTTCTCCTTCCCTGTAATACTATCTGCCATCTGTCATTCTCTCTCTATCTGAGCTCCATCTTAACCAATCCGATCACTCCTTTGCCCTCCCCCCACCCCATGTCTTCAGTATTAATATCACCTTTTACTGGATACTGTCAGCTATAGAGTCATCACATCATGGAATTATACAGCACTGAAACAGACCCTTAGGTCCAACTCATCCATGCCAATAAGATATCCTGAACTGATCTGGTCCCATATCCCTCTAAAGCCTTCCTATTCATATACCCCTTTTAAAATGCTATAATTGTACCAGCCTCCACCACTTCCTCTGGCAGCTCATTCCATAAACACACCACTCTCTGCCTGAAAAAGTTGCTCCGCAGTCTCTTTTAAATCTTTCCCCTGTCAGCCTAAACCTATACCTTCTAGGTTTGGAATCCCCTACCTGGCATAATGGCCTTGTCTATTTACCCTACCCATGCCCTTATGATTTTATAAACTGCCATGAGGTCACCCCTCAGCCTCCAATGCTCCAGGGAAAACAGCCCCAGCCTATTCTGAAAGAAAAGGTTACTGAACTCGAAATGTTAACTCTGCTTTCTCTCCATTGATGCTGTCAAACCTGCTAAGTTTTTCTAGCGATTTCGGTATCATTTCAGATCTTCAGCTTTGGTAGTTCTTTGTTTTATCTTAGAGATTTGCTCCCTGGAAATGAGGAAGGGGATGATAATTCCAAAGAATGTGCAGTCCCTGAACTGTGGGGAGGCCGATCCCTCGGTTGGGTTTTCTTTTAATACAGTGATTCTGTTTCAGCGTTGATCGTGCAGTTTGAATGTTGGTGTGTGATAAGTAGAAGTAATATTGCTTCTCCATCAGTGCCGCAAAGGCACTTCTCTTCATTCTGAGGCTTTCCTCACCTCACTACAGCTACCTGGTTTTCAGAGGTCTGTGAAACCTCTTCGGTCACAGTTACCATATTGTGCAGATCAGATTTGAGACTTCCAGTCTCAAGAACGTATTCAAAATGCCATGCATCCTCCAGGGTAGGCAAGCAGGAGGCTGGAAGCACAAAGCAAGCCAGGCAGCATTAAGAGGTGGAGAAATCAACATTTTGGGTGTAACCTTTCTTCAGGACGTTGCCCTTCTCCACCTCCTGATATTGCCTGGCTTGCTGTGTTTTCTCCAGCCTCCTGCTTGTCTACCTTGGATTCCAGCATCTGCAGTTTTTTTTGGTCTCTAACCCTTCCTCCGGGGGACAGACTCGTTGCTCACTTCTTGTCTCAGTTCAGGAGGTTGGTGCCAACTTTGCAATATGGTTGCATTTTTCTCCAATTTAGCCCCCTTTATGCACAAAATCGCACCTACTTACCCACGATAGATGCACCCCTTCTGATTTTGGACATTTCCTAATTAACCTGTTCAGAGATCTAAGGACACCTCTGGAGCTTGTGTGACTTGGTCCCAGGCCTCACTAGCCACTGGCTCTTTTCTATCTGCACCTCCCTACCCTTCCCCTATTATTTTCAACATCAGCCTCAGTCCATTATGAACTTCCATTGCAAAGCTTCCCACCCTCATCCTGGTAAAACTGAGCTCTCTGTGTCATGTCCAATCAGTACTAAATCCAGAAAATCAGCCCTCAAAAGACTTCAGGACTGCTGTACTATTTAAGGTTTATGACAGTGTTCCAATATGATCCATTTTATACATACACTGCTTCAATTTATAAACTTTATATGGTTCAGAGAATTGTCTAATACGATATTTTCCTCTGTATGTTGCTTTTGATGAAATTATAAGCACTCAACCTCATCCGTTACCTCTTAAGACCATAAGACCATAAGACATAGGAGTGGAAGTAAGGCCATTCGGCCCATCGAGTCCACTCCGCCATTCAATCATGGCTGATGGGCATTTCAACTCCACTTACTAGCGTTCTTCCCATAGCCCTTAATTCCTCGAGACAACAAGAATCTATCAATCTCTGCCTTGAAGACATTTAGCGTCCCGGCCTCCACTGCACTCTGCGGCAATGAATTCCACAGGCCCACCACCCTCTGGCTGAAGAAATGTCTCTGCATTTCTGTTCTGAATTGACCCCCTCTAATTCTAAGGCTGTGTCCACGGGTCCTAGTCTCCTCGCCTAATGGAAACAATTTCCTAGCGTCCACCCTTTCCAAGCCATGTATTATCTTGTACATCTCTATTAAGTCTCCCCTTAATCTTCTAAACTCCAATGAATATAATCCCAGGATCCTCAGCCATTCCTCATATGTTAGACCAACCATTCCAGGGATTATCCGTGTGAATCTCCGCTGGACACGTTCCAGTGCCAGTATGTCCTTCCTCTTGTCAGTTACTCACAGCAGTCAAGAACTAGTTCACATGATCTGTGTAAAATGACAAGTTTTTTAACTCCGAAAAAAGCTTGTGAGTTTGCCTGTATCACCAGAAAGGTCCTCTTGTTGCTCCACAAAAATGTAATCGAAATGTGTTTTCCGAATTTATTGCTGGACCATTGGTAGGGCATTTGACCTTTTGACAGATGTTCATCTTTAATACCAGCTAACTGTGAGAGGGCGAAAAGAGTTTTAATACTGTTGAAAGTATTCATCCCAAAGACAGGACTCCTATTGCTGAATATGAAGCACAAGATGCTCAATCACAAGACCCCAATGAACGCACAGAACATGGTGAGACAATACATTTCTCAACACTGAAAACTGTGTTTCTGAATTTGTATCGTTTTGTTAAAGAATTTAAGTTGTGAAATTTCATTGTACAGAAGCCAATTAAACACCCATTATTAATAATATGAAAGTCATCAAGATTTGAACTTTTTTCTATCTCACAACAATTTAGATGCACAACCATTTTCTGAATCTGTATTAATTGAACTTATGAATTTAGCAAGTCACCTTGTTCAATTCAGTTTAACACAGAGGAACAACACAACATTAAATCTATCCTGTGTGATGTGGCAATTGCAGTCAGACCATTGTTTCCTGTCTATTCCAAACACTTGCAAATGGGCCAAGGACTTCCAGACTTTTCACTCAGTCTACCTCAAGTAATCCTTAAAAGGCAAATCTCTCAAAATCTTGAACAATAGGTGAATCAAGTTATGTTGTAGAACTAAGTGGGGTTCTATAAATGATATTTGTTAATTACAGGGTAATGCCATAAATTGATTCTGTTTACCATATAATTCAGCAAGAATGTGTTGACTTTCACTACCGGTATTATGTCAGGTATTTAGGTTGTACATTCCAACAGTTTGATTGAATCAAACAGCATATTGCCTCAGTTGTTCATAATAGACAGTGCGTACCACACTCAACCAACCCCCGTATGCACAAAATTGAACATGGAGATGTGAATTGAGATGGGAGCACTTGCTGAACAATCCCGAATGTGCTTGTTTCTGCATGGACAACCAATTCAAGATGATCATAAATGGCTTATTGTTCTTGGGAGAAGTAAAACACATTGATACACAGGGACACTTCTCAGCAAAAGTAATCAAAAAATGTTCGGATCTTGCACCTTGTTTGTATCATTTTGGAGTTTTGGAGCTTATGTTTCCTCAGTGCTTTCTCCATGCAATTATCAGAGTTGACTTAGAAACCAATTAGCACCCTCTTCTCTGTAGCATCAATTCTTGTGATCGTTTGAAACTTGGCATTCTTGCATTTGTGCAAGGTGGAATGCTTTGGCAATCTGTTTCCCTTTTCATCAATATTCAAACTCTGTACAGCTAAGCAAAGGTTTCCATCTTAATTTTGACTCACAAATGTAATCAAGGCAAAGGCTGTCAATTGTAGCAGTTGATGAATGTAGTTTAATTTTTAGATGAGGAGAGATGTATATAAAATTAAGCCTCTATTAAGTTGTGCAACAAATAAATGAAGCAAAAGAAGATGAATTGTTGAAACTGTAGTTGATGTACATTGCAGCGTAATGTCCACGTTAAATGAAAAGCCATTAAGTCATGGTACAATAATTTGTAAGTCATTTTGTCAAAATTGAAGGCAGAAATGCACAATGATATTATCGGTCATACAGTCACATTGTGCTACTGATTCTGCCTGTGCTAAAAATGTATTAACATTAGAATAGTTTGCAAAGAACAAAGAACAGTACAACACATGAACCCTTCAGCCCACCAAGACTGTACCGACACATTATGCCTTTTTAAACTAAAACCTTTTGCCTCTACACAAACCATCTTTTTATCCCCTGCTTTTTCATATATCTGTCAAAACATTGTTAAATGTTGTTATTGTTTTTGCTTCCATCACTTCCTCCGGATGCGCATTCCAAGTCATTACCACCCTTTGTGTTAAGAAACCTGCCTCTCACATCTCTATTAAGCCTATACTCCTAGTGACTTGAGAAACCATCCATTCTATCCAAGTCTCTTTTTCATTTGTAAACTTCTATCAGGTCACCCCTCAACCTCCACCATTCAAATGAAAACAAACTAAGTTTGTCCAATCTGTCCTTATAGCCAGTACCCTCCAACATCAGGCAATGTCCTGGTAAACCATTTCTGTACTGTCTCCAAAGCCTCCACCTCCTTCTGATAGTGTGGTGACCAGAACTGTACACAATATTCCAAATGCGCCCTAACTAAAGTTCTGTACTGCTGCAATATGACTTGCCAATTTTTATATTCTCTGACCTGATCAATGAAGGCAAGCATGCTATATGCTTCCTTGAGCACCTTATCCATTTGTGTTGCCACTTGCAGGAAACTGTGGACCTGCCTACCCAGATTCCTCTGAATGTTAATGCTTCTAAGAGTTCACTCACACTTACTGTATACTTCCCTCCTGCAAGATGCATCACCTCTCATTTGGCGGAATTAAACTCCCATCTGCCACTTCTTTGTCCAAGTCTCCAGGCTATTTATATCCTGCTGCACCTTCTGGCAATCCTCCTCACTATTCACAGCTCCCCAAATTTTTGTGTCATCCACAAACGTACTGATCAGGCCACCTACATGCTCCTCCATATCATTGATATATATTTCAGACAACAGGGGTCCCAGTACTGATCCCTGCAGATCTCCAGTCAGATCTCCAGCCACTTCCCGTTGGCTTCTATGACTAAGCCAGTTCTTACCAGCTCACTGTAGATCCCATGTGAACTCACCTTTTATATCACAATCCTGATGAAGAGCTAATGCCCGAAACGTCAATTCTCCTCCACCTCAGATGCTGCCTGACCTTCTATGCATTTCTAATGCCACACTTTTTGATTCTGATCTCCAGCATCTACAGTCCTCACTTTCTCCTCACCTTTTGGATCAGCCTACCATGAGGGACCTTATCAAAGGTATTGCCAAAGTCCATTTAGACAACATCTACCTCCCTGCCCTCATTAATCAACTTTATCACTTCCTGAAAAAGCTAATTAAGTTGGTGACATATGACCTACCCTGCACAAAGCCATGCTGCCCATCACTAATAAGTCCTCATTATTCCAAATGTGAGGAAATTCTATCCCTAAGAATCTTCTCCAATAGTTTCCCAACCATGATGTAAGGCTCACCAGCGTTTAATTTCCCAGGTTATCCCGGTTGCCCTTGTTAAACAAAGGAACAATGTTGACTATTCTCCAGTTGTCTGGGACCTCTTCTGTGACTAAAGAGGATACAAAGGTATTATGCAAGGCTCCAGAAGTTTCCTCACCTGCTTCCCTCAGCATTCCAGGTTAAGTTCCATCAGGTCCTGTGGACTTGTCTTACCCTAATGTTTTTTAAAATGCCCAACACCGCTTCCTTTTTTATATTGATATGCCCCAGGATCACAACATACCCATGTCCTCCTTCTTTGTGAATACCAATGCAAAGTATCCGTTAAAGATCTCACCAACTTTCTCCATCTCCTTGAATAAGCACATTTCTTTGTCCTTGTGTGGAGCTACCATTCCCTAGCTACACTGTTGTTCCCCACATATGTATAGAACACCTTACATTATGCAAATGTTGAATTGTTATAGTATATATCAGAAACAAAATGCTTAGTTATCATAAAACACTAATTTGGATCAAAATTTGAAGAACATAGAGTCATAGAGATGTACAGCATGGAAACAGACCCTTCGGTACAACTCATCCATGCCGACCAGATATCCCAACCCAAACTAGTCCCACCTGCCGGCACCCGGCCGATAGCCCTCCAAACTCTTCCTATTCACAAACCCATTCAACTGCCTCTTAAATGTTGCAATTGTACCAGCTTCCACCACTTCCTCTGGCAGCTCATTCCATACATGTACCACCCTCTGCGTGAAAAAGTTATCCAGTAGGTCTCTTTTATATCTTTCCCCTCTCACACTAAACCTAAGCCCTTTAGTTCTGGACACCCCGACCCCAGGGAAAAGACTTTGTCTATTTACCCTATCCATGCCCCTCATAATTTTGTAAACCGCTGTAAGGTCACCCCTCAGCCTCCGACGCTTCAGGGAAAACAGCCCCAGTCTGTTCAGCCTCTCCCTATAGCTCAAATCCTCCAACCCTGGCAACATCCTTGTAAATCTTTTCTGAACCCTTTCAAGTTTCACAATATCTTTCCTGCAGGAAGGAGACCAGAATTGTAGGCAATATTCCAACAGTGGCCTAACCAATGTCCTGTACAGCCACAACATGGCCTCCCAATTGCTGTACTCAGTACTCTGACCAATAAAGGAAAGCATATCAAATGCCTTCTTCCTGCAGATTTGTTAATTCTCTCATCTGCAGTTAATACCTTTTTACTAGGTTTACATCAAACCAATAACTTGAGTTATTGGAAGACAGACAAATGTTCCAAAGCATTCTGTACAGGAACATCTTTAAAAATGAATGTCAAGTCCATGCAGGCAATATTGGAAAGGGTGCTCTCAACCATAGTCATAGAGATATATTTTCAGGTCATCTTCCTGGGCAAAGAAGTTCAAGAAAGCAGTTGCATATTGCTGCAGTACTGGGATAAAGGGGGAAGGAAGTACAAGAACACAGAAGCAGAACTACAGAAAATAGAAAAGTCATTTGTAGTGTTAGCAGACATTACAGATATGAAGAACAGCAAAGCCATGAAGAGATTTAAACATGAGAATGATAGTGTTAACTTTGAAGTGATGAGGAATGGGTAACTAATGTAGAGGCTGCATTTGGATTAGTTAAAGATCATGTAATTTGGAAATCTAACACCTGGGCATTGACAGGGACTTGGCACTGTCAAAGGTGTGGGTAAAGTTTCATCAGCAGCTGGCTGAGGTGAGAGGTGTAATAAGCTTTGTTCAAATCACAGTATCCTTCCGAGTTCAGTTCTAAATGATTGCGTTATAGACTGCCAATAATCACTTCACAAATGGTGATCCTTCAATGCAGATATAAGAGTTATGGCCACACACGTTGGGGTCCTTGCCACTCAAGTTTTAGCTCTCTGAGTGTTTTTTTAGGAGAAAAATGTGGTCTGACTGCACACACTTGTATGGGCGGGCCAATTTGTTTGCTATTTTGTTAAGAGTGTCTTTCTGGGCATTAAATGCATGTACCAGAAGTATGCAAACTTGGCAGACTGTGACACCATGCTGTGCATAATGCAGATTTGACACCAGCATTGCCATTTCGAGATAGCACTCTTTCTTAACCTTGCATAGTGAATTTGTGTTCAACAGCAGGAGGGACCCATTCCCCACCTCCTCCCCCCACTCCATCAGTGCCATTTAGGGAAATCATCAATTACTAACAGGTTAGTTGCTTATCGGTTTTGGTTTCCCGCTGGCTGTGATAATTGTCTTTGCTTTGTACTGCCGATGAATACCAGCAAACATTTGTAGGGTATGCTGTGACCTGTGGATAAAGGGTTCAGGGTCCCGCTCAGATTACTTTCCTTCCAGTCATGGACGCTGTTTGTACAAGGGAACAAATACTTCCACTTCCTCAATGTTCCAGGAAATGGCTTTCCCCAGTGAGATGGAGTCTAACCATCTTCCTTCGGCATTCAATGGCATTGCTAGCACTGAACCTCTCATTATCAACATCGTGGGGTTTTCATTTGACCAGAAACTGAACTGGCCCAGCCACAAAAGTACTATGACCAAAGTAGTAAGTCAGAGGTTGGAAATCCTCTTTCCGTCATTGCAACCATGCACTTATGATCTCCCTCCTTTCAGATACTCAAGAACTGCAACTAGACTACTCAGTTCTGCAGAAGTGCAAGAGGAACAAGAGGCAGATGAAATGTCATCTCTTACTTCCTGACTCGCCAAAGCTTGTCCACCATCTACAAAGCACAAGTCAGCAGTATAATGGATAACTTTTCACTTGCCTGGACAAGTTCCGCTGAAACAAAACTCAAGCTGCTTGGCAGTATCTAGGACAGTACAGCCCATTCATTCACTTTAATGAATGTCACTGTCTCCATCACCAATCTCAATGGTAATGGTATTTACTCTGTACAGGATTAACTGCAGCAACGTCCCAGGCCTCCTTTGATAGCAACGGCTACCACATTAAAAGTCAAGGGCAACCGATGCAAGGGACACTATCACCCCTACAAGTTCCTCACCAAGCCATAGAAAACCAAAATAGATAGGGGCAGGAGTTGACCACTTGTCCCAAAAGCCTTCTGTGCCATTCAGTGCGATTGTAGCTGGTGTGTATTAATTCTACTTTTCTGTCCACTCCGATATACCTTGATTCCCTTCGCATGATAATGTGGTGGTATGTGGTAATGTCACTAAACGAGTAATCCAGAGTGAAAGACAACAAACACTGGAGATCACAGTGGGTCAGGCAGCATCTACGGAGAGACGGCAAGCTTACATTTCAAAGCTCGGTGACTCTACATCAGAGCTGATGTGAAGTGTGGAGGAGGCAGTATTTACGCTATAAGTGGGGGCAGTGGGTGGGGTCAGGAAAGTGGAGTGCCTGGGGGAGAAAGCATGTTGATAGTTCAGATTCAGTGATTAGAATGTGAGAATGGCAGAACAATGTTGTACTGGATTAGTGGTGCTGGAAGAGCACAGCAGTTCAGGCAGCATCCAAGGAGCAGCAAAATTGACATTTCGGGCAAAAGCCCTTATTCCTGATGAAGGGCTTTTGCCCGAAATGTCGATTTCGCTGCTCCTTGGATGCTGCCTGAACTGCTGTGCTCTTCCAGTACCACTAATCCAGTATCTGGTTTCCAGCATCTGCAGTCATTGTTTTTACCTACCAGAACAATGGTGTGTCTAACTGCCAGACTGGAAAGAATAGACAGTCCCACAGGGGTGGGGGAAGGGAGAGAGGACAAGGTGAGAGAGAATGTGACAAGTAAAGCTAGAAGAAAGGAAAGGATTTGGGGCGGCACGTGCCTCAGTGGTTAGCACTGCTGCCTCACCAGGGTCCTAGGTTCAATTCCAACTTCGGGTGACTGTCTGTGTCTGTGCGGGTCCCCTCCAGGTGCTCCAGTTTCCTCCCACAGTCCAAAGATGTGCAGGTCAGGTGAATTGGCCTTGTTAAATTGCCCGTAGTGTTAGGTGCATGAGTCAGATGGGCGGGGGGGGGGGGGGGTTTGTTCTTCGGAGGGTCGGTGTGGACATGTGTGGCCAAAGGGCCTGTTTCCACATTGTGGGGAATTGAATCAAATCGAATGGGAGTGGGTTAAAATCTGAACATGTTGAACACAAGACTGAGCCGAGAAGGTTGTAAAGTGCTAAGTCTGAAGATGAGATGTTGTTCCTCCAGTTTGTTCTATGATTCACTGGTGTACTGAAGCATGCCGAGGACAGACATGTGGGCATGTGAACAGGACACTGTGTTAAAATGACTGGCTATGGGAAGGTTGGGGTGACACAGCTAATACAGTACACAAGATTAGAGGAGGTGGAGGTGAAATACTGTCTCATCTGGAAAGACTGTTTAAGCCCTTGGATGGTGAGGAGGTGAAGGGGCAGCTGTTGCACCATCTGTGGTTACATGGGATGGTGCCTTGGGAAGTGGGGATGGCGTTGGTGGCCAAGAAATGGACCAGGGTGTCCTGGCAGGAATGATCTCTGCGAAATGCAGATGGGTATGTGAGGGGAAGATGTGTTTGGTGGTGGTGTTCTCCTGGAGTTTTCTGAAATAACAGGGAATGATCCTTTGAATGTGGAGACTGTTGGGATGAGAACTGAAGACAAGGGGGACCTGATCACGCTGTTGTCTGTCCAGTGGGACTGCCTGTTCTTTCCAGTGTGGCAGTTAGACACACCACTGCTGTGCCTTTCTCACAATCAAATCACTTAATCTGAAATATCAACATGGTTTCTCCCCCAGTACCTCATGCCAGCCCCACCCCCAGCATAAATACTGTACCCTCCATACTTCACATCAGCACTGATGAAAAGTCATCTCGACTCAAAATGTTAGCTTGCTTTCTCTCTGTTGCAGGAGCATGATCTCCAGCATTTTTTGTTTTCAATACAGATTCCAGCATCCGCAGTAATTTGCTCCTACATTCTGAGTAATCCAAAAGCTTTGGGAGGTGGGCATGAGGTTCAAATCACATCATGGCATTTGGTGGAATTTAAATGAATGAATGAGTCTGCAATATGGAGCAGCTCTCATGAGGGTTACCGTGACTGCTATCGTTGGTTCTTATTTTAAAAAAAGATCCAGTTGTTCTTTAGGGAAGGGAGACTGCATTCCTTACCTGATCTGGTCTGCATATGACTTAACAGCCACAGAAATGTGGTTGACACTTAGTGCACTGGAAATGGCCTGGCAAGCCACTCAGTTTGAGGGCAATTAGGAGAAACAACAAATGCTGGCCTTGCTAATGATGTCCCCCTTCTTGTGGAGGAATAAAAGAAAGCAAAATCTCAACTTGGACCTACGTGACCATTCTCTCACTGTCATTAGGTCATGATCCTTGAACTCCCTCTCAAGCAGCACCAGATGAACTGCAATGGCTCCGGAAGGTAAAGCATCCAAGATCTGAAAGGTACTTGGGAAAGGCATTTTGACATTTTGATGCAGCAACAGTGAAGCAGTGTGGATAGAGGACATCTCCTCTTCTGTCAGTGTCATGGGCCAAAGCCTCTAATGCTGCTTCAGAGAACCATGGAGCCCAGTTGCTGCCATGTGTTGTCATTGCAGTGCTTTTCCCAGGTTAAAACGTGTTCTCTCCCGAATGCTCCTCCCTTTAAGAAGTATAGGCTAGCAGTTATAGTTATTTCACAAAATCAAATACTGAGGAGTGAGGGCATATTACTACTGTAATGTCGATCTTCTTAGTTTTATTTCTTATTTTCCTAACTCATACTATATACATATCTTTAATGTCATGTAACTTGTTTATTTTCTCTATTTTTGTACCGAGGTACTTCGTGCCTAACATGGCGCCATGTGTTGGAGACAGTGCACAATTTTCACGTGCTGCTATTCTTTTGTAACGTCACTACACATGCCAATAAATCTAATTCTATTTCTATTGTATAGATAGTTCTTCAGTCATTTGCAGTTACAGTTTATGGTCGCACCAGAACTTCTTCCTGAGGTTATTCCCATTAATCTTCGCAGAAACTGATGTTGAGAACTCTTAAAAGTTGGAACTCCAAGTATGTATTATTGATGAAAAGAACAGCGCTCTACTTTCAAACCTTATGCTTGAACCTTACTGCTATTCATCATTTCTCCATGGCTCATTAGTCCCCTGGATATTACCCTGCATTTGCATGGGTAATGATTTTGGAGGAATTTAAATTATAGACCAAGTATCATGATGAATGGGAATGAGAGAATCTGTTGGTCAATTCATTATTCATTGGAGATGTTTGTTTGTTTTCTCATAAGCAGAAACTTTGTGTTGCCACCAAGCACGGCATATGGGGTTTCAAAAACCCAAATAAACTAGATAATTGCTGTTACAAGAGTGATATAATTTGAACTGTTTAGAATTTTACAAATGAGAACATCCACAGTACATGCTACACTAGCAAGCAAGTTATCCATTGGACCTTATCCAAGCAGCTACCATTCATGCTGAGTTTTGACAGTGAGAGACAGCAGAGGCTGTTGGATAGTGAAAGGGAGCTGGTACTCATTCTACCTCCCTAACCAAGTGTTTTTATTCAAATTCATTCAAGGGATGTAGGTACCACTGAGACCAACATTTCTTATCCCTTCCTAATTGTTTTTGAGAAGATGGTGACAAACCACTTTCCTGAAGATAGCTAAGTGGTTTGCTCAGCCATAACAGAGGCAACCATATTTAAATGGACCTGGAGTCATATACAGGCAGACAAGGTAAGGACAGCAGATTTCCTTTTCTGAAGGATGCCAGTGAACCTGACAGACTTTTACCAACCTTAATTTCATTGTTAGCTTTACTTATTCCAGATGTATTTAAGTCACTACATGTCAATTCATCAGTTGATGCAGTGAAATTTGAAATTATTTCTCAGGTTGCTAGTCCAGTAACGCAACCATAATGCAAACATATTTTAATTGCCTTGCCAGTCAGTTGTGGTGCTCTGACAGCTACTTGGCTAAAATTATCGAATACGGCAAAAAACTGCAGATCAAGTTTATGGTTTTCCTTTATCCATTAATCAACGATTCACGAATGTATATCCACAGAGCAACAAGGACAGTGACTGTTACCTTCTGCTGTTAATAAGTGGACCTATTGATGCCTATTCAGTTACCCTGTAGTGCTGAGCTATAAAATCTCACTGAACCATATACCCAGTTATATCATTTGTGCTTACAATGCATGGCAACAGAGGTTTTATATCAGGCATATCAAAGCTCTTATGAAAAGACCCTTCATAAAATCATTCTTGGGATTGTTTGGTATAACCTGTAATTTTGGATAATTGAAGCAACTTATATGTAGATGATAATTTGCCTCATCAATATTTGCTAATACTTGTTTTTGGGGGAGTTTGGAAATAAAACAGTCTTGCACGACTGACAGCAGATAAATACTGGTTAGATCTGTTCCTGGTGCTTAAGTTTACAAACCAGTTATTGTAAGCTTAGGATCATACAGTGAAGAAAGATATAATTTGGCCCACTGTACCTTTGATGGTTCCTGTTCTTCTGACGGGCAAGACTTACCTGCATACTTATACAGGAAATCACCTGGTCTAACACCTGGTCACACTCAGAGCTTAGCCAGCATAATAGAACTGAGCACCAGACAAGACATCTCCAAGATAACCCCGGCACGTCCCAATCCAACTCTTTGTCCCACCACCATAACCTCTGAACTGACCCAATTAACTTCCCTCCAGCTCTGATCCTGAACTCTGTCTCCCTGGTACAATTGCAACATTTAAGAGGCATTTAAGAACTTACCTCGACACCAACGGACTTTTTGCATCAGAGAGCAGCGGGAGCTGGGCGGAAGTGAAGGCAGAGCACAAAGCCGGTCGGGAAGGTAAGTGTTTGTTATTTGAGTGGGTGTGTTCTAGACCCCAGGTCCTACAAAGTAGGGCCTCCCTCCCTCCCTCCTCCTCTAACCTAAATTAAGAGTCCACAGACTTGCCCCCAAAAGAGGGTCCAAGGAAGTTCCTGTGGCTTGAAGAGTGAGGCTTTAGCTCAGGAGTCTTTGACAAGCAGGTTGAGTGAAGTGATTACGCCACAGTTGAAGAGGGTGAAGACATGACTGCCAAGTTGGTTCAGTGTGCTACGTGCTTGATGTGGGAGGTCAACGACTCTGGTGTGTCTGGCTCGTATAAGTGTGGAAAGTGTGTGCATGTTCAACTACTGACAGAGCATATTGCAGCACTGATGAGAGAACTCGAGGACCTTAGGCTCATCTGAGAGAACGAGATCTTTCCGAACAAGACCTTCAGTGAGGTTATTACACCAATCATACCAGAAGAGAGCAGACGATGAGGAAGGCAGAGAGGAGACAGGTGCAAGAGACCCCGGGGGAAGTACCTGTCAGGAACAAGTTGAATCTTTTGGAAACAGTAGAGACAGATGACACTGCCAGTCCGCGAGGCAGCCAGGTCTATCAATTAAAAGTTGGCGCAGAGGCAGAGCGGAAGAGTCAGACATCGCACAGAGCCATGGTAATAGGGGACTCCATAGTGAGAGGAACTGACCGGGGTTTTTGTGGCAGCAGACGGGACTGAAGGATGGTGTGTTGCCTTCCTGGTGCCAGGGTTAAAGACATCGCGGACAGAGTGCAGGAAATCCTCAAGAATGAAGGTGAAGAGCCAGAGGTGGTGGTACATCATTTGTGCCGACATGTCAGGAAGAGGAGGAGGAACATACTACAGCGGGACTTCGGAAAACTAGGAGGAAGGCTGAAAAGCAGGATGTCCAAGGTGGTTATCTCCGGTTTGCTTCCAGTTCCTCAGGCTGGTGAGGCCAGAAACAGGGAGTTAATGGATTTGAACGTGTGGCTGGGGAACTGGTGCAGGAAGCAAGGATTTAAATTCTTGGATCACTGGGGTATGTTTTGTGGTAAGCATAAATTCTACAAGAGAGACGGTTTGCACCTTAATAGGTTAGGGACCAGCATTCTGGCAGGCAGGTTTGCTACTGCAACACCGCTACGTTTAAACTAAGTAGCGGGGGGAAGGGGACAAACTAGATGTTTAAGAAGGAAATTGGAGGGAAAGTTAGAACAAGAGAAGTCAAGAAAGACAATTGTATCAATGAGGCAGAAAACTCAGAAAGGGATCATGCTGTAAGGTTGAGTGAAATAGGAGTTGATGGAAAGGGTGAGGGCAGTAACAAACTAAAAATACTATACATGAATGCACGAAGCATGAGAAATTAGATGGCTGAGCTTGAGGCTCTTTTGGAAATTGGCAGATACGATATTATGGGGATAACTAAGACGTGGCTTCAAGTGGACAGGGCCTGAGAATTGAATATTCAAGGCTACACGTGCTATCGAAAGGACAGACTGACGGGCAGAGGGGGTGGGGTGGCCATGTTGGTAAGGGATCATATTCAGTCCCTTGCGCAGAGGACCTAGAATCAGGGGATGTAGAGTCAGTGTGAATAGAGCTGAGAAATACTAAGGGTAAAAAGACCCTCTTGGAAGTCATCTACATGCCCCCAAACAATAGCTTGGATGTCAGATGTAAGTTGAATCAGGAGCTGAAATTGGCCTGTCGCAAAGATGTTACTACAGTTGTTATGGGGAATTTCAACATGCAGGTAGACTGGGAGAATCAGGATGGTATTGGACCTCAAGAAAGAGACTTTGTGGAGTGCCTTCGAGATGGATTCTTAGAACAGCTGGTGCTGGAGCCGACCAGGGAGAAGGCAATTCTGGATCTGGTATTGTGCAATGAACCAGAATTGGTCAGGGACCTCGAAGTTAAGGAGCCATTGGGAAGTAGTGACCATAATACAATAAGCTTCAATCTGCAATTTGAGAGGGAGAGGGTACAATCGGAACTGACAATATTTCTGTTGAATAAAGGAAACTATGGAGCTATGAGGGAGGAGCTGGCCAAAGTTCAATGGTGCAATACCTTAGCAGGGATGACAGTGGAGGAACAATGGCAGATATTTCTGTGTATAATGCAGAAGATGCAGGATCAGTTCATTCCAAAAAGGAAGAAAGATCCTAGGAGGAGGCATGGGTGGCCTTGGCTGACGCGGGAAGTTAAGAAACAAATAAAGTTAAAAGAGAAAAAGTATAACATAGCAAAGATAAATGGGAAAACGGAGGACTGGGAAGCTTTGAAAGAACAACAGAGGATTACTAAGAAGGAAATACGCAGAGAAAAAATAAGGTTTGAAGGTAAGCTGGCCAATAATATAAAGGAGGAAAGTAAAAGTTTTTTTAGGTATGTGAAAGACAAAAAAATGGTTAAGACTAAAATTGGGCCCTTGAAGACAGAAACAGGGGAATATATTACGGGGAACAAAGAAATGGCAGAAGAGTTGAATTGGTACTTCAGATCAGTGTTCACTGGGGTGGACACAAGCAATCTCCCTGAGGTAACAGTGGCTGAAGGACCTGAACTTAAGGGAATTTATATTTGCCAGGAATTGGTGTTGGAGAGACTGTTAGGTCTGAAGGTTGATAAGTCCCCGGGGCCTGATGGTCTACATCCCAGGGTACTGAAGGAGGTGGCTCGAGAAATCGTGGATGCACTGGTGATTATTTTCCGGAGTTCGATAGATTCAGGATCAGTTCCTGCGGATTGGAGGGTGGCTAATGTTGTACTACTTTTTAAGAAAGGAGCGAGAGAGAAAGGAGGAAATTATAGACCAGTTAGTCTGACCTCAGTGATGGGAAAGATGCTGGAGTCTATTACAAAGGATAAAATTACAACACATCTGGATAGCAGTAACAGGATAGGTCAGAGTCAGCATGGATTTATGAAGGGGAAATCAAGCTCGACTATCTTCTGGAATTTTTTGAGGATGTTACTCTGAAGATGGACGAGGGAGATCCAGTAGATATAGTGTACCTGGACTTTCAGAAAGCTTTTGATAAAGTCCCACATAGGAGGTTAGTGAGCAAAATTAGGGCGCATGGTATCGGGGCAAAGTACTAACTTGGATTGAAAGTTGGTTGGCTGATAGGATATAGAAGATGGTATTAAAAATAACATTAGCAAATTTGCTGATGATACTAAGCTGGGTGGCAGGGTGAAATGTGATGAGGATGTTAGGAGATTACAGGGTGACCTGGACAAGTTAGGTGAGTGGTCAGATGCATGGCAGATGCAGTTTAATGTGGATAAATGTATGGTTATCCACTTTGGTGGCAAGAACAGGAAGGCAGATTACTACCTAAGTGGAATCAATTTAGGTAAAGAGGCATTACAGACAGATCTGGGTGTTCTTGTACACCAGTCAATGAAGGTAAGCATGCAGGTACAGCAGGTAGTGAAGAAGGCTAATAGCATGCTGGCCTTCATAACAAGAGGGATTGAGTATAGAAGCAAAGAGGTTATTCTGCAGCTGTACAGGGCCCTGGTGAGACCACACCTGGAATACTGTGTGCAGTTCTGGTCTCCAAATTTGAGGGAAGACATTCTGGCTATTGAGGGAGTGCAGCATAGGTTCACGAGGTCAATTCCTGGAATGGCGGGACTACCTTATGCTGAAAGACTGGAGCGACAGTTCTTATATACCCTTGAGTTTAGAAGACTGAGAGGGGATCTGATTGAGACATATAAGATTATTAAAGGATTGGACTATCTGGAGGCAGGAAACATGTTTCCGCTGATGGGTGAGTGCCGAACCAGAGGACACAGCTTAAAAATACGGGGTAGACAATTTAAGACAGAGATGAGGAGAAACTTCTTCACCCAGAGAGTGGTGGCTGTGTGGAATGCTCTGCCCCAGAGGGCAGTGGAGGCCCAGTCTCAGGATTCATTTAAGAAAGAGTTGGATAGAGCTCTCAGGAATAGTGGAATCAAGGGTTATGGAGATAAGGCAGGAACAGGATACTGATTATGGCATGGTCATATTGAATGGTGGTGCAGGCTCGAAGGGCAGAATGACCTACTCCTGCACCTATTGTCTATTGTCCATTTGGATGGGTATATGAATAAGAAGGATTTGGAGGGATATGGGCCGGGTGCTGGCAGTTGGGTCTAGTTTGAGTTGGGATATCTGGTCAGCATGGATGGGTTGGACCAAAGCGTGTGTTTCCATGCTGTACATCTCTATGACTCTATAACTCTATAATTTGTCCCCTCCCCCAAAATGATTCTCTCTCCTCCCACTATCTCCTCATCAACTCAACCTGACTATCCCTCTGAACCAAGTCTCTCTCCCATGACCGTTCCCTCGGCTCGAAAAAAAAGTTCTTACTCCCACACCTACCCACTGCTCGCTTGGTCACTCACTCACTCATTCACTCAGTCACTCACTCACTCTCTCACTCCAAGTGGCTCTCTATCAGAAATTACATTCACCAAAAATGTGACAAGAGTAGTTTGTGAAAAGCATATATTAAGTCATTGCAGATTGTGTTTTGTTCTATTATATAAGCATCTGAATGCTCAATACTTTTGTTTCAGCATTTTGTTTCAGTATATATTGTCTCTATATTGATAACATTACCTTCTAGCAGCGGTGTTGTGTTTATTTTCCATCATCTTACAGTAGCACAGAAAATATTCTTTACATTTTGTAGTAATTGATTTGATTTGTTGCGACTCAGGGTTATTTGTTATTTGGAGTTGGCTGAGCTAAGATAGCCAATATTTAACTGAAAATAAAACTAGCACTACTGGTTTTATAATGACCTCGATCTGTTTATGAAAACTGTAATTCAGCTGGAAACACAAGGAGTATTGGGCAAAGTCTGTGGGTATGGTCTAAAATAAATGTTCATAGTGTGGGGAGTAGCATACTTCCATGGATAGTAGATTGACTGTGTAACAGGAAACAGAGAGTACATGCATCATTTTCAGGGTTGTAAGATGTAATAAGTGGTGTGCTACAGGGATCAGTGTTAGGATCTCAACTGTTTACAATTTATATAAATGACTGAGACAATGGGACCAATAACGTGGTTGCTAATTTTACGGAGGGCACAAAGATAGGTCGGGAATTATGTTGTAAAGAGGTAGTAAGGAGGATGCAAAAATGTATTGATAGGTTGTTAGTGGGAAAAGATGGAGTATAATGTAGGACAATGCAGATTTGTCCATTTTAGCAGGTGGATATGTTATACAGATCACTGCTGATACCAGATCTAGAGTTCTACAGATACTGATCACCTTATCTAAGGAAGGATATCAGTGCATCAAAAGCAGTTCAGAAAATAATACTTAAAATGGGAGTGTTGTCTCATGAGAAACAGTTGGACAGGCTAGGCTTGGAACCACTGGAGTTTTGAGGAGTAAGAGATGAACAAATTAAAATATATAAGATCCTGAAGGTTCTTGACAGGGTACCTGTTGGAAGGATTCCAGGTCTTGCTGCATTTGGGTATAGACCGCTTCATAATCTGAGGAGTCATGAATGGTGCTGAACATGGTGCAATCATTGTCAAACATCACTTCTGACCTTATGATAGAGGCAAGGTCATTGATGAAGCTGCTGAAGATGTTTGGGGTTCAGACACTACTATGAGGAACTCCTGTATAGGTGTCCTGGAGCTGAGATGACTGCACTCGAACAACCATAACCATCTTGCTAGGTGCCAGGTATGACTCTAATCAGCAGAGAGTTTTCTTCCTGATTCCAATTGGCTCCAGTTTCTCTCAGGCTCCTTGATCACATTCGGTCAAGGCTGTCATTCTCCCCTCACCTCTGGAATTCAGCTCTTTTACCCATATTTGAACAAAGGCTGTAATGAGGTCAGGAGCTGAGTGAAACCCAGACTGGGCATCAATGAGCGGGTGCTGAGCAGGTACTGCTTGATAACACTCTTCATGATACCTTCCGTCACTTTACTGATAATCGAGAGTGGACTGATGGGGTGATAATTGGCCAGGCTGGATTTGTTCTGTTTTTTTGTGTACACAACTTACCTGAGCAATTTTTCACATTGTCAGTTCAATGTCAATGTCATCACTGTACTGTATGTGATGCGGGAAGTTCAGGAGCATACATCTTCAGTATTATTGCAGGAATGTTGTCAGGGCCTGTAGCTTTTGCAGTATCCAGTGCCTCCAGCTGTCCCTTGTTATTATGTGGAGTGAACTGAATTGGCTAAAGAATGCTATCTGGGGGTCACTGAAGGAGGTCGAGATAGATCAACCACTTACACTTCTGGCTGAAGATTGCTGCGAAAGCTTCGGCCTTATCTTTTGCACTGATGTGTTGGGCCCTTCTATCATTGAGGATGGGGATATTTGTGGAGCATCCTTCTCCAGTGAGTTGTTTAATCGTCCACCACCAATCGTAATTGGATGTGACAGGACAGCAGAGCTTAGATCTGACCATTGGTTGTGGGCTCATTTAGCTCTGTGTATCACTTGCTTATACTGTGTGGCATGGTAGCTTCACCAAGTTAACACCTCATTTTCAGTCTTGGCTTGTGCTGCTCCTGGTATGCCCTCCTGCATACTCCATTGATCCAGGGTTGATCCCCTGGTTTAATGGTGATGGTTGGGTAGGGCATATGCTGGACTATGAGGCTACAGATTGTGCCGTTGATGGTCCGCAGAGCTTCATGAATACCCATGCTTGAGTTACTAGATCTGTTCGAAGTCTGTCCCATTTTGCACAGAGATGGTGCCACACAACATTATCAAGGTATACTCAATGTGAAGATGGGATATCTCCACAAAGACTGTGTGATGATTGCTCTTATCAATACTGACATTGACAGATTCATCTGCAAAAGGCATGTTTGTGAGGATATGCTTTTCACTCTTGTTGGTTCCCTTCCCACCTGCCACAGACCCAGTCTGGCAGGTGACTTTTAAGACCTGGCCAACTCAATAGTAATGTTGTTGCCGAGTCACTCTCAGTGATGGACATTGCAATACCCCACACCGAGTACATTTTGTGCCCTTCCCACCCTCAGTACCTCCTCAAGGTGTTGTTCAATATGGAGGAGTACTGATTCATCAGCTGATGGAGGATGGTACATATTAATCCACAAGAGGATTCCTTGTCCAATTTTGACCTCAGACCACATGACCCAAGGGATCCAATGTCAATGTTAGGACTATCAGACCAATTCCTCCTTGACTGTCTTCCACTATGCTGCCATCTCTGTGCCAGTAATACAGGATATATCCAGGGATGGTGATGGTGGTGTCTGGGATATTGTCTATAAGGTATGACTTCATGAATATGACTGTGTCTGACTGATGCATGACTAGTCCATGAGACTCTCTCTCCACTTTGAAACTAGCCCCCAGATGTTGGTAAGAAGGGCTTTGCAGGAAAAACAGAGCTGTTTTTGCCATTGTTGTTTCCAGTGCCCCAGGGTCGATGCTGAGTGATCCATCCAGTTTCATTTCCTTTTTGAGCCTTTGTAATGATTGATACAACTGAGTGGCTTGCTGGGGCAGTTCATTTCAGAGGGCGGTTAAGAGTCAACCGCATTGCTAGTTGACTTGCAGACCAGACCAGGTAAGGATGATAGTTTACCTTCCCTGAAGCCCATTAGTGAATCAGATGGGTTTGAGTGACAATCGGCAGCGGTTCCATAATCATCTTTGACTCTCAGTTCTAGATATTGGATGAATTCAAATTCCACCATCTTTCAAATCTCTAGAATGTTATTTGAGTTGCTGTCTTAACAGTCTAGGGATAATGCCACTCGGTCGTCACCTTCCTGTTTAAAAATCAAAGGTCATCCAAATAATAGAGATTAGGTTTTGTTTCCCTCCCAGAATGTTGTGAATCTTAGAAACTACCTTCACAAAAAGGTTGTGGATGGAGTGCTAAAATATTTTTGAAGCCAATATATGTAGAATCTTGTTAAGCTCGAGGTTTAAATGTTATCAGGAGTAGAAAGAATGTAGATTTGAGGATGCAATAATGTCAGCCAGGATCTTATTGAATGGCAGTACAAGGCCGGTGGCAACTGCTGCTCTTAGTATACCAAATCATCTGCACTGCAATAGGAAGAAGATTAGAAATAAGTCACTAATTTAAAATCAGCATATTAAAATGTATGTGGCACCTGACATAATGACAAGTAGACTTGTTCGCTTTTTCATCAAATCTTCAATATTTAATTAGAAATGAGTGTGGAGTTCTCCTGAAAACAACCTTGTGAACAGGAAGGCAAACAAAATGTGGAAAGTCAAGTTATTCTGACATGCTCCAAAATAAAAGAACCCATTCAAATTCTCTGGTGAAGCTAACCGAGCCCTCCTGGGCTATATATTAATTTGTGTTAACTCTCAGTTGTGAAATAACCCCGCCAAAGTAATAGTGAATACATTTTTTGTTAAGATTCAGACTGCAGGAATGTCCCCCTCAAATGATTCAAAGGCTGGAGGAATGCAGCTGTGCATTGTAAGCTATCACATAGTGTTACAGTTCTTTTCAGCAGACTACAGATGTGGTCTCCTGCTTGTATTGTGGATGAATAAAGCTGTTCTTTCAGTTATGAGACTAGGAGCTCATGAGACTTGAGCAGTGCATGCAGATGGGGGAACTTGTTATTTTTAGCTACTGAGGCTATTACAAGGCGACCTAATCCCTTCAAAGATGCTGAATATGTGTATCACGAATGCGTGCTGCTGTTGAAGCATGTGAACTGACATTAATTTATTCCCTGCGGTTACTGACTACCCTTAAATCATGGGGCTAATAGTTCAAATAATAACAAATTATTCACAGTTTTAATGGTACTGCTGCAATTGAGCAGTTCACAGGAGCCAATGTGTACTGTGTTTGAGTGCTAATGGGATCTATTCCACTTCCCCTCATTTCCAAATGGGGAAATACATCCCACATTTTAGGGTCTGGATAGGGAATAGACAAGATTAGGCTGCAAGGAGACTGTGTGCAATGCTTATCATGTTATCATAATCTTCAATCACTCCTGGCTGTGCCAATCCCAGATTGGCATGACCAGATGAGTTTCTCTGTCACTTCTGTTTGATTCTCACTTGTTAATTTGTATTCTTGTCAAAAAGTTATTTGTTCAGTTGATTGCCAAAAATTTCCTCTGCGATTTTCTTAATCTGACAGTTTCACTTCAGCAGAAGGTCAGTCTTCCTGTTAATCTGACTTTAGCTGCTGCCAACTTCCACTGAATTGTGACATCCAAATAGCTGACCCAAAACGAGAATTCCCAGTAGATATCATTCCTGATGTGTTTTTGCCCCCATCTCCAGCTCCCTTCTCCAGTGTCTGTTTAGGATTAAGCTGGGACACATTGTTATTATTCTGCTTGAGTCTGATCTGGGGTTTCATGCTTAACATTTTGCCACCTTATTTGTATTGTTTGCATATGCGACCCCATTTACTGAAGGCCCACCTTCATCACTGTCAAAGTATATCGATCTGAAGCATTTTGTTGCATTGTCATTTCTGCTGCCTTTTCTGTGGAGAGAAAGCTGAACAAAGTTTACAAACAAAGCTTAACCATTTGGATGAAAGTCCATAAAATAGGAAATGAGAATAAAGTATATGTTGTTCACATAATGATAGAACCAGATGCTATTGAGGTGGTGGTCAAACCAATGTTGCACAGGAAATCCCAGTTTTGTGGATTCATCTGAAATCAAGATGGTTCTGAACAAATATCATGACATGATTAAGAATACTTATAAAATAGAATTAAATAAAATGGTCTAACCTTCTGAAAACAAAGGGCTAATGTGGAAGCCAGTGATGTGGAAGCCTGTGATGAGGCCATGATAATGAAAATGATAGAAAAAGGTAGTTGCGGGTGACAAGGTGTTATTTATTTGGGCCAGCTGAGGAAATCCACCAGTTCTTAGTGAAATCATTGTAGCCACCGACCATTTAAAGGCCCCTATATCCTGTCAAATTGTATTGACTGCAGAAAAGTGTGATAGTCAGGTAGCATGCAAGGAGTGTAGGAAACAGTAAGGCTCTGGGTTGTGATAACACACTTGGACAGGATGGTGATGAATCTAAAGCTTCTGGAAATCTTCAAGCAGATGTATAATAGATGGAGAAGCAAGAGTTGAGGTTGGAAGGCAAGAAGATCATGAGTTCGACTTAGTCAAAGAGCTAGAAAAACACCATGTGAAAGATGAGAGTAAAACAGCAGAAGCTATCCTTCTAACTCCTACTGCCGAACTAAAATTTGAAGATTTAAAATTTAATTTCCATCATTGATACAGTTGAAATGATGTTTTTTTAATCACTGGAGAGTATAACAAATCCCCAAGCCATAACACATTGCACAAAACTGGTGTAAAGATGACAAGTTACTTCAATAACAGTCTTCTAGTGCTAAAGTGGAATACAATGCTACATCCTGTTACATACTATTTCAACTGTAGGAGGGAATGAATTCTTGCTGATTGGAAGAAATAATCTCAAGACAATATTTTTATAATCTAAACTGATATTATCATTGCGACAAATCAGATTCCAAACTCAAATTAGGCTTGATAATTTTGTATGGTTTTAACATGATCTTCTATGAAAGCACAAGAATGCAATGATGCAGATTTGTTTTATCAATAAAATATAAATTTATTACACAGAAGAAATTAAATAACATAGAATAAAACAAATGTATAATGCAAATTTTAAGATTTCAAAACATAGTAAAATACAATCTCATTAATCTCAACAGCACTTCTTTACAGTATTTACTCCACGGATAATTCCCTTTCTTATCAGATCTAAAGGGTTTTATTTAACTGCAGTTCAATTCTCTGATCTTGACAATCTGATTGCCTCTTCCTAGAATCACCACACAACTGAAGTTAGACTTTCTCAGCTTCAAATAAGCCCTTCAGGATTTTAACAAACACTTCTGGTGTGTGGAACATTATCCCAGTGTGATGAGTTTAATTTTAATCTATGTCATTCCAGTTTTAAACCATCTCCATTCTTTAGAATAAACAGTCTTGCCTGTCTTATCTTCAGCAAGACTTCAGAAAACCTGAAACTGAAAGGGATTTCTTCAAGCAATGTATGTTTCCCTAAACTAGAACATTCCATTCTGAGACTTTCTACGTGAGGCATAATGCACAACTGTTTACTCTGTGCACTTATAAAACTTACCCATTATAAACAAATACCCATTCACCTCAAAGAGCCATCTCTCTCATATCACCTTTTAAAAGAAGTCATAATGGCTAAACATTAGTTACAAGGTAATTATTAAATAGCTACATAGACCCAACACAGGCCATTAAATCAAAATACAAACTCGGATGTAAATGATATTAAAATATATAAAAATCATGCACTTTATATCACAAAATGGGGTTGGGCTTTTACAGCTGGAAGATTTAAAAACCAGGGATACATAAAGTAAGGCTGGGTTATATAAGACACCCTGGTGCTCTCTCTTCCATTGGAGAGGAAAGGGAGATTGCTTGTGCCCACTGGGGAGACACTCATACACACAAAATGGAATAAGAGAAAGTGAGGATTGCAGCTGCTGGAGACCAGAGTCGAGAGTGTGCTGCTAGAAAAGCACAGCAGGTCTGAAACGTCAATTTTACTGCTTCCTGGATGCTGCCTGACCTGCAGTGATTTCCCAGCACCACACTCTCAACACAAGATGGAATGTTCATTACCCCTTGATTTCTCTGCAACATCCACCCCCTCTCACCCCCCCCCCCCCCCCACTGCCTACCACAGGGTGTCCCAGCATGTCCACCCAAAGACCATGAGTTTGTTTGTTTCTTCCTCAGGCCTGCTTGTAGTCTCAGCATTGGTCACTACTCTCCTCTGACATTGCTGAGACTTCAGAGTGGCTCGGTAATCAGAATGGTCAGCAGGAGGAGAAAAGTCCCACTCCAATCCAATTAAGATTGTCTCCAGGAGGATTATCAGAAGCACAAATAGAAATTGCTGGAAAAGCTCAGCAGTTCTGGCAGCATCTGAGGAAGAAAATCAGAGTTACCTTTCGGATGAAGTGACCCTTCCTCCAGAGAATTATCCCCATGAATCAGCAAGATTGCACTTTCTCATGGCACTGACTGAGTGTTAGTTTTGTAAGGGTGGCAGCTGTGGGTAATCTGAGTAACCCTGTAAAAATGCTGCTCATGGTTACATTGACGTTAGTTATTCACAGCCGGCCTCAGTAAAAATGTGCCTGTGATTGTGTAAGTGCGAAGAGAGAACAAAGTGGTGTTTGAGCAAGGATGACAAAATTAGGCTTCACAAAGCCAGATCTAAGATAAAGGACAATGTACAGATTACATCTTTGTAGACTCAGCTGGTCTTCTATGTGCCGCCAGAAGTAGGAAGTAAAAAACTGGCTAGAAAATGGTCAAATGCGAAAGAACATGAATACATTTCAATTTCTTTGAAAAACAAATGAAAAGAGCACCATTTTTTTGGCTGATAGTGTTATAGACAGGTGAGGAAGATTAAACTGAGAGCCCCAGGCTCTTTCCCTTACTGTCTGAGATGTGTAGAAATGTAGATCTGTGTGTTTGAGCCCCTCTTTTCCATTGGTATTTATTTGTACACTCACCAAGAAACTCTGAACTATCCATCAGTCACACACTAAGCTCAGTGGCTCAGTAGTTAGGCCTGCTGCCTCACAGTGCCAAGGACCCGAGTTCGATTCCTGGCTCGGGCAACTGTTCTGTGTGGAGTTTGCACATTCTCTCTGTGTCTGCGTGGATTTCCGCCAGGTTCTCCGGTTTACTCCCACAGTCCAAAGCTGTGCAGTTCAGGTGAACTGGCCATGCGAAATTGCCCATAGTGTTGGGTGGATTAGTCATGGGTAAATGTAGGGGAATGGGTGGGTTGCTCTTCGGAGGGTCGGTGTGGAACTGTTTGGCCGAAGGGCCTGTTTCCACACTACAGAGTATCTAATCTAAAAAAAAGATATAGTTAGAGATAATAAAGCCCTTGAACGGCGTTTAACCAAAAGAATAGTTAATAATTCTCATGTTTAGCTTCTGGGAAAGAAGAAAAGTCTTTGCATGTCTGGATAAGAAATAAGAGGTTTGCAGTCTTGGCTTATTTGGATCAATTCAATTAGCTAGTGTTGAATATCAGGATTATTGTAGTTGTTTCAAAGCAATCATGCAGGTCATGAAGTGAGACATTGATAGCTTTTGTATCAGCAGGTCCAATTTCTTTACGGATCAAGTCAGGATGGGAGGCTTTTTTAAAAGATTTTGCAGCCTTCTTGTTTATATAAAAAGCAATTGACACATCCTTGTTGCTGTTCTGG
Organism: Hemiscyllium ocellatum; assembly: GCF_020745735.1. Taxonomy (NCBI): domain Eukaryota; kingdom Metazoa; phylum Chordata; class Chondrichthyes; order Orectolobiformes; family Hemiscylliidae; genus Hemiscyllium; species Hemiscyllium ocellatum. The sequence continues at coordinate 90,339,676 of NC_083408.1, forward strand.
TCCTTGGCTTTTGATGGTCTCTTTCAGTTGCCCCAGCCTCTCTCTTAGGCTTCAAAAAGCATTCTCTCAAGTGAATTTTGATTACATTACCAATGCTGTTGTGGTCTAACCAGATGGTTTGGAAGTCCAAAACCATCATTACATGGTTGTTGATAAATGATGGTCTTTTGTGCTTAAATTGTGGATAATTGGATATTTTTTGGATAGCAACAATTTGCCGGCATATGGGGATATGTCAGACGATTGGCACTAGATAATAGAGTCAGACTAGATTTTTGAGATAACGTAAGGTCAATTGACCTCATTCTGCACCATAACATAGTTATGATTCTATGAATTGGTCTTGTCAATTTTCTTTTGTAAGACTAGAACTTTGAGGATTTAGAGTTTAGAAACACATTGCTTCTGCACTTTGATTAAACTTAGAACAATTGTTGGCAGGAAGGCATACCCATTCATGGGGGAAGGCCCTCCGTTCAGTATAGCTCAATTTAGAACTTTGCAGAAGCTTGATAATCTGTGTTGAAGTTGCAAAGATTAACTAACCTCCTTGGCAGCCACCTTATCAGTTTATCAGTGACCATTTGATATAAATACAAGATTGTTCTAGAAGTGTCAACTAAAGGTCATATTTAACATAATGAAAATGATGTGCCTTCTCTGGGCATTACAATCCATAGAAAGTGGATAAAAGGAGAGTCCATAATCAGTACATCAATTGCCAAGGCTTTGAGAAGTTGGTTCACCGTTTATAGGTTGACAGAGACAGTAGTATCAGATACTGGTTCACAGGTTATGTCAGAATAATTTGTAATATTTCTGAGTAAGAATAAGGTCAAACACACATAGCATCATATCTCATAGCATTGAATGGTGCTTCAGAAAATGATGCACAGATGGCGGAAGTATTTGCTGAGAGACAAGTTAGGCAGTAATTTCTGTGTTTCTCTTTAAAGTGGGTTGGACAACCTTCTGTTCCCTTACAGAATAACCTCTCAGTCTACAAAAGATTGTTCATCTTGGACATTAATTGTTAAAGTCAGAAGTCACACAACACCAGCTATAGTCCAATGATCTATTTGAAATCACAAGCATTCGAGCGCTGTTCCTTCGCGAGGTGATCAATTTTCACCTGACGAAGGAGCAGTGTTCTGAAAGCGTGTGATTTCAAATACACCATTGGACAATAATCTGCTGTTGTGTGACTTCTGACGTTGTCCATCCCTGTCCAACAGCATCACCTCCACATTATAGCTACAGTTAATGGTTAAGATTTTGTTTATCTAAGTCTGACATTAATAGCAAAGTAAGAGAGAAGCAAGACAAAGTAAAGATGTGCCCTGATACCTGAGGTATGAAACTGAGAGGTCAGTACTGGTCAGAAAGTCATGATGAAGAACCACCAAGGTGATAGGGAGAAGTATGTTCTTGGGGCTGTTGCATGTTGTATATTCACATATCTAGTGAAAATTGAAGTGAGAATCTGTCAGCATTATCTAGAACATTTGCTCAAAATAGTCCACATGTTAATCTTGTCTCAGTACAATAGACAACAATCACTTTGAAAATTTTCTTCCTAAAACGTACCTTCAGTGATGGCTCTATCTGGTACAGATTTCATTGAATTTAAACTCTATTCCCTATACCTTTCCTTACCTAAAATTCTATATTTCAGCTTTTGCCAAACATTCCTAATTTCTTTTCTCCTTTATATTGACTTTAAGTTTCCCGTCAAATCTTAAAATCATAGAATCCTTACAGTACAGAAGGAGCCATTCAGCGCATCAAGTCTGCACCAAATCTCCGCAGAGCATCCCACCCAGAATGAACCCTCCTCCCCCCACCCTATCTCTATAAGCTGGCATTTACCATGGTGATTACACCTAGATTACACATCCCTGGATATTACAAGGCAATTTACCATGGCCATCCACCTAACCTACACAACTTTGGATTGTGGGAGGAAACTCATGCAAACAGCGGGAGAGCATGCAAACTCCACACAGTTACTTGAGGCTGGAATTGAACCCAGATCCCTAGCACAGTGAGGCAGCTGTGTTAACCATAGAGCCACTCCATCTTGCCATGAATTTTTGCCACTTAACCTTAGCAATATGGTCCAGTCACATACTCTAAACTACACTCCTCACTTCTTCCTATTGCATGACTATATAAGGTTGGTGAAGGTCTCTGATTATAAACTGAATATTCCTGCAGAGCTCTTTGCGGCTCAGTTGGTAGTGCTTCAAAGTTATAAGCTCTGGGTTCATATCCCACATATTCAGGGATGCTGGTAAAAATCAAATCCAACAGTGGAGAATTTGGAGGTAATGTCTTTTTAGTGAGATGGTAAATGAACCTTCTACTTGTTTCTTCAGTTTGTGCAAAGGTTCCAACCTAGGCACCATTTTGAAAAAGACCTTTGCTCAGACCTTTGAGTATAGGAGTTGAAAAGTCATGTTGAGGCATACAGGATGTTGGTTAGGCCTTTTCTGGAGTACTGTGTCTAGTTATGGCTGCCCTGTTAAAGCAAGGATATCATTAAGCTGGAGACAGTTCAGAAAAGATTTCCCAGGATGTTGCTGGGTATGGAAAGGCTGGATAGGCTGCGGTTTTTCTCACTGGAGCATGGGAGGTTGAGACGTGACCTTATAGAGCCTAATAAAATCATGAGGGGCATAGATAAGGTGAATGGCAGGTGTCTTTTCCCTAGTGTGGGGGATTTTGAGACCAGAGAACATATTTTTAAGGTGACAGGATAAAGATTTTAAAAAGACATGAGGCAACTTTTTTGTACAGATAGTGGTTTGCATGTGAAATGAAGTGATGGATATGTGTAAAGTTACACTGTTTACAAGACATTTGGATAAGTTCATGAATAAGAAATAGGAGGGATATAGGCTAAGCGCAGGCAGGTGGGACGAGTTTAATTTGGAACTGTGGTTGGCATGGACTGGTTGGACTGAAGGGTCTGTTTCTGTGCTGCATGACTCTATGACCAGCGGAGCTTTGGTGAGCAGTTGAGGAAAGTGCTTTTTTTCTTTCTCTTTGTCCACATTTGTCAGGGTCCAGGAGACCAGGAATTGAAAAGCAAGAGGACTGTATTACAAAGTAATCAAAGAGTGACATGACAGAAACAAAATGGTAAATTCATTAATCTCAAAGCTTCAGGTTCTAGTTGATAGTACAAGGTAAGCTTATGTTATAGCAAGATAGCTTGGTCTTACAGACTTCCTATCCTATGGCATGTGGAGAATTGTGGATACATTGGACAGATACATTAAGTGTCACCGGTTGCAAACATTGTACCATCAGGTTTCAGAACTGGAGTGCTGACTGGAGTCACGGTTGTGCATCTGCAGGGCTTAGAATGATATGGACAATATGTTCAGAGAGGTGGCCAGACAGGCTAAGGGCAGGCAGATAGGCAGATAGGAAAATGGCAGCCACCAGGTCATCCGAGAGAATTAAGCAGGTAGTCGGGCATTTGGCCGAGGAAGCTTTCCACTCCCTCTGCCTGAGGGAGATTTTGAAAGTAATATCAGGGTGCTCAAAATACTGGAAGAGACAGATTGTGCTCGAATAGAGAATAGAAACTTAATAGGTAGGATTGTAATGAGTGAACATTAAACATTTCAAATCAGGGTTACACTGCATTTATGTGAACACATGGAGTAACGTAAATATAATTAAGTTACAGGAACAGATTGCCATATGAAATTATAATGTGGCAGTAACAGAGATCTGACTCAAGGTAGGACAGGAGAGGGTGGCTTCTGGATATTCAGGAAAGATAGGACAGAAAGAAAACGAAGGTGGCAGTCTTGGTTATGGAGAGCATTGAAATACTGAAGAAACAGGATGTTTCAAGGACAGAATCAATTAGAACTAAAGAAGAGAATGAGGCAAATATATAGCTTGGTCGACAGACTGTTAACTAACGTGAAGGAACAAATCTGCAAAGTAATTATAGAGAGCGGAAAGTATTATAGGGTGGTAGTAATGGGATCATTAATTGCTTGCATACAGGCAGACTGGGTTAGTGGCGGTGTTTAAGCCGGAGAGGGGCAAGCACTGTTTGATTGCTTATGTGAGAAATATGGACTTCAAAAGGCTTTAGGTACAGTGCCACATGACAAATATGTGAGGAAAGTTAAATCTCTACGACTAGCTGGTTTGCCATGGGAATGCAGGGTTACAGGGATAGGCTATGGAGCGAGTCCAGGTGGGATGCTCTTCGGAGGGTCAGTGTGGTCTCAATGGGCTGAATGGCCTACTTTCACACTGTAGGGATTCAATGATTCTATGTTAGGGTTCAGAAAGTAATGGTGAGTGATATTTTACAGGCTGGGTGGAAGTTTGTAACATTAATCTCCAGAAGCCAGATTGAACCCTTAGCTTTTCTTGACTTATATGAATGATCTCAGTCTTGAAATGCAAGGAACAATATCAAAGTTTGCAGATGGTACAAAACTTGGAAAGATTGCACACTGTGAGGAGGATGGTGTGGAACTTCAAAAGGACGTTGACAAGATTTTGTAGTGAGTGGGTAGGTGACAGATGAAGTTCAGTGCAGAGAACTGTGAGATGATACATTTTGGTAGAAAGAACATGGTAAGACAAAATAAAGAGTAAAATGAAGGGAAAAAGACACTTACGGTGTCCTCAGCTTCATTAATACTTCCATGGCATATGAGAACAGGGAGGATATACAGAACCTACGTCAGACATTAGTTAGACCTCAGCAGCAGGGTTATGTACAGTTCTAGGTACCACACGTTTGGAAGGATGTGAACCTAAGGGAGAAATTGCAGAAGAGGTTTATAAGAATGATTCCAGGAATGAGAAGTCTCAGTTGCTCAGGTAGATCAAAGACGTTGGGACTGTTACTTAGAGAGGAGAAGGCTAAGAGGAGGTTTGATGAAGATCAGGATGGTGTAGACAGGAAAAACTGTCCATGTTCTTAAAAGGATCAAGAATTTGAAGGCACAGTTTTAAAACAATGTGAAAGCAGTAAATGTGACGCGAGGAAAAAAATTCACATGTGGAGTGGTTCAGTTCTGGAATGCGCTGCTTGGAAGTGTGGTGAAGGCAAGCTCAACCGAGGCATTCAGGACAGCGTTAGCTGATTGTTTAAATAGAAATAATGCATAGGATCATGGGCAAAGCACAGGAACATAGCCATAAGTCATGGCACTCATTCAGAGAGTGTAGATAGAATGGATTGTATGGCATCTTTCTGCACTGTAACAGCTCTATGAGTCAGTGCTATCTCTAGTCTCCTGCCCAATATTTATCCCTCAATTAGCATTCGTAATAAGAGATGGTCATTATAATGTAGTTGTTTGTGTGAGTTTGCTGAGGATATTGGTTGCTGTATCTCCGACTTTTTAATGATGGCTATGCTAAATATAAAAGAACAGCAAAATGGGCCACATGCATGTACAGATGTGGCCTGAGATTGCAACTGGCTGCGAAGAGATGAAGGAAATGTTGCTGATGTCCATGGGTGGTGAGGAGGGGAAGGTGGAGACTGCACCTTGCTGAGCAGATGTGGTGGTGCCTGCAGAGCTGGTCTCCACAGCCTCCCGTGCTCTCACTGTGCCAACCCTACCACCATCGCCACCTAGACACCTGACCCTCTCCAGCTGCCAGATTGCCTGGGGAAGGTTCCGTCCTGGAGTTGGGAGGCTAACCTAAATTGATCATGCCAGCACATTTTTTAAGAATCCTTAGAGTGTGGAAGTAGGCCATTCGGCTCATTGAGTCCATACTGACGCCTTCAAAGAGCATCCCCATCAGACCCACCCTATTCCTGCATTTCTCACAGCTGCTCCACCAGCCTACACAATACTGGACTCTATGGACAATTTAGCTTGGCCAATCCATTGAACCTGCACATCTTTGGACTGTGGGAGGAAACCGGAGCAACCAGAGAAAACCCATACAGACGCGAGGAGAATGTGCAAACTCAACACAGACAGTTGCCTGAGGGTGGAATCGAACCTGGGTCCCTGATATGTGAGGCAGTAGTGCTAACCAATGAGCCGCTGTGCCCACCCCAATCTTTGTATAAAGAAACCTATTTGCTCCTCACCAAGAGGATATTGTAGTTGTATCTATTTGTTTTATTGTTTGTACATCTGCCATACAATAATAATGTGGGCAGTTTAGTTTGTAGGCAGCTGCCATTTTGTGTTTCTGCTCCACCTAGTAGCAGCTTCACAATAAACGCAGCCATCAAAACCGCTGCTTTATTGGCTGTAAAGTACTTTGACACATTTGGTAGCCATGAAAAGTGCCATGTAAATAAGAACCTTCCTTCCTGCTTCTTTCCTCTTCTATGTTCTTTCTCATTACCTCCTTCAGCTCTGGATGAACTGTTGCTTACTTCACCACTGCACCCTTACTCTTCAGAATGCTTTTCCGAAGGCTGTTTGCCCTGTTTCCTTTCTCCCTCCTTTTCACAAAATGAGCAAATTATGAATGTGAACCATTGTAACTAGACAAATTACTGAAACGTTCACCAGGAGTTAGCAAAGGACTTTTAATTATGCAGCATTTCACTTCAATTGTTGTTTACTTCGTGCCAATGTTTATAAGGGCCAGTTCTAACAGGCTGTATAGTATTAGTCAGGGTTTAATTTAATGGATATTGATTATTTAGTAATTCAAGAAAGTTGCAACCCAAGAAACTAGGAGTGTTTGAACACTTTTCCCTAATTGATGACAATTACAGGTGAAATGTCATTTGGATGCTCAGGGAAATAATTCTGTTCCTGCTGGTTTAACAGAACATGGATGAGTTTATGCATTAATCAGCATCTCATCAAACCTCACCTCTTACATCTCCAGTGATTTCAGTAATTTTACTGTTGTCCCCTATAATCAGGTTACACAAAATGAAAGCCCATTCCGGAAAACTGTTGTGATTCTTTTTGATCAGATAATTGCTTTTTAATTTAATGAATAATCCTTATTTTGACCACTTTGCAAAATTTCCACTTGGAAGATTGAGTAAAGTTAGTGATGACAAAGCAACTTAAGAGCCCAAGTAGGGAAGAAGATACTGTCTGTACTGTGTACAAAATGGTTATTAATCAATTACCAAAATCATGTTGTTAAGAAATTATAATACTTAAGGTTAAAAGTGTAAAATGACTGAGATTCTTTTCATCATGTATTCTGCCTTTTTTAGCTTCAAGCAGCCACCTGAACTTTTTCCCCCAGTGTCCTGCATATTTTGGGAGGAAATTCAGTACAAGGATGAATGTTTAATCAGCATTTATCTGAATCAATCTTCCTCTGAACTACACTCATATGGCATCGTCAGAATTTTAGGCTGGAGGCACATTCTGTATGGTTGGCTGCTATGTGACTGGGAAACTCAGATTCTTGTTTCCTGAATATCCTGCTGGATTTCTGCAGGCGTTCTTTATGATTTCGCTATAGTTACGGTCTCCCATCACCCTTTATTTGCACGTGGAAAGTCCTTGATACTGGTCAAGCTTCCTCGGAGCCAGCTCTCAGAGTGTCAGAATAGTATTGACACTCCATTTTTTATTTGTCAGCCAGGGCTCCTGTTGGTTGTGGGATTGCTTAGCTCTGTCTATCATTTGCTGTTTATGCTGTTTGGTATGTAAGTAGTCCTGTTTGGGAGCTTCACCAGGTTGACACCTCATTTTTAGGTGTGCCTGTTACTGTTCCTGGCATGTCTTTCTGCACTCTCTATTGAACCAGGGTTGATCGCCTGGCTTAGAACAGAGAACAAAGAACATTACAGCATAGGTACAGGTATAGAGGTTCAGCGCTCTAAACCTGCACTGATCCATATCCTCTATCTAAATCTGACGCTTATTTTGTAAGGACCTGTGTCCCCTCGCTCCCAGCCCATTCATGTATCTGTCTAGATACATTTAAATGACACTATCATTCCTGCCCCTACCACCACCACTAGCAACGCATTCCAGGCACCCACCATACTCTGCGTGAAGAACTTTACCACATACATCAACCCTAAATTTTCCCCTCTCACTTTGAACTTGTGACCCCCAGTAATTGGCTTGATGGTATTGGTTGAGTGGGGGATATGCCAGGCCATGAGGTTACAGATTGAGCTGGAGTACAGTTCTGTTGCTGGTGATGGCCCACAGCACCTCATGGATGCCCAATCTTGAGTTACAAGATTTATTCGAAGTCTGTCCCACTTAGCATGGTGATAGTGCCACCCAACACGATGGAGGTTATTCTCAACATGAAAGCATGATTTCATCTCCACAAGGACTGTGCGGTGGTCACTGTTACTGACACTGTCATGGACAGATGCATCTGGCAGATTGGTAAGGATGAGGTCAAGTATATTTTTCCCTCTTGTTGGTTTCCTCACCACCTGCAGCAGACCCAGTTTAGCAGTGGAAAGTATTGGGCAATAGCCTGGAGGGGTCCAGTGGTTAAAAGACAGTTAGTGGGTAATTTGTTGTCTGCTCACACTGGCCCACATGCAGTACAGTCAAGCACCTGTCTGGTGAATACAATCTCTCTCCTCCTTAAGGCTGGTGAGTTTCCTGAGGTGCAGGATCCAACCTATAATTAGGCATAGAATAACCATTAAGACAATAATATGTAATAGTGGAAGGAGATCACTCAGCCCATCAAGTCTGCTCTGCCATTCAATGAAAACATGGCTGATCTCACCTGTACTTCCCTGCTTTGTCCCCAGCGTGAAGAAGGTGAGTGATATTTAAATGAACAACTGGCTTCCTGTGAGTGGATCAGTCACCCACTTCTGTGTTGCTTCCATTCAAAGCCAAAATGGTTAAATTTGAGGTAAGAGTTTTACCTGTTAAAGGTCTTTTGCGTTTTGACTTTGGACATCATCCTAATCTGCCTGTTTTTGAGAGTTAAGGTTTGACCCTCTGTGCTGAAATGCTGAGAGAGTCTGGAATCCTACCATTCTTTGACACAAGACGAGTGCCACTGAGTCGAGGCCTGCTGCTAATCCGCATAATGCCCCTTACATCGTCTCTTATTATTAATCATGAAAACTGATATTGCAGCAGACCACTCTCTTAAGCTGAAAATTGTAAAGAATGGTTTGCCACATTCACTTTTTCAAAGGGCATTATGAATAAATTAATTGTTACACTATCTCGATGCAGGATCACTTACTGGCACTCAAGCTGAGCTGCAAATGAAACATATACCTGGGCACCATTTTTCTTTTTGAGGATTCCTCTTGAAGGGTACTTTTGATTTTGAGAGGGTACATTTTCATTCTCACAAACTGTTTTATTATCTGATTCACTTACATTATAACATTACTTTCTGGTGATGTTGATGTACGAGACACTTCTATGAAATACAAAAGCAGATTTCGAATAATTCATCGATATCCTCAGTGATGATCAAACATCCATTAACATGAAAGTCATAATACACAACAAAAGCTTTTCTAGACACTATAGTATTTAATGCTAAATGGGACAGACATTGAATAATGTCTAGCAACTCAAGACTGGGCATCTAACTAACCTTTAGAACTCTTCACTTTGCACTTGGACGCCTCTTAGTTTGCAGCACCCCTGTCCAGCATTGTATTGAATGTGTTGCTGTATGTCCCAACATTTTCCAAACACATTCTGCATTGGTGAAAACTTGCAAATGATTGAACTATGCTTTTTCTTGCAATTTTGTATTTATTAGACTTGTTTTTGAGGCAAAAATATTTTGCATTCTTGTAGATAAAAATACAACACTAAAAAAACAAAAACAAGTCGCAGCTTAAAAATATATATTTAGGCACCATTGTGTACTAATTTCCTGTTAATATGGATGAAAAGATTTCCCAGTGTAATCCCTTCCTCAATAGATAAGACATTACAAGATTAAACAAACTTTAAAAAGGGCTAGATTTTATGGTCCACTGGCTTCCTGCCCATCCCTAAAAAAAATCCCCCTAATATGGCAGGTAGTGAGGGAATGGATGTGTTAGATTAGATTAGATTCCCTACACTGTGGAAACAGGCCCTTTGGCCCAACAAGTCCACACTGACCCTCCGAAGAATAACCCACCCAGACACATTTCCCTCTGACTAATGCACCTGACACTATGGCCAATTTAGCATGGCCAATTCACCTGACCTGCACATCTTTGGACTGTGGGAGAAAACCGGACACCTGGAGGAAACCCACACAGGCACGGGGAAAATGTGCAAACTCCACACAGTCACCCGAGGCTGGTGGTTAGCCCTGCTGCCTGCTTAAGGCTGTTGAGGCCATTAACTGCCTAATTATTGGATAGTTAAGGTTCTAAGTCTGCCTTTGCTGCCGTAAGACATTATCCATTCAATCTTCACCATCAGGGACTCATACACACACCCCACAACCCCAAACCTTTCCCTGCATGATCGCACACCATATCCCTCCCCCACTGTACCTACTGGCTGGGCTTCAAAACCCAGACACCCACTGCCCTCAATCCCTCCATCGGCTTCCCAATACCTCTTTGTCCATTGTCTAGTCAGTACCTCACTGAAGTTTTCATGTTCCCTTCTTCCTAGAAATTCTACGTATTCAGGGCTGGGGCTGAGGTGGAACTTCTTCTCAGTGAGGGGCAGAATTGTGACCCATCCAGAGTATATTATCTCTGGCCTTGTTTAGAGTCAGCTAGTTTTGTAATGAATTGATGGACCATAACCAGCCGTCGCTCAACTGCTCCATCTAGTTCTTCCTCATTTGTTTCTTTCTTCCTTCACTGTGGTGAGGCGTCCTCTCTGCCCAGTTTCTTGGCGGCATGTGGTGATGTCTCAGCCTGGTCTCTCAGCAGCACATGGTGGTCTCCTGGCCCAGTCCCTCGGTGGCCCACGGTAGTCTCCTGCCCAGTCTCTTGGTGGCCCATGATGGTCTCAGGTCCAGTCCCTCGGTGGCCTATGGTGGTCTCAGGCCCAGTCCCTCGATGGTCTATGGTGGTCTCCGGCCCAATCTCTCAGCAGCAAATGGTGGTCTCCTGGCCCACTCCCTCAGCGGCCCATGGTGGTCTCTGGCCCAGTCTCTCGGTGGCCCATGGTGATGTCCGGTCCAATTTCTTGGTGGCCCATGGTGGTCTCTGGCCCAGTCTCTCGGTGGCCCGTGGTGGTCTCCAGCCCAGTCTCTCGGTGGCCCATGGTGGTCTCCGGCCTAGTATCTCGGCGGCCCATGGTGGTCTCCAACCCAGTCTCTCAGTGGCCCATGGTGGTCTCCGGCCTAGTATCCTGGTGGCCCATGGTGGTCTCTGGCCCAATTTCTCAGCGGCCCATGGTGGTCTCCAGCCCAGTCTCTTGGTGGTCCATGGAGGTCTCCTGGCCTGGTTTCTTGGCGGTCCATGGTTGTCTCCTGGTCCTGTCTCTTAGTGGCCCATGGTAGTCTCTCGGCCCTGCATGGCAGTATCTAGGTGTAGCAAGTGAGTTCTGCCTGGGCAAGTTCTGGAGGCAGCAGGAGGAGATCGGGGAGGCAGCAGCTTCAGCCATGACAGCAGCAACATTGGCATCATGGCCCAACACAGGAAGAGCAAGCAGTGAGGGAGGTCCCCGGAATCTGCTGTGTTGTGAAAAGGTAACTGAGGTCTCCAGGAAAGTGAGCTAAGTGGAGGAATCATCAAAGACTGCTGATCTTTTAACTTTATTCCTTTATTTTTCCAGTTTATATTAAGAAGCACTTGAAGCACTTTAATGTTAATTATGGCCTTTCTTAACTTTCTTAACTTTGTTTCTTTTACTAACCTGAACTTAATTTTTTTGAACTAGGTACCTTTGTACCTAAGATGGTGCCATGTGTGATAACATTATACACTCTTCATTATATCCCTATACTTGAGTACACGTGATAAAGAAAATCTAAATCTAAATCTTGTACAACCCCTGTAAATTTTACCATATATTGTAACAGTGAAATAGAGATCTTGCATCATTTTGTAAGTGTTTTCAGGCAGAAAAAGGCAATGTGGACTTTAATATGTTTACACAGTCTCTTGCTTGTTCCAAGTTGACAATACTGGTCAAGTATAGAAGGTAGGCCCTGATATTTTCAACCATCATACCTAAAGCAGCAAGACCTGAATAGAAGAAAGGGTAGTACTTGATAACATTTAATTCATGTGTATGTTAAATGGAAGAAACACTCATACTGCAATCTCAGCTGAAGCAGCTCTTCAATTCTGCAAGGTTGGCAAGACTGGGGAAGCTGGAATTATGCCTCTTAATTTAGAGGAGGTAATGAAGAGATTTAAGAAATGCATTCAAAAAATGAGGAGTTTTGATAGCATGAATGAAGATAATTCATTTCATTGATACTGAGTTGCTAACTGAAGGCAATAGATTTAGGATAATTGGCAACAAGAGGACACCAGTTTTCACTGAGTCATGTATTACATTACAAATACATTAATGATTTAAACAAGAATGGAGGAAGTATGATAATTAAGTTCACAGATGACATGAAAATTGATGGTATAGTAAGTAGCGAAAAGGAAAAACAACAGAATGATGTAGTTGGGCTGATCAGATGGGCTGAATGGTGGCAAATGGAATTTAATCCTGAAAAGTGTGTGGGGGGTGCATTTTGGGAGGATGAAATAGGCAAGGGAGTACACATTAAAGAGTAGGATTGTTTGAAATACAGACGATCAGAGGGACCTTAATGTGCATGTCCATTGATCCTTGAAGGCAGCAACACAGGTAGATAACTTGGTTAAGCAGGCCTATGGGATTTTAGCCTTTATTAGTCAAGGCACTGATGCAAGAGCAAGATGGGTATGATGGAGCTGAATGTAACATTAGTTCAACCACAGCTGGACTATAGTGTGAAGTTATGGTTGCCACTCTATAGGAAAGATTTGAATGCAGTAGAGAATCACCAGGATGTTACCTGGGCTGGAGTGATTTGGTGATGAAGAGAGGCTAGATAGGCTTGGAATATTTTCGCGAGAGCAGAGAAGGCTGAGAAGGGAATTCGTTGAGTCATACAAAATTCTGAGGCGCATGAACAGAGCAGATAGGTTGAAACATTTCCCCTTAGCAGAGGGGTCATTAGCCAAGGAGCACAGTTTGAAAGTAAGGAGCAGAATATTTAGAAAGGATGTGAAGAAAATTTCTTCCTCCCAGAGACTGTGGGTATCTGGAACTCACTATTTAAATGGGTAGTAGAAGTGAGAACCCTCAAGAAATTTAAGGATGCAAAGGGTGATGCGTGTATGGAATGAGCTGCCAGAGGAAGTTGTGGAGGCTGGTACAATTACAACATTGAAAAGGCATCTGGATGGATATATGAACACAAAGGGTTCAGAGGGATATGAGTCAAGTAAATGAGACTGGATTAGGTTAGTATATCTGATCGGCATGAAAGAGTTGGTCCAAATGGTCTGTTTCCATGCATTACATCTCTATGAGTCTACGATTACTTAGATGAGCATTTTAAATCCAGTGGCATACAAGGTTATGAGCCAAGCACTGGAAAATGGGATTAGAATAGGTGGATGTTTGGTGGCAAGGTTGAAGGACCTCATTCTGTGCTGTACAAACTCTATGATTCTCTGTTGGCCCTGAAGTCCTTTAAAAGTTGGTGAGGGGAATCTGATTCCAAGTTTTCTGCACCCATTTCTATTTCGAGTAGCTTTCACCAGCGCAGGATATGAGTCCTGATAACAAGCCAACATGCAGCTATCTCATGCTGATGTAAATTGCAGGGGTGGGCAGTTCAAAGCCCCATCCAATGGTTATGGAGTCAGGCATAATTTTGTGTTTTATGGTGTTTACGGGATCTAAATACTTAACTCTCCAAGTACTGCTTCTTGATTCCAAGGTACTTTTCTCAAATATTTATTTGCAATACAGTAGATACAGTAGATTCAAGCAGAATCCTACCAGAAATTGGCAAAGTGTCATTTTTGGCAAGTTTCGTGGAGGGTTTCTTGCTGCCAAACCTACAGGGTTTTATTGTGCCATCTTCCCAGGTTTACCTCATTACCTTTGCATGCCATTCTGTGGTGCCTCATGTTCCCCCACTTCCAACAGGCGGAAGTATTGACCACTGCTGGACTTTTTGTCACTGGTTCCATCTTCAAAGCCCAACCGTACACCTGGACAGACTCAATAAAAACAGAAAGGACTGTGGATATTGTAAATCAGAAACATAAACAGAAATCTCCACAGATGCTGCCAGACTTGCTGAGCTTTTCCAGAAATTTCTGTTTTTGTTCCTTGCAGACTGAAGCAGCCCTGAATGGCTCATAATCGAAATTGTGATGCTGGAAAAGTACAGCGGGTCAGGCAGGATCCAAGGAGCAGGGGAATCCATGTTTTGGGCATAAGCCCTTCATCAGGAATGAGGCTTGTGGGTCAGGGTACTGAGAGATAAATGGGAGGGGGTGGGGATGGGGAAAAGGTAGCTGAGAATGCGATAGGTAGATGAAGGTGAGGGAGAAGGTGATAGGTTGGAGAGAAGGGTGGAGCAGATAGATGGGAAAGGTGATGGACAGGTCAGGATGGTGATATCAAGATGGTGACTTGGGGCTGTGATAATGTGAGGGGAGGAGAAATGAAGAAACTATTGAAATCCACATTGATCCCGTGTGGTTGCAGAGTCCCAAAGTGAAATATGAGGTGTTCTTCCTCCAGGCGTCGGGTGGTAATGGTTTAGCGGTGGAGAAGGCCCAGTACCTGCACGTTCTTGTCAGAGTGGGAGGGGGAGTTGAAATGTTCAGCCACGGGGCGGTGGGTTGCTTGATGCAGGTGTCCCAGAGATGTTCTCTGAAACGATCTGCAATTAGGCATCCTGTCTCCCCGATATTGAGGAGACACGTCGGGTGCAACGGATACAATAGATGAAATTGGTGGAGGTACAGGTAAATTTCCGCTGGCTGTGGAACGATCCTTTGGGGCCTTGGACGGAGGTTAGGGGAGTGGTGTGGGCACAGGTTTGCACTTCCTGCAGTGGCAGGGGAAAGTGCTGGGATTGGAGTTTAGTTTGATGGGGGGTGTGGACCTGACGAGGGAGTCACAGAAGGAATGGTCTGTCCAGAATGCTGATAGGGGTGGGGAGGGAAATACATCCCTGGTGGTGGCGTCTGTTTGTAGGTGGTGGAAATGGCGGAGAATTATGCATTGTATGCGGAGGTTGGTGGGGTGCAAGGTGAGGACCAAGGGGGCTCTGTCCTTATTGTGTTGGAAGGGGTAGGGTTCAAGGATGGCGGTGCGGGAAGTGGAGGAGATGCACTGGAGGGTATCGTCGATCACGTGGGAAGGGAAATTGCAATCTTTGAAGAAAGAGGCCATCTGGGATTTTCTAAGGTGGAATGGCTCCTAATGTCCATTTAAAGTAGTTTAGTCATTGATGGTTCAGACAGAAAAAACATTTGAAGGACAGAATTGTGTGATGGGAAGAGCATTAACTTTACCTTTATAATTTTCAAGTGTCAAATCACTGCAGTATATTGAGCGCAAAATGGTTCAAGTTCAAATGATGGCTGTTTGTGCCTATAGGTGGAATTAGAAGTTTATGGTCTCCATGGACTTTCCAGTGTCCTATTTTTGTACCATGCTGTGTGTTTGATGAGCACAACAAAATGTTCCGTTTGTCACATAAATTAAGCTTTCCTTTCTTCTGTTGACCCATCTGTGTTGTTGTTCAAGTATCATCAATCAGAATAGCTTTAAAATGCTCCAGCTAATTTCACAATTGCCTGCAATTTTTAAATACAACAAGGACCGTTGTTCGCTTCAACAAACATTTGCTTGTTTTATTGTTTATCTAACCACTATAAAAAGCCGAGGAAGACTTGATACTTGATAAGTTTCAATTCTGCAATGGTAGAAATTCTGAGGGAATTCAGAATTCTGACTCCCTCCCAATTCTACTCTTAACCCTTCATCAATCCCATTTAGCCCTCTCTGAATCCCTCACGTAATCCCTTCACATCCTACCCATCTACCACTAGACCTGCTGAGGTGCCACTGACCCAGGTGCCACTATGCCCCCTATCTATTTCACCCACGCTACCGACTTGCACATTAGTCACTAACACACCAAAAAGTTCTTAAAAGTTCCCAGGCTTTTCAGTGTCTTACTGAACACTTAATCAGCTAGTGCTATGAAATGAACACATAGCTTGTCTTCCCTCGATAATCCAGAGGCATGAGGAAGGAATTTGATTTAAGGGGCTGCGATTAGAAGACCCAGCCAGAAATGTGGGATGTGGGCGGGGAAAATGGGAGCAGAGCAGCAATCCGATGGTGATTGCTGTTCTTCAGAAGATTGAACCAAGTAAGTTTGGTTGACATTGCATTATCAACAATGCATGAACAGAATCCTGGAGTCACATGGAGCAAAATATCCACAAGAAGGCAAGAATACACTAAGCCTCACAGTTATACAATGAGTCTTACTGAATGCTAAGAGCAAAATCAATGCTGTATGCTGCAGTCACAATGTATTCCTGCAACAGGGAATAAATGTTTGAGGTATTATACCAAGTGACAATAAAGACCACCATGGGCACTGCTTTGTCCTGAATGATGTTAAGTTTCTTATATGTTATTGGAGTTGAATCCATCCAGGAAAGTGGAGAATATTCCACACTCCTGAATGGTGCCATGCAGATGCTGAATAGACGTCGGGGTTTTAAGGTGAGTCACTTGATGTAAAATACACAGATACCTGTTGTTCTAGCTGCAGTATTTACATGCTGCTTCTGTTGATTGAATTAAGGAACAGGCTTGGGGCAATGTTCACAATTTTCCACTTTCCAGTCAATAGTTTTGGCTATCTGGGCAAAACAGATGGAAGTGTTTGGATAAAATGTTTTTCTGCGAAACAATTAACAGCACAATGATTCCAAACTGAAGATATATAGTAATGTACAAATGTGTGTATAAAAATCTGAAAGTGAAATTATTCGAAGTATTTTTGATCTATATTTTAATAACCTTCCACAAGCTCAGTATTTAAACACAGTGCCCAGTGGCAACTTGCTGTAACCAGACTGTGAAGGTTTCTGGTTTGACTCCTGATCTGGACTGAGTCAACAGGAATGGGGCCTTCAGGTGATCAATCGGATATTTAGTAATTTCAAATGTGTGAATGTTATTTGAAACTAGAATTGAGCTGAACTTTGAGTCTTTTTGGTTTGAGTAACTGGTAAAACTCCTTGCTGTCACTCACACATGAAGAATGGAGATTTGGATAAGATGCTGACCCACTTTTTAATCTCAACCTTGGCTTCAAAACAGGAACAGGAGAGAAAGGGATAAATATAGACTTCAATAACAAAGGCGCTATTTTATGTAATATCATGAGGGTATCGTTTACTTTCCTTATTTAACTTTAAATATTCAGCAATTTCAAAGGTTATCCACAATTACAATGACATTCTTTTAACACTTCCTGAATGCTGCGGATGTTGTTTGAAACAGTTACTAACACGTGATTAATTGGGAGATGACAAGCAGAGCAGTGGTTGGGGGTTACAATTGCCCTGGGGTAGACCTAAATTTAGACAGGAGGGCTCTTGTGGTGCAGTGGTAGTGTCCTACCTCTGAACCAGGAGGCCTGTGTTCAAGTTTTACCTTCTCCAGAGGTGTGTCATAACACACTGACACTCTGAACAGGTTGATTAGCAAATATGTAAATTACGATAGGGAGAATGAAACATGGTTGTCGCCCCGAATCAGTGGATTCTACTGGAAAATGTGCATGAATAATAGAACATAGAACAGTACAGAACAGAACAGGCCCTTCAGCCCACGATGTTGTGCCGACCACTGATCCTCATGTATGCACCCTCAACTTTCTGCGACAAAAATGGCCCAAGATATTTTATACTTCCCAAAATGTAATGGGTGCACTATTTGGAATGGATGTTCTGACTTTTCTGATGTGTTTTCAACCAGACTGTATACCCAGATTGGTTTGGAATAGACTGGCCAAGCACTCTGCTGGGATAATTCATGCACGAGATGGGGCTATGACTCCTGCAATGTAACTTTAACAATGCTGTTCTTTCTTTCTTACGTCTGCGTATATTAAAACCGTTTGAGCGATTGAGGGAATAACTGACGACATGTACCATCTCAGTATGCTTTTGGGCACAATTACAGTAACTCACATCAGGACATAAGAAGAAAGCATGAAATTAGCAAGTTCATTTGACTATCAAAAGAATTTGTTTCCTGGACAATGGCATTCATTCTTTCCTTGACTTTGCCCAGCCTTCTACAAAGACGGTCTGCAAATTTTCCTGGACGCCCAAACATAGATTAATCAAACCTCCAGACTATTAATTGCATCACTTAGATTTGCAATCAATGTTTATTTGTTTTCCTTCTTATATTGTTCTTATACAGTGGCATGGTGGTTTAGTGGCTAGCACTGCTGCCTCGTAATGCCAGGGACCTTGGTTTGATTCCTGCCTTGGGTAACTGTCTGTGTGGAGTTTACACGTTCTCCCTGTGTCTGCATGGGTTTTGTCCTGGTGCAGGTCAGGTGAATTGGCCATGCAAAATTGCCCATAATGTTAGGTGCATTAGTGAGGGATAAATATAGGGTAGGGAACTGGGTCAGGGTGGGTTACTCTTCAGAGGGGTGGTGTGGACTTGTTGGGCAAAAGGGCCTGTTTCCAAACTGTAGAGAATCTAATCTAAATATATATTTCTCAAAGCTTAGCAATTCAGAACTTGTTTGATCATCTCTAATCTCCCTTTGTATTTATTTTGAGTGTCCTGAAACATTTCAATTATAAATATTCTCATTTTGAAGCTGCTCTATTAGTAACTTAGTTACATGGGACAGCTTGTAAATTTTCATATCTAAAGATTGGTATATCCTGTTTCCTTATTTTACAGCCTAATTAAGCATGAACTGTTTCGCAAAATTAGGTGGAAAAAATGTTCATTTGTCTACACCAGTAGTTCTATTGAATGTCTTCAGTATAGTAAAAATATTGTGTCTGCACATTTCTGTCACCTTTTCTCATTATACACATTTCTAATGAGGATTGCTAATATAAATTTGTCATGTTGTAAATACACATTTTATCCAGTAGAACTGCTGAAGGATCATTGGTAGAAAGTTTTAAATACTGCTTTTACCTGATAGGTAACTTACTGCATTCCTGTGGCATAGTAATTGCCATTATAAATATAGATACAGAGTAATAGTACATTACAGAGTTAGGGATTGAACTGTATCCTTTCCCAGAAAATGACTGTTGATCTTGATTTGTGTAAGGGCACAGCAGATTGACTGTGATACTGTAAAAAAAACAGCCCCTTCCTGATACTATTGCTGCTGGGAGGGCTGGAACTTTGCTACAATCTACTATCAGGAATTACTTGATTCCTCAAAATGAGCCCAAGAACTCCACCCACTGCTTGAAGCAGAGATTCAAATTCTGAGCAGATAGGAAATCTAACTGGCATTGACTTTCATTCAAATCAGTGGACAATAGGATACTGACCCTATAACAATTACTGTAAATGTGAAATGTTAAAATTTGGCTTGTTGTTTAACAATGAATGGGTTTGAGGCATAGGCATTCTATTTCTTGAAATAGATGAGAATTAGAGAGTTTGACTAATAACAACATTATCTTCTGGGAAAAAAAAACCCTTGAACTCTTTCACACTTAGAATTGTGCCCTTATGGCCACAATTCACTGACACTTTGTTTGGGTTCTGCCAGACCATCTCAGTTATTGGGCTCATGGTGGCTCATGGTAGCTCCCAACCTCATTCCAGTTCCTGATGTTCAACCATCAACAAAAAGAGCTGAACTCCAGAAGTGAGGCAAGAGTAACTGCCCTTGATATCAAGGCAACATGGAACTAAAATTCACAACAAGGGGTCCTGGCAAATTGAAATCATTCGGAACGAGGGAAAAACATTCCACTTGTTGGAGTTCTACTTAGTACAAAGGAAGATTGTTATGGCTGATGGAGGCCAATCATCTCTGTCTTAGCAGGAATTTGTCAGGTTATTGCTTTAGCCCAAAGCATCACAACTGTTTTATCAATGACTTCCTTCCATTACAATTTCTGAACTGTGGACATTTTCTAATAATAGTAGTTTTCAATATCTTTCACAATTTCTTAGATACTTAAGTAGTCCATGTCCGTGCGCAGCAAGACTTAGACAGCATTCATGTTTAAGCCTATTAAGTGGCAAGTAATATTTGCAGCATGAATTTCCAAAAAGAGAGAATGTCAATCACATTATCATGGCTGAATGCTGCAATACTAACATCCAGGGAGTTTCAGTTGACCAGAAACTGAGTTGGCCATGTTCATACTGTAGCTACAAGAGTAGGTTAGAGGCTGGGAATTCTAAAGTGTGGAATTCACTATCTATCGCCCATCCTGATCCACTGTCTACAAGACTCAGTCAAGAATGTGGACAATACTTCTAGGTTGGTAAGGTCAATTATCTTAATGGTTGACATGCCTTGCAGAGTGACACCAAAAGCATTACTGAAATCCTGTATAGAGTAAGGCCACCTTGAAAATCTCAGCTTCTCAATCTCCTCGATCCGTGGTGACTTCCTGGTTAAACCCAACCTGGTAGTCATCTCTTTCTAATGATGGTACTCTGAGAGTATTGTCATTTTCACTTCTACAATAGCCTGGATGGGTGCAACTGAAGTTAAACTCATGAAGCTCATCACCATCCAGGACAAAACATTCTGGTTGATCGTCTCCCTCTTCATCAACGTAACCATTCACTTCCTCCAGTACTGACACACCATAGTATCTTCCATTTATAAAATACATTGCAGCAACTCACCAAGGCCCCACTGACAGAGCCTTCCAAACCTTTATCACTCTGAAGGATAAAAGCTGTAGATACATGGAGACACCACCTGTAATTTTCCTTC
This sequence comes from Hemiscyllium ocellatum, assembly GCF_020745735.1. Taxonomy (NCBI): domain Eukaryota; kingdom Metazoa; phylum Chordata; class Chondrichthyes; order Orectolobiformes; family Hemiscylliidae; genus Hemiscyllium; species Hemiscyllium ocellatum. The sequence continues at coordinate 90,360,571 of NC_083408.1, forward strand.
CATGCATCACATCCTCTTGTCTTAGAACTATGCTGCCATTCTTTCACTGTTACTAGGTCAAAATCTTGGAACTCTCTTCCTAATATCTTTATGGGAGTACCTGTACTCCAAGGGCTGCAATGATTCAAGAAAGCAACTCACCACCACCTTCTCTAGAGCAATTAGTGAGGATCAACAATTCTATCCTAGTTAGCAAAGCCCACGTTCAATGGAAGAACTAACAGAGTGGAAACTGCTGTATTAGCAGTCAGGAAACACTCAGGAAGTGGACAGCAGCAAGAAATTAGTCTAACATGGGAGGCAAGATAGTGAGTGGAATAAAGATATACCAGATCAGATTAATCTGAAGCAATGGTAGACAGAAAAGCCTCAGGCAGAATTGAATAGAACTGACTCTGCTTCTCTCCATCAGTTGAAGGCCCAGTGCAATACATCTGAGGGGAGGTCCAATGGAATTAATTCATCAATGTTAGGTCTTCCTTGGGCTGAGAACCTGGGGAGGAAATCCTGTACGTCAAGACCTGCCAGCCAAATAGGAGATAGCAGCTGTTGCTAGTAATGTGTCTAGGATCGCTAAGTGGCCCAGGTGACTGAGGGTGGGATAGAGTCATAGGAATGAGATGGAGTGTAACTTTCAGCAGCCACTCTGATGCCTCGTCCCTCAGTTGGGCATGATAAGTACCTTTGATAAAGTCTGCACCGACTTTCATTACTCCCACCCCCACCAAATCCCATATTCCCCCATTCCCTTAGAAAGGTACAGCCAAGTATGATAAGATTTGCTGGACAGCAAATGGAAGACACAGGAAAGCTAAGACTCTCACATAATCTTTGAGCCTTGATTAATTTCCATGGGCTCAGGAATGGTTGGTGTCAATTAGCTTAATAATAAACCTAATTGATAATTTGCAGTAAGGGGGCAAGATCCCCCAATGTACTCATTCCTACTTTCAACTTCATAGCAGGAAGTTTGCTTACCACAGGGAAACCTTTATAGAGGAACCTTGATTATCCGAAGGACACGGGCAGGGAGTCATTCATTCGGTTAATCGAATTCCAAATAATCAAATGCCGGATAACATAGCTTAGCTAAGCATCGGGACCTTACGATCTTGCTGGATAATCCAATATTCAGATAATCAAATGCCGGATAGTGGAGGTTCCTCTGTATATGGTGTTTCCTATGAATAATTGGGGCCAGACGCCAGGTTTCCCACCATGATAGGTTGCAACAAATCTAGCTCTATATTTTCTCACCATTTCTAAAAACAGTGTGTAGCTTCTATTAAAGCACTCATGATTTCAATTATGGTCTCATTTACACACGTGAGGATGGTCCAAATGCACAGTTAAATGAGTGAAGACACAATTCACACTGATAATACATAACCACATTCGCAATGAAGGCGATTTGTTCAATTTTACTGATATTTGTTCTGAAGAGACTTTTCCTTTTGTTGTATTTGTTTTTCTGCTATTGTTTATTCAGTAAAGCATCCTTTGATCTTTTAGTCCTGTTTTTGAAAGCAGCTACAGTATGTGCGACCTCCCGAAGCTGTCCATTAACTTGAAGAGCACTTCTGAGGATACTTTACAGCCTTTGATGTGTGTTGTTCCCATTACAGCTATCCACGAATTTCCAAGTGATCTTTTTACCAATAAGGAGAGACAACAAGGAGGAGTATTACTTCATATAGCAGGAGTAAGTATACTTACATCTACAAGATTTCCAGTTGGGGCCTATACCCACAGATTATCAATTGTATATTGTCAATCTGTTTTCCAACTAGTTATACTGCTCCCAGGTAAAGGTAAAACAGCCATAAATAAAATGAACATTGTGCCCATAGGAAACAGGAGCTCTTCTTCCACCTTTACTTTAGCCAAAACATTTCACTCTTTCCCTGACATTGACTTAAAATGAAAATTGCTATTTATTTTGTCTGTGATTGATTTCCCACCCATTAGTTTTCCTACTCTCACTGTCAAAAGGGAGTCATGTCACCACTGGGAGTAACACAGAAATTCCACCTTATTTTCATGAAAGAATTTGCCTGTTTCTGTTACAAAGTTAATGAGCATTGCAAGAACTCAAAAAAAAGTTAACCATGTTATTTATTGTAGGTACATGAAGGAAGAGGAACTGCTAAATTGAAGAACTAACCTTAGATATTGATTGTACATGGAGACCTCCCTACATACACATGTACAAACATAAATTAAAGCTGTATACTAATACTAATAGATTTTGCATCATACAGGTGGTATTTTACAAGAAGATCTTGATCATCTGCTGAAGAGTATAATACGTCAAAAACCTGCTTTAAATTAGATAGTGAATTAGTTGAACATCATCTCTATCAACCGTGTAAGTAGGAAATGATGAGGAAACAGTTTTATACTGTGTCAGATGGTAAAACAATGTAACAGAGCTCAGGAATGAGAAAGGATAATTTAGCTTTAAAAGCTTAATTCAGTGGCATATTTCAAAAGTACCATTTGTCATTATCTTCTGTGCAATTATATATGTGAATGAAATGTGAATGAGGATATCTGGTCAGCATGGAAGAGTTGAACCAAAGGGTTTGTTTATGTGCTGTACATCTCTATGATTCTATAGCTCTAAATCCTGCTCAGACTTCAACCTGGACTCTAATGTTTAAATTCCCCTAACTCTTCCTCCTTGCATCTAAGACTGCCTGGTTTATGTGTCAAATGCAACCATAATTGTCCGTGGTGTGATGACATTAATCTAAGTGTTCAACATGAAGTTTCATTATAATTGTTGTGGACAGTATTCTTTCTTGTTATACATCCTATGAAGCTAATAGATTTTAAGTGTGAAATCTTCCCTGCTCCTGAACAATGTGGACTATGGCGAGTAATTAGTGATACCCTTCTTGACATCAAGACTGAAAAATTGCAAATTTCATCTATTGAGTCTTGATTCTTTGTAGTGAGTGTCATAAGGTATATCGATCACTGATTATCACCCTCATCATTATTTAATGTCATCACACTAACATACATGCTCCCATTCTCTCACCCACTGGGCACCAAGAGTTCCCTATGTTAAAGTCAGAGCAGGTACCTATCAACTCCAGCTTGCCACCTGCTCCTCTGGGCCTCCATCTTTGGTACCCAGCCCCAACCACCTCAGGGCAATTTCCATGGACAGTCTTTCCACATCATCAAGGCACAACTCCTATCCACTTATATTAGATTCTGCATTTCAGAGCTGTGCTTTAGAGTGCACTGGCACCTCTCATTGCAATACTTTTTGCACAGGGTCATGCCCCCCGTTCACGTATTGGACCAGGTTGTATTTCAGGGCTCCTTGCTTGCTCTCTCAGTGCTTGCTTACTTAACACCTACTTGGATGCTCACAGCATCCCTGTCTTGCCTTGCCTTTTTGTACTTTCATCCCTCTGCTAGACCTTAAAGGATCACATACCTCTGTGTTGCCTTGTTGCTGATCACAACCACAAAGCCAGGCAGCTTGTCAGCTGTCATCAGTCAAAGAGAGTGGATAAGTTGCTGCACAGCAATATGCTACATCAAACTCACACCTGCACAGTGTGCCAGCTGCAGACATGGCAAACACATTGCATTGACTGCAGCCAATGGATATGTCTCACAAGTCTAAGGAGAGTAGTCCTCAGTCAAATCCAGGAGGACACCCTTCATTCAGAGGGTCCTGGTGCAGTAAGTCAAGGCCAGACATGGTCAGATGGCTGATCGAGGTGGTCATGGTCGAGGGGTCTGCTCTTCAGTCGAGGAAGTGGATCCATTGCAGGGAGTCATGAGAACATAGCCAAGAATTGCATAGATGTCAGTCAGGGGTCTAGATACTCATCATTTGAGGGTATCTAAAATTTGAGATATAGTGTCACCAACTCCCTGAATAACTAAAGTATAAACTCCTTATTTTCATTGGTTTCATAATAAAAGGTAGCAAACTACCATCTTTCTTAATAATGTACTCTACCTGCAAACACGTTTTTTTGTGACACTTGCATTGGAATTCTTAGATCCTACTCCACCTCAGAATTTCACTAATGAATTAGAAAAGACAGAAGATATCCCGATCCCCTGTGCTACCTGCACTGACATCACTTTATTGAACATGTTGACACTCACTCCACCCTCACCAAATAGTGCTCAAGAAATATTTGCCTGAGAAGCATATGAGGATGACTCAGAAGGGACTATGTAGAACATGAATTTGCAGAAGGAACACTAGGTCAAGGATGGGGAATTAAATGTTCTTGGCCAGAGAGTCAGGAAATGCTGTTCTTTGGTTGGAGATCATGGGGTCCAGATCTCAGAGACAGTGCTGTTAATGATAGGATGCTTCGTGAGAGTGTTGCAATATTTCTACTCGCTGGATATAACATGTAAAGCACATAGTTGGTCAGTTGGAGAAGTCCATTTCCTGTATCAGTGGTGCCATAATAGACAATTTGCAATCTGTGTGTGGCAGCTTCCAAATAAATTTATAGGAGTGTCTGCAAAGACAATCCCTCCTTCTGCCAGATTGATAGCATGGAGGCTTTCATTACCAGCTTTCACAGGCCTGTCTCTTTCAACATTGAAGCAAATGGGATTAGGATACAAACAATTATTCCTCAAAAATTCAATGATTGGTTGGTGTCATTAGGTCAAAACACCTAAAGGTTGGAGGTCTCGCCTACACAAAGCTGGTAGCCAATCAGAGATCGATGGTTCCTGTGCTGAGTAGCACCACCTGTGGAGGCCTATAGTTACTGCAGGAAGGACCAAGTCCAAGGTCCAGGATTGCAGAGTGACTTAGACCACAGAGGAGTAAAGTGGGAGAGGGTTCGCAGAATGGGTTGGCAGGGAGAGAGGTGTAGGGAGTTAGCTGCATGGACAGTGGGATGGTTCTCAGCTTGCCTTTGGTCAAAAGCATTCAGTTCAATGGAACTCCTTCCACCCCCGCCCCCGCTCCATTTCTTCAAACCCGCCACCTCACTCCACCACCGCCTTTGGAGGTAAGAAGCTGCCCATGCAGTTTTAGCCACTGTGCACACTGCACAGGTGTAGGCCATTCAACCCATCGAGTCTGTTCTGCCATTCAATGAGATTATAGCTACTCTGATAATCAACTCCACTTTCTTTACTTTTCCCACAACCCATGATTTATTTACTGATTAAAAATCCCTCTATCTCAGCCTTGAATCTATGTAATGACCTAATCGCAACAGCCCTCTGCCAGAAAGAAAGTCGCAGAGTCACTACCCTCTGAGAGAAAAAAATTCCTCATCTCAGTTTGTGTGTCCCCTTATTCTGAGATTATGTCCTTTGGTCCTAGACCCTCCCCCAAGGCATACAACCATTTTACATCAACTTTGCCAATTCTCCTAAAGAATTATTATGCTTCAATAATGTCTCATTCTTCTAACTTTCAATGAGTACAAGTCTAACACACTCAATCTCTCCTCATAAAATAGTCCAACCATACCTGGTATCAGCCTAATGAACCTGCTCTTGGCTTCTTCCAATGTCTATATTTCGTTCTTTAGATAAGGGGCCCAAAAGTATTCACAGTGATCCAGCCATGGTCTGACTAGTGTCTTGTATAGTTTTATATTCCATTCCCGTTAAAAAGAAGGCCAGTATTACATTTGCCTTCCCTACTATCTGCTGAATTTGGATGCTGAGTTTTTCTGATTTGTGGATAGATTAATTAAATCCCTGTATTCTCTAGCTCTCTGCAATCTTTCCTCATTTTTAATAATATTCAACTCCTCTACCTTTTTCTGCCAACTGTGTTACCTCACATTTTCCCATGTTATATTCTATTTGCCAAGATTTTGTCCACTGGCTTATCCTGTACCTTATCAAACACCTTCTGAAAATCCAAATCTATTACATTCACTGCTGCCTCTTAATCTCCTCAAAGAATTCTAGTAAATTTGTCAGGCGTTATTTCCACTTCATGAAGCCATGATGATTCTGCTTGATCATGTCATGCATTTATTAATGTTCTGCTAGTACACCCTTTATGATAGATTGTCATATTTTACCAACAACAGATAATTGACTGCTGAAAATGTGTTGCTGGTTAAAGCACAGCAGGTTAGGCAGCATCCAAGGAACAGGAAATTCGACGTTTCGGGCCAGAGCCCTTCATCAGGAATGAGGAGAGGGTGCCAGGCAGGCTAAGATAAAAGGTAGGGAGGAGGGACTTGGGGGAGGGGCGATGGAGATGTGATAGGTGGAAGGAGGTCAAGGTGAGGGTGATAGGCCGGAGTGGGGTGGGGGCGGAGAGGTCAGGAAGAGGATTGCAGGTTAGAAGGGCAGTGCTGAGTTCAAGGGAATCGACTGAGACAAGATGGGGGAGGGGAAATGAGGAAACTGGAGAAATCCGAGTTCATCCCTTGTGGCTGGAGTGTTCCCAGACGGAAGATGAGGCGCTCTTCCTCCAACCGTCGTGTTGTTATGTTCCTTCCTCCACAGATAATTAACTAACTGGCTTATAATTATCTGTCCTTTTCAACTTCTTCCTTTTTCAAATAAAGGTGTTAGAATAGCAGGTTTCCAATTTTGTAGGATTTTTCCAGAATCTAAAAATTTCTGCAAGTTTACTACCAGGGCATCCACTAATTCTCAGCTCCAGGCAGCTTATTGGGTTTTAGTCTCATTAGTTTCCCCTTGTACTTCTTAACAGTTATTGTGTTTATTTCCCCTCTTCGTTTTGCCCCTTGATTATTTAGTAATTTCAGAATATGATGAGTGTCTTCAACTGTGAAGATTGATGCAAAGTATTTACTGAATCCCTGTGCCATTTCCTCATGCCCCATTATTATTTTGTGAAATAGTTTGATCCTTGGTTGGATCTACAACGTCTTGTTCTAGGAAACTGCCCAAAGGTAGACTTTCTGAATTCTTCCTCATGGCTTCTTTTGCCAGTCTGACTGTTCTATTCTAAACAAAGATTAAGGTGGGAAGGACCCACTATCCCAGCCAATTGAATCTCCTTCCCACCTCCAAGTTTGCCAGTCATGAGAGCCAATAATTCCGCATATCAAGTGATATTTCACAAAGACTAATGTAGTGATTATGAATGCAACTTGTCTTATGTGCACGTTCATGGGTAGTGATTGCGAGTTATGTGGGTTTGTATGTACAAAACAACATCTGTAGATGGAGTTTGAAAGGGGAAGATATCAATAGAAGTGTTTATTAATAAGCTATGTGCTGGCCAAGGTTAAAGCCTCCTCTATCAATTTCATATGAATGTCTCTTGGACTACCAACAAGTTATCTTCAACTTTGCATTAGCGCAGTTTCATGGTCACTTAGAGTCACAACGTCCGATTTTCTATCATCATCAACACAGTCATAGAGATGTACCGCAAGGTAACAGACCCTTTGATCCACCTTGCCCATGCTGACCAGATATATTAAATTAATCTAGTCCCATTTGCCAGCATTTGGTCCATATCCTTCTAAAACCCCAATTTGTATACCCATCCAGATGCCTTTTAAATGTTGTAATTGTATCAGCCTCCACTATTTCCTCTCGTAGCTCATTCCATACACACACCACCTGCTGTGCAGAAAAGTTGCTCCTTAACTCCATTTTAAATCTTTTCCCTCTCACCTTAAACTTATGCCCTCTAGTTTTGGACTCCTCTACCTTGGGGAAAAGACTTTGGCTGTTCACTTTATCCATGTTCTTCATGTTTTATATACCTCTGTATGTCACCCCACAGCCTCCGATGCTCCCTGGTAAACAGCCCCAGTTTATTCAGCCTCTCCCTGTAGCTCAAACCCTCCAACCCTGGCAACTTCCTTGTAAATCTTTTCTGAACCCTTTCAAATTTAACAAAATCTTTCCACTTTTACTGTCAGTCATTTGTATCTCCAGATTTATTTTTAAACTGCTTTCAAATTCTTGAATTGTCATCATGAGATTTGAATTCACTTTGTAATAGATGTCAGTTCCTCAAGTCCTCCCTGTACCCTTTGGCACAATGCCTGTAGCTCCTAGAGAGCAAGAAAACCCATTTTGCTGAACCCTTTTGGGCTTATGCTTTGGAGTTGGCCTTCTCTATAGGATACATAGCTGTTCTCCTTAAACTTTCCTCCAGAGATACTTTCAAGGATATCTATTTCAAGACTGTGATTGGCCTCAAGCTTGGTTGTAAAGGCTTGAATTTATAAACTCAGTTTTGATGCTGCCCTTCCAGACCTTGAATCCCCATTCAGTCAGTGCTGATCCACTTCCCTGGCTGCAGATATCACTTCAGTCACCTTGTTTTGATTCCCATTGGAACCAGTAAAAATAATTTATTCCGTTCCACAAGCCTTTAGTTTGACGATGTCTTTGAGAGCTGTGTCAAGTTGCCACTTACATTCGATCATTCTTTTCATTCTGCTTTCTGTCAACTTATCCCCTAAGCACAGGACAAAACCTCATTCTATTATACCTGTGATTTCTCTAACATACTTGGCCACAAGAGTGAATTGATGGGGCTTGTCAAAAAAGCTGCAATAAACCTACTGATGAAAACAGTCCATTAGCAGTTTCTCGATCAGTCAGCCACCAAATTGGTTTAATTTAGAATTGCCCATCATTAGTGATAGTTTTTTTTGAGTAAAATATAAGTTGCTCTTCTGAGACGAGGTGATGGAGACTATTCCATCTCTGGGACTTGGATATGATTGAAGCATATAGTGATAGGGGTGAGAGGTTTCTTCTTCAGCACAGTGAATAGCACACTTGTTTCTAAGATAGAAGCTTGGAAGTTCAAACTACCACCCTAGAAGTTTCAGAAAATCTAGGAGGTAACTGCAGTGCAGTACCTGGGGGTGTGCTGCACTACTGGAAGTGTATGACCACATCTTCAAAGTAGAAAAGGTAAACTCTCCCAGTATATTGGTAAATCTTTAGCACTCAAACAGCATCACTAAATTAGATTATGTATTTATGAACACAGATAGCAGTGTGCAGGACCTTGCTGTGCAAATTGACAGCAGTGTTTCCTACATTACAAACAGACAATACACTTTAAGAAGCATACTTTGTTGGCTGCATGTGGTGCTTTGGAATATCCTGAGACTGAGACACAAAAATTCATCTTCCTTACTTAGCTAGAAATGACCTTATATCATTTGAATATCTCATATGTATTCAGTAGCAGCAAGCACATACCGAGCAAAATGTTTCTGATTGAAAACTGCACGCACCAGAGGTAAGGCAAGAGGCACTGCCCATGACATCAAGGCAGCATTTGACTGAGTATGACATCAAGAAGCCTTCGCAAAATTGAATGGGAATCAGGAGGGAGGTTCTCCACTGTTTAGAGTCATACCCAACACAAAGGAAGATAGTTGCGGTTGCTGAAGATCAGTCATCTCAATTCCATGACATCACTGCAGGAGTCCCTCAGAGTAGTGATCTAGAATCAACCATCTTCCAATGCTTCAGTTAGACCTGGACAAAGTTTAAACTTTGCTTAAGTGGCATGTACATGATACAAGTTCCAAATGATGACCACCTCCAACAAGAGAGCATCAAATCATCTCCCCTGAATGTTGAATGACAGTGCCATGGCTGAGTTCCCTCACTATCAACATTGACTGAAAACTGAACTAGACTGACTGTATAAATACTGTGGTGACAAGAGCAGGTCAGAGGCTTAAAATTCTGTCACAAATAAAAAATCTCCTGACTTGTCAAGGCTGTTCACTATCTATAAAGCACAGGGCAGGTGTATCATCAATGTCCACTTGCCTGGCTCAGTGCAGCTTCAACAACAGTCACTACAGTCAGGAAAGCACGCCAACACATCTACTTTAACAGAAGGCTAAAGGAATTCGGCATGTCCACAATGTCTCTTACCAATTTTTAGAAATGCACCATAGGAAACATCCTATCCAGATGCATCACAGCTAGGTATGGCTCTGCCCAAGACCGCAAAAAATTACAGAGAGTTGTGAATGCAGCTGAGTCCATCACAAAAACCAGCCTACCTTCCATTGACTCCATCTACACTTCTGACTGCTTCTGGAAAGCAGCCAAGATAATCAAACACCCGTCTCATACTGGCTATATGCTTTTCCATTCCTTTCCATTGGCCAGAACATACAAAGGTTTAAAAGTACATAACAATAGATTCTTACTTCTTACCTGTTGTTATCAGACTTAGACATGGTCCTCTCATATATTACAGTTGATCTTTGACTGCACGTTCTCTAAAGCTGTAACAGCACATTCTACATTCTGCTCTATTACCATGGTGTACTTATACAAGGTATGATTTATCTGCTTAGCACACAAAATAATACTTTTCACTGTATCTCAGTACGTGTGACAATAATAAATCAAATCAAAACAGTCCAGTTGATCAGCAGCTCATTCGCCTCATTAAAATACTCTGTCCTTGGTGTAGCCAACGATGCCCAAATCCCACGAAGTGATATAAAAAAACAAAACACGTGTCATGCTAGGAGTAGATTTTTCATAATAACAATCCAAGAATAAGCATTAGCCCAGAGGTGAAAACCAGCCCGTGACTGGTAAGACAGTAGAGGTCTTACTGTAATTGTTCCCTAAACTGACTCACATAGGAGCCAGAAAAAGTGATGTTAGTGATCTAAAAGTTTTTTTTCAGAAATTTGGACTAAACCACAATGTCTGTACAATGTAGAGAGACTTTTAGCCTACAGCTTGCTCTGATGAAATTGTGGTGCAGTTATTTTTAATCAATCTGCAAAAATATGCTTTGATGCATGGCCAGAGCAGGTAGGACTTGAACCTTCTACCTCACAGGTAAGGACACCACCACTGTACCACAAAATTCTGTAAGTAAGCATGGTATAATCTGTTTGCATTATGTGGCTATCATGGCTGAACAAGTTATTATGACTGTCGGCTGTGCTGTGTGTGTGAGAGAGGGTGAGATGAAACGGTGATTGTGAGGGATGGCTCATGGTTGGTAAGAGATTGTTGTGAAGGGAATTGTGAGGTAGGTAGATTGAGCAGCATGTAAGGCAACTGGCTCATTTCTAAAGATAGGACATTTTTACATTTACTTTCATTGATCTTGATCACTTGGGTAAGATCATTGAGTTTCTTGCAACATCCAGGTTCTTTGGACTTCAGTGCTGGTACTGACCATCATTACTATCCATTCTAACTGCCTTTGCATGTCAGTCTGGGTAGTGAATCCCTCCCACCTCCTGTGCTGGCCCTTGGAGGACACTGACTACACTTTTATGCCATTATTCAGTGTTCTTCCTGCTTTTATGTATTTTTAAACAATCTGTTCAGAGACAGTACAATACACCTTTGGAGGGGATGAGGCTTGAATCCAGGCCTCCTGGCTCAGAGGTAGAGTCACTACCACTGCATCACAAGCACTCTTCAAAAGCCAATTCTCGGGTCCTCTCTAATTCAAGTACGAAGCAGCTCTGAGTCTGACTTAGCTGCTGAAATCAGACAAGATTACTAGTATGGCCTCGGGCTAAAATGCAACAGACAATTTATATGACAATCGACAGTTAAAGAGGGATGGCACATTCATATGCTGTCCCTATGGCTTAAACCTTACAGAGGGCTGACACTGTGTCAGACCGGTGTCAGCACCTGCCCAGTTGGTTTTAAGTCGTACAGAAGGTGTTCTCTCAATTTTGGGTGCTTTTTGAACTGGGGGTGGGGGGGAGTGAGTGTGGGTTAATCATGCCAAGTGAGATTCCCACATCGAGTTTATTGCCCTGTTGAGTTTTGTGTCCTCACAATGTTATTTCCAAACATGAAGGCATCTGGACACTTCAAATCACAACCACACAGTAATCCTGCTCAATTGCTATTGAGCTAAAATATTGCTATCTTCCAAGTAGAGACAACATAGAAACCATGAATAGCAGTAGACCATTCAGCCCTTCGAGCCTGCTCCACCATGCCATATTGTATTGATTATAACAAGGTCAGCCAGATGGATCTCATAGAATATGAGCTTCCTGATTTGGGCTGTTAGTCTGATCCAATCATGGATCCCTGGCTGACAAAAGGGTGAATATGAGCAATATTGGACCCCTGAAGCTGACCCAGTGAGAGGCAGCGCTATTAATAAAGGCAATACATTTGTAAGTTAAGAATGATTGGTGATGGGATGCCATCCTCTGAAAAGTTATTTCAAATATGCTCATGGATGCCTGTCTGTTGGAATGCTATTTTCCCACTTTTTCCCCAGACGCCTTTGTGCCTTTAAAATCTAAAAAAATTATCTCTCTTTTTCTTGAGTATATTCAGTGACTTGGGTTCCACAGCCTTCTACCGTAGAGAATTTCACAGGTCAACTTTCAATTCAGTGCATTTTAATTTTAGCAACAGTGGCAAATAAAGATATTTAAAAAGGGTTTTGTTAAGATTAGTCAAAGAGATCACATTGCCTAACCTATATGAATAAACATAATGCACATTGCTCTCACTAGCAAACGCGGAAAGCAACTAACAACAGATCGCAGAGAAAACCATTCTGAAGTATTCCAGTCAAGAAATGTATTTAGTTAAAATGTGCATCTTTTTGGCAGAACAGGATAAATTCTACATAGCAATATGGTCAAAATGCCTGGACTATAAAGTAAGCTAAGGTCCAAAGTAATTTATGTGGTGCAAAACCATGTGAATAAATTAAGTTTTATGTATCCTATTATGTAACCCTTAATAAGGCAAGGTTGTCAATCGTCAAAGACAGTAGCACAGATCATTTCCTTCAGTAATCAAGAGTAAAATGCTGACAGTTGCTCTAAAAAAAATCAGGCTGCTCTTAGAACCTGAAGCTGAGACAGCAATCAGTTCCATTGACAGTTTGGAAGTTGGTGGGTTTGAATTTTTGCTTTGCAAATGTTGTCTGAAAGATAAATGCAAAACTATTCATAGCTTCTTCCTTAATGCCCTACAATCTAGCAATGTCGCATAAGGATTTGTAATGCTTTTTAGCTGTAATTATTGGAATAAATATTTATGTATTCACTATTAACTGAAGTGTTGTGATTAACAAAAAAAAGCAACTGGGCCATAAAATTCCAAGTGGATTCTCCCTGTCTCCCACAGTTTTCAGTCATGTTGATTTTTGCTTCAGTTGCAGCTGAAAAATGATGAACATTTCCAGCCAATCAGGTCCCTTCAGTTCAATCCCTGTCCAAAGTGAATTAACACATACTCCTTCTTGCAGGTCTATAAACGATTTTTTTTTCCCCCTGAGATATGCATAATTTCAGAGGAAAACAACAAAAATTATTACATGAATGAGAAGGGTGGCCTTGAGAAGCACATCCACATTTCCAAAGAGAATGAATTCCAGGGGTTTGCCTGTGCCATCCTTGGCAGGACCATTCACAGAATGTTTTTTTCTGAATTCTAACAGGCAATCAATTCTATCAGTAACATAGCAACCACGTAGAACCTACTATCGAATTATACATGGACCCATTAATCCTTTTTACTGGATGTAACTGACACATGGATGGGCAACTTTTAAAACTATCATCCAGCTGGCACTTTTGTGTATAACATAGTTCTTCATCTTAAGATGGGCAAGGTATCAATTTAGTAATGTCCGTTGTTGTGGTTCTGTTCGCTGAGCTGGGAGTTTTTGTTGCAAACGTTTCGTCCCCTTTCTAGGTGACATCCTCAGTGCTTGGGAGCCTCCTGAAGCGCTTCTGTGCTGATTCCTCCGGCCTTTATAGTGGTTTGAATCTGCCGCTTCCAGTTGTCAGTTGCTGTCTGCTGCAGTGGTCGGTATATAGGGTCTAGCATGAGCAAAACCAACGTAGTATACAAAATCCCATGCAAGGACTGCACAAAACACTACATAGAACAAACAGGAAGACAGCTAACAACCCGCATCCACGAACACCAACTAGCCACGAAACGACACGACCAGCTATCCTTAGTAGCCATACACTCAGATGACAAACAACATGAATTCGATTGGGACAACACCACTATTATAGGGCAAGCCAAACAGAGAACATCCAGGGAATTCCTAGAGGCATGGCACCCATCCACAAATTCTGTCAACAGACACATCGACCTAGACCCTATATACCGGCCACTGCAGCGGACAGCAACTGACAACCGGAAGCGGCAGATTCAAACCACTATAAAGGCCGGAAGAGTCAGCACAGAAGCGCTTCACAGGAGGCTCCCAAGCACTGAGGATGTCACCTAGAAAGGGGACGAAACGTTTGCAACAAAAACTCCCAGCTCTGCGAACAGAACCACAACAACGAGCACCCGAGCTACAAATCTTCTCACAAACTTAGTAATGTCCATCAGAAATCCATTCCTGTTGCCCATTTATTTAGATAACGTGGATGTCTTGCATGGTGAAACTCACACGGTTAGCCAGTTTTATCCAACCATAGCTAAAGGAATATTTTTTGGGGTGGAGCGGGGAGAAGTGAGTGATAAATCTGAGAATCTCAGCAAGGAAAAAATATTTGGAGAAAAAAAGATGACACTTCTTTTCTTTTCACAGGCTGTCTATATGTTTTATGCACTGGCAATAGTTTGTGACGATTTCTTTGTTCCAGCATTAGAAAAAATATGTGAGGTATGTTCAAATGCATTTACTTACATTATTGATAGCACTAGAAATAAAAATGATCCCTGAAATCCAGAAACACATTAAGCATTTGACTAAAGGGAACTCAGTTAAAGTATGTTTTCATGTTTCACTTAAATGGGGTGAGTGTAAATAATATTTATTTTCATAGATCTGAACAGGTATGTCTAATGCTGCTTGAACTCATAGTTTTGTTGTATGCTTTCAATCTTCGTAAGCATGGTATGAACTTATAGAATACCAAGCCATTTCCAAGCAAAAATATCAACTGCATCAGTAGTCCTAAAAGTAGTGCTGCAAAGGAGATGTATAAAATCTATGTGACACACCAGCTTTTACCTGTAAAGTCCAATTTCAAGGACTCCTCAGTCTCAATTTTGCTAATTATCTTTAGAAAATATGTCAAACTCTGTTCACTAAAAAAATCACACTTCCTATTAAAGATATGCAAAGAAGTTGCATCACTCGCTAGGAATGACATAAGCAATAACCCAGAGAAACTGAAGTAAGTACTCAGACTGCAGGTGATTGAGAATCTAGAGTGCAGCTGGAAATGAACACTATTCATTGGAAAATGACCAAAGTATTTGCTACTGAAGTAAATATATGACAGGGGACGTATTGAAAATCTATATTCAACCAATTCTATATATCAGAAGAGTGGGAGTCTTTGACTGGAAGCATATCCAATGTCCTGTAATGGTTTATCTTTTTTACACAGAGATTACATTTGAGTGAAGATGTAGCTGGTGCCACGTTCATGGCAGCTGGAAGCTCAGCACCTGAACTGTTTGCTTCTGTTATTGGTAATGTTACACATGATTCACAGTTCATTGATGCTCTTTACTTCATTGAAAGTGCATAACAGTTTTATAAAAAAAAGTCCAGTAAATTGCTTTAATCTATAAAATAAACTGCAAGAATAAACTTTATGCAAATATAATGGGCATGGAAATTCCTCACTGCTCCTCCCATTGCTGCTTCATTGTAGTTTCATAAGAGGCATGGTGAAAATTTAGATTCATAATTCCAGTTGAGTAGTAGAATGGGAGCAGCTTTTGAAAATTTTCCCAACATGTTCAAACTCCAGTTGTATATTTGACATGAGAGAAAGCCATGGTGAACATTTCCAATATTTCCTAATGCTTTATTTCCAAGTACTTTTCAGAAGGTCTGGTACATTGTTAGAACTTTGACTGAATTTAATGCACTGTCTTTGCTAGAGTTGAAGGTGGGGAGCACAGGTTAAATCCAGTGAGTGACCATCCACTTTTGCCCCTACTGCAATTGTACCAGTGATGGGGAGCCACTGGGTGAATACATTTCTCCTCTTCACTCCTAGGTTTCCCAGACATGCAGGCGTGGTGTTAATTCTGTGCAAGTGAATGCATTTTGAGTCAAGTAAAATTTTATCTATTAATATTAGTAATATGCATATTATGAAGTTGCTAAAATATTTATTTGGTCATGTGCATTTGCATAACTAGACAAGGAAATCTTTGTGAAAGCTAAATGGAGAGCCCTAATAGTTAGTAGAGTGTTAATTGAATGTTGTTATAAAACTTGAAGCTTTCTTTAATAGCAAGGTTCAGCAGTGAACAATTTCTGAATCATTCTCAAATAACTCTGAGTAAAGATCACATAATTTACTGTAACCTAGATGCCTACCGCATTTTAAAAATTTGGTTCTAGTCAAGTCTCCTCCATGGAACTAACATTGGGGTCCCTACCTCTTTGACCAGTAGAGAAGACTACTGTTGACTTTACAAAATGCAAGCCAAGTACTCAGATTCCATAGGAGATGTCATTTTTCATACTTTTCTCATAATGCAAATCAGTGAAGCAAATCCAATATAACACAACCTTTTATGTTCTTTGCAGGCGTCTTTATTACCCATGGAGATGTCGGTGTTGGAACCATTGTTGGTTCAGCAGTATTTAACATACTCTGTATCATTGGGGTCTGTGGAATATTTGGAGGGCAGGTCAGTTCTAACAACAATATTTCTTTTCAAAATTACAAAGGATATGAAACAAACCTTAAAATAAAACAAAGAAATGCAGATGTGGGTGATCTGCAACGAATAGCAATTTTTATTTTTGTTCTTAACCTTGTTATCTTGAGGTTATTGTTCATGATGGATATTTCTCAAAATCTATGGGCCACAATCCCACTTGATTGGACTGGTGCACACCAATGCTAAACCCCCCAGCGCTGGTGGGATTAATGCAAGGGATCTCATGTAAGTAGTGGAAGGCAGGTGTATGTGTTACATCTCTAGTATCTGCCAGAGAATCTAGTACTCATTCATCCACCATTAGGACACAGATACATCACTTGCCTGTATACTTACTCCCTCCTTACTATCCAAGGTCACAGACAAACAGTGGGCAGCATGGTGGCTCAGTGGTTAGCATTGTTGTTTCACAGCGCCACGGACCCAGGTTCAATCCCTGCCTCGGGTGACCATCTGTATGGAGTTTGCACGTTCTCCCCGTGTCTGTGTGGGTTTCCTCTAGGTGCTCTGTTTTCCTCCCACAATCCAAAGATGTGCAGGTTAGGTGAGTTGGCCATGCTAAATTGCCCATAGTGTTCAGGGATGTGTAAGTTAGGTGCATTAGTCTGGGGTAAATGCAGAGGAGTCGGGGAATGGGTCTGGGTGGGTTTCTCTTCGGAGGGTCAGTGTGGACTTGTTGGGCCAAAGGACCTGTTTCCACATTGTTGGGATTTTATTCTTGGACACACCTTCCAAGTGAAACAGCGATTTACCTGCACTTCATTCAACCTAGTCTCTTATATTCGCTGCTTACAATGTGGTCTCCTTTACACTGAGGAGCCAAATGCGAACTGGGTGACCAATTCATGGAACACCTGCATGTTGTCTATAAAATGACCCCAGGCTTCCAGCTGCCTGTCACGTCAACATACCACAGCGTTCCCTGGCCAATATCACTGTCTTAGGCCTGCTGCAATGCTCCAATGAGGTTCAACACAAGCTGGGAGAACAGCATCTTGTTTTTTATAAAGGTGCCTTATGGCCTTCAGGACTCAACATTGAGTTTACCCTCCTCCATATTTGTTATCTACCCCCACACCGTTAAGTTCTATTTTGTGTGTGTTACTCCCAGCACGGCTAACCCAGTTTGAACCGTTTACGCTTCTTGTTGGCACCATTATCACTCTCTTGGCTGATCATCAGCAATCTCTTTGCCTGGTGGTTTTTCTCTCCAACTCTCTCTTTTTCTCTGGGCACTGTTCCCAAGTACTCTGTTCACTCCTTACCCCCCCCAGTAGCGCTGTCATCAGCATAAATGCCAACCTGTCCCAACTGCTTTCTGTTCTGACAAAGGGTCACTGGACTCAAAATATTGACGCTGTTTCTCTCTCCGCTCCTGCTACTCCACTCCTGCTGAGTTTTGCCAAAACTTTCTGTTTTTGCTTCAAATTTCCAACATCTGCAGTCCTTTGTTTCATTATGATGAGGAAGGAGTTGCCGATACTCCTTATGCATTGATGCTGTTCTTCCATTTAGCAGCCTTTGCCTCGGATTATAGAACATAGAACATAAAATATTACAGCGCAGTACAGGCCCTTCGACCCTCGATGTTGCGCCGCCCTGTCACACTAATCTGAAGCCCATCTAACCTACGCTATTCCACGTATGTCCATATTCCTGTCCAATGAAGACTTAAATGCACTTAAACTTGGCAAAAATCTACTACCGTTGCGGGCAAAGCATTCCATACCCTTACTACTCTCTGAGTAAAGAAACTACCTCTGACATCTGTCTTATACCTATCTCCCTCACTTTAAAGTTGCGTCCCTTCGTGTTTGCCGTTTCCATACTTGAAAAAAGGCTCTCCCTGTCCACCCTATCTAACCCTCTGATTATCTTGTATGTCTCTATTAAGTCACCTCTCAACCTTCTTCTCTCTAACGAGAACAGACTCAAGGCCCCCAGCCTTTCCTCATAAGACATTCCTTCCATACCAGGCAACATCCTAGTAAATCTCCTCTGCACCCATTCCAAAGCTTCCGCATCCTTCTTATAAAGCGGTGACCAGAACTGTACACAATACCCCAAGTGTGGCCATACCAGAGCTTTGTACAGCCGCAGCATAACCTCCTGGTTCCGGAACTCAATCCCTCTATTAATAAAGGCCAAAACACTGTATGCCTTCTTAACAACCCTATCAATCTAGGTGGCAACTTTCAGGGATGTGTGTACGTGGACACCGATATCTCTCTGCTCATCTGCACTCCCAAGAATCTTACCATTAGCCCAGTACTTTGCATTCCGGTAACTCCGTCCAAAATTGTTTTCTTTTCTGTAACCAATCCTTGTAGAACTGTATTTTCTGAAGCATATTATCAGATACTTTGTGTGCTATGCTACGAGAAAAACAAGAACCTGTGTTTATATGGCACCATTAAAGTAACAAAACATCCCAAAGCTCTTCTCGTTGCCAATATTAAACAATATATAGCACCAAGAAAATAAGGAGGTATTGGGGCAAATGATCAAAAGCTTGCTTGTCGAGGTAAATGTTTTGGAGGAATGTGAGGAGGAGAGCTTTTGGAAAGGAACTTCAATGTTTATAGGATCTGACATAGCCACCAAGGATGAAACAGTTAAAATCAGGACCCTCAGGGTTGTGAGGCTGGTGAAGATTAGAGGGATAGAGAGGGGTGAGATTTTATAGTGGGTTTTTAAAACAAACATTTTCAAAATTGAGGCACAGCTAAAATGGGAATAAATGTTAGCGAACACAGAAGAGAGAGAAGGAAAAGAGAGTGAGAGAGAAGAGCGAGAGAGGGAGAGAGAAGGACAGGGGGAGAGCAGGGGCAAGAGAAGAAAGGGGGGAGAAATGAGAGAGGGGGAAAGAAGGTGGGGGGAGAAGAGAGAGTGGGGGGAGTGAGGGAGAGCAGAACTAGAGAGCACAGGTTTAGGGTAAGAGGGGAAAAATTTAAAAGGGACCTAAAGGACAACTTTTTCATTCAGAAAGTGATGCATATATGGAATGAGCTGCCAGAGGAAGTGGTGGAGGTTGGTACAATTACAACATTTAAAACACATCTGAATGAGTATATGAATAGGACAGATTTATAGGGATATGGGCCAAATGCTGGCAAATGGGACTAGAATAATTTAGGATATCTGGTCAGCATGGACGATTTGGACCAAAGGGTCTGCTTCTGTGCTGTACATCTCTGTGACTCTACGACATCAGTGAAAAGAACTTGGTACCAGTTAGGCAGCAGAGTTTTGGACCACTTTTAGTTTCAAGGGACACATTCCGGGAGCCACAACTGGAGTTAACTAAAGTATGGATAAGTATTTCAACAGTAGAAAAACTGAGGTGCGTTTGGAAGTAGGTGATCTTGTTGATACTGCCAATATTTCTGCCATCACTTCGGAAATGGAAGGCCTTACAGATATTACAGATTAATCAATTTGTTCACAATTACTGTAATGTGGGGAAAAAAATGAAGCATAACCTATATTAGCCATACTAAATTGGTGCATTAATCAAACTGATTAAATGGGCAAAACTCACAAGGGATAAATTACCTGATTGAATAATTCCTCCAGATAATTTGAGAGCATACTTTAAAAATAAATTCTCCTAATGGGCAAATACTACCCAGTTTTTTCTTTGTTAATCTCTTTGAATTTTGAAACTTCAAACATGATGTGCATAGCATTAGCTTCAATATTACAGAATTCTTTCCTCCCACTTAACTTCAGAATTTAGAGTCATAGCATCATATAGGACAGAAACAGATCCTTCAGTCTAACCGGTCCACATCGACCATGTTCCTAAACTAAAGCAGTCCCACCTGCCTGTCCTTGGCCAGTGGATTCATTAACTTATCCAAATGTCTTTTTAATGTTGTAACTATACCTGCATCCACCACTTTCTCTGGCAATCCATTCTCCATATAAACCACTCTCTGTGTAAAACGTTGCCCCTCGTATCCTTTTGAAATCTTTCTCTTCTCACTTTAAAAATTTGGCCCTGAGTTTTGAACTCCCCCACCCTAGGGAACAGACGATGGTCATTCACCTTATCCATGCCCCTCATGATTTTTATAAACTTCAATAAGTTCATCTCCAATGTCCTACACTCCAGTGAAAAAAAATCTCCTTCATTTCCAGCCTTTCCAGTCTATTTTTCTAACTCAAACCCTTCATTCCAGCAACATCCCTGTAAATTTTGTTAACTACTAATAATTAACTGTTCCAATATAGTAACATCCCATAAGCACACCCTCGACAAAGATAAATTCAATAAAATAGATTGTCTCACATGAAATTCTAGCAGCAGGAAGAGAAACTCAGTGTTTAGGTGTAACAGAGAGGAGTAAGTGCTTCCACATCTGACTTCAAAACCCCAACAACTGCAGAAAGCTAAAACTTAAATCCTGATTCTGTGGGAGATTGACCCCACCCATTTAGAGTCATAAAGTCATAGAGTGTACAGCACAGAAACAGACCCTTCGGTCAAACTCATCCTTGCTGACCAGACATCCCAACCCAATCTAGTCCTACCTGCCAGCACTTGGCCCACATCCCTCCAAATCCTTCCTATTCATATACCCATCCAGATACCTTTTAAATGTTGCAATTGTACTAACCTCCACTATATCCTCTGGCAGCTCATTCCATACACATACCACCCTCTGCATGAAAAGATTGCCCCTTGGATCTCTTTTATATCTTTCCCCTCTCACCCTAAACCTATGCCCTGTAGTTCTGGACTCTCTCACCGCAGGGAAAAGACTTTGGCTATTTATCCTATCCAGGCCTCCAGTCTGAAAAACAACCCTCCACCACCACCCTCTGTCTTCTACCTTCGAGATAGTTCTGTATTCAAATGGCTAGTTCTCCCTGTATTCCATGAAATCTAACTTTGCTAACCAGTCTCCCATGAAGAATTTTGTTGAACGCCTTACTGAGGTTCATATAGATCACGTCTACCGCTCTGCCCTCATCAATCTTTGTTACTTCTTCAAAAAGCTCAATAAATTTCATGAGACATGATTTCCCATGCACAAAGCCATGTTGACTATCCCGAATCAGTCCTTACCTTTTCAAATACGTGTACATCCTGTCCCTCACAATTCCTCCCAACAACTTGCCCACCACCAACATCAGGCCCACTGGTCCATAGTTCTCTGGCTTGCCTTTACCACCTTTCTTAAATAGTGGTACCACGTTAGCCAACCTCCGGTCTTCTGGCACCTCACCTGTTACTATCGATACAAATATCTCAGCAAAGGGCCCAGTAATCGCTTCCCTAGCCTCCTATAGAGTTCCAGGGTGCACCTGAACAGGTTATGGAGATTGCTTTTATCTTTGGTTGCAGATGTCAGGAAAGTTTGATTTGATTTAATTTGATATGTGAGTGTGACATGTACTGAGATACAGTGAAAAGTATTGTTTTGCATACTAATCAGATAAATCATATCTTACATGAGTACATCAGGGTAATAGAATAGAATGCAGAATATAACGTTGTACCTTTTCTATAGCTGTAATGCTATTATCTGCATTTTGTTAGATTACCCTGATGTACTTATGTAAGGTATGATTTGTCCGGTCAGTACACATAACAATAATTTTCACTGTATGACAGCACATGTGACAATAATAAATTGAATCAAATCATATTTTCCAGACATGTTAATTTAGTGATAACAAGTTCTGTTTTTTTATATCCAAGAGGCCAGTTTCAACCCAAAAATCAAATTACCCAAACCTCTGAAAGAGAAAGACAGAATCATGGAATCACAGCAGTGTGGAGCAGCAGGCCATTCAGCCCATCAAGACCACACTGACCTTCCAAAAATCCTATTCAGACCACTGTCAATCCTCAGATGCCACCTTTTGCTTCAGGGCCAATTCACTTTTGCCACTGCCTGCGTTAGGCGCACCAATGTCAGAGGCTATTGCTGCTGTAACTGCTGCCGTGGTGCCCTCCTGCCACCCTTCACCGCCACCAGGGCTGGACCCAGTCAATGATAAAGTTGCTGATCCTCAATGTATCAGACACATGATTAAAATAGTGAGATCCCTATTGTATTTGTTTGCTAACCACTATTGTTGGAATGATCTTTATTCTTTCTGGATGTGAAATGTAAACTATTGAGAAGCATACACTCCAATTGTTAATTTTAGTGTAGTGCAGATTTAAATGTATGCTTAAGTATACTGTCTGACAAAATCTATTATTTTTATCATAACATTAGACCTTTCAAATATGCTACTGAGTTTAGTTCGGTTTTATTTAAAAGTGGCAATATTCCAACTGGAGAATTGTTCATTCAAAATATGGCCGAGTGCAAAGTCCCATGGTGGCTCAGTGGTTAGCACTGCTGCCTCACAGTACCAGGGACCTGGGCTTGTTTCCAGACTTGGGCAGCTGTTTGTATAGAGTTTGTACATTCTCCCTGTGTTTGCATGGGATTCCTCCGGGTGCTACGGTTTCCTCCCACAGTCCGAAGATGTGCATATTAGGTGAATTGTCCATGCTAAGTTGCCTATAGTATTCAGGGACGTGTGGGGTAGGTCCAGTAGGGGGAAATGTAGGATAATGAAGGAGTGGGTCTGGATGGAGTTGCTCTTCGGATGGTCAGTGTGGAATTGTTGGGCTGAAAGGCCTGTTTCCACACAGTAGGGTTCTATGATTCTTATAAATTGCCTGTGCACTGAAGCCCACTGAATGATGTTCAGAAATGTCCTTCTGACGAGTGTGGACCTTTGGTGGCAGGGTGAGCAGTGGGATTAGTGCAATTCTGCCCACTGATTGTGGATTGGTAGACATTGAGAGAAAAGAATAAAATAACATAATAATAAAACAGAGAAACACAGGGGCAAACAGGTAAAAAGATTGAGTGTAATCTGTACCATTTTACTGATGAAGCACTATATAGTGCTTATTTCCCTACATAACTGTGGAACACTGAATGCTAATCACTCACATAGTGTAAGGATTGAGTGTATATTTGAAAACCAGGGAACAAAATGCAAAAGGTTCTCATGAGAAATCCTAGTGTTTTATCCTCATGGCTTCATTTTATCTTTTACAGATCGTATATCTGACACAGTGGTCTGTGTTCAGGGATTCATTATACTATACCATATCAGTGATTCTACTTATTGTGGTAAGTAATGCTCGGTATTATTGGCCATCGCTGTTGGGATTTTACCCAGGTTAGGGAAGTCAGCTTTAATTCTCATAGTCTTGTTACACTCAGACAAATGATCACCTTCTGCACTGTCATAATTCTGTGATTCTAAGAGGAGATACCTACATTGTGTCCAGTGGACACTTCCCGCCAGGTACATCTCCCGGTCATTTCTTCCCTTTCCTGCCCTGCTGACCCTAACCTCCCAAATCAAAGGCCTGGCAGGCTGGCTCCAACAAAACCTCCAACTTACCTGCATTCAGATTCCCACAGACTGGCTGTAACTCCAGCATTGGCTGCCATTCAATTGGCCAGCAGTTTTTGGAAATGGGATTTTTTCTCCAATAGGGACAGAAATCATGCCCAGAGCCAGCAGTAAAATGGCTGCTGGCCAGCCTTATCAAGTAGAGTTGGGCTGGTCCTGGTCCTTGATTTTCAAATGGGAAGACAGGGCCAGAGACCCATTGCTCGTAAAATACAACGTTAAAGATGGATCTTTGGAAACTGAAAATGGCAATCTCAAATTAGTTAGCAGCACCAACTGTTCAGGAAAACAGGATTTTAAAAAAATGAACTCAGTGTTGAGGCTGGAGGTCTAAATCAAAGTTTCTACCAGAAATTTGTCCAGTTCTGACAATCATCTATGCAGGTAAATTGGTAGCCTCTCAGAGTCGATGGATGGCTAAAATTGAGCAAATTCCACTAGCAATAACATGCACATTTGAATTTTATCAGAAAATCCTCATCTCTCAGCTTCACAAATCTTTCATAAGTTATAAACAAGAAATAAATGATGACAATTTACATTAGGTGATGTGTTTTTTTTTAATAGAATGGTTTCCAAGCGTTCATCTATTATTGAAATTAGAGTTGCTTTATGCTATCGCCTACAACATAATTTGGAAAGATTTTAGAGTCCGTTGTTAAGGATGAGGTTGTTGATGACTTGCAAGTGCATGATAAAATAGGGCTGAGTCAGCATTGCTTCTTCAAAGCAAGGTCATGCCTGACAAATCTGTTAGAATTCTTTAAGCGGGTAATAAAGCATGTTAGGCAAACGAGAATCAGCGCATGTGATCTATTTGGATTTCCAGAAGGCCTTTGACAAGTTGCCAGTTGGAGGGTTATTAAATAAACTAAGAGCTCATGATGTTCTGGGCAAAGTACTGGCACATTTAAAGGATCAGCTGACTAGCAGGGAATACAGATAAAGGGGTCTTGTCAGGTTGGTAGCTGCTGACTTGTGCAGGTCCGCAGGGATAAGTGTTGGAATCACTTCTATTCACGTTAAACGTTAATGATCCGGACAAAGGAACTGACAGTATTGTTGCTAGGTTTACAGATGACAAATTTAGATGTTTCAGCAAGAACAGAGATGATGGTAAAAATGGGGGATGTGGCATTGTTAATCAAGGGTAGTATTACAGCAGCTGAGAGAACATTTGAGGATTCATCCACTGAGGTAGTTTGGGCTGAAGTTAGAAACAGGAAAGGAGAGGTCACCTTGTTGAGAGTTTTCTATAGGTCTCCGAATTGTTCCAGGGATGTAGAGGAAAGGATATCAAAGATGATTCTCAATAGGAGCAAGAATAACAGGGTAATTATTATGGGAGACTTTAACTTGCCCAATTTTGACTGGGAATACGATAGTTCGATAGTTTAGATGGGTGAGATTTCGTTCAGTCTGTGCAGGAGGTTTTTCTGACACAGTATGTAGATAAGCCAACAAGGGCGATGCCATATTGGATTTGGTACTGGGGAATGACCCCGGCCAGGTGTTAGATTTGGAGGTAGGTGAGCACTTTGGTGATAGTGACCACAATTCAGTTATGTTTACAAGAGCAATGGGCAGGGGTATGTATATACCGCAGGGAAAGAGGTATAACTGGGGGAAAGGCAATTATGATGCGATTAGGCAAGATTTAGGATGCATAGGATGGGGAAGGAAAATGCAGGGATGAACACACTTGAAATGTGGAACTTATTCAAGAAACAGCCACTGCTGGTCCTCGATAAGAATATACCTATAAGGCAGAGAGGTAGTTAACAAGAGAGGGAGCCGTGGTTTACGAAAGAAGATCTTGTCAAGAGGAAGAAGAAGGCTTATGATGTGAAGGCTCAGATAGGGGACTGTAGAGTTATAAATTAGCTGGAAAAGATCTAAAGAGAGGGCTAAGAAGAGCCAGGAAGGGACATGAGCAGTTGTTGGAGGATAGGATCAAGGAAAACGCCAAGGCCTTCTATAGGTATATAAGGAAAAGAAGAATGACTAGAGTAAGATTAGGGCCAATCAAAGATAGTAGTGGAAATTTGTGTGTGGAATTTGAGGACATAGGGGAAGCACTTAATGAATACTTTTCACATTGGAATGAATATGAAGGGCAACGTTAGTGAGAATACGGAGTCACATGCTGTTGGATTAGATGGGATTGAGGTTGACAAAGAGGAGGTTTTAGCAGTTTTGGAAGATCTTAAACAAAAAAGATCCTGGGCCAGATGGGATTTATCCTCAGATTCACTGGGAAGCCAGGGAGGAGATTGCAGAACCTTTGACTTCGATCTTTATGTCATCATTGTCAACAGGAGTAGTGCCAGAAGACTGGAAGACAGCAAATGTTGTTCCCTTGTTTAAGAAGGGGAGTCGGGACAGTCCTTGTAATTATTGGCCAGTGAGCCTTACTTTGGTTGTGGGCAAGGTGTTGGAAAAGCTTGTAAGAAGTGGGATTTATAGTCATCTGGAAAAGAATAATTTGAATAGGGACAGTCAACATGATTTTGTGCAGGGTAGGTCATGCCTCACTAACCTTATTGAGTTCTTCGAGAAAGTGACCAAAACAGGTGGGTGATGGTAAAACAGTTGATGAGATGTGTAAGGACTTCAGTAAGGCATTTGATAAGGTTCTACACAGTGGCCTATTGCAGAAAGTACGGTGTTTTGGGATTTCATGGTTTGGATCAGAAATTGGCTTGCTGAAAGAAGACAGAGGGTGATGGTTGATGGAAAATGTTCATCCTAGAGCTCAGTTACTAGTGGTGTGCTGCAAGGATCTGTTTTGGGGCCACTGCTGTTTGTCATTTTTATAAATGATCTGGACGTAGGCGTAGAAGGAGGGGTTAGTAAATTTGTGGATGACACTAAGGTAAGCAGAGTTGTGGATTGTGCCGGAGGATGTGGTGGGTTATAGAGGGACAAAGATAAGATGCAAAGCTGGGCTGAGAAGTGGCAAATGGAGTTTAATGCAGAAAAGTGTGAGGTAGTTCACTCTGGAAGAAATAACAGGAATGCAGAGTACTGGGCTAATGGTAAAATCTTTGGCAGTGTTGATGAACAGAGAGATCTGTGTCCTGGTGCATAAATCCCTGAAAGTTGCCACCCAGGTTAATAGGGTTGTTAGAGCTGAAAATGTGTTGCTGGAAAAGCGCAGCAGGTCAGCAGCTTCCAAGGAACAGGAAATTCGACGTTTCGGGCATAAGCCCTTCATCAGGAATGAGGAAAGTGTGTCCAACAGGCTAAGATAAAAGGTAGGGAGGAGGGACTTGAGGGAGGGGCGATGGAGATGTGATAGGTGGAAGAAGGTCAAGGTGAGGGTGATAGGCCGGAGTGGGGTGGGGGCAGAGAGGTCAGGAAGAGGATTGCAGGTTAGGAGGGCGGTGCTGAGTTGAGGGAACCGACTGAGACAAGGTGGGGGGAGGGGAAATGAGGAAGCTGGAGAAATCTGAGTTCATCCCTTGTGGTTGGAGGGTTCCCAGGCAGAAGATGAGGCGCTCTTCCTCCAACCGTCGTGTTGTTATGGTCTGGCGATGGAGGAGTCCAAGGACCTACATGTCCTTGGTGGAGTGGGAGGGGGAGTTAAAGTGTTGAGCCACGGGGTGGTTGGGTTGGTTGGTCCGGGTGTCCTAGAAGCGTTCTCTGAAACTTTACACAAGTAGGCGGCCTGTCTTCCCAATATAGAGGAGGCCACATCGGGTGCAGTGGATGCAATAGATGATGTGTGTGGAGGTACAGGTGAATTTGTGGTGGATATGGAAGAATGCCCGAAACGTCGAATGTCCTGTTCCTTGGATGCTGCCTGACCTGCTGCGCTTTTCCAGCAACACATTTTCAGCTCTGTTACTCCAGCATCTGCAGACCTCACTTTCTCCTAATAGGGTTGTTAAAAAGGCATATGGTGTGTTGGCTTCTATTGGTACAGGGATTGAGTTCGAGAGCCATGAAGTCATGCTTCATCTGTACAAGACACTGGTTAAGGCCACACTTGGTGTATTATGTGCTGTTCTGGTCACTTCAATAAAGGAAGGATGTGGAAGCTTTGGAAAGGGTCCAGAGGAAATTTACTAGGATGGTGCCTGATATGGTGGGAAGATCTTACGAGCAAAGGGTGAAGGAACTAAGGCTGTTTTCATTGGAGAGAAGAAGGTTGAGTGGTGACTTAATCAAGACAAATAAGATCAAGGGTTAGATAGGGTGGATAGTGAAAGCCTTTTTTCTCAGATGGTGAAGGCTAACAAAAAGGGATGTTGCTTTAAATTGTGAGGTGATAGATTTAGGACAGATATTAGGGGTAGTTTCTTCACTCAGAAAGCAGTAGAGGCGTGGAACGGCCTGCCTGCAACAGTAGTGGACTCACCAATGTTAAGGGCATTAAAATGGGCATTGGACATAGATGTGGATATTAATGGAACGGTGAAGGTTAGATGGGAATCAGATTATTTTCACAGGTCAGCGCAACATCGAGGGCTGAAGGACCTGTCCTGCACTGTAACCTTCTATGTTCTAGGTTCTATGACACAAAGATAGATAGAGGGACTGGTAAAAACAAGGATTGCAGATGCTGGAAACCAGTGTCAAGATTAGAGATAAAGGGCTTTTGCCCGAAACGTCGATTTTCCTGCTTCTCGAATGCTGCCTGACCTGCTGTGCTTTTCCAGCACCACTCTAATCTAGATGGAGGGATAGGCAGTGCTGAGAAAGTGGGGAGGCTGCAGAAGACCTTGGATAGGTTGGGAGAGTGGGCAAAGAATGATAGATTGATTACAATGCGGGAAAGTGTGAGGCCATGCACTGTAATAGGAAGAATAGAGGCATTTTCTAAGTGGGGAGAAAACTTTGGAAATCTGAAACACATAGGGACTTAGGAGTCCTAGTTCAGGAATTTCTTAAGATTAAATGCAGATTCAGTTGGGAGTTAGGAATGCAAATACAATGTGCATTCATTTTGAGATAGCTAGAATACACAAGCTGGGATAAGGCTCTGGTCAGACTGCGTTTGGAAAATTGTGAGCAATTCTGGGCCCTCTATCTAAGGAAGGATGTCCTGGTGTTGGAGGAGGTCCAGAGAAGGTTTACAAGAATGAACCACAGATGAAGGGCTTGTTGTATGAGGAGTAGTTAAAGACTCTGGCTCTGTTGTGTGGTGAGTTCAGAAGGCTGAGGGGAAGATCTGATTGTAACTTATAGAAAACTGAGGAGTCTGGATAGAGTGGACATTGAGAACATGTTTCCATGAGTAGGAGAGAATAGGATTTGATGGCACAAGCTCGGAGCAAACGGATGACCTTTTACAATTGAGATGAAGAGGTATTTCTTCACCCAGGGGGTGATTAATATGTGGAACACATTGCCACAGTGGGCTGTGAAGGCCACGTCATTGAGTGTACTTAAGACAGATAAGTTCTTGATTGGTAAGGACATCAAAGATTAGGGGGAGAAGGCAGGAGAGAAACATATCGAATAGTGGATCAGACTCAATTGACCAAATGGCCTAATTCTGCTCCTATATCTTATAGTCTTATAAAGGTTTGCCCCAGTCACTATAGTGACCACAGTAAACACTTTTGGGTAAACACATTTGTCTCGGAAGATAAGAAGATTCCTCATTTGCTCTTGGAAACTAATATTTTGTGTAATTCAAATTTGTCAAGGTGAGGGCACTGTAACAAAGATTCTCCACAAAGTTGTTGACAGAAAATAAATTGAAATAAAGGATTAGATTGCAAGAAAAATGCCAATCTTTCACAAAAAATAAATGCTTGTCCAATCAACCAGTGAGATTGTAGATAATTGTATCTGTTAATCTGTTTCTTAAAATGTATGTTAGACTGCTATAAACCAAAAAATTGTAGATGCTGAAAATCTGAAACAAGAACAGAAATTGCTGGTGAAACTCAGCAGGTTGACAGCATCTATGGGGAGAAGGCAGAGTTAACATTTCTAGTTCCTCAGAACTGGTATTTGGCTTCAGGCCACATTTGCAAATCAATGTCTTCAGTACAATAATAAAAAATATATCCTTTAAGAAACTCTCTTCTCTGGAAAAAATGTCAGAGGGCAGTTATTGACTGGTGTAAAAACAGAAAATGCTGAAAATGTTTGGCTGGGGTGGTCGTGTCTGTGAAGAGAGAAACAGAGTTAACTTGTTTCAGGTTCGTGACCTTTCAGTAATTCTCCATACACAGCCCGATGTGTTGAGTGTTTCACTACTTCTGTTTCTAGTTCAGCTTTTCAGCATCCAGAATATTTTGATTTTGTTTCATTCTTAACCCACTAACATTTTGTTAGCTTTTACAGTACTCAGCAGACATGTGCTCCAGGCCCTCATTCTCATGAAGTACCACCGTCACTTTATTCTGTTTAGTCCTTTTCAATTCTCTCCCCACCTCTGCATCTCTTGAATGTATGGACTCCTTAAGAGGTCAATTCTGTTGCCAAGATGAATATCTTTGGATGCCAGTGGTTATTCTTGCAATCCGAGCTTTGATATTGAGAGTCCATAAGGCGTTTTGCCTGTGTGACCGCCACAGCTAAATTTAACACTGTTGCAAGACAATAATTTTGTGAAGTCTGCCTTAACACTGCCAGCCGACTTGATTTTCCCTGTCTCTGGGTTGGGTTGACTGCAGATTTCCCCACCACAGTTCACTCAGCATTGAGACAGCATCGAAGTAGGGACTTTCATTAATCAGTGTGACTTGAATGAGTCATTGTGCAAGCTCATTAAATCTTAAGGGAGCCATCGATTTAAGATGTTAAGAAAGAGAGAATAGTTTCTATTCGTTTCAAGATATAAATATAATTTATTTTACTTCCAAAGTTTCACTTCCTACACTGAACTGTACTTCCTGTTTCCAAGAAGAGTCATACTGAACTCAAAAGTTTTACACTGTTTCTCTCTCTCTACAAATGCAACCAGATCTCAAGAGATTCTTTGGCACTTTCCGTTTTTATTGCAATAGTTCCTTTGCTTTCCTTGATGTTTTTTTCATTTTCATATCATGGTCTGAGCTAAATCCTAGACGTCTGAACTTGTAAGTCACAGTCTCAAAGCAGTAGCTCCGGAGAGAACGTTTAGAGATAAAAGTGTAATAAAACTGTGTAGAGCAACTAGCCATAAAATTATAGTAGCACAGAATTATTTTTGGACAGAGGAGCTATTTGACCTAGTGTGTTGGGAACTCTGGGATATGAGTCATACTACCAAGGCCTACATTTATGCCACTGTTTGTAACTGCAGTTGAGTAGCTGGTGGTGAGCTGACTTCTTGAATCACTGCAGTTGTTTGGTAAAGGAAATCCAAGAAGAAATTTGGGATTTGACCCACCAACAATGAAGAATGGGAAGATACTTCCAAGCTAGGATGGAATGTGACTTGGAGTGGGAACATAGAGCTGATGGTGTTGTTGTGTGCCTGCTGTCCTTGCCCTTCCAGGTGATACAGGTCATGGATTTGGAAGGTGCTGTTGAGGAACCCTTGCAAGTTGCTGTGTAACATCTTGTTCAAGGCAAAGATTGATAGAATTCCAGTTACTAATGACACTGTGCCACAACAGCCTTCATCCCATATCATATTAGACACCAGTTCTGAGCTGCTTCAATTGCTCTGAATCTATCCCATTTAACATAATTGTCGTGCCCCATAATATGATGGTGAGTGATCCTCATTACGAAAAGTAAACTTTGCCTCCGTCAGGACTGTATTGTGAATACTCTTAATAATACTGTCATTGCAGTTGTGCTTGCAACAAGTACATTGCTCAAGTTGATTTTTCACTCTTGTTTGTCTCACTACCTGCGAGGCACAGTTTGGCAGGCGTGTCCTACAGGACTTGGCCATCTTGGCCTGTGGTGATGCTACTGAGTCACATCTTGGTCATGGCCATGAAGTCCCATACTCAAAGTACATTCTGTGCACTTTCTCTCCTCAGAGCCATGCAACATGGTGGAGTTTATTGATTCAGTACTTGAGGAAGGACAGTAGGTGGTAATCAGCTGGAAGTTTCCTTCTCCATGTTTGACCGTGATACCTGATGGTGTTTGGAATCAATCTGAAAGATTCCCACGTTGATTCCCTCCCAACTGTATGCCAGTATGCTGCTGCGTCTGGTGGACATATTCAGGGATGAGGAAGGCAGAGTCTGATGCCATGTGTATGACTATGTCAGGTTGTTGCTTGACTTGATTGACAGATAACTGTTGGCACAGGTCTGCACATGTTAGTGAGGTGGATGTTGCAGGGTTGTTTGGCAAAACATTCCTTTGTATCTTCCAGTACCTAGGTCACTGCTGAATGGTCCATGCAATTTTATTCTTATCTTACTTTAATCTAAAAGTTTGATACAACTGAGTGACTTGCTAGGTAAGCCTTTCAGGAAGCAGTTAAGAGTCAACCACATTGCTGAGAGTTTGGATTCACATATAGGCTAGGTCAAGTAGGGACAATAGATCTTCATCCCCAGAGAACATTGAACAGTTTGGTAGTTTCATGTTCACCATTACTAAGCTAGATTTTTGCTCCTGCATTGCTTAATTTAAATTGTTCCAGATGCTTGGGTGAAATTTGAACAATTGATTTCATGTCTCTAGATCACTGTCTGCACCTTTGGGTTCCCAGTGATTCCCAGGTGGAATTAAAAATGTTATTTTGTCACCATTATCTGCAGTCTAACTGTATGCACTATTGTCAAGATTAAAGTGGTGTTGGAAAAGCACAGCAGGTCAGGCAGCATCTGAGGAGCAGGAAACCTGACATTTCGGGCAAAAGCCCTTCATCATTATTGTTCCTGGCAGGATGGAAACTAGGGAAATTCTAGCCTCACATGTTGTTTAAACGGACCTTGGTGTCAAATTAATTCTACTGCACTGACAGCCTAAACCTTCTGATTAGCTTGGAATTGCTGTATCCAACACTGATCAGACAGTGAATTGGCTACTTACCCGGAAAAAGTGAGGAATGCTGACTTGCAGACTGGAGACCATTCCCTCTGTGACTCCCTTGTTAGACCACGCCCCCCTACTAACCCACCCTCCACTCCTGGCACATTTCCCTGCCACTGTAAGAAATGCAAAACCTGTGCCCACACCTCCCCCACTCACCTCTGTCCAAGGCCCCAAGATTCCTTGTGGAATATCTCTGGGACACACACTCTAAACAATCCCAGTGCCCTATGGTCGAGCACTTCAACTCCCCCTCCCACTCCACCAAGGACATGCAAGTCCTGGGCCTCTTCCATCACCAAACTCTAGCAACTGAACTCCTGGAGGAAGAATGCCTCATCTTCTGCCTTGGGACCCTCCAGCCACATGGGATCAATGTGGATTTCACCAGTTTCCTCATTTCCCCTCCCCCCACCTTATCCCAGATCCAACTTTCCAACTTGGCACCGCTCTCTTAAACCTGTCCCTCTTCCTTCCCTCCTATCCATTCCGCCCTTCCCTTTGACCTTTTACCTTCATCCCTACCTTCATTTATCTATCGCATTCTCAGCTACCCCCTCCCATTTATTTCTCTGCCGTCTTAGGGTACTCCCTCATTTCTGATGAAGAGCACATGCTCGAAATGTCAATTTTCCTGCTCCTCGGATGGTGCCTGACTGGCTGTACTTTTCCAGCACCACACTCTTCAACTACTTACCTGGATGCAAAGTTTCTGGCCAAACCTCCCATTCATGATGCAGAAGAATTCTGTCAGTGCATGGATGCTCATGGTCACCAGCGAAGATGCCCACCTCTTTATTATCATACCAGCTGCAGTGTGGTAAGATCAAATGTCTGGTATGAAAGTTAGTGAATGGATAGTAGATGAATGTTTGTGAATGAAAGAGTGAGTGAATGAATGACTTGGGCTTGTACGATATGGATAAATAGGTAGGTTAGTAGGGTGGCAAGTAAATGGGTTGGTGAGGCAAGAAGTAGTCAGTTTGGGAAGGGTTCTCAGGTTGAGGGCTAGAGGTGGAATTGTCTAGTATTGGGAGTGAATAAGATTGAGTCAGCGGTATGATTGGGTGCTATGATGTAGCCAGGTCGGTTTGGGATCGTGGTCATTGGAAACTGTCAAGGAATCAAAAGGGGCAAGGTGAGAGCATCAGTGTGAGTGATTGGGGTATTAGTTATATAGTTAACTCAAAGTTAGACAAGGATTTTTCTGTTTCATATTTCATGAGTAACTACCAGGGAAAGTGTGCCAGAATTGTCAGATTTGAATCAGGAACTTCCACATAGAGTCTCAGGAGCAAAGGAATTGCCTGATAGATGTTCAAATTTCCCACGCAGTTCCCATGGAGTCATCATTTTGAAACTTCTGTGGAATCTCAATGCACATCTTTCATCACAAACCTAGCCTCGGATGATCCAGAGACTGCAGGATGATAAAACGCTGATGTGTGACCGGCATAAGCATGTCAGTATGGATTGATGATTGGGAAAATCTGTTTGCTGAAATTGTTAGAGTTTTTTGAAGTTGGTATTTTAAAAAAACTTGGATAAAGGAGAGCCAACGGATCTGGGATATTTACGTTTCCAAAAAGCTTGTGATAAGATCCCCCAAAGGAAACTAAAAGACTCAAACACGTGAGATACAAGGTAATGTACCGGCATGAACTAATGTTTGGCTGACAGGCAGAGAAAGCAGAGAGTGGGAATAAATGGGTCACTCATTCTCACTCTGTCAGACTGTATATAGTGGAGTACTGCAAGGAGCAACTTGAGGTCCCAGCTACTCACAATATTTATCAATAATTTGGAGATGGGGGACAAATGTAATACTTGCAAATTTGCAGATGGTACAAAGTTAAGAGGGAATTGTCTTGTGAGGAAATTGTTAAGCGTTTTCAAGAGGATTTGGACAGGCTTGGTAAATAGATAAGAATGTGATGAATGGAATATAATGTGCAAAATGTGCATTATCTACTTTAATATGAGAAGCAGATGCACAGTCCTTTGGTGGTAACAGATTGGAAAGGGTAGATGTACAAAGGTATCCTTGTCAATAAATCAGGAGAAGGTGAGGACTGCAGATGCTGGAGATCGGAGTCAAGAGTGTGGTGCTAGAAAAGCACAGCAGGTCAGGCAGCATTCGAGGAGCAGGAGAATTGACATTTCGGGCATAAGCCAGCATTTGCACAATGTCTATTCGTCTGCTCAACATTGATGCAATTGCACAGGGATAATTTTGAATTTGGGTGATGCTGTAAAATACGCAGGGCTGGATTGCAACCTTTTATACATCTGTAAAACTGAATGAAAGTCATGCCAATTAAAATGTAAAATAGTTTAAAACAGGCTGTTGCTGATCAATTACAGTTAGTTGCAGTGGCCTTGCTGTGTCTGGAAGTAGGGTAAGAAGGAGCAAAATGGGCATGCATGTGCGCTCTTCACCATCTACTAC
Organism: Hemiscyllium ocellatum; assembly: GCF_020745735.1. NCBI lineage: Eukaryota > Metazoa > Chordata > Chondrichthyes > Orectolobiformes > Hemiscylliidae > Hemiscyllium > Hemiscyllium ocellatum. The sequence continues at coordinate 90,396,026 of NC_083408.1, forward strand.
TCTCAGGATATTGCCAGCGATGGGTCACATGGCCTGCTCACCAGTGGCTAATTCAGGACTATTAGTGCCCACTTTAGGCCTCATTTTACCACTGCTGAGACTTTACTCACCACAGCAGATGCCAGAGTCAGGTGTAGAGAGTGCCAGGTAAAACCTAGCAATCTTGTTGCCAGCTAAGTGAGGCAGGTGCCTCTGAAGTTGCTTCACCTCACCCCAACATTTCACACTCTATGCAGTGAACTTGACCAAACCTCGTGCCTCCAGAACACCCTCATTGCTCGGGCCTGCAAGCCTGGCTCCAGCAAGACTCTGGACTGGACTATATGCCCAGATCCCTGTCACCTCTTCTTTGAAAATTTTGAGCAGTAGCCATCCCTCTCTGGCAGTACTGGGATTGCAAACTGCTGGCCATCTGATTGGTCTCTCCAATAGTGTTGGAAGTCTGCCCCTGAGCCAGTTAATAGCGTGGCGACTAAAAAATGGCTGTGAGATCATGTGGGCAAAGCAGAGGAGAACTTAGATTGTACACTGGGTACCACCTTCACATAATATTCCAGCAAGTATTTGTAATCAGTCCATGTGTTCATGTCAAGATGGCAGCAATCTGCACATATGGAGCCTTTTAACATTACAAAATATCACAAGGCCTGAAGACAAATGTACATAATGACATGAATTTACAGTAAATTTGAAAGGACATAACATTACTATGCTTTAATGAATTCTCACCATGAATTTCAGATTGATCTAGTCATAGAAGCATAGAAAATAGGAGCAGGAATAGGTACTTCAGTCCTTCAAGCCTATTCCACCATTCAATATGATCATGGCTGATCATCTAATTCAGTATCCTGCCACTGTTCACTCCATACCCTTTGATCTCTTTAGTACTAAGAACCTTAGCTAACTCCTTGAAAACATTCAATGTTTTGGTTGCAACCAATTTCTGTGGTAGAGAATTCCACAGGCTCACAGTCTGCAGTTAAGAAATTTATCTTCATTACAGTCCTCAATGGCCTACCCTGGATCCTAAGACTGTGACTGCCTGGTTCTGGACTGCCAGTCATCAGCTAATAAATGAGCCAGAACTGAAACTGGAAGTGCTACCGAGGATAGAAGGATCATTATGAATAAACCAAAACATTTTCAGATAACTATGACCGCTTCAGCATATTGTATATAAGATTGATTTGGAAGAAGATCAAAAGGAAAGGAAAATATTTAAAGTGGAACAACATTGAACAACACATATGCAGCCACACTGTACAAATATTTCTGTTCATGAATCTCTAAGTTAACCTTGAATTAAGACAGCAACATTGTGACAGATGAAAGCCAAAAGCATAATACTGGTCAGTACTTTCCCCACCTGGAAATTGTGAATATGTTTAGCTGATGCTCTAGGCTCTGTGTCTGCTATGCAATTTAAGTGATTGTATTCAGAATATTTTTCCTATTATTGTACTGTACAAAACAAATGTTTACCCTTATTCATCCAGAAAAGCCTCTTGCAAATGAAATGCAGTGCAATTTCATTGTGGTGCAATATCACTTTTTCATTTCAATATTTCTTAGGATAAAAGTATTATCCTTCAGTACTTGTCACAACAATTAATTTGCTTTAGGTGTTCATAATAGTTGCACTCGCTAAATATGTGAAATAAACTATTTATTTTGCAACCTATCTTAATTCTGTTCCAATACCTTACATAACAATACTTTTCATTGTATCTCAGTACATGTGACAATAATAAATCAAATCAAATCAAAATTCATGAGATTTTATGTGTGGCTTAATGTTGACAGTTTCTGTATTGAGCTATCCTACAGGTAGCTGGAATCTGCAGAGCTGCTCAATGGTAGACTGTCAGTCAGTGCATGACAAAGAGATTCCTCTGAGAGAATTCATTCCTAATGGCAAAATCAAAGGAAATTATCAAAACCCACGATAAAAGTGCAATGAATTGACATTTGCTTTATGGACGGACAATTAATTCTTATAAGTGGCTGTAATATGTATCGGTAAATGACTCCAGCATTATTCCAAGGAGCAGCATGTTAATATTCTTATCAGATTGAGATAAGATTTTAAAACTTTCATAGAACAAGCTGTCTTACCAATCATTTGAATAGATTTCATTGAAGAATTCGAAGTTATAATTTCACCGATGTGGCTGAAAAACAAAAGTAATGTATGAAAGTGGTTTGGATGTTACAGGGTTACAAATTCTGGACTTACAAATCTGATGTTAAGAATGTATGTGAAATATTAGATTAGATTAGATTAGATTACTTACAGTGTGAAAACAGGCCCTTCGGCCAAGCAAGTCCACACCGACCCGCCGAAGTGCAACCTACCCAGACCCACTCCCCTACATTTACCCCTTCACCTAAATATCTTGTTAAGTATCGAGGATGTAACTGTGAATTTTGTTCAGGTTTGTCCTTCCTTACTACAACAAAGAGCCAATGTAAATGCAAGTTGTTGCTGTGAATAAAAGATTTATCCAGCAGTCTAATTGGTGCATTAAGACTGGTCTTGCCCAAGCAAAACTGCAGTCAATGGGAATTAGGGGGCAAACTCGTATAAAATTATTAATGGATTCGACACTGTGGAGGCAGGAAGCATGTTTCTGCCGATGGGTGAGTCCAGAACCAGAGGACACAGTTTAAAAATAAGGGGTAGGCCATTCAGAACAGAGTTGAGGAGAAACTTCTTCACCCAGAGAGTGGTGGATATATGGAATTCTCTGCCCCAGAAAGCAGTGGAGGTCAAGTCTCTGGATACTTTCAAGAAAGAGATGGATAGTGCTCTTAGATATAGTGAGATCAAGGGTTATGGGGATAAGGCAGGAACAGGATACTGATTGTGGATGATCAGCCATGATCATAATGAATGGTGGTGCTGGCTCGAAGGGCCGAATGGCCTACTCCTGCATTTATTGTCTATTGTCTAACTCTACACTGGTTGAAGTCATACCTAGAACAAAGGAAGGTGGTTGAGGCTGTTGAATGTTAATCATCTCAGCTCCAGGACATCTGTGCTGGAGTTTCTCAATATAGCATCCTGGCCCCAACCATCTTCAGCTGCTTCATCAAAGACCTCCCTTCCTCATAAGCTCAGACGTAAGGATTTTCACTGATGATTGCACAATGTTTACAACCATTCTCAACTCCTCAGGTATTGAAGTAGTCTGTGTCTAAATGCAGCAATATCTGGACAATATCCAGGTTTGGGCTGACAAATAGCAAGTAACATTTGTGGCATACAAATGCCAGGTTATGACTATCACCAACAAGAGACAATCTAACTACCAATGTTATCACCACTGAGTCCCCCACTGTCAAGATCCTGGGGGTTATCATCGACCAGAAACTCAACTAGACTTACCACATAAGCACAAGAGCAGGCCAGAGGCTAGGGATACTGCCGGGAGTAACTCATCTCTGACTTCTCAAAGCCTGTCCATCATCTACAAGGCACACGTCAGGAGTGTGATGGAATACTCCCCACTTGTCTGGATGGGTGCAGCCCCAACAACACTCAAGAAGCTTGATACCATCCAGGACAAAGTAGCCACTTGATTGGCACAACATCCACAAATATCCACTCCCTCCACAAATGACTCTCAGTAGCAGCAGTGTGTACTATCTATAAGATGCATTGCAGAAATTCACCAAAGATCCTCAGACAGCACCTTCCAAACCCACAACCAGTTTCAATTATAAGGAGAAGGGCTGCAGATACATGGGAACACCGCCATCTTCAAGTTCCACTCCAAGCCATTCACCATCCTGACTTGGAAATATATCGCCATTCCTTCACTGTCACTGGGTCAAAATCCTGAAATTCCCTTCCTAATGGCATTGTGTGTCAACCCACAACAGATAGTTTGCAGCAGTTCAAGAAGGCACCACCACCTCAATGGCAACTAGAAATGGGCAACAAATGCTGGCCAGCCAGTGACACCCACATCCCTCAACATGAACTTTAAAAATACAGCAGAGTGAGTACCCTCCATGGATTGTAGCTGTTCAAGAAAGAAGTTCACAAACTACCTTCCCAAAAGTATGAAGAGATTGGCAATAAATGCAAGCCCAACTAACAAAGCCACATTCCTGACAAGAATATTAAAACAAAACTGTTCTTAAATTGACATGCTGAGTTCCTGATTTTGACATGGCCATTCAGGGAATCTGGTATACTTTGGAGAATGTTTCACCACAAAGTGAAGAGATAAGAATAAATAGAAGTCAAGTCAATCAGCATTGCTGTCTTGTCCTTCTGCATAGGCAGCTTCAGATTCTGGGAGTAGAACATCTGCCAAATTTCCTCCAAAAAAAAAACAAATGAGCACCATACGTGAAAGGACTGAAACAAACTTAAATGTGAATAAACACAAAATTTGCAAATAGCAATTTAGGAAGGATATTAACATCGTCTCTAAAATGAGTTTGTCCTTTCAAGTAGTAATGCAATTTACAGCAATGACTTGTATTCATATTTTATTGAACAATGCTCAAATATTATTGCAAGTAGTGGACCACACCATATGAAGCCTCCATCCTCGAATAGAGATATACAGGCTTAGAACTAGTATTGCAAAGTTAGTTTTTCCCCCAGTGAGTATCTCCCATAGTCTCATAATGAAGAAGTGATACATCTCAATATGAAAGCAATTGCATATCAGCACCCTTTGGATTTGAATTGATGACCACAATACTGTGAAATGAATTGCAAAAGTCACAACCTGGTCACTGCTATTTGACAGATTTAATTTTCATGTATTAATTCTGTGACATGAAAAAGAGCTGCAAGGTTAGCAAAATTACTTAACTGCTCTCTTTCCTTGCAGTTTATCTATGATGAGAAAATTGAATGGTAAGTATTATGAATCAATAATAATCATGAAAAATTATCTCTTTTTAATGTGAATATAAATTATTGGCAACTTACTGTATTACTGATAATCTTTCAATGTGGCTGTTAAGTTTCCTATCTGAGGCACTATTAAATGTCATGTTGATATCTATGTCTTGCAACAAAGAGTTAATTGTATCCTTTTAAGTAATGTATGCAGATGATGAAGTGGTTTGTTATTCAAATGCACTGTGCAGTGGACTAGTAGAACATGAGTGTTTGACATAGCATGTTAAGCTTTGAACCCTTGGCAAGCATCCAGACATTAATGCCAACAATGGTCAGGTGCTTTTCCATGGAGACTCGATGGTGATTCACCCCAGCTGCTTGTAAGCAGCTCCTAGCATCTGATGACAGAGTAACACTCACAGAAAGCTTGAACAAATCTGATTGCTTCCTTTTTTGCCAAACTTTCCCAAATATTTTGTGCTTCCATGCCATTGATCTTATTCCTCAGCCTCCGATTTCTGGCATTCACAAAGTAAGAATGGAAAGGAGAAGGAGCAGAAGCCGGAAGTATAACTACAAAAAACATTTGTGACCATTTCAGAAGAAGGTTGAATAGCTTTCCACAGCTTCAAGAAGAACCACAGCAGGGTGGCATAGTGGGAGTGTGCTGGACCCATAGCCTAGAGGCCGATGGATTGAAACCATCCTCTGCATAAAAATGGGCAGCACGTGTGATAGAGTTAGGGTTAGGGTTAGGCTCAGTGGTTAGCACTGCTGCCTCAGTGCGGGAGACCTGGCTTCAATTCCACCCTTGGGCAACTATCTGTGTGGAGTTTGCATGCTGTCCCCATTTCTGCTGGATGCCCTGGTTTTCTCCCACATTCCAAAGATGTGCAAATTAGGTAGATTGGCCATACTAAATTGCCCATAGTGTTCAGGGATTTATAGGCAAGATGCATTAACCGTGGGAAATGCAGTGTTACAGGGATAAGGTAGGAGGAAGGTCAGTGTGGGCTCATTGGGCTGAAGGGCCTGTTCCTGAACTGTAGTGATCCTGTACATAATGTTACTTCAACTGGTGCATTCACTTAAACTCAACCTGTAGATTGCTGATAACTGAGCTGCATTATGGTTGTAAATGTATTGTTCTTGCTCTAACTACAAACTAGTGACAATCTTTTTATATCTTTGAGGTGGGAAGGCCTTCTCCTGATCATAATGTATGCAGGCTATATACTCGTGATGAAGTAAGTTTTTAAATTTGTTTTAGATACTTGCTCATAAGTATGCAACATGCAATGATGCTGGATGAATGTGAATTTTCCTAATTTCAATATTTCTGATTTATATCTAAAATGAAAAGCCTGAAGTATAATATATTTTGAACAATTTAACGCCACTTTTTTGCTCTTTTTGATGTGCCACCTAACCCCACTAGTCTTCCACATTATCTTTGTTAAGTCAGGAATTCAGAGCATAACTCATTAAAAGCAACAACCCAAATTGATAAGGCCATAAGCAATGTAAACAAAGTTCTGAGGTTAATTTTTCAAATGTATTTTCATGCATTCATGGATTATGAACCACACAGGCAAGGACAGCATTTTATTCCCACCGATAATTACATGAGAAGGTGCAATTCAGCTACTGCCTTGAACAACTGCAACTTTTATATCCACACTGTTGTCAGGGATGTGCATCCAAGATTTTAACCTGGTGCTAATTCATGGCTCATGATATAGTCCCTAATCAAGATAGTGTGTTACTTTGAGGGGGTTGGGCGAGGGAAGACTTTGCAAGTGATGGCCTTCATACGTAGTTGCTACCCTGGACCTTTGAGGTGCTCTGATGTGAAATGAATTGTTGCAGGAGACTTGGAGATAATACCTGCTATGTACTAGCGCAGAAGGAAGTGATTGTTGAAGGTAGTGGATGGGGTGCCAATCAAAGTCGAGCTTCTTGAGTGTTCTTGCAGGTGCACCCATTTGGGTAGAATTCCATCACATTCCTGACCTGTGCCTTGTAGGTAGTAGGTCAGGAGGTGGGTTACCTACCTTGGCAAGTTTCCAGAGTTAACAACTTTGTTAATCTTTCCAAATCTTTTTCAGTTTCATACTTCAAGTCCAACATGACTCTTCTTTGGTATTGGACTCACATTGTTAACTCTGTTTTCTGTCTCTCCACAAATGCTGCCAGACCTGCTGAGTTTCCAGTCACTGCTACCTTTTTATTGGAAAATGTACAGAGCACTTTTCAAACACACAATCAGCTACTTCATCTTTTCTGTCTTACTGATTTTAAAGTTGAGAGAGGAGAGAGTGAGTTTTGATCAGAAATATGTGTTGAGTTTATTGGATATGTGTGAGAAATTACAAGGGAAAATTGGTGTAGCTTGTGAGTTTGCCTCCAGCAGAGTGTTTTTTTTCCTGATATTATCTCCCATAACATAAGAAACTGGGCGTGACTATCATAATATTGAAGCCTGCAACATTTAAAACAACTAAATATGATGTACAAACAACACATTCCTCAGACACATACATATCTAGGTTTATAATATGCAATCACATTACACTCAAGATACATGCTTCTAGGAAAGTGCCATGTTACAAGTGGTCAGAGGAAAGATGGAGTGAGTGGTCTTTATACCCTCAGGTTACACATTATAACACAGTAATGATATCATGAGCCTGTTTCTTAAAAGTAGATCTATGTATTGACAATGAGACAGAACACATCTTTGGTTCAATTAGCAAAATAGTCGACTTGGCATTATTTTATTTAATGTCCTTGTGAAATTGTCAGTTGGAGACCCCTTAAGTCTAATCCTTTTTGTTATTAAGGGGCTGTCTTGGCCTCACAAATGGGTATTATCTCTCTGTATCCCAGATTAGTCTTATAATCGTTTATATTAGCTCTGATAGTAAACTAATCTCAGAATTGATATTGAGCTTTGGGTCAAATCTTAAAACACACTTAATCTATCATGTTTTTGGTCTCTTCTCTTAATATCTTCCTTGGTAAGTCACTAATTGGTTCCTTACTCCTCTATGAACAGTTTTGGCTTTGATTTCTGCACTAAAGGCATTTTATAAATGTAAGAGTTGCTGCTGGTATTTACAGTAGTAACCACCTACAATTATACTATGGTCAAGAAGCACAAAATGGGTTGAAAATTCATTCATCTTGTATTGAATGTACTGCACATGTAAATTTCATTTTAGCAACTCCTGCCATTTGGAAGTTATTCCTGCTCTGGGTTTGGGGAAGGGCGGAGCAAGGTGCACTGACAGCTGTTTCTGGAAAAGTCCATAAGATGTGCTACCTTGAGGAGTGTGTACCAGAGGCAGCAGAATCAGTGCTATTCTGGCATTACACTGCCCCACTGGCTGACGTGATACCAATTACCCAATTGTAGACCATGCAGGTCCAATGAACACATGTGTATCTCACTCAATATCGACCAGGGACTCAACTACAAGAGAGGCGCTAGTTTTACTTGAAAGACCAAGTACACGATTTGCAAGTAAGATGATTGTTAAGAACATCTGCTTTTGTGAAAGTATCTGGAAGTAGTGGAGAGAGTGTTGGAGCAGTTCTCATGAGTTAAAGGATTTAGAAAGGAGTGTTTCACAAAAGGTGAAATGATCTTAAACACATGAAGCACAGAACAACAACGACTAACAGATCAAATGAAGAATTGAGAAGAATTTTGGTAGGACAGGGGCTAGTTCATTGTCGCTGGTTCTGCAGCAGGGTTAGGCAATACAGCAAAGGTAGTGGAGAAGACACATTCTATCCAGTGTGTTACATAAAGGGCAGGACGGGAGGATGGTTCCTGCTTTTTTTCCCACCTCTCAACTAGTCATAAGATGCGTTCTTAACAAAGAAGTCTTTTAATCCTTTAGTTGCTATGACTTTCGAAATCAGACACAAAACAGGCTTTCTCATAGTGTTAAATTACAATAAAGAACAGCCATTTATTTGCTCAACTTCCTGAAAGTAATTACAACAGTATCCAGTCCCTCATTTAGACAAGACGCGCACACACAGACACAGACACACACAACAAAATAAACAATTACAAAAGATTGAAAATGTACTTAAGCTTGTTAAAGTCCAAGTGACCAAGTTTACTGTCACCAAGACAGGCACATAACATGCTGTAGTCCTGAAGACTCTCTCTTGTTTTATTAGGACAGTGGAAATTAGGAGTTTTTGGTGAGGAACTCACTGGGGCTCACTCCATGCTTCTAGCTTTGCTCTGCTCAAAGGTTGTCTTGAGCCCCTTGTAGTGAAGTATAATCTCTGTACATTTTCTGCCCTAACCACTCTCAGGGCTTCCTCCAAGCAGTTTTCAACATGGAGGAGCATTGATCCATCACTGGGTGTAGGCAGTAATCAGCAGAAGGTTTCCTTGCCAATGTCTTTAGATTAGATAGATTACTTACAGTGTGGAAACAGGCCCTTTGGCCCAACAAGTCCACACCGACCGTCCGAAGAGCAACCCACCCAAGCCCGTTCCCCTACATTTACCTCTTCACCTAACACTATGGGCAATTTAGCATGGCCAGTTCACCTAACCTGCACATCTTTGGACTGTGGGAAGAAACCAGAGCACCCGGAGGAAACCCACGCAGACACGGGGAGAATGTGTAAACTCCACACAGACAGTTGCCTGAGGTGGGAATTGAACCCAGGTCTCTGGCACTGTGAGGCAGTAGTGCTCACCACTGTGCCACCGTGCCGCCCTTAATGTGATGTCATAGCATTTTAAGGGCTCTGCATTTATAATGCAGAAAAACAGATTTTGCATCAATTTCTAAATCCTTCCATTGCATGCCAAAGGCATGTGGTGAGTACAGGAGAGATTCATGGTCAACCACATAGAGTCAGCACAGAAACAGACCCTTCGTTCCAACCAGTCCATGCCAACCATAATCCCAAACTAAAATGGTGCCATCTGCCTGTACTTGGCCAGCATCCCTCCAAACATGTCTTATTCAAACTTTTCCAAACTTCTTTTAAATGTTGTAACCATAACCACATGTACCACTTGCTCAAGAAGTTCATTCCATACACGAACCACTCTCTATGTAAAAAAGTTTGCCTGTCATATCTTTTTAAAATCTTTCTCCTATTACTTTACGAACCTTCCCCACTACTCTTGAATTCCCCACCCTGCTGGAAAAAACCTTTGCTACATTCCTCACAATTTTATAAACCCCTCGACCTCCTATGCTCCAGTAAAAAAAAACCCAGCCTATCTAGCCTGTCCTTATAACTCAGACCCTCTATTGCTGGCAACATCCTACTCAATCTTTTCTGACCTCTCTCCAGCTTAATAATGTCCTTCCTATAACAGGGTGACCAGCATTGGGCAGAGTACTCCAGAAGAGGCTTCACCAATGTCCTGTACAATCACAACATAATGTCTCAACTCCTACATTCAAATGTCTGAGCAATGAAGGCAAGCGTACTAAACATGCCTTCATAAATACCCTGTCAACATGTGATGCAAGTTTCGAAAAAATTATGTACCAGATACCCAAGTTCTCTCTGCTCTTGGTCAACATTACCCAAGGCCCTATTTTTCATTGTAAAAGTCCTGCCCTTGTTTGTTTTACTGAAATGCAAAATCTCGCATTTATCCAAATTAAACAATGTCTGCCACTCCTCAGCAAATTGACCCAATTAATAAAAATCTCTTTACAATCTTAGATACCTTCTTCATTTTGGTGTCTTTCCAAACTTACTAACCATGCCTTCTATATTCTCAACTAAATCAATGAGTTAAATGACAAACAACATTGAGTCATAGAGTCATAGGGATGTACAGCACGAAAACAGACCCTCCAATCCAACTCATCCATACTGACCAGATATACTAACCTAATCTAGTCCCACCTCCCAGCACTTGACCCGTATCACTCTAAATCCTTCTCAGACATATACCCATCCAGATGCATTTTAAATGCGGTAACTGTACCAGCCTCTCTCACTTCGTCTGGCAGCTCATCCATACACATGACACCCTCTGTATGGAAGGTTGCCCCTTAGGTCTCTTTTATATCTTTCCCCTCTCACCCTAAACCTATGCCCTCTAGTTCTGGACTTCCCCTCCCCAGGGAAAAGACTTTGTCTATTTATCCTATCCATCCCCTCATGGTTTTATAAACCTCTATAAGGTAACCCCTCAGCCTCCAATGCTCCAGGGAAAACAGCCCCAGCCTATTCAGCCTCTCCCTAAAGCTGAAATCCTTCAACCCTGGCAACATCCTTGTAAATCTTTTCTGAATCCTTTCAAGTTTCACAACATCCTTCCAATCGGAAGGAGACCAGAATTGCATGCAATATTCCAACAGTGGCCTAACCAATGTCCTGTACATCTGCAACATGGCCTCCCAACTCCTATACTCAATGCTCTGACCAATAAAGGAAAGCATACCAAATGCCTTTTTTACTATCGTATCTAGCTGCGACTCGACTCTCAAGGGGCTATGAACCTGCACTCTAAGGTTTCTTTGTTCAGCAACACTCCCTGGGACTTACCATTAAGTGTATAAGTCCTGCTAAGATTTGTTTTTCCAAAATGCAGCACCTCACATTTATCTCAATTAAACTCCATCTGGTACTCCACAGCCCATTGGCTCATCTGGTCAAGATCCTGTTGTAATCTGAGGTAACCTTCTTCACTGTCCACTACTCCTCCAATTTTGGTGTCATCTGCAAACTTACTAACTGTACCTCCTATGTTCACATCCAAATCATTTATATAAATGACGAAAAGCAGTGGACCCAGTACCGATCCTTGTGGCACACCACTGGTCACAGGGCTCCAGGCTGAAAAGCAACCCTCCACCACCACTCTATGTCTTCTACCTTTGAGCCAGTTATGTATCCAAATGGCTAGTTCTCCCTGTATTCCATGAGATCTAACCTTGCTAACCAGTCTTGTTGAGCACCTTGCTGAAGTCCATATAGATCATGTCAACTGCTCTGCCCTCATCAATCCTCTTGTTGCTTCCTCAAAAAATTCAATCAAGTTTGTAACTCAGCAAGAGGCCCAGCAATCACTTCCCTAGTTCTCACAGAGTTCTAGGGTACACCTGATCAGATCCTGGGGATTTGTCCACTTTTATGCATTTCAAGACATCCAGAAGTTCCTCTCTGTAATATGGACATTTTTCAAGATGTCACCATCTATTTCCCTACAGTCTATATCTTCCATGTCCTTTTCCACAGTAAATACTGATGCAAAATACACGTTTAGTATCTCCCCCATCTCCTGCGGATCCACAAATAGGCCACCTTGCTGTTCTTTGAGGGGTCCTATTCTCTCCCTAGATGTCCTTTTGTCCTTAATGTATTTGTAAAAACTGATGGATTCTCCTTAACCCTATTTGCCAAAGTTATTTCATGTCCCCCTTTTGCCCTCCTGATTTCTCTCTTGAGTATACTCCCACTGCCTTTAGACCCTTCTAAGGAATTCATTTGATCTATTCATGCCTCATGCCGTCAAAATTAGCCTTCCTCCAATTTAGAACGAGAGAATGTTAGAACCTCTACTATCACTATTGTTGGCTCCATACTACAAGATGCCTCTAAAAGTCTGTGTTGCCACAGCGACTCCTGAGTGAACTGTAACATATTACCACATACACAGCAATCATATTTATGATATTGACATTGAAGCATGACATTTGTATCATCATTGCAAGAATTTAATCTGTTCTGGGCTACAAGAAAATAACATCACTCTGTATATTAAAGACGTAAATATTGCTCAATTGTAAAGTATTTGTGACCTTCAAGTGAATTGGAGCGGCATGGTGGCTCAGTGGTTAGCACTGCTGCCTCACAGCACCAGGGACCTGGGTTTCATTCCTGCCTCAGGCAACTGTCTGTTTGGAGTTTGCACATTCTCCCTCTGTCTGTGTGGGTTTCCTCTGGGTGCTCTGGTTTCCTCCCACAATCTAAAAATGTGCAGGTTAGATGAATTGGCCATGCTAAATTGCCATAGTGTTAGCTGCATTAGTCAGGGGTAAATATAGACAATGGGTCTGGATGGGTTACTCTTTGGAGGGTTTGTGTGGACTTGCTGGGCTGAAGGGCCTGTGTCCATTCTGTGGGGAATGTAATCTAATCTAAAGTCCAGAAGGATTTTAGCAAGGTTTTGATTGGACCAATGCAGCATTAAGCTAGTGCAAGCTCACTTCAACCTACAGTACCTTTGTACCAGTTTGTTAATTTTCAGTTGGGTCTTATTGTGTGGTCAGAGTGACATCATTCACCAAAGAATTGCAGTTTTTGTTTTAATTGGGCTTTCTGTCCCCAGTAGCAATAATGCAATAGATAATAGATTATTAGTCTTACAAGGACTCAGGTTCATATGAAGTGGAAAGGTTCAAGGCTTTTGAAATCCACTTGTACTGTCCTCAAAACATATTCCAGGATAACCCTTTTACATTTTCTATAAAATAAGCTTTATCAACAAACATTCAATGTTGCTGGAAATGTCCTAGATTTTTACACATGACAACAGCATCAATAGTTTTCTGATGTACCTTTGTCCTCGAAATAGAAATAATTGAATTTCACAGTTATTTCCAGTCAGTTTCAGGAAATAATGATATGTTGTAATCATATCTAAGATGGATTCCTGACTAAACACGGAAGGCTTCTTTTAAATTCAAAGGCATAAACTTTAAAATTTCAACAGAGCCACACTTTTAGGCCCTACAGAAAACAATAACAAAGCACAAAGATTATTTTAATCCAGCTACCTGGCTTCCAGTGGGCAAGTAGGAGAGTTAATATAGCCTTGGCCACATGTACACATTGCAGCTGCAGCACTGTAGTTTGCTGCCATTTTATCCTGGTGAGGTCACCTGCCCAATGCTGGCTTCCTCATGGATATAATCAGGTCTCAGTAATGAAATCAGCATCCAGCTACAATCTTTGCCTGATTGGAAAAAGGAAGAGAGTTACCTGCCAGAACACCCCTGCTTTAGGTTAAGAGATTAATAAAAATTTTACTTTTTCTTTCTCTGTTGTCATTGTGCATCCAAAATGAACGAGGGCTCCTCACAGTCAATTCAAAAGCCAATACAGACTCCTGCTGAACAGCTATACAATCAATCCTGCTACATGCCTGATGCAATGGAAATTGAATATTAAAGTAAGGTAGTGTGTCAGTTATGCAGAACAATGGTGAGACCACATCTGGAGTACTATGTACAGTATCAAACAGTTTTACAATACTGAATACAGTATTACCTTATTAAAGGAAGGATGTAAAGACATTGAAAGCAGTTCAGAGAAGTTTTTCCAAACAAATCAAGGCTTATGGAGCAAGTGAACATGAGGAATGTTGGATAAACCATGATCCTATTGAATACCAGAGCAGGATTGAGGGATTGAATGACCCACTCCTGTTCCTATTTCTTATGGACATCCGAATCCTTGAATCTGGTAGGTGGCTTTATGAGGAATGGTTGGACAAAAGAAACTTTGATCCATCGGAGTTTAGAAATGTAAAACACAATTTGATTCAATCATAAAAGATCCTGAGGGGTCTTGAGGAGTTAGACGTGGAGAGTGTGTTTTCTCATTTAGGAGATGAAGAATTAGGGATTATTGTTTAAAAATGAGGGGTCGCCCATTTAAGATAGAGGTGACATGATTTATTTTTCTCTTAGTCTTTGATATTCTCTTTCTGAAAGGTTGATGGAAGCAGAATGAAATAACACTTCAGAGGCTGACATCCCACACCATTTACCCTTGATATATAAACGCACAGTTCTTTGACAATTGCGCTGCCTCTCACTGAGGCAGGCATTCCGGGGGCCCAATGTTCCTGACAGTCACTCTTTTATGTCAGCCAGGGGTCCCTGATTGGGCCAGATTAACAGCCCCAATCAGGAAGCTCATATTCTATGATGTCCAGCTGGCTGACCTTGTTATAACCACTACACAGAGTCCTTGACACAGGTCTCGAAATGTTAGCTTGCTCTCTCTCCATGGATGTTGTCTGACCCACTGTGATCTCTGGCATTTGTTGTTTTCAACACAGTGTCCTTGGATATTTTTAAGGCAGAGGTAGATGGAGTCTTGTTGAACAATGGAGCGAAAGGTTATCGAGGATAGGTGGGAATGGGATTTTAATGTTACAATCCAATCATATTTGATCTCATAAATAGCACAGCAGGCTCATGGGGCCAAATAACCTACTCCTCCTTGATTGTATGGTTAATGTCTGTCGACCATCGGTACATCACAACACATACCTACCTCCTGGGTGGTGTAAATGTAGAATAGGTTGGAGAGATTGAAATAAAGCCATGCAGTTAAAATGTCTTGGGCCTCATATTAGTTGCACCAGATTAATGTTTACCTGCTTTAAACAAGGTGCCCTCACTGGGTTCCACAAGCCACTTATACCTGAGATCTGATTGGCGCATTCCTCTGCAGGTCAAAGCTGCTGGAAGTTGGTTTGAGGGCAGGAAGCCGTCCAGTAAGTTAGATTTTAAAGGTTTCATTTTAAGTTTCTTTGAGGCTAAGAGGACTCATCTGATCCCTTTAAGGAAATAGTTCTTGTTCAGCAGCCTTGGATATTTCCCTCCCTTCCTCCATCTCACCTACTGAGCCACCCCAATCTACTTGCCTTATGTGGGGGACTATTCAGAAGGGTCCAAAGCAGCAATCGATGAGCCATCCAAATTTATCTGATGTATTTAGATTTCCCATTGATATCCTCTGAAGAACACTAATATCCAGTCTTTACAAAACTACAAATTGTTACAGGAGAACACTTGTCTGTACATACATACTTAATACTTGCAGAACAAGAAAAAAGGGAAATTTGTTGATGGTATTGTGGAGTGAAGATCCTGTCATTCCTCCCAAAGGGTAACTCCTGAACTGCCTTGACAGGCAAAATAATAAGACACGTTTTACAATAGTTTTCAAATACATGCTGGCAGCAGAACTGTTGATTGCAAGTTGAGGAATTTATCCCAGAGGTAATTATACTTACCATGAATAAGTATACACTGGGCTTATGTTTAAAAATGATTTTGCTTGCAAATGGGAATAACTGCAACGATAATGAGGTCTGCTTCTTCATTTAATATTTACTTTCAGGTTCAACAGCAAGATACAGGATTGTTTTGTGAGCAAGTTAACAAAGAATGCTTCAAATGGCAACGTGATCGGCAATGAACTGGAGGATGGTAATGTTGCCTATCCTAAAGTTTGTGATGACCCATTACTCCCATTGTTAACTCAAGGTAAGACTAACCAGACAGAGATTGGCCAGTACAAATATTCAAATCCTCCCTTAATATAAAATGTTTCAATCTGGCTATTTAGATGAAATCCACCCGATAATGCACACACAAACAGATGCCTACTTATTCTACGGCTTCACCAACAATTATTATGCATTTTTATCAAATGGTATTCATTTTCATTGTAAAACATTTTATTGATAAGGCAAAATTTCTTTTATGCAGTTGATTTTTAAGATTAGAAACTCATTACAATAGAAAAAAACAATAATCAATTATTTATAAAATGTTTTGTGGTAATGCCAATGTACAGTTTTAATCAAATGTTTCATGTTTAACATTCTTTTTTATAGTGCAGCTAGGAGCAGTAGCCTTCCTATGGGAGACTCTGTTGAGAAGCTGAAAGCTGTAATGATGCTACTTTTTAATTCTGAAGATCTCCTCTGTTGCCTGTCTTTTGGTAGAAGGCGTTGGTTACATCTTTCATCAGTGTCCTTTTCCTTCTTCTACTGACAGCATGAACTGTTCGCATACAATGTGGTAACCCAGCTTGAATTAAGATAAATCTGTATGTCTTGTCCATCCTGTGCTTCCTAATACTCAGGAGCTGCTGTACAATATTCTCCAGGTGATGCTGTTTCTTCCCTGCTCCACATCCAACCACTGCCCACCCCCCCCCCCAACCCCAAAAGAGTTATTCCAAAGAAAAGTTAACTAAATTCCTAATTCTATTCTGTGCTCACTTTATAACAAAAGCAAAAAAAAATTCTGTGTGCAAATTTATAAAGAAACAAATCCTGTCCAAAAGTTGTACTATCATGTGGAGTCTGTTTTCAAAGATAGCCTTATAGGGGTTATTAAAGATATGGCTACTGATTCAACAATCTCATCACATCATGGTGCAAAGTTAATATAAATAAATAGTGAGAAGCCTCTTTGCTATTGGTTCAACCAGTCCCTTGAGTAGAAGATATCTTCAGACTCCCATCCCATCCTTGCCTCTGAACATAAAACATTGCTCAAATGATCTTGTTTTAAATAATACTGGATATTGTCTGATCATTTCACAGCAGAATTAAAGCAGACAAATCTGACTGAAATCATCAGCCTTCCTTATCCCCTCCACTCACAACTGAACTTCCATTTGTTACAAATAAAGGTGTTGTCCCCTTTAAAAATGTTTACGCTAATTATACAAAAAGGTGTACACAGTACAGTGGACTGCTTTAATTTTAAATAATTTTAAATCATTCTTCCATAGTTAAGCAGTGTTTATTGCCACCTGAGGGTTCATTTAATTACTTGCTGAATGCCATTAATATCTTCAAACCATTCTCCACCTACTTCATTCACTTGCCAGAGTTCTGTCTGTTTAGTCTTACTGTGGTTCCTATTTCACAAAATCTTTTGTAACAACCTTTTTAATATGCCTGCCTTCTCTTGAATGTTTAATGCCTGCATTCCTTAGTTATTAATAATGGCTGCAGTAAATACCGATTAACATTAATCTCTCGTCATTCATTAAAATGGGCTCAGCCTGATAACATAGCTTGTCTAACGACATTAGCAATATATAAAAGACTTAAGTTATTCCTGTATTTTATGCACAGTCTCTCCTGAGAGTTTTTACATTGTTATCTGCGAACTTAGAGCAGTACTTCAGAGCTGTCAGATGCCATGAGAGTTTTTGTAGAATTTTGAGAGTTTTGGTAATAGATCTATGCATTGTTTGGAAGATATTAATGAGCTGTACAGGAATAAAACAGTAACGCGTGGAAATGCTAAGCATTACCAATTGTCACTGAGAAGCAAATGACAAAATTATATAGAAAAGTAGGAAAATAGTTAACAATTAGCAATCAAAATAAAGATTCATTTTAATTTAAATCATTCGGCACTTGGAAATACTCCTGGGCAACGTTGTAAAATTACATTTCGGGCAAGGGAACTACTATAGGCAACAGAGAACATTGATGAAAAAATCCAAACCATGTTGTGCTTTTAAGCTAAGAGGAAATCTCCTTGTGCCACAATCGGTATTGGAACTCTGGCAATAGAGTATTTCCAACTTGTTCAGAGAGTCAGGGCTTAAACAATTGGGGCAAGATTTTGCATTTTGGGTCAGGGTCCTGTTGTCAGAGTTACATGTGGGTTTCCCAGTGCCGGGAGCTCTCGCCAAACACAGGATTTTGGTGGAGTTGGCCAATTAATGGTCAGACAGTGCACTTGCTATTCAAATCTTGAACCTGGACTGCCAATAGGGCACCACCCAGCACAAAAGAAACTACATGGCTCATGGACAGATACAGTGCCAGCAAACTGGCAAGTCACCAGATGGCATGAAATTGTGCACCTGCCCTCAGTTCACACCCCTTACATCAGGGCGAGTACCCTGTCCTAAGTTCTGCTGTTTTTCAAACTCAGCTTCCAGTGGTTTTCAGACAAGTAACTGGTGTTCCCTCTGAGCGGGGAAAGAGACATGATTCACCTCACAAGTTTTCCCTTTTGGCTAGCATTAATACAGAAGCCTTTGGAGAAAATCACAGCTCCACTGCTTCTGTGTTCCCAACAAAAAGAATTTAGCATGGAGATGTACACATATTGCAGTGGATGTTTTCTTTTTAATTTTGTCCTTTCCCTTGATCCTGTCAGGACAGCTGTGGTATATGCCTGAGAGTAAGCACAAGTAACATGCGAGATTCTCAAGTCCTCACAAAATGGTTGTCATCATTTGGAGAACTGACTGATTGTGAATATGAATTAAGTCCAGTCCTTTATTTAATGCACGACTGAGTGGAATTTTTTGTTAGCAAACTTGTATCCTGGTATCTCCGATATAGCATGTGAATATTGAAACTAATTGCAGCATCTACACTGTTACTCCTTACAGTATAGACTGGGGATTGAATTTGAGGAATTCCTGATGTACCTCATTACAGCATATATTTCTCACCCAAGAATTTTGATTGGAAGAATTTTTATTACAAGGAAATTTGTCAAGGTTAAGTATGATGAGTAAATGGGTATCTTTTAAGAATACATTTGCCTTGCCTAAAACTTTCTTTAAATATCAAACTACATTTAAATAAAATCCTGAAATAAGACCTCTGTAAAGTTAAGCATTTTATGCTGGGCTTTGAACTTTCAGAGATTTACTTTCAATCTACTTACATGCAATACTTAGTTCAATCTGCCAATGGTGTGGACAAGGAAGTCTGCGTAGCTGAGAAATGTGAAAACATCGAAAACGGAAATGTCCCTCTGGATAAAACTACGAAAGAAGGCAGCCCTGAGAATGAAAAAGACCCTGAATTTATATCTCCATTTTCTCTACCAGGTAAACATACTTTGTACAACTGAAATATATTGCATTAGTACATAATTAGTTCTGAGGAGTGGTCACCAGACTTGAAATGTTAACTCTAATTTCTCTTCACAGATCTGCTGCCAGACCTGCTGAGCTTTTCCAGCAAAACTTCTGTTTTTGTTTCTGATTTACTGCATTCACAGTATATTTAGTGCATAATTAGTAAGTTTTGAAGTCATAAGTATCTCTTATAATGAATTGGAAATATGACTGACTGAGGTGCCCTTGTTGCACAATAACCAATATTTCGCAGTGTCGGGGGGGTGGGGTTGGTTTAGCTTGGCTGGATGGTTTGTTTTCACAAAGCAACATGATGCCAACAGCGTGGGTTCAATTCCAATCACTGTCTGAGATTATCATGAAAGCCTCTCCTTCTCAGTCTCTCGCCTTGTCAGAGGTGTATTGGCCCTCAGGTTAAATCGCCATCAGTTGTCTTTTTCTCTCTAATGTGAGAACAGCCCTGTGGTCTG
Source organism: Hemiscyllium ocellatum (assembly GCF_020745735.1). Classification (NCBI taxonomy): domain Eukaryota; kingdom Metazoa; phylum Chordata; class Chondrichthyes; order Orectolobiformes; family Hemiscylliidae; genus Hemiscyllium; species Hemiscyllium ocellatum. Next base: position 90,416,024 of record NC_083408.1, read on the forward strand.
TTAAAACTATGGTGACTTGTGACCTGGGTGTCAATATCTTGTGCCCCCTGTTGGTCAATATGTGGCATTAAGAGTGCACAGCTCCAGGACAACACCATAGCTCAGCGACTTGCACTTACCTTAAGACATAAGCCCTGGAATTTCTGCCAAAGTGTGCCAGGCATTTTTCACCATGAGTCACATTTCTGATGAAGGGCTTATGCTCGAAATGTCGATTTTCCTGCTCCTCGGATGATATCTGACCGGCTGTGCATTTCCAGCGCCATACATTTTGACTCTATTCATGGATTGTCTGCCAATCTAAATCATTGGATTGGGCAGTATTTCTGTAATTTTTCCTGGATTCCCATGGTTTCCTTACAATTTTACGATAAACAATGAACATCTTGTGAAAATTGATGGCAAATTCTTCCAGTGGTCGAGCTTCCCTGAAGGTGCAGAGTTACTAGAGGATGTGCCAGTGCAATGAGATGTAAACTAACTCCACAACTAAGGCCGAGTAGATACTTAATTGATGTTACAAGGTAGTTGAACATGGGACTTTTCTTAAATCTTCCATACAAGATAACGGTACATTCTTTCGGTTACTCCGTCTGATTCAATCCTGTTGTTGACATCCCTCCAGCTGGGAGCCATTTAATGTGTTCCAAACATTCAAAGATGGCAGCAGGAAAAGATGTTGTGGTTCTATTCACCGAGCTGGGAATTTGTGTTGCAGACATTTCGTCCCCTGTCTAGGTGACATCTTCAGTGCTTGGGAGCCTCCTGTGAAGCGCTTCTGTGATGTTTCCTCCGGCATTTATAATGGTTTGTCTCTGCCGCTTCCGGTTGTCAGTGCCAGCTGTCCGCTGCAGTGGCCAGTATATTGGGTCCAGGTCGATATGTTTGTTGATAGAATCTGTGGATAAGTGCCATGCCTCTAGGAATTCCCTGGCTGTTCTCTGTTTGGCTTGTCCTATAATAGTAGTGTTGTCCCAGTCAAACTCATGTTGCTTGTCATCTGCATGTGTGGCTACTAAGGATAGCTGGTCGTGTCATTTCGTGGCTAGTTGGTGTTCATGGATACGGATCGTTAGCTGTCTTCCTGTTTGTCTTATGTAGAGCTTTGTGCAGTCCTTGCATGGTACTGTGTTGGTTATTCTCTCTATCAAATACAATTTTTCTGAGTTTTGATTTTGCCTTTTGGTTATTTGATGCTGTGCATCTTTGTCCTACTCTTGAAGTTTAACTTAAAATAATTCTCCAAATTTAATTCTTCCAATAAGCTGAGCAATTGTGTCAATATCAACAAGATGGTTTGTCCAGTGAATGGACTAGGCTTTGTTCCTGGTCTACTTTGGCACAATGGGTGGATTCTTCTTCGGGAATTGGGGTCTTGCCTGCTGACTGAGGACCCCTGCTTCCTTCTTTATATGATGGTTCACTGTGTCATAAGCCAATCAGACAGTGACAAGGTTAGCAGCATGCTTTACCCTGGATGTCAAGGACCCCAAGGCTGAAGTCTTGCCCTTGTCATCTGCCAGTCAATTAGAGGGAGACTGTGGGGATGCAGGAAAAGCTGGAATCCCAGGATGACAGAGTGATCCAGGCTCACAGGGGAATTAATGTGAGGGAGGGGCTAGTTTGTAGCAAGGTGATGGAGGGGAGAGGGTCTAATGAGGGTCTGTACTAAGGGCAGAGGTATGGCTGTCAGTGCCGCAGCCCTTTTGTGGTATCGAGATCCTCAATCAGGCACTGAGTGCCTTGCTCCCCCTTCACCCCATCATATTAGTAGCATCTGTGCATGCCGCATGGTAACAAGCCCAGTGATTTTGGAATGATGCTCTTCAAAGCTCATAAACTGGCCACTAAAGACGTCAAGTGGTGGCTAGGCAGCGATATCAATGATAGCCTTTTGCACTGAGACCTTAATTCCGATGGAGTCAGGTACGCACCATCCCAGCTAACTAAATGCCCTTCCCACCTCCAATCTTGCTAATGGTGACAGCAAAGGATACCACCTTATATGACCACTGCATGTCCAAACTGAGAAGCCAGAGGTGTAATGGAACTTGGAGCTTTGGAATCATCAGCAACTGGACAAGAGCCTCTGCTGCTGATTATAACTTCACATGCAGCTCTTGCCCAGCAAAGGCATCAGGTCAGGCCACTACATGAGCTTATTGGGTAAATTCCAGAGTGGCTGATATTATGGGACTGTCTATGACCCAATGGAGCTGAAAATGTGTTGCTGGTTAAAGCACAGCAGGTTAGGCAGCATCCAAGGAATAGGAAATTCGACGTTTCGGGCATAAGCCCTTCATCAGGAATTGATATGACCCAATGGAGGTGAAAATACATTCCTGCAGGTTCCAGCTTCAGAAGAATGTTCTTGTTCATTTCTATTGAATGTGCATATCTTTCAAAGCAGTTAAATAAATCAGCATAAGCCAGACCATCATTTCACTCACTAGTAGGCAGCAACATTCTTGCTGAGTCTGTCAACAGTTGCTTGGCTCTGATTTACATATACAAAATATGTAACATCTGGCTACAACATGGTATCCAGCCAGCTATGACACTTAAAGAAGAGGCTTGATGAATTTACCACTGGGTCAAGCATCTGCTCAGTTTGGATGCAGCCATTCTGACTGCTAAAGTGGTCTGCTTGCTGCTCATTTTCTCCCTGATAAAAAGTTGTAATATATGTCTCAGAAGACTGAAATTATGAATACAGCTAGCACATTAATATATCCTAGCTTACCAGCTGTTAAAAGTAGTCACAGCACTCAGAATGCAACCTGAATCAGTGCACTAAATCGTGAAATCATAACTTCTTTTATTCTGCAATTTTAACGATGCAATTCAATCTTGTACTGCTGACAGCAAAGAAGGCTGAGGGGGGCATGTCTGAGGTGTGTAAGATTGGGGATATGCATAGAGTAAGTGGGGGGAAACTGTTCACTTGGTTAAAGGGTCAATCACAAGAACATAGTTTTAGGGTAAGAGATAGCAGAGTTGGAGGGGATTTAACAAAAAAAACATTTTTACTCAGTAGGTGGTGGGAATCTCAGATGCACAGTTTGGGAAGGTACCTTACAATCTTTAAAATAAATTTCAATGAGCATTTGAAATATCATTACATTCAAGGATACAAGACAAGTGCAGGAGATCAGGATTAGTGTACTTTTAATGGTGGTTATATCTGTGCAGATTTGGTGGGCTGAAGGACTTTTTCTGTGCTTTATGACTCTGGGTGAATACTGCTGAATATTAGACTGCGTATTAAATAGTAGTTTACGTAGGACTCCCGCATTTCTTTCACCTTCATCTTTAATCATTTCAGGACTATTTATATGGTAAATGTAATATTTATTTTTCCTTGCATTAAATGGTGATATGTATATACTTCCTCTGATGAGGGGGAGGATGGAATAGTCAGTCAGACCAGGCTGCTTTTGTATTCCTCCTATCAGCCTGAATATAAAGGCAAAACCCCCTCTTTGAGAGTCATGCTGATAGCAAGCTGTTTCTTCAGCATCACTTAGAGTCATAGTCATAGAGGTGTACAGCATGGAAACAGACCCTTTGGTCCAACTCATTCATGCTAACCAGATATCCCAACCCAATGTAGTCCCACCTCCCAACATCTGGCCCAAATTCCTCCTAACCCTTCCTATTCATATACCCATTCAGATGCCTTTTCAGTGTTGCAATTGTACTAACCTCCACCACTTCCTCTGGCAGCTCATTCCATGCACATACCACCCTCTCTGTGAAAACATTGCCTCTTAGGTCTCTTTTATATCTTTCCCCTCTCACCCTAAACCTATACCCTCTAGTTCTGAACTCCCCCATCCCAGGGAAAAGACCTTCTCTATTTATCCTACCCATGTCCCTCAAAATTTTATAAACCTCTATAAGGTCACCGCTCATGTAGCTCCAGGGAATACAGCCCCAGCCTGTTCAACTCCTCCAATCCTGGCAACATCCTTGTAAATCTTTTCTGAAGACTTTCAGATTTCACAACATCTTTCTGATAGAGGGAGACCAAAATTGCACGCAATATTTCAAAAGTGGCCTAACCAATGTCCTGTACAGCCGCATCATGACTTCCAAACTCCTATACTCAATACTCTGACCAATAAAGGAAAGCATACCAAACGCCTTCCTCACTATCCTATCTACCTGCGACTCCACTTTCAAGGAGCTATGAACCTGCACTCGAAGGTCTCTTTGTTCAGCAACACTCCCTAGGACCTTACCATTAAGTGTATAAGTCCTGCTAAGGTTTGCTTTCCCAAAATGCAGCACCTCGCATTTATCTAAATTAAACTCCATTTGCCATTTCTCAGCCCATTAGTCTACTTATGGGCGGCACGGTGGCACAGTGGTTAGCACTGCTGCCTCACAGCGCCTGTAGACCCGGGTTCAATTCCCGACTCAGGCGACTGACTGTGTGGAGTTTGCACGTTCTCCCCGTGTCTGCGTGGGTTTCCTCCGGGTGCTCCGGTTTCCTCCCACAGTCACAAAGATGTGCGGGTCAGGTGAATTGGCTATGCTAAATTGCCCATAGTGTTAGGTAAGGGGTAAATGTAGTGGTATGGGTGGGTTGCGCTTCGGCGGGTCGGTGTGGACTTGTTGGGCCGAAGGGCCTGTTTCCACACTGTAAGTCTAATCTAATCTAATTAATAACATGTAAATAGTAATCTATGGGTATATTTCATATTCAACACAAGTAATATTAGTCATTTCCATTTAACTATAATTTGACACTTGGGGCTTTCAAATGGTTAACGTTGTGCAGAAGATGAAACTTTGGATGATGTTTAGAGATCATTTATAACTTATTTAACAACAAAACTGTTTTAAATTGTATTATGTATCAACTCACTAATTATCAACATTTTGCAAAATTGTTATATTATGCATATACAAAGCTGGACATCAGTATTTGAAGCTCTTAATTTGAGTATCTCTATTATATAAATATGAGTTCAGAATAAAGATGGTCCTTCACACCTATTTGACCTTTCAGTAAATCTTATGTGACCTCATAACTCCACATTTTGGCTGACCCTGGCACCCTTCAGGCCTTGGTTATCAAGAAGCTAGCTATCTTGGAGTTAAGGAGATTGAAAGATTTCATCCACCACATCTTGAGGAAGAGACTTACAAAGGAGAAAATCCTGATCTTTGTCTTGAACTGGACAACTTATTATTTTCAAATGGTGACTCCTAGATTTAGATTTTCCTACAAGACAAAACATTCGCTTCACATCCACACTGACAAGGCCCCTGAGGATCTTGTAGAAATATAGACAATAGGCACAGGAAAAAATAGGCTGTTTTATCCCTCAAGCCTGCTACATCATTCAATATGATCATGGCTGATCATCAAGCCTAATACACTAATCCCACCCTCCCCCAAAATCCCTTGATCCCTTTAGCCATAAGAGCTATATCTATGCCCTTCTTGAAAATACAATGTTTTTTGGCCTCAACCACATTCTGTGATAACAAATTCCACAGCACCACTCACTGGGCGAAGAAATTTCTCCTCATCTCAGTCCTAAAAGGTTTACCCTTAACCTTTAAAGTATCACCCCTGGTTCTGGACTCTCCCACCATTGGGAACATCCTTTCTGCATCTAACCTGTATAGAACATAGAACGTTACAGCGCAGTACTGGCCCTTTGGCCCACAATTTTGTGCCGACCTGTGAAAATAATCTGATGCTCATCTAACCTACACCATTCCATTATTGGCCAGGAGAGTCAATGTTTCTGGCATAAGCCCTTCATCAGCGACTTGTGTACAAATATTCCCCTCTCTCAATTTAAAACCATTCAAATAACAATCTACCGTCCTATTTTCACGACTTGAAGTGGACAACCTTGCAATTATCCACTCACACAGCCTGCCCAACTCACATTGCAACTTCTCTGCATCCTCCTCACAGCTCACCCTGCCGCCTAGTTTTGCCTCATCTGTGAATTGAGTTATTAGCTTCAGTACTGTCATCAAAATCATTAATTTATATCATGATTTGCTGACTCCTAGTCCTGAGACCTGCAGTACCCCACTCGTCACTGCCTGCTATTCAGAAAATTACTATTTACTTCAACTCTTTGTTACATACTTCAGTCAAGTCAATTCCTACCCTTGGAAATTCTAGATGGCACAAACCCAACCTGTTCGACCTTTCCTCATAGGACAATCCCCTCATTCCAAATATTTATTTTGTAAATTTTCTTAGGACTGCTTCTAACTCATTAACCTCCATCCTTATATAAGGTCACCAACACTGTACACAGTACTCCAGGTGTGGTCTCACCAAAGCTCTGTATTACTGAAGTATGATCTCCAGACTCCTCTGAGGATAACATCCTAACAGCTTTTCTAAATATAGCTGTTCTTGTTTAACAACCTTTTGTGATTCGGTTCCCACTGCATCTCAGAGTTCTGCAATCTCATGCTTTTAGACAAAGTGTTTTTTTTCTATTCTTCCTGTCAAAATGGAGTTACAATTTTTTTTCTGCATTTTGCTACAACTTGCTCTCCAACCTATTTTGCATTATCAGCAAATTTGGCAATCATATCCTTTGTCCCTGCGTCTCATCATTTGTATAAATTGTAAAACAAAATTGAGGCCTCAACACTCACGATATCTAAATGAACGTTTTGTCTTCCCTCTACGCTCCCAGATTAATGAGTTCGACACAAGCTGCCACCTTGAATGTTTCTTCCACCGCCTCTGCCTCCGAGCCCACTTTTTCTCTCAAGACACCCACCCTCCCACCAAGGACCCCTTCTCCCCCTGCAACACACCCCATCCACCTGAACACCCCGTGCTGGCCTGTTACCCACCCTTGACCTCTTGATTTCAAACTGTCGCCAAGACATTAACCGCCTCAACCTGTCCACTCCCTCACCACTCCAACTCCCATCCTCACAACACGTAGCCCTCCACTCCCTCTGCTCCAACCCCAACCTCACCATCAAACTCACAGACAAGGAGGGTGCAGTAGATGTGTGGCACTCCAACCTCTATACCGCTGAAACCAGGCACCAGCACACAGACAACTCCTCCTACTGTCCCCTTCATCACAACCTCACCTCCCATCACCAAACCATCATCTCCAAGACCATCCACAATCTCATTACCTCTGGGGATCTCCCACCCACAGCCTCCAACCTCACTGTCTTGAACCCTGCACTGCCCGATTCTACCTCCTACCAAAGATTCACAAACCTGCCTGCCCCGGTTGACCCATTGTCTCAGCCTGCACCTGTCCCACTGAACTTATCTCTTCCTACCTTGACACCATCTTGTCCCCCTTAGTCCAGGTGCTCCTCACCTATGTTCATGACACCACCTACGCCCATCTCCTCCAATATTTTCGTTTCCCCGGTCCCCAACGCCTCATCTTCACCATGGACATCCAGTCCCTATACACATCGATCCACCACAATGAAGGTCTCCAAGCCCCCCATTTCCATTTCTTTCTCTCACACCATCCCAACCAGTACCCTTCCACTGATACTCTCATCTGCCTGGCTGAACTGGCCCTCACCCTCAACAACTTGTCCTTCTAATCCTCCCACTTCCGCCAAACTAAAGGGGTAGCCATGGGCACCTGCATGCGACCCAGCTATGTCTGCCTGGTTGTCAGATACATGGAACAGTCCATCTTCAGTAGTTACACTGGCACCAGCCCCTACCTGTTCTCCGCTACATCAGTGACTGTATCGGTTCCACCCCGTGCTCCCACAAGGAGGTTTAACAGTTCATCTAGTTAACCAACACCTTCCACCCCGACCTCAAACTCACCTGGACCATCTCGACACCTCCCTCCCCTTCCTGGACCTCTCCATCACTGTCTCTGGCAACCGACTAACCACAGACATCTACTACAAGCCCACTGACTCCCAAAGCTACCTAGACTACAACTCCTCCCACTCTGCCTCCTTTAAAAATTCCATCCCTATTTCCCAATTCGTCCATCACTGTCGCATCTATTCCCAGGATGACCAAATCCACCTCAGAAAGTCCCAGATGGCTTCCTTTTTCCACGATCGCAACTTACCTTCCCACATAGTTGACCATGCCCTCCAGCGCATCTCCTCCACTTCATGTGCCATTGCCCTTAAACCCCACCCCTCCTAATCCAACAAGGACAAAAAAACCCCGGTCCTCAGCTTCCACCCACCAACCTCCGCATGCATTGCATCATCCTCCACCACTTCTGCCACCTGCAAACACACCCTACCACCAGAGGTATATTTCCCTCCCCATCCCCATCAGCGTTCTGGAGAAACCATTCCCTCCGCGGCTCCCTTGTCAGGTCCACACTCCACACCAGCACACACCCCACTCCTGGCACCTTTTCCTGCCACTGCTGTAAGTGCAAAACCTGCACCCACACCACTCCCCTCGCCTCCATCCAAGTCCCCAAAGGATCCTTCCACATCTGTCAGAAATTTACCTGTACCTCTACCAATGTCATCTATTGCATCCTTTGCACCTGGTGTGGTCTCCTCTACATCCTGGGAACAGGATGCCTTCTTGTGGATCATTTCAGAGAAAATCTCTGGGACACCTGTACCCACCAATCCCACTGCCCCGTGGCTGAACACTTCAACTCCCCCTCCCTCTCCGTCAAAGACTTGCAGGTCCTGGGCCTCCTCCACTGTCAAACCATTACCACCCGATGCCCAGAGGAAGAACGCCTCATTTTCCACCTGTGGACCCTGCTACCACACGGGATAAATGTGGATTTCAACAGCTTCCTCCTTTCCCCTCTCCCCACATTATCCTAATCCCAAGCCTCCAACTCGGCACTGCCTTCCAGTCCTGTCCTTCACTCCCCCTTTCTGACCTATCACCTTCTCCCTTACCTTCATCCACCTATCACTTTCACAGCTACTTTCCCCTCAACTCCACCCCCCCCCCTCTCATTTATCTCTCAGGCTCCCCAGCCCACAACCCTCATTCTAATGAAGGCCTTATGCCCGAAACATCGATGCCCCTGCTCCTCGGATGCTGCCTAACCTGCTGTGCTTTCCCAGCAACACACTCTCGACTCTGATCTCCAGCATCTGCAATTCTCACTTTTTCTACTCACGACATCTTGCCAATCAGAAAAGAAAAACACTTATGTGTACTGTCTTTTTCCTGTTAGCCAGCTAATCTTCTAACAATGCCAAAATGTTATCCGACATCATGTGCTTTTATTCTCTGTAAAACGTTTTGATATGACTGTTTCTTAAGTACCTTCTGTAAATTTAAACACAGTGCATCCACCCAGTCCCCTCTGTTCACAGCAGAAATTAACAAGCTCCAATAAATTAGTTAAATATGATTCTCCTTTTGCAAGCCCGTGTTGAATCTGACTGATTACCTTGAATTTTTCTAAGAGCCCTGCTATAATTTATTTAATTAGCGTGTAATGGCAACTACTAAGCTAACTGGCTTGTATTTCACAGATTTCTGTTTCTCTCTCTTTGTGAATAAAAGAATTCATTATTTTCCAATCTAATTGACCCTTCCCCATAGGAAAGGAATTTTGGAAAATTAAAACCAACACATCAATTCGTCACTAACCACTTGCTTAATGATTCTACAAGACTAAAGATGGAGGAGCAGAATATAGACCATTCAGTTCATCAGGTCTGCTTCACCAGCTGATCATAGCTTATACATTTTAAAAACCCCATTTTACTGCCTTAACTCTTGATCCACTTGCCAGTCAAGAACCTATCTGTCTCTGTCTCTGTCTTAAAGACACGCAATGACTTGGCCTCCACAGCCCTCTGTGGCAATGAGTTGCACAGATTTACCATACTCGAGCTGAAGAAATTCCTCCTTATCTCAGTTCAAAAAAGTCATTCATTCATTCTGATGCTATGCCCTCAGCTCCAAGTCTTTCCTACTTAGTGGAAATATCTTCTCCACATCTGCTCTATCCAGGCCTCATAGTATTCTGCAAATTTCAATGAGATCGCTCCTTATCCTTCTAAACCTCATACAGTACAGGCCTACAGTCCCAACCACTCCTCATATGAGAAGCCTTCATCCTTTGAATAATTCTTGTGAAGTCCATCTGGTTCCCCTCCAACATCAGCATGTCCTGTCTTAGATATGGGGGCCCAAAACTACTCACAAAATTCCAAATGGGATATGACCAAAACCTTACACAAACTCCACAGTATATCCCTGTTTATATATTCTAGCCCTCTCAAAATGCATGTTAACATTGCATTTGCCTTCCTAACTACCAACTGAACCTGCATGTTAACCTTAAGAGAATCCTGAACTCAGACTCTTAAGTCTATTTTGGCTTAAGATTTCCAAAGCCTTTCCCCATTTAGAAAAAGTCTATTCTTCGTACTAAAGTACATAACCTTGCACCTTGTTTCCTTCTGATTAGATTACTTAGCTTAGATTAGATTACTTACAGTGTGGAAACAGGCCCTTCGGCCCAACAAGTCCACACCGACCGGCCGAAGCGCTACCCACCCATTCCCCTACATTTACCCCTTTACCTAACATTACAGGCAATTTAGCATGGCCAATTCACCTGACCTGCACATCTTTGGACTGTGGGAGGAAACCAGAGCACCCGGAGGAAACCCACACAGACACAGGGAGAATGTGCAAACTCCATACAGTCAGTCGCTGAGGTAGGAATTGAACACGGGTCTCTGGCGCTGTGAGGCAGCAGTGCTAACCACTGTGCCACCGTGCCGTCCAAGAGGTTCTGCAACTTCTTGGCCCTTCACCTAGCCTATCCAAGTCTTCTACAGCCTCCCTGCTTCCTTGACACTACCTGCCCCTCCACCTATCTTTGTGTCATCTGCAAACTTAGAACAATGCCCTCAGTTCCTTCATCCAGATCATTAACATATAATGTGAATATTTGTGATCGCAGCATGGACCCCTGTGGAACACTACTAGTCACTGGCTGTTATTGTGAAGAAGACCCCTTTATTCTTACTCTCTGCCTTCTGCCAGTCAGCCAATCCTCTATCCATGCTATTATCTTGCCCCTAACACCATGGGCCCCTATGTTATTTAGTAGCCTCCTGTGTGATATCTTGTAATGTGCCTTCTAGCAATCCTTCTGGCTGTCCTTTGTTTAACTTGCTCATTACCTCCTCAATGAATTCTAACATATTTGTCAGGCATGATGTCCCCTTGAAGAAAGCCATACTAACTCAGTCCTATTATGCCATGCATATGCAAGTACTCTGCAATCTCATCCTTAATAATGGACTCTAATATCTTACTAACAATTGAGGTCAAGATAATTGACCTATTATTTCCTGTCTTCTACCTGTCTCCATCCTTAAACAGGGGTGTTACATTATTCATTTTCTAGTCCTCTGGGACCCTGCCTGACTTCAGTGATTGTCAAAAGATCATCACTAATGCCTCCAAAGTCTCCTCTGCTACCTCCTTCAGAATCCTGGGGTGTAGTCTATCTGGTCCCAGTGATTTATCCACCTTTTCCTTAGCAATATCTACTGTATTCACCTCTGCCCCTTGACTCTTTTTAAGTTGAAGTAAGGGGATCAAGCATTGCCAAGCAAGGCAGAAGAATGGGTTGAGCATCATATGTGCCTTGATCAAATGGTGGAGCAGACTTGATAGGTGAAACAGCCTAATTCTGTTCCTGTACCTTATGGCCTTATGGTCTTCTGGTATGCCACTGGTGTCTTCAATCATGAAGACTGATGCAAATTGCCTTTTCAGTTCCTCTGCTATTTCTCTGTTTCCTATTACTACTTCTCCAGCCTTATTTTCCAGCCTCTCTCTAACCTTTCATACATCAAAAATATCCCTTGCAATCTCCTTTTATATTACCAATTAGCTAACTTTCATATTTGATGTTCTCCCACTTTATTGCTTTTAGTGGTCCTTTGCTGATTTTTAAAGGCACCTCAATTCTTTGGCTTCCCAATAATCATCACCACATTGTACGTTTTCTGTTTTCCTTTAAAGCCGTCCCTGACTTCTCTTATCAATCATAGTTGCCTCATCCTCCCTAATTCTTCCTTGGGATGAATTTCTGCTGCACCTCCTGAACTACCCCCATTGCTCCTCCACCATTTTCCCTACTAGGTTTCCCCTTCCAATCAACTGCGGCCAGCTCCTCCTTCATGTCTTTGGGGTTACCTTTACTCAGTTGGGAGAAAGTGAGGACTACAGATGCTGGAGAGCACAGTCAAAAAGTGTGGCGCTGGAAAAGCACAGCAAGTCAGGCAACATCCGAGAAGCAAGGCAATCAACATTTCCAGCCTAAGCCCTTCATCAGGAATGTGCCCAAAATGTCAACTCTCCTGCTCCTTGGATACTAGGTAAAAACAATGACTGCAGATGCTGGAAACCAGATTCTGGATTAGAGATGCTGGACGAGCACACAGTTCAGGCAGCATCCGAGGATCAGTAAAATCAATGTTTTGGGCAAAAGCTGTATTCCTGATGAAGGGCTTTTGCCTGAAACGTCGATTTTGCTGCTCCTCAGATACTGCCTGACCCACTGTGCTTTTCCAGTGCCACACTTTTCAACACTGTTACTCAGTTGTCAAACTCTTACATTTATTCCAGCTCCTCCCTCTCAAACTGCAGGGTGAATTCTGTCATATTGTGGTCATTGCCCCCTGGGAGTTCCTTCATCTTCAGCTCTCTAATCGAGTCTGCCTCATTACACATCACTAAATCCGGAGTGGCCTGTTCCCTAGTGGGCTCTACCACAAGCTGCTCCAAACAAAATTTCATACATATGCCACAACTTACATTGCTTTGGATCTGCTACCAACCTGGCTTTCCTAGTCCACCTGCAATTTGACATCCCCCATGATTACTCCAATGGTGCCTTTCTTACATGCTTTTTAATCTACCGATTTATTTTCTACTCCATATCCTGAGTATTGCTAGGGGGCCTGCACACAACTCCCGTCAGGATCTTTTTATCTTTGCAGTTCTTCAACTGTATCCACACAGATTCCAAACCTTCTGACTCCACAGCGCTCACCGCTGTCAATTTAATTTAATTTCTTATCATGAAGGCAACTCCGCCCCCTCCCCACCGATCTGCCTGTCCTTTCAACAGGACACGTAATCTTGGATATTTACTTCCCAGCCGTAATCCCTTGCAGGCACATCTCTTTGATGCCTAAAACATTGTACCCATCAATTTCAAGTTACCTTGTTTTATATACTGCACACATTTAAGTACACACCCTCAGTCCTGCAATGACCACCCCTCTCTCATAGTTATCCCTTTACCTTCTGTAATTGTAGTTAGGTTCCTGGCCCTTTCCTTCCCTCTGTCCTATTACTTGCTGTGCAAAATTTAATAACCTCTGTTGAGCATTCCCCCCACCTCCCAAGCTCCTGCACTCCCTCTTAAATGTTAGAGCTGTTATGATCACCCTATTGAGCCTTTCCACTAGAATTCCCACATGAGATTAGATTACTTACAGTGTGGAAACAGGCCCTTCGGCCCAACAAGTCCACACCGAACTGCCGAAGCGCAACCCACCCAGATCCATTCCCCCACATTTACCCCTTCACCCAACACTACGGACTATTTAGCATGGCCAATTCATTTAATGTGCACATTTTTGGACTGTGGGAGGAAATCGGAACACCTGGAGGAAACCCACGCAGACGAGGGGGGAGAATGTGCAAACTCTACGCGGTCGCTTGAGGCGGGAATTAAACCCAGGTCTCTGGTGCTGTGGGGCAGCAGTGCTTACCACTGTGTCGCCCACAAAGAGAAGGCAGAGAGGAGATTAGGTTAGATTGGATTCCCGACAGTGTGGAAACAGGCCCTTCGGCCCAACAAGTCCACACCAACCCTCCCAGACCAATTCCACTACATTTATCCCTGCACCTAGCAATACGGGCAATTTAGTATGGCCAATTCACGTAACCTGCACATCTTTGGAGGTGGGAATTGAACCTGGGTCCCTGGCACTGTGAGGCAGCAGTGCTCACCACTGAGCCGCCATGTTCAGGTAGAGTCTGTCCTGTCAATACAGATCCTTCCTATCCTAATACTGATGTCAGGGCCCCACAAAATGGAACCTTTCCTTTCCACACCTCTCCTTTATCCATTTATGACATTAATTTTCTTATCTCTATGCCAATTTGCATATGGCACAGATAATAAACCTAAGATTATAACCATTGAAGTCCAGATCTTTATTTTTACTCATAATTCCTGACACTCCCCCGACAGGACCTCTTGCCTACTAAAAAAAACTGAAAGAACTATGGATGCTCTAAATCAGCAAGAAAAACAGAAGTTGCTGAAAAAGCTCAGCAGATCTGGCAGGGTCTGTGGAAAGAAATCAAAGTTAATGTTTTGGATCCGGTGACCCTCCCTCACCGGACCTGAAATGTTAACTTTGATTTCTCTTCACAGATGCTGCCAGACCTCTTGCTTACTCTTGCCCCTACGTTGTTGGTGCCTACACGGAGCACAACAAGTGGATCCTCCCCCTCCCTCTCCAAAATCTTTTCATGCCGATTTGAAATGTCCCTCACTTTGGTACCAGATAGACAGTACACAACATGAGACTCTCGGTCCTGCTTAACAGAATGGTATCTGTACTCTTACTTATAGAATTCCTACCACTACTAGTCATGTTTTCACTTCCCTGCTTGAATGACCTCCTGTACGATGCTACAGTAGTTAATTTACCCACTTTTGATACTGTCCTTTTCTCATCTACACAGCAAGTAAGTACGTCACACCTATTGGACAAAGAACAAAGAAAATTTACCGCACAGGAACAGGCCGCTCAGCCCTCCAAGCCTGAGCTGATCTAAATCTACTGTCTAAACCTGTCGCCCAATTCCTAAGCATCTGTATCCCTCTGCTCCCCACCTACTCATGCATCTGTCCAGACACATCTTAAATGAATCAACTGTGCTTGCCTCTACTACCTCTGCTGGCAACGTGTTCCAGGCACCTCTGTGTAAAGTACTTGCTGCATATATCCCCCTTAAACTTTTCAGCTCTCATCTTGAACGCATGATCTCTCGTTATTGAATCCCTCACACTGGGAAAATACTTATATCTATCTACCCCGTCTATACCCTTCATGATTTTGTAAACCTCAATCAGGTCCCCCCTCAATCTCCTTTTTTTTAATGAAAACAATCCTAACCTACTCAACCTCTCTTCATAGCCAGCACCTTCCAAACCAGGCAACATCCTCGTAAACCTTCTCTGCAACCTCTCCAAAGCGTCCACGTCCTTTTGGTAATGTGGTGACCAGAACTGTACACAATATTCTAAATGCGGCCAAACCAGTGTCTTGTACAGATTTAACATGACCTGCCACCTCTTATACTCAATACCCCATCCGATGAATGCAAGCATACCATAATTTGGAGATGCTGGTGTTGGACTGGGGTGTACAAAGTTAAAAATCACACAACACCAGGTTATAGTCCAACAGGTTTAATTAGAAGCACAAGCTTTCGGAGCGCCGCTCCTTCATCAGGTAGTCCTTCATCAACCACTGAAAGCTAGTGTTTCCAATTAAACCTTTTGGACTATAATCTGGTGTTGTGTGATTTTTAACTACCATATGCCTTCTTGACCACTCTATCCATCTGTGCAACCACCTTCAGGGTACAATGGACCTGAACTCCCAGATCTCTTTGCTCATCAACCTTTCCCATGGCTCTTCCGTTTACAGTGTAGTTGGTTCTAGAATTAGACTTCCCAAAATGCATCACCTCACATTTGCTGAATTGAACTCCATTTGTTACTTCTCTCCAGTCTAGTTCTATTTTCCTGTATTCTTTGACAGTCCCCTATGCTTTTTGCTACTCCACCAATCTTTGTGTCATCTGCAAAGTTACTGATCATACCAACAGTGCCCTGTTCTAGATCATTTATGTATATTACAAACAACAGTGGCCCCAGCACTGACCCCTGTGGAATACTGGTCACCTTTCTCCATTTTGAGAAATTCCCTTCACCTACTACTCTCTGTCTCCTGTTGCTCAACCAGTTCTTTATCCACCTAGCTAGAACACCCTGCACACCATGTGACTTCACTACCTTCATTAGTTTACCATGTGGAGTTTACCAAAGTCAAAAATTGATGCTCCTTCAATCCTAAATTCAGGATCTGTCAGTCTTCCTCACTCATAGACATGCCCTCTTGTAATTGACCACTGGGCAAAATAGAGTACTTAATCTATATGTCATGACTGCCTCCTGAAATACAGCATCCAGCTAACTTTCCCCCCACCCCCACCCCCCACTCCTTGATGTGTCATACTCTAGGATATGTCAGCCAAGCACCAACACTTTGCTTAATACCATTTGTCCAGGGAAAGTTTGCTTGGTTTCCTCCCTCCATTTCCTGATTTACAGCTAGCTCAGGAATGTTGCTTGTATCCTCTATTATGAAGACCAATGCAAATTCAATTCAGCTGCCATCTCCTTAATTTCCATTGATACTTCTCTGGACTCGCTTTCCATAGTTGCAACACTCCCTTTATTAGTCATAGAGTCATAGAGATGTACAGCATGGAAACAGACCCTTTGGTCCAATCTGTCCATGCTGACCAGATATCCCAACCCAATCTAGTCCCACCTGCCAGTACCCGGCCCATATCCCTCCAAACGCTTCCTATTCATAAATCCATCCAAATGCCTCTTAAATGTTGCAATTGTAGCAGCCTCCACCACATCCTCTGACAGCTCATTCCATACCAGTACCACCCTCTGTGTGAAAAAGTTGCCCCTTAGGTCTCTTTTATATCTTTCCCCTCTCACCCTAAATCTATGCCCTCTAATTCTGGACTCCCTGACCCCAGGGAAAAGACTTTGTCTTATTCATTCTTTTTCTTAAATATTTATAGGAATTCTTATTTCCTGTTTCTATATTTCTCACTCGTTTTCTCCATTTCCAAATTTCTCCCTCAATATTAAATATTTCAATATGCTTTTCTTTTTCCAATAATGTATCCAAGCTTCTAATCTGCAATTGTATACTTCTTCTTTGAGTTTGATACTCTCTTTAACTTTTTAATTGATCAACTATGATGGGTCCTCCCCCTTGGACCTGTTCTTTCTCATTGGAAGGTAACCATTCTGTGTTCTGAAATATCCCTTTAAGTGTCTACTATAATATCTCTATCACTTTACTTCATTTGTTCAATATCCCTGTTCATCCTCGGCATTCAATATACCTGTCGAGATATTCTTTTGCTTTGCTGCTTCACAATGGTGGCTTTAGTTTTCACTCTGAAACACTTTGTTCTTTGGCTAAAGTATTGAAACAAATGTGACAACTCTTCTTTTTGAATGTGATCGGTGTCACTTTAATGATTTGAGTTGTGTCTTGAGCTGGATTGCCATCTGAACATCTATCAATAGCTTCCAAATAGAGTAGAACTAGCCTTCTTAGTAACCGTTTAAAGGTAGTTCTGGTTGTACTTTGAGAGATTTTAATGCAGTTGGCCCAGGGATCTTGGAAAGAACCTCAATATTTTCAGGTCTTCCTCGTGAATGGAGTGCACTCTTCTGCTGTCCACTTCACCTTTGGTGATGGACCTAGCCATCACTTCTCTTAAGCTCTTCTGCCTTGCCTGCCTTCAGATATTAGTTCAAAATATCTCCCACCTAGTCTTCTACCAATGGTCAACAGGCATTTTCAGTTGTTAAAGTGCATTGAAATGTATTATTGAATCATGGAGCCATACAGCACAGAAACAGATCCTTCAGTCCAACTTATCCATGCATACAAAGTTTCCCAAACTAAACCAGTCCCACCTAACTGTACCTGCATCTGCCACTCCCTCTGGCAGTTCATTCCACATATAAACTACTCTGTGTGAAAAAGGTGTCCCTCAGGTCCCTTTGAAATCTTTCCCCTCTCACCTTAAAAATATGCCCCCTAGTTTTGAACTCCTCCACTCTGGGGAGAAGACTTTCCTACTCACCCTATCTATGCCACTCATGACTTTGTAAACCTCAATAAGATCAGTCCTCAACCTCCTATGCTCCAGTGAAAAAAATCCCAGCCTATCCAGCCTCATCGGCAACATCCTGGTAATTTCTTTCTGAACCCTTTCTTGTTAAATAATATCCTTCCTACAGCAGAACAACCAGAACTGTACACAGTATTTCAGAAGTGGCCTCACCAACGTCCTTTACAAACTCAACATGACATCTCAACTCCTTCACTCAATACTCTAGCAGTGAAAACAGGCATGCTGAACGCTTTCTTAGGGATGGTAGTTGTTGTTACTTGGCTCCTATAAGAAGTTTGAAAACTAGAGTGATTTTTAAAAATACTTATTTTACATTATTTTATACATTATTGAAAACCTTTCTTCTAATAAATGGTTTGATTTCTATTGTTCCTCATAATCACTGTGGAGTACACAATGTCCTGTGTGATGTCTGACAGTCGTAATTTCAATTGAAAGTGCCCTTGCTCTCACCTTGAAACATTCATAATTCCACTATAATTAGACAGGCATTTTGCCAATTCACTAATGAAAAATATGGAACCTCTGCCTTTTTTTTCTTTTCCATCTCATCGACTTACCAACAAGGTGGGGCAGGGGCAAACACTTCATGAAGCAGTCTGCCATCTGCACTCAGTTTAATTTGTAAACAAACATTGATCTGTGGCCTTACTTCATAAATTACCTTGGAAATGCCACAGACACATTGTAGCAGTATGAAGATGTCAGCCAATCAAAGGCTTGAAGCATTCATAAGTAAATAAGCTAGTTCCCTTAATAAATTCATTCCATAATCATTGACTCTCCATCTCAAATTAATTTTAACAATGCTGTACACAGCAAAACTGCAACTTAATGTTACCAAATTATTTCTCTGTTTGAAGCAATAACCTTTAATTTCAGACAGTTCCTCACATTGTTTTTCCCTTGTTATATTCCTATTCTACGGACTGTTGTCTCAAATGATGGGGAGATGGGGATGGTCGTGCTCAGGTATAAAGGAGGAGAATGTGTGCTAACATGGCTGCTACTAAACCTGTAGGAGAAAGCGAGGACTGCAGATGCTAGAGATCAGAGTTGAGAGTGTGGTGCTGGAAAAGCACAGGAGGTCAGGCAGCATCCGAGGAGCAGGCGAATCAACGTTTCGGGCAAGAGCTCTTCAACTCCTGATGAAGAGCTCTTCCCTGAAAAGTCGATTCTCCTGCTCCTTGGATGCTGCATGACCTGTTACTAAACGTCTACACTACGCTGAAACTGCAAGATCAGGCCCAGTTGAATCTATTACATTTGTGTCTTTCTAGACTGGAAACTGACATGGCCTTCATCATGATAAACAATAAACTATATCACATTTCCTTTGCAAATTTACAGAAATATTCATTACAAGAGGTGATACCCAGTCTTGTTACCCTGCTTACAATCAACAATAGTATGCACTATTGGTAGCAGAGATGAGTTAAGCAGCTGTTGAACCTAAATAAAATATAATATGAAGTAGGGGAAATGCTTGAATGAACGTTGGCCTTTTTATCAACATGATTTGCATTCAGAAAAAGATTTCCAGTTTTATTGTGTTGTAATAATTTTGCAGTAGTCGTTTCAACTATCAAATAAATCACTTGCCTAATTTCATGGCTCAGTGAGGTGCTATTGTGAGTAAAGTGTAAAATCCAGAAATAAAACAAATTGAATGTGATTGTAAACATCAGGACCTTTAAGTTGACAATGCAGCCATTTTTCCCCAGGGCTTTTACAATTGTCTGAGACTGAAAAGCTGACTACCTGAACTGGTGACTGAAAGAAGCCTGTAATTACAAACAGTTGCCAGCATGTACTGTTTCAATTATAAGCGTTCTGTTGGATTTTTTTGTCAAAACGATCAAGACTGTGTTCGGTCAAATGCATTGAGTGAATGCATTTTCCCTCACATTGCTGATAAAATCATATCTACATTTTATTGACAGGGGGATGCTTGACTAAGGTGAAATGGTTGAGTTCGTGGCCGGTATTGCTTGTGCTGTTCTTCACAGTCCCTAACTGTGCGAAGCCTCGCTGGGAGAATTTCTTCATGCTAACCTTTCTCATGTCCACTGTATGGATTGCAGTCTTTTCTTATTTAATGGTGTGGATGGTAAGTAAGAAAGAAATCACTCAGGAAAATCATCATACATTTTAACATACCTTGGGTTGAAAGAATTTATTGAGGGAAGACAAATGCAATAGCCCCAGACCAACAAGAAGCCAGATATTTGAATGGGAGTAAGGAAAAGAGATATGCAGTTCCATGATGTGCTAATGTATTGCCTCAAACAACTGAGATGACTGTTGACATACTGTATCAAAATGAGTTCAAGATTGATTAATGGGTAGGAAATAGAGAGTATGAACAAGTGGATAATTTTCAGGATGGCTGTTTGTAGACAATAGACAATAGGTGCAGGAGTAGGCCATTCTGCCCTTCTAGCCTGCACCTCCATTCAAGATGATCATGGCTGATCATTCCTAATCAGTATCCGCTTCCTGCCTAATCTCCATAACCCTTGATTCCACTATCCTTGAGAGCTCTATCCAAGTCTTTCTTAAACTAATCCAGAGACTGGGCCTCCACTGCCTTCTAAGGCAGAGCATTCCACACAGCCACCACTCTCTGTGTGAAGAGGTTTCTCCTCATCTCTGTCCTAAATGGCCTACCCCTTACTTTTAAGCTGCGTCTTCTGGTTCAGGACTCACCCATCAGCGGAAACATGTTTCCTGCCTCCAGAGTATCCAATCCTTTAATAATCTTATACATCTTAACCAGATCCCCTCTCAGTCTTCTAAACTCAATGGTATACAAGCCCAGTCGCTCCAATCTGTCAACATAAGATAGTCCCGCCATTCCAGGAATTGACCTCGTGAACCTATGCTGCACTCCCTCAATTGCCAGAATGTCTTTTCTCAAATTTGGAGACCAGAACTGCACACAATATTCCAGGTGCGGTCTCACCAGGGCCCTGTACAGCTGCAGAAGAACCTCTTTACTTCTATACTCAATCCCTCTTGTTATGAAGGCCAGCATGCTATTAGCTTTCTACACTGCCTGCTGTACCTGCATGCTTGCCTTCATTGACTGGTGTACAAGAACACCCAGATCTCTTTGTACTGCCCCTTTACCTAACTTGACTCCATTTAGGTAGTAATCTGTCTTCTTGTTCTTGCCACCAAAGTGGATAACCATACATTTATCCACATTAAACTGCATCTGCCATGCATCTGTCCACTCACCTAACCTGTCCAGTTCACCCTGTAATCTCCTAACATCCTCCTCACATTTCACCCTGCCACCCAGCTTTGTATCATCAGCAAATTTGCTAATGTTACTATTAATACCATCTTCTATATCATTAATATATATTGTAAAAAGCTGCGGTACCCCACTGGTCACCGCCTGCCATTCCGAAAGGAAGCCGTTTATCACTACTCTTTGTTTCCTGTCAGCCAACCAATTTTCAATCCAAGTCAGTACTTTGCCCCCAATACCATGCGCCCTAATTTTGCTCACTAACCTCCTATGTGGGACTTTATCAAAGGCTTTCTGAAAATCCATGTACACTACATCTACTGGATCTCCCTTATCCACCTTCAGAGTTACATCCTCAAAAAGTTCCAGAAGACTAGTCAATCATGATTTCCCCTTCATAAATCCATGCTGACTCTGACCTATCCTGTTACTGCTATCCAGATGTGTCGTAATTTCATCCTTTATAATAGACTCCAGCATCTTTCCCACCACTGAGGTCAGACTAACTGGTCTATAATTTTCTGCTTTCTCTCTCGTTCCTTTCTTAAAAACATTAGCCACCCTCCAATCTGCAGGAACTGATCCTGAATCTATCGAACTCTGGAAAATAATCACCAACACATGTAATTAGTGGAATGCGTCAAAAATCAATATTTCCAAACTGCATCAGTGACTAAGGGACTAAATGTAATGTATCCAAGTTTTGATAATAAAAAGCTAAATGGGCAGTCAGTTGTTGGGTGGTAATGAAGAGAATGTGAAGGGATATAGAACAGTAATGTGGTTAGACACAAAAGTGGCAGATGAAATATGATGCAAAAAATTGTGAAGTTGTTCACTGTGGTGGGAAGAATAGAAAAAACAGATAGTCAAAAAAAAAGAGAACCTAGTAAATGTTGGGATTCACAAGATTTTGAGTTGGAGGGTATTTTTTGTATGCTTTACTTGAATCACAGAAAGTCAGCACACTGGCAACGCAAAGTGCAAAGAAGGCAAATAGTATATTAGCTTTTATTGTCAGAGGTGACAGTTTAAGAGTAAGGAAGCCCTGATGTCTTTCTATCAGGCTTTGGTAACCCACATGGATTAGTGTGTATAGTTTTTGTCTGAGAGGCAGTACAAGGTTCACTATTCGAGAGTTGAGAAGACTGTCCTGTGCAGTGGGACCGAATCGAAGGACCCAGGTTCTCCTGAGTTTAGAAAAATGAGAGGCGATCTTATTGAAACGTATTGACAGGAGAGATCCTGAGAGGCTGATCCTTGGCAGGAAAGCCTGGGACAAGGGGTCATTATCTCAGGATAAGGGTTGTCCATTTAGGGCTGAAATGAAGAGATACCTCTTCACTCAGAGTTGTGAATCTTTAGAGCTGGCATATGGTGAGGTCCTGCATCTTGTTCTTCCTAAGGTCTTATGATTTCTTTGACATAGTCCTTATTTCACTGTCTCTACGCTGGTATTGATGTAATTCAGCATTCCATACTAGTAATGGATATAAAACGAGGAAAAAAGCTCAGTATCGCAACTAAGAGTACTTTTGGATTAAAGTTGCAGTATTGTCACATTGCACAGTCTGAAATTTGGACAATAAATTTGTCTTTTGGGATGGCCCAGGCGAATTTGAGATGAGGGTGGAAGGTGTTGGTAAAGTTCAACCTCCTCGTGGGAGCACGAGGCAGCGACGATCCAGTCATCAATGTAGCGGAGGAGCGGGGGGGTGGTGCAAGTGTTAATGCAGACGTGTCCATCTTTTTCCCTCCCCCCACATTATCCCAGTCCCTAGCCTCCAATTCGGCACCGGACCTGTCCATCACTCCCCGCTCTGACCTATCACCTCCCTCACCTTCATCCACCTATCGCTTTCTCAGCTACCTTCCCCCAAAATCCTACCCCCCTCCCATTTATCTCTCAGGTCCGACCTACAAGCCTCATTTGTGATGAAGAGCTCTTGCCTGAAACATCGATTCTCCTACTCCTCGGATGCTGCCTGACCTGCTGTGGTTTTCCAGCACTACACTCACGACTCTGATCTCCAGCATCTGCAGTTCTCACCCTCTCTCCAAAATTTGTCTTGAAAGATGCCATAAAGTAAATGAACCAGCAGCTAGTTTTACAGCTCACCCGATTTTCTTTACCAGACCCATCCCTCCCCGAGGAGAAATTGAGGACTGCAGATGCTGGAGATCAGAGCTGAAAATGTGTTGCTGGAAAAGCGCAGTTTGACGTTTCGGGCATAAGCCCTTCTTCAGGAATGAGGAAAGTGTGTCCAGCAGGCTAAGATAAAAGGTAGGGAGGAGGGACTTGGGGGAGGGGCGTTGGAGATGCGATAGGTGGAAGGAGGTCAAGGTGAGGATGATAGGCCAAAGTGGGGTGGGGGCGGAGAGGTCAGGAAGAAGATTGCAGCTTAGGAAGGCGGTGCTGAGTTCGAGGGTTGGGATTGAGACAAGGTGGGGGGAGAGGAAATAAGGAAACTGGAGAAATCTGAGTTCATCCCTTGTGGTTGGAGGGTTCAACCCTCTAACAACAAGTGATGAACTCAGATTTCTCCAGTTTCCTTATTTCATCTCCCCCCACCTTGTCTCAGTCAAATCCCTCGAACTCAGCAGCTCCTTCTTAACCTGCAATCTTCTTCCTGATCTCTCCGCCCCCACCCCACTTCGGCCTATCACCCTCACCTTGACCTCCTTCCACCTATCGCATCTCCAACGCCCCTCCCCCAAGTCCCTCCTCCCTACCTTTTATCTTAGCCTGCTGGACACACTTTCCTCATTCCTGAAGAAGGGCTCATGCCCGAAACGTCGATTCTCCTGCTCCTTGAATGCTGCCTGACCTGCTGCGCTTTTCCAGCAACACATTTTCAGCCCATCCCTCCCTGAGAACAAATTCACCCGAACACTTAGTTATTTGTTTTTAATGCAGGAGTCTTCAGACAAGAAACGTGACCAAGTGAATTGGACTGAAATAAGTTACATTTTTTCTGTGTGGCACTGATGTTAATGGCTTCTCAGGGAGAAGCTTATTTGGGATTGTTAATTAACCGCTAAGCAGCTACATTTCTTAGCCACATTTGTAAGACAGAGTTTAAATGACCTGAGACTCCCGCAGGGCCTGATCCACAGGCATTCACTTTATTTGACTTAACCTAACAAAGGCAGAAGTGGGTACTGCAGATGCTGGAGATCAGAGTCAAGATTAGAATGGTGCTGGAAAAGCACAGCAGGTCAGGCAGCATCCGAGGAGCAAGAAAGTCGTAGTTTTGGGCAAAAGCCCTTCAGCAGGAATTTCTGATGAAGGGCTTTTGCTCGAAACGTCGGTTTTCCTGCACCTCGGATGCTGCCTGACCTACTGTGCTTTTCCAGCACCACTCTAATCTTAACCCAACAAACCTAGAAGGAGGATCCTCCCATTTGTATGAGCTGTATCACCAAAGTTCTGCTATAGAACTTTCCAACAGTCAACTAGTGATTGCTTATTTAAGAGTAATTGTAATGTTGAAATAAATGCAACACTGATGATAAATAAGATGGTATAGTATTTTTTGCAGTGAGCGTTTTGCATAATTTGATTTGGTGCAGGATATAAAAACATAATTGCCATTCATTTGCGACATTAATTATTAATATTATTTAAATTAGATTTGAAATCTTGTTTCCAAATAGCTGTTACCATAAAATAAATTAATAAATTAAATATTGAATACATTAGATTAACGATATATTAGAAATATAAGTAAATGCATGAAATGTTTTGTCTGACATTTATATATTAATTTTCATGATTGGTTGCTCAAAAATGATGTGCACAACATATTTTCTTGACAAATTCAAAAGCTTTGCAAACAAAATATGTCTTACTTTCTTCCTCCTAAGGATCAAGATAGTGTCACCAATTAAGAATTGTCCATTATTAGTTTCACCAAAACTGAAGCACTGGAAATTCTCTCTCTACATTTGAAACCTTTGACTAATGGTCATTATATTTTCCTAAAATTAGATTCAGCAGGAACATTCTGTAAAATAATTAAAACGCTTGTCAGTGTAATGCACTTATGGTCCCTATCAGTATGATATGGAAATGCAAAGTTCTGAGCTTGTGCTATTTTCAATGCATCGCAGAAGTGGTGTTGTTTTGTGAAAGAGCTAGTCTGTTCTTTTAATATGACTTGGTGTTCTGAACACCCAGTATTACTAATACTCTTATCACCAGTGGTTCATTTTTATTCAGTTGGCATCATATTTACATTGTCGAGAGTGTGGTGCTAGAAAAGCACGGCAAGTCAGGCAGCATTCGAGGAGCAGGAGAATCGACGTTTTGGGCAAGAGCCCTTCATCAGGAATGAGGCATGTGAGCTGAGGGGTAGAGAGATAAATGGGAGGGTGGGGTGGGGCTGGGGGCAAGGTAGGTGAGAGTGTGATAGGTAGATAGAAGTGTTGATAATGGTGATAGGTCGGAGAGAAGGGTGGAGCGGATAGGTGGGAAGGAAGATGGACAGGTAGCACAGGTCATGAGGGTGGTGCTGAGCTGGAAGGTTGAAATTGTGATAAGATGGTGAGGAACCTAGTGAAATCCATATTGATGCCATGTGGTTGGAGTGTCCCAAGGTGGAAGATGAAGCATTCTTCCTCCAGGTGTCGGGTGGTTAGTGTGGCGACGGAGGAGGTCCAGGACCTGCATGTCCTTGGCAGAGTGGGAGGGTGAGTTGATGTGTTTGGCCATGGGGCGGTGGGGTTGGTTGGTGTGGGTGTCCCAGAGATGTTCTCTGAAGCGCTCTGCAAGTAGGCATCCTGTATTCCCAATGTGGAGGAGACTGCATTGGGAGCAATGGATACAGTAAATCACATTTACTTTTCCAGCACCATGCTCTGACCTCTGATCTCCATCATCTGCAGTCCTTGCTTTCTCGTAGTTAATCATATTTACATTGGCCAACTCTTTCTGATCCGGATCAGAAACCGCATTTCTGAGTCTGATAAAACAAAAACTGGGCATTTACCTTTAGACAATTTCTCCCCACAAATCTGTGTCCTGGAGTCTTCTGTTCCAGAGCAGTTTAGGTGACTCCAACTGTCTTTGAAAACAGGAACACAGAAGATCACATCCTACTACGTGCCCTTTTCAGCAGTACCCTAATTCTGTGATTTAAAGGTTGTGTAGCTAATTGCAAAGCTACTGAGAGGTGGGTGAAGCAATAGGAGTTTGGGTAGGTGAGGGAGTCAGGGAACAGTCATGTGGATCAGGGTCTTTCATTTATTCTCAGGATGTGGGCATTGCTTGCTAGTCCAGTATTTATTACCCATCCCTAATTGGCCAGAAGGCAGTTAAGAATCAACCAGGTTGCTGTGAATCTGGAGTTACACATCGGTCAGACCAGGCGAGGAAAGCAGGTTTCCTTCCCTAAAGAACATAAGTGAACCAGGGATTAAAGTGGCTCAAGGGGTCTGGTCAGGAGGGGTTGTTGTGTTTGGCTAAACCAGGAGGCGTTGGTATTGGGTCAGCTGAAGCAGTGCATCAAGTTGGGCCAGGGTTTTGGCTCAGTGGTTGGGGCTATTGCGTCCAGAGGTGTCAGGGATTGGTACTGGATGTAGTCAGGGGGTGGGGTCAGGGGTCAGTCACCTAACTGGGTCAATAGTATAAAAGTTTCCTCCAAGGTTTTTAGCTAACTAATAATTTTAAGTGGGTCGAAGTCTTCCAAAATCCCGAAATCACACTCCAAGTTCAGACCATTCCAGGTGCCAATATCCAGGAAATTCCCAGAGTCAGCTGCATTGGGATTTACCCAAGCTCCTGACAGACATCTCGGATCCACACTGGCATAATATCTATTTCCTCTTTTGAATTCTTAAGGCCACACCTCTTATATTTTAGCTTAGACTTTTAAAAAATTTCCAATTAATGTAAATGAAGTAACATCGGTAAAACAGGCTGGTGAGCTCAGGTAAATAATTATTGAATTCTTTGTTTAAAGAAGCAATTTTGGCAAGGTAGTTTAAAAACATATTTGAACCATAAGTGACTGATCAGATCATGTTATCGCTTCTGCTAGTTTTTCTTACTTTATTTCAGTTTTGATGGAAATCAACACTGAAAATGTGCGTCAAATTGAATTTGCATTGTGACACATGGTATAGTATCTGTCAGTGTAGCCACCACAAAGCTGCACGCAGTCTTCGTAGCAAACTATTTAAAGTACTTTACACCTGTCTTTTAAGTGTCCTTCAAATCCAAATCGTTTTGATCACTAGATCACAGATAGCTTAGAAGATTTATTGTACCATTTTAGGGATTTAAACATCTTTCTTAGCAGAGAATAGATACATGAGATTAATAACTTATTTATTGGTTAAGCGTTAATCGATTGCTTGTGATAGGCTTTCCAAATTGTGATGCCTACGCAAACTCTTGTTTGTAGTCTCTCCAGATAGAACTCAAAGAAACTGGCTATACAAATGGCTCGCATATTGATTAATGTGGCAAATTTTCTGGAATTTGATTCTCCACGTGTGATGTGTGTGTCAACTATTTCACTTCGTGCCAAATGTTGAAATTTATAAAATCAGAGAGTTGGCTGATTAAGTCACAGTTGCTGGTGCAAAAAAAAACATGAGACTGAATCATTATGAGCACAAAGAAGCCAAAATGAAATCCAAGATACTTGAGGAAAATTTCCATTATTTTATATTCATGAACTCTAAACTGAACATAAATGTCATCTTAAAGGAAGATCTTTTTTCTGTATATCAGGATTACGTTGTTGTCTTTCTGTTATACCTATTCAGCCATAGTTAAGTGGCAGCACTCATGCATGAAATTGAAGATTGAATTGTTCAGTTATTGAGAGAAGCCGATAATAATTCTGTTGCCAATCATGTGGAGTAAAGGGCTAACAATACATTTATTCTAAGAATAGCTACTGAGCATGTGCTTAAGCAGCTGAGTCATACTGACATCACATTACACGGTGCAGGCATTTAAGGGTGCAGGGTTCCAGAGATAGCCTGTCTTTGCAGCTCTTCTACATTTGTTACATTTAATAAAGTTTGTTGATGATAACAAATATGAGTGTAGACATCCTTCTATCAACAGCCCAGACTCAATCATACAACAGATCATGCTAAATAAGATATACCAGCCATTCAATTCACCACAATTACAACTAACGGTGGCACAGTGGTTAGCACTGCTGCCTCACAGCGCCTGAGACCCTGGTTCAATTCCCGACTCAGGCGACTGACTGTGTGGAGTTTGCACGTTCTCCCCGTGTCTGCGTGGGTTTCCTCCAGGTGCTCCGGTTTCCTCCCACAGTCACAAAGATGTGCGGGTCAGGTGAATTGGCCATGCTAAATTGCCCGTAGTGTTAGGTAAGGGGTAAATGTAGGGGTATGGGTGGATTTTGCTTCGGTGGGTCGGTGTGGACTTGTTGGGCCGAAGGGCCTGTTTCCACACTGTAAGTCTAATCTAATCTAATCTAACATTTGTAATCTAACAATTGCCTTCCACTGATGGTATGAAACTAGGCTTTCATGTCCATCTGTAACAGTCATGTGATGATCCACTCGCTGGATATGTACTGCTCCATCAATATTCAAAAATCTCAACGCTATCCATGACAAAACAACCCACTTGACTGGTATCCCACCCATCCAACTTCAACGTTTATTCTCTCAACCTCTAATGCACAATGTGTACCATCTTCAAGATGTACTGCAGCAATTCTGCAAGGCTCCAGCAAGATCTGCCAAACCCTAATTAATGGTTGAGGATGAGGGCAGTAGATGCATTTGGAAAATCATATCTCACTAACCTGGCTGAGTTTTTTGAAGAGGTGACAAAGGAGATTGATGAGGGAAGAGTGGTATACGCTTTCTATATGGACTTCAGCAAGGCTTTTGATAAGGTTCTGCATGGTAGAGTGGTTAGTATGATTAGATAACATGGAATCCAGGGGGAATTGGCCAGTTGGATACAAAATTGACTTGAAGGTAGGAGACTGAGGGTGGTGATGGAGGGTTGTTTTTCAGACCAGAGGTGTATGACCAATATTGTGTCACAAGGATCAGTGCTTTTCATCATTTATATAAATGATTTGGTTGTGAATATAGGAAGTATATATAAGTTTGAAGATGACACCAAAATTGTTGGTGTAATGGTTATTTCAGACTACAACAGGACCTTGAGCAGATGAGCCACTGGCCCGAGGAGTGGCAGGTGGAGTTTAATTCATTTTGGTATTTTGGTTGTATATTGAACTTTGGTAAGGCAAACCAGGGTAGGATTTATCCACTTAACGGTAGGGCTTTGGGGTGTGTTGTTGAACAAAGAAACAT
This sequence comes from Hemiscyllium ocellatum, assembly GCF_020745735.1. Taxonomy (NCBI): domain Eukaryota; kingdom Metazoa; phylum Chordata; class Chondrichthyes; order Orectolobiformes; family Hemiscylliidae; genus Hemiscyllium; species Hemiscyllium ocellatum. The sequence goes on from NC_083408.1 coordinate 90,445,618, forward strand.
GGGGTATGGGTACATAATACCTTGAAAGTGGTGTCACAGGTAGACAGGGTGGTGAAGAAGGCGTTTGGCACCCTTGCCTTTACTAGCCAGTATATTGAGTATAAGAATTGGGATATCGAATTGCGGCTGTACAGGACATTGGTTAGGTCACTTTTAAATCCTGTGTACAATTCTGGTCACCCTTCTGTAAGAAGACTGTAGTTAAACTTGAGAGTGTGCAGAAATGATTTTCAAGGATGTTGCCAGGACTGGAGGGTTTGAGTTATTGTAAAAGACTGAATAGGTTGGGTTTTTTTTTCCCTTAAGTGTCAGAAGCTAAGTGGTGACCTTATAGAGGTTTATAAAATCATGAGGGGCATGGATAGGGTGAATAGTCATTTCCTGAGGATTGGTGGGGTGGGGGTGGGGGACGTGGTGTGGGAGGGTGGTCTCCAAAACCAGACGGCATAGATTTAGGGTGAGAAGGTAAGGATTGAAAAAGGACCTGAGACGTAATTTTTTCTCACAGAAGGTGGTGCATGTATGGAACAAGCTGCCAGAGGAAGTGGTGGAGCCTGGTACAATTACATTTTTTTAGATTTTTTTTAGATTAGATACCCTACAGAATGGAAACAGGCCCTCAGTCCAACAAGTTCACACTGACCCTCTGAAGAGTAACCCACCCAGACCCATTCCCCTACATTTAATCCTGACTAATGCACCTAACACTACAGGCAATTTAACATGGCCAATTCACCTGATCTGCACATCTTTGGATTGTGGGAGGAGACCAGAGCACCGAGGGAAAACGTTCAAACTCCACACAGACAGTTGCCTGAGGCAGGAATCAAACTCGGGTCCCTGGTGCTGTGAGACAGCAGTATAACCACTGAGCTACCATGCTGCCCTGAAGACATCTGGATTGATCCAGGAATAGGAAGAGTTTAGAAGGATATGGGCCAAACACTGGCAAATAGGACTAAGTCAGATTGGAATGTCTGGTCAGCATGGATGAGTTGGAGCAAATGGTCTGTTTCCATGCTGTGTGACTCTATGACTTTGAGAACAATACCACCTGCAAATTCCTCCTCAAGTCATACAACATCCTGACTTATAACAATGCCATTGTTCCTTCATGTTGAGGAGTCAAAATCCTGGAACTTCCTTCCATACAGCACTGTGGACTGCACTAGATCGTGTGAACAACTCACATCCACCTATTCAAGAGTAATTGGAATATGCAATAAATATTGTCCTAGCTAGTGACATATGTCCTGTGAAAGAATATAAAAATAGTAATGATGCAATGGAATTATCTTTTTGTCCTGATCTTACTGTGTTACATGCTTGTCAGACAATTGATTATATTTGCCTTTTTTCTGTATGCAGGTAACCGTAACAGGGTATACACTCGGGATTCCAGATATTATCATGGGAATAACATTTCTGGCAGCAGGAACAAGTGTTCCAGATTGCATGGCTAGTTTAATAGTGGCCAGACAAGGTAGATAAGTATTTCATGATTTTACACTGGTGTGTTAATGAAACATTGTGCTAACTTTGACCAGCTCAGCTGAGATTCATCCACAATGTTGTTCCAGCAGCCCAATGCATCATTAAAAACATTGCACCTGTTTGATCAATAGAATTGATTTCTCTTTTTTACAAGAATTGAGGTTAATATTGATAGCCTTCATGCTTTAGAAATTTTACCTTGTCAGATTTCAGCATCTTAGAAATCTAATTATACAGAATCCTCCTTTAAATTAGTTGGATTGAATAATAGGTCAAGTTTGTTATTTTTCTTTTATCAGCTGGGTTTAGATGAGTCAGTGTAACTTGAAGAGAACTCGTTCTCACTGGTGTTCATGAGTGGAAGAAAATTGAAACTGTTGTATAAAAAATACAGCTGTAAGAATCATAAACGGGTGTTATAATGGATCCAATTTTTGAGGACTTGAGTTTGAATGGTTGTAGAGATGCCTGGAGTGTTTATTTAACAAGGTCAATGAAAGGTCATTGGAATGATGTTTCTCAAAAACCACAAGATTCCAGATAACTGCTGATTTTGGTTACTTGAAGTTACTTTAATGAAAACACCAGAATCTTTTGATGACTGGGTTTTATAACTATTCTTTTCGAACAATGCTTTGCAAGCGTCAAGTTTTCAGTTGGCCAAAGCCTGCTGGGGAACAGACTGCTCAATTTGTGACTCCTGTCTTTGAAGCACCTTTGCTGATTATCCCTTTGAAGACTGACTGGAAGACGTTGCAATATATTGCTTCCTGAGAAAGCTGTATCTGTTAAGATCCCAGAAACCACTACTTGTGTTTTGTGATGCCTGTCCTCACATGTGGTAGAATGCCAGTCCAACAGGCATCTGAATGTTACACACCTTAGTTATTTTGTTTTCCAAGAATTTAGACTTATTGGCCAAAAGCATTTCTTTTTCCCAGAGTAAATCTCTGTTGAGAGAAATCGGTTTTGTTTTCCTTTACTCAATGCATATGTTTCTACTTGTTTTTGGGCTATTTGGATGAATAAACATTTACATTTTCATATTCTAAATTAAATATTTTAGTCAGTTTATCATCTTCATTGAATAGGATTTGGTTTACAATAAATCATTAATTTTGTAACTAACCAAAGAAATCTGGATCATGGATCTTTCTTATATTTCTCTGTTTTTAACTTAAAATATGATTGATGATGTCAGTTTTCCACAAAGTTAGTTTGTGAACTGTGCCCTGTACAAAATATAACAATGGTAAATATTTGAAAATGAGTGGATAAGAACCTTAACAAAGACTGCCATCTATTTTTCCCCCCAGTGGTATGTTGATTGAGCAGTTATTTGAACCCCTCAGCTGAAGGGTGAGAGTGGCAGCCATCAGGAAGGTCTAAAGAGGTCAACAATGGTCTCTCTCCTTGAATCAGAGCATAAAACACTCCACTGTTAATAGTTTTTTATCCCTGATAGAAGGCCCTACTCATCATAGAATCATACAACATAGAACAGTATAGCACAGTACAGGTCCTTCCGCCCTTGATGTTGTGCTGGCCTTTTATCCTACTCTAAGATCAAACTCACCTACTATCTTTCATGTTACTAACATCCATGTGCCTATGCAAGAGTCGCTTAAATGTCCCTAATGTATCTGACTCTACTACTACTGCTGGCAGTGTATTCCACTCACCCACCACTCTCTCACATCTCCCCGAAAACTTCCTCCAATCACCTTAAAATTATGACTCCACATGATAGCCATTTCTGCCATGGGAAAAAGTTTCTGACTATCCACTCTATCTATGCCTCTCATCATCTTATACACTTCTACCAAGTCACCTCTCATCCTTCTTCACTCCAATGAGAAAAGCCCTAGGTTCCTCAACCTTTCTTCATAAGACATGCCCCCAATCCAGGCAGCATCCTGGTAAATCACCTCTGCACCCTCTCGAAAGCCTCCACATCTTTTATATAATGAGGTGACCAGAACTGAACACAATATTCCAAGTGTGGTCTATAGAGCTGCAGCATAACCTCACGGCTCTTAAACTCAATCCCCATGCATTTGAACATACAAAAACAAGCTTGTTCTTTTCAAATGCAGTGCACTTCAGAGGAATATCAAACCTCATGACACTCCGTTGATATGCCTCAATAAAACTTTTGCAGACTTAAACATTGGTATTATCTCGGTAAAATTCCAAAACATGTGTTTTAATGGATTTTGTTCACAGAAATGTCCTTAAAAGTTACTAATACTTCATCAATTGTTGGGTAGACAGCATGTCAGACTTTTATAGCTGTTTATTTTGTTTAGGGATGGGTGACATGGCAGTGTCGAATACAGTGGGAAGCAATGTCTTTGACATTCTTGTAGGCCTAGGTCTGCCTTGGGGTCTTCAGACAATGGTTATTAACACCGGTTCTGTTGTAAGTATATTTTACTCTTTCTGCTCAACAGTTCAGTTGCTGTTCACACTTAGATACCTTTACTTTCTCATTGTTCTTTGTGGATTTGGGAAGCACAAGGCTTAAAAAAAAAATTGATCCTAAAAATGTTGCCTTATAAAGAAATAGTATGAAAATGAATGCTTGCAGTCCAATTCATTAACATGGTCTTTTCTTCACGATTATTAAGTCTGATTTATAAATCAGTCTTTGATTTGATCCCTGGAATTAACATCTAAGTTTTGGGATGAGCAGTAAACATTAAACTTCAATTATATTTAAAATGTATTATGCATCTGCTTGTGTATCATGTATTCAAATTATATTTAATTACTTCATTAGCTAAGGCTTCCTTCTGCTATCATACTGTGATCATTTTGCATTTCTCATGATGGGGAAATAAAACATCTACCTGCCTCAGAGGCGAGAATGCTTTCACTGAGAATGAATTCTTTCATAAAAATAAAAAAGGTGGAAAGTATTATCCCAAATTTCCATCTCCAGCTAAAATCACAGTTAAAAATACTGAGCTCACCAGGAAATGTTCTCCTAAGCAGATGACCAACTCAAGTGCTGTTGAACTGACCCTGAGGCAAGTATTCCTTAGTGATACTGCAGTATATCCTGGATCTTGTGATTGAAAGGTTTCATTTTATTTTACAGGTGCACATCAATAGCAGAGGACTTGTTTATTCTGTCATACTTCTTCTAGGATCTGTAGCACTCACGGTAAGTATACTACTTTCCACAAACACAAATATTCCCGTGAGGTGCAGTTTGTATCTCCAGATTCTGATATTAGAAAAGTAATGTCTTGAAATCTCCTGACTGAAGTAATAGCTGACAGTTTTCAGTGCCATATTGTGCCTTCTACTGGAACTGCATTGACAGTACATCTGGAAATGATGGCTTCAGGCTGGAGGACAGGGAAAGTACCATTGGGAGCAATGATTTGGAGATGCCGGTGTTAGCCTGGGGTGTACAAAGTTAAAAATCACAACACCAAGTTATAATCCAACAGGTTCATTTGGAAGCAAAGTAAACCTTCCAAATAAACCTGTTGGACTATAACCTGGTGCTGTGTGATTTTTAACATTGGGAGCAATGTACAGTTAGTTAATTTAAACATATTTTGAACATGATGGGAGAATGCTAGGAACATAGGTGCTGGATATTTAGAGTTGAAAAATGTGGCACAGGAAAAGCACAGCAAATCAGCAGCATCTGAGGAGCAGCAGAATCGATATTTCGGGCACATTCAGTCCATCATAGGAGACTGTCTGACCTCCTGGAGTAGTCAAAACTAGTCCAGGGAATTGTATTTGCCCTGATTAATGTGAGTCCTGTGGCTTCCACCCAAATCAGAAACAGATCCAACTCTGTTTTGAAATAATTCAGCAAATCAGGGTTCACCTATTCAACAGCTCCACTATTTTTCAGGAAAACAGGAATAATGCAACATCCATGTGATCCATCTAGTTTTGCCGTTAGTAACTGTGATCCTCTTGAATCTATCCTGTTGAGAGACGATTATTTGCGTAAACATAATTTGGTCACTCGACTCAATCACTCAAAACATGCTGTTGCTGGAAAAGCACAGCAGGTCAGGTAGCATCTGAGGAGCAGGAGAATCGACATTTTGGGCATAAGCCCTTCATCAGGAATTTGGAGGTTGAGGAAGGGGGGCTGGGAGATAAATAGGGGGGTGGGGTGGGGGTGAGGTAGCTGGGAAGGCAATAGGTAGATGCAAGTGGTGGGGAGTTTGGTGGTGATGGTGATAGAATGAAGGGGAGGGTGGAGCAGTTGGGTGGGAAGGTAAAATGGGCAGGTAGGACAATTCAAGAGACTGGTGCTGAGCTGGAGGGCAAGAGGGCGGTGTCAATCACTTAAAGCCTACACTTGTCGAAAATAGAGGGATCCAACTCATTTCAGGCTTACCCGGCTAAATGAGCTTTAACTGGAATTTAAAACAATGGCACATACTGCACACTTTCTAAAGCAATATTCCCCATTGTGTGAGGAAGCCAAACCTGGACACAGTTTTAACTGAAGCCTCACCAAGCTAATGAATGATTCCAAAACTGTAAACTTTTAGTTATATTGAATAGAACTGCACTTATAACCCAGAAATGTATTTATTTTCACAATAAGGGATGAGCCATAGAAGTTTAGAAATTGATTAACTAAATATCTGCTCCTCTTTTCCTTCACCACTGCCTTTAATTCTCTTCATTTTTAAGACATGAGCATATTTAATATTTTAACTGCCCACATGTGGAGCAATACGTTTTGTAGCTAGACATCATTTGTTATGAAGACACTCGATCCTTAAACATATCTTGATCTAATTGTTTAGTTAAGTTTCCTCAATAGTTCTAATTCTTAATGCACCTTGTTTTTATCAAGCTGAAGGCTGTAATTGATAATCTGGGAGCTGTGTTTATCAGTTTGATGATGGCTTTATTAGTTTGGGAGCTGTATTTATCAATCTAATTACTACAGTTTTGAGTGTGAGAGCTGTGTTCATTATTCTGATGGTGCATTTATTAGTTTGAGAGCTGTACTCATCAGGTTAATGTTAGCTTTCACCAGTCTGGCAGCTGTATTTATCAGTTTGGGACCTGTATTATCCAAGTTTCCATCATTGCGCTGCATTTTACAAACTAAGAATTTGATTATCCGTTCTGACTGTTACTTATCATTGAATGTTAAATTTAGCAGCTTGGCAGTCTTGTATTTAGTGGTCTCGTGTGCCTGTCCTGGGACGTTATTAAGAATTTGCAATAGCCTACATTTGAAAATAATATTCCATCTCTCTGTTCAACAGTAACAGGAGGCTGAAGCTTTCTTTGATTTCTATCAGTCATCCTTACCGGTCTGATGTCTCTATTTATCATTCCAAACCCTACACGTGCAATTTAGTACCATGACTTGGCAGATTGTGAGGTATACAGACAAGTCTAAAATAATCATTACAGTCAGCACACCCTTGGATGTAAATATAATCTGACAGCATTACTGTCAGTGTGAAGTCCACCTGAGCTTGCCCCCAGAACGACTGGTTCACTGTTGATCGGATTCATCTGACGCAGTCCTGGCAACTGCTAGGACTGTGTTCTGATACAAACACTGTAAATAAGAAATTGAGAGCCAGCTATTTGACTTGGAAAGTGTCACATCTGTGCAAAATTCTATCATAATCTAATGTCTACCAGAGTCAGATATGTGTCAGTGAGAATCAACAGCTGATTAGGGTCATACTCGGCGTAAAGGCAGATGGTCATGGTTGCTGGAGGTCAGTCATCTCAGCTGCAGAACATCTCTGCAGGTGTTCCACAGGGCAATGTCCTCAACCCAACCATCTTCAGCTGCTTCCTCAATGACATTCCCTCTGAAGTGAGAATGTTCACCAATAATTGCCTAGTGTTCGGCATCATTCGCAACTCCTCAGGTACTGAAGCAATCCATGTCCAAATGTAACAAAGTGTGGACAATGCTAAAGTTTGGGTTGAGAACTGACAAGGAAGATCTCCATGCCTCTAACAATAAACCAGGGAGACCTTGCCAACCATCTTTGAGGCAATTCTTCCCAGACAGAAACTGCGAAAGGGCAGTCTGGCTGGCAGCGACTGACCTGAATTGGGGATAGCTGGGCTTTAAACCCGACACTGGTGGTGGGAACCCTGAAAGTGATGGCTGTGATGTGTAGCTCTGTCTCTGGCAAGCACAGCATAGCGCTGAGCTGCGGTGAGGTGTTGGGCATATATAATGAGATGAGTAGCAAAGAATTGCATGAGAAAACTCACCAAAGCTTACGGAGAGAAACCCTTCATGAAACTTCCTAAAATCAGAAAAGTCACCCCGTAGCTTTTAAAACTAAGATTTTTAGTGAATTTTGAGATTTGTAGCTCAGGTTGAGGTTTTGGATGTAGGTTTGCTGACTGAGCTGGAAGGTTCATTTCCAGATGTTTCATTACCCTACTAGGTAACATCTTCAGTGGGCCTCAGGTGAAGCCATGCTGAAAATTCCTGCTTTCTATTTATATGTTTGGGTTTGTTTGGGTTGGTGATGTCCTTTCCTGTGGTGATGTTATTTCCTGTGGTGAAGTCACTTCCTGTTCTTTTCCTCGGGGGTAGTAGATGGGATCAAACTCGATATGTTTGTTGATAGAGGTCCGGATGGAATGCCGTGCTTCTAGGAATTCTCGTGCGTGTCTTTGTTTGGTTTGTCCTAGGATGGATGTGTTGTCCCAGTCGAAGTGGTGTCCTTCTTCATCCGTATGTGAGGATACTAGTGAAAGAGGGTCATGTCTTTTTGTGACTAGATGGTGTTCATGTATCCTAGTGGCTAGTTTTCTGCCTGTTTGTCCAATGCAGTGTTTGTTACAGTCCTTGCATGATATTTTGTAAATGACGTTCATTTTGCTTGTTGTCTGTATAGGGTCTTTCAAGTTCATTAGCTGCTGTTTTAGTGTGTTGGTGGGTTTGTGTGCTATTATGATGCCAAGGGATCTGAATAGTCTGGCAGTCATTTCCAAGATGTCTTTGATGTATGGGAGAGTGGTTAGGGATGTGTTTTGTCTGCTTATTTGGATTTGTTGCTGAGAAATCGGTGGACCGTGTTCATTGGGTACCCATTCTTTTTGAATACACAGTATAGGTGATTTTCCTCTGCTCTGTGTAGTTCCTCTGTGCTGCAGTGTGTGTTGGCTCATTGAAATAATATTCTGATGCAGCTTTGTTTGTGGACGTTGGGCTGATTGCTTCTGTAATTCAATATTTGGTCCGTATGTGTTGTTTTCATGTAGACGCTGGTTTGAAGTTCCCCATTGGCTGTTTGCTTTACTGTGACATGTGTCCTTGTTGATGAAGTTAGTGGCGTTTGGTGTATGTGTCTTTAGGTCTTCTAATAGTGTAGTCAGTGTTTCCTTGGCCAGGTTAATGTTGATTGATGTAAACAGGCTGTTACAACAAAGGAGACTATTATTTCATCCTCTTCTATCTTAGTGTCTTTGATGGTCTTCAAGAATTCTTGGGTGGAGTGGCGTGAGTCTTCTACTAAGTGTTTTAGTCTTTGGTGTAGCTCCTTGCCCAAGATGGGTCGGAGGGGGGCTCCTGTTTGTGAATTTTGGGTAATCCGTAGAAGCGTGGTGTGTTGGATCTGTCTGGTTTCATTAATCCGAGCCAAGGATAGTATCATCAAGTTCGTGGGCCTATGCCTTACCACACACTTCACCTTCAACAACAAAACCTACAGACAAACCAGAGACTCGAACAAACAGCTCTGCCAACCATCCAACCCAAACTTGTGTCTGCTATGTGGATGACACATTTGTCATCACTAAATGAAACAAATTAGAGGAAATCTTCAAGACCATCAATAATACCCTTACTGGCATAAAATTCACTAAAGAGAAACTGCCATTTCTAGATGTCACAGTAGAGCGATTATTTCAAAGAACCAATACACACTCCAGTCCAGAAGAACTATGCAGAGCAGAGAAAAATCACCTTTACCGCTTATTCAAAATAAACACAGTCCACCAATTTCTCAGCGACAAAACCAAACAAGCAGACAAAACACATCCAGAAACCCCAGCCACTCTCCCCTACATCAAAGACATCTCAGAAATGACTGCCAGACTACTCAGACCCCTTGGCATCATGGTAGCCCACAAACCCACCAACACATTGAAACAGCAGCTAATGAATTTGAAAGACCCTATACAGACAACAAGCAAAACTAATGCCATTTACAAAATACCGTGCAAGGACTGTAACAAACACTATGTTGCAGAAACAGATAGAAAGCCAGCCACCAGGATACATGAACAGAATACACCAACTAGCCACAAAAAGACATGACCCTCTCTCACTAGTATCCTCACATACAGATGAGGAAGGACACAGTTTTGACTGGGACAACACATCCATCCTAGAACAAGCCAAACAAAGACACGCACATGAATTCCTAGAAGCATGGCATTCCAACCAGAACTCTATCAACAAACACATCGAGTTAGATCCCATATACCATCACCTGAGAAAAGGAACAGGAAGTACTTTCACCACGGGAAAAACATCACCACAGGAAATGACATCACCAACCCAAAGAAACCCAAACACATAAATATAAAGCAGGAATTTTCAGCATAGCTTCACCTGAGGCCCACTGAAGATGTTACCTAGTAGGGTAATGAAACGTCTGGAAATGAACCTTCCAGCTCAGTCAGCAAACCTACATCCATAATATTTTCAGTCTGACAAGAAAAGAAATTAAGGAGCAACAAATGTTGAAATATATTGTGACCAGCAATGACAAATGAATGAAATAATGTTTGTAAATGTTTGCATACAAAGCAGAAACGTTTACTTATTTTTCTTAAGGTCAAATTGTATGTTTCTTTTCGCCTGCTGGTTGTTGTGGCCATTGCCACTGATTTTGCCGGAATTATCTTCTGATAATAAATAAGGTTCTGATAATCTTCTGATGAGGTTTGTGCCTTACTGTGTGGCATTTTACTTCAAACACAAAGGCTATTCTCATGTACCTTTGGCAAGGGTGAGCAATAGTGGCTAATGGAGAGGACTATAATTAACTGTGGACAGACTTCAGACACTTGCCATTTCATCGAAAAATTTGTTTACCCGTCATAAGCACGAAAATTATTTTAGGAGCTCAATGTAGTTAAATGCTGGAATGTAAAATATTAGTTGATAAAAATGCTAAATTCATGTTGAACACTATCAACTCCTAACATAGATTACTGCCTTCAAGACAATGTGATTGCATATCCTTTACTCTATGCTAACTGTGTATACATATATATTTGTATTTGTGGTTCTAGGTGGCTGGTATCCACGTGAATGGATGGAAACTGGATACAAAGCTTGGTATTTATGTGCTCATCCTCTATGCTATCTTCTTGTGTTTCTCAATAATGATCGAATTCAATGTGTTTACCTTTGTCAACCTGCCAATGTGCCAAGACAGCATTTAAGCAGATTGGACAGCAACTGGAGATCATCGAACAGAATTTTTCTGTGGCTGTCCTTGCATTTCCTTCTTTCATGCATTAAGAATGGTTTGTGACTATTTTGGAAGGTAAATGAGCTTTTACCACAGAGCCAAAGCTAATATTTGAAAAGAAAGCCTGCTGACTAATTGCTGTGTATTGAAGTCCAATAAGGAGTTCTGGCTCCCTCATATGGAGCTTTAATGAAATACACTTGTAAATTATTGACTTATCTACCACATCCTGAGGGGAGAATTTCACCTGGATTTCCTGTTAATTTTATAGCCTCCTGCTTGTGCACACAAGCACAAAATTATAGTGTATTTATTAAACAGCAAGAGTGCTACAAATCACTTTATTTTTCAAGGGACTTCACCACATATGTTTTGTGTGGGAAGAATTTATTAGGCAGACCTTTCTGACCTATTTTTATTAGGCCACAATACAAGAGTGGCAAATTGTCTCTGTTCGGTAACTTAAAGAGTATATATTGGAATTGTATGGACGAACAAGATTATTTGTATATTTGGTGATAGTAATCCAATAATGAAAGAAGATGCAAACATTCTTGTAAATTTTAATAACAAAGTATATATCCTGATTTTAAGTTTGAATTTTGATTCATATGTATTTTGATATTATGTTATATATACATATACATATATAGAAAGAACATACTAAAGACAGAGTTCCTTTTATCAAAAGAAGAACTTTGTATACACATTTTTAAACATTTAATTCATTTGTTCCAGTTATGATGGACATGGATGAATTTATTCTTGGACTGAATTGTAAAGTGCAATATAGACCTTACATCAATTTTACGATATTTTGGCAATATAAATAGTACTTCTGTATGTTTCCCTCACTGCCATACATAACAAGAATCTAAATAGAACTGTTTGATATTTTTAACAGGTCTTTCATTACAGCCTTGGAAAACTAAAGAAAAGGGATGTTAACCCTTTAATTTGTATATTTTCACATTTATTGGTTGCTTTCTGAATGAAAGGCAATGGGCAAAGAGCAGATGAATCTTTTTTGTGAATAAGAGCAACAGGATTTAGTTATATGGTGTTTAGTAACATCGTTAAAAACATCTTTTAAAAGATGTTTTTGTTTCTATTATGAACTTTGAGCATAAATTTACATTTTTTAAATGTAAGACTGGCAATGGCTTTTTTAAAAAAATCTCTGGCAAATCTGCATTTTGCTTTTAGTAAGCTTTGAACTAAATGTTAATCTTGGAAAATGACAAATGAGCAGACATATTTAAACATACGTACAGACTTAATTATTCACTCCATGGAACTATGTATTACACAGAAAGGAATATCTGGAGATAACTTCCCTGTCAGTGACTAAGTTATTGCTGAGCTATTCTGCATACTTTTGACATGAGCAGGAGATAGATTCATAGAGATGTACAGCACAGAAACAGACCCTTCAGTCCAACCCGTCCATGCCAACCTGCTATCCCAACCCAATCTAGTCCTACCTGCCAGCACCTGGCCCATATCTCTCCAAACCCTTCCTATTCATATACCTGCCCAGATCCCTTTTAAATGTTGCAATTGTACCAGCCTCCACCACTTTCTCTGGCAGTTCACTCCATACGCGTACCACCCTCTGAGTGAAAAAGTTGCCTCTTAGGTCTCTTTTATATCTTTCCCCTCTCACCCTAAACCTATGCCCTCTAGTTCTGGACCCTCCCAGCATGGATATTCTTACACAAGTCAGGAGACTTTTTGTAAAAAAATGGCTGCCCATACCATTTTAATCTGCTAAGCGGGCTATGTTAGAATTCAGGCTGGGCGACTCTGGAGTGAGATTGGAGTCTGCCTGTTTCAGAGAGGGCTGCATGGAAGACGTGACATTGTGCAATGACACTGAATTAAAGTTTGAGACTTGGAAGAAACATAAAATACTCCCCAGCCCTCACACCCTCTCACTCCTTCCCTCAAGCATGCACTATGCGATCACACACCACTTGTACCACCACCATTGCACCTATACCTGGCCTGCCAGCCTTTGTCCCTACAATCACCTCAGTTACTCTTTACAACCTCCATGATAACTTGGTGCCAACTCCTGTTCCTCATCCACTACCATACACCTATTATGTCAATCCATCTGGTATCCATCATGTACAAATCTCAGGATTGATCTTGAATGAGATAAAATAAAATTCTAAGTACGTATTGTAGTCTTCACTATATTGAGAGAAACACTATCTTTTATGAAAATCCATTCACATTCTCTCAATGCTATAACATCTTAAAAGAACAAGCATTTCATTAAAGTGCTCAATCCCTTGGGAATATTGGAATTATTTTAAAGCTTTGATAACCCCTTTTAGTTGTCAATGCACTGTGAAGTGGCAGACAACCTACTGTCATAATGGATGGTTATGAAATCACTAATGCAGCAGTAATACTTTATTGGAAGTCCTCAGGCTTATGTCAACAAGCTTAAATGTGTATTTGTCCACAGACTGTCCTACCTGTCCATCTTCCTTCCCACCTATCTGCTCCACCCTCCTTTCTGACCTTTCATCTTCATGCCCACCTTCATCTACCTACAGCATTTCCAGCTACCTTTCCCCAGCCCCCCCCCCCCCTCCCATTTATCTCTCAGCCCCCTTGAGCAACACCCCATTCTTGATGAAGGGCTTATGCTCGATATATTGACTTTCCTGCTCCTCTGATGTTACCTGACCAGCTATGCTTTACCAGCACTGCACTCTTCGAGACTTAAATAACAAGTAATGTTCTTTAAAACTCCAGATCATTTTTCAAAGTCTAATTGCCTTGACAGTTTGAAAACTTCCTTTGAAGTTGATTTTGACAGGTCTTCTCCTCTTGACATTTTGAGAGATCTTTTTGATAGGTACTCTTGCCACTTTTAACACATCTTTACTATTGATTCGAACAGTTCTAATTAGATTATGCACCTTTTATGGAAATTCATGCCTACATTTAACAATTTCAAATGGCACCTTACCTTGGTCACTTAACTTCCTCTAGAGGTCACCTTACCTCCAAAAAAGGGCATCTACCCTCTCTAGAACATTTCCAAAAGGGTAGATGCCCTTTTCAAAATGATTAGTAGTAAGTGAGGACTGTAGATGCTGGAGCTCAGAGTCGAATAGCATGGCTCTGGAAAAGCACAGCAGATTAGGCAGCTTCCAAGGAGCAGGGGAGTCGACATTTCAGGCATAAGCCCTTCATCAGTCAATTGCCTTGCTCCTCGAATGCTGCCTGACCTGCTGTGCTTTTCCAGCACTACACTTTTCGACTCTTTCAAAAGTATACCTGAGATAGGGTGTGTCACTCAGGTCTATGATGAGGAGATTTTCTTTCTTAATTAGAAGGCTGTAAACCTTTAGAATTCTCTACCGCAGAGGACTATGGTGGCTCTGTTTTTGAGTACGTTTAAGCTAGAAATTGATAGACTTCTGATTACCAGCGATGTATAGGATTATAGGGATGGGGTGGATGAAGGAAATGTTGATCATATTGAATGGTTGGGCAGGCTCAAAGGGCTGTACAACCTGCTCATGTTCCTGTGGTGCATAGAGTTGAGATCTGTTCAAATCAGGCCTAATCTGTAAAGTCACACAGAAGTGGAGGCAGCTGATGATTGACGTGGCCAGTTGCCTCCATGCATGTGTGAGTGCAAACGTGACCTTCTCCCCCTCTCCTTGAAAAAGGGATGTGCCATGTTTGGAGGGCAGGACCTGAAATGTTTGAGTGCATCCACATTTTCAACACAAGGGAGTCTCTGTCATGGTGAAAATAGAGGCCAAAGTGTCATATTTTGTCCTACTGTGACTAGTTTGAATTGAGCCTATTGTCTACTATCTGCAAATGCACACATAGTCTTCGTTTAAAGGGATTCTGGTTAGTGGAGGGGGGGAAGGGGGGAGGGGGAGGGGGGATGGTGGGCGTGTTTCGCACATAATCCAATCCTGTTTTATAGTGAATGCAACCTAGCTTTCACATCTTCGACACCATTTTAATGGTACCATGGCAATAAAAAGGCTATGCGCAAAAACTGAATGTTTGCACATTGAGACGCCAATTAAAACATTTCAATTTGTAGTTTCACTGATTCGGTCTTTATGATTTCTTCCTGTTTGAGAGCTCCTTGGATTGTTAAACTGTAGTTTCACCTTCTGGGTTTTGTTACAAGCCCAGGAATGAACAAAGACTGCACACAGCCCGATGCAGAGAAAACTGCAGAGTTCTGGTGTTATAAAGGAGCATTTCACTTTGTATGCTCACAAAGGTTCTCAGTCTGAAAGGACATCTTCAGAAGATAGACTTAATTGTTATCAACCTGCTATTTTAAGCAAGTTTAAAAAATGCTGCAATAACAGTGTTAGCATAATTGGGAATACCATAATAATTGTAATGTTCCCAATGATTAATAGGTAAGTGAATTGCAAACTCTGGTATGGACCCAGATAATTGATTCCTAGGTTCTTTGTTGATCTCGAATGAGGCAGCCAAATTCCTGTTTCATTTGTCAACTCTGAAGGAGTAAATAAATTATTCAGGATTGCCCTCTGCAAATTACTGTGCAGCAATCCTTACTATGAAGGGTGTCCTTGTTTCCACCCCAGCTCTGACATCTTCTCATAATGAGCTCCACAGTCTTACTGCCTGAAGTCAGACCAGACTACGATCCAGGTCTGGAGGACTTCTCACAACCATGTACTGATCCCAGCACGCGTTAGTGCCTTCAGCAAAGAAAATTCCCCAGGGAAACTGATGTTCAGTTTTCCACTTCCTGTGAAATGCTGTGAATATGGAAATCTGAAGCATTATCAAAAAATGCTAGAAAAAGGGTCAGCCGAACAAGCAGCATCAATGGAGAGTGAGACCGAGTTAACATTTCGGGTCTGTGACCTTTCTTTGGAATTGGAAACAGCTTTAAATTGGCCCACTAAAGCCCTCCGAATAAAAGTTGTTGCTATGGATGCACACAAGGTCCTGGCTAACCCATCTTTGAAACATGCAGATCATCCTTTGTTCCAGTGTTTTTCAAAATTATTTCCAAATATCACTGTATCAGTGACTTTACATACGATTTCCACCCTTTGCCCAACTTCTCATAATCCATCACCAATTCCTCTCTTCCGTAACATATGCTTCTGGTCTGCATGTCGGGGAATGACCATTGATGAACATTCACTGGGCTGGACGCTGTAGGGATTTGATGGCAGTGGGAGGTAATTAAGCCCAGCAAGTTGCCTGACTACTGTCTGCCCACTCATACCTGCCACAGTGCAGATATATAAGTGGGGACCACTTGGGCAACTGTCCGCCAGTAAGGCAAATAAGAGCCCAGAGTGGGCAATTGACGTCCACTTATCAGCCTTATCTTTCTGCCCTCAGAATTGAACTGGTGGCAGAGGTGTCCATCATATGTCCCCAGCCCAGCAGATAACCTTGCTCATATATTGGTGTGGAGGGTCAATGAGATGCGGAACCATTCTTACTGGGCCCCCTGAACCGATCAGAAGTTCCTTCCTTCCCTTCTAGGATGTCTTCCCCCCAGAACCACTCCCCCTCATCCACCATCACCAGTGGTTAGCACTGCTGCCTCATAGCACCAGGGATCCAGGTTCCATCCCAACCACAGGCAACAGTCTATGTGGAGTTTGCACATCCTCCTGATGTCCGGGTGCTCTGGTTTCCTTCCACAGTCCAAAGATGTGCAGGTTAGGTGAATTGGTCATGGGAAATGCTGATTATAGGCATAGGAGAGGGAGTGGATCTGGGTTCAATGCTGTTCAGACGGTTGCTGTGGACTTGATGGGTGGAATGGCTTGCCTCTAAAATCCCATACCCCTGCCCCCTTCACTTGTCCTGCCAAACTGGCACGCATCAAATCCCCTACCCAAACAATGACTCAAATCCTAATCAGGCTGGTGATTGGCTGACAACTCTCTGAGCTGGGCCTTCCTATTTCTGACAGTCATTAATCCCACCTCTACCTTACTGCTAATGGTCACTTGACCATTAAATGGCTGTGAGGCAACTGGTGTTCCACTCATCATTTCCCCACAACCTCCAACCTTTAACTGGCAGAGCGGGAATCCAATATCTCATAGACTTCATACCTTAAGAGCACATCAACTCCCACAATTACTTTGATGACATTTCCTCGCAGCCTGCTTTCTGTAAAGGCTACATATTCAATTTCCCCCATTTCTCCATCTGTTCGGATACTATAACCTACATATTATCATTTCTAATGTGTTTTTCTCTTTCTTTAACTGAAGATACTGCATCATCATAGTTGACAGGGTCCTCAACTGCATTTGTTTCATTTCATCTATTTCTGTTCTCACACTTTCATCCTCCATCTCAGACCCACAATAGTGTTCCCCTGACCTCACCTCCTACACCACAAATTTTTATATTCAATGGACATTTCTGCCACGTTCACATTGTAATGCCTCCACAAAACACATCTTGCCCTTCCCTCCACTTTCAGCATTCTGACAGGGCTGTAGCCTTTGTGATACTCTTGACTCACTGCTCAATCACCTCTCCACACCTCCTCTCCTTCACAGGGCACAGGAAATGGAACACCTGCTCTCCCTCACATCTTCATGGACCCAAATGTTCCTTCCAGGTGAAGCAATGACTTACACATTTTTTTTTCAATTTAGTATATGGTATTGTCTGCTCTCAATGAAATTTCCTCGACACTGGGGAAAAGAAATGCCTACTGGGTAGCCATTTTGCTTTTTGTTCAGTCAAATACCTATCACCCTGAGCTCTGCTAACTTGGCATTTTGATTCCCCTCCTGTGACTTTTCTGTCCTTTACCAGCTCCAATTAGGCTCAACGCTAGCACAAGGAACATTATTTCATTTTTCATCTGCACCCTTTACTGACTTCAGGACTTGAAAAGTTCATATCGTACCACATATATAATTTTGTTTCCTTTTTTCCTTTCTGATTCTGTTTCTCTTTCATGTTCTTTTTCTTTCCTTTTTTGCCACTATTCAACATCCTGCCATTTACACACACTCAAACACACCTTTTGCTCTTGCACTGGTCCTATTGCTACTCACTGTGACCTTGCACCTGAACCCTTTTATCTCTTCACCCTGTCATAGACTTTTCCCTTATTATCGTTTCTCACCATCTCCCCTTTTACTTGCTAATTGACCTATGACAGTTCTAATGTTTTAATTTAGATTCCGTATAGCACGGAAACAAACCCTTCGGTCCATGCCGACCAGATATCCTAAATTAATCTAGTCCCATTTGCCAGCATTTGGCCCATATCCCTCTCAACCCTTCCTATTCATATACCCATCCACATGCCTTTCAAATGTTGTAATTGTACCAGCCTCCACCGCTTCCTCTGGCAGCTCATTCCATACACGCACTTTTCTAACGATAAAAAGGTTTTGACCTGAAACATTAACTCTTCTTCCCTTTTCTCAAATGCTGCCAGATGCTGTTGTGTATTTCCAGCATTTTCTGTTTCCATTTCAACATTTTGTGCTGCTTTGTAAAAATGCTGACGTCAGTCATCAGTGGGTTGATGAGCTGGATGTTTCCATGTTACAGCTTGAGAACAAGGCCTGAAAATGAATTGTTGAGATAGGGAACAATCTTGTGATTTATTGACATAATGTACATTGAAATGGGTAACTACAAGGCAGCATGATGACATGGGATTGTAAGATATGGTTTGAGGTCTTGTGATTAAGTCATAGAGTCATAGAGATGTACAGCATGGAAACAGACCCTTCGGTCCAACCCGTCCATGCCGACTGAATATGCTAACCCAATCTGGTCCCACCTGCCAACACCGGTCCATATCCCTCAAAACCCTTCCTATTCATAAACCCATCCAAATGCCTCTTAAATATTGCAATTGTACCAGCTTCCACCAGTTCCTCTGGCAGCTCATTCCATACTTGGACCACCCTCTGCATGAAAACGTTTCCCCTTAGGTCCCTTTTATATCTTTCCCCTCTCACCCTAAACCTATGCCCTCCGATTCTGGCCTCCTCCACCCCAGGGAAAAGACTTTGTCTATTTATCCTATCCATGCTCCTCATAATTTTATAAACCTCTATAAGGTGACCCCTCAGCCTCTGATGCTCCAGGGAAAACAGTCTCAGTCTGTTCAGCCTCTCCCCACAGTTCAAATCCTCCAACCCTGACAACATCCTTGTAAATCTTTTCTGAATCCTTTCAAGTTTCACATCTTTCCGATAGGAAGGAGACCAGAATTGCAGACAATATTCCAACAGTGTCCTAACCAATATCCTGTACAGCCACACCATGACGTCCCAACTCCTGTACTCAATACTCTGATCAATAAAAGAAAGTATATTGCTGACTTGACAAATACCTGATCACAACAGTGATATTATAGTGAGGTAGTGCATGCTTCCTAGTTCCCTATAATGAGCAAGAAAAAAATTGAAGGAAGGATCATCCAATGGCTCGCATGCACATTACAGTTGAGACTGGTAAAAATGGCTATTTGTTGGGACCTGACTGGGGAGGGGAATATAATCAATTTGAGTTTAAATAATGCACAAAATGCTCCCAGGATTCATTCTTGCGAGCTTATTCTTCAATCTGCCCTTCAACATCCAAATAATCCCACAAGAAGAGAATGTGGGCCCACACAATCAGTTACAGTCAGGTAGACACAGCAGGTGACATTATACCTTAACCTACGGGATGTGCTCTGTCCCAACAAGAGAAAGTTAACCATTTGTATAGAAACCAATAACCCTCCCTAACGTGAATAAACCCAGACCAAAATAACACTTGTTTTTTAGTTGTGGTATTGCTCTAACATGAACTTTGCAATCAAATTAAAAGTCTGCAATGTGAAATTGGTTGATCAGGTACATTCTATGTACATTCACTGTATGATTAATCCAACATGGATACACCCATCCCCTATAATCATTGTGCAATAGATTCCACAAACATGTAGGCAATTTATTGAAAACATCATTCTAAAATCAGCAAAGTTTATTTCTAATTATTTGTTTTTTGGGATATGGGTGGTACTGGTAAATCGGTATTTATTGCCCAACTCTTGATGTTCTTGACAAATGAAGAATGAACCACATAGAACTGGAGCCAATATACCAATCATACCAGGTGGAGGAAGCAGATCTGCTTCCCTCAGATACTGTAGTCAGCTAACTGGGTTTTAACAACAAAAGGAAAACGCACAAAGAAAATTCAGGAAATCAATAGCACAGCTAAGATTAGCTGGTTGAGTGAGTGTGATTATGTAAATTGAGTGGCACCTTTTTACATAAATATAACAGATTGTCTTAATTAGTTTTGCATTGTAGTATTTAAGCTACCTGAATTGATTTTTCAAGCTCACATCACTGTGGACATCATTGTCGAAATCAGTGATGGCTCGAGTGAGCAGTATAGAGATAACATTTCAATGTAATGATGATGAAATAAATGGAGGTCTTCCCTCCATAAATGAAGATTCAAGGTTATATTATGGGATTTTCAAAATGTGAAGTTTTATAATTAAAAAGGATTATATTTAAGGTCCTATGAAAAAGAGCTGATGACTATATTGTTGAAATGGAATCAGATGTGGAAAGAGAAATAGTATTTTTCTGGCATGTGCTCTTACTCTATTTGTTGTTTGATATTTTGAGTAAGTTCAGTAAAAGGAGAGTTTATTAAAAGCTTGTTTATAAGGACACTGGATATTTTATTAGGTTTTTTAAAGAATTCATGTATTCTGCACTGTTGCTGGTGTTTCCAAAGCCAATTTTGCTCAAGATGTTATGTAATGAGAAAGGGTCATATCACTTGAGATCTCTTGAGAGATGCTCTATGGCCTGCTGAGTGTCTCCAGAACATTTTGTTATTGTTTTGAATTTCAAACATCTTTAATTTTTTTTTCATTTACTGTACATTATGTATTGTCTTATTCAGATTTCATTGTCATCCATGTAAAGCCTACAAAACTCTGGTGTTTGTTAAAAAATACTGAATATAACACGAATTAATCTAAATTTTTCATTAAAAATCAACTAAAGTAAAATGAAACTAGTAGATTATTTTGTAAATCTCACATAGGTATTTATCATAGATATCAATGATGAAACCACTGTTCTCCTGCTTTGAGTCTCTCAGTCACAGCTGTGGAGTTTATCCTTCTTGCACAGAATATGTTAACACTGAATTCCTCATTCAACACTCATTCTAATCACCTACAAAAATTGGGTTGCAGCTTCTCCCACTCACTGTGAACTATAAATGATCCTTTTCCTCATGGTAAACTCTGGATTGTTTCATAGTAAAATTTTAATCAAGCAGTATCTTATCCTTCAGGAGCTACAAAAAGCCAATTGTCTCCCAGTTCACAACAGCTTGTTTAGACTGGCTCAAAGTACCACCAAGATAGGAGCTTTGTCCTGACTCCTAAATGCTGCACTATTAAAAT
The DNA here is from genome assembly GCF_020745735.1 of Hemiscyllium ocellatum. Taxonomy (NCBI): domain Eukaryota; kingdom Metazoa; phylum Chordata; class Chondrichthyes; order Orectolobiformes; family Hemiscylliidae; genus Hemiscyllium; species Hemiscyllium ocellatum. Next base: position 90,467,050 of record NC_083408.1, read on the forward strand.
ATTTCAGAACATATTGACTGAAACCAGATCCCCAAAACAGTCCTCTCTCAATGGGGAGTAATACTGTATATATACAACGATTCTCTCTAAACCAAAGTCTCTTGTAGCATAGTCTCAAAGGAGCTAACTCTGAAATACAAAATGTAAGAAATATCTGGTTATTAATGTGTTGGCTGAAGCAAAATTGTTCATCATGCACATCTTCCAATTTCTTTTCAAATACGATATGATGTGTGGAAAACAACTTTTAAACACCTCTTGTTTCTTGAAATGGGATGCTGAAAGTTTGATTAAAGTTGAAAAATTGCTCATTGTCACAAAATAATTATGCCATATTAATGCTCATGATTGGTTTAATATTTTAGATCTTTACAGTTTTTAAGGCTACCATTAAAGCATTGTAACTTTGTACAGACTTTTATCAGAATTTTATATCATCTTTACCAGTGATAGGCCATTAACAGATGTTGAGTTCAGACTCATATTGATGCTGCTACTGTTATGGAATTACAGGGATTATTTGCCTCAACAAATGCTTGTATTTGACAAATTTTCATTGAAATAAAATTAAACATTGCTAAGACATCAACTTCCTAACATTTGGAAGCATTGCTCCCAGTTTGGAACATATGATGTGGTGAAGGTGATGCATGTGTCTTCTGGGCTCTCTGTTTTTCAAACATAGTGAAGGTTGTCACACACTTCTTTGTAAGACAGTGACCATTTAAAGTCACAATTGTATAGCTTTGAAAATGCAAGTCTTTCAGCACATGTTGCAGACATTAAGTGTTTGAAAAGCAATGTTTCCCTATTGATTAAAAGGATTTCAGCAGTATCTAGCTGTTAAGGTCAGTTTGGTTCAGTTGGTGGCACAGTTGTCTCTAAGCTAGAATGTTAGGGGTTCAAACCCCTCTTGGTAGATACTCTCATGCAGTGTTAAAGGAATGCCTCTTAGTAAGGAAGGTACTTTTTGGATTAGGAGTTAGAGTAGGTTTTCCTGGTTAAACAGTTGGATCCATTGATTCCTTGGATATATCAAAACATCAAAGTTAGGTTGCTGTGTTTATCTATATTTGTGGCACTGATCCTGTCATCTAGTTGCAGGATCAGGAAAGTTTGCCTCATTAAATTAAAGATCAAACTGCAAACTCTGAAGCAGTAGGCAATTGTCTCAGCTAACAATACCCTTCAACCAGAACAAGTCATTAGTTATTCATCTCATTTGCTGTTTATGTGATCTTCTGTATGCTCATTTTCTGACACAACAGGAATGAATCCACGTACTGGCTGTGAAGCACTTTCGGGCTTGATGAGGTGCTATTCAAATGCTGACTTTTTTTTAGTTCTGTTACATTTATCTTTCACTCCAGAGCTAATCTGAAAGGATCTAAAATAAATAAAGAGCAGAGGCCTGATTTCAGGTCTGGAACACAATGTGTTGATGTGAGTCGTGATTAGTTGCTTTCTCTGGACTTGTGTACAGTTTAGAACTAATCTCAAACTATCCAGTATCATCTCCTCACACTTTCGATTTCTATCTTAATCTATATATTCTCTTATAAAGATGGCAATATCTTGTGTAAATTGTAAAAGTCATGCAATAAATATTTATTCAAAAGTGTATTTAGAATATTGTAGAATGAATGTGACCTAATACACTGTGAATGCCACTTGATGTGAGTTCCTGTGTATAAACTGAGATTATATTATATATAAAATGTAACTATTTGAATGTATTATCTTGCCATGACTGATGGATATAACAGAATGGGGGCATTATGTTGTATCCAGAGCAACCTACAAAAGATCCTTTATCAAGCAAATGCATATTGATTTATGAATCCTTAAATAATATTTGACATGTAATGCAAGGTGCATCTTTAAATAAAGATTATTAATACACCTGTATATCAAAGTAACTGAACTGTTTCTTTCTAAGAGTGTAAGGTGTGTATAATACATCGGTGCATTGACACAGCCTTTAATGCAAGAGAGTGGAATATAACAGTAAGGAAGTATTTCAACACTGGTATAGAACATTAAAGGGTGTATATCTAAGTTTTCATTTCCTTATTTAAATTGGAAGCAATTCAAAGAAGGCTTATGAAGCTGTTTCCGGGTAGAAAGGGATTGACTTATGAAGAAATATTGAACAGGTTGGGCCCATACTCACTGGAGTTTAGAGAAATGAGAGATTAACTTCAAGGAAGCTTGACAGAGTGTCTGTGGGAAAGACACTTCCCTTCATACAGGAGGCTGGAACTAATGGCTGAACATAAGAAATCTTTGAAAAGGAAGATGAGAAGGCATTTCTTCTCTGAGTGTTGTTAGTCTTTGGAACTCTTAACCATAAAGAAATGAGGGCATTCAGGAAAAGCCACAATCGGGTCAGGAATGGCGTTGAGAGTCTTCCACTCTGGAAAGCAGTGTGCATGGAACTGAGTGCCAGTTCACTGGAGTGCATGGCTTGTCTTGCACAATTTCACAGTCCTCATCTTATTACATATGTAGGCATGAGAGTACACTGGATCTGGTGTTGCAGGCAGGAAGGGATGCCCGCCATTACCTCAAGGGGCCAAAGGTGCTCTCACCATTCATGGTAACCAGACAAGCATTCATTCCCTGCAAGCCAGGGAACTCTAGAGCAACATCTGGAGTTAAGATTAGAATGATGTTGGAAAAGCACAGCAGGTAAGGCAGCATCCGAGGAGCAAGAAAATCGATATTTCAGGCAAAAGTCCATCATCAGGAAATCAGGGCATTCCTCATGAAGGGCTTTTGCCCGAAATGTCGATTTTCCTGCTCCTCGGATGCTGCCTGACCTGTTGTGCTTTTCCAGCACCACTCTGATCTTGATCTAATCTCTAGCATCTGCAGTACCTACTTCTACCAACATCTAGAGTTGTCAAGTGTTTTGGCCCTTCCACTCTTTCCCAGTCATCATGCTTCTTTTCTACTCTTGGTTAGAGACAGCAGATGCTAGAATCCAAAATAGACAGGCGGGAGGCTGGAAGAACACAGCAAGCCAGGCAGCATCAGAGTTGGAGAAGTCAACGTTTCGGGTCCTGAAGAAGGGTTACACCTGAAATGTTGACTTCTCCACCTCCTGATGCTGCCTGGCTTGCTGTGTTCTTCCAGCCTCCTGCCTGTTTATATTCTTTTCCACTCTTGGCCAGTCTTCTTGGTCCATGCCCTTAGTCATCCTCCATTCCTTATGGAACTTAGCCTATCATTGTCCAACATTTATCATGGCCTGGCATAAACAAGCACTTTCGAAAGGCTCCTCACTCCATAGAGCAGCAACTACACCCCTTGCCTGCTACATGTCTTCTTTATCAAAAGGTGTGAAATACTTAGTCACGGGGATTTTAATTGGGAGGAGAACTTCATTCTGGTGAGCTGGCCTTTTAGTGCATGCAAATATATGCAAAAATAGCTTCCTAGCACTAGCCATTGGAAATCACAATCTGCCTTTAAAGTTCCAAGAACTTCAATGCAAACTTTCATCCTGCCCTCTGAAGCCAGATTTTGTGTGTCTGGCAAGAAAGCTTTCCTGTTCTCAGAAGCAGTACAAGATTCATCTTTATCTCTCTGAACAGAACAGTGGGTCCCAGGGCCAAGTGGTTTATTCCTGTGCCTATTTCTTTATGATCAAGTGTTACAGGATTGGCGGATGATTCTACAATCATAGTTTGGATATCAACCAAGGCATCATAGTATTATTGAGTGCTTTAAAACAAAGAAAACGTCACTGAGAGATGGGTTACTCAATGTGAGCATAAACTCATACATAAGCCAGATATTTAGAAGGACAGAATCCTCTTGCTATCCAATGGTTGGTTTGTCCTTGGTAAGAAATAAACATAAACAGGAAAAAATCATAGCATAATGCAGCTCAGAAGGTAAGATAAACTCAGTGACAGACTTTTTAAAAAATTCATTGGAGGTGGGTATCATTTATTGCCTATCCCTAATAATCCTGAGCTGCAAATGTGTTGCTGGTCAAAGCACAGCAGGCCAGGCAGCATCTCAGGAATAGAGAATTCGACGTTTTGAGCATAAGCCCTTCATCAGGAATAACTCTTATTCCTGATGAAGGGCTTATGCTCGAAACGTCGAATTCTCTATTCCTGAGATGCTGCCTGGCCTGCTGTGCTTTGACCAGCAACACATTTGCAGCTGTGATCTCCAGCATCTGCAGACCTCATTTTTTACTCTAATAATCCTGAGGGCAGTTAAGGGTCAACCATGTTACTGTGGGTCTGGAGTTACATTGAGGCCAGAGCAGGTAGGATGTTATTTCCTTCCCTAAAGGACATTAGTGAACCAGAGGGGTTATCCATTGATTTATGGTCATCTCTCAGCTCTTAATTCCAGTTTTTAAAAAAACTGAAATCAAATACCATCATCTGCTGTGACAGGTTTCAAACCCAGATCCCCAGCGTCTCTGAATTCACAACCCAATGATAATACCACTAGGCCATCACCTCTCCATGAGAAAACAAGACATTTTAGTATTTAGAGGCATGTAGGTCATCATCTATACAAAACACAACACCTTAAAAAGACACAGAAAATAATTAAGAGGGCAAACCTCCTGCAGGTTTTTATTGCAGGGTAGCTGCAAGCTCTATAGTGTTCGCCTAGGGCTTTGGTCAAACCACACTGAGACTGGAGTGTTCAATTTTACTCTCTTTACCTAGGAAAGGGTATAGTTTCTTCATGGAAAGGGCATCAGAAGCTTACTAGATTGATTACCGGGATGAAAGGTTGTCTTCCAAGGAAAGGTTGAGTAGAATAGTCCTCACTGTCTGATATTCAGAAGATGGAAACAGATAAGATTCTGAGAGAGCTTAAGTTGAAAAGTGTGGTGCTGGAAAAGCACAGCAGGTCTTGCAGCATCCGAGGAGCAGGACAGTCAATATTTCGGATATAATCCCTTCATCAGGAATCTCCCAGTTTCTGAGAGAGCTTGTCAGGGTAAATGTTGAGATGCCTTTGCCCTGGTTGGAGAAGTTGGAACTGTGGATCATAACTTCAGCATAAGAGATAGGTCATTGAGGACTGCACTACAGAGCAATTTCTTCACTCAGTGGGTGGTGAAGCTTTGGAATTCTGTTCTACAGAGAGCTATGGAACCTCGATTATTGACTATTCAGTCATGATTCTGTGGAATGGCATAACCAGTTCAAGGTCCATATCGTCTTCTACTATTCTTGTTTCTTATGTTGTTAAGTAGGCCATTTGACCCATCCAGTCTGTGCCAGCTCTTTGAAAGAGCTGTCTAATTAGTTCCATTGTCATTTTCCCATAGCCTTGTGATTTCATTCCCTCTGGAAGTTTTTAACCATCTATCCTTGAAAAGTTAAATTGAATTAACTTCCATTAGTCATCAAGTAATTAATTCCAGATCCTAACCATTCACTGTAAAAAAACAAAATTGTCCATATTTCACTTCTGGTTCTTCTACAATCATTTCAGTCGTTAAGACTTAAACGGGATGAAAGAATAGCAACGATAAAATACAACATGTACATACTTAATGATTGGACAAGCATCAAGCATCTTAATAAATGTGTACCATAAATGGGATAACAACATTGTGAAAGCCATTTTGAAAGATATAGTTTAACCTAATTGAGATGCAGCAAATCAACCAATCATACCCAAGTTATGATGATTACCCAGTCAGGGTATGTTGGGTATGTGAAGAGCTTTGGCTACAAACTGTGTAGGGAGAGTTGGTTGGCTTATTGTACGCCAGCTCCCTGGTTCTGACACTAGGCCTATGCAGTGAGATGTGGTATGGTGAAAACACAGGAGGCAGATGCTTCAGAGGCAAAGGAAATTCTGATTTTATCAAAACACGCAAAATTTTAATAGATACAATAACCGAAAAAGAAAAGGAATATTTCAAAAGTACCAAAGTTATGGAACAAGCAAAGTGAGCCTTATCTGACAGCTAGCACCCCAGTTAACCCCTGCAGGCCTGACTTGGTACTGTGGGTTTAAAATTACAGAGAGCTGGGTGACAGAGGAAAGGGGAGAGTGAGAGAGAAAGAACATTAATCCCGGGGTTCTATCCTGCTTCCCTTCCCTGGGGATGTCCTGTTGGCCCTGAAGCCCACCCTTCCTCCTCTACCTAACTGAGCTGGGACAGAGGGTCTTGATGACCTTATCCTCAGCCCTGAAGTGGGATCTGTCAGCCTGGACAGTGGTGGATGTTGCTGGCGCTGCCCCGGTCGGTAGCTTGGCTCTCTAATCACTTCTCATCAGTATGCGGAGGTTTATGGATGAGAAGATTTTTTTTTTCTCTTTCTTTTCCTGACGGCGTCTGGCTGTGGCTGATTCTCTCCACTGTGGCTGACCCGCTCGCTGAATCCAATGTCCCTTAGAGTTCAGGGTTCTCCAGTTATACCAAAATCATGTGGGGCATGGATAGGGTAAATAGACGAGGTTTTTTTGTTCCCCTGGGGTGGGGGAGTCCAGAACTAGAGGGCATAGGTTTAGGATGAGAGGGAAAAGATTTAAAAGGGATGTAAGAAGCACATTTCAGGCAGAGTATGGTGTATGTATGGAATGTGCTGCCAGAGGAAGTGGTGGAGGCTGGTACAATTACAACATTTAAAAGGCAGCTAGATGGTTACCTGAATAGGAAGGGTTTAGAGTGATATGGTAAAAACAATGACTGCAGATGCTGGAAACCAGATTCTGGATTAGTGGTGCTGCAAGAGCACAGCAGTTCAGGCAGCATCCGAGGAGCAGTAAAATTGACATTTCGGGCAAAAGCCCTTCTGATGATATGGGCCAAATGCTGGCAAATGGAGCTAGGTTAATTTCTGATATCTGCTCGACATGGATGAGTTGGACTGAAGGGTCTGTTTCCATGCTATACATCTCTGATGAATGATTCTGTGACAGTTGGTTCTCCTTATCTTCCATCAAATCTGGATTTGATTACTGAGTTGTTTGTCCTCTCAGAGCTGACTGAGCCTCCTGATTATTAGCTGAGGTGTGAATGGTTCTCCGATAAAAGTGAATGGGTTTCCAATAGTTTTGAATGTCCAGTATTTCTCTTGGATGGATGTAGGTTAAAGTTTACTGGTAATGTAAGGCCTTCACATTCAGGTTTGCATGTAGTACAATGGTGTGAAATGTTCAGTATCTCTGTGTCTGAGCAAACCAATTAAAATTTGAATAGTTTTGTATTTTTGTCGGCTCCAGACTGTCTCAGTTGTTTGCTGTGCAAGGCTGGTGTTCATTGTCTTTAACTGAGGTGTTTGTGGAGGTCTTCCAGACAGCTGCCCCTCGGCTCATATACAAAAGAACCTCGATTATTCAAATATCAATTATCCAAATACTGGATTATCAGAAGGAGATCTCGAGGTCCCAATAGAAAGATTACATCAAAGACGTGTTTCCAGCACTGATCGTGTCTTTTGTTTGCAGTGATTAAACAGACATCATCTCCAAATGACTGACCTCCCGCCCTCTCTCTCTACCCACACACTTCCCCTAGAATTCTACGGAGGGGTGTGCCCTAAACCGCACCCACTTCCCCAAATAATCTGACCAACATTGTCTTGTACAGGGCAAACGTGGAACATGGCAAAAAGTTGCAGTAAAAAGTTATGTGTTTGTGTATGTGTGCGTGTGCGCTATTTGGAGACTCACATCCCCAAAGGCAACAGCAGTCTTCTTGTTGATGTCCAGTCTGGCTGCCCCGGAGAAGGGGCGAGGGTGGATGGGGGGGCACACGGGGTGGCAGACAGGAAGCGGGGTTGGATAGGGTTGTGGGGGGTCGGACGGGGCTGAGGGCAGAGTTGGACGGAGTTGGGGGTGGGTGGGTGGGGGTTAATGTTGGATGAGGTTGGGAGCGCGGGCAGTGGGGCGATGATGGATGGTGTTGGGGTCGGGCAGGGGTGGTGTTGGATGGGGTTGGGGGTGTGGGTGTGAGAGTGGTGTTGGATGGGGTTGGGGAACAGGCAGGGGCTGGGGCTGGTGTGGGATGGGGTTGGGGTCAGGTGGGCAGGGGATGGTGTTCGACGGGGTTGGTGGTGGGCAGGGGCGGTGTTGGACAGGTTTGGGGGCGCGGGCAGGTGTGATGTTGAACAAGGTGGGGGCAGGCAGGGGTGATGTTGGACAGGGTTGGGGAGTGCGATGGGTCTGGGGTGGTATTGGACGGAGTTGGGAGGGTGGGGGGATGGTGTTGGATGGAGTTGGGGGGGACTGGGCGGGCAGGGGGCAGTGTTAGACAGGGTTGGGGGCAGGAAGGGAGTGGTTTGGTTGGATTTTGGGACGGGGTTGGGAGGTGGTGTTAGATGGAGGTGGGGTGGGCAGAGGGCATTGTTGGACAAAGTTGGGGGAAGGTGTTGGATGGAGGTGGGAGTGGGCAGAGGGCATTGTTGGACCGGGGTTGTGGGCAAAGTTGGACAGGAGCGGGTGGGGTCAGTGTTGGACGAGGTTTGGGGATTGGGTTGGGGGGCGGCCGGGGGTCGATGTTGGACAGGTTTTGGGGCGGAGTTGGACGGGGCGGGGGCGCAATGTTGGACAGGGTGGGGCAGGAGCTCGCACATGCTGTGCTGCTGTCTCATCTTCTCAATGGAGAGCAGACTCAAAAACTCCGAACCCCAGAGGAAAGGCATTTGATTGATTAAATGAATAAACGATTATCCGAATGTAATAGTGCCCACACATCATATTCGGATAATTGAGGTTCCTCTGTCTAAGCCAGAGAACTCCATGAGTCTGAGTTCAAAATGTGAATTACACAAATTCATGTCTCAAGTCCAGAGGGTTTTAGTCCAGGGTATCTATGGGGATTTTTGCCCCACATTGTACCTGCTTTGTTAGGTCACCAAGCCCTGTCACAATTTTCTGGTGTTTCTTTTAATTGGAAGGGACTATGAATTGACATGGCAATTACAGAGTGTCACAACATCTGATTTTCAATCATCATCAAACCCGTAGAGGGCGGCACGGTGCCTCACATAACCAGGGTCCCAGGTTTGATTCCAGCCTCGGGAAACCGTCTATGTGGAGTTTGCACATTCCCCCCGTGTCTGCGTGTGTTTCCTCCGAGTGCTCCAGTTTCCTCCCACAGTCCAAAGATGTGCAGGTCAGGTGAATCGGCCATGGTAAATTGCCCATTGTGTTGATTGCATTAGTCAGAGGGAAATGGGCCTGGGTGGGTTACTCTTTGGAGGGTTGGTGAGGATGGTTGGGCCAAAGGGCCTGTTTCCACACTGTAGGGAATCTAATCTAATCTAATCATATCATAAAGATGTACAGCACAGAAACAGGCCCTTCGGTCCACCTTGTCCATGCCGACCAGATATCCTGAATTAATCTAGTCCCATTTGCCAGCACTTGGCCTATATCACTCTAAACCCTTCCTATTCATATACCCATTGAGATGCCTTTCAAATTGTACCAGCATTCACCACTTCCTCTGGAGCTCATTCCATATACGCACAACCCTCTGTGTGAAAATGTTGCCCCTTTGGTCATAGAGTCATAGAGATGTACAGCATGGAAACAGATCCTTCAGTCCAACCCGTCTATGCTGACCAGATATCCCAACCCAATCTAGTCCCACCTGCCAGCACCCGGCCCATATCCCTCCAAATCCTTCCTATTCATATACTCATCCAAATGCCTCTTAAATGTTGCAATTGTACCAGCCTCCACCACATCCTCTGGCAGATCATTCCATACACGTACCACCCTCTGCATGAAAAAGTTGCCCCTTAGGTCTCTTTTATATCTTTTCCCTCTCACCATGAACCTATGCCCTCTAGTTCTGGACTCCCCAACCCCAAGGAAAAAACTTTGCCTATTTATCTATCTATGCCCCACATAATTTTGTAAACCTCTGTAAGGTCACCCCTCAGCCTCCGATGCTCTAGGGAAAATAGTCCCAGCCTGTTCAGCCTCTCCTTGCAGCTCAGATCCTCCAACCCTGGCAACATCCTTGTAAATCTTTTCTGAACCCTTTCAAGTTTCACAATATCTTTCCGATAGGAAGGAGACCAGAATTGCATGCAATTTTCCAACAGTGGCCTAACCAATGTCCTGTACAGCCGCAACATGATCTCCCAACTCCTGTACTCAATACTCTGACCAATAAAGGAAAGCATACCAAATGCCTTCTTCACAATCCTATCTACATGCGACTCCACTTTCAAGGAGCTATGGACCTGCACTCCAAGGTCTCTTTGTTCAGCAACACCCCTGGGACCTTACCATTAAGTGTATAAGTCCTGCTAAGATTTGCTTTCCCAAAATGCAGCCCCTCGCATTTATCTGAATTAAACTCCATCTGCCACTTCTCAGCCCATTGGCCCATCTGGTCCAGAACCAGTTGTAATCTGAGGTAACCCTCTTCGCTGTCCACTACACCCCCAATTTTGGTGTCATCTGCAAACTTACTAACTGTGCCTCTTATGCTCGCATCCAAATCATTTATGTAAATGACAAAAAGTAGAGGACCGAGCACCGATCCTTGTGGCACTCCACTGGTCACAGGCCTCCAGTCTGAAAAACAACCCTCCACCACCACCCTCTGTCTTCTACCTTTGAGCCAGTTCTGTATCCAAATGGCTAGTTCTCTCTGTGTTCCATAAGGTCTAACCTTGCTAATCAGTCTCCCATGGGGAACCTTGTCGAACACCTTACTGAAGTCCATATAGATCACATCTACTGATCTGCCCTCATCAATCTTCTTTGTTACTTTTTCAAAAAACTCAATCAAGTTTGTGAGACATGATTTCCCACGCACAAAGCCATGTTGACTATTCCTAATCAGTCCTTGCCTTTCCAAAGACATGTACATCCTGTCCCTCAGGATTCCCTCCAACAACTTGCCCACCACCAAGGTCAGGCTCACCAGTCTATAGTTCCCTGGCTTGTCTTTACCGACCTTCTTAAACACTGGCACCACGTTTGCCAACCTCCAGACTTCCGGCACCTCACCTGTGACTATCAATGATACAAATATCTCAGCAAGAGGCCCAGCAATCACTTCTCTAGCTTCCCACAGAGTCCTCGGGTACGCCTGATCAGGTCCTGGGGATTGATCCACTTTTAACCGTTTCAAGAAATTCAGCACTTCCTCCTCTGTAATCTGGGTATTTTGCAAGATGTCACCATCAATTTCCTTATAGTCTACATCTTCCATATCCTTTTCCACAGTAAATACTGATGCAAAATATTCATTTAATATCTCCCCCATTTTCTGTGGCTCCACACAAAGGCCGCCTTGCTGATCTTTGAGGGACCCTATTCTCTCCCAAGTTACCCTTTTGTCCTTAATATATTTGTAAAAACCCTTTGGATAGCCCTTAATTCTATTTGCGAAAGCTATCTCATGTCCCCATTTTGCCCTTCTGCTTTCCCTCTTAAGTATACTCCTACTTTCTTTATACCCTTCTAAGGATTCATTGAATCTATCCTGTCTATACTTGACATATGCTTCCTTCTTTTTCTTAACCACACCCTCAATTTCTTTAGTCATCCAGCATTCTCTATACCTACCAACCTTCCCTTTCACCCTGACAGGAATATACATTCTCTGGGTTCTTGTTATCTCATTTCTGAAGGCTTCCCATTTTCCAACCATCCCTTTACCTGCGAACATCTGCCTCCAATCAGCTTTCGAAAGTTCTTGCCAAATACAATAGACAATAGGTGCAGGAGTAGGCATTCTTCCCTTCGAACCTGCACCTCCATTCAATATGATCATGGCTGATCATCCTTAATCAGTATCCTGTTCCTGCCTTACCTCCATAACCTTTGATTCCACTCTCCTTGAGAGCTCTATCCAACTCTTTCTTAAATGAATCCAGAGACTGGGCCTCCACTGTCCTCTGGGGCAGAGCATTCCACACAGCCACCACTCTCTGGGTGAAGAAGTTTCTCCTCATCTCTGTCCTAAATGGTCCAACCCGTATTTTTAAGCTGTGTCCTCTGGTTCGGCACTCACCCATCAGCGGAAACATGTTTCCTGCCTCCAGAGTGTCCAATCCTTAAATAATCTTATATGTCTCAATCAGATCCCCTCTCAGTCTTCTAAACTCAAGGGTATATAAGAACAGTCGCTCCAGTCTTTCAGCATAAGGTAGTCCCGCCATTCCAGGAATTGACCTCGTGAACCTACGCTCAATAGCCAGAATGTCTTTCCTCAAAATTGGAGACCAGAACTGCACACAGTACTCCAGGTGTGGTCTCACCAGGGCCCTGTACAGCTGCAGAAGAACCTCTTTACTTCTATACTCAATCCCTCTTGTTATGAAGGCCAGCATGCTATTAGCTTTCTTCACTACCTGCTGTACCTGCATGCTTGCCTTCATTGACTGGTGTACAAGAACACCTAGATCTCTCTATACTGCCCCTTTACCCGAATTGATTCCATTTAGGTAATAATCTGCCTTCCTGTTCTTGCCATCAAGGTGAATAACCATACATTTATCCACATTAAACTGCATCTGCCATGCATCTGACCACTCAGCTAACCTGTCCAGGTCACCCTGTAATCTCCTAACATCCTCATCACATTTCACCCTGCCACCCAACTTAGTATCATCAGCAAATTTGCTAATATTATTATTAATACCATCTTCTATATCATTAACATTTATTGTAAAAAGCTGCGGTCCCAGCACTGATCCCTGCGGTACTCCACTGGTCACTGCCTGCCATTCCGAAATGGAGCCGTTTATCACTACTCTTTGTTTCCTGTTAGCCAACCAACTTTCAATCCAAGTTAGTACTTTGCCCACAATACCATGCATCCTAATTTTGCTCACTAACCTCTTATGTGGGACTTTATCAAAAGCTTTCTGAAAGTCCAGGTACACTACATATGCTGGATCGCCCTCATCCATCTTCAAAAAATTTCAGAAGATTAGTCAAGCATGATTTCCCCTTCATAAGTCCATGCTGACTCTGACCTATCCTGTTACTACTAACCAGATATGTCGTAATTTCATCCTTTATAATAGACTCCAGCATCTTTCCCACCACTGAGGTCAGACTAACTGGTCTATAATTTCCTGTTTTCTCTCTCCCACCTATCTTAAAAAGTGGTACAACATTAGCCACCCTCCAATTCGGAGGAACTGCTCCTGAATCTATCAAACTCTGGAAAATAATCACCAACGCATCCACGATTTCTCGAGCCACCTCCTTCAGTACCCTGGGATGTAGAACATCAGGCCCCGGGGACTTATCAACCTTCAGACCTAACAGTCTCTCCAACACCAATTCCTGGCAAATATAAATTCCCTTCAGTTCAGTTCCTTCAGCCACTGTTATCTCAGGGAGATTGCTTGTGTCTTCCACAGTGAACACAGATCTGAAGTACCAATTCAACTCTTCTGTCATTTCTTTGTTCCCCATGATATATTCCCCTGTTTCTATCTTCAAGGGCCCAATTTTAGTCTTAACCATTTTTTTGCCTTTCACATACCTAATAAAGCTTTTACTATCCTCCTTTATATTGTTGGCCAGTTTACCTTCGTACCTCATTTTTTCTCTGCATATTTCCTTCTTAGTAAGCCTCTGTTGTTCTTTAAAAGCTTCCCAGTTCTCCGTTTTCCCACTTATCTTTGCTATGTTATACTTTTTTTCTTTTAACTTTATATGTTTCTTAACTTCCCTCATCAACCACGGCCACCCATGCCTCCTCCTACGATCTTTCTTCCTTTTTGGAATGAACTGATCCTGCATCTTCTGTATTATACAAAGAAATATCTGCCATTGTTCCTCCACTGTCATCCCTGCTAAGGTATTGCACCATTGAACTTTGGCAATATGCTCTGTCAGTAGCTGAACGTGCACACACTTTCCACACTTATACGAGCCAGACACACTAGAGTCGTTGACCTCCCACATCAAGCACATAGCACACTGAACCAGCTTGGCAGTCATGTCTTCACCCTCTTCAACTGTGGCGTAATCACTTCACTCAACCTCCTTCTCGAAGACTCCTGAGCTAAAGCCTCACTCTTCAATCCACAGGAACTTCCTTGGACCCTCTTTTTGGGGCAAGTCTGTGGACTTTTAATTTAGGTTAGAAGAGGGAGGCCCTACTTTGTAGGACCTGGGTCTAGAACACACCCACTCAAATAACAATCACTTACCTTCCTGACTGGCTTTGCGCTCCGACTTCACTTCCGCCCAGCTCCCGCCGTTCTCTGCTGCAAAAACCATCAAAAATCCCATCAAAATTGGCCTTTCTCCAATTTATAACTTCAACATTTAGATCTGGTCTATCCTTTTCCATCACTATTTTAAAACGAATAGAATTATGGTCGCTGGCCCCAAAGTGCTACCCCACTGACATCTCAGTCACCTGCCCTGCCTTATTTCCCAAGAGTAGGTCAAGTTTTGCACCTTTTCTAGTAGGTACATTCACATACTGAATCAGAAAATTGTCTTGTACACACTTAAGAAATTCCTCCCCATCTAAACCTTTAACACTATGGCAATCCCAGTCGATGTTTGGAAAGTTAAAATCCTGTACCATAATTACCCTATTATTCTTACAGATAGCTGAGACCTCCTTACAAGTTTGTTTCTCAATTCCCCTCTGACTATTTGGGGGTCTATAATACAAGGAGAAAATGAGGAGTGCAGATGCTGGACATCAGAGCTGCAAATGTGTTGCTGGAAAAGCGCAGCAGGTCAGGCAGCATCCAAGGAGCAGGAGAATCGATGTTTCAGGCATGAGCCCGTCGATTCTCCTGCTCCTTGGATGCTGCCTGACCTGCTGCGCTTTTCCAGCAACACATTTTCGGGACTATAATACAATCCCAATAAGGTGATCATCCCTTTCTTATTTCTCAGTTCCATCCAAATAACTTCCCTGGATGTATTTCCGGAAATATCCTCCCTCAGCTCAGTTGTAATGCTATCCCTTATATGTTTCTCCCCCTCCTCTTTTGCCTTCCTTTCTATCCTTCCTGTAGCATTTGTGTCCTGGAACATTAAGCTGCCAGTCCTGCCCATCCCTGAGCCATGTTTCCGTAATTGCTATGATATCCAAGTCCCATGTTCCTAACCATGCCCTGAGTTCATCTGCCTTCCCTGTTAGGCCCCTTGCATTAAAATAAATGCAGTTTAATTTATTAGTCCTACCTTGTCCCTGCCTGCCCTGACTGTTTGACTCACTTCTCTTCTCAGCTGTACCTGTTTCAGATTGATCCCTTTTATATCTTTCCCCTCTCACCCTAAACCTGTGCCCTCTAGTTCAGGACTCCCCCATCCCAGGGAAAAGACTTTGTCAACACTGAATGCTCCTGTCAGTAGCATTAAACTGCCCTAGCTAAACCAAAAAGAATACCAATAGACCTTAGGCTAGTTTTTATAGTGCCATTGAACAAAATTCATATTTAGACTTTCAGGATTACATTTTGAAAGTATTTGCTTATTTCAATACTTTATCCCCTATTTTCTAACAGTTCTGTTTGCCCAGATCTTCTAAGTTCTTCTTAGTAAGGTGGAGGAGCAGAGGGTTCTTGGGGTCTATGTTCATAGCTCTTTGAAAGTTGCCACTCAGGTGGATAGAGCTTGTAAGAAGGCTTATGGTGTATTAGCATTCATTAGCAGAGGGATTGAATTCAAGAGTCGTGAGGTGATGTTGCAGCTGTACAGGACCTTGGTAAGGCCACATTTGGAGTACTGTGTGCAGTTCTGGTCACCTCATATTAGGAAAGATGTGGAGGCTTTGGAGAGGGTGCAGAGGAGATCTACCAGGATGTTGCCTGGAATGGAGAATAGGTCATACGAGGATAGGTTGAGAGTGCTAGGCCTTTTCTCATTGGAACGGCGAAGGATGAGGGTGACTTGATAGAGGTTATAAGATGATTAGTGGGCGGCACGGTGGCACAGTGGTTAGCACTGCTGCCTCACAGCGCCTGAAGACCCGGGTTCAATTCCCGACTCAGGCGACTGACTGTGTGGAGTTTGCACGTTCTCCCCGTGTCTGCGTGGGTTTCCTCCGGGTGCTCCGGTTTCCTCCCACAGTCCAAAGATGTGCGGGTCAGGTGAATTGGCCATGCTAAATTGCCCGTAGTGTTAGGTAAGGGGTAATGTAGGGGTATGGGTGGGTTTCGCTTCGGCGGGTCGGTGTGGACTTGTTGGGCCGAAGGGCCTGTTTCCACACTGTAAGTCTAATCTAAAAAAAAAATGATCAGGGAAATAGATAGAGTGGACAGTCAGAGACTTTTTCCCCGGGTACAACAGAGTGTTACAAGGGGACATAAATTTAAGGTGAAGGGTGGAAGGTATGGGGGGATGTCAGGGGTAGGTTCTTTACCCAGAGAGTGGTGGGCCATGGAATGCGCTGCATGTGGGCGTGGCAGAGTCAGAATCATTAGTGACCTTTAAGCGGCAATTGGATAGGTACATGAATAGGTGCATAAACTAGGACAAATGTTCGGCACAACATCGTGGGCTGAAGGGCCTGTTCTGTGCTGTATTGTTCTATGTTCTATGTTCTATCTTTCTGACTCCAAATAATCAGTGATTTTCCAGGAAGTTTGAATTTCTGATGGATAATTACTCATGTCTGGAATTCTCTGAAAATGCCCCAACTCTGAATTAGAGTGAGAAACTTTGGAGCATCTGATTCACTTTTTATAATAGTTACCCAGGGGCTTTGCTATATTTGTAGACTCGCTTTTATTCTTGATTCTTGACTAATTATAAAACTGATCGACTCTAGCCCTGATTCCTGACTGGATTCTCCAAGATTTTACACTGATCCACTTCCCATTCCCCCAGAGCAGTTTACCTCAACCCCTATCCCCTACAACAGACAATGACCACCTCCACTGCTATATCCCTGTAGACACTGAGAACCCTCTACCTAAAAGCAAAAAGTCCGGAGTGATCAGTGTACCAGTGTAAAAAGTAAAACCGGCCTTCAGCACCACACTGTGAGTGATTGATCCGGAGTGATCAGTGCCCCAGGATAAACAGCTGAAAATGTGTTGCTGGAAAAGCGCAGCAGGTCAGGCAGCATCCAAGGAACAGGAGAATCGACGTTTCGCGCATAAGCCCTTCTTCAGGAAAAATCCTTATGCCCGAAATGTCGATTCTCCTGCTCCTTGGATGCTGCCTGACCTGCCCCGCTTTTCCAGCAACACATTTTCAGCTCTGATCTCCAGCACCTGCAGTCCTCACTTTCTCCCCCAGGATAAACAGGAAAACCGGCCTTCAGCACCACACATTGTGAGTGATTGATCCGGAGTGATCAGTGCCCCGGGGTAAACAGGAAAACCGGCCTTCAGCACCAAACATTGTGGGTCAGACAGCATCCATGTAGACAGAACAAACTAATGTTTCTCGTCGAGGTGACTCTTCATGAGTGCTGGTGTGAAGTGTGGAGGGGACAGCATTCATGCTATAGTGTGGGGGCAGAGTGCTGAGGGAGAAAAGATGTTGATAGTTCAGATTAAGTGATCAGAATGTGATAATGGCAGAACAACAGTGTATTTTAACTGCCAAACAGCAAAGAACACACCATTGTTCTGCCATTCTCACATTCTGATCACTTAATCTGAACTATCAACATCTTTTCTCCCCCAGCACTCACACTCACACTATAGCATAAATGCTGCCCCCTCCACCTAGAGACAAAAAAAACTGTGATGCTGGAATTCAAAGTAGACAGGCACGAGGCTGGAAGAACACAGCAAGCCAGGCAGCTTCAGGAGGTGGAGAAACCGATGGGTCCACACTTCATGTTAGCTCTGATGAAGAATCATCTAGATTCGAAACATTAGCTTGCTCTGTCTGCATGGATGCTGCCTGACCCACTGTGATTTCTAGCTTCTCTTGTTTTCAGTACAGATTCCAGCATCTGCAGTGATTTGCTCCCCCTCCGACATTTAACTGATCCATTAGTCCGTCCCCTGTAAACAGTTCCGTGGTCTCCTGGCTGAAATTCCTTGAGCTGCAAACACCCCCACCCCAACTCCGTCCTAAAAGCATGCACCCAACCTGACCCAACCCATCTTCTCAGCCACCAATCTGGTACCTGTATCTCCTAGTCATCTAGCACCTGTATCCCTGACACAGCTGCCAGACTGTCCGCCCTCACTCAGCTTATGTGTTCAGGTCCTCTCAGTCACTGTCTAAACAGCTTGGAAATAGAATGATGTGGCTATTGCTGAAAAGGCAGAACCCCTCCAACAACCATCTCCCCACTGTCTACTCCAGTTACTCACACGGATCCTACCCACAGCACCTATTAAAGAAGACGTGTCTTGACTCCCCCCATTTCTTCAGCATATTGGACATCAAGGAACGTAAATACACCAAACTTTCATGTACTTACCTCCAAACTTGGAATTCCTCGATCATTCCAGAACCTTCTCCCAGCTCAGGAACCACTTGGATGCCATTAGCCACACAGCCGCTACAGCCACCACCACCATGGCAAACGATGATGTCACTTCCACTCCCGCCATCCCACAGATCACAGCCAATGCTAACTAAACCGCCTCCGCGATTGCCACCAGAACCACCACTGCCAAAACCACCGCCAGGAATGCCCATCACATCACTTCTGCTCCCATAGTTCCCACCACCTCAGCCCCACTCTCCTCCCATTTATCTCTCAGCACCCTTGATCCACCTGCCCCCCACCAATATTCCTGAAGAGCTTATGCTTGAAACGTCAACTTTCCTGCTCCTCGGATGCTGCCTGACCAGCTGTGCTTTTCCAGCACCACATGTTTTAACTCTAATCTCCAGCATCTGCAGTCCTCACTTAGCTCCTCGAATGAACACCCAAACCATACTCCTCAGTCACCCAACTAACCTCCACCCCAGACTCACTTCATCATTGATATCCAACCGCCAATCACTTTGGAAACCTGAACCTCATCATAGCACCATTTGTTTACCCAAATCCCCATTGCACTCCCCTACAAATAACTAAACCCCCTCTCCCAGACACTTGCCCATTCACTGTACACTTAATCCTCTCCACTACCAAGAATCATCTAACACTTCCCCGACATAGACAATGACCACCTGACTTCTTCTGCTTATACACTCATAGAGTCACAGAGTCATAGAGATGTACAGCATGGAAACAGACCCTTCAGTCCAACCCATCCATGCCGACCAAATATCCCAACTCAATCTAGTCCCACCTGCCAGCACCCGGCCCATATCCCTTCAAACCCTTCCTATTCATATACCCATCCAAATGCCTTTTAAATGTTGCAATTGTACCAGCCTCCACCACTTCCTCTGGCAGCTCATTCCATACAAGTACCACCCTCTGTATGAAAAAGTTGCCCCATAGGTCACTTTGATATCTTTCCCCTCTCACTCTAAACCTATGCCCTCTAGTTCTGGACTCCCCAACCCCAGGGAAAAGACTTTGCCTATTTACTCCATCCATGCCTATCATAATTTTATAAACCTCTATAAGGTCATCCACCAGCCTCCAACACTCCAGGGAAAACAGCCCCAGCCTCTCCCTAAAGCTCAAGCCTCTCCAACTCTGGCAACATCCTTGTAAATCTTTTCTGAACCCTTTCAAGATTCACAACATCTTTCCGAAAGGAAGGAGACCAGAATTGCACACAATATTCCAACAGTGGTCCTGTACAGCCACAACATGACCTTCAACCTTACACCTCCTACCTACGGACACTTGACTAATATCCCTACAAATAACGCCAAAATCTCACCACCTCCACCTGTTCTGGGTACGCAAATGCACAACATTAAGCACATGACCCACTGTGGCCAGTCACTCAAATATCTGCCAAATGAAACACCAATCTACTTGGTATCTTACCCCTCCCCATCCCCAGCCACCTGGCATCCTAACCCTCACCTACATAACACCCTACTCTCACGTACACATTTCCCTGACGTCACTCTCAAAGTAGCTTTGAAACCATTAAGCAAGGAATACTGCAGCTACTGCTGTAAAGGGGGCAAAATCAGAAGTTGCACAACATCAGATTATAATCCAACAGGTATATTTGAAAACACAAACTTTTGGAGCACTGCTTCTTCATCAGGTGAATTGGAGGGAAGCACACAGGCACAGGATTTATAGGCAGAGAGATCGCCAGGCAGAAATGTTCCCTCCCAGTTGGGGAACACTTCAGCAGTCAAGAGCATTCTGCCTCCAATCTTCCAGTAAATATCCTGCAAAGTGCCCTTTGAGAAACACAACAATGCAGAATCACCGAGCAGAAACTCATGGCCAAGTGAAAACTCATGAAGACGGCCTGAACCGCAATCTTGGATTCATGTCGCACTACATGTAACCCCACCATATTCTTCTGTATCTGTAAAATCTTCCTTACTGTTCTGTTTTGACACAATCATCTTGATAACTTGTTATGATCTCTCTATCTTAATTAGTTTTTACAGCTTTGGATTACTTGTTATTTTGGTTAGATCCACATCGTGCGAACCAAGTTATTCCAGCCATTTGGTTTGTTCCCAGCACTATCTTATTTTCAATTATTTGTAATTATCTCTCTGCCTTAACTAATTGGATCATAGGTCATCCCTTCACTTGCTATTCAGCAGTTGTCACTTTATTCACACCATCTGAGACTTTTGACCAAAGACTTATTATCCAGTCTGTCTACACCGCACTCACACCATCTGTAATATCTTTTAACACTCTTAAATACTTGGTATACTTGCAATGATCTCTCCGCCTGTAAATTCTGTGCGTTTCCCTCCATTTCAACTAATGAAGGAACAGCACTCCAAAAGCTTGTGATTTCAAACTGTTGGGCATTAACCTGGTGTCATGTGACTTTTGACTTTGCCCACCCCAGACCAACACCTCCAGTCATGGCTATCCAGGGAAGCATGGTTTCTGCAATGATTCGCTCCACTGTTGCCTGTCTGGTTTGCTGGATTGCATTTGTTATGAAGGCTCCCGCCTCAGAAGTCTGGACAGAAAGCTCAGAACCCAAGCTTCAAACTGCCTGCCAATGAACACCACTGTGCTGCCCTGCCAACATTTCAGCCTCATGCTGCAACAGGAAATAATGTGAACTGTAGGAGCAACACCTCACTCGCCCACCTCCTGATAACAGTATAGACATTAGATTAACGTGGGTCATAGATTTTTATCTTCACATCTGCCACCAACTCATCCAACCTTAAGGTTTTATACCCCCCTCAATTAATTCACCTGAAATGATACCATGGAAACAGTGATTGTATAGTGAACACCCAGAGACACATAAGTATTTCTATCACTTGTGTAGACAACTTAAAAATATATTCATTGTGGCATTGAGTGAGATTTATCAGCTTTTTTTAATCATTTGGGTGTTCTTATTCAGAGTCATAGAGATGTACACCATGGAAACAAACCCTTCAGTCCAACTTGTCCATGCCGACCAAATGTCATAACCTAATCTAGTCCATTTGCCAGCATTTCCCTCAATAAACCATTCCTATTCATGTACCCATCCAGATGTCTTTTAAATCAGACAGGAATTCGGATGATGCCCATCAAAATGTCAAGATCATCTCATGTCATTATTCATGCTTTTCACAGGCAGTGTAGCTAGATTCTTACTAATACGTATTGAGTTAACTAGTGCAAGAGGATTAATGCTTATTAGACATCTCGTTGACTAACTTGCCATTGGTCTGTCTGCCATTACAGATATTCACACTACACACTGCATCCAAAAGGCTAAGAGCATTGTGGAAGACCTGACACCCCCCTCCCTCAAACTCTTCTCCCTCCTGCCATCTGGCAGAAGGTATCGGAGCATTCGGTCTCTCACTGCCAGACTACAATTGTTTCTTCCCCTGAGCCATCAGGCTGCTTAACACTATATGGTCACACTCTATTCCATCTGAAACTCTTTGCATGGCTCTGAATTGCTGCTAGAACAATGTTTTATTAATTTATTCATTTATTACACTATAATTTGTACACCACTGTGCCTATTGTCTTGACATGTCAGGAATTACTGTGCTGTCATGCGCAATTTGCACTTCTTATGCACTTTATGCTGCCCTGTGCATGATTGTGTAGTTTGTGCTGTCCGTGTAGCACCTTGGTCCTGGAGGAACGGTGTCTCGTTTTTACTGTATCTGTTGTATATGGTGGAAATGACAATTAAAGCTACTCTTGACTCTTGACTCCACCCATGGAAAATAAGGGGAAGTTTGGGGGTTGGCAGCGGGAAAGACAACCATTGTTGTGGGACTGTGCAACGTTATTCCTACAATGTTTAATTTTTCTGTCAATCTCAAGCTCCTTCCTACCTCTTAACACTGTCAGTTGCCTTTGTGCTCTGGAGGGAAGCCCAAAAGCATTGTTCACAAACTACATTGTACATTCAGTCTCTCCTTCCTAAAGGCAGGCTGGTGCTCTGAAATGGAAACTGCACTGAAGAATATTTCTGCAAATTAAATTGTGCTAAACAGAATTGCAGAGCAGGGGGAAACTTTTAGATTGATAGATATCCACCAAAGGTATTAGTGACGCAGATGACAATAAGTGACCAATACCACTCTCTGAATAAAAAAAAAACCTTTTCGTATCTCCCCTTCAATCCTTGGATCAATAACTTTCAATCTGTGCCCTCTAGTCATTATCTACATCTCGTGAACCTTTTGGAGGAGCCTGTCAATTGTACCAATTGACTGTCTGGAACAGAAATTGCAGGGGCTCTGATATTAACTTTTCAATCCTCTCTGGCCGCAGGAGGGTTGCCAGAGAACTGAAGGACAACCAATGTAGTGCCATTTCAAGAAGGGTGGCAGAGATTAACCCGGAAGTTAGGGTAATGAGTCTGATATATGTGGTAGGAAAACATTCTAAGAGGATTAATCAAGGATAGTCAACATGGCTTTTTGAGATGGAGATCATGTCAAACAAATTTGATGAATTCCTTGAGTAGATCACTAGGTGTGTAGATGAGGGCCATGTACTTAAGATAGTCTAAATAGAGGAAAACGAGGGGACTGCAGATGATCTCTTTTTCTTTCTCCCAGTTGATTATGGTCTATTTAGCTGTCATTAAGAGTTTTGACAAGGTTTGCATGGCAGACTGTTTCAGAATTTAACAGCCCAGGGCAATTTGGCAAATTGGATCCTAAAGTTCCTTATTAGAGGGAATGTTGAAGGGTGTTTTTCTATCTGGAAGGCTTGTGTCTTGTGGTGTACAACAGGGTTTGGTGCTAGATCCCTTGCAGTTTCTTGTGTACATTAATGATCAAGACATGAATGTAGGAGGTATGATCAATAAGTTTACAAATGACACAAAAATTGGTGATGTGGTAAATAGTGAGGAGGTAAGCCTTAGACTGCAGAATGATTTAGGTGGGTTGAACAGATGGCCTGTAGAATGGCAAATGGAATTTAATCCTGAAGAGTATGAGTGATGCATTTTGGGAGGCGAAAGTGAGGACTGCAGATGCTGGAGCTCAGAGTCGAGAGTGTGGAGCTGGAAAAGCACAGCAGGTCAGGCAGCATCCGAGGAGCAGGAGAATCGATGTTTTGAGCATGAGCCCTTCATCAGAAATCTTGCATTTTGGAGGACTAACAAGGTAGGGGAGTACAAGTTGAATGACAGGATGTAGGAAATGCAGGAGATTAAGGGATCTTGGAATGCATGTCCATAGATCCTTTCAAGGCATAGATAAGTGGTTAAAACTAGATGGGTTGAGGTCATTTTCCTTCAAGCCGAGAAGGTTGATGGGAGATTTGACTATCTGACTGGTGTGTGCAAAGTTTTGAGTAACATAAACAGGACAGATAGGGAGAAACCTTTATTTACTCTTAGTAGAGGGGCCAATAGCCAGTGCATATGGTTTTAAGGTAAGGAGCAGGGGATTCAAAGGGAATTTGAGAAAAATAAATTGCTTCAGAGATTGTGGATACCTGGAATTCATTTTTTTAAAAGGGTGGTAGAGGTAGGGACCCTCAAGTAATTTAAAGACTACTCAGATGAGCATTTAAAATGCCATAGCATACAAGATGACAAGCCACGTACTGGAAAATACCATTAAAATAGATGGATGCTTGATGACATAATGGGTAAATAAACTCTTTCCATTCTGTAAAAACTCTATCATGTTTTAATTCTATTTGACCTTCAGTCAAAGCTGCTGATTAGGGATCTTGCACTGCAGATCTTGCTACATATTCCACAGAAGATAGATAGACAGCTGAGGAAGTCACACTTGGCATCAATGCAGCACACCTACAGGTAATCTGCTCTATCCTCTCCGCTCTGTGGCAATGTTGTCACAGTTTGGTGGTACACTTCTCATACGTTATTCTGAAAAAAGTTTTCAGCTCAGTCCTCTGACTGTTTCGACCTGGTTTTGTTCCCTGGTGAACTCAGCCGCCCACATGGCTTTCAACCACTCGTAGCTAGTGCCCATTTGTGATATGACTCTCCTGCTCCTTGGATGCTGCCTAACCTCTGTGCTTTTCCAGCACCACACTCTTAACTCTGAGAGTGTGCTCTTGTGATACAGCAGGTCCCACCTGCTCCTGAAGTGTGTAGTAACATCTCTGAACAGGCTGTTTAGAAAATACCTAAGCTACTACTGGCTGTTCTCCCCAACAATAGGGAGCAGTAGAGATGGCAGCGAATGCCAGCCTTGACAGTGAGGCCACATCCCACAAATTAAAGAAACGACCCCCTCCACCCTGCTTCCAAACCACCAGCAGGGCAAGTTACTAATCCATGCTGGAAAACTAATGGGCTGTTTTCCTGCCACAGACCAATGAGTAGGGAGGGCTCATGCCCGAAACGTCGATTCTCCTGCTCCTCATACGCTGCCTGACCTGCTGTGCTTTTCCAGCAACATGCTCTTTGATTCTGATCTCCAACATCTGAAGTCTGCACTCTCTCCCATAGACCAATGAGCCAAAGTATATTCAGAATTAAAAGCTACACAGTATTCATCTTTCCTCTTTTAACTGTGACTGTGTGACTCAATGCAGTAAAAACAGAACTTTGACTAGAAACAAAAGTCACTGAAAAGAATGTGTTGATCATTCAATGGTGTTTTTTTTCACCATCAAGCTTAGGTATAGATTACTTATCCTGTTCATTAGCAGGACTTGTGTCAAGATAATTGCTCAACTTACCTTCTGAATACAAAAATGGCTTGATGCTTAAAACAGAAACTACCCAATTTTCATCTCCATTAAATGCAGTTTGTTCCTATAATTGTCTGTTTTATAACAAGGGGATAGAGCCCTGGTGATGTAATGGTAGTGTCCATACCTCTGGGCCAGAAGGACCAGGTTTAAGTCCCACCTACAACAGAGTTGTGTTATAATATATCTGAACAGGTTAAATAAAAATGTTCAAGCCCAGATAAAGGTCCAGGTGACAGATGGAAAATGTGCACCCTTTTCACACAAATGACACTCTCCACGCATACAAATGACACAGGTCAGACCAAGTGATGTTAGAGATTTTGACAGTTGTGGACAAAAGTTTGTCAGATGGGCTGATCAGTGGCAAACAAAAAAGCGTGAGATGATGCACTTGGGCAAAACAAACATGGCAACGGAATACATGAGCTGAAAAATGTGATGCTGGAAAAGCACAGCAGGTCAGACAGCATCCAAGGAGCAGGAGAATCGACGTTTCGGGCATAAGCCCTTCCTGAAGAAGTATATTCAGAATTAAAAGCTACACAGTATTCATCTTTCCTCTTTTAACTGTGACTGTGTGACTCATTGCAGTAAAAACAGAACTTTGACTAGAAACAAAAGTCACTGAAAAGAATGTGTTGATCATTCAATGGTGATTCTCCTGCTCCTTGGATGCTGCCTGACCTGCTGTGCTTTTCCAGCATCACATTTTTCAGCTCTATCTCCAGCATCTGCAGTCCTCACTTTCTCCTAACGGAATACATGATAACCAGTACGGTTTGGGAAGCACCGAAGATCAGAGGGACCTTATCGTGCAGGTACACCAGTCCCTTAAGGTATCCGGACAGGCGGATAAAGTGGTTAAGAAGGCACATCATATACTTGCCTTAATTAGTTGAGACATAGAGTAGTGAGTTTATTCTGGACCTGTATAAATGTTATTTACATCATAGGTAAATTGTATTGGATGCAGCTCTGGACTCCACATTATAGGAGATGTGACAGTACTAGAGAAGGTGCAGAGCAGATTTACTAGGATGTTGCTTGGGCCGGAGAGATTCAGTTTTGAAGAGAAATTTTATCGACTGGGATTATTTTCCTTACAGCAAAGGAGATTGAGAGGGGACATGATGGAGATGTATTAAGTTATGATTCCTTGTTGGAGGGATGAATGGCCAGGGAGCAGGGGTTTGAGTTAAGGAGTAGAAGGTTGAGAGGAGATATGAAGAAAAACTTTTTTTTCTCTCCAGGACTGTGGGAATCTGCCTCACTGCTGTAAGCGTGATAGAGGCAGAAACCCTCATAAGATGTTGGTAGTATGTGGATGTGCACTTATGATGCCAAGGCATACAAGGCTATTGGCTAAGTGCTGGAAAATGGGATTTGAAAACCTAGGAGCTTGTTTTTGACCAGCAAGAACACAATGGGTTAAGGGTCCTTTTTCTATGCTCTTGACCACTGCTGTGAGGGCTGGAGTTCCAGTTCACTGCAGAATTGATTTAGCTTTGATTTGAAAGCATAGTTACAGCCAAAAATCTTTCTTGTGTGATCAATACTGATTTTAAGAAGAATTTGAACCCCTACAGTGTGGAAACAGGCCCTTTGGCCCAATCCCAACCCTCTGAAGAGTAACCCACCCTGACCCACTCCTATATTGGCCCCTGACTAATGCACCTAACCTACACATCCCTACGGGCAATTTAGCACAGCCAATTCACCTGACCTGCACATCTTTGGACTGTGGGAGAAAATCGGGGCAAACCCACGCAGGCACGGGGAGATTGTGCAAACTCCACACAGGCAGCCACCTGAGGCTGGAATTGAACCCTGGCCCCTAGCACTGAGGTAGCCGAAAAAAGGCTACTTCTGAACTTTAAAACTGCAATTATTGTCAAAAATCAATTTGAAGTCTGGCATAAAATATGCTCGGAATTTTAAACTTAACTTTGCAGGTAGTGAATAAAAATAATGAATCATAAAAATGAATATTCAATTAGTGATCAAAAATTAGAGTGATTTGTTTCTTTAGAGAGAATCTTTAAATCAGTTCCTTTAGTTACATCTAAGCTGTTGAGGTTTAACAATATAAGAAATGGAAGTCAGTCATTTCTGTAGCACAGCATTTCAGGAATTCAGCTTGCTTAGTTCTGGAAACAGATGTTGCCTTGAGCTGTTTGTGCGAAGGATAACTTAGTTTCCATCACCCAAGACGCCAAAAGGTCTGAACTATTTTTCAAGTAAATCACATTCTTTCTGTTCAGAATATTTTGTAGCCGATCTTTTTTTTAATCTCCTAACATGTTTTGAAAACCTTTTGTCTCACCCCACAAACTCTGTTTGGGTTTGTTCTTGGGAAATGTGCTGATGCAGCTCTGCTTTCTGCGCTGTTGAATCAAATTAAGCGCACGGTGGCACAGTGGTTAGCACTGCTGCTTCACAGCGCCTGAGACCCGGGTTCAATTCCCAACTCAGGCGACTGACTGTGTGGAGTTTGCAGGTTCTCCCCGTGTCTGCGTGGGTTTCCTCCGGGTGCTCCGGTTTCCTTCCTCAGTCCAAAGATGTGCGGGTCAGGTGAATTGGCCATGCTAAATTGCCCGTACTGTTAGGTAAGGGGTAAATGTAGGGGTATGGGTGGGTTGTGCTTGGGCGGGTCGGTGTGGACTTGTTGGGCCAAAGGGCCTGCTTCCACACTGTAAGTAATCTAATCTAAAAAAAAACTTTACAGACTTCCACTGGCGAGGTTTGATTTGAACATGCTGGAAGTGTAGGGAACCGTCTGGTCTTAGTTAGGAAAAGCTCTGTTTGTAGTGTGAGGGTGGGGAAGGGGGCGGGTGGATAAAGAGCTTACTCACCCTGAAAGGCACCAAAATAGTCTGAGCAATGTAGCCACATCTGCAAACAAAAATAAAACATTTACTTATTTAACTTGGAGCACATCGGCCAGATTTGAAGTGGAGTTGGCTCCAAAACTTGCCAGATGATGTCAGTGCTCCTCCCACACACCGTGTAAAATTCCAAGGCAGGGAAAGCTTTGAGTTAGTAAGACTGAAAGCTTGACCATCTCGAGCTGCCTCTTCCTCAGATCCCCCGTTTGTTCACACAATACAGGAAGTCAGAGAGAGAGAAAACCCACAGCGCACGCCTTCCTGCATTTCTACGTCTATTAGTGTTCAAAGTCTGCTCAATCCAACGCCATCTTTCTGACTGAGAGGCAAAGTGCGTTATTCTTCTTACTAAAATGTGGAGTTATTGCTCAGTTTGGAAGCGATAGTGCTGAAGTCAGCATATTTCTTTAAATGGGTCTGCACAGTGGAGCTGATCGAGCGAAGCGATGATGAAGAGAACATCTGGACAAGAAGTGGAAACTGGAGACGCGCCAGGGTATGTAGCTTAACATTGAACAGACTGGTTATTGCTAAGGTTTTTTTTATTTTAACAAGACGAAACATCTTACTATCCCAGGAGCTTTTTCCTAATGCACTTCATGTGTTTGTGCATTAACATGCAAATTCAACTTTGCAAAGTCTGACTTCACTCGTGCTGTTGTGTCAAATAATCTGTCAACATTGTTATTAGTGTGGCCGGTTCCATTGCCGCATAAATTCTAACTCTTATCTATAATGCAGCCAGTTGATGTTCTGTTTCCCTTTAGTTCACAACTAGGGGCGAAAGATGAATGTGGACAGCCTGCCACAGCCACTGTCCTTTCGCCGTTTCCAGGCATCAGCATTCCGGATAAACTCATCAGGACTTGTCCAGTGTGGCTTCAACTCAACACCAAGAAAGAAAAAGTCACGGAAATACTCCACCGGGAGCCGCCAGGGGTAAGTGTGTTTCAGCCGCTGTGGTCAGGTCAACTCTGAGTCCGAGTAGTGGGTGGGGGCTACTCCTATTAAAAACATTTACTCCCCATCGAGCTATATAAAAAACACAAAGAGGAACTGTTTAGATTTCAACTTTTATTTGACTAAAGTTTAGTTCACTCATTAGAGTGGAAGGTTTGAAGTCAGACCCTTTGTGGATTAGACTTGGACATTTTTAAATATCCGGGTCAGCTATGCCAGTGGGTCAGATTGTGTTGTCTAAACTATTTGAAAGTGATCGTTCTTTTGGAAACTCCTTTTCACCTTGTTAGGTATTTTGTTGCAAACGCTCGATCCCGTTCACTCATCATTTAAGATTATTCTTCGAACAGCCTAAATGGCTCCTCCAAGCGGCAGCTAACCCAGGCACCCACAGAGAACATGTTAGGAGCCAGCAATTTAAATACTTCTTCAACTTTTCTCTGCAATGAATAAATTGCCAAGCCAGTAAAAGTGATCAAAGTGGACATCATTGCATGGGGGCAGTTTGCGTGCTTCACTGACGCATTTGCCTTTTGCTTGTGGTGAACATTGCTGTGTTCAATGTGTTTTACTGCTCTGTCTGTCCCAGTTGAATAAATGGCTCTGGTGGGTAACTGCATTACCAGCTGGTGGACTGTAATTGATGTGAAAGATCCAATATCAGTTTAACAATAGTGCAGCAGCAGCAGCATCAGTCTTCCCTGAAATCTTGGTGGCTCCTTACTTTTAGCAGTACAGTATTACAAATGTATGATTGGGTATTAGCAAAAAATACTCAGTGATATGAATAGACAATAGATGTAGGAATAGGCCATTTGGCCCTTCAAGCCAGCACCACCATTCATTATGATCATGGCTGATCATCCACAGTCGGTATCCTGTTCCTGCCTTAGCCCTATAGCCCTTGATTCCACTATCTTTAAGAGAACTATCCATCTATTTCTTGAAAGTATCCAGAGACGTGGTCTCGACTGCCTTCTGAGGCAGAGCATTCCATATATCCACCACTCTCTGGGTGAAGAAACTTCCCCTCAACTTTGTTCTAAATGGCCTACCCTTTATTTTTAAATTGTGTGCTCTGGCTCATGGATGAGTCCAGTGGAAACATGCTTCCTGCCTCCAGAGAGTCCAGTCCTTTAATAATCTTACACGACTCAATCAGATCCCCTCTCATCCTTCTAAACTCAAGTAAAGACAAGCCCAGTCACTCCAATCTTTTAACATATGATAGTACCGCCATTCCGGGAATTGACCTCGTGAACCTACGCTGTCCTCCCTCGATAGCCAGAATGTCCTTCCTCAAAGTTGGAGACCAAAACTGCGCACAATACTCCAGGTGCAGTCTCACCAGGGCCCTGTACAGCTGCAGAAGGACCTCTTTGCTCCTATACTCAATTCCTCTTGCTATGAAGGCCAGCATGCTATTAGCTTTCTTCACTGCCTGCTGTACCTGCATTCTTAATATGATTAGTTACATAGAGCCATCCAGCACAGAAACAGACCCTTCAGTCCAATTAGTCCACACCGATCATGTTCCCAAACTAAACTAATCTGACTTGCTGCATTTGGCCCATATTCTTCCAAACCTTTCCTATTCATGTTTATCCAAATATCTTTTAAATGTTGTTACTGTGCCTTCACCCATTACTTTGTTTGGCATTTCA
Source organism: Hemiscyllium ocellatum (assembly GCF_020745735.1). Classification (NCBI taxonomy): domain Eukaryota; kingdom Metazoa; phylum Chordata; class Chondrichthyes; order Orectolobiformes; family Hemiscylliidae; genus Hemiscyllium; species Hemiscyllium ocellatum. Next base: position 90,497,700 of record NC_083408.1, read on the forward strand.
TTCCACACAAAAACCATTCTCTGTATAAAAAAAGTTGCTCCTCACGTTCTTTTAAAGCTTTCTCCTCTCACTTTGAAAATAGGTCTCCTAGTTTTGCATTCTCCCATGCTAGGGACAAGACCTACTCTCCTTATCTATGCCCCTCTTGATATTACAAACCTCTATAAGGTCACTCCTAACTTCTATGCTCCAGTGAAAGAAGTCCCAGCCTATTTTTATAATTTAAGCCCTCCATTCTCAGCAATCTTTTCTGAACCCTCTCCAATATAATAATAACCCTTCTTATAGGAGGGCGACCAGAACTGCACACAGTACTCCTGAAGAGGTGTCACCAACCTCAACATGACATTCCAACTCTATACTCAAAGATCTGAGCAATGAAGGCAAGCATGTTAAATGCCTTAACCCAAGGTTCAGAAACAGGAGGCTGGAAGAATACAGCAAACCAAGCAGCATCAGGAGGTGGAGAAGTCAACAATTTGGGTGTAACCCTTCTTCAGGAGTCAGGGTTGGTGTAAGGGGAGCTGCAGATAATGGGGGGCAGTTGGGAGAGGGTTTTGGATGGGGAAGGGGCGGTTGCTGAGTTAGTGATAGGTGAACACAGATAGAAGGTATGACCTGGTTGGTCAATGGGAAGAATGAATCTGGTTAGTAGCTGGAAGGAAGGGTCTATCAGAGTAATGGAAGGGAGGGGAAGGGGCTGGGGCTGGAAAGGGAGTCGGAGATGGAAAGGGAGGTTATTTAAAATTGGAGAACTCAATGTTGAGTCCTTTGGGCTGTCAGCTGCCCAGGCGGAAGGTGAGGCCTTGTTCCTTTAAGTTGTGGTCTGATTCACTGTGGCAATGGAGAAGGCCGAGGGTGGTCATGTTGGAGATGGAGTGAGAAGAGAAGTTAAAATGGACGGTGACTGGAGATCAGGTCAGCCCCTACGGGCCTGGCTGAGATTCTCGCCAAACCATTTCCTTAATTTATGTTTGGTCTCCCCTGTGTAGGGAAGTTCTCATTTGGAGCACCAGATACAGTAAACTAGATTGGAGGAGAGGCAGGCGAATCTCTGTCTCACCTGACTGTTTGGGGCCCTGGATGGAGGTGAGGGAGGTGGTGTATTGGCAGGTTTTGCATCTTTCCCAGTTGCAGGGAAGGTACGTGGGGATTCAGGGGGGTCAGTGGGGAGAGTGGCACGAACCAAAGATTGGGTAAAAGTGGGTACTGCAGATGCTGGAGATTAGCGTCAAGATTAGAGTGGTGCTGGAAAGGCACATCATGTCAGGCAGCATCCAAGGAGCAGGAAAATCGATGTTACGGGCAAAAGTCCTTCGTTAGGAAGAGCTGATCCTGATGAAGGACTTTTGCCAATACGTCGATTTTCCTGCTCCTCGGATGGTGCCTGACCTGCTGTGTTTTTTCAGCACCACTGTAATCCTGAACCAAGGATTGGCAAAGGGAATGATCCATGCAGAAGGCAGAGAGGGGTGGGAAGGAGAAGATGTTCTTGGTGGTCTGGTCTAGTTGGAGTTGGCAGAAATATTTAAGGATAATACGTTGGATGCGGAGACTGGTGGGGTGGTTGGCGAGGGCAAGTGGGACTCTGTCTTTATTATGTTTAGAGGTGGGGGGCATTTAGAGCAGTGGAGCTGGGAATGGAGGAGATGTGGTGGAGGGCTGTCTGGATGACAGAAGGGGTAAAACTTGCCAGTACACCACCCCTTTCACCTCCATCCAGGGCTCCAAACAGTCCTTCCAGATGAGACAGAGATTCACTTGCGACTCCTTCAACTTAGGCATACGTGAGGACTGCAGACAGATTCATAGAGATGTACAGCATGTTGCAATTGTACCAGCCTTCACCACTTCCTCTGGCAGCTCATTCCATACACGTACCACCCTCTGCGTGAAAAAGTTGCCCCTTAGGTCTCTTTGGTATCTTTCCCCTCTCACCCTAAACCTATGCCCTCTAGTTCTGGACTCCCCAACCCCAGGGAAAAGACTCTGCCTATTTACCCCTCCATGCCCCTCATAATTTTGTAAACCTCTGTAAGGTCACCCCTCAGCCTCCGCTCGAGGGAAAACAGTCCCAGCCTGTTCAGCCTCTTCCCATAGCTCAAATCCTCCAACCCTGGCAACATCATTGTCAATCTTTTCTGAACCCTTTCAAGATTCACAACATCTTTCCACTAGGAGGGAGACCAGAATTGCACGCAATATTTCAACAGTGGCCTAACCAATGTCCTGTACAGTCGCAACATGACCTCCCAACTCCTGTACTCAATACTCTTGACGGAAGCATACCAAATGCCTTCTTCACTATTCTATTTACCTGCGACTCCACTTTCAAGGAGCTATGAACCTGCACTCCAAGGTCTCTTTGTTCAGCAACACTCCCTAGGACCCTACCATTAAGTGTATAAGTCCTGCTAAGATTTGCTTTCCCAAAAGGCAGCACCTCGCATTTATCTAAACTAAACTCCATCCGCCACTTCTTAGCCCCATTGGCCCATCTGATCAAGATCCTGCTGTAATCTGAGGTAACGCTCTTCGCTGTCCACTACACCTCCAATTTTGGTATAATCTGCAGACTTCCTAACTGTGCCTCTTATGCTCGCATCCAAATCATTTATGTAAATGACAAAATGTAGAGGACCCAGCACCGATCCTTGTGGCACTCCACTGGTCACAGGCCTCCAATCTGAAAAACTACCCTCCATCAGCACCCTGTCTTCTACCTTTGAGCCAGTTCTGTATGCAAATGGCTAGTTCTCCCAGTATTCTGTGAGCTCTAACCTTGCTAATCAGTCTCCCATGGGGAACCTTGTCGAATGCCTTACTGAAATCCATGTAGATCACATCTACCGCTCTGCCCTCATCAATCCTCTTTGTTAGAGTCTAGATTAGAGTTGTGCTGGAAAAGCACAGCAGGTCAGACAGCACCTGAGGAGCAGGAAGATCGATGTGGTCCTTCAACTTAGTTTATTATATCCGGTGCTCTCAATGTGGTCTTCTCTACCCCGCTGGGCCCGCAGGGGGTAACCTGACCTTCCTGTCACTGCCCATTTTAATTTCCTTTCCCATTCCCTCTCCAACATAACCATCATTTCCCTCCTCCATTATCACAATAAATCAAACCACAAGTTGGAGGAATAACACCTCGTCTTCCGCCTGGGCAGCCTACAGCATTGAGGCTCAACTTTGAGTTCTCCAATTTCAAATAACCTTCCTTCCCAGCCCCACCCTCTCCATTTCATTCTTCTCATTGACCCTTCCTTCCAGGTACCAATTGGATTCATTCCTCCTATAGTCCAACCAGTTTGTACTTTCTACCTGTGTTCACCTATCACTACCTCAGCACCCCGCCCCTCTCCTCACTCAAATCCCTCCCCCACCCCCTTTATCTGCAGCTCCCCCTGCACCCACTCCAGCCCTGAAGAAGGGTTACACCTGAAACATTGACTTCTCCACCTCCCGATGCTGCCTGGCTTGCTGTGTTCTTCCAACCTCCTGCTTGAATATAGAACATAGAACAGATCATGTTTTCAGATCCTTGAGGGTGAGCCAGGAGCAGCTCCAAGTTGTGGTCCACTTAGGCACCAACAACATAGGTAGAAAAAGGGATGGGAATCTCAGGCAGAAATTCAAGAAGCTAGGGTGGAAACTTAGAGCTAGAACAAACAGAATTGTTATCTCTGGTTTATTACCCATGCCATGTGTTAGCAAGGCAAGGAATAGCGAGAGAGAGAGCAGTTAAACATGTGGTTACAGTGCTGCGGCAGGAGGGAGGGATTCAGATACCTGGATAATTGGGGTTCATTCTGGGATAGGTGATACCTCTACAAATGAGATGGTCTACACCTGAACCAGAGGGGTACCAGTATCTTGGGGAAGAACTTTGCTAATGCTCTTCGGGAGGATTTAAACTAATTCAGCAGAGGGATGTGAACTTGAATGTAGCTCCAGTGTACAAGAGGTTGAGAGTAGTGAGGTCATGAATAAGATTTCAAGGTCACAGGAGTGTGCCAGCAGACAGGAAGGTCGTTTGAAGTGTGTCTACTTCAATACCAGGAACATCCAGAATAAGGTGGGTGAACTTGCAGCATGAGTTGATACCTGAAACTGTGACATTGTGGCCATTTTGGAGACATGAATAGAGCAGGGATAGGAATGGTTGTTGCAGGTTCCAGGGTTTAAAAGTTTCAGTAAGAATAGGCAAGGTGGTAAAAGAGGGGAAGGTGTGGTATTGTTAGTCAAGGACAGTATTACAGTGGAGGAAGGACATTTGATGAGGACTCGTCTACTGAGGTAATAGGTTAGAAAAAAGAAAGGAGAGGTCACCCTGTTGAAAATTTTCTTTAGGCCTCCAAAAAGTTCCAGAGATGTAGAGGAACGGATTGCAAAGATGATTCTGGATAGGAGCGAAAGTAATAAGGCATGAAGTCCTTTAACTTTCCTAATATTGACTGGAAATACTGTAGTTTGAATACCTTAGATGGGTCAGTTTTTGTCCAATGTGTGCAGGAGAGTTTCCTAACATTGTATGTAGACAGGCGAGGCCATATTGGATTTGGTACTGGGTGATGGTCTTAGCCAGGTGTTTGGAGGTAGATGAGCACTTTGGTGATAGTGACCACAATTCAGTTATGTTTACTTTAGCAATGGATAGGTATAAACTGCAGGGCCAGAGTTATAGCTGGGGGAAAGGCAATTATGATGTAATTTGACAAGATTTAGGATGCATCGGTTGGGAAAAAAAATTGCAAGGGATGGGCACAATTGAAATGTGGAGTTTATTCAAGGAACAGCTACTGTGTGTCCTTGGTAAGTATGTACCTGTCAGGCAGGGAGTAAATGGTCGAGTGAGGGAACCATGGTTTACTAAAGAAGTTGGATCTCTTGTCAAGAGGAACAAGGAGGCTGATGTAAAGATGAGGCGTGAAGGCTCAGTTAGCGTGCTTGAATTTTTCACGTTAGCCAAGAAGGACCTAAAGTGAGAGTTAAGAGCCAGGAGGGGACATGAGAAATCGTTGACAGGTAGGATCAAGGAAAACCCTAAAGCTTTCTATAGGTATGTCAGGAATAAAAGAATGACTAGAGAAAGATTAGATTCTGTCAAGGCTAGTAGTGTGAAGTTGTGTGTTGAGTCCAAAGAGATAGGAGAGGCGCTAAATGAATAATTTTCATCAGTATTCACAGAGGCAACACACAGGTGTTAGCAATTCTGGAAAGTGTGAAAATAGAATCAGTTAGTAAATTTATGGATGACCTGAAGTTGGTGAAGTTGTGGACTGTGCGGAAGCATGTTGCAGGTTACAGAGGGACACAGATAAGCTGCAGAGCTGGGTTGAGAGGTGGCAAATGGAGTTGAATGCAGAAACTTGTGAGGTGGTTCACTTTGGAAGGAATAACAGGAACAAAGAGTACTGGGCTAATTGTAAGATTCTTGGTAATGTGGATGAGCAGAGAGATCTCTGTATCCACATGCATAGATCCCTGAAAGTTGCCACCCAGTTGATAGGATTGTTAAGAAGGCATTCGGTGTATTGACTTTTATTGGTGGAGGAATTGAGTTTCGGAGCCATGAGGTCATATTGCAGCTGTACAAAACTGTGGTGCAGCTGTACTTGGAGTATTTTGTAAAATTCTGGTCACTGCATTATAGGAAGGACATGGAAACATTTGGAAAAGGTGCAGAGGAGATTCCCCAGGATGCTGCCTGGTATGGCGGGAAGGTCTTAGGAAAAGCTGAGGGACTTGAGGCTGCTTTCATTAGAGAGAAGAAGGGTAAGAGGTGACCTAATAGAAGATGATCAAGCAATTAGATAGGGTGGACAGTGAGAGCCTTTTTCCTGGGTTGGTGATGGCTAGCATGAGGGGACTTAGCTTTAAACTGAGGGATGGTAGATATAGGAGAGATGTCAGAGGTAGGTTCTTTACTTAGAGAGTAGTAAGGGCATGGAATGCCCTGCCTGCAACAGTAGTAGACTCGCCAACGTTAAGGGCATTTAAATGGTCATTGGATAAATATATGGGTGATAATGGAATAGTGTAGGTTAGATGGGCTTCAGATTGTTTTCACAGGTCGGTGCAGCATCGAGGGCCAAAGGGCCTGTACTGCACTGTATTGCTCTTTGTTCTATGCTCTTGTTTGTTTTACCAAAATTTAATACCTTACTTTTATCCAAATTAAACTCCATCTGCCAGTCCTCAGCCCATTGACCCAATGGATCATGATCCCTTTGTAATCTTAGATAACTTCTTCACTGAAAAGTGTGTTGCTGGAAAAGCGCAGCAGGTCAGGCAGCAATCGTCGATTCTCCTGCTCCTTGGATGCTGCCTGACCTGCTGCGCTTTTCCAGCAACACATTTTTCAGCTCTGATCTCCAGCATCTGCAGTCGTCCCTTTCTCCCATAACTTCTTCACTGTCCACTATACCGTCAACTTTGGTATCATCTGCAAACCTACTAACCACGCCTACTATGTTCTCATCTAAGTCATTTATATACATGACAAACAAAACTGGACCCGTTACTGATCCTAATGAACACCGTTCTAGTCCGAAACACATCCCACCACCACCCTCTATCTCCTACCATTGAGCCAATTTTGTATCCAATTGGCAGCTCACAGTGATTCCATTGCGATCTAACTTTATTAATGCATCTACCATGTGGAACCCTGTCAAAGGCTTTGCTAAATTCCACATAAACAATGTGTACCACTCTGACTTCATCAATATTTACAGTATTCCAGATATGCCTTACTTGGAGGACATTTACTTGCTATTCCTACTTATTTGAATGAGTTTCGTCATCAGAGGCAATTCTGGGCTCTTGTAGTTGAAGCCTGACATTTGCTTGTAGTCATTCTCCATATGAGATTGGTCTTTGCTCAATGACAGGTAACAGATGTAAACTGTGGCTCCAAAACATCATTTATTTGAGACACAGAAGTATGTTGAGTACTACAGTACTTTCCATTTTGACCCTACTGTCGCCTCTGTCCCTGTGCAGTTCAGGAGATATATACCTATGCTTTCCCTGTGATTCATTCTGAATTGCCATTTACTTTTTCAGAAGTCCGTATTTTGTGGTAGCTAATTTGTAACATGGCTTTTCACTTTCAGATACAGGGTTAGCATTTTCTATTTGCTATCTGACAGTAGTATAACTAAACAAATATCACCAAGTGGCACTGCACTCTCAATAGATGCTCAATATGGTTGAGTAGAATCTCCATGTCTGTAGGCACAGTCGTGTGATATATCATACAAGCCACAGAAAACTTGGAAGACACTAATGCATAGAATACACAAAGGTTCAGAACAATCCTTCAGTTTCCATCTATCTTCCACGCTTTGACTTGAGACACCATTGGCAGCAGTTTGTTCAGATAGAATCAGTGCATCCCCAGGGTGGGAGGCCACCAGATTTATCCTAGGATTAATTTTGTCTTTGAGTGTAAGAATAGTGGTGACTGAGACACAGTCAGCTGAGCCCCAGGGGCCTTTTTTATAAACTTCTTTTTTTATTATTCTTTGAGATAGTGTATGAGATAATTTGCATAACCATGCTGATTTCACTGAAGCACAATGCTTGTTTCAAATGTTTTTAGCATTTATACCACATTTTTTTTTAACTATTACTTTCTATACGAATAGAGTTGCTGCTTTCTCGTAAGGGTCTCGAACACCTGGGCGTACTTCTTGTAAATTATTTGATTCCTGTCACACTTCCTATGCCATTTACAGTCTCTATCATGTACTCCTATAATTATCACAATCTTTATGTATTGAGAGAGAGGGTATCCTCCTCCCTTCATTCACAAAATATCTTTTGTAATACATTATTGTAGAGATTAGCCAGATGTGCTGAGCCTGGCTAGTAAATTGGCAGTTTGTGGCCTCCTGTTGAACAATGTCGCAGTTTAAAATTTACAATCTCCATTGGTTGTTAAGGCACCAACTAGTTCACAAGTTGCTCAAGAGTCAGTAAAGAAAGTTCTTCCAGAAACAAAGTTAAAAATCACACAACACCAGGTTATAGTCCAACAGGTTTAATTGGGAGCACTAATTGGACTTCGAAAGCTAGTGCTTCCAATTAAACCTATTGGACTATAACCTGGTGTTGTGTGATTCTTTTTACTTTGTACACCCCAGTCCAACAGCGGCATCTCCAAATCATTCCAGAAACATTATGATTAGTTAGTACTTTTGCATTTCCTTTTCTCATATAACTTACCAGCCATTCAGTATAGCCCTCTCGCCCATGAGTCAGAAGGTCATGATCAGAGTACTATTCCAGAGTGGTAAGTGCCTAGCCAAGGCAGCCACGTAGGAAATTACTGCAATTTTAGAGATAATGTCTTTCAATGAGGCATTTAAATCCCTTCTCCCTTTTCAGGTGAAGTCAAGTGTCCTCTGTGTTGAAGATGAACAAGGGGTTCTCTTGTAGCCTATCCTCACCATAACCCTCCAAAGAAATCAAGATGAGTGTCTATCTCACTGCTGTCCATAGGAACCTTCTATCTATTAGTTAGCTGTTTTATTTGTGAGTAAAACCAACAAGCAGCCATCAAAAAGGAATGTGTGATCTGTGAAAAAATGTGACATATGCAGAGAATGTGAGAGAGATCATAGTTGTATTATTAAGGGTTCCCTTTCAGATAAACCCAGGCCAGACACCAAGACTTTTGTTTAAAGAGTTATTTATTTACACTTAATACCTGAGTTTCTTCTACATCTGTGCCCCGTGCTGCTCCAATTACTACCTTCCTGCAGACTCCTAGCACATGACAACTGACATCTCGGTTGTGTCTCAGAGGCTTATCATTAAATCCTATCTCTGTAATAGAAGTGATAAACTTTCCGTTTGCCCCTGATGAAATCACTTGCTCAAGAATTACTCATTTTTTAAAATTAACATTTTTTTCCCTTTTGCTAATAACCCAGAATTGACTAGAAAAAAATATTACGCCATGGCAAAACCCGTAATAAACCTGTTGTGTTTGGAAATTAACATGCTGGCCATAAAGGTGCTTTCTGAAGTGTACACGATGAGCTGGAAACGGGTCTCTATCGTTTGCTTATTTTACTAATATTTCCTTCCGGGTTGTTTTAAAAAAAGTAACAACATATATATTTCTGCTGCTTGCGTATTGTGCTGACATAAATGGGGACACAATATTACCCAGCAAAATAAAAATGTGCAGCAAATTATATTGTTCACTAAATTAAAGAGTTGCAACAAAACATTTTTTCATATGTGGGTTGTGGGAAATGTTAGTTGAAATCCAAAGGTACCCTGGTTCCCTGAGGTGCCTGCTTTAATGGGACCCCAGGCAAGTATCCCTCACTAATTACAATTCTGAATGGGATGGGGATACTCCTAAATGGATAAGCTCGTGCATAAGGAGCAACAATTGACTTCATTTCTTTATGCAACTCTTCGCTCAGTTGTCTGCAACAAGGTGGATATAAAAAAGGAGTCCTTCTCTCATGGATACCGTTCCCCAATCCAAATATATTAGTCTGCTGAAAAAAATCCAATTTAACTAAGTTTTCTTGATTTAAAGAAAAAGTGAGTTTTTTAACCTAATAAAATGCAAGAAAGATAATGAAACATGACACGCATACATAGGTTCGAAATGTGAAGGGAAATTAAAAAAAACAGAAGTTAAAAGAAACCTGAGTATTCAAGTCAGACTTTGGCCTTCCCATGATGAATGGATTGCAAAATATTGCGTCTATTAAACTGAAGAATTTTACGAGTACGTACTGACTTTGGCAGTCGAGTGATTATTTAGAGATTCTTGTTTTCATCACTCGCTGAACAGAGATGGTCAAGTTCCTTCAGCAATGATTTTGCTGATGATTTATTTCTTCTTAGCTACATATTCAGGGGTTGCTTAGCAGAAATTCCCAGCTCTGCCCCTTCACAGCAGACTTGAGTACAATGGACACACAAGCTAGCAAATGACCCTGCCAGCGTACGGAGTCTAGAGGCTGCAATTACATTTTTAACTCTCTTTGTTACGTGCTCCTGGAATGATAAAACACAAACATGTGTTTCACACAGAGCACAGATCAGATTTTTTTAGTGACTATCTGAAGTTTCCTTGACAGACTGCAAGTGTAACATTCCATGATTCCTTTGGATTCACTGTAATCCGCGCAGCAATTTTCAACAGCCAAAGAATTGGCAACTTCAGCCATCTTTTGGCTTGTAGATCTTTCTAAATAAACACATGTTGTACTTAGGAGTTCAGTATATCCATAAGTAAATTGGAGTAATGATCTATTTCCATGACAAGACTCGTGGAGGAAGAATGCCATTATGAGTAAGAAAAGTACTGCTTTTTGATTCCAAGTCTTTTAATAAAATATGTTTTGATTAACACATTCACAGAGACAGTACTCCAACACCTTGTGTCTGCACAAACAGCACAAACCTACAAAAATTATCAAAAGAACGGGCAAAGTCATTTTGGGATGAATTATGATATGAAGCAGGTACCAAAGGTGATTTAATGATTCTGAGGTGGTCGCAACCATTAGTTAGAAGGTCTTCCTTGCTATTAAATATGCAATAAAATAATTCAAACTACATTAATTATGCAAAATGTTTCTTTTAAAATTAACACAAAAATGAGACTAAGTGATTGCTCATTTAAATATAGATAAAAGCAGTTAGGACAGAAGCCAAATTGTAAATTAATTGGTGTTGATTTCAGCCCTAGTTATCATTACAGCTCAAATCTCTCTGTTTAATTTATCTCACTGGAATCTTGGTCTGGTTGAAATGAGGTTAATCATTTTTTGGTTGGAAATTTTGTTGATTGGCATTTCTCAAGCAGTTGATATTCCCACTTATATGAGTGGAAGATTTTATGGTGTAGGTTGGGATATGAATATATGGCAATAAACAATAAATCATTTCATGTGAATAGTGCCACAGGACTTTTATATTCACCCAAACAGGCAGCAGACCTTAAATTAAAACTCTCATGAAAAATCCATGAGGCATTTTTTGCTGTCTTTTAATTGCACGTGGCAGTTACTAAATTATCCTGATGACTAAGGGCGGAAGGCAATAAATCATGTGAAGAAAAGAAGGAAGTTTGCAAAGATGCTTAATCTCCAAAACAGCCAAGTTACATCTAGTCAATATCTGTGTTTTATGGCTTTAACTAGTCTGTCTCCAAACTCACAAGCCAGTGATAGACATATGCAGCAAATCTGAAGGAGGCAAATTCCAATCATGGCTTGTCAAAAGCACAAGGGGAGAGATTATAGAAGCTCTGCTGTGTCTGTGGCACTGTGGTGGGCTGGGACTTCTGCATATCTAGTTGCAAATCCTAGAATGAGCATAGGAACCCGCATTATTTACCATGCTAGTTATACTGTAGGAACTCTAAATTTTAGTATCAATTCCTTCTATGGGAAGTCTATCTGCACCATGAGCATCTACTAATTCATTCCTGTGATTAGCCAGAGCTGGCAGGATGTGGGAGTACTGGTGTATGGCACATTATCAACTTTAGTGCAGAAATGATGCAACAATGATAAGCTTTTCATCTGGTTACAGTCAAAGAAAGAGCACAGGAAACAAATGCTGGACTTTGTAGAGTGCAGGTTGACCTTGTGTATACTGGGCATTGTCCTAAAAGTGCTATTAAAGAGAGTAGATTTTTGGGCTGTAATAAGATACTGGCAATTCTTAGGCTGTGTGAATTTCAGCAAGTCTGGCAGCATCTGTGGAAAAGAAAAGGATTGAATCACACTTTATTTGGCTGTGTCAGTTTTTTGTTTGAGTTTCATGACGTTTCACTCTCTGAGGCCTAATGGGTTTACTCATGCAATTTGTACAAATTCGACTTATTAAGTGTTCAAAACATGTGATGCTCCTCTTCCTCCAAAGCTAGCTCAATTCTCCCACTCACCATAGCTGATGAACTGGCTACTGCTGGGATATCCTGGAATAGATCCTCACCCCTGGATGTAGCACCATTTGAAACTCAGGCTGTACACCCAGTCAAGTGCTGGCAATCCCAGAATTGCCATTCACCAGCAATATAGTGGCACAGCAGACATCACCCAATGCTACTCAAGGCACTGAGGTGGCACAACTGACACTTGCTTGGACATGACCTACCCCAATCGCTGTTTAAACACCATGCTTCATGCCTCACCAGTCTGTAGTCTCTGAGTCTTCTCTGTCAGTACTCTGTGTGCAATGCCCACTGGAACCCAACATCTCATCATTGTTCACTGTAGGACCATCACAGAGAGGGAGGCCATCAAACAAGGCATAGCATAAACATTTTTTCACAGGAACCAAAATTGGACAGAAATCAAAACAACAGAGCTTGCATCTCCTTCTCTCATATAAAAAAAGCTGCTTGCATCTTAAACGATAAGCATTTTACAGATCACTATTGATATCATCTATTGATGAATTCCTCAGCATTGTGATATGGCTCTCCCAGTGCAATGCATGTACAGTCTATTCCGTTATGCGCCTGGGATGAGACGGGAATGATGCAGATATACTTCCCAAAGAAGGAGTTGATACCGCAGTTTAGAATTCCGACAGTATAACTGTTGCAGTACGAGCATGATAAATAACGTGTGTCCCTATGTTCATTCTCGGATTTGCAACTAGATATGATGAATCCTACAGCCTGGTCTGTGGCACTGATCCTGCTGCCTGGGAATGAGATGAAATGGTGTGATCTGGTGCAAAGTCACAATTGGCACAGATTGGTTGAATAGCTTTGATTTATGTGGAAGTCTCAATAGCTTTGTTGGTAGATGTGAAAGCAGGTGAAGTGCGTCAACCAAAAACTCCATGGCCCACCTGAAACTCGGCCATCCTGCAGTTATATTAGGCTGGGGGTAACCCTGATTAAATCAAACTGGAACATCTATTCCCATCTGAGAGGAATCTTCACCCCATAGAGTTTAGCCAGACCTAGCAGCACCAGGATCAAGTAATGGCCCACTGTTGTGACCACAAACAGTTCCCAGTGAAGAAGATGTCTGGATCATGGACTTCTGCCCAGTTTTGGAAACATGACTGGGTCAACTTGGCACACCCCAGAGGGTTGGCAAGGCTGGGTGGGGTGGAGGGGAGGTGGTCTGTGCTTTCCAAGCTGGGAGGACAGGTTTCAATGGGAGCGGCAATCTTGCTGGGGGATTGGGGAGTGGGATTTGCCTGCAACTGATGGAGGAGATCCCACCGAGAGGAGATACCCACCTTCCTGCCCATGCATCGAAACTGTTGGCTACCCACCTCGCTTCTGCCTTCCCCTACTTGATGTTTTAGCAGCAGGGATAGAATTATGCTTTTAAGAGGCTGAGGGGGTGACCTTGTAGAGGTTTATAAAATCATGAGGAGCATGGATCAAGGTCTTTTCCTTGGGATTGGGGAGTCCAGTACTAGAGGATTTAGGGTGAGAGGGGAAAGATTTAAAAAGGACCTAAGGGGCAACTGCTTCATGCAGAGGATGGTGAGTGTATGGAATAAGCTGCCAGAGGAAGTGGTGGAGGCTGGTATATTTTGCAACATTTCAAAGGCATCTAGGTGGGTATATGAATGGGAAAGGTTTAGAGAGATATGGGTCAAGTACTGGCAAGTGGGACTAGATTAGGTTAGGATATCTGATCGGCGTGGATGAGTTGGACTGAAGGGCCTGTTTTTGTGCTCTACATCTCTATGACTCTATAACGGTCAGGATGGTGACTCAGTGGTTAGCACTGCTGCCTCATAGCACCAGGGACCTAGGTTCAATTCCAGCCTTGGGCAACTGTCTGTGTGGTGTTTGCACACTCTCCCTGTGTCTGCATGGGTTTCCTCCCATGGTCCAAAGATGTGCAGGTCAGGTGAATTGGCCATGCTAAATTGCCCATAGTGTTAGGTGCATTGGTCAAAGGGAAATGGGTCTGGGTGGGTTACTCATCGGTGTGGACTTGTTGGGCTGAAGGGCCTGTTTCCACACTGTGGGGAATCTCATCTAATCAAAAAAAACCCTAAGTAGTCATTAAGTAGATGGCCATCAATAGGCCCATGGGTGGGTCACCTGCCTGGTGTGTTACCCACCTACAATAATATGGGAGACAGATTGGAAGACACAAAGAAGGCCACAATTTTATTTACACCCTTCCCATTACACAGTCACCACCTTCAAATGGGGTGGGGGAATTATCGGAGGGGATTTTTAAATCACAGCACCATTTAACTGCAATTCTTAATGAATTCTGCTGAAAATAATGGAACTAAGATTTAAAAACTAAAAATCTTAGTTTTTAAATTAGCTTTAAAAACTAAGCTAATTTTAGTATTTTTAGTAGTGTCTTAGAAGAGATTGCTAATAAAGTAGCAGATGCATTGGTGTTAATTTTCCAAAATTCCCTAGATTCATTTCCATCAGACTGAAAAGCAGCAAATATAAACCCTCTATTCAAGAAGGGAGGGAGGCAGAAAACAGGAAATTACAGATCAGTTAGCTTGACATCTGTCATGGAGAAGGTGTTTAAATTGAAATACCAAGGTAAATATGTTATGCTTTAAGCAGGCCATGATAAGGCCACATCTCAAATACTGGTTTGATTATTCAAGAAAGGATGTAAGTGCCATTGGAGGTGATTCAGAGGGTGATTACTAGACTGACACCTGATATGAAGAGATTGTCATATGCCAATAGGTTAGATAGTCCAAGCTTATTTTTCTGGAGTTTAGAAGAGCAGGAGCAATCTAATTAAAGTTTGTAAAAAATACTCTTGACAAGAAGGACAATTTAAGGATGTTTGCTTTGGTGGGTCAGATGTAGGGGACATGGTTTTAAAATTAGGGATCACCCTTTTAGGACAGAGATTAAGACACCTGTTTTCTGTGAGAGGGTTGTGTGACTCTGGAACTCTGCCTCAGAAAGTGAAGGAAGTGGGATCACAGAGTCGTACAGCAAAGAAACAGGCCCTTCAACTCATCATGTTCATCAAACACCAAATTAAACTAACCCCATATACCTGCATTTCGTCTATTGCCTACTATAGTCATTGAATAATTTTAAGATAGAGTTAGATTGATTCCCTGCCCAACTAGAATCTAACGGTTATCCGGCTTAGATCAGAATGTGGAATTTGAAACACAAACAGGTCAGCCATGATTCAATTGAATGGTGGAGCAGGTTTGAGGGGTGAAATGTTCAGTTGCATCTCTTCTTTCATATTTCTGTATCTTGTACGTTTGTGTGCTGCTAAGCTTTTTAAGTGTTGTTGGAGATGCAGCAATCCAGGGAAGTGAAGAGCTTTCCATCATGTTCCTAATTTATCCCTTGTAGGCATTAGGGAAACAAGAGATGAGTTACTTGCCACAAACTTGTCAGCCTCTGACCTGCTCTTGTAGCCAGACTATTTATGTGGTTGACCCACTTCATTTTCTGGTCCACGGTAAGCCCCAGGATGTTGATTGCATTTTACACTATAAGTAGAGTTGCATGTGTTCTTTAATGAATAGAAGAAATGAAGCACAAATTTGTTCAAAATAATGCTATTGCATATTGTTAAATATTGTATCTTGAATCTAGTTTATTGGTTATTTTAGCATGTGCGTTAGTTATTTACTATTTCACAAATGCTACTTTCCATTACATTTTAATCTGACCAGTACCACTGTCATGAGACTCTTAATAGTTAAAAAGTAAATCTATTAAAATAGTTGGCCCAAGTACTAAAAATAACCACAACCAGCCAATTTATCTTACAGTTTTTACTAGCACTTCAGTATTAAAAAAGTAGTATTATCTAAACAGTTTACATGACTGCCTCTTATCAAAAAATTGCCCTTTTATAGACAGCTCTAATTTCCATTTCTCTTGACTGAGGAAATTCCTTCTATCGACTGTGATAAACTACAAACCTTTGCTAAAATCTAATAGCTTCATTGGTGGGGATTCTCTCATGGCACAAAGAGTTATTTTGTGTTATTTTCATTGTAACTGCTGGAGCATGATATATTTAAGAAATTGTGTAGCATCAAATCAGAATGGTTAGAAAAGTCAGCCAATGCCATTCAACATAGATAGCTGTAATGATTTGTGAACGCAGCTACATAACATTTGGTCTGATAATTTGGGATAGATATACACAGTGGGAAGTAAGCAGACAATTGCAAACAAACATAGGATCAAAGAGACACACAAGCAGGTTCATGCCGGGCAATAACTATCTTCAAAAAGAGAGAATCTAACCATTACTCTTTGACATTCAGTGCGAGTCACCATTGACCGGAAATTGAACTGGTTTTATATTAATACAATGGCTACAAGAGCACATCAGAGGCTAAGAATCTGGCAGTAAATACGTCACCTCCTGACTCCCCAATGCTTGCCCACTGTCTACAAGCACAAGTCAGGAGTGTGATGGAAAACTAAACACTTGCAGCTCCAACTGCATCATGAGGCTCGGCACCATCCAGGACAAAGCAGTCTGTTTGATTAGGCCCATATCCACAAACATAAACCCCATCATGCTCAATGCAACAGTGTGCACTGTTCCAAATGCACTGCAGAATTCACTAAGGATCCTTAGAAAGCACCTTCAAAATACATAAGGACAAAGACAGCAACACATAGGAACTCCACTCCCTCTTAGTTCCACTGCAAGCCATTCACGATGCAGACTTATCTTTCATTCTTCATTGTCATGGAACTCCCTCCCTAACAGTTTCATGGGGCTACCTGACAAGAAATAGCCTGCAGTGGATGTAGAAGGCATCTTACCACCACTTTCTCAAGAGTAACTAGGGATAGGCAGTAGTACCTAGCCTGGCCCAGCCCGCAATCCCTATGTCCCATGAATGAGTTTTAAAAGAAGCCATGTGCACTCCTGCATACACAGGAAAACACACATCCACTAATTTACCGAAAAACACAACACAAATCTGAAATAATTCAAACCCAAGATCAGACATACATGAACAGATGAAAGCAATTGCTATTGATTTTAATATTCCTTTGTTCAGCTAATATTTGTAAATACTACAATAAACACCACACTGTTCCTATTAACATAACACTACTGTTATTTTTAGAGCACACAGCATGCTTGTGAATGGTTATAAAGAGGAAGCAGTGATTGTTTCACAGTTTTCTCTTGAGTCTAACAGGAACTGAAGATGACTGGCAGACTGTTTCCAAAATACAACAATGATAAGTAATTGGGATTTAAAAATTTATTTTCAGCTGAGGTTTAAAATGGGTTTAGAAATAAGGATAATATCTAGGATATTACTAAGCTAGAGAAGGTTCAGAAAAGATTTAACAGGATGTTGCCAGGAATGGATGGTTTGAGTTATAAGGAGATAATGGAGAGACTGGAGCTCTTTTCACTGGAGGTTACGGATGACCTAATAGGAGTTTATAAAATCATGAAGGGAATAGGTAAGGTGAATAGCAAATGTGTTTTTTTCTAGGGTTGGAGATTTCAAGGCTGGCAGCATATTTTAAGGTTAGAGGATAAAAATTTTAAAAAAGTTATGAGAGGTAACCTTTTTACATGGAGAATGGTTCATGTGCGGAATGAACTTTCAACGTGGTGGATCGGGAGATAGTTACAATGTTTATAAGACATTTGGATATGAGAAGTTGAGATGGGTATAGGCCAAGCCC
Source organism: Hemiscyllium ocellatum (assembly GCF_020745735.1). NCBI lineage: Eukaryota > Metazoa > Chordata > Chondrichthyes > Orectolobiformes > Hemiscylliidae > Hemiscyllium > Hemiscyllium ocellatum. The sequence goes on from NC_083408.1 coordinate 90,515,356, forward strand.
AGGCAAGTGGGATTAATTTAGTTTTGTGTGTGGTCAACATGAACTGTTTGGACCGATGGATTTGTTTTCTTACTGTATGACTCTTCAATGCAGGCTCTGAAAGAACAGGAACAATAAAGCAAAAGACACTTAACTGACAGAAGATTAATTTCAATGGGAGCAATTCCGCTTTATAGCACCAGTAGTTTCAATGCTTTGTGTTATGAAAATGGTGTCTGTGCTAAATCTGCTGTCCTCTGGCATCCTATGTCAAATGCCATCTCAATGAAGGTATAGTGCGAATGATGTGAGCATGCAATGAAAGTACGCAGGGTAGGCCGATCCCAACATCAATCAGTGTCTAATGTGAATGTGAGATGAACATTTCCATTTAATACCTCACTGCTGTAGTTAACACCTTTGGTTAGGCATGTAAAACCAAACAACCATTCAACTGCATGAAGGAGCCTCCCACTAACAGAGCAATTGAAAGGGGTGATCAACAACTTGTATTAATCTCAACTTAGGTTTATGCTATAGTATAGGTGTTCCGAGACGTTGGCTACAGTTGGAAATGTCTGTACAGGGTCTGGAGTTGCACATAGGAAGGCAGGGGCTTTGAAAGCACTCTTTAATTCTTTAGTGGGCGGCACAGTGGTTAGCGCTGCTGCCTCACAGCACCAGAGTCCCGGGTTCAATTCCTGCCTCGGGCAACTGTATGTGTGGAGTTTGCACGTTCTACCTGTGTCTGCGTGGGTTTCCTCCGGGTGCTCCGGTTTCCTCCCACAGCACCAAAGATGTGCGGGTCCGTTGAACTGGCCATGCTAAATTGCCCGTAGTGTTAGGTAAGGGGTAAATGTAGGGGTATGGGTGGGTTGCGCTTTGGCGGGTCGTTGTGGACTTGTTGGGCCGAATGGCCTGTATCCACACCGTAAGTAATCTAATCTAATTCCAGAAGGTGTCTGATTCTGTGTACCTCAACCAGGTATATTTTTGGCATGGTCATGATCATCAGTTGGTGAGAGACATGCCCACCATCATCTTACCTGTTCCTAAACATCCCCTACAAATGGTAGATGGGAGCACTCTGAAATTAGCAGCCCACATATCCTACTGAAGTAAGTAATTATATGATATTTAAATTTGGTAGCAAGCTTTTAAAAAAAATTGTTCATGGAATGAGGATATGGGTTTTACAACAATTGACTGTCATAATAGGCTAGCTTTTTATTCCAAGTTTTTATTGAAATAAAATGCCACCATCTGCTATAGTGTGATTCAAACCCCTGTCCCTAGAACATGCGTTCCAGCCTACTTTCCTTCAGGGGTGGGGGTAGAAGAAGGATGCACCTGCTCTCATCCCTATGCAACAGTCTTGGATACAAAAGTCAACTATTCACTTGTAATAGCAAGCAATATACTAATTGTAGAGTATGAGTTCTCCTATTGGGGTTGTTAATCTGGTCCAATCAGGGAGCCCTGGCTGACATAAAATGGTGACTGTCAGGAATATTGGACCCCCTGAATGCTTGACTCAGTGAAAAACAGTGCTGTTGCCAAAGGCTATGTATTTGTAAATGAACGGTGATTGTTTTTTTTAAATTTGTTTTTGGGATGTGGTCATTGCTGGCTAGCCAGCATTTATCACCTGTCCCCAGCTGCCATCAAGAAAGTGGAGGTGAGCTGCCTTCTTGAACTGCTGTGGGTTGATTCACAATGCTATTAAGAAGGGAATTCCAGGATTTTGACCCAGTGACAGTGAAGAAATGGTGATATATTTCCAAGTCAAGATGGTGAGTGGCTTGGAGGGGACCTTGAAGGTGGTGGCATTCCCATATGTCTGCTACCCTTGTGCTTATAGACCGAAGTTGTAGTGGGTTTGGAAGGTGCTGTCTGAGGATCGAAGTAAGCTTCTGCAGCGCACTGTATAGATAGTATACACTGCTCCCACTGAGTGTTGATGGTGGAGGCAGTGGATGCTTGTGGTTCAGTGCCAAACAAGCGTGCTGCTTTGTCTTGGATGGTGTCAAGCTTCTCGAGAGTTGTTGGAGCTGCACCCATCCAGGCAAGTGGGGAGTATTCCATCACACTCCTGACTTGCATCTTCTTGTTGGTGAATCAGAATCCCGTCAGTGTGGAAACAGGCCATTTGGCTCAATGAACTTCACATCAACCCTCTGAAGCATAACCCACCCAGACCCATTCCACTACTATTTACATTTTCCCTGACTAGTTAACCTACACATCCCTGAACACTATGGGCAATTTAGCATGACCAGTTCACCTAATCAGCACATCTTTGGACTGTGGGAGGAAACAAGAGCACCGAGAGGAAACCCAGGCAGTCACAGGGAGAATGTGTAAACTGCACACAGGCAGTCGCCTGATACTAGAATTGAACACAGGTCCCTGGAACTGTGAGGGATGCCAGCCTCTGAAGAGTTATTTCAAGTAAGATAATAATAGCTTTAAACACCAAGTGAATGAATTATAGATGTTGTTCGGTAGGAACTTCAGTACTCGTAGACAGGATGACAGCTGCCTGAGTGCTTTCAGGCAAGTTTGTAGAAGCCTGATCCCTCATTGTGGCAATAAGGCATTAGGTCTGGCTGTGCTGCAATGGAAGCTGAAACATAATGATGGAGAAAGAACAGCCCTTATTTGTGTAGCACCTTTAGTGACGAAAAAAATCTCAAAATACTTTACATTGAATGGGTTTTCTTGTCTCACCTAAGTGTAATCGCTGTTGTGATGCAGGAAATGCAAGACCCATTTTGCAGACTGACACACCAGCAGTGTGGTGATGGCGAGATAATCAATTTGTTGTGATGTTGATTGAGGGATAGATATTGGCCAGGTTTTGGGGACACCTTGCCTGCTTTGCTTTGAAGGAGTGCCATGGAATGTTTTCCATCTCCCCCAGCAGGCAGCTGGGGTCTTATCCAAAAGGCAGCCCCGCTGACTGAGCAACGGTTCCACAGTACAGCACTGAAATGTCAGCCTCAGGTTGTGGGCTCCGTGAGTGGGACCTTCTGACTCAGAGGCAGGAGAACAAGCAACTGAGCTATTGCTGAAACCCAGTGAGTCATTGTATCATGATTGATCCCGCATGCGTTCTCATGCATAACCTCTTTCAGGTTGATGCCAGAATCTTCCATTCTCCTTGACAATGACCTACTGGGCTTTCACTCTCAGGCTACTTCCATCAAAGCCCTCTGCAGCAGATGATCTTGCCATCTGAGGGGACTGATACATCTTCCCACATTGTAGCTGCAGCCCATTGAAGACTCGTGACACCATAATCCCAGTTCTGTTCCTCTGCAAACAACAGGAAGTGTCTGAGCCGATGGTTGTCGGTGTGAGACCAACTGGCTATGTTTTGTTATGACCAACCTCCTGCTCTCTGAGACTTCACACCTCACTGCCACTGCCTGACCCGGTTCCAAATCAGAAAGGAAGGCACAGGGTCAGACTCTGCTGTGGGGAAGTAGAAAATTGTAAGCAGTCCACAGATACACCACCTCCAGCTTGTAGCTGATAGGATTGTGGGCAGAGGTGGGGAGTAGGACATAAGAGGGTGGATCAGATAAGAACTTTTCACTGCCCTTGATGGCTTCATCCTTAGTCACAGATACACCAATGGGTGGAATGGTTGCTCAGTGGTTAGTACTGCTGCCTCACAGTGCTAGGGACCCTGGTTCAATCCACCCTTGGGGTGACTATCTGTGTGGAGTTTGCACATTCTCCCCGTGTCTACATGGGTTTCCTCCAGGCAATTCAGTTTCCTCCCACAGCCCAAAGATGTGCAGGTTAGGTGGATTGGTCATGCTAAATTGCCCATTGTGTCCAGGAGTGTGCAGGCTCGTTGGATTAGCCATGGGGAATGCATGGTTGTAGAGTGCATAGGAGCATGTGGGTCTGGGTGGGATGCGGTTTGGAGGGTCAGTGTGGACTCAATGGACCAAATGGTCTGATTCTACATGGAGGGAATGTAATGATTCCCAGCAGTGTTTCCTCCACAGAGGCAGACATGCAACAGTACCTGTCCTCCGTTAGTGAAATTCCACTGCCTTCAATTTGTCCTGCAAAAGAAAGGGAGGTGTGCCAGTGAGTTTTATGCAGTGTGGTTAGGTGAAGTGCATGCCATGACCAAATAGCTGTGAGATATCTATGCTAAATTGGTAAGAGTTAAATAAGAATAGGACGGAGGTATGAGTTGTGTTTGATCAAGATTATTGATATACTGGTGAACAGCATATAGTAAGCAATGCATCAGCCCAAGGTAGGAATTGAACCAGGATCCCTTGTGCTGGGAGGTAGCAGTACCAAATACTGAGCCAATGTGTCTCTCAATGGTCTGTCTGTTGCGTGCCTGTAATTAAGGCTGAAGCCTTCAAGGGCAGTGGAAAGTTCCAATCTGATTCACTCTCTACAGTTGCTGGGCTGAACTACACAACTCCGATAAGGTCAGTAAACCTGTGGCACTTCCTCCAGTTCCATGTGGTTCATCTGTTGGTGTTGATAATGACAGTCAGCCGCTTCTACTGTCTTCTTCGTGCATTTCTGGCATTGTCTTGGAAAACCAAGGTGCAGATTTGTTAACTTGTTGAACTGTTTCTCCCTAATCTCTAGCTCCTCTTTCATGATTTCTGATCCCAGCTACAACTAGACTATGCTAAATTCTTAAAAGGTGCAGGTTAATGATGCAGGCTAGCTTTAAGTGATGCTGACCTCAGACAGCCTTGCATCTCCTGCTGAGATCTGGCGCCATTCATCTGCATCATCCAGATAATTAGCAGGCAGCAGGAAGTTTGCTTTCTGTCTGCATTACTTTGAATGCAGCTTAATCATAGATTTTTGACTCTTACTCCTGAATTTGGTAGACGAGCAGTAATTGGACATTTGGAATGCCTTCATACAGGAGACTGTCTGGGTACAGAGTAGATGTACTCCCATGAGAAGGAAAGACTTGCAAAGTTAATGCTGCCAAAGGACAAAAGTTAGAGGTTGAAATGGGGCAGAGAAAAGATTGTAAATGCATAGTAGGAAAGAACCAAGATGATTGGAGAAAGAAGTGTAGAGGACATCTAAAACAAAAGAGAGTCAGAAGCCAAAGAGATTATGAAAATAGATTATAAAAGAAAACACAAAAGCCTTTTATAAACACAAATAGTGAATGGGGAGTCAAAGGGAGGGTTTAGCTGATTATGGACTGAAGACTGTTTTAATGCAGGCACGGCTAAGGCACTAAATAATTAATTAGCAGTTGTCTCCATTAGAGAAGAGGATGCTGCAATGTAGTTTGGTCACTGACGTGGTACTTGAAGATTGGCAGTACTCAAAAATAGAATGATCACTTAAATCCAGATTCTAGGTTCCCAGAGGAAATACGGAGGCCTCTGGAGAGTCTCTGGCCACAATCCTCTCAGTGGATATGGGGTTCGTATCATCAGCTATGGAGAATTACACACCTCTGTTTGAAAAATGCTGGATATGGAATTGACAGACCACAAAATTAGCCTAATGTTGGTGATGAGGAAATATGTAGAGATAATGATCATGGATGAAATGAATTGGCACGAGGAAATGGATGGGTTAATAAACGAAATGTAGCATAGATTTGATAAAGCCAAATTTTGACAAATGTGATTGAGTTATAAATTAGGAGCAGAAGTAGGCCATTCATCCCCACAAGTCTGCTGGGATTTCAATAAGTAAATGCCTGATCTGACTGTGGCCTCAACTTCACTACCTGCCTACCCTCAATAACCTTCGACTCTGTGGTTTCTGATGAATACAAGCATTTCTCTCCCGTCATTCCCTCCTGCCATCTCGTTCAGTGCAGTGTCCAAAACATTTGAAACCCACTCTTCTCCTGTGTTGTAGTATTTTTGAAAGGTTTCCAGCACACATTCTTGCACAACTGTTAGTGCATACTGCAGCCTCAATATGTCTATCCTTTAAGTTGTGCGAATCATTCACAATTTTGCCTGCCATGCACTCATCCAAGTAACTATGGGATTGGCTAGACACTAAAATCATTGAAATCAGCAGGTGGCACATAATCATGTACTACCAGGTGTTAACCAATGGACACAAAATACCCTACATCAAAGTCCATGCCCTGTGTTTAGACCCTATTCTTGAATTCTCCCCTTAGTTTAAATAGACCAAATTGTGTTCCCCACTTTGTTATACCTGCAAATTCTTCTTTGAAAGCAACACTGAGCAATCTGTTTCAGTTTACAGAAAAATAGGTGTTAGCTGCAATTGTCATGCTCCATTTCTAGTCCAGTGATGCAGAGCTCTTTCAAATGGAACCACTCATGCACAACTCAGCACTTGACAGATGGATATTGTTTTCTCGTAATTATGCTGTACATCTGATCTTTTTGGAGTTATGTTCACTGATATACACATCAATATACACATGAAATGGATGGTGACTTGGGTAGATTTTCCAATACTTAGCTTTCTGGGTTTTTTTAACCAGTTCAGCTTGATTTAAGTACTGACTGATCAGTCTATTTGTGCCTTCTTATTTCTTATCACCCAATTACTACAATTTAGCATAATTCATTCCTATTTCCAGAGATTCATGGTGAGGAAAGATTGCTCCCTCTCAAACATGGTACTTTCAGTGAATTTTCCCGGACTTGGTGGAATGCCTAATATTCAAGATTACTCAATAAAAGAAGATAAAACGAGTGAGTATTCTTTTTCTATCTGTTCAGGTTGCTTGCGATGATAATGACAAATAACTAGATCTTTTTATCATGTTGCAAGATCTGGTCACTGGAACAGCTAAATAACCACAAACACTTTACATTTCAGCACAGTGAACTAATTATAGTACATTCAAGAAATAGTACTCTACTTGTTGTATTTCTTGTGTTATCAACAAGTAACAGATTATGGAGCATGGATTGTTTTGCTGATCTACTTAAGAGCTCAGACTGCAAGTAGCAGTAATGGATAACTGTGTATGTATCCATCTCTATCTTGCAGCTGCTGGACCGCACTTAGTACTTGGTCATGTGGTTTCATCTTGCTCCTTGACTCATTCACATATCTAGCTCTTAAAGTAACACAATTCTGAAATCAATAACATTATCACCCTTTTTTTCCACAAGATAAAACTAAGAATGAAAAATGTGTACATTGGAGTAGTTTCAAAACAGAAGTAATAATTGAAACATTGAAGAATAAGGAATCAATTTTGCAATCATTCTGGATCTTGTGATTGTATAACCTTCCAGAGATTGAAACTGCACACTTTGGTGTTCTCATTTTGTAGATATGTAGGAATTGTGCATGTTATTAATGTGTTAGTTGCTGTCTTCATGGGTCTTCCTCACCTTCATTATCCAAGCACATTTTGTGTGGTTTATGCAGAAGTGGAGCATTGTACAATTCACTGAGTTGGTTTTCCTACGTTTGCAATGTTGTTTCATTGTTGTTCAAACTTTGGGTAACTCTGCAAGTGGCCATGCTCTCTGTGTGGGATGTGAATCTCTGACCTTGATGGGCCAAAGGGCTTTTATATGTGTTGTATACCACTATGACGATGAGCTGTACCTATGCACAGACTGGGCAGAACTGCACATCGGTCATGCACCATCTTAATTCCCTCTTGTTTTTAAATAAGCCTGAAAATATGGTAAGGTGATGACTTGGCTGTGTCTGTCTAACTTGTCTTTCAAACACAATCTCTGCTAGTGACAATTAGTCCCTGTGCTGTTGTGTAGCTGTTTTAGTACCAATTAAGTAACAGGCATCAAATCATGTCCCTGCACTTTTACTAGAATTTTTGCAGGCTGGACATGCATTTGTCAATGGTTTGTGCTGAATCAGTTCTAGTGATTTGTGATCTGTTTCCATGTGATCTGTCTACTGAACGTGTATTGAATCTTGTGACATTGAATACTAGAGCAATGTTTCAGATTCTAGAGTCATAGTCACAGAGACGTACAGCATGGAAACAGACCCTCCAGTCCAACTGCTCCATGCCAATCAGATATTCCAATCCAACCTAGTCCCACCTGCCAGCACCTGGCCCATATTTCTCCAAACCCTTCCTATTTATATACCCATTCAGATGCCTTGTAAATGTTGCAATTGTACCAGCCTCCACCACTTCTTCTGGCAGCTCATTCCATATATGCACCACCCTCTGTGTGAAAACGTTACCCCTTAGGTCTTTTTACATCATTCCCCTCTCATCCTAAGCCTATGCCCTCTAGTTCTGGACTCCCCCACGTCAGGGAAAATACTTTGTCTATTTGTCCTGTCCATGCCCCTCATGATACGTTGAAAGAATAGGATTGTGTTTGCAATAGACCGTTGAATCCAAATGCAATTAATTTGCTGTCTTGCATGCTGCATGCTCCTTGACCTTTCTGGGAAGCATTGACTTCCAGGATCATCTTTTACTTTCCATAATAGTGATGTAGGATACAAGTTCACACATAATTGTTATGGTACAGAAGGAAGCCTTTGAGCCTTTTTGTCTGCACTGACCATCTGAAGGAGCATCGTGACTCTGTGCCATTCTGCTGCCTTTTCACATTACTGTGAATGTTCTTTCCATTTAAATAACTGTTTAATGTCCTCTTGCATACTTCAGTTGAACCTATCTTCACCATAATTCCAAGCAGTGCATTCTGAACCCTAACTATGTGCTCTGTGAAAAATGTTTTCATAGGTCACATTTGCTTCTTTTGCAGATTACCTTATACTTGCACCCTTTCAATCACAATTCTTTTGTGAGTGGGAATGGTTTCTCCTGATCTAATCTGACTAGACCGTCATAACTTTGAAAACTTCTGTCAAATCTTCTCTTTACCTTTTCTCCGTCACGGAAAACAGTTACAACCTCTCCAATCTATCATAACTGAAGTTTCTCGTCCCTGAATCCATTCTTGTAAATCTCTTCTGCACTCTCTCCAGCTCATGTACATTTTTACTAAAATATGGCACCTAGAACTGTGCAGAATACTCCAGCTGACATTATTTCACACTGTCTGTAACGAAATTCATCTGCCACTTATCCAGACATTTCAGCAATTTATCAATATCCTTTTAAACATCTACATTGTCTTCCTCATTGTTGACAATGCTTCTGAGTTTTGTATCATCTGTAAACTTGTGTCTCCAGCACACCAAGATCTTTTTCCTGGGGAAATTCACCATAAGCCTTTCTCCGGTTTGAAAGATATTTATTAAACAATACTTTTTGTTTCATATCCCTCAGCCAATCTTTGTTGCTACTGTCTCCTTCATTCCATGACCAATAACTTTCCTAAATATCTGTTGTATGGCAATATGTTGAATACCTTTTGGAAATCTATATCCAACACATCAACAGCCTTCCCTCATCAGGTTTCTCTGTTACTTCTTCAAAATACTCCAACAAATTAGTTAAATTTAATTTTCTCCTTAAAATTCCACGCTGGCTTTCCCTAATTAACCCATATTTTTCCATTTTGACCATTAATGTTATCAGAGTAGTTGTTTCAAGAAGTTTCCCCACCAGTGTAAGTTAAACTGTCTGGTCTGCATTTGCTGGGCTTATCCTTAGTGTTTTTGAACAAAAGTGTTACTTTGTATTTTTCCAGTCCTCTGGCACTACCCTGAGTCGAAGGAAGATTGAAAGGAAATTACCATTGCTTCTGCAATTTCCACTCTCACTTCCTTCAATTGGAATTATCATATCCTTCCTTGGAAGTATTGCGTCTGGTTACACTGTCTTTTCAAATTAAATACTGACAGTTTATTCAATATTTTCTTTCTATCAATTTTAAATCTTTCTTGTGACTGTGTTTCCTCCTTTGACATCAAGGTCTAGGTAACATCTCCTTCCTACAGAAAGAAAAATGCAAAGTAGGCATGTAAGACCTCCGTAACACCCTTATCTCCTTGTGTTAAATCCTCTTTTTTGGTCACTAATTGGCCTATTACAAGATTTGTGCAGTTTATATGCCTATAGAAAAGATTTCCCTTTATGTACATTGCTAGTTTTTTTCACAAACTGCATTGTCTACTTTTTTTCCACCAACCTATGGAGCCATTTAATTATTCTTATTCTGCATCATCCTTTGTTCTTTTCCACCATCATCCTCAATACAATGATCACTGTGCCGTAAATGCTCCGCACTGATACTTGCTCTGTTTGTCCTATCCTAATTCCCAAGATGCTGTTCTAGCAGTGCCTTTTTTTTGTTGGACCAGAAACATTCTTCTGAATGTCCAAAATTTTTATGAACACAATTTGCCTTCTGCCTTTTTGGCTATCACTTTGAGTATATATTCCAATGTAATTTAAGTCCTGGTTATTACTAATCGATGATGTTTTACATCCCTGATGGTGCTCTCTAGACTACCCTGAGTGGTGTAATTACACCCGTTATGTCTGTAGGTCTAATCAAATCCACTCTGTCTTTGAATCCCCAGGGGCATTCTCTTTTTGTAGCACTATACTTTTCTCTTAACCAATCTGCCACACACCTTTTTGTTTCCTTTCCTATTTTCTGTGAACCCCATGTAACAATTTTTAATACTCACTCCTGTCTTTCATTGTCTCTACTATTGCCACAACATCATAATTCCGCTTGGAAATTTGTACCTACATCTTGGATTCACTACATGCAAGGTAGCTCTGAAATAAAATCTGTCTTCCTTCCTTTATTGTACTTCCATGTATTAATTTAATATTCCCTATTCTATCAATCTCTGAGTGGCTCTGCATCATTATATTTTTTAATATTCCCCCCCCCCCCCCTCACTCACTCCTTCACATTACAAGCATAATGTTCCTTGTTTTATACTTACTGGTAGACATCCTCTTGCATTACTTACAATAAGTCAGCTGGGTGGCATGGAGGCACAGGAGTTAGCACTGCTGTCTCTGAGTGCCAGGGACCTGGATTTGATTCCTTCCTTGGGCAACTGTCCATGTGGAGTTTGCATGTTCTCCCTGTGTTTGCATGGATTTCCTCCAGGTGCTCCAGTTTCCTCCTACAGTCCCAAGACATGCAGGTTAGGTTCTTTGGCTGTGCTAAATTATCCGTAGTGTCCAGGGATGTACAGGCTAGGTGGACTAACCATGTGAAAGGCAAGGTTATAGGGTATGGGAATGGGCCTAGATGTGGACTCAATGGGCCAAATGGCCTACTTCCACACTGGAATAGGGGATCTACAATAGGTTGCTTTATGATTATCAAAACATACAAAGTAGTATGTGATTTTTCAGCAGTTGAGGTTAATGCTTGGTAACCTAAGGTATCCTGAGGAAATTGTTGGGAAGTAGAAAAATTAAAGCTTGAGAAAGCTCGAAAGGTCACATTTGGAAGTATACAAAGCCGTATTTAATTTATTGTTCATTTCAATTGATATAATGAAATATCAAGCTTTTACTGGGAAACCTCCTAATCATCTGGTACTCTAGCTGCCCTGAGGAGATGTTGGCTCAACAATGATTCCCCACATCCTCAATGTAACAAAAGCTGGGTTTCATTGACCTCTTAACCAAGGTCACACACAGTATCAGTTCCACTCAGGCATCAAACCTTTTTTTAAAGAAGTGGGAAACAAAATGATCACTGAGGAGTGATAGGTCCAGAAGAAGAGGGATTATAGGTGGGAAACCTAGAAGTTCGGATGTTCTGAATATCCTGTACCTTTTAACAGCAGGGTGTCTTTTAAATATTTTCCTATCGAATTCCTGCCTGACATTGAGCATGTTTTGAAAAGCAGACTGCTTGCTCAATGAGAAAGTCAGTATCAGAATGACATTTAGGAGCAGTAGAGAGAGAGCAACATTGATGTCATGCTTCTTTTTTGTTTTTTGTTTGTTCCTGGGACATGGCAATGAAGTAAAAGACCAATAATTATTCCCAATCTCTAATTGCCCTTGCATGTGTGGCAGAAAACCTTGAACACCTGTGTGCCATCTGTGTAGGTATTCCCAGAGCGTGTCAGGCAGAGAATACCATGACATAATGACATGAAGTAACAGTGATATGTTTCAAAGTTGAAGTAACTTGGAAGATAACTTGTAGTATTAGTGTTCCCATGCACTTGCTGATCTTGTCCCTCCATGTGATATAGATCACAGACTTGGAAGGTGCTGTTGATGGAGTCTTAGTTCCTGTCCAGTTTGCAATGCATCTTGTGGGTGGTACACATTGAATGCACAGTTTGTTGCTTGTGGAAGAAATGAATGCTTAAGGTTTGACTGCTGATGAAGTAGGCTGTTTTGTCTTCGGCAGATATCAGGCTTTTTGAATTTATTGAATTCATCCAGGCTAATGTAGAATATCCCATCACATTCCTAACTTGTGCCTTGTAGGTGTTGGATAGAATTTAAGATTTCAGGAGGTGAGCTGCTCACTACTGGTGACTTAGTCTCTTGACCTGTGACTGGACTAGTTAAGTTACTAGTCAATTTTAACTCCCGGGATGTTGATAGTGGGGAAATTCTGTAATGACTGAAATGTTAAAGTGTGATTTATCCCTTATGGATTAGCCTGGGACATTGGCTGTAAGGAACGATTCATGAAAGTGCCAGGTTGTTGCATGACTCATCTCGGAAGCAGTTCCAAATTTGGCACAAGTCCCAAGAAGTTGGTTAAGAAGCCTTTGCAGGGTTAACCAGGGAGAGTGTGTCTTCAACATTGCCTGCGCTGATACAAGCGGGAAAGGTGTCGGTTTAGCTCAGTTGGCTGGATAGCATAGGTTCTAATACTGAGTGAAGCCAATGGCAGGGGTTCAATTCCTATGTCTATTGGAGGTTAGTATGACAGATTCTCATTCCTAACATCTTGCCTGAGACATGGTGACACTAAAGCTAAATTACTAGTCATCATTCTCTAATAAGACTCTGGTAACTTTATCCTTACCAGCTGGTTGATCCAGTTTTACTCCCACTTCATCTTTCCACAGAGTTTTGATGTAACTGGTTAAGTAATCTATTTAAGAGGGAAGTTAAAAGTCTGTGACATTACTGTGGGTCTAGAGTCGCAGAGGCCAGAATGAGTAAGAATACCAGATTTCGTTCTGCAAAGCAGAATAGGCAACCAGATAGGTTTTTACGAACATCCAGTACTTTCATGACTACTAGCGTTTTATTCAAAGTTTAAAATTGAACTTACTATATTTACTTGTGCAAAAGTCCAATTTCTGAAACACAAGTCTCTCCTAACCCCCACATGACATCAGGTGGCATTGACTGGGCTTGCAGTTTCAGGGCTGCCTCTGGGTCAGGGTAAGGGTAGGAAAGGAAAGGGTCATGCCATTCTATATATCATACAGATAGCTCTCTGCCCTAAACTATGGTGTACGAAACATTAAAGACATTTAGCCAAAAGCCAGAAGTTGACTTTCATAGTGATAAACCATTTCTTAGGTACATATGATAGTTTCCTTAGCTACCATTATGGGATTTGAACTGGTGGCCATAGCTTTTCTGCAGCAACACTGGTCCCACTGGCTGATAATTCAGGGCTGAGCTTGTCTCCACCAGGTCAGGAAGCCATGATTGTACTTGATGGTTGTCGAAGAATTAATTGACTAAGGTTGTCCCCATTTGGGAGGATGTCCCACTTCCAAGAATTGCCTGGCCCCAGGGATTGGCATTGGAGGCCAGGTTATGAGGCAAGTGGGGCAACCCATGGCAAGAGATGGAAGGGATGTCTGTAACCAGGAGGCAGGGTGGGGCCTGGAGTGGTGGTTAGGCCTGTTTGATATGAATTGCTCAGTGGCCTTTGCTGTTTTCTCCCTTCCACCATGCCACGCCTCCTGTAAGTCTTCCCTCTGCCGTTGTCCTGAACTCCCATCTGCCTTAGTTCCTGTCCAGTCTGCCATCATGCCCTCTCTGAGCTCGTCTTGCATAGAGTCAGAGAAGTATAGTACAGAAACAGACACTTTGGTCCAACTCATCCATGCCAACCAGTTATCCTAACTTAATCTAGTCCCATCTGCCATCACTAGGCCCATATCCCTCCAAACCCTTCCTATTCATATACCCATCTAGATACCTTTTAAATGTTGTAATTGTACAAGCCTGTACCACTTCCTCTGGTAATTCATTCCATACGAGCACCATGCTCTGCGAGAAAATGTTACCACTTAGGTCCCTTTTAAATTTTTCCCCTCTCACCCTAAACCTATGCCCTCTAGATCTGGAATCCTCCACTCCAGGGAAAATACTTCATCAATTTACCACATCCCATGCCCCTCATGATTTTCTCAGCCTCTACAAGGTCACCCCTCAGCCTCTAACGCCCTGCGGAAAACAGCTCCAGCCTATTCAGCTTCTCCCTGTAGCTCAAATCCTCCAACCCTGGCAGCATCCTTATAAATCTTTTCTGAATCCTTTAAAGTTTCACAACATCTGTCTTGCATTGGAGACAGTACAGGAAAGGTTCACTAACTTGGTCCTTGAATGACAGAGCTGTCCGATGAGAACATTTAATGGGTGGCACGGTGGCACAGTGGTTAGCACTGTGGCCTCACAGCACCTGAGACCTGGGTTCAATTCCTGCCTCAGGTGACTGACTGTGTGGAGTTTATGCATTCTCTGCGAGGGTTTCCTGTGGGTGCTCCTGTTTCCTCCCACAGTCCAAAAACATGCGAATTGGCCTTGCTAAATTTCCTGTAGTGTTAGGTGAAGGGTAAATGTAGGGGGGTGGGTTATGTGTCGGTGTGGACTTCTTGGGCCGAAGGGCCTGTTTCCACACGGTAGGTAATCTAATCTATATTCTCTGGAGTTTCGAGAAATGAGAAGTGATTATTAAAAAAGTACAGGTGCACAATTCTTTACCCAAAATGCTCAGGACTAACTGGTTTTCGGAATTCAGACTTTTTCAAATTTTAGAATAAGTGACAGCTTAATGGGGAAATTTTTAAAAATCTTACCATCAGCAGATGCACTGTGAGTACTACAGGCCCTAACACAGGATTGAGGCCTGCCAGTGCTGGGCCACGGATCCACACGTCACATCGGAGTAACATGCATCGAGTGGTTATGGAGTTGGGTTAACTGTTTGCATGCCAAACAGCATTGTTGATGAGAAAAAAACTTCACGAAAAATCCTACGGATTTCAGAGTTTTTCAGATTTTGGGATTTCGGATAAAGGGTTGTCTACCTGTATAAGATTTTGAAGGTATTTGGTTGTGTAGATTGTGGAGAATTGTTTATTCTGATCAGGGAATCTAAAACAATAGAGGCACATTTTTAGGATAAGAAACCAATCATTTAGGACAGAGATGAGGAGAAATGACTTCAGTCAAAGGATTGCAAATCTTTGGAATTTCCACCCTAGTGGTTTGTGGGTGCTCTGCTCCTGCCTATACACAGGGGAGGATAGGTTCACTGAATTGACTGATTTAAAATGCAGAGCGATGCCATGATATACTTCCTACACTAGCGGAGGTCCTGCCTTCTCAATCTTGCCCTTCACCTGAGGTATGATGACCCTTAGGCTAAACTCACCACCAGTTACCTCTCTCTAATGAGAGAACAGCCCTCTGGGGCTATGGCATCTTACCTTATATTCAAGACTGAGAGAGATGGAGTTTTGGTCGCTCAGTGAGTCAAGTGATATGCAGAGTAGTCAGGACAGTCAAAGCCCAAAATCAGTGATGATCATATTAAATGGTATAGGTGGTTTTGGGACCCATGTGTTCTCCCATTGTTCTTATTCATTATATTCTTGTTCTTGTTCTTTCTCTAGTTTCCCATTCCTGTGACTCTATTCACAATAAATTGCTGACTTCCACCCAACACCCTCTCCATTTCACCAATATTGTTAACCAATATTAATGATGATCCTCCCTACGTAGGCGCTGTCCCTTTATCCTTCACATCTGAGATTGTTATCACCTTCTCCAAAACATTTCCATGACGCCATTGTCTTTGCAAATACCACCCAACTCCAAACTCCTTTTTCTCTCCAAATCCTCAGAAGTTTTCTTACCTACCAAATCTGTGCCCATCTTTCTGGTTTGTATCTTTCCAGATTTTATTCTCTGCCTCAGTGTTAAACAGCTCTTATCAAAGTCATGAATGGAATCCTATGCACCAAAGACAAAGTTAATTGTCTTTCCACATTCTTCACTAACTCACTGCATCCTTTGTCACAGTTAACTACACCATCCTCCTGCAATACCTGTTCACTATTGTCCAACTGGGTGAGTGTGCTCTCACTTGGTCCAATTGTATGTATTGAATCATAACCAGAGTATCAGTTGCAATAACTTCTCCATCTACATTTTTTCCATCAGGAAAAGGACATGTCCTTGAATCCCCTCCAATTTCCCAAGCACATGCTGCATCTCGGCAACAACAAGTGTGCCAATTTTTGATGATACTAATTAATACAGAATCTGTGTGATGGATCTTTCCAGCTCCATGGGGGCAGGGTTGTTGGCAGGGGTCCAGGAAAATTGTGGGGCAGCTGATTCAGAATCGCTGCCTCCACGATGGAATTGGCAATTAAAGCCCTAGTGGGCATAGATATTTTTCTATCCGTGGAGTGCCCCTGGGAAATGGCCCCTGTGGTATTATTTCAATTTCAGCTGAGTCAAGAAGCAGAAAGCAAGATAGTATGAAAATAGCTCGACTTGATGTGAGGGGCCTTGACTGAGTGTAGGGATGAGAGGATTTGGAACATTTTCCTCGATAGTGCTGGCATGAAACACAATCATGTGCTCATCCACGGTTCCAGATTTCACACCACATCTGTATGTTGCTTGATGTTGGCATTGGAGTTGTGGTCAATAATCTGTTGAATTTATGCCCTGTTCCCCATTACATTCGAATATACAGAAATAGATCAAACTGAACTGCACTATGTAGCATGTGTCTTTTATTTATTATTTGGTTCCAGTTTTCCATAACATGCGCTAGCATTACTGAATTTATTGCTTCTATTGTAAACAGTTAGGTTCCAGTAGTAAAGATTGCTCTTATCCCGCAATGTTCAACTGAGGTGTGATCATCGCAGGTATCTGCAGCAGATTTTGCTGGCAGCAGCCACAAGGCATTAATTCTGAGACATCACCCATTGCTGAATTAGGAATAAAGTGTTGAATGTAATGGGAATGAGAAGTGGCCTAACGTGTCCCTGTGCTTGGTGATAAAGGGAAAGGATTGGTTAAAGATGCGGGAAGGCGGTGGATATTCAGGAGAGGCATGGTTGTATTGCACGTGTTACTGATAGAGAGAACCTTTTGCTACTTTTTTTAGATTAGTTACATTGTAGAAACAGGCCCTTTAGGCCCAACAAGTCCACACCGACCTGCCGAAGTGCAACCCACCCCGACCCATTCTCCTACATTTACCCCTTCACCTAACACTACGGTAATTTAATATGGCCAATTCACCTAACCTGCACAATTTTGGACTGAGGGAAGAAACCGGAGCACCCAAAGGAAACCCACACAGACACTGGGAGAATGTGCAAACTCCACACAGACAGTCGCCCGAGGCGGGAATTGATCCTGGGACTCTGGTGTGTGAGGCAGCAGTGCTTACCACTGTGTCACCGTGCCACCCATCTAAATCTTGAAGGTCCTGAACTGAAACTGAATCCTGATGTATCTCACTGTCGCTCCATGCCTAATGCCCTGCCTGTTTGTGGCTCCTCCTCCCACAAGTCAGAAATAAAAAGCTGCAGCTAACCTGGAAAATTGTCCAGAATTTCTTTCAAAGTTGTTTCTTGGTGCAGCCAGTATGTGCACAACACGATTAACCAATCACAAAATGGTAATGTTTGGATCATTCTGTATTTTTTTGG
The DNA here is from genome assembly GCF_020745735.1 of Hemiscyllium ocellatum. NCBI lineage: Eukaryota > Metazoa > Chordata > Chondrichthyes > Orectolobiformes > Hemiscylliidae > Hemiscyllium > Hemiscyllium ocellatum. The sequence continues at coordinate 90,533,134 of NC_083408.1, forward strand.
TGGTGTTAGGTTGTTAAATAAATGTTGGTGAGGGAACTTCTCTTTTTTTAAACATTGTGGGCATCGCTGTCATCTGGGCCAGCCAATCCCTAAATGCCCAGATGACAGTTAGGAGTCATGGAGTCATATTAGGATTCATGCTGTGGGTCTGGAGTCACATGTAGGCCAGACGAGACCGGATGGAGTTTCCTTCCCTCAAGGGCATTCATAAACCAGATGGGTTTTACCTGACAGTGGTCCTCATTAGAGGTGTAATTCCAGATTGTTTTTTTTTTATTGAATTCAAATCCCATCATTTCCTATGGCAGGATTCAAACTCAGGCCCCAGAACATTACCTGGATCTCTTGGATTAACAGTCTAGTGATAATACCACTAGGTATTGCCTCCCCATAATGCTATTATTCCATCTAATAAAGTGTTCAGAGAGGGAGGAGTTGTGTGGATATCTCAACCAAAGAAAAGCACTGTTAATACTTCGGTGTTGTGATGATCTGTCAACCAGATAAGAGTAGTATAATGAATCAAGTCACAAGAAAGGGTTAGTACAGTCAGCCAAGTGAGCTCCATGTGTTCGGAGGTATTTCCAGTCTATTAACAAAATCGCAATGTGGGCATAATTCACCTTTTGCAATAGGAATTATCAGCTAATTGGTCTTGATTTTGTTGCTGCCAAGTCAAGAATTATAAAAGCTATTATATAAAATGACAAATCACTGAAGAAAACAGAACAAAAGTGCAAAAGAATAACTCCGTTAACTTCCTTAAAAAATAAAACTTATACTTAGTTCGACTCTCAATGACCACTGCTGAGTTACCATGACGACAAATACGGATGTTCTAACAGTGTGAAAACCACAGTACAACACAGTGATGTGGGTGCAGGTCTTACAGAAAAAAATTGTTCAGAAAGTTGTGTTTTACAAAATGTAGATTAAGCGTACTTGAAGTTTCTTTTCTGTGTGGGTTCCGCTGATGCCACCAACAGTTTTATTTCTCCTTTCTATTTATTCTTCACTACATCCCTGGGAAATGGTCTTGCATGAGAATTGACTTTTTCCAAGCTGTGTCAGCATATATCCTGTAAATTAGTCGCCAAACTGTGACATTTGTAAACCACATGCCAAAACACTTGCTGACAAATAGTTTCACATGGACTGAGCTTTCGTGAGTTCAGCAAAAGCTGATAATAGAATGGGCTCTCTTTTGGGAACAACTCGTTCACATAATATTGAGACTAGGAGGACACTAAAATAGAGAGACATGGCTATCAATTATAATGCAACTTAACGTTTGGCCTGATTCTGCAGCAGACTAATGTGAGACTTACTCGAGTAGGGCCAGTTTCACTTCAGTTAGTATCGCAACATTAATCCAGACTCTGGTTTCCAGCATCTGCAATCATTGTTTTTACCTCGTTGATTTTAACCCTACTGCGAATCCTCTTGCAAGGATGCCTGCCTTAAAGAAGTTTTCCTCCTCTCTCTACAAGAATCTCAGGGAGTCCCTCTCCCATTGCAACTCCCAGGTCATTTCCTCTGCCCTGAAGCTCTTCAACCATGTTCTGCAACAGACTCGCTACTTTCTCCCCACCCCCACCCCCCTCTAGTTTATCTCTCCACGCTTCAGGCTCCCTGCCTTTTTTCCTGATGAAGGGCTTTTGCCCGAACCGTCGATTTCGCTGCTCCTTGGATGCTGCCTGAACTGCTGTGCTCTTCCAGCACCACTAATCCAGAATCTGGTTTCCAGCATCTGCAGTCATTGTTTTTACCTCGTTGATTGCAACATTTAAGTCCAGTGTGATGTCAAAGCTGAGTTACAAATTATTCAGGTATTTTTGAAGTATTGGAGACATTGGGAACTTTTAAACCTACTCTACCTCAACATAAATGTATTTTCCAAATGTTAGGTTATATACTGTCCACTTTGGGTGTTAATTGACTTCTTAGGTTTGTAATAAGGCTGTCTGAAATTTCATGTTCATTTCTAGCTGGAACACTCTCCTCCCTGTCCTATTGATTCAAACTTTGCACATGGCATCAAAAGCACACGGGAATCATATTGAAAGGAATGAATGCCTGAAATAAATTAGTGCCCTCTGCTCCTGTCAATAGTGGCACCCAGAGCCAAGATGGTAGTTGTCTATGGTTCAGTAGCATATGTGAGCTGCCACAGTAATTGTCAGAGACAACTCCAATGATAGGCCTAGAAGCTTTCAGAACTGTCAGCCAAGGCTCCAGTATTCAGGGGGCCACTGCTGCATTCATGGATTGGACCACTTGGTCCATGTTGCACAGAACAATCCATGCTCTCCTCAGCTCATTGACTGAGTAGGGTCAAATAGAACAAAGGGAAAAAGAGAATAAGGCATCCAGTGGGTGAGTGAATGCAAGCGGTGAGGGGAATCTATTGAGTAGTGAGGCTAGCAGTAGTGGAGCTATGCATTGGGTAAGAGAGCACTATTACCTTGACAATTCTGAGGTAAATGAACTGGCATTTCAGCGTAAGCTCCTGACATTCACTCCCTGTTCCATTTTTTCCCACTGCCAGCGGAGTTGAAATGTGAAGGGATTCCTGTCCCCATCTTTGGCAACATCTGGATAGCAACCCAAAGGTAGCATTCCTGAAACCATGGGCAAAATCTGCAGTTCTGGCAAATTTTCCGCTCCATTCAAATGTAGCTGTTCTTCTATAACCAAAGGGGTGGGCACATTCCTTTTAAGAGGTATCCACTGCATTTAAGTGACGTTGGAGAGATTCAATATGCTTCCTGTCACCACCCAGCCACTAATCCAAGAATAGAAGTACAGTCAATGAAGACTACAACTATCTTATCTCGTGCTTTAAGCCAGAACTGCTAACTGCACATTGAAATACTGGTCCAAAGCATCTCTGGGCTGTTGGTGCCAGCACATACCTGATTCTGAGACTGCTTGCTCCTGATCACAAAGGTTCTTAACTCTTTTTGTACTGTAACACTCCTAATAGTTTATCAAATATATCTCTCTAGTCTAAGACCTATTTCTTTACATGCTCACTCTCAAATTGGGCCTTCTCTCTTACAGGCCTCAGAGTTATATGATCAATTATGGCATTATGATTTACATAAGTCTTATTAACCACACAGGTATGACTTTGATTCCTAATGTTTTGCAAAGCTTCAGTCAGACAGCATACAAGCACAGTTCAACCTTGCTGCAATACAAACTTGCAGCCACCGAACACAAGCCAGAATTACATTGTAAATCTGCTGTTAAGACCAGTGATGCCAATTTAATTCCATTGGCTGGCTGGCTGGTTCAAAAAGAGTGATACCAGCATCCTGGACTGGCTAAGGTCACCGTGAAGGACCAACCTTCTCAACTTTAGCCCTTGCCTGAGGCATAGTAACCCTCAATTTAAACTTACAAATCAATGAGAGACTAGCCCTATGGTCCTCTCAGATGAGGGGCGAAAGTGAGGACTGCAGATGGTGGAGATTAGAGTCGAGAGTGGGGTGCTGGAAAAGCACAGCAGGTCAGGCAGCATCCAAGGAGCAGGAAAATCGATGTTTCGGGCAAAAGCCCTTCATCAGGAACAGCATTCCTGATTCAGTCAGGAATTGCTCTCGATTCCTGACTTCACTCTGACTTCAGTCAGCATTCACTCTTGACTCCTCTCAGATGATGACAACTTTACCTGTGTTAACACATGTCTGTCAAAGTTGAATTCTCTAAATTCACATCTCTTACATTTAATTGAAGAGGGTCTGTAAATACATTTGAAAATTATTACTTTTTTGTGCATGCAAATGAACAGCTTCAGTCTTTTGAAAGTACCTCCCAATCTTTGGATGCAAGCTAAACATATACTCAGAAGACCGCTCCAGTAGGTAATAGGCATTTTAATTTAGGAGTCTTAATCTGAATTCGACAGTTGTTTTACTTCAATTTTTTTAGATTAGTAGATGTTTGTTTCTTTGCTTGGGAGATTTAATAGACTTTGTTCCGTTTTTAGTTAAATTCTTTCCATTACATTTTCCAGGGTAAGTTACATCAAGCCAAGCTGCTGCTACGATCATCTGATCAAGGCAGGGGTGAGGGCTTTGTGAAGATGAAGGGATTTGAGAGTTTAAGCTTATAATTTGGAAGAGCCTTTCAGTCTGTTTTCCTGGATATATCAGGATTTTTTTTCACTGCCAGTCCATTCACTCCTCTCAGACATGCAGAGTCATGGCATCACTGGAGCCAGGAAAGATTTTCAGATGGTTATTATCATAGTAAAACAGTAGTGGGAAAGGGTGGAATTATTGAGAGTCAGGCATTATCTTAAATTATAAAAGCAGTAGCCAGAATATACTTCATAACCTTATGGACTTCAGATTGAGTTCAACAAATTCAGATTATAAACTCACTCCCATTCCTTCCATTTATTTTAGCTTTACTTGATGCAATGTCTGTAACCATGTTCTCTCTTCCCTCTCCCCACAGAAAGACCATCTGTACCTTCCAGTCTGGCAGTTGTGTTCTGCCATTCTCACATTCCTATCACTTACTCTGAACCATGATCATCCTACACACACGCACATGCACACACAGAATCAATGCAGCCCCTTCCACACATCATGTCAGGTCTGAACATCATGTCAGGTCCGATGAAGAGTCATCTAGACTCAAAACATTAGCTTGTTCCCTCTCCACAGATGATGCCTGACCTGCTGTGGTTTCCAGCATTTTTCGTTGTGCAAACCAGATACAGCAGCAGGCATACTGAAAAATGGGGCATCAACCTGGTCAAGCTACAAAGTAAGACTACTTGCGTGCCAAGCTGCATATGAAACAAATGATAGACAAACCTCGGTGATCCTACAGTCATTGGGTCATATCTAAGTTCTTTATTCCTGCCACATCTCATAGTGAATGGTAGTGGACAATTAAACAACTCATTGGAGGAGGAAGCTCCACAAATATCTCAATCCTGTATGAGGGAAAAGCCCAGCACGTCAGTGTAAATGATAAGGCTAAAGCATTCACAACAATCTTCATTCAGAAGTGCTGAGTGGATGATCCATCTTGGCCTCTTCCAGTGGGCCCCAGCATCACAGATACCAATCTTTGGCCAATTCAATTCACTCCATATGATAGCAAGAAGCAGTTGGAGATACCGAATACTGCAAAGGGCACTGACAACATTCTGGCAATTGTAAGAAGGTTTGTGCTCCAGAACTTGTATCTCCCCCAGCCAAGTTGTTCCAGTACAGCTACAACACTGGATCTATCCAACAATGTGGGAAATTGCACAGGTGTGTCCTATACACGAAGCAGGTCAAATCCAATCCATTCCCATCAATGGTGTCACTGGGAATCAAGGGAAAACTCTCTGTTGGTTAGAGTCATACCTGGCACAAAGGGAAATGTTTATGGTTTTTGGAGGTCAGTCATCTCAGTTCCAAGACTTCTCGCCAGGAGTACCCCTTGTAGTGTCCTATGTCCAACCATCTACAGCTGCTTCATCAATGACCTTCCCTCTATAAGGGCAGAAGTGGGGAAGCTTGCCAATGATTGCATAATGATCAGCACCATTCACAACACCTCAGATGCTGAAGCAGTCCATGTTCAAATGCAGCAAGATCTGGAGAATATCCAAACTTGGGCGGTCAAAGATAATGGTTGATGGGTAATAAATGTTGACCCAGCCAGCAATGCCCACATCTCATGAATAAATAAAAAAAGCCTTAACTCCCTTCCTCCCTACACCAGTAGGATGTATCAGCATGGTGAAAGAAGAGTTTATATACCACGGGGACAATTAGATATCTACGTGATCTTTTACATATGACATGCAACCACACTACTCTGCCTGTGCTATGCCTTCAAATACTATTGAATTGACCACGGCTTATAACATCTACTGAACAGGATACTTTTGCATAACCACAGGTAGATATTTGCAGCATTTGCAACGTTATTCATTGGGGACTCAATAGTTAGAGGGTCAGGTAGAAGGTTTGTTGGGAACAAAAGAGACTCAAAAGTTGGTGTGTTGCCTCCCTGGTGCAAGGGTCTGTGATGTCTCAGATCATGTCTTTGGGATCCTGAAGGGAGATGGTGACCAGCCCCAAGTTGTAGTCCACATAGGTTAAAAACTACAGAGGTATAAAGAGGGATAGGATATAAGGCAGGATTTCCGGGACCTAGGGTGGAAGCTAAAAGCGAGAACAAACAGAGTTATTATCTATGATTTGTTACCCGTGCCACGTGATAACAACATAAGGAACAGGGAGCAATATCAGCTGAACATGTGGCTGCAGGGATGGTGCAGGAGGGAGGGTTTCAGGTTAATGGATAATTGGGGCTCATTCTGTGGAAGTTTGGACCTCTACAAACAGGATGGCCGTCACTTGGACCAGGGGGTTCTAATATCCTGGGTTGGAAATTTACTGGTGCTGTTCGGGTGGGTTTAAACTAGCTCAGCAGGGGGATGGGAACTTGTGGTAGTTCCAGAATGCAGGGCTATGAGAGTAGGGAGGACATAGACAGGTTTCACAGTCACAGGAGTGTGCTGGCAGACAGCAAGCTGCTTTGAAGTGTGTCTGCATCAACGCCAGGAATATCCGGAATAAGGTAAGTGAGCTCGCAGCATGGATAGGTACTTTGATGTTGTGACCATTTATGAGACATGAGCGGAGGAAGGTCAGGAATGGATGTTGCATGTTCCAGGGTTGAGATCTTTCATTAAGATCAGGGAAGGTGGCAAAAGAGGGGGTGATGTGACTTCGTTAGTCAAGGACGGTATAACAATGGCTGAAAGAACGTTTGAAGAGGACTCGTCTACTGAGGTGGTATGGGCTGAGGTTAGAAATGAGAGGAGAGGTCAGTTTTTTATACGCCTCCGCAAAGTTTCAGGGATGTGAAGGAGAGGATTGGCAAATCGATTCTGGGTATGAGTGAAAGGAGCAGGGTGGTCATTATGAGAGACTTTAACTTCCCCAACATTGACTGGAAATGCTATAACTCAAGTACGTTGAATGGATCAGTTTTTATCCAATGTGTGCAGGAGGGTTTTTCTGACACAGTATGTCAAAGGACAGACAAGAGGGGAGGCCACACTGGATCTGGTGCTTGGTAATGAATTTAGTGGTAGGTGAGCACTTTGGAGAGAGTGACCATAATTCGGTTATGTTTAGTTTAACGATGGAAAGGAATACGTACATGCCACAAGGCAAGAGTTATAAATGGGGGAAGGGCAATTAATATGCAATTAGGCAAGATTTTAGAGGCCTAGAATGGGGCAGCAAAATGCAGGGGATGGGGTCAATCGAAATGTGGAGCTGGTTTAAGGAACAGATATTGTGTGTCTTTGATAGGAATGTCCCTGTCAGGCAGGGAGCAAGTGATAAGGTAAGGGAACGTGGTTTACAAAAAAAATTGTATCTCTTGTTAAGCGGAAGAGGGAAGCTTATTACTTTTGAGATGAGGTGGTTCAAATGAGGTAATGGAGAGTTAAAGAGGAGCTAGAAAGGATTTAAAGAGAGAGTTAAGAAAAGCAAGGAGGGGACATGAGCAGTCTTTAGCAGGTAGAATAAAGGAGAACCCTAAAGCTTTCTATAGGTATGCGAGGAATAAAAGGATGACTAGGGTAGGTATAGGGTCAGTCAAAGACCAAAGTGAAAAGTTGTGTGTGGACCCTGTGGAGATTGAAGATGTGCTGAACGAATATCTCTCAGCTATTTTCACTCAGGAAAAGAAAAACATTGTTAAGGAGAAGACTGAGATACGGGCTATTAGACTTAAAAGGATTGAGGTTAGTAATGAGGAGAAGGAGTGAAAGTAGATAAGTTCCCTGGGCTAGTTGGGATTTTTCCAAGAATTCTCTGGGAAGGAGGAGATGGCCGAGCCTTTGGCCTTGATCTTTGAGTCATCATTGTCTACAGGTTTAGTACCAGAGGACTGGAGGATTGCAAATGTTGTGCCCTTGTTCAAAAGGACAGCAGAGATGACCCAGGTAATTATAGACCAGTGAACCTGTTGTAGGAAAAGTTTTGGAAAGGATTATAAGAGATAGGATTTATAATCATCTAGCAAGCAACAATTTGATTGGAAATAGTCCACATAGATTCGTCAAGAGCGGTCCTGTCTCACAAACCTCTCATAAACCAAACATGTGGATGAGAGTAGGGCAGTTGGCGTAGTGTACATGGACTCCAGTAAAGCCTTTGACAAGATTGCACATGGTAAGCTTTTGGAGAAAATGCAGAGTCATGTGATTGAAGGTGATTTAGCAGTTTGGTTTAGAAACTGGCTTTCTGTAAGAAGGCATCGAGTTGTGGTTGAAGGAAAGTATTCAGCCTGGAGTCCGGTTACTGGTGGTATGCCTCAAGAATCTGTTTTGGGACCATAGCTGTTTCTCATTTCTATAAATGACTTGGACGCAGGCATAGGTGGATGGGTTAGTAAGCTTGCAAATGATACTAAAGTCGGTGGAGTAGTGGACAGTGTGGTCAAATGTTATGGGCTGCAGGGAGACTTTGCTAAACTGCAGAATTGAGCTGAAAGGTGGCAAATGGAGTTTAATGCAGATAAATGTGAGGTGATTCACTTATTCTTGGGAAGAATAACAGGAAGACAGAATATTTGGTCAATGGAAAAATACTTGGTAATACAGATGTGCAGAGGGATCTTCGTGTTCATATACATAGATTTCTGAAAGTTGCCACCCAGGTTCATAGTGCTGTTAAGAAGGCACATGGTGTGTTAAGTTTTTTTGGCAGAGGGATTGAGTTCCGCTGCCACAATGTCATGCTGCAACTGTACAAAACACCAGTGTGGCCTCACTTGGAGTATTGTGTGCAGTTCTGGTCGCTCCATTACAGGAAGGATTGGAAAAGGTGCCGAGGAGATCTGCCAGGATGTTGCCTGGTCTGGAGAGAAGGTCTTATGAGGAAAGGCTGAGGGACTTGGGTCTGTTCTCCTTGGAGAGAAGACGGCTAAGAGGGGATTTGATAGAGACATACAAGATGATCAGAGGATTAGATAGGGTGGACAGTGAGAGTCTTTTTCCTTGGATGATGATGTCAGCTTGTATGAGGGGGCATAACTACAAGTTGAGGGGTGATAGATTTAAGATAGGTGTCAAAAATAGGTTCTTTATTCAGAGAGTGGTAAGGGCGAGGAATGCCCTGCCTGCCAATGTAGTTAACTCAGCCACATTAGGGGCATTTAAACAGTCCTTGGATAAGCACATGGATGATGATGGCATAGTGTAGGGGGATGGGCTTAGATTAGTTCACAAGTCAGTGCAACATCAAGGGCCGAAGGGTCTTTTCTGTGCTGTATTGTTCTGTGTTCTATGTTCTATTAACCGGATAGAATTCAAGCATAAATTTGTCATGCTGTTTTGCACAAGGCTAACCCAGTTTATAAGTTTAGAAATTGGACCTAGATAGTAGAACACTAGAACCACAGCATCTTGGCAACCTGGGAACTAAAGACCAGTGAGCCTAATATCTGTGGTGGGTAAGTTACTTGAGGAGATTCTGAAGTATTTCCATTTGGAAAGACAGGGTTTGATTAGGAGTCGTCAGCATGGCTTTGTGCGTTGGGTATTATGCCTCACAGATTTATCAGAATTCTTTGATGAAGTGACCAGGAGGGTTGATGAAGGCAGAGCAGTAGACGTAGTCCATATGGATTTCAGGAGGGCATTTGATAAGGTTCCACATGTTAGGCTGCTGTGGAAGGTTAGATTGTATGGAATCCAGAGGAAGCTGAAAATTGCATACATAACTGGTTTGATGGGAAGAAGCAGAGGGTGATAGTGTAAGGATGCTTGTTGGGCTGGAGTGCCTCAGGGGTCAATGCTGGGTACATCGCATTTGCTATCTATATCAATGATTTAGATAAGAATACACAAGGCATGATTAGTAAGTTTACAGATGACACTAAAATCGGTGGTCTGGTAGACAGAGAGGAAGGTTGTCAGGAATTACAGCGGGATCTTGATCAGCTGGGGAAGTGGGCTAAGAAATGGCAAATGCAAATGGAGTTTAATATAGGTAAGTGTGGGTGTTACATTGTGGAAAGTCAAATCAAGGTAGGAGTTCCATGGTGAATGGTAGGGCCTTAAGGAGTTTAGTGGAACAGAGGGACCTGGGAGTTCAGGTGCATAGTTCTCTGAAAGTGAGTCACAGGTCGACAGGGCAGTGAAGAAGTCCTTTGGCACACTGGCCTTCATTTAATAAAGAAGTTGGGAAGTTATGTTGCAGTTGTACAGGACATTGATGGGATTGCATTTAAAGTATTGTGTTCATTTTTGGTCACCTTGCTATAGGAAGGTTGTTATTAAACTAGAAAGAGTGCAGAAGATATTTGCAAGGATGTTGCCAGGACTCAAGGGACTGGGTTATTGGGAGAGGTTGGACAAGCTAGGACTTTTTTCTTTAGAACATAGATGACTGAAGGGGTATCTTATAAAAGTGTATAAGATCATGAGAGGCATGGTTAGGGTGAATGCACTCAAGTCTTTTTCCCAAGGATGGGGAATCAAGGACTGGAGGGCATCAGTTTAAGGTTAGAGGGGAAAGAATAAAAGGGAACCTGAGGGGCAACTTTTTTACACAGAGGCTGGTACGCATATGGAATAAGCTGCCAGTGGAATTGGTTGAGGTGGCTACATTAACAACATTTAAAAGGCATTTGGCCAAATACATGGCTAGAAAGGTTTAGTAGAATATGGGCTAAATGCAAGGAAATGCTGTTAGCATAGATGGACATTTTGGTTAGCATGGACCAGTTTGGACCGAGAGGCCTGTCTTTGTGAGAAAGGACTCTATAGTTCTACCTTATGGAGTTGCTGGTTTCTCTAAACTCCAGGGTCGAGTTGATGTGTAACATGAAGTGTACTCTCAGGCAATGTGAAGAGCAAGCATGTAGCAGCAATCAAAAAGTGGCCGATGAGGCTTCATCCCTTGGCAATGGCCCCTCCCTGACCTCTTGATAGAGGCAAAGCTATTCAACGCCTTCCCTCTGCACACTTAGTGACCCAAAATATAGAAGCTGCAGTAACTATAGAAGAGATGAACAATGAGTGCGATCAAAGCATATTATTGCTGAAATCAAGAATCTGTATCCGGCCTTCAGAGAAATAACAATACCTTACAGTTCCTTTTTGAACTTCATAATTCAGGAGGTACTGCACTTTGATCTGATTGATGCAGATATCATTTCCAAGGTGAATCGAAGATACTGGAGGCAGACCATCAGAATGATGGACACTCAGAGGAATCTCCACTGACTGTTGCATTAATGGTTTTGCAGAACTCAGTTTAATGATACCTCACCATGATCTCCTTCTCCCCAGTGTGCAAATGGCGACATTCATTCAATCTGCTACCAACCTACAGCAATAACAACATATCAGTTCTCTAGATCTTAGCATGACCTTACCAGCCATTTTGAATTTAATTGATTATTTTCTGCACTGGGCTAGTACCTTGTTGATGAGTGACAGCTCCCTTCAGGCAAGCGTAACAGTCTGGAAGGATCTTGCACAGCCAAATCTGTGTTCTTTGCCTCACATTTCATTCAGAAGGGCTGATTCTTCTTAACTGGATTGGCATTATGATCTGCTGCTGTTTGACTAGATGGTGCCCCCATAGCCATAATAAAATTGCACAGTGAAGTCATTCAAGGGTGAAGTGAAAAGGTCAGATATTATTCCTCGGAGAAAGTGAGGACTGCAGATACTGGAGATCAGAGCTGAAAATGTGTTGCTGGAAAAGCACAGTAGGTCAGGCAGCATCCAAGGAGCAGGAGAATCATGCCTGAAAGGTCGATTATGTTATTCCTCTCTTACTCAGCTAATGCCTAAGAATAAAGGCTGAACTATTATTCTGAGTACTGTGTTGGGTTTCAATGAAGGTAAAATACTTGTTTTATGCCAATGATTGTGCCAAATGGTGTGCAAAAAAGAAACTGTATGTGCCATTCTCTATATGCCACCGATGGATGCTATAATGGCAAACTCGCTTTCAGGAAATTCTTTTTAATGAAACATGAATCATAATGAGGGGTCAACCTGAAGGTGTAACAAGAAGTTAATAAAGTAGACAAAGTAGCTGACCAGTGAAGTGCCACAAGGATCGGTGCTGGGTCCTTTACTTTTTGTCATTTATATAAATGATTTGAATGCGAGCATAAAAGGTACAATTATTAAGTTTGCAGATGACACCAAAATTGGAGGTGTAGTGGACAGCGAAGAGGGTTACCTCAGATTACAACAGGATCTTGACCAGATGGGCCAATGGGCTGAGAAGTGGCAGATGGAGTTTAATTCAGATAAATGAGAGGTGCTTCATTTTGGGAAAGCAAACCTTAGCAGGACTTATACACTTAATGGTAAGGTATTAGGGAGTGTTGCTGAATAAAGAGACCTTGGAGTGCAGGTACATAGCTCCTTGAAAGTAGAGTCGCATGTAGGTAGGACTGTGAAGAAGGCATTTGGTATGCTTTCGTTTATTGGCCAGAATATTGAGTACAGGAATTGGGAAGCCATGTTGTGGCTGTCCAGGACATTGGTTCGGCCACTGTTGAAATATTGCGTGCATTTCTGGTCTCCTTCCAATCAGAAAGATGTGAAACTTGAAAGGGCTCAGAAAAGATTTATAAGGATGGTGCCAGGGTTAGAGGACTTGAGCAATAGGGAGAGGCTGAACAGGCTAGGGCTGTTTTCCCTGGAGGGTCGGAGGCTGAGGGGTGACTTTATAGAGTTTTACAAAATTATGAGGGGCATAGATAGGATAAATAGGTAAAGTCTTTTCCCTGGGGTTGGGGAGTTCAGAACTCGAGGGCATAGGTTTAGGGTGAGAGGGGAAAGATATAAAAGAGACCTACAGGGCAACATTTTCACACAGAGGGTGGTACGTGTATAGAATGAGCTGCCAGAGGAAGTGGTGGAGGCTGGTACAATTGCAACATTTAAGAGGCATTTGGATGGGTATATGAATAGGAAGGGTTTGGAGGGATATGGGGCAGGTGCTGGTAGGTGGGACTAGATTGGGTTGGGATATCTAGTCGGCATGGATGGGTTGGACTGAAGGGTCTGTTTCCATGCTGTACATCTCTATGGCTCTAAGACTGGGACTGCAGCATTGTGTCCTCTATTATGTTGTGTTGCACAATCACCATGTTAAACAGGACAGACTTCAAACAGTTGCAGCAAATCAAGACTGGGCATCCATGAGGTGCTGTGGGCCATCACCAGCAGAATATACTCCAGCACAATCTGTAGCTACATGGCCCAGCATGTCTTCCACTCAACCATAACTGTCAAGCCAGGGGAATAATCCTGGTTCAATGGAGAGTGCAGGAGGCCATGCCAGGAACAGCACGAGGCATACCTGAAAATGAGTCTCAACCTGTTGAAACTATCAAACAGTACTACTTGCACGCCAACTGTAATGATCTAGGCCGGACTACTCAAGACACCCTTAGGCAGGTAACTCAGACAATAACTTTGCAATTTGTTTCACAAAGTGCACAGTGAAAATTATCCGGATTAAGTTAGAAAAGTTTGCTACCAGGGTTTAAAACAGACAAAAAATTATTCACAAAATTACACAATGAAACAAAAGAACAGAATAAAGAACCTCCATAGAACCCTGTCTATCCAAACTAGACTTAATTATGCTGCTCCAAATAGACACAACAGATCCACTAAGCAAACCCTATTGAAACACAACTTAAAAACTGGAACAGATGCTTACAGGTTGAAGTTAGAAGGGCAGAAGAAGAGAGAGAGAGAGAGAGACAGACAGACAGACTATTTCCACACAGCTTACTGTTGAACTCCCAACTAGTTCTGAACAGAACTGCTCAGCTAGAGAGCTGACCATTCTCCTTCATTATGCACGTCACTTTTAAAACATGACCACTTTGACCTGAAGTCCCATCTGTTTACATATAAACAAAAACCCTCTCAAAATCCTCTTCAACCCTGTACCAAGCTAGTTGAATCAGAGCCTAGCCCATTTATGACCCCTCTGAAAAAAAATCAAGGAACAGCTTGTGGAAAAAAGGAACCAGCTTTTTAACACAATCACCATCAGCCCCACAATTTAGACAAAGCTGAGTGATCAGATCAGATCCAAACTCTGCAGTCCTGCCACGCCCAGTCATGAATCATGGTAGGCAATTAAAAATCTCACTGGAGGAGGAGGCTCCACAAATATCCCAAATCTCAATAATGGAAGAGCCCAGCATATCAGTGCAAAAGATAAGGCTGAAGCTTTCGCAGCAACTTTCATCCAGAAGTGCCAAGTGGATGATCTATGTCAGCCTCCTCTAGTACTCCTCAGCATCACAGATACTAGTCTGAAACCAATTCGGTTTACTCCATGTGATATCAAGAAATAGTTGGAGGCATTGGGTGGTGCAACAGCTATGGGCACTAACAATATTCCAGGCAGTATCTGTGGGGAAGAAGTAGAGTTAATACTTTTAGTCTAGTGACTCTTCATCAGAACTGATATCAGCTAGGAAAAGTAGTATTTATGTCGAAGCTGGGCTGGAGGTGTCATGGCCTGATGAGGTGAGTGGATAGGTGGAGACAGAACCCAGACAGAGAGATATGAAAGGACATTGTTGATAATAAGACAGGACAGAAGTGAAGCCAATTGAGCTGAGAGAAGGAGAGAACCATCAGGCTGTCCTGAAAGCAATCCACATCAGTAAGGAACAGGGTCTGGGCATGGGTGAAAAATCATGGAAGGACAGAAACAGTTATTGTTGAGTCCTAGAGGCTGTTGGGTGTCCAAACCAAAGCTGAGTTTCTCCACCTATTTCTGTTTATATTCAGATCTCCAGTATCTGCAGTTCTTTGTTCTATTTGACTGCGCTTTCGCTAGTCAGTTTCTCCTGTCCTGTTTACATCTCTTCTGGATCCAATCTTTGTTTCTTTACTTGTCTCATTACTTTTTTGTTGCCTTGCACCATCATCTTTTCTTCTTTTTGCTTCTCCTGCCCTCTGCAGATATTCCTGTTGTACTTCCATTGTGATCCCACCTCTATTAAATCTCCATCTCCACTTTCTTCCTGTTCTGATGAAAGGTGAATCCTGTTTCACTCTCCACAAATGCTGCCAGACTTAGAGTATTTTCAGTAATTTCTGTTCTTATTTCAGATTTCCCATGATGTTATAAACCTCTATAAGGTCACCCCGCAGCCTATGACGCTATTCTGCCCGAAACGTGGATTCTCCTGCTCCTCGGATGCTGCCTGACCTGCTGTGCTTTTCCAGCAGTACACTCACGACTCTGAGCTCCAGCATCTGCAGTCCTTGCTTTCTCCAAACGTTAAACCAATTTTCTTTCAAAAACTAATTTAATACATATCCATTATAATATCTGGAGGTGAGGTACATTCCAAATCCTGACCACTGTATGTGGAAGGGCTTTTCCTCAAGTTGCCTTTAGTTCTTTTGCCAATCAAATTTAATAAAATTAAATGAGTCATCTGATTAATTGAACCTTCAGCCATCAGAAGCAGTTTCTACTTATTCTATCGGACTCTTCCTAAAGTTGTACACCTCCATCAAATCCTTCTGGCTTCTTGGCTGAGATGAGAGCCCATGGTGTTGAAGATGGTATATTGGCATGGATTAAGAATTGATGAATGGGCAGGAAGTAATTTTCAGTCTGTAACTGGTGGAGTTCCACAGTGATCAGTGCTGGAACTGTTACTGCTTTTAATATATTTTAATGACTTCAATGAAGGAAGCAAATAAACTGTAACCACATTTGCAGAAAATATTGAGGTGAAAAGGTAGGTAGAGAGAGGGATACAGAAAGTTTACAGAGAGACATTGTTAGGTAGGTAAGTGTGCAAGAAGTTGGCAAATGGAGTATAAAGTGGGAAAATGTGAAGTTGATCATTTGGGAAGGGAGACCAAAAGAACAGTATTATTTAAATAGAGAAAGCTGCAGGAAATGGCCGCACAAAGGGACTTCCACTTATTTGTACATGAAGCGCAGAAAGTGAGCACATAGGTGCATCAGGTAATCAAAAAGCCTCATGGAATGTTGACCCTTCTCTCAAGAGGGTTAGAGTACCAGATTAGAGAAGTCTTACTGCAATTGTAGAAGGTGCTGGTGAGTTTTGGTCACTTTATTCAAAAGAAAGATATTATTTCAATGGAGGCAGCTCAGAGAAAGTTTCCTAGGACAGTCCCTGGTATGAAAGGATTGTCTTACTGAGCAAAGGTTGAAGTTTGGGACTCTATCATTGGATTTTAGAAGAATGAGAGGTGATCAATTAAAACATATTTGATTCTTAAGGGGATTGACAGGCTAAATGCTGAGAGGATATTTCCTCTCACAGGAGAGTCTAGGACCAACAGGCATAGTCAATAGACAATAGGTGCAGGAGTAGGCCATTCTGCCCTTCGAGCCTGCATCACCATTCAATATGATCATGACTGATCAGTATCCTGTTCCTGCCTTATCTCCATAACCCTTGATTCCACTATCCTTGAGAGCTCTATCCAACTCTTTCTTAAACGAATCCAGACACCTGGCCTCCACTGCCCTCTGGGGAAGAGCATTCCACACAGCCACCACTCTCTGGGTGAAGAAGTTTCTCCTCATCTCGGTCCTAAATGGTCTACCCCATATTTTTAAGCTGTATTCTCTAGTTCAGCACTCACCCATCAGCGGAAACATGTTTCCTGCCTAAAGAGTGTCCAATCCTTTAATAATCTTATATGTCTCAATCAGATCCCCTCTCAGTCTTCTAAACTCAGGGATATACAAGCCCAGTCGCTCCAGTCTTTCAGTGTAAGATAATCCCTCCATTCCAAGAATTGACCTCGTGAACCTACGCTGCACTCCCTCAATAACCAGAATGTCTTTCCTCAAATTTGGAGACCAGAACTGCACACAGTACTCCAGTGTGGTCTCACCAGGGCCCTGTACAGCCGCAGAAGAACCTCTTTGCTTCTATGCTCAATCCCTCTTGTTATGAAGGCCATCATGCTATTAGCCTTCTTTGCTACCTGCTGTACCTGCATGCTTACCTTCATTGACTGGTGTACAAGAACACCCAGATCTCTCTGTACTGCCCCTTTACCTAAATTGATTCCATTTAGGTAGTAATCTGCCTTCCTGTTCATGCCACCAAAGTGGATAACCATACATTTATCCACATTAAAACTATATCTGCCATGCATCTGACCACTCACCTAAATGTCCAGGTCACCCTGTAATCTCCTAACATCCTCATCACATTTCACCCTGCCACCCAGTTTAGTATCATCAGCAAATTTGCTAATGTTATTACTAATACCATCTTCTATATCATTAACATATATTGTAAAAAGCTACGGTTCCAGCACTGATCCCTGCAGTACCCCACTGGTCTCTGCCTGCCATTCCGAAATGGAGCCGTTTATCACTACTCTTTGTTTCCTATCAGCCAACCAACTTTCAATCCAAGTTAGTACTTTGTCCCCAATACCATGCGCCCTAATTTTGCTCACTAACCTCCTATGTGGGACTTTATCAAAAGCTTTCTGAAAGTCCAGGTACACTATATCGACTGGATCTCCCTTGTCCAGCTTCAGAGTTACATCCTCAAAAACTTCCAGAAGATTAATCAAGCATGATTTCCCCTTCATAAATCCATGCTGACTCTTACCTATCCTGTTACTGCTATCCAGATGTGTCATCCTTTATAATAGACTCCAGCATCTTTCCCACCACTGGGGTCAGACTAACTGGTCTATAATTTCCTGCTTTCTCTCTCTCACCTTTCTTCAAAAGTGGTACAACATTAGCCACCCTCCAATCCGCAGGAACTGATCCCGAATCTATCAAACTCTGGAAAATACTCACCAAAGCATCCACGATTTCTCAAGCCACCTCCTTCAGCACCCTGGGATGTAGACCATCAGGCCCCGGGGACTTATCAACCTTCAGACCGAACAGTCTCTCCAACACCAATTCCTGGCAAATATGAATTCCCTTCAGTTCAGTCCTTCAGCCACTGTTACCTCAGGGGGATTGCTTGTGTCTTCCCCAGTGAACAGATCTGAAGTACCAATTCAATTCTTCTGCCATTTCTTTGTACCCCGTAATATATTCCCCTGTTTCTGTCTTCAAGGGCCCAATTTTAGTCTTAACCATTTTTTTGCCTTTCACATACCTAAAAAAACATTTGCTATCCTCCTTTATATTATTCTTGATTAGTGATGCTGGAAGAACACAGCAGCTCAGGCAGCATCCGAGGAGCAGCACTAATCCAGAATCTGGTTTCCAGCATCTGCAGTCATTGTTTTTACCTCCTTTATATTATTGGCCAGTTTACCTTCGTACCTCATTTTTTTCTCTGCATATTTCCTTCTTAGTATTCCTCTGTTGTTCTTTAAAAGCTTCCCAGTCCTCCGTTTTCCCACTTATCTTTAGCTATGTTATACTTTTTCTCTTTTAACTTTTTATATTTCTTAACTTCCCTCAAAAGCCTCCACCCCTGCCTCCTCCTAGGATCTTTCTTCCTTTTTGGAATGAACTGATCCTGCAACTTCTGCATTTTACCCAGAAATATCTACCATTGTTCTTCCACTGTCATTCCTACTAAGATATTGCACCATTGAACTTTGGCCAGCTCCTCCCTCATAGCTCCATAGTTCCCTTTATTCAACAGAAATATTGTCACTTCTGATTTTACCCTCTCCCTCTCAAATTGCAGATTGAACCTTATTGTATTATGGTCACTACTTCCCAATGGTTCTTTCACTTCGAGGTCCCTGACCAATTCTGATTCATTGTACAATACCAGATCCAGAATTGCCTTCTCCCCAGTCGGCTCCAGCACCAGCTGTTCTAAGAATCCATCCCTGAGGCACTCCACAAAGTCTCTTTCTTGAGGTCCAATACCATCCTGATTCCCCCAGTCTACTTGCATGTTGAAATCCCCCAGAATAAAGAGGTGGCAATTTAAGATGGAGTTGATGAGTAATTTCTTCTCTCAAATGGTTGTGAGTCTTTGCAATTCCTTGTCTCATGGAGCTGTGGGATAGAGCCCTTGTGTATAATTGAGACTGAGATAGATTTTTAGTCAGTTGGGAATCAAGGGTTATGGGAAAAGGACAGGAAAACAGTCATGATGAGCATTGGATCATTCATGATCCTGTTAGGTGGTGGATCAGGCTCGAGGGACCAAATGCCAAATCCTATTTCTCTTTGTCTTTTGGTCTCCTGTCAACAACTCCAGATTCTCTGTAGTCCATCCAGTCCAGAGCTATTCTAGTGAGTCTTCTTAACCCACTACAGAGCTTTCCTATCCAAGAGTTGTCAGAATTAAGATCAGATGTGACTGCAACTGTTGTGTAAGTTCAGAAAACCTGCTTTGCTTTTGTACTCTATGCCTCTGTTGTTAAAAAGCATTGAAAGCTAAGCTTTCAGAATGATAGTTTACAGCCACTGTTATGTTATATAGTTACCACTATCTACCCACCATTCGTACTCAACAGATGCCATCACCAAACGTATCTTCACGGCATGTCCCAAAACCCTTCACCATTCTAAATGGATTATTCCCTCCCTTAAACTCTGACAACTCGGAAAACCTCAGTTTTCCATTCTCATCTCACAACACTTTCCTCTGCAAGTACAAGAGATACAGCACCTGCTTTTTTAGATTCTTTCTTCCCATTGTTGAAGGCCCAAACAATCCCTCAAAATGAAACAGTGATTTGCTTGCAATCCTTTTAATTTCGTAAACTCACAATCTAACCTACTTTACATTGACTTCAACAATATCAGACATTAACTCGCCACTTCTTCTTTTTAGACTGGAGTTGTAGGTAAAGATTGTTGGTAAGATTTGGGAGTCACACATCACCAAATGGTGAAGGGGTTTTCGGACATGCTGTGAAGACGTGTTTGGTGATGACATCTGTTGAATATGAATGGTGGGTCGATGGTGGTAACGTTATGACAAAACAGTGGCTGTAAACTGTATCATTCTGAAAGCCTGGCTTTCAATGCAGAGTTCTATCAAAATGCCAAATGTTTCACGATACACTGCACTCTTCGTTCTCCATTATAAGTACAGAACTCCAGTACAGAACTCATTAGTCATTTAAAGTAACTCTAGTAAGGGCTCAGTCAGACCTAAGGCATAAGCTGTATAAATAGGAAAAGCATATAATAGTTACAAGCTGGAGGACAAAAGGACACATAGCGCAGAGTGAAGCAGCCTTCTGTTCTGTAGCCAAAATGTTAACAAATGTTTTGTCCAGTCTTCCTCTACTTTCCCAGGTCTTCCTCAATCTGAAAATGGCAGCTGCCTGGTGAGGACTGTCCCCTGCCTCCTAGCATCTGTTGGTAAACTTCATTTCTAGGAACTGTTTTCCCTGTATCAGTCACTTATTCAAATACTTCTGGTTCACGGCCTCAGGTCAGCTACCCAAAATGTGACCACTTCCCCTATCCATCACTTTTAATTTACCTCAAGCTTGGAGTTATTTGTTAGCCTTTATGAGACTCTTGTGTAGATGACAGATTATAAGTCAACTCCGGGATATCATTATGGAAGTCTAAACTAGGAGATTTTAACATTTTTAGAGACTTTATATGGGTTTTACCAGAGAGAGAAGAGCAATAATGTTTCTGTCAGGTAGCCTCATACTTTGTGTATTAACTCCAAATGAAGTAGGTTTATTGGTGTTAAATTGTGTTAAGTTAATTGGTGTTAAAGTCTTTCTCCTCTTGTCATTAGCAAAATTAGCAACCATAATGAAAATTACTCATTTTACATAGAGATTGTAAACTGTTGGGGTCCTAACAATGATCCCTATGACGCTATTCATTACATGTTGCCAACCTGAAAATGACCATTTTATGACTGTTTTGTTTCCTGTCAGCTAGGCAGAGTTCTATCCAAATGCCAAATGTTTCACAGTTCATTCTCCATTATAATCTTTAATAAGCCACCTTATCACTCCATGCTTTTTGGAAATCTAAATACAATGCAAGTCTCCATAATCCACAGCATATTTTAATTTCAAAAAGATCTCCAATCAATTGGTTCAACATGATTATCCTTTAATATAACCATCTAGGAAAAAGTGACGACTGCAGATGCTGGAGATCAGAGTCAAAGAGTGTGTTGCTGGAAAAGCACAGAAGGTCAGGCAACATCAAGGAGCAGGAGAGTCGACATTTCCAACATAAACTCTTCATCAGGAATTTTGATCTCCTGCTGCTCGGATGCCACCTGACTGGCTGTGCTTTTCCAGCACCCCACTCTTCGACTTTAATGTAAGATGTTGACTCTGTGTGATTACCTTGAACTTTTCTCCGTGCCTCTGCTATCGTTTCTGCAATAACAGCTTCTAACATTTTCAATGTGACAGACGTTAAGCTGACTGACCTGCAGTTTCCTGTTTGATGGCTCCCTCTCTTTGCAAATTAAGTAATTATTATTCACTATGTCCCAGTCTAATTGAACCTTTCCCAAAAGTGGGGAAGTTTGGAAAATTAAGGTCATGCATCAACTATCTCACCAGTCACTTCTTTAAGAACCAAAGCTGAAGTTCATCAGGACTCAGGGACGTCACAGGCCATAGCTCCAGCAACTTGCTCAAATGGAATCTGTACTACTTCCCTGGTGATTGTAATTCTCCTGCATTTGTCTCTCCCTTCCATTTCCTGAATTACAGTTATTTCCAGAATGTTACTTGTATCCTCCAATAGTGAAGACCAATGCAAACTATCTGTTCAATTCATGAAGCTGCAGCTTCATTTTTATGATTGCAGGTTTATAAAGCAGCCTCTTGCTGATCTGAATGGTTCTGTGAAGCTGACACATCCAGCCATTGCATGCAGCGTTGAAGTTTCTATGCCCACAGTGCCCTCATCAGGTCAAATCTTGTGTCCTCCCTTGTGACAAGTTTGATGACAGGTGTCATTTAATCAGCTAGAAAAATAGTCTAATTGTGCAACCACTAATATTGAGTCAGCAGCAGGAGGGTGGTCCACTCAGTGGGGTCATTCAAGGGCTCCTGGATGGAGGGGAGCCCTTGGCTAAAGGCAGTCAGTACCTGATCTCAGCAAAGGGAAGGATGTATTTCTTGCAGTGTCTCTGTGGTTGTTGGACTGATTGACATTTGTGCTCATCACATGACATCTGTTTAACATGTGGCAATCTTGGAAATATATTCACAAAACAAATAGTTCTTGGCTGTTTACAAATATAACACCATTAATTCAGGGTTACTGAAGCTCTCGATTATTTTCTTCTTTCCTTTCAGTTATGTATTTGGATGGCTCTTTATTGGTTTTTGAAGATATCTTCAAAATGGTGGCATTCTATTGTGTGAGCAGGTAAGTTAATGTTTGACTGATCCATTCAGATCATATAATGTGGTGTGCAATACAAGTTTTTAGTGTCTGTTCTCAGAATCCCAGTGTGCTCAGTGCTATGTCACAATAAAAACTATGCTGTGTGTTTAATGTGATTATTTTTACCACATCTTAACAAAATCTGCTGCCTTGATATGTTGCTTATGCTTATGCTGCTGTTTCTCAGTTGGTTGGACCAGCCGTTTGTCCATTGTTATCCTTAAGGAAACAGTATGAGCCCATTTTCAAGTGAGACTTCACAGTGCTATTTTCCAACATGGAGGCTTTAGGAATTGTATGAGAAAGCTATGGATTGACATCATTGAGGTACAGTTAGAGGTTGGTTGCACAATATTTCTGCTATGCGTTTAGTAGGAGCCATGTGCCTATCATCAGGATTCTAAGTGAGTGGGTATTTCTTGTAATAATGATGAATAACTATGTTACAACAGAAACCATGATTCATTGGTATCACTGTATAGTAAACAGAGAGTTCCTCTTTCTAAATGCATCATGACCCAAATAGGACCCAACCTATATTTGATGCCAGCACTGCTGCAGCATTGGCTGTTCTTTGGATTTGGAATCTCAAATTAATTGCACTGCACAGCTTAATGGAAGTCTGCAATTTTCCTAGCAATTAGATGTAGCCCTTTTCTTGAAAATAAGGTTCTCAGTTTCTTTTAAATTTAATAACAATCTGGAATTAAGAACTAACCTAATGCTGGCCATATAACCATTACCCATTGTTGTAAGAACCCAGCTAATTCATTAAAGCCCTTTAGTGAAGGAAATCTGCCATCCTTGCCTGGTCTGGCCTCTATGTGACTCCTGACCCGCTGTAATGTGGTTTGATCTTAACTGTCCTTTGAAATGGCCCAGCAAGCCAGTCCTTTTCAGACCAGTTAGGGATGGGCAATAAATATGGGCCTTGTCAATAGCACACACATCCCCTGAGTGAACAATTTTACAAGAAGAATCATGTGACCATACCCATTTAGATCCAACAAATTGAATTCTGAATCTGAAATTGGTTTGAGTCTGTTCCAGTGGCAGTGGGCAGGAAGTGTTGACACTCCATTGAACCCATTTTAAACAAATGTTGGAAACTACCTCCTTAGAACTGGAGCCAGGACAAATCTAGTCCAATGTGGCTTGCCATTAAATGATGCCTAAATATAGAGATCTCTTCAGCGTCCACTTCAAGAAAATTCCCTGAGCAAGAAAATTCAGGGAGACTAAAAAGTGATTGAAGGAATATAACCAACCTGTTAACATCATAATGTGCCCTGTGCAAAATACTGCTTAGACTTTACTTTAGAATCAGTATGCACAAATTGCGTTGCAAGCATGATATTTCATAATCTGTGTGTAAAAATTCAGCATAAACCACTCTACACAAAACCAATGTAAAGGGCTGTCTACTAAGGCACTTCTTCAGCACTGAGTGCTCAGGCTTCAAGAACAATGATACTGCTCTCATTAATGAATATGTGTACTGCTGTACTCCATTTGCTGGTCAGTACAAAGTCACATTTGTTCTCTGCACTTTGAATTTCTGCTGCCAAAAGGTTTGGTTCCAGGCACCAACTCTAGTGCAAGAGCAACACAAAACAATTTTAAGTATTGCCACTGTGCAGATGGGTAAGTAGCTATTACTACAGTTATGATATTTATGACCCTGTTGCATATTATTTGAAAAAGGGCAGTCGGATCCACTCCAGTTTCAAATGAGGAATGGGATTGCATGTAATGTTAATCAGGGTCTGGTGATGTAGCTACAATCCTGGTTATAAGCCTTAGTTATAAATGTGTTGTACAGCTCTGTACCTTTTGCACTAATTTTCAGCAACCTAACCAGGATTCCTTAAGTGACTCTCTGAAAACTTTCTTGGAATAGGAACACAAAAACAAATCATATTTTCTTGCCTCTCATTCCTCAAACTACCCCCGCTCCCCATTCCCACCTTCATAGAATCATAGAATCCCCTTGCTCACTGCCTGTTGTGGCCCTAAACTAAACATTGACCTGATATCATGTAATATCAGACTTTGAAACAGCCATTTGAGTGCAAAGTGATGCTTTCATCCATGTCATACACCCAGGTTAACATCCTTCTCCTGATCTCTCTCAAATTCTTCTTTTTCATTCAACTATCTCTATTTTAAAATAATTATGGACTCTATATTGGGGCTTATTGGCAAGATAATGCACAAAAAAGTATTTAGTTTGCGTCACTGTTTATTGCTCTGCATTTCTCATTAAATTTTGATTTTATTTAAGCTTTATTGTCATGTTTTCTCAGGATGAGAACCCATATTCATTTGTTGTCACACACTGTACCAACTCAAGAAATTCAACCTCTGATAAATGATCTTAAGACTCGCACTTGACATGTACAACTTATGTCACTCACTTGTTGAAACAATCATGCTTGTAACAATAGCCTACTTGATACCAATGGGTTAACTGGTTCTAATTGTGAAAGGCCACATGAATCGGCATAAATAACTGCAAAGCCACAATATGTATGATAGATAACCAGAAATGAGTTACAGCAGGAGTAAAGTAATAGCCTCAACTTTTAGTTCATCTTGGAAGCGACATTATTACCAATCGTCTTATAACATTACTAATAAATATTGAAATCCTGTAGGATGAATTTGATTAACTTTAGCATTCATCTTGATAAGTGCTGGCATTCTAACCTCTCAAGGGACCTGAAAATACAAATACATAGGAATTAAGAGGAGAAGAAGGCCATTCCACCCTTCGAGTCAGCTCCAACATTCAATAAAATTATAGCTAGCCCGATTGTGGTCTCAACAAGACTTTTCTGTTTGCCTCCATAATCCTAGAGTTCCTTTTCTATCAAAGCTCTATCTAACTCAAATAAAGTAAAACAAGGAACTGCAGATCTGAAACAAAAAACAGAAACTGCTGGAGACTTCCAGCAGGTCTGGCAACATCTGTGGAGGGAAAGCAGAGTTAACATTTCAAGTCCACTGGCCATAATGTTCGTAAAAAGGGCTGCTGGGCTCGAAATGTTAACTCTGCTTTCTCTTCATTGATGCTGCCAGACGTGCTGAGCATTTCCAGTAATTTCTGCTGTTGTCCCTATCCAACTCAGCCTTAAATAAATTCACTGACCCAGCCTTAACTGTTGACCTAGAAGAAAATGCCTAAGAGAAACAAAAATCTCATCGTCCCTGCCCTCTTACTGTTGTTGTTATAAAGCGGAGGTTTACCCTCCCCCTGAGCACTAAAACTGAAACACCCAAAGAGGAGTACCTCAGCTCATAAACAGTAAAGAGTGTGAAAAGTGGTGTAACCTGCTTTTCAGCAACTTCTCATGGTTAAGTAAAATAAATCCCTGACACTCACTTGAAAATCAACAAGTAACAATTGATTTATCTAACTCTAACAGTGAACAAATTAATTGAATTATTAACAAATGAAATAAATCCCTTCTAACTACTAACTATTCCCAAACAAAACAAGATTCTAATGGTATGCTGTTCCAATAAATACAAATCCCACTCATATAACAAAAAGATAGAATTTTGACTCTCAAAATTACAGCCAGGTTACGTGTCTTCCAGAATGTTCTGTGCCTTCTCTATCGATTCCTCTGTCAAGAATACCCCCTTTTGATTCTTCTGTCAGGAATGCCTAATCCATCATTTTTCTGTCAGGAATATTCACTAGTCATGTTGTTAGTATTGTTATTATTTGGTTAGTGCTTTTTCTAGGACAGAGAGGAGGCTGTGAGAGACAGCGATTCTCTCTTGAGAGCTGAAGGCCATTAGCTCTGGTGGATGGCAATTAGCTCTGTGGTCTTTGTCCAATGGTCCCCTTCTTTTTTACTCATGATGACATATCAATATTTTGTACAATAGGATTATCCCTTTGTTATCAAAACCATCAGATTTACATTCAATAGTTTTTGGTTCAAATTGATTGGCTAAATTCAAAAGACTGTTGTCTTGGTAAAAACTGTTGCTTGGCTTGCTAACTATACAGCCTTTCAATGCAAATGATTCAATTCAGGTTCTCTGTGTACTTGCGATCTACTGCTCAAAGACATCCTTTGTAAATCTCTACGTACAAAGAAAACGCCACACAATGATTTCCCAACAGCACTTTACCAACACCAAATTCTAACTTCCTGCCTCCCAATCTACAAATACTCTACCCAAATGTGCAACACCTTCCACCTTAAGAAAAGAATGAACCACAATTTTTTTAAACTCTTCTTTTAAAGCTGTAACTCCATTATATTACTAAATCCATGAATCTAGAGTTACACATTTTATACTATATATAAAATTGAACGCTACTGTTTCTATCTTACATAAGCATTTTCCTTTTAAACTTGCAATAAACCATCCACACTAATATTTTGGCAACCTGTTACAATCTGTAAATTGAAAGTTTGTAACTTGAGACTCCAACAAAGTAATCTGGTGTTCTTGTCCTTAAATCTTTCCAGAAATGTCAAAGGATTGTGATCAGTATACACAACCATCACTGATGCATTGTTTGCAATGTAAACATTCAAATGTTGTAAGGCCAGTTCCAAACTCAATAACACTGTTTTAGTGGTTGAATATTTTTTCTCATGGATATTCAGTTTTTTTGAAAAATAATTGATTGGCCTTTCAATTCCACACTCATCCTCTTGTAACAACACAGCTCCAACACCAACATCACTTGCGTTGATGATGGCTTTGAAGGGTTTCAAAAAATTTGGCATGGCTAAAACTGGTCACAGAGTCACAGAACACAGAACATAGAATATTACAGTGCAGTACAGGCCCTTCAGCCCTCGATGTTGCGCTGACCTATCATACCAATCTGAAGCCCATCTAATCTACACTATTCCATGTACGTCGATATGCTTGTCCAATGACGACTTAAATGTACTTAAAGTTGGCGAATCTACTACCGTTGCAGGCAAAGCATTCCATACCCTTACTACTCTCTGAGTAAAGAAACTACCTCTGACATCTGTCCCATATCTATCACCCCTCAATTTAAAGCTATGCCCCTTCATGCTCGCTGTCAACATACTTGGAAAAAGGCTCTCCCTGTCCACCCTATCTAACCTTCTGATTATCTTATACGTCTCTATTAAGTCACCTCTCAACCTTCTTCTCTCCAACGAAAACAGCCTCAAGTCCCTCAGCCTTTTCTCGTAAGACCTCCCCTCCATACCAGGCAACATCCTAGTAAATCTCCTCTGCACCCTTTTCAAAGCTTCCACATCCTTCTCGTAATGCAATGATCAGAACTGTACACAATACTCCAAGTGTGGCCGCACCAGAGTTTTTTATAGCTGTAGCATAATGTTACGGTTCCGGAACTTGATTCCTCTATTAATAAAAGCTAAAACACTGTATGCCTTCTTAACAACCCTGTCAACCTGGGTGGTAACTTTCAAGGATCTGTGTTTACAGCGAGATCTCTCTGCTCATCTACACTACCAAGAATCTTACCATTAGCCCAGTACTTTGCATTCCGGTTACTCCGACCAAAGTGAATCACCTCACTTGTCTGCAGTAAACTCTATTTGCCACCTCTCAGCTGCCTTTCCCCCAGCTGTAACTCTTGCCCAGTGGTACACCTATCCCTTTCTATCACTAAAGTAAACATAACAGAATTGTGATCACTATCACCAAAGTGCTCACCTACTTCCAAGTCTAACACCTGGCTAGGCTCATTACCCAGTACCAAATCTAATGTGTCTTCGCCCCTTGTTTGGCCTGTCTACATACTGTGTCAGGAAGCCCTCCTGCACACACTGGACAAAAACTGGCCCATCTATAGTACTCGAACAATAGTGTTCCCAGTCAATATTTGGAAAGTTGACAACTACCCTGTCTCTCTCACTCCTATCGAGAATCATCTTTGCTATCCTTTCCTCGACATCTCTGGAACTATTCGGAGGCCTATAGAAGGCTCCCAACAGGGTGACCTCTCCTTTCCTGTTTCTAACCTCAGCCCATACTATCTCAGTTGACGAGTCCCCAAACATCCTTTCTGCAACTGTAATACTGTCCTTGACCAGCAATGCCACACTTCCCCCTCTTTTACCATCTTCTCTCTTCTTACTGAAACATCTAAATCCTGGAACCTGCAGCACGCGTCCTGTCCCTGCTCTATCCATGTCTCCGAAATGGTCACAACATCGAAGTCCCAGATACCAACCCATGCTGCAAGTTCACCCACCTTATTCCGGATGCTCCTGGCATTGAAGTAGACACACTTCAAACCACCTTCCTGCTTACCGGTGCCATCTTGAGTCCCTGAAACTTGATTTCAGACCTCCCTACTCTCAACCTTTTCTATACTCAAACTTCAATTTTGGTTCCCATCCCCCTGCTGGATTAGTTTAAACCCACCCCAATAGCCTTAGCAAATTTCCCCCCCTGGATATTGGTACCCCTCTGGTTCAGATGAAGACCACCCTGTTTGTAGAGGTCCCACCTACCCCAGAAAGAGCCCCAATTATGCAAGAATCCATGTGTTCAACCCCTCTCTCTCCCTATTCCTCGCCTCACTAGCACATGGCACGGGCAACAAACCAGAGACAACAACTCTGTTCGTCCTAGCTCTAAGCTTCCATCCGAGCTCCCTGAATTTCTGCCTTAAATTCCCATCTCTCTTCCTACCTATGTCGTTGGTGCCAATGTGGACCACGAGATGGGGCTGCTCCCGCTCCCCTTAAGGATCCCAAAAACACGATTAGAGACATCACGAACCCTGGCAGCTGGGAGGCAACATACCAACCATGAGTCTCTGTCGTCCCCACCGAATCTCCTATCTGTCCCCCTAACTATGGAGTCCCCAGTGAGTACTGCTCTGCTCCTCTTCACCCTTCCCTTCTGAGCAGCAGGGACAGACTCTGTGCCAGAGCCCTGTGCTCCACTGCTTTCCCCTGGTAAGTCTTCTCACTGTTGAAACTCTCTTTTCCTCGCCACGAGTTCTTATCACTTCTGGCAGTGAGTTTTTCAACTCCTCCAGCAGAAAATATCTCTAAGAGCCTCATACGTATTTTCTATCTTGAATGCTCTCATCCATCTATCGAAATTGCTCTGTTTAATTCTTTCAAACTTAGTATAGGTCTGATCTGGCTCCTTTCTTACATTTCTGAACTGTTGTCTATATGCTTCTGGTACCTATCCATGAGCACTCAAAATAGCCTTTTTTACTTCTTCATATTCTCCTGACACCTTTTAAAGAGCCCGCATAATACTTTCCCCTCAGCACTTTACACACGCCAAACTCAGAGTCTCCCAAGAAGTGAACAAAACAATTTCTTTCGATCAACGTAATAGCTGTATCTAAACTTATCGGTCATACTGGAGCTTTGTATTTGAAGTAAATAAGACAAGTTGGGACCAGTATGGATCATTTGTAAGTTTTGTTGGTGTTTCTTTCGGGATAGCAGGATTTGAAAGCTTGCTGGATCTTACTGCAATCAGGCCACTGATTGGCTTCAATGGGCTTTTGACCAATACTACGATATATATACTGATATAGATCACTCTTGCCAAAATAGAGGGTAAATGTTGTTTTGAGGGTGTAGGGGGAGAATCGTGCAGGGTGCTGGTGGCAGGAAAAAAGGGGCCAAGGGGGTGGGATAGAAGGGTAATAAGAATCCTCATGGCCAATCCTCTATAAACAGTCCTTCAACTGTAATTTGAGAGACCCAAGTGCACCACAACTGACATCCTGCTTGTGCTGTTCTACCAGTCAATTAGGCCAATGTTTTCCAATCCTGCCTGGAGTGGAAATTATTGCATCTCACAGGCAAACAATCCTTAAATGTTTATTAAGTTACCACTTAAAGATCTCAACAAGAAGGTAAAGTCTGGTCCTTCACATCCAAAACCAAATTCAGGCAAAGGAAGGAAGAGGATGGGTGGTGAAAGTTCTGGTCCCACACCATCCTACCTACTTCATTTCGCCTTAATCTAAATGATGTGTTTCCCTTCATAATCTAGAAAATACAATCACCACATAACACTCTCTTCACCAATGAGAATGAGAGCAGTTTTTAAATTAAAATGGTGCATGTCTAATATAATATAGATTTTAAAGTTATTGGTTAGCAAAACATTATGACAATATCTTTCAACAGACTTGCATTCATCTTCAGTATACTTTTTTAAGATCTTACTTGTATTCTTTTTTTTGTGTACAGAGATATATTGCCATCGACACTGGTTTTGCCACAAGCAATAGCAGAAGCAACAAGTTCTGAAGAATTACAAGTTGTTTCACATCTGGGGATAGGTATGCACGGATGGAAAGTTTTGTCTTTTGTAGAATCTGTGTTTGACATCTTGAATAATAATGATAGCTGACTGTATTGTTACAACGGATGTGCACAACATTCCACAATCCAGAAGTATTACATTCTCACTGGTTCCTTCACATTATTGTTTCCAGCAGCATACACAAACCATTTCCTCCCAATGACATCATTGGCTTTGTGTCAGAACAAATATATTTCTTTAAGAAGAGAAATAGACAAAATGATATTCCATTTAATTTCAAATTCTTTGCAGTTATTTGATGTTAATGATTCAGTAAAAACACTTTTCAAATGGTCCCCAAGGCATGTAATGCAGTGGTTCCCAAAATTTCTCTCTCTTTTTTTTCAAGGCTGGAAAATTAGCATGACCCTCCTGAGAGAGAATGACAAGGAGGACAGGTGGTGAGGTGGAATACAGAGAGTTATCAGGATATTTCAATGTTTTTGAAGTACACAATTTTTACAGCTTCAGGAGCCAGAACACGAGGTTCATGAGATTTAAGCTATTTCCACAGTGTGAAAATACAAGGGCTTAATATGTCTCACAGCAGAAGTTCACTCAGTCAGACCTCAATGGTAGCCATTACTGCCTTGGACCTCGCAACCCTCAAATTTCTGTTTGTGACTCATTCCCTTTGGGAAGCCCTGTATCAGCGTCAAATTTGGGGCAATATGGAGAGCAGGAGTTGAGTCGTCATGTTGTGTTTGTACCCTACGTTGGTGAGGCCTCTGCCTGGAATGCCGTAATCCGTTTGTGTCGTCCTGTTATAGGAAAGATATAAATAAATTGGAGAGAGTTCAGAAAAGATTTATCAGGATGTTGCCAGAAATTGAGGGTTTGAGTTATAAAAATAGGCTGAGACTTTTTCACTGGAGCATAGGAGGATGAGGGGTGACCTTTATAGTGGTTTATAAAATCATGAGGGGAATAGCAAAGGTCATTTTCCTAGACTGGGGGACTTAAGCACTAGGGGGCATATTATTAAAGAAAGAGGAATGGCACGCAGAGGTTAGTACCCCCTGTGCAGGGTGTAGCTCATTTCCTTGCCATTAACAAGATGGGAAATTGGAAACATCACAAACTAATGATCCCAACCAGGACTTATTCAATTAGTAGGCCCACCAAATTGGATTTAACACTTTCAAAATGGTATGCTGCAAATTCAGCAAAGAGATATATTGCAGCTTGCATAGATGTAATTGATGAAGCATATAATGCAAAGTTTTATATAGAAGGTGTCTATTTAGACTCATATATAATCACATGTAAAATATTTAAAATGTATAGCACGTGATTACTTTTGGCTATTATTCTGCAATTTATGTTGTACCTCTTTGACCGAAATGTTTTGCTGCTTATTGTGTCCTCTGTGATAGATTTCTGGAGTTCATATTTAAATAAACGAAGTGAGGAAGAAACTCATTCAGTTTTGAAAGACTTGAATACCATTAACAACCAGATTCAAGGCCGTCAAATGACTCCAAACATATCTGCTGATAAAAGGCAATGTTCATGCGAGGTTGAGTTGTCAGCAGGAAATGACAAATTGTGGTTTGTCAATCCTGTGTTTATAAAAGAAAGCTGCAGCACTGGCCCTTCGACAGAACCATCAGCAGACCAACGTCGAAGCTCTACAAATAACATGGATCTGAAAGTGAAGAGACCCCCACCACTCCCTCCCCGACCAAAGCCATCAGAACCGACTGCTGTGCTGTCTGATGGCTGTGGAAATAGAAACCAGTCACTGTGTGAGAAAGTGCTCAAGAAAAATGATGATGAAATTAAAATTGGAAGGGAGCATGACAATTTAGTCAAGCAGGTTCAGGCCTTGCCACAGGGTAGAAAAGAAATCGAAACCAATGTGGACTATCTAGGAACTCCAAATCGTGATAAGTTCCCACCAGTTCCACCAAGACGACGGCC
The DNA here is from genome assembly GCF_020745735.1 of Hemiscyllium ocellatum. NCBI lineage: Eukaryota > Metazoa > Chordata > Chondrichthyes > Orectolobiformes > Hemiscylliidae > Hemiscyllium > Hemiscyllium ocellatum. Next base: position 90,565,755 of record NC_083408.1, read on the forward strand.
ATCAGAAAAGCAACCTGCAGACATTGACAGCAGCCAGAGTGAGGAGAGAAGGAAGGAGGCTAAGGAAGTTGAACAAAGCACTGATAATACAGGGAATGATAAGCTGCCAGTTGAAGACTCCATTAAATCGGCAGCAAATGAGCAGCAGGAATTGATGAGTGACAAATCGCAAAGTATTGATGGTTTGAATAACAGCACTTCAGGCATATCCAATACTGTGCAATGGAAACAGTCAGGTCAGTCTACACCTATTGCTCCTCCAAGAAGAAAAAAATTATCCAACCAAATTGCCAACAAAGACACCCACCAAGAACACACTACCAAAGGTCAGGAAAACAAAGCGTCAAAGATAGTTAAGTTAGTTACAATAAAGGATCAGTCAGAAGATGTCTCTGGCTCCTCAGTGCAGAGCAATTGTGTGCAATCATGTAATTCCATGGATTTGAAACTAACTGATGGGTCGTTGTACTCACCTGAAGGGAACATATCCAATCCCATTTCCGAAGCAGATTCTTACTCCACCAGCAGCACAGAGGAAGAGCAAGATCCAGTGCACACTCATTCACGAACTAGGAAGCAACGGCACTCTATGATGTTGGACAAAGCAAGAAACAGACTGTCAATTGTGACATTAAGCAATGTTTTGAATGCTTTCCGTTCAACAGACAGAAAAATTCAGAAGAAAATAACAGAACTGGCCCAAGAGAAGGAGTCATATTTTGGTCACCTGGTTCAGGATTACAAAGCATACACAATGGAAGTGATGCAGAATCATACCTCTAGCACGGAAATGTTGCAGGAGATTCGGCAGATGATGACACAGCTCAAGAGCTATTTACTACAAAGTACAGAGTTGACCCAAATGGTGGATTCATCTTACCAATCTGAAGAAAAACTGGGTAAAGATTGATTTTTGCTGTATTTCTAATTTGTGAGGCACAAGGTTAAGGTGATCACTGTAAGAATTTAAGGAGGGGTTAGAAAAGTGATTCTTTACACAGTAATGGACATAACATTGGATTCTGCACCACGAACAGTTGTTGAAACCATGTTGACAAAGTTTCTTAAAAGAGATTTTCCTAGCTGTGGGGGTGGAGGCTGCAGCAGGGAACGTTCATGAGAGTGAGATTATTATTACTGTAGATGGTTAATATGGTGAAAAAAGTATGGCACAAATGTTATGATCTGAAAATCATATTTCTGTACAGTCTGTGAATTTATGGCTACTTACTGGAAGAAATTCTTGCTCAATGACAACTGAGGTAAAGGCCTTGCCTTCAAAGAACTGAACATGCTATCGAATAGGAAGCTTTGCACCTGAATTGACACTCCTCTGACTTTTGAGTAGGAAGTCCATCCTTTAACATTGTACAGTCAAGACTTTGCAATAAATCTGGTTGATAGTGAAACAGGAATCTGTTTTGTAGTAAATACAAACCTGCCTAATGCCCTATGAGTACCAGGTCTTAGATATTAAGATTTGCAACATTGGGTTCTGGGTTGTTTGTGCTTGCCATGTCTTTCCTGAAACAATCACCGTCAGAAGCAGGCAGGAGGTTTGTGTGTTAATGATGTCAACACAACTCTTAGTTCTGAAGAAGGGTCCCTGGACCCGAAACATTGACTGTGTTTCTCCCTCCACAGATGCTGCCAGACCTGCCGAGTTTCTCCAGTAATTCTTGTTTTTGTCTTCGATCATTTTTCTGGGCAGATGTCCAAAGACAAACTAACATTCAGAGAATGTGGGCATTTAGAGTGACATTAAATCCCCAGAGATTGTGGTGATGAGAGATGATCAGCAAACACTTCAGATCAACATTAGACCACGCTTCACCTTCATTTAGGCCGTTAAAGAGACATAAGCAAGCTGAAATCTATTTCGCAGGGGCTCAGCAGTTAGCACTGCTGCCTCAAAGTGGTTGGGACCCTCCCACAACTTTCCACCCACAGCCCAAAGACATGTAGGTTAGGTGGATTGGCCATACTAAATTGCCCATAGTGTCCGGGCATGTGCAGGCTGGGTGGATTAGCCATGGGAAATGTGGGGTTTTGAGGATAGAGTGGAGGGCTGGGTCTGGGTGTGATGCTCTTTGGAGGGTCAGTGTGGACTCGATGAGCTGAATGGTGTCTTTCCGCAATGTAGGGATTCTATTATTCTATTGTGTTTGATAAGCATGCAACAGTTCCAGAAGCCAGAGGAACTTTCACCATTGTGACAGCGTTTCCCTAACCCACTCAGAGCTAGATACTCTCCTGATAAAGGCAAAAAGCAAAAGATAGATTAAAAACCAAAACAATTAAGAAAACAATTTCAGGACAAATCATTTGACCTTAGGTGATCAGTTCTGGTCCAGAGACCACACTGAACCTAGTTAATGTTACAAAGTACATGTAAGTTGTATGAAGTGATCTCGGTGTCAATTAAAAGCAAGCCTATCTCTTAGCTGAAGGAATCAATTTCACTCTTTGTTTTATGAGCTGACATGCTAGTCAAAGGAACAGGAAACTCTTTTAGCATCATATCTAATTCAACCCTCATGTAATTTGTGGGGATACATTCCGTCCACTCTAACATATGCTTTAAAAATAATCTAGTTATACAGACACCATCTGGTCCTCTGTGATCTAATAATCATCAATCAAATCATCTCTGAATCTGTGCTTCTTTAAAGCAGGATTAATCTATTAATGTTCCTCGGCACTCTTTCCAAAGTCTCAATATCTTGACCATGTGAGGAGACAAAAATTGAACTCAACATGATAGCAGAGGCTTAATTAAAGTCTTGTAAAGAGTAAGAAGTTTTGTAATGAATGTCTTATAAATACACAAATGTAAATCAGTACCTTGAGAAAATTAGACTAGAGACAGAAGTTATCTTCTAGAGTGTGGATTTAATAAGAAAGGAAAAGTAAACAGAAAAGAAGTCTCAATGCAAAAACAGAAAAGCAGAAAAACATTGCCTCAGATTTCCTAAATTCACAGCCATCTTTCCTGGTTTTGAGTATTACACCTAAAGCAAATTATGAGGCATTCAGTAAGCTCACAACATGGAGCCAGGAGAGTAGCTGCAGTTTAATATATTTCATATAATTTATGTATTACACCATTTAATTCTAATCCTTCTGTTAATTTTTATTTGCAATGTGTGTTGCTTAACTAACAGTGTAGTCTTTTTATCTATTTTAGAAGCTGTTGTGGAATCAGCATTGTGTAAATGTGTTCTCAAACCATTAAAAGACCATATCAACATGCAACTAAAGGAAATTCATTCCAAAAATGGCAATCTGAAGCTTTTGAAAGAGAACCAACAGATTATGCAAAACACAACCACCACTGACTTGGGTGTAACTACCAGTGTACCTGAAGTTAGCGTCTTGGAGAAAATACAGCAGAAACTCAGTACCATGCACCAAGCTTATTCACCAGACAAGAAGGTCACCTATCTGCTCAAGTCCTGCAAGCTGATTTATGATTCGATGTCAGTTGGAAATACTGGTAATCATTTTTTAAATTTCTCATTTATGGAAAATATGTTTTAGTACCTTTGGACTGTTTTGTACATATAAATAGAAATTCTGCAAGGGAGGTCTCAACTTTGCCATCTAATTTTACATCCATTATAATACTGATTTCATTATATTTCATTTACTCCAGTATGATGAAATTTGGATTGTTGGTCTAACAATTTGGGGGCAGGGGAAATGTGGGATGCATGGTCTGAGGTGTGGAGTTCTGCTCCATCACATTATTGCTGATTAGCCATGTTGAAAATGATTGGCCCCACCTCTGCTCTGAACCTGACGCTTGCTTTTTCTGACTGACCATTTGTTAGTCGTCATCTCTATGACATTCAGTAGCCTAGTCCGAAACATTGGAGTTTAGAAGAATGAGAGGTGATCTCATTGGAACATGCAGGATTGTTAAGGGCGTGACAAGGTAAATGTTAAGGAGGTTTCCTCTCATGGGAGAACCTAAGACCAGAGGGCATAGTCTCAGAATTCAGGAGCACCAATTTAAGACTGAGTTGAGGAGGAATATCTTCTTTCAGAGTTTTGAGAATCTTTGGAATTCCTTATAATAGAGAGCTGTGGGGGGCAGTTTGAGTTTTGATTATTAGGGGAATCAAGGATTATGAAGATAACGCAGAAAGGTGGATTCGAGGAATGTAAGATCAGTCATGATCCTGTTGAATGGCAGAGAAGGTTCAAAGGGCCAAACAGCCTCCTCCTGTTCATAATTGTGAGTTATAGTCTGACAAGATCTTTCAAAAACTCCCTAAATTCAATGACACACAGAGCTTATTATTAACAAAATTGGGAGAGCTGTCCTACAGACTAATCAAGCAATAGGCTGATACATAAAAGTGAAATACTACAGATGCTGGAAATCTGAAATGAAAAGAGAAAGTGCTGAATAAACTCATCAGGGGCCTGGCAGCAAGTGTGGAGAAAGAAACCGACTTCTTCTAAACAGACTCGAAATGCTAACTCTGTTTTCTCTCTCCAAAGGTGCTGCCAGACCTGCTGAGTTTCTCCAACAGCCCATCACACACATTCTCACAGAACTTGCCATTCAATACTCAAGACATCGCTGTCACCGGCTCTGGATATGTCCTGTTCTACCCACATGACAAATCTATCAGAGATTGCAGCACAGTGATGTACAGTTAGGAGGGAGTTGCCCTGGGACCCCTCAACATTGACTCCGGACCATATGAAATCTCTTGCACCAGGTCAAACATGGACAAGGAAACAAAGTGCTAATTACCAAAAATCGTTCCCCTCCCTGAGTGCTCCTCCATTTTGAACATGACTCAGACTATGCACAGGGCGAAGGCACAGAATTTATTTTAGGTGAAGGACTTCAATACAAAATATATTACCAAGTCCCAAAAGTTATAGATATAAGGCTGGGTCTGCAGAAGGTGTTGAGGGAACCAACGTGACGGAAAAACCTACTCCATCTTGACATCACCAAATGAGTTGTTGTACATTAATCTGTCCAGTGGATACAATCCGTCCATGACAGTATCAGGAGGAATAGCAACTGGACAGTCCTTTCAGAGATAAAGTTCTCCCTTCACACTGAGGATACCCTCCATCACGTTGTGTGACTTTACCACCATTCCAAAAGGGATAGGTTTTGAACAGATCTAGCAACTTAAATCCATGAACAACAGAATTGTTTTCAACCACAATCTGTAACCTCATGGCCCAGCATATATCCCACTCCACCATTACAATCAAGTCAGGGAATCAACCCTGATTCAATAGAGACGGCAGAAAGGCGAGCCAGGAGCAACACTGGGCATTTCTAAGAATGAGGTGTCGACTGCTGAAGCTCCAAAACAGGACCTCCAGGGCAACTCCCTCCTAACTGTACATCACTGTGCTGCGTGCCAAGCAGTACAAACAGCACAGTGATAGGCCGAGCTGTATGATCTCATAAACAACAAATCAGATCTAAGCTGTGCAGTTCTGCCACATCCAGTCATGAACGGTGGTGGAAAATGGAATAACTCATAGGAGGAGAAGGTGCCACAAGCATCCCCATTCTCAAAGTAGGGGCTGACCGTCACATCAGTGGATGATCCATCGTGGCCTCTTCCAGCTGTCCCCAGCATCACAGATGCCAGGCTTTAGCCAATTCAATTCACTGTACTTGATATCAAAAACAACTTCCTTGGAAAAATGTAAAAAATAACAATCATCCCAATCAGGGATTTCACCTTCCTCAATATTCAGTGGGATTGACAAAGTGTGAGAAGCATGGGCTGCAGAATTCTTAAAATGTGTCCAGGAGATTTTTCTAAACTAGGAAGTAGGAAGGGTAGCACTGACCTAAATTTAGGGAAAAAAGCCATGCAAGTGATAGATATTGGGGACTATATCGTGATATTGACCATAATTCAGTAAGGTTCAAGATAATTATGGATAAGGACAAAGATGGACATGCAGTAAAGATTCTGAGTTGAGGGAAAGCCGATATTAATAAGATGAGACAGGATCTGACCAAAGTGGACTGGGAATATCTATTTGCATGAAAATATACAACAGAGCAGTGAAAGATATTCAAAATGGTAATTGTGAGCTTGCAAAGTCAACATATTCCAGTAAAGGTGAAAGGTGAGATCAACAAGTCCAGAGAACCCTGGATGTCAAGGAGTGAACAGGATTGGATACGGAAGGAAAAAAGAACTTAAGGCAGACACCAAAGTGGGTATCAAAACAGTGGGTGCACTAGAGGAGTATAGAAGTGCAAAGTGTTACATACAAATGAAACCAGAAAAGTAAAGAAGGGACATAAGAAAACATTGGTGGGTAACATTAATAATCATTCAAAAGCATTTTGGAAATATATCCGAGGCAATACCAGGAAAAGAGTAGGGACCAAAGTGGCAATCTGTGTGTAGAGCTCAAAGACATAGCTGAAATTTTAAATGAGTACTTTGCATCTGCATTCTCGATAGAAAGGGATGATGTAGGTCTAGAAATCAGGAAATGGACTATAATTAACCTGAACGAATTATCACTGAGAGGGAGGAAACATTCATGTTTTTACCAGATCCAGCAGTGGATAAATCCCAAATGAGATGTATCCCAGCTGCTTTGGGAGGCAAAGGAGGAGAGTACATGGGGCTTTGACATTAATTTTCAAATCTCATCTGGCCATAGGAGGTGTCCAGAGGACCGGAGGTAATAGATGTGGTACAATTATTCAAGATGTGGCAGGAATAAATCAGGAAATCTAACATCTGTAGGAGGAACTGTGTTGGAAAAAAATCTTAGGTACAGAATTAATCATCACTTGGAAAGACAAAGATTAATCAAGGATAGTCAGCATGGCTTTTTCAGAAGAGACTATGTCTATAAAAAATACAATTTTTGTGGATCAGAATAGGTATGTAGATAACAGCAGTGCTGTTGATATAGTCCACGTGGTTTTTTTGACAAGGTCTCATATGAAGGTCTGGTTAAGAGCCCATGGGATCCAGGGTAGTATGTCAATTTGTATATAAAATTTGCTTAATGGCAAAAAACAAAGGGTGATTGTTGAAGGGTGCCACTCTGTCCAGCAGCATACCACAGTGTTTGATGCCAGATTCCTCCTCATTTGTTGTGTATATTAATGATCTTCCACAGTGTTTGATGCCAGATTCATCCTCATTTGTTGTGTATATTAATGATCTTAACATGAATGAAGGAGATATGATTAGTAAATTAGCAGAAGACACAAAAAATGATGATGTGGTAAATAATGAGGAGGTAAGCTTTAGACTAAAGGATGATGTAGATGAGCTGGTCAGATGGGCTGAAGAGTGGGCAAATGAAATTTAAGCCTGAAAAGTGTGAGTGGTCCATTATGGGAGGACCATCAAGGCAAGGGAGAGCACATTAAATGATAGGACCCTTTGAAGTACAGAAGATCAGAGGGACTTTATATGTCATTGAAGGCAGTAGAACAGATAGATAAGATGGTTAACAAGGCATAGAATCATAGAGTCAGAGAGTCTTAGAAACATACAGCACGGAAACAGACCCTTCGGCCCGACTTGTCTGTGCCAACCAGATATCCCAATCCAATCTAGTCCCAACTGCCAGCACTCGACCCATGCCCCTCCAAACCCTCCCTATTCCTATACCCATCCAGATGCCTTTTAAATGTTGCAATTGTACTAGTCTTCAACACTTCGTCTGGCAGGCCATTCCACACAAGCACCACCCTCGGCTTGAAAAAGTTGCCCCTTAGGTCTCTTTATATCTTTCCCCTCTCACCCTAAATCTATGCCCTCTCATTCTGGACTCCCCCACCCCAGGGAAAATACCTTGTCTATTTACCCTATCCATGCCCCTCATGATTTTGTAAAACTCTAGGAGGTCACCCCTCAGCCTCCAATGCCTCAAGGAAAATAGTCCTAGCCTATTCAACCTCTCCCTATAGCTCAAATCCTCCAACCCTGGCAACATCCTTGTAAATCTTTTCTGAACCCTTTCAAGTTTCACGACATCCTTCCGATAAGAAGGAGACCGGAATTGCACGCAAAATCCAAAAGTGGCCTAATCAACAAGACCTCCCAACTCCTGTACTCAATACTCTGACCAATAAAGGAAAGCATACCAAATGCTTTCTTCACTATCCTATCTACCTGTGACTCTACTTTCAAGGAGCTATGAAGCTGCACTCCAAGGTCCCTCTGTTCAGCATTATTCCCTTGGACCTTACCATTAAATGTATAAATCCTGCTCAGGTTTGCTTTCCCAAAATACAGCACCTCGTATTTATCTAAATTAAAATTCATCTGCCACTCCTTAGCCCATTGATCTATCTGATCAAGATCTCATTGTAATCTGAGGTAACCTTCTTTGCTGTCCATTACACCTCCAATTTTGGTGTCATCTGCAAACTTACTAACTGTACCTCTTATACTCACATCCAAATCATTTATATAAATGATGAATAGTAGTGGACCAGCACCAATCCTTGTGGGGTCCACTGGCGACAGGCCTCCAAACTGAAAAACAACCGTCCACCACCACTTTCTGTCTTCTACTTTGGAGCCAGTTCTGTATCCAAATGGCTAGTTCTCCCTGTATTCCATGAGATCTAACCTTGCTAACTAGTCTCCCATGGGGAACCTTATCGAATGCGTTACTGAAGTCCATATAGATCACATCTACTGTTCCGCCGTCATCAATCCTCTTTGTTACTTCTTCAAAAAACTCAATCAAGTTTGTGAGTCATGATTTCCCATGCACAAAGCCATGTTGACTATCCCTAATTAGTCCTTGTCTTTCCAAATACATGTACGTCCTGTCCCTTCGGATTCTCTCCAACAACTTGCCCACCACTGACGTCAGGCTCTATAGTTCCTGGGCTTGTCCTTACTACCTTTCTTAAATATTAGCACACCTTAGCCAATCTCCAGTCTTCCAGCACCTCACCTGTGACTATCGATGATATAAATATCTCAGCAAGAGGCCCAACAATTACTTCCCTGGCTTCCCACAGAGTTCTATGGTATACCTGATCAGGTCAGGTCCTGGGGAATTTTCCACTTTTATGTATTTCAAGACATCCAAACTTCCTCCTCTGTAATATCGACATTTTTCAAGATATCACCACCTATTTCCCTACATTCTATACCTTTCGTGTCCTTCTCCACAGCAAACACTGATGCAAAATACTCGTTTAGTATCTCCTGCGACTCCACACAAAGGCTGCCTTGCTGATCTTTGAGGGGCCCTATTCTCTCCCTAATTATCCATTTGTCCTTAATGTGTTTATAAGATTCTCCTTAACTCTATTTGCCAAAGTTATCTCATGTCCCCTTTTTGCCCTCCTGATTTCTCTCTTAAGTATACTCCTACTGCCTTTATACTCTTCTAAGGATTCACTCGATCTATCCTGTCTATACCTGACATATGCTTCCTTCTTTTTCTCAATTTCTTTAGTCATCCAGCATTCCCTATACCTACCAGCCTTTCCTTTCACCCTAATAGGAACATATGGACTCTTGATACCTCATTTCTGAAGGTTTCCCATTTTCCAGCCATCCCTTTACCTGTGAAAATCTGTCCCCAATCAGCTTTTGTAAGTTTTGCCTAATACTGTAAAAAATGGCCTTTCTCCATTTTAGAACTTCAACTTTTAGATCTGGTTCATCTTTTTCCATCCCTATTTTAAAACTAATAGAATTATGGTTGCTGGCCCCAAAGTGCTCCCCCACACTCACCTCAGTCACCTGCCCTTCCTTATTTCCCAACAGTAAGTCAAGTTTTGCACCTTCTCTAGTAGGTACATCCACATAATGAATCAGAATTTTTTCTTGTACGCACTTACGAAATTCCTCACCATCTAAACCTTTAACACTATGGCAGTCCCAATCTATGTTTAAAAAGTTAAAATCCCCCACCATAACAACCCTATTATTCTTACAGATAACTGAGATCTCCTTACAAATTTGTTTCTCAATTTCTCTCTGACTATTAGGGCGTCTATAATACAATCCCAATAAGGTGATCATCCCTTTCTTATTTCTCAGTTCCACCCAAATAACTTCTCTGGATGTATTTCCAGGAATATCCTCCCTCAGCACAGCTGTAATGCTATCCCTTATCAAAAATGCTACTCCCCCTCCTCTCTTGCCTCTTTTCTGTAGCATTTGTATCCTGGAACATTAGGCTGCCAATTCTGTTCATCCCTGAGCCATGTTTCCGTAAATACTATGATATCCCAGTCGCATGTTCCTAACCATGCCCTGAGTTCATCTGCCTTCCCTCTTCGGCCCCTTGTATTGAAATAGATGCAGTTTAATTTATCAATCCTACCTTGTTCTCTGCTTTGTCCCTGCCTGCCATGACTGTTTGACTCGCTTGTTTCCTCAACTGTACCAGCCTCAGATTGATCTCTTTCCTCACTATCTCTCTGGGTCCCAACCCTCCACCTTACTAGTTTGAATCCTCCCGAGCAGCTCAAGCAAATCTCCCTGCCGGTATATTAGTCCTTTTCCAATTTAGGTGCAATCCATCCTTCTTGTACAGGTCACTTCTACTCCAGAAGAGCTTCCCATGATCCAAAAATGTGAATCCTTCTCCCATACACCAGCTCCTCAGCCATGCATTCATCTGCTCTATCCTCCTATTCCTGCCCTCACTAGCTTGTAGCGCCAGGAGTAATCCAGATATTACTACTCTCTCGAATCTCTTTTGTAAATTCCTGCCTAACTCTCTGTAATCTCTCTTCACAATCTCAAACTTTTCCCTTCCTATGTCATTGGTTCCAATGTGTACAATGACCTCCTGCTGGCCCCTCTCCCCCTTGAGAACATTCTGCATCCTCTGAGACATCCTTGATCCTGGCACCAGGGAAACAACTAGGAGGAAGTGAGGACTGCAGATGCTGGAGATCAGAGCTTAAAAATGTGTTGCTGGAAAAGCGCAGCAGTTCAGGCAGCATCAAAGGAACAGGAGAATCGACGTTTTGGGCATAGGAAGGGCTTATGTCTGAAACGTCGATTCTCCTGTTCCTTTGATGCTGCCTGACCTGCTGTGCTTTTCCAGCAACACATTTTTAAGCACCAGGGAAGCAACACACCATTCTGATTTTTTGCTGCTGGCCACAGAAACCTCTGTCTGTACTTTGGACTAGAGAGTCCCCTAACACAATTGATCTTTTGGAACCCGATGTACCCCACATTGCACTGGAGCCAATCTTGATACCATAAACTTGGCTGTTCGTGCTACATTCCCCTGATAATCCATCACCCCCTACATTTTCCAAAACGGCATACTTATTTGAAATGGGGATAGCCACAGAAGACCTCTATACAACCTGCCTATTTCTTTTAGCTTTCCTGAAGTTAACCCATCTATGTGACGATATCTGTGGCTTCTCTCCCTTCCGATAACTACTATCCATCACACCCCCTTACTCTTGTAAATTCCCCATTGCCCCTAACTGTCGCTACAACTCGTTCCATTCGATCTGATAGGATTCGCAACCAATGGCATTTATTGCAGATAAAATCCTCAGTAACACCTAAACTCTCCCTGAACTCCCACATCTGACAAGAAGCGCATATCACTCTACTAAGGGCCATTTTTGCTTCTTCCAATCTGCAGACCCAGAAAATAACACCGTTTTATTCCTCTACAAAACACTGTTCCAGGCTAACTTAATACTTATGGCTTATATTTCTAAGTTTAATCAAGAGATATATAATCAAGAAGGAACACATGAATTCACTACTGCAGACATACGGTAAGGCCCCAAAGCCACATTTAAAACTATTCATTTATCTGTCTCTGTGCTGTGACCTCTCCCAAACAGGTTTCTCCAAGGTCAGTTGTGAATTTCACTGTTTGTTAATTTTATGAGATTCACTCTGATATCCAGTGATACATGAATTCAACAGCCAAGGCAGTAACTGTGCAGATTCACTGCTAAGTCAGTTAACAGTGTGGGTTTCTTTCTCTCTCTCTCTCTCTCTCTCTCTCTCTCCTGCACTGACCTGACCATGTGCTGCTTTGTCTGTTCCTCTCCCTTTTAAAAGTGTCGTTGTTTTGACTTTTTTTTTCTCTCTGAAGTTCCAAAACAGTGCAATAGCATATAAAACAGTCATTGCTGCTCCTGGAATTATTTCTCTTTATTAGTCAAGGCATTGAATACAAGGGCAAGGAGGTTATGTTGGAGAAGTATGTGATGTTAGTTAGGCCTCAACTGCAGTACTTAGTGCAGTTCTAATGGCCACACTATAGGATGGGCGTGAGTGCACGAGGGGATGCTAAAGCGATTCAATGGGGTGTTGTCTGAACTGGAGTGATTCAGCTATGAAGAGAGGCGAGATCAATTGGGGATGGTTCCTGAGAGCAGGGAAGGCCCAGGGAGGACCTGATTGAGGTGTATAAACTCTGAGGGGCATAGGGTAGATTCGATAGAAAGATGGTTCACTGCACACCTCCGCCCCCCACCTTTCTCCCCACCCCGCCCCCCACCCATGCCCTTAGTAGATGAGTCAATAACCAGGGAGTCCACTTTTAAGGTGGTTTTGAGGGGACTTGAGAAAAGCTTTGCCCTCACCTCGTGGATGGTGAATACTGGAACAGACTGCCTAAAAGGGTGGTATTGGCAGGAACCATCAAAACCTTTGAGAACTATTTAGATGAGCATTTGAAGCCCTGTTGCATTCAAGGCAATGTGCCAAGAGCTGGAAAATGGGAAGAGACTAGGTGGATGGTTGATGACTACATGGACACAATAGGTCAAAGGGCTTTTCTCCCTGTTGCAAAAAGCTCTATGACTCTTATCTATTACCAAAACCATTGCCAAATTCTTCACTGTCAACATCCTGTGGGTTACCATTGACCAGAAATGGAAATCTGGACTTGCCATGTAAATACTCTGGGTACAAGAGGAGGTCAGATGCTGAGCATAACTGTGGTACCTCGCCTTCTGACTCCCTAAAGCCTGCCCACTATCTGCAAGTCCAAAGTCAGGCTTATGATACAATGTACTCACGTGGATTCACATTAAATGTTGGGACAGTTTACAGACTGTGTGATAACCTATTTATTTTAAGAGCATAATTAATAAAGAATGTTGAGCAGAAAAAGACCATATGGCTCCTCAAGCTTTGAATAAGGATGTCCTATTAAAAAGAGACACCAGCAATAAATTTAAATCAAAGATATCCACTGAAATGAAGTAGAGCAGGAAATGTTTAACTTTTAAATAAACCGCCTATCTCCAAATTAACTATTAAATAACCCCATACATACCATATATTTACCCTCCCACTCATCAGACTTGTCCTTTCTCCCACCCTGCTGGACCTGGCTCTACACCATCCCCCAACCCCATTCCGTCCACCAGACTGGACCGACACTGCCCCCCTGCTATACGTTCTGAGTTCTCCCACCAGTCCTGACCTACCCGAATCAGTGCATTACTTACCTCACAACCCTGGCACCTTCCCACTTGGCAGCCAGCCCTTTCCACCACATCCTAACCAATTGGCATCCTATTTAGCTGGCAACCTACTCACTACCCATCTGATACCCTATGTCAGGCACTTTACCCCCTACTCACCTGGCATTATACTTCTGATGCTGTATCCCCTCCCGTGCTCACACTCTATTAGACTAGCACCCTACCTACCTGACACCTAACACTCTCCCCAGCTGTCTCCCTACATACATGGCACTCTCTCCTACCCTCAGCCCATCTGAGCACCCTCCTCCAAGCACCTGTACATCATGCTTACTGTATACAGTATTCCTGTGACAGCAGCTGCCAATGTGGCTGAAAGTTTCAGACCACAGCAGCTAACAATTGTGAAAGAGGCGGGAGGGGGCCATGGTTTGCCTTCCTCTACAAGGCTTACACTACAGAAGAACTGTCAATATGGACGTGCGGCGCTGCGTTTCTGAGGCAGCCCTGACCAGAACTTCCTTCTTTGGTAAAATAAAAGTGTGGAGTGGTAATCTGCATGAAACTATCACTCCTCAGAAAATCAGACATATTAAAATAAATGGGAATGTTATTTCAATGACAGCAGTGTGTTATAATTTGTCTAGAGCCCATTGGTTACAAAATCTGCTGTAGCAGGAACCTCTGCACTACTGGTAGCATCTGTGGAGAGAGAAACAGAGTTAATGTTTCAAGCCCAATGACCCTTCTTCAACCCCCAGCCTATACTGGATTCAAAATGTTAATTGTTTCCTGTTCCACACCTGCTGAGTCTCTCCAGTGCTTTCTGTTTTATTTCAGACTTCCAGAATCTGCCAGTTTCTTTTCCTTTCTATTCAGAGACCTCTGCATGCATCTCATCGAGGGTTACTAGGGCTACCCATGTGCAGGCATAGCCACAGAAGAGAGTCAGGCTGCCCCAGTGACCAGTCCCACTGGCTGTATCTGTCGTTGACAAGTAATGACCACTTGACCATGATTTAAAACACAAAAGTCCCTCCAACCTTCCCACCTCTCTCAACACTCTGGGTGTCAAATATCAGAAGTGTTAGTTAGTTACAGCCAGAAATTGAGTAGCAGTGCATTCTGATAACAGAAATGGAACTGGAATCTCTTATATTCCATGGAACGTGGATTAATGCAGCCCTCAAATATTACAAGCAGCCTTTGATTCCCTGGATGATCTAGAAACCCATTGGATGCAACTGCCCGATGCAATGCTCTCTACAACAGCTCAATAATGGCAAAATAGAGTATCTAAAATGTTTGAAAAATGTCCTTGTTGAAGTGATAGATAAGAATGCAAAGAGGGAAGAAAAATTATCTGTTCCCCTTTTGCTTTAAATTGCGATTAATAGAGGAACATAAATAAGTGTTGCAATTTATTTTTCAACCCGGGGTGTATTTGATCACACCTTTAATATATACCGAATTACACTATGTGTTGAAAACCATATTTTTTCGACACATGAGCCAATGCCTATCACTTTGCTCAACAGAAGCTAGCCTCTAAACCCCAGCCACACTCTCTTACACGGCAGAATGTATTTATAAACTTAAAATTTCAGTTTCTTTGCCTCTGTGGTCAGCATTATTGCAACACAGGTTCTTTAGAATTAGAATTAGGTTTATTGTCACATGTCAGAGGAAACGAGGACTGCAGATACTGGAGATTAGAGTCAAAATGTGTGGTGCTGGAAAAGCACAGTGGATCAGGCAGCATCCAAGGAGCAGGCGAGTCGACATTCCGAACCTAAGCTCTTCATCATGAATGTTGGGGGGGGGTATTGTCACATGTACTCAACTACAAAGTACAGGAGTGCAGTGAAATGTGTACAATGCCACCACACATGGTGCCAAATCTTACGTACTAAAATAGATTAGGTACAAAAATGAAGAGAAAAGCTAAAAGTTCCACATTACAGTCCATCAGAGTATAAACTAGGAAGATAAAGAAATAAAGTACAGAGAGAAACATTACAGTCCCAAAAGCTTGCAGTCTCTCCATGCAGTGGGTTTTCTACACAAGGTCTCACTCTTCCTCCCAACTACCACCACCCCCCACCGCCCCCCCCCCCCCCCCCAAATGCCATGCTCAGGATCTGTGGCAGGCTAACCACACTGGGCCCCAAACCCTCTGTCCCCAGCCAACCAGCCATTCCACTCCAGCCCTGTGATCACTGGCCATCCCACTCTGCTCCAGCCCTGTGACAATTGGCCATCACGCTCAGCTCAGCCCTGTGACCACTGGCCATCCCACTCTGCTCCAGCCCTGTGACTGCTGGCCATCCCACTCTGCTGCAGCCCTGTGACTGCTGGCCATCCCACTCTGCTCCAGCCCTGTGACTATTGGCCATCACACTCAGCCCAGCCCTGTGACCGCTGGCCATCCCACTCTGCTCCAGCCCTGTGACTATTGGCCATCACGCTCAGCTCAGCCCTGTGACCACTGGCCATCCCACTTTGCTCCAGCCCTGTGACCGCTGGCCATCCCACTCTGCTCCAGCCCTGTGACTATTGGCCATCACGCTCAGCTCAGCCCTGTGACCACTGGCCATCCCACTCTGCTCCAGCCCTGTGACCGCTGGCCATCCCACTCTGCTGCAGCCCTGTGACCGCTGGCCATCCCACTCTGCTCCAGCCCTGTGACTATTGGCCATCACACTCAGCCCAGCCCTACCAACAGTTGGCACCGTGACCACTGGCCATCACATTCACCTCACGCCTACCAACAGCTCATTACCCCAGTCCCCTCCAGCCCTGTGACCACTGGCCATCCCGCTTGGCTTAGGCCTACAGACAGCTGACTGCTTTAAAAGAAAATGTTAGTAAAAGTATTGTAGTTTCTTTTGTAAACTTTACGACATAAGCTGATTCATGTTACTGAGAAAGAAAAATATTTAAGAAGGAGGAGATATCTTTTTCTGCTTGGCTCCTGAAATTGACCTACCTGACTCATAGTTACATTAGTTGGAGAAAGTAAAACATTTCCTGGCACAGGATCAATTCCTTTTCGCGCTCCTATGCAGATGAGCTACAGGGTAAGTTAAGGCAGAAACTTTATTAATTTTTTCAGAGTATACACCTTGAAAGCATTATGTGGTTTAGGAATAACAATAGAATTTTAGTTTCAAAACATTGTCCAAGATTCACTGCAAGCCATTTACTATTCATCATAGTATAGAGTTGATTTAGTTTAGTTCATCGATTCTGCTCCACCATTTTATCATAATTCCTTCATGCGGATCATTAATGTACAATATGAATAGTTGTGGTCCCAACACTGATTCTGTGAAACTACACGAGTCGCTAGCTGCATTCCTGAAAAATAACCCTTTATCAACATCCCCAGCAATCAGTTCTCTATTCATGCCAGTGCTAGCCCCTAACACCATGGGCTGTTATCTTGCATTGACTGCTCTCATTTGTCTAACTTGTTCATTGCTTCCTCAAAGAATTAACAGATTTGTCAGGCGTGACCTCCCCTTAAAGAAGCCGTGCTGACTCTGTCCTATTTTACCATGCACTTGCAAGTACTCCACAATTTCATCCTGAATAATTAACTCGAAAACCTTGCCAATGACCAAGGTCAGTCTAACTGGCCTTTTGTTTCTTGTTTTCTGCTAGCCTCCCTTCTTACCCAGGGGTGTTACATTAGCCATTTTCCAAACTCTGGGATCTTCCCTCACTCCAGTGATTGTTGAAAGGTCACTGCCAATGCTGCGACAATGTCCTCAGCTAGCTCCTTCAGAACCCTGATGTGTACTTCATCTGGTCCGGGTGACTTATCCACCTCCTGATCTTTCAGCTTCCCCAGCCGCTTTTCCTTAGTGATGGTCCCTTTGACTATTCAAGTTCTGGTATGCTACTCATGTCTTCCACTGGGACAACTGATGTAAAGTACATATTCAGTTCTTTCACCAGTTCTTTGCTTGCCATTACTACTTCTCCAACCTTATTTTCATCTGGTCCACTATCAACACTTGCCTCTCTCTTACCTTTTAGATATCTAAAAACGGAACTTTTGTTTATTTTACAAACTAGCTTACCCTTACGTTTCATCTTCTCCCTGCTTATTGCTTTTCTTGTTGTCCATTGCTGGTTTTTCCCAATCCTCCAGCTTCCCACTAATCTTCATCATGTTGTATGTTTTTTTACCTTAGCTTTTACGCTGTCCCTGACTTCCCTTGTCCACTTTGGTTGCCTCGCCCTCCCCTCTGTATGTTTTCTCTTCCTTTGAATGAATTTCTGCTGTGCCTCCTGCCATTGCAGTTTCTCTGTCTTTCCTCCTCAACTTGCATTCCAATCAATTTTGGCCAGTTCCTTTGTCATGCCTTTGTAGTTAACTTTACTCAGTTGTAAGACTGTCACATCTAATTCAAGTTGCTTCATCTCAAATTGAAGGGTGAATTCTATCATAGTGTGGGCACTGCCACCTAGGCGTTCCACCATCTTAGCTCCCTAATTACCCATTCACCAAATCCAGAATAACCTGTTTTCTATTGGGCTCCACCACAAGCTGCTCAAAAAAACTATATTGTAGATATTCTATTAATTTCTTTTCATGGGATTTGCTGCTAATCTGATTTTCACAGTCCACCTGCTATTTGAAGTCCCCCTTGATTATTGTAATGTTGCCATTTTTACATGTCTTTTCTATCTCCTGATTTATTTTCTGTCACACATCCTGACTATTGTTAGGTGGCCTGTACATAACTCCCATCAAGGTCTTGTTTACCTCTGTGGTACCTCAACTCTATCCACACTGAGGCTGCACCTTCAGACTCCATATAACTTCTTGCTATAAGTTTAAATAATTGCACTTCACTTTATATGGCAAATGATCCTCTTGTAGCTGACTTCAGGCAGAGAACTGAGAAACATGCCTCACATCTTCAACGCTGGAGCTATTAAAGTCATGTTCTAATGAAATATAATTTGATAAACTACAAAAATGTATCAATTGTTGAGGAATCTGAAGCAGTAAAGGAACAATAGGTTTCAAATTAAAAAACGATTTTATACCGAGGCAGGAGAATGCTGTTTTTACAGAGAATTATGTGACTGTTGAATTTACTTCCAGCCGTGAGGCAAAAACTATGCTCTGGTTCCCTCCCACGGTCCAAAGATGTGCAAGTTACTTGGGTTGGCCATGCTAAATTGTCCATAGTCTTGAGGAATGCGCAGGCTAGTGGGTTAGCCATAGGGCATGCAGGGTTACTGGGATTGGGCAAGGCACTGGGTTTGGGTTGGATGCTCTTCGGAGATTCGGTGTGGACTCAATGGGCTGAATGGCCTGCTTCCACATTGTAGGAATTATATGATTTACCTGCTAGCATTTTAGCATCATACTTTCTGATTTTGTTTTTTCCCTTGACTTAGATTTTTCCTTACGCCTAGACACTGTAAAGGAAGTGTCACTTCCAAACTGGCCACTGGGCAATACTGGCCATTGAGCAATGGTGGACATTGGGCAAGAATTTCAGACCCAGCCAATTATGTTGGGAACACAGATGGCTTGGGGTTAAAAACATCTGAAGTGAGCATCGTGCCACTTTCTTGGCTCCGGTCTAGGCACTGGCCATTTTGGCCAAGGCAGATTCAGGGGCGGCAGGGCTGCCCACTCCGGGTGACATAAGGTTCATTTAAAGACTTGCCGAAGATAACTTAAGAAAGCCAACTGGGACTCTCCATGTGGCAAGGGAGCAGGTCAATGGCCTGGGGAAGTGTACCCAGTAAAGAAGGTGCAGACCAAAGAAGGGGTACCTGTCTCACTCCATGGTGGTGATCTGGCTGCTTTATCTATCTTTACACTTACTTTTAAAAAGGTGGTTAAGCAGGCACTTTCATGTGGGAGTATCTTTTTATCTTGCACTGGAGTGAGGTGCTGCTCTGAAGTTGCAGCATTTCTTGTGGGCCATGCAGTCTCAAGAGCCCACAGCCAGTCTTTTCTTATTCACAGAAACTGGCTCCATGCCAATGAAGAGGGTAGCCTGGTCAATGTTACAGCAAGTGAACTGTTACACCCAACCCAGGGTCAGGTGCATGATGCAGATTCTGTGCTGACCTCTGTTCCCCAGACACGATGAGAAAATTTAGCCTATCAGTTTCTTTCCTCTCAGCTTTAAGTGTTAGTTTTTAATTGTCTCTAGATGGCACACATACACACACCACACACACATGCGCACACATGCACACACACACACACACACACACACACACATACACACACACATACATATATACGTGCACATAAACACACACAAATTCATACATTTACACACACACACTCATATGTACATACACATAGACACACACACACAAACACACACGCACACTTACCACACACACACACACACACCCCGACTCCAATAGAATAAAACAGAGTTGGTCTGAAACGTCTTCAATCATTTCTCTCTTTTGTGTTGTGAGCACAGGCTTTGCCTCTTATGGACAGTGTGCCTGAATTTGGGAGCTTGCCATATGAAATCACAAACATCAACCCTTGTTGTAGCCCTTCTCCATCCTGCACTAGGCACCAACATGCTCAGAGAAATAAAGACAGCTTGTGCTGGAACAAAGAACTAGTGCATCTAATAAATGGATCCAGACACCAAAGAACCGAAATCCCCGTACTGCTGACAGGGAAACCCCACAAGACCAGTCAGGCCGGACCTCATTTAGGCTGAACCATTAAATAGCACGGGGGAATTCCCAGCCATCTTCGCAGCATAAGGCCAAGTCAGGGGAGTTCCCTGTATAAACCAAAATCAGGAATTGCTGGAAAAACTCAGCTGTTCTGGCAGCATCTGTAAAGAGAAAGCAGAGTTTACATTTTGGATTTAGTGACCCTTCATGAGTTCACAGTCTATCTGTGGAGACTGCTCCTTTTAAGGCCTTGCAAAGCCTTGTTAAATGCCAAAAGTTAATGCTGGTTATTCAGGGTCCAGTTCCATTTGTTCTTGGGCTTCATTGCCAGACCCTATTAGGTACAACAAGTCTTAGCAGAGTACATCTTGTGTCAATCTGGTATAGGCCTCAGTGAGAGCCCCAGCCTGTAATATTGTGTTGTTTGTATTATTCCCACTGCTTGGAGTGGCCGCATTAGTACTAATGTAATTTATTTCCTATAAACAATGAAAGGTAAACCTGATCTCCACTGCTGTGATACCTTTAGGCCCTTTTGATGTCCAACAGATGAGTGCAGTACCTACAGCATTTAAGAAGCACTGCACCACCCAGGCAAAATAACCCATTTAATTGGCACTGCCACATGCACAATCTTCATATTTGACCTCCTTTTACCATTGTTACACACTGTACCAGTGTTAACCATTTACAAGATGATGTGTCACTCAGCAAGCCTTCTTTGACAGCACTTTCCAAACTTATGACTTCTGCCATCTAGAAGGACAAGGACAGCAGATGCATGGGGACTACAACCACCTTCAAGTTCCCTTCCAAGCCACTCAAAATCCTGACTTATTGACTGTTGCTGGGTCAAAATCCTGAAATTTACTTCTCACAAAACTGTGGATGGATCGACACCGTGTTGGTAGCAGCAGTTTAAGAAGGCAGCTCACTATCACCTTCCCCAGAGTAATTAGGGGTGGGCAATAAATGTTGGCCCAGGCAGCAATCTTATGAGCATATTAAAGAAAGATTGCTGTCAGATCCTGCATCCCCTGATTTTTAGTACCGGCAAGAGACATGATGAGAAAATTGTGGGAGAGACACTTCCTCGGATTGGTTGGGGACCTGAGCATCTCAGTTGGGAGTGCTCATTCCTCTGAGATGAAAAGCTCTAGGTTCAAATGCTGCTCAAAGATCCATTCATTGCAGGAGTGTAACTGTGTTCATGATTCTCCAAAATGCTTCCAACACTCTGCATCATTTGCCAAAGAAGTATGATGTTATGCAAATTCAACCCATAGTCACTTATCTGAAATAAATTCTAAAGATCATACGTTAAAAAATACTGTGAACATGATTAATGAGATACAACGAACTATCCTAAACCTCTAGAGTGTTTGATGTGTAATGTGTACTAATTGACCCTTACGTACTGGCAGATGCTTCGTGCTATTTGCCTGTTGTTAGTAACTCTGCTAAATTAGTATGGATAAAGTAAGTGAAGGAGACTGTAATGGAGTGGATCCAGTCTGTTAATAAATGATGCCACTTCGAGTATCATGCTATGAATGAATGTAGTAGTCACATATAATGCAAAATGTCTCAGTTCATCCTAAATGTCAAAAGCAACCTGCTCATTTAATGCAATGGTCCAACCAACCATCTCAAAAAACATTCCAAGTCCCTACCACACTCATACACTTTAACTTTACACAAGCCACTTTTTCCAAACATATTTAACTGGCAGTTTTAATCTGAAGCTGTAAATAAGCTTGTTAAAGCTTTGCATGCACACAAGCTCAGGGGCTTAGAATCTAACTGAACCAAGAGCCACTCTTTGCTACAACCCAGTCTAGATGATCAGTTTCTAAAAGGAATAACGTCCAAAATATCTCATCAACATTTTTTGAAGGATGCTGGTCTGGTTTATATTATTGTTAAGTCACATGTAACATATAAGATATGTGTTGCATGTGACTGAGCACAGCCTGAGGGGAGATAAATATATTTAACCCAGATGGGCAAGTTATTTAGCACATGTTTGTAAGTGCAAGATTACAGCATTTAATTCATAGAACGCAAGGGGATTAAACTGCTGCAGGAGTTCAGATATCTGGATGCCAAAAAACTTCTTCCTGAGCACAAGGAATATAGTGTGATATTTTAGATTTCATAACTTTAATAACTGTTCATAGACTGAAGAATAAACCATTAAAGAAGCAACAATAACTCTGCATGGAAATAAACTGTTAAGGGACAAACATATCTGTTCCATAACAGATTGAAAACAATTAGCCATGTCTGAGAAAATAAGGAGTTGTGGCTCCATAAACTATTTTTTGACACCAGCTTGATAACTGGAAGCCTCACACCACAAGGATAAATGTCTACCCTGCTGAGGAATTTAAGGAGTTAATCACGGGAAAGCTGTGTCTTCAAATAGACACTCAAGGCCAAATATAACAAGGAATGAAGAATCTACTTCTGATAAGGAAGCAAGCTGCAGTTCAATATTTTAGATGCAAGGAATCTAAAGAATCATCAATACTTTCACATCATGTATCTGAAGAACAAAAAACCGAATAAACCAATTCTAGAACTCTCCCTTAGCAGAACTCTGGACAACAACATGACACAAGGATCAAACCCTGGATACATCCAGAGACAGACACTGTTGCTTGGAATCATAACCAAATTCCACCATTAATCGGGTAATAGCAAAGTTGAGTTGTGAGGTTTAACTTTCTTACTTGAGGGGTCTTAGTTTGGTTGCTACATGCAATTAAGTGTAAATTATTGTTGAAATATTTGGTTTTCCGTGAGATTTCTGAATAGGTAGCCTAAATGTGATTTAGCAACAGGAATAGGACCACTTACAGGCAGTTTGGTGCAGAATCCAAAAGATATTCTACCACAGTAGTTTGAAACATGTTCTATTTCTGCATGGGCAAGTCAGACTGTAAGGCAACTTATTCAAATTTATTCAGCTTCCTAGAGAGGGTTAGGTCAACATTCTAAATAAGAGGACCCATAATATTGTGATTCACATTCATAATTCCACTGGGCTTTGTTGTTTATGTGACAGAAGATGCAAATTAAGCACGCAATGATGAATAAGTTGTGTCAGAAATTAATTTCTGAAGTACAACATTGCACACCCCAATAATTTTATAAAGCAATCAGCAGAAAAAAATTCAATTTTGAAATAAATTTTGTGTCAGCAATTTTCTTCCATTTTTACATTTAGGATAATACCTTTTAGGTAATATTAGAATGGATAAGGAAATCATTAAGGCGAAAGTGAGGACTGCAGATGCTGGAGATCAGAGTCAAGATTAGAGTGGTGCTGGAAACGCACAGCAGGTCAGGCAGCATCCGAGGAGCAGGAAAATCGATGTTTCGGGTAAAAGCCCCTTCATCAGGAATGAGGCTGGGAGCCTTGGGGATGGAGAGATAACTGAGCTAACTATGGCTGTCTCTTTGTCGGTTACGTGGAGCAGTCATTAAGGAAACCATTAAGTTAATTACTAAAATCAAAGGTTTTCAAAGTTTTCTGAGTGTCAACTGGTCCTTTCAAACGCGGTGCTCCAGGTAGCTTACATTAGGGCCAGTGAGCCTTTCCATAAATATTATTATTTAAAAAATCATGAAAGTCTAGCAAATGGTCCGGGTTTCTCAGTCAATGGCGAAGGAGCAGTACTTGCTGCTTAATTGAATGAAGTTGTTCACAAAACTCTAGCATTCTCTTAGCTTGGATTTTCCCTTTCCCAATGTCAGTCTGAATCTGGTGCTAAGTCAACAGGATCCAGCATCCAGCAATAGTAATATCATCAAGTAGGGTGGGCAGTCAACCACACTGCAGAAATTCACACAGAAGTCCAAAATATGCACTCACTTATTTCACTTGCAGTCACATTTTGCAGAAAGTGAAATAAAGAATTAAAACAAGGTGAAGAAAGCAACAATATTTCGATACCTTTTTTAATCATGCTGTGGAAATTTGAAATTCCAAGATTGTGAAGAGTTTTTCAAGGCCAAGGGAGATTTTTCAGCAGTAATTATGAGTGTTGTGTGGTATGTAAAATCTCATTCAATAATGTGTAACTTTTTCAATGCTTTCTACATCGAGGATTATCATGTAGAAAAGCATGTTCTTATCAGTTCAGTGACTTGAAATTGATTGAAATCTGAGCGATCTTCAGCATTGCTTCTCTGGAGAAAGCTAGAACTATGAGCAGCAAATGTACAAACTCCAGACGTTGCTGTCAATTTTAGAGACATAATAAAGGACAACACTGACAATTTCATTATCATTACTACAGCAAATTCCGGGCCAGTATATCCAGCAGTCTTCCTCCACAGTGCAGACATCCGTCTTCAAGTTGTCACCCGCATGACAAAAGTAGTTATTTATTGTTGTTTCTCATTATCCAAACCCAGAAAATTTCCAAATGATTGCCGGTTTCTCTCGACAATAGCAATTAGACTTTGTCCTAATAAGAAGACAGCCCCGGTTCAGTCAGTTTCATCATGTAAATAGAATAATTGCTTGCATTTTGTACAGTACCACATGGTGGATCCTTGGAGAAGAGACAAAAACAAAACTCAACTTGTACTCGTTTGCTTGATCACTAGTTGTTCCTTCATGGAGATATCACATGGAGGAAAGTTGGTAAGGACAGGTTCAGGTTTGGCTGAGAGATGCCCCCACAGTTAATGAATCTACTGACATTCACTCCCATGGCCCATCTTTGAAGCAGTGCCATTTGCACTCACAAACCCTATACAGTAATGTGTTCAAGAAAGAATTTAAGGAAAGGCCATAACATTTAATGAGCATTAACATGAGATTTTGTAATAAAAATAAATTGTTAAGCACAAATTGCTCTGTTATAATGCGCGTGCGACTTGGCTACAATGCAATTGATCAATTATCAAATTTGTTTGCATAACACAAACTTTCTGCTGAATGGGTATAGCGTGTTTTCCACAGTGTGATTCTCAATACTGCGAGGTTGCAGGGGAACAGAATACCACATTATTGCAGAACGACCTGCTTATGGTAATACATACAGAATAGCTTCCTCAGTGTTGCCTAGAAGTTAGCTTTGGTGAATAAGACAGTTGATTTATGCTGATAATATTTAACATAAATTGCATCTTTATTGACAGACTTCAAGTTTTGCATTTTATTGGCATCTTCAAATTGTTTGAAGAATGTGTTTTTAGTGTGTCACCACTGGCAGATTTTAATTTGAGAAGAATGCCAGCAAATTGAAAATCAAATTCAAGCATATTCTGTAATAGGCAACATGCTGAGGATTTTTATCTGGGATAATTCCTGAAGGTCTGTTTACACATACAAACGTGCACATCAAATAAATTCAAAAGCAGTGCAATGCTTTCGAAACATATCATTTTCTTTGAAATACTCTTTCAATGCAGCGATCTGTTGACAGTTCTATGAACTAATGGAAGATGCTAATTCACTTTCCAAATTTCCTTCTGTTTTAGCAAAGCCACATGGTGCTGACGATTTCCTCCCTGTGTTAATGTACGTGCTGGCAAGGAGTAACCTGACTTCATTGCTTCTGGATGTGGAATATATGATGGAGCTGCTGGATCCTTCATTACACTTAGGAGAAGGTAACGTTGCTCTCACTTAAAGTGCAGTATGGTGTGCCAACTATACTCCCTGATGGGGATTAGTGAGGAACACATGTTAAATTTACTTTAAATTTGACTTCATAACACAAATACTTTTTTGTTATTCATTCAGGTTTGGGCCTGTATTTAGTGCCTATTGCTAACTGCCATGGAGAAGTTAGTGGTGAACTAACTGCCTTCTTGAAGTCCACTTGGTGTAGGCATTTGCTGGCATTTGCTGTCTGTCCACATTTGCTCATTTCCTGGTGGTGGTGATTCATCTTCTTGATCTGTTTCGAGTCAAGGCGGTGTTAGGAAGGGAGGGGAGTTCCAGAATTTTGACCCAGTGACACTGCAAGAATGGCAATATATTTCCAAGTCAGGATGGTGTGTGGCCTGGAGGAGAAGTTATAAGTGGTGGCATTCCCATGTATTCACTGTACTTGTCCTTCAAGATGGTTGAGGTCGTGGATTTAGAAGGTGCTGTCTAAGGAGACTTGGTGAAATCTTCCAGTGCAGTTTATAGATAGTATTTGCTGCTACTAAGCATCAGCAGTGGAGGAGGTGGATATTTGTGAATGTGGTGCCAGTCAAGTGGGATTATCCTAGGTGATGTCAATCTTCTTTTGTGTTGTTGGAGCTACACCCATACAGGCAAGTGGGAAATATTGCATTACATTCATAACATACACCTTGAAGATGTGGACAGGGTTTGGGGAGCCAGATGGTGAGTTACTCACTGCAGGATCCACAGCTTCTGTCTGACCTGTTGTCATAGCCACAGTTTTTATATGACAGCTCTAGTTCAGATTTAATGTCCGCGGTAACACCCAGGATGTTGATAGTAGGGGTTTCAGTGGTCTTAATGCCATTAAATGCCAAGCAGTGATGGTTAAATTCTCTCTTGTTGGAGATGGCCATTGCCTGTCACTTCTGTGGTTCACACCTACTTGCCACTTGTCAGCCCAAACTCAACATCGTCCAGGTCTTCTTTCAGTTGACCATGGATTGCTTCAAAATTGGAGGAGTTGCAAATAGTACTGAATCTTATGCAATCATCAGAAAACAGACTCACTCTTAACCTTGTAATGGAAGGAAGGTCATTGATGAAGCATTTGAAGATAGTTGGGCCTAGGATACTATCCTGAGGAACTCCTGCAGAGATGTCCTGGAGCTAAGATGAACAACCACATCATCTTGCTTTGTGAAGGTGTGACTTCAACCAGCAGAGAGCTCTCCCTCTTATTCTCATTGACCCTAGTTTTGTTCAGGCTCCTCCATGCCACAACCAGTTGAATGCTGCCTTGATGTCAAGGGCAGTCACTCACAGCTTACCTGTGGAGATGAACTTATTTGTCCATGCTTGAGCCAAGGCTGCAATGAGCTGAGTGGGCCAGGTGGAACCCAAACTGGGCATCTCTGAGCAGGTTATTGCTGAGCAGGGACCGTTTGATAGCACTGTTGATGACACCTTTCATCACTTTACTGATGAGATTTCGAGTAGAGTGGTGGGGCGATAATTGGCTACATTGGAATTGAATTTGGATGGCATTAGATTTTGATTACCTTTTCTTAGTTTTTACATGCAATTTGAAAAAGAAACACAGTGAACAAAATTGCACATTTATCAGAAAATGGTTACAGTTCTCTACAAAAGTAACTTAGACAGTCCCACTCCCCCACCAATCGTCCTGTGTTTTCTATCTCCATTGAGGTGCTTTTCCGGTTCAGTTTTAGAAAATTAGTGTTGAATCTGCCTGCACCACACTTTCAGGCAATGCATTTAGTTTATAACCATAAAATGCATTTTACTTCGTGCCATCCATGATGCTATAGTCAAACTCCTTAAATCAGTGATTTGAGTCCAACCCACTTGCACAACTGAGACCAGCACCTCTCTATTTACTGTAGCTAGACATCTCATGATTTTAAGACCTCTGTCAAATCTCTGTTCAACCGTCATTTCTCTAAGGCAATAAACTTAGCTTCTCCAATCCATCCATGTCACGGAAACTCCTTATCCTTGAAACTATTCCCAGAAATCTTTTTGTGCCCTCCCTACAGCCTTCACCCCCTTCCACTAATGTGGTGCCCAGAGTTGCAGGAAAGGTCAGATGATTTTAGAAGTTCACTATACTTGTTTTTATTCTCTATGCTTCTACAGAATTCCTAATACAATTTTAACCACTTTCTCAACTTGCCTTGCCACTTTCAACAACTTCTACACATATATCCCCAGGTTTCTTTGTTCCAGCCTCTGCTTTAGATTTTCTTTTACTGATTGTTTTACATTACCTCGCCTCGTGCTTACTACCAAGAAAAATCACTTTGCTTCATTAAATATCATCTGTCCATTCCACCAACCTGTCAACGCCCTCTTGAAGTCTATCGTGATTCTGTTCACAATTCACTACTCTTTCAGATTTTGCCATTTCGAAATGCAGAAATATTTGTTTTCCTTCCATAATATTCAGTCTGGTTTTTAGTATTTTCATTTCTTGCCATCAACAATGAGAGTGGACAGATATGGGCAAGGGGTGCCCTAGTGATAATGTCATTCGACGAGTAATCCAGAACCTCAGGGTAATGTTCTGGGGATATGGGTTTGAATCGAACTACGGCAGATGTGACCACGTGGCCCTCTGAAATGACCTCGCAAGCCATTTGGTTCAAGGGCAGTTAGGAGCAGGCAATACTGACCCAGCAAGCGACACCACATCCCATCAACAAATAAAGAAAAAAGCAATTGGTATTAGAAGATGAGAATTATAAGGGTGGAAAACTTAAAACTTCCAATTGCAACATCATGTTAAAGGTCAATATATATAACATGCAGCCAGTTATAGCAGTTAATATAATTTTTTGCCAAATTAAACAAGAAACAACAATGTTTCCATTTCTAATCAAAAAATCATTCCACTCAGCTGTATCTATTTGGCAAATTCAGCTATGTTTATGGAACTAGCCACCCTTAGAGTTGACAGATGTTGTATGTCCTTCACCATTTTATAGATTCACAAATCTCCGGTCCTAATGCTGGATAGTTGCAGAGTTGAAAAAGGTAGGAGAGAACAACAAAAGCCAAAGGAAAGATTTGCATTCATACAATACTTCTTGCTGTAGCCAGATGTCTCAAAATCCCTCCAATGATGTACTTTTGAAGTGCAGTTACTGTTGTAATGTAAGATATGCAGCAGTCAATTTGTGCAAAGTATATTCCCACAAACAATGATCAGGGTACAGGAGATAGGTCCCCCATTCCTCTTCACAATTATGCGATGAAATCTTTTACATCCAAGCAAGCGAGCAAAAGTTTAACATCCCATCCAAAAGAATGCACCTTCAGCAGGGCATTACTCTTTCAATACTACACAGGCGTTAAAACATGGTTTTTAAGCTCAAATCCTCAAATGAGAATATCAGGGAATAGAGTCCTACCAACTGAGCCAGAGCAATGGAAGACAAGAATGTGGACAAGAAAGCTGAACAAACTCCTGAGATGGAGTAAGTGGTCTTGGCAATGGATGTGCTGTGGGTTTTTGCTTTTAGCATTAGGCAGAAGAGCCCACTGAAGTCATGCAGTGGCTAGTTCAGCCAGAGTGACAGCCAAAAAAAAAAACATGGATACAGAGCTTTGGTTAAGAGATAAATAAGATGGTATCACAGTAGTTGAAGGAACAAGGATTTAAGAATAGATTTTTAACCGGACATAACATGAAACTTCAATAAGATTCAAAGAATAATATGTTTGGTATTCCTTAGAATTTTAAATCGAGACAGACAACTGTAAACATAGATATGTAATATATATATATAACTTACTTAAGTAGCTAGAGTGAAAGAGTTCATTCAACCAAGGAGCAGTAATGAAATTAATGGACTTGGGCTACTATTGATTTAAAATGATGGATAGTTTTCACAGCTATATGCTCTAAATGTAGTTAACACGCATGTTAAATAACATAATGAAAAATAATACAGTTATCCTATCCAGCAATAAATCATCCTTTAATATAGCTAAATGTTGTTGTGAGTTAATGGACTTTGTTCTGTTTCAGGTTATTATTACTTAACAACTACCTATGGCGCCCTAGAACATATCAAACACTATGACAAACACACTGTCACTCGCCAACTTAGTCACGAGATCCAGGACTCAATCCACCAATGGCACAGAAGACGAACTCTGAACATGAAACAAACATCCAGGTCATCCATGCAGGTCAGTGTTATAACAGAAGCCTGGTAAATCTATAAGTAGAAGGAATCACAAGTCGAATATATCTAAGATCATGATGAGTGTAGAGTACGTTATCCTGTAAGTGAATTTGCCATTGTCCCAGAGCACTGTGCTCTCGGTGGAGAGATTTGGCAACTGTTGAGTTTTACTTGAGGGTTGTCCATACCCCAGCAGGGTCAGGAAGGTCCAGGAAATGAACCTGCGCTGTTGGCATCATTCTGCATCACAAACCAACCAACCAAACTCATCAACCTCCGAATTATCCCGACACCACTGGTGGTAGAGCTTAATCCACCTTGTCGGCACATCCCCAAGGGCAATTTCATTTGTCAGTGCTTTAATATATTTCGTTGATGGCAGATCATTTTCCATGAGGTTGGATGTGCTCATTGCACCAAAGGAGAAGGAGAGAGAAATCGCCACAGCCAGTGGTTAGAAGTGATGTTTTGTGAATAACAGTGACAGTAGTGTTGATGTGAAATTTGCAGAGGGATGAAGAGTCATCCTGAGATGACAGGTCATGGATGTTCCAGGTGATGTTGCAGGACACAGAGTTTGGAAGAGCCTGAGTTTTGTTGGCAGCTGGGTGCAGTAGCAGAGATGGAGTGAGTGTGAGGTAGCAGAGAAGAATTTGGTGCTTAACTTGGCACAGCCTATTGTTTGGCAGTACAGAACATTCCTCCATATACTGGAGATGGCACTGACCTGGCTGGTGACCAGGCTGCCAGGTTCAGGTGTTCCTCTGCTCTTCCCCTGAGAAAATGAGAACAACTCCCTTTGCACTACCCCTTAACTATGACGTCAGGTCCCAGTCATAGTACCAACTTCCTCTTTGCTGTTGTCTTCCATAAGCAGTCATGACTGAGCGGGGATAGTTTCAGAATGCCAGTGCTCATCCAGATGCACGGCATATTGAGCATCAGGTGCAAGGGTCTTCACGCGGATATCCACTGAGTGGTGAGTTGCTCTGGGAATCGCAGGTTCTGAGATGGAACCAGAATAATGTGTGAGAGATGGGGCAGGGGAGGTCGCTAATGGCTAGGTTTGCTTCTGCAGGAGTCGATTGAAAAGTTCAAGATCATGAGACTTGACAGGGTAGGTGTGGAAACAATGGTTCCCTTGATGGGAGAATCTGGAACAAGGAGTCATTGTTTAAAAATTAGGCTTTATCAAATAACAATGCAGGCTCTGAAGACTGGGTAATGCCACAATATGACCTCATGGCAGAAATCTGCCCAGAAAATTCAAAACCGCTTGGACTTAACATTGAAAAACTGTTTTAGTGCCTATTATCTAAATAGAGAAGATTGCAGAGCTCTGAGATGCCAAGGGATCTATCTAACCTCATGCACGTCAGAAAGGGTCAGTAATGCAAGCACAGCATGTAATTCAGAAATGAAGTAGAATGCTATTTTTCATGGGAAGAAATTGAATTCACACATGTGCAGATAACATTTCAGTTATCCATGACATTGTTGAAACCATATCTGAAGTACAGTGCACAGTATTGGTCTCCCTTTTTAAGTAAGGACGTGAACGCATTGAGGCAGTTTAGAGAATGTTTACTTTGACTTGGGTGTTTCTATTATTCATTCATGGGACATGGGCACTGCTGGCTGGCCAGCATTTATTGCCCATCCCTAGCTGTCCCTGAGCTGCTTTCTTGAACCACAACATATGCTGTAGGTTGATCCACACTGCAATGAGGGAGGGAATTCTAGGATTTTGATCCAGTGACAGTGAAGGAACGGCAATATATTTCCAAGTCAGAAAGGTGAGTGGCTTGGAGGGGAACTTGAAGATGGTCATGTTCCCATGTGTCTGCTGCCCTTGTTCTTCTAGATGTAAGTGGTTGTGGGTTTGAAAGGTGCTGTCTGAGGATCTGTGGTGAATTTCTGCAGTGCATCTTGTAGGCACACATTGCTGCTATTGATCGTTGATGGTGGAGGGAGTGGATGCAGGGCCAATCAAGCAAGCTGCTTTGTCCTGGATGGTGTCAAGATTCTTGAATGTTGTTGGAGCTAAATCCATCCAGGCAACTGGGGAGTATTCCAATACATTCTTAACTCCTGCCTTTTAAATTATGGACAGGCATTGGAGAGTCAGGGGGTGAGTTACTTGCCACAATATTTCTGGCATCTGACCTATTGTTGGAGCCACTGTGTTTATGTGGTAAGTCCAGTTGAGTATCTGGTTATTGGTAACCACAGAATGTTGATCCTGAGGAATTCAGTGATGGTAACACCATTGACAGTCAAAAGGGGTGGTTAGATTGTCTCTTATTGGAGGTGGTCATTGACTTGTATTTGCATCTTTTAAGGAAAGGCTGGATTGGCTAGGTTTGCATCTGCAGGAGTCCAGGAGTCGATTGAAAAGTTCAAGATCATGAGGAGACTTGACAGGGTAGCTGTGGAAACAATGTTTCCCTTGATGGGAGAATCTAGAACAAGGAGTAATTATTTAAAAATTAGGAGTCGCCCATTAAAGACAGAAATAAGCAGATTTATTTCCCACAGAGGGTTCTGAGTCTTTGGAACTCTCTCCTTCAAGAGGCAGTGGAGGCAAAATTATTGATTATTTTTATGGCCAAGGTAGACAGTTTCTTAATAAACAAAGGGGTGAAAGATTACCGGGGTAGGCAGGAATATGAAGTTAAGATTAAGATCTAATCGGGTCTGGCTTTATCAAATAACGATGCAGGCTCAGATGACTGAGTGACCTACTTTCGCTCCTGTCAGTCCCCTTTAACCTACATGGGGGAGCTCCAGGCATCCAAGGATAGTGCACTGTATGTAGAGAACTGACACAATGGTTCTCCTCCCCGTTCTCTCTGCACTGGAGCACTGAACATTCCTGAAAGCAGGAAAATCTCTTCATCAGATCCAGGCCTCATAAAGTTAAATCTGAACACATTTATCTGCCTTGCGTACATCTGCAAGTTATAACCCCATGCACAGTAATGAAACACTGCTGGAAATCTTGGCAGAGTTCAGTTTAATCACAAGACAAAGCAGAGTCTGCCAACCCAGTTGTGAGCTCAGATTAAACTCTCAAAGGGCTGAACTCAATTTTTGAAGCAGAAGTCAAACCAGTTGATTACATCAAGAGGTTTCCTGTGGGCACAGTATTTATGGCCACGTGTGTCATATCCTATGAAACGGAGGATAACCACACAATTCACAACATAATGTATAGCGTTAATTTTCAAAGCAATTTTAAGGTTTCACTATAAGAAATAAAGATATTTTTGTGAAAATTTACTACATTGATATTTCAGGATACAAGCATTTAAAATGATTAGTAACTCAGTTCAAAACCAAAATAAAGAGACAAAACAATTTTTTTAATTACACAGTTTAGATGTTCTAATCAGATAGGATACTGTTTCCCCATCTCCAGGGGAAAATACAATTCTCCGTGTAAGTAATCCTGCACATTTTATGAATGCTGTCATGGAATACTAAGATGTCAAATATACAGTCATGGGATTCTAAGATGTGGACAATACGACTTGCTATTCTTCTAATCTTCACAGAAACCTCACAGTGACCTACCTCATTTCAACCTAATAATCGTCCATCTTGTCCAGTTATAATCTTGACAGCTTTTGCGGAGAACTGAAGGACGGTGGTTGACTAAGTGGAGGAACTCTAAATTGCCAGTAATTAGCAGAGACAAATAAGCAGTGTAGTGGATAGACCCATTGATCTTTAAGATCCACACAGGAAATCCCCCATTTGAGTGATCTTAATGATAGTCTTCAGAATCAACCCTGACTTTGGCAGGAAGCTTTCCCTCTGCTTTCAATCCGGACCCATTTCAAGGTTAGATGTGCTTACTGCTAATTTATTATCTCATTTCCCCCTCACTGAGGAGAGCTTTAATAGACGGCAAATGTCAGAATCGAGGAACAACTTGAATAAGTTGGCAGGGACAATAGCTGAATCCAATCTGTGCTGCGTGAGCATTAAAATAAAATGTTAACGTTAGGCGCTGCAGTTAAATCATCCCCAGATGATCTTTAAATGGAAAGATTTCTGCTGACAATGGAAAAAGACTTCAGTGTGACACACAGTGATTTGTGGCTAAGTCTATATCTAAACAGTTGCATCCTGCACATCACTTATTCGATTCAAGGGATGTACATACATGTCATATCCCGCTTATTATAAATGATGAACAGCAGATTTATTGAAGAAACAATTGAAGGCTCAATGTGGAAAATTTGAGTGTTTCAATTGAATTGAATTGAATTAATTTCATTAAAAGTTTATAAGTTGCCATTCACGGTGCCACCTTTAGTATAAGGTGCCTAGGTACAGATTCCTCAGTGCAACCTTTTTGGGAAAAGAATAGAAAAATTAAACAAATAAAAAGTCCAGCTTTAGAGATCATAGAAATAAATTTGAAATTAGAAAATAGAATAACACTTCTTGCAACCTAGTCTATGCTGGTTACCAGCTTCCGGACTGAATTAGACCTTTACTCAGAGTTGGATTTAAGGCAGATTCAGTCAAGTGTAACTGCAGAACGATATGATTTTAATGTGAGATCTGGCTGCTCCTAATCTGCCAGTCAGCAGCAGTTCAGGGCCTCGAATTGTGAAGGCTCCGTTTGCATCCAGCTGGGTTTTCCAGTCTCACCGGTAGCATTGATGTTTCCATGCAGCTATCATGGGCAAGGATAGTGAGGAGGAGGAGCACACAGGGCATACCCCTTCTAATTACCACATCAGCTCTGGCATTCAGGAAAGAGTTCAAAGATGTCAGAAGGGTGTTGCCAGTCGTGCCCACGGGTTAACAATCATGTCAGGAGTTTGCAGCAGGTTGTTGTTTGGAGGGGTCTCAATGGTAGATGTTAAGTAAGGGGTTGGGGGTTAATTCTTCGAGTAAAAAATGAGGTCTGCAGATGCTGGAGATCACAGCTGAAAATGTGTTGCTGGTCAAAGCACAGCAGGCCAGGCAGCATCTCAGGAATAGGGAATTCGATGTTTCGAGCATAAGCCCTTCATCAGGAATCATTGGGGGTTAATTGCGTTAGGGAATATGGTAGGGGGTGGCGAGAGGGTGGAGTTGGATAGCTGTTGGGGATTCTGATTGATGGGCTTTCAGTTTGAGAGGGATTCAGATGTTAGGTAGTTAGGTCAGGAAGGATCAATGGGTTAAGTAATTGCATCAGGATTGTGATCTGTTTGGGGGCCTGATTGAGGTTGTAGGAGGCTATATGCGGGATGTGGGAGATTGAGCAATGGATCTTTCTCAGACTGGCTGGGCATCACGAGTTATGACAACTATACTGGGGCCTCAACTCTTTTCAATTTATATAAAAGACTTTGATGAAGGGATTGAAGGTATTATTGCTACATTCGCCAATGACACAAAGTAGGAAACAGAATTGCAAAGAGGACACATGGAACTTACAAAGGGATATAGATTAATTAAGTGAGTGGGCAAAGACCTGGCAAATAGAGTATAATGTGGGAAAATGGGAAGTTTTTGCAGAGAGAATGAAAACAAAGCATATTATCAAAGAGGTTGCAGAGTTCTGAGATACAGAGGACCTGCATGGCTATCCATTCTCTCTCGTTGATGTTTTAGAAGCAATTCAGAGATGTTTTACTGATCAATTACCTGGCAGATTGCTTTATAAAGAAAGGCAAATCCTGTATCTTCTGCAGTTTAGGAGAGTCAGATGTGACTTAATTGTAACATGTGAGATCCTGAGGTAACTCAACTGGGTGGATGTGTAAAGGCTGTTTCCTCTTGTTAGAGACCCTAGAACGGGAGGTTCAGAGATTCCAGTGATGAGGGGTCTACCTTATATGAAGAGAGATGGAGCAATTTAGGCCTATACCCTCTGGAGGTGAGAAAAATGAGAGTAGATCTAATGAAGGATATAAGATGCTAAAAGGAATTGACCGAGTAGATATAGAATGGATGTTTTCTCATCTCCAGCAATCAAGAGCGAGAGACCATGGTTTTACGATAAGAGTTAAAACGTGAGATAAGGAGAAATTGCTTCTCTCAAAGAGTCATAAATCTGTGCAATTCATTACCCCTGGAGGTGTGATGAATGCTGGGACTTTGAGTAAATATAAACAGTATTTGTAATGGAGTGAAGGGTAATGGAGAGCAGGCAGGAGAGTGGAGTTGAGACTGAGATGAGACCAGACATGGTCATATCAAATGAAGCAGCAGCAGAATTGACAGGCTGAATGGCCCACTACTGCTTCTAATTCTTATGTTTCAAACTAAAGGGTCACCTACTTAAGACAGAAATGAGGAAAGAAATATTCTCCCAGAAGGTTGTGAGTCTTTGTAATTCTCTTCCTCAAAAAGAGTGGATGCAGAATATTTAAATGTTTTTACCTTAGAGGGAGATAGATTCTCAATTACCAAGGGAGGGAAGATTATCGAGATACGCAGGAAAGTACAGTTCAGGTTAAAATCAGATCTGTCCAATCTTGTTAAATGTCAGAGCAGGCTCAAAAGGGCAGAGTGGCCTACTCTTAACACACATGAACAAGGAGCATGTTCAAGTTACACTCGTAATCACTGAGGCACGCCAGCAATCGAACAATGTAACAATTGCAGGGGTAAGTGTCACATAGTAAATCCAAGTCTCTAACACTGAGCTCAGAAACAGTTGCAGAGGATCATATGCAGTTTAGATCAGCCCATTCGAAGTTTCAACTTCCTTGATACCTCCACTGCATACGCACCATGTCAATACTCTCCTGGGTCCTGAAGTGTAACAGCTGTAATCATTTATGTATGAAAGGCATTGCTTTCTTGGCAGAGTTTTGGAACTATTCAATTCCACGTAAGCTTTTCAACCTTTGCTGAAAAGCTGTCTGTGCAGGAGGCAAGAATTACATTTTACTTTGCAGCATTGCAAGCTGACCAACCTATCTTCCTCATATGTGTTCCTTCATACGTCTGTTCACTGAAAACTCCACTTGACTGTGTGGTATGATAGATTGTCCACCGTCGCCTTTCTGATCACAAGGTCACAACATGGCAAGTTTGCCCTGTGTTAATAAAGAGAGTGTTAATATACTTGGTGCAGGGGTAAAACTGGTAACAGCCTCTCCCATCATGATCTTTGAAAAGAAAGATGTCCACTGGACTCTAGCACCTACTTGTTTTTTAGAGCTTCTCACTTAGACCATAGAACATAGGAGCAGAAATTAGGCAACTCAGCCCATCAAGTCTCCTCCACCAATCAAGTATGGCTGATAAGTTTCTCAATCCCATTCTCCCACTTTCTCCCCATAACCATTGATCCCCTTGATACTCAAGAACCTATCTATCTCAGTCTTAAATATACTCAATAATCTGGCCTCCACAGCCTTCTGTGGCAAGACATTCCATAGATCTACCACTCTCTGGCTGAAGACGTTTCTCCTTATCTCGATTCTAATAGGTCTCCCTTTATCCCTCTCAAACAATATTCATCCAAACATTTGCCAAATTTGGGAAAAAAAAGTAGATTTTCTTTGAAAATGAATATGCTCGAAACGTCGAATTCTCTATTCCTGAGATGCTGCCTGGCCTGCTGTGCTTTGACCAGCAACACATTTTCAGCAAGTACAATATTACACACCTCAGGTGCAAGTAAGACTTGAACTGAGGACCCCCAACTCAGAGGTAGGGGCTCCACCAGAGTCCTTTTTAATGAGATGCTATTCTAGTTATGGTGTGTGGCTCCCTCTGCTGGTCAAAACTGCAACAGCTTGCTACAATTATGCCTTCATTTGTTTCCAGTGATTTATACATAATCCCTTTGGTCTTTTTGTAGGATTTCCTGAGTATACACTTTTTAGAGCTTGATTCTAATGTCAAAACATTTGCCATAAGCTCAGAGACAACCGCAGAGAAGCTGTCCAGTCAGTGTGCTGAAAAGTTTGGCATCTCGGAGACCGAGGATTACTGCTTGCATCTTGTCGTGGAGCAGAGGAGCCTGCAATTGGCTGCTGATGCGATGCCTCACTGCCTCAAGAACATCCTTCACAAGAGCCAGCCACAAAGGGACTATTATTTTATATACAAGCAGATCGACCAGTTGGAGCAAGCAACAAACCCTCCAATAAAGAACCTCCCGACCTTTTGACTTTATAACAATGAAGTGATAGAGCTGCATTAATTTTCTGAGAATCAGGAGAAGGAAAAGGATGCAATATTTTGCTTGAAAATGCTTGGAGTCCTACGTGAAAGCAAGAAATCCTGGAAATTCGCAGTAGCCCAGTGAGCATCTGAAAGGGGTTAGTTCGATTCATGTTTCAAATCTGACCCTTTATCAGAGCTTCAACTTAATTTTCGTATTAGTTTAGGACATATTAAATATTTCTGGATTTTTTCCTTGATATTTTGGAATGTTTTTAAACCAGTACTATTTATACATTTTATACGGTCACATTTGTCTTTAGAGTTGTATTTCTCTGCTTTCCATCTTCATTATTGTAAATGGAGACACATCGAAGGGAGCGTTTGAGAGTTTGTCAAATGTAGACTTAAGGGAACTAAAACTTGTCAAAGGGATGGTGCGAGAAACACATGTTTAAAACTAACTTTATGGTTGCCTCAAATATTATGGTCCAGTCACAAAAAAAATGACAGCATCAGTAAAGTGACTTTCTGTGGCCCTTATGGATATGCAGTTCTGGTCCTGTCATTGTTGGTACACCAAGGAATGGCTGTGTGACCTTCAGGTGGTTAATGATTATCTGATCCTTGAGATAGATCTGTTTGTTTGAGTGATGACATGTTTGGCTGATCAGTGATGCTGATAGGCCAGACAAGAAAGTACCTTGTGGTCTGCTGCTAGCAATGTGCGTCACAAGTATTCATAGCTTAGTGGGGACAGTTTGATAAAGACAGTGGTGCACAGCAACAGCCTGCTATGTTTCGTTTGTTCCATAGTAACTTTCTAGCAGGAAGATAGACTAATGGGGGATTTCATAGCCACTGAAATCAGACAAACCTTTTACTGGTCAAAGTATATTGCAACAGGTTGGTTAAAGAGGTTAGTTATGAGGAGATCTTTAAACAAGGAGAATTGCTGGATAAAGTGTTAGGGTGGAATTTCTTAGGACAGAGATGTCTGGAGTGATGTCTGTCTATGGAAGAATGAATAAGGGCCCAGGTATGGAGGACCCATTGTGTTCTTAAACAATTGTAATCCCAAAGATGGATAGAGAGACAATGGGGCCAAAGCCACAAATATATTTGAAACAGAGGATCAGAAATAAAAATTGAGGCATTGGTGGACTTGTATGCACATGGGTGAACAGATCAAGGTATGGGAATGTAGATTTGAACGAGATATGGGTTTTGAAACATGGAAGATGGAGGGTTGGTCAGGAGAGAGTTGGTCAAACCAGGGTCTAACTAAATCCTGAATGAAGGTGGCAGATATACTGAAACAGCAGAAATGGCCATTGTTATAGAGATAATTGTTATAAACTCCATTCTATTACAGTATTTTTCATGTTTATGAACAAGAAATGACCAAAGTTTCACTTTTAAAAACCAACACAAAGTGGTCTTGCACACTTAGCAAAATTATGTATTTCACTTGATAACATTGGATTGTAAATATCAGGAGGCATTTTTTGCCTGAAATTAAAGTATTATCAAATGACTCTCTGATATAATTATTGCTGTTTCTTTTAACACATACAAATTATTAGGATGAGTGGAATAGGCTTTGGATAACCTTTTCACCATATCAGCCGTCTAGCTGTCTCAAGAAACTTCACAAAGTGCATTGTAAAGAGACTTCACACATGAGACAGACAGTACTCTGACCAACCATAAGAGATCCTCTTTAGAATGGTGCTGGCTAAAATATTGAGGAGAGTAAGTTGTCAGACCCGGTTTGAGATTGTTGCTGCACAGTTAATGTCCACTTCAGCAATTACAATCAATCCCTATCATTAAGAAAACGTTCAAACAAAAGTGACGTGAGCATCAATATCCGTCTCAATCCTAGTCTGGGCATTTCACAATACAGGATTATGCAATACAGAAACAGTTGGCGTGGGATATACATCATATACTTCACACAATGGAGAGTGGGTATATAATGTACACGACAGGGCAGTGGATATATACTGTACAGAACAGGGAAGTGGGTATATACTGTACACGGCGGGGCAGTGGGCATATAAGACCATAAGACATGGAAGTGGAAGTAAGGCGATTCGGCCCATCGAGTCCACTCCGCCATTCAATCATGGCTGATGGGCATTTCAATTCCACTTACCAGCGTTCTCCCCGTAGCCCGTAATTCCTCATGACATCAAGAATCTATCAATCTCTGCCTTGAAGACATTCAGCGTCCCGGCCTCCACTGCACTCTGTGGCAATGAATTCCACAGGCCCAACACTCACTGGCTGAAGAAATATCTCCGCATTTCTGTTCTGAATTGACCCCACTAATTCTAAGGCTGTGTCCAAGTGTCCTAGTCTCCTCGCCTAACGGAAACAATTTCCTAGTGTCCACCCTTTCCAAGCCATGTATTATTTTGTAAGTTTCTATTAAGTCTCCCCTTAATCTTCTAAACTCCAATGAATACAATCCCAGGATCCTCAGCCATTCCTCGTATACTGTACACAACGGGGCAGCGTGTATATACTGTACACGACAGGGGAGTGGGTATATACTGTACACGATGGGGCAGCGTGTATATACTGTACACGACCGGAGTGGGTATATCCTGTACACGACAGGGGAGTGGGTATATACTGTACACGACGGGGCACCGTGTAAATACTGTACACGACGGGGGATGGGTATATACTGTACACGACGGGGCAGCATGTATATACTGTACAGGACAGGGGAATGGGTATAGACTGTACACGATGGGGCAGCGTGTACAAACTGTACACGACAGGGGAGTGGGTATATACTGTACCCCCGGGGCAGTGGGTATATACTGTACACGACGGGGGAGTGGATATATAATGTACACGGCGAGGCAGCGTGTATATATACTGTACACGACGGGAGTGGGGTGTATTTTGTAAAGACGGGGCAGTGGGTATACACTGTACATGACTGGGCAGTGGGAATATACTGTACACGACAGGGGAGTGGGTGTATATTGTACATGATGGGAGTGGGTGTATACTGTAAATGACGGGGCAGTGGGTGTATACTGTACACGACGGGGGAGTGGGGGTATACTGTACACAACGGGGGAGTGGGTATAATACTGTACACAACGGGGGAGTGGGGGTATACTGTACATGACGGGAGTGGGTATATACTGTACACAACGGGGGAGTGGGTATATACTGTGCATGACAGGGACAGCGTGTATATACTGTACACAACAGGGGAGTGGGTATATACTGTACACAACGGGGCAGTGGGTATATACTGTACACGACGGGGGAGTGGATATATAATGTACACGGCGAGGCAGCGTGTATATATACTGTACACGACGGGAGTGGGGTGTATTTTGTAAAGACGGGGCAGTGGGTATACACTGTACATGACTGGGCAGTGGGTATATACTGTACACGACAGGGGAGTGGGTGTATATTGTACATGATGGGAGTGGGTGTATACTGTAAATGACGGGGCAGTGGGTGTATACTGTACACGACGGGGGAGTGGGGGTATACTGTACACAACGGGGGAGTGGGTATATACTGTACACAACGGGGGAGTGGGGGTATACTGTACATGACGGGAGTGGGTATATACTGTACACGACGGGGCAGTGGGTATATACTGTACACGACAGGGGAGTGGGTATATACTGTACATGACGGGAATGGGTATATACTGTACACGACGGGGCAGCATGTATATACTGTACACGACGGGGGAATGGGTATATACTGTACACGATGGGGCAGTGGGTATATACTGTGCACGACAGGAGTGGGTATATACTGTAAACGACGGGGGAGTGGGTATATACTGTGCACGACAGGAGTGGGTATATACTGTAAACGACGGGGGAGTGGGTATATACTGTACACGACGGGGCAGCGTGTATATACTGTACACAATGGGGCAGTGGGTATATATTGTACACAAAGGGCAGCGTGTGTATACTGTACATGACGGGGCAGTGGGTATATATTGTACACGACAGGGGAGTGGGTGGATAATGTACACAACGGAGCAGCAAGTATATACTGTACACGACAGGGGAGTGGGTATATACTGTACACTACGGGGCAGTGGGTATATACTGTACATGACGGGGGAGTTGGGGTATACTGTACATGACAGGGGAGTGGGTGTATATTGTACATGATAGGGCAGCGTGTATACTGTACATGACTGGAGTGGGTATATACTGTACACGACCGGACTGGGTATATACTGTACATGACAGGGCAGCGTGTATATACTGTACATAACAGGGGAGTGGGTATATACTGTGGACGATGGGGCAGCGTGTATATACTGTACACAACTGGGCAGTGGGTATATACTGTACATGACAGGGGAATGGGTATATACTGTACACAATGGGGCAGCAAGTATAAACTGTACACGACAGGGGAGTGGGTATATACTGTACACCCGGGGCAGTGGGTATATACTGTACACGACGGGGAGTGGATATATAATGTACACGGCGAGGCAGCGTGTATATATACTGTACACGACGGGCGTGAGGTGTATTTTGTAAAGACGGGGCAGTGGGTATACACTGTACATGACTGGGCAGTGGGAATATACTGTACACGACAGGGGCGTGGGTGTATATTGTACATGATGGGAGTGGGTGTATACTGTAAATGACGGGGCAGTGGGTGTATACTGTACACGACGGGGGAGTGGGGGTATACTGTACACAACGGGGGAGTGGGTATATATTGTACACGACAGGGGAATGGGTATATACTGTACACGATGGGGCAGCGTGTATATACTGTACATGACGGGGGAGTGGGTATATACTGTACACGACGGGGCAGCGTGTATATGCTGTACACAATGAAGCAGTGGGCATATATTGTACACGACAGGGGAATGGGTATATACTGTACACGACGGGGCAGCGAGTATATACTGTACACGACAGGGGAGTGGGTATATACCGTACATGACGGGGCAGCATGTATATACTGTACACGACAGGGGAGTGGGTATATACGGTACACGACAGGGGAGTGGGTATACACTGTACATGTCAGGGCAGCGTGTACATACTGTACACGACGGGGCAGTGGGTATATACTGTACATGACAGGGGAGTGGGTATATACCGTACATGACGGGGCAACATGTATATACTATACCCGACAGGGGAGTGGGTATATACTGTACCCGATGGGGCAGCGTGTATATACTGTACACGACAGGGGAGTGGGTATATACTGTACACTACGGGGCAGTGGGTATATACTGTACATGACGGGGGAGTTGGGGTATACTGTACATGACAGGGGAGTGGGTGTATATTGTACATGACAGGGCAGCGTGTATATACTGTACATAACAGGGGAGTGTGTATATACTGTACACAACTGGGCAGTGGGTATATACTGTACATGACAGGGGAATGGGTATATACTGTACACAATGGGGCAGCATGTATAAACTGTACACGACAGGGGAGTGGGTATATACTGTACACCCGGGGCAGTGGGTATATACTGTACACGACGGGGAGTGGATATATAATGTACACGGTGAGGCAGCGTGTATATATACTGTACACGACGGGAGTGAGGTGTATTTTGTAAAGACGGGGCAGTGGGTATACACTGTACATGACTGGGCAGTGGGAATATACTGTACACGACAGGGGAGTGGGT
Source organism: Hemiscyllium ocellatum (assembly GCF_020745735.1). Taxonomy (NCBI): domain Eukaryota; kingdom Metazoa; phylum Chordata; class Chondrichthyes; order Orectolobiformes; family Hemiscylliidae; genus Hemiscyllium; species Hemiscyllium ocellatum. The sequence goes on from NC_083408.1 coordinate 90,609,538, forward strand.
GTATATTGTACATGATGGGAGTGGGTGTATACTGTAAATGACGGGGCAGTGGGTGTATACTGTACACGACGGGGGAGTGGGGGTATACTGTACACAACGGGGGAGTGGGTATATACTGTACACAACGGGGGAGTGGGTGTATACTGTGCACAACAGGGACAGCGTGTATATACTGTACACAACAGGGGAGTGGGTATATACTGTACACGACGGGGCAGTGGGTATATACTGTGCATGACAGGGGAGTGGGTATATACCGTACATGACGGGACGGCATGTATATACTGTACCCGACAGGGGAGTGGGTATATACTGTACCCGACGGGGCAGCATGTATATACTGTACACAACAGGGGAGTGAATATATACTGTACATGACAGGGTAGTGGGTATATATTGTACACGATGGGGCAGCGTGTATATACTGTACACAACGAAGCAGTGGGCAAATATTGTACACGACAGGGGAATGGGTATATACTGTACACTACGGGGCAGCAAGTATATACTGTACATGACAGTGGAGTGGATATATACTGTACATGACGGGGCAGTGGGTATATACTGTACATGACGGGGCAGCGTGTATATACTGCACACGACGGGGGAGTGGGTATATACTATACACGACGGGGCAACGTGTATATACTATACACAACGAAGCAGTGGGCATATATTGTACACGACAGGGGAATGAGTATATACTGTACACGATGGGGCAGCATGTATATACTGTACACGACAGTGGAGTGGGTATATACTGTATCCGACGGGGCAGCGTGTATATACTGTACACGACAGGGGAGTGGGTATATACTGTACACAACGGGGCAGTGGGTATATACTGTACACGACGGGGGCAGCGTGTATATACTGTACACAACGAAGCAGTGGGCATATATTGTACACGACAGGGGAATGGGTATATACTGTACACGATGGGGCAGCGTGTATATACTGTACATGACGGGGGAGTGGGTATATACTGTACACAACGGGGCAGCGTGTATATGCTGTACACAACGAAGCAGTGGGCATATATTGTACACGACAGGGGAATGGGTATATACTGTACACGACAGGGCAGCGAGTATATACTGTACACGACAGGGAAGTGGGTATATACTGTACACGACAGGGGAGTGGGTATATACCGTACACGACGGGGCAGCATGTATATACTGTACACGACAGGGGAGTGGATATATACTGTACACGATGGGGCAGTGGGTATATACGGTACACGACAGGGGAGTGGGTATATACTGTACATGTCAGGGCAGCGTGTACATACTGTACACGACGGGGCAGTGGGTATATACTGTACATGACTGGGGAGTGGGTATATACCGTACATGACGGGGCAACATGTATATACTATACCCGACAGGGGAGTGGGTATATACTGTACCCGATGGGGCAGCGTGTATATACTGTACACGACAGGGGAGTGAATATATACTGTACATGACGGGGCAGTGGGTATATATTGTACACGACGGGGCAGCAAGTATATACTGTACACGACAGGGGAGTGGGTATATACCGTACACGACGGGGCAGCATGTATATACTGTACACGACAGTGGAGTGGGTATATACTGTACATGATGGGGCAGCGGGTATATACTGTACATGACGGGGGAGTGGGTATATACTGTACACGACGGGGCAGCGTGTATATGCTGTACACAACGAAGCAGTGGGCATATATTGTACACGACAGGGGAATGGGTATATACTGTACACGACGGGGCAGCGAGTATATACTGTACACGACAGGGAAGTGGGTATATACTGTACACGACAGGGGAGTGGGTATATACCGTACACGACGGGGCAACATGTATATACTGTACACGACAGGGGAGTGGATATATACTGTACACGACGGGGCAGTGGGTATATACGGTACACGACAGGGGAGTGGGTATATACTGTACATGTCAGGGCAGCGTGTACATACTGTACACGACGGGGCAGTGGGTATATACTGTACATGACAGGGGAGTGGGTATATACCGTACATGACGGGGCAACATGTATATACTGTACCCGACAAGGGAGTGGGTATATACTGTACCCGATGGGGCAGCGTGTATATACTGTACACGACAGGGGAGTGAATATATACTGTACATGACGGGGCAGTGGGTATATATTGTACACGACGGGGCAGCGTGTGTATACTGTACACAACGAAGCAGTGGGCATATATTGTACACGACAGGGGAATGGGTATATACTGTACACGACGGGACAGCAAGTATATACTGTACACGACAGGGGAGTGGGTATATACCGTACACGACGGGGCAGCATGTATATACTGTACATGACAGTGGAGTGGGTATATACTGTACATGACGGGGCAGCAGGTATATACTGTACATGATGGGGCTGCGTGTATATACTGTACACAACGAAGCAGTGGGCATATATTGTACACGACAGGGGAATGGGTATATACTGTATATGACGGGGCATTAAGTATATACTGTACATGACAGGGGAGTGGATATATACTGTACATGACGGGGCAGCTTGTATATACTGTACCCGACAGTGGTGTGGGTATATACTGTACATGACAGGGGAACGGGATAATACTGTACACGACTGGGCAGCATGTATATACTGCACAAGACAGAAGAATGGGTATATACTGTACTCGACGGGGCAGCGTGTATATACTGTACATAACAGGGGAGTGGGTATATATCGTACACGACGGGGCAGCGTGTATATACTATACACAACAGGGCAGTGGGTATATACTGTACATGACAGGGGAACGGGATAATACTGTACATGACTGGGCAGCATGTATATACTGCACAAGACAGAAGAATGGGTATATACTGTACACGATGGGGCAGCGTGTATATACTGTACACGACAGGGGAGTGGGTATATACTGTACACCCGGGGCAGTGGGTATATACTGTACACGACGGGGGAGTTGGTATATACTGTACACGGCGAGGCAGCATGTATATATATTGCACACGACGGGAGTGGGGTGTATTTTGTACATGACGGGGCAGTGGGTATACACTGTACATGACTGGGCAGTGGGTATATACTGTACACGACAGGGGAGTGGGTGTATATTGTACATGACAGGAGTGGGTATATACTGTACATGACGGGGCAGTGGGTGTATACAGTACACGACAGGGGAGTGGGGGTATACTGAACATGATGGGGCAGTGGGTGCATACTGTACACGACCGGAGTGGGTATATACTGTACACGACAGGGGAGTGGGTATATACTGTACATGATGGGGGAGTGGGTGTATACTGTACACAACGGGGCAGTGGGTGTATACTGTACACGACAGGGGAGTGGGTATATACTGTACCCGACGGGTCAGCGTGTATATACTGTACACGACAGGGGAGTGGGTATATACTGTACATGACTAGGGAGAAGGTGTGCATTGTACATGACGGGCAGTGGGAGTATACTGTACACGATGGGGCAGTGGGTATATGCTGTACACGATGGGGGAGTGGTGTATATTGTACATGACGGTGGAGTGGGTATATACTGTACACAACGGGTTAGTGGGGGTGTACTGTACACGACGGGGCAGTGGGTTTATACTGTACACAGCGGGGGAGTGGGTGCATATCTTACGACGGGGGAGTGGGTATATACTGTTCACGGCGGGCAGTGGGTGTATACTGTACACGATGGGGAATGGGTGTATATTGTACACCACGGTGGAATGAGGATATACTGTACATGACGGGTGAGTGGGGGTGTACTGTACACGACAGGGCAGTGGGTTTATACTGTACACAACGGGGAGCGCGTGTATACTGTACGACAGGGGAGTGGGTATATACTGTACACGACGGGGGAGTGGGTGTATACTGTACAAGACAGGGCAGTGGGGGTATACTGTACACAACGGGGGAGTGGGTATATACTGTACATGACTGTGGAGTTGGGGTATACTGTGCACGATGGGGGAGTGGGTATATACTGTACACGACAAGGGAGTGGGTGTATACTGTACACAATGGGGGAGTGGGTATATACTGTACACGACAAGGGAGTGGGTGTATACTGTACACAACAGGGGAGTGAGGGTATACTGTATACGACAGGGGAGGGTGGTATACTGTACACGATGGGGAAATGGGGGTATACTGTACATGACGGGGGAGTGGATATATACTTTACACGATGGGGGAGTGGGGGTATACTTTACACGATGGGGGAGTGGGTATATACTGTACAAGACGGGGGGGAATGGGGGTATACTGTACACAACAGGGGAGTGAGGGTATACTGTACACGACAGAGGAGGGGGGTATACTGTACACGACGGGGGAGGGGGGTTTACTGTACACAATGGGGGAATGGGGGTATACTGTACATGACGGGGGAGTGGATAAATACTTTACACGATGGGGGAGTGGGGTTATACTGTACACAATGGGGGAGTGGGTATATACTGTACACAACGGGGGAGGGGGTATACTGTACATAAGGGGGAGTGGGTATATACTGTACATGACGGGGGAGGGGGATATACTGTACACGATAGGGGAATGGGGGTATACTGTACATGACGGGGGAGTGGATATATACTTTACACAACGGGGTGTGGGTATATACTGTACACGACGGGGTGTGGGTATATACTGTACACGACGGGGGAGTGGGTGTGTAGTGTACACGACGGGCAGTGGGGGTATACTATACACAACGGGGGAGTGGGGGTATACTGTACATGACGGGGCAGTGGGTATATACTGTACATGACGGGGGAGTGGGTGTATATTGTACATGACGGGGGAGTGGGTATGTACTGTGCATGACAGGGCAGTGGGTATATACTGTACACGACGGGGCAATTGGTGTATATTGTACACGACAGGGGTGTGGGTATATACTCCACACGATGGAGAGTGGGTATATACTGTACACAACGTGAGAGTGGGTATATACTGTACACGACGGGGGAGTGGGTTTTGTATTGTACAAAACGGGGGAGTGGGTATATATTGTACACAATGGGGGAGCGGGTGTATACTGTACACGACGGGGAAGTGGGGGTATACTGTACACGAACGGGAGTGGTATATACTGTACACAACGGGGGAGTGGGTATATACTGTACACGACAGGGGAGTGGTATATACTGTATATGACGGGCGAGTAGGTGTATACTGTACACGACGGGGGAGTGGGGGTTTACTGTACACAATGGAAGAGTGGGTATGTACTGTACACGACACAGGAGTGGGTATATACTATATATGACTGGGGAGTAGTTGTGTATTGTACACGATGGGAAGTGGGTGTATACTGTACATGATGGGGAATGGGTTTATACTGTAAACGACGTGGGAGTGGGGTATACTGTACACGACGGGGAGTGGGTGTATACTATACATTACGGGGGAGTGGGTGCAAACCATACACGCTGGGGAGTGGGTGCATTCTGTACATGACAGGGGAGTGGGGGTATACTGTACACGACCGGGGAGTGGGTGTATTCTGGACATGATGGGGGAGTGGGGGCATACTGTGCACGACGGGTAGTGGGTATATATTGTACACGATGGGGCAGTGGGTATGTACTGTACACAAAGGGGGAGTGGGTATATGTTGTACACGATGGGATTGGGTATATACTGTACACGATGGGGAAGTGGGTGTATATTGTACACGATGGGGGAGTGGGTGTATAGTGTACACGACGGGGAAGTGGGTTTATACTGTACACGACGATGGGCGTGGGGGTATACTGTACACGATGGGGGAGTGGGTATATACTGTACACGACAGGGGAGTGGGGATATACTGTACACGACGAGGAGTGGGTGTATACTGTACATGACGGGGGAGTGGGGGTATACTGTACACAACGGGGAGTGAGGGTATACTGTACATGATGGGGGAATGGGGGTATACTGTACATGACGGGGGAGTGGGTATATATTTTACATGATGGGGGAGTGGGGTTATACTGTATACGACGGGGGAGGGGGTATACTGTACACGATGGGGGAATGGGGAATACTGTATTTGACAGTGGAGTGGATATATACTTTACACAACGGGGTGTGGGTATATACTGTACACGACGGGGTGTGGGTATATACTGTACACGACGGGGGAGTGGGTGTAAAGGTTACACAGTGGGGTGTGGGAGTGATCTTATGTTTTGTGGTTACTAAGGTAAATTTTGCAATGAAACCTCTGCAGCAATGGCTGAGGCAGTAATTGCTCTATAAAAGCAGGAAAATCCTGAGCCGGACCAATTAGAATCACAAGTTGAATGATTATTAACAGATATATCTCAAGCACTGGCGTATGTATTTTCTCAGTATTATTATTTTCTACACAATAATGAATCGACTAATTACATTTTATTCTTGGTGATCACCAAGAATTATTGTGATAATTCTAAAACTTGGTGACCCACTGTAACAGTTCAATATTTCAAAAATGTGTCATTCAAAGGAGTTTTAAGCAACAATAAAAAAAGCTGACATTGATTTTAGATATATGTTTCTCACAATGCATATGTAAGTATAGCTCCAGAATGTAGTCTTATTTTTTACTAAGACATTTGCTAAATCTTTGTCTTAAATCATGGATTGGTCTTCATGGAAATGCGATGTAAAGTAAATGAATTAATGAATGACAGTTATTGCAAATTTGTGTTGTCAACAAAACTGATTTCCATTTCTAACTCCTACAGCAAGTTGTTATCTCATGAATGTTAACCCGATAGTGTGCACCACATTATATCAGTGTTTTTATGCCAAGTACCTGATGTGTCATTTTTCTTCATTCATGGATCAACTGCCTCTTCTTGCAGTGCTATACACTGCATTTCATTGTTTTAGCCTGGGATTGAGCAATTAGTCCGAAGGTAAAGGGACGGCCCCAATAATGAACTAGAAATCCTTTTATATATATAAAAATGTGTTGTAAATGACTATTAAATGTTTACACAAGTGCTACTAATAAACCTATTACTCAAATAGCAATTAGTGTATGAATGTAAATTCAAATGGATCAAAGTTTTGCATCAGAACACTATCAGTTAACGAGACATGTTAAGCCTAACCTGAAACAGTTATCTAGTTTATGCCTCATCCAATATACTTTCTAAGATACAAATTATCATTTTTTTTCTATTCAGTTGTGGAATGTGGTTGCCACTGGCTGGCCAGTATTTATTGCCCATCCTTAATTGGGTGATGTACTGCCTGCTTGAACCACTGCAACAATATTAAAATTCACCCTCAAAAGTTATTATTTTCAAGGACATTTTGGGCTGAATCTTACCAGAAATAGATGAAGAGTCACCTCTGTCACATTTCATGGAGGGTTTCGCTCTGTGAGTCCTGGTGTGTTTTCTTACACCATCACCTATTTAACTCTATGGCACCCTCTTGTCCAATACACTGCTAACAATGGCAGAACACTCACCACTCTGGGCTATTCTGGGATACCTGGTACTGGTACCACCTTTGAAAGGCCATTGCACACCCAAGCAAATGTTATAGGTCTGTCATTCTGCATGGTTGCTGACATTTACCCCAGACATGGCAGATAAGGGGAAATTGGACTCTTGCTAAACTGGAGTCCAGCTGGATGGGTTGGTTGGAGGAGTCCTCCAGGACTGGCAAAGGAAACCAATGCACCAGACCTTGCCCGCCTGGTCTGAGTTCCGGCAGTGCGATCTCAACTATCTGGCGGATTGTCCAGTAATATAAGGTAAAGGTCAATGACCTCTACTTTGCTCGGGTGAGCGCTACCATCTTCTCTGTGCCACACTCTATCTCTGCTACTGCGCCCACCTCCCACCATGCTCCATCACTCTCACAATCACATGTAACATCTTCCCTCACCCTCACTCCCTCCCCCCCCGCCCCCACTTGCATTAAGAGCTATGCAATCCACTTTCATCTCTCTCAATCCCTCTTTTTCTCTCATTCCAGGAAAAATTGGCCAATAATATGGCAACAGGTTTTTTTGCCACAAGACCTAATGGGTTATCATCATTAGCTCTGCCTCCATACTTCCGAACAATTCCGTGCTGTGTCTCTCACATTGAATTTCATCCCTATCCTACCACCCACAACAACTCACCACTCAGCAGGTAAGCATCAAACACTCATGTCCCATGCGCCCATAAAAGCCTATTGTGTACCCAGACATACCCTTCCCCATTTTTCAGGAAGGGTTCAGCAGGATAGTATGGTACCAACAAGGGACTTCCTCCTCCCCCTCCACCAGCACCAGCAGTAAAAGATCACAATGCCATACCATGCCAACATGGTCTAGGGTTGTTACCTGGCTTAAAGGAGCTGCACTTTTCTGCAGAATTGCCCAGCACTGTATGAGGAAGGTCAATGTCCTGCTCCATCTTCCAGGGTAATGCTGTCATCTCTCCTAAACCTCATGCTCACTCAATCTCACTTACTGTACCCTCTCCCACCAGGCTCATGCTCAACCACTCTCACTATCACTGGCAGCATCTTACCTGACGCCAATAACTCTGCATGCCCTCTGCAATCATAGAGTAGAATCATAGAATCACTGCAGTGTGGAAACAGGCCCTTCGGCCCAGCCAGTCCACACCAACCCACCAAAGAGTAACCCACCCAGACCCATTCTCCTACCCTATTACTCTACATTTGCCCTGACTAATGCACCTAAGCTACACATCCCTGGACACTATGGGCAATTTAGCTTGGTCAATTTGCCTAACCTGCACGTCTTTGGATTGTGGGAGGAAACAGGAGCACCTGGAGGAAACCACGCAGACATGGGGAGAATGTGCAAACTGCACACAGATAGTTGCCTGAGGCTGGAATTGAACCCAGGTCTGCAGCACTGTGAGGCAGCAATGCTAACCACTGAGCCACAATGTCTACTCTCCCACTGGGACCTTCACCAAAAGTAACCACCCTTACCTTCCCTCTCTCATTCCAGGAAGAATTTAACCCACAATATGAAGGAAGAGTCATATTGTGTAGTTGGCTGCCCATCATTTGGCTCATCTTTATAAGGACAGTATCATGACTCTGACCACCCCAAACCCGGACTTCACTTGGCTTACTGTACCAGGACTCCCCAAGGAAAAGCTAAGCTCTTGACTTGACTGAGGCTTGCTGGATAATAACATCAAGCTTCCTGACATTGTGTGTGTGCCAGAGAGTAAGGCAAGACAGCAGGGCTATCAGCTTGGCTGAGGGATAAAAGTATAAAAAAGGCAGTTCAAGACCTGGATGCTAAAGAGAGGCCCAGAGCAATGAACACTATGACAGTGAGTGAAAAGCCCAGAGATGCAGCCTGATCCAATTCATTAGTTGGGAGAATGTCCCGAAGCCACCCATGTCACCATCTCTCATGTCACTCAGATCCCTCACAGATTCTTAAAAGTGGGGTAAATAGTTTTGCTGTTAAATCTGAACATTCCTTTGCAAGAAATCATTGAGATTAGAGAGGAATTCCTTTACTGAAAAATTCTTTTACCAGGACAGCGATGTGTGCAGGCTATGTGGTTTTTCTATGGGAAATGCAAAATTACAGGGACAGGGTAATGGTGTGGACCTGGGTGGGATGCTCTTTGGAGGGCTGGTGTGGCCTTGATGGGCCAAATGGCCTTCTTCTACACTGGAGGTATTCTATTTTTTAAAGCACTCCATCCCCCACAGTGCCCACCTCTCCCCAAAGGTGTCTCCTGGTTATGTATTTTTTCTTGTTATTTTTCTGGAGGGATTCTGTGATTCTAACAGCAATTGTCAGTTTTCAACCAAACCACTAGGTGGCACAAAACATCACGATGAAAAACTTACCAGCCTATTGTCAGGCTATTCCAACCATCTCACCATCCTCAGCAACAAAAACATTCAGTGGGCTGAATACATTGAAAAATAACAAACATATCAGGGAATCTATATATGAACCCCTAAGTTATTAAAGAAGTTCTAGGTTTCTAGGCCATAACAATAAAGGACACAGTGACCTTCAACTCACATTAATTAGTGCAAATAGGCAGGCCCATGGCAAAATGAAATCCAACTTTAGCAAACACAAAGCATTGTATATTGGATAAAAGAATGAGCAGCATAGGTACATCATGAAAAATGAAGACTTCAAAAAGTGCCTGAGGTTATTGGTAAACTCACAATTTCAATATTGCAACTTTAAAAGCAATTCAAATGTTGGAATGTGTAAGTAGGGCAATAATTCTACAGTTATCTTAAGAGTTAGTAATAAAGGAGTCTGAACTTGCTTGGAGGACTGTGTGCCAATGTAATCCTGCATGGCATACATACACCAAAGGATAGAGAGAGCAGCAACAGGAATGGTTCAGGGGATGAGAACCATTGAAACTCAGCAGTTACATTATAAATAGCATTGCTGAGCTCAACTCAGAGTGACCAGTTATCCCAATTTTTGCCAAGACAGTCCTGAATTTTAATTCAATGTCCTGCTGTCTCAACAAGTTTCTAAAAATAGGTCAACTCTCCCAGTTTTCATCTTTTTCCTTTTCATCAAAATAAACTGGCTCTGGGGAGAAAATCCATATGAAGTTCTGTCTTTCTTCATGTGGGCACCCATCCCATCCTACTGTAATGCATTGAGCAAACTTCTCTCCCCAACTTGCCTCTTTAGTGCCAGCTGCTCCATTGTCAATGACACTTTTTCAAGAATCATTGGGATACGACTGCCAATTCTGGTTGGACATATTTCAGGTGATGTCAACACATGACCTTCATTCTTCAATTACCCCTCTCTTCACCACTGCCATTGGTCACCCCAACAGCTTCCTGTGACATTCAATATTTCCCAGTTTTTGCAAATTTGGTCAATTTAGCTCAACATGTGGCATTATTTCATGCCATGAGACCATAAATTAAAAATAGTGAAAACTATATTGAACAACTGGTGGAGGCAAGTACAACTTTGTCATTTAAGAAACATTTGGAGAGGTACACAGATGGATAGGGCTGGAGGGATATGGACCAAACGCAGGCAAATGGGACAGGATTATGAAAACTGAGCGAGATGCATAACAGACAATAGACAATAGATAATAGGAGCAGGAGTTGGCTATTCTGCCCTTCGAGCCTGCACCACCATTCAATATGATCATGGCTGATCATCCTTAATCAGTATCCTGTTCCTGCCTTATCTCCATAACCCTTGATTCCACTATCCTTGAGAGCTCTATCCAACTCTTTTTTAAATGAATCCAGAGACTGGGCCTCCATTGCCCTCTGGGGCAGAACATTCCACACAGCCACCACTCTCTGGGTGAATAAGTTTCTCCTCATCTCTGTCCTAAATGGTCTACCCCATATTTTTAAGTTGTGTCCTCTGGTTCGACACTCACCCATCAGCGGAAACATGTTTCCTGCCTCCTGAGTGTCCAATCCTTTAAAAACTAATAGAAGATGGTATTAGTAGTAACATTAGCAAATTTGCTGATGATACTAAGATAGGTGGCAGGGTGAAATGTGAGGAGACTGTTAGGAGATTACAGGGTGACCTGGATAGGTTAGGTGAGTGGTCAGATGCATAGCAGATGCAGTTTAATGTGGATAAATGTATGGTTATCCACTTTGGTGGCAAGAACAGGAAGGCAGATTACTACCTAAATGGAATCAATTTAGGTAAAGGGGCAGTACAGAGAGATCCGGGTGTTCTTGTAAGTTTCCTGTTTCTATGCTGTAAACTGTTATGACTCTAGCCTTTGGCTAAGTTTGATAATAGTAGATTAGGTAATTGTGATTAAAAATGTTCAAATATCATTGAATGCCAAGCTAGGCATATTGGAATAATATAGAGGCACACTTTGAAGAGCAAAATGGCTTTTTATTAACCTTGATGATCATTTTCATTGTTGAAAATAAATTATCCGCACAGAGCGATAGGTTTATTATCTTATACACAAGGCTCCTCCTTTTTTATCTTTTGACAATTAAGGATATAAAATCTCAGTTTGGAGAGTCTAGATGTGATACCACGTCATCTCATAAACCACAACATTGCCTTTCTACTGACATAAATGTTAACACTTCCATTAACTCTTACTCATGTCCTGAAGCTGAGAACCCAATAGGTTTCAAAAATAAAAGCTACAGATAACCTTCGCAGCTCTTTATTGTTGCTGGCAGTAGCACAATAGATCCTTCCCAGCAATCGATGCACCACTTAGCTCTTCCGTTCTCAACCCCACACTTTAGGAAAGATACAAAATCAATAGAGAGCTCAGGGGAAAAAAATCCAGAGGAATTGTTCCAGGGATGAGAAACTGCAATCATGTGGATAGACGGGAGAAGGTCGAGAAACTTTAAGTATGTGGATAAAATGGAGGGTCTCCTCCACAAAGACAGGAGAAGATTGAGAGGAGATTTGATAGAATTAGAAGATCTTGAGGAGTTAGACAACATGGGGGGAAACATTTTGGTGTGATGGCTGGATAGAATCTGGAATGTACAGCGTGAAATTGTGGGGAAGGTGGATTCAGTAATGGCTTTCAAAAGAGAATGGGTTAATTATCTGAATAGGAGTAAATAGCAGGGAATAGGTGTAGGGAGTGGGTGAAATGGATGGCATGGATATGTCAGGCCAGATGGCCTCCTGTACTACAACCATTTTGAGACTTTGGTTTTTTTTGTCAAGATAACTAACTGACCTGCTGAATGCAAACACAAAAGCTAGTTCAGTGCTGCACCAAAAGCTGGAATGCTAGAATACTCTGTTGAGGGCAGTAGATGCTTAAGTTTTTCACAACAAGAGCTGCAAATGAATGGCATTAAGGAAGGGAATTTTACACCGATACAAAGTCAGAGACACATGACTCAAGGTATTGAGGACAAATAAATCATATAATGAACAGTCAGGATGACTCATCACATTAGTTATTGTAAGCAAAGGTGAGGACTGCAGATGCTGGAAACTAGAGTTTCAATTAGAGTGGTGCGGGAAAAGCACAGCAGGTCAGGCAGCATCCAAGGCCTAGAGGAAGAATGCCTCATCTTCTGCCTCAGAACACTTCAACCTCAGGGCATCAATGTGGACTTCACCAGTGTCCTCATTTCCCCTCCCCCCACCTTACCCTAGTTCCAACCTTCCAGCCCAACACTGTCCTCCTGACCTGTCCTACCTGCCAATCTCCCTTCCCATCTATCCACTCCACCCTCCTCTCTGACCTATCACCTCCATCCCCACCCCCATTCACCTATTGTACTCTTTGCTACCTTCTCCCATCTCTCTGACCTATCACCTCCATCCCCACCCCCATTCACCTTTTTTTTGATACCTTCTTCCTCCCCAATTTATCTCTCCACCCTGGAGGCTCTCTACTTCTATTCCTGATGAAGGGCTTTTGCCCAAAATGTCAATTTTCCTGCTTCTCGGATGCTGCCTGACCTGCTGTGCTTTTCCAGGACCACTCTGATCTAAACATTAGTCATTTTGGCTGTACCAGTTGAATCTTTTAGGAAGAACCTTTTGATTGATAATGAGGCCACACCATTGAAAAATTACTCAAGGAAGGGTGGAGGTATGAACCACAGAGGCAGGCCTTCAACAAGTATATGCTTTAGATACAGCCCTCACCATTGCTGCAGTTAGCAAAGTGCACTAAATCTGTGACCGAGGTGGTTTGTCAATCTGCACAAAAGCTGTCTAACTTTTCTTGGTACCTGTGAACAAGGGATATCGGACACATGTTCAAGAAATCAGGTCCCAAACCCCTCTGAGCAGATAGTAGTTTGGTAGCTATGGAGAGAAGGCAGAGTTAACATTTCAAGTTCAGTGACCCTTTTTCAGCACAGGTTTGGACTCAAGACATTAGTGCTGCTTTCTGTCTATAGATGCTGCCAGATTTACTGAGTTCTCCAGCAATTTCTGTTTTTGTTTCGCATTTCCAGCATCCGCAGTTCTTTGATTTATTTTACTTGGATACTATCAGTGGTTTCTAAATATGCAACAAACCCAGATCATACACAATTATTACTGAACACAAGCGTTGCATTCGCACAATGATTATGCAGTGACATTGAGTGGCTGCAGCCTTTTGCAAGACAACTAAGTTGGAAAACAAGTGTAGAAGGGAAGTGCATACCTCTCCAAACAAATGTATCATATCAAGATCAAGACAAATTGTCAAAACTCCAATTTTACACTGAAGTTTGAAAGTGAATCTTTGAAATTCTGTTTTACCTGTTTATGTAATTATCAAATTGACAATACATGCCTATATAAGGCAATGCATATCTGTTTTAGATAAGTTTTTATCTTTGGAAAAAAAATGGTGGTCCTGTACAGCCGTAACCTTGTATGCCTTGCTCTGTCTAAATGCCCTATCATCTGTATGTCCTTGTATGTTATGAGCCTGTAATGCTCACAAACTTTTCCCTGTACTTAGGCACATGTGACAACAATAAATCAAGCAAACACTAAATCAGTACTCCAGTATAGTTTTAAAATGCCTACTTCAAGATACCTTCATTGTATCATAACACAGGACCTGAGGATGTAAGATTCTCATACTCCATCTTACTTTGGATGTCATGAAGCAGGAGACCCTACCAGCATGCTCTACAGTTGTAAATAAGTGGCTTAATATTAGCCCAGACACTTGTGTGGCTGAGAAATGTAAGTTTGTATGTCATGATCAGTTGGAATAAATGTCTGTTGAATTCTTTGATTTTATAATATCTACATGCATGTTGTAGAAGATATTGTCAACACTGCTTTATCAGCTAAAACACGTTGCTGGAGGAAAGCTCACAACAGTCACCTGAGACCAGTCTGTTTGCCATTGCTCAGCTGAGGAACACAGTTATGCTTGAAACAGAAAGGGAAAACTAAAAGTTAGGAGAGACCATATAAACTAATATTTTTTTCTCATGAACTGATCTGTTTCACTTCAGATGAAACATTGCAACACATATTGTAAAGCGAATGTAAAAGATTGCACAAGACTTTTGCGAAAGTTCCCTTTTCTTAAAGGTCTATTTAAAGATTTTGCTCCTAAACCCATGACTGGCCAACCTGATCAAGTGGTTTCTCATCTTTTTCCATATTCTGGGTCCTGGTCTTTTCCTGTTAACATTCTTACATTTTTCTGCTCCGTAGAAATATAGGAACAGGAATAGGCCATTCAGCCCCTCGAGTTTGTTCTACCATTCAATGAGATTATGGCTGATTTGTGGCCTAAATCCATATGCCAGTCTTTAGCCCAAATCCCTTAAAACCTTTGCTTTACAAAAATTCATCAATCTCAGATATAATTTTAACAATTAATCCAGCGTTCGCTGCCATTTGTGGAATAGATGCAAACATCTACCATCCTTTCTGTAGAAGTGCTTCCTAACATCCCTCCTGAATGGTCTGGCCATAATACTCAGACTATGCCCCCTAGTTCTAGAATCCCCAACCTGTGGAGATAGTTTATCTTTACCTACCCTGTCCTTTCCTGTTAATATATTGAAGAATACAATCATATCACCACTTAATCTTCTAAATTCTAAAGAAAACAGACCTAACTTGTATAATCTCTTCTTTTAACATAACCCTTGGAGTCCAGGTATCATTATAAACTTACTTTGTACTCCTTCCCAGGCCAATATATCCTTCCTGAGGTGTGGTGCCCTGGTTTGCTTAAGGCAGACCAAGTGGGGTCTAACCACGTCTTTTGTATAACTGTAGCGTAACTTCTGCATCTTTGCACTTCTGTCCTCTTGATAAAAAGGCCAGCATCCCGGTAACTTTCTTGATTATTTTCTGCACGTGTTTTTGACACTTTGTTGGAGAAATCCAGCCCAATGAATCAGAGACTACAAATGAGAATCATGGTGAAATTGACAAGCGGTTTATTAAACAAAGCGATATCGCAGAAGAGAAATTGACCAGGCTGACACAGACCTGATTCTCCACACAGTTGGCTAGGATTCTCTTTCCCGGATGGAAGGTGCAGGCAGGTTTTATTGGGGTACAACACAAAGGTGATCATTGTAAAACAGTTATACCACAATGGTGAAAATTGTAAAGCGATTAAAAGAAGAATAAACTGAATGGGAATTATTCAAGTGTCCAGCAGCAGCAATTTATTTGTAATTGACACGGGAGGTGCCAGCCATATCCGTGAGTGGATGAGAATGTCTTCTGGAGGATTCTTCACTGTTTTTCCCATCCATGCGAATATGTGTAATTGTCCCTTCTCCTGGCATCCAGGTCTGTCCTTGGTGTTCCTCCTGCGAGTGACGTCTTCCAGGGCCTCTCGGTCTGTCTGTTTCTTCAAGCAGTATCGGTTTCAATGGGCTTTGAGCTTACCCTTAGAGTATGGGGACCACGGTGCTAATCAAGGCTGGGAGCTTACTGTGAAGGCTGTTTAGGAAATGTGTTCTCTGGTCTAAGAGTAGCTTGCCCATGTCTGGTTTCTTTGTTAGCCTGTTTGGCCAAGACTGGGGCATTGTGGGTATGTTCTGTGTGTGTTGGCAGGCTTGATCTCTGTGTTTGCAGACCTGACTCTGTGTTTCTTATGTGGTCATGCTCGAGGTGGGCAAGGTAGCAGATCTTTCTCCCATACACTTCAAAGATCTAAGCACCCAAATCTCTTCAAAGACCCATTGCATTTTATTTCATACCATCTAGAAAGTACACTGATTTAAATTAGAAACCGGATTGATTTTCCAAGCTGTATTTGTGAAAAAGCTGAGAAAGTAGAATGCCATTCCTGATGAAGGGCTTTTGCCCAAAACATTGATTTTCCTGCTCCTTAGATGCTGCCTGACCTGCTGTGCTTGTCCAGCACCACACTCTTGACTCTAACCTCCAGCATCTGCAGTCCTCACTTTCATCTTGAACAATATCATGTGAGCAAATCACAGATTTCCATGTTCTAAATGTTCTGGCTTTGATTTGAAGTATTAGAACATAGAACAGACAAGGACAGGAGCAGACTCTTTGGTTCAACATGTTTGTGCTGACCATGATGTCATTCAAAACTAAACTCATCTGCCTGCATATCGTCCATATCCCTCTATACCCTGCCTGTTCATGAGTCTGTCTAAATGCCTCTTAAACTCTGCTATCATATCTGCTTCTAACACCTCTTCTGGCAGCGTGTTCCAGGACCTACCACCCTCTGTGCAAAAAACCTGCCTCGCACATCTCCCTTAAATATTCCCCTCTAACATTAAACCTATGCCATTTCCATCTTGGGTAAGAGACTCCGACTATCCACCCTATTCATGCTGCCCATCATGTTATACACTTCTGTCAGATCACCCCTCAGCCTCCAATGTTCGATCTAAAGGAATCAAAGGTTGTCCAACCTTCTCCTTATACTGAAGCTGCCGAAGAAACATAACCCATGACCCTCGTCTTTAACAAAACATTGCGAATGCTGAATTTTCAGCAGGGAGATCTGGTCATGGGTTTGCACAAACTTCATTCTGGGGGTTTATGGTCTCTGGAAATTAGCCAGAAGGTTCACATTTCTACCTCACGACATTGATACAAGGTCCAAGTCTGAAGGCAGACTTAGGATACAGTAACAGAGTTAAAGAATCTGAATCACTTGATATTTTAAGTAATGTAATGTGAATATTTCAATACCTGCACTTATAGAAACGCGGGCTGATCTTTATAAGGACCAGGAATATATTGCTGACCCAATGTTACCTCCACTCAAACAATAAGTGATGATTCATTTCCCCACTGTTTCCCCCTCCACACTGAAACAATTTTTAAAAAAAATTCCCAGCTCATGACTCCAGTCAAGTGATCTAAATGATCACATCCTCAAAATATTGACTAGGAAGAGCTATACTACCCAGCAAGGTATACCCTAAAGCAAATTAATGACTATACGTGAAATGAAAATCCTGCTCAAGTTAATGGAATCTAAAACAGTTAATTTCCTGGCTCTGAGGCTAATGCTAGTAGCATATCTTGCATAGCAACAACAACTTCTGTCTCTACAGCACTTTCACCTTAATCAATCATCACAGGGCATTTCACAGCACAACATGAAACAAAGCATAACACAAAGTCACATATGGCGATATTGGATCAGATAGCCAAAACTTGGTCAAACATGTAGATCTTGAGGGGTGGTTTAATGGAGAAAAATGAGGCATTGAGGCAGTAATGTATAAGGGCAGTATTTCAGATCATGGGGCCAAGGCATCTCTAGGTGCAGCCACCAACTCTGGAGTGAATTAAACAAGGGGACACATGAAAGGGCCAAATTAGAGGGGTGCTGATATTTTGGAGCCTTGTGATGGTGAAGGCTTACAGGGATAAGGGAGGGTGAGGCTATTGACAGGTTTGAAAATAAGGATGGGAAGCTAAAAATCAAAATATTGCTTAACCAAGTGCGGGTCAATGTAGCTCAGTGAACAGCAGGGGACAGAAGAACATGACTAGCTATGGGCTAAGACCAGGCCAGCAGAGTATGAGACCCAAATTTTCATCATGACAGACAGGCTTCACTTCTGGCAAAAATGGCCAACACAGCCCTAATTTGCAGGTCCACCCCTAAACATGTCACTAACCCTTTTTTCGTAGGGACAGGAGTGGAATCAGACTGAGTTCTGCACATGTACGTTTTGTGGGGCAGCTGCCTCCACTGAAGTGGGGGCTTGGTATGGAATCAAGAGTGCTCACATTTGACCTGCCATGAGCAGGTCTGACCTTTGGGGATTCGTTTGGGTCAGCGAGTGTGGTAAGTACCATTTGGATTTGATCCTGAAACACCTTCAGCAGAGTCATGTATCCTTAGAAGACCCAAGGTACCCTTTAGGGGACAGGGAGGTAGGGTTAGGTACACTTAGGTACAGTGGAGGAGGACTCTCTATTACCCGCTCTCGACATCTTTATTTCCAATTGCCGCCGGACATTGACCGCCTCAACATGTCCAACCCTCTCACCCACTCCAACTCTCACCCTCACAATATGCAGCCCTCCACTCCCTCTGTTCCAACCCCAAAGTCACCATCAAAGCAGCGGACAATGGGATGGGGGTGCAGTGTTAGTTTGTCGCACGGACCATTACATGGCGAAAGCCAGACACCAACTTGAAGACACCTCCTCCTACCACCCCTCAACCATGACCTCACCTCTTATCACCAAACCATCTTCTCCCAGAATGTACACAACCTCATCACCTTAGGGCATCTCCCACCCACAGCTTCCAACCTCACCACACCGCCCGGTTCTATCTCCTACCCAAGATCCACAAGCCTGACTACCCCGGCTGACCCATCGTCTCAGCCTGCTCCTGCCCCACCGAATTCATTTCCACCTACCTCAACACTGTCCCATCGCCCTGATCCAGAAACCCGCCACATATGTTCGGGACACCACCCGCGCCCTCCACTTCCTCCAAGACTTTTGTTTCCCTGGCCCCAATGCCTCATCTTTACCATGGACATCCAGTCCCTATACACCTCCATCCGCCATGACCAGGGCCTCCAAGCCCTCTGTTTTTTCCTCGCCTGACGACACCACCATTACCATCCCACTGACACTAATTCGTTTGGCTGAACTGGTCCTCACCTCAACAATTTCTCTTTCAAATGAAAGGGATAGCCATGCACACCTGCTTGAGCCCCAGCTTTGCCTGTCTCTTTGTCGGCTACATGGGAACAATCCATCTTCCACAGTTACACCAGCACCCTTAGTGGGCGGCACGGTGGCACAGTGGTTAGCACTGCTGCCTCACAGCGCCTGTAGACCCGGGTTCAATTCCCGACTCAGGCGACTGACTGTGTGGAGTTTGCACGTTCTCCCCGTGTCTGCGTGGGTTTCCTCCGGGTGCTCCGGTTTCCTCCCACAGTCACAAAGATGTGCGGGTCAGGTGAATTGGCCAAGCTAAATTGCCCGTAGTGTTAGGTAAGCGGTAAAATGTAGGGGTATGGGTGGGTTGCGCTTCGGCGGGTCGGTGTGGACTTGTTGGGCCGAAGGGCCTGTTTCCACACTGTAAGTCTAATCTAATCTAATCTAATCATTCCCCACCTTTCCTCCACTACATTGATAACCGCATCAGCGCCACCTCCTACTCCCACAAGGGGGGGTTGAACAGTTTATCAACTTCACCAACACGTTCCAATCCAAACATAAATTCACCTGGACCATCTCTGACACTTCCCTCTCCTTCTTGGATCTATCCATCTCCCTCAACAATGACAGACTCAATATTGACTTCTTCTACAAACCCATCAACTCCCACAGCTACCTGGACTACACCCCTCCCACTCTGCCTCCTGTAAAAATGTTATCCATTATTCCCAATTCCTCCACCTCTGCCACATCTGTTCTCAGGAGGACCAGTTCCACCACAGAACACACCAAATGGCCTCCTTCTTTAAAGACCACAATTACCCTTCCCACGTAGTTGAAGATACCCTCCAGAGTGTCTCATCCACTTCCGCACCACCGCTCTGGAACCCTACCCCTCCAACCGCAACAAGGACAGAACCCCCCAGTCCTCACCTTCACACCACCAACCTTCATATATGTCGCAACATCCTCCGCTATTTCCACCATCTACAAATGGACCCCATCATCAGAGATATATTTTCCTCCCATCCCTATCCACTTTTTGTCAAGACCATTCTCTCCATTACTCTCCCGACAAGTCCACACCCCCCAACAACTCATCCTCCCCTCTCAGCACCTTCCCCTGCTACCGCAGGAATTGCAAAACCTGCGCCCACACCTCCTCCCTCACTTCCGTCCAAGGCCCCAAAGGTGCCTTCCAAATCCATCAAAGTTTCAGCTGCACTTCCACACATGTCAGTTACTGAATCTGTTGCTCCTGATACGATCTCCCCTACATTGGGGAGACAGGGGTCTACTGGCAGTGCCCTTCAGAGAACATCTCCAGGATACCCGCACCAACCAACCCCCACCACCCCTTGGCCAAACACTTCAACTCTCCCACACACTCTGCCAAGGATATGCAGGTCCTGGGCCTCCTCCATCGACACTCCCTAACCACCCGATACCTGGAGGAAGAATGTCTCATCTTCCACCTTAGGACCGTCCAACCTCATGACATCAATGTGGATTTCACCAGTTTCCTCATTTCTCCTCCCCCCACCTTACCCCAGTTCCAACCTTCCAGCTCAACACCACCCTCTTGACTTGTCCTATCTGTCCATCTTCCTTCCCACCTATCCGCTCACCCCAGCTCTGACCTATCACCATTACTTCACCTCCATCCACCTATTGCACTTTCAGCTACTTTCCACCCAGCCCCACACCCATCCCATTTATCTCTCCATCTTTGAAGCTCCCAGCCTCATTCCTGATGAAGGGCTTTCACCCAAAAGGTCAATTCCCCAGCTCCTCAGATGCTGCCTGGCCTGCTGTACTCTACACTCATGACTCTAATCTCCAGCATCTGCAGTCCTCACTTTCGCCTGGGGGAGGACTCTACCAATCTTTGAGATTGTTAACAATAGAGATGATTATGCCTAAAAAGGCATGTAAATGCCTTGATATTGTAAAGCTATCATGAAATGTCAAACTTGTCAACAAGTGTCAAACATGCCAAGGGCTGTCAAACTGTGTTTTCATAGAAGAATGCTGTTCTCAATAGACCGTAAGCTGCAAGATAGAAATTTCAGTTATAGAACTTCATTTCTTTTTTCAAATGTATATGGTTACATGTGGTGTGGCATGTTCAGAAAAGGTGAAAGGGATGTGGGTAGAAAGTAGGCAATGAGTTGGCATAGGGGGATCAGATTGGAGGAATTCAAACAAGGATTTTTGGATTTGGGATGAGCACCACTTTTAAGAATTTTGGAGAGGAAAGGGATGTTGAACCTGGGTTTGTAGTTTGCAAGAACAGTGTGATCATGAACATTTTTTTTAGGCCAGTGATAATGATAGTACAGCCTGGTTGATGATGGTCACTGAGGCAGCAGTAAGACATTCCAATTCAGCGTAGAGCTTGATCCTGACTCTTGGTGAAGTGAATCATTCGGAACAGCTGAAGAGTCAGTGGGACGGGATGATGGCCTGTACTTCCACCTCTGTCACCAGCTACTCCTGACAGGCTCAAGACAGGATTTCTGTGACTAATGGAACCATCCAGTGCCCAGTCACATTACCCTTGAGCTGCTGCACAGCGACATCAGAAAGGGAACTCAATCATTTCTAAGGTGAGAAGAGCCCAAGATCAAACAAACTTCAGCACTGTAGGCTACGGAAAATGAGACCCACAAAATGAAGTGGGAAGCGTTGAGGAGATGGGGTTCGTTTTTCATTTCAGAACCTATTGCATCCACTAAAACAACCTCAATCATCATCTAAGAAAGAAATATCTCCTTTAAGCCCTGCCACCGGTATTAACGTGTGACTGAAAGTGAAGGATTGGATGATGAAAATAAAATCCAGGGTTGGGGTAGATTTTAGATAGTGATTTTACTCCATCCACCTCTGTTATCTATCCCATTCCATTTTAAGTGGGAGAAGAATCTGATCCATGACTGAATAGAGAATGATGTATTCAAAATATATTTGTATTGTTATCTGAAAAGGGAGAAAGTGCAGGGTGACAAGGAAAAGGCCTGGGAAGGGCATTAAGTGAACTGTTCATTTGGTGAGCCAACATAGACACAATGGATCAATTGGCTTTTTTCTGTGTTGTAAACGTTCTGTAGTTCTGCAGGATGAAAACAATTGGAAACAGAAAAACCAACTCATGGAATGATTTAATTTGAGTTATTTTTGTCACATATACCTAGGTATAGTAAAAAGTTTTGTTTTGCGTGCAGTACAGGCAGATCAGACCATACAATGATTATAGGGTGACTGAACAAAATGAAGAATACAAAATTACGGTTGCAGAGAAGTGCACAAAAGCCAAGATCAACATTACATTTGAAATTTGAGGAGCCCTACTTGAGTCTGATAACAACGGGGAAGAAGCTGTTCTTAAACATATTAGTATGTGTAAATAAGCTTTTGTATCTTCTGCCTGACGGAAGATGTTGGAAGAGATAATAACCAGGGTGAAAGGGTATTTGACATTGGCTGTCTTTCTGAGACAGTGAGAAATTTAGATAGAGTCAATGGAGCCCTGTATAAAGTAATGGCGAGTTAATGGGAGGCAATGGCCTACTGGCATTATCACTGTACTGTTAATCCAGATACACAGGTAATGTTTTGGGGACCTAGTTTGAATCCCACCATGCCAAATGGTGGAATTTGGAATTCAGTTAATAGAAAATCTGGAATTAAGGGCTGACGATCACAAGATCATTGTTGATTGTCAAAATCTGGTTCAGTAATGTCCTTTAGGGAAGGACAAAGTTAAAAATCACACAACACCAGGTTAAAGCCCAACAGATTTAATTGGAAGCACACTAGCTTTCGGAGTGTCGCTCCTTCATCAGGTGGTTGTGACAACCACCTGATCACCTGATGAAGGAACGTCGCTCTGAAAGCTAGTGATTCCAATTAAACCTGTTGGACTATAACCTGATGTTATGTGATTTTTAACTTTGTACACCCTAGTCCAACACTGGCATCTCCAATGCAGGGAAGGAAACTGCCATCCATACTTGGTCTGGACTACACAGGGCTCTAGACTCCCAATGGTTGACTCTGAGCTGCCCTCTGGGATGTGCAATAAATGGTAGCCTAGCCAGCAACACCCTCATTCCATAAATGAACAATTAAAAAAAAACAATGGATTAGTACAAGATATTTGGAGGGTAGCAAATGTTATTCGCTTGTTCAAGAAAGGGAATAGGGATAACCCTGGGAATTACAGGCCAGTCAGTCTTACATCAGTGGTGGGTAAATTATTGGAGAGGATTCTGAGAGACAGGATTTATGATTATTTGGAAAAGCAGAGTTTGATTAGAGATAGTCAGCATGGATTTGTGAGGGAGAGACCCTCCAACCACAAGGTATGAATTCAGATTTCTCCAGTTTCCTCATTTCCCCTCCCCCTACCTTGTCTCAGTCGGTTCCCTCAACTCAGCACCGCCCTCCTGACCTGCAATCTCCTTACTGACCTCTCCGCCCCCACCCCACTCCGGCCTATCACCCTCACCTTGACCTCCTTCCACCTATCCCACCTCCATCGCCCCTCCCCAAGTCCCTTCTCCCTACCTTTTATCTTAGCCTGCTTGGCTACTCTCTCTCATTCCTGATGAAGGGCTTATGCTCGAAACGTCGAATTCCCTATTCCTGAGATGCTGCCTAACCTGCTGTGCTTTAACCAGCAACACATTTTCAGCATGGATTTGTGAGGGGCAAGTCCTGCCTCACAAACCTTTTGAATTCTTTGAGGATGTGACAAAACACATTGATGAAGGTAGAGCAGTGAATGTGGTGTATATGGATTTTAGCAAGGTGCTTGATACCGTTCCCATGGTAGACTCATTCAGAAATGAGAAGGAGGCATGGGATACAGGGAAATTTGGCTGTCGGGATATAGAATTGACTGGTCCATAGAAGACAGAGGGTGGTGGTAGATGGAAAGTATTCAGCTTGAAGCTCAGTGACCAGTGGTGTTCCACAGGGATCAGTTCTGGGACCTCTGCTCTTTGTGATTTTTATAAATGACTTGGATGAGGAAGTGGAAGGATGGGTTAGTAAGTTTGCCAATGACAGAAAGGTTGGTGGAGTCATGGATGGTGTGGACGGATGTTGTAGGTGGCAACAGGACATTGGCAGGATGCAGAGCTGGGCTGAGAAGCAGCAGGTGGTGTTCAACCTGAAAAAGTGCGATGTGATTCATTTTGGAAGATTCGATTTGAATGAAAATTGTAGGGTTAAAGACAGGATTCTTGGCAGTGTCGAGGAACAGAGGGATCTTGGGCTCCACGTCCATAGATCCCACAAAGTTGCCACCCAAGTTGACAGGGTTGTTAAGAAAGTGTGTGGTGTGTTGGCTTTCATTAACAGGGGGATTGAATTTAAGAGCCACAAGGTTATGCTGCAGCTCTATAAAGCCCTAGTTACACCACACTTGGATATTGTGTTCTGTTCTGGCTACCTCATTATAGGAAGGATGTGAAAGCTTTAGAGAGGGTGCAGAGGAGATTTACCAGGGTGCTGCCTGGGGCTAGAGGGCATGTCTTTTGAAGCATGATTGAGGGAGCTGGGGCTTTTCTCATTGGAGCGAAGAAGAATGAGAAATGATTTTATAGAAGGTGTACAAGATGATGAGAGGCATAGATAGAGTGGATAGCCAGAGGCCTTTTCCCAAGGTGGAAATGGTTATTACAAGGGGGCATAATTTTAAAATGATTAGAGGCAGATTTAGGGGAGATGTCAGAGGTAGGTTCTTTACACAGAGTGCTGTATGTGTGGAATGCACTGCCAGCGGTGGTAGTAGAGTCAGATAAATTAGGGACATTTAAGAGACTCTTGGATAGGCACACATGGATGATAATAAAATCAAGAGAATGTGGGTTAGTTTGATCTTAGAGTAGGATAAAAGATCAGCACAACATCAAGTGCCAAAGGACCTGTATTGTGCTGCACTGTTCTAATATTAAGAACAATCAAAAACCATAATGGGCACATGACTGGACAAAATTAAGACATGTTCCTCATTTGTAAACATCTTTTGATCTTCTGACAAATGACTCATTTGGAATTAAACATTCTTTATTCTCAGTCAGTTGAGGAATTGACAGACACGTAATAAGTAAAACCTTACGTTCGTAAGTGTGAAGTTTCATTATTATGTTCAACAGCGAGGCAACGGGTAAACCCTGAGGTCGCTGACTGCTATTGAGGAAATGGCACAGCACAGATAAACTGAGAACACTGTAAATCAGATGAAAACAGCTTGATCAGCTCTATTTTACTGATGGCAATTTTAAGCACTATACTATTGTACAGAACATTCTTCGCATTGTGTGATCGAGACCTGCAGCACAAGAATAGGCCCTTCAGCCCACCACACCCACACTGGTCAGACACAATCAACTAAATATCCTAATCCCATTTTCCAGCACTTGTCTCATAGCCTTGTATGCCTTGGTATTGCAAGAGTTCATCTTAATACAGGCCGTCCCTGGGTTGCAAACGGGTTTCATTCAAGAGTTCATTCACAAGTTAGAACAAAATACAGGACAATGCAAAGCTGCCGTTCATATTTACTGTACAGAAAATGTTCATATGTTGGGTCTTTAGAATTACACTCCTGAATGGGATCATGTTTTGAGTCTTCATTAGTCAGACATTTAAAAGTGGGGACGCACTGTACTTCTTAAATGTTATTTCTGCCTTGACCACACTCATGAGACAAAAAAAAACTGCAGATGCTAGAATCCAAGGTAGACAAGCAGGAGACTGGAAGACCACAGCAAGCCAGGCAGCGTCAGGAGGTGGAGAAGTGAAGATTTCATGTACAACCCTTCTTCACAACTGGGGGTGGGTGTAAGGGGAGCTGCAGATAAAGGTCAGGGGGGGGTGCAGGTTGGTAAAGTGGAGATAGGTGGAGACAGGTAGAGGGTAAGAACTAGTTGATCAATGGGAGGAATGAATCCGTTAGGTAGCTGAGAAGAGTGGCAGGGAAGGGGAGGGGCTGGGAATGGAGTCGGGGGAAGGGAAGGGAGGCTTTTTGAAATTGGACAACTCATGGGCAGGGGCAATCCAGAATGAACCAATTGGCATAAGTTAGTGTTCCATAAGGCCTACATTATAAGCAGCAACGAAACAGATGTAGTTTTGTTTCTTTTTCAAAATGAGGCATCACCATTAACACAAGAAACAGAGGACAATGAGTTATGAACATTAGCCTGTCACTTGCACTTGTGAAAATTCAGTTGAGGAGAGAGGAGAAGGGCGGATGGCACAATCCAAATACACAGTCTTCAGCTATCATGGTGTGCTCAGGGCTGATTAATTTCATATCAGCAATCACCCCTGAAACTAGCACAATCGCTGGTGAACACATTGTTGGTGTTCAGTTTTGGGAGCAATATGTAAAGATATGTACTTGTGTTTCTATTGACTGTTGTGCTATTTTTTCTGGTTTTCTTTCAGGCTGAGTCATGCTCTGGGTTTTTCCCTCAGTAAAGAAACAAAGGTTCTAGCCACTGACCCTAAAGGAAGCCTTGTTGAGCGATACAGTGACCTCTGCGGTGTAAGGCCTTACCACTGTCGTCTTTCAGTGAATTGCAGCACTTTGCAATGGAGATTCTGACATTGAGCTACTGTGATGTTCAAGCCACCAATTCAATTAAAGAATTGATGTCTAGTTAAATAAATTTCATATATATTCAATAAGGAAGAAAAGTCTGAAAGAAAAATTTACACAGCGCAAAATATTAATTAAGGCAAACAAATGGGATGATGGCAGAACCGACGATCAATTATCATGACTGAAGCTGGAGATGTGCACTACCACCCAGCCTCACTGGTTTACAAGTCATAACATACATAAAGTACTTTTTCTAATTATGAAGAAGACCAATTAAATGTAGGGTGTAGGTTTGCTCACTGAGCTGTAGGTTTGATATCCAGACGTTTCATTACCTGGCTAGGTAACATCAGTGGCGACCTCCAAGTGAAGCGAAGCTGTTGTCTCCTGCTTTCTATTTATATCTTTCTCCTGGATGGGGTTCCTGGGGTTTGTGGTGATGTCATTTCCTGTTTGTTTTCTGAGGGGTTGATAGATGGTATCCAGATCTATGTGCTTATTTATGGCATTGTGGTTGGAGTGCCAGGCCTCTAGAAATTCTCTGGCATGTCTTTGCTTAGCCTGTCCCAGGATAGATGTGTTGTCCAAGTCGAAATGGTGTTTTTTTTCATCCGTGTGTAGGGCTACGAGGGAGAGAGGGTCGTGTCTTTTTGTGGCTAGCTGGTGTTCATGTATCCTGGTGGCTAAGTTTCTTCCCGTTTGTCCTATGTAGTGTTTGTGGCAGTCCTTGCATGGAATTTTGTAGATGACGTTGGTTTTGTCCATGGGTTGTACTGGGTCTTTTAAGTTTGTTAGTTTTTGTTTGAGAGTGTTGGTGGGTTTGTGTGCTACTAGGATTCTGAGAGGTCTTAGTAGTCTGGCTGTCATTTCTGAAACTTCTTTGATGTATGTTAAGGTAGTTAGGGTTTCTGGCTGTGTTTGGTCTGCTTGTCATGGTTTGTTCTTGAGGAATCTGCGCACTGTATTCCTGTGTATACAGAAAACCGACAAACACTGACCAAATACTTAACTACACCAGCAACCATCCTAACACACACAAACGAAGCTGTATCAGTATCACTATTCCAATGAGCCACCACACACTGCAGCACAGACGAACTTCAGAAAACATAGGGGAACCACCTATACGATGTATTCAAGAAGAACGGATACTCAAAAAACACAGTGCGCAGATTCCTCAAGAACAAACCACGACAAGCAGACCAAACACAGCCAGAATCCCTAACCACCTTACCATACATCAAAGAAGTTTCGGTGATGACAGCCAGACTACTGAGACCCCTCGGAATCCTAGTAGCACACAAACCCACCAACACTCTCAAACAAAAACTAACAAACTTAAAAGACCCAGTACAACCCATGGACAAAACCAACGTCATCTATAAAATTCCATGCAAGGACTGCCACAAACACTATGTAGGACAAACAGGAAGAAAGTTAGCCACCAGGATACATGAACACCAGCTAGCCACAAAAAGCCATGACCCTCTCTCTCTCGTAGCCCTACACACGGATGAAAAAAAACACCATTTCGACTGGGACAACACATCTATCCTGGGACAGGCTAAGCAAAGACATGCCAGAGAATTTCTAGAGGCCTGGCACTCCAACCACAACGCCATAAACAAATACATAGATCTAGATGCCATCTATCAACCCCTCAGAAAACAAACAGGAAATGACATCACCACAAATCCCAGGAACCCCATCCAGGACAAACATATTAATAGAAAGCAGGAGACAACAGCTTTGCTTCACTGATGATATTACCTAAGTAATGAAACGTCTGGATATCAAACCTACAGCTCAGCGAGCAAACCTACACCCTAAACCTCAACCTGAGCAAAAACCTTCACAAACCTTGCACCAATTAAATATCTTATCTATATCAGGTTTTAAATAAGAAGATCAATTAACCAAATTTCTTAATAAATGCAGGTATTGGCTTATTATCATAACAGTGCTGATTCAGTAAAACACAAGAGTTGGTTAACATACACAGTCAGAAATATAGAAGTGTATATTCTAAGTGGGCGGCACGGTGGCACAGTGGTTAGCACTGCTGCCTCACAGCGCCTGTAGACCCGGGTTCAATTCCCGACTCAGGCGACTGACTGTGTGGAGTTTGCACGTTCTCCCCGTGTCTGCGTGGGTTTCCTCCGGGTGCTCTGGTTTCCTCCCACAGTCACAAAGATGTGCGGGTCAGGTGAATTGGCCATGCTAAATTGCCCGCAGTGTTAGGTAAGGGGTAAATGTAGGGGTATGGGTGGGTTGCGCTTCGGCGGGTCGGTGTGGACTTGTTGGGCCGAAGGGCCTGTTTCCACACTGTAAGTCTAAAAAAAATCCCTAAAACACACCCACAAACAGGCACACACACACACACACACACACACACACACACACACACATCTATGGACACACACACACATATCTACGGACACACACAACCACATCTACAGACACACATATAAACCCACATACAGAGTTCTAGGAAAAGTGAGAAAGAAATCTCTATCGAGTTTAGCTTTCTGGAAAACAAAAAGGTTTAGCCAAAGAGTTATTCTTGAAGACAGAGGGATAAAGCACGGAATGTTCCAGAGTATGATCTTCTGGCATTATGGTCAAATCGTTAAACATAATGTTATCTCTGACCTCCTGCAGACTGTTCAGCAAATACAATCTTGAGCTGTTCCTTCAATGAGACTTTGAAAAGAACAAATGGTTTTCATCCTGAAATCAACAAGAACATTTTTGTTTTTCTGAAAAGGAAGAGATCATCTGGGCTGCATGGTCTTTGCAGGCTTCCCTCCAATTCAGTTTGATTTTTATAGGCTTACATCCAATTAAGAATGTCTTGAGACCATTCACTGTTAAAAACAGCTCCAGCATGATCTACAGCAAAACAAGCAGTTATCACCCATCATGTGATTCTCAGGAAGTCTTGTTAAAAGAATTCTCTGATGTCCACAGTGAACTTTCAATCAGCTATTTTATCAAACAACTGCAGGTATTTCCACAGATTCCATCCAAATAAATCTGTTTTCTATAATCATCAAAACATAAATCCTCCTCCCAACAATATCAAATATGAAGTCATTCTGGAACACTTGCACTCCTGGAAAAAATAAACACTGTTTTTAAATTGTTTCATTGTAAAGTGTGAATGAAACAAAATTATTTTTAAAAGTTAAGACACATTCACACACATTCTCATTCAATCTTGTCATTGACACATATATTTATCTTTGATACCTTCTTAGCATTTAGATAATTCAACCAAGTAACTTACCTGACAAAACATTGGCAATTTAAGGAGGTGATGACTTAGTGGTATATTCACTGGACTCAGAAACCCAGGTAACGTACTGGGGGCCTGGGTTTGAATCCTGCCATGGCAGATGGTGGAATTTGAATTCAATAAATATCTGGAATTACGGAACTAATAAGGACTATGTGTCCATTGCTGATTGTCAGAAAAACCCATCTTGTTCACAAATGTTCTTTAGGGAAGGAAATTGCCATCCTTATCTGGTCTGAAGTACACGTGACTCCAGACCCACACCAATGTAGTTGACTCTTATCTGCCCAGTGGGCAATAAATGCTGCATAGCCAGGGATGCCCTCATCCCGTGAATTAAAAAAAAACTACACTGATTTTCCTCAACATGTGTACAATCTTGAAAAGGTGTTAAAAACTGAAAAAGATTCCATCAAAATAGTCTGGCATTTTCATCTTTTTTCCCATGAAGTCTGTACCAATGTCTCACTGTCACCATACAGACATAAACTTCAAAGCATTTTTCATGATAACATATTGTTTTTGTGTCAACTTAAGTTGAAACAGAATTGTTTCCACTCCAAAGTCACTAGCATTTACAGATACCTTGAAGGGTTTACTTTAATCTGGTCCAGACCACACTGATTCATCGATCAAGATAACCTTCAACTTCTCAAAAGGTGCCTTGCATTTCTGTGACCACTTAGCTTTCTTTGAGGAGAAAATTGTCGGTGGGCAGTTACAGTGCTGAAATGTGGTACATGCTTGCAATAAAGCCCATATATTCCCAAAAATCTCAATATTTCCCACATTACTTTAGGGGCGGGAAACACAAAAGTTTGCACGTTTGTTGTTATACTCAGCATTTTACTCCTATCTTCACAAATTCACTTTCGGCACAATTTATCATCAAATCAGTTAACTGTAATTTCTTAAAGAAAGCTCCTAGTTGTTCGAAGGGATCCTCCCAAGTATCACAATGTATGAATGCATTAACAAAATACACTACACAATTAGAATACTAACTACCACTACATTCATCTGTCTCTGGGAGATTGCCAGTGTTTTGTGAAGACGTAGGAAAAAGTGTTGATGAGGGTAATGATGATGATGTGGTGTACATGGACTTTCTAAAGGGTTTCAATACAGTGCCACACAACAAACCTATGCCAATATTTATAGTTCAGAGAATAAAGAGACTGTTGCAATGGGGATACAAAATTGGTTGAGTAATCAGAACTAGAGTACTGGTCAATAGATATTTTCAGAAAGAAGGCTTGTAGTGGAATTCCCCAAGGTTGGTATTGGGAACTTTTCATTTCTTGACATATATTAACAATCCAGATCTTGGAGTACAAAACAAGTTCAAAACTATGGATGATACAAAGCTCGGAAGCTCTGTAAACTGTAAGAATGACAATGTAGAACTCCAGAAGAACATAGACAAGTTGGCGGAGTGGTCTGATATGGTTGATGAAATTCAATGCAGAAAAGTGTGAGGTGGTGTGTTTTGTAGGAAGAATGTGGAGAGATAATATAAAAATGGGCAACAATAGTTAAAAAGCACACATGTATTTGCGTACAGATCATTCAAAGTGACAGGACAGGTGGAGAGAACAGTTAATAAAGCATACTGTATCTTTGGCTTTATTAAAGGGAACATGGAGTTACGGAGCAAAAGGTTATACTTAACTTATGCAAGGCAGTTGTTAGATCTGGCTGGAATACTGTATTTGGTTCTGGGTACCACACAATAGGAAAAATGTGAACGCAGAAGAGACAATTGAAAAGAGGTTTACAAAAATGGTGACAGGGATGAGAAACTTCAGTTCTGAGAACAGATTGGAGAGGTTTGGTAATGTTCTTATTGGAAAGAAGAAGGCTGACAGGCAATCTGACAGTAGCTTTCAGAATCATGAGAAATCTAGATAGAAAAGATAGGGGGAAAAACCCTTTCCACTTGTTAAATGATCAAGAACAAAAGGGCACAGTCTCAAAATGATTTGCAAACATAGGAAATTGGATGTGAGAGAAAAAGTCTTTTCAGACAACAGGTGGTTCCACTTTAAAATGCCGTGGAATTGTAGTAAAGGAGTCAATTCAATCTATCAGGAGGGCATTAGGTGATTAACTGAGCAGAACAATTTGTAAGGGCATGGGAAAATGGCAGGAGAATGGCACAAAGGCATAATAAGACCATAAGACATAGGAGCAGAAAGTGGGCCATTCGGCCTATCACCATTTGATCATGACTGGGAAGGTTGTCAACCCCATTTTCCCACATCCTCCCAGCAACCTTTGATCCTCTTGATAATCGAGGACTTATCTATCTTGGATTTAAATATATTCAATGACTTGGCCTCCACAGCCTTCTGTGGCAATGAATTCCACAGATTCACCACTCTCTGACTGAAGAAGATTCTCCTTAACTCCATTCTAAAGGGTCTTCCCTTTACTCTGAGGTTGTGCCCTCAGGTCCTCATCTCTCCTGCCAATGGAAATATCTTCCCAACATCCACTCTGTCCAGGCTGTTCAATATTCCATAAGTTTCAATTAGTTTCAATCAGCCTGACATTGGTGGTGATCAAGTTGTTGGAGGGAATCCTGACGGACAGGATTTACATGTAGTTGGAAAGGCAAGGACTGATTAGGGGTAGTCAACCTGGCTTTGTGCATGAGAAATCATGTCTCACTAACTTGATTGAGTTTTTTGAAGAAGTAATGAAGAGGATTGATGAGAGAAAAGCAGTGGACATGATCTATACAGACATCAATAAAGCATTCAACAAGGTTCTGCATGGAGACTGCTTACCAAGGTTAGACCACTTGGAATAGAGGCAGAATTAGCCACTTGGATGTAGAGATGGCTTGAAGGTAGAAGACAGAAGGTGGTGGTGGAGGATTGCTTTTCAGACTAGAGGCCTTTGACCAGCGGTGTGTCACAAGAATCAGTACTGGGTTCACTGCTTTTTGTCATTTATATAAATGATTTGGAAATGAAAATAGGAGGTACATAGAGTCAGTAAGTTTGCAGTTGACATCAAAACTGGAGATGTAGTGGACAACAGAGGAGGTTACCTCAGAATTCAATGGGATCTTGATCAGATGGGCCAAGGGGTTGAGTACTGGCAGATGGAGTTCAATTTAGATAAATGTGAGGAGCTGCATTTTGAAAATGCAAATCAGGGCAGAATTTGGATACTTAATGGTAAGGTCCTGGGGAGTGTTGCTGAACAAAGAGATCTTGGAGTGCAGGTTCATAGTTCTTTGAAAGTGGAGTCGCAGGTAGAAAGGACAGAAAGGAAGACACTTGGTATGCTTACCCTTATTTGGTTAGTGTATTGAGTATAGGAATTGGGAGGTCATGATGCAACCACACAGGACATTGGTTAGGACACTTTTGGAATATCGTATTCGAAGGTTGTTGTGAAACTTGAAAGGGTTCAGTAATGATTTATAAGGATGTTGCCAGGACTGGAGGGTTTGAGCTAAAGGGAGAGGTTGTTTGCTCTGAAGCTTCAGAGACTGAGAGGTGATTTATTCAAGGTTTATAAAATCATAAAGGGCTTGGATGGGGTAAATAGACAAGGTCTTTCCCCTGAGGTGGGGGAGTCCAGGACTAGAAGGGGTAGGGTTCAGGTGAGAGGAGAAAGATTTAAAAGGGACCTAAGGGGCAATCTTTTCATTCAGTGGGTGGAGCATGTATGGAATGAGCTGTCAGAGAAATTGGTGGAGGTTGGGACAATTACAACATTTAAAAGACATCTGGATAGGTATTTGAATAGGAAGGAGTTAGAGGGATATGGGTCAAGTGCTGGCAAATGGGACGAGATTAATGGATGTGTCAGACCGAAGGCTCTGTTCTGTACTGTACATCTCTATGACTCTAGATCCCTCTTCATTGACGAGAATGGTCTCTTTCTGTAACAATTCTGTGATTCTGTGATTTTTAGTCTGAATGAGATTGCTTGAAAAAGGAAAATGTTGTGACAAAGGCTAGGTGTTAAAGAAACATACAGTATCTGTTGCAACAAATCTATTTTAGTAAGGAACATGGTAGTGTCATCCCTTTCAGTACATTCTTCCAAGTAAGAAATTAGGTAGGGATTTACCACCATGACCACAAATATATGAAACAGATGTAGAGGTAGTCCATTCAACCCATTGTGACTGCTCCAATATACAATGAGGTCATGGTGGACCTGCTTGTGTTTCAAGTCCTATAATCCCATCAATCCCCAATAGCCTTTGATTCCTCTGCCAAACTAAAATCTATCCACCTCTGTCTTAAAAATATTCAATGGCCCCATCTCACCAGCTTCTGATACAGAGGGTTTCAACCTCACAAACTCTCTGAGAGAAAATACAATTTCCTCATCTATATCTTGAAAAGGCAAGGTCTACTTTTAAACGGTGTACTGTGGCTCTAGTCTGACCCACAA
Organism: Hemiscyllium ocellatum; assembly: GCF_020745735.1. NCBI lineage: Eukaryota > Metazoa > Chordata > Chondrichthyes > Orectolobiformes > Hemiscylliidae > Hemiscyllium > Hemiscyllium ocellatum. The sequence continues at coordinate 90,644,448 of NC_083408.1, forward strand.
GAGGAAACAAGCTCTCTACCTCCACCTCGTCAAACCATTCAGGATCTTAAACACTTCAATCAAGTCACTCTCTCTCTTCTCAAAGTCCAATTGAAGCAAACATAGACTGTCTAACTTATCTTAAGGTACGTACTCGCTCCAGCTATTAATCTATTAAACCATCTCTGAACTCTTTCCATACAGTTACATCCATCGTTAATGAGGACACCAAAACTGTACACAAATATGCTAGCTTTATCTTATATGGAGTGATTGAGCAGTCCAGGCCTGTACTAGAGTTTAGAAGTATGAGAGGATATCTAATTGAGTTGTCTAAGATGTTAAAGAGGATGACAAAGTGGATGTAGAGAGATATTTCTTCTTGTGGGGTAATCTAAAATGAGACGTCATAGGTTTACACTGAGGGGTAGCAGATTTAAAACAGAGAACAGGAAGAATTATATCTTTCAGGTGGTTTGTGATTCTGCAGAACTCACTTTCCTGGAGTCCAATGGATGCTGGGAGATTGAATAAATTTAAACAGGTTTTTAATTACATGATATAGAGGCAGAACTAGCCACTTGGATACAGAAATGGCTTGAAGGTATAAGACAGAAGGTGGTGGTGGAGGGTTGCTTTTCAGACTAGAGGCCTGCGACCAACGATGTGTCACAAGAATCAGTACTGGGTTGAATGGTTACGGCGAGCAGGCAGGAAAATGGAATTGACCAAGATGCGATCCGTTGTAACCATGTTAACTGGCGGAGTAGGCTAATGGGGCTGAATTGTCCACTGCTCCTACTTCTTATGTTCTTAGGTATTCAAGATGTGGCATTACAAATGCCATGTAAGCATAATGTTTTACTTTTATGTTCAATTTGATGCAGAATCTGATTCAACCAACTCCATAATTAGACCTAGTAGACTGGGAAGTGATGGGATGTATAAGTGTGTATGTGCGTGTGCGTGAGGGGATGAGGGCAAGAATGGGCTTTTGTTGTTAGTTAACACAGTGGATTTCATCTTGGACTGGAGTCCAAGATAGTTGAGTTCAAGAAGTGTCCATGCAGCAATTGTAACTGGTTAGTTAATCAAACCAGAAAGTGAGGACTGCAGATGCTGGAGACCAGAGTTGAAAACTGTGGTGCTGGAAAAACACAGCAGACCTGAAGAAGGGCTTATGCCCGAAATGTCGATTCTCCTGCTCCTCGGATGCTGCTTGGCCTGCTGTGTTTTTCCAGCACCATACTTTTCAACTCTAGTTAATCAAACCAGACAGGATTAGGAATGGGCTGGTGTAGGAAAAAGAGCAGTTTCCTCAGTAACACTTGTACTGCTACCCTGAATTTGCGACTCAGGGAAATATTGGAGGAGAGACGAGAATGTTTTTCCTTTATGTCTCATTGTCCTGTGAGAGCTTATTAACACGTCCACCATCGGGTAATTTTTCATCTTTAACATCAAAGTCTTCCTGATACTGTTGCACTCTCTCTTTCTAGACTATACAAACAAAGCTGAAGGCAGATATAGAGTCTGACTACAGAGAGATACTGGAGGGTTTTGCTAACTGCTCCTTATGTGTACAGCTCACTGTGTGGATCAACTAGCTAAGATGCCTGCTATATTCCATGACATTTGATTACTTCTTGTGATTCCACTACTGTTTACAGGATCATATATTTCAATGCATATACTTTACATTCTGTTATCAGATTGAACAATTGTCAATTTTAAACTAACTGCGATAAACTAGAAACTTATAGGCCTATCCATCCAGTGTCAGTGAGAATCATAGAAACCCCACAGTGTGGAAGGAGGCTATTCAGCCCATCAAGTCTGCCCCAAAGAGCATCCCATACAAACCCAGTCTCCCCCATCCCATAACCCTGCATCTTCCATGGCTAGCCCGACTTCCCAGCGGTCTGGTTGTGGTCAGGTTACTAGAACCTGTTGTGCATAGAGTTACTGAGTACTTGAGCCAACAACAGCTGATCAGAAGACAGCCAGCATCATTAGTTAATGGATTTAATCATTTTGAGGAAGTAACACATTAGGTTCGGGAGCATTTACGGCTGGTACTAATGGATTTTCAAAAGACATTTGACATGGTTCTGCATAAGTCACTGTTAGGAAAACAAGAGTGCATACAGTAGGGGGTAAGCTACTGGCTTGGATTGTGAATTAGTTTAGGGGATAGAGACAGAGAGTAGGGATAAATATCATACACCATTATTGGCTAGTAAAAATCTAAACTAGACAGACCTTTTCAATATATTTTTAAACAGTTTGGGTGAATGAATGAATTTATGTCTGTGATGAATTTATGTCTGTAATTACAGTTGACATAGTTGAGTGAATATATAGTTTAAGGAGTGATATATTTGAGATGAGTAAGATGTTGAAAGGATTTGATTCTGGAGATAAATAGAAGCTGTTTTCTTTAGTCCCGACAGCACCAGTGCTCTGTGGTTAGCCCTGCCAGGACTATAGGTAGGTCCATGAAGGATACCCTGTGGAATCCAGACTGAGATACGCCACAGGGCTGTGGACATGTGGGGTTTTTTGCAGTTGAGTTGTGAGATAGTAGGATGGGGCTTTGAAACATAGGAAGGGGAGAAAGACAAGGGCACGAATTTCTTGAGGTGGGGAACTACAGTGTGTACTCCTTCCTGCTATTTCAAACACCTTTTAAAAATGTGGAATGCTCGCTCCCACTTGCCTGTTCGTGTCACCCATTTTATTCATAATTTACATCGAAATGAATTGAATTGAATTTATTGTCACGTGTACCAAGGCACAGTGAAAAGCTTTGTCTTGCGAGCAATACAGGCAGATCACAGAGTTAAGTAGCATAGATAGTAAATAATAGGTAAACAGCAGCAAAAACAAAAACACAGGTACAGGCGAATGTTGAAAGTTTGTGAGTCCATTCAGTATTCAAAAAGGGTGGAAACTGTTTCAAAATCAGCTGGTGCATGTGTTCAGGCTTCTGTACCTTCTCCCCGATGGTAGAGGTTGTAGAAAACATTGCCAGGGTGGGATGGATCTTTGAGAATGCTGGCAGCTTTTCCTTGAAGCGGGCCTGGTAGATGGATTCTATAGATGGGAGGTTGGCCTTTGTGATTGTCTGGGCCGAGTTCACCACTCTCTGTAACCATCTCCAATCTTGAATAGTACAGTTACCATACCAGGTAGTGATACATCCAGACAGAATGCTCTCGAAGGTGCACCTACAAAAGTTGCCAAGGGTATTCGCCATCATGCCAAATTTCCTCAGCTGCCTGAGGAAGAAGAGACGTTGTTGGGCCTTTGTAACCAGTGCGTCCACATGAAGAGTCTAAAAAAGCTTGTTGTAGATGACCACTCCCTGGATCTTGACACTGTCCACTCGCTCCACCTCTGTGCTGTTAATGTGTAGGGGGGCATGAGTAGAACATAGAACATAGAACAGTACAGCACAGATCAGGCCCTTCAGCCCATGATGTTGTGCCGACCACTGATCCTCATGTATGCACTCTCAAAGTTCTGTGACCATATGCATGTCCAGCAGTCTCTTAAATGTCCCCATTGACCTTGCTTCCACAACTGCTGCTGGCAACGCATTCCATGCTCTCACAACTCTCTGGGTAAAGAACCCGCCTCTGACATCCCCTCTATACTTTCCTCCAATAGCTTAAAACTATGACCCCTCATGTTAGCCATTTCTGCCCTGGGAAATAGTCTCTGGCTATCGACTCTATCTATGCCTGTCATTATCTTGTATATCTCAGTTAGGTCCCCTCTCCTCCACCTTTTCGCCAATGAAAAAAGTCCGAGCTCAGTCAACCCCTCTTCATAAGATAAGCCCTCCAGTCCAGGCAGCATCCTGGTAAACCTCCTCTGAACCCTCTCCAAAGCATCCACATCTTTCCTATAATAGGGCGACCAGAACTGGACGCAGTATTCCAAGTGCGGTCTAACCAATGTTTTATAGAGCTGCAACAAGATCTCACAACTCTTAAACTCAATCCCCCTGTTAATGAAAGCCAAAACACCATATGCTTTCTTAACAACCCTGTCCACTTGGGTGGCCATTTTAAGGGATCTATGTACCTGCACACCAAGATCCCTCTGTTCCTCCACACTGCCAAGAATCCTATCCTTAATCCTGTACTCAGCTTTCAAATTCGACCTTCCAAAATGCATCACCTTGCATTTATCCAGGTTGAACTCTATCTGCCACCTCTCAGCCCATCTCTGCATCCTGTCAATGTCCCGCTGCAGCCAACAACAGCCCTCTATACTGTCAACGACACCTCCAACCTTTGTGTCATCTTCAAACTTGCTGACCCATCCTTCAATCCCCTCATCCAAGTCATTAATAAAAATTACAAATAGTAGAGGCCCAAAGACAGAGCCCTGTAGAACACCACTCACCACTGACTTCCAGGCAGAATATTTTCCTTCTACTACCATTTACTGTCTTCTGTTAGCCATCCAATTCTGTATCCAGACAGCTAAGTTCCCCTATATCCTATTCCTCCTGACCTTCTGAATGAGCCCACCATGGGGAACATTATCAAATGCCTTGCTGAAGTCCATAATCACCACATCTACAGCTCAACCCTCATCAACTTTTCTAGTCACATCCTCAAAGAACTCGATAAGGTTTGTGAGGCATGACCTGCCCCTCAGAAAGCCGTGTTGACTGCATTTAATCAAGCCATGCTCTTCCAGATGGTCATAAATCCTATCCCTCAGAATCCTTTCTAACACCTTGCAGACGACAGACATGAGACTTACTGGTCTGTAATTGCCGGGGATTTCCCTATTTCCTTTCTTGAAGAGAGGAATTACATTTGCTTCTCTCCAGTCCTCAGGTACGACTCCAGTGGAGAGTGAGGATGCAAAGATCTTCGCAAGTGGCGAAGCAATTGCATTTCTCGTTTCCCAAAGCAGCCGAGGACAAATCTGTTCTAGGCGACTTGTCAATCTTAATGTTTGACAAAATTTTCAGCACATCAGCTTCCTCTATCTCTATCCAACATGCACATCTGCTCTTCAAAGGTTTCATTCACTACAAAATTTGTTTATTTCATAAAGACAAATCAAAAAACCCATTTAGGGCTTCCCCTTCCTCCTCAGACTCCACACACAAGTTCCCTATGCTATCCCTGATCGGCCCTACTCTTTCTTTGACCATTCTCTTATTCCTCACATAAGTGTAAAATGCCTTTGTGTTCTCCCAAATCCGTTCTGCCAAGCCTTTCTCATGCCCCCTCCTGGCTCTCCTCAGACCATTTTTGAGCTCCTTCCTTGCCTGCCTGTAATCCTCTAGAGCTGAGCTTGACCCTAGCTTCCTCCACTTTATGTAAGCTACCTTCTTCCTTTTGACGAGAAGCTCCACCGCTCTCGTCATCCAAGGTTCCTTTATCTTACCACTTCTTGCCTGTCTCAGAGGGACATATTTATTCATCACTTGCAACAACTGTTCCTTAAACAGTCTCCACATGTCTATAGTGCCTTTACCATGGAACAATTGCTCCCAATCCATATTTCCTAACTCATGTCTAATCGCATCATAGTTTCCTCTTCCCCAATTAAATATCCTCCCATTTTGCCTAATCCTCTCCTTCTCCATAGCTGTGTAGAATGTGAGGCAGTTTTGGTCACTATCACCAAAATGCTCTCCTACCACAAGATCTGATACCTGCCCCAGCTCGTTTCTGAGCACCAAGTCTAGAATGGCCTCTCCCCTCATCAGCCTGTCAATGTACTGATTTAGGAAACCCTCCTGAACACACCTTACCAAAACAGCTCCATTCAAATCTTCTGCTCGAAGGAGGTTCCAATCAATATTGGGAAGTTAAAGTCACCCATTACAACAACCCTACTACGTCCACAGTTTTCCAAAATCTGCCGATCTATGCTTTCTTCCATCTCCCTGCTGCTATTGGGGCGGGGGGGGGGGGCTGTAGTAAACCTCTAATGAGGTGACTGCTCTCTTGCTGTTCCTAATTTCCACCCATACTGACTCGGTAGGCAGATCTTCCTAGACAATGGAAGCTTCTGTAACTGTGATACCCTCTCTGATTAGTAGTGCTACACCCCCTCCTCTTTTTCCCCCCTCCCTATTCTTTTTAAATGCTCTAAACCTTGGAACATCCAGCAACCATTCCTGCCCCTGAGAAACCCATGTCTCTGTTATGGCCACAACATCATAGCACCAGATACTGATCCATGCTCTAAGTTCATCACTTTTATTCCTGATACACCTTGCGTTAAAGCAAACACACTTTAACTGATCCCTTGGTTCCTTCCCATGAAAATCCTTCCCACTAGCTAGTCTACCTCTTGCCATTGCCACATCTGCATCAACTCTCACCTCCGGTATACAGCTCAGGTTCCCACCATTGAAAGTCAATAATGAGTTCCCTGGTTTTGCCGGCATTGAGAGCCAGGTTGTTCGTAGTGTACCATTTTTCCAGGTCTTCCATCTTCCGTCTGTAGTCTGTTTCATCGCCACCTGAGATTCCACTGACTATGGTGGTGTCATCAGTGGACTTGTAGTGTTCATGGACTGCCAAGTTCAGAGTGAGCCCACTCTCTATATTAAGGGGATCACACTGGGTTAGATGAGAATGTGGGAGATTAGCCACTGACCTATTTTATATGCATCATGCTGAAAATGCAGCTGACATATCCAGCCATGTGATCCTACCTGAATTAACTGAATTTAAGCACCCTCAGTTACAGAGCATTGATTGGATGGTTCATATAAAGAGACATTACAACGTGGCCATTGACATGTCCATACAGCAGAACATCAAACGCCCATTCATATTCCTCTTTCATGACTATGCCTGGGCTTGGTTGGCTATGGATACAGAGTTTTCTTGTGCCTTCCAGCACACTTCAGGCCTAATGGACATTGTAGGGGCTTGAGTGCATTATCCCCCCAGAACTGAATTACACTTTAATATTTGTGAGTCTCCTTTGAAAATTTGATTTGTGTTATGGTATCCCTCAAAGTAACTCTTGGCAGTTAATTTGATTTAGTTAGTTAATTTGGTTGTTAGTTGTTATATTTGTAAAGTTAAAAGATGATAAAGAGATACTTACAGACACAAAATGATGGTGGAGTTGGGGATATAGATACACACACACTACGCACTAATGTATATCTAAATGCTGGGGGTCAGTTATCTCAGTGGGTTGGTTAGTCAGTTTACAAACAGAATGATGTTAACAATATCGGTTCAATTCTCATATTGAGATTATCATGAAGGTCTCTCTTTTCAAATCTCTTCTTTCACCTGAGCTGTGGTGACCCTCAGGTTAAATCACCATCAGTTGCCACTCTCTAATTAGGGAGCAGTTTATGTATAGTGGGACTATAGGGCCTTTACTTATAAAACTGCCCTTTGTGATTTAATCTATTCCAAGTTAGGACTGGTACTGATTTCATACTTCATCAACTGCTTGTTTGGAATATAAAAAATATCCTTTAGGGTGAACAATACAGAGGCCAGTCACACCTGTCTTGCAGGAAGACTGGCCAGTGGTGTGCTCAGCGATGGAATCGCACATTTCAGTCAGTTTGGAAAATATCCATGTATTAGACATGTTGGTCACATGGTTGGGGGGGGGGGTGTGGAGGGTGGGGGGGAGAGATTCGGTTTGGAGACAGCAAACTGTGGGAGGCAGACCACTAATTGACACATTCCCCACCCTTTCACTGACCAGCAACTCACACGGTTCAAACTGTTGCCACCCATCATTTCAGAATGAGACATCTAGTTGGATGATAATTGCCCACTTGATGGTCCCGACTGGGTGACATGTGGGTGGCCAGCTACCCATAAAATCATGTGTGAGACTGGGAGACTGGGTATATCACTGCAGGCACATTAGTTTAATCTACAGGTCCAACCATCTGTTTTCCCTTTTGCTGGCAGCCCCTGAAAACCATCCCATTGAGCAAAAAAGAGAAATAGAAACAAGAAATTGATTAGCACTGCAGCCTCACAGCGCTAGGTACCTGGGTTTGATTCCACCTGCGATCTGCCTATGTGGGGTTTGTGCATTCTCCCCGTGTCTGTGTGGGTTTTCTCTGGGTGCTCCAGTCCAAAGCAGGTTACATGGATTGGTGATGGGAAATACAGGGCGATAGGGTAGGGGGCTAGGGCTGGTTGGGATGTTCTTCGGAAAGGTTGGTATGGATTTGAAGGGCTAAATGGACCATTTCCCCACTGTAGGGATTCTATGATTCTTTGAATGCAGCTGGACAGCAAATAAAATGAGAGAAATGTAGTGAAGCCAAGTTCAAGCTACATAACAATATCTTGTGAACTGTGTGTTGACAAAGAACGTGCAGATGAAAGGTTGCTTAACACACTTCACACTCAACTCTTGTTGCTATCTGTCCCATTCCACATTATCCGGCACTACTGTAAAGAAAATTATAGTTAACAGTGTCAAGCTAATAATCCAATGCTCAGAGACAAGGGAGGCTCATGGGTACAATGAAGTGCTTTGACACCTTTTTTCTGCCTACATCAAGATGCGTTAGGCCGGTATAACTGAGAGTCATAGAGTCATAGAGATGTACAGCACAGAAACAAGCCCTTTGGTCCAACTTACCCATACGACCAAAAATGCTGTAATTGTACCACCTCCACCACTTCTCCTGGCAGCTCATTGTATACATGTACCACCCTCTGTGTGAAAAAGTTACCCTTTAGGTCCCTTTTATATCTTTCCTCTCTCACCCTAAACCTATGTCTTCTAGTTCTGGACTCCCCCACCCCAGGGAAAAGACTTTGTCTATTTTTCCTATCTATGCCCCTCATCGTTTCATAAACTGCTATAATGTGTGGGAAGGTTTCTTTGAAAAGGTGACCAAACAGGTGGATGAAGGTAAAGCAGTTGATGTAGTGTATATGGATTTCAGTAAGGTGTTTGATAAGGTTCCCCATGGTATGTTATTGCTCAAAATACGGTGGCATGGGATTGAGGGTGATTTAATGGATTGGATCAGAAATTGGCTAGCTAAAAGAAGATAAAGGGTGGTCGTTGATGGGAAATATTCATCCTGGAGTTCCGTTACTAGTGGTGTACTGCAAGGATTTGTTTTGGGTCCACTGTTTTTTGTCATTTTTATGTGACTTAGATGAGGGCATAGAAGGATGGGTTAGTAAATATGCGGATGACAGTAAGGTCAATAGAGTTGTGGATAGTGACAAAGGATGCTGTAGGTTACAGAGAGACATAGATAAGCTGCAGGCTGGGTTGAGAGGTGGCAAATGGAATTTAATGCGGAAAAGCGTGAGGTGATTCACTTTGGAAGGAGTAATAGGAATGCAGAGTACTGGACTAATGGCAAAATTATTGGTAGTGTAGATGAGCAGAGAGATCTTGGTGTCCAGGTACATAGATCCTTGAAAGTTGCCACCCAGGTTGATATGGTTGTTAAGAAGGCAAACGGTGTGTTAGCTTTTATTGGTAGACGGATCGAGTTTAGGAACCATGAGATCATGTTGCAGCTGTACAAAACTCTGGTACGGCCACATTTGGAGTATTGCGTACAGTTCTGGTCACCGCATTATAGGAAGAATGTGGAAGTTTTGGAAAGGGTTCAGAGTAGGTTTACTAGGATGTTGCCTGATGTGGAGGGAAGGTCTTACGAGGAAAAGCTGAGGGACTTGAGGTTGTTTTCCTAGAGAGAAGAAGGTTGAGAAGCTACTTAATTGCGACGTATAAGATAATCAGAGGGTTAGACAGGGTGGACAGTGAGAGCCTTTTTCCTCAGATGATGGTGGCTAGCACGAGAGGACATAGCTTTAAATTGAGGGGTGGTAGACAGATGTCAGAGGTATTTTCTTTACTCAGAGAGTAGTAGAGGCATGGAATGCACTGCCTGCAACAGCAGTAGACTTGCCAACTTTAAGGGCATTTAAATGGTCATTGGATAGGCATATGGACAAGAATTGAATAGTATAAGTTACATGGGCTTCAGATGGTTCCACAGGTCGGCACAATATCAAAGGCCAAAGGGCCTGTACTGCAATGTTATGTTCTACGTTCTAATGTCACCCCTTAGCCTCTGACACTCCAGGGAAAATAACCCTGGCACATCCAGACTCTCTCTATAGCTCAAATCCTCCAACCTTGGCAATATCCTTGTAAATCTTTTCTGAAACCTTTCAAGTTTTACAACATCCTTCAGATAGGAAGGAGACCAGACTTTGAGAGGTAACTGTGGAAATAGAAGGAAGTTGATTGGTGAGAAAAGAAGATTGTAGAGGGATCCATCCAACCGAGAGCAAGGGGAACCATTTTCTTGCTATTGACTTTGTACTGTAATCGGTGAAGAACCTTTACTGTCCCCACAATGCTCCATTTGGATCATTGGACTTGCACACACTTCAGTGTTACTTTCCATGCAAATCTGGAACAATTTAGCAAGTTATAATTAGCCTTAGCAAGTGGAATATGAAACTAAAGTCTCTGAATATTTTAAATGGGGAATAACATTTTGTCACAAGTAACACAAGTGCTTAATCATTGAGTTGTTTCCTCAGGATCTCTCTATCACCTATCCATTATGTACAACCTTCCAGAAAAACAATTTTATGATTGACGGAGAAATTTTGCACAAAATATAAACATCAAAGTAGTTCACTTAGAAAATCATTGTGTCTGGCAGAGTGTTGGAAAGATTCCAGCATCCAGATTTTTTGTTATGATAGTAGTGCAATTTTGGCAGCCAAGAATTGAGAACAATTGTATATTCTTGTTAAGCAGAAACCATGTTACTGAGATCTTCTTCCTTTTATTCCCCTGAGCATAAACTTGGATGCTCTATCTGCATCTGTCTTCTGACTTACTGGCATCACAATGGTTGGGTAATTTGCGGAAGTTCCTGGAGAAAGCTATCACACAAAACTATTTGTCTGATTGAAAGAGATACCCTTTAACTACATAAGGAGACATTCAGGAGCTGTACGTGTAGAAGCTGTGAATCTGGAATTGCAAGCACATGTATTTCCAATTCCTTTCAAATTCATGAGTCAGAACCGTTGGGTTATAAATGGTTGGAGATTATTTATTGGGTAATCTTCTACCACTCAGAGTTTCATTTCCCAGTCCAAATATTTCAATCTATTTCCCCTTATTTTCTCATGACTGTGTTGTTTGTTAGATGTCCTTTCCAGCTAATGTAAATTAGTGCATCTGGATTTCAGTCTGAAAACACTGGAGTAGAGTTTGTATTTTGGACACAATCGAGGGTTCTGGTTTGAAAATTGAAAAATTTTACATTCCGCCCATTTTCATTTTGTCTCATTTGCACATCACCAAATGCAAAATCCTCCATGAGAAAGTGAAATGGACAAATATTTTGAAATATCTGATCTTTAAATGCCTTAAAACACTTTATTTATATAATTCAAAGTGCTAATTTGCTGAACTTTGATTTCAACAGTTGAAAATTTGAAAAGAAATGCATCGAGTTTTATAGTTTCCCTGCCGACTGGCAAACAACGGTGATTCATTCACCCCAGGGATGTATGGGGGAGGGAGGATTGTCGAAGGAAAGGGTTAAGGTTTATGCTATATTGGCTCCATCTATTCTATTGATTTCTCTCATAGCCTGTAGATGGACAGTCGGTGTTCTACTCTAGCTTTGAGCAGGAGAAGATGAATCAACATCCCTCTATAAGGTGCCAGTGATTACACCTATCCAAAAGTAGATGTACTCATTGCTATCTATGCAATAATCTTGTTCTGTAAGAACAGTGCCTTTTCTGTAGATGCTTACCAATGGCACCAGACCTGAGACAATACAAAGGCAAAAGAGTCAAACCACCTCAAACAAGCCTTACCCAGTACAGTCGGTTCTTCTATTAGATATGTTTCAACTCAAATTGGCTTTAAGATGATTGAAGAATTTAGACCGTTATTTGCAGAACGTAAACTTTCCTTACCTGTGTTGGCTATAACGTGACTCGGTCCCCATTATTTAAATGGTGTGGCTATTGCACGATTTTCTTGTCAAGCAAAAACATAACTATCTGGTTATATCAGAACCGGCTGTACCACATATTGGTGACAAATGCCACAACAGTCCTGAAGGGGCCATCTGTTGAAATTCCACGGGAAGGTCTAGGAGGTTTTGTAGCTGAGGCCAGCCTCCAGTGTGATGCCCTCAAAATGACTGCAAAAGGTCACAAACGTTTAGTTCAAGTAGCACAAACCATATGTAACATTCCATTATCCTTAGGTCACACCAATTTAATCCATCTTCACCGAACAAAACAGCATAATCAAGCAAAAAAGTAATTTTGTTGTTCGAAGCAAACTTTGAGAAATAGTGTTTTGCTTTGGGAAATAGGAACTGGAGTGAGACCATTCAATCCCTCAAGCCTGTTCCACCATTCAGTGAGATCACAGCTGATCTGTGATAACTCTATACACATGCCTTTGGCCCATATCCCTTAATACTTAACAAAAGTGTATCTATCTTGATATTAACAAGTGATCGAGCATCCACTGCCATTGTGGAGGGGTTTTCCAAACATCTACCACCCTTTGTGTGTAGAATTGTTTCCTAACATCTCTCCTGAATGGTCCAGCTGTAATTCTCAGACTATATCCCTTAGTTCTAGAATGCCTACCCAGTGGAAATAGTTTAGCTTTACCAACCCTGTCTGTTATTAAGATTTCATGACCAGACCTGTTCAAAGTATTTCAAGAAGGGTCTAACTAGGGTTTTGTATAACTGTTGTATAACCTCTGCTGCCTTATACTCCAGTCCTGTAGATTTAAGGGTGAGCAGTCCAAAAGCTTTCTTGATTAATTTCCATACTTATCTGTGACATTTTAAAGATCTATGCACTTGCATACCATAGTCCTTTTGGATATTTCTTGGATTTACAAAATACCTTGCAAGTACTGTAACAAACACTACATTGGACAAACAGGCAGAAAGCTAACCTGCTTAAAGCTAACACTTTAAATACCCCTTCCACTCCGCCAAGGACATGCAGGTCCTTGGCCTCCTCCATCGCCAGACCCTGACTACACGATGCCTGGAGGAAGAGCACCTTATCTTCCGCCTAGGAACCTTCCAACCACACGGGATGAATTAGATTTCTCCAGCTTCCTCATTTCCCCGCCCTCCACCTAATCTCAGTCCCAACCCCCGGATTCAGCAACGACCCCTTGACCTGCAATCTTCTTCCCGACCTCTCCGCCCCCACCCCTTCTCCGGCCTTTCACCCTCACCCTCACTTCCTTCCACCTATCGTATTTCCAGCACCCCTCCCCTAAATTCCATCCCCCCTACCCTTTATCTCAGCCTGCTTGGCACACCAGCCTCATTCCTGAAGAAGGGCTTATGCCTGAAACGTCGATTCTCCTGCTCCTTGGATGCTGCCTGGCCTGCTGGATTTTTCCAGCACTGCATTTTTCAACTCTGGTCTCCAGCATCTGCAGTCCTCACTTTCTCCCAGAAAGCTAGCCACCAGGATACATAAATATCAACTAGCCACAAAAAAAATGGTGTATACTCACAGACAGATACATGCACATGCACACGCATACACTCCAACAGACACAGACTCCTACAGACACAGACACACTCCTATGGACCCACACACTCATGCAGATCCTCTCTCATACACAAACTCTCTCTCATATGCTTATACATAACACTCTCACACTCACTCCCTCACAGACTTATACCCCTTTACACTCACACTCATACACATACACACACTCTCTCACAGACACTCATCCTAACCCCCCCCCACCCACACACATCCACATGCACGCACACATACATTTAAGTTTGTGGGGTGAATTGGTAGTTGCAGAATTACATATTATTTTGCTCAAAACCTGCACGAATCCATGTAAGATTCTGTAAATCCGTTTTTTAGATTATAATCAGTCCGAACATTGTCGCACAGACAGTCTCACACAAGGCACCTCACACCTTCAATGCATTATCTGGACCGATATTACACCAATTGTTAAAGTTCACTTGAGAATGTAACTTTTTAAAAATGTTCTGCGTTTTACATTTGAAAGAACTGAAACCAACATGTTCATTCTAAAAGAGGTACTTAACAAACAATCCAGGTCTTTTTCAATATCTAATTTCAGTTACATCACACTGTAAACTTCTGCTATAAATTCTGTGTCTTATGATCTTATAGGCCACAACTACCTGACGAGAGAGCAGCGTTTCAGAAGCTAGTGCTTCCAAGTAAGCCTGTTGGACTATAACCTCGTGTTGTGAGAACTTTGACTTTGTACTTTGACCCCAGTCCAATACCAGCATCTCCATATCATGATTACCGGCTCTTGCTTTTCACTTTCAAATGCTACATTGAACACAATCATGTTATGATCACTCTTTGATAAATGTTCACACACAAGTAGGCTACTAATTACATCCAGCTCATTACTCATTACTAAATCCAATACTGCCTGTTCCCTTGTTGCTTCCAGGACATATTCCTGTAGGAAACTATCCCGGACACATTCCAATTATTCACTACCTTTTTGACTGGCTCTTGTTTACCTCGCCCAATCTATGTTAAAGTTAAAATTTCCCATTAATACTGGCCTTTGCTACACACTTGCCTAATTTCTGCATTTATGCAATTTAGAACTTCAGAACAGTTACCAGAGGGTGTGTTCACATCACATATTACAGTTCTACTTTATTTACTGATCCTCAATTTCACCCTTAAGGCCTCCACTGAATGATTTCCCCGAATTACATCCTCCCTCAACATAAAGTAATTTTGTTTCTAATTAGTAAAGCCATTCCATCTTCCATTTCCTGTCTGTCCTGGAAACCTGAAAGCCTGGTATATTTAGTTCCCAGTCCTGACCATCCTGCAGTCATGTCTGAGTAAAGACTACTATATCATAATCTTCAGTTTGAATTTCTGTCTGCAGCTCATTTAATTTATTCCTTACACTCGATTCAGTCATCTATAGAACTCTTACTTGGGCCACAGACTGTAACCTCAACACTGATGCTCTGTTCACCTGTCTATTATTTCTCTTTTGCAGTTCATCAACACACTTCTTCGAGCTCTTCTACTACCTATCATAGTTAAAGTAGGAATCTTGATTCTTGGTTAAACACTTCTCCTGTTAAACCAGCAAATTATATCCCATGGTAAAATTGCTGAATTAATTTTTCCCTCGATATTTTCTTTAAAACAATCAACCTATTCAGAGATGCTACAACACAACTCTGAAGCAAGTGCAAGTTGAAGTTGGGCCTCCTGACTCAGAGATACGCCCTGATTCAGGGCGGCACGGTGGCACAGTGGTTAGCACTGCTGCCTCACAGCGCCAGAGACCTGGGTTCAATTCCCGCCTCAGGCAACTGTCTGTGTGGAGTTTGCACGTTCTCCCCGTGTCTGCGTGGGTTTCCTCCGGGTGCTCCGGTTTCCTCCCACAGTCCAAAGATGTGTGGGTCAGGTGAATTGGCCATGCTAAATTGCCCATAGTGTTAGGTAAGGGATAAATGTAGGGGTATGGGTGGGTTGCGCTTCGGCGGGTCGGTGTGGACTTGTTGGGCCGAAGGGCCTGTTTCCACACTGTAAGTAATCTAATATGGACACTACTACTGCACAGGGGTAACACGGTGGCTCAGTAGCACTGTGTACTGCTACCTCACAGAGCCAGGGACCTGAGTCTGTGTGGAGTTTGCACATTCGCCCCATGTCTACGTGGGGTTCCTCCGCGTGCTCCGGTTTCCTCCAAAGAGGTGCAGGTCAGATGAATTGGTCATACTAAATTGCCCATAGAGTTAGGTGCATTCATCAGAGGGAAATGGATCTGGGTGGGTTACTCTTTGGAGGGTGGGTGTGGACATGTTGGGCCAAAGGGCCTGCTTCAATACTGTAGGGAATTTAATTAAACTCGAGAGCCCTCTCATTTTTCCCTTTAGATAGATTTAACAATCTGTTCAAAGATGTTATTACATGCTTCGAGAGCAGACAGGATTTAAACCTGGGCCCAAAGTAGGGGCATTACCAATGCATTACAAGATACCTCCATTTTCTTTCCTTTTTCTTTCTATCCAGAAGTGCTCATACACGCAATGGGACATCTTTTTCCATCACCAAATCAATTGTGATTTTTTTTTCTTCCATCTATTAACATTCGCCAGTAAATCACTGTGTTTCCATTTGGACAATTTAAATGCCAAGCCTGTTAAGGGCTCCATTTTTTATTTTAAGTCTGTGGAATATTTTACTTAAGTATTCAACCAACTTCTTGGCCTGTATTTTACAGTCACAAAGCAGGTGCACCTTACATAATGAGTTGGGTGATATCATCAGGTCAGCAATTCAACATCAACACATCAGTAATACGGAAGGTGAACAGATGCCAAAATGAGAAACCGGTCTTACTTGTGAAAAAAATATTATCAAGCAATTGAGTTTATTACAAAGCCAATCAGTTGCAATGTTTCATTATCCACTCCATTTTACTCCAGTCGCATGTGAAGAGCATTGGAAGGGAGTAAGCCAGGTATGAGAAGTTGGCACAAGGTTGAATGAAAATGCCCACAAATGGGACCATGGGACCATAGAACAGGGGTATCCGTTGCTACAATTAGGCTTCAATATTTGGAGCTTTTATAGAGTGACATAGCAATTAATGATACAAAGGGAGGGAGCCTTTAATAAGTGGCTGGAGCCAACATACAGTTCACACTCTAACCCCTCTCACCTCTCCCTGACGCTAACTGGCATGCATTCATGCTGGCTCATCACTAATAGCTGGCCAATATTTAACTCAATATGCTAAAGCGGTGGAATTAAGAATGTGGAGATTGTACAGTTCCTGTTCCACTTCCCTCAGCCTGCCAGAGACTGTAAATCCTAGAACATACTGTCTCATTCTAACTATAAACAAAGTAAAAATATAAAGGCTTGATACCGTGTTCCCTCCAATCTTATTTGCTGTACAAAATCAGGAAATTCAAAATATTATATAGATGAAAAAGATCCTGGTAAATATGCTGGTGAAATTTCAACTCAAAAGGATTTTGTATAATAACTTGTTGGAAATTGGAGCTGATAATAAGGACAATGGGATGTCAGGGATCATAGAGTGTAGTGAGATTAACAATCTACTTCCTTAACTAATGAGATTTATGAATTGGAAAAAAAGAGAGATAACAGAGAAGGAATGCAAATTTAGAGTTAAATTAATTACATAAAAATAACTTGCACCGCATTTCTTAATCTTTTGAACATCCTGGGCAATTTTCACTTTAGTAATAGCATGTGTCAGTGACATATAATAATAATTTTGCCATTAAAAGGAGTTTAAAAGTACAAACCAAGCAATCTTGTTTCTCCTTTTGTCTAACAGGAAGGACAAGTTATTCACTTGGGCTCCAAGATTATGCTGACTATATTGACATTTTCAAGATTAATATTAACTATTACATTAACACTCAGGAATATGAGATCAAATTTTATGACAGCTTGAGGTTTTGAAAGTTTAGTTTTAGAAATCCAGTAATAAAAAGCTATGTAAGCAAGTGATCATTTCCATGGAATCAATTATAGAATCACTATAGTGCTGAAAGAGGCCATTCAGCCCATCAAGTGTACAGCGACTCTCAGAAGAGCATCCCACTTTGGCACAGCCCCCCTACCCAATGCACATAACCCTACATTTACCATGGTTAATTTACCTAGCCAGCACACTACAGAAAATTTAGCACAACCAATCCACCGAACCCACATATATTTAGATTGTGGAAAGAAACCAGAACACCCAGAAGGAACGCATGCAGACATGGGGAGAACATGCAAAGTCCACACATTCACCCAAGGCTGAAATCAAACTGAGATCCATGGTGCGGTGAGATAGCAATGGTAATCACTGAGCCACCATGCCCCCCACATTTTGCTGTTGGACTGCTGTAATAACCAGACCACTGATTCCTGTCCTTATGCGGGGGGGAGGGTGGGAACATGTAATTCTGGCCTGGTCTGGCCTTCATGTGACCACAACCCACATCACATGGTTGGTTTAGTTGACCTCTGAAGTAGCCTCAATCAAATCCAGCTACTGGAGCTCTCTGCATAAAGGCAGATTCAACCTTCTGTCCATGGGCATGAAAGAGTTGAAAAGGTTAATATTAAGGAGTACCATAATCACCGCCCACAATGATGATGTTGTAGACTTGTGGGAAGAACAGCTTAGGATCTTGAAAGATCTAACACGTGGTTCTCCTGGAAGTCACTAACAATATCTATCATATCAAAGTAACCTGCAACTACTTACTTACACGCAATAAATTCTCAAAGACTCTTTGAGTTAGACCCTGGAGTTGTTTTGCTCTATCACACGTGAGCAAGCAAGATTTATATTATTAAAGAGGACGGTACCAGCAAACGTCATGATGGGCAACAGCTCAAAGTGTACAGTGAGCTAGCATGCTCATACAAAACGTTTTCCATATAACCACTTCCACATGGTCCAAAATCCATCCCAGGCTTTTTGTCACCAAGGGGAGGTGGCATCTGAGAGGGGTGCTGACCTCAATGCATGCAAAGGATCAACCCCCGCCTCCAGTGATGCACTCTCCTTCCTTCTCACATGTGCAAGACAATGGTTCATCCTCTCCACTATGGATTAGATAGACCCTTAGATTTAGAATAGAATAGAAAGGAGGATTGATCTCTACCAGTGGTTGGTACTAGAACATATGATGATCAATGGTTGTGGATCATTGCATAAATGCCTCAAGGTAACAATGGTGAAAAAAATCAACCCAACCCAGAAGGAAAATAAATGAGTGTGTATACTGCTTTAAGACCATCACCACTTTAAGAAGACTTCAACGTCAGCAACTGGAAAGACATAAACAGACAGGCAGCCAGATATACTCATCACAGCAACAGAAGCAGGACTTCAAAATAAAATTGCCTCCTTGCTGGTAAAAGGCTCACTAAAAGCAGTGAGGGCTAGTAAGACAGAGTAAAAACTGGTCACACTGGGAGAAGAGTCAGACTGGCGACCTAGAGGAAAAATCTGTTGGAACAATTTGGTGTTCTTGAACAAGGTTTGAAATCCGAACGGGAAGGGATTAAAAATCTTAAAAACAAACCCAGTATATCTATCAAAATAAGGGTTAAGATGAAAGGGGAAAGTTTAAAAAGGATGTGAGAGGCAGGAGTTTTACACAGAGGGTGGTAAGTGCCTGGATTATGCTGCCATAGGAGGTGGTGGAAGCAGATTACAATAGCAATATTTAAGAGGCATTTTGATAGATATATGAACAGGCAGTGAACAGGGGGATATGAACCATGTAGAGACATTTGTGTGGTGCTCATGTTATTTGCCACTTATCAACCCAAAGCCTGGATATTGTCCAGATCTTGTTGCATTTGGGCATGGACTGCTTCAGTATCTGAGGAGCCATGAATGGTGCTGAACAATCTGCAATAATCAGCGAACATCCCCACCTTATGATGGAGCAAAGTCATTGGTGAAGCAGCTGAAGATGTTTAGGCCTAGGACACTACCCTGTGGAATTCCTGCAGAGATGACCTGGAGCTGAGATGATTGAGCTCCAAAAACCATGACCATCTTCCTATGTGCCAGGTATGACTCCAAGCAGTGGAGAGTTTGCCCCGATACCCATTGATTCCAGATTTGCTAGGGCTCCTTGATGCCACATTCAGTTGAATGCAGCCTTGATGATAAGAGTTGTCACTCTCACCCTCAAGTCTGGAATTCAGCTCTTTCATCCATATTTGAGCCAAGGCTGTAATGAGGTCAGGAACTGAGTGGACCTGGCAGAACCCAAACTGGGCGTCACTGAGCAGGTTATTGCTGAGCAGATGCTGCTTGATGACACCTTCCATCACTTTACTGATGATTGACAGTAGAACAATGGGCCACTAATTGGCCAGGTTGGATTTGTCTTGATTTTTGTGTACAGGACATACTTGGGAAATTTTCCACATTATTGGCTGGATGCCGGTGTTGCAACTGTACTGGAACAGCTTGGCTAAGGAAGCAGCAGGTTCTAGAGCACAAGTCTTCAATATTATTGCCAATATGTTGTCAGGGCCCATAGCATTTGCAGTATCCCATGTCTCCGATCATTTCTTAATATCATGCGGTGTGAATCAAATTGGCTGAAGACTGGCATC
The DNA here is from genome assembly GCF_020745735.1 of Hemiscyllium ocellatum. Lineage (NCBI taxonomy): Eukaryota > Metazoa > Chordata > Chondrichthyes > Orectolobiformes > Hemiscylliidae > Hemiscyllium > Hemiscyllium ocellatum. The sequence goes on from NC_083408.1 coordinate 90,664,622, forward strand.
TGTACTGATGGGCGAAAGTGAGGATTGCAGATGCTGGAGATTAGAGTCGAGAGTGTGGTGCTGAGAGCAGGTCAGGCAGCATCCGAGGAGGAGGAGAATCAACATTTCAGGCAAAAGCCCTTCAGTCCGACCGTCAGGACTTTTTCCAGCAATACACTCTCGACTGTAATGATGGAGACCACTGGAGGAGGTAAAGATGGATCATCCACTTGGCACTTCTGGCTAAGATCACTGCGAAAGCTTCAGCCTTATCTTTAGCACTGGTGGTGCTGGGGCTCTTCCATTATTGAACATAGGGACATTTGTGGACCCTTGTCCTCCAGCAAGTTGTTTAATTGTCCACCACCATTCTCGATTGGAAGCAGAACTGCAGAGCTTAGATCCAATCCATTGGTTATGGGATCACTTAGCTCTGTCTATCTCTTTCTACTTATGCTCTTTAGCATGCAAGTGGCCCTGTTTGGTAGCTTCCCCTCCTTCTTAGGTATGCCTGGTACTGCTCCTGGCATGCCCTCCTGCACTCTCCATTGAACCCCTGGCTTGATGGCAATGATTGAATGGGGGATATGCTAGGCCATGAAGTTACAGAGTGTGCTGGAGTACAATTCTGATGCTTTTGATAGTCCACGGTGCATCATGGATGCCCAGTCTTGAGCTGCTAGATCTGTTCAAAGTCTGTACCATTTAGCAGAGTGATAATAACACACAATACTCAATGTGAAGATGAGACTAGCAGTTATGTCCTTTAGGACCCAACCACCTTTTCGATAGTGCTGCTACCAAGCTAGTCTTGGTTGTGGACATTGAAATCCCCCGTCCAGAGTATATTTTGTGCCCGTTCCATCCTCAGTGCTTACTCCAAATGTTGTTCAACATGGAGGACTATCAATTCATCAGCTGAGGGAGGACAATGTGTAGTAATCAGCTGGAGGTTTCCCTGCTCATGTCTAACCTGAAGCCATGAGACATCATGGGGTCCCAGATGCTAAGGACTCCCAGGGCAACTCCCTCCCAACTGCATGCCACTGTGTTGCCACCTCTGCAGGGCCTGTCTGGTTGGTGAGATAGGACATACCTGGGAATAATGCTTGTGGGGTCTGGGACATTGTCTGTCAGGTATGATTCTATATGACTATGACTATATCAGGCTGTTGTTTAACTGGCCTGTGAGACAGCTCTCCTAATTTGGCACTAGCCCCCAAGTGTTAGTGATTTGGACTTTGCAGGGTCGACAGGCCTGTTTCTGCTGTAGCCTTTCTTGATGCATAGATTGATGCCAGGCAATTTGGGTGGTTCAATTTCTTTGAGACTTTGTAATGATTATACAATTGAATGGCTTGCTAGGCTATTTCAGAGGACAACTGAGAGTCAACCATATTGCTGTGGGGCTGGAGTCACACAGAGGCCAGACCAGGTAAGAATGACAGATTTCCTTCCCTGAAGGACATTAGCAAACCAGATGGGTTTTCTCCAACAGTCAGTAATGGTTTCATGGTCATCAGTAGACTCTTTATTACAAGTTTTTTTTATTGAATTCAAATCCCACCATCTGCTGTGGCTGGACTCAAACCTTGGTCCCCAGAACATTGGCTGGGTTTCTGGATTAATAGTCTAGTGATAATATCACTAGGCCATTTAAGAATCTAATGATGACCACAAATCCATTGCCCATTGTCAGAAAACCCACCTGGTTCACTAATGTCCTTTAGAGAAGGAAGCTGACCGTACCTGGTCTGGTCTACTTGTGACACCAGACCCACTGCAATGTGATTGACTCTTAACTGCCCTCTGGACAATAAATGCTGGCCTGGCCAGAGATGTCCTCATCCCATGAAAAAAAAAGAAAAAAAAAATGCAATGCTTGAAGAATTCTGGGAGGTGTCATTAGATCAACAATCAAGACTGCTACATATATCAGTCTATATGGGTGAATGTTCTTTGGCAGACTGCTATTTTGGAATATTTCAACACCAGACTTTTCCTAGAGAAATATGCCCACTATATTACAAGGTATCGGAGATGCTACATTGGTTATAATGTGTAAATGATCAAGTTTTAAAATGCAAAAGACCTTCAGGGTTTCCTCTCAAAGAAAAGTGTACATTTTCTAAGGAATTTGTTTACTTCATGGGACGGATCATTGGCACAAATGGAAGAATGCCAGGCCCACAACAACAGAGAAATGTTGCTGAATCTCCCACTCTGAGGTCATCCTAATCTGCCAAGAATTCTAGGTACGGTAAACCAATTGGAAAAGGTTTTGCCTCACTTGGAAGCAACAACAAAACCACTGAGGCAATTACTCAAGAAGTTGCAAAGATGGCACGAGGACTTGCATCAGAAAGACATTTTCCGAAAGAGTGAAGTTATGCTGAATTAAAAATAAGTCCAGGCCCACAACAATCCATCCTTTGGAACAATCACAGCCACAGTGCTGTAACTACAAGAACAGGACCTGGGCTTTCTCAGGAGCAGTTAGATGGATTTCAAAAAGTAGTGCATCATGTCTCGTAGGCATTGTCAGGCATGGAGAAAGCTACTCCCCTATAGAAAATAAGGCTCTCTCAGTCAAATGGGCAGAGAAGAGTTCATCAGTCTATATCCTTGACCTGCAAACTTTAATACAGACATATTGTAAAACATTGCTTCCCCTTTTGAATGAGAAAGAATAGGCAAGGAAGCCTCCACAGACGTAAATGTTCTGACTCTGTGTCATGGAGGTCTCCCTACGGGACCCAAGGTTTTCAGAAGTTACAAGTCATGCAAGGCTCTCCAGAATGTCTGTTGACAGTCTTACAACACCCCAAGAGAAAAGTCTTGGTTAAACTTGTAATGTATACTTAGGAGGCAGTGATATAATGACCATCAACCCAAAATAGGCTCAATCAAATTCAACAAGAACTAAAGAAAGACTGAGAAAATGTTGCCATTCATTAATATGACACTGTGGGTTGACTGTGAAGATCTACTTTGAACAATACAGCATTTCAGTATTATATTCTACTTCCTGATGTTTAATGGAAGGCTGGTCAGTCCAGCTTCACCCAAGACAATATCCTTACAAGATAAACCAGTGTCAAGGAGGGGAAGAGTTGGTGAAGTGCAGAACCAGGGTCGGCCAAGTCAGCGATGTGGTCAAGGCTCTCAATGGCAATTGAGGACATCATAGATGCTTGTGAAACCTGTGCTGTTCACAGCCCGAATAGCATGAGCCAATTTCTCCCCCCCTCCTCCACTCTCCAGGCCATGGTAATTTGACAGGTGGTCTTCTGTCATTGCTGTTAACAATTTTTCACAGTGAATAGAGGTAAACAATTTACATAGTATCACCACAGAGACAGGAGTCAGGGTCTTTCATGAAATGGTCATTACACATGGGATCTTTGATATAGTTGTATACACCAATGAACCACAGTCTACTATCATGTTTTTCAGCCATTTCACACTTGCATCTGGATTTGAACATGGAACCAGCCCACTGAGATACCCACAGTCAAATGGGGAAGTTAAGCATGTGATTCAGATGATTAACTCCATTTACAGGAACATTGACTTTTGTACAGCCTTGTTATTTTACCATTGCACCCACTGCAGTGTGGTTTATCACAACAGAATTTTGATCAAATGGAAACTGAAGATTCAGTTCCCTAACAGACTGAAGAATGGTAGTAACGCTTGTAAAAGGGACCTATCATACTGCAAGAAGCAGGCCGCTCACTATGGCAGACAGCTCCATACGCCATAGTTGCCACACTGAAACTAAGGGTAACAGATATGGATGAGGACATACAACAAGAATGGTACAGTCTTCCAAGACTGAGCAAACCAGTAGCAATTGTATGTTGCCCATCCAGCTGACAGAGTTGGATACTGGAGTGGTGTTTACTTTGTCTCAAGCAATCAGTGAAATGGAAAGCAAGTTTCACAATCATCCACCAATATTTGATTTGGATGAACTCAGTCAAAACAATGAGTTACAGACCACCAAGGTCACAATCAGAATCAGGCAGTAATCTACACCTTCTTGTAAAAGACAAGTGTTTCTTCCCATTAAGATTCAACAGAAGTTTATCCTCCACCACTGCTAATTAGATAGCTCAACACTGTATAAAAATGTGGTCACAAGGATGTTGCCAGGTTTGGAGGATTTGGACTACAAGGAGAGGCTGAATAGACTGGGGCTGTTTTCCCTGGAGCATCGAATGCTCAGAGGTGACCTGATAGTGGTTTATAAAATCATTAAGAGTATGGACAGGGTAAATAGACAAAGTCTTTTCCCTTGGTTGGGGAGTACAGTACTAGGGGGCACAGGTTTATGGTGAGAGGAAAAGATATAAAAGGGACATAAGGCTCAACGTTTTAATGCAGAGGGTGGTGCGTGTTTGGAATGAACTGTCAGAGGAGTGTGGAGGCAGAAACAAATACAATATTGAAAAGGATTGGTATTTGAATAGGAAGGGTTTAGAGGGATATGGACCAAATGTTGGCAAATGGGACTAGATTAATTTAGAATATCTGGTCAAAGTTGGACTGAAAGATCTGTTCCGTGCTGTACTCTATGACTCTGTGCTGGCAGTATCACACTGCAACATGGAAACCGACCTTTGTTGTATTAATGTCTATTTTAATACAAAACACAAAAGTTGCTTGCCAATGAAGATTTTCACTTCCATTTCAATTCATTCTGAGAGTACATGGTCACACCTGGTTATAATGACAAAAAGCAGTATTATGCATAGAGTCATAGAGATGTACAGCATGGAAACAGACCCTTCGGTCCACCTCGTCCATGCCGATCAGATATCCTAACTCAATCTAGTCCCATCTGCCAACACCCAGCCCATATCCCTCCAAACCCTTCCTATACATATACACATCCAGATGACATTTAAATGTTGCAATTGTACCAGCCTCCACCACTTCCTCTGGCAGCTCATTCCATAAACATATCACCCTCTGCGTGAAAAAGTTACTCCTTAAGTCTCATTTATATCTTTCCCCTCTCACCCTAAACCTATGCCCTCTAGTTCTGGACTCCCTGACCCCAGGAAAGAGATTTTGCCTATTTATCCTATCCATGCCCCTCATGATTTTATAAATCTCTAGAAGGTTACCCCTCAGCCTCCGACGCTCCAGGGAAAACAGCCCCAGCCTGTTCAGCCTCTCCCTGTAGCTCAAATCTTCCAACCCTGGCAACATCCTTGTAATCTTTTCTGAACCCTTCCAAGTTTCACAACATCTTTCCAATAGGAAGGAGACCAGAATTGCATGCAATATTCCAACAGTAGCCTAACCAATGTCCTGTACAGCTGCAACCTGACCTCCCAACTCCTGTACTCAATACTCTGACCAATAAAAGAAAATATACCAAGCGCCATCTTCACTATCCTATCCACCTGCGACTCCACTTTCAAGGCGCTATGAATCGGCACTCTAAGGTCTGTTTGTTCAGCAACACTCCCTATAAGTCCTGTTAATTTGCTTTCCCAAAATGCAGCACCTCACATTTATCTAAAGTAAACTCCAACTGCCACTTCTCAGTCCATTAGCCCAACTGGTTAAGATCCTGTTGTAATCTGAGGTAACCTTCTTCGTTGTCCACTACACCTCCAATTTTGGTGCCGTTTGCAAACTTACTAACTGTACCTCTTACACTCACATCCAAATCATTTATATAAGTGACGAAAAGTAGAGGACCCAGGACTGATCCTTGTGGCACTCCACTGGTCACAGGCCTCCAGTCTGAAAAACAATCCTCTACCACCACCCTCTGACTTCCACCTTGGAGCCAATTCTGTATCCAAATGGCTAGTTCTCCCTGTATTCCATGAGATCTAACCTTGCTAATCAGTCTCCCTTGGGGAACCTTGTCAAATGCCTTACTGAAAATCCATATAGATCACATCTACTGCTCTGCCCTCATCAATCCTCTTTATTACTTCTTCAATAAACTCAATCAAGTTTGTGAGACATGATTTCCCATGCACAAAGCCATTTTGACTATCCCTAATCAGTCCTTGCCTTTCCAAATACATGTACATTCTGTCCCTCAGGATTCCCTCCAACAACTTGCCCACCACCAATGTCAGGCTCATTGGTCTATAATTCCCTGACTTGTCCTTACCACCCTTCTGAAACAGTGGTACCACATTAGCCAAACCCCAGTCTTCTGGCACCTCACCTAAGACCAATGATACAAGCCTTCCACAGAGTTCTTGGGTACACATGATCAAGTCCTGTGGATTTTATCCACTTTCATGCGTTTCAACACATCCAAGACTTCCTCCTCTGTAATATGGACATTTTGCTAGATGCCCACCATCTATTTCCCTACATTCTATGTCTTCCATGTCCTTTTCCACAGTAAACACGGATGCAAAAAACTTGTTTAGTATCTCCCCCATCTCCTGTGGCTCCACACAAAGGCGGCCTTGCTGATCTTTGAAGGGCCCTATTCTCTCCCTAGTTACCTTTTTGACCTTAATGTATTTGTAAAAGCGCTTTGGATTATCTTTAACTGTTTTTGCCAAAGCTATCTCATCTCCCCTTTTTGCCCTTCTGAGTTCCCTCTTAAATATACTCCTTCTGCCTTTATATTCTTCTAAGGAATCATTCGATCAATCTTGTCTATACCTGACATATGCTTCATGACCAAAACATTTTGGGGAAAAGTTATGCTACACACATTTGCCACAGGTTCTTCCTTCTACATCCCTTACACACTCCCACAGACAGATATCGTTTCAGCTTTCTATTTTTAGATCTCCTGTGATTAGCAGTACTTAACCCAACGTCTCATTTATTGGTACAAATGTCTTTGTGGTAAGAGTTCAGTTTAACAAAACTCAATGTGTGCAAATGCTCAGCATTATTTTTAAATGCACATTTCAACAGTTAACAATTTTACTAAAAGTCCAAAAATGATGTTTCTGCAAGCAGCAAACAGATCAAATCTTCTTCTCTTGACTTGTCAGGAATTTGAGCAGACTTTGGAGATCACTTCAGTGGTCTGCATGTGGAAAGTTAACCTATTGTCAAGTCCTAACCACAAGGTCATCACTCTGTTTTTCAAATGTCAGTTAGTATGGGCATTTTACAAGAGCCATGTGGGAGCAGAAATGGACCAAAGTGTTTGCTCTGCCATTCATTGAGATCATAGCTAACCTGGCAGGCAACTCTCAACTCCATTTTCATGTCTTGTCCCCATAACCCTTGATTCCCTTACTGTTAAAAATCTATCACAGCCTTGACTATACCTTAACTATATCCAGCGTCAACAGCCCTCAGTAGCAAAGAATTCCATAGATTAACTAGTCCCAGTGAAACATTCCTCCATCACTGTCTTAGATGGGCAACAGCTTATTCTAAGATTTTGCTCTCTTGCCCTAGCATGGGGAAACAACCTCACAGTATCCATCCTTTCAAGTCTCCTAAGAAACTTTCACATTTCAATGAGGGTACCTCTCAAAATTCAGTGAGTACAGGGCCCAATCTTCTCAACACCTCTCCATAAGAAAATCCATCCATGCCAGGATCAACCAAGTGAACCTTCTCTGGATTGCCTCCAATGGCAGTATATTTTTCCCTAGATGGAAGGACCAAAACTGTTCACAATATTCCATAAGATTATACAAACATTAAAAGAAAAGAGTTGAATTAGGCCACTCAGCCCATTGAGTCTACTTCACCATTCAATCATAGTTGTTATACTTCTCAATGCCATTCTCCAATCTTCTCCCTGTAACTCTCGATTCCCTTACCAATCATGAACCTATCTATGTATCTATCTCTTGTTAAATACATTCAATGACTTGGCCTCCATAGCCCTCTGTGGCAATGTGCTCCACAGATTAACCACCCTCTGGCTGAAGAACTTCCTCCTCGACTCAGTTCTGAAGGGTTGCCCTTTCACTCTGAGGCTATGCCCTAGATTCCTTCTCTCTCCTAATTGTGGAAACATCACCTTTACATCAACTCTATCCAGACCGTCTAGTATTCTCTAAGGTTTAATCAGATTTCGTTCCCCCACACCCCCACCCATCCTTCTAAAATCTACTGAGACCTAGAGACCTCAACAGCTCCTCATATGGCAAGCCCTAACTTTAGGCTGGCAGTCAATAGGATGCCAACTCACACTCCTGCCAATTTCAATGCTCCCAACCACCAAACGCTTGGGGAAAGTATTAAGCTCTACCTATAAAGTTCCCACTGCAATCACTTACATGATATCATTTTACAATTATCATAGAGTCATAGAGATGTACAGCATGGAAACAGACCCTTTAGTCCAACCTGTCCATGCCGACCAGATATCCTAACCCAATCTAGTCCCACCTGCCAGCACCCAGCCCATATCCCTCCAAACCCTTCCTATTCATATTCCTATCCAAATGCCTCTTAAATGTGGCAATTGTACCAGCCTCCACCACTTTCTCTGGCAGCTCATTCCACACACGTACCATTCTCTGCATGAAAAAGTTGTCCCTTAGGTCTCTTTTATATCTTTCCCCTCTCACCCTAAACCTATGCCCTCTAGTTCTGGATTCGCCGACCCCAGGGAAAAGACTTTTCCTATTTACCCTATCCATGCCCCTCATAATTTTGTAAACCTCAGCCTCTGACGCTCCAGGGAAAACAGCCACAGCCTCCCAGCCTGTTCAGCCTCTTCCTATAGCTCAAATCCTCTAACCCTGGCAACATCCTTGTAAATCTTTTCTGAACCCTTTCAAGTTTCACAACATCTTTCCGATAGGAAGGAGACCAGACTAGCACGCAATATTCCAACAGTGGCCTAACCAATGTCCTGTACAGCTGCAACATGACCTCCCAACTCCTGTACTCAATACTCTGACCAATAAAGGAAAACATACCAAACGCCTTCTTCATTATCCTATCTACCTGCGACTCCACTTTCAAGGAGCTATGAACATGCACTCCAAGGTCTCTTTCTTCAGCAACACTCTCTAGGATCTTACATTAAGTGGATTCGTCTGCGAAGATTTGCTTTCCCAAAATGCAGCATCTCGCATTTATCTGAATTAAACTCCATTTGCTACTTCTCTGCCCATTGGCCCATCTAGTTAAGATCCTGTTGTAATCTGAGGCAACCCTCTTTGCTGTCCACTACACCTCCAATTATGGTGTCATCTGCAAACTTACTAACTATACCTCTTATGCTCATATCCAAATTATTCACGTAAATGACAAAAAGTAGAGGACCCATCACCGATCCTTGAAGCACTCCACTGGTCACAGGCCTCCAGTCTGAAAAACAAACCTCCATCACCATCCTGTCTTCTTGAGTTATCCCTGTATTCCATGAGATCTAACTTTGCTAATCAGTCTCCCATGGGGAACCTTGTCGAACGCCTTACTGAAGTCCATATAAATCACATCTACCGCTCTGCCCTCATCAATCCTCTTTGTTACTGCCTCAAAAAACCCAATCAAGTTTGTGAGACATGATTTCCCACGCACAAAGGCATGTTGACTATCCCTAATCAGTCCTTGCCTTTCCAAAAACATGTACATCCTGCCCCTCAGGATTCCCTCCAACAACTTGCTCACCACCGACATCAGGCTCACTGGTCTATAGTTCCCTGGCTTGTCATTAACAGTGGCACCATATTAGCTAACCTCCAGTCTTCTGGCACCTCACCTGTGACTATCGATGATACAAATATCTCAGCAAGAGGCCCAGCAATCACTTCTCTAGCTTCCCACAGTTCTAGGGGATCCCCTGACCAGGTCCTGGGGAACCTTAGCAAAGACAAGAGGGAGCATTTAAAAAAAAATTTCCAAGAAATTCATCCCATGGCAGAAGAAACATACTAAGAAGAGGATGAGGTAACCATGGCTGACCATGGTATAAAAGTGAAAGAAAAAGCATACAACTTGGTGAGGATTAGAGTGAAGCCAAAGGATTGCAAAGTCTTTAAAAACCAGTCAGTAAGCTGGACCTCAGACGTTGGTAAGATTTTAGAGATCCGTTATTAAGGATGATATTGCAGAGTGCTTGAAGTGGATGGTAAAGCAGACTAGGTCAGCACAGATTCATTAAGGGGAGGGCATGACTGACGAATCTGTTAGAATTCTTTGACAAGCAAGTTAGACAAAGGACAGGCAATGGAATTGATCTATTTCGATTTCCAGAAGGCCTTTGACAACATGGCACACAGGATGTTGCTAAATTAACACTCCTGATCTGTGGTAAGGTACTGCCATGGATGGAGGATTGGCTGTCTGGCAGAAGGCAGAGAATAGGGATATGGGAATATTTTTCAGGATGGCAGCCAATGACCATGGAATTCCACAGAGGTCCATGTTCGGACCTCAATTATTCATGTTATACATTAGTCATCCTCTCGATGGAACTGAGAGCATTGTATCATCTGCAAACTTAGCAACAAATATATGTGAAGGGACTGGTAGTGTTCAGCAAGCGGTGAGGCAGCAGAATGACTTGGACAGGCTGGGAGAATGGACAAAGAGGCCGAATAAGGCTCTGGTCAGACTACATTTAGAATATTGAGAGCAGTTGTGAGCCTCTATCTAAGGAAAGATATGCTGGCATTGGAGATCCAGAGGTGTTCACAAGAATTATCCCAGGAACCAAAGGCTGATCATATGAGATGCAGTTGAGGACTCTGAATCTGTACTTGGAGTTCATGTGTGATTTCATTGAAACTTACAGAATACCGACAGACCTGGATAGAGAGGATGTGGGGAAAATGTTTCCATTAGCTGTTTAGTCTAGGATCTGAGGGCACCGCCTTAGAGTGAAGGACAACATTTTAGAAATGAGATGTGCAGAATTTCTTCAGCCAGAGGGTGGTGAACCTGTGGAACTTGCTGCCATAGAAGGTTGTGGAGGCAAGTCATTGAGTGTATTTAAGACAGAAATAGATAGTTTCTTGATTATTAGATTAGATTAGATTACTTACAGTGTGGAAACAGGCCCTTTGGCCCAACAAGTCCACACCGACCCACTGAAGCGCACCCACCCAGACCCATTCCCCTACACCTAACCTGCACATTTTTGGACTGTAGGAGGAAACTGGAGCACCCGGAGGAAACCCACACAGACACGGGGAGAATGTGCAAACTCCACACAGTCAGTTGCCTGAGGCAGGAATTGAACCCGGGTCTCTAGATCTGTGAGGCAGCAGTGCTAACCACTGTGCCACCATTATTAAGGGGGTCAAGGGTTACAAGGAGAAAGCAGAAGATGGGGTTGAGAAACATATCGGCCATGATTGAATGGTGGAGCAAACTCGATGGGCTGAGTAATCTAATTCTGCTCCTATATCTTATGTGGTATTCTTAGGGTGAAATAAGATGATTGCTACCCAAGGTATTTATGCAAATTATTTATAAAAATTATGCAATGCTGCAGAAGAAAAGTCCCATAACTACTTCCATCTACAGTTTATATATGTAAAATTAGGTCACTCATAGTTTATAATACGATGTTCTGTTCTGAAGTCTAATAAAACAGCTCAATCATGCAGAAGTAATGGGAATTAACTGCTTGGTCTTTCAAATGGTTTGTTCACCAATTTTAACAGACATCATGGTAGATTGTTGTAACCCATCAGGAATTCTTTAAGTGCAAAGGGATGGGCGTGGGAGTTAGGAGTGGAGTAGAGGGAGAGAGGGCTTTCATCCATCAACCAGCTCCCAATCTGCTAGCCTGTTTGTGAAACAAAAGGTAGGAGTGGACAAGGAAGTGGAATGGAGGCTTCCAATATGCTAGAAACTAACTATTCCCGACTGTCCATGTCTGCCTCATTCAGCATCAGCGGGAAGCACAGGTACAGCTGCCGAGTGTGACAGGAGCAAAGTTGTTCTCTACATTTTTGTCATTCAAACGGCATTAGCTGCTGATAGGAGCAGAGGCAGATTAACATTTTTTTCATTTAATCTTGAAAATTCGTCCTTTGCAAAACTAAGTGGAATGTTCTCATGATGATCACATTGAGCGTGTCCTTATATCCCTGGGTGAAAATGTAGAAGACTCTGGAGTACATTAATGTGATCATTCTCTTCACCATCAATCCTCAGGCACAACCTGAATAGTACACTGTTTCAGATGCTATTAATGTAAAACCTGCCCCACCAACACCACTCTTCTCCCCATCTCTCTCTCTCACAGTGAAAGGAGGAGCACGGAATAGGCAGCAAAAGTACAATGACTTCAGCTACTTCATCAATGACCATCTTCTATTATATGGTCAGAAGTGGCAAGTGGCATTGAAACAATCTGTATCTAAATGCAGCAAGACCTGGGCAACATCCATTTTAGTCATATTATTTGCCATTTACACTCATATGAAATAAGTGCCACACACTGATTACCTCCAACAAGAGGGAATCTAACCATCACCCCTTAATATTCAATGGACATATCATTGCTGCATCGCCCACTATTAGCATACCATTGACAAGAACTGAATTGCATCTAAAAGAGCAGATCAGAGACTGTGAATTCTGTGACAAGTAATTCACTTCCTGTGTCCTCAAGGCAGTACAATAATCGATAAAGTACAAGCCAGGAGTGTGGTGGAATACTATCTCTGCCTGGGAGGAGCTCAAACAACATTCAAGAGGCTCAACATCATCCAGGGCAAAGCATCTCACTTAATGGGTACCTCATCCATTACTGTCTATGCTGATTCCCTCCATCACTGATGCACAGCAGCAATAGTATATACCAGCTGCAAGATGAGCTGCAGAAACTCACCAAGGCTCCTTAGATAGGACCAGCCAAATCTGTGGCTTCTACCACCTAGAAGACCAAGGATAGTGGATGCCTGGGAGCATCAATCACCTGCAAGTTCCCCTCCAAGCCCCACACACCATCCTGATTTGGAACTAGATTGTCAATCCTTCACTCCAATCCTGTGTAACATCCTTCATAACAGTTCTGTGGGTGTACCAACCACCAGTCCCCCGACTCCAAATGTCAAAGGACAGTTGCAGTTCAAAAAGGCAACTCACCACCACCACCACCACCACCTTTTCCAAGGCAATTAGGACTGAGTGGAGTTACTTTTCAGCCAATTCTACCCAACCATTACATTCTGAAAATATATGTAGAGGACCGAATAAACAAGGTACTCAGGAGAGAAAGTTTGAAGTAAAGAATTAAAATATACAAATTGTTTTCCAGACTTCTTTAACATGCAGCAGAATGAACCTGGTACAAATTATTGTTTGGATAACACTTTGAACACACAAGTTTTAAGCATCCAGATCTATCTATTGTGAACAGTTCACACATTACTTAAAGCATAGTTTCAGGGCTTCACATTACTGTGCTGAAAGAGAATGAAATCCAAAGTAGGCTATTACATTCTAAATTTCTTCACATTTGAATTGAGCTCCACATATATCACCACCTGTTTACTGTCTCATGCAAGTGGTTCTTCTTCATTCCAGAACAGGTGGGGTGTGGAAAATAAGCTTTGATCAAGGTTCGAAGCTGGCAGTAATATACTAACCACCTACTACACACTCTGCCAACTTGTCCTTTCAGTGCACAGGTCTGGTACTGTCCACAGTCTGCTACTGTCTACAGATCTGCTACTTCTGAAGTTGAATTTCCTAAGTCACAACAGTTCTTGGAAAGCATCACAGTTCATTTCAATCATTTCCTCACCTTGACATACAGACATACATACATATACACAAACACACACACAGTGACAAGAAATAAATGAGAAGTGGTAGTGGGTTACAGTTCACTCAGTGAGACTGAGTTGGTGCCATTAGGCACATGGTGTAGTCTAGGGTTGTGGACAGTGATGGTAGAGGCTCCAATTACTTTCCATCACATGGTTAATTGGCATTCTCAGCTGGAGACATGACACACTGCAACACTGTCAGTCCCAATCAGCAGAAGCTGATGTCTCAGAAATAAAAACAAGAAAATGCTCAAACAATTCAAATGCAAGTTTTTTTTTAAAAAAAGCCCTCATTTGACTGAGAATGCAGTTTGGGGATTTTAGCAAATCTAAAATGTGGCTCAAATCTTAATTAGTAATTAGTGGCTGTAAAAGGTTAGTGATTGCTGGCGGGTCTGTGGGAGGAGCAACTTCAAATTATTCCCCCTCCCACTAACTAGATGTATATTTTCATTTAGATTATAGTAAATTAATTAAAACGATGGTGACAATGCTCCACATAGATTTATACAAGTATACTTAAAATCACTACCAGAAATTTGTAGCATGTCATCTAGATTTACTACTGAAAATTCAAGAATTTCATCTGGATTCATAAACACTTTAAACAATAGAAGGAGTAGCATACTTGTTTTTACAGATTCGTTTATTTATTTGAATTAAACATTATGTTTACAGTGGCAAGTGTAACAGTTAGTGATTTCCCTTCATCTCAGTCCCTTATAATTAATTTACACAATCAGCGCACTCAAGGAAAATAAATCTCTGCGGTTACAAAGTGCATCATCACACAGAAATAAAAGCTCTGCGTCAGTAAGGCAATTTGAGCACACTATTCAAAAACTCAGACCAAAAAAAATCAATACTAAAAAATATAAACCATTAATTTTGAAAAGTCAAAAAAATCCAAGAGGGTAGTTGGTGGAGAAATACAAAAAAAAAAGAGAATCTTTCCACAGCAAATTAAAACAAGACTTAAACATAAATCAGTTCAGTTATTCTCAGTCTCCATAACTCCAACCAAATTAAAAGGAAGGAACATTTTGAAACCTATTGTTCAGTCCTCCTTAACTCCTCAGTAGGCACACGGTATCCATGGCTTGAAGGATACTGTAATAAGATAAGATGGGTTATTCAAACTGTTTCCACATTCACTTTGAAATACAACAACATACTGTTGGATCCAAGAGTTTACAAAAAAATGATATACAACACTGCTAGGGGTTTGGGGAGAGTGGAATAATCCTCATATTAGTTGCAAGGAGTGGCTCATTTGACAGCATCTCTCCCCTTCATATGCTGTGGGCAGTTTTGGTCTCATTATTTAAGGGAAGTTGTAAAAGCACTGGGGGTGGTTCAGATGGTTTTTACTATAATAAATGAATGGGTTATCGCACAAATATAGGTTGAACAGTCTACTTCTTTCCACTGGAGTTTAGAAGAGTGAGGGCGACTATTTTGAAGTGCATAAGATCCTTGATAAGATGGACGTGGAAAGAATGTTTCTTATTGGAGTTTGTCCAGAACCAGGGTGCACTGTTTTATAATTAGAGGTCACTCTTTCAGAACAGAGATGAGGAGAATATTTTCCCTCACAAAAAGTACTGTGCGGTTCGACTTTGTAACTTTAGTCTCAGAAGGCAGTGAAGGCAATGTGGTTGAATAACAAATAAAGACAGAGGTGCAAGTTTTCTTGTAGGCTAGGAAATCAAGGGCTACCAGAGGTAGATGGGAATGTAGAAATTGAATCAAAAACAGATCAGCCATGAACATATGGAATGGGGGAGCCAGCTTGCAGGACTAAATAGTCTCTTGTGCTCCTATTTAATATTTACATGTTTGAGATTTCTCTAACAGGAGATGGTAGTGTCACTGAGTCAGCAGACACTCAGGTTTTGGGGACATTGGTTCAAGGTCCCACACAACAGCTGAAGGAAGTTAAATTAAATTAATAAATCTCGAATATAAATATTAAATCTAAAATATAAAGCTAGTCTCAGTATTGTTGACAATTACAACTACTGTAGATTGTTCTGAAAATCTATCCAGTTTACCAATGCCCGAAAGGGAAGGAAATGTGTAGTTCTTACCACAATGTGACCTACATATGTCTCCATATCCAAAATAATATGGCTGACTTTTAACTACTCTCTGAAATGGCTGTGCAAGCCACTGGGGTAGGCAACAAATGCTACTCTTATCACAACGAATGAATGATTGAAAAAAAAGGGAGGAAATACCTCTTTACTGGGAAACCTTCTTCACAAAGATTGACTAAAGCATAAAGTTGTCTCAGTGCATATTCATACTGAAAGAGAAACAGCAACATTAAAAATATATAGCAGCAGTTCTTCACTTTTACATATGAATTGAAAATGAAATTCAGAACAAGTTTTCAGTAGAAAAGGATATAATTAAACTGGAGAGAATGCAGAAGAGATTTACCAAGATAATGCCTGGAATGAAGAGTTCCAGTAATAATATATAAAAAAAAAGACTGGATAGGCTAGGACGTTTTTCACTAGAGCTCGGGAGGTTTAGGGGTGACAGCGATCCATTGACACTGAACAGATGTTCCTCAATTCTTTTGGACAAATCTCCCCCTCCCACCCAAACCCCACCACAGAGAGTGGTTCGTATGCAAAATGAACTGCCAGAGATAGGGGGGATGGAGGTGCAATCATAACATTTAAAAGACATTTGTATAAGTACATGTATAGGAAAGGTTTGGAGGGATATGGGCCAAATGCGTGCAAGTCGGACTAGTCCGGTTGGAGAACATGGGGACATGGACTAGTTGGACCAAAGGTTCTGTTTCCCTACTGTATGACCATAAGAACAAAACACTACACATCAGTTTATAGGTTGAATATCTAGTGTTATTCTGCCTGTTATGATTTATTTTCAAGAACTGACCATATCATATTAACTTTTCACAACATGTAAAGAATTCATCATATGCTCTTTAGCTACATTGGATTTACGTGATTCAGAATTCAAAATACACAGTTGTGCTTCTTTATACAGAGAGATAACTTACGCAGTGAATGGTGTGCTAATGTATAATTCCTGATATATTATTACACAACTAAGATTGACATCTGGAAGTTTTTTTCCTCTACTGCTGAAGACAGGACTACTAGAAAATAATATGGTAGTGTGCAGTTTCACTGGTGGAAGATACCTTCAAACAGTTGAGTTGCTACAATTTCTCAGCAGTCAGCAACTAGAATCTTTACACCACAAGCAAGGGAAAAAGATGTGAGTTGCAACAAAAATGTCCTGGCTACCTGCTTCTGATTCCTATCCTGGGAATTCTAATGCTGGCCAGGATGGCAGACAATGACGAGTACAATCTGCTGTAGTGGCCCATGTACCCAAAAAGCAAGGCAGCACTCCATGCAGTTTCAGACATGGAAAAATTCATTTTGTTTGAGGTATACTGGATGCTACTGTAACTGCATTCACAAATGATGAAGATGGGTGATGTACATTAGAAATTTGTGTTGCAGATGTTTCATCCCCTGTCTAGGTGACATCCTCAGTGCTTGGGAGCCTCCTGTGAAGCGCTTCTGTGATCTTTCCTCCAGCATTTGTAGTGGTTTGAATCTGCTGCTTCCGGTTATCAGTTCCATCTGTCCGCTGCAGTGGCCGGTATATCGGGTCCAGGTCCCAATATACCGACCACTGCAGCGGACAGCTGGAACTGACAACCGGAAGCGGCAGATTCAAACCACTACAAATGCTGGAGGAAAGATCACAGAAGGGCTTCACAGGAGGCTCCCAAGCACTGAGGATGTCACCTAGACAGGGAATGAAACATCTGCAACACAAATTCCCAGCTCGGCGAACAGAACCACAACAACGAGCACCCGAGCTACAAATCTTCTCCCAAACTTTGAGTACATTAGAAAGGTTTCACCCAGCTTGTGACTGTTTGTTTCAGATGCGTCACCCATCAGCTAGAGCTGGGAGCTGATTTACAACTGATACTTTACAATGAGCTAGTAACAAACGCAACCCTTATTTTCTTTGTTTGTTATTCTCCAACAGAACACATTTCTGATGGACCCAATCCCAAACTTGAAACATGATTCATGTCCTAATAAAACAAAAAATGGTGCAACAAAATGTACAGTATCTTTGGAGAAAAAAAAAAGAACTAATTTTATATTTACCAGTGGCGTGTGCCAGTTAAAGCAGCGAGTTTTGAAATGATTATTTGCAGCTTGGTAGCAGCCATGATCACGGATACGACTTCGTGAGTTTATTATCCGTGCTGTTTGCTCCTCAGAACCCGTGACAATGGACACAATCTTCTCCATGGACTTTTGAATTAAGTGCTTATTCTACCAAAAAGAGTAGATAGACTGGTCAAGGAATATTTAGAAAGTAGCATTGCACAAAGAAACCCAAAATTATTTCGATTAGATTAACTAAGAACAAATGGGAGTTTGCATTCGCTGCATTCTTGTTGCTATACATATCAATGTAGAGATGTAACTAGAAAATCAACCATAAGAAAAATCACTTCATTTTAAGAATGGCTATTACAAGCTTTAGTTTTTAAAAATCATGAAGATACATATCACACCATGTTTTGGCCTAATGACATTATCACTAGGCTATTAATCCAGAGACCCAGGTAATATCCTGGACACTCTGGTTCATATCACACTATGGCAGGGGGTGATGTTCAAATCGACAAAAATCTGCAATGAAGAGTCTAATGATGACCATGAAACCAATGTCGTTAGTCAGGAAAAACCTGTCTAGTTCACTAATGTGAAGGAAAATAGTAGGGAAGGAAACGGTCATCTAACCAGGTCCAGGGTCCATATGACTCCAGACCCACAGCAATGCAGTTGGCTCTTAACTGCCCTCTGGGCAGGGATAGGCAATAGGTTGGCCTAGCTAGCAATGCCCACATCCCATGAATGAATATTAAAAAAAAATCAAATGAGTTCTTGTTGAATATGGCTTTAAAACATGATTTCTCTCCAAGTTTGTCAATTCCAAAACCTCAGAAATGATTCTTAACTGTTTAAAGGCATTACGTCTTTCATTATTACACAACCCCCAAAACTGGCACAAGAAAAAAAACTAATAGCAACATTAAAAACTGCTAGCCACTTCGAGATTTATTGCCATTTCATGTTGTATGGCTTGACTAATGCCTTTCCACTACAGTAATTTTGAATAGGATTTTGGAAACTGATCATGCACTGCACCATTCAAAGTTCAGAGGCCAGACCCAGATTTTCACTGTCAGGATGATTTGTGAGCCCTTCAAAAAGGGTTGGCAAAACCTGATTGCCACTTCCATTCCCATTTCTCACAAGTTGTGCTGACTTGGGATAAGGGCTTAACTGTATATAGCACTTCTGTCCTTGCTGACTGCAAAAGTGGGTATTTAAATTCTTACTGAAGTTATGTGCAATCAGCCAATTTTAAAAGATAATTGGATCTACAGCCTTTAAAAGAGGACCTAAAGCACTAGGGAACTTCAGTCTCAAAACTGTTCCTGGAATCATTGTGGACAGGTTTTGAAACACAAATTAAATGGAAATCTGTTCTTTCTGCTTCAAATTAAGACACTGTATTTGAAAGTTAGATGTGTTTTGATTTCAGTGATTGATTATCAGGCTTTGTTCTACACAGGTAAGTTGACCATCAGTTGGTCAGAATTGTGAAAGTGTTGAGATGCAATAGAAAATTTCTTTCCTATTAGAAGGAGAGAGGTGAATGTGTGAGGGCCTGATATTCATCATTTAACTGAGCCCTTCACCCCAGGAGACAGAGGTATCCACCCCTTGTTTGCTGTTTTACCATCAGCCTGCTTCTGTTGCTGCTTCAGACCGAAACCCATCTCAAACCAAATGACAGGAAGGAGCCTTTTTAAAAGAAAAAGGGCATTAGGCCTTCCCAACTTCTCCACAAGTTCTGGTCCTCACCATCACAGTAAATTCCAGTAAGTAGATTAATATAGGTTGGCTTTACCAATGAAAACACTCAGTCATTTTATTTTTAAGAAGACTCTTGTTGCTGAAGGAATATGAATAGAATTATTACTAGACAAAGTGCTCTTCAGATTAATTATTCAACCTCTCAGCCATTTCCCAGATTTCTTAATTGCAGAGAGAAAAGAAATCATTTTTGATCAGATGACTTTTTGCTACACTCTGCTCACCTTCAGAAGTGCATCGATCTCTAACAAGAGCTTCTGACCCGCCTCAATATCGTTTGTTGCCATATATTTCCGTTTAAGAATGGCAAGAGGAACATCAGGACTTGGTACTGCATCCACAATATTGACTCGAGGCTGGGTCATATGGAGGTCAGCCTTCTTTGAGCCCTGGAACGCATTCAGTTTCATGTGCGAAAGTGTCTGGGAAGTGGGAAAACAAATACGATAAAAATTCTATATCTAGATTTACTTTTAATGCGCAGCTTGCAACAGTGTGAGCTTTGTTTAGATTTAATAGTTATGTCGCAGAGTCGCAAAGTGTACACACTCAGGCGTTATTCCAGAACCTGAGCACAATCTAATGCTAAAACAGTACTGAGTGAGTGCTGCACTGTTGAACATTCTGCCTTCTGGATTAAGCAAGGCTCTCAACCTGCCACCAAAGAAATTATTAAGTTAAAGAGCAAATTAGGAGAATCCTTCTGAAGTCATTCATTCCTCAGTCAATACTCAGTTATTATTAATTTTATAGCAGGAGAATCCAAACTACTGCTGCTGCATTTACTTGCATCACAACATTTCAACCGTCAAGTATTAATGGAAGGTAATATTTAAATACAAGATCATTTTTAAAAAAAAAGGATAATAATCATTTTTCATACCTAATTTTGTTCTAACTTTGGAAGTGTCTATACCTGATGTTTCTTTACGAAATTGTTATGATGATTGCTTCAATAATTCTCTATTCTGACTTCAGATTAGCGTTGAGAAGAGGTGACACATGCACTCGAGAGACATCATGGCCATAAATGTAAGTCTGAACTTGTCAGAACAAGAATACATTCAAACTAATTGCAGCGTTGGCTATTTTAGAGCCAATGATTAATTTTCAATTCAGCTTCACTCTGTATCTTGGGTATTTTACAGAAAAAAGGGAAGCCGGGGACCTTTCAAAAAAGTACAAGACACAAAACAGTCGTCATTTCTAATTGAAAGCAGTTGCAGGAAAGGAAAAACACCACTATGTCAAAGGTTTGAAAATACTGAACATGCAAAACTAGATGAAAAAAAATCACACAACACCAGGTTATAGTCCAACAGGTTTATTTGGAACGTTCTTGGTTACAGATGTTTCAGTAAGATTGGCGGGGGGTTAAAAAAAGGAGGGGGGGTGGCTTTGCTAATTAGAAACGGTATAACGGCTGCAGAAAGGCAATTCGAGGGGGATCTGCCTTTGGAGGTAGTATGGGCTGAAGTCAGAAATAGGAAAGGAACAGTCACCTTGTTGGGTGTTTACTATAGGCCCCACAATAGCAGCAGAGATGTGGAGAAACAGATTGGGAAACAGATTTTGGAAAGGTGCAGAAACCACAGGGTAGTAGTCATGGGCGATTTCAACTTCCCAAATATTGATTGGAAGCTCTTTAGATCAAGTAGATTGGACAGGGCGGTGTTTGTGCAGTGTGTCCAGGAAGCTTTTCTAACTCAGTATATAGATTGTCCGACCAGAGGGGAGGCCATATTGGATTTGGTACTTGGTAACAAACCGGGACAAGTGGTGGGCTTGTTAGTGGGTGAGCATTTTGGTGATGGTGACCACAACTCTGTGACTTTCACCTTGGTTATGGAGAGAGATAGGTGCGTGCAACAGGGCTGGTTTTACAACTGGGGGAAGGGTAAATACGATGCTGCAAGACAGGATCTGAGGAGCATAAATTGGGAGCATAGGCTGTCATGGAAGGATGTCGTTGAAATGTGGAACCTTTTCAAGGAACAGATACGACATTTCCTTGATGCGTATGTACCTGTCAGGCAGGAAAGAGATGGCCGTGTGAGGGAACCTTGGTTGACGAGGGAGGTTGAATGTCTTATAAGGAGGAAGAAGGAGGCTTACATAAGGTTGAGGAAACAAGGTTCAGACAGAACATTGGAGGGACACAGGATAGCCAGGAGGGAGCTGAAGAAAGGGATTGAGAGCTAAGAGAGGGCATGAAAAATCTTTGGTGGGTAGGATCAAGGATAACCCCAAGGCCTTTTATGCGTGTGTGAGAAATATGAGAATGACGAGAACGAGGGTAGGTCCGATCAAGGTCAGTAGTGGGAGACTGTGTATTGAGTCGCAAGAGATAGGAGAGGTTTTGAATGAGTACTTTTCTTCAGTATTTACAAATGAGAGGGACCGTATTGTTGAAGAGGAGAGTATGAAATGGACTGGTAAGCTAGAGGAGATACTTGTTAGGAAGGAAGATGTGTTGGGCATTTTGTAAAACTTGAGGATAGACAAGTCTCCCGGGTCTGACGGGGTATATCCTAGGATTATGTGGGAAGCAAGAGAGGAAATTGCAGAACCGTTGGCAATGATCTTTTCGTCTTCACTGTCAATGGGGTTAGTGCCAGGGGACTGGAGAGTGGCGAATGTTGTGCCCCTGTTCAAAAAAGGGAATAGGGATAACCCTGGGAATTGCAGGCCAGTTAGTCTTATTTCGGTGGTAGGTAAAGTAATGGAAAAGGTACTGAGGGATAGGATTTATGAGGATCTGGAAAGACACTGCTTGATTAGGGACAGTCAACACGGATTTGTGAGGGGTAGGTCTTGCCTTACAAGTCTTATTGAATTCTTTGAGGAGGTGACCAAGCATGTGGATGAGGGCAGAGTAGTGGATGTAGTGTACATGGATTTTAGTAAGGCATTTGATAAGGTTCTCCATGGTAGACTTATGTGGAAAGTCAGGAGGCATGGAATAGTGGGAAGTTTGGCCAGTTGGATAGAGAACTGGCTAACCGGTCGAAGTCAGAGAGTGGTGGTAGATGGTCAGTATTCAGCCTGGAGCCCAGTCACAAGTGGAGTTCCGCAGAGATCAGTTCTGAGTTCTCTGCTGTTTGTAATTTTTATTAATGACTTGGAAGAGGGAGTCGAAGGGTGGGTCAGTAAATTTGCAGACAATACGAAGATTGGTGGAGTTGTGGATAGTGAGGAGGGCTGTTGTCGGCTGCAAAAGGACTTAGATATGATGCAGGCAGGCAAATTCACAGCCACCAATCATGAAATCAGGGAAGTGCTCGAGTGTAGGAGTCTTGGAGGTTTTGTTTTGAGTCTTTCTACACAGCAACCTTTGTTTTAATTGGTGTGATGGTAAACATAATCAAACAGTTTCCTCGCAACTATGCCATATAACCTCAAACCTAAAATTTGCCTTAATTAGTGTTATCAAAAGTTAAAAACAAACAAAACAAAACTTGAAATAAATTATTTTGGTCAACTTTCAAATAGACATCCAGCCCTCTTTTACAACCTCCTATGAAATCCACCTCCACCACTCTCCCAGGCCGTGCATTCCAAATCCTAACAACTGAGTAAAGAAGTTTCTCGTCATCTCATACATAACTCTCTTGCTGAAAATCTTGAAATTGTGACCCCTAGTTACTGATGTTAGCAGGAGAGCAAGACATGGTTTGGCTCTTGAACCATAAAGGTTACAGGACATTTAGGAGTGACAGGAAAGTCGGAAACAGTGGAGGGGTGACTCTGTTAGTTAAGGATTGAATTCACACACTAGAGAGGGAAAGCAGCAGTTCAGAAAACGAAGATGTGGAAGTGGTTTTGGTAGAAATAAGTATTGATGAAGGGAAGTAGTCACTTGTGGGAGTGGTGTATAGGTCCCTTAACTGTAATCATATAGTAGGATGAGACAAAGGAAGAAATAATTGCAACTTGTCAAAACAGCACAGCGATGATGATGGGAAACTTTCATCTACATGTTGACTGGAACAGTCAGAAAGGCAAAGGTAATCTGGATGAGAAGTTCATAGAATGTTTTTAAGATATCTTCTAGAATATCATGTATTGGAGCCAACGAGAGAGCAGGCTACACCAGACCTGAAGTTGTGCATAGGATTAATTAACGATCCCACAGTGAAGGCTTCGCTAGGTGTCAACGACCAGATGATTGAATGGTTTTATTCAGTTTGAGGGGTGGGTTCAAGACTTTTGTTAAAAATTTTAGAAAGGCAAACATGAGGACACGAAAGAGTGAACTGGCTAATTAGGCTAAAATATGTTAATATTGATGCAACATTTAAGAGGACTTTTCTGAATATACACAGAATAAATAGATTCCAACGAAGTAATAAACATTCCAAAGGTACAGATCCACTATCTGTGGTTAACTAGAAATTTTAAACAAGCTATCCAACTTAAAGCAAGTTAAATCAGATAGCAGGTCAGCAGATTGGACAGAATATTTTTTAAAAAAACCAAAAGATGGCCAAAATATCTAATTAAGGGTGAAAATTAGAATGAGAAAAAGTTAACCTTCCTCCGGGTGCTCCGGTTTCCTCCCACAGTCCCAAAGATGTGCAGGTCAGGTGAATTGGCCATGCTAAATTGCCCGTAGTGTTAGGTAAGGGGTAAAGGTAGGGGTATGGGTGGGTTTCGCTTCGGTGGGTCGGTGTGGACTTGTTGGGCCGAAGGGCCTGTTTCCACACTAAGTCTAATCTAATCTAATCTAAAACATAGAAAGAGCTTCTAGTTTAAACAGAAATTCACAAGGTAAGGCAGTGCAAAGCAAGCATTTCACACAGCCCACCCTGAGATAGTTTCTGTTAACATTCTCCCCACGGAGAAAAAAAAAACATGTGGGGTAGTTTCTCCCAAGTCACGTTTGTGGAGTTAGGAATTTTCCCAGCCTTACATGCCAAAACTGGGGAAGGAATATTCAGATATTTAAAACTGAGAGAAGGAAACATTTTTCCACTCAAACATGTGTGATCTTGGATCCTCTACCCCAGATGCTTTTGGGCACTCAAATGCTCCAGCATATAGAAGATAAAGATCAGCAGATTTTTCAGTGCCAAGGGAAATCAGAGTGGAAGTGGGATCGATAGAGAAGTTCAATGTGATCTTACTGAATGAGGAGGCAGATTCAAGGGGTCATATGATCAAACCTTTTCCAATTTACATCCCCCTTGTGCAACACAGTCCAGGCTCCTCCTCCTAAAAGTTATGAAATAATGTTATTATAGGGAATGAAAAATTCAAATTCCTACCAGATTTCCATACTCTTGTACATGACTGGTATTGGTCCGCTTCTTGACAATTTTGAATTGTTTGTGTAGCGATTCTTTTCTAAGGTCCTCCTATAAAAGGATAGGAATGGAAATAGATTTCTTCAAAATCACATATTGACAAAATCACAACATTCACAATATTTCCACATATTAATACACAGCAGCCAACTGGGTTTCAAATATACCAAAAGGCATGTGATGTGGTATAAACTTTGTCCTCCAAAAGAAAGATGGCAAATTTCTACATTTACAGCATAAATAACCCAAGTCATAAATGAAAGTGCTACATCAGCATTTCGCAATTATACTTTCTTGATGTTTTTCAATTTTGAGTTAGAACAATTTAATAAAATCCAAAATGCTTTCTTTTGCATCCTATTACTTAATCATGTGGTCACATAGAATTTGAGCATTGCTAAAAAGAAAAAGAAAATATTTTGTAGAAGCTGTTAGCTTTGCACTCATCAGGACAATTGGCAAGAATTAAAAAAGGAAACCAACATTTACACTGTAAAAGCAGAGATGTTGATCGGTTAGCAACTGGACTCTGAATGATAGAGGCATTACCAAAGAGAATGCACCAGTTAATAATGAATGGCAGTAAACTTTGTTAAAACTTTTAAATCAGGTAGGCAATTCTGGTTCATCAGGCAATAACCTGAGAAGTGAAACATCAAGTGGCCGTCGTTTATTTTGCCCGGTGAAGCAGGTAAAAAAACATGTTTTTATATGACTTCACGCCAATCTTCTGTCTTCTCCCTATAACCAATATACCCTTTTCTTTTGTTCTTATGCACTGACCTCTGAGGTTCATGAGTACCACTGACTTTTGAAACGTGAAGTTAATGAGTAGGAGCCCCAACTGGCATGCGTAGAACCTCAGGGGATATTCAGAGCGGCTGTGCAGCTTAGACAGAATGTTATCTCTAACCCTGTTCATTGTTCATCTTCAAGATCATTATCAATTGCCCTCTTGAATGCCTGAAATGAACGTGCCTCCACCACATGTCTAGGCAGTGCATTCCTGACTTGCTGTATGAAAGTGTTCTCTCTCCCACTGCATGTGTTTGTTTCAAAATCACTTGAAAATCTGTACCTTCTCTTTCTTGATTCTTTTGTGCATTGTTAAACAGGAACAGTTTCTCCCTATCCTTATCAAGCCCACTCATGATTTTGAGAAGTTCCTCATACCTCAGCCTTTTCCTCTCCTAAGAAAGCAGTCCAAACTTCACCCATTTTTCTTCAGAGCTGAAGGTTCTTATGCCTGCAATCATGTATAGGTTCAGCAAAACTCCTGCCTCATGAACTCTATGACCTTATTAATCAATCCTAAGATAGTATACTCCTTTTAACCGCTTTCTCCATCTGATCTGCCACTTCTAAAGCTTTATATACTTATACACTCAGATTCTTCTGCTCCTGCACTGCCTTTCGAATTGTACCCCTTATTTTATGTTGTCTCACCACTCCTGAAACATTATTATTCCATTATTTATATTGTGTATTGTGACGCAAAATGTGGTTATCTGGATATGCTCACTGTCCATCAAGTTTGACTTTTCCTTTATAGCAGGACACCAATGTATTTCCAAACACAAGGAGATCACTTTGCCAGGGAGTTTTGGGTAGTGACCGATTTATATTGGACCAATATTTATATCAATTCTAGTTCATAGGTTACCATTTTGGAAGAAATAACTTACTCTGCAGCCTGTGTGATTAACATAGCAATTCGTCAAAATGGCAACAAACCTGGTCAGAGTCTTCCATCCACATGACACTGTACACATCACCCAAGTAGGTCTGTCTTTCATCATCATAGTAACAGGCATATGATGATTCCCGTTCATTGGCAGCAGTAGTGGCAAATACTGAAATCAGAATGGTAGAGTTTAATGGAAAAAAAAAGTGAGGGGCGGGGGGAGGTGGAAATAGTAATTTGTGGGTAAAAAGTGAACAGTTCAAATACTAAAGGAAAATGCTAGAAAAGTCATGTATTTCCTACTTAAACAGCAAAAGATTAACAAAACTTTCAAAGATGGGACTGTGCTGCTTAAAAGACAATCAGGTTCTTGCTAAAATATACTAAAGTCACAGTGGGTACATGAAGGGTAGAAACAAAAATAACTTGCATTTATACAGTACCTTTTAATGTATAAAACACTAAGAAGGGAAATGCACAAGAGCATCATGGGAGGTTATTCACTTTAGCAGTAAAAATAAAGCAGCATCATTTTTCAAAGTTGTGAAACTTGTACATGTTATTTGAGAAACAGGCAAACCCATACAGGCAATTAGGAAGGCTAATGGCAAAGGACTGGAGTGATAAAAATAAGGAATCATAAGAGAGTGCTGGTATAACTCATCAGGTCTGGCTGCCATCTTTGGGGACAGGAGTCGAGTTAACATTTTGATCCAATGTGACTGCATCAGGGTTTCAAGATTCAAAGTTGAACCTTACTGTACTCGAAACATTAACTCTGTTCCTCTCTCCATAGACACTACCAGATCCTGCTGGGATTGGCTCCTAGCTGTGGCCCAAGTGACTAATGCAGATTGGGGCAGGGGAAGGGGAGCTGGGCAATCAGGAAAGTGTTCAGGTGGATTAATAAAAAGGAAGCACTGAAGATTTTGGAAGGCTGGGCAATGTATTCCTGGGAATATACAGCAAGAATAACTTTTATATCTGTACCATCATTTGTTCTGCACTTTATTCTCCTTTGCATCTCTGCTGAATCATCTGGCCCCGATTGTCATATCATGCTCCAAATTCTAGAATCCCCAACCAGTGGAAATACTTTATCTATTCTGTCTTTTCCTGTTAATATCATGGATACTTTGATCTGATCACCCCATAACCTTCTAAGTTCTAGAGTAAACAGGCCTGATTTGTATAATCTCTGCTCAGTAACTTAACCCCTGAAGTCTAAGTATCATTCTTGTAAACCCATATTTTCCTCCTTCCAAGGTCAATATATCTTCCCGACATATAGTATCCAGATCTTCTCACAGTACTCCAAGTGGGGTTTAACTTGGGCTTTGTATACCTGCAGAATAGGAAATATGTTCTGTAGATTTAAAGGACAGTATTCTATTGGTCTTAATTATTTTCTGCATCTGTTTGTGATATTTTAAAGATTTATTCACCTGAATCCCC
Source organism: Hemiscyllium ocellatum (assembly GCF_020745735.1). Taxonomy (NCBI): domain Eukaryota; kingdom Metazoa; phylum Chordata; class Chondrichthyes; order Orectolobiformes; family Hemiscylliidae; genus Hemiscyllium; species Hemiscyllium ocellatum. The sequence goes on from NC_083408.1 coordinate 90,692,718, forward strand.
AAGTTGCTTTGGGCATCATAGTCGGAAATGGAGAGGCTCTGGCTCATTTATGGGAAGCAAGGAAGGCAGAAGGATATTCAGTGAGTAACACACTTAAACTGATTATATGAATTAGCCTTTAGAAAGCCATTGGGGAAAAGGTTGGAATGCCAAAATATAAAAAGCTAACACTCGCTTCAAACATTAGAAAATATATGATTTGACATTTACAACAAAAAACATTTTTTGGAGCATTCCAGTATTGAGCTTTATGGTTTCCACACAAGATAAAATGTTAACCTATGAATATTCATACCATTAATATTCCTTGGCAGGTCTAACATCATCGATCCAGACTCACAAGCTTCAATGTAAAACACCATCTGCAAAAGAGGTATAATGGGTCACCAAACCTGCACCTTAGCATACATGATTTGGAGACGTTGGTGTTGGACTGGGGTGTACAAAGTTAAAAATCACCACACCAGCTTATACTCCAACAGTTTATTTGTAAGCACTGGCTTCCAAAAACGGTGTCTTATAATCTTACTCTCCACAACCACCTGATGTAGGAGCAGCAGTCCGAAAGCTAATGTTTCCAAATAAACCAGTTAGACTATAACCTGGTGTTGTGTGATTTTCAACTTGGCATACACAATCTCAAAACTTGCTTGTCATAACCCCAGGCTGATGTTAATAACGGACACACCATATTCCCAAATAAACCCTGGCCTGTTAGATACCAACTTTACATATTTTTTCAAAATGACCTTAGGAGGTCAATTTCTAAACACATTTACAAGAGGTGGCTGGTGTACTTTTGACACAAGTAAAAGATTTATCAACACAAACACAAGAGATTCAATTACAGATATCAGAAAGATATTAAAAACAAAAATCACACTATTCCTTTCATCCCAGTAGCATCCAGAAAAATAGCTGACCCTTAGAGAAGAGACATTATTATCTTCACACCAAGGCTTTTGCTCAGGCCCAGGCAGATGCAGCTGCAACTGGTTTCGTTTTGGCAAATTCGTGCGTGTTCACAGGCATTATTTTTGTCCAGCTGTTATTTCTCCCCTGAGACACTTAAAAACAGTCTACAAACTAAACTCATGTCTTTAACTTCAACGCAAAACATATGATTTTGCAATATTCAGATGCCTGCATCTTTGACTCTATTTTCTGGCACCACTGACAGACCAACTTTCCAGATTGTTCTAATTTCTGTGTGAGAATTTTGTTTTCCTCTACTGTTTTTGATCCAAAAAGGGCTTAAACTCTAAAATGCACATAAACAAAAATAATGAATTCAACTTCAAGCAATACATTTTTTGAAAGCTTTGGAATATAGAAAGGCACCAAAATCTCTGCCTTTGTTGAATTAAGAACGAACATAAAATGAAGGTTTAGGTAGTAGATGTGGAAGATAATCACAACCACAGAATAACAGTCAACAGCACTCCAAATTGCATATTAATTTCAAGTCACAGAAGAAACCCATTTAGGAAATGATTAACTGCCAAAAATAAGCTGTGTGCCGTCACAGCAATTCATATACATTTGTACTGCATTTTTGCAAGACATTTCAAAGCAAATTCAGGCTATTTGCATAATCTGGGCAATAGGCTGGTACAGTAAAAGTTCAACCAATTCAGAGTTCACAAGATTTGGTTGGTCACAGATTGTTTCCAATCACTCAGCTGTGTTGTGAACAATTTGATTTACTAGAACACTACATTCTTAAACACCAGTCAGTCAATACACTAGCAAAACCGATAAGGTACTGTATACAACTATTAAGGTCTTCACAGTTCAATACAATCTCAAGGAAAGAAAAACCCAGATGTTTCAAAGTCTACTGCTTAATTTGTTCAATACCATTTTCTTTGATCCTGTTTTGCTTTTGCATCTTCTCTACGTGTACTGATCTAGCCAGAGATAAAGTTGCCAGAGTAAAATTTGTACAGTCTGTTGTACCTGCAGGAAACACGTGCTACTTCTCAAATACCATCAACCTAGTTTTCGAGTAAAAGATCCTCATCTGCTGGCGTTAATGTTTCCATACATATGCTTCAGCAATTCAGAAATTCATTTCACCATTTTAATTAATTAGTTTGATTCCTCTTTAGGATAGGGAGCTCACCAAGAAAAGATGCAGTCCAGCAAACGAATAAAGTCGCAAAACCAAAGGCATTCTGTTTTAAATATATAGTAGCCTAAACTCAGAACTTATTTGACTCCATCTTTTGGCACAGATCCAGAATAATAAAGCTGTGTGTGCAGAAAAGGTGGCGTGAAAGCATTTAAACCATAAGACCATTTGCTTATATCAAATGTAGACAATGTCATGCATGGCTAACCTCCCTTCTTCCTCCGTTTGAACTAATGGCCTAATAAAATGTCCAAGTGACAATGTGCCTCTGAATGAGGTGTTTGCATATAATGGTTAGACGTAACATATGTCTGTTGGGTTCCATAATACCATGATATTCACATCTAGTTTCTTAGGTTTTGCATTAGGTAAGAACATCCTATTGGAGACTGTAAACTCACACTGATCTTCTCTTGCTCAACAAACCTCACTTCCTCCAGTTTTGGTGTCATCTGCACAACCCCAAATTTACCCAAAAAACAGAAAATGCTACAGAAATCCTAGGAGTGTTTTTGAGCAGTAAGACTGTATCAACACTATGTTTTTGAGGAAAAATAAACTGTGTTCTGTTTGTTTTTGGTTATATTCTGGGTCTGTAGATTGTTTAGGGTAGAGATGGCTTTCAGTAGAGTGATGTGCTTTCGCTGGAAGATCAGGGAGAATTTCAATGTCCCTGGAGATTATGTCTACAGAAAGTGTGTTTGGATGTGAATCCTAATGGATTGCAGGATCGGTTGGAACAGCAGTCAGAGGCAAATGAGGAATTTACAGGACCTATGGAGAGTGATGAATGGTGTCAGGTAGATGGGTTACTGCTAGGATAGGTAGGCAGGAAGTGCAGGAGTGTCCTGTGACTATCCCCATTTCAAACAAGTATGCTGTTTTGGTCAGTGATGGCCTCTCAGGGGAACGTAGTACGAAAAGCCAAGTTTCAGGTACCAACGACCGGCTCTACTGTACTGGGGAGTATGCCGGATTGCAAGTGATCGATTGTGATTGAGGACTCTCTAGTCAGATACACAAATTATTTCAATGTCTGACATTGAGACATCAGAATGGCATGTTGCCTCCCAGGTGCCAGGGTCAAGGATATTCTCAAAAGGGGAGAGGGACCAGCAGGAGGTCATAGTACCAATGACGTAGAAAGAGAAAGGGATAAGATTCTACAGACAGAATATTGGAAATTAGGCAAGAAATTAAAAAGTAGGTCCTCGAAGGTAGTAACATCTGGATTACTCCTTGTGTCATGGATTAGTAAGATTAGGAATAGGAGGATAGAGCAGATGAATGCATGGCTGAGAATCTGATGCAGGAGGCAAGGATTCACATTTTTTAGATCATTGGGATCTCTTCTGGGGTAGAAGTGGACTGTATAAGAAGGGTGAGTTGCACTTGAATTGGAAGGGGACCAATATTCTGGCTGGCAGATTTGCTGGAGTTATTTGGGAAGGGAAGAGATAGTAAGAAAAGAGATAAGTCTGAGGCTGGTACAGTAGAGAAGAGCAGCAAGTTAAATAGTCAAGGCAGAGAATGAAGTAGGACTGATAAATTAAATTATATTTATTTCAATGAGAACATGGAACTGGCATATTGTAGCAATTACAGAAATGTAGCTCAGGGAGGGGCAAGATTGACAGCTGAATGTTCCAGGGTACAGATGCCATAGGAAGGATAGAATTGGGGGGTGGGGGGTGGGGGAAGTTGAAAGGGAAGTGGGGGGGGTGGCGCAAGAGGGGAGGGGGAGTGGCATTTTTGGTTAGAGATAACATTGCAGTTGTACTTAGGGAGGATATTCATGGGAGTATGTCCAGTGAAGTGTTATGGGTGGAACTAAGAAATAAGAAAGGGATGATCACATTGTTGGGATTGTATTACAGGCCCCTCCACCTGTCAGTGGGAAATTGAAAAGCAAATATGTAAGGAGATCTCAGTTATCTGTAAGAATAATAGGTATATCATAGTATGGGAATTTAACTTTCCAAACATAGATTGGGACTGCCATAAGGGCTTGAACGGCAAGGAATCTGTTAAATGGACACAAGAAAAGTTTCTGAGTCAATATTTGGATGCACCTAATAGGGAAGGAGCAAAACTTGGGAAATAAGGCAGGGCAAGTGACAAAGCAGTCAGTGGTGGAGCACTTTTGGGCCAGTTTCAAAATAATTATAGAAAAGGATAGACCTGATTTAAAAGTTCTAAACTGGGGTGGGGGGTGGGGGGGGGGGGGGGGGGAGGAGGAGGTCAATTGTGACAGTATTATATAAGAAGTTTCAAAAGTTTATTGAGGGATTGGATATTTGCATGTAAGAAGGACAGCTAGAAAGTGAGAAGCCTTCAAAAGATGAGATAATGAGAATCCAGGGTCTATGTGCTTGCTCGTGCGAAGGACAAGGGAATTCTGGATGACTAGAGAAATTGAAGCGCTAGTCAAGAAAAAGAAGGCACTTTTTTTTAATTCATTCATAGGATGTGGGTGTCACTGGCAAGGCCAGTAGTTATTGCCCAGAGGGCAGTTAAGAGTCAACACAGCTGCAGATTTGGAATCACATGTAGGCCAGACCAGGTAAGGCTGGCAGTTTTCTTCCCTAAAGGACACCAGTGAATCAGTTGGGCTTTTCTTGACAATTGTTTCATGAAACTCTTAGTTCCAGATGTTTACTGAATTCAAATGTCACCATCTGCCAATAGCAGGATTTGAACCTGAGTACCCAGGACATCTCTGGATTAGCATCAGAACATTATTTCAAAGAGCCAACACACACTGCAGCACAGAGGAACTGCGCAGAGCAGAGGAAAATCACCTATACTGTGTATTCAAAATGAATGGATACCCAATGAACACGGTCTGCCGATTTCTCAGCAACAAACCCAAACAAGCAGACAAAACACATCCAGAAACCCTAACCACTCTCCCCTACATCAAAGACATCTCGGAAATGACTGCCAGACCATTCAGACTCCTTGTCATCATGGTAGCCCACAAAGCCGCCAACACACTAAAACAGCAGCTAATGAAATTGGAAGACCCAACGAGCAAGACTAATGTCATTTACAAAATGGACAAACAGACAGAAAACTAGCCACCAGGATACATGAACACCAACTAGTCACAAAAAGACATGACCCTCTATCACTAGTATCCTTCCATACAGATAAGATAGGACATCACTTTGACTGGGACAACACATCCATCCTAGGACAAGCCAAACAAAAACACGCATGAGAATTCCTAGAAGCATGGCATTCCAACCAGAACTCTAGACCCCATCTACTACCCCCTGAGAAAAGGAACAGGAAGTGACTTCACCACAGGAAATGACATCACCAACCCAAAGAAACCCAAACAAACATATAAGTAGAAAGCAGGAATTTTCAGCATTGCTTCACCTGAGGCCCACTGAAGATGTTGCCTAGTAGGGTAATGAAACGTCTGGAAATGAACCTTCCAGCTCAGCGAGCAAACTTACATCCAAAACTTCAACCTGAGCTACAAAACTTCTCAAAATTCGCTAAAATAAAACAGATGCTAATCTCACAAACACATTTACTTTATTCTACATCTCTTTAAGTATAAACATCACATGCAAGTCTTGGTGATTTTAATTGGCTACAACTAAGTTCTGAATATTTTCCTTAAAAAGATAGGCTGGTATAAATTCTCTGCTCCACCCCCACACAATACACACACACACACACACACACACACACACACACACAGAGTTTAGTCTTGGTTTAACAGGCACATTCTGGGCAAGGTATCAAGTTCACCTTACAGTGACACCCACAGTTCCTCTTAAATCTTGGTAAAACAGACTTCTAACCTGAATTCTATTGGATCCCACTAACCAGCCCCTTTTTTCATACACTGTTATCGCTGAAAAGTTCTACAATACCTTAGCATATTTCTCATGTTTGTGCATGTATCTAATGGTCCTTTGCAGATCATCAACTTGAAGCTAAAAAGAAAACAAAAATTCAAAAACAGTTAAAACATGAACTTTTCAGATTTATATTACAGCATGTGATCACTTACTTTGAAGGTAGAAAAAACATTTTAAGGATTAGATAACCTAACACAGCCAGCTTCATCTTTCACCATGTTGGTGAGGCAATTAAGTAAACTAGCAAATCAGTTTCAATTCACAGAGAATCATTAAGGGCTTTTTAAAAAATTGTTCCACGTCAAAAGGAAAATGTGATCCAAATAGTATATAGAAACGGCTCGAGGGAATTATAAGATAACCATTAAATTCTTTGAGGAGGTAACAGCTGAAAATGTGTTCCTGATGAAGGGCTTATGCCTGAAACATCGAATTTCCTGTTCCTTGGATGCTGCCTGACCTGCTGCGCTTTAACCAGCAACACATTTTCAGCTCTGATCTCCAGCATCTGCAGACCTCACTTTTTCCTTGAGGAGGTAACAAGCAAGTTAGACAAAGGAGAACCAGTGGATGTGATCTATTTGCATTTACTGATAGCAGATAGTGACTAGTGAAGTTCCTCAGGGGTCAGCATTGGGACTGCAACTATTCACATTCTATAATAATGATTTGGATTAAGGAACAGAGGGCATTGTTGCTAAATTTGCAGATGACACCAAGATAGGTTGAGAGACAGATAGTGTTAAGGATACAGGGAGGCTGCAGAGGGATTTGGACAAGCTAGGAGTCTGAGCAAAGAAGTGACAGACAGAATACAAAGTAGGAAAATGAGAGGTTATGTTCCTTGGTAGGAAGAATAGAGGCATACACTATTTTCTAAATGGCAAATGGTTTCAGAAAACAGAAGCACAAAGGGACTGAGGATTCCTGGTTCAAGATTCTCTTAAAGTTAACATGCAGGTTCACTTGGCAGTTAGAAAGGCAACTACAATGTTCGTATTAGTTTCAAGAGAGCTAGAATACAAGAGTGACATTGTAGTACTGAAGGTGTATAAGGCTCTAATCATACTGTATTTGGTATCCTGAGAGTAGTTTTGGGGCCCATATCTAAGGAACGATGTGCTGGCCTCAAGTTCAGAAAAGGTTTACAAGAACAATCCTGGGGACGAAGAGCTTATCGTATGAGGAGCCGCTGTGTGCTCTGGGTCTGTGTTCAATGGAGTTTAGAAGAATAGCAGGATCTCACTGAAACTTACAGAATACTGAGAGGCCTGAAAAGAGCAGACAAGGAGAAGATGTTTCCACTTGTAGGAGAGACTAGGACCGGAGCGTACAGCCTCAGAATGATGGGATTACACTTTAGGGAAGGAACATCTGCAGCCAGAGGGTGGTGAAATTTGTGGGGACCAAGGGTTACAGGGAGAAGGCAGGAAAATGGGATTGAGAAACAGTTCAGCCATTGGTGGAGCAGATTGATGGGCCAAAATGACCTAATTCTGTTCCTATACCTTATGGTCTTCTGAGACAAATATGTCCCAGAAAATAAAGACAATTATTTGCAGAGCTGACTAGTACTATGGAAGTCAACAGATCTCCATTATGTCACAAGTGGATGATTTTTGCAACTTATAGTAGTTGATGGTAGCTGTCTCCAAATTCAAGAATGGTCTATTCATTGATAGGAGTTTCTGTTATGGGCCATCCTGTATCTCAATAGGTTAATTGTTAACAGTAAATCTTAGTACACATGGGGAAGGATGTCTCACATGGTATGGGATCAAATGGCACATTTGCTTAGTTTTCTTTCATTCTCTGCTACTGCTCTGCTTCATCATTATGACAGCATGACTCAATGGATGATGAGTTATCACCCTTCTGAACAATTGCAGCCAACTTCTTTCATTCATTAATATCAAGGAGGATTTCAGAGCATCAAGTGCTGTCTTTTAATGATATTATCATTTAAAATAAAAGCTACCAACAAACTATAAAATGTAAAAGGTTGTAAAGGTGGAATATTGAACTAACAGGTTAACTTCTGCAAAAAAAGGCATGAGATTGTGTGAAAGCAATTACTTTATGTCAAATACGGACATTTAACACAGATGGTTAACTTGCTTTGTTCACACAAGTAAGGAGAAAGGCAGAGTGAATTCACACAGATACAAGCTTGAGAATAACCTAAGCAGCAGCAATGGTTACCTCTAATGCTCCCTGTACAACCTACTATTAACAGCATTGTGTTCCTGGCAGAGAGAGATACATAGGCCATACTGATCTTTTAGATCAAAACTATGAACCACTTATTCTATTCAAATGTGAAATAAATTCTTGCAATTCAACAACTGTAGAAGCTTAGATACTGAAGATGGCATAAGAAGCCTCTAACAACAGACATCTGTCCAACTACTTGATTGCAAGTGCTTATCAAAGAAGTTACTCACATCACTATTAGGAAATGCCAATATCCCATCAGCTCCATGATCAGCAAAATAAACAAAGACATGATCCTTGGGGCCACTGGCAAAAGTTAAAAAAAAAATTCAAGTCATCTATCAGATAGAGTGGAACTACGTACACAGTTATAAGTGATTCAAAGCTAAGGAACAAGATAACACTTAAAATGGAAAATGATTTCATCATCTGCTCAGCAAGTTTTGCAATTTGTAGAAATTTAAAAAATAAAGACCTAATATCTGGAAGTAGATGTTTTGGAAAAAACAATTGCATCATATGTGTAAAATAACATTCAAATAACTTACAAATTCAGCAAACTGAATAATTTACATGGTGTCAAATAAATTGCTTCCAGAACAAGAAACCTACAAATCTGACATTTAGCAGGAATAAATAAATAGTCAATAGCATAAATTTCTGTACAAATACAGTATGGTATAGGGTTTGGAAAATGAAGAAAAGGAAAACACAAGCCAAAAATTCTACTATTGGAAAAACGTTGGAATCAATTATTGAAGTAAGCAAAAGCACCACATTTGGGTAATTCCAATCTAATCAAGGAGAATTAGCATGGCTTCACGAAGGGGAAATCATGGCTGACTAATTTATGAGAATTTTGAGAGGAAGTATCAATCAGAGTGAATATAGGGGGACTAGCAGAGGTGTTGCATTTGGATTCCCAGAAGGCATTCAACAAGATACCTCACAAAATGTGAAGTTATAAGACAAGAGCCCATGGTGTAGCATTTTGTCACGGGCGGTGAATTGGCTCATGGACAAGTGGGGATAACGAGTTCTTTTTTCAGATTGGCAACCTGTAACCAGCAGGGTTCCACAGGGATCAGTGTCAACATTTGTGGTCCTGGCAATCTATATAAATGACACAGAAGTGGGAAGCAAATGTATTGTAGCCACATTTACTGACAACACAAAAGTTGGTAACAAGGCAAGTTGCGAGGATACAAACAGTTTATAGAAAGATTCTGATATGGGCAGAAGCGAATGGGCAAGAGGTTCGCAAAGGGAGTACCATGTAGAAAACATGAAGTTATTCAATTTAGAAGAACAAAAGAACAGAGTATTGTTTAACCGGAGAAAAACTACAGAAAACCCAACAAAAAGGAACTTGGAGATGCTTATGCAAGAAACACAAAGCTAGCACACAGCTGCAGCAGGTAATCGGGAATGCTAATGGAATGTTGGCCCTGATTTCAAGGGGGATGAGGTAAAACAGTAGAGAAATCTCACTGCAACTGTACAAGGTACTGGTGAAACCACGTCTAGGAGTGCTGGGAGCAGTTTTGGTCCATTTAGAAAAAGAATCAGTTCCTTCGAGGTAGCTCAGCAAAGGTTCACTAGGATGATACCTGATAGAGAGCGACTTTGTTATGAGCAAAGACTAAACAGGTTGGGACTCTATTCATTGAAATTTAGAAGAATGAGAGTTGATCTCATTAAGCATAAGGTTCTAAATGGGCTTGACAGGGTAAATACAAAGAGGATATTTCCCCTCATGGGAAGATTCTAGGACCAGCAGGTATTGTCTCTGAATAAAGGGCCAATTTAAGACTTCGATGAGAAGGAATTTCTTCACTGGCACTCCTTGTCAAAGAGACCTGTGGGGGTAGAATCATCGTTTATATTTAAGGCAGAGATAGATTTTCCATCAGTAAGGGAATCAGGGCTTACAGGGAAAGGGCAGGGAGATGGTCAGAGGAATATCAGATCAGTCATGATCCTACTGAATGGCAGAGCGGAGTCGAGAGGCCAAACAGCCTAATCCTGTTCCTATTTCCTGCATTCTTAAACTCAGGGGAATTCAGCATACTGTCTCACTGTCATCTATTAAATTGCTTTTCTTTTTTAACATATCAATTACATTGTTTAAAGTACAGAACATTATACAACAATTTATTCTTCTTTCAAATCCTAAAATATATTGGTGTGTATATAAAGAAATAAATGAGGTATTGGTGTGCAAGATGGGCACAACAGCAATAAATTGGCCACCAATTACCTCATTCTTCCTTTCACTAATTTCATTGATGACAGAAAACAGACAAGACATACATAAGCAATTTATTCACAATTAGCCAGCACTGTCTCCAGTTAACATTAGAATTTCACCTTCACTGTGGCTATTAAAATGGATGTATTTTTAAACAGCTGAGCATGATTTCTGGTACATTTGTTATCACAAATAGGGAAGGCGATGGCCTAGTAGCTTTATCACTAGACAATCCCTCCAGAGACCCAGATAATGTTCTGGTGACCCGGGTTCAAATTATACCATGGCAGAACGTGAATTCAATAAAAATCTGGAATTAAGAATCAAATGATGACCACGAATCCTCTGGCAATTTTTGGAAAAAAAATCAACCTGGTTCACTAACATCCTTTAGGGAAGGAAACTGCCATCTTTACCTCCACTTACATGTGACTCCAGACCCACAGCAATGTGGTTGACTCCTCACAGCCCTCTGGGACAAGCAATAAATGCTCTCCTAGCCAGCAATATCCTCATCCAGTAAATGAATAACAAAGGACACATACAAAATCCCTGTAGCTGCCATTTTAACATTAAAAGTAGATATACCATTTAAATGCATCAGAAGTTTGCAGAAGCTCATTTACAAATCTTAAATTAACATTCAGTTACAAATACAGGTCTTGCTGTGAGTGACATCCAGAAAGAGAATGCTTCACATCACAATGCAGGTTAGATGAAAACAGAAGTTAAACATTCTGAAATATACATTAACAAAGGAACAGGAGTAGGCGATACAACCCTTTGAGCCTGTTCCACCATTCAATGAAATCATGGCTTATCTGTTGCCTAAGTCCATACATCTGCCTTTGGCCCACATCCCCTAATACCTTTGCTTAACAAAAAATTTCTACTTAAAATTAACAACTGACCCAACCTCCCACCCACTTGTGGAAGACAGTTCCAAACATCGAAGATCCTTTCTGTGTAGAAATGCTTCCTAACCTCTCTCTATATGTTCCACAGTTACATACAATTACAGAAAATCACTCATGTTTAGTTTTAAATTGATAAAAGACCTCTGTTGGAAGTATGTATTTTCATTGGTTACTTCAGCCTAGTAGCATTATCAAATTACACAAAAAAAAATCCAAAACAATAAACCAATTGAAGAACTGTCATTTTACCTTTTTAAAACTTTGCCAGAACCTTTCCCCTTTACAGCATCTTCATCGCCTCTTAGAACAGCCAAAAAGATTTCTGGGGTCACATTCTACATACCAGAAATAGATACAGAAGATAGCAGCATGAATGAAATGAGGTGTAAGTAACAACAGAACTTATATTCATATTCCACCTTTAAAAAACCTCTGCATGACCTAGACACAGCTCAGTCACACCCGTACTTTTGATGGAGTGCTATTATTGTTTTCTTTGGGGATGAGCAACATCAGCATGGTGAGCATGGGATCCATTGTAGTGCATCTGGTGTAGCTACACTCAGTGCTGCCAGGGAGTTAGTTCTAGGACATTCAAGGAATCCTAGAAAGGGTGTGTGAAGTAAGTGATGTTCCCTTAAGTTGTTGTACTTGTCCTTCTCAGTGGTAGAAATCGTGGGTTTTAGAAAGTGCTCACAAAACAGTTTTAACAAACTGCGACAGCACATCTTGTATATTGTGCACAGTGGGCTAATGATTAAAGCAGTGAATTTCCAAGGCAGTGGATGGCTGCCAATCAAGCAGGTTGTTTTGTCCAGGATGCTGTTGAGCTTCTCAAGTTAGTGCTAACTCACCCAGGCCAGTGGCAGTGTTCCATCACACTCTGAACTTGTGCCTTGTTGATAGTGGACAAAATTTGGAAAGTTGCAAAGTAAGTTACTCATTGCAGAATTCCCAGGGTCTGAACTGCACTAGTAGCCACACTTATACAATTAGATCTTACTTGGGGATCTGAATTTGAATTTAGGAATCAAAGTTGCCAAAGGAAATCTCCACAAGGAATAATAAAGTAAAAGGCCAGAGATGTTGGTCGATGGAGACCCTTTGGCTCAGATACTTTTTCCACATGTACCCATGGGGGTAAAGGTCACTTTGTTTTGACACCTTAGCTGAAAAATGGCACTCTCAATAGTGTAGCACTCTTTCAATTTTGCACGGAGGTATTAACGGAGATGAATGTGCTTGACTTTGGCATGGGGCTTTAATCCACAATGTTTTAACTCAACAAGGCGTAAGTGCCGCCAATGAAACAAGATAGAAAACCAAAAGAAAAAGGCCGAATGGTATGTGAAATAATCACAAATATTTTATGCTGTCCAAAACAAAAAGGAGATTCAGGGTAGCTGTTGAGACAGAACATTAGTGATGTACTGCACCAGGTCTTCCAAAGCAAGGAGGATCATGTCTTTCATGTGATAGAATGTTTACTGAATTCCAACATGTTCAACTCAGCACTGGCAAAGATCGAGGGCCATGTTAGGAAATAGTGAAATAATATTTCAAATCAATTATTTATGTATATTCACAAATAACTGCACTGACGATTCAGAAGATAGGGCAATTACGATATCCCTTAAATATAACAGCTGATATATGGCTTGATGGAGGGTCGTTTAGCCCAGTTGCCAGAGGGATGCCAACGGTGTGGGTTCAGTTGCAGCACAAGCTGAGGTTATAATGAAGATTCTCCCTCTCAACCTCTTCCCTTCGCCTGAAGTGTGGTGACCCTTGGGTTAAACCACCACCAGTTCTCTCTCTTGTCTAATGAGAGAACAGCCCTATGGTCTGGTAGGACCAAGGTGACTTTTATTCTGGCTTTTCTCATCACACGGGATCATGCACGATGTGTGTTTAAAAGTTTAAAACACCACCATTAATAGAGCAAGACTGCCCAGAATGTGGGGTCACAACATTCAATAAGATTGCAAACCAACAGTCTGGGGCCACAAGCTCTGACTGAGCAATAACAACTGTAAGGGTTCTTTAATTACTCACTTTGTTTTTGAAAATGGCCTGTCCCGATGCATTTTACTTAAATATCTAGCATACAGCTTCACACTGCACGGACTCTATGATTGAAGGGTTACCTCTGCCACGTAATCCTTGACTACTCCTTTGTACACATCTTTTCCTTTGGGATGATTAATGATGATACCTTGCGTAGGATTCCTGAAACAAGATAAACAACACAACCTATTCAGTTCCTGTGCATTTACATAAAGCTTCTTACAACAGTTTTCATAAAATGTACTTACTCTTCATTCAGGGCCAAGTCATCATACATCATGACAATAATCCGCTCATCAGGTATCCCATGCTGGTGTACAATCTGGTAGGCATGGCATATGTCAGCCTATTATCAGAGCAAAACTTAATTAGACCAAAATGTAAATTTACCCTGGTTAAAGTGCCTTGAATATAAAATACTTGCGGTATTAAGTCATTCCGAAAACTCAAAATTCTTTTTTGCAAATACTTAAAAAAAGTAAACAAAATGTACCTTATTGGTATAGGTGGCACAGCAGCTCATGGGTTAGCACTGTGCCACACTGCAGCAGGGACCAAATTTGATTCCACCCTCAGGGGAACTGCCTGTGTGGACATTCTCCCAGTGTCTGTGTGGGTTTCCTCCGGGTGCTCCAGTTTCGTCCCACAGTCTAAAGAAGTGCATGTTAGGTGGACTGGCCATGCTAAATTGCCCATAGTATCCAGGGACATGCCAGCTAGATAGATTAGCCATGGAATATGCAGAGTTACAGAGATAGGGTAGGAGTACTGGGTCTGGGTGGGATGCTGTTCAGAGGGTTGGTGTGGACATGGGCCAAATATCCTGCTTCCACATTGTATATTTGAATCAGAGAGTCCCTATATTCATGAGAGTTAGTCAGTAATAATCTGGCACTCCACAAGTGAAACTATACCTGGCCATGTATTACAGTGCTACAAAACTGTACAGCAGATTCCATTCACACTCCAACATGACCTCCCCTCAAAAGAAAACTCTGCATTTAACTTAGAGTAGGGTTCTCACCTTTCTAGGATTGTTCACATTCTAGGACAATTAACAGAACACTGTCACTATCAACTAGAGCAAAAAAACATTTTTTAAAATGGCACTGAAATTATTTGGCGTTCCACACTAAAAATGTAATGCAGGTGGCAGCGTTTAAAATACATACGGGCAAATCAGCAAGGAAAAACCATATGGAGAATTCAATTGGGGGGCAACCAGTCGGATGAAAATCATCCCACCTCCCCCCATACACAGAAAAGTGACAGAATCTTTGAGACAGAGCTCCTCCAATCAAATTGTAAAAGGTGTGATTATCAGGAACAATGGGACTTTAAGATTTCATTTAAATTTCAATAGACTATAGCTAGAGGAAATTCACCTCAAAAGACTTGTTATATGTATTTTCTAATGTGCCTATTCAGAGATTATTTTATATATCTCTGGAGCTGATAGGACATTAACACTAGAAACTTTTCAAGCACAATAAAGAACATTCAGGTACTTGGATGTCACGATGGTCAAAAACAGCAACAAAAAACCAATTATCTAAAATAATTGCCCCAAACTCATTCACTGCAACATCCTGTGTTTGATTAGCTCACAATGACGTTAACAATTACGTTAGATTAAAAGGTACTACATAAAAGGAATATGGGCTGTTGTCATTTAGTCCCCAGTTGCTAAGGAGGCAAGGCAAAATGAATTTGCTGTTATAAATAATGCAACCTTGCTTAAAAATGCTTCGGCATAGTTATTTAAAAAACTTCAACATCATAAAATATTACAGCGAAGAGAAAGAAAATTGATAAAATTTAAGGCAGTGCAAAATCATGAACTACTAATTCCTAGTGGAGTCCTACATACATGCACATAAACTATTCTATTCAGCATAGTACCTGATGCCTATAGTTGTACCAGCCATTAGATCCTGCAACAAGTACTACCCAGTGGTTGCCTCCATTTTCCAGTTCTTCCAAAGGAGTAGTGACAACATTAAGCAGGAGACTGTTTAGCACCAAAACTCCAAATGCCAAGTAGTGCATTCTGCAGTGAGTCAATTAACTGGTGAATTAAAGAAAAGGTATTACTTAATTTGAATCAAAACATGAATGCATCATAAACACCTACAAAAAGGAAGTCTTACTTCTGTACTTTAGGGATAAATCAGCGTACAAACAAGATTGTTCAAACACAAATAAACTTTGCAAAACATTTTGCTGAGCTTTCCTTTGTGAAAAGTGCAAAGTAAGTAGTTTCGCTTTGTCCTCATCACAGAAAACTGAAGGGCTTATGCTCGAAACATCGAATTCCCTATTCCTGAGATGCTGCCTGGCCTGCTGTGCTTTGACCAGCAACACATTTTCAGCTGTGATCTCCAGCATCTGCAGACCTCATTTTTTACTTGAAGTGAAACAGTAAAATGTCAATAAATTCCCCACCTCCGAAAATCAGATATGGTTTGATACAAGTCACTACATCAAACCTCACAAACTGGAAAGTTACATGGTTTGAAAACGCAAGGTGAATTTTTGAAATGTGAAGTCATTTAATATAAACTCAATATTTTTACTGTTATAATATCACACTACTTCCTGCATGGATTTTCCCCAGCTGCTATCTTGTAAAACATGGCACATTAACAATGTGTGGGAACAGCATCACATGGCTTGAGGTCATTTTACAGCCAATTTATCATAAGAATGAATCTATTACAGCAGTGTTATGTTCAAAATCTGCACACCCCAAAGATTTTTGTAACAGTTGAAAAACATTGACAGCATCAGAGGTGAACTTTCAACTGATAGGCCGAGCTTAGGCTCGGATCATAAAAATGACTGAATGCAAACAGCTCAAGACTTTAGTTAGTACTTTGTCAAAACAGATCTACCTTCAAGCAGCGCAATAGTGTAAATTCCAAGGCACAACTTACTTCTTTTTTTAATTAACCTACCATATATACTTCCGTAAAGTTAGAATTATTTAGACAATTTTTTAAGGTTAAAATTTGTGGTTAACTATGACATGGATACTGCTTTTGAGGGTCTGAAATTCATGCAATAATCCAAAATATTGCATCATTAGCAGAAGCCCAATTGATCTCTAAATGAAGTGTTGTACACACAGGGAGCTTGTCACCTGGCTCTGACCAGATGAGTCTTAAACTTTCACGCCAAATGTTTCCATTTCCCTCCATTTTCTCTCATCTACTGTTGTTTTAATTTTTCAAACTAAACCTTTTTTTAAAAATCAGAAATAAAACGTATCAGACGTATCTCATATAGTGTCACTGATCATTGTAGCCGTGAGAAACTGTCAACAGCTGCACATCCAATCGAATCCTACACGAAGGTAGGAGTAAGATTTTTACTGTGCTGTGAAACATGGGCAAAGCTGAAATGGGGTCAACTTTTACATGAGATAGATGGAAAATTTCACACTTCTTGGCCAAAAGTAGGGGGCCGACCTTGACATGAGGTGGTCTTTTACTCAAGACAATGTGGTTTCTAATGCAATGCAAAACAACAAAAACAGGAGATTTACTGTTGCGACACTTACATAATGAGGAGATAAAAGAGTACATTCTCCATCTTTCAATCTACTTTGACTGGATACTGTACACAGCGTGTAGAAGGAAATAGTCATCTTTTGGGAGAAACTTGAAGAATAATTTCAGATTGTTTTGGTTATGGCCTAGTTTACATAATTCACAGTAAATTCCACAGTTCACTGGTGGTTTAAGACAAGTGCTACTGCAAAAATAAGAATGTGTACCTGTTTGTCATGTGCTACCTCAACACTATCAAAGCTAAACGCATTTCATTAACAGCAGACTTTGAAAATGTCTATTAATATCACAGTAACATACTTGATAAAAAAAATGGAAACTACACTATTTCATAATGAAATTTAATACAGTTCTATTCTTTCTCATGCTTTGCTGTTATTTTGAATCATTTGCAGGTAAATAAGTTGTAGAAAATTTCACTGTGTATGAAGCGACCATTACAAAAGTAGCCACTGGACATCTGGAACAACAACAAAAAAAAGGAAAATGTCCATTTATGCAGCACCTTTCACAACCTCAAGATGTCCCAAAGCACTCTACAGCCAACAGAGTAGTGGTTTACATTAGTCAGCTCAGTCTAGCATGGACCTTGAATCCACGATCTTTGGGTTTAGAGACTTAGCAACTGTGTCTCAATTGACACCAGTGAATACACTCATGCTAGAAACACATAATATATCACAATTTTAGAGAAACACAGTTGAAGCAATACTTCACTGGTGTAGACTCTTAGTCATTAGAAGTGCTGTCACTTCCATGTGAGATACCAGAAATATACAGTATTTGGCAGAATTCAGCGTTAGCTAACCCACTTGAAAATTTTCTCCATGCCCCACTGTTTGCATGCACAGCACAATTAGCAAAAAAAAAGGAAATATTGGGCAAGACCAAAAAGTGTCTCTTCAAAAGCCAAGAACTGCACATGCCTCATGCTTGCTGAATCACCAGGGAAGCATCTCCTTTCGAATAGATTTGCTGACATTGTTAGGGTTAGACCTCAGAGAACAAACGGTGCTGTATGCTTCAGTGAGGGAAGAGGTCAGAGTGAGTGAGGGGAAATTGAAACTCTGCAGTACAGAGGGATCGGAGTGTCCTGGTATATGATGTACAGCAAAATAGTATGAAAGTACAGCTAATGATTAGGAAGGAAAATGGAATGCTATCATTTATTTTAAAAGGGAACGAAATGTAAAATGTGTAATCTTATAAGGCAAATGAGATCACATTTGAAGCACTGTATAAAGTTTTGGTTGCTATTAGAGCAGTGGAGGCAGTCCAGGGAAGATTCACATGACAGATTCCTGGAATGAAGAGATTATCTTATTGGGAAAGTTGGACAGGTTGGGGCTTTATCCATTGATGTTGAGAAGAATTTGAAAAAATATTACCAATTCTGATGAGGAGTCACCTGACTCAAAACATTAACTCTGCTTTCTTCCCACTTTCCTCATTCCTGAAGAAGAGCTCATGCCCAAAACGTCGATTCTCCTGCTCCTTGGATGCTGCCAGACCTGCTGCGCTTTTCCAACAACACATTTTCAGCTCTGATCTCCAACATCTGCAGTCCTCACTTTCTCCTGGAAGATTTTAACCTACTGCGAATCCTCTTGTAACAATGCCTTCCTTGAAGAAGCTCTTTTCCTCCCTCTACAAGGATTTCAATGAGTCCTTCTCTCACTGCACACCCCAAGTCATCTCCTCTGCCCAGAAGCTCTTCAGCCATGTTCTCAAACAGACTCGCTACCACAGCCACAATCTCCTTCCTCAGCATCTGCCTACAGAACGGACTGACCCCGCACGGACTCCGGACTACGTTTAGACCAACAAAATTTGGACCCAGCCAGGACAACCAGTACTTACAACAAACCTGAAACCTCTAGCAACAGTCCTCCCTTCAGATCCTCCGCTCCACTCTTGCAGCCATGCGTCGCTACCTACATTCCCTGCAATTAGCCCTACTCCAGCTCAGGACAACACTCTCACAGACTTGCAAAGAACTTCTACTGTTCTTCATTCGAAGAATCATACACTAAACAAATAGTTCTTCCTAGCCATATCGGAAATTAAAGACAGTAAGTACCAAAACCTTTCATGTACTTACTCCCACACTCTGGGTTCCTCAACTGTTCCAGAATCTTCCATCGGCCTCCAAAATCACTTGGGTGCCATTAACCACACGGCCGCTGCAGCGCCTACGGCAGCAACCACCACAGCGAACCATGACGTCACTTCCACCCCCACCGACCATGCAGTCTCCGTGATCGCCGCCCAGACAACCGCCTCCATGATCGCCAGGAAGACCATCGCCGACAGATTCGTGGCCTCAGCGGGGTCCATGGCTATCGGAAACAACACCGTTTCTGCCGTCGCCATAGCCACTTCCGCCCCCGGTTGCCATCGCCACAGCCACTCTACCTCCAGTGACATCACTCACCTGCACAACGACCACGTCGCATGCGTCTCCGCCCCCACACTGAACTCCGTGCACCACACCTAACCCCGGCCCCGTGCCAATCTCCATTCGCATGCCTAATCCCGCCCCCACACCGATCTCCATCCCCATGCCGAACCCCGCCCCCACTCCCAGCTCCAGCCCCACACCAGGCCCTAGCTCCCAGCCCTGCCGTGTTTTCACCATCCCTCCAGAACTCCCCCTCTGAGGATGAAAGATCAGTCCTCAGCAGAGGCCTCACCTTCATTCCCCTACACTCTCGGATTAACGAGTTCAACATGCGGCGACACATCGAATGATTCTTCCGCCGCCTTCGCCTCCACGCCTACATCTTCAATCAGAATTCTTGCCCACCCTCTGACAACCCCTTCTCCCGCCTCCAACACACCCCATCCACCTGGACACCCCGTGCTGGCCTCTTACCTACCCTTGATCTCTTCATAGCCAACTGCCGCCGTGACATTAACCGCCTCAATCTCTCCACCCCTCTCACCCACTCCAACTTCTCATCCTCAGAACGTGCAGCCCTCCACTCCCTCCGTTCCAACCCCAACCTCACTATCAAACCGGCAGACAAGGGAGGCGCAGTAGTAGTTTGGCGCAAAGGACTTTCCTCATTCCTGAAGAAGGGCTCACGCCCGAAACATCGATTCTCCTTCTCCTTGGATGCTGCCTGACCTGTTGTGCTTTTCCAGCAACACATTTTCAGCTTTCTTCCCACAGATGCTACTGGACCTGCTGAGTTTCTCCTGCAATTTCCTGTTTATCTTACTGCAGTATAAAATATGTCCCGTGGGAAACCAGCAGCATCAAACAAAGGCAATTGTTTTCCATTGCAGGAGAGACGAGAAATAGGGGTACACAAATTAAAAAAAAACACGTTTCCTTTCAAACTGGAGATGGGGAGAACTGCTCTTGTACTGAGGTTGTTAGGCTGTGAAATTCTCTTGCCCCAGAAGATACGTCACTGAATATTTTTAATGGAGTTAGATGGATTTATGATAAACAAAGGAATCAAAAGATTACATTCAGCAGTTGGAAATGTGGAGCTGAGGCCACAATTAGATCAACCATGGTCTTGGTGAATGACAGATGAAGATCTTTGGGATCAAAAGAGGGGATTGTGAAAACAGAGCAGGAGATTAGATTGGAAAGAGAGCTGGAGTTAGAGCATAATATAAAAGGTTAAAAGGAAAAGTGAATAGTGGTCTTGAAAAAGATGTTACAGCTGATGATTCTTCATATCTGAAAAGAAAGGGAATAAAAGGTTTCTGAAAAGAAACGAGGACAGCAAAGGATCAAATGTTACTGCAGATACAGACTGCTTTGGGAGGAAAGAAGATTAAAAGGTGCACAAGACACTCAATGTAGATCTCGGGATGTGGAAGCTGGAAGGTGTCAGAATATTTGAGATAAAATCATAGAATCCTTACAGTGTGGAAATAGGCCACTCAGCTCAGCAGATTCATACCAACTGTCCGAACAGCATCCTACCCAGAATCACCCCCACATCCTATCCCTGTAACCCTACATTTCCCATGGCTAACACATCTAGTCTGCACATCCTAAACACAATGTGACAATTTAGCATGGCCAATCCACCTATTCTGCCCATCTTTACAACTGGGAGGAAACCGGAGCACCCATACACAGGGAGTGTACAAACTCCACACAAACAAACAAACAAACAAACAAACAAACAGTCAGAGGGACCTGGTACTGTGAGGCTGTACTGTTAACCACTGAGCCACACAGCTGTAATTGTTGATGGATTGGAATTGGGAAGGCCAAAACTTTCAGTAGGCATCTCAAAAGTAAGTCAGAGCTGGAGAAAGAAAGATGCTGAGGATAGAGATTTAGCTGTTAAAATTTGTTAGATGATGCCCGATGAAATATAAGAAGGGAAACAGAAACCGAAAAGGTAAACAACAGATTATAAAAGAGCTTCAATTAGACAGGAAAGCAGGAATTCAAGATGCACATTCTTGGAAGAAAAACTGGCATTGAATAAGCACAAACATTAAAGCAAAATACTGCAGATTTAAAAAAAGTAAAAATTGAAATTGCTCAAGACCTTCAGCAGTTAACATCGAAGAAAAAAAGATAACATTTCAGACTGAAGGCTTTTCATCAAAAATCGTGTCGGGGGTGGGGCAGGGCGGGGGCAAAGTCTATATAAGTCATCTATTATCTGGTAGTCATGCGATACAATGAGATCGTTTTGTTATAATTAGTTATCCATTCCAATACCAGGGGGTAGGGCTTTAGTTGGGCAGTGATAGCGTCTCTACCTCTGAATGACGAGGTGTAGATTCAAGTCCTATATGCCATGGATTGTGCCATTACAGGTCTGAAGTTGATCAAATAATTGAAGGCTCTTGTGGCACTGTGTTTGTACTCTTGACACTGAGTCAGCAGACTTGGGGTCACATGTTTCAGAGTTGTATCAGAACTTGACTTAACAGATTGATTACAAAACATGTCTGCAATTGCAACCACACTTTTTACAAGGCCACACTAGCCTGAAAATGCCTTCTGTATCTGACCACGAAAGATAAAACAGACCTCCTGCCTGGTAGTACTTGAATGGGAGACTGCCTGGGAATAGTAGGTACAGGAGGCTTTTAGGTAATGACCCCACCTCTGGGCCAGGAGACCCAAGCTCAGATCCCACCAGCTTCAGAAGTATGTAATAACATTTTTGAACAGTCTGATTAGAAAATACCTACAGTAACACCAGAAGCTCTCTCTGTCTCGTGGTGCATTGGTGATTTCCCTACTACTGGGCCAGGAGGCAATGTACTCTAAATCATCAGTAAAGTGTTGGAAGGGACCATCAGCAGTGCTATCAAGCAACATTTGTGAACAATAACCTGCTCGCTGATACTCAAGTTGGGTTCTACCATGGCCTCATTACAGGCTAGATCAATCCAGCGGTATGAACTGAAATGGACTGATGTTGAGCTGTCAACATTACGCAGATATTCAGTTCTATGATGGTGGGCTGATCGCAGTTTTATCTGGTGTAGATGTTCTATTTCATTCAAACAGAAACATGAAGCTTATACATGGATAACATGCAACTCCTCATGGGAAGAGGACCCAATCCGACAATCCTCCAAAATCACGATTCTAAGGTAACAATTAAGCTGTTCCTTAGATATTCATAGATTCAGTTGCCAATTATGACTGAATCGAATTGAAACATTCTATTGCTGTAATAGCCACATCTGCTAAAAATGCTTCCATCTTCATCGTGTCAAACTTTAAATCTTCCATTGTTTCGACAACTTTAGCCAAGATCATGGACCTTTTTGAAATTGAGCAATGAATCAGTGATGTCTGGTGTCTGAGCAAAGTCCCTTCTGTTCCATGAAGAAAAAAATGACTGTTGTTTTGCCAGGAATATTTTCAAAGTTGCATAGCCTGTTGGATCAGTTGTTTCTCTCAGCAAGAACAAAACACATACCAGAACAAGTATTCAATGAAAAAGTGAGGACTGCAGATGCTGGAGATCAGTGTCAAAAGCACAGCCAGTCAGGCAGCATCCGAGGAGCAGGAGAGTTGCATTTCGGGCGTAAGCCTAGTATCCTGTCCATACAGACTGCTTCACACAATCCAGTAAATTGGATCCAAGGATCCTCAAATATGGTCAATAATTTATACAATAGATTAAAAAGTCCATGATAAAATGTTCTATGGATTGAATAACTTTTTTTTCAAAATCCATCAACATCTGACCATGTCTCTCACACATTTATTATGTCAGCTTTCCTAACAGGAGACGTAGTTAACAAAACTTCACCATCTGAAATGTCAGGAATCCATCTCACAACATATTACCCCTCTGCAATAAATAAGTAAGTAAATAAATAAATGAATAAATGAATAAATAAAAATCAGAAAGTAAAGACAAAAAAGGCTTACATAGTCCTATCAAAGAGAAAACGTAACCTGTTCAACACGCTCACTCCAATATTCCACTAATCATATCTTCTTAGAGTTTGAATCAGAGGGGCATCATATCTTGAAAATTTACACTTGGTTTTGTCACCTCGATTCCCCCCTCAGTCGAAGCAAAACACTCAGAGACACAGTATGGTTTTACCTCCTTCATCTTTATTCCGGGTTCTCCAGGGACAGCGAACGATCGCCCATGTGCACAGGGACATGGGTTTCCGCTCCTGTCTCGAACAATGGCTTCTCAATGAAGCATATAGTCATTTCTCAGGATGGAGTATCCAGTCTTGGCAACATACACACTGACTGAGTGACCACCACTATCAACGAGCATCAAACCCTTTACTATTATACAATGAATCCAGTTAACAAGGTTAAGAACATCCATACAATGGACACTTTTCCCCTCATTAGCTGACCTTGCATACTGAATGCTTCCAATATTGTTAAAATGGCTCTACACAATGACTGCCCCTCCACCTCGTGAACTCACCACCCTTGCCTCCAGTATCAACCACAAGCTCTCATCTGATCTGAGCCATGTTCAGCTGAACCTCTCGTTTCACAAAACTTAATTCTTTCCCTACCTACTTATACCTGACACACACCTTCACTTTCAGCTCCTTTTCACAGTGGCCACCAGATTATAGATTTCAGTTTGGAAATTTATTAAATTCTAGCCTTCACATTTATTTTTGCTATCTTTACACTAGGGTGTATTATATTCCAAAACCTTAGTTGGTGAAGAACAGAATTGGAACTGATCTTCAAACACTTATCAGCATTTAGAGTTACACATACTAACAGCATGCACTTCCTAAACCTATAATCACTGTTCCAGTCAGATTATTTATTGGAATGTAAGTGATCCCCAATAATAATCATTAACTGTATAGAGTTAAAAAGCAACAATTTAAAGAATACTTTTACTGTATCAAAACATCCCAATGCTTCATAGAAGCAAGATTTAAAGAATCGCAAGGGTAACATAGAGGAGATATATCACTATGTTTTGGTTACCTGATCGGAGAGGTAGGTTTTAATGGGAAGAAAGTGAGGTACAGAGGCAGAAAGTTATAATGTGGGTGTTCCAGAGTTTATGGTCCAGATAACTAAAGGCATTGCCACCAATGGTGAACGGAAAAAACAAAAATGAAGAATGCATTCATGGCCAGGATTTGTGGATTGGAGAGGATTACAAAGATAGGGAGAGGCGAGGAGTTAGATCAACCACTGCTTGTGTGAATGCACTTCCTGATTTCACTTCTGAATTCATTGCCTCGATACAACAATTTGCATTTATATAGCCTCTTACAAATGGTGGAGCGATTAAAATCTGGGATTTTCAAGATAAGAATTGGAGGAGCACAGAGATCTCCAAAGGACTATAGGAGTGCACCAAGTTGTACAGATATGAAACGGTATTGCGATACTAGGATTTGAAGATGGGGAGGGGGTTCTAAAAGTAAGTTCTGGCCTAGTAAGGCTAAAGGGGTTGTGGATGGACAGGACTCATTCCAAATTAGGATGTGCGCTTCATTTTTTTTGGATGAACTCAAATTAATGGAAGATCATAGATCAGCGGCTTTGGAATGGTCAACTTTGGAGATAACAAAAAGTAAAAAAGGCACAGGATGTCGGTTTCAACAACCCACGATCTGAGACTGGTTTGGAGATTGGCTATTGCAAAAATCATAGCCTATGATATATAGTTAGAGATTCAACTCAAATAGTATGGCAAGGTAACAAAAACACTCAAATAAAAACAAATGTGAATGCTGGAGGCCTGAACTTTTAAGAAAAGTACTGGAAAACCTCAGCAGGTCTGTCAGTGTTTGTGAGAGGAGAAACAGAGTCAAATGTTCTGAATCTAACATGACACTTCATGGCCAAGCATCCTCTGTTTCTCTCCCCTCTATTGCTGTCAGTGCTGGAGGAATTCAGCAAGTCTGTTCTTATAACAAATAAATACCAGGCACAGGTCAGAGAATTAGGCAGAGTTGGTGGCTAGGGAATTGTGTGGGGGGCAGGGACCAAAGACAATAACTTCAGCCTTCCCCAATTTTTATATTATATATTGAACAGGCAGCATAACAAATCAATGAAAGGATGGAGATCAATTCTGCCAAAATCCCTAGAACCCCCACCTTTAATACCATCAACCCTAACAGTCTCAATTTCTGTCAAACTACAATGTCTCACAGTTCTAGCAAAAGGTCCTGCCTTCTGCACTGCTAACTCTCAATAAGGCAGCCTGCCTCCCTGCTCCCAAACTCAAGCAGTCCCAAAGGTCTGTGAAAAAGCAGTAATTTCCCTCCTCTGGTCTTGAACCACCAGAACAGCCATCTTTTGAAATCACGTATTCTTTGGTAGCAATCTATAGGAGCCCATCAGATTGTGGAGTGAACCCACCTGCTCTCGAAATTGCGACTAAAATTTTGCCAGATTGGAGCATACCCAAAAATTCTGTACTGTCCAACACCATCCTAGCGATACAGAATATCATACACTACTTTCACCTTGATAATGTTTCTTCATTTTAACCAAAATTAGACTGGGAATTGATGATGGAACATAAAAGCCACTGATTTACATGCATCACAGAAAAGTAAAACAAATCAGAAAGTTCAGAATTTTAACAGTACGCCAGAACACTATAGAACT
The DNA here is from genome assembly GCF_020745735.1 of Hemiscyllium ocellatum. Classification (NCBI taxonomy): domain Eukaryota; kingdom Metazoa; phylum Chordata; class Chondrichthyes; order Orectolobiformes; family Hemiscylliidae; genus Hemiscyllium; species Hemiscyllium ocellatum. The sequence goes on from NC_083408.1 coordinate 90,718,830, forward strand.
ATTTCACTCAGTCACAATTAAAACAAAGTCCAATCACACCATTACATCCCACCGCTTAAAAACTTCCTTCAACTTGGCATGAATAATATAATTGAAATGTGGTTATTTTGAAGGTGGTACATCTGAATGGCATCTTCAGTGTCTCTTCAAACCGTGACACAGTTGTTTCGAATGAACAGTCAAGAAAAGAACGGTTGATCAGACACAGTGGGCTAAATCCACATTGCATTGAATATTTTAGAGGATTTCCTCGCTGTCAGGCTTAGCAAGTCTCTCACAAACAAGCCGCATTAATTAGCTACTCCACTCCACGGCATCTCTCATATTCAATTTCTGCTCCACCTTTCCACATACCATTGTCAGAATAGTTTACTGGTCACCAGAGATCCCAGGATTCACAAGCATCTCTTGTGGCCACACCATCTTTGTACACTCAGACAAGCACCATCATGCAGAGCAGTTCTGCTTGATTGCTGACATTTACCCTGGACGTGGAAGACGGCGGGGGGGGGGGGGAAGCAATGCTCAGCAATGCAGGAAGGGACCTGGAGGTCCTACTGGCTAGGTGATGCACAGTTTTGATTTCCTCCTCCCTCTGGACCAACAGCAGAAGTCAAGGCAACAGACCATGCCAGCCTGGTCAGAGGTTGCCAGCCTCTAGAGCAGCCTCAGCCGTCTGGGGTGATAGCATTGTTGGAAGAAGTGCAATAGCCTTTTCCACTCAAACATAGTAAAATCCACCATCTTCTCACACTCACTGTTCTGCAACTGCATCCAATTCCAACCAAGTTTAATGCTCCAACACTCTCAATATTGCCTGCAACATCTTCCCCACTCACTCACACACCCCCCAAACCCTACATGTCTTCTGCACAGCCTACTCACTCAGGACACAACACTGCCACCAAATGTTAGCTGGTTGTTTTTGACCAAAACAGGCTTGATGGGCTGAAGGGCCTTTTTCTGTTAGACCTTTAATGACCACCAACTGCCCTACCCACCTTTTTTTTTATCTACTGTAACATCTGTCTCTCACTCATTGCAGGAGACAAACAGCTCACAATAGGGCAGAAAGAGTCAAGAGGCATAATGTGCTGCCTGTCATTCGGCTCCTCACCCTTTAGGAGGACAGGATACAACCTCTGACCATGCTGAGCAGGGCCTGGACTGGTAATGGAGGCTGCCTTGGACTTACTGTGCCAGGAACGCTCAAGTGAAACCTCTTCCCAACTTCCTCTTGGTGACCAAGGCCTGCTGACAACTTATGACAAACTTCCTGGCTTTGCATCTGCTCTAAGTGACACAGCAAGACTGCACGAATTTGAGCCTTGTATCTGACAGGGGGATAAAAGTGCAAAAAGGCAAAGCAAGACCATGCAATGTGTGGATGCTGTGAGCATCCAGGTAGGCCTAGAGCAAGTGAACACAAGAACAGTGAAAAAAGGACCAGGAAATTCAGCCCGGTCCAGTCCGCGAGTTGGGTGTCTGTCCCTGAGTGCACAGTGTCCTTGCTGCAGCTTTACAGTGATAGAAGCTGGTACTGCTCAAGATGCAGCATTGAAGTGCAGAACAATATCGCAAGTGGATCAGGGATGTGCCTTGAAGGTTCTTCGAGGCTGGCACATGGCGAATGCGATATGCCATGAGGCCAGGATCTTTGGACGATGCTCTGAAATGTTGGTGCTTGGTTTTCAACAAGGTGGTTATTTGGAACAAGTGGTTAGCTAAATCCATCCAGTTCTCTTTCTGATTTCCTTAGCAAATTTTGTAACATCTAGCCTGCTTGGTGAATTTGATTAAATGGAAGTCTGACTATTAACAAGGTGAGATATGCCCTTAACAAAAGCATTCCACGTCATTAATAAGCATCAATTGGCATCTCGCTGCCTCCTAATGAGAATCTCACCATGCTGCTTGGGAGAAGCATAAAAATGATATGAGATGAGATTGACGTTGAGATGGCCTTGATTCTGCCACAGTCACACCATAGGCCACATTGCTCAGAACCCTTGAAGATTTTATCTAATAGATCAGACACAGAATATTTACTGACACCTAATTGACCCCTTCACGATCATTCAGTACTTGACAGCAATTAGACTTCATGACCTTAAAAATCAACAACTTCTGTACTACATGGCATTACAAATTTCTCGGTTGCACTTGATATTCCCTTGATCATTATTTCCTCCAGAAGTGGATGTTGCATATGTCATGATCAATATTTTCCTTTAATAACCCAGTCATATGATCGTATGACTGGCAAATAATAAAACCTCACGCTGTAAATACTGGATATGAGAATTCTGCATGAACCACCAATTGTTCATTTAAATCTGCCTCAAAGAAAACTAATCAGTACGGGAGAGAAGGTCATTTGTAAACAAGCTGATTTGGATTACATGTAAAGTATGAATAAGAACAATATTTCTTTCAATGAATTTCAATTATTCACATAGATAACAAGGCAGTCCACTCTACCAGTCATTCATGAATACTCATTTCTAATCTTAAGAACGAAATCCCTACTTCTGCAATTAAATTAAAAAATCACAACGAATATTCAGCAGATTTGACAGCATCTGCTCTTGAATCTGTTTTCCACAACAATCTCTGCCTGGTCTGTTTTCTAATTTTGTTTCATTTAATCTCTTTTTCCTAATCAACTGGTTCAGGAGACTTGTTTTTTAAAAAACATACCTCCAGAGCAGGTGGGACTTGAACCTGGGCCTCCCTCCAAGGGCGGGGTCATTACCACTGCGCCACAAAAGGACCTCTGGTCTGCTTTCTATTCAGCAAAGCAAAACACCTGACTTCAATAATGGCTACAGCCGTATTTATTAAAGCATATAAGAGCCCATTCCACTCATTTTGACTATACCAACTCTCTGAAGGTTCGAGCACGAGCCCTATTCCTCTGCTCTTTTGCCATGGCCTGAAGTTTTTCTACCCCTGTTCAAGCCTATATACAAATCCCTTTGAAAACCGACTTCAGTGAGTGAACTCCCAACTATAGCAACAACATTACACATTTGAGACAAAGTAATTATATTACAAATTTTGTGATGAAAAGCTAATCTATCTTTAAAATGGACACAGGATACTTTACATAAATAGCTCCCATAAGTCACATGACTATCCCGTGACTTCAGCAAGTGTTGAAATCAGACTCTGCTTACCTCACAAAAATCAGAGGCCTTTTGAAATTCAATGAACAAAGGTAAACAGAACCTCCCATGACAACGGTTATCTTGGAGTTACAAGTTGTTCTTTCTGTCTCACCTAAAATCTGACAGAATTACAGTCATCCAAATGAACAGCTGAAACAATTAACTATTTACACTTCCTAGCTAGAGGAACTGGGTGGGTCCATGCTTCATAAATGGTTAACCTAATACTTTAAAACTGAAACATTTGACATTTTGGGATAGCAGTCAGTCTGGCTAGATTTCTTGTGGTGCAGTGGTAGTGTCCCTATCTCTGAGCCATAAGGCTTGAGTTCAAGTCCCACCTGCTCCAGAGGTTTGGAATCACAACATTCTAAACAGAGTAATGTAGAAGATATCTAAAAGTCGGGCTATCACCAACTATTTTAGATTCTGGACCAGAAATTTCTGCGCACCATGAGAAACAGTCACATCTTCTCAACAGAGATAGAGAAAAACATCCAGGACTATTCAACAGGAGTAATTAATGAAACCTTACTTTATAAATAAACTAAATGTTCAACCCAGGTTCTGATAAATATTTACCTGGAATCAATGTTCAAATCCAGACATTTATATATTATGGGGATTGAATCCATTGTTAGCTAATTTTAATTTACAGTAACAATTTAAATGAAAATTAAGCTATTTTGGAAGCTAAAATGGTCAGAAATGCAAAATATGCAAGACATCTAGCTTTATGCTGCTTTATAAAGCAGCATATCACCCTCGGAGTAACTCACCCAGAAATCACTTATGTTAACAGTACATCTAGTACATACTGCTCAATTCTTCAAATACAAAAGTTTAAATTGGAACCAAAGCAATGGTTTTGCAACTCTCAAGAGTGCTGTCCAAAGGTTAGCAACACAGATTTAAAGTCAGCTCTATGATTTTCAGCTTCTGAAGCAAATGATTCATTCACCATGAGTTTTCTTATTAAATTGGAGGTTGCTTAGCTCAGTTGGTTGGACAGCTGGTTTGAATGCAAAGTGTGGTAACTTTTAAATAAATCCTTTATTCTCAAGACATCCAAATTTTACTTGGGCAAATTTTACACACAGCATTACATGTGTATTATATGGGCTCTGTAAAAGAGAACTAAAATACAAAACATAAACAGGAATGAGCCATTCATCCCTTTAAGCCTGTCCTGCCATTCAATAAGATCCCACTTGAACTTCGAAGTTCCTACGTTCATCAGATATAGGAGCAAAATTAGGCCATTTGGTCCATCGAGTCTGCTCCACCATTCGATCATGGCTGACATGCTCCTCATCCCCATTTTCCTGCTTTCTCTTCATATCACAATTAAAAATCTGTCCAACTCCTCCTTACTTTGGGGTAGAGAATTCCACAGATTCACAACCCTTTGGGAGAAGTAGTTTCTCTTCATCTCTCTTTTAAGTTTGTTATCTCTTTTCCTAAGACTATGACCGTTACTTCAGTTTACTTTTTTTAAAAATACTATCCTCATATTCCAAATTCGTTCAGTATCCAAAAATCTCCCAATATCTGTCTTGAATATAGTAATTATAGACTAATGAGCCTTACTTCTTTTGCAGGCAAAGTTTTGGAAAGGATTAGAAGAGATAGGACTTATAATCACCTAGAAAGGCATAATTTGATAAGGATAGTCAACACAGTTTCGTGAAGGGTAGGTCATGCCTCACAAACCTTATTGAGTTTTTTGAGGAGGTGACCAAACAGAGAGATGAGGGTAAAGCAGCTAACATGGTGTATGTGGATTTTAGTAAAGTGTTTGATAAGGTTCCCCATGGTAGGCTATTGCAGAAAATACGGAGGCTTAGAATGGAGGGTGATTTAGTGGTTTGGATGAGAAATTGGCAAACTGAAAGAAGATATAGAGGGAGGTGGCTGATGGGAAATGTTCATCCTGGAGTTCAGTTACTTAGCGCTGCAAGGATCTGTATTGGGGGCATTGCGACTTGTCATTTTTATAAATGACCTGGATGAGGGCAGAGAAGGACGGGTTAGTGAATTTGCAGATAACAACAGTGGAGTTGTGGACGGTGCAGAAGGATATTGCAGGTTACAGAGAGACATAGATAAGCTGCAGAGCTGGGCTAAGTGGTGGCAAATGGAGTTTAATACAGAAAAGTGTGAGATGATTTACTTTGGAAGAAGCAACAGGAATACAGAGTACTGCGCTAATGGTAAGATTCTTGGTAGTATAGATGAGCAGAGATTCGGCGTCCATGTGCATAGATTCCTGAAAGTTGCCACCTAGGTTGATAGGGTCGTTAAGAAGGCGTACGGTGTGTTAACTTTTATTGGCAAAGGGATTGCATTTCAGAGACATGAGGTCATGTTGCAGCTGTGCAAAACTCTGGTGCAGCCACATTTGGAGTATTACGTACAATTCTGGTCACCGATGGAAGTATGTGAAAGCATTGGAAAGGGTGCAGTTGAGATTTGAAAATGTGTTGCTGGAAAAGCACTGATGAAGGGCTTATGCCCGAAACGTTGAATTTCCTGTTCCTTGGATGCTGCCTGATCTGCTGTGCTTTTCCAGCAACACATTTTCAGCTCTGATCTCCAGCATCTGCAGACCTCACTTTCTCCTTGCAGTTGAGATTTACCAGGATGTTACCTGGTATGGAGGGAAGGTCTTATGAAGAAAGGCTGAGGGACTGGAGGTTGTTTTCATTAGAGAGGTGGTTAAAAGGTGACTTAACTGAGGCATACAAGATGATTAGAGGGTTGGACGGTGAGAGCCTTTTTCCTTGGATGATGATGGCTAGCTTGAGGGGGCAGTGCTTTAAATTGAGGGGTGGCAGATATAGAACAGATATCAAAGGAGGTTCTTAACTCAAAGAATAGTAAGGGCATGGGATGCTCTGCCTGCAACAGTAGTAGATTATGGGCATTTAAATGATCATTGGATAAATATGGACAATAATGGAACAGTGTAGGTTAGATGGGTTTTAGATTGGTTTCACAGGTCGGTGCAACAGAGGGTTGAAGGGCCTGTTCTGCACTGTAATGTTCTATGTTCTATGTTCTATACTCACTCAGTATGAATATTTACAAAGCTTTGGGGCAGGTCATTCCAATGATTCATAACCCATCAAGTGAAGAGATTCCCCCTAAAACCAGTTCTTATTAGGCAATTCCTCCTCCCATTCTGAGAATGTAACCCATAAATACTCCCCAGCCAGACGAAACATCTTCCCAGCGTTTACCCTGTCACATTATGTAAGCTTATCAACCAACTCACTAAAGGTAACACTATGCTAATCCCACAATAGTACAGGGTGATGCAAAAATGAGTTATAAAACTTATATGTTGAGACTTAAAAACCAGGAAGGTGAAGACTGTCAAGACACTTTTTGACAAAAGAAAAATCACATATGGTAAGTCGCAAGAACCTTTCCTTACCAAATTTCTGCCGCTGGCTTCACAAGCTAATCCCTGTTTCAAACTGCGGGCACAGTCATGAAGGCAGGTGTTTGACACCCCTGAACTAGACAGTTCCAGTGTGGTTCATAATAATCATCTGTCATTGACACTCTACCAAGGAGAGAGTAACCCTGATATCAATGTTCCCAGTTATAGATTAACTAGCAATGGATAAAACAATTGACAATGCAGGAGACTGTAACTAGTCCCAAAAGACTGGATTCTAATGTCAAGGGTAGAAGAGGTTCTTCAGCCTTCTCCACAGCGCAACTAGGAAAAGGACAACTTCAAAAGGTCAAACCTGGATCTTTCAGCTGCTGTACTTATGGCACACATTACACCAAGGTAGTATTAGCTAAAGCCTTGGACAAGACTCCGCACAACCCATGTTAACTTAAATATACTCAATATGCAGATTGTTTAGCAAGTTGTGAAGATGAAAACTCATCAAGGCATAACATCAATCTAGCCTATAAGCAGGTCTTTTTTTCTCTCTGAATGCTCATGTAGTGACGTGATGTGAGAATCATACTGAAACTTACAAATGTTAGTGTTGTAGTAGTGTATACTTATAGTGCCCTGAAAATGTTGAATCTTGCTATCAGCAGTAAGTAGCCCTTTTAAGCAGAAGGTTTGTAGAAGAGATGGACAGATAAATAACCAAGGAGGCACAAATAAAAAAAAAACTCCCTGAAAATTATTCCAGTTGTCAACTGTTCATTGATTTTCTGAATTTTGTTTTGAGCTATTGCAAATCAAAATGACCAAAAATGTAGCATTACACCTTTCAGAACCTGACACACAAAGTTGAGGTAATGTTTGACTTGTTTTGCCACTGGACAATTCTGTTGAAGGGTCTTTCTACAAAAGATCAGCCTAAGCCAATGCTCAATGCCAACATTTATTTTGCGTTCAAAAGTTCAGCTCTGCTAATTTTTCTTCTCATCTGCAGGAAGAAAATGAATGCAGTTTCCCGAAGGCGGCTGAAAATTATGGTATGATTTCGCCAGTCAACGCAACAATTCACGTTTTACTGCAAACATTCTGGGAATGAGCAATAAAATTAGACCACTCCATCCATCCAAACTTCTAAGACTAGGAAAAACTAGAGCATTGTTCATAAAGTACTTGCCCCACCCGTCTTCAGCCCATTTAAAATAATGACTGCAATAAAAAGGATGAGTCGAATACGGTAAAAATCGGCCTTCAGATTACCAGTTCACGTCTTGTTTCATTACACCAGGACTTGAGAAGAAATGAGCAAACACAGCAACCCTCCCCGTTTAAAACGCAGTGTTAATTTCCGTCAATGCTTACTTTCAACTGATGCCTGCTTGAGGAATCGTTATTGTAAAGTGCGGAAGCAGAATCCCCCTCTTACCTTCCCGAATTACTTGGATTGCATTCGCCCCTTTGGTTACCTTGGCTCGCACTGATTGCCAGTCTGCGCAGTCTCTGCTTTATCCTCCAGTGAAAAAGAGGAACTCGCCGCTGACTGACACTTGTATGCACCAGTCAAACCAGTCTCTGCAAATCCCTGGCCACCGAAATCAACTGGAAAGTGAGAAAGAAAGAAAAAGCGGTGGAGAAATATCAGTGAAACAGCTATACTGCATCAAGTTTTCTTTTAAAATGCTAAAGTGGAAAGGCGTATTGGCTTTTTTTTTCCCCTGAGAGGATAAGGAGGTTAAAGGGTGCAGAAAATCTACCAATCCCAAATTGGGAATGGTGAATGCAGTACTGTCCGCATTGTGGGCATCGGTTCATTTTGCTTTTTAAAAAGTGGGAAATTACCCAAACTGTAAATGCCTGTTTTGTTTTAAATAATCGCGCTTAATACAGAGAGGAACATTTCGACCTTGGGTTCAGTCGATTACATTTAAAATAGACCAGTTCCCCTCAGATTAAACATGATTTAGCTTCTAGGAATCCATTTCCTGGAATGCTGTAGCACAAGTAACGCCATGAGAAGGGGGGGAAACAAGGAAATAAAATGTTTCCATTTGAAGATTGTTGATTTGTGTATATAAATGCTACTGTTTTCGAATTGCCAGACCGCAATTGGAATCGGGAAGTGATGTGAAAGCGAAACCCTAGTAATTACTGTATATTCACCCACAGCTGACAGTTTTAGGTAAAGGCATAATCCCTTTTTCTCTGGAAATTAATACAAATGTATAAAATGCATTTGAGCCATTCTCAAACTTGAGTGGATTTCACCAACCCCATTTGAAATCGCAATTTCGCCGCCCTTTCAAAGTTATGAACATCAATATTTACCACTAGTTTTCGTGACTTTGATCAATTTTGTGCTGTATGGTTAAATATACAGTGTAAAGAAGTGAAGGGATAATAGAGAGAATCGATTCGACTTTCCTCAATAGCAGACTTCGGTTGGCTATCAATATGTAGAGTCAATATGTATGTGATAGTCAACATTGAACAGTATGAAGGCTGCGGCTGTAAATAAATCGCCCCATTTCCGATACTCTGCCACCAGCCCCCAACCCGCTCATCTAGGGCACTGAAAAGCTGCAGGATATTGCTGAGGGTTTCACTGTAAAACCTTCCACCTCCACCCAGCCAACTCAGCTGATGGAAGCCAGAGTGAGAGTATTCTACCCAGTTAGAATATGGCATTGAGATGCAGTTGGCCATCCCAGAGTTCCAATCTCAAATATTTCAATCATACATAGTACTTAGAACAATGAAACTCAGGAACAGGCCTTGCGGCCCATCATGGCAGCATCCGAAGAACAGGAGAATCTATGTTTTGCTCATCAGGAAATGTCGATTCTCCTGCTCCTCATGCTGCCTGACCCGCTGTGCTTTTCCAGCACCACACTCGTGACTCCGATTTCCAGCATCTGGTGTCCTCACTTTCACCTTGCAGCCCATCATGTCTGCTGACCGTGATGCCATTCTAAAATAATCCCATCTGCCTACAAATGATCTGTATCCCTCTACTCCTTGCCTGTCCATGTGTCTTTCTAAATGCATCTTAAATGTTGCTGTCAAATCTGCTTTTACCACCTCACTGGGCAGCATGTTCTACTACTCTCTGTGTAAACATTTGCCTTATACATCTCCTTCAAACTTTACTCTTCTTGCCTGAAAGCTGTGCCCCCTAGTATTTGGTAGTTTCACCCTGGGAAAAGATTCTGACTATTCACTTTATCCACGCCCCTCATACTTTTGTATACTTCTTCCAGATTGCCCCTCGGCCTCTGTCACTCTAGTGAAAACAAGTTTACCCAACCTCTCCTTATAGCTACTACACTCCAGTCCTGGCAACATCCTGCTAAACCTATTTTCTACCCTCTCTAAAACCTCCACATCCTTGGTTACAGTTGCTTGGTTACAGGATTTGAGTTGGTCCCTCAGGCGGATGTGGTCTTTGCCAACTTACATTGTAGTAATGGTCTTTATAAGACCAGCAGAACATGAACAAATTTCAGAATGTCATACTGTCCTTGAGTGTGCCACTAATGTTCTTGCAGGAGATGGCACAACTAGGTACCAGTTTCTCTGTTAATCTAAACCCTGTGCACAGTTCTTTCACACAGTCCTACTACATAAGTGGGACAGGATCTGCAAAATGGTTGCTGGGGTTTGAGCACAAATCTGGCACTATGGTGTTTACCCAGCCTGGTATGTGACATTTCACATTGCGCCATGGAGTTCAAGATGAATGATGATTGGAAATGTAGTCAGGCGCTGACATCATCTTATTGATGCATTTAGCAGCATGTCTGCCAAAGTGATAGAGGTGTCAGAGAAGAACATATTTGTGATGGCAGATAGGAACAGACAATTCTTTTTACAAAGAATGAACTGCCCTGTATATCTTTGTAGATTATTTACTGCAATGGATATAGTTTATTTTGCCCTTTTTCAATTGCAATCACAAATGCTCTTTATCAAATATTATTCAGCCTACTTAATGCTGTGTTATCACCCTTCCTCTTCCCACCCCATTAGATTATACCCTCCATGTCCTAGAAACCCAGTTCTTTGGGGGCGAGGGGGGGGGGGGAATTTCTCCCCCATTCTTAATCATCATCTAAATCCAGGTTTTCCAGCTACTGTTTTACACACACACACATAGACACACACATAAAAATTGCAGCTGTCCCATTCTGCTGGGCATCCTTGTATTCACATGAGATCTGAAGATCAGAGTTTGTATGATCTGTCAGTCAGATCCCAAGGCCATTTTGTATTCAACATCAATTATCTGCTGACTCATGCTTACACCTTGGATTTCATTCTCCTTTCATCTTCTGCCCTCTTTTAAATCTCCTGGCCTTTTCAGTCTTGGCAGAAGCAGTCCTGGCTGTTTTGAAATGATTTCTAAAGACCTTCTAAATTTATGTCCTTTATGGTGACATTTTAAACTATATCTGTTACCTTAAAATTAATTGATGACAATTTTCTTCTCACCCATTCATCTACTCCTTAGAGTGCCAGTTGTGCTATGAGCCATCCTAAATAAATTGGGTACAAGCGTCCCACTTTGATTTTGTTTATTAACTATAATACTTACCTGTAACTATTTCGAACCCAATGTTTCCCAATTTTTTTTTATTGGCAAGGGGATGCTCTTGTGGCACAGTAGTAGTGTCCCAGCCTCTGAACTGGGAGGTCTGGTTCATATCATACCTGCTTCAGAGGTGTCGAATAATCTCTGAAAAGATCGATTAGGAAAAAAATCCCAGTTGCGCAAGAAGTACACGTTGTTCATGATGCCCCACTGACATCTGGTGGACTCAGAAGAGAATGCATCAGTATAATTAAAGGCATCATGGAATCAGACAGCATAGAAACAGATCCTTCAGTTCAACTCTTCCACACCAACCAGATTGATCCCATTTGCCAGCACTTGACCTATATCCTTTTAAACTCTTCATATTCTTACATATATCCATATGACTTTTAAATGTTGTAGTCATACCTGTCTCCACCACTTTGTTTGGCACGCACCATCCTCTGCGTGAAAAAATTACTCCTCAGGTCAATTTTAAGTCTTTCCCCTCTCACCTTAACCTTCTGTTTTGGCCTCTCCAATGCTAGGAAAAAGACCTTGGATATTTACCCTATCCATGCCCATAACTATTTTACTAACGCTGAAAAGGTCACCCCTCACCCTCTGTCACTTTTTATTCGAAAATAAAAGCCCAGCCTACTTAGCCTTTGCCTATACCTCAAACCCTCCAGTCCCAGCAATATACTTTTAAATCATTCCTGCATCCTCTCAAGTTTAACAACATCCTTCCTATAAAAGAGCAACTAGAATTGTTCGCAGTAATCTAAAAGTGGCCTGACCAATATTCTGTACAACTGCACCATGATGCCCCAATTCCTATACTCAATGTTCTGACCAATGAATGCAATGTCTCCTTCACCACCTGTCTACCTACAACTCCACTTTCAAGAAACTATGCAGTGCACCCCTAGGTCTCTTTGTTCAGCAACACTTTCCAGGCCCCCACCATTAACAGTATAAGTCCTGCCTGATTTGTCTTACCAAAATACAAGACCACACAATTATCAAAATTACACTCCATCTGCCACTCGTTGGCTCATTTGTCCATCTGATTAAGGTCTCATTGTATTTTGAGATAACCTTCTTCACTGTCCACTGCACCACCTATTTTGGTATCATCTGCAAACTTACGAACCATTCCTCCTATATTTACATCAGCACTGATTCTTGTGGCACACTGCTGGTCACCGGTCTCCAGTTCAAAAACAATGCTCTATCACCATCCTGTCTCCTACCTTCAAGCCAATTTTATAACCAAATGGCTAGCTCCCCCTGGATCTCATGTGATCTAACCTTGCTAACCAGTCTACCACGTGAACTTTATTGAATGTTTTGCTGAAGTCCAAATTGCCAATGTCTACCACTCTGCCTTCATCAATCTTTTTGTCACCTCTTCAAAAAACTCAATCAAGTTAATGAAACACAATTTCCACAGACAAAGCTATGTTGACTCTCCCTAATCAGTCCTTGCTTTCCAAATATATCTACATCCTATGCCTCAGAATCCTCTCCAACAACTTACCCACCACTGGTGTAATGCTCACTGGCCTATAGTTCTCTGGGTTTTCCTTATCACCTTTCTTAAATAATGGCACCACATTAGTCACCCTCCAGCCTTCCATCGATGGATGATACAAATATCTCAGCAAAGTGCCCAGCAATCAATTCATTTGCTCATGTGATGCGGGCAACACTGGCTATGCCAGCATTTATTGCTCATGCCTAACTTCCCACAGAGCAGTTAAAGGTTAACCACATTGCTGAGGCAAAAACAGAAGTTGCTGGAAAAGCTCAATAGGCTAGCAATATCTGTGAAGAGAAATTAGAGTTAATGTATCAGGGTCCAGTGACCTTTCCACCAAACATTGCTGAGGGTCTGGAGTCACATGTAGTCCAGATCAGGTAAGGTCAGCAGTTTCTGTTCAATAAAGGGCATTAACATTAATGTACCAAATGGGTTTTTCCCATCAGAATTTTAGAATTAGATTTTATTGTCACATGTACTCCAGTATAGGATTACAGCAGTACAGTGAAAAGTGTACAGAGTAGCCATTCGCAAATACTATCTTGGTTGGTTTTATTGTCATCATTACACTCTTGATTGCAGATGTTTATTGAATTGAAACTTTGCCATTGTTTACGGTGGGATTTGAACCCAGGTTCCCAGAACAGTACCCTTATAATCCAGTATTAAACCACTAGACCAACATCTCTACAAACTATGGTAAGGATGTCAGAGGACTAAGACACTCAAAACACAAGTGCTAACTCTTGTCTGACATGTTCCTAGTTGTTCATCGCATGATTTTCCACTTCCAACCAGTCAGAACAACCTAGCTCTTAATGCCGGCAAAACCAAGGAACTCATTATTGACTTTCGGCGGGACGTTACTCATGCTCCCCCCCATCCCCCCTTACACATTAACAGCACAGAGATGGAACAAGTGGAATGTGTCAAGCTCCCAGGAGTGGTCATCCACAACAAGCTTTCTTGGACTCTTCATGTGGGCTAGTTACTGACAATATCTCTTCTTCCTCAGGCATCTGAGGAAATTTGCCATGACGGTGAATATCTTTGCCAACTTTTATAGGTGTGCCATCGAGAACATTCTGTCTGGATATATCATGACCTGGTATGGGAACTGTACCATTCAAGATTGGAGATGATTACAGAGAGTGGTGAACTCAGCCCGGACAATCACAAAGGCCAACCTCCCATCTATAGAATCCATCTACCAGGCCCGCTGTCAACGAAAGGCCGCCAGCAGTCTTAAAGATCCATCCCACTCTGGCAATGTTTTTCTACAACCTCTACCACTGGGGAGAAGGTACAGAAGCCTGAACAGACACACCAGCCGGCTTTGCAACAGTTTCCACCCTATTGTTGTTAGAATACTGAATGGACTCTCAAAATCTTAACACTTGCCTATATCTGTGTTTTTTTTGTCTTTGCTGCTGTTTACCTATTATTTACTATCTATGCTACTTAACTTTGTGATCTGCCTGTACTGCTCGCAAGGCAAAGCTTTTCACTGTGCCACAGAAGCCAGTATCCCATCACCAAGTCACCCTTTATTTATACGTGGACAGTCCTTGACACTGGTCGAGCACCCGCAGAGCCAGCACTCAGAGTGTCTGAACATCTGACACTCTTTTTTTTAATTTAAATGCCCTTCACATCAATGGACTTTGCCAGGTTAAATTTTTTTTAAGAAAGGAAACACCCGAGTGGCCAGTGACAAGCAGTGCCCTTCACATCAAAAACCCCCTGTTTATTTTTTTTTCTTTTTTGTTTTTTTGTGCTTATTTTCCCCAGCACCCATGGTGTGTGTGTGTGCGGGGACACTCCTCTTTTTATCTTTCAGCCAGGAGACACTGATTGGACCAGATGAAGAACCCGATTAGGGAACTCATATTCTATGAAGTCCATCTGGCTGACATTGTCACAATTGCTGCACATCCTATGATTTTTCTCCAGGTTTGCGTATATCAGTGCTCAGGAGAATAATCTTCAGTTTCTGGAGGCTGCAAGACAAAGCTGCACTCCACGGATGTAAATGCATCAACATTTCCAAACAGTAGGCAAATATCATCTGATTGACAGTCATGTACAACATGTTAATGTCCAGAATTATCTGACAAGCAAATGGAAAAGCTGGTGAATTGTTCCATTCTGAAGTATTGATTGTACGGTGAGTACTTAATTCCTTAAGGTTTCTTATAATACATATGCAAATTACAATAATTTTATCTGGTTTGTAGTTCCAAGTCATAGAGGCATGGAGATGTACACCATGGAAACAGACCCTTCGGTCCAACCCGTCCATGCTGACCAGATATCCCAACCCAATCTAGACTCACCTGCTAGCACCCAGCCCATATCCCTCCAAACCCTTCCTATTCATATACCCATCCAAACGCCTTTTAAATGTTGCAATTATACCAGCCTCCACCACTTCCTCTGGCAGCTCATTCCTTATATGTACCACCCTCTATGTGAAAAAGTTGCCCCCAGGTCTCTTTTATATCTTTCCCCTCTCACTCTAAACCTATGCCCTCTAGTTCTGGACTCCCCCACCCCAGAGAAAAGACTTTGCCTATTTACCCCATCCATGCCCCTCATAATTTTGTAAACCTTGATAAGGCCACCCCTCAGCCTCCGACACTCCAGGGAAAACAGCCCCAGCCTGTTCAGCCTCTCCCTATAGCTCAAATCCTCCAACTCTGGCAACATCTTTGTAAATCTTTCCTGGAACTTTTAAGTTTCACAACATCTTTCCGATAGGGAGGAGACTAGAATTGCACGCAATATTCCAACAATGGCCTAACCAATGTCCTGTACTGCTGCAACATGACCTCCCAACTCCTGTACTCAATACTGTGACCAATAAAAGAAAGCATACCAAACGCCTTCTTCACTATCCTTTCTACCTGCGACTCCACTTTCAAGCAGCTATGAACCTGTACTCCAAGGTCTCTTTGTTCATTTCGTGGCTAGTTGGTGTTCATGGATGTGGATCGTTAGCTGTCTTCCTGTTTGTCCTATGTAGTGTTTTGTGTAGTCCTTGCATGGGATTTTGTACACTACGTTGGTTTTGCTCATGCTGGGTATCGGGTCCTTTGTCATGATGAGTTGTTGGCTGAGAGTGTCTGTTGGTTTATGTGCTGTTATGGGTCCTAGTGGTCATAGTAGTCTGGCTGTCAGTTCAGAAATGTTCTTGATGTATGTACCATCACGTCTAGGAATGGCAGTTGGTTGTCCTTTTCTTCCTCTCTAGTGAATCTGATTCCTGTGAGTGTGGCGTTGATGATCCGGTGTGTGTTTTCTATTTCTGTGTTTTTAATGATTACAAAGGTGTCATCCACATATCTGACCCAGGGTTTGGGTTGAATTTGTGGTAAGAGTGTTTGTTCTAGTCTTCGCATTACCGCTTCTGCTATGAGTCCAGAGATGGGTGAGCCCATGGGTGTGCCGTTGATTTGTTCATATATTTGGTTTTTGAAAGTGAACTGTGTTGTGAAGCTGCAGCACACACTGCAGCACACCAGAACTGCAAAAAGAGGAAGAACACCTCTACAATGTATTCGCCAAAAACGGATACTCCCGCAATTTCATCAACAGATGCCTAAGGGAAAGACAACGGAATGAGGACATGCCACAACCCAATGGATTAGCCACGTTACCATACATCAAGAACATTTCTGAACTGACAGCCAGACTACTACGACCACTAGGACTCATAACAGCACACATACCAAAAGCCATTCTCAGACAACAACTCACCAGGACAAAGGACCCCATACCCAGCATGAGCAAAACCAATGTAGTGTACAAAATCCCATGCAAGGACTGCACAAAACACTACATATGACAAACAGGAACACAGCTAACGATCCATATCCATGAACACCAACTAATGACACAACCAGCTATCCTCAGTAGCCACACATGCAGATGACAAGCAACATGAGTTCGACTGAGACAACACTACTATCATAGGACAAGCCAAACAGAGAACAGCCAGGGATTTCCCAGAGGCATGGTATTCACCACAGATTCGATCAACAAACACATCGACCTGGACCCAATATACCAGCCACTGCAGCGGACAGCTGGAACTGACAACCGGAAGCGGCAGAGACAAACCACTATAACTGCTGGAGGGAACAACACAAAAGCGCTTCACAGGAAGTTCCCAAGCACTGAGGATGTCACCTAGACAGGGGATGAAACATCTGCAACACAAATTCCCAGCTCAGCGAACACAACCACAACATACAAATGATATACAATGCAAAGTGGCCAAGCAGAGGCTGGTAGCCAAGCTCGGTACTCATGAGGCTGGCCTCAACTGGCACCTTGGGTTCATGTCACACTACAGGTGACCCTACTACACTACACATTCTCTCTCTTACACACACACACAGACATTCTGAGATACTCACACACTCATGCAGAGCCCCTCTCTTACACACATACATACAACTCCACATTCACAAACACTCACGCACCCTCTCACAGGCTTATACCCCATCACACTCACACACACATACTTCACCAAGCTGGCACTCACACTCACACACACATTCACATTCACTCTCCCCTTCACACGTGCACACAAATTATATTTGCAGATGCATTCTATTTTGTTCAGAAAATGTACAACCTGCAGGCAGACAATGCAGGCAGTCAATCTATGTAACATTTCCTAAATTCCATTATGGAAATAGAATGAGTCTGACTCATAATTAGGATACAGACAGACTCTAACATTACATCTTTAATGCATTGTCTGAGCTGAGATGTCACTTTTTAAAAATTAAATCTTAAGTTATCTTGAGAATGTGACTTAAAGAAATTCTAGGATTTACATATTAATGAACTGAAACCTGCAACCCATTCTAAAAGATGAAAGACTTAACAGCAATCTAGGTTTGTTCAATATATCATTTCAATTGCATGACACTGTAATCTTTTGCTATAAATTCTGTGTTTTATGGTCCTGCTCCACAGCTACCTAATGAAGGAGTAGCACTCCAAAAGCTAGTGCTTCCAAATAAACATAGAGTATTAGAGTCATAGAAATGTACAGCATGGAAACAGACCCTTTGGTCCAACCCGTCCATGCCGACCAGATATCCCAACCCAATCTAGTCCCACCTGCCAGCACACGGCCCATATCCCTCTAAACCCTTCCTATTCATAAACCCGTCCAAATGCCTCTTAAATGCAATTGTACCAGCCTCCACCACATCCTCTGGCAGCTCATTCCATACACATACCACCCTCTGAGTGAAAAAGTTGCCCCTTAGGTCTATTTTTCCCCTCTCACCTGAAACCCATGCACTCTAGTTTTGGAATCACCCACCCCAGAGCATGTTGAGCTATAACCTGGTGTTGTGTGATTTTTAAAAATGTGGAGGAGGAGGGAAGGTAGGACCCTGCGGCGCTCAATGAATCTTGCTTCCCCCGCCCCCCGCAGGAGCCCCAACAGAAGTGGTGTGTTACGTCATCACGCTGCTACGTCTCTTTTTTCTCTCTGTCAGGCGGATGAGACGGACAGCCCTGATCCTGGGGTCCTCCGGCTCCACGTCTCCATTGGGGAGGGTGGGAAATCCGCAGGCGGACAGGGGCACCAGGACAGCCCGAGTCTTTCCCCGACCCCAGGGGGAGGTGGCGGCTCCGCTGTTGGTCAGCGGGTGAGTGTTGAAGTCGGTGGGGGGCGGTTGTCATCTCCATCCGGGCTCAGGGGCCTGCTCTTCAGCTCCCGGGCGGTTGTGGGCCTCAGTGAAAGCCCCGGGCTTGCCCTCTTCCATGGGCCGCGGGTTCCGGGGGGCGGGGGGGGGGACCGTTTCTATTCGCCTGGAATAAGTGTCTTACTTTTCAACGACGCCCTGGTTTCATAGACGCTGTGAGATCATGTCCAATCGACCCTCTATTTCTCACATTTTATGTGAATGTGCCCCTTGTTCGTCGTTAAACTCAAAAGTATTCCAGCTAAGACCACTCTAAACAGCCTGAGAGCTCTGCAACGACCCAGTTGTTAGACATGCCTTCAACCTGTTTCAGGGTGGTTTGTCAACAGCACCCTCAATGTAAATAAACCATCTATAATGTTAAACGTGGCAGGATGTACAATAACTGACCACTCCTACGTGGAAGGAGTGTGGTTTCAAAAAGGGAATAAAATTGCACCATTGGGGTTCTTTTGAGTAGGAGGCTGTCTAGCGATGAGTACTCTTAACCTGTGTAAAGGTGTGGCTTGGAGGCCTTGGGACATCAGTGCCCGAAGTACCTTATGACAGTATCCCGGATCTGTCTAGCATCTGCTGTTTCATCTGTTACTATCCTATAAGCATTACTTGCATTTGAGGTGGAGTATTTATGGTATACAAATGCTAGGTCAGTACTATCTCCACTATAGAGACTAACCATTTCCTACTACTGGTCAATGAACCGTCCTGTCACCACATTTGCCACCAGCAGAATTTGAGGTTGCTGTTGAATAAAGACTCAAATGTGTAATACACAGACAATTTGCAAACTTTAATTCCTGTAAAATACATTATTAAAGTTGTGATTTCCATATATGTCTTTATGTGAATAAAATATCAATGCTGCCCTACCTGACTGCATGTTTCTGCTGTTCTGGTAGAATTAACAGCTACTGTGAAATGTCTGTCTTGTGATAAAATATAAAGAACTGTAGATACTGGAGCTCAATTGCTGGTGAAACCCAGTAGTACTGACAGCATCTGTGAGGGAAAAATCAGAGTAAATGTTTAGAATCTGACTCAACTGAACAGTTCTGATGAAGAGTCACCAGACTTAAACCATTACTCTGATTTATCCCTACATACATTGCCAGATCTGAGTTTTGTTATTTCCATTTTGAAGACTACTGATTCAAGCAGAGCTCATATTTGTTCTTGCTATTTATCATTCTTCAAGTCATATTAAACTAATATGGATGAATGGTAAAGATTCCATGATGTTGCATTGGCCTGGTTAGAACTTGTTCCTCAAATATTAATATGAAAAGAAACAAATTAACAAATCATTACCTCATAAATAGACAATGAAAGTAATGTAAGGTGTCATTCAGAAAATAACTGGTGTGAACCACTTTGCGCTGCTAAGTTACTTTGTGACTTTGAAAAGTACAAACACTGGTAAGAATCACAGTCTTGGTATTTGTGCATATCTATACTTCATTTTGGACATTGGCCAATAGAATCCAATGGTACATTCTAGCAAATTTCACCATTGAGGTGACTGGATCAAATTAATATACCCCTTTCCCTATGAAACCAATCGCATTTATATGGCAGTCATTGTTTAGTTAGACCTTTACAACTTATGTTTTGTACTGTAAGTGTCAGTGCACTGCTCACAGTTCAGTTTGGATGGTTTGAGTAAATCGGTATTTAATATTCTGCACTTTGTAGACTGACTACTGATCTATATATTGTTTGTTTTGATTTGTTTCTGTTAATCATTTACTGCATATGTCCTCCGGGTATTTAAATGTGCTTTTTTTTTGCTCTTTTTCTGAATAGGTCATGTCGTGATACTTCCTTAAGCTCCAACACCATAGTGCAGGATGTCATGGTTAGTTGAGCTTGCAGGGAAGGCAGAAGACTTCTTAAATAAAGTGGACCAGGGTGCAGCAGCAGCACTGCTAACTACTCCTATTGAAAATGTAACAACAACACAAACATTGAGCAGTGAAGCTGGATCTTCCAGTCAGTACTCTATCTTGAATGAGCCGAGTAGTAAATCTGATCACCAAGCCCACATGAGTGTTAGTTATGTTTCTTCTGCTGCTGGTAACATTAGGAGACAAAAGGCCACCCTCCTTTCTGGAGCTTCTAATGTGTCCTCTTCTTCACACACCTTTGACACTACCGCCAATGCAACTGCAAGCTCATCTCTCAGCAGACCCTCAACGCAGTTTGTCAGACCAAAAAAGACTGAGCCAAATGATGACCAACTCTTTGATTTCTTAAACAGTTCAGAAAAGTCATTAAATGGCAGAGCAGACAACAAACGGGAGATAACAAAGCCTTCCGCACCAAAAGGTCATTCCCGAACTTCCAGTCTCAGTTCAACATCCACTTGCACCATTAACATGAAGCCGATAGAGGAGAGCACTGTCAAGGATGATTCTACTGACGGACTTGGTATGAAACAGTTTCAATAAAAATAAATCTTGTTTCTCTTTACCAGTGACTTGTATTTTTCCTCTCATAGGTATGGTTCTGAACATGCAAAATGTTTGACTTTCTTGTCATTGCTACTGTAATTTAAATACTATTTTGCCAAATTTCAAAATTAGAAAATCACATTCAATGTGGGTGAACAACTTGGAGCATACATTTTGCATGTTGCATTTTTCTGCATTCAAATTCAATATAAAGTGTGAAAGCCTGTGTTTAGTTGAATAGTTACTTACATAAATTAGTTCAAACAGTCTCAACCTGTTGCTACTTTGAATCACATAAAAATGCACAAATTATCTGAATCTGAAGCCATCAAAGATGGCTGATATGAGGAAGGAAGGTATGATGAGAAGAATGGTTAAAACATAATGAAGCAAAGTGTTTCTGCCTAAGCTGTGTGGGTATTTGTAGGTAATGTAAGTGGAAGGTTTTCCATTTGCCTAAATGTGTAATTGCTCTTGTGATGCAGTGGTAGTTTCCGTATATCTGAGGCTGCACTCAAGTTCCACCTGCTGAAGAGGTATCTCATAACATTCCTGGACAAGTTGACTTTAAAAGATAGCTGGCCTCAATGTGTAGAAATAATGAAGTAAATTGAAATGGTACTTTTTTTGAAAAGAACCCTTAGCTTTGCACTTCTGGTTGATACATGAGCATCAGGGACGAGACTATATTTGATATATCTATTTTAATTTTCTTTCTCCTTCCTTTGGAAAGATGCAGGAATTATAAATGTTACTTTCAGTCAAGTCAGAGTGCTGTAGAGTGGATTGCTTTGTTCCATTGCCACCTCTTTCCATCAAGTATTTTGCTCTCTTAATCATATAAAGTACTGTGGATCAATAAACTCTGACCTATAATTTAGGTCATTTGAACTTCAGAAAAAACAAGATTATATTACTGAGCAAAAATCCTTTACATATCTATTTTTGTCCATGGTCTAAGTACATAATTTCTACTAAAAGAGTTCTTGCTGGTTACTGTTAGAACCAATGGTCTCTGCATTTAACAGTAATCAGGAGAACGATGCAGTTAATCTATTTATTTACTGTTTCTATTGGCAGAGTAATAATTATTGCTGTTTCAAGTTCCCTGATTAAAGTCAGCAACATGTACAAAGGTTTGCTAAGCAGAATAGTTCAGACTGTTAAAACAAGAAAGTTGATGTCCAATTTAAAGAGTCTCCAGACAGACGTTTATACAAACCCACGGAATCCCATAACTACCTGGACCACACTTCCTCCCATCCAGGATCCTGCAAGAACTCTAACCCATTCTCCCAATTCCTCTGCTACATCTGCTCAGACAAGGAGGCATTCCACTCGTGAGCATCCCAGATGTCCACCTATTTCCTCCCTGTCATCCAGACAGCCCTTGACTGTACCACCTCCATTCCCCATTTCCCTGCTCTAAACACTCCATCCAACGCAGTAAAGACAGAGGCCCCTTGTCCTCATCTATCACCCCATTTGACCCCACGCCCAACACATCGTCCTTAAACACTTGCGCCAACTCCAACTAGACACCACCATCAAGAATATTTTCCCTTCCGCATCCCTCTCTGCCTTTCACAAGGAGTGTTCCCTTCGACTGTCCTTGGTTTGCACCACTCTCCTCACCGAACCCCCAGGTACCTTCCCCTTCAACTGGAAAAGATGCAAAACCTGCTGGTACATCACCCTCCTCACCTCCATCCAAGGTCCCAAACAGTACTTCCAGGTGATAGAGGTTCACCTGCCTCTCTTCCAAATAGTTTACTGCATCAGGTGCTCCCGATGTGGTCTTCTGTACGTTGGGGAGACCGAGCGTAAACTTAGGGAACGATTTGCCAAGCATCACAGCTGGGCCCACAGGAGCCGACTGGACCTCCCGGTCACCGTCCGTTTCAGTTTTTCCAACCACTCCTTTCCAACATGACCATCCTTGGCCTCCTGCATTGCCACAATGAACCAAACCGCAAATTGGAGGAACAACACCTCATCTTCTGCCTGGGCTGCCTACAGCCCGGAGGACTCAACATTGAGTTCTCCAATTTTAAATAACCTCCCTTCCCTCCCCTGAATGCCTTCCCAGCCCCTCCCTGCCACCAATTCGATTCGTTCCTCCTATTGACCAACCAGGTCGTAACTTCTGCCTGTCTTCACCTATCCCCACCCCGCCACCCCCTTTATCTGCAGCTCCCCCCCTACACCCATCCCCAGTCCTGAAGAAGGTTTATTCATGAAGCATTGACTTCTCCACTACCTGATGCTGCCTGGCTCGCTGTGGTCTTCAAGCCTCCTGCCTACCTATTATATAAATGTTTGAATCAGACAGTGGGAGAGAACAGGTTAATTTTGGTTTGCACAAGCAAAAAGCAATCAGGGATTACCTTAGAAAAGGATATTTACAGCAGGAGCTTGTTATCGTAAGAAGGCCATTGTAGTCCTCTGATCAAGGAATCCAGATGTCTCCAATATCAGGAAAGTTAAGTGCAGTTCACTTGGATATAGGATTGGGAATACAGTCTTGAATTCATTTCAGTGTTTATAATATTAATAATTCATCAGAAATTTCCCTGTGCATGAAACAGAAGTTGTTTTCAGTTAATCAACAGTAGGATCCTATAAACATATGATATAAATGGGGTTATCAAAATAAATTTCCATTGACTGCCAGGGAATCCTAGGTATTGTGTTTGAGAGTCTGAATGTTTGCTTTTGTATAGCTTGTCCCAGCCATCTTGGAAATAACCCAGTACATGGAGTGACTGTTGATTTTTCTCAGTTCTATAAACCTCACCTTTTTTTTAATGTAATTGCATATTTAACTTGGCAATGAGGGCCACCACTGCTGCAATGACTTGGGGTGATGATGGGAGAGGAAAAGAGTGCTAGCAGCACAAAGGGACCAGGTCATTGATGTCCCGCCAGAAAGAGAGTGCAGTAAACAAGTTATTCCTACCTATGGTTTCAGCTGGATTGGGGAAAATCAGGTTGGTAGCAGATCTCAAGAAAAGGACTTCATGGGATGTCTGCAAGACATCTTTTTTTGGAGCAGCTTATGCTAGAGCTCACTAGGGAACAGGCGATTCCAGATTTAGTTGTGTGTAATGAGGCAGACTTGATTAGGGAGTTGGAGTTGAAGGTGAAGGAATCCCTAGCGGGACAGTGACTATAATATGATAGAATTCACCCTGTAGTTTGAGAAGAAGATTGACTCAGATGTAACAGTATTCCTACTGAGTAAAGCTTATGAGATAGGAGCTGGCCAGAGTTGATTGGGAGTGGATCCTAGCAGCGAAGACAGTGGAGCAGCGATGGCAAGGGTTTCTGGGGGTAACTTGGGAGGCACAGCAGAAATTCATCCCTTGGGGGGAAAAAACATATAAGGCAGAGGATGAGGCAACCATGCCTGACAAGGGAACTCAGCCACAGCATAAAAGCAAAAGCTTACAAAGTGGTAAAGATTAGTGGAAAGCCTTTTAAATTTTAGCAGAGGATAACCAAAAAAGTAATATGTGGGAGAATATAAAATATGAGGAAGCTAGCGAGCTAGTCATACAAAAAGTTGTAGAAGTTTTCTTTAGATATCTAAAAGGTAAATGATTGGACTGCTGGAAAATGAGACTGGAGAAGTAGAAATGGTGAAAAAGAAATGGCATAGGTGTTTGCGTTAGTTTTCACAGTGGAAGATACCAGCAACCTATCAGAATTTCAAGAAAATCAAAAGGCAGAGATGAGTCTAGTAGCTATCACTACAGAGAAGATGCTGAAAGGTCTGAAGGTGGATAAATCAGATGGACTATATGCCAGAGTTCTGAACGAGTAGGATATGGAGATTATAGAGACATTGATGATCTTTCAAGAATCACTGCAGTTAGGGAGAGTCCCAGAGGACTGGACAATGGTTAAGAAGGGAGGAAGGTAGAAGCAAGGAAAATTATAAGCCAGTTAGCCTGACCTTGGTAATTGGTAAGATCTGAGTCCTCTATTAAGGATATGATTGCAGAGTACTTGGAAATGCATGGTAAAATAGGGTGGAGCCAGCACTGCTTTGTCAAGGAAAGGTCATGTCTGACAAATCTGTTAGAATTCTTTGAGGAGGTAACAAGCAAATTACACAAAGGAGAGCCAATGGACATGATCCAATTGATTTTTCAGAAGGTCTTTGAGAAGCTGCCACACAAGAGGCTGCTAAATAAGATTGGAGACCATGGTGTTAGGGGAAAAGTTACTGGCTTGCATAGGATTGGCTGACTAACAGAAGCCTGACAGCAGGGATGTAGTGGAGTTTTGTAGGGGTCAGTGTTAAGACCACAACAATTTGCGTTTACATTTAAGTAGACTATTTTCCAAACTGGGAAAGGCTTTGGAAATCTGAAACACAAAAGGACTTACAAGTCCTAGTTCATGATCCTCTTAAGGTTAACATGGTTGTTAGGAAGTCAAATGCAATGTCAGCATTCATTTCAAGAGGGCTAGAATACAAGAGCAGAAATGTACTGCTGAGGCTGTATGAGGCTGTGGTCAGACTGCTTTGGACTATTGTGAACAGCTTTGGGTCCCATGTCAAAGGAAGGGTGTGCTGGTGATCGAGAGGATCCACAGGAACTTATGAAGTGCTTGTCTATGAGGAGTACAGTGGGTCTGTACTCAGTGGAGCTTAGAAGGATGGGAGGAGGAGGATTTCTTTGAAACTTGCCGGATACTAAGAGGCCATGATAGAGTGGACATGGAAAAGGTGTTTCCACTTGTAGGAGAGTCTTGTACCCAAGGGCACAGCTTCAAAGTGAAGAGACGACCCTTTTAGAATTGAAATGAAGAGGAATTTCTTCAGCCAGTGGAACGGCTCCGAGGAAAAGCCAGGACCTACAGACTGATGGGCCTAATGTCAGTGATGGGAAAGTTTTTGGAGGGGATTTTAAGAAATAGGAATTATAAGTATTTGGAAAGGCAAGGACTGGTTTGGGATTGTCAGCATAGCTTTGTATGTGGGAAATTGTATGTCTCAAATTTGATTACATTTTTAGAAGAGATAACCAAGAAGATAGATGAAGGCAGAGCGATAAATTTTATTTACATGGACCTTAACAAGGCCATTGACAAGGTTCTGCATGGACGGTTGATTCGTAAGGTTAGATAACATGGGATCCATGGAGAGCTAGTCAATTGTCTTGATGGAAGGAGACGGAGGGTGGTGGTAGGGGGTTGTTTTTCAGACTGGGAGCCTGTGATCAGCAGTGTGCTCAATTATCAGTGCTGGGCTCATTGTTTGTAATTTATATAAACAATTTGGATGAGAGTATTAAAAGCATGGTTAGTAAGTTTGCAGATGACACCAAAATTGGTGGTATAGTGGATAGTGAAGAAGGTTATCTCAGAGTACAACAGGGTCTTGATTGACTGGGCCATCAGGCCAAGGAATGGCAGATAAAGTTTAATTCAGATAAGTACAAGGTGTTGCATTTGGTGAGACAAACCAGGACACAACTTGCATAGTTAATGGCAGGGCCCTGGGGAGTGTTGTCAAGTAGAGAGAGAGATGAGGGATGCAGGTACCATCGTTCCTTGAAGGTGGCATTACAGATAGACAGTAGTGAAGAGGGCATTTGGCACACTGATCTTCATCAGCCAGAGCACTGAGTACAGGAGTCAGAATGTTATGTTACAGTTGTACAAGACAGTTGGAGTACTACATACTCTTTATGGGCGGCACGGTGGCACAGTGGTTAGCACTGCTGCCTCACAGCACCTGAGACCCGGGTTCAATTCCCGCCTCAGGCGACTGACTGTGTGGAGTTTGCACGTTCTCCCCGTGTCTGCGTGGGTTTCCTCCGGGTGCTCCGGTTTCCTCCCACAGTCCAAAGATGTGCGGGGTCAGGTGAATGGGCCGTGCTAAATTGCCCGTAGTGTTAGGTAAGTGGTAAATGTAGGGGTATGGGTGGGTTGCGCTTCAGTGGGTCGGTGTGGACTTGTTGGGCCGAAGGGCCTGTAAGTAATCTAATCTAATCTAATCTATACAATTCTGGTCACCCTGCATTTGGAAGGATATTGTTAAACCGGAAAGGGTGACCTTATAGAGGTTAATAAAATCATGAGGGGCATAGATAAGGTGAATGGCCAAGATGTTTTCCCCAGGATAACGATGTCCAAAACCATAGGGCATAGGTTTGAAGTGAGGGGAAAGACTTAAGAGGGATCTGAGGGGCAACTTTTTATCACAGAGGGTGATGCATTTATGGAACCACCTATCAGAGGAATTAGTAGAGACGGGAACAGTTACAATATTTTAAAAGTGCATGGGTAGGTAAAGTTTAGAGGGATGTGGGCCAAATGCTGACAAATGGGACTAGTTTAGCTTAAGAAGCTTGATCGGTATGGACTAGTTGGGCAAAAGGGCCTGTTTCCATGCTGGATGACTCGGGACGGGTAATCTGTGGAACTCATGACCACAGAGTGCACTGGAGGCCAAGCCATTGAATGTATTTAAGACAGAAATAGATTGGTTCTTGATTGGTCGAAAAACCAGGTTACTGGTTGAAAAAGTGATATCAGCCGTAATTGAATGGTGGAACAGACTTGATGGGCCAAAGGGCCTAATTCTGCTCCTATATCTTATATTCGAGAGTGTGGTGCTGGTAAAGCACAGTAGGTCAGGCAGCTCTGGACTTATGCCCGAAACATCGATTCTCCTGCTCTTCAGATGTTGCCTAACCTGCTGTGCTTTTGCAGCACCACACTCGACTCTGATCTCCAGCATCTGCAATCTTCACTTTCTCCTATATCTTATAAGACAAAGTGAGGACTGCAGATGCTGGAGATCAGAGCTGAAAATGTGTTGCTGGAAAAGTGCAGCAGGTCAGGCAGCATCCAAGGAGCAGGAGAATCAATGTTTCGGGCATGAGCCCTTCTTCAGGAATGAGGAAAGTGTGCCCAGCAGGCTAAGATAAAAGGTAGGGAGGAGGGACTTGGGGGAGGGGCGTTGGAAATACGATAGGTGGAAGGAGGTTAAGGTGAGGGTGATAGGCCGCAGTGGAGGTGGGGGCAGAGAGGTCAGGAAGAAGATTGCAGGTTAGGAAGGTGGTGCGGAGTTCGAGGATTGGGACTGATATAAGGTGGGGGGAGGGGAAATGAGGAAACTGCATGTCCTTGGTGGAGTGGGAGGGGGAGTTGAAGTGTTGAACCACGGGGTGGTTGGGTTTTATCTTATAGTCTTACAACTTCAGTGAAAGCCAAAATGTCATTGCAGCCAATGTGACAATGGTCTTTGTTTATGATGGCGCAGGGATGAACGGAATGAAAAGGAGTGGGAATTTGCCACTTATGGATATGTAGCTAGGAAGATCAGCAAAAGTAGAAGGTAGGAAAACATGCGAAAGACTTTGCACCTTGTATAGAATTGATGACTGACACCTCGGTTTTCCACCAGGAGAATGCTGAGTGTGCTAGCAAGGGAAACTGTGGGCTCTCCCAGGGTAATTTCAAGTTTGGCTTGATGGCAAAGGAATTGTGTGACTTTTGGGGTAGCAGTTGGATAGGATAGTGTAAGGGTATCAGGAAATGGCTTTAGTGTGGGGGTTCTGGAAGAGAGGCCTGAAAATGGTCAAGACAAAATAAAGGAATAAAGAAGTAAGTGATTCAGTGCAGCAGCCAAATCCCCCATCTGCATACCCACAAGTTATCTGTAGGTTCTGAAATGGCACAGAAATCCTCTACCAATTGATGTGTTGCAAAATTTGATCATGTATACTTTATAATTAAATACTGGCAGAGGAGTTGCTGTTTATTCTTAAAAGCTGTCTGGTTGGACCACATTAAAACAAACATGGATGCCTAGTGGGATGCATTTAGAATATACATGATACTTTCTTTTCATCTAATTGAATGTTCAGCAAGACTTAAAATTCCAACATGGTATTGCATTTCACTCCATTGGGAGCATGGATTAGAAAATTGGATATGGTGATCAGTGCCTTAGCTAGCACACTTTTTTCCAATTCCTAAAATTAATCAGGAAAGCTATTGCCTGTCAGGTACAAAGCGCACCACCCACATCTCCGTTACCAATTCACAGTTGCATTGTATAAAGCTGTTCAGACAGCTGCAAAATGTAACCTTAATGTTTGAACGTTCAAATCTGTTTTGGACCACTATAGGTTACTGTACTGTCAGTGCATTTTGAATTATCTACACCTATTGATAGAGGTTGTGACATAACATATAAAAAGCAAGCTAGTCTTTGAAAGTGTGAATTAAGTTATCCTTAATTTTTCATTTATTGGTTTTTGTTTTAATATTTTCAGGTGCCTCAGAAAGCTCTAATATGAGTGATGATGCCCAAATAGAGCCTTCAAAAGAGCAAGCATCAAGTATTACAGCTAGCAGAAGTTTATCAGCTAAAGATGAGAATCAGTCGCTTGAGCTATCAAACCTACGGCTTGAGAACCAGCTGCTGCGTGGAGAAGTTTCCTCCTTGAACCAAGAAATGGCTTCGGTGATTGAAAGATCAAAGCAAACACAAGAAGGTACGACAGGAATACCAGCACTTGACTCTTGGAATTGCATTCATTACGTGCATCCATGACTTGGGTACAAACAGACCGTTTGTGGTAATTATATAATCAGGATTCCAGGCATATGTTTCTAATTGTATGTCACACAAAACATTTTTTAAAATATGTAATCTATCATTTAGGTTCAGGAAAAGGAAAAGCTTTCATAGTTCTTATCAAGGTTCCTTCAATTTCAGTTTGTATGCAATCATCTTGTTGCACTGTATGACCCCGTTAGAATAAATACCTGGCATCGTATGCATGCATCTTGAAAGGGTGTTGCTTATGTTCTGGCCTCTTTATTCCCTGCATGCCATGTTCCCAACTAAAGCAAAGAACAACCAAAAACAGAAAAGAAGGCCAGCTTACTTGACAACTTACTTTAAAATGTAAAGAAACCTGGATCATATTTGAAGGATAACCATTTTTAAAATTAGTTGGCTGATCAGTATATCACAAGACATTGCACTAAGCCATGGTACAGTAAAGCTCCCAGATTTTATTGGAGTGAGTTAAAATGAATGC
Source organism: Hemiscyllium ocellatum (assembly GCF_020745735.1). Classification (NCBI taxonomy): domain Eukaryota; kingdom Metazoa; phylum Chordata; class Chondrichthyes; order Orectolobiformes; family Hemiscylliidae; genus Hemiscyllium; species Hemiscyllium ocellatum. The sequence goes on from NC_083408.1 coordinate 90,748,787, forward strand.
AAATGTTATCAAGTGGGTTCAGAGAAGTAGACAAATAACAATGGAAAGTAATTCATTTAACCCTCAACTCATTCCCTTCTGGGTGATCAAATTGCTCTTGGTGTGTGGGTGGGTCATTGAAGTCTTTAAATTAGCTGCATGCTCCATTTTTGTGAATTTCCGTATTGAATTTTGGTCAAGGTTTCCGTATCTCGAGGCAAGACAAACCTTAAATGGTGCTCTTTGAGCTGAGTATACTAGAAATGTTTTCTATACTTCTAGACCACGCCTCACGATTTCCATCTTGATTTCCACCATCATCTTCCATCCCTGCTCTCTCCTTCTTCCATTAATTCATCTTTGCTGCCCTATCCCAGACTGAACACTGTTAGTTGTCAGCCTGAAAACCTGCAGAGAAATTTAAATGTTGTCTTCATGTTCATTTCAGCAGAAATTCTTACTTTCAGGCTTCCTGCTCAAATGCTCTTACTCTATTCTCTCTGTGACTCTAAACAGTTATCAGGAGTGTTGCCTATGCTGAGCCAGTGAGCTCAGCTGAGTAATGGTAATGAAGACAGTAATTGGCTGCAGCCAATTTTTTTCACTCATGTATAGAGCATATATATTCAACAAATTAACAACACTAGACAGTGACACCACTGGGCAATGACTCTAATGCTATTATGCCAATAAACTAATACTACACACCATATCTTGTGCTATATACTATTAAACTAAGACCTTAATTTATTGTGATAATCATAACCACAAATGCTGGCTGTGTGGCCATGTGCATTTCACTTAGAATATGAATATCATACATATATAATACTATTGGAGTCTAGTTGTACTGCTAGTTATTTTCTCCGTTGTTTGTTTGGATGTACTCGTCTGTATTTTGGCCTAATCATTTCTTACTAAATGTTTTTGTTTTTAAGAGTTAAATAAAGCCAGGAAACAGATTGAAAAATGGAATACTGAAAACTCCAAGTCCGACAGGATAGGTAGGGAACTGCGTTCCCAGATTGATGACCTGAATGAGGTGCTGAGTGCCAAGGATTCTCAGTTGGCTGTGCTCAAAGTGAGACTGGAAGAGGCAGATCAGCTTCTGAAGACACGTAATGAAGCATTGGAGCTACTCCAGAATGAAAGAAACAGGTTTTATTAAATTTATTGGCATGTACATTTTCTACTGGATTCTAATTTCCAATCTAGGACTAAATCCATGAATAATCACTTGATAGTACCAGATCAAACATCATATGAAGACAAAAACTGTAGATATTTTGGTCGATTGCATCAAAAGCTGTAGATATCTCAAGATGGACAAGGAGGGAAAGATTTTAGTCATGGTTGCAAAAAAATGTAACTTGACAAAGGTTATTTCATTTGAATGGGGCAGGAAACCTGATTGGCGGGCATGTATTTGAGAAGCACCAAAGTGTTCAGTGATATTACAGAACGGGACTCTGGAGATAGGCTGGTAGTCTTCAAGGAAGAAGGGGGCTAAAAGTGGCTTTTATTTTTTGGCAGAAAATGTAATGATGTCAGATTTGAGGAAGATGTTGGAACAGGACCTGAGAAAAGGGATCCATGAACCGTTTTCCAGCTTGGGTCCCAAAAAGGGAAGGTATGGTTAATGTTTGGGTTAGAATAGGTTTTCAGGAACAAGATCAGCTTGGACAGAGCATGGGAAAGAAGAGAGAGAATCTAGAGAAAGAGGACTGAGGGCAGTGGCAGGCATTTTGGAAACTTGACCCAGTGGTCTATGGGAAGGGAAGAAAGTCAGAGCTCCTAACCTTACTGGAGGAAGGTGATAAGAAATGGAGGATGGTCTGAGCTGGAGAAGAGAAGTCAGGCTGTATCTTGGTTTTATTGTATTATCTTTGGACAGCAAGTGAGAGAGAAATGGGAAGTGGGATAAGTAGATGCTTGACATGGTTCTGCCAGATCTGATGACAGATGACTAAACCAGTTATGTACCAGAGATACTCAACTGTGCCTCATGTGGACTTGAATGGTGAAAAGGTATATACCTGGGAAAATATGGTTGTGTATGTGTAAGGGGGTCTTCAAAGGCCTTGGAAATTGTGATTTAGCAAATTGATAGCTTCATAAATGTCAGTATTAAATTGTGGTTCAAAGGCTTAAAATTTCAAAGCAGGTTAGCAAGTGATCGGATGGAAAATTCTTTGTCCAGAACTCTGCAGAAATAAATGAAATTGAGAAGATGAATATAAGTCGGAATATAACAGTGATTAGATATCTTCTTATCCATTTAACAGTTCCAATATGTGTAGCGAATGTGATAGCAGGGATCATGGGATGGCTGTACAGAAAAAATGTCTGGATGGAGAGATTTTAAAGAAAGGAGAGACATAAACTTCAAAGAGAAAGCAAGAAGAGTTGAAAAGGAGGTTGAAATCATTTGAAAGCGAGAAGTTGTTTAGTGCTGAGGGAGGAAAGGAGAGAGGTTATTGAAGTGGAAAACTTGATGTATAATTTAAATGTCTGATAGAAAGCAAGAGTTTTAAATGAGCAATAGTATAATATCCTCAAAGGATAAGTTACTATAGGTGCACAGAAACTAAACCAAATGTTTTGGAGATAGCCACTGTTTTGAGTGGGCAAGTGGGAATGCAAGCTGTTTGGGCAACATTCTTTACAGAGGAGAACAGTCATGTCTCAACAATGTCTCTTTCAAATCTTGTGACCGACTACAACAAGTTAATGGATGGCAAGGGTTATGTTCTGAGGGGGATGTGAAGTGATAGCCAATCCATTGTAATTGGCAACATGAAAGTGATTGAAACTTTGGTTGTAAACTGGGTCCCTATTGACTTTTGGGTGATTCAAGGTATCCCTTTAATTTTTTTTTTAAACTGTCAATCTTGTGAATTTCAAATATAATTTTTTTTGCAAATATATTTATTAGCAAATTATTTTAACTTTGCAAACATCTACAATTATTGAAAAATGCAACCAATAACAAATTTCAGTATAATAAAAAGAAAAAAACCCACAAATTACAATGCAACTACTGTCTACTAATTACTAACCGACCCTATAATACAAAACAAACCCTAACACTGTGCAAAGCAACACCAATAAATAAGTAAATAACTGATAGATCAAAAAACAGAAAGAAAAGCAAAAGAACCCACAGAATACAGAACAGCTAAGGATGTAGGTTTGCTTGCTGCGTCTGGAGGTTCATTTCCAGACGTTTTGTCACCCTACTAGGTAACATCTTCAGTGGGTCTCATCCAGAACCTCAACCTGAGCTACAAATCTTCTCAAAACTCACAGAACAGCTATGCTTGGTGCAAATCTCCCAAACAAAAGAATGGTAGCATTATCTATCTATCTATCTATATATATATATATATATATATGTGTGTACACATATTAACGCAGGAGACCCCGTCCAGGGCCCAGGGCTTGACAAACCTAACTATTCTGGTTAAACAAATGCCCTAGTTCAGATAACTGACAAATCTATATCCAAATAACTCAAGTAGGGCTGCCATGTCTTATAAAAATGGTCTGTTGTGTGGTGCACCATGTTTGTAAAAAAAGTCCAAGGGAATGTGCTCCATAACTAATTTCTGTCATCCCAGCAAGCCCGGCAGGTTCTCAGACACCCAATTCATCAGAATATTCTTCCGTGCACTGTATGCAAGAATATTAAATAGTTTCTTGCCCTGCCCGTCTAAAGATAGTAAATTCGGTAGACCTAAGAAAGGAGATATCGGGTCTACTTTGACTTCAGTCCTCAATACCCTCCCTATCTCTCCTGCCACAGCACTCCAATAAACACGGAGCCTGTGGCATGTCCAGAAGCAATGGGTAAGAGTACCTACACTTACTTTACATTTGGGGCACACTGAAGATGCCCTTTCTTTAAACTTCACCACACGGCCTGGTGCCAGATGAGCCATGTGCAGAACTTTTAACTGCGTAGCGCATGTCCTATTACAGATTGAGATCTTTCAAGCATTCTCCCATATGTTCTCCCATGTTTCAGAAGAGATCGCCACTCCTAGCTCTTGCTCCCAGACCTCACATAACCGATTAATATCCTGCCAGGCCCTACCACCCAGCAGGCGATAGAGGGCACTAACTGAAAGGGTGCTTGTGGAGTGTAGCAACAACCCCTCTGTATTGGGTTTATAGGGCTTAGTGAGAAGCGTACTCGTCTTCTGGATGAAATCTCAAACCTGAAAAAAATGGAAAAGACCTCTGCAGGGCAATCTGTACTTGTGGCTCAGTTGCTCAAAAAACATCATAACCTCCCCCTCAAACATGTCTCCCAAACTGGAAACTCCTCTCGCTGAATCCTGAGTCCATCATCTCTGATCAGAACCCTGGCATGCCAACTATAGGCATAATTGGCAAAGTCTTGGATAAACAACCCTCACTTTGATGCATCGCCCTCTGTGTCTTGACTGTACTAATGACAATAGGGTTCCGGCAGTGGTCCATAACTGTCCCCATCTTATCCATGAACAACAGAATAATAAGAAGTCACTTTGCCTGGGAGGCCTCACTATCCAGACATATTGAGTTTGGATCGTTACCTACCCAATAGCAGACAAAGGACAGCAGGGAACTCAATTGATACCTTCTGACGTCTGGATAATCAACTCCTCCCCCTTCTTGAGGCAACTGCAATTTAGTAAGTTTGATGAGGGGCAGCCCACGATGCCAGACAAAGGAACCAAAACAGCCCATATGCTTCCACAGCGCTGACTTGGGAAACGTTATGTTATAGGGAGCATGCGCATGGGATAAAGCAAACAAGGAAGAACATTCATCTTGATGAGAGATATTTGGCCCAGGGTGTAGGTTTGCTCGCTGAGCTGTAGGTTTGATATCCAGACGTTTCATTACCTGGCTAGGTAACATCATCAGTGGCAACCTCCAAGTGAAGCAAAGCTGTTGTCTCCTGCTTTCTATTTATATCTTTCTCCTGGGTGGGGTTCCTGGGGTTTGTGGTGATGTCATTTCCTGTTTGTTTTCTGAGAGGTTGATAGATGGCGTCTAGATCTATGTGTTTGTTTATGGCGTTGTGGTTGGAGTGCCAGGCCTCTAGGAATTCTCTGGCATGTCTTTGCTTAGCCCGTCCCAGGATAGATGTGTTGTCCCAGTCAAAATGGTGGATTTTTTTCATCTGTGTGTAGGGCTACAAGGGAGAGAGGGTTGTGTCTTTTTGTAGCTAGCTGGTGTTCATGTATCCTGGTGGCTAACTTTCTTCTTGTTTGTTCTATGTAGTGTTTGTGGCAGTCCTTGCATGGAATTTTGTAGATGATGTTAATTTTGTCCATGGGTTGTACTGGGTCTTTTAAGTTTGTTAGTTTTTGTTTGAGAGTGTTGGTGGGTTTGTGTGCTACTAGGATTCTGAGAGGTCTTAGTAGTCTGGCTGTCATTTCTGAAACTTCTTTGATGTATGTTAAGGTGGTTAGGGTTTCTGGCTGTGTTTGGCCTGCTTGTCGTGGTTTGTTCTTGAGGAATCTGCGCACTGTGTTTTTTGAGTATCCGTTCTTCTTGAACACGTCGTATAAGTGGTTTTTCTCTGTTTTTCGAAGTTCGTCTGTGCTGCAGTGTGTGGTGGCTCGTTGGAATAGTGTTCTGATACAGCTTCGTTTGTGTGTGTTGGGATGGTTGCTGGTGTAGTTGAGTATTTGGTCAGTGTTTGTCGGTTTTCTGTATGCGCAGGTTTGTAATTCTCCCTTGTCCATTCTTTCTACTGTGACGTCCAGAAATGCGAGTTTGTTGTCGGTTTTTTCCTCCTTGGTGAACTTTATGCCTGTGAGGGTGTTGTTGGTGATAATAAATGTCTCTTCTATCTTGCTTCGCTACGTAGATGACACCCTTGTCATCACAAAATGTCAGGAACCCCTTCCAGGAGAAAGATATAAATAGAAAGCAGGAGATAACAGCTTTGCTTCACTTGGAGGTCACCACTGATGATGTTACCTAGCCAGGTAATGAAACATCTGGATATCAAACCTACAGCTCAGCGAGCAAATCTACACCCTAAACCTCAACCTGAGCTACAAACCTTGCATATTTGGCCCAGCCATGAAACTGAGACAGCCTTCCATCTCTGAAATAACAGATCAAACTTGGGGGTAATAAAAATGCCTAGGTATCAGAACCCTGCCCGCGACCACTTAAAAGGGAACTTAGGGCCACCTTCAACTTCTGGCACATCCTTAAAAATTCCCCAAAGGCATAGTCTTCGATTTTGCAAAGTTAATCTTATATCCTGAAATAGCCCCAAATGAATTGATACATTGTATCAAATGGGGTATTGAGGTCATCGGGTTCAATAAAAACAGAAGGACATCATCCGCGTACAATGTAATCTCGTGTGCCCTCGATCCCACTTCCGGAGCGGTTATGTGGACGTTCTGACGAATGGCCTCTGCCAGCGGCTCAATCACCAATGTAAACAACAATGGTGAGAGGGGGCAGCCTTGCTGGCCAGAGGGTGACGATATAAAACCTCCACCCACCTAGCAAAGACCCCACCCCACCCAACCCAACCCAATAAAGCCATTCCACCCGGTCAAATGCTTTCTGTGCATCTAAGGAAATCACCAACCCCTGAATTGATTGTCGCTGACAAACCTGGACCATATTCAGCAAACTTCTAATATTATTAGAGGACCAAGGCCCTTTATAAAGCCTGTCTGGTCCTCTTTAACAATATGGGGCAACACCTTTTCCAATCTCAGTGCCAGAATCTTGAAATCTGAATTCAATAGAGAGATGGTCAAAGTTTGGGAGAAGATTTGGGAGATGGGCCTTTATGAGGCACAATCCTCAGGAACCTTCCCCTTGTTAAGAATTAAAGAAATACTAGCTTCTCTTAAAGATGTGGTAGGCATTCATGCATATAGGAGTGATTGTACATCTCCAACATAGGCCCTGACAGAATGCCTATAGACTCCTCATAAAACTCACCCGGGAGACCATCAGGGCCATGCGCTTTCCCACTCAAGTTGTTTAGTTGCCTCCTGTATTTCCTGAACTGTCAAGGGGGCATAAAGGAGGGAGGCTTGTTCCAAGGTTACCCCTGAAAGGTCTACGTTCTTCAAAAAGGTTTCCATTTTAGTCCTGTTGTCCTCACAACCTTCAGTCTGCTGCAATTCAGAGTAAACGTTCCGAAAAGCCTCATTAATCTTTTTAGCATCTTATCTAAGGATCCTGGCACTGTCTGATTGCAGTAATGGGTTGGGAAGCACGCTTTTTCCTAGTCAGGTACGCTAAATACTTCTCTGGCCTATCCCCACATTCAAACAGCCTTTGTCTACCAAAAGCAAGTTCTTTCTTTGTGTTTTGTGTCAGTATTGAATTCAAGGTAGCCCGGAGGGCTGTGATTCGCTGTAGCTTAGTCACCGAAGGCCGTGCAAAATGTGCCGTCTCGGCGGCTTTCAATCGCGTCTCAAGTAGACGCTGCTGTTCCTCCTTCTGTCGTTTCCGGCTAGCTGAATAGGAAATAGCTAATCCCCTCGTAAAAGCCTTAGCAGTCTCCCATAGCCATGCCTGAGTTGATGGTCAAGAATTCCTGAAACTCCTTCAAAAGGTATTCCACAAATTTGGAATCATTAAGGAGAAAAGGGTCCAAACGCCAGTGCTGCAAACCTAGCCCCTCAATCTTGGCCTTAACCTCCAAATATACTGCTGTGTGGTCAGAGATAGCTATATTCCCAGTTTTACAACCCATAATTGAATCCAGAAGGGCCAAGGGAGCCCAGGAAGAGGTCAATCCTTGTGTGACATTTATGTGAGTTTGAAAAAAAAGGTGAAATCCCTGCCGGTAGGGTGAAGACATCTGCAAATGTCCACCAGCCCCAACTCCTTGCCTAAGCCAACCACCTGCTTAGCCTACGAAGAAATAGTTGGGGGCCCTCAAGTCATCCTGTTCACTGTCTGATCCAAAAGATACTTAAAATCCCCTCCATAATAATGTGCCGTGTTCCAAAAGCACTCAGCTTAGAGAGAGCACTAATCAAAAATTTGAGGGGATGCGCTGGAGGACAGTAGACATTTAGGATGGCACATTCCTCCCCATGTATCAGGGCTTTAAGTATCACAAACCATCCCTGCTCACCTTTCACCTCTAATAATATGAACGGAAGATTTTTCTAGATAGGTACTGCCATTCCCCTACTTTTAGTAGTAAAGGATGAAAAGAATACACGGTCATAACCCCCCTGTTGTAATTTCAGGTGTATGCCATCATCAAGATGGGTTTCCCGCAACAAAGCGATATCAACCCTTTCCCTCTTAAGGCTAGAAAGCACTTTTTTTCCTTTTAACAGGCGACTGACTTCCCTTGATGTTCCAGGTGCAACATTCAATAAGACACTTAGCCATATCCCCTTTCAGAGACCCTTGAACCTCTGGGACGGACAGACCTGCTTACAAAGTGCCGAGCACAAGTAAATAAAGACTCATAGAGTCGAAGAACTATATCTACAAAAACTACTCTATCATAACTATAAACATCTACTACTACCAAAAAACTACAAAGAAAACCAATTATAAAACCTTAAATGGAAGACTCTTCCCCATGCCCATAGGGGGCACACAACCTACCCATCCCCTCCTTCACAGCTCCCTCAAACCCAGACTGTGCCATAGCCTTAGGCCAGAAAAAAAAACAAGGAAATGATCCCTAAATCAACAGAAAAAAAGACAAAGTCAGGATGAGCACTCCATCCATCCCCGGCTTCATGTCTCAAACAGACTTTTAACATTTCTGTTGTCTTAAAGACAATTTTGTTTTAACAACCAACTTTTAAAAACAAAATATTTCTCATTCCAAATTCTAAGTTCAAATTGGATATCGTCTAAATGCAACTTATTTATGTTTTGAGAGCAGGTCTTTCACAGTAAGAAATCATCTTTTTGTTTTTACAACTTCTTAAAAAAAACTTAGGTTCATACTATTTGCAGACAAATTTACTTTATAAATGCTAAGAATCAAAGCAGTTTAAGTCTTTTGCTTTCAGATTACCCTTTGTTTTATTATGTTCTTCAATTAAATGTAAGTGATGCTATTATTGTACCTGTCAGAGGAACACTGAATAAAATACAATTTTCACAGGGGACTTCTTTAACTTAACTGGAGAAAAAGGACTTATGCAATGTCTTGATCTCTTTATTAACCATCCAAGGGTTCTTCACCCACCTCTTGTACCTCTGTCCTTGCCCTGTCCTGACTGGTATTATAGTCCAGTTTGGATTCAGATATCAGAGAAGTGGAATAGGGGGAAGCACCCTCAATTGTGTTCCTAAGGTTACTTGCCTGTCTTGCACGATAGTCTCCACTACAGCATGTTCACAGATTTCTGCTTGGTATGTTTAGATTTTGATAACCCGAGGATGCAGTCCATTTCATGATCGCCTCAGAATCAATATCCAGTTGTCCAGTTGTAACGCTGGGCCTATCCATATCCTTTTTCCCTTGTTATGTATTGTATTGGGGAAGTTGCAATTGTTCTTACACTACAGCTTTTTTTTTGACAAATTCCAGCAGCTTCCTTTCATCCTTATCCAAGTGTAAAGAGCACAAATGGGCATTGTAGGCGAACTTACTCCAGCCCTTTTCTTACTCCATTGTTCCTTTCTAAATCTCTCTCAAAAGCCTCACAAGGACACACTCAATCGCTGTCTCATATTTTTACAATTTCCATGACACATCCTACTACCAATTATTTTAACTTTTCCATTTAACTGTCAGTTGTATTCTAAAATATCCCAGTGCCACAGTGACTTCCTCTTGCTTTAAGAATTACCTAATGCACATTTAATTACAATCTAAGCCTGCTGCTTCCCACCTTCTCCAGTGTAAAGTTGAGAAGCTGGGAAGCAGTAACTTATACCTTGAGTGGCAGCTGAGGGTGGCTTGTGATCACAGAGACTTAACTGGCAGTCAGTGACTTGTTAGAAGCAACAATTTAGATAAAATACATTCTTCAAATAGACAAAGAACTGGGTAAAACCATGACAATTTATCAATAATTTTATTCTTGTCTCATATGATTGATATTCCATTGTGTGTTGGGTTGAACTTAGTTAATCTCACTTATTGTAGTACTGGACATGAGACAATTTAATGACTTTGCACTGGATTCAGCCTTGCGTTCCCAAAAGATAAAGAACCTTCTTGCACCACCTAAAACAGCCACTTATCAAAGGTCTTGCTGTTTAGATACTTGAATTTTGTTGTAGTAAAATATGGTGCTGTGCCTATAATTTGGTAGCTTTAGATGAGGCTATTACACTGCCAAATTAGAAACTGCAGGTAGAAGATAGGTAATACAAAAGTCCTAATCAATTAGAGATGCTGTGCTTATTACATGTTGCATTGAGAAACCCCATAAAGAGTTTTATAATGTGGTTTTCTTTCAAAAGAATACTGCAGGATCATACTGAAGGGAGCAGCATGCATAACCAAGCCTTGCAGACAATGCAAGAGAGGCTTCTGGAAGCAGAATCATCACTTAAACGACAACAAGACAGTTACAATCAAATGCAGGTTTGTTTTGGGGGCAAGCAATCCAACACCTTTTACTGGCTTGGCAGCTGAGCATCTCAGATAATGCAACTTGGATATCTAGCATCTACTGTATTTGCCTTATTAACATTAGAGATTTCATATGAGTCAATAGTTCACAGTAATTTTGCAGATCTACGTTCAGGTCAAACTCCTCACACCCACCTAGGGAATATCCTAAATTAATTTGTAAGTACATTAAGGGTGAAAGAATAATGGTAAGAGTAGGGTCCATGAAGGACCAAAATGTGGCAGTGTTCACTCGTGAGAGGGATGATGAGGATATAGAAATCCAGGAGAAAGACTATGATATACAGAAAGAAATTAGCATAATCAGAAAGGTGGTTCAGAGTGGTCTAGCAGGCTTAAAAGCAGATCAGTTTCCATGGCCAGATGCAAGTTATCTTAAGTTGTTAAGTGAGGCCAGCGATGAAATAGCAAGAATGCTGGTGATAATTTCATGCCTGTCTGGCCTAAAGAGATGTGCTGGAGGGCTGGTGGGCAGCCAATGCAGTTCCATTATTTAAGAAGGAAGCAAGAGATAAACCTTGAAATTACAGGTCAGTCAGTCCAACCTCCATGGTGAGGAAACTATTGGAAACAATTTTGAGGAACAGAATTAATCTACACTTGGCAAGGCAGGGCTTAATCAAGAGTAGGAGAAAGTGAGGACTGCAGATGCTGGAGATCAGAGCTGAAAATGTGTTGCTGGAAAAGTGCAGCAGGTCAGGCAGCATCCAAGGAGCAGGAGAATCGACGTTTCGGGCACGAGCCCTTCTTCAGGAATGAGGAGAGGTGTGTCAATAAGGGCAATGTATTTGATGCAGTCTGCTCGGACTTCAACAAGGCTTCTAGTAAAAACTCCACATGAGAGACTGATAGCAATGGAAAAAGCCCATGGGATCCAAGGAAATTTGACAAATTGAGCCACAATTGGCTGGTGGCGGGAAGCAGTGGATGATGGTTGAGGGATGTTTTTGTGACTGGAACCATATATCCAGTGGGGTTCTGCCAGGATCAGTGTTGAGGGCCTTTGCTGTTTGTGATATGTATAAAAGGTTTAACTTGAATATAGGAGGGTTCATCAGTAAGTTCATGAACAATGTGAAAATTAGTAAGATGAATAGCCTTAGATTACAAGAGGATATAGACGGCCTGATCAGTGGCAAATGGAATCCAATCTGAATACGTGAGGTGATGCATGTGATCGGGACACTGAGATAAGGACATGCGTTATGACCTGTAGGACCCTAGAGAGCACGAAGTATGTGAGGGACCCTGATGTACATGTCTTCTGATCCCTTAACGGGGCAGCTAGATAAAAGTGGTTAAGATATTTGCCTTTGTTTGGGGAGACATTGTGTTTAAGAGCAGTGAGGTTATCCTGGAACTGTATAAGACATGGGTTGGGCCATGGCTAGAGTATGGTGTGCTGTTCTGCAAAGCACGCTGTAAGCAGGTTGTAAATGTACTGGAAAGGGTACAGAGGAGTTGTTGCCTGGGCTCCGGAGTTTTCGTTTCGAAGAGAGATTGAACAGACTAGGATTATTTTCTTTGGAGCAGAGGAGACTGAGAGGGGCGCGTGACTGAAGTGTATAGATTTATTTCGGACATAGACAGGAAGGGTTTGCCATTGATTGAGGGATCAGCGACTGGGAAGTGTTGATTTAGGATGCGGGGCAGGAGGTAAAGAAAATGGTTTTCAGAGGAAAGTTTTCAGGGGGGAACCTCATTGCCTATAAAAGTGATTGAGGCATACACCCTCTATATTTAAATGTTTAGATTTATACTTGTAATGACAATGCATTGAGGATTGTGGGCCAAGTCCTGTAAAATGGAATTTGAATAGTTAGGAACTGGTTTTTGACTGACTTGGTCTGGAACCCATTCCTCTCCTGCAGACCTTTCTGATTCCATGATCTATATTGCTTTTCAAACATCTAAAGCTGAAATTTTATATATCAATCTTTTGAGAATTCGACTCTTAAATAAAGATTTTTCTAAATGGATTAATCCTTGTACTACTAATCCAATTCATGTCCAATAGCTTGTTTGCTATTGCAGAAAGAAACCGAATAAAGGGTGACAATTTTATTCATTCAGAATACGTATTTCTTTTCATGTGCTATAGTTTCTGGATGCTGTATATGTAGAGCAAATATGAGTGGGGGTATGCAGTTTGCAAAGCCTGTGGTGGGAGAAAAGATATGACTATCACCTGCCAACTTTCCACTCTCCAGATTAGTGGTGCTGGAAGAGCACAGCAGTTCAGGCAGCATCCAGGAAGCAGCGAAATCAACATTTCGGGCAAAAGCCCTTCATCAGGAATAAAGGCAGAGAGCCTGAAGCGTGGAGAGATAAGCTAGAGGAGGGTGGGGGTGGGGAGAAAGTAGCATAGAGTACAATAGATGAGTGGGGGAGGAGATGAAGGTGATAGTCGGGGAGGAGAGGGTGGCGTGGATAGGTGGAAAAGTAGATAGGCAGGTAGGACACGTCTGAACAAGTCATGGGGACAGTGCTGAGCTGGAAGTTTGGAACTAGGGTGAGGTGGGGGAAGGGGAAATGAGGAAACTGTTGAAGTCCACATTGATGTACTGGGGTTGATGTGTTCCGAGGCAGAAGATGAGGCGTTCTTCCTCCAGGCGTCTGGTGGTGAGGGAGCGGCAGTGAAGGAAGCCCAGGACCTCCATGTCCTCGGCAGAGTAGGAGGGGGAGTTGAAATGTTGGGCCATGGGGCGGTGTGATTGATTGGTGTGGGTGTCCCGGGGATGTTCCCTAAAGCGCTCTGCTAGGAGGCGTCCGGAATGTAGAGGAGACCGCATCGGGAGCAACAGATACAATAAATGATATTAGTGGATATGCAGGTAAAACTTTGGATGTGGAAGGCTCCTTTAGGGCCTTGGATAGAGGTGATGGAAGAGGTTGGGCGCAGGTTTTACAGTTCCTGCGGTGGCAGGGGAAGGTGCCAGGATGGGAGGGTGGGTTTAGGGGAGCGTGGACCTGACCAGGTAGTCACGGAGGGAACGGTCTTTGTGGAAGGCGGAAAGGGGTGGGGAGGGAAATATGTTCTTGGTGGTGGGGTCTTTTTGGAGTTGGCGGAAATGTCAGCAGATGATTTGGTTTATGCGAAGGTTGGTAGGATGGAAGGTGAGCACCAGGGGCATTATGGTTGGAGGGGTGGGGTCTGAGGGTGGAGGTGCGGGATGTGGATGAGATGCGTTGGAGGGCATCTTTAACCACATGGGAAGGGAAATTGCGGTCTCTAAAGAAGGAGGCCATCTGGTGTGTTCTGTGGTGGAACTGGTCCTCCTGGGAGCAGATCCGGCAGAGGCGGAGGAATTGGGAATATGGGATGGCTTTTTTGCAAGAGGTAGGGTGAGAAGAGGTGTAATCCAGGTAGCTGTGGGAGTCGGTGGGTTTGTAAAAAATGTCAGTGTCAAGTCGGTCGTCATTAATGGAGATGGAGAGGTCCAGGTAAATTTAAGGTCAGGGTGGAATGTGTTGGTGAAGTTGATGAACTGCTCAACCTCACGGGAGCACGAGGTGGCGCCAATGCAGTCATCAATGTAGCGGAGGAAGAGGTGGGGAGTGGTGCCGGTGTAATTACGGAAGAATTTTCCACTCTCCCTATTAGTAAGTTGACCTGACCAGTGTTGTTTTAAATTCTACATTTCATCATTCTATAATAAAGTAGGGAGACAAATGTAAAACAAAAATGCACATGTATTATATTGTATTAGTGGGTGGCACAGTGGTTAGCACTGCTGCCTCATAGCACCAGAGACCCAGGTTCAATTCCTGCCTCAGACGACTGTGTGGAGTTTGCACATTCTCCCCGTGTCTGCGTGGGTTTCCTCCGGGTGCTCCGGTTTCCTCCCACAGTTCAAATAATGTGCAGGTTAGGTAAATTGGCCATGCTAAATTGCCCATTGTGTTAGGTGAAGGGGTGTGAGTGGGTTGCGCTTTGGCAGATCGGTGTGGACTTGTTGGGCCGAAGGGCCTGTTTTCACATTTGTAAATAATCTAATCTAAACTAAAACCTATTTTTCATATCTGGAAATTAGTAATTTATTTAAATTAAGAAAAGCAATGGAACATTTTTTTGGGCAACTTCTAGTTCCTCCTGCCCTCGCTATTAGGAGAAAGTGAGGACTGCAGATGCTAAAGATCAGAGCTGAAAAATGTGTTGCTGGAAAAGCGCAGCAATCCTCTACATTGGGGAGACAGGCCGCCTACATGTGGAACGTTTCAGAGAACACCTCTGGGATACCCGGACCAACCAACCCAACCGCCCCATGGCTGAACCCTTTAACTCCCCCTCCCACTCCGCCAAGGGCATGCAGGTCCTTGGCCGCCTCCATCGCCAGACCATGGCAACACGATGCCTGGAGGAAAAGCACCTCATCTTCCTCCTAGGAACCCTCCACCCACAAGGGATGAATGCAGGTTTTTCCAGCTTCCTCATTTCCCCTCCCCCCACCTTTTCTCAGTCCCAACCCTCGGACTCAACACAGCCATCTTGACCTGCAATTTTCTTTCCGATCTCTCCGCCCCCACCCCTCTCTGGCCTATCACCCTCACCTTAACCTCCTTCCACTTATCGCATTCCCAACGCCCCTCCCCCAAGTCCCTCCACCCTACCTTTTACCTTAGCTTGCTTGGCACACCTTCCTCATTCCTGAAGAAGGGCTTATGCCCGAAACGTCGATTCCCCTGCTCCTTGGATGCTGCCTGACCTGCTGCGCTTTTCCAGCAACGCATTTTTCAGCTCTGCCCTAGCTATTGCCTAACTCTACAAATGATTAATTTATCATCTATGATGGTTGAACTTCTGGAAGCATCTATGTTCACTGAACTTGCAAAGATGATCTTGGAATGCCTTAGCTTTACTTAGCCTCTTCCCAGTTGACCTTCGCACTCTTTGTCGTCCTAATTCACAGAACTCTTGAGTAATAAACATAAAATGAATATATTTTTCACATATCTATTCAAACTTCTCTTCTCCCTGGTCAATGACTAAGAAATGGATACAAATTTATTTCCTGTGAATACCTGAGCTTGAATAATTGCTGGGACTTAATATGGAGTATCCCTTTTTCATTAGGTGTGAAATATACAATATAATTTTATTTCCAGATCTCCTTTACCTATAAACCATAAAAATTATTAAAATTTACCTGGTCTTTTCTCAAGATTGTATAAGATGTTTGAGATGAGCTGAAACACATCTTGTGTATCTTCTTTTCAGAATGAGTTTGCAGCTAGACTCAATAAGGTGGAGCTTGAACGCCAAAGTCTTGCAGAAACACTGACTGCGTCTGAGAGAAAGGTGATTGAAGAGAAGAAGAGGGCAGATGATCACCAGCAACAGCTCAAAACTGTTAAGACCAGTTTGGATTTGGCTAAACAGGAATTAATGGACTACAAACAAAAGGCTACCAGAATTCTTCAGGTGTGAACAAGGTTATGTGAGAATTGAAATTTGGCGTGGGAGTATGCCTTTCGGCCCCTCAAGCCTGCATTGCCGCCTGACAAGATCATGGCTTGTCTGATTGTAGCCTCAACTGCACTTTCCTGTTTACCCCTATTACTGTTTGAACTCTATTGTTAGTCAGAAAAAAAGCTAACTCTGCCTTAACAATTTTCAATGATCTCACCTCCACTTCTCTTTGTGGAAGATGTTCACAATCTTGCAATCTTGAAAATATTTTTCTTTAACTCTCTCTGAAATGGAATGCCCCTTCTAGTTCTAGTCTTTCTCCCAAGAGAAAAGCATGTTTCTTGTATGTTTCTATAAGATCACCTCTTAGTCTTCTGAACTTCCGTGGATGCAGACACAACCTGTCAAACCTTTCCTCATAAGGTAGTTCTTTAATCCAAGGAAGTAGTCAAATGAACTTTCTCTGAACTGCTAGTGCATTTTATAAATAAGCAGATCAAAACTGTACACTGTACTCTAGATGTGGTCTTATCAAAGTCTGATACAACTATAGCAAAGCATCCCCAAGGAATGCAGAAGACCTATGTTTGCAGCAAAGTTGGTCACTTAATTTTTTTTCAATTCATTTGTGGGATGTGGGTATTGATGGTGACAGCTTTTCATGCCCTTTCTTAATTGCCTAGAGGGCAGTTCAAAGTCAACCACACTGCTGTGTAATGGACTAGGCCAGACAACTCAAAACATTCCTCAGCAGGCAGCCCAGACTGTAACTTTGCTATTTGTTTCGGTAAGTGTACAGTGAAAATTACTCAGAGTAAGTTCCCTCGGTTGACTACCAGGTTTTAAAACAGACGAAAATGTATTCACAAAATTACAGAATGAAACACAAAGAACAGAATATAGAATACCCACAGAACTCAGTCTATCCAAACTAGACTTAATTATGCTGTTCCGAAAGTAAGCAACAGTCCCAATAAACATACCCCTTAAACATTGTTTCAATTTTACTCTGAGGCTTACAGGTCAAAGTTAGAAGGGCAGAAGGAGAGAGATTTCAGCAGCTTGTTTCACCCATCCCCTGCTGCAACTGAACTAACAACAAAATTCAGCTTCCAGGACTGACCCCTCCTGTTTCATTAAACAGGTTACTTCTAAAAATGAAAGCTTTGACCTCAAGTCTCATCTGTTTATATATAAACAAAAAAGGCCTCTCAGTAAATCCTTTCATCTCTGTACCAAACCGGTCGATTTGGAGCCCGTACTGCTTTATGACCCCTCTGAGAGAAAAAAAATCAAAGACACCATATCCTTGAGAAAAGGAACAGCTTCTGGAAAAAGGACCAGCTTTGTGACAGCTGTGGGTCTGGAGTCACATGTAGGCCAGATGAGGAAAAGGTATCAGTTTCCATCCCAAAGGGTATTAGTGAACCAATAGGTTTTTCGAACAATTAACAATGGTTTCACAGTTGTTAGCCTCTATATTCCACGTTTTATTGATTTTTAAATTCCACCATCTGCTATGGTAAGATTCAAACCAGAGTCCCCAGAATATTACCTGGATTAGTATAATGATAGTACCACTAGGCCATTGCTTTCCATTAAATCTACAGTGTCAAGACACGAGTTGACATTTAAGTCCCAGACAACAGGCTCTGCTAAAAGAGCTTGTTTCTGTCATATCTTGAAAGCAAAAAGTTCGTGCAAAATGGGACATTGTTTGGAATTATTACTGTAGGAACAGAAAATGTGTTTTCACCAATGCTATTGCAGAAAATTAGAGGCTATTGAGGCAGAGATTATCACTTTTAGAGAGCCTTGGGATAAATATTCAATAAGGAACAACATAGAAGTGAAAAGTGCCAGAGAATGAATATAAGTCAAGTGCAGTTGAAAAGCTGTAACAAATTGCCAGGTCTCCTTTAGACCAAGAGACATCACTTCCACAGTTTTAATGCTCTTTGTTCATAGACATGATTATAAAATACTATTTAATTTTCATGTTTATATTTGAGTGCGAATACTTTTTAAACAAAATTTTCCTGTTGCTTTACAGAATTTAACCTTGGTCAGTAGATGGCAAAGGTGTGCTTTGGGAGCAAAAATAAATTGTGTAGCTTAATTGGTTTCCATGTTTGTATCATCTCCATCATTTTACTTCTGTAGTTTATTACCAGCAATGACCAATTTTAAGTCAGATTCTTGAATATAAATTAACGTATTGCCTCTTATTTAATGATCCATTTTAACTATTTTGAATAGAACTTATCAAAGTTTAATCAGAAAGATGCTGTAAAATGTGATTATTGTACTTCCCATTGAAGTTATGAATGTGTTTTGTGGATTTGAGAGGTACTGATGATTATGAAGTAGATTTATACAGTGATCTGCAGTAAATGGATTATAATTCTGAAACAACAATAAATAAATTTGTTGTTAAGTATTAATACACATTGTTTCCACAGTCCAAAGAAAAACTGATTAACAGCCTCAAAGAAGGTTCTGGAATCGAAGGTTTAGAAAGCCATGCTGTAAGCACCATGGAACTGGAAGAACTGCGGCATGAGCGTGACATGCAACGTGAAGAAGTCCAAAAATTGCTGGGTCACATTCAGCAGCTGAGGGTGGAACTGCAGGTAATCGATTATCTACTTCCAACAGCTGTAATATTCTTGCAAAAAATTACACTTTGTTGTTAGCTTTAGCAGTCCTTGAACAAAGTGCTCAGACAAGAATTTGACCCCTTACCTGTGGATGGATGTTCTGGCTATGGAAGAAGTGCAACAAAGGTTTGCCAGACTGATATCATGGATTACAGGCTTGATATATGTCAAGAGACTTCATTAATCTGGACTATATTCAATGGATTTCAGAAGAATGAGGGTGTACGTAATAGAAACCTATCAAATTCAAAAGAACTAGGGTACGTGCAAGCAGGATATTCCCAATGACTAGATTAGAGTGGTGCTGGAAAAGCACAGCAGATCAGGCACATTCCGAGGAGCAGGAAAATCAACGTTTTGGGCAGGAGCCCTTCGTCAGGAATGGCTCCTGACGAAGGGCTCTGGCCCAAAACGTCTGTTTTCCTGCTCCTTTGATGCTGCCTGACCTGCTGTGCTTTTCCAGCACCATTCCAATCTTGTCTCTGATCTCCAGCATCTGCAATTCTCACTTTCGCCTGTACCCAATGACTGGGAAGTCCAGACCTCAGTGTTAAAGCCGAAAGATACAGAGTAGGCCTGAGATGAGGAGAAATTCCCGCACTGAGAGAGTGAGCCTGAGGAATTCTCTGCCTCAAAAGTTGGGCCAAAACTTGGAATGCTTTCAAGAAGGAATTAGATATATTTCTTATGACTAAAGTAATCAAAGTGTATGAGGAGAAAGCCAGAACAGAGTATTGAGTTGGATGATCCACCATGATCATATTAAATGATGCATCAGCCTCAAAGGACTGATCAGCCTACTCCTGACCTTGTTTTCTGTGTCTCAGTATCTATCTGGGAGACACTTTGGTGCAGGAGAGTGTGGTCATTGGTGTCTTTCAGCTGTTGTCCACGTGTTTCTTGTCTGAAAATCAGGTGGCACTTTAAACACTCTTATGTCCACTTGATTCAGTTTAGGTAGATATTAACTGCCTTGATAATTTTCTTAGCAAGCCACTCACTTTGTAGTGATTATTGGAGAAGGCCCACCACCACTCTATTGTGACAACTAGAGATGACCAGTATATGCTCGTCTTTCCAGTGATGTCCATATGTTGGAGAATTATGTGCAAGAAAATAAGCTAGCCAGTGTTTCACTGTCTAAAACAAATGAGTTTCAGCAAAAACAATAATTTGGCGTTCACAGTTCATCGGTAGAATTTAGATGAGCCACAAGTCTGAATTTTTCGTGTGGCCTTGTACAGATGCCCAAGCTGTCATGTTTGGGTCAAGTTGGAAACTGTACCATTTCCAGTGAGTGAGGAGAGTGTTTTATTTTAATGTGTATATGAGATTGTTTTAATATGAAGTTAAGCTGTTATGGCACAAATTGTTTAAGTGTATGAGTATCTATATTTTTCAAAAATCAATTATTCAGCATCAGGTTCATGTAAGCAGCAAGTTTTCCTGAATCAATCTATCCATGTTGTACTTGGCCATTGCCACCAGGAGGTGCTATGTCAACTGTATGTTTATAATCTATATTCTAATGTGTTTGTGAATATTACAACCAAGTGCCTTGAAGAACAATAAAATAGTTGTTAAATTGAAGTGTATTTTAATATAGGAATTTGCTACAGAATAACCAATACTGGCTGATTGTTAGAATAGTTATTATGGGCAACACTTTCTGGTTGAAAGGTTCATTTTACAAAAAAAGTCTAAAACAACGTTTACTGATAAGAGAACAAGATCAAGAACTGAAAATCCTCAGTCACAAGCCTTTTTGCTGTCAGTGATATCAAAGTCCCAATTTCAGTGCACCATCTTTGGTAACAAATGATGATTAATTAACAGGAATGAGGGAAAATATTTTATTGTATATCTTTAGTAACAGAGTTCAAACTAATTCAGTGGTGACTGGACAAGCACCATTGCCATTTTCTTGATTTTTTTTTAGTTTTGCTGTTAAGTATCACTTTGTAATTTCATCCCCTTCCTATTTGAAGCACTGGCTATATAAATAATTAGAATTAAAATTGAGTAATTGTACTACTTTATATCCATTCAAAGGAATGTGAAGTTTAGGTTTGGCTGCACATATATGCAAAACTTAAATTCTGCTTACTGATTAAACTTATTCACCTGACATCAATGACAGGATACAGAGACACAGCAATTGGGTGAGGCAGAGTCATCCAGGGAACAAATACAAGAACTACAGGAACAAATCAACACGCTAACAGGAACCAAAAAGGAGCTGGAGGCTGAACTGGACCGACAGAAACAGGCAAAACATAAATTGTTCCTAGCTGTTCTTAACATTAATGTTACTGTCTATTTATATTATTTTGACTTATGTGGCACAAATATGCACTGCATTATGTTTGAGTATTAAAATATTGAAACATAGCACCTCCCTGCGCTATATGCAAATCTGTTTAGTTATGCAGTGTAAAATTTCTAGAATAGCTACAGATTGATATTCAACTAGGTAAAAACAATGACTGCAGATGCTAGAAACCAGATTCTGGATCAGTGGTGCTGGAAGAGCACAGCAGTTCAGGCAGCATCCAACGAACAGCGAAAAAGCCCTGATGAAGGGCTTTTGCCCGAAACGTTGATTTCGCTGCTCGTTGGATGCTGCCTGAACTGCTGTGCTCTTCCAGCACCACTGATCCAGATTGATATTCAAGACAACTGCATCAATCAGTGAATAAAAATGTAGTTTACCTTTCTAATATGGTTGAATATTTAGATGGTGCTGTAGATCATTGCTTCAAAAGCAATTTAGTCTTTCACTAGCAAATAGAGTTCTTTAGCATTATGAAGTAAAATGGATTTTAATTTTTTTTTACAAACTTTGATCTGCCAATGTAAAATTTCTAAACATGCAGATATGGGCACTCACTTTTTCTTATGCTGCTGTTTTCCCACATTTCTGGAAAATTGACAACAATGCAGCTTCCAAATGCTTATAGGCTGAATCAAAATCCAATTTGTGAAGTGTCACTAGACTGTGGTACTTTAGGGAACTACTTGGGATGGGAAAGAGCTTGTCTCAATAAATTGTGCTAATTTATAACATTTCTTAGACGTGAATATGACAAGAAGTCAAGGAGTTATCTCGGACTGATAGAACATACATGAGGTTCTTCCACGTGGAAGTAGTTGGCTAATAAAGTTTCTGCATACTTTATTTAATAACTTATGTTTATCACACTGGTTTGAATTTATAGGAGTTTCAATACATCGAAGAGGAACTGCATAGGACAAAGAACACACTGCAGTCTAGAATCAAGGACCGAGAGGAGGAAATTCAGAAGCTTCGGAATCAGGTACTACTTCACTTGTCTGTTTTGTATCACCTTTTTTGGGAGAATTATGATTGTTTACCTCCACAGCTTCAAAATATTTCCATGTTAATTCTGATGTCGTGAATATTACTATTAACGTCCTGTCATGTTTATAGTTGGAAGTTCAAAATGAGAATGTTTGAACCTGGGACTTGAGTGGTAAAAAGTGGAAGGAACTGTTGATTCAAGAACTGACTTTGTAGGTGAGAAGCTGATGGAAAGTGATGTTGGGATTGAGGAGGATGCAAGTCTGGAGACTAGGATGCCATTGCCTTTGCTGGAAAAGTGCAGGTCACATTTTCTGCTGTCCTGAAATGAATTTACAGCTTCCATTTGGAAGTCAAGATCACTACCGTGTAAATCACAAGATAATCTCGCAGTGAAGAGTTTTAGTAAACTCAGTCGAATTATGATATTTTCTATTCAGGAGGAAAGGATTAGATTAGATTAGATTACCTACAGTATGGAAATAGGCCCTATAGGATAAATAGAAATAGTCTTTTCTCTGGGGTCAGGGAGTCCAGAACTAGAGGTTTAGGGTGAGGGGGGAAAGATATAAAAGAGACCTAAGGGGCAACTTTTTCACGCAGAGGGTGGTACGTGTATGGAATGAGCTGGCAGAGGATGTAGTGGAAGCTGGTACAATTGCAACATTTAAGAGGCATTTGGATGTAAATATGAATGGGAAGGGTTTGGAGAGATATGGGCCAGGTTGGAGAGATATGGATGGGTTGGACCGAAGGGTCTGTTTCCATGCTGTACATCTCTATGACTCTATAAGTAAACACTGACCCACCAAAGAGTAACCCACCCAGACCCATACTCCGACTATCCCTGACTAATGCACCTAACACTGTGGGCAATTCACCTAACCTGCACATCTTTGGATTGTGGGAGGAAATCAGAGCACCCGGAGAAAACCTATGCAGACACAGGGAGAATGTGCAAACTCCATGAGAAGTTGCATGAGGCTGGAATCGAGGCTGAGTCCTTAGAGCTGTGAAGCAGCAATGCAAACCACTGAGCCACCAAGCCACCCTGTACAGGAGATAGTATCCTTTCAAAAAACTTAATTTTTATGTACAGAATAATGGTAGGCTGCAGAAAAATAGAAGGTGAGATGTGGTACAACTATGAAGATATTATTGTCAATCACAGACACACATGCTAAGTGCATATAATGCCCCATAAAGAAATAAGTGCATTTTTAACTATTAATGTTGTGCTTTATTACACTGGGAGTGGTTGAAGCATATACCAAAACTTTAATTCAGGGCAAAGCAAATTTATATTGAAGCCAAAAAAGTATGAATATGGGTAAGAAAGCAGTTGGTTGGTGTATAATGCAGGATGGTGCCAACGATTTGGGTTCATTCCCTGAGTGGGCTATGATATTTCTGTCTCCTTGCCTTGCTTTGGTGTGGAGTGTCATTCTCAAGCTATTTAATGAACAGAGCGATGCTGTGATTTCTCAAGGTCTACACCTTATGTGGAAAGCAGGTGGGTATAATTTTGAATTGGAATGAAGTACATCGGAACATAAGAAATAGGAACAGGAGTAGGCATGCGGCCTGTTGAGCCTGCTCTGCCATTCAATAAGATCATTTTCGTGGCCTCAATTCCATTTACCTCACCATAACCCTTAATTCCATAACTGTTCAAAAAACTACCTATCTAGGTAGACTTTGATCGTTCCATTTTTTTCTGTATTATAAGCATCTGTGATTACTTCATGCTGTGTTTTGTCATTTTCAAAAAAAACCTTCAGCTCACAAACAAAGCCATGAGTAATAGCCACGCTGAACTGGAAAACCGACTTCACCAATTGACTGAGACTTTGATCCAGAAACAGACCATGTTGGAGGCCCTCAGTACAGAGAAGAACTCACTTGTCTTCCAATTGGAACGCCTCGAGCAACAGCTCAAGAGTGTACAGGGAAGCAGTGTTAATGACCCTGCTGTTAACGTATCATTATTGGAAAATAATGAAGGTAAGCAAGTACAACTTTCAGTGCTGGGAGCTACTGTAGAAAGCTCATTGTTTAGGATTGAGAGGCTGGAGGATAGCCTGAGATGAAGTCTTTGACAACAAATGAAGTTTTAATCAATGCACCTGTATGGAGCACGTTCTGTCCCAGTGCTTGTGACATCACTGCTCGTGGCTCCACAGTGAGGTCACTGTCAGAGAATAACAACAATAAAATGAATGTTTTCCAAGTATTTTAAATTATTTTAAAATGAGGTTATGCGATTTATTCACTGCCCCATTGCAACCACTTCCAACACCCTGATCTTGCCCCCACACTGCCTCACCATCCTGTTACTTGCCCTTCACTATTGCTGGGAGTAAGGTATCAGGTGGGAGGAAGGCGGTGAGGGACCTGGAGCTTGACAGCAAATGGAATGGATCATTGTATGAAGTAGGAACGGGCAGAGGAGAGTGGAGAAGCAAATTGATGGCAGTGCACTTGCACATATTTGGAGAGTCCGCTTTCAATTCTCGACACACATTGATACTTAAGATACCAGATTTCTGTGCCAGTGTGGTAGCAGAAGGTACACAGTTAACTTAAAATAGTCTTAGATATTTTTTGTGGTGCTGTTTAACAAACTTACATTTATTTCCAGTAGAAAATCAGTTTGGCTCTGGACTTGGTTACATAATAGACATTGATTTTCAGTTGGGAGTGGGTTCATGATGTGAATCTCATATCAAAAATAGTATAATTTATCCTTCTTTGTAATCCAGGTCCTTTTGTGGAATAAGAATTATAATTTTGTTCTTGATACATTCTCTGCAATCATGTTTGTTAAAGATTTTGTGCAACTGTTAAGACTTTAATTATTTGTGTGTCAGAATAATGATTAGAGCATGACATTACTATATAGGAACACCTCGGAACACTTCAACTCCAGGGCATCAATGTGGACTTCAACAGTTTCCTCATTTCTCCTTCCCCACCTCACCCTAGTTCCAAACTTCCAGCTCAGCACTGTCCCCATGACTTGGCCGGACTTGTCCTACCTACCTATCAACTTTTCCACCTGTCCACTCCACCCTTTCCTCCCTGACCTATGACCTTCATCCCCTCCCCCACTCACCCATTGTACTCTATGCTACTTTCTCCCCACCCCCACCCTCCTCTAGCTTATCTCTCCATGCTTCAGGCTCTCTGTCTTTATTCCTGATGAAGGGCTTCTGCCTGAAACATCGATTTCGCTGCACTTTGGATGCTGCCTGAACTGCTGTGCTCTTCCAGCACCACTAATCCAGAATTACTATATAGGGTGTTTGTTGTTTTGATTTACTATTTGGATAACAAGTGCTATCCTGCTGCATAGTGAATCAGGAATCATTTCCTGGCATAGACGTACAGCTTAAAGTGCTAAATTTTGCTGTCGTAATGACAGTAGAAATGTCAGTTTTCACGAAGTGCTCTGAAACAGAAAGCAACTTCTGACATCACGTGTTCACCAGTAAATTGCTGTCACTGATTTTCTATTCTTCCATAAGCTGTACAGTTGTAGCAATCACAGATGGAAATTGTAAAAATCACTTGAATTGCCAGGAAGTTTTGCTTGTGCTGCTTTGTCTTGCTGGAAAAATGTGCATGTTTGAAAAGGTCTAATTGGGCTTTCTGGCAATTTGATAAAGGATGTGGAATAGCCTTTCTGGTTCTGAAAGTTTAATTTTATTGTTTAACATCACATGTCCCCATTATGATTATGTAGATACTTAAAATACCCTAAAGTTCATGCCAAAACTTAATTTTGCAATCCATAAAACTTTTAGAAAAATGAAGAATAATCAGTGCTTTTATTGTCTGCTTCAGTCCATGCTTCAGTGTGGCTAGCTTCTAAGCCTCCTTGATTCATTATTGCTACATATTGGTGATCCTCAAGTTGAGCCAGAATTAAATGACAGGAACGGTGAAGTCCATGCTACAGTTGCAAGGATTTTTAATGAGCTCATTTGTTTGAAATTGGCAGCAAACAGTTTAATATTTTTGGTTAGCAACAAAATATTGGGCCAAGATTTCTCATCTCCATTTGTTTGAGAGAAACATATGCATCTGTGAATTGATGAAATACTTGATGAGTGTATTGTACTTGACCCAGGTGCTCGTATGAGGAGCGTTCCAGTTCTTTTCAGTGAAACAGACAGTACTACAGCAGGAATGTATGGGAAAGTCCGAAAAGCAGCAAATACAATAGACCGATTCAGGTAAATTTCTGCTGATTGTTACTTAGACTTTTCTTTTACAAAATGTAATTGTGATTAGGATATGTAAATTTGTCTTTTTTTTCAAATGTTTTTGATTTGTTTCTATCTTGTGATGGCAGTGGAAATAATGCGTCATATCTTTTACAGCATCCGGTTAGGAATTTTTCTGAGGCGATATCCAATTGCAAGGGTATTTGTAATTATTTATATGGTGAGTTCATTCTTTTATCAGTTACAATGTATGTCTGATTTTGGTTGATGCTATGTCTCGACATTTAGATTTTGATTTTAATTTAAGCCCATGGGAACCAGTTTAGATACATAGTACTAAAGATGATAAGCCATAAAACATAGGAGCAGAAATTGCTGATAAGTTTCTCAAATCCATCCATTCGCTTTCTCCCTGTACCCCTCTATCTCCTTGATACTCAAGAACCTAACTGTCTTATTCTTAAATATACTCAATGACCTGGCCTCCACAGCCTTCTGTGGCAATGAATTCCATAGATTCACCAGTCTCTGGCTGAAGAAGTTTCTCCTTATCTCCATTCTAAAAGGTCTTCTCTTTACTGTAAGGCTATGTCCTCGGGTCCTAGTATCTCTAACCGTTGGAAACATTTTCCCAACATCTACTCTGTCCAGGCCACTCAGTATTCTGTATGTTTCAATTAGATCCCCCATCATCCTTCTAAATTCAATTGAGGATAGACCCAGAGTTCTCAAACGTTTCTCATCCGTTAAGCTATTCATTTCTGGGATGATTCTTGTGAATGTCCTCTGAACACACTCTAGGGCCAGTACATCCATCCTGAGATATGGGGCCTAGAACAGCGCACAATACTCCATAAGTGGTCTGACCAGAGCAGCATAGAGCCTCAGAAGTACATCACTGCTTTTTTTTATTTAAGTCCTCAAAATAAATCCAATTGTTGAATGTGACTTCCTAACTACTGACTCAATCTGCAAGTTAGACAGCTTCTGGATTAGAACTCCCAAGTCTCTTGGCACTTCAGACTTCTGAATTTTCTCCCCATTTCGAAAATAGTTCATTCCTCTATTCTTCCTACCAAAGTGCATGTCCTCACACTTTCCCACGTTGCACTCCATCTGTTACTTCTTTGCCCACTCTCCAAACATGTCCAAATCCTTCTGAAGCCTCCCTGTAGCTCAAATCCTTCAAGTTTCACAACATACTTCTGATAGGAAGGAGACCAGAATTCCACTCAATTCCAAAATATTCAAAAGTCTAATCAACGTCCTGTGCAGCTGCAACATGACCTCCCAACTCCTATACTCGATACTGTGACCAATAAAGGAAAACATACCAAATGCCGCCTTCACTATCCTATCTACCTGCGACTCCACTTTCAAGGTCTCTTTGTTCAGCAACACTCCCTAGGACCTTACCATTAAGTGTATTAATCCTGCTTAGAGTTGTTTTCCTAACATGCATCACCTCACATTTGTCTAAATTAAACTCCATCAGCCACTCCTCAGCCTATTGGCTCATCTGATCAACATCCCGTTGTAATCTGAGGTAACCTTTTTCACTGTCCACTACACCTCCAATTTTGGTATCATCTGCAAAGTTACTAACTATACCTCCATTGTTCACATCCAAATCATTTATATACATGATGGAAAGTAGTGGACCCAGCACCAATCCATATGGCATTGTACTGGTCACAGGCCTCCACCACCACCCTCTGTCTTCTTCCTTCGAGCCAGTTCTGTATCCTAATGGCTAGGTCTGTCTGTATTCCACAGGATCTAACCTTTCTAACCAGTTTCCCATGGGGACCTTTGTCGAACGCCTTACTGAAGTCCACATAGATCACATCTACCGCTCTGCCCTCATCAGTCCTCTTTGTTACTTCTTCAAAAAAACACAATCAAGTTTGTGAGACATGATTTCCCACGCCATGTTGACTATCCCTAATCAGTCCTTGCCTTTCCAAATACACATGCATCCTGTCCCTCAGGATTACATCTAATTGCCCACCGCTGAGGTCAGGCTCTCTGGTCTGTAGTTCCCTGGCTTATCCTTATTACTTTTCTTAAATAGTGGTACCACATTAGCTAACCTCCAGTCTTCAGATAATATCCAGATGATACGATAGCTCAGCAAGGCGTTCAGCAATCATTTCTCTAGCTTCCTACAGAGATTAGATACACCAAGATGCCACCATGTATTTCCCTGCATTCTCTGGCTTCCATTTCCTTCTCCACAGTAAGCACTGATGCAAAATACTCGCTTTGTACGTCCTCCATATCTTGCAGCTCCATACAAAGATCACCATGCTGATCTTTGAGGAGCTCTATTCCTTCCCTAGTTACCCTTTCCTCAATGTACTTGTAAAAACCCTTTGGATTCTCCTTAACTCTATTTGCCAAAGCTATCTCATGTCCCCTTTTTGCCCTCCTGATTTTCCTCTTAAGTGTAATCCTAATGCCTTTATACTCTTATAAGGATTCACTTGATATATCCTGTCTATAACTGACATATGCTTCCTTCTTTTTCTTAACCAAACTCTCAATTTCTTTAGTCATCCAGCTTTCCCTACACCTACTAGCCTTTCCTTTCATCCTAACAGGAACACACTGTCTCTGGACTCTCATTATCTCATTTCAGAAGGCTTCCCATTTTTCAGCTGTCCCTTTACCTGCGAACATCTGCCCCCATTCAGCTTTTGAAAGTTCGTGCCTAATACCATCAAAATTGGCCTTACTCCAATTTAGAACTTCAACTTTTAAATCGGGTCTATCCTTTTCCATCACTATTTTAAAACTAATAGAATTATGGTTGCAGGCCCCAAAGTGTTCCCCCACCGACACCTCAGTCACCTGCCCTGCCTTATTTCCCAAGAATAGGTCAAGTTTTGCACCTTCTCTAGTAGCTACATCCACACACTGAATCAGAAATGTTCCTGTAATCACTTAACAAATTCCTCTCCGTCTAAACCCTTAACACAATGGCAGTCCCAGTCAATGTTTGGAAAGTTAAAATTCCCTACCATTACCACTGTATTGTTCTTACAGATAATTGAAATCTCCTTAGAAATTTGTTTCTCAATTTCCTGCTAACTATTAGGGGGTCTATAATATAATGCTAATAAGGTGATCATCCCATCCCTATTTCTCAGTTCCACCCAAATAACTTCCCTGGGTGTATTTCTGGAAATATCCTCCCTAAGTGTTACAGTTGTACTTATCAAAAATGCCACTCCCCCTTCTCTCTTGCCTCCCTTTCTATCCTTCCTGTAGCATTTGCATCCTGGAACATTTAGCTGCCAGTCCTGCCCATCCCTGAGCCACGTTTCTGCAATTGCTGTGATAATCCCAGTCCCGTGTTCCTAATCATGCCCTGAGTTCATCTGCCTTCCCTGTTAGGCCTCTTGCATTGAAATAAATGCAGTTAATTTATCAATCCTTGACCTTGAATCAGGGAGGCAATACACCATTCCAATTTTCCGCTGCTGAAACGTCTGTCTGTGCCTCTGACTAGAGAGTCCCCGACACAATCAATTACTTGGAACCCAACATCCCCCTCATTACATTGGAGCCTGTCTTGATACTAGAAACTTGGTTGTTCGTGCTACATTCCCCTGAGAATTCATCACCCCTACATTTTTCAAAGCAGCACACTTCTTTGAAATGAGGATAGCCACAGAAGGCTCCTGCACTACCTCCCTACCTCACCTATCTTTCCTGGAATTAACCCATCTATGTAACTGTATTCTGCAGCTTTTCTCCCTTCCTATAATTGCCATCCATCACATCCCCTTGCTCTTGTAAATTTCTCATTGCCAATAACTGTCGTTCCAACCAATCCATTCGATCCAAAAAGATTCGCAGCCAATTATGCTTATTTCAGATATAATCCCCAGTAAAACTCGAAACTCCCACAATTACTCAAAGAATTGCAGCAGATTTGTCAGGCATGACCTACCCCTATGTAGCCATGCTGACTTTGCCCTATTTTGCCACACACCTCCAAGTATTCAGAAATCTCATCCTTCACAATGGATTGCAGAATTTTGCCCACAACCGAGGTTAGATTAATTGATTTGTAATTTTGCAGCTTTTGCTTTATTTCTTTTTTAAACAGGGGTGACACATTGGCAATTTTCCAGTCCTCTGGAGGCTAAAGCCTCCACCATCTCTTCAGCTATCTCCCCAAGAACTCTCCGATGTAGTCCATCTAGTCCAGGTGATTTCTTCACCTTAAGACCATTCAGATCTTCTAGTACCTTCTCCTTGGTGATGGCCAACATTCACAGCTCTGCCCCTCAATCTCTTGAATTTTTGGGATGTTACTCGTGTCTTCCACTGTGAAGACTGACACAAAGTAATTATTCAGTTCTTTAGCCAGTTCCTTGTTTCCCACTACTATCTCTCCAGTGATCGTTTTCCAGTGGCCCAATGTCCACTTTTTTTTTGTCCTTTTTATATATCTAAAGAAATCTTACAGTCTACCTTTATATTACTGACTAGCATACCCTCCCCTCTTCATTTTTTGTTGGACTTTGTAAGCTTCCCAATTCTCTGTTTTCCCATTGTCCTTCACTACATTATCTACTTTCTCTTTTGCTTTTCTGCTATCCCTGACTTCCCTAGGTTGCCTCATCCTCCTCCTCCTACCATGCTTCTCTTTCCTCGGGATGAATCTTTGCTGTGTCTCCTGAATTACTCCCAGAAACTTCTGCTATTGCTGTTCCACTGTCTTTCCTGCTTGCCTCCTCTCCCAGTCAATTTATCCAGCTCCTCCCTCATGTCTCTGTAGTTGCCTTTATTCAGCTGTAGTACCATTACCTCTGATTCTATCTTCTCCCTCTAAAATTACAGAGTAAATTCAATCATATTATGATCACTGCCTCCTAAGGGTTCCTTTACCTTAAGCTCCCTTATCAAGTCTGCTTTAAGTTATCTATGCTAGCAGCACATTAGATCACCTGTGGGTCAACTTCATCATTTCAAGCCTATGTACCACTCCAAATCAGACTTACATCCTGCTACCACCACATGACTTCTGGCTCTGTTACTCCCATTGCTGCTGCTATTAATCCCAATGGCTAGATGGGTACCATTTACAAAACTGTTTTTTTTTGTACTGCCTATGTTTGTGTACTGGCAGTGATTGTATTTACATCCAAAGTATGGATTTCTCTTCTCCTCTCCACAACCCCCTCACACACCATGGTGTTCAGAGAAAGTTGACCTATGCATTATATGGCCATTCAAATTGTTGCAATATTGAGTAACATTGCTTTCAGCCTGTTTTGAATGTAATATCTGCTAAGAACAGCACAGCCGTGAGAAGTGTAGTTGGAAATGCAGGCTGAAGGACAATAAGGATGCATAAAAGAATAAATTCTGAATCTTTATAATGTGCCTACACAAATTCACTTTCTTTACTCTAGTGTGCAGAATTGAAGGTAGTTTGTCCTTATTTGTTTCCCTGTTCAAATACCCATTCTGTCCTGTTTAAGTCTTTACTGTGCTCAATAAAATTGGCAAGAGGTCTAGCCATATTTCAAGTTCCTGTCAGTTCTGGACTGTAATGAGACTGGAAAAGTCTATAGTGATTGATTCTAAAATATATCAATTTAAGATGGTTCTGACTAGGAACGAAAGCTGAAAAAGGAGGCTGGCTTGCAGAGGGTTTTGAATTCATTACTGCTGGGCACATGTCGGAGAAAGCGAGCACTGCAGATGCTGGAGATCAGAGTGGAAAAGTGTGGCATTGGAAAAGCATAGCAGGTCAGGCAGCATCTGAGGAGAGGAGAGTCAGTGGTTTCAGCATGACACATTCATCAGGAAGGCTTATGCCCAAAATGTTGACTCTTCTCGGATGCTGCCTGACCTGCTGTGCTTTTCCAACGCCACACTTTTTGACTCTGCTGGGGGCATGTATATGGTAAGTAAAATTATGAATGTTGGTTTGGTATCTTACTTTCGCAGAGCTCAAGCTAAAGTTTTGCTGTTGTTATAAACGTAGTGTTGTCCATTCTATGCTCATATATCTTTTACTGTCCAATATCCTAATCTGTATTGCAAGAGGCTGAATGTAAATTAAGTGTACTGGAAATAGGGAGAAAGAGTGTGGAACAGCATTGTTCATTTGAATTTTGGTTATTCATGTTTATCCAATAAATTTATGACCAAATATGTACCAAACACTTAGTTCTAATTTGCTGTAGGATTGCAAACATGCAGAATGCAATATTTTCAACCTCTACACAAGAGTGGGAAAATAAAATATACAAAGTAAGCAGCTTATTGTTTTGAGCTTTAAATGGTTTGCCTTGCTCCTAGAGTTTGATACGCAAGTTTAAAAACAACAGATAAATTTCAGAATAAGTAGTAAAATGTAGCAGCAGCTTTTTTGCTGGTTTGTAACTATGGGAACAAGATTTTGCTATAACTTTTGCAGGTTTATCCTTTATGATCAGGTGAGCAGGCATCTAATATTCCCCTCTTGCGCTCTAGTTTTTCTTTGTTTGAATGCAGCATTAATTTATTTGAAAAATGTATGCCTTCCTGTTTTGAGAGTACTTGGGTCTTTGATCATAATGATCATAAAATAGCAATGAAAACAGATATTGTTTGTTTTTTAAAAAATGTTCTTTTTAAAATAAATTTAAGTAAGGAATAAAATATGCATGGTTTGTGCACATAGTAAGGATGGATTCACAGTCTGTAGTTAGGTGGCTCGACAGAATTCAGGCTGAATCAAATGGTATCTCTTCTCAGCAGAAAACTGGAAGATCTCTTTATATTTGTGCAGGCAACTGTGGAATTGAGTTTGTTGCTTAAAATCTGCTGCACATAAGTCTAATTATAACTTTATAACATCCAGATTTGGAAGTTGGCATCTTAGAAAGATCTCTTTGTTCAAGTAATTAGATTTCATAGTTTGTCTCCATCCAGGTATTATTTCTTAATGTTGTGCTGATGGGAAAGAACATTTAATTCATTCAAATTTCTCTGAGGTTGTTACCTTTGGGCTTTGCAGATATACTGCCTGTATCTTTGAAGCTGGAATGTGGAAGGTGCAGTAATGCAAATTAGCTGGCCATCTTGGTTATGTGTGCAACACATTTTGTCCCTTTTAAAAACACCAGATTTTTTTCAGAAATTCAATTCCGATTTCTAGCCAATTGAGTTAAAATCAGTTGTTTGATATAAATGTATCACCCTAACTCTCCTACATATCACCTGTGTTAGTTCTTAACCCAAGGCCCACCCAAGTCTATTGACATTACCAAATAGGCAAGAAGACACTGAGTTGACATTTTGCTTGCTATTATCCGTCTGAGGGATATGCCATTTCTTTGCTTACTAACCTCCTCAACACACTCAGCAGCACTTCAAAAGTTAAAAATGCAATTTGTTCAGCAATTGTTGTTCTGCTGCTATATAAATTCTTTTAATGCTTGGACTTGTTATTCTCAAAGTAATCAAAGTTTCTGCTTTTCACCCATTCTATTCTATGCCGACAGTCTTCAGTTTCTTTCATGAATAGTACATGGATTTTGTTTGCAGCTAAAAAGCTTGCTGACTGATTATTTACTGTCACCTTAAATGTATACATTTAGTTTAACTTGAATAGGATACCTGTATATCTGAATCCTTGACAGATAAACTTACACTTGCATAATTCAAAAGTTTGGTTTCAGTTTGATTAAAGCACAAAAAAGTTCCTCGATTGTGTATTCACTTTCAATGCACTGTGACTATCTTTCATTCAGAGTCCTTTTTATATCGAGCTTAGCTTGTGCAACGTGTACGCATTATGTATCAGAGTTAAGATTAAAAGCAGCTCTTTGGATTTACAAAACTTGTATATTATGTTCCTGAAGCCAAGGTTCCCTTTCATGGATTATGTGCAAAAACCACAAAACATATGTAAAACTCAACACACCGTGATTGTCAGAAGATCTTATCTTGACCTGTTATGGGGTCAGCTGGTCTTTGTTCATTGCAGAAGTTTAGTTGGCTTGCAGCCACCAACACAAGGCCCATTGTTAGGGGGCCCAGCAAGGCCTCTGTAAAATACAAGCAACTTCAGATTAATATTTTAAAGTTGTTCTTAAGTAAACTATTCATGCAGGTTCATAGCTGGGGCATACAGGAAAAAGAAATGCACTGAAATTCATCTAAAGAAAATTTCTCTAAAAAGGAATTTATGAAACAAAGTAAGCATTTAACGCAAGGGAATCAAGATTATATCTTTATTGTAAGTGAGATAACTTTTAAGAGAAATTCTTTTTAAAGGTAATTACCACAATGGTAGAATCTAATAACATAATACAACAAACTGACTTTTTGCACTCAAACAATTCATGATCAGGTGAGGCAGTTTCAAGGTCATATATCTAAACTCAATGTACTGGGCTTTGCAGAAATATTTCTGGAGGGTTCCTCTTTTTATTTAGTGCAGTTTGTACTAAATTGACCAATCCAGCAATGAAATGGAATTGTAAATGGAAAATATATTCATTCTAGTTTTTTTCTAAATTCATTCATAAGATATGGGTGTCACTTGTGAGCTACCATTTTACCAATCTCTAATTGCCCTTGAGAAGGTGGTGGTGAGCCACTTCTTTGAACTACTGCAGTCCATGTGTTGTTGGTAAACTCAAAATGCTGTCAGGGAGGGAGCTCCAGAATTTTGACCCAGTGACACTGTAGCAATGGTAATAAATTAGGATAGGTAGTGGCTTGGAGAAGAACTTGCTAATGATGGTGTTCACATATGTTTGCAGCCCTTATCCTTCTAGGTGTAAGTGGGTCCTGGTTTTGGAAGATGCTGTATTATGAATTTATTTCAGGGTACCTCTAAATATGGCTCTCTCAGATTGCAATGTTCTTAAAAATTGTAAATGTTTAATTAAAAGATTTTGTTATTTCAGGCACTGCTGCACTTCTGGGTAATGATAGTACTTCTGACATATACACCGGAGATACACCATGGTTCCTCACGACCTGATGGTCAATAAAAAGAAGTAACAATGAGCACATCAATTGTTGGATCCAGAATCTTTTTTGTAAATTTATGTAGCACATGGCTACACCAATAAGCCTGTATATACTGTAGAACTAGCTTATGTTTATGATCATGAGAATAAATACAACTTTAAAAAAAAGTTAATTCTTTTCTGCATTTTATCTTGGCACTTTCCCACTCCCCTCTTAGTTTGTACATACAAAAGTTATGTAGTTATATTGATGGACATATGATTTGACTTGTGCAATATCTTTTAATAAACTTATTTCAAAAACATTGACTCAACGTGTGGTACTATATTTGTTGCTACAATAATGTAATGGCAAAATTGTAAATCAAAAATGAGAAGATTATGCAGCTCACTGTCTTACACATCTTGCTGCAGGATCTGACCTGAACATTTCTGAGTTTGTGGAATCAAAGAAACCTACAGCAAAGATTAATGTCACTCAGCCCATTCCGGCCTGTGCCAGCTGTTTGAAAGTGGTTGTGCTGAGCCCCTCATCCATGATTCTATTTTCTGAACCCCTGTAAATTCCTCATCCTCGAGTACTATCCCAATTCCCTTCAAAAATGTTGTGAAATTGCTTTCCATCCCCTTTTCAGGCTCAGCTTTTCAGTTGCCAACAATAATGGTTTCTGATAAAGTCTAGAAGATTTTTGAACCCATGACTTCTCTGCAGAGGAAATTTTCCAGAGGAAAATTTGTATCTATTCCACCATTTTCCTTTTATTCTGGGATCTTCAACTTTTAGGAACCTTCTGTTTTCCATTTTGATTTTTCAGAAGGGATTTGACAATTTATATATCCACTGCAGTGTTTAGATTAACCTGTGTTACCTCAACAAAGAGTTCAATCTACTTTGTTGGACACTTATTATCTTTAATAAATGCAGGTTCTTAATTAATGCTTTTAAAATAGTGTATTTTATCTCTGATGGTTTACAGTAAGTTCTCCATTGCTATTGTTAGACCTGTAGTTTCCTAGTCTATTCCTGTGCCCTTTCTTGAATTGGGATGAAACATTGACATTTCCCCTGTGCCAGTGAAGATTAACAGTGTGACCAATTGTCAGGATGCTGCCTGACCTCCTGCGCTTTTCCAGCAACACATTTTTCAGTGTGACCAATTGCCTTAGATATTTGTGGCCTCTGACATACTGTATGTTGTTCTGTTTACCCCACAGCTTACAGTAATGTTGATCCTTTAATATGGTTATTATTCTCACCATAACTTGCTTTTACTGTAGTCTTTGCAATATTTGTTTCCTTTGGGAAAACAAACCAATCATTGAATAATTTTACACATGCTTCGCTTTTGTGGAAAATTTCTTGTTGGGTCTTAAAGGCCTAACTTTTCCTGAACAAACTGCTTACATTCTTTACATTTATAAAATGTTTATGTTACCCTAAAAAGGATGTGCAAAGGACATATCCTCTTGTGGGAGAATCCAGAACACGGGATCAGCTTGAAATAAGCAGTCACCTTTTTAAGACAGATTAGAAGAGTCTTCCCTCCTCCCCTGAGGATTGAGAGTCAAGTTCTGGATATCTCCTTTACAGTGTAATGCTCCTTGTGTAGAACTTAACATTTACCTTCATTTACTGATTTACAGTATACTCTTCAGTTAAGTGAAATTCCAGATTCACCCCTTAGGTTTTGGTTTCTCTTGGTCACCATGGCCTCAACATCTTGCACAAAACACAATGGACTCAAATCATTTTGAAAGCTGTAAGCTTCTATTTCTTTGTTTTTGCAGCAAAAAGCTTCTCCTTGGCTAACCTTCAGTGGTGTATTGTACAATCTTTCTTTGGCTGTAGAATCATAGAAGTTTTATAGCACAGAAGATTTTTGGCCCATTTTGTTAGTGACTGCTGAAATACGAGCCAACCAGCTTTATTGCATTTTGCAACGTTTAATCTGTAAACCTACTTGAGAGCCATATCCAAGCACCTTTATAAATGAGTAGAGATTTTGTTTCTACTACCTACTCAGTCATAACTACTGCCTTGCATTCAAGGAGTTCAAGAACCTTCACTGTTTATAAATCTCAGGTTCTCAGGAAAATAAAGTGCTGAGTCTCGTCTGTTTGCAGAGGCATTCCAATCAAGAATGTTCCAGATAATAGTATGAGTTTTGGCTACTTATTTCATAGCAGCCACGTCAGAACAATTTAGAAGACACACAGTTCAAGACATTGCACTAGAATGATCACTTCTGACAAGTCTAACTTGGCAAGAGCATCTGAATCATATTTGTTTTCCATTCAACCAGGCAATACACAAAGATTGTGGGGAATCTTAAAACGAAATGTTCTCGGGCGCAGTTTAAATCAAAATGTTCTAATCACTCTGCATAAA
This sequence comes from Hemiscyllium ocellatum, assembly GCF_020745735.1. Taxonomy (NCBI): domain Eukaryota; kingdom Metazoa; phylum Chordata; class Chondrichthyes; order Orectolobiformes; family Hemiscylliidae; genus Hemiscyllium; species Hemiscyllium ocellatum. Next base: position 90,786,369 of record NC_083408.1, read on the forward strand.
TTGTTCAGAAGTCATTAATTTGTCATTTATTGCCTGAGTTGGCGAGTGAGAATAAGTAACCGCATGAGATTTAACATTAGTATGCTAAGGAACAAATTTAAATTTGAAGTATTGAAGTAATAAGTATTTCAAATGCCTGTCTGTTGACACTAAGAAAATTACTGAACAAATTACACGCTTCATGTAATTTTGGCTTTGGATGATTGACACAAGTGGAGTGATGTTGGTTAAGATGCAATTAAACATTTCTTCTGATTCTGACATTCTGTGCTGGTATCCCAATTGCAGTTCAGGCAGCGTCCGAGGAGCAGGAGAATCAATGTTACGAGCATAAGTCCTGATGCGCTTATGCCAGAAATATCGATTCTTCTCCTCAGATGCTGCTTGACCTGCTGTGCTTTTCCAGCAGCACACTCTTTGCTCTAGATGCTTACCACTGTTTGGTGGGGGAAAAAACCTTCACTTAAATCCACAATAGATCTGCCCTTGCTTTCAAGCTACATTCTTTGATAATTGACCCATTTAGAACATAGTATAGCACAATACAGGCCCTTTGGCCCTTGTTGTGCTGACCTTTTACCCTACTGTACGATCAAATTAACCTATATTTTACTAGCATCCATGTGCCTATTCAAGAGTCACTTAAATGTCCCTAGTGTAAATTATACCATTGCTGGCAAGGAAGGGATTATTCCCCCTCGTGAAAGCCATTTCCAACCTGGGAAAATGTCTTTGGCGATACACTCTATCTATGCCTCTCCATCTTGTACATCTCTATCAAGTCACTTCTATCAAGTTACCGGTCATCCTCCTTCACTGCAATGAGAAAAGCCCTAGTTCCCTCAACCTTTCTTCATAAGATATTCTCTCCAGTCCAGATAGCATCCTGGTAAATCTCCTCTGCATGGCCTCTAAAGCTACCACATCCTACAACCAGAGCTGAACACAATATTGTAAGTATGGTCTAAGCAGGGCATTATGAGCTGCAGTATAGGCTCGCGACTCTTAAACTCCATTCCCCTGTTAATGAAAGGCAGGACACCAAATGCTGCCTTAACAGCCCTATCAACATGGGTCAAATCAACTAGGAGAAAGTGAGGACTGCAAATGCTAGAGATCAGAGTCGAGAGATGGGTGTTGGAAAAGCATCGTAGGTCAGGCAGCATACAAGAAGCAGGAGAATCTACATTTTAGGAAAGAGTCCTTCATCAGGAGTTCCTGATGAAGGGCCCTTGCCCAAAACAATGATTCTGGAAATGGACCCTAAGATCCCTCTGTTCCTCCACACTGCCAGGAATCCTGCCTTTAACCCTGTAATCTTTCAAAATGAATCACTTCACACATTTCCAGGTTGAACTCCATCTGCCACGTATCAACTCAGCTCTGCATCCCATCAATGTCCCATTGCTACCTACAGTAGCCTTCTGCACTGTCCACAAATCCTCCAACCTTCATGTCATTGTCAAACTTAGTAATCCATCCAACCACTTCCTCATCCAAGTCATTTATAAAAGTCAAAGAGCAGAGGTTGTAGAACCGATCCCTGCAGAACACACTGGCCACAGAGCTCCAGGATGAAAGTTTCTATCTACTAACACCCTCTATCGTCTATGGACCAGCCAATTCTGTATCCAGATAGCCAGATTTTCCTGTATCCCATGTCTCCTTACTTTCTGGATGAGCCTAATATTGGGACCCTTATCAAATGCCTTGCTAAAATCCATATACACCACACCCTCTGTTGTACCTTCATCAATGTGTTTTGTCACAGTCACAAAGAATTCATTAATGTTTGTGTGGCCTGACCCATCCCTCACAAAGCCATGCTGACTATCTCTAATCAAGGTATGCTTTTCCAAATGATTGTGAGTCCTATCTCTCAGAGTCCTCTCCAAAAGTTTGCCCGCCACTGACTGTAATTCCCAGGATTATCCCTATTCCCTTTCTTGAACAAGGGAATAACATTTACTACCCTCCAATCCAGTGGGCAGTGAGGACACAAAGATCATCGCCACAGGTGCTACAATCTCTTCCTGTAGTAACTTTGGGTGTATCCCATCTGGCCCAGAGGACTTATCTATCCTCATGTTTTTCAAAATTTCCAGCACGTCGTCCTCCTTAGCATCAACCTGTTGGAGCATATCAGCCGGTTTCACACTGTCCTCAGAAATGACGAAGTCCCTCTCACTAGTGAATACTGAAGCAAAGTATTCATTAAGGACCTTCGCTACCAACTCCAACTCCAGACACATGCTCCCTCCACTATCCTTGATTGGACCTACCCTCTCTCCGGCCAACCTCTTGTTCCTCACATAAGTGAAGAACACCTTGGGGTTTTCCTTAATCCTACCCACCTAGACTTTTTCAAGCTCCCTTCTAGCTTTCCTAAGTCCATTCTTCAGTTCCTTCCTGGCTACTTTGTAACCCTCTAGAGCCCTGTCTGAACCTTGCCTCCTCAACCTTAAGTAAGCTCCCTTTTTCGTCTTGACTAGATGTTCCACATCTCTTATTATTCAAGTTTCCTTCACCCTACCATCTCTTCCTTACCTCAGTGTGACAAGCCTATCCAGCACTCGCAGCAATTGCTCCCTAAACAACCTCCACATTTCAGTTGTGCAATTCCCTGAGAATATCTGCTCCCAATTTATGCTCCACAGTTCCAGCCTAATAGTATTGTAATTTCCCCTCCCCCAACTAAATACTTTCCCATACCATCTAATCCTATCCTTCACGACTGTCATATAGAACATAGAAAAATACAGCGCAGTACAGGCCCTTCGGCCCTCGATGTTGCGCCAACCAAAGTCTACCTAACCTACACTAGCCCAATAACCTCCATATGCTTATCCAATGCCCGCTTAAATGACCATAAAGAGGGAGAGTTCACCACTGCTACTGGCAGGGCATTCCATGAACTCGCAACCCGCTGAGTAAAGAATCTACCCCTAACATCTGTCCTATACCTACCACCCCTTAATTTAAAGCTGTGTCCCCTAGTAACAGCTGACTCCATTAACAGAAAAAGGTTCTCAGTGTCTATCCTATCTAAACCTCTAATCATCTTGTACACCTCTATCAAATCTCCCCTAAACCTTCTTTTCTCCAACGAGAACAGGCCCAAGTGCCTCAGCCTTTCCTCATACGATCTTCCTACCATGCCAGGCAACATCCTGGTAAACCTCCTCTGCACTCGTTCCAATGCCTCCACATCCTTCCTATAGTATGGCGACCAAAACTGCACACAATACTCCAGATGAGGCCGCACCAGAGTCTTATACAACTGCAACATGACCTCAGGACTCTGGAACTCAATTCCTCTACCAATAAAGCCCAGTACACCATATGCCTTCTTCACAGCACTATTTACCTGGGTGGCAACTTTCAGAGATCTGTGTACATGGACACCAAGATCCCTCTGCTCATCCACACTACCAAGTAGCCTACCATTAGCCCAGTAATCCATCTTGTTACTCCTACCAAAGTGAATGACTTCACACTTAGCTACATTGAACTCCATTTGCCACCTTTCTGCCCAGCTCTGCAACTTATCTATATCCTGCTGTAACCTGCCACATCCTTCTTCGCTGTCCACAACTCCACCGACTTTCGTGTCATCCGCAAACTTGCTCACCCAGCTTTCAAGCCCCTCCTCTAGATCATTTATAAAGATGACAAACAGGAAGGTCAGGGAGATATGATCACTATCACTGAAATGCTCTCCCACTGAGAGATCTAACACCTAACTTGGTTCGTTGTCAAGCACCAATTCCAATATGGCCTCCTCTCTAGTTGGCCTATGATACATTGAGGAGGGAATCCTGCTACATCCAAACTATTTGCACTAAGAAGGTTCCAATCAATATTAGGGAAGTTGAAGTCACCCATGACAACAACACTGTTACTTCTGCACCTTTCCAAAATCTGTCTCCCAATCTGCTCCTCTGTGTCTCTATTGCTATTGGGGGGGGGGGGTCTGCAGAAAACTCTCAATAAAGTGGCTGCTCTTTTCCTGCTTCTAACTTGCACCTGTACCAACCCTTCTCGACGGCCTCTCTTTCTGCAGCTGTGATACTATCCCTGATTAGCAATGCCACTCTCCCAGCTCTTTTCTCACCCTCCCTATTCTTTTTGAAACATCTAAAACCTTTTGAATATCTAAGAACCAGTCCTGCCGCTGCAATATCCAAGTCTCTGTCATGGCCACAACATCATAGATCCAACTATTGATCCATGCTCCTAAGTTCCTCTCCCTTATTCTTGACACTTCTTGCGTTAAAATAGATACACTTCAATCCATCACACTGACTGTAACTTTGCCCTCTAAACTGTCTATCCTTCCTCATAGACTCTCTGCATGCTATATCTGCCTGTTCACCAGCTACCTCATCCTCCAATCCATAGCTCTGGTTCCCATCCCTCTGCCAAGCCACTTTAAACCCTCCCGAAGAGCTCGAGTAAACCTCCCACCCAGGATTTACTGAAGGTAGAAGTTTATTCATATTGTCCCCCTCAATTCCATACAATCAGGTTCCCCCATATCCGTCAGTGCGCCATGGGCAACAACTCTAATTTATGTAGTCCCTTGTCATAGCTGAAATGTTTCCAGCCCGGTCAATATCCTGGCGAATCATCTCTGCAAACCTCTCCAGACCAATCACATCCTCCCTGTAGTGGCGATCAGAATTGCACACAGTACTCCAGGTGTGACCTAACCAATGTCCTGTATATCTCTAACATAATTTCCCAGTTTTTCTGTTCAGTCACTTGATGAATAAAGACGGGTATCCCATATGCTTTCTGAACTACCTTATTTGCCTGTACTGCTGCCTTTAAGGCTCTATGGACATGCACAGCCAAATCCTCCTGATCCTCAGCACTACCTGGGGTCCCATTTTTCAAAGTATTCTCCCTTGCATTGCTAGTCCTACCAAAATGCATAATTTAAGCCTGAAAAGTGTGGAATTCCATTTACCACTACTCTGACCAATCTGTCTCTATCTCCCTGTAGTCTAAAGCTTTCCTCCTTGCTCGTCACCACACCATTAATTTATGTCAATCTGCAAACTTACTGATAAAATCTTCTCGATCCATGTGTAATCCTATACCATTGTTACTCCAAACTTGCCTATTCCCACACAATGCTGACTTCTACCTGCTGTAAACTTCAGACCATTTAAAACCCTGCTGTTGTCTTTGTTTACTGACCTGCTCTGGCTCCTGGTTGAGCAACACCTCGATTTTTAAAATTCTCATCCTTAGTTTCAAATTCCTTCATACCCCTACCCTTTTCTATCTCAGTCATCTCCTCCAAGCACTCTACTCGCCAGGATTTCAGTATTCCTCTCATTTTATTCTCTTGGGAAACCTTAATTTTAAGTGCTACTCCAGTGATAGCCATACCTCATGATGTCTAGCCCTAAGCCCCAGAATTTTCTCCCTAGATAACCCCAACTCTTGTAGGTCTTATGGTGTATCTTGAAGTAAAAAAAGGTGTCTTTAACATCTCTTCTTCCAGCAGGCTTTTGGGGTGTTTGTTTTTATACATATTTAAATGCATCTGTCAAATTTTGGCTGATTACACTCCGAATAATTTTACATTGATAAGAGCACTACGTAAGTAGGTGATGTTGTTGAAAACTAGCACTAGAGCTCCCATCAGTTTCAACCTAGGCCTGTAGTCCCCATGATAGAGTTTAATATCATTTCATCACCCCCCAAACTAGGATATTCTGTTTTGCCCTAAATTGGAAGAAACAGTTTAAATAATGATCGTCTTATAAAGTCTTGCAGTTGTAATAGCAGAAACAGGTTAACTATTTGCATACTAACTTATGCAAGTAATCTATTTCCTTGCTATGAGTATCTTTATGCAGGAACATTTACTATCACGTGATTTTTAAAGGGGAGAGAGGTGAGTTTGTAGAAGTTTCAGAAATTTGCTGCAATTTCACCTAACACAGCTGTTACAGAAACATCTTTCCAGATGTTTATTAAGGAAACGTACTGAAAATCTTAGTAAGAGAGATACAAACTAATTAACTAACACCTTGTCCACTAGTCTGTTAAAAGGTAATAAAATCTAGATTCAGAGGTGCTTTGTGACATATCTCTGTGTACAAGATCATCATTCTGAATTTACATTTCTGGGCCATCAAATCTTTGTTATGCATTTATCTCTACCACTACAGAATGAAAATATAATAAATACAGGAAATTTGGAATAAAGATGAATTTGTATCAAGATTAATAGGGAATATGAAAAGTTGAGCAAATAATGTGAAAGTGTATAAATTTATATAAGCATATTAAAATCGAAAGTAATTCAAGAATCGTGGTAAATTGAGATGAAGTCTGCATTCTGTTGATGATAGAAGAATGGCAGGAATATGTTAAATACTTTGTCAAATCACAGGAAGCTCAAAAGTATGAAGTTATTAGGAGTCTTTGGAATGGAAGCTTAGTCTCATGTACAATATCAGTAGAAAAGTTTATCCAGTCACATCACATGACTGTTTGTGCAATAAAATTGTTTATCATTTCCCGTAGGTTACAATGGTGACCACAGTTCAAAAGTTTGTTAGCTGTTAGGCACTTTGTGAAACCTAGGCTTATAGAATATATTCTGTAAAGCAAGTCTCACTTTAGGAGTTGGAAGGAACTCATCAGTAATTAGTACCCTGATGGAGTTTGGCTTGACAACTTTGGAAATATTCCTGGAAATTTGTTCATGAAATCAGGGAAAAGAAAACCAGTGAATAAAGGAGAGAGATCAAAGGAATGTTTCCTGTCATTGGTTTTCCGTCTTTGGGTGCTCTCAGGTATCGGAGCTGTACACATAACAGTGGGTATGGTGAACTACAATTAAATATTTTAGACTTTATGGACCTCAATATTTATAAGCAAATTTGTAAAAGTCATTGAATCTGATGTCATTTGATTTTACTTCACGTAATCTGGTGTCATATATAGCGGAGGCCAAATCTAGAGAGGCATAGGATTAAGGTGAGAGGGGAAAAATTTAAAAGAGACCTGAGGGGCAACATTTTCCCATAGAGGGTGGTGCGTGTATGAACAAACTGCCAGAGGAAGTGGTGGGGACTGGTACAATTACAACATTTAAAAGGCATTTGGATGGATAACTGAATAGCCAGAGTTCACAGAGATATGGGCCAATGCCTGGCAAACAGGAACATAGAACATTACAGCACAGTACAGGCCCTTTGGCCCTCGAAGTTGCGCTGACCTATCATACCAATCTGAAGTCCATCTAACCTACACTATTCCATGTACGTCCATATGCTTGTCCAATGATGACTTAAATGTACTTAAAGTTGGCGAATCTACTACCGTTGCAGGCAAAGCATTCCATACCCTTACTACTCTCTGAGTAAAGATTAAAGGACTAGATTCATTTAAGATAGCTGTTTGGCATAGACAAGTTGGACCAAAGGGTCTGTTTCTGTGTTGTACAACTCTATGACTCTATATGGTCAGCATATCACATGAGCAAATTTCCAGAAATATTTCCTAAGTTGTCAAGCCAAACTCCATCAGGGTACTAAGTACTAATGATTCCATCCAACTCCTAAAGTGAGACTTGCCTTATAGAATACATTTTATAAGCCTAGGTTTCACAAAGTGCCTAACAGTTAACAAACTGTAGTCACCATTGTAAACTAGGGGAAATGATAAACAATTTCATCGCACAACCAGTAATGTGATGTGACTGGATAATCTTTTCTTCTGATATCGTACATGAGACATGGTGCTGCTCTTTTTTTGAAACAGTGCCATGGAATCTGCTACGAAAGCGACAGGGATTTAACATCTCACCGAGAATAAAAGCACCCCGATGGTGTAACACTCTCAGCACTGCAGTGGAATAGCAGTCTAAATTCTGTGCTTGGGTCTTTAAACTAGGAATAACCACAGCACATGCAAGAGGGTTCCAAACCTGGGTCTGGAGGACATCAATCAATTCCCAATTTAACTGAGACATACCAGGCAGTTTAGTTCATAGCAGTAACCTTGTTATGTGCAAGGTGCTAATCCAGCAAATCTCAGGATCAGCACAGCCCTCCTTCACTGGAAAAGGCACATGGGATGCCAACGATCTGGAAAACCCAAAAAAGAACAAATGAACTGAACTGTCAACATGCTGGTAACATCCTAGAATTGGGCATAATCACATATGAAGGAGGAATAGAAGTGATGATACAGGAGGTGCAGCCAATACCAGAAGAGAACGGGAAAAATTTCTGGCTGTAAGAGCTGCTCCTTTTTTTGAGGTATTTTAGGTGCTGGAGGTGATTTCCTCAAATTCCAGGAGCAGCAATTACTGTTTTATATGCTGTTGCATTGTTTTGAAACTTTGGAAAAAAAAGTCAAAACAACAGCAGTTTTAAAAGGGAGAAGAGCAGACAAAGGAAGCACATGATGAGGACAGTGCAGGGGAGAGAGAGAGAACCTGCACAGTTACTGCCTGTGCTGTTTTTGAATTCATGTGTTGCTGGACATCAAAGTGCATCTGGGAAAATTAACAAACAGTGAATTTCACAACTAATCTTGGAATAACCGGTTTGGGCGAAGTTCACAATACAGAATCAGATAAGTTAATTGTTGTTTTAAGTCTGTCCAAGAGAAAGGCTGTATTAGTGAGTATAGTGAGTTCTTTCTTGATTATATGTTTTTGGAGATAAGTCTCTTGATTAAACTTAAAATATAAGCCATAGCTATTAATTTAACCTGGTGCAATGTTTTGTAGAGGAATAAGACGGTGTTATTTTCTGGGTCTGTAGATTGTGAAGTTGCAAAAATGGCCTTTGAAGTGATATGTACTTCTTGTCAGATGTGGGCGTTTAAAGAGAGTTTAAGGGTTACTGCGGATTATATCTGCCATAAATGCTGTTGGTTGCGAATCTTTTCAGGTCGAGTGGATCGGTTGGAGAGACAGATAGAAGCAATGAGGAATTTGCAACAGCAACAGTATGTGATGGATGGCAATTATAGAAAGTGGGGAAAGTCTCAGATACAGTCACATAGATGGGTTAACTCCAGGAAGGGTAAGAGAGGTCGGCACCTAGGGCAGGAGTCTTTTGTGGATATACCCATTTCAAACAGGTATGCTGTTTTGGAAAATGCAGGGGGTGATGGATCCTCAGGGGAACATAGCATGAACAGCCAAGTTTCTGGTATTGAGACTGGCTCTAATGCAATGAGGGGTACGTCGGCTTCCAAGAGATCAATTGTGTGAGGGGATTCTCTAGTCCAAGGTACAGACAGACGTTTCTGTGGCCAGCAAAGAAAAATCAGAATGGTGTGTTGCTTCACTGGTGCTATGATCAAGGATGTCTCAGAGACGGTGCAGAATGTTCTCACGGGGGAGAGGGGCTAACAAGAGGTCATTGTCTACATTGGAACCAACGATATAGGAAGGGGAAAGGTTGAGATTCTGAAGGGAGATTACAGAGTTAGGCAGAAATTTAAAAAGGAGGTCCTCAAGGATAGTAACATCTGGATTACTCCCAGTGCTCTGAGCTAGTGAGGGCAGGAATAGGAGGATAGAGCAGATGAATGCATGGCTGAGGAGCTGGTGTATGGGAGAAGGATTCACATTTTTGGATCATTGGAATCTCTTTTGGGGGAGAAGTGACCTGTACAAGAAGGATGGATTGCACCTAAATTGGAAGGGAAAAATATAATGGCAGGTAAATTTGCTAGAACTGCTTGGGAGGATTTAAACTAGTCAGGTGGGAAACAGAAGTGAATCAAACAGTCAGGGCAGGCAGGGACAAGGTAGGACTAATAAATTAAACTGCATTTATTTCAATGCAAGGGGCCTAACAGGGAAGGCAGATGAACTCAGGGCATGGTTAGGAACATGGGACTGGGATATCATAGTAATTACAGAAACATGGCTCAGGAATGGGCAGAACTGGCAGCTTATTGTTCCAGGATACAAATGCTGCAGAAAGGATAGAAAGGGAGGCAAGAGAGATGGGGGAGTGGCATTTTTGATAAGGGATAGCATTACAGCTGTACTGAGGGAGGATATTCCTGGAAATACATCCAGGGAAGTTATTTGGGTGGAACTGAGAAATAAGAAAGGGATGATCACCTTACTGGGATTTTATTATAGACCCCCTAATAGTCAGATGGAAATTGAGAAACAAACTTGTAAGGAGATCTCAGCTATCTGTAAGAATAATAGGGTGGTTATGGTAAGGGATTTTAACTTTCCAAAATTCAACTGGGACTGCCATAGTGTTAAAGGTTTAGATGGAGAGGAATTTCTTAAGTGTGTACAAGACAATCTTCTGATTCAGTATGTGGACGCACCTTCTAGAGAAGGTGCAAAACTTGACCTACTCTTGGGAAATAAGGCAGGGCAGGTGACTGAGGTGTCACTGGGGTATCACTTTGGGGTCAGCAACCATAATTCAATTCATTTTAAAATAGTGATGGAAAAGGATAGACCAGATCTAAAAGTTGAAGTTCTGAATTGGAGAAAGGACAATTTTAACGGTATTAAGCAAGAACTTTCGAAAGCTGATCAGAGGCAGATGTTCGCAGGTAAAGGGACGACTGAAAAATGGGAAGCCTTCAGAAATGAGTAACAAGAATCCAGAGAAAGTATATTCCTGTCAGGGTGAAAGGGAAGGCTGGTAGGTATAGGGAATGCTGGATGACTAAAGAACTTGAGGGTTTGGTTAAGGAAAAGAAGGAAGCATATGTCAGGTATAGACAGGATAGATCGATTGAATCCTTAGAAGACTATAAAGAAAGTAGGAGTATACTTAAGAGGGAAATCAGGAGGACAAAAAGGGGATATGAGATAGCGTTGGCAAATAGAATTAAGGAGAATCCAAAGGGTTTTTACAAATATATTAAGGACAAAAGGGTAACTCAGGAGAGAATAGAGCCCCTCAAAGATCAGCAAGGTGGCCTTTGTGGGGAGCCACAGAAAATTAGGGAGATACTAAATAATATTTTGCATCGGTATTTACTGTGGAAAAGGATATGGAAGATATAGACTGTAGGGAAATAGGCAAAATGTCCAGATTACAGAGGAGGAGGTGCTGGATGTCTTGAAATGGCTAAAGGTGGTTAAATCCCCAGAACCTGATCAGGTGTACCCGAGAACTCTGTAGGAAGCTGGAGAAGTGGTTGCTGGGCCTCTTGCTGAGATATTTGTATCATCGATAGTCACAGGTGAGGTGCTGGAAGACTGGAGGTTGGCAAACATGATGCCACTGTTTAAGAAGGTTGGTAAAGACCAGCCAGGGAACTATAGACTGGTGAGCCTGACCTCAGTGGTGGGCAAGTTGTTGGAGGGAATCCTGAGGGACAGGATGTACATGCATTTGGAAAGGCAAGGACTGATTAGGGATAGTCAACATGGCTTTGTGCATGGGAAATCATGTCTCACAAACTTTATTGAGTGTCTTGAAGAAGTAACAAAGAAGATTGATGAGGGCAGAGCAGTAGATGTGATCTATATGGACTTCAGTAAGGCATTCGACAAGGTTCTCCTTGGGAGATTGATTAACAAGGTTAGATCTCATGGAATAAAGGGAGAACTAGCCATTTGAATACAGAACTGGCTCAAAAGTAGAAGACAGAGGGTGGTGATGGAGGGTTGTTTTTCAGACTGGAGGCCTGTGACCAGTGGAGTACCACAAGGATCGGTGCTGGGTCCTCTACTTTTTGTCATTTACACAAATGATTTGGATGCAAGCATAAGAGGTACAGTTAGTAAGTTTGCAGATAACATCAAAATTGGAGGTGTAGTGGACAGCAGGGAGGGTTATCTCAGATTACAACAGGATCTGGACCAGATGGGCCAATGGGCTGAGAAGTGGCAGATGGAGTTTAATTCAAATAAATGCGAGGTGCTGCATTTTGGGAACACAAATCTAAGCAGGACTTTTACACTTAATGGTAAGGTCCTAGGGAGTGTTGCTGAACAAAGAGACCTTGGAGTGCACGTTCAAACTCCTTGAAGGTGGAGTCGCAGGTAGATAGGATAGTGAAGAAGGCATTTGGTATGCTTTCCTTTATTGGTCAGAGTATTGAGTACAGAAGTTGGGAGGTCATGTTGCAGCTGTACAGGACATTGGTTCGGCCACTCATGGAATATTGCCTGCAATTCTGGTCTCCTTCCTATTGGAAAGATGCTGTGAAACTTGAAAGGGTTCAGAAAAGATTTACAAGGATATTGCCAGGGTTGGAGAATTTGAGCTATGGGGAGAGGCTGAACAGGCTGGGGCTGTTTTCCCTGGAGCGTCGGAGGCTGAGGGGTGACCTTCTAGAGGTTTACAAAATTATGAGGGGCGTGGCTAGGATAAATAGACAAAGTCTTTTCCCTGGGATCGGGGAGTCCAGATCTAGAGGGCATAGGTTTAGCGTGAGAGGGGAAAGATATAAAAGAGACCTAAGAGGCAATTTTTACATGCAGAGGATGGTACATGTATGGAATGAGCTGCCAGAAGACTGGTACAATTGCAACATTTAAGATGCATTTGGATGGGTATATGAATAAGAAGGGTTTGGAGAGATATGGGCCGGGTGCTGGCAGGTGGGACTAGATTGGGTTGGGATATCTGGTCGGCGTGGACAGATTGGACCAAAGGGTCTGTTTCCATTCTGTACATCTCTATGACTCTACTTAGCACATCCAAGGGCAAAAGAGACCTGGGAACACTGCAATTGCCAAGTTCTTTTCCAAGTCACACACAATCTCAAAAATGTCATTGCTCCTTTATTGTCATTGAATCAAAATCCTGAAACTCCCTTAACAACACTGTGCATATCCCTGCCCCATGGACTACAGCAGTTCAAGAAAGCAGCTCAACACCTTCTGTTCCAGAGCATCGGAGGTGGGCAATAAATGCTAGCTTACAATTGACCACGGTTTTGTGGACATCATTAGACTATTAATTCAGATTTTTGTTCAGTTCAAGTTCCACCATCTGCCATGGCTGGATTCCAACCCAGTGTCCCCAACCTGGGTCTCTGGATTAACAATCCAGCAATAATATCATAAGGCCATTGCCTCCCCTGGTAATTTGTTAAAACTAATGTGTAATCGAGTGATCCTTTGCTAGACATATCTACATCTGTTGTTGAATGTGAATCATATAGAAAATCTGTGAATTTGCTTTGGCTTACCATCCTATTTCATTGACAAAGTCAACTGAAATCTCCTATTTTCCTCAGGATAAGCAGTTCACTCTAACGCATGGATTGATAGCATCATCAAACCTACTTCTAATGTTTCATTCATGAAATATTCAATTTGAAGTAATCGATTACCTTTGTGGTTATCCACAGAAAATGGTCAACACATTAGAATGCATTCGCAGATAAAGGAATGGCGATACAACACTGAAATAATTTAAGAATCAGTGGAATACATTTGGGTTAAATGGCTGTCCTCACATAGTGTTCTTGCAAGAGCTTGTGAAATATCTATTGTGATTCTCTTTTGCATCATGAAATAGATTTTCTCAACAGCATTTATGTTGATTTAGTTTGCATGTAGGAAGTCAAATGTTGCTTGGTTCATTTTATCCTCCCACTCATGATAATCATAAAAGGTGACAGATTTTCACTGTACAGCCAAGAGTGTGAATTCATAATAGGAATAAATGTATCACAGAGAATCAATACAAATTGTATATTTTACATTGGGGAAAATCTGGGATAAAAATTGTAAATGCATCCACCTTGTATTATGCAAAGGAACAATGAAAAAAATAAAAGCAATAACTGCAGATGCTGGAGATCTGAAACAAACAGAAATCGCTGGCAAAACTCATTAAGCAGCATCTGCAGGAGAAAGCAGAGTTAATGCTTTGCGTTCAGTGAATGGGTCTGCTGAAAAGTCACTGCACATGAAACATTAAGCATGCTTTCTTCCCACAAATGCTCCAGACTTGCTGAGCTTCATAAAGAAAAATAGTCCAACAATAAATCTTCACCAAACTTAGGGAGCATTTTCATTCCGCAATAAAGAGAAATTCCAATACTTTCATTGATTGCAAAGTAGTATAACAGTGCCAGTTCATCTTTTTAAAATTATTATGGAGAATTAGCCAAAAACCTTTAGAGACCACTATAAAATTGTACTGCCTATTGGTTTTGTTATGATATTGTGATCCAATTACAGACATTGTCTTTATCTTGTTTTTTAATGAATAAGAAACAGGGAATATTTAATCAGCTCAAGATTATGACTGTATCTGTTTGAGGATACTTTCATCCATATCTCCTAAAGTCTCATGCCTTCCAAAGCTGGTTGAATAAAGGTCCAATTGTATTGAATGATAAAGATATTAACCTACTCCCAACTCAAGCATGGTACAAGCCTGATATTTAATTGATGGTAAGAATGTATATGATAGCTACAGTTAGAAATCTATGATAATCAGAGACTTTGTAAAAGGCATAAGTGAAAGGTGAGCATCATGTCATGTGGTATTACGTAAACCAATTTTCTACATGAACAGATGTTATTTGGCCCCAAAATCTCTTCAGTAAGCTATTTCCTGATATCCTGGCCAGAGACAGATGGTTCATAGCAAACCTCAGACTTGATCCAGTTAAAAAACATGGCAGCTTCTTGAGACGATTGGGGCTGGGTACCGTACAGCACAGGAACAGGCCCTTTGGCCCACAATATCTGTACCATCCATGATGTTATTCTAAACTAATCCCATCTGCTGTGGACTTGCATCCTAAGATTCCCTCTGTGTTTAAATGCTAGCTCCCCTGACTGATCTTTGCAGAACACCACTGGTCACAGACTTCCAATTAGAATAACACACCTTCACAACTACTATCTGTCTTCTATGATCAATTTTGTATCCAACATACAACCTGACCATGATTCACGTGACTTAATCTTCTGGTTCATGTTATCATGAGGACCTTGTCAAATGTATTCACTGCCCTACCCTCATGAGTCATCTTTGTCACTTCCTCAAAAAATTCAATTAAGTTTGTGATACAAGAGCTCCCCTACACAAAGCCATGCTGACTATCTCTAAGTCCATTATTTTCCAAATGTGACTAAATCCTATTCTAAGAATCTTTTCCAATAATTTTCCTACCAGTGATGTAGGACTGCCCAGCCAATAATTTCCTGGAATATCTATGGAATGTCCCTTCTTATACAAAGGGACAACATTGGCTATTCTCTAGTGTTCTTGGACTTTGCCTGTGGCTAAAGAGGATACAAAGATCTTTGTTAAGGCCCCAGCAATCTCCTTACTTGCTTCCGTCTGTATCCTGCGATAGATCTCATCAGGCCATGGGGACTTATCTACCTTAATATTTTTTAAGCCACCCGATACCTCCTCCTTCTAAAAAGCAACATCCCCTAGAATATCACATACGCCTCCATGTCCTTTGTCTTAATGCAAAGTCCTCATTAAAAACCTCACCCACTTTCACTCCATCCGTAAATTCCCTCCTTTATCCTTGAGTGAAGATACCCTTTCCCAAGCTACCCTGTGGTGCCTAACATACTTATAAAATGCCTTGGGATTCTCTTTAATCCAACTTGACAAGGGCATTTCATGGCACCTTTCAACTCTCCTAATTCGTTGTTTAAGTTCTTTCCTGCCTCCTTAGTATTCTTCAAGGGCCTTGTCTGATTTCAGTTTCTAAAACCTTACATCTGCTTCCTTTCTCTTCTTTCAAATACTTGTCATTCAGGGTTCCCGAATCCCACCACCTTAACTTTCATCCTCTCAGGAACGTGCTAGTCCTGCATATCATGGCAACTCGTGAAATTTTGCATCAATCACATGTCATTGAGGTGTAACCTGGAACTAGGTGTAAAAAAAGCAAAGAGGAAGAGTAAGTACCTCCATTTATCTCAGTACATAAACCTTCTGAAACGGTCTCACATAAGTAACTATTTTGGATGGTAATGATTTATCATTTTAATGGCAAACACAATGGCCATCTTACAATAAAACAAACATAAGAAGATTTGATTTTTTTTGGTGATACTGTAGAATGTTGGTTAGGACACCAATAGAACTGCAACATCTATTTTGAAAATGTTTTCTTGATGTCATTCAGAATGAGGACATATTAATCCTTGGATTAACTCTGAAGGATGGCATTTCTATCACTTCAGTTGTTGCTCATCATTGTATGGAGCATGAACCTAAATGTAGTTTGACCTTAATAGCCCTCAGTCACACAGAAGTGAAATTATTACCAACAAAACCAAGTCAACGCTGTAATAAACTATTGAACCAGAATTTGCACAGTTTAGAGATAGTAACTCTCTTTCTGTTTTAATAAATTATACAGCACTGACATTTAAACTTCAAGGACCTTAGTATTCCCATATTGATATGAAATTTTATTCATTAAGCTGCACTGGACTGGACAAATCTGTTACACATTCAAGATAAAGTGACATTGGATTGACATGTTCTTTTCTAGCAAAGAGAAATTGAATTTCATGATTCCATTTATTAGCATCTGGCAAAAAGCTATGATCGTGACTAACTGGGAGCATGATTTTATTACAATCTGGTCGGTTTGAAAGTTGAATATTACACATGGTCACAGATCTTGTCATACAGGCAGATGGTGACCTAAGAATGAACCTTTGCTCCTGAGGATGAGTAACATTAAATGGCAGTGTATATTAATAGTTAAAGAAAAATAACCAGGTGAAATGTTCATAGAGTTGTTGCTTATACTGTTCCTCTTGCAATCTTCTCCTGAAAATTCTCTATGAAAATTACTGCCAATGGCACTTCATATAGTACATCTTAGATTTAAACCTGGTGGACTTAAATTTGCTGAAAATTTACGTGATAGCACTGGTGCATAAGCAATAGAAAACATTTTTACGGTACAGAAAACCAGAATGTGTGCAATTACTTATGCTACATCATAATCTGTTTCGCAGAGACCCTCGCTGTAAAAGTTGAATAGCTAATTATCATTATTCTGCTTTGTACTAAAAACAGTGATAGGATCAGGTTTGCTGCTCTAGCTATATAGCCACTTAAACCATTACTGGATGGCTCAGGAGGGCTGTAAGTCAGGCTGCTGTTCAGTCACTTAGCTTCCTCCAGACCATTAAAATTGTAAACTTCAATGAAATAATAGTGTTTGTGTACCTAGACATAAACTCTCAGATTTTGTAGCCAACAGCAAAGAAATGTCATTTATGCCTGATATCATGACAGCTGGAGTCTGAATTTTGGTTACAAAATTGGTTGAATGACAGGAAATGGAGTGTAATAGTCAATGGATAATTTTCAGGCTGGAGCAAGGTTTGCAGTGGAGTTCCTCAGGGGTCAGTATTATTTGTCCTGATACATATATAAATCATCTAGATCTTGGTATGCAAGGGACAATTTCAAGGTTTACAGATGAAATGAAACTTGGAAGCATTGTGAATTGTGAGAAAGACAATGTAAATCTTCAATCGAATAATGACAAGTTGATGGAGACAGCAGATAGGTGGCAGATAAAGTTAAATATGGAGAAATGTGAGGTGATGTATTTTGATAGGAAGAACATGAAAAGATCATATAGATTAAGGGGTGCATTCTAAAGTGGGTACAGGTGCTGGGAGCTGGGTGTATCTGAACACAGATCTTTGAAGCTGGTAGGACAGTTAGAGAGAGCAGTTAACAAAGCAGATAGTATTCCGGACTTTATAATGAGGGCATAGAATACTGAAGCAAGGAAGTGATGCTGAATGCGTAGAAGATTCTTATTATACTTCAGGAGGAGTATTGTGTACAATTGTAGGCAGTACATTATAGGAAGGATGTGACTGTGTTGGTGAGAATGCAAAAGAGACTTCCAAGAGTGTTTTCCAGGGGTGAGAAATTTCAGTTATGGGGAACAACTGGGGAGGCTGAGACTGTTGTCAAAGAGATGTACAGTACAGAAACAGTCTCTTTGGTCCAACTTGTCCATGCCAACCAAATATCCTAAATTAATCTAGTCCCATTTGCTAGCAATTGGCCCATGTCCTTCTAAACCCTTCCTATTCATATACCCATTCAGATGCCTTTTAAATGATATAATTGTACCAGCCTCCACCACTTCCTCTGGCAGCTCATTCCATACACATACCACCCTCTGTGTGAAAAAGTTGCCCCTTAGGTCCCTTTTATATCTTTCTCCTCTCATCCTAAACCTATGCTCTCTAGTTCTGGATTCCTCCACCCCAGGGAAAAGACCTTGTCTATTTACCCTATCCATGCCCCTCATGGTTTTATAAACCTGTCCTTGCAGAAAAGAAGGCTAAGAGATCTGATAGAAGTTTTCAAAGTCATAAAGGAGCAGATTAGAATAGATAGGGTGAAACTGTTCCTGTTCATAAAAGGAAACGGAATGAAAGATCACACACTTAAAGCAATCTGCAAAGCAAATATATACAGTTTGAGAAAAATAAACTTTTTCACCTGATGAGTAGGTTCATTTCTGGAATACAATGCCTGGAAATGTGGTGGTGGCAAATTGTATTGCCATACTCAAAAGGCCATTTGGTGATTATTTAAATAGAAGCAATTGTAAGGTTAAGGAGAGAAAGGGAAGAATGGCGCCAAGTCATAATGCTCATTGGAGAAGTGGGGCACACACATTGGCTGGAAAGCTTTCTTCTGCATTGGAACAGTTGGATTCTGAGCTGCACAGAATGTGTTCTTTTGCTTTGAGGTGGGGACTTGCTTTAAACTAGTGTCTCATCCTTAGTGGCACCTTCCTCAGGGTCTCTGTGATACCTTTGAGCAGGTCTAGACACATTGATGCTCACAATCAGGTTGAAGATTCCTCACTGAGCCATGCTATGTTTAAACCAGTAAGTTAAAGGTCATTAACATTTCAGATCGCATTAAAAGTTCATGTACTTTGCATGTACCAGTTTGAACATTTTGAGCTCTTTAATGGCAAACTGTTAAGTCTGCCCCCTCCCAACCCTCCCCCCACTCTGATTCATGCCACTGCATAAATTTCAGTGCTAAGTCTATCAATGACAAGTGTTAAACTGCAGCATGTTGAGAAGCATGGGGGCATTGAAACGAGGAGCAGGATAAGGCCATTCAGCTCTTTGAACCTGCTTCACCATGCAATATGATCAACACTGATCATCTAACTCAGTACCCTGTGCTCATCATTTCCTCATAGTCTTTGATCCCTTTAGCCCTAAGAACTGTATCCAAGTCCTTCTTGAAAACATTCAATGTATTGGCCTCAACTGCATTCTGTGACAAAGAATTCCACCGGCTCACCAGTCTCTGTGTGAAGACCTTTCTCTTCATCTCAGTCCTAAAAGGCCTGCCTCATATTTTTAGACTGTGACACCTAGTTTTATACTTCCCGGTCTTTTGGAACATCCTTTCTGCATTTACTCTGTCCAATCCTGTTGGAATTTTATAGTTTCTAGGAGATCACCTCTCATCATTCTCAACTCATGAACATAGTCCTAACTGATCCAGTCTCTCTTCGTCTGTCAGTCCTGCCATTCAGTCCTGGAATCAGCTTTGACAGCTTCTGGATTTCTGTACCGACACGTGCACACAGGAGCTATGCTGCTTACTGATTTAGTTCACTATTAATCTCACTATTATCATTTGTGCAAAATCTGAGGCCCTCGGGTTTTCCACAGATTAATTTGAGCAGGAAGTCATTATTACTTTGCAACCTGGTGTGAAAGGACATAGGATTTTTCTAAACTGTCCTTTGTGGATGCAGAAGGAGGAAGAACCTTCCATAGGCTACACCAAAAAGATTTAGGTCTCCACTGCAGCAGACTCCCACTTTCCAGCAGAAAGCAGGAGGAAGCCATTGACTGTCCAATTTCTCAGGCACCAACAATAAGTTTTTAAGGCCCAATGGTTAAAATTATACATTCATGACACTCATGATTTGTCTCTGAAAGTCCAACAGCAGTTAAAAATGACACATGCCTCAACTAGCAGCTATTCTGAGATAACAATGTTCCCTGCTTAAAATTCAGACCCCAAGGCAAATACAAATTAAATTCCTTCACTAGTGATGAAGCTCTATGCTAATCTCAACAAACTTTGGCCCAGTTACAATTTTCAAAGGAACATGACAAAATACGGAAAGAATTTTGGCTTTGACGTAGGATGCGGTCTATTTCCCTTACATTTTGTAAACTACAATGTTACGAGTTTTCATTATTTGTCGAAGACAGTGGTCACCTTTTGTTTAATTAGTACTAAAGAGTTACATGTAATACACGGGCACAAATTGACATTTTTATTGTGACCAAGTTTAGTGCATAAGAAAGGAAGAGTAAATGGACTTTTTTTTTCCATTGAGTACATTCTGTTATATTATTTATGATTGATTCCATTGCCTTTTACAAGCTTTCAATTTTAACATCATTAATAGGAACCTTGTAACTAAACCGGCAACCAGGGTGCATAGGGAGATCAGAGAGAGAGGTGAAGAAAAGATCACTGTGTTGCTATTGTGCAGCTAAACTATAAACTTGTTCTTTTCAAATGTATTAGTGGTGTCACAGAACATAGTAACCAGGTTCATTCTTCTCACAAATGTCAGCAGATTCTATAAACCAGCCGCTATATCGTGCATCTCTGTGAATACATGCCCAGCACGATAGGTTGACATAATGATGTTATACTCTTCGGTGTGCATAAGGAAGTTACAAAAGCCTGGAATATTTATTCAGGTCCTCATTTAACGTATTTATTTGAACAGGTTTGTCCAAAATCCAATGATTGAATTTCAGTGAATAGTCCTGACTTGGTTTCCTTTCTCTTTTGTACATGCTCCTTTATGGAACATTTCTTGTGCCCTTTATTGCAATGTAATTGTATGTAATACAGGAGAAGCATTGAACTCTGAGAAGATTAAGTGACAAAAGTCAGGTGTTTGTGCTCTTCTATTATTTTCTCTGACCTTCTTTTAACCTCAGCAATCGGATAGATGTTCTCACATGCCATTCTGTTTAAAGAAAGAACAACAAGACCATCAGTATTTCATTTGTCAAGCAAAGGCAGCTCCAACTCTTTGTCAATGAACAAGGTGGGGATTGCTCAGTTTTGTTGCTTAAAGACCTTTTAGCTTCTACTTTCATGATTAAAAAAGTTAGTGACCAGTTAAGTGGTGAGAGAAACCAAAAACACTGCAACAAATAATTAATTATACTGCGTTTCTGTTGTACATGGATGTAATGTGCTAGTTTCTATCCTCTCCCAACTGCAGAGTTTGAAGGCAGGGTCATGTTAAATGCAGTTGGTTTCCTCTTGCCTGCCCAGTAAGTGGCTATTTAAGAATGTCATCCCACTGCTACTGCCAGTGTTTTACCAACTTCGGGGGGTAGCCGATGCCATGTGGGAAGCAAGGCAACTTTAGCTGCCAGTAAGGAGCAAATTGGAGTTCTAGTTAGATGCCTGGGGCCTATCAGAGGTATCCTCACCTCCTTCACAGTGAACTGTACGTCTAGCTTCTTGAAACCAAAACCTCCCACCATGAATCCAATAAATAGCTCCAGTATTACATTGTTGTGGGACTGCCATCTGGATCATGTGCTGGCAATATTTTGGCTGGGGAGGTAGGGGATGGGCAGGAACTGTAGCACTTTATAAAATCCAAAACAAAGTGTTGTCCCTTATAGATACTCAGACATACTTAGAGAATTTGCTGAGATGCAATAAGGTTTGCACCTCAGATTTGTGATTGTTTTAATTTTTGAGTCAACTAATAGCAGACAGTGCACTAGTTAATTACAAGGTTTATTATGGTGATGTGTGTTGGAGTTGGGTATTCTTCAAATGCTGACTCCCCAGAGCCTTTCCACACCTAGATTGTGGTGGAATACTCTCCACATACGTGGTTGACTGCAACTCCAACAAAGCAAGATGCATTGCCACAACTCATCAAGGTTTCTTCAACTGCATCTCCCAGACACCAGTGGCCTCCACCACCTAGAAAGACATGGCAGCAAATACATGGGAGCACCACCCACCCTCAAAGTCACACACCATCCTGACTTGGAACTATGCCACTGTTCCTTCAGAATCACTAAGTCAAAATTGTGGAGAACACCCCCTAACAGCAGCAAGGGTATATCAACACCATGAGAACACCCACATCCTGTGAGTCAGTTCATTTGCTGCTGGACCGGGACATTTTCACTCAAGACCAGCAACACTGAAATAAGAAGTGTAAGTAATGCATTTTGTCAAACAGATGCCTCAAATATAGCCATGAATGGTTTATCTTGTCATTGGTATAATTTCAGCATATCTCTAGTTCAGGTCAAATTAATTAGTCATTCATTCTATATAAATAATGTTGTTTGAAAGCGAAGCTTTCCCCAAACAACAAAAAAAAATTGAAGGAATTTTCTTCTCTTGATATTTTTAAATTAAAATTCCATTCGCTTTGTAGCATGGAAATTGTGTCAAAAAATTTCAGTACTGGTCATTTCCTTTTAGATGGTGCCTAACCAATGTTATGGAGCATGGAGAATCCGGACACAGAAACCCATCTCTCCAACACCTCTTTTCGTCTTCCCTTCAGGGCGATGGGCTGGAACCTTTTATGCAAAATGAGTAGGAGGGCCCCAGCAGATGAAGTATGCACAGGATCAGCATTGGACTGTCGTGAAACATGAAGAGATATGTCCAATCCTGCTGGTGTAGCAGGGTAACAAACAACACCCACTTCTTGTTTTTTCCATCATTGAGTCATGGTCCATTTTATATGGTAACCTTGAACTGGGAGTTCAGCATCTCACCTCTGAATCTCTTTAACCAATCAGATTGAAGCTAACCACAAAGACTGAGAAGAGGTGACGGTGGGTTCAATCACAAATCCATTACTGAAATAGGAATGAAGATAATGTTTTAATAAAGATTGGACTAAGAGAGAGAGAGAGACAGAAAGCACAATCTTGGAAGAGTTATTTTTCAGTACCTAAAAAGTTAATGATTTGGAGTTGCTGGTGTTGGACTGAAGCGTACAAAGTTAAAAATCACACAACACCAGGTTATAATCCAACAAGTTTATTTGGAAGCTCTAGTTTTCAGAGTGCTGCTCCTTCATCATTTGAAGGAACAGCGCTCTAAAAGCTAGTGCTTCCAAATAAACCTGTTGGACTATAACCTGGTGTTGTATGATTTTCAACTTTAGAGAAGTTAATGAATACTCATCATGGACTGAGATGGAGAAGACTTAATTTTCAGTTGAAAATGCAATTTTTAATCCACTGTGGAAACAGACGAAATTCCCACAATTCAATGTGTTTTAATGATGAGGTGAGATAACAGTTTGCTCAGTTGTTTATGGATGGCTTGTGATGCAAAGTGAAGCTAACAGCATGGGTTTAGTTCACATCACTGGCTGAGCTTATCATGAAGGACTCTCCCCTCAACATCTCCCCTCACCTGAGGTGTGGTGGCCCTCAGGTCAAATCACCATCAGTTGTCTCTCTCTCTCTCTCGAACAAGAGAGCAGTTGGGTAGGACTGCAGTGACTTTACATTATAGACAACATTTTTGAAAAACTAATTTCAGAATAGTATAATTTGGACAAGAACTTTTTTTAAATAACTAACCATGTGTTTTACTCTATTCTCAAATCCTTGTAGCCATTCCAAATAAATGTCAGTGAGCACCATTAGGCTTGCCATTATTTTGACAGTTATTTATGTCCCATTAAGAAGCAAAAGTTCAACATGAATGCTAATTGTACTAGGCAGGCTAGGGATACGTGCTTCATAATCAGAAGCAGTTATCATTTGCAGTTACCTCAGGGTTTTAGTTCCCAGTAGTTGGATACAGCATGTGTTTTTGAACTTACAGAAATGTGACTTTGCTATCATTTTCTACAATGTTATAATGAGCATAGTGTTGTTTGTGCCCAAGACCAAAGAACTGCTGGCATTTTATAACAGTTCATAAAGGTCAAGAAGCATACCAACAGGAAAGCTTAGGAAAATAGGTCAGCTCAGCTCACCTTGTGCTGTCATTAGCCAATTCATTTCTGTAATATTTTCCCTTTATGTACATACGTTGAATCAGATACTAATCCAATCATCACCAAAACCTTCAACCATCACTAATTACTGGTCACACTTGAGTTTTGCCTTTCCACCAACTCCAACTAATAAAATTGATTCCAAATAATGCGGTCCCTTGGATTTCCTCCATTTCTATGTTCAAGGATCAAATTCACAAGTAAGTAGAGTTTGTAGAAACAAAGTCATTCAAGCAAGCATAGGTTCCTTGTTTACTCATTGCTATCTTCCTCAGACCTGAAGTACTTTTTCTTTCTCTCAGCGTACGTGCTGCCCAACTTGTTGATTTTATTCTACATTTTTGTCTTTTATTTCATGATTTGCTGGTGTTGGTTGAGTGTCATGTGTTAGCCAGGAAAATGTCGAGAGTGTAATGCTGGAAAAGCACAGCAGGTTAGGCAGCATCTGTGGAGCAGGAAAATCAACGGTTCCGCTGCTCCTTGGATGCTGCCATGACCTGCTGTGCTTTTCCAGCATTACACTCTCAACTCTGATCTCCAGCATCTGCTGTCCTCACTTTCTCTTAGCCAGGACAATAGTATATTCCCCTAACCCTCTTGGAGGAGAGTCATGCTGTTATTATCCACCTCATGGGAGAAACAGGGCTTCAGTTTAAAATTTCATCTGAAAGGCAACATCTCTGGCAGTGTCACAGTCTGTCGCTATGGCATTGGTATTGCTTTATTACGTGGTCCATTATGGGGCTTAAACCCAGAACCATCTTTCTTAGCATTTGAAGGCCTATCAACAAGCTACGACTAACTTCTCAATAGCTTCAACATTGTTCCGACAGGCGTATCTGATGCTTTCCAGAAACATTCATCATTATTTTTCATGTGAAATCATTCTAGATACGAAAATGGATTTAAGTACTAGTGCCATCATTGTAGTAACAAATCTTCCTTTTATGTTTTTTTTATCAGTTCTCAAATAGAAAACCTTTCACATGTCCTTGGAAAATATTTCATATAGTATTATCCAGATGGGCAGCAGTCCCTAAAATATATCATACAAAGAGAACGTGCTAAAGTGAGAGGCACTCACTTTTATCCATCTTCTGCTCATTTGTAGCTGAATCATAGAATTATAGAATCCTTATAGTTCAGAAATAATCCCTTCCGTACATCAAGTCTGCACCGACCCTCTGAACAGCATCCCATGTGGATCCACTCCATCCCCATAACCCCACATAGGGCTTTTAACCAAAGCTATCCCACCTAACCTGAACATCCCCAGACACTACGGGGCAATTTTTAGCATGCCCAATCCACCTTAACTGCACATCTTTGGGCTGTGAGAGGAAACCCACACAGACACAGGAGAACATGTAGACCTTCATCCAAAGCAAATATAAGGGAGTTAAATGTTTGCATTGGTGATGACCTCACTCCATGCACTTGCTACCTGTGCTTGTAATGAAGGGCGGCTTAGAGGCTTTCAGTCTTAACTACAGGCACCATCATTTGTTGCATTATATGGTGTGGGACCTCCAACTCTTCAGCATCAACTGCAGCAGCTGCCTGGGCATCTTCACACACTGAAATAGCTTCCACTTTGATGGCAATGTGCATGCCTTTAAGAGCTCCTTCAATGTTGGAGTTAAGTCTCTCTGGTTAAAAATACCACAGGATCTCCTGAATTTGTAGCATACTAAATCAGGTGCAAGACACCCAGAACAAAATTAATCATTTGTTTTACTCAGCGGAATGAGAGCCTTTGGAATTCTGTGGAAGCTCAGTAAGGTTAATGTAGTTTCCTGGCAAACCAGGTTATGGGGACAGAGAGGATATGAGATATTAAAGTGTTTGATCAACTATGATCATATGAATGGCAGGGCAGACTTCATGGGCTGAATGGCCTATTCCCATTCTTGTGTGTGGCCTGCCCATTCATGGTGTTGATACAATTGTGCTCATATCATGGTCAGCTATTCACAGACCAGTATTTCCAGAATCGCAAAATTGGGCTTATTTTTCAAGAGCGTTCATGAGGTAATTTCCTTGGCATCATCTCCATATTTAAAATTAACAGCTGTCATTATGACAACATAAATTATATTATGTTGGCACTTTTTACATAAAAGATCCTGGTGAGTCGTATCTTAATTATTCATCATCTGACCTGTACTGTACAAAATGTACATAACAGGAATCTTGTTTACACTTTTAAACAATTATGTGCAGAGCTCATTTGATACAACTGGTTAGGCTTCCAGCTGGGAGACCACTAGTTCAAGTTAGTTCACAGCCTACACAACTAATCCCTAAGCAAGAGTCTTGCCTTAAGTGAGCTCCAGTCAACTCAGCTGCTAAGTAGACACCTGCAATACTGGAATCCTATGAATATTATTTCTTGAAAGGATTAGCCCTTGAAAGCAAGAATTATATGCAATTGGTGCTTGGAAAATATGAAGATTTAGTTGAGGTCAACATTGATCCATATATTGTGACTGACAGTGAGCTGCAGACAGTTCAAATGTTCAAGCAGCCCAAGTTTAGCGGTTCATGTTCAGCAACAGAAACTCAAGGTGGAATTACAACCTTTTATTCAATGCTAGATATTGGTTATTCGTTCTAAGGGAAATTATATTTATTTGCAACTTACTGTGATGCATGAGAAAGTAACAAAGAAAATACTGAACAGAAATACATAGATTGCTTTAAGTGCCTGACATTATAATAATTTACATTTAGCTTCCTCAATGGACTGTTGATCAATATACAATCCTGCTGCAATATGCTTAGGACCCTATTGTTTTGAGGAATCAGCAAGCTGTTCAATTCTTGAATATTCCTCTCTCTGGAGTCCACTTATCTCATTTTTAACATCTGTTGTCAATATAAAAAAACATAAAGATGAAGAGAAAAGGGATTTCAAGCTGCTGAGCAACTAAAACTCAGACATGTCAGTATTAGCTGCATGGGGCTATAACAATCCAATCTTTATTCTCACTCAGAACATTGAGTCCCATAGTTATAGGCATAAAGAGAGAGAATCTGACATCAACTGTACAAAGAACATTGCTTTTTGATACACAAAAGAGAAAATACATGCCAAAATCCTCTAGTCTGAACACTAGGGTCACAGCAATATGTATAATCTGTTGTTCCATTAAAAAAGACTCCTGTTCAAACTCCAGAGAAATATTATCAGAAAGACCTTTTGTTTTTACCATGATGCCAAACCTAGTAAGATTGTAATTTGAAATGTAGTTTTAAAGGCACTGTTTCTTCTAGAAATCCATTATATTAGAAAAGAATACTCATAAGACTTGATCACATAACGTTTTTTTTACAGTTCATAAGAACTTCGGAACACTTTTTGGTGTCACACAACTGGTTCAAACAACAGATTCTCAGAGCCTTTGAAATTATGGCAATATTTAACAATACCTTGAAGGTAAATTTGACTATGGACCAACACTGTAAGTCGAGCAATATTAAATCAACTATCCATCATTTGTCTTTCCACCAAAATGAATGGAAATTAAAGTCTGAAGAATTTGCAATGGTTGGATGAGCTAATGTTACCCAATTCTCAGTCTTTATGTTTACCAAAGCTGGTGATTTACAAGTAACTCAGTTGTCTCAGCTTCAGGACATCACTGCAGGAGTTCCTCAGGGTAAATATTTTCTAGTCAGCCTATGCGGAGATGTTATTAAACCATTCTAGAGCAAGTAGGACTTAAACCTGCAACCTTGAACACCAGCTCAGAGATTGGAACATTGCCACTGCACCACAAAAGCCCTAATAGTTCCTCAGGGTAGTTCCTTGGCTCAATCACCTTCATTTGCTTCATCAATGACCTTCCCTTCATCATAAGTTCAGCAGTAGGGATGTTCACCCATGATTGTACAATGTTCAGCACCATTCATGATTCCTCAGATACTGAAGCAGTCCATATCCAAAATGCAGCAAGACCTGGACAATATCCAGGCCTGTGCTTTCAAATAACAAATAACATTCATGCCACACAAGAACATATGAATTTGGAACAGAAATAGACCATTTGGCCCTTCAAATCAGGCCCACCATTTAATAAGATGATAGCTGATCTGCTTTTGTTCTGAGTTCCAAATTCCCATTCCTACCTGGTAAGAAATAATCCACCTCCAAATATATAAATATATTCAGTGATGTCACCTTTACTGCCTTCTGTGGCAGACAGTCCCAAAGTTGTACAACCCACGGATATATATAAAAAACTCCCCTCATCTCTGTCCTAAAAGGGTGACCATAATTTTAAAATAGTGTCTCCTACATCTGAATTCATCCATCCAAGGAAACATCATTTCCATGTCCACCTCGGCAAGATTATTCAGCACCTTGTAAACTTCAATTAAATCATCCTTCACTCTTCAGCGGTCTAGTGGAAATACACCCAGCCTGTCCAACCTTTCCACATAAGACAACCCACTCATTCCAGGTATCAATCTAGTAAACCTACTGTGACCTGTCTCCAGCTCCTTTCAAATCCTTATGTAAGGAAGAATATTAGCTACACACATCATTTGAGATATGATCTCACCAGTGCTCAATGCATAATATCCTCTTGTAATTAAGGATTGTATTTCATCAGCCTACCCACTCACTTGCTGCACCTGCACACTAACTTAGTGTGGCAGAGTAGTTTGGAAGATAGTGGCAGAGTTGGGGGGGCGGGCAGGGAGTCAGTGCGAGCAGAGGGTGGGAACGGGGTTGGGGAGGGGCAGGTGGTGGGCGGGGGCTCGCACATGGTGTGCTGCTGCCTAGTGCCCTGAAGAGGGAGCAGAATTCACAGAAAACTCCAAGCCCCAGAGGAAATCGATTAACCGCATAATCAATTATCCAAATGAAATAGTGCCTGCCCATCTCGTTCGGATAATCGAGGTTCCTCTGCATACATACTCAAGTTTTTGTCAACCAGTTAATCCTCTATTCATTTTATGTTACTCTCTACACTATGAGCTCCTATGTTGCACAGTATTATTGTTTGTGGACTTGTCAAATATCTTCTGAAATCCAACTACAGTACATCAATGGGCGTCCCTTTATCTCTTTATTGGTTAATCACAATTTCTGTTTCACAAAAGCATGCTGACTTTTTCTGATTACATTGGGTTTTTCTAAATGCCACCTTATAAACACATTGATTTTAACATCTTCCCCATGACAGACATCAAGTTAACTGGCCTATAGTTTTCTGTTTCCTATTTCCTACCTCCCCATTTTCATGAAATGATAAGTTATATTTGCGATGTTCTAGTCTAATAGAACCTTTCCTGAATGTAACATTTTTTTTTCTAAATTAACACCAATATGTCTATTACCTTTTTATCCATCTCCTGTGAGACTCCAGCATGAAGTTCATCAACATTCCGAGACTTATCAACCCACATCCCTAGCAGTTTGCTCAGTACCATATCACTTATGATTGTAACTTCACCACATTTGTCTCTTCCTTCAACTTGCTGATATACAGCTATTACTGGGAATTCTTTGCATCCTCTAAGTGGCAGACAGAACCAAAATATTTATTCATTACATCCTCCATTTCTTCACTATCTGCTGTTATCTCTGCACTCTCACGCTTTCGGAGATCGACACTGATTTTACTCACTCTTTTCCTTTTTAGGTAATTTCAGAAAATCTTGCTATCTGTTTTTACATTTCTAGTACCTTCTTTCAAGCATTAATTTATTCTCCTGTGTGGACAGGAAGAAGACTCGGCCTGCTCCTGTGGGGGTAGTAAGATACCTGGGTGCACTGCAACTCTCATATTAATCCCACGGACAATATATTTCGCACTACTTCTTGTTTTTTTTGCAGGTACCAGTGGGATGTCCATGAAGCTAGTGGAGAAATGGGGCTAATTCTCCAGAAGTCATCTCTGAGGGAGAGGGTTCCAAGATATTCAGTGGAAATATCGACAAGTCGGCCTCCTTCACTTCCTTACCAGCCCAGACACTGACCCTTCAGTGGCAATGTTAATCTTATTAAGTCTGTAAGAACAAACTGGAGACAGCTCCATAACTGGCTGAGGAAGAAAGACTGCAGGCTTCAGGCACTTGGAGGATGCATGACAGAGCCCTGTGCTGTCTGCAATCAGGGATCCACTTCAAAGCATGGAACAGGAACAGCAGACAGGTGTGTGGGACAGAATGGCCCCAATTGCCCTGAGGCTGCAGGGGTGCAGTTACTCTATGGGAATCAACTGCATCAAGCTTGTGATTGCACGGAGCTCCAGGTCCAGCACTCACAGGGTTTGCTGGATCTGCACACAGACCAAAAGAATGGTGATATGGGGTTGGCAATCTGGCACTCACTCCAAATATCCCTTCCTTGCAAGGCAGTGCCAGGATGCACCACCTGACAGGAGGAACCACACACAGGCCCCTCAGAAGACTCCCCTCTAGACACTACAGAAGTGGCTGGGCCCTTCACATCCACCCTGCCTGGCCCCCTCCCACTTTGTAGGTTCAAGCCACGGAGGGACCACTTACCTCTGCCAAGGAGACACTCAGTATGTCCGTGCCGTCCAGGCATTAACATTCCAGTGGTTTACCCAAACAAATGTTCAAGGCAAAAAGGCTCCACAGCTCTTCCTATGAGCCCTCTCGGTTTCCCATTTCCTCTAGCTTCTCCCTCCAAGTCAACATGAACCTGCATCTGCCTATCTTCAACCCCTAGCCCCTGAAAGAAGCCAACAGGGTTTGCCACTGATTTCAGACATTTTGAGTTCGGAAACATTGAGGATGAAAAGAAAGCAGAGTAATCTTTACCAATATGTGCAACCAACAGTAACATTGTGCCCTCCAATTTCTTTGGGAGCTTTTTTTTGTTTAGTGATCAATGCAAGTGGCCATCAGTTTTCTGACTTCAGAACTCTGAAATCTTCTCCCTACCCCTTTCTGCTTCTCTATTGCACTCTGCTCCTGTTTGATCAGGTTTTTGGTCACCTGTCTTAATGTCTTTTAACATGATGCGTGTCAAATTATGTTTGTTAATGAACCCATAAGGTACCTTGGCACATTATTAGGGCTGTTTATTAATGCACCTTATTATTATAAATTAGAGGTCAATTTCCACATTTGGTGATGACATCAGATTAGCGTGTGTAAATAATTGAGGAGGATTATGACAAAATACACCAAGACTTTACTAAATTTGCAGATTGGACAGTAATTGTTAAATCTTTTTATGACAGATAAGTGTGAATTGGTAAATTTTAGTAATAAGAATAAAGAAGCCACATACCTTTTGAAAAATAAATATCTAAATGGGATAAAGGAATTTGGAGCTATAAATACATACAATCACCAAATGTAGTAATGCAGGTCTAAAAGGCCATTAAAAAGGCAAAAGTTCATTTTGATAGGGACAGAATAGAAAAATAGTATTTTGTTAAACTTGCATTGATGTTTTGGAGATCAATTAGCTGAGTTAGTTGGATAGCTGGTTTGCAGTGTGCTATCAACAGCATGGGTTTAATTTCCACACTGGCTGAGGTTACCATGAGGGCCTCTCCTCCTCAACCTCTTGCCTTGCCTGAGGCATGGTGACCCTCAGGTTAAACCACCATCACTCATCCCTTCGATATGATAAAACTATGATGAGTTTACCATTTATTATGCCTTGGTCAGACCCCTCTGTGACTAACAACCCTCCTATTATTAAAAGGATAGAAAGCTATAGAGAAGGTGAAAAACAATTAGTGGAATGCTAACTGAGAGGTTATGCCTTACAAGAAATACTGAACAGGTTGGGGTATTTTTCTCTAGAAAAGAGATGAAGAGTAAGCTGATAGACATCTTCTGGATTATCAAGTGGTTTGATATGTAAATGTGTAGGAGGAATTTTATGGAACGTGCAACACTGGAAACGTGTGCAAGGTAAATGAAGTAGGCAGGATACAACATTTTAATTTCCTGACTGAGAATTGAGATGCAGAGATTAAGGCAACAGCATGTTTGTAGCACGTCCAGCCATCCTGTGGCAGTTTCATATTTGTTATGCAGTTGTATTCCAAGGATATTCATTTAAGTAATACATTCCATGATTCATTTGTAACAATATGGTGAGTGAAGACATATTCACAGACGTTGAATGTTCCTGCAGAGTCATTTTTTTTTGTGATACTATGCCTGGGTCCTCAAAGCTAGACATCGTACTGTTTGTCTGGAGGGAAAGCAATGTTTGCTTTGCTATGGAAGGCAATCCCTGCCATCTTGTCTAGCTTTCATACTAAGACCTTCAATCTTAATCAGAGAGTCTTGGATCACACTCTCAAGCTTAACGCATCATTTTTATTCCGTTGTTCTCAGAGACTCTTCTCCAGCCACTTCCAGCAACCTCTGTGTTCAGAAAACATTATAACTTCAAGACATACATAGAACATAGAACATCAAACAATGTAGCGCAGAACAGGCCCTTTGGCCCTCAATATTGCGCTGACCCGTGAACTATTCTTAGCTCGTCCCCCTACACTATCACATCATCATCCATGTGATCATCCAAGGATTGTTTAAATCTCCCTAATGTGGCAGAGTTAGTTACTGTGCAACTATAAGTAGTAAATGCTAACTAAGTGGTGCCACCCTCACAGGAACTAAGTCTCTTAGCTTTGCAGCAGTGTGCTTAATCCTGGGCTGCACAGCACTATCATGTAGATCAGCAGACACCACTAGATTTGCATGTTCCTTGCATCTCTGCAAGTGAAGAGGGGTTAATCATGTACCACAATCTTTGCATTCGATTACTGACCTTATTCAATCTGTTCTCCTTTTAGCTTGACAAAAGTCAAACTTCCTGCACCATATGCCCATTCAGTTGGATCAAATGTTTTTAATTACACTGTAAAATCTTCATCTTCAAGCTCAATATCACAATGTGCTCTCCTTTTCATCACATTGCCAACCAGAGCAATAAACACATCAGAATTCGAGCACAGAGCTTGGCATTTTCTGTGGTGAAAATTGTGATGAGGAAGAGTCAGTACTCTATCTCATGTTTAACTAGAATTGAAAGTTCATGCTGCTGGGTGTTAAAATCACACCTGATTATAATCAAATCACTTCCAATAAAACATACAGTGCCTACATTAAAAAAAGCTGAAAATGTGTTGCTGGTTAAAGCGCAGCAGGTCAGGCAGCATCCAAGGAACAGGAAATTCGACATTTCGGGCACAAGCCCTTCATCAGTTTCCTGATGAAGGGCTTATGCCCGAAACGTCGAATTTCCTGTTCCTTGGATGCTGCCTGACCTGCTGCGCTTTAACCAGCAACACATTTTCAGCTCTGATCTCCAGCATCTGCAGACCTCACTTTTTACTACTACATTAAAAAAATCTACATTGATCTGTATAGTGTTGCTTGTTGCAATGTTTTTTTTTGTATTTCATAAGAGCACCTATACCTAATTCCATTTCAAGTAAACCAGAGTGGAAATTATTTTGAAATGATTATGACCTGATCACTTACATGGAGAATGCTAAAGTCCACAAACACAATTGCTACCTTTTAATAATGAAGTGGCTTTCAACATTCATGACCAGCTGTCCATAGAACAATCATCTGCAGAACATTCAATTATCTTCAATTGACTCAGTTTCAATGGAATCATATTGACTGAACAGGAATAAAGCCACCACATGTGAAATTGTTGCAAGTATCATGTGCTAACTATTAGTGAACACTCAATTTAATTTCTGATAACTGAAATAAAAGAGCAACTTCAAAGCCTATTGTTCTCATATTCAATAATATACGTGGCAAGTATCCCTTTCTAATCAAGTAATATATCAGACAAAGACAGTTTAAATTCATTTTAAAGATTTTGAAACACACAATTCATGTATCAAACTAAGTTTCAGATTAAATATTAAACCTAAATTAAGGATTAAACGTATACTGGTGGTATATTTGGTTTGCACCTTATAACTTTACACATGGGCCCACAAATGATACATTATTTTTCTTAAACCTTTAGCTAAATTTAGTGATAAATATGTTGCTTTCCCAATTTTCTACTTTAACATTCACTTAACATACAATCTGTAATGTAGCTATACACTATTTGCCCAATAGGTTTTCTGTGGGGTTAAAGCTCTACATCAGCCTAACCTCACATCACCATATTCCTCTCATCTTCCTCAATTATCTAGCTTCCTCCTAGACCTGTTTGCACTATTTGGCAGCAACACTGCTTTCAAAATAAAGAAGATTGTTCAACAAAATCAAAAATTTCAATGTATAGATTTTGCACTTGAGTGCACATAGTATGCAGTCGGGGTTGTGAGGTGGTGGGCCATAGAACCATAGAGTTCTACATTACAGAAAGAGGCCTTTTGGCCCATTGTGTTTATACTGGTCATTGAGCACCCAATTACTGTAGTCCCATTTTTCAGCACTTGGCCTGTAGCTTTATATGAAGCTTTAAGAGATCATCTAATACTTCATAAATATTGTGATCGTTCCAATCTTTCAGGCAGTGAGTTCCTAATATACACCACCGACTGGTGAACAAGATTCCTCCATAAATCCCCTCTAAAGCTCCTGTCCCTCACTTTAAATCTATGTCTCTAGTTATTGATCCCTGTACTAAGGAGTAATGTTTCATCCTATCTATCCTATCTGTACCTCTCACAATTTTTTACACATTAATTAGGACCGTCTAACCCAGCCTTCACTGCTCTATAGAAAACAACACCAGTTTGGAATCAAAAGGTCATGTAGCATGGAAACAGACCCTTCGGTCCAACTGGTCTATGCTGACCAAATTTCCTAAACTAAACTAGTCACACTTGCCTGCATTTGGCCCATATCCCTCTGAACTTTTCCTACTGCTTTTTAAATGTAATTGTACCAGTCTCCATCACTTCTTCTGGAAACTCATTCCAAATATGCACCAGCCTCTGTCCTCTTTCCTCTTTCACCTTAAACCTTTGCCCTTTTTGTTCTCTTATTCCTGATGAAGGGCTTATGCTCGAAACGTCGAATTCTCTATTCCTGAGATGCTGCCTGGCCTGCTGTGCTTTGACCAGCAACACATTTGCACCTTTTTGTTCCTATCCTGGGAAAAAGACCTTGACTATTCATGATTTTATAAACCTCTATCAGGTCACCCCTCAGCCTCCAACGCTACAGAGAAAAGAATTCCCAGCATATTCATTCTCTCCCTATAGCTCAAACTCTCCAATCCTGGCAACATCCTTGTAAAGCTTTTCTGAATCTTTTCAAGTTTCACAATACCTCTCCTAAAGCAGGGAGACTAGAATTGAATGCTGTATTCCAAAAGTGGCATAACATGTACAGTCACAGCATGACATCCCAACTCCTACATTCAATGCACTGACGAACAAAGGTTAGCACATCAAATGCCTTCTTCATGATCCTATTGACCAATGGCTCCATCTTAAAGAAACTATGAATCTGCACTTGAAGGTCTCTTTGTTTGGCAACACTCCCAAGAGCCCTACCATTAAGTGTACAAGTCCTGCCTTGATTTGCATTACCAAAGCACCACACCTCACATTTCCCTAAATTAAAATCCATCTGCCACTCCTCAGCCCATCTGATCAAGGTCCCTTTGTACACTGAGATAACCTTCTTCACTGTCCACTATGTGTCTAATTTTGGTGTTGCCTGCCAACATATTAATCAATCCTTTCAGTTGTGTTAACCCAGAGGTTATCAGCAAAAAAAAACATAAAACTTGGAACTAAATGTACAGTCATACTGGAGTTCCATTTTCAAATATGCCAGACCACTTAGACCAGTTTTACTGTTTTTTGCTGCAGACAAAATGCTTTCCAAACAAATCAGGACACAATTTCATGATCAATGCCACCATTGTGAATCGGCAGTAACAGATCAGTGCTAACTGTGCATCATTTGGGATTAGTCTGGAGGCTTCGGATTTGTTGTAGGTACTAGTTGTCCTAAGTTTTCTTAGCTGTGCATCGTTCCCAACTTTCAACTGATTGTTACTATGGCTGGGAAGAATGAAATAGAATGAATGTGGTGGGAGGATTAAGATGGGAGGGGTGCGAGTTAGACTCTAATCTCTATTCTTAAAGTTGTGTGTTTGGTTGGATATCACACCATAAGTTTTCAGAATTGAGAAATGCCTTCCTTCATATCTAGTGATCATAAGACACTTTAAAAGTATTTGCCAATTTATATCCATCCACAAAAATATACTCTTAATAGTATTTGACTTTCAACTGTACTGGGCTGCATTGGAAGGTTGGATCTGGGATAAGTTGGAGGGAAGGAAGATACCAAAACTGGTGAAATTGACATTGATGGCATGTGGTTGGAGGGTCCCAATGCAGAAGATGAGGCGTTTCTCCTCCAGGTGTCGGGTGGCTTGGATTTGGCAGTGGAGGAGGCCTAGGACTTGCATGTTCTTGGCAGAGTGGGAAGAGGAAGTTGAAGTGGTTGGCCATAGGGTAGTTGGGTGCGTGTGCCCAATGTGTTCCCTGAACAATTCTGCAACCCTCCAATTCAGCACTGCCGTCTTTTACTGTCCTACCTGGTCCATCTTCTTTCCCACCTATCCATTTCATCATCCGCTCTGATCTATCACCATCACCTCCCACCTTCATCTACCTATTGCCTTCCAAGCTACCTGCCCCCCCAGCCCCAACACCTCCCATTTATCTCTCAGTCCCCTTGGCCACACCACATCCCCTCTCCCCCAACCCGGCCTGCTGTGCTTTTCCAGCACCACACTTTTTGACTGTGATCTCCAGATCTGCAGTCCTCACTTTCTCCTAGTGATCTGTATGTCCTTGTTTGCCTTAATCTGTCTGTACTACTTAGGTACATGTGACTACAATAAATCAAATTAAAACAATCTTAGTCAGACTAAAAGTTTTATTCTTGAAGGTGAACACTTACATTCTGAACCACATCATGATGTGGCTGTGCAGGACATTGGTTAGGTCACCTTTGGAATAATGCATGCAATTCGGGTCATAGGAAGGGTGTTGTAAAAAATTGAAAGGGTTCAGAAAAGATTTACAATGATGTTGCCAGGATTAGCGGGTTTGAGCTACAGGGAGGGGCTTATAGAGGTTTATAAAATCATGAGGGGTACGGGTAGGATAAATAGACAAGGTATTTTGCCTGGCGTGGGAGTCCAGAATCAAAGGGTGAAGGTTTAAGGTGAGAGGGGAATGATTTAAACGGGACCTAAGGGGCAACGTTTTCAAGCAAAGGGTGCTGTCCATCTCTATAACTGAATTATGAACCAGGTATTCACAATGCAAAGGAGTTAACAATATCCTGGAATATGTTAGGTTTGTCACAATTTGCATTGTCTGTCGAAGCAAGACTTGGTAAAACACAAACCTTTGATAACTATCAGCTCATTTTAAGGATGTTATTCACTGCAGCATGATCTTCATATATTCATTATTGTGGTGAAAATTATTCTCCTCGATTCATGTCTTGCTTGAGGCTGATTTGTGATGAATTGTCATGCTTCATGACATAGCTCTACATTCATATACCAAGCCTGTGCGATTATTCACTTCCCTCAGAATTTTAAAACCATAGAATCACATTTCCCTGCAGTTTTCTTGAGAGATATAGAGATTCTAAAGCTAGCTGAATATCACTCAAGCTAGTTACTTTGCCAATAGATGCACTACTCAAGAGGCCACTTAACAATAAAGCAAAATAAATTGGGGCTGTTTAGCTAAAGGACTATCAGTTCAATCCAGCCTGATTCATTCTCACACTTAAAGCAAATAACAGATAGTTTATACAGTAATGGCAAAGAGGTGTGGGTTACAGATAACAGATGAAACTTGGAGTTAATAATACAATTCTATGAAGAAAAATCATATCTATGTGCATATATCGTCTTGCTGTATCAAATATGAAATGTATTTGTATTTTATGAATAGATTTTTGACATTTTGATATTGTATATCCACGTTTTGTTAGTACTATTAAGAGAACAGACTCATGGTTGCTCCTTGACATGTAATCTGAGCTGAAAATGTGTTGCTGGAAAAACGCAGCAGGTCAGGCAGCATTCAAGGAACAGGAGATTCGACGTTTTGGGCATAAGCCCTTCTTCAGGCTTATGCCCGAAACGTCGAATTTCCTGTTCCTTGGATGCTGCCTGACCCGCTGCGCTTTTCCAGCAACACATTTTCAGCTCTGATTTCCAGCATCTGCAGACCTCACTTTCTCCTCTTTGACATGTAATACCTTGGGTGGTGCAGGTGGGGGATTTTTGAACAAAAGGTAAGTATGATGAATCAACACGATTTCACCAGTTTCCTCTTCAATATCTCTAAATTAAATATTTTAAAGGGTATACACTTTTTTTGTTTTCTAATCAAACTGTTTTGAGACATTATTGCAGTACATATCCCTGGAGCAGGTGGCACTTGAAACCAGGTCTCCTGGCTCAGAGATAGGGACACTACCAAGATGCTACAAGAGCCCAAAGCTCTGAATTTTAGCCAAACTTAATTATCATGTACACTTATATGTAGCATACACTCCTTGTTATAATTGGATTTATAATGTGAATTGTGCATAGTTCTCTGATAACTGCTCAGAGGTAATATGAAGATTCAACTACACAAAAAACATCGGCAAAAGTGAGGACTGCAGATTAGAGTCGAGAGTGTGGTGCTGGAAAAGCACAGCAGGTCAGGCAGCATCCGAGGAGCAGGGAAATCAACATTTCAGGCAAAAGCCCTTCATCACGAATGCACAAAGAAACATTTCAATAATGATTCTTCCATATCCAGCAGAGATTTTCCTGCACCTCCAAACACCTCATCTACTGTGTCCGTTGCTCTCGACGTGGTCGCCTCGACACAGGGGAGATAGGATGCCAACTCGCAGAACGTTTCAGAAAACATCTTCAAGACACACACACTATACAACCCTACAGCCCTGTGGCCAAACATTTCAACTCACCCTCCCACTCCACTAAGGACATGTAAGTCCTGGGCCTCCTCCACCAGCCATCCAATGTCTGGGGGAAGAACACTTCATCTTCTGCCTTGGCACTCTCCAACTACATGATTTCACCATTTTCCTCAACTCCCCTCCCTCCACCTTTTCCCAGATCCAAACCTCCAAATTGACACTGCCATCTTGAATTGTCCTACCTGTCCATCTTCCTTCCCACCGATCTGCTCCACCCTCCACTCTGACCTATCACCATCACTCCCCACCTTCATCTATCTATCACATTTCTAGGTACCTTCCACCAGCCCCACACACCCCCATTTATCTCTCAGCTCCCTTGGAACTTCCCTCTCCCCGCAGTCCTGAGGAAGGGCTTATGCTCGAAATATCGATTTTCCTGCTCCTCGGATGCTGCCTGACCTGCTGTGTTTTTCCAGTGCCACACTTTTTGACTCTGATCTCCAGCATCTGCAGTCCCCACTTTCCCCTACATGAAATTTCCTATTTTCCAACTGTTCCAATGAATGGTCAGAAAATGATGGGCAGTAGGTCTTAATTATTCTATAAATGTCTGGCAGACAATGTATTCCACCAAATTTGGAAATGGATTACTCCGCTTTCCCTCTCAATTTGAATTTTGTGACTTATTATAAAATGTGACACTTTTTGAATTAAATCACCAAAAGTTAGTAGGGTTTCATTTGTGATCATGGTTTTGGAATTTTGGGGTCTGAGATACACTTTAGTAACAGCTTAAAATTGGTGCTGAAGGTAACATCTAATTCTCATTAATGACAACATTTGCAAGCGTATTATGTTTCATTACCTGGAACATTGAATACAAAGTAGTCTGCCTGAGATAAGTTTGTCACATGACCTGTATTGGTTGGTTCTGAAAACATGTTTTTAAAACTTTTCTTATTTCTCATTTGAAATTTATTCGTAACATGCAAAAAAAGATCCTTCAGCAAAACAACAACTAGCTCCAAAGAACAAACACCTTCATTTTAATGCAAATGCAATTATGTCTAATATAATTAAACCCACTCAGAGGAACATCTGTTCCGAGCATTCTCTTTATATTCTCTTTATATTCTCACATTTATGTAACTGCTTATGAGAACATTTCAGAGACTGTTTTTTTTAAAACATAAGCCTAGGATTATCTGTACTGTTAACCAAAAAATGTTTAGAAAATATCCAAGTAGATTCTTTCTTAGAGTCATGGAGGTGTACAGCATGGAAACAAGCCCTTCATCTCAACATGCCCATGCCACCCAATTTTCACGATTTAAACATTTGCCTGCATATGGTCCATACCTATTCCATCCATGTAACTGTGTAAATGTTTCTCAAAGGATGAAATTGCATTCGCTTCCACCACTACCTCTGGTAGCTCATTCCAGATACTCACCACCCTCTGTATGAAAGAATTGCCCCTCTGGTCTGTTTTGTATCTCTCCCCTCTCACCTTAAGAGTCATAGAGTCATAGAGATGTACAGCATGGAAACAGACCCTTTGGTCCAACCCGCCCATGCCGACCAGTTATCCCAACCCGGCCCATATCCCTCCAAACCCTTCCTATTCATATACCTATCCGAATGCCTCTTAAATGTTGCAATTGTACCAGCCTCCACCACTTCCTCTGGCAGCTCATTTCATATACGTACAACTTTCAATGTGAAAAAGTTGCCCATAGGTCTCTTTTATATCTTTTCCCTCTCACCCTAAAACTATGCTCTCTAGTTCTGGACTCCCCGACCCCAGGGAAAAGACTTTTCCTATTTATCCTATCCATGTCCCTCATAATTTTGTAAACCTCTATAAGGTCACCCCTCAGCCTCTGAAACTCCAAGGAAGACAACCCCAGCCTGTTCAGCCTCTCTCTATAGCTCAAATCCTCCAACACTGGCAACAGCCTTGTAAATCTATTTTTAGACTCCATTTCCATGTTGGCTATCTACCTTACCTATGCCTCTTATGATTTTATGCACATCTATAAGGTCACGTTCAGTCTCCTAATCTTCAGGGAAAAAAGTTCCAGCCTATCCAACCTTCCTTTTAACTCAAACCATCCAGTCCAGGTAGCATCCAAGTAAATCTTTTCTGCACTCTTTCTACTTTAATAATATCCTTCCTATAGTAGTAAGACCCAAACCGTGGCTTCACCAACATCTAGTACAGCTGCAACTGTACTTCCAACTCCTATACTCAGTACTCTCACTGAGAAAAGCTAGCATACCAAAAGCCTTCTTCACCACACTGTCCACCTGTGACTTCACTTTCAAGAAGCTATGTACCTGTACCCCAAGACTTCTCTGTTCTACAATACACCCTGGGGCCATGCTATTGACTGTGTAAATCCTGCACTGGATTGACCCTCCCAAAATGCAACACCTTGCATTTATTTGAATTAAACTCCATCCGCCAATGCTCAGCCCAATGGATCAGTTAATCAAGATCTCACTGCATTCCCAGACACTCCTTCTTCACTGTCCACAATAACACCAATCCTGGTGTCATTCGTAAACTTACTAACCATATAAATTCTCATCCAAATCATTTATATAAACGACAAATAACAGTGGACCCAGCACCAATCCTTGTGGCACCCCACTGGTCACAGGTCTCCAGTCTGAAAAACAACCCCCTACAACCAGCCTCTGTCTTCTACTATCAAGACAATTTTGTATCCAACTGGCAAGCTCTCCCTTCATCCAGTGAGATTTAGCTATACTCAAAAACCTACAATGCGATAACTTGTCAAAAACCTTGCTAAAGTCCATGTAGACAGTGGCACTATTTTCTTGGTCATCTCTTAAAAAAGCCCTTTAAAATTCCTAGACAAAATTTCTCAAGCACAAAGCCATGCTGACTATCCCAAATGAATCCTTACCTCTCAAATGCCTGTATATCCTGTCTTCCAGGATCTCCTCTCATAATTTTACCACCACAGAGATCAGGCTCACTGATTTGTAGTTCCCAGGTATTTCCCTGCAACCTTTCTTAAATAAAGGCACAACATTAGCCATCCTCTAGTCTTTGGACACTTCACCTGTGGCTGTCGATGATATAAATATCTCCCCTAACAGCCTCACAATTTCTGAGCCTCCTACAAGGTCCTGGGATACACTTCATCAGGTCCCAGGGATTTATCTACTTTCATGCATTTTAAGACTTCCAGGACCTCCTTGTCTACAATGTAGACACTCTTCAAGATATCAGTATTTATTTCCCCAAGTTTCCTAGCATCCATACCTTTCTTGACATTAAATAGTGATGGTAAATATTCATTTAGGATCTCACCCATCTCTTGTGGTTCCTCACATAGATGACCTCGTTGATCTTTAAGTGGCCCAATTTTCTCCTTAGTTACTCTTTCTCCCTTCACATACTTGTAGAATCTCTTTGGATTTTCCCTTACCTTATCTGTGAAAGCCGTCCCATGTCCCCTTTTAGCCCTCCTGATTTTTTTCTCTAAAGTGTATTCTGACACCCTCTACTCTTCTCCAGGAATTAACATGATCCCAGCTGCCTATACATGTCATATGCCTCCTTCTTTTTCAAGACCAGGGCCTCAATAACTCTAGACATCCAGGGTTCCCTACTCCTGCCAGACCTGCCCTGCACTCTAACAGGAACATGCTGGCTCTGAATCTTCATTAACACACTTTTGAAACCTTCCACTTATCAGACACCCCATTGCCTGCAAACAGCCTCCCCAAAACAAGTTCTGAAAATTCCTGTTTATACCCATCAAAATTGACCTTACCCCAATTTTTAATATGAACTTGCGACCACATCTATCTGTTTCCTTAGCTATTATAAAACTAATGGAATTAGTTGTTCTTTCCAAATTTTTTCCTTCTCCTCTCCTAAAGAAGATATTGGATATTTTCCTGAGATATGTGATACAATTAACCCCTATGAACCCCGACAGATTATTTCATAATGGAGAATGTCATAGCTTGGGCTGTTCTGCATTTTTCTGATGTTCACACTTTCCCTGTTTTCTGGTTAGCTGCTCAAGAACTGTACCGAACTGCATCTGAACCCTCAAATCACAGAGGCACAACTGCAAATGGATCTAGGTTACTGCTGGCCTACCTGTCATTTGCCAGGTTACTTCTGTTCATATTAAGAATTGCATTCCTGAGCAAAATATCTTACCAATATAGAATATTCCTCAAAGACATCATCTTCAGATTCCCATTTTCCACAAGTGACCATCTCCTTCACATTCACCTCCAACACCAAATGCAAGAATTTCTTAGCATTTAAAATCAATTCAAACTGTGCTGACATCACTTCCATCCCAATTATAAACCTCTCCTGTTCTTTCTGACTTGGTCTGATTGTAAACTTCTGTTAAATCTTCTTTCAACAACATTTTCTTTTTACTATCTCTGTCTTGTCTCAGCTGGTCCAGTAATCTCAACCTCCTCCTCTGGCTACCTTCTCATTCAACCTCTGATTACTCAGCTCCCATTCTTGTACGCATGCTAGTTAACATTGTAAATAGTTCACTGTCTATAAGCAGCATCCACTTTCTTTACAATGTGCCTAAAATGTTCTCAAAATTCACCCTCGATTTAGATGTCTTCTGATTAATGGCTGAACTCCTGCATTCCATTCTTTTCTTGATGTCTGAAATGTGTGCACACGTCCCTGCTCTATGTCCAACTCTCTCAAAACTCTCTCAGCATGGGGGTCAGCTTTTATACATAAATAAAACATAGAACATAGAACATTACAGCGCAGTACAGGCCCTTTGGCCCTCAATGTTGCACCGCCCTGTCATACTGATCTGAAGTCCATCCCACCTACACTATTCCATGTATGTCCATATACCCGTCCAATGACGACTGAAATGCACTTAAACTTGGCGAATCTACTATCGTTGCAGGCAAAGCATTCCATACCCTTGCTACTCTCTGAGTAATAGGCTGACAGTGCCCTGTTACCTTTATATCTATATGTCTCAATTAACCTAGTATGTATAACTCAGTCCTATAACCTACAGTGAACATCATAAATTTGAATTTCATTCGAGCTATTTCATTGTTGCTAATCTGTGGTACTTCACGTGCCCAGCCATTCTCACTCTTTAACTAGAGCAGCCTTGTTAAACTAGGCCCTGGCTTACCTCACCACTGTTATATAACACATTAGATCTTGGCACTCATTTCTCTTTCAGCTCCCATTACCTTTGTCAATCCCTTTGTCACACTGACCTGAAACATTTCCACACCAATTAACACAATAATCACAATTGCACAAAGTATTTGTGGCTTTCGCTTAAACAAGGAAACTTTGGAAAATATTTACCTAGTGTTTGACAGTCACGAAGTACATTTCCAAGTGACCGTTGTAGTTTGGTCATCCTTTATAAAAATAATCCAGTTATTCTTTAGACTAAAATCAAGCTCCTTTAAGTGTGCCTTGCCATCTAGGAGACCAGAATTACACCCTTTTTGTGTAAAGGTTCTAACTAATTGGAATGTGCAATTCTTGATTTACTAACTAATAGATTATGCCCCAAAGTGTGTAACTAACACAAATACTGACACGCCATTAAAAAAAATTATCTATAAATAGCTGACATTGGCAGGAACCATTGCTTGATAAGCAAATTATTAACTGTCAGTATCACATTTTTCCCAACAATAACTAATGTGTTAATCCAAAGCTGTCTTGGATCAGAATGG
This sequence comes from Hemiscyllium ocellatum, assembly GCF_020745735.1. Taxonomy (NCBI): domain Eukaryota; kingdom Metazoa; phylum Chordata; class Chondrichthyes; order Orectolobiformes; family Hemiscylliidae; genus Hemiscyllium; species Hemiscyllium ocellatum. The sequence continues at coordinate 90,831,063 of NC_083408.1, forward strand.
AGACCTTATGTACTTCCAATCATTATCGTAGAAGCAACTGTATAAAAATGATGCACTGTCATTGAAGAGACAGCTGCTATTCAAATAGCAGTTTTCCTGCAGCTTGTCTCAAGTCAATAACAGTCAGTGTGTTCATCTGCAATAAGATTTATTGTTAGAATACTTTTAAAGCCAGCCTAGGTGTGAATGATGACTGGGACAATGTAATTAAAAGTGACTGGCAGGCACTGACTTCCCATATATTCATTTTTCTGCTTTTCTCTGCTTTGTGCCGTAGTCATGGTGATCAATTTTAACTTTTTTCTCCTGTGTTAGCAGGGCACCAACAGACTCAAAAATAGGCTCAATGGGCTTTCATGGTGCTGCTGTCAATTCAAATAATGCTGCCATTACCATTGTAAAAAGGCCCTCTCACTGGGCGTCCAACGTGCCTGATATTTCAGCGAATAGGACTTTATCTAGATGCCCATTAGGATCCTGATTGTTGTTTGAAATTATAAGATGGTGTGTTGATCATTCCTGAGAAGGAGAAAGGAAGAAGGACTCTGACCCCAGAGTAAGTTTGATGTTATTTTTGTGTGTCCTATGGGACCAGGGGAAGCAGGAGTGCTTTTTCACTGTCCTCCACAACATGTAGGCTACTGCTCCCCAGGAATGTTAATTCATATTCATAGTTTGATATTCACAGTTCAGCAGAGATTGAAGTAGATAGTATTGAAATTGAAAAAGGTAAGGAGCCTTCATAGATTTGAAACTTATTATAGCAGCAGCATAACCAACAGCAATCAACTATAAGACAGTAAGACATAGGAGAAGTAGTCCTGATGATGGGGTTTTACCTGAAAAGTCGATTTCGCTGCTCATTGGATGCTGCCTGAACTGCTGTGCTATTCCAGCACCACTGATCCATTCAGCCTATCAAGTCGGCTCTCTTTTTAATTCATTCGTGGGATGTGGGCATCACTTGCTGGCCAGCACATATTGCCCGTACCTAGTTGCCCTTGAGAAGGTGGTGGTGAGCTGTCTACTTGAATTGCTGCAGTCTATTTACTGTAGACAGACCCACAATGCCGTTCGGCAGGGAATTCCAGGATTTTGATCAAGCAACAGTGGAGGAACGGCGATATATTTCCAAGTCAGGATGGTGAGGATTGTTGGAGAGGAACTTGCAGGTGGTTATGTTACCATGTATCTGCTGCCCTTGTCCTTTTACATAGAAGTGGTTATTGGGTTAGAAGCTGCTGTCTGAGAATCTTTGTTGAATTTATGCCATTCCATGACACCATGGCTATTTGATAATCTCAACTCATAAAAGTCAAACTCAAAATCTCAATTCAACTACATTTACTTTAATGCGAGAGACCTAATAGGTAAGGCAGATGAAATTAGGGCAGATTGGGAATATGTGACTGGGATATCGTAGCTATCACAGAAATATGGCTCAGGAAGGGAAAAGACTGGCAGCTGAGGTATAGTTGTTATAAGACAGACAGAAAGTGAGGAAAGAGGGGAGGGGGACTGTCATTTTTGCTTAGGGATAATATCATGTCTGTATTCAGGGAGGATATTCTTGGGAGATGGTCAGTGAAGTTATATGGGTGGAACTGATAAATAAGAAAGGGATGATCATCTTGTCGGGATAGTATTATTAGCTCCCAGTAGTCAATGGGAAATTGAGAAGACATTTGTAAGGAGATCTCAGGTATCATAAGAAAAATAGGGTGTAATGGCAGGGGATTTTAACTTTCCAAACATAGATTGGGACTGTCATAGTGTTAAGGGCTTGGATGGGGAGGTTTTTGTTGAGTGTGGACAAGAAAACTTTCTTATTCAACATGTGGATGTACCCACTAAACAAGGAAAACAACTTGACCTTGTGATGGAAAATAAGGCTGTACAAGTGTTTGAGGTGTCAGTAGGGGAGCACTTTGGGACAAGTGATCATAATTCTATTGGTTTTAAAATAGTTACAGAAAAGGATAGATCTGATCAAAAAGTTAAAATTCTACATTGGAGGAAAGCCAATTTTGATGGTATTAGATAGGAACTTTCAAAAATTAATTGAGGGAAGCTATTCAGAGGGCAGTTGGGAAGTGGGAGGCCTTCAAAAGTGAGATAATGAGAGTGCAGAGGCAGTATGTTCCTATTGGTGTGAATGGCAAGGCTGTTAGTGTAGGGAATTCTGGATGACTAGAAAAATTGAAGTTCTGGTCAAGGAAGCAAATGTCAGGTATGGACATCTGGGATTAAGTAAACTTAGAGTTGTATAAGGGCTAGAGGAGAACACTTAAGAGGGAAATCAGAAGGCCAAAAAGCAGACATGAGGTAGCTTTGGCAAATAAAGTTAAGGATACTTCAAAGAAATTCCAGAAGTATATATTTTCGACAAAAGAATAACTGGGAGAGAATAGGGCTCCTTAAAATTCAACATTGCTGCCTATATATAGAACCACAGGAGATGGATGAGAGACTAAAGAAATATTTCACATCAGTCTTTACTGAGGAGAGGGAGTTGGAACCTAGAGAATTTGGGGAAATAAACAGCAATTTATTGAGAAGAGTTTATATTACAGAAGGTGTGGTGCTGTAGTTTTTACAACACATAAGGATAGATAAAATCCTGGGACCTGATCAGGTATTTTCAGAACTTGGTGGAAAGCTAAGTAAGAGATGGCTTGGCCCCTAGAAGAGATATATGTATTATCAACAGTCACGGGTGAGATGCCAGAAGACCGGAGGTGGGATACGTTCTGCCATTATTTAAGAAAGGAAAAGCCAGGGAACTGTAGATTGATGAGTCTTACATCAGTGATATATATGTTGTTGGAGGGGATTCTGAGGTACAGAAGTTTGCTACAGAATTCTACCCTATCTAATCCTCTGATCATCTTGTATGTCTCTATCAAATCCCATCGTAGCCTTCTTCTCTCCAATGAGAACAGACCCAAATCTCTTGGCCTTTCCTCATAAGGTCTTCCCTCTAGACCAGGCAACATCCTGGTAAATCTCCTCCGCACCTTTTGCAGTGCTTCCACATCCTTCCTGTGATGGGGCTTTGGAAAGGCAAGGACTGATTAGAGATAGTCAACATAGCTTAATACATGGGGAAATAATGTCTCACTAACTTTTGAGGTGGTGACAAAGCAGGTTGATGAAAGCAGAGCTGCAGACATTACCTGAATGGACTTCAGCAAAGCATTTGACAAAGTTCCACATGGTAGACTGGTTAGTAAGGTTAGATCATGAACAGTCTTTAGCAGGTAAAATAAAGGAGAACCCTAAAGCTTTCTATAGGTATGTGAGGAATAAAAGGATGACTCGGGTAGGAATAGAGCCTATCAAAGTTCGAAGTGGGAAGTTGTGTGTGGACCCTGTGGAGATCAGAGATGCACTAAATGAACATTTCTCATCTGTTTTCACTCAGGAAAAGGTGAATATTGTAGAAGAGAAGAATGAGACATGGGATATTATACTAGAAAGGATCGAGGTAGTAAGGAGGAGGTGTTATCAATTCTAGAATGAGTGAAAGTAGACAAATCCACTGGGCCAGATGGGATTTATCTAAGGGTTCTCTGGGAAGCTAGAGAGGAGATGTTGGAGCCTTTGGCCTCGATTTTTGAGTCATCATTTTCTATAGGTTTAGTACCAGAAGCCGAGAGGATTGCAAACATTGTGCCCTTGTTCAAGTAGAGATGACCCAGCATGTTGATGAGGGTAGGACAGTTGATGTGGTGTACATGGACTTCAGTAAAGCCTTTTATAAGGTTCCACATGGTAGGCTGTTGGAGAAAATGCAGAGGCATGGAATTGAGGTTGATTTAGCAGTTTGGATTAGAAACTGGATTTCTGTAAGAAAGCAGCGATTGGTGGTTGATGAAAAATATTCAACCTGTAATCCGGTTACTACTGGTGTGCCACAGGATCCGTTTTGTGACCACTGCTGTTTGTCATTTTTTATAAATGACTTGGATGCAGGCATAGGTGGATGGGTTAGTAATTTTGCAATGTCACTAAAGCCAGTGGAGTAGTGGACAGTGTGGAAGAATATTGCAGGTTGCAAGGGGACTTGGATAAACTGCAGAATTGGGCTGAGAGGTGGAAAATGGAGTTCAATGCAGATAAATGTGGGAAGAATAACAGGAAAGCAGAATACTGGGTCAATGGAAAGATTCTTGGTAATGTGGGGGTGCAGAGGGATCTTGGTGTCCATGTACATAGATCCCAGAAAGTTGCTACCCAGGTTGATAATGCTGTTAAGAAGGCATATGGTGTGTTAGATTTTATTGGTAGAGGGATTTGCTTCCAGAGCCAAAATGTCATGCTGCAACTGTACAAAACGCTGGTGCGGCCACACTTGGAATATTGCGTACAGTTCTGGTCGTCCCCTTACAGGAAGAATGTGGAAGCATTGGAAAAGGTGCAGAGGAGATTTACCAGGATGTTGCCTGATCTGGAGGGAAGATCTTTTGAGTAAAGGCAGAGGGACTTGTGTCTGTTCTCATTGGAGAGAAGAAAGCTAAAAGGGGATTTGATAGAGACATACAAGATGATCAGAGGATTAGATAGGATAGACAGTGAAAGACTTTTTCCTAGGATGATGACGTCAGCGTGTACAAGGGGGCATAACTACAAATTGAGGGGTGATAGATTTAAGACTATTGTCAAAGGCAGGTTCTTTACTCAGAGAGTGGTAAGGGCATGGAATGGCCTGCCTGCAAATGTAGTTAACTCAGCCACGTTGGGGACATTTAAACAATCCTTGGATAAGCACATGGATGATGATGGGATAGTGTAAGGAGATGGGCTTAGATTAGTTCATAGATCGGCCCAACACCAAGGGCTGAAGAGCCTGTTCTGCCCTGTATTGTTCTATGTTCTAAGTTATATCATGTGTGATCAAGGGGGAGCTAGTCAATTGAATGCAAAAGTGGCTTGAAGAAGGCTGAGAGGAGACCTTCATAGAATCCCTACACTGTGGAAACAGGCCATTAGACCCAGCAAGTCCACAATCGAAGTTCTAGTTGACACAGTGACTCAGTAGTTAGCATTGCTGCCTCATAGTGCCAGGACCCAGGTTCAATTCCAGCCTTGGCTGACTGTCTGTGTGGAGTTTGTACTTTCTCCCTTTGTCTGTGGGGTTTCCTCCGGGTGCTCCGTTTTCCTCCCACAATCTAAACGTTGTGCAGGTTTGGTGAATTGGCCATGCTAAATTGCCAAAGGGATGCGTTGTCTATGTGTATTAGTCAGTGGTATATGCTGAGTAATCGGAAATGGGTCTGGATGGGATAGCCTTCAGAAGATTGGTGTGGATTTGTTGGGCCTAATGGCCTGTTTCCACATTGTAAGGATTCTATGAAAGTCTTCTGTAGGGGTTCTATGAAGGTAGGAGACAGCCTGGTGTTAGAGTGTTGTTTTTCAGACTGGAGGTGCATAGCTCCTTGATAGTGGATGAAAGTGAGGACTGCAGATGCTAGAGATCAGACTCAAGCTTAGAGTGGTGCTGGAAAAGCACAGCAGGTCAGGCAGCATCCAAGGAGCAGGAAAATCGACATTTCAGGCAGGAGCCCTTCATCAGGATGAAAGGCTGATGAAGGGCTCCTGCCCGAAACGTCGATTACTCTCCTCTCAGATGCTGCCTGACCTGCTGTGCTTTTCTAGCACCACTATAAGCTTGACCTTGATAGTGGAGTTGCAGGTAGACAGGGCGGTGAAGAAGGCATTTGGCACAGTTGCCTTCATTGATTAGAGCATTGAGTAAAGGAGTTGCGGCATCATGTTGAGGCTGTATAGGACATTGGTGAGGCCAGTTTTAGAATACTGCATACAATTCTGGTTGCCCTTCCATACGATGGATGTTGTTAAACTTGAGATGGAGCTGAAAAGATTTGCATGGATGACGCTGGGGTTGGAGGGTTTGATTTATAGGGAGAGGCTGAACAGACTGGGGCTTTGTTCCCTGGAGTGTTGAAGGCTGAGGAATGCCCTTATAGAGGTTTCTAAAATCATGAGAGGTATTGATAGGGTGAATAGGCAAGGTATTTTTCGTAGGGTGGAGTAGTCCAAAACGAGAGGGAATAGATTTTTAAGGTTAGAGAGGAAAGATTTAAAGAGACCTGAGGGGTTGCTTTTTCATGCAGACAGTGGGGCATGTGTGGAAAAAGCTCCTAGTAGAAGTGTTGGAGACAGCTACAATTACAACATTTAAAATGCATATAGATGGGTATATGAATAGAAAGCATTTAGAGTGATATGGGCCAAATGCAGGCAAATGGGACTAGGTCAGATTGGGATGTTTGGTTCACTGAAGAAATGTCTCTTCATCTCTGTTTAAATGTGGAACCCCTCATTCTGATATATCCTCTGATCTTAGGAGCTTGACCTCTAGACTTGAGGATGATTAGATTAGCCATGAACAACAGAGCAGATGCGATAAGCTGAGTGGCCTCCATCTGCTCCTGTACCTAATGGTCTAACTGAATCACTGCATCGAACTATCAGGTTCCATCTAGAGTGGGAATCAAGGCTGATTTAGTTTGAAAATATTAGTGCTAACCATCATGTCAACTTCCCCACTCCAAACCTGTTGTCAGGTAATTTGCCGAGTTAGGTTTGAGTTGGCAGGATCTATCCGTTGACACTTGGCAAGTGACCAAGTTGGGTCATTTAGATTTTGTTGACATACCTGACAGAAGGAACAAGTGAGAGCTGCAGATGCTAGAGCTTCAGAGTCAAAAAGTGTGGTGCTGGAAACTCACAGCAGGTCAGGCAGCATCCCAAGGAGCAGGAGAGTTGACGTTTTGGGCATAAGCCCTTAATCACCTCAAAGAAGGTCATCTGGGAAGCTCCATTTGGTCTCCTGTTTCTCAATCTGATATGGAGCAGTCTAACTGCTGGGAGGCAGGTCACAGAGCCAATGACCAGGAAGGCCTAAAGGCCACTTTGTTGGATACACATGTAACCAGTGACCTCCAATAGATGCATCATCTCAGCAGCAACTGACATTCCACCCAAAGACCAATATATCTGTGCTTTAACAGATTGGTGAGAAGGAGCCTACACATTCAAGCTCCCTTTCAGATGTTCAGCCTTTACTGCAGCCTGATACTCCTATTCCTCTCAAGTCTCTGGCTGGCTCTCCAGCTTTGGGACCAAGCCCATTATTCTTAATTGGACAGGGAGAACTAAGGGGGAGAATTAAGGGAGAACCTTCATGAACATTCTAAAAAGGAACAGAGACTTGAGGCATTTAATGGACTGACTATTCAAATTGATCAGAAGTTAATATAACCCCCTTAATTTATAACAACTGTCTCTTGTCACCATTATTGACAATACTCGGCATTTGTTGGTATAGATTTACAGTGATACATTAAATTTTAACTGTTGTTACTTATTGTTAAGTAGTTCTGCCTAATAATGATTTGCTACTCAGTTCCTTAGTTAGACTGATTACATTGATGCATGCCTGTATTAAGTTTCTGTGAAGGCAATGTTAATTTAAGGTATGATTTGTAATCAATTTATTATGTTTAGTGGATGATGTATGGTCTGGCTTTTTCCTAAATGGTTTGAAGGTAACTTATTTGAGAGTTAGTAAACTAAACTCTTTTTGATCTGAATTGGCTTGTGAAAGACCATTCAGAGAGCTAAGACAGGGCTTATCCAGAATACACTGAGAGGTAATACTCCAGACAATTTCTTTGTAAGGAGTTAATAGAGAGATGTAAGGATGTGTCTGGTTCATCAGCACATATCTACCAGGTTACCAAAATGCAGATTTCCAGTATTATTATTGTCATTGTTTATTTCTGCGATTATTCAATATCATGGAGGATAATCAAAAAGAATGTTTGACCACTACAAGAGAGCGATAGGAGAGGGTTGGTGAAAGAAGGCAGTAGCAGCCATTCGCATGAAAGAGGTCCACACATGTGCCCAAAAACGAGGCTCCCCCTCCCAGACCCAGTGGTGTCTGTAAGGAGCAGAGAGCACCCCCCACCACTGATCCACCACCATTGGTTAAAAAGCCTGCTGTGTTAATAAGGAGCCCTTAACTTATCTTTAAATTGAATGCATTTGTCTCTTGAGTGAGTATGCCATCTTCCCTGTCACCAACAAAATGCCATGGTCAGAGAAAGCATTGGACCCATTCACCCAATATCTTACAAGGCCATTTTGCCAACTTTGCCAATCTTACTGTTTACTCAAATATCCTCAGCACATGATATCAATAAGCTTCTTACATCATACTCTGGGATTAAATAAATAATCAAGTAGAAATACATGGCTTACTTTTTGGGGCTAGTATGAAAGCAACCAAAATTTAAAATGTTTATTCAAAAATTAGAATATTGAATTTCAAGTGATTTTGTTGGGAAGATGTTAAGGTGAAATGGAGAAGTTGGAGAGAGCATACAAACCAACAATCTCTGAGGAAGAGAGATTCAAAGACTCTCAACTCTCTAAGCGAAAGGATTTCTCCTTATCTCTATCAGAAACGAGTGATGCTTATTTTAAAACTGTGGTCCCTAGTTTTAGTCCCTTCCACTAAAGGAAACATCCCGTCAGTATCTACCCTGTCAAGTCCCCTGAGGATCTTATAGAAGCTAGCCTATTATTCTTCTAACTCCAATTGATGCAGACTCAGCCCGGCCAATGTTTCTTTAAGATTTTTCTCCCATCCCAGGAATCAGGTGTGTAAACCTTCTCTGACCTGCTTCTAATGCCCTGTACAATTGCAGCAAAAAATCCCGACTTTTATATTCCACCTCTTGCAAAAAATTACAGCTTTCCATGGTGCTTCCTAATTATTTGCTATGCCTGCATACTAACCTTTTGTAATTCATACACCAGGACTCGCAGATTCCTATATACCTCTGAAATTCTGCAAATTCACTCCATATAAATAACATAATTTTCTAACCTTCCTGCCAAAGTGAACAAGTTGAAATTTTCCTACATTATATTTCAGCTGTCCAATTTTTGCCCTATCCATATCCTTATGCACACTTCTTCCATCATCTTTGCAATACCTTCCTAACTGCCTTTATTTCATCATCAAATTTAGCAAACATACATTTAGTCCTTCCATTCAAGTGATTTTGTTAAATTGTAAATAGTTAAGACTTTATCTCTGATATCAGTGACACTCCACAATTGCCAATCTAAAAATGACCAATTTATGCCAACCCTCTGTTTCCTGTCGTCTAACCAATCCTATAACCATTATAAAATGTTACTTCCTATATCATGTACGCTTACATTCTGCCATAAACTTGGATATGGCACCATGTCAAATGGTTTCTGGAAGTCTAGGTATAGCACATACACAAGTTCTCCTTTATCCACATTGTGTGTTACTTCAATCAAGAACATCAGTAAAATAGTCAACATGAATTCCCTTTGAATTGAATTGAATTGAATTTATTGTCACATGTACTGAGGCACAGTGAAAAGCTTTGTCTTGCAAGCAATACAGGCAGATCACAGAATTAAGTAGCATAGATAAGTAACTAATAGGTAAACAGTGGCAAAAACAAAAACACAGGTACAGGCGAATGTTAAGAGTTTGTGAGTCCACTCAGTATTCTAACAACAGTAGGGTAGAAACTGTTGCAAAACCAGCTGGTGCATGTGTTCAGGCTTCTGTACCTTATCCCCGATGGTAGAGGTTGTAGATTGCCAGGGTGGGATGGCTCTTTGAGAATGCTGACGGCCTTTCCTTGACAGCGAGCCTGGTAGATGGATTCTATAGATGGAAGGTTGGCCTTTGTGATTGTCCGGGCCGAGTTCACCACTCTCTGCAACCGTCCCCAATCCTGAAGGGCACAGTTGCCATACCAGGTAGTGATACATCCAGACAGAATGCTGTTGATGGCACACCTATAAAAGTTTGCAAGGGTATTCAATGTCATGTCAAATTTCCTCAGCTGCCTGTTGGGCCTTTGTAACCAGTTGAGACGTTGTTAAGACTTTGTAACCAGTGCATCCACAAGAAGAGTCCATGAAGGCTGACCACTCCCAGGAGCTTAACACTCTCCACTCGTCCCACCTCTGTGCTATTAATGTGTGGGGGGTCATGAGTAACATCCCGCCGAAAGTCAATAATAAGTTTGTTGGTTTTGCCGGCATTGAGAGCAAGGTTGTTCTCAGTGCACCATATTTCCAGGTTTTCCACCTCCCATCTGTAGTCTGGTTTGTTGCCATCTAAGATTCGACTGGCTATAGTGGTATCATCAGCAAACTTGTAAATGGCATTAGTCTGGTATTTGGCAATGCAGTCATGGGTATACAGTGAGTACAGTAGGGGGCTGAGTGCGCACCCCGGGGGGCTCCAGTGTTGAGCACTACTGAGGATGAAATATTGTCCCCAGTCTTCACTGATAGTGGCCATTGGGTCAGGAAACTGAGGATCCAATTACAGAGAGTGAGGCTTAGTCCAAGATCATGAAGTTTAGTAATCACTCTCAGGGGATAATAGTGTTGAAGGCTGAACTGTATTTAATGAGTAGGATTCTTATGTAGCTGTTCTTGGTGTCAATATGTTCCAGAGTGGAGTGAAGGGCAAGTGTCATGGCATCTGACATGGATCTGTTGGTCTGATAGGCAAATTGGAATGGGTCAACAGTCGTAGGGAGGCTGGAGTTGATTAACACCACAAAACCATGTTGACTCTGCCTGATTGCATCAAGATTTTCAAAGTATCCTACTGTAACCACCTTAATAATAGATTCCAACAATTTTCCTGTGACAAATGTTAAACTAGTTGGCCTGCAATTTCCTACTTTGTTCTTCCTTTGTTGAACACAGGAATCACATTTTCCAATCTTCCCAACTCTAAGGAATTTGGGAAAACTAAAATGATTGCATCTATTATCTCGGCAGTTATTTTTCTTTAAGCCGTAGGATCCATTAGAATCTGAGAAATCCTTAGCTTTTATTTGTTGTAATTTTTGCAGTACCCTTTCTCTGATAATTATGACTGTTTTAGGTTCCACCCTCCCTTCCACCTCCTGGTCCTGAATTATTTCTAGGATGCGATTTGTATCCTCTAAAGTGAAGCAAGATACAAAATACTTATTCAACCTATTTCTTACTTGCCATTATTAGTTCCCTAGATTCACTCTCAACAGGGCCAACGGTCATTTTACATAATCATTCCCTTCTTTAATTACCTATGAACGCTCTAACTGTGTTTTTAAAATATTACTTGCTAGCTTGAAATCATTGGAGTTTAAAATCGATGGAGGCAACATACGGGTCAATTAGTATCTCTAATTTTATGAAGCCAAATAACAGTCCCTTTTGCAAAGTGCATTTTGGCCTCTGGCTGTCACTTCAAACATAGCCCTGCCTGAGAGATCTGAATCTCCTCTGTGAAGTGTGTTCAGTCCATCAGTGTAGGCAACAGAGTAGAGCTGAAATCTGACCAAAATTCCACATTACTTGATATGAAATTGAGGTCACACTCAGAGGATAATGTAGACAGACTACTCTGTAAAACATAAATCATACATTTTCCTGCTAACAGTCTCTGTGCTTCTGATGCTGAATGAAGGGATATTGTTGCAGTAGAGAGAAAATAAGCCTAACTCTGCCTTAATCCTTTGTGATACGTGACCTTCGATTCATAAATGATAACATTGGATTTGAAGACTGAATTTATTTTTCTCAGTGTTTAAATCATACAACTTGAAGAACATAGCCAATACACAGAATCAAAAAATACACTTAAAATAGACCACAGTAAAATATATAGTTAACAGGAAGATCTAAAAGAAAGCCTGCTGTTGTGAAAAAAAGCTTATATAAAAATAATGAACTGAGTTGCACTATAACTGAAAAATAGCTCATTATTCTCATATTAAGCTTCAGGTACAAACACAAGTATGCTCAGATCAGAATATATTGGTAGTCATACCACAGAATGACTACAGAAATTTTGTAAGTTATTGATTTTGCTGTTGGTTTTATTCCATTTTAGTTGATGTTCATTTATATCATGAAAAGATTTCTTGGACAGAAACATGGACTGCATGGTTCACATAGATAGAACTCCTTTTGTATGTGTGAGTTGGTCTATTAACACCAACATTACATGAAGAGCCACCTGTTAAGCTAAGCATATATGCCTTACAGTAGGAATCAGCATGCACTTATTTGGCTTTACGTGTTAGGCATGAGAGCAAGATTGGGGCAATGTGGGTTTCGAGGTAACCTTATTTTTAAAAATGTGTATTAACTAAAAACATTTATATTTAAAATCCACTCCACATCTGAAAGAATGTTTTGTCATAACTCACAAATTAAAGAGACTCTGGGAAGAAAATGGAACATTCAAATATATGGAAAGAATGGCAAGAAAAGACACATCATCATAACACAATCAATAGATGCTAGCATTTCTCATACTCTTTAGTATGACAATCCTATAAGGGATTTAACCATTACAAAGTTAAAATACTGGCCGCTTTAGGCATTTGGGTGTGAGAAAAGGAGTACAAATCAATATATTTGAGGAGAAAATACTCAAAAGATGGAGCACAGTAATTCAGTGGTGAAGCAAGGAGAACAGATGAAGTAGCAAATCTTCCTGAAAGAAGTAAAGGGTATAGGCAGGAGTTGTAATGCTGGAGGCAATTCCCTGGAAAGATGGTGTGAAGACTTGGAGGGATTTGTATGTGCTGAGGATGGTCTTAAAGTTGAGTTGCTGTGGTCAATGGATTTGACAAGAAAGAACTTAAGAGAGCAGAGGAGCTTAGAAATGAAATTGGGCTGTGAATTAGCTTCTGGTCCCATGATAACACATGGATTCAATTTAAAGACAGAAATTCTTACAAGATAGAGATTATCCAAAGGGGAAGGTGACATAGAATTTATATAGAGCCAGAAAAACATCAATTTCAAATACAATTTTGACTAGCATGCTGAAAAAGAAACTGTTCCATTAGCCACAATTAATGATTTTATTTTTATAAATATATTTATTAGCAATTTTTTTAACTTTACAAACATATAAAATTACTGAAAAATACAATCAATAACAAATATCAGTATAATAACAAGAAAACAAACACAAAAACAATACTACAGTCTCCTAACTATTAACCCACCCTCTAATACAAAACAAACCCGAACACTGTGCAAAGCAACACCAAAAAAAGAAAGAAAAGCAAAAAAAAACACAGAATACAGAACAGCTATGTTCGGCGCAAATCTCCCAAACAGAAGAACGGGAGCATTATATATATACCCGTATTAACTCAGAAGTTCCCCCCCACCCCACCCCGGACCCAGGACTTGACAAATCTAACCATCCTGGTTAAACAAACGCCCTAGTTAAGATGACTGACAAATCTGTTTCCAAATAACTCAAGTAGGGCTGCTATGTCTTATAAAAATGGTTTGTTGTGTGGTGCACCATGTTTGTGAAAAAGTCCAAGGGAATGTGCTCCATAACTAATTTCTGTCATCCCAGCAAGCCCAGCAGGTTCTCAGACACCCAATTCATCAGAATATTCTTCCGTACACAGCGTGCAAGAATATTAAATAGTTCCTTCCCCTGCCCATCTAAAGATGGTAAATTCGGTTGTCCTAAGAAGGGAGATATCGGGTCTACTTTGACTTCAGTCCTCAATACCCACCCTACCACTCCTGCCACAGCACTCCAATAAACACGGAGCCTGTGGCATGTCCAGAAGCAATGGGTAAGAGTCCCTACACTTATTTTACATTTGGGGCACACTGAAGATGCCCCTTCTTTAAACTTCACCAGACGGTCCGGTGCCAGATGAGCTCTGTGCAGAACTTTTAACTGTGTAGCGCATGTCCTATTACAGATTGAGATCTTTCGAGCATTTTCCCATATGTTCTCCCATATTTCAGAAGAGATCGCCACTCCTAGCTCCTGCTCTCAGACCTCACATAACTGGTTAATATCCTGCCATGCTCTACCACCCAGCAGGTGATAGAGGGCACTAACTGAAAGGGTGCTTATGGAGTGTAGCAACAACCCCTCTGTATTGGACTTATAGGGCTCAGTGAGAAGCATAGTCGTCTTCTGGATCTCTGCTAGGTAACCTGTATTTGCAGCTCAGTTACTCAAAAGACATCATAACCTCCCCCTCAAACAAGTCTCCCAAACTAGAAATTCCTCTCGCTGTCCATAGTTTGAACCCTGAGTCCATCATCCCAGGTCGGAACCCTGGCATGCCAACTATAGGTATAAGTGGTGAAGTCTTGGATAAACAACCCTCACTCTGACGCATTGCCCTCCATGCCTTGACTGTACTAATGACAATGGGGTTCCGGCAGTGGTCCATAACTGTCCTCATCTTATCTATGAACAATAGGTTAATAAGAGGGCACTTTGCTTGGGAGGCCTCAATATCCACCCATATTGAGTTTGGATCATTACCTACCCAATCGCAGACAAAGGACAGCAGGGAACTCAATTGATACCTCCTGACATCTGGGAAATCAACTCCTCCCTCTCCTTGAGGCAACTGCAATTTAGTAAGTTTGATGAGGGGCCGCCCACGATGCCAGACAAAGGAACCAAACTACCCCACAAGCTTCCGCAGCGTTGACCTGGAAAACATTACAGGGAGCATACGCATGCAATAAAGCAAACGAGGAAGAACGTTCATCTTGATGAGAGATATTCGGCCCAGCCATGAAATTGGAGGAGCCTCCCATCTCTGGAGATCTCACCTAATAATGTCGAGTAAATGAGCAAAGTTAGTCCAAAACAACAGATCATCCTTAGGGGTAATAAAAATGCCTAGGTACCGGAATCCTGCCCGTGACCACTTAAAAGGAAACTTAGGGCCACCTTCAACTTCTGGCACATTCTTAAGGTTCCCCAAAGGCATAGCCTCCAATTTTGCAAAGTTAGTCTTATATCCTGAAATAGCCCAAATGAATTTATACATTGTATCAAATGGGATATTGAGATCATCGGGTTCAATAAAAACAGGAGCACATCATCCGCATACAGTGTAATCTTGTGTGCCCGCAATCCCACTTCCGGAGCGGTTATGTGGCTGTTCTGACGATTGGCCTCTGCCAGCGGCTCAATCACCAATGTAAACAACAATGGTGAGAGGGGGCAGCCTTGCCGACTACCCCTACCAATCCTAAAATTCCCAGACTTCACCCCATTGGTGATGACTGCGGCCAGAGGGTGGCGAAATAAAATCTCCACCCACCTGGCAAAGACTCCACCCAACCCAAACTGTTCTAAAACATAAAAAAGATACGGCCATTCTATCCAGTCAAATGCTTTCTCTGCATTTAAGGAAATCACCAACCCCTGAATCGATTGTTGCTGACAAACTTGGACTACACTCAGCAACCTTCTAATATTATTAGAGGACCTACGGCCCCTTATAAAGCCTATCTGGTCCTCTTTAATAATATGGGGCAACACCCTTTTCAATCTCAGCGCTAGGATCTTGGACAGAATCTTGAAATCTGAATTTAATAGAGGGATGCCATGTATGAGGCACAATCCTCAGGAACCTTCCCCTTCTTAAGAATTAAGGAAATATTAGCATCTCTCAAAGCTGCTGGTAGGCATTCATGCATATAGGAGTGATTGTACATCTCCAATCCCTATAAACTCCTTATAAAACTCACCGGGAAGACCATCAGGGCCAGATGCTTTCCCACTCTGAAGTTGCCTAGATGCCTCCTGTATTTCCTGAACTGTCAAGGGGGCATTAAGGAGAGAGGCCTGTTCCAAGGTTACCCCGGGAGGTCCAGGTTCTTAAAACAGGTCTCCACTTTAGCCCTCCTGTCTTTGCAACCTTCAGACCGATACAATTCGGAGTAAAAGCTCCGAAAAGCCTCATTAACCTTTTTAGCATCATATGTAAGGACCCTGGTGCTGTCTCTGATTGCAGTAATGGATTGGGAAGCACACTTTTTCCTAGTCAGGTATGCTAAATACTTCCTGGCCTATCACAATTAATGATTTTGATGAGTCTTACAAATCAAATTAATTATTATACACAGAATAAAAGGTGTGAAAACCTCGAAGATCTACGTTCTGCCCTAAATTGTGATCTCAGTATCAGGATTGCAATATCTGCCCCCTGAAATTTCAGGTCCCCGGTCCTTGCTGAGATAGAAATATATAAAAAAATATTAAATTAGTGTCCTTCAAACTCTTAAGACATCCCAAAGATCCTTCCAGCAAATCAAGTTCTTTTTTAAGTACAAGGAAGGAAAACGTGCGCATCATATTTGTGCACAGCGGGAACACAAATAGAAGTAAGACTAAAGGTCAGTCAATCAGCTTTCATGAAGTTGATTCAGGGCACTGAAAGGACTCATCTGACATTTTTCAAACAGTCCTAGGTGATACTTTTTATGCACCTGTATGAGCAGACAACTCATGGTTTAGAATTTAACCCAATTGTTGCACGTGCTCAATGCTGTACCAAAGATTATGTACTCTGTTGCCGCCAGATGAGGAGTGGTAATGGTTTTCTTTTTTTAAATCCCTAACAGCAATTTTATTTTAGCAAGCAGCTATCACACTTCAAGTCAACTCTGTTAACCAGATTAAAGTTGAGAGATAGCCTATTCTTGAGTCTTCTTGAGTGGAGGAGAGTGGAATTTTACTATCTACTACCTGGAAACAAATAACAAAATGTGACAATAAACACACACGCAATGGGCTCAAAAATAAGTGGAGTACAGGTCTCTAGTACACAGGGTGACAAAGGCAAATGCAGTTACAGATCATAAGGGTCCCTTGTTAGAAGTTTGTGAGAATGAAAAACCTGAACCTGAGCCCACCTGTTTAGTTATTGTCTTCAGCAGTGATTAAATTTGTAGATCTTGAATTCTCAGTGAACGATTTTTTCAAGTTGATTTTTCAACAGTGCCAGTTTCTATAATTTAATATAACTGAGAGAAAGAAAAATTTCCAGTGCCCTTGCTGTTATCAGTCATGTTGCTTTTGCACTCCCGTTTGTTACTCAAAGCAATCTACTGAAAAATGGTTCAATGGTACATTTGAAGTCTAGCTCCATTGTCTTTCTCAAACTGAATGCTAAGCCATTAACTTTCCATCTCCAAAATATGTAGTTGGCATGCAAGTGCCTCATTGAGTTATGTGCCTTGTGAATAAAATAGTAATTCTGAGGCAGCCAGCTCTTTTATATTCCATGTGGGTTGTCTTGAGTGATCAGGTGATCATAGCAGCCATATAGGTCTGCAGATTCCTTTGTTAAAAAAGCATTTTTAGTCCATGGATGTCCTGAGTATGAAAGTCAAATTCTGGAAGTTGAATATTGATGGTACATTTCACTATGATTCTAAGACTTCATATCCTTGAAATGGGTTACACTTCTTTATATGTAAAACATTGAAGAGAATTATGTCAGGCATAGACTGATTGGGACATATGGCTTGTTTCTATGCTGTAGACTGTATGGACTAGATTTTACATAAAGTGTAGGAAACTTCTTGGCAGAACCAAAAGCGAGAGAAAACCCATCTCAAGAGTCATCGGGTTCTGGGGATGCATATTGTCAGTGGCAAATACAGATAAATTCCAAAGAAGTCAAATTGGCTTTGAAACCTTAACTCTGTTTCCCTCTCCATACATACTTTCTGATAAGATTCTCATCTTGCCATTCAACACTTGATTGAAGAATGGGGCTTTTTTGCTCTTGATGTTGAATATCTCATTTATGCTGATTTTGCCAACTCTGTCAACAATGCCGACATTATTCAAGTGCTGAGAAGAATCCCGCTTCGATTGCAGAATCAGATTTTGCTTTCTCTGTCTTGAGAATAAAAGGCCTTGGGATTCTCCTTAATTCTGCTCACTAAAGTTATTTTGTGATCCTTTTAGCCTGCTTGATTCCTCGTTTAAGCTTGGTCCTACTCTCCGATATTCCTCCAAGGCCCATTCTGTTCTTAACGGCCAGGACCTTATGTATGTTTCCCTTTTCCTCTTGGCTAGTTGCACGATTTCTCCTGTCATCTATGGTTCACAAATCTTGCCTTTCCTTTCCCTTATTTTCAAAAGGACATGCCTATCCTGCCCTATCTTCAATTTATCTTTGAAAGTCTCTCACATATCAAATGTGGACTTCCCTTCAAATAGCTGTTCCCAATCCACTTTTCCCAGCTCCTGCTGAATTCTGATATAATTGGTCTTGGAGTAAAAAGTGAGGTCTGCAGATGCTGGAGATCAGAGCTGAAAATGTGTTGCTGGTTAAAGCGCAGCAGGTCAGGCAGCATCCAAGGAACAGGAAATTCGACGTTTCAGGCACAAGCCTGATGAAGGGCTTGTGCCCGAAACGTCAAATTTCCTGTTCCTTGGATGCTGCCTGACCTGCTGCGCTTTAACCAGCGACACATTTTCAGCCATAATTGGTCTTGGCCCAATTTAATACTCTTCCCTTAGGACCACTCTCATCTTTGTCTACGAGTATTCTAAAACTTACAGAATCGTGGTCACTGTTCCCAAAGAAATCCTCCACTGCAATTTCTACCACCTGGCCTGGCTCATTCCCCAATACCAGCACAATATGGCCCCTTCCCTCATCGGATTATTGACATTGACATTGCTCTACAAAACTTTCCTGGATACTCCTTACAAATTCTGCCCCATCCAGACCTCTGACACTAAGTGTATCCCAGTCAATGTTAGGAAAGTTAAAATCTCCCATCACCACCACCCTATGGCCTCTACGTCTTTCCATAAACTGTTCCATAAACTGTTGGGAGGCCTGTAATACAGCTCCAACAATGTAACTTCTTATTTCTCAGCTCTACCCATAATGCCTCATTGCTTAAGCCCTACATAGTGTCCTCCTTTAGCACAGCTGTGATATCATCCCTGACCAACAATGCAACTCCACCCCCTTTTTACTTCCCTCCCTGTCCTGGCTGAAGCATCCATATCCTTGAAAATTTCATTGCCAATCCTGCCCTTCCTTCAACCAAGTCTCTGTGATTGCAATAACATCATACTCCCAGGCACCTTCCAAGCCCTAAGTTCATCTGCCTTACACACTATACTCCTTGCATTGAAGTATATGCACTTCAGGCCGCCAGTTCTTTTGCGTTCATCTGCTCTCTGCCTACTCTTCCCCTTGGTAATGCTAAATTCATGATCCTCACAGTCTCTAGTTTCCACCTCACTGTCTACTAGTCTTCTCTTCTGCCACATTAGTTTAAAATGCTGTTCACAAATGATAGAGCCTTGCGCAACAAAAGCATTAAAATTCACATAGTCTTTAAGTTGGAACTTAAGTTTCTCAAACACTATGGATCACTCATTGTTGCTGGTTGCTTTAGCCAAATGTTAAACTGAAAGTCACAATATAATTGAATTTTCTTTGCAGACGTGCAGCTAATGTCCATGAGGGTCCATAGACATTTTTCTCTATTGCTCAGAGGTTGCATTGATTCACTCTGCATTGAGCATGGGACAAGCAGGAAAGGAAGCCACAGTCTCCCTCAATCAGAACAGGACTTGCGCCTTCATTGTTGATCAATCTGAAACTTAAACCACACATCTAGTCAGCTAAACCAATGAACTTCTTTTGCAAAATAAGCATGCTGTTATAACAAGGTATATCATATTCAGAAAATGCCCCAGTCTGTACTTGATTATATTAAATTCCTCATACCTTGTTACACACACTTACTTCATCATCACCATTCGATAGCTCACTGTCTTGTTTGCAGTTGGAAGCATCCACACAACCACCTGATGAAGGAGAGTGCTTCCAAATAAACCTGTTGGACTATAACCTGGTGTTACGTGATTTTTAACTTTGTACTCCCCAGTCCAACACTGGATCTCCAAATCATGGCCATTAGATGCATCTTCCTGTCAATGTACCCACATCAACACCAACATACACTGAGGATAATTTGTCATGTTCTAACATTGTCCACAAAGCAGGGAGTCTCAGTGAATACATGGAGAGTTTTCATTTTGTTACAACTTGACAATTTCCAGAACTATTGGAGTGCCCTAGCAAATATTCTTAAGATTATAAAAGGGTTTCATCAAAGTAGGAATAAAGGTGCTTCCACTTGTGAGATGGTATAATGCTGATAAGTTATCAATACGCAGCCACCAAAAATCTGTATAGAAAAATCAGAAGAAAATTCTTTCACCAGAGAGGAGTGAGAATGTTGAATTCATTACGACATGAAGTAGTTAGGTGAAGAGTACAAATTCATTTAAGGAAAGGCTGGATAAATGTATGAGAAAGAAGAGAAGAAGAAAAGAGTAGAAGGCTTGATTAGGTACAAATGTCACCATGGACAGGTTGGGCTGAATGGCCTGCGCCTGTTCTGCATGTTCCATAACATTTTGAACAAGGAGGTTAGCTTCTTTGGGTGGCACAACATGGTAAAAATAAAAGGTTAAATGTTAGCACTTTCTGTTGGAAGTTATTCCAAAGTATACTTTCAGAAATGTTTAGATTTCAAAATATAACCTGGTAACTATTCTTGCAACACCTGGCAATTTTAATAGTTCTTTCAAAAGGAAATGCAGAAATGTATTTAAATGAACAACATTTAATCTAGAAAGGCTACAATAACTTACTTAAAATACAAACAATTTTATACACAAGAATGACTAAACCTCTCTTGCTCATAAATGAGTTTTATGAGACATAATATTGATCTCAGCCATCGCACTTAAGTAAAATAAAATTTGCTGCACCGTGTATCCTTACAATAAAAGCAGAACTTTAAGGATGAAGTTAAAAATCACACAACACCAGATTGTAGTCCAATAGGTTTAATTGGAAGCACACTAGCTTTCGGAGCGACGCTCCTTCATCAAGTGATAGTGGAGGGCTCGATCGTAACACAGAACTTATAGCAAAAATTTACAGTGTGATGTAACTGAAATTATACATTGAAAAATTTATTGTCTGTTAATACAGTGATAGTTTCACTTGATTAGATTAGATTACTTACAGTGTGGAAACAGGCCCTTCGGCCCAACAAGTCCACACCGACCCGCCGAAGCGCAACCCACCCATACCCCCTACATATACCCCTTACCTAACACTAGGGGCAATTTAGCATGGCCAATTGACCTGACCCGCACATCTTTGGACTGTGGGAGGAAACCGGAGCACCTGGAGGAAACCCACGCAGACAGGGGGAGAACGTGCAAACTCCACACAGTCAGTCGCCTGAGGCGGGAATTGAACCCAGGTCCCTGGCGCTGTGAGGCAGCAGTGCTAACCACTGTGCCACCGTGCCGCCCCAACTGTGCCACCGTGCCGCCCACTTCTTTCATGTGTAAATCACAAAACCCTTCTTTTTAAAGTTGCATTCTCGGGTTAGCTGTTAACAATGGTGATAGCTAGACAATATGTTGAAGGTGTTGGCCCCCTGTGTTCACTGTCTATGCCATGATGTTTAGATTGATTCTAATCTAAGAAGTGAGATAACAGAGTTTTACATAAACTCTGCAGTTTTTGAACTCAGAGTTCTACATAAATGCATGCAATTTTTGAGCAAAGTACAAATGTTACTCTGCAAGTACAAATTCACCCCACAAAATATACGTGTGCATGTGGGTCTTTGTGCGTGTGTGTGTGTCTGTCTGTCTGGGGGGAGGGTTGAGAGTGTGAGAGTGTGTCTGTGTGTGTGTGTGTGTGTGTTTGTGTGTAGTGAGTGCAGAGTGTCTTAAGTCTGTGAGGGGATGCATGTGTGAGTGTGGGAGTGTGTGTGTCTATAAGGGTGTGTGTGGGTGTCTGTGTGTGCATCTGTGTATACCTGTGTCTGTGTGTATGTGACAGTATGTGTTTAGGAATATCTGTGTGTGTGTAGTGCAATAGTGATCACCTGTAATGTGACATGAACCCAAGGTCCCGGTTGAGGCCTTATGGGTACCAAACTTAGCTATCAGCCTCTGCTCGGCCACTTTTCTCTGCTGCCTGTCCCGATGTCCACCTTGGAGGTTAGTCACCCAAAGGTCCGAGGCTGAGTGTCCTGTACCACTGAAGTGTTCCCCAACTGGGAGGGAACCTTCCTGTCTGTTGATTGTTGTGCGGTGCCCATTCATCTGTTGTCGTAGCCTTTGCTCGGTTTCCCCAATGTACCATGCCTCCGGGCATCCTTGCCTGCAACGTATAAGATAGACAACGTTGGCTGAGTCACATGAGTACCTAGGAGAAAGTGAGGACTGCAGATGCTGGACATAGAGCTGAAAATGTGTTGCTGGAAAAGCGCAGCAGGTCAGGCAGCATCCAAGGAGCAGGAGAATCGACGTTTCGGGCATGAGCCCTTCTTCAGGAATGAGGCAGGTCTGCCAAGCAGGCTAAGATAAAAGGTAGGGAGGAGGGACTTGGGGGAGGGGAGTTGGAAATGCGATAGGTGGAAGGAGGTAAAGGTGAGGGTGATAGGCCGGAGTAGCCAACCCAACCTCCACTCCCAGCACCTTCCCCTGCAACTGCAAGAAATGCAAAACTTGCGCCCACACCTCCCCCCTCACTTCCCTCCAAGGCCCCAAGGGATCCTTCCATATCCACCACAAATTCACCTCCACTTCCACACACATCATTTACTGCATCCGCTGCACTCTATATTGGGGAGACAGGCCGCCTCCTTGCGGAACGTTTCAGAGAACACCTCTGGGACACCTGGACCAACCAACCCAACCATCCCGTGGCTCAACACTTCAACTCCCCCTCTCATTCCACCAAGGACATGCAGGTCCTTGGACTCCTCATCGCCAGACCATAGCAACATGACGGCTGGAGGAAGAGCGCTGCATCTTCCGCCTAGGAACCCTCCAACTACAAGGGATGAACTCAGATTTCTCCAGTTTCCTCATTTCCTCTCCCCCCACCTTGTCTCAGTCCCAACCCTCGAACTCAGCACCACCCTCCTAACCTGTAATCTTCTTCCTGACCTCTCCGCCCCCACCCCCACTCCGGCCTATCACCCTCACCTTAACCTCCTTCCACCTATCGCATTTCCAACGCCCCTCCCCCAAGTACTCCTCCCTACCTTTTATCTTAGCCTGCTTGGTACACCCTCTTCATTCCTGAAGAAGGGCTCATGCCCGAAATGTCGATTCTCCTGCTCCTTGGATGCTGCCTGACCTGCTGCACATTCCCAGCAACACATTTTCAGCTCACATGAGTACCTGCCATGTACAAGGTGGGAGGTGTTCCCACGCACAATAGTGGTATCTATGTCCACAATCTGACACGTCTTGCAGCGTCCACTGTGACAGGGTTGTATGGAATTGTCCTGAGAGCTGGACAGCTTGCTACGAACAAGGTTTGAGGTTTGGCGGTTGTTTAAAGGCAAGTAGTGGAGGTGTGGGGAAGGTCTTGGTGAGGTGCTCATCCTCATTGATAATGTGTTGCAGGGCACGAAAAACATGGCGTAATTTTTCAGCTCCTCAGAACTACTGAACAACGAAGGGTACCCTGTCAGTTGCAGCACGTGTCTGTCTCCTGAGGAGGTCATTACGGTTCCTTGCTGTGGCACGTTAAGGATGAACGTTCCTTCTTTTTTCACTGTGCAGGTTGTTGCAGCCCACCTTTTATTTAACCTTATGGCTAAAATCATTCATAATTTACATATCCATTCCAAAAAGTCATATCAGACTTGAAACATTAACTTTGGTTCTCTTTCCTGTAATGCTGCCAAGTATGCAGAGTTTTTTCATCATTTTCTGTTCTAATTTGCAGTTTTCATCATCTATTTTGTTTTTATTTAATTACTCATAATTCTCCACTAATTTGGTGACAAGTAGACAAATTTAAGATTTGGTTCTACTTTCAAGGGTTCCATTCAGATCACCTCCTGCCTTTCATGGGTGATGTTGTCAAAATTCCCTAAGCATACAATAGGAGAGGGAGATTGACCAGAACAGCAATGCCTAGTATTCTGACAACAGTCATCATTCCTTATTATCATTTATTCATGGCACATGGTTTTTTAATTGCTACTCCATCTTAAACATTTGCCCCTTCGCAACTGACAATTTGGCACATGTCATGCAGCAACTCAGAGGTTTCCTTGATTTTATCTCCCAGCCTAAGAAATCATTTCAATGGAGGCAGGTCAGAGAAGGTTCACTGGTATGGACAGTTTGTCTGACGAGCAAAAGTTAGACAGGTTTTGACTGTACTCTGTGACATTTAGAAGAATGGAGGTGATTTCATTGAAACATATAGGATCCTTAAGGGTCTTAATAGTAATTGCTGAGGCAATCACGTCACGCTCACTGTGCTTAACTGAAGCGCTATTTCTAAATTGTGGGTGGCACAGTGGTTAGCACTGCTGCCTCACAGTGCCAGAGACCCGGGTTCAATTCCCGCCTCAGGTGACTGACTGTGTGGAGTTTGCATATTCTCCCCGTGTCTGCGTGGGTTTGCTCCGGTTTCCACCCACAGTCCAAAAATGTGCAGGTTAGGTGAATTGGCCATGCTAAATTGCCTGCAGCGTTAGGTGAAGGGGCAAATGTAGGGGAATGGGTCTGGGTGGGTTGCGCTTCAGCGAGTCGGTGTGGACTTGTTGGGCCGAAGGGCATGTTTCCACACTGTAAGTAATCTAATATTCCTGGAAGAGTCTAGGACAAGAGGGCATTGTCTCAGAACGAAGGGACATCAATTTAAAACTGAGATGAGGAGGAATTTCTTCTCTCAGAGGACTGAGAGCCTTCGGATCTTCTTGCCACAGAGAGATTTGGGGGCAGAGCCCTTGTCAATGTTCAAGCTGAGATAGTTCGTTGGTCAGTAGGGGGATTAAAGGTTACAAGAAGAAGGCAGGAAAGTGGACCTGAGGAATGTTGGATCAGCCATGATCGTATTAAATGGCAGAGTGTGCTCAATGGGCCAAACAACCTATTCCCATCGATGTTTCTTATTAACTTTCCCCTGCACTCTCTCCAGTGCTATCACATCCCTCCCAAAATTTAGATTCCAATGCTACACACAATGCTACACCTGACACCTAACCAATATTTATATCATTCCTGCATTATCTCCCTGCTCTAAAATTCTATGCCTTGGCTAATAAAGGTAAGTATACCATATGCTTTCTTAATTACTTTGTCCACCTGTCCAAATAGCTTAAGAGATTGGTGTACATGCATATCAAGGCCCTGTCACACTGGAATCATTTGTGCTTCCCAGGGTATTGCTGTTCATCATGTATTCTATTGCCCTGTTTGTCTTTCCCAAGTGCACCACCTCACATTTATCTGAATTTCATTTCCAACTGGTCAGTCCATATGATCAGTCTATCTATATCCTCCTATAATCTAAGGCTATCCTCCTCAGTATTTACCACCCAACCAATTTTGGATCATCTGCGAACTTTCTGTCAACCCTCCTACATTCAGTTCATTTATATAAACCACAAACAGCAAAGGCCCCAACACTGACCCCTCTGGGTTCCAACTGGGCAGACTTTCATTTGGAAACACAAACCTCAACTAGGGGCATATTGGTAAGATGAGAGGAGAAGGTTTTAAAAAGGACATGAGGGGCAGCATTTTTACTCAGGGAGTCGTTTGTATGTGGAATGAACTGCCAGAGGAAGTGGTGGATACAGGTACTGTATTTGGATCAGTACATGAATAGGAAAGGTTTGGATGGATATGGGCCAAATGCAGGCAATTGGACAAGTTTAGTTTGGTGGTGGGACAACTGGGCCGAAGGATCTGTTTCCATGCTCTATGACTCTATGCCATTGAAGGACATTGACAATGAACTCATAGGGCTGAATTTCAAGAGAAATTGGCTAAGTTTCCATTTGAGGGAGCCTTATAGAGGGTTCCTCTCCCTTAGCCCTAGTGAGTTTTACCATGATATCACACTTCTTCAATCCCCTTCCCTTTCCCATAACCTCACTACCAACCCCCCCCCCACCCACCCCCCCCCCCCCCCCCCCCCCCCCCCCCCCCCCCCCCCCGCCATGTCCACACTCTCACGAAGTAGTCAAGTCAGTGTTTGGGTTCCTTGGGGGAGAGATCAAGGATCATTGGTGGAGGAGTGGTTGCCGAAACAGAGCTGTAAGGGGCAGCAGAGACCTCATGCTGAGGCCAGAGGCTTGGAATTGAGGATAACTGATGAAGGAAGGGCAAAGGATAAGCTGCTGGCCTGGAGGAATGCTGTTATTGGAGACTTGTTAGTAGTATTGGAGAGCTTGGTTGAACTGGGTGATGGGAGCAGTTGAATAACTTAAGATTTGGGGATGTCAAGATTGCAAGGTTTGTGGGAGTGTATCCTATTTCAGGACATTTTCAAGGCAAACGTTGCTGCACCAAGCATATGGGTCAATGGCTTTCCCTTCTGGATTCGACATTGTACACTTGACTTTTGCTGCTGCTTTCCTGAAGCCTTGGAAAGCCGACTTTCCAGTGATAAGTTCAAAATGGTGATTCAATTAAAAACAGCATCACCTTCTCAAGGGCAATTAGGGGTGACCTCTTCCCATGAAAGAAGTTTTAAACATGATGCACACAGCCTTGTTATAATATTTAATATTCTTGTCTTGGACCCATTAGTACCGGAAGTGGGTACTTTGGATGGGAGGTGATGAGTACGGCTCAGGTTAATTAATATTCTAACCCATCTCTTTCTTGGAGGTAAAATTCCAGCCACAAAACCTGTTTCCATATCTGAGCTGAGAGTCTCTACTGCCATAATAGGGATCTTCGCTTTTAATTTGATCAGCTGTGATTGATGGGCAGTAATTCATTTTTATTCCTCACAGTCACACTGGAATATTGCTGAGACCAACAAAACCACCCACTCTGTGGGAATGAGGAGTACAAAATGTACAGGACTGACAGGGCAATAAATAAGCCAAACAAAAAGAAAGCTATATGCAAAACCAACCATCCATCTGAATTGTATACGGTAAAATCCTGCGTTCTCAAGAGACATGTTTAAAGTAATTCATTATTTAATGCATTACCATTCAACACTGTAGTACTGATGGCTAATTCCACTTATGGAAATAAGCAATTCATTTAGAGTTCTTCTTATTTCAACCCACTTCCATTATAAGAATTGGAGTTTTATTGATCTCCCCTAATGGACAGGCCTTTTTACTTTCTACAATGTGTGTTATTTATTACTTAAAGGTAGGTTTTAAACCTTGGATGAAAAAGTCAGAGGTTAATTGAACCTTGAACTGTTTTTAACCGTAAAGGTACTTTTACTGTCAAAATTTGAAAGAATAAAAGCTAAAAAATAAGCTGAATGACAGAATTCCAAACATTTTGGGATGTTCATATCATATTTGAAGTGAATGTCCACACTGCAGTCACCCTCGGGTAGTCTGTGCCTCATACTGCTACCATCCATTTTAACATCTTTGTTTTCCTACACTGCAACACTGACTACAACTTCGAAAGTACTTCACTAGCTCAAAGACAATGATGACCCAGTGGCAGAGAGAAACTGGAAATCTTCAAGGCTCCAGTTAGCAAGAGCATGTTGGGCTCCTCTACACATCTCACTCCCACCAGCTATAAAGTGGTAGAAATAGTCATCCTCAGTGATATCAGGTGGCCCTTTCACTGAGAAGGTGGGAGTTACTAGTGACAACATAAAGGTAGCGTTGGATTAAATTTTATGGCTAACATAACACTGAAGTCAATGAAGATTACACAGAAAGTTTTCCAATGGATAAACTAATTAACAGGCAAAAAGAAGACTTGTTGTGTTTATTGGAGGTCAGTCAGGTTATCCACACAGGAGTTTCACATTGTAGTGTCCTAGACGTAACTACTTTAGTGAGGACTTCACTCCATCATAATGTTTCATGCTGGGGTTGGTCACTGATAATTACGCACTGTTAGTTCCATTCATAAGTTCTCAACTAATGAAGCAATCCATACCAGTATGCAATGGACCTGGAGGACAGCTTGGCTTGGTTTTAAAACATTTGTACCAGGCAATGATTAATCATCTCCAATAAGACAGTTCAACCACTTTGACATTCAATGGCACAACCATCACTAATTTCCCTGACGTCAATATCTTATTCAGCATGATGGATGTAGCAGTTCAAGAAGCTCAACACCATCCAAGACAAAGTGGTTTTCTGGGTCAGCACTTCATCTACCAACATCACCAGGAACAAACTATGCCCTATTTATGCAATGTATTAAAGTGACTTACAAAGGTTTCTTTTGCACGTACATTGTGTTGGCAGTGGGCTGTGCTAGTTGTGAGTTGGCAATCACATAGTAAATGACATAAAAACACATGAGAGGAAACTGATGACAGAATAGAATAATCAAGACCAGGCCTTCACCTTCAAATATCTTGCTCAGTAAAGGTGGTTAATGCAGGGTTTACCATCAACACTGGATGGCAATTAGAAATTTGTGAGAAGATTTGTAGCTTACGTTGATGATATGTATGTAAAGTTAGCTCGCTGAGCTGGAAGGTGTGTTCTCAGATGTTTCATCACCATGATGAGGTAACATCATCAGTGAGAGTCTCTGGTGAAGAGCTGGTTGTATGTCCTGCCTCTCTATTTATAGGTGTTGGTTTGTTAAAGTGAGTGATGTAATTTATGGTTCATTTTCCCACAAATCTACCAACACACTTAAACAGCGACTAATGAACCTAAAGGATCTGTTAGATACTATCAGCAAAACTAACGTCATTTACAAGAAACCATGCAAAGACTGTAAAAACACTACATTGGGCAAACAAGGAGGAAACTTGCCTCCAGGATACAGGACCCACTATCACTAGTTTCCATCATACAGACAAAGAAAGACATTGCTTTGACTGGGACAACACACACACAGCCTAGAACAGGCGAAACAAAGCCGCACAAGAATTCTTAGAGGTATGGCATTCTGACCAGAAGTCCATCAATAAACACATCAATTTAGGTCCCATCTACCTTCCCTTGAAAAAAAGAATCTAAAATGACATCACCCACCTTAAGACACGAAGACCTATAAATAGAGAAGTGGGACATACTACCAGCGGTTCACCGGAAACTCTCACTGATGATGTTATCTAGTCATTGGTGATGAAATGTCTGAAAACAAACCTTCCAGCTCAGCGAGCTAACTTACATACTAGCTGGCAATCTTCAAAGGGTGTGGGTGATATGGATAAAGATAAAAACATCAGATGGGTAGCTGGAACTTCTCTTCCCACCATCATTTATAAACAGCCATGGGGTGAAGGGCGAGCTGACAGCCAGCACTACTGAAGTGGAAACAAGAACACTGAGCTTGGGTACAAGCTTTGAGATATAATCTCCCCAGTCTCCACCTCAATTTGGGCAGTATTTTCCCACTTGTTTGGCAAATTGTATTTTTTTCAGCCTGCCATGGCCCATTTCTCATGCAATCATCCACTTGTCAGCTCATTGCCTGCATGGGTTTCCTCCTAGTGCTCCCGTTCCTCCCACAGTCCAAAGATATGCAGGTTAGGTGGATTAGTCATGGTTAATTACCCTGTAGTGTCCAAGGATGTGCAAGTTAGATGGATTAGCCATGGTAAATTAGCCTCTAGTGTCCAGTGATATGCAGACTAGGTAGATTAGCCATGGTAAATTATCCTACAGTGTCCAGTGATATGCAGACTAGGTGGATTAGCTATGGTAATCTATCCTACAGTGTCCAATGATGTGCAGGTTGGATGGATTAGCCATGGTAAATTATCCTATAGTGTCCAGTGATATGCAGGCTAGGTGGATTAGCTATGAAAAATGCAAGGCTCCAGGCATGGGAGTGGGAGGGGTGGGTCTGAGTGGGATGGTCTTTGGAGGGTTGGTGCAGACTCTTGGTCCCAATGGCCTTTATTTCCATGTAGAGGATCTGTGATGAATTATGCCTCTCAGCTCTCCAGTCCTCACCTCATGAAATCGTGCAGCAGGAGAGGCAGGATGGACTTGCCACTGCTGGGACTTGACAACAGTCATCTCACTGGCATCCAATTTCAATCCTAGGTCCACAGCACTTCACATGGAGACTGTACAGCAGCCATTAGAGGTTTGTTATTGCTGGGCTTGATGATGTCATTGTAATTGATATCTTCTTCAATGCTCTTCATCACTTATGTACCTAAGCCATAAGGAATTCTTCAGCCATTTCAATTCATTCAGATGTAAGAGTTAATAATCTGCATGGAATGTCAGAAACAGAACAGTATATCAGTAATGCTACTCCTGAGTCCTCACATCAAACACATTGAAGTGACATTTTATGCCCCCACACCATGTGGCATGAAGAATGAGCCCATTGCATTACCTCGATATGGAGTTCTGAGTTATGTTACTTTGTCCATTTGCACATTGCAGATCAAAAGTGCTATTGCTATATTAGATGAGTGAAATTCAGGCACTTATTCATCATAACAGCATCTCATCACAAATAAAAGCCATCATGAAAATTTGAAGGCCATGTCATTGCATTCCTACTGTTAGGTATGGGTAATTGGCAGCTCTGAAGCATTGTCTTCCAGTGTCAGGTATTAAACACAGTGCAGGAAAATGCAGGTGAGAATTTAAAGTTTGTGTCTGCAAAGCTTGGCACATCTGACACGAAGGAAGCCAACTGATAGAAAGAAAGCCATGTGTGAGTTGGTCTGAAAGCAGCCTGGTTTGCCGATGTCCACCAATGTGGATGAAGTGTGGAAGAGAACGGTGCCCAGGGAGCATGCAAGGAAATGGTGATGACAGTGGAGTTGTCTGAAGGTCCAGACAAGTATGCAATGAGCTGCAGCGAGGTAACCTCTCCGACTTTCATGTTATTTTGTGGCACTGTTCAGTTTCTCAGGAAGAAGGGGAAAGAATGGCAAGCTGCATAGGAATCAGGTAAGATCAGCATTTGATGAGATGTAGATGCATGGAAACAAAGTAATCACCAGTCACTTCAGGTCGTAATTGGAAATCTAGGAAGTTGATTGATCCCTTCTTTCAATTCTTTTCTGTCTTCCCCATCCTTAGTGCGATATCCTAAGATAAAGCCAGGTACAATGTTACCCTCACTTGATGACTGTATTTGTAAGGAGCTCCCTCTTAACAGTGAAAATGTTTGCAGATGTGATGGCCCCTGGCGCAGATTCCAATTAAACAAAGACTCCCTTCCACTGTTCTGCAGCAGCTAATGGATATGCACCAAGATTAACAGTTGGCCAGTGGTAAGGAATCCAGGCTTCTCTCTTTAGATCAGACATGTGAAATAATAAGACCAGAGATAATTGGAGCATTCTAATGTTAAGCTGCATTAAAGAAACATTGAATCAACACTCCACCAGAAAGTGTGTGCCACACCAAGTACTCTGCAAGGCTGCTCCCCATCTGTTGATAACATGACAGTATTAGCAGGTCAGCAATGTCAACACATCAGCAGCACATCCTGTTTCAAAGAGTTCCAAACTCTTCCAGGATTGCCAAGGACAAGAGAATTCATGATTTCAGAGGGAGATAATCTTCAAGGCTTTAAGTGATCCAAGCAATAAGAAAGACTTTGAATCAAGAACTATTTAGTTAACCGCATCCCTTGCTCTGTCAGCTGGGAGTTTTGCTTAACAGTATGGATAGAAAACAATTATATTCAAACAGCTGCAGTCAGCCAACAGGTCCCACACTCTAACCTATCCACGAAAGCCAAGTTTGCACAGCGAGCAGAAACTGCATAGTGGCCTTTTCAACTCTGCTTTTGAAGCTTATTAACAACCTCGTCTGGAGTCATTTTATCCGATTGCTAGTGTCTGAATAGGCTTTATGATTAATTCCTTCTCCAGAGAGCTTTTCATTTTGTAGATTGAGTCAAGGTCAGGGAGAAGGAAGAGTTTTTTTCAACCATTGCAGATTACCCTGCTAGCTGTAACTTTCTCATCACAACACGAGATATATCATGTAGGACCACAGAGAAACTACAGCACAGAAATGGACTATTTGTCCCATCTTGCCTGTGCTGATATCTATGCTCCACTCAAGCCTCTTCCAACCTTTCTTAACTCACCCAGTCCTTTAGTTGCTTTCTCCCTCATGTACTTATTACCTGTTTAATGTGTCTATTCTGTTTACCTTTACTATTCCCGTGTGGTAACTAGTTTCACAATCTGCTCACTCGATAAACTTTTTTTAAAAAAAAGTTATATTGTTACAGTCCCTGGAGAGACCGACAATGTTTTTAAAAGAAAGGAATCTTGATGTTAGCAAGAAGAAGAAAACTTTTGGACAAGATTTTACTTTCTATAACTTTTACTGTAACAAACTGTCTAAGGTCAACGCCTTAAACATTAATTAACAGGCAAAAAATATCTCAGACAAAGATAAATTTCCCTTGAATTAGTTGATACAATAAGGATATACTTGGTGTAGTCACAAGTATTTGCGTGACTTTGAAAACAAATGTGACCCCATGTGCAATCTCAGTCTTTCCAACTCAGCCTTCACTATCTCTTACCACCCACTCAATTGTTTCAGCTCTTGAGTCATATTCGGCAGCAGATTTTATTTATTCACTCATGGGATGTGTACATCACTGGCTAGACCAGTATGTATTGACCATCCCTAATTACCCACTGGGCGTTAAGTGTCAACCACATTTATGTGGGGCCTGGAGTCGCATATAGGCAGATATCCTTCCCTAAATGACATTTATGAACTCGGTGGGTTTGACGTGAAAATTGACAATGGTCATCATTGGACCTTAATTCAGATTCTTTATTGAATTCAAATGATACCATCTGCCACTGCAGGATTTGAACACAGGTCCCCAGAACATTATTTCATCCAAATTGCCCAGTTGTGTTTAACACTGACAAGTCACATTTCTACAAGCCCTTTCTTGTTCCTGTTGGATGCATCCAGAGATTCCATTCTCTAATTTCTTTAAATAGTCTAATGGGCTCTGACAATACAAAAGCAGCAGAAATGGATTTCATCCAATCCAGAATCCCTTATCCTTCCTGGCTTACTAATGTCCTTCAAGGAAGGCATTTTGCCATCCACATCTTGCCTGGCCTACATGTGACTCACAGCAATGTTGGGTGAAAAAAGTTGCTCTGGGAGTCCTCATCATTGACTCTGGACCCCATGAAGCCTCATGACTTCAGGTTAAATAGGGGCAAGGATACCTCCAGCTGATCACCATGTATCATTCGCCCTTGCCTGATGAATCAATACTCTTTCATGTTGGACAACACTTGGAGGAAACAGCAAAACTGACAAGAGGACAAAATGTACCCTGGGTGAGGGATTTAAATGCTCACCATAAGAATGGCTTGACAGCAGCACTACTGATTGAGCTGGTCAGATCCTATAACTGTTAGACTGGGTCTGCAGCAGGTGGTGAGGGAACAAACAAGAGGGAATTGCATACTTGAGCTCATCCTTACCAATCTGCAGATGCATCTGCTCATAACAGTATTGGTAAGAGTGTGAATCACATAAACCTTGTGGAGATGAAGTCCCACCTTGACATTGAGAATAATCTCCACCAACTTGCGTGGCAATATCACAACAATAAATGGGAGAGACTTTGAACAGATCTCGCAACTCAAGACTGACTTCCATGAGGTGCAATGACCTATCAACAGCATCAGAATTGTACTCCAGCATAATCTGTAACCTCATAGCCCGGCATATTCCCCCATCCAACCATTACTGTCAAGCTAGGGGATCAATCCTGGTTCAATGGAAAGTGCAGGAGGGCATGCCGGGATCAGCAGTAGGGCATACCTGAAAACAAGGTGTCAACCTGGTGAAGCCACCAAACAAGACTACTTACACCTCAAACAGCATAAATGGCAAGGGATAGAGGTATCTAATCTCACAACCAATGATCAGTTCTAAGATTTGCAGTCCTGCCACATCCAGTCGTGAATGTTGGTGGACAATTAAGCAAATCACTGGAAGAAGAGGCTCCACAAATATCTCCATCATCAATGATGGAAGGCCTCCATCACATCAGTGCAATAGATAAGGCTGAAGCAGTTGCAGCAACCTTCAGTCAGAAGTGTCAAGTAGATGATCCATTTCGGTCAGCGGTTCCCAGTATCAGAGATACCAGTCTTTGGCCAATTCAATTCATTCCACATATTTATCAAGAAACGGTTAGAGGCATTGGGAACTGCAAAGGATTTGGGCCCTAGTAGTGTTCCAGCAATAGTATTGAAAACGTGTGTCTCTCCAACCAAGCTCTTCCAGTACAGTCATAAGAATGGCATCTACCCTACAATTTGGAAAATTGTCCTATACATAAAAAACAGAACAAATCCAATCCAACCAATTACAACCCAATCAGTCCACTCTCAATCATCAGTAAAGTGGTGGAAGGTGTCATCAATAGTGCTATCAAGCAGCAACTGCTCAGCAACAACCTGCTCAGTGTCACCCAGTTTGGGTTCTACCAGAGCCACTCAGCTCCTGACCTCATTCCAGCCTTGATTCAAACATGGACAAAAGAGCTAGATTCCAGAGGTGAGTGAGAGTGACAGCTCTTGACATTAAGGCTGAGTTTGACCAAGGAGCCCTGGCAAAACTGGAATCAATGGGTTTCAGGGTGAATATTCTATGCTGTTTTGAATGATACCGGGCACATAGGAAGATAGTTGTGCTTATTGGAAGTCAGTCATTTCAGTTCCAGGACATGTCTGCAGGAGTTCCTTAGGGTGATGTCCCCACCAACAAATTTTACTTCCTTTATCAATGACTTTCCCTCCATCAGGGTCAGAAGTGAGGATGTATGTTAACGACTGCACAACATTCAGCACCATTTGTGATCCCCCAGAAGCAGTCCATGATCAAATTCAGAGCTGAAAAATGTGTTACTGGAAAAGTGCAGCAGGTCAGGCAGCATCAAAGGAGAATCCACATTTCGGCCTTAAGCCCTTCTTCAGGATCTGCAGTCCTTACTTTCTCCATGTTCAAATTCACCAAGATCAGGACAAAATTCAGGCATCAGACTGGCAAATTGCAAGTAACATTCGCACCACACAAATGCCAGGCAATGACCATCACCAAGAAGAAGAAAGTGATGGATGCAGATGCTGGAGATCAGAGTTGAGAGTATAGTGTTGGAAATGCATAGCAGGTCAGGCAGTATCCAAGGAGCAGGAGCCCTTTGTCAGTCAACTCTCCTGCTCCTGGTATCTCCTGATGAAGCCTCATTCCTGATGAACGACTTTTGCCCGAAATGTCAATTCTCCTGCTCCTCGGATGCTGCCTGACCTGCTGTGCTTTTCCAGCACCACACTCTCGACAATGACGGTCACCAATATGAGTCAATCTAATCTCTGCTCCTCGATTTTCAATGGTGTTATCATTATTAAATCTCTCGCTATCAACATTCTGGCAGTTACCATTGACCAGAAACTCAATGGCTACAAGACCCAGCCAGAAGCTAGAAATAATGTAGCAAGCAACTCATCTCTTGACTTCCCAAAGCCATCCATCATCTACAAGGCACAAGTCTGGAATGTGACAAAATACTCAACTTGCCTGGATGGGTGCAGCCCCAACAAAACTCGAGAAGCTTGACACCATCAAGCAGAAAGCAGCCCACTTGATTGGTACTGCATCACTTCCCTTCACTACCAATGCTCAGTAGCAGAAGTGTGTACTATCTACAGGGTGTACTACAGAAATTCACCAAAGATCCTCAGGCACCACCGTCCATCTGGAAGGACATGGGATGTCGATATATGGGAATGCCACACTACGGTTCAAACAGAGGTCAGTAAAATGTTGACACCTATGCCGACAGCCTTGGGTGTGCCTGTTCTCTCAGTCACTGCTGCAGAATCAGACTGGCCTATCCTGAGAGTGAACCCATTGAAAGCAACTGGCCGGGATGGAGTCCCAGGCCATGCACTCAGATCTTGTGCGTATCGGCTGGTACTGACATTTTTAACCTCTTCTTGCTTAAATCTGAAGTCCTAATCTGCTTCAAGAAGACCACCATCATCAGAGTACAAAAGAAAACACATGAGATGTGCCTCAATGACTACTGCCTGTGGCTCTGAGCTCCATAATTATTAAGTGCTTTGAGAGGTTAGCCATGGCCCACACAACAGTAGCCTCCCAGCCTGCCTTGATCCCTTGCAATTCGCCTAAAGTGGAAACAGGTCCAAGGCAGATGTCATCTCCGCAACCGTACACACCTCTGGAGCATCTTGGTAATAAGGACACCTACGTCAGGCTTCTGCTTATTGACTACAGCTCTGCCTTCAGCACCGCGATCCCAAACAAACTAATCTCCAAACTCTAAGACCTAGGTCTCTGCTCCACCCTCAACAACAGGATCCTTGTCTTCCTAACCTACAGACCGCAACAGTGAAGATAAGCAACAATACCTCCTTCGTGACAATCCTCAACACTGATATCCCGCAAGGATGTGTACTCAGCCCCCTACTGTACTCCCTGTATGCTCATGACTATGTGGCTAAATTTCATCCAAACTCCATCTACAGATTCACTGACAACATCACCGTTATAAGCCAAATATCAAAACAATGACAAGACAGAATACAGGAACGAGATGCAGTGCTTGATGGCGTGATGTAAAGATAACAATCTCTCCCTCAATGTCAGCAAAACTAAAGAGATAATCATTGACTTCAGGAAGAAAGGAGGAGTGCAACCCCTATCTACATCAGTGGAGCTGAGGTGAAAATGGTCGAGAGCGTCAAGTTCCTCGGAGTGACGATCACCAACAATCTGTCCTGGACCACCCACATAGATGCACAATCAAGAAAGCACAACAACGCCTCTTCTTCCTCAGGAAGCTAAGGAAATTGGGTATATCCATAAGAACTCATACCAACTTTTATAGGTGTACCATAGGAAGTATCACAACTTGGTACGGCAACTTCTCTGGCAGGACTACTAGAACCTACAGAGAGTTGTGAAGACAACCAGTTCATCACCCAAGCCAATCTTCTATCTATTGACTTCATCTACACTTCTCGATGCCTCAGAAAGACAGCAAATATCATCAAATACTCCTCCCCACCACAGTTATAATCTCTTCCAAACTCTTCCATCAGGCAGAAAATACAAAAGCTTAAACACATATATCAACAGATTCAAGAATAGATTCTTCTCTGTTTTTATTAGACTTCTGAATGGACCACTCAAATTTAAAATCAACTGTTGATCATGCTTTTGTGATTCTTCTTTACAACCATGGCTTTGTATTCTTTGCTCTATTCTATCACCCCATGACCTTTGTATGGTATGATCTACCTGTACTGCATGCAAAACAAAACTTTTCACTGTACCTAGGTACATGTGACAGTAATAAATCAAATCAAATCACCTGCACATTCCCCTCCAAGCCAATCACCATCCTGACTTGGAAATATATCACCATTCCTTCACTTTTGCTGGGTTAAAATCCTGGAATTCCCTCCCTCTAGGCATTGTGAGGCAACCCACAGCAGGTGGACTGCAGCTGTTCAAGCAGGTAAGTCACCACCAATTTCTCAAGGGGACAATTAGGACAGGCAGTAAATGCTGGTCCAGCCAATAATACCCATGTCCCATGACTCACAAATAAATTAAAAAGAAATGCCATGCCCTGCTATTTTCAAGTGTATAACATGTACACTGTTCAATGTTATAGGGGCCAGAGCATTGTGGGCTATGGTGAGATGTGTGACAAAATTGAATGAAAAGTCTGGTGAGGCCCATCTCAACATTGGAGACATCTCACTCCAGCTTTTGTGATTTGACAAACGGGAGGATGATTTTCTCACTTGGCAGCAGTGGGTTCCAATTTAAATGCCTTATTGACAGCCCAAACAAACTCAAAAAAACTCACCATGGAAACCAAAGAGGGTGCTAGTAGATTCAGCTTGTCACTTGCTCTTAATGATCTCTAACAAACTACATTTCAGGGCATGATCCATGCCACCATAATGTAGCGTGCCCTGCTGGTCAGCAGTCCTCGGTCCAGGTGGCATACATGTTGCTGTGTATGGTACCATTCCACGTATCTGTTCCACATGCCAGCAGCTTACGTGGCAAGCTGCATGTGCAACTAGCAAGCAAGCAAGCAGCCATTTCACAAGGTCTTCGGTAAGTACTCCTCACTAAAGTTCTTGGAGGCCCTCGTCAGTCAGTGAAGGTCAGCCTCAGATACCATGACTATGTTCAGGCATCTGCACAGGAGATTCTAGTTGGGGTGCCAGTGCCTCTGCACTCTGCACTCTGGGTGACAGGGATGGGGTTGTAAAACTAATCGGTTTGGGAGAATGCACAGCCATTGGCCAGAGTACTTCTTTACCAGGGCTGTCCAGTTTGGTTGCTCAAAGGGGTGGGCCACAGTCAGTCCTTTGGGTCCATGCAGACCACACCTTATACAGTCACCTTATAGGCCAGGGATTGGTTATGAGAGGCGGGCACATCAGGCTCATGGTGAGACCTGTGAAGTTTATGGGAAGGGCTGTCTGAAAGGGAATTTAGAAATTTGGGGCCCATTGACACTGGAAGCCATTGGGAGCAGAGCACCTGCTTGGGGAGTCTCAAGTCGTTATGTGGATGACATGCCCAGCCTCATCATTGCCAATCAAGGGTGGTTGATGCTGGGGATGTTGGCCTGGTCAAGGACATTAGTGCTCATCACCTTTCTTCTCAGCAGATTTGCAATATCTTACACAAGCAGCATTGGTGGTGCTGCTCCAGTGCCTTGGCATGTTTGCTTTAGACAGTCCATGTCTCAGAGCCATATAGGATGGTGGGAACCACCACAGCTCTGTAAGCTCATGATCTTGGTGGTGTTGGATGTGCACTGGAGGCCCAACAAGTGGCCGACAACGATAACATGATTTGTTTTCTTCTGTGCTATCAAGACCATATATGGACCAAACACCCAACGCTTCATCCCACTGCCAGTCAAGAATAGAGTGACTCACAACAATTTGCAATTGGCGAAAGCTGACAAGGGCAGTTTTCCCATAGAGCTCATTCGGGCTCATCACTGTGAGCTTAGAAGAGTGTGAAGAATTTACACTAGGGCACAATGAGAGAATCATGGATTTTCCACAGCTTATCATATGCTGCAGCAACCATGGATCAGGAAGCAGTGGTTAATTTTACATTTAAATCAATTACATATGAATCAATAGGAAAGAATAATTTATCCAGTTGCTAGAACCCAAAGCACAATAATGGGTTGCAGTACTTGCAGTTTCTCATCTGTTTATCTTGGTGTAATAGTTACTTGCAATATATATCATCCTGATAATTAAGAAGAAAATTTACTGTCAGACTTACTACAAACAAACATAATCCAGGCAAATAGATAGTTCTTCCAAACTCTTCTATAATCATGAGATAGGCATCTAATAGCAGATGTATGACTTTGCAGAAGCCAGAGAGGAAATTGATTTTCTCACTGCCACAACTAGATTTATCACATGAGCTACTGTTAAGTGTAACACTTAGTTCATGATGCGCTACCTCATTTTCCTAAGTTCATGAAAATTAAAAGCATGATGAAGGCTTTTAAGGATAACATAAAAACCAATAATCCAAGCACCACAAATTTACTTAACATATGCAATATAGTAACAGATTCTTAAATTCCCAATTATTTTATTCTTACTTAACATGCCAGATTTATCACTAATGTATTGCTGGCTGATAAAAGAGACCAGACACCTGACGAGTGAGGCTGTCCCAAAAATAACCAGTCAGTGATATAAATAAAATAAAACTTTCCTCAGGTCAACTCTGATTAGACTTGATTTTCCCTCAGATATATTAAAATTGCAAGCAATTCCCATTCATTGCAAAGGAATTTAATGATTCGTTCACCGAATGGTGCAGTCAGTCACAATGCTACAACCACTGGCCAAGCTGATATTAGTTAACTGAGACCTGGAAGCTAATTAAGGGCCTCCAGTTCAGTATTACACTGTTTTGATCCTTTCACAGTGAGGCACCACAGGAACTGGGCATGATAAAATGTTTCCTATGCTTAAGGTCAAATAAACAATTAAACTTTAATAATAATACAAAGCTATAAATTTTAATTTTCTTTCCCACTCCAAAGATTTTAGTTTATTTATTCCTTCGCAGGACATGGACATCACTGGCTGGCCAACATTTTATTGCCTGTCCCTAGTTGCCCTTGAGAAGGTAGTGGTGAGCTGCTTTCTTGAACCGTTGCAGTCCACCTGCTATGGGCTTAAAAATAATGCCATTAGGGAGGAAATTCCAGGACTTTGACCCAGCAACAGTGAACAAACAGTGATATATTTCCCAGTCAGGATGATGAGTGGTTTGGAGGGGATCTTGCAGATGGTGGCGCTCTGTTGTCCTTGTCCTTCTAGATGGAAGTAGTTCTGGATTTGGAATGCGCTGTCTGAGGATCTTTGGTGAATTTCTGCAGTACATGTTGTAGATAGTATGTACTGCTGTGACTGAGCGTCAGTGGTGGAGGGGATGAATGCTTGTGGATGCAGTGCCAATCAAGCAGACTACTTTATCCTGGATGATGCCATCCTTCTTGGATATTGTTGCAGCTGCACTCATCCAGACAGATGTATTCCATCATACTACTGACTTGAGCCTTGTAGATGGTGGACAGGATGTGGGGAGTCAGGAGGTGAGTTACGCGCTACAGTATTCCTAGCCTCTGACCTGTGTTGTAGCCACTCTGTGATGAATCCAGTTGAGTTTCTGATCAATGGTAACCCCAGTGATTTTAATAGCAAGGGCTTCAGTGATGGTAACATTACTGAATGTCAAAAAGCAGTGATTAGATTGTGTCTTATTGGAGATGGTCATTACCGGGCTAGATTTGTCCTGAATTTTGTACACAGGACATACTTGGGCAATTTCCACACTATTGGTTAAATACCAGTATTGTAACTGTACTGGAAACAGCTTAGCTAGGACAGCAGAAAGTTCAGGAGCACAAGTCTTCAGTATTATTGCTAGAATGTGGTCAGTACCATAACCCTTTCAGTATTCAGTGCTTCCAACCACATGGAGTGAATCAAATTGGCTGAAGATTGGTAAAACTATGATGCCGCTGACCATTGGAGGAGGCTGAGATGGATAATCCACTCATCACTTCTGGCTGGACATTGCTGCGAATGCTTCAGCCTTATCTTTCACACTTATTTGTTGGCCTCTTCCATCATTGAGGCCAAGGATATTTGTGGAGTATCCCCTATTCATGACTGGATGAGGCGGGACTGCGGAACTTAGATCTGATCACAGACGATTGAACAAAGGTTGCCGTTTAGCCTTTCAGGTCTATGAAGGTTTTCTCAAAGCATTATCTTTATGGTCCATGCTCTTGAGCACACATTAAATTTTTGACATAGTTCACGAGGACCTAATTTTATGATGCAGTGACAGAATTTTCCGAAGTATGCTTCAAACTTACTACAATCTGCATAGAATCACAAAATGGGGGTTGGATTGATGAGCACAAAATTATGAGGGGCATAGATAGGGTAGATAGAATAAACTGTTTCCAGTTAGCAGTGGGTTCAATAACCGAGGGGCATAGTAAGAGGAGTTTAGAAAGGATTTAGAGAAAAATTATTTCATCCTGAGGGTCGTGATTATATGAAAGTATGGTAGAGACTGGAATCATTACAATGTGTAAGTAGTTGGATGATCACTTGAGTTGTCATAACACACAAGGCCACAGGTCAAATGCTGGAAAATGTGACCAGAGCAAATAGGTACTTCCTAACTTGCGTGGACACAATGGACCAAATGACCTCTTTTCATGCTGTAAAACTCAATGATTGTATGACATGAATAATTTGATTGTTTTAAAAATGAAGATCAAGTTTTATTTTGGTCATTTTTCCCACACTGCTAAGTTGTATGGAACAACTAAATAAGAAAAATAAATTTGAGACAAAGACTGCTTCTGTCCCTGGATATAAAGAGATAAGGGTTCAATTGTGCAGATCATGATACCATCAGACTTCTTCAATTAATATAAAAATTGAAAGAACTGCGGATACTGTACATCAGAAACAAAAATGGAAACAGCAGGAATGGCAGCATCTGCACAACATGGAAACAGACCCTTCGGTCCAACTAGTCCATGCCGACCAGATATCGCAATCCAATCTAGTCCCACCTGCCAGCACCTGGCCCATATCCTTCCAGAACCTTCCGATTCATAAGCCTTTTAAATGTTGCAATTATACTCGCCACCACTACTTCCTCTGGCAGCTCATTCCATACATGTACCACCCTCTGGGTGAAAAAGTTGCCCCTTAGGTCTCTTTTATATCTTTACCCTCTTACCCTAAATTTATGCTCTCTAGTTCTGAACTCCCCCACCCCAGGGAAAATACTTTGTCTGTTTATTCTATCTATGCCCCTCATGATTTTATAAATCTCTGTAAGGTCACCCCTCAGTCTCTGATGCTCCAGCGAAAACAGCCCTAGCCTATTCAACCTCCTCCAACCCTGGCAACATCCTTGCAAATATTTTCTGGACCCTTTCAAGTTTCGCAACATCTTTTCGCTTGATGAAGGAACAACACTCTGAAAGCTAGTGCTTCCAAATAAAGCTGTTGGACTATAACCTGGTGTTGGGTGATTTTTAACACAGACAAGGTAGATAGCCAACTGCTTTTCCTCATGGTATATCAATCTAAAGCCTTAGGGCATAGGTTTAAGGTGAGATGGGAGAGATACCAAAGGGTACAGAGGGGCAATCCTTTCACACAGAGAATGGTAAGTATCTGGAGCAGGCTGCCAGAGGGAGTGGTGGAAGCAAGTACAATTTCATCAATTAAGAAACGTTTGGAAGGTACATGGACGGGACAGCTATAGTGGGTTATGGACCAAATGCGGACTAGTTTAATTGTAAAAACTAAATAGCATGGGCAAGTTGGCCGAAGGGTCTGTTTCCAAGCTATAGACTTCTATGACTCTATATAAATACAAATTTCTGTGATTGTATTACTTTTGTAACTGTGCAGAGATGAAGACGTCTAATTGTTGTCTCAATGCCTGTTTCAGGTTTAGCATGGAAATGAGTAACTTGTTGCAACAATTACCAGATGTATATCCTAATCAGAAAGCAAAGGATCTGGATAGTTGGTACCTTATTGATATAATATTAAGTCCTTTCAAACTGTAAGTGCTCTATTGCATATTGAATGTCAGACTGGATAAGGTCACCAATACTCTGCAAATTCATTAAATGTAAGTTAATAAAGTAAACAGCAAATCAGGTTTAATAAACTGTTTCCCAGGTGAACATCCTGTTAATAAAGGTCTGGTGTTTGATTTGCAGGGGTGACGCAGAAGGAAAGAACGTGATTTCTCGAGCATATGGAAATTTTTCCATTTCCTTTGTATTTTTCATACTTATCAATGTGAAAACAGGACGCCTGATTAGAATCACAAATTCATGGCAACTAAATAGCTAATTAAACGTCAGATGAATACAAAAATTGTTCCACCGAGCATTTAAAATAAGCCAGTCAATTTGCAATATGAGGTTTGGTAAACAAAACAAAGTAAATATCTCAGAAACAATTTACATGATGGGCAACTGGCACACAATATTAATGTCCTAATTTGTTCTTATAAGTAAGTCTTACAAAACTGATTTAACAGTGATAAATGAGATGGACCCTACACTATAGTATGAGCATTGTGGGTCAGAATCTGATCTGAAAACTGGCATCCAGCAATAAATATATGACTACACAAGCATGTATAGGTGGGATAGAAGGGTTGTTAAAATTGACCCATACAGAAATGGTACACGTGATGCATTTGAACATGTCGGTAAATAGCAGTTGGAGGCTCAGCTGATGTTTAAAAAGGTTGACATTAGAAATTAAGTTTGCTCTTAATTTTGTTTTGAAGAGAAAAGGACTTCTTTAAAATGAGCAAGACGTTTCCTCCAGTAAAGTATTTTAAATGGGGCTGCAATGAGACTTCAAACATTCTCTATCGTTGTCCGACATCCTCTCCTGAATCAGAACCCTATTTGCTGCTCTTTCCTTCTCCACTTGCTTGGAGTAATTTTAACTTTTGAGAGCCAGTGGGTTTGGGAGCAGTTGGTATG
Source organism: Hemiscyllium ocellatum (assembly GCF_020745735.1). Classification (NCBI taxonomy): domain Eukaryota; kingdom Metazoa; phylum Chordata; class Chondrichthyes; order Orectolobiformes; family Hemiscylliidae; genus Hemiscyllium; species Hemiscyllium ocellatum. The sequence goes on from NC_083408.1 coordinate 90,875,092, forward strand.
AAGGCTTCAAGAGGATTGTAGTTGTCCCTGCATTGAGAAGCCAGCTCCAACTCACTAATTTACACATTTAACTGCAGCAAGTTAGATAGTGTGTAAGAAACCCCTGTGGGAGAGAGATCAATTGTTCACTCTGCTCTATTGATTGCTGTTAGGAGTTTTTTTTAAAACAGGTCTTTTCAACTTATTTGTGTGCATACTGATTTCCCAGATATTTTAGAACTCACAGAAAAAGCACAGTGAGGTTTTGGATAACTTTATGCAGAACATTAATTTTATTCCACACATTAATGATGCTGTGGGTTTACTCATTACTTCACATATGAGAAGATAAAAGCCACAGTTAGTAAGTTTACGAATGACACCAAAATTGGTTAAAAATCACACAAGAAGAAGGGCTCATGCCCAAAATGTCGATTCTCCTGCTCCTTGGATGCTGCCTGATCTGCTGCGCTTTTCCAGCAACACATTTTCAGCTCTGATCTCCAGCATCTGCAGTCCTCACTTTCTCCTAAAAATCACACAACACCAGGTTATAGTCCAACAGGTTTACTTGGAAGCACACTAGCTTTCGGAGCGTTGCTTCTTCATCAGGTGGTAGCAGAGGGGTCGATCCTAACACACTACTCTCCACTACCACCTGATGAAGGAGCGTCGCTCCGAAAGCTAGTGTGCTTCCAATTAAACCTGTTGGACTATAGCCTGGTGTTGTGTGATTTTTAACTTTGTACACCCAGTCCAACACCAGCATCTCCAAATCATGACCAAAAGTGGTGGTATAGTGGACAGTGGAGAAGGTTATCTAAAAATACAATGGCATCTTGATCAACTGAACCAAGGGCTAGGGAATGGCAAATGGAGTTTAATTCAGATAAATGTGAGGTGTTGCATTTTGAAAAGACAAAGCAGGGCAAGATTTACACAGTTAATGGTAAGGCCCTGAGGAGTGTAGTCGAACTATACTCAATGGGAGACCTAGGGTGCGGGTGCAAAGTGGTGCCATAGGTAGACAGGATAGTTACGAAGGCATTTGGCATGCTTGCCTTCATTGGCCAGAGCATTGGGTACAGGAGTTGGGATGTCATGTTACAACTGTACAAGACATTGATAAGGCCATATTTGGAGAATTGCATGCAATTCTGGTCACCCTATTATAGGAAGGACATTTTTAAACTGGAAAGGCTGCAAAAATGATTTACAAGGATTTTACAGAGACTGGAAGGTTTGAGTTATAAGGAGAAACTGGATTGACTGGGACTTTTTTTCCCTGGAGCATGGGAAGCTTAGGGGTGACCTTATAGGTGTTACTAAAATCATGACGATAAAGTTATTTGTCAAGGTCTTTTCCCCAGGTTAGGGGACTCCAAAACTAGTAGGCATAGGTTTATGGTGAGAGGGGAAAGATTTAAAAGGGAGCTGAGGGGCAACCTTTACACACACACAGGATGATGCATATGCAGAGCGAGTTGCCAGAGGAGGTGGTAGAAGTGGATAAAACTACATTTAAAAGACAGGCACATGGGTAGAAAAAGTCTAGAGACATATGTGCCCAATGGGACTAGTTCACTTTAGGAAATCTGGTTGGTATGAACGAGTTGGGCCGAAGGGGCTGTTCTGTGCCGTATGACTCTCTGACTTTAATGCCATGCAGTTTTCTGATCTCTTTAATGGAATAAGTGCATCAATGAAAATGTCATTTTTTACTGTGTGTCCCTAACTTCCGTTAAATTGTGTGAGTTTAATTGCTAGGCCATTCCAGAGGACAGGTAAGACTCCACCACTGGAGTTGCAGCCTCATGTCAGCATTCATGAACCAGCTAGGTTTCTACAACAATGATACTTTGCAGTTACCATGGTTATCATTACTGAGCCAGATTTACAGTTCCAGATATAGCAAATGAATTTAAAGCCCACCAGCATAGTGCCCTTTTTCCCTAGACCATTGACCTGGGTTTCTGAATTTACCTGTTTTCCATTAGCCCTAATCGCATAGATGCATTTAATGTGAAGTTAGATAAATATGTGAGAGAAAAATTAATTGGGGTATATTGATGTTACATGAAGTGGAAAGAAGAAACTTATGAATCATAGAATCCCGACAGTATGGAAACAAGTCATTTGACCCAACAAGTCCACACTGACTTTCTGAAGATTAGCCCACCCAGACCCCTTCCCCTACCTTATTCTATATTTACACCTGACTAAAGCACCTAACCTGCAAATCCCTGAACACTATGGGCAATTTAGCATGGCTAATTCACCTGACATGCATATCTTTGGATTGTGGGAGGAAACGAGAGTACTGGAGGAAACCCACACAGACACAAGGAGGATGTGTAAACTCTACACAGCCACTCCCAAGAGGTAGATTATAAATCCTGTGTTCTGCATCAACTTATCAATGTTATTCAATGCCAATAACTTGTGGTCCAACAGCATTTTTAAAGAAAAAGATTATAGCTAATCAGAAAACAGATTTAACCTGAGGGGTCATTCAACAGTCAGCCGATATCTAAATTCATACTTACATTATATTCAGAAAATTTATGGCGCTTATAACCATTCAGTTTCAACACATCTCTATTTCTCATCTTTGTTTTGCTCCTCAGAGCACTTACAAATCTTTAGCACTATTGGGTGTAAAGCTTCATTGTGACACATTTTCTCCACTCATGTGAATTGAGTCGCAGCATTTATCTTTCTCATTCAGTACCAAGTATGAGTGTGGTATTAAGCCACAAGGAGCTGCGAGCGACAGTGAAGAGCTGTAATACTGAGCTGCTTCTGGCTTCTGGATCCAGTACTCTTCCCAGGGGACACTGGTGCCAGAATGTTTAAACCTCCTGAGAAACAGAAATAATGGATTAAAAACACTCAGATTTAATCTCAACTACTTCCCTCGGTGCAGTGTGCCTGAAAATCTGAGAAGATCTAGCAACAACATCAAACTAAATCTGCAGAAATATTTCAATTAACAAGAAATGCAAAATCGTTTCATACAATGGAAAGTGAAACTCAACATTACTATAATTGCTTTTATTGATATTTGGACTGATGTAAAACATCTCAAGGACAACAGTGCAAATAGTACCTTTTGCATTGCAAGCATCATCAGAATTACATGCACTTCTTTTTTGAACATTGACAGTAAAGAATGAGGAGAAAATATTTGTAGAAACAGCAACTCTTTGCTGATCTGCCTTCATTTCCTGTTTGCTGTTGATATCAATCATTCCCTTTTTCTATGTGCGTGCAGTTTTTCATAATATAGGCTTTTGTTTATTATTGAAGCCATTTTTTTGTGTGTGATGGATCACCTGACCATGCAAGAAAGTTATTTGTTTCACAAGGGAACAGCTGCAGTCAGTTAATGCAGGTAGTCAATGCCCTGGGCTCTCACAAGGGAGCACCTCAACTGTATCGTTAATCTCAAGAGTATTCGCCAGCAACAAGCAATACTAAGTGCTGTCATAAATGGGTGCAACACTGTGCCCTGTCACAATGTGTTGACGTTATATCCATTGTGTGTACTGTGTAAAAAGTACCACATGTGAAATAACTCCAAAAACTAGCCATCAACTTAATTAAGTCCCTGTTGAGTCAGATACTTTTCAAACAGCAATAGATTGTACATAACCCTCACTAAAAGTAGAGCTAAATTGATTTGGTTTTAAAAGATCTCCCCTCCCGAAGAAAATTCGCTGTTCTGTAAAGGGGTTTGTAAATTATACAGCGGTTGATTTTCCCCCATTTCATGATTTCATGATTTTAGAATCAAACTTGGCTTTGAGTTCATACATCAGTGAATTCTAATCTGAACCTAGTTTTGAATTATTAAAGAAATGAATGATAGTGTTTCTTAACCGAGGATTGACACCACAAGTAGAATGGATCTGTAATCTTTTAAAGTGGTGTCACTAGAATAGATTAAAATTGTGGGTTATGCTGCCACCATATTTAGCTGTTTGCATGGTTTAATCAGGGGCAGTACTGGCTATTTTTTACCGTTCTCCCCAATAGACTAATGGGTCAGTTATACTTTCTATACCAGTACTATTAAATTATTAATTATTTGTAAGAGCTGCCTAGTTCCAACTATCCTTCACTGAATCAAGCATTATTATCTTTTATTTTAGCTATTTGTTTAATTATAACATTACTACTAATTATTACATTGTAGCTCCAACTAATGGCAATAATTAAAACAAAATAACCTGTTCAGGCACCTCTGGAAAAGATGTGACTTCAACCCAGATCTTCTGTCTTTAAGGGACAGACACTACCACTGCACCACAAGATAATTACATGTTCAGCATTTATCATTATAATGAACAAATTAAGCTTCTATAACAGTTGACTGCTAGTTTGTTGCCCAAATGACTGATTCAGAAGACAGTTGAAGACTAGAAGGTTAAGTCAGACTCTGAGTTATCCTTTGAAAGACTATGGTCCCATCCAACAGAGGCTGTGAGAACATTACCTGTGAAAATCAACCTAGTAGGGTCACAATGTTAGATTAACATTCTGCAGGCCTGTGGACTATACATGGTTAGTGAAAGAAATGGTCTTAATATACCACATGGTCTTGAAGAAATTCAAAGGGACTAATCTGGATGTAGGTTTGCTCGTTGAGCTGGAAGGTTCATTTCCAGACATTTTGTCACCCTACTAGGCAACATCTTCAGTGGGCCTCTGGGCGAAGCACTGTTGATAATTCCTGCTTTCTATTTATATATTTGGGTTTCTTTGGATTGGTGATGTCATTTCATGTTGTGACATCATTTCATATGATGATGTCATTTCCTGTTCTTTTTCTCAGGGGGTGGTAGATGGGGTCTACCTCGATGTGTTTATTGATAGAGTTCTGGTTGGAATGCCAGGCTTCTAGGAATTCTCATACGTGTCTCTGGCTTGCCCTAGGATGGATGTGTTGTCCTAGTCAAAGTGGTGTCTCACTAGTATCCTTACATACAGATAAGGAAGGACACCACTTGAAATGGGACAAAACATCTATCCTAGGACACGTCAAACAGAGACATGCATGAGAATTCCTAGAGGTATGGCATTCCAATTGGAACTCCATCAACATACACATCAAGTTAGACCCCATCTATCACCCCCTGAGAAAAAGGAAATGAAGTCACCACATGAAATGACATGGAATTATCAACAATGCTTTGCCTGGGGGCCCAATGAAGATGTTACCTAGTAGGGTGACGAAACGTCTAGAAATGAATCTTCCAGCTCAGTGAACAAACCTACATCCAGAACCTCAACCTGAGCTACAAATCTTCTCAAAACACAAATCTACAACCACCAATCTCCCACATATTGGCAGGAATGTGACTGTAATAGAACTAAAATTATGGGGAAATGAACTGGCTTGTTTTTATGCTAGATTATTATGATTTTTGGCATGAGACTAATGGTTTAATAAATGCATTTATATCAGGTTAACCTATTTGGACCTTCTATTGTGAACCATTGTAGGCATCTTTGAGGTCATCTATAGACAATTCCACTCAAAAGAGTTCTGATATGCTCCAATTAAAAAATTAGCCCGAAACTAGTTCACATTTCTCACTGATTCAAATGTTTAAATTAGATTCCCTACAGTGTAGAAACAGGTCATTAGGCCCAACAAGTCCACACCAACCCTCCAAAGAGTAATTCACCCAGACTCATTTCCTTACATTTACCCCTCCCTGATGCACCTAGCACTAGGGACAATTTAACATGACCAATTCACCCAAACTGCACATCTTTTGGAATGGGGGAGGAAACTGGAGTACCCGGAGGAAACCCATGCAGACATGGTGAGAATGTGCAAACACCATATAGTCACTCGAGGCTGGAATCAAACTCAGGTCCATGGTGCTGTGAGGCAGCAATGCTAACCACTGAGCCACTGTGCCACCCTTTAATGGGTGAAATGGACTCCTGGGTGAAAAATGGTCCTCAGAGTCACTTTTCATTTTCGTATAGTGTCTCAACAACATTCAGGGGAGAGGGTACCTGACAAGCTTTTATACACTCAGCCACTCTATTCAAACTAGAGAAAGAGGAGGCGTAATAACAGGTGGGCCACTTGGTGCTACAAGGCAGGGAACAGGAGCGGAACTCAAGACAGCCTCCCACTCCCAGTTATTGAGGTCCAGGGTTAATGCACTGTTCAGATGAGTTGTGTACAAGGTGGCTGTGTTCCAGTGCTGAGGCTATCATAGGCTTGGATTATCTCCTGCAATGTGATCTCTACACCATTGCCATAGTGGCACTTCACTGCTGTTTTCAAAGCCCTCAAATTCTTTTCCACCAATTCTTTGCAGCAAGCAGTAGAAGATCCCAGCATTCCCAGTCAATCTTCAGTTCATGCCTGCATTAACTTGGTCACCGATGACACATTTGCTAATGATTTCATCACTTTCTCATGGACAACCAGAAACAGATGAGTTTGAGGAGGTTGTCAGTTTGAACATGGTCTACTGTATCACTGCAGACACATTGACACACAGCCTTCTGTCAATGAAGCAGTTGCCCCATGGACTGTAAGGGTATTCAGAGTGTTTATGTCCACGTGGTATGATGCATCATGGAGGTTAGCATCTTCCTGGCAGCTATCACAATGCCTTTATCATGTTCCAGTTCTGTGCAGCAATTGAGATGCTGGATGCTTGTTTGACAAGTTATTGCAAACTATTTGGCTCATGGCTTTCCTCTGAAATCCATACTTAATAGGTAAGTACTGTTGCAAACAGTGATGTGAGCCACTTAAAGACTTAATCAAACATGATTTTGGTGTAATCAAGTAATGAATCCTCTATCTCAATAGGCCTGGCAGCTCCCTCCCACACAGTTCAGACAACAAGGCAAAATTTTAACTTCCAAAAGCATGGCACAGGAGAAAGAAAGGCTTGGAAATCGCTGCTGGGCACTGGGGTGCCAGGGCATGCCAATCCCACCCCCAGGTCATTTTCATCCGAGTGGGGGCAGAGAGTTCATGACTTCCAGTCACTTAGATGTCTATTGATGCATCAAATGGCCAATGACAGATGTCAGTGAGACCAGCTGGATTTCTTTCCAATCGGCTCGTGAGGCTAAGATATGATGAGAGAAAAGTAGTGATCTGACAGCAATAAGTTGGGGACATGGCAAAGCTGCAGGGACCACTGGGAGTTACCCTTCTATAATGACTTCAAGGCAACAGTTGTCTTTTTAAAGGAAGATTTTTTTTCTTTTATCTTCAGACAATGGGTCCATCACTTAGTGGGTCTGCTGAGGTGCCTTCAGGTGAGCTTAATGGGAAATGCTCCCCGGCATCTTATTGGCCATCACTACAGGGTCATAATCCAGGATTCACCCAATACTAGGGGTTTTAATCCCAAAATAAAAATCCAATGCATAGTTTGCTGCATATTGTAAAGTTTTACTTCAACAACTGGGACAACACAAGGTACACTGTTGAGAAGAACCATCAAACAAGTAAGATGCTAAATAAGGTAAGAGTCCATGGCACTGGATAGAGGATTAGCTGACTGGCCGAGGGCAGAGAGTAGGGACAAAGGGGTCTTTTTCAGGATGGTAGCCAGTGACTAACGGAGTTCCACAGGGGTCAGTGATGGGACCACAATTATTAATGGTATACATTAATGATCTGAACAAAGGAACTGAGGGCATTGTTGCTAAGTTTGCAGATGACATAAAATAGGTGGAGGGACAGGTAGTGTTGAGAAACTGTAGGAAGGCTGCAGAAAGACGTGGACAGGCTAGGTGAGTGGGCAAAGAAGTGCAGATGGAATACAATGTGGGGAATTGTGAGGTTATCCACTTTGGTAGGAAGACAGAGGCATTGGCTACTTTCTAAATCAGGTAAGACTCTGGAAATCTGAAGCACAGAGGGACTTAGGAGTCCACAGTTCAGGATTCTGTTAAGGTTAACATGCAGGTTCAGTTGGCAGTCAGGATGGCAAATGAAATATTAGCATTCATTTTAAGAGGGCTGGAATACAGGAGTAGTAATGTACTGCTGAGGCTGTATAAGGCTCTGGTCTGACCATATTTGGAATTTGTGAGCAGTTTTGGACTCCTTTTGTAAGGAAGGGTGAGTTGGCCTTAGAGGGGGTCCAGAGGAAGTTTACAAGAATGATCTCAGATTTAGGGTGTAGGTTTGCTCACTGAGCTGTAGGTTTGATATCCAGGCGTTTCATTACCTGGCTAGGTAACATCATCAGTGGTGACCTCCAAGTGAAGCGAAGCTGTTGTTCCAGGAAATGACATCACCACAAACCCCAGGAACCCCATCCAGGAGAAAGATATAAATAGAAAGCAGGAGACAACAGCTTCACTTCACTTGGAGGTCGCCACTGATGTTGTTAGCTAGCCAGGAAATGAAACATCTGGATATCAAACCTACAGCTCAGCAAGCAAACCTACACCCTAAACCTCAACCTGAGCTACAAACCTTCACAAAGCTTGCAAAAATGATCTCAGATATGAAGGGCTTGTCATATAACGAGTGATTGAGGACTCTATGTCTGTAGTCAGGAGCTGAGAAGGATGAGGAAGGATCACATTTAAACTTACAGAATACTTAGATTCCTAGATAGAGTGGATGTGGAAAAGATGTTTCTGGGAGTGACAAAGATTAGGACCTGAGGGCACAGCCTTAGGGTAGAGGGACAACCCTTTGGAACAGAGATGAAGGAGAATTTTTTTGAGCCAAAGGTTGGTGAATCTGTTAAACTTATTGCTGCAGAAGGCTGTGGAGGCCAAATCATTGAGTTTAAGAAAGAGATAGATAGTTTTCTGATTAGTAAGGGGATGAAGATCACAGGGAGAAGGCCAAGAGAATGGGCTGAGACACATATCAGCCATGATTGAGTGGTGGAGCAGAGTCAATGAGCCAAATGGCCTTACTCTGCCACAGTATCTTATGCTCCCATGCTAAGACAGAAGAAGGAGCAAGTGTCTACAAAAGGGAAGGGAAGCCATTCGGTTAGGCAAGTTATTAAAGAATGTGAAGTATGAAAGAGTTTAAAACAAGAATTGATTAAAGTTCAAACAAAATGGTGCTTGTCCTAGTCAATGTATCATCTCCAAATTTAGCAATGATGCCATCAATCCCATTGTTCAGATTGTTGAAGTGTGTAACATGAATAGTTATGATTTCAACATCGACCACTACAGACCTCTGCTAGTTGCTGACTGCCATCCTGAAATGTTGTTGTTGTAAATCAATGAATGGAAGTGAGAGTAGAAGCAGGTACAGAAAGTGTTCTCTTATGATTAAAGGAGAAGCTTATGCAGTCAGAAGGAAAAGGACTTATAGTTTGTGGAGATAAATGGGATATTGTAGGCTTGCATTCACAGGTGGCAAGGGAGTCCTATTTTGGCAGTCTTGGTAAGATCATTAACTTTCTCTGGCACTAGACCCTGGGAATGTTCCTACTATCACTGACCTGCTCAGTCTCTTCGCTGCATGTTTTCTGATTTTTTGTAATATTCATCTGACAGAACTAGGAACCTCCCACTTGGCCTTGACATTTCCAATTATATAGGGCCCTAATGTCCCAATATTAATACAATTGACAGAGTTTTCATATGGTTTTCATACCAGCATTGCTCCCCAGATTAGGGAACATTTGTAAGTTTCGATCTGTGACACCAATGAAACCATCTTCTTCTTAGGAATCCCTGCAAGATTAAGTTGGACTTGCTTCCATTTCAGTTGATGGGTTCTGAAGTAGCTGATATGTTTAGTGCAGAGCAGGTAGCGCTTGAAGGAATGAATTAACTTGTTTGAAAGCTTGTGCTCTGTCCCTCTCTTTCTAACACCTTGACTTCACCTCTGCACATTCCCATTGAAGTCCTTCGATGTGCTCAGTGCCCGCCCAGCTGAACCTTTTCCATTTTGCTCAACCATAAATCAGAGGCTCCTATGAGACGAGGGAGGATGTTGAATTAGTTCAGGATATTTAGAGGTCATCCCTGAAGCGTTTCTGCTGTCCATCTGGATGTCTCCGCCCACAGTCGAATTCGAAATAGAACTTTGCGAGCCTGGTGTCAGCATACGAACAACATGTGCTGCCCAGCAGAGCTGGTTTTGAGTGATGAGCATCTCGCTGCTGAGTAAACTGGCTTGAGAGAGGTCACAGCTTAGTGCTGGATGGCTGTTCTTGCCATCAAGTCCTGGGGGATCTTGTAAAAGCCCTGGAGGTGGTACTTCTCGGTTGCTTTGATGGTATCAAAAAAGGAACAATATGATAACTAACTTAAACTTTCTAACAAAATGCAACTAAATGTAAACAAGAACAGGTCCTTTGACTGTAGCAATATGGTGAGGATATTGCAAATCAAGATGATTTATGAGTTCCAGTATTTTTTTTGGTTTGTCAGGAAAGAACAAATATATGAAGTTCTTTGCAGTGTTTAAATAAATGCGTCATTCATTGATTTAACAAATAGGAGTAGGTATATTACCCTTGATCCATTATCACAGGCCTAATTGAGCTGGTCGTGACTCTCTCATATGTTCAGTAAAAAGTGACTGGCAATAATTTTGTTGGCCAGTCTGATTTGATTTTTATTTTTCCATACCAAATGATACATCATCAGTCTATACTGCTGTTTTCCAAAATTTTCACGCAAGCTTGATTAACTTTATAAACTCAGCTTGAAATATCTCTAACTTAAAGGTGGAGGAGTAAAATCATGGCACAAAAATGAGAGGTGAAATGACAAAAGATTTCAGAGAAGACAGGTTCATTCTAAAAAATCATGTTTTTATAATTGTTTGACAGAAATTAAGACATACAATGGGAATGATTCTGTTACCAGCACCACATCATTAAACTGTATTGTTCCTTTAAGGGTTTTTCATAAAATGCCTTACTTTATCTCCCTACATGTTTAAACTTCCTAAAGTTCCCAGCAGGGTTTTAACCCACTAGCAGGACTATGTGTTCATTATGGTCTTCCATCTATTACAATGGGTACTAAGGCGGGGGTGGGTGGGGTGCTCACAATGACAATTTGGAAAAGTAGATGGAAAAGGCTTGGTCCAATGGAACCTCGAACAATATTTCAGAGATTGGAGTCAATGGAGTAAGTAATTGTGTGGTCAAGAGTTGAATGGCAAGATGATTGACTGACAACCTAAAGAGATACCACATGAGAGAAAGTGCAGGGGATCAAAAGATTGAAGATTAAAGAGATGATTTGCAGCAAAGGTGGAAATAAAGGGTACATCTTCACGAGAGTCTTGATTGTCTTAAGAGAGGCAATAGTCTAGTGATATTATCAGTGGACTGTTAATCCAGAGATTCAGGTAATGTTCTGGAGACTGGGTTCAAATTCTGTCATGGCAAATAAATAAACATGTTGCATTAAGAGGGCGAAAGTGAGGACCGCAGATGCTGGAGATTAGAGTCAAGATTAGAATGGTGCTGGAAATGCACAGCAGGTCAGGCAGCGTCCGAGGAGCAGAAAAATCGACGTTTCGGACAGGAGCCATCCCTGATGAAGGGCTGCTGCACAAAACTTTGAATTTCCTGCTCCTCAAATGCTGTCGGACTTGCTGTGCATTTCCAGCACCATTCTAATCTTGATTTCGAATTAAGAGTCTCATGATGACCATGAATCCATTGTCGATTGTTGGAAAAACCCATCTAGTTCACTAATGTCCTTCAGGCAAGGAAATTGCCATCCTTACCTTGTCTAACCTATATGTGATTTAAAGCCCTGAGCAATGTGTTTGACTCTTAACCACCCTCTGGGCCATAAGGAATAGGCAACAAATGCTGGCCCAGTCTGTGATGCCCTCACCCCATGAATATATTAAAAAAAGTTTTGGTAGCATTGACTGATTCCTGAAGCTTTTCACAATTGATATTAGAGATGAGTGTAAAAGAATGGAGAAAAGAAGGTTGTAGTGAAAGTTTGTGATGGAAAGAAAGAGTTTGAGAATGTCCTTCTCTTTGATCTCAACTCTGGAGAAGCAGGAAAATTGGATTGAGGGAAGTAAGACTTAGCAAAATATTGACCTGGTCACAGCAAATCTGGCAAGAATGATAAAAATGAAATGTTGGAAATACTCAGCAAATTGGATCATCTGTAAAAGGAAAAATCAAGGTCATTCTTTAAGAACTGAAATCTGTAAAAAAACGAAGTACGTATCTTAGCAAAGTGTGAAAAGCAACAGACTCTAATCACAGAAAAGAGAATTATTGCTATCACGCCTCACTGGGGTAGTGTATTGGAAATCAAGCCCCACTATTCCCAGAGTGATTACAGAAGCTAAAGATTTTATTAAAGTATGCAAAATTTCCCAATTTACTCATGTCTTAAGACCCAGGTTGTCAGAAAACACAGACTAGGTTTCTACACAACAAGAATTATTATTTATTAAAAATCAATAGGTTCTAGCTACAGGTGGGCAGCTGTGAACTGTTTACGTATAAGACCATAAGACCATAAGACATGGGAGTGGAAGTAAGGCCATTTGACCCATCGAGTCCACACCGCCATTCAATCATGGCTGATGGGCATTTCAACATCCTTTTCTTGTCCTGTTAGAATTTTATAGGTTTCTAAGAGACCCCCTCTCAATCTTCTGAACTCCAGTGAATAAAGTTCTAACTGATCCAGTTTCTCTTCGCAAAAATTTCAACTTTCAAAGAATCACAACAGTGATAATGGTGCCGATTAGCTGACAAGTTGACTCTGAATGGCATAGCCATGGAACTCTTCTAGTTAAAACTTTAATCTCTTTATAACCTCTCCCTATGCGCAAATATAGACAAAACAAATTGGTGTCATGGGTGGAGAAGAAACTGGAAAGGATCCTTATGTAAAGAGTTCATTGAAATGATCATTTTGTTTGTCAGGAGTTTCTGTCCATTGATCCTTCTTTTCTCCTGGTATTTTTCTCTTCCTTGCCATAGGCACAGATTGACTGTGCTACACATTATAAACTCCCTGATTTATTGGTTAAAAGCCACAGTTTGCAGCAACAGATGAAGGAAAATACATAGGCTTTCTTCAGACCTTCGGCATTATTTACTGCAAAGAAAAGACACTAATTGTAGGAGGTCTGAGGCTTTCTAACCATATTGGTCACATTCACAAGCTGTTCAATTAAAGCAAACTTTTATCTAACCGGCACCTACAGGACAAGGAGCGTATCAGTTGATCAAATATTCTGGTTAATCAAGAAGTCCACATAATCAATGTAAAAACACACACTAATTAATGGAAACATAATGAAGGGATACATGGATCACTGTTATACTTTATTTACAGCAATATTTGCCTCACTAATTATGCAACTATGCTGTCAATAAAACTTACCAACAGAGAGCCTTCTCACTTGGAGTCTCAACCAACTACTCAGACATCGCAGAAATTGCAATAATATGATAAACTTCCGGTATTTGAGGTATATAATTTTTACCAGCTTTCAAGAGTGCTAGTTCATAAGCTCCCAATGAAACAAAGTTTATTGTAGTTGGGAGCCAATCACATTGTCATTGATAACTGGTCATCACTCTGCAGACAAATCAGCTATTTGTTGCTGACTGAATCTTACTTTGTATACCCCCTCTTGATGTCAGTCTGTTTGCAGTAACTTCCCCGTTATGGCTGAACAGACAACAGTGTAAACACCACTTACAATGAGTTTCAGCAACTTGCTTTTATAATAAGTGCAGCAATCTCTTCCATATTCATTGGTTCTAAAACTGCCCGCTTCCCATTTTAATCCACAATCAAAAGTACAGAAAAAGAAAATGAGCCAATGTGTACAGTGAATCAGAAACTTGCATTGCAAAGGTACTCCTGAAGATTAAACTGGCTCCATGCCATTCAGAGCAAAGTCGGGAGCCCTTGAGGCACCAAAGTTTTAAAGGTTTCATCTCCATGCAGGGAGCACATGAGCCTTTTCATCAAAGTAACTGATACTCACTGAGACCAACTACTTACTTCTTTTGACATCTCAGGACAGTAATTAGTAGATACTTGATCTGATATATTACATATTTAGGGAACAGCTTTTCTCCCATCAGCTGAAGATATTGCAATCCTGTTCTGAAATCACAAACTTCCTTTTTCCTGCCACACAGCATAAACAACTATTCACATCATAACAATGTATTAGCACAGAGATGTTTGATGCTGAAACCTGGCTCAGAATTAAAAATAAAAGCTATGCACAACAATACAAAAAAACAACCTGCATAAAAACTTCACAAATAAAATTGTTATTTAAGTGGCAAACCATTTCTAACTGAGCTACCCTTTCATATATAATTGAAGTTTGTTCCAGCTCCATTAGTGACACAATGTGACTGATTATGAATGCAGTGTCATCAAAGAGAAGGATCTGAAAGCAGATCTGTTGAACTAAATACAACTGAATTTGTTAAAGAAAATTAAAGCCCTAACAGGTTTTGAGTTTTCATTGCTCAAAGGCTCTCACTTCATCATTGCTAAGCCATTTGACAAAACAAAACTTGGCTCTTTGAATCAGTTGCATTAGCTTTAAAATGTGGTGTGATGGGTCAATATTGCTATGCAATAGTAATCTTAAATGAATAGAGTTTTCATGCTACCTCCGACATCGGGGTACAGATCAGGTGATCTAATAATAGACCTTTAAGGAGATATCTAACTGGGCATAATCCTGATCTTTTTAAACCCTGTCTACTTGGCACTAAACTGCAAAGGTGTTAAACATTGCTATATAATGTCAATTATTACTCTGCGTCCCAAGCGTCAGAGTGTATCTTTGGGCAGACTGGAGAACAGTGGTCATCATCTACATTGTGTGTCAAATTCAAAAAATGTCTTACAAACGGAATAAGGACTTCTATATGTGTTAAGTGTTCACTGAACTGACCAAGATGTATGACACCATGAACCAGGAAGGTCTGTGAAAGTTCCAATGGAAAGATGATCAGTTTCATTCACTTGCTTCTCAAAGGTATGATGGCCAGCTTATTGCAAAATGATACACCTGTGGGTGCCATTGCAGTGACCAATGACACCAAGCAAGGCTGTTTGCATTAGCTCCATTGTTTGCCATGTACTTTTCAACCTTGCGCACACCCAGAGATTTTGACACAGAAGTACTCAGAAGCATTACAGCGGTGGAAAGGACGATGGAGGAAGATTTGCCATATGAGGTAGTTTGGGCTGAGGTTAGAAATAGGAAAGGTGAGGTCACCCTGTTAGGTGTTTTCTACTTGCCTCCCAATAGTCCGAGAGAAGTAGAGGATAGTATTGCGAGGATGATTCAGGAGAAGAGTGAAAGTAGCAGGGTGGTTGTTATGGGGGACTTTAACTTCCCAGATATTGACTGGGAAAGCTATAGCTCAAGTTCGTTAGATGGGTTGGTGTTTGTCCAATGTGTGCAGGAGGGTTTCCTGACACAATATGTAGACAGGCCAACAAGAGGTGAGGCTATACTGGATTTGGTTCTAGGTAATGAACCAGGCCAGGTGTTAGACTTGGAGGTAGGTGAGCACTTCAGGGACAGTGACCACAACTCGGTGACTTTTACTTTAGTGATGGAGAGGGATAAGTGTGCACTGCAGGGCAAGAGCTATAGCTGGGGGCAGGGAAATTATGATGCGGTGAGGCATGACTTAGGATGCGTGGATTGGAAAAACAGGCTTCAGGAGAAGAACACTAATGATATGTGGAGATTGTTCAAGGAACACCTATTGAGTGTCCTTGATAAGTATGTACCAGTCAGGCAGGGAGTAAAGGGTCTTGTGAGGGAGCCGTGGTTTAATAGGGAATTGGAATCCCTTGTGAAAGGGAAGAGGGCGGCCTATGTAAGGATGAGGCGTGAAGGTTCAGTTGGGGCGATTGAGAGTTATAAGGTAGCCAGGAAGGATCTGAAGAGAGAGCTAAGAGCAGCGAGAAGGGGACATGAAAAGTCCTTAGTTGGTAGGATTAGGGAAAACCCAAAGGCTTTCTATAGGTATGTCAGGAATAAAAGGATGACTAGGGTAGGTATCGGTCCAGTCAAGGATAGTCGTGGGAAGTTGTGCGTGGAGGCGGAGGAGATTGGTGAGACACTAAATCAATACTTTTCGTCAGTATTCACTCAGGAACGGGACTCTGTTGCTGGTGTGAATATTGAGTCACAAGTGATTAGAATGGATGGCCTTGAAGTATGTAGGGAGGAGGTTTTGGGAATACTGGAAAGGATGAAAATAGATAAGTCTCCTGGGCCTGATGGCATTTACCCTAGGATCCTCTGGGAAGCTAGGGAGGAGATAGCAGAGCCATTGGCCTTGATTTTTATGTCGTCATTGTCAACGGGAATAGTACCAGAAGACTGGAGGATAGTGAATGTGGTACCCTTGTTCAAGAAGGGGAGTAGGGACAGCCCGAGTAACTATAGGCCAGTGAGTCTCACTTCTGTTGTGGGCAAAGTCTTAGAGAGAATTGTAAGGGATAAGATTTATGAACATCTGGATAGGAATAATGTGATCAAGGATAGTCAGCATGGTTTTGTGAAGGGCAGGTCGTGCCTCACAAACCTTATTGAGTTCTTTGAGAAGGTGACTAAGGAGGTGGATGAGGGTAAAGCAGTAGATGTGGTGTATATGGATTTTAGCAAGGCGTTCGATAAGGTACCCCATGGTAGGCTAATGCAAAAACTACGGAGGTATGGCATTGAGGGTGCATTAGAGGTTTGGATTAGGAATTGGCTGGCTGGAAGGAGACAGAGGGTAGTAGTTGATGGACTAGGTTCATCTTGGAGTGCAGTTACTAGTGGTGTACCACAGGGATCTGTTTTGGGACCGTTGCTGTTTGTCATCTTTATAAATGATCTAGAGGAGGGGCTTGAAAGCTGGGTGAGCAAGTTTGCGGATGACACAAAGGTCGGTGGAGTTGTGGACAGTGAAGAAGGATGTGGCAGGTTACAGCGGGATATAGATAGGTTGCAGATCTGGGCAGAAAGGTGGCAGATGGAATTCAATGTAGCTAAGTGTGAAGTCATTCACTTTGGTAGGAGTAACAAGAAGATGGATTACTGGGCTAATGGTAGGCTACTTGGTAGTGTGGATGAGCAGAGGGATCTTGGTGTCCATGTACACAGATCTCTGAAAGTTGCCACCCAGGTAAATAGTGCTGTGAGGAAGGCATATGGTGTACTGGGCTTTATTGGTAGAGGAATTGAGTTCCGGAGTCCTGAGGTCATGTTGCAACTGTATAAGACTCTGGTGCGGCCTCATCTGGAGTATTGTGTGCAGTTTTGGTCGCCATACTATAGGAAGGATGTGGAGGCATTGGAACGAGTGCAGAGGAGGTTTACCAGGATGTTGCCTGGCATGGTAGGAAGATCGTATGAGGAAAGGCTGAGGCACTTGGGCCTGTTCTCATTGGAGAAAAGAAGGTTTAGGGGAGATTTGATAGAGGTGTATAAGATGATTAGGGGTTTAGATAGGGTAGACACTGAGAACCTTTTACCGCTAATGGAGTCAGCTGTTACTATGGGACACAGCTTTAAATTAAGGGGTGGTAGGTATAGGACAGATGTTAGGGGTAGATTCTTTACGCAGCGGGTTGTGAGTTCATGGAATGCCCTGCCAGTAGCAGTGGTGAACTCTCCCTCTTTATGGTCATTTAAGCAGGCATTGGATAGGCATATGGAAGTTATTGGGCTAGTGTAGGTTAGGTAGGATTTGGTCGGCGCAACATCGAGGGCCGAAGGGCCTGTACTGCGCTATATTTTTCTATGTTCTATGTTCTATGTTCTATGTACTCATTCAATTCAGGGCCGATGGTAACCTCTTCCATTTGTATAAACTTAAGGTTTGTATCGGGTTTACTGAAAAGCCACTGAGTGAACTTTCTTTTTTAGAGATGTTTGTGCTGTTATGCCACATATTCTGCAACTCATTCAGTTGTCTTTTGATCGATTTTCCTGACCTCGACTTTGACCTGCCAATAATTGGGAAGATGACAGAGATCTCTATCAAGTTACCTTAGGCTATGTACTCCAAAATTATCAGAACAGTTGAATCCACACCACAAGGTATTCAAAACTTAGATATAAAGATAACCTGAAAGCCAACCTCAGAACTTGCAAGCTGAATCCGGAATGCATGGAAAAGAATTAGCCTTGGAATCCAATTGGACAAATCTTTGTCATTCTTGCCACGATCACCCTGTCAAATCCCTTCAGAATCTCATGTTTTAATCAAGTCACCTTTCAATCATCTAAACTCCACTGGATAGAAGCCTAGCCTATCCAACCTTTCTTCCTAAGACAACCTGTCCATTCCAGGAATTAGTAAACATTCTCCAAATTGATTCCAATGCAGTTACATGCAACCTTAAATAAAGAGATAAACTTGAGTTCTGTTCTGAAGCATTCCAGATTCCATGTGTAACTACAGCATTATCTCCCTAACTTTGTATTCAATTGTTCTTGTAACAGCTCTCTTAATGATTTGCATACTAACCTTTTGTAATTCACACAGCAGGACATCCTGACCCCTTTGCTCTGAAATCTCTAACCGTTTCAATGATATTTTAATTTTTCATTTTTCTGGCTTAAATGAACAATTACATCATTTCTCTAAGTAAGCTTCATTTGCCAGGTCTTTGCCCACTCATTATCCATATCCTTTCAACTATTTTCTGTGGTTGCTAATGACATTTTATTAATCTATTTACCTGGATCCAGATTTCTATTGTTTTCTACAATTTTGAAAGTCCTCTGTTCTATTTTTGTTAGATCCAAAATATATTTGCCTATGTTGAAAACTATTTGTCACAATTTGCCCATTTACTTAATCTATTCATAGAAATCTGGAGGTACAGAACTCAGTATTGCTGAAATAAAACATGTTTTGTTGAAGTTTTTCAGCTTGCACTCATCAGTTAATTCACAAGAATATCAATTAAAGAGAAAACCATACTGTAAATGTACACAGTATGAGAGGAAAGTGCAATTGAATGGCAAGTGGACTCTGACAGGTCAAGGTATTGCCAGTTAGTGATAAGGTATTGGTATTGCCAGATAATGCACCAGTTAGTGATAATTGTCAACTAATTTCCAGGCTCTTTAATAATTTCAACAAGATGGTTTGACTCTGGTTGGTAAGGAGTAAGCCTGTGAAATGAACCAACAAATAGCTGTCAACAGTTTTGTTGAGGTCAACAGAGTTAGTGTGTGCACTTGTTCTTTCTGTCTACTGTGATGAGAGGTACTTTAAGAGAAGTATTTTCTTGTGTTCTTTTTATGAAGAAATGTTGAAGCAGAGGTAACAAGCCATCTGCTCTAAAACGAAGAAGTATGCAGTTTGTGAGGTGTTGGGTTTTTAAAAAAAGTTGGTACAATAAAGGCAGTCTGAATGGGTGGGCTCAAGCTCCCACAGAACCAGACTTTTTTTTAGTTTTAGCTTACAGTAGCAGTTAATGGGGTCTTGAAGCTGAATATGAAAGCTTTTATTCCTCTCTCTGTTACAGTTAAAAGCTGGGGTTATCTTCCTGTTGCTAGAATTACATGTGAAACAATCTATTTTACTGACTTTGCATTTGCCAAGGATGTGTTCATGAGATGTTACAATATTGGCACAGTTAATTAGTAGTGGCTAATGTATATTATTTTATTAAGCATTTTGGTAGAGCTTTGTTAAGTTAATTCTTTCCTTTTATTTTAATTTGACTGCATTTTAATTATAGTGTATGAATGAAGTATGTTTCATTTTAAGCCTGGCAGTTTGACAAATCAAATTGCATCCAGAACATAATACCTTACACTTACATTTAAAATAAGAAAACTCTAGGGTTAAGACTAACTTTTTAATATTTTTGAAGGGATTTGGTCTGGTCCATAACACTACGAACAGTAAGGCTCTGTATTTTAGTATATGTAGGTTCCAGACCACACAGGTGCACCACACTGAAAGACTGGCTGACAGTACTAAAGATTGACTTTAGATCAGGAGGTCAGAGTTATATTGCAAAAGAAAGAATGTTTTTAAGCATCTGCTTTTGCTAGTAAATAAATAAGAGAGTGCATGTAAATTGTCTAGATTTCTCAAAATTGTTGATGTAGTGATTGGAATCATGGCCAGGTGGATCACAGTGACTGTAAGATCCTGGATTGGGATTGTTAACTTGGGCTAATTAGAGAGCCTTGGCTGACAGATATAAACAGGCTTCAGAAGGTCTACACAGTCTAGGGAGTGGTCCTAAGTTAGCTGGTCAGAGCCCATGTACTGTGCACATGTAAATAAATGGTGACTGAGTGACAGGATTCTAGCCCATGAACAGTTATTTCAACTATAATAAGCATTTTTTTTAAATAGAAGTATTTTATCAGGGTTTTGCAGCAGCTAATTTTTAAGCAAAGGAAATGTAGAGAATTATTTACAGACAACCGTTGCACAACTCTAAGGATTTAGATAAGAGCAACAACTGGGGAGATCTTATAACAGGATATTAGTGTCCAGACTAAGACCATACAATGAACGCAATCTAATGGTCATGGCAGGGGAAGTATCCATCACCTGAAAGACCAGTGGCATACACTGCAGCCATTCTTAGGATGTCTAATGGAATTACGAACCAATCAGGCATTTACCTGCCCAGAGCCAGACTTTCCAGCTCCCTCGAGGGGAATTCCCCTACCTCCAAAATCCTGCCCCTTCTGAGCACAGCCAGCCAATCAGAAGTTGGCAACTCTCCAGGAACAGCAGCACTACCATCGGCGCTGGTCCCTGCTGGTGCTGCAGTGCTAGGAACATCCCCACCAGTCAGAACTAGGCCTTACTGCCAGGGCATTCTTCACAGTGGACTCAAGTGGAATGGTTTCAAGCTGCTGCTGATTGAATACCAGCAGAAGTAGAACCTGAGCTTCATGTGGTCCTTAAGTCTTAAGAGCCTGTTGTGAGAAGGCCATCTTTGAGTCTTCTTTCCTTGTACTTAATTACATGGAGTTTGGAAATTGGCAGGAACACCACCTTCCCATCAGAGCAGACACTCCATCATTCCACTGGGCCTCCGAACACATCCCTCATGAGTGTATTCAAAATTGTGAATAATTTTGAATGAGCAAATGAGTAGAATCTGTTTCCTTTGGCAGGAGATCCAGAGAAGAACACTGGTTTAAAGAACCTAGTAAAAATACTAGTGGGGAAATTAAGGAAGGTGTTTTTGCACAGCATGCTATTGTGATTTGGAATGCAATGCCCAAAGGATGTAATAAATAGTTTCAACAGCAAAGCTTAAAACAAAATGCAATATGTATTTTAAAGGGAAAATGTAGGTTTTGCGAAAGAGGAGGGACATGATGGGGTAAATCATCTCGTGAACGAAACAATTCTGCAATTCTAATCAGTGCATTTTTCTGAAAGACTCTGTTCTTTTGATCCATTTGTTTTACATGGTATGTAATGTATTGCTGAAAGAAGTATTTGATAAATGTAAAATACCTGTGTACCTTTTCTGCAAAGTACTCTTTGCTTAATGGCAGCTATACATGGCAGTTTACCCTCTAGGTCCAACTAACTGTCTAAAGTTGTTCAAGACCTGTTATTGCTAGTCAGTCTATTAGGAATCTATCCTCACCCAACCAACCAAACCAGAACCCTTAAGCAGATCGGCTTGTAACAGCCCAGCAGATCTTGGTGTTATTCCTGAATGTAGAATGTCACTTATTTTGGTTCAATTCAAGAGTAAATTTCATTGTGATCCTTTATTAATTAGTAATTCAGTAATTAGATTTTAAAAAGTCATACTTCATTTATTGCTTCATTACAAATGTAGTCTTATGCAGTATCAGTTGATCGGGGACATGAGTATTGTGTATGTGTGTGCTCTTTTGAGCGATTTAATAGCAGAATACTTACTTCCTGGTCGCTTGTTAATTTCACACAATCAAAATGAATTAGTCAATATCTGTGTTGATTTAGAAATATTGCTCTCACTAATGAGCTGTTTGTGATAAAAGAAGCTTTTGAGTTCTTCCTTATTTGATCACCATGTATCCAAATTAAATTTACGATGCCTGAGCTGCAATAATCTTGTTTGTCTGCTGTCTGACTTCAGGCTTTAAAATGAAGCCTGAAAGAGAAGTGGAGAAGGACAGACACATGCCTCCAGCATCAGTGCAGCCAGGTGTTTAGTCTACCTGGCAATAAAACATAGAGAAAAGATGATTATGATGGCTTGCATTTTCTTAGCTCAAGGAGATAGGGTTAAGGCTGCAGGGCCAGCAAAATAGCAAATGGCTGCCTTGGAATGGGCCCCTCAGATTTCCACAGCCACACTGGGAGCCAGGATGGAGGGGAGCAACAAATTAGTGCAACTTAGGCTACATTTAGGGCTCTTTTAGAGGTGGCACTGGTATTCATCAACATCAGAACAGTCTCTCTCTCAGGTCCTGAGTGCACCAGGTCAATCAAAGCCTAAGACTTGATGCCCAACGACATGGTTACAGGGATGAAAAGTCATGACCCCTAACACAGATGCAGACCCCTCAAGCTCCATGTTCTTGTTTGCACCTTCTGTGTCAGCCAGAAAGGGGTTGCGTCGAGAGGACGATCTCTATTTCAGCAGTGGGATGTCCAATGAGGCTACCTTAACATTGATGGTGAATGTGGAGATGGCTTTTAAGGAAGCTTCCTCCCAGCAAATTGCATCCCCAAGTCTTTCCACCAGCGATCACAGGCTCATGATCCCCACTTGGTCCCAAAGCCCTAGTCACATAAAGTCCAGGTCATTGCTGTGCAAGCACTAACTGCTGCAATTGTAACCACAAATACCAATGCTCAGAGTGACTCTCAATAATCGAAAAATCTGCTCGCCGGCACATTACTAGAATTGTAGAGGTGTTGCCCAATGTAGATAATGGCACCATGGAGGATAATCTTGCTCTACTGTATCAGGAAGATACCAGTTACCTTCCAACCACTCACATTGCTGTTGGCTGTCAGCCAGATTATTGCTGCACATACTGAGGCAAGCTCAATCCAAAGTCAGGCTTTCAAGCTGCTAAAGATGATGCTACAAAACCATTTGGATTAACGCCCAGGGAAAATCAATAACTTTCCACACACCATGCTGCACCCACTAGGGTCGCACTGTGTAGGAGCATGAGAACAGAGAAAGGCACCCACAAGATAGGTACTCAGGGAATACATCAGGGTGATTAGCTGAGTTTTGGAATAGTAGTATGTGTGGGGAAACAGTGGTGATGTATTGGTAACAGGATTAGTAATCTAGACACTCAGGCTATTACTCTGGGGAGATGATTTAAAATCCCACCAATTTCAACCCAGCCAGTGAAATATGAATCCTGTTAATAAATCTGAAACATAAAGCCAGCCTCAGTAATGATGATCATGGCAATTATCACTGATTGTCACAAACACCTATTTTGTTCACGAATGTCCTTTAGAGAAGGAAATCTGCTCTCGTTACCTGGTCTGGCCTACAGAGTGACTCCAGGCCCGCAGCCATGTAGTTGATTTTTAACTGCTCCCCGTGTAAAAGCAGGTGGGAATGGGCAGCAAATTCTGGCTCTGCCAGTGATGCTCGCATTCCCTGAATGAATAAAAAAAAGTAAAGGTGATTTTGGAGTGATTCCTTAATCACGATTTTTATTTCAACATTATGAGCATTGCATATGCTTACTTACCATCATTACATGATCACCTTACGTAGGTGCTTTCAGTTTCAGCAGCCATTAAACTTACCACATGAAAGAGGGTCCAAGGATTCAAAGTGGACCCCCAGCAATGGGGAGGCAGCTACTATTGTTGTGTTCTGCAGCTCTGCGGTGAAGTGTTTTCTTTCATTCTCAGAAAGAAGGGCAGCAGTTGATTATGGGGTCAAGACCGTTATCATACTTTGGCGTAAACTTATAAATCACACACAAGGATCAGCAAAACAAGGTGAAGATTTCTTTTATTTGGAATCAAGACTATGTACAGTGAATGTCCTAAGTACATTACATCTGACTTCTCCATAGCTAAACATAGCACATCTGATTTCGATCACTGACTCCCTAACAAAGCATGAGAACAAAATATTGCACAGTATCAATGCAGATTATGCCCCACTCACCCCCAAAAATGCATGCATATATTACAATAGAGCCGCTCTTGAGGAGATTAAACTCCAAGCAGAGGGTTTACTGAAGATGAACCTGGGCAGGGCAGCATTTATTGCAAATAGTATCCCAGTTCAGTTAGAGGCAAGGACATTGTTAATTCTGTAGGAGCTTCATCTAGCAAGAAGAGCCTGAGTGGAAGGGTTCAGTGGGTACACAGACCAGGACAGCAGCTGTCTCCTTTCCAAAGATGAAAGTATCTAGTGGTCAGCTGTACAGGTGAAGGATAAGCTCTCTGCTGGTATCAGAGTGGCAATGTCGCTATTGATTCCTTCCATCCCAATCTGTGTGCCATGATCAAAGAGAAGGTGACCTCCAATTGTTGGACATCTGATTCCAGTTGTTCTTGTTGATCATGTCCATGGTGATCTCTGGCATTGGTGCCTCAGAATATTTTGTCATCAACAACTTTTCTTTATCCTTTGCTTTTGTTGCACAATCTCTGATTTCACAAGTGAAGAAATAAGAATTCCTCAATCAATCCTGTCAATCTTCAATTCAACATAACAGATCAATACAACTAGTGTAAGTCTCTTCCTCAGTGCTGATCTACTTCACAGCTCAGAGTTTATGCTGTTGTACCCTTGTAGTTTACAATCATAGCAGCAGTGATTCAAAAAAGCAAAGTTTGGAAAGATGGTAGAACCCAAGTGAGAAAGTTCTTTATTCTCAATTGTGAAGCCATTGACCTTGGCAAAGAGTCTGGCCCTGAATTTGGGATTCCATTGCATTGCATGAGGTAGTTAGTGCTTGAAAGAATTGAGTGATATCTTGAGATAATCTTCACCCATGAGGATCACCCATGAAGAAGGACTTTTCCAGGGAGGAGTGTGTTCTATATTACAAGTTGTATCAGTTTGAGTGTATCAGTTTGTTTCCAAGCTTTATGTAGCTAATACTATTGTGTATTTTCTTTTAAGTTCAGCCTGAGGTCTTACAAAGGATTTCACCTAATTCAGATGTGTGATTACCTCTTAACCACTGCATAACATACCTATTTTGTTTCTCAAGTCTGAATTTTTCTTCTGCTGAAGATTTTTTGAGGGCATCCTTCCCACTTGGTATGAGTAACTTACTCGTTGTTATGAGTAATACCACTAAGAATGATTGGTGGCAATGAATATGCCCAAAGCATCTCACCTGGCTCCAGTAGAACAACCACAACAAATGCCATGCCAGCAGACCTGGTGTCAAAAACATACCACACCACAGGCATGTGGAATCTCCCAATCAGTCACACATCACTGTATCAATGTAATAACGACCCAACGTTTCAGGAGAGCTAACCTGTGCATGAATATTTGTACCAAAGTGGACAGTCAGGCTGAAAGAGCCAAAGGATTTGATGCCATAGCTGGATTGACCCTATGTGCACAGTCCCATTTACTGTATATATTTGGCCATCAATATTTCAAAGGACCCAATGGTCTCCATTAATCAGAATGGATTTAATTCCATCAATGCAACCATCAGCAGAATGTCAATCACCTCAAAATGAATTTTATGTCTCTAAATCAATGTCCCTGAACGGGTATAATCTCCCAGATTACGATTGTTACTGCACTCTCCATAATTTGGTGCTGTAGAAGGTAGGTAGGTAGGTTTTAGCAGTTGAAGATACAACAGAGCACAAGGTATGCTCAGATGAGGAGTGAGGTGAGGATATCAAGGAGGAGCCACATCATATTGACAAACATGAGGCACTGCTGGTCTGCTATAGGAACAAGTAAAGTTCAGGACACAGTTATACTTAAAATTTGTCCAGGCAAATTAAGGTCCACACTCCAAGTGCACTGCAGCCATTCATCTCTGCTGGAACTCCAGACCTCTATGTCCACCAACTCCTGTTGCATCTGCAGTGTACAGATGATTAGTGTACACACCGTGATCCCTGCCTGGCAGTATCTGGGGCACCAACACTGGATCCAAACTTACACAAATCAGATGTTTACTACATCAGTTGAAACAGAGAGAAGCAGAGAATCATTAACTTTCTATGCACTCATGAGGCCCAAGTACAACCTGTGTTGTCTTCGTTTGATATGTGTCCTCCTACATAGTATTCCTCCTTCACTACCAACTATACTGGAAATAGTCTTGTTGATCTTACATTTTCATAGCTTGGGTTGAATTCATAGCAAGAGTGTAGGCTGCAGCTCCCCACCTCACCTCTCCCCACCCCCACACAGTTTGCTACATGTGAGAGGGGCTGCTGCATATGCAATTACACCTCACCATATTTAGGCCCAGCAGGCCTCGGGCAGTGAGAGAACAACTTCCAAGGTCACTCCAAGCCGTGGAACTGCTCTGTCGCCTTCCCCACTGGGCCAGAGTCTGTCTGCAATCTCAGGGTGCACCTTCTTAAACCTAATAGTCAGTCACCTGCTTGCCAGTCATTAATGGATCAGCTGGCAAGAGATGTCACAGCAAATGGTGCATAGAATAGGAGGGGTTTCACCAGACTCCTCTTCATCCCTACTGGGTGCTGAAAAATTCTGATCATACCCACAGCTTGGCTGGCAGATGGCAGCTATAATCTATGTCATTTCAGTGCCAGGGAATAACAAATCCAAACCAGGGAATGCTCAGCAATCTTGCCCTGCACCATCAATCATTCCTGCTGCTCAAAATGCTCTATATTCCTCTCCCAGAAACAAACTCTCAGATATAAGACTCAAGTCTAACAATACACAGTGCTGTGAGGAAGGGATTAGAATATAATTAAACTTGCCTACATTTTCGATTTGCTTTAAAGAATGAGGATTTTAAAGGAGAAAACAGCACTTATTTCAACCTGGTAAATGTTAGTTCCTTCTCATGGAAAGATGGTTTATGATATTTGTATGAGTTGTTTGGCTCATTCTGAATTAAATGGTAACAGAAACTGCTCATTGTTATTCGGTGATTGCTTTCAGGATTTTCATTCAAGGGAACAATCGCTGGTGTTTGTGCAGCTCAGCATGTTAAACAGGAGCCTCCAATTGGCCTAAATATATCTCAGGTCCCGCAGATGTAGTCCTGTCTGATCCCACTGTTTCTAGTCCTCTGTCGGTTAATTTCAATCTGCTATCTGCTTTTCTGCATTCAATAAAACTCCTAACCCTGGAACTGGAGGAAGGAATGAGGGAACCTTCTTCAAAATGGTAACTTTGGTTACCAGGGGAGCAAGACTAAACTGATCTATTGTGTCCCTCCATCTGTTCCTCTTTTCTATCTCTGTTCCCCTCTTTCATAATGCACTGGCATTTCAATTGCAACCACTAGTGCCAAATTTATTTTCCATGAGTTTGAAATTACTGCATCAAAAATTTTAGATTCTCATTGCAAATCTTACATTTATCAACAATGTGGGAGGAATAGGTGTTGGTGTATTTCATCCACCAGTTGGTGTTGCCTACAAAACTGACCCTAGGGATATATCAAAACACATAATTGAAACCATACTATTTTTCATTGGGTCCAACAATGCAGGCCTTTCACTAATGCCCACTTCCGAGCCCCATTTCTTAACCCAGTGGTGAGTGGGCATCTCACCATGTGAAATACAATAAGAAAACCTGTGCAGGGTTGCTTTTGGTTTCCTGCTGGGAGGTATTCCCTCGTCTAAGGTTTTTCAGTGCATGATTAAGAGGTGCAACAACAAGAAGCATATGGGGCCGCTGAGAGTCAAACCCATGTCCTGGCTTTTGTCCCTCCTAATCTCTCCCTTCTTCTCCTGTCTGAGCCTCAATCCACACACCCTCTCTATCTATCAGTGGCCTGTGCACCACTGTTGACCCCAAGCCACATGTGGGCATTGTACAGTCTACAGTACAGCTGCCAGCCTCTAACTAACCAGCAGCTGTCAACGGGTGGGACATTCGCACCAAAGTCAAGATTGGTCACTGGCCAGTTAAATGTCTGTACAGCCATTGATTTATTGGGCCCACCATGAAAGCAATAACGAGGTACCACTCCAGATCTCAAGTTGATGAATGAGACCCTAGTACCCATCCAGCCCCTGTTTGAACTGTTTCCCCTTGAATGGCTTCAAGTAAAACTGTATGCTCAGTTTCCCATTGACAATACTGTGCTGTTTTCCATTAAGGGACTGTAATACTCAATGGCTGAATTTTGTTCAAAAAAGAGTGCTTGCTCATAGGTCTCACTGGTCAGTTAGCAGTTTTTGAAAGCAATGAAACTTAAAAAAATTCAAAAATCTGAGGCTAACTCAAGAAGAATCACAAATGAGAAAGAACGCGGGACTCACTTAGGTCTATTGAAACTATCCAGACATACTTGATGATTAACATGGAGAAGTGATGTGAGTCTCTCATGAGGTACTTAGTAATTGTGGAGCATCTTCAGCCATTAATCTACACACATCTTTTCTTCATCTGTGTGATGTGGGCATCGCTGCCAAGGCCAGTGTTTATTGCCAATACCAAATTGCTCTTGGGACAATGATGGCAAACCATCTTGAACTGATACAGTCTGTGTTGGTGGCACACCTAAAGTACTGGCTAGGAGGAAGTCACAAGATTTTGATCCAGAGCTGACAAACAGGCTGTAGTTTACTCTTAAATTAGGTTGTATGTGACTTGAAGCAGAAGCTGGTGTTGCTTCCCTGTATCTGTGCAACTCTAGCCCTTCTCTTAGTGGGGAATTGGATTTTGGAAGGTGGTGTTGAAGGAGCATTGCAACTACTGCATCACAGCCGGTAGCTAGTGAATACTGAAACACTGTGCCAGTGGAGAAACAAATGAATGCATAATGTTATGGATGTATTATTAACAAGCGAGCTGCTTTATCTTGGCTTAAAGTGAACATTTGTGTGTTTTGGTTGCTGCATTCATCCAGACAAGTGTTCCATCACATCTTTGTACTTATCTAAGACGTGATCCAGCTTCAATGAATTGATATACAAAAAAACTTAGTAAATATCCTTTAATATGTTGAGGGTTATTGATCCAAGCTTTAGTCTTGCTCTGGCAATGGTTAGTGGCATTTGTTGGCTGTCTATAATTTGGGACTGCAGATCCTCACTCTGCTATTGTAATGGGCTGAAAATGTATTGCTGGAAAAGCGCAGCAGGTCAGGCAGCATCCAACGAGCAGGAGAATCAACGTTTCAGGCATGAGCCCTTCATCAGGAATCCAGCATCTCCAGCATCTGCAGTCCTTACTTTCTCCTCGAAAATTGTAATGGGCTGGCAGAGTCATTTGTCCTCTCCTTATGAGTATGGTGCCATCATATAGTCTTGACCTTACTTTTAAGGGCTTCATTTTCGCATTGCCATGTTGAGTCACCTTGCACAAGTTTGTTCAAGTCATGATGTTGTTTTTTCATGTTGATCTGATGTTGTCCTTCTGCAGTTCTCATTCCAATACTCAGAAATCATGTTACACTTATTGACCTGACTGAACCATCTGTTGTATGGTGTAGAATGATTTGGCAAAATCTATACCTGCTATCTTTCCAGTCACCAATTCTACTTACTTGCTGTACTGTTTTTCTTTATCATACACTGGTGTGAAAATGATTCAGACCTTTACTGTGAGAACACTGGACTCCCACACTTGGCACAATTTCTCTTCTTCATTTTCATTCTGCCCTTCTTTCTGTGATTATTCTGCCCTATATGGCCAGAGTGTCTGTCAGCAGAGTGCAAGACCTGGTCTGTTCTGCAATGTCTCTGCTCTGTCAGTTGACTTATAACCTTGGCAGTTGTGTACAGGTCAATGTTTCTACTTGAACACAATTTTATTTTCCCATAGTACACATACTTCCACTTTTGGATCTCTTATTCCCGATATAATTGTGCCTCTAAATAGTTCATATTTTAATTGTGGTTTCTGCGAGCTGATCTAATGATGTTATGTGTTGATCAATATTTTCACTTTGTTCCCTATTACTGACTGTGTATCACATAAGGCTCACTTAGGGCAGAAAGTATACCTTCATACCTTTTAAAATTTCTTCCATTTGCTTTTTCTGCTCTTTGGAGTGAGTTAGGATGCAATATATTTTGACATAGTCCTTTCCCAGTGGTGAGAACAGTGAGGTGACTTGTACTTGTTTTGGTTTGCTCAATAAATCTGTAGAGATTGCATAATTGTACCACCATTCATGGAAGAATTTCCAGGTCTGCCTTATATTCCCACTCACTTAACAGAAGTTTTTCTCTTAAGCAGCATTTTAAAGGTGATCTTCATTATTTTCTTTATCAGTGGCAATTCAGAGTTCTGCAGCTGTGCTTTCTTTAAATTTCTCCTCTGGATACTTACCTCAGTGCCTCTTCCGCAACCACATTTTGAACATACAATACATCAATACGTCCAACATGAGGACTTTCTTGTCATGAATGGTAAGATGTCCATCTACACCGTGTGTGCCTTGTAGTCAAGGTGTCACATTACTATGGTAGACCAGGAGAGACCTTTGTGAAAAAAATTGTATTTCAGTCCAAACATTTATAGTAGAATCAAATTTATTCACTGCACAAATTTATTCTGGTGGCTTGTTCTTGGCCACTGTCCCGTACTTTTGCATTGCATCTCCATTAATTAGGCTCCATCTTGTGTGGCTCAGGTTTCCAAACTATTCAGATTAACAGAGGATACAATGTGTGTCTGTTTCTCCCATCCTATCTAAAACCTTTGTTGTGCTTTCAACCGCAAGGACCCACTACTCAGACATATACCTGTAGTTACAATCAAGGCTCATTTCTCATTATGCTTTCCCCTGAACTGTTCTTTGCTGGGCATGTTACTCAACCTGATTAAGTTGTGATTAATATGCTTTCAGAGTTATCAAGCTTCAGTCTGCTCCTGTGTGTTAAAAAATACCAGATTTTTCCTACAGCTGCTCTTGTGTGATGTGCAGTGTCTCCATGACGTGCACGTTTCTTTTTTAAACTGAAAGGTGGCTCTTCTGTTTACACAGATCATTAAAGCAAATTAACTTTGTGTGTACTGACAGCTTAGTAAATTAAAATAGCTCTGTTTGGTGAATTGGTTTCCTGACTGGGAAATCCATATTCAAGTCCGCATTCACTCATTTATCATTAGCCTGAAGAGGGAAAGGGAACATGGTGCAAGGTGAGATGCTTTGATTCCTTCCTTCCAGTTATTTGGAGTAGGATAGAAACCTAGTGAAAACCATGACCACTACCATCTAGAAGGACTGGGGCTACATGGGAACACTTACAAGTTCTCCTCCAAGCCACTCAGCATCCTAACTTGGAACTGTCGCAGCTTGGTAAAGTGGTAATATAACTGGAGTAGTAAT
The DNA here is from genome assembly GCF_020745735.1 of Hemiscyllium ocellatum. Classification (NCBI taxonomy): domain Eukaryota; kingdom Metazoa; phylum Chordata; class Chondrichthyes; order Orectolobiformes; family Hemiscylliidae; genus Hemiscyllium; species Hemiscyllium ocellatum. Next base: position 90,906,494 of record NC_083408.1, read on the forward strand.
TTAGTGCACTGGTGACATGAGTTCAAGTGGCATTGCAGCAACTTGTGAAATTTAAATTTCAATTAATAAATCAAGAATTACAATGATTCATTTCCAGCAGCCATTAGCAGCCTTATACAGCACTGCACTTCAGCACTCTCTGCTGCACAATAAAAGCAAACTGCAGCTGCAGTGCTCTCCATGGAAGATGTCGAAGAGAATAATTTATCATCAAACCCACTGGGAGAAAACCTTTTTCAACATTTGAATATATTCCACGATGCTACATTAGATCACCAGCCATGAGCATTGCACAAAAGACATATGTTAAATTTATGAAACAATAAGATTCAATAAAATTACGTGTCCTGTTTGTCATAGAGTCATAGAACTGTACAGCAAGGAAACAGGCCCTACGGTCCAACTCGTCCATGCCGACCAGATTTCCTAAGTTAATCTAGTTCCCATTTGCCAGCATTTGGCCCCTAGCCCTCTAAACCTCTCCTAATCATATAGCCACCTGGAAGGCTTTTAAACGTTGCAATTGTACCAGCCTCATCCACTTCCTCTGGCAGCTCATTCCATACACGCCACTCTGTGTGAAAAGGTTGCCCCTTAGGTCCCTTGTAAATCTTTCCCCTCTCACCTTAAAAAATTGCCCTTTAGTTTTGGACTCTGCTACCCCAGGAAAAAGGCCTTGGCTATTTACCCTATCTATGCCCCTCATGATTTTATATACTTCGATAAGTTTATAATACCCCTCAGCCTCTGATGCTCCAGGAAAAATAGACCAGCCTGTTCAGCCTCGCCCTGTAGCTCAAATTCTCCAACCCTGGCAACATCCTTGTAAATCCTTTCTGAACCCTTTCAGGTTTAACAACATCCTTCTTATAGCAGGGACCCAAAACTAAATGCAGTATTCAAAAAGCAGCCTAACCAATGCCCCATACAGCCACAACATGACCTCCCAGCTCCTATACAGAATGCACTGATGACTAAAGTGTTAAGTTAAATTATTGTTTGGATTTTATATAGAATCCCTACTGTGTGGAAACAGGCCATTCAGCCCAACAAGTCCACACTGACTCTCCAAAGAGTAACCCACCCAATCATTACTGTACATTTATCCTTAATGCACCTAACCTACACATCCCTGAACACTATGGGCAATTTCTCATGGCAAATAACCTAACCTGCACATCTTTGGACTGTGGGAGGAAACCAGAGCAAACCCACACAGACACAGGGAGCATGTGCAAACTCCAGGCAGACAGTTGCCTGAGGCTGGAATCGAACCTGAGACCCTGGTGCTGTGAGGCAACAGTGCTAACCACTGAGCCATTATACCGTTGGTTGGCTATAATGTATATTTTTGTGATACAGTGGTGAATATTAGTAACTTTTGCTGGTTACCTTTTGAATAAATCATTAGCATAACGCTGAAGAGAGCTTGGGGCATCAATAAAATATATTGAAGTTGCAAGTCTGAAATTTTAATAAAACGAGGAACTCAAGTCTCCTATGTGTCTCTGCAGCCAATGAAGAGTTGAGCTATACACACCATTAATCCCTTACGTTAAGATTACTGATGCACACTGGAACAATGGGAAGCTAGTTATCAATGGACGCAAAGCCCTGGGATTAGAACACTGTCAAAATATAAGTTAATTGCTATAGTAATAACCATACTGTATCATATTCGTGCATAAATGTTAAAGCTCCTAACTCTCCAATTTTAGTTTGAATGCTTTGTGCATTTGTCATCCGAGCTTTGGAACCCTAGTCTTGCTCTTTTTCCTAGACTTTTCATATACGTTTTGATGTCCCTTGCCCTATTTTTTTTTAATCTCTCATTATCTCATCAATCACTTTCCATCAATTCCCGGATAATATTTTCCCTACTCATTTAAAAACAAATCTTCTATTCCACCAGCTTTATTAATCCCACTCTCCCTCTTTGGTCCATGATTTCTGTCCACCTCTTGTATTAGTTTAGATTGCTTGAACTCTTACTTCAGTCATGTCAGCTAGTCCAGATAAACTTGGCTAGAAACAAAACAAAAACTGCAGATGTTGGAATCCAAGGTAGACAAGCAGGAGGCTGGAAGAAAACAGCAAGCTAGGAGAAGTCAATGCTTTGGGTGTAACCCTTCTTCAGGACTGGGGTGGGTATAAGGGGAGCTGCAGATAAAAGGGGTGCGGAGAGTAGGGTAGTAACCAGCATTGGGCAGTAACTCAACCGGGTATCTCAGTTAGGCCTGTGGGGGCTGACCAGACCTCCCAGTCACCGCCCATTTTAATTCCCCTTCCCACTCCCTTTTCGACATGACTATCCTTGGCCTCCTCCATTGTCACAATGAATCAGACCACAAGTTGGAGGAACAACACCTCATTCCATACACGCACCACCCCTGCATGAAAAAGTTGCCCCTTAAATCCCATTTAAATCTTTCCCCTCTCACCTCAAGCCTATGCCTTCTAGTTCTGCCTGGGCAACCTACAGCCTGGAGGACTCAACATTGAGTTCTCCAATTTCCAATAATATCTATTCCCATCCTCTGACTTCCTTCTCAGCTCCTCCCCCTCCCTTCTATTCCTCTCATTGACCCTTTCTTCCAGCTACCAATCGGATTCGTTCCTCCCATCAACCAACCAAGTCATATCCTCTACCTGTGTTCACCTATCTCCACCTCACCACCCTCCTCTCCCCCACTTTATCTGCAGCTTCCCCAACACCCATCCCTAGTCCTGAAGAAGGATTACACCTAAAATGTTGACTTCTCACCTCCTGATGCTGCCTGGCTCACTGCGCTCTTCCAGCCTCCTGCGTGTCCGTATAAATTGCCATCTCTTGCTATCTTCAAAACCTGGATCTCCTTGGCTGGCAGCATTTTAAAAAGTCTTATATTTATATTGCATATTTCACAATCAGTGTATAATTCAGCTTTTGAATTAATTTATGTAGAGTCATAGAAATGTACAGCACGGAAACAGACCCTTCGGTCCAACTCAACCATGATGGTGAGATATCCTAAATTAATCCAGTCCTATTTGCCGGCACTTGGCTCATATCCCTCTAAACCCTGCCTATTCATATATCCATCCAGATGCCTTTTAAATGGTGTAATTGTACCAGCCTCCACTACTTCTCCTGACAGCTCATTCCACACATGCACCACCCTCTGCATGACAACGTTGCCCCTTAAATCCCTTTTAAATCTGTCCCCTCTCACCTTAAACATATGCCTTCTAGTTCTGGACTTCCCCACCCCAGGGAAAGGATCTTGACCAATTATCCTATCCATGCCCCTCAGGATATTATAAATTTCTATAATGTCACCCTCAGCCTCTGATGCACCGAGGAAAACAGCCCCACCCTATTCAGCCTCTCCCTATATCAATCCCTAAGTGTTTTGCACAAAATACAGTACTGTTGAAGTGTAGCTGCTGTTGCAATGCAAGAAATCATAGATGTAAGTTCGCCACATGGATAACAATTCACTGACATGATTCACCACATCTTCTCAAGACAACTAGGAACTGGCAATGAATATGGGCTTTGCTTATGCTATCTACATATCAACAATTCCAGGAGTGAGTTACCTCAAAGAGATGTGAGGATGGAAGGGTTGTGAAAACACGATGAGAGTTTTAAAATAAAGGCATTATTTAACCAGGAGCCAGTATAGGTCAGTGAGCACAGGATTGGTAGAGATATGTGATATGGTGTAAGGTATAAGTTAAGACGCAGAGTTTTGGATAACTTCCCTTTACAGACTATAGAATGTGGGACATCAGCCGACAGTACATCAGAATAGTCAAGTCTAGAATTAATAAAGATATGAATAAGTCTTTCAGCAGAAGATATGCTGAGATGGGTGATATTATGGAGGTAGAAATAGGTAATTGGATTAATGGGATGAATATAAGATCAGAAACTTATCTTGAGATCAAACGTGACACCAAGTTTGCATAAAAGGCCAGCACAACATCAAGAGCTAAGGGCCTGTACTGTGCTGTACTGTTCTATGTTCTATCTAAGACCGACTTAATTTCAGACTGTTGCCAGGAAGAGAGGTCGAGTCAATTGCTAAAGATCATAATTCAGAACAGGGTCAGAAAAGATCCATTCATTATTCATGTATTTAATCCAAAACAATTTATTGTCATCCAGAATTGGATGCCTCACAGGTGTCTTTAATTTAGCAAAAATGGAGGAGTTATGAGAAACAGTGGCAAATATGCTGGCTGTCATCATGTGAAACTAAATGCTGAGTTTTTGAGTGATGTCACCAAGAGACAGCATATAGAATAGCAAAAACGGAGTCTTACAATATGTCCTTTGGGGGATATCAATGGTAATGGTGCAGCAGCAGGAAGAGAAACTATTGCTTCTGATTCTCTTCCTGGGGAATCAGCTGAGTTTAACTCTTCAAGTACTGTATCCATTAGTTTCTAGCTCAGAAGTACAAATTCTACAAGGAAGGTTAGTTTATTTGATCCATTTTAAAAGAAAGTTTGATTCCATTGTCCAAACAGATATGAATAATTGGTGCTTCTGGTATGCCTGAGTGCCTTAAAAGCCACTTGGTCACAGAAAGGTAAGGCATTTAGAGAACTGGTGTTAACAGTGAAAGGCTTCCCCATTGAAAAAATATTCCCATCACATCACTGACTACCTTTTATTCATCTTGAGTATAAGTACTCGTCTCATTGAAGCAACAGCCTGTGCAAAATAGTCATATATTAGGTTTGTGCGAAAGTCTATTTGAATAGGCTTAGAATTGCTCAGTTTTCTATTCTTTTGCCCCTTGAAGGTATAATCATATTATAAGAGAATGCAGTTTGGATGAGATCCTGGTTTAAAACTTCTATCTTGCATGCATTAATTCAAAAGCTGCACGACGTTACTTTCTATTCACTGAGTGTGAATAACAGTAATCATAAACCATGATGAGTTTGTCCTCCACATCTATTTGTGGAAGAAAGCCACAGAAAAGTTCATTCTCAAACTAAAAATGGTCACTATGAATGGACAGTTAATTATTCTAATGATTCATCTCACTCTATCTAGGCTTTGTGCCATATTAAATAAATCATATTTGTTCAATATGGACATCTTCAAGAATTAATCTATGCAGCAAACATCTAGCTGTCTACATATCTGTGAATAATTAAGTATTTGTGTTAAATAGAATAAATATTTCATAGGTATTGCAGAAGAAAAAAATGCATTGTTAATAGATCACAATTTGAAAATATTAACATGGTTTAGATATCACATGTTGGTAGCACTAGGTGATTTTTCTTGAGCTAATCTGACTTTTATAAAGTTAGGACACCTTGTTACATTTTACATTGCAAAGGTGTTCACCATAGGATTCTGAAATAACTGTATATTGTATTATGTTCACTTACCACTTTGGGAATCCTCAAAAATAAGTTATTTTTTAAAATGCAAACCAGATCTTTTAAAGAGGGTAGAAATATTTTATGAGGGTTTAATAGTCTAGATCACTTTTTATATGAGATTAATATATTAGGAATAAATAGGAGTATGTTCAGTAAATTCTAATGAATACCAAAAACATGAAATTTTATAGTGCAGAAGGAGGCCATTTGACCTACTGTGTCTTACTGGCTCTGGAAAGAGCTTCCCAGTTCATCCCATTTTCCACCCCTCACTCTGTAGCCCTCTAAATTAGTCATTTTTAAAATTTATATCCGGATCTTTTTTGAAACCTCCTATCGAATCTACTTCCACCACTCTCCCAGACAGCACATTCCAAATTCTAATAACTCTCTGAGTAAAGAGGTTTCTCCTCATCTCATTCTCCTGCTGACAGTCTTGAAATTGTGATACTTAATTATCAACATACCAAATAGTATTTGATAGTACTGTTTATTGCTCATGTTTTCTCAGGTACTATTTCAATCATTACTCTAATATCTTCTCCCTTCACGAGCAAAACTATTTCATTAATCGTCTTTGGTGATCTCCTGACCATGGTCTAACATGTTTTTATTCAGTGCATTGTAATTTTCAAATAGACTCCTACATCTTGGCTCTGAACACTGCCAATGAAGTGCACATGTTAAAGTAATGTCACCAATGTATATGCAATTTAGAACAACTATTTCACAGGTATGAGGAATAATACATTCTTGAGGCTTGGCTAGATTCCCTACCTCAGCCAAACCAATATGAGAAGGTGCTGAGTACAGCCAGGTACTTTTCCCAGGGATGTTAAACTCAAGAAACTCACTGCTGTCCTATGAGCTTCAAGGCAGCTGAAACATGAACACTGTCGAGTGGATGCCTGGGAACATGCCACCTGTTGGATCCAAGCTGTACTGCTTCAATCAGAGAAATGAGAACCAGGCAATTAAAAAAAGGGGAAATGTAGTCAATGATGGTCTGCCCAAACTAAATTAAGATTGTGAATTAGACTAGACATCTCATGGCCTTGGTTATCATTGAGTACATCAATTATTTACAATGGTGGAGACTTAGTAAATATGAGATATGCAACTGCCGGTCGGGACTGCTATATGACAGCCACCAGGTTACCCAGTAAAATAACAGGAAAGAAAACTATAATTGCTGTAAGTCTGAAATAAAAATAGGAATGTCGGGAAATACAAAAAAGTCAATAAAAGAATACAGTCTGCTCCTTTTATCAGATTTCTTTATTGTGACATTTCCCCATGTTTATAAGTCAGATATTTATACAATCTGTTACCCATGGAGGGAAAATAACATTTCTGTGTCCTTACCTGTATACGCACAGCTCCACTCTCAGTGTAGACAGCAATATTGGAATCTAAGCATTTGGACCAATCACAGTTCAAAGTGTTCAGGCGCCCCAAAAAGCTTCGAAGGAAAGCTTGCGCTAAGGTTGACCGTCTCCTGACACATCAACACTCATACTTCAACCTTAAAGATCAATCTCCAGGATATATTGTAAGACCTTCAGAAGAAAAATCATAGAGACATTAAAGACCTTCCTCGCTCTTTTTGATTTACCAGTTCATTGATATTACTGAAGAAGGAGGAATGCTAAACACCTTTTGATAGGCAATAGGGGTTGCAAAAATGTGACAAAATCTCCAGGAATATGTCCAACTAGAGCAGGAAATTTTAACTGGAACAGAATTGGCACCTAAACAGAATATTATTAATTATTTATCATAACGTGCAACATTTGTGCTACTTAAGTACCAGTCAATGACCACTGCCAATATGTGACAATCTAACCACTACCTCTCGACATTCAATGAGTTACCATCAATGAATTCCTTAATATCAGCATCCTGGGGAGTGGGGGGGTTACCACTGACCAGAGACTCATCTGGACTCACTATATAAATCCACTGGCTACACAATTGGGTCAGAGATTAGGAATACTGTAGTGAGTAACACACCTCCTGACCCCCAAAAGCCCATCATCCATCTGCAAGATACAAGTCAGGAGTATGTTGGAATGCTTCCACTTGTCTGGATGAATGCAGCTCCAACAGCATTCAAGAAGCTGTCTCCTTGACTGGCAGGTTAGGCAGCATCTCAGGAATAGAGAATTCGACGTTTCGAGCATAAGTCCTTCATCAGGAATAAGAGAGAGAGAGCCAAGCAGGCTGAGATAAAAGGTAGGGAGGAGGGACTAGGGGGAGGGGCGATGGAGGTGGGATAGGTGGAAGGAGGTCAAGGTGAGGGTGATAGGCCGGAGTGGGGTGGGGGCGGAGAGGTCAGGAAGAGGATTGCAGGTTAGGAGGGCGGTGCTGAGTTGAGGGAACCGACTGAGACAAGGTGGGGGGAGGGGAAATGAGGAAGCTGGAGAAATCTGAATTCATACCTTGTGGTTGGAGGGTTCCCAGGCGGAAGATGAGGCGCTCCTCCTCCAGCCGTCGTGTAGTTGTGTTCTGCCGGTGGAGGAGTCCAAGGACCTGCATGTCCTCGGTGGAGTGGGAGGGGGAGTTAAAGTGTTGAGCCACGGGGTGATTGGGTTGGTTGGTTCGGGCGGCCCAGAGGTGTTCTCTGAAGCGTTCCGCAAGTAAGCGGCCTGTCTCACCAATATAGAGGAGGCCACATCGGGTGCAGCGGATGCAATAGATGATGTGTGTGGAGGTACAGGTGAACTTGTGGCGGATATGGAAGGATCCCTTGGGGCCTTGGAGGGAAGTGAGTGTGGAGGTGTGGGTGCAAGTTTTACATTTCCTGCGGTTGCAGGGGAAGGTGCCGGGGGTGGAGGTTGGGTTGGTGGGGGGTGTGGATCTGACAAGGGAGTCACGAAGGGAGTGGTCCTTGCGGAACGCTGATAGGGGAGGGGAGGGAAATATATCCTTGGTGGTGGGGTCCGTTTGGAGGTGGCGGAAATGGCGGCGGATGATACGTTGTATGCGCAGGTTGGTGGGGTGGTAGGTGAGAACCAGTGGGGTTCTGTCTTGGTGGCGGTTGGAGGAGCGGGGCTCAAGGGCGGAGGAGCGGGAAGTGGAGGAGATGCGGTGGAGGGCATCGTCGATCACGTCTGGGGGGAATCTGCGGTCCTTGAAGAAGGAGGCCATCTGGGCTGTGCGGTGTTGGAATTGGTCCTCCTGGGAGCAGATGCGGCGGAGACGAAGGAATTGGGAATATGGGATGGCGTTTTTACAGGGGGCAGGGTGGGAGGAGGTGTAGTCCAGGTAGCTGTGGGAGTCAGTCGGTTTATAATAGATGTCTGTGTTGAGTCGGTCGCCCGAGATAGAAATGGAAAGGTCTAGGAAGGGGAGGGAGGAGTCTGAGACAGTCCAGGTGAATTTCAGGTCGGGATGGAAGGTGTTAGTAAAGTTGATGAACTGTTCAACCTCCTCGTGGGAGCACGAGGCAGCGCCGATACAGTCATCGATGTAGCGGAGGAAAAGGTGGGGGGTGGTGCCAGTGTAGTTGCGGAAGATGGACTGTTCCACATATCCTACGAAGAGGCAGGCATAGCTGGGGCCCATGCGGGTGCCCATGGCAACTCCTTTAGTTTGGAGGAAGTGGGAGGATTGAAAAGAGAAGTTATTCAGGGTGAGGACCAGTTCAGTCAGTCGAAGGAGGGTGTCAGTGGAAGGGTACTGGTTGGTGCGGCGGGAAAGGAAGAAGCGGAGGGCTTTGAGTCCTTCGTGATGGGGGATGGAGGTGTACAGGGACTGGATGTCCATAGTGAAAATAAGGCGTTGGGGACCGGGGAAGCGAAAATCCTGGAGGAGGTGGAGGGCGTGGGTGGTGTCCCGAACGTAGGTGGGGAGTTCTTGGACTAAAGGGGACAGGACCGTGTCGAGGTATTGGGAGATGAGTTCGGTGGGGCAGGAGCAGGCTGAGACAATGGGTCGGCCGGGGCAGGCAGGTTTGTGGATTTTGGGCAGGAGGTAGAAACGGGCGGTGCGGGGTTGTGGGACTATGAGGTTGGAGGCGGTGGATGGGAGATCCCCTGAGGTGATGAGGTCCTGGATGGTCTGGGAGATGATGGTTTGGTGGTGGGAGGTGGGGTCGTGGTCAAGGGGGCGATAAGAGGAGGCGTCCGCGAGCTGGCGTTTGGCTTCAGCGGTGTACAGGTCAGTGCGCCAAACTACCCCGGTCCCCAACGCCTTATTTTCACTATGGACATCCAGTCCCTGTACACCTCCATCCCCCATCACGAAGGACTCAAAGCCCTCCGCTTCTTCCTTTCCCGCCGCACCAACCAGTACCCTTCCACTGACACCCTCCTTCGACTGACTGAACTGGTCCTCACCCTGAATAACTTCTCTTTTCAATCCTCCCACTTCCTCCAAACTAAAGGAGTTGCCATGGGCACCCGCATGGGCCCCAGCTATGCCTGCCTCTTCGTAGGATATGTGGAACAGTCCATCTTCCGCAACTACACTGGCACCACCCCCCACCTTTTCCTCCGCTACATCGATGACTGTATCGGCGCTGCCTCGTGCTCCCACGAGGAGGTTGAACAGTTCATCAACTTTACTAACACCTTCCATCCCGACCTGAAATTCACCTGGACTGTCTCAGACTCCTCCCTCCCCTTCCTAGACCTTTCCATTTCTATCTCGGGCGACCGACTCAACACAGACATCTATTATAAACCGACTGACTCCCACAGCTACCTGGACTACACCTCCTCCCACCCTGCCCCCTGTAAAAACGCCATCCCATATTCCCAATTCCTTCGTCTCCGCCGCATCTGCTCCCAGGAGGACCAATTCCAACACCGCACAGCCCAGATGGCCTCCTTCTTCAAGGACCGCAGATTCCCCCCAGACGTGATCGACGATGCCCTCCACCGCATCTCCTCCACTTCCCGCTCCTCCGCCCTTGAGCCCCGCTCCTCCAACCGCCACCAAGACAGAACCCCACTGGTTCTCACCTACCACCCCACCAACCTGCGCATACAACGTATCATCCGCCGCCATTTCCGCCACCTCCAAACGGACCCCACCACCAAGGATATATTTCCCTCCCCTCCCCTATCAGCGTTCCGCAAGGACCACTCCCTTCGTGACTCCCTTGTCAGATCCACACCCCCCACCAACCCAACCTCCACCCCCGGCACCTTCCCCTGCAACCGCAGGAAATGTAAAACTTGCACCCACACCTCCACACTCACTTCCCTCCAAGGCCCCAAGGGATCCTTCCATATCCGCCACAAGTTCACCTGTACCTCCACACACATCATCTATTGCATCCGCTGCACCCGATGTGGCCTCCTCTATATTGGTGAGACAGGCCGCTTACTTGCGGAACGCTTCAGAGAACACCTCTGGGCCGCCCGAACCAACCAACCCAATCACCCCGTGGCTCAACACTTTAACTCCCCCTCCCACTCCACCGAGGACATGCAGGTCCTTGGACTCCTCCACCGGCAGAACACAACTACACGACGGCTGGAGGAGGAGCGCCTCATCTTCCGCCTGGGAACCCTCCAACCACAAGGTATGAATTCAGATTTCTCCAGCTTCCTCATTTCCCCTCCCCCCACCTTGTCTCAGTCGGTTCCCTCAACTCAGCACCGCCCTCCTAACCTGCAATCCTCTTCCTGACCTCTCCGCCCCCACCCCACTCCGGCCTATCACCCTCACCTTGACCTCCTTCCACCTATCCCACCTCCATCGCCCCTCCCCCTAGTCCCTCCTCCCTACCTTTTATCTCAGCCTGCTTGGCTCTCTCTCTCTTATTCCTGATGAAGGACTTATGCTCGAAACGTCGAATTCTCTATTCCTGAGATGCTGCCTAACCTGCTGTGCTTTGACCAGCAACACATTTGCAGCTGTGATCTCCAGCATCTGCAGACCTCATTTTTTACTCCTTGACTGGCACCACTGTCACTCCAATACCAATGCTCAGAGTCAGTGCGTGTATAACTACAACACGTATTGCAGAAATTTGCTGAAGTACCTTAGACAGTGCCTTCCAAATCAATGATGATTTCCATTTAGAAGTATACCACCATCTGCAAGTTCTCCTCCAAGCCACATACCACCCTGACTTCAGAACATACTGGGTCAAAATACCTCCCTAACAACATGTGGGTCTACCTACAACACATGGACTATAGAGGTTCAAGAAGGCAGTTCATCACCACTTTCTCAAGGGCAATTAATGAAAGGCAATGATTGTTGACCCAGCCAGTGTCACCTACATCCCAGGAGCAAATAATATTAAATAAAGCTCTTCACTCTAGACTGAGTTTGAGTCCCACATTAAGCAATAACTTTATCATCATTGCGAAGATGTTTTTTGCTTTGCTCATGTAATAACATTAATACAGTTTTAAGCAATCTTTTGCTCAATTCCCATTAGGTTATTTCAACAACTCTATAACTCTATGGCATGATTATTAGGAAACGTATAACTGAGATGAAGGTTTATACCATCCAATTCAGGAGCTAATTGCACATGGCAAAGATTTAATAATATCTAAGAAACACGTATTTTCTAAATGGGGAAAAGCTGTAGAAACCTGAAGCACAAATGGATTTGAGAGTCCCAGTTAAAGATTCTTTTAAAGTTAACGTGTGGAGTCTATTAACAACTAAGGCGGCAAATGCAGTGTTAGTATTCATTTTGAGTAGGCTAGAACACAAGAGCAGAGATGTACTGCTGAGGGTGTATAAGGTTCTGATCAGACCGCATTTGGAATATTGTGAGCAGTTTTGACCCCCTATCTAGGGAAGGATGTGCTGATATTGGAGGGGGTCCAGAAGAGAATACAAGAATGATTCTGGGGATGAAGGCTAGTCATATGAGGTTGGGGACTGTGCATCTGTGCTCAATGGAGTTTAGAAAGATGAAAGGAGATCGGATTGAAATTTACAGAATACTGAGAGGCCTGGAAAGAATGGCAATGGATAAGATGCTTTCACTAGTCAGGGAGACTAGGATCTGAGGGCCCGGGCTCAGAGTGAAGGGACGATCCTTTAGAAATCAGATGAGGAGGAATTGCTTCAGCCAGAGGATAGTTAATCTGTGGAACTCATTACCACAGAGAGCTGAGGTTGCCCAGTTATTTAGTGTATTTAAGACACAGATAGATAGGTTCTTTATTGATAAGGGGATTAAGGGTTACGGGGAGAAGGCAGGAGAATGCAGTTGTGAAACTATCAGCCATGTTTGAATGGCAGAGCTAACACAATTTGCCAAATGGCCTAATTCTGATTGTATATTTTATCTTGTGGTCTAATTATCGCTTGAGTGTTTTTCTATCTCCAGAGTAAATTCAAATTAGAATGTCAGTAGTAAGATTCAAAAGCACATGCAAAATACAGAGTTTCAAACAGGGTGCCTTATTTACACAACACACAATTAACATCTGATATATCATTTAAATGATCCCCTTATCCAGTTATTTTATTTTTAATGTACACCCAACCATAATTCCCTTTGGGAAATTTGCCCTGTAATTACCCAACCATTGCACTACAAAGTGAAATCCAGGCTGAACCTGGCTTTATTGCATATTTTCAGTCCAGCAGATATAGTGAAGAATACATTTAGCCAAACTAAATTTTGGTTGCAATGATCTCTAGATTATTTAATACCATTTATTACACAAAATCTTGCTAATTTCTCAAGGTTATTTTGATTTGTAAATTACTTACTGTCATTCAATATTTATTTGTGTTTGGCTCTATGCACTCCTCAGCCTGCAGAATAATTTCAGTCTCACTAAGAACAAGTTCCCAAGTACCTTCCCCATAGATTGAATCATAAACCAAAATGTGCACATTGTGAGACTGCTGCTTTAACATGTGTGGAAGACCCATTGAACATATGGTAAGATCAGAAAATGTAACAATCTCACAACAGAGGAAGATAACTGTTGGTGGTTTAACCTGAGGGTCACTATACCTCAGGCAAAGAGACAGATTTTCATGGCAACCTCAGCTTTTGTGGGAATTCATGCTATCAGTATCACTCTACAGTACAAACACTTGTCTAGCCAATTTAGCAAACTGAGTCCAGAGATTCTCACCAACCATTTTGAAGCAAGTGTTCCTTTTGTAGCAAGTCTTTGTTATTGTTCAGCTCTTGAAAGAACCAGGCATTTTGACTGTCTCCATGTGTTTTTTTTTGCAAGATTACTATATTGAGGCAGTAATATCACATAACCATCTGGAAGTGCAGACATTTCACAAGTTTGTCTTGCTTTGCAGAGAAGCAAGCAATTAGCCTGAAAAATAATCAATGATACCGTAGTCTCTGGATTATGAGATATATTTTCAAACATGATCTGTATTCTTTTTTCTATATGCTATTGGTTTTCAACTGTAGTTGTTCCAGTTTATATTTTTGCTTCCATTCGTTATTGTTTCCAAAATTGTTCCCTCATTCTTAATGCATGTGGAAAATTCCAACCCATTTGAACTGACGTCAATTTTACTAATGGTTACAAATTAATCCTTTCTTCTTTTATTTATTCTGGCATCTGGTTTCTATTGTTTCTAATTCTATTGCAACTCATTGTCCATATCTCACATGTTAAGTAGTTATCAGTGTGCCTGCTTGGATGTCAGTTTACCTGCTGCTTGCAACGAACTTCAGTGTCACCCACTTCAGTAATATTGAGAATGAGTATTAATACATTTTAACTACAATGTCAGTTACTAAGATTTTGAGTAGCCATCGAAAGGCACATATCTGGTCTCTGCAGGCCAAGTATAGTCGTGTTTGAGTGATGACATACACAGTTTACATTCCTGACATCCTATCTGCTGAATTCATGTCTTAGTGCAGAGGTCTCAACTTTTTAAAAAACTGTTAATATCAGTAGCCAATATTTATTTCACCATGGATCCAATTCCTAATCCTTTGCAAAATTAGAAATGGCACCCTGATAATCAAACATAAACTTAATTGTGTTTCTCCTTTTCCATGACTAGGCCAAACTCTATTAGTAGATTAGATTACTTACAGTGTGGAAACAGGCCCTTCGGCCCAACAAGTCCACACCGACCCGCCAAAGCGCAACCCACCCATACACCTACATTTGCCCCTTACCTAACACTACGGGCAATTTAGCATGGCCAATTCACCTGCCCCGCACATCTTTGGACTGTGGGAGGAAAACAGAGCACCCAGAGGAAACCCACGCAGACACAGGGAGAACGTGCAAACTCCACACAGTCAGTCGCCTGAGTCGGGAATTGAACCCGGGTCTCAGGCGCTGTGAGACAGCAGTGCTAACTGCTGTGCCACCATGCCGCCCACGGCATTGTCTGATTGGGGAGAATGGAGAAAATGTTCTACATATGGTCCTTGACTCTGACCAGTGCTTAAACTGTTGAAAATTTCCAGCATGTTATGGTTCAAGTTTCATGCAGCTGCTGTATTTTGCATTTTGCACAATATTCAAGGTTCCAACTGAATAAGTATGTCCATTGGAACCAGTTTTTGCTACTGCCCCAACTTTGTAAGAACTGCTGACATTTGACTACTTTGCTGCTTAATCATCAGTTATAAATACTGCATTAGTATAAGCAAAAGATCAAATAAAAGATTGTTTTAAAACAGAATGAATGTTTGATCCAGAAACTTACTTTAAAATTCTCTCTGGCTTCTTCCTTTTTCCTTCCTTCCTGGGGTAAGATTCTATTATTGACAGGATCTCTAGTAACTCAGAAACAACAACAGAAATTGCTGGAAAAGCTCAGCAGGTCTGGCAGCATCTGTGGACAGAAATCAGAGCTAATATTTCAGGTCCAGCGATCCCTCCTCAGAATTTTGAGTTCCTAGAAAGGGTCACTGGATGTAAAATGTTAACTCGGATTTCTCTTCACAGATGCTACCAGACTGCCTGAGCTTTCCCAGCAATTTCTGTTGTCATTTTTGATTTACAGCATCCAGTTTTTTCAGTTTTCTGGTAACACTTCTAAGTAGCCAATATTCACATCGAGGCCTCCAGATAGTAACTGATTATTTATTATTTGCATTCTGAATTACGAAGTAAATGAATTATTGTGAAAATCATTGAATATATCTTCCCCATTGTGACTGATGCTGTTAGGAAAAGTCTATTTGTAGTGGTGCCAGAAACATATGTATTTTATTCAGGGGGACTGTTTTTTAACAATTGTGAATTCCAGGATCTGATCCTATTCCAGGATTTGAGCATGAAATTCTGGGTTGCTAATCCATTTCAGCACTGTTAGAGTGTTGCACTGTGAGAGGTGCAGTCCTTTAGATGAGATTACTTACAGTGTGGAAACAGGCCCTTCAGCCCAACAAGTCTACACCGACCCTCCAAACAGCAACCCGCCCAGACCCATTCCCCTACATTTATCCCTTCACCTAACACTACAGACAATTTAGCATGGCCAATTCACCTAACCTGCACATTTTTGGACTGTGGGAGGAAACCGGAGCACCCGGAGGAAATCCATGCAGACACGGGGAGAACGTGCAAACTCCACACAGACAGTTGCCAGAGGTGGGAATTGAACCCAGGTCTCTGGCGCTGTGAGGCAGCAGTGCTAACCACTGTGCCACTGTGCCACCTGTTAATTGAGGCCCTGGCTCTTGTAAAAGTCTGCATGTGAAAATTTCAAAAAAAGAGCAGGGATATTATCCTGGTGATTTGGCCAATATTTAATCATCAGTCAACATTTCGAAAATCAGATTATCTGATCATCATCACAGTGTTGCAAGTGGGAGCTTGCTGTGACTGTCACATTTCCTACATTACAACAGTGATCACTCTTCAAAAGTCCATCAGTGGCTTGAAGACTTTGAGATATGAGGTGGTTACTTAGGCACGGATATCAATTTACATGTTTCTCCTTTAATCATTTAAACACTTTTGGTAACAATGGGCTGGGAGACTGAAATGGATTCGATGGTAATTTTTTAATACTTGAATGACAGTGCAACGACATATATAAGAATGCCTTATTAAATACATCTTGCAATATTACTCTTTTAATGATGCTATAGAAATACAAAACTCAGTTGAAAGTTCATAATTTACACTTACAGGTTGTGACCTCTGCATTTTCCAGATACAATTGGCATGTTGTTGGATTGTTATGTGTATTCAGAACAACTGCTGACTGTTTTAACTGTTAAGAAAGTGCTTGGATCATGTTTGATTCCAAGATTAGATTTAGATTAAAGCAGTTGATTCTCTGGACGGTTTTGTTTTTGTCTGTGACTGCAGGAATAACACTTCTCCTTACCTGGATTGGCTCTCGCCTTCGACGCTGCTGGGATTTCAGTGGATTCTGCACGATGTCACATCCGGCTGCTGGGATTTAAAGCGGGAGCTGGTGCTGCAAAGTGCCCACTGTTCGCAGAGTCCTGCAGATAGTGTAGGAGCTCAGCTCAGCACAGTGCCTCAGTCTGCAGACCCCGAGTCAGCGCCTCTTTATCGTGTATCTTGTCTTCTCGGTCCCCAAAGGGGAGTGTTTCGCCAGAGGTAGAGGGTTTGGGGAGGGGGGAAGCTTTTTTTCTGCATTAGTTGAGCGCATCTACGCGTCCTGCAGGAAAACAAAATGATTCCTTTGGGATTTTTCACTTTCGTTTTACTTGCCACCCGAGGTAAGTAGCTTCTGTTTTCTGTGTAAATGTGTCGCTTTAGACTCGTAGATGAGCTGTGATTTAATTTAAAACGAGAGAGGAAAAAAAAATGCGGTGGTTTTTAACAGAGAAGGGAATGACCCTTTCAGCACCAAGGACAGCGCAGGGGATGGAGAGAGACGAGGAGCGGCCGGTCCTTTCCAGTTCACTCCAACCCAGGACCAAGTCATCCAATGACTTTTCAGGTCGTTAGCTCTTGTGGAAACCAAATTATGCTGTGGTGCGTTAACACGAGGATTAACTGTTTAAATCGCTCTTTCGAAACTTCAGTCAGCCCGCCTTTGCCGACCGGATCAGCTGTTCCTCCTCTGGTGCTGATGTGTGCTTCTCTGTTGTAGGGTTCTCCGCTCCTGTGCCCATTGAGCAGTCGCCAGCCGACGCTAAGGTAAGTCAGCCGGCGTGGCGTTGCTGTTCGACCTCTTTTTGACCTTGGAAGTCTTTCCACAGGGGAACGTTCGCCCTCCCCCAAACAACACTAACAGAAACCATCTTGCTGTCTAGGTGATGAAATGTGTTGTGGAGGTCATCTCCGACACTCTGTCCAAACCCAGTCCTTTACCAGTCAGCCAGCACTGTATGGAGATTCTGAGAGGAGGTAAGGTAATTTCATCGCATTCCATTTGTCTATCACAATCTCATCCAGTTCCCTTACGATAATCAGTTGGTCTCATTTTATGTCTTTTTCCAGAATGTTTATTAAATTTCTTTTTTCCACTGTCTATTAACTATTTGTTACCAAGTATTTTAGTTGCTCTAATTATTTTTGCAGCCATCTATAATTTAACTGATTGCAAACTACAGCACATCCCATCAGGTTTTTATTTATTTTAAATTGCTCATTAACTTTCCTGTTCTGTGCTCTTTGCAGATGAGAGAATAATCTCAGTGCTTCGACACCAAAACCTGCTGCGGGAATTACAAGAACTTGCTGCTAAAGGTACTGTAGCTGTGGTTTTGTAAGTGCAATCTCTAAGATGGTGGAAAAGTGCAGCAGGTCAGGCAGCATCCAAGGAACAGGAAATTCGATGGGCTTATGCCCGAAACGTCGAATTTCCTGTTCCTTGGATGCTGCCTGACCTGCTGTGCTTTTCCAGCAACACATTTTCAGCTCTGATCTCCAGCATCTGCAGACCTCACTTTCTCCTCAATCTCTAAGATGGGTCTGAAATCATGCCAGATTTGCAGGCTGTACTGCACTGAATGCCAGTCTCACACCTTGCCTGCACAGTCCCCACTTTTTCCCTGACCTCTGCCAATTTTCTGCACCAACTTAATTGCAGGAAAAAAAAATCAAAGCTGCAGTGTTCCCATATAGATATTGGCGTTATAATAACACTCCCAGAGAGGTTTTAATTAAAGGCTGTCACCTCTTGCTTGACTGAGGGCTAATGTTTCTTTAGACATGTACTGTTGGAATATTAACTTCATAGCAAACAAAGTGCCAGTTTGAATATCTCTAATTAAATTAGGTTTCAATAAACTGCAACAATGTGTTTGAAGTTAACTTTGAATGTTTTGTTGCCTGCTAGATGTCTAACACAGCAGAAAACCCATCAGTATATTCAAATTCCTAAATCTAACCCCAGAGGTATCTACAAATGTCTGTAGGAATTCTGTTTGCCCAACATTGAGTTTGCACTCTCTCCTTAGGGGCAACCTAGGTCCAAACACAGAAGGCTTAAATACAGTTTGCCTGATCAGTTGGTGGCTTATCAACTATGGCTATGCTGCCTTTCTAGCAAGGACCATTCCACCTGGTGAGATGGAGAGTTACACTAAATAAAGTGTATCAGCTTTTATTATCAAAATAACTATCAATGTTTGAGAAGATAAGCCATGCATCTATCTTTTTCCATTTACATTAATTCAGTACTCCATATTTTCCAGTATAATTAATATATTTATAACTGTTTGTTTAATTGTAATGATATAAAGAAGATTGTACTTAGGCAATTATAAAAATAACTTCATTAACATTATTGAAACCTAATAGTTTGTAATATAGGACCTCATTTTGTTCCTGTGACATTCAATGCACTGAGAACATAACCAGGTACAGGTAACTCCAGTTTCAAGGTGAAAGCAAAATATTGGAATCCGATATGTCTAGGGCACACTAAATGAGAACATCTGAGAAACATGATGAATCTTTCAACCCCATTCTGCAAAATTTAGAGCCAGGCTTTGGATAAAGTCATAATGTTCAATAATTCCAATGATAAATTTTCTTTTGAAATTTTGGTGCAGGAACCACTGAGAAAGCTCTGCAAAAAAAACAGAGCAATGATTACAAAGACATCCTTTCTGTTGCCCTCGAGAGTCACATTGACAAAAAGATATCATCAGCAGGTTAGTGTTGAGGTAAACCACCAAATCCCTGGTGTACATTGCAGACTGTCAATGTAATTCAGACAATTATTCAGTTGCAGAGCATCGGTTTGCTTAGAGTACTTTAATCGGCTAAATTATATTTGTGATGCATTGCCAGAATCTAATTGCATGTTACAGCATTTCTAATTTACCATACCAGACTACTGAGTATAACAGAGACTGTTTAAAATAGAATACATTGCATAGAAGGAGTGTTGATATTGATTAGTCAGATCTATCTATTTACAGATATTTTATATAAATTGCTCTCTGTCATCATGTAAAAATAGTTGAAGTAGTGTTAATTGAATATTACTCATGAAATGACATACCAGCAGCTTCTGTCTGTTTTTGATCCCCTTAGGAAATTTTATTTTGGACAAGATATGTTTGTCCTTGAGTGTTATCAAAGCAACTGAGCAAAAGCAATTAGTCCAATTGAGTTTGTAAAAGTTCATCTATCATATTGATTATTCTGCAGGTAAATTACATGAGATCCCTACAGAGAAACAGCAAGGATCATCTGGTGAGATATTCAGAATGAAGGACAAAGAGTTTCAAGACAGCAAAGAGGAGACACCACCAAATGTAAGCAGACATAGCTTTCTGAACATGAAGAATACAACTCCATTTAGCAGCGATATGGCCACAGAAAAGGAAGACATAAAAAGACAGGAGCCAAGGAAGCATGGCACCTCTGAAATTGAGTCTGCTGTAGAACAGTCTCAGGATCAGAGCCAAAGTGAGGAGCATAGTCCAGAGGAAAGTGAACCAAATGAAGATGGGGATACCCAGGAAGAGGAAATGGATGAAGACCAAATCAAAGAGAGCGATGAAGAGGATGAGAGGGAAAACCACAGTGATTACAGTGACAGTAAGGATGAAGAGCCTTCAGAAGATGATGGAGGGGATGGAAGAAACATGGAAGAAAGCAGAAACCAACCTGAAAACAGTGAGCTTTCGGACATGAAGATGGATGGGGCATCCTCTGAGGAAGAAATAAGGCCCAATGACAATACCATGATCCACCAGAATTCAGAGGATGAAGGTAGAGAAGAGGATGAAGACTCTAACATCAGTGATGAAAATTATGGATCATCTAAAGAGGAGCTGCAGGAGAGAAAAAAGTGGAAGATGACAGGGGAACTGAGCCCAGAACAAAACCATGGAGAAGCAAGTGATGATAAACAAGATCTCTTCGAGGGAAACGGTAAACTTCCAGGATCTGGAAGTGTCAAAGCACACAATGAACCGAGTCATTTCCAACACTCATGGGGCAACAGAAGATCTCACTCTGGGGAAGATATCAGACAAAAAGGGAAGGAAACCATTTCATCATACCCAGTGCGAAGACGGCTTGAAGATGAAAATAAGAAGGAGAAAGAAGAAGAAGGGAGTGCCAATAGGAAAAATGAGGTTTGTTTCATTTTATGTATCCTTTAAATTGATTTACTGTGGTACTCCTGAATGCTGCAGACTGTTAAGGTGCTGTTATCTCTGGCAAGGTTTGCTTTGTAAGCCAGGGTCCAAAGACTTCCTTTGGGAATGGGAGGGATGCACTTTTTTAGATTTTTCAACACATTGTAAATGATGAGCACCTGTACTTGGGAGTAGTCAGGTCATCAAGGTTAGAAAAATGAGGGAAGGCCTATCTTTGAAGTTTTGGGACATGACACATTTTGATCTAGTAGCTGCCTGACCTGCTGTGCTTTTCCAGCACCACTCTAATCTTGACTCTAATCTCCAGCAGCTGCAGTACCCACTTCCACCTACATTCTGATCCAATGCACAACCTTTCCATCTGTCCAGAGCTTTATTAGCAGGGCCCATTTGATAGTGTTCCTGGTTGTGAATTTAGTAATCTGATTAATGAAAATCATGAGTCTATAATGGATTACGGATGTGATCTGTATAGTTCATTCCCAAAATGGGGACTGGTGTTTCATAAAAAGAGTGGTACTGTCAAAGTGTGTTAGGGAAAGGTATTACAAGAAATAAATGTCCTCAGATATTTTACTATGACCAGTAGATAATCCAGAGTATTGCATGGGGTTGACATGACACTGTCAAGATTTATTCAGCTTTCTAGTGCAGCAGGGTTAAGCAGCCAGTGATAAGTGTAAGAAGTCAAAAGTTACAGTGTTGAATACCAAAGAGTGAAGGAATTGGTGATCAGAGAGTTAGAACAGTGTTGTAGTTTAGAGGAGGACATAGAGCATAAACACAACCAATATGTTACTGTTAATGTTCTCAATTTATTTAAGTTTACCTGTGGAGGCTTATGGGACCCTTCCTCTTGTCACTGATTCTTAATATCCAAGACTCTCCATGTTAAGTTGAAACAATGTGACATCCTTATCTTTCACCAAAGATCACAACATTACCAGTGGACTAGAAGATAAATTATTACTGAGATTAGTAAATTTTGTTCAAGCGAAACGAGTAATAAGTTATGGAAGATTAATAAAGAGCTGATAAAGACAAATGGAATCATGGGATGAATACTACATGGAGGCACCAAAGTGTTTCGTTAGTTCTCAGGTGAAACTGATAATGGCAGACGTGGAGGTCACTTGTTGGTGGCCTCCTAATCTGTAATATTTATCAATAACAACTTACATTTGTACATTGTCTTTAACATAAGGAAAGTTAATTAGCCATAATCCATCTATCTTCATTAGAGAGATATAATTAGTTATATACAGATTGTACTATACTGCAACGATGATGTAGGATAAGGAGGCCGGTGTGCATAAACTACCACAGGCATTATGATGATTTTAACAGGGCTGTGAGTATAAATCTGCATCTTACTCAGTCATCTAGTCAACTGAACTAAAAACTGAAAGAACTGCAGATGCTGTAAATCAGGAATAAAAATAGAGATTGATGGAAAAGTTCAGCAGATCTGGCAACATCTGTGGAGAGAAATCAGATGTAATGGTTCAGGTCCAACTCTGAATGTAGAGTTCTGAGGAAGGGTCACTAGACCTGAAACGTTACTCTGACTTCTCTCCTCAGATGCTATCCGAGCTACTGAAGCTTTTCCAGCAATCTCTATCTTTGTAGCCAACTGAACTAACTGACTACCACCTTTCACCAGAGTAAAATGTCCCAAAACTTTCATGAGCATTAACAAGCAAAATAAGACAGACATGGGAGATATTAGAACTGAAGGAGGTAGGTTTTAAAACAGTGTCTCAAAATGAGAAGACAGCTGTGGGTTTAAGCAAGGAATCCCAGAGCTCCGTGCAGAGACAACTGAAGCAATGGCTGCTAATGTGAGAATGTTGAACATGGGAAAGCAGAAGAGGCCACTTTCATTGCCTAGAAATATTAAATTGATGCATGTATGTTTTGTTAAAATTTTCTCACCTTCTCAAGGTTTGTCCTGCTGCTAGAGGTTGGTTGCAATGTGGTGGAAACACCCAATGGATGTGGGGGTAGCTTTTTCAAGGACACAAAGTAAGCTAGGCTGCTATAGCATTCAGTCACTGCCCACAAGTTGGTACTTCCAGCATGAACTGCCGGACAGTGATCCAAACAGCAACCATTATCATCAAAGCCAACTATATTACCCAATGTCACTAACCTGACTGAAATCAGCACAAACCACAGAACTGAATGCCATTCAAGGTTAATTCAGCAGAGGTCTTTTTCTTGTATTCATTTTTGAATAATAGTGTAATGACATGGGATAAGTATTGAAAATCTAAGTACCCCCATAGTTTCCAGAAAGCACATAGGCCTGAAATAGAGCTTACTCACTGATAATTGAGATTTTCATAAACCATGGCTTGATACAATTCCAGCTTAGTAAATGGTAATGAGCTCATATCAATTATTCATCAATTTTTCATAAGGCACTGAACAATAATGGGAATTTTATCCATCAAATAGGCATACATGCATGTGATTCATACATGGGTGTATTCAAAGATTGTAATTTCACAATTTTCTGGCACACTTGCTTCCTAAGCACAGGATCTGTTTTGGGGCAATTGCTGTTTGTCATTTTTATAAATGATCTGGATGTGGACGTGGAAGGATGGGTTAGTAAATTTATGGATGACACTCAGGTAGGCAAAGTTGATAGTGCCGAAGAATGTTGTGGGTTATAGAGGGACATAGGTAAGATGCAGAGCTAGGCTGAGAAGTGGCAAATGGAGTTTAATGCGGAAAAGTGAGAGGTAGTTCACTTCAGAAGAAGTAACAGGAATACAGAGCACTGGGCTAATGGTAAAATTCTTGGCAGTGTAGATGAATGGAGAGATCTCTGTGTCCAGGTGCATAAATCCCTGAAAGTTGCCACCCAGGTTGATAGGGTTATTAAGAAGGCATATAGTGTGTTGGTGTTTATTGTTGGGGGGATTGGGTTTCAGAGCCACAAGGTCATGTTTCAGCTATGCAAGACACTGGTAAGGCTGCACTTAGAGCATTGCTAGTCATCTCATTATAGGAAGGATGTGGAAGCTTTGGAAAGGGGTCAGTGGAGATTTACTAGGTTGTGCCCGGTATGGAAGGAAGGGCTTATGATGAAAGGCGAAGGGAACTGAGGCTGTTTTCATTGGAGAGAAGAAAGTCGAGAGGTGACTTAATCAAGACGTATAAGATAATCAGAAGGTTAGATAGGGTGGACAGTGAGAGCCTTTTCCTCAAATGATGAAGGCTAACACAAGGCGACATAGCTTTTAAATTGAAGGATGATAGATTTAGGACAGATATCAGGGGTAATTTCTTTACTCAGAGTAGTCGGGGCGTAGAACAGCCTGCCTGCAACAGTAGTAGACTTGCTGACATTAAGGGCATTTAAATGGGCATTGGACAGACATATGGATATTAATGGAATGGTGTAGGTTTGATGGACATCAGATTAATTTCACAGGTCAGTGCAACATTTAGGGCTGAAGGGCCTGTACTGCGCTGTAACATTCTATGTTCTATGTTCAAAGCTGCAGATAGTGTGGGATACGTTAGGGCGAGTTCAAGAGCAAACGGCATTTAATTTCAGGAAACAGAATGTGTGTATGCAGAACCTGACTTGAACCATGTGATGATGGATACAGTCCAATTAACACAGCAAGTTTGTGTCTTTGCAAAACACCTTCAGCTTTGCACTAATCCAAAACTTGTAAATTATAAACCAAGCATCGCAGCTTAAAATGTGTCTGAAGCAAAATGGAATACTTGCGGGTTGAGACCATATGCCAGGGTGCTGTCTCGAATAAAACTGTAACTATAACATTGCTGCAAAACAAAATATATCAATACTACAGTTAAGTGTAAATTTCTAAATAATTTGCACCCAACATCAATTCTAATGCATTTGAAGTAAAGTGTGAAAGAACAGGAAAGTTGATGTGAGAAATGTTGGATCAGTCATGATTCTACCAAATGATAGAGCAGGCTTAAGAAGCCAACTCCTATCCCTAGGTTTTATGGTCTTAATTTGGGGATGCAGCAATTGTATGTTTAATTCACCTCTCAGTTACATTTTTATGCAAATACACCAGCAGGACTTGTATTTGGTGTAATTTGTCAATTTCCTCCATTTAGTGAGTACTGACAGTTAACATGTATTTCACACCCATGTCATTGCTCATTTCCTTATCCGATGGTCCACCTGAGTGTCTGAATTCACTGTATGAATAGCAGCTTGGAAACATTTGAACTTAACTCCTGCAGCACAATTTTTCTGTGTTGCATAATTTACCAGTGCTCCACTAACCAACCCTTACTTTTAAAAATTTCTTGATAAATAATGAAGATATTCTACAGTTATTGCTAATGCTCTGTGGCATTGCTTTTGGATACACTGAGCACTGAGCATATTTGTTTCATGCAACCCTACTGGAAACTGAGGGAAGAGTTACACAGAGGACATAGAAGTGAATGACAATTGAAGTTAAAGGATGAGAGAGATGGAGAAATTTTTCATTTTAAAACACTGAAGCTCACGCATTGAAGATTTTTGGTCATTTTGATTCTCGAATGATATAGTTAAAGGAATATTGCAAGGAAAGTTCAATTAAACATTGTTGTAGACTTAACTCCAGCAGTTGCAAGGTAAAGGCAGAAGAAGGGCTGTCTTGGAGAGAGATTGAGGTTAAATGATAATTTATTATAAGGTAGCCTTAAATCTATTTATAATAAAATGAATATAAAATTTCTCCTAGCTGATAGACCAGTGCGTAATTTGATTGTTTTAAGTCCCCCAGGAATCTCATTTCAAATTTCACCTCCTGGCCTGGATTAAAATTGTAAAATTCTTTTCCTTTGACCATCCAAGACTAGCTCCTAGCAATTCACTTCAAAAACACTTGAATGTGATGGGTACAATTACGTGAATCAAGTCTGTAATAAGTCATTTTCAATAGCTGTACCACTATACATATTTTACTATTGTTTGCAGAAGAACATGTACAAGATGGGCAGTTGCTTTCAACAGAATGAAATGTCTTTATCAGTCTCAATAGCGGTGAATGTAATTTGTTTGACTGAGCTGAAGTAAGACAGAATAATTGAACAGCCAGCATCAACTGCATTCATGAAGTAAAGAAAATTATGGGAGCCGAGGTCAGCCTAATGGATGAACAGATTTGTTAGAGTGAACTAATGATCATTGCATATCCTACCACTAACTCAAGGAAATACACTTCTATTAAGCGATTTTATAAAATCTGTAAAAGTCTGTAAATGTGGGTCTTAGAGAGCAGTTGAAATAAGGCTTTGACTCCCACTGTTTTTTCACTTAGGTGTTGTTGTACTGTATTGGCTTAATTTCGCCATCTTCATATTTTTACTTATTTTACTTATTTCAAGTTTTACTTATTTCAAAAATGATGGTACCTCTAATAGAAGTACTGTTGGTTGCTGTAAGCTTAAATGAAGTAAGATAATAGCAGTATACTTTGGGATTGAATAGAATAAATTTGGCAGTAAGTCAGGACAAATCACTCTTCCTACACAGAGTAACTCCAAATTACTATTTCTTTTAAAAAAGCAGATTTGATATGTAAAGGTTTCCAAGCACACCCTCGATCCATTAGGGTTTTGTGTGTTAACAGCAAATTACAGCTGCTAACTGGCCTGCAGGATTTTACCTGATGAAAGGAGGGAGGGATTTCCTTTCAAAGACTACCTGAAATAGTTAAAGTCGCAAATTAGATCATAATGTATAAACACTCCATCTGAATTGTTTCAATCTTGAAAACTCTATTACAACTTCTAAGAAAATCTGTGGATACATGTATAATCATTAAAAGTTTTGCATTGGTGTGCAGTTTCTCTTTATAAACCTGATTGTCACAATTTGTAATCGCATTTTTCCACCATTTGTTACCATTGTAAATTGCTCAGTTGTAATTTCCCATTCAATGTTGCAATTTCAATTACTATAATTTCGACACAAAATCTGGTGACAAACGGCCTTTATGGAACCAGTTTCAAAAGGTTTGCCTTTCTGTTGCTTTGGGCAGAATTTTACAGTCCTCTGTGCAAGGGATTCGCAGATAGGGGTGGCCTGTAAAGCCAAGTGAATACCCATCCCACTGTTTACCTGGTCACCTTTCATTTGGCTACTATTTAACAAATGGCGAGTGAGCCTTAAGTGGTTCGCCTGCCCTTTCTCCAATTAACTTCCTTAAGTAGCCACTGTCGGGAGTGTGGTGCTGGAAAAGCATCACAGGTCAGGCAGCATCCGAGGAGCAGGAGAATCGATGTTTCAGGCATAATGTGGGGCCTATGCTCCTCAGATGCTGCCTGACCTGCTGTGCTTTTTCAGCACCACACTCTTGACTCTAATCTCCAGCATCTTCTGCCTGCACTTTCTCCTCCTTAAGTAGCCCCTGCCACTATTCATTGCTCAGTCTGCAGTAAACCTGCTTAGATGTTGAGAAAGACGGGTCACATGAGGAAAAAGATCAATGCAAGGTATCCTTTTCCACCTGTGAAAATATTTTTCCCTTAATTATGTAGAAATTGTCCTTGCAGCAATAACCAATATTTAAAAATGTGTAATATTTTCCCAGGAACAAGAAATGGAGAATCTTGAAGCAATTGAAAGTGAACTGGAAGCAATGGCACAGAGATTACACCAAATGCGGAGAAATTAAACCCAGTGCTTCAAAGCTCAGTAATAATGAAGCAACTAACAGCACCTTCAAAGTACATTTTGTTTGAATCGTAACATTTTAACTAGTTTACTATAATTACTCGTGTGTTCTAGTGGTCTACACACTAGCTTTTCTTTCTGAGGTGCTGCTAATTACTTGCTTACTTATTAATTTACACCATTTAATTTAATGAAATGTATGAAGTTCCATTGCTCACATTTTTTTTTGAAAATAATTGAAGCAGTTTTCAATGTTTTTCTTTACATTTAAAATTCTACGGCATTTAGAATACTGTAGAGAAGAAATGAAACTCGAGTTAAAATCTTATTGGACTTGGAAGAAGTTGTACCAAGTCAGACTAATTATATTGTACATTCTATATACAATTTATGTAATTAAAAGAAAACAACTTTTACTCAATGGCTTTTGCTTTATTCCTCTCATACTCTTTTGCAAAAAAAAAGAATTAAAGTAAAGCTTTTGAAAGTGTAGATGAGGCTTTGGTATCCAACCTTTAAAGTAACTAGACAATGTGATAATGTGGCTTAAAAAGGGTAGAGGCATTTGAGGTTTTAAAAAAGAGGCATAGACTATAGCAAACCAGACTATAAATTAATATCATCAAATCTCTACAGTGTGGAAACAGACCATTTGACCCAACATGTCCACACCGACCCTCTGAAGAGTATGGGCAATTTAGCATGGCCATATTCCAATAACCTGTACATCGTTGGATTGTGGGAGGAAACTGGAGTACCCAGAGGAAACCCATGCAGACACAGGAGAATGTGCAAGCTCCACACAGTCACTCGAGGCTGGAATAGAACCTGGGTCCCTGATGCTGTGACACAGCAGAGTTAACCACTGAGTCACTGTGCCACTCTTATAAGCCTCAACTAGGGTACTGTGGATAGTTTTGGACACCGCACAAGTTGTAAATGTAAATGTATATATAGTGTACAGATGAGGTTTGCAAGATGTTACCTGATATGAGAGACTTCAGTTGTGAATTTGGAAAATGAAGGCCTTTGATGGGCATTAAAATCACATTCCCGCCTGGAAAGGTAACCTGGAAGAGTGGCAGGTGAGCAGCTACAACACCCTGAGCTAAGTGGGACACTGGTTTTCAGGCATGTTGAGAGAGCTGATCCTCTCCCTGTAACCTGTGCCTTAGTGGTCTAGCTTCCTTATCACTAGATCTCAGTGTCCATTCTCTCTGGCCTGTGGAGGTGAATGTGGATGCAGAGAAGGTGGCTGCTGCTGCTCCTGCTGCTAAAACACTTGTTGGTGGTGTGGCCCCTCCTCTTGTCCCTCAAGAGGGTTATGAAGAGGATCTGCATTAGCTGCTCAGTCATCCTAGTGAAGGCTGACAGGCGGGAAATTCAACTAAAGGTAAATGAAGTGCTTGCCACATTGACACCCATATAAGACGTTGGGACTCCCTATCAAGCAGAGAAGACCAGGACCACATTCAGGCTTGAGATTAACATTCCTGCTACGCAATTGCCATCGCTAACAAGAGAAAATCCAACCATTTCTGTTTACATTCAATGGCATTACCACAACTGACTTACTTGTTATCAATATCCTAAGAATTATCATTAATCAGAAACTGAACTGAACTAACCACATAAATACTGTGGCTGCAAGAGATGGTCAAAGATTGGGGATTCTGTGGGGAGTAAATCATCACTCAAATCCTCAAAGCCTGTCCACAAGCACAAGTTTGGAGTGTGATGGAATACACTCCACTTGCTTGGAATTAGTATAGTTCCAACAACTCAAGGAACCCGATGCCCAGCCAGACCAAAGCAGTCTGTTTGACTGGCAGCCCGTGCACCATCAATGCACAGTGGCAACAGATTGTCTTATCTGCAAGATGCATTGCAGCAATTTGACCAGGTTCCTTCAACAATACTTTCCAAAAACGGAAGCTTTTTCCATCTAAAATAGCAAGAGCAGCAGACACCTGGGAACTTCACCACTTGCAAATACCCCTACAATTCAGATACCATCTGACTTGGAACTATATCATTATTCCTGCACTGGTGAAGGTGATAACCCTGGAACTCTCTTCCTAGCAGCAGTACGGTTGGCCTTCTACCTCAAGGACTGCAGCATGGAGACAGCGTCCCACTACCTTCTGCAAGACAATTAGTGATGGACCATAAATGCTGGCCCAGCCGGCGATGTCCATACCCTGGGAAATGAACAGTGAGAGCTATTGTCTTGGAAAAGCTATTCTTTAAATAGCTGCCTCCAGTCTGGCTGCAGCTCTTCACTGCAACTCACCAAAGCCGTCCTAACACGTCAGTTTCACCAAAGAAACCATCCTGTTTGCACTGGCTTCCTGGAGAGCTGCTGATAAGTAAAGTAGTAGGGCCCCTGGCTGAAAACCCCAGAATTCACAGTAAAACCAATACCCAATTGACCTCTTAACTATCTTAATTACCCATCTGACAGGTCAAAGAGGGTTCCCTACTGGTCTTCTAGGAGAAAGTGAGGACTGCAGGTGCTGGAGATCAGAGCTGAAAATGTGTTGCTGGAAAAGCGCAGCAGGTCAGGCAGCATCCAAGGAGCAGGAGATTCAATGTTTCGGGCATGAGCCGAAGAAGGGCTCATGCCTGAAACGTCAATTCTCCTGTTCCTTGGATGCTGCCTGACCTGCAGCGCTTTTCCAGCAACACATTTTCAGCTCCCCACTGGTCTTCAATATTACCTCACTGCATCTGAAAGAGGGCAGGAAGACACTGGGATCCTGTCTCAAAATCAAATTAGGAAATTTAACACCCCATGTTCATGTGAAACCTGGTTCCAAGTGACTTTGAATGTTACCCACATTATGTTTGTCAGACATGTACCTTTACTAGCAGTTTATTCATCACTGTCAATTCTGTACTAATGCAGAGAAGCACCTGCTTGCAAGTAATGCTTCAAAGGTTATTGAGAGTAGATGGGAATGTGAAATTGGGAACACAGATTAGCCAAGATCACACTGAATGGCCGAATATTGTTCTTCAAGCTCCAGGTAACCAGATAAAAAGACAGAGCCAATGTTTTGGGGGAGAAATAGAAATTCTGTTGGATAACTGGATATAAGTTGAAGGTCAATACTGGTGAACAAGAAAATATGTGGATAAATTCAGCTTCACATCTGTTTTTGGAATTGATTCAATGTGAAAGGTTTTCATTGCAATTGAAACAAGAAGGTATTTTAAGAATACAGTACATTGAATGGGAAAAGTAAAATTCCAAAGATCATGCAAGATATATCACCTATTTGGTCTACTCAAGTATTTAATCTCTCTAATGACATTTCTGCATAAGTGTTTCCTCATCCACAAAATATTCAAGAGTCACAGTTATTCAATCCTAGCCAATTATCCCCACGAGACAACAATCCTGCCTTTACATCAGCAACTGCAGATAATCGCTGATGTTCTGGATCTTTGCTGTGAGGAGCTATAAATAGGGTAGGTGATGTGGTGTAACATAACCATTTTGCAACAAAATATCTGACATGGCACAATCTAATGCTGAGTGCTACAAATTTACACTCACTACTCCAGAAGCTATGAAAATGCCAGCATCTGTATAACGGTAAATCATGTACAAACTGTACTGAAAGCAAAGCATAGCAGTTCTGGAAATCTGAAATGGAAATGCAAAACACGCGAAGTCATTCAGCAGTTCAGGCAGTATCTGTCAAGAGAGAAAAATGTGCAAATATTTTAAGTGGATGAGCGCTGATAAGATTGAGGGGTCCATTTTTGACTACTCCTTTCATGGTAGTGAGCCTTGGTTGATTAAATTGGAGTCATAATGAGCTGCTGCAGGCGAAAGGGACAAGGGGATGGTAGTACTATTCTCCTCACCCACCCACAAGTTCGGGACCCAGGCATCCTGCATCCCCTGACTCTGTTCAATGGGGATGTTGTATCATAGGAGTGTGGGCTATGCCCACAATCTCTAAACCATCCTATACGGTGTTGCTGTGCATCAGTACATCATTGTGCACACCTTGCCCAATATTTCTTGGTAGCACCAAAACTGAGAGATTGGAGCTATCTTGGTAAGTCTCTTTTGCACCTTCTGCAGTGCACAATTCTGACTACTGTACTATAAAAAGGAGACAGAAGCAAATAGCCCCGTGTGTCCTCATTTTGTACAATTTTATCATGATTTTGACTTCAATTGCATTGAATAAAATCTGCTTTATTTGTATTTTCAACTTGTCTGCCACCTCCAATGCTTCTTTGAAAATTATTAAGCTGTGTCCAAAATCTCTTTACTCTTCAATTCCTTTCAGTGAATATTTATTGAAGAGGATAAAGGTTAGGAGCAGGAGTCTTGTATTTGGCCCACTAAGTCTACTGTGCCATTCAATCAGACCCTGGTTGTTCTGATTGTGGCTTTGACCCCTTCATACCAACACAATAACGCTATTCTCTCCTGCCACTCAAAATGTTTGACTCAGCCTTGAATGTATTTAGTGACCCTGGAACACAACCATTGCATTATAGAGGAACTACCTGTATATAATAAATGGGATAAACTGATAGGAGTAGATGAAGTGAGAGACCTTGGCATGCAAACTACACTGTTTCATAAATATAGCAGAACAGTTAGATCAGGTTGCAAAGCATATGGAATATTCTCCTTCATTGGCAGAGTATTAGAATACAAAAGCAGGGTTATAATGATGAAACTGTATAAGGTATCATTGAGTCTACAACTGGAGTATTGTCTTTGAGGAGAAAGTGAGGACTGCAGATGGTGGAGATTCCTGAAGAAGGGCTCATGCCCAAAACGTCAATTCTCCTGCTCTTTGGATGCTACCTGACCTGCTGTGCTTTTCCAGCAACACATTTTCAACTGGACTATTGTGTACAGTTTTGGTAACCAAATTACAGGAAGGACTTGGGAGAGTGCAAAGATTTACTAGATTTTTGCCAGGCCCAGCTAATTGTAGCTATGAGGGGAAATTAGAGAGGTTAACGTTGTTTTCCTTGGAACAGGGAAGGCTGAAGACCAACAAATACAACATTGTGAGGGGTAGAGATAGAGTAGACTGGAGGAAATGGTTTCCCTTGGCAGAGAGTGCCAAAACAAAAACAGGGTTCATAGATTCAAGCTAAGTGGCATAAAGATTAGAGGGGGTCATAAGGAAAAACTTTCTTATGCAGAGGATGGTGGGTGTCTGGAATAAACTGCCTGAGTTAGTGGTGGAGGTAGAGACCCTGAACAGTTTGTTAAAAATAACTGGATTTGCACCTTGGGTACTGTAAACTGCAGGGCTATGGGCTGTAAGTGGAAAGATGGGATTAGTAAGGACACCTAGGTTCCTTTTGTGTTGTATCATTTCTACAATTCTGTAATTCTACCTGCCTTTGACCCATTTCCCTTAATGCCTTTGCTTAACAAAAAAAAACACACTCAGATTTGAAACTAATAACTAATGTAGTGTCAACTGCCATATGTGGAAAAAATGTTCTAAAGCTTTACCACTGTTTGAGTGTAGAAGTGCTTCCTAACATCTCTCCTGAACTGTCTGGCTCTAATTTTTAGACTTGGTTCTAGAATTCCCAATCAGTGCAAATTGCTTATCTACCTGGTCTATCCCTACAACTATCACGAGGACTTCAACCAGGTCAACCCTTAACACTCTAAATTCTAGAGAAAACAGGCCTAATTTCTATCATTTCTCTTCATAACTTAATCTCTGAACTCCAAGTGTCATTTTAGTAAACCTAAGTTGTATACCCTCCAAGGCTAACATGTCCTTCCTAAGGTATGGCAGCCAGACCTGCTCACAGTATTCTAAGTCACCTGATATCCTCAACTACCTCTTGAGCAAGGCATTTGCCCTTTTCCCTATTTCTTTACCATCTCATGCCTGTTGGCCAGGATTTTACAGCCAGTTATGAATTACCAGCTCATTACACTTCATATACTCACAGGCCTTCAATGGGCTTGTTTGCTGCAATTTACAATAATTAGGAATCTGTAAAAGAATGGATTTCTATAAGGGTGTGGGGACCTGTTGAATAGGGCAAGCAACTGTATGGCCCTTCAGCGATTCAGACTGAAGAACTCTTGTACAGAGAAACAGAACACAAAGTACATACGCTCAGCAGCAGGTAGTTTTGTGGGCCTGGCTGTCTACAAGGTTATCTGCCTGTGCTGCATGTGTCCAAACAAGCTGATGGGTGCAATCTTGGCCTCAAACAGGCCACCAGACCGATTTAACACCAGGATCCCAAATTTGGAAAATACACGTCCTGGCATGCTTATGTTTCTACTACAGAAGTGCAAAGTAGCAAAATGGGCCATAATTAAATAGCCAGGCACATGAAATGCAGCCCAGTTACCTTTTTTTGCAATGGTTTATTCTGCAAAGTGACTGGAAGACACAGGTATGTTGTTGGAGTTGCTTTGCTAAGTTCCTGCATTTGTCAGAAAACATTGCAGTGTCCTATAGGTAATGACAGACAATTAGGTGATTGCTTCACATGCAAACTGCAACAGGTATGGAGATAGCAGTGCCAGGGCTCGTGAGCCTGCAGAATGACTGAGGACAGAACAGAGTCAAGTTCTTTGCTATGCCATCTACCAACTTGGTGTTTAGTTCTTCATGTGTTGGACAGTTGTAGGAGACTATCTGGTAGGCCAGTCAAATTGGAGGGAATGGCAATCAGTGTTTTCCTACATACCAACCAATTATGTTCCTTATCCTGTTTTTTTTGTTTTATTTTATTTATTCTATAATGGACTGGGTATAACTAGCATTTGCTGCCCATCTCCAATTGCCCTGAACTGAACTGTCATTTGCCACAGAGGTCAAGAGTCAAAATACATTGCTCTGGCATCATGCATAGGCCAGACCAGGTAAGGATGGCAGATTTCCTTCCGTAAAGGACATTCGTGCATTAGATCTTTTAAAATTCTAACATAAATATATAGTCCCATGGGCACCTCACTGATGAGGCATTATAATTGCAGATTTATTTATCTACCATGGTGACATTTGAACCTATGGCCCCAGGGCATTAGCCTAGGCTTTCACTTTACGAATATAGTGACATCATCACTTTGCCACTATCTCTTTGAAGAGTAAGTTGGCAAACAAAGCATCCCATCACCCCTAACTGGTTGCAGTCCAGTCATGCCCAGTGACTGACACTCAAGATTAGTTTACACTGATGAATACAAAAGAAATATAAAAAGGTTCTTTACATTGCAAAGAATGATCCTTAGGGCAACTGAAATACATGCTATATGACCATGTTACAATTAAAATGGAATAATACGTCAATGCAATTTATAAATAATTGGGACCCAAATGAATCCAAAGTTTGAAATAAAATATTGAAGTTAAATAATTTTGGTTTTATCTTCACCCTTTTTGATATACTTATCCTTTCTATTTATCAGAATTATATTTAAAGCCAGGGATTGGAACAGCCTGTAACTTCCTTTTCTTTATTTGATAATGCCATCAATTTGAGGAATGGACCATTGTGGAGGAGGTATTCTTATAGTTTTACCCCTCATTTTCAACCCTCTACTTTCATATATTCTGCAATCACACATTGAATAGGGGTTCAAAGATACACCACACAGTATATTCTTGCTCTGGTAGTTGGGCCATTGCTCAGCTCATTTTGCTGATCCTTCAAGTAATGTGACTTGCAAGATTATTCACTTGTGCCTCTTAATAAAGATATCGAATACTAACAATAAATGTGAAATTTTGTCTTGTCAGGAGCCTGGTGTGTGGTTTGCAGAATTACCCACGTAGTAATTACTGGATTAGTCAAGCATATCTGATTCCAATCTTGCCTGCACAAGCAAGAGAACCAGGTACAAATTTTAGGATAAAACAATTTATTCCTACAACAATAAATATATTTCAAAAGTGCTAAAATAGCTGTAAAATGCTTTGACATATTTTGAGCTTGTGAAAGGGCCTGAACAATGAATGTTTTAATTTGCAGCCAGTTTTAATTCAGGAGTTTTACTGCTGAAATTAAGGTATTTTCTGGAATTGAGGTCTGGAGAGTATGATTGATAAAGATTATTGATTGGTTGAACCAATTAAGCATTGCAGCAATTCAAAGACAATTGGCTGAATTTTTGTCTTTGGGTTCAGATTCTGACATCAGGAGCACTTCTATGTCCAGATTGTGTACTAAATAGTAGATAAAAAGGGGAGGTTACTCTCCAAATTAGAACTGCAGTGGGCTTCTGAGGGCCAAAGGAAACTTCCATCAAGGGAAGATTCCCACCTCTTCCCACCCAAAACTGTCAGGTAGGAATTGTTGATGAAGGGAAGAGAAAGTGAGGGCATCTCAAGATGAAGGCTCCTTCAGAAATGCATTCAAAACCTCAAAATAAAAAAATAGCCACCGATACAGACCGCCCTTATGCAGGGCTACCTGTGGCCAATGGTTTGTGGATGTATGGATTGTGATGAGATCAGCCAGGTGGACCTCAGAATGAGTTCCCTGACTGGACCAGATTAACAGCCCCAATCAGGCAGTCCTGGCTGACTGATAAGAGCAGGACTGTCACTGGTTTTGAGTTGCCTGGTCAGAGCCTACCTACTGGGCACACGTAAATCAAGGGGGAAAAAGAAGAAAAAAAGACTGGAGTGTCAGATATGCTGTTCATTCTGAGAGATGGCTCTGAGAAAGCTGGATCAGTTTCAAGGACTCTCTCCATCTAAATAAAAGGTGACTTGGTGACAGGATACTGGCCTCTCTGGAGTTACTTCAGTGGTGACAAGAGAAAAGCACCCTCCTGAAGAAATTTGTTCACAATGGTCATCTTTGAGTTGGAGTAACCATTTCTGACATCATGCCAATATTTTGGAAGTTTGCCTTTTTCGACCCTGTCAAAGATAGACTGGGCCCAGTATGTGGAAAGAATGTGTTATTTTTAATGAGTGGGGCAGATGAAAAGCAACGAGTAATTCTCCTGACAGCTAATGATGATCCCACAGCTTTTCCAGCGTCTAACTTTCCCGAAGGCACAAGATACAAAAACCTTTCAAGAGTTGACAGATTTTGTTCAGGAATATTACGACCCCAAGCCTCCTCAAATTCTGAGAGGCTATCAATGGCAATTCGAGAACCATGGAATCATACAGGATTTTTGATTTTTTGATTTTGTTAAGATGAGTGGCAGAGGCATATGACTTTGGTTTAACCCTAAATGAGATGCTGAGAGACCATTTATATGTGGGATTAATAATGTAACCATTCAAAAGCACCTAGTAGGTGAAGTCCAACTGAAGTTCAAACAAGAATTAGCTTTGTTATTGGAAAATCAGGCAAATGTAGCATATGAGCTGCAGGGTATTCTGATGGAAATGAATACCCTTGCCAGTCCGACTGAGTTTCACTCGACCTATATTGACTAAGACAATGCAGAGGCCAGTATCTAGGAGAGGGCACACCCACCTACATCTGGTTTGGAACAGTTAAATTATTTAGCAACATCCAAATCAGAACCAATCAAAATAAACGTCTGGTTAAATGGTCACCCAGTTCTATTGAAGGTCAATACCATTGCAACTGTTTCAATGATTGCAATACTGTTCTTAAACAAAATTCACTCTGGACTCCAACCCTTAAGTTTGTGCAAGACCTTTGCTAGACTGAGAACCTATACTGGGGTACCTTCACTGATTTAGGGTACAACTTTGGTTCCCATCTCTTATGAACAGCAGCTGGTTCAGTTACCGTTGATCATACTAAAAGGTTCAGACCCAAGCCTAATGGAGCGAAGTTAGTTGAGAAAGATTCACCTTGATTAGCTCAACATTACTTGTTCAGAAAATGGCTGCCTGAGTGAAGTCCTAATTAAATATCAGGCAGCTTTTTAGGAAAGTCTAGGGACTACCAAAGGAGCCAAGGTAACCTTGCCTGTTGACCAGGAAGTAATCCCATGATTCTGCAAAGCCCGTCCAGGGCCATTTGCTTAAGTAGAGGCAGAAAACAGAAGGCTGGAAAGCGAAGAAATCATCAAACCAATCCAGTTTGCAGAATGGGCAGCACCAATGATACCGATGGTGAAGCATGAGAGGTCTATTTGGCTTTGTGTGGATTTTAAGAAATGGTAAACAGTTTTGCACGACTGGATAAAGACCCAATCCCTCACAGGGAGGACTTATACACAAAGTCGGCTTTTTCTTTGGGGAGGGATGTCATTCATGAAACCGGACATGAATCACATGTACTTGCAATTACAGTTAGATGAGGATTTCCAGAAGTACGCTACAATTAAATACCGATAAGGGTTTGTACCAATACACAAGACTGCCAACTGGGTATCATCAGCCTGTGCAAGTTTTCAATGGACGATGGAGAATATTTTACAACGTCTACCCCAGGCCGCTATTTACATAGATGATGTGCTAATAGCAGTGAAGACCAATGATGAGCACTTAGAGAATTTGGACTTTATGCTGAAATGTTTCTCCCAGGCAAAGGTATGCCTTAGAAAGGAAAACGTATGTGTTCAAGGTACCCCAGTGAGAGTCAACAAGACAGGATTACACCCATTGGAAGGTAAAGTGATGATGATCAAAGATGCCCCAGCTCCCAAGTCTGTACCGGAGCTCAGGACTTTTCTTGAGCTGGTGGATTATTACAGCAAGGTCATACATAACCTGGTTCCATCCTGGCACCTTTGCATCAACTCCTAAACAAGGGTTAGCCTTGGAAATGGTTGGGTAGCCAAGCTTTCAGGGAAGTGAAAAAAACGACTAACATCCTTTACATGCGCTGGCACACTATGATCCCAAGTGAGATCAAGTATTGACATGCACTATGTCCCCAAATGGCATCAGGATAGTATTAGCTCACAGCTGGCCTAGTAGGGAGGAATGCCAAATAGCATATGCATCCAGGACTTTGGCTCATGCAGACTGTAAGTACGCCCAGTTAGAGGTGGAAGGTTTGGCTGTCATATTTGGAGTCAGAAAGTTCCACCAATACCTTTACTGATGTAAATTTGTAATAACCCCTGGTAGGGCTCCTTAAAGACAACAAAGCAGTGCCAGCAATTGCTTTAGTTTGAATTCAGCAGTGGACTCTAATACTAACTGGGTATAATTGCAAGTTGGAACACAGTCAAGGATGGCAAGTAGTGAATGAGGGTGCATTGAGCTGCCTCCCACTGGCCGATACACCACCAGTGGTACCGCCACTGGAAGAGTCCATAATAGTTTTAAATTTTCTGGACACACTTCCAATCACTGCTGACAATTTCAGACTTTGGATGCAGAAAGATCTCATCCTGACAAAACAGCTGGCAGTGATGATGGGGGAAACCAAAAGAGCCATCACAACCATTATTATGGGGAGCAAAAGTGATTGTCCCAAGCAAAGGTTACCACCAGATACTGTGTGAACTCCACCAGGGTCATCCAAGCATTTCCAAAATGAAGAGTTGGGGAGACTTCATGTCTGATCAGGATTAGATGCAGACATGGACACTGCCCGCCAATGTGGCTAAGTGCCAACAAGGGTAAAACTATCACAGCAGCTCCCCCTAATCTTGGGAACAGCTAGATTGCACAACAACTTTGCAATTCGTTTCATGGGCTCAATGTCCTTGGTCATTGTAGATGCCCCTCGAAGTGGGTAGACATGTATCGCATTCATTCTTCAAACACAGGAGCAATGATAGAGAAACTGCATTCAGTTTTTGCGATACACGGACTCTTTGGAAGCATTGGTCACAGATAATGGGCTATCAATTACTAATGGAGAATCTGAGTATTTCCTAAAGTTGACAGTGTGGTGCTAGAAAAGCACAGCAGACCAGGCAGCATCTGAGGAGCAGGAGAATCGACATTTCAGGCATAAGCCCTTCATTAGGAATGATGCATGTGGGCCAAGGGGCTGAGATAAATGGGAAGGTGTTCGGCCTGGCTGGTGGGGGGGGGGGGGATGGTCACTGAGAATGCAATAATAGATGAAGATGGGGGAGAAGGTGATAAGTTGGAGAGTGTGGTGGAGCGGATGGATGGGAAAGTTGAGAGGTATTCATCATATAAGGACAGCCCCATACCATCCCTCATCCAATGGTCTGATCATGCAGCATTGCCCTTTGAGAAGGGCACTGCTTGTCACTGGCCACTCAGGAGTTTTAGTTCTTCTTGATAGCAGAAATTGAATAAATATTTGTACAGCTTGTGTCTTTCACTGCGCCCCACACTGGCACACACACAACATGGGTGCTGGGGAAAATATAAGCACAACCGCAATTAGGTGGCAGTATGAGGGGAAAAGAAGAAAAATGAAAAAAAAAGGAGTGTCTGAACCCTGTCACTCTGAGAAAAAGAAGAAAAAAAAGTCAGGCATCCTGTTCACCCTGACAGCTGGCTCTGAGGGAGTTGGATCAGTGTGAAGACAGAAAGAGAAAAAAAAAAGATAAACAGGAGTGACAGACGTCCTTTTTACTCTGAGAGCTGGCTCTGGGGGAACTGGATCAGTGCTAAGGATTCTACACATGTAACTCAAGGGGGAGTTGATTAAAAAAAAAGGTGTGTGTCTGCTCCTGGGCCTGACCAAACTAGCCATAAACAGGTCCAGGCAGCGGGCCATGGAGGGGGTCGTTAGGGCCGACTGCCTGCCCCTCTTCCGTGGTTATATCAGAGCCTGGGTGTCTCTGGAGAAGGAGCATGCAGTATCTACCAACACCCTTGAGCTGTTCAGGGAGAGGTGGGCACCATAGGGAATGGAGTGTCTTATTTTCCCCTCCAGCTCTATTTTGATTTAATCCAAACCCCCCCCCCTTCACTTTTTGATCACGCAGCATTGCCCTTTGTTGAGAAGGGCACTGCTGGTCACTGGCCACTTGGGCGTTTCCTTTCTTCCTGGTGGTGGAATACAAGTAAGGATGTATGCATTTGTTGGTAGTCACAGTGCCCTACATCTGCACACACACAACATGGGTGGTGGGGTAAAATAAATACTGTTAGGCAGTAGCATGTGGGAAATAGAAACAAAATTCTAAACAGGAGTGTCAGAGGTTCTGTTCAATCTGAGAGTTGGCTCTAAGGGAGTTGAATCAGTGTCCAGGACACACTATTTTGTGTCAGGGAGGGGACTGACTCTACGCTGGCTGGGTCACAGTGTGTTACTGCTGTTGTTGGTTTCTGCTTTTTTGGGAGAACCGGATTCCTAAACTGGCTGGTTTACAAAGCCAGCTTTGTTAACTGGTATTCCTTCTTTATTGAGGACTGATTTCTAAACTGCCTGATTTACACAGTCAATGTGTTTCAGGTGTAATTCAGCCCTCATTAGGGAACTATTGTTACAGCCTGTGTGTTACTCTTTTGTTTTTTATTTTGAGACGAGAACTATGCTGATTTTCTGGCTGAGTTTAGCCTTTGCATTTTGGTTTACTTTGTTTTTTGAATGTTTTCACTTTTTTGGTGTTTGGACTGAGCCCTTGTTAGAAAATACATCTTTCCAGATGAGCTGTTCCTGTGGGTAGGCCTCTGTAAAGACCTTTGTGTGGTGGGAGCTGACCAATTGCTGTGTCTTGGAATGTATAAAGGTGTGGTTCACTCCCAATGTACAGTGTTCTCATGAGTAGGCCTTTTTTTTGTGGTCAAACCAGGCCTCTATGAAGAATGAATACGGGTGTGTGTGTGTGTGTGTGTGTGTGTGTGTGTGTGCGCGCGCGCGCGTGAGCCTTCATGAATGGACTCATCTCAGACAATGCATTCTGCATACTGGAGTGGACTCTGTTCCTGGGCATGGGCTCTACACACCATCATCCCAGGGAAGGGGATGGGCTATCTTCAAGGTGGCCAGAAGGTGTGTCAAGACAGTTCACAGGCTGGATGGCAGGTCAGGGTGGGCGAGAGCCAGATGGTATGTAGGGACAGACAGAGCCGAAAAGTAGGTAGACCATCCTCACTGCTGTCATCCCTTGGCAGATACTTGGGGCGGGCTATCCTTGAGGTGGCTGAAAGGGTGGGAGAGAGCCAGAAGGGGCTTAGAGTGACTGGAAGGTGGGAGGGACATGTGGCTTGTTGAGTTACTGGGGTGGGGGATGGGGACGGGGAAGGGGGATGTCTGTATTCTATGCACTGTTTCTTATCTAATTGGAATGTCTTGTATGTATTTGTTACTGTTATGTTTGTGATGACTGAAAGTGGGATTTGAGCCTCCTTGTCCATGATTGCTGTATACAGCTATGAATGTTAATTGTTTATCAACTGTAATGTTTAATAAAATACACAGGGGATTCAGTCTCATCATTCTAGGGACTGGCTTGGAGCTGGGCTGGTCAGAGATAGACTATGTGCACATGTAACTAAAGGGTGATTTGGTGACAGGGGAAAAACAATGAATAGGAGTGTCAGAGGTTCTGTTCTCAGAGCTGGATCAGTGTCAATGACACTCCATTTGCCTCCGTGAGGGGACTGACTCTGAACTGGCTGCCCACATCAAATGCATACTGCTACTGTTGGTTTCTGTTTTGGGGGAAACATGATTTCTGAACTGGCTGAATTATATCGCCAGTTTGTTAACTGGCATTTCTCTTTGAGGACTGACATTTAAACAGTCAATGTGTTACTTGTGTAACTCATTTCTCATTGGGGAACTGCTGTTTCACTGGCTTGTATGTTGGTCCTTTTCTCAAGAGTATGTTGATTTTGTGGCAGGGCTTAGCCCTTGCACTCAGGTTTTTTTATCTCATGTGTTTTCATTTTTTTGTGTTTGGACTGAGCCCTCATGAGAAAATACATCTTTCCAGATGTGCTGTTCCTGTTTGGTTAGGCCTCTGTAAAGACTGAACACCTGTATGTGTGCTGGGAGGTGAGCAATTGCTGCATACTGAAGTGGACTTTGCATCCAGAAGTGGACTATCCCCCAAGTGAATTAACTGCACCTTTACAATGTACTGTGTTCCTGTGAATGGGCCTGGCCTCTGTGGAGACTGAACACCTGAGTGTGTGGTGTGGACTCTGCCTTCAGGAGTGGACCAAACCCCTGTGAGTTAACTGCAGCTTCACAATGTACTGTGTTCCTGAGAGTGGGCCTGGTTCTCTATGGATGGATCAGGCCTCCATCGAGATTGAACACCTGGGTGCGCGATGCAGGGTGTGCATTTGCTGCTAGTTGGAATAGACTCTGCCTTCGGATGTGGTCTCTGCCTTGGTACTGGAAACTGTTGTGAGGATTTTGAGAATTGTATTAATGTATGTGGGTTTTGTAATTAATTGAGTGCAGGCCAGATTGGGCTAGTCAGTACGTTGAGCAGGCAGGAGCCGGAGGGTTGATGATTGGCCTGGCGGGGGGGGGGGGAAGGAATGGTCTGTTAGTATGCAGGTAGATTGGGGCTGAGGCATCTGGTCAGTGTGTGGTGTGGACGGATGTCAGGCGTAAATAAAACAGAAGTGTCAGAGGTTCTGTTCACTCCGCTTGGATCAGTGTAAGGACTCTGTAACGAAAGGGTGACTTGGTGATGGGATACTGACTTCTGCTGAGTTATTTTAGTGGGGGGTGGGAAGATTTAACATTAGTAAGAAAGCACTGATCTTTGGTTTGCTGCTAGGATATGGCATCCATTGCCCAGCCAGGCTTCGAACTCTGCAGGCATTCCATAAAGCTATCAGAACCAAGAGAGTGGTTTCAATTGGCTGTTCAATTGACTTAAGTCTATCTGCTGCTTGAGTGAGTATCCATCACTGCAAACGTCTCCCCACAGAACTTTCACTAGTGAAAAAGGCCCAGAGGCAGGAAGCCAATTTGCTAACACAGTGGGAATCAAGTGGGTTGGAGAGCAAAGTTCCTGACCAAATAAACCGTGCTCACTTTACCTTTTTTTAGCATCTTCAAACAAACTAATTAAAAACTTATTCTGCCCCCGACTTCAGTTGCAAAAAATGCATCGTTTTAGTGGTGATTATAAAAGTAAAATAATAAAAGTACTTAATTTTTAATTTAATGGCAATATCTCTGGACAAGAGGTTAGAACAATTTGCAACTCTGTATGAGGTGAACTCTTATTCAATAAAGATGTACAGGAGGTATATTTTAGATAATTTTCTAAGTCAATTTAGAAACAGACAGCACATTGACTGACTAACAGGCAAACAGGAGTACACGCACCCTAAATCAATAACAGAAAGACCATTTGAAATTTTGCTATTGTTTTCTTT
This sequence comes from Hemiscyllium ocellatum, assembly GCF_020745735.1. Lineage (NCBI taxonomy): Eukaryota > Metazoa > Chordata > Chondrichthyes > Orectolobiformes > Hemiscylliidae > Hemiscyllium > Hemiscyllium ocellatum. The sequence goes on from NC_083408.1 coordinate 90,950,232, forward strand.
TTACTATCTTGGTGAATGTACGGTCATGCACACAGTGGGGTGGGGGGGAAGGGGGGAAGGAATGGAGCATGGTGAGGTTCAAGGCACAAGTAAGGGAATTGGTCAAACCCAACTGATTGCGCTGCAAAGTGAGGCAGATCTTCAGTCAATAACAGGACATTAACTTCCTTCTGTCAGTTTTTCCAAGCTTTTCATTCACCTCAAACCATTTCAAAAGCCACTATTCATGAACATGAGTTATTAGCTCCAACAGATAGTAAGTTGCTAATAAGAGGTAGTGGAAATTGTTGACATGCATCAATGATCAATTACATATACAGTTCTACAATTTACACTAGATACTGTTCAGCAACAGGGAGCAAAATATACAAGTTGAATAAAATGTTAGGGAGTGTTTAAATCAGTGTTCATTATACTTAAACCACTTTAAATGGCAAAAACTTATGCAGATGCAACAACAGGTTCAGGGCATTGTATATAGTTTTTCTTTTGTAGGCCACAGTTCATAAGATGCACTAGTCACACATCTAATGGAAATTACTTTTCAGTATGTGAGAAACAGTATGAGAGATGACTGTGGTGAATGGAAGCTGAACATGATTTTTACTCTACACTCAATAACATTTCCAATGAATGATATGCAAAGGTCCTCTACTATCCTGAATGGACATCTCTAAACCTCAATCCAGATAGTGATATTCCAGTCTCTCCACTCTCTCCCTCCAAGATGTACAAGTAGAGATTAATGCTGAAGCTCGATAATCACACCAACTGTATTAAATTATCCAAGATTCACTTCACTCCAGACCCTTAACCTTTCAAAGTCTTTCAGCCAGTGTTAGATTTGAACCCAGACCCAAGTTAGAAGGACAGTGTTTGATTCATTTCGCTGTCCAACAATAGCAGAATCAAAATCTTTGAAACTATAAATTATTTGTTACCATCTCAATATCTTGAAATGGAACAAATCCAAGGATTTTAATTCACTTAGGTAATATGTTACAGCTAAATAAATCTCTATAAAACAAACTTTAATATTTGCCATAAAGCTTGGTTAAAAATGGAAGGCATTAAAATCTCATACCTATCCTTTAAGTAGATAACATTTTAGTGACCGTCCTTCAGTTCAACTTTTAAGCCAAAAGTACTGGAATGGATGAAGCCATATTGTTTTTGAGTTAAGTGTAGCTTATTTAAAAAGCTCCACATTTTAATCAGGAAATTGAAGAAAGGTGGGAATCTGCTCAATTCCTCAAACTGAACAAAAATTGACCATTTCAACTGTCATTCCACTGTCCTTATTGGGAAGAATTGCCAATCACAACATGCTATCCATACAGCAATGTCTTTAAGATAGGTCAACAATGTGGTCTCTGAGCTCAGGATATCTTGCTTACCTGAAAGCAAGAATTGGTACAGTAAAGAGAAATAGCATAAATAACTCCTCAATACAGCTAGAAGCAACTGTCTTCAGGCAGATCCTCAAACTTTTCTTTGAAGTTGACTATAATTTAATTTTAAACTAAATTGCCCACTGATCAAGTGTTTGAAAGCTGGATCTATTTTCCCCCCATAACCACCTCAAAAGAACATAGCACAGACTAAGAGTCAAACATGAATAATCCAACTTATCTTGCATAATCAATTGATGCTACTTACACAAAGGAATGGTCATTCCTGCCTCTTAGTGTCATAAAAGGATACTGTTCAGAGAAGACACTACTTTCAAGCCACAGTTCCTCAACTACCGGCCAGTCCAAAAATAGCTCTATTATAAATAAAAATAGCGAGCGTTGGAGCAAGTCTGGCAGCATCCAGGAGAGAGGATTTGAGTTATAAATAGACCCAAATTATAATCGGGCTTGAAATCTTAACTTGTTTTCTCTGTCTGCAGATGATGCCAGACCTACTGAGTTTCTCCAGCACTTTGCTTTTAATTGTAGATTTCTAGCATATGCAGGAATTTTGCTTTTAATTCAATTAAAAGCTGTCTTCCAAATTTATTTCCAGAAACTGGAAAAACTTCAACTAAATGGCAATTTACAGCTCATTTAGCCCTCTGTCCTCTGCGTTGTAACTTCCTAAAGTGCCATCTCATTGCTTAATAAGGACTTTATAAAAGATGAATACATGTTAATTTATTCAGCAACTTTGACAATACTATTTAATATATTTTAAGTGGCTTGACTCTTAGATTTGCCAAAACATCAGCCAAGATACAGTCTGAAAGTACTTCACCTGAAATAAGGTTTTTTTTTGAAAATAGTGAAATTCACTTATCAGCTGAAAACAATAATAAAGTTTCAATCCAGAAAATGAGAGCAAGAGGTTTACAGGGAGCAATTAGAATGTCAAATGTTGGGAAATATTATCAGGCCTGACTGCTATCTCCACATGCAAATGTTTTGTAGTCACTTTATCCAGACTCTTAAAAACAATGCAAACTCCTCTTTAGTGGAAAATCAGATTTTTTTAAAAATGTGCACACTGAACAGATCAACATGGAGGTCACAAAGTTTAATTCCCAGTATTCTAAGAGTTGAAACATCACAGGTACTCTAGTGGTTCAATAAATAAATGCGAATGGGATCTTTCTTGGGGTCTTTCAATACACACAAGTATTTAAGTGGATGTGTTTCTCAATGAGAAAATACTTAAAATTCAAGGCGTCGTCCCAATGAATTGGTGCGTGGAGACATTGCCATTTGTGCCACTGAGTTATGCAGACCAGTAGGGATTCAGGTGAGGGGTTGTACGTGAGCTGGGAATGGGCGAGTCCAATTGACTCGTGCTGTCTGGAAAGGAACCAGAAAAAAAAACCCAATAAAACCAGTGCTGACCAAATATTTCAACGGCTCACAGATTTTTAGGCCTAATAAATAGGGCGGCACAGCTGCCTCACAGCGCCAGGGACCCGGGTTCAATTCCCACCTTGGGCAACTGTCTGTGTGGAGTTTGCACATTCTCCCAGTGGCTGCGTGGGTTTCCTCCAGGTGCTCCGGTTTCCTCCCACAGTCCAAAGATGTGCAGGTTAGGTGTATTGGTCATGCTAAATTGCCCGTAGTGTTAGGTGCGTTAGTCAGGGGTGAATGTAGGGGAATGGGTCTGGGTGGGTTGCTTTTCGGAGTTTGTGAGGATTGTTGGGCCAAAAGGCCTGTTTCCACACTGTCAGGAATCTAATCTAAAATCTTTGATACAAGGCAAATTGTTAAATTATAGTGAGGAATTTATTTTCTTCCTTTCCTCAACCCATGACAGCAGCATTGTTGCTTTCAATGGCCCAACCAAAGCTCTCTCTTTACTATAATAGTGAGATTCACTAACCATTAATGGATCTAAGATGGGTTACTCTACGGAGGGTCAGTGTGGACTTGTTGGGCCGTAGGGCCTATTTCCACACTGAGGGATTCTAATTCTATTAGGACTTCAACAAGCCATACTCAAATATATTTTAGCTAATAAATTCATTCCAGCCTGGTTTCTTTTCAAACTTTCATAAAATAGAATACAGTAAATTCAGGTCTAAATCTCAGATCACATTTGAATCTTCAAATGTTAGTCGTCAAAGCTTTGCATAATTCAAATTAAAGATGTTACCTTTTGAAGCTCTGAGAATAAGAATAAGCTCAAAAGCATTTTGCTCCTTAATTTCCAACAGTCAAATGGTTACCTATGCTTTATGGAAGTATTCTATTGTACTGTTAATAATAGGCTCCAAGAACCCACTTTGGATCTTTTATTGTAAATAAAGAACATTTTGTGAGCTATATTAATTCAGCTACCAAATACACTAGAATAGAAGAAAAAATCTTTTTCAATTGGGCAAAGAGCAGCTCAGTCTTTCTTGTACTCTCCAAGGAACATTTTACCATTTGTGTAACTGGGGAAGGTCATAATGAGGACAGCAATCAAAACAAAAGAAGCATGTTCCAAACAGGGCAAATTCTTCACCCACTCCCCTCAATCCCCTTACAAATATGTTTAATATTGTATCATCGTTACCTTGTTTTAACTCAACTTTACACTGGAAGTAAAATTACATTAAAGCACTTCAGTCCTTGTTCATTTGACTCTACATGACTGACATTTTCTTGTTCATCCCAATATATTTGCGCACTAACATCAATTACATGTGTAAAACCCTTTGAGGCATCTCATCTTTGTCCCCATCCCATTTAAATGTACCCTCCTCTGTTCCACAGGTTATATCTGCCCATTACATACTACTGTTCTCATCAAAAGTGGTAATGTTCATAACTTTGAAAATGTACACAAATGTCTTAATAATGCAACATTTACAAAATAAAACACACCGTGAAGCAAGGTTTAAGATTCATATTACATACACATTTCCTCTTATTTTCAACTATACTGAGCTGAAACACAACACAATAGTCACAATAGAAAAATCCAATTCAGGGCTGGATTATTACAAAGGTCTGGTCCCTTGAAGCCAGTTTAAGAAATACAATAATTAAATGGTTAGTTTACATTGCAAAATTCAACTAATGTAGTTACTCTATGTAAATTGGTCTACTATTGGTCACTGAATCATTCCAAATGGTTTGTCAACATCCAGAACCAGAATTCTGTTTTTTCCAAAATCACTACATAAGGGGTAAAAATTGGAGGATCATTCACTTACATGAGACAGTTATGCTGTCTTTCATGCATTAAAATTAGCAGAATAAACAGCAAATTTATTTTTGGTTTTATGTAAGCAGCAATTGTTTAAAAAATAAAATGGATAAACTAATAAATACATTTTGGTGAAGCTGTGTAGACTGTGATTACTGGTGCCACAAAATATATATTACATAAAATACATATTATAGACTACACACTCCACTGGTCACTAGAGTGTACAACTTAAACAAATACTTTCCAACTATACAATATTACCAGAAAGCATTGGGTTCTATCATTATGACACCAGATGAACATACAATTTGTCTAACTCAGACCTAAGCATTACTAAGGTTCAGATGAACTGTGGTTTCAAAGTCAGGAACTTTTTGAACCAAAATGGCAGGATTCTTTATTTGATGGAAGGTGCCAAAAATGCCTACTTAAAACACAAAGGTGCAACCTATTCCAAAAGAACTTGGGACAATGTATGAGGCAAGAAGATGGTGCTACTGGAACAGTTAACACAAAACAAATGGAGTGTTGTAAGCAAGAGTATTTCCACAATAGTTTCGCTGAAATAATTGGTCACTGAAGTAGCAGTAATTTTGTTGTCAGCATTTACTTTGAGTCAAACTATGATAATATCATGAATTATTCAGTATTTTGTAAACAGGACAGTGGTCAAGGAAGGAATTTGAATTGAAGGATACGGTCTACTCAAAGCTCATCCACCATTGACAGTGTTGTTGGCTGAATTTTATCAAATGCTACTGAGAAATAACCCTTGCCCTCAAAAAGGGGCTAAATGAAACAGCAAATTAATTCTGTTCCCATATCAATTCTCTACAAAAGGGCAACAGCTCTGAAATTCACATCTGGAAGAAAAAGAACAAAATAACTATGTAAAAACAATATTCCTTGCTTAAAGTGAAGAGCATCAAATCCCAAGAGTTCCTCCCAGAATATTACTGAAAGAATCTACTTTAGCCTGAATTTTCCATTTTGTATTTATAGAGGTCAACTAACCCCTTTTGAAATATCCACAACATGAACTGCATCACTTTAAGATTGCAGGTAATGTAGCAACACTTGCAAGCAATAGTGAAGCTAATTAAATATGCCACCTTCTGGTAATATTGTTCATGGAATTGAACTTTGTGAATCTCAACTCAGACAATGAATAAAAAAACTCTTTTTTTTATTAAATTGCTAAATTCCCAATTACTTTCAGTAGTTGATATCAAAGAAGGAAGCAGTGCAACAAGGTCAAGCCAATATTTTAAGGCAGCAAGAAAATCACTCATTAATTTCACATCACTTCTCATGCAACGAGACAAGAGAGGAAATAAATCAACACATTAAGATGGCCATCTAATATCTAGTGCACTCGACTTGATTTGCTGTAAACATATTTAGGCCTGGTTTCCATGGCACTCCCAAAAGGAACATGTCACATTTAGAATCACCCCAATGGCTCCAGCCATAATATTTTCTTTTAAGAGTCCCAAGATGATTAGAGTGGTTCAGAGATGTAGATTGTTACAATACACTCAACAAAGCCCTCCTAAGCTAAATCATGTTAACTGGAGTGTTTATTAAAGCAATAGGTTAGCCTGATAGTGGTACAATTTTGAAAAATTCAAGTACACTGTCTTAAACTTTGATTTTAAGTTTTAATTACAACACAATCCATTGTGGCGCCTAAAATAGATTGCTCAACCAATGTCATCCAGATCTAAATATTTTAGATTTGAGTCAAAAAATATGGATTTTTGCTTTGTTTATAAAAAGGTAGTGAACACTTGGAATCACAAACTTAATCAAATAAAATGGCCATTTACCTTTGGTTTCTAGAGGCAAACTCCCCCTTTTATTCCTTTAAGATAGAAAGCACTTTAACACCTTAGACTAGATTACTTACAGTGTGGAAACAGGCCCTTCGGCTCAACAAGTCCACACTGACCTGCTGAAGTGCAACCCACCCTACATTTACCCCTTACCTAACACTACGGGCAATTGAGCATGGCCAATTCACCTGACCCGCACATCTTTGGACTGTGGGATGAAACCCACGCTGACACGGGGAGAATGTGCAAACTCCACACAGTAAGTCGCCTGAGGCGGGAATTGAACCCAGGTCTCTGGCGCTGTGAGGCAGCAGTGCTAACCACTGTGCCGCCGTGCCGCCCACTTACTTCTGATTGTTCCCATATTGTTCTAAGATCACCTAAACTGAGGGTTACTGAAACTGCAGGTCTCTGTTTAAATACTGAAACACTGATATCATAGGGAAAGAACTAATGCTGACTGGAGTCACTACCCACCATAGCATTTGTAAACTATCAATTTTGAAAATGTCACAAATTGCTCAATGCTGCTTTTCTAAGAAATAGAACAAGGGAAAAGTATCACTGTTTGAAACATTAAGCTGTAAGCATCACAATCTAATGGCTAACACTTTTGTTTAAACTATTTGCAGGTGCATTCACACAATTGATTTTAGATGAAGTGAAGATCACATTTGGAAGTGCATTATTATTCACAATTTAAATGAAAACAAATCGGATGACTGAAGAGGATGCCAGACCATCATATCACTGATCATGGAATCTACTTTGTGCATTTACATGCTTTTAACTGCCCTGGTTTAACCTGCCAATAGGTAGGCAAAATGGCACTTTACTGTACATCAATAACCCCTCAAACTAACATTTCAGTTTTATTTAAACTTTAAATAACAGAACATCCATTTACTGAACAATTCTCACCAAATAAAGCCAACAGCATGTCCTGATCTAAACTTCAGCCAGGTTCTCTCAAATTGGCAGATCTCACTAGTGTCTAATAATGTGTAAAATCCACAGAACTTTAATGTCTTGCAGTTTTTAAAATGAACCTAAAGATAACTTTCAAAACAGCTCAAACCATTTGGGTATTGTGTACTGGTTAAGGTGAACAGTCAAGAGGGAAGAAAAATAAATGCTTGAATATCTAGGACAAAAAGGAAGGATTCCTGATTAACTCAACTAGCCACTGGTGATCAATTCCTGTTGAGAGCATTAATAATAGCTCCTATGTAGTAAAAGTTCACCAAAGCAACTTTTGCTACGTTAATGTTTAAGGAAAATTAGATTGAGTTTATCATTTGACTTTACCAAAGGATCTGCAACCTGCTTCTCAAAACACCTTTGATACTGTGCTCCAGTCGATGGGTCAGTCTGTGAAATCATTCAAACAAAACACAAATTGTTTTATTGATTTGTTGAAAGTGGTTCAAGTTGATCCCCATTAAAGGTCTTTCCTTGGGCTTGGTCCAGTGTTCTCAGTGGTTATTGTGAAGATGCCTTAGTCGCCACGGGAGCGACACAGTTCTGAAAGTTGGGTGGCAAAGCAGAATTGCAACTTAGTCGTTGGTGCTGCAGCCTCTTGCTACTGCTTGGGTCATCTTCTACAAGCCATGCATCATTTGCTGCCATGGTCACATAGCCTGAGGCGGCAGAACAGGGCCGGTCCCCACAAATGCTCGTCACCTGTTCAGCCGCCTTTCCATTCTGGTTGAACTGAGGAGATTCTGGGTTTTGATCTTGCAGAACAACCTGAATGTGGTTTATCAGTTCAGTGAAGAACTCTGGAACGCCTTCATATCCTGCAACAAAATCAGATCACTCATTGGGTTTGGCATAAAAAGCACAGTTTTTGCATCAATGTGAAAACTTGTTACTTGCTAGCTGATTTAAGATCAGCTCTTGGGCTTTGTCAAATTCCAAAATGGTTTTGTTCCAACGATAGTTTGCATTGCTTTTCAAAATAGGTCTAAAGTGTTTGGGTGTCTCAAGCAGAGACAATAAATGGATGGTAAATGAGCAGGCTGCCCATTCTACACACTGAATAGACTGGACAGATCACCAGGTGTCCGGTAGAATTAGTGGCTAATCAGATACTTCCCATTTTCTGACACCACTGGAGTCAAATTTCTGAACTTCTAAGCTTGAAGGTGTGGAATGAGCAGCACAAATCAAGATTCAAACACTACTAGTTTCCAACTTTGCCATTGCTACCTTGAGGTGATGGGAGGTTATAGCACATAGGTTATAGCACGTAGGTTACACAATCTGTAAGATTCTAAACACAATTATCTCTGGATACCATAATTTATTCTCGGCATCTCATACAGACAGTGAGGTTCATCATTGCCCTCACTAAGATGAAATGCTGATTTCAGTCTTGCTATCTTAAAGTCAGCCAAAAGAGATTTTTCTCATGTGGAAATTACGGGTTAGGTTATTTTGATGCAGAATGAAACCTGACTCATCATATGGGGGGCATTTTGGAGAGACTGACAAATCAAACTATCTTTGCAGCTTTTAGAAAACAAATTGTATTGATTGGAATGAGGTCAACCAGGTTGACAGTACCATGTACTATGCACATGTAAATAAAGGGTGACTTGGTGATGGGATAACAGCCTTGGTGGAGTTATTTCAAAATAATTTCAATATAAAATAGTTAAGTCCTTGTTAACACTGCTTTAGAGACAGGGCCACTCTTTGGCCAATTGAAAAAGGTTTTCTTTTTCACAGGAATAGTCTAGGCTGTTCTTAAGGGGACCTGAATTTCTCCCTGTTCTCTTTGCCTTAGCTCACCACTTTGGAATTTTTTGTAAGGCAAAGCTAAAATGTCATTAACAAGACCTGCCATATTTACACATACAACAGCCAATAAGAGTTGGCAAATGATGAGTGCAGCACAATTTGGACCTTTGCCCATATTCCTTGGATTTCTCAAAACACTGTACTAAGAGCATTTAAGCAGAATCTAGGTTTTAATCACATTGAGCACAGATTTTAAAAGGTCTTGCTTTAATTAGACTTTGTAAAAAGACAAACCTAAATCACACAGCCTTTGGAAAGGTGCACTGAAATGTTTTAGTTAAAATACCAAAATTCAGCATGTCATATGTAAACATGAAAGAGTATATAATGCAATAATTTTAGAGTGAGAAAAGATATCCTATCAAAATTTCACATCTCAGATAAAGGAAAAACCATTGGACTGGTTAGGACTATATTCATTGAAGTTTAGAAGAATGAGGAGTGTGGTCTCTTAGAAACCTAAAAATTGCTAACAAGACAGGGTGAACACAGGAAGGATGTACCTGACGATCAGGGAGCCTAGAACTAGGGGGTCACAGTTTAGTGTTACAGTGAAGAAATTTCTTAACCTAGAGTGTGGCAAGTCTGTGAAATTCTCTGCCAAGGAAAACAGTTGAGGCCAAAGGTTTGAATGCTTTCAACTAGGAGTTAGCTATACAGTAGGTTCTGAAATAACTCAATAGTTCTGTTCTCATACAATCTCGCATTATACGAAAATCGCACAATAGCCACGCCATTTAATCTAATGTGTTAGAGCCAGTACAAGGAAGGAAAGATAGTGTTCTTCAAATAACGGTCTAAATTCTTCAATCGCGATAAAGCCAACTTGCATTGAAGAAACATAATGCTTTTGCAGAAACAACTGCAGTTCTTACGGATAAAGGGATCAAAGGGTATGGAAGAAAGCAGGAACAGGGTACAGAGTTGTATGATCAGCCATGATCATATTGAATTGTGCAGCAAGTTCAAAGGGCTGAAAGGCCTTGTCTTGTTCCTTTTTTCTATGACTTATTTCCCTCCTGAAAGGACATCATCAAACCGCATGGAATTCTATGACAATTGATGATCGTTTCATGGTCATCGTTACAAAGACCAGCTTTCAATTTTGGATTTTTTAAATTGACATTAAAATCCAGCAGCGTTAGTAGCAGGTTTTGAGTCTGTTAACGTTAGTAATCCAGAGGTTGAGGCTAATGTGCTGATATGCTCCCAGAGTTGATACACTCACACAGTTTTCATAAAAATGGACCCTCCACTCAATTTCACTACATTTTAACCTCCCGTCAGCATTAGTGTAGAAATAGAAAAACTACACCACAAAGTGCCTTCAGCCTATTCTGCTAAAGGTGGCTTAGACTGTTCCCTCGTGTTTTAGTTAAGCACTATAGAAAGGTTACAAACTTATTTATCTGCAAACTTGCTTTCAGCTGACCAGTTGGAGTTTTCTTTGAGTGATTTATGGCATGACCACTTCCATCTAGAAGGACAAAGGCAGCAGATGCATGGAAACACCACCACCTACAAGTTCCCCTCCAAGTTACTCACAATGTATACTGCCACTGGGTCAAAATCCTGGAATTCCCTCCCTTATGGCATTGTGGGTCAACCCACAGCAGACAGGCTGCAGCAATTCAAGGTGGCAACTCACCACCACCTTCTCAAAGGCAACAAGGGACCAGCAATACATGCTGGCCCGGCCAGCAACACCCATATCCCACAAATGAATAAAGAATAAAAAGAAAATTATCTGCACCCTCTTAATAGAATCTTGCTGTGTTGTATAGGTCTTGTGTATGTATGAATCTAGTGTTTCTTCATGGTATAACAACAGTTCCTTTGACCACTAAAACTGGAAAAAAATATTGCAAATGCTTGAAATCTGAAATAAAGACACAAAGTGCAGGAGATACTCAGCAATTCTGTCAGCATCTGTGAAAAGAGAAACAGGGTTTATGTTTTGGGGTTGAATCCGACTCTTTCTCACAACCTTGACCAAGCAGATTAGCTGCCGAGTGTTTTACAATTATTGTATAAGATTTCAAAAATTAATGTTAGTCAATAATACCCAAACGTGTCCTCAACATTTAGCTTTGCTCCTTGCTTTCACCAGGGTTTGTAATCATAGGCTGTATTTATAATTATGACTTGACAATCTGAATATGGAGTTTCAGAAGGGCAACACGGTGGCACAGTGGTTAGCACTGCTGCCTCACAGTGCCAGAGACCTGGGTTCAATTCCCGCCTCAGGCAACTGTCTGTGTGGAGTTTGCACATTCTCCCCATGTCAGCATGGGTTTCCTCCCACAGTCCAAAAATGTGCAGGTTAGGTGAATTGGCCATGCTAAATTGCCCATAGTGTTAGGTGAAGGGGTAAATGTAGGGGAATGGGTCTGGGTGGATTGTTCTTCGGAGGCTCGGTGTGGACTTGTTGGGCCAAAGGGCCTGTTTCCACACTATAGGGAATCTAATCTAAGCAGTAGAGGCTCGTCAGGGCATTGAGGCTATACCAGCAACGTCAAAGGACCAATGCTGTTCATCCTACTCCTGTTCTTTTCCCATAGCCATGGAACATTTTATCCTTCATGCATTTACCAAATTCCCTTTTGAAGGCTACCATAGAATATATTTCTAGCACCCTATAAGCCAGACCTTAACCAATAATTGCATAAAAGGTATTTTCTCATTTTATCAAAAGAACCAGAGACAGAGGCAATCTCCTTGAGACAACATAACATCTGCAAAGGGTGTGTGTTAAAAGCAGACGAATAAAAGCAGGGAGAACATTTGGCACAGTGACAAATGGAAATTCCAGTTTTATACAAGGTCACCTGTGCATGGTAGGATTGCTGCTCTTCCAAAGGTTCGGATGTGGAATGATACACAAGAGTGGGACCGATTCATCTGGTGCAGAAAGTAAATACCACAGAAAACCAACCACTAAAGCTGTGTTTATGCATTGCAGTAATGTCACGTTTCCAAAGAACATCTGTGACAGGATGACTAAACCTCAAAAAGAAAGTCACTTGCATGAAAAATAACATCTATTGAAAGTCAGACCAATTTAGCTAACATCTTATTTTCTTGAGAGAAAACTGCAAAATGACACGTCTATTCATCCGCTGTAATAATGGATGCAGTGAATATCAAACCTTTGATGCACAAGTGAGGAGTGTACTTCATTATTCAAGACAGGAATTTTTAAAAAATATTTTCATGATGGCATTACTGGCTGGATCAGCATGTATTGCCCTTTCCTAGTTTCCTTCGAGAAGGTGGTGGTGAGCTGCTTCAGGAACCACTGCAGTCCATTTGGTGCAAGTATGTCCACAATAACTTCCGGGAGGGAGTTCGGGCATTTTAACCCAACAACACTGAAGGAACAGGAATGAGTTTCTAAGTCAGGATAGTGAGTGGCTTGGAGGGGAACTTGCAGAGAGCTGACAAACAGCAATCTGAATTAGTACAGGTAGAAGATCCTTTATCGGAACACCCAAAAACCAAAAAGCTTCGAAAACCAAAAAGAGGTTTTTTTGAGAGTTTTTTTTCTCACTAACAAGGCTGTTTGGCGAGCAAACAGTTAACTCACGTCAACACCCACTCGATGTGTGTCATTCAGATGCGATGTAGGAGTGAGAGACCAAGCACTCTCAGGCATGGGGTTTCCCTGTGAATGCCAAACAATGCCTGTCACTCAGTTGTGACATGGAGGGCATGGCCAAACACGTTCTTACTTAGGAGTCTGCTCCTCCAGTAAGATTTTTTAAAATTTCACCATTAAACTGTCACTATTCTGAATATGAAAGAAGCAAAACTATCATGGTCATTCTAACATTTGAGAGACTCAACAAACAATCAAGGTATTTTTCAGTGTATAATTTCAATTCCATCACACTGTAAACTTTTGCTATAAATTGTCTCTTATGGCAGAATGGCTCAGTGGTTAGCACATCTGCCTCACAGCACCAGGGACCCAAGTTAGATTCCAGCCTCAGGTGGCTGTCTGTGTGGAGTTTGCACAATCTCCCAGTGTCTGCCTGGGTTTCCTCTGGGTGCTCTGATTTCCTCCCACAATCCAAAGAAGTGCAGGTTGGGTTATTTGGCCATGCTAGGCTACTGCATGGGAGGCTACTGCGACAAATACAGAGATATGGCATTGAGGGTGAGTTGGAGATTTGGATTGGGAATTGGCTGGCTGGAAGAAGACAGAGTAGTAGTTGATGGTAAAGGTTCATCTTGGAGTGCAGTTACCAGCGGTGTTCCGCAAGGATCTGTTTTGGGACCATTGCTGTTTGTCATTTTTATAAATGACCTGGAGGAGGGGTTAGAAGGTTGGCTGAACAAGTTTGTGGATGATATGAAAGTCGGTGGAGTTGTTGACAGTGAGGAAGGATGTGGCAGGTTACAGCTGGATATAGATAAGCTGCAGAGCTGGGCAGAAAGGTGGCAAATGGAGTTCAATGTAGCTAAGTGTGAAGTGATTCACTTTGGTAAGAGTAACAAGAAGATGGGGTACTGGGCTAATGGTCAGATACTTGGCAGTGTGGACGAGCAGAGGGATCTTGGTGTCCATGTACACAGATCTCTGAAAGGTGCCACCCAGGTAAATAGTGCTGCGAAGAAGGCATATGGCGTACTGGCTTTTATTGGTAGAGGAATTGAGTTCGGGAGTCCTGAGGTCATGTTGCAGTTGTATAAGACTGTGGTGTGGCCACATCTGGAGTATTGTGTGCAGTTTTAGTTGCCATACTGTAGGAAGGATGTGGAGGCACTGGAACGGGTGCAGAGGAGGTTTACCAGGATGTTGCCTGGTATGGTAGGATGATCGTATGAGGAAAGGCTGAGGCACTTGGGGCTGTTTTCATTGGAGAAAAGAAGGTTTAGGGATGACTTGATAAAGGTGTACAAGATGATTAGGGGTTTAAATAGGGTTGACCATGAGAACCTTTTTCCACGTATGGAGTCAGCTATTACGAGGGGGCATAGCTTTAAATTAAGGGGTGGTAGGTATAAGACAAATGTTAGGGGTAGATTCTTTACTCAGCGAGTCGAGTGTTCATGGAATGCCCTGCCAGTAGCAGTGGTGGACTCTCCCTCTTTATGGGCATTTAAGCGGGCATTGGATAGACATATGGAGGATAGTGGGCTTGGATCAGCGCAACATCGAGGGCCAAAGGGCCTGTACTGCACTGTATTTTTCTATGTTCTATGTAAATTGCTCATGGTGTTCAGGGATGTGTAGGTTAGATACAGTAGTCAGGGGTAAAATGTAGACTTGTAGGATTGGGGAATGGGTCTGGGTGGGTTACTGAGGGTGGGTGTAGACCTGTTGGCTGAAGGGCCGGTTTCTACGATTCTATGATTCTAAAAGGAAAGGAGAACATGTCCAGTGTGAGGGAAAGCAGTGCTCTAACTACAGACAAGTATTTAGCTAGTAAGCAGCAAAGCAAGCCTACAAGGACAGTAGCCAATAATTCTGACAAATGACATTATACCATACAAGTTGCTATTGTCAAGTGTAATGGTGGTAACTGGTTTGTGACAGCTAGACTGACGACTGTAAAAGGGCACATGAAGTATCAGGTAGACACCAGTGCTTTTGCTGACCCTGAGCATTGCTGACCCTGAGAAAAAAGTTATTCAAAATGTTGAAAACCAAATGTGAAAAAAACTGCATGTACAGTTGAGGCCAAATGACGGAATGATACTCACCTCAACACGTGAAACAAAGCCGGAAGCTCAATGAACAAGAATAGAAGTGAAGATCTGGAGTTCCAGATTATACACGAAGGAAAATCCACTCATCTGAACTGAAGCAAGTCTAAAGCTTGATCTGATAAACCTTAGATGTTGCAGAAAGGATATGCAACATTCCCCAGGCCATTAAGTCAGTGACCTCTGAACAGATCCTAAAAGATTACCAAGGCTGACAGGTCTTGGATGTCTTGCTAGTGAATATCATCTTGAAATAGAGGGGACTCATTCATCATCTTCAGGGGAGAATTTCAGCTAAAACAGCTGGAAAGGAAGGGAGGAATTGAGAAAGGGACAGCCCCTGCTGACTGAGGGAGCAGATGGGAGCAGTGAAAACACCTGGAAAACAGACCATGCATAGATCCAAAGGATTTTGATAAAGTTTGGTAAAAATCTTACTGCTCCATTCCATCTAATGAACAAATGTTGTCATAACTCGCCACTGCAAAGTTACTTACTCCTTTCAGTGTGAAGAATGGGAACTGGCAAGGGAAGCTGGGTGAATGCACAATATTTAGGTTGCAGTTCAGGCTGCTCAGCATTTCCACCACTGCTGAACAGTATCGATGAAGACATCATGTGATATCTAGTGATCCTCCAGAAGTGGGAGCTACTATGGATGATCTACTATTCTATGGATGTGAAGACACAATAGAAGCTACCTGAGACGATGGTAAGAGTCCAGTGTGACTCAGAGAAAGCTCACCAGATGAATCTGAAGCCGAACAACAAAAACACAGGTGTGTCAGTACATGGAGCATCTTGTTCAAATCAAACAAACGACACAAGATGAAGGTAAACTTCCATAATTACACCGGCACCATTCCCCACCTCTCCCTCCGCTACATTGATGACTGCATTGGCGCCACCTTGTGCTCCCGTGAGGAGGTTGAGCAATTCATCAACTTCACCAACACATTCCACCCTGACCTTAAATTTACCTGGACCATCTTTGACACCTCCCTTCCCTTCCTGGACCTCTCCATCTCCAATAATGACGACCGACTTGACACTGACATTTTTTACAAACCCACCGACTCCCACAGCTACCTGGATTACACCTCTTCCCACCCTACCTCTTGCAAAAATGCCATCCCGTATTCCAAATTCCTCCGCCTCCGCCGTATCTGCTACCAGGAGGACCAGTTCCACCATAGAACACACCAGATGGCCACCTTCTTTAGAGACCGCAATTTCCCTTCCCACGTGGTTAAAGATGCCCTCCAAAGCATCTCGTCCACATCCCGCACCTCCGCCCCTCAGACCCCGCCCCTCCAACCATAACAAGGACAGAACGCCCTGGTGCTCACCTTTCACCCTACCAACCTTCACATAAACCAAATTATCCGCCGACATTTCCGCCACCTCCAAAAAGACCCCACCACCAGGGATATATTTCCTTCCCCACCCCTATCCACCTTCCGCAAAGACCGTTCCCTCCGTGACTACCTAGTCAGGTCTACACCCCCTTACAACCCACCCTCCCATCCTGGCACTTTCCCCTGCCACTGCAGGAACTGTAAAACCTGTGCCCACACCTCCTCCCTCACCTCTATCCAAGGCCCTGAAGGAGCCTTCCACAACCATCAACGTTTTACCTGCACATCCACTAATATCATTTATTGTATCCGTTGCTCCCAATGCAGTCTCCTCTACACTGGGGAGACTGGGCGCCTCCTAGCAGAGCGCTTTAGGGAACATCTCCGGGACACCCGCACCAATCAGCCACACCACCCCGTGGCCCAATATTTCAACTCCCCCTCCTATTCTGCCGAGGACATGGAGGTCCTGGGCCTCCTTCAACGCCGCTCTCTCACCACCAGACACCTGGAGGAAGAACGCCTCATCTTCCGCCTCGGAACACTTCAACCCCAGGGCATGAATGTGGACTTCAACAGTTTCCTCATTTCCCCTTCCCCCACCTCACCCTAGTTCCAAACTTCCAGCTCAGCACTGTCCCCATGACTTGTCCGACCTGCCTATCTTCTTTTCCACCTGTCCACTTTACCCTCCCCCCCCGACCCATTGCCTTCATCCCCTCCCCCACTCATCTATTGTACTCTATGCTACTTTCTCCCCATCCCCATCCTCCTCTAGTTTACCTCTCCATGCTTCATGCTCACTCCCTTTATTCCTGATGAAGGGCTTTTGCCCGAAACGTCGATTTCACTGCACTTTGGATGCTGCCTGAACTGCAGTGCTCTTCCAGCACCACTAATCCAGACACAAGATGAAGGCTTAGTGGTATTATCACAAGACTATTAGTCCGAAGATCTAGTTAATGTTCTGGGGACCTGGGTTCCAATGCCCCCATGATAGAGTTAACTTTAACAAACCTTAAAATCATTGCCAATTGTCAGGAAAAAACACATCATTCACTAATGCATGGGAAATTGTGTCTCACTAATTTGATTGAGTTTTTTTGAAGTAACCAACTAAAATTGATGTGATCTGTATGGACTTCAGTAAGGCATTTGACAAGGTTCTTCATGGGAGACTGGTTAGCAAGTTTAGATCTCACAGAATATAGGAAATACTAGCCATTTGGATACAGAACTGGCTCGAAGGAAGAAGACAGAGGGTGGTGGGGGGAGGGTTGCTTTTCTGACTATAGGTGTGTGATCAGTGGTGTATTGCAAGGATCAATGCTGGGGCCATTGCATTTTGTCACTTGCCTAAATGATTTGGATGTGAACATAGGAGTTATGGCTAGTAAGTTTGCAGATGACACCAAAATTGCAGGTGTACAGGACAGTGAAAGAAGTTACTTCAAGGTACAATGGGACATTGATCAGATGGACCAATGGGCCAAGGAGTGGTAGATGGACTTTAATTTAGATAAATGTGAGGTGCTGCATTTTAGAAAGGCAAATCAGAGCCGGACTTATACCGTTAACAGGAAATGCTGCTGAGCAAAGAGACCGTGGAGTGCAGGTTCATTATTCCTTGAAGGTGGAATCACAGACAGTGAAGGTGGCATTTGGTATGCTTGCATTTATTGGTCAGTGCATAGAGAATAGGAGTTGGGAGGTCATGTTGTGGCTGTACAGAACATTGGTTAGGCCACTTTTGGAATATTGTGTGCAATTCTAATCTCCCTGCTATAGGAAGAATGTTCTGAAACTTGAAAGGATTCAGAAAAAATTTACAAGGATGCTGCAAGGATTGGAGCATCTGAGCTACAGGGAGAGGCTGAATAGGCTGCAGTTATTTTCCAAGGAGCATCCGAGGCAGAGGCATGACTTCATAGAGGTTTATAAAATCATGCGGGACATGGATATGGTGAATAGGCAAAGTCTTTTCCCCGAGGGTGGGGGGAGGAAAGAGTCCAAAACTAGTGGGCAGAGATCATCTGGTCACCACCAAATACTGCTGACGACTTGGAGTTAGACCAGATGACTTCAAAGACTACTAGTTGTGATTGTAGAAAATCTAAAAGCACAGTTCAGCCATTTTGGCATTCAAGATACTGTGATGCAAAATGATATTACTTGGGAATGAAGCATTCAGCCAACTCATGAAAGATTCGGCACCACACGTCATCTCCACCCTTATTGCCCGTCAAACTGAAATGCTGAAGAAGCTACAAAAATTGCCAAGGGTATCATAAAAAATTGAGCAGATCAGCAAAGGCCTGCACAACCCTTGAATGGAGAAATGAACCTACAGATGGAAGATATAGAATGCAGGGAAATAGATGGTGACATCTTGCAAAATGTCCAGTGCTGGGTGTCTTGAAATGCATAAAGATGGATAAATCCCCAGGACCTGATCAGGTGTACTCGAGAAATCTGTGGGAAGCTAGAGAAGTGATTGCTGGGCCTCTCGCTGAGTTATTTGTATCATCGATAGTGACAGGTGAGATGCCGGAAGACTGGATTTTGACTGATATGGTGCCACTGTTTACAAAGGGTGATGAGGAAGGGTTTGGAGGGATATGGGCCAGGTGCTGGCAGGTAGGACTAGATTGGGTTGGGATATCTGGTCGGCATGGACAGGTTGGACTGAAGGATCTGTTTCCGTGCTGTACATCTCTATGATTCTATGGTATTGAAAGTAGTCCAGAAGTCATGCTACACTCAAATTACTTTACTTTTCCAATAGCAGAAAACAATCGCAGCCAAAAGTAATAACAGGAGTCAGTTACAAAATCAAAGTGAAATGACAAAGCCAAATTTCACTTCAATAAAACCCTCAGTTTGTTGTCAGAGCTGAACACTGGGGAGCCAATCAGAATGCAAACATTCAACGTTCTCAACAAGAATCAGGCCAAGATTAGAGTGGTGCTGGAAAAGCACAGCAGGTCAGGCAGCATCTGAGGAGCAGAAAAATCAATATTTTGGGCAAAAGCCCTTCATCAGGATTCCCTATATTCCTGCAACGTCTATGTCCCTGCTTCTCAGATGCTACCTGACCTGCTGTGCTTTTCCAGCACCACTCTAATCTTGACTCTGATCTCCAGCATCTGCAGTCCTCACTTTCACCAAGAATCAGGGCAGGCCAGTTGACAGAATATTAATGTCTCGATATATTGTCGCAACTACAGACAGCTACATACAACACCATGGATTTTCTCATCCTGAAATTAATTAGCGATAAGGTAAGAAGGGTTTGAGTACCTCACCAAGGCCAATTCAGCCCAATTATTTTTTCTCTTGCTGCCTCCAGGGAGTAAAAAATTGCACCCTAACTATCCGAAGCATGTACAGAGACTAATGGAAGTGAAATGGATTAGCATTTCTGGCCTAACGACGTTAATTAATGTTAATTTTCATTATTGACCATGTATATTGGGTATCTTGGCGAATGTGTGCATCTACTGTTTTTTCAAAAAGGAGATGACTGTGGAAGTTCCTGGCTGGCTTGTCTTTGTCATGTGACCTCTACTACCACCAAGCGCCTGTGTGCGCTGTCTGTGACAGTCATCAAAAGATACATCACTTGAAATGCTGATTGTAAAGGACCAATGTACTCCTTGAATCCCAAATCTCCCAGGGAATTACAGAGGATCCCTGATTATCCGGCATTCAATTATCCAAATGTTGGATTATCTGGCAAGGTCCCAATGCTCGGTTAAACTATGTTATCCTAGCATTCGATTATCCAGAATTTGATTAACTAAACGAAATAATCCCCACAAATGCCCTTCGGATAATCGAGGTTCCTCTATACACTTAATTTAACGGCTCAATCCTAACTCATTTATAAAAAGGAGATTTCTGTATTCTCTTGCTACTGTGTCTCCATTGCGTCAATAAAGGACAGTCAAACTAATAACTATATTCATTGGAATTAATTTATTCAAACGCTCTACTCAGCCAGTGCTTTGAAGTCTCATGAAAAATTCACCTGAATTTGAAATTGACTGGCATAACAAAGACAGCAGTAGCTTGTACCAGTGTCGCATTGCAAGCATGCATTTGTTCAACATTATTCTAAAGATAGACTGAGAGAAGAAGATTGCAAACAAGAGAGAGACCTCTGGATGAGTGACCAAAAGCTTGGTTGATGGGAGGGTCTTAATGAAGGAGAAAAAGGCAAGGGTCTGCACAGTAGGCAAGAGAGAGAATTTAAGTCAGCTGAAGGAATGACTGCCATTATTGTGGTGGAGGTGGTAGAGGAAGAGGAGGGATGTGAAGACAATGGATTCTGGATTAGTGGTGCTGGAAGAACACAGCAGTTCAGGCAGTATCCAAGGAGCAGCGAAATCGACGTTTCGGGCAAAAGCCCTTCATCAGGAATAAAAGTTTTATTCCTGATGAAGGACTTTTGCCCGAAACGTCAATTTCGCTTCTCCTTGGATGCTGCCTGAACTGCTATGCTCTTCCAACACCACTAATCCACAATCTGGTTTCCAGCATCTGCAGTCATTGTTTTTACCTCGTGAAGACAATGGAGTCAGAGCAACTTATGGAAAAACACAGGGCTGGAGAAGATTGTTGAGATAAAACTTGGGCAAAATCTGATGAGAATTTAAAAATGAAAACAAGAATATGAAACACATCAGTCATTACCCAGTTTCAGAAGTCTAATTAAATGATTTCAGGGTACTTGCTCCTGTAGTCAAATGAGAAGCAGACTTACAAGGTGAATTGGATTCAACCGAACGATTGCAAAATTCTAAAATCAAGGGGGAGAACGTGGACACTGGGATCACCGAGTTCTTCTTTGTGCTTGCTGTATGTTTTAAACCCCCTACTAATTCAGACTATTGCAACTGGCATGGTTTCAATTACATGAAGAATTGAAAGTGAATTTGAAGCCACAAAACATTGTTGCCAGCCTCTTGCCCACGTCCTCCTTTGGTTTGAGCTTGAATTCTAAGATTTTTTTTCAAATTGCCAATGATGTGTCCCTTTTAAATGGAGAAAAAGGTGACTTATTTTAAAAGAGCAACCATCAAACACAATATAATTACAGCATAAGCACACACAAGTTCCTTTACTTTTATTATGAGCAGAGATCTAATCCTCATAAGTAGAACATAGGCAGGGTGACCTTTTTTAAATAATAAGCATCTTTTTCCAATCCTGGTTTATGAAGACTCTCCATTTTAATTAAACAGAAGCCAATGTCACCAACAAATCTGAAATCCTCAAAGGCTCCCTTCAGTGCAAACTGTTTAATTACCCCAATGGTCAGCCATGAAGATCCATGGCAGTGTTTAAATTCACCACAAGCCTCCTCCAAACTTCAAATTTACCTAGTCACATCAAGGTAGCCTTCATTTAAAAAACTTCCACACAAAATAGTCGCATGTGGAAAATTTCCCCTTCACAGGGTAGGTGATGGCCTAATGGTATTATCACTGGACTGTTAACCCAGAGACCCAAGGGTCAAATCCCACCACGATAGATGGTGGAATTTGAATTCAATGAATATCTGGAATTAGAAATCTAACGATGACCACGAATCCATTGTCAACTGTCGGAAAAACCCATCTGGCTCACTAATGTCCTTTAGGGAAGGAAACTATCATCCTTACCCTGTTAGTCCTACATGCAACTTCAGACCCAGTGCAGTTTGGTTGACCCATAACTACCCTCTGAACAATTAGGGATGAGCAATAACTGCTAGCCTAGTGAATCCAGTGAATGAATAGAGGAAAACAAAATCACTGGCCTCACAAATACACTGTACGTAGCATCAAATAGAAAGGTGTCCCTTTGACAGAGAGAACGGAGCTGTTTACCTGGGAATGCATTAATATCGATAACAGCATGTTGGCCAGTTTGGTTATTGATTATTACATCAATGCCAAACAAGGATATGCCAAGTGCTTCACGCAGCGTCCTGGATATTTTTCGGATGACCTCATCACTTGGTGGCCTGAAGACGCCTTCCACTACATCGAGCTGAAAAGAACACAAACTGAATGTCACCAGAGCAGACTTAAAGGGCTCGTAGATAGCTCACAGAGAACAAGATCCTGACACAGTTCCACTTTACTAACTAAAGTCGTATATATCACACCTTTTCATAACAGAAAATGCCTGAAACAACAATCACTTAAGTAAACAACAATTTTTATCATGCTAATTGTAAGACAGCAAGCAGTTGAATTAGCAAAGCTGAAGACAGCAGCTCTATTAAAACAAAACAGTACAAAAAAACTATGAAATACCTGTACAGATTTTGGTAGTGTCATGAATTTGTACAAACTCAGTGACAAAGGTCACCTTTGGTCAAGTGATTTGCAATTGACAACTTAGAAGAAAGGAGTTGCTATGTTAAAATCCTGGATCCCTTCCAGCAGCACTCTGCGATTAACTTCACAACACAGACAGTAGCAGTTCATAGTGGCTTATCATCACTTTTGCAAAAGCAATTAGGAATGGCCAATAATTGCTAACCATGCCAGCAGCCCTCACATTCCATAATGAATATTTAAAAAAAAGTTACTGAATAGATTCTAAGGGATTAGACAAAGCTTCAAGTTTTGAAAGTAGTTGGCAACTTCTTTTGTTGGTATGACCATTAATTTAGAACATAGAACAATACAGCACAGAACAGGCCCTTCGGCCCACGATGTTGTGCCGAACATTTGTCCTAGCTTAAGCAAATATCCATGTACCTATCCAATTGCCGCTTAAAGGTCACCAATAATTCTGACTCTGCCACTCCCACAGGCAGCGCATTCCATGCCCCCACCACTCTCTGGGTAAAGAACCTACCCCTGACATCCCCCCTATACCTTCCACCCTTCACCTTAAATTTATGTCCCCTTGTAACACTCTGTTGTACCCGGGGAAAAAGTCTCTGACTGTCTACTCTATCTATTCCCCTGATCATCTTCTAAATCTCTATCAAGTCACCCCTCATCCTTCACCGTTGCAATGAGAAAAGGCTTAGCACTCTCAACCTATCCTCATGCAACCTATTCTCCATTCCAGGCAACATCCTGGTAACTCTCCTCTGCTCCATCTCCAAAGCTTCCACATCTTTCCTAAAATAAAGCGACCAGAACTGCACACAGTACTCCAAATGTGGACTTACCAAGGTCCTATACAGTTGCAACATCACCTCACGACTCTTGAATTCAATCCCTCTGCTAATGAAGGCTAATACACCATAGGCCTTCTTACAAGCTCTATCCACCTGAGTGGCAACTTTCAAAGAGCTATGAACATAGACCCCAAGATCCCTTTGCTCCTCCACCTTACTAAGTACCCTACCGTTAACCCTGTATTCCGCAATCTTATTTGTCCTTCCAAAATGGACAACCTCACACTTGACAGGATTGAACTCCATCTGCCACTCCTCAGCCCAACTCTGCATCATACCTAAGTCCCTTTGCAGCTGACAACAGCCCTCCTCACATTGATGTAATCCACACCTCCACCAATCTTCATATCGTCTGCAAATTTACTGACCCACCCTTCGACTCCCTCTTCCAAGTCATTAATAAAAATTACAAACAGCAGAGGACTCAGAACTGATCCCTGTGGAACTCCACTTGTAACTGGGCTCCAGGCTGAATACTTACCATCTACTACCACTCTCTGACTTTGACCGGTTAGCCAGTTCTCTATCCAACTGGCCAAACTTCCCATTAACCCATGCCTCCTGACTTTCCGCATAAGCCTACCATGGGGAACCTTATCAAATGCCTTACTTAAATCCATGTACACTACATCCACTGCTCTACCCTCACCCACATGCTTGGTCACCTCCTCAAAGAATTCAACAAGACTTGTAAGGCAAGACCTACCCTTCACAAATCCGTGCTGGCTGTCCCTAATCAAGCAGTGTCTTTCCAGATACTCATAAATCCTATCCCTCAGTACCTTTTCCATTACTTTGCCTACCACCGAAGTAAGACTAACTGGCCTGTAATTCCTGGGGTTATCCCTATTCTTTTTTTTGAACAGGGGCACAACATTCGCCACTCTCCAGTTTTCTGACACCAACCCCATTGACAGTGAAGATGAAAAGATCATTGCCAACAGTTCTGCAATTTCCTCTCTTGTTTCCCACATAATCCTAGGATATATCCCGTCAGGCCCGGGAGACTTGTCTATCCTCAAGTTTTTGAAACTGCCCAACACATCTTCCTTTCTAACAAGTATCTCCTCTAGCTTACCAGTCCGTTTCATACTCTCCTCTTCAACAATGCAGCCCCTCTCATTTGAAAAAAACTGAAGAAAAGTACTCATTCAAGACCTCTCCTATCTCTTCCGACTCAATACACAGTCTCCCACTACTGTCCTTGATCGGACCTATCCTCGTTCTCATCATTCTCATGTTTCTCACATACACATAAAAGGCCTTGGGGTTATCCTTGATCCTACCCGCCAAAGATTTTTCATGCCCTCTCTTTGCTCTCCTAATCCCTTTCTTCAGCTCCCTCCTGGCTATCCTGTATCCCTCCAATGCTCTGTCTGAACCTTGTTTCCTCAACCTTATGTAAGCCTCCTTCAACCTCCCTCGTCAACCAAGGTTTCCTCACTCGACCATCTCTTTCCTGCCTGACAGGTACATACCTACATATCAAGGACACATCGTATCTGTTCCTTGAAAAAGTTCCACATTTCAACGACATCCTTCCCTGACAGCCTATGCTCCCAATTTATGCTCCTCAGATCCTGTCTTGCAGCATCGTATTTATCCTTCTCCCAATTGTAAAACCTGCCTTATTGCACTCACCTATCTCTCTCCATAACCAAGGTGAAAGTCACAGAGTTGTGCTCACCATCACCAAAATGCTCACCCACTAACATGCCCATCACTTGTCCCGGTTCGTTACCAAGTACCAAATCCAATATGGCCTCCCTTCTGGTTGGACAATCTACATACAGAGTTAGAAAAGCTTCCTGGACACACTGCACAAACACCACACCGTCCAATCTACTTGATCTAAAGAACTTACAGTCAATATTTGGGAAGTTGAAATCACCTATGATTACTACCCTGTGGTTTCTGCACCTTTCCAAAATCTGTTTCCCAATCTGTTTCTCCACACCTCTGCTTCTATTGGGGGGCCTATAGTAAACACCCAACAAGGTGACTGCTCCTTTCCTATTTCTGACTTCAGCCCTTACTACCTCCAAAGGCAGATCCCCCTCAAACTACCTTTCTGTAGCCATTATACCATTTCTAATTAGCAACGCCACCCCTCTCCTTTTATTTTTAACCACCCCTCCTAATCTTACTGAAACATCTGTAACCAAGAACCTCCAACAACCATTCCTGTCTCTCTTCTATCCACATTTCTGTGATGACCACAACATCGTAGTCCCAATTTATTGTTTAGTTTCAGCATTCTTTGCAATCAATGGTTCAAATATCCCAAATTTGACTTCCATGCTTTCTTATTATAGAATCCAGGCCATTCGGTCCATCAAGTCCACACAGACCCTCTGAGAAGTATCGCAACCCGACCGTATCCCTGTAACTCTGCATTTCACCCAGCTTGCACATCCCTGGAAACTGTGGGCATTTTAGCAAGGGCAATCCACCTAACCTGCACATCTTTGGACTGCAGGAGGAAAGCGGAATACCTAGAGGAAACCCCCTTAGACACAAGGTGAATGTGCAAAATCTGCACAGGCAGTCGCCTGAGGCTGGAACCAAACTCAGGTCCTGGGTGCAGTGAGACAGCTGTGCTAACCACTGAGCCACCCTACTGCCCTTCCTTCTCAATTGGGAACAGTAAAATTTAAAGCTGAGCAGTACATCGAAGTTGTTTAATACATCAAAGTGCTGTTGGCTTCAGTCATGCAACAGACTTAGTGCCATTGAACACAGCAGTCTTGTGTTAAATAAAATAACTTAGCAGGTGAATGATTATCTTCCAGTGTGACCCATCAATGGTGGCTCTGAACCAGTCAATCTAAACACAGCAGTAAAATCCACACTGGACCTGAATTAAACCACCCCAATTCAGATGATGAGCTGAAAGCTAATTTTAATTTTCTGCAGGTGAAGCCATTCACATCTTTCAAAAGAAAGCTCAAAGACAAAGACTTAGCGACCAACCCTGAATTATATTTTTAAAATCGGTTTCAATCCCAAATATCTTTTTAATGCAAAACCTGATGAAGAATACAGAAGCCTAATTTGCCGTCAGTTTTCAAATGGCTTTTACTCAGATCATTGTGGATACGACAGCGGATAAAAGCCCTCCCATGGCCGTTCAAATTTCCCTGAGTCTGTAGGCAGCAAAACCAGCAACAAGATAAACTTTAGGCAAATGACTTCAGCAATCCAGAGCCAGAAATGGAAAAATGGCTTCCTTATACACTGGAAGGAATTCAAGCAAAATCCTTTCCTAATTCTGTAATCCCAGGAAGGACATTGTTAAATGGCATGTCAACTTGACCCAGTGCATATCCACATTCAGTCACTTAGCCAGTAGTTTGGCAAAGGGATCAAGAATGTTTAAGTCTCTGGATGATACTTGCAGCCCCACATATTTACTACCTGGCTTGCAATTCATAGGTCAAACAAACATTCTATGGAAAATCACAGGACTCTCTTGAAATGTTGATCCCTACTGAGATTTGACCTTTCAGCTCCATTATAAATGTTCTTTGATTGCTGCAATGCCAAATACCAAATCACCGAATTGACACACCATGGGAGGAGACTATTTGGCCCATCCTATCTGCAGCAGCACTCTGAATGAACAATTCACTTAGTGCCATTCTCCTGCTTTCTTCCTGGAACACTGCACATTCTTCTTTTTCAGATAACAGTCTAATTCCCCGTGGAATGCTTCAATCGAACCTGCCTCCACTACCTTCTCAGGGACTGTATTCAGACCTTAACCATTCACTGCGAAAATTATTTCTCATGTCGCTTTTACTTCTTCTACTAATTACTTTAAATTCTGTGCTGTTGCTCGCGATCCCTTCAACAGTGGGAACAACTTCTTCCTCCCCATTCTGTCCAGTCTCCTCACGATTTTGAATACTTCTGGCAGACCTACTCTCAGCCTTCTCCTCTCCAAGATAAACAGTCTTAACTTCTATAATCCATCTATAAACCTTATGTTCCCCATGCCTGGAATCTCTCAATCTCATTTAATGACAGTCTGTTCAGACCTTCCTAAAAGTACAGCATCCAGGACTGGGTGCAATATTCCAGTTGAGGACAAACCACTATCTTATCCAAGTTCAACGCCTCCTTGCTCTTAAAATCCATTCCCTTATTAGTAAGGCCTAGGATAATGCTTTATTATCTTTCCTCCCATCATTAAGACTCATACACATCTACATCCACGTCCCTCTGCTCCTGCAGCTTCTTCAAAGTAGCACCTTTTTCTTATGCTGCTATCTATCCATGTTCTTCCAACAAAAAAAAGTTTTATTTTGCTGCACTGAACTTCACCTGTCACCTGTCCACCAGCTTGTCTGTGACCTTCTGAAGTACTACACTGTCTTCCTTCCATTTTTCACAACTTGAGGTTTCCAGTTGCTCAGCCAGTCTGGATTTACGTTGATATTGCCCCTGGTTTACAAAAGCTGTAGGTTGCCCATGGGTTTATTGTGTGCATTGTATCAAGGACCTGTGAATTGTTCTTTATATTCACACAGTTTATACATTGAGGGGAGTTTGGTGATCGTGCAAAGATGTTGCGATTTCTGCACAGTTCAATTCACGGACAGCATGTAGTTGAAGGTTGTGATCATTTTGATGTCATCAGGTAGGAAGGAAGCAATGGCAGGCAAAAAAATTATTTCATCCTGATTCCAGCCCTGATTCCCTCCTTTCAAAACACAACTGCATCAATTCTCTGCCAATCTGAAAAGTTAACCCAAAAAAATAATACTATCATTTCATCTTAAGATAGGACATTTTCCAAAAACAGAGGTGCTGAGATTACCCCAAACTAAATCCCAAACTAAACTAGTCCCATTTGCCTGTGTTTGGCCCATATCCCTCAAAACCTTTCCTATTCATGTACTAATCCAAATACCTTTTAAATGCTGTACCTGTACCCGCATCCACCACTTCCCCTGGAAGTTCATTCTTCATACAAATCATTCTCTGTGTAAAAATGTTATCCCCATGTCCTTTTTAAATCTTTCTCCTCTCACCTTAAAAAATGTGCCCCCTGTTTTAAATATCCCCACTCTACAGAAAAAAACACCTGTCGTTCACCTTATCTATATCCCTCATGATTTTAAAAACCTCTAAGATTGCCCCTCAACTTCCTACACTTCAGTGAAAACAATTGCCAATCTATCCAGTCTCTCACTATAACTCAAACTTTGCATTCCCAGCAACATCCTGGTAGATCTTTACTGAACTGTTGCCTACTTGATAATGCCCTTCATACAATAGGGACCAGAACTGGACACAATACTCCAGAAGAGGTCTCACCAATGTCCTCAATATTGGATCCCAAATCCTATGTTCAGACCTTTGAGTAATGAAGGCAAGCATGCTAAACACCTTCTTAACCACCCTTTCTACATAGATGCAAACTTCAAAAGAACTACGTACCAAAGGTTAGTACTTACTGCAGTTAAATCAGATGAGGATTCTGGTTTTGAGACATTGTGACTGTTGAAAAATATCGTTTTTCTGTCTGTAAGCAATAGAAATTTTATAACAATTACTATTTACGCAAAACTTTTCAAAGGTGTCAGTACGTCACCAGTATTTTTTAACATAGCAGAGAGAGTATATAATATATTCTAATCCCTTCACATATTTTCTTTTTTGAACTGAGCTGATCTACTGAACTCTAACCCCAGTGACGTGCTCAGCATTTAAGGTATTTCTCAGTGTGGGATTGAGTATGGAGTCAGGACAAAGTATTCTCAATGCTGCCCTCCAATGTGGAGGGAGTGAGATTGGGACAGGAATGTGGCATTCCTGATCCTTAACCTGAAATTTTCTAATGCAAGGGTGAATTTAGTTTTTTCCTGTATCTTTGTAAGGTGTCCCTTCTGTAGTATAAAAGTGGAAAGAAGTATTTCATATTTGATATCATGGGAAGGAAGCTAACCAAATTCATTCTACAACAAGGCTGAAGGTTTGATGGCCACATTAGTTCAAAAAAATTACTAATGAGCAACTTGAGGTGCACGGGATGAAACGGGAATTATTTGTCATCAAGTCTGTCCAGCCACTAAACAAAACCAAAAGATTGTGGATGCTGGAAACCTTAAAACAAAATCAGAAATAGCTGGAGAAACACAGCCGGTCTGGCAGTATTTGTGGACAGACAGCAGCGTCAACGTTTTGGATCAGGGAGGTCACTGGACCCAAAACATTGCCTCTGCTTTCTCCCCACAGCCACTGCCAGACCTGCTGAGTTTCTCTAGCTAGTTCAGTCTAGCCACTAACCTGAAACACCTCTTGAGAAATTCTTCAGTGACGGCCGTTCAACCACGCTGTAGGACTCTCCAACAACAAAGACTTTGTACAGCACTGCGTTGTGGTTTATAAAACTCTGGATGACACACTGGGGCTTTATGTCTTTCAAACCAGCTTCGCTGAAAATTATTGCCATCTGCGGAAACAAACAGTCTATATCATGGAGAGTTATCTACTTCTATAAAGCTATTTTTTCTTCAGAACTCAAATCTGTATTTGTACCTTTCTACAATCTTCAGACTTTGAGTAATTACCATTTTCAGAGCATCAGTTCTAGATGCAGCTCATCTATTCGACATTTGCTGCATCTTATACTTTTGGTTTTAAACTATTGTCTGGGTTTACTTTCTTTAAAAAGTCATGGTCCATAACTGGGAAAGAACAAACTTGCCTTTCATGTCCTCAGTACAGGCCCAGAGCTCATGAAGTAACTTTGAGGGGTAGTCACTTGCGAAATATCGGGAAACATCAGACTACCACATAGTAAGCTCCCACAGAGAACAGAAGGGCTAAGAAATATTTATCAACATGCCATCTCCCACCCCCCGCCATAATCAGAAATAGTGCCTCACTTCACCAAAAAAGGCCCAACACTGTTAATTATTTAATTATGACGTTTTTGTTCCTGAAGGAACCCTTCTTGTCTACCCAGCCTGAGGCTTTGCTGTTGCAGTGTATTATTGACTGGAAGTCTAGTGCCATCTGGGGGCAGCACCATGAGTTACAAACAGAATGTACGTCTGCCTTTTGTAAAGTTGTCAAAGTCACAGAGTGTAAGGGAATTTACAGGGATTTCTGCTATATTAAGTGCCAAGTCAAATGTGTATGCAGGCCCTGACTGTATTATATACAAGAAGAAACATCATATTTCTACAAAGCTATTTGTTCGAATTGATTAATATCCTTGTATCCAATCCAAAACAGGCAACGGTCCAAAACTTTAGACAGGCTCCAACTAGGAGTAGTGCGAGACTAGGAATTCTGTTGAGAGAACTGGAGACAGAAGAGGGACAGCAATCCAGAAAACTACGACAACGCAGTTCTACAGATGTAGGCTGGAACAGCATCTGGGCTCCCTATCTCAAGCATGACAGGGTTTCACAGATCACACAAACCAGGACATCTGAAGAATTCAGTCAAGACTGCTGCTTAAGCAAACAGAGAAAATACAATAATTTCCATGTGAAATATGACCAAGTTCTATTCTACTCTCTGCACCTCCCAGTTATAAGGTAATCAATGTCTTTGTTGTGATCAGGGTACATTGTAACAATCTCAGCAAAATACAGATTTGCCTAAAATACATCAAATTTTGCTGTAATCATAAACACCAAGCACAGGGATGTAAGATGCTCATTAAGACATGTGTGGACTTATCAGAGTTTTACTTATGGTCATCCCTTTCATCAATTACTAAATGAAAAGTAATTTGGACTTGATTAATTGATTGAAGCATATGTGAAACCCTTTCTCCAAGGTTCTTTCTTGCCTGCAGACATCCTACTCAGCACAACCAAGACAATCCATTTCCTTCTACATTTAATCTGAGGAAGAGAATAATTGAATGATATTCTGAGAGTTCCCTGCCTGTGGGCATTCTTCACTGCCTGAAGCAACCTCACCGTTAGAAGCCAGCATATATAGGGCCGGACAGGTTGGACCTGCTTTACCAGGATAAAAATAAACTTGGCAGAATTGTGGCTTTGCTGAAACCGATTGTAACCACAGTATAACCTTTCCTACATGATGATGTGGCTCTCCTGCTGACACACCTTTTGTGCAGCTATTTCTCATTTATCACTCCCAATGGCTCCCTCTAAAATAGCGTGCTAAATGAAAACAAAAATCAATTGCCCAGAAGCAAGCATTTAATGGGGGGAGGGGAGGGTGGTCGTGGACCAGATTAATAGCCCCAATTAAGGAAATCTGGTTGACAGATATAAACAAAAGTATCAGAGGTTCTGTTCACTCAGAGCTGGCTCTGAGTAAGCTGCATCAGTGCCAAGGACTCTCTGCGTCTAAATAAATGGTAGTTTTCTGACAGGATACCAGCCTCTGTGGAGTAATTCCAAATGCGACTAATATAAAAACTGAATTATAAAAGAAAAAATAATGGGAGTTCTTCAGAAAGGTATACTGATAATCATAGAGACTTGAAAAAAAAACAGACGTGCAAAAGTAGCCAAAGTAATTCATTGCATATTTTTAGGATAGTTTCTCAGAAAAGCATGTTCTGGAGTTGACCAGAGATTAGGTTATATTAGACCTGGTATTGTGCAATAGGTTGGGATTAATAGCCTCAGAGTGATGATGTCCTAAGTAATAGCCTGTAATATGATTGAATCTTACAATTAGTTTGAGAATGAAAGAGTGGGTCCGAGACTATTATTTCAAATTTAAATTGAGGCAGTTCTGAAGACATGAAAACAAAGCTGGTTGAAGTGAATTGGAAAATTGTATGTAGGGATAGGTCAACAGAGATACTGACAGGCAAGGAGATTTTTCAGACTACACAAAATAGAAACATTCCAAAGAGAAAGAAAAATTCTAAGGGGACAACCCAACATCTTAAGAAGTGAAAGAAAATGCAAAGATTGGTGTCAGGTCAAAAAATTGGACAGAACACTTCAAAAAAGCAGCAAAGAATAACTGATAAACCAGTAAGGAGGGAAAAATTATACTGAGAAAGAAAGCTAGCTAAAAATATAAAAGCAAATAGTGGGGCTTTCTATAGATTGCTAAAAATGAAGAGATTTAATAAAGCAAGTGTTGGCCCTTAGAAAGCAAGTCTGGAAAATTAATAATTGAAAATAAAGGAGATGGTAGATGAATTGAACAGACATATTGCATTGGTTTTCCATACAGATGATATGAGTGACATCCTAAAAAAAAAATCAGGAAATAGAAGGAAGGGAGGAGCTCAAGAAAATCACAATCACCAGGGGCATGGTACTGAGCAAAATATTAAATATGTGGGATGACAAATCCACAGGTCCTGACAAATACGTTCTGGGTCTGAAGAGAAGTGGCTAGTGAGATAATTGATGCATCATTTCTAAAGTTAGAAAATGGACAATGTATTCAGAAGGGGAAGGAGAGAGGAAGCAAGAAACTGTAGGATAGTTAGCTTAACAACTGTCACAGGAAAGACTCTCTTAAAGAAGCTAAAACTGGGCAGTTGGATATGTTCAAGGCAATCAAGCAGAGTCAATGTGCTTTTGTGAAAGAGAAATCATGTTTAACTAACGTAGTGAAGTTCTCTGTAGAATTAACATGAGTCATCAATAAAGGGGAAATCAGTAGATGTACTGCATTTAGATTTTCAGAAGGTATTTGATAAGATCCTACATTGAAGTTCATTGCAAGAAATAAGAGCTCATGATGTAGGACATAACATACTGGCGTGAATCAAAGGTGGACTATCCAACAATAAACAGTATGCTTAAAAGAGTTATTTTCCAGCTGGCAAGACGCAATGACTCGTATGCTACAGGAATCAGTGTTGGGACCTCAGCCTTTTACAACATACATCAAAAGAGAGGAAAGGTCGGGTTATTAAATTGCTGTTGACAGAAATTTGGATGGAAAAATGAATCATGAAGAGGACATGTGGAGACCACAAAGGGATATTGAATAGGTTCAATCAATGGATAAAGATCAAGCAAATGGAGTATGATGTGAGAAAATTGCACATTTTGAAGAATAAAAATAAGATAAGAGACTGCAGAGGGATCTGTATGCCCCAGTACATGAATTGTCAAAGGCAAGTATGAAGGTACAGTAATTAAGAAAGTTAATTGAATGTCATTGTTTATTGCAAGGAGAAATGAATACAAAAGTAGGGAGGATAATCTTCAGTTAGACAGAGACCGCATTTGGAATAATATACACATCCTTATTTAAGAATGTAAATGTATTGGAAGCAGTTCAGAGAAGATTTCCAGGACTAATACCTGGAATGGGTGGGTTGTTCACTGAAGAAAGGTTGGACAGGCTAGCAACATCCCCACTGGAGTTTAGGAGAGCAAGACATAAGTTGATTGAAATATGTAAGATCCAGAAAGATCTTGAATGGGTGCCCTTAGAAAGGATGATTCATCTTGTTGGAGAATCAAAAATAGAGATAACTGATTTAATACAGGCATGAGGAGAAAGATTTTCTTACAGAGTTCATGAGTGTTTGGAATGCTGTTCCATAAAAGATGGTGGAAGCAGAGTCTTTGAATAATTTTAGGGTTGACTTAGATAGTTTCTTGATAAGCAGTCGGTTGAACCTCACTGGCAGGGATCGTTCTGGAAACAATGATTCAGAATAGAATTAGTAGTCACAACGAAAAGACAGGTGGATTACGACTTGCCAGCATGGATTTATAAAGGGGAAACTTGCTGATGAAAAATAGAAAGGGTTGATTCGGGTAATGTTGCTCTGTGTACACATGCACTTTCATAAGGCCACACAACAAACTTCAGAGAAATGTTACAGCTCATGTAATAAAAAAAAGAACAGTAATAATGTTAATTCAAAGTTGGCCAAGTAATTTGAAACTGAATAGTGATTAATGGATTTTTTTTTAGACTGAAGGAAGACTTATTGGATTTCCCCAGAGTTGGTATTGGGATCCTCGGTTTTCCCAATTTGTATTAACAATCTAGATCTTAGTGTTCAAGGGACAGTTTGTGGAAGATGTAATGTTTAGAAGAATTGTAAACTGCAAGAAAGACAGCAAAAAAGCCATTGACAAGTTGGTGAAGTTAGTGGTTAGGTGGCAAATGCAGTTCAATGCATAATAAAAGAGGTGATGCATTAGATCATAAGACCATAAGACATAGGAGTGGAAGTAAGGCCATTCGGCCCATCGATTCCACTCCGCCATTCAATCATGGCTGATGGGCATTTCAACTCCACTTACCAGCATTCACCCTGTAGCCCTTAATTCCTTGTGACATCAAGAATTTATCAATCTCTGCCTTGAAGACATTTAGCGTCCCGGCCTCCACTGCACTCTGCGGCAATGAATTCCACAGGCCCACCACTCTCTGGCTGAAGAAATATCTCCGCATTTCTGTTCTGAATTGACCCCCTCTAATTCTAAGGCTGTGTCCACGGGTCCTAGACTCCTTGCCTAACGGAAACAATTTCCTAGCGTCCACCCTTTCCAAGCCATGTATTATCTTGTAAGTTTCTATTAAGTCTCCCTTTAATCTTCTAAACTCCAATGAATACAATCCCAGGATCCTCAGCCGTTCCTTGTATGTTAGACCTACCATTCCAGGGATCATCCGTGTGAATCTCTGCTGGACACGTTCCAGTGCCAGTATGTCCTTCCTGAGGTGTGGGGACCAAAACTGTACTCCAAATGGGGCCTAACCAGAGCTTTATAAAGTCTCAGTAGCACAACGGTGCTTTTATATTCAAACCCTCTTGAGATGAATGACAACATTGCATTCGCTTTCTTAATCACGGACTCAACCTGCATGTTTACCTTTAGAGAATCCTCGACTAGCACTCCCAGATCCCTTTGTACTTTGGCTTTATGAATTTTCTCACCATTTAGAAAGTAGTCTATGCTTTTATTCTTTTTTCCAAAGTGCAAGACCTCGCATTTGCCCACGTTGAATTCCATCAGCCATTTCCTGGACCACTCTCCCAAACTGTCTAGATCCTTCTGCAGCCTCCCCACTTCCTCAGTACTACCTGCCTGTCCACCTAACTTCGTATCATCGGCAAACTTCGCTAGAATGCCCCCAGTCCCTTCATCCAGATCATTAATATATAATGTGAACAGCTGTGGCCCCAACACTGAACCCTGCGGGACACCGCTTGTCACTGGCTGCCATTCCGAAAAAGAACCTTTTATCCCAACTCTCTGCCTTCTGTCAGACAGCCAATCCTCAATCCATACCAGTAGCTCACCTCGAACACCATGGGCCCTCACCTTGCTCAGCAGCCTCCCTTGTGGCACCTTATCAAAGGCCTTTTGGAAGTCTAGAAAGACCACATCCACCGGGTTTCCCTGGTCTAACCTACTTGTCACCTCTTCAAAGAATTCCAACAGGTTTGTCAGACACGACCTCCCCTTACTAAATCCATGTTGACTTGTTCTAATCAGACTCTGCTCATCCAAGAATTTAG
Organism: Hemiscyllium ocellatum; assembly: GCF_020745735.1. Taxonomy (NCBI): domain Eukaryota; kingdom Metazoa; phylum Chordata; class Chondrichthyes; order Orectolobiformes; family Hemiscylliidae; genus Hemiscyllium; species Hemiscyllium ocellatum. The sequence goes on from NC_083408.1 coordinate 90,986,226, forward strand.
AAACCGCATCCTTAATGATGGATTCTAGAATTTTACCTACAGCCTAAGGTTAGGCTTATCAGCCTATAATTTTCCATCTTTTGTCTTGATCCTTTCTTGAAAAAGGGGGTTACAACAGCGATCTTCCAATCATCCGGGACTTTCCCTGACTCCAGTGACTTTTGCAAGATCTCAACCAATGCCTCCGCTATTTCCTCAGCCACCTCCCTCAGAACTCTAGGACATATCCCATTTTGGTAGGATTAAAGACAATATAAAATACAAGGTACAATACGTAAGGGTGTGCAGAGGGATTTGGTTGTATTTGTGCACAGATCACGAAATGTTAGAGGATAGAGGGAGAGAACAGGTCATAAGGTGCACGGTATCCTGTGTTTATTAATAGGTGCACAGAGCAAGGAAGTATTACTTAATTTATACAGGACACTTATTAGACCGCAGCTAGTCTACCGTGTATAGTTCTGGGTGCCACACCATAGGAAGTATGTGAATGCAATGGAGATAGTGCAGGAGAGATGTTAGACAACAGGATCTTGATCAGATGGGCCAATGGGCTGAGAAGTGGCAAATGGAGTGTAATTCAGATAAATTCGAGGTGCTGCATTTTGGGAAAGCAAATCTTAGCACGATTTACACACCTTAATGGTAAGGTCCTAGGGAGTGTTGCTGAACAAAGAGACCTTGGAGTGCAAATTCATAGCTTCTTGAAAGTGGAGTCGCAGGTAGATAGGATAGTGAGGAAGACGTTTGGTATGCTTTCTTTTATTGGTCAGAGTATTGAGTACAGGATTTGGGAGGTCATATTGCGGCTTTACAGGACAGTGGTTAGGCCACTGTTGGAATATTGCGTGCAATTCTGGTCTCCTTCCTATTAGAAAGATGTTGTGAAACTTGAAAGGGTTCAGAAAAGATTTACAAGGATGCTGCCAGGGTTGGAGGATTTGAGCTACAGGGAGAGGCTGAACAGGCTAGGGCTGTTTTCCCTGGAGAGTTGGAGGCTGAGGGGTGACCTTATAGATGTTTACAAAGTTATGAGGGGCACAAATAGGATAAATATACAAAGTCTTTTCCCTGCGGTCGGGGAGTCCAGAACTAGAGGGGATAGGTTTAGGGTGAGAGGGGAAAAATATAAAAGAGACCTAAGGGGCAACCTTTTCACACGGAGGATGGTACGTGTATGGAATGAGCTGCCTGAGGAAGTGATGGAGTCTGGCATAATTGCAACATTTCAGAGGCATTTGGATGGGTATATGAATAGGAAGGGTTTGGAGGGATATGGGCCAGGTGCTGGCAGGTGGAACTAGATTGGGTTGGGATATCTGGTCGGCATGGACGGGTTGGACCGAAGGGTCTGTTTCCATGCTGTACATCTCTATGACTCTATCAGAAACTTTGAGTGTGAGGTTGGAGAAGTTGAGACTGTTTTGCTTTGAGAGACAAAGGCTAATAGAAGTTTTCAAATTCACAAGAGGTATGGATAAAGCAGATAGAAAGAAACAGTTCCCATTTGTAAAAGAATCAAGAACAAGACAGCACTGATTCCCCTTGGAACGCCTCAACTGACCTTCCCTCCTGGCAGGACATTTCCAACCTGCACCACTCAGTGTGTGAAAATTCTTTTCTCACATTACGTTTCCAACATGTACAAATTATTGTAAATCAGTGCTGCCTTGTTCTTGATTCTTGATTCTTTTATAGCACAATGGTATTTCCAAATTTGTGATCGCCATCACCTAGCAGGTCAAGGATAAACAGGTACAGAGAAATAGCATCACATCCAAGGTCCCTTCAAGTCACACACTGTGCTGACATACACATTTATCATTGTTATCTCTCTGGCACTGGGTCGAACATCGGAACTCTTTCCCAAACAGTGCTGTGGATATAGCTACACCACATTACCTCTCAAGACAGCAGCTAATTCAGGATGAGCAAGGAATGCTGGCCTTGCTGGTGATGTTCATAGTCATAGAATAATACTTTTTTTTAAATTACAGGACAATCTTACTGAATAGCAGCATTTTTCCACCCAAAAAGCTTCATGTGACATACTATCCATGCAGAGGGAATATCGGTAACTTGCTATGGGGCATCCCTTGATCCCTTGTCTGTAACAAACACATGTAGGGTTGAAATAGTTGCCCTTTAGTCGTCCTCACATCACTGTGACTGGCATCACCATCATGGATGTTGTTTTTAGGGAGAGAGTGCATTAAACCAAGTATCAATGACCATCATAGCAAATCTCTGCAACCAAAGTAAATCTGTGCATAAAGATGGAAACATTAAAATTAACTAGGAAACTAAAAGAACAAAACTGAAGTAGTTTTTGGATCTAAAACTAGATAAAAGCAGGCTGCACAGCGTGCACAAATCTGCCTTAATGTGGTGCACAATGCAACAACTACCAGTAAAAAAAACCTTAAAAGGTCACATCTCAACTTCAACAAAAAAAAAGGAGCCACACGGCATTTTTATAATCAGAAACAAACATTGCAAGAACAATTATACAGGAGACTTGCTTAGTTAAAGCGTCCAATTTTTCTTCATGGTGTACAGTATTCCTTCCCATTTCTTCAGCACCTTTCTCATTCTCTCCCTCTCCTCCTTCCACTGATCCCCAATTCCTCTCAGTCCCTCTCTTTCTCCACACCTATTACTTCAGTCATTATTTGTGTGTTCCAGTCCTCCATTCTGTAGCTTATTTATTTCAACGTTTGATGCAGCTCAGGAAAAGGGGCAACACAGCATGACGTTACTGATAGGGTTAATTAGAAACAACTCTCTCTTTCCTCTCATCATTCCCCGTGCCACTCCATCTAAACTTTGAACAACCTTGAACGCTCAAATCCTCTCATCAGTATCACCTCCGTTTCACTCATGCACGAGCTGCTGAGGGGTGAAACTCAGATTCTACTTCTGAATGTAGGGCCCACACATTTTCCAAGACAATGCCCAAACAGTGCATCACTCATTTTTACTATTTGCTTTTTATAACCGCGTGCTCCCTCCCACAAGTTGAGGAATGCAGAAAGCACGAATGGCTATATTCAGCAGGACTGCCGGAAACACAACAGCAACAATTCATCCCTCTCAGTTTGTGCTGGTCAAGGCACGCAGCAATAATTTGTCAAAGGATATGAAATGTGTGGGCCAGTCAATTTCCCAGAGGGGTCAAGGGTGGATTTTCCAGTTCGAGGACACAATACAGAGAGGCTGAAGTTGGAATCTTAGAAACATTATTAATAGAAACAAATCATTGTCAACAGTGAAATAATCTTTAAAACATGTCAAGGCAAATGGATGAGGCATCTGAAAAACTGAGATTGTAATGATAATGCTCAGGGCCACCCACTTCCCTGTCTCAACTACGTCTCCATGCAATGTGCTGGATTCTGAGCTTAAAAATGTGTTGCTGGAAAAGCGCAGCAGGTCCGGCAGCATTAAAGGAACAGGAGAATCGACGTTTCGAAACGTCGATTCTCCTGTTTCTTTGATGCTGCCGGACCTGCTGCACTTTTCCAGCAACACATTTTTAAGCTCTGATCTCCAGCATCTGCAGTCCTCACTTTCTCCAATGTGTTGGATTCTGCCTTGACTATTTTTCAACCAGTTTTTGATAACCTTTTGACCTCTGGAAGATTGCTGTTGCTTTTACGCCATCCCCAAAGAATATCTGGGCAATGTAAGCCAAAGGCAAGTTCAGGCCAGGTCCTGGGAATCAACTTCATGTTGCCTAATAAAGGTAAGGCACTGACCTCTACAAAAGTTTCACAAGTTCTCCTCTTAGTCATCGCTGTACATTACAACAAAGACTACATTTCAAAAGCGTATTTCATTGACTGGCTGCCACTAGGGAGGGCCCAAGATCATGAAAGCTGTTATAAAGGTTCCTCTTGAAGGTCCCTAAATGTGCGATCACCTCCCAAATCTGTGACCACCTTTCATGCAGCTCCCACATTTCAATCCCTCTAATTCGATAATTACCCCAGCACCGTACTAAAATTCCTCTTTTCTAAAGTCACAAATCACATCCTATCTTACTACGACAATGAAAAGCTGTCTCTCCTCAGCTTTCAGACCAGTTGACAGCTTTTGACATGGTTGACCACACCATCCCCTTCCAACCTGCCTCCACTTGCTGTCCAGCTGAGTGGGACTGCTCCACTTAAATACACCTGAGAATCACTTGCATTGGTTTCTCCTCCTGCATCTTTTCCACAATCTCTGGTGTACCCAAGGACCAATCCTTGGAACACCTCTTATTTTCATTGAGACACATTCTGTTTCTCAATGACATCATTTGAAAGTGATAATGTTTGCATATACATTGATAACCTGAAGATCTACCTCACCGTCATCTCGCTCTCTGCCCCCAGTGTTGAGTGCTGAATGGTTAGGAATATCCTTGAATGAAATATTGGGAAGTTAGCAATCAGTAGTTTTGAACATTGCTCTAAATTCTATTCCTTGCCACCAACTTCATTCTTCTCCCTGGGAATAGTTTGAAATTAAGCTGATCTAATTATGAAACCAAAATAATGGTAGTTGCTGGAAATCTGTAACAAAAACAGTTCTGAAGAAGGGTCACAGGACCAGAAATGTTGACACTTTCTCTCTCCACAGATACTGCCAGACCATTTGAGTTTCTCCAGCAATGTCCGTTTCTGGTCTAATACTGGCTTTATTAGCATCTGAGCCCTGGTCATGATGGGCTGAAGGGCCTTTTCCCATACTATGAAATTCTAATCATCCACCATCGATGGTTGCGTCTTTCAATACGTAGGCCCTAATCGAGATTTCCGCCCTGCAGCTCTGCCCCTCATTTTCTTCCATTTCAGACACTCCTTACCTGTTTGATAAACTTTTGATCACCTGTCTTATTTGGCTCAATATCATGTTGTATTTTATAACAGCCCTGTGAGACATTTTAAGGCACTGCATTTACATATGTTTTTGCTCTTCATGCAAGTGTCCTCTATTGTTACACACCACAGCAATACACAGTGAATGAAGGTGCCCCGATAGTAGCCTGGTTCCAGCTTATTGAAGGTGAGTGGTTCACAAACCAATCAGGGCCGACACTAACTCAGTATACTCTGCATCCCTCCTGATTAAAACCGAGGGTTGTCTCAGCATAGTGTGTTATTGGGTTTTCAGCCTTGAGGCAGCACATGTTTGTACATTCTCTGATAATCTTATAAACAAGACCATATTTGGAGGTTCTGCAGCCAAATCAAACATCCAAGCTCGAATCAGACAAAGCTTCCTCCACAAGAGTGGCTCCTCTAAGTCTGTTTCAATATCTTTTAGCTAACTGTTCAGAAGATTTAGAAGTTTCCAGTACAGTTGGAGCGCTAAGCCCGCCTGAACAGCAAAGCAATCGAGTGAAGCTGCAGAATAAATCCTCGGACTTTTCATCTGGCTTGAGGGGCTGTCACAGGAACTATTTATAGATCGGAGGTGGAGCTCGTCCAACTCACTGGAGATAATCGGTGTGTTTGTTGGCCAGCTTTAAAGCACAATATCCTAGATCTGACTACCATAACAACAGAATTAGCAGCATTTTGAGAAGAAATATTTCCACAAAAGAATCCCAAGTTTCAAAGCACACTCTCTTTCCCCCCCCCCCCCCCCCCACCAACCATTGTCAGAGACAAGCCAATGAAAACAGAGGCTAGGGCTTTCAGAGCTGGGCTCCAAGGAAATGAGGTTCTTAAAGGGGAAACTGATTTACAGCTACCCCACCATTCTATGGGAGAATGTCAGAGTGCAACAAGATGCAGTTGAACACAAAATGATTTGGCCAAGTGACAGACTGCTTAGGGGAGCAATTTCAGTCAGCGATGATTTTAATAAGCATCTTAAAGCCCACTGGCACACACTCTAAGCTGCAGGGAAAACCTGCTTGGGTGCAAATTGGTTTGTTTAGATTTTTACACCTCACTGTCACTTATCGCTGTTTTAGAAGCTATAAGCTTTTCATGACTAATTTGGAGGATCAGAGGAATCATATGTAGATTCTGTTAAGAATTAGTGCCTCCGATTTTTGTAAAGCATTGCAACATTCAGATAGTGATCAGTCTTAAAAGGACAAGAGTAGAAATTTGAGTATTCTACAGAAAATCATTTTGTGTTCAACTGCATCTTGTTGCACTCTGACATTCTTATGATAGACTGATACTTATGAAGTACTCACTGTAATGTAGGAGTGACCTCAACCTTTCTGTAAACTGTACAATTTGGGTGCAATGCTGACTGTGACAGACAGTTAGAATAGACTATATCAGATCCACCTATTTCTTAAACAAATCTTCTGTTTGCAACTATATTGATTCTAATTAACAGACAAACTCTGAGGGCAGATCCAAGAACAGTTGACTTACACTTTTCCTCAAAGTTTTCATAACCACAACCCGAGGATTTATCCGCTGTTTATCTCAGTTTTCAAAGTCTTCCCTAAATCACACCTTTAGGCTTTCAACTCCATACCAGAAATTAACTGCATAACCTTGGCCAATACTTTTGGGTAGTACTGCATCTTCTAACCTGCCATCTTCAAGGTAAGTTGTTGAATGAATAGTTGGGTTATAAATCTCTGTATATCTGCTTGAAATTAAACTTCAGTTGCACATTTCCTTTATGGACTAACAATATTAAAGTTAAACCAGAATAACCATGCATTCAACTCTTTTGCTTCTGAAAAATGATAACAATTACTGCACTTCAAAATTAATTTAATACTCTGTGGTCCTTTGAGACATTGCTTAGATGCATAGGACACTCCATGAATACTAGCCTTTTCAAAAAAAGATCTTTACCTCTGCAATCACTATAAATGAATGTTGGCAAACTTTGAAACAAATTTCCTCAGATGCTAACATTTGACAATACTAACAAAGAAACTCTGGACAAATCCTTACTCTTACTCTTCACTGGCACAACTGCACAGAGAAAGAACAGCTAACTGTTACCAACTAATCCTGGACCTGTTATTGTACAAGTGTTCTAATGTCTATAAGATCTGGGAACATTCGTGCACATGAAGAAGCTTGTACTTTTGTAGATTAAAAACAAAATACTGCAGATGTTGGAAATCTGAAATAAAAATCATTAAGTGTTGGAGAAACTCAGCAGGTCTGGCAACATTGGAGGAGAACCAAAGAACTGTACAGCCTAAAAACAGATCTTTTGGTCTAACTCGTTCATGCTGACCAGACTTCCTAATCTCAATTAGTCCCATTTGCCATCATTTGGCCCATATCCCTCTAAAGTCTTCCTATTCACACATACATCCAGATGCCTTTTAAGTATTGTAATTGCATCAGCCTCCACCATTTCCTCGAGCAGTTCATTCCATACCTGCACCAACCTCTGCATGAAAACCTTACCCCTTAAGTCCCTTTTAAATCTCAACCCTTTTTCCTTAAGCCCATGCCCTTTAGTTTTGGACTCCCTAGCGTGGGGAAAAGATCTTGACTATTCACCCTATCCACGCCCCTCATGATTTTGTAAACTTTTACAAGAGAAACAGAGATAAGGTTTTCAGTCTGATACGGCTGAAGAATCAAATCAGATTCTAAATGCTAACTTGGTTTCCCTCTCTACAGATGCTGCTAGACCAGACTTTGACTTTTTTCAGCATTTTCAGTTTTTATTTGAATGTTTGTAGCTTTTCGTAACAGAATGATTTCCAAAAGTGAGTCAGAAACTGTGTTAATAAAAATCTCAAAAGTCCACCAACATAAAAATAGATCTTATTGAAATGCTTTGAACAAAAGAAGAAAATAGACTTGTCTCTCACATATCACTGAGTTAGAAGCAATAAGCTCTTCACAAATTAAATATAAGAATCAGGTGCATCAAATATAGATTATTCAAAGAAAGGTAACCAGAATATTTCAGTTTCCAAATGGCACAGATATGCATGTAAACATAGAGGAAAGGCAGCGTTTTCCAAGGAAAATGGGTCTCAGTGTAACAAAGTTATTTCTTACAAATCCTGTGTGTTGTCACTCACCTCATGAGAGTTGGTGCCATGTGCCACTCTGGTTTTGCAAACTATGAAAAGAAACAGGGTAACATTAAAACATATAGAGTGACCAAGAGAACGGCCTGAGAAACTGCCCCATGCCTCATCCTCTGAAGTGGTTTTTAAATGAGTGTAGCTTTAATTGCAGAAACAATGACCATTGTGCAAATCAAAGCATCAAACTTTGGTCCATGATAGTTTGGCCAACAATATCTCAGTTGTACGATATGTGGCTACACAGAACCAGCATATATTACTTAAACTGTAAAATAACCCAAAAATGTATGAGAAACAGGCCATTCAGCCCAATCAGTCACAGTTGCTATTTGCAATCCTTTCATCTTACCTTCAACCATTATTACTCTTTATCCCTTTGGCCCTCTATGTTTTGTCTAATTTCCCGTGAAGTGCATTTACAGTGTTCACTTCCACCATACACCACATTCGCATCACCCTTTCGGGTGAGGTAGTTTTTTTTTCCCCTGAATTCTGAACTGGATTTCTTGGTGATTACCTTGTAAGGGCTGGTGGGTGGAAAAGGGGAAGGAAGAGTGGAGGCAGTTAGCTCACTTGGCTAGACTGCTACTTTGTGATATTGAAGGCGACTTACACTTGAAATGTTGATATCTCTGCCTCCTGATGCTGCCTGGCTTGCTGTGTTCTTCCAACCTCCAGCTTGTCTACCTTGGATGTCAGCATCTGCAGTTTTTTTTTTCTCTAACCAAGTTTGTAATACTGGCCTACACCAACCCCATGGCTTCAATTCTCGTACTGGCTGAGATCACCATGAAAGTCACAACTTCTCAACCTCTCCCCTTGCCTGAGATATGATGATCTTCAAGGATAAACTCACCCATCAATCGTCTTTCTTTAATGAAGAAGCAGTGGTCCCCTAGGACTATGCCAACTTTACTCTTGTTATTGGGTCTCTGATCATGTCTTTTCACCACAGGAGGAAGTATTCCCTCTGTGTCTGCTCTATCAAAACCACTCAAATTTTAAAACACATTTTAAAAAGTTACCCCACAGCCTCCTTTTTTTTTTAAAAAAGAAAGTTAAAATCACACAACACCAGGCTATAGTCCAACAGGTTTCATTGGAAGCACCAGCTTTTGGAGTGCTGCTCCTTCATCAGGTCATTGTGGAGGTATTTTATATTACTCCACAACCACCTGACAAAAGGGCAGTGCTCCGAAAGCTTGGGGCTTCCAATTAAACCTGTTGGACAATAACCTGATACTGGGTGGTTTTTAACTTTGTACACCCAAGTCCAACACCAGCACCTCCAAATCCTTTTTTTTAAAAATATAGTCTGTTTATTCTCTCTTCAATGAATATCCATGCAATTCTGCATTTCTAAACGTTCCCCAATGTCTTTTTATAATACTGATCATGATGAGACAATATTGCACTATTCAAAGAAATGAAGTATCAGAGGAATTTAGCTTTTGTGATCATACCAAAGGCCAGGGCTCCTTGGCACAGTGACTATATGCAACACCTAGATACAGATCGGCAGGTTTGTAAAGTGGAGGGGCATTGACAACACACCAAATTTTGCTGCACTTTCAGAGTAAATAAAACAAAAGTAAGTTTACAGCTACATTTGAATTATTTTCTTGAATACATTGTTTACTTACTTATGGAGTACACTAGGTTTGTTTTCTTGCTACATACTAACCCAGTGTCCTAGCAGTCTGTCATTAGATCTGTTCAAAATACTGAGGAGAAAGTGAGGATTGCAGCTGCTGGAGAGTCAGAGTCAAAAAGCAGGAATGTGAAGGGCTTATGCCTGAAATGTCAACTCTCCTGCTCCTCGGATGCTGCCTGACCTGCTGTGCTTTTTCCAGTGCCACACTGTTTAAAGTACTTCATCAATCAATACTCTTCAACTATTAATCTTTTACAATTAACATAATATTGACTGGAAGGAGAAATGAAATTCATTGCAGACACGATCATCTGTATAGGTTCCTTCACCGTAACAATTTTGGGGTGTTGGGATCAAGTTGTAGAGATTGAAATGAGGTCAGCCAGGTGGATCTCATAGAACATGAGCTCCCTGTTAATTTGGTCCAATCAGGCAGCCGTGGCTGATAAAGATAAACAGGAGTTTGGATCAGAAATTGGCTAACTGAGAGAAGACAGAGGTTGGTGGTTGAAATATTCATTCTGGAGCTCAGTTACCAGCGGTGTGCTGCAGGGATCTGTTTTGGCACAACTGCTGTTTGTCATTTTTATAAATGATATGGATGTGGACAAGGGATGGGTTAGTAAATTTGCAGATGATACTAAGGTAGGTAGAGTTGTGGATAGTGCTGAAGGATGCTGTGGGTTACAGAGGGACATAGCTAAGATGAGAGCTAGGCTGAGAAGTGGCAAATGGAGTTTAATGCAGAAAAGTGTGAGGTAGTTCACTTCAGAAGAAGTAACAGGAATGCAGAGTACTGGGCTAATGGTAAAATTCTTGGCAGTGTGGATGAACAGATCTGTGTCCTGGTGCATAAATCCCTGAAAGTTGCCACCCAGGCTGATAGGGTTGTTAAGAAGGCATATAGTGTGTTGACGTCAATTGGTAGGGGGATTGAGTTTCAGAACCAAAAGGCCATGCTTCAGCTGGACAAGACACTGGGCCTGTCACACCTGGAGTAGATTAGATTAGATTACTTAGTGTGGAAACAGGCCCTTCGGCCCAACAAGTCCACACCGACCTGCTGAAGCGCAACCCACCCATACCCCTACATTTACCCCTTTACCTAACACTATGGGCAATTTAGCATAGTCAATTCACCTGACCTGCACATCTTTGGACAGTGGGAGGAAACTGGAGCTCCCGGAGGAAACCCACGCAGACACGGGGAGAATGTGCAAACTCCACACAGTCAGTCAGTCGCCTGAGTCAGGAATTGAACCCGGGTCTCGGCACTTGTGAGGCAGCAGTGCTCACCACTGTGCCACCCACACACTACTGTGTGTAGTTCTGGTCACCACATTATAGGAAGCATGTGGAAGCTTTGGAAAGGGTTCAGAGGAGATTTATTAGGATGTTGCCTGGTATGGAAGGAAGGTCTTACATGGAAAGCTGTTTTGTTCGAAAGAAGGAGGTTGAGAGGTGACTTAATCAAGACATAAGACAATCAGAGGGTTAGTTAGGGTGGATGGTGAGAGCCTTTTTCCTCGGATAGTGAAGGCTAATACGAGGGGACATGGTTTTAAATTGAGAGGTTATAGATTTAGGACAGATATTAGGGGTAGTTTCTTTACTCAGTAGTAAAGGTGTGGAACGGCCTGCTTGCAACAATAGTAGACTCTCTGACGTTGCGGGCATTTAAATGGGTATTAGACATACATATGGATAACAATGGAATGGTATAGGTTAGATGGGCATCAGATTAATTTCACAGGTTGGTGCAACATAGAGGGCTGAAGGGGTCTGTACTGTGCTGTAATGTTCTATGTATGAGTGTCAGAGATTCTGTTTAGTCTTGGAGCCAGCTCTGAGCTAGCTGGGTCAGTGTCGTGTACAATGCTCGTGTGACTTAGGTAACAGGATACCAGCCTTCCTGGAGTTATTTCACAAGCGCTCACAGGTTAACCTCATTTTATCTTTCAGGATACTTACTAATCAACTGGTTCAGAAATGTTATTGCACACCTCTAGAACAAATGGGAATTGAACCTGGATCTCTTGGATTAGAGGTAGGAACACTACCACTGTGCCACAGAAATACCTCATAATTCCTCTTTAAAATGTTTATAGATTAAAAGTAGATTATCCGTATAATTGACTGGGCACCAAGAGATGTCAGTAGGTATAATGGCAAAATTTTCAGCAATTTTTCAGAAGTATTATTTTAGAAGGAATGATTTCTAACATTGCCATGTGATGGTGGGATAGGAGAAAGGCAGGCAGCTTGGCAAGTCCCCTTGCTTCCAGAACAAAACAACAATTTATATGCCTTATGTAGAAGCTGATAGAAGTTTGTGACAATCACCAAAGTCCATTTCAAGATTGTTAAGAAATGTTTGAACTGATTTGTAAGGAAGTTGCACAGTAAGCCAGCAGCTGCTTCTTGTGTTTTGCTTGAGTTTCTGAACACTTACTGAATGGGAATGTCAGCTTGTGCTTCGTAATCTCTGCCAAAGTGTCCTCCCCACACTGGCTGCTGAGCTCCATAAAGGGAGGGGAACAAATTCTCTCATCTGTAAAAGAAGATTGCATAGTTTTATCAGAAAATGCTTGTAGGAGAGAGGGCCCAGTTTTGAGCAAACCTTTCAGCAAATCTTGCACCCAGTTTCATCAGAGTTTTGGCTGTTTGAAGAGAAAATCCAAGGCAAGATGTCACATTACTTATTTATATTGTGACAAAGGAGATGACATGGTCATTGGTCCTCTGTGCCTTGAACATACTCTTTGTACAATCAGCAATAATATCACTCTGAGATGCAGAAGAGCATATTCAGAAAGTTGCAAATTTGCAATTGATCAACGTGATAAAAATTCAGATACTTTTAACAATTGTGGTAGTGCTCTGATGCGTTTCAGTGGTCAATCTGATAAAATTATTTGGCCAATCAGCTCCTTGAGCTTGCTATGAAATTCAATAAATTAATGGCCTATCTGATGGTTGCCTTAAATCTACACTTCTGCCTACCCCCAATACTTTACAAACCCCTTTCTCAACAAGAATCTACCTATGCTTTATAAAAAAATATTTAAGGACACTGCTTCTGTCACTTTTCAGGACGAGTTCCAAAGACTCAAAAGATTTCACCACCTGTTTTAGAAGACTGACCATGACCCTACCCCCCCACACCCCCAATTGGTAAAGGGACCTCAAGTTCTATGTTCTCCCAAAAGAGAAGAGGTCCTTTCCAAATTTGCCCTGTCGAAACTCCTCAGAATCTTCTATGTTTCCATTAAGTCACCCCTTACTCTTCAAAATGCCAGCAGATTCAAGCCAAGCCTGATCAAGCTTTCCTCCTAAGACATCCCTCTCTTTCTGTTAGGTATTAGTCTCAAACTTTCCTGAAATGTTGTCAATACATTTACATTCTTTCTTAAATAAGGTGACCAACACCGCATTCCAGAGGTGGTCTGAACAGTACGCTGCAGAACTGAAGCACAAATTCTTTAGTTTTGCATCTGCATCTAGAGCTCTGCAAATCCTCACCATTTAGATAATGTTTCTTTTTTACTCTTTCCAGCAAAATGGTCAATTTCATATTTTCCGATGCTATATTCCATTTACCACAAATTTAACCCATCTATGTCTTTTTGTAACAACAACAGAAATTGCTGGAGAAACTCAGCAGGATCGGTAACATCTGTGGAGAGAAAAGCAAAGTTAACGTTTCAAGTCCAGTGAGCACTGTCAGAAGTTATTTTACCTTCTATCTTTTTGTAGCTTCCTCTTCACACTTGCTGATGACAAAGATTGGTTGAAAAAAAAGTCTCGAAACAGCATTTTTCATCCCCTCATCTTAGTCACTTATGCAAAATTGCAAACAGTTGAAGTCCCAGAACTAATCCCACTTGTTAAGTATTATGAACCTGGAAACGGACCCATTTACGCCAATTCTCCACTTTCAGTTCCTTCCCTGAAGGGCATGCATGAACCATATGGTTTATTATCCCCACAAAAGTTTAATGGTTATCATTAAACTCTATTTCAGATTTTTTTAAAAACTCAATTCAAAGTCCACCATCTGCCATAGCAGGAAGTGAACCCACTTCCCCAAAACATTACTTGTATCATTGGATAATTAAGTCATTGTTTCCCCATAACCTTTAAATGTGGTCGTTACACCAATAGACTTACTTTTATTTTGATTCAATTGAGCAAAGATTGGCTGTTTCTGGGAGAGACAGAAAGTGAGACAACTTAGTGTACAGGACCCTGGTGAGACCACACCTGGAGTACAGTGTGCAGTTCTGGTCTCCAAATTTGAGGAAAGATATTCTGACTATTGAGGGAGTGCAGCGTAGGTTCACAAGGTCAATTCCTGGAATGGCGGGATTACCTTACACTGAAAGACTGGAGTGACTGGACTTGTATACCCTTGAGTTTAGAAGACTGAGAGGGGATCTGATTGAGACATAAAAGATTATTAAAGGATTAGACACTCTGGCCGCAGGAAACATGTTTCCGTGGATGGGTGAGTGCCGAACCAGAGGACACAGCTTAAAAATATGGGGTAGACCATTTAGGACAGAGATGAGGAGAAACTTCTTCACCCAGAGAGTGGTGGCTGTGTGGAATGCTCTCCCCCAGAGGGCAGTGGAGGCCCAGTCTCTGGATTCATTTCAGAAAGAGTTGGATAGAGCTCTCAAGGATAGTGGAATCAAGGGTTATGGAGATAAGGCAGGAACAGGGTACTGATTAAGAATGATCAGCCATGATCATATTGAATGGTGGTGCAGGCTCGAAGGGCAGAATGGCCTACTCCTGCACGTTTTGTCTATTGTCTTCCCCATTATGGATCAATTTAGAATGAGACACAGGGAAAATTTGAATACAATTTTGAGATAGGGCTAACACCAGGTTATTTGAACTGTAAAATGGACTAGAAAGAAAAAGGATAAATTGGGAATTATTTGTTTTACAAACAAGACTATTTTCTGCATCAGTATGCTTCTGTTCTGAGGAAGGAAGCATTGCTTAACTTTGCTGTGAGAAATTAAATGGGTCATGTTGATATGTATATAATTAATAAGAGAGTAAAAGAACAACTGGTAAATTCAGCTCTCAACATAATCAAAATCAATATGAATTGGAAAAGGATAAGACCTTTCAAAGATAAAAATACCAAAACCATGAACAGCCAAAGTTCAAATGAGGCACATAAGAATTTGTTCCAAATTAACTACGCAGAAAAAGACGATACACAGCAAAGGATCATGTGTGAGATGGATAGAATACTGAACAGATCTACTCTTAAATCAGAAAGTTGTCTGCAATTCTCATGCTAAAGAAATTAAAACTAAGTATGAAAAGGCAAAGACGGAATATGAAAAGGGAATCTGAAGGTATTTATGAGCCTTTTACCAATAAACAAAAAACTTTAAGGATAGGCCCCAATCAGGAACAAAAGGGGAAAATCTAATTCTGGAGGCTGAAGATCAGGTAGAGTGCTCACTGTAATTAAAAAGATTGATCAGACAGCCACTTGCAGCGTCTGTATGTACAGTATTATACCTGAAAATCAGGATGATGTTGCTGTTCGAATTGTTCAGCTGCTTCAAGGGTTTTGTTACATCAGTATCTCAAGAAATCTGACAGAAAAACATGCAACAGTAGGAAAATTTTCCATGCAACATTCACTAAAAAGGCTAGAGATGTGTAAATTCTCATTTCTTGATCATAATTGCTGTTGAAGAGTCAATTTTTGTTTTTACTTTCCCCTCTCTGTCCAAATAAATACACACAATTTATTTATCACCTACTTCACAAGAGTTTCCATTGGACAAGAACCTCTATAACTTGCACTTTTCAGACTTTGCACAGTTCACACAGAAACTAAGCCACAATTTATTTAATTACTGCTAACCACAAATCAGCATAAGATGTATGAATATAAATCTTAGCGAATCTGAGCAGGAGACACATCTGGAGAGATGGCGGTGGTTTTCAGCTGGATGCTTTCAGCTTGCAAATGAAACTTGGAGTGATAATTGGTTTCTGGAAAAAATCATGGCAACAGATCCTGTACTGTGATTGCAATACAAATAAAACAGCAAGCATAATTCACAACATACTTAGAGGCAGTCAAAAAATAATAAAAGGATGGCATAATTATGAATATTTAAGTACACAAATAATTCCAGTATGTTGCAAATGTAGGCTATTCAGAAGTCCATATGTATTGATATTGGGCACTTAGGTGAATAGGCAGAAATTGTATGAAAACATGACAGCTGCAACCCATATTTCAGCCTTGACCTGTTCCATTGGCCACATTTCAAGCTCCTCAATAAGTGAAATATTGAAACTTCAAGTGGGGCACTGTGTCAAACAGTGTCAAAAGAAGCTAAGTGATGGTTAATCTCCTTACAATGCAAACGACTTGTGTATACGTTCCCTTGGTTAAAATGGAAAGTGCCCTTTAGAACAATAAAATTCTGTTTTATTTGGTGTGACTGCATCCATTTCAACAGAGATTAATTGCACATAAAGTGAATTCAGAATAAACACCAACCGACTGATGGGTCCTGGCAGGGGAAGCAGGAATGCCAAGATTTTCTGAATCAGTCCAAGGTTGAAAAAAAACACAACTGCTCTTTTGTATAACAAAATCAGTTAGGAGCACACAGATTCCAATGGGCTTGGACCAACTGAAATGGGCTAATCTCATTCGACAGAGTCCAATTTAAATTAGTGTTTATCACCATTAATTGTTATGTCAACTTGATGCTGTTTATGGTCTCCCTCGTCTTTGCAATGCCTATTGTAAACTGTACTTTCCACATTTTTACAAGAAACAATCCTGTTTTAATGGAACTTCTCAATGTACTTAAGGCAGGATCCAACTAGATCTCTGCACATATCCATGTGGCAAAGTCTACTGAATAATAAGCTGGGGATCTTGGACTGGTTGGACCGAAGGGTCTGTTTCCAAGCTGTATCACTCTGACTGTAATTACTAGGGCTCGTACTTCATAGAATGCCTACAGTGTGGAAACAGGCCATTTGGCTCTTCAAGTCCACACTGACCCACTGAAGAGCATCCCACCCAGACCTGCCCACCACTCCATTCTTTGCATGTAATGCTACATTTCCCATGGCTCATCCACCTAAACTGCACATCCCAAAACACTACAGGGCAATTTAGCACAGCCAATCCACCTAACCTATACTTCTTTGGACTGGAGGGGGAAATTGGAGTACCCAGAGGAAACCAATGCAGGCACAGGGAGAATGTGTAAACTCCACAGAGGAAGTCACCTGAGTGTAGAATTGAACCTGGGTTCCTGACACGGTGAGGCAGTAGTGCTAACCACTGAGCCATCTTGCTTCCCCAAACTTCTGTCTGCTATCTCATGAGTACTGCCTTAAGGTGGGCTCTTACCGACATGAGTTTTGAAAAAGAGGCTTGGTTGGGGTGTTTCTCAGAAGACTGCTTCTCGATACTCCCAAATGTATGCTCTCACAATAAATACAACCATTTCAGCAAAGTATCAGAACACAGTCAATGCTGCAGGGTCGCACTCCAATAATGGTGTTTTTCCAAAAGAACAGAAGATAACTAGAATTGGAAGGGAAACAGTGTTTTCCAACTGCTCGTGTTTCCTTCCAACCAAACGTTTACAATGACCTCCAATAGGACTCTCAGATCAGCCAATGGAGGTGGGACTAACACAGGGAACTGATGGCTCTGTGTTTTTCTCATAGGGTTGGAATGTCTTGTTGCTGTGCAACATTCTTTTCAGCAGCCTGACTGAGAGATGTCAAATCTCACCAATATGTGAAAAGTAAACTGGGCAAACTGCCTTGCAACTCCAAAGTGGGTTTCTGTCTGGGTACTGTCTGACAATTCTAAACAATCAAAATTATGCTTCAAAAAAAAGAGGGCGATTGGGTGCATTGCTGATCTTCAGAATGCTGGACTTCCAGCTGAGGGAGACAGGTGTCTGATTTTATTTCAAACAGCAATTATATCTGAGCTTTGGTGATTATTAACTGGGGTAAACTTAAGAAAAGAAGTTAAATTGTAAATTAAATTTAAATTGAAGAATCAGGTTTATTCTGGCAATCTGGCTACCCGAGCAGCACACAATAATCTGTCTTAGACATTAGAAGTGGGGTTTAAAGGACAAGTGGACAGGCACATGAATAGGGAATCTTTCGAAGGATATGGGCTAAATGCGGGCTAATGAGGCTAGTTTAGTTTGGGAAACTTTTTCAGTATGGACGAGTCTGCTTCCATGCTGAATGACTAATAGGAGTGAAACAACATGTCGAGGAATGGAATGCAGTTTCACAAGGTGTCAATTGGTGGCACACAGAGGTGCATTCAGGACATCTTCAAAGGCTTGTTATCAGATTGCTCAAAGTTCCTTTGAAACTTGCCTAAATGTGTGTTTTTGGACAGAGTGTTTCTCTGCGTAGCTTTAAACCTATTTTGACCTCCAAACACAGACAACAGTGAGCAACTTCCCCAGTGGAGGGGAGGGGAGGGGATTGGTGAGACAAAGATATAGCCAGGCAGGAACTAAGTGTTCAGAACAAGGCTCTGTTCAGACAATACTAAAAAGTCCCTTATCAATTGTGGACCAATAGCTTACAGTCGAAACCAAGGCTGGAAGACAAAGAAAATTCAAACTGCCTGATTACAACACAGTCAGGCCAAACAATAGATAGTGAGCTTGTAAACAGTTCTGGTCTGACTCCAAACACAGTTTTTAAAAATATAATAAACTAAGGCCATGATTTTGACATATGAAACTGTCGCTGTCTTGGAATCAGAAAACTGAACTGCCTATTTTACTTATATTGTGATGTGAGGTAGGAGCATCAGTTGGAGATGCATATTAAACAACTGTTCTATTGTGCAAGAAAAATGTCATATTCATTAAATGAAGTCCTACTTCAGCAAAGCAATGTCATGTGCATGATACAAAAGAGAACATCCTGTAAACCCTGTTGTCTAAGGGGGTAATGACCTAAAAGGCTTAATGCTGAGCAGTGCATCAAACATCAACTACGGTTAGGTCATATGGGCAGACTTGGAACAGCCTAGGATCTTGAAGCAGCCTGTGTGACCATTTGAGGTCTTCCTCAGAGTCTCTGCAACAGTGTCTATTACATCAGCACTGCCATTTTAATCAATCTGTTCAGAGTCTTACGGAACTTGAACACAGAACTTCTGGCCTGTTGACACTACCACTGAGAGACAAGAACCCCTATCACATCAGTGTAACTTGTACAGAACTACTCCCATGTAATAAACAACATCATCTATAAGACAAGAGCCTCTTCTTGTTAGACCATCAACCAACATTCCTCTATCACTTTAGACCAAGCAGGTCCCCTAAATCCCTGTCTTGAGAAAAAATGGTGACAGCAAATCAACTTTATAGTGAACAATTGCACAGAGAGCACATGCAACATGACAGCCAACAGTACTGAATGCTCATACAACACAACGGCAAACTGTGCAGCTTCCATTTAGCTAGCTCCTACATGCAGGCATCAGTAGGAAGAGCTGAATATTCACAAACCCCACAGAAGGCAATCCCATGCTAAGATTCAAAAAGGCAGAATCGACAGTCAGTGGTAAAAGTATTTCAAACCTGATAAGAGAAATGCAGAGGGGGTGTGTTCAAAACTCTCTGAAACTGCATTAGTAGCTCCAAGACATTCACAGAGTATTGTGTGTGCGCTAATAGTCTGGAGAACAGTTCCGGGTGGAGGTGCAACCAGATAGGCAAATGAACACTGGAAGAATAAAATGAAACTTGTGTTTCGAGCACCAATTGCATTTTACAATTGTAGACAACTTGCAGATATATTAGGGAAGACAAGTGATTGCAGCTTCACTTCAGGAAGATGTCCTGGGCAAGATATACTGGGGATCTTTGGGGATCACCAGGTACAGAGCTAGAGTTCAGTTAGCAATGTGGTGGTCTGGAATTTTCAAGGACTTTGAAGATCTCAAAGAAGATTGTGAAACCTGTGAAGATGCTGCATTGGCAGGAATTGTTCTTTACTGCTATCAACATAAAGGAACATTCAGCTTGTAAGAGCCAGCAAGGCTTGTGAGAAAACACAAGCAACCAGAAAGCCATAAGCAGCGTACTCCATTTGAGCTCATTGATAAATCCTTAAGTAACATAACTGAGGCTATAACACCAATCGCAAGACCATCAGAGATAGGAGCATCACAAATAAAGTTGTTCGGGCTGGAACAATCTTCCGTAAATGGTAACTGATGCAAATTCAATTGTAAATTTTAACTTGGAGCTTGATATTTAGTTTAACCAAAAGCATTTAGATAAAAATCCACTCCACATGCAAGACGAGTAAACAAACAATTGGAGCTTAGGCCTATACTTTGTGCTTAACATGTTCTGCTTAGAAAAACTATACTCACAATGGGAGTCAGACTCAATTTGTCATCTCAGAAATGCACGTTTTACCCACTTCATCCATTAATGCACGAGATCAAGCAGGGTCTACAGGCTGCACAGTCAAGATGTTTAAGACACTGTCACCCTCACTGTAGTATGCACTGGAAATCTAGTTCCACTCTTCACACACTCATCAAAACCCTAACTCTAACCCTGCAAAATTCACCAATTTACCCTTTAGACCCAGATTCACAGAAAGCTTGGACCAGTTAACAAGAACAACTCTTTATAGCAAATAAAGAGATTCAAGCTAAAAGTCTCCCCTGCCCTGTCTCTCTCTCTCACAGACACAGACACACAGCTGAGATGATATTTTTGGTGTCAAGACTGTTCATTACCTTTATTGATGTCCATTCTCAATATCCTTCACTTTCATTGCAGAATGCACAGAGCAACTGGTCCACAAATTATAAAAGCTATTAGCTACATGTCAAAAATGACCATTACAGCAATTGGTGAGAGAAAACAAACAGGCGTTTTTTTCATGAAGAGAGAGAGACAGACAGACAGAGAGGGACAGGTGGCAGAGACAGATAGAGACAAACAGAGACTGAAAGAAAGAAATAGCATAACCTTCCCTTTACGGGCAAAGAAAGGTAGATGGAATTAAGTCAAAGATCTCATTCATTGGAAACATAGGCTTCAGGGACTAAATGTACTACTTCTGTTATGTAGATAGCTCTGGCACAGTGTATACAGATCCAGTCACAGACAAAATATCCTGGGACATGAACCCAGAACCTTATGACTCAGTCTTAAAGATGTTACCATCTGATTCTGGCTGACTCTTCAAGTTCTCGCTGATTGAATTGTCACCTTTAACCACCTGACCTTTCACCTATCTGCCAGTTAATGGCACCCACTCATACTGTTTAGATAGAAAAAGTCCAAAGGCAAGGGACTGGGAATTATCCTTCATCCCCAACAGGAAAACATGGCATTACAGTTGAATTAATAGGATAATAATAAAAATGTGGCTATAACAAAGTGGATTTTAATTTGTCAGGCTCAAAATCACATTTCTTAAAACCGGATTCAATTCACGGCTGGGCCATGGAGAAACAGTGATCAATTTATATGCTGGCAGCTTAGTGATGGTTCATTTGTTGCAATCCCAGAGACCAAGGGCAAACCTTTTTCCCTTTCTATGCACATCCTTAAACTTGCGAGCAGCATCTGGTTTTCCACTTCCCGGTCATCCTGCAGATCCAAGATAAACAAGCCTGAATTTTCCATCTTGCTGATCACAGGGTCTCAAAATCAGGTGCCCTACTGACCAACAAATTCAATTTGTCCCTCACCTTTACAAAATGAGATTAAAACAGTTCATACAAGCAAACAATGAGGAAAACTTAAAGCAGCCTTTGAGCAGCAACAGCAGCTCATGAACTTTCTGCAGGATTAATACTGCACAGACAATGGGCTCACTGTTGTCCAGGCAGAGTCAGCTGTGACAACATCACTGTACGATCATTAAAGAGAAAAAGCTCTCTGTCAATCTGTGTGAACTCCCTGTGATACAGTTCGGTGGCTTTATTCAGCAAAGGCTGTGGTATTCTACCGAATGCAAGGTTATCTTCCAACTTAACAGTGAACTGTTTATAAGAAGAATGTAAATTGCAGGAAATACAGTTTAACTGCCTTCAGAAGTCAGCAGGTGAGTAAAAACAGTGAACATAAATTATTATATTGCATGCACATGATGATTTTGCTGGGTCTGGGTTCATAACAAACTCTAATGAACACACTGGAGCAAGTTCAAGGGCACTTACTACTTCCCAAGGCTGATACATTTATTTAACAGCTTTAACAGGAATATATTGCAAAAGAGTGGGCACAAGATTTGTGGGCACAAGATTTATGAGCAAACAGCCTTGGAGAAGAAAGGTGCCAGGGACATTCACAGAGGCCAAACTGATGAAGGCAGTTTTGTTTATGAGGAGGGTGGGGGATGGAGTTTAATGTTGAAGGGCAGGGATTGAGTTAGAACATCAGCTTGAATGGGGACCAGGTAAATCAGGAGTCAGGAGTCTGGTGGGAAATGGGCGTCGACCGTATTTAATTGAATGCCAATCAGCAGGATCTTCACCAGATTGTCGGCATGTGAATAAAACTGACCACAGGTTGTTCTACTGTAATGTATATTTCATCAGCACAAATTGGCTATAATGCAATTGATGACTTGTGCATGTTATTTGGATAACACTAACTTGGAGAACAGTTATGGTGATTTTCGATTAGTGACCTTCTATAGCACAATCTTCTATAGCGGTTTTCTATTGCACAATTTTCTATAGAGCAAGGTCGCACATGAACAGAACTGTCGCATTATAGCAGAGCAACCTGCACGTTTCATCACTGGGCAATGGGAAACCACAAAGACCCTCATCAAATGGTGGATAGTACCTCAAGAGAAAAAAAACAAATAAACAATGTATGTGAGCATTAGGTATTCAGGCAAGTATGACAGTTCTCTAAATTTTGATTTCCGTTGTTGCTTTCATTGCAGACTGACCTGTGGTCAGTGTATTCATACCCCAACAATTTGATGGACGACCTGCTGATTGTTATTTAACTGAATGCAATTGACCCCACAAACAGAAAAGTTAAATGCACCATTCCAAAAAAAATTTCTAAAATGTTGCACATTTTCCTTCCTTTCAGATAGGCAATGGTTAATGTCAGCTCCTTTCCACACTCTGATGAATAGATACAGCAATCCACTTCAGCAGCAGCACCAACGAAGCAGCTTCTCTATTCAGGCTGAGACAAAAGTTCTTTTAATGTTGAGGTACAATCTTTCCCATTGGCTGTGGGACAGTGCGGCCTGCTTATCTGATTGTGACAGGAAAACAGGGATCATTACACTGGGCTTTTTCTCCTGTGACAGAAAATGTGAACAATAATTAAAATTATTAGACCACATCGCCAGCGTTCAAGTTTGAGATGATGATGACGACGTTCAGGGGCTTTCAATGAACACTTTATGACCCAGATGCAGAGTTCCTCTTCAAGCAGATGTCATGGATATCTTCTGAAGCTGCTCCAATTTAAAACTGGAGAACAGCAGAAGAATCATTAGTTCACAACTGACATGCTGGAAAACCCCATTAATGTCCCTATTTCACAAGAGGAAACCACTTAGAAAACTGTCTTTGTGGTTAAAAATGTTGCCGGGGACTTTACAGTTCATTTTATCACATCTGAAAAATGTGAAGGTGTGACTAAAGCAAACACTATTCAATCAGGATCAGAGCAGATATTTCAATTCAGAACAGACTGTAAATGGGGAGAATACAGGCTCATTGGGCTGAATGGCCTGTTTCCATGCAACAAATTTTATATGAAGAAGTGAAATAAGAAACTTAAAAATTGTGTTTATTTAATATAACAGATCATAAAGCCTCTGTGGAAGGCCACTAGGTTGTGAAGGGACAGATGTTCCTTTTCTTATTTGAGATGATAATCTGCTAGGGACAGCTTGCAAAGTGAGCTGGCTCTTCCAGTGATCTCAGATTAGTCGCTGTGCATTGTTGTGATGGGTGTACATTGTAGGGTTTCAGATTTCATAAACAAACCTGAGACACCTTTACAGGTGCACTGGAAGAGCAGGAACACATTTGTATTAAGAAGCTACTTTCGTGCATTGACTGACAATATAGAGAAGCATGAAGTTGAAGAGGGATTTCAAACATCTGCACCAATTCTTAGCATCAAAGAGATATGCAGCACAGAAACAGATGCTTCCGTCCAACTCGTCCATGCCATCCTGATATCCTAACCTAACCTAGTCCCATCTGCCAGCACTTGGTCCAAATCCCTCTAAACCCTACCTACTCATATACCTATCCAGATGCCTTTTAAATGTTGTAATTGTACCAGCCACCACTATTTCCTCTGGCAGCTCATTCCATACACACACTACCTTCTGCCTGAAAAGGTTGCCACTTAGATCCCTTTTAAATCTTTCCACTTTCACCTTAAATCTATGGTCTCTAGTTTTGACCTCCACTATCCTGGGAAAAGACCTTAGCTGTTCACTTTTGCCATGCCCTTCATGATTTTATATACCTCAATATGGTCATCCCTCAGACTCCTTCATACTAGGGAAAATATAGATCCAACATATTGAGCCTCTTCCTATAGCCCAACCCTGGCAACATGCTTGTCAGTCTTTTCTGAACCCATTTAAGTTCCAGAACATCCTTCCCATAGCAGGGAGGCCAGAACTGCACAAAGCATTCTAAAATTGACCTAACCAATGTCGTGTACAGACACAGCATGACATCCCAACTCCTATACTCAATGCACTGACCAATAGAGGCAGGTATACCAAATGCCTTCTTCACTATCCTATCTACCTGCAACTCCACTTTCAAGGAGCTATGAACCTGCACTCCAAGGTCTCTTTGTTCAGTAACACTCCCCAGGACCTCATCATTAACTGTAAAAGTCCTGCCTGATTGGTCTTCCTGAAGTGCAACACCTCACATTTATCTAAATTAAACTCTATCTGCCACTCCTCAGCCTTTTTGCCTATCTGATCATGATCCCATTGTACTGTGAGGTAACCTTCATTGCTGTCCACTACATCAGCAATTTTGGTGTCATCTGCAAACTTACTCACTGTACCTCCTATAATCACACACAAATCATTGGTATGAATGACAAAAAGCAGTGGACCCAACACCGAACCCTTTGGCACACCGCTGGTCACAGGCCTCCAGTCTGAAAAGCAACCAACCAACACCTTCTGTCTTGTACCTTAAAGCCAATGTGATATCCAAATGACTCATTCTCCTTGGATTCCATGTGATCTAATCTCGCTAACCAGTCTACCATGTGGAACCTTGTTGAACACCTTGCTGAAGTCCATATAGATCACATCCACTGCTCTGCCTTCATCAATCTTCTTGGTCATTTGTTCATAAACTCGCAATCCCTTCGAAGATTCCACTTCAATCTTGCTCATGTGAAGCTTACGAACTGAAGAATCCAGTACTGCTTGTAGTTAGATTTTGTGCAGGCACTCAGCTGAAGACCTGCAAGCAACAGAGCTCCTGAATATTCCTGGGAGTGAAGAATATTCAACATCGATCCTCCGGATGAGGAGACATTGTGTCAATCTATCAGGTCTACGAATTACTTAGACGGATGACAAGGGTTCATTCTGGATCCACTATCTCCCTTCCAATAAATAAAAAATAAGAACTGCAGATGCTGTAATTCAGAAACAAAAACAGGTCTGTTTCTGAAGAAGGGTCACAGGACCAGAAACATTAACTCTGATTTCTCTTCACAGATGCTGCCAGACCTGCTGAGCTTTTCCAGAAATTTCTGTTTTGTTTAAGAAAGAAATTTTTCGAGCTTTCTCTTCTTGAAAAATAGAACTGCAACTAATATCAAGTCAACAGTATTCAACCATTAAACCCAGTTGTGTTGATGGCCCACAAGAGCCTCTGCTCATTCTTTTCATTAAAATCTACAGCACAGGAAGAAGCCATTTGGTCCATAATGTCAGTGCTTGCTCACCAAAGGAAAAATTCACCCAGTGCCACTCACCTGTTCCCTCTCCCATAGCCCTGCACAGATAATAACCAATTCCCTCTTTAAAGCTTCAATTGAACTTACCTCCATTATAAGTTCAAGCAGAGAGTCCCAAATTCTAACCACCTTCTGCAAGGTAAAGTTGATCAGTTTTCCATTGCCTCTTTTGCTAGTTACCTTAAATCTACTCCCTCTTGTTGTCAGTACTTCCACATTCAGGAACAGTTTCTTGCCAATCTACTCTGTTCAGACCGCCTCCTTATTTCAAATACCTCTGAACTCTCAGCATCTTCTCCAATCTATCTTAAGTGAAGTTCCTCATCACTAAAACCATTCTCCAAAATGTTTTCTGGGCCCCTTCACTCCCTAGCTAAAGTGTGCAATCCAGAAGTGGACAGAATACTTCAGTTCAGGGCAAACCATGTCTTATACAAATTTAACGTAACTATCTTGCTTTTGCAATCATTGCCTCTATTAATAATGCCCAGACTGTTGTACATTTTATTCAGCACTCTTTTGACCTATTGTGCTGCATCGGCCGATAAAGGAAAAGTATTCTGTCTGCTTTCTAAACCACCTTATCTAACTACACTGCTCCCTTTCAGAGATCTGTAGACATGCACTTCAAGATCCTTCTGTTCTGTCAATCAAAATGTGATGCAGTCATACTAGATCTGGATATATTTTAGACCAGACCTGTTACATTATATCATTGGGCCGGACCCAATTTCAGAAAGCATTTCCTATTGCATCAGTGTGCACTCCTTTATATTGTGCAGCATCCGTCCTGAGAGGGGTCAATCCACACAGCTAACATTTTACTGCAGATTTAAGTTTGGGTGGAATTAGTTTTAGGAGAAAGTGAGGACTGCAGATGCTGAAGATCAGAGCTGAAAATGTACTGCTGGAAAAGCACAGGTCAGGCAGAATCCAAGGAATAGGAGCATCGACGTTTTGGGCATAAGCCCTTCTTCAGGAATGAGGAAAGTCTGCCAAACAGGCTAAGATAAAAGGTAGGGAGGAGGGAGTTGAGGGAGGGGCGTTGGAAATGCGATAGGTGGAAGGAGGTTAAGGTGAGGGTGATAAGCTGGAGTGGGGGTGGGGACAGAGAGGTCAGGAAGAAGATTGCAGGTTAGGAAGGTGATGCTAAGTTCGAGGGTTGGGACAAAGACAAGGTGGGGGAGAGGGGAAATGAGGAAACTGGAGAAATCTGAGTTCATCCCTTGTGGTTGGAGGGTTCCTAGGCGGAAGATGAGGTGCTCTTCCTCCAGCCGTCGTGTTGCTATGGTCTGGCGATGGAGGAGTCCAAGGAATGCATGCCCTTGGTGGAATGGGAGGGGGAGTTGGGTTGGTTGGTCCGGGTATCTCAGAGGTGTTCTCTGAAACGTTCCACAAGTAGGCGGCCTGTCTCCCCAATATAGAGGAGGCTACATCAGGGGCAGCGGATGCAGTAAATGATGTGTGTGGTGGTGCAGGTGAATTTGAGGTGGATATGGAAGGATTTCTTGGGGCCTTGGAGGGAAGTAAGGGGGGAGGTGTGGGCGCAAGTTTTGCATTTCTTGCGGTTGCAGAAGAAGGTGCCGGGAGTGGAGGTTGGATTGGTGGGGGGTGTGGACCTGACGAGGGAGTCACGGAGGGAGTGGTCTTTTCGGAACGCTGATAGGGGAGGGAAGGGAAATATATCCCTGGTGGTGGGATCTGTTTGGAGGTGGCGGAAATGACGACGGACGATACGATGTATATGGAGGTTGGTGGGATGGTAGGTGAGGACCAGTGGGGTTCTGTCCTGGTGGTGATTGGAGGGGCGGGGCTCAAGGGCAGAGGAGCGGGAAGTGGAGGAGCTGCGGTGAATGGCATCGTCGATCACGTCTGGGGGGAAATTGCAGTCTTTGAAGGAGGCCATCTGGGTTGTTCGGTATTGGAACCGGTCCTCCTGGGTGGAGGAGACGAAGGAATTGGGAATATGGGATGGCATTTTTACAGGGGGCAGGGTGGGAGGAGGTGTAGTCTAGGTAGCTGTGGGAGTCGGTCGGTTTATAGTATCACACAAAGTAATTTCTTAATCTTTTAAACATTCAGGTCAATGGTCTAAGATGTACTTTATGTCTGAAGGGTGAAAGGACAATGTTCTATCTCAAGGAGCCACCCCCCCCAAGATTATCAAAACTAGACTCCAGATCAATCTAGTGTTCAGGCTGCTTCAGAACGCCATCCATAAACACCTTGAGCATTGCTCCACATAAGTGCATGTCTGCATGACGACTTTCCAGCTTTATATTCTAAAATCAGGCATAGTCCAAGAATCAATTCATTTTTATTGGCAAGTTTGGGTCTCTCCCCCCTGACTGATATCTGCTTCGATTCATCCGACACTCTTCAGTCTCTTCTAATATTCAAGGCACCATGAACTGAACAATGGTAGCAGATTCTAAAACTTAACATCAAAATGAGCCTTGGAACCCCTAACCAAGAGGCACTAAGGTCAAGCAATATACTCCTACTCTCAGCTAAGGGCAGATGTGGAGCTGATGGCCTTGTGGTATTTTCTGGTAATATTCTGGAGTCCAGGGTTCAAATCCTGCCATGGCAAATGGTGGAATTTGAATTCAATAAAGATGTGAATTAGGAATCTAATGATGTCTATGAAATGGCATAAATTGTTGAAAAAGAAAACCCATCTGGTTCACTAATGTCCTTTTGGGAAGGAAAGTGCCGTCCTCACCTCCTCTGGCCTATATGTGACTCCAGACCTACAGCAATGTGGTTGTCTCTTAATTGCCCTCTGACAACTAAGGATGGGCAATAAATGCTGGTCTAGCCAGTGACTACCCTTTCCCGTGAAGGAATAAAAAAGGTTAGAAAGTAGAGCATAGGGTCTTCCAGCTACTCACTGAATAAATTCACTGCCCGAAGCCTGGTTCAGCAGCTTGCAGCATTAAGGCTGATAAATGAAACCATTCCCTGCTAAGGTGTTTAACTGCCTTGCCTAGTTACTGAAGATCAATTTATATTTCAATTACCTAACTGCTCCGAGAGTGGCATTGGACTCAATTTGGACCCCAAAAGGAAGGAGAGATTTCAGCGTAAAGCAGAACAATTCAAGGGTTAATCGGTTCACAGTTCAGGCTATATTCACATGTTCGAATACATTCTAAATAAGACACAAAACGACACATGGTTATGGGGGAGCAATAAAAGGAACCAACAACGCTGTCTCTAAAACTAGACTACTTATGGTACAAACACAACTTCAGTCACTGCGAGGAGTGGCATGTGTGCCAATCTGTGACGGGCTTAGCCCAACTGAAACCCACTCCATGAAAAGTACATCTTGGTTGAAACAAATTGCTGAAATAGGATTATTATTGAATGTTAAAAGTGCCTCCTCCATAGGAAAGGATTATTCATGGAGATTATTACATCAAAGATTTTCTAGGTTTTTTTATTCTACAGCACAATCACACAAGCTTACCCTTGAAGCAAGAAATTTATTTTCAAATTAATCTACATGATTGACGATTTGTAAACAAAGTTCAATAAATTTAACACCTTTCCACACATCCCACACAATTAAACCTTTTGTTCATAAGTTGATTATTAAAGGGTGCCTAATTTTGAAAAGCACTGCCTGAAAGAGGGTGGCGAATGCGGATTCAATGATAACTTGAAAGGAAAGCATTCAACAAGTGCTGAAAGAAGACAAAATGTGCTGAACTTAGCAGAGAAGATAATGTATAACTCTTTTAATGAGCCAGCAGTGGCATAATGGGCCAAATGGCTTCACTCTGTTCAATATTTACCTATGGTTCTATGTTGGTGAACCTTTCACCTGCTATCTAACACCCAGTTTCCCAGAACTAACACATTATTGACTAGTAATGTACATTCAAGTGGGTTACCCTGTCAAATAGTCCAGGAAATCTGCACAGCCCAAAGCGGTTATCTAGACACTGTACATGAGGAAAATATACAGCCAGAACCAGAGTCACATAATCTGTTTAACTGCAAAGTGAAACAGCAAACATCAGCTCTTTTTTTGATTTTAAATCAAAAACCTGATTAAAACAGTCTGGATTTTTATGCGCATGACTGAGTGTTCTTGCTACATGGTCAACTGGCACTCTGCAGGATGCAAAGGTTGATGGCTACATTCCGTCTGGAGTTAACAAGGAAAAGAAAACGGATTAGAATCAGCAAACTCTTCTCAGCAACTAAAAGCGAGCTGTGACAGCCCCCAGGAAGGGAAATCAAGCCAGCCAATCTTTCAAATAACATTTAAAGCAATTCAAACCGATTCTGCTTCCATCCTAATGCTCATTACTTGACTTCCTTTTGAGGAAGATCAATACCTCTCACGTTTCCTTCGTGCGTCACATTCTATTCATAAGTGAATTTTCTGCAGTTCACATCTTTCCTCTTTGTCATTTCTTGTGGATCATTGCTTAACATTAAGAAACAAATCCACAGTTGGCAATCATCCCATCTTTGTCAAGCTAGATGACGCGAGAGCACTGGGTCATTCATATAAGACACTCTGAAATAATTTACAGAAATGGATGACGTTAACAATGAATTCAAATAATGCCAATCCTTGCTGATGACTTTACATTAGTAAAGTTCAGATTTGGGATGCTCTTTTGAGCAAGTGATTCTATGAAGTAATCACACTTGAAAAAGATTCTCATCAGCACAAGAATAATCTAATAGAGTCATACTGTCATACAGTACGGAAACATACCCTTTGGTCCAACCAGTCCATGCCGAACATAATTCCAAACTAAACTAGTCCCATCTGCCTACTCCTGGCCCATATCCCTCCAAACCGTTTCTGTTCATGTATCCAACCAAGTGTCTTTTAAACAGTGTAATTGTATCCTCATCCACCATTTCCTCAGGAAGTTCATTTCACATGAGAACCAACCGCTGTGTAAAACATTTGCTGCGATTTTTTTTTAAATCTCTCTCCTCTCAAAAATGTGCCCCCTAATCTTGAAGTTCCCCATCTTAGGGAAAATACAACAATCATCGACTCTACCTACACTTCTCATTAATTTATAAGCTTCTATCAGGTCATCCCTCAACCTCCCATGCTCCAGTGAAAAAAGTCCCAGCCTATCCAGCCTTTCTTTATAACTCAAACTGTCCATATCCAGCAACATCCTGGTAAATCTCTTCTGAACCCTCTCCAGGGAATATCCTTCCTATAACTGGGTGACCAGAACTGGACACAGTATCCCAGAAGAGACTTCACCAATGTCTTGTACAATCTCAACAGAACGTCCCAACAATCCAAAGAGTTATCCTTTTATTGAGCACTTGATCCAGTATTCAAACCTATCTTCTACTAACTTGAACCTTGAATTGTTACACATTACAAAAAAAAACAAAATCACCACTAGCCATCATTCGCTAATGACCTTTACTGGCAAAGTGCTTTAGAGTGAAAGAAAAAGGGAAATCCAGGACCTGAATCAGAATGATTCTTGATGTTTATTTCCAATCCATACACATTTAGGAAGCCATTTTCCCTCAGATGCAAATGAAAATCCAAGGAATAAAGTGGTTTCCCCCTTTTTGGTTGCATATAAACTATTATTGCTCACATGAACATGCAGGGAAACACACCCAACAAGGCTGCAGTCAGCCTATAACATCAGTGTTTGCTTCATGTAAATCACACAGCATCTTATTCTGGGCCTCTGAACCCAGTAGAGCACTCAACCGTGTCCCACTGTTTCTAGCCAACTTAAACAAACCATGAGATTCACATTTCATTTCAATGAACTGCAGATTTTCCAA
Source organism: Hemiscyllium ocellatum (assembly GCF_020745735.1). Lineage (NCBI taxonomy): Eukaryota > Metazoa > Chordata > Chondrichthyes > Orectolobiformes > Hemiscylliidae > Hemiscyllium > Hemiscyllium ocellatum. The sequence goes on from NC_083408.1 coordinate 91,017,733, forward strand.
TCAAACAAACGCACACTAGATTGATTTTGGATAGGCCTCTGGCTATGGTGAGATTTGTTATGGCGTCTTCAGTGTATGATACCCACGAGCAACTGCAGAGATGATATCTTGTTTAACATTCTGCAAGATTATGTGCACTGTATTTAGTCTGAGATTTTCGCTGCTTACACCGTTTATCATTTGGCAAGCTTTAGCATTATTCTTTGCAATAACATTCACTTAACCCTCAAATCAACCTGGTCCCAAGGAGAGCTAATTATTCCATTCAAAACTTAAAGAAAACATTTTCAGATATGCATTTATTGACAAATCAGTCAAAATGACTGCAGTTGTTTAGCAACAGGCAAATAACATAAGTTTACAGTTGAAAAGAAAAGATAGAGAATGATCCCATCCTTCCCTTACCTCTGGTCTATCACTCCATTTTGGGTTACACTTTATTTTAAATTAATATTACCCTCAGTCATTACTCCCTAACTTGTTGAAATGCTTTAATTCACAAAAGATCTGACAGTCGCCTGCGATTTCTGAGTGGTTTGATATTCCAAATCTATTTCCCAAAAGCACGCAAATTTCCTACTCCCCAAGGTAGCACAGTGGCTCAGTGGTTAGCACTGCTGCCTCATCGCACCAAGGATCCAGGGTCAATTCCACTCTCGCATGACTGTGTGTGGAGTTTGCAGATTCTCCCTGTGCCTGTGTGGGTTTCTTCTGGGTGCTCGAGTTTCCTCCCACAGTCCAAAATGCACAGGTTAGATGGATTGGTCATGGGAAATGCAGGGTGATATGGGTAGGGTAGAGGGGTGGTCCGAGTAGGATGCTCTTTGGAGGGATAGTATGGACTTGATGAGCAGAATGGTCTGCTTCCTCATTGTAGGCATTCTATGATTCTGTCAAAAGCAGTTACTTTCAAAAGGCCCAGTCAGTCTTAAACACAGAAAAGGACTTTTAAAAAAGTGCTATACTTAATAGACTTAGTGCTGAGGTTAGCCATGCTGAGCAGAGCAGCAAAGCATAGTCATGGCAGGGTGAGCTAGATAACAATAAACAAATCAAAGTCAGTCACATTCACACTGTGACGTGCTCTTGTCAGTCAAATATTACACTGCACAGGGAGAAACGTGGATGGAAGTGCAAGGGGACAGGGTGGAGAAAAGCAACAAAGTTAACTACAAATGCAAAGCATCCAAGTTAAAGTGCAAGGAACATAGGCTAGAAATGAGGTGTGTGAGAGGTGACCTTAAATGAGCCCAAAGAAGTGGGAAAGGTACCATATTTTATTGTTGATCATGCGTAGATGTCAACCCACAAATTTTTGCGTTAAAATCTGTGGTTAAAGAAAAAGCCTCCTGTAAAAGCAAAACGCTACAGACGCTGGAAATCTGAAACAAACGTGGAGAATACTGGAGAAACTCAGTAGGTCTGTCAGCATCTGTGGGGAGAGAAATGGAATTAACATTTTGAGTCTGGTATGAACTTGTTCTGAGGTAAGGTCATCGTCTTGAATCATTAACTCTATTTCCACAGATGCTGATAGAGCTGCTGAGTTTCTCCAGCACTCTCTGCAGTTGATTCACCTTCTACATAATATATGCAGTCAATCTAGAATTATACTTTAAATTCTAAGATTAAGACAAGGTGCATGGACTCAAACAGCCTCTTGATTTAAGGGATAAACATACAGAGAAAGGAAGGATTTTGCAGCAGATAATTTGTTTTGCATGTTTGACGGAGGGCAAAATGCTGGTCAGGATATTTGGGTAAACACCGTTGTTTGTCTTGCAATACCATCAGAGGAGATTGTCCATCCAGTATAAGGATTTAATAGTTTAAACACTCAGAATCCAGACAAGCAGGACATGTATGCAGTGAGGGAGGACAGGATGAGAGTCTGGAAGGATTCAAAAATCAAGGACAGCAACCTTAATATTAATTCACTGGGTATAGGGAGATAGTGGAGTTTGAAATGAACAAGTACAGTGCAAGGGTAGGACATTGGGTAAAATCTTGTGCCCTCTTCTGAGACACGTTCGGTGTCAGTGTTGACATCTAACCAGGTAGGAGGGTGGTAGTTAGGGGCTCCACCTCCACCCCTGATTAAGTGAATGGATTCAACTGCCACATGCTAGGAGCTGCATTATACAGAGGGACAACATTTCTGATGTGAAAGGATGGTAAAAGTCCACATGTGGGTACAACGCTGGATTCGACAACAGTATTTCAAAGTTTAGTTGCTGTGGATTGAGCCTGGCATGGCTCCTAGGAAGCTCTAGACCGTAGGAAATCCAAGAAAAGAGTTGACGGGGTGGTTCATGCTTGCTGGAATTCACTCCTCACAGCAAGTACCTTGATCATTCTCACAAGGTAAATATTGTATTGCCGTCTCCTGCAAAATAATACAACTGCCTATGCAGCAGCATCCCCAAGTTTTCAATAAGATTGGGACAACTCCACTGGGAGGATTTAGAACTTATAATGTCACAGAGAACAGGGGCTTTGATAAGGTGTCAAATAACTCTTATTATTCAGGTTAATAACATGTCTTTTATAACAGATAATTAGCAATTCGCTTTGAGTTCAAACAAGATGAGTAAATGATATACCTTGCATGTAGCTTTCAAGTCTACGGATCAGTTCATATGACCTGCATCTGTCCAGGAGGGTCCTGATTGCAGGCAGTGGGTCCAGAATGATGGTTTCTGGGTGAGCATCAATATAATCCTGAAAGTACAGACACGGTAGTTCAGCACCTATTCCACAACATTTCATGCCTCACATTGCCCCACATCCTCATCCCGACAACTCAACATCCTTCCCTAAAAGTTGCGTGCTTCTTGATGCCCATTTTAGTCCCACATCTCCTACGTTGAATTGCTCAAGGTGTGGCCGTTTGGCAGCACACGCTCATCATTAAGTCCCAACTGGTGAGCAAGAGTTGGCAAATCACTGGGGATATCTTGATGTGCACCTTCAGAAGGATACACTCATACATGGAAAATGGCCAAGTTTCCTCAGGGTGCCAAGGCCAGTTGAAGCAGTTCTATTATTTAGATCATCTAAAGTTTGTGTCAGTGGGCAGACTTGGGCCTTCAGTCTATGGTTCAGCACAACCAGATAACATAACTGTCAGTTCAGGTACTCAAGACTCAATATGATGCTTGAAGAACTCAGTCTTGAAACTCACAGGATTGCAGCAAAGTACAAACTGAAACTCTTGGCCTCAAAACATTTTTAATTTTTATTTGAATGGTGTAAGTATCACTAGTAATGCCAGCATTTGTAGCACAGCCTGCATCGTTACATGTGACTAGCTTGCTAGGTCATAAATCAGAAGGCAGTTGAGAGTCACATGTAGACCAGAGCAAGTCAGGATAGCAGATTTTTTTCTCAGTGAACCAGATGAATTTTTAAATGACAGCCAATGAGTTTCACGGTTACCATTACTACTGCCTGGATTTCAATTCTGGGATTTTGTTCTTTTAAATTTTTACTTAATTGAATTGAAATTCTACCAGTTGCCATGGTGAGACTAGAACCCTGTGACCCCAGGGCATTAGCCTCTGGGCTACCGACATTAACACTTCATCATCATCATCTCCCATTTGGCATTGTAGAACAGACCAGGTTGGGACTGGGCAGAAGAGGAAGGTGATTCTCAGAAACCACTAAAGAGAAGGAAGAAAAGACATTCAGTAGTCAATGGGAATGGGAAAATAGGAAAAGAACTCTGCATAGAGGCCAGTGGTGCTTGAGAGAGTTTGTCAAAGGAATGGGGAAACAGGAGAGGATGAGTGCCATAATGTGGGTAACAGGGGAGGCAATGGCCTAGTGATATTATCACTAGATTAATAGTCCAGAAACTCAGCTCATGGTTGAATCTGGATTCAATTTTTTAAAAATCTGGAATTAAGAATCTACTGACAACCATGAAAATGTTGTCAATTGTTGGAAAAAACAACTGGTTCACTAATGTCCTTCTGCCAAGGAAATGTGCCAATCTCTCCTAGTCTGGCCTACATGGGACTCCAAACCCACAGCAATGTGTGGTTGATTCTCAACTGTCCTTTAGCCAATTAAGGATGCTGCTGACAGCCTCGTCCTGTCAATGAATTAGAACAAAACAAATTTTGATACAGGACCCCAGGATGCAGCACAGTGTTCCAGCAATAACCAGAATAGGCAAAACTACAAGTCTGAACATCACACCAAGTGGAAATTGCCTCCAAACTGCACGTTCGAGCAGCAAATATTGAGTTTGACTGAATTTCTGTCCCTCTACACTAACTGGCAGATATCCCGGTGAGCTGTGTGAAAAGCAATAGCCGCTCCCCATTAATCTTGCTTGCGGTTGCCTCCCTGGGGCAAATGATCACAAAAACCTGTTTTTTCTCAGCTCCCTCAGGGAAAGAAGACATTGAATTAGGAGCAAACACTTGATTTTATAAAGAGAAGGTAGAGGAAGGAGAAAACCACACAGATTGTAGGGAAAGCAATAAAAAAAAATTGTACTTGGGATATTTTCTATTTGTTTTGGACAAAAAAAATAAGCACAGTGTAAGGGCTCCTGTGGCCCAGAGATAGTGTTCCTCTGGGTCTGGGTCATAAAGTCCAGGTTGAAGGCCCACTTGCTCCAGAGGTGTGTCATAGCATGTCTGACCAGGTAGATCAGAAACCTCTAAACTGCTAAATGCAGCAGCCAAATGGGGAAAAAATATCAAGCAATAAATCAGAGTGCTGTCTGTGTTAAAGTGGGGTACTGAAAAAGCACAGGTCAGGCAACATCTGAGGAGCAGGAGAACTAATGTTTCACGTAAGAGCCCTTCATCAGGGATGAGGCTAGAGTGTCGGGGGGGGGGGGGGCCTTGGCTCACAAGCCTCATTCCTGATGAAGGGCTCTTGCCTAAATTGTTGATTTTAGGCAGGAGCCTGCTCCTTAGATGCTGCCTGACCTGCCATGCTTTTCCAGCAACCCACTCTCAACTCTGACCACCAACATCTGCAGTTCTCACTTTCTTAAAGTGAAACACTCAAATAAACGACATAGTATACAAGGTTTATTTGTTTCATAAAATGTGGTGTCAAAGATTTACTGCGTGACTGAATAAACCAGACAGCTCAGCAAAATTATGGAAGATAAAATTAAAATCTGAAGACATTGGGAGGAAAGAGATCACATCGTTGCTGTTATTGAGGGAAGATGAATGTTAGTGGTGGTAGAGGCAGTGGTGAGAAGATGAAGAGGGGGAGTAGGAGTTGAAATAGTTATTAGAAAGACATATGTGTCAAACTTTTACACAATCTAAAAACAGAAAGATCATAATTAATGATTTTCTTCATGCGAAAGAGAAAACTTTTTTTTAAACTGGCACTAGACTTACACCAATTAGCGATAATACACTGTTGGGTCACCAATTCATCTCTAAAGTGGATCATGAAGAAATGAAAACTATAAAAACTGGACTTCAAAGGTGATTCCAGAGCGGTACGCCAGCCTCAACAGGCTCAAGTTGAAATCCAGCACGGTCTTGAGTCAAGGCCGGGTACGGGCTGGAGGCTTGGGGCCAGCATGAACTGGGTTTGAAGGACGGTTGTTCTGAACTTCTTAATTCTCTATTTTGTAATTTATTCCGATGATCTATAATGTTGGACTTCATATTTCTTTATTTTTCTAATTTGCTTTTGTGGAAATTGTGCTGAAGAATCTGTAGCTAGGTACCTTGTATCTAAGATAGCGCTGTAAGTGGCGACTTGTAAACTTAAGTGTACTTATCGAGTACATGTGACAATAAAGCTAATTCAACATCGGGCTAAGTAGATCATAAATAGCTGACCTCAGCTAGTTGGGCACTAAGGCTAAAATGGTTCTCTGTGCTTTGGCATTGGGAACTACCTGGGTGTTGTCAGATGGCCTCTGTCTGAACATCTGGCAATGGAGGCTTGACTGTGGCCTTTCTTACAGCTAAAAGGCTTCAAAACACATAATCTAGTCTCAACACTTGAATATCAGCCAGCTAGACAAGCAAGAGGGAGGACTGGTACTCGAGAATCATGTCCAATGGGGAATCAATGTCTTCAGAAGCAGCAGAACATGGGAGGTAGCCAAGCACATTTCCTCACGCCAATGAGTCATAAAGATAACTTGGAAAAGTAAATTATGGACAAATCTAATTAATTATTGGTTATTTGTCCTTCCATCACTTAGCACAGGACTGAATTATTCATAGAAGCATCAAGTTTCATTAAAATTATATTTTATTAGATTGATGTGCTATAACATTAAATGAATCCAGCTGTGCTTCGCTTTTAAAACTGCAATTCTCTTTTGACATGGGCCTTTTTAAATGCTCGCTGCTCAATTTTAAATATTTTCATTTTACACCAAAGGAATGCCATTAGCAAACAGACCGTCCAGCTACAGGCCATGTCACTCTGTAGTGGAAAGCCCTAACCAAGAGAGACATGTTTCAATGGATGTCACCAGCTACTTTTCTCCCTCAATTAAAAGTATAACTGCAAAGCCAGTTTCCCTTCCTCTCAATTAAGAATGCTTCCCTTCTTTTTGAGAGGAACCAGACAATTTCTTTAACTGTTTGGGCCTTTAAATTTCTTTGTATGTTATGCGTTTATGAAAATATAAAGATGCCAACTTGTGCATGGCTGCTCAGCTTAGAGGACTGTAGGTGTCCTCTATAAGCAAACAGTGATGAAAAGTGCATTTTTCATGTGCTGCCCATTAAAAACAGAATAATGCAGTGATAGTATGCATGTGCCTTTATTTGCCTTTCTGCTCAGGTGTAATAGTCCTGGTGTGAATGTTATTAAACATAAAGGGACAAGAGATCACCAATTGCTTCTATTTTGGAATGGGGTTAGGGTTATCAACTCTGGTTGACTATTTTCTTTGTGATTTATTTATGTCTCCAGTAACCACACACAGACACCGCACCCCCTCAACAACCAATTCACTAGCCCCACCCCCACCCCCACTAATCTTGATAGCTAAACAGCCTTTCTTATCTCTATCTTTCTTTGGTAAGTGTTAAACTCCAAAATATTCAAAGGAAAATAAAAGAAAATCATTTTCTTCATTGCTCCAATGATGCTACCAGGATTGTTCACATCCACATCCAGAGATTAGGCTGAACTCCTGGAGACTTCCAGGCTACTCCTGGAGGGATGACAATCCAGGCTGGGGCAGAGGTGATGCACAAACTGCTGCCCCCCACCCCCACTTATATTTTAACAGGGAATCTCCCATTGTGCGTGTGCGCGCCCGCATAGTGTCCTCACCTGAAACCTCTGCACCAGTTGCTGGGACTGGGCATCGTTTTGGTCCGCCTCCAGAATGACATCAGTCAGTTTGTGGATGATAACATCAAGTGGTCCCTGCTCCTCGATTGGTTTCTCCAGGTCCAGCTACAAGACAAGGACAAATTGAAAAGATTTCAGTTTTGCTTTGAACCATTGCTTCCCTCTTCCAGATCACTGGCAGGCTGCACTTGTTACGAACACAAACACCAGGCTAGAGCATGACTGTTCCCCAAAGAACTGGGCAAATGAAGCAAAGGAAGGGCTGCTGTGACAATCCCTTCAAATTTTGATAAAAGCTGAAGCACTTGGTTGGCAGGGGGCAAACGAAATGATGCCTGGAGTGTCAACACACTGTACACTTACTGGTTGACACCAAGTCTTAAATAATGCCACTGGAGGGTCACTGTGCAGTAAAAAATTTAAAACCTTTAAAATTCAATTAAAATTTAGAACAGCCTTTGGCTCAGTGTGAGAGAATGGTGCATTTCCACATTTAACAACCTGGTGGGAAAATGGAAGTGATTTGTTACCAGCAGCCTAGGTATCATTTTAATGCAATTATGAAGTTGAGTACTATCAAATGATTCAGACAGGGAACAACAGTCTGAGTCAGAACGAGGTCCCCAAATGATCCTGACCAACAGGGTGTACGTAAGACACAGGCGCATTTAATGGATTTATGTATTTGAATGCCTTTCACCTCTCTACTGCAACGGGGAACTCATTACTTTAATATTTTTCTGATTCATTGTTCATTTCTTGAACTTCTATTACATCAATTTGTTCTGTCCCAAACGACATATTTCAATAAATTCCCAAACTCTGTGGCTAAATTGCTGAATAAAGCAGAGAGTGAGATCAATGATCTGTGGCTTGACTATTAGGGTTACAATGATCAGTCTGATCTGTATAACAGATTGCATTACATTCCTGTCTGCTTTTCTTATGAACTTAAACAAAAAGATTTTCAAAAATAATCAAGGCAGCATAAGATACACAACTGAAAACTAGTAAACCAAAGGTGGTTTAGCATGATTGTGCAGGAAGTACCAGCAAATTGGGTGAATACCTAGGATTTGAGTGCAAGGCTAATGAACGTACACACATACTGCACCAACATTTTCTTACTGAACATTCCATGCAAGACCAGGAGTGCCAGGTCCACCAAATTTATGCTACAATCTGGCTTGGAGCCTGTAATTTTTTTAAAAATGTATAAAGTTGATAAAATATGTCACCTGGGTACTTACTAAGAGGGAAAAAGCCACTAGATTTCAGAGTTTTGAACAAACAGTAAATTTCAGTGTAAAAAATTAGTACATTAATGTAATCTGCAACACATGCACAACTTACATTCTAATATTAATTTCTGGTGAATATGGGGAATAAGCCTGTGATTGACCAGCCACAGTGCACTTTAATTAACAAATGTGATCAAGCCAACTTCCAGAATTTCACAGCAATTCACTCCAAATGTTAAATGGCACAGTAGATCATCAAATCTCATTAAACATGACAAAGGTTTACAATTTTTCAGTTTTGTTCATTCGGCTTTGGAACTTCCTCTCATAAATTGCTGTATCATGGTCTGCCTCAAAGACTGCGCCTGTTCGAGTTGATCACCTTCCTTCCTGTGCTTACAGTCTCCATTGACACTGTCCTACCCCAGCATTTTCTCCTTCAAGCATCAATCAAATACTGACTGTGAGCTTTTGAATCCTCACTCACTCAGCTGCACTGAAACATTAATACTTGCAGGCTTCTTTCTGGCTTCACCTAACACAGCAGAGTTGACAGTCACACTTTCTCAGCTCCTCAGGTTCGGACTCCATTATTTAGCTGCCTGTTAATTCCAAGAATTTTGCCCTGATTCCTAACAGCAGAGATCTTGCAACTGGTCTTGATTCCGCACAAAGTCCCTCACAGAAATTGTGAAAGTGCGACTGCCTTCCCAGCACTAACTGCAGCACTCCTAACAGCTCTCAGTCATTCTTTCTCTGCTTTCTCTCACTCACTGCCTATTACCTTTGGAGATCCCCTTCAGTGACCCCCAAACTGATGTGAATGACACATTGGCTATCTTGCAAATGCCACTCCCTATTGCTAGGCCAAATTGAAACTCTTCAAAACACGTACTCCACAAATGATACCAGTCATTGATAGCCAGATTGCTCAGTACAAAAAATATAAATAGAGGATTTCATTTCTTTAGTCAGCATACCGCAATATTCCTGCAGGATCAAAAGGGAAATGCTCCCCACGTTATCTCATAAATACCTTAAAACCGTCAAGGCTTTGTGGCTACCTAACCTTCAGCTCCCAGGTAAGATCTGGCTAATCACACTTGGGGACTGAAAATGCTGGAGACTCATCAAGTGATATTTCTTACAGCTCTCCATTTGGGCAGCACAGTGGTTAGCACTGCTGCCTCACAGCGCCAGAGACCCGGGTTCAATTCCCGCCTCGGGCAACTATCTGTGTGGAGTTTGCACATTCTCCCAGTGTCTGTGTGGGTTTCCTCCGACAGTCCAAAGATGTGCAGATTAGGTGAACTGGCCATGCTAAATTGCACAGTGTTAAGTGAAGGAGTAAATATAGGGGAATAGGTCTGGGTGGACTTGTTGGGTCAAAGGGCCTGCTTTCACACTATAAGTAATCTAATCTATTACTTGATTAAAATTTGACCTATTTTTGTTTGGACACTGGACTACAATGCAGCTATAAATATGGCACCCTGGATGCACATCATCTAGTAGTTTCCTGGTCTTTACAAATTATGTAACAACAAAACATTCCTCCGTGTTCTAATCATTAGCTTTACATACTAAAGAAGCTGAACAATCCACTTTTGTAATTAAACTGAAGACCTTAAAATTAAATTACCTTTTTTTCCTGTGCACCTCTCTCCCTTCCAAAAGGCAACTCACTCTTTCCCTTCAACAAGGTGTAAAAACTGTCATTTGACTTCCAATAGGTATCATTTTGTGTTTCTTTCTCATGGGTTCTCATGGTAACCCAATGTCAATGATCTGCCTCCTGGCAGAACTTTAGTATAATCACCATACCTGTGAAGTCCACAATCACAACGAACATGTCTCACAGCTATCTGATGAAGGAGCAGTGGTCTGAAGGCTAGTGCTTCCAAATAAACCTGTTGGACTATAATCTGGTGTTGTGAGATTTTTAACAACATACGTTGTTAAAGGTCATGGTGTAATATTTTGTTCATTAGTTATTGATTCGCCAACATGATTAGATTGATTTAGGACATGCATTTATTTGAAATGTCGGAATAGCTTTTTTTGTGTTTTGTTATTTCTCTTTGCCAGCTTTTCTACAGGCATCAACGTTCGGGGGAATCTCCATGTTTCACATTTGCTCATGGGTTTTGACAACAAATGTTAGCAATTGGTACTGTCCCTTGGACTCAGTATCCATTCCAACTGCAGGACAGTCAGGTTAGGAGTGGACAGAGAAGATAATGATACAATTTTCTCTCTGTAACTCGGGGTGGGGTGGGGGGGGGGGGGGGGGGGGGGGGGGGGGGTGTGTGCGTGGCGTCTGCTGACAATTGTAGCATTCAGGCACAATGCAGACTAGCCTCGGGCTCAAACTTGTCCCTGATATCATTACATTCCTTTGAACTGGTGGCAGCCTCTACTTATCATGCAACAATGCAAAAGCAAAATACTGTGTATGTAGAAATTTGATTCAAACTCAAAAATAGTAAAAGTACTCAGCAAGGCAGGCTGCTTCTGTGGAAAAAGGAACCGAAGTAAATATTTTAGGCTGAGCAAAAGGCCATTTACATGCAGCATTTCGTCAGTATGCGAAGAGTGTGGCGCTGGAAAAGCACAAGCGGTCAGGCAGCATCCAAGGAACAGGAGAATCGATGTATCGAGCATAAACCCGTCATCAGGAATGAGAAGGTGGCCCAAGGGAGCTTAGAGATAATGGGAGCAGGGTGGGGCTGGGAGAAAGGTAGCTGGGAATGCAATAGGTTGATGAGCGTGGGGATGAAGGCGATAGGTCAGAGAGGAGGGTGGAGGAATAGGTTTCATCAGTAGCAAATAATCAACCGGCTGAGTATTTACTAATATATTCTGTTGTTACAGTAGACACATTGTCATATGGCTGGTGCTCAAGCTAAACCAAAACATGGTGGCACAGCCGTAAATTTTATTTGTCAGACATCATCCCCAAACACTTTAACTGGTCCAGAATTACATTTTTGAGAAATTCAATCAAGTTTGAAGTTTAAATATCGCACACTGTGGCATTTGACAAGTTTTAATAGCATTTCAGGAAAAGGTCAGGAATGCAATTTATTTCATGTGAGTCCTGTTGCACTTCCTGTTCAAGTCAAGCAGAAGGAAAATGACCAGGTCAACTAGCAAATACACAAGCTGCTGCACCAAATTCCTGCCACTGGATGTCATAACTGTGCTTTTCAACATTATGTTGGAGTTTGCTAGAAAGACAGCAGTCAATATGGATCAGCAGTAAAAGGTGCAGCTGAGAGAGTTTAATCTCGGTCAATCAACCCTTTGGACTTCTACTAACATTCAAACTTGATCACAGTTGATCCATTCCTTAATTCTGTTTATGCATCTTGTTTCCATATCCTGCCAACAAAAACCTGTCACATTATGGTGTTGTGTGATCTTTAGTAGAGTCATACAGATGTACAGACCCTTTAGTCCAACCCGTCCATGCCAACCAGATATCCCAACCCAATCTAGTCTCACCTGCCAGCACCCAGCCCAAATCCTTCCAAACTCTTCCTATTTACAGTCCAACAGGTTTATTTGGAAGCACTAGCTTTCGGATCGCTGCTCCTTCATCAGGTGGCAGTGACAATCACCTGACAACGGAGCAGCACTCCAAAAGTTAGTGTCTCTAAATCAACTTGTTAGACCATAACTTGCTGTTGTGTGATCTTTAACTTTGTACACTCCAGTCCAACACCGGCATCTCCAAATCTTGTCACATTACTTAAGTAACATTCCATATAGAGTCACAAAGATGTACACCATGGAATTAATCTAGTCCCATTTGGAATCACTTGGCCCATATCTCTCTAAACCCTTCCTATTCATGAACCTATCCAGATGGTCTTTTAAATGTTGTAATTGTACCAGCCTCATTCCATAATGGCACCACCCTCTGCATGAAAAAGTTACCCCTTAGGCCCCTTTTAAAATTTTCCCCCTCACCCTAAACCTATGCCCTCTAGTTCTGAACTTCCCCACCCTGGGGAAAAGACCTTGCCTACTAACTCTATGCATGCCCCTCATGATTTTATAAATCTCTATTAAGTCATTCCTCAGCATCTGATGCTCCAGAGAAAACTGCCCCAGCCTATTCATCTTCAATCCTGGCAACATCCACGTAAATCTTTTGTGAACCCTTTCAAGTTACACAACATCCTTCTGGGAGACCTGAATAGCATTCACTATTCCAAAAATTGGCCTAGCCAATGTCCTGTACAGCCGTAACATGTCCTTCCAACATGTCTGAACAATAAAGAAAACCACAGTAATCGCCTTCTTCACTATCCTACCTATCTGCGACTCCACTTTCAAGGAACTAAGAACCTCCATTCCAAGGTCTCTTTGTTCAGCAACACTCCACAGGACCTGACCATTAATGTGTATAAGTCCTGTCCTGATTTGCCTTTCCAAAATGCATTGTAATCTGAGATAACCTTCTTCACTATCCACTACACCTCCAATTTTGGTGCCATCTGCAAACTTACTAACTATACCTCCTTAGCAGTCAATGATTGTAGTCAAATTTTAATTGAAAGGATAAATTGGAAATTTTAAGATGACAAATTTGGTATTCTGGCTAAGGAAAAATGATCTATATGCCTCCAGCACGAAGAATTTAATGAAGGGTGCATAATCTATAGAAATAAACATCATTTTTGGATTTGGATTTCAAAATAGAGGTAATATGAGGGTATTGGAAACATTTGCGGTTTAAAACAAAAATCAGAGTGCCTTCTAGAACAGACATAAATCTGTTATGTTGAGTCCAGAAGATTCTAAAATTAAGCATTTCTTTTAAAATTTAGTTCAGAAAATAGCACACTTTAATTTTACAGACTTAGTTTCTCTTCTCAGTGGAGTTCAGGGGAACAGTTATCCCAGCACAAGGATTTAGTTTGAGACTCTACCTAACCAGGAGAGCTTGGTTAGAAATCTGCAGCTTATAAGAATTGGGAAAGTTTAGGATATCAAATTTGTGAAAAATTCATATTAGCAGACTTAGAACGGACGTATTGAATTGTGTCCAAAGTCCACAGCAATAAAACTGTAAGGATTCAGTTAAGTAGAAACTTAGAAGGTTCGAGATGGGGTTTAATACACTTGCACTCAAGTCATTGTAACAGATGGTGTCGGGAAACAAGTTGAAACTTTGTTTGGCTGTGTTCACTAATTGTATCTATATTTAGATAGTTAGTTCTTTTTCTCACATACTAAATTTCTCTAGGCGAAAGTGAGTACTGCAGATTAGTGTAGAGTGTGTGGTTCTGGAAAAGCACAGTAGAATTTCTCTGCTGCTTGGCAGAGAAAAATCTCCAGTTGTGTATGAATATGTTTCAGTGACTAACCATGTTAACTGACAAAACAAAATGCTCACGATCCATCAAGCTAGGTTTCATTTAAGGGTCTGAACTGTCCATTACTACCAACAGCTGGGATCAATAGAGAAAAAGGTATTTTCAGAAACAGTAAAAGCAAAATCAGAAAGATTGAAACCATTATGTAGTGGATTCTTGAGTCTTTCAAACAAAAAGAGATATTAATCTAGTAACCTTCTCACCAGTGTGGCACCCAAATACTTTCCCATAAAACACTTCAGAGATTGATCAAAAGGGATATAAATATTAAAAAGAGACTGCATGTCCTTCTATCTGTCAGACCTTCAGTTTAAATACAAGAGCAGTTGCAAAGTTCTGGTTCCTGAAAGAATTTCCACTTGTCTTCTGCAAAATGAAACAAAGGAATAGAGCTGTTGAAAACATGCAGGGTATGTACTTTTTCCACTTCCAAGTTGTTCCTTCCACCTCCAAACTTCCACCAGTTAGTGACATAGATACAAAAATAAACTGTACACCTGCAGTTCCACGAACAATACCATTTCCCAAGAACACACATATCTGAAAAAATATTTACATCTTAATAGCACCTTATTAAATCTCTCTGAAACATTTTAAAAGCTTGTCACATATAAAGGCAAATGCAACAGCCATTTTGCACAGCATGTTCCAATCAGATAAATTACTAGTTAAATCTGTTTCTTGGCAGAGCTAGTGGGATGTTATGTTGGCCCAGTCACTTGAGAATTCCCTACCCGTCCTAAAATAGTGCAAAGGAAAGTTTTAAGTCAACTAGAACTGACAGATGGGACCTTAGCTTGACACCTTACTTTTAGAACTGCAGCTGAAACAATGCAACATTCCTTTGGCACTGGGTTATCAGCCAACACTGACAGTATTACTCACCACTATGAGGAATAATTCAAACAGCAATTTCAGGTGACTGAACATTCACAATTAAATGTGGTTATGAGGAATCTGATGTCCAATTTGACCTGTTCCTTTCCAGGCTTCACTTCAGCAGTACATTGTGGATATTTCATGTTGAAACACATCAAGGTTTGGAAGTTTGCTTGCTTGTCCATGAGTTACTCACTAAACACACTTAAAAATGTTTAGATTGTGCACTGAAGTGAGAGTAAATTATTAAAGACGTGGTAAGTCTTAATTACTGCCAAACAATCTCTCTGGTGCAAAAAAAAGTTATTTTTAGAAATGTAGAGTTTCATTCAAATTTAATTATTATTGAGATTTCAATTTTTTAAAAAATCTATTTTTAGTTTGTCTTTTTTCAATTGAATGCTTCTTGCCCCTCTATTTCACTGAAATGACTTTACATGGAATGAAATGTACTAAATGATAGATGCATGACTCAGGGAGGAGTTTTCAACAAGAATGATTGAAGAGAGACACAATTGCATGACCTGCTCACATGGATGATAGATGAACTACAGAGTGCACTATGTTGAAATGGCCTTTTCTTTATGCAAAAGCCCATCTTTAAAAAAATCTGTGTTTAACTCTAATCGTAGTAAGTGATGAACAGCGTTTAGTAGCCACTGACCATATTCAAGCCAGTTTGTGCTCAGTTCTGCAGTGGAGCCTGAACTTACAATCTCCTCATTCAGAAAAACATTATGAAGCTGACATATTTTGAGACAGCATCAGGCCTACAAATATGGATTGATTACTATCAGCAACAACACCACAATTTGAATGTGAAACCCAGACAGTTACAATACTAGGTCCCAATACGAAGACCTGTTTGAATCCCTATCTCAAACACCTAACATCTGTCTGACAACAACACCTGCCAGCAGAGTTCAGGTAACACCAGGTGTGACACACTTCCCAACTGCCAAGTTTGCTGCTGAGAACCTGTGACTGCAACTGGAGCTGACTTGTGTAAACGAAGGTTTTGGATAGGTGGAGGGTTCTCTAAACTCAGAGGAAAGAGTTTCCACAGGTAAAATGGGTAAGTAGCTACATTCCAAATCAAATGAAAAAATAGATTCATACTGCATTCAGATTACAGTACAAAGTGAGAAAAAAAAATCAACTCACAATGTAAAGTAGTGACTTGAATAATGGGTTACCAAAGACTACTCCTGCAATGACAGAAGTTATTCAATTTCCAGTGGCCTTAATAAGTTGGAGCTTACAATGGCCCATCTCTATTGTCTTTTGATAACTCTATTTTAAAACAAAACCTATCAGTTTCTGGAAAAGTGGCGAACATCCATAAAAGCTGGCCAGGTGGCAGCCAAACAAACAGCTTGCTGCTGGGATCCTTGAGCAATCCAGCAGTGCAAAAGACAAAGTTAAGTGACCTGAGCATTGTGAAAGCCTGTCGGCTGTTGGTACTAGTGCTCAGCACTGGAATCATGCTTTGAAGAATAGATCACTGTCACAGGTAGTTAATGCAAAGGAAGGGCTCTGTTGCATCAGATCCTCATCTTTTTGAAGAGATATCACAGTTTGAACAAACGGCGTCAAATGTCAGCACAGTAGGAATATCAACTACAATCAAATGTTTTTCCTGGAAAGCTGGAATAAGAGACACTGATTCAAAACCTTATGCCTGCACATGCTTCCTAACTCCTTAGGTGTGACCATCATGTTTTGACACATCACATGTTAACTGCTTCCATTAGAAACTCCCTTATGATTGGAAGTGTTGATGTAAACTTGTGGTGTAATTACATCCTCCAACCAGTGATGGCGCTGATCCTTATTCCCACATTTTTCCAGCCCCACAAAGAATTTTACATGGTCCAACCTACCTCACAGCACCTCTCTCCAAATTGTATCCAGTTTTGAATCAAAACAAAATCAAAGTATTTTACAAAATGTGGGGCAGAATGTATAACATAATATTAACATTTACCTGATGCCCTGCTCCAAATATTCCCCTCGGGCTAATCTCACTACACTAGAGCGCGCCACCAGATCTGGTCTTGATTTCCCATGTACAACATAAAACCAGTTCTGAGGAAGGGTCACTGAACCTGAAATGTTAACTCTGATTTCTCTCAACAGATGCTACCAGATCTACTGAGCCTTTCCGCCAGTTTCTGTTTCGGATTTCTAGCATCCGCAGTTCTTTCGGTTTTTATTTAGAAGTGGACAGAGGATAGGTAAAGAATTTCAACTAAAGAGACCTGCACCTTCTCAGTGTCCGTCACAACCTCAATACATCCCAAATAACATGCCTGATAAAAGAACGTATGCCCGAAACGTTGACTCTCCTGCTCCTTGGATGCTGCATGACTTGCTGTACTTTTCCAGGGCCACATTTTTTGACTCTGATCGACTGCATCTGCAGTTCTCCCTTTCTCCAAGCCCTTTACAGTCAAGCAGGTACTTTTGAAAGTCATTGCTATGAGGTAGGAACAGTAATTCACTTGTATGCAAACTCACACAGGTAGCATGGTAATAATGACTACTATCAATCTTTTTTTAAAAAAAGTCCACTCAAGGAATGAAGAATGACAAGGACACTAGAGTAACACCACTGCCTCTTCTTTGAACAGTAAGTTTTTTATTGCATCCTCCTGAGAGGGCACATAGAGTCTTGATTGGAAATCTTTCAAAGAAAGCAGATCAAAAGGTGCACCACTATGGGGAGTCAGTCTGAACTTTGACCGTCCTGTGGGAATTGAACCCACAGCCTTCAAAATGGAGAAGCGTGTTACCACTTGAGCGAAGGTTGACACAAACTTACTAAGACAGGGATTTAGATCTTTGTGGACCATTCATTTTAGGGAAATGCGATGAGACATTTTTAAAGGAAGGTTGACTTTGTTAATGAAGCATTAGTCATAGAGTAATATAGCATGGAAACAAACCTTGGTCCAACTACGCAATGCTGACAGCATTCCCAAATTAAACTAGTCCCACGTGCCTGCTCCTGGCCCATATCCCTCCAAACCTTTCTTATTCATATGCTTATCCAAATGTCTCTTAAACATTTTAACTATATAGCTGCATCCACAACTTCTTCTGGCAGTTCATTCCACACATGCACCACTGTGGAAAAAGTTGCCCCTCATGACCTTTTTAAATCTTTTTCCTGTCACCTTAAAATAAGTCCCCTAGTTTTGAACTTCCCCACCCTAGGGAAAAGACCCCTGCTATTCACCTAATCCATGCCCCTCATCATTTTATAAACTTCAACAAGGTCACCCACCAACCTCCTATGCTCCAGTGAAAAAAAGTCCCAGCCTATTTTATAACTCAAACCCTCCATTTGCAGCAGCATCCTAGTAAATATTTTCCAAACCCTCTCCAGTTTAATAAAATCCTTCGTATAGCAGGGATGACCAGAACTGCACACTATACTCCAAAGGAGACCTCAGCAACCTGCTGTACAACCCTAATATGACTTCTGAATTCCTATGCTCATATGTCCATAGATTCTTTGATCTGGATGGTGCCAACCTGGAGTATTGTTGAAACTGCACCCAGCAAAGCAAGGTGGTGGGCAAGTTGTTGGAGGGAATCCTGAGGGACAGGATTTAAATGTATTTGGAAAGGCAAAGACTGATTAGGGATAGTCAATATGGCTTTGTGTGTGGGAAATCATGTCTCACCAACTCGATTGATTTTTTTTGAAGAAGTAACAAAGATGATTGATGAGGGCAGAGCAGTGGCCATGATCTATATGGACTTCAGTAAGGAGTTCAACAATGTTCCTCAATGGAGATTGGTTAGCAAAGTTAGATCTCATTGAATACAGAGAACTAGCTATCTGGATACAGAATTGGCTCGAAGGTAAAAGACAGAGTATAGTAGTCTAGAGTTGTTTTTCAGACTGGAGGCCTGTGACCAATGGTGTGCCACAAGTATCGGTGCTGGGTCCACTACTTGTCTTCATTTATATAAATGATTTGGATGTGAGTATAAGAGGTACAGTTAGTAAGTTTGCAGAGGACACCAAAATTGTAGGTGTAGTGAACAACAAAGAAGGTTACTTCAAGCTACAATGGGATCTTGATCAGATGGGCCAATGGACTGAGGAGTGGCAGATGGGAGTTTAATTTAAATAAATGCAAGGTGCTGCATTTTGGAAAAGCAAATCAGAGCAGTCATATACACTTAATGGTAAGATCCTGAGGAGTGTTGCTGAACAAAGAGATCTTGGTACAGGTTCATAGTTCCTTGAAAGTACAGTCGCAGGTTGATAGGATAGTGAAGGCGGCATTTAGTATGCTTTTCTTTCTTGGTCAGAACATCAAATATAGGAGTTAGGAGGTCATGTTGTGGCTGTACAGGACATTGGTTAGGCCACTTTTGGAATGCTACGTGCATTCTGTCTCCTTCCTATCAGAAGGATCTTGTGAAACTTGAAAGGGCTCAGAAAAGATTTACAAGGCTATTGCCAGGGTTGGAGGATTTAAGCTTTAGGGAGAGGCTGAATAGGCTGGGGCTGTTTTCCCTGGAACGTCAGAGGCCGAGAGGTGACCTTAGTGGTTTATAAAATCATGAGGGGCATGGATAGGGTAAATAGACAAAGTCTTTTTCCTGGGGTGTGGGAGTCCAGAACAAGAGGGTGTAGGTTTAGGGTGAGAAGGAAAAGATATAAAAGAAACCTGTGGGACAACGTTTTCATGCAGAGGGTGGTGTGTGTATGGAATGAGCTGCCAGAGGAAGTGGTGGAGGCTGGTACAATTACAACTTTTAAAAGGCATCTGGATGGGTATATTAATAAGAAGGGTTTAGAGGGATATGGGCCAAGTGCTAGCAAATGGGACTAGATTAGGTTGGCATGGACAAGTTGGACCGAAGAGTCTGTTTCCGTGCTGCATATCTCTCTGTCTCTAACTCGATGAGAGAGAATTCCATCACATTCCCAATTCGTGCTGAATGGTGGACAGTTCAGTTTCCAGTCAAATGTAACCTCCAGGATGGTGATCATGGAAGATTCAGTGAAGGTAATGTCATTGTACATCAAGGGCAATGATCAGATTTTCTCTTGTTGGAGATGATCATTGCTAGGCCACTTGTGTGCTGGATTCGCTGGAGAGAGATAGTATGGTTACAGGAGTCCAAGAGAAAACAGCAAAAGAGAAGTCACAAAACCTATGTCACTAATGCCTCACATCTCAGAGCAGCCCAAAGAGGGACAAGTGGCTAAACTTTGCAAGCAGGATGTCTGTCCACTCCTTTGACAGCGAGACAGTATACAAGCTGATCTAAGACAATCTGGAATAACCCACACTGACATGCAAGAGGAGCTCTGGCCTGGCAGCTTCAACACCCATCTCCTTATTTTAAGACAGGGAAGGGAGAAAAACAATTCCATTGATATAGGATCTTTCAATCCTTGGTCATACTGCAAAATGGGAGAAAGTGAGGACTGCAGATGCTGGAGATTCGAGCTGAAAAATGTGTTGCTGGAAAAGCGCAGCAGGTCAGGCAGCATCCAAGGAGCAAAATGCCCATTAGGAAACTTTCAAGATGCAGTAAACTATTGCATTGCAAAACGTTCCTGAGCCTACATTTTGCAGAAGTCTTCATAAGCAATAATTGATGAAAATGGCCCGGGAATCTGTTTTAGTAGTACTGGCTAAGGGAAATAAATGTCAACCATGATATTAAAAAAAAATAGCAAGGAGTAATCCCAAACAGCTCAAAGGGATCCTTTACATTCTCAATGGCAAACAGTGCCTTGGTTTTACATCTCATTTGAAAACCGCATGTGAGACCATGCTGTATCACCCCAGTACTCACTGAAAGTCAGTCTGGATTACACACTCCGGTTGCTTTGTCAAGGCCTTAAGTCTCAACTTCATAGTTCTGAAACAGAATGTGGCACCACACAACCACTGATGAGCTATAATTATAGGATTCTAAATAAAGATAATGTTTATCTGCATCTCTCCGCTAAATGAGTACCATCTGTGCTGTAAAATTCTATGATTGTACTTACTTGAACAGATTCCAAATAAATGGTTTGAAGGGGTTAAGGACGTGTGTGCAATATATGGAAAATCAGCTCAACTTCCAATGCTCAGCAAGGAGAACAAAGAATACCATACATGCAAACAAAATCAGGTGGTCTGTCATTTATAACATCCTAGCATTTTATACCATAAAATAAAGAATGTCATCAGTGGATTTAAAAAAAAAATTCAAATCTGTTTAGGATACCTAGAAACGCCAAATATTTTCAATACCACAGCTCAAATCTCATTCATCACGGAGTTATATTTGATAGTTTTAAAGATCACTCACATTCTGCACTATTGGCTCTAATACGGACATAATCTTCACATACAGTCCTGTAAGAACGCGAAGTAGTGTATTTTGGGATGACTAATGAAGCAAGGGAGTTTATATTGAATGGCAAGACACTAGAAGTACAGAAGATCACAATGACCATAGTTTGCATGTCCATAGGCTTTTGAAGGCAGCAGGAGAGGTAGACAAGATGGTTAGGTAGGCATATGGATTACTTGCCTTTATTAGTCAAAGCACTGAATAAAACAGCAAGGTGGGTATGATGGAGGTGAATGTAATGTTAGTTACACCACAGCTAAAGCAATGTGTACAGTTCTACTGGCCATGCTATTGAAAATATGTGATTGAACTAAAGAAAGTGCAGAAGAGATTCACCAGATATTGCCTGGACTGGGGTGTTACAGCTATGAAGAGAGACTAGATAGGCTAGGATTGTTTTCCTTAGAGCAAAGAAGGCGGAGAAGAGACTTGATTGAGGTGCACAAAGTTCTGAATACTGACAAGGTAAATAGGGAGAAACTGTTATTCTTCATAGGGGGTTTAACAGCCATGGAAGATAGTTTTAAGGAAAAGAGCTGGAGATTTAAAGGGGATTTGAGAAAAATAATTTTAATCCTGAAGGTTATGGGTACTGCATCTGAAATTCACTTGCTACAGGATGGTGGAGAAAGGAACCCTCAGACACTTAAGAACTATTTATATAAGCCATTGAATTGCCATAGCATACTATGGTACAGGCCAAATGGTGAAAACAGGATAAGACTAAATGGATATTCGATGACCGGCCTGTGCTGTAAGTTCTCTGTGGTCCCATGATCTATTACAATTCAGTTGCAAAGTAGCAAAATTGCTAGCAATATATTTTGAAAGGGTTTGCTAACAAAACATTGTTCCCTCAAAGATTTGGTTGCTAAGTAGTAGGTAGTCATTTATGGCAAGGAGTCATTTGCAATCAACTGACTCAACAAGTTTGCAGTAATTCAATAATTGGGACTCTATAATCAAAGCTTTTTAATTTTGTGCCTTAAGACCAATCAGTCCCAATTCCAATACGTGGCTTATACTCCAGTGGTGTTCACATGCAGCAGAGTGCAGCCTCTCCAAACAGTCACTTTGCAAAATTAACAGCGCCTCAGGGCACACCATCTCTGGCCAGTCTGCCTCAGCTAGAACTCACGCAAAGTCATAAACCAAATGCAGGTAATGTCATCAAATGGAAGCACAGAGAATGACAGAACATCCAAGAAAAGGAGAGAAATGGGGAGTGATTGACTGAACAATCAATACCCTTGTTCATCATTTTCAATGAGCTCTCGGTACTACTGCCCAGTGTAAGCTAGATTTGCTGCTACCATCATCTTTCAGAATAGGGATTTACAAGGCTTCACTTGGCCTAGTGTGCAAGAGCAAAACTATTTGGTAGCCTGATAAGATGAGACTCTTAAACAAGATGTAGATTGTTCCATGATCACAACAAGTTACACTAATGTGATAGCCTCTTTAACATAGTCTCTGAAGAAAGTCCAGACTTTATGTCTTACTCATCTGTGATTCTAAGCCATTGTCCCATCAAAAGCACAATACAAATACAAGTTAAGATTATCGGGTAAATAATATGTTCTTACCGTATTCGCTTTGACTGTAAAATACACCTAAGCACAAGCAAAACCCTTCCGAAATAAAGGAGTTATGATCTGACAGAGCACTGATCTAAACAACTCGGGAGTAACATATTTGGATTTAAGGGTTTCATGCTGGAATGGTTTGATGAATGGGAAGAGGAACCACGAGCACACCACTGAAAACAATATTGGCTAAGATAACATTTTTTCCAGTAGTCTTTGTCATGGCAATGATCAGAACCCCAAAGCACTAATGTGCATATCAAACTTGCAATTCCAACATATCCTTTTGTTTAAAAAGGGGACTGCTGCATTTACAAAAGATGACTGTGGATATAAATTCAATAACTGGCAGAGTCCTGTGTAGAAACATGGAATGTGAATCTTGTATGGAGTCAGGAAAACTTCAAATAGAAAGACTAAAAATGAAGAGATAAATGAACAGCTTACTACTCACCTCCCTATCCACAGGATGGCATGTGTAAAATATTTGTGTTACATCCTTCCAGGGATATACAAACAAAAATGTTAAAAACTTTAGTCTGATGTTGTGCTTTATGTACTAGAATATGGACTAGTGCCCAATGATGATCACAATTTGGAGAGACATTAAACATCCCTGTACTGCAGGTGAGAGTTTCGATAACATGTCTTTTTGTTTGCAATCTGAATGCATGTGATGTTACTTCTGCTTGCAGTTAATAAACTTACCTTTTGTTAATTCAGATAATTTGGTTAAATCAGCTCCTTTTACAGTCATTTGGTCTGAAATAAAGTATTTGTAAGGGTGGGATCCTTTCTAAACTAAAATAGTTGTGACCAACCAAGGGAGTGGGTGAATAAAGAAGACCAGCCAGTTCTTCCATCCTCACCTGGAAGCTTAATGACTGAGAGGGTCTAGACTGGAACTGTAACAAATTGGCGAAACGCACCCAGAGACCTTTCCAGAACAAAAGTACTCCATTACTAAGTGCTTTGGGGCATTTAGGGGCTGTGAAAGATTCCAGATAAACATGTGCTCTCACTGCCCACACGCCAAGCCAAAATGCAATAACTATCTCAAAGTTGACCATGTTGCAATTAGATGATACAGATACAGAAATGGCCTTTCATTGTGTTATTTGCTTCTGATTGGCGAGGGACCATGGTCTCTTATGAACCATAGTCCCTTCTGTTCAGTAGCAAATAACACAGTGGATGCTTTACCACTTGGGCCACCACGACATGATGGTTAGTGACAAGTTAAGGATTCGTGGAATAATGAATATGTATCAAGTTCTTCAGTTCAATATTTTACCTTTAATGGACAAAATAACAGCTTGTTTTTCTTTTCTTAAAAAAACATTCAGGAAAGATATGGGAAAATGAATTGTATGCAGTATTGTAAATGGATTGAAAATGCCAGAAAGACAAACAGTTTAAAGTAAACTAGAAGGGTAATCTATTTTAAACAAAAGTCTAAACATGGAAAGACAGTTAGCATTTTTACAATGACAAATGACATGAAGATCATTACTGGATACTTAAACATGTAATATTTAGGCTGATCTCCTCATTCTTTTTGTTGCACAGAGCTTTCAGCTTTAAATAAATGCATGTATGTCATTTTCAATGACCTACGACGCCCTGGAGAAGTGAGGGGAGAAAATTCCATGGTATCGCTTTCAACAACTGCAAGTTGGAGATAGTTCTTAATAAGGTTGTTTCTGTCACCAGTTCCAGAAATTCAAAGGTAGATTAACACTATACGAGTGTGGACAACTGCAGAAATTTGGGTCTGCCTTCCCCACCAGCTACACTCCATCACGTAAACTATCACATGGTTCCACAATGTTTAATGTGGGTTGTAGACTCAGCTATGAGGACTAGAGCTCTTTATATAGAGTCATAGAGCACAAAAACAGACCCTTCACTCCAACCACTCCATGCTGATTATAATTCCCAAACTAATTCCAAAGATGTGCTGATCAGGTGAATTGGGCATGCTAAACTGCCCATAGTGTTAGGTCTATTGGTCAGGGATAAATGTAGGAGAATGGGTCTGGATGGGTTACTCTTTGGAGGGTCAGTGTGGACTTGCTGGGCCAAATGGCCTGTTTCCACATTGTAAGGAATCTAATCCAAATCATTGAAAGCTAGTCCCACCTGCTTGCTCCTGCCAAACCTTTCCTATTCATATATTTATCTAAGTCTTATTAAAATAACGGACTAGGTGATAAACCAAAGCAAGCCTGGAAACTCTACATGGATGAGTTTGACTCTATTTTTGTGAAAATAGTTCACCAGCATATAACATCAAAGCAAGAAATGCAGCTTTCATTTTTATTAGATGCTGAGTGGGAATTAAAACAAGGCTCCAGTTTGCTAAAAGTCACTGAGAAGCCCACAATAAACACAGCTTCGGAAACCACTCATTTTGCTGAATCACAGTTTGCTCAGTGACGTAAAGGGAATTCCACAGACTAACTGAACAGAAATGGAATATATCCTCACTGATGAGCAAAATAACAGCCGCAAGTTGAAATCAATAACTAACTTAAAAGGTGCTACTTTATTGGTACATGCCATGCCCTCACCAAACACCCCATTTGCTGCAACACAGGAGATGGGCAATTCTACCTTGTTCATGGCAGATGGAGAGGATTTGAACGTCAGCTATGAATTATTATTGAACAAATCGGTCAGCATGACAAACCTCCTCCAACTCTCGATGGTCATTTCAAATGTCATCTTGTGAGCTAGTGGAAGACTGAAATAGAGATTAGTTAACTAGCTGCTGCATTTGAGCAACAACTTGAATTGAATTGAATTGAATTTAATTTAATTTATTGTCAAGTGTACCGAGGCACAGTGAAACTCTGAACGTCACAAAAACAATCCAACAACTTATCAAAAGCAAAAGAATTAGGAGAAGGAGTAGACAAGATTAGATTAGATTACTTACAGTGTGGAAACAGGCCCTTCGGCCCAACAAGTCGACACCGACCTGCCGAAGCGCAACCCACCCATACCCCTAACCTAACACCACGGGCAATTTAGCATGGCCAATTCACCTGACCCGCACATCTTTGGACTGTGGGAGGAAACCGGAGCACCCGGAGGAAACCCACGCAGACACGGGGAGAACATGCAAACTCCACACAGTCAGTCGCCTGAGGCGGGAATTGAACCCAGGTCCCTGGCGCTGTGAGGCAGCATTGCTAACCACTGTGCCACCGTGCCGCCTGTTAATTGATGGCCCATTGAGCAGGGTTTCACATTTAGTGGAATCATGGCTGCTCTTATGCTTCAACTCCGCTTTCCAAATGCCAAATTCCCTGAGAGATGAAATGCCTATCTATCCCAGTCCTCAACTTATTAAATGAGAGAACTCTAATGCCTGTGGTGAAAAACATTCCAAACATTCACAACCCATAGTGTTAAGTAATCACTCATCTCAGCTTGATGAGACAAAGCCAACGCCTGCCACCATTTTGGATTCCCATCTACGTTCCCTCTCAGTTGCACGGCTGTGGCAGCCATTAAGAAAATGAGAGAGAATGTTGATTCGAATCAGCAGAATCTGTGTCTCTGTCTTTCCTTCGAGCCCCTAACTTCGGAGAACAGAGAGCCAATTTCCTCAGCAAACTCCCTCACTGAAAGGATTCTGGATTAGTGGTGCTGGAAGAGCACAGCAGTTCAGGCAGCATCCACAGAGCAGCGAAATCGACGTTTCAGGCAAAAGCCCTTCATCAGGAATAAAGGCAGAGAGCCTGAAGTGTGGAGAGAGAAACTAGAGGAGGGTGGGGGTGGGGAGAAAGTAGCATAGAGTACAATGAGTGAGTGGGGGAGGGGATGAAGGTGATAGGTCAGGGAGGAGAGGGTGGAGTGGATAGGTGGAAAAGGAGACAGGGAGGTAGGACAAGTCCAGACAAGTCATGGGAACAGTGCTGAGCTGGAAGTTTGAAAGTAGGATGAGGTAGGGTGAAGGGGAAATGAGGAAACTGTTG
This sequence comes from Hemiscyllium ocellatum, assembly GCF_020745735.1. Lineage (NCBI taxonomy): Eukaryota > Metazoa > Chordata > Chondrichthyes > Orectolobiformes > Hemiscylliidae > Hemiscyllium > Hemiscyllium ocellatum. Next base: position 91,044,504 of record NC_083408.1, read on the forward strand.
AAGTCCACATTGATGCCCTGGGGTTGAAGTGTTCCAAGGCGGAAGATGAGGCGTTCTTCCTCCAGGCGTCTGATGGTAAGGGAGCGGCGGTGAAGGAGGCCCAGGACCTCCATGTCCTCGGCAGAGTGGGAGGGGGAGTTGAAATGTTGGGCCACGGGGCGGTGTGGTTGATTGGTGCGGGTGTCCCGGAGATGTTCCCTAAAGCGTTCTACTAGGAAGCACCCAGTCTCCCCAATGTAGAGGAGACCGCATCGGGAGCAACGGATACAATAAATGATATTAGTGGATGTGCAGGTAAAACTTTGATGGATGTGGAAGGCTCCTTGAGGGCCTCGGATAGAGATGAGGGAGGTGGTGTGGGCGCAGGTTTTACAGTTCCTGCGATGGCAGAGGCAAGTGCCAAGGACCCACTCTGTACTACATCCTCAGGAGAATTCATACTCTCAACAAACCGTATTTCAATTCCATTGCAAACATCAAAAACTGTAAGTACAACAAACTTTTATCTACCCACCTCCATAACCAGCACTCCTCAAACATTCCAGAAGATTCCCCCGGCCTCGGAAACTACACAGAGGCCATTAGCCATGCGGCTGATGCAGCTGCCACTCCCACGCTGATTGATGACGTCACTTCCGCCCCCATCATGGCCACTCCCATAACCACTTCCACCCCTCACAATTCCTCATGCATCACACAGTGACATCCGCCACCCCTACTGCCATGGTCACCACCACTTCCGCCCCCACCAGCGCCACTCACCTGCATTCTGTTCACACGCCGCCCACAGACCCCACTGACACTATCCCCACCCCCCAGAACCCCGAGGGGAACACAACCCCTGCTCATGACTCCACCCCCATTCCTCCCACCACTACACCCACTCCAGTTACAGGTTCTGCCCCCACTCCCAGCTCCACACCCACACCAGATCCCAGCTCCCAGCCCTGCCGAGTTTTCACCATCCTCCCTCAGAGCTCCCCCTCACTAAGGACGAACGATCAGTCCTCAGCAAAGGACTCACCTTCATCCCCCTCTGTCCACGCATCAATGAACTTAATACACGCCGTGACGTCGAACACTTCTTCCGTTGCCTCCGCCTCCGAGCTTACTTTCACAATCAGGATTCCCGCCCACCTTTCGAGGACCCCTTTGCCCACCTCCAACACATTGCATCCACCTGGACACCCCACGCTGGCCTATTACCTGCCCTTGACCTCTTCATTTCCAACTGCCGTCGGGACATTAACCACCTCAACCTGTCTACCCCCCCCTCCCCCAATCCAACCTCTCACCGTCACAATGCACAGTCCTCCAATCCCTCTGCTCCAATCCCAACCTTACCATCAAGCCAGCGGATAAAGGGGGCGCAGTGGTAGTCTGGCGCACTGACCTCTATACCGCTGAAGCCAAACGCCAACTCGAGGACACCTCTTCCTACTGCCCCCTCGACCATGACCCCACACCCCCATCACCAAAACATCATCTCCCAGACCATACAGAACCTCAGCACCTCAGGAGATCTCCCAACCACAACTTCCAACCTCATAGTCCGGGAACCCCGCACTGTCCAGTTCTACCTCCTTCCCAAGATCCACAAGCCTGACCACCCTGGCCGACCCATTGTCTTAGCATGCTCCTGCCCCACTGAACTCATCTCTACCTACCTCGACACTGTCCTATTCCCCCCCCCCCCGATCCAGGAACTCCCCACATACGTTCGAGATACCACCCACGCCCTCCACCTCCTCCAAGACTTCCATTTCCCTGGCCCCCAACGCCTCATCTTCACCATGGATATCCAATCCCTCTACACCTCCATCCGCCATGACCAGGGCCTCCAAGCCCTCCGTTTTTTCCTCTTCAGATGTCCCCAACAGTACCCTTTCACCGACACTCTCATTCGTTTGGCCGAACTGGTCCTCACCCTTAACAATTTCTCCTTTGAATCCTCCCACTTCCTCCAGACCAAAGGGGTAGCCATGGGCACACGTATCGGCCCCAGCTATGCCTATCTCTTTGTTGGCTACGTAGAACAGTTGATTTTCCGTAATTACACTGGCACCACTCCCCACCTCTTCCTCTGCTCCACTGATGACTGCATTGGCACCACCTTGTGCTCCCACAAGGAGTTTGAGCAATTCATCAACTTCACCAACACATTCCACCCTGACCTTAAATTTACCTGGACCACCTCTGACACCTCCCTCCCCTTCCTGGACCTCTCCATCTCCATTAATGATGACCAACTTGATATTGACATTTTTTACAAACCCACCGACTCTCACAGCTACCTGAATTACGCCTCTTCCCACCCTACCTCTTCCAAAAATGCCATCCTGTATTCCCAATTTCTCCGCCACCGCCATATCTTCTCCCAGGAGGACCAGTTCCATTATAGAACACACCAGACGGCCTCTTTCTTTAGAGACTGCAACTTCCCTTCCCACATAGTTAAAGATGCCCTCCAATGCATCTCGTCCACATCCTGCACCTCCGCCCTCAGACCCCACCCCTCCAATCGTAACAAGGACAGAACGTCCCTGGTGCTCACCTTCCACCCTACCAACCTTCGCATAAACCAAATCATCCGCCGACATTTCCGCCACCTCCAGGGATATATTTCCCTCCCCACCCCTTTCTGTCTTCCGCAAAGACTGTTCCCACCGTGACTACCTGGTCAGGTCCACGCCCCCCCTACAACCCACCCTCCCATCCTGGCACTTTCCCCTGCCACCACAGGAACTGTAAAACCTGCACCTACACCCCCTCCATCACTTCTATCCAAGACTCTAAAGGAGCCTTCCACATCCATCAACGTTTTACCTGCACATCCACTAATATCATTTATTGTATCCGTTTCTCCCGATGCGGTCTCCTCTACATTGGAGACTAAGGGCCTCCTAGCAGAGCGCTTTGGGGAACATCTCCGGGACACCCGCACCAATCAACCACACCACCCCGTGGCCCAACACTTCAACTCTCCCTCCCACTCTGCCGAGGACATGGAGGTCCTGGGCCTCCTTCGCCACTCCCTCACCACCAGACGCCTGGAGGAAGAACGCCTCATCTTCCGCCTCGGAACACTTCAACCCCAGGGCATCAATGTGGACTTCAACAGTTTCCTCACTTCCCCTTCCACCACCTCACCCTAGTTCCAAACTTCCAGCTCAGCACTGTCTCCATGACTTGTCCGGACATGTCCTACCTGCTTATCTCCTTTTCCACCTATCCACTCCACCTTCTCCTCCCTGACCGATCACCTTCATCCCCTCCCCCACTCACCATTGTACTCTATGCTACTTTCTCCCCACCCCCACCCTCCTCTAGTTTCTCTCTCCACGCTTCAGGCTCACTGCCTTTATTCCTGATGAAGGGCTTTTGCCTGAAACGTCGATTTCGCTGCTCCTTGGATGCTGCCTGAACTGCTGTGCTCTTCCAGCACCACTAATACAGAATCTGGTTTCCAGCATCTGCAGTCATTGTTTTTACCCCTATTTCTCTCACTGAAAGGATTAGTTTAATGATTGAGATCAATCAATATTTGGGAGCTAGCATAGAAGGTGGTGTCAAGATCAATAACAAAAAGCTGAGTCAAAGAATTTCTTTTAAGGATCATCTCAAAAGTGATCGACATGGATGAAGCAGTGGATGTTGTCCACATGGATTTTAGTAAGGCTGTTGACAAGGTCCCTCATGCTAGGGTTCATCGAGAAGACTACGATGCATGGGATCCATGGTAACTTGGCCACGTGGATTTAGAATTGGATAGCCCAAAGAATGCAGAGGGTAGTGGTAGAGGGGCACTTTCCTGGCTAGAGGTCTGTGACTACTGGTGTTCCCCAAGGATATGTACTGGGACGTCTGCTGTTTGTGATATATAGACTTGGATGGAAATGTGGATGGGTGGATTGGTAAGTTTGCAGATGATACAGATAAGTGGAGTTGTGGATAGCGTAGAAGGTTGTCAAAGGATACAACAGGATATAGATCACTAGCAGGTATGGGTGGAGAAATGACAAGTAATCTGGGTAAGTACGACGTGCTGCACTTTAGGAGGTCAAATGTTAAGGAAAAGTACACAGTTGATGGCGGACCCTGAACAGCATTGATGTACAGAGGGATCTTGGGGTTCAAGTCGATAGCTCCCTACAAGTGGCCACACAAGTAGATAGGGTGGTAAAGGTGGTGCATGGCATGCTTGCCTTTATTGATCAAGGAATTGTGTAAAAGTGTAAGGATGTCATGTTGCAGCTTCATAAGACTTTCATTAGGCTACACTTAGAGTATTGTAATCAATTCTGATTGCCACATTACAGCAAAGATGTGGAGGCTTCGGAGTGAGTGCAGAAGAGGCTTACCAGGGTGCCACCTGGATTAGAGGATATAAGCTATAAGAGAGGCTAGAAAAACTCAGGTTGTTTTCCCTGGAGTGGCAGAGGCTGAGGGGAGGTTCAAGAGAAATCTATAATATTATGAGATGCATATATACAGCTGATGGTCAGAATCTTTTTCTCAGAGTGACACGAAGTGTTAAGGTGAGAAAGGGAAAGTTCAAAGAACATGTGAGGGGCAAGTTTTTTTTAAACCAGAGTCTGGTAGGAGTCTGGAACATGCTTCCAGGGGTGATGGTGGAGGCAGATACAATAGGGGCATTTAAGAGACCTTTAGATAAGCACATGAATATGCAAGGAATGGAAGAATAGGCAATGGCTGGCAGAAGGAATTGGCGCCATGTTCAACATAACATCATGGGCTGAAGTGCCTATCCCTGTGCTGCACTGTTCATATTCTATGTGCTGTTTAAGGAACAGCACAAGTTCGAGATTCATACAGATTTATGAAGTGTTCAAAACTTGAAAACCATTCAGGTTTGGGTTGTTAAATGGCAAGTAATATTTGAGCCACACAAGAGCCAGTCAATGACCATTGCCAACCACAGAGAATCCAACCACTGCCCCTTGATGGCATTACCATTACCTTTCTGGTAAGTATCACCCTATTGCAACACAATGGGTGTAACCAGACCATTCATATAAACAAGTAGCAGTTACAAGAGCAGAATAAATGCCAGGAATTCTGCAGTGTATAACTCATCCCCTAAAACCTCAAGGCCTGTCCACCATCTACAAGACACAAGTCAGGAATGTGATGGAAAGCCATGCATTATCATCATTTAGAACTAGTGTTCCCTCGAAGCTGCACGGCTGCTCCAAGGTTCTGCAGATATCAACCAGCATGTCTACACACTAACTTTTGGTTTCAGAAGTTGCTGCCATTCACAGATTTCAGAGATCCATGCAATGAAAAACAAAACTATATTGCTGATTGTTGGGTGAAAATCATTCAATTCCCTGCAACATTGTGGGATACCCCATGGACAGCAGTAATTCATGAAGGCAGCTCACCAAGAAGGAAGCTTGACACAAGTTTTGATTCTGGCCTCATTATTAGCTTCTCCTGAAAACACATAAATCACCTCAGTGAATCCTGTCATTATATCCAGTTGACAGTTAACAATACTGGGAATTCTGAGTGACAGATAGCTCTAGGGGCTTATACTCAGCGGATGCAATTCAGCGTCAGTGCACATTGCTGGGATTTTTTTGGAAGCAAAAACATTAAATTCAAAAATGCCACATCTTTTTTAAAAAAAAGAAAATGTGAAATTGCACAACAATTGCTAGAAAGCTCAGCAGCTAGGCCTTTCCATTTCTATCCAGCATTACATGGAAGTGTCTCCCTGCAAGGAGTACTTAACTTTCAAAATAATGAGATTATGTATTATTGACCTTTTATTTAATACTTCACAAAACTTCATCCAAACAGGATTCACTGCACCAACCAAAAGCTGAATTCTTCCTAAACTGAAGCCAGATATAAAATACATCCGAGGCCATTGTGCCACTGACCTTTCTGAAGATTTCAAGGTTTTTTTTAGATTCAATGCTATTCCTGCAGAATCAACAACAGCTTTCAGTTTGTAAAATGGGACTATTGACTGATGTGTAGCTTGGGGATATCTACGTACTTGATGCATTGAGCCAACTAGTCCCCTCAAATATTAATATAATAATCTATCACAAGAATACAATAAATTTTCATTCTTGTCCCATTGAAGAAAAGTCCTTAGGGAAACTGGGAATATAACAACATGAAATGTGCATACCCTACACATTGTACTTGCTGTACATCAAGGCAACTGACTACTCCCAAGCCTCTCTCAAATTTCACACATTCATTCAGTAATGCACACCATTTGTACTAAACACTGGACTGATTGGCAATTAACAATGTTTAATTGTTAGATCTCCTGCTGACATGACATTTTTTGAGTGGATTTTGACCTAAACATAGGCTGGAATCTTCCAACAATAATCAAATCAGACTGATGGTTGGCACAAATATTCTCTCTTTCGAGTTATTCATTATTGATGCTAGGCCAGCATTTATTGCCCAGTCCAGAGGGCAGGTATGAGTCAACCACATTGCTGCAGGTCTGGAATTTCCTTTCCTAAAGGGATACTAGTGAATCAGATGGGTTTTTCCAACAATCAAGAATGAATGCATGGTCGCCATTCCACTCTAAATTCCAGATCTATACCGAGTTCAAATTCTACCATCTGCCATGGCAGGATTTGAATCAGGGAACCCAGAACATTACCTGGGTCTCTGGATTAACGTAGTGATAATACCAATAAGGGCATTGCCTCCCCTTCTGAATTCCTGTGGTGACTAACAGGGGGATTGTTACAATTCCAATCAAAAACATGATTTATCTATTTAAAAAGAGCTATGTGGCCTGGAGGCATTGAATTTACCAACGGAATCTCCAGAAATCTTCCAGACCTGCTGCAACCCTACGTGAAGTTGCCTGCAGGGACCTCCCCTCCCTCCTGCTAACAGATTACTGAGGCTCAATGCTGACTGGGGGGGGAGTGAACAACAATTAGCAATTACATCATACTTTAAAAGGTAAAGCATCCTAACATGCCTGACTGGAGCACCAATGTATAAAATTGAATGCCACATAAAAAGGCATTTAGGAGAGAAAGAGGGTTTTAAGGTTCATATTAATGGAGGAGGGATGCTGAGAAACATAGAAAGTAGGTGCAGGAGTAGGCCATTCAGCCCTTTGAACCTGCACCACCATTCAACATGCTCATAGCTGATCATGCAATCTCAGTATCCCATTCCCGCCTTCTCTCCATACCCTTTGATCCCTTTTGCCACAAGGGCCACACCCAGCTCTTTCTTGAATATATCTCATGAACTGCTCCCCCATTAGCTTCCTGCGGCAAAGAATTCCACAGGTTCACATTTCAGAATGAGGAAATTTTCCCTCATCGTAGTCTTGAATGGCTTACCTCTTATTCTTAGACTGTGACCCTTGTTCTGGACTTCCAACTTTAGGACCATTCTTCACGCATCTAGCATGTCCAGTCCCACAAAGATTTTATATGCTTCGATAAGATCCACCCTCATTCTTCTAAATTTCAGTGAATACAAGTCCAATTGATCCAATCTTTCCTCATATGTCAGTCCTGCCATCCCAAGAATAAGTCTGGTGAACCTTCGCTGGACTCCCTCAATAGCAAGTGTGTTCTTCCTCAGACAGACAACAAAACCAAAACTGTACATAAAACTCATGGTGTGGCTTCACCATAACTGCAGCAAGACATCCTTACTTCAATACTCAAATCCTCTCACTATAAGGGAAAGCTTTACTCACTCTGTTGCACCTTCATGTCAACGTTCAGCAACTGTTCCATCATATCACCCAGGTTACCTTTTCCTAAACTGCCATCATTCAGATAATGAGAGCGCGAGAGATGTGCAAAGACAGATTAATTTTCTTTTGGGGGGCATTCAGAAGTTTTCAGCCTAGATGCTTGAGACAGGGTTACCAATGACACAGTGAAGAGAATCTGGTGTGCAAAAAAAGTGATCCAAATAAGAAGTATATAGAGCCTTGGGAGACAGTGAATAAACAGCAAAGTGTGATATCATGTAAGTAGCTGAAAATACAGGTGGAGATTTTAACTTTGTGCATGATCCTGATCCACTAAAACCAGAGAGGGTGATGGATGATTGAAAGCTGGAGCAGAATAGTGTGGTTTTATTTCCTCATTACCAATGCTCACATCTTGTCTTATTTCCAACCTGTATCAGTACACGGTACTAGGTAAGTGCTATCTCAGATAGTTTGCTGACACCAACCTTCGCTTTGAGTGAATCTCCCGGTTAATGTGTAGAGGGCTGATCATCAGTCATGTTTGAATAGCAGAGAAGACTCAATGGGCCGAATGGTCTAATTCTGCTCTTTTAAACTTCTGACCGAACGTCGTCAGAACCATTTCCTTATGCAACATAAAAGCACATGGAGGTAGAGGTTGGGATGAGATCAACATTACAGTAGCTAGATGGTAAAAGGTTGGCCAGGATGCATGGATAAAGGCTTTAGTTGCAGATAGACTGAGCCAGACACTAATTTGTGCAAATGTCAGAAAAAAAATTAACAAACAAGGTCTCAATATGGCACAAAAACAGAACGTGATCAATATGCTCCTGACTTCATTCGGATATTTTTCTTTCATAATACATGTGTCATTCTTACAAAAAGAAACTCCAAAAAAAAACAACAAATCGCATAGCACCCAGTCAAACCATGTGTACACTATAAGCAACTCAAATGACTACAATAGGAAGTCAAATGCTTTCTTGTGCAAATAATTTCCAGCATTAATGGGGTTAAGATTAATTGTTGAGTACAATTCCTTTGGCATAGCTTTGCTCATTATTTTCTCATTTTCTTTGAAATTTAAAAACATCTTAAAGTTGGAATGCTGGTTATCAGTTTTTCCACTGAGTGCCATATACAGTCAAATGAGAGAGAGAGAGAGAGAGAGAGAGAGAGAGAAAATTGGTTACTATGGTTGCACTAAGTGCCCAGGTCCGGTGTACTCTGAATGTCACTTTCCAAAAATGCCCTCAATTACCCTGGCAGCTTGACAGAGACCCTGAATGAACAAACGCCTACTGCCGATGAATTCTTTTGGAATGAGTTCGCATTTCTTCATTCTCCAAGGATACAGTGAGCCATCAATGCTTCTTAATCTCTCGAGGGCTTGTTTCTTCAAGAATTTCAGTAAACAACTCCAGGCTCAGATTTAAAGAAACAGCCCCTCACTGAGACGTTGCACGTGTCTTTCCCTTTCTTTCAGGATTGCAACTAAACCTGTGACCTGTAGTTCAGAGCAACATCAGGTCATGTTTTTAATTACTGGAGGAGCCTGGTTTTAGGCTTTCTTCCTCCCCAGCTTACCACAACTTTCAAAAAGGTGCTGATCCAATCTAGTTTATGGGTTAAGGGGTCTAGTAGCCTTGCATTATCGCTGTCCAGTGACTCATTCTTCAAGAATGCTCCACACGTACATGGGCAAGCCGTCTGGTTGCGAATCACAACACTGCTAAACGCATGACTCCCCCAGCGGGGAAAACTGCACGGTAACTAAAGTTTTGCTTGGTTTTTCTTTCCTTTCTTCCCTGACACTGAGGCCAATTGCAGTCACCCTAGCTGGTCAAAGAAAGCCAAACACAAACTGGGCATTCAAATTGGGTAGATGCCCAAAAAACTGAACAAATTGAAGTAATTCCTTACTGAGCCCTGAACCAGCCATTTTCAAAATGATTACCACACACCCACAGAGAAAATAAAATCTACAAAGGTCCCAGCCCACCATAAAGAACCCCTCTGATCTTTTATCTAGGGGACAAGGCAGTGTGGATTCAAGGGGTGCCCACATTCTTGATGGTCTCAGTTCATGAATCAATGGGCAGGTCAACTTGCTTCAAATTTGCATTCCTGGTAATATTGCATGCATTTCTTCAACACATCATATTCTAATTCGTACAGCGTATGTATATGCTATGGAGTAAATCTCTGGCTGGGTTCATACCTGCAGTCCAAAATAGCCATTGTCACTTCTTGGAAGGGTTTGGGAGCAGTTTCTTTATCCACTTCTTCCTCCATTCTGAACCATGAATGGAGCCATTTTCAGCACTCTCAGGTAAGGCTCTTGTCAAAGTGCCACATAACAAATTGTCACAGTCAGGGCCTACCCACCCCCACAGAACTGAGTTTCAGGTTCAAAAAGAGCAATGGAGAGTCAAAAAGAAAGGGCCATTTCATTCAGCAGTCGGTAATCAGGGGAAAAAAGATCCTCTTGAACAAACTGCTCAAAAGACACCCGAAACATTGCCTTCGCCACCTTCTGATGCTGCCTGGCTTGCTGTGTTCTTCCAGCCTCCTGCTGGTCTATGAAAAGACACACAAGCAAACGTTAAATCAAAACAGTTGGAAGACCCAAATAACATCACTCAGCCAAGATGAGCCTTTGGCCTTGATCGGCAATGCATTCCAGATGTAGATCCTATTCCAAGCTCTCATGATATTGATGGTGAAAGACTCAACAATGGTCAGCCCGAAACATATTGGGACTCAGCTGGACTTTTTCTTCCTCTCATCAGTCATTGCCCAGTGCTTACACTTACTATGATAATCAGCACATTTCACACATCAGAACATGACAGAAGTTGCTTTATTATTGGTGTCGCAAATAGTGCTGAGCATAGTGGAATTATCAGCAAAGTGCTCTTCACAATGCAAAGCCCATTGATGAAGCAGATGAAGATAGTGAGGCTGAGTGTACTGCTCTAAGGAACTCTTCCAATGATGCCTTACGGCTTTGATAATTGGCCTCCATTGATGGCTTTCCTTTCTGTCAGGTATAACCCCTTGTTATTTTCAATTTGGATGGGGCTTGTCAAAGTCATTCCAGGTCAAGTGTTTCCTTGGTATCAAGGGAATTTTTCTCTCATGTTTCTTGAGGCATTCAACTCGTGCATCAACATCTGGGATCACAGGCATATTGAGGGCTGGAGCCAAATGGCTCAGGCAGAAACTGAGCTGAGCAGTGAGCATGGTACAAAAGGTGGGTGTTTATGCATGGCACTATTGACAACTCTTACTTTATAGAGATTTACATATGGCTGACAGTGGTTATTGTCTGGGTTAGATTTATCATGGTTTTTGTAGTCAAGACGTGCCTAGCCAATCTTTCATGTAAATGCCAGTGTCAATAGCTATATTGGATTACCTTGAATTAATGGCGGATTGACCACACTACACCAAACAATGGCAATACAGGAACCTCCAACCATGATTGGTCAACATGTCAAGCACACACAACAAGCTGACCTATGAAGGACAATGTGTATCTCCAGTGACTGAGGCAACTAAACCATATCAAAAATTTCATAGGAGCAACTGCTAGAGGTACATTGAGAGTATGTTGTAAGACTGCACGCTAAGTTAGAGGTCAAGACACTGTAATAAAAAGGAAATAATTGGTGTAAGCTGGGATTGGAAAAAAAAAATCTCATTTCAGCTGCATGTACACACCGTTCTACACATTAAAGGATATTGATTAAGATTATGGTAATACAGAATTAAATCAAATTAAAGGATTTGAATTTCCAAATTAAAAAATATTTATTGTACAACACTGCTAATTTAAGATAATTTGAAGCAGCAATTGGGCTGCATACTAACTCAACAGTCCAAATCCACCAACCACAAAAATCACTTAACTGTCAACAAAAGAGCATTCAACAGCACTGTAGTTATACTCTCAAAATTTACTGGAAAAGCACATCTGGTCAGGCAGCATCTGAGAAGCAGGAGAATCAATGTTTCGAGCATAAGCCTTTCGTCAGGAATCATAGAGGTTCATAAAATCATGAGGAGCATGGATTGAACAAATATACAAAGTGTTTTCCCTGGAGTAGGGGAGTCCAGAACTACAGGGCATAGGTTTAGGGTGAGAGGGGAAAGAAAACAAAAGGGACCTAAAGGGCAACGTTTTCACACAGAGGGTGTTGCATGTATGGAATGAGCTGCCAGAGGAAGTGGTGGAGGCTGGTACATTTGCAGCATTTAAAAGGCATCTGAATGAGTATAGGAATAGGAAGGGTTTAGAAGAATATGGGTGAAGTGCTAGCAAACGGGACTAGATTAGGTTAGGACATCTGGTTGGCATGAACAAGTTGGAACAAAGGCTCTGTTTCCATGCTGTACATCTCTATGACTATGCCTGACCAGCTATGCTTTTCCAGCATTACACTCTTTGACTCTGATCTCTAGCATTTGCAGTCCTCACTTTCTCCCTCTCAAAATTCACTGACCTGCTTCACTTTACAAGCTGAAAACCATCCAAAATTGCCCTTGTTTCTCTGGGGAATTGGATCCAGAACTTTGCTAGATTTCTTGTAGCAACAGTGGAGTTAAATAAACACAGAGTGCCTTTTGCTACTGTCCGTAAACACTTACTTCTTTGGTATGGAAGTATTAATTAGGGAAAAATGAAACTGGTCGGCAAGGCAGGGTGCTTGCAAAGAAGAGGTGAAAGTGAGGACTGCAGATGCTGGAGATCAGAGTCAAGATTAGTGATGCTGGAAAAGCACAGCAGGTCAGACAGCATTCGAGGAGCAGAGAAATCGGCGTTTCGGGCAAAAGCCCTTCATCAGGAACGAGGCCTGATGATTTCTGATGAAGGATTTTTGCCCAAAATGTTGATTTTCCTGCTCCTCGGTTGCTGCCTGACCTGCTGTGCTTTTCCAGCACCATTAATCTTGAGCTTGCGGAGAAGAGGACATTTCTTACTATTAGAGCCAGGGTGGGAAACAGAAAAGAAAACAGCTATTTAGGCATTCTTACCAGAACAAACAAAGCTGAACAAAGAGCAATATTTAAAATCGGCCGTGGGTGTTACAGCGACTGCAGGTCTACCATATGGAGCTCCATTTGATTTTTGGTTGATGGCTCAATTTTATTGGGTCAATGTTTGGAGTGTGTCATTGCATTATCCATGTGGTGGATGGAAAGCGTAGATAAGCACCATGTGGACACACACTGTAACCTACAAGGCTACAGGCCAAGAACTAGAAAATGAGATTAAGCTGCATAGTGTTTCATCAGTCAGCACAGGCATGATGGGCTTCTTTAGTGCTGTACATATCTACAATGATTGCAGCTGCAAACCCTTGCTCCACTTTTGCTAAATGCATGTGTAACCTGTTCACCTTTCAGGTGTGAACAACTTCTAACTCCCAACAGGATAAAGAAGAATCTGAGTGTTGCTTGTTAAAAATAATTACCCCTTCAGAATTTCTTAGTAATTTTCATAAATGCCACTTCACATTAAGTTACCTTTGCAGACCATAAGTGTCACATCTTCAGTCATTAAGAGCTACATGGCATTTAACACTTCAAACTAAACAGAGCACCTCTTTAAAAAAAAACGTAATTGCAATGTCTTCCCTCAAATCCACAGCTTAAGTTTCGTTTGCAAAAGTCTTCAGAAGAAAAAGTAATGCCCACTTATGTCAAGTGAGATTTGCACATTTAGTCATTCAGTGGTAACCAAGAACCCACTTTGATGTATCAGCCACATCACACTGTCACAAATAAACATTAAAAGTGGACAAAGCAGCAGGAAAAAAAAGGATTTAGTTAGAGTTCCTGATTAAATCATGCGCTCAGGATGGGAGTGGGAGTGGAGAATAACTTGCTCAACTGCTTAGCAGGAGGTACACACACCGTTTCCAATACTGAACACTATGTACAAGTCACTTTCTCATCCAACACGATAAACAGGCAGGTGAAGCTTCAGTGCCTGCACATATGCCAAATTGAGGTACTATACTTGGAAGCGACAAGTTCAACAAGGTGCAAACTGCTAAAGGAAATCAGTCAAACCAACAGCCAAATCTGACTCCGAGATCAAGTGTCTAAGCTGTCACCTGTTCCTTAATCATGAATGGCTCAAAAAGAAAAAAAGAACAACAGGTTTATATTTATAGGAAAATGCCAGGACTCCTGATTTTTTATAGTAGGTATTCGTTCAGGGTCAGTATAGTCTTGTCCCTTCCTTAATCAGACCTCATGTACATAGAGTCTTCGAGTCATAGAGATGTACACTACGGAAACAGACCCTTCGGTCCAACTCGTCTATGCCGACCAGATATCCTAACCAAATCTAATCCCATTTATTAGCACTTGGCCCATATCCCTGTAAACCCTTGGTCTGCACAGTTTCTTCCTAAAAATACAGTTACATCAGTCAGTGGAGACCATATACTAGATACTGAAATAACAACTTGCATTTATATGACATCTTGAATCATGCAATATCTCAAGATCCTTCATGGGAATGTCAAACAAAATTTGACCTAAGTCACAGAGATGACAGAGCTTCAGTCATGGCTCAGTAAGCGTGCTTCAAAAGGAGTAGAGCATTGCGAATGATTTACTTGATACCATCTCTCATAGAATATTGCACAAACCTCCAGAGTGTGAAAAACACAGGGAAAAATACAAGCCAAGCATATAAAAGCGGTTTACTTCAAAGAGATAATGCAGTTCAATTGTTCTTGCATTTCTTTTTTTAAAAAAACTATCCTCAAGGACTGCTCACACAGTCATCCTCTGAATACTGGTTCTGTTTGAAGTGTGGACATGAAAGACATCTAAATATATACCAAGACCATCACTGTAAATGCCCAGTAAGAGCCCAGGAAGGAAGGCCCACCCAGTTCTGCAGTTTAAAGCCGATTGTTGTGTGCAACCTGAAGGGAAGAGAATGCAGAAACATTATCCATAGATGCCAATGTTTTCGTTATTCCAAACCTCTGTTGACAGCTCAGACACAAGATGTGCAACGGACAATATTAAGATGTATGTTTCCTTCAAATTATTCATAGATCCTGCATGTAAAAGCTTATTAACCTTCTCTTTTCAGTAATTGTGTCATTTATTGATTCCTTCCAGAGAGCCCTTGGTGAAGTATGTTCTGTGAGCAATAGGTCAAAGAGTGCTTTGCCCAAGTGCCTATTGTTCAAACAGAAGCCTCAATAGGAAATTTTGATGCTTTCTTTAATCACATTGAGCATCATAGCTCCAAATAAACCTGTCCTCACCCAGTCACCACCCACTTGTGCACACATTCTGAATAAAGGTCAGAAGGATCCCTGGAATTCCAAAATCAGGTCAATTATCAAACCTGTGGAATTCTTCTAAAAGGTAATGTGAAGTCGCTGCAGTTGTGGGATTATATAGGATAAAGATTTTGAAAGGGTTAATGTTGGAGACTGCATTAAGTTCTACCCAATCTGATTATGTCACATAGTGTTAAGCAGCAGCACGGTCTCCTGACTGATTTGGTTAGACATAATAACCAAGTCTACATCATATACATCTATTGCTATCAACCAATAATAATCCATGTCTTGCTAAGACAAGTATCCATTTTTATTAAGACTCACTAGTGGCATATCTTCAACAGATGTGAACAAAACAGCTCCTTAGTCTCAGTCTTGAAAGGTGGATTGATGACATCATAACACCTACTCGAAGAAATAGGTAGATTCCTGGAGGCTAAAGATGTCAATGGATATATACAGAGAGCAGGACTAAGGCTTTGAGATAGGGGATCAGCTAAGAGTACTTTGAATGACAGAGAATGCTTTGTGGACTGAATGGTCTAACTCCGTTTCTACTCTCTGTTTTATTTTAATTAGCTAATTTTTCAGCATATACAACATGAATATCACTGCTCAAACAACAAGGTAACAACTGTGGGAAAATGTCCAATGGACCAGGGAGAAACAAATTATAAGACAAGTGAGTTTATTGTTTTCAATGCTACAGCTTTTAAAAAATATCCAGTCTCCATTTGTAAGTGTTTGAACAAACAAGCAAATTAGCAAATTTGAGTAAGGAATAACAAGATAGAAACAGCACTCCCAAGCTAAAACTTTCACTTCAGATCTGGTTAAGAAAAAACACAAGAGAAGCAGTTCGTGCTAATGAGAACTTAGAGGAAAATTTGTCACGTGGCAATTACAGTGTCCTTGTAGAACAAGAATCTGTAGGGTTTCAAGGTTCTGCTGGGAGACATCTATTATTTTGGAACTCCTTGAGTAAAGTTAAACATTCTTGTAAAGAAAAAGAAAAATTTTAAATTAATAGTATGAAGCATCAGTCTGCAAAATGTAGCAGTTAAGAAAAAATTACCTCCCATTCACAATGAGTTGCCACACAGTCATAGCAAAGTTAAAGGGCACTGATTTAAGTTATACTGAGGTCTCAGTTCCGGGGGAACACTGAAGTAGATTTAATGTGACAAAGATTTAAAATAAAATATAATTTTAAAATATAATGAAGAGAGAGGCCAACAGAAGAAAATAATTTGAAGACTTTTAAGATTGTTATAAAGAATGGAAGATCAATAATTTTAATTGCAATTATTGTACTAAGGCATATGACTTTGTTTGCAAAATTGCAGTGGACGAAGTGTATTATGTTGCCTCTGAAAAAATTGAGAGAACCTTCACTTTGGTTGCAGAAGGCAGGAATTCTGCCCACAAAATGATGAAAAGACACAGTAAGCAGTTGAGAGATACAGCATCATTATTTAACATAAAGCATTTTGGAAAACATAGCAGTACTATTTTGCACAGTTTAAATATTTGTAAAGTCAAAAATATAAAATAGTCATGCTATTTATGAGGTAAAGGTTTTCCCTAAGTGAGAGAGTAAAACAACATTGAATTAATGCAAAGTTAAAAGCCAGAAATACAAGATCCTATCACTTAAAATTTAAAATAATTCTCAGGTAAGAAAAACAATCCTTAATGTGCAGAATTTAAATACTAAAAATCAAACTCAGCAAGTAAACACAGTACTGTACTGTATTCCAAAGGACCTATAAGAAATAACAACATAAATTTGTTAAAATATGAAAGAAAGCTCAAATGTTTTTGAAGTTCTAACAGCTTTTGATAATTATTTTAAATTGTTCTTTCAAAAATGTGTGTGTTTAGGAGTAACAAGAAGATGGATTACTGGGCTAATGGTAGGCTACTTGGTAGTGTGGATGAGCAGAGGGATCTTGGTGTCCATGTACACAGATCTCTGAAAGTTGCCACCCAGGTAAATAGTGCTGTGAGGAAGGCATATGGTGTACTGGGCTTTATTGGTAGAGGAATTGAGTTCCGGAGTCCTGAGGTCATGTTGCAGTTGTATAAGACTCTGGTGCGGCCTCATCTGGAGTATTGTGTGCAGTTTTGGTCGCCATACTATAGGAAGGATGTGGAGGCATTGGAACGAGTGCAGAGGAGGTTTACCAGGATGTTGCCTGGAATGGTAGGAAAATCTTATGAGGAAAGGCTGAGGCACTTGGGGCTGTTCTCATTGGAGAAGAGAAGGTTTAGGGGAGATTTGATAGAGGTGTATAAGATGATTAGGGGTTTAGATAGGGTCGACACTGAGAACCTTTTACCGCTAATGGAGTCAGGTGTTACTAGGGGACACAGCTTTAAATTAAGGGGTGGTAGGTATAGGACAGATGTTAGGGGTAGATTCTTTACACAGCGGGTTGAGAGTTCATGGAATGCCCTGCCAGTAGCAGTGGTGAACTCTCCTTCTTTATGGTCATTTAAGCGGGCATTGGATAGGCATTTGGAAGTTATTGGGCTAGTGTAGGTTAGGTAGGATTCGGTCGGCGCAACATCGAGGGCCGAAGGGCCTGTACTGCGCTGTATCTTTCTATGTTCTATGTTCACAAGATTCAACACAACAATCTTGCATCCAAGAGAATCCGTAGGCAATTTCATTAACATCATCTACAGATTCACAGATAACTGTGACTATGGAATGTTGAAAGCAGAATTCCAACTGCTATTGGAATTATTGATTAATCTGTGGGAGATATATTACAGACAAAAGGATAATTTGACTTTTTAGAAAGTTATTAAAGTTTTTCTAGAAGCAGAAACCAGGAAGACGCAAAAACAAATCCTGAGAGGAGAACAAGCTTATCACAGGACAACAACATCCAAGTTAGCCAGTGAGTGCTGATTACTAATATTCCTTGCAATTATACGTGCACATAGTTCCAGAAAACCTATGTAATCTTGAAGAAATTCAGTGACATCATATGCAAAGAAACTGAAGCTCGCTATTGAAACAGAATTCAGTAGGGGGGTGTGAGAAAGTGAGGGGGAATTGGATTGAATGGGGAGGTGGAGATAAAGAGTGGAGAGGGGGAGGGAAGGCAGTCATTGGGGTGGGCACGGACAGGACAGATCGTTGTTCCCCCCTTCACTAACTTTATAGCAAATTTTGCATGCATTGATAAATCCGTATGCACAAATTTAAGCAGCAAACTTGAAAGGGTTGAGAAAGATTTAAAAGGATGTTGCAAGGGTTGGAGGATCTGAGCTCCAAGGAGAGGCTGAACAGGCTGGGGCTGTTTTCCCTGCAGCGTCGGAGGCTGAGGGGTGACCAGGGCCCGTGAAATGAATATTTCAGGGCTATACATGCTATCGTAAGGACAGACTGTTGGGCAGAGGGGGTGGGGTGGCCCTGTTGGTAAGGGACAATATTCAGTCCCTTGCGCGGAGGGGACCTAGAATCAGGGGAAGTAGAGTCAGTCTGGATAGAGCTGAGAAGTTCTAAGGGTAGAAAGACCCTCTTGGGAGTTATCTACAGGCCCCTAAACAGTAGTATGGATGTAGGGTGTAAGTTGAATCAGGAGCTGAAATTGGCTTGTCGCAAAGATGTTACTACAGTTGTTATGGGGGATTTCAACATGCAGATAGACTGGGAGAATCAGGATAGTATTGGACCTCACGAAAGAGACTTTGTGGAGTGCCTCAGAGATGGATTCTTAGAACAGCTGGTGCTGGAGCCAACCAGGGAGAAGGCAATTCTGGATCTAATATTGTGCAACGAACCAGAATTGATCAGGGACCTCGAAGTGAAGGAGCCATTGGGAAGTAGTGACCATAATAGAATAAGCTTCATTCTGCAATTTGAAAGGGAGAGGGTACAATCGGTAGTGACAATATTTCAGTTGAATAAAGGGAACTCTGGAGCTATGAGGGAGGAGCTGGCCAAAGTTCAATGGTGCAATATCTTAGCAGGGGTGACAGTGGAGGAAAAATAGCAGATATTTCTGGGTATAATGCAGAAGATGTAGGATCAGTTCATTACAAAAAGGAAGAAAGGTCCTACGAGGAGGCATGGGTGGCCGTGGCTGATGAGGGAAGTTAAGAAACATATAAAGCTCGAGAAATCATGGATGCATTGGTGATTATTTTCCAGAGTTCGATAGATTCGGAATCAGTTCCTGTGGATTGGAGGGTGGCTTATGTTGTACCACTTTTTAAGAAAGGTGCGAGAGAGAAAGCAGAAAATTATACACCAGTTAGTCTGACCCCAGTGGTAGGAAAGATGCTGGAAGGATGAAGTTAGGACAAATCTGGATAGTAGTAACAGGATAGGTCAGAGTCAACATGGATTTATGAAGAGGAAGTCATGACTAATCTTCTGGAATTTTTTGAGGATGTAACTCTGAAGATGGACGAGGAAGATCCAGTGGATGCAGTGTACCTGGACTTTCAGAAAGCCTTTGATAAAGTCCCACATAGGAGGTTAGTGAGCAAAATTAGGGCACATGGTATTGGAGGCAAAGTACTGACTTGGATTGAAAATTGGCTAGCTGATAGGAAACAAAGAGTAGTGATAGACGGCTCCCTTTTGGAATGGCAGGCGGTGACCAGTGGGGTACCGCAGGGATCAGTGCTGGGACCGCAGCTTTTTACAATATATATTAATGATATAGAAGATGGTATTAATAGTAACATTAGTAAATTTGCTGATGTTACAAAGCTGGGTGGCAGGGTGAAATGTGAGGAGGATGTTAGGAGATTACAGGGTGAGCGGACAGATGCATGGCAGATGCAGTTTAATGTGGATAAATGTATGGTTATCCACATTGGTGGCAAGAACAGGAAGGCAGATTACTACCTAAATGGAGTCAAGTTAGGTAAAGGGGCAGGACAAAGATCTGGGTGTTCTTGTACACCAGTCAATGAAGGCAAGCATGCAGGTACAACAGGTAGTGAAGGAAGCTAATAGCATGCTGGCCTTCATAACAAGAGGGATGAGTATAGAAGCAAAGAGGTTCTTCTGCAGCTGTACAGGGCCCTGGTGAGACCTCACCTGGAATATTGTGTGCAGTTCCGGTCTCCAAATTTGAGGAAAGACATTCTGGCTATTGAGGGAGTGCAGCATAAGTTCACGAGGTCAATTCCTGGAATGGCAGGACTATCTTATGTTGAAAGATTGGAGCGACTGGGCTTGTATATCCTTGAGTTTAGAAGACTGACAGGGGATCTGATTGAGACATAAGATTATTAAAGGATTGGACACTCTGGAGGCAGGAAACATGTTTCCACTGATGGATGAGTCCCGAACCAGAGGAAACAGCTTAAAAATAAGGGGTAGGCCATTTAGAACAGAGATGAGGAGAAACTTCTTCACCCAGAGAGTGGTTGGTGTGTGGAACGCTCTGCCCCAGAAGGCAGTGGAGGCCCAGTCTCTGGACTCATTTAAGAAAGAGTTGGATAGAGCTCTTAAGGATAGTGGAATCAAGGGTTATGGAGATAAGGCAGGAAACAGGATACTGATTGAGGATGATCAGCCATGATCATATTGAATGGTGGCACAGACTCGAAGGGCAGAATGGCCTACTCCTGCACCTATTGTCTTACAGAGGTTTACAAAATTATGAGGGGCATGGATAGGATAAATAGACAAAGTCTTTTCCTGGGCTCGGGGAGTGCAGAACTAGAGGGCATTGGTTTAGGGTGAGAGAGGAAAGATATAAAAGAGACCTAAGGGGCAACTTTTTCATGTAGAGGGTGATACGTGTATGGAATGAGCTGCCAGAGGGTGTGGTGGAGGCTGGTACAATTGCAACATTTAAAAGGCATTTGGATGGGCAAATGAATAGGAAGGTAGGGGTGTGTGTGTGTGTGTGTGTGTGTGTGTGTGTGTGTGTGTGTGTGTGTGTGTGTGTGTGTGTGTGTGTGTGTGTGTGTGTGTGTGGTGCCCAACTATGACGAAAGAAATCTATCACTTTAAAATGCTGAAGCACTTTTAGATGAAGCAGGGCACAGTTTAGAACAGCCAAACTGCCAAAATGCGTACTCATATGAGATGTTAAATTGATACCATCATCGCTCTTGGAAGGCATTCCTAGGGGAAATTGATGATTCAACCATTTGACAGAACCTGTTCATGTAAATGGACATTAGCTTTAAGGCTGTTACCAGTATATGAGCACAACAACAGTAAGGTTATCCTCAAGTACAGTTGAAACAGAATGCAAAGCTGAGCATTTGGTGCGCAAGGGAAATTGGTTAAGGAATTTAGTGAAGTGTTTCTTTTTTTCTGTAACTTTATCAATCTCCAGGGCAACAGCAGTTGAAAAACTGCAGGAAAAGGGACAAAAGCCAGCATAAGTTCAGCTTTGTACATGGAGCCAAGGAAGAATTGATGAACAATTTTTAAATTATTCTGCATACTTTAATTGTAATTTTTTTTTAAATTGCTACACGATGGCAGGTCAGCTTGGCCTGCAATATTTGGTAAGTTATGTCCCAGACAAATACATCTACAGGAAATGTCACTGCCTCTAGAAACTTGAACTCCAGGTGTCAAAACTCAAGTACCGTTGGAGTGACTGCTCTGTATCTGGGAAGCAGAAAATTATGGCAGCAACATGTTTTCGGAGGTGATTAGCAGTGTACAGGCGAGAGAGTGTAAGAGTGCCAAACTGGCAGGCAGTGCAGAAGTCTCCTGAACCACAGTCTCTCCTGGTTGCTGCTTAATTTCCATTTTGGACACTGTGTCTCGTGGCAGTGCAGTAAAGCCAAGTCTGTAGCACCACAGATCATTGAGCTGCACAGGAGGACAGCAAGAAGAGTAGAAGTGCAATACAGATCGGGGATATCATACTCAAGGGATCAGACAGATGCCTCTGCGGCAATAAATATGACGCCAGGGTCAAAGAATGTCATGATGTAATTGTCACTACAGAAGTATGGCTAGAGAGTGACCAAGACTCTGAACTGAATAGGTTTAGAAAGGACCAGCGAAAAGGAAAGGTGATGGTGTTGCACTGATACTGGTGAGGTCAGTGCATTAACAACAGAGAATTTCAGATTCGAAGAACAATGTGTGAAGTCTAGATTAGAGTGGTGCTGGAAAAGCACAGCAGGTCAGGCAGCATCCGAGGAGCAGGAAAATCAATGTTTCCTGCAAAAGCCCTTCATCAGGAATCCTGATGAAAGGCTTTTGCCCAAAACATCGATTTTCCTGCTCCTCGGATGCTGCCTGACCTGCTGTGCTTTTCCAGCACTACTCTAATCTAGACTCTGGTTTCCAGCATCTGCAGTCCTCACTTTTGCCCAATGTGTGAAGTCTGTTTGGGTAAAATTAAAAAACAGCAAGCAGCAAATATTGGTAGTTGTTATTTATGGGCCTGTAAACAGAAGTGGTACTAATCAAGAGATCAGAGAAGCATTTAGAAGAGCACTAATCACAGGTGATAACAATTTGTACATAGATTAGGTAAACCCAATGAGCACTGATACTGTGAAGGATGAGTTTCATAAGTATATTATGGATGATTTTCCAGACCAGTAAGTTAATGAACCAACCAAAGAACAGGCTACTTTAGATCTAGTATTATGGAACAAAAAAAATCAACCAATTAATAATCTTATTATAAAAGGAACCTTTAGGAATGAGGGAACATAAATTCAATATAATTTTATTTTATATTTGAATATAAAAGGTAGGTCAATCTGAAGTTAAAATTAAACAATAAAAATGATGAAAGTATGAGGGGAAATCTGGCAGAGGTAGATCAGTAAAATGCAGTAAAGTGTCCACTGTGTTCATTCATCTGTCCCTGCCTGTTCTTCCCATACTTGATGTAGCCCCTCTCTTCTCTTCAAACACTCTGACCGACTGCTCTGGTTCCCAATCCCCGCCACACTTGTTTAAATCCTCCAGAGTGGCAGCAGCAAACCTCTCTGCAGGGATATTGGTGACCGTCCAGTTTAGGTGCAACCCTATCAGCTCATACAGGTCCCTCCTACTCTTGAAGAGATCCTAATGATACAGATACCTGCAGCTCTCCCTCTTACATCAGTTCTATGCATTCAACTGCATTATCTTCCTATTTCCAGCCTCTCAAATCCTAATGCTCCAAAAGTGTATATCAACATCTTTGAACAGAGTATTTGGAAAATATCTATCAAGTATTCTACCCCAGTCCAGAGCAAAATGTACTGTGTATAGCACGGCTAGTAGACTTGTACACATTTCAACAGAAATTGAGCTCAAAACAGAATATATAATTAATTAGAAACACAACCAATACCAAACCAGACCAGACTGGGCCAGTATTACACAGTAGCTTCGGTGACATCTACTGTTACCAGTCAGTGGGACAAAATAAAATAAGATTTGGCACTGCTGCATGTTCTAAAAAAAAGGGCCATTAGAAGAACTGCAAGCAGGGCCCCTTCTCATTTCTGTAAAGAGCAACAGACCGTGGTGGGGATCACTGCTCTGTCCTTAAGTTTCCCATGGTGAACCAGGTGACCTCTTCCACACATTCCAACCAACTCACACCTTTTAACCTCCTAGCCAAATCCAATAAAGTTGACATCAGGAACAGTATCAATTCAAGTCACACTTCCACTTTCTCTTTTAAATAATGACTTTAGCTGTCCCCCACAGAATTTTCTCCTGCTTACTCTTATGTTTTGAAGCAGCGCACTTTGTCTTTCTAAAGCCTTCTCATAGACTTCCTGCATTGTTCAATGCTTCTTACCTCAGTCCAATTGTGAAAAGGATCGATTCACTAGATTTTGAACCCAGTCACTGCTGCCTTGTAACAACATTTAACATGTCTGGCCCATGACCTTTTCTCATTGTTATCCTATTCCAGCCTTCAAAAACAAGGGAATAGGTGTTCCAATATATTTTCTTTTGTCCTGCCTTGAACAACTCTAACATGGTGTTTTTCTATACACATGTACAAGTAGTTCTCC
This sequence comes from Hemiscyllium ocellatum, assembly GCF_020745735.1. Taxonomy (NCBI): domain Eukaryota; kingdom Metazoa; phylum Chordata; class Chondrichthyes; order Orectolobiformes; family Hemiscylliidae; genus Hemiscyllium; species Hemiscyllium ocellatum. The sequence continues at coordinate 91,068,540 of NC_083408.1, forward strand.
TATAACACTGCAGTTGCACTGCTGTACGGCACCATGTTATAAAAAAATCATGCAATACAAATAATGGGGCCTATGGGAAAAACAGGGTGAGGGGCCAAACACATCAGTAAAAATTGAATCAAAAATAGTAGTTAGCCTAAGACAAACGATATCACAACTAATAAAATCTTTAAATCATATATTTTAATGAAAGAATACAGTAAATGTAACACTAAAATTACTAACTACAACACTGTACCTTTCACAAAGCTCTTCACCAGTAAGCGCACAAACTGACTGACCACATGATGCCGATGCCGAGTCCAGTCCTCATCCAAATTCTCCCCAGTTTGAAATAAAGTTCCTTCTAAGTATAGACTACAATTCCTACACTACAAATGTAGACTAGCAAAACGGTTTTGCTGTTCAGCTAATGCCGGGAATGGAATTACATAACAGCAAGCAGGAGTTTGCTTTATAAAATAAAAACGCTCACAATTTGTGTTACAACAAAATCAAGTTTAATGAACACGCCTTATAGAAGAACTACCTGTCTTGGCATGTCTGCTGTATCTTTTTAAAAGTTTCTATCATATCAGTGTCCCAAGATTAGATTTCCAATCTAATTTTGCTGCATAGACAATAAAATGGAATTGAAAGATTTGTGCAGAATCTACAAAAACGCAATTTGGAAACGCCATAATTCAAGAGTTCAAGATTCCAGCTTTCTTATTGGGTTTGAATTGCTGCTGGCCAAATCGTACAATGAATTGAGAAAGCTGGAAGTATACACCAGGTCAGTTAACATCTGACTAGACGGCTAACAGCTTCCCATCCATGCAGAGACATAGCTACACCAAAATAACAATGATAGCCTGCATTTATGTAGCACTTTTAAAAATAATAAAACAAAATATGACACTGACCCAAATTAGAAGCTATTAAGGTAGATGACCAAATCCTTGTTTTAAAAGGAGAGTTTTAATGAGTGTCTTAAACAGTTGTGTGGTACGACAGAATCTGGAGTATTGTCTAAAAGGAGGTCACTTCAGTTAAGCTTTTTATCTTGCACTCATCAGGACAATTCACAAGAATACCAAGTTAAAGGGGAAATCAACATTCATTTTGCATGAGAGGAGACTGCTGATTGATTGGCAGGACTCCAATTGGTAGAGGTGTTGCCTTCAAGAATGCACCAATTAAATAATGACCGACATGCATTGTTTAAATTTTAAACCAGCAAGATTGACCGATTGGTCATGGTGTTGCCCTGAGAAAGGATCCAGCAAGAGGCTGCCAGGCATTTTATTGAATTGTTATTTCATAGGTGTTTACCACTAAATAGGATGCTGCAGTCAAGCCAAAAAAAAAAGTGCTGCCTATCACACAAGCCTGTAATGTAGTGTATGAATTTATGTGCTGGTGTTGTGCCAAGTACGTAGGGTGGATGTCCCAAAGACTGGTGAAATGTATCTTGGCTGCTTGCAACAAGTAATGCATGATAGTATCCCACCAACCTGTACTTGAAAACTCATAACACAATATCTAACATTAAATTCAATTCTGCAATTGGACAACATTTGCTAAGTAATCTGAAGTTTCCAAAGAATTACCCTGAAAACCAATCGTGGATTCAAGAACAGAAATAGCTGGGAGAATATCAGTTCTGAAGGGTCACTGAAACCAAAACATTAACTGAAAAACATTCTCTCCAAAGATGCTGTCAGTACTGCTGAGTTGCTCCAGCTATTTTTGTTTCTGTTTCAGATTTTCAGCATCCCCAGTTCTTTGGGTTTTTTAAAAAATTAATTAAGGACAGTCAGTCGAGCTTGGAGTGTGGTACACTTAGCAGTACTGGAAGCTACATGTATGAGTGCAAATTGTCCTTTTTTTTGCAGACAGTAAGATCATGAATATACTCTGCACTTAGTTCCACTCAACCAAGATATTTTCGACAGCAGCTTCCAAACCTGCAACCTCTATCACCTAAAGGAACAAGGACAACAGATGGGTGGAGATTCACCTTTATGCCATGAACCATTTTCACTTGCAACTACATCATCTTCCCTTAGCTGTTACTGGGTCAAAAACCTTAAATTGACACTGTAGGTATTACTAGTAAGGGCAACATTTATTGCTCATCCCTAATTGATGATAATGAGCGGTACTTTTTCAAACCACAACATGACATATGGTTTAAGCAGGGATTTTCAGGAGTTCAACCCCTTAACAATAAAGTAACAGCTATGTAATCCCAAGTCAAAATGGTGAGTTGGTTTGAGTGGCTACCCACGCATTTGCTGTCTTTATCCTTCTAGGTGTTGGAGCTTATGGGCTTGCAACGTGCTCTCAAACAGCATTGGTAAGCACAGTGCATCTTGTAATTGGTATACACTGCAGTGCATCCACAATGGAGGAAGCAAATTCTGAAGTGGTGACTTGATAGAAGCATTTCAATTATGAGAGGCATGGATAGGATAGTAGTCGTTTTCCCAGGGCAGAAATTTCAAGTACTAGGAGCCATGGATTTAAGCTGAAAGGGGGAAAGGTTCAAAAGCAGATGCGCAAGGCAATTTTGTTTTTTTTTAAAAACACAGAGGGAAGTAGGGCCTGGAATCCGCTGCCAGAGGAGATGGTCGAGACAATAGCAATGTGGAAGAGGCAGCTAGACAAAGGCATGAATTGGCAGGGAATAGAGGGAGATTGACCATATGCAGGCAGATGGCATTAGTTTAGAATGGCATCATGGTCAGCACAAACGTGGTGGGTCAAAGGGCCCATTCCTGTATTGTATTGTACTATGCTCGATAACTAAAGAGCCAATCAAGAGGGCAATCAAGAGGGTTTCTGGATGGCGTCAAACTTCTTGAATGTTGCTGGAACTGCACCTATCCAGGCAAGTGGAGAATATTACATCACACTCCCAAGATCTCCAAAATGTGTACATTTTTTTTTAATTCCCCAGAATATTTTAAGAATCTGAGGCAAATGGTCTCTAGTATAAACAAAATAATATATATTTTTGAAACTAGTGATTTTCATAAAACATAAAATTTCTCATTTCTGACACACGAGTTAGTACTAAGAGATTCCGCTGCTGAGAGAGACAGTTCAACAAACAGACCAACCAGGGAGAGAAAAAATGGACCAGAACAAAATCTATGCCATGACTGGAAAATGTGACTGTTACTGTGTTGCTGAACTGTGCAGATGATGAAGCTTCCTCAAAAAGTCTTGGTGGCAGTCAGAACATGGTGCATTAAGGCTCTCAGTCAACAACCCATACTTCAACTCAAGTTTAATTTAGCTATCACTTGTGCTTGCTGACCTATATCAGCTCCCCAATTTTAAACATGGGTTTGATTCCAGCCTTGGGTGACTGTGTGGAGTTTGCACATTCTCCCTGTATCTGCATGAGGGTCCTTTTGGTGCTCCAGTTTCCTCCCACAGTCCAAAGATGTGAAGGTTAAGTGGATTGGCCATGGTAAATTATCCCAGTGTCCAGGGATGTGCAAGCTAGGTGGATTAAGGTTTCTGGCAAAAGGTCTTCCTCAGGAATGGACGTTCATCATTCCTGATGAAGGGCTTTTGCCCAAAACGTCGAATTTCCAGCTCCTCGGATGCTGCCTGACCTGCTGTGCTTTTCCAGCACCACTCAAACCTTGACTCTGGTTTTCAGCATCTGCAGTACTCACTTTTGCCATGGTACACGCGAAGTTAAGGGGATAGGGCAGCAGTCTGGATGGGATGCTCTTAGGTGGGTTGGTGCAGACCCAATGGCCTCTTTCTACACTGTAAGGATTTGATAATTCAGCTGCATAGATCCTAAACACAAACTTCATCCTTGAAATTTCTCTGCCTTTCTCCTCCTTTAAGACATATTGTAAAGAGTGCCTCTTTGGATAACTCAGTGTCGAATTCTGTTTGATGAGGCTCCTGTGAGATGTCTTTGGAACTTTAAATATGTTGAAGGTGCTATGTAGATATGAATTGTTGTTGTTGAAAACTGGGATCCTTGCCCCGGATTATCATCAGTGATTTCTGTTTAATAACAAGGGCTTGTAAGATCAGCCTGGCCGGAAATCGTCCTGCAGTCTAGAAGCCTGTTAAGGCTCAGAGCTCACACAGAAGGCCTGTGGAATCAGAACTGAGCCAGTGATTAAGTGCAATTCTAAACAGTGTGAGGCAAGCTCACTCTAAGAATAACGGTGACCTGTGCTCACTCAAAGAGCACAATGTCCATGCTCACTGAGATCGACTTATTTTTTCACAATATAAAATGACACGGTGGCCTTCACAGTATCATTACTGTTATGTTCCTGAGCTATTTGATGGTGCGGGGTATATACAGCTAAAAATAATCTGACAAAATAACCAGAGTTGCAATACTATAAAGCTTTATTTCACATTGTGCCCTCATGTTTACCTGGAATACACTGCACAAAAAAGAAAGAGGGGGGAGCAAATTCAACAGTAACATCCAAAAAAGAAATTCTTGAGGAGGAAAGAACGGCAATTCTGTGGTTGACTGTGGTTAAAGAGCAGGCGATTGGAATGAGCTATCAAAGGAATGATGCAAGCACAATGGATCTAATGATCTCCTTCTGTGTAGTATAAATTCATTATCCTATTTACTACACAAAGTAATAACTCACTAACAGTAACAAAAAGATCCAACGTCATTTTTAACCAGCTGAAAATCTTCCCAGTTGAGTGGCTGCTGCTGAGGGTGAATTTTTAAACACAGCTGAAATGTCTTAAAACCATAAAAGGTATAGAAGTAGAATTAGGCCAGTCAACCCATCACATCTGCTCCACCATTTGATCATGGCTGATGAATTTCTTAACCCCATTCTGCTGCCCTCTCCTCATAGCCCTTGATCCCCTTACTAATCAAGAAGTTATCTATCTCGGTCTTAAATACACTCAATGACTCAGTCTCCACAGAGGCACCATGCTCTGGTTGAAAAATTCCTCCTAATCTCAGTTCTAAAGGGTCATCCCTTCACAGAGGCTGTGCCCTTGAGTTCTAGTCTCCCCTACTAGTGGAGACATTTTCTCCACATCCACTTTAGCAAGGCCTTTCAGTATTCTTAAGTTTCAATCAGATCCACCTCATCCGCCTGAATTCCATCGAGTATTGACCCAGAGTCCTCAATGTGACAATTCCTTCATTCTGGAGATAGCTTTCTTAAATCCCCTCTGGAACCCCTCAAAACACCAACACATCCTTTTAGATATGGAGCCCCAAACTACTCATTATTCCAAATATGGTTTAAGCAGAACCTTCCACTGGAGAATTAACAGTGAGAGATTGTGGGGCTGGGAAATATAAGTAGATGATTATTCAGCTTTCGGAATGATTGGGAATGATGAGTTTGACCTTTTGCTGACACGTATAAATTTTGTTCCAAAAAGGTAAATACATACGATGTATGTTCAGAATTATGACTAGTTGCAACAAGCTGTGCTGTAAAATGGCCATGATCTAAAATAAAAACCATTTATATCAACTTTAACTGGATCGAACATTGGACAAGATCTATGACCAGAATATAGGAGACCAATAACCATTAGGTGAGGTTAAGGTCTGGCACACATTGAGCAACTGCAGCTTCAGGACTGATACTCCTAGCAGCCTCCTTCAAAATGTTCCATCAATGTTCTTAACGTATTAAGTGGACTGAAATGAATAAAGATAAATAACCATCTTCAATGCTAAATTAAAATCAAAGGAAATCCACAGGTGGTACGCCTATTGTAAATTATTCAGAAATGCAGTGTAGGATCAAGCCATTGTGAATTCTGTTTATCTGTATGTATCAATAGGCTAACCTTTTTATCAGGATACATTTCATGAAATGTGTACTATAGGATTTGGATACAAGTGTGAAAAAAGGATTAATTATGCCTTTAAGAAGAGTGACAGAGCATGTGTGTCAGGAGCTGGGCCCTGGGATAAAGCAATTACCAATTTGCAACAGTGAACTCCTTTTCCAAGGATCAGCTTTTCCAACTAAATTGTTGAGAGTCAATAGATTTTACCTGTCAGCTATACTTCCATGTCATTGCCATTCTAAATGGCCTCCCCTCTTTCATCTCACCCATACCAATTTTTTCTCTTACAGGCCTGCAAGGGATACCCATTACAGGGAAGTCTTGGCTTCTCATATGCCTCAAAGTACATGGGGCAGTGCAGTGGCTCAGCGCTTAGCACTGCTGCCTCACAGCACCAGGGACCCGGGTCCGATTCCAGCCTCAGGCAGCTATCTGTGTGGAGTTTGCACATTCTCCCTGTGTCCACATGGATTTCCTCCCAGAGTCCAAAGATGTGCAAGTTAGGTGGATTAGCCAGGCTAAATTACCCATAGTGTGCAAGCTAGGTGGGTTAACCCTGGGAAGTGAGAGGTTACAGGGATAAGGTGGGTTGTGGGGGGGGGGGATGCTCTTTGGAGGGTCAGTGTGAATTTGATGGGCTGAATGGTCTCCTTCCACGTGCCCTAAAGGTATTCTATGCATTGGCCCAATAATTAGTTGGAGGGTCCTCATTGAGGACTGCTGGACTAAAACACCCCACAGAATATGGAGTACATTTTATAAAGTGATAGCATCCAGTGTTGGTGCTGTAGGGTAAGGGAGGCATAAAGTCCTCAGGACCAAGTAATGCAGGGATAACTGCCAAATGTATCAAGTAGTCATGTGTGTTTTATGACTGGCTTCTAGGACAACATCCTGAAACAAAAAAGTCAATTTCCCAGTGTTCACCCTGAATGAGCAATAATGCTCATGGGAGAATAACCGGAGGAGAATTACTTAAAAAGTATGGGGAGAAGAAATCCAAAGTAATCCTCTCTGAAGGCAGAGGGGAAGTGATATTGCAATGATATTATTGTGCCTTTACTCCAAGTACAGCTACAGAGCACAAGCATAAAGGGCAGTATCATAGTGACATCAAATCACGTGGAACTGCAGGATGTCTAGGATTTCAGGAGTTCTCCTCCCAAAGTATCCCTTGTAAATTATTAATATTTACTAAAGCCGTTTACCTGATCTTACTACAATAAGCAAAGCTGCATGTTTGCTAACAAAGAAAAAAAAATAAAATGGCAACGTACATCAAAGAGAAAAATGTTCAACTGGCCACCCACCAAACCTCTCTTCTTCTAGCACAGGCTACTCTGACAAGATCAGGTACAAATGCTGCTTTTACATCTTTCCAAGTTTAACTTGGGCTGTATTTCGCCCAGTCCTATGGGTGTCCTACTTGGCATGTTAGATTTAAAAAAAAAATCACCCTCCCTTACCCAACAATTTGCAAACCCTTTTTGAAAATCAGCAGCCATGGCAGTAGTAGAAGCAGGTGATATTCCAAAGCCTTTTCTTCCCTGTTCAGTGGTTCCTTAATTGACTAGATTTGACAAGTTTAAAACGCTGAAGGGTCTCCAGGGGCAATAACAAAAAACTGCACTTACAAAAATCCTCTTCGACTCCTCACTAATTAAATGGTTGATGGCCACTGGGAACTGTTGGAATACAGACAGCCCAATTTACACACAACAAAGCTCTCACTGACACACACCGTCTGGGTGAAGAAAAGTGAGGACAACAGATGCTGGCGGCCAGAGTTGAGAGTGTGGTGCTGGAAAAGCATCTGAGGAGCAGAAGAATGCTGATGAAGGGCTTATGCCCAATTCCCCTGCTCCTCGGATGCTGTCTGATCTGCTGAGCTTTTCCAGCACTACACTTTCACCGTTTGATGTGGGTACTGGTCTCAGGGAAAAATGTTGCCCATGAGAATGTTGGTAGCCTTACGTCTGCTTCGGGAAATGCAGGAAAGCATTCAACTAAGGGGATGGGGGGTGGGTTTGATCAGAAGAATTGGGGACATCGGTTCTTAGTGTCAATGGATTGGTGTTAATAAGGTGATAACATTTGTTCACCTGGGGAATGTATGGCAGTACTTCCTCCTCACGTCAGAGGCTGGAGGTGTGCCGACACATTGGGATGTCAGATATCTAAATCGTTGGTTAATATCACTCACAACAAAACTCATATTCAATAGAAAACGACCTTGTAATTTAATAAGCTGTGCAGCACATGCACGTGACAGAACAATCCTGACACATTTTCCTGTTTACCACACTGAGCAGATTTGAATTTATGAAGCTCGACTCCCTCATCTTGACTGTTCTCAGAAGTGAATGTCTCATTACACTTACCGGTTAGGAAAACACAAAGGCTAAAAGTTGGAAGATGTTCATGTGTGAGTGAGAGAGAGAAAACATTCTTCTTTAAAATTACACTCACTGACTGGGGCATTCAAGGGACAGAGACTCAGAGACACATACAGAGAGCAAGACACAGAGAGCGCGAGAGAAAAAAAAGAGAGACAGAGAGAGAGAGAGAGAGAGACACAGACAGACAGACAGACAGACAGAGACAGAGACAGAGACAGAGAGACAGAGAGGATTTGAGTGAACACTGGCATGTCATGGATTAAATGTGTGTTGTTCCCTAGAGCTTGAGATCCAGGCATGTTATGAATTTAAGTTGCATTTTGGGAATGGAAGATGATTTTAAAAGAAACAGCCATTTTGTAAGACAATGATACTGGACATGTTGGCTGAGCGAGGTGACCTCATGACCTTTCTCACATAGTTTAGACTAGACTCTCATTATAATGTTCTATCCAAAGCAATTGACCATTTGGCCTGGCTGGATCAAGGTTTCCCACTTTGATGTGCGTGTAACTTAATTAGTCAAACATATTCAGAGCTGCCAATGAGTTTCTCTTCCGCTGCAGACTTTTGTCATTTTATTGCTGTTTATCTGATTAAGAACATTTGGCATTTTTAAAAATTTAATACCAATTTCTGTATAATGACAGCTTGTTTGCAGCAATAAGGGGAGTGGCCTGAGAGAGCCCTTACAGGTAAGAGCTGGCACTGCTGTTCTGCGAAAAGGTTTTAGAATCTTAGATACCTACAAGCCAGGCTTGAGCTATGTTATAGTGTAGCATTGATGCCATTGGTAAATAAAAAAGGTAATAATTTAAACTAAACGGTCTGTAAGAGTTTTATATTCCAGACTACCACAGAGTATGATCTCCAGGATGAAACAACAGAGGCTACAGGTGGAGTACATCTGGGATTCCCTGAGCTTCTCGAATAAGGACTTTAGCATCCAGGAATATAAACTCTCCAAATCTTCAAAAAGAGGTCAGATGAGAGTTTCATTTAGTGTCTCATCCACATGGTTGTCGCACTTTCCCCAATAGTGCCACCTTAGGTTGTATACGTGTGTCTTCAACCCATGACTTTCTTATTCCGAAGTTTACTCAGTGCCATTAAGGAAAGAGCAAATTTATCGAGAATAGCCATCAAATTCAGAAAGGCAAAAATGCATAAGTGTGTGTGTGTGTGTGTGTAGAAAAATGTAATGAAGATCGATAATCAGTTTTATTTCATGCAGAGATTATCACTTGACTTTTATTTGTTGTATATCAGCATTGTAATGATGACATATTCCCATTCGCCCAAGTATATTTATTGTTCAGTAACCACAATTCAAAAATCACAACTAATTGGACTGTTCAAAAAGTAAACCACTTGGTTAGGGAAACCAAAATAGCCATTTTGCTGAAACTCATAATCCTGGGATTAAAGAAAAGGGGCTAAAATACATGTTAACTGTTAACTACTGGGAACTGATGTCATCCTGCATTACATTGGTTCAAAGAGCAATCAGGGCAGTCATGTTAAGTGCCTGGAATTAGTCAGAACTTGTCACTATTCATATCAATCAAGTCTGTGGACTGAACTCAGAAAATTAAGGAATGAAGCTAGGTTTCCAGAATCATTTGGAACACAGCTACTGTATTGGCAGAAGAGAGACACATTACAAGTGAGACATCTTGATGTAATGACTACATTCATTTAAAGCGAATAAGCTCAACAAACTAGAAGCTACAGGAATGCAAGTTGGACACGAAGAACAATGACACCTCATGCCCTTCTAATCCTGTAACAGGTTCAAAATATTTTAGCCTGATGAAAAAGCAGCTTGTATTGCGCAAGGATGACCTCCTTAAAACAGCAGGGGTTATATCCATTAGGACCAATGTTCCCTCTAACCTTTCTTTGTTGTGCACAGCCTGTTTACTAGAGCTGTATGGTATATATTCACTCACAGAGAACATTGCTGCAGAGGTATTCCAAATCACTTAGACTGTGCAAATAGCAGAAAATCCAGAAATAATCCCTGGCAGTACATTCAAAATCTACTTTCAAAGTTCAAAGGGCCTTTAGTTTTTGAATCCAAGTATTTCCTACAGGGTAGTGTTTAAAATGTACCTTGCTTACAAAAAATAAATTGACAGTCACAGCAAGTATGTATGTCCACAAGCAGATCCTTTACTTCAAAATGCTTTCGGGGGAGAAAAGAATCAGGCAGAAAAAAAATTGGACCATTCAACCAGAGTTCCACAATTAGGCAGGAAAAGGAAATCAGCTTCCACTTTAGCTGCTGTTTCTCCAACTGTTTAACTTCCAGGTACTAACAATGTTAATGGGGAGGGGACCAACACAGTGTTGGATGTTGTTTGATGTTATTTTATTGCAGACCAGGCCACTGCCGGAGGCCTTGCTGTTAGTGGCCTCACAGGGACTGATGCTGCACCACATTACTACTCCACCTCAAATAGATACAACCAAAATGATTCACCAATTCCCCAATTTCTTTTGCTAAAGTTTCATCATCTGGATATGGAAGTGGAATCAAATGTGGCAATAGCCAGAGGATGTAAAATGCACAATTGGGGGTGGGGGGGACACTATCAATAGCCAACTATAATGGATTTGGTGCAATTATCATTGAGGGGAGTATTTAATGAGTGCAATCAGACTCACCTATTCTGAAAGTGTATGGTTCCCTCCGTAAAAAAACGCTTGTGACATGGTCTATACTTCTGGACCTTTTTTTTCCAAATCTGCCTCATCCCGTAAATCTGCTGTGGACCACATGTCCCTCGCCTCCCTTTAGTGCCAAGTTCAGACTCGTTAATCCTTCAACTGCATGAAACAAAATAGCTTTTCTTTTGTAAAAGGAGGTGTTTACAAAAAAGCTGAGTGCAACCGAATTGATGAAAATCATCAACCCGTAAGCTTTGTTTAAAATAGAGTAGAAACATTAATAATAGAAATTACTAGAATGGAAATCACATCAATAAAACTAACTCTGTGCTTGCAGTTTAAAGCCAATGAATTCCAATTCATTTGCTAAGAAGTGCATTAGCTCCATGAGTATTTTTCTAAAGTGCAGGCAAAAATGCTCAATTGCCAGACCTCCTTCCCGGATAGTTTAATTGCCCCTGTTGCTTTCTAAAAAAAAACTGAAGTCTACTTGCTAACTTCAAACATTCTCATATCTCCGGATAAAATGACTAAAGGATGTAGCTACAGGCTTGTGAAGTATTCAGAGATACTTAAGGACCTTTGACACAACAGAATGATTCATCCCAGATTATAAGAGCAGGGACATTCTGATAGAGCTGTACAAAACTTTACTTAGGCCACATCTGGAGTAGTGTGTGCAGACTATAGGACAGAGGGGGGTGCAGAGGCAACTCCCCAGCCTGTTGCCTAGGATGCAGCAGTTTAGCTTTGATGGGAGGGTGGATACACTCTGGTTGCTTCTTTTGAGCAGAGAAGGCTGAGAGGGGCCTGATGAAGATGGGAAGGATTAGTGGAGGGGATGGTCAGGGTGGATAGGAAGCAGCTGTTCCCCTTAGTTAGAAGGTCAATAATGAGGTTCATGACTTTAAGGTGAAGGGCAGGAGGTTTAGGGGGACTTAAGGAAAGATATTTTCACCCAGAGCATGATGGGAATCTGGAATGCTCTGGGGGTAAAAGTGGAAAAGCTCAACATTTAAAAAAAATACATGGACGAGCACGTGAAATCTTATAACTTTCAAGGCTATGGCCAAGTGCTGGAAAGTCAACGTAAATGTAGGAAAGTTGGGACAGACTCAATGGGCTGAAGGACATCTTTTGTGCAACCTAACCCACAGGAAGCCAAAATAAAAACACAAGAACACAACCACTTTTTATTTCCTTCTTATCTCTTTCTTTCTTTACCCAAATAAATTCACTCTCAGAGTCTATGCATCCACCTATATGCCAGTTGACACAATGGTGGGTCTTGGCCTTTTATTTCTCTCCTGCTCTTCTTCGGAGGAATGGCATGCACTACAGCTCCTTGAGCCAGTTCTGCAATTCAAGATGATCATGGTTTGTCTTCAACCTCAACGCCACATTTCCACCTGACCTGTAAACCTTTGTTCCTCTTGGTGTTCAAAGGGCATGAGGCACAAATGACATCACAAGCTTGGAATCATGTTCTTCATGGTGTTATTAAGAATCATAGAAAAGAATCTCAGAAATTTACAGCACAAAGAGAATAAGCAATCCAGCCCAACCCATTTTTTCAGCTCTTGATCCATATCTGTAGGACGTGAACATTTTTTAAAAATCTGAAGGTTTCTGTCACCATCAACTTTTCAGCCAGTGAGCTTCCTGCACCTTTTAGATGAAAAAGATTTTTCCTCTCTGCTGTGTCAAGTAACATTTCCAAACTAACTGTATTCAATCTTGCCTCATTGCTAGAATTCCCCTATCTTGGCAACATCTTTGCAAGTTTCATTCACTAGCAATGTGGTGACCATGGCAGTATGGCCTAAATAATATTCACAACAGTTCAAGCATAACATCTCTGCTCTCACATTCTATACTTCAGCTAATAACCCTCATCATCTCTCTTACTCATGCCCAACGATTTTCACAGACATGCATTCCAAGATCTCTGTATTTTCCAGTTCTCTGCCAGGTACTGTCTATTCCTTTGCCTTGCTTGTCCTTTGCTAGTGTGTTACTTTACTTTTCTGGATTTAACTACAGTTTGCCAATCCTTTTCCCTCATGAGCAGTCCAACATAGTGTTACAGTCTACAGCTTTCTTTCTTGCTATTAACGACATGATCACTTTTTGTATCACCTGCAAACTTCTCAATCACACTCCCTACATTTAAATTTCAATCAATAATTCATAACGAACATAAAATAGAGAGCCCCACAGAAGCCCACTGTCTTCCAAGCATTAGAATCCCAACGGCCATTATTACATTCACATCTTGCCTCGGAGCCAATGCAGTATCCAACTTGCCAATTTCCCTTGCATCTCATGAGGTTTTGCTCCACTTTTACCTATCTGGTCTTTCAGCAGTTTGAGAAGTTTGAACTTTTGTGACCTTTAATGTATCTTTGAAACATTTTTGCAAGCATCTACCTAGAAGTTCGACCCCAAGGTTAAGAGAAACTGATCAATAAAGAAGCTAATCATCCAAAGTCGTTTTTGTCCTCAACCTTTACTAATATTTGAGATTGCTATCATCGGAATTTAACCTCATTTTATTACCTCCGATACAATCTTCTCACTACTGCAGCAGGAAATAAGTAGCTCAACGTGCAGCAGTCTAATCCCAGTCACAAGGCTGTGGGTTCAGTCACTGACTTGAATTAATAAAAAAAACCCACATCAATACTCTCGTCACCGCTAACAAAGCACCACACTGTCAGAGGTGCCATCTTTTAGAGATGTTAAACATAGATCCTATCTGTTCTGAAATGGATGCAAAAGATACGATGACGCTATTTCCAAGAAGCAACTGGTTGATAGTTGTCATAAATATAACAGGCCATTGTCACATTGTTGAATGTGGGAGCTCACTTTGCACAGGTTAGTTGCCCCATGTTACAGCAGTGACTACAATTCAAAAGGACTTGGCTCACTGCAAAGCACTCTGGGACATCCTGAGGTTATGAAAGGTGTTACTTCAATGCAAATCTTTCTTGGGTGAAACAGTGGCAGCTAGGACTAGCTTGCTAAAATTGAAGTCCCAATTTTGTGGAAGTCATGGGGTTAACTGCAAAATCTAATTCTGGATTAGTGGTGCTGGAAGAGCACAGCAGTTCAGGCAGCATCCAAGGAGCAGCAAAATCTAATGCAACCACAAAGTGCCACATTCCGGGGAATCATGTTGCCAGGCACAGCACAGGCTCAGGGAAAGTGCATCCATCATGACAACAAGGAAAAATCTCTCTTTATTTCAGCCACCTGATTCACCTCTCACTTTAAGCAAAGCACATTAATCTAAGCTAATATAAACTCAGCAGCAATTAATAAACAGGGAATTAAAATTAACTCAGGAGGGCGAAGGAAAATTCTATTCGTTTTGCACAAGTCCTCTTTTCCCTAAAATCATTAAGCTTTGAGCTAATAGGATAAGGCAGGCCCATTTTTGTTTTCCCGAGTGGGGAAAATATTTTGTATGTTGTCGGTCATAAACATTATACATCCAAGCCCACAAAGACCACATCGATGTTGATCCTGAACCAACCTCGTAATTACAACACAGCTGTAAAGCTCTCCTTTTTAGGAAGTGGTTTGTACTGTACATGCTGCCAATTTTGTCTGACTAAAACAGATCTCAACTAGCAAGCTATCGAAACAGTAAACTGAATGCTCGATCTCAAAAGCATGCATACAAGAAAGAAGCAAACTATTCTTCTTCAAAGCAGGATTACACACTACAGTGTCACTGTCTGGTTATGGAGGGATGATGGAAAAAGGGTTGAGATTGGGACTGCAATATTTAAGTGGCTAGACATTAAAGGTTCCTTTTTGACCTGCATTTGGCTCTAACGCATTTTCTACACCATCACTGGGGAGTGTGTGAAGTAGCAGTAAATGAACTATCAGAAATGCTCCTCTGGGGTATATGGTTAGCTTTTCATTTTATATCACCCCCACCCCCACCAAACCATTCAGCACTCTTGATTTATGTTGCGTTACTTTGACGTATAGGAAATAGGAGCTGAAGTTGATTTTCCGAACCTGCAACATTGTTCTGCCATTCTTCATAATCACGGCTGACTTACTGCCTCAACGGCATGGTGGCTCAGTGGTTAGCACTGCTGGTTCTCAACACCAGGGATCCAGGTTCGATTCCTGCCCTGGGAAACTGTCTGTGTTGAGTTTGCACATTTTCTTTGTGTCTGCGTGGGTTTCCTCCCACAGGTCAGATGAATTGGTCATGCTGCATTGCCCATAGTGTTACGTGCATTAGTCTGGGGTAAACATAGGGAAGGGGAATGGATCTGGGTGGGTTACTCTTCAGAGAGTTAGTGTGAACTTGTTGGGCCAAATGGCCTGTTTCCACACTGTAGAGAACTTAAAAAAACTCTTTTTCCCGTATGCTCTTTTTGAGCAAATCTGCCCCAATAATATTTACTGCACAAGCCCGGGACATGAGTTCTGTCTATCAGTGGGAACGCGCTCATCCCATGGGTTCAGCTGGTTTCACATTGATTCCCTGGTGCAATGGTTCCCAATAATTCCTTAGAGTTTTATTTAAATTCCTTACAATTTTATTTAAAATACCAGATAAAAAAAAGTGCTGTGATACTCGCTTGCTTTTTGATGAATATTTCTGCCTTGAAGGTAAGAATTGTTTGAGGCGAATGGCGTGAAGTCAACTGGTCTGGGAAAGACAAAGTGGAATAATTTCTGAATGGAGAGTCTCATCATCATGGGGAAGAAACAGGATTTGGGTGGCTGTGTCCGCAAATCATTTCAAAGTGGGTGCAGAGTTGCAGGTGACGAAGACTGTGCAGTTGGAAAAGCACAACCAGTCAGGCAGCATCTGAGAAGCAGGAGAGTTGACATTTCAGGCATAAGCCTGATGAAGAATTTATGCTCGAAACGTCGATTTCTCTGCTCCTCAGATGCTGCGTGACCTGCTCTGCTCTTCCAGTGCCACAATCTTCGAGTCTGATTTCCAGCATCCGCAGTCCTCATTTTCCCCTCGCAGAGTTGCAGGTGTGAATCAAACAGGGGAATGACAATGTTTATTTCGAATACAGTGAAATATCAAAAGCAGGAAGCAAAAGTCACAGTTAGTCAGGTATTATCTAGAGTTCTGCTTTCAGTTTTGGGTACCATAACTCAGGAACGAGAGACAATAATTTATTGTTCAATATTTCTTCCTTCTTGCCTTGTTGGGAAGGTAAATGGCTTTTTATTCCTGTATACACTTACTTTTTCTGTGGCAAGATTTCTTGCTGGAGGTTGGTACAATTAAGACATGTAAAAGGCATCTGGATAGTTATATAAATAGAAAGGGTTTAGAGGGATATGGGCCAAATGCTGGCAAATGGAGATGGGTCAGTTGAGGATATCTGCTCGACCTGGACGAGTTGGACCAAAGGGTCTATTTCTGTCCTGTATGACTTGGACTGGGTAGCCACAGATTTATCCGGAAACCTGTCAATGTCAGCTTCTAAGCAAAACATGCCATGACAGTAATTTGCTAGTTTATACCATGTCAGTACTGGTTTTAAATGTTTTTGATTAAATGGTAATGTTTAACCAAACCTCTTTTTATATTATTGTACCATAGAGAATATCTTTGAGCAGCTAGAAGTTTCACAATTAGCACCCTTATAGGAAAGACACTGGTTCTCTATCGCTTTCTCTACATAGGCCAATAGTTTGTCTGGTTGTTACAATGACAAGCAAAGCGTAATGACACTCAGAGACAGAGTGGGCCGCTTGTCAATTTCATTGGTGGAACCTGCTGCTTTTTGTATTGGTCGCTTGTCACAAAGACCTCATATGGACAATATCCTACATAAATGTGTTTGTCTTAAAAAAAAACTATTTAATAAAAAAGAAATAAGAGGAATTCAACTGTCCAAACCACTGCATGTTTCTTTTTAATCATCCATGTGACAGAATACATCATTAATCAAATTCCAGATCAGTTTAACAGAAATGCAAGAAATAGGTAAAATGGCCAATCCAGAACTGCTCCCAGTCACTTCTGGGGGAAGCAGTTTTGGAGGCTCACCATAGGATCACAGAAAACCCAGCCAGAAGCCCACGTATCCATTATTAGAAACAGCTGACATATCAGTTTTCAATATCATAATTCCATTTGTGCATTACTATAAAGGTTTTGATTTCTTTTGTTGAAACAACTTAAATCTCAAAGTGAGACTTTGGCAAACTGCCTAATGAAAGGCATTATTCAGTGCAAATCTGCTGAATATCTGCATTTGGATGAAAATTTTTTTTCTCAGTTTGTTCACAGAATGTGGCTTGGCTAGGTAGGTCATATCACGCATCCCTAATTGCCCTAGAGAAGGCAGTAGTGAGATGGCCTCTGCAGTTTCCCGCATGCTTCCCTCAAATCGATCCAAAACTCCCTCAGAAAAAGGGAATGGATTGCAAAAGACTTGCAGCCTCACCATTTAAGCCACAGGAAGGTCTGCACTTCCCGGAAAATCCTTGGAATGTGTTGGTCTGCTCCCTGGTGTGGGACAAAGTGAAGCTCTGAGAGCTCCTTGTGAACTTCATTCAGAATCACGAAATGGATCATCAAAGCAAAAGTATCTGGTCTTCATGTTATTAAAAGGCTTTGGAAGCACTGGAGAAGGTCCAAAAAGACTTCACTGGAATGATACCAGAACTCTGAACTCACGAGTATCATATGTTGGAGCTCTTTTCTGTCAAAAACGAAAGTCTATAAAGTTGTGAAACATTTTGATCAACAGGTAGAGAGTCAGTAAACAGCATCTTACCACCTTTGACATGTTTTTGAGACCAGGACTAAAAGTGGCTCCCAAGTGCCTGGCCACCCACCCAGTTATGCAACTGAATTGAATTGAATTAGCTTATTGTCATATATACTCAAATGAGTACAGTGAAATGTTATACAACTCTTCACTTATAGCACCATTTTAGTTCTAAAGTTACCTCAGTATAATAATGTCACCAACACACAGCACCATCTTATGTATGGAATACCTAGATACAATCCTTGGTGTAAAATAGAGCAATGAAGAAAAGAAATCTCACCGGAGATGCCCATTTAAGGAGCTGCTTCTGGAGAGAAACTGGTACAGACACCCAGGTGACTCCACTCTGATGTCCAGAGATCGAAATCGACCCTCTCCCATCACCTTCCTATCACAGATTTGCCTTGCATCAAAAAAGGACTGGGGGGGGGCAAACTATCATCGTCAAATGGTGTGATGAGGAGGAGCCAGTGTTGGACTGGGGTGGACAAAGTTTAAAAAAAATCACAACAACACCAGGTTCCAGTCCAACAGGTTTATTTGAAAGTACAAGCTTTTGGAGCGCTGCTCCTTCATCAGGTAGCTCATCGAGTAGGATGATAAGACACAGAATTTATAGCAAAACATCATAGTGTCATACAACTGATGCAATATATTGAACAAACCTTTTTTAAATATAAAACCTTAAATTATCTTGGAATGCAAATTGAAAGAAATTCTGGAAATTACATATTAATGAATCAAAACCTGCAAACCATTCTAAAAGATGAAAGATTTAACATCAATCTAGGTTTGTTCAATATATTGCATCAGTTGTAAGATATTATGATGTTTTGCTATAAGTTCTGTGTCTTATGGTCCTACTCCACTAGCGACATGATAAAGGAGCAACGCTCCAAAAGCTTGTACTTCCAAGTAAACCTGTTGAACTATTACCTGGTGTTGTGTTAACTTCAAATGGTACGTTAGTCTTTGATGCAATGTAGGCTTATACTAAGATGAGTTTGCAATCAAGTACTGGTAAATACAAAGAGTTTGACAAAAATGTCAGGGATTACCTTGTACTCAGGAGTATCCATTAAAGATATGTTCTCCGTGAGCTCCATCTGTCTTTCCTCATCTAAAATGTAGCAATATATCCCTCTATTCCCTGTCTCCATGTCTGATCCAACTTACCATAAATACAGCTACATTAACCACTCCCTATGCCAGCACACAGCACATCCTCACCATTCTTTGGGTAAAGGACATTCTTCTGAATTCCTTTTCAAATTTTTTTTAGTTACCATCACTGTAGTGATGGTCTCATTTTGGTTGGTCTCACATTTTAGTTAGCCCCACAGGAAGAAACAGTGTTTACAGACTTAGATGAAGAGAAGTGGGCAGAGGCTGGAATGAGTCATAAACTTTGGTGCGAACTAGTCATGCTAAATATCAATTTCTTTGAGTCAGATGTACAGCACAGAAACAGACCCTTCGGTCCAATTTGTCCACGCTAAACAGATATCAGAAATAAATCTAGTCCCATTTGATAGCCTTTGACCCACATCCCGCCAAACCCTTCCTATTCATATACTATCCAGATGCCTTTTAAATGTTGTAATTGTACCAGCCTCCACCACATCCTCTGACAGCTCATTCCATGCATGCACCACTATCTGCGTGAAAAAGTTGCCCTTTAGGTCCTTTTTAAAATCTTTCCCATCTCACCTATGCCCTCTAATTTTGAACTCCACCACTCCAGGAAAAAGACCTTGCCTATTTACCCTATCCACACCTCTCATGATTTTATAAACCTCTAAAGGTCACCCCTCAGCCTCCAATGCTCCAGGGAAAACAGCCCCAGCCTATTCAGTCTCTCCCTATAGGTCAAATCCTCCAACCCTGGCAACATTCTTGTAAATCTTTTCTGAACCCTTTCAAGTTTCACAACATCCTTCTGATAGGAAAGAGACCAGAACTGCACACAAAATTGGCCTATCCACCATCCTGTACAGCTGCAACATGACTCCTTTATTCTTATACTTGCTTTCAAGTCTCTCCATTTCTTTGCCCCTCCATATCTCGGTCACCACCTCCAACATTGCTGGCCATGTCTAGGTTTCAACTTTTAGAAATCGCTCCGTATACTTCTTAGCCTCGCTGTCTCACTGAACATCTTTAAGATGCTCCTTAATCTCCAACCCTTAGTCCAAGTCTTTGGTCAGCTGACCCAGTATCTCCTTTCTTGTTTCAACATTGTTTCATGATGCTTTGATGAAGTGTCTTGGGACATTTTATTACATCGAAAGGTACCAAATAATTATCTGTTGGTTCTGTGCTGCAGATAGCACAAAAGACTATTGAGTATAAATTTTCATCAGTCAAGTGGTCATTTTTATCTAGTTCAATCTGAGTAACAAAATCTTCTGAAAATCCCCATTTGATGCTGATTCCAGTGAACACTAACACACAAGTAGAACATCTCCACAAACCCAATTCTTCAACTGCATTCTAATGGATCCCCAAGACATAACATTGCTTTACAAGGAGGAATACCTAGCGTACAAAGTCAATGCAAAGAACCTAAAGGGAGGCTGAAAATGGGAAACTTGAGATACCTAATAGACTGTTTAGTATACAGAATGAATTTCTGCCAGGATTGCTCAGCACTATCACCTGAAGATTGAAGGTCGCTTTCTATCCATTGTACACTCCAAATTTCCTCTTTCAATGCCACTGAATCATGACACGGTCCACAGTAATTTCCTTTCATATACCATGGGTATGTTTCTGGACCAACCATCTAAGAATGATAATTCAAAGTTTTGACTCGCCATGCACTTCCATTTGACATAACCCAACCTCTGCCATATAGCTCACTGGTTCACTGAGACTTTGGCCAGCAAAACGCATTCTACTTAAGTTGGTTCACTAAAACAGCACACCCCTCCCCTTCCTTCCCACCATCCCTCATGACTACTAAGATTCCATACCTCCCAAAAAAAAGGATAAGGTGGAAAAATACTTCAAAGTTTCTCCTCCACCAGATCCTACAGGAGAGGCATCGAAACAGGGCATTGTCATCCATCATCTGGAATAACTGAGATGGAAGCTCACTTCTCATGCATCAAGTTCAAAACTGAAACCAAGGAGGAAGCAGCTTTGAATTCAATCCAAACCACTTGATCTGTGAAAACAAATCAAAACACTGAAGCTCTGGCCTGGATGCTAATCAATTTATCTAGTCAGAGCATTAAGAGATATACGTGGTCTGGATGAGCTCCAAGCATCTGCTCTTCACTTATTCCATTCATTGTTCCTTTGAACTTGATCAATCACTCATGTACAAGCCTTTGAACTGGGCTTAATGTTGACATTAAACTCCCTGTAAAGGTCAGAATACTCCATGTAAAGGTCTGGAATTTTACATCACAAATATACAGCCACCACATTGTGAAAGGGCAAATGAAACAAGTGCTTTCAAAATACAATCAGTATTGAAACATCAATCTTGTGTTTGCGTCATTGTGGGTGTGTGGAGGAGACAGGAGACTTCTAATTATTGATGATGTTCACAATGTGTTGCTGAGCCCCAGGGTTTTTTTAGGGATGGTTGCGGGATGGGGAGGTACATTCAGGTCCTTGTGGAGCTACCTCTCCCTGAATGCTAAGATTCTGGGGGACACTGGCTCCCCTGACATTTCATTGGATGCCATTTGCATCCCTGCGATTCACACTGTAGAGTTAAAGGGAGTGGGGAGGTAACTGTTTAAAGTGGAATGGGATATGCAACTGGTTGCTGACATGTCATCTTCTGCACCCCCAGTCCTCCCCCAAAACACATGCACAGATCTGCTTCACTGTTACTGAATAATTTCTGCAGCATGTAGGCTGCAATGGGCGTGCAAACTGGGTAATAAGTATTTGTCACATTTCTACATTTTTCACTGGGTGAGTTCTGTCAGAATGGGTATAATTTTTATGTACTCTCTTCCCTCTTACTACTTCTTTTTTCAGTTCTGTCACAGTCCAAAGGTATGATTTCTGTTCTTATCTCCCTTTGACACTGCAGGACACATGCATTATTTACACCTACCCATGCACATAGTGTTTCCTTCTTGGGCACAGGACGGGTATTCAAGTTACTAGAAAGACTAGACAATAGATAGGATAAATAGACAAGGGGTTTTCCCTGGGGTGTGAGAGTGCAGAACTAGAGGGCATAGATTTAGGGTGAAAAGGGAAAGATATAAAAAGGGACCTAAGGGGAAACGTTTTCACACAGAGGGGGTGAGTGTCTGAAAATGAGCTGCCAGAGGAAGTAGTGGATGCTAGTACAATTATAGCATTTAAAAGGCAGCTGGATGGGTATATGAAAAATAAGGGTTTAGAGGGATATGGGCCAAGTGCTGACAAATGGGTCTAGATTCGGGATGTCTGGTCAGCATGGACAAGTTGGACCGAAGGGTCTGTTTCCGTGCTGTATCTCTCTCTCTCAATGGCTCTTGTAATTTATTTAATCTTCACCATTTTGTTAGTATCTATCACATTTGAAACTGCTGCAGCTCTACTGCTGTGTTTTATGTCATTTGTAAGCAAGTGTATTGGATTTAACAAGGCTGCAGTGAACTAAGTGGTACTTTGATAGTGGTTGGGAGAATGCAAGTCAGAAATTCTAATATTATCACAACTGCTTGTGTTGAGGTCTTTGTTAATTGTGTGGCAAATATCCTGCCCATAAGGGCGTTTGTTCCAAGTCACTCAGGCTCTGTCGATCATCAAAATAAAGCAAAAATACTGGAGAAATTATCCGCGCTAACTAGCACCACAATCCTCGCCCCATAATCCTCTCTCGCAGCTCAGACCCTCCATTAAAAACCCCATACCTCCTCATTCCCCAGCATCAGGTCTTAAACCTGCAATTCCAAGTGCTGGTATGAACAGTGTTTATGAAGAAATTCAAACTTCCATTTGATAGTAAAGGATGATGTGAAGATCTCGTGCTTTAAAACTTTTACTGCAATAAATTATTAAAGTGCTATTGACTGAACAATTTTTGTGCACAACATTAGTTCAAAATACTGATATGAATGTTCCCTTTTCATGTACTTGCCACATTGCACAGTCCTTATCGTAACCAACTATCCATCGTTTCTCCCAATTTCTAATGGATTTTGGTGGATAGTAATTTTGAGTGATCACCACCACGTACAGAGTTTCCTAAATACACTACCAGCAATAAAACCAGTCCTGGTGATCTTAATCTCTGGCCACATCAGGATAAATCTCATCGAATCTATCAATGTCTGTTGCAATGTCTGCATTGACTCAAGACCGTTTCCCTCCTATATCTGACTATGAGAGTGCACAAAGTCCAAACAGGCTCCTCTCTTGACCATAAAGTATTGCCTGTGATAGTCATTGGCTTGCAAGGAAGTCTTTAACAACTCAAAAATGGCTTTCTCTACACACTTCCCCAAGACAATGTGAAACCTTGCATCCAGGTAAAACAAAATTGAGCTATTTCTGACCCCCAGCTCTCACATTTTAAGTAAATTGACCACTTGCAGCACAACTGTTCATAACGATAAACTTTCAGCACCTTGATGGCACTTCTGGAGTTTCAGAATCTGTGCTATTGCCTTCAAAAGTGAATATCGCTCCAGTGACATAACCTGGGCCTCCCTTTGACCTCTAACCACACCAGGCATTCTCTGTAGCAGACTTTAGAATAGATCACATGACTGCTTTTCATCACCTTGCATTAAATGAAATGATGGAAATAACCATCATATAAATTTCAGAATTAACGAGAGGAAGTATGAGAGTGCTTGCGAGTGAGGAGCAAGATAGCACTCGAGTGAGAGAAAGCGTGCAAGAGACATGGTGGGGAGGGGAGAGAAAAGAGAAGAGAGAGAGACACAGAGACAGACAGAGAGAGAGAGAGAGAGAGAGAGACAGACAGAGAGAGAGAGAGAGAGAGAGAGAGAGAGAGAGAGAGAGAGAGAGAGAGAGACAGACAAAGACAGACAGACAAAGACAGACAGACAGACAAAGACAGACAGACAAAGACAGACAGACAAAGACAGACAGACAAAGACAGACAGACAAAGACAGACAGACAGACAGAGAGACACAAGGAGAGAGAGAACAAGGAGAGGAGAGAGAGAAGAAGAAGGAGAGGAGAGAGAGAAGAAGGAGACACACACACACACAAACAAACAGGTAGGCAGGCAAAAATGGTAACCATGACTGACTGAGAGGGATGAGATCATAAAGTTCAGTCAATTAACATTTTTTAACAAACTATAAACACCCAAATTCCATTTATCTGGTACCTACAATTGACAATATCAGGTTTCTCCATGCCAAGTCTTATAACACAATAGCTTGGGCTGCTGATGGTGTTTAAAGTGGTGCTCATATCACAGCCTGATACCAGTCTGCAATCTGAAATGAGGCAAGTTGCCAAAGTTGAGCTGAATCTTCTGACCGCAAGAGATCACAGTATCACAAGAGGGTGATCATAACTCGTCAAGAATACACAACAATTTCACATTAAACAAAAGAAAACAAAATAACTGCAGATTCTGGAAATCAGAAACAAAAAATGAAATTGCTGGAAAAACTCAGCAAGTCTGGCTGCTTGTGGAGAGAAAGCAGAGTTCATATTTCGAGTCCAGTGACCATTCTTCAAACCCAGAACACTTCAACTCTTCAATCCAGAACTCTTAACAATTCCATGTGCTGGCCTCTGTGGTTACACTCACAGAAGTGAAAACAATGCATTGGTATGTGTTTGCACCATATATAATGTAAATGAGCAAAATACTTCTAACAAAAAAAAGGAGTAATCAAACAGGCCACCGGCTCGAAATAAAAAAGGTGTTATTTTGTTCAGACTGAGAAGAAAGTCACCAAGGCCAAACCCCAGTGGCTGCTTTAACAGTTTGCAAGTTATCAAAGACTACGTCGTGTTAAAATGCAGCTTCGTAGTAGAATTGTCAGTTGTAGTTACAATTCCCAATCTTGGCTGCGCTGTTATGGAAACCTGCTTTATATCAAGCAAGGAATCAGAAATGATAGAAGTTATAAAAGACCCTTCTTGAGTACCTGCTCAGAGTTGTATTCCTTGTAAATAAATGTAAAAACCAAAATAAAAAGATCCACGGAATCATACACAGCGTACAGAACATTAAACATGCTTAAATGTATAAACATTTTGGTTTATTATTTTACAATCACTATTTAAAATTAAATTGCCTCAGTGTGGCCACTTATTGATGACATCACTAAGTAAAAACAGCGCGGATGAAATTTAGAAACTTCGGAACTGAGCAGGAGTCATATTCGCCTCAAAATGTTAACTCTGTTTCACTCTCTACAAATGGCAAACCTGCCGAGTTTCTCCAGCACATTCCGTTTTATTTCCAGCATCTGCAATATTTTGTTTCCATTTTATCCTCAGTAAAGATGTTTGTACTTAATGATTAACTGTGAAAAAGGTGGAGCAGTACAAGTTTATGCACCCTCCAATCCTTGAGCTGTGTCTGGAAAAAGTACTTCAAATATTCAGGAGGTTTTTGATCAAGCATACGGGCATCAGTGCCCTGGGGCAAAACACGATGATGATTTCATGGAGCTGCACATCACAAGGTTACAAAAAGACAGAATGGGTGGAGTTGGAACACTTGAGCACTGATCCTTTGTACCAGCAAGGGCAAAATTGGTAGCCAACAATTCAGTTAATGCCCGACTGTCGATTCTCCTGTTCCTTCGATCTTGCCTGACCTGCTGTGCTTTTTCAGCGCCACACTTTTCGACTGTGATCTCCAGCATCTGCAGTCCTCACTTTCTCCTGTCACCTCAAGATGCTTTTGTGAACTTCTTGAACCACCACTGCTGATACAACTGAATGTCTTGTGAGGTGACTTCACAGTGCAATTAAGAATCAACCATGTTGGTACGGGTCTGGAATCACATGAAAGCAAAAGTAGAAATCACTGGAAAAGCTCAACAGGTCTGACACAGCATTTGTGTAGAGAAATCAGAGTTGACATTTCAGGCCTGGTGACCTTTCCAAAATGTTGGCACTGATTTCTCTCCACAGATGCTGCCAGGCCTGCTGAGCTTTTCCAGCAATTTCTATTTTTGTCTCTGATTTATTGCATCCGCAATTCTTTCGCTTTTTGCCAAATGAAGGTAAATATTCCCTCTTATGAAAGGACATGAGTGATCCAGATATAGTTTTACAACAGGCAATGACAGTTACATAGTCACCATTACTAAGCTACATTTTAATTCCAGATTAAATTTTACTTGCTCACAGGATATGGGCAATTATTAGCCATCTCTTTTCCTAAATCAATTTATATTTCACCAATGCCATGGCTGGATTTGAATTAGCCTGCTTTACTAGCCCAGTGACGTTATCACTACACCACCATCTTCCCTATCTATTGGAGGGCAGATCATGATAGGCAAGTTATACATCAACACAGTTGTAACTCATCAAATATCAAAAAACTGCCAGTCCCTATTACCTGAAAGCAAAAGTTGGTGGCAAAACATACTAAGATTCAGAGAACTGCTTTGATCTAGACAGCTTAAAGCATTTTGGAAGCAGGCTTTGTGCTGGGGGGTTAGCACCTCCAGTAGTCGACACCCCAGATGCAATACATCTGATGAGTAGTTTAGCATTACGTAGTGGAGTCTGGTAGAGTGATATAACCGCTATACCCAGAGATAGGAGTGCAGCCTTTTTAAACAGTGTTAAACAAAGCTCGGAAATATTAATCCAACTGCATATTACTTGCATTCAACAACACAAGACAATCCAGGACAAAACAGCCCTCTTGACTGTAACCAATCCATCCCATTAAATATTCATTCCTTCCATCGCCAATGGCACGGTAGCAACAGACTGTACCAATTACAAAATGCACAGTAGTTCCCATCCATTGATCCTTCAGCAGCACCTTCCAAACCCACAATCTCTGCAACCCAGAACAAGGCATACATGGCAACTCCATCACCCACTTGTTACCATGCAAGCCACACACCATCCTTTGCTGTTAGTGCGTCAAAATCCCAGAATTCCCTTCCCAACGATGCTGGAGCTGTACCCTGTTCCTTCCCCTTGCCCATCCCACGGCCTGCCAGAGTACAAGAAGGTGGTGCCTACTTTCTCAAAGGCAACAGTTGCTGGACCAGCCAATGACATCCACATCCCATGAAAAAATTTTCAAAATTCACAACATCAGCATCTGGAGATGGCAGTTTGTTTACAAAAGTAACCCTTGGTTGCCAAAATGAGAAGTTTTTTTAAAAAACAAGCTTTATTTATATAGCAACTTCCCTGACATCATTAAGCACTTTAAAATCAAGCAAATACATTAGCCATGTTAAATTTGAAATACTGTTGTAATGATGAGGGAGGAAGCTTTGCTTCATAGAAAGAGAATAAAACAAAATCAGGTAAATATTACAGCTCAAGGTTCTAATTCCACCCTTGCCCTGATCTTATTTGTTGTATTTATTTATTCTTGGGATGCAAGCTGAGGCCACATGACTATGAAAGGTTTGGAGGGATATGGGCCAAATGCAGGCAAATGGGACTAGTTTAGTTTGGGAACATGGTTAAATGTGGATTAGTTGGACCAAAGGGTCTATTTCCATGCTGTGAGACCCTATGGCTAGCTTTTATTGCCCTTGAGACTGTGATAGTGAGCCATCTTCCTGAACCATTGCAGTCTGCACAGTGTATGTGCACTGTCAGCATTGATATTCCAGGTTTTTAACCCAGTAACAGTAAAAGAAACAATAATATAACATGGTGCATGATTCAGAAGGGAACTTACGGGTGTAAGGCCTTCTACTTGTCTGCGGTGCTTATCCCTCTGGGGTGTACAGGCCACAGTTTCACAAGGTGCCATGACAGGAGCCCTCAATGAGATGCTGCAATGCAACTGGAAGATGGTGCACATTGTACTGTATGGGCTACTGTATGCAGCCCATAGAAGTTATCCTCATGACTTGGGCCATTCATGATTCCCACATGCAATAAGAAGCCCAAAGTTCTAATGCAGAAATGAGCCATTCCAAACAGACTGTGTCAGCTTATAACCTGCAAATAATTGTCGTCATAATTGGCTTTTTCCCAAATCCTTAATCTATACATTCCTGTTGAATCTTGATGAAAAGCCTCAAAGTGTTTGCACAGCCTCACAATGGGAAGCATTTCACCATCATGAGGAGGAAACGTGATCTTTGAACTGTAAATGCCAAAATAAAAAGCAATCAAGTCTAATTTATGACACATTAAGTTATTAATATGTTTTAAAGTTATGGTAGAAAATCGAACGTAATAATTCTAAAGCGCAATCATTATACTCGAAAAAGCCAATCACACTCCAGATGGCACTGTAGTTAATCCATACTCAGTCGAATTTTTATTTATAGAGTAAAACATTACAAGCATGCACCTCCTAATGCACCACAATTTCAGTAACTGTCTCAGATTTAAGGTGCTCAAGTGAAACTCAGTTAATCCCTATAACTGATACACAAATAACAGCAACGAACATTGCAAACAAAGTAAGCCAACTAACTAATGCGAAATGTAATCCTCGCTAGCATAAAACAGCTCATTTATTTCATGTCATTTCATGCTATGGTTATGTTGCTGATTGACCTGAACATCACATCATCTATCCTGAATTGCATTATAAAATGAGTGTGCTTACATAGTCCAAGGAGCACAGCTAATGCCCTGCACAAATGTCAATATATTGCATTCAAATCAGTATGAGTGTACAAAGTTCATATTTATATAATCGCTCACCAACCAGTTAAACATGGTAAATAGTGCGTGTTAGAATCAGATGATATTCTTACTGTGAATATGTAATTAACCCCAAAGGAAATGAAACACAAACCTTGTTCATTTATATTTGCATAACTGCCATAATAATATATCTTCAGATCTGCAGTGTAATCATTCCACATCCTTCTCAGGTACCGGGTATCAATAATTCAGTGCACTGGCCTTTTCAAACATCTGAAATGAACTAGGTGCATGGGTAGAAGCTTCAAAACATAGAAACCAGAACTGGAGAAGTCTATGAGGCCCTTTAACCCTGCTCAACCACTCAATATACAATATTCAATGACCCTTGATCTTATTGCCTTATTTCCCATTTCTCTCCTTAGACATTAATAACTCTTAAAATCTAAATGGTATACGTTTTTAAAAGTCTTTCTCCAATCTACTTAGTGATGTGGCCTCCACAGCTTTCTGAGTTAGTTGTTTCCACAAGAAGCTTTTCCTCATCTCAATCCTAAATGGTTTATTCCAGTTCCAGAGACGTCCCAAACAGGGAAACATCGCCCCTGCATCTAATTTGTCCAGCCCTGTTGGAGTTTTGTGCTTCAAATCAGCTCCCCTCCCTTCCCTCTAAACTCTAGTTAATAGAGGGCCAAGTGCACTAATTGCTCCTCATAGACAGTCTAGCAATCTCCAGTGTCAGCCTAGTGGATCTCCATTGCACTCTCGCTATGGAAACTGTACCCTCTCTCCGCGAGACAGACCAGAACTGCACACAATACTCCATCTAAGAAGAGAGAGCATGGATAAGCTTGGGTTGTTTTCTTCAGAGCATAAAAGGCTGAAGGGGGATCCTGATAAAGATGTTCAAGATTAGGAGGTGCATGGACAGGGTGGAGAGAAAGCAGCTGTTCCCTTAGTTGAAGGTCAATAAGAAGGGGGGGTCATAATTTTAAAGTGAAAGGCAGATGATTTAGAGAGGTTTGAGGAAAACCTTTTCATGAAGAATCTGGTGGAAATCTGGAATGCACAGCCTGGTGTGGCAGCTGAAGCAGGAAACCTCACAATCTTTAAAATAAAAATGCATAGATGAGCACTTGACATATCTTAACAGTCAAGGCCTAGTGCGAGAAAGTGGGATGAGTGTATGCAGTAGTGTATTTTTGACATTACAGACTTGAAGGGCTGAAGGGCCTCTTTGGTACTATATGAGTTTATGCATAGTCTCACCATGGTCCTGTATAATGGCAGCAAGGTGTCCCTATTCTAGGACATCTAGAGTCGGTCACCTTCACCTACAGGAAAGCAAACCAACAATTCACTCATCGAAAGGCCTGCCTTTTGAGATCTAAATTGATTTTGTTGGAATAAAATGCAAAACCTTTACATTTTTATCCAAATATTAGTGACAAGCCTTAGAGCTTCTACTCTTTATAATTATCAGTGGTTTCTAAAGGAAAAGTATATAGGTGGATACTGAGAAAATCTGAGTGTTCCCACAATCACCAGTAGCAAATTGTCTGTAGAGACAAGGATGAGTCACACAGGAAGGCAACTGATGCTGAGGGTACTGGCAGTCTAAGAAGCAACTAACTTGAAGAGATGCTGGGGCTGAAAACTGTGGAGCTACAATCAACATTTCCACTGATTATTTTTGCTCAGTAGCCCAACAAGTATCTCTCAGTGGGTGGAGATTTAAACCAAAAACAGCTAGGTTTGCAGACACAATAAAAAATAAGTGACAGAAAGTTACTCCTAAGTGCTGAGAAACTCTTCAACCTGAAATTCATACAGAAATATAATAAATGTCAACATTTCATCGGAAGGCATACTGACGATGTTACCTAGCAGGGTGACGAAATCTCTGATACAAATCTATGAGCTCGGAAAACAAACCAACAATTACATCCACAATCAGAGCTACAAATCTTCTCAAAAACCTTGAACTTAGCTTTTTTAGTAGGGCTCATTTGTAGAAAAGGTACACAGCCCTGTGACATCGAGGTTTGAGTACATGATCTGGGCTGACTTTTAAACATAATAGTTGGAAGGATTTGGAGGGAGGTGGTTGCATTTACAAAAGGTCTTCCTATTTTTTTTCCCAGAAGTGTTCTTACACATAACTAGGTGATTTTTCTCCCCCATCAACAAATCACCCGGGTTTTTTTTCCCCAAACACCACCACTAAAGTCACTTTTTTTTAACCAATTGAGGAATTTACGTGCGAAGCCTGTGAGGCACAATGCAAATCAAAAGGTGAGGGGGAAGTAGGGAGAGCAGGATGAGGCTCAAATCAGAATAGAGTTGGAAGGAGAGATAAAGCACTCCATCCCCTATGGCTCCCAACTCTCTCTGAAGGCTTCAAGTGTATTGATGGACACCATGTGCTCCTTCTCCAAGGTCACCCATGTATAAATGTAGCCATGGCAGAGGGGCAAACAGTCAATAGCTATGACTCACTCCACATCCTGCTGCTTGAACCGGTTATAGCCAACCTGGCCAGGCCCAGGAGCAGACCCAGAAACATCCCTCCAGGCGATAATACATTTCAGTTGTCCTACAAGATGTTAAACTCGCCAATTAAGTTGCAGTTTAGATCAGTCGGCGGGTTGGGGATTCAAAAAGAGTTATGAGAAGATTTATAGCTCAGGTTGAGGTTCTCTCGCTGAGCTGGAAGGTTCATTTCCAGACATTTTGTCACCCTACTCGGTAACATCTTCAGTGGGCCTCAGGCAAAGCACTGCTGATAATTCCTGCTTTCTATTTTTACGTTTGGGTTTCTTTGAGTTGCTAATGCCATTTCCTGTGGTGATGTCATTTCCCTGTTCTTTTTCTCAGGGGGTGGTAAATGGGATCCAAGTCAATGTGTTTGTTGATAGAGTTCTGGTTGGAATGCCATGCTTCTAGGAATTCTCATGCATGTCTTTGTTTGGCTTGCCTTAGGATGGATGTGTTGTTCCAGCTGAAATGGTGTCCTTCCTCATCCATGTGTAAGGATACTAGCAAGAGAGGGTCATGTCTTTTTGTGGCTAATTGGTGTTCATGTATCCTGGTGGCTAGTTTTCTGCCTGTTTGTCCAATCTAGTGTTTGTTACAGTCCTTGCATGTTTTTTGTAAATTACATTAGTTTTGCTTGTGGTCTGTATAGGGTCTTTCAAGTTCATTAGCTGCTGTTTTAGTATGTTGGTGGGTTTTGTGGACTACTATGATGCCAAGGGGTCTGAGCAATCTGGCAGTTATTTCAGAGATGTCTTTGATGTAGGGGAGAGTGGTTAGGGTTTCTGGACGTGTTTTGTCTGCTTGTTTGGATTTGTTGCTGAGAAAATCGGTGGACTGTGTTCATTGGCTACCCGTTCTTTTTAAAATGAACTGTATAGGTGATTTTCCTCTGTGCTGCAGTGTGTGTTGGCTCTTTGGAATAATATTCTGATGCAACTTAGTTTGTAGATGCTTCTGTAGTTCACCTAGCCACTAAAAGACATGACCCTCTCTCGCTAGTATCCTTACACATGGATGAGGAAAGACACCACATCATTCCTAGGACAAGCCAA
This sequence comes from Hemiscyllium ocellatum, assembly GCF_020745735.1. NCBI lineage: Eukaryota > Metazoa > Chordata > Chondrichthyes > Orectolobiformes > Hemiscylliidae > Hemiscyllium > Hemiscyllium ocellatum. Next base: position 91,100,569 of record NC_083408.1, read on the forward strand.
ACAAAAACCCGGACGAGAATTCCTAGAAGCATGGCATTCCAACGAGAACTCTTTCAACAAACACGTTGACTTGGATCCCATTTACCACCCTCTGAGAAAAAGAACAGGAAATAACATCAACCCAAAGAAACCCAAACATATAAATAGAAAGCAGGAATTATCAGCCATGCTTCACCAGAGGCCCACTGTTGATTTACCGAGTAGGGTGATGTAACATCTGGAAATGAACCTTCCAGCTCAGTGAGCAAACCTACATCCAGAATTCAACGAGTTAGGTAGGGCAACAGTAATGGGCAAGGTCTGGTCTCTCAGCTGAGATCTTAAAGAGCATACGTTCTCAAAATTCACTTGAAATATCCCTTAAATCTATCTCAATGAGTTCAATCAAGTCACCAACAGATCATCTGATCATTTATCAAATTCATGTAGGAAACATCATTTTCCTTCAATAGATCAGTGACTATCCTTCAAATGTTTCTCTGTTGGCCTGCAAGCAGTGATACTGCGAAAGGTGCTATTTAAATGCAAGTTCTCACTTTTGTCTTTTAGTATTTTTGTTTTGAAAATGAAGCTTTCCTGAGGTCCTGCCCAAGATTTCCTTCCTCAATTTAACACCTCCAAAGCCATTCATTGATATTTTATCTGCTGGCTCTATGTGAAGGCTGCAGTAGTTGTTACAATTCCTTTCTAACATTCGCTTCCTTCAAAATATTCATTGTTCACAAAACTGAGATGTTGCAACATAAACACTGAGTTAAAAACATATTACTGGGTATTTATATTGAATTATCAATGAGGTTTTGCCTTCCTCTTTTCAAAGGAATAAGTGGGGTGGAGGGTGGGAGGGGGAGCTGTCAAAGTGATGCAATGAAGAAAGGAAGCTGAGAGAATAAATCATGAATAGAACAAGTGATTTCCTTTGCAATCAATTCCTCTAAATAAAGAGTTGACTCCAAGAATTTTCCGTCAATCTGGTGTTATCCTGATAATGAGACAAATGAATCGACAAAACCCACCAACTGTGTTCATGTATATTGATGCCATTTAACAAAGTCCATGGAGTTAAGCACAGTGACTTCAAACCAGCCTTCAGATACACAGAAATGTATCTGTTAGGAAGCAGTTATTTATAAAACCCAAACTCTCTCTTTCCTTAAAAAGCCCAATCTGCCAGGTTAAAACATTCTAAAACAAAAGCAGAATTTTTGCAAATCTGAAATAAAAGCAATACCAGATATACTCAGATCAGGAAGCATCTGTGGAGACAGAAGACGGTATAATGCACCTGTCACCTCCTGGTAACGCAAACAGCAATAAGAAGGTTGACATAATTCTCAAACAATTGGGAATTAAGTGACTGGATGTAAAATAATATCCCATGTATCAAACAAAAAAATAAGTTTTTGTTTTATTTTCTCTGAGCAGCCTCCCCCTCTCACCCCCACCACCACACTCCCTAAATTTTCCTTCAGCCTTCTGCGGGGAAAGAGATGGCTGCATCCTGGTTTTGCCCTTCCCAAACCCAGTTCCCTGGTGCAGCAACACTCTGCCAACCCCAATGCTGCCCTGCACCCAACAGGGCCTAACCCCTGCCTGGCCACCCCCAGCAGTGATGCATGCACTGGTACTGACACCACTGCACACGGAATGCAGTGATAATCATCGATGCATGCACTGATGCATCCTGCAGCGTGTGCTGTCGAGGGCCAGGCAATGTTAGTGGCCTGTGTTTGAGCATACACAGCTGCCAAACATGCCGGGTAGTCACTCCGGAAAGGGAAACGATTAATGTTTCACATCCATACCGAACTCAAAATGTTAACTGTTCATTTCTGATACCAATCTCCTCAGTATTTGGCTTTCATATTTGGACTGATGCTTTGTCACCAGAAGCATTCACTTCTGCAAGTATTGGTGATCTGAAATGCTGTCCATCAGTCCATCAAGGTGACTATATTTTCCCCAACAGATAGGCTATTCTACAGCATGAAATAATGTAGAAAAACTTTTGGTAGGTGGTGTGGTGGCAGCATGGTGTACTGTCTGATCTGAAAGACAGCTCCTCCGACAGGACAGTTTCAGAATTGCAATTGAAGCATTAGTCTGGAGGAGTGTGACATAGAAGGAAACAGGAAAGCTGAGTCACAGCTAACGCACAACAGGCAGTATGGAAACAGCAAACAGTTAAGATACATAGACGTGCAAATTCCCCATACTCTTGCTCTCCCTGTTAATTTTATTCCCCAGGTCTCCCACCACTGAATCTTTACAATCATGCTCTAGGTGTGAAAATAATCTAAGCTTTTTCTTCTCCATTAGCTCAAATTAGTGGTCAGCTATGTTTGACAGACAAGAACGCACAGAAATACAATGAGAAAGTGTCAGTCATCCTCTAAACCTTCCTCTTACATGCCCTGTAGCACTTCACTTCCATGAGCACTAATTTCCCTTCACTGGCCTCTCCCTTGGGTCAGTGCCGTGTGACAGTGTGGGTAAATACCTTTGCAGTTCTCCACCCTGCAACGCTACAGATGTCAACACACCTCCTATTGAAGCAGCAATCAAGCCCACTTCTTTCACATTCAGTACATGCCCTGGGGAAATAAAAGCATGTCTGTTCTCATCTCGAGCCTTCACAGCTTGCAAAGTTTGGATTTATGCCCTTCAGTCTTGTGCAAGTGACAAACTACCTTTACTTCTACCTCATTTATAGATTAATTTTCAAAAAAAACAAAATACCTGCACTGGGTCTGCCTCCGCATCTTTTCTAGTCAAAAAGAAAAACATATCTCTATAAAATGATGCTTAATGAAAATGGCAGATCTGTAATGTTAACTACATTACCCTCTCCACAGATGCTACCAGACCTGAAAAGTCAACTTCAACAATTTCTGCTTTTATTCCAGATTTCCAGCATCCACAAGTTTTAGCTTCTGTGCAATGGGAACTGATCCTACCGGACTCTTGGTCTCACACGTTTAGGTCATGAGGTGTTGTACAAGCAGCCAGCAAGGACAAGCCAAACACAAAAACACACACAGAGGAAAAAATATTCAAGATTACTTCAAACTTACGAACACCTGGTTTAAGGGCATAGATGGACTATACTGCAGTAACCCAATTATAGCAAGAGGGCCACCAAGCTGCCAAAGTAATTTATTATCTACATCCTGGCAAACATTGTGTTTATTGCAGGCAGCAAAACTAGTGGCAAACAACTGAATTTATGGATTGGAGTGTTGCAGCAAATACTATGCCTCACAATGTCTCTTAACTCACTCTGTCAACAGTGACCTCTGCAATGCATCCTATTCTCTTCCACACCTACCATCGGAAAGATGTCCCAAGGCAGCCTTGCTAACCTGTTTTTCGACATTGCCAATGCCTCTGCCAATGCACAAGTACTGGATCAAGACTAGGCCCAACATGCAACAATCAAAACAAAAATAGAAATCAGTGGGAGAAACTCAGCAGGTTTGGCAGCATCCACGCAGAGAAAGCAGAATTAAAGTAAATGTTTCAGATCTTCAATGTCCGCAGTTCTTTGTTTCACTTTAGTGCAAGAATTGAATGCCATCTCATTTTGGCAGTGGACTCTTCAAAGCTGTACATCTTGATGCCACTATTCTCAGACAGGACATGTTAGTGGCTGGTTAATGCAGAGCATGTTTATTTTTAAATTGTGCTGCGGAGTTAGTTTCAAAAGCCTACATTCTAAAAGTCAAACATTTACACCGTCAGCATGTGTGTTTTGGGGACACAGCATTATCTTTCTCATTCAGTTTCATTTCGGTACTGCTTATCTAATTATAATACAGCACTTTCTTACTCAGCTGAATAAAAGCGAATGTAAGATATCTTACATGTGCTCATTAGCAGAGGGAGAAGGCAAAAAATAAGGGAGGGAATGCAGGGAAAAACAAACAAACAATCAGCAGGAACCTCAAAGGTTGAATGCCACAAACGTAATTCAATTTGGTTCACAACAGTAGCATCATTGTATTGAATAGCTCAATAATTGCTAATATTTTGGCTCTGTCGATGAACAGTCTCTTCAAAAGAATAATTCAAAATTGACTAGATGATTTCAAACCAGCTGCACCTCGATACAGGTTTATCTCACAGCTTAAAACATCAGCATTGACAATGATGCAAGCCCTCTTCTCATAACACAACCACGTTATTGGCAGCCGGAGTAATTTTTTTTTAAAAATCTTCATTTTATGTGCAAAAAACTTAAATTAGTTTTGTTTCCTCCCTGGCCAAATGGCAAATTACATCAGGTGTAACTGAAAACACAATGCTGTCTACTCATATCTTCCTAATCCCTACCTCATTTTGTGGAAGGTTTTATGTGTAAAGTGTCAAAATTCTTTTGAGAATGAAGACAGTAGTGAGGCTGATATTAAATCTGAAATGTTCAAAGTTGCAATGCTATCAACCTCAATTTCATAGGAGGACCAAGCCAAACTATCGAAACACGCCACAAAAAGCCAAACACTACCACAAATAGAGGGGTGGATAGTGGTGAGAAAATATCATTTCAAAGAGATGTGGCCAAAATAGTCTGTGGGAGTCTCCTGAGAAAGCCAGTATTCCCTAAAGGAGGAAAACAGTTTCCTGCTACTTGTTTGTTTTTCTTACTAAAATTATACTTGTTAAAAATGCCCTCAATTGTGGAACAGCAGTAGAATCAAGGGAGTGTTTGTTTCTCGATCTCTGGTATGTACCAAGTTCAGAGCTCCCACTCTGGAGGAAAGAAGGGCTGCTATTCCTCATCATGTGTTGTTAAACTGCAATACTTGTCTTGTCGTTTCAGCTCACTGTTATGTTTCATACACGACCGCTCGTCATGAAGTCATTGCATAGACAATCATGGTTCTTCATGGTCCAAAAATGTTAGAGCGGCAGATGGTAGTTTTCATTCCCTCAGCCTTTAAAATTAATGATGAAGATACTGCATTCTTCATGTAACAAACTGGAGCAGATGGACAGGACATTGGTCAGGCCACATTCAGATGTTCAGTTCTGGTCTCCCTACTATGTGAAAGATGTTATGAAACTTGAAAAGATTCCAAGGATGTTGCTAGGGTTGGAGGGTTGAGCTCTAAGGAGAGGCTGCATGGGCTGGGATATTTTCCTTGGAATTTCGGAGGCTATGGGGTGACTGTACAGGTTTATAAAATCATGAGGGGCATGTATAGAGTAAAGAGCCAAACTTATTTTCCCAAGGTACTGGAGTCCAAAGCTGGTAGGCATAGGTATAAGATGAGAAGGGAAATATTTAAAAGGGTCAATATTTTCACACAGAGGGTGGTACCTGTATGGAATAAGCTGCTAGAGGAAGTGGTGGAGGCTGGTACAATTACAACATTTGCAAGGCATCTGGATGGGTAAAAGAATAGGAAAGGTTTAGAGGGACATGGGCCAAATACTGCCAAATGGGACTAGATAAATTTAAGATTGTTGGTCAGCATAGACAAGTTGACCAAAGGGTCTGTTTCTGTGCAGATAGATTCAACAACATCAATGGACTATTTATCAAATGGTATTTTAGTTTAAAAACAGGGAGAAATAACTCAGCCAGTGAAGATTTTACCTTGCCCCAAGTTAAACTTTGACTCCAAAGCCTTCAGTGGTGGCAAAGTAGCAGCCTGGTAGCATTGAATGCTTTTCCCACAGAACATCAGATTGCCAGAATTTTAATACCAAGAATTACAGAAATATGGGAGGTCCAAAGCCATACAGACCAGGATCTCATATTTTACATAATATTCATAATCTCATGTAACCACTTTCCATAATCAAATATCTTATGGAAAATTAAGTTGCCGTAATCAACCATGTTCAAACTGCTGATAAGAGATTAAAACACTGGTTGGGTTTTTCAGCACCAGGCTTAAGTTCAATGTGTTCAGTAAAGACATCAGTTGGCTAAGAAAATTCATTTTAGTGGGTTATGCAGATGTACAACTGTCTTAACTTTACAAATCTGCTTGGTTCAATGCAGTTGAAAACTTTGCCTTCACAAGAAATTACATTACAGGGGAACCACCAGACAGCAGTATCTTCAAGGTGGTAAAAAAACAATGACTGCAGATGCTGGAAACCAGATTCTGGAAGAGCACAGCAGTTCAGGCAGCATCCAATGAGCAGTGAATTCGACGTTTTGGGTAAAAGCCCTTCATCAGGAATAAAGGCAGTAAGCCTGAAGCATGGAGAGATAAACTAGAGGGAGGTGGGATGGGGAGAAATAGTATATAGTACAATGGGTGAGTGGGGGAGGGGATGAAGGTGATAGGTCAGGGAGGAGAGGGTGGAGTGGATTGGTGGAAAAGGAGCTAGGCAGGTCGGACAAGTCATGGTGACAGTGCTGAGCTGGAAGTTTGGAACTTGGGTGAGGTGGGGGAAGGGGAAATGAAGAAACTGTTGAAGTCCACATTGATGCCCTGGGGTTGAAGTATTCCAAGGCGGAAAATGAGGCATTCTTCCTCCAGGCGTCTGGTGGTGAGGGAGTGGCGGTGAAGGAGGCCCAGGACCTCCATATCCGCGGCAGAGTGAGAGGGGGAGTTGAAATGTTGGGCCACGGGGCAGTGTGGTTGATTGGTGCAGGTATATCGGAGATGTTCCCTAAAGTGCTCTGCTAGGAGGCACCCAGTCTCTCCAACGTAGAGGAGTCCGCATCGGGAGCAACGGATACAATAAATGATAATAGTGGATGTGCAGGTGAAACTTTGATGGATGTGGAAGGGTCCTTTAGGGCCTTGGATAGAGGTGAGGGAGGTGGTGTGGGCACAGGTTTTACAGTTCCTGCAGTGGCAGGGGAAGGTGCCAGGATGGGACAGTGGGTTGTAGGGGGCGTGGACTTGACCAGGTAGTCACGGAGGGAACGGTCTTTGCGGAAGGTGGAAAGGGGTGGGGAGGGAAATAAATCCATGGTGGTGGAGTCTTTTTGGAGGTGGCGGAAATGTCGGCGGATGATTTGGTTTATGCGAAGGCTTGTAAGGTGGAAGGTGAGCACCAGGGGCATTCTGTCCTTGTTACGGTTGGAGGGGTGGGGTCTGAGAGGCGGAGGTGCGGCATGTGGACAAGATGCGTTGGAGGGCATCTTTAACCACGTGGGAAGGGAAATTGCGGTCTCTAAAGAAGGAGGCCATCTGGTGTGTTCTATAGTGGAACTGGTCCTCCTGGGAGCAGATACGGCGGAGGCGGAAGAATTGGGAATACGGGGTGGCATTTTTGCAAGAGGTAGGGTGGGAAGAGGTGTAATCCAGGTAGCTGTGGGAGTTGGTGGGTTTGTAAAAAATGTCAGTGTCAAGTCGGTCGTCATTAATGGTGATGGAGAGGTCCAGGAAGGGGAGGGAGGTGTCAGAGATGGTCCAGGTAAATTTAAGGTCAGGGTGGAATGTGTTGGTGAAGTTGATGAATTGGGAGCACGAGGTGGCACCAATGCAGTCATCAATGTAGCAGAGGAAGAGGTGGGGAGTGGTGCTGGTGTAATTACGGAAGATCAACTGTTCTACGTAGCCAACAAAGAGACAGGCATAGCTGGGGCCCATAGTATATTCAATACTACTTCTGTCAGTTCATTATAGGTCAAACTGATGAAGGTGTCATTATAGGCTCGATTCACTTGATTTTCTTAGCACATAGTCATTCAATCCCACTTACTGTGAATAACTTTCTACTTAAGCTGATTTCAACAAAGTACAGTAAAAGATAATCACTCTGAAGAAGTTACATTACTTTGGCTTCACCCATTCTTCTGATATCTCTCAGTCAGTGGGTGGAAACAAGGTGTTTTCGTTTGGCTTCCAGTGTGAGCAGACGTACCTGATAGATCAGCCATACCAACTTCCCAAAGTACTAACATGAGATAACAGTGCCTCATCTGCAGATACTCTATAATATCTTTGTTTGAAATTTTAAAAAAGCTTTATTCACAAAAATTTATATTGACATGTATATCACAGTCACTAGAGCACTTTATTCAACATATTTAAAGTCTGTACAGGATCAAACAAACTCAAGGCATTTCTTATTTATAGGAGAAAATGAGGACTGCACATGCTGGAGATCAGAGTCGAGATTACAGTGGTGCTAGAAAAGCACAGCAAGTTAGGCAGCATCCAAGGAGTAGGAGAATTGACTTTTTAGGCGTAAACCCTTCACTACATTTACATATATTTAAGACACTGGGAGGATCCAATAACAGAATAGACCCTCACTTAACTTCAGCAGAAAGACGTTAAACACTGGTCTTTTCCAAGTGCGCCTTGGCAGCAGCTGCCTGAAGCTTGAGTGCATCCCTCAGCATGTAATCCTGGATCTTGGAATGTCCATAATGCAACACTCAATCAAGATTAACTCGTTGCACTGAGATACCAACAAGTTTCAAACAGACCATAGAGTATCTTTAACCAAATCGATGGTCCTTCAGGCGCAGTCTTGGTGAACATGCTATAGAGCACAGAGTCCGGCATCACGGAGCTGCTCAGGATGAACCTTCACAAAAATGGACTTGCTCTCTGCAGACTTCCTTTCCAAAGGCACGTTTCAGCATGGATGTGAGTGTCTCTACCAACCCCCTCCAAAAGCTGCTTTGAGGGCAGTGCGCAGTGGTGGAGACAAACTGGGCGTACACGAATGATCTGACAGATAGTGCCCTCCTCATCACCAATCAAGCAATGTCTTGGTGCCTGTTGGAAATTTCTGGTGATGAGGCATTCTGCCAAATGACTTTGACAGTCTGCTCAGGGAACCACATGACATGATCCACCCTCTCCTTTTCCTGCAGTGTCTTGAAGACACTGTGTCAATCACTTTCTGACAGGCTTGTGGTCAAAAGGTGTTTTCCTTCAAAAATTTCTCCACAAGGACAGGTTATAAGGAACGGTCCAACTACTTGGAGTGTTCCACAGCAACGAGGTCAGGCCCATTCTTCACAACACAGGGGTCAGGTAGAACCTCAGTACGTAGTGACTCTTGGTGTTTGCGAACAGAGAGTCTTCGACCAGCTTGTTGCAGCCACACACAAAGGTGGCCATCAGAATGTGGTCAGCGTTGGGTAACTTCATCGCAACCCCTTCTCCACACCCTTATCCAGAACTTTGTACATGGTATCCCTGCAGACACGGTCCATCTTAGAACTCCAGATGAAGTAGAAGATGGCTCACGTGTCGCAGGTAATGGTAATGGGCCAAACTTGCACCACGTACGAGAGAGAGAGCAAGAGCATGAGAGTGAGAGAGAGATCAAGCGATCGTGCGAGAGAGAGAGAGAGAGAGAGAGCATGCAAGCGCAAGAGCGCGCAAGAGCGTGAGAGAGCAAGCGCGAGAACCTCACACCTGACGACCAGGTTTTTACCCACAATTCAGAAGAGTGGTGTTACCGCTTATCATTTAATGAGACAAGACAAGGCAGGATTGTTGTCAGTGAAGAACAAGAAAGAATTGCAGCCTTGCACAAAATTTCTATTTACTTCACCATTTCGGAAATATCGAGTCATAGAGTTGTACACCATAGAAATAGACCCTTCGAGCCAACTCATTCATGTCAACTAGCTATCCTAAATTAAATCTAGTTCTATTTGTGAGCATTTGATCCATATCCATCAACCCCTTCCTATTCATGGACCCATCCAGATGCCTTTTAAATGTTCTAATTGTACCAGCCTCCATCACCTCCACTGGCAGCTCACTCCACACACAAACACCACCCTCTGTGGGAAAAAGTTGGCCCTCAGGTCCCTCTTATATCTTTCCCTTCTCACCTTAAATCTAAGCCCTCTAGTTTTGGACTTCCCTATCCTGGAGAAAAGACCTTGTCTAGTTACCCTATCCATGCCCCTCATTATTTTATAAATCTCTTAAGTTACCTCTCAGCCTCCAATGCTCCAGGGAAAACAGCTCCCACCTATTCAGCCTCTCCCTATAGCTCAAACCCTCCAATCCTGGCAACATCCTTGTAAATCCTTTTTTACACTTTTCAATTTTAATAACATCTTTCCTATAGCAGGGAGACTAGAATTGATTGACAAAAGTGGCCGAACCAATGTCCTGTACAGCTGCAACATGGCCTCCCAATTCCAGATACAATCTCAGCTGCCCAGATCTGAAGTTCCAGAGTTTAATCCCTAAACCTCTTCATTTTCTGTCACTCCACGATACTCCCGAATATGTATTCCTTGATAAAGCTTTAGGTCTGTTGTCCGAAATCTCCCATTGTGGCTTGGTATCAACATTTGTTTGATAAACTCCCTTTGGAACATTGTGACAGGAACTTTAAGTAGTACAATGTACGTAAATGCAAACGTTGTTATATTAAGCTAGTCACATCAGCACCCAGGGGAGCATCATGGCAGTTTTCACAGCACCTTCATCGTTTTTGAAGAAAAATACACATGTGGTTTGAAACTCTTCCCTTTGGTTTACTTGTTAGGGGCCTTTATTTCTTTCCCCTCTAACCCGATTCCCTGAGCTGCAGTCTACTGATGGTGCTCAAGTACATGCTCAATTGGAAACTAAGCTGTATGTCTTGGTTTACTCTTCTAAAACACATAACTCACCAAGCACTTAAAAAATTTCATCAGCTCCCACAATAAAGAAAACATCCTTCCTTCCCACTCCCCTTCCAATTAGGATCAACAAGACAATCCTGGAAAATGCGGATTGTTTTCAGTATCTTGCATCCTCCTATCACTGAAGGCAGATGTAGATGACAAATCCATCTGTTTCTAACATGCCAGCTCAGTCTTTAGCTGACTCGGGAAAAGAGGATTTAAGGACCAGGAGGGCTGAAACTAAGATCATGATTTACCAAGCATCACGTTCCTATTTGATTCAGAGACATGGATAACTTACAGCAGGGCTGGAGAAATATTTCACATCTAGTACTGAGAAAGGCAATCCAAACCACAGCATCATCTCCCAAGCCCCTTATGAAGCCATTAATCACTCACAATCTCCTTTGGGTCATTTGCCTGCCTGACACCAGATTCTTTTGAAGAAAGGTAACTGGATTCAAAACAATAACTCTCCTTCTCTTTCCTCAGATGCCGCCAGAGCTGCTAAGTTTCTCCAGCAAGTCCTGCTTCTGTACCAAAGAAACTGTACTACTTGGAATCAGTCATAGGAGATTTCAAGCAGGGCAGTGGAAAAGCTGCAGGACTGTACCTCAAACATTCCCACCAACTTTTAAGAGCACCTGACTTGCGAACAACCAAAATGGAGAAGATTGATTGGGTAAGGCATTGAGAACAAAGACATAATTGGGTATGTGCTGAAGCAAGGTTCAAGATTCAAAGTGAGGACACAAAACCCGAATCAACTCAAACTAACCTCTCAAGTGCCATCTGCTTCAAAAGTGACAGAATCTGGAGATGGTTCAGAAAGATTTACCAGGATGCTGACCAGACTGGAAGGTTTGGGTTATAAGGATAGGCTGGGATTTCTTTCATTGAAACCTGGGGAGGTTGAGGGGTGTCCTTGCTGCAGTTTATAAAATCGTAAGAGGCATAGATAAGGTGAATAGCAAAGGCCTTTTCTGTACGGTGGGGGTGTTCAAACTAAGGGGCATATTTTAAGGTGAGTGGAGAAAAGATTTAAAAAGGGACCCGAGAGGGTACTTTTTCACACCGAGGGTAGCTCATTTGTAGAATGAACTGCCAGAGGAAGTGGTAGAGGCAGGTACAGTTGCAACATTTTAAAGACATTGGAATGGATACATAAATAGGAAAGGTTTACAGGAATATGGGCCAGACGCAGGCAAGTGGAGCTAGTTTATTTTGGGAAACTTCATTGGCATAGACTAGTTGGACTGAAAAGTCTGTTTTCATGCAGCATGAACCTTTGATTCATTGGGCTGATCTGCCATCTCAAAATCCAGTGAATCAGAAGTCATTCTCAATCACAAGAGGAGTAGATGACTTCAGTGGATGTCATGAGGCTACATTGAAAGAATGTAACCATGTTTTAAATTTCCCAATTAAGTAACACGAGTCTTACAACACAACACAACACATGATCATGGTGGTCTTGGCTAAACAAAGGGACACATTCAGCAAATACAAATCCACCAGTAAATAACTAGCCAGAAAAGACTTCCATTAAGTCCAAACCGTGACCAAACGCTCCCAACGACCCTTATAGAAACTAAGCAGAAATCATGATCATTAAATTTTAAACATTACAGCTATCAAAGCAATGAACTGTTGCAATGACTTCTGGTGTTTGTAAAGCTAAAACAAAAACAATATCCAAAACAGCACCAAAACAAGCTCAATGTCATTAAAAATGACAAAAGTCCCCAGAGGTTGGCAGGTGTGGAAAAAGGCTCAAGAAAAAGCCTCACACCTATAGAACATTTTTGCTAACCTCAGAAATGCTCACCCAAACCTGTGCAGGTTTGCACAGCAAGAAAATGGAAGATCAGGTAATTTCTTGGAACATAAAGGGATTTTGATTAAGGAATCAAAATTGGTTAGAAAACCTGAAAGAATTTCCTCTCTGTTTTTGGAATTAGTTCGTGGGGTCTTTACAATTCAGGGGCAGCAGGAAACTAAATTTAAATTTTTTTTCATGTCATTCATCGTATGTGTATTTACTAAATCTCTATAGCAATTACACAATAGGAACTCCAAGACTTGAGTGCTGAATTTTCCAGAAACTCTGAAATAAAAACAACCATTACATCAGCACAGTGATTTAAAGTGCTTATCAGAAATGAGCTGTACAAGTTTTACACCTGGTCTTGGTTACTGCAGCCATATGAGGAGGGAGATGTCAGTGAGCAGCTCAATCATTAATGAGTGATTCCAGTCGACGAATGTGCCATCATGGAGGCTGGGTAAAGATGGAATCAGATACTCCCCTATGGTGTTTATCGGTCTTTCTGTCTCACCCCCCCAATGCCAGAACTTAAGTCTCAAACAATGCCTCACAGAAAGAATGGTCACTGATGCCACAGGGTACCTGACAGTGTGGAAACACACTCCATTAATGATTAGAGAAGAGAAAATTCAAAAGGTATTTACAAATTACAAAGAATATTTGTAAAGAAGCTTTCACCCCCATATATGGGTAGAGTGGGGACAGAGTAAAGAATAAGCAAAAGCTGAAAATGTGTTGCTGGAAAAGCGCAGCAGGTCAGGCAGCATCCAAAGAGCAGGAGAAGAATCGACATTTCGGGCATGAGCCCTTCTTTTTTTTCCCTTCTTAATTTCTTCTTAATTCTCCTGCTCTTTGGATGCTGCCTGACCTGCTGCGCTTTTCCAGCAACACACTTTCAGCTCTGATCTCCAGCATCTGCTGTCCTCACTTTCTCCTCAAAGAATAAGCAAAAACAAACTAAAGGGAATGCAAACTGCAAGGGTAACTTTAAAAGAATCAAGTTAATTATTTTTCATAACATTACAATTAAAATTAAAAATCAAATAATTAACATTCAAAAGTGGTAATTGCTGTTGCTCACTTGTAGTTGCATGTAAGGACATGTGACCAGCTCTCTAAATTAACACATGAAATATTAAAAGGAGGAATAATGTTATAACAAGGCAGGGGAAGAAAGTAGTTTTACTGGTGCAATCCTATTTACTTGATAAAACAGACTTGTCTTTCTCTAAAAAGGGAAGCAAATAACTTGTTCTTGACACTGGCCAAGAGAGAAAAAAAAAGGTTGAGTAATTATCTTCTAATGAAGGTTTTTCCTGAATTGAAATAAAACACCATAATTTTATACCAATAAAGACCTCAGCAAGTTTTACCACTAAAGTCCATACTCTGCAATACTTGCAGGGCTGCAAGAATTTTGTCTGGCACTGGATTATTTTGTATAATTTACATCACCAAAATCTATGGCCCAATCAAGTTAGTGAATACCTACTACTGTGCAGTCAGCTCCCAGAGTTGAACACCATGGTCATACAAAGCTGCAGCTAATAAGCGCTTCTGTACAGGAACTCTTAGCATAAGCTACAATTAAAAAGTGTAATGTCTAAACTGTTGATAGAATATACTGTATCATAAAAATAAACAGATCTTACAATTATGGAACTATAGAGTAATTTCCAGCTTCAAAATTAGAAAATATATTACAGTTTTACCTCAGAATTATGATCATTAGATTAGACACTTAGGCCATGATTTTGCATCACTTTTTTTAAAACATAAGTAAGGGTTGTTATGGACTTTTATTTCAGTAATTTTGAAGGCAAGCCTTATACTGCTCACTGTAACATTCTATCACATGTGGCTAAACAGATAAATTTATCAGAGGCATTCAAATATTTTTCACATTTATATGTTCTGACACATTCATAGGATACGTTAATGTTCCTGTCCCCACACATCCAAATACAGGAGTTTTTATTGCATCACACATTGAGCATTTCAAAAAGTTATTTATGGCCTGTTGGCAGCTTTCCAGAGAAAGTAGTTGATTTGCTCAAAGCATTGCACTCACTGATTAGAATGCTCCCAAAATGGTGGTAGACCAGAAATTTCAGGATTTTGACAAAGGTTACCTTACAAGAACGTTCACGTTAAAATGGCAGGACACTAAGATGGACAGTGCTTAAATAGGTTTATGCCCTTGCTAAGTACTACTTTAGCAAGCTTATCTTAGTGTTTTCAGTCAATACCTTTGACTACTATCTACAGAAATGAACAATGAAGTGTAGTGTACTGTACTACAATTACAACATTGGAGAGAGTAGCTAGTGCATCCAGTTCCACTGGATCAACCAAGTTAAAAGAAATTTTGTGGATGGTGCTGTTAGATTCTGAATATTCCACTAAAAAACTTGGAACTTGTAAATGGTGCAGTGCTTTTCACTAGCAGGTAGTGGGCTACTTGTCACAGAGTACTTAAAGGTTCACCCAGTCCCGAAGATGAGGCTTTTGCAGACTGGAGGGGAGAAGGGGGCCTTGCGGACTGTTGCAAGGCCTCAGGTTTCGAACCCCAGCACAGTCTGGAGATTTGGCCTGGCACAGTCTGGAAGCTGGGTGCTGGCACAGACAGGGAAGGGTGACTAAAAGGAAGGTTTTTTTTTCCTTTTACTTCTTATGCTGGACTTTATTATTCTTTCAATTTTGTACCAAATATTTAAGTATCTGTACCTAGGTATAGAACATTAGAGCATTACAGCATAGTACAGACCCTTTGGCGCTCGATGTTTCGTCGACCTGTGAAACTAATCTGAAGCCTATGTAACCCAAACTATTCCATTTTCCTCCATGTGTCTATCCAGTGACAATTTAAATGCCCTTAAAGTTGGCAAGTCTACAACTGTTGAAGGCAGTGCATTCCACACCCTTACTACTCAGAGTAAAGAAAATCTCTCTTACATCTGTCCCTATATCTATCACCCCTCAATTTAAAGCTATGTCACCTTGCACAAGCCATCACCATGTGAGGAAAAAGGCTCTCACTTTCTACCCTACCTAACCCTCTGATTGTCTTTTGTCTCAATTAAGTCGCCTCTTAACCTTCTTATCTCTAAAGAAAACAGCCTTAAGTCCCTCAGAAGACCTTCCCTCCATACCAAGCAACATCCTAGTGAATCTCCTCTGAGCCTTTTCCAAAGCCTCTACATCTTTCCTATAATGCAATGTCCAGAACTGTACGCAATAATCCAAGTGCGGCCATACCAGAGCTTTGTACAGCTGCAGCATGACCTCATGGTTCCAAGACTCAATCCCTCTACTAATAAAAATTAACATACCATATGCCTTCTTAACAACCCTATCAACCTGGGTGGCAACTTTCAGGGATCTATATACATGGGCAGATATTCCTGTGCTCATCTACACTAACAAGACTTTTACCATTAGCTCAGTATTCTATTCTCGTTACTCCTTCCAGTGAATCACCTCACACGTTTCCACATTCAACTCTATTTGCCACCCTTCAGCCCAGCTCTGGAGCTTACTTATGTCCCTCTGGAACCTATATTCTTTTGCATGATCCACAAGACTTAGTGTCATCCACAAATTTACGAACCAAATTGATCTACACCCTCATCCAGGTCATTTATATAAATGACCAACTGTAGTAGCCCCAAAATAGACCCACTAATACTTGAACTCCAGAATGAAAATTTCCCATCAACCACTACATTCTGTCTTTTTTCAGTTAGCCAATTTCTGATCCAAACCACTAAATCACCCTCTATCCCATGCTTCTGTATTTTATACAACAGCCTAGGTGGGGAACCTTATCAAATGCCTTACTGAAATCCATATACACCACATCAACTGCTTTACCCTCATCCACCTGTTTGGTCACCTTCTCAAAGAACTCTAAGGTTTGAGAGGCACAACCTACCCTTCACAAAACCGTGTTGACTGTCCCAAATCAGCTTATTCCTTTCTAGATGATTATAAATCCTATCTCTTGTAACTTTTCCAACACTTTACCCACAACCGAAGTACAGCTCATTGGTCTATAATTACCAGGGTTGTCTCTACGCCCCTTCTTGAACAAAAGGACAACATTTGCTATCCTCTGGTCTTCTGGCACTATTCCTGTAGACAATGACAACATTGTGCATGGAGTCAGGAGCTGGAGGAAGCACTATTTCACAATACTATGCTGGATTGACCTTAGTTTTACTCTAGTCATTCTTTTATTCCCAATATATGTATAGAAAGCCTTATCCCCCCCAACATCATCATGTTCTCTCCTGGCTCTTAACTCTTTGCTCAAGTCTTTCCTGGCTAACCTGTAATTCTCAAGCACCCTTCACGTCTCATCCTAACATATGCCTGCTTCTTCCTCTAGTCAAGAGATTGAACTTCTTTAGTAAATCACAGCTCCTGTGCTTGACAACAATCTCCCTGCCTGACAGGTACATACTTATGAAGGATATGCTGTAGTTATTCCTTGAATAAGCTCCACATTTCAATTGTACCCATCCCCTGCAGTTTCCTTCCCCATCTTGTGCATCCTAAACCTTGCCGAATCGCCCGTAATTACCTTTCCCCCAGCTATAACTCTTGCCAACAGAAAATACCTATCCCTTTCCATCACTAAAGTAAACATAACCAAATTGTGGTCACTCTCACCAAAGTGCTCACCGACCTCCAAATCTAACACCTGTCTGGGTTCATTGCCTAATACCAAATCTAATGTGGCCTCACCCCTTGCTGGCTTGTCTACATTCTGTCAGGAAACCCTCCTGCATACATTGGACAAAAACTGACCCATCTAAAAGTACTCAAACTATAGTATTCCCAGTCAATATTTGGAAAGTTAAAAGTCCCCCATAACTACCCTGTCACTCTTGCTCCTATTGAGAATCATCTTTGCTATCCTTTCCTCTACATCTCTGGAATTATTCAGAGGCCTGTATAAAACTTAGGTATCTTGTACTTGCCATAAGCAGCGATTTTGTAAATATTTCACTGCACTCGTTAGAGTGCAGATGACAATAAAGCTAATTCATTCAGGGGACACTGGACCCAAAACGTAACTCTACCTTCTCTCCATAATTTGCTGAGTTTTCCAGCCACTTCTGATCTTCAGCATTCTGGTTTTTGTGTTTCAAGGTTATATAAACTACAAACCTTTCTTCTACATTAATATTACATTGATAGGTACTGGTACATGACATTGGAGTTGCTGGGGAGGGACGTTAGGAAGGAATTACAAAAGGAATAACTTAGTACTCCATCACGTAGTGCCTCACCCACTAAGATGTTTCATTCCCTCATGATACCAATATATTTCCAACCACGTTTACCACATTGCATTTACTTCAGTGAAAGATCACAATTACACATTGAGCAATCACATCATCTGCTCATTCATTATTTCACAATTTTTTAAAAATATAACCTGACCTTTCACAAAAGGAAAATAAATCTAACAATGAAAATGTTGTAAACAAGTATTATATTTTATTTTGAACATTAGTTGACAGGTAAATTGACTTTGTATTGAGATCTTGTGTAGAGTTAACATAACATTTGATCAGCTGGAAGCTTTAATAAACCACCCCAGCAGGTGCTTTAATTTGTATGACGTACTGGAATATTTCAGTACGCCCACATCATCTCAAACGCACTATAATAATCTCCAAACAAGCTTTTCTTGGCTCTGGTAGCTATTCATCCAAGTTGACAAAGGCACTCAGAGGCGAGCTACAGCTGGTGTGTCGCTCCATCACTGACTGCTTCGCTGAGGAGGAACCATCTGCAAGGCTTGCTTATGTCGTAATCCAATCCCCACTTTCTTCATGCTCAGCCACAGACAGTGATGCTGATACAATTTTTACCATTTCTGAACCATTTTTGACATAAGAAAAACAACCAAATGTTGCCAAAAGCAATAGGCTGGTTGATGTTCTGTTTGCCAAGCTGATACAAATCAAAATAATAAATTCAGGGTCTGAACCACACGTAGCATCCTGGATCCATGTGTCTCCAAACCACATGACCTGGTGTGTCAGGGAAACAAAGGTTTTACTGTTCTTTTGAAAGATGCTTTCTGATATTTCTTTAATGAGTGTTTAAACAGATGCTTTAGAATACTGAACACAAATAAATTTTTTGGGGGGAGCAAAGGTTGGTCTTCGACAAGTTTATCCAGTCAAATGGAAGAAATAATTAGAAATGGATTTATTTTCTGCTTACGATTATAACCCAGCCTTTACCATCCCCTCCCTCACAACCAGTTTCGTTAGAAGTCCCTCTTTAATACCTCATAACCAATAGACTTTTTTTAAAAAATAGGAACTTGTTTATATTGCTGGCTAAGCAAGCACTTATTGTCCATGAGAAGGTGAGCTGCCCTCTCAAACCCCTGCAGGCCATGTAGTTTAGTCCCCATTGTGGTTGGAAAGGGAGTTCCAGGATTGTGATCCAGTGACACTGAAGGTTCCAAGATGGTGTGCTGCTTGGCAGGGAACGTGTAGAATGTGGAGGTCTCCTGCAGTTACAGGTCTTCACCTTCACAAGATAAGAAAGGTCACAGATTTTTAAAGGTTCTGGCAGATGAGCCTGGATGAGTCATTGCAGTCTAGGTGTTGGATGTGGTGCCAATCAATCAAAAGGTTGTACTTCCCCTGGACGTGTCAAGTGTTATTGAAAGAGCACCCATCCAGGCAAGGGAAGGGCATTCCATCACAGCCCTGACTTGGTCCTTGTAAATAGTGGAAAGGCACTGGTGTACTTTAGTGTAGACACAGATGCCTATGTTGCAACAGCAGCTACATCTCTAAAGATTAAGCAGTGTCTTTAAAAGGGACATAGGATTAGTCCCAAGACTCAAAAATGGTGCTGTTGAAGTGCACTCATTGGTCAGTGACTTAAATGCAGAAACTCCAGGCAGCACCAAGAACGTTGAGTTTGTGCCCTAGCTCAAAGGGAACTAGAAAATATTTCTCGCCACTCTCCACATAACCCAAAAGATCTTTGTCTGGGAAAGAGAATCCATGGCGATGATGATGGGTGCTGGAGACTGAAGCATTTGGAGATAGAAAAGGTAGAGACAGAAAGTGTAATACAAGGAAATTCTCATCCTCCAACATGCACACTAGTTAGTCATATGTTTACAAAAAAAAATAGCCTGCATACATGGAATTACATGGCACTCCAGCTTCACTATAAACAGTAATCATTTAAGAAAAACCACTCTTTTTGGGTAATATGCAACAGGATTACAGGATTGTTTATTGGATATTTCACAATAGCGATGACATTTGACTACTACTCACTAATGTTGTGGTTGTATGTAAAACGCACATAGCTTAAATCATCTAGATCCACCTGGCATCACTTATTGAAAAGCCGAGAGAGATGGCAACTTCACGCTGAAAAATTCAAATAAAATTTCAAGCAGGTAGCCCGAATCAAAAAATTCAAAATCAACTCAGGAACCATCGTGACGACAACTCATTTAAATCTTTGTATCAGCTCTAAGCAGCGAGAATAATGGATTCACTGTATTTTGTGCCTTCCATTCAGTTTTAAGTGTGACCATTAGCTACCTGTTGCTTGTCACTTTAATTCACTGTTCCACATTTTGACCTCAGTCTTTGGGATCTAACAGTGACCCTCATTGGAACGAGAAAGGCTCACACTCCAAGCCCTGAGAGCTGCCCTGCTTTTCTTCTGTCACACTCTCTGGCCCTCTCCTCTTTGCCATAATGTCTCGTGCATCCCTTTCCAACAACGGCCTTCAAGAGAGTGTGCACCTCTGGATCAGACTTGGAGCCTGGCATCAGAGTCTCACTGAAGAACCTGCTGCCACACCAAACAACATAATTGCCAAATGTGATTTTCAATGATGAGAAGTTGGCTCATTGAGAAGCCCAGCTTGACATCACCTCATTGGTGTCTTGTCTAAAGCAACGTCATTATGTCCACTCATTCACGAAGAGCTTACTTGTAGTGAGAGTGGGTAAAAGTAGAGTAGGGTAGGACTGGTTAGTAAGTTGTAGGATCTTATTTCAGAACCAACTCCGCTGATCTGCTATCACAATGCACACCATCTATGGGCCCATGTTTACGTGGTTGCCGTTATAACCTCTAACACTGCATTTGTATCACGTTTACAATCCAAACACTCCTAACAATCCAAACACACCGCTTTAAGGTGGCATCATGACTCAGTGGTTAGCACTGCTGCCTCATAGTGCCAGGAACCCAGATTTGGTTCCGGCTTTGGGCGACTATGAAGTTTGCACATTCTCCCCATGTCTGCATGGGTTTCCTCTGGGTGCATCAGTTTCCTCCCACAGTACAAAGGTGTGCAGATTAGGTGGATTGGCCATGCTAAATTGGCTATAGTGTCCAGAGATGTGCAGGGTAGGTGAATTAGACATGGTAAACATGGGGTTACAGAGATAGGGTAGCAGGCTGGGCCTGGGTGGGATGCTCTTCAGAGCATCATGCCAAATGGCCTATTTCTGCACCGTAAGGATTCTATTCTCCACTCACGCACAGAACTTTCCTTTTGATCTTTATTGTCTGAACTTACTTCAAAATCCATTACATCTGCAGCAAATTGAGCGTGTGCCAGGTAGGTCTCCGCATAGGAGATCCCCAATTGGGGTTGCTAACCTTATCCATATCAGGGATCTCAGAATTGATGTGATCCATCTGGCCCTCATTCCATACACTGCACATCACTAACAGTTTCCAAAGGCTGATGAAGGGCTTTTGCCTGAAACATCAATTTCCCTGCTCCTTGGATGCTGCCTGACCTGCTGTGCTTTTTCGGCACCACACTTGACTCTAATCCCCAGCATCTCAGTATTCACTTTTTGGCACTGGCCTGACAGGAGCCTGAAGAGGACGGTTTCTCAGCTGCCTGCAGGAGACTGAACGAGGCTCCAATATTGCCTCAATTAGGGGATGCCAAATGCCTCTTCTGCCACTCAGTGGGTCTTCCTTGGCACCAGAGGTGGAAGTCTTGTCCAATGGTGAGCAGATCAAAGACTAGCAGTTCCTGTGTTCAGCAATCCCAGCTGAGAGTGGTGCCTGCTAGCAGTAGCAGAGCTACCTAAGGCCTCAAATTGAAGAGATGTCCATGCACGAGTGAATGAAAGATGGTGGGAAGCAGGTTGTGGGGCTAGTTGGTTCATGGGCAGGTGCGTGGTTGTTAATGGGGTTGTGCCCTCTTGTTGCCAGGTTCCTTAAAGCAGGCAATGAAGACCTTCAAGCCCTGAAGGGCTTATGCCCGAAATGTCGATTCTCCTACCTCTTGGTTCTGCCTGACCTGCTGCGCTTTTCCAGCAACACATTTTTCAGCTCAGACCTTCAAACCCTCTCAAGCAGGGAGTTGAACAATTTGTTGATCATGCTCCCTTTGTGAAAAGCCTCCTCAATGGGCCACAGTAGGGTGAGGCCCTTAAGTGGGCCATTCATGCCCATTTTCAATTGGCACAGTGTGGGAAGGTCATCCACAGGCTCACATGCCAATCAACCAACTGGGGAGGAGCAAGGTGGCATTGGCGTTGCCACCTAAGCTCACCTGCCACCTCATCACCTCCTCCCCAACCACAAAAACCACCAGGGAAGCAAGGTGCAAGGTTCTAACCAATAACCTGTATCTCTCTGAGTATTTTCATTCTTGGAAGCTGGGTCTCTTAGTACAGGTTTTAATTGCATTGCATTGAGCAGTGAACATTACACACGACTTCAGAAAAGCATCAAGAATCTTCCAGTTTGTTTTGCGTGAAAAGAAAGGTTACATCAATTACAAGTTGCTTACATTGCCAACATTCATTGAGGTTCCTGTTCACAAAGGCCACAAGTGATACACACAGCCCATCCTCTTAACTGCGTCCAAATGGCAAAAATTGCTGAGAACCTCTACCACAGGTCTACCTTACAGGATTGCATCGTCATGGCTGTCAGCTATCAGCGACACCAAGGCTGGGAGAGGAAGGAGGAGAGAGTGTTGAGTTTCAAAACTTTCTACTCTATTCAGAACCAATTCAATCAGAGTCGTAGAGATGTACAGCATGGAGCTCAGTCCAACTCGTCCATGCCGACCAGATATCCCAACCCAATCTATTCCCATCTGCCAGCACCTGGCCCATATCCTTCCAAATCCTTCCTATTCATATACCCATCCAAATGCCTTTTAAATGTTGCAGTTGTACCAGTTCCTCCAGCAGCTCATTCCGTACACAAACCACCCTTTATGCGAAAAGGTTGCCGCTTAGGTCCCTTTTATATCTTTGCCTCTTACCCTAAACCTATGCCCTCTAGTTCTGGACTCCCCCCAACCCAGGGAAAAGACTTTGCCTATTTATCCTATCCATGCCCCTCATCCCTCAGCCTCCGACGCTCCAGGGAAAACAACCTCAGCCTGTTCAGCCTCTCCCCATAGCTCAAATCCTCCAACCCTGGCAACATCCTTGTAAATCTTTCCTGAACCCTTTCAAGTTTCATAACATCTTTCTGATAGGAAGGAGACCAGAATTGCACACAATATTCCAACAGTGGCCTAACCAATGTCCTGTACAGCATCAACATGACGTCCAAATCCTGTTCTCAATACTCGGACCAATAAAGGAAAGCATACCAAACGCCGCCTTCACTATCCTATCTACCTACAACTCTACTTTCAAGGAGCTATGAACCTGCCCTCCAAGGTCTCTTTGTTCAGCAACATCTCTAGGACCTTACCATTAAGTGTATAAGTCCTGCTAAGATTTGCTTTCCCAAAAATGCAACACCTCACATTTATCTGAACTAAACTCCATCTACCACTTCTCTCCATCTGGTCCAGATTCTGTTGTAATCGGAGGTAACCTTCTTCGTTGTCCAATGCACCTCCAATTTTGGTGTCATCTGCAAACTTACTAACAGTACCTCTTATGCTCACATCCAAATCAATTATGTAAATGACAGAAAGTAGAGGACCCAGCACCGATCTTTGTGGCACTCCACTGGTCACAAGCCTCCAATCTGAAAAACAACTCTCCACCACCACCCTCTGTCTTCTACCTTTGAGCTGGATCTGTATCCAAATGGCTAGTACTTCCTTTATTCCCAAATCTAACCTTGCTAATCAGTCTCCCATGGGGAACTTTGTCGAACCTTACTGAAGTCCACATAGACCACATCTACTGCTCTGCCCTCATCAATCCGCTTTGTTACTTTTTCAAAAAACTCAATCAAGTTTGTGAGACATGATTTCCCACGGACAAAGCCATGTTGACTATCCCGAATCAGTCCTTCCCTTTCCAAATACATGTACATCCTGTCCCACAGGATTCCCTCCAACAATTTGCCCACCACCGAGGTCAGGCTCATCGGTCTATAGTTCCCTGGCTTGTCCTTAACATCCTTCTTAAACAGTGGCACCACATTAGCCAATCTCTAGTCTTCTGGCACCTCACCTGTGACTATTGATTTTATAAATATCTCAGCAAGAGGCCCAGCAATCACTTCTCTAGCTTCCCACAGATTTCTAGGGCACACCCGATCAGGTCTTGGGGATTTATTCACCTTTATGCGTTTCTAGACATCCAGCACTTTCTCCTCTGTAATCTGGACATTTGCAAGGCGTCACCATTTATTTCGATACTTTCTCCATCTTCCATACCCTTTTCCACAGTAAATACTGATGCTAAACACTCATTTAGTATCTCCCCATTTTCTGCGGCTTCACATAAAGGCCGCCTTGCTGATCTTTGAAGGGCCCTATTCTCTCCCTAATTACCCTTTTGTCCTTAATATATTTGTAAAAACTCTTTGGATTCTCCTTAATTCTATTTGCCTACTCCTACTGCCTTTATACTCTCAGGACTCACTCGATATATCCTGTCTATACATTACACATGCTTCCTTCTTTTTCTTAACCAAACCCTCAATTTCTTTAGTCAGCCAGCATTCTCTATACCTACCAGCCTTTCCTTTCACCCGAACAGGAATATACTTGCTCTGGATTCTTGTTATCTCATTTCTGAAGGCTTCCAATTTTCCAGCCGTCCCTTTACCTGTGAACATCTGCCTCCAATCAGCTTTCGAAAGTTCTTGCCTAATACCGTCAAAATTGGCCTTTCTCCAATTTAGAACTTCAACTTTTAGATCTGGTCCAACCTTTTCCATCATTATTTTAAATCTAATAGAATTATGGTCACTGGCCCCAAAGTGCTCCCCCACTGACACCTCAGTCACCTGCCCTACCTTATTTCCCAAGAGTAGGTAAAAACACACACACACACACACACACACACACACACAAAATCAGAAATGTTCCTTGTATGCACTTAACAAATTCCTCTCAGTTTAAACTCTCAACACTATGGCAGTCCCAGTTGATGTTTGGAAAGTCAAAATCCCCTACCTTAACCACCCTATTATTCTTACAGGTAGCTGAGATCTCCTTACAAGTTTGTTTCTCAATTTCCCACTGACTATTAGGACAGTCTATACTACAATTCCAGTAAGGTGATCATCCCTTTCTTATTCCCGAGTTCCATTCAAATAGCCTCCCTGGATGTATTTCCGGGAATATCCTCCCTCAGCACAGCTATAATGCTATCCCTGATCAAAAATGTCATATCCCCTCCTCGTTCCTCCCTTTCTATCCTTCCTGTAGCATTTGTATCCTGGAACATTAAGCTGCCAGTCCTGCCCATCCCTGAGCCATGTTTCTGTAATTGCTATGATACCCCAGTCCCATGTTCCTAACCATGCCCTGAGTTCATCTGCCTTCTCTGTTAAACCCCTTGCATTGAAATAAATGCAGTTTAATTTTTTAGTTGTACCTTGTCCCTGCCTGCTTGTTTAACTCGCTTCTGTTCTCAACTGCACCAGTCTCCGATTGATCTCTTTCCTCACTATCTCCCTAGGTCCGACCCCTCCACCTTACTAGTTTAAATCCTCCCAAGCAGCTCAAGCAAATCTCCCTGCCAGTATATTAGTCCCCTTCCAATTTGGGTGCAAACTGTCCTTCTTGTACAGGTCAATTCTACCCCAAAAGAGAGTCCAATGATCCAAAATTGTGAATCCTTCTCCTGTACACTGGCTCCTCAGCCACACATTCATCTGCTCGATCCTCTTATTCCTGCATTCACTAGCTCATAGCACCGGCAGTAATCCAGATATTACTACTCTCGAGGACCTTCTTTTTAAATTTCTGCCTAACTCTCTGTAATCTCCCTTCAGAATTTCAACCTTTTCCCTTCCTATATCATTGGTTCCAATATGGACAATGACCTCTTTGCTGGGCCCTCTCACCCTTGAGAATGTTTTACACCCTCTCAGAGACATCCTTGATCCTGGCACCAGGGAAGCAACACACCATTCTGATTTTTTGCTCCTGGCCACAGAAATGTCTGTCTGTACCTCAGACTACAGTGTCCCCTAACATAATTCATCTCTTGGAACCAGACGTACCCCTCATTGCATTGGAGCCAGTCTCATCACCAGAAACTTGGCTGTTCGTGCTATGTTCTCCCACATTTTCCAAAACAGCATACTTGTTTGAAATGGGTATAGCCACAGAAGACTCCAGCACTACCTGCCTACCTCTCTTACCTTTCCTGGAGTTAACCCATCTATGCGACTGTATCTGAAACATTTCCCCCCCTTCCTATTACTACCATCCATCACATACTGTTGCTGTTGCGAATTCCTCATTGCTTCTAGTTCTCTCTCCAACCGATCCATTCAATAAGATTTGCAAGGTATAATCTGCAATAACCCTTAAACTCTCTTTAAATTCCCACATCTGACAAGAAGTACATATCACTCGACTAAAGGTCATTTTTGTTTCTTCACAATCTACAGACTCAGAAAATAACACTGAATAACACAGACTACTCAGCAACAAAAAGGTCAAGCCAGGATAACTGATTGGTCTATTGTGAACTCTATGATTATCAGATCTCTTCATGGTGAACAAATGCAGATGGAACAACAAGAAAAAGAAAAAAGATGCTGAGGAAAACCTATAATGAAGGACAATTCTGCTCGGTGCAGTGTACATTCTTACTCTTCTTTGCAAGACTTAATACAGCACTGACCCGTCCAACACCAATTCACCACAGCAATTTAGTTGCCAATTGGATTCCAAGCAGAGAATTAATTGCAAGACAGACGCTAACATTTGAGTTTCCAAAACTTCACATACAGCAGCAAGTGTCATTTCTTCTATTGGACCAATGGCCAACTGTGACTTCAGCTCTAGAACATGGAACAGTACAGCACCGGAACAGGCCCGGCCCACGATGTTGTGTCAAACGTGACACCAAAGTTGACCAATCCGTTCTGCCTGCCCTTGGTCCATATTCCACAGACACCGTCCACCCCCATTCCTTCGATATTCAGGATGAAAAATCCATAATATATCTCTATCGTATCTGCCTCCGCCATCATCCCTGACAGCACTTTGCAGACTCACACCACTCAAAAAAAAATTTGCCGCTCACATCTTGTTTGAGCTTTCCTCCTCTCACCTTAAATGTATGCCCCCTAGTATTAGACATTTCAAACCTGGGAGTTCTCAAAGACATAAAACTCCATTTAATTGAGCCTTTCACAATAATCCCCTGCATTTGCATGGTGCTTTTACATAGTCAATGATTATGGCTTTTGGTTCCCAGACAGTAAAACCTTTATACTTTCAGACTCAACATACAGAAACTTTGTAAAACATATTCCATACAGCTGCACTGATAGATTACTGCCCAGCCCATGACTACAGGGCAACCAATGACTGGACAAACATATGAGCAACATTGGAATTAGGAGAGTACAGGAATTCTGGAAATTTAGACCTTCCAAGGGTCAGAGGAGGAATGAGGTGAGAGGTCATGGAGGGATTTGAAAACATACCTAGGAGCTGGTGCATTATACTTTTAAAAGGTGCAAACAATCTTTAGTCATCAACAATTATTCGATGCGGATTTACCAAAAATAAATCATGGCGATGTCAAATCACAGTTCAAGAGCTGTGGCCTGAAGTTCTCTTTGAAAATAAACTTTAGGGAAATACTTTAAAAGTAATGGATGTTAAGCTCAAAGTCTTGGCGTTGGTGGATCAGGAGCCATAATTGGTCATTAAACCAAAGACATAAGTGAAGTATTAAACCATTCACTCCATCAAGTTGAGCAAGACTCTGTACAGATACTGGAAAAAGCTACAGATTTTCACCAAACAATAGAGGGTCAAAATGAACAATGACAGAGGGGAGTGGGGAGAATGGAAATGTGGGTTATTGTCAAAAAGGGTGACGGTGTAAGGTAAAAGTCAGTGGAATGGAACAAGCAAGCAAAAAATTGGGTGAAATGAAGATGGAAGTGTTAAAAACTGGATCTCTACAAACAATCACTACAGAAAAATGGGAATAATGGCTATGATCTGAAACAGTTGAATACAAATGTTGAGTTTGGAATTCTGTAAAGTACCTTATTGGATGATCAGATTCTCTTTCTCCAACTCCAGTTGAGCTTCATTTGAACAATGAGAGAGACAGAGGGTAAAATGAGAGTGGGATAGAGAATTAAAGTGACAAATGACTAGGAGCTCAAATCATGCTCGTGAATAGCCGTGTTTGGCCAAGGAATTACCTATACCTGTAATAGTTTCCAATATTAGGAGACCACTACAGTGAGAATAGAATACACTATACAAAATTAAGAGAAGAACGAGAATGCTGGTAGAGGTAGGTACAGTTGAGACATTTAAAAGATAAGTTTAATGGTTAATTTAAAACAGAAGAATGTGCAGGGCTTTAGGCAGAAAGCATCAATTAGCACTGGGTGAGCAGCCTATAGCAAGTAGAGCTAAAGGGTCAAATGGTTCCTTTTGTGCTTTAACAATTGTGAGATTCTGTGAAGTAAACCACGGTTTCGCCTGTAGAAAATAACATTCAATGGCATGGGCAAAGGGAAGGGAGGAGGCAAAATTACTGTTATTCCTGTTTTTGAGAGAGAGGTGCTACTGGTGATGTTTGCAGATTGGGCCTCAGGTGTCACAGAGTGGACAGTACCTTTGGAGAACCGAAAGGGAGAGAAAGATGTTTTTGGAGGTGGCATTACACTCCAGGTGAGTGAAAATGCCTAAAGGATGATTGATTGGCTTTAGCATGGGAGACTTGCTCGGTGGAAGGACAGAGTGTCCAGGACCAGACAACAGGATCTCAGAGTAAGGTGGTTGTCATTGAAGACAGGGATGAGGAGGATTTATTTCTCTCGGTAGGGAACGAATAGGTGAAATTCTTTACCATAAAAAAGGCCCTGGAGACTAGGTCATAAAGAATATTTCAAAGCTGAGAAAGACAGAATGTTCATCAGTAAGGGAATCTGAGTCATGGGGCAAAACGGCAAAAAAGTGGAGTTAAAAGGTTTATCAGCTCAGCTATGATCGATTTGAATGACACAGCAAACACAATAGGCCCAATAGTCTACTTCTGCCCCTTTTTAATCTTATGGCTTTATGCTCTGGCACTGTTAGTAACTGAGGACTCTATTACACATGATCATTTGTGGATGGGGGAAAAAAAAAAATCAGCTGTCATCCATTTTTCAAATCTCCTGTGTAAATGGTGTTTTGCTCCCAAAGTTAACACAAATGAAATTAAACCAACTGGTTTTCGCTGCTAAAGACTGTGGCTGAACAGTCACTAACAACATTGATCCAGTTAAGCTGCCAAGCTTGGTTTGAAATGTTTAAAAACAGGCAGATTGATTGGCCAAGGCTTTGCCCTAAGAAATAAATGAGAGAATGACTGTCATTTACTTCACTGCATTGAAACAGGCACAGTGCATGTACTGTCTGCATTTCTTTCTGTAAATTGTCAGTAATCATGAAATAATGCATTCTTAATGGTAATGCCTCTACCAGAATCCACCTGTCAACCTAGCAGTGGTCTCCTTTCTTGCAGTATAAGTGTTGTTTCTCATTTACTTTGGTATTTCTTATTAATTGTTGTGATGACTGCAAGGTGAAAAGCTTTGACAAAACATGTGGTTTTTCAGCAATGCTCAATGTCCTGTATCGCCAAAATGGTTGTAGACTGTAACGATTTATTACCTTCCGTAAGTGGGCTGCATCTATAGGCCCAAGCCAGCAACACATATGGATGACTCTGGAACATTATATCTCGATATTCCAGTTAAGCGTAAAGAGAGAAAGTATGCTCAAACATTATGGTCCAGGGCAGTTTTCAGACTGACTGGCTTGGTCATGAGCAACTGCTCTACGTAGATCAGAGAAAGATCTCACTGAAGTGAACTAAAGCATCAGTTGGACCAGTTTTTGAAGGTCAATTTTCATCTACATCAGGAATCAGATTTAGCAAATAACCTGCTGTAATTCAGGATGGGCTAATGGTCATGTTAAAATGGTGAAATTTCTTGCTTTCAGCCAATGACAATTCCTCTGTAAAAGTGTTGAGGGTTCATTTCACTGCAGCTGACAGCCATATTGGCGTGGCCAGTGTAGTAATGACGTATGAACAGCTAGACCATCTTTTAAATACTCTCTTCTGCCAGAAAACAAATTTCAATGAGAAACCCACTTTGTAGAGAAGGATCAGTTAAAACCAGAAATAGATGGACAAAGGTAGACTGGCAGACTTTGAATTCTGTGCATTTTATCTTACTATATGACACATTTCTGACAAGTTGAAACCACCTCGCTGGCTAACTTTTCTTGATTATAATTGGCAATCCATTCCCCTCATATTGCATCATTAGGTAGAAATGAGTTTTAAATGTAGTAGGTTTCACCAGCACTGGATGCTACAAGACTCTATAAAGCCAATAATGCTTGAAGTGTGGTTACCACTATAATACTGGAACCATGGCAACTAATTTGCAGTGAAAAAATCCTTCCAAGAGGGAAAATCTGATTTTTAGTGAGGGTTCCTTCTTCTCAATCTTGCCCCTTGCTTGAGACATGGTGACTCTCAGATAAAACTACCAGGAGACATCTCCCTCTAATGAGAGAGCAGCCTTAAGTTCCCTGGGACTATTGTAATAACAATTACCAGTGATATCAGTTAATGAATTAATACAACACCCAGTGTACATGACAGTTCATTTTTGAATAACACCATGGGGACTTTGCAGTTCAAGATCACAACTGATAGATTGTGCCTCCAACAATATTGCTCTCCTTCAATAATGCACTGAAGTGACTGCCTGAAATATGGCTGGAACGCACTGGAATGGAATTTTAATCCATAACTTTATGACTCCTTATGCCAAGTGTGCTACCAACTGAGCCCTCGCTAAAGCAGTAATCAGTTTATTGCATGCCTTTGAAATGAGGTGTGGGAAGCAGGACATGAGAGAATCTCTTGATGCTGAGTTCACATTAAACACTGTGCTGTTAGTTACCGTTTAAACTCCACATTACAAATCAAAACATGCTTCTTATTTTACAAAGTGACGCTAAATAAAAAGTGTGATGTTGTTACTCTAATTAAATTAAACAAAGAACATTCAAGCAGTCTGTAAATTCAGTTGTGGTCTTAAGAGCATTAAGTCCGCACTATTCAGTAAAAACATGTCAACGGTGTCTTGCTGAAGAATCACTAGCATTGATTTCAGTGTCCCAATCCCAGCAGCCATCACTGCTGCTTACCCGCTAAAACGACTGTTTGGAACACTATATAGTGGAATGTTTCTGATTTTTGAACCATATAGGTTCCTTATGTTCAGTACAGGTAAATAATTAAAGGCCTTCTAATGTGAACTAGGCCAAGAACCAACTAGAGGATTCTGAAACTAAAGAGCACTGAAAAACACAGCTGCTTAACAATGGATAGCATACATTATTTTTAACTGCATTGCTCTTAAATGAATTACTGCATAAACATGCTACCACTTAGTGCCATTCCGAGAAGAGACTTGGGAAGGTCATCGGATCAAGTCTCCGAAACAATAATGGGCTAGGGAGCAGAGAGAGAAAAGAAAATCAATCTGGATTACTTACATGGGATTAATGCTACATAAAAAGTGGAAGCATCGGCATATGTAACAGGAATAGGATGCAATGAGGATCAACTGTGATAGTCTTTATAACTAAATATCTCACTGACACTCACCAAGGGGGATTTACGAAGAATATAATTTAGATGGCAGTCAGGATTCGTTCCACTCATTCCTAGTGTGCATCAGAGATTAGATTAGATTACTTACAGTGTGGAAACAGGCCCTTCAGCCCAACAAGTCCATGCTGACCCACCTAAGTACAACCCATCCAGACCCATTCCCTTACATTTACCCCTTCACCTAACACTACGGGAACTTAGCATGCTAATTCACCTAACCTGCACATTTTTGGACTGTGGGAGGAAACCCACGCAGACACGGGGAGAATGTCTGTGTGGAGTTTGCACAGTCTGCCTGAGGTAGGAATTGAAACCGGGTCTCTGGCGCTGTGAGGCAGCAGTGCTAACCATGCAGCCCATATCAATGAATTAAAAACAAAACATTGAGAAAAACTCAAGAATGATAAAAATGTGGAAAGTTAAAAAGAAAAATTGTATTTCATGACCACCAGAAATCTTAAAAAGGGCTTTATAGCTATTAAAATACTTTTAACGTGAAGTCACTGCTGCAATACAGATAATATGTCTGCTAATTTACAAACAATTTGATTGTCATTAGATCATGCTTTTTATTGCATTGAAAGAGCAGGTGTGATATCTGTAGCCAATATTTATTCCTCAGTCAGTCAGTGGAAAAGAAATGTTGATATCTTCCTGAGGGGGCAGACAGGGCACCAATCCAACATCTGAAATGACAGCAGCACTTCAGTGCTGCATTGAAGTAGCAGCTTCAATTTCTGTGCTCAGGTCCTGCACCTGAACCCGGAAATCAGTGGCAAGATGGCTACCAACTGAACTGCCTTTCCTGGTGATCAGCACATATTGAAATCCAAAGACCATATCCTACGCAGTGGTGTGATGAAACCATGGGTTTAAAGAGGTCGGTTTTAAACTCTTTTTTTGTTTGTTGTAATAGTTAAGATGAGTGGTCAGTCTCAAAGCCAATACAGTAAACAGCTTGAGACCTTAGGTTTTTTTTAAGTTAGAACAATAGGAGCTGCCTGAATGTTGGGGGTGGGGTGCTTAAGCTCCCAGCACACCAGGACTTTTTTTTAAGTTTTAGCCTTCAGTTGCTGCTGGGTTTGGAAGTTGTTTTTCCTCTCTCTGTTACAGCTAAAAGCTGGGTTCTATTTCTGCTGCTAGTATTGCATTTGAGGTGATCTGTTTAACTGAATTTGCCTTTGCAAAGACCGAGTTTATGGGATGCTACAATATTGGAACAGTTACAGTTAAATAATCTATTATTCTATTAAGGTTTCTAATCGAGTTAAGCTATTCCAATTTCTTCTTTTTGCCATCTTTAACTGCAATATACGAATAAAATATATTTTGCTTCAAGACTAATACTTGATCAATTAAACTGTATCTGGAATGCAAAGTCTGGTATTTATCTTTAAAATAAGAAAAAAATTAGGGTCTAGGCTAAAGTTTGGTGGGTTTGTCTAGTCCATAACACTGGAAACAAAGTAAAAACAGAAAATGCTAGAAATATTCAGCAGGTCAAGCAGCAACTAGTCTAAAGTTACAAATAAGGACCTTTTGTCAGAAGGTCAACTTCAGGTTTTGGACCCACTCATGATCGCAGTTCTCTCCTACATATTCAGTATTCATTAAAACAAGCCTCATTACTTTTGTAACTTATTATGTACAAATATCTTCTCTTAGAGACTTGAAATCCTTTCCTTTATAGAATATGATAATCCAAAAGGATTAACACTAACTCAAAGTGTACAACAGAAAAGCGGGACAGAGCCATCTACATACCAGAAAAATTTGCATTAAAAGTAAACAAGACCAAAAAACCACAATGATGAAAACAGTTCTACACCCTTTCCACATGAAATAAACATATAATTATAGCCTTACACTGATTAAAAGTGTCATAATGGTTTCAGTCAATAACAGCTGTGGGCACAGTGGAGAGAAACTATCGCCCACTCACTCCACAAGTTAGCTTGCACTGAAATGTAAAATGTTTTTAGTTAGTTTTAGACTCAATATTACATCCCCAGATGCCCCATAATTCAGATTTTTCATTTTGCATCCTCACCATCTCTCCAAATGACAGGAGTTCTTTTTAGTCTAAATCTGGGCAGACCTTTGTCCAATGATCTAAAAACAAGATATTGGTTTCTCAACCACTCAAAAACTGGTTTCTTGCTTCAACACCATTCCATGATCCAGCCTCCTGCTTCTCAACCAAGTGGCAATTACATGCTTGGCAGCAGAGTATAAATAGATTAGATTAGATTACTTAGTGTGGAAACCAGGCCTTCGGCCCAACAAGTCCACACCGACCCGCTGAAGCGCAACCCACCCAGACCCATTCCGCTACATTTACCCCTTCACCTAACACTACGGGCAATTTAGCATGGCCAATTCACCTAACCTGCACATTTTTGGATTGTGGGAGGAAACCAGAGCATCTGGAGGAAACCCATGCAGACACAGGGAGAATGTGCAAACTCCACACAGTCGCCTGAGGTGGGAATCGAAACCAGGTCTCTGGCGCTGCAAGGCAGCGGTGCTAACTACTGTGCCGCCCATCAATAGGACAGGAAAATCACAACCAAACCTAAATGTATCCTGAACTCACATTCAGATACATTCAGCAGGGATTTCTGCAAGGCAATGTGTAATGGGAAAACTGGCTGATTTCT
This sequence comes from Hemiscyllium ocellatum, assembly GCF_020745735.1. Taxonomy (NCBI): domain Eukaryota; kingdom Metazoa; phylum Chordata; class Chondrichthyes; order Orectolobiformes; family Hemiscylliidae; genus Hemiscyllium; species Hemiscyllium ocellatum. The sequence continues at coordinate 91,134,754 of NC_083408.1, forward strand.
ACTTCTCCCAAGCCAGAAATTTGACACTAATGTATAGGCCCATTTCAGAGATCACATACTCAATGGAAGCCACATTAAGTTCGAAAGACAGTCATACAAAAAAGAAGCAAATTGGAGCTGATGGAAAGCTACTCCCCTTCTTCAAACAGAAGTAGTTGGTGGTGCAATCGTAAATCCATTCTTCAGTTAGAGGGACTGTATCATAATACAGTCCAAATTAGTTTTGAACCCAAAGTTTATACTTTGACTACAACCCACATGTGTAGCCAGGTTTAGATGAATATAAATGTATAGATTATATATGTAATATTATGTACAGTGTAATCATGCAAAGTTGCTACAGAGATCACTTACATGACTGGACTTGGTTATAAAAATGACACAGTCATAAATTATCTTCTATCAAGGTTACAAAAACACAACATCTTTTTAAAAAGTCAATCATAGCAACTTTCTTTATTAAAACCAAGGTGCCCTTTTTTTGTATTTATTTTTAAATGTTTGGTAAAATGATTACATATATCGAAAACACTTTCACGCTGCCTAATGACATAAAATATCTATTATTGCATTTTAATACACTCTTGGGGCATGGGTCCTACACACAAGGCCCACGTGTATTGTCCATCCCCTAAATGCCCTTGAGGTGGTATACACAAGTTTTCTTCTTGAATCGCTGCAATACATTTAATGGAAGCCCCTCCACAATGCAGTTAGGTACGGAGTTCCAGAATCTTGATCCCAAAAAAATGGGGTCAACACATGTCCAAATCAAGACAGTGCACAACTTCTAGTCAATGTTCCCATGTCCCTCAAGGTGGTGAAATTGACAATTGTTTAACACCAAGTCAGTGAGTGATGGCTAGATCAATTCTAAAACAACATCACTGTGGGACTAAAAACCATATTAGAAGTGGGCGGCACGGTGGCACAGTGGTTAGCACTACTGCCTCACAGCGCCTGAGACCCGGGTTCAGTTCCTGACTCAGGCGACTGACTGTGTGGAGTTTGCACGTTCTCCCAGTGTCTGCGTGGGTTTCCTCCGGGTGCTCCGGTTTCCTCCCACAGTCCAAAGATGTGCGGGTCAGGTGAATTGGCCATGCTAAATTGCCCGTAGTGTTAGGTAGGGGTAAATGTGGGGGTATGGGTGGGTTGCGCTTCGGCAGGTCTGTGTGGACTTGTTAGGCCGAAGGGGCTGTTTCCACACCAAGTCTAATCTAAAAAAAAGGTCAATAGCAGATCAGATCTCAAAAAAAATGGCAATTTATTTTTTTTTTAATTCTAATTTTTGAAAAAAAGTTTAATACAAGTTTCCAAACTCACAGGTATGGTAGGATGCTATTAACTATGACTTCTGTAATTTAACCAACACAAAACTATTGGATTTAAAAAGATACCAAACTACAGTATTCCACTGATAGAAGAAATCTCATTCCATTGCATACCATCCCAATTAATTAAATATTGTTCAATTTCTGTGAAGAAGTCACCACTCTAGATCCCATATTAGTTTAACACAATTCTTTAAATCAGCCAAGCATTACATTTGTACAAGAGGATGTGGTTTGCCATAAAAAAAACTAGCTACGAGAGAATTTGATCTACCACATACTAAATTCTGTGCATTAAGGAGAAAGAATCTGTGATTCTTCAATACTATGGTGGTGACCAATCTCTTAAGGTGATGATATAAAAGCAGCAATTATGATTTTCCTTCACCCATGATTGCCACACAGCAAAAGGATGCTTTGCCACAGAATGCAGAATGCTCAGACAATAACTGAAGTGCACAAAGATGAAGGGCATGTCACTGAAATTATACCAGATTTTGACTGAAGCATATCAATTCGCCCTCTCTCTGAACTACAAAAAGCTATAAAAACAAAACAGAGTTCTGAACAGCAACAGGAAAGTGAAAATCTTGGACAGAAATAAAATGTTTTGTTTTTAACCTTTGTGAAGCAAAGTCTCTGCAGACAATAGGAACAGGCAAATTCTAAAAAGACTTATACACTCATTAGAAGTTTTAGATTTGTGCAAAAATGTTCTTTGTATGTTAGCTGCGATAGATAACTGAATTAAGCCACACACACACACACACACACACACACACACACCGTTTTGATGCTTTCTGTTTCAATAAAACAATTAGATTAAACCAATCAAACAGGAAGAGCTTGAAACTGCAGGGCTATAAGCATACTTTAGTAATTGTCCCTCATGAACTGCCAATGCAATTTTTGAAAATGAGTCATTCATTCTCGACATGCAAGGTCAGAACTTACATGTCTCAGGATGATGATGATGATGATGATGATAAAACTTTGCTCTGTAGTGAAGATGTTTCAAAGATGCTGTTAGGTGGTTAGTTCCAGAATTAGCCCTATGAAGATATACAGTAACATAACTTCAAATCTGAATTGACTGGGGCTTGGAGGAAAGGAGTGTTCAAATGCACATGCAGCTTACATCTTTCTAGGTGTTGGAAAGTTAGGCATTGAGGAGTGCTGTCAAAACAAAACTTAGAGGGTTGCTGGAGAATTTAGACTTAGTGGACAGAGCGAAATTCAAATGCATTACTTGGTGCTGGATGGAGTCAAGAGAAATCCAAAACCAGAGGGCATAGGTTTAGAATGATCAGGGAAAGATTTAAAAGGGATCTAAAAAGGACAATATTTTCCATGCAGAGGATGGTTTGTATATGGAATAAAAGTTGCCAGAGGGAAGTGGTAGAGGCTGGTACAATTACAACATTTCAAAGACAATTACCACAGGTACATGAATAAGAAAGATCGAGGGATAGGGGCCAAATGGGACTAGTTCAGTTCAGGAAACCTTGTCGACATGAACAAGTTGGGCCTGTTGTTTCCATGATGTATGACTATGGCCTAACCCCAGATCGGATCTCACAGCCATTGTATGATTGGCCAGTAGAGTACAGGAAAACGGGTGACTCGAGAATGTTAATCATAAGAAGGGTGAGGAGAATTCAAAAACACAAACAGAAAGTATATCAATTTTCAAAAAAGGTAGAATTTGGTAGCACAGTATCCTAGCAAGATTCATGTTGACTGAAGAGCAGGTTTGGTGTTGAACACGAAAAGACAAAGACAGGAATATACTTAAAAACACAACTTGCTTTGGATATTTTTGATGTTTCAGTGTCCTAATATAATATAAACCATATTTGTTCTAGCAGTAGTAAACAGGTGTTTGATTCAGGGTTCGGAATTCATCTATATTGCAGCAATTGAATTAAGTGATCCTAAGTTTACAAAAGAGTAAATACCCATTGTGGAAAGGGTGATATTGAGGGGGATGGGACAGAGGACCAGCACCCAAAAGACACTAAGAGATATGCATACTTGTTTAGGACTTTTTAATAGAAAGGTTCAACTGCTGTCAGAATGGCTAGAATTGTAATGAATGGGCCAGCGGAAACATAACACTCCACCAATCAGCCAATTTCAGAAGGAAAGGGAAGCCAAACACTAATTCTCCTAATCCCAGCCAGTTTCGGAGTACCTAATGATTCACTTCCGGAGTACTTTTCCTTGAAGCGACAATTTGTTTTTATTTCTCACTGGCTCTTTTTCATCACTTTTGGACACTGATCGCATCAATTGCAATAAACAAGTTTCCATTCAAATACCTTGATTTTTAAAAAGGGAAATTATAGGACATGCAACCCAGTGGATAAGCAAAGCTAGCACTTTGGATGATGCTGAAGGACCAAGACACTTCAGCACAAAACTACTCAACTGTATATTTTTGTAGATAGCATTATATCTCCTAATTTGGTATTAGCCACACTCTAGTCTGAGTTGGATGCTGGCAAATGATAATCTTTCTGCCAAGTGCATTTCCCATCTGCAAATGTACGTCATCTTATTAAATATATGAATCTCAGGATTGCAGTACCTTGATTTTATTTTCACAAAATGTGGAGGGAGGCAGTACATGAGCCAGGATGCTAATAACTACAACAGAAACCTCCCTACCCTCAAATTGCTGGAGAAACTCAGGTCTGGCAGCATCTGTGGAGAGATGCTCTTCTTCAAAATCCACTGACAACTGCTATCAGAGTTAGGAGGGTAAGCTACAAAAATTCGGGTTTTAATAAGTGCCAAGACAAGGGGACTTCAGAATCAAGAGCAGATCAGTCTTAATGGCGTAGACAAGTATTTCAGACATGACTCTAAAATAGAAAAAGGTTGATCTAGAATATTACCTCAAACTCAAGTCAAAAAAGAAGGCCAAAGAGAAAACAGGTTCCAACTACTAAAGGACAAGACAGTTCAGTTGCAGAATTAAATTCTATAAATTTCCATACTTGGATGAAAAGAATCTACCATGTTTTTCATCGACATTAATCTGTAAATTTCATAGAAATGTTATTAATTTAGGTTAAGAACAAGAATTAGATTAAAAATTCTCGGAAGGACAAATATATCTATATTTAAATAAACAGCATTCTTAAAAACCCAAGAACAAGTTAAACTTTAAAGTCTGGTAATCCATAAATGTTTACGACAATGTTTCTCCAACTATGGTAAGTTGCATTCTGTGAATCATAGTTTATACAATACACAAAAAGGTTATAAAATGAGCCTGCACTGCCGAGCTCTCATTTGGTGTGTGTGTGTGTGGGTGCATAGTCATCACACACAATTGAAGCAGTCTTTCATTCAAGCCCAACCTACTCCCCGTATTATTCTGGTAAATGATGACATCATGCTAGAGGAAGGCAGGCTTCAATTAAAACTTCAAAAATTAACATGTTAATTATTTACCGCATTCACTAACTCGAGGTGCTTTGACATTTAAATGCTTCTGGTTGAAGAGAGTTTTCTTGCCGGACTTTGCATTTGTTAACAGAAAGTCAATGCCTTCCTTGTGCCAGACATGCATTTTCCAAGGGTATTAGGAGACACCGCCAAATCTCCTTGTCCACAAAGCCTGATGGAAAGAAGTGGGACCAGGGAACGTGTTTAATAAACCAGAAGGCTAATGCAATACAGTCAGCAGCCAGACCTCCTGCCAATTAGTTTAAAACTATACCCTCTTTTTATTGACCCGTCAACTAAAGGGAAAAACATTCTTCCTATTTACCCTAAGTATGCCCCTCAGTTTTGTACTGAATCAGTATCCTCCCCTGCCCCCAACCTTACAGCCTTCTCTGCTCACAGGAAAACAACCCAGTTTATCTAGTCTGTTCATACTGAATCATTCCAGCCCAGGCCACATTCTCTTCTGCACGCCCTCCAGTGCAATCATATCTTTCCTGTGTGCAATTCGGGTTATCACACTACAATGTCACATACATCTTATATGGTGGCTCAGTGGCTAGCACTTCTGCCTCCCAGTACCAGGAACCCAGCTTTGATTCCCGCCTTGGGTGACCATCTTGGAGAGTTTGCATGGGTTTCGACAGGGTGCTCCGGTTTCATCCCACAGTCCAAAAGGTACACTGTGTTTCACAGAATCCCTGCAGTACAGGAAGTGGCCATTCGGCCCATTAAGTCTGCACCGATCCCTCAAAAGGCACCTCACCCATCCCTATTGCAGTGTATCCTGCAACCCCATATTTACCATAGCTAATCCACCAAGCCTTGTTGCCTCCAAGGACCTGTGGTCATGCATGCCAAGGTGAATCTGAATCTGTACTTCCTGTGTTGTATATCATTTGTTGTCTACTCCCTTCCATTGATAGTCCTCCAAAGAAATGATTCACCTCACACTCCTGTAGATTAAATTCCACTTTTTCCTGTAGTCTATGCTTTTCTTCCTTGTTATTTATCACAACACTAATTTTTGTATCATCTCCAAACTTAGTGATCGTATTATCTACTATAGACCAAGTTAAAAATCACACAACACCAGGTTATAGTCCACAGGTTTTATTGGAAGCACTAGCTTTTGAGCACTGCTTCTTCATTAGGTGGTTGTGAAGCAGGACCTTAAGACACCTTATAGCAAAAGATTACAGTGATACAATGATACACTGAATAAACTGAGATAGTTAAGACTTTCATCTTTTAGAATGGGTTTGCTGGTTTTGGTTCATTAATATGTAAATCCCAGAACTTCTTTAAAGTCACAATCTCAAGATAACTTAAAGGTTTTGTAAAAGGTGACATCTCAGCACAGACAATTACTTAAGGGAATGAGGTTAGAGTCTGTCTATATCCCAATCTTGAGTCAGACTGGTTCTGTTTCCAAAATGGAATTTACAAAATATTACACGGTTTAACTGCCTGCAGATTGTGCATTTTTTGAGCAAAATAGAATGTATCTGCAAATACAAATTCACCCCATAAATTTGGGTGAGAGAGAGTGTGAGTGTGAGTGTGAGTGTGTGTGAGAGAGAGAGAGGGGGAGGGGGAGAGAGAGAGAGAGAGAGAGAGAGAGAGGAAGAGAGAGAGAGAGAGAGGAAGAGAGAGAGAGAGAGAGACAGAGTGTGAGAGAGAGAGAGAGATCGCGCATACACAAACACGGTAAAGCATGTAACGTATATCTCAGTCAAAGATGGACACTTCAGTCTACCACAAACCCACTGATAACCTCACAATGCTACACTTCTCCAGCTTCCACCCTAAATATATTAAAACAGCCATTCAGTACGGCCAAGGCCTATGCATACACAGGATCTATTCAGAGGAGGAGGAACGTGACGGACACCTGAAGGTTGTAAAGGATGCCCTCATAAGAACAGGGTACAATGCTCAACTCATCAAGTGCCAATCCCAACATGCCACAGCGACAAACCGTAATGACCTCCTCAGGAGACAGACACGGGTTGCAACCGACATGGTACCCTTCATTGTCCAGTACTTTCCGAGAGCTGAAAAACCATGAAATATTCTTCGCAGCCTGCAACACATTATCAATGAGGATGAGCACCTCACCAAGGCCTTCCCATGCCTCCACTTCTCGCCTTTAAACAACCATCAAATCTTACACAGGTCATTGTTCACAGCAAACTGTCCAGCTTTCAGGACAACTTCGACCATTACACCGTACAACCCTGTCATGACAACTACTGCAAGATGTGTTAAGAGTATCGACACAGATACCACCATTACATCCTTCCAAACTTCAAAATAGACCCAGAGTCCTCAAATGTTCCTCATCTGTTAAGATTTTCATCCCTGAGACCATTCTCATGAACTTCCTCTGAACACGCTCCAGGGCCAGTACATCCATCCTGAGATATGGGGCCCAAAACTCTGCACAATACTGTAAATGTGGCCTGACTAGATCCTTATAGAGCCTCAGAAGTATATCCTTGCTTTTATATTCAAGCCCTCTCAAAATAAATACCACCAATGTATTGCCTTCCTAACTACTGACTCAACCTGCAAGCTTACCTTGAAAGAATCCTAGACTAGAACTTCTAAGTCTTTTTGCGCTTCAAACTTACTCCTTTGTTAGCGTCAAACACAGGGTGTGATTATTATGCAGAACATCTCCATTCTATTGGCACAAATGACCCCAACCTCCCAGTGGCTTGTTATTTTAACCGAACCACCTCGCTCTCATGCTGACATTTCTGTCCAGGGCTTGCGACAATGCTCTAATGAGGCACAACACAAGTTCAAGGAACAACACATCTTCTGCTCAGGCACTTCACAGCCTCAAAATGTCTTAACACTGAATTCAATAACACCAGAAACCGACTGCATGATGTCTGCCCTCTAACTTTTCTTGCATCCTCTTCTCACACCCTCTTATTTCACAAGCACAAAATTCTCGCCCTTTCACACTTTAATTGACAAATATTTTACATCTTGTTTTCCCCCACCATTTTCTCCACCCTTTGGTTTTTGTGTTGGGCCTCCATACCATCTGCCTTCTTGCTCTGCCTCTGCCAAAAGCATTTAATAGAACCTACTTTCCAGCACCTTTCAGTTCTGAAGAGGAGTCATACAGGACGTAAAACATTAACTCTGTTCCCCTCCACAAATGCTGTCAGACCTGCCGAGTTTCTCCAGCATAGTGCATTTGACTTGTAGGAAGTACCATTTCTATACCTGGATTAGAGTGGTGCTGGAAAAGCACAGCAGGTCAGGCAGCATCCAAGGAGCAGAAAAATTGATTTGTACAAAGTACCACTTCTACACTTGGTCTGTTTTCTCCAAAATTCTCACTCCTTTTAAAAGGAGTGTGAGGTCATGATCAGCCATTAATAATTGTGTACGGGAGAGAGTGGAGGCACAACCATGATATCAAAAAAGTAGGAAAATATGCTGTGCTTCACCATGCTGAATTAATACTTGCATTCACTACTGACTGTCATTAGTCACCTTTGAAGAAAAATACATAAAATGGAAGAGCAGTCAGGTGTCCATGCTCATTCTTTGCAATGTTTTCGAAACCATACCCCATAATCATCAAGCTGGGATGAGCTCCAGAGCTATTATCAAATCTTATGAGGAAGCCAATGCACTTTACATTTTCATCTCCACCTCTGCTCAGTTGGAGTAGGAATAGAAGCAACAGCAGAAACAAACTACAACCTCGCACCAAAACTGCAGGTCAACAGGAGATGGAACAATCACCAGTATTCATTAGGATGGGATGAGTTCTCCATTGCACAGCTCTGAAAGAGAATTACAATTAAGCTTTAAAGCCTTTTAGTAACTATATAGAGCAGCAGTGCTAGGAAATTCCAACTAGGGGCAATTTATTTTTAAACATTAAGGATTTGCACCTCACCAGCAACATCAGTGCAGTCACCGCCACCTGTAATGTTGATAATTAAAGTATTTTTCCATGAATGTTCACAGCGACAGTCAAAGGTTGAAAGGCTCAAGGCCTTTGCAAGTTGCAACATACTTCAATAATAAAAAAAGATATGTTTTCATTTGATTCTTACTATTGCAATGGCTTAACTGGGTAATTTTGATTTACAAACAAATAATCACCCAATCATGGTGCCTCCCAGATAACAAATTCTACAGTAACTTATATAAAAACAAGGATATTTTTAATTTTAAATTGAGGACCATATTATTCTATAAAATGAAAGTAAACTACAGCAGAATGTTGGACTGAAATTAAAGCAAAGAAAATGATGGAAAGATTTAGCAGGTCTGGCAGCATCTGTGGATGTGGACGTGCCAGTGTTGGCCTGAGGTGGACAAAGCTAAAAATCACACAACACCAGGTTATAGTCCAGCAGGTCTATTTGGAAGTACTAGCTTTTGGAGTGCTGTGCATTCATCAGGTAGCTGTGGAAGAGGATCCTGCTCCACAGCTACTTGAAGGAGCAGTGCTCTGAAAGCTATCACTTCCAAATAAATCTGTAGGACTATAACCTGGTAATGCGTGATTGTCTGTGGAGACAGAAAAGCAGTAAATATTTCCCAGTGGGGCTGTCTTTTGGAACAGGGGATACAATACAACACAACACAACACAACACAACACACGAATAGGCCCTTAGGCCCACCAAGCCTGCACCAGTTCCAAATCCTTATTTAGACCCACTACTTATTGCCCATGCAGAGTTTCTATCCCTCTATTCACTCCCCATTCATGTGTCTATCAAGACATGCCTTAAATATTGCTAATGTGCCTACTTCCGCCACCTCCACTGGCAATCTGTTCCTCTCTGAAGAAAACTTTTCCCTGCACTTCTCCCCTAAACTTGCTTCTCTCACCTTGAATCTGTGCCATCTTGTAATTGACCTATCCATCTTGGGGAAAAGCCTCGAACTATTCACCCTATTTATGCCTCTCAATTTTTTAGATATCTATCAGGTTGTCTCTCAGGCAAGATAGACTCAGAACATTTACTGTTTCTCACTCCACAGTTGCTGTCAGATTGGCTAAGTGTCTCCATCACTTTCTGCTTTTATTTCAATTTCACATCTTGCTAGTGGCTGAAGTGCCAACATAATTGCACCCAACCTGCCACTCTGTTGGTGGTTGGCTGCAAAAACAGGTGAGAAGTGGCACAAAACACCAAGATACCAGCTAATGGAACTGGCAGGGTAGGAGAACACTTTCATAATTAATTGCAGTATGAGACAAGAAATTTCTAAAAACCACAAGTTTATAGCAAAAGGTCTGCTGTTGAATTTCAAACTAAGACTAGTTTCAGGCAACACTGCCCATTCAACTATCCACTGAATGAGCACACACTTTCAAACAGATATGCAGTAACACTCACTCTGATAAAGACCAGTGACTGCTTAATATGGTTTGTCATACTATGCCAATGAGTAAGTGAAAGAAGCACAGAGCATAAGAGACAAGAGACAGAGTCATAGAAATGTACAGCATGGAAACAGACCCTTCGGTCCAACTTGTCCCAACCCAATCTAGTCCCACCTGCCAGCACCTGGCCCTCCAAACCTTTCCTATTCATTTACCCATCCAAATGCCTCTTAAACGTTGCAACTGCACCAGCCTCCACCACTTCCTCTGGCAGCTCATTCCATACATGTACCACCCACTGTGTGAAAAAGTTGCCCCTTAGATCTCTTTTATATCTTTCCCCTCTCACCCTAAATCTATCCCCTCCACCAGTTCTGAAATCCCCCATCCCAGGGAATAGACTTTGTCTATTTAGCTTATCCATGCACCTCAATTTTGTAAACCTCTAAGGTCACCCCTCAGCCTCCGATGCTCTAGGGAAAATAGCCCTAGCCTATTCAACCTCTTCTTATAACTCAAATCCTCCAATCCCAGCTAAATTCTTGTAAACCTTTTCTGAGCCCCTTCAAGTTTCACAACATCTTTCCAAGAGGAAGTAGACCAGAATTGCATGCAATATTCCAACAGTGGCCTAACCAATGTCCTGTACAGTCGCAATGATATGCAGATGAATATGGAAACTAGGAAAGAAAATGCAATGTCAAATCAATGGAGAGGCTTGTGAGGGCCCTACTTCAGGAATTTAATATTTCCAAGCCATAACTTCATATCGATCTCTATCACTGAATGCAAAGGTTATACTGAGCCAGCAAACATTGACAAACCAAAAGTAGTAAACAGATCAAAGTTCCTGTGAGTTATGAAAGATCTTTTCTTTGTAAAATCATATTTAAGCCCCAAAATTTTTTAAGCAATTTATTATTACATCAAACTAACACTTTTAGATGTGTAGACACATCCCCTCTCCTAGAAGAATTAACAGTTATGATCAATGCCTGCAGAATATTTGCTGACTGGCTCATGGTGTGATCAGGCAGGTCATATTCCAAACTGAAATCTGGTTTGATAGATCATATTGGGTTGTTCCCCGCTCCCCCCAATTTAACAAGCTGATCTTTCATTACAATACAAGACATACAATGCTGCACACCTTGTTGTAGCAATAAAACAAATTTAACACGAGAGAAATTAAGAGCAAATAGAATACAAAACTACTTACATACAACACAACTTCAAATTATCCAAACACACAGATAAACTACAATCCCACCTATCCTAATAACATTGTTTTATTCAAACATTAGAGTGTGTTCCCATCTCTATCACACTGATAGGTTGGACTAGTCTATTTCTTTCAATTCATGGTCTGAGTGTCTTCCACAACTGATCTTCGACTTGATTTGGAGATGCTGGTGTTGGACTGGGGTGTACAAAGTTTAAAAAAATCACAACACCAGGTTGTAGTCCAACAGGTTTAATTGGAAGCACACTAGCTTGCGGAGCGATGCTCCTTCATCAGGTGATAGTGGAGGGCTCGATCATAACACAGAATTTATAGCAAAAATTTACAGTGTGATGTAACTGAAATTATACATTGAAAAATTGATTGTCTGTTAAGCCTTTCATCTGTTAGAATACAGTAATAGCTTCACTTCTTTCATGTGTAAATCACAAAACCTTTTTTTATAGTTACATTCTCGGGTTAGCTGTTAACAATGGTGATAGCTAGACAATATGTTGAAGGTGTTAGCCCCCTGTGTTCTCTATCTATGCCATGATGTTTAGATTGATTCTAATCTAAAAAGTGAGATAACAGAGTTCTACATGAATGCATGCAGTTTTTGAGCAAAGTACAATGTAACTCTGCCAGTACAAATTCACCCCACAAAATATATGTGTGTATGTGGGTCTATGTCTGTCTGGGGTGGGGGATGAGAGTGTGAGAAAGTGTGCGTGTGAGAGAGAGTGAGAGTGAGAGTGAATGTGAGTGCAGAGTGTCTTAAGGTAAGCCCTCAGGATTCCAACCAAACACTTCTGGCCTGGAACTTCAAATCTAAAAAACTTTATACTAAGGTAACCTATTTTCCTAGCTATTTGATCATATTCCAATACATTGGCCTGTGTCTCTAAAGTATACTAAGCTATCATAGTATATTTCATAGCATTTTTAGCATAACAAAAAAAAAATCTGTAGTGTAATGTAGGGTGAGAGATTTACATACATTAAGAAAAACCTTTGAATTTTGAACTAGTAGCCTGTGGAATTTAAGAAAAAATGGAGTTCTGTTCACAATGGGAAAGTGAACAAACATACACATTATGGGAAATTAGGCTGTCTAACGGAACATTCTGGGTTTTAAGCTCAAGGGAAACAACCATAAACCTTCCAGATTTAGTTTCAGTTTACCACAATTCTAAGGGGCCCAAAGCTGAAGATAAAAGCATAAAATAATTGAATAGGAAGTGTTTACAAGGATATGGGCAAAATGCTGGAAAATGGGACTAAATTAGGTTGCAATATCTGGTCAGCATGAACAAGCTGGACTGAAGGGCCTGTTTCCATGTTGTACATCTCTATGACTCTGTTCCCACACAAGTAAGCCCCTATAACGAATTGAGGCTTGAACTGAGATTTTGGATTGTCAGAGAAATCAAAGAATTCAAAGAGTTCATATTGCCTTAAGAACATACTCTACCTTAGCCATGCCTTAAATGAGATGTAAAAAAATGGTTTCTGCAGGATTGGCTTTCCAGGGTAATTTTGAGGCAGTTGGCCTAAGCAGATGGTAAGTAACTGGTCGACCAATAGCAGTACGTCTTAGTGTGGGCGAGGTAGAATTCAGTGTGGATTTTGACTTCCATACAGTTGATGAGCCAAGGGAGCATTTACTGGCCTACTACACCTGTGTTAATCAGACAAGTGAGAGGTTTGGGTTGAACCTCGACAAAGGATATGAAAGTAGCAAATCTCCATTACTCTTGTGGACTCTGAAGCAGCAATTAGGGCATGTGATCAGAAAGAGGAAATGCAGGAGGGAAAGGGACAATTAAGTGACAGAACTGCATTTATTTCAATGAAAGGGACCTAACAGGGAAGACAGATGAACTCATGGCATGGTTAGGAACATGGGACTGGGATATCATAGCAATCACGGAAACATGGCTCAGGGATGGGCAGGACTGGAACTGAATGTTCCAGGATACAAATGCTACAGGAAGGATAGAAAGGGAGGCAAAAGAGGGGGGGGGGGGGGGGGGGTCGCATTTTTGATAAGAGATAGCACTACAGCTGTACTAAGGGAGGATATTCCCGGAAATACATCCAGGGAAGTTATTTGGGTGGAACGGAGAAATAAGAAAGGGATGATAACCTTATTGGGATTGTATTATAGACCCCCCAATAGTCAAAGGGAAATTGAGAAACAAACTTGTAAGGAGATCTCAGCTATCTGTAAGAATAATAGGGTAGTTATGGTAGGGGATTTTAACTTTCCAAACATCAACTGGGACTGCCATAATGTTAAAGGTTTAGATGGAGAGGAATTTCTTAAGTGTACACAAGACAATTTTCTGATTCAGTATGTAGATGTACCTACGAGAGAAGGTGCAAAACTTGACCCAATCTTGGGAAATAAGAGAAGGCAGGCGACTGAGGTGTCAGTGGGGGAGCACTTTGGAGCCAGTGACCATAATTCTATTCATTTTAAAATAGTGATGGAAAAGGATAGCCCAGATCTAAAAGTTGAAGTTCTAAATTGGAGAAAGGCCAATTTTGACAGTATTAGGCAAGAACTTTCGAAAGCTGATTGGGGGCAGATGTTCGCAAATAAACGGACGACTGGAAAATGGGTAGCCTTCAGAAATGAGATAACAAGAATCCAGAGAAAGGATATTCCTGTCAGGGTGAAAGGGAAGGCTGGAAACTATAGGGAATGCTGGATGACTAAAGAAATTGAGGGTTTGGTTAAGAAAAAGAAGGAAGCATATGTCAGGTATAGAAGGATAGATCGGGTAAATCCTTAGAAGAGTATAAAGAAAGTAGGAATATACTTAAGAGGGAAGTCAGGAGGGCAAAACAGGGATATGAGATAGCTTTGGCAAATAGAATTAAGGAGAATCCAAAGGGGTTTTTACAAATATATTAAGGACAAAAGGGTAACTAGGGAGAGAATAGGGCCCCTCAAAAGATAAGCAAGGCAGCCTTTGTGTGGAGCCACAGAAAATGAGGGAGATACTAAATGAATATTTTGCATCAGTATTTACTGTGGAAAAAGAGATGGAAGGTATAGACTGTAGGGAAATAGATGGTGACATCTTGCAAAATGTCCAGATTACAGAGGAGGAAATGCTGGATGTCTTGAAACGGTTAAAGAAGGATAAATCCCCAGGACCTGATCAGGTGTACCCGAGAACTCTGTGGGAAGCTACAGAAATGATTGCTGGGCCTCTTGCAGAGATATTTGTATCATCGATAGTCACAGGTGAGGTGCCGGAAGACTGGAGGTTGGCAAACATGGTGCCACTGTTTAAGAAGGGCAATAAAGACAAGCCAGGGAACTATAGACCAGTGAGCCTGACCTGGGTGGTAGGCAAGTTGTTGGAGGGAATGCTGAGGGACAGGAGGTACATGTATTTGGACTGATTCGGGATAGTCAACATGGCTTTGTGCATGGGAAATCATGTCTCACAAACTTGATTGAGTTTTTTGATGAAGTAACAAAGAGGATGGATGAGGGCAGAGCAGTAGATGCGATCTATATGGACTTCAGTAAGGCATTCGACAAGGTTCCCCATGGGAGACTAATTAGCAAGGTTAGATCTCATGGAATACAAGGAGAACTAGCCATTTGGATACAGAACTGGCTCAAAGGTAGAAGACAGAGGGTGGTGGTGGAGGGTTGTTTTCAGACTGGAGGCCTGTGACCAGTGGAGTGCCACAAGGATCAGTGCTGGGCCCTCTACTTTTTGTCATTTACATAAATGATTTGGATGTGAGCATAAGAGGTACAGTTAGTAAGTTTACAGATGACACCAAAATTGGAGGTGTAGTGGACAGCGAAGAGGGTTACCTCAGATTATGACAGGATCTGGACCTGATGGGCCAATAGGCTGAGAAGTGGCAGATGGAGTTTAATTCAGATAAATGAGAGGTGCTGCATTTTGGGAAAGCAAATCTCAGCAGGACATATACACTTAATGGTAAGGTCCTAGGGAGGGTTGCTGAACAAAGAGACCTTGGAGTGCAGGTTCATAGCTCCTTGAAAGTGGAGTTGAAGGTAAATAGGATAGTGAGGAAGGCGTTTGGTATGCTTTCCTTTATTGGTCAGAGTATTGAGTACAGGAGTTGGGAGGTCATGTTGCGGCTGTATAGGACATTGTTTAGGCCACTGTTGGAATATTGCATGTAATTCTGGTTTCCTTCCGATCAGAAAGATGTTGTGAAACTTGAAAGGGTTCAGAAAAAATGTACAAGGATGTTGCCAGGGTTGGAGGATCTGAGCTACAGGGAAAGGCTGAACAGGCTGGGGCTGTTTTCCTGGAGCGTCAGAGGCTAAGGGGTGACCTTTGAGGTTTATAAAATTATGAGGGGAATGGATAGGATAAATAGGCAAAGTCTTTTCCCTGGGGTCGGGGAGTCCAGAACTAGAGGGCATAGGTTTAGAGTGAGAGGGGAAAGATATAAAAGAGACCTAAGGGGCAACTTTTTCACGCAGAGGGTGGTACGTGTATGGAATGTGCTGCCAGAGGATGTAGTGGAGGCTGGTACAATGGCAACATTTAAGAGGCATTTGAATGTGTGTATGAATAGGAAGGGTTTGGAGGGATATGGACCAGGTGCTGGCAGGTGCGACTAGATTGGGTTGGGATATCTGGTCGGCATGGACAGGTTGGACCGAAGGGTCTGTTTCCATGCTGTACATCTCTATTACTATGACTCTAAATCTTGTTGTATCCACATAGTATGAATTATTTTTATTTCACTTCCCAAAAACTTCAAGCTAAGACCCGACTCTAAAATTGAAAATTTTCTCCACTGGCCAGTCTTTGATCACTTTCTTAACTTGTAGCAAATGGTTAATATTTTAAAGCAGCGATTCAGATTTTAAGTTAAAGTAAATACCATGTATTATTTTGGTCTGTGCTGTCTTTTAGGCTCAAAGACAAAGAGAATATGTCCTGACAAAATGGAGTAAACCAAGCATAAATGGAACAGTTTACTTTGTAGAAGATCTCAAGGAGTTGAAGAGATTAGAATGAGAAAACGAAAGGTAATTTTAATGTCCCAAGAGGTTCTCAGCTGTAGTGCACATAGTGAGATGGTTATTGTCAACATTTTAAAGCTACAAACATTTACCTCCAGGCTTTACCCTAAATCAATACAAACACAAGCACTGCCAGCCTGGAAAGGTTCCAAACAAAATACATCAATCTTCAGATGTTGGGAAGCTCTCTCAGGTTTGCTCATAGCCCTATCAATGTACTCTGCCAGAATACAATAACAAAATCTGGAAACACCTCAGTGGGTCAGGCAGTATCTGCAGAGAGAAATGCAAGTAACATTTTACATCAATGATCTTTCATCAGAACCAGATATTTTAAGTTTTCTTTTGTTCTTGTTTATGATTTCCAAGTTTTGGAACTTGAATGAGGAAGGAAGAAATCTAAATGTTAGAAAGCTGACATCAAAACGGAAAACGTACAGCTGTGCACAAGGAGTGATTGACAGGAAGTGAAAATCCTTCATTAGGGCTGTTCAAGAGGGTGGTGCAGAGTTGGAAGATTGGGACTGGGACAAGATGGGAGGAGGGGAAGTGAGCAACCTGGTGAAATCCACATTTGATCCATGTGTTTGGAGAGTACCAAGATGTGGTGTTCTTCCTCCAGGCAGCGGGTGGTTAGGGTTGGGGTGGCTGAACACTTTAACCCCCCCTCCCACTCCACCAAGGGCATGCAGGTCTTGGGTCTCCTCCATCACCAAACTTGAACCACCTGATGCCTCAAGGAAGAACCCTTGGGACTCTCCAACCACATGGGATCAATATGGATTTCACCAGTCTCCACATCTCCCCTTTCCGCAACCCCCCCCCCACCCCATGTCACAATCCCAACCTTCCAACTCGGCACCACCCTCTTGAATATTCTTACCTGTCCATCTTCCTTCCCATCTATCTGCTTCATCTGATCACTTACACCTCCACCTTCATCTGCCTATTGCATTCCCAGCCACCTTCCCTCCAGGCCCTATTCCCTCCCATTTATCTCTCAACACCATTTGGCCATCAAGTCTAACTGACCCTCTGAAGACAATAGGTGCACGAGTAGGCCATTCTGCCCTTCAAGCCTGCACCACCATTCAATACGATCATGGCTGATCATCCTTAATCAGTATCCTGTTCCTGCCTTTATCTCCATAACCTTTGATTCCACAATCCTTGAGAGCTCTATCCAACTCTTTCTTAAATGAATCCAGATACTGGACCTCCACTGCCCTCTGGGGCAGAGCATTCCACACAGCCACCACTCTCTGGGTGAAGACGTTTCTCCTCATCTCTGTCCTAAATGGTCTACCCCATATTTTTAAGCTGTGTGCTCTGGTTCAGCACTCACCCATCAGCGGAAACATGTTTCCTGCCTCCAGAGTGTCCAATCCTTTAATAATCTTATATGTCTCAATCAGATCCCCTCTCAGTCTTCTAAACTCAAGGGTATACAAGCCCAGTCACTCCAGTCTTTCAGTGTAAGGTAATCCCGCCATTCCAGGAATTGACCTCGTGAACCTACGCTGCACTCCCTCAATAGCCAGAATGCCTTTCCTTAAATTTGGAGACAGTACTCCAGGTGTGGTTTCACCAGGGCCCTGTACAGCTGCAGAAGAACCTCTTTGCTTCTATACTCAATCCCTCTTGTTATGAAGGCCAGTATGCTATTAGCCTTCTTCACTACCTGTTGTATCTGCATGCTTACCTTCATTGACTGGTGTAGAAGAACACCCAGATCTCTCTGTACTGCCCTTTTACCTAAATTGATTCCACTTAGGTAGTAATCTGCCTTCCTGTTCTTGCCAAAGTGGATAACCATACATTTATCCACATTAAACTGCATCTGCCATGCATCTGACCACTCACCTAATTTGTCCAGGTCACCCTGTAATCTCCTAACATCCTTCTCACATTTCACCCTGCCACCCAGCTTAGTATCATCAGCAAATTTGCTAATGTTATTACTAATACCATCTTCTACATCATTAACATATATTGTAAAAAGCTGCGGTCCCAGTACTGATCCCTGCGGTACCCCACTGGTCACTGCCTGCCATTCCGAAGTGGAGCAGTTTATCACTACTCTTTGTTTCCTATCAGCCAACCAACTTTCAATCCAAGTTAGTACTTTGCCCACAATACCATGCACCCTAATTTTGCTCACTAACCTCCTATGTGGGACTTTATCAAAAGCTTTCTGAAAATCCAGCTACACGACATCTACTGGATCTCCCTCGTCCATCTTCAGAGTTACAAGAGCATCCCACCCACACACTATCCCTAGCCTGCACAGTCAGAGTCCTCGACCCTATGGGCAATTTAGCATGGCCAATCCACCTAAATGTGAGGAATCCCATGCAAACATGGAGAATGTCTGTGTAAATTTACACAATAACCAGAGCATGGAATCAAACACAGTCCCTGGTGCTGAGAGGCAGCAGTGCTAATCACTGAGCTACCATCTCAAAGAACTTTGAATGCAGAAACAGGCTAACTGGCTAGTATCAGTTGGCACAGTTGGCATACTCATGTCAGCATCCGCCCACCCCTGTTCCCCTGAGCTCAGAAATATAATCTTAAATTCACATCTTACTCAGACTTGCTTAATGCCCTTGTAAAGGCATTGGTGTTAATCTTCAAGCAGCTGCATGAACAGGAAGGGTTGAGGGGGATATGGGCCAAATACTGGCAAGTGGGACTAGATTAATTTAGGTTGCCTGATCAGCATGGACAAGATGGACTGAAGGGTCTGTTTCCATACTGTACATCTGACTCTTGACTCTATGCTATTTGCAGTTAAATAGGATGGAATGAAACAAAGGGAAGTTGGTGGAGAAACAAAACAGAGAAGGGAGAAATTGAGTCAACAATGTTAATTCCTAAGGAGAAACTTATGGGTCTGGCCAGGAAGAAAGCTTTTTTGAAAATGTGGGAAGAAAATGGTGGCAGCAGAAGGCTGACATAAATATCATTTCATGAAACAAAATGAGTGACGATAATTAAGCAAGGGATGGAGAAAGATGAATACCAAGAGAATGTAAGAAATAATAAGTGAGCAACAGATGCAGGAACTTGAAATTAAAAACACGGAGCAGGTCTGACAGGATTCTAAAAAGGTCAAGGGTGATAGCTCCTATTTACAAAATGTCTCCCTGACAGTAACAAAGCAAGGTGCCATTAACCAACTTTCTATCAAAAGATCAGCATCCATTCAGAAACACACCCCAAATTTTTTTTTTAATTTTCCACAGATTTAAGCTTACAATGAAAAGAATCCTATGCGACTTGTGTTAGAGTCCTAAAACAAAGCCAAATTCAATAAATCACAAGCAGGATATGTTATTTGAACAAAGTATTTTCCTTCGTGACAGTTTCTCCTCCTGGCTTTTCAGTGAAGTGAGCATTTCTATACAGGAGTGCTGGAATTATCCATTGGAAAAGACAGCCATCAGCTGCTGGAGTTTTCACATTGGACAGCATCTTGACAGTACCTGTACAATAAACTACACAAAGCAGCTAGCAAAACTGTAGTGATACCTTTTGCACAATAAAGCAAGAGTTAAACCACAGTGTCTCAAATAATGACTCTATGACTCTATGGTGTGAAAAGCAAAATCACTTAATAAATAATAAAAGACTGTGAATCTTTATGTCTAAGGAGTTGGTAGATAAACATGCTGCTGTGATGTAAACATAAACCTGCATCTAGCCCAGCTTCCCCTAATGTGCCAATGTGCAGATACAGGAATGTTATAATCTGAACTAACAAACATAACCAGCAGCCAATGTATTCACCAAACATGTAGCATCAGTGAATACATTAACAACATTGTCCTTGTCCAGGATATCAGTGACTATTTGAACCATTAGCCATGTGGTGAAAGATTCAGGCAGCAAAGTGGGTTAACAGCTTTAAGCTTCCCAATGCAATCAAAAAAGTTAAAGTATCACCCAGTGGTTCTGCCCCAGGTCTATTGTCACACTGCAGCAGAGAACTTCTCACTGCTCAAGGGGGTGCCCAGAGGCAGTCACAACATCTGCACAATAAAGCAAGAGTTAAAAATAGACTGTTTACAAACAAAAACCAGCTCTCCCACCAATACTTCCAGCCACAATGCACAAACAAATATAAGACTGCAGCAGAAAAACAAATTAACCACCCTATATCAGAACTGTATCCCCTCTGGCTCAGCTCGGAGCACTTGCCTGCAAATCAGAAGGTTGTAGGTTCAAGAACCAGTCCAAGACTCTGATTTTTAACATTGCAACAAAAATACAACAACACCAGGCTCTAGTCCAATAGGTTTAATTGGAAGTACACGAGCTTTCAGAGTGCCACTCCTGCACCAGCTGGCACAACCACCTGATGAAGGAGCGTCGCTCCGAAAGCTAGTGCGCTTTCCAATTAAATCTGTTGAACTATAACCTGGAGTTGTGAGATTTTTAAATTGTGTTGCAATGGTTTTGAAAGGGTTAATGTTGGAAACTGCATTAAGTTCCATCCAATCTGATGATGTCATACAGTTTTTGGTGGAGAAAGCAGTGTCTATTTCACTATCCCTACAGTGTCAGCTGTCTCATTGTTATTGCTAGGGCTAATTGGAAACTAGCCATTGCCTAAATACCTAACTAGCCAATGTAATGTGCACCTATGTTATCATGCAATAAACCACATCTTGTTGTTAAGATAAATGCCTCTTCTTGTTAAGATTCATTTGTGGCTAATTCTTACCACTTATAACCCTGAAGCCCTGTTTGGAACGAAGAACAGTGGCAATACTCTACCCCAAACATTTACTGATACTGGCTGATTCCACAGCACATACACAGACTTAGACATAAAAAAGGAGTTTACACTCCAGGGCATTACGAGCAAGTGCCACCTTTCAGAGGAGATAGTAAACTCAGATGCTGCAAGCTCTTTCAAATAGATGCAAAGATTTCATGATATTATGTTAAAGAATAGCTGTGGTGATATCCCTACAGTCCTGCTCAATAATTCTCTCTCAGTCAACATGTTCAAAGTACAAATTATTCAGTCATCACCACACTGTTGTTTGAGAGTGTATGCTGTGTGTACAGCATTAAATACACTTAAGTACTTGAGTCATAGAGACGTACAGCACATAAACAGATCCTGGATTAGTGGTGCTGGAAGAGCACAGCAGTTCTGCTGTGCTCTTCCAGCACCACTAATCCAGAATCTGGTTTCCAGCATCTGCATTGTTTTCACCGACATAAACAGGTCCTTCTGTCCGTGTTGTCCATCAAGACAAGATATCCTAAATTAATCTAGTCCCATTTGCCAGCACTTGGCCGATAATCACTCTAAACCCTTCCTATTCATATACCCATCCAGGTGCTTTTTAAGTGTTGCAATTGTGCCAGCCCCCATCACTTCCTCTGGCTGCTCATTCCATACATGCATCACCCTCTGCATGATAAAGTTACCCTTCAGGTCCATTTTAAATCTTTCTCCTCTCACCTTAAACCTATGCCCTCTAGTAAACAGCAGATGCTGTGGCTGTGCAGATTCACTGCTGGGTCAAGCAGCAGTGTAGGTTTCTCGGTCATTTGAATCACTTCCCATGTGGTCTCTGCCTTTGTCTCTCTTCCTCCTTTTTAAATTGATTTAGCTTAAATGTGCTTTGGGACATCCTATGGCCATGACAGACATTATGGGGAATGAGTGGGGTAGAGTGTTTAATTGGACAAAAGGTCTGGCACAGGCCAATGACAATGATATTCTATGATAAATGCCGGTCTCAATTTTCACTGCATTTGAAATACTGGCACAAATATTGACCAACATTCTTCTTTTACTAAAGCAACCACAACAAAACACAGGAGCTGGTCATTCTTCTCACTGCTGCTTGCTAGATCCAGGTATGATGAGACTAACTATTGGGTCTCCTCACATATCAGCCACACATTCAGAAGAGCTTTGAACCTATTATACAATAATAAAGGAAATACGCTATTGTTTTGCATTCATTTCTGCACAGAAACAGAACAAGTTTGAGTGCAGGTTGTAAGATTGCTCGCTGAGCTGGAAGGTTTGTTTTCAGATGTTTCGTCACCATACTAGGTAACATCATCTGTGAGCCTTCTGGTGAAGCGCTGGTGTTCCGTCCTGCTTTCTATTTGTGTGTCTTAGTCTGTTAAAAGGTGGGAAATAATAATTACCCACCACTACAGACCAAGACATAAATGGAAAGCTGGACAGAACACCAGCACTTCACCAGAGGCTCACAGATGATGTTACCTAATATGGTGATGAAACATCTGAAAACAAACCTTCCAGCTCAGAGAGCAACTTACAATCTAAACCTCAACCTCAGCTACAAATCTTCTTAAAAATGGCAAAGTTTCTGAGTATTTTCTTTTTCCAACTTCCCAGTTTAAATGACATTTCAGTCAGCACTAGAGGAACACATGATGGGAAGTCAAATCCCAGTGAATCGATGCTGTGCAGGAGATGTGAGCTCTCAAACTGAGCAGCACATTCACCCCACTCAGTTTGGAAGCACCATATTCCACACGAGATTCCATGATAGAAGTATATAAAGAGGACAATTACAAATTAGTTGCTGTATTCTAAATGGTATAGACAAAATGGGAAAACCATTGGAAATGAAGGCATCAAATTGCTTCGTTCATCAGTTATGTACATCTTCCAAAAGGCTGAAGATAAGACTGTAATCTAATGGGGCAGAACAAATTACAAAACCTGCAAAAGCTGATACATCCCTAGAAAGCTCAAACTCTTAAAACACTAGCTCCCTTTCCATTGTCCTTCAGTCTCTCCACCCATAAAATGACAAACATTGTATTTTGCAGATCAAATGGGCCAGGATATCATAGAAATTCCTACCTAGACCCTGCAGTGGCTAAAACAATTTCCATTAGTGATTGTACTCTTAAAAGACAAACTCAGAGCCAGGTGCTAAATGTAACAATAGGACTAGATTTAAATGTTTTCCCTCTTGATGGAGAGATTGTTGACTATTATATGGGTAAGTTATTGACACCAGGCTGCAGCAACTGTGTGGTCTGCATCCTCACTTGCTCAAACAGCACAAGGAATGGAGGCTGGTGGGGGTGGCTGAAACAACAAGGGGAATTGGAAAGCCGGATTGGTAGGAAGTCACGTGTAAAGCAAGGGGACCATTATTTGGTCAAAATGCTGGGAATCCCTCCATAATGTCATTGTGGGTCAAACCACAGCAGGTGAACTGCAGAAGATCAAGAAAGCAGCTCACCACCACCTTCTCAGGACAACTAGGCACAGGCAATAACTGCCAACCAGCCAATGATGCACACATCCCACAAATGATTTTTTTTTAAATGACTCATGGCTAAAGCAGTTTACACTCAGTCACTCATCGTCCTTCTCACCCAGAAGCCGTGCTACAAAAGGCACTTACTCAACCAAACTGACTCGTGTAAAATGTAAAAACAGAGCTAAACCAGACACACGTAACCTCATTAAAATAGTTGACAGCAGTTTCATAATTCAGAGTCTTTAAAACCATAGCTGGGAGGGATGAAGGAAGTTGAGGTTGGATATGAGATTTTCAGTATGTTAGAGATCTCAGCTGACCTAACTCCAGCTGGTTTTGGGAGTTAAAAATTTCTCAATTGCTTAAGCAAATACAAACAAAATCTCCACAGTGTAGCAGACTGATTGACTAATGGCTTTATTACTGTCACATGTATGGAGAGACAGTGCGAAGTGCTGCTTTGCGTGTGATTCTGGTAGATGATACCATGCAAGTGTAGCAGTGTAGAGACAGAGAGACACAGAGAGAATGACGATACAACAATCATGACTTTTGGTTTATATAACACAATCTTAGGGAGTTCCAAAGTATTCTACACCTAATTAATTACTTTTGACATATTATCGCTGTTGTAATCTAAACATATGGGTGCCCTTTACTGCAAATAGTGATGACATTGATAAAGCATAAATATATATGCCGTATAAAAAAAACTTAAGTCCAGTTCTTAGTGATGGTCATTAAACATTACAAGCAGAAAGGACATCAAAAAGTTAAATGAAATACTTCCACTTCAACACTATCAATCAAGTCTAAACTCGTGGGATGATCTCCCTTGGATTAAATGCAATTTTTTTCCATTTATATAAACAATAATATGCACAAAATAAATGATCCTGTCAATGAAAATATGCAGAATACTTCCTCCACCTCCTCTTCCTTTTAAGTAACACAGAGCACTTCAGTCACATAGAAATAATAGTCATCACTTCTAAATTTAAAGTTATAATATTTTGGGGGGCACAGTTGAGCCCAGTGGGTTCCTCTGTAGGATCAAGATTAATATTTCAAGCAACAAAGTCAAGGGATTCTCACAATTCCCTCACATACACAAAAAAAAATTGAAGAGCTCAGAAGAACATTAATACTCTTTTATCCATAGCATTTTAAACCCCATCAAATTGTCCGGTTTCTCCTCCCTCACCTCCTCACAAACCCCCAACACACTTTAAAATGTTAGCCACAATCCCACTTGTGAAGCAATCATGAAAAGACCACAGCACACCAACTAGATCGCTTTCCCTTGATGCATCATTCAAATAAACATACTGTTACCTTCTTCGAATGAATCAACAGATCAAACAAAAAGCAGCACCTGGAATGAAGACAATGCAACTCACCTGTACTACATCTATGCCCCTTTTCCTAGAAAAAAAGAGATAAAATAAATTAGAGAAAAATAGAAATAGACAGCTGCAAAGCAATAAAATTGTGAGAAAAGCATTATTGAAAAAAATTCTCAAACATTTTATTCCTCAAGCCACAAGAACAAGAATTAAAATTAGGATTTGCAATAAACACATGCTGGACAGTTAAAACAACAAACTGTTTTCATTTTGCAGTTCTGCCAAAAGTGCAGCCCATTTCGGCCCTAATGGGCAAACAAGCACGTAAAACACAAAATAAATATATTAAAAGACATCTTGTGCTGACCACCTTGGCTTGAAGCTGAAGTAGAGTTAATTGTCTGCAATCACAGAATATGATTTTCAAAACAAGATGTCCTCAATATTTCTAAGTATGAACCTGACACCAAAAGCCTATCTTTTAAAACAGTGGACAGCCAATTCAAGTACCTCTTAAGATATTTGCAATTTTAGTCTTACTCAA
Source organism: Hemiscyllium ocellatum (assembly GCF_020745735.1). Lineage (NCBI taxonomy): Eukaryota > Metazoa > Chordata > Chondrichthyes > Orectolobiformes > Hemiscylliidae > Hemiscyllium > Hemiscyllium ocellatum. The sequence continues at coordinate 91,160,349 of NC_083408.1, forward strand.
AAAAAAAGTTTTGCCAACATTTGGAGCCAGCTATTAAAAGGGTGAAACTCCTACAAAATCTGACCTTCTTAATCAGGGTTCTACAGTATCAAGGTCAATCTAAGAATCGCAAAAGACAACACCAAGAACACAAAATCCACTTTACTCCAATTGGTTCCGTAACTCAGAAATCAGTAGAAGCAGGGACCATTGAATATCTTTATTGGGTGGAAGCAGTTAGATTAGTTAGGCAAGAAATCAAAAGATTATTGGGGTATATGGCAACATGGAATTGAAAACACAAACAGATCAATCATCAATGTAACTGAATAGTTGAGTAGGTTCAAGGAGCTAAAAATGGGTTACTTCTGCTTTTTTTTTGAAAATAGCTTAACATCTTTGAAGATGGTACGTTACTGACATCAAGCTAGGTGATCACAGGTATCAGATTAAATAGGACAAAAAGTACTTTTGAGAATTGAAGAGTTTTGGTCTACAGTGGTGGTGTGGAGGAAATCAGAAAGGGAGACAGAGAGAGAGAGAGAGACACACACACACACACACACACAAAGTCTAAGAATTGGAACTGAAACAGAAATGAAAAAAAACATTTCCCTTCACACAAAAAAAGACATGGCCGTTTGTAAGTCTCACCTGTAAATGGCAAGTTGATGAATGGTTAATTTTTTAAAAGCCACCGTTACATATCAAATGTGTTAAAAGGATATGGGCAAAGACAGGTGTATGGAGTCTAGTCACAGATCAGACATGATCTCTTGAATGGTTAAACAGACTAAACCTGTTCTCTTTCTGTTTCTTTTCTACTCAGTGTCTGGTAATAATTCCACATTTTTTTGAAGCCTTTTGATAATAAAGTTCCATTTGTTTATTCCTAACTTTCTAGTTTTTTGACACATCTCATCTGCCTTTGGGGAGGAGAAAAGAGAAAAAAATCTTAGAATTCTGTGTCAGCAGTTAATACATCAGAGATATCTTCGAGATAACTACCAGACTACTCTGATCCCTTGGCATCATGGTTGCCCACAAACCTACCAACACACAAACAGCAACTGATGAACCCAAAAAGGAGCCAATACCAATAACCAGCAAAAGGAATGACATTTACAAAATGCCTTGCAAGGACTGCAACAAACACTACAAATCGGACAGACAGGCAGAAAACTAGCCACCGGGATACACAAACACCAACTAGCCACAAAAGTACATGACCCATTTTCACTAATATCCTTACATACAGACAAAGAAAGACACCACTTTGACGAAGATAACACACCCATTCTAGGAAAGGCTAAACAGAGACATGCACGGGAATTCCTACAGGCCTGGCATTCAAACTGGAACTCCATCAATAAACACATCAAGTTGGACCCATTTACCATCCTCTGCAAAATAGAATGAGAAATGATATCACCCACCTGAATAGACCAAGACATCAACAGAAAGCAGGACAGAACACCAACATTTCACTGGAGGCTCACTGACTGTTACCTAGCATGGTGACAAAATGTCTGAAAACAAACCTTCCAGCTCAGAGAGCAAACTTACAAACTGATCTAATATTCCTCTTGATGTGTAACTTTTATTCTTACTTATTTCAAGTCTCTGTATGTGTTTTAGCTAATAACTTACAGCAATGGCTACATTTTAAACCTTTGATCTTGTTTTAAAACAAAGCTGCACTGCTAGTCATTTTTTTAATAATCAAAACATACAAGTTAATAGGAGTGTATACAAGAAAACCTTAGTTCACAGACCACTCAGAGGATACGCCTAGTTTGTGATCGTGGTGTCACTTAGAGATTATTCTAAAGAGATTATGTTAATTTTATATGAATCAAATGAATGTTAACTTGTCCTCAATTCCATTCTATCCTCTACCCTTCATTCCCAAACTGAGAAGGGGAACAGACAACCTGCAGGTAAGGCTTATGTTGCTCGACTTGCAGACATTCAAAAAGCAGTATGGAGTGACATGGTACTACATCTGCTCTTGATTTCCCACAGGAATACTGTAAGCCAGCATTTTGGGAGCTGCTAAATCCTAGCACTGAGGAATTAATGAAAAGGTAACTTTGCAACACGTTTCAAAGAAAGCATTATTCCCAGCCGTTACAAGCTGTGAATTTTAGATGTATGCTAGATCAATTGATTGGATGGCTGGTTTGTAATGCTCAGTGACACCAACAGTTCAGGTTCAATTCCCACACCGACTGAGGTTACCATGAAGGATTCTCCTGAACCTCTTTACCCTGCCTGGTGTGGTGACCCTCCAATTAAACCTCCACCAGTCGTCTCTCTCTCTCTCTCCCCCCCCACCCCCGTCCGAGAGAGCAGCTCTATGATCTGCTAAGACTATGGTGGCTTCACTTTTACTTTACTTCAGTCCAAATTTCACACCTAGACATAGGAACTATTAAGACAGGTGAACAAATGCCCTTTGTTTTCAGAGGTGTTTCTGTTAAAACTAAGAAAAAAAAGACATGAGAGACAAGAAGGTTGACAAGGGAAATTTCAGAGCTTAGGGCCCTAACAGTTGAAGGCACAGCCACAAGGTAAAGGAAATTAAAGCTGCATATACAAATACAGAATTCCGCAAGAGCATAAAGGAGGTTGCAATGATAGGGAGAGAAGAGGATGAAATTATTAAAATCAAGATGTTGCTGTATTAGTGCCAGACCTGGTCAGTGAGTATAGGGGACAAGAGTGAATGGAATGGTGCAAGTTATAATGCAGGCATAAGAGTATTTATTATACATGTCGATCACAGTCGGAATCCTGAATTGATTGTGGTAAGTTAAAGAAAGGAAAGCAAACTGGAGGTGCCCGGTGCATTAACCCAAGTACAAGCCCTCAGTCAATACACAGACAGCAGAGCTACTTGCATCCTGCCTACACCACATGATTTTCATTTGAGATCTCAGTGTTAAGCACCACCGTACTGCACGCTATGCAAAGTAGATCATTTCACTACTGTACATAGTAAACGTAGCTGAATTAAAATTTGGCATGAATCCAATACAAACAAAGCTGCAGGGTGAAGAACAAATTTATGTTAGCAGATGAAAATTAATAGGGAGAATGGTCTAAGGTCTAGTAAGTGGCACATAACACCATTTATCTTGGTTATGTACACAGGCAAGACCAATAATTCTTCTTTACATCAAACTGAATTGCAAATTGTCAACAGAAAAAAGCTTAAGATTCAAAGTACACAAAACCTAAAGCAAATTGGTTTGTCCAGACAAGTGTATTCAACCTACAATAAAACACATTAGTTTGTCTTTGTACAAGACAAGACCTTGGTTAGACCAGATTTAGATTACAATGTACATTATTGGTCCACTTGGTGTGTGAGGAACTAGGTCAGAAAAGAACAATAACTTCAAGTTTAAATATCTTAGTAACTCAGGTAGAATTTGAGGGGGGGAATAAAGAAAAAAAAAGAGCTTGGTCCACTCCAATTAGACTTAGATAGCTATCAGGGCTATTTAATCGAGACAGATGAAATAGGACACAATGTCTGGTTCATGTTCTTTTTTATGCAATTTTTAGGTGCTAAAGTTTGACTGCAGAAAATGGAATAAATGCAAATCATGCAATGAGGGTCTTAAATATTTAGGGTCATGTTACTTTGCAAGGTCAATAGCTAAAAAGGTCAGGTCAGGAGACCTTGCAGAGTGGAGGCATCTTGTCTCTACTGCCTGTGGTCTTAACAGGCCACAGCACAGTGGCAAGTAGTTAGCACTGCTGCCTCACAGTGCCAGGGACCCGGTTCAATTCCAGCCTCGAGTGACTGTCTGTATTGAGTTTGCACATTCTCCCCGTGTCTGCATGGGTTTCCTCCAGGTGCTCCAGTTTCCTCCCACAATCCAAAGATGTGCAAGTTGGGGGAATTGGCCAAGCTAAAAATTGCTCATACTCTCCAGGGTTGTATAGGTTAGGTGCGTTAGCCATGGGAAGCACAGGGTAGGGAGACAGGTCTGGGTGGAATGCTCTTCAGGGGGTCGATGTGGACTTGCTGAGCTAAATGACCTGTCTCCACACTGTAGGGATCTTATGAAATAATTATTGTTTTGTGAGTTAAAGCTAAATGCTAAAACACTTAATTTTACACAAAGATGTAAAATCTATTGACTTCAGCCAAGCAGAAATTGTAAAATATGATTTACTTACCCTAAAAGACAGATCAAGGATAGATCAGAGCAAGTTATGCATTATGGAGATGGGTGTCTAAGCACGTTCTCTAGTTTCAATATCTCAGTTCTCTAACTGAAGGAAGAGATAAATTAATTTGTGGTTAGGAGAATGCTAAAGCAGAAGAAATGTTGTTGTTAGTGGACTGCAAAGGCTGGAAAGTGGTGGTTCATGGTGTGGAAAAATGGTAGAAGAAAATCCCAAGGAGCCATTGATAGATCAATGCACATCAAATAGGGTGAAAGACGTCCACAAATTGATCCAGCTGAGAAACATTGGATCTCAGAGAGATTCAGGAACAGTTTAATGAAGATAGCTGTTTGATAAAAGTTGAAATTTTGCCAGTAATTATACACTTTCAAAGCAATTGCAGCAATGCTGGTGATTTCAGTCTCAAAAGGAGATTGTTACCCAAACTTAATCAGTCGTTGAGGCAGTTTAAATTGAAGAAGCTTGGAGGACCAAAAGTAGATCTCTCGAAAGCATATATGAAGAATTTAAGTCTCATTCTTCTGCAGGAGATGAATTCTTTCTAACTGTATACATTATATAATGCTGTTAAAATGTGAAGGAAACACCCCTTAGGCACAAATTACAGCAACTTGCAGCATTGAGTGTTTACACAACAACAGCAGTTATTCCAACATTCAGACGTATGTGTCAATTCAACCATACACAGGATCATCAATCATCTGTAAGATTCTACCTTACATACTGTGGACAGCTCAGTGAAATGTGACAGATTAGTTGGCAGAGTGTCATAGGGATCTTCACCAAGCTCTCTCACACTCACTCGATAATATGCCAAAATAGGATCTCCAGCCTGCATCAAGCTAACTACGTTCAATCAAGCTAGTTTGTCAACATTGCTGCCAAATCGTAGGACCCGGTATCTTGGCTTACAGTTGAAGCCAAGTACCAGATCTTGGCAAATACCTTAAGAACAGTCTGTGCCTTCAGGAAAAAAAGGAATGAGACACCGCCTTAGTTATGCAACCACAAAAGAACACTAGAGATGCTGAAGATGATAAACATAGCCTATATTAAGAGGGATACTTGATAAAATTTTAATCTAGATGGACACAGTGACAGAACTGAAAATGGACTTATGCCAGGGCTCAATGGCTTCAAGTTAAACAAGCAACGTAGAAACATTAAAAATAGGAGCAAGAGTAACACACTTAGTCCCTTGGTCATCAATATGACCAGTTCTGAATGTCAACCACTTCCACCCCACACCCTAAAAATTACATCCAACTCCTTCCTGAAAACAGTCAAAAGATATTCAAATATTCATACTGTATGTGTGTGTGAGTGAGTACCAACTTGAAGATCCCCATTACAATCCACTTTTAAATCTGTACAGCCACCTAGAAAACAATTGTAACAGTTATTACAGAAAATATAAGTCTCCTGTACACTAAAACATTATTTTGGGATAATTCTAGAAATAAATAAATTACAGTTCAGAAAAGTCATGATGTCCGACATCTGCTACTTGGTTATGGATGCCTGTTTACTAAAATAATTGCTCACTCTACAATTCTGGATGTAGGTTTGCTCGCTGAGCTGGAAAGTTCATTTTCAGATGTTTTGTCACTATACTAGGTAACATCTTCAGCAAGCCTCCAGATGAAGCACTGCTGGTGTTTCCTACTTTCTATTTATAGGTTTGGGTTTCCTTGGGTTGGTGATGTGATTTCCTATGGTGATGTCATTTCCTGTTCTTTTTTCAGGGCTGGTAAATGGGATCCAATTCAAATGTGTTTGTTGATAGAGTTCCGGTTGGAATATCATGCTTCTAGGAATTCTCGTGCGTGTCTCCATTTGGCTTGTCCTAGGATGGATGTGTTGTACCAGTCGAAGTGGTGTCCTTCCTTATCTGTACGTAAGGATACTAGTGAGAAAGAGTCATGTTGTTTTGTGGCTAGTTGATGTTCATGTATTCTGGTGGCTAGTTTTCTGCTTGTTTGTCCAATGTAGTATTTGTTACAGTTCTTGCACGGTATTTTGTAAATGACATTAGTTTTGCTTGTTATCTGTATAGGGCCTTTCAAGTTCATTAGCTGCTGATTTAGTGTGTTGGTGGGTTTGTGGGCTACCATGATGCCAAGGGGTCTGAATAGTCTAGCAATCATTTTCAAATTGTATTTGATGTAGGGAAGAGTGGTTAGTATCCTTACATACAGATAAGGAAGGATACCACTTCAACTGGGACAACACAGCCATCCTGGGACAAGTCAAACAGAGACACGCACAAGAATTTCTAGAAGCATAGTATTCCTACCAGAACTCTTTCAACAAACACATTGACTTGGATCCCATCTACCACCCCCTGAGAAAAAGAACAGGAAATGATGTCACCAGCCCAAGGAAACCCAACCATATAAATAGAAAGCAGGAAACACCAGCAGTGCTTCGTCTGGAAGCTCATTGAAGATGTTACCTAGTACAGTGACAAAACATCTGAAAATGAACCTTCCAGTTCAGTGAACAAACCTAGATCCAGAACCTCAACCTGACCAACAAATCTTCTCAAATCTCGTTATCACTCTACAGTCTCTCCTTAATGCCATCAAGCATAATGGTGACCATAAAGCTATTTCAGAAACACAAAAGAAAAATGTTCTTCTCCTTTTCTCCAAAGGCATTGATTCTTGAGACATTATAACTTGAGAATTATGAGCAATCCTTTAGCGTGTTACCCATTCTTCAACAGGAAAGTCAAGCCCAGTTCAGGGTTGGTATGATACAGGGTGCATTGAAGCAAAGGCTGATCCTCACCTCCACCAAGGTTTCTACAATGATGTTATCTAGCAGCAACTTACTGGAACAGAACCAGAGGTTCACCCAAATATTCTCTCCTACGTCAGGGTGCTCAAGCCAAGTATTGTGCTCCTATAGTGACCCCGATTTATGAAAAACAATTGCAGCACCAGACTAATCCATTACATTGGAGTTACACCATGAAGATAACTGGACAGCAGTAGAACATACAGTCCTTTGAATCTGTCCCATTATCCAGTTAGGCCATGACTAATCTGCACCTTAACTCCATGTTTATAAAGGTTTATTACCCTTACCTAACAAATCTCAAAGAAAAACAGAAACTGCTGGGAACACTAGCGCATCTGTGGAGAGAAAGCAAAGTTATATGTTTCTAATCCAGAGACTATTCTTCAATACTTAGGTTTTTGTCAAATCTCTGAAATTTACCAATTGTTAATAAACTAGCCTTCTGAGAGTTTGGAACAGTTTAGACTGTCAACACCCATTTTCGAGATCGTCCTTGAAAAAGCCTGACTCAGTTTAACGTTAGGTATAGAACAAGGGAGCCTAAAAAAAAACTTTCTACCCTATCAAAATCATTTAATCATCCCAAACACCTCAATTAGGTGTTTTCAACATTCAAATTAATAACCAATCAATCATCAATCCCCATACACAGAGAGAATGCCCACTTTTAGCCAAGATACCTTGGAAAGGAGAGGATGACAGGTTAAATCAGATTAATGACACGAAACAAGTCATTGAGGTCTGCATTAGCAAAACTCTAAAAATGAACGATCTAGCTTCATGACCAGCAAAAAATGTAATTTGACACAAGAGATGCAAACTTTTTTTTAAATTTAAAAAATGTTTAAAACTACTCCACAAGCACTTTTTGGTCATAAAATCCAATTGTGCCACTTCTTTATCAAGAATACATTTCTCATTAACTATGTTTAACAGGATAGAAAATAATTGGTATTAATTCCAATCTACATATATTTCAGCAATTCATAATTAGAATGTATCAAACTCTAAAGACAGGATTGAACCACTTGCCTGGTCAAATGCAGCTCCAACAACACCTGAAAATCCTCAATACCATCCGAGACAAAGCAGCCAACTGGACTGGCATTCTATCTTCAACATTCACTCCTTTCACCACTGCACAGTGACAACAGTGTATGCCATCCACACAAGGTACCTTCACCAAGGTACCTTCTACACCCATGATCTCCATCACCTTGGAGGACAAGGGCAGTAGAAGCAAGGAAGCATTACCACCTTTAATTTCTCCTTTGAACCACACATCCTGACTTACAACTGTAAATCAGTGTTTCTTCATGGTCACGAGTCAAAATTCTGCAACTCACTTCTCAATAGCACAACTATAACACAATTGCTAGTGCTCAAAGACATGTTCATCACACCTTCTTGAGAACAATTGAGGATAAACGGTGACCCAGCTAGCAAACATCCTGTAAAAGACCAAAAAAATGCCTATAGGTTACAAAGGGCAATCTTATCACATGTCAGTGCTGTGAACTACTGAGAATGTAAGCACTCAATATAAATGGTCACGTTTCTGATATTAAACAATGTTTCTTCAGGCTCCTGCGGCAGTAACAACTGCCTCCAATATTTATCAAACAGCCAAATTCACTTTGGTGCCTCAACAGATTTACACCCAGTATAATAAATCTTCATGAGGCAAGCAGACCAATTACATGGGGAAGCTGAACTTCAGATCCTGCTCATCACATTCTCCAAGGAAGAATGTAAAAATAACACATTATCTTTTGCTTCCACTTCACCCAGTTCATTTGAATATCTAATTAGGAAAACAAAGATCTTGTCAATTTTATTGATCTGCTTGACGATATGACTTCAATAGACATTGAAAAATAAAGTAAAACTTACCAATCAGAAAACCCAGATATCTACTAACAAAATGAAGCCATTGTTTAAATCACAAATCAAAATTAGATGCAAACTAATGACTACCTCTACCTTATCTAGTATGTCACATTAAAGATATTAAAGTTACAATGAATAAAGTTAGTCATGGTCTCAACTTAATTCTGGTATTTTTCTCTATCAGTTGACTTACATCACCAAAAACACAAGTCAGATACACAGAAACTGGAAAATGTAACTGTTTCAAAGTTTTTATAAACAGATTTCACAGGCTTGCCACTTCTGGCAAATCATGTTTTCGAGATGCTTGTGTTGGACTGGGGTGTACAAAGTTAAAAATCACACAACACCAGGTAATAGTCCAACAGGTTTAATTGGAAGCACTAGCTTTGAAGGAGCAGTGGTCTGAAAGCTAGTGCTTCCAAATAAACCTGTTGGACTATAACCTGTGATTTTAAAACTTTGTGCACCCCAGTCCAACACCAGCATCTCCAAATCATGACGACCACCGACATCACTAACGGTTGGCTTAAAGTGGAGAGGATCTCCAAGAAGATTGCATATATTGACACACAATCAAGTTTCTACAGAAATGCAGGAAGAGATCAAAAGGATTACGGACCACGAACCTGCTCAAGTTGACACAACCACCTGATGAAGGAGCAGCGCTCTGAAAGCTAGTGCTTCCAAATAAACCTGTTGAACTATAACCTGATGTTGTGTGATTTTTAACTGACTTCTGGCAAGGTCTTCAGCATGGAATGGTTGGAGGAGGTTTCAACGGAAGACTTCCAGTTTAAGACAAGCTTCGTTAGTATCTCAAGCGTAGCCACCTCAGCTCCAAACATTAGGTTGTCCTTCAACTCTGGGGTTTTCCATCTGGGAACACTCTTCTCAGCTTAGCTATCCCAGGAATCTGATTCATTATTGATTTTTTTTTAAAGTAGTATCTCTACTGCGTAGAAACAAGCCATTCAAGTCTCTGAAGAGCATCCCACCCAGACCACCCTCCCCTACCCCATCCCTGTAACCCTACAATTTCCTAAGGCCAACACACCTAACCTACATAGCCCTGGGCACCATCGGTAAATTTAGCATGGCCGATTCACCCAACTTGCACATCTTTGGACTGTGGGAGGGAATCAAACGCAGACACAAGGAAAATGTGCAACCTCCACAGAGATAGTTTAATGAGGGTGGAATCAAACCCCCATTCCCTAGAACAGTGAGGCAGCAGTGCTAACCACTGTGCCACCGTGTTTATAGAATCATTCATTCAGTTATCAACATTTTTAAAATCTCTCTGCCTGAAAGGTTTTAAGTTGAATTCTGCTTGATAGGCATATGCTCTGCAGTCAGCTTATTCTAAATTCAACTGCTTAGAGATATAGAGCTGTACAGCATGGAAACAAACACTTTGGTCCAATTCGTCCACGCCAACCATTTCCTGAATTAATCTAGTCCTATTTGCCAGCATTTGGCCCATAACTCTCTAAAGCCTTCCTATTCATGTGCCCATCCAGATCTCTTTTAAATGCTGCAATTATAACAGCCTCCACCATCATCTCTGGCAGCTCATTCCATACACACACCACAAAAAAATTGTCCCTGAGCTCCATTTTATCTTTCCCCTCTCACCCGAAACATATGCCCTCTAGTTTTGGCCTCCTCTACTCTGGGAAAAAGACTTGACTATTCACCCTATCAATGCCCCTCATGATGAATTTACAAACCTCCTGAAGATCAACCCTCAGCCTCCAGTGCTTCAGTGAAAACAGCCCCAGCCTATTCAGCCTCTCCCTGTATCTCAAACCCTCCAAACTTGGCAACATCCTTGAAAAGGTTCAGAAAAGATTTACAAGTCTCACAACATATTTCCAACAGCAGGCACGCCAGAATTTGAAAACAAAAGATATCCTGGAATCAATTCTTCTGCTTTAATTAACTTTTATTGTTCCTTTTTATAAACCCTTTTAAGTTTATTGTTTGGTTACATGATAAGTTCTTGACAGAAAATTACTTTTAATAAGAAATCATTTTCCAGGGAAATTTAGTTCTGGAATAGACCATTAGACTAACATGCAAACAAGTCTGCACTCAATCACATTGGCCTTCACAGGAAACAAGCAAAGGAAGGAGAAACATTTCTTCTATCGAGTCAAAGTTTGCTCTAAGAATTAGATTGATACAGCTGTAAACCAAATGAAGCAGAGTCCCAAGGTTGTAGAGATCAGCAACAGAGGGAAATCCAAACTGAGGTGTTCCCATACATTAAACAAAATACTGCAAGCACTGGAAATGTGAAATAAAAATAAAGTGCTGGAGAAAGTCAGACATGGAAGCAATTGCTGAGAGAGAAACACACAGAGATAATGTTGAATCCAACTGACTCATCTGCAGAACTGAAGAGGGCTGGACAAAGATAAACACTGAATGCTGTTGGAGCTTACCAACTCAAGCAGCATCCTTGGAAAGAGAAACAGAGCTACTATTTCAAATCAGGTATGACACTCCTTTTGAATTTCTCCAGCATTCTTGGCATCAGTTTCAGATTTCCAACATTCATAGAAGTCAGCCTTTTTAGGTCTAGAATATTAGTTTTTTTTATCCTGTTGAAAAAGCAGAGATGGAGCCAGTAGAACAGATGGTGAGGGTGCCCTGAGCAAAATACTAAAGGGAGTCCTGATGCTTGTAAAGGAGCAATTGAGATATAAAATAAGTGTGAATGATAGATTTGAACAGGAGAAAATGGGGTGGCACTGCTGATAGCAAAACGGTGAACAGTGTTCACAATCTAAAGTTGTTGTACTCAATGTTAAGTCCAGAAGGCTGTAAAATGCCGAAGCAGAAAATGAGGTGTATTGAGCATCACTAGAACACTTTAGTGGGCCTAGGATGGAAATGTTAGCACAGGAATAATGTGGTTTATTGAAATGTGCAACTGGAAGACATTCCCACTTATGAGCAATACCTATTGGCCTTTGTTGAAAGAAAGCAGGATTGGTTTAATAGCCTGCTCATGCTCACGGGTTCAGTCATATCTCCCATTACAGTATATGTTGTTATAACTATGTTTGAATTGACACATTGAGAAGCAAATGGAGTTGCAAAACAAAACCAAGAAACAGCAATGCTGGGGATGCAAGTGTATTTTAAAATTACAGGAGTTCCTACAGTTCCAAACACAACAATCCATACTTTTTATATAGAACTTCCAGTGGTGACTTATCAATGCCTCAAACCTTTTGACCCCTAACTAAAAAGTAATAAAATGCAACAAGTTGTTTCCCATTTGTTTCTAATTTGTTTCCCATGAACAACCTTCAATTACAAACCAAAAGAGAAAATGCTAGAAAAATGCTAGCTTTGACAAAGGGTCAGTGAGACTCAAAACATCAGCTCTTTTCTCTCCTTACAGATGCTGCCAGACCTGCTGAGATTTTCCAGCATTTTCTCTTTTGATTTCAGATTCCAGCATCCACAGTAATTTGCTTTTAACCTTCAATTACAACCTACTTTTGCAGTTTTATCACTTCCAAATATTGTGAAGGTCCCTATATAAAAGTAGTGATTACCCGGAGGATTTTATACAACCTTTTTGGCCTTTCTCTTAAAAGTTCCATAAGACTTACTACAAAATTAGGTACAACTGAGCTAGTAAGTTCAACCAAAAAGCCATTTAAGACATTTATATGTAACGTACATTAAACAACCTCTATTCCACATTTATAACATTGTATAGCACAGTGTCAACTGATGTACAAATCTACATACAAGTGAATTAGTGTGCAGCACAACATCTCAGAACTTTACAATACCCTAAATACTGTCTATTTTAAATGATAATACACAGCCAACAAAATCTGCACAATCCGAGGCAATTCCCGTCTTTGTTTTAATTTAATATGTGGGACTTTGTTCTACAGATTATTTATTTTCAGCATTTTGAACATTGAGTTTGGGATAAAAGGTTTTGGACAATCAAAATGATGTCAAACCTCATTCAATCTACTATAATAGCAAAGGGCAACTTCAGGATTCTACTAAACACGGGACAAAATTTTTCACCCCACACACCTAGCTCGAAGGCAAATAACATGAGATATGGTTGATATCACCTCGTGGATGCTACATTCATATTTGGGTTATGTCAATCCCTGATTCACATGTTACACAAAAGCAAATACATTTAGCCTGTTGCCAGAGTGAAAAATACTTCCACTCCAATTCATTAGATAATGGACAACAATAATCTGCAATCATATAGCACATTTAAATGTCATAACACCCCCAAACATTATAAAACACAATAGAAAGCCAAGCCACAGGCATTTAGCACTGTTAGCCAAAGCCTCACTTAAATCCACACACTTAAGGGCTGCCCCAATGGAAGAAATTGAGGAAAGGTTTATGAAGGCGAATTCCAGAGCTGGAGGCCATGTCAGATGAAGGCACAAGCTGTTGAGCAATGAGTATCAGGGATGCACAAGAAACAAAAGTAGAGTATAGAGATTTGAACAATTGCAAGGCTATAAGCCCTTGTAGAGATATTGGGGATGGCGAGAGAGGGGTGGGGGATGTTTGCAAGGTCATGGAGGGATTTGAAAGCAAAAAAAAAGAGAATTTTTAAAATGGTGGCATCATGAAACCAGGGGCAAAAAAAGTTATCCAAAATTGATTATCCTTTTACACTAACCCATCCAAATTCACTAAATCTTGGTTTTTTTTCCCCTGAAAGACTTTCAAGTGAGATTCCAAACTGATGATTCAGTGGAATTTTTATTCCCCATTGGCTCAAAAACACTTATATCCAGCAACATCCAATCCATAGTTTGACAAGCTTCAAACAATGCATTTCACAAAAACGTCTAGCCTTGCTCATTTAATGGATCAATTGCAAACCTCCACTACTAATGGATTACTAGCTGTCCAGAGTAAATCCTGGCAGATTTAACTGCTGACATGAACATTCATTAAACATTTTCTTGAGGTTAAAGGGCCCCCTGCTGAAAAATTTCCCAGGCCCTGGTAAGCTCTTGTTCAAAATGTTAAAGTAGATTAGCTTGGTCTCCATCATAAGAAATTTTGTTCATATTTCACAACCTGCTCAAATGTAAGCTACAGTGGGCCTAATTATTATTTGCAATGGGTTTTTAAAAAAAAAGAATGGCAATAACAAAACATTCTTTACAGCACCCAGGGCTTAGTTCAGTGATTTCCACCATAACTGAGGTAGGAGACTACCCAAATGACAATGTTTCAGGTGGGTTCTATGGATTGAACCATCACCACGTGCCCCCCTACCCCGCCAAATACAACTCCAATTCTAAAACAAAACATCATTAGTATTCATTTAAGTGACACTCTATTGAAAAGTACCCAACTACACTAGCACTGCCTTTCAAAACTATCTGGGAGAAAAATTACATTATACCTCCAGGTTTAAAACTTGGCCCATCACACTGGAAGCAAAGAAAACAACAGCTACACATCATCATGTTCAACCTAACACTGCAAGAGGTTAGAGAAAGAATTGGGGGACCCTGGCTTGATATTTTTCCATCATCATTAGCTATGAGGCGGTCCTGGAAGACTGGAGGGTAGTGAATGTTGCGCCATTATTCAAGAAGGACTGCAAAGATAAACCTGGGAACTATAGATCAGTAGGCCTAACATCTGTGGTAGGTAAGTTACTCGAGAAGATTCTGAGAGAGAAGATATACATGCATTTGGAAAGTTAGGATTTGATTAGAGATAGTCAGCATGGCTTTGTGCATGGGAGATCATGCCTCACAAATTTGTTAGAGCTCTTTGATGAAATGACCAGGAAGGTTGACGAGGGCAGGGTGGTAGTAATAGTTTATATGGATTTCAGAAAGGCCTTTGAGATGGTTCCATATGGTAGGCTGCTACGAAGGTTAGATCATATGGAATCCAAGGAGAGGTGGCAAACTGGATACACAATTGGCTTGATGATAGGAAGCAGAGGGTAATAGTGGAAGGATGCTTGTTGGACTAGAGGCCTGTGACTACTGGAGTGCCTCAGGATCAGTGCTGGGCCCATTGCTGTTTGTTATCTATACCAATGACTTGGATAAGAATGTACAAGGCACGATTAATAACTTTGCAGACGACACTAAAATAGGAAGTACCGTGGACAGTGAGACAAATTATCAATAATTGCAGGACTTTGGCCAATTGGAGAAAGGGGCCAAGAAATTACAAATGGAGTTTAATATAGATAAGTGTGAGGTCTTGCATGTTGGAAAGTCAAATCAAGGTAGGAGTTTCATGGTGAACGGTAGGACCTTAAAGACGGACCTTGGAATTCAGGTGTATAATTCTCGGAAATTGGAGTCAGAGGTAGACAGGGCAGTGAAGGAGGCTTTTGGCACACTGGCCTTCATCAGTTCGGGCACTGAATGTACATGTTGGGAGGTTATGTTGCAGTTGTACAGGACGTTGGGGAGGCCACACTTGAGTATTGTGTTCAGTTTTGGTCATCTTGCTTCAGGAAGGATGTTATTAAACTAGAAGTAATGCAGAAGAAATTTACAAGGATGTTGCCAGGACTCAAGGGTCTGAGTTATCTGGACAAGCTAGGACATTTCCTTTTTAATTTAGGAGACTGAGGGGGGGATCTTATTGAAGTGTATAAGATCATGAGAGGCATGCATAGGGTAAATGCACTTAGTCTTTTTCCCAGGGTTGGAAAATCAAGGACTAGAAGGCATCAGTTTTAAGGTTAGAGGGGGAAAGAAAATAAAAAGGAAACCTGAGGAGCAACTTTTGTTTTAAACACAGAGGGTGGTACACATACAGAATGAGCTGCCAGCAGACACAGTTGAGGCAGGGACATTAATAACATTGAAAAGGCATTTGAACAAATACATGGATAGGAATGGCTTAGAAGGATATGGGCCAAGTGCAGGGAAGCAGGGTTAGTGAGGATGAACATTTTGGTCGGCATGGACCAGTTTGGGCCAAAGGGCTTCCCTCCATGCTGTAGGACTCGATGAGTCTTTTAAAAAAAACTCTGACTTGACAGACTAGCTTCTACTTTGAAGCACACAATTTAATGAATTGCAAAGATGAGAACACTTTCTGGGATTGAAAATGCTTCCAGCGAAGCGCCTTGGGGACTTTTTTTCTGATTTCATGGATTCTCAGGAGCCTACGCAAAGTTAGGATCGAATACTGGCTCCATAAATGGACAAAGATTTCCAACATCTGACTAAGCATTATATTACAGATCTGCTCCAGAGGTCACGTGCTGATCCCATCTAGTTCCTGTGCTTTAATGCAATGATAGAACGTAACAGCGTGGCACAAGCCCTTTGGCCCTCGATGTTGTGCTGATCTGTGAAATCCATTTGAAGCCCATCTAACCTACACTCATCAGACATTCTCATCCGTATGTCTGTCCAATGACCATTTAAAAGCCCTTAAAGTTGGTGAGTCTACTACTGCTGTAGGTAGGGTGTTCCACACCCTCACTACTCTGAGTAAAGAAACTATCACCCCTCAATTTAAAGCAATGCCCCCTTGTGTTAGCTATCACTATCTGATGAAAAAGGCTTTCACTGTTCATCCTATCTAATCTTGTGATTATCTTAAATGTCTCAATTAAGTCACTTCTTAACCTTCTTCTTTCTGATTAAATCAGCCTCAAGTCCCTCAGCCTTTCCTCAGAAGACCTCCCTTCTATACTGAGCAACATCATAGTAAATCTCCGCTAAATCCTTTGTAAAGCTTCCACTTCCTTCCTATCATGTGGTGACCAGAATTGTACACTATACTCTAAGTGCGGCCAAACCAGAGTTTTGTACAGCTGCAACATGACCTCGTGATTCCAAAACTCAATCCTCCACCAATAAAAGCCAACACACCATATGCCTTCTTAACAATCTTATCAACCTGGTTGGCAACATTGAGGGATCTATGTACGTAGACAGCGATCTCTCTGCGAACTACCAAGAATCTTACCATGAGCCCAGTAATCTGCATTCCTTTTGCTTCTTTCAGAGTGAATCACCTCATAATCTTCCACATTAAACACTATTTGCTACCTCTCAACCCAGGGCTCTGCAGCTTACCTATGTCCCTCTGTAACCTGCAACATCTTTCGGCACTACCACAACTCCACCGACCGGAGTGTCATCCACAATTTTACTAACCCATCCTTCTATGCCCTCATTCAGGTCATTCATAAAAATGAAAAACAGCAGTGGACCGAAAACAGATCCTTGCGGTATACACCAATAACTGAACTCGAGGATGAACATTTTCCATCAATCACCACCCTCTGTCCTCTTTCAGCTAGCCAACTTCTGATCCAAACTGCTAAATCACCCTCAATCCCATACCTCCATACTTTCTGCAATAGCCTACCACAGGGAACCTTATCAAAACTCCTGACTGAAATCTATATACATCACATCAACCGCTTTACCCTCATCCACCTGTTGGGTCACCTTCTCAAAAGAACTCAATAAGGTTTGTGAGACACAACCTACCCTTCACAAAATGGTGTTGACTATCCTTAGTCAACTTATTCCTTTCTAGATGATTATAAATCCTATCTCTTTCCAGCACTTTACCCACAACTGAAGTACGGCTCAGATCTATAATTATCAGGGTTGTCTCTACTCCCCTTCTTGAACAAAGGGACAAGATTTCCTATTCTCCAGTCTTCTGGCACTATTCCTGTGTACAATGACAACATAAAGGTCAAAGCCAAAGGCTCTGCAATTTCCTCCCTGGCTTACCGGACAATACTAGGATAAATCCCATCCAGCCCAGGGGATTTATCTATTTTCACACTTTCCAGAATTGCTAACACCTCTTCCTTGTGAACCTCAATCCCGGCTAGTCTAGCAGCTTATATCTCAGTATTCTCCTTGACAACATTGTCTTTCTCCCAGTGTGAATACTGAGGAAACATATACATGTAGTGCTTCACCTATCACGACTTATTCCGTGCACGACTTCTCACTACTATCCTTGATTGGCCCTAATCTTACTCTAGTCATTCTTTTATTCCTGATATACCAGTAGAAAGCTTTAGGGTTTTCCTCGATTGTACCTGCCAACAACTTCTCATGACCCCTCCTGGCTCTTCTTAGCTCTCACTTTGGGTCTTAACTGGCTAACTTGTATCTTTCAAGCACCCTAACATAGCCTTCACTTCTGATCCTTACATAAGCCTTCTTCTTCCTTTTGACAAGAGATTCAACTTCTTTAGTAAGCCACGGCTCCCACGCTTGACCAGTTACTCCTTGCCTGACAGGTACATATTGATCAAGAATACGCAGTAGTTGTTCCTTGAATAAGCTCCACATTTCATTTGTGCCCATCCCTGTATTTCCTCCCCATCCTGTGCATCGTAAAACTTGCTGAATTGCATCATAATTGGTTTTCCCCCAGCTATAACTCTTGCTCTGCAGTATATACCTATCCCTTTTCATATAACAGCACTCCAGTTAAGTGGGACTATGGGACTAAGAAAGAGATTCTGTTGAGGGAGTAGGAGCAGCTTGGCATTATGTTAGAAAACAGAAGCACTAAAAGGTAACAATCCCATACAATAGACAGCTGAATATAGTCTGTTTTCTGATATTACGCGATAGCTCCATTTCCGTACAAACCCACGTTTTAAGAAAATCATGCAATAGCAGCACCATTTAAACCAATGGAACTGAAATCAAGATGTAGCCAATACAGGTAAGGAAAGTTCACATTCTACAAATAACAGTCTAAATTCTTCAATCGCATTATAGCCAATTTGCATTGAAGAAACACGTTATTGCAGAACCAACTGTAGTGGCTCAGAGATCAGTGCAAGGGAATGAGTTTTGACTCACAGGGCACTAGCACCAAAGAAGTATTCATTCATGGGATGTGGGATCAATTTGGGCAGAGGTAAGAAAAAACAAAGTCAGAGGTAGGAATAGTCCCCCTGAGCTACTCTGTAGTACAAAGTATGAATCAAGAAATAACAGGAGCTTGCAAGAAAGGCATTGCAGTATTCAGACATTAAAAATCTTCATACAGATTGGATGAATCATATTGCAAGTAGTATGCAGGATGAGTTCATGAAATATTTTGAGGACAATTCTATTTAGAACTAACCAGCGAACAGGTTATTGTCAACTCAGTAATATCTAATAAGAAAGTATTGGTTAGTTACCTCACCCTAAAGGATCTTCCACCCAAGACTGATCATGACATGCTGAATTTTGCATTCAGTTTGCTAGTGAGAAATATGGATCCATGACTGGTGTCTTAAATGTAAAGTAAAGAAATCAAGACAAAGTTGTCCAAAATGGATTGAAAAAAAATGGATTAGCACAATAGAAAAGCAGAGCAAGTATTGAAGGATATATTTCCTGTCTCTTCTTACTGCATAAGGAAGTTGCTATCAGAAGGATAGAACATTGCATTGAAGGTATGCAAAGATGATATCAAGTTGAAAGAAAGGTTAGTAGATCTCAATATTGGGAGGAGTTTAGAGACTTTAAAAGGATAATTTAAAAAGGTGGAGAAATTGCAATAAAATGAATACTAGCAAGAAATATAAAGAAGCAGACAGTAAAAGCAATACAAAAATAAAGTGTGTATTTGTTCCTTAAATGGTGACAAAGTGGAATTAAAAAGGGAATGGCAGAGGTTTGAACAAATATTTTGTATGTGTCTTCACAACAGAAGGTAGAAACTTACACTCCTACTTACTGACTACAGCTGGATATTCCAAAACCATAATTCCAAACAAACTCTCAACCCCCAAGACCTAGATTTCAGTTTCCTTCTCTGTAACTGAATCATGGACTTCCTGACCCATTGACTGCAACCAGTAAGAATAGGGAACAAACCTCCTCCATCACAATGCTCGACACCAGTGCCCTACAAGACTATAGGGCTCAGACCCCTACTATATTCCTTATACACTCACAACAGATTCAAGAACAGCATCTTCCCCATGGTTATCAGACTTTTGAATGAACATCTCGTATTAATTTTGATCTCTCTCTCTCTGCACCTTCTCAGTGGCTGTAACACTGTACTCGGTTCTGCAACCCCGATCCACTTTGTGTGTAGATCTGTCTGTATAGCATGCATAACAACACTTTTCACTGGATTACAGTACATGTGACAATCAAAATTCAAACTCAGAAGATACAGAAAGCGTCCCAAGAAGAGTAATATTGCAATGGCCACTAGGGAGGGAGAAAGTTAGAACATTCACAATCACTGGAGAAAATGTACTAGGAAATCTAATGAGACTCAAGGCTGACATGTGTTTGGAACCTGATGGCCTCCATCCTACACCCTTAAAAGGGAAATGTCAGCCAAGATTGTGAACTCATTGGTTGGAATTTCCCAAAATTCCCAAGGTTCTTAAAGTCTTCCAGCAGAAAGAAAAGCCATCAATATAATATAATTCATCAGAAAGGAAACTTTCTGACCTCTTTTACTGTTGTCACTGGGGGAAGTGAAGAAATCCATTAATTTGGAAGTAGTAGCCAGACACTTAGGAAATCAGAAGCAAACCAGGCAGAGTCAATAAGGTGTTTTTGTAAATGAAACTTCATTGGATAAATTCATTAATTTATTGCAACAAGCAGATGGATTTGGATTAATCTCAGGCATTGGATACAATTCCATATAAAAGATTACAGCATAACAATAAGTATACATGGCAGTGATATATAAGCATGGATACATGAATGGTCAACTAGCAAGGAGAGATGGGCAGGAAAGGCAATTTTCAGGTCGGCAAACTTTAAGTAACAGGATGTCACAGATCTCAGTGCTGGAGCTTCAATGTTGTATCTATACGAATGACTTTGATTAAGTAATAAATTAAACCATAGCCAGAGTTGCTAATCAGACAAAGGTAGATAGGAAAGCAAGCAATGAGGCGGAAACAAAATATCTGTGAAGGAATGTAAATAGGTTAAGTGAGCAAAGGTTTGTCAAATGGAGAAAAATGTGGGAACTGTGTGATGATCCACTTTAACATGAATAGTAAAAAAAACAGTATTGTAGCATAATGTAATACAGAAGGATCTGGGTGTCCTTGTACATCAATCATAGTTGAAACATAGAATTTAGGAAGGCAAGTAGAATGGTGTCCTTTACGGCTTTATTAATTTAATCCTTTAAGGGGATTGATTATAAAAGTGGGCAAGTCTTGCCCTAGCTCAATAGGGCATTGATGAGACTATGCCCGAAGTATGGTGTACAGTTTTGGTCTCCTTAATTAAGGAGAGACATTCTGGCACTGGAAGCAGTTCAGAGAAGGTTCAGTATGATTTTGGGGTAAAAGGTTGAGCGGTTTGGGCCTGTACTTATTGGAGGCTAGAGGAATGAGAGGTGATACAATTCTGATTATCACTATATTTCCACTCAATCATTTGGAGATCGTTAACAGGAACTAGATTAGGCCATAAGTCCATCAAACTGCTCAGCTATCCAATAAGGCAGATCTGTTGGGACCATAACTGCCCTTTCCTTCTAGGTTCTGAAACTCTGGTCCCACCTGTTGATTAAAAACTGTGGGCTCAGCTTTGAATATAATCAATGTCTCCGCCTTCGCTGCTTTTGGAGGAAGAGGATACCAAGGATTAATGACTCAGGGAAGTTGTGTGTCATAAATGGGAGATCCTTCATTTTTAAATGTATTGACTGGCTCTAATTTCTCCTTCAAAAAGAGAAATCTCTTGCCAGCGCTTAGTCTCTAAAGTCCCTTCAGCCCTCACTTCCCCATGCAATAAACGGCAGCATTCTATTGGTAACCACAACAGGTTAAATAGGGGAGATCACTTTGCAGCAGTATATCCCTTCAACAGTGTAGCCAGCAAAACAGCAACATAAACTTCATAAACAATCACTTCAGAGTTCATCTCCAAGACAGCTGAAGTACATACTTGAACCAACATGGAGATCCCTGCTGCAGCATCCTCAAGCTCCCTGCCAGTAGCAACTTTAACACAGTCTAGAAAAGATCACTTGACTATCGTGTCTGCTGTAAGCGATTCCAAGGAAACAGTTCACAGCTCCACAACTCCTACAGCCCGAGATCCAGAACCACGTTCTTCATTCTAAACTTTCACTAAAAAAAACACCCTTCCTCTTTCAGTACAGTGCATTTGCAATGCTTTGCAAACGACCAGAAAGGCTGGTGTTGGGGGTTTGAATATGACACAAACTATTCTACCAATGAAAGTTACCTTTGGATTTAAATTTTGAAGGAAGTATCTCATTGTTTTATATAATGAGGGGAAATTAACACCGACTAACCCTCCCTCCCTTTAACCCGCTAAAGTGAGAGTGATGGTGACTGTGCAATAGCAGCAGATCACTGGTTATTTCTGGCTTTCTCTCTCTCTCTCGCTCCCTCCCTCTGCCTCCTTGAAGCTAGTGGCCGTGAAGCGGATTGCACATGGGCTGCTGCCTACATGATCAGCGTTATTTCCTGCTGCCTCTCCTCTCAGACGCAATCGATTCATTTCTCAAACCATGGATGGGAGGGGCGGGGGGTGTTCTCGGCTTTACCTGCAAAGGTCCGCGAAGGCCTGGAAATTCAGCTTCTTGATCTTCTTCTCGCTCAGCCAGTATCCGACCCTCTTGCCTTTCAGCCAAGTCTGCATCTTGAAAATGGAACAAGTGCGGAAGTGAAATCTACACCGTGTGCCTCCCGTAGGTTAACAAACCTGAAAAAAAAATCAATGGTGTACCTTTTACACCAGAGGGGCAGCGTTGCATACATACAATATTTTGCATTTACATTTTTTTTTCATGCACAGGAACCCAATACAGGAGAGACTACAACAGAAGAAAAATAATTTGACAGAGAGGAGAAAAAAAAACAAAACACACGGGGGTGGGGGGAAATGCAAAGAGACCTCTATCAATGGTGAGTGCCCGGTTCATCACAAATCCCTCTGCCCTGGTATTCGCGCCTGGGCTTTCTGATCAGACGCCGCTGCTCCGAGGTCTCCCTCAATCAATAATAGTCTCTCAAATACACAGAGTGCGGCTTCCAAGCCCAGCCCCTGACTTTCAGCACAAACTGGCCGCATACACACACACACAGTGACGGGGGGGAGGAACAAGGCAGAACAGAGACCGACAGCGGGCGGCCGCCTGCAGCCCGATTTCCCCTCCTCCTCCAAAGCCTAGTCTCTCGGCTCATTGAAATCCCTCAGACCCCGGCTCGCATTCTAAATAAATAGAGGCAGCTGCGCATCGGGACAACAGGGGACGCTCCCGAGCCGCCTGCCAACATGGTCATCCTTCTCCCACTCCCCCTCAACGCTGCCCCTTAAAGCTGTCCTGCCCTTCCCCAAACAGGAAAACACTTCAAAGCCACCATTAACCTATTCTACTGCAGTTTTTTTTTTAAAAAAACACGTTTCTACAGTGCTGGTTTTGAAAGTATCGTCTGTTAAATTGCACGTCAAATATGTCTGCTTTAGGTTGTGCAATCTAAATTCACTACATACTTGGGACTAGATTAATTTAGGATATCTGGTCGGCATGAACGAGTTGAACCGAAGGGTCTATTTCCGCGTTGTACGTTTCTATGACTCGATTACTTCAGGTTATAGTCCAACAGGTTTATTTGAAATTGAAGGAGCGGAGCTCCAAAATCTTGCAGTTTCAAATAAACCTGTTGCATTATAACCTTGTGTAGTTTGATTTTTGACCTTGTCCACCCCAGTCCAACTCCGGCATCGCCATATCATGTCCATTACCTTCGTTATGGGATAGGCGTTTCATGCAGCGTGTATCCATTAGATTTAGAATTGTATTCAGTTAGTATATTCATTTTCTCCTGAGTGGGTCATTGATTTTCATTTGTCTTTTGCATATCATTAATTTTGAGTGACTCCTTGCCAAGAATTGATTTCAAAAGATTGTGTTCACACCGGGCTTCAAGATCCTCAGATAAAAGTAAAATTAGTAGATGCTGGAGATCTGAATTAGGAACAGAAAATCGTGGAGAAACTCAGCAGGTCTGGTGGCATCGAAACAAAGTCAACATTTCAAGTGTCCCCTCCCATAACTCTTCTTCGAAGTTGATGGAAGCTGGAAAATGATACTATTTATGTAATTGGCAAAGAGGGAAGAGGAGTGAGTGGAAGAAATAGTGATAGTACCCTGAGGAAAAGGCAAAAGGAGTGTGCCAGTGGTGGTAAAAGAGTAAAATCACATAGTAAACTGATAGTAAAAGTAAGAGGTCATGGGATCCAAGGAAATTTGGCACATTGGATTCACAATTGGCTGAGTGGCAGAAAGCAGAAGGTGATAGTTGAGAGTTGTTTTTCTGACTAGAAGCCTGTGACCAGGTGTCAGTCTTGAGCCCTTGCTGTTTGTGATTGCATAAAGGATTTAGACTTGAATATCAGAAGTTTGATCATTAAATTTGCAGATGTTACAAAGATTGGTGGGTTGGTAAGTATTGCGGAGGATAGCCTTAAATTACAACAGGATATAGATGGACTGCTCAAATGGGCTAATCGGCAGCAAATGGAATTCAATCCAGACAAATATTAAGTAATGTACTTGAGCAGGGCAAAACAAGGCAAAGAAATACATGGTGAATTGCATGTACACCAATCCTTTAAGGTATCAGCATAGGTGGATAAAGGGGTTAAGGAGGCATATGGTATACTTGAGCTGAAAATGTGTTGCTGGTTAAAGCACAGCAGGTCAGGCAGCATCCAAGGAACAGGAAATTCGACGTTTCGGGCCAGAGCCCTTCATCAGGAATGAGGAGAGTGTGCCAGGCAGGCTAAGATAAAAGGTAGGGAGGAGGGACTTGGGGGAGGGGCGATGGAGATGTGATAGATGGAAGGAGGTCAAGGTGAGGGTGATAGGTTGGAGTGGGGTGGGGGGCGGAGAGGTCAGGAAGAAGATTGCAGGTTAGGAGGGCGGTGCTGAGTTCAAGGAAACCGACTGAGACAAGGTGGGGGGAGGGGAAATGAGGAAACTGGAGAAATCTGAGTTCATCCCTTGTGGTTGGAGGGTTCCCAGGAGGAAGATGAGGCGCTCCTCCTCCAATCGTCGTGTTGTTATGTTCTGCCAGTGGAGGAGTCCAAGGACCTGCATGTCCTCAGTGGAGTGGGAGGGAGAGTTAAAGTGTTGAGCCACGGGGTGGTTGGGTTGGTTGGTCCGGGCGTCCCAGAGATGTTCCCTGAAGCATTCTGCAAGTAGGCGGCCTGTCTCCCCAATATAGAGGAGGCCACATCAGGTGCAGCGGATGCAATAGATGATGTGTGTGGAGGTGCAGGTGAATTTGTGGCTGATATGGAAGGATCCCTTGGGGCCTTGCAGAGAAGTAAGGGAGGAGGTATGGGCGCAAGTTTTACATTTCCTGCGGTTGCAGGGGAAGGTGCCGGGAGTGGAGGTTGGGTTGCTGGGGGGTGTGGACCTGACGAGGGAGTCACGAAGGGAGTGGTCTTTGCGGAACGCTGATAGGGGAGGGGAGGGAAATATATCCCTGGTGGTGGGGTCTGTTTGGAGGTGGCGGAAATGACGGCGGATGATACGCTGTATACGGAGGTTGGTGGGGTGGTAGGTGAGAACCAGTGGGGTTCTGTCTTGGTGGCAGTTGGAGGGGCGGGGCTTTATTAGTCAAGGCATAGAGGAGGGAGGTTATGCTGGAACTGCATAAAATGTTGGTTGGGCCACAGGAAGAGTATTGTATGCAGTTCTGGACTCCACATTGTAGGAGGGATGTGATAGGACTGGAGAGGGTGCAGAGGAGATTTACCAGGATATTGCCTGACCTGGAGAGTTGCAGTTATGAAGAGAGGTTGGAGAAGCTAGGGTTGCTTTCATTTGAAGAAATGAGGTTGAGATGTTTAATGTTATGAGGGCATAGATAGAGTAAACAGGAAGAAATGTTTTCCCTTGATGGAAGGATCAATGACCAGACATAGATTTAAAAGAAGGAGCATAAGGTTTAGAGAATTAAGGAAAGACTTTTTCATCCAGAGGGGGTGGGAATCTGGAACTAACTGCTTGCAAGGGTGGTAGAGACAGAAACCCTCATAACAATTGAGATGTATTTAGATGTACACTTGCAATGCCAAGTATACAATGTCTATGGGCCAAGTGCTAGAAAATGAGATTAGAATAGTTAGGTGGTTACATTTGACTAGCACAGAAATGATGGGCCAAAGGACATTTTCCTGTGCAGTAAATCTCTCTCTGACTCAATGCAAAATAGATGTTAAAGTTATCTGTGGATAGTCGAAATTAGGTCAATTTTGTTAAGAGCAACTCTACACAAGCAAGACATGGTGAATGGTGGGGGGCAGGGAGGTGGAATCAGATGGAGGGTATTGTTCATGTTCTGAGGCTGTTCAGGAATCAACAATGAGTCCTGAGAATTGTAAAGTGCCTAAGTGGAAGATATTGTTTCTCCAGGTTGTGTTGGCTTGTGTTGGAAGTACGAGGAGATACGTTCGGTAGTGGCTGAAATGACAGTATGGCCACCAAGTATACTTCACCATCCCCTCGCTTGTCCTTCACTATCTGTTTCACTTACTCCTCCTCCCCCTTTGTCAACAACATAAATACCATCACTTTCAATCCCTGTTCAGCTCAAAAGAAATGTCACAGAACTCGAAACATCTATTATCTCTCTACAGATGCTCCTAGAACTGCTGAGTTTCTTCAGCATTTTCTGTTCCTATTTCATTGTCCACAGGGCATTCAAAACATCTTTAAATCAATGAATTACAATTAAGATATTTTATTTTTAAAAATGTATCAATTCTTATTTATTAATGTGGGTGTCATACACTGCAATTGTAAGTTACATTGCAACAAACATGCCTCATGACTCAAAGAGCTGTCATGTGCAATAAATTGCTTAGGCATATTTTTAACTGTTGATATGTCAAACAAAACAAGATGCTGGAAATGCAGACAGGTTTGACAATATTTATGAAATGACAAGCCAATTTAATATTTAACTTGTCAGAATAGTTTTGACAAGGGCCTACACCCAATTGTTCAAATGGAAGCACAGACTCAGTCCTAGTGCACTTGCGGCACACATTATGGAGACTATGAAATAAGTTAAAATACAAGAACAATAATTATGAAGTCAAGGTGCTTGAGACGGAGAATCAGTGAAGTTTTCAGAGAGATGACAAGTTCCATAAGAGGTTGTTAATTTTTAAATGTGTTGTAATTTGTGAAGCTTGAGGAAGCAATATGGAAGTTGAAGCTCAAAACGATGAAGGCATTTGATGAACAGGGTGGAACAGGGAAATTTAATTGTATTGGATTGAAATGAGCTTAATGATAAAATGGGGTTGTCAGAAGCTTAGCCTGGGATTAAACAGTTTACAAGTTTCCTATCTCCTGACTTAACTTGATACAGTTAAAAACATCCTGGTTTTAATTATTGTGAAGTTATTTAGAACTTTATTCTTTAGGTCAACCTCATGACAATCTGTGTTACATATGTGTACAGTAGACCTTTTCACCCCTGACTTCTGGCATTGCTACAGCATTAACATAATGAATTGGGGGCAGTGGTGTGAGAAATTGCACTCCTGAGACAGCCGTTCTATGCATCTTTCAATATCTTTGAAATAGCTTCAATAGCATGTCAAAAGGTTGATACTTCCATGTTGAAAAACCATTTAGTGAGGATTATAGATCATATTACAGAGGCATCTTCTCTTTATGTAAGCTATTGTACATTGTACTCAAAGGACGCCAGGGTCATTTTTCATCTTTGGCATCTAATGTCAACACAACCACTCCCAGTTCAGACATGGTATAAAATGAATGCAGAGGAAAACTTGTTCTATACTGGTCTAATAATGTACTCAACTTTAGAATAGCACTATTCTTTTAGAATCAAAGAAATTGCAGCCTAGAGAGTGTTGACACAATTCAGGATCAGACTAAGCATATACCTTTGAAGGGAAAAGGTAGATCCTCCAAAATCAGTGCACTCTGATTGCAAAGGATGAAATAAAACAGAAAAAGGAATCCTTATGATAAAGGGCAGGAGCTGATTCAGTTAATAATCAGGATGATTATGAAAAGTATAACAGCAAATTGAAAATGTTCCACGGAGGTAAAGAAATATTCTGAAAAAATGAGCAGGCAACAATAAAGTGAATGCCACAATATCTATAAAGCATAAATCATTAGCTTGAAGAAAAGTGGGTTCAGAACTGAAACACTAAATGAATATCTTGCTTTTTCACAAACAAAGGGGATGATGTGATGATTACACAAAAGGAGACAAGAGAAATTATGAACAGGATAACAGGAGAGTTGTTGGATTGGGAGTACTCTACCTGAAATTTTGGTGTGAAGCTTGTTCTATTAGTAATTTTAATAAAGGGATGGACAGGTACTTAAGAATGTGGAACTTACAAGTTTACAGATGAAAACCAAGAAAGCCATGCTATTAGAGGCTGCTTTTTCAAAGGCAGACAAGCAGGAGAGGCTGGAAGAACACAGTAAGCCAGACAACAGCAGGAGGTGGAGAAGTCAAGGTTTCAGAAGGTTTCTTCAGAATTGAGGTTGAGTGTAACGGCAGCTACAGGTAAAGGAGGAGATAGGGGAGGGTTTTGGGTGGAGTGATGAGGTAGCAATAGGTGAACACAGGTATAGGGTACAACCTGCTTTTCAAAGAGCCAGCACAAGAATGAGGGGTTGAATGATCTCCTAGGGTTTAGATCAGAGTGGTGCTGGAAAAGCACAGCAGGTCAGGCAGCATCCGAAGAGCAGGAAAATCGATGTTTCGGGCAAAAGCCCTTCATCAGGTCTGAATGATCTCCTATCCTATTGAGTACTTTTATTCTACAATCCTAAAAGATGTTGAAGATTGAATGAGATGCTCTGGAAAATGATCAAGACTGATTTGTATCAGTAATGTTAAGAGGACTTTATACAAATATTGGCAAGAAATCTGATTTACAGTATCAAGTATACATCAATCAATGTTTTCTTTCTTGAATTTTGAAATTAAGATCAGTTTGACTAAAATGAGAAAAAAAATACATTTACACAGGACAGAATGTTTTGAATCCAATGAAATGCACCTTAGTATGGTCATCTTGTAACATGGAAATCAGAGCAACACAGATGACTTGGTGGTGGGCAAAAAGCCATTCAATAGTCTGTGATACTACTTCTGGATAAGTTCCCTGGGACACATACTGAAACAATCATCAAATGTGCCTGTAGGAGAATCAACTCAGTGAAAGATGCTCTTTTGTCTGCCAAAACTTGTTGGTCTTCCAAAACAGTCTTCCAGACCCCGACCGAGTGTTGCAACTAGCATATTCCAACGTCTAGGACTGTGTCCTGAGGGATGCACTAAAATGTGGGTCAGCTGTTACCGAAGTGCAGTGGGGAAAGACCGCTGTCTGAGGTCTTCCTGCTGAAGTTAAATGGGGGTCCATTCAGTTATTGGACCTTCCTGGTGCCTCAAATGTATGTAAATATAGTTTGGTTCAAGTAAGAGATGCCGTTGGTTTGTTTGGAGAGTCAAACTCCAATGTTTGCTTGTTTTCTTCATGTGCTATTTATTCTACAGAACCAAATTGCGTTTGTGACTATGTGTTATATATATGTAAAGATTTTTCTGATGATTTAAAGTATATATTTGAAATAATTAAAATACTTAATGGATAAAACAAAATAGAAAAGACAGCAGCCAAGCTACACGCAGCAAATCCCCGCAAACAATGATATAATAATGAGCAGATAATCTGTTTCAGTGGTGTTGATTGAGGGATGAATATTGGCCAAGACACGAGATAACTCCCCTACTGTTCAACAAGAGTGCCATTTTAAGCTCACCATAGAAGAAAAACATTGAACGTCCCATTCAAAAGACAGCAACTCCAACAATGCTCTTCGTACTTCACAAGCGTTTTATCGAAATTAATTGAATTCGCTTTATTGTCATGTGTACTCAAAAGAGGACAGTGAAAATTTCAGGCAAGAAAGGCATCTGGATGGGTATATGAACAGGAAGGGTTTGGAGGGATATTGGCCAAGTGCTGGCAAATGGGACTAGATTAGATTAGGATAACTGGTCGGCATGGACGAGTTGAACCGAACGGTCTATGCCCGAACTGTACATCTCTATGACTTCTGCGCTCATATATATGTAACCTCCGCCCAACATGGGCAAAATACGCTCTCTGGACATTATCACATTGTAAAATTTCCAACATTACAACAATAACACAGTAACATTGCAGAGTACATCATCAGCTACATAGGCTCTTGGACACCCGGAGGTCGTGAAAGCTGCTGTATAAATGCAAGGAATTCTATCACATTAGCGTGGGTAAAATAAAACTAAAGTAAAACGAATCTTCTCCCAACGTAACCTACACTGAGAAAGCGAATAGTCCTCATCCACAGTGAAATGGGACAATACACATTCAACTACAAGTGTACATTTCCCGCTGGCAAGTGAAGCAAATTTGCATTCAAAATATGTTAACTGCGGTATATCCACCCATACACACAGTGGTGAAAAAATGAGCGAACAGACTTCAAAGGTGAAAATGTATTACCTGCTGAGAATGTATGCTCGAGGTCCTAAACGTGAGAACTAAATAGCGTCACTTGTCAATACCGGTTTAAACCATGAAAGTTACGATCATAAAATGTGTCCATTTGATCACGCTGTTTATACTGGGACCTCCTTTCCCTGCAATAACCACGGCGAAAAATGACAGCGCCTCTAAGTCCGTATGAGCCGCGGAACACTGGCTGGGTTTAGGAATGGACATAAAGGCAAAACAGTGCAATCGAACCAATTACAATCTGTCACTTCTTTCAGTTTTAATTCAGCACCCCGGTCATATTCTATCAGTCTGACGACCGGCGAATCCTCCAATCGCCCACCACTGAACCCGATTTGAACATTGCAACAGCTTCAACTTAAAAAAAATTGTCAAGCACTTTGCGACTTTTCGAGACTGTGTAAGGCGCTACACAAATGCAAGTTTTTCTGTTGCTCTGCTTTCCCTCGAGCCAACCGGTGATGACCAAATACTTCCAGAAATATATTTTTTTTCTCTCGCCCCGGGCTTAGCATTTCTCCAGTGACACGTTTCGATTTAAAATTTGCTCTTGGAGACTGCGGAGCATTTTTTATTGTTGTTACATTAACCTGGAATGGGGTGTGGAGTGGGGGTGGGGGGGATGCTGGTGAGCAGCACTCGCCCCAACTGATCAAGTCGTAGTGACCTTTTGGTTACAGGATTTCCGGAGGACTGCCTCTGAGTTATATGCTTCTTTTAATGAAAATTGGAGTGTATTTTTTGGTGAATAAAGACCAGTCTACTTCTGGTATAGTGTAGAAGTGCGCAGCTCATCACACTGTCCAAAACACCCATTTCATTTAAAGTTGGAAATATAATTTCCTGGAGTTTGTGGTTTGGATCCGTGCAGTCAGCAGCCCTGCTGTTTATGTAATGGGATGGTGGATTTGGCGTTTCTGAAATGACCAGCTGCAAGTCTTTTGGATAATTATGCGTCATAAATTATACACTTATTATTTTAAAGTATCTAAAAAAATCAGGGAGCGTGTGAACTGGGATTCACACTCGGTGGTTGACAAATTTGCAGTGCTGTTCCTGCACTGTACTGAGCTCTGTTCTGTGTTCTATGGATGCTTATGAATGACAGGCTGGCACGGACATGTTTTGTGATTCAGCCACGAACTGCAAGGTTAGCATCGCCAATAAAAGTGCGCCAGGAAACAATTCGGTGTTAGTCCAAACTCCAATCTGCTAATGAAGAGCATTTATGATCTTTGAACAAGCGTCATGACAATAGTGGGCGTCACCTTCAGTTCTCTTTTTTGTCATTATTGTAAAGGTTTTTCGGTTCCACCTACTTGCCGTTTCCATTGGACTTTGTTGAGCTTTATTTTAAAATAGTAATCCTGATAATAGCTTGGATCTGTTACGATTCAGATATCCAAGACTTGACTTCCATCTCAGCAATGTTGTCTCCTTCTGCCAATAGCTCACTCCCCGTGGAGTGAAATTAGTAACAACATCTTTCCTGCCTCCGGACCCAGCAAGCTGAATATGTTTCTTGCCGATTCACCCTAGCATCATACCTGTTGCCCGTCCCTAACTGCCCTGATAAACGTTGACACAACTGCTGGGCTCATTTAGTTACTTCAAAGTGCAATTAACAGTCATCCTTATCAGAATGGGACGAGAGTCACCTGTCGGCCAGATCGGGTAAGAACAGCACACTACTTTCTCTGGAGTTTGAATAACAATGCAACCTCTTTGTGGTCAATTTGATTGACAAATAGAATTCAAATCTTTAACTTGCCACGGTGCAATTTCAACCCGGTAAAAACAAGGGCTGCAGATGCTGGACACCAGAGACTAGATTAGAATGGTGCTGGAAAAGCACAGCAGTTCAGGCAGCATCCGAGGAGCAGGAAAATCGACGTTTCGGGTAAGAGCCCTTCATCAGGAATACAGCCTGAAGGGTGGCGAGATAAATGAGAGGAGGGTGGGGGTGGGGAGAAAGTAGCATAGAGTACAATAGATGAGTGGGGGAGGGGACGAAGGTGATAGGTCTTCAGGGCAGAGGAAATGACCTGGGAGTTGCAGTGGGAAAGGGACTCCCTGAGATTCTTGCAGGGAGAGGAGGAAAACTTCTTCAAGGCAGGCATCCTTGCAAGAGGATTCGCAGTAGGGTTAAAATCAACGAGGTAAAAACAATGACTGCAGATGCTGGAAACCAGAGTCTAGATTAGAGTGGTGCTGGAAAAGCACAGCAGTTCAGGCAGCATCTGAGGAGCAGGAAAATCAACGTTTCGGGCAAAAGCCCTTCATCAGGAATACAGGCAGAGACCCTGAAGGGTGGAGAGATAAATGAGAGGAGGGTGGGGGTGGGGAGAAAGTAGCATAGAGTACAATAGCTGAGGGGGGAGGGGATGAAGGTGAAGTGGATAGGTGGAAAAGGAGATAGGCAGGTTGGACAAGTCGTGGGGACAGTGCTGAGCTGGAAGTTTGGAACTAGGGTGAGGTGGGGGAAGGGGAAATGAGGAAACTGTTGAAGTCCACAGTGATGCCATGGGGTTGAAGTGTTCTGAGGCGGAAGATGAGGCGTTCTTCCTCCAGGCGTCTGGTGGTGAGGAAGCGACAGTGAAGGAGGCCCAGGACCTCCATGTCCTCGGCAGAGTGGGAGGGGGAGTTGAAATGTTGGGCCACAGGGCGGTGTGGTTGATTGATGCGGGTGTCCCAGAGATGTTCCCTAAAGCGCTCTGCTAGGAGGCGCCCAGTATCCTCAATGTAGAGAAGACCGCATTGGGAGCAACGGATACAATAAATGATATTGGTGGATGTGTGGAAGGCTCCTTTAGGGCCTTGGATGGAGGTGAGGGAGGAGGTGTGGGCGCAGGTTTTGCAATTCCTGCGGTGGCAGGGGAAGGTGCCAGGATGGGACCTCACCATCAAGCCAGCGGATAAAGGGGGTGCAGTGGTAGTCTGGCGCACTGACCTCTTCATCGCTGAAGCCAGACGCCAACTCGAGGACACCTCCTCCTACCACCCCCTTGACCATGACCCCACCTCCCCATCACCAAACTATCATCTCCCAGACCATACAGAACCTCATCACCTCAGGAGATCTCCCACTCACAGCTTCCAACCTCATAGTGCGGGAACCTCGCACTTCCCGGTTCTACCTCCTTTCCAAGATCCACAAGCCTGACCAGCCTGGCTGACCTATTGTCTCAGCATGCTCGTGCCCCACTGATTTCATTTCTACCTACCTCGACACTGTCCTATCCCCCCTAGTCCAGGAACTCCCCACCACCCACGCCCTCCACCTCCTCCAAGACTTCCGTTTACCCCACCCCCAACACCTCATCTTCACCATGGATATCCAATCCCTCTACGCCTCCATCCACCATAACCAAGGCCTCCAAACCCTCCGTTTCTCCCTCTCCTGACGTCCCCAACAGTACCCTTCCACCGACACTCACATTCATTTGGCCGAACTGGTCCTCACCCTTAACAATTTCTCCTTCAAATCCTCCCACTTCCTCCAGACCAAAGGGGTAGCCATGGGCACACGTATGAGCCCCAGCTATGCCTGTCTCTTTGTTGGCTACGTAGAACAGTCGATCTTCCATAATTACACCGGTGCCACTCCCCACCTCTTCCTCCGCTACATTGATGATTGCATTGGCGCCACTTCGTGTTCCCGCAAGGAAGTTGAGCAATTCATCAACTTCACCAACACATTCCACCCTGACCTTAAATTTACCTGGACCATCTCTGATGCCTCCCTCCCCTTCCTGGACCTCTCCATCTCCATTAATGACGACCGACTTGACACCGACATTTTTTACAAACTCATTTTTTGCTGACTCCCACAGCAATCTGGATTACACCTCTTCCCACCCTACCTCTTGCAAAAATGACATCCTGTATTCCCAATTCATCCGCCTCCTCCGTATCTGCTCCCAGGAGGACCAGTTCCACCATAGAACACATCAGATGGCCTCCTTCTTTAGAGACTGCAATTTCCCTTCCCACATGGTTAAAGATGCCCTCCAACACATCTCGTCCACATCCCGCACCTCCGCCCTCACATGCCACTCCTCCAACCGTAACAAGGACAGAATGCCCCTGGTGCTCACCTTCCACCCTACCAACCTTCGCATAAACCAAATCATCCGCCGACATTTCCGCCACCTCCAAAAAGACCCCACCACCAGGGATATATTTCCCTCCCCACCCCTTTCCGCTTCCGCAAAGACTGTTCCCTCCGTAACTACCTGGTCAGGTCCACGCCCCCCTACAACCCACCTTCCCATGCTGGCATCTTCCCCTGCCACCGCAGGAATTGCAAAACCTGCGCCAATACCTCCTCCTTCATCTTTATCCAAGGCCCCAAAGGAGCCTTCCACAGGCATCAAAGTTTTACCTGCACATCCACTAATATCATTTATTGTATCCGTTGCTCCCAATGCGGTCTCCTCTACATTGGGGAGACTGGACGCCTCCTAGCAGAGCGCTTTAGGGAACATCTCTGGGACACCCGCACCAATCAACCATACCACCCTGTGGCCTAACATTTCAACTCCCCCTCCCACTCAGCCAAGGACATGGAGGCCCTGGGTCTCCTTCACCACCGCTTCCTCACCACCAGACGCCTGGAGGAAGAACGCCTCATCTTCCGCCTGGGAACACTTCAACCCCAGGGCATCAATGTGGACTTCAACAGTTTCCTCATTTCCCCTTCCCCCACCTCACCCTAGTTCCAAACTTCCAGCTCAGCACTGTCCCCATGACTCGTCCTACCTGCCTATCTTCTTTTCCACCTATCCACTTCACCCTCCCCCCCCCCGACCTATCACCTTCATCCCCTCCCCCACTCACCTATTGTACTCTATGCTACTTTCTCCCCAACCCCACCATCCTCTCATTTATCTCTCCACCCTTCAGGCTCTCTGCCTGTATTCCTGATGAAGGGCTTTTGCCCGAAACATCGATTTTCCTGCTCCTCGGATGCTGCCTGAACTGCTGTGCTTTTCCAACACCACTCTAGTCTAGACTCTGGAATTCAATCCACATTGTCTTGTTTATCCAGTCTAGTAATACAAGCAGCATGCTACACTGTCTGAGTTCCACTCGTCCTGTCCTTATTGGATTCCATACACTTCTGTTACACCAGAGTGAAATCTTAGTCCTACATTACAAATCCCTCAGTGATTCATTTCATTTTCCCTCTACAACTATCTTCAGCTGCATGCAACAGCTCATGAACTTAATCATCTGACTCTCTTTTCCAATGCATCCCCTCTTTGAATGTTTTTCCAAAAAATGGCAGCAGCTGTGGTATCCAGCCATCACAGCCTAATTGACGAAACACTCCTCCCAGCACAATCCCCATCTTTATTGTCTCCTGAAAACCCATCTTTCCCATGGGGCTTGTGGCCATCTGAAGCACAGTGGAACATTGAGGTTA
This sequence comes from Hemiscyllium ocellatum, assembly GCF_020745735.1. Lineage (NCBI taxonomy): Eukaryota > Metazoa > Chordata > Chondrichthyes > Orectolobiformes > Hemiscylliidae > Hemiscyllium > Hemiscyllium ocellatum. The sequence goes on from NC_083408.1 coordinate 91,196,247, forward strand.
AAATTTTATAAAGCAAGTGTTAGCACAAAGCACCATTGAAGTGACACAATGCCAAAGCACAGCAGATTTCTGAGTATGTTTGCTGAAGGCTCAGCTGACACTTTATCCTGTCCTGAAAGAGCTGATTCCTGCTGGTGTGTGACTTCACAGGCACCAACATAAGCACAGCGTGTACCCATCCATCATGCATAAACCAAAAGTGCCAGCAAAGTATATGGAATGTGCGGGTGAGGGAACAAATTATAGCTAAAATAATTGTGCTCTCATCTGACATCCACAAACACAAGATTCCCAACAGGCAGTATATAATTTTCTCCCATTGACAGTGACATCAATTTTTGCATCCGATCTGGTGGCCCAGCTATGAATCAATTCTCAGCAAAGCTTGAATAACTCTCTATGCCTCTCTATTTCGTTTTATGGCCATGGTCAAGATTTACCTGCAAGTCTTTCAAAGATTAGATTAGATTCCCTTCAGAATGGAAAGAGGCCCTTTGGCCGGACAAGTCCACACTGACCCTCCAAAGAGTAATCCTCCCAGACCCATTCCCCTACCCTATATTTACCCCTGACTGATGCACCTAACAGTGATGAAGGGCTCTGGCCCGAAATGTCGAATTTCCTGTTCCTTGGATGCTGCCTAACCTGCTGTGCTTTAACCAGCAACACATTTTCAGCTCTGATGCACCTAACACTATGGGCAATTTAGCATGGCCAATTCGCCTGACCTGCACATCTTTGGATTGTGGGAGGAAACCCATGCAGACATGGGGAGAAGATTCCTGATGAAGGGCTTATGCTCGAAACGTCGAATTCTCTATTCCTGAGATGCTGCCTAACCTGCTGTGCTTTGACCAGCAACACATTTGCAGCGAGAATGTGCAAACTCCAAACAGACAGTTATCCAAGGCAGGAATCAAACCATGTTCCCTGGCGCTGTGAGGCAGCATACTAACCACTGAGTTACCATATCATCCCAAGATGAGTTTATACATTTCAATTGACTACTCATGGGTGATGCACCAATCAAGTAGAAAGAAATGATTACGTGTCAGTCTGTGAGAAGGAAGCAAAGTCAACCACACATTGGATTAAAATGAGTATGTCTCTAGTTAATTGTATTAACTTCACAGAAATATTTATTTCATCAGAGTGAGCTCCACAATCCAGATTGTACAGGACCTAAACAAATGTACGTGTGTATGCCTTATTGGAAGTTGTCACTGATTTGTTTTTGTATTCATTCATGGGATTTGGGCATCACTAGTTGGTATATCCTTAATTGTGCTGGGGAAGACAATAGTGAGCTGTCTTATTGAACTACTGCAGTCCTTGAGAGTTAGGGACACCCACAATGCTGTTAGGAAGAGAGTTCCAGAATTTGGACCTCCCAACAGTGAAGAAGCAGTGATTTGCTTCTAAGACAGGATGATGTGTGGCTTGGAAAGAAAGTTACTGCTGGTGACATTCCCAGTAATGAACAAAAGTGGGATTCCTGGATGATTTTTTTCCTCCTTAGCTCAAAAACACTAATAACTTGTTGCTCTCTTGGATGAGTTCAGATAACTCAGCACAAACTAGGGATTGAACCTATGACTTTTTGACTAAGTTTGATCTGGCTACTCACCAGATAGATATCTAAATATGTTATGGTATTCTAAACTACAGATAAGTTGGCGTTTGATAGCTTATGATGAAAAGTAACACTGTTAATGTGCTGAAACATTAAGTTAGAATAAATAGATTTCTACCATCTTACAATTGTTCCTTTTCTTCCACAAAGATCTGGTTGATAATTTTAAAATAGACATTGAAAGCTCCATTATCATCAAGTACAATGGGTACAATGATATGACAAGTAGTATCGTCCTTTGCTGGGAAGTATAGGACCTTTCACCTCTGATAGCTAGGTTGCATCATTAGCATTTTTATGGCAGGTTTCACAATCATATTTCAAAGAACTTTAGAATCAATCAAGTATTTGTGAATTTTAGCACACAAACTGACTGCTTCCACAAGCAGCAAGGGGATAAACAGATTATCTAAAAACCAGATAATTTTGTTGTGGTGTTGATTGAGGGCCAGGTCAGCAGAGGAAAACTCTTTTGCTCTTTGAGATAGTACCATGGCATTTTTACCTCCCACCTGAAAGGGCAGATGAGCTTTGACTTAAAATCCTATCTAAAGTATGGCTTCTCTGACAATGCAGCATTCCCTCAGTTTTCAATGAAGTGTCAACTTTGTATTTTCTGGTTACATCCTGGAGGTGGACTTTATAATTTACAACTTTCTGACTTAGAGGCTCGAGTCCTACTAATTAAGCCATAGCTGACATCAATGCAGGTTTATTTCTCATGGGGTTGACTGAATTTGAGGGAGAAGGAAATAAATATGCTATTCTCTTTGCTGATTCTACCAAAGAATAATAATTATCTTAACTGAGAAAATAACAAACTGTAATATTACACCCAACTTTAGACGGTGCAAAGTAAGTTGGATGGATAGCACGTTACTGTTGATAAAATTGAAGAAAGACAAACATTTCTCTTAACAAGATACCAGTAGACAGTAAGAATTGAAGAACAAGAATTATGGAAGCAAATTATTGCAGAGCCCAAAACCAAATAACAGTGAAAAATGCTGGAGAAACTCAGCAGGTCTGTCAGCATCTGCGGTACGGAAAAAGAATCAGAGTTAATGTTTTGAATTGATATGGCCCTTGAAGACACAAGGAAGAGTCATATTGGACTTGGAATATTAACTGTGTTTCTCTCTCCTCAGATGCTGCCAGACCTGCATGAGTTTCTCCAAACCTGCTTTCTGTTTACTCCTGTTCCAAATAAGTCTTTTATAGAAATCACAGAAACTTACAGTGTGGAAGCAGGCCATACCAGTCCTCCAAAAAACATCCCACCCAAGAATTTTACATTTCCCATGGCCAGTCTACCCAGCCGGCAAATCATTGTGACTGTGTGAAGAAATTGGAATACCTGTAGTATCTACACAGATAGTCACCCAAGGGTCAAACCTGGGTCCCTGGCGCTGTGAGACAGCAGTGCTAACCACTGAGCCACTGTGCTGCCTGGTCTGACACCACAAGGTTCAGACAACTTAATCAAGAGTAGAGTTGAGAAGTGTGGTGCTGGAAAAGCACAGCAGGTCAGGCAGCATTCCAGGAGCAGGACAGGTCAAGAGGGCAGTGCCTAGTTGGAGGATTGGATCCTGGATGAGGTGGGGGGGGGGAGGAGAATTGGAAACTTTTCAAATCGATGTTGATGCCATGTGGATGTATGGTCCCAAGGCGTAAGATGAGCCTTCCTCCTCAGTCATTGGATGGCTTGGACTTGGAGGAGGCCCAGGACTTGCATGCCCTTGGTGTAATGGCGGAGGGAGTTTAAGTGGTCGGCCATAGGGTGGCGAAGTTGTTGGGTGCATGTGTACCAGAGATGTTCCCTGAAACAGTCTGCAAGTTGGCATCTTGTCTCCCCGATGTAGAGGAGACCACATTGAGAGCAACTGACACAGTAGATGACGTGTTTGGATATGCAGGAAAATCCTTGAACAAATACTTTGGAGTCTTGGGCGGAGTTGTGGGCGCAGGTTTTATACCTCAAGGTAGCATTGAATTTGTGACTCAATTGCCTGGTCCCAGTGTGTGTCGAAGGAGGTGAAGTGAGGTCCTCCAGTCGCTAGAGGCGCGCTGGGGCTCACACGGGCCGCTGGTAGCCGAGGTCACCTCTTGTGCCCTGGTTTCCCCGGCAACAGCCCGGATAGAGTTGGTGAGGAGACGGAAGTGGGTCGATTTGTGACTCGTCAGCCGGCGGAGGCCGCGGAAACAGAGAGAACGGAAGCGATGGATTGAAGCAGGGAGGGGGACCGAGCGCCGCGGCGGCCCCTTCCCATCCTCTCCCCGGCCACGGCAGCGTTTCCTTTCCTGACAATGGTGAGTGTGGGTCAGGGGGCCCCGGGCCTCGGTCACTCCGTCAGCCCGTCGCCGAGCTGTCTCTCTTCATCAACCCCTCCCCTTCCCTCCGGGAAACCGCAGCCTCCTGTCGCCCTGGCTCTGGGGTGGCCATCTGCACCATCACCTGAGCCGACACTCCCCTAGGGACAGGCCTGCCCGGGGTAGGGTGCAGCCGCACTGTCGGAGGAGCCGGGGTTTTTTTTTGCATAAAACCTTCAACTGCTCTCTATCTCACGTGGTCGTTTAAAAATAAATCACCCCTCCCTGGTACTCTTGACAAATAAGAGCTACGGAGTTTTCCGCCGCGTTATGACTGACAACATTATTATAACATTAATAACAGCGCAGATTAACCGGCTGTTGCTGTGTGTGGGTCTCTTCCTGCCACGTTTTACTGCATTTGAACAGTGACTTAAGTTCGAAAGTGCCCAAAATTGACCAGGAATGATTTGCCTGACCGCGGACTATCCCAAAGTGTTTCATGAATGTCCGTCTGTCATTGTGTCAGGGCTGGCCTTAATAACAATTTTGCAACTACACGGGAAGATCTTGGGTTCACACAGCAGTGCTGTTCTGGGGCAGCGCTGCTTTGTCAGAGGACTGTACTTCTGAAACCTCAGCTGCTTGCTCACGTGGATGAAAGATCTTGTGATGTTCATACAAGCATAAGGAAATTATTGGGATTACCAACACTTGTCTCTGAATTACAGCACCAAAAGGGTAACATGAAATCATACCTGTTTACAACAGTACTCATTCGACGAAGAGCTGTTCAGAATGTTTCTATAAGATGTGATGAGTAACTCCATAAATAAATTTATTACCTAAATAAATTTGAACAATTTTATTGGATTGTAGTGTCCTTTGGGAAAGACCTTGGCTTTGTACTCTTCAGAACTTTTGCAAAAGAAATTCAACTTTCAATACTTCAACCTAAGTAGTTGCCTCGTTAACTTGTGTTTGTGTGACCATATGTGGTTTTAAGTTGGTGCTGAAGCAGTAAATTGCTACAATGCCATCTTTATGTGAAATCATTGGAGAGTGTATTGCCTGATTTATACCTGAAAGTGAACCTTCTAGAACACTTTGCATTTTCCTGCAGTGCCTATTTCTTTTAAGGGTTACTGCCTTGTTACCCTTTGATTATAGTTTGCTGTATTCCCTGGAATTTAGAAGAATGTGGCTTAATTGCAACATTTTGATGCCGTTTCCTAATTGGGGAATCTAGAACACAGGGTCTCAGGATAAAGGATCCATTATTTAGAACTGCAATGAGCAATAATTTCTTCACTGAGAGGATTGTGAATGCTCTGTTTCTGTGCATTTTCAATGGTATATTTTTCAACGCTAAAGGAATCGAAGGATAAGGAGCAAGTGCGGGAAAGTAGAGTTAAGATCGTATTTATTGGAGCATGCTCAAAGAAACAAACGCCCTACTCTGTCTTTATGCATGGAGCAAATCCCTTCCCACAAACAAATTGATTTCGAAATAGCTCGCTGTTGGAGTAACTGACTTTTATAGGTGTCTCAGCAAGCCATTGAGCTGGTGGCAATACATTTGTGGCCTGGTTGATGATTGAAAATTTACTGATTTTGTTGACTAGTGGATGAGCTGATAGTCCAGTTGTTGTAGTAATAATTCATCCTGTTAGCAATTATGATGTCTGCTTAAACTAGCATGTTCCAAAGCAAAATTGATCACATTGGTTCTTAAGTAAATTTTAAGGCAGTTTTAAATCTTGGTTTAAAGCCTGTTTTGCCATTTCTTTCCAGTAACACTAATCATTGAGTTGTCTAACACAAATATGTTGCTCCTGAGTAGGAATGGATGTACGTGAATATTAAATGTACATCAGATGAATTGTCTTAACAATCACATTTCTGAAATGATCAAGCACTTAACTGATGTAGGATAGCCTTATTTGGTTGGCTGAGATAGAAAAATGCTGTGTTGGAAAAAGAACTGATGAGTGATTAACATCAATTGTTATACTTCCTTTGGAGCCAGCATCTTTGTTTGAAAGGAAAGGAGTGAACATTGCAATCTATTTCAATATATATATATATGAGAGCACAGTTGTTCTCATTGCACTCATGCATTTGATAATGTGGCAAAGAAGTTTGTTGAATTCTGCTTCTACTTTGCACTGTGGAGCACATCTCAATCTTTTTAAAAGAAGATCTGGCAAGATCTTCAATATATTCAAGAATGCTTTCCAATTGCATAAAGGGGAACAATACATTGTTTGATAAGGGTAATTTGAAACAAAGGTACTCTTTTTGATAAAGCCCTTGATGGTTTCTTTCAGCTATATTTCCAGCAAGCTCTTGAACATTCCAGATGCTAGCATTCCAGACACTAACATTTGAAATGAATACAGAAGAATAGAAATTAGGAGCAGGAGTGGCACATTTGATCCTTTGATCCTATCCACCATTCACGAAGATCATGGCTTATCTAGTTGAGCTCTTATCATCACCTTTTTGCTTGCCACCATAACCCTATACTACCTTGTCTGTCAGAAATCTCTCATTCCACCTCGAAATAAATTTAATACCTCCACTAACTCCAGAGGAAGAAAATTTCTGTCCATGTACCTGCCCAAATGACTTTTAAATGTTGTAATTGTAACTGCCTCCACCACTTCCTCTGGCAGCTTGTTCCACATTCATGAAAAAGTTGCCCCTCAAGTCCCTTGTAAATCTTTCCCCTTTCACCTTCAGCCTGTGCTCTTTAGTTTTGGACTCCCCTATCCTGGGGCGTTTTAGACAGGCTTTCCTTTCTTCTCCAAGAATTGCCACACCACTGCAGTTGTGGTCCTTTTCCCCGCCCATCTACTTTATCCCTCTGCACTTGACCCATTCCTTCCCAGAGTATGATAAATTAATCTTATCCTGACTGTCCATGCACTAGCCTGCACTTTCAATGGGCCATCCTCCACCTCTAGCCTGATGTCCTCAAATACGTTCCTTCCTTCCTTCTGTTGTTTCAGTGCAAGGGAACCATAGACCTGGGTGTAATAGAGGCAATTACTTAGTCACCCTTAACATGGTCTTCTCCCACCACTCCCATGCACCTTTCCATCCAAGAGTAGGAGATATAGCATTTGTATTTTTATCACCCCAGAGTACACTGAAAGGGTCTCTCAGCAATGTGAACACGCTCTTGTGTGACTGCAAGTTGGATGAAGAATATCTTCCCCCACACTCAGAATCTGAATGGCCTCTCCCCAAGTCTGAATTGCTGGCATCTCAGCAGGTGTGGCCTTGAGTATTTTTTACATAAATACTTTCTGGAATTGCAGAAGAATATATGCCAAGTAGGAAGGAGATCACTAAGGCCAAAAACATATTTGCTTTTGAAAGCAGCGGGAATGATAACAAATGGAGGTGTTGGTTGAGGGGTCGCTGGAGAGATGATGGCTGAATGAGTAGGACAGTATTCAAACATTAGAGAGGCTGTAATGATCAACCCAGCTTCTTCTTTCAGTTGCTGACTGTGCATTTGAAAGTTCGTTCTTGTTTTAACACTGATAATCCTGTCGTCTTCAGTGGGAGAACTGCTAAAAGTCTCATGGTGGTAGGGCAAATCACAAGTCAATGATTCCCTTTTAGATTCGCTGAGATGTTCATTTATTGTAACCCATTTTTCTTCTTCTTTTATATTGCAGATAAAGTAGATTATGGAGAATGATGAACTTTCGCCAGCGAATGGGTTGGATTGGAGTAGGATTATATCTTCTAGCAAGTGCTGCAGCCATTTATTATGTATTTGAAATAAATGAAACTTACAACCAACTGGCTTTAGAGCATATTCAACGGAACTCTGAGGACCTGGGCAATGGAGCCTCTTGGACACAGACAGTAACAGCGCGCTTGTTTTCACTCCCATTCTGGCTGTGGGGTTTCCTGTTTCTGATTCCATACCTGCAAATCTTCTTATTCCTTTACTCATGTACACGAGCCAATCCCAAAACAGTTGGTTACTGTATTTTCCCAATCTACATGGCTGTTGTTTGCAATCGCCACCAAGCTTTTGTCAAAGCCTCCAATCAAATCAACAGATTGAAAATAATTGACACATGAATGGACCGATCACTTTAGGTTATGATAAGTTAACACCAAATCAAGTTTCAGAGCATGGATGCTTAGTGTGATGTAATCTGTAATGAAATGTCTGGCTGCACCAAATTTCATTACTGTGGTTTTAAAAATTATGTTATTTGGGATAGTACAAATCCTGCAGACATTGTTTGGATTTTGTTCATATTTACGAGTCCATCACCATGAATCACTCCAGTAACTCCATTCAGTGTGCACGTTTCAGGAATTTTCATTATTTTCCAATGGGAATTCTCAGCTCTTTAAGGCTATTTTGGTGGGAAGGGTTTTGTTTCATCCTGATGTTTTAAACCTATATTTTTGTCTTTTGCACTTCAGTTTTTAACTGTAACTTAAAACAAGGTACAGTAAATGTTTTTTTTCTACTTCTAGCAAAATGTTTATTTTGGTTAATTCAAACAACACTGATTACATTCACACCAATCATTTTTGGAAGTGGTGTGTTTTCAAAATGGCCTTGTGAATAAAGATTATTTGACCATCTACTAATGTCATTTCCTTTTTTGTTTGCACAAAACTTTAACCTGTGTTCACTTCAGTTCCCTTGCCTGTAGGAAGCAAAGGAAGATAATTCACTGTAAATTCATGTATTCTATTAATAAAGGGCTAACCCTATAACTAAAGTCATTTTAGATAAACCGAAAGAGCTGGTAATTTTTTTTTAAAAATTGTAAAATCATCAGGTTTTGAACAAAATATGTAACCTAGTTCACTAGCTGTTACAGGCCAATTGTATTTGGGTGATTAATGTATCAATGAGAGTCTTGATTATTGGCAATGTAGGGAAGGGATCACTTATTTTCCGTTTGGTTAATTTTTAAATATAAATTTAAACAGTACTGGACTCTACATTACGATCATGGTCGAACTAAGATTAATCTGTACTAAGTTAGGAGCTATTTATCATGGATTGTAAGTTGCTCAAAAATATTTGAAGGACAAACTGTATTTTAAATTACAATCATAAGTCCTTCACAAAAACACTGATGAACAAAAATCAGCTTATTGTCTGATGCAGACAAAGTATCAGTTGCAGATTGTAGTGAAAAGTGTACCGAATGATACTGCCTCTCTCAATGCTTTTCTACAAATTCTAATGCAAATTGTTTTTATATTTTTAGTGAAGAGCACTTCAGTGATCATACCACAAGGAAAGGTCTTTTTAAAAAAAGTAATTTTATATATATCTTGATTTGCAACTTATTAACTTATGCCTGGAAATTTCAGCTGCTTTTAGGATAAATTAAATTCCTTGCAACATTCATCTCACTTCCTGTTGTAACTTTATTATTGGAAATGGAAGAGAAAAAGACAACTGCCACAAACTTAACCTGACACAATTATATCAAATGTATGAAAGAAGCATGGCTGAGCCCAAATAGTGCTGAACAACCAAGATAGGACTAGCATGCATCTATTGTTGCCTCTTTGTCACTAGCCCCTCTCCTGCCTTCATTTGAATGTTGAAAACTACATTTTGGGAAATCACCTGTATTTGTTGCACAATTTGGCCAAATAGGGATTTATTTAAAGTGTCTAAGTTCCAAAGTGATTGATCATATATGCTTAGAAATACTTCTGTAACAATGTCATCAAGTGCTGCTCAAATGCTGATCTGACTGTATAAAATGAATAGCTGAGGAATGAAGGGTTGTTGATGTGAGCTGAGGCAGCTATTGCTTCGTTCTCTCCTACCTGGGGTACAAATTTGGAACGTTCATCCATCTGAACGGAAACAGCAGACGGTGGAGGGGATGTTTTTATTCATGTGTGGCTGATTGCACATAAAATTAATTTAATGGTGTTGCCATAAACTAATATTGTAATATGGAGCCAATAAGACAGCTGTGAATGTTTTGCTTTAAAAAAAGTTTATATTAAAGCCATTTAAGTGTTTTAAGACTTGTGCTAGTGTTTGGAACCCCAGCTTACATCCAGAATACAGATGCCTTTTATCTGATATGTAGACAATTGTAAGAAATATGGTGCTGGATTTGCTGCTGCTTCTATTGTTACAAACTTTTCTGCAAATAAAGTCTTGTATTTTAATGAGTGTGAACATTTTGTTTAAACCAGTTTAACAATATCAAGTATTATATAGACTCCAAAGTGTCTTGCTGTTTTCAATACCAGAGTGAAAATAATTCATTTCTAGGATTGTAAATTTGCATGTGCTAATGTCTCATGAGATGGGATTGGATCCAATCAAATCATCTTGCTGACTCTAAAGTTGTCCTGCCAAATTGTATTGTTCTGCCAAATTTAAAACTTTCAATATTTAGTTTCGGTCCCATAATTTTTGTGCATTCTAAATTCGATTTCCGCATCTGTGTATTTTACTGTTACCATAGTAAACCTCTATTGAATGCAATTCTTCAGCAAACTCCAAAGAAGCAAGGTTGGCAGTTATCATCACCACCTGATTTATAGGTGAGATTTATAAATGTGGCAAAGTATGACAATGCTTTTAATAACCTTACAATGCATCAAAGAGCCATGAACAGTATAAATGCCATATTATTTGACATTGTTAGGGTCAGGAGCTTTGTTATTGACTTTTGATCAAGTTAGCAAAGTCTGTATTTCACCTTTTTAAAATCTCATAATTGCCCAGTCAAATGGCTGGCACATGTAAACGTTGCAAATGGTCTAAATCTCCCAGCTTACAATTTGTCCATTGTAGATTTGTCCTGTAGTTTGGTTCTAAATGTTCGTTTGGACCTTTGTAAAAATAGTTCAACATAATCGAAACTAAGGAAGTATCATTCATTCCCTCAAAGATAACTTTTCAAGCCCTCTTAACTTTTGATTTGTATTTTGTATAATTTAATTCAAGAGTCTCCGTGTAGAAACAACAGGCTGCCAAGTAAAGTAGTTGTAATATAGGAGCTAAATCATCTCATTGTTATTTAATGTGGAGAACTGTGCAGGGAATAAAAATGTACTGAATTCCTAACAATTTGTGGGATCAGTTTTCTCTGTTTCTGTACCTTATGTGCATGTTAGCCATGCAAGTGAGTACAACTTCTCAATAATTTAACTAATATATGACATTTAATTTCCTTGTCTTTAATTCATGTGTAATTGTTTTACTTGAAACTGTTAGAAACTTAGAGATTGTTAATCCAATACACTTTCAATAGCAATAGTCTACCTCTTTTTAATACATTTTCATTTATTGAGTATATAGTAATTTCTGGCCTTGTATTTGATGTTTAAAAAGTTAAAAGTTTCTTGATCTTTTGGACACAGGTTTCTTTAGTATGGAAGCTAATGTTAAGAAGCATTTGTTTTTAACGTATTCTGAAAGAAAAGCATCCTGGTTCATTCAAGATACAAAAGAACCCTTAACTAGTCCGCTAAACTTCAAAGATATGATTTAAAAGTTATTTTGATTTGGGTAAGTCTACTGCTGACCACTGGGTATTTCAGATCAAACAATTCAATACATGCTCTGTGAAATTTGCTGATCTCAGGCATTTCAATAGTCAGAGCATTGACAATTGGTTCCAATGTGCCATCATATTGTACAGTTATTGCAAAGTGATTGTATATAGGTGTTGAGCAAAGATTCATGCTTGTGATTATCTCAGTGACTGAACAGCAAGAATGGCCATATTGACTTGGTATGGGACAGATGATTCAGGTTCATGGTATGAACAGAATAAATTTTATATTTACATGAAAGACTTGGTACTAAACTGTAAGTAGGAAAGGAAAGATGATTTTAACTTTTGCACGAATAGACTCAGCGGGTGATTAGTTTTATGGCTGACAACTACATTTTATTTTGTATGAACTCTCTACATCCCATGAAGTTTTTATTTTCCCAAGAGTGTTTACCTTTCCTGTCCATGACCTGGAGTAGAATTATCTTGTTTACAGTACAGTAACTAGACATCCAGGTCAATAGAAACTGAATCATGATAAACAATGTTTATGTTTATACATCTTCAATGTATAATTATCAATTCAATTATTGTCATATGATCCTTTTTGCTTTTGAAATACAATAAATATTGTTTTAGTACAGAATTGTTTTAAGTGGTTTTTGATGAGTTAAAAAGAAATTGAAGGTACATCAGTGATCCCTGGAGAAACAAACTTTAAAGCCTTGGCTTACTAATGAAAATAAAGTTTAGAAATTTCCAACAAGTAACATAATATGTAAACAGACCAAGCTGAGCTATCAAAATAGGAGGATGGAGAAATAGTTTCCTTAAAATATGAACTTTGTAACATATGTACAAAACATTTTAAAAGTGCAGTTATGATCCAAATTTAAAACTAATTGCGCACCTCAAGTGAAAAATTAATGTTGGAAGAGATTCAAGTTTATTTCAACCAAAACAGGCATCCTTGCTGCCACCTCTTCAAATGGTATTATAGCAGTCCAGAAAGTCACAATATAATCTTTCATTAGTTTCTAAATAATGGCAGATTTCCCACTGCTTGCCAAAGAAAGTATACTAAAAATATTTAAAATGTTCTGTTCTCTCTCTCTGATCTCCATCACCACCGATCATTTACTACTTCCCAACATTCCCACCCTTTTTGTCAGCACATATACCACCTTTACCTAGCTAAGAAGGGTTACTGGACCCAAAATGTTACCCCTACTTTCTCTTCACATTTGCTGCCAGACCTGCTGGGTTTATCCAGCAACTCTTTTTTTTGTCTAAAACACTGGAGTATATCTCTCCTTCTGGACACTAAAATGTTAGAGAAGCTGCAGAAAAGATTCACAACGATTATTCAAAGTTCAAAAGCTTCGCTTACATGAATAGGTTTGAGAAATGCATAATTCCCCTTGAAAAGATGTGGTCGAGATATTTAAAATCATTAGAAGTCTGAACAGGATAGAATGGGGAGAAACTGTTTCCATGGGTGGAAGAATCCAGAACCAGTGGATGCAGATTTAAAATGATTTAAAAATCCTCCATCAATGCTTGTTTTGACAGGAAGTTGGTTGGAGCTGTAATGCACTGCCTGACACAGAGGTGGCAGCAGGTTAATTTGGGGCCTGTAAAAGAGTTGAATAATTAACTAGTTAGCAAATGGGAAAAGTGAGGGGAAGCTATGCTGTACTTTCTCTTTGCTGCTGCAAAGACCTCCAATGCCCACACACCAGTCAGTTTGCTCAGATCCAGTAAGCAACTGTATAGTCATGTAGCTTGAAAGGAACGTTGAATGGGAGTGAATAAGTTGTACTAGGTGGATTGTTATTACATAGAGCCAAGACAGATATGGTGGGTTGAATGAGGACCACCTATGTTGCAATCATTCTGTGCTTCTAACAGATCATTTGACAACTTTGGTAAAAACAAGTCAAAACAACAGTTTGAAATGGGAGAAGAACAGGCAAAGGAAGCACATGGTGAGATCAGTGCAGGGGAGACCGAGAGAAAGAAACTGACACAGCTGTGAACCTGCATAGTTTACTGCCTTTGCTGTTTGAATTCATGTATCGCTGGACATTGGAGTGTGTCTGGGAAAATTAACACCATGAAATTCACAACTGATTGTGAAGGAACTGTTTGGGCGAAGTTCACAGCACAGAAGCAGGTAAGTGTATTGTTTTTAAGTGACCTACAGAAAGTCTGCAGTAGTGAATGGAGAGGGTTCTTTCTTGATTATATGTTTTGTGAGCTATGTCTCTTGATTAAACTTAAAACATAAGCCATAACTATTAATTTAACCCGGGGTAGTGTTTTGTGGAGGAACAAGATGGGTGTTATTTTCTGGGACTGTAGATTGTGAAGAAGCAAAATTGGCCTTTAGTAGAGTGATATGCGCTTCTTGTCAGATGTGGAGTTTAAGGGTTACTGCGGATTATATCTGCAATAAATGCTGTTGGTTGCGAATCTTATCAGATTGAATGGATCGGTTGGAGAGATGGTTAAAAGCAATGAGAAATTTGCAACAGCAACAGTGTGGGATGGATGACAATGAAAGGAAGGGGGGAAAGTCTCAGATAGAGTCACATAGATGGGTTAACTCCAGGAAAGGTAAGAGAGGTAGGCAGCTAGTGCAAGTTCCTTCTGTGGCTATACCCATTTCAAACAAGTATGCTGTTTTGGAAAATGTAGGGGGTGATAGATTCTCAGGGGAACATAGCACAAACAGCCAAGTTTATGGTATCGAGACTGGCTCTAATGCAATGAGGGGTACGTCGGGTTCCAAGAGATCAATTGTGTTAGGGGACTCTTCAGTCCGAGGTACAGACAGACGTTTCTGTGGCCAGCAGCAAAAATTCAGAATGGTGTGTTGCTTCACTGGTGCCAGGATCAAGGGTGTCTGAGAGGGTATAGAATATTCTCAAGGGGAAGAGAGGCCAGCAACAGGTCATTGTCCACATTGGAACCAACGACATAGGAAGGGAAAAGGTTGAGATTCTGAAGGGAGATTACAGCGAGTTAGGCAGAAATTTAAAAAGGAGGTCCTCGAGAATAGTCATATCTGGATTACACCCGGTGCTATGAGCTCGGGAAGGCAGGAATAGGAGGACAGAGCAGATGGATACATGGCTGAGGAGCTGGTGTATGGGAGAAGGATTCACATTTTTGAACCATTGGAATTTCTTTTGGGGTAGAAGTGACCTGTACAAGAAAGATTGTTTGCACCTGAATTGGAAGGGGACTAATATACTGGCAGGGAGATTTGTTAGAGCTGCTCGGGAGGATTTCAGCTCGTAAGGTTGGGGGAGTAGGAACCCACGGAGATACTGAGGAAAGAGATCAATCTGAGACTGGTACAGTTGAGAACAGAAGTGAGTCAAACAGTCAGGGCAGGCAGGGACAAGGTAGGATTAATAAATTAAACTGCATTTATTTCAATGCAAGGGGCATAAGAGGGAAGGCAGATGAACTCAGGGCATGGTTAGAAATGTGGGACTGGGATATCATAGCAATTACAGAAACATGGCTCAGCGTTTGGGCAGGACTGGCAGCTTAATGTTTCAGGATATAAATGCTACAGGAAGGATAGAAAGGGAGGCAAGAGAAGAGGGGCAATGGCATTTTTGATAAGGGATAGCATGACAACTGTGCTGAGGGAGAATATTCCTGGAAATACATTCAGGGAGGTTATTTGGGAGGAACTGAGAAATAAGAAAGGGATGATGACCTTATTGGGATTGTACTATAGACCCCAAATAGGCAGAGGGAAATTGAGAAACAAACTTGTAAGGAGATCTCAGCTATCTGTAAGAATAATACGGTGGTTTTTTGGTAGGGGATTTTAACTTTCCAAACTTAGACTGGGACTGCCATAGTGTTAAGGGTTTAGATGGAGAGGAATTTGTTAAGTGTATACAAGAAAATTTTCTGATTCAGTATGTGGATGTACCTACCAGAGAAGATGCAAAACTTGACTTACTCTGGGGAAATAAGGCAGAGCAGGTGGCTGAGGGGCCAGCGACCATAATTCTATATGATTTAAAATAGTGATGGAAAAGGATAGACCAGATCTAAAAGTTGAAGTTCTAAATTGGAGAAAGGCTAAGTTTGACGGTATTAGGCAAGAACTTTCAAAAGCTGATTGGGGCAGATGTTCGCAGGTAAAGGGACAGCTGGAAAATGGGAAGCCTTCCAAAATGAGATAACGAGAATGCAGAGAAATTATATTCCTATTACGGTGAAAGGAAAGGCTGGTAGGTGTAGGGAATGCTGTAAGACTAAAGAAATTGAGGATTTGCTTAAGAAGGAATCATATGTCAGGTACAGACAGGATAGATCGAGTGAATCCTTAGAGTATAAAGGCAGTAGGAATATACCTAAGAGGGAAATCAGGAGGGCAAAAAGGGGACATAAAGTAGCTTTGGCAAATAGAATTAAGGAGAATCCAAAGGGTTTTTACAAACACATTAAGGACAAAAGGATAACGAGGGAGAGAATAGGACCCCTCAAAGATCAGCAAGACGGCGTTGTGTGGAGCCACAGAAAATAGGGGAGATACTAAACGAGTATTTTGCATCAGTATTTACTGTGTAAAAGGAAATGGAAGATATAGAAAGTACCAAAATAGATAGTGACATCTTGCAAAATGTCCAGATTAAAGAGGAGGAAGTGCTGGATGTCTTGAAACGCATATTGGTGGATAAATCCCCAGGACCTGATCAGGTGTACCCTAGAATTCTGTGGGAAGCTAGAAAAGTGATCGCTGGACCCCTTGCTGCGATATTTGTATCAGTGATAGTCACAGGTGAGGTGCCAGAAGACTGGAGGTTTGCTAACATGGTGCCACTGTTTATAAAGGGTGGTAAGGACAAGCCAGGGACTATAGACCAGTGAGCCTGACGTCAGTGGTGGGCTAGTTGTTGGAGGGAATCCTGAGGGACAGGATGTACATATATTTGGAAAGGCAAGGACTGATTAGGGATAGTCAACATGGCTTTGTGCATGGGAAATCATGTCTCACAAACTTGATTGAGATTTTGAAGTAACAAAGAGGATTGAAGATGGCAGAACGGTAGATGTGATCTATATGGACTTCAGTAAAGCATTCGCCAAAAGTTCCCCATGGGAGACTGGTTAGCAAGGTTAGATCTCACAGAATAAAGGGAGAATTAGCCATTTGGATACAGAACTGGCTCAAAGGTAGAAGACAGAGGGTGGTGGTGGAGGGTTGTTTTTCAGATTGGAGGCCAGTGACCAGTGGAGTGCCACAAGGATCGGTGCTGGGTCCTCTACTTTTTGTCATTTACATAAATGATTTGGATGCAAACATAAGAGGTACAGTTAGTAAGTTTGCAGATGACACCAAAATTGGAGGTGTAGTGAACAGCAAAGAAGGTTACCTCTGATTACCTCTGGATCTTGACCAGATGGGCCAATGGGTTGAGAAGTGACAGATGGAGTTTAATTCAGATAAATGCGAGGTGCTGCATTCTGAGAAAGCAAATCTTAGCAGGACTTATACATTCAATGGTATGTTCCTAGGGAGTATTGCTGAACAAAGAGACCTTGGAGTGCAGGGTCATAGTTCCTTGAAAATGGAGTCGCAAGTAGATAAGCTAGTGAAGAAGGCATTTGGTAAGCTTTCCTTTATTGGTCAGAGAATTGAGTACAGGAATTGGTGCTGTACAGGACATTGGTTAGGCTACTGTTGGAATATTGCGTGCAATTCTGGTCTCCTTCCTATCAGAAAGATGTTGCGAACTTGAAAGGGTTCAGAAAAGATTTACAAGGATGTTGACAGAGTTGGACAATTTGAACTATGGGGAGAGGCTGAACAGGCTGGGGCTGGTTTCCCTGGAGTGTTGGAGGCTGAGCGGTGACCTTATCGAGGTTTACAAAATTATGAGGGGCATAGAACATAGAACATAGAAAGATACAGCGCAGTACAGGCCCTTCGGCCCTCGATGTTGCGCCGACCGAATCCTACCTAACCTACACTAGCCCAATAACTTCCAAATGCCTATCCAATGCCCGCTTAAATGACCATAAAGAAGGAGAGTTCACCACTGCTACTGGCAGGGCATTCCATGAACTCACAACCCGCTGTGTAAAGAATCTACCCCTAACATCTGTCCTATACCTACCACCCCTTAATTTAAAGCTGTGTCCCCTAGTAACACCTGACTCCATTAGCGGTAAAAGGTTCTCAGTGTCGACCCTATCTAAACCCCTAATCATCTTATACACCTCTATCAAATCTCCCCTAAACCTTCTCTTCTCCAATGAGAACAGTCCCAAGTGCCTCAGCCTTTCCTCATAAGATTTTCCTACCATTCCAGGCAACATCCTGGTAAACCTCCTCTGCACTCGTTCCAATGCCTCCACATCCTTCCTATAGTATGGCGACCAAAACTGCACACAATACTCCAGATGAGGCCGCACCAGAGTCTTATACAGTTGCAACATGACCTCAGGACTCCGGAACTCAATTCCTCTACCAATAAAGCCCAGTACACCATATGCCTTCCTCACAGCACTATTTACCTGGGTGGCAACTTTCAGAGATCTGTGTACATGGACACCAAGATCCCTCTGCTCATCCACACTACCAAGTAGCCTACCATTAGCCCAGTAATCCATCCTCTTGTTACTCCTACCAAAGTGAATGACTTCACACTTAGCTACATTGAATTCCATTTGCCACCTTTCTGCCCAGCTCTGCAACTTATCTATATCCCGCTGTAACCTACCACTTCCTTCCTCACTATCCACAACTCCACCGACTTTTGTGTCATCCGCAAACTTGCTTACCCAGCTTTCAAGCCCTTCCTCTAGATCATTTATAAAGATAACAAAAAGCAATGGTCCCAAAACAGATCCTTGTGGTACACCGCTAGTAACTGCACTCCAAGATGAACATAGTCCATCAACTACTACCCTCTGTCTCCTTCCAGCCAGCCAATTCCTAATCCAAACCTCTAATGTATCCTCAATGCCATACATCCGTAGTTTTAGCATTAGCCTACCATGGGCATGAATAGGATAAATAGACAAAGTCTTTTCCCTGGGGTGGAGAAGTCCAGAACTAGAGGGCATAGGTTTAGGGTGAGAGGAGAAAGATATTAAAGGGACCCAAGGTGCAACTTTTTCATGGAGAGGGTGGGATGTGTATGGAATGAGCTGCCAGAGGAAGTGGTGGAGGCTGGTACAATTGTGACATTTAAGAGGCATTTGGATGGGTATATGAATCGGAAGGATTTGGAGGGATATGCGCAGAGTGCTGGCAGGTGGGACTAGATTGGGTTGAGATATCTGGTTGGCATGGACGTATTGGACCGAAGGGTCTGTTTCCATGCTAGAGACCTCAATGACTCTATGAACAGAGCATCAACAAATGGCAATATTATTGTGAGTTAGTGTTACGGTTGCAGTAAGGTATATGATTCATACATATTTTAAATGTAATTTACTTGAATTGAACATGAATTTGAACTTGTGGCTTGCTGGCTGATGTGTGCCTGAAGGAGTTTCACGATTAACTTGTTACTAATTGTATAGACATGGTGATTTATTTTAAAACTACGTGACAGGAGGGAGATTAATGCAATTTTTTTTTACATTGTTCACTCAAACTCTCCCAAAGTAACATTCAGATTGATGATTCTGGATTTTTTTTTGAAGCTTAGGGAAAACACCCATAACTTTGTATTTGTTATTTTGGTTTGTTTAGGGCAGTTCTGCACATAGTAATTAGCAAAACCGGATGTGTAAAGCAATTGCTTACACGCAAGGGAGAAGATTGCTTTGAATTGTTAAAGAAGTTAACTCATTGTGAGGAATTTAGTTGATAAATTCTAGACCAGAAGTGTTTGGTTAAAACCCTAGAAGAGGTCACAACACAGGTGAGAAAGTTTAAGTTTGGTTATAAAATGAACAAGGAAGAGGCCATCAGATTTTCATGAATGGGAACTGAAGTCACAGCAAACTCAAATCTAATGTGGGACAGAGCATTTTCACTGGTGTTTGAGTACTGTAGTGGATGCTGTTGGGATTAATGAGATTGTATTTTCTATTCAAAACCTTTAATTATGTTATATGGACACAGTTTGGTTTATTCCAGTTCAGTTTTACATGCAATAAACTTGTTTTATTGTTAAACCAAATCCATAACATTGCATGCTTATGCATTGCAGCGAGAGCTCACCTTGTTAAAAACACAAACAGTATGAATTATCAAGCCCAATTTCAGTTTGGCATCTGACAAGTCTAGTAATAATTCCAGCTGGGATCATATTATAGTTATATTATGCAATTACTCAATCTTTTCAGAACCACACCTTTATTGAAAAAGGTTTTTATTTTTCACAAAATTATAAAAAGTACAAAGGTCTTATTAACAATAAACTACCTCCTACTCTACAAACCAAATCAAGACCATCAAAAAAGGTATGGAACAATCTTTCCAAGTTACAACTCGATAAATAGTTGAACTTAGCAAATTAGTTTAAATTAGCTTACCTTATACTGAACTGACCTAACTTTGACTCAATCTAACTTGATAGGACTAAGTTAAATTAACTCAACTCATTAAATGAAATTACACCACTTGGCGCATCCCCACCAAAGCTCCCATCCAAGGGAGTGTTAGCCATTATACCTGTATTTATTCAAGCTTCTCCCGCAAAGGCCCCCGGACTGCCAAATAGAGTCTGGTCAAAAAGGCCTGGTCAATGTGGCTAACAAATGCATGCCTATGTAATTTAGAAAGGGAGTTACAGAATAGTTCTGTTTTCTGGTGCACCACATTCTAAGAAAACCCAGAGGAACGTGCTCCAACACTCGTCTACGCCACCCCATAAGAACTGTTGGGTGGGTGGGGGGGGGGGGGGTGTTCAGAGGTCCAGCTCATTAAAATGTTCTTCCTTGCACAATACTTAAGAGTATTGAATAATCTCTTCCCATGCTCATAATGAGGGCAGCTTAGGCAGTCCCAAAAGAAGGAATACCAGATCCACCCTAACTTCAATTCCCAGAATCTCCTCCACCTTGTTCACTATGGCATCCCAGTACCTGTAGATCTTATGATACAACCACAATGTGTCAGGGTGCCAGTGCTTGTTTTACATTGCGGGAACTGTGGAGATGCTCCTTGAATTTTGCAAATCGCTCCGGAGCCATGTGGGCTCTGTAGAGAATCTTCAATTGCATATCGAGATTTTCTTCACATTTTCCCATATATCCTCCCATGTTTCAGATGAAATTTCTATCCCTAGTTCTTGACTCCAGACTCCATAGAGTCTTTTCATATCCTCAAAAGGTGCCCCTTCTCTGTGAATGATATAGAGCACTGACTAAGAGTGTGCCCTCACACCAGAACACTCTGCTTTCCAGGTCAGACTTGTAGGGCTGAATTAAATGCGTGATCCTGTATATAATCCCTAATCTGAAACAATGGAAAAGGTTCCCACTGGGTAGCCCACATTTGTGACTTAACTGGTCACAAGACATCAAGACCTCTCCCTCAAATAGGTCTCACAAACAGGAGATTTTCTTGACTTCCCAAGTCTTAAAGCCAGAATCCACTGACCCTGGCCTGAATCCTGGGGCTCCAACCAAAGGGGTAAACGGCAAAAGTCTTATGCAGGTTACCCTAGCCCTGCTGCATCATCCCCCATGCTTTAACTGTGTTTATAATACTCAGGCGTTGACAATGCTCAGCAACAGATTTCATCTTATCCATAAGCAGCAGGCTGAGGAGGGGACATCTTGTCTGGGAGACCTTGCTGTGGAGTCATATCGATCTCAAGTCCTTCCGCACCCTGTCACTCACATAGGACAATAAGGCGTTTATTTGGTATTGCTTAAAATCTGGGAGATCTACCTCCCCATACCCTATGGGAGTTGCAAGTTGGTGAATTTAATAAGAGGGCACCTACAACACCAAATAAAAGATCCAAGGCAGCCACTGAGTCTCCGCAGCACTTCTCTGGGCAATAGCTGTGGAAGCATTCTCAAGAGGTAGAGTAGCCGAGGAAGAACATTCATTTTGATCAGTGCTGTCCGGCCTAACCATGATATTGGCAACCCCTCCCAATGCTAACGATCTTGTTTTATCCTTTCAAACAATCGCACAAAGTTAGCCCTATACAGCTGGTGGAAAGCGGGAGTGCTAAAAATACCCAAATAACTTTTTGTGACCGCCGGAAAGGGAATGGTGTTCTGTGCTCCAGATCAGGTCCTCCCAGCAAGCCCCCCCACAGGCCTGGTTTACGATTTTGTAAAACATGCTGAATACTCTTGTATTAACTGGGGCATAGACTTTTCTGGATTAGCCAGAAAGAGGAGAACATCAGCGTGAAGAGTAATTTTGTGCTCTCCCATTCCTACATTTGGGGCAACTATTTCAGAGTCCTTGCCAGTAGCCTCCGGCAGTGGTTTGATTACTAAGATGAATAGCAGCGGCGAGAGAGGAAACCCTGGTTGCTGCCACGCTCAATGCCAAAGTTATCTAATTTTACGCTGGTCATGAGGACCGCTGCCATAGGGTCGTTATACAACGCTGCCACCAACCTAGCAAAAGCCCACCCAAGGCCAAAACATTCCAGGATGCCAAAAGATATGGCCACTCCACCCAATCAGATGACTTTTCCGCGTTCAAGGAGACCAAGCCCGGAATTGACCTCTGCTGATATACATGTACAACATTCAACACTCTCCTGCTATCATTGAAAGAGTTACCATCCTTAATAAAGCCTGTCTGGCCTTCCTTTATGATGGTGGGCAATACTTTCTCCAATCTCAAAGCTAGCGTTTTAGACAAGACTTTAAAATCTATGTTCAGTAGTGAGATAGGCCTATACGAGGCACACAGTCTTCAGTATTCCCATCTGTTTAGAATAAGGGGGATATTGGCCTCCCAAAGAGGGCGGAAGGCAGTCCTGGCTGAATAAACAATTGGCTCGGCCAACGTGTTTGTGAATTCCTTATAGAACTCATTTGGGAACCTGTCTGGGCCAGCTGCTTTGCCACTTTGGAACTGCCTTACTGCCTCTTGTATTGTTAAGGATGCATTCAAAAGAGAGAATGTTCTGCATATATACCTGGGAGGTCCAGATTCTAAAAAAAAGGATTCCATCCTTGCTACTCCATCCTCACAACCCTCCAATCCTCTGGGAAAAAATTTCTAAATGTAATATTAACCTTTTTAGACTCCAGTGATAGGGAGAGAACTGGTACTAACAGACACAATGGACCGTGGGGTACATTTCTTCCTGGCCAAATATATCTGGCTTATTACTGTATTCAAATAAGGAAACCTGTCACTTCGCCACCTGGGTAAGTACTGAATTCAGAGCAGCCCAGAGAGCTGTGACATGATGCAATTTAGTCACGGATGGTCTGTCATAATATGCCAACTCAGTTGCCTTCAACCGGGCCTCAACCATACATTGCTGTTCTCCACTCTGGCTCTTCCTGGTTGCTGAATATGAAATAATTAAACCCCTTAAGTAAAATTCCCAAAGCATTGATTCATTACAGGCAGTGAAGTACTCTACAAATTTTCGATCCTTCAAAAGAAATGAACTTATGCGCCAATATCTATTTCACTACCTCTGATCTTAACATTTAAGTACATTGCCGCATGGTCCGATATGACAATGCTCCCACTCCTGCAGGATAACACCTAATCCAGACAGATCAATGGAACAAAGAACGTATCAATTCTTGTGTGGCACTTGGGCGGTTGGAGTAAAAGATAAAATGTCGATCATTAGGGTGGTGACACCGCCACACATTAACCAACGCCAATGCCTCACATAAGTCCACCAACTGTCTGGACTGCAGCGAGATACCAGAGAGACCCCTTGGCATCCTGTTCACCTCAGGGTCCACGAGAACAGTTAAAGTCTCCTCCTATAATCATATGGTGTACCCCAGGAGCCATCAATTTAGAGAATGTGTCAATTAAGTATTTAAGAGGGTGCACCAGAGGACAATAGACATTCAGGATGCCATATTCTTTCTAGTGTACCAAGGCCTTAAGGATGATGAACCACCCATGTTGGCCTTAATTTGGTCTATTATCTGAAATGGGAGGTTCTTCTGCATTAGTATGGCCACTGCTCTGCTTCTGGAATTAAAAGAGGAAAAGAATACCCCACCAGACCCTCCCTGCTATAATTTCAAATGTTCCTGGTCACTGAGGTGTATCTCTGAGGTTTGAGAGCACCTTCTTTCTTTTGATCGGAGACTGACCCCCTTTTAATGTTCCAGTGCACCATCAAAATGAACCACTAGCCATGACAATGCAAAAAAAAAAGGAAAAAGAGAAAAGGGAATCTTATATGCAAGCAATGCCCAACATACAAAACCAACAACTAAGAGAGCAAAGGATATACCATTGTCCATTACTTTTTCTGACCCAGACCACCTCTTTCCAAGAGTCTAGGAAATCCCTTGCTTTGTCTGCTGAGTCAAAGTTGTAAGCATACCCTCCATGGCTGAAGCGTAGTACTGCCAGGTACTCAGAGTATTGGATATTCAAGTCTCCCAACCTCTTCCTGACTTCATCAAAAGATTTTCTCTTCTTAATTATAGCCCCAGAGAAAAGTATTGAGAAGACACTTTTTGACTCCTTGTAAACCAGGGCCTCCCGACCTTCTGGAGGCTTCCATCATCATCTGCTTCTCCTTGTAATACTGGAGTCGCACTAGGACCAGGGAGGAGCATTGATCCAACCCAGACCACGCATCGCGATCTGGTGGGCCCATTCTACATGCACACTGCCCGACTCAACTCCTAGCCCCAGGAACTGCGGGAGCCCACTGCACCAGGAAGCTGACCAGGCCCTCACCTTCTTCACATTCCGGGAGCCAGACTAACTGTAACCTCTAATCTCAAGGTCGCAGACCTGGTCCAGCAGGGCTCGAACCTGGCCTTCCAGCTTTTGGATCCTCCCCTCCGAACTCTCAGCTGCAGTCTCCGTCGCCAAGGTCCTTTGGTCGACCATCTTGGTGCGTTGGTCCCGTACTTTGATCTGCTGCTGATGCTTCTGTGGCGTGGCAGAGATTGGTTCCAGCGCTGACTTGATTTTTACAAGTTGGAGTTTTACAAACAACAAATTCTGTTGTTCCAACGGTTCCAGGGCGCCACTACGGGAGTCAGGGCCGTGGCCTCAGGTGCGCCTGGCACTATAGGCCTTGCTTGCTGCGATCCTCCCGTTCCCTTCCCTTTAGTCGACGTCACCTTCTTCTTAAAATGTTAAGATTAGTACTTAAAGGGTTCTAGGGATTGTATTACACTCCATTCTCTCAATCTTTCTCATGGATGGCTAATTATAGGGGGGGTGGGGGTAAAAGCTCCACTGAACTTGGGATATGGTGCAGAGCCCAGCATTGCAGACCTCTCAGATTACCACCATCTTGGATCTCCCAAACCATACCTTTGTTAAAAGTGAAGTTGAGCAGCAAGACAAACAAAGTATTGTGCCATGATTTTAGGTCATTTAATGAAGAAATCTAATTACAAACTCTCACTGCCTTTTCGACAGTCAAAAATTAACAGCAATCATCTAGGCCTCACCTTAGCCCACAGTGCTTCCCTGTGGGAACATGGGTAAATTGCAGGCTTAATTACTTATAGAATCATAGTATTGCTACATTGTCTTAAAATTATTGAAAAATCTTTAAAATATTCAGATATTCTCATTCACATATCTACTTTAGACAAGAACTCCACGATTGAGATCTGTCCTCATCACCCAGACTTCATTTTCTCTGAAAAAAAAGGTCACTTTTTATGGTTTACATAAGAAACAAACTTGTCTTTTTTAAAAATATCTTTAAGTTGTAGAAAAAGTGGAGTAGCCATGAAGAGGAGCCTCAATTTAAACTGGTGATTTTTTAAAGGAAGTCATCACTGCAGCACTTCAAACAAACTGGAGCAGTCAGACAGCTTCAGTGGATAAAGTCAACATTGTTTCCTTGTCCTTTTGGAAGGAGGTGCATCTCCATCTCCTTTATCAGCCGATTCGTCTTCACTGTCATCTTCATCTTCATCTGTTGAAAGAAGAAATATATCAAAACACATTTTATAAGTTACAATCCGAAGATCTGGATCCAGGCTCCAAGACAGTACAACAGAAGCAAACTATCACAGATGCTAGTACTACTTGAAGAATGAAGCAGCACAGGGTGGAAGGCAAGAGATATTAAATTCCAAAAAGGATAAGACCGTAAGCCAAGGGTAAGAGTGGGAGGAAGTGTAATGGTACAAGTATAGAAAAGATTCATCTTGCGGAGCCATTATAGGATTTAATGCGTAACATCTAAATCAACCTGGTGAAAGATTAACAATTGAGATAATTTGTCTTGTTGATATTTCTGGCATTGCTTTTATTACCAAAAAGCTGCACGACACCAAAAGCTACAAGCACAAAGTCTAAAATTATGATTTCTAGACTAACAATTTAAGTCCTAAATGGAAAAATGATATTGCCCAAGTCTAGTCATTTCTCAGTCAACCCCAGACGTTGACCCGTTTCGCTATTCCTGTATCAGTCAAAGCAAACACTCAGACACAGTATGACGTTATCTCCATCTTTATTCTGGGTCCTGGAAGAAGAGAGAACAATTGCCCAAGTGCACAGAGACATGGGTTCTCTGTCTTCTCTCGAACAGCAGATTCTTAAGGAATTATGTGGTCACTTACAGGGAGCAACATCCAAATAAGGCAGTATCTATATTGACTAGGTGACCGTTAGAAGCAGCGAAGTTCAGCAGTAAAGATTAAGCCATCTGACATTATACAATGGATGCTTTTCACCTTGTTAACTGGCATTACACAAACGGATTTTTTAAACCTCATTAACCCACTACCCTTGCCTCCAGCAGCTCACTGTTTACTGCAAGTTCTTATCTGGTCAATGTCATGCTAGCTGAGCCTTTGTCTTGCAACCCAAAACTTAACTCTTCCTTTATGTGCCCTTTGTGGGTGGCACGGTGGCAGTGGGCAGCATGGTGAAAGTGGGGGGCATGGTGGCACAGTGGTTAGCACTGCTACCTCACAGCGCCAGAGACCTGGGTTCAATTCCCGACTCAGGTGACTGACTGTGGAGTTTGCACTTTCTCCCCGTGTCTGCGTGGGTTTCCTCCGGGTGCTCCGGTTTCCTCCCATAGTCCAAAAATGTGCAGGTTAGGTGAATTGGCCATGCTAGATTGCCTGTAGTGTTAGGTGAAGGGGTAACGGTAGCGGTATGGGTGGGTTGTGCTTTGGCAGGTCGGTGTGGTCTTGTTGGGCCGAACAGCCTGTTTCCACACTGTAAGTAATCTATCTGCTCATACCTGATTACACTTTCTCACAGAGTGGCTGAAATCAAAGAAATAAATGGGCAACTCTGCCCTTCAACAGAAAAAAAACACATCTGTCCAATCCATTCATTCCTTAAACCCCAATCTTAATTTTTGGTTAAATCAAATCTCCAAAAAAAATGCTTTTATAAAGTTTAAGATTGCAATTTATTCCCCAGTCTAAGGAGTTATCACATCCCAGCTTTGCTTTAGTGACAGCCTGTGTTAAGGAAGTGCAAAATTGACCAGGGTTTAATATCTAGGCTCATTGCAAAGGAGTGCAAGCTGATGGTTGGATCAGGCCCAGTGTGCTACCTTCTATCCTGCCCACTCCCCAAAAGATTAGGCAAAAGTGAGGACTGCAGATGCTGGAAACCAGAGTCTGGATTAGAGTGGTGCTGGAAAAGCACAGCAGGTCAGGCAGCAGCCGAGGAGCAGGATAAATCGATGTTTCGGGCAAAAGCCCTTCATCAGGAATAGAGGCAGGGAGCCTCCGGTGGAGGGAGCTGGGGAGAAGGTAGCAAAGAGTACAATAGGGGGGTGGGGATGGAGGTGATAGGTCAGAGGGGAGGGTGGAGTGGATAGGTGGGAAGGAGGATTGGCAGGTAGGACAGGTCACGAGGACAGTGCTGAGCTGGAAGTGGACTTCACCAGCTTCCTCATTTCCCTTCCACCCCACCTTACTCCAGTCCCAACCTTCCAGCTCAGCACCGTCCCCATGACCTGTCCTACCTGCCAATCTCCCTTCCCACCTCTCCACTCCACCCTCCCCTCTAACCTATCACCTCCACCCCCATTCACTATTGTACTCTTTGCTACCTTCTCCCCAGCTCCATCCTCCCTATTTAGCTCTCCCCATCCCCCCCACCCCAGAGGCTCCCTGCCTCTATTCCTGATGAAGGGCTTTTGCCTGAAATGTCAATTTTCCTGCTCCTCGGATGCTGCCTCCCCAAAAGATTAGTCTACCAACGATTTAGGTTCGTGAGGAATCACCACCTGAGTGAGCAAAGTGACCAACCCTTATTGAACCATGTGCCAAAAACAACATTAGATAAAATGAATGTTGAAATCTATGGGGATTGGCAGAAACCTTAATTCCAGGAAATCCCTGCATGGCCACTCATGGTTTCCAAAACGATTACAGAACTTTAAGGGCAGAATGAATGTAGGTTCAGGAAGGTTCGGTTCCGTAAACAGAATCAGATCCTTCAAAGCCACATGTTTTATGGGCGTGCAACTAAACTAATTTCACCACCAGCTTCTCAAGGATAATTAAGGTATGGGAAATAATTGCTCGCCTAACCAGTGATGCCAACAACCTACGCACAAGCTTAAAAAAACACAGGAAAAAGCTGGAGCCTATGCAAAGGAGGCAACTGGAGTAACTGGTTGTGAAGGAGTGAGGGACAGAGACAGGACAATAGATCAGAATGTGCCCTTGCAATAAAATTTAAAATGCAAGGATGAGAGATGGTCTATAGATACATTGATAGAGTTAGATACAGCAGCATGAATGGTGTAGAATATAAACACCAGCATGAAGTGAAATGCCCCAGCCTATTCAGCCTCTCCCTGTAGCTCAAATCTCCAACCCTGGCAGCATCTTTGTAAATCTTCTCGGAACCCTTTCAGGTTTCACAAGATCCTTCCACTAGGAAAAAGACCAGAATTGTACGCGATATTCCAAAAGTGGCTGAACCAATGTCCTGCACAGCCCGCAACATGACCTCCCAACTCCTATACTCAATTCTCTGACCAATAAAAGGAAAGCATACCAAACACCTCCTTCACTATCCTATCTAACTGTGACTCCACTTTCAAGGAGCTATGAACCTGCACTCCAAGGTCTCTTTGTTAAGTAACACTCCCCAGGACCTTACCATTAAGTGTACAAGTCCTGCTCCGATTTGCTTTTCCAAAAATGCAGCACCTCGCATTCTAAAAATCAATTCACTGACCAATAAAGAAAAACATTCCAAATGCCTTCTTGGTATACCAAAGATAAACATTAGAGTATTGCTGGAAAAGCACAGCCGGTCAGGTAGCACCCAAGGAGCAGGAAAATCAACATTTCAGGCAAAAGCCCCTCATCACCACTCTAATGTAGACTCTGATTTCCTGCATCTGCAGTCCTCACTTTTGCCTACCACAGATAAACATCTTTTCTCAGTTCCTCTCTTTCAAAAAGCACACAAAAAACTTTATCACCAAATCTTCATTTCCGGGTCAATAGGTACAACATCTTAGTTACACGTTGCCAAACCATGGCTGGAAAATTCTATCAAGCCCAATACTGTGGCATTACACACCGAAAGACACAATGCATAGAGCTCAACTTTAGTCACTTAAGAGATTTATCCCAAACAGACATGTTGATAGCTAAAACCCAAGAGCTCCACAATAATATGCATCATTTGTCATGGATAACATTTTCTTTGTCAATCGTGATCACATTACAGACACCAGTACATTTTCCTTAGTGTAAATTCTTGTTCGCATCTGTTCAGTTATTGCTTCCAGTAATTGTACATTAGTGAAGCTTCCCTGCACAAAACCATCAAGTTCAAAGCTCAGCCTTGGGCATTTTAGTGATTGTGGGGGTGGGGGGAAATGGTTTAAAAATGGCACATAACATACATCTGAATTGACCGAACGACAGCAAAGACTCTACCAAGAATAGGAATAATTTATTATAAGAACTTGAATTACAGTAATTGCTTGCAAACTGACCAAAAACCTTTGGTACAAAAAAATCTGAAATTTAAAAACCAAACTTGCTAAAAAATGCACTTCATTAAGTGGAGGCTTAGACACTTAAAAATAGACAAAATTGAAAAATAAAACCAGTCCACCTAGATAGTCCCACACAGTCGTGGGCATCACAATATTATCACCTTCTAATCCACCCAAAGCTATGTAAATCTCATGGGAAACGCCAATCAGATTTTAAAATCCAGACCAATTAGCAGGAAATAAATTGGGAAACCAATTTATTCTGTATCTTGACAAGTGCTAATAGGCCAGCTGTATACTTCCTGAATTTTCTATTTTATTTCAGATTTCCAGCATTTCTGATGGTTCGTTATTTTACTGAAATGTGCAAATGTCCTTTTCAGTCAAGAAGAAAAACAATCAAGATTTTCTTTCACATGAAAAAGATGATTTCCTGGAAGATACGAAAGGTAATTATGGATTCCATATCATGAAAAACAAACAAACATTTCAACTGAACAAACTAATTTTCGGTCATTATTTTTTTCTTGCACAGACAAAAGGCTGACCCGTTTTCTAGCTTCATTTTTGAATGTACTGCTAGCAGAGTTATTAGCTTAAATGAATCATGCTTCCAGGCAGTACCTGACAGAACTGAAAAGCCATTTCTGATATACAGTACTGTAAATCCACCAGCCTCTGCTCCGCATATTAAATTAATTTGAAAATGATAATCAAATAACAACATATTCTTCACATTGTATTATTGGTGGCAGCAAGTATACTTGTCAAGAATTCTGCCTTCACTAGGAAGCCTAATAACATGCACTTAAATACTTCCTCCAGCAACTATGAAAAGAAAGGGACCTTCATGTTAATAATTAAAACAATGTAAAATACAAAGTACAATTTCAAGTTACTTTTAAAAAAGTAATGAATTCCACAAAAACACATTGTTATAAATACCAAGAATACATTCCAATCTTTCATTCCAGAGGGAAAGAAACAATGATTGTTCTTATAAAGACAGAGTTTGTGCATCAAATCTGAAGTATACAATATGCTGAAGCAAGCAGAAACCAGGAGCATTCCCCCATTGGGAGAGAAATGCAAGAATATAGCAATGAGATGGAATCATCCCAGATTGTTCTCTTGGTGTTTTAAACAGTTGCAAAGTGCTTTTGGCAGAATTGTGATAGCACCGGTTGAAGACACCTCAAAGAAAAAAAGAACTGAGAAAAATACAACTTCAATCAAGATCAATATCAAAAATATAATCAAGAATAAATCCACCCTAACTTGCGACTTTCAAATTGGGAGGGAAAAGATGGCTCCCAAACAATTAGTCTTGTCTTGATCAATCATTAGAAGCCCTAAAGAAAGATTCAGGTACAGTATTCAATGGAAACTTCAAAAGGCTTTAAACAGAATTCTTCATATAAATCAGATTATGTATTGTTTAAAATTAACTGCAAATAGGTCAATGTTGTTTAGAGTCATAGAGTCAGAAATGTACAGCACGGAAACAGATCCTTCGGTCCAAACCATCCATGCCGACCAGGTATCCCAACCCAATCTAGTCCCATCTGCCAGCACCCGGCCCATATCCCTCAAAACCCTTTCTATTCGTATACCCATCCAAATGCCTTTTAAATATTGCAATTATACCAGCCTCCAACATTTCCTCTGGCAGTTCATTCCATACATGTACCACCCTCTGCGTGAAAACGTTGCCCCGTAGGTCTCTTTTATATCTTTCCCCTCTCACCCTAAACCTATGATCTCCAGCATCTGCAGTCCTCACTTTCTAACTGGGTTTGATCCCAGCATCACAGATAGCAAAGTCTGAAATAAATAAAAATCTTTAATTAAAACTGGATGAAACGTAGCAATTGGAAATGGTCATAAAGGCAGATCTGGTTCACTAATTTCCTCAGGAAAGGAAATCTTGTCATCCTACCCTGGTCTGCTTACATGACTCCAGATTCAAAGCAACGTGGTTAATTCTTAACTGCCCTCAGTCCTCCGTTCAAGAGCAATTAGGGATGGGCAACAAATGCTGACTGTGTCAGTAATGCCCAAATCTCATGAGAAGATAAAGAAAAAGATGCAGTGCTATAGAAGCATTACATTGTCAGGAGGTAACATTTTTGAATGAGGTATTAAACAATGGTCAATCTAAAAGATTTCACTTTAGAAGACATGGTGAGTTCAGAGGCCATGGCTAACACTGATCACTCAACAAACAACCAAACTAATTGTGTGTCATTTATCTCATTCACATTTTGCGTTAGCTTGCTGCACAAAAAAATGACTCCATTATTTGGCGACATTACAAAAATCATTACACTTCATAAAACATTTGCTGCGATAGGGAAGAATCTTGGAGCATTCAAAGGTTAGGAAAGATGCCATACAGAACCACAAAATGGTCACATGCACAAAAGGAGACCATTTGGCCCTCACATCTACCCTGGCTCTCTGAAGGAACAATGTACCAAATGGCAACTTCTCTGCCTCCTCCCTTTTCAAATAAAAAGGGTGAAACGTGAAAAAGCACTGCCCGAGTGTGTACTGGAAGCAGGTTCACATGAAGCATTCAAAAGGGAATTAGATTGCTATCTGAAAAGGAAGAATGTGCAGGGTTATAAGGAGTGGGCTGGAGAACAGCACTTAATTATTTGTTTGGACAGCAGTGCAGCCAAATGGCCTCCTTCTACAGATAAAATAATTGTGATAAATTAATTTGTTCTCGATTTCCTCAACTGAACCTGCCTCCCTATACTTGAAGTACATTCTAGACCTGAACCCAATGGGCTGCATAAAGAGGTTTTTCCTCGATGTTGTCATTTTTTCTTTTGCCAATTAACGTCAACTCAGTTTTTCCCTTATTCTCAACCCTTCCATCAACAGTTTGCCCCTTTTCACGGTCATACAAATGTAAGCTATTTCCTAATTAGGGAGGGGAGAACACAGAGCTGATGAGACAGGAAGGAATACAATGTGGTGCTGGGCAGAGGAAGAAGAATTAGACTCAAACTGTTGTCCAGGAGAGGACAGGTCAGGACATGTGCAAGATCATCCACACTTTCTATTATATTCCCAACGTTCCAACCAAGGTTTAGTCAATCCCTCCCTCAAACTACAATGCATGGAAAAAAACCCAGCAACATCCATGTTAGAAATAGACCTCACATATTAATAAATTTCAGTCCGAGTCAAATTCTGAAGCAGCAAATTTTATTGATACGTACTTGCAAGAACGGGTGCCTAGCAAGTAAGCACCCCGATCTGTGGGTTACATTCTGATTTATGCTGTTCAGCTGTGTCTCTCGGTCCTCCCCTTTCACCCCATTGGTTACTTTTGCTGTAGCGTGTAGCCTATCACAAGCTCTAGCTTCACTCCAGCTTTGTCTGGCTTCTCTCCACCTCTGTTTACATCTTCCATTACTCTAAGCCTGTTGTCCCTTACTCTTATTTATCTCATTCCTCATATGTGACTATCCTGGCACTGTTTGCAGTCTTTGTGCGATCATCCTGCCAAACTAAATTCCATCCGTTGGGCACATCCCTCCTGTGACTGGCACACTATTCTCCTGTTACTGGTACATCCCGCTACACGGTTGCTCTGCCCTATTAGTCATAAATAATTCTACCTGTTTTCGTTTCACACTGTTTAGTATTGGCATGCGCAGCCTAATTTTATAATGTAAGCTTTTGCAGAAGCAACAGCTGTTCCCTTATTCTGCACAGTTTTAACCCTATACCTTACAACCCATCATGACCTTAGGATTCTTTCTATCATGGGGAGGGTGGAATAGAGAATTAAAAAATATAGCAACATCAAGAATTAACTCGACTTATTGTAGGAGGACAGGAGATGGGCACATTTGACGTAGGAGCAGGAGAAGACCTTCCTGGTTCACTTATCATGGCAGTTTTGATTGTGGTCTCATCTACACTGTCCTGTTTGTACCACCCAACTCCATGGCCAATTAAAAAAAAAGCTAATCTGGCTAAAATTTATCACCACTTCCATTCTGTCCACCTTCAGATAAAAAGAATGCTCCACAACCATCTCCCCTACTTCTAGTCTCCACAACAGAAGGGAGCATCCTCCTGGAATCCATCTCAAGGTCTTAGATGTGTGAACAAGGTCACTGTAGTGGGATGCCTTTGGTACAGGAAAAGCACAACAGGTCAGGCAGCATCCGAGCAGGACAATCGCCGTTTCGAGCAAAAAAACCTTCATCAGAAATAAGGCCTGTTTCCTGATGAAAGGCTTATGCCTGAAACGTCGATTCTCCTGCTCCTCGGATGCTGCCTGACTTGCTGCGCTTTTCCAGCACCACACTCTCGCCTATGATCGCCAGTCCTCACTTTCCCATAAGTACAGGAGCTGGCCATTCAGCCCATCGAACCTGTGTACACCACGGGGAATCAAAATCGATCAGAGCTCTCTTCCGCAGCCTCGGAAGAAACCAAATGGTTTCACAAATGGATTGAGGAGCATCCTGCTGAGCAATAATATTTTAACACATTTCTTCCCCCTCCTCCCCAAGACTCACCGGCAGTGCTGGAGGCCGGGCTCTCCGGGCAGCTCTGCCCTTGCTGCTGTCCCTTCTCCTGCAGGACGAGCTCGCTGAGGGCGACCTGGAGTTGCTGCTGCAGCAGGCGGACTCCGCTCAGCACGCCGGGGACGGTGCAGGCGGTGCGGACAGCGAAGCGGCGCCGCTCGCCGCTCCGGGGACACAGCTCCCCGCACAGCTCGCACTCAGGGGCCGGGGTGCACATGTCCGGGCGGCGGCGGCGGCGACAGTCCAGCCCGGGGAGGGAGCCGAGGGACGCAGTGGCCCGCCCTCTTCACTGTCGGAAGAGAAAAAAGCAAACGAGTCAATACAAGGCAGCGGCAGGAGAGAGAGAGAGAGGAAGATGACAAGAGGACCCAGCTTCTCGGTAAATGCACGTAACAATAAGAGACCTCACCGAGGCACAGTCCCTCACTCACAGCGGGCGGTGTCTTCAGTCAAACCGGGTTAGACAGACAGACAGAGAGGGAGGGAGGCGGCCACAGGGAGGGAAGGGGGAGGTTGCCACATGCAGCTTTAAATTGCCCCCAACCCGGAAGTCTTTGTACATTTCGAGATGGCGGCAAACGAAGGGAATCACAAGCGGCCGCTGGAAGAGGAGGATCCCATCGTCTCCCTCGCCGATGTCCTGGAAGAGGACGAGCAGCTGGAGAGCGAAGCCTGCGCCGTTCTAGGCGGCAGCGACTCCGACAAATGCTCCTACTCGGACGTGAGGTTTTATTTAGTGTTTCTGTTTTGGGCGGCGTGCTGGGTTTTTCTCCCCCTCTTTAAGCGGGAGTGTGTGTGTCCTTTGTCTGCGCGCAGCTCCTCGGCATCGCGACCCCTTCTTCCCCCCCTAAATCCCAGCCCGACCCCTCGGGTTAGGGTCGAGGTCCTGAACCGGGGAACCTCTGTTCACAGGCGGACAGGGATGTTCAGAAGAACTGGGTGTTTTTTTTTAAACTGTGTGTACGGATGTGTATGTGCGCACCTCCCCTTCCCCAAAAAAACATTCATAAACCCACAACAAGATAGGAGCCACCCGATTCCAGCTGACTGCAGATGTAAAATGAACATCCTTGATGGAAGGAGCAAGCTATATTTTAAGCCCGTGGTTTGAGGGTGCAGTTGTTGCAGATTGGTGGATCCCTGTAGATTCAGTAGCAGCCACAAGCCGTGTTAATTACATCTCAATGTCAACCACCACCACCACCACCACCACCCCCTTCCATCTGGCGCCTTTTTCTTGTCATACCTTTTCAACCTTGGTGATTGGCCAGAGCGCAGAGAATTGGTTACAGTTTGGAATGTTGATACTTGTACGGGGGTGGGGCCAGGGACTGGTGGAAGATGAAGAATGGGACTCTTGGTGGGATGGAGTTGGGGGGTTGGTGGGCACTTGATCTGTAGGACTCTTGGGCAGACTTTGTATTCTGCACTTCCTGGATTCAGGAACTCCATTTGATTTGTGACTTCTTTTTTGTATGACCCCACATCTCCCTAAGCAGCAGCAAGCTGCAGCAGTCCCAACTGAGCTTATGCTGTCCATTGTACTTGCACTGTCACTGAGATGCTGCTTCATCTGTTACCTGAGGAGTATGTCAATAGCTGACGTTAATGCAGCCCCTTTTTAATGTAGTAAAGTGAAGGAGAGTGCCTCACAAGAATATTACAAACTCTGAGACCAGCCACATGTGGAAATGCCATGGCGAAAACTGAATAGGTTGGGCAAAGAGGTCAATTTGAAGTGATGCCTTTGAAGAAAGAAGGAGATGTAGAGATTTAAGGAGGTTTCAGAGCATAGAACATTGAGGACAATGCTTTCAGCCACCTATGATGGAGTGGTAAGAATCTGAGAATGTTCATGAGGTCAGAGTTAAATGTGCGTAGATAGCCTGGAGGGTTTTGGAATTATGGAGAGGAGCCATGTCAAGGGGGGAGAGAATCTTGAAAATCAAATTGAGATTTTTCAAATCAAAGCGTCACTTGTTTGAGAGCCACTGTAGGTCATTGAGCTCTGGGTTGGATGTGTGGCATTTGTGCAGGTTAGGTCAGGGTAGCAGATGTTGTTTGAGCTCTAGTTTCAAAGTATGGACTATTAGATTATTAGATTCCCTACAGTGTAGAAACGGGCCCTTCGGCCCAACAAGTCCACACTGACTCTCCGAAGAGCAACCCACCCAGATCCATTCCCCTAACTACGAGCAATTTAGCAAGGCCAATTCGCCTAATCTGCACATCTTTGGACTGTGGGAGGAAACTGAAGCACCCAGAGGAAATCCACGCAGACACAGGGAGAATGTACAAACTCCACACAGTCAGTTGCCCGACATGGGAATTCAACCCAGGTCCCTGGCACTGTGTGGCAGCAGTGCTAACTACTGTGCTTCCCTGGGGAAACCAGTCAGGATTTGGAGGGTCACACTTCTTTATTCAAGTTAATACCAAGATATTTCTGTTGTGTGCAGCAAAAATGTTTCTTGCAGTTGTAGGTAGGAAAGAAAAAAACCTCTTTGATTTTCTGTTTTGCCCAGCTTTTTCTTTTTAGGTGGTTAACAGTTTCTTTCAGGTTACGCTCTGGCCCTCTGGAGTACTTCAATATTTGTGGGAAGTTCTTGCATAAGACCACCTTGAAAGCTATTAGCCTATTTTAGTTCTGGTATAGACAAACCAATTTACTTTTATATAATTCAAGAAGCTCCTGACTTTGAGAGATTTTCCAATCATGTTCAGAGACGTTAATACATACTTCTGGAGCAGGTGGGACTTGAACCCTGGCATTCTGGCTCAGAGGTTGGGACACTACTCCTGCACCATAAGAACCCTTAAGCTCTTGACTTTGATACTTAAATTGTGGTTAGTTAATTTAGAACCATCTTGCCTAAAGTCAAAACTGTAATCCCTCCCCACTGTTCCATATTGATCTAGAATGTATTTCGATAGATGGAACAACAGTACCGTATGCTCCAGTTAGATTGTGTGCTTGACAACCTTTGGTTTTGACCCCCTCCACAGTTCATTTAATTTTGCAATTAACCTGTGCTGGATTTGCTTCCGCAGTAGTTGCATTAATGGTCAGAAGTTGTTGCAGCTGCACTTCGGAATCCCTTCCTTTCTAACTGCTGTTTTCCTTGCAGGGCTATGTGAAGAGACAGGCATTATATGCTTGTAATACTTGTACACCAAAGGGAGGACAGCCTGCTGGCATTTGTCTGGCTTGTAGCTACAAGTGTCATGAAGGCCATGAGCTGTTTGAATTGTATACTAAAAGGTACAGTGTTGCTCACCATCACACTTCAAACTGAGAGTTAAGGTACTAAATTGGACAGTGAAGGGAAATCCAGAAGAATTACATATTTATATAGGGCATTGACTTGAGAGAGCACAGCCTCAGTTGTGAGGACATGATGTAGTGGAAGGCTGGTTGAGGCCAGGATGCTGGGCTTACTACTCACAACATTGGAGAAGAGTGACATTTTCAAATTGCAATCTGTACTACATACAACTCTGGTAACCTGTCCATGAATTTTACTGACTGTCTTTCCATTTGGGATACTGCAAGTTGGAAACTTAGTGCTATTGTCTAATCAGCAGATAAATCTGCAGTCAGGATTTGCTGGTATCTGCGACCAAGGTAAAATAAGCAGAAATTTTTAAATTGAAGTTCTATACATTCTCTGCCACCTCCCCCCCCACCCCCCCCCCCCCCCCCCCCCCCCCCCACCCCGAAACACCTTGTGGTACCAGTGTGCTGCATCCCACTAAGCCGTCTCAAATGACTATGCTCTGGAAGAGTCAAATCAAATAGTGGAACATTTAGTTGTTCAAGGTTCACGTAAAATGTGAGATGAAATCTATTGCAGGTTCTAATGTAAAAATATATTTTTAAAAAAACTGCAATTTTTTCAGCAGTAGGAAATGATAGGTATTTTAAATATTTTATAAGTGGAACATTAGCTATAATTCAGTAATATTTAATAACTGCTTGATATTAGATTGTCAAAGAAAGTGTTTTTAAAAAAAACTTTCAACAGAGCAGTAGTTAAATTATTTTAAAAACTCCTAGTTTTGTAGGGGTAATTTCTTATCACTAAAATATGCCTTCTTGTATTCTAGAAACTTCCGTTGTGATTGTGGAAACAGCAAATTTAACAACCTGCAGTGCAAGTTTTTTTCGGTAAGTTTCTCTTGCTGTGGCCGTTAATAGTTTTAATTGGAGTTTATTTTCCATGTGTGCTTTAATAGTAGTGCTGTAGGTGCTGTCTTGATGCAGTAAGAACCACGAGCAATTCTAGTATTTTAATACGTATGTTGACCATTACATGGTTAGCTTTCAATGTGAAGTACATGCTGTGTGTGCCAATGCGTCAAACTCCACCTATGTGTC
The DNA here is from genome assembly GCF_020745735.1 of Hemiscyllium ocellatum. Taxonomy (NCBI): domain Eukaryota; kingdom Metazoa; phylum Chordata; class Chondrichthyes; order Orectolobiformes; family Hemiscylliidae; genus Hemiscyllium; species Hemiscyllium ocellatum. The sequence goes on from NC_083408.1 coordinate 91,234,745, forward strand.
CTTTTCCATGCTAATTGTAAGTATTGGTTTTCAATTGCCTCTACCTGCTCCTTCCCATCGCAATTGCTTTTAGACCAGCATTCTGCTTTGGAGATATGAACTAAAAACAGAGAATGTTGGACAAATTTAGTTGGTCAAGTAACACCTGTGGAAAGTAAAGCAAAGTTGATGCTTCAACCTGTGTACTTTCATGAAAACAATTTCTCATGTCATAATTGTCCTTTTTGTGATTGACTACATCACAAAAGAGGATCTAATTATGAACATCCTATGATCTCTCTGCACCTTTAGAAAGGATCCAACTCCTGAAAGTTGACATTACAATTGCATGCGTTAAGTCACTAGCATAGAATAAGAATAATCGATGAAAACAATGATTTTGTTTCCACAGGCATTAGATAGAGGCCAAACTCCAAATGTTGAAAGGTTAAAGGTTGAAACTATTATCCAATGTAATGTAAATAAAGATCATTTGAAAATTGGTTTAACTTTTTTTAGTTAACAATGATCAGAGTGGCTCTCCATTCACATGCAGTAATGTTTATAGAATCAAATCTAAATTTAAGTATAAAGAGACCACCATGATTCAGTAAGGGGGGGGTTGGGGGGGGTGTTGTTGGTTAAGGAGGAACCTATTGAAAGTGCTCGGCCTAGAAGCAATCCTCTGGTGTAAACATGAACATACAAAATTGACAGGCTAGAAAGATTTGCAAGCTTGTCTTTACAGTGACTGGAGTATCAGGACAAGATGCTGCTTGTCCATCTCCTCCTTCCACAGCTTTGTGTTCTCTTGAGAGAAGCAAATTGAAGAAGAAAAACACTGGGTTGTGGGGGATGGCAGGAGGGAAGAAAGACAGTAGCTACTATGTCGCACGGCAAAGGACTTGAGTAAGATGTTCCTTTCTGGATTGGAGGTGCTAGATCTGAGTCCAAGAACTTACTGCTGATCACTGTGTATTGGGAGAGGGCAATAATGGAAAAAGTAAGGAAACAATAGGATTGATTGAGAGCTAGAAGAATGACAAGGTAGGAGAACCTGAATGATAAAGTGAATTCAGGAAGAAGCTATGAAACAGCGGCATCATTCAATGTTGTGGCTTTTTGGCATGTTAATTTCATTTTGGGCTTTTGTACTTTGCCTCAATCTAGAATATTGCATTTTGGACTGGTCTACATGCCAGAGTATACAATGCATTTACAATATGCTGCCATGGAGAGGGAATTGACGATTCATCAGTCCTTTTTTTTCCCTCTTGTTCTTTTTCCAGTTGCATAATCTCGAAGCTTTTACTTTGAACTCTTGACTGTTTCATGTTATGTTTGTATCTTCCTTTTATTTAGTATCTCAGTGAGCCCGATAACCATCAGAAAATGTCATTTGAGATACAAAAAAGTGTTTGACTTTTATGTTAATGGAATGGGAGTTCAGTTTACTGTCTGTGGTTATGTCACCATCTGATTTTCTGTGGCTTTTTGTTGTAAACAGGAAAAAGAGAAAGCAAACTATGGCAATAAATATAATGATAATTTCTTTGGACTGTACTGTGTCTGCAAGAGGCCTTACCCAGATCCTGAGGATGAGGTAAGATATTCAGATACTGGCCTTAGTAGTGCTGCATAGTTTTGGTAATAAGACAAGCTCAGTGTCTTATGGAGACTGTGTCCTTATTTCTCTAGACCCCCGATGAAATGATCCAATGTGTCGTGTGTGAAGACTGGTTTCATGGAAGGGTAAGAAAACTGTTCACAAATTATATACAGTGGAAGTCCATTATAACTAATATGGTTCATTATACCTTAAATTAGTCTTTGGCATATAATACATATGGTTCCCAAAGGGGGTGAATCTTCTAACTGGTTTCAAAATTTGAGAAAGTAGGTTTTTTTTTATTAATATGGTCCTGCAATAATAGCCTTTTTGGATCTCAACATACATGTTTATGGTGGACTTGCCCTTTTTTAATTTTAAAATTCCTAATAATCTATTGTTTTTGAAACAGTGAGATTTGTAGAACTTAGCTCATCATTTGGATGTAGGTTTGTTCGCTGAGCTGGAAGGTTCAGTTTCAGACGTTTTGTCACCATACTAGGTAACATCTTCAGTAAGCCTCCAAACGAAGCACTGCTGATGATTCCTGCTTTCTATTTATATGTTTGGGTTTCTTTGGGTTGGTGATGTCATTTCCTATGGGGATGTCATTTCCTGTTCTCTTTTTCAGGGGGTGATAAATGGGGTCCAACTCAATGTGTTTGTTGAAAGAGTTCTGGTTGGATTGCCATGCTTTAGGAATTCTTGTGTGTCTCTCTATTTGGCTTGTCCTAGGATGGATGTGTTGTCCCAGTTGAAGTGGTGTCCTTCCTTAACGGTATGTAAGGATACTCCTGAGAGAGGGTCATGTCGTTTTGTGGCTAGTGGATGGTAATGTATCCTGGTTACTAGTTTTCTGCCTGTTTGTCCAATGTAGTGTTTGTTACAGACTTTGCATGGTACTTTGTAAATGACATTAGTTTTGCTTGTGGTCTGTATAGGGTCTTTCAAGTTCATTAGTATAGGCTCATTGAAATAATGTTCTGATGAAACTTCTTCGTTTGTGGATGTTTGGATGATTGCTTCTGTAGTTCAACATTTGGTCCGTGTTGTTGTTTTCCTGTAGACGGTGGTTTGAAGTTCCCCATTGGCTGTTCGCTCTACAGTGGCATCTAGGAATGGCAGTTTGTTGTTGTTGTTTTCCTCCTCTTTAGTGAATTCATGGTAGCCCATGCAAGAACTGTGACAAACGAGCAGAAAACTAGCCACTAGGATGCATGAACATCAACTACATACAGATAAGGAAGGACACCACTTCGACTGGGACAACACATCCATCCTAGGACAAGCCAAATAGAGAGACACACAAGAATTCCTAGAAGCATGGCAATCCAACCGGAACTCTATCAACAAACATGTTGAGTTGGACCCCATTTACCACCCCCTGAGAAAAAGAACAGGAAATGACATCACTATAGGAAATGACATCACCAACCCAAAGCAACCCAAACATATAAATAGAAAGCAGGAATCATCAGCAGTGCTTTGTCCGGAGGCTCACTGAAGATGTTCGGGTAAAAAATGAGGTCTGCAGATGCTGGAGATCACAGTTGAAAATGTGTTGCTGGTTAAAGCACAGCAGGTCAGGCAGCATCCAAGGGATAGGAAATTCGACGTTTCGGGCATAAGCCCTTCATCAGGAATGAGGACGGGGTGCCAGGCAGGCTAAGATAAAAGGTAGGGAGGCCTCCCTACCTTTTATCTTAGCCTGCCTGGCACCTTCTCCTCATTCCTGATGAAGGGCTTATGCCCGAAATGTCGAATTTCCTATTCCTTGGATGCTGCCTGACCTGCTGTGCTTTAACCAGCAACACATTTTCAACTTATCACTGAAGATGTTACCTAGTTTGGTGACAAAACGTCTGACAATTAACCTTCCAGTTCAGCGAGCAAACCTACATCCAGGACCTCAACCTGAGCTACAAATCTTCTCAAAACTTGCTAATAGCTCGTCGCTTTTTGTCCCAAAAGCAATTCTACTGACCTATTCCCTGTCACCTTGTATCATCTGCTTCTAACATTTATCCACGTTTCCTTTTTAAAAGATGTAATAGTTTCTATACTTTAACCATAACTTGTGATAAAACATTCCATATTCCATCGGCTCTTCATGGAGAAAGTAAAATGCTTTAGTGGTTCAAAATATGAACAGTTCAAGTTAGCTTTGAAAATGCATATTCTTAAATGATAGTTATCCAGTTATTGTTAACTGAGCTCAAGGGAGAAAAGAGAAAGCAATCAACCTAAGGGCACAGGTTTAAGGTGAGAGAGGGTAAGTTTTAGGGGAGAAATGCAGAGAAAATGTTTCTCAGAGGGTGGTGGGTGCCTGGAACATACTGCCAGTGGGAGGTGGTGGTAGCAAATATGTTAGCAAAAGTCTGCGGCTGAACCCGAGCACTGTGGCTGGAAAAAAAGAGCAATGGAGAAAGTTCTGGTAAAGGAGGCCCTGCTGGCCCAGGAGAGCGAGCCCGGGGCTTTCCTGGTGTCAGACAGCTCCCCCCTCCAACTCCAAGCTGCCTCGATTGGGGGTGGAAAAGGTAATCATTGAGGGGGCTATCCATGTTTGTGTCATTGTGGATGTATGAGCAGAGAGTGGTGACTTCTAATTATTGGTGATGTTCACAACGTGTTGCTGAGCCCCAGGGTTTTTTTTTTGGAGATGTTTGTGGGAGGGGGAGGTACTTTCAGGTCCCTGTGGAGCTGCCTCTCTCTAAACGCTAAGATTCTGGGGGGCACTGGCTCCCCTGACATCTCATTGGATGCCATTTGCATCCCTGCGATTCACATCGTAGAGTTAAAGGGAGTGGAGAGGTAACTGTTTAAAGTGGAATGGGATATGCAGCTGGTTGCTGACATGTCATCATCTGCACCCCCAGTCCTCCCCCAAAACACATGCACGGATCTGCTTCACTGTTAGTGAATAATTTCTGCAGCATGTAGGCTGCAATGGGAGTGCAAACTGGGTAATAAGTATTAGTCACATTTCTACATTTTTCACTGGGTGAGTTCTGTCAAAATGGGTGTAATTTTTATGGAATCTCTTCCCTCTTATTTCTTTTTTCAATTCTGTCACAGTCCAAAGATATGATTTCTGTTCTTATCTACTTTTTGACACTGCAGGACATATGCATTACTTACACACACCCATGTGTATTTCCTTCTTGGGCACAGAGCAGGTATTCAAGTTAATGGAATGACTAGAAAATAGATAGGATAAATAGATAAGGTCATTTTCCCTGAGGTGGGGGAGACCAGAACTAGAAGGCATAGGTTTAGGATGAAAAGGAAAAGATATAAAAGGGACCTAAGAGGTGACTTTTTCACACTGAGAAGGTGATGCGTATATGGAATGAGCTGCCAGAGGAAGTGCTGGAGGCTGGTACAATTACAGCATTTAAAAGGCATCTGGAGGGGTATGTGAATAGGAAAGGTTTAGAGAGATGTGGGCCAAGTGCTGGCAAATGGGACTAGATTGGGTTGGGATATCTGATCGAGTTGGACTGAAGGGTCTGTTTCCGTGCTGTATATCCCTACGACTCTATTATTGGTTAATTTTGGAATTAGGGAATACGTTAATGTTCAGATGAATTTACTTTGCTGCTTAGAGACTTGGAGTTTGTTCAAATTTATAGGCTATAAACAGCCTGGATGTTATTAATGACACTATTTGTTAGTATTTAGTGACCTTTACATGAGCTTTAGCAGTTGATTATGTATAAATCTAGTAATTTCTGAAAAGTAGCCTGTTGGTGGTAGAATATTGATATTAGGGCAGTGTTGGTCCTAAGGTATTATCTTGCGGTACTTGGGGTATTAGTGCAGTTTAATCTTTGTAAAATAGTTGCATTCCCTCTTTTTCAATTTACAGTAGAAACTGACTTCTAATATGAAAAACCTCCCTATCAAACAATTAGAATTGTATAACAGAAGGAAGATTTGAGCAGTGCTGATTTGTGGTATAGCAGTCTAGCCATTTAATGTATATTAACTGGAGACATCTTGAATTAATGGGTCTCTTCGAGGATGGATAGACTTAATTAGTAAAGTGCCATATGGATCTGTTCAGGGGACTCAATTATTTACTACTACTGACTTGGAGGAAGGGCCTGACTAAAAATAGGTGGGAGGGCATGTTATGTGGACAAAACGAATTGCAAGGAGATGTTGATGTGAATGGTCAAAAAACTACGTGGTTGGAGCTTGTACTTTTGTAGGAAGGATCAAAAGTCAGATTATTATTTAGAGAGTGAGATACTCCAAAGGTGTACAGCATAGAACAGAAAGATCTGTGTTCTTGTGCATGAAACATGAAGGTTAGCATGCTGCTACAGCAAGTAGTTAAATGGCAAATGGAAATTTTTGTTTTTCTGGTTTTGGGAAGGTTGAGTATAGGAGAAAGTGAGGACTGCAGATGCTGGAAATTACAGTGGAATGTGGTGCTGGTAAAGCACAGCAGCTCAGTCAGCATCTGAGGAGCAGGAGAATTGACATTTCGGGCAAAAGCCCTTCTTCAGGAATAGCAGGAGAATTGCTGTTTCGGGCAAAAGCCCTTTATCGGGAATTGGAGTTGAAGTTGGAGGTTGGAGTTTAACAATAGTTGGAGTTTTGTTCCAACTGTACAGTATGTTACTGAGGCCACACCTGGAATATTGTGGATTGTTTTGGTTTTTGTATTTCAGGAAGGATGGAATTGGAATGCCAGTATACTGGCGTTGGAATCAGTTCAGAAAGATTCATTAGGCTAAATCCTGGGATGAAGGGATTGACTCCAGAATGGCTAAACACGAGTCTTTATTGATTAGAGCTCAGAAGAATGAGGGGTGATTTTGGTTGAAACATTACAAGATTTTTCACTGTATATGTTGAAAAGATGTTTCTATTAGTAGGGGAGTCTTGAACTGGGGATGTAGTTGCAGAATAAGGGGCCACTCATTCAAAATGGAGATATGAAAGAATTTCTTGAGGGTAGTGGAAGTCTTGATATATTTTCTATCCCACAGCATTGTGGAGGCCCATGGAAAGAATTGGGGGTGGGGGGGGGGGGGTGGTGGTGGGAGTAATAGATCGGGAGCTGAGGGCCATGAGGAGTTGGACTGAATCAGGACTTGAGGCCTGGTGCAGATCAGCCATTATTTGATTAAATAGAGGACAAGCTTGATGGGACGATAGGCCAACTCCTGCTCCAGTTTCTTCTGTTCCTTCAGTTGAAATATTTATTCTGTCACTTAGCGCTCTTGGTATAACTACTCCATAACCTTTTATTTCTTTTTACCTCAACATCTTGTGTTTAATATGCTGGACTATTAGTCCACTCTCTTCCTTCCCTTTTTGTTTCATTTTAAAACTATTGTTTATATCAATTTCTTCACACTGACCACCACACCTATTTCCTTTTAGGTTTTGGAATACCTTCTGACTGCTTTTTTAACATCCTATTTTACTCTGGGTTAGCACAGTTCTGGTGGAGGTTATCTTTGTTGCACATTTTCCTATGTCTACCGCTGTCCCATGAAATTGAATTTGTCTTTCTTATAGCACTCCCTCAGTCATGTGTTCCCCTTCTTCATGTACTTAACACTGCGCTAGTTTGCGTTCAACTCCAGTAATAATTCGGATGTAGGTCAATTCAAGTTCTGTCCTCTTCTTTTAAATTTAGCTTTTGTGTGTCTGGTGCACTCTCACTGGATCTCTTTAGCCTTGTCATATGGTATTGGTCCCAATACAGAGATCCTCTCTCTGACATCCTGTTTTTAAGCAATTAGAGATGTCACTCACCCTGGGATAGGCAATGTCTCATGTGGGACTGCCAATCCTGCTGACAAAGGATGTGGTGCATCTTCAATATATTTACTCCTTATATTTTTCCCTCCTCTCTTTCTTTCAGCTAGATCATGGCACTTTGGAGCAAGAGGCTATCTGACCTGACTGTCCTTGTCCTCCAGAGTACTTCCTGCGGTCCTAGTTTTCCAGCTCACCTTGGGTTCCCTGTGCTGTGTACATGATCAGTCACATTATCCTTGTCTCATTCTAAGACCAGACCAAACCCTGGAGCAAACTGTCCAGATACTGCTCTGCTTGCCTTTCTAGGACGGTATATCTTTAACTCGCACTCCTAGCTCAATGGCTCTAAATACCAGAGATTCAAGACCAATTTGCATGTGGATTTGTTCAGGATAGTCCCAGCAATCACAAACTCTTAATATTCTGCAGTCAGACACTCTGTCCTGTCTTAGTCTTGATTATTTATGTTTTTCTTAGTTTCCGATTTCAGTTTTCCTTTTCTTACTCTCACTGGCCTTGAGCATTAAATCAATAGATAATAATGTATTGATTGAAACTTAAATGAGCCACCAAAAGATTTGGAGGCAGAAAGCAGCATTCCCACACTCTCAGTACTCCGTTTTTTCCATTCTAAGTTTATGATTTGCCCATTTGTGACTACCCTTACACCTGTAGTTTGTGTGCTTGAGTGTTTTTACTCCAACTGTTAAGACATGTCTAGATCAAATGGGACTTTACCTGTGGGCCAGAAGGTCAGAGTTCAGGGTGCCACCATTGTACCATGACCCAATATAAGTTGCAAAGACTGTTTCCTGATTATTTTCTAATCATCCAATTCACATATGTTGTTATAATGCCCTTGGTGAAGGTAGGACTTAAAACTAGGCCTCCTAGCTCAGAGGTAAGGACACTACCACTTTGCTGCAAGACCTGACACAAGTTGCAAACACACTGTTCCTTGCTGACAGTAATTGGCTTCTATTTAGAGGATTGTTACTGTTTATTGGCGGTTAACTGGAATCAACAGGCAGTTTCCATTTACCCACTTCATTCATTTTTACCAATTTTTAAAATTTGCATTGAAGTTAAAATTATCAGAATTTCCGCTTTCACCAAAATCACAATTTTCACATTTTGTTTATAATGCACTCCACTTGCTTCCACACTTCGCAGCCAGTAAGTGCTTTTTGAAGTTTAATGATTTGTAAGAAATACAACAACGAATTTGCAAGTAAGTATCCACAAATGGCAATGTGATAATGACGACATTCTCTGTTTTGCTTGGTGATTTTGATTGTGTGATAAATGTGTGTAGGACTCGAGATTTAATTCCCTGTCCTCATGGTGTGGTGCTGTAGAATATTCTGAGACAGGCCCCTGACTTAATGTCTTAACCAAAAGATGGTACCTCAGTACTACATTGGAGTGGTAGTTTCAACTTTTGTTTTGACTCTGGTGTGAAATTTGATTCCTTGACCTCCCAATTCTGAAGGAGTGATGCCATGGCTGATAATAATCTGCCTTATTGAAGCCTAGTCACAATCTAACAATACCGTGGCAGTGGGTGGCTAAACATTTGGGTATCAGCAGCAGGCATGTAAAAGCTTACTCCAAGGTAATGTCAGGACAGGGGCAGCAAATGAGGGACAGACTCTTTTTTTTTGTTACTTTGGATGTAATGAAGTGGTGGAAAGGAATGTTATTGCTAAACGTGGCCTGGCTGTGTTGGAGTATGTAAGGATGGAATTAAGGAAGGACAACAGAGTAAGGTGGGTAAAAACAATGACTGCAGATGCTGGAAACCAGATTCTGGATTAGTGGTGCTGGAAAAGCACAGCAGTTCAGGCAGCATCTGAGGAGCTTTTGCCCGAAATGTCGATCTTACTGCTCGGATGCTGCCTGAGCTGCTGTGCTTTTCCAGCACCACTAATCCAGAACAGAGTAGGGTGGTCCAATTACTCAAAAGGATGGGAAGAAAATGCCTCTTTTTTTTCAGACAATGTTAACACATTCCTGTTAGTCTGTGAGATGTGGCAAAATCAAGATAAACTGCATGGATCTATTTGTTCCTCATACACTCATCAGTATTATAAGTAGGGCGAGAGGAGCATCATGCACAGCATAAACGTCAGTACATAGATCCATTTGTGCTGTAAATTCTGGGTAACTCTGTTTTGTGTTCGGGCACACTCTTTATAGATATTTTATTGTGCCAAACTGCACTTTTTGTGTTGAGATTAACTGCATTAAAGTCAGTTGAACTAATTGGACTGCTTAAATCTGTGGGCTCAATCTGTCCTTTTGGAACTTGACTTGTTTTGTAAGACTTAACTTTCTAACATTTTACCTTTTTGGAAAGCTTTAATAGTGCTTTAAAACCACTCGATTAGCAAGATGGCTTATTGGCAGTTGGATCAGTAATAGCCATTGGCTGTGTATAAAAACAATGAATATGAGTAGAGAAGTTTATGGGTGAAAGGCCATTCTTTTTCATTGAAGAATCATTAAATATTTAGTAAAACTCTTTTTTTTGATTTTTATTCAAGCAAAGCTGACTACGTAGGCAATTTACTCAAACTCCAATAAATCAATTACTTATTAAGTTATTTTTTGGCCATCAGTGCAAACCTGTTTACAGTTTTGTATTCGGAAATAGTGGTCAGGATAATGTGGGCGGCTTAAACGGATAATGATGTCATTTTCAATAAAAATTGGGAATTGGCAGGCATTTTGATAATTATGTTGCATCAATTTTACACTAAAGAGGTCACACTGCCAAAACATTGGATCAAGGGCAAGAGCTCAGCAAAATTAACATCAGCAACAAACCAATAATCAAATTGGGGCATGAAAGAGCTCAAATTTCCCAAGATCAGATGGTTTCAATGCTAAGATTACAAAGAATTAGATGAGAGCATTGCAGATGCTAAAACTGTAATTTTCAAAAGAATCATTGATTCTGGAATTGTTTTTTTACACTCCGTATTTCCGATAAATTGCAGACTGAAACCAGACATTTATGCACTAACTGGCCTAACATCTGTTGAAAGTTACTGAACAGTAATTAAAAATAGCTTTGCTGAACACTGAAGTCTTGCAGCTAGTCAGAGGGGGAGAGCCAGTATGAATTTGCCTGACTAACTTTCACTGAACTTCTAAAGATGTGACTGAAGTAGTGGACTAGGGTGTTGTCTCTGCATGTTTATTTAAAATGTACTTTTTTGAAGGCATTTCAAAGAACAGAAACCAACACATCCCTTTCTAAAAGATGAAAGACTTGATCTAAAATTGTTTAATGTATCATCACCTCTTCATGACACTGTATTCATTTGGCTATAAATTCTGTGCCTTATGATCTTATTCTCCACAACCACCTGAGGATAGAGCAGCACTTTGAAAGCTAGTGTTTCCAAATAAAGTTGAAGGCAAATTATTGATTTGGTTAGAAAATAGGATAAGTGTCAGGGGATTGAGTTCTGGATAATAGACATTCGAATTTGCAAACAGATACGAATAGGTTATGTGAATGCGGAAAGCTGTGAGAAATAGCCTTCAGTACAGGTAAATGTGAAGTCAGCCATTTTGCACCCAAAAAGGACAAAATTAGGTTTTTTCTTAAATGATGGAAAGCTAGAAATAAAGGAGTTTCAGAGACCTGCACATGAATCATTTTAAAATGCCATGAACCGAACAATTAAAGAGTATTGAAGTGGTTCATAAGAATATAATTGTGAGAGTGTGAGTACTGTCAGCAGTTCCAGATATCAGACCTTTGGGTAGAATATATTGGTTTTGGAGAGAAAGCAAGATTTGGATTACAAGACTTGGAGGTGCCGATGTTGAACTGAGGTGGACGAAGTTTAAAAATCACACAACACCAGGTTGTAGTCCAACAGGTTTATTTGGAAACACTAGCTTGGGTACTGTGTCTGTCCACCCAAGAGGTTATTATGGCTGCTTGCTGTGGCATGTTGGAACTGTCAGTCGATTTAGTTGGGGCATCATACCTTCAAGTGCCAATCACGTTCGTCCTCATCTAAACAGATCCTGTGAATGTGTAGGGCTTGTCCGTAAGGGATGACTGTTTTAATATGCTTTGGGTGGAAGTTAGAGAAGTGTAACATTGTGAGATTATCTGTGGGCTTGCAGTAGGGTGAGGTGCTGAGGTGCCCATCCTTGATAGAGATGCATGTGACAAAGAATGAGACAGATACTAAAGAGTAGTCCATGTTAAGTCTGATGCTGGGATGAAACCTGTTGATGTCATTGTGTAGTTATTTCAGTGACTCCTTGCCATATTGAAAATGTCGTCAATATACCTGGTGGATAGTGTTGGTTGGTGGTCCTGTGCAGAAAAGAAGTCTTGTTCAAACTGGTGCATGAAAATGTTGGCATATTGGGTTGCAAGTTTGGTCCCCATGGCCATTCCATGGGTCATGATGAAGAACTGGTGGTCAAAGATGAAAACATTGTGGTCACGGATGAAGCAGATGAATTGTAGGATGGTGCTTGGAGATTGGCAGTTGTTGGTGTTGAGTACTGAAGCTGTTGCCAAAATGCCGTCATTGTAGAGGATGCTAGCGTAGAGTGCTGACAGGTCGATTGTAAGGAAGAATGTTCGCAGTTCAACTGGTCCGTGAGTGCTGAGTTTCTATAAGAAATCTGTAGTGTCGTGGTGTTATGTGATTTTTTTTTTACTTGGTACTACAGGGTTTAAATTACAATGAGATTACACAACTAGGTTGCATAACCTGAATTTGGAAAGATTACGCATCGTTTGATTCAAGTTTTCAGGATATTAAAGGAAATCAGAAGGGGTTGACAAAGAGAACTATCTATTTATGCTAGGTGGGAGATAGCATTTAGAAAACATAGTCTAAAGAACTTTTTTAGGAGTGAAGTTGGGGAAGACTTCTAACACACTGGATGAGATTTGGAATTTTTTTCTGTAAATAGTAATCGATGTGAGAGTAATCATTAGTTTTAAATCCTGAGATTTTTGTTGAGCAAAGGAATTGAGCAATATGTGGCAAAAGCGGGTATACAGATTTAGGTTTTAGATGCGCCATGATCTCTGTCTGTCTGAAAATTGGAACAATCTTGATGGCATGCCCTTGTTTCTGTTGTAAATGATGGTAGTGGGAGAATGGGACCCACGTAATCCTTTTTAAAGTTCATCCTTTGTCCTGAATTGATGCTTAAACGAGTCCAATTAATTAGTTTTGTTTAAGTTGTCATGTCCCCTTTGGTTTTTACAGCTGGGCCATTCTTAATTTAAACTGTTTTATTTCACCCTGTGATCATTTCCAGGTTGAAGCAGCTCGATATTTTTTTTGGAGCAGTGTTTCAGAATTGAGATCTCTGCACTTTAGAAGTGAAGATAATGGTTAGAACATTCTGAAGGTCCTATAACCTGATGTTTGAATCTCTTATCCTGTCTAGTGGGGACACAAACCTTCAACTAGTGAAAATGCCTCATCTCCCATTTTATTTTCTCCTTGTTGAAAGTGTAGTGTAGCAGGTGCTCTGTGCAACTGAGCTGTCATTCTCATAATTAACCAGAGGTTCATTTGGGACCCACTGTACACAAGGAGCCCTCCTTTTTGTGCTTAAAATCTTTCAATGCACAAATTAGTTAACCTACCATGGCATAGTTAACCATAGTTAACCATACCTACCATAGTTAACCCTTTCGTTACTACACATCCAGTTCTCTTTGTTTTGAAACTTTAGTAACCTTCAAGAATGGAGTTTTATTGAATTTGCTTCAAACAACATTTTAAGCAGTGGTCTGTTTATCACCGATCATATTCTATATATAATCAAGTGTATGAATCCTGCAACGGTTTTAATTTTGAAGCTGCTGTTTACCACAGAGTTTCGTTTCCCATCAGTACTCACGACTGGCAGTGGCACATGCATCAGGATCTCCAGTGTTAAGACCGACAGATTGAAATGGCTTTCCGACATCGGTTACCAAAGCATGTTCATAGCAGCTTCTCTCTCAATTATTTTGTTAGTGTGTGTCATAATAAGACTGAGTTCACCTTCTATTCTTACCATGATCACAGTTTTAAATGATTAAATGCTAATCAACTTGTGACTGTTGATTTGACTTTTAGCATCTCGGTGCCACTCTGCCAGATAATGAGGAGTATCAGGAAATGGTCTGTCGGAGCTGCATGAAGAGATGTTCGTTTCTTTGGGCCTATGCAACGCATGTGGCAGGTAGGAAGTATCTTGGTTCAGCCTCAGTTCAGGATATTATCTATTTTGAGCCCTGCTAAGTTTAGTAAAATCGCTAGTTTATCAGCAGCTGGTTAAATGTAGCGGTCAACCCTGCCACCGTCCAGTGATGTTAAGACCGTATAGCCACTGTCAGACCCAGCACTGCTATGTAAAGTTAACTGCTTTTAAAATGAACAAATATAGAGGAGCCATATTTTTTACCTTGTCTGGTGTTTTTGATCTGTTTTCACTGAACCTGGTAAAATATGTTAGGGTTCAGTGCAACTCTGATACTAAAATAAACACAATTCCAGAGAACTCAGCAGATCCATGGAGAGAGAAACAGTTTAAAAGTTTCAACGCAAGGACCTTTCTTCAAAATCAAGCTCCTCTGAACAGATGGGTCCAAGAGAGTCTGAGCTGCCTAACCCTCAAGGACAAGTAAATGAGCTAATGTCCTAACGCCTGACTGTCCAATGTGCCCATCAGCCAGACTAACTTGCTGCATGAACTGCTCATCTTCTGTGAGGTTGGTGGCTAACCAGGCAAAATCTGTCATTTATTGTATAAATTTGACTGCGACCCATCATAGAGTAAATATTTACCACCTTTGCGATTAACAAAAAAGACCTTTCCTTTCCGTACCAAGAGATTGATGACAGGAAAGCCGCTATAACTCTAAGTAATTGTTGTTTTAGATTGGCTTCAGTCCATTGAAAGCCAAACTAATATTACATATAGCCTGCTGGAGATAATCCCCTCTTAAGAAGATTGCTTAGCTTTGACTGATTTCAATTTTAAAGTTTATTTTTAATCCTTGTTTTTGTGATTTAATCCTGTATTAAAAAAGCTCCAGATGTTTTCATTGAGGAATGACAAAACACCAAACTGAGTTCTGAAGAAAAGTTGGAATAGAATTGAAATGTGAACTCTTGCTTCTCAACAAGAAACTCTCTCTTGTTTTTACTCTCTCTCCCCAAGAGCTGCTAGGTCTGTTACATTCTCCAGCACATTTTGCATCTAAAGTAGCAAATCGTGATTTTGTGATGTACTTGATAATGCATTTCTTGAAGACTGGTATTATTTGGATGGGTCATTGTGTTTTAACGTGTTGTGAATTGATAATATTGGTGGGTGGAATTGAATATGGGGTGGGAGAGTAGGCGAACTGTTATTTTTTTAATGGCTATTTTATCTCCATTGACAAGAAAGAATATGAATGGAAAGTAGCCCATCCAGAGGTGTTTGAGTACCCTGTTGACTTCCATCATGGTGGGAGTGTGGGAAAGAGTCTGATATCTTGCTTTATTAAAGTTTGCTTTTGTATACTTCGCCCAGTGACTAAAGCATCAGACGTTGAAAACAGTGGATCACTGACCAAAGTAGAGGATGGTACTGTCGACGTGTGCTCAATACGGGAAAACGGAGATGTACATAATCAGAATGCAATGACTAATGAAACGAAATCTGACGAAACTGCAGCCAAACACAATGAGCCTTCCACAAGCTATAAAGTCGAAGAGAAATCTGAGGTGATGTTGATTTTTTTCACTAAAACATACCCTGTTTACTTTGAGTGAACCAAGTTGTTTTTTCATCTTCCTCTAATTGAAGATTGAATCAGTGTCTGTGTGCATGGTTTCTAAAAATCCACAACTTGAGCTTCATGTTATTGGAATGCTTTCTCCCATGAAATAAACCAGGTTTGAGTGCTTTATTCTCAAGTGAATGAAGACTAGAGGCATTTACAGCACAGGAAACCCTTCAGTCCATTGTGTACTTGTTGGTCCTCAGGGTGACCCAGCCATCAGTTCTATCTTCTAATTCTTTCCAAATCATTGGTTATAGAGTCATAGAGATGCACAGCATGGAAACAGACCCTTCGGTCCAACCCGTCCATGCCGACCAGATAACCCAACCCAATCTAGTCCCACCTGCCAGCACCCGGCCCATATCCCTCTTCCTATTCATATACCCATCCAAATGCCTCTTAAATGTTGCAGTTGTATCAGCCTCTACCTCATCCTCTGGCAGCTCATTCCATACACATACCACCCTCTGCGCGAAAATGTTGTCCCTTACGTGTCTTTTATATCTTTCCCCTCTCACCCTAAACCTATGCCCTCTAGTTCTGGACTCCCCGACCCCAGGGAAAAGATTTTGCCTATTTATCCTATCCATGCCCCTCATAATTTTGTAAACGTCTATGATCACCCCTCTGCCTCCGACGCTCCAGGGAAAACAGGCCCAGCCTGTTCAGCCTCTCCCTGTAGCTCAGATCCTCCAACCGTGGCAACACCCTTGTAAATCTTTTCTGAACCCTTTCAAGTTTCACAACATCTTTCTGATAGGAAGGAGACCAGAATTACACACAATATCCCAATAGTGGCCTAACCAATGTCCTGTACAGCCGCAACATAACCTCCCAACTCCTGTACTCAACACTCTGACCAATAAAGGAAAGCATGCCAAAAGCCGCCTTCACTATCCTATCTACCTGCAACTCCACTTTCAAGGAGCTATGAACTTGCACTCCAAAGTCTCTTTGTTCAGCAACACTCCCTAGGACCTTACCATTAAGTGTATAAGTCCTGCTAAGATTTGCTTTCCTAAAATGCAGCACCTCGCATTTATCTGAATTAAACTCCATCTGCCTGGCTTGTCTCTACCGCCCTTCTTAAACAGTGGCACCACATTTGCCAACCGTCAGTCTTCCGGCACCTCACCTGTGGCTATCGATGATACAAATTTCTCAGCAAGAGGCCCAGTAATCACTTCTCTAGCTTCCCACAGAGTTCTCGGGTATACCTGATCAGTTCCTGGGGATTTATCGGTTAGGCTACAATTAGAATATTGTCTAATTTTCAGTCATTTGCACTTACTGTAAATTAGAGAAAAACTGCTTTTGTTAAAAAGAGAGATTAGAGAACTTCCTGTGGAGCAAAGCAATTTCAGAGAAGCTATAAATGATTTGGAAAGTTGAGAAATTTTGATAAGGCAAATAGAGGGAAACTACATGTGTGGGTATGCGTAGGCACTCATTAATTGGCACAAAGGTGAGGTGTGAAGTGGCATGTTTTGCTGGGAAGAACAAGGAGGCCACTTACTGCTTTATTAATGAGTCTAAATGCCACAGGATTAGAAGAATCTAGGCGTGATACACAAGTGACAAAATACTGACTGTTTAATCTGGCCACATTACAAAAAATTACAACTGCAAAATATTCACAATTTCCAGATGGTTGGAATTGAAAAGCAGAAAAGACATTGATAAACTTTGTAGTCTAAACTAATTACTCTACATTTTGTGTTCTGTAAATCTGTGAATTGTAATGATCTGTCTGATTTTTAAAAAATAACGTTTTATACAGGCACAAGGAATACAAGTTTTCTTTAAAAAAAAATTTACAAGAATGATTTCCATTCCAAGATTATCTCTGAAGATGGGGCAAGTTGGGATTTGTTTCCCTCTCTTGGAGAAAGACCAGGGATGTTCTGATTATTTTTTTAAATGATGAGGCTTGATGGAAAAATAAAGATTTTCCACTTTTAGAAGATTTAATAATGGGGCCAAACTGGCTAATAAATCCAAAATGGAAATCTGTACAGCAAGGAGTAGTTGAAAAAAAGAGTGTTGCTACATTTATGAGGAAGCTAGATACATAACCTTGGAGTGAGCGTTGTTGATGGGTTTGGAAGGAGGCTTGTGTTTTTAAAAATGCATTCTGGGGGTGTGGGCATTAGTGCTCAGTCCAGCATTTATTACGCGTCCCTGATTACCCAACGGGCAGGTAAGAGATAAACAAACTGGTGCAGATTTCGAGTCATATGCACTCTAGACAGTAAGGATGGCAGATTTTATCTTCTGAAAGACATTAGTGAACAAGTTGAGTTTTTCTGAAAATCAACAATGATCATCATTAATTCCAGATTTTTACTGAATTACATCTCTTCTGTCTGCCATGGCAGCATTTGAACTCATGTTCCCAAAACATTACCCATGTCTCTGGATTAATATTTTAGTGGTATTGTTGCGAGACTATCACTCACTAAAATAATTCATAGTGATTACACATTTCTTATTTAAATGCCAGATTTTATTGAATTCAAATTTCACCACCTGATAGTGAGATTTGAGTCAATGTATTGGATTACAAGGTTCTGGATTAGTGGTGCTGGAAGAGCACAGCAGTTCAGGCAGCATCCAAGGAGCAGCAAAATCGACGTTTCGGGCAAAAGCCCTTCATCAGGAATAAAGGCAGTGAGCCTGAAGCGTGGAGAGATAAGCTAGAGGAGGGTGGGGGTGGGGAGAAAGTACAATAGGTGAGTGGGGGAGGGGATGAAGGTGATAGGTCAGGGAGGAGAGGGTGGAGTGGATAGGTGGAAAAGGAGATAGGCAGGTAGGACAAGTCCGGATCCAGCCCTGCCGAGTTTTCACCATCCCTCCAGACCTTCCCCTCACTGAGGACGAACGATCAGTCCTCGGCAAAGGACTCCCCTTCATCCCCCTCCATCCACACATCAATGAATTTAATACACGCCATGACGTCGAACAATTCTTCCTCCACCTCCGAGCTTACTTTCAAAATCAGGATTCCCGCCCACCTTCCGAGGACCCCTTCGCCCACCTCCAACACACCGCATCCATCTGGACACCCCACGCTGGCGTATTACCTGCTCTCGACCACTTCGTTTCCAACTGTCTCCGGGACATTAACCGCCTTAACCCCCTCCCCCACTCCAACCTCTCACCGTCACAGCCCTCCAATCCCTCTGCTCCAATCCCAACCTCACCATCAAGTCAGCGGATAAAGGGGGCGCAGTGGTAGTCTGGCGCACTGACCTCTACACCGCTGAAGCCAAACGCCAACTCGAGGACACCTCTTCCTACTGCCCCCTCAACCATGACCCCACCCTCCATCACCAAACCATCATCTCCCAGACCATACAGAACCTCATCACCTCAGGAGATCTCCCACTCACAGTTTCCAACCTCATTGTCCGGGAACCCCGCACTGCCCAGTTCTACCTCCTTCCCAAGATCCACAAGCCTGACCACCCTGGCCGACCCATTGTCTCAGCATGCTCCTGCCCCACTGAACTCCTCTCTACCTTCCTCGACACTGTCCTATCCCCCCCCAGTCCAGGAACTCCCCACATACATTCGAGACACCACCCACGCCCTCCACCTCCTCCAAGACTTCTGTTTCCCCGGCCCCCAATGCCTCATCTTCACCATGGATATCCAATCCCTCTGGTCCTCACCCTTAACGATTTCTCCTTTGAATCCTCCCACTTCCTCCAGACCAAAGGGGTAGCCATGGGCACACGTATGGGCCCCAGCTATGCCTGTCTCTTTGTTGGCTACGTAGAACAGTTGATCTTCCGTAATTACACCGGCACCACTCCCCACCTCTTCCTCCGCTACATTGATGACTGTATTGGCGCCACCTCGTGCTCCCGCGAGGAGGTTGAGCAATTCATCAACTTCACCAACACATTCCACCCTGACCTTAAATTTACTTGGACCATCTCTGACACCTCCCTCCCCTTCCTGGACCTCTCCATCTCCATTAATGACAACCGACTTGACACTGACATTTTTTCACAAACCCACCGACTCCCACAGCTACCTGGATTATACCTCTTCCCACCCTACCTCTTGCAAAATGCCATCCCGTATTCACAATTCCTCCGCCTCTGCCGTATCTGCTCCCAGGAGGACCACTGCAGAACACACCAGATGGCCTCCTTCTTTATAGACCGCAATTTCCCTTCCCACATGGTTAAAGATGCCCTCCAACGCATCTCGTCCACATCCCGCACCTCCGCCCTCAGACCCCACCCCTCCAACCGTAACAAGGACAGAACGCCCTGGTGCTCACCTTCTACCCTACCAACCTTCGCATAAACCAAATCATCCGCCGACATTTCCGCCACCTCCAAAAAAAACCCCACCACCAGGGATATGTTTCCCTCCCCACCCCTTTCCACCTTCCACAAAGACCGTTCCCTCCGTGACTACCTGGTCAGGGCCACGCCCCCCTACAATCCACCCTCTCATCCTGGCACTTTCCCCTGCCACCGCAGGAACTGTAAAACCTGCACTCACACCTCCTCCCTCACCTCTATCAAAGGCCCTAAAGAAGCTTTCCACATCCATCAAAGTTTTACCTGCACATCCACCTATATCATTTATTGTCTCCATTGCATTTCAACTCCCCCTCCCACTCTGCCGAGGACATGGAGGTCCTGGGCCTCCTTCACCGCCGCTCCCTCATCACCAGACGCCTGGAGGAAGAACGCCTCATCTCCGCCTCGGAACACTTCAACCCCAGGGCATCAATGTGGACTTCAACAGTTTCCTCATTTCCCCTTCCCCCACCTCACCCTAGTTCCAAACTTCCAGCTCAGCACTGTCCCCATGACTTGTCCGGACTTGTCCTACCTGCCTATCTCCTTTTCCACCTGTCCACTCCACACTCTCCTCCCTGACCTATCACCTTCATCCCCTCCCCCACTCACCCATTGTACTCTATGCTACTTTCTCCCCACCCCCACCCTCCTCTAGCTTATCTCTTCATGCTTCAGGCCCACTGCCTTTATTCCTGATGAAGGGCTTTTGCCTGAATCGTCGATTTCGCTGCTCCTTGGATGCTGCCTGAACTGCTGTGCTCTTCCAGCACCACTAAACCAGAATCTGGTTTCCAGCATCTGCAGTCATTGTTTTTACCGTGTTGGATTACTAACCAAGTGACTACTAGGCCAGTCAATCCACGTGGATCATTAATACTGGTATTAATCAGTGGCCTGCTGAGTGGCCTGTGTGCTGTGACTTGATGTGCTCTGATTTTTGCTTTTGATCTGCTTTACTGCCTGGCCTAAAAAAAGCTCTTGAGTATTGCCATAGTACAGTACTGGTGTAAAGCCAGTAAGACCAGACTCTGGCACTTCAGTCTTCCATTAAATATTTTGGTGTATAAAGCAAGCGAAAGACTCTGCTTTGTGATGTGCTGTAAATCAAACAACAGTTTCTTTATATGTATGCTTGTAGCAGTGTTGATCTTTTGGGTTTTAACTTTTCAATTCAAATTGTCAAAACTCCCATCAACTGTGACCCAAATGCTTATTTGTTTCTCTTCAATTACAGTTACCTCCAGGTTTTGTCTTTTATTATTCATTTTACTTTTGTGAATCTGTGAATAAATTGTTATAACTGTATCTTTGAAGAACTGTATGGAGTTTACGGGTCATCTCTTGGCTATAGACATCCCTACAATTCAAAGTTTATGTGAAGTTACTTGAGTTTCAGTTCCATAGTTTGGCTAATCCCTGATAGGCGATCAGTTACTCCCTGATGCCCATTGTTGTTTTTTTAACAAGTTACAAGAATGCTGTAAGTTTAAGTATGCTCCTTCAATTGAGATGTTTCACACCTGGAGTTGATTTTGTTTAAAAAATTACTTATCATCTCAGAGACTGGTGATTTTTAAGTAGAAATTCAACCTGTTACTAACTGAAATGGCCTCGCAATGAGTTTTTTTCCTTTTTTTCCCCAAGGAAAAAAATTCTATTGCTATTATTTGAAGAGAAACAAATACATCCCTTGTAAGTACTTACACCTTGAACCAAAATCCTAAACAGAACACCCCTTGTTCTACTTTTCAATTTCAACCACAAATCCATTTTTACCCACTACAACTTCCTGAGGGATATTCCATTCTGGAGCCAAACCTCGGTATGTCACAGCTCTCAGGAATTCACTCAAACTCTCAATCTGATAATTGCTCCCAAAATTTTTTCTCTTTGAAAAATTCACTGCCAATTTCATCCATATAGCTTCACAAGGCAGATCTTAATTTTCATGAATCTGCATGTTCTTTTTCTTTTGCAGCATGGGTCACGCTTATAGTCCCTGCATACAGTCAGAGCCCTGTGCTTCTATTGCACTTTTCGAGAGCAACTGGCAGACTCAGCCTGTCTTCCTCACACTGCCTTACAGACTGTTCCGATATCTCCGCTTTCATAGTCGAGATCCTTCCCCCTCCAATGTCCAAAGTGACACAGCTGGTCTTTAGATAAAAATACTTGTCTTTAAACTCCTTTTTAATCTGAAAGTGCGTGGCCTTCCCTAATTTGCAAACTATCTTCAATCCTTTCATTGGATTTCATAATTACATAAATAATTTAACTCCACTCCCGATTTTACACCCTCACTTCAAGCCTTTCCTCAGTTGCCTAGACACCTGCCACCTTCGGATACGGAGAGCTGCCATTACAATCCTAGTTGCAACACAAGTTGTTTATTATGCAACTCCAAGCCTATTTCATAAGCTATCCAGACTGAGCGCTCTCTCATTATCCCACAAATACCACAAAAACCCCAGACTCCAGAGCCAGAGTATTAGAAAGCAGAAGTTACAATCCTAAAATATATCCTCTCGAACAGCTACATTTGTTAAAAAGGTTGTTCCATTTTGTATCCCAGGGAGCCAGTGGTGATGATGCAAGTTGCAGCGTGAAGGAGGAGAATGTCACTGAGAATACAGGTTGCAAACTGCAGCAGGTGAAGAAAAAGGGTGAATTGCAGAGAGACTGTGCCACCTACTGGCCTCATAACTGGCGTAATAAATTGTGTACCTGCCAGTCTTGCATGGTATGTTTGTCTTCTCCCATGACTTTTCTCCCTATCGCCACCCCCAATTTATCTTTTCTTTAAACTAGAAGATACAAAAATTCCAAGTTTTGGTTAAACCAGCACCACAAATCTTTCTTGTAACATATTTGAAACTAGTAATGTCAGAGATGTTCTACATCCCTAATTACATGAAGTTGCAGCTAATCAACGTTCAATCTCTGTAGTTCTTCCCTAGAACTCTGAAACTTGTCTCCTACAGTTGCTGTTTCTTCTAACTGTTCTGGTTTATTGTTTTTTCAGCACTTGCACTTTTTTGAGAGTTCTATTTTGGAAACCAAGACTTGGCCATCAGTTACAATCCAAATTGCAAAGGGAGCCATCTGCAAACACAATATAATTGCTTATTCATCTAAAGCTGATAGAACATCCACATTGAAAGGACATCAGCAGATAGTGTTTTATAGATATCCAAAGTACAATTTGATGTTCTCTTCCAAAGCACTATTACAGGGAATCCCCAATTTGCAAATGTCTGACTTAGAAATAAATTTAGAAACAGTGTCATAGTGAAGCACTCTGGGAAGGCTGTCCACACAGTCTGTGACATGGTGAAGCATTCTGGGAAGCGTGTCACAATGAAGCACTCTAGGAAGTGTCCTCTCAGTCAGCGTCATTAAGCTGGGATGATCTGTTGAGTTCTCGGATAGGTTAAGTTATTTGGTATTCTGTTCTTTTTGTTTATGTTTCATTTGGTAATCTTGTAAATAAATTCTGCTTTGTTTAAAACTAAGTAGTTTGACCAGTCCTGGAATAACCATGTTACACCTGCTTAAAACAAATGGCAAAGTTAGGGCCTGGGCCACTTCTTGAAATGTTTTGAGGGGGTCTGGCCTGGTCCATAACAGGAGGGAACAAAGACGTCACAGGAAGTTTGGAGTGGTTAGAATGGAATAAAACTGGAGAAGAGGCTCCAAGGGAGAGAGCAGATTTTTAAGTAGTAAGAAAGATCAGGTAAATATTTACAATGATTAGCGCTTGTGGTTTGTAGGATCCTTTTGTGGTTTATAGTTTAAGGGCTCTATTTTTTTTCCCTGTTCCTTGTTACTACAGAAGGGCCCTAGAGAAGTTGATAATATTTGATATTAAGCATCTTCCAAAAACTTTAATTTAGCCGGGTAAGTGATGGCAAGAGGGCTCAAAGCTGGGTTTGCTTCTCCGGCTCTGAGGGAAGCTGGGCACATTTCCAGTGTGGGGGCCTGGAATTTGTGCAGAAAGTGTCTCCAGCTGCAGCTCCTGGAAGCCCTTGGATTTTGGAACTGGAGTGGCAGCTCAGGACACACTGGAGCATCCAGAAAGCTGAAAGAATTGTGCGTAGCATGGACAGAGAGGTGGTTACACCACAGCTAAGTAGGCAGAGAGGGAATGGAGAACTACCATGCAGAGTAAGAAGATTAGGCTGGCAGTGCAGGAACTCCCTGTGGCTATTCCCTGATAGACAGACTGCTTTGGATACAGTTGAGGGGAATGACTTCTCTGGGAAAATCATCATTGACTCAAATTTGTGGCGCCATGGTTGGCTCAGCTGCACAGCAGAGGAGAAAAAAGTGTGGAAATTCAATAACCATCAGGGATTCAACTGTAAGAGGAATAGGCAGACATTTCTGTGGCTCAATCGAGACGCTAGGATGGTATGTTACCTCCCTGGTGCAAGTGTCAAGGATATCTCTGAACAGCTAAAGGACATCCTGGGGGGGGGGGGGGGGGGGAGGAGGAGAAAAGAGAGAGAGAATGTGAACAGCCAGTGGTTGTGGAATGTGTTCATACTAATAATAATAATTTTATTTTTTTTAAGAAAAAAGGGATTAGGTCTTAAAAAGGAGAATATAGGGTGTTAAGAAGCAAGCTGAAAAGTAGAACCTTCAAATTGGTGATCTCAGAATTACAGCTGCAAATGTGTTGCTGGTCAAAGCACAGCAGGCCAGGCAGCATCTCAGGAATAGAGAATTCGACGTTTCGAGCATAAGCCCTTCATCAGGAATAAGAGAGAGAGAGAGCTTATGCTCTCTCTTATGAAGGGCTTATGCTCGAAACGTCGAATTCTCTATTCCTGAGATGCTGCCTGGCCTGCTGTGCTTTGACCAGCAACACATTTGCAGCTGTGATCTCCAGCATCTGCAAACCTCATTTTTTACTCGTAGATCTCAGAATTACTACCAGTGACACGTGCTGGTCAGAATGGAAATTGTTCATCTGCTATATCCTACATGTGGCTGAAGAGATGGTGGGACCCCGAGGGTATCAGTTTCCTGGGGCATTGGGACCAGTTCTGGGGAACGGTGGTACCGATATAAACTGGGCAGGTTACATGTGAGCAGCACCAGGACTGATGCCTAGGAAGAGTATTTGTAAGAGTCTTTAAACTTCAGACGTTAAACTAAATTAGCAGGAAATGCCAAGGGCAAAAATATTAGTAGGGGTGGTATATAGACAGTTAAGCTGTGGAGCTGATATTGGGAATGGCGTCAAACAATAAATCAGAGACTTGTTAAAGAAGCATCTGTAATTATGTGTGACTTTAATCTGAATATAGATTGTGACTAATTTGATTTGCCCAATACTGCAGAGAATGAATTCTTGAAGTGTATACAGAATAGTTGAACTAATACATTTGAGGAACCTGCTGGAGATCAGGCCATCTTAGACTGGGTAGAATGCTCTGAGAAAGGAATTAATTTTAATGTCGTTTTGAGACCTTTGGTGATGAGTGACTATAGTATGATAGAATTCTTCATTAAGTTGGAGAGCGAGGCATTTGATCCTGATACTAGGATCCTGAATGTTAATAAGGAATACTATGATGATATGAGGCATAAGTTGGCTATGTGGATTGGGAAATGTTACTGAAAGGAATGACAGTGGATTGCCAGTGGCATACCTTCAAAGAGTGAACTCCAAGAATTGTTTATTATTGTCTGGCGCAAGACTCCAGATAGAACAGTGGTCAAACCATGGAAATTAGTCATGATTTGGAGATGCTGGTGTTGGATTGGGGTGTACAAAGCTAAAAATCACACAACACCAGGTTATAGTCCCAACAGGCTTATTTAGAAGCACTAGCTTTTGGAGCACTGCTCCTTCACCTGATGAAGGAGCAGTGTTCTGAAAGCTAGTGCTTCCAAATAAACCTATTGGACTATAACCTGGTGTTGTGATTTTTGACTATAGAAATTAGTATAAGCATAAATTAACAAGAAAAAACAAGTGAGCTAAGGATTGGGAATAGTTTAGAACTCAGCAAAGGAAGACCAAGTGATTTAAGATGGGGAAAATAGAGTAAGCTTGTGGGCAATATAAGAACTGACTGTGGAAATTTCTATTAGTATGTGTAGAGAACAAGATCAGTGAAAACTAATGTAGGCCCTTTACATTAATTTATAATGAGAAACAAAAATGACTGACAAACTAAATTTTGGTTTGATTTATTGTGTTGCTTTCTTTTGCAAGCAGTACAGGCGAACAAGAATGTACACAGATCATCGGGTGCTTAGATTGAGACATGCAAGTAACGCTGCACAGGAGATGCATAAAGCAAGATCAACATTTAAGTTCATGCTTTGCTTCTGTCACCTCAAAGGAGGTTACACTAATACTGGAAATGAAGGGGAACACAGGGTTTAGTGAGAGAGGGAAACTGAAGCAAATTTGTATTAGTAGAGAAATTGTATTGCAGAAATTGATGGGATTGAAGGTAGATAAATCCTCAAAACCTGATAAACCACACCCCAAAGTACTTGAGGAAGAGGCCATAGAAATAATGGTTGCATTGCTGGTCATCTTTTGATTCTGGAATAGTTCCTACAAATTAGAGGGTAACTAATGTAATCTCCCTATTTAAAAAGGGAATTGGAGAGGAAATAGGGAATTACAGACGAATGAATGTAAGATCAATAGTGGGAAGATGCCAGAGTCCATTATCCAGGATTTTACAGCAGAGCACTTAGAAACAGTCATAGAATCAGGCGCAGTCAGCATGGATTTACAAAAGGGGAATCATGCTTGTTAAATCTCCTGGAATTCTTCAAAGATGTAACTAATAGAGTTGATGGAGGGTATTTAGTGGATGTGATTTATTTGGATGTTCAGAAGGCTTTTGACATAGCCCCACATAAGAGATTAATGTGTAAAATTAAACTATATGGGATTATGGCTGATGTATTAAGATGGAAAGAAAGCTGGTTAGCAGACAGGAAATGACAATAGGAATAAATGGTCTTTTTCTGAATGGCAGGCAATGACTAGTGGGATTGGTATGGGGACCCCTGCTTTCACAGTGTGTTAGTGATGTAGGGTGAGTTGTGAGGATACAGAGATGTTGCAGTCTGGTTTGAATTGGCTGAGTGAGTGGGTAAATGCAGCATAATGTGGATAAATGTGAGGTTATCCACTAGTAGCAAAACACAAAGGCAGATTATTATTTGCATAGCTGTAAATTGAGGAAGGTGAATGTTCAATGAAACCTAGGTGTCCTTAAGAACCAGTCACTGAAAGTAGCCACACAGGTGAGAATGAGAAGATTCGAGTACAGGAACTAAGATGTCTTGCGACGATCATACAGGGCATTTTTGAGGTTGCACTTGGAATACTGTGTGCTATTTTGGTCTCCTTGTCTGCAGAAGATGTTCTTGCTATAGAGGTACAGTGAAGGTTTACTAAATTTGATTCCTGAGGTGGCAGGACTTAGGTGAGGAAAGTTTGTCAGTCAGGATTGTATTCACTGCAGTTTGGAAGAATGGGGGGAGAGGGAGGTGGGATCTCGTAGACACCTATAAAATTCTAACAGAACTAGGCAGAAGGCTGTTTCCAATAGTGGGGGATTCTAGAAATGGAAGTCATATCCTTAAGTTAAGTGGTAAACTTTTAGGACTGCGATGAGGGGAAATGTCTTCACCCAGAGAGTAGTGAGGCAATGGAATTCACTAACAAAGAAAGTGGTTGAGGCCAAAACTGTTTTTAAGAAGAAGGTGAATGTAGCTCTTGTGTCTAAAGGGATTGAGGGATATGTGGGATGGTGAGATTAGGGTAATGAGCGTGATGGTCAGACATTAAAGGTGATCTGCTACAGGGGTGTAATTTTAAAGACCTGAAATATATAGACATTTCTTGTAGTTATGATCAGCTTCTTAATGTTGTCCTGAATTGTGATCTGACGTATACAAATTGACTTGTGAATGGAATCTGTATGCAATCCAGGGGCTGTTTTGTATATGTATATTTAATTCTGTGTTTGGGAATGTTGGTGCAAAGCTGAGTTTTGGGAAGAGAAAGGAAAATGGCAGTATCTCTGTCTCTCTCCTCCCCCCCGAAAGCAGTATTACTGTAAAGTTTGTGCTTGGATTGCTGATAACTGTCACATTCCTGTACACACAATACTGTATCCATTGGTTGGGGATGCTTTCAAGTGTAGCTCTGGTCAAGAAGTAGTGGTTGGTCTTGCAACTGAAAAGACAAGTGACAGGTTGTGCTTCTGTGAGACGAGTGAAGAAACCTGCTTAACAAAGGAAATTCTAATGTATCTACATGATTTTATTTTAAATGGTGAAATGAAGACTAAATACTGATTTACATTTTACACATTCTGTGAATGAAATACTGATATGTTGATAATTTCACGATTTTAGTTGATAGAAATTCCTTCTTTCTATTTCCACGATGGTCTTTTGTTTTCAATCACTGACTTAAACAAAACTTAACTTTTCAATTCTTTTTAAAATGAGGTGTTCATTGACAGGGTATTGATGGAAGTAGTCTTTCTCATTGTGACTTGGTCAGTTTGTATTCACACATAAGAGTTGGTCTTTCTTTTCAGAACCTGTATAACGAACTAGAAATCTCCTTCCTGTTGGACGAATTTGATACTGTGCTGGCCTATGAAAATAAAGGCAAAACAGTCGAAGAGACTGAACGAGAAAAATGTGATCCATTGATGACAGCTCTGAGCAACATGAATAGAATCCAACAAGTTGAACTCATTTATGGTAAACCAGTCCTTTTCTTCTCTGGTGATAATTGAATAGAGATTTTCTAAAGCATTTTAGTTTGACCCTTAGCTGCTGGGTCACTTGATTTTTTTAAAAGTCTCCTGTTGCAATGTGATCGAGAGATCAAGCCCTGTGAAATTAGGTTATGAGATGGATTTCCAGAGTAATGTGCTCAATTTTTTGTTAGTTTTTGTGAAATTAAGTTCTGCACTTATATACAAACTTTTTTGAAAGACAGTGGATGGAATTTTCATTTGTTGTAGGATATATGTTCAGGATTTAGGATCTAGAGTGTAGTGTTTGGATAGAGGATTTTCAATATTGCTAATATTTTAATACTAGATCTCAAAGCTTCTCTCTTTACCCCTTATGGGAGGTTTACTGAAACCGCGTGAGCAATGGCTTCTCCAAGAGGATTTTTCTTTGAAAGTGAAAATGTCTGAAAATTGTCACTAAATAATGAGTCGTTAAGAGTATCCATTAAAAAAAATTAGTGTATTGTGGAAATGCTATGAAATCTACAGCTTCTGTTTCTCTGGTTTCTATAATTAAAGTGTCAGCACACGTGAAGCCATGTGCAAAGGGACCTGGGTGTCCTTCATGAATTGCAGAAGGTGGTTTGCAGGAGCAACAGGTAATTTAGAAGACAAATGGGATTTAGTCCATCATTGCTAGAGGGGTTGAATTTAAAAGCAGGGAGGCTATGTTGCAGCTGTATAGGGTGCTGGTGAGGCCACACCACACCTGGAGTACCGTTGCTGTTTTGGTCTCCTTACTTGAGAAAGGACATACTGGCACTAGATTTGGGGTGGGGTGGTGGTAGTGAGTAGAGGAGGTGCACCTAGGTTGCTTTTGGAGGTGAGGGGTTTGGCTTGAGGAGAGACTGAATAGGCAGATTATATCCATTGGAATTTAGAATGGGGGGGGGGGGGTGAAATCGCATTGAAAAATATAAAATTAAGAGGAGAATAGATAATATAGAAGCAGGGAGGTTGTTTCCACTGCTGGGTGAATTTAGAACAAGAGAGCAAACCTCCAAAATTAGCAGGAGCAGATTTAGGACTGAATTGAGGAGTAACTTCTTCACACAAAGGGTTGTGAATCTGTAGAATAATGAAGTAGTTGAGGCTTCGTCATTGAATGTTTTTAAAGCTAAGATTTTTTTTTAAACTGTACAGGATTTAGGGTTTTGGTGAGAGGGTGGGTAAGGAGCTGATACCACAAAAAGAACAGCTATGATCTTATTGAATGGTGAGCAAGCTCAAAGGGCCAGATGACGACCTCCTGCTCCTAGATTTTACGAAGTGCTGCTTGTCTCCAGTAAATTTATTTTCCATACCGGATAGAAATGCCAGACCACAGAATTAAGTCATTACATTCACTTTGAGGGAATGGAGTATTTTACTGAGCTGTTTATGGTTTCTTTTCTTGTCTAGAATACAACGATTTAAAGTCTGAACTGAAAGATTATCTGAAAAGGTTTGCAGATGAGGGAAAGGTAAGGATTATTCAATGTTTTAATCTCTAAATTCTGATAGCTGTAAAACAAATTTCAAAGGTTAAAATGAAATTCTGTGCTGCACTTGTTGCTACTCCATTCACGTCAATGGGGATACCTTTTGGCTACAGTACAGTGGTGGAGGTAGAGGTTGGACAATTGGAAAGGAAAATTGGCCTACCACCCCGCTGTATGCCATAAAATCCTTTGATTGGAAAGTGTGTGCATGCATTCATGTTTGGGTCTGAGGAATGAATGATTGCCTGTAACAACTTTGCCTTGAACACTGAGCTGAAGAAACATTTGTGAAAAGATGGATATGTTAGCGCTTTGAGGGCTAACAAGGCTAACTTTTTTTAGAAGCCATCCGTCAGTAAGTTGTACAAAGAAGGAACAAAAGAGGTTAGTTAAGGAGAAGTACATCAGATTCCTGCCAAATTCCAGATCTTGTGTAAGACCATGGATGTAATCCAATTCAAGTCACGAGTTTAGCTCTTTATGTAATAATCCATTCCCTGACAGTTCTACTTTGTTCCATCTTGGCTTCTCTGGAGCCATGGTCACAAGGCCAGACTCCTGCTACCTTTCTCCTGAGCTTGAGAAAGGAGGAAAGAGTTGTTTGGTTTCAACTGGAACTAAAACATCTCCAATCATTACTTCTAACTACCTTGGCCTTTTTATCCTGATACCTGGAAAGATATCAGTCTAAAAAAAAACTTACAAGACAAGGGCGTTGCTGGCTAGGCCAGCAATTATTGCCAATCTCAAATTGCCCAGAGAGCAGTTTAGAGTCAACCAAATTGTTGTGGATCTGGAATCTCCTAGACCATACTAGGTAAGCATGGCAGTTTCCTTCTCCAAAGGACATTGCTGGAAAAACCTGTCCTTTAATGTTACAGTTGTCATTAGACATTTAATCCCAGATTTGTACTGAATCCAAACTCCACCATCTGCTATGGCAGGATTCAAACCAGAACAGAAAAAACTGTGGATGCTGTAAATCAAACAAAAATAGAGGTTGCGGAACAAGCTCAGCAGGACTGGTAGTATCTGCGGAGAGAAATCAAAGTTAACATTTTGGGTCTGGCGACCCTTCCTTTAGTTCTAAGAAAGGGTCATTAGACCTGAAACATTAACTTTGATTTTTTTTAAGTTGCTTCAAACCTGCTGAGCTTTTCCAGCAACCTGTTTTTGTCCTCAGAACATTACCTGGATCTCTCGATTAACAATCCAGTGCTAATACCACTAGACCACTGCCTCCCCTTTTGGCGATCCTTTATCCACACTACCATCCCTGGCCTTCCACGATATCTTCTACAGTCATGGGATCACCTTCGATCTATCTGTTGTGACATTTGACTGTAATTTCTACTGTCAACTACATTTTGTATTGTTAGATTGCTAATTTGATGTTTCATCTTGATGACCTGCAATTTATTTTACTTAAATGTTAGGAGACTCCAAACCATCAAGTTCTGCCTTTACTGATTTCATTTGTAATCTGCAAGATTCTTAAACTATCTCAGTACCTTTTAAGGTTCTTATCCTGTATCTTCGGTATTAATAACACAAATTAAAATTTCCACTTTGCAGTAACCCTTTACTAACTACCCAAGCAATAGTACGTACTTGCAACACCAGTTGTTTAGTCAGACCCTGCATGTAAGCCCTTGTTACCAAGTGGTTACTTGGTAAATATTCCACATCTTTGCCCCACCAAAATATCATTCATTTGTAAATGTAACTAAGAAACTTTTGATTTAAATATTAATCAGTTTGCAAGAAAATTCAACATGCTCCATGCTCTGCCATTGTAATAGTCTGATTACTTAGAAAATATATTCCACACCAGGCATACAGCCTGAGGGGAAAGATATTGAATTCTCCAAAGATTTTGCCGTGACCAACCACATCTGGCTCTCTGGCTGCAGTAAAGAGGTCACAGAGTCAGAGATGTATAGCATAGAAACAGACCCTTCGGTCCATGCCGACCAGATATCCCAACCCAATCTAGTCCCACCTGCCAGCCTCCACCACATCCTCTGGCAGCTCATTCCATACACATACCATCCTCTGCATGACAAAGCTGTCCCTTAGGTATCTTTTATATCTTTCCCCTCTCACTCAAATTAGTATTACAGCGGTAGAAAGGACGATGGATGAAGACTCGCCATCTGAGGTAGTTTGGGCTGTACTTAGAAATAGGAAAGGTGAGGTCACCCTGTTAAGAATTTTCTACAGGCCTCCTAATAATCCTATGGACGTAGAAGAAAGGATTACAAGGATGATTCAGGAGAAGAGTGAAAGTAATAGGGTGGTTGTTATGGGGGGCTTTAACTTTCCAGATATTGACTGGGAAAGCTATAGCTCGAGTACGTTAGATGGGTCGGTGTTTGTCCAATGTGTGCAGGAGGGTTTCCTGACACAATCTATAGACAGGCCAACAAGAGGTGAGGCCATACTGGATTTGGTTCTTGGTAACGAACCAGACCAGGTGTTAGAATTGGGGGACTTTGGGGACAGTGACCACAATTCGGTGACTTTTACTCTGGTGATGGAGAGGGATAAATGTGCACTACAGGGCAAGAATTATATCTGGGGGCAGGGAAATTATGATGCAGTGAGGCATGACTTAAGATGCGTGGCTTGGAAAAGTAGGCGTCAAGGGAAGGGTGCAACTATTGAGTGTCCTTGATAAGTATGTACCTGTCAGGCAGGGAGGAAAGGGTCGTGTGAGGGAGCCGTGGTTTAATAAGGAATTGGAATCCCTTGTTAAAGGGAACAGGGCGGCCTATGTAAAGATGAGGTGTGAAGATTCAATTGGGGCGATTGAGAGTTATAAGGTAGCCATGAAGGATCTAAACAGAGCTAAGAGCAGCAAGGAGGGGACATGAAAAGTCCTTGGTTGGTAGGATTAGGGAAAACCCAAAGGCTTTCTATAGGTATGTGAGGAATAAAAGAATGACTAGGGTAGGAATAGGTCCAGTCAAGGATCGTCGTGGGAAGTTGCGTGTGGAGGCTGAAGAAATTAGGGAGACACTGAATGAATACTTTGTCAGTATTCACTCAGGAACAGGACATTGTTGCCGATGTGAATATTGAGTCACAATTAATTAGAATGGATGGCTTTGAGGTTTGTAGGGAAGAGTGTTGGAAATTCTGGAAAGGGTGAAAATAGATAAGTCCCCTTGGCCTGATGGCATTTATCCGAGGATTCTCTGGGAAGCAAGGGAGGAGATTGCAGAGCCATTGGCCTTGATTTTTATGTCCTCGTTGTCTACAGGAATAGTGCCAGAAGACTGGAGGATAGTAAATGTGGTTCCCTTGTTCAAGAAGGGGAGTAGGGATAACCCTGGTAACTATAGGCCGGTGAGTCTCACTTCTGTTGTGGGCAAAGTCTTAGAGAGAATTGTAAGGGATAGAATTTATGAACATCTGGATAGGAATAATGTGATCAAGGATAGTCAGCATGGTTTTGTGAAGGGCAGGTTGTGCCTCACAAACCTTATTGAATTCTTTTAAGATGACTAAGGAGGTGGACGAGGGTAAAGCGGTAGATGTGGTGTATATGGATTTTAGTAAGGCCTTTGATAAGGTTCCCCATGGTAGGCTACTGCAAAAAGTATGGAGGTATGGTATTGAGGGTGAGTTGGAGGTTTGGATTAGGAATTGGCTGGCTGGAAGAAGACAGAGGGTAGTAGTTGATCGTAAAGGTTCATCTTGGAGTGCAGTTACCAATGGTGTTCCCAAGGATCTGTTTTGGGATCATTGCGGTTTGTCATTTTTATAAATGACCTGGAGGAGGGGCTAGAAGGTTGGGTGAGCAAGTTTGCGGATGATACGAAAGTTGGTGGAGTTGTCAGTGAGGAAGAATGTGGTAGGTTACAGTGGGATATAGATAAGCTGCAGAGCTGGGCAGAAAGGTGGCAAATGGAGTTCAATGTAGGTAAGTGTGAAGTGATTCACTTTGGTAAGAGGAACAAGAAGATGGGGTACTGGGCTAATGGTTGGATACTTGATAGTGTAGATGAGCAGAGGGAACTTGGTGTCCATGTACACAGATCTCTGAAAGTTTCCACCCAGGTAAATAGTGTTGTGAAGGCGGCATATGGTGTACTGGCTTTTATTGGTAGAGGAATTGAGTTCGGGAGTCCTGAGGTCATGTTGCAGTTGTATAAGACTCTGGTGCGGCCGCATCTGGAGTATTGTGTGCAGTTTTGGTCGCCATACTATAGGAAGGATGTGGAGGCACTGGAACGGATGCAGAGGAGGTTTACCAGGGTGTTGCCTGGTATGGTAGGAAGATCGTATGAGGAAAGGCTGAGGCACTTGGGGCTGTTTTCATTGGAGAAAAGAAGGTTTAGGAGTGACTTGATAGAGGTGTACAAGATGATTAGGGGTTTAGATAGGGTTGACCATGAGAACCTTTTTCCACGTATGGAGTCAGCTATTACGAGGGGACATAGCTTTAAAGGGTGGTAGGTATAGGACAGATGTTAGGGGTAGATTCTTTACTCAGTGAGTCGTGAGTTCATGGAATGCCTTGCCAGTAGCAGTGGTGGACTCTCCCTCTTTATGGGCATTTAAACGGGCATTGGATGGACATATGGAGGATAGTGGGCTAGTTTAGGTTAGGTGGGCTTGGATCGGCGCAACATCGAGGGCTGAAGGGCCTGTACTGCGCTGTATTTTTCTATCTTCTATGAAACCTATGCTCTCTAGTTCTGGACTCCCCGACCCCAGGGAAAAGACTTTACCTATTATTTATCCTATCCATGCCCCTCAATTTTGTAAACCTTGATAAGGTCACCCCTCAGCCTCCGACACTCCAGGGAAAACAGCCCCAGCCTGTTCAGCTTCTCCCTGAAGCTCAGATCCTCAACGTGGGTTTTTTTTTCCTCCCTGAATTCTTGGCAATAAAAAGGTGATGCCTGAAATCGGTTTATCAATTTCACTGTGGCTACATGACCACCTATACGTGATCAGATCCTGCTATTAGAGGTGGGGTATCTCTAGGTTCACACCAGTAATGGATGGGATTCCTGTATCTCCTGGTAAGGCAGGAAGAAAGCTATGCACACATTCAAGAGGCTATTGTCTATTTCAGTTGCCATAGACACTTCTGATGGTTGGTGACTGCCTCAAATGACATACCATGTGTATTTAGTGTGTATCCCTTTGTTTTGAAGGGTTATTCTAGTCCTTGATCTTTACTGTTCTGAAATCAGGCCCTGTGCTGTCCCACTGACCCTTTCCTGTCTGACCCCCTTCAATCTTAGTTACCCAAGGATAGCCTGGAGGCCTCTACCCAACATGAAACCAGTAATGATAGTTTTAATCAGAATTATTTTTCCAACAATAGTTTCATGTCCCTACCACTCAGTGGACATTACTCCAACTCACAACTGGTTGCATTTTAAACATGAGTATAAATGCAAGGCATAAAAGAAATAACAGAAAATATCACCATTCCTTGCACACCAGGGTCGCTAAGGCTGAAGCAACTTCATACTGCTCACCCTCTTTGTATTACTTTGGCTTTGAACTTGAAAAACTTCCCAAAGATTCCCTCTTTCAAAGTTCTCTCAGCCAGTTTCTTTTTGACTCCTAACTTCCATTAAATCCAAAACTTGGCTCCTTGTAACTTTATCCTAAACTGATTTCTGCTTGCTTGATTGGTGTCCGGCTGTGACCTATATATTTAGTGGTCGGTTCTTCAAATGCCTCAATTTTAAATGAGGGCATTATTTTTAAAGTGAGGGGGGAAAGAATAAAATGGAACCAGAGAATCAACTTTTTTAAAAAATACACCAGTTGATATGCATATGGAATGAACTGCCAGCAGAAGTGGTTGTGGTGGGGACATTAATAAGGTCTAAACGGCATTTGGGCAAATACATGAATAGGAAAGGTTTAGAAGGATCTGGCGCCGATGCAGGGAAGTGGGGTTAGCAGAGATGGACATTTTGGTCGGCGCAGACCAGTTTGAGCCAAAGGGCCTGTCTCCATGCTGTAGGACTCGGACTTTGTAACTCCACTTATCTTAACTCCATTCATTTTCTTGTGCCCCTATCATTGACTGCTGTACTTCAGCTAAGAAGACTAGTCCTCAAGATCTACCTGAAGTAGAGGCATTCATTTTGTGAAACACCTTGTAATGGTTTTCCTACATGAGATACTGCACAGTGCAATGTTGTGCTGATGTACTTGGTCATTCCACAAGATGCAAGAAAATTTAACCGCTCCGTCTATCAAGTCTGCAACGTTCAGTGAGATCATATCATCTTTAACTCTACCTGCCTGTCTTTTCCACTTTATTCAGTAAAGGAATCCAGAGTTAAAAATCTGACTTGAACTGTACATAACAATCCAGCCTCAATAGCCCTCTGCAGTAAAGAATTCCACAGATTTACTACCCAGAGAAGAAATTTTAAACTGGAAACTGTCTTTTCTGAGATTATGTCCTCTGGCCCTAGACTGGCCCACAAAGGGAACATCTGCATTTATTTGTCAAGTTCCTTAAATTGTGTGTTTCAGTAAGATTATCTGTCATCTGAACTCCAATGAGTACAGGCAGAACCCCTCATAAGGTGATCTCTGCATATAAAGAATCAATATACTGAATATTCTGTGGACTACCTCCAATGTCAGTATATCTTTCAATAAATAAGGGGACAAAAACAGTTCATAGTATTCCAGGTGGCATGTAACCCATGCTTTGTATAGTTTTAGCAAGACTTCACCCCTCCCCTCCTTTTCTTTTTAAAAAAAAACTATTTACCTTCCCTATTACCTGCTAAACTTGTATGCTGGAATTTTGACTTATGCAAAAGACTCCCGAAGTCCTCTGGCAAAGCTTATTGCAGTCTCTCTGTTTAAATTATACTAAGCCACCTCCATTCTTTCTAGGAAAATGCATAACCTCCCATTTTCTTAACCTTTTTGTTGATGCCTCTGCGGATTGTCATACATTTTCCTTCCCTCCCATTATTGTATAATTTGCAAACTTAGATAAAGTGAATGTACTAGTGTCATTATATATTGTAAATAATTGTTTTAGCCACAAAGCCTAATGGCAATTAAGTGCATGGACTATGCACTTTGACATGAGCTCATGGCTCGAAGCTGTGTCTAAATATTTATTGTGCCAAATAATGGAGGTGCTAGTGTTGGACTGGGGTGGACGAAGTTAAAAATCACAGGTTATAGTCCAACAGGTTTCTTTTGAAAGAGTGTGCTTCCAAAGTACTGCTTCTTCAGGTGATTGTGAAGCAGAATCATGAGAGGATTTATAGCAACTGGATTGCAGTGTCATGGAATATAATTTAGATTGTCTTTTAGAATTATTTTGTTAGCTTCTCTTCCTTCATAGGTAAATCCCAAAAGTTTGTTTTTAAAAAGTTACATTCCCAAGATAGCTTTAATAGGTGCCATCTCAGCTCAAGTAATGCATTGAAGGTGTGAGGTTAAACTGTCTCAACTGGGACCTTGGGTTCATGTCACACTGCGCACACACACACACACATCTCCCACACTCAACCCCACACACACCCTCAAACTTTTATCCCATTACACTCCCACACATACACAAACTCACACCTCCACACGTGCACACACTGCCTCCCCCGCACGCACAAACAAGTTTGTAGGGTGAATTTGTACTTGCAGAATTACATTTTATTTTGCACAAAGACTGCATAAATCCATGTAACTTTCTGTAAGTCTCAATTTAGAAATAGAATCAGTCTGATCTATCATTGGGTGCCAGTTGAGACAGTTTCACCTCACACCTTCAAGCATTTTCTAAGCTGAGATGGTACCTACTGTTAAAGATAGCTTGACAATGTAAGTTTTTAAAAAGAAAATTCTAGGATTTACATCTGAAAGAACAGAAACTAACACATTCTAAAAGATGAAAGACTAAATTTGTTTAGTATTACATTCCATGACACTGCAGTCCCGTTGTTATAAATCTTGTGTCTTATGATTCTGCTCCACAACGACCTGGTGAACAGCACTTTGAAAGCTAGCACTTCCAAATAAACTGTTGGACTATAACTTGTGATTTTTAACTGCGGTGGCAGTTACATAGTAACTTCAGTGTAGTTCATTATTTGCAAATGTAGTTCCTGTTTAGTGTGAAGTAAAAGTTATTTTAATACCCCTTAAGTTCTAATAAATAACTTCCACCAAGATGCTATTGTTACTCTGCAGCCTGTTCATGATTTTATTTAGATTAGATTATTGTGGAAACAGGCCCTTTGGCCCAACAAGTCCACCCAGATCCATTCCCCTACATTTACCCCTGCCCCTGACACTATGGGCAATTTAGCATGGTCAATTCACCTAACCTGCACATTTTTGGACTGTGGGAGGAAACTGGAGCACCCAGCGGAAACCCACGCAGTCAGTCACCTGAGGTGGGAATGTTGAAGCCAGAATAATCTTTGGCAGAGCAACCCACATCCAGTCCCCCACTAATTTTTTATTATTATTATGTTAGAGTGTGCCTCAGTACTGAAAAGGTTGGGAACCACTATTCTAGGACATAGTCTCTTCTACTCTCCTTGTAGGAGGATCCCATATCCCAAGAATGTGTCTGGTGAATGTTTGAGTGTTTCCTTCTTGGATCACAACACTATTTTAGGTGTAGCCAAAGCAAGACCTTACTTGAATCCTCTTGCAGTGAGAGGCAAACAGCAGTTGCTGGACCTACATGTTTGCTTTGTGACATGGGTAGGTTTAAGTCACTTAAGGGCACAATTCATACTTTTACTGAAATTAACCAAGCTGGAGATTACAATTTAGCTTCAATTTTGTTTTCAGTTTTGATCCATATTTTTCAATGGAAAATCTCAAAGTTACAATAAGAATTGCAAAGTGCGGTGATGTTTTGAAGCAGTCCTAGGCTACAGAGAAAGTCTGAGTTGCTGCATAACAACTTGAAATGCATCTAAACATGATTAGTCTCATATTGGAGAAAAAATTGTCAAACTAAAAATATTAATGCTGTCTTAACTTCAAAAGCTGACATCTTTGTTTTGAGTTTAATTTTAAAATCAATCCTATTTTACATCCAATAGGTGGTCACAAGTGAAGATATACAGCACTTCTTTGAAGAGCTCCAGTCAAAGAAGCGACGGCGGGTGGATGGAATGCAGTACTTTTGCAGTTAAAGCTGAAAACATTAATTGCTCAGATCTAAAATGATTTTTCAATAACAATTAAAATTAGTTGACCCCATTTTTTTTCTTTTGCCAGTGTTTCATAAGAAGTTCAAATAGGCAGCAGAGAAATTTGTTCAATATGCAGCAGCGTTAGAGAATTTAATGCAGGTACTGGTGCACATTTTGTAGAGAGGAACAATATCCAGCTATGCATAACTGGACTTTATAATTGAAATTAATGGCTTCTACAATGTATTTTAAACTTTTTAAAGTGTTGCCCATAATAAACATGTGACAATTAGAACATGACCAGTTAACGTGACTGGGCCCATTCCTTGGGTTATCTCTGTACTCCCGTCCAAAGCATAGCTTATCTGGATAGCTCCTTTGTAAGCTTTGACAGCTGCAGCATGGTAGATGTTGAATATGAAATGATATGCAAACCTCAAAACTTATCTAATTTTGTCTAAAGGTTTACTTAACTGTTGCTGAGGGGGATAATTCAGCAGGCTAAAATTGATGTGTATTATTTACAAAAGACCTGTTAATATTGGATAGAATCCTTTTGAGTATGGTGGGGGTGCAAGCAAATCCAGCAATCAAAAGATTGTTTGCTGCTGTTTTGAACCAGACATTAAATCCTTCTGGTTCAGAAAATGTTTGTTTCATTTTGGCTTTTAAAATAAACTAGATGCCAACATCCCATTTTGTATGTGCTTTATCAAGTTATAAAGGAGTATCTAGATATACTACTACCTATCTGTAGAGACTGAAAACCAACACTGATGTCAAGTGGAAATCCCTGGATCTTGTTTGGTCTTCACCTGAACAACTTTGTACTTAAGCTATAACAAGTGCTTAGTTTAAATGCATTTTGTTTCCACTATCTGTACAGGTTATAATTGAAACATGGATCTGGCTTTTGCATTGTCTAATGGCTTTCCATCAAAATACACTGTTTAAACTCTAATGCAGCTTCGCCAACTTCAAGTCTGTAAAGTTGACTGAAAGATCATAGCTGATCTATTTTGTAATTAATCTTTAAATATTTGCTATGAGAACAGATAAGCCAATAAAATTTGGTTACTTTACAAATTAACTGATTATTATGAAACCCAATTCTATCATTTTAATACCTGAATTACTTTTGTCATTCCTGAATTTTGAGAAAGCCCTGAGTAACACTTTTTAAAAGGACTGTTTGGCATTTGGTGAGAAATGTCTATATCTGAACAAGGTACAAGTAGTCAAATGAGGAGGGAGATTTGAAGAATGGTTGGTTTTTAGAAGAAATTCTATCTTGCAAATACAAATAAGAGTAAACAGACATTAAGCCAGAGCTGAGCTGAAAGGGGAACCTTTAATGGAGGGTGTTTAGATGGGGGAGATACTTAAGCACACTAACTTTATGGAAGCTAAAGTGATCATTTGAGCTGAACTTTATGTACAGCTGAATATCAGCATTAGTTTTAAGGTGGAAGTTTAATGGTGATATGTGCTTTGGGTTGTGCAATAGATCTTGGTTACACTTTTATGCACAGCACTAGGCATCCATAGGACTTGAGTGATTATGATTTCAAGGAATCAGTGTAATTTTTGATTCAATTGAATGTTTCTTTTGCAGGTCTTGCAGCTGTCTCGTGGTAAACCACTCTGCAGCACATTAATTTAAAACTGGAAGTTGCATATTATAAACCAGTTTTACAATTTAAAAATGAGTGAAACATTCTATAGACCATTTATTTGAAACACCACTTATGGCAATGTAGAATTTGTTACATGCTTTCTCTTCCCCTCCCAGAATAGTAGAAAAATAGATCAGATTCTGTACAACTACCATGGTACTTGATAGGGAGATGCATCTTATTAAGCAATAACAATCTTACTAAGATGCTAAAATAAAAATAGTCTCTTTAAAAACATTATATACACTGAAGCATAGTAGAATCTACAAAGATGGTTATGCAGTTTGTAGAAAACACTTGCATAGGACGTTTGATCAACATTACTGATACTTGAGCCTTTAGGATGGAAGGCACTTCACTGTATCCCAGTAACAGCTTCGATCAGAAGAATCAAAAACAAATTATGAAAGGATTAACACTAACAATGCAAGTTTTTGAAATCTTTTGCTATCAAACACCAGAACCTCATCTTTAAACAGATTCCAAGATTTTGTATAGGTCTAACATTCAACCAAAGTTAAATTGGTAAATCACTGCAATTTAAGAGCATGCATTTGTTGGGTGGTGGGGAAAGCAAAGATGATATACAGCTCATCAGAACAATATAAAAAAGTAGCAGCAAGTCAGGCAGCTTTGAGATACTGTGCTGTATACTGGGACAGTTACACATTATCCTACATTTAAAAAGGATGAGACAGATTCCAGGCATATAACAATTTTACAATTTTGAACAAACATCATTTGAAAAATTGCTGAGCAGAAACAGCAATTTCTTGTAAAGAGTTTAGTTTTGCTCAAATTTTCAAGCATTTGCTTAATCCAGTAAAATCTCATTTCAAGTTCAGGTACATCTGGAAACAATACACCTGCCTAGTGTAATGAGACAGACCAGATGGTTTTACCCCTTTCCCTGAAAGCAATATCTCCATGCACCGTGGGGAACAAAAATAAAATTCTGTTGTGCCTTTCATAACCTCAGGACATCCCTAAGCTAATGAAGTACTTTTGAAGTGCAGCCATTGCTGTAATGTAGGAATTACAGCAGTCAATTTGCATTCAGCAAGGCTCCACAAGGAACAACACAATGTTGTCTGAAGAATTTATTTTGTGATGTTGAATTGGGAATAAATATTGGTCAGGATGCTAGGGAGAATTCCCCTGCTGCTCTTCAAAATAGTACCTTAGGATCTTTTATCTCCACCTGAGAAATCAAGCAAGGCCTCTATTTAATATCTCACCCAGAGCTTCTCAATTTTATGCTCGTCTCTGGAGTGAAAAGAGAATCTCACGACTTTATAGCTCAGAGCAGGGAGTTCTGCAAAAGCTGAAATTCATTTAAAGTTGCTCATCAGGAATGAACCTTCATGATTATATTTTAAATCTAACATCATTTTGATTGCAGTACCACTGAAGACAGATGATTAGATTGCATAGTAGCAGTGAAGAGATCAGTTTTTCTATCACTCATGCTTTGCACTGGAAACTGGCAGTTAGTCATTCATTCACACTAACCTATCTCCTCTCATTTTACTTCTAATCCTGATCATCCATGCAAACAAAAATACAAATACTGAACAGTAAGAACATAAAAGTGAAAAATAAACATGCACAACTGTCAGTCCAGTTTTATACTATAAATAAAAAAGTTTAAAACATACCACAACCCACTAGTTCTAAAACACTAGTTCTATGGAGCTTGTTGCAGCTTATTAGCTACTTAAAGTTTCCATATGCAATTTTTCTTTGAATCCATAGATTTTTTACAACTAAAATGAATAATTTTAACTCCCTACATACTTTCATCTTGTCTCTAGGGTTAGCATAACACTTTCCCCTTCAAACAGATTCGAACCCTGTGAAAACAGAAAAACGTTGGATGTAACTCACCTGGGAATTGAGACTTGAAGCTGACCACATGCTGGGCAACAGAAAAGTCCCTCACCAAGGGAGTAATATAGCCCAAATGTGTGCAATATGCAAAGTCTACCTGGATGCAGCAAGGGGAAATATAATAATTTTAAAATCATAACATAGATCTCAGATTCTAACTTTTCCCTCCAATTAGTTGATTGATTCAAATACTTCAAAAGTACACTATTTTAGACACCAACATCCAAAACTTTCAGAAGCAGCTGCCTAATCAAATGAGGAGGAGGAGAAAGGCCAAAGAGGTTTCACATATCCTGCCACTGATCAACACGAGGCAAAAGATATGGCAGCAGTTTTGGATGGAACTCTAGCTACTTTATCTATGTTGCTAGGATTTCTGCCTTTGGGATTCAGCTTCTCTCCAAATATTAAAACATTAATCTTATAAACCGATTGTCACAGCAATCTGATTGTCCCAAGATTAAGACAACGGATTCAGATTGACTAGGATCTGTGCTCTCTCTCAATACAGGCAGTGGACCAATGGAATACAGATAATCTTCCCTTTAAGTGTATCCCAATGCCTAGAATATACTTTAAAAGAATACCATCCATTCTAAATAAGACTATAAACTTTCTCAAAAATGAGAAAATACATCAACTGGTATCAGAATACTTTTCAGACATACAGCTCACCGTTAAATATCACACAGCCTCAATTCAATACGCAAAATACACATTTTTAAACAAACCTGTAAAAAGGAGGTAACAGATCAAGCATTTTTTTTCTCAAAATGGTAAACTCGATTAAGCAGACTATTTAAACATTAGAAAGAATGAAAATACTGGTGCAAGACATGGTCTTCCAAGATATCACAAAAGTCATAGAAAACCATCTAGAAATAGTTCAGATCAAGGTAGAAATGTTATATATACAAAACTTTATGAAAGCAAAGTTAATAATGGAGTCATCGCTGAAGAAAACAGACTAGATTATGGTCATCATTAAAGAGCAGATTTTTTGTATGGAAGGTCAGGTCTGCTTGGTGATCTCCTTTCTCGGCTTAATGTATCTTCTCTATGCTGAATATTTCTGTGCGGCTGGATACTGAGTCCTGGCTCCAGCATACCACCATCAGCTGACCT
Source organism: Hemiscyllium ocellatum (assembly GCF_020745735.1). NCBI lineage: Eukaryota > Metazoa > Chordata > Chondrichthyes > Orectolobiformes > Hemiscylliidae > Hemiscyllium > Hemiscyllium ocellatum. The sequence goes on from NC_083408.1 coordinate 91,278,383, forward strand.
TCTATTGCAGCTGGCCTCATGATTCTCAGAACTGCAAGGCACATGCAAAGCTCGACTTGCTGTTAGGCCACAAGTCAGATCTGTCTCCATTAAACCTCTACTTCTAGTATGCAGAGATCCTCCACTAGACTCTTGTAACAGTGCCAAGTCCAATCTGTGTGGAGGTTGCTCCAAGAAATCAAAGTACGGTGGGTCACTAGGTCGTGGCTGATGAACTTCAGGAGGCAGCAAGTATTCTCTCCTTGGTTCTTCTGGTTTACTCGAGGTTACGTTGCAAAGTGAGGTCATTTTGAAACTTGCTGCTGCTAGCCTATTGTGACTGTACAAGTCTGGACCCAAAAATGTTCCTTGTGCAGAAGCTGGTGTACGCCTACTTGTTCCTGGAGTGTATGATCGGTAAGCTGTACTGGAAGAGAAGTCATACAGATCTGGATACTCCGGGAGGCCTTCCCGAGATTCCAGTTTCAGCTCAGGTTTCCTCCTCGTACTGTGTGTATGTCTGTTGTGTATATACGGAGCAGGACGTGGAAATGATGCCGAATCTGAAACCATTTGGTTTATTTCAGCATTCAGACTCAGTTCTGGAAACCTTCTATCCTTCAGTGATAGATTGCTTAAGGATGTCACTCCCATTGCAATGTCTGGCATTAGTTCATTTAAGGTACCTTCAGTATTCTAGGAGAATTAAAAAAAAAGACATTTATAAAATGAAACAAACATGGAATTTCCAGATCCACAGATTTATAAACCAGACTGTTTAACATAATTTGTCAGATATTTACCAGCATGCAAAATACTTTTTAAAAATTAGATTAAAATTATAAAATCTTATTAAAACTTTTTATTAAAGCATCTGACAGTTGGAACCAAAGAAAGGTAAAAACAATGGAAGCTAAACACTCTCAGCTAATCATTAGCAGAGTTCCCTGGACAACGCTCTTATGTTTTCCTACTCTTACAAATCAGAACTGATGTCTGGACTGAGATCACATTAATGTTCTCAATCAATAAGAGAAACAATTCTCTCAAGGCAAATAGTCATTGACAATAAAACAACTGAATTCTTGTTTTTTAAAAAAAAAATGTTTTGAAAGGAGATCAGTTACAGCCAATTCTGCAGGGTTGAGAATGTTTCATTATTAAAGTAGGGACCTTGCCTACAGGTCATGTTAACGTCTTAATACATTTTCTCAAAGGCACTGGAACAATTTTCTTTGACCACAGCATAAGAACACAAGAAAAAAAAATTAAAATCAGGTGACCAAACAGAATGTTGCATCTAGCGTGTAGCTTCACTTCATGGAAGCATAGTTTGAACAATCCATTCACAGGTCTGTAAATTCGCTCTGCAATACTGCTGAATTTACAGAAATCTGTAGTATTGGTATAAAAATGCAACACTCGCATTGGGACCCAAAATATTCAAAAATCAGTCCCAAGTTTACTGTTTATTTGAATCATGAAAAATTAATGCTTTTGTAGCACTGCTAAATGTAACCTTATAAAACAAATTCGGCTGGTTTTGCCTAGTTAGAAATAAATACTTGATTTATCAATTAGCATCAATTAGCTATCTGCTACAGAAGTTTCAAGGAGGAAAAAGCACTGAGGTCATTGGCTGTTCGTCAATAACTCAAATTAAAATGAACTCTCATTAGAAATATATTAATATCCCATTTTAGATTCCAAGATCTTGGCCAAAAATTGTAAGGAAAAGGCATAAACTCTTACATATTTTACTACTGATCTAATATTTGGAAGTCAGAACTTACCGTTGGCTCTGGTGCTATCCGAACCAATCCAGAATTGGTGCAATCAGGAGGCATTCCTTTACCACCAGATGGATAAACAGGCCTTGAAGCTAGCATAGGGTATAGCAGAGAACGGTTACAAGGGTATGACAAGGAGCGAGATGACAATTGGCCTGGCAGTCTCTGCCTCCAGTCTACTTTGTGCTTTTCATGAACTGGGGGAGCAGGAGGGTGATATGGTGGTGGTGGTAACGTTGGATGGAATGCTGCACAGGGTTCAATATCACCATATTCTGCAGCTGATGAGCTGTTTATTCTACAATGGTTGTGCTGCCGAAGACCCAGCAGTGGACTCTCATCACCAAATCGTTCATGAGGAAAGAATTTATGAGGATTCTATGGGAAGTAAACATAATTTATTATCAGCTTTCCTTCCATACCTATAATTTATTAAAAGGTCTATGTAGAATACTATACAAACATCTACTGCTTATATAAAAAAACTGTAGAGATTAACAGAAAAATCTCTACGCTGCGGATTAATAATTTTAAGTGCAGCCTAAACAGTTTAGTAAATCTTGCCTAGCTAGATATATTGCAGCAAACTGCTTTGGTCAAAACAGAAACTATGCAAGACATTGCTTAATAGTTTTCTGAAAGCTCATTTGTAGCTTGTGAAATATAAAGTAGAATCTTAAATCAGTTTTAGTCTGCACTCAACAATTACATTTCTAGGGCCAGTAACATTTCACATACCTGAAGCAGCTCAACAGCAGCATCGGGGAGGTTAAATTCCCTCAACACACGAATCTGAATTTCGTAGCTAACAGTTGCTCCTTCTCCACAATTCAATGCATATGCACGCTGGACCTGATCAGTGTGTCTAAGTTCCTGTAGACGTCTGATCATATCTTTTACCATATTCAATGGAGGGACTGTAAAGTAATATTTATTCATTTAGTAAATACTTTGAAAGAATTTGTGTCTATAGACATTCCATACGGGAACAGAAACATTGGTAGCAAACTTTCTTAAAATGTCAAGATGTACTTTGCCCCCAAATTCTACAGCAACGCCTCACCCAAATGGTTACCATTTACATATCAACCACAGTACAAAAGTAGTTGAGAGGCTATACAACTCTTATAGACTTGGGTCTGACATAGATACCTTTATTAATTTAATGGTATCAGCTTCTGTCTTACTTTGAGAGTTGTCGCTCATTTTTTTTAAAATCCACTCATAAGAGAGTAGAATTTTCATGAAACCTTGTGATCCAAACTGGATATGCGCGCTGAATTGTTATACAGAGTCAAAAGAAAAACCCAAGAAAAAAAGCCAGTTTACTTGAGTCACTTCCATAAAACTAAATTTCAAACTTAGAAATGTGTATTATTTAAGAGTTTTGTTTTCAAATTGTATAATAACAGTCTTCCAGGGATACAAACAAACAGATATACTACACATAATCCAATGGGCCAATACAACCTAAAGATTTTACTTACCTTCAGTGCATTCCTGAATTATGCTGGAGACGAGTATCTGAAAATCCTCTTTATTAAAATGAAACTAAAACTTAAACATTGTTAAAACTGGATACAAAGTTAAAGGTTTTCAGTTTTCATTCATCAGGACTAGGAACAAGAAACAAGTTTGAGAAAGGGACACCAATTTGTATAACATGAAAATTGGATGCTGATTGGTTGGGTCATAAATGGCATGAAGATGAAATTAGAAAATGACAATATTAGCGAGTTTTAAGATTTTTAGCTCGGGTTGAGATTCTGGATGTAGCTTTGCTCGCTGAAAGATTAGTTTTCAGATGTTTCATCACCAGACTAGGTAACATAATCAGTGAGCTTCTGGATGAAGCACTGGTAGCATGGCCTGCTTTCTATTTATGCGTTTAGGTTTCCTTGGGTTGGTGACATCATTTCCTGTGGTGATGTTATTTCCTGCTCTTTTTCTCAGGGGGTGGTAAATGGAATCCATCACAGGAAATGGCATCACCACAGGAAATGACATCACCAACCCAAGGAAACCTAAACACAAAGTGGGCCATGTCACCAGTGCTTCATCTGGAGGTTCACTGATAATGTTACCTAGTATGGTAACGAAACTTCTGAAAACAAACTTTCCAGCTCAGTGAGCAAACCTCCATCTAAAAATTAAAATATATGTAATCTTATGCAGAGGCCAACTGATTATAAATATTCCAGATTTCTCAACTGTTGTGAAAGTGCACAGGTTATTTCAAGGAGGTCAGGATTGGTTGGAGAGGGGGAGGGTGGTGTTAAGAGAAAGAGGGGAAACCAATTACTGCCATGAAAGTCAACATCAAGTCAAAACATGCTGCAATTAAACCACAAAACATGCACCACTCACCGGGTATTTCATTGGCAATGATCGTAGGAGGATTGGATGGTGTACCTATCGGCTGGTGACTGATTAAATGACAACACTGTGGTACTGCACTGTTCACCATGTACAGGGTGTCTGGTACATTCGACATGCGAACCATGCGCAGTCGCACAAGGTCAGTCTGCTCTACCATCATTTCATCCAAAACAGCCTGAGAACAAAATTTCATGTAACAATCCATCATGTGATCAATAACTGCCTATTAACTTTTTTTTTAAAAAAAATGCACTTCTTGCAAAGTTGCTAAACTTGTAAAGTGGAAGTGGTGATGTATTGCAAGTTTTGCCATCTTTCGATTATATGTTCTAGTTTGGTAATTTAATGCAAGAATGGGCAATTCATTTGTTTTTAGACAAGTTTATAATTAATAGCTTTGCTGAAAAGCAGAACTAATCTTAATACTTCATTATGAAGTTAATCAATTTAACACTAAAAGCTGTCGAGACAATGAGTAACATTTTACTGTCTATCAAAATCCAAGCCCCACCTGCCACAAACCACTTATTATTTGAGGGGAACAGGCAGTTTCTACCAACATTGCCAGAAAAGCAAACAGGGAACAATTTAGATTTCCTATTTGAATTGAAATATTGCTTATGCCCTCAGTTTTGTTTGTTGTTAGATCAAATTGATAGCATGTGAAAAATTTGCAACACGAATGTTCATGCAACCATTACAAGTCACGGCAATTTAGAATCGAATAGGAGGAGCAAATTACATCTGATGCTGGAATCTGCACTGAAAACAAATGCTGGAGATCACAGCGGGTCAGATAACATCCACGGAGAGTGAGCAAGCTAACATTTCGAATCTACATGAAAAGTCATCTAGATTCGAAATGTTAGCTTGCTCTCTCTCCATGGATATTGTCTGACCCGCTGTGACCTCCAGCATTTGTTGTTTTCAGGTAAGATTGTAAGAATGGGGGACCGCATGGTGGCACACTGGTTAGCACTGTGCCTCTCAGCGCCAGAGACCCGGGTTCAATTCACACCTCAGGCAATCGCGTGTGGAGTTTGCACATTTCTCCCCGTGTCTGGATGGGTTTCCTCCGGGTGCTCCGGTTTCCTCCCACAGTCCAAAAATGTGCAGGTTAGGTGAACTGGCCATGCTAAAAATTGCTCGCAGTGTTAGGTGAAGGGTAAATGTAGGGGGTGAAGGGTAAATGTAGGGGAATGGGTCTGGGTGAGTTGCTCTTCAGAGGGCCGGTGTGGACTTGTTGGCCCGAAGGGCCTGTTTCCACGCTGTAAGTAATCTAATCTAATCTAAATAGCAGTGCTAGACCATTCAGCCCACTAAATATGTCTCTGCCATTCAAAAGGCTGCAGCTGAATTGACAGTAGCCTTAACACCAGTTTCCCAGCTGCTCTCCCATATCCATAGATTACCTTGTAAATTGAAAATCTGATCAGCTCAGCCCTGAATATATTCAACGACTCAACTTCCACAGCTCTCATGATAGACAATTCTAAGGGACTGCACCAGTTTATTAGGATTTAAATTATTAAAATTACTTTCTTCAAAATCCATTGCATTACTCATTGAACATCAAGGATAAGTTAATACATGTTGACTATGTATTAGTGTCAATGTTTAAAGAAAGCAGCTAGTATTAATCAATGAATTACACTTGTCAGAACCTTCATTTCATTACACATGCTACCAGGCATACACAAACTGTGGTGGTATGCTGTTAGAGGCGATTCTGAAAAATAAGACTTACATGCATTTGGAGAGGGAAGGACTGATCAAGTATAGTCAGCATGGCTTTGCACAAAGGGAAATCGGTGTCTCACAAACTTGACTGAGTTTTTTGAGGTGGTAACGATGTTACTAAAGTCCACATAAACAAAGTTTAGGGTGTAGCTTTGCTCGCTGAACTGTAGGTTCTATCAATCCCTTAGAATTGTCTATCATGAGAGCTGTGGAAGTTGAGTCGTTGAATATATTCAGGGTTGAGCTGATCAGATTTTCAATTTACAAGGTAATCTATGGATATGGGAGAGCAGCTGGGAAACTGGTGTTAAGGCTACTGTCAATTCAGCTGCAGCCTTTTGAATGGCAGAGACATATTTAGTGAACTGAATGGTCTAGCACTGCTATTTAGATTAGATTAGATTACTTACAGCGTGGAGGATTGTTGTGAGGATTGGAATGCCAGTGATCAGTGGTGTTCCACATGGGATTGGTACTGGGTCCACTTTTGTTTGTCATTTATATAAATGATGTGGATGAGAATGGAGGAGCCATGGGTAATAAGTTTATGGATGTCACCAAAATTGGTGGTACACTGGACAGTGAAGGTTATCTAAGATTACAAAAGAGATTTTGATCAATTGGGTTAATGAGCTGAGGAGTGGCAGATGGAGTTAATTTGAATAAATGCAAGATATTTCATTTTGGTAAAACAAACAAACATTATTAAATTAATGGTAGGGCTCTGAGTAAGAGAGAACAAGTAAGAGTACAGCACAGTACCTGCCCTTCAGCCCTCAATGTTTTGCCGACCTTTTATCCTACTCTAAGATCGGACTAACCTACATACCCTTCATTGTGCTACCTTCTATGTGCCTGTCCAAGAGTCGCTTAAATGTCTCTAATGTATCTAAAGTTGTAGAACACAGAGACCTAGAGGTTCAGGTACATAATTCTTCAAAATATGTGTCAGTGTGGTTAAGGAGCAGTTTAGCAAGTTTGCCTTTATTGCTCAGACCTTTGATTAAAGTAGTTGGGATATCATTTTGAGGTTGTACAGGATGTTGGGGAGGCCTCTTCTGTGTACACACAGTCTGGTCACCCTGCTATAGGAAGGATATTATTAAATTTGAGAGGGTGAAAAAAAAAGTTACCAAAGTGTTGCCAGGAATGGAAAATTTGAGTTATATAAATAAGCTGGGACTTTTTCCACTGGAGCTAGGAAGGTTGAGGGGTGACCTAATAGAGGTTTAAAAAATCATGAGGGATGTAGATAAGGTGAATAACAAGGGTCTTTTCCCTAGGGTGAGTGAGTTTAAAATTAGGGACCATATTTTTAAGGTGAGAGGAGAAAAACTTGAAAAGGACAACAGGCAACTTTTTCAGTGTGTGGAATGAACTGCCATAGGAAGTGGTGGATGCAGGTATGGTTACTACATTTAAAAGGCACATGGATGAGTTCATGAATAGGAAAAATTTGGAATTATATGAGCTAAACACAGTCAACTGGGACTGCTTTAGTTTGGAAACATGATTAGACCAAAGGTCTGTTTCCATGCTGTATGATCAAATAAGATAAACTGCAGTACATATCTTAAGTATTTATACAAGCATATTTCTGAAAGGTAACATTCTACACAGGGTAACTGTCTTACTTATATGTTTATTCTGCAAAATTAAAATGACCCACTATAGTCAGAGAAAATGTTACAGATCAGACAAAATAAAACTGTGTACAGTAACAGTTAGAGACAAACAGCTTAATGTGTCCAAATTAATATCAATGAATGAAGGTAAACAAACTGTAGACAGATGGAGTCAACTGAACTGCAGAAAAGTATATACAGAAAATATACAGTAACTGACAAGATGGAATTTAAGAATTCAAATCTGCTAAAGGAAACAGAATATCAAAGTATTAATTGACATTTATGCCAAACTGAAAAAGAACCTCATTTATCAGAATATCAATTATCCAAAGGAGATCTTGAGGTCCCGACAGAACCATTACATCAAAGAGGTGTGTCCAACACTGATTGCGTCTTTTGTTTCCAGTGATTAAAAATGCTGCCAAGAACAGTCCTGGACTGATGGGAACGCAGACACGGTCTCTAAATGACTAACCTCCCACACTTTCCCTGGAGTTCTACACAGGCATATACCTTAAAAGTTACAGTAAAAAGTTGTGTGCGCGCGCGCGCGCTACTTGAAGACTCCCCCCAAAAGGCAGTAGCAGCAGCAGCAGCAAAAGTCTTGTTGTTGGTGTCCAATCTGGCTGCCCTGAAGAGGGGGTTGGATGTGGAGGCGGAAGGGGCGCACTGTGGGGGGCAGTGTTGGAGGGCAGGCAGGGAACTGTGCTGGATGGGGCTTGGGGGGCAGGCAGTGGGCGATGTTGGGGGCGGGGACTCACGCACACCGTGCTGCTGCTTGTCTCCTGAACGGGGAGCAGACTTAAGAGAAAACTTCAAGCCCCAGAAGGCACTGAATCAATTTACCAAATAATCAATTATCCGAGCAAAATGGTGCCCACCCATCTTGTTCGCATAATCGAGGTTCCCATGTAAATGCTTAGAATGCAATAACATTTTATTCAAATATAGGCCCAATTCTTTACCTAGTTGCATACTTATTTTTACTGCCACTTATTTAGGAGTTCTCATTTTTAAAAGAGTGAGATAAATGAAAATGTCAGTATTATAAATCAGAAGTTTACAATGAAAATTAACGTAATCAAAATTAAAAACTAAACTGCTCTTTTAAAATTTAGCTTCAAACCTAAAACGTGTGTTATTTCAATTGTTAAGACAATACATGTTTCAAGCTCACTCAGGACACATTACTGTACCCCTGCCAGATCTCACAAGCACTTAATCTAATAAGCTTTCTTGTACAAAACACAGGACCCAGCAAGACTAACTGCGAAACATCATCCAATTGAACAGACAGAGCATATGGCACGGTGCCAAATAGGAGCTATAAAAGTCAAAGACCAAGCAAGTTATTGCACGCCTTGTGGAGGGTATTCTAAATTTACTACAGCCTATGGTTATGAAGAGATTACAATACCTCATTTAAATACAAGGAATAAAATAGCAAATAGTTTACATTGATCTATTTTAGTTCATATTGGAGACATTATATTGTAAAGTACATTATGTTGAATGGACAGCTTTCCGTTTTGGAATAGGATTTACATTTATTTAAAAAGAAATAAACTATACCTTTGCCTCCTCCACATATGGTGCAAATAAACGAGGTTTCACATATATCCCAGCATTCTTCTGACGTATCCAAGCATGAGATTTTCCACTTTCTGCTGTTGGCAGCATATCTGATGGTGGCGTGCTAATCAGTCCTCTCTTTATCTAAAGAGCAAAAATGGTGTTGCAATTGCATCAGCATTTCAATTGATATACAACTCCTGATTTTCCTATATAAACCCCACCAAATGGAACGTGATTTGTGATTATGTTGTCCTCTTGCATCTACAGTGCTCCCTTAGAATGTATAGCAAGTATAGCTTTATTTCATCGAGTGATGCAAAAAAAACCCGAAATTTCCCCCAGCCAGATTAAAAGTCATTATGGCCTTGGCACTAATCACCATATTTTACACAACTGCTATTTATTGATTACAACAGCTCTAACCAAAAACAGATTCATTCCCCATTTATAGTCCAGCTGCCATTAATCAGTTTAGTATTGGCAAACAATAATATTGTGAAGCAAAGCATGAGAATACAACAGTAAGAGAAGCAAGAAGAAGCATACAACTGAAGTACAGAGTCCTACAAATGGCCACTGGCCCACATCTATGTAACAGCAGGCTGTTACGATGAACCACATATAAGGGTACTTGGAAAGAGGCTTCCTTAATCTCTCACATGCTGATTCCAAGAATTAGATGGATCATAAAATGAGCTACATAATTAAGGAACAGAGCAACCTTCTGAAGTCAAACAAAATAGTTTTTTTTAAAAAATAAACAAACTGTAAAACCCACAGCATCATTAAGAACTTCGCTGTTCTGGGGCAGAATATGATCTATGCGAATATGAGACAGCAGTGGGGACAAGATCTCTTTCAGTTCCTCTGGGTCAAGATCACGTCGCTTTACACCCCTCTTGTTTACACTGTGTGCAGTTCCACTCAGCAGGTTTGGCTCTAAACCAAAAACAGAGCATTAATAACAATCATTACAGTTTTTCATTCCAAAGAATGGAAAACAAAAGAAAACATAAATATCAATAAATTGCATTTATAAAGCATCTTGAATATGGTAAAAACACCCCAGGACAATTAATGGCAATGCCAAGCAATATTTGACACTCAGCCACAGAGATATTAGGTCTCTGATATTAGATATCAGATGACGATTTAACATGATTTGAACAAAAAGTGTGAGAATTGGAAAATCAAGACATCAAACCAGGAGCTAACATAGGTCATAGGAATACAGCAGTATTGCAAAAACAGACTTGGTGCTCTAGAATCCAGGTAACAGACTTGTTTGGATGGGTCAAGTTTATTTAGATTTTGTTCATTATTCAAAAGGGCTAGTTTTAACAAGTTGAATATTATTTATTTAAAATGCACACCAGTCATTAACTAAATGCTATGTGAGCAAATTCATTAGTCCATCCCAATTCATAAACCTTAACCACTGCATTTAAAGTTACAAGAGGTTGAAAGTTCTGTATGAAGGAAGATTCGCTGAAAATGAAACAGTGTAGAAAAACATTTAATTCAAGCCTTAAAGTGAAGGGACCTTATAGAAAATTTGGAGACAGGCATTTTATGCAAGGCTAGGACTAGCGAAACTGATTACACAACAAAATTGAACTGAGGAATTGCCTCTGCACACTTGTGGTTACCTTGCACAACAGACCAGAAACTATTGCTGCATAAAGTTTAGTTCATTCAAGTACTGAAAGGGAACTGGGTCAATTTCAAATTAACAAGAGATTTCAGGTACATGGATCTCAATCCAAAAAAAAAGTTACTGCAACAGTGTGTTAATGGACTTCCTTCATGCTTCAAACTCCTTTATGTTAAGTGTGATTAGTTTTCAAAATAAGGACTAAATTGAAACAAAAAGACTCACCCAATCTATAACTTTCATTATTAGTATATTTTTAAATAAAAATCTCCAATTCTTCCATATCTTATGTATTTAAGTTTGAGACGTGTTCATTTTTTAAAAAACTGAACAATCACAAATTAAGAATTCAATTTGTTGAACGCATAATCCTAGAATTATAATGCCAAGTTTATATGTAACAAATGCAACACCAAGCACAACATTATTTATTTCTATTTAAAAATAACCTTGCAGTTTATTTTTTCCAAAGACACATTACAGAACTGAAACTTATGCATTAAAAATCTAAGAATACATACTCCTTTAAACCATATTCTGAACCATGTTTTTTGTTTTAAAAATCATCCAGGGTGGTATAGTTTCAATTCAAATGCTCAAATTTAAATCTAGAGAAAACAAGTTCATTTGAATTTAATTTAGATCAGTTTTACTTGTGTAAATAACATACAAAAATTAAGGAAACTTAAAAGTTGGACATTGAATAAAATTTCCTTCAGTAATAATACCATCTCAAAACAAGTATGGCTGCTTTGGAGTAATTGAGCGTCAAGAAAGTTTTTATTTTGTATTTGTCTTTAAAAGTTCCTGGTTTTGCACAATGATTTCTACAACTCTACTTGCATATTCTGGTTAACCAGAGATTCAGAAAATGATTTAAAATTTATAAACAAATTCTCACCTCTTTCTGCCATTTGTTTCATGAGTTGGTGCTCTCCCCATTTACTTATGTATTTTAGGATGTCTTGTTCACTAGCCTTAAATAAAATGCAAATATAGTTAATTTCTTAATTTTCTTACAAAATATCTAGAATCATATGAAGAGAAAGTGACAGGATACAAGATGTTCTGGACGTAATTATTACCATGAATTGCTTTGATAGAACGCACGTTTAGTAACTGTTCATACCTAAATCATTGATAACACTTTAGTGCCCCCATAAAAGAGCAATAGGCAAAACTATAAAGTATAATTTCAAGCTTGAAGTTATGCCAAAAAATCTTTCATAAATGCTGATCTCCAATATATCAATTAGAAACCCATTTAAAATTGTATATACTTTAGCATAATCAGCAATCAACATTCTTAATTAATCAGAAGGATGACTTAGCACTAAGTCATTACTTGAAATAAATGTAAAAACAGACTGGAAGAGTTCATATGGGTATCTTGTTTAAAAAAATGCATTGGTCTTCCACAGTATGAGAATGGGGAGTTAACAGTGGACAGCAAAGAAACAGCAGATGAAATGAATAATTTATTTTTCATCTGTCTTCAGTAAAGAGGAGGTAAAGAAAAAAAATTAAGCAATAAATCAGGAAATGAAAGGGAGGAGCCTGGTGAAATCAGGGAGATAGTACTGAGCAAACTGATGGAGGTAAAGGTCGAGACTTCCCCAGGTCTTGATGAACTTCATCCTAGGGGTCTCGAGATGGCTAATGAAGTAGTAGATGCACTGGTGTTAATTTTTCAAAATGCACTAGATTTGGAAAAGGTTCCATCAGGCTGAAAAATAGCAAACAAAATGTTCTTTAGGGTGTGTTGTGGGAAAGTGTTGGCTAGGCATAACTTCATAGAAACATTTGAGGTAATGAGGAAAATTCAGCATGGTTTTCTGAGGGACAATGGAGGGATTTGGGAACAATGATAAAGAAATCCATGTGCTACTTAACTGGAAGAGAGAGGTCATGTCTTAACAGTGATAACACAGGACTAGAAATCCAAAGACTCAGCTTAATGCTCTGAAACACTGGTTCAAATCCATGGGAGCTGGGGGAATCTGAGCAGTTAATCTACATGGAACATAAAGCTAGTACTAATAATGGTGTCATGAAACCACTAGTGTCATAATATCACTAATAAAGGCACCAAGTCTTACCAGGTCATAGGTCTGCTTTCTCATTAGAGAGAGATGACTGGTGATGGTTTAACTTAAGGGTCACCATGCCTTACAAAAGGAGAGAGGTTGGAAAAGCAATTCCTTCATGGTAATCTCAGCAATTTGGGATTTGAACTTAATCAGTTGGCATCACTTTGTATCACAAACCAGCCATCCAGCCAACTGACCTAACTGACTTCCCCCCACCCCCACCACCACTAATATCCCTTAGGAGAAGGAAATCTACCATCTTTACCCAATGTACCCAACACAAGATTCCAGATTGACAGCCATTTGATGGTATCTTAAATGCCCTCTTAAATAGCCCAGCAAGCCACTTGATTCAAGAGCAATTAACACATGCTGACCTTGATATTGCATCACAATCCATGAAAGAAAAAAAGAAAGAGGCCAGTGTAGATCAGTGCGCACAAGGATGGTGGGTGAAGAAATTTAATGGAAATTAGAAGATGGGCAGCAGGTCAGGTGGCCTTGAATTGGCAGATGGTAGAACGTGGAACACTAGACAGGATTGCATTAGAACACAAGTCTGCAAGCAAAGGTATGGATGAAGATTTCATCAACAGACAGACATGCTGAAGCAAAGTAGTAGTAGGCGCTTTTAAAAGAAAGGAAAATACGTAGTCTTGGTAATAGTACAGATATGTGGTTAAAGACTCATGTCAGAGTTTATGTCCCATCAGTCATATCAGACTCTGAATATTAATTGTTCCTCTCTCCATAGATGCTGCCAGACATTAAATTTGTCCAGCAATTTCTTTTTTATTGCAAAACAGTCCACTTCAGCATCAGACAGTCATCAGAAGACACTTGCAGTAAGATAGCAGAATGCATTGGGAACTGAAAGTAATGGCTTCAATCTTCCAACTCGTTATCTGAATGAAATTTCTGCTCATCCAATTTTGGATGTTTGATAAGCACTTTGACAATTTAGAGACAGTGTAGAGTTGAGAAAGGTGATGGGTAACAGCAGTGTACGTATTGGAACTGAAATTATGTTTTCATAATGTGTCACTGACAAACAACATGTAGATGAGAATTAAGAGCACGTAGGTTCAAGTGGATGGCATGACTAACTGTCAAGAACTGCACAGACGTATAGTCTGGTTTCGTTAGTATCACAAACAGCAGTCTCAGCATTATAGCAGGAACAGAAACCCAATTGGAGGAGATGAAGCATCATTACAGGAAAAATGGGATTGAACTTTAGAGATAACATCCAGGTTCGAGGACTTAAGAAAAAGGAGCTTGAAGATTGGTTGATAATAGAGAGCATTGACAATAAGAGATTTGTAGGAGATAGGGCTATAACTTGAGCAGACAAACCTGTCAATAATACCAGTTAATATGCAAGTCAGGAACAAAGGTTAGGTCGTGATTTAGTGGGAATAAAGATTCAGAAAGCAGGACATGGGCTCATGGACAAGATGAATTTGGAAAGGGCATGAGTGGAGGTAGAAGAGAAACTCAAAGATACAAGTTCAAAGCTGGCATAATGATGGGTGGGTGATTATTACAGAAGAGCTTTCACTGAGCTAGGGTAAAGTATGGAAGTGGCAGAGGCACTTAGTTAAATGTCTGATATCGAAACCTATATTTGTACATTCTGATTGTGAAGATTAATATTTTAATAGAATCTTAAATAATGTGTCATTTTCATGATGAGGGAACAAAATACACCAAAGTCCTGTAACAACACTGAAGGGCTCTTTAAAGGAAGTTTTATTTTAAATAAAAAAGGGAAGGATAAAAGGAGGAATAAGAAATAGGTAAGGAATAGGTTAAACTGCAATTCTGAACCAGTACAACTCAGGCAAGAGAATGCTATTTTTCTCAAGAAGTGGAATATCAAACTTAGATTTGATTCTCACTGTTAGTGGTATGTTGCGCTATGAAGAGCTTCCTTGGATTTGCTGTAGATTAAATGAATTTCCTTCTATAAAATCATTATCCTAACCTGTAGTTTGCATTAATCTCATGGATCATCAAGTCATTACATAGGCAAATTGATTTGATTTGAAGTCTTTTTAATATATGAAACACTTAGCATTTCTCAGACTCTTAAATTTAATGATTAAAAATGATTTATGTTTTATTTTGAAATGTTATGCAATTCTACTGCCAAGTGACACATTCAATGCAGTCAGAACAAAGGCTTCAGTCTTCTCTAACTCTCACCCCTTGCAATAATTGAATTCAGCCTGTGTGAAGTTACATTGCAAGCTTTAGGGATGGGCTTTATATAAACAGTACTCCTTTTATGTTTACAGAAAGCTACATAATGAATAAATTGAAATTCAAGCAAATCTTTCAATATTCTTTTACTTTGGAATCCAAGTAAATTTAAATTAAACAGAAAGGAAATTCTACATGGCATTTGTCATTTTTGCAAAAGGAAGATACTTTATCAGTTTACAGCAACTCTATCAGTTAATGTTTAAACAAGGTCTAACATTTTCTCTATTTAAAGACAGCCTCCCACTTGTTAAGTAACAAACATTCCTGAAAATGTTTTGAACTGGCTTTTAAGTTAATTTTAGGGGAATTGTTTTGTTCGCGATGAGGAAGAGCAACCTAAAAAATAAAATTCAGTTTAATGTTTGGCACCAACAAGCAGCCAGTTTTCCATTTCCTATAATAGTACCATTCTCACCCAAGATTGTCAAATCACAGGTGGTCAAGCACAGCGGATTCACTCTCAGACATCTGAGCTTGCATATTTAGGTAACTAGCTTTGTTAAACTATAAATTTATTTGGAAGCACTAGCTTTTGGAGCGCTGCTCCTTCATCATCAACCACCTCATTAAGAAGCAGTGCTTTGAAAGCTAGTGCTTCCAATTAAACCTGTTGGACTATAACCAGGTGAGGAGATTTTTAACTTTGTACACCCCTGTCCAACACCGGCATCTCCAAATAATAAATTTACTGAATATTTTACTGTAAGAGACCCAATACCTGCAAATAGTCTGACTGAAGGACAGAAGGCAAATGGTCCTTGCTGAGTTCAAAGAACACATCTGAGACCATGACAGAAGTGAATTCCTCACATAGGAAGTTAAGTGCCTGGCGATAAACCCATTTAGAACCATAAGGCTGTGAACTCCATTTCAGAATAGAAATCAAGGTGTCCAAGGAGATGCTCTCCATCACAATATCTTCACAACCTGTAAAAATATAATCTAAATATTATTTTGATTACAACAGAAATGCATATTATCCTTCTGAATAAAAGGTGCTGTTACCCAAAATGTTATACACAAAATTATTTTGAATTATTGCCTGAGAGAAACAGAATGTGATGAGTGCAGAAAGCCATTTGGACCACGAAGTTTGTGGCTCTTTGAAAGGGTTATTCATTAGTTCCACTCTAATATTTTTTGCTAAATTGCCATATGCAATCATCTGCAGTGTTGGATTTATTCCCCATATTCATTGACCAACCAAAAAAAATTAAAAGTATTACACACTGAAAAACTGGTCATGCAGACTACAAAACTTTGAGAATGTTGCACTCCTGCCTTTTCCATTGTTCTCTAACTTTTGACCTTTTTCAAGTATTTATCCAATTCCATAAAACCACAACATATAGGAGCAGAATTAGTCAATTCAGCCCATCAAGTTGACTCCACCATTCTATCATGGCTGATGTGTTGCTCACGCTTTTCTCCTGCCTTCTCTCCATAACCCTCTTATTCATCAAAAATCTACCTCTGTTCTAAATGCACTCAATGAATTGGCCTCCATAAATCTGTGGCAATGAGTTCCACAGATTCACTACTCACTGGCTGAATAAATTCATCCTCATCTTAGTTCTAAAGGGTCATCACTTCACTCCAAGGCTGCGTCCTTGGATCCTAGTCTCTTCTACTAGTGGAAACATCTTCACATTAACTTTAAAGAGTTATCTCAGTATTCTTTAAGCTTCAAAAAGATCCCTCCTTATTCTTCTAAACTCCAAATACAGACCCAGAGTCTTCAATCGTTCCTTATAAAAGCCCTTTATTCCTGGGATCATTCTTTGGAGCCCCCTCAAATGGCAGCACATCTTTCCCCAGATACAAGGCCCAAAGCTGCTCACAATATTCCAAATGCAGCTTGATCAGAGTCTCATACAGCCTCAGAAGTACATCTCTGCTCTTGTTTTCACACCAACTCAAAATGAATGCTAACATTGTATTTGCCTTCCTAACTGCCAACTGAAGCTGCATGCTAACCTTTAAGATAACCCTGAACTTGACTTTTTGCGATTCAAAGTTATTGCTGTAATGATTGGTTTTCACTGTCACTACAAGCAGTGCACTCTCGATCACAATAACTGAGTAAGAAAAATCCCCCATATTGTCTCTGATTCTTTTCTAATCAACTTAAATTAATGTTGTCTGATTACAAGTTTTTTTCCGTTTCTTGTTACATCAGGCAAAAATGGTTATGGTTTTGCCCAACCTTCTCTTAACACATCCCTGGTCTGAAAATCCCAGTTTCTCCAAACCTTCCACATAAACTTTTCATTGTTCAATTAGTCAACCATTTTAGCATTCTGAGGAGGCTGGCCTCATATTCAAACCTGAGCACAATATTCCAATGAGGCCAAACGCAGTTTCTTAAAAGGGTCAATATGGATCAGATAAACACTGGTTAATGATTTATACAATTGCATGGTGATAGCCAATATACATTCTGTAGCAAGGGATTTTGTAAGGGATAACTAATTATAATTTGTAAAGGTGATCACACTCCAAGTAATGGGGTGGAGGAGGAACCAGTACGACACCAGCTTTGTATGGCGAGAATACGAGAGGCCAAGGCAGCCATGTTTCATATTCAGATTGGAGCTACAAGTATTCTTGTGAAATAAATTCTATTCTTTACTTGCCTAAATTGGTGTCATCTTGATAAATATTTTCAGTCTTTTTGAAATTAGTGTACAGAAATGAGATGTGAAAAATCTTAGGTGGTGTGGCAGAGAAAGGGGAGAAAATAATGAAAAAGGAAGGAGGGACACCCTTGTTCGAAATTTAACCACCTTGAAAAGTGGAAACGAGCAAGCAAAACAATTTCAACAAAATAGAAAAACACATTTTAAAGATGGGGTTATGGAGCACAAAAGCAAATAGTTAATGCTAATTCTAAATCAGTCATTGGTTAGGGCACATTTAGAAAGTTGTATTCAGCTTAGGAAGGATGTTCAAGCAGAATTGAATACAAAGGAAAGCTAAGATGATACTAAAAACAAGTACTCCCTGGTACAACTAAGGTTTGCAAAAGCAGAGATACGGACCTTACATTACACAGGAAGTGCAACAAGGATGATGAAATAAGAAATAAGGGCTAAGATGAAAAAAAGTATCAATACAAGTTAGCATCAAGGATAAAATGCACAGAACAAATAACTTGGAAGGTATTTTCTTGGTGGTGTGAACAGAAGTGATCCAAGAACGTATGTTTTGCAGGTGTGGTTCTCTTAGAACTCAATACAACTGCAAAGATTTCAGCATAGTATCCAGCTTTCGTTGTTATCACTGATCTGCCCATGCTTCCTCTGAATTGATTTCAGACTTATGGGCTGAAATAGTTTCGCAGGCTTTGAACACAGATTTGAGTTGAGAACGTCTGTGTAGTTCAAATGTAATAGTTTGTCCCCAATGATTAAAAAACCTCAACTGAAAACTGAAATGTCAAGAAGGTTTAATATACAGTATCAAGATTTGCTTTTACAAAAACAAAGCAATTCTTATTCTTTAGACTTGCTTATGCAAGGATGGAATACAATCAACACCTTATTACCAAGAATAGGCTATTGGATTGTGCAATGATACTGGTTAATTTCACAGGTTATCATTGTAAGTGCCATTTTATGGAGATACCCACAAATTTAATTAACTATGTTTCCACTATGAAAGTATAGCACATATTTCCTGGTTTGCAGATAATGTCTTTTCGAAAACACGTAAGTTGAATTTAAGAATTTTCTATAAATCCAATTTGATATTTTGGACCAGAAATTACTAGCTACTGTCATAAGACTATTTTTCAAAACTCCACTCATAACTAAAGAATACATCTGAATTCTTATTTTTCATCCACTTACATAACCTTCAGTGTAATAGGAAAAAGAACATTAATATTAAAGTAGGTTCTAGGGTAAGAAAGCACAAAACATTACACAAAAACAAACTGATTCTGTGCTTTTTGCTGAAATATGGCTTCAAAAAGTTACTCAAGCCAAATATAAATTGTTCCTGCATCACTTGCATTAATTCAGTTCACATTTAGGGACAGAAATATCAAACTTACAAAATTACTATTAAAAGCTAAATGTCCTTTCGCAGACACCCTACCCTAATGAAGATACAAAACAAAGTGTACCCATAGTCTCTAACTTTAGTTTAAATCTGACAAGCACATTCCTATCTTCAAAATTCCTGGGCCAAATAACAATGAAACAGTACATGACCTCAGCCTTGGTTTCTTAACAATTTAACTTCACAGCTTAAAGAGACACAAATATACTCCAATAAAATGCCTGGTCTCTCTCAGACTTGGGTGTAGCAGCAACATAGTGGCTTTTATTGAACAATTTTCAAACAAATTGTCTAAGTGATATTTGCTTTCTTTGCATTCAATGGGCTTTCATGTTCTAAAAGCACATTATGGCAAATAACAGATCCAATAATGTCTTTTTTAAAACTGTACTTCAGAAATTTCACATAGGGATAAGGCAAGGAATATATGTGTTTATATTTTGTTTTATCTATATCAATGTATGTGGTTTGTGCAGCAAATATACCATAGTTATCTTTTGGCCAGGATATATTATTGGGGACACCAAGTCAAACTGTAAATGGGATTAAGGAACCAGTTTATGGATGATAAAATCTGAAAGCAATAATACAATTTTACGCCACAGAAGGAGGCCACATGACCTACTGTGTCTGTACCAACTCCTGAAAGAACTACCAGGTTAGCCTCATTCTCAAACCCGATCTACATTGCCCTGAAAATTCACTTTCAAATATATATCCAGCACTCTTTTGAAATCTTCTGTGGAATACATTTACAGCACTTTCCTATGCAGTGCATTCTAAATGCTAACAACTGATGAAAGAAATTTCTCTTCCTCTGACTCCTAGCTCTCTTGTGAAAATCTTGAAATTGCAAGCCATTCCAACTAGTGGAAACAGAATATTCTTTATCCTGTCACAATTGTTCATAACTTTGAACACCACAATAAGGTCACCTCAATCTTCTCTACTGTTAGCAGAATAAGCCTAATTTCTCTAATCTTTCCTGGTATATAAAATCCCTCATTCCTGATATTATTCTAGTAAATCTCCTTTGCTCTCTCAGGCTTTCCTATCCTTCCATAAACTGAACATAGTTGTCCAAATATAGAGTAAAAAGTGAGGTCTGCAGATGCTGGAGATCACAGCTGAAAATGTGTTGCAGGTTAAAGCACAGCAGGTTAGGCAGCATCTCAGGAATAGGGAATTCGACATTTCGAGCATAAGCCCTTCATCAACTTCTCCAAATATAGTCCAACCAATGATTTGAAAAGATGTAGCATCACCTGCTTGCTTTATGCCTCAACCAATAACCCAAGGATTCTATCAGCTGTCTTAACATATTTCAACTTGAATGGGCACCTTCAGAGAATTATGCACATGATCATTAAGGGCCCTCTGCTCCTGCATTCCCCACAAAGTTGTATCACTGACCCTGTATGGTCTCTCCATGTTTCTTCTACCAAAATGCATTACCTCTTTCTGAATTTCATCTGCCAGGTGTCAGCCCATTTGGCAGACTTGCCAAAGTCCCTCTGAAGTTGCATTATCCTCATAATCCACCACCATTCCCCCGGCTCAGTACCATTTAAAGACATTGCCCTCAACACCCAAATAATTTATATAGATTATAACAAGGGTCTGAACAATGATCCTTGGGGAACACCACTTTCAATTCATCTCGAAACTAAGAAATGCCCGTCTATACCCATCCTCGGTTTCCTATCTTTTAGCTAACTTCTAATCCAGGTTGCTAAGGACCCATCAATTCCAAGCATTTCTAATTTGCTAAACAACCTACGTAGCACTGTATCAAATGTCTTCTCAAAAATACAACAGTGGTTAGCACTTCTGCCTCACAGTGCAGAGACCCGGGTTCAATTCATGCCTCAGACAACTGTGTGGAGTTTGCACGTTATCCCAGTGTCTGCGTGGGTTTCCTCCCACTGTCCAAAGATGTGCAAGTTAGGTGAATTGGCCATGCTAAATTGCCCGTAATGTTAGGTGAAGGAGTAAATGTAGGGGAATGGGTCTGGGTGGGTTGCTCTTCGGAGGGCCAGTATGGACTTGTTGGGCCAAAGGGCCTGTTTCCACAGGAAGTAATCTAATCTGATCACTATATAACACTGCCCTCATCTACCTCAAAGAACTCAAATTTGTCAAACATGACCTGCCCTTGACAAAACCACATTAACTGTCTAGTATGAACTTATTTTTCTGTATGTGTATATTTACCTTAATCTTGCACTATGGCCTCCATCAGTTTTTCCGCAATATGTAAGTTAAATCCTGCTTCTTCCCAAAATCTTCTACCTCAGCCTCTGTACTACTTAGACTGATTACAATCCTCAGTTCTGTTCCCTTTTCTAGAGGAAAGAAAATCAAAAGGATCTTGACATCACTGGTAAGGCTATCATTTATTGACCATCTGTATGGATTTCAAGGTGGTGGTGATGAACCACCTTATTTAATTGTTGCAGTGTTTATGCGGTAGGTACAACCACAGTGCTAAAAAGGGCAGGGGAGCTCAGGGCTCCAACGAGGATGAAACAGCAACATAATTCCAAGTCATGATATTGTGCAAATTAACCAGTCTCTCAAACAGTTGGCAAGATGATTGGAGTTGTGAAAATTTTGAAATAAATGCCAGACTTTGCTTTCTACCTAAGCCCATTCACCTTTCTCTTGCATACATATGTGGGATGCAAGGTAGATTGCAACAAGTATAGGAAGCGGATCTAGATTTATTAGCCAACAAGCATTTCTTCAGATTCAAGTGGATTCATTTGGATTACTGTACATGAAAATTTGTGCATTGTTGGGCCACAGAAACACAATACACTGGAATAAGGGATTTGTCTTCCTACCAGCTGGAAGATCAGAAACATCAAGTCCCTGAAGATTCCTCTTCACCCCAATTCTACCCCAGGAGTTCCAGAAAAGTTGGCTCACAACAGACTGCAACTGAATCCAAGAAATGGTTTGGTGACATGGAAACATCACAAGACATGCAGATCACGTTATTCAAAAAGTTCACAAGCTGACTTCAAGGAAATTGCCGGCCTACTTTGGAGATCTCTCCCCACCCATGCCAGCTTCCAACCCTATACGGTGAATGCTTCCAGGAGTTCAATTGCACTTACCAGAGAGGGGAAGAAGATTGGATAAGAAAAACAGTTAAGTACTTGTTTCCAGAATCAATTAGATCCCTTGCTAGATACTTTAGATAGAATAGAAAAGAAAGTGTTTCAGGCAAACTCAGTTAAAAAAAAATTCAATTTACCTTATTACTGATAAATTTAGCTTGATGCACTTCATAACCAAGACTTTTACTTTTTTTTTTGTTTGTCATTTAAATCAATTAACAGGGAGCATGCTAAAAATCTCAAACGTACTTACTGAATCAGTGCCAACCAAGTTTGATAAGAAGCAAGCAATACTTTGATGCCAATGCCCAATTCCTAAAATTCAACTCTACCTGGCCTTCTGGTTTGTCAAAAGTGCATCAGAAAATCAACTCTTTATAGCAGTACTACTGCAGGAGTTCTTAAGTACACTAAAATCATATATTTGCTTTGAATACAAAACATACTACTAGCACAAACTTTGAACATAATTTGTAATTAGATTGCCTTCAGTGAAAATAAAGATACAAGTTTCTCCACGTAACTGTTCAGTCCATTTCAAGTAATATCAAACCCACCTTGAGCAAGCATGTTGAATTCAAGAAAAAGTGCTATGTGGTAAAGTTCCATTGCTTCTTCAGCTCTTGACATGCTACCTTTTCCTGCAACCATCGCTTGAACTTCACTCAGGCTCCCTACAGATGGATTATAATGTAGTACCAGAGACAAATCTACAAGATCAGTGTACATACAGTGTAAAATTACTTTTGCATATTTCTTTGGAATGATGGACTCATCTAGCACGATTCTAGTTGGAGTCTGCAGAGTTCTATCTGTAATTTCTTCACCAGTCCTTATTCGTCTTTGGAGAAGATTTCTAAAAAATGGAGAACGTGCAGATAGGACAGCCTTATGCCCACAGAGTTCTTCATCTAAACAATGTGATGTTGCTCCAAATGGTTCCACTAATTCAGAATCAGAGGAGAAGTTCAGAACAGCATCATAGTAGCACATACTGTCAAAAAGTTCTCGCATATCAACATCCAGTGAATTTGGGGTTCCAAATTCTTCAGTAAGTTGTACCAGAATTTCTACATTTTGGAACCTGGAGTCCTCTATCCCAAACTCTCCGGTGTATAGATAATGTAATAATGCTGAAAACATAGGCAAGTCTATGCCAGCTGTGTTTATGTCCATCATAATCTCAGCACCATATTCGGGTGAGGATGAAAGCAAAGTCTTAAAAAAGGGACATCTTGCTGCCAGAATAGCTCGATGTACAGGAAAGCAAGTGTCTTGGAATATTAAATCAACGTCAGTGCAGTACTTGTATTCATAAAGGTCCGCCAAATCTCTTTGCAAAGTCCGTGCATCCGGTCGTGCCAAATTACCCTGCAATGCAAGTTCTTTCAAAGCTGCAGTGCCTTCATATTCTTCCACTAATGCATTTACATCCCTTACATCCCATCCAGAAAGGAGCTCACGCATCTGTTTAGCATGATCAGCAGACCGATTAGATTTACGTCTTTTTATAAATCTCTTTTTCAGAGTTGCCAGACCAGAACTCTTTTTCTTTTTGTCTTGTGGTTTCTCATGGCTGTGTTCAAGGCTATATAATTTTGATTCGCATCCATATCCTTGATGTAAATAGGAGGATGTTCCTATGCAATAAAGAACAAAAATTCACACTGTGCCATATAATTAAACGTCTGCTCCTTCATTTAAAAACAAATGTTACCTTATAATCTGTTAAAGCTATTGAGAACAAGAAAACAATAGTCATGAAGAGTTGTTGACTAACCTGTATGTTAAATGCAATTTGATCTCACCAAACAATTCCTTAAGTAATTGTTAACAGTGTGGCAGTACTGTGCCTTTAAGAGAAATGTGTTCTGTCCTCTTTCTCTTGCACAGGTACGGCCACAGTGGTGCCAGAATGTCTCCTAAAGAGACAGTTTGTAAACAACTTTTGTGTTCTCTCCAGTGTGATTTTTTTAAAAAAAATGAGACAAAAGAATGAGTGGGCAGGGTCAGGGCTCAAAAAGAGCCAGGAAGGCTTTTAGTTTGTTTTTACTGCACCTCCACTGCAAATTAAGGAATCTTCTGTCCTTCAAGGTAGTATCCTCAGCCCAACAGATTTTAAGTTGTTTCATCAAATTTTTTCCTCAAGTTCAGAAATGAGAATGCTCCCTGTACAATGCCCAGCATCATTTGTGACACCTTAGTTATTCCAACATTCCATGCCAACATGCAGCAAGACCTGGAAAACATTCAGACTCCCACTTAAACTACAGTAACATTCACACCACACCAGTACAGTACAATGACCATCTCTCATAAGACTGCACCAAAACCTCCTCATTCAACAGTATTGCTGTCACTGAATCCCCATTTAAAAACATACTGACCACCAATCTGAAACCAAAATGGACAAGCTATATTATTATTGTGGCTAGAAACTGTGGTCACAGGTTGGGATCCTGTACTAAGAATCTCATTGCTTGAAACCCAAAGCTGTCACAAGTCAGGAATATGATGGTATACTCTCCCACATGTCTGGATTTATGTGATTCCAACAATGATAATTGAAAGCAGGACAAAACAGCCCATATGATGAGCACAAGACTGTTCCATTTCTGTCTCAAGCCTGACATCAGCTAGGATCATAAACTACATAATTGTTCTTCACTGTCAAAATCCAAACACTCCTTAACAGTACTTTATGGCTGCAGTTCAAGATGGTGGCTCACCATCACTTTCTCAAGGTCAATTAGGGATGAGCAATAAATGCTGGCAAGCCACTGAGGTATACATACATGAATAAAAAAGCTATTAAGACAGATCAACCTCTCAAGTTTCCTCCCTCCCCGAAGCCTGGTACATTGTAGCAATCTAGTCAAGATTATCGCATTTAACACAACTTAGGGATAGAACCAGGAACCATTCTATTTATACCAATGTTTTCGAAATTACACTTCTTCAGAAGGGTCACTGGATACAAAACATTAACTGTGCTTTTGATCCACAGGTACTGCCAGATCTCCTGAGATTTTCCTGTAATTTCTATTGTTTCGGATTTCCAGCATTCGCAGTGGTTTGTTTTTTTTCCCCCCATTTTGGAAATTATAGCCACGCACTGCAGAGCTCTTGCCACAAGAATTGTGGCCACCCAACGATCAGGCCAGTGCAACCTTCTCAGAGCAAATAGGAATAGGCAATAAATGCATTGCTAGAATTACCCTCATCCCAAGAGCACAATGGAACAGAACATACCTATAAATGTTTGTTGAGCCTGTGAATTTCCTCCTACCCTCTGGGAGAAAGAGTGAGGGTAGTTAGATGCATTGACACCCATTGTCTCAGGTCAAACAACGCAACATTCTGGCTGTTAATTCACTAGCTGGTCATCAAATGCAGATCTATTATCTCCGAGTTATGTTCAGCCATTTCTGGAATATCTAAAACAAAAATAAATGGCACATGAAGGCAAACAATGAAAAAACACACTAAGCAAATCCTGCAAACCACCAAAATACATGTGGTAACTGATAGCATCAAGCAAATATTCTGTACTGCACAGATCCAACAGAATGCTTAGACACACAAATCATTACGTCAAATATGCAAGCTTTAACTGATGCTGCTCAATGATTAGGCTGTTTGCTTCCAAATTCGTGCCTTTATTTCAAGTACTTTTGATGCTTTCAAAAAAAAAACTGAAATAAAACATTGGAAATCTGGACCACTAACATCTCAGGGTAAACAGCTGATTCCAGGATAGAGCCAGTAAACTTCAAAGTTAACAAAGCTTAAAATCGAATTTGACAGCTATAAATATTATATAATAACTAAACAGAAAAACAACAATTATCTCGGATTTGCAATCCTAGTTTGCAATCTTATAGCTTTAGTTGCAGTCAGTCTGTGGTCAAATGTGTGCTCTCGATCACTGTGCCAAATTGCACATTGAAAACAAGACTATGCCAGCTGTGAACACACTAATCTTCCTAATCCAGTTTTATAGTTAGTCAAACTTTTGTTTTTATAAAGTACAGCTCAAAAAATGCTTTCAATCTTGTATCTGAAAACAGAAACAGCCTAGCATTTAATTTCAAGCAACGTAATTCAAGTCAATAGGCTGCATGCCACTAAATTTAGACAAAATTAACAGATGTTTTAGCAAACAACTTATGCTAGTTTTCAAAAACGTTTTCAAATATTTAAAAAGTTCCGACTGTCTTTGAAATAATATTAGTATTCATTAATTTCAATTTCCCATCCACATGATGCACTGCAACAATTTGCCAAAGACTTTCAAACCTGCCAACTTTACCACCTAGAAAAACAAGGTACAGCAGACTCATGCGAATACCAACATCTCCAAGTTCACTTTGATGCCACACAACATCCTGCAACATCACCACTGCTGGATTAAAATTGGGGAATTCCCTAAATTTAAGGACGATTAGTGTACTTACATCTCACAGATTGCAGCAGTTCATGCAGATTGCCACTCAGCCTTTTTTTTAAAAATAGAAAAAAGGGAGCTCTGCATTTCTCAAGAGAGTTTCTTTAAGGGTTCCTTAGAAATGTGGAGCCATACTTCTATTTTGACTGACCCTTCGTAGCATGAAATGGTCAAAAGGCAGGCCAGCCACACCCCCTTTTCCAGCAGTCAGTTAGTGCATTCTGACATTTACAGCTACTTTGATAGCTTTCTCCTCAGAGGATTAAGCGACTAACCCTGATAAGACTAGTCATACCTGACAGAAGTTAGATTGGAATCGATCATGGGAGTCTCAGTGCTGCATGAGAAATGCACTCCAGTCATTGTCTATGGCAATTAGGGATGGGCAATAAATGCTAGCTCAGTCAGCAACATCCACACCTCATGAACAAATAAAGATATCTCCGTGGTCTTGCTCCTTATGGTGGGATCTGTTTCCATCATCATACTAACAAGCTTATTTCTGATCACTTCTGTAAATCCTTCACCATCCACACCTTCACCCTTATATTTCTTTTTGTCCACTCCTGAAAATTAAACTCCTGAATGACTTATAATTGCACTTTTAAATTCCAAACTTTTCCCTTCCATTCAAATAAGATATTTTACCAACTAGGGATTTGGTCGACACCTTTCTCATATAACTGGCCCCATCAAATGAATTGCCATTTCCCAGATTACTTTCCCA
Organism: Hemiscyllium ocellatum; assembly: GCF_020745735.1. Classification (NCBI taxonomy): domain Eukaryota; kingdom Metazoa; phylum Chordata; class Chondrichthyes; order Orectolobiformes; family Hemiscylliidae; genus Hemiscyllium; species Hemiscyllium ocellatum. The sequence continues at coordinate 91,305,850 of NC_083408.1, forward strand.
ATACGGTTTTCATTTTGGTCTGGAGTGCAATGATATATTAAGCTATAACTAGTTTAACACAGATCAAAAGTCATACTTCTTACAGTGCACTGACTCTATCATTAGCCTGTTGTGTGAAGATAAATTACCAATGCCCTCTCTCAAACCAGTCTTCTTTCCCACTTAGCACCCAGAATAAAATCACCTCCTCTGATATCACCCTTACCCAAACAAAATTAGTCCTTATAAAGCCACATCTTTCATTTCTCAATCTCTTCTCATTAAGTTCTATTGGTCCATGAATCCTACCATTTGCTCTCCTAGAAATATTTCCACCAAATTGCCAACCATTCAATTGTTCATCTCTGTACTCCTACTATCTGACATCTCTAATTTCCTTCCTAATTACTACCCAGGAACAAAAACGTCCTAAAAAAAATGACCATCCCATCTCCAAGTCCACTTTTTGCACAGCTGAAAGTCCTCAATAAGGTTCTGTCCTTCTGCAGCACTGAAACATCTTGAAAAAAAACTATTGATGGAATTTCTTGTAGTGTATTAGCTCTCAACTGACCTCTTTGTATGCTTTGACAGTTGATCACAATGTCATAGTCTAATGGTTCTCCTAACTGTGAAAACCTTCATCTGGTTCCACATCTCTCTATCCAATCTCAGTTAGAGCACCACTACCTCCAGTGTCCCAGTGCCTATTCATGGCTTCATCGACATATGGACACTGATACCACCCAGTCGCACCACCACTACTGCTGAATCTCTTGTCAAATTACTTGCATGTCATTAAGTCACGTACAATTTCTTCCAGACACTAAAAGACCAATGCCATCACTTTTAGCTCCACCACAAACTATATTTAGCAAAAGGGAGACATCAAAATTGTGATAATGTTAGTGGTTTAATAATCCAGGTTCACAGTCGATGTTTGAGGGAAATGGGTTCAAAACCCAGTACAGCGGCTAGTGGAATGTAAATTTAATTACTAAATCTAGAATTGAAATGTAGTTTCACAGTTGCCATTACTGAGATTATCGCTGATTGATGACACAGGTTAGAATTTTTATAAGAATGTTCTTTAGTGAAAGATGTCAGCTACTCTTGCCTATCTCATCTGACAAAGTGACTCCAGGTCTACAGAAAAGAGGATTGAAACAGAAAGCAGTGCTTGGAGTAAGCCATTCAGCCCTTCAAATCTGACCTGTCATTCGATATACTCATGGCTGATCATCCAAACTCAGTAACCTACTCTCACTTTTGCAGTCAAGATTAGAGTGGTGATGGAAAAGTACAGCAGGTCAGGCAGCATCCGAGGAGCAGGGAAAATTGACATTTCGGACAAAAGCCCTTCACCAGGAATGGTGCCCGAAATGTTGATACTCCTGCTCCTCAGATGCTCCCCGACCTGCTGTGCTTTTCCAGCACCACTAATCTCGACTCTGATCTCCAGCATCTGCAGTCCTCACTTACAACTGTTCACACTTTTGCCCATACCCTTTAAACCAAGAACTATACCTAATTCCTTCTTGAATAATTCAATATTTTGGCCTAAACTGCATTCTATGGTAGAGAATTCCACAACCTCAACACGCTCTGCCAAGAAATTTCTCCTTCTCTCCCTCCTTAATAGCCTGCACTGTATCCTTGGAGTGAGATGCCCCCTTCCTGTGTTTACTCTATCCAGTCAGAGTCATACAGCATGGAAAGAGCTCTCCTACTGAAATTTTATAGGTTTCTGAGACCTCTCCCCATTCTCCCAAACTCCAATTGATAGCCCTAACGGAACCAGTCTCTTTCATAGGTCAGTCCTGCTATCCAAGGAATCAGTCTGGTAAGCCTCTAAACTAAAAAAATTCTTTGTCAGATTAGAAGATCAAAGCAGCACATAATAATTCAGCAGCGGTCTGACCAAGAGACTGTATAATTGCAGCAAGACATCCCTACTCCTGTACTCAAGTCCTCTCACAACGAACACCAAATATCATCTGCCTGCTTCACCTGCATGTTTACTTTTAGCAACTGGTGTGCAAGGGCACCCAGATCTTGTTGCAACTTTGCCAATTTATTGTCGTTCAGATAATAATCTGCCTTTGCGTTTTTGCTACCAAAGTGGATAACTTCACATTTCTCCAAATCATACTTCAAACTGGCATGCAACTGCCACACACGCAACTTCTCCAAATCACACTTGGAGTATCTCTGCATCCTCCTCATAATTCACTCTCCCATCCAACTTTGTGTTGTCTGCAAACTTGGGAGATAATATTTGTAGTTCCCTCATCTAAATCATGAATAACATTGTGAATGGCTAGGGTCCAAGCACTGATCCCTGCACTGCCCATTATCTGAATGAATCTGAACTACCATCTGAAATGGCCTAGCAAGCCGCTCACAATTTACACATTAAATTTACAGAATACCACAGTAAAATGTTTAACAAAGGATGGAAAAGTGAACAATGTATATTTCATGAATGGTATTGAAACTGTCAAGAGTGAAACTTAAATCTATCCAAGCATTAACAGACTCAATCTATTTAGCCAGTGCAAAGTGGCAATTAACAAAACTAGCACAGTGTTGAATAATAGCACAGGGTAGGAGAGTATTAGAAGAAATCATGTTAAAACTACAATACTTAAGTCAGACAATACCAAAAAGGGAGTATTCAGTATTAATTGCTAAGAAACAAAGAACACGGTTGTGTTGAAGGAATTACAAAGAAGGATTGTAAAGTTGATCTTGTGTCAGGGTGATGACAGAAAACTGGAGATGTATGAACTTTTTAAGATAGAGACAGATTAAATCTGGACAAACGGTACAAGTTATGGAAGTAGGATAAAGGAACTCAAGTAGAAAGGATTGACATAGTCCAGAGGAATAAAGAAACCAATGTTTCAAATTGGTAAATACTCAAAACATTTCCATGTTAATCTCTGCCTTTTATATAAAAAGATAAAATGATAACGTACATTAGTGACAAAAAAAAGTACAGTATAGAGGGGACATAATTGCCTTTCATGCTGTTTAAAAATAAAATGTATTCCAAGATCTTAAACAGTGCAAATGATTATAGATTAGGTTTTGAACAGTGGATTTTTTAAAAAAATCTGAATTCCAGATTTAGGAGACAAAATGAATTAAAATTCTAAAAAAATTCAAATTATTTAAATTCACATTCAGCTCTTACAGACTGCAGGAAGGCTAGCATGATAATAACTTTTAGTAATCTACAATAATAAACAAATTTACCAGCAAAACATGACGACTGTACATTTCTGCTCTAGCATCTTCAGCACTTCTGAGGATTTCTTATTATCCACACATATGACAGTGGTTTATATTTAGCCATTTCATCAGCCAAATCTCAATCTTCGATCTGAGTTACTGGCAGAACAAAACAAGAGAATAAAATACATACTGGAAAAACTTCAGAAGACCCAAATATCTTTAAAGCCTTTCATCTTTCATTTTAATAATTTACAAAAAGAGTTGTAATATCCAGTGGGGCTTTGAAAAGGGACAGAAATCAATTTATTCTTCTCAGAATCATAGAATCCCCACAGTGCAGAGAGAAGCCATTTGGTCCATTGAGTCTGTACCAACCCTCTGAAGAGTGTCCCATGCAAATTCACCCATCCCCTTACCCGCACATTTGACAACTCACCTAGCCTGCACATCCTCGACACTAACAAGGCAATTTTGCAAGGCCTACCCATCTAATCAGCAATGCTTTGAACTGTGGGAGGAAACCGAAGTACCCAGCAGAAACCAACACAGGAAAAACGTGCAAACTCCACACAGATAGTCACACAAGGCTGAAATCAAATCCGGATCTTGGAGCTATGAGGCAGCAGTGCTAACCACTGACCCACTGTGCTGTCAAATAATTATTTATTAGAATTAATGATAATGCAGAAATGGCATGCCTTACTAGATAATCTCTTCAAAACTTGAGCAACTAATACCAAATATTCCTTCCATAATGAAAATGTATTCGCCTCAGCACCGACAGAGAGAAATCCATGATCCAACAGTGAAGTAAATTCCAATATTCTCATTTTACATAATATTTTAAAGTGGCAAATTCTTAAATTTTTACAGTTTAACCCTAACTCTTTATATCTGAATTTTCCAATCCAGCAACTAAAAAAAAATTAAACTGCAAAAATGAACATAAAAATAATCGCCTTTACATTCTGTTGTAGACATCTTCAATTATCATGCTATTTTTCAAGTAGATGAAAACCTATCAAACCTATGAAACTTCAATACCCTGGTTACTTTCAGTAAGTTGAAATAGGTACAGATAAGAGAAGGAAAGCAGCCCCTGTAAAAAATTGATAATACTCTAATTTTACAGCTTCCAAGATAAATTCAGAAGAAATTATACAAATTTAAACACCTACTTTCTTAATGAGGAAATACATTATTCCATATTTTGTTTCCTTTAGTTAATTATTTAAATATAATGCCCAGCATAAACTGAGCCATTGCACCATGGTTTAATAAAATATCAAAGATGATAAATACAAGTTTGACTTCAAATATATTTTTGAAAAAGTTACTGTAAATTTTCTTCCACAACCATTAGTTGATTTGAGAAGACTGTTAAAAAACCATTGAGGGTTGAAGGTGGTGAGACCACCAAGCTAAAGCATTATTACAGAAGGCACAAGGTACTGCTGCCTTGAATCATCCCTAGAAATATTATAAATCACACTAACCAAATCTGTCAAGTGGCAAAAAGAAATCAATCTGGACAATTCTTAATACAAAAGAACAAAGAATCTGAAAATCTTTCTTCACAATTTGTCAGTTTCAAGATAGAAAAGAGTCAGACATTTAAATACACTGGGAATTAGAAACATGCTGCAGGAAAAAGACAGCTGGGGAGCAATCTAGTTTTATTTCATACATGCACAGGGTCAGATTCACACACTCGGAATAGAATTTTGTCGAAGTCATTGGCTTTACTCAAGGGATTTAAATACTTTTTTTTTGAAAGTAAGCTTCATTTGACTTGTGCCACCCAAATATTTGTGAATTGCTGCACTCAGACAGTTATTTTGATACTCCAGGGTAATATCAGAAAAGTGAGCTAAGAGTCATCCTACCTTTATTTTTCAACCACAAACGTAGAATTGCTATAATTCTATGACTGTAATGGGACATTGGCAATACAAATCTGTGCAACTTGTTAAAATGACTTACTTGCCTGATATATCATATGATCAGCAAAATACAAAGCCAGATGTTTAACCTTAAGTAAATTTATCTATAATCATTCATAAATGATATTTATGAAACATTATTTCAAAATTCGTAGCTACTTGCAAATGAAAACATATCAAGAACATTCAGAATCTTAGGAGAATCTTACAATAAAGCAAGACAACAAGTTTATTTATACAATAAATATACATTAAAAATTATTCTTTCAATGTCAAGGAATCAAAGTTATAAGTTTGTACCAGATCTCTGCAAAGCAACTTAATGAAACTGTCCCCAGTACAATCTCAGGCGATGCATTTCACATCTCCAATGACAGAGCCAATCAATGGTCCTCTGGGATTGTGGCAAGTTAACCTTCACTCACTGCTTATAAAATGTTGTTCCTGTCTTTTTGGAGATGGTTTTTGCTGGACACTTCAGTCCAAACCTGAATATTGGCTAGATCTCACTGCGTTCAGGCTACTTCAATATCAGAAGAGTTGTAATCATGGGTCGTTTATTGATGAGTGCACTTCGGACCATAGGATAGAAAGCATGGTTGATCTAGGATGTGCATTTAGATGCATTTAAGGGGAATCTAGACAAGTACATGAGGGGGAAGGAAATAGGACGTTATAATGGTAGATTTAGAAGAGAAAAGATGGGAGGAGGTTGAGTAGAACATAAACAGGAGATGGAAAATAGGGCCAAATTTGGCTGTCTCCTTGTTTACAACCCACATTATCCATTGTTAAATCTGTGGAACACCACCCTACAGCAGAGTAATCTTGAATATCAACATTGCCCCATCTCTAACCAAACTATAACAAAAGTCAGTTTTTTTTCCCCCCAAGCAAAAACATTTTTGATAAAACAAATGAGTGAATGAATATAGAATCAAAGTTATATGGGTAGCTTGGAGACATTGGCTGTTCCCTTTGGAGAAAAGACAGTTGAAAGGAAATTTGATGGAGATATTCAAAACTATGTGGGATTTGCACACAGTAGATACAGAAAAGTATAGAATGCTCAAAAGCCAGAGGACAGCAATTTAAAGAAACTAAATTAAGAACTGTTGTGGTTCTGTTCGCCGAGCTGGGAGTTTTTGTTGCAAACGTTTCATCCCCTTTCTAGGTGACATCCTCAGTGCTTGGGAGCCTCCTGTGAAGCGCTTCTGTGATGTTTCCTCCGGCATTTATAGTGGCTTGTCTCTATCGCTTCCGGTTGTCAGTTGCTGTCCACTGCAGTGGCCAGTATATTGGGTCCAGGTCGATGTGTTTGTTGATAGAATCTGTGGATGAGTGTCATGCCTCTAGGAATTCCCTGGCTGTTCTGTTTGGTTTGCCCTATAATAGTAGTGTTGTCCCAGTCGAATTCATGTTGTTTGTCATCTGCGTGTGGGGCTACTAAGGATAGCTGGTTGTGTCGTTTTGTGGCTAGTTGGCCAGGAACAGCTATCCTTAGTAGCCACACACGCAGATGACAAACAACATGAATCCGACTGGGACAACACTACTATTATAGGGCAAGCCAAACAGAGAACAGCCAGGGAATTCCTAGAGGCATGGCACTCATTCACAGATTCTAACAACAAACACATCGACCTGGACCCAATATACAGGCCACTGCAGCGGACAGCAACTGACAACCGGAAGCGGCAGAGACAAGCCACTATAAATGCCGGAGGAAACATCACAGAAGCGCTTCACAGGAGACTCCCAAGCACTGAGGATGTCACCTAGAAAGGGGACGAAACGTTTGCAACAAAAACTCCCAGCTCGGCGAACAGAACCACAACAACGAGCACCCGAGCTACAAATCTTCTCCCAAACTTTAAACAAAGGACTAAAGTCTACAGAAGGCAAAGTTTGCTTTAAAGCATAAAGGTTTTTAGGATCTGAAATAAAGAGCCTGAGACTGTGGGGGAGACAGATTGAATTGGGGCTTTCAAAAGGGAATTGAACGGTCATCTGAAGAAAAATATTTGAGGTTACTGGGAAAATGCAATTGCATGGGGTTAGCTGAGTTACTCCCTCTACAAGGGCACAACCAGGCAATGATATGTTCAGTGTTAAAACTACCAAACCTTCCTCCTTCAAGCAAAACCCTAAGAGCCCACGTGATGTTTTGAGACACTTCAAGACACTGGTGCCTGACAATTCTGTACATCATTTCACAGTGTCCAAAAATCCAGCTCTTTGGGCAACTTTTAACAGAAAATTTAATTCTGGAAACCATACACCTGAATAAGAATAAAAAGTGAGGGCAGCAGATGCTGGAGATCAGAGCTGAAAATGTGTTGCTGGTCAAAGCACAGCAGGTCAGGCAGCATCCAAGGAACAGGAAATTCGACGTTTCGGGCTAGAGCCCTTCATAAATAAGAATGCTTGCTCTTTAATATATCCACAATTATGTCTACGTGACATGGGTAGATTTTTGCATTTTCTCTAAACTTTGTACAGATTTTATTTAATTGACCTGTTCAGCTGTGTGATGACACATCTGAATATATGGGGCTTCCAAACTGTGTCCCTAAGAAATAAGATAATTTGTGAATTCTTCCCCACCCATGACATGCCAGATTACTTTGGATAAAAAAAAACACACATCATCTCAAATGATGGATGCTGCAATTGATTGACTCTAAACACTAGTGAAGGAAGACAGAAACAAAAAAGCCTAAAAGCAGGTGTGAAGGAATATTATCTTAACACTCTCTTACAATGTAATATTATTTACAACCCAAGGCATTCACAAAATGCTAAATATTTTAACATTGCAAGTGAATGATAGCAAAGCTTTTAAAAAGGTAATGGTTTTACATAAGTTGTTGATGGCGAATACAAGAAAGCACTTAATCAGGAAACAAAACACAGTTGGGATTCTATACTGGAGGGGGGAGGAATTTAATGTTATCATTAAATGCAACATTCAATCTCAAATTCACACTATGGGAAATAACAATTAAATTGAGGTCAGATAATAATCCTCAATGTCACATATGTATACGTGTACTCTTGAATGGGACACCTATATTACAGCATCCATTTGTCCTGAAAAACAACGCCAAAAACCTTTTCAACCAAATTTAACAGAAAATTTTCCAAATAAATAGTGCCCTAGGACCTAATGGGTCATTAACAGAGGAATTAACTACTCAAATCTCTCTGCTCAAGTATAAGAATTAGGTAGAACAGTAGTAAAGGCAGTAACAAAATTAAAGTCCCTTTTCGGGCAGGGTGGGAGGGCAGTTTGAATTAAAAAGGCAAAACTCAACAGAAGTTTGGTAGAAAAATCTAACCTCAAAATCCTAGGAACATTTATAAGAATTCCATTCCTCAGGAAACCAAAGTAACAACCAAATTAAAAAAAGAGCAAAGATAAATTTGGGGCGGCACGGTGTCACAGTGGTTAGCACTGCTGCCTCACAGCGCCTGAGACCCGGGTTCAATTCCCGACTCAGGCGACTGACTGTGTGGAGTTTGCACGTTCTCCCCGTGTCTGCGTGGGTTTCCTCCGGGTGCTCCGGTTTCCTCCCACAGTCCAAAGATGTGCGGGTCAGGTGAATTGGCCATGCTAAATTGCCCGTAGTGTTAGGTAAGGGGTAAATGTAGGGGTATGGATGGGTTGCGCTTCGGCGGGTCGGCGTGGACTTGTTGGGCCGAAGGGCCTGTTTCCACACTGTAAGTAATCTAATCTAAAAAAAAAATGACAATCGCCCATTCATAATTTCTGTCTGTACTATTCTGTGGTACAGCAGACCAGGAAAAAGAGCAATGTACTGGGTACATTAAATGATCAGAGTTGTACAATGTACACAAAGTACACAATGAGATGGTATAGAGTGTGGGGCATGTTAATCACATTGAACAGCAAGGAAATGGGCAAGAGGTAAATTCTTAGAAACAGAAAACCAGTTGTGAACAAGCCTTGCATCCAAAGTAGGGGAGAAATTAACAACATTTAAATAAGGACTCTTGATTTTATCAAGCAAAAATAGAAATTGCTCATCTGGCAGCATCTATGGAGAGAGCAGAGTTAATTTTTTGAGTGTATTTTAGGTTTTATCAATTTGGATTTAACAGCTGCAGGCCAGGTTCCTCATATTCAGAAAATCTAGCAGCTAAAGTGAGGCAAGGACCACGGACTGTGGACAGAAGCATTTTCCAGCACTGCTTGTGATTTAGTAAGGAGACCCTCATGCAAACTTTCTGTAATCAATGACCACTGAACATTGACTCCCAATCTTCTATGCTGCCAAAAGTTAGTGTTCCCATTTTACCAAAACACTTGCCTTCAATCTGTCCAGATACTGAGCTGCAAACAGAGCCATTAAAGCTACATGATGTCCTGCTGTTAAAGTTGGCAAGACCTGTATTATTCCAACATGCGATTTCTTGATCAGTGGTAGTCACTGCACTCCTTACCTGCATATAATAGAACAAATATATTTGAAAAGATGTATGCATAAGCCCACTTAAACTATAAAAGGGGGCCAAGTAGCTTAGTTGGCTGAACATTTGGTTTGCAATGCAGGGTGATGCCAAGAGTGTGGATTCAATTCCTGCTGAGCTTATCATGAAGGACTCCCCTTCTCAACCTCGCCCCTTGCCTCAGGTTAAATCACCAGCAGTCATTTCTGTAATGACAGAGTGGCCCTTTAGTCTGATAGGACTATGGCAATTTCATCTTCACAACAGAAAGTAACGTTATACCATTTTGGATGCTTAACCTACCCCTGACAATGAGATTGCATTCCTAAACACACACAAAATTAGACAATATATTGGTACTGATTAACAATTGGTACTGGAATCATAATTGTTTCATTTTAAAATATATTTAACATAATCTAAAGATAAATGCTCATGTTTTCATTTTGAAAGGACATGCTGCAATAGCATTAGTTTCAACAATACACTGTGGCTGCAGCATGTACCATCTACAAAATACACTGCAGCAATATTCCCAGATTTCTTCAACAGCACATTTCAAGAAACCCATGAATACTGCTACTTAGGACAAAGATAGTGTCACAAACTGGTCCTTTTCTCAAAAGTAGTTCCTTTTTTTCAAAGTTACTGTGTCCTTGATTTTTTTCCAGAGGGGTCATAACACAGCCCAGGCTCTGAAACAGCAGAGTTGGTGGAGAGGTGAATGGTTTACTGGGGCCCTTTTCGTTTACCCAAAGGCTTTCATGGTTTAGAAATAACTTGCGTAATGAAAAGGGAACTGGCCAGTCCAGATAGCGGAGGTTTTTTTCGTTCAGTTGCAGCAGGGGATATGTGAAACAGGCTGCTGACTTCTCTCTCTCTCCTTGCAAACTCTAAGTTGGCTGTGTCATGTTTTACTGTTTGTGCTAAGGGATGTGTGTATTGGGACTGTTGCATGTATTTTTGGAATAGTATCATTAAGTCAGGTTTGGATAGGATAAGTTATTGTGTATTCTATTTTCTATTCTTTGCGTTTCATTCCGTAATATTGTAAATAAATTTTGTTTGTTTAAAACCTGGCAATTGGCCCAGCTAATTCACACCAGGAATATCTACTATACACTTCGCTAAACAAATAGTGCAGTTATGGTCTGGACTACCTGCTTAAAAATGTTTTAAGGGGTCTGGCCTAGTCCATAACAGTAGCAAGGAAGACCACAATCTGCCAACTCCACATTGCTCTGACTGAAATATGGCTGTTGGCCCTACATCATCACTGGACCAAAACCAACAATACTTGTGCATCTATGGCACATGGACTACAGTGGATCACCAGCAGCAGCTCACCATCTCAAAAGACAATAAGGGAAGGACAAGAAATATTGGTCTTGCTAGCACTGTTCCCTCTAAACTGCATGACAATCTGAAGGCTCCATGCACAAGTCAGACTCTATATTACAGTGCATAAATGGTGGTACAAAAACAAAGGGGCTGTGCAATTAAATCATTTGTGCATTACAAAAATAAATGATAGTATGTTGCTAGCCAGCAACATGCATCCCGATGAGAAAATCAAGATTGCCTGATGCTCACCAGCACATTTAAGAGATGGAAAAAAGGATGTATTGTAAAAGACAGCCATATCTTGACCACAATCACATTTCATTTGAAAAACCACCACAAAGTCTTGAGTGTAAGAACTGAACGGAAATTTGAAATTCTTTCTCACAATATCTAAAATAAACCTTTAAGGAAAGCATGCATTCAGATTACTACAGGCAGATTTGAAGATTCCAAACACTAAGTGTCTATACATAAAGGCATTTAATACAGTACTGCACAGAAGACTACTTAATAAGATAAGAATCCATGGTGTTGGGGATAGTACATTAACGTGATAAAGGACTGACTAGCAGAAGACAGAATTTGAATAAAGGGGACATTTTAAATTTTAGTAACCTACAACTAGTGTAGTGTGACAGGGATCAACACTGGGGCCATAGCTATTTATAACATACATTGATGTTAAGGTTGAAGGCAAGAGGAGAAAGATTTAAAAGGAACCTGACGGGCAACCTTTTTATTTACGCGGAGCGAGGCGAGTGTATGGAACGAGCTGCGAGAGGTCGTGGAGGCAGGTACAATTACAACATTTAAAAGGCATCTGAATGGGTACATGAATAGGAAGAGTTTAGAGGAATATGAGCCAAATGGGACTAGATCAGCTTCGGATATCTGGTCCGTGTGGACGAATTTGACTTAAGCACCTTCTTCCATGCTGTATGACTCTATAGTGACTTGGATGACAGAAGTGAATGTACAATTGCCAACTTTGAAAAGGATATTAAGATAGGTAGGAAGACAAACAGTAAGGATGTCCACAGAATGATATAGGCAAAAACGTGGCATACGGAATATAATGCGAGAAAATGTGAGGTTTTGTACTTTAGAAGGAAGAATACTTAAATGGAGAAAAACTGCAGAAAGCTGCAGCATAGAGGGATTTGTGGATCCTCATACATTACTTGCAAAAGGTAAGCATTCAAGTTTAGCAGGTCATAGAAAAGACAAATGGATTGTTGGCTTATTTCAAAGGGAGTGGACTCTAAAGATAGCAAGGTCTTGCTAAATCTATACAAGACACAAGTTAAATCACATTTGGAATACAGTGAACAGTTTTAGCTCCCCTCTGTAAATAAAGATGTTGGAAGCAGTTTAGAGATGATGTCCTATAGTTGATCCTAAGTATGGAGGGACTTTATTACAAGTAAAGGATGAGCTTATACACATTGAAGTTTAGAAGAATGAGAAAAACTTATTACAAATTAAGATTCTTCGGGGCCTTGAAAAAGTAGATGCAGCAAGGTTGTTTGCCCGAGGAGGGTAGCGAACTTAAGAGTCATAGAGATGTACAACATGGAAACAGACCCTTCAGTCCAACCCGTCCATGCCCACCAGATATCCCAACCCAATCTAGTCCCACCTGCCAGCACCCGGCCCATATCCCTCCAAACCCTTCCTATTCATATACCTCCAAATGCTTCTTAAAATGTTGCAATTGTACCAGCCTCCACCACATCCTCTGGCAGCTCATTCCATACACGTATCACCCTCTGTGTGAAAAAGTTGCCCCTTAGGTCTCTTTTATATCTTTCCCCTCTCACCCTAAACCTAGTTCTGGACTCCCCGACCCCAGGGAAAAGATTTTGCCTATTTATCCTATCCATGCCCCTCATAATTTTGTAAACCTCCATAAGGTCACCTTGCAGCCTCCGACGCTCCAGGGAAAACAGCCTCAGCCTGTTCAGCCTCTCCCTGTAGCTCAGTTCCTCCAATCCTGGTAACATCCTTGTAAATCTTTTCTGAACCCTTTCAAGTTTTACAACATCTTTCCAATGGGAAGGAAACCAGAATTGCGTGCAATATTATAACAGTGGTCTAACCAATGTCCTATACAGCCGCAACATGACCTCCCAACTCCTGTACTCAATATTCTGACCAATAAAGGAAAGCATACCAAACACCTTCTTCACTATCCTATCTACCTGCGACTCCACTTTCAAGGAGCTATGAACCTGGACTCCAAGATCTCTGTTCAGCAACACTCCCTAGGACCTTAGCAGGACTAATACACTCAATGGTAAGGTTTGCTTTCCCAAAATGTAGCACCTTGCATTTATCCGAAATAAACTCCATCTGCCCTTCTCAGACCATTGGCCCATCTGGTCAAGATCCTGTTGTAATCTGAGATAACCCTTTTCGCTGTGCATTATACCTCCAATTTTGATGTCATCTGCAAACTTACTAACTGTACCTCTCATGCTCGCACCCAAATCATTTATGTAAATGACAAAAAGTTGAGAGCCCAACACAGATCCTTGGGGCACTCCATTGGTCACAGGCCTCCAGTCTAAAAAACAACCCTCCAGCACCACCCTCTGTCTTCTACCTTTGAGCCAGTTCTGTATCCAAATGGCTAGTTCTCCCTGTATTCCATGAGATCTAACCTTGCTAATCAATCTCCCATGGGGAACCTTGTCGAACGCCTTATTGAAGTCCATATAGATTACATCTACTGCTCTGCCCTGATCAATTCTCTTTGTTACTTCATCAAAAATCTCAATCAAGTTTGAGAGACATGATTTCCCACATACAAAGCCATGTTGACTATCCCGAATCAGTCCTTGCCTTTCCAAATACATGTACATCCAGTCCCTCAGGATTCCCTCCAACAATTTGCCCATCAAGGTCAGGCTCACTAGTCTATAGTTCCCTGGCTTATCCTTATCACCCTTCTTAAACAGTGGCATCACGCTTGCCAACCTCCAGTCTTCCGGCACTTCTTGTGGAATTCTTTATAGCAGAAGGCTAATATGGTTGGGCTGTGTATATTCAAAGCCGAGACAGAGATTTCTAAACATTATAGGAATCAGGGTAATGGGGATACAGCAAGAAAGTGGTATTGAGGATTATCAGGTCAGCCATGAACTAACAATGATTGGTAGACATGATTTAATGGGCTAAATAGCCTACTTCTGCTCCTAAGTAGTAAATTTGGCTTTAAATTTTCAATTTTTAAACACTTTCAAACTGGTTAAATGAGCTTCATACTAGAAGTATTTGCATTTTGGAATATTTTAACAGCTTATTGTAATCTTAACACCATATGGTCAGGTACAATAGGCTTCTTAGAAAAGCTGCCCATTTCAGCTTCTGCGATTAAGACCTTAAAAACTTCTTACAGTCAGCACAATGAATGTTGTACATATACTGTTATCCATAAAGAAAATAAATCACTTTCATAATTCACATTAAGGATCTTGAAACTCAGAAACCTTGTTATCTTACAACTTGTCTAACCATGATGTTATCTAGCTAAAGGAAAACTATGCAGTAGATGAAAGATTGGTACAAGGCGACACTGATTTAGAGAGGCAACATGAAGAGAAATTATCTTGTGTGGCAAGTGTTTATATGTTGGAGTGCACTGCCAGAAAAGGTGGTGGAATTCCAGTTGATAACTTTCAAAATGAAAACTGAATAAGCAATTGAGGGGAAAAAACTGCAAGGCTATGGGGATAAAATCAGGGGAATGGGATGAATTAGACACCTCTCCGAAAGAGCCAGTAGGACATGAAGGGCCAAACGGCCATTGCTGCAAAACTACATAATGATAAAAGCATTCAGTTTGGCCAAAGAAACTGCTTCTGGGTTCTATGATGCTATGATTCCATTTTAACAACTGAGACAGCAAAACTAAATGTGCTGCCATTTTGAACTGTAACTGTTGACAAGAGTATGGTTAAAAATGTGACAAGAAAGGTTTGTATACAGGAAGTAACATACATATGTAGAACTGCATGTGCTATACATAAATGCCTACATTGCTGTCTCCCTAGGATTACTCCCAAGTTCCTAACCACCTTCATGCATTCATTTCTATCAGCAGAAACAAGGTGATGGGAAGTCATCTCAGAATCCTATAACACTCCTCTGATTAAGGCTTCTGTAAATTGGCAAGACCTAACATTCAAGAAGTGGTTGATAGCACACACTGACAGGCAACTAGAGGAGATAAGCTTTTTAAAAATGGTCTCAAATGTTTGAACAAATGCATATCCCAACAAATTACAAACCAAAAATATCCCTGTTAAGTACTACGTGATCCCAACTACGTCAATTCTACATTTGGTAGAAGTACTGCTCGGGAGCTTTTATTCCTCATTGCTATCCTGCAGCTGTTTGGCGAAACGTACAAATGTGGATAGTTGTAATCACAGTAAAAGAAGTCAACTGATACAATTCAACTAGTTTGTTTCATGGCTGCTTCAGCTAATATACAGTGAATGGCTTGATGGCTTTACCACAATTCAGCACTCCTCAAATCTTCCTTCTATTATACAATTCTAATTGTTTGAGATTGAGGTTTTTCATATTGGAAGTCAAACCTACTGTAAATTGAAAAAGTGGGCATGCAACTACAAAACTATTTTACAAAAAAATAAACTGTACTAATATCCCAAAGCACCACAAGGGCCTATCTTAGGATTGTTACTGTCCTAATATCAATATTCTACCAACAGCAGACCACTTTTCTAAAATTACTGGATTTATATAAGTGATAAAGCTCATGCAAGAGCACTAAATACTAACATAAATAGTGTTATTAAACACATTCAGGCTGTTTAACCCATAAATCTGAACAAACTCCAAGTCTCTAAGCAACAAAATAAATTCATCTGAACATCAACATATTCCCTAATGCCAAAATTAACCAATAACAATCACATTTTCTGCATTTTCCAGTCATTCTATTAACTTGAATATCTGCCCTGTGCCCAAGGAAATAGTATGTGTGTGGGTGTATATAAATAATGCATATGTCCTGCAGTGTCAAAGGTAGACAAGACCAGAAATCATATCGCTGGACTGTGACAGAACCAAAAAAAAAACACAGGGAAGATATTCCATAAAAATTACACCCATTCTGACAGAACTCACCCAGTGAAAAATGCAGAAACATGACTAATACTTATTACTCAGTTTGCACTCCTGTTGCAGCCTACATGTTGCAGAAATTGTTCACTAACAGTAAAATAGATCTGTGCATGTGTGTTTTGGGGGGAGGACTGGGGGTGCAGAAGACGACATGTCAGCAACCAGTTGCACACTCCATTCCAGCTTAAACAGTAACCTCCCCACTCCCTTTAACTCTTCGATGCGATTCGGAGGGATGCAAATTGCACGCAACTGCATCCAGAATCTTAGCAATTAGGGAGAAGCAGCTCCACTGGGAACCTGAAAGTGCCTCCCCCTCCCCAAACCATCCCCAAAACCCCGGGGTAATTCCGCGGCTCAGCAGTATGTTGTGAATGCCACCAATAATTAGAAGTCTCCACTCTCTCCTCCACACACACACACACAATGACACAAACGTAGACAGCCCCTTCAATCACCACCCTCTCCTCCTCCAGACAGAGGCAGCGCAGGGGTAGAGGGAAGCTGCCAACACCGGGGACCCCCCGAGCTCGCTCTCCTGGGCCGGTGGGGCCTCCTTTACCTGAACTTTTTCCGCCGCTCTTTTTTCCCCAGCCAGAGTAGCCGGGTTCAGCAGAGTAGACCTTTCCCGAACACCCCCTCCTCCGCCACCACCTCTCTCTCTCCGCGTCCCCCTCCCTCCTCACACTCCGGACTGGGCCCGCAATCCTCCCCTTCCAACAGAACTCCCGAAGCGGCTTGCTCAGTGCAGACCCGACCCGCTACCGCCTCGGACCCCACTCCAAGCCCACATCCCCCATCACCTCTCCCTCCCCAACACTGCCGCCCAAACCCCCCACCTGATTGGACCACAAGCTCAAACCATGCGTCCAATCGGAGGCGGCGTTACTGAAAGACCCGCTCCCGGTCTCACCAGGCCCTCTCCGATTGGGTCAAGAGAGCTCCCCAACTGCGAGGCTCCAGCCGCCCCCGGAGGCCGCCGGCGACATCGCCACCGAGCGGTGCCCCGCGGGAGAGCGCGCCGACACCGCCGCAGCCACCGGCTCCGTCGCTAAGCAACAGCACCAACATGAGAAGAGAGAATGAAAGCTTTGTGCTTTCCTCCTGTGAACGGATTAACGTCTGAGTGGATCGCATTAACTGGAAGGACGAAGGCTGAGTGGGTTGCGATTGTTGCTTGAATCCTGATTTAAAAGAAACAAACACAAGCCAGGTTTAGAATTGAATTTAAGATATTTAAACTTTCTGTGTCACACTGAGACCTGACCCCTTTTTGTCCTTATGTTTCTTTCAGGCGAGAACAGAGCTGCTGTGTATCTTCAACATTTTCTGATTTATTTATCTACATTCCCACTTTTTAAAAATCTCAACTCGAAGATTGGCTTATAGCCTTCAATTCACTCCCACATAATTACTCGGGTTTACAGCCTTCACTCACTCCCACATAATTATGAGTTGAATTTACATTTTCATAATAAACGTGTTGCTTAATATTGAAGACAGTATATTCTCCACAGCTCTAAAAAAAACTGAATGTGAATGACGTAGAGCTACAAAAACAGAAATTTCTGGAGAAATTCAGCAGGTCTGACAGCATCACTGGATAGAAAGCAGAGTTAACATTTTAAGTCTAGCTACCCTTTTTCCTGATTTCAGGATAAGAGCTATTTGTGACTTTTGCCATACAAAATCACAGAATTGTTCGATCATCGGCTGTGCAGGCTGTACAACATCAAATATATTTTAAATTAAACAGAAAGTGCTGGAGAAACTCAGCCGATCTACCAGCATCTGTGGAGAGAGAACAGAGTTAACATTTCAAGTCTTCATCAAACTCTGAACATAAACTCTTTTTTTCTCTACAGATGCTGACAGACCCTGCTGTGTTTCTCCAGCACTCTGTTTTTGTTTAATATTTGGAGTCTACTATGACTTCTTCAGAACAGTTAAATATACTTCAGTATTCTTGCTTAAAGACTGACTATATTTAAACACAGAAAAAAGAAGCAAGATCAAGAACTAAATTGATTTTGATTTGGGTAAATTAATATTGCAAAGCAATTGGAAATACATGGAATAATGAAAAATATAACATAAAAACAATCACAGAAATTAAATTTGACAGATTCAGGTTATTAAATATGATTGAGATAAAATAAATGTAAACATCGTGGAGAGACAGTAGCTCAGTGGTGATATCACTGCATTAGTAATCAAGAGCTTTCATCTCATCTTCTTGGGAGATGAGTTTGAACTCCATTGTGGCAGATGATGAAATTTGAGTTCAATAAAAATCTGGAATTCAAAGCGAGTGTAATGGCAACCATGTAATATTTAGTTCACTAATGTACTCTTGAGGAAAGATCTACTATTCTTACCCTATCTGGCCTACATGTTGATGCCACACCTTGATTTTTAAAAATCATCTCACAAACCATTCAATTCAAAGGCAAATCAGATTTGGACAACAAATGCTGGCCTTGCTTTTCATCCCACATCCCTTGCAAGAATAAAGAAAAGATACCTATAAGTTTTGGAATATCCACAAGGGAGTGCCTCACAGGAGGCATGATGTGAATTTCTATGAAAAGAAATTCAGCGACATGAATAGAAAGTAAGCTGTTGAACAGAAGCCTGAGGTTAATAAGTTTTGCTAATGTTAGCAAAGCATTGTAGAGGAATTTTGCCCACTTTATTTCTTGGTTGATAATTGTGGACTTTACCACAGGGAGCACAATATCAAAGCTGATAGCATAAAATTAAGAATAAATAGCAAGAAAGACGATGAATTGCTTCATGAAGGCATAAAAGAGATTAGGTGACCAGGCAGAAGGAGGTAAATGTAATTTAGTGCAGAAAAAATGAGGTAATGAATTTTCAAGATAAACAATGAAAAGGATTACACATTTAAAGAGAAAGATCCTGACAGTTCCAAAGGCACAGAGACAGTGAGAAGCTCATAGACATGATTCTTTTTATGCAGGCAGATATAATTTAAGAAAGGACATTTTGGATTTTGTAAATTGGAAAGAACACAAGAACAAAGAGACTTTGATAAATTGAATGTTTATCAGTTTACTTTGGTTTATATTAGGTAAAAAGTGTGATTTTTCATCTTGCCTTATCTGCAAGTTTGAGAGGCAATCCGTTCACCAGCTTAAACATTCATAGTTTTTACCAAGATCACGTCTACGTACACAGAAATGGAAAGACTTGTATTCATTTGGCATATTGCAGGGTGTCCCATTGTGATTTACAGCCAAAGTAGTACTTTGGAAATATAGTCACTGTTGTAATGTAGAAAATGTGGTAGCTACTTGTACACAGTCAATTCCCACAATCTAAATATTTGGGTTTATTTCTTCTAAGTAATGACATCCATATCAAATGAAGATGTCATTTACATAATTTACATTTCGTTTTAAACATATACAAACAGTACACAAACATGTACAGGATAACACTTTGCTTCTATTGTAGGTAGCCATATTGATTCATAGCCATAGAATGTTCATATTTATCGCTGACATTGCAAAGTATTAGCAGAAAATGTGAATCATCCTAGAGAATTCCTATTCATTGTATTTAATGTGTTGGTAATATGACCAATATTTAGTTTATCTTTGTATGATTAATCCAAAATCAGAAATATTTTAATATGGTGCATCTTTCATTCTTCCATGCATAGAATATATACTTAGTAAGTATTCCATTCAGCAACAGCAAATGGATATTAATCCCAGCTTTCCAAGGTCATCTCAAACAATGTAGATTATACAAAGCCAACTTTGTTGAGTAAAACTGGAGGTGTTAGATGCTCCTTTCAGTTTTATTATCTCAGCCAATAAAAGTAAAATTAGTAATAGCTCAAAAGGAAATTTGAAGGCAAATGGGGAATAGAATATTAAGATGGGGATGTTTTCTTATATTTGCACAGAGAATTGGTGAGATGATATCAAGAGTACTGTATATAGTTTTGCTCTCTGTATTTAAGAAAGGATACAAGTCCATTAGAAGCCATGCAGAGAAGCTTTTTTGAGCTGATACCTGAAAGGGAGAACTTGTCTTATGAGGAAAGGTAGAACAGGATGGGCCTGTATAAATTAGAGTTCAGAAGAATGAGAGGTGATCTTATTGAAACCAAAATAATCTTTCAGAGGCCAGTATCCCATCACCAATCATTCTTTATTTACAAATGCATAATCTTTCATAAAAGCACTGTCTCTCTATGAGTCAGGCACTCCAAGGGCCGAATATTCCAGACATTCATTCTTTCATATAAGCCAGGTGTCCCTGAATGGACCAGATAAGCAGCACCAGTCAGGTAACTCCTATTCCATGAAATCCAGCTGGCTGACCTTATTACAATCACTACATTCCTCTTCCTTTGATTCCATAGACACAAGGCAGTCAAATTCCTTTGAGAGTCTCCTGTGGCGTTTTAAAACTGGATCAGGTTCCTCCAACATAGAATCTGACACAGGAGGTGTGTAACAAACGGGAGCTTGCCTCTTGCCCACTGAGCATCTGAGCAGACTTTCACACCCTTCTGAGGGGAGAAGCATTGAGATGGCTAATTTCATCATGTCCATGTCTGAATCAGAGGATTCAACAATGGATAGGGTGAATCAATGGATCTCTGAAATGTTTCTGAAGCTTCTGAGGGGCAAAGTAAGTTTGCACCTACACAGTCTGCAAATTTGCAGTCTATGACTGGTCCACATGCTTATTGAGGACAATTGCACCTATCAAAACATAAGTCACTGGTCCTGATCTCGCATCAATCATGCTGTAGTGATTGCTACAAGGTCAGCTAGCTGGTCCTCATAGAATATGAGTTCCCTGTTTAGCTGTTAATCAGGTCAAATCAGGAAGACCTGTCTGACATAAATGGGTGAATGTCAGAGATATTGAACCCCAGAATGCCCAACTCAGTGAGAGGTAGTATTCTTGTCAAAGGCTATGAATTTGTAAATCAAGGGTGATTGCTGATGGGTTGTTAGTCTCTGAAGAGTTATTTCACATTGTCTCTTGTCCATGCAGTGCCATTTCCATGACTCTTGCACCAAATGTAGTCCCCTGTCTCAAACGGCCTCTCTTGCTTGGTGGAGTCTTGGATTCAACATTGGAATTCCTGATGCTTTTTCACCTTCCCTCCTTCAGGTCTGGGATGACCAGACTTAGCCTGGTGCAGTCTTCTACCCATTAGCATCTCTGCCAGTGCTATCCTTGTGATTGCTTGTGGAGTGGACTTATAACCAAACTAAAACCATGACAGCTTTAGTGAGGCTAGAAGCTACTTCTTCAGTCCAGCCTTCAAAATCTGGACAGCTCTTTCTGCCAGAACATTGAAGGATGATTGGTATGGAACTGTCCTAATAAGTTGAATCCTATTCGACTTTAAGAATTAACTAAGGTCCCTGCTTTTAAACAATGGCCCATAACCAAAATCTGTGACCAAGACTTCCGGGAATCTGTATATCACAGAAGATGTGCGCAATTTTTCTCTCATTCCTCCAGTGATTGATAACTGGATACTATGCACTTTCAACCAGTTTGAGTGGGCAACTACAATGACCACTGCATGAAAGGACCGGCATAGTCGACGCGTAACCAAGTCCAAGATTTACCCAGCCATTACCATGGATGTGGGGAAACTGCTGACAGTAATTTTTATCCTAGTTGAAACTCTGGGAACTGTCTCATAAACACAGCTATGTCTGCGTTCAAGCCTGACTATCAGACATAACTCCTCACCAACCTCTTGATTTTGGGGACACCTAGCTGGCCCTGGTGGAGTTCAGCCAATGTTTGACAGTGAATTTTGCTTGGAACAAATGCTGTCACTCCCCATAATAATATGCTGTCCTCTATCGTGTGCTGGTCTCTCTGGGTCCAATAATGTTTTAATTCTAGCTGAAACAGCTCTTTGGGTTCTGCCATGAACACCAATTGTTTCAGTTTGGAAAGGACTGAATTTTTCTGTGTCCAAAGTCTGATATTCTTCACTGGGATGAGTAGCGTGTCCAGAAAATTCAATGTCGACAGACTCTTTCATTGAGGGTACCATTCATGGTATATCTGCTAATGAATCCACATTCTGCTCAGCCTCCCAGATGGTGTTCTAATTTGTAATTATAAGTACTTAATATTAGAGCCCATCACTGAATGTGGCCTGAAGTTATAGGAAGCACCGCCTTATCCCCTTTATACAGACCATAAGGGTCTGTGATTATCACAAAGTTTGACCCATAAAGTTATTGGTGAAACGTTTTGACTCCAAATATTACTGCAATCTCTCCTTTTCTATTTGGGTGTGTTTGCACTCTGCATTTGCCAAAGTTCTGAATGCATAAAGCTATTAGATGTTCTTCTCCAGTGAGCCATTTATGAACTAAATACTACCGCAATATGGATTCTCAAGTTGGTGAGTAAAAGCTATAGTGTCTCAGAATTAAAGGAGACTTGGGGTCATAATATTCCTTAGCTATGCCAATCAATTCTTGAAAAGCTTTAGTATCTGGTGTCTCAGGAAAAGTTAGGCTCTTGATGACAGAAAAATACAGCAACTCCACAGGCTTTCACGAGAATTACTAGTTGGTTTTCATCTGCCACAATGCTGTTTGGCTGGAAAAAAAAGCATTATTCCCACATAATTGGCTCACTCCTCGACAGCAGGATCAAATGAGTCAAGCTTCTTAAACAGAAGCATAATCTAAGAAAATGCTTATCCCCAACTTCAAAATGACTGCTGTAAATGATTTTCTTCAGGATTGTATTTTCCTCTAGTCCATATTGAAACAACTCTTAGGAGGCTGGCACTCCATCAGCAATCACCCTTTATTTACAAATGCATAGCATTTGACAATAGCACTGCTTCTTACTGAGCCTGGCATTCCTGACATTCATCCTTTTACATCACCCACGTATTCCTGAATGGACCAGGTTAACAGGCCCAGTTAGGGAATTTATATTCTATGTGGTCCAATATGCTAATTTTGTAACAATCACTACAGAAACATATAAAGGTCTTGAGAGATCTTTACAGGATGGATGCTGAAAAAGGTTTACCCCTTGTGGAAGATCTAGAAAAAGGGGCTGCTGTTTAAAAATAAGGGGGTCTTCCAGTTAAGATGGAAATGAGGAGGTATTATTTCTCTGTCAGCAGGTCATACATTTTTGAAACTTTCTTCTTCAGAGTGTGTGGAAGAAGGGTCATTTTGAAGACAGATGTAGATGCTACTTTTCTGAATAAGAAGGTAGTCAACGGTATCAAAGGTAGGCAGGAATGTGGAGTTGAGGCCACAGTCAGCTTAACAATTAAGTTATTGAATGGCACAGCAGGTCTGAGGGGCCAGTGATCTATTCCTGTTTCTGATTTGTATGAGAGTTCATCTGATTGTCAGGAAGCATTTATTTTAATGTTGCTGCTATCAAACTTCACTCCATACTTTGCTCCATCCAATTTCTCAGCCTTCTTTGCTTTGTTTGTATTTTCAGCCCACCTTTTCTGAACTTTCTCTTTACTGACTGCATCATCTTCATTCAATGCCTCTCTTTTTATAATCTGTTTGAAAAATTCTAAAAAAGCATGCACTCTTCTTTCATGCAGCTTTCATGTCTGTGTGTTTCAATGGATGTACTCAAATTGAGTTACTAATCTGAAATACAGCAGTAAGTAAAACTCAGCAAAGAAAGGCTGTGACATATTGTAGGTTGCATCTGCTTCCAAATCTTAAAGACAAATATCTGCCACATGCATGACTATCAATCATAACATCTCAGAGAAGAGCAAAGAAAACTGGGCTTTGCAACAAAACATATTTGAAATGATTTTAAGAACAGTAGGAATGAACTGATAAGAAAGCTTATTTTTTTCATAACGTGAAAAGATTTGATGTATTTGCAAAAAGACCAGAAGGACCAATGTAGTCTGGGTTCCATTAGGGTCAGATAACGCTTGATTTTATTATAGCCATGGTCCACAGAGGACTTAGAACTGAACTCCAAATGACAGGTGGGAGTGACCGACCTTGACATCAAGCATTTGGCCAAGTGTGGCACCCTGGCAAAATTGAAGTCAGGGAATCGTTGAGAACTCTCCACTAGTTAGTGTCATATCTGGTACAAAGGAAGATGATTGCGGTTGTAGATGCCCAATTATTTTAGCTCCAGAATATTTCTGCAGGAATTTCTTAGGGTAGTGAACTGGGTCCAAACAACTTCAGCTGCTTTAATGACCTTCCCTCCACCAGAAAATTGGAGGTGGGGGTGTTCACTGATGATTGCACAGGGCTCTGCCCCCTCACTACTTCTACCTAAGAACATAAGAAATGTTACCATTTGGCCTCTAAAGCCTGTTCTTCACTTCAATATGATCATGGTTGATCTGATTCTGGCCTTAATTCACTTTACTGTCTGCTTTCACATTACCATTGATGCTCTTGTAGATCAAAAATCTCTAACTCAGATTTGAATACTTTCAACCATTTCTTGCTTTCTGGGTTAGAGAATTCAAATGATTTATGAACTTAACAAAGAAACTCCCTTCAACTCTGACTTAAATGGGAGGCACCTTATTCTGAAACTGTGCCGCTATTTTTAGATTCCTTATGAGGGCAAACATCCTCTCAGCACCTGTTATGTCAAACCTCCTAATGATCTCATATGTTCTAATAAGATACCTATAATTCTTTAAAATCCAAGTATAGGCCCACGTTACTTAACTATTCCACGTAAGATAACACCAACATGCCACAATCAACTTCATGACCCTTCTCTGAAGTGCCACCAATGCAAATAAATTACTCCTTAAATAAAGAGACTAAAAGCGTTCACAGTATCTAAGTGTGGTCTCCCCAAGCCCATTATAGATGTAGCAAAACATCCCTACTGTGACAGTCCTCTTATTATACTGTGCCAATATGATATTAAAACAGTGTGTCGATATACATGTCCTGCAGTGATAAGTGGCAAGTATTGTATTTTCACAGTTATGTCCAACGGTCCCTCTAAGTGGCACAGCAGTTCTAAGGGTCTGTACACGGAAATCGGCATGGTGATACCATCCACAGCATTAATATTTAGTTTCAGAAGTCACTGCTGAGGAAAAGAAAAAAGGGAACATATGTCATGTCCTCCTGAGCAATTTGGGATACTTTAGATATCCCATCCTTTTTATTGGTATGAGTCTAACTTATTGCTATCATTAGGGGAAAGAGGTCACAGGAAGACTTCGGCCTAAGATAAGTTTAGTCTTGATAAACAGTAAAGATTTATTACAGAGAGGTGAATAGTTAATTATGTTACATCTAAGATACATGATTGCCTTTTGTGAGACATCATCAACTCACTTTACAAGTAAGTACATCGCATTGTTATCCAGATGGACATAGCACTGTATCAATTGATACTGTAACACTGGAATATGTATTAGCAATCTAATAAAAATTGGTTACCTCCCCCAAGGAACCCAGTCTTTTAAATCTGGCTGAACAAAACTTAACTCACAATCTTGGTTAAACCTTTGATGTTTTAAACTATAGAATATTTCCCTACAAACTTATTTTTTCTAGTCATTAACTTCTTTATTCAATTGTTTCAAATAAGTGAAGGTTTACTCCTTCACGCAGGCCTCCAACTTTATAAATGGCTGAGGACTTGGTTAGGATGAAAGTTTGTGCTTTAGGATGAAACGTTCAGGTGCAGTTTGATGTTATACTGGAACCTTAGTGGATCTTTGATTTCCTAAATTCTCCTTACAGAGGACATCCTCTGGCATCAATGTTACGGATGAATGTTTCTTCGAACCAAATCAGAAAAGACAGTGTATCTCTGAAAAATTTAATCTTCTCCTTTTGAAATTGTGATGAGGTAGTCACATCGTCTTTCAATTCTCTCATGTAAACCTTTGGATAACTTAGTCATTTTATGAGGTTTAATTACAGACAATAAAATTATTGTGCTATTTAGATACTGTTTCTTTTAAACAACTGATTTGTCTGAATCATAGGTCAACTCCTAGTGACTGTGCTGTTAAGAATATCAGATAAGCAGATTATGAAGATTCATCTGTTCCTCCAAGCATGTGAAATTAGTAGTATCTTCACTTCCCTCAGTCGTAAGGAGTTACTAGACATCATACTAGACAATCTCGAGTGGAGAATACTTTCTATAGGGTTCAAAGAGTTTTCCACTAAATCTTATTAATCTGACAAGCTACGCTAATCACTGATATTTGTCATTTGAGCTGGTTCAGGGTCTTTTACATACTCCTGCTCAGAATTGGAAGTGTTGGTTTCTGACGATGTACCCATTTCCAATAGTGTACGCATCTGTAAATCTCAGCATTCCTGTAATTTTAAGTTGATTCTGTTTGTGCTATGAAGTTCTTAGTTAATAAGTTGTAATTTCATACTCTTCAGTTGAAAAATTTTATTTCAGGTAACACTGTAAAACATTCCCTGATGCCAAGTTTGAACTTAGGTGGATGACAATTAACGTACATGGTCTGTGTCATATCAGATTCAGATAAGTCAGATATTACCTCCTGAAGAAGTTAGTTCTCATTTTAGAAGGCTGTATATTATATAATGATAAATGTTCTAATCAAAGTGCACTTTGGTAGTCTGGGTTTTCTTCCAAATATGCTTGCTGTAAGGTATTAACCTCTTTATAATGTAAATAAGCATTATTAATTCTGCGGTTTAATGGTTAAGCAAAATTTAAATACATCTCTGATAATGACATATTAGTATAGATGATTCCTGTCCTCTACTTTTTCTGTATGATTTTTGCAATATTTCAAATTTTAAAAAAGGTATTGCACTGTTACTGTGTGGATGTAGGTTTGCTCGTTGAGCTAGAAGGTTCGTTTTCAGATGTTTTGTCACCATACAATAGACAATAGGTGCAGGAGTAGGCCATTCTGCCCTTCGAACCTGCACCACCATTCAGTATGATCATGGCTGATCATCCTTAATCAGTACCCTGTTCCTGCCTTATCTCCATAACCCTTGATTCCACAATCCTTGAGAGCTCTATCCAACTCTTTCTTAAATGAATCCAGAGACTGGGCCTCCACTGCCCTCTGGGGCAGAGCATTCCACACAGTCACCACTCTCTGGGTGAAGAAGTTTCTCCTCATCTCAGTCCTAAATGATCTACCTCATATTTTTAAGCTGTGTCCTCTGGTTCGGCACTCACCCATCAGCGGAAACATGTTTCCTGCCTCCAGAGTGTCCAATCCTTTAACAATCTTATATGTCTCAATCAGATCCCCTCTCAGTCTTCTAAACTCAAGGGTATACAAGCCCAGTTGCTCCAGTCTTTCAGTGCAAGGTAATCCCGCCATTCCAGGAATTGACCTCGTGAACCTACGTTGCACTCCCTCAATAGTCAGAATGTCTTTCCTCAAATTTGGAGACCATAACTGCACACTGTACTCCAGGTGTGGTCTCACCAGGGCCCTGTACAGCTGCAGAAGAACCTCTTTGCTTCTATACTCAATCCCTCTTGTTATGAAGGCCAGCATGCTATTAGCCTTCTTCACTGCCTGCTGTACCTGCATGCTTACCTTCATTGACTGGTGTACAAGAACACCCAGATCTCTCTGTACTGCCCCTTTACCTAAATTGATTCCATTTAGGTAATAATCTGCCTTCCTGTTCTTGCCACCAAAGTGGATAACCATACACTTATCCACATTAAACTGCATCTGCCTTGCATCTGACCACTCACCTAACTTGTCCAGGTCACGCTGTAATCTCCTAACATCCTCATCCCATTTCACCCTGACACCCAGCTTAGTATCATCAGCAAATTTGCTAATGTTATTACTAATACCATCTTCTATATCATTAACATATATTGTAAAAAGCCGCGGTCCCAGCACTGATCCCTGTCGTACCCCACTGGTCACTGCCTGCCATTCCGAAATGGAGCCGTTTATCACTACCCTTTGTTTCCTATCAACCAACCAACTTTCAATCCAAGTTAGTACTTTGCCCACAATACCATGCACCCTAATTTTGCTCTCTAACCTCCTATGTGGGATTTTATCAAAAGCTTTCTGAAAGTCCAGGTACACTACATCTACTGGATCTCCCTCGTCCATCTTCAGAGTTAGATCCTCAAAAATTTCCAGGAGATTAGTCAAGCATGATTTCCCCTTCATAAATCCATGCTGACTCTGACCTATCCTGTTACTACTATCCAGATGTGTTGTAATTTCATCCTTTATAATAAACTCCAGCATCTTTCCCACCACTGAGGTCAGACTAACTGGTCTATAATTTCCTGTTTTCTCTCTCCCATCTTTCTTAAAAAGTGGTACAACATTAGCCACCCTCCAATCCGCAGGAACTGATCCCGAATCTATCGAACTCTGGAAAATAATCACCAAAGCATCCACAAATTCTCGAGCCACCTCCTTCAATACCCTGGGATGTAGACCATCAGGCCCCCGGGGACTTATCAACCTTCAGACCTAACAGTCTCTCCAACACCAATTCCTGGCAAATATAAATTCCCTTAAGTTCAGGTCCTTTAGCCACTGTTACCTCAGGGAGATTGCTTGTGTCTTCCCCAGTGAACACTGATCTGAAGTACCAATTCAATTCTTCTGCCATTTCTTTGTTCCCTGTAATATATTCCCCTGTTTCTGTCTTCAAGGGCCCAATTTTAGTCAAAACCATTTTTTTGCCTTTCACAAACCTAAAAAAACTTTTACTATCCTCCTTTATATTATTGGCCAGTTTACCTTCGTAACTCATTTTTTCTCTGCATATTTCCTTCTTAGTAATCCTCTGTTGTTCTTTAAAAGCTTCCCAGTCCTCTGTTTTTCCACTTATCTTTGCTATGTTATACTTTTTCTCTTTTAACTTTATACGTCTCTTAACTTCCCTTGTCAGCCATGGCCACCCGTGCCTCCTCCTAGGATCTTTCTTCCTTTTTGGAATGAACTGATCCTGCAACTGCTGCATTATACACAGAAATATCCGCCATTGTTCCTCCACTGTCATTCCTGCTAAGGTATTGCACCATTGAACTTTGGCCAGCTCCTCCCCTCATAGCTCCATAGTTCCCTTTATTCAACAGAAATATTGTCACTTCTGATTGTACCCTCTCCCTCTCAAATTGCAGGTTGAAGCTTATTGTATTATGGCCACTACTTCCCAATGGTTCCTTCACTTCGAGGTCCCTGACCAATTCTGGTTCGTTGCACAATACCAGATCCAGAATTGCCTTCTCCCTGGACAGCTCCAGCACCAGCTGTTCTAAGAATCCATCTCTGAGGCACTCCACAAAGTTGCTTTCTTGAGGTCCAATACCATCCTGATTCTCCCAGTCTACCTGCATGTTGAAATCCTCCATAACAACTGTAGTAAAATCTTTGCGACAGGCCAATTTCAGCTCCTGATTTAACTTTCATCCGACATCCAGACTACTGTTTGGGGGCCTGTAGATAATTCCCAAGGGGTCTTTTTACCCTTAGTATTTCTCAGCTCTATCCACACTGACTCTACATCCCCTGATTCTAGGTCCCCCCGTGCAAGGGACTGAATATCAATGCTTACCAACATGGCCACCCCACCCCCTCTGCCCGTCAGTCTGTCCTTACGATAGCATGTGTAGCCTTGAATATTCATTTCCCAGGCCTTGTCCACTTGAAGCCACGTCTCAGTTATCCCCAGAATATTGTATCTGCCAATTTCCAAAAGAGCCTCAAGTTCATCCATCTTATTTCTAATGCTTCGTGCATTCATGTATAGTATTTTTAATTGGTTACTGCCCTCACCCTCCTCATCAACTCCTATTTCACTCAACCTTACAGCATGATCCGTTTCTGAGTTTTCTGCCTCATTGATACAGTTGTCTTTCTTGACTTCTCTTGTTCTAACTTTCCCTCCAATTTCGTTCTTAAACATCCAGTTTGTCCCCTCCCCCCCACTACTTAGTTTAAACGTAGCGGTGTTGCAGTAGCAAACCTGCCTGCCAGAATGCTGGTCCCTAACCTATTAAGTGCAAACCGTCTCTCTTGTAGAATTTATGCTTACCACAAAACATACCCCAGTGATCCAAGAATTTAAATCCTTGCTTCCTGCACCAGCTCCCCAGCCACACATTCAAATCCATTATCTCCGTGTTTCTGGCCTCACCAGCTGCAGGAACTGGAAGCAAACCGGAGATAGCCACCTTGGACGTCCGGCTTTTCAGCCTTCTTCCTAGTTCTCCGAAGTCCCGCTGTAGTATGTTCCTCTTCTTCCCGACATCATTTGTGCCGACATGTACCACCAACTCTGGCTCTTCACCTTCGTCCTTGAGGATTTTTTGCACTCTGTCTGTGATGTCTTTAACCCTGGCACCAGGAAGGCAACACACCATCCTTCAGTCCCGTCTGCTGCCACAAAAACCCCGGTCAGTTCCTCTCACTATGGAGTCCCCTATTACCACGACTCTGTGCGATGTCCAACTCTTCCACTCTGTCTCCATGCCAACTTTTGATTGACAGACCTGGCCACCTCGCGGACTGGCAGTGTCATCTATCTCTACTGTTTCCAAAAGATTCAACTTGTTCCTGACAGGTACTTCCCCCGGGGTCTCTTGCACCTGTCTCCTCTCTGCAATCCTCATCGTCTGCTCTCTTCTGGTACGATTGGTGTAATAACCTCGCTGAAGGTATGTCCAGAAAGATCTTGTTCTCTTGGATGAGCCTAAGGTCCTCGAGTTCTTTCATCAGTGCTGCAATATGCTCTGTCAGTAGCTGAATGTGCACACACTTTCCACACTTATACGAGCCCAGACACACCAGAGTCGTTGACCTCCCACATCAAGCACGTAGCACACTGAACCGGCTTGGCAGTCATGTCTTCACCCTCTTCAATTGTGGCATAATCACTTCACTCAACCTCCTTGTCAAAGACTCCTGAGCTAAAGCCTCACTCTTCAATCCGCAAGAACTTCTTTGGACCCTCTTTTTGGGGCAAGTCTGTGGACTTTTAGTTTAGGTTAGAGGAGGAGGGAGGGAGGGAGGCTCTACTTTGTAGGACCTGGGGTCTAGAACACACCCACTCAAATAACAAACACTTACCTCCCTGACCGGCTTTGCGCTCTGCCTTCACGTCCGCCCAGCTCCCACCACTCTCTGATGCGAAAAGACTGTTGGCGTCCAGGTAAGTTCTTAAATAACAATCACTTACCTTCCCGGCTGGCTTTGTGCTCTGCCTTCACTTCTGCCCAGCTCCCGCTGCTCTCTGATACAAAACATCTTCAGTGAGGCAAAAGTGAGGACTGCAGATGCTGGACATCAGAGTCTAGATTAGCACAGTGTGGAAAAGCACAGTGTGTCAGGTAGCATACGAGGAGCAGGAAAATCAATGTTTCGGGCAAAAGCCCTTCATCAGGAATGTAGGCAGGGAGCCTCCGGGGTGGAGAGATAAATGGGAGGGGATGGGGCTGCGGAGAAGGTAGCCAAGAGTACAATAAGTGGATGGAGGTGGGGTTGAAGGTGATAGGTCATTCACAAAGTCAGGATGTATGGGATGCAGGGAGATGTGGCTATCTGGATTCAGAATTGGTTGGATGACAGAAGGCAGAGAGTGATTGTAGATGGAAAGTATTCTGCCCCTGAGTGGAGTCCTGCAGGGCTCTGTTCTTGGGCCTCTGCTCTTTGTGGATTTTATAAATGATTTGGATGAGGAGGTTGAGGGGTGGGTTAGTAAATTTGCAGATGACACAAAGGTTGGCAGTGTCATCGATAGTATAGAGGGCTATTGCAGGCTGCAGCATGACATAGACAGGATGCATAGCTGGCCTGAGAAATGGCAGATGGAGTTCAACCTGGATAAATGCGAAGTGATACATTTTGGAAGGTCGAACTCGAATGCTGTATATAGGATTAGTGACAGGATTCTTGGCAGTGTGAAGGAACAGAGGGATCTGGGTGTGCAAGTATATAGATCCCTCAAAGTTGCATATGATGTTTTGGCTTTCATTAACAGGGGGATCGAGTTTAAGAGCCATGAGGTTTTGCTCCAGCTCCATAAGTCCCTGGTGAGACCACACTTGGAATATTGTGTCCAGTTCTGGTTGTCCTACTAAATGAGAGATACAGAGGCTTTGGAGAGAGTGCAAGGAAGGTTTCCCCGGATGCTGTCTGGATTGGAGGGCTTGCCTTATGAAGAAAGGATGAATAAGCTTGGACTTTTCTCTCTGGAGAGAAGGAGGAAGAGACGAAACTTGATCAAGGTATACAAGATAATGAGAGGAATAGATAGGGTCAATAGTCAGAAACTTTTCCCCAGGGCAGGATTGACTGGTACGAGGGGTTATAGTTTTAAGATATTAGGAGAAAGGGATAGAGGGGATGTAAGAGGAACTCTTTATGCAGAGAGTTGCGAATGCATGGAATGCGTTGCCAGTGGTGGTGGTGGAAGCAGAGTCATTAGGGACATTTAAGCGACTGCTGGACATACACATGGAAAGCAGTGAGTTGAGGGGTGCGTAGGTTAAGTTACTATATTTTACATTAGGATTAACCCTCGGCACAACCTTGTGGGCCAAAGGGTCTGTTCTAAGCTGCACTTTTCTATGTTCTATGTTTTATATTCTAGGTCAGAGAGGAGGGTGAAGCAGATAAGTGGGAAGGAAGATTGGCAGGTAGGACAGGTCATGAGGATGATGCTGAGCTGGAAGGGGTAAGGAAGGGGAGGGGAAATGAGGATACTGGTGAAGTCCACATTGATGCCCTGGGGTTGAAGTATTCCGAAGCGGAAGATGAGGCGTTCTTCCTCCAGGCGTCGGGTGGTGAGGTAGTGGCAGTGGAGGGGGCCCACGACCTGCACGACCTCGGCAGAGTGGGAGGGGGAGTTGAAATGTTGGGCCGCGGGGCGGTAGAATTGATTGATGTGGGCGTCCTGGAGATGTTCCCTAAAGCACAATCCTACCTCCTTCCTAAGATCCACAAGCCTGACCACCCTGGCCGACCCATTGTCTCAGCCTACTCCTGCCCCACCGAAGTCATCTCCATCTAGCTCTATACTGTCCTATCCCCCCTAGTCCAGGAACTCCCCACATACGTTTGAGACACCATTCACACCCTCCACCTCCTCCAAGACTTCTGTTTCCCTCGCCCCCAACACCTCATCTTCACCATGGACTTTCGATCCCTCTACACCTCTATCCGCCATGACTAGGGCCTCCAAGCCTTCTGTTTCTTCCTCTCCCGACGTCTCCAACAACACCCTTCCACTGACACTCTCATTCGTTTGGCTGAACTGGTCCTCACCC
Source organism: Hemiscyllium ocellatum (assembly GCF_020745735.1). Classification (NCBI taxonomy): domain Eukaryota; kingdom Metazoa; phylum Chordata; class Chondrichthyes; order Orectolobiformes; family Hemiscylliidae; genus Hemiscyllium; species Hemiscyllium ocellatum. The sequence goes on from NC_083408.1 coordinate 91,339,272, forward strand.
GTAACAATTTCTCCTTCGAATCCCTTTACTTCCTCCAGACGAAAGGGGTAGCCATGGGCACCCGCATGGGCCCCAGCTCTGCCTGTCTCTTTGTCTGCTTTCCACAAAGAATGTTCCCTCCACGACTACCTGATCAGGTCCACGCCCCCCAACAACCCACCCTCCTGTCCTGGCACCTTCCCCTGCCACCGCCGGAATTGTAAAACGTGCATCCACACCTCCCCCCTCACCTACATCCAAGGCCCCAAACGAGGCTTCCACATCCATCAAAGTTTCACCTGCACATCCACCAATGTCATTTATTGTACCGTTGCTCCCGATGCAGTCTCCTTTACATTGGACACCTTCTCGCTGAGCGCTTTAGGGAACATCTCCGGGACACCTGTACCAATCAACCCCCATTGCCCCGTGGCCCAATATTTCAACTCCCTCTCCCACTGTGCCAAGGACATGCAGGTCCTGGGCCTCCTCCACCACCACTCCCTAACCACCCGACGCCTGGAGGAAGAATGCCTCATCTTCTGCCTCAGAACACTTCAACCCCAGGGCATCAATGTGGACTTCACCAGTTTCCTCATTGCCCCTCCCCCCACCTTACCCCAGCTCCAACCTTCCAGCTCAGCACCATCCTCATGACCTGTCCTACCTACCAATCTTCCTTCCCACCTATCCGCTTCACCCTCCTCTCTGACTTGTCACCTTCATCCCCATCTCCATCCTATTGTACTCTTGGCTACCTTCTCCTCAGCCCCAACCCCCCCTTCCCCATTATCTCTTTACCCCGGATACTCCTTGCCTTCATTCCTGCTGAAGGGCCTTTGCCCAAAACGTCGATTTTCCTGCTCCTCGGATGCTGCCTGACCTACTGTGTTTTTCCAGCACCACTCTAATCTAGATCAACATCTTCAGTAAACATCCGAATAAAGCATTGGTGGTGTAGCTCACTTTCTATTTATATGAATGAGTTTCCGAGGGTTGGTGATGTCATTTTCTATGGTGACATCATTTCCTATGGTGATGCCATTTCCTGTTCTTTTTCTCGGGGGTGGTAAATGGGATCCAGATCAATATGTTTGTTGATAGAGTTCCGGTTGAATTCTCAAAACGTGCTAACTATTATTGTGTGTTTAAGAAAACATGTACAGTCGTGGAGTCATAGAGTCATACAGCATGGAAACAAACCCTTCAGTCCAACTAGTCCATGCCGTAATCCCAAACTAAACTGGTCCCACCTGCCTGCACTTGGCCCATATCCCTCCAAACATCTTTTATTCATATACTTATCTAAATGTCCTTTAAACATTGTAACTGAACCCGTATCTACCACTTCCTTTGGCAGATCATTCCACACATGAACCATTAACTGTATAAAACAATACCCCTCGTCTTTTTTAAATCCTTCTCCTCTCACCTTAAAAATATGCCCCTAGTCATAAAATTCCCCACCCTAGGGAACAGATACCTGCCATTCACCTTATCTAACTAAACCCCTCATGATTTTATCAACCTCTGCAATGTCCAATACTCCAATGTAAAAAGTCACAGCCTATCCAGCCTCTCCTTATAACTCAAACCCTCCATACCCAACAATACCCTTGTATATTTCTTCTGAACTCTCTCCAGCTTAATAATATTCTTCCTACAACAGGGCAACCAGAACTGGACATAGTACTCTAGCAGAGGCCTCACCAACGTTCTGTACAACCTTAACATAATGCCTCAACTCCTATACTCAAAGGTCTGAGCAATGAAGGCAAGCGTGCTAATTGCCTTCTTTACAACCCTATATGATGCAAACTTCAAAGAATTATGTACCTGAATCCCTGGGTCTCTGTTCTACAATATTACCTAAGGTCCTACTTTTAATTATATGAGTCCTGCCCTTGTTTCTTTTACCAAAACGCAACACTACCCGTTTGTTCAAATTAAACTCCATCTGCCACTCTTCAGTCCATTGACCCAATTGATCAATTTCTCTTTTAAATCTTGGATAACCTTCTTCACTGTCCTCTGTACCACCAATTTTGATGTAATTGGCAAACTTACTAACCATGCTATCTATATTCTCATCCAAAACATTTATAAAATGATAAACCAAAGTGGACCCAGCACCAATCTTTGTGGAACACTACTGGTCACAGGCCTCCAGTCCGAAAAACAACCCTCCACCCTTATTCTCTGTCTCTTGCTGTTAAGCCAATGTTGTATCCAATTGGCAAGCTCATCCAGAAGCCCATGTGATCTACTTTACTAATTTTTTTTTGTTTTTACATTAAAAATATTCTTTTCTCTCCAAATATATTTTTAATAAGAATCCTTTTCAAAGTTTTTTTGCAGTTTTTCTCAATAATTTTAAATAATTTTAACAATGCTCATTTAATAAATTTAACAATTTAAGCCTTCTTTCAGTCTAAAATTCTTCCTCAATTGTAAGAATTTTAACCTTTGTCTCAGAAGCTTATCTGATTTTGAATGACCACTGGCAGTAAATGTTTGCTAGGTTTATGATTCATATTTTCGTTCCTCTAGCTCTGCCAGCTATCTCCAAGGTCTAAACAAGCTCGTTCAATAGTCTTCATTATATCTACCTGTTTTCAGCTTTTAGATTTTAGTGCTATTTATATATATACTGCTGATTGCTGGGCTGCTGCATTCCCAGAAACTGAGTTACTATGTGCTTTTTAACTGCCGAATATTTAAAGATACACTAACAGTTTTCCCAAATTGAATTTTTCTTTTTTCTTCTCATTGGATGGCTTTTGTAGAATTAAAGATTATCTTTAGACTACTGCTGATACCAAATTATATTGTTGCAAACATGTCTGCCTGAACCATCTATGATAACTTTGGTAGACCCATTACTTCCAGTTCTTTTTTATTTGTTTGGGCTTAATTACTACTACCATGTGGGGCGGAATGCCCACAGAATATCTTCAGCAGAAGTGAGGCTCAGTCTTGATGAACGGTAAAGATTTACTGCACAGTATTCCAATGCTAGTTGCATCTCAAATAGCTGATGGCCTCCTGTGAGACATCTGCTTTACTTAAGACTAAATACACATTTCTGTTAGCTAAAAGGACTCAGCACTAGAAAAAACTGACACTGAAGCACTGGAAATAGATTTTGGCAGCCAGTTAAAACTAGTTAGCTCCTCCCAGGACTAGTCCTTGATAAGAATGTTCAGGGATATTAACACACACCTCTGGAGCAGATGGGACTTGAACCCAGGTCTCCTGTCTCAGTGGCAGGGAGACTACTACTGTACGACAAGAACCCGTATCCTAATCTATAGAGTTTATTGTGTGATGCAAATAATCCTTTCCGTACTGATATTATACGGTAGCAAGTAGCATTCACACTGCAAAAGTGCCAGACAATAACTATCTCTATCAAAAATATTGATCTTAACTGACATTGCCTTCACTGAATTTCCCCCATCATCAATGTATTATGGGTCACCACTGATCAGAAACTGATCTGGAAGAATCATGTAAATACTGGGTCTACAAGAATGGATCCAAAGCTAGGATATCTGAGATAAACCAGTCACCTCCCTTGAGCCTGTCAGCTTCAAGACACAAATTTAGAATGTGGTGAAGTACCCCATACTCTCTAATCACCTGGATGACTCCAGTTTTTAACAATGTAAACATGTTCAACACCATTCACAATAAAGCAACATTTTTGATTAGAGCCCTCCATTACTTTCAATATTATTACCTCTCTGTACCATTGACACACAGTGGTTGCAACATGCATTATTAATAAGATGCAGTGCAACAACTTATAAGCTCCTTTGACAGCATCTTTAAAATTTGTGATCTCTTCCATCCACAGGGAAGATGCAATGGGTATATAGGAATACCATCACCTGCATATTCTCCTCCAAGTCTCACACATTACTTGCTTGGAACAATATCACTGTCCCTTCACTGTCAGTGAGCCAAATTTCTGGAATTCCTTTTCCAACAGCATTGAGGCATTCCTACACCTGTAGCAACACATGATAGCCTAACCAATGAAATTCACATCTCATGAAAGAATAAAATTAAGTATGCTTTTACCTTTTGCTGGAATTAAGTTCTACATTTATCAACTTAATCAGAGTGTAATTTATTAAGCAAATCAAGACCTAAACTGTGAGATAATTTGGCAATCATGGTTCCAATTTTGCGCTGTGGCAAAGCAGTTTTAATGTTATATCAATCTCATTGTAATCTTAGTGACAAAACAATCTGAACCTGAATATTTGCAATAATACATAACCTCTAAATTACATTATTAAACCGCTTCTTACACCTTTTAAAAATTGGCCACAAGTGCCATTTTAATTTGACCTGAATTTTTCACTGACCAGTCTTTATAACTGTGTAGACGGGAAATGTGCATTGAGACCCTGTGGAACTCCCATGCACACAAAAGGAACTGTTGAGAAATTGAAGTTAGAAATCACACATCAGGTTACAGTCCAGCAAGTTTATTTGGAAGTACAAGCTTTCAGAGCGCAGCTCCTTCATCAGGCAGCTAGTGGGGCAAATTCATAGGACACAGAATTTACAGGTATAGTGAAAGATCAAAGTGTCATACAACTAATGTGATGCATTGAACAAACGTAGATTGCTGTTATGTCTTTTAATAACTTAGAATGGGTTGCAGGTTTCAATTTATTAATATGTAAATCCCAGAACTTGTTTCATGTCACATTCCTGAGATAACTTAAGATTTTATAAAAAGTGACATCTCAGCATGGACAATGCATTAAAGGTGTGAGGTTAGGATCTGTCTGTATTCCAAACTTGAGACAGACTGATTTTATTTCCAAAGTAGGAATTTATAAAATCTCGCCTAGACTGACTGCCTGCAGATTGTGAAAAAGTGAGGACTGCAAATGCTGGAGATTAGAGACAAAACGTGTGACACTGGAAAAGCACAGCACATCAGGCAGCATCTAAGGAGCAGGAGAATTGAAGTTTCAGACATAAGCCCTTTATCAGATGTGTGGGTGGGGGAAAGGGGGCTGAGAGAAAAATAGGAGGGTGGGGATGGGTTGGGGGAAAGGTAGCAGATGGCAATAGGTAGGTGCAGTTGAGGGGGGTGATAGTGATGGGTCAGAGGGGAGGGTGGAGCAAATAGGTGGGAAGGAAGATGGACAAGTAGGATAGTTCAACAGGGTGGTGCCAAATTGGAAGTTTGAATCTGGGATGGGAGGAGGGGGGGGTGGATATAAGGAAACTGGTGAAGTCAACGTTGATGCTGTGTGGTTGGAGGGTCCTCCAGTCATCTGGTGGTTTGAATTAGGCGGTGGAGGAGGCCCAGGACTTGCATATCTTTGGCAGAGTAGAAGGAGGAGTTGAAGTGTCTGCCACAGGGCAATTTCGATTCTCCCCTCCCCCATATCTCCACTTCCGTTGCTCTAGAACAGAACTGCCTCTCCACCCCTCCTGGAACTTCTTGTCCTTTCTCTCAATCCAGACCCACATATTTATCTCTCAGCTCCCTCCCCCTCCATATTCCTGATGAAGGGCTTATGCCTGAAACATCAACTCTGCTGCTCCTCGAATATTGCCTGACCTGCTGTGCTTTTCCAGCACCATCTTTTCAACTACCTACACATTGTGTGCTTTTGGAACAAAATAGAATGTTTTGTTGAAATTTGTGTTGGACGATTCCTCTATACTTGGAATGTTCTGAAAGTTCCCATTAAAATTGGAGAATTTGGCAGGTTCCAAATAAAGTAAGCAAACAATTATACAGTGAAAGTTAGATTTTTAAATATGTAATTTAACTCCGGACTAACTATTCAGCTGACCTCTTACTTAACTCATTCATCCTTATACTTCACCTCTCTAGACAATTTACACCTCACGGACTCTGACTACACCTGCTCTGGACACATTTCCCCCTATTCAGACCTGCTCCCATTTCTCTTCACTCTCAATTCTCTCTTCCCCTATATCCCCCCTTCCATTACTCTGGAACCGAACTGCCTCTCCACCCTCCTGGAACTTGTTCTCCTTTCCCACAATCCAGACCCATTGCCTCCCCTTCCCCCACTTCCAGGCTAATCTGCATACCCCATTCCCTTCCCCCAGCCTACCTAAGCACAGCATGATTTGCCTGGCCCCCTTCTAACCTTATATCCTGGCACACTACCCCTGACACCCTTCCTTCTTACACACTTAGAATCATACCTATCTGGCACCCTATCCCATTTTGCACCCTACTTACCCGGCAGTCTTCCCCCTTTCATACACCTAGCTATCTGGCATCTTAATCTCTATCTTTACTATTTGATAGCAGCTGTTAACGTGGCTATCTGTTATTCTGGATTTTTAAAATTCAGAATAGAGTCTGTGACAGGGGCCATGATTAACCTCCATCTGAAAGCTCTGACTATAAGAGAGCCATCAGAAAAGTAATACTCTACAGGCTTTGCATTTCTGGAGGATCCGTAATTGTAATCTTCTGACAGAAATGTGAAACTCTATGGTTTTGTAAAAGGGACAGAGTGGCAACGTGCATGAGATTACCACTATTCAGAAAATCTGGTCCATTAATATGTGTTTAGATTTTCATTTAGTTGAGTACCTACTTTGTAAGACTGTATTCATCTAGCCTTTCCTCTTAAAATGTTTTTATCTACGTCTATCTATAAGCGGAGTAAAGATCTCGATTACTCATTACGTATTGTTAAACACAAAGCTTCATTTTTCAGCAGAATACACAAGAAATACAAAATAACTCGACAAGCTACCTGACTGCTAAATACAAAGTTGAGATCCAATGCTGTGGACAGAAAACATTCTTGACTTACATTCCATTTACATTAACCAACATGTTTGTGCTGTATGACTAACTTAAATCCTTATCAATTCCTCAAATGATCGCATCAGCACTCAATGGTTAAACAAACTATGGTTTGAAACAATGCACCTTTTAGAAGCAAAATGTTGTTTTATTCATTTCCCCTATGATTTTTTTTATTTTCCCCATTTCCGTCTGCTGAATCCTTTCCATTGACAAGCTTTTCATTCACAATGAGGAGCCTGGTGGTCTCCTCTTGCTCATGCAACTCTAAGGATGACTGCAAAGAGCAGCCCTGCCTAATAAGCTCTCCCTGTGGAACAGTAATCTGAACTATTACAGCACAAAAAGCTTTCTTTAAAAAGGTCTCTCCTGCCAACAGACATCTATTTCCATGACAACCATTGGTGCTGTTGATCATTCTCCAGATAAAAGATTGCGTCTGACATCTGTCCTATTATTAACAACCTTGAATATGGTTTCATCATTCTAACACCACATACCTGAAAATATTGTTTAGGGTTTATTTTCTTTGTTCTGTTAAGAATGTTATTTAACCTGATAAAGTTCTGACTGGGGAGATTTTTCATTTGCCAGTTGTTCTTAAGGCTCACGTCCTGACATTTTTTTTAACACAAGCAGTTAAAAAAAGAGAACACTATCATTGATTAACTCTAGACTTACGCTTGGGAAAAATAGAAACAGACCTTGAAGTTTATTAGACTAAAATTAGTAGACATGCATTATTCACAAACAATCTTACCAACGGATCAACAGAAAATTTTAACCATACTTGGTTCAAAAATGTTAGTAATGATTTTCTACCTGACCAAACATTATTAAATCCTTTATTACATGTTAAAGATAGCAGTATGATGATTAGACAAGATTGGTGTTGTTTAAGAAATATTGTATTTGAATCTTTTTCTCTTTGGAAATTTTAACCTTTTACATAGAGCTTCAGTCACAACACAACAAAATTACACCTTTTCAATTAACATTGTCATCAATGTAGCTCACTGTATTGGTTAGTGCTGCTGCTGTTTATGGATTATGTTTTTCAATATTGTCACTGATTAAAAATGATTTAAGAAATGTGATGGCTGACAGCAGATACAATTACTGAAATGCATCTGAGTTAGCACACAACTTTGACTTCAAGTACCAGGATCAAAATTCATAGTTGAAAATGCAAATTATATCAAGTAGCCTTCTTTATTTTGGTGCTTGGTATGGTATATTGTTTAATTTGTGAAAAAAGTATTCTTTCATTTATTGATAAGTGACTTATCTATAGGGACTTTAATAAGTGCCACAGTAGTAAATGTAGAAGCTTGTCTATCTTCTGGCAACTTTCTGTAGTAGTTCTCTTGAATGTAAACAAAAGCAAAGCACCGTAGATGCTGGAGATCCCCTCCAAGCAACTCACCACCCTGACTTGGAAATATATTACTGTTCCTTCATAGTCGTTGGGTCTCACCGCCACCTTCTCAAGGGCAGTTGGGGATGGGCTACCAATACTGATCAGCCAGCGATGCCCAACTCCCACAAATGAATAATTTTTTTTTAAAAATCTAATATAAAGAAATAAAATGACAGAAGGAATTCAAAAGGTTTGGTAGTTTCTGTGGATGGAGAAGCAGAAAGTGCTAATGTTTTGAGTCTAATATGACTTTTTAGAATTGAGACTCAAAATATTAACTCTGCTTTCACCAGTTGTGTTTGTCTAGCATTTTCTGTTTTTATCTCCCAAAGTCTGTCAATTCCTATATGTGACCCAACAACAAATTAAGAGACCATGCAATGATTTTCTGTTTGTCAGTAATCTCTAAGTTGGCATATAGCCATGTAGAAAATGCAGGGCCAGGCATAAAGTTTCATGTCAGTTTCCTGTTTGAAATTTTAAAATGGTATCGTAACCAAGTGCAGGCAGATCACATTCTGAACTTCAGAATGATTTTACATTTTAAAAGCTGGGTAAAAAGTAGCTAAAAAATATAGCCACCCCAGCTCAACTGACTAATTTTGTGTGAATTGAAGCCATCATATCTTTCCAAAGGGAACAAAAGAGGATCCATGCGAGGTTATGTCCTTCCCTGAAACCAATCAAATGGATATTATCTGATTGAATGGGTTATTTTAAAACAAAGGCACTAACTGTCTTAAACTACCAGGGTAAATGTCAACATAAAACCATGACATAGGCTATAGAACTAATATGATCTAAGGACTCATATTTGGAAAAGGACTTGAACTTGTGGGCAGTCACAGGTGAGGCAACCATGTTTTTGTCTGCTTTTTAATAAACTGTTTGTAGTTAGTCATCAGTTGGTCAGAAAGCAAAACACAAACTAGCTGCAAGTCATCAAGTAACCAAGATAATTCATAATAGTACTTTGAATAGGCTGGGGCTGTTTTCCCTGGAGTATCAGAGGCGGAGGGGTGACCTATGGAGGTTTATACAATCATAAGGGGTATGGATGGTGTAAGAAGACGAGGTCTTTTCCCTGGGGTGGCGGAGTTCAGAACTACAGGGCATAGGTTTAGGGTGAGAGGGGAAAAAGTTTAAAAGGGACCTAAGGGGTAACTTTTTCATGCAAAGTGTATAGAATGAGCTGCCAGAGGAAGCGGTGGAGGCTGGTACAATTACAACATTTAAACGGCATTTGGTTGGGTATATGAATAGGAAAGGTTTAGAGGATATGGGCCAAGTGCTGGCGAGTGGGACTAGATTGATTTAGGATATCTGGTTGGCATGGACGAATTGGACCGAAGGGTCTGTTTCCATGCTGTATGTCTCTATGCAAGTGGGCCATCTTAACTCAAAGTTGCATTCTCCCCAAACTGTTCTAACTTCAGGTTTATCTGACAACTCAACTGTAAGGTAGCCGACTACAAGATTCCTCACAATCTGCCATAAGCACTTCATTTTACAAGACCATTACTTCAACTTCATCACACGCATTTAAAATCCACAAACCTTCTATGTGGGAAAGTGGAGATCAAAGACTGAGTTAACTGTAATCCTTAGATATGGTCTATATTTATCTCTATCCATTCTTTGTGTATGTAAGTGGGTGTGTGAGAATGCATGTGTAAAACATTACAGTATTTCGGGCAAGTGTGTGAGAATAAATGATGGTTATTTTAGTTTAAACTCATTAAAACTTGCTGCTGAATTATTTATTTGGAACAAAACGCTGCAGGATCCAATTCTTTCCATACAAAACATATGATGACAGGCAGTAGGGGAGCATGTATATTCTGTCTGTGATGGTGACAATAAAATTTTTTTCCACTGTTGAATTCAATAAAGCAATTAAGATGTGTATAGCTGTCGAGGTCCAATTAATCCTACTAATAGCACTCAAAAGATTTTTTTTCCTAAAATTGAGAGAAAATAGATTACTGGCTTTGGGCCTTAAGGTAAAACTTTATTTTAAATGCTGATGGATGTCCTATTCTTTGTTATTCCCAGATTTTAGATATTCTGAATACTTAAAAGTAACAGCACCTTGGATTCTATTAGACCTGATATTACATCTTTGATAGATTTTGGTATAGCAGTTAATTTCATGAAATCGTAAAATTAGTATAGTTTTTAGTTATAACTTAAACTCCATTCTATTAGATTCTCCTTAAGGAGTATACATTCCAAACAATGTCTGGGAAATATATAGTATAGCTTAGGCCTATTAAATTTAAGTTTTTTGAAGGAAGATATCACATTCTGAGATTGTTTATTTCACTGTGGGTTAGTTATTTTAGTCCTACTGACCCAAGACTGGGCTCTTGTGAGGTGAACTGATTTGAATGCAGTGGACAAAAGTTAGCAGGGAAAAACACCAGATAAATTGGTACAGTATAAGAATTAAAAGCTATACATCACCATGTTTCAAAAGGTTATGTGAGTTGTAGTAAATGCACATTTGAAAGTGGATATTATATTTAATATAAGACAAAGTGGGCTGTATCTAATGTCAAATTGAACATATGGAGCAAACTGTTTCTCTTTCCACAGAGGTTGTCTGATATGAGAGTATTTTCTGTATTTGTTTTTGCTGCAGGATCATAGGAGCAGGAATAGGCCATTCAGCCCCTTGAGCTTGCTTCATTATTCTGGATCATAGTTGTTAATCGACTTCAATGCCATCGAAAATGGGATGTCCCCATATTCCTTGATGGTATTGTCTATTTCCTACCTTTTTAGGAGCATGCACACTTAAAATAATCATTATGCACATGTTTTCAAGCACAGTACTGAGTTTTTTAAAATGGCTAAGTTAATATTCCACCTGATTATGTATTCTTTTCAAAGTAATTCAACAAAAAGTGGAACCAGCCATATCCCAGCGGGTAGAAGTCTCACCTCCATATCAAAGGTTCAAGTACCACTATGAGGAAAACAACAAAAATAGTTAATTTAACACTCCAATGTGTGAGTGCTGCACCATCAAAAATGCTGTAATTTGGTTTTAATCTCATTATTACCTTATGGATGAAAGTATTGATTGTAATTCAGGTTGTTGAAATAACATTCATTAATGTTTAAGCTGTTCACAAGCATGTTCGTGTGAAGGTCGAGCAGGTATGATCTGAGAAAAGAAAAAAAAACGCTCTTCCCTTAGCAATACCTCTTCTACAGAAGGGCCAATTAATTCACAAAGAAATTCCCTATATTCTGTGTTATTAGGTTTAACTTTCTAACCCACTTACTAAGATTCCAATTTCTGAAGGTCACACAGCTCATTTTCTCCTGTGAGACTTTGATTATCATGACAAAGCATCATGTTTTCTATTACTTCCCCTGCAGAAAGTGAAGCTACTCCTTATTGAATAGTATTCAATGTTGTCAATAATTATGGACACTTTGAAATGGAATACTCTGTAAATGTCCTAACAAGGGGCAGGGGAGTCCAGAATTAGACGGCATAGGTTTAGGGTGAGAGGGGAAAGATATAAAAGAGACCTAAAGGGCAATGTTTTCAAGCAGAGGGTGGTATGTGTATGGAATAAGCTTCCAGAGTATGTGGTGGAGGCTGGTACAATTGTAACATTTAAAAGGCATCTGGATGGGTATATGAATGTGAAGGGTTTGGAGGAATGTGGGTTGGGTGCTGGTAGGTGGAACAAGATTGGGTTGGGATATCTGGTCAGCATGGACAGGTTGGACCAAAGGGTATGCTTCCATGCTGTACATCTCTATGACTTTAAATAGAAGTGAAAACTCACACAGTGCTCCAAAATCTAGTACTTCCAAATAAACCTCTTGGACTACAAATTGGTGTTGACTTTGTCCACCCCAGTCCAACCCTTTCTGCTCCATACAGGTAGAAAACAAAACATCTCCTTTATTCTCAATAATAGTCTTAAATTTGTGACCTTGGGATCCTAATGCATTTTTATTTAAAAAACAGTCGTGGAGACCTGTCCTCCCCCAGTCTAAGAAATGCGTAATTAACAAAAGATTGAAGAGGTGAATTGAGGGTTCTTCAATAATTTATTGACAGCATGGTTTAAGCAAGCCTCTTTAATTAGAAATTTCATTGATCAGAAGCATTACAATTAAGTGTTAAATCAAATTGCTGCTTAAATATTGCTGCTGTTACATAATGATGAGCATGACTACAGAACTAGTATGAAAGGAATCAACTCTGTCATTTAAAGTATGTCATGGCATCTTGCACTGAGTTTTTCCCTTGACTCAGAAATAGACTGCAATTAAGTAATTGATTTAGATTAGCATAAACATGCAAATCAAGACTGAATTAATATCGGTTTTTGACTGATCGTGCAGATGAAAGATGGGCCAAATGATATCCTTCCAGACAGTATCATTCTATAATTCCTGTTTTAATTTATCTGAGGAGTTGATTGTGTCTCCAAATAGTTTTGAATGTAGAGGGATGCATCTTTTGTAAAGGAGCACCAACTCAAGAGATCCTGTTTGGATTGAGTAATGAAAACAAATCAAGTGTAATCATATTGAATGGCAGAATAGGTTTGAAGTGCTGTATGGTCCACTCCTATTCCTTTTTCTTATTTTCTTATGGTTTGATTTGATTTGATTTATTATTGTCACATACTGAGATACTGTTAAAAAGTATTGTTTTGCACGCTATCTGGAAATCGTACCTTACATAAGTACGTCAGGGTAATAGAACAAAATGCAGAATATAGAGTTACAACTACAGAGAAGGTGCAGTGAAAGATTAACTCTAATATATGGGAGATTCATTCATAAGTCTGATAATTGTGGGCAAGAAGTTGTTCTTAAATTAGTTGGTATGTGTTTTCAAGCTTCTGTATCTTCTGCAAATGGAAGTGGATAGAATAGAGTATTACCGGGGTGGGACGGGTCCTTGATTATATTGGCTACTTTCCAGAGGTAAAGATAGGATCAATGGATGGAAAGCTGGTTTGCATGATGAACCGGGCTGTGTTTCTTGCAGTTTTGTGCGGATCAGTTGCCATACCAAGCTGTGATCATTTGGATAAGATACTTTGTGTGGTGCATCAATAAAAATTGGTAAGAGTCATAATGGGCCTGCCAAATTTACTTAGCTTTATGTGAAAGTAGAGGCATTGATGTGCTTTCTTGATCGTCACCTTGATGTGGATGGACCAGGACAGTCTGTTGGTGGTCTTGAGTCCTAGGAAATTGAAGCTCTCGACCATCTCCACCTCAGCTCCATTGATACAGACACTGGCATGTCTGCCACTCTATTTCCTGAAATTAATGACCATAATTAATTATGGAAATAAGCCTAGTAGATATCTGGCTCATTTGACTAGGAGGAAAAAAGCTTCCCAATCTATTATGTCTGTTAGGGAGAAAGCTAGTACAATTACCCGTGAATTGAAGAAATCAATATTAGGTTTAGGGAATATTTTGCAGAGCTATATTGGTCAGAACACGGTACAATGGGAATGCAGTCCTTTTTTGAAAATCTGGACCTCCTCAATGGAAGTACAGAGCAGGTTTCCCTTTTGAATGCACCTATAATGATAAGGGAAGTGCAGGACACAATAAGGCATCTACAGGGTAGCAAAGCACTGGGGCCAGATGGATTCCCAACTGAATTCTATAAGGAATTCATTAACATGTTAGTGGAGCCACTTCTAGGGATATACAACTATTCTTATATACAGGATTTTCTGCCACCATCTCATAGGGGGAGCTAATATCTCCGTCAATTTAAAGAAAGGGAAGGACCCCGAAGAATGTACTTCATATGCACCAATTTAATCGTTGAATGTATATTTCAAAATTTTATCCAAGGTGCTGGCTCTGAGGTTGGAGAAGGTCCTGCCCCATATTATAAAAGAAGACCAGACATGTTTAGTTAAGGGCCGTAGCTCCTCCAACAATATCAGGAGAGTACTGAACACAGTGCAGGTATGCCAGCAAAGATTGATTCCGGGTTTGGTGGTCTCTCTAGCTGTGGAAAAGATGTTGATCGAATAGAATGGCCCTATCTATTTGAGGTCCTAGAGCGCTTTGGTTTGAGGGGATCCTTTGCCAGATGGGTAGCAGTACTGTATAATAATCCTAAAACGGCAGTCATTACAAACACTATTAAGTCAAATAACTTTAATATTGGAAGAGGTAGTCGACGTGGGTGTCCTTTATCACTGCTGTTAATTTACCTTGACGATTGAACCATTAGCCGAAGCTATCAGGAGGTATCCTGAAATAGTAGCGCCAAAGGTGGGAATGGGGGAGCATAAGATCACCCTATATGCTGACAATGTCCTTTTGTTTTTGGCCAATCTGGAGAAGTCTGTTCCACGACTGATCCAAACAATTAATGCATATAATGATTTCTCGGATTACAGGATCAATTTTACAAAATCAAAAGCCATGCTGATTGGGGGATTAGTGGAGGTGCCTAACCTGAAGGGTGGAATGCAACTTCCGTTTAGATAGTCGCCAAAAGGCTTTTTGTATTTGGGAATTTTTATTACCCCTTCTTTCCACCAGCTCTATAAAGCTAACTATGTACAATTACTAGAGAGGATACAACAGGATTTGCAGCAGTGGGAGGGGTTACCATTATCATGGTTGGGCCGAATAGCCTTGGTTAAGATGAATGTTCTTCCTTGACTGCTGTACCCCATGAGAATGCTCCTGTTGTTGTTACCTAGACAAGTGTTAAAGAGGCTCAATGGTTGGCTAGGGTCCTTTATTTGGTGCCGCAAGCGCCTTCTAATTAAATTCAATAAATTGCAGCTTTCGCAGGCTGAGGGAGGGGTGGATCTTCTGGATTTGAAGAAATACCGAATAAGTGCTCTGTTAACATATGTTGGTGACTGTGTACGGGGGCATTAGGTGTCAATTTAGCTTGATGTTGAAGCCTCGCAGTCAAGATGTCCTTTAATTAATTTATTATTCATGGACAAGATGAAATCTGTGACCCAGCAGCATAAGAGCCCAATTATTTTAAATACGGTGAAAGCCTGGAGAATAATGAAACAAGACGAGGGCAATTGGTTTAAGATGTCACCATTTACCCCATTGGTGGGAGCCCAAGGATTTAAACCTGGGGCAAGGAACTCCAGCTTTAAGGCATGGAAGAATAAGGCAATCTTCTGTCTGGGAGACTTATTCAAGGGGGTGGGTTGGCCTGATGTCATTTAGTCAGTTAAGGTCAGAAATAGGGATTGTCTAATAGAGACTTTTTCTGATATTTCCAGATAAGGGACTATATACAGAGGAAGACTACGCTCCGGTCCAATGTTACAAATCAGACGTGGAGAAAAGAATACTCTGGTATACGGGTGCTTTTTCACTCAGTACTTTATATCATTTCAAAAAGGTCATGCCCTGGGCAACATGGAAGGACTCTGTAGGATGTGGAATCTAGAGTTAGGAGAGGATATTTCATTGGAGGTATGGGAGGACTTCTGGGGGAATGTAAGGAAAATCTCAGTATATAACAGAGCACAGGGCATGCAATTGAAAATCCTATACAGGACTCATACAGTGCCAGGAAGGCTAGCTAAGTTCAAGAGAGGAGTGTCATCAGGGTGTCCCAAATGTAAAATTACTATAGGCACTCTCACACTGCTACTGGTCCTGTTGTAAGATCCAGAGATACTGGAGTGCTATAATAAGGGAGCTAAAGGACATCCTGGAGATTAAAATTAATGTGGATCTAGGGTTGCCAAATTTGCTCTCACTGGGGAACACGGGAAGAGACTGTGTAATATTCTTAACCACTGCGCGAGGAAGAACATTCTAGTGAATTGGATGCAAGAAAAACTACCAGGTCTTGTGGGGTGGCATAAGCTAGTGATGGAGCATCTCCCCAAGATTACCTCACAAATATGGTGCACCACAAAACAGATCAGCTCTACAAGACGTTGCAGCCCTTTTTAAATTGTATTGATGCTGAACTATCAGCAATGTTAATTAGGGCCACGGTAGAGCTGTGGGATTCAGTATGGGTGCATGTGGGGCTCCGGGAAGAAGAGATTGTGGGAGAAAGAATACGGGATGGGAGCCTCAGTGGAGGTGTGATGAGTGAGATAGAATAAAGTAGTGAGATATTATTTAATTTTAATTATTTGACTTTAGTTTAAGTTAGTATTTATTTAATATGTTTGTAGTCTAAGTCGATTTGTTTGTTTGGTAGAAAAGTAGGTCCTTTATTAACAGATACTGTGTTATGGCTTTTTTGTACTGCCTTTTTTTCCTGTTTTGATGGTGTAATTCTTCTCTTGTATATAAGTGTTTTGTAAAAGATTTAAGAAGGTTTCTAATAACAATATTTATTTTAAAAAGTAAGGAAATCAAGGGTTCTTGGGAAAATTCAGGAAAATGGAGGGTTATCAGATCAACCATGATCTCATTGAATGACAGAGCAGATTCGATGGGCTATATGGCCTTCTCCTGCTCCTACACCTTAGAATAACCAACTCCTCTCTCCCCCGCACACCCATCAGTTGACTCTTAATCATCAGTGAAGTGATGGAAAGTGTTGTCAATGGTGAAGTCACCACCGCAAAATCTCTTAATTAAGTTCAGTTGCAACAGGCTAAATTGTACCTCAATGTAAAACCTGCACTCACACATCACCTCCATCCAAGGCCCCAAAGGATCCTTCCACATCCGGCAGAGATTTTCCTGTACATCCAAACATGTAATCTACTGTGTCCGTTGCTCTCAATGTGGTCTCCCCTAGATTGGGGAGACAGGATACCAATCCACGGAACGTTTCAGTGAACATCTCTGGGACACAAGCACCCAACAACCCCACTGCTCTATGGTTGACCACTTCAACTCCTCCTCCCACTCTGCCAAGGACATGCAAGTCCTTTGTCTCCTCCACCACCAAATCCAAGCCACCCGACAACTGGAGGAAGAACGCCTCATCTTTCTCCTTGAGACCCACCAACCAAATAGGAGAAAGTGAGGACTGCAGATGCCGGAGACCAGAGTTGAAAAATGTGGTGCTGGAAAAACACAGCAAGCCAGGCAGCATCCCAAGAGCAGGAGAATCAATGTTTTGGGTATAAGCCCTTCTTCAGGATAAGGGCTGAAGAAGGCTTATGCCCGAAACATCGATTCTCCTGCTCCTCGGATACTGCCTGGCCTGCTGTGTTTTTCCAGCACCACATTTTTCAACCCACCAACCAAATGACAATAATGTCGATTTCACCAATTTCCTCATTTCCCGTCCCTCCCACCTCATCCCAGATCCAACCCTCCAACTCGGCACCATCCTCTTGAATGTCCTACCTATCCATCTTCCTTCCTACCTCTCCACTCCACCCTCTCCCATTGACCTATCACCATCACCCTTCATCTCCATCTACCAATCGCTTTCCCAGCTACCTTTCCCCAAGCTCCACTCCCACCCTCCTATTTATCTCTCAGCCCCCTTAGCGCCCCCCCCCCCCCACATATGATGAAGGGGTTATGCCCAAAACATCAATTCTCCTGCTCTTGATCTTCTGTGCTTTTCCACTGCCATACTGTTCACCTCAAAGAATGACGTAGAATAGGAAGAACTAATTGATAAAATCTTAACCAGTTTAAACCCAGGGCTATTGAGATTATAACTGGGAGAACACAGAGAAAATCCCTTCTAGGACAAGAAAACCTGAGTTTTCTAAATGCTTTTCAGGGGAATTAGCTGTAATATGAACAGTAACTTGATAAGATCCCAGGCCCTGTGTCAAAAGAATCCAGAACAGTCCAAGGAAGCTGAAAAAACAAAAGGAACCAGGAAAACTTTGTTCAGCTAATCCAATGAATCCAAGCTGAAGTGGTCTCCAGTCTCTTAAAAAGGACAGAAGAATCTCAGACAACTGTCTGTATGGAGTTTGCATATTCTCCCCATGTCTGTGTGGATTTCCTCCACGCAAGCCAAAGATGTGCAGGTCCAGTGAATTGGCCATGCTAAATTGCCCATACTGTTAGGTGCATTAGTCAGGGGCAAATATAAGGTAGGGGAATGGGTTTGGGTGGGTCACTGTTTGGAGGGTTGGTGTGGACTTGTTGGGCTATACTGCAGGGCATCTAATCTAAGCCATAGATTCAAATAGTGTCAGAATGAACGCCAAGTGATAGTCCAAAGCTAGACAATCCAAACCATTTCACAATGGTTTGCAGTATGACAGAAGACGGAAAAAGTTCAGAGGCTCTGCATGGGGAGATAAGGTGCTCAGGGGAGGTTACCTGGATTTAAAAACTTTGAGAGCAGGCCAGAAAAATTAAAAGGGAACAAGAAAGGGTCACTAGTTTCAAGAGATGGAAGAAGTGAGCTAGAAATAGAATTGGCAAACTCATTCTTTGCAGAATAAAATGGGAAACGGGACTATTCCTATGATATTCCCAGGTGATTCCAGGACTGAGAGGCCCTACACAGCCAAAAAGTCTCATGAGCAGTAGAAGCTAGCCAGACCCATGTAAACTAGGGTGTCCCAGCAGTTATGGGACCTAATAGGGAGCAAATGTTCATGACCACAGGTCAGAACTCTGAAGTTCTGTGGACATTTTAACACAACACCAGGTTATAGTCCAACGGGTTCATTTCGAAGCACTAGCTTTCAGAGTGCCGCTCCTTCATCAGGTAGTTTTTAGATTAGATTACTTACAGTGTGGAAACAGGCCCTTCGGCCCAACAAGTCCACACCGACCCGCCGAAGCGTATACCACCCAGACCCATACTCCTACATTTACCCCTTCACCTAACACTACGGACAATTTAGCATGGCCAATTCACCTAACCTGCACATTTTTGGATTGTGGGAGGAAACCGGAGCAAACCCACACAGACACGGGGAGAATATGCAAACTCCACACAGAGAGTCATCTGAGGTGGGAATTGAACCCAGGTCTCTGGCACTGTGAGGTAGCAGTGCTAACCACTGTGCTACCATGCCGCCCATAGGACATGGGACATTTAGGACTGGCCTGTTATTTCTAACCTGTAAACCGAAAGAACTGCGGATGTTGGAAATCAGAACCAAAAACAGAAATTACTGGGAAAGCTGAGCAGGTCTGGCAGCACCTGTGGAGAGAAATCAACTTAATGTTTCAGCTCCAGTTCTGAGCAAGGGTCACTGGACCCATAACATTTACTCTGATTTCTCTCCACAGATACTGCCAGGTATACTGAGCTTTTCCAGCAATTTCTGTTTTTGGTTCTGTGTGTTTGTGAGTTGCGTTGCTAACTCTGCTCATGTTTAGAAATTAATGAACTCACCCTTCTTTAACTCAAAATAACTGCTTAAATAGACTTCTTTTAAACATAACTTTCATTGGGTCTGGGAAACAGGCATCCAAAAGAGAAGGGATGTGTTTTTAAATTAATCTTGTTGCAACCATTGAAAGTGTAGGAAATGGAGAAGGGGAGGCAGTTCATACCTCCTCAGCCAGGAGCTCAATGAACCCTCAGTGATTCTTTAAATGGTGTTCAATAACATATTGGGTTTGGGTGTGGGGAGGAAAAGGGTTGACAGATAATGTCAGGAGGAGATATCCTTGTGCATGGTTTGATCTAATGACGTGAGACTTTACAGAGTCCGGAGTCAATGTCAAAGACTTCCAGGGCATTTCCTTCCCGAATGTATGTGTTGGATTGCAAAGTAGGCAACATAGCCCCTCTAATCAAAAGAGAGAGGGGGGCAGAAAGTTGGAAACTATAGGCTAGTAAGGTTGTCATCTATAATGGGGAAATTGTGGAATCAATCATGTAGGAAGTTATAGCTGAGCACTTGGAAAAACTCAAGTTAATCAGTAAGAGTCAGCATTTTCTTTGTGTAAAGGAAATCATGTTTAACCAATATGGTGAAGTTCTTGGAAGGAATTAATTGTGCTGTGGAGAAAGGGAAACCCATTGTCATACTGTACTTGAATTTCCGGAAGGCAGTTGGCTAGGTGTAACATAAAAAGTTATTGCACAAAGTTGCTTGTCATGATGTAGGATGTTGAACACTGTCATGGATAAAAGATTGGCTGGTTGACAAAAAACTGAGAGCTTGCATAAATTATTCTTTTTCTGATTGGCAGGAGGTGACAAGTTCTATAATTTATATCAAACGATTCAGATGATTCAAACACGAAGCAAAAGAAAACCCGCAAAGAACTGCAGATGCTGGACATCAGGAACATAACAAAAATTGTGAGATAAACTCAGGTGATCTGGCAGCAACTGTGGGGAGAAAGCAGAATTTCAGATCCAATGACCTTTCTTCAGAAAGGGGTGACTGGACCTGAAACATCAATTCTGCTTTCTCTCCACAGTTGCTGCCAGATCTCCTGAGTTTTTCTAGAAATTTTTGTTTTTGTTTTAGATGAGTGGGATGGCATTGTAGCTGAACTTGTAGATGATACAAAGATGGCCAGTTATGTATGTTGCAGGGATGTCATGAGGTTGCAGATCAACATCAATAGTTCGGGTGAGTGGCCAAAAATCTGGCAGATTGAATATAATGTGGGAAATTGTGAAGTTGTTCAGTTTGGCAGGAAGAATAAAAAAGCAGAGTATTACTTAAACATTGAATGATTGCAGAACTCTGAGGTGCGGAGGGATCTATGTATTCTAGTGCCTGGATCACACAAATTTATTATGCAGTTATGGCAAATAATTTTAAAAAGTCAATATAATGCTATTCTCTATTACAAGAGGAATTGAACATAAAAGTACAGATGTTCTACTTCAATTGCATATCAACTCTCAAGCACTGTGCATAGGCTTGGCCTCCTCATTTAAGGAAGAATGTTAATGAATTGGAGGTGGTTTGGTGAATTGATACCTGGAATGAATAGGTTGCCTTCTGGGGAAAGTTGGTCAGACAGGGTATGTTTATACTGGAGTTTTGATGAAGGATGATTTAACTGGTGTATAAAATCTGGAAAGTTTTATACACCAGTTGGTTGAGTTGAATATTCAGGGGCACGGTTTTAAAATTAATGGACACCCTTTTAGACAGAGGAGGATTTTGTTTTCTTTCACAGGGCTGTGTGACAATGGAACTCTGCTTCAGAAGGCGATGGAGGCAGGTCATTGATTTTTTTTAGGCAGAGGTAAATTAATTAGAGTCATATCCCTCCAAACCCTTCCTATTAATATACCCATCCAAATGCCTTTTAAATGTTGCAATTGTACCAGACTCCACCATTTCCTCTGGCAGCTCATTCCATACACGTACCACTCTCTATATGAAAAAGTTGCTCCTTAGGTCTCTTTTATATCTTTCCCCTCTCACCTTAAACTTATGCCTTCTAGTTCTGGGCTCCCCCAACCCAGGGAAAAGACTTTGTCTTTTTATCCTATCC
Source organism: Hemiscyllium ocellatum (assembly GCF_020745735.1). Lineage (NCBI taxonomy): Eukaryota > Metazoa > Chordata > Chondrichthyes > Orectolobiformes > Hemiscylliidae > Hemiscyllium > Hemiscyllium ocellatum. The sequence goes on from NC_083408.1 coordinate 91,360,868, forward strand.
ATGCCCCTCATACTTTTGTAAACCTCTATAAGGTCACCCCTCAGCCTCCGACGCTCCAGGAAAAACAGCCCCAGCCTGTTCAGCCCCTCCCTATAGCTCAAATCTCCTACCCTAGCAACATCCTTGTAAATCTTTTCTGAACCCTTTTGAGTTTCACAAAATCTTTGCGATAGGAAGGAGACCAGAATTGCATGCAATATTTCAACAGTGGCCTAATCAATGTCCTGTACAGCTGCAACATGATGTCCCAACTCCTGTACTCATACTCTGACCAATAAAGGAAAGCATACCAAACACCTTCTTCACTATCCTATCTACCTGCGACTCCACTTTCAAGGAGCTATGAACCTGCAGTCGAAGGTCTCTTTGTTCACAACACTCCCTAGGACCTTACCATTAAGTGTATAAGTGATGCTAAGATTTGCTTTCCCAAATGCAGCACCTCACATTCATCGGAATCAAACTCTTGTTGGGAAAGGGAATCAAAGGTTTTCAAAGCCAAATGTGAACATGGAATTAGACAGATTAGCCATGATCTCATTGAATGACCAGGCAGGCTTGAGGGTCCATAAGGCCTACTTTTTGTACCTAACTTTGATGCTCTCATGTTTATAGGGGGATGTAAAAATATTTCAAATCCCTCACTGGGCACCTAACCACAACTGCACTGTCCCTTTGACTGATTTTTAATGTTTATGGAACAGACATCTAATGTCCTCATGCAGTACTGAAAATCATAACACCTTGAATCCAATAGGCAAGACGGGGAAATTAGAATCAATCATCAAAGAAGTTATAGCTGAGCACTTGCAAAAGCTCTTGCTAACCAGGAAGAGTCAGCATTTTTTGTGTAAAAAGCAATGATGCAGGAATTCCATTGGCAGGGTCCTTTGTTGTTACCTTTGTACACCCTGTTTTGACTGGAGAGGCAGCACCTGAACTACCTGAGCCTATTCTATCAGACCCTGAGTCTCAACAGAAGGCAAATTGCCAGATCTCATCCGGATGAACGATCAGAAGAACAAAGACTGGATTTTATCTGTATTTGATAATTGCTAAACGGTGAAACCGATTCACAAAAAGATGTGTCGTCTAATCCAAATGTTTAACAGAGGCCTTAGAGTATTGATGGGACATTAGGGCACACAACAAAAGATTGGGACAAACAACGAGTCTTTGTGATCAGTTTTTCCGATGCAATCAGAAACTGCAACTCTTTTTTGAATCTTTAGCTAAAAATCAACTTGTTTTGATTAAGATTTGTTTTAAGCTTAACTGTAAGATGTTTATCCTTTTTGTCATCAGCATAATTAAGGAATGTATCATGATATAATTGGAAATAATTAGATCCTTTTCAATGTTAATAACGTGTGCGATTAAAGATTTACGGATAATTTCGGCACTTTTAGAGGTTGATAAAGCAACACGGTCAGTTCAGTGCAAATGCAGCTGGGCAGATGTCTTGAACATCTGGATGGATGCTGTGGACCTCTCCTGCCTCCCTCGTCACAGAACCCTAGGTTTGGCAGCGAGTGTGGGAAACTGGGGAGGTCTCAGGCGGACACTGGGAAGCGAGCAGGGAACATCATGTCAGGCGTTCTCCGAGGGGCTTTCGGTGGTGGCGGCAGCGGTGGTCGCCTTCTCCGGACCGGGAAGCGGCTCCTCTTCATGCAAAGAGCCAACATTTACGGCAAACCTCCCAAAGAAAAAATCGGCCCTTTGGTAAGTTGGTTTCCCCGGCATCATGATGTCTGTCACGTCCACTCACACCAGTTGCTGAGAAAATCGGGAAAAAAAACCGCAAGAGCATTGGGGAAAGAAACTCCACCGTCATTCTGTGGCGCTTATAATTTACAAAGTGCAAAGTTAGCTCAAGTAATCTTGTAAAACTCTTTCTCGTTTTGATTCTTTTTTAAAAATCTTCGTTTAACAGCGATAATTTATTTTGAAATTCTCCTTTATTGGCATGGCCTTTTTTTTAACTAAATGCGGTTTTTGGCTGTTTAACTTCAAACGACTATTTGTATAAAACTGTTTTCATGTAAATTAATCCCCTTGTGCTTTATAAATGACCGGTTGTTAGAACTTTTGAGTGCTTGCTACGAAATTTCCATGAATCGTTTATTGCCAGTGATTTTTTTTCCCGCAAACTTCAGGATTTGTGAATTGCCAAGAAGTTGTATTTGCCTTCAAAGCGGTGATTTTGTTTACTCTCTCTCTCTCTCTGTGAATTTTGCAGGCTTCTGTATTCTGTTTGTCAGTTTTTGCATTGACCCTTCTGGGACCAGCGGGCTGGATTCTTCATCATCTGCCAGAATGCCGCAAAAAACATTAGGACACACAACAAAAGATTGGGACGAACAACGAGTCTTTGTGATCAGCGCACGGATACATTCAGAAACTGCAACTCCGCTTCGAATCTTTAGCTAAAAAGCATCTTTTATTGGTTATGTATAATAAAATTGACCAATGCCTCTGGGTCGTGAACCTTTATCTCGTGTCCCCATTGTGCCTTCAGAATGTGGCGAAGGTCTTTTCTCTGCTCTAAGATTTGCTTACTTTTGTTCCTCTGTCAAATAAAGTTCCACTGATGAGTTCTTGTTGTTAATGTCTCTCTGTTTTAGTACAATTATTTAGGTATATAGGTCAGAAAAAAAAAGCTATTCTGCCATTACTGGAGTCTACTCCCTCATTAGATTATGGCTGGGCCGAATCTTAACTCCATCTGCCCACATTGGTTCAGTAATCAGTGGTACTCTTGTCAAAAACTGCAATCATCAAGGATTTTCACTTCATTAAGCCTTACCAGTTACAGTTGCAAATGTGTTGCTGGTCAAAGCACAGCAGGTTAGGCAGCATCTCAGGAATAGAGAATTCGACGTTTCGAGCATAAGCCCTTCATCAGGAATAAGAGAGAGAGAGCCAAGCAGGCTGAGATAAAAGGTAGGGAGGAGGGACTAGGGGGAGGGGCGATGGAGGTGGGATAGGTGGAAGGAGGTCAAGGTGAGGGTGATAGGCCGGAGTGGGGTGGGGGCGGAGAGGTCAGGAAGAGGATTGCAGGTTAGGAGGGCGGTGCTGAGTTGAGGGAACCGACTGAGACAAGGTGGGGGGAGGGGAAATGAGGAAGCTGGAGAAATCTGAATTCATACCTTGTGGTTGGAGGGTTCCCAGGCGGAAGATGAGGCGCTCCTCCTCCAGCCGTCGTGTAGTTGTGTTCTGCCGGTGGAGGAGTCCAAGGACCTGCATGTCCTCGGTGGAGTGGGAGGGGGAGTTAAAGTGTTGAGCCACGGGGTGATTGGGTTGGTTGGTTCGGGCGGCCCAGAGGTGTTCTCTGAAGCGTTCCGCAAGTAAGCGGCCTGTCTCACCAATATAGAGGAGGCCACATCGGGTGCAGCGGATGCAATAGATGATGTGTGTGGAGGTACAGGTGAACTTGTGGCGGATATGGAAGGATCCCTTGGGGCCTTGGAGGGAAGTGAGTGTGGAGGTGTGGGCGCAAGTTTTACATTTCCTGCGGTTGCAGGGGAAGGTGCCGGGGGTGGAGGTTGGGTTGGTGGGGGGTGTGGATCTGACAAGGGAGTCACGAAGGGAGTGGTCCTTGCGGAACGCTGATAGGGGAGGGGAGGGAAATATATCCTTGGTGGTGGGGTCCGTTTGGAGGTGGCGGAAATGGCGGCGGATAATACGTTGTATGCGCAGGTTGGTGGGGTGGTAGGTGAGAACCAGTGGGGTTCTGTCTTGGTGGCGGTTGGAGGAGCGGGGCTCAAGGGCGGAGGAGCGGGAAGTGGAGGAGATGCGGTGGAGGGCATCGTCGATCACGTCAGTTGCCAACTGTGATTAAATATATATTAGATTAGATTACCTACAGTGTGGAAACAGGCCCTTTGGCCCATTGAGTCCACACCGACCCTCCGAAGAGTAACCCACCCAGACCCATTTCCCTCTGACTAATACACCTAACATCATGGGCAATTTAGCATGGCCAATTCACCCGACCTGCATATCTTTGGATTGTGGGAGGAAACCGGAGCACCCAAACGAAACCCACACAAACACAGGGAGAATGTGCAAACTCCACACACATAGTCGCCCGAGACTGTATTGTTGGATATACTCTCAAACTTGAGCTATTAGTTGCCCAACAATCCATCCTGGTGATGCACTGCCTTCCTGGTCTATTCAAGAAACAAAAGGACTATTACCCAAATAAAAGCAAAATACTGCAGATACCGGAAATCTGAAATAAAAAGAGAAAATGCTGCAGAAACACAACTGGCCTGCTTAATCTGTGGAGAGAGAAACAGACTTAATGATTCTTTTTCTTTGCAATGTCCTTTACAGACACTTAATTCCATTGGGGTATGACTCCAATCTTCCCTTTAATTTCTTGCTCAACTATTGAGATCACAAGTTTCCTTTTGGCAACTTTCAGCACATTCACTCGGTGTGATCTTTTCTGTTTCTCTCAGAAATATACAGACACAGGTAACTGTGGGAAAAGTCTGCCACTCTGCCTACCTACAGCATAGCCATAAAGAACACAGGAAATCAAGCTCGTTCAAATCATACAAGGAACTCCCAGAATGCCTCAGTATTGACCAAACAGACTGACAAGGGAAACCAGACATGGCTACAGTCACTCGCAGACCAGAGAATACATTTCCCAAGACAACCTGATGATAAGCTTCCTGGACCAGATAAACACAGATGTCCCAAAGCCCTAAGGGCAGTCTTGTACCCCAGTGATACCAGACAGAGAGACACCAGAACACCTCGCTTTCAGAGAGCAACAATGGAAACACCATTCTTCCAAGAAAAGGTCATGATTTGGAGATGCCGGTGTTGGACTGGGTTGCACAAAGTTAAAAATCACATGACACCAGGTTATAGTCCAACAGGTTTATTTGGAAGCACTAGTTGTCACCTGATGAACCACCTGATGAAGGAGCAGCGCTCCAAATGTTAGTGATTCCAAATAAACCTGTTGGACTATAACCTGGTTTTGTGTGTTTTTTAGCGTAGAAAATGTACATTCTCACCTACCCTCAAAGAGAGCTGGAATCTTCTGATCCCATTAAGAACTGATTGATGCTGCCAGGATGCTTCATTGTATCTACATTCAGGATATTCTTCTGATAACTGCTTTGTGATTAGTACCATTGTAACTTGATTACTTGACTATCAAGACCATTGTATTTTCACTATTTTTTAAATTTGCATCATTGTACTGTATTCCAATAAAGTCTTGATTCTCAGCTCAGGGAAGAGAGTTTCAGCTACCTGGACAGACTGTCTGTCCTGCTTCAGCTCGGTTAGATTATCTTCCGCAATATTGCTGTGTTAATAAACTGTTGGTTAATTTCACTTTGATCTGTGTTTTGTGATCTCTGTTTTATTAGGCTAATTTCTCTGACAGTAACTCTCTGATGTTTCTTACTGAACTCTAAGAAAAACTCAGTTTTTTTTTCCATCCCTGACTACCTAGACTGCCAAACAGTTTAAGCCTCTTTTTCCTGATGGCCTGCCAACTGCCAAAAATAAGCTGCCTTTATGTGGGAATGGAGTTTTCTACCAAAGTGAATCTGCTTCTAGCTTCTAGACTCTGTTATAATAACTCAACACATTAACATTTATCTCACTAGGTAGCTTGTCTGGACACTTAGCTTACATTGCATGGTTTATTGGAAATGCTCATTTAATCCATAACTAAAAAGGTTTATGAGTCTTAAAAAGCAAGATACCTTCACAAATTTAAAACCGAAAAATCCACTTATCTCTATTTTAGAATCCAAATTGTCAAATAATAATAGAAACTTTCATCACAAGATCAGAAATAAAGTAAAATAAAAATTGCAGTGGAGTGTAACTTTCTCTTTCAGTTGCTGACTTCTGTGTGCCTGAAACATTTTCTGTTATAAAGACTTTCTTTTAAACCTCAGGTATGCTAAACAAATACCTGTGTACCTATATTTGTCATAGATTGTAAAGTTGATAAACTAGGCTAACGCTATGTTGCATGAATAAATAAATACTACCATGTCTACTTTGAGATGCTGGATGTCAGAGTCAATAGATGTAAAAATGGAAGACCACAGCAGGTCAAACAGCATTCAAGGAGCAGGAAAATCAATGTTTCGGGCAAAAGCCCTTCATCAGGAATGAGGAAAGTGTGTCCAGCAGGCTAAGATAAAAGGTAGGGAAGAGGGACTTGGAGGAGGGGTAATGGAGATGTGATAGGTGAAAGGAGGTCAAGGTGAGGGTGATAGACCAGAGTGGGGTGGGGGCGGAGAGGTCAGGAAGAAAATTGCAGGTTAGGAGGGCGGTGCTGAGTTCAAGGGAATCGACTGAGACAAGGTGGGGGGAGGGAAAATGAGGAAACTGGAGAAATCTGAGTTCATCCCTTGTGGTTGGAGGGTTCCCAGGCGGGAGATGAGGCGCTCTTCCTCCAACCATCGTGTTGTTATGTTCTGGCGATGAAGGAGTCCAAGGACCTGCATGTCCTCGGTGGAGTGGGAGAGAGAGTTAAAGTGTTGAGCTACGGGGTGGTTGGGTTAGTTGGTCCGGGAGTCCCAGAGGTGTTCCCTGAAGCGTTCCGCAAGTAGGTGGCCCGTCTCCCCAATATAGAGGAGGCCACATCAGGTGCAGGGGATGCAATAGATGATGTGTGTGGAGGTGCAGGTGAATTTGTGGCGGATATGGAAGGATCCCTTGGGGCCTTGGAGAGTGGTAAGGGAGGAGGTTTGGGTGCAAGTTTTGCATTTCCTGCAGTTGCAGGGGAAGGTGCCGGGAGTGGAGGTTGGGTTGGTGGGGTGTGTGGACCTGACGAGGGAGTCACAAAGGGAGTGGTCTTTGCGGAACGCTGATAGGGGAGGGGAGGGAAATATATCCCTGGTGGTGGGGTCCATTTGGAGGTGGCGGAAATGACGGCGGATGATACGCTGTATACGGAGGTTGGTGGGGTGGTAGGTGAGAACCAGTGGGGTTCTGTCCTGGTGGCAGTTGGGGGGGCGGGGCTCAAGGGCGGAGGAGCGGGAAGTGGAGGAGATGCGGTGGAGGGCATTGTCGATCACGTCTGGGGGGAATCTGCAGTCTTTGAAGAAGGAGGCCATCTGGGCTGTACGGTATTGGAACTGGTCCTCCTGGGAGCAGATGTGGAGGAGACGAAGGAATTGGGAATATGGGATGGTGTTTTTACAGGGGGCAGGATGGGAGGAGGTGTAGTCCAGGTAGCTGTGGGAGTCAGTCGGTTTATAGTAGATGTCTGTGTGTTGATTCCTGTTCCTTGGATGCTGCCTGACCTGCTGCGCTTTAACCAGCAACACATTTTCAGCTCTGATCTCCAGCATCTGCAGACCTCACTTTTTACCAGAAGTAAATAGAGGGGAGTAGGGATGGGGCTTGGGGAAACATAGATGGGATGGTGGTGGGCGAATGCAGGCGGGGGTTTTGTGATTGGTCAGTGGGAAGAGTGGAGGAATAGGTGAGAAGGAAGATGGACCTGTTAGAGCAGGTCAGAGAATCAAGGAGGAGGGATGGAACTAGACATGGGATAAAGTTGGGGGAGGAGGAACTTTGAAGCTGGTGAAGTCCATGTTGAGGCCATTGGGCTGCAAACTTCCCAGTAGAAACACAAGGTGTTGTTCCTCCCGTTTCTGTTTGGCTTCACTCTGGTAGCGGTGGAGTCCAAGGATGGACATTTCATTGGAGGAGTGGGAGGGGAAGTTAAAGTGGATGGCAGCAGTAAGGTCGGGTTGGTTAGTGCATGAGTCTGCTTGAATGCCTGCCTTTAATTATATTTTAACAAACCTACCATCTGGTTTCCGTTGCACTATTTGAAGAAGAGAAGAAGGATCATTTGAGTAATGTGGTCAGAATTTACTTCTCAATACTAGAAATTATTATTTTAACTCATTTCAGTTATGTTTGTGGAAACATGCTACATATAATGCTTGCAGTTGTTTGGAACTGAACATACTGAAACCTAAGAATTATCTGACAATTCGTAAGTCATTTAGTTGACCATTTCTATGCTACCAATACAGACAGATTTTCTGAAATTCATGCAACCGTATTGCCCCCCACCCCATTCATATGATTTCCATATTAAGTTTTGTGATACTTTCAAACCTGACTCAATGGTTAAAACAGTGGAACATCACTCAGATTTTGTTACTGGCCATGATACAGTGCTAACCAGGCTGCAGAGTGCCTGACAGAGCGAGTGAGGATCTATCCTCCAGCATGTCTAACTGATACACATTAACCTTGACACCACTGGAAAATGTGGAACATTATGTCCTGCAAAAACATTGCACATGATTACAACTTGATTCATGTATATATATATGTACAAAGGTTAGAACTCACACAATATAAACTATTACATTCAATTAATTGGTAAATTCTTCAAAAAACATAATTAATGTTACATAATTTTGAAGTAGTGCGAAAAATACTTAAAGTATACAGGTCTTTACAAAATAAGCTGGGAGCTTATATGTATGATTAGATAATTTACTTGAAATATTGTGTTGCATTCAGTTTTATATTTCACCAGTGAAACATAAGTAAAATAATTAACATGTAATAGCAAGCCCACACAATGAACCTAATCTAATATAATTAAATATTTTACATCATGAAGTTAAAAGATAGAGTAAAAATGTGTATTCATAATGAAGATTAAACCGATGTCTCTAATCTAGGATTAACGGTTTCAAATGATGTATTAATTTTGCAAAAATTATTGTAGGAAATTATACTCAAAGACGTCAAACTTGCATCTATAAAATGATTTGAATTGCACAAGCTATTTGTTTATGAGAACAATCAGCAGAGTCTTGATTTACTGATGTTGTGCAGTTATTGTCTGAGTCAATGAATTCTGCTAAAACAACTTTTTAATTACAAAATGGAATAATACATAAAAGCTTTCCTGACAGCACAAAAGTTTTATGAGAGTTACTTATTTCTCTGTTTTAAAGTGACTTTAATGTACTAGTGGAGAACACTGTTGAAGGGTGATGAACTGAATGCTTCAGAAGTCTTTCCAGATAACTACTATTGTCCATTTTTAATTTCTTTTTCATTTACTGATGGGGTATGGGCATTACGAGCCTATCCCTAATTGCCCAGAGGGTAGTTAAGAGTTAACCACCTTGTTGTGGTCTTAAGATTTGGAGAGCTATGTGTTATAATCATATATCTAATGAATATGTAAAATATCAATTTCACATTCATAATATTTTAAAAGAAAACATACAGATCTCTTTAATGCTTTCAAAAGTACTTCATTAATTTCAGAATAAACCAAAAAACTTCTCTTCTTGACAGCTTGTTCTTTTTCCTTTAATTGCATCTTGTACTGAACAGTATAATAAAGACATTTCCAGGTCATCTGAGAGTCAACCATGGAGTCACGTAAATATCAGAACAGGTAAGAGCAGCAGATTTCCTTCCCTAAAGGACAATAGTGGGTCAGATGGGTTTTTATAACAATGAACTAGCTTCAAATCCCAAATTTATTGAATTCAAAGTGCACCATAGAATCATCGAGTTGTACAGAATGAAACAGACCCTTCAGTCCAACTAGTCCATGCTGACAAGACCTTAAATAATCTAGTCCCATTTGTCAGTAATAGGCCCATATTAGGCCCTTAAAACCCTTCTTATTCACGTATCCAACTATACCTTTTAAATGTTGTAATTGGTATACACCTTCTGCCAGCTCATTCATGCACCACCGTCTCCATGAAAACGTTGCCTCTCAGGTCTCTTTCATATATTTTCCCCTTCACCTTAAACCTATGCCCTTTAGCTTTTGACTCCTCTACCCTGGGAAAAAGACCTTGACTATTTACGATTTGGAGGTGCCGGTGTTGGACTGGGGTGTGCAAAGTTAAAAATCACACAACACCAGGTTATAGTCCAACAGGTTTAATTGGAAGCACACTAGCTTTTGGAGAGATACTCCTTATGTCTGTGTCAATAAGTGCAATCTTCTTGGAGATCCTCTCCACTTTAAGCCGACTATAACCTGGTGTTGTGTGATTTTTAACTTTGTACACCCCAGTTCAACACCGGCATCTCCAAATCATGACCACTATCGACACCATTAACCGTCGGCTTAAAGTGGAGAGGATCTCCAAGAAGATTGCACTTATCAACACAGACATAAGGACTGTCGCTCCGAAAGCTCGTGTGCTTCCAGTTAAACCTGTTGGACTATAACCTGGTGTTGTGTGATTTTTAACTTTGACTATTTACCCTATCCATGCCCTGCATGCTTTTATAAATCTCTATAAGGTCAACCCTTAGCCTCTGATGCTCCAGGGAAATAGCCCCAGCTTATTCAGCCTCTCCTGATAGTTCAAACCCTCCAAATATGGCAATATCCTTGTAAATCTTTTCTGTATCCTTTCAAGTTTAACAACATCCTTCCTATAGCAGAGAAACCAGAATTGCATGCTATATTCCAAAAGTGGCCTAATCAATGTCTTCCTAAACTCAATGCACTGACCAATAAAGGCAAATGTACAAAACCACTTCTTCACTACCATTTCTACCTGTGACTCCAGCTTCAAGAAACTATGAACCTGCACCCCAATGTCTCTTTGTTTGGCAACAGTCCCCAGAACCAATTATTAAGAAGCTTGTGTAATATAAAACCAATTGCCTGGAGCATTAGCCTGGGGATTTGGATTATCATTTCAGTTACATGACTACGACATCACTGCCTGGCCATTGACAATACATCCAGAGCATTAATTTATTACAATTCTCTTTGAATGGAGTTTATTGTGCACATAACTTGCAAAGTTACATTTCACTGTTTCCATTGTTTGCTCTTTGTTTTTTTTTCATAATTTGTTGTTTTTATATTGGAGGCACTGAATATAACTTCATTGCCACTTCCAATTTTTTCTTTGACTACAAAGATTGTTGAAATACTATGACATGCCATAAACAATACAGAGAACTGCTAGTTCATCTATAATAAGACAGTTCAACAGATAAGATGAATAATTCTGCTTTGAGGCATTGTTGAAATAAGTAATATAATTTTATTTTTGTGTTATTTTAAATGGATATAAATTATTTATAGATTTGGAGGCACGGTGGCTTTTGGTATTGTGAGTGGACTACTGATCTAGAGATTCATGTCAATGTTCTGGGACATGGTTCAAATGCCATAATGACAGCTGGTGGAATGTGAATTAAATTAATTAACAACAAAAGTCAGGAGTTGAAGAGCTCGTCTGAGTCATGGTAACTATGCAACTGATTGTCTTGAAAACCCATCCTTGAGGAAATAGAGTTTAATGTCTTTTTCAGATTTGGTGTATGTTTGGCTCTCGACTGACAATGTGTATTTGACTCGTTGCTACCCTTTGAAGAGGCTTAGCAAGCTATTCAACTAGGGATGGGCAACGAATGCTGGCCTCACCTGTGATGATTTAATCTTACTAGAGAGTAAAATGTAATAAAAAATAAGGTTTATCTACCACTCCTGAACATTCAAAATAAATTGCAAACATTTTTGAAAAACTCTGTTTTTGGAACCAAGATGGCGCTGGAAAACAATGACTTTGTTCACTTTTTACTGTAGTCATGTATTCCTACACTTGAGTACATGTGATAATAAAATCTAAATCTAATTTTTTGGTTTAAACTGTTCCTTTTAAATGTATATCAGTTAAGTATAGTTATTCAATTAATGTAAGATACTTTATTATGCAAATATTCAGAAACTGATTTTATTCTAAACTGCACATCCGATGTAACGAGTGATAAAGCGTACTTTATTTAAAATGCCAGGTGTCAGGAATTGAGACCAATGTCATAATAATTGAATAATGAAGTCATTTATAAGATTACAGTCTTTAAGTCACTTTTACATTTCAATTAATCTGTGTTTAAAAGCTCAAGAGGTTGTCACATGTTAGTTTGATTCTATTATGTTCATTCATATGTACTCTGTCTAAAAACAGGATCTTGATTCATCATTTGCTGATGTTTCACCCTCAGCTGTTTCCTTGACAATTTTCATTCTTGGGGTAAGGTGAAAGGGCAAGCCCAAGTCTACCTCAACACATGCTGTTACTATTTCTCTGCAGTGCACTCAAGCCAACTGATCTAATCTGGCACCCTAATTAAATTAAATATTGTGTAATCTAATCTGAACTCTATAATTGTGTTGTTCGCTCAATGACACAGACCAAGTCTAATGCCTGGTTTATATTAACATAGGAGAAAGTGAGGACTGCAGATGCTGGAGATCAGAGTCAAGAGTGTGGTGCTGGAAAAGCACAGCAGGTCAGGCAGCATCACTGGAGTAGGAGAATCGACATTTTGGGCATAAGGCCTTCATCAGGAATTTCCAGCACCGTACTTTTGACTTATATTAGCATAGGTCTTTGAGTCATAGAGTCATAGAGATATACAGCAGGGAAACAGATCCTTCAGTCCTACCCGTCCATGCCGACCAGATATCCCAACCCAATCTAGTCCCACCTGCCAGCACCCGGCCCATATCCCTCCAAACCCTTCCTATTCGTATACCCATCCAAATGCCTCTTAAATGCTGCAATTGTACTAGCCTCCATCACTTCCTCTGGCAGCTCATTCCATATACATACCACCCTCTGTGTGAAAACGTTGCCCCTTAGGTCTCTTTTATATCTTTCCCCTCTCAGCCTAAATCTATGCCCTCTAGTTCTGGACTCCCCGACCCCAGGGAAAAGACTTTGTCTATTTATCCTATCCATGCCCCTCATAATTTTGTAAACCTCTAGAGGGTCACCCCTCAGCCTCCGCGCTCCAGGGAAAACAGCCCCAGCCTGTTCAGCCTCTCCCTGTAGCTCATATCCTCCAACCTTGGCAACATCCTTGCAAATCTTTTCTGAACCCTTTCATGTTTCACAACATTTTTCCGATAGGAAGGAGACCAGAATTGCATGCAATATTCCAACAGTGGCCTAATCAATGTCCTGGACAGCTGCAACATGATGTCCCAACTCCTGTACTCAATACTCTGACCAATAAAAGAAAGCATACCAAACGCCTTCTTCACTACCCTATCTACCTGCGACTCCACTTTCAAAGAGCTATGAACCTGCACTCCAAGGTCTCTTTGTTCAGCAACACTCCCTAGGACCTTGCCATTAAGTGTATAAGTCCTGCTAAGATTTGCTTTCCCAAAATGCAGCACCTCGCATTTATCTGAATTAAACTCCATCTGTCATTTCTTATACCATTGGCCCATCTGGTCAAGATCCTGTTGTAATCTGAGGTAACCCTCTTCGCTGTCCACTACACCACCAATTTTGGTGTCATCTGCAAACTTACTAACTGTACCTCTTATGCTCGCATCCAAATCATTTATGTAAATGACAAAAAGTAGAGGGCCCAGCACCGATGCTTGTGGCACTCCACTGGTCACAGGCCTCCACTCTGATAAACAACCCTCCACCACTACCATCTTTGAGCCAGTTCTGTATCCAAATGGCTAGTTCTCCCTGTATTCCATGAGATCGAACCTTGCTAATCAGTCTTCCTTGGGGAACCTTGTCGAACGCTTTACTGAAGGTCTTCTTAACAGCAAGCTAGAACTTTCTTCTATTTCCATAGCTCTTTACAAATTCCAGTGGTTTTTTTTGTAATGGTTGCTGAGACAACAATAAAGGCTATCTAATTGATTTTGTGTGCCACTGGATCTTTCCCATTCACATAAACAGGCAGATTTGGCCTTTGTTTAACATTTTATCCAAAAGACAGCACCTCTAACAATGCAGCTGTTCCTTGTTTTGAATTGATTTTTGTGCAAATCTCAAAATGAAATTTGAACATGTAACACTAAGGAGAGAAAAGTATCAGCAGGATGTTTAGGGGAAGGGGTCTAGAATGTGAGTCTAACTGGGCTAATTTGGTGCATGAGGTACGTTACATTCTCATTGTATAAATGATGTTAGCAGTGTTGTCTCTGTAATTACATTTCTACATTTACACTTGAGATTATAGTTTTAAGCCTAATTCAGGAGTTGATCAGACGATCTAAATTCATTTTGGAGGGAAGATTTAGGAGAGATTATGTGAACTAAATGGTAGATTTTTCAAGGAGGTACAGATGAGACAGACCTATGGGTGTACATACACAAATCTTTGAATGTGACAGGGAGGTTGAGAAGACTGCTTCAAAATGCAGGTAAGATCCTTAGATTTATTAAGAGAGGAAAAGACTGCAAAGGCATGGAAGTAAAGCTAAACTTTTATAAAACATTAGTTAGGCCTCAGCAGGAAAATTGTTGCCTGAAGGTTACTCCACGATCTGTCTCATTGGCATTGTACTTGTACTGCACAATGGCTTCATTATTGACATTGTGGTACATCAGCATTGGTGTTGCCATCGCTAGTTGTTTAATGTGAGTGACAACTGCTCCTTGTTTTTTACCGCAATACCACTGAGCATACCTTGCAGTCAGCTTGCATAGAGATTCATGCTCTGATAACAAAATAAGCAAGTGCTTTCCTAGTTAATTCACAAGTCTAAGAATTTATTCTTTTCACATTAACTGTTGGCTGTTGCATTTCTGCTACGGCCCTCAACCTATCCAAGATGGAGGATGGGAAAAATTTCTGGCTGTAACAGCTGCTCCTTTATTGAGGTATTTTAGGAGTTGGAGGTGATTTCCTCAAATTTCAGGAGCAGCAAATACTGTTTTACTTGCTGTTGCATTGTTTTGGAACTTTAAAAAAAAAGTCAAAACAACAGCAAGTTTAAAAGGGAGATGGGCAGACAAAGGAAGCACATGGTGAGGTCTGTGCGCGCGAGAGAGAGAGAGAGAAAGAAACTGACACAGCAGTGAACCTGCACAGTTACTGCCTTTACTGTTTGAATTCATGTATTGCTTGACATCGGCATGCGTCTAGGAAAATTAACAAACAGTGAAATTCACAACTGATCTTGGAGGAACTGTTTGGGCGAAGTTCACAGCACAGTAGCAGATAAATGTTTTGTTTTTAAGTGGGACCTACAAAAAGTCTGCAGTACTAAGTAGAGTGGGTTCTTTCTTGATTATATGTTTTTGAGATATGTCTCTTGATTAAACTTAAAATATAAGCCATAACTATTAATTTAACCTGGGCAGTGTTTGTAGAGGAATAAGATGGTGTTATTTTCTGGGTCTGGAGCTTGTGAAGGAGCAAAATAACCTTTAGTAGAGTGATATGTGCTTCTTGTCAGATGTGGGGGTTTAAAAAGAGTTTAAGGGCTGTTGCGAATTATATCTGCAATAAATGCTGTTGGTTAAGAATCTTATCAGATCAAATGGATCAGTTGGAGAAACAGTGAGAAGCAATGAGGAATTTGCAACAGCAACAGTATGTGATGGATGGCGGTTATAGGAAGGAGGAAAAATTGCAGATACAGTCACATAGATGGGTTAACTCCAAGAAAGGTAAGAGAGGTAGGCAGCTAGTGCAGGAGCCTTCTGTGGATATACCCATTTCAAACAAGTATGCTGTTTTGGAAAATGTAGGGGGTGATGGATTCTCAGGGGAACGTAGCATGAACAGCCAAGTTTCTAGTATTGAGACTGGCTCTAATGCTCTAAGGGGTACATCGGGTTCCAAGAGATCAATTCTCCTAGGGGACTCTCTAGTCCAGGGTACAGACAGACGTTTCTGTGGCCAGCAGCAAAAAATCAGAATGGTGTGTTGCTTCCCTGGTGCCAGGATCAAGGATGTCTCAGAGAGGGTGCAGAATGTTTTCAAGGGGGAGAGGGGCCAGCAAGAGGTCATTGTCCACATTGGAACCAATGACATAGGAAGGGAAAAGGTTGAGATTCTGAAGGGAGATTACAGGGAGTCAGGCACTAATTTAAAAAGTAGTAGTAATATCTGGATTATTCCCAGTACTATGAGCTAGTGAGAGCAGAAATAGGAGAATAGAGCAGATGAATGCATGGCTGAGGAGCTGGTGTATGGGAGAAGGATTCACATTTTTGGATCATTGGAATCTCTTTTGGGGTAGATGCAACCTGTATAAGAAGGACGGTTTGCATCTAAATTGGAAGGGGGGCTAATATACTGGCAGTGAGATTTGCTAGAGCTGTTCGGGAGGATTTAAACTAGTAAGTTGGGGGTGTGGGACCCAGGGAGATAATGAAGAAAGAGATCAATCTGAGATTGGTACGGTTGAGAACAGAAGCAAGTCAAACAGTCAGGGGAGGCTGGGACAAGGTAGGACTGATAAATTAAACTGCATTTATTTCAATGCAAGGGGCCTAACAGGGAAGGCAGATAAACCCAGGCATGTTTAGGAACATGGGACTAGGATATCATAGCAATTACAGAAACATGGCTCAAGGATGGGCAGGACTGGCAGCTTAATGTTCCACAATACAAATGCTGCAGGAAGGATAAAAAGGGAGGCAAGAGAGGAGGGGGAGTGGCATTTTTGATAAGGGATAGCATTACAGCTGTGCTGAGGGAGGATATTCCCAGAAATACATCCAGGGAAGTTATTTGGGTGGAACTGAGAAATAAGAAAGGGATGACAACTTTATAGGAATTGTATTACAGCCCTCTTAATAGTCAAAGGGAAATTGAGAAACAAACTTGTAAGAAGATCTCAGCTATCTCAGAATAATAGGGTGGTTATGGTAGGGGATTTTAACTTTCCAAACATAGACTGGGAATGCCATAGTGTTAAGGGTTTAGATGAAGAAAAATGTACAACACAAGTGTGTACAAGATAATTTTCTGATTCAGTATGTGGATGCACCTACTAGAGAAGGTGCAAAACTTGACCTACTCTTGGGAAATAAGGCAGGGCAGGTGACTGAGGTATCAGTGGAGGAGCACTTCGGGGCCAGCAACCATAATTCTATTAGATTTAAAATCGTGATGGAAAAGGATAGACCAGATCTAAAAGTTGAAGTTCTAAATTGGAGAAAGACCAATTTTGACGGTATTTGGCAAGAACTTTTAAAAGCTGATTGGGGGCAGATGTTCGCAGGTAAAGAGATGGCTGGAAAATGGGAAGCCTTCAGAAATGACATAACGAGAATCCAGAGAAAGTATATTCCTGTCAGGGTGAAAGGAAAGGCTAGTAGGTACAAGGAATGCTGGGCGACTAAAGAAATTGAGGGTTTAGTTAAGAAAAAGAAGGAAGCATATGTAGGGTATAGCCAGGATAGATCGAGTGAATCCTTCGAAGAGTATAAAGGCAGTAGGAGGGAAATCAGGAGGGCAAAAAGGGGACATGAGATAGCTTTGGCAAATAGAGTTAAGGAGAATCTAAAGGGCTTTAACAAATAAGTTAAGTACAAAAGGATAACTAGGGAGAGAATAGGGCCCCTCCAGAGTCCTTTATGTGGAGCCACAGAAAATAGGGGGGATACTAAACGAGTATTTTGCATCAATATTTACTGTGGAAAAGGATAGGGAAGATATAGAAAGTAGCAAAATAGATGGTGACACCTTGCAAAATGTCTGTATTATAGAGGAGGAAGTGCTGGATGTCTTGAAATGCATAAAAACGAATAAATCCCCAGGACCTGATCAGGTATATGCTAGAACTCTGTGGGAAGCTAGAGAAATGATTGCTGGGTCTCTTTCTGAGATATTTGTATCATTGATAGTCACACGTGAGGTGCTGGAAGACTGGAGGTTGGCTAATGTGGTGCCACTCTTTAAGAAGGATAGCAAAGACAAGCCAGGGAACTATAAACCAGTGAGCCTGATGTCGGTGGTGGGCAAGTTGTTAGAGGGAATTCTGAGGGACAGGATGTGCATGTATTTGGAAAGGCAAGGACTGATTCAGGATAGTCAACATGGCTTTGTGCATGGGAAATCACGTATCACAAACTTGATTGAGTTTTTTGAAGAAGTAACAAAGAGGATTGATGAGGGCAGAGCAGTAGGTGTGATCTATATGGACTTCAGTAGGGCGTTTGACAAGGTTCCCCATGGGAGACTGATTACCAAGGTTAGATCTGATGGAATAAAGGGAGAACTAGCCATTTGGATACAAAGGTAGAAAACAGAAAGTGGTAGTGGAGGGTTGTTTTTCAGACTGGAGGCCTGTGACCAGTGGAGTGTCACAAGGATCGGTGCTGTGTCCTCTACTTTTTGTCAGTTACATAAATGATTTAGATGCGAACATAAGAGGTACAATTAGTAAGTTTGCAGATGACACCAAAATTGGAGGTGTAGTGAACAGCGAAGAAGGTTACCTCAGATTACAACAGGATCTTGATCAGATGGGCCAATGGGCCGAGAAGTAGCAGATGGAGTTTAATTCAAGTAAATGCGAGGTGCTGCATTTTGGGAAAGCAAATCTTAGCATCACTTATACACTTAATGGTAAAGTCCTAGAGAATGTTGCTGAACAAAGAGACCTTGGCGTACAGGTTCATAGCTCGTTGAAAGTGGAGTTGCAGGTAGATAGGATAGTAAAGAAGGCGTTTGGTTTGCTTTCCTTTATTGGTCAGAGTATTGAGTACAGGAGTTGGGAAGTCATGTTACTGCTGTACAGGACATTGGTTAGACCACTGTTGGAATATTGTGTGCAATTCTGGTCTCCTTCCTATCACAAAGATGTTGTGAAACTCAAAAGCGTTCAGAAAAGATTTGCAAGGATGTTGTCGGGATTGGAGGATTTGAGCTATGGGGAGAGGCTGAACAGGCTGGGCTGAGGGGTGACCTTATAGAGGTTTACAAAATTATGAGGGGCATGGATAGGACAAATCGACAAAGCTTTTTCCCTGGGGTGGGGGAGTCCAGAACTAGAGGGCATAGGTTTAGGGTGAGAGGGGAAAGATATAAAAAAGACCTAAGGGGCAACTTTTTCACGCAGAGGGTGGTACATATATGGAATGAGCTGCCAGAGGAAGTGGTGGAGGCTGGTACAATTGCAACATTGAAGAGGCATTTGGATGGGTGTACGAATAGGAAGAGTTTGGGGGGATATGGGCCAGGTGCTGGCAGATGGGACTAGATTGGGTTGGGATATCTGGTTGGCATGGACGGGTTGGACTGAAGGGTCTGTTTCCATGCTGTATATCTCTATGACTCTATCGCTATGAGAGTACATGACCGCTGTACTTGACCTTAGCCAACTTCAATTGAATCAGTCAGCTTCAGATTCATTTTGTGAGCTGTCTCTGGCACTCTCATTAGATCCTGACTGTGGTTAGTGATAATATCATTTCATCATACATCCACATCCATACACTAACAGAATATCCATGACTTCTTCCATTTCAGGAAGACATTTCATGCTGTCTGTGTTGATGCTCTTCTGGATCAGTAGAAATACCAAATGGCATGCAATCATCTTTACCTTTCAAATAACATCTGGAATGAAACCAGAAAATTCTGCTTTTATATCCAACTTCACTGCATCCATTATTGTAGGAAAGATCTTTGCCATGGCAAATTTCAAAGCAATTTCTTCAAAGTTTGGCGTGACCCATGAGATTTCTTTAAAGCTTTATTAAGATCCTTTAGATTTATGACATTCTCAGCTTTCCAGTTTTTTTCTCATCATTTTCCCATACTCCTAATCCAGTCTGTGGGAGTTGTTACTTTCTTTTTACTTCTTTCTCAGCTGGAACTCTCTTGAAGATGCTGAGTTGGCCTCACACTGTCATCAAATTCACAAGGAAGACACACAAGACCTATGAAAACATCATCATTTTTCAGGATCTGTTCTTAAAATTGTGCCCTGTGAAATGCTTAGAATGTCTTCTGGAGTACATCGGCTTATCAGTCCAAGCTTCGAAACAAAGACTTATTTCAGTTGATACATGCAGATTTTGCTAATTATCTACTATCTGGGACTGAAGATGCTCTCTCTTCCATTGCGTTGGGCTCTCAGGTTAGTTTGTTTTCTTGGGACAAGAATTGATCCATCATTCAGATTCAACTTTACCTGCGATGGCTTCAACATTTGGGTGTCTACCCAATTTTGCATAGATATGCTAAGCTCTTGATACTACACATTGCACTGGTAAGCATCTCTTTGCATTCACTTGATGCTTTCATTCTGGTGGTCATAAAACACATTACTTGAAGGTTCTGTAGTTATATCTGTTTTATGGTGTAGATTGATTCATTAGAAACAATCGAGTAAAAAATGAGGTCTGCAGATGCTGGAGATCACAGCTGCAAATGTGTTGCTGGTCAAAGCACAGCAGGCCAGGCAGCATCTCAGGAATAGAGAATTCGACGTTTCGACTTTTTTCCTACACTATTGGCATTCTTCCTAATGGGAGAGACCACACAGACCCAGGTGGCAGCCTTTAGGTCAGGCTGGCAGGGTCTGGTGTTGTGGCCTCCTCTGCTGGTTCTGGTGAAAGAGAACAATCCTCGCCTGCACCACTCCACCCACAAAGACCTCAGGTGCAAAGCGGAGCACCAAATCCCCCTTATCTGTCATATCTGGGGTAACTGTATGAATAGTGCTGGGCAGTTCCAGACTAACCAGGTTTGCCTGGGTGTACATTGGCCTTTTAAACACAGCACTGGCACCAGGGATGCTAACCCATTCAAGATATCTGAGCAGTAGTGAGTTCTTTTGGCCCTTGACTGATCCTAGTGGCACTCCATTAAATTAGCTCTTTCCAACCTGAAAAAGGCTAATTAATCCCAGCTCTCTGTATTCTGTGTGTTAACTAATTCTCAATTTGTGCTATGCATTAATCCCAATACTGTAAACTGGTATTTTATACAATAATCTTTAATGTGGCACTTTATCAAGCGTTATTGAAATCCAAATTCAATACATCTGCTAGTTTCCCTTTATCAACTCTGCTTGTTATATCCTCAAATAACCTAAGCAAATTTGCCAAACCTGATATCTCTTTCACACGGCACGGTGGCACAGTGGTTAGCACTGCTGCCTCACAGCGCCTGAAGACCCGGGTTCAATTCCCGACTCAGGCGACTGACTGTGTGGAGTTTGCACGTTCTCCCCGTGTCTGCGTGGGTTTCCTCCGGGTGCTCCGGTTTCCTCCCACAGTCCAAAGATGTGCGGGTCAGGTGAATTGGCCATGCTAAATTGCCCGTAGTGTTAGGTAAGGGGTAATGTAGGGGTATGGGTGGGTTTCGCTTCGGCGGGTCGGTGTGGACTTGTTGGGCCGAAGGGCCTGTTTCCACACTGTAAGTCTAATCTAATCTAATCTAATACCAACTGGATCTGCTGGAATGTGTTAGGTGTTCCAAATGTACTGTTGTTTTTTCCGTTAATAATGACCTCTAACATTTTCTCAATGACACGTGTTAGGCTGACCGGCCTACACTTTCCTGCTTGCTGTCTCCCTCTGTTCTTGCACAGAGGTATCACATTAATGGTTTTCCAATATCTTAGAACCATCCCATGAACCATCTATCTTTAAGGGAAGATGCAAAAAAGCAACGCAATACATGCTAGCAATGCTGTGATCATCCTGGCAGGCTCACAGTAAGTGAGCACTAGGATAGCAAACAAAGAGTCTGGAGGTGCACCCTGCTCCAGATCATGAGCTGGTTGTGTGTGACTGAATGTAATATGTCCTTGTAGCACCTTTACAATGATAGTTGCCATTGTGCTTTGAGGTGCAATATTGAAAATGAAGCACAGCATAGATGATCGGAGACATGCCATAAGAGTTCTTGGAGACTATTGAATGGCAACTTTCACGGCATGTGGCCAGAGTGTGCAGACCCAACCTTGAAATGTTGATGCCTGGCGTGCAACATGGAAAACCTTCAGAACAAATGGTGAAGTGAAGTTGCCAAGTACCTTCTGGCTTTTGAGTAAAGAATTCTTGATTCTTGGTTGGTATATTAGGTAAGATAGGAAGCTGAATATTAATGAGGTGAGTTGGCTTATTAAAAATTTAACAATTTTTACTGCCCTTCAATTGGCAACTTGAATTTATGGGTGTAAACTGTATTGGTTTTGAATTTTTCTACAGTCTAGAAGAATGTGCCACAGAGATAACAGACTTTGCGCTCTCTTTTTTGCTGAACTTACTCTAATTAAAGATTGTGGGTTGAGATTCCACTGGAAGACCTCATCACTGTAGTGAAGTATCCTGATCTGAAGCTACACCATCCAGAAAGAGAATGCAATTGGCTATAATTGGTCCTTGAAGAAACCCTGATGTCAAAAGCATATATGGTTAGTGGCTTCACCTGAAAATCAATACCTCAAGCAATTTCTGAATGTCTTTTTTTCCAAATTTAACTGTTACTTGGTCAAGGAATATTTAGAATAGCATGCTTCAAGGTTTTATATTTTCTTTCAGACTTAGAGTTGGCTGTATTTTTGTTGTAATTTCTCAAGAAGGGAATTTGGACATGTTTGCTTATATTAAACCTTTTAATAATTCTTGCATCACTGCTTTTTCAATAAACTAATTCATTATTTGTTAATTTAAGGAGATTAGATTTCATATATTTACCCATGACACTATGTGAGGCAGGAGTGCTAACCATTGAGCCACCATGCCAACTAAGATGCAGCTGTTTGTATTCACCTATACATCAGTAAATGCAAATGACAATATTATTTTCTTTTAAAATCCAAACTTTTCTGAGGCCAGTGGAGGGGTAGGATAAGGAAAATCATCAATCCACCACCCCTTAACTAGTAACATTTGAATGCAAAGTGATTCAGATTCCTGCAGTTATCATTCATGATATGCTCTGGTCTTGATCAGGTCTCTGCAAATATCTTCGTTGTGAACTGTCTCTCAGCATAATTCAAATTCTTATTGTTATCCTATTAATACGCTCTAGCTAATAATTGACAAATCTCAGACATTCTGCACATGTTGATGGCTTTCTTGAGAGTAAGTCTCTCCTCTCTGAGTGGATATGCTCCCTCAGGAGGATCTCTTATTCCTAAATTAATTCTATACCCCAAATGAAGTCATCTTTCAGTTGTTCAAATTCGCCAGTTTCAGTTCATCCAGGAGAAAGTGAGGACTGCAGATGTTGGAATACCAGAGTTGAAAAATGTGGTGCTGGAAAAACACAGCAGGCCAGGCAGCATCCGAGGAGCAGGAGAATCGACGTTTTGGGTATAAGCCCTTCATTCTTGAAGAAGGGCTTATGCCCGAAATGTCGATTCTTGTGCTCCTCGGATGCTGACTGGCCTGCTGTGTTTTTCCAGCACCATATTTTTCAACTCCAGTTTCAGTTCATCTCATCTAAATCATATACTGCTCAATATTCTTCCTCGTTTCCAAAGCTATGATGTAAAACACAGAACATCCATAAAAATATTAGAATGCTCAAAATGGGTCTTCAAGGCCTTCAAACTTTCTTCAGCCTGGCAGTTTTCTCTCAGTGAGGTCTAGGGTGTCGTTCTTTCCCCAGAATTGAGAAGTTTTAATTCTGAAGTTTTCCTTTTTTTGAGACTGGAAAAAGTTCCAAATCTGACTAAATCAACTTCTATCTTCATGGGAGCAGAGACTGGAAGGTTCAGAGCCATAAAGACTCACCCAGAAGTACAAATTTGCATAATTTTCTCATTATTCTTTAATGTTTCTTTCAGTAGTTGGTTCTCTTGCAGTTTTTAAAATCTCTACAATTTCAGCTGCTTCTGAAACCATGATCCATGGGTTTTCTGGCTTCTGCGTCATATTCATAGGGCAAATACATTATGGATTTCATGACTATGACAAGGTACAATACAATATCCAGTGAAAAATGTATTTTTTCCTAACAGTCACTCAGTAATCCTGGGAAACCAGAAAGCGTAAATTGTGGCAGTAAATCGTGTGGGGGGACTCCCTGAGGATGTGAAAATCGATATACAAACACAGGCAATGCCCAGGTTGCGAACGGAATTTGTTCTTCAGTCCGTTCACAAGTCAAATTCTGTGCAAGTCAGAACACAATGCACGACAATATAAAATAGTCGTACATAAGTAAGAGGAAACGCTCGTATTTCAGATCTTTAAAATTAATATTAACATCCCATTAATATTAATGGGATCTTGTCCACAAGTACGAACATTCGTGAGTCAATCGTTCGTAAATCGGGGAGCCCCTGTTCCTGTTTGCCTTTTAAATACATTATGCGACACTTTGCAGAGTTTTAAATGAAAATTAATCATGAACATTTTGTGGTGTGGTTTCTATTTGATTAAAAACACAGCATTCAGAGTGTAACCCCCGACTGAATCCCATTCGTAACTAAATGTAGTTTTGCATGTTAGAATTGGCCCCCTTTGCCTGTATGCAGCAATATTCCAGCTCAATGCAACAGGGACTTTGCATGAACGTTTCCAATCTGACGGAATCAGGCCGGGGCAGAGCTGTGTAAAATTGGAGGAGTCGCTGCTGCTGCTGCATTCGGTGCCAGTCAATCTCCTGGACCAGACGCGGAGGCAGCAGCCTGCTCGATCACGCGCATGCGCGGCGCCTGTCTCCAGGATCCCCAGCAGCTGGAAGATGCTCTGGTGGCGTATTTGATGTTTACTGACATACGCCATTGAAACAAACAACAACAACAACAAAGATTAAAATGTCCACCAAAGCGGAGCAGTGTAAGTATGAGAAAGATGCACCGGTGGGAGAATACCCTCGGGAAGTTAGTGGGAGACGGTGTCGTTATACTGCTGAAGATGCTGTTCAAGATGCTGCTTCCAAAAGAGGTTACGGGCCTGCCCACTGAGGGCTCCAAAATATTGTAAACCTTGCTCTTCCCCGCCTCCAAAATTAATGGTCAAAATTGACGCGGAATTAATTTTTCTGCATGGGCGTATTTTTGACGGCAGTCATAATAAATTAGCCCTGCAAGTCTCGAATGCTCCCTCGCCTGCCCTCGTCAGGTCTGGGAACTGCGTTCAGTTGCCAAGGTCAGCTCATTGCCAACATTGGGATGTAGGGAGGGAATAGCCGTAAGGTGTCTAATTTTAAGTGCCTGAAGCTGAATGGTGACTTGTTACGTCCGAAGATTGTTGTAAGAGGAAGGAGAAAAGGGAATGTAGGTTGACTGTTTCAAATAAAGTTGTAGGTTTATAGTGTGTGTGCACACATGATTATTTACCTATTCCTATTTACACAGGCATGCAGCCAGTTCTCATTGGAGGACTCTTGTTTCCTAGGACAACCTGCTGTTGCTGGTCTAGCATTTTTTTGCTGTTATTTTTCAAGCTGCATTATGAACATCTCTATAGCATGCATTTTTAGTAGTTTTCAGAGTAGCTGATTTTTTAAAAAAAACCATGCCACAGTTAGTGTCTACTGCTCTAATCAATTGTGCACATAAATTCTTTTCTGTTTTATAAAAATGAGTAGAGAAACTATCACTGTCAACAAATAATGCGAGCAATCTCTGAAGCAGTGTGTGCAGCTTCAGTATTATAATTACAAATGTGCTATGATAATTGACACTGGGAGGGATTTTCCAAGGATATTGCCAGTCCTGCCTCATGAGTTCCTCCAGCATTTTCCATGTTTGAGATAGTTTGCTGACCATTGCACTTGTTTTGCAGGTGAAATAATCTGAGTGATTTTGCAATCGAAAATATCTGAAACTGCATTGTAGGATATGTTGTCTTTGCAATAATAATTTGTCCTGAAATATGTGTAGTGAGGTTGCAGTTGAAGATAATTGGATGTTGGACACTAACATGTGGAATTCCTGAAAATGTGGCCTGCAGTTGAGATGGTTGCCCTCTCCCAATCAATATATCTTATTTTGAGCTGGGTATGAGTTCTACCAATTAAGAGTTTTCTTTTCCTTGTTGAATTCAGTTTTTCAATGTTGATCCAATTTGAATGATATCACATTCAATCAATTGTTGCCTTGATGTTAAAGAGTCGTCCTGACCTCACCTCTGGAAAATTCAGCTGTACTGTTCACGCTCATGGTTGATCGTGTCAAAGCCTGTAGCCTTTGCCTTTATATTTTGAGTCATTTGTGAGGAAACTATCTTGCACTATACTTGCCAAAACAGTGAATGTGATGTGACAGCCAACACTACAGGGGAAAAATATGGACACTTTTATAATCAAAAGCCCCATAAGTTCAAGGTTTTAGGTGTTTTAGGTCGACACACTACACAAAGTATTTGTAGATTGTTATTTCAATACAGAAAATTTACAGCATGACCAAAGTAATTTATTATATATATTTTGATTTTGCTGTATTGCCATTGTTTATATACTCATCTTCCAATTATGTTTCCATGGAAAAAACTAAGAGGGGAAGCTGCGGTATGGTTGTATGCCTTCCAGTGTTATGATATGCTGTTGAAGAGAAATGCCACTCATTTGACACATGATGTATTGAAATAGTTATATTTATGCTGTTACATGATGCAAATGACTATAATTCTCTGTATGTTTTGAATACTGAAGTATTGCTATGTACATATTTTGAATTATTTACTCATACGATAACATCCATAATTTACTAATTAACAGACAGCAACTTGTGTGTGCAGGCACACAAGGACATTCTATTTTGGTGGATAAAAGTGCTGTTTGGTGTGTTACTGAGCCCTGCAGACAAAGAAGTGTTTTGTCCACAACCTGGTCATGACTGAGTTAACAGATTCCAACTGTAGTTTCATCATTACTGTATTGAAGCCAAGTGTCAGTCATACCATTCCTGATTGTTTTCGATTGTGAGAAAAACATGTTTTTGAATATGACAAAGGATATGCTCTTGTCTAGTCTGTCTGTGTGAAGTGTCACTGCTTCAAGTAAGGTACTGGCAGATTATGTTCTTGGCATCGTAATACAACATATGTCACAAAGGAAAGATCTCAAATCTGGATAGGAAATAAGAATGTTGTTTAACTTTGTAAACCAAAATATTTATTAAAAGAACTGACATTTTCCAAAATTCTCACTTATTCAGTTGCATCTAAGGTCCGTTATTTACAAGAGTACCACAATCGTGTTCTTCATAACATTTATCCTGTGCCATCTGGAACTGATATAGCAAATACATTGAAGTACTTTTCACAGACGTTGTTAAGGTAAGCATTTTTCTTTTAGTTGTAACTGAAACATATATGAAACAGGAATATTTTGTAAAATGGTTTTGTTATTGAAATTTAGTGTTTTCATTCTCTGAGTACAAATAAACAAGTAAATGAACTCTAATTTTATTTGGAAGGCAATTCCGTCCATCAAAAGTTGCATTTAATGTAATAACTCACCCTCCAACATATCTGAATTTTATGATTTAAGTTAAATTGCCAAACAGTTAGTGGAACATTGGTTCTTCCCATATGTAGTCATTCACTACTTTGAAAAGATCTTTTTTGTCAGACGATGAGATTGTACATGTCAGCTACTGCTGGTTGAAAAACAAGAGAAAAGAGAAGGGATAAAATCATGGCACAGGCATCAATGACTTTGTTAAAATAGTTGACGAAGTTTTTTTTAATGTACTAATGCTTTTGTATGCCACATTAACTTAATATCACTGTTATTTCAAATTTTGATCTGGCTTAGCCAGGTAAAACAATTGAGGCATCATTATCTGGCCGTAAAGAAAATAAATGAGCAGTCATGCTAAAATAGTTGTTTCCTCTTCCAGGAGAGTAAACCCAACAAATTTAATATGTGTTTGTGCGAAAAATACACTGAATTAGTGAAAGTGCCCTAAATGCAAGTTATTATATTTTAGTCCCTAAAATTGTTTTTGTAGGGTTGCTAGGCCTGTTACAACCTGGAATCACAAACACTTCTAGCATCTCTGTTAGGAGCACTTTAAATGGATTATGTCATTAAAATAACATGAGACAAAGCTTGGAAAGAAAGACTTGCTTAAAAATGTAAGGCAATAAATTATATGATGGGAAATAACAACATTTGAATTGACCTTGGGTGAATGATCATTGTCCCTTTGTTGACCTTCACCAAATTGTTAGACACAGACTACTTTCAAGGACAGACAATTGACAGAGAAGTTTCTTTTGGTTGCTGTTATACATCTTCCAGTTAGCAATAACACTGCACTATTTGTAGAAGTTTGGGAGCAGCCATTCTCTTTGTAAATGATATATGGCTTGAGGAGATTGATCAGGAAATTTGTGAAGTGTTGACCATAACTCAAAAATGAGGTTCAAGCTAACATTTTCTTTAGCTTTATTGCGGGAATACTGGGAATAAGGGGTAGATTAATAATCTTTATTTGTATTATGGCTTCAAGCCAAATCTCGGCAAGCTGGAGGAACCTTCTGATGCTGTCGTTGACCCTTGTTGATATATGACAATCTAAAAAAGGAAAAAGTCTTTTCAATCTGGAAGAAAGTCTCATTTATCAGACAATGTTGGAGCAATAAGATGGATTTAATAGGTGATTTTCAGAATCAAGTTGTTGGATATCTTGTTGCTTTAGTATGGGCAAAAAAAACTTACATTGCACGTGTCGTTTATTTTATTTGGCATGGGAATAATTGATGTTGAAAGTAGATGCAAAGTGCAAGATGTTGTATTTCCTGGGAACTGTTTGCTCTAAACTTGTGTCACCAGGGATATTGACGACTTCAATCTCTGAGAAAAATAGGAAATAAGATTACACCAGATGGAAACACTATAATGATTAAAAATAAAATACAAAAGTGATGCGTATTTTTGTTGGGCAAGTTGCAGAAGTATATTGCACTTGTTTGCTGGAAAGTAATTACAACAAACAGTATTTTATGTATATTTTTATTCAAAAATATAAGCATTTTATAGTCAATCCCTCACTGAAACCAAAATATGTTAAATTCTGAATAAACACTAAACAGATACTTAACTGAAAGTCATAAAAATTCTAAATACACAGCTTCAACTTTGCTGAGAGATAAATGTTGCTTCCAATAAACTGTCACATTCTTTATATTGTCATCTGATGGATGATAGTCAAGCTTTATACAGAGGTTACACTGTTGAATTACATCTGTTGTGGAACAGTTAATTTGCAAAGTTTAAACACAAAGTTAGAAATAAAAATGATGGTTTAAACTCAGGATTCATCACTTTTGATTACAATATTCCTTTTGTGTGAGAATGTAACATAATATGGTCCCATTAGTGTTACATTTAAAAATTATTTATGATATAACTAATGCATTAGGGTCCTTGAACTGTAATGCTACAATAAGGTGAGGAAATGATTCACAAGAGAATTTGAATTGATAACAATCTTTTAATGAGTATGAAATGACAGACTATGAAATTGAAATTAAGTGTCTGTATTATTCACAAACTTTTGGTAATTTGTTAGTCAAATAAAGTAAACACATATTGACTCTTATTTAGCATCCTACGCTTGGGATCTAGAAATTCTGGATTTAGCTAAGATAACATCCACATTGCATTTTATCAACTCTTGCAATTAAGTCATTTGGGTTCAGGAACTGTATTTTAAATGAGTTACCTGCAAATGCATAAATACATAAATAATTTCAAACCACATTTCTGTCAATTAATCAAATATAAAGTTGTTTTTTGTTAAGCATGTTCAATTAGTTGAGTTTTAGCATTTAAAACAATATTAATACATTGATTAAATCCTGCTTAAGAGCTTCATTATTGACTGAAATATTAACAAAGAAAATTTTTAAAAATTGCAGGGTGTTATAATTGTAAAGAGTGTTCTGTTCTGTCAGGGGTTTCATTTAACAAGTACATTCATTAAATGACTCTACAGTGCTTAGAAATAAAGAGATGATATGTTTATTCTCTGATAGTACAATGCTGATTTTTTTAAAAGTATGAGGGCAAAAAGTTGTGCATTTATCCTTTTAAATACTGAATTTCATTCGCAATTTCAAATTATAATAGTAATTATGTAAGCTTTTGACATTTTTAAAATTAATACCTTCTGGCTTACAAGTTTGTGTTTTTTCTATACATAATGCGAGTGAATTATTTAAAATCACAATAAAATTGTAAAACTGTTCATATAATAATTTCCCCATTTTAATAGGATAGTCAGATTAATTGATATAGCCCTTATTTGGACCAACAATTTAGATTGAGGGCTAAGTTTGATTAATACATGATTGTAGAAGCAGACATTTAAAGTTTCATGATAGGGAAGTATTCCTTATATAGTTCTGTTGCTTCTACTTTTTGACTTGTATACTGGTCTAATTAGAACATCCAATATTGGTCTACTTGTAAACAATTCATAAATAATTACAGGTAGTTCTGAGATAACGTACATTTCAGCAGCATAATTTGGCTATAATGTCGCTGAAGAATTAGGGGATGGTATTTTGGAGAACCAGTTCCTCTGTTTGCAATAGCATGATTCCAGCAGGGATTGGTTTGCGTGTTTCATTCTGTGCATGCGCTGATGTTTGTGCTGAAATATCAGCTAGTGTTCTTACCATTCTGCGCATGTGCTGCTTTCCTCACATGTGATGTCCGTACCAGTCTTCATGCCATTGTGCCCATGTGCAATGTGAGCTCTTGTCTTTATGCTGTTCTGCATGTGCACTGATGTCAGCTGCTGAAAGAGCAGCTTTCTGTCAGGTATTATACAGAGACAAAAAAAATTGCAGAAGCTGGAATCCAAAGTATACAGGCAGGAGGCTGGAAGAATACAGCAAGCATGGTAGCATCAGGAGATGCAGAAGTCGATGTTTTGGGTGTAACCCATCTTCAGGTCCTGAAGAAGGGTTACACCCAAAATGGCGACTTCTGTATCTTCTGGTGCTACTGGGCTTGCTGTGTTCTTCCAGGTACTATACAGAGAGCAGCTTTCTTGCATTTTTTAAATGTAATGTGTTAAATTTACTTTTGTTAACATAAATATTATTTTAACTTTCAAACAGGCTTTCTGTTAGACTTTAGGGTGATGTTTGAGCGATTGTGGGTGATATATTTTGCTGGTCTGCCCCAATCCCATTTTTCCCATCAGCCCCTATATTTCTGTTAAGCAATTTTCTATGAAGTGAGGTTTTGCTGGAACGCAACTATGGTGTTATAGGAGAACTACCTGTATTGAGAAAGGCAGTATCTTGTACTGGAAGGTTTTGATCCAAGAAGCTGATTCTCAAAAAGTGCAATGAAAATTGTTATGTTTGGCATGTGTGACCTTTCTTGCAACTACTACTAAGAATTTTCTGCAGACATCTGAATCTTCTGCAGTTTATTGAACTTTAAATGTTCATCACTGTGTTCAAGAACAGAACTTGTTACTTAACAGCAATGCACAACTTTTTGTCTCATTATTACTGTACTTAAATACTGCTGTCAAATTTAGAGAGAACAAAATAGTGTTTGTATTACAGAAAATTAAAAAGAACCTTTTATTTCAGTAATTCTTATGGAACAATCAATAGCATACATAAACTACCATTGCCATTAGTTTCATAAACATATGCTACCAATCATTGATCTTTAGTATATATTCTTTTATAATTCCTACAAATGTAGTTTAGTTACATCCTAGAATTCTATATTTTTTCACTAAATCATATACCTGTTAAAATTCATTACCGTTGATGATACTGTCACAGTATCATAATTTACATACAGACATTATTTTGGTGTGATAAACATGTGCTGTTTAGAGAATTACATATCAAACACACATGTTTATTCTTCTCCTTAAACATGTTTCATAAGTGCCACCCCCTTGTGAATGAATTATTTTGACAGATTATTGTGTAGTTACCTAACCAATATTTAGTGAACATAAAATATACCTACAATGTCTAAATAATGTTTTTGTAATTCTTGTGCAATGAACTTTATTAATTAGTGATTTTCTGATGTATTAACCTGATGGTTGAAATTATTTGAAAAATAGGTGAATTGCCATGAATCTGTTCTTCCTATTTCTTCAATTTTATTTCCTTCCTGGTTGTCCAAAGGTTAGGCTGAGTAGATAGGTAAATTAATCCCAGTTGTTCTGTAATATTTTCCACAGGTTGGAAGAGCACACAGCCACTCATCTGTGACTCAATCTTCCTTCCTTACGCTCACCCCACCACATGTCAAGTGTGTGCTTGGTATTCTTAAATGTGTTCCAATAGTGAGATTAGGGAGTCAACATGTGTTCAGTTTTGTCAATTCTATTACACAGTAGACTGAATTATCCATGTATATTCAACTATGTTTCATAGCGAATATTTTGAGTTTGCTTTCTAGAGGTATGTGATACCATGTATTAATTGTCGTGAAACATTGGAGATACATAACTGGATCTTGCTAGTGCCCTTTAGTTGGACTCTATGAGTGACCTCAGTTGCTCTAAAACTGTGTCCAAAGCACATTCTTGTGGGGACCAAAATACTGGACAGCACATTTTGATAGGATGTAAACAAACATTGCGAATGTCTGCAGCAGGTATGCAGAGTCGGCAGATAATGGCATCAATTGGCATGTAATTCTGACTTAAGTCCAATAGTGTTATTTTTCAGCCCAATGCTCCATCTTCTCCTAATCTTGCACAATTGAGGGCATTCTCAGCAGAGGAAACAGTAACCCTTCCCTATCCTGGGCTATTTAAAAGGAGAATCAGCTAAATAGAGGTTAATTGCTAGCTTATTTTTTCCAGCTGTTGCTACAATGTTCGAGATCTTTGATGCTTTCTATAGTATCTTGAAATTGCAGAAGACTACACGCGGAGTGGCATGGCAGGTACTGAAGAACTTTTACTGACTTGAAGGCTCCGCATAGTCAAGTTGCTCTCAGACATGATTACATTGGTGGACTTTCCCCTTAGAGAATGAAGAAAGGCTGTATGAGGCAGAAGAACTGGAAGAGGAAGGAGAGGGAAAGGGCTCTTAGCAGATAGCTATATCTACCTCCTGGTATTCAGCAAGGTGAAATACAGTGAGTACTGAGTGAGGCACTACACTTTATAAGAACACTCCTCTGGAAATATGTTACCTGCAGGAACTGCCAATGCAACTCTGCTGCAGGATGAGGAGTTAATTGCTGGAATCGTGTCTATTGCAAGGAAAAGTTAAGCCTCTGGTTCCTACCAAGTTGAAGCTTGAGATATTTACAACATCTTACAGTTTGTTGACCATTGTCATGTTGGAAAGATTACTATTCCCTGTTCAAAGATAACTAACTGCAATTCATTCTTGTTAGAGAAAAGCAGAGCTCATGCGGATGGTTGCACCAGTGTAGCAAGCTTTCTTATAGTGCAGGATAGTATTGACTGCTTACAGATTGCTTTGGAGGTACCATGAAAGAGGTTCTGATCCCTCAACATTTGGTTCAAGAATACAGTAGTCAGCAGAGTGGTGTCAAGCATCAAGGCTGGATCAAAGCTGCCAAGATTATCATCATGTGGATATATCCCTGTTCACCAGCTACATGGGCAGCTGAGGACCAGGATCATGAGGAAGAAGACGAAGAAGGGAGAATTCAATCCTGATGGCTCTGTTCTGCCTAAACTCTCCATGAAAAGCACAACTGAGTACGATGCCAGTAACCACAAACCTTAATTGCCTATTCACCAGCTGACCCACACCTTTCCTTCCAACTCCGACAGATCATTATAGTTATTAGCTTGATCACACTGCAAAAACATCGACCATCACAAGTAAACATTCAAAATAAAATTTAGAATTAAAATCATGCCATATTGCATATCAAAGATATGTAATCACTTTTAGACATATTTTACTGCTCTTGTGTGCCTTGCCCTGCACTTGAGTGCCGTCGAAGTGCTACCCAGGTGACTGTACCACAACTGCTAACTTTCAGTAATAGCACACTGCAGATATTCTGGAGGAAGACTTCATGCACTGCACCAATATGGATGACAGCAGTCTGGATGTGTTGGCTGACAAGTAACAGCAAGGACACTTTTGGATTGACAAAGGTGAGGAGACAGATGTTTTCATCCTGGTAGAGGACATCTGATTCACACAGTATACCCCTTCCCTCTTGTGGTACCTCAGAAATCTGTTGTACTGTATATGTTGGGCCGGCTGCCAGACTGCTGTGCAACTCTACAAGCATTCTTTCGTCCACAGCCATGATGGCATCATCTGATTTTGCATGATAACATTTGAAATTTCACCTGCAGCACTCAGACATGGGGTGTGCTGCGATGGAAGCTGCGAAATTGATCACAGAAAATGCATTGTGACTGGATCCACAAGAATGACTCCCTCAAGGGCTGTGAAACTTCAGACTTCATCACAGCCTTCATCCAAACATGGACAAAAGAGCTGAATTCAGTGGGTGAGGTGAGAGTATTTACCTTAAACATCAAAATTACATCTCACCAAGTATGGCCTCAAGGACCTGAAGCAAAATTGAAGTTCACGTGATTCACGGGGAAACTCCGCACTGCTCATAAGGCCTTCAAGTACAGGATCAGAATTAGGCCATTCGGCCCATCAAATCCTTTCATGGCTGTAACCAAACCCAGCAAAAGGGAAGATGATTGGTGTTGTGAGAGGCCCATACTTAACTGCATGTATTAATTAGGGTACTTTTTAACCAATCTCTACAGACATGCGATTACCATCTCTATAGAAGGTGGAATGGAACATAGCCCTCCTGGCTCAGAGGTAGAGAACACTACCACTCCACCACAAAAGCCCTAGAGTTAAATGGGGTAGTGGGCTAAACCCAACCATCTTCAACTGATACATCAAATACAGTAATAAGGTTAGAGGTGAGGATGTTTAATTGCACACTGTTCAATGCCATTCATAACTCTGTAGATACTGAAATGCCAATTAAAAGATATGTCCAAAAAAAAACAATCTGATTATCTGTCCTTGACATTCAGAAAAATTAACATTGCTGAAATCACCCATCATTTGCCTTTAGGCTGCCCAGCTCACCACCCCCTTCTCAAGGGCAACTGGGAATGGGCAATAATGCTGGCCAGTGATTCCCACATCCTACAAATGAATAATAAAAAAAAATTCCTGGGATTTACTCTTATTGTTGCTGAAAAGGCAAGTCAGAGCTTTTGCACTGAGTAAACTTCCCCCTGTTTCTCCAAAGCATGAACATCATCTACAAGGTATATGTCATGAGTGTAATGCAATAACTTCCACTTGTTTGGATGAGTGTCGTTCTAACAACACCCAAAAAGCTCAATACTAGCCAAAGGAATCTGCTTTATCAGGTCCGCATTCATTCAATCCCTCCACCACTGATACTCAGAGACACTGCATAACACTTCAACTTTTAATGATCTCTATCTCTAAAATGATGTTTAGAAGGGAAAGGGTATTTGACACATTGCAACACCACAACCTGCAAATCCCCATCCAAGCCATATACTTGACTTGGGCCTATTTTGCTGATCCTTCGCAATCATTGAGTCAGATCATTGGAACTCCCTTTCTAGTAGTACAAATGGAGTTCCTACACTGGATGGATTTTGGTGGTTAAAATAATCAGTTTATCACCACTAATTCAAACAGTTAGTGATGGGCAATAAGGGCTGACCTTAACAGCCTTGCTCACATCCTATAAAAGACTGAAATCTGCACTTGGAGTTACTCCACCAATTCCATGTTGGAAACGATGTGCTGCCTGCCCTGTACAAAGCCTTTGTCATGTTATTGTTCGATATCTCCATTGTCATCAACAGTGACTGTAGGCTTTCTGGCAGGCTACCCAGTGCACCATCAATTTCTGTGTTTGCCTGTCGGCTGCCCCCTCAAAATCCTTACCCTGTGTCCTCTGTTGTGGAACTCAAGTGTGACTTTCGCTTCTGGCAAGCTAACACTTGTGCTGTCATTATCTTTTACCCGAGCTGCAACCACCTCATGCCTAGTGTCTCACTGTATGCCATTTCCACCTCAGATCTATCCTCTAAGATTCTAGTAGCACCTTTATCTGAGTCATTGGCTGCAAGTTTGAAATCATATTCTGGTGCTAAGCCTTCCTTGCCTATCCCTTCTTGCTGTTTCTTCACTGTCTGGTCATGTTAGATTTCTTTGGCATTGAAAAGAAAAATGAATTCCTATGATAAGATTGTGTCATGGATGTGTGAAAAGTAAGAGCCTCTATAACTTGTGAACTAGAAGTGAGTATGGCGTGAGAGGATAGAGTTAAAAATCACACAACATCAAATTATAGGTCCAACAGGTTTATTTGGAAGCACTAGCTTTCAGAGCACTGCTCCTTCATCAGGTGGTTATGGAGTATAAGATCGTAAGACACAGAATTTGCAGCAAAAGGTTACAGTATGATATAATTGAAATTATTTATTGAAAAAGACCTGAATTGTTTGTTAAGTCTCTCATCTTTTAGAATGACCATATTGGATTCAGTTCTTTCATATGTAAATTGCAGAACTTTTTTAAAAGTTACATTCTCAAATGAACTTTAACAATTATTGTCATGTTGGCCCAGATAATGCATTTAAGGTGTGAGACTCTCTGTGTCACAACGGTCAGACTGATTCTAATCTAAAAGCCAGATTTACGGAATCTTACATGGAATCATGCAGTTTTTAAGCAAATAAAATTTAATTCTGCAAGTACAAATTCACCCCACATGTATGTGTGGGTGTGTCGGTTGGGTAGTGGTGGCAGGAATTATGAGTGTCTGTGACAGAGTGTGTGTATGTGTATGAGTGAGTGTAAATGGGTATAGGTCTGTGAGAGGGTGCGTGTGGGAATGTATGTGTGAGCATTTGAGAGAGGGTCTGCGTGAGTGTATGTATGGGTTTGTAGGAGAGTGTCAAAACATGTCAGAGTGTCGACACAGATACTACCATTATGCGTGGTAGGTACTCATGGGACTCAACCAACATTGTCTATTTCATACACTGCAGGCAAGGGCCTTCAAGTGACCATCCTCCAAGGTGGACTTCAGGACAGGCAACAATATACAATGACCAAACAGAGGCCGATTGCCAAGTTTGGTCCCCAGGTGGATGGCCGCAACCGGGACCTTGGGTTTATGTCACACTACAGGTGACCCCATTGCACTCTACACACACTCAGACAGACAGACAGTCAGACGCGCACATACACACACACACACACACACACACCCCTAAGTTTGTGGGGTGATTTTCACTTGCATTTTATTTTATTCCAAAACTGCATGAATCCATGTAAGATTCTGTAAATCAGTCAGTATTTTAGATTAGAATCAGCGTGACCATATGACACAGACGGTCTCACAAAGGGCAGCTCACACCTTAAATGCATTTTCTGGGCCAAAAGGACACCAATTCTTAAAGTTCACTTGAGAATGTAACTTTTAAAAAAGTTCTGCAGTTTACATATGAAAGAACTGAAACCAACATGTTCGTTCTAAAAGGTGGGAGAATTAACAAACAATCCAGGTCTTTTTCAACCAGGTGGCAGGTGGCTCAGTGGTTCGAGTCCCACCTTGGCTGCCTGTCTGTGTGGAGTTTGCATGTCCTCCCTGTGTTTGCGTGGGTTTCCTCCAGCTGCTCTGGTTTCCTCCCACAATCCGAAGATGTGCAGGTCAGGTGAATTGGCCATACTTAATTGCCCATAGTGTTCGATGTATTAGTCAGGGGTAAATATGGAGTAGAGGAATGGGCCTTGGTGGGTTGCTCTTCAGAGGGTCGGTGTGGACTTGTTGGGCCGAAGGGCCTGCTTCCATACTGTAAGGAATCTAATCTCATATGATAGTGAAGAAGGTGTTTGATATGCCCTCCTTTATTGGTCACAGTATTGAGTACAGGAGTTGGGAGGTCATGTTGAGGCTGTACATGACATTGGTTAGGCCATGTTTGGAATATTGCGTGCAGTTCTGGTCTCCTTCCTATCCGAAGGATGTTATGAAACTTGAAAGGGTTCAGAAAAGATTTACAAGGATGTTGCCAGGGTTGGAGAATTTGAGCTGTCGGGGGAGGTTGAATAGGCTGGACTGTTTTCCCTGGAGCATCAGAGGGTGAGGGGTGACCTTATAGAGGTTTATAAAATCATGAGAGGGACATGGATAGAGTAAACTGAGAAGGTCTTTTCGTGGGGTGGGGAAGTCCAGAACTAGAGGGCACAGGTTTAGCGTGAGAGGGGAAAGATGTAAAAGAGATCTAAAGGGCACCTTTTTCATGCATGGAATGAGCTGCCAGAGGAAGTGGTGGAGGCTGGTATAATTGCAGCATTTAAGAGGAATTTGGATGGATATATGAATAGGAAGGGTTTGGCTGGGCGTTGGCAGGTGGGATTAGATTGGGGTGGGGTCGACATGGTCAAGTGTTACTGAGGGGTCTGTTTCCATTTACATCTCTATGACTATGAGTCTATGACTGGTTCACAAATTGTGAAGACTGTCAGATGCTGGTTAAAACCCAAACTCACAGCAACCAGTGAGGGGAAATAAGCCAGCTTTCTACAGGTTTTAGATTTTTTTTAGTGTATAGAGAGAGAGAGAGAGAAAGAGAGAGAGAGAGAGATACGACCTTCTCTTTCAGTGTTTTGATGGCTTTTGACACATCATTCATATCCACAAGCTGTTCAGCAACCTAGGAGCCAATCACCAGTAGATGTTGGCAGGCAGAAGGTCTTTGTCTTTGACAACTTGTCACTGCTCCACAGATCAATAAGGCATTTGTTGCTGACTGAACCTCAAATTATACACACCACCAGGTGCCAACCAGTATGTAGTAACATTCCCGTTGTTGCTGGAACAAATAGCAGTATAAACTTTTACACTCAATGTCAGTAATCTGCTTTAAAAATGTACACCAGTTCCTTCGCAATCTTTTTTTTAATTAGATTTGATTCCTTACAGTGTGGAAATAGACCCTAGGCCCAGCAAGTCCACACCAACCCTCCGAAGAGCAACCCACCCAGACCCATTCCCCTATATTCACCCCTGACTAATGCACCTAATACTACAGGCAATTTAGCATGGCCAATTCACCTGACCTGCACATCTTTGGACTGTGGGAGGAAACCGGAGCACCCGGAGGAAACCCACGCAGACACGGGGAGAATATGCAAACTCCTTACAGACAGTTGCCCGAGGCAGGAATTGAAACCAAGACCCTGGCGCTGTGAGCCAGCAGTGTTAACCACTGAACCACCGTGCTGCCCCTGTTAAAACAGTTATTTTCCCAATTTAGTACACAATAAACAAAACCAGAAATTTTTTTAAAAAATTAGTTCTTACAATTAAACTTATTGCTCCACCTTCAGAACACGATTGCTGGCATTTGACTTCTATGGCTATCTACTCCCATTGGCCTTTGGGTGTGTGTTTAAAGGGGCTATTTGTCTTCTGTGGAGATGGTGCGTTTCTTCTCCACCAAGATCTTCACTGGAATGTTGAAGAACATGAAACCCACTCCTCCTGTGGCACTGTTCTTCCCTGATTTCAGATTCAGTTCCTGCATGAGAGCCAGCATCTGCTACAGTTAAATGCATCTCCCCTTTAAGAGATGCAGACTACCTTTAAGCAACTTTAAGTGATACCAGCAAATTTGCAACTTTAGACTCAGTTGATGTGTGCAAGCAATGAACAGAGTTGTCAGCATTAGCTACATATGGCAATTGGTCAAATAAGTAGGCAGTACAGAGTTTGAGATGCTGTTTAAATTGCTTTGAAAGAGTGTGGGTTAGTCTTGCATTGTGAAGTCTGTGCCTGTTTTTGGGAAATTTTACAATTTAAATCTCACAGTAACTGATTTTCAGCATTTCTTCAGAAGAGTTATTTGGGTAGTCAATTAGCTTATTTGGGTAGATGACTAGAGTGTGTGCTGAATAAGACCAACAGTGTGGATTTAATCCCTATACTGGCTGTGGGAGTTCATGCAGGTCTCCTCACTTTATCCCATCCTTGTTATCTAGTTACCCTCAAGCTATATGTTACAATTCTCTCTTCAATGGAGGGAAATGCTACAGTTCTTTGTTGCCTACAGCTTCTTACGAAATCCAGCTGGCTACATCTTAACATGCTGCCAGCCCTGTGTCTCTATAACATTTATGCATGCTGATTTGCATTGGCTTTGATTTTAGCCATGTTCTGGGCTGCATATGGGCTGCATATTTGTATTTTTAGGCCAAGTATTTAATCGGGTGAGATTCATGGCAGATGGTCTACCCTGGCCCATGGTGACTTTTGTTTTGCAGTCTTCTGTTGTTCAACTCATTAATTACACAATGGGCCTGACTCCTCACTCATGGAATCGTACAGCAAGGAAAGCAGTAAAGCTCACTGGTGCTGGGACTTTGCAACAGTCATACCGCTGGTGCCATATTTAATTCCCAGCTCCACAGCACTTCAGGCCTTGCAAGCCAGGAGCAGCCCTTCCTTTTGAGGTCCTGCATTATAATCCTGAAGGATTGGCTCAGAAAGAGCAAGATAGCTGCTGGGTTCATCCACATGGACTGCGGGAACTGTTGGAGGGCATAGCAGAAGGTCTTCCTGCTGACTGGCAAAGGAGACCCACACCCATTAGACTCAAACAGCCAGGACCTGAGATAGCAGCTCAGTCAAAAACAGGAGTTGGTGGAAAAGCTCAGTAGGTCTGGCACCATCTGTGTAGAGAAGTCAAAGTTAACATCTTGGGTCCAGTGACCCTTCCTCGAAACTAGCAGCTCAGGTCAGTGCAGTGGCCTGGGTGAAAATGCAATGCCCAGCAATGCAGAGAGAAGGGTTGATGATCTGTGCATTGCAGGTGTAGGAGCCACAATCTCACTCTTGGGGGCATCACTCACTCAAATTCTGCTAATGCACACTCATCTGACCAAGGCCCATGAGCTGCAACTCTTATTATTCTTTGCATTAAGTACACTCAAAAGCTCTCAACATCTCATCCTTCTGAGTGGACATGATGCAATGAAACATAAGAGCAGTGGTCCAACACTTTCTGTTCTCTGCACTTCCTACTCATTCACAGGGGACACCTCATCTCTCTCCCTCATGTATCACCACTAATTGCTCTTCTATCCACTTAGACATAGCAATCGTTCCCATTTTCTCATTGCAGGAAATATTCAACCCCCCCCCCACCAAACCTCAAAAGCAGATGATATCCGCTGACTGACTATAGACCCTTTGAGCACATGAATGACTTTCAGACATGGCTAATTTGTTGAGGCACATGTATATTTGCTGCATAAACTGCTGATACATGCTTTGGGTATGATATTGATGTAGCATGTGTCCTGTCTGAAATGGGATAAACTACTTGTTCCCACTGAGTTAAAAATCAGTGCTTGCCAAAGAAGCTGGCAGCCTGCAACTAAGTGCAGAGTGAGCCCTGAGAAAGTAAGCAACAAATGTAAAGTGCATCCTGTGTAGCAGTACGAGGTGCATGTGTGTCCAGTGTCCAAAGTGACCTGGCAGAAGCTTGCAAGTCGTCGTTGTCTCTGAGCTCTGAACTGAAGGGCTGAAGTGGTGAGAGAGTTGATCTGAAAGAAGCCATGATGATGTGATGAGGCTGAAGGTTTGATGGTACCTCCCTGAAGAATGGAAGAAGCCTTTGGAGAAAACAGGGACATTTATATGAAGACAAAGTTGTCTGAAGGCCTGGAGAAGTAAGCTGCTACCAGGTAACCATTCTGACTTACATTATCAGGAATTGTCGCCATAATGCTTCTTGGAGGAGGAGAGGACATTGGGAGTTGCATTGAAATTAGGCAATTTGAGCTATTAATGACATACAAATGTGTAGGCATAAGGTAGTTCAGCTCATTAGTGAGACTCTGAATTTGATATTAAACCCTAAGGGGAAAATTGGAAATATTTTTCATGAAATCGAGCATCTGATTTTCCATTTTTGCTGTATTTTCCCAACTTATTCACCATTGCTGATATCTGTCAAAGGAGTGGAAAATGCTGTTGCATGACCTTAAAATATTTATCCGTTTTTTTCATGGCCCTTCATAGCTTTGCTCCTCTATATGTGCATCCCACTAATCTCCTCCAACATCACAACTGAATGAGAAATCAAGACTCCACTAATTCTGGCCTCTTCTATGCTACCAATTTGAGTAGCTCCACCATTGATGATTTTTCTAGGCTCTGTGATTTGAAATTCCCTCCTTACACCCTACTGTCTCTCTACTTTCTCCTTTTGGTACAGTGTTTCAAACCTAACTCATTGACCAAGGTCTTGGCCATTTGACCTAATATTTCCTGATGTAGCTCAGTACCATACTTCAATCTGTAATGCTCCAGTGAAGTACCTTGAGACATTCCTTGTCTTAGAGGTGGTACAAATATAGTTGTTGTTGTAAATGTGGGAACCCAAGTCACAAATGGGCAGTAACAACTTTAATTTCTCCAGTAAGATGTACAGTGAATGAACTAGATTTGCTTTCCAACAAAAATGAACAGAAAGTTGATGGATATGTCATCATGGGGCGCTCTCATGTTCACATTCGCACACGTTATCTGCTGTGTCCATTGCTCTCGATATCGTCTCCTCTGCATTGGGGAGACAGGATGCCAACTTGCGGAACATTTCAAAGATCATCTCTGGGACACATGCATTAAATACCCCACTGCACTGTGGCCGAACACTTCAATCCCCCTCTCACTCCGCCAAGAACATCCAAGTCCTGAGCCTCCTCCACTGTCAAATTCTAGCCACCAGATGCCTGGAGAAAGAATGCCTTTTCTTCCGCCTTGGGATCCTCCAACCACCCAGGATCAAATCAATTTCACCAGTATCTTCATCTCTCCTCCCCGACCTTATCCCAGATCCAACCCTCCAACTCGGCACCACCCTCTTGAACTGTCCGACTTGTCCATCTTCCTTTCCACTTATCCACTCCGTCCTCCACTCCGACCTATCACCTTCACCCACACCTTCATCGACCTATTGCATTCCCAGCTACCTTTCCTCCAGCTCCACCCCACCTCCCATTTATCTCTCAGCCCCCTTGGGCCCTCATACATTCCTGATGAAGGACTTATGCCCAAACGTTGACATTCCTGCTTCTCAGATGCTGCTTGATTGGCTGTGCTTTTCCAGCACCACACTTCTCGACACTGGAGAAATGGATAGAATAATTAAATAAATAGGCTTAGTCAAAGAAGCTAGTATTTTTATTGGGAGGAGCAAAGCTCTATTATGGTAGCCACAAAGAAAGTATTGCTTTTAATGTTTTGGTTTAATAGTGAAAACAATAGGTTTTAAAAATTTTACCTGAAAATTGGAATAGAGTAATTTAATGAAACTTTTTGCATAAGAGTGAACAGCTAGAATTTACCTAGTTAATTAACTAATTAATAACCTAGTTATATACACTAAAACACTTCTGCTAGATCTATTATAGTTATTTTGAACTGGTTATTTAAATTGTTGTTCTCAAACACAAATTCTTCTGCATTCCTTCTGGTAATTATTGCTTTTTATTTGATATCCATAAAAGAAACTTTACATGGAGGTGGCACCTAGAACATGTCATTATATTTATTTGCTCCTTCTTACCAGATAGCACATAGGATGCAATAATGAAGTAATTTGATTTAATTCCACATGTGCATAGTAAAATGTTACTGTAGAATTTTCATAACATGATTGAGTTTCTTTATTTTCTGGGGTTGGATCCTATGTGCTCTTTTAATCTGGTATTTTATTATGTTGTCTGTAGTGTCATTTTAATGTAATGTGCTGTTCTTTGTGTCTTTGTTGTCTCTTTTTTTTCTTTGTTCCAAAACAGCATTTTGTCCCGCATAGGGAGGAAGGACAACCAGGATGGCTCCAATTTGACAGTGCCCATGACTATGTGTCTTTTTCCTGTGCCATTCCCACTCACCCCATCCCTAAGACCACAAGTCAGTTCCATCAACCCTACTGTTACTCGCTCCCTCCTTTACAGCGTCCTCCGTGATGCTCCCTCTGAGCGTAGTCAGCAAAGTCGTGATGCACAACTTTCAGAATACCCATCTTTGGACTATCAAGGCCTTTATGTGACATTGGTGACTCTTCTTGACCTGGTTCCTTTGCTACAACACGGCCAACACGGTAAGCAGTGGTTGATATGTCAGTGGAAATTATCTTAGGAAAATAACAGCTTGTGTCTGATGCTTAGAGTTTTGCAGCATTTTACACAGGTTTATATGTAGTTTAGATGTGAAGTCAGACAGCAAAGTGACTATTTTTGAATCAACGAGAAGAAAGTGAGGTCTGCAGATGCTGGAGTATCAGAGCTGAAAATGTGTTGCTGGAAAAGCGCAGCAGGTCAGGCAGCATCCAAGGAACAGGAAATTTGACGTTTCGGGCATAAGCCCTTCATCAGGAAGCCCTTTCCTGATGAAGGGCTTATGCCCGAAACGTCAAATTTCCTGTTCCTTGGATGCTGCCTGACCTGCTGCGCTTTTTCAGCAACACAT
The DNA here is from genome assembly GCF_020745735.1 of Hemiscyllium ocellatum. NCBI lineage: Eukaryota > Metazoa > Chordata > Chondrichthyes > Orectolobiformes > Hemiscylliidae > Hemiscyllium > Hemiscyllium ocellatum. Next base: position 91,405,094 of record NC_083408.1, read on the forward strand.
TTTCTGCTATTTTTGAATCAAACAAATCTTTCCTTTTCTGAAGGGTTAGAATGATTCAAGTCAGTTAAATAATGAATAATGTGCAAGAGTAAGGGGTAAAAGTAGGAGATTGGAATGAGAAAATGGTGCTCATTGCCCCCTGATGCACACATGCCCATCCACAAAGAACATACATCACTTCCAGTGTTTTTACTGGTTTGATCTTCATCTTCCTTCTGCCTGCCCACACCAATGATATTATGATGTGAGGTATATAATATTCAGGTCAATTAGCTTGTTAACAAGCTTAATTGCCCATTAATTAATTATTTATAATGGTAAGCAGTTGATTTCAGTATCCTACCATCCTTCTATGGAGTTTAGTTTACTAATGGGCAAGAAGGCAGTGGTTTCCAGCTGACATAGTTTATGTGCACTCCCCCAATATGCACAGAAAAAAAGGCCATGACAGTCTCCAATCTCCAGCCCGTGCTCTTGCTGTGATCAGATGGGAGGAGCTTTGCTGAACGTGGTGACACCAGCTGTTATTTTATTTCAATGTTGAATGAAGCGAGTTTATGGCAGCACAGTGAGATTGTTTTCCCTAAGGTTGGTGGAAGTCATTTGCATCACTTTGTACTTAAATACTGACAGTTTTTCAGGGGAGCTATTCAACTAAGCAATCATTCTGAAATAAAGTAGAAACTTCAAAAGCACATTGAGCATTGAAATAAGGACTTTATACCAAAGGCATTCAGCTCTGTAGATCATTCTGCCTGTAGTCTTCCATGTAATTTCTGACAAACATCTAATTCAGCCAGATCCTTGATAAGTAGGGCTGAGGAGTAGGAGATGGAGTTTAATTTAGATAAATACGAGGTGATGCATTTTGGAAAGGCAAATCAGGGCAGGACTTATCCAGTTAATGGTAAGGTCCTGGGGCATGTTGCTGAACAAAGACAATTTGGAGTGCAGGTTCAATAATTCCTTGAAAGTGAAGTTGCAGGCAGATAGAATAGTGAAGAAAGCATTTAGTATGCATGCCTTTATTGGTCAATGCATTGAATATAGGAGTTGAGAGATCATTTTGAGGCTGTACAGGACATTGGTTGGGCTGCTTTGGGAATACTGCAGTCAGTTCTGTCTCTCCGCTGTAAGAAGGATGTTGTGAAACTTGAAAAGGTTCAGAAAAGATTGGAGATGCCAGAGTTGGAAGGTTTGAACATATATGGAGAGGCTGAATAGGCTGGGACTATTTTCCTTGGAGTGTTGGAGGTGAGGTGTGACCTTATAGAGATTTATAAAACCGTGAGGGACATGGATAGGGTGAATAGCCAAGGTCTTTTCTCCAGGGTAGTGGAGTCCAAAGCTAGACAGCATAGATTTTAAAGGGACCTAAAGGGCAACGTTTTCATGCAGAGGATAATGTGTGCATGGAATGATTTGCCAGAAGAGGTTGAGGAGGCTGGTCCAGTTACAACATTTAAAAGGATTTGTACATGAATAGGAAAGGATTAGAGGGATATGGGTCAAATGCTGGAAAATGGGTCTAGATTAATTTAGGATGTCAGGTCAGCATCCTAAAAGGGTCTGTTTTAATACTGTATAGCTCTATGCCTATTGGACTCTTATGTTATACTTAAATTCTCATGGTAAAACAATCCAAAGTATTTACTTTGTTTAGGATTCTTTTCATAATATGGTACCAAAGGTAGATGAATTTGTTTTGCTATCTGAAACAACAAGAAATAGATGTAGAGAAGAGATTAAGTGGTGATTTGATTTGTTTTTTCTTCTTTTAAACAGACTTGGGACAATCCATATTTTATACGACAACATGCTTGCTACCATTCCTCAGTGACGACATTTTGAGCACTCTACCTTATACCATGATTTCCACTTTAGCAACATTTCCTCCATTTCTTCACAAGGATATCATTGAATATCTGAGTACATCTTTTCTCCCAATGGCAATATGTAAGTTTTTTGTCAGTGTTTTAGAAACACACATGTACAAAGTTACACTATCTCTCTTTTTCTTCCTCTTTGTTTCCATGTCTCTGTGTGGTTTTCTTCGTGTTAACACTTTGCTATGTTTTCTTTGTGTTAGTGGCATAAATGGAAAGAGAGCCTGCTACACTTGGAGCGTGTTAATGTTTTTGAATATTTTTTCTTATTCTATTTTGTTTCAGTGTTATGAATGGTATTTTAGTACACCTTTGATGTTTTTTGCTGATGTTTTTTAATCTAACCAATTAATTTCTTGTATGATTGCTTTTCGATGGGAACAGGAGGCTAGGCATGAGCTAAGAGAGAACAGGAAACAAGATGGACTGAGAGAGTGGAGAGAAATATGTGTCTGAGACAGAATAATAAAAATAAAATTTTGACTAAAGAAATAGGAATTGGTGGAGAAAATTCCTTATTTATGGACAATAGATTGATTGATTCCTTTACAGCTAGTATGGGAACAGCTATTGTTAATTTCTTCCAAATAAATTCAATTTAATATCCTAATGTGAAATATTTAGTTAGCATGCTTCTGCCACATCTTGCCATGTGCACTTTAAACCATAAACTATAACAGTTTATCTTTTCTGAAAAGTTGTTGCAACATTCTTATAGTTATGAGCATCTGTAGCAAATATTCACAAAGTTTTACAGCACAATTGATGTATTTCCTGCTCTTCAGATTAATTACTGCTGCAACTGTGTTGCTGGTCAAAGCACAGCAGGCCAGGCAGCATCTCAGGAATAGAGAATTCGACGTTTCGAGCATAAGCCCTTCATCAGGAATAAGAGGTTAATTACTCCAGTTTCCTCCAACGTGTTGCATATCCATCCTTTATTTGAACTCATAAAATCTCCCTGATTCACCTGATATAGTGACATAGTTGTCCACTGGAAGTTGTGACAAAGCTGTGTTTTGATACACCCTCATTGAGGATATGAAGCTGAAGTGAGACACATTGCTGTACTCCACCGCTCCAGAATTTGTGTACATGTCAGCGCCAACTTCAAACAGGGAAGCTATTTCCAAACCAGGAGGAAGTGCAGAGATTGGAACTAGGAGGGAATGGAGTGATTGCATGATAACACGAGTACGGAGGCCAAGAGCAAACAAAGATGTAGTGGACCAGGTTTAGAAGGTATGGAGATGCTGAGATCTAGGGCTGGAGAATAAAATTGAACAATCATGACACTCAGCTTTTATAAATAACTATAGATTTGTAGTTCATTTTTCAGTTGGAGGTTTGATATTTACCTAATGTTCTCTCTAGTGGGATCATCTAAGCGAGAAGGTGTTCCACCTTATGTGAATTATTCTGCCTCTTCAATGCTGATGATTGCTATGCAATATACCACAAATCCAGGTAGGTCCAAAACAATGGATAAACACTTTTGGATAAATAATAAAACAGTTCTGATGATTAAAAGCTATATTAGCTAAAGTATATTTGGAGATAAAGTTTGACCTATGGAAACTTCTCTGCTGTAATTTATTAGCCTAATTAAATATTAACACCTTCTCAAACCAGCTGCATCATTTTCAATTGTGCATAGTAGTTGGAACAGTTTGAAAGATAAAGTAACTATTCAATGTTAAAAGGTTAGTGTCAGACGCACACACTAATCTATGATTAATTTCCCTCATCCAACCACCATCTCCTATTCCTTTTGCCCTCATGAATTTTCATTGTTTCCTTTTAAATACCACATCTACTTCATGTTGCTGTGAGTTGCACTCTCAACCACTCTGAGTGAATAGGTTTCTCCTGAAATTTGTGTTGGATTTATTGGTGATTACCTAATATTTAGGACTTTCAGTTTTGGTTGCACTATTATTGAGTTGCTCCTCCTTGAGATGAGAATAATTATCTGATTTTTGTTTGTGTCAGGTACATGATGGTTCTTTATTTGCTAAGCTCATTCACGACATTCCTAAAGTTTTCTTCAGTTTCTCTTAACTTCAGTGTGAGGTTATATTTTAATGTATTTCTTAGCACTGCTCCACCTTATTTTAGGAGTCCTTAGCCTATTGTCAAGCACCATATTTTAAATAGTCATGGAAAAATTTCAATACAAACATGCATAAAATGCATGAATATACATAAGCCTTTTGACACCATATAAAATAGTCAGCATTTGATTTATCCTCTCTGTGAAAAAGGGTAAAGTATTTTAATAAAATAAGTATTACTTAACAAAGAACTTTTCGTAAGTAGTACTACATCAAGTAATTAGAATTAACATTCTCGTATCTGGAATTATTTTCATGGTTTTGAATATCCAAAGATTAGGCTAGGTTTTTGTTATCTCTAATTTTAATGGAGCTGTTACTACACTCAGTGAAATGATGATTTCAGTAAATGTTTGTTTGAAACTGTTTTGCATAGTGTACCATTGCCAGCTTTTGGAAAGCCTTATGAAATACAAGCAAGAAGTCTGGAAAGTAAGTGATTATAGAACATCTGCCATAAGTGTTCTCTTATTTATTGTGATCTATTTTAAGTTTAGATTAGACTTACAGTGTGGAAACAGGCCCTTCGGCCCAACAAGTCCACACCGACCCGCCGAAGCGCAACCCACCCATACCCGTACATTTACCCCTTACCTAACACTACGGGCAATTTAGCTTGGCCAATTCACCTGACCCGCACATCTTTGGACTATGGGAGGAAACCGGAGCACCCGGAGGAAACCCACGCAGACACGGGGAGAAATGTTTAACTGTTTCACGAACTCCGTTTATCGACCCAAATAATAAACTTTTCCTATTTTCAACAGTTCTTATCTGAGATCTTTCTGTTATGCATTAGCAGAAATTATGTTTTTGGAGGAAGCTATAGAATACTATCTTAATTAATTATCTACAATCTAATAGTTCAGAATTTTTAATTATATGAGTTCCATGATTAGTGCTTACTGAACCAAGTTGAACCATAGACCTTGACCTTGACTTACACTCAAGGCTTTCAAATGAAGCATGGGCAGTTGGCAAACATTATGGAATCTGCATCACTGGGTGATACATTGCATTCAGGAGACACTGAAACAGTGGCAAAGACAAAGGTAATATAAATAACTTTGAGGTGATGACAACTGTTTCACATTATGAATGCAACTAAAAATGTATATATGCAAAGAAGTATTGCCACAGGAGATCTTGAACTACGTTTAGCTTTACTGCATACTATTCAAAAATTAACTTGTTTGTTTACATGTTAGTAATTAACCAATTATTGTACTTATTATTTCAGTCCTCAATCTAACTGAAGTTAATGATTTAAAAAGCTGGTGCGAATGGAATTGTAATAGAAATAATTAGTGTAGTATATAGATATAGTATGTATTAATGATAATGCTGGTTAACATATGGATGTACAAAAGTTTTGCAAAATATGAAAATGTTTTTCTGTGTTGCTACAGGATTTGTTGTATGTGATTGCATATGGCCCCTCTCAAGTTAAGCCTCCTGCTGTTCAAATGCTTTTCCACTACTGGCCTAATTTAAAGCCACCGGGTGCTATCTGTGAATACAGGGGGCTGCAGTACACAGGTATGACATTTTTAAAGACAATACCTATTTAAAAGTAATTCAAAGCACACTATTTACTAAATATAATTTGCTTTTGCTGCTTCAAAATTATTTTATTCATTTTGGATGACTCATAATTGGAGGGAAAAACAGATTAGAAGGGCAGATTAGAAGGCTGCTGGACTGTTGCTTTGTTTGAATTCTACCACAGCAACCTTGCTATTTCTGTGCACAACTAAATATAATTGCCACTCTGGTATGAATCATGCTACATTTCACATTGTAATTATGAGCTTGAATCAGTAACCTTCCCATGGAAGATGATTGACAGGAATTATTTTCTCTTATGTTTATGTAATTAAATTTTATTGTGTTTAGGGATAAACCTTAACGTTTTTAAATTCATCTATGGGACCTGGGCATTGATGAAAAGCCCAGCGTTTGTTGCCTCTTTATGATTGTGTTTGTGGTAATAAGCCACTGGCTTGATCTGTCATAGGTAAACGGCTGAAAATGTGTTGCTGGTTAAAGCGCAGCAGGTCAGGCAGCATCCAAGGAACAGGAAATTTGACGTTTCGGGCATAAGCCCTTCATCAAGCCCGAAACGTCGAATTTCCTGTTCCTTGGATGCTGCCTGACCTGCTGCGCTTTAACCAGCAACACATTTTCAGCTCTGATCTCCAGCATCTGCCGACCTAACTTTTTCCTATAGGTAAAGGGTAAAGGTACACTCAACAGTATAGTTTAGGAGAAAATTTCAAGATTTTAACCCTTGAATAAGAGTTAAAATGAAGGAATAATTATGTGTTTCAAATTGGGATTGAGTTACTTGGAGGAAAACTTGAATGTGGTCCTATGTGCCTGTGAAGCCACTCTCATCTAAGACTACCATTGATGTGGAGGTTCACCATAGCATTTTACTCATGAGCATTGCCTTCGGACCCCTGAGGATGAGATTCTTTAACAACCATAATATCTGTGCCCTAATATCAAGATTCTTACGTGCAGAGGAACCTCGATTATCTGGCATTCGATTATCTGAATTTCAGATTATCCGGCAAGATTGCAAGGTCCCGCTGCTTGGCAAAATTATGTTATCCGACAGTTAATTATCTGGCCCTTGAGAAGTTCCATCAACTTTGTTTGAGATGGATTCTGTGCATCAGTGGGAGGACAGGAATACTAACATCACAGAACCAATTAGCCAATTAGTACCAGCATCAAAGCCATGATCATTCAAAACCAACTCTGCTAGGTTGGCCAAATTTTTAGGAGTTTAGGCCTGGGAGTTTCAACTGTCAAACAGTATAAGTTAAAAGGTACTCTTTCAAAGGGTGTGCATGAGCAGAGAGACCTGACTGTATATGTTCATAAGTTGCTAAAGTGAGTAAGACAGGAGGGGAGAGCTCTTAGTAAAGAGTATAGTGTTCTTGGATTCATTACTAGGGGCATAAAGAGCTGGTTGTTTTTGCTGGACTTACATAGGACACTAGTTATACCTCAGTTATGTCTATAGTTCTGAACACTGTCCCTTAAGAAAGTTGTGGATATATAGAGGAGAGTGCAGAAGAGATTTACAAGAATGTTTCCAGGAATTAGAAACTTCCCTTGTGAGAATGGATTGGAAAGGTTGAAAAGATCAGAATAAGTTCTCAACATCATGAACTGTTTGGATAGAGTAGATTGAGAAATTTTGTTTTTCCTCCTAAGAGGATCACAAACCAGAGTATAGATTTAAAGTGTTTTATAAAAGAATGTGAGATAAGAATGTTTTCAGACATAAAGTAGTTAAGGTATGAATCTGAATTTGTTTCATTTAGTATGGAATGCACTGCATGTGTGATGGAGGCAGATTCAGTTAGTCATTCAGGAAGGCTTTAGATGATTATTTGATAGAAATACCTTACAAGGCCATGGGGAAAAGGCAGGCGAGTGACACTAAGCTTGAATGCTCGAGAGCCTGTGCAGACATGATGGTTTAAATGGCCTCCTTCCACACTGTAATAGTTCTTTGATTGTGTTACAGAGTCCAAGCTGAATATAAGTGAGTGCATTTTTGTCAAGTAAGTTCCATTTGATATTACTGCTGAAGACACCATCCAATTTACTAATGATTAGAAATAGTTGGGATGGTAAATGACCAAATTGAATTTCACATTCTTTCACTTTTCTGAACAAAACATAACTTGGAAATTTTTCAAATTGTTAAGCAGATGCCAGAATTGAAACTTGACCAGAGGAGTGGTTAGTTCTGGAACACAATTTTCAGCAATACGTTTTGAATGTTGTCAAATGCTGTAACCATTACAGTATCCAGTATGCTTTGTCACTTGCTGAGATTATGAGGAATAAATAAATTTGGACAGTGTTTGGCTTCAGATGGTGGAGACATGGGAAGGAGCTGAAAAGGATTATTCAGTTAGCACTCCTGACTGAAGATGGTTGCAAATGCTTATGCCTTGTCTTTTGCACACATGCTGGCTTCACAATCATTGACAAAGGGGATACTCATGGAGTCTTTTCCTTTTCCTCCTGTTGGTTGTATTAATTACCTACCACCATGCCTAATTGGATATGGCAGGACTGCAGAGCATGGATGTGATTAGTTAGTTGTGTGCTTGTCTGTTTCTTCCACGTTTTAGCTGCATGTTCCACTGTTCAGCTGTCCAATGTGTGCAGGAGGGTTTCCTGACGCAGTATGAAGAAGGGCTTATGCCCAAAATGTCAATTCTCCTGCTCCTTGGATGCTGCCTGACCTACTGCGCTTTTCCAGCAACACATTTTTCAGCAGTATGTAGGCAGGTCAACAAGGAGCAAAGCCACATTAGATTTGGTATTGGGCAATGAACCCGGGCAGGTGTTGGATTTGGAGGTAGGTGAACACCTTGGTGATAGTGAGCTCAATTCGGTTATGTTTACTTTAGTTGATGGAAAGGGATATGTACATACCTCACGGCGAGAGTTATGGTTGGGGGAAAGGCAATCACAGTGCGATTAGGCAAGATTTATGATGCAGAGGATGGGGACAATTGCAGGGCATGGGCACAATTGAATTGTGGAGCATATTCAAGGAACAGCTACTGTGGGTTCTTGATAAGTATGCACTGGTCAGGAGGAAGTTGACGACTGCGTGAGCTGTAGTTTACTAAGGAAGTTGAATCTCTTGTCAAGAGGAAGAAGGCTTATGTTAGGATGAGGTGTGATGGCTCAGTTAGGGCACCTGAGAGTTACAAATTAGCCAGGAAGGACCTAAAGAGAGCTAAGAAGAACCAGGAGGGGACATGATAAATAACTGGCAGATAGGATCAAGGAAAACCCTGAGGCTTTCTATAGCTATATCAGAATAAAGAATGACTAGAGTAAGATTAGGGCCAATCAAGCATTGTAGTGGGAAGCTGTGCGTGGAGACAGGGGAGATAGGAAAAGCGCTAAATGAATACTTTTCGTCAGTATTCATGCTAGAGAAAGGCAGTATGGAGGAGGATTCTGGATTAATGGTGCTGGAAGAGCACAGCAGTTCAGGCAGAATTTGAGGAGCAGTAAAATCGACGTTTCGGGCAAAAGCCCTTCATCAGGAATAAAGGCAGAGAGCCTGAAGTGTGGAGGGATAAGCTAGAGGAGGGTGGGGGTTGGGAGAAAGTAGCATAGAGTACAATAGGTGAGTGGGGGAGGGGATGAAGGTGATAGGTCAGGGAGGAGGGTGGAGTGGATAGGTGGAAAAGAAGATAGGCAGGTAGGACAAGTCATGGGGACAGTGCTGAGCTGGAAGTTTGGAACTAGGGTGAGGTGGGGGAAGGGGAAATGAGGAAACTGTTGAAGTCCACATTGATGCCCTGGGGTTTAAGTGTTCCAAGGCAGAAGATGAGGCGTTCTTCCTCCAGGCGTCTGGTGGTGAGGGAGCAGCGGTGAAGGAGGCCCAGGACCTCCATGTCCTCGGCAGAGTGGGAGGGGGGGATGAAATGTTAGGCCACAGGGCGGTGTGGTTGATTGGTGCGGGTGTCCCGGAGATGTTCCCTAAAGGAAGAGGATAATACTGAGATACAGGCTACAAGACTAGAAGGGATTGAGGTGCACAAGGAAAAGGTGTTAGCAATTCTGGAACGTGTAAAAACAGATAAGTTCCCTGGTCCGGATGGGATTTATTCTAGGATTCTCTGGGAAGCCCGAGAGGGAATTGCCGAGCCTTTGACTTTGGTCTTTATATTGTCATCGTCAACAGGAATAGTGGCAGAAGACTGGAGGATAGCAAATGTTGTTCCCTTGTTCAAGAATGGGAGTAGAGACAACCCTGGAAATTATAGACCTGTGAGCCTCACTTCGATTGTGCGTAAAATGTTGGAAAGGGTTATAAGCGATAGGACTTATAATCATAAGTAGGTTAATAAGTTGAATAAGTTGGTTAGGGATGGTCAACACTTTATGTGAAGGGTAAGTTGTGCCTCACAAACCATATTGAATTCTTTGAGAAGGTGACCAAACAGGTGAATGAGGAAACAATGGTTAATGTGGTATATATGGATTTCAATAAGGTGTTTGATAAGGTTATCATGGTAGACTATTGCACAAAATATGGAGGCATGGGATTGAGGGTGATTTAGGGTTTGGATCAGAAATTGGCTTACTGAAAGAAGACAGAGAGTGGTGGTTGATGGAAAATATTCATCTTGGAGATCAGTTACTAGTGGGGTAGCGCAAGGATCTTTTTGGGTCCACGGCTGTTTGTCACTTATATAAATGACCTGAGTGGATGAGGGCATAGAAGGATGGGTTAGTAAATTTGCGGATGACACTAAGGTCAGTAGAGTTGTTGTTAGTGATGAAGGATGTTGTAGGTTACAGAGAGACATAGATAAGCTGCAGAGTTGGGCTGAGAAGTGGCAAATGGAGTTTAATGTGGAAAAATGTGCGGTGATTCATTTTTGAAGGAGTAGCAGGAGTGCAGAGAACTGGACTAATGAGAAGATTACTGCTAGTGTAGATGAGCCGAGAGATTTTGGTGTCGAGGTACATAGATCCTTGAAAGTTGCCATCCAGGTTGATAGGATTGTTAAGAAGGAATACAGTGTGTTAGCTTCTATTGGTAGAGGGATCGAGTTTTGGAACCATGGTGGCACGGTGGCACAGTGGTTAGCACTACTGCCTCACAGCGCCAGAGACCCGGGTTCAATTCCCACCTGTGTGGAGTTTGCACGTTCTCCCTGTGTCTGCTTGGGTTTCCTCCTGGTGCTCCGGTTTCCTCCCACAGTCCAAAGATATGCAGGTTAGGTGAATTGGCCATGCTAAATTACCCCTAGTGTTAGGTGAAGGGATAAAATGTAGGGGAATGGGTCTGGGTGGGTTGCGCTTTAGCGGGTCGGTGTATAGTTGTTGGGCCAAAGGGCCTGTTTCCACACTGTAAATAAGTAATCTAATCTAGATCATGCTGCAGCTGTACAAAACTCTAGTGTGGCCACATTTGGAGTATTGCGTACTCGATCTGGTCACGGCCTTATAGGAAGGATGTGGAAGCTTTGGGAAGGGTTCAGAGGAGATTTACTAGGATGTTGCCTGATATGGAGGGAAGGTTTTATGAAGAAAGGCTGAGGGACTTGAGGCTGTGTTCGTTAGACATAAGAAGGTTGAGAGGTGACTTAATTGAGACATATTAGATTATCAAAGGGTTAAATAGGTTGGACAGTGAGAGCCATTTTCCTTGGATGATGATGGCTTGCACAAGGGGACATAGCTTTAAATTGAGGGATGATAGATATAGGACAGACATCAGAGGTAGTTCCTTTACTCAGCGTGTAGTAGGGATGTGGAACGCAGCGCCTGCAACATTAGTAGACTTGCCAACTTTAAGGGCATTTAAATGGTTATTGGATAGGTATATGGATGAGAATGGAATAGTGTAAGTTAGATGGGCTTAAGATTAGTTCCACAAGTTGGCGCAACATCGAGGGCCAAAGTGCCTGTACTGTGCTGTAATATTCTATGCCCTATGGTCCATGTTCAGCTGCATTTTGAGAGGATGGCGATGGCTTAATGGTATTAACGCTGGACTGTTAATCTAGAGACCAATCACTTTGGGATTTAACCTGATAGTGACCATGAATCCATGTTTAATTGTTGGAAAAACCTGTCTGGTTCACTAAGGCCCTTCAAGGAAAGAATCTGCCATCTTTACCTGGTCTGGCCTACATGATTCCAGACCCACAGCAATGTGGTTGATGCTTAATAGCTCTCTGGGTGATTAGGGATGAACAATAAATACTGTACTAGCCAACAACACCTTCATCCTGTGAATGAATTTTTAAAAATGTGGCCATGTGTTGTAGCTTCAGGTTGACACCTCATTCTTTGCCTATATCTGATCCTCCTTTTGACATCCTTTTCTACAGTTCACGTTGAACTAGAGTTGATCCCCTATCTTGGTAATAATGGTAGAGTAAGGAGTATACTGAGCGATGGTGGGTGGCATGGTGGCACAGTGGTTAGCACTACAGCCTCACAGTTCAATTCCCGTGTCACAGGCGACTGACTGTGTGGAGTTTGCACATTCTCCCTGTGTTTACTTGGATTTCCTCTGGGTGCTTCGGTTTCCTCCCACAGTCCAAAACTGTGCAGGTTAGCTGAATTGGCCATGCTAAATTGCTTGTAGTGTTCGGTGAAGGGGCAAATGTAGGGGAATGGGTCTGGGTGGGTTGCGCTTCGGCAGGTTGGTGTGGACTTGTTGGGCCGAAGGGCCTGTTTCCACACTGTAAGTAATCTAATCTAAAGTAAGTAATCTAATCTAATCTAAAGCTTGTTATAGAATATAATGCTTCATCAGTACCCGGTTCTGAGTTGCCTAGATCCATTCTGAATCTGTCTTATTTAATATTGTGGTCCTGCCACAATGGATATTCTCAGTGTGAAGTTGAGACGTCGTCTCCCTAAGAACTGTATGGTGTTAACTGCTGTTGTAGTGTAACAACAATGTAACGTACTTGCAACAAATTGATTATTGAGGCTGGGACCAAGTATCAGTGGAAAAAGAAACAGAGTTAATGTTTCTAGTCCAATATAATTCTTCCTTGAAATGTTAACTTTGTACCTCTCCACTTATGCCACCAGACCTGTGTGCAGCACTTCCTGCATTTACAGTACTTCACTTTTATTTAGTTAGAAATGATGCTGCCGAACAAATATTGGTGATGGTTGAAAATGTGTTGCTGGTTAAAGCACAGCAGGTCAGGCAGCATTCAAGGAATAGGAAATTCAACGTTTCGGGCATAAGCCCTTCATCAGGAATGAGGAGAGGGTGCAAGGCAGGCTAAGATAAAAGGTAGGGAGGAGGGACTTGGGGGAGGGGCGATGGAGATGTGATAAGTGGAAGGAGGTCAAGGTGAGGATGATAGGCCAGAGTGGGGTGGGGGCGGAGAGGTTAGGAAGAAGATTGCAGGTTGGGAGGGCGGTGCTGAGTAACAACACGACGGTTGGAGGAAGAACGCCTCATCTTCCGCCTGGGAACCCTCCAACCACAAGGGATGAACTCAGATTTCTCCAGTTTCCTCATTTCCCCTCCCCCCACCTTGTCTCAGTCGGTTCCCTCAACTCAGCACCGCCCTCCCAACCTGCAATCTTCTTCCTAACCTCTCCGCCCCCACCCCACTCCGGCCTATCACCCTCACCTTGACCTCCTTCCACCTATCACATCTCCATCGCCCCTCCCCCAAGTCCCTCCTCCCTACCTTTTATCTTAGCCTGCCTTGCACCCTCTCCTCATTCCTGATGAAGGGCTTATGCCCGAAATGTCGAATTTCCTATTCCTTGGATGCTGCCTGACCTGCTGTGCTTTAACCAGCAACACATTTTCAACTGTGATCTCCAGCATCTGCAGACCTCATTTTTTACTCAAATATTGGTGATGGACATACAAGACCTCCACAAGAATACACTCCGTGCTCTTGCTGTTCACATTGCTTATTCCAAATGATGTTCAACACAGGGATTAATTAGTCGAAGGAGGACAGTAGATGACAATCATTAGGAAGTTTCTTTTGCCTTCATTTGACTTGAGACTTCAGTGTTGAACTTATGTTGAGCTTTACTACTTTCATAATTTGTAATGGTCAGTTTATTCAGTAAATTTAGAAAAAAATCAAAAGCATTTACATTACACCAATTAGTAACTTGTGTTTGAAAGACTCAGTTTAATTTTTAGAGGCTGTTTAAAAATCCACAAATGTGAACAAGTAATGGGAACTCCCAATTCACCCTGGGGCCATGGCAACGCCTGTGCAGGGGTGGTTAATACCTTGATATTGTGTAAAGTAGCTCAAAAGATCATGGAAACTAGATTTGAACTGAATGTAATTGAAGCTTAAGATTCCTTGATTTTGTGCACAGAATGCACTGATTGAATCGTAACAAATCTAGCCATCAATCTAAATTCATGCTGTTTGAATTGAGACCTACTGTATGAACTTTTCCTGCACAGAACTAAGGAAATTGCATAAAACACCTTGAAACTCAGCTGGCCAAAGTCTGTTTTGAAATTGGATTTACTGTAACGATATGAATTACAACAAATGGATAAAAGAAATGCAAGAAATGTCTTATTTTTGTGAAAATCAACAAGGCGAAAGTGAGGACTGCAGATGCTGGGGATTAGAGTCAAGAGTGTGGTGCTGGAAAAGCACAGCATCCGAGGAGCAGGAAATTCAATGTTTCAGGCAAAAGCCCTTAATCAGGAATGAGGCTGGGAGCCTCGTGTGTGGAGAGATAAATGGGAGGGAGGTGGAGTCGGGAGGAGGTAACTGAGAGTGCACTAGGTGGATGGAGGTGGAGGTAAAGGTGATAGGTTGGTGGGGAGGGTGAGTGGGTAGGTGGGAAGAAAGATGGACAGATGGGAGAGGTCATGAGAGTGGTGCTGAGCTGGAAGATTGGAATGGGATAAGGTGGGGGAGGGTAAATGAGGAAACTGGCACAGTTTGACTTCATATTGGTTAAGAATATCTCATTCTTCATTTGTCAAGGAAACAGCAACTTAGATGTCAATCACAATTATTTGTTATGTGTAATTGCATCTCATGATTTTCACTTTCTTCTAGCATGGAATCCAATTCACTGTCAGCATGTCGAATGTCAGAATGCAATCAACAAACCTGCTGTGAAGGTATTCTGAAAATCTTGTAACTAATTCGAAATATATTATTGTTGTCATTATTGGGCTGGCAATTTCTCAGAGTGAAAAGCGAGCTGTTTAAGGAGCACATCTAATTTACATTATCTTTCATAACTGGAAAATAATTTGGTGAAGCAGCATGCATCCTCCATGTAGAGCCTGATTTCCATTCATGATGAACATTTTCCCCATATTGTTACAGTGTTTAAGGACTCGCAATTAAGGGAAGTAAACAGGAAGTATATTGTTCAGATCCATTCTGTTGTGGGGAGACACTGTAGCATAGATCATTGCATAGGAGAAATTAAGCTTCCTGTTAATAAGAAATATGCAAGTGACTTGGAGGGGCAAAAGTTAACTTGAAAGTCAAGAGAGATTGCTGAATATTGGAAACTTATTGGGGGCAAATATGGGGGTGTCAGGGAGGGCATTAGTGACTGTGAGGAGAGTGTGTTTGTTAATCATCAGTCACAATGGTGGGAGCATTGGGATCAGATTCTGGTGGTAGGAGATCTGACTCTAGAAAGGGTAGCAGGTTAGCTTGTAGACTGTGAGGAAGCACTCTTTCATAAATATTTTAAATGATAATCTATTTAACTATGCAAAGTCAATGACCATTTAGTGAAAACAGTCTATTTTAATGGAGCATGTAGAAAAAAACACAATTAATGAAAACTGTATTGATCAGAAATTATTCTGAAAGGTTTTTTTCTCATTTTAAAGGAAACAGAAACCCTGGAGAAATACTTCCAGTATATATTCAATAAAACAATTGTGTGCCTGGAGAGGCCATAATGAAAGGTTGAAACTAAGAACTAAGAAACTTTACAGCCCAGGAACAGGCCCTTCGGCCTGTGTTGATCCAAATCCACTGTCTCAACCTATCGTCCAATTCCTAAGGATCTGTATCCCTCTGCTCTCCACCTACAAATGCATCTGTCCAGAAGCACCTTAAATGAATCTACCGTACCTGTCTCTACTACCTCTGTTGGCAATGCGTTCCAGGCACCTACCACGCTCTGTGTAAAGTACTTTCTAAATGTATTCCCCTTAAACTTTTCTTCTCTCACCTTGAATGTGTGACCTCTCATTATTGAATCCCTCACCCTGGGGAAAAAGCTTACCTCTATCCACCCTGTCTATACCCTTCATGATATTGTCGACTTCAGTCAAGTCCCCCCATAATCTCCTTTTTTCTAATGAAAGCAGTCCTAACTTACTCAACCTCTCTTTATAGCTAGCACCTTCCATACCAGGCAACATCCTTGTAAACCTTCTCTGCACCCTCTCCAAAGTGTCCACATCCTTTTGGTAATGTGGCGAC
This sequence comes from Hemiscyllium ocellatum, assembly GCF_020745735.1. Classification (NCBI taxonomy): domain Eukaryota; kingdom Metazoa; phylum Chordata; class Chondrichthyes; order Orectolobiformes; family Hemiscylliidae; genus Hemiscyllium; species Hemiscyllium ocellatum. The sequence goes on from NC_083408.1 coordinate 91,421,084, forward strand.
CAGAACTGCACACAGTATTCTAAATGCGGCCGAACCAAAGTCATTTACAATTTTAACAAGACCTGCTAGCTGTTATACTCAATACCCCGTCTGATGAAGGCAAGCATACCATATGCCTTCTTGACCACTCTATCCACCTATGCAGCCACCTTCAGGGTACAGTGGACCTGAACTCCCAGATCTCTTTGCTCATCAACTTTTCCCAAGGCTTTTCCATTTACAGTATAGTTCGCTCTAGAATTATACCTTCAAAAATGCATCACCTCACATTTGCCTGGATTGAACTCCTTCTGTCACTTCTCTGCACAACTCTCCAGTCTATAATCTCTTGTGTTCTTTGACAGTCCTCTATGCTTTCTGCTACTCCACCAGTCTTCGTGTCTTCTGCAAACTTACTGATCAGAACACCAGTGCCCTCTTCCAAATCATTTATGTATATCACAAACAATAGTGGCCCCAGCACTGATCCCTGTGGAACACCACTGGATAATGGAGATGCTGTAGATGTAATTTATCTGGACTTCTGGAAGACACTTGATAAGGTCCCGCACGAAAAGTTAATTCACAAGGTTGGATCATGTGGGATTAGGGATAATTTATTAGCTTGGATAGATGACTGAAGACTGATGGACAGAGGACAGTGAGTTGGAACAAATTTTTAAAAACTTCTGGATGGCAGGATGTAATTAGTGGGGTGCCACTGGGTTTGGTTCTTGGACCCCAGCTATTTACAATCTGCATTAACGACTTGGATTCAGGGATAGAATGCTCGATAGCCAAATTTGAAGACGACACAAAAATAGGCAGGATGGTAACTTGCAATGAGGAAATAAGACTCTTACAAATGTAATGGCATTGTAGCAAGTTCAGAGACGGTTCACTGGATTGATTCCAGAGATGACGAGTTTGTCATATCAAGAGAGATTGAACAGCATAAGCCTATACTGTCTGGAATTTAAAAGAATGAGCAAATATCAAATTGAGGGATTCAAGATAATATCAGTTGTCAATAAAATAGATGTGGAGTGGAGGCTTCCTCTTGTGGGGCATTCTAGGATGAGGGGGCATAATATTAGGATAAGAGTTAGCAAATTTAAACGGAGTTGATGAGAAACTACTTCTTCCAAAGGGTTGTAAATCTGTGAAATTTGCTACTCAAAAGTGCAGTGGATGCTGGGACAGTGAATAATTTGTGGAGGTGTTAGACAGATTTTTTATTGGTAATGGGTTGAAGGGAAATGGAGAGAAGGCAGGAAAATGGGGGTGAGAAGCATATAAGCCATGATTGAATGGCAGAGCAGACCTGGTGGACCAAATGGCTTAATTCTGCTCCTATATCTTATGGACTTATGAAGCAGACCAATCCTTGGTAAACTAATAGGTTTTAAAGAGTATTTTAAAGGAGGAAAGAGAAGTAGAGACATTTATGGAATAAATTCCTGCCTAGGAACTAATGGTACCCCCAATAGTAGAGTGCAGGAAATTGGGGTGCACAAGATGCCAGAATTGGAGGAGGGCAAAACTTTGAAACAGAATATGGAGTAAGGGAGAAATGAGTTCATGAAGGGGATAGGTTGAAACAGAGAATGTCATAAAGCCAGGATACTCATTTGCAGAGTCGGTGCAAATAGGATGAAGCAAAAGGCCTCCTGCTGTTTCATTAGAATTTTGTGATAATTTTGATTTGAGGCTATGACTATTTGGCTATTTTTCCTGAAATTATAGCTTGCAACAGGAAACTATGTTGCATTAATGAAGCAAGTTTCAGTTATTATGATTTGAATTCTGTTGAACATTTTGCTTGATGTGGTTAACTAAATTATAGGTTTTTTAAAATTTCTCTTTTAAAGATGTGCATAGATCCATCCATTTCTGTGGCATTAGGTGAAAAGCCACCTCCATTATACCTGTGTGAAGAATGCAGTCAGAAGATTGCAGGGTGAGTACCATTTATTTAACTAATACTTGTTACACCACAACACTATTATATAGCCAAAAGTTTAAGGGAAAATATGAAAAGTATTAAAGTCAACACCACAAAGCAGCAGTCTTTATTTGAAACTTTTCTGTCCTTCTCCATTCTTTGAATAGAATAATAATTGTCAATATTTTTATCATGTTAGTTGTATATGTATATCAGCATGCCTTCCTTTTCAGTTTGGAAGAAAAAGTCTGCCACAAATGTGAACCTGCCTGTGTATTTTTGGATACTGTAAGTTTGTTTATTTTTTACTTCAATTTTTCTTCCAACAGAATCCAATCTGAATGGTTAATTGATGTTCTGCTACCACAAGGTGAGTTTTGGATTGAAAATCCTTGTTAACATGGGGTAAAAAATGAGGTCTGCAGATGCTGGAGATCACAGCTGAAAATGTGTTGCTGGTTAAAGCACAGCAGGTTAGGCAGCATCCAAGGAATAGGAAATTCGACGTTTCGGGCATAAGCCCTTCATCAGGAATCCTGATGAAGGGCTTATGCCCGAAACGTCGTATTTCCTATTCCTTGGATGCTGCCTAATCCTTGTTAACACCCCAGTAAGATGTAATTGTCGGCATTAATTTGCAGATGAAATGTGAAATTGTTGTTTGTGTATGTCATTTTATAACAAACTGTGATATTATAGATTAGTGAGAAAGGAAATATACATTAGGAATCTCTTTGTAAGACAGCAGTATGTAGAAAAAAAACATTTTCTGATTTGAGAGGGGATGTTTATAACAAGCAGCTATTCTGGAGAGCATAATCATATACTAATGCCAATTTATAAACCTTTGTTTAATAAATTATTAAACCTGTTTCACATTTTTGTTAACTACACATTTCTTGCACAAAGTAAATTTCTGGTATAGATAAACAGATTGACTTAAAAACTTGTGACATCATGTTACATTTACCTGGTAATTTTATGGTGGTATTAGAATTCTGAATCCTTTCCATACTCTGGCCTCATTACCATGATGCCGGGGAATTATTTTGCATTTTTGGAGCATCTGCTGGTTGCTAGGGGCAAGAAATCTGTTTATTCAATGTGCAACTGAACCACTGCAGGTTAGTTAGATGGGAACAAAGAGAAGCTAGTCCAAGAGATGAGGAACAGAGGATCATACAGCTGGAATATCTGGCTGCACAAAAATAGTTCAGTTGTTTTGAAGGGCCTGCAGCTCTTCCATTAGTGTTGGCAGGATAGGGTATCCCATGTCAAGTACATGTGCCACCATTGGTACTTCAAAATTACCTGGACCCTCAAGCAAGGCCTCATCAAAATAGTGATCACCAGACCTTGGCAGGAACAAGATTGTAAGTATTGTGTAATTTACCTTTCCACCAATTCCTGTCAGATGTGGCATGGGGAAATTAATACCAATCATTCATTTTAATTTGACTGTTTTGTCAAGCTGTTTATGGTTCAGACATTTTATTTAGTCATGTTTAATTTTAAAATATATATTATCGTCATGTAGGAAGAGTAACTACTGACAAAGGCATTACAAACTGTGATTTATCAGCAGAAAGGTGAAAGAAAGCCTTGAATACAAACATGTAAGCAGTTTATGATGAAAATCATATTTATTAGGTCTTTTTTGTCAACAACCAGGAAATTGATAGAGATGTGGAATTGTATACAAACCGTTGATGTAATGTTGACTAGATAGTAAAGCTTTGTTTTGTTATTTATTCACTGGCAGATTGCAATAAAATTAGCTTTTTTGTAAATTATTTGTAATATGTATAACCCAGTGGTTCAGTATAGACTTTTCTTGATTGGATGGGTTTTCTTGTTCATTTTTATGCTTTTGTGATTAAAGAAAGATATAAACTGATGTTGCATTCAAACCATTTTCATTTTGCTTTGTTTTGATGTATTAGAAATAATCAACCACAGATGGCAATAGTAGTTTGATAAGTGATTCCCAAAGCTGTAAGAGCAATTACAGAGAAATAACCAGTGGCATGAATTTGTTTGTAACTCATGAACTATATACAGAGGAACCTCGATTATCTGGCATTCAATTATCTGAATTTCAGATTATCTGGCAAGTTCGCAAGTCCCAATGCTCGGCTAAACTATGCTATCCGACATTCGATTAGCCGAACAAAATACTCCCTGCCTGTGTCCTTCAGATAATCGAGGTTCCTTTGTAATTCAGAAGCACATAACTGAAAAGGGGAGAAAAATGACGGGTTATGTTTGCCCCATTGACTTATTTTAAATGTCACATTTAATGGGCATTGGTGAAAATATTGCCCTGATGTTCCTTAAGACATACTAAATTATGAAAACCAAATATTCCTAAAATAGTCACTTGAGATCAGATGTTAGTTTACAAATTGGATGATCTACAGCACATTTCCTGCTGCATTTGCTTAATGAAGAATGGTAGCAATACAATAGTAAATGAATATCTATCAGCTGAGATGCTTAGCTGACTACGGTCCTGAGGCAATCAGGCATAAAGTGAACAGTGACTGTCGGTGACCTGCAGTTTTGATGACGTAGTTAAGTGTTAAACCTTACCATTTGAAAGATAGGTGACAGTTGTCTCTTTAAGAACTACAGGTTTAGCTGCTGTATGTCTGAGAAAACTGATCTCAGTATGCACTGCAAATGACATGGTTAGTTGCAAACAAATTTTTCAAAGATGGTATTTGACTGTTTATTTACAATTAGAATTGGGCTCAATGACAATTTCAGGCAAATAACTATAGTGTCCAAACTAATGTGATATGCAGTGCACTTGTGGTACAGACCTACAATTCGAACGCCTCAGGCCATTTCTCTTCTCACTGCACAATCAAAATGTTTGAATGTTTAAATAGGTCCCATTGTTAATCAGTGTTAAATAGTCTTGGTGTTGTTTTACACCAGGTTTGTCCTTACTTCTGCTTTCTTCATTAAAAAATTGAAATTATTGCCATTGATATATTTATTTGCAGAAAGTATAAGTTTTGCGGAGACCAGTTCCCAGCAGTGATTACAAAATACTTTTCATTTTGATTCGTTGCATATGTTCACCTTTACAGCTGAAATTTCGGCTATTTGTCAGAAGAAGGTAAGACCAGTTTGTAATCTGGTGGAAATTTTACAGTGGTTGTGCTTTTCATCTCATGGTCGATTGGTGCACTTCTGCCAGCTCATCCCATCATGCAATAGTTTGTTTGATCACCAGGCTGCAGACTGTACTTATGCTGTGACATGCATTCATGAATTTCTCGGTGTTTCAGGCAATTAAATGTGAAACAGCAAATCCTATTGTTTAGAAAAGAGGCTCAATATTTAACAGTAAAAGGAATACAACAGAACATAGGGCTGAATTTTATTGCAACTGCAGTCCAAGGCTGACTGTGTCCAAAACACTGGCTTACTGTTTTATAAAGCCAAAAGCAAGTTATATTTCATGCAAGTGTATCAGCATTATAATTTAATCAATATTAATAGCTCTGATTAAATGTATTTGAGTCAACTTTGGTGCAGAATTTCACAGAATCAATGTTGTAGAAGGAGCTTCATGCAGTACATCACACAATCATGCATATTTCATTGTCAAACAAAACGGGAGTGTAGGGGTACAAGATTTAAAAATAAAGTAATGGCACCCCAAGGTAACAAAACCATTAGAGCTGGTTCAAATGAAGTCCTCATCAAAATTTTTTTGCAGGTGCAAATGTTTCTCTCTGCCATTAGGTATCTTGAAATTGATTGATATCTCAGTTCAAAAAGTGCTGTAATACAAAAGAGAAGGCATATTAATTCATGAGCCCATTACCCTATTTTCATTTTTTTTCTATTTAATTTATTTTCTTTTTGTCCTTTTTAGATTCCCTTATGTTGTTGTGCTTCCTTTCATTTCTCAATTCCCTTCATTATATCATTCCTTGACTTTCTGCTGTCTTGTTGCTGTAAGCTCAATCTCTCTTGATTAAGCCTACAGATTCCTTTTCTGCCTGACTTGGCATTCTTCAATGAAGTTTGGCATACTCAGTATTGAGCAAAAACATGAATTGCTCCATCATACTTTCTTGACAGTCTTGCTGTCAGTCAATCCAGAAGGGAGTAATCTTGTCAATTTTCTTCCTGTCCAATTTGTCTTCCACTGACCTTGTGGATTCTGCAGCAGATCTTCTCTTACCAGCCTTCTACAAATTACCATCCAAAAAGTGCAGTGACTTGTAGCAAAGCGTTTGCCATTAATGAACTTATTTTGATAGATTGCTCTAACGCCATGACGTTAACAGAAATTAGCCTGTGGGGTGATGACATCTAGCCCACTTGGCTGCATCTTTTATATTTACCTCGCCAAGACTATCACACTCTCTGGATCAGTGGTGCTGGAAGAGCACAGCAGTTCAGGCAGCATCCAACGAGCAGCGAAATCGACGTTTCGGGCAAAAGCCCTTCATCAGGAATAAAGGCAGTGAGCTGGAAGCATGGAGAGGTAAGTTAGGGGAAACCATCACAGTGGCTAGCAGATCTCAGGTCTCACCTTTGGCCTCATTCTCTCAGTTCTTCTGTCACTTTCTTATCATTTACATTTCTCACCTTATTCAACACGCATCTCACATCTCTTTAAAATCCTTATTCTTCATTGTACTCCCAAGTGCAATTAAAATATTTCCACACCGCTTTCCTCTCCAGCTTTTGCACCAAATAATTTCTTATCCTAGATGATTTCATCATATACCTTCCACTGTGAATTTCCCACCTGCTTGTCTTTTTGAAATTTCTCTCCATGTAATATCCCTAAACAGATTTGGCCTTGCCATTTCATGTAGTCTTGACAGTTCCGCCTTATCAATTTCAATAAGGCATCTCTGATCACTTTTGTAAATCATTCAGTAACCACAACCCCATTTCATACTCCAAGTCTGCTGCCTTCTGTACACCCTGGAAGAAAAATGTATACTCCAATTCACTGCATTTTCAAAATCCCATTGTCTAGTCTCTGGTGCTTCATTCACCATAACATTTCTGTAACTACTGATTTGTAAAACTGCAATTTTACCTTTACCTTTGATGTACTTACTCCAATTAAAACCATTACACTTACCCACCCTTACTGTAGCCTTGGTGTGGCCCTCGTTTCCACTCCCTTAAATTCACAGGATACAGGACATGCTGAACAACAGATTTAGCCATTCTCTGCTAGATTTGACTAGACCACTGTTGTGATCCTGCTATCATCTGCTGGAAATGGCACGGTGGCTCAGTGGTTAGCACTGCTGTCTCACAGCATCAGGGACCCGGGTTCAATTCCAGCCTCTGGTGACTGACTATCTGGAGTTTGTATGTTCGCCTTGTGTCTGCATGAGTTTCCTCTGGGTGCTCTGGTTTCCTCCTGCAATCCAAACGTGCAGGTTAGGCGAATTGGCCATGCTGAATTGCCCATATTGTTCAGGGATGTGTAGGTTAGGTGCATTAGTCTGGGGTAAACATAAGGGTGAGAAATGGGTCTGTGTGGGTTAGTCTTCAGAGGGGCATGGTGGACTTGTTGGGCCGAGGGGCCTGTTTCCACACTGTGGGGAATCTATTAAAAAAATGCTCAATGTTTTAGAATTAACCTGGAATGCAGAGGTAACCTCTAAGTTTCATTTACTGTAAAACATTCTCTAAAACTTCTCTCCTCTGATTCCCCTCACCTTCACCTCCAGCAATAATAGATGCTCATGGGTGTCCTCACGAATATCAGGACAATCCACTCAGCTGCCTCTGCTGCATCTCTCCTTTCTACCAGCACACTGGGCCAAATATCCCATAATGCATGCAATGCTCTAACCCTGAATTTAAATCTTTCTACAGTTTTTCTCCTCTTGTGCCATTTCCAAGCTCATGTTATCCATGAATCTCAGAAGTCACTCCCTTAAACCATACCTGCTTAAAGTACAGATGAGCTTCCCTCCTGATTCCGGTGTTATAAATGGTTTTGTTTCTTCAGGTCTTGTACCCCTATCCTCTAAGTGTATTGTCATCACGCCTCAAAAATCAACTCTTGACCTCACCATTCTTTAAAATTACCATACAATCTCCAAAGTCATGTACCCGCCTCCCAAATCCATTTCCAATTTTCCTGGAACTCCATGTTTGAATTAAATCAGCTGCCACAATACCAAAACGGCTCTCATCAAAAGCACAAATTATATCCTATGGTAGTGTGACAAAAGTAAACTTTCCCTTTTGGTCTGTCTGCAACCTTTGGCACAGTTGATCATATCAACCTCGTTGAATGATTCTCCACTTCTGATTATTTTTTTATTTAACCAGCTTTTCTTAATGAACCCATTCAGAAATGTTGTTATTCACCTCTGGAGCAGGTGGGACTTGAATCCAGGCTTCCTAGTCCAGAGGTAGGGAGACTATCACAATACAACAAGACATCCTGATTCTCCACTTTTGTGGGACTGCTTTCACTTCGTTCCATTTTTAATTGCTTACTCATTGCCAGAAAATCACTGGCAATGGTGTCTCTTCCTTCCCTTGCATCCCTTGATGATCTATCCTTGGCCCACGACATGATGCCCCTTGGGGATGGAGGAGAAGGTGGCTGGGAAGGCGATAGGTAGATACAGGTGGGCGTGATAGGTTGGAGGGCAGGGTGGAGTGGATAGGTGGGAAAGAAGATGGACAGGTACCTTCGCACCTATCCATTCTACCCTCCCTCGTAACCATCACCACCGACCACTCACCTGTATTGACCTATCGCCTTCCTAGCTACCATCCCCGCAATTCCTGATGAACGGCTTATGCCTGATACAATGACTCTTCTGCCATTTGGATGCTGCCTGACCTGCTGTGCTTTTCCAGCACCACACTTTTCGATTCCATCAGAATATGCATCACATATATCTGCACTTGTCCTTTGTCAAGAGTGTGGTGCTGGAAAAGCACAGCAAATCAGGCAGCATCTGAGGAGAAGGAGAATTGACATTTCGGGCAAGATTCCTGATGAAGTACTGATGCCCGAAACATTGATTCTCCTGCTCCTCGGATGCTGCCTGACCTGCTGAGGCTTTTCCAGCACCACACTCTCGACTCTGATCTCCAGCATCTGCAGTTCTCACTTTCTCCTCCTCTAACTTTGGCCTTCTAAATATACCTGATTTTAATTACTCCACCATTGATTGGTTCGCCTTCAGTTGTTGATGCCCAAAGCTCTGGGATACTCAACAGATCTGTGCTTCTGTACCTTTCCTTCTTTAAAACCTTGCTTAAAACCAACCTTTGATCATGCTTTTTGTTGTCATTCATGCTGTTCAAGTACCAGACAATGACCATCACCAATAAGGTTAAAAATCACACAATACCAGGTTTATTTAATAGCACTAGCTTTCAGAGGGGTGCTCCTTCATCAGCTATCTGATGAAAGAACGGCACCCCAAAAGCTAGTGCTTCCAAATAAATCTGTTGGACTATAACCTGGCATTATGTGATTTTTTACTTTGTCTACCGCAGCGCCTCCACATCATCACCAATAAGAGAGAATCTAACACCAGTGTCCCTGAGCTTTTGTTGGGTTTAACATTGCAGAATCTCCCACTGTCAACATTCTGGGGGTTACCATTGACCAGAAACTGAACTGGTCCTTCCATATACATACGATAGTTGCAAGAGTGGGTTAGAGGCCATGAATTCTGGACGAGAAACTTATCTTCTGTTTCCCCAATGGTTGAGCAGTTTACAGGGCATGAGTCAGGACTGTGATGGAATACTCTCCACTGTCCTGGATTAGTGTAGCTCCAAAAACACTTTTAACTTCGTCCAAAAACACACATTAAGTTTGACACCATCCAAGACAACGCAACCCATTTCATTGATACCCCGTCCATCATTGATGGACAGTGGCAACAGCATATACCGCTTACAAGATGCACTACAACAATTCACCAATTTCCTACAACAGCAAACCTACAGGCTTTAGCATTTGAAAAGGGAAGGGCAGCAGATGCGTAAAAACACTACCAGCAGCAACTTCTGCTCCAATCACACATCATCCTGACTTGGAGCCATATTGCCATTCCTTCACCATCGTTGAGTCAATACCTTGGAACTTCCTTTCTAATAACATTGTGGGTGTTCCTACACACTAAGAACTCCAGTAGTTGAAAAAGGCAGCTCATCATTTAGGGGTGGCACGGTGGCACAGTGGTTAGCACTGCTGCCTCACAGCGCCAGGGACCTGGGTTCAATTCCCGCCTCAGGCGACTGACTGTGTGGAGTTTACACGTTCTCCCATTGTCTGCGTGGGTTTCCTCCAGGTGCTCCGGTTTCCTCCCACGGTCGGTGTGGACTTGTTGGCCTGAAAGGCCTGTTTCCACACTGTAAGTAATCTAATCATCACCCTTATAAGGGACAATTATGTATGAGCACAAAATGCTGGCCCGACCATTTATTCTTTCAAATGAATAAACAAAAAAAAACTCTAATTTCTCCTAATATCATTCTTAGTTTATAGTTTGTTTTGAAATATTTTGGTAAAATATCTTTGGTGCTTTACTACAATACAAGGATCTACAACAAAAATAAGTCTTTGTTGTTGTTCTTAACCCTTCTTGTAAATAGTGACCGAAGGGAATTGCACAGAATGGATGTTTTTGTTCTTCCCATAGGGAAAAAAATGTTTTTTCCCAATTTGCAATGCTAATATAATTCAGCCCTTGGTTTTAGAATTAGATGCAACTCAAATATTGCAATAATTGTTTGATGCAATTTATTCAACATTGCTGTCTAGTATAATGCTTGAAGCATTGAAAATCTTAATTGCAATCATGGTCAATGTTTCTAACAAATCATCAGTGTCCTTACACTGTGGCTGGTTGTACAAGCATTAGGCCTCTGGAGAAGCTGGATGTGCATTCTTCATTGAGTTGAAAATGTCAAATATGTGCCTTTCTTGTGCTTCTTGTTGATGTTTCTGTATTTTGCTTTCAGTATTTACCATTCAGTTTGTCTTGCAGAATGAAAATTAATTACTTAGCTAGCCCAGCTTGTAAAACATTTAAAAAATATAATAGCCACTGATTTGAATAGAGAATAAATGCACATTATGTTGAATACAATTATCTTCTATCATGTCACCATTATGGTGTGCTGTTTTATGAAGCAGTAACTTACTTATTGAAATTGTGTGAAATTATGCAGTGACAAGCTGTTTGAGAAGTTAATTACATTTGGTAAAATGATAACTAAATATCATTTGTGATAAAAAAGAAGGAATCATAGAAAATCGCTTGCTCTACAAAAATGTGCTGTTGGTTTTACCTCATGCTGAAAATGCAACGTAATGACTATTTGATTTTGTACTGATCATTCTCCAACTGAAAAAGCTTTCTATTCCTTTTTTGTTAACTTGTTAAATACATTTCATTTTAAATTATAATCCTTTCTTTGAAAAGTAAAGTTTTCATTGGCATTTTTGCAAAAAAGCATTTAAAATATAGTATTGAAGTAAATACGCAAGATAAACAAAATTAATTAATCGTACGTTGTGAATGTGTAATTTTAAATTCAACTTAGAACATACTGATTAACTTGAATGTTAAATCTAGTTTTCTGAGGTATTCTAATAATGTCTAAGGATGAGACAAATTATACTTTTTTAATGGAGATATTTGTGATTAATGTGTGGCTACATTGGCCATAATAGCAGAATTTATCTCAATTACTGCTTCATATTATTCAACATCAAAGAGATGCATTTAATGCAGTTATATCCTTTAAGAGAAAGGAATTTAATATTGATGAGATATGTTTGTCAATCCAAGGCTTTTCCTCCAAAGGATTGTCCTCAATGTTTTTGGTATTTGCATATCCATTGTATTAGGATATAGAATAGCCACAATTAACAGATGTTGTAATCCTGTGTATCAATACATGTCTTGATATGATATGAAGATTCCTGTTCTCTTTTTGCACTCGGTTTCTTGGATTCATAACACCCCGAAGTCATTTTGAAATGTTGGTAGAGGATCAGCAAGTTATTTGAATAAATAATCATATAATAGTGGCTATTGATTCTTTTGTTAAATTTTTAATAAGTGCTATTGCTATTTTCAAAAACAATTTCATTGTATTTCCTTTTGCATAATTTATCGTGACTCTGATGCAAAAAAGAGGAAATATTCCATTATATTGATATTGCTATTTGTTTTCCTGTGATGAATAATGTGTTCACCAACTTTCCCACAGATCCACAAACTGCTGATTTCCAGTTTTACGTTGTGTCTTGTTAGTGTGTGTGATGGAGTTAGGTTTGTTTCCAGCTTGTAAGTTTAATTTTCTTCACCAAGAGGAAGAGGGATCCTAGATTTAGAAGCAACCTATAACTCTCAACTAAAGTTGAATCGATAGACAATTAGTGTCTTGGTGAGGTTAAATTTAAAAACAATACTAAAACTAAAATTCCAAAAAGAGGTGTAAGGGTATTTTCAAAGAACAGCTATAAATCTAGAAAATCTACTGTTTGCTGGGACTCTTACCTTGCAGTGCTCCCACCACCCACCATTGAGTCATTGAAATGTACAGCATGAATCAGACCCTTCGGTCCAACTCATCATGCCGACCAGATATCCTAAATAAATCTAATCCCATTTACCAGTAATTGGCCCATATCCCACTAAACACTTCCTATTCATACACCCATCTGAATGCCTTTTAAATGTTGTAATTGTACCAGCCTCCACCACTTCCTCTGACAGCTCATTCCAAATATGTATGAAAAAGTTGACCCTTAGGTCCCTTTTAAATCTTTTCCCTCTCCCCTTAAACCTATGCCCTCTAGTTTGGACTCACGCCACCCCAGGAAAAGAACCTTGTATATTTACCCCTCATGAGTTCATAAACCTCTATAAGGTCGCCTCTAAACCTCTGACACTCCAGGGAAAATAGCCCCAGCCTATTCAGCCTCTCCCGATACCTCAAACCCTCCAGCCCTGGCAACATCCTTGTAATTCTTTTCTGAAACCTTTCAAGTTTCACAATTTCCTTCCTATAGCAGGGAGTTCAGAACTGCATGCAGTATTCCAAAATTGGCCTAACCAATGTCCTGTACAGCTGCAACATGACCTCCCAACTCTTATACTGTACTCAATGCACTGATCAATAAAGGCAAGCATACCAAAAGCCTTCTTCACTATCTATGATGTCTGTTTATCAAAAAAAATTATCTTCATGACAGACAGTGCAACAAACCAAATTGATATGTCATCTTTTCTAAAAAGGACTGTTATGGAAATGAGCATTTGAAGCAGCCTGAGAAATGAACTATTCAAATTTCCCTTCTGATTACCTTTCTTCCCCATCAGGAAATATTGAGAAATACCATAACCATAAAAACCTCACTGTAGGAAAAATCGAAGCAATGAAGAATTGTGCCGTTTTTAAATGACACATTGATAAACCAATAATGATAGAACGTTTGTTTATTTTCACCAACAGAGCATAATCTTAAAGTTTTTTTGTACTGACTGCTTGTTTTCCATTTATAGAGGATGGTGGGGGAGGGTAGAATGGAAGGACAGTGAATTTCCTTTCATTATTTGTAGTAAGATTGTACTTTTTCTAGTTGGTGCAAATAACATTAAGGAACTCTAGTCCTTTTGGTAATAATCTATTTCTTTACTTATTTCTTTAAATCACTCAGATCACTTGATTTGTTTTACTTCAGATGCTTTATCAACAACTAACATCAACTTCTAAGTAAATGTTTTTGAAGTGATTTCACATCATTAAGTGAGGAGCAATGACCAGAGAATGTAGGGGTCACAATACAAATAGGGATGGGTCAGCAAAGCTGTGATCCGATATCCTGTAAGGTACTAAATTTATCAGCTCTTTTCTGCAGTTTAACTGGAATTAATTTCACAGTGGGTAAAAAAAATATATTTTTGAATTTAGAGCTAATAGGGAAGAACAAGAATGTTGCTCGGACAAAAAAAAAATAGTTTAATTGGATATTTGCATCAACTGATCGGGAACGACCACAGGATACAACCTGACCAGTTGATGCAAATATCATTTTGTTTTGTCCGAGCAGCATCCTTGTTCTCCCCTTTTAGCTCTAAAATCAAAATATAGTTGATTTTTTTTTAACCCACTATGAAATTAATTCAAGTTAAACTGCATGGAAAAGGAGCACCTGGCAGCTGTTCCTATGAATTGTTTCATTAAGCAAACTTACATGATTCAGAGTATTTGATGGTCCCTTGGAGTTAGATGGAATAGTAAAATTAGAAGAGAATATCTGGAGCTGCACTGGTGACATTATACACCAGTAACAATCTGGCCAGCTGATTATATTTACAGTTTAATTATTTCATTCCAAATCTTGGTTGTTCATGGAGTTACTTACATTTGGTACCTCATAGTATCCTGATTATGTCTATTTTGGATCGAAGAAGATACTAAAGAGGACTGCTCTCAATGGAGTTGTTGATTTTTGAGTGCTTTGAAAGGTAATTTGAGTTGCATTAAATGGAGAGAGAACTTTCACTTGCCTTTAAATACCCTGACATATTTTGTTTACCTTAACAGGATGAAGAGAGAAGGTAACTTGAGATTGAAAATACATTTATGAGTTTTAGTATTTAGTCTTGCAATTGTGTTTATAAATTTAACTTCACCAAGGCTTCAGTTTTCTATTAATTCAGTTGTTGAGAACACAAAATGTGAAGATGTGCTAATTTATAGGATAACTATAAATCCAGGTTCCTTTTTCTTTTCGATGAAGAAAATTATGCTGGCAAGCTGGAAACAAATCTGACTTAAAACACGCGCTAACTTAGAAGCAAAACACTTGGGAATACTGGAAATCTGAAAAAAATAGAAAACGCTGGAACCATTCAGCACATCAGTCATAGGCTGTACAGAGAAAACCAGCTAAGATTTCAAGTTTATTTAACTTTTATCAGAACTGTAAGAACATAATTCTGAAATGTTGACTGATTTTCTCAGTTTACAGATACTGCTATTTTTTATTGTGTATACTGCCTTGGCTAGACTGCTGCTGAGTTTGGCCAGTACCTAAGGGGACTGTCTGAAAGTACAACTAACACCAAATGGCATTTTAAAATATTGCAAGCAGATATTAATTTTAAGGATCTTTAATGTTTCATCAACAGGAAAGAAGATATTAGAACTCATCCAAAATTATTGATCTGCCAGATGGTGTTGTTTGAAAGTTTAGTATTTTGTAAGCCGAAAGAATACTTTCTAGTAATAAAAAATTGAACTTGTGGCTCTTTTAACTAACATGAAAGTTTTGTTCCCCATAAGAATTGTAGCTCGCATGTTAGGAGAGCCATTGTTACCTGCTTCTCAGCAGGATGCTGTGGTCGTCATGGAAACAGGCCAGTGCGTTATTGCAAAAGGTGTCATTACAATCACCACAGCAGTGAGATTGGTGCTGCTGCAGAGACTCACCTGTACCAGACTTCTCCCCCTCCAATGAACACTAGAGAATGTGGTGCAGAAGAGCTGGTCTGTACTGTGGAATCAGTAGTCAGGTAATCAATAATATTAATCCTTAAAATTTGATCTTCCCAATGAAATACGAATACATATTCTGCCATATTTGATTAATTATAGTTATATTATACCAATAGGCTTAACTATTTCAGAAAAAAGTGCATGGTTTATAATTAATCAGTTCAAAAAATTTATACTTATGCTGTTAGTCTTAAACTTTTGGTTCAATTTTGTCCTCAGCTCGGTCCTAGGCCCTAAGTTCTTCAATTCCTTCCCTAAACTTCTCCCCCTATAAACCCCTGCTCCTTTAAGATCCTCATTAAAACCTACTTCTTTGGTTAGACCATAAGACATAGGAGTGGAAGTAAGGACATTCATCCCATCGAATCCACTCCGCCATTCAATCATGGCTGAAGTGCATTTCAATGCCACTTACCTGCACTCTCCCCGTATCCCTTAATTCCTTACAAGATTAAGAATTTAGCAATCTCTGCCTTGAAGACATTTAACGTCCTGGTTCCACTGCGCTCTGTGGCAATGAATTCCACAGGCCCACCACTCACTGGCTGAAGAAATGTCTCCTCATTTCTGTTCTAAACTGACCCCCTCTAATTCTAAGGCTGTGCCCACGGGTCCTAGTATCCCTGCCTGATGGAAACAATTTCCCAGTGTCTAACCTTTCTAAGCCAAGCATTGTCTTGTAAGTTTCTATTAGATCTCCCCTCAACCTACTAAACTCTATTGAATACAATCGCAGGATCCTCAGTCGATCATCAAATGTTAAGCCTACCATTCCAGGGATCATCCGTGTGAATCTCTGCTGGACATGCTCCAGTGTCAATATGTCCTTCCTGAGGTGTGGGGCCCAAAACTGGACACAGTATTCCAAATGGGGCCTAACCAAAGCTTTATAAAGTTTCAGTAGCACTTTACTGCGTTTACATTCCAACCCCCTTAAGATAAATGACAACATTACATTTGCTTTCTTAACCACGGGCTCAGCCTGCAAGTCAACCTTTGGAAAATCCTGTACTGGCACTCCCAGAAGTCTTTGTGTTTTGGCTTTATGAATTTTCTCACCATTTATAAAATAGTCCATGCCTGTGTCCTTTTTTCCAAAGTGCAAGACCTCACATTTGCTCTCTATGAATTTCATCAGCCATTTCTTCCACCACTCTCCAAAACTCTCTAAATCATTCTGTAGCTGTCCCACCTCCTCAGAACTAAGTGCCTGTCCACTTAACTTTGTATCATCGGTGAACTTCGCCAGAATGCCCCCAGTCTCTTTGTCCATATCATTTATACATAAAGTGAACAGCTCCGACCCCAACACTGAAGTCAGGAGGACACCACTTGTCACCAGCTGCCATTCCGAAAAAGAACCTTTTATCCTAACTCTCTGCGAACACCATGGGCCCTCACCTTACTCAGCAGCCTCCCGAGAGGCACCTTATCAGAGGCCTTTTGGAAGTCTAGGTAGATAACATCCAGTTGGTTTCCCTGGTCTAACCTACTTGTTACATCTTCAAAGAATTCTAACCGGTTTGTCAGTCACAACCTCCCCTTACTAAATCCATGCTGACTTGTTCTAATTCGATCCTGTACTTCTAAGAATTTCGAAATCTCATCCTTAATGATGGATTCTAGAATTTTACCTACAACAGAGGTTAGGCTTATCAGCCTATAATTTTTCATCTTTTGTCTTGATCCTTTCTTGAACAAGGGGGTTACAACAGTGCTTTTCCAATCATCTGGGACTTTCCCTGACTCCAGTGATGTTTGAAAGATTACAACCAATGCCTCTGCTATTTCTTCAGCCACCTCCCTTAGAACTCTAGGATGTAGCCCATTCGGGCCAAGAGATTTATCAATTTTTAGACCTTTTAGCTTTTCAAGTACTTTCTCCTTTGTAATGGCCACCAAACTCAACTCTGCCCCTTGACCCCAAAATTGGAGGTGTAGTGGACAGCGAAGAAGGTTACCTCAGATTATAACAGGATCTTGAACAGGTGGGCCAGTGGGTCCGAGAAGTAGCAGACGGAGTTTAATTCAGATAAATGCGAGGTGCTGCATTTTGCGAAAGCAAATCTTAGCAGGACTTATACACTGAATGGTAAGCTCCCAGGGAATGTTGCTGAACAAAGAGACCTTCGACTGCAGGTTCATAGCTCCTTGAAAGTGGAGTCGCAGGTAGATAGGATGGTGAAGAAGGCGTTTGGTATGCTTTCCTTTATTGGTCAGAGCATTGAGTACAGTAGTTGGGAGGTCATGTTGCACCTGTGCAGGACATTGGTTAGGCCATTGTTGGAATATTGCGTGCAATTCTGGTCTCCTTCCTATCAAAGGGTGTTGTGAAATTAGAAAGGGTTCAGTAAAGATTTACAAATGTTGCCAGGGTTGGAGAATTTGAGCTATGGGGAGAGGCTGGACAGACTGGGGCTGTTTTCCCTGGAAGCTGAGGGGTGACCTCATAGAGGTTTACAAAAGTATGAGGGGCATGGATAGGATAAATAGATAAAGTCATTTCCCTGGGGTGGGGGAGTCCAGAACTAGAGGGCATAGGTTTAGGGTGAGAGGGGAAAGATATAAAAGGGACGTAAGGGGCAACTTTTTCACACAGAGGGTGGTACATGCATGGAATGGGCTGCCAGAGGAAGTGGTGGAGGCTGGTACAATTGCAACATTTAAAAGGCATTTGAATGGGTATATGAATAAGAAGGGTTTGGAGGGATATGGGTTGGGTGCTAGTAGGTGGGAATAAATCAGTTTGGGATATCTAGTTGGCATGGACGGGTTAGATCGAAGGGTCTATTTCCATGCTTTTCATCTCTATGACTCTATGACTCTCCTTAATCGTTGGGATATTATTCACGACTTCCACTGTGAAGACTGACACAAAGTATTTATTAAGTTCCTCAGATAGTTCCTTATCTCCCATCACGAGCCTTCCTGCATCAACTTAGAGCTGCCCAATTTCTACTTTTGCCTCTCGTTTGTTCCTTATGTATTGAAAGAAACTTGTACTATCATTTCTAATATTTTCTAATGGTTAAGCATTTAGTCACTTATTTGAGTACCTCATGTGGCTCACCATCAATATTTCCTTAATTATACTCCTGTAAATAATTTGTTTTGTTAAAATGATACGTAAATGAAAATTATTATTTAAATTAATTTTTAAAGTTTTGATTTCTGCATTTGTAATCCCTCTGATGCAAAATGTAATGTCTACACCTTAAATAACATTTAATGTATTTACCCGAAAATTACCTCATTATTAAGAACTCTGAGGAATCCATGAAGCTAATTAACTCATATCAGTCCCCATTTAAAAAAATTGTTATAGTTGTTTAATCAAACCTGCCAGAATTAGTTTCTTTGTTGCAGCCCAC
Source organism: Hemiscyllium ocellatum (assembly GCF_020745735.1). NCBI lineage: Eukaryota > Metazoa > Chordata > Chondrichthyes > Orectolobiformes > Hemiscylliidae > Hemiscyllium > Hemiscyllium ocellatum. The sequence goes on from NC_083408.1 coordinate 91,439,930, forward strand.
CAATTTTGATGTGAACAACTGAGAAAGTGTATTGCTTTCTTAAAAGTTTTTGAAAATCCCTAGCTTTAGGAGAGGGTGCAGAGGAGATTTACCAGGATATTGCCTGAACTGGAGGGCATGTCTTATGAAGAAAGGTCGAGGGAGCTTGGGCTTTTTTCATTGAAGCAAAGAAGGATAAGAGGTGATTTGATAGTGGCGTACAAGATGATGAGAGGCATAGATAGAGTGGATAGACAGAGACTTTTTCCCAGGGTGGGAATGATTGTCATGAGGGGTCTTAATTTTAAGGTGATTGGAGGAAGGTTTAGGGGAAATGTCAGAAATAGGTTCTTTACACAGAGAGTGGTGGGTGTGTGGAATGCACTGCCAGCAGTGGTAGTAGAGCCAGATACATTAGGGTCATTTAGTGACTCCCTTAGAAGCACATGGATGGTAGTAAAATGAAGGGTGAGTAGGTTAATTTGATCTTAGAGTAGGATAACAGGTCAGTACAACATCAAGGGCCAAAGGCCTGTACTGTGCTATACTGATCTACGTTCTATGTTTCCTAGGTAATAAAAGAATTTTTTAACATTTTGGTGAAATCCTTATCTTCTGGTGACATATATTTTTGTGTGTTTTTTATTTTTCCAACTCCTATTAGGAAATACTAAATGCCTTCTCTGTATCATTTGATTGTCTGGTCAGGATCAGAAATGTATTTATAGATTCATACAGCATGGAAACAGACCCCTCGGTCCAACCAGCCCATGCTGACCATAATCCCAAACTAAACTAGTCTCACTTGCCTGCGCTTGACTCATATCCCTCCAAACCTTTCTTATTCATGTATTTATCCAAATGTCTTTTATATGTTGTGACTGTACCTGCATCTACCACTTCCTCTGGAAGTTCATTCCACAAATGGACCACTCCCTATAAAAAATGAGTTGCCCATCATCACCTTTTCAAATGTCTCCTTTCACCTTAAAAATGTACCCCTAGTCTTGAAATCCCCCACCATAGAGAAAAGGCATCTGCCATTCACCTTATCCGTTCCCTTCATGATTTTAGAAACCTCAATAGGGTCACCCCTCAACCTCCCAAGCTCCAGTAAAAAAACTCCCAGCCTATCCAGCCTCTCCCGATAACTCAAACATTCCAATCACAGCAACGTCCTAGTAAATCTTCTCTGAACCCTCTCCAGTTTAATAATATCCTTCCTATAACAGGGAGACCAGAACTGAACACAGTACTCCAGAAGAGGCCTCACCAACATCCTGTACAACCTCAACATGATGTCCAAACTCCTTTCCTCAAAGGTCTGAGCAATGAAGACATACGGGCTAAACACCTTTCCGTAAGAAATGCAAGAAATAAGAGATAATCTTTCCTTGAGCTGGGAAAATGGCCTTTGGACTCCTTCTTAATGTACCTAGTACTGACATAAAGTTTGTTTGTATTACTAGGGGAATGACTGATAGTTAGGATCAAAATAAAGTTGTTGAGAGGACCTTTTCTTGCTATAGCTGCTCTTTCAGATAGGATTATATTAATTCCAAAAATGAAAATTTTATTAGCAATTGCATCTTTTCTTGTTTTACTGCAGTTTGCTAAAAGAAGCTGAATATCATGCCGAGCAGCGGGAGTTTGAATTAAATCGAAGAAGACAAATGGGATTGTCCTTATCCCAACCTTCTTTAGACAATATGGAGTATGATAACAAGGATGATGATAAAAATGATCAGCGACTATTGAGTCAGTTTGGAATATGGGTTTTGGTAAGTAATTAAAATGGTGATTTTCATGTAACACTTATGAATATATAGGCACTAAATTAGTTCATAAAAGATGATGAATGCCTGCAAACAAATTGGAATATGATAATGGCCTGAATCTTCTGATAGGGGCACTGGTGACCAACTGAACTTCAGTCACTAATGTTTGTTGAGATCCTGAGGAGTTCAGGTTTTGTGGAGATGGGGATTGAGCATTGTTGGAAGTGGAAGGTTAAGTGAACATTGTTAGGTAGGCGTAAACGTTTTCAAGAAGGGTGAACACATTGTCAGGGGATGAACATTTTGGGTAGGGATAAATATTGTTAGGGGTGTGCATTGTTAGAGGTGAATATTATTTGGGGGCTCAAATACAGAAAGTTTACACTCCCGATTACTAGTTTTACCTTACTGCATGACTCTCTATGAAAGTCTGATTGGATATCCAGTACCACTGAGATATGAGTTGTGTGCCCTGTGTTTACCCTGACCTGAGTTCTGAGATTCCATTCTGGTCATGTTCTTCAACTAGCTTATTCGAGTGCTAATCAAACAACAGACTATTCTAGACCAGGTGATATGTAATGACAGGATCAATGAATGGACTTCCGTTAAAAGCCTCTAAGTAGCAAAGATGACAGCATGAATTTTATTTAGTTTGAGGGTGAAGAGACGAATGTTTTAAACTTTAATAAAGGCAATTTCAAAGATGTAAAGACAGTGAAGGTGAAAGACAAGTTAAAGAATACGATAGTCAAGAGACAAAAACTTAAGGAGATACTTCATTGCACTCAGTAAGAATATGTTTCAGTGTGGGAAATAGTCTGTGTACAAATTATGCACTGTGGTTAAAGATAGTTATCAAGATAGATAACTATCTGCACAGTTCTGTGAATATTAGTGGTAGATTAGAAGATCGTATAGAATTTAAAATTATTCAAGAATGATTTAAAAGGAAGGAATGAGAAGTTAGAGAATGGCAGAATTTCCCCTCCCTGATGTGACATGAACCACGTTGAGAAAATTGGAAAATGTGGGAAGAATAAAAAGGAATCATGATATCGAACAAAACATTTTGCGATTTTTATCCTTGAGCCTTAGATGCTAATTTCAAGATCTTGCCATTGGCTTCCTTTTTTCCATATATTTGCGTCTCATTAAAACCTCACCTACCTTTACCTACCTACCACTTCCAATTTTCCTCTGGATGGCACAAATACCTGACATGTAAATCAGAGCAGGTACCTGGCAGCTGCAGGTCACTGAATGCTTGATCTGGCCATCATCCAATTGGTTCTTCACAACATTGTTCCTGCATGCTCCATTGCCAGCATTCTCCTCAACCCTTCACCCAAGCAAGTCAGCATTGGCAAATCACCTCATCACAGTATCATACCTGCTCTTGGACCAACTCACTCACCTGGTGAGCTCTTCAACTTTTGACATTGAAACTCAGAGACACCTACAATTTGCATGCTTTTGTCAGATCACTTTGTACACAAGAATAAACATGTATCTCAATCATCTACACAGGATGCTTTTTATGGCTCAAAGTTTGGGAGAAGATTTAGCGTTACTATTATAGGGCAAGCCAAACAGAGAACAGCCAGGGAATTCCTAGAGGCATGGCACTCATCCACAGATTCTATCAACAAACACATTGACCTGGATCCAATATACTGGCCACTGCAGCGGACAGCTGGAACTGACAACTGGAAGCGGCAGAGACAAACCACTATAAATGCCGGAGGAAAGATCACAGAAGCGCTTCACCGGAGGCTCCCAAACACTGAGGATGTCACCTAGACAGGGGACGAAACGTTTGCAACACAAATTCCCAGCTCGGCGAACAGAGCCACAACAGCTTTTTATGGCCCGAGGATAGACTAAGTTCAGCTCTCAGTTACAGATTGCCAGCTTCTGAGTGTATTCCTGATGAAGGGCTTATGCATGAAAAGTCAATTCTCCTGCTTCTCGCACGCTGCCTGATCTGCTGTGCCTTTCCAGCACCACACTCTTGATCCAGCTACTGAATGTATCACATAGCTTTCTTAATAAACTTTTTTGCTCAATTACAGACTACCAGCTACTGTGGTTCGCATTACCTTTTAGGGGAAAGGCAGGTAGCTTGTGACATTAGTAAGCATTCAACAGCCAAGGTGGGATGGACATATCATTGTATGGCAACATGCTACATTAGCATCACACCTGCAGCATGTGCCAGCTGTGTACAAAATAAACACACTGCATGTGCCCCAAACAAATAGCCAAGTGTGAATATTAAAGAGAAACAGTGCTCAACGGCATGAGGAGTCAGGGGGACCAATGTCAGTCAGGGTGTACTCCCACAGTCAATTAAAGAGCTAGTTCTGTTCCAGTCCATGGGATTGGCCTTGGTCAGTCAGGTTCATGACCATATCAGAACCTGGGGATTCAAGTTTTTGCAACCCAAAAAGTGGGCCATAGTTAGTTTTGCAGGTCAAATGCAATCAGTCTGAGAAGTATGGTTGCCCCAGTCAGGATGCTGTGGAGACGATAGGAAGGGCCACAGGAGTATGTCAAATTTTCCTTCAATGAGACAAAGGAAGGGATTGAGTATGAGGGTGGAATTGTGAGTCAGAAAATTGTGAGTGTTCAGAATTTGCTTTCCTGGAGAACAGTGGAGGCAGTGTTATCTTGTCAGAAGGGGAGTTTGTAAACTGATGAGAGTGACAACTGTATTTAAAAATATGTTAGTCAGTGAACTGAAGGTGGTCACTAAGGACTTTGCTGGAGTTATATTCAACACATAGATCCGTAACTCTGTTCTATGGTGGTTCCAATTTGAAGCCAAGACAGAGGTGGTAGCAGAAAATAATCATAACGACTGTACAGCTGAAAGATCTGGACCTATGTTGTATAGAAATTCAGATAATGTCATTACTTTCATGAGATGTAATGACCTTAATCCCAAGATTATTAACCTATTTTCAATGCCTGTCATTTAGTGCTGTGTAATTAATTGCTCTATGCTACAACCAGACATGTTGTAGTACCATTGGTATCAATGGCAACAAAATCACAGAAAGCTAGCATTATACTGCAGCTATTGTACAACTGATTTGTTGGAGAATTCTGAATGAACTAGTTTAATCAACATTCAGGGCCAGTGAACAGAGGTTTCCGAAGGCAGATAAGATAACTTTGTTTTCTCTCCTCTGAGTATACAAGGGAGCTTTGTCCTTCTTCCCCGTTATAGCATTACTAATTACTGTACAGCATGGTAGGTTTTGTACTTGACAAACTTTGCTGTTGTATGGCTCAGTTTTGTTTTCCTTTACTGTGTCTTTTCTTTATATTTCATTATTACTAGTCCATGATGTTTACGATTGACATGTTTCTTCAGGGGTAAATTCTTATCTTCAGTGTGTGAGTGGCAATCTAGTGGAAAACAATCGAATAAAAATTGGATAAAGTCTACAGTAGTTGGGTGATCTTCTGAAATATATCCCAGTAAATCAGACGAATTACATTGGTGTTTACTTCTTTTTACTACATAGGTCAGCCTTTGCACTCCAAGTGAAAACACACCTACAGAAAGTCTAGCCAGGTTGGTTAGCATGATGTTTCAATGGTTCCATTCTACTGCATACATGCTTGATGATGAAGTGGGGAGCCTAGTGGAAAAGCTCAAGCCTCAATTTGTCACCAAATGGTTGAAGACTGTTTGTGATGTTCGATTTGATGTCATGGTCATGTGTCTTCTCCCCAAACCCATGGAGTTTGCAAGAGTAAGTTTGTTTGTAGACTGAAAATTCTCCAGGTATAACCCATATACATAGGCAAGACAAATCTAACCCATTCAATGACATTTTCTCCCTCTTAAGATCAGAAATATTGAACTCCACTCACAGTTCCTCAGGTAATGAAACATACTGTGCCTATATGCAGCAACAGTTGGATAGCATCCGAACTTGGGCTGATCAACATTATAACTAATCTTGTGCCAGGAAATAATGATTGAGAGTGCATATTTGCTTCCACTTAACAATTAAGGATAATACCAATGAGCTGTCTTCCATACCTTCAATGATAAGACAAATTACCATTGCGAAAACTAACTGGAACACCCAATCAAATGATATGGTGACAAGAACAGTTCAGATAAATGGTATTCTTTGTTCAAAGTTTGTGCGAAGATTTGTAGCTCGGGTGCTTGTTGTAGTGGTTCTGTTCGCTGAGCTGGAAGTTTTAGTTGCAAATGTTTCATCCCCTGGCTAGGAGACATCATCAGTGCTGTGGAGCCTCCTGCGAAGCGCTTCTTTGATGTTTCTTCCGGTATTTATAGTGGTCTGTCCTTGCCGCTTCCGGGTGTCAGTTTCAGCTGTCCGCTGTAGTGGTTGGTATATTGGGTCCAGGTCGATGTGTTTGTTGATGGAGTTTGTGGATGAATGCCATGCCTCTAGGAATTCCCTGGCTGTTCTCTGTCTGGCTTGCCCTATGATAGTAGTGTTTTCCCAGTCGAATTCATGTTGCTTGTTGTCTGAGTGTGTGGCTACTAGGGATAGCTGGTCGTGTCGTTTCGTGGCTAGTTGGTGTTCATGTATGCGGATTGTTAGCTGTCTTCCTGTTTGTCCTATATAGTGTTTTGTGCAGTCCTTGCATGGTATTTTATACACTACATTAGTTTTGCTCATGTTGGGTATTGGCTCCTTTGTTCTAGTAAGTTGTTGTCTGAGCGTGGCTGTTGGTTTGTGTGCCGTTATGAGTCCTAAGGGTCGCAGTAGTCTGGCTGTCAGTTCTGAAATGCTCCTTACATCAAAAAAACACAAGACCTACTAGCAGACACTAACACCTACCAAATGAAGGATTCTGACCCCACACCACAACTCACCAATAGAATAAATAACACACTAAGGAATCTACAAAAAAACGGACAGATAACCAAAGCAGACCTACGAAGAATGAAACCGGAAAGCAACAACACCCCCAGATTCTATGGACTACCCAAAGTACACAAACCAGACATCCCACTCAGACCCATAGTATCACTACCAGGGACACCAGCGTACAAACTGGCCAAAGAACTACAACAGAAACTGAAACACCTGGTCAGCGGATCCAAACACTCCATACAATCAACACAGGAATTCTTGGACGCCATCAAGAATACACACATAGACAAAGAAGAAACCATGATCTCATTCGACGTGACGGCACTGTTCACTTCAATTGACAAAACCCTAGCCAGATAAACAATAGCCAACCTACTGGACATACAGAACAGAAAACAGGAGGCGGAACCTATCAACAAAGACGGCATACTTAAACTACTGGACTTGTGCCTCACTACACACTTTACATTCAACAATCAGATATACGAACAAATCAACGGAACACCCATGGGATCACCAATCTCGGGACTCATAGCAGAGGCAGTTATGCAAAGGTTAGAACAAACAGTCCTACCACAAATTCAACCCAAACTCTGGGTCAGATATGTCGATGACACGTTTGTAATCATCAAAAACACGGAAATAGAAAAAAACACACCGGATCATCAATGCCACACTCACAGGAATCCGATTCACGAGAGAAGAAGAAAAGGATAGCCAACTCCCATTCCTAGAAGTGATAGTACAGAGAACACCGAACGGAGAATTCACCACAAGGGTACACAGGAAAACAACACACACAGACCAAGTCCTAAACTATGAAAGTAACCACCCCAACACACACAAACGAAGCTGCATCAGGACACTATTCAAAAGAGCTACAACACACTGCAGTACACCAGAACTGCGAAAAGAGGAAGAGGAACACCTATGCAAGGTATTCGCCAAAAACGGATACCCACGCAACTTTATCAACAGATGCCTAAGAGATAGACCACGGAACGAGGACATGCCACAACCAAAAGGACTAGCCACACTAACATACATCAGGAGCGTTTCAGAACTGACAGCCAGACTACTGCGACCCTTAGGACTCATAACGGCACACAAACCAACAGCCATGTTCAGACAACAACTTACTAGAACAAAGGAGCCAATACCCAGCATGAGCCAAACTAACGTAGTTTACAAAATACCATGCAAGGACTGCACAAAACACTATATAGGACAAACAGGAAGAGAGCTAACAATCCGCATACATGAACACCAACTAGCCACGAAACGACACGACCAGCTATCCCTAGTAGCCACACACTCAGACAACAAGCAACATGAATTCGACTGGGAAAACACTACTATCATAGGGCAAGCCAGACAGAGAACAGCCAGGGAATTCCTAGAGGCATGGCATTCATCCACAAACTCCATCAACAAACACATCGACCTGGACCCAATATACCAACCACTACAGCGGACAGCTGAAACTGACACCCGGAAGCGGCAAGGACAGACCACTATAAATACCGGAAGAAACATCAAAGAAGCGCTTCGCAGGAGGCTCCACAGCACTGATGATGTCTCCTAGCCAGGGGATGAAACGTTTGCAACTAAAACTTCCAGCTCGGTGAACAGAACCACTGGTATTCTTTGTCTGGTGACATACCTCTTGACTCCCCAAAGCTTTTCTACCACCTGTAATGCAAGGTGAGGAGTGTGTTGGAGGGTGCAGATTCAATAACATTCAAGAAATTTAAATCTATTTGGGACATAACAGACAACAACACTTCATCCATTGGTATAATATCTGTTCCCTCCACCACAATTTACAATAGCTGCAGTACATCCTGTCTACTTTCCACCACTGTGAAGTTATCCTCATGTTGTGTAGCTGCTGGTATCTCAAGGCTGGCAAACCCAGAATGTTAAACCAGAAACTTACAGTCTCATTAACATATTTCAAATCCGCCTCCTAAGTATGAATTGGATGCTAGGGATGGGAATTTATGAAGGCAGTTGGGGGGGGGGGGGGTAGTATGGCGGCTCAGTGGTTAGCACTGCTGCCTTAGTGGTTAGCACTGCTGCCTCACAGCCTCAGAGACCAGGATTTGAGTCCCACTTTGAGTGACTGTCTGTGTGGAGTTTGCATGTGCTCCCCGTGTCTGCCTGGATTTCCTCCAGGTGCTCCAGTTTCTTCCCACAATCAAAAGATGTGGAGTTTAGGTGAATTGGCCATGCTAAATTGCCCATAGTGTTAGGTGCATTCGTCGGGGTAAATACAGGTTAGGGGAATGGGCCTAGATGGGTTACTCTTCTGAGGATCAGTGTGGACTTGTCAGGCCGAAAGGCTTGTTTCTATACTGAAGGGAATCTAATCTAAACACGAATCGCCCACAACTGGTGGCACTCCTCACCACCCTGATCTCAAGGAGCTCCAATGGGGAAATTTAATCCTGGAAGTCTTCCAGTAGGGTGGACTTCCTACTAGGAGCCGTCAGTTCATCACAGAATTCCTGGAGAAAGTAATGGTAGAATGCGGATTGCAGGTCCTTAGCAATGTGCATGGAGGATGGTCAGAGCAAATGAGATGTGTAAGACTTTCAGCAGGTACTCTGATTCCCAATACGGAACTCTCAATCAGGCATGGGAATCTGTTTGAGGGAGGGACCAACCCTCCATTAGAACTCTGCAGGCAAACTCTAGAGGATTTGCTTGACAGTCGTCTGTTGCCTGGTGAGCTCTCTGCCTTTCCTGCTCTCCATCCAGGTCCTAAGTAAGCTCTGGAAGTTGGTTCACTGGAGCCAGCTTTCTGACATTTTCGGCATTTTTCTCCATTTAACCTCTGACTTGCACTCAACCCACAAATTCAAACATGTTCATGTATCTGCCATGATGTATTATTATCACTCAAGGACATTGTGTACACACTGAGCAAGACTGTTGATTTATTAAAATTGAACAATAATGATCTGATATACACAGCATGTGAGTGAAAAAGACCAATTTTACACCTTCTTCTAAGATTAAAAAAAGGTTTGCTTCATGTGATGCAGTGAAGATCTGCAGTGAAGACATCTAAAGTTAATTCATCACTGCCATTGTAAGACAGAACCGTTAATAACAGTGAAGTAGGAGCCTTCAGCTTGTTATTTGGGTATGATCCATGTCTTAGAAATGAACAGGCAAATTTATAATTCATCAAAACTTTTTCCACATAATTAATTTGCTTGTACCAAAATATTAAGCTGCTTTAACCTTCTCAGGATCCAAGAGCCTGAATTTGGTAGTACCTTGGAGGTGGGAGCAGAGGCACTGTTGCAGCATTTTGCCACCGGTATGAAGCAAACAAGCTATGCACCCTCTGAGAGAGGGTGTCTCACTATGTCTGAAGGTAGCCAGTTAAATGGAGGCAGCTTCTCAAGTGACCTTGAAAGTGACTGGAGGTGGGAAAGGTATTATGCGGCAAACAGAAGTCCTCAGGCAAGGGAGACAGCCCTTATCATTATCCATGCACAGGTTTCCTTGCCTGTATTCAGCCCCCGAGCATTTTAAATTGTGTTCTCTTACATTCTGGAGGCCTTAGAACTTCTTTCTGCTTCCACAGCAACAACACTTCCCCGAGGTTGCTGTGCTGCTGAATGGGCAATATGCTTTTCCTCCTACTTCTGGGATGTATCATCTCATGGAAAAATCTTACCTGAGATTATTGATTAAAATAAATTTGTTGCTGATATTCCACTGTCTCTAACAGGTCTTTCTACAGCTTCTCTAGCCCCAAAACCTAATTGACAAATATTCAGACCATGAGGTCTGGCTACTAAAAGCATTTTCAGCCCATGTGCCAGCCAACAGCCACACATTTCTCCTCTGAACTGTGACTGCTAAATATACAAATGTAATGTTACTGTTGACTATACTCAAATCCTCTAACTTACTGAGATTGTACAAATTCTTAAAAATTAATTGAATAACATCAAAATATCTTGTTTATTTTAAAACTTTCAGAATTCAAATCTGTTTGGATGCTTTCTGTGGATGTGGTTTATATCGTTTCAAGCAATACCAGAAAAGCCTTTATCAAACTATAATGAGGAATTCTGCGTTTTGGTCTCAAAAGATATGTACAACAATCAGTAAATGGCTGCTTCCAAATACAGTATATTTATTTTGTGATAAATTGCTGTGATAGCAAATTTGAGACAAACATATTTTCTTCATTATCAGTCACCTCTTTAATCTGTCTCTGCCAGTATTGTCTGGAATAATGAGAAGTGCAACTGACATTGAGGTAAATCTGTTTAGTTCCTTTTCCTGTATTCTTCCCACTCCGCTTATCTGGTCATTAATAAACCGTAATCCCTAAAATTTTGCAACTAAACTTCTGAGTCTCAACCTCTCTATCATCCTTTGACCATAATTAAAACTCACCTCTCTGACAAATGTTTCGGTTATCCTTCCTAATAACTACATTGTGGCTCAGTGTCAGTTGGCGTCTAATTCCACATTAGGGGAACCACTTTTGGATGTTTTTCTATGAGAAAGGTATTCATACAAATGCAAGCTGTACTGAGGCAAGGTGTGTTTTCAGGTTGGTGGGTATTGGGACAAGCGCTGCAGTACTGTGACACAGCTAAAGGAAGGCTTGAATCGTATTCTGTGCCTTATTCCATATAATGTTATAAATCAAGCTGTGTGGGAATGCATTATGCCAGAATGGTTGGAATCTATCCGAACTGAGGTGCCGGACAACCAATTAAAAGAGTTTAAAGAGGTTTTAAGGTATGTTCAATGTTTGTTGTTCAATGCCCCACTTTTGTATTTTTCTTTAATAATATCTATCTTGGGCTTTAAAGTTTTAACATGCCTGTGGCAATAAAATGAAAGGGATAAAATAGCAAGAACTTTCACGGAAGTAACAACATACCAGAATATTTTTCCAGTTTAATTATGTTAATTTCTAAGAAAATTGAATTCTTCATTAAAAAAGCATTGAGAGTTTTTTCAGTGAGCAATCATTCATGATTGTGTATGTTGAGACATGATGCTGCAGTGCAATAGCCCTACTTCAGTGAGGGTGTCCTGAAACTACACTTGTTGCAGAGATTAATCGATCCACTTGGTGGGCGGCACGGTGGCACAGTGGTTAGCACTGCTGCCTCACAGCGCCTGAGACCCGGGTTCAATTCCCGACTCAGGCGACTGACTGTATGGAGTTTGCACGTTCTCCCCGTGTCTGCGTGGGTTTCCTCCGGGTGCCCCAGTTTCCTCCCACAGTCCAAAGATGTGTGGGTCAGGTGAATTAGCCATGCTAAATTGCCCGTAGTGTTAGGTAGGGTTAAATGTAGGGGTACGGGTGGGTTGCGCTTCGGCGGGTCGGTGTGGACTTGTTGGGCCGAAGGGCCTGTTTCCACACTGTAAGTCTAATCTAATCTAATCACTTGGTTGTCCATTAATAAACGAGGTGTACAATTGTTTCATTAATGAGGAGAACAGTGTTTAGAGCCTGTCACTTGATCAATGTAATTTTCAAACAATGACCAATTTAATCAGTGCTCAATAAGAACTTCAATAAGAACTCTGAAATTAATGAGTTCAGAATACCCCAAAACCCTTACCATCAATGAATACTTATTAAATGTAAGGTAGAATGCTCAGATACTAATTGACAGCCTTACGTGGTCAATTAGTGACCACTTAAGAGTCTTGTCATGCGATTGTGGGCCCCAGAAAGAAATTGTTGGACTTGTTTCTGGGCTTTGAGTTGGGGTTTCAGTCATCATTCAAAGGCAATCGGTGCATAATCGAGGGACCTGGCATCAGAGAGGCAGGGATGGAGATGAGGTTAGGGTTACTGAGACCCACCCCACTGCTATTGTTTCTGATTTCATTGCACCATGGCCAACAATTCTTTCTGCTTATCCCACCCTCACTTATCTGTAGACAATTCAAAGTCTCTGGTGGGTTGATTACTGGTGATGACTTGTTTGAAGCTCTTGAGGGTTGGGATTTCTTCCCGTGGGATCCTAAATCAATACCCTCATATACGTAAAAAGAAATTTGTGCTGTATTCTAATTCTCCACAAATGGTACTTCTTAAGTTTTTCTCTCTCCATAGCAAGCAAGAGTATAATTTACTTTATACGAGGTTAGGGAATGCATTGTGGCTTCCAAATAGCATTCAGGAATAATAATGCATTCAGTCTCCTATTTGCCAAATAAATATGCTTGCTTGACAATGACAACATCTTCCGAGTGTGAGCTTGGAACATTGTTAGTATATTAGGAGTCGTCGTAAGTAATAAAATGTAACATCTGGGGATAGCTTGATGGAGCAAGCACTTTATAGTTAAATTATTTAACTATAGGTGCTTACCTTTAATATTCGTAAAGTTATAAAAAAATGCAATAATATTCTACTATTCTGTTGCTGAGTTTCATTTCATTTGTATTGTTATTATGGTTTTGATTGGAAGCTAATGTTAACATTGATTTATTTCAGCAAAATGTTTGATATTGAACTTTGTCCATTGCCGTTTTCCTTGGAAGAGATGTTTGGTTTTATTAGCTGTAGATTTACCGGCTACCCCGCTTCAGTACAGGAACAAGCTTTGCTTTGGCTTCATGTAAGTCAATATCCTTATTGATGAGTTTTAATTTGAAAACTTAGTATTAATTCTCATCTATGTTTTAGTTATATTTGAATAGTGTCTGCAGTATCAATTGTCCAAATTCTATGTTCCTGCTATCAAACCTATTTCAGTTCCAGCAGTGCCAAAGACAACATTGACTGTTGATTCTTGCCATGTATGTACTGCATGAAATTGTAAAGATGTAGCATAAATCCAGAACCAAAGTCTATTCTGAACTTAAGACTCCTTGTAGCTCTGGGTTCAAACTTCAGCTGCTTCGAATGTTTGCAAACCAAATGCATAAATAATATGTACAACATTTATTGCATATTTTTTGTTTGAATCTAACATTAATTAAATAGAATCATAGGTATTTGGTTGTTATTAATGGAGATTATAGTACTCCTGAAAGTGCTACCATGTAGATCAGGTAGTTTTGCTAATTAGCGCCTGGATATTATTGGATGAGTTTAACAGATATGCATAATCTTAGAGTTGCAAAAGGTTTGCCATCATTATTACTTAAGAACAAATCTATGCAAAAAGATTAACTGTTTTGCAATCAGTGTAACATTAAATACTGTATATGTGTGTATATATATTTCTTTTGAATTATTATTAAAGATTAATCATCATTGTTTGAAGACCTAAATGCAAGTATCAAACATGAAATAATTTAAGCAACTGATTGAGAATTATAGTACATTCAGAAACTTTTAAATGTAAACATTTCAAGTAACAAGTGTTCAGATTATGTTTGCAAATGTTCCTGGTTTAAAGGTTCTGCTGTCTAACAAATGTAGTTTTGATCAATCCTTCAATTAGGTTTTATCAGAACTAGATATAATCGTCCCTCTCCAGCTATTGATCAGTATGTTTTCCGACGGAGTTAACTCAGTTAAGGAATTGGCAAATCAAAGAAAAGCAAGAGCCAATGACCAGCCAGGAAACCTAACTCGAAGGGTAGGTTTTACTTATGCCTGTTTCCATTAACTGTACAGAATAAATAATCATTGTGTTCTTTGCATTGAATTTTTCCAGTTGAGACAGGTCAAGTAGTTGTGCTGGGATACGCTGACTCAGGCAATTTCTTTGCTCCATTAATGAATCCGATTAAGTTCTCTGTATTTATTTAAATTTAACTTCAATTTTGCCACCAGCATTCCTGCTGCTTGAGCTAAATCTTGATCCTTAAAAATTGTTGTTTTGTTAATATAGATCCTCAATTGAAAGTGCCTGAAATCATCTAGTATTATTTTAGTCATAGAATTTTATAGCAGGGAAATAAGCTCTTCTGTCCATTGTATCACGAAGACATACGGCATGCTTTCCTTCATCGGATGGGGTATTGAGTACAAGAGTTGGCAGGTCATGTTACAGTATGTTTGGCCACAGTTGGAATACTGAATACAGTTCTGGTCACCACATTACCAAATGAATGGTAATTGGAGAGGGTGTAGACAAGGTTCACCAGGATGTTGCCTGGCATGGAGAAGTGCCTGCCTGTACCCCTCACTCTTGAGTCGATTATCCAAATTGCTCTTCTTCTCTTGTTCTTCACCTTTGTGCAGCTGGGCTCTATCTGTTTTGATCTCTGATGTTGAATGATCTGTTCTGACCATAATGTAAGGGATGGTCAGTGAATGCTGCCATACCCAGTGACACAAACATCCCACGAATAAATGAAATAAAGGACTCAGCTTTATCCTGTAACACCCCTACCATAATGTCACAACAAGCTCAAAATTGATTGAGTGCTCCTTTTGTTGCCTTTGTTTCTGTATTCCCTTCTTTGGCCAGGGGTCCTACACCACCCAGTGGACTCTTTCACCCTCAGTGTTCAATGGATCATTTTCCACCATTTTTGTACCTTCAGAGTGACCCACCACCAAATGCATTTTCCCCTCCCCTTTCAGGGAATATTGGAAAAGACATTGTGCTCGCCTAACTCTGAATCTGATAGCTGGGAGAAAGTGAGGACTACAGATTCGATTAGATTCCCTCCAGTGTGGAAACAGGCCCTTCGGCCCAACCAGTCCACACCGACCCTCCGAAGAGTAACCCACCCAGACCCCTTTCCCCTCTGACTAATGCACCTAACACTGTGGGCAATTTAGCATGGCCAATTCACCTGACCTGCGCATCTTTGGACTATAGGAGGAAACCAGATCACCCGGAGAAATTCCGCACACACACAGGGAGAATGTGCAAACTCTGGAGGCTGAAATCGAACCTGGGACCCTGATGCTGTGAGGCAGCAGTGCTAACACTGAGCCACCGTGATGAAGAGCTTATGCTTGAAACATCAACTCTCCTGTTGCTCAGATGCTGCCTGACCAGCTGTGGTTTTCCAGCACCATGCTTTTTAACTCAGAACTTGACAGCTGGTTGTCCACCCCTTAGGAAGTCGTGTGACATATTCTAAAGAGTGCAGGGGAGAGGAACTGAGATAAAAAGATCATATCCCTAACAGAAAGAAAAATAACTTAAAGTTCTGTCTTTAGTAATTGACCAGCCTCATTTGAGAAGTTAAAAATCACACAACACCACATTATAGTTCAACAGATTTATTTGGAAGCACGAGCTTTTGGAGTGCTGCTCCTTCATCAGGTCCACAAGGAAGGCAAACAGTCCACCTGATGAAGGAGCAGTGCTCTGAAAACTATTGCTTCCAAATAAACCTGTTTGACTACAGCCTGGTGTTGTGTAATTTTTAACTTTGTACACCCCAGTCCAACACCGGTACCTCCAAATCATTCATTTGAGAAGAACTGGTGAGTTCAGGTTTCAGTGCAAACTGAGATTCAAAGATTGTTTAACATGAGAAATCATATAGTGTGTTGTGATTAAAAATCATATTGCATTGAAATTTTAATGTGTAAATTGAATGTGCCCCGGTTAAATTTGCTTAAGCTGCTGTTTCATATTTTGATTCTGCTCACATGTAATGTGAAGTCCTGCTGTTCGTAGTGGTTCTATTCCTCAAAATCCTCTAAACAGTAATTTTTACAAACAGCAAAGGTGACAAACTGTTCATGCGCAGTATAGGACACTTGTTCAGTGGGCACTTTCTACTCTAGGAAATAAGTTTTCTTTTCATTTTTCTCTTTAAAGCCATAGATAAGTAAAGAGTAGCCTCAAACTGGGTGCACAATACAATATGCAAAGGTCAGCATGTGAATGGTGGCTCTTGACCGTATATTTTATACTGTAACTTTATTTTATTTTCTTAGAGCTGTGTCCTAATGAATACAATTTTTCTCCATAGGTTAGTGTTGTATCAGATCCTGGACGCAGATGCCAACATGTTACTCTAAGTCCGTTTCCTAGCCCCTTTCGTAGCCCATTCCGTAGTCCATTGCGCAGTCCATTCCGTGGTTGTTTTAAGAATTTTGGATCTGCAGGAGGAAGAGCCATTGACTTTGATTCTGATGATGATGAGATGAACTTAGCTTGCTTTATTCTGATGTTTGATTTGATATTGAAACAGGTAATGATTTAATTACATTACATTATATGTGAAATTTAAGCTTATGTTATTCTGTGCACTATTTAAAGATGAATATGTGGGGGATCCAAGATGGTGGCGATCCAGCAAGTCTGAGTCTACAGTGCTCCTTCCAAGACTTGGGCAAAGTGGGTCACTCACCCCCACCACACTCACCAAATCATTTAAAATAGCTGTTTAATTTAATTAGTTGCTTAGTATTGAATTTAAACAATTTAATCTTCAGTAAAAATGACTAAAGGGAAGGGAGCCCACAGCTCTCAGCGAGCAGGAACCCCTCCCCCACCCTCTCCAGCTGCAGCGGAGGCGTCCGCAGCAGCCCCGGGGGACTTACCTACAGTGGCAAGCTTTGTGGAAATCATCTCCAAACTGGATGCGAAGATCGAGGCTTTTATTGAAGAATCCTGAAGTCGATGGGACTCACTCTCGGCCGCGCTGCGAAAGCACGACCGAGACATTAAGGAAATCGAGCGCCGAGTCGGAGGGGCGGAGCTAAAGGCCGCGACCTCCGAAACTACAGCGCAATTGGCCATGGATCAGGTCCGGACTCTCGAATAGCGAGTCCAGACTTAGAGAACCACATTGACGACCTTGAGAATTGTTGCAATACACGGACCCGGCTGGAACCAGCGCCCCCGCCCGGTCCTGTTCCGGCTGCAGAGCTATAAGGAGAGGCAGATACTCCTAGAAGCCTCTAGAAATCTTGGAAAAGATCCCCAAGCCATGATCTATAAAGGATCCAAGATCATGTTATTCCAGGACTTTTCCCCAGCTCTGGTCCGAAAGAGGAAGGCATTCGATGAGGCAAAGAAGTGTTTAAGGGACTTAAATATTCAGTACTCTTTACACTACCTAGCGATGGTACGCTTTAACCATGAAGGGTCCATGTATAACTTCGGATCGCCGGAAAAGGCTAAGGAATTTTTGGACTCTCTTAGATAAATTGTAAGAGATAATTGATGTTGGTTTGCCTTCCCTCCACTCCGGTTTATATCTCCCCCCTTTTTATTCTTTTACCTTACTGTTTAATATTACCTTTGAGGGTGGGGAGAGGGATTTATTTATTTGTTCTCTACTTAACAATTTTCTCCTCCCTCCTTAATATATATATAGGCTGGGTTTTCTAGCGAATGTTGGCGGGGGGAGGTGGTTACCTTATTCTATTTTACCTCTGTCTCTAGGAGCTGGGTTGTTTTCCCTTATTATTTTGTATTATTATATTTAATTATTACTTGTTGAGGTTATATATGTTTATACATGGTATTAACATTACCAAATATATCCAGGTGTTGGTATGGGTGGGGGGGGGGAGCGCGGGTTGGGGGGAGGTGGTGAGGGTAGGGTGCTCACTGTTAACTCTAACTCTGTAGTATATTTGAATTTTCCTCATCCTCATGAGGAGCGCCAGGGTCAAGGGTGTGACACTGGTTGGGAGAGGATATGATGGGCCTTTGGAAAGGAAGTGATACCCCCTGGGAACAAGGGGGAATAATCTCCATTTAAATACGTTTTTTTAAAATTTAGAAATAGTTTTTTATTATACTGTTGTGAGTGTATTAGAGAGCCTTTAATTTTGTGAATTTTATATGCTCTATGCTCGGGATGTTCTGGATAGAGTTTCCCCTCCTGAGGGGTCGCGGATTTGTCCGGACGATTATGGTTGATCAGTCGGTTAAGTGGTGCACCTGGAATGTCAAGGGAGTAATTGGCCAGTCAAAAGGAAGAAAATATTATCACATCTCAAGAAAGAAAGGGTTGATATAGCTCTCCTACAGGAGACACACTTGTTGGATAAAGAACACTTGAAATTACAACAGGGTGGATTTGATCAGGCCTTTTTTTTTCTTCTTTTAGCTCAAAAAGCAGGGGAGTTGTTATTCTTATTCGGAAGAATTTCCCTCTCAAAATCCTAAAACAGATAAAAGATAAATCTGGATGATCTATTCTGATTAAAGCCCTCATAAATGGAGAGGAATATGGGATTTTAAATTTGTATTGCCCCCGGCACATCCTTTTAAATTTATAACGGAATCCTTCCTAAAATTGATGGCTCTCGGTGCCCGTCATGCAATTATAGAGGGAGACTTTAATTGTATTATGGATCTGGAAATAGATAGGATTCCCAAGAGTACTGCAGAAGTATCTCCCAGATCTAGACAATTGGTGGATTTGAACAAAAAATTAGGATTAGTAGATGTATGGCGATGTCTTTATCCACAGGGCAGAGATTTTTCTTTTTACTCCAATCCACATAAATGTCATACCAGAATTGATATGTTTTTTGCCCCCTCAATTTTTTAAATTCCATATCATCCTGTAAAATAGGTAGCATAGCAATTTCCGATCACGCTGCTGTATATATGGAAATCAAGACGAGGAACAATGGGACATCTCCTTGGCATTGGCATATGGACCCCTTCCTGATGAAAGATAGTAAATTTGTAAAGTACTTCTCTCAAGAATTTAAAACTTTTTTAGAGATTAATTTAAGTACGGCTAGCAACTCATCAATAATGTGGGAGACCATCAAAGCTTACGCGCGAGGTTTGATCACCTCATACTCAGCGACCCAGAAAAAATTAAAGGGAGAACAACCAGCGTCTGCTCGAAACTCGCTTAAAAGCAGCTGAAACAGCATACGCTGATAGACCTTCTATTATCAAATTGCAAAGGATTACGGCCCTTAGGACCGCTCTAAACACCACGCTTACTAAAAACGGCTAAGAGGGAAATATTGTTTGCAAAACAAAAGTTGTATGAATTTGGTGACATACCGGGTAGATTCTTAGCATTTTTTGCAAAGAGAAAAAGGCCCCTCAAACTATCACGTCTATCAAGGAAAGTATGGGCATTTGGACTCATAATCATAAAAGGATTAATGCAATCTTTAGAAAATTTTATTCTGATTTTTAATATATACCACAGGATTGTGAAGACAGGACTAGGAGGATGCAATAATTTTTTAAAAAATGTGACCTTTCCGGACCTAACTCCGGAACAGGTATCGGTCTTAAATGCTCCCCTAACAGTCCAAGAAATACTTGATGCAATCAGGCAACTTCAGAGCCAGAAGGCACCTGGCCCAGATGGCTTTCAAGCTGAATTTTATAAAGAATTTACAGGAATATTGGCTGGTCTACTTATGGACATGTATAACTACGCATACAGTCAGGGCTGTCTCCCGCCTTCGTTGAAAGTGGCAAATATCTCTCTTATCCTTAAAAAAGGAAAGGACCCAGAAGATTGCGCATCATACAGACCAATATCCTTGCTAAATGTAGATTTTAAAATCCTTTCTAAAACGTTAGCATTTAGGCTAGAAAGGGTATTGCTACATATGATAAAGGAGGATCAGACAGGGTTTATTAAGGACCGTAGATCATCCAGTAATATTAGAAGGGTTTTGAATATGATTCAAGTCTGCCATCAGGGAAAGATACCAGGAGTAGTAGTCTCATTAGACGCAGAAAAGGCATTCGATAGGGTTGAAAGATCATATTTGTTTTACACATTGGAAAGGTTTGGCATTGGAAAGGTGTTTACCAAATGGGTTTCAACATTGTATAGTGATCCCAAAGCAGTTGTGGTTACCAATGGATTAGGTTTGGATAGCTTCAGTGTGGATAGGGGCTGCCGTCAGGGATGTCCTCTCTCGCCACTTATTTACACTAATAATTGAACCACTAGCAGAAGCTATATGGGCTGATCCTAATATAATGGCCCCGAGGATTGGTACAGGTAAACATAAAATTACCTTTTATGCAGATGATGTTCTTCTATTCCTCAGTAATCCTCTGATGTCTGCCTCACTTAATCCAAGTTATTAATACATTTAGTGCATTCTCAGGCTATAAAATTAATTTCTCAAAATCGGAGGCTATGCCAATGGGTGGCCTTGCTATGATACCCCACTTAGTGGATGGATCCCACTTTCCCTTTCGGTGGTCCCCGGAATTTTTTATTGCCCCAGTATTTAGTCAGTTATACAAGGCTAACTTTGTACATTTACTGGAAAGCATAAGGCAGGACCTCCAGCGATGACGAGACCTTCCAATATCCTGGCTGGGTAGAATAACACTAATTAAAATGAATGTCCTGCCCCGTCTCCTATACCCTATGAGAATGCTCCCAGTGATGCTGCCGAGGCTGGCACTACGTAAATTATATGACTGGTTGGGTTCCTTTATCTGGAATCATAGACGGCCCCTCATTAAGCTGAAGAAGCTACAGCTTCCATAGGCAAGGGGAGGATTGGACTTCCCAGATTTTAGGAAATATCAGTTAAGTTCCCTATTAAGTTACATAGCTGATTGGGTCTTGTCTGACCCACAATCAATCTGGCTGGACATCGAGGCTTCTCACATAAAATGCCCACTTATTAACCTTTTATTTTCAGACAAGAGGAAAATCATTACGAATCACTGTTAAAAACCCTATAATACTAAACACAATTAAAGCTTGGAATATAATGCGGCAAAATGAGGGCAACTCACATAAAACATCTCCCTATGCTCCGATCGTGGGAGCATGGGGATTTCAACCGGGGTTTACAGATGCCACTTTTAAACTCTGGAGATCCAGGGGTATCTCATGTTTAGGGGACCTATTTAAAGAAGGGGTTCTGATGTCTTTTGAACAGCTGCGTCCGAAATTCGGATTACCTAATGGAGACCTCTTTCGATACTTCCAAATTCAAGATTATATACAGAAGAAGACTACGTTATTAGATAGTCTTTATAAATCAGATAGAGAATGTAGAGTGCTACGACCAATGGGGGTATCTTCCGTCAGTGCTATTTATCATTTACTAAGTGATGAAGTATTGAGAGATATAGACAATCTGCTTAAACCATGGGATCGGGATTTGGGACTAGAAATCTCTATAGAAATATGGAATGACATTTGGGAAAACGCCAGAAGAATCACCATCTGCAACAGAACTCAGGCTATCCAGCTGAAGATACTTCATAGGGCCCATATAGCACCGGATCGATTGGCAAAATTTAATGCAGGAACATCTCTAATGTGTCCCAAGTGTAAAATAGAGGTGAGCACTCTTGTACATTGCCTATGGACCTGTCATAAGATCCGCAGATACTGGACTAAAGTAGCAAGTACCCTGACAGAAATTTTAGGAACAGAAATTAAAGTGGACCCTGTATCTCTCCTTTTGGGCTTTTCGAACTTACCCTCCCTGAATATGCACGGGAAGAGATTATTTTCTATTCTCTCTTTCTGTGCAAGGAAAAATATTTTGGTAAACTGAGTGGCTGTGGGGCCGCCCTGGACTTTCAAACTGGCACAGATTAATTATGGAATGTATTCCCCTTGACTTCCTTACAAATATGCACCGAAAGACTGAATTATTTCGTAAAATATGTCAGCCCTTCTTGAATTATATAAATACAGATATTTCGGCTATCCAAACAAGGGCTTTTAGTTAATTGAGATTGTGAACCTGGCTGGTCCGGACCCCTTGGGAGAGGAATCCCGCACGAATACGGGTTTTGTTACATTTGATGTTAACACATTCCGAGCATGTATCTCACTATCCAATTTCTGTGTTATCTGTTGTTTTTTTTCTTTCTCATATTTGAATAATGTAAGAGACTTAATTATACACGCTGGTTAGTTGTAGGTTAGATTAGTAGTTAGTTTAGTTTTGTTATTTTTCTCTTGGTATTTTTCTTTTGTAAAATTTTGGTTAATATTTATTTAAGATTTAATTGTATATCAATGTTTGTACTTGAGAGTTTTGTTTATTTTTGTAAACTTGTAAAAATGTTAAATTTCCAATAAAAATGTCTATAAAAAATGAATATGTTACAGCTTCTTGGGACAAGTATTTTAACTTCCTCATTAAATAAACCGCCCAGAAGTAGAGATCCAATTGACTAGGGAAAACGAGTTGAAGGAAATTAGTATTGGTATGAAGATTGCACCCGAGAAATGAACAGGTCTGTAGGTTAATAAATCCCCAAGAATGTGATGGTTTTCATCCCAGAGCATTGAAGTAGGTGGTTGTAGAGAAAGTTGATGCTTTTATGATTTTCTTCAAATATTCAATAGATTCTGGATTGATTTTTTTCAGATTGGAAGGTAGTGAAAGTAGTAATGTAACAAGAAAGCAAGAGAGAAAATGGGGCTGCAGGCCTTGCAGCCTAAAATCAGTATTAGAGAGAGTGTTAGAATCTATTATAAATGATATGTTAAAGGGAAGGTTCCCAACAATGATCCCTGCAAAACCCCACTGGACTCCAGCTTCTTATATTGATTCATCTACCTTTCAGTTCCGTATGCTAAATTACACCACTTGAGAGCCCAAATCACAGTTCTACATTGGTTGTTTGTATAATTCCTGGCAAACGTTGGATTGTTTAGCAAATGTTGTCCAAACACAAATTATCCTTTCACTGCTGGGGTCTCACACACACCATCCTGCCTTGGATCTCATATGCCATCTCTTACTTCACCCCCAAGGTCTCACCCACTTATACAATCATCCATTCATGCACGTACATCTTGCGCCACACCCAACCCCTCAGTCTTGGGTGTCTCTCACAGCAACTCCACTCCACCCCCTACCTCCCAGGGATACCCATTTGCTCACCATCTCCTTGAAATCTCCAATGTACTGAAAGGAAAAGACAGGGTAGATGCAGGTGGGATGCTTCCCCTGGTTGAGGAATCTACAGGAGAACACAAATGTGAGGAGACACAATTTAAACATAAAGGGTCTGAAAGAAGGAGAAATTATTTTGCTTAAAGGATCATGAACCTTTGGAAATTTCTATCACAGTGGGCTGTGGAAGCTCAGCCTTTGAGCTTGTTTAAAGTAGAAATTGATAGATTTCTGATTATCGGGGCACACGAGATTATGGTAATGGGTGAGTAAAAGTGTTTGATTAGCCTTGTTCATATTAAACGATGGAGCAGGTTTGACAGGCTGAATGACCTATGCCTGTTCCTATTAATTCATGTTACTGTATCATTTCATATTGAAAATACCAATCAAATATATATTGGTGTGAAGTTATTCTAAGCCATTAGGGATATATATGCAGAAGCAATTAATTCTTCTTTAATCTTCTATCTCAATGCTTCAGATGGAATTGCAAGATGATGGTATGGTTATGGGTCTAGACCATGGATTAGCCAAGGACATAATTTCCATCATAAACAATGTGTTCCAAGCTCCCTGGGGAGGCTCACATACTTGCCAGAAAGATGAAAGTGCGGTTGAATGCAACCTATGTCAATCCAGCATTTTATGCTACCAACTCGCATGTGAGCTGCTGGAGCGATTGGCACCTAAAGAGGAAATCAAACTGGTGGTAAGGAGAGATGAATATATGATGAAATGTGGTTTGCATGTTAACTGTTGAAACTGGACTTAATGCTTACCCGCTGGCAAGTTTGAAAGTACATGAGGAAGGAGATTGGTGGTATGTAAAATCCACCAGCTGGTCTTCCTACCACCTAGCCACCCACTTATGACCTGTCTGACATATTACAGGCCACCCAACTTAAGGCCCAGCCCATGTGGAATGCTTAATAAAAGTAGCGTCATGGGTTGGTGCCAGGCCCAAAGAAGGATTTCTTCGTTGTGGTTGTCTGATACTCCTTTTCCCAGGATCATTGCTCATCCCCGACATGTTGAATCCAGTCCTCTCAGCCTGCTCACTGAGATCCTCAATCCTGAATTGACGTGGGCTCCATGGATGAGCTTGCCCTGCTTGTGGTGCCAGCAATGGCCATCGTTTCTGATTGGTGCTGCTGTGAAACAGAACTGCTGGCCAGTGGATTGCTGACACGTCTTTGAAGTGGGGCACTCTTTTATTAAAACATTTAACATTGCTTCCACCATTAAATTGCTGCAAGACAACTGTCAAATCATGGGCAGGTTCCCCTCTGACCTTTATGTAGGGCCAGGGGTGGGGCATGCAGGCTGCAGCACTCCTCAAAATTCAGCCTTTAAATATGTTTTTAAGATGAACATTAATTACTTTTTAACGAGTTCCTAATGCTGATGCACAATGTTAATTTTTATAACTTTGTCCATAGCAAAATGGCTATTCTGACTGTAGACTGCTGCATCTTAGCACTGTAAAATCAAAGAGGAGCAAATGTGGGTGCATCTGTGTTAGCCATTTCAAATTGGGGCTTCACTCTCCTCTGTCAATCTCCCCACTACTCCAACATCATCTAAGATAAGCCCTGCTTCTTTTTCTCATTTGCAATCACCTCCTGGAACTTGTGCTGCCGCTTTATATCCAATGATAGTTCATGTAAGTTCTAAGTCAGCACATATCTGTTCTCCTTTAGGAACCAACTGACAGCTTTGAAGATAGTATGCTGTTTTCTAGACCTGAATTCACTATAGGTTTTGAAGGAGAAGAAGATGATAATTCAAAAGAGGAAGAAAATCAACTGTTCAATAACGGATGTGAAGAAAAGCCTGGTATGGGATGTTAATAGTCATTTTTACTAAAAGTGCTGGACAGGTCAATCTGCTGTAATGCGACAATTGTGTTCCTCTACAACCTCGTGCAATAGAAAATCAGGCTGTGGAAGATCGCTAATAGAAAACCACTATATCCCTTCAGTAGAAAGTTTGTGTTATCCAAATTCATCAATTGCATTATAACCAATTTGCACTGACGAAATGACCATTATAGCAGAACAACCTGTAGTTGAAACTGGCTGCTGACAAGTTTTCATTGACAATAATGGTAGCAGTGACAGTGCAAAGGTGACTTATTGGAGACATTGGGCACATCATTGGATGGATGTGATATGAACAAATTGCTTTTTTAAAAAACTCATTTAACTGCTAAATCTATGTACGAAGATTTATTAATTTTCACATCTATCTTTGTACATTGATTAGGAATAATGACCTGTCATAATTATAGCATCTACTGTTATCTGCTAACGTGCAAAACAAATGAAAATCAACCATCTGCATTAAAATGTTGGTACATTTTGGGTAATGGCTATTTAGTTAAGAGAATCTGCAACTCTTATAGTGTAATTTTTTTAAGACATAACGACAATTGGGGTTAATTTCTTCCAATTGTTTGATATAATTTGGTGAACCATTGAAAAATTCCCTCGCCTACTTTAATACTGTCATTACATGGCTCATCCACTGAAGTTACGGTGAATGGTCAGGAGAACTGTGGCATTAGTGTTTCTTCAATAATATTGGTTATATTGGTCCTTCTTTTGATTGTCTGCTTGCAATGTTGTTTGATGAAAATCTAAACTATTTTCCCAGTAACTTAATACCAAATGAAGATGGTGTATGACTTAGAAGGGAATTTGCAGCTGATGGCCTTCACAAAACAATGTTGGCTTTGTTATTTTTAGTGGTAGACGTCACAGGGATGGAGATGCTATTAAAGCTACTTGTCATAATTCATCCCATAGCTAGTGCATATTATAACGATAGTCATATAGTGATGTAGTGGAAAGGGATGTGAATTAAGTGGACTAATCTGAATTGTGTGGTATTGTGGTGTTTAAAACCATTCAGATGAACGTTGCATGTTACGTTACGTTCATGGCTTCCATACAGTCATTTATATAAAAGAGTCAAAGGAGCCATGACCTTGATTATGAATTCACTGTTGCTATTTTTGTAGCAATTATTCAGAGACCAAGAATGGAATCTTCCCAACCCTAAATGTTATGGGCAGTGGTGTGTCAGTTGGGAAATTATGGCAAAATTGGAAGAAATTAGATTTGAAATTTGAGAGAGAAAAAACTTCAAATTTTGCAATGGGGTTTTGAACAGTGCAGTGAGAATCCTGCTAGTGAGTGGCATGAGCCCATAGACGTGTATTTGCATGCCTACTTTTTAAATTTGTTTGTGAGCTGTGTGCGTTGCTGGCTGAGCCACTGTTTATTGTCCACCCTTAGTTGTCCTTGAGCAGGTGATGTAAGCTGCCTTCTTGATCTGCTGTAGTCAATGTGCTGTAGATAGGTACACACTTTTGTTCAGGAAATGATTCCAATTTTGACCCAGTGACAGTGAGGGAACGATGACTTATTTCCAGGATAGTGGCTCGGAGGGGAATCTCCAGAGGATGGTATTCCCATGTATCTGCTGCTCTTGTCCTTTTAGATGGAAATGGTTATGGATTTGGAAGGTGCTGTCTCAAGATCATTGGCATATTTCTGCAGTATATGTTGTGGGTTGTATACGTTTCTGCTAGTGGCCCTGTTGGTGGATGAATAGAGTGCTAGTCGAGCAGGCTGCTTTGTCCTGCATGGTGTCAGTCTTCGTGAGTGTTGTTGGAGCTGCACTTATTCATGTAAGTTGGGAGTATTCTATCTTGACATGTCCTTGTAGATGGTGGACAGGCTTTGGGGAATCAGAAGGTGAGGTAGTCGTTGCAGGATTTCTAGCCTCTGACCTGATCATGTAGACAGTATTAATATGGCAAATCCAGTTGAGTTTCTCGTCAGTGGTAACCCCAAGGATGTTGATAATGGAAGATGTGGTGATGGTAATGCCATTGAAGATCAAGAGGCATTAGTGTAAGTATCTGTAGCATCTATTCTCTCCTCATTGTTCTGGAGTTTCCTGATCTTGCATAGTCAGATAGAAAACAGATGGCGATAATTCCTGACATGAAAGTTAAGAGCAGTCACCTGGTAGCTTCAGCTCACTGCCCGCTCCTTTGGGCCTCCATCTTTGACAAAAGTCACCAACAGCTTAGGTGACCACTCAGATTTCAAAGAACTTGGTCTGTTTCTAATATTCCCTATACAGTATCTCTGAATTATAAATATGTCAAAACTCTGCCTCATTTTGATGAGAAAGATGTTGAAGCCTTCTTTATTTCATTTGATAAATAGGCTAGGCAGATGGAGTGGTCCAAGGATTTATGGGTAATGCTAGTTCAGAGTAAACTGGTAGGCAGAGCTAGTGAGGTATTTGCCACACTGTCAGATGAGAGGTCAAGAGATTATGAAGAGGTTAAACAGACTATTTTAAGTGCTCATGAACTGGTGCCAGAAGTGGTTCAGAAACACAAAGAAGGAACCAGGTCAGACATATATTGAGTTCAAAAGCATTAAACATAGTCATTTTGATTGATGGGTGTGTGCTTTGAAAATAGATAAGACCTTTGAGGCTTTAAGAGAGGTTATTCTGCTGGAGGAATTTAATAACTCACTTCCAGAGATGGTAGGAATTCATCTGGAGCAGCAGAGAGTTCAGGAAGTGAGAAGGGCAGCAGAATTAGCAGATGAGTACATGTTGGTGCATAAGACAAGCTTCCGGCCAGAATTTCATCCTGTGAAGGATAGATTTTGGGAGAAGTGGAGATCCTATATTACTAAACCAAGAGTAGAGAGCACTGGTAAGAATTTACCACAGGATAAAAAAGAAGCCCAGGAGGTTGGAAAGGAGATGAAAAGCCTCAGGTGCTTCCACTGTGGTAAAATGGAACACAAAGTCACAGTGCTGACTGTTAAAGAAAGGCACTGTGGGAAAAGATGTGATAAAAGAAGCGAAGCCAGTTGCGTTAGTGAAGGTAGTAGAGGAGACGCTAAAAAGAGCTGAGGAGCTGCAGGAGAGTACACAGCTTAGGTCAGAGGAGGGAATTGAAAATAATTGTTAGTTTATTATTCTCTGTTTTACTTTAAGAAATAAAGTTGATAATTTTTACTTTAACTAGTTCTTGGCCTACCGAATTTTCACACATTACTGCACGGAATAATTTTTATCTGTGTTGCTGGTTTTAAATTAAGCAGGAGAGTTTACCATGTTTTAACATAATCTTGGTGTTATCTGTAAATTGAAAAACACTCCCCCCCCACATTTTCATCTGTATCATTTATGCATATAGAAAACAGTGAGGGTTCCTTACTGATCAATGTGGTACTTTGCTGGATACTGGCCTCCAGTCACCCAATGATTAAGCCAATTTCTGATCCATCTCATCAAGCTTCCCTGAATTCCACGTGCTTTAACTTTCTCAATCAGTCTTCCATGTGGGACCTATCAAAAGCTTTCCTAAAATCTATATAAACCACATCTACTCAACTCATCTCATCCAGTTGGAACAGATGTGTGCTGGGTACAATGATCATTCATTGATTGGACATGTGTTGTTGCTGAAAATGCCATGTAGTTCCTATGTGATCTCAGAACCAATTGCAGCTTTTCTTTGTTTACTTTTTCTTCTCTTTTTGTCGTTGTTGAATAAGTGAACATTTTCAACTGTGTGAAGACTTTCCAGTATGTGATTATGCCACATTGAACAATGAGAAGATGTTGTGCTACAAAGGTATTAGCGAAAGAGTTGCATTTCCTTAGACCGGGTTCTAAAATGGGTGATGCTTGGGAGGGGTGGCCTCTGTAGCTTGATTCTTATAAATGCAGTTACAATGATAAGAGAAATGATGATGTAAAATACCAATACATCTGTGAATATCAACTTGGATTTACAGTGAAGTGCCACTTGTGGACCCTTTGTGCCCTCACAAGCTTTGCTTTTTGTTCCACTCACAATACATGCACTGTGAAATGCAGCTCTTGGCTGGTGACACTGGACCTGGGGCATGACTGAGCTTTAGATATAGTCCCAGGGCCTGAAATCCGGGGAGGTCCTCGCAGTGGTGAGTACTTAAGCCATTGCTGAGCGTAGGATAATGCGAGTGGGGTGCCATAGAAGTGCGGTGTACAGCTGTGGAGAATAGTGTGAGAAAACTCACGAGAGCTCATGGAGAGAAACTCTCCTCGAAACTCCCTGAAGTTGACACACACCCAATTCTTGGTAAGATTCAGCCCTATTTGCTAGACATTACTTCACAAGTATAATTCACTCTGCTCCAAACTAATATCAAACTAACTTACGATAATTCTGTTGTATCTTCAGAAAAGGTATTGGTTAGAGTATGCAGTCACTAATATTTTTATATTTATAGAAATGAAAAATAACGCAGAGAGGACCTTTGATTATGAACAACTCCCTGCTACATTGAAGTTGATACATACAATATTGCAGGTAATTATTATTTAACTTGTTCAGTTATAATTCAGCACTTGGGTCTGTTAAGTTCTTCCCTGTGCTTCACTTGTTTGTGTCAACAGGAAATCCCAAATTGTGAGGAGCCAGACATTCTTTTCAACATGCTCAACTGTTTAAAAATATTGTGTCTCCATGGGGAATGTTTGTATCTCGCCAGAAAGGATTATCCAAACTTTCTTGCTTACATTCAAGAGAAAATGTTGATTTCCAGGTAAGGTTAACAAAGCATGAAATCCTGATGACTTACCAGTAATTGTTAAAAATCACACAACACCAGGTTATAGTCCAACAGGTTTAATTGGAAGCACACTAGCTTTCGGAGCGACACTCCTTCATCAGGTGATAGACAATTAAACCTGTTGGACTATAACCTGGTGTTGTGTGATTTTTAACTTTGTACACCCCAGTCCAACAGTGGCATCTCCAAATCATTAATTGTTAGGATATGTAGTCTGTGAACAAAGATCTCCCCATTAACTGTATGGTTTCCTAACAAGTCAGTAATTTGTTTACATGTTTGGAATTGGGTTCCAAATTTTCTGAGTGCCTAAACTTTGATTAATGGAACTTTTTACTGAGATACAGCCAAAGATGTGCAGATTAGGTGGATTGGCCATGGTAGAATGCCTGTTGTTCAGGAATATACAGGTTAGGTGGATTAGCCATAATAAAATACAGGTTTACAGGGATAGGGTAGGGGAGTGGGTCTGGATGGGATCCTGTTTGGAGGGCCAGTGTGAACTCGATGGGCCTGCTTTTACACTGTAGCGATTCTATGATTTGATGAATCTGTGGTTGAGGCATGTATCACTTTTGTAGCAATCATTAATTTGGTGATTTGCCATTTTATTTCAAATATCATTATATTCTCTGGCAATGTTATTTCCTGATAATCAACTTGTGACAGTTGTTAAATCAACTTGCAGGTCTTATGTAAGAATCAATCCTTTAATATGGACATTGCAATGAGTCAGTAATACCAAGTGCACCAAGCATGTTATCCATAACTGGCAAAGAACAATATTATAATAACATCGCAATATAATATAACTCTGAAAGTGTGAATCGCACAATATGTTGTAAATCTAAGCAAGTACTGACATTGTAACTGGAGACTCAAGAGATTTAGTATAATCTTTGTGCAAAGTGAGGCTAGATGATGTAATTTGACCAAAATATCCAGAAGTATTGCAGTATGCATCTTCAGATAATAAAATAATAGAACCATCAACTTTTACTGTACAGAAGGAGGGCGTTCAGCCCCATTGTGTCTGTACCAGCTCCTGAAGGAGCTACCCATTTGTACCATACTCCAGCCCTATCTCCATTGCCTTCGATATTCATCACATTCAAATATGTATCAGCTCTCTTTTGAGACCTCCTATGGACTATTCCTCCACCACTCTCCCATGCAGCACATTCCAAATCCTAACAACTCTGAGTAAGGAAGTTGCTCCTCTTCTCACTCTTAGCTCTCTTGCTGATAATCTTGAAATTGTGACCCTTAGTTACTGTCATATCAACTAATCGAAGCATAATATCCTTCTTTACTTTCTCTTCTATCTAAAATCCCTCATCACTGGTATTATTCTAATAAATCACTTTGATACTTTTTCCAGGGCTAAAGCATCCTGTTTTAAATAAGATGCCAGAATTGAACACATTACTCCAAATATGGTCTGACCGATGATTTGTAGAGGTGTAGCATCACTTCCTTGCTTTTATACTTTATGCCTTTTCTTATAAACCCAAGGATCCTATCAGTCATCTTATCAACTATTTCAACTTGCGTGGCACCTTCAGAGAATTTGAACTCTGAAGTCCCCCTGCTCTTGTACTCAGTTATACCATTGAACCTGTATTGTCTCTCTGTGTTCCTTCTGTCAAAATACATTCTGTTACATTTCTCTGCATTAAAATTCATCTGTCAGCTATCTATCCATTTGGTCAATTTGTCAGTGTCCCTCTGAAGTCACTCACCGTAACCTTACAATTCACAATTCTCTCCAGCTTAGTATCATCTGTATTTTATTTTCCTTTTGTGTATACAGTCAGTTCTTCTACAATGCGATGATTCCTTTCGCAGTGTCATAGACAAATTGTGTTTTAGAAACAGTGCTTAAAGTATTGGCAATGTAATTGCATAACAGCCAACACACATTTTAAAAGTTTGCACTGTAGAAACATTATCCCCAATTTGTCAGTCACATTACAGCGAATTTGTGTTGACGAAACGTGCATTATGGCAGAACAACCTATAATTTAGTTTCATTAAATTCATAATGAAATAGCAAATATTAAGCATTTCAAAGCAGTGAGGTTGAGTTTTTGGGGCACAAGAGTCTAAAGATTTCATACGCCACCTTATCTCCAGACACTTGAAGCATGCTTCTCTATTGTAACCTAATAGTTTAATGTTAGCCTAAACAGCTTTATGTCTGATTAATGCAATGTAGCTATAGTTATTATACATATCTGTAGGATTGTTGAACATCACAATACCCATGGCCATTTTCTAATGTTGGGAGATAACAAAAGCACTGCCGCATCTGGTAAATTTTCTGTTGAGGCTACCTGCCAGTTGTGGGAATGCCTCCTCTTGGGAGGGTAAAGTTGTACCATGCTATGTTTACAAGGTCACGAGGAACATTAAATATTGAAAAAACTTATAAACAAGAATAATTTATCTGGTGTTATTGGAGTTCTGTAATCCATCATAGATTGAAAACATTGGCCTGGATTTTGCAGTTGTAATGATGGTGAAATTGTTCATGTGCATAACCATTCCTCCACTGAAACTGACAGCCATATCTGGAGTCTGCACATGCTAAGAACAATTTGGAAATCCAGAAATTGATATCAGTGACTCTGTGATTCTCCAGTTTGTGCATTTGAGATGTTTCGCCCTCATATTCCAATCCCCTCACCCCCCCCCCCCCCAATTGTATTGCAGTCAATGGGATGTTGAATTGATGAGAAGTTTCAGTCTTATGTGTTTGGTTTCACTGTTTAAAAGAAAACTTGACAAAGTTAAAAATCACGCAACACCAGGTTATAGTCCAGCAAGTTTAACTGGAAGCACATTAGCTTTTGGAGCATCGCTCCTCCTTAATATCTCCCAACATTAATGTACTGACTTCATAATTTTGGCTGAACACTTTGGTCCTGAAAGATTTATGTTGTAAAACAACAAATTGTACATTTTTAAAATGATTTTTCAAAAAAAGGTCAGAGTGTATTTTAATCAAATTGTAACTATTTACTTTGCTCTCTGGAAATTTAAATTGCAAGTAAAAGATGTTGAGTGTTTTTGCTGCTTGTGAATACTTTGTTGTGGTTGACTGCTTCCTGTTTTGTTGACATCACTGCTGCTGCATGCAAAGAGATCCCCATAACTTGGTGCAGAATTTAAAATGCTTATTGGAAAAGGAAATCCATGCCAGAGAGCCCATTAGATCATTGTAGGCAACTTCCTTTAATATCAGCAGCAAGTGTTCTTGCTTCCCCACAGATTACAAATTCCGAGTTTTATCTCTTTATCTAGAAGATAGGCATGCAGTCTGAAACTAGTGGTTCCTGATGCTATGTAAACTTGATGAGATTGCTGGCTCGCGATTCACCCCAGCATTCCATTATTTCTTTTAAGTAACTGGACATACAAATTCAAGGCTGACATTGGAGACTAAAAAATACTGAGTTCCAAAATAACCAAGTTATTTGTGATGTGAAGAAAAAATATACGCATTATTTTGTACAGATTACTTATAAAACTGGAAGACAGCATCCAAAGTTCATTTCTGCTTGTGTTTTTTGCAGCCTATGGAAAGTACTTAAGTCTGAATTCTCCCAGCTTGCCTCTGTGGCAATACCCTTGTTCCTGCATGCACTTTCTCTTTCTCGTGGTGCTGATATATTCTGGGGCATCATTGATAGCAATTTTAACAGCAAAGACTGGAAGATGCGTTTTGAAGCTGGTAAGATGAAAAAAAATGCACAGTGCAAAGTGTGTAATCTCAAACTCAAATATAATTTTTAAAACTCAAAAACCCTAACTTAAGATAAAGACATAATTCTGTAATGAAGTATGTTTTTACTTTAAAAATGTATTAATGAAACAAGGTGTCGGAATTAAAATAAATGCTGTCAGTTGCAAATTTTTTAAAATCCAGAAGCTGTGTTGTGTTTGGAAATTAGAGCAAGAATATTTATGTTACTTACCTGCACTCTCTTGAAATCAGTCAAAGAACAGTGAAGAAAGACATATTAACCATGCATTGAAATGACTGATAAGCCAGCATAAGCCATTGCACAATTTACACATTCTGCTGTTCCACCAAAATCTAGTGCAACTGCTGCTCATAGTGAGAAGAAATTCAGACTTACCAGTTGCACAATTTAGGATTGATGTCATGAGATCTTACTTATCACTACACTCCATGTATATTACCAATCAGCTGTTTTGCTTTCCATGCATGTCAACATAGCTAGTATGCCATTTTAGATACTTTGGAAATCACAATGTATTGAGGTGAGTGTTCCATTCCCGAAAAATCTAATTTATTACAAAGATGTGAAACTATTCAAAATGCAATGCAAGTTGAAACTAAAAGTGTGTGTAGCCAGAGGTGTGATACTAGATGGCCTGTGCTACGTACAGTGTTGCAGTTTAGTCATGGTAGATTTTTACAATAATTTTAATGATGTTTGTCAACTCAATTATTAAAATAGATACTATAGCAACATTTTAACCATAAATTGGAATTCTTCTCTCTAATTAATTAGTCAAATATTAAAGTAATTGGATTATAGTCTATTTCTGACTGTAATTTCTGTTACATCTTCTTGACTTGCTCCTTGCCTGAGGAGTGGTGATCCTCCGCTTAAACCACCACTAGTCCTCTCTCTATAATGAGAGCCCAGCCTTACCGCCCTCTGGGATTCTGGTCACTTAATATAACATGAAGTTTCAAGCCTTTTTGTTTCAGAAAAAAAATCGATTCCAGAAACACCTACCTGCCTTTTCAGTGATGGCATATGCATTATACATTTTTATTGCACATATTTGCAGCAATTTATGTATGTTATCATGACATGTTCAGTATGATGGGATTGCAGTAATTTTCTGAGACTTTGGACGAGATTGAAGGGTGGTTGATGTCTGGCATAAGGGCAGATTATCGTCAATGAGCAACCTAACAGGGTGTAAACATGGCCAGTAGAAAACTGAGGATCCATGGTTTCCAAATGGTCTTTTTGAATGGTTATAACTCCTCATGTGTCGCATTCCTATGCATTGCTTCTCTATTTCCCCACCTGGATGCACACTTATCCTCTTATTTCTTCGGTCACTGTGGTAAATATGTAAATAAAGACGAGGAACAACAGTCAGCTCCATCAATTCTTATCCTATTTCGTATCAACTGATGCACTAGCTCCCTGGCTGATAGAAATAGTAAATCTTTAGCACAACAAAATGGCAGAAAAAAATCTACTGTCAATTTCAGGGTGAATTCTGGAATACCCCCTCCCTAATCCCTATCATTTACACAATAAATGAGATCCAGGAGACTGTGGATATCAATGACACATTAGCAGACACACTTAGTTCGCTTGCATCACAACAGAACTGGACAAAACTATTTCCATTCATTGGCTCTGTTCCAAAAGTTACAAACTTTATTTTGTGTGGCCTTCTAATGCCCTATATGTTCATAGTTAAATTTCTTTGATTTTTAATATACTCATTTCAGGCTTTCTTGGTGATCTTTTGTGTATTTGTGTTATCCCATGTATAATTACTTCTAAATTCATCTAAGGTTAAATCTATGCTTTTTCTTGTAAACATTAATTATCTCCCTTCAATCCAGTTAATCTGTTCATCTGCATGTTATCAAGTAATGAATTGACATCAACACTGACTTAGTTGCCTTTATTTCTTCACCCACTTTTCCCCATTTACACCCTTTATTCCATGTATAATTTTATAAATTAAAAATTTCTTGACCGGGGCTATATTTCTACTTTGCCAAATTTGAGGAAAAAGAAGAACAAATGACTGAGTAGTTAATGTATTAAATGGTGAGCTGTCCTGCTCTTGTCTAGATATGCTGTAGTAGTTCTGAATGTTCAGTAGTAGGATGGACAGAAGTCACACAATCACCTGGAAAATTCCGAGTCAGTAGTAATTGACTCGAAACTTGCAA
Source organism: Hemiscyllium ocellatum (assembly GCF_020745735.1). Lineage (NCBI taxonomy): Eukaryota > Metazoa > Chordata > Chondrichthyes > Orectolobiformes > Hemiscylliidae > Hemiscyllium > Hemiscyllium ocellatum. The sequence continues at coordinate 91,475,941 of NC_083408.1, forward strand.
GTTGGAATGTACAGGTTCAATCTCCCAAAATTCCCATCTGCAACGTGCAGACCAGTACAATAGGTTGCTGCTGGAGAAAGTGTAGAAAGAGAAATAAAACATGGCTAATATTTTCTGCTTCTAATCACTCGACCAAAGAGACATGTTTGTAGGATAGGAAAAAGTCATCCATCAGAAATATTTGCTCTGGCGGACCTTGCATCACAAGAACATAAGTAGGAGCAGGAAAAATCCAATTAGCCCTTTGAGCCCATTCATAATATTCAGTGAGCTTGTTGCTTTTCTTCCTAACCCATCATCATTTCCCTGCACTATTCCTGTATCCCTTGATGTTTTTAATATGTAAAACTTTATTGATCACTATTGTTAACATACTGACTTAGCCTACAAAGGTATCTGGGGCAGAGAATTCCAAAGATATCCCACTCTGGGAAAGAAGGGAGTCCCAAATGGTCTGTCTCTTTTTCTGAGACTGTGTCCCCTGGTTCTGGACACCCTCATGCCTGGGTTAGAAGCCATTAATGTAAATCATGTTGACATCTGATCTATAATTTACAATGTTTGACTGAGAATGATTAATGTTTGAACTATATTCTGTTAGATCTGCTAAATAAAATAAATTCTTTATTTCCAGGTAAATAAAACAGAAAATAATTTATCATCCAGGGAACTAGAACTGGTTAATGTATGCTGTAAACTTTAGTTATGTATAGCAATCTAGATAATGACATTCAAACATTTGCTACTACTTTTGGTACCAATTCAATTTTTCTTTTGGTGTGTAGTGGAGAAAGTTGTGGTTATGTGCAGATTTCTGGATATCCAATCTGTGACAAAGAATCATGTGCTGAAGTATTCTCTAGCCCATGCCTTCTGCTGTTTCCTTGCTGCAGTTGAAGATGTTAATCCAGCAGTGGCCACGAGAGCCAGACTTTTGCTTGATTCCATCAAAAGACCAGCTTTACAAGTAAGTGCACACGTCTTAGGAAAATCCAAATGATACTTGTATTTTTTCATTTCTATTGATTGCATTGGTCAAAGAAGGAATGTGTATAATAATGGAAATAAGGTATCACTTCTTGGTTCAATTAAGCTGAACTGCTTTTTGATGACAGCATTTAACAATAAATGCAAAATGGAACGCCCCATCCATTTTTTGATCTCTGTAAAAGATCTCTATGTATTAGCGATGCAAGTAAAGATAGTCTAGTGTTATGATACTCAATTCCAAAGGGGTGGGTTAAAGACAAGCTATTCCAAACTCTGTCAAAAATAGTGAATTTGCAGATTTGCGGATTAGCATGAGCAAAATAATCTTGAAGGATTGTGGATTGTCATGAAAACCTGCCTGAATCATTAATGCCCTCCCCTTCAGAGAAAATTTCCAATTTTACCTGTCGAGCTTGTTAAAATGGAAATCTTCATTTGCAACTGTGATGTCATTTGCAGAGCCACTGGTTAGTGATCATCACTATATGGTTTGCCAGAATATTTCAGAGGTCAGTAAGAATCAACCTTGTCATGGATCTGGAGTCACATATAGACCAGTAGGTTAAGTCGGTTTTGTAGGCAGGTGCTGAGGAAGGAGATGTGGCTGTGGTAACGAGTCTGTTTGAGAATGTGGCTGAAGAGCTTCTGTGCAGAGGAGATGACCTGGGGGGTGCAGTGAAATCTTCTACAAGGATTTCAGTGAGTCTCTCTCTCACTGCATCCTCCAGGTCATCTCCTCTGCACAGAAGCTCTTCAGCCACATTCTCAAACAGACTCGTTACCACAGCCACATCTCCTTCCTCAGCACCTGCTACGGAACCGACCCACCCCACTCCGGCCTATCACCCTCACCTTGACCTCCTTCCACCTATCACATCTCCATCGCCCCTCCCCCAAGTCCCTCCTCCCTACCTTTTATCTTAGCCTGCTGGACACTTTCCTCATTCCTGATGAAGGGCTTTTGCCTGAAACGTCGAATTTCCTGTTCCTTGGATGCTGCCTGACCTGCTGCACTTTAACCAGCAACACGTTTTCAGCTCACATATGGACCAGACAAGGCAAGAATAACAGATTTCCTTTTTTTTAATGAATGTGTGTTTTTTTAAGAGAGCTTCATAATGACATAGTCGTCATGACTTGATATATCAGGTTTAGTTAGTTCTCCAACTATTGTTGTGGGATTTATCTCATGTCTCTTGATCATTAGTCCAGGTACATACCGCTGCTTTGCACAGCACTGGCCCACGTGCAAGCATGGCCTTGACCGTGCTGTAGCTGATCATTTTAACACAACTTCCTGCTTGTATCCCATTTCTCTATCCTCGGTGTGCTGCAATGATTCAGTGAATCACAGCACAAACTGGAGGAGCAACATCTCATCTTCAGACGAGAAAGCTTATGACCTTCTGAACTTAATATTGAGTTCAACACCTTCAGGTTGTGAACCTATTCCCATTCCTTCCTTTTCTTTTAGCTTTACTTGTTGCATCCTCTCTCCCCTCTCCCCATCCCAGTGGGACTGCCTGTTCTTTCCAGTCTGACAGTTCAACACACCATTGTTCAGGCATTTTCACATTCTGATCACTTAATCTGAACTATCAACATCCTCTCCCCACCCACCAATCCGCCCAATCTGCCCCCATGCTATTGCATAAATGCTGCCCCTTCCACACTTCATGTCACCTCTGATGAAGTGTCATCTGGGTAATCCAAGATGGAGAGGAGGGAAAATTTCTGGCTGGAACAGGCTGCTCCTTTTTTAAGGTATTTTAGATGTTGAGGTGATTTCCTTGAATTCCAGGAGCAGCAATATGCTGTTGCATTGTTTTGGATCTTTGGAGAAAAAAAACGTCAAAACAACTGCATTTTTAAAAGGGAGAGGGACAGACAAAAGGCAGCACATGGCCAGGTCAGTGCAGGAGAGAGAGAGAGAGAGAGAGAGAGAGAAAGAAACCCATACTGCTAACTGACACAGCAGTGAACTTGCCCAGTTACTGCATTTGCTGTTGAATTCATGTATCGCGGGACATCAGAATGTATCTAGGAAAATTAACAAACAGTGAAATACACAACTGATCTTGGAGGAACCTGTTTAGGAGAGGTCACAGCACAGAAACAGATAAGAGAATAGTTTTAAGTATAGCCTTGCTATAGTTTTAAGTATAGCCTTGAGAGAGTGGGTTCTTTTTTGATCATATGTTCTCTTGATTAAACTTGAAAATATAAGCCATAAGTATTAAGTTAGCCTGGAACATTATTTGTTGAGGAATAAGAAGGTGCTGTTTTCTAAGTCTGTAAATTGGAAGAAGCAAAAATGGCCCTTAATATCGTGATATGCTCTTCTTGTCGGATGTGGGAGTTTAAACAGAGTTTACATATTACTGAGGATTATATCTGCATTAAGTGATGTTGATTGCGAATCCTATCAGATCGAATAGATTGTTTGGAGTGGCAGTTAGAGGCAATGATAAATTTACTAGAGCAAGGGGGTGTGATGGATTGCAGTTAGAGAAAGGGAGAAAAGTTGCAGATACAGTCACATAGATGGGTTAATTCCAGGAAAGTAAGAGAGGTAGGCAGGTAGTGCAGAAGTCTTCTATGGCTATATCCATTTCAAAGAAGTATGCTGGTTTGGAAAATGTAGGGAATGTAGCACAAGCAGCCAAGTTTCTGGTATTGAGACTGACTCTAATGCAATGAGGGATATGCTGGGTTCCAAGAAGTCAATTGTATTAGGGGACTCTCTAGTCTAAGGTACAGACAGATGTTTCTATGGCTAGCAGTGAAAAATCAGAATGGTGTGTTGCTTCCCTGGTGCCAGGATCAAGGATGTCTCAGAGAGAGTGCAGAATGTTCTCGGGGGGAAGAGGGCACAGCTAGCGATCATTATACACATCGGAACCAATGACAGGAAGGGAAAAGGAGGACATTCTGAAGGGAGAATATAGAGAGTTAGGTAGGAATTTAAAAAGCAGGTCCTCGAGAGTAGTAATATCTGGATTACTCCCAGTGCTACGAGCTAATGAGGGTAGAAATAGGAGGATAGAGCAGATGGATGCATGGTCAAGGAGTTGGTGTATGGGAGAAGGATTCACATTTTTGGATCATTGGAAGCTGTTTTGGGGAAGAAGTGACCTGTACAAGAAGGACGGATTGCACCTGAATTGGAAGGAGTCAAATATACTGGCAGGGAGATTTGCTAGAGCTGCCCGGGAGAATTTAAACTAGTAAGGTGGGGTGTTGGGACCCAGGGAGATAGTGAGGAAAGAGATCAGTCTGAGACTGATGCAGTTGAGAACAGAAGCGAGTCAAACAGTCAGGGCAGGCAGGGACAAAGCAAAGAACAAGGTAGGACTGATAAATTAAACTGCATTTATTTCAATGCAAGGGGCCTAACAGGGACGGCAAATGACCTCAATGCATGGTTAAGAACATGGGACTGGGATGTTCCAGGATACAGGAAGGACAGAAAGGGAGGCAAGAGAGGAAGGGGATTAGCTTTTTTGATAAGGGATAGCATTACAGTGGTACTGAAGGAGGATATTCCTAGAAATACACCCAGGAAAGTTATTTGGGTGGAACTGAGAAATAGGAAAGGGATGATCACCTTATTTGGATTGTATTATAGGCCACCTAATAGTCAGCTGGAAATTTAGAAACAAATTTGTAAGTAGCATTGAGAAGATTTGTAGTTCAGGTTGAGTTTCTGGATGTAGGTTGGCTCACTGAGCTGGAAGGTTCGTTTCCAGACGATTCGTCATCACACTAGGTAACATCTTCAGTGGGCCTCCAGGCAAAGCATTGCTGCTGACTCCTTTCTATTTTTATGTTTGGGTTTCTTAGGGTTGATGATGTCACTTCCTGTGGTGATGTAATTTCTTGTTTTTCTGAGGGGGTGATAGATGGGGTCGAACTCGATGAGTTTGTTAATAGAGTTTTGGTTGGAATGTCATGCTTCTCGGAATTCTCGTGCAAGTCTCTATTTGGCTTGTCCTAGGATGGATGTGTTGTCCCTGTCGAAGTGGTTTACTTCCTCATCTGTATGTATAGATGAGGAATACTAGTGAAAGAGGGTCATGTCATTTTGGGGCTAGTTGATGTTCATGTATCCTGGTGGCTAGTTTTCTGCCTGTTTATCCAAATGTAGTGTTTGTTACGGTCATTGCACAGTATTTTGTAAATGACATCAGTTTTGCTTGTTGTCTGTATAGGGTCTTTCAAGTTCATTAGCTACTGTTTTAGTGTGTTGGTGGGTTACATAGAACATAGAACATAGAAGGATACAGCGCAGTACAGGCCCTTCGGCCCTCGATGTTGCGCCGACCGAGTCCTACCTAACCTATACTAGCCCAATAACTTCCAAATGCCTATCCAATGCCCGCTTAAATGAACATAAAGAAGGAGAGTTCACCACTGATACGGGCAGGGCATTCCATGAACTCACAACCCGCTGTGTGAAGAATCTACCCCTAACATCTGTCCTATACCTACCACCCCTTAATTTAAAGCTATGTCCCCTAGTAACACCTGACTCCATTAGAGGTAAAAGGTTCTTAGTATCTACCCTATCTAAACCCCTAATCATCTTATACACTTCTATCAGATCTCCCCTAAACCTTCTCTTCTCCAATGAGAACAGCCCCAAGTGCCTCAGCCTTTCCTCATACGATCTTCCTACCATTCCAGGCAACATCCTGGTAAACCTCCTCTGCACTCGTTCTAAAGCTTCCACATCCTTCCTATAGTATGGCGACCAAAACTGCACACAATACTCCAGATGAGGCCTCACCAGAGTCTTATACAACTGCAACATGACCTCAGGACTCCGGAACTCAATTCCTCTGCCAATAAAGCCCAGTACACCATATGCCTTCCTCACAGCACTATTTACCTGGGTGGCAACTTTCAGAGATCTGTGTACATAGACACCAAGATCCCTCTGCTCATCCACACTACCAAGTAGCCTACCATTAGCCCAGTAATCCATCATCTTGTTATTCCTACCAAAGTGAACGACTTCGCACTTAGCTACATTGAATTCCATTTGCCACATTTCCGCCCAGCTCTGCAACTTATCTATATCCCGCTGTAACCTACCACTTCCTTCCTCACTATCCACAACTCCACCGACTTTTGTTTGTGGACTACCATGATGCCAAGGGGTCTGAGTAGTCTGGCAGTCATTTCTGAGATGTCTTTGATGTAGAGGAGAGTGGCTAGGGTTTCTGGACGCGTTTTGTCCACTTGTTTGACTTTGTTGCTGAGAAATCGGCGGACTGTGTTCATTGGGTACCCATTCTTTTTGAATACACAATGCACGAGAATCCCAAGAAGCATGGCATTCCAACTGGAACTCTATCAACAAACACATCGAGTTAGACCCCATCTACCACCTGCTGAGAAAAAGAACCGGAAATTATATCTCTCCACAGGAAATGACATCACCAGCCCACTGAAGATGTTACCTAGTAGGGTGCCAAATAGTCTGAAAATGAACCTTCCAGCTCAGCGAGCAAACCTACATCCAGAAATTTGTAAGGAGATCTTGGTTATCTGTAAGAATAATAGGGTGGTTATGGTAGGGGATTTTAATTTTCCAAACCTAGACTGGGACTGCTATAGTTTTAAGGGTTTAGATGGAGATGAATTTGTTAACGGTGTACAAAAAAAATTCTGATTCAGTATGTGGATGTACCTTCTAGAGAAGGTGCCAACTTGACCTACGCTTGGGAAATAAGACAAGGCAGGTGACTGAAGTGTCAGTGGAAGAGCGCTTTGGGGCCAGTGACCATAATTCTATTAGTTTTAAAATAGTGTTGGAAAGGGATAGACCAGATCTAAAAGGTGTATTTCTTAATTGGAGTAAGGCTAATTTTGACAGTATTAGGTAAGAACGTTCAAAAGCTAATTCAGGCAGGTGTTCGCAGGTAAAGGGACGGCTGAAAACGTGAAGCTCACAGAAATGAGATAACGAGAATCCAGATAAAGTATATTCCTGTTAGGGTGAAAGGAAAGGCTGGTAGGTATAGGAAATGCTGGATGACTAAAGAAATTGAGGGTTTGGTTAAGAAAAAGAAGGAAGCATATGTCAGGTATAGACAGGATAGATCGGGTTAATCCTTAGAAAAGTATAAAGGCAGTAGGAGTATAGTTAAGAGAGGATTCAGGAGGGAACAAAGGGGACATGAGATAGCTTTGGCAAATAAGGTTAAGGAGAATCGAAACGGTTTTCACAAATACGTTAAGGACAAAAGGGTAACAAGGGAGAGAATAGTGCCCCATGAAGATCAGCAAGGCGGTCGTTGTGTGAAGTCACAGGAGATGGGGGAGATACTAAACGAGTATCTTGCATCAGTGTTTCCTGTGAAGAAGGACAAGGAAGATATAGAATGTAGGGAAATAGATGGTGACAACTAGAAAAATGTCCATATTACAGAGGAGGAAGTGCTGGATGTCTTGAAATGCATAAAAGTGGATAAATCCCCAGGATCTGATCAAGTGTACCCTAGAACTCTGTGGGAAGCTAGGGAAATGATTGCTGGGCCCCTTGCTGAGATATTTGTATCATTGATAATCATAGGTGAGGTGCCGGAAGACTGGAGGTTGGCTAACGTGGTGCCACTATTTAAGAAAAGTAGTAAGGACAAGCGAGGGAGCTATAGACCAGTGAGCCTGACAACGGTGGTGGGCAAGTTGTTGGAGGGAATCCTGAGGGACAGGCTGTACATGTATTTGGAAAGGCAAGGACTGATCTGGGATAGTCAACATGGGCTTTATGCGTGGGAAATCATGTCTCACAAAACTGATTGAGTTTTTTGAAGAAATAACAAAGAAGATTGATGAGGGCAGAGCAGTAGATGTGATCTATATGGACTTCAGTAAGGCGTTCGACAATAGTTCAGTTTGATTGATAGGATCTTCAGCCATGTCCAACCCATTTCCTGTGCTTTTACCCTCATCCCTTCCTCTTAGTCCCATCACAATAGAGCTCTTCTTGCCTTCACTTTCCACTTCACTAGTCATTGCTTTCTGCCATTTCTGCCATCTTCAGCAATATGCCACCATCAAATGAATCTTCTCCTCATACCTCCATTTTCAGCATTCTGTATTACCTCCACGATACCCTGGTCCCCTCCTCCATCACTTCTAATACTTCATTCTCCATGGCAACTGTCCAATCACTTCCTCACTTCTCACTGTCCAAGGCTGCTAACACCCTTTCCAGGTGAAGCAACATTTTACGTATACTTTTTTCAATCTTGTCTACTGTATTTCTTGCTCAAAATGCATTAACCTTTACAATGGCGAGACCAAACGCAGAGTGGATGATGGCTTTGCTGAACACTACCACTAGCTCTGACTGTAGGAATGACTTTGATCTTCTAGTTGCTTCCCATTCAGTAAACTACCTTGTTCTCATGCTCACATTTCTGTCCTGGGATTGCTGTAATGTTCCAACAAAACACCGTGCAAACCCAAGGGACAACATCTCATTTTCTGCTTAGGCACCTTACAGCCTTTAGGACCCGACATGAATTAGCCTGACCTCATGAAGTGTTCTCCATATTTCTTTCTTTAATCTTGTTTGTGTTTTTTTTAAACTTTGCTTTCAGCTGAGATGGCCTATTTTCAACCATCCCACCTTACTTTAAACCAAATTTATTTCTCTATTTCTCTTTCATACCAATTAGCGATCCTTTTGCATTGGGCCTGCAAACGTTCTGTTCCTCTTGCTTATCCTCTGCCTCTGTCAAAACTATATAAAACAAGATACCATTTTCCAACCGCTTTTAGCTCTGAAGAAGACTTGAAATGTTAACTCTGTTTCTTTCTCCACAGCTGCCAGACCTGCTGTGTTTCTCCAGCACTTTCTGTTTTTTTTTCTGGATTTCCAGCATCAGTATTTTGCTTTTCCATAATTATTGTGCTACATTTCCTTACATGTGGCTGATAATTATTTCTGAAATAGCCTAGAAATTTATCTGGATTTAAAGCAATTGTTACAAACTTTAATTGTAAGGAGGAGATCAGAAGGAGGTAACATGGATCAGAGCAAGTATGATCGATAAAACCTCGGAACTCATCTGTAGACCAGTCAGATGACCTGCTTGTACTCTCAAAATAGCCATCAGTGATGTTGAGCCCAGTAGTGGTTGGGTTGGAAAATGCCAGGTTCCTGTTCAAATGTCCCTGGATCTGTGTTAACTGATAAATCTTATACAGATATGCCTTGTAGAATGGAAAAGAATTAGTGGGAGTATTCTTAGTCTATAACACTGATGCTAGACCTATGAAGTCTCATGGCTTCAAATAAAATAATGCCAAGGAAACTATTGATTGCTCCCCTTCATGTTAAGCATCACACATGAGGGAGATGAGAGCAACGTAAGCACAGAATGTACTGTGATAAGGGGACTCGATAGTAACACATCTGTCTGCCCTTGTTCATGCTTAAGCATTATAGCTTTCAGGCTGGGCTTGCATTGGATGATGAGGTAGCCAACGCAAGAAAGTAGTTTATTTGAGCGTATCTTCCCACCTATCTCTTTTTAAAGCATCTACCCACAATTTTGGCAGAAGTGACACCTGTATGGTACTAATCTCCACCACGAATATGTTACTCGGTGTCATACTTTGTTTTATAATACTCTTGTGTAATCCCGTGGGTGGTTGTATTAAGGGAACTGTATGAATGTAGGTTATTGTTATATAAAGTAGGCAGTCCAAGATGATTGTTCACGAGGTATTTTGTGCCACCTCAGGAACAGCATTGTCTACAAAAATAAGCAGCAGTATTAAGGCTCCCTTGGACAGCATTTGGCCAGGAAAGCATTCTTTGCTAAATCAAGATTGTAATAAGGCATGACAGGAATAGTTCTGATATTTTTTAGAGTGAGGTATGAACAAAACCAAGCAGGATTTCCTGCTACTGAACACCTCAAACAATTGAGTTTAGTAGTCCAACAACCAGCACTGAATGCATGACAGTAAAACTACATAGCCAGGTAGTAGGGGTCAAAAAGAAAACCATGGCCTGGAGTCCAATATGACATGGGTGGCGTAGAGATAGTGCCACTGGACTCGTAACTATAAGCTCAAACTAATGTTCTGGGGCTCAGAACCCATCATGGCAAACGGTAACATTTGAATTTAATAGAAATCTGGAATTAATGCTGGCCAAAAATTGACCATGTAACCATTGCTAATTTTCATAAAAACTCATCTGATTTTCTCGTCATTTACAAAGGAAATCTGCCATTATCACCTGGTCTGTTCTACTTGTGTCTCCAGATCCACAGCAATATGGTTGACTCTTAACTGCTATCTGAAATGAGCCTGGAGGACTCAACATTGAGTTATCCAAGATCAAATAACTTCCCTTCCCTTCCCCCGAGTCCTTTCTCAGCCCACCCCATCCCTTCAACCGCATCCCCAGCCACCTAATGGATTCATTCCTCCCATTGACTACCCAGCTCATACCCGCTGCCTATCTTCAGCACCCTGCCCCCACTACCCTCTTTATCTGCAGCTTCCCCCATACCCACCCCTGGTCCTGAAGAAGGGTTACACCTAAAACGTCGACTTCACCTCCTGATGCTGCCTGGTGTGCTGTGTTCTTCCAGTCTCCTGCTTGAGTACTTTGGATTCCAGCATCTGCAGTTTTTTTGTCTTGACATGGCCCAGCAAGCTTTTCAGTACAAGGGCAATTAGGGATTGGGAATAAATGCTAGCCTTACATCGATGCATACATCCCATGACTGAATATTATAAGATTGGTTCTACTTTCAGAGACTAGTCCGCAAAAGCCCAGAACATCCTCTTCATTTCACAATCCTGCTTTCCTTCAATGAATCTTTATCCTTTTATCATAAATTGTCATGGAAAGATTAAAATTTGAATTGGAAACACATTTGATTTACTTGTTTTTTCAGATAGAAAGTATGCCAAAGGCAGCAGTTTGAGTTCGCAAAAATGTATGTAAACAACAAGTAACACCTTGACATAATATCATGGAAAACTTGCAATATTTGGAAGTCCTATTTTATATATATTTATATAATTATATACAACCTGTGTGATTAACTTCCAGCTTTTATTTATTTTCATGTAGGGTCTCTGTCTTTGCCTCGATTTTCAGTTTGACACTGTGGTGAAGGATAGGCCAACAATCCTCAGCAAATTATTTCTTCTTCATTTCTTAAAGCAAGACATTCCAGCTTTAAGCTGGGAGTTTTTTGTCAATAGGTTTGATACCTTGTCTCTGGAGGCTCAACTTCATTTGGATTGCAATAAGGAATTTCCATTCCCTACAAGTAAGTTGTCATTTCAGCTTAGACTTTCCAGTCCTCTCACTGGAGTATGTGGGTGCCACCTATTTCCAAGTCCAAAATCATACAAAGGAGTAAGGACTGGTTTGGTTCCAATGGGATTCGATTTACATCGTACAAAAATTCATTAAAACTTCATGAATGAATACACTACAGAAGAAGAAAGTAGAAAGTTGTTCAACTTGCTATCAACATTTTAAAAAAAATCAAAACCACTAAAACTGAGAATCTGGTCATTATTATGTTGTGTTTTATACATTACACTAGCAAATATGCTTCAAAAAATGTTTAATCCATTTTGGGATGTCCTGTCATATCAGGTACTCTTTCTTTTAAAAGCTAGTTTTTTGATGTTGAGTATACATTTTTGGGCAATACTCCCCTTTCTTTTGTTAGCATCTGAGGTCTGTGTGTAGCATGGATTTCCAAAACTGGAAGTCATTGCATTGGCACATGGGATCATGGAATAGTGGCTGATCAGCTTTGGGGAGACCATTGCTTCTGGGAAACTCTAACCAAAAAATAGTCTATCTGGTCCTGAATCAGGAAGTTGAACTTGTTAGGGAAATTTGACCATAATGTTATATGGCCAATGCTACAGTGTGGTTGGTTTTGGCAGACAGGTAGCAGTGGACAGTCTGTTGCTTTTTTAAGGTTTTTAAAATGGCAGGCAGGAAAGTAGGTACAATATTAATGATTCGTTTTCATGTATTGTTGATGTGGACTGAAATGGAAAATAAATTGATTTAAAAGGCAAGGATTGTTCAAGGACTACTGTGCTTTTTAAAAGTGCAAGTAACTGTGATACTCGCTGCAAGTGATGCTTACACAGCTGTTTGTTCAAGTAGCAGGGCAAGTCCTGTTGCAGATGGTCTGGTGCCAGGGCAGAGAACAAATGGACCTTTGGCTGACAATGTGTAGGTGATTGGTCTATGGACTAGTGATCAGTTTTTGAAAATGAAGGCCTTCTGTATCCAGCATCTGTATGGTTGGCTCCAGGAAGCTGAATGGCGTGGAGATCATAAGGTTAGGCTCAGAAGCCAGTAGACCTCTGGAAAGGAAGGAACTATTATTGTTCTGCAGTAGAAAGCATCTCAAGATTGAAGAATGCCAGTTATTACCCTTTCTCTTTGCTTTACGCTGTGATTTTTATTGAATAAGTCAGAGATATTGAGAGTGTGAAGTAGTTACCCTGTACCTCCCACAAACAGGGGAAGGTGTCCAGAGAAGGGAAATTAAAAGGCTGCGTTCTGATCAGTGGAAGGATCATCTCAGCAAACCCTTTAGAAAGGGACCACAGCCTTCCCAGTCTTTCCTTCAACACAGCATACAAATGCTACAGGAAGGATAGAAAGGGAGGCAGAAGAGGAGGGGGAGTGGCATTTTTGATAAGGGATAACATTACAGCTGTGCTAAGAGAGGATATTCCTAGAAATAAATTGAGGGAAGTTACTTGGGTGGAACTGAGAAATAAGAAAGGGATGATCACCTTATTGGGATTATATTATAGACCCCTCAATAGTCAGAGGGAAATTGAGAAACAAACTTGTAAGGAGATCTCAGCTATCTGTAAGAATAATAGGGTAGTTATGGTAGGGGATTTTAACTTTCCAAACATTGACTGGGCCTGCCATAGTGTTAAAGGTTTAGATGGAGAGGAATTTCTTAAGTGTGTACAAGACAATTTGCTGATTCAGTATGTGGATGTACCTATGGGAGAAGGTGCAAAACTTGACCTACTCTCGGGAAATAAGGCAGGGCAGATGACTGAGGTGTCAGTGGGGGAGCACTTTGGGGCCAGTGACCATAATTCTATTCGTTTTAAAATAGTGATGGAAAAGGATAGACCAGATCTAAAAGTTGAAGTTCTAAATTGGAGAAAGGCCAATTTTGACTGAATTAGGCAAGAACTTTAAAAAGCTGATTGGAACCAGATTTTCGCAGGTAAAGGGACGGCTGGAAAATGGGAAGCCTTCAGAAATGAGATAGCAAGAATCCAGAGAAAATATATTCCTGTCAGGGTGAAAGGGAAGACTGGTAGGTATAGGGAATGCTGGATGACTAAAGAAATTGAGGGTTTGGTTAAGAAAAAGAAGGAAGCAATGAAGGTATAGACAGGATAGATCGAGTGAATCCTTAGAAGAGTATAAAGAACGTAGGAGTATACTTAAGAGGGAAGTCAGGAGGGCAAAACAGGGACATGAGATAGCTTTGGCAAATAGAATTAAGGAGAATCCAAAGGGGTTTCACAAATATATTAAGGACAAAAGGGTAACGAGGGAGAGAATAGGGCCCCTCAGAGATCAGCAAGGCGGCCTTTGTGTGGAGCTACAGAAAATGGGGGAGATACTAAATGAATATTTTGCATCAGTATTTACTGTGGAAAAGGATATGGAAGATATAGACTATAGGAAAATAGATGGTGACATCTTGCAAGATGTTCAGATTACAGAGGAGGAAGTGATGGATGTCTTGAAATGGGTAAAGGTGGATAAATTCCCAGGACCTGATCAGGTGTACCCGAGACCTCTGTGGGAAGCTAGAGAAGTGATTGCTGGGCCTCTTGCTGAGATATTTGTATCATCGGTAGTCACAGGTGAGGTGCCGGAAGACTGGAGGTTGGCAAATGTGGTGCCACTGTTTAAGAAGGGTGGTAAGGACAAGCCAGGGAACTATAAACCAGTGAGCCTGACCTCGGTGGTGGGCAAGGTGTTGGAGGGAATCCTGAGGGACAGGATGTACATATATTTGGAAAGGCAAGGACTGATTCGGGATAGCATGACTTTGTGCGTGGGAGATTATGTCTCACAAACTTGATTGAGTTTTTTGATGCAGAAACAAAGAAGATTAATGAGGGCAGAGCAGTAGATGTAATCTATAAGGACTTCAGTAAGGCGTTCGACAAGGTTCCCCATGGGAGACCGATTAGCAAAGTTAGATCTCATGGAATACAGGGAGAACTAGCCATTTGGATACAGAACAGACTCAAAGGTAGAAGACAGAGGGTGGTGGTGGAGAGGTGTTTTTCAGACTGGAGGCCTGCGACCTATGGAGTGCCAAAAGGATCGGTGCTGGGCCCTCTACTTTTTGTCATTTACATAAATGATTTGGATGTGAGCATAAGAAGTACAGTTAGTAAGTTTGCAGATGACACCAAAATTGGAGATGTAGTGGACAGCGAAGAGGGTAACCTCAGATTACAACAGGATCTGGACCAGATGGGCCAATGGTCTGAGAAGTGGCAGATTGAGTTTAATTCAGATAAATGCGAGGTGCTGCATTTTGGGAAAGCAAATCTTAGCATGACTTATACACTTAATGGTAAGGTCCTAGGGAGTGTTGCTGAACAAAGCGACCTTGGAGTGCAAGTTCATAGCTCCTTGAAAGTGGAGTCGCAGGTAGATAGGATAGTGATGAAGATGGTTGGTATGCTTTCCTTTATTGGTCAGCGTACTGAGTACAGGAGTTTGGTTAGGCCATTACAGGACATTGGTTAGGCCACTGTTGGAATATTGTGTGCAATTATGGTCTCCTTCCTATCGGAAAGATGTTGTGAAACTTGAAAGGGTTCAGAAAAGACTTACAAGGACATTGCCAGGGTTGGAGGATCTGAACTACAGGGAGAGGTTGAAGAGTCTGGGGCTGTTTTCCCTGGAGCGTTGGAGGCAGAGGGGTGACAATATAGAGATTTACAAAATTGAGGGGCATGGATAGGATAAATAGGCAAAGTCTTTTCGCAGGGTCGGGGAGTCCAGAACTAGAGGACATAGGTTTAGGGTTGGAGGGGAAAGATAAAGAAGAGACCTAAGGGGCCACTTTTTCACGCAGAGGGTGGTATGTGTATGGAATGATTTGCCAGAGGATGTGGTGGAGGCTGGTACAATTGCAACATTTAAGAGGCATTTGGATGGGTATATAAATAGGAAGGGTTTGAGGGATATGGGCCAGGTGCTGGCAGGTGGGACTAGATTGGGTTGGGATATCTGGTCGGCATGGACGTGTTGGACCGAAGGGTCTGTTTCCATGCTGTACATCTCTATGACTCAACACCAATTGTGTGTGTGTGTGTGTGTGTGTGTGTGTGTGTGTGTGTGTGTGTGTGTGTGTGTGTGTGTGTGTATAGAAGGGGTGTTAGTTAGTTGAGCTTTAACTAGTAGTTATGTGTCAACAGTTCATAATGGTTTATCTGCAGCTGGAATCTACCTATTTCTAATCAACTGGAATTCGTGTTAAGTGCAAAAAATTTCCTGTTAACCTGCATGTAAAAGACAGGTAAACTGGGGAATGCTGTGTATTTTTAAACTCGTTAATGGCAGTGAGGACTTGGAGAATAGCAGGGCCTAAATTCTAGTGTTCTTCCCTAATGAGTTATGTCACTATTTGGGAGGGTGGTCTTTGCCCATCATCCCAAAAGATAGTAACCCCCATCCTTCCTACCTGCCTGCTTGTACTTCAAATCTCCCTTGCCCTTTGATACGGTCTCTAAATTGGGCAAGCCCTCCCTAACCAAAGCCCCACTGACGTATCTTGATCCAGAGTTCCTGTGGGCTTCCTTCCAGAGGTCTGCATCAAACCGAGCAGCGTCCACCATGAAGTTGTGGGGCTGTTGGAGCTGAGAGACAGAAGTCTCATTCTCCTCTAATTTAGCCTGCTATAGCACTTTCTTTTGCTGCTGGGCTTGTTCTATGTCTGTTGACTCACTGCCAACTTTTCTTCCGAGGCTGTGAGCCATCTGCTGCTGATAAATTTCAGCCAGTGTTTCAAATCAAGATTTTGATGAACGTTTGTTAACCAAAGAGATTCTGTTTCCACACATGCTGACCTGCTGAGTGTTTCCAGCATTTCTTGTTTTGAATGCTGTTGCACTGTGATAAAAGACCTAATGTATTGCTTCATACATGGTACTTTGAATAATACTTAATAATGGGCCAATTTTTGGTATTTTTTTTTCTACAGATTAGAGTTTAAGTTTTGGTATTTCAATTCATGCCATTATCATTTGATAAAAATATAAAAATTAAGCATTTGTGTAGTATTGAATAAATTATACAGTGCACAAACATGGCATTTAATACAAATGGTCTGTCTCTCCATATATATTTCCTCTGACCCAGTTCAGCTAATGCTGCAGCCTAATAGAAGTACAGAATTGCTACAAGCAAAAAAAGCCATTTGATCAATTGGGTCTGCACTGACTCTTTTAAAATTTGGGATAACTTAATCCCATTCTCCCACCCTTTCCCCTCAATGTTAAATTAGTTAATTAATTAGGTTAGGGAGGGCTTGCCCAATTTAGAGGCAATATCAAAGGGCAAGGGAGATTTGAAGCCCAAGCAGGCAGGTAGGAAGGGAGAAAGTAGGTTACTAACTTCTGGGATGAGGTTTGCCCCTGATGGGCATTAGTTAAATTGAATCTGCCTCCATCATGCTTCTAAGCAGTGCATTTCAGACCTGAACCATTTGCCGACTGAAAAAAGTTTCTTCTTGTGTCATATTTACTACTTTTCTAAATTACTTTAAATCTGTGCCCTCTCCTTCTTGATCTGTTTGCAAAAGGCAACAGTTACTCCATATCTAATTTGTCCAGATCTCTCATAATTTTGAAAACTTCAATCAAAACTCCTGTTAGATTTCCCTTCTCCAAGGAAGACAGAACTCTCCCTTCATAACTTATCCCTGGAACCATGCTTGCAAACTTACTCTGCAGTTTCGTCAATGTGCTCAATTCCTTCCTGAAGTGTGGCGCCCAGAAATGTCATACTGTATGCTCTATTAACCTTCCGATCCTTTCACCCTTATATTTGTGTAGCTTCTACTTAAAATCAATTTATGCTACTTTCCTCAACTTCCTCTCATAGTAGAGAGTTCCACATTGCAACCACTCTCCAGGTAATGAGGTGTGTCCTGAATTTCCTAGTAAGTATACTCATGACTACCTTAGATATATTATCCCCATTAAATCCTTGTATAAAAGGCTTTTATCAGGTAATAGAGAAAGGGCTTCAGCATGCTTTATCTTTCTTGATGTGCATCTCCTCTTCATTCTGATATCATGTTTGTAAATTTTTTTTTCACCATTTTCAGGACAAATAGATCCATTTTAGAAGATAGAAGTAATAGCTGTGCACAGTACTTGAATAGTGGTCTAACCAAAATTACTTACAAACTTTTCACTGTGCCTCAGTACAGGTGACAAGAAATTCAATTCAATTCAATTCAAGCTTGACACTAATTCTCTGCAATTCTATCCCTCAAGAAATAAACTAATTATCTTAGTGCACCTTTTTTTAGGCAGTGCAACTTTTGACGTCTCAGTTGCAATCAGTTGTCATTTGACAAGGTATTTTTCATGTTTTGCATGTGCTTTTCTTCAGCTATCACTGCTGTAAGGACAAATGTTGCTAATCTAAGTGATGCTGCCATGTGGAAGATCAAACGCGCTCGCTTTGCACGAAACCGACAGAGAAGTGTGCGATCCCTTAGGGACAGTGTGAAAGGTCCAGGAGAGTCAAAGAGGGCACTTTCTCTTCCAGAAACTCTAAGCACCAAACTGCGTAAGTGTTTTCTGCCTGAAAGTGTCATTTTAGCTTGTGATTGTTTTTGGCTAGATTATAAGAATTGTTAATTCAGATGAGTAGGGTTCCATTTAATACGCAAGGAAACTCTTTCTTCATTTGTAGATATAAAAGTCCACTGCAAAATTTGGCTCCATGGTGCTGGAAGTTGTGGTGGGATGGGTGTCTGTTTAGGAAAAAGATGATATTTGCATTGTTTCCAAGGACTCTGGTGTGGTCTGTGTGTAATGTCACATTGTTGAGGTTCATGGCACGGACTATTTATCACAGAATTATTACAGCAGAGAAGGAGACCAATTGGCCTTTTGGTATCTACACTAGCTCTCTGAGCGTCATAACTTAGAGCCAATCAGGGCTTTGGCTTGGCATTTACAGTGACTGAAAGAATAAGCAGAGGCCATGTGGACCAATAAGCATTCCAGAAGGTGCACCATCTTCCTGTGCAAGAAAGAGGCAAATGTGATAATTTTTTATTCACAGTTGATTAGTTTGTGAGATGTTGCAATGAGGCCTGAAATGGTACTGTGCTTAGGAGGTTGAGGTAAAGTTTGTGAATGTTGGGTCTTTGCTTGATTGATTGTGTTTATAGGTCAGTGATGGGTGTGCAGTATCTCAGGCTAGTGGTACAATCTATATGGTATTTGAAGATTCTCTCCTGAAGTTGATATGTGAGCATACAAATTAGGAACAAGAGAAAGCCATTTTTGCCCCTTGGGCTTGCTCTGCTATTCAATAGGTCATAGCTTTGCAACTCACGTGATCATTAAATCCTTTGGCAACCTTCAAATCTTGAGTGAGGGGGAGGTAGGTGAACAGTTCTCAAATTAGACTTTGCTATAACTTGCCAATGTCTTTAGTGCACATATTCCAAAGACTTCTGGCCATCCTTAGCATATAGGACATCACTCCTCCTTTCTATCTCTTAGTTCTCCAGTACAACATTTTAAACGTTTGGTGCATGCGTATGGAATCCTTCCTCATGCAATATTCAAAGAATTTCGATACCACCAACAACAATAATGTACCTTCTTTTAAAAGGGGCATACAAGCTTTAAGTTTGGTAGGATTTTAGACAGGAATTCATGATCATAGGTCACCAGATGATGCGTGCATGCAGCCAATTACTATTTTGAGGAGTGATGACTGCACGAACTATGGAAATGTCCCATCTGAAGAAAGTTAGTACCTCAGCTGAAGAAAGTTAGTGTCCTGCCTGTGGTGTACGCAGTGGGTGGCACTATTCACAAATCTTGATCCCTTTGCTGTTTTTGGAAATTATCTGACTTAACACTCTCTTACTTTTCAGAATGTCTTCCAGTACAAATTCTTTCCTACTAACTTCATGTATACAGCATTAAGAATTACTTATATACAGTTTCTCCATTGATGGACAAAACAACTGCTCAAATTTCCATTATTGCTGACTGTTAACTTCTAAAATCACGTGTTACAAATATTAGTTTTACCAGTTGTTGTTTTAGGAATTGAGCTCAGATAGGTAAATGATGACAGTGGATGACCTGTTAAGGGAATTATTTGTATTCAGAAAATTCCATGATTGCATCTTATGTGTTCTTCCTTTGTTTCTAATTTTTACAGCTTTGCGACTGACGAGACATGAGCAATCAGCTCCAACTCTTGGTGCGATGATGGAGCATGCTATGCATGGTAATCCAATATCAGTGTTTCCATATTTAATGCAGCTTAGAATCTAAGTTATAGTGACCATTAATTGATGTTTCAGTAACATACAGCACCTAATGTATTATCAAACATCAATTCAAAATTGTGTTATATACTGCTTCAGGCAACAGATGGATCTAAAATTCTGATCTTTCAGGGATTCCAATATTAAAATCTATTATAAAATGAGTAATATTCCTCTAAATTCCTTTCAGTGATAATCATGAAATTACCCCCACCCCAACAATTTTGCTATCTGAGCAAAAGAAGGGAGAGTGAATTTTACGGTGAGAATGTCAGTTTGCCAGTGCATAATTAAGCATTTTGTCATAGATAATGGAATATTGAATTTAAATTACTAGACTCTAAAGTGGCTGCTACACCATATGCATGATGGATAAAGGGGAACCAGAAAATGTAATCTATTTAGATTTGCAAAAAAAATTGCAGTAAGATATTGCACCTAAGGCTGCCTAATGGTGTTGGAGTTATAATAGCCTGATAGTGGATTAGTTATCTAGTAGAAGACAAAGTTGGGATAAAGTGCATTTTCAGGATAGCAACCTGTAACTAGTACAATGTCACAGGATCTGTCCAGGTATCATTAGAATATATATTGATGACTGAGAAGAGGAAAGTGAATGTAGCATCACCAAGTTTGGGGTTGACACAAAAATAGGTGGGAAGGCTAGTAGCAAGGATAAAACAAAGAATCTACAGAGGGATATAACCAGTTTAACTGACTGGGCAAAAGCCTGGCAAATTGAATATATTACAGGAAAATTTAAGGTTCTGCATGTTGGCATTAAGAATAGAAGAGCTGAATATTATTTAAATGAAGAGAGACTAAAGAAAGCTACAACATCTATGGATTTGGGATTCCTTGTGCATGAATCACAGAAGGCTAGCGTCCAAGATTAGCATGTAATCTGAATGCAAACGGACTATTGGTCTTTATTTCAAAGGGAATAGAATACAAAAATAGAGAATTAAAACAAAGTGCTGGAGAAACTCAGCAGACCTGGCAGCATCTATGGAGAGAGAAACACCACTCCTCTTCAGAATGGTTAACTCTATTTTTTTCTCTCCATAGACACTGCCACATCTGCTGAGTTTCTCCTACACTTTGTTTTTATTTTAGATTTCCAACGTCTGAAGTATTATAAGTAGGAATTCTCGATAAAACTATACAAGATATACAAAATATGTTAAATAAATTAAAAATTAATAGAAACACAGTGTCAAGTGATATGTTATAATTGCATGATGTGGGAGCTGATGGACCCTATTGTGGTTCATGGTGACCTCATCTGTAGCATGTGTTGTTTGCTTAAAGAAATACAGCTCAGAGTTGATGAATTGGAGTCAGAGCTTTGAACACTGTAACACATCAAAGAGGGGGAGAGTTAGCTGAATGCTGTATTTCAGGAGGTAGTCACACTGTGTAGATTAAGAACTTCAAATTTGGCAAGTGGTCAGGGCAGGAAAGTGTGACTATGAATGAGGCAGATCGAGGGATCCTGAATTTAGCATTGGAGTAACCCCAGCTCTTGACTTTATCCGGTAGACATGAGGTACTTGCTCCCTGAGTGGATGAGAAATAGTACTGTATGGGGAATGGGGAAACTGACCACAGCGCCATGGTACAGGAGGCCATTTAAGTGTGGTTGGGGGAGGCTAAAACACAAGCACATAGTAGGGATTCAATGATTGGGGATAGAGATAGTATCCTGTGTAAGCAGGATTGAGAGTACTGCATGGTCTGTTGTCTGGTACTGAAGTGAGGGACATTTCATCCGGCATGAAAGGATAGTGGAGAGGGAGAGGGCGAATCTAGTTGTTGTGATCCATATGGGGAATGGGGAAATCAACATAGTTTCAAAATCAAGTAACAGGACGGAGAGTGAAGAAATGGGAATCCTACTTAAGGTATGACAGGTATGATGAAACTATAAAAAAGTATATTGATTAAATCAGAAGAGAGAAGTAATAAACAGAGTCTTACAGCTCAGAGACAGACCCCTTGTCCAACTCGTGCAGTCTGACCAAGTTTCCTAAACTAAATTAGTTCCATTTGTCTGCATTTGGCCCATATCCTTCGACCCTTTCCTATGCCTGTACCAATATCTTTTAAACATTGTAATTGTACCTGCATCTATCACTTCCTCTGGCAATTCATTCCACATAAGAACCATTCACTATGTGAAAAAATTGCCCTTCAGATCCCTTTTTAAATATTTCTCCTCTCTCTCACCTTAAAATTATAACCTCTAGTTTTGAATTTTCCAACCCAACTGAAAAGACCTTTGTTATTGACTTTATCTATGCCCTCATGATTCTATAAACCACCCTAAGGTCACCCCTCAACCTCTTACACTCCAATGAAAAGAATCCCAGCCGATCCAACCTCTTCTTATAACTCAAAATCTCTAGTCCTTTTAACATCCTTGTAAATCTTTTCTACACCCTTTCTAATTTAACAATATCCTTCCTATACAATGTCTAAAGTATCAGAGCTGAGGGACAAGTTACAGTGTATGGCCCAAATAAGAGTTTTGTATACAAATGCATGGAGTGCAAGGAATAAATTAAATGAGTTGTGGGCACAGATTCAAATTGGAGATCTGATATAATAGCCAATACTGAGATGTGGCTGCAGGATGGTTGGGACTGGGAAATAAATATACCATGTTATAAGGTTTACAGGGCGGATTGAGAAAAGGGCAGAGGTGGTGGAATAGCCATTTTCCAGTCCTCTGGGATCCTCCCCCCCCGACTCCAGTGATTCCTGAAGGATAACTACCCATGCCTCTACAATCTCCTCAGCTTTCTTCTTCAGAACTGAGGTGTAGCCATCTGTTCTCAGTGATTTATCCACCTTCGGACCTTCTAGCTTCCCTCGTACCTCCTCCCTAGTGATGGCCACTACACTCACCTCTATCCCTGACTGTCTCTGGAATGCTGCTGGGATCTTCCACCAATCTGACTGATGCAAAGTACCTATTCAGTTTCTCTACCACTTCTTTGTTCCCTATTACTACTTCTCCAGCCTCATTTCCCAGTCGTCCAGTGCCCACTCTTGCCGCTCTCATATATTTTATGTATCTAAAAATATTCATGTAATCTTCTTTTATGCTACTAACTAGCTTACCCTCATTTTCATCTTCTCACTCATTATTGCTTTTGTTAGTTATCCTCTGCTGGTTTTTAAAGACTTCGCAATCCTGTGGTTTCCCACTAATCTTCACCTCATTGTATGCTTTTTCTTTAGTTTTTATGCTATATCTGACTTTTCTTGTTAGTGCTGGTTGCCTCATCCTCCCCTTAGTATGTTTTTTTTTCCCCAGGGATGAATTTCTGCTGTGTCTTCTGAGTTAACCCATTAATTCTTGCTATTGTTACTGTACTGTTTTCCCTGCTAAGCTCCCTTTCCAATCAACTCTTGTCAACTCCTAACTCATGTCTTTGTAATACCGTTACAATCAATTTAAGGATCTCCCTCTCAACTGCAGGGTGAATTCTATCACATCATGGTCACTGCAACTTTAGGGGTTCCTTCACCTTCAGCTCCCTCATCAAGTCTGCCTCAAATATAAATCACCAAATCTGAAATTGCCTGTGCCCTAGTGGGCTCTACCACCAAGCTGCTCCAAAAATACGTCTCATAGATATTCCACAAATTCCTTTACTTGAGATCCACTACCAACCTTGTTTTCTGAGTTCACCTGCAGATTGAAATCTCCCATAATTATTGTAACGGTGCACCTTACATGTCTTTTCTGTTTCCTGATTTATTTTCTTCCTCACGTTCTGACTACTTCTAGGAGTCTGTATGTAACTCCCATCAGGATCTTTTGCCTGTTGCAGCTCCTCAACCTTTACACACACAGATTCCACGTCTCTGCCCATTTGCCTATCTTTTCGATAAAACATGGATCCTTGGATGTTTAGTTCCCAGGCCTGGTCCCCTTGTTAGCCATGTCTCTGTGATACGCACGACAGAGTACCTGCCAATTTCAACCAGTGCTACAAGTCATCTACCTTGTTTCATATATTGTGAAGTATAAGTACAACATCCACAATTTTGCATTGACCTCTTCTCATAGTTGTCCTCTTACCTGCTATGCCTGAAGTTAGAACCCTGACCCTTTCCATACTCTCTGTCCTCTTAGTTATTCTGGAAACCTTATTAACTTCTGTTGAGGCCTCCCCCTTATTTATCTTTTTGCACAGTTTTCCAAGTCACTGAACCCACCCCTCCATGATTTAATCTAAAGCCCTATCCAGAGCCCTGTCCCTAGTTATGTAATTTGCCAAGACTCTTATCCCAGCATGATTCAGGTGGAGCCCATCCCATTGGAAGAGCTCCCTCCTTCCCTTGTATTGATGCCAATGTCCCAAGAATTTGAACCCACTTCACTCATATCAATCTTTGAATCACGCATTTAATCCTCTTTAATCTCGTTGACCTTGTGACAATTAGCTTGTAGCTCAGGCAGTAATCTGGTGATTATTACCTTTTTTGGTTTTGCTTTTTAATTTAGCCCCTAATTGCTTATATTGCCTCAGTAGAACTTTTTTCCTCTTTATACCTATATTGTTGGTAACTTTCTGGACCACAACAACTAGATCATTCCCCTCCCACTCTAACTTTCTCTGCAGCCCAGATGAGATATCCTGAACCCAGACACCAGGCAGGCAACACAGGCTTTGGGATTGTTGATCCTGGCCACAGTGATCAGTGCCTGTCCCTCTGACTGTACTATCCCCAATTGCAACTACATTTCTGTTTTCTCCCCCAACTTGAATGGCATCCTGTGTTATAGTGAATTTGCTCAATCTCCCTGCAGCCCCACTATCATCCACAAACTAAGCATGAATTTCAAACCTGTTAGACAGGCTCAGGGCCTGAGGTGCCTTCAGCATAACATCCTGGAAATCTCTACATACCTCAGTCATAGTCACATCCTCCTATCCTGACCACTGATCAAATTTGAGGTAGTTAATCTGAAGTGGTGCAACTGTCTCCTGAAAAACAGCATTCAGGTAACTCTCCCCTGATGTTTGTGTTAAAGTTGCTCAAACAACTAACAATTGTTACAGATATGGCCACTCCGAATCACAGTAGGGTTCACCAGCTCCCATATCATGCAGGTACAACACATTTCCTGGCCCTGCATCTCTATTTACTTAGCTTTTAGTTTTACTTTTTGATGTTTACAAATTTCCTACTGGCCTTTTAATTTGTAATCTGTAAATATTACCCCTATTTACTTTCAATCTGAACTAACCTATAGGCAAATTAGAAGCTATTGCCAACCAGTGAACTTATGGTTTTCCTGTGATGTCACCCTCTGTTTTGTGCTGGGTGTCTGATTTTGTGCTTCATTTTATCCTGTTAAAAGATCTTACAAACTATGAGCCAAAAGACCAAACAAAAAAATACCCTCTGCACCAAATTCCCACGCTGCCTTCAAATTCCCCAAGCTAAATACACACTTGGGCTGTGTCTCACTCCAGATAGGATCTCTCCTTCCTGACCATGCATGGCTTACTGGAGAGGCAGATAAGCACCTGCCATAAAGGTATGAATTACTAGAGTGTGACCGGGATAGTTTCATACAGAAATATGTGTTGGGTTCAACAAGGGAACAAGCAATATTGGATTTAGTAATGAGTAATGAGCTGGATTTAATTAGTAATCTAATTGTGTGAATATTTATCAAATAGTGATCACTACATGATCGAGTTCAGTGTAGCATTTGAAAGCAAAAAGCATGAATCAGTATCTCGAATTTTTGATTCAGATAAACCAATGAGATGAGATAGACTGTTCATAGTAAACTGGGAAAATCTGCTAATGGGTGAAACAACTGAGGAACATTGGGGAATGTTTAAAGAAACAGTTAAAGCAGTACGCAATCAGTTTATACCCTGAGAGGGTAAAGATACATGTCACAAAAAAAGTATTAAATGAGTCAGTTCTTACTTAATTTCAACACAGTTACTATTTCTATTACTTTTGCCATTTGTATTAGTTAGCAGAGAATGTAAAACAAAAAGCTAAGAGAACTAAACATAGGGTCTTTTGCTATATTCAGGTCAGCAGTCTTCAGAGGATGATGCAATCATCAAGGATCCTTTACCTGAAGATGCCGGCATTGATCATCAAACAGTCCATCAGCTAATCACAGTTCTAATGAAATTCATGGCGAAGGATAAAAGCAGTGCTGAAACTGATATCAGCAGTGCCAAAGCATTCAATACAGTAAAGCGGCATCTGTATGTGTTACTTGGCTATGACCAGCAGGAGGGGTGTTTCATGATTGCCCCTCAGAAAATGAGAACTTCCACTTGCTTCAATGCTTTTATTGCCGGAATAGCACAGGTGGAGTATGTCATTATTAAGGTATTTAAATTAGTTTATTTTGTTTATTTGCCAAGGAACTGGGTGTTGCATCTATTAAGAAGTCTGTAAAACTGTAATGCACGTGCCGTTGTAAAATCAAGGTGCTGTTTTCCTCCTTAAAGATTATTGCAGTTAATTTCCTCTGATTTTATCCCAAAACACTTTCACAACTGCCCTATACTTTTCTGTGGACCTTACTGACATTGTTTATTAAGAAATCTAATGCTTCTGTGAAAAATCTGCTTTTTTTCCACATGCTACACAAATAAAACATGAGACAGATGCAGTAGATCAATATCTGACAACATTACACTTCCCATTAGTCCTGTTGTTGTGTCCAAGGAATTATGATAGCACCCGAGAGAACCTGCTGACGATCAGAAACATAAAAATCAATCTGCAATCAAGCTTACAAATGAACTGGAGAGGAGACCAATCTTTTTCCTTCCCTTTTGCCTATAAAATAACAGTAGCAATCTTTCAAAAGTGGTTTTGTTGATTAAAGTACTTGAAGAAATCCAAAGAATGAGTTCTATAATGCCTTACTTTAAACATGTCCTCTGACATGAGAAAGAGAGAGGCAGCAATGTGGCTGCTAATTCATTTCCTTGGATTTTATCTAACAATACTTTCACAGCTTCTTTAAATGTTTCTTCAGGTCACACTGACATTCTCTGTTAAGGAATATTCCAACTGTGCTAATAATTGGCTTTTAGTGAATGAAAGTATATTTCTCTCTTTGCAGATCTTGCAGCAGTGCATTGGTTCTCTTCCTTTAACAGCCATCTTCCCATTTCTTGGCCTCTACAGCTCAACCTTGTTACTTAAGTTAGGGTGAACTCAAATATATGGTCAGCCCACTTCACAGCAGGTGGCACAGTTTTACAAGTAGCCAACTTCCACTCTGATTTTACTATGGTGGAAGTAAAACAGGCTGATGTTCTGAAATTGCAGTTATGCAGCTTTGCATTTCTGCCTTTAGAAGAGGTCTGTTAATTAATAGTCTTAATTTGCTCACAGTTACATAACTCTAGCTTGACCAGAAAAGCATCTCGGGCTCTCTAATGGTCTAGTGCTTTAGTCGTGCCATATCTGAACTAACATCATTTGTAAGAAATAAGCAACCTCTCTTCTTCCTGATGGTGAGCAGAACTGACCACCAGATGGCACTCTTCAATAAAGAAAGAAAGACTTGCTCATTATTTTTGGGTTTTGTTTCTTTCAAAACATTGACTGAAGAAACTTTACTAAAATAATTCTCCTACTGATCATTTATTAAAATGTTGAATTGTCATAATTGTCTTTGATTAAATTAAATTAGTTCTTTTACTGCTATGATTGAACTCAATCACTATTCTAGCACCTCTTAATTTTTATAAGGGTGTTTAATGCCTTGTGTAAGCATAATAAGGTGATGAAGAATGTAGTTTTCTTCAAATCCAGTGTTTTCAGCATTATCTATACTCTGCTAAATCTCCCTTGAAAACAGCTATGAAACACCACTATGGTTAGGTGTGAGCATCCTATTCCATGGGACTGCAAGTTAAATAGAATAAGACATTTTGGGAGAGAAATGTTTAGTTTCATTGACTTGAATGCAGCTGCGTGCAGTAGAGCAGGCAACAAGGTGATCTCACCCCTTTTGTGGCTCCTGGTTCAGGCCAGTTTGATACCCAAAATGAATAGCTTCAATTATGTCAGCGATCAGTTGCTGTCTGAACAATGTATAAGCCTGACTAAGTCATTCATTTTTTTTCTTTGCTTGTCTGCCATTCCCATTGCCAATTATGGCTTGACTTCTTGACTCCACTTTAGCCCAATAATCAGACTAGATTCAATCCTAGATGCGCTGTGTGCTGCATGATGAGCCAGTTTGCTGATCTGATGGTTCCAAGACTGCTTTAATTTTATATATAAATAATATGATAAGATATAGTTATTCAGATCCAATGATGTTACTCATAAACAAAACTAGTATATTCTTTGAAATTATGTTTTCTCCTGAAAGGTGCTCATATTAAAGATTCTCCTTTTTTGTGATGTGGATTTTGTGTATAAAAAGCAAAATTAATACTGAAGGTTGCACTTCAGTTGCCACCCTAGGTTTTCCTACATTATGGAACCATGAAACTAATAGATTGGAATAATTCTGTGATGTGCCATATGTGATCATTTACAGGAGGCAATCTACCTTGCAGGATTAAATGACTTGTTCACAGTTTTGTAGTCACAAAATGTTTGATATTTAATGCTACATTTTTTGTAGGTTATGGATTACAACATTGGTCTGGGCAACCAACTTCTTCCCCTGGTGGTGCAAGTGCTAAAATATTGCACCTGTCCACAGCTTCGCCATTACTTTCAACAACCCCCACGTTGTTCACTTTGGACTCTGAAACCTCATATACGACAGATGTGGCTGAAGGCTTTGCTCGTGATTCTGTACAAGGTATGACTATGTATTCAACTAAATTAATATGAGTCTTGATTAGGGTAATAACCTATCCCAAATAACGTGTAGAGATTGCATTATGGAATTTGTCATAAGAAAGACAACACACTGATTGTAATCCTTTAGTGATGCAGAAATATAATCAAAACATTCAGTTTCTCTGCATTAGATTAAATCACGAAATTGGTGATTACTGATTAAATTGAAGTGAGATTGATTGAACATCATGAAGTGATATCAGTTTCATGTTAGCACTGTGATTTACTAAATCATCACAGCCGTAGTTTGCAAGATATTTGCAGTTGATTATTCAATGATTTAAAACTATTTAAGTGACTTTAAATGATTGTACATAATATTTTGTTTCAAATCGTTTGAAAGCAGATCTAGGTTAAAAACATGCCTTTGGTATAGCTGAAAAACAATATTTACAATAGTGGTGTTATTCTCTCATTTCTTTAGTAACTCAGAGAAGCCCTTTGTAGAATTGTAGATAAATAATTTACAATTGGAAGTCAGGAGGGAGTTGACTCAACCATTTATGTTCAAATTTTTCTGTGGGTCACCGCCATTTGCTGGCTCTTAAGCAGTTCTAATTCTTCTTGTCACTTATTGGTACCACACTACAAAATGTTTTGTGCCATCACTCTGAAGTCAAGACTTGTCTTCATAAGAACTGTGCAATAGTCATCCCTACCAATGTTGTTGTTGCTAGATATGTTTGAAGCAAGTAGGTTGGTGAGTTTAAGATCATTGTGATAATGCCCTCATCACCTGAGGCAGGTCCAGTTTTGAAACTTTGCCTTTCAGTACTTCAACTAGTGTTAAAACTACCAGGTCAGTCTTCATTTTATAAGTTAAGGTAACTTTCTGCCCTTGCTTTCTTCAGAGATTTCTTTAAGTGGTGTCCAGCATGTTGGAGTATCATTTCATTGGTTGATACAATGAATATAGCCATTAATCAACAGAAAATTTACTAACCGATAATTGGCCTGAAGCTGTGAAACTTCAGATTAACTCTAGATAATGTTGAGGCACAAGGTCTCCTAACTACATTCAACACGCATACCTATATTTGATTGTTCTATGGTGGCTCAGTGGTTTACATGCAGCCTCAGTGTTAGCGACTGTGGTTTAATTCTAGTCTTGGGCGACTGTGTGGAGTTTGGACATTTTCCCCATGCCTCTGCGGGTTTCCTCTAGGAGTTTTGGTTTCCTCCCACAGTCCAAATCGCAGCTTAGGTGGAATGGCCCTGTTAAATTGCCCATAATGTCCATGGATGTGTAGGCTAGGTAAATTAACCATGGGAAATTCAGGGTTACTGGGATAGGGTAGGGGAGTCGGTCTGGATGGGATGCTCTTCAGAGGGTCAGTGTAGATTTGACGGGTTAAGTGATATGCTTCCACACTATAAATATTCTCTGATACCACCAGTGGGACATTTTATACCCACAATTACTGATGTGGGATATTAGATATTAGGGTGATAGAAAAAAAAGTGTAAAGCTGTTGTTTGATTAGTCTTTGGAATAGCTCTTACCATGTGAACATTTGTAGATATTAATGAGTTCTTTGCAAAATAAATGGGGTTGGGGCTCCCTGAGTATTGACTAATTTGACTTTTTTGGGATGTAATTCTGACCTCTAATTATAGCTTTACAACTGAGTGGCTTTTCAGATCAATTCAATTGGAGGTGTAGTGGACAGCCAGAGGGTTACCTCCGATTACAAGATCTGGACCAGATGGGCCAATGTGCTGAGAAGTGGCAGATGGAGTTTAATTCAGATAATGCGAGGTGCTGCATTTTGAGAAAGCAAATCTTAGCAGGACTTATACACTTAATGGTAAAGTCATAGGGAGTGTTGCTGAACAAAGAGACCTTGGAGTGCACGTTCATAGCTCCTTGAAAGTGGAGTCACAGGTAGATGGGATAGTGAAGAAGACATTTGGTATGCTTTCCTTTATTGGTCAGAGTATTGAGTACAGGAGTTGGGAGGACATGTTGCGGCTTTACAGGACATTGGTTAGGCCACTGTTGGAATACTGCATGCAATTCTGGTCTCCTTCCTATCGGAAAGATGTTGTGAAACTTGAAAGGTTTGGAGGATTTGAGCTAAAAGGAGAGGCTGAACAGGCTGGGGCTGTTTTCCCTGGAGCGTCGGAGACTGAGGGGTGACCTTATAGAGGTTTACAAAATTATGAGGGGCATGAATAGGATAAATAGACAAAGTCTTTTCCCTGGGGTTGGGGAGTCCAGAACTAGAGGGCATAGGTTTACGGTGAGAGGGGAAAGATATAAAAGAGACCTAAG
This sequence comes from Hemiscyllium ocellatum, assembly GCF_020745735.1. NCBI lineage: Eukaryota > Metazoa > Chordata > Chondrichthyes > Orectolobiformes > Hemiscylliidae > Hemiscyllium > Hemiscyllium ocellatum. The sequence goes on from NC_083408.1 coordinate 91,506,691, forward strand.
GGGCAACTTTTTCACGCAGAGGGTGGTACGTGTATGGAATGAGCTGCCAGAGAATGTGGTGGAGGCTGGTACAATTGTAACATTTAAGAGGCATTTGGATGGGTATATGAATAGGAAAGGTTTGGAGGGATATGGGCCGGGTGCTAGCAGGTGAGACCAGATTGGGTTGGGATATCTGGTCGGCATGGACGGGTTGGACCGAAGGGTCTGTTTCCATGCTGTACATCTCTATGACTCTATAATTACATTTCGTGATACTAATGTAACATGAAAGTTTACCTTGATAGATGTGGCATTTTTGTTTTTCAAAAATATTGGTGCACACTTTTTTAATCAGAATAGTGCAGCTTTCCTGAAAAACTCTATATCATTGAAAAACATTGCTCAAGAAGACCCTATACTCCACTCAATCATTTTCTGCTGTTTCCTTTCACTGTTTTATATTTTCATTTTCCATACACATCTCCATTTCAACTGCCTCAAAGGCTATTGCTGTTAAAGCAATCCATATTTTCATATTCCCCATTTAAAATTATTTTCCTAACACCCTCCTTTTCTTTTGTTGTTTGTGCTTTCATACTGATTTGCTACAATTAACTAGTAGCAATCCTTTAACTTAAAGCCTATCAAATTTTGAAGGCTCTATTTTTTCAATAAAACTGCTTGGTTTTTTTCAAAAAAGTGTAGTTTTCAAACTTCATTGTTGTAGTGAATATTTGATACATTGCACCTGTGGCTTTAACATCCTTCCTATAATTGGGGGTGACAGAATTATAATAGTCAATCTCTGATTTATAATGTCTTGTTAAACCAATTTCAACCCATTCCTTGCTTCTATAATTGATACTTCATTACAAAATCCAGAACCTGAGTTGTCTTCCACCTTTTCCATCTGCAGTCACATCTTTGAAGATCTATTTAACTGCATCACCTAAAACTCACTGACTTTGAACTTTTAAATTTTATGAAGCATATCTGACCTGAGACTGCTTTCATTTCTAAGATATGTTGGTTTTACAATCAATGCCTGGCACCACCAGGCCTTTGCTGGTTTTACCATCTGTGGCAAAGTGATGGTGCTCGGGAAAGTGAGGACTGCAAATGCTGGAGATCAGAGTCAAGAGTGTGGTGCTGGAAAACCACAGCATCTGAGGAGCAGGAGAATCAACGTTTCGGGCGTAAGTACTTCATCTTCCTGAAACGTTGATTCTTCTGCTCCTCGGATGCTGCCTGACTTGCTGTGTTTTTCCAGCACCACACTCTCAAAAGTGATTGTGCTTTCTGCTGACCTTGAAGAAATCTGCGACTGAAGAACTGGCAAGCTGTATTTTGTAGATTTCATCCTTTCCACCATTAATTTCATTCTGGCAAATACTAGAGGGGATCTGTGGACCTGGATTTTCATTCTGGAAGGCAAGAAACACAAGTTGAGCCAGTTTGCAATGTGTGATTCTATATTCTGTCTAGCAGTGCCTGTGTATAATAATTTCATAGCAAGATGGCCTACTGCCAGGCAGCTGCCTCTGGAAACAAGCCTAAGAAAGGAACAAAGGCCAACAAATACTAAGGTGGACTCATTATTAGGTATACCTCCATTCAAGATATTGGCCTAGTTTTGTCATGTTGGGCACCGAACCCTTCGCTGTCATGTACCCCTCCATATCCCCTCCTTAACCCCATATCTACATCACCCAGTATTGTTATGGGTAGAATTCATTAAGCATATAATAACATAAGGAAGTCTTTGAGATACTCAGGAAATTGCCAAAATAATCAAACAGCTATTCAAAAACTTCTTCAAAACATTAAACCAATTTAAATCCTACAGACTTTCTTTCTAACATGTCTGGAGGTAAGAATATCTAGCCCTTGGCATCCAGCAACAGTGATGACATCAAGCAGATTAAGCAGCCAATCACAAGGCAGAGTTCACTCTAAAAGCCGATCAGGAAGTAACTAACAAGTTTTATCATTCATATTTTGTACTTTTACAGAAAAGAAAATAAAGACATGGATATACAAAAATAATTAAACTTCATGTTATTTCCACTTTTACAATTAAAAATAAATATTATAAAGTTCTATAGTATTCTTGTCATGGAGTTGAAAGGTATGATAGGACATAATTTTAAGTTTAGTCCTTCAGGACCAGAGGAGTTGTTCAGCGCTTCTTATGACTTGGTATGCCACTTACAATACAGCTACTCCTCATTCAACAAATTGTACTTTTTCATAGTTTTGATAGCTGAAATAATGTACATCACTGCAGTGATTTCAAGGTGACTTCCATTTGTGAGGATTTGGAGATGCTGGTTTTAGACTGGGGTGTACAAAGTTAAAAATCACACAACACCAGGTTATAGTCCAACAGGTTTAATTGGAAGCACACTAGCGTTCGGAGCGACGCTCCTTCATCAGGTGATTGTCCTGATCACGTGATGAAGGAGCGTCGCTCCGAACGCTAGTGTGCTTCCAATTAAACCTGTTGGACTATAACCTGGTGTTGTGTGATTTTTAACTCCATTTGTGAGGACTTCAAAAGTATATCCCATGAAGGAGTGGGGTACCATCAACAGCTGCATCAGGATTTCTGTGTTTAACTGCACAAGGACTGACACTTGATGTTGCTTTTCATTTCATAAAGTAGTAATGGCACACCTTGACAGTTTTATTATCATTACAATCACAGAACCTGGGCTTTGATGCTTGCTTTTCTGCCTTTGAATATTCCGCATTATGGAAGTTAATTCTTCTCCTGGAAAGGTTTCATCTGCAAAACATCCATCAAATTTCAAAATTCTAGGTTTCTTAATTTATTTCTTCAGTTATTGCTTTATCAGTCATTTTAGAATTTACCCACATTATTTACACAAATGTCTGCATCTTAATTGCAACTTGCATAATTTACAGTATTCACAATTTGGAATGCCCAGATAACCTCTGATTGCTATGAGGAAATGGCAAAATCAAAGGACATCAATTGATATTTAATATATATGAATTTGCAGAAAACATTCAGCAAGTTAATGATCTTCTAACTCATATAACAATACATGAGCTCTTTGCCCAATTTGTTATCTTACCAAATTTGTTTTGACAATAAAAGTTCATAGGATGTGAATATTATTTATTGGGCCAGCATTTATTGCCGATCTCTAATTGCCCAGACGGCAGTTCAGATTCAGGAGCAGTGTCCAAAAGCATATGATTTCAAATAAATCTGTTGGACTATAACCTGTTGTCTTGTGATTTTTGACTTTGCCACCCCAGTTCAACACCAGTACTTCCATGTCAATAATATACTTAACAATCCAGCCTTTTACAACTCTATCTGGAAAATAACTCCATAGATTCACTGCCGTTTGAAAGAAAAAAAATCATCCTCATCTCGTTTTAAATTAGCAATCCCTTAACACCGAGATTGTGCCCTCTTGTCCTAGATGCTCCTACCATAAGAAACAACCTCTCCATATTTACCCTGTCAAGTTCTCTAGGAGTCTTCTATATTTGAATAAGGTCTCCTCTCATTTTTCTCATCTCCAATGATTACAAGCCCAACCTACTCAACCTTATTAGAAAGTCCTCCATACCCAGAATCAGCCTAATGAACCTACTGTAGACTGCATCCAAAGTCAAAATGTAACTTTGGTTAGATAAGCAGACTGTTCACAATATTCCATGTGTGGTCTGACTAGTGCCATGTATAGTTCTAGTAATTTTTATACTCCATTCCCTTTGAAATAAGGGCCTTCCCTATTACCTGCTGAACTTGGTACTAGATTTTGTGATTCATTAACTAGGACCCCCAAATCCTTTTGAGTTCCAGTTTTCTGCATTCTTTCCCCATTTAAATAGTATTCAACTCTTCTGTTCTTCCTGCAAAAGTGCCCAACCTCACTTTTACCACATTCTATTTCATCTGCTAAGTTCTGCCCGCTCAGTAATCTATAGACTCTGTGTCATCTCCATGACATGCCTTCCCAGCTTTTTTGTTGTCATCTGCAAACCTGGATAGTACATTCACTCTAAGTCATTGATACACATCGTAAATAATTGTGGCTCCAGCAGAGATCCCTATTATACTCCACTAGTTATGGTTTACCATCCTGAAAATGTCCCTTTTAATACAAATCTCTATTTCCTATTAGTTAGCCAATTCCCTACCTGTGCTAATATTCTACTCCCAATAGCATGGGCCTTTATCTTATTAAGTAGTATTTTGTGGCACCTTGTCAAATGCCTTTTTGAAATCTAAATATGTTACATTTACTGGTTACCTTTATCTATTCTACTTGTTATCTCCTCAAAGAACAGTACTACATTGATCACATGATTCCCCCTTCATGAAGCCATGCTGACTGGGCTTGATTTTATGATACTTCTTTAAATGCTCTGCTATTGCATCTTGTGTAATAGATGATAACATTTTACCATGGTCAGACATTAAGCTAATTGACCATTGTGGGAAAAGGCAACTGTGGAGTACGGTTTCTCAAACATTTGTGTTGGCAGCACTTTATACAAATGTAAATTATGTGGAGGTTAGACCTTTGATATGTTTGTTTTAAGATACATTTTTATCACTTCCAGATATATATTGCACTAACATTTTTATTTTCTTTCTAGTATCCTTATAGGGATTCCGATATCAGCAAAATTGTATTGCATCTGATCTATATCACGATCAATACACTTAATGCACAATACCATAGCTGTAAACCCCATCCCACTGCTGGACCCCTTTACAGTGATAATAGTAACATTAGCAAATACAGTGAGAAAGAAAAAGGTAAGATATACAGCCATAAAGCACACGTTTTCTTAATATTTGTTATATTTATAAAGTAAGAACGAATATAACATTTTCTCTGTGTATATGTTTTATTAACGTTGATAGACATTGGAGTCTAAAAGTAGGAAGGTATCATATTTTGTGAAAAAAAAACTGAATTGTTCCACTATAGAACTCTATAGTCTCAACGTTTGTTGTAGTGGTTCTGTTCGCCGAGCTGGGAATTTGTGTTGCAAATGTTTCGTCCCCTGTCTAGGTGACATCCTCAGTGCTTGGGAGCCTCCTGTGAAGTGCTTCTGTGATGTTTCCTCTGGCATTTGTAGTGGTTTGTCTCTGCCACTTCCGGTTGTCAGTTCCAGCTGTCCACTGCAGTGGCCAGTATATTGGATCCAGATCGATGTTTGTTGACAGAATCTGTGGATGAGTGCCATGCCTCTAGGAATTCCCTGGCTGTTCTCTGTTTGGCTTGCCCTATAATAGTAGTGTTGTCCCAGTCGAATTCATGTTGCTTGTCATCTGCGTGTGTGGCTACTAAGGATAGCTGGTCATGTCGTTTCGTGGCTAGTTGGTGTTCATGGATGCGGATCCTTAGCTGTCTTCCTGTTTGTCCTATGTAGGGTTTTGTGCAGTCCTTGCATGGGATTTTGTACACTACATTGGTTTTGCTCATGCTGGGTATCGGGTCCTTCGTTCTGATGAGTTGTTGTCTGAGAGTGACTGCTGGTTTGTGTGCTGTTCTGAGTCCTACTGGTCGCAATAGTCTGGCTGTCAGTTCGGAAGTTCATCCACAGGAGGCTCCCAAGCACTGAGGATGTCACCTAGACAGGGGACGAAATGTTTGCAACACAAATTCCCAGCTCGGCGAACAGAACCACAACAACGAGCACCCGAGCTACAAATCTTCTCCCAAACTCTCAACGTTTGTGTTAATTACGTGCCTCCTGCCTAGTTGTTATCTTTAACTCTTCATGTCTTCCTACTCCTGCACCCTTCTCAGGTTGAGATCATGGGTATGATTTGCTTAGAGATATATGCCATTGCCTTTGCTTCTGGTTCCTATCTGATACAATTATATTGGGGTAGTTGACAAATTACAGCAATCAATCTGTTCACTTAATGCACAGGTGGTCTAGAAATGACACTAAGATGGAGAGTTTTATCTAAACCACAGGCATAAAGTCAACTTTTATCTCCCAAACATACTGTAAAAACACCTCGTCATTGAACAAATTACCCAACTGCCAAAGTCCAAAATATTTTCTGGAAAAAATCTATCTAATTTGATGTCACATTATTTTTCCTCTCCTTCAGAAAGTAGCCATGCCCTATATATTATCAGGAATTTGCCATGTAGAAACTTACACTTTCAAATGTTATCAGTCCATGGCCCTGGATATTGGTGTCTATGCAGCATCTAATAACATAAACTGCATTTTAAACAAGGAAACACTTCTGATTTATTTTTTATGTCACAATAAAAAACTTATGCAATTATGAATAGCTGTTGAAGTGTCTTTAATGTTTAGATCTAGAAAGTATTTTAATGCTTGTTTTTTCTGCCTTTGCCAGAGGAAGATAGTGTGTTTGATGAATCAGATGTACATGATACACCGGTTGGAGCTTGCAACAAGGAACCACAGACATTCTTTGCAAGACTGAAGAGGATAGGGGGAAGTAAATCAGTAAAATATCAACCAGTAGAGATGAATGCACAGAAGAGTAAGTTTTTATACTTCTATAGAAGAAACGTAAGGCTTTCAGAGGTAATTTAGCATTACATGTCAACAGTGCAAGACGCCTGTACTTTCATGTGTTTCTCATCTTGTGTGTACCTGCTCGGAAATTGCTGCATACTTTTGATCTTGACACGCTCCCATTTCCTGCACCTGCCCAGATAATTAAAAAGACAAGTTAAAAATTATAGCCAAAGCATCAACAGCCAAAAAAGGTTGCAATTTAAATTGTTTGAATTTAAAGATTGTCCCATCCTTGTTCATGTTGTCCAAATCCTACAAATAAATGTTCACAACCAGCAGGAACAAAGGTTCTATGTGCTTATACACAGAAAAGCAACAACTGTACAATGGGCCTATCCAATTCCAAATGATTACTGGATTTCCAAAGGTAAACAGAGAGGTTAATGTCATTCAAACTATGGTGGCCTACATCAAGTTGTCCAGCCTACAGCCCCAAGCCCATAGCTCCCAAAACCTTGGCATCTCAAGCAATTTCTATTTCTCCTTTGCTAAAATATCCTGTTTGAAACTTATGGCCTTAAAAATTTGCAATTGGAATTCTTGATATTGTTGCTGCAGCTATGTAATAAATCAAAACATACATATTTGTTAGTTCCCTGAAGTTACACTATGCAAATTTGTAAATACCAGAAACTCAATTCTAAATATGCCTGGAAGTCTGTTATTTTTAAAATTTAGGTTCAGCTTATTTGTTTGTGATTTGTATGTTTTGGCATACACTAATTAATGAATGTTTCATTTTAACTGATGTATAATTGTGAATTTAATTGGATTTTGTTGAAGTTGTGTGCATTAATTCTTTTTGTAATCTTCATGATTTTCCCTTTAGGCTCAGAGATAGAGCTGTCAGAGTACAGAGATTCCAGCCTTTTGCCAGACAATATAATGCGGTATGGTACATCTCCACAATTGCAAGAAGGAGTTGCTCAAAAGAAAAAATTATATGCAATTAAGCAGCAGTCACTTGATATAGGAAACGCAGATTCTGTCCTGTATTCTTTAGATGAACATCGCAGAAAGTCATGTCTGGATAGGTATGAATCATTACGACAAGCAAGCTTCCCTTCCTGTTATCCTCACTTGGCAAGCTTGTATGGAAGACCAGAGCAGGACTTATCTGTCAGTGCAGAAATTGGAGAAGATCAGGAAAATATTTCCACTGCAGTAAACTCTCAAGAAGGGAAACGACCATTAATACCAGAAGTTAGACTCAGCTGCACGGAAACATTTGAGGCAAAACTTGAATCTCCTGAGAAACATCTTTGCTTTCATAAAGAAGAAAGTGATTTGATTGATTTATCTTCTGATTCGTCATCTGCTCCTGAGAAGCAATCAATTCTATCAAGTTCTGATAGCGATTCTTTGGTCTTTGTGCCTCTTCCCCCTCTCAGAATTGTAGAGAGTGATGAGGAATATGAAATGCAGAATACCCCTAATAATAAACCAAATGGAAAAACTAATGTGATCTCTCAGAATACTCCATCACATAGTTTAAATGTTACACCAGTTGTAAAAGTTAATGTTGAAGATTGCTCCAAAGAGTCAAAATGTCTGGATTTTGGTATGACTTCTTTGCTAGATACTGAGAACATTTTATCAATAGGTCTTGTAGATGAAAAAGATTTTGAAAATCTAACACCACAAAAAAATTCTAAGTGTTCTGGCTGTGAAAGTCCACTAACTCTTAAACAGAAACGAGAAAACCTCAGGAAATCATCTGCTGTGGTTGAAATATCACAAGATGATACAGATGATTTGCATAGAGATGATATTAAATCTGAAAGCCCATTGCCAAGTCCCATAGTTAAAACAGTATTTCTCAAGCTGCCTACAGAAATAGAAGACGGTGAAAAACCAAATACAGAGGCGTCTACTGATAAAGATACTGATCAAAAAGATGATAGTGGTGAAGAAACAGAATTCAAAATCCAAATTGTTCCACGTCAGAAAAAACAAAGGAAGATAGCTGTTAGTGCTATTCAGAGGGAATACCTTGACATTTCCTTCAACATTCTTGACAGAATCGGAGATCAAAGAGACACTGGTAAGAATTTGAGATGATCATATGCAAATTTGAATAATGATATATTGTAGTCAGGTTTTTTCAACATGAGTTAATTCCATGTGTTTCCTGGTTAATTGATTTTTAAATTTTGATGAGGTAACTTGTGACAAGGCACAGCAGTTGAAAGTTGACTGATTCCAAATTTTTCACAATTTTAAACCGATAATTAGATTTACCGTAATGTAAAGGTAAAATTAACATAAAAGTACTAACCTGAACGAAAGCTCAAAGGGCGGGTGATCTTGTGAGAAATATTAAATGTGGCTTGATATGTGCGGCAATGTTAATTACAATTCTGTTATCTTGCACAAAAAGGCCACCCTTACATTTTTCGCGTATTTATGTTGCTCTGAGGTTTCGTAATCATGATACTGAATTGGTTACATGCTTGTTCCAAAGCAGCTATTAAAAAACATCACTAGTTATCAGTAACTAAGGGTATAATTTCAAAAATTGTTGTTTAACATATGTTTACACTGGTGATGGTTACTCTGGTGATAGCATAATATAGTTTTAATTTTGTGCTGTGCAAGTATGTGAATCAAGTGAAGGGATCAACAGCAGCAATTCTTATTTCCCAGTTGAGAGGAAGGGCAGCAGACAGCCTAATAATCATAGTTGCAAAAATGAATTAGTTTTTTAATATTTGGTTGCTAGCCTACTGGAATGGGTTTTTTAAAAAATCACCCCTGCTGACATTGCGCATCCCCAGAACGGAAGGAGCGAATGTTGGCGTAAATGGATAGAGTTAAGTGTCATGTGGTGATGATTGAGTTCATGACTAGATCAGAAAAGAGTTGAACTTCTTTGGAGTTGTTGGAACTGCAGCCATCCTGGGAAATGGAGAATTTTTTTTCACACCTCTGGCTTGTACCTTTAGACCATGGACAGAATTTGGGATGTTAGGAGATGAATTACACCCTTCAAAATTCTCTGCCTTTGTAACTCAGGGTATAGCTAGCCCTGTGCAGTTTCTGGCCAGTGGTGCCCCCACCCACCAGGATGTTGATAGTTTTGAGAACTGCAAAACTGAATCACTTAAAGGAAAGTATGTATAAGAAAATATTTTGTGTGATTTTTATAGAAAAGCAACATCAGAAAAATCCATGACACTAAAATCAATTTGAAAAACCATACACTGTATAATTTTAATATTAATGCTTTGCTATGCAGAAGGTGTACAGACTTATTTGTCCATTTCCTTTCTAAACAGTTTTTCGCATCAAGGTTGGGTATTAGGACCACTAATTTTTGTTTCACAGCGTGGTCAGCATGGGATGTCATTTCCAAGACACACATTCTTATATACTTACTTTAACAAATAAACTAATGACCTGACCCACCTCAACAATGAGTGATTATTCCCAGATAAATTAACAATTGTGCCTCTTCAAATTAGCAATATTCCATACCATCATACTTCCCTATTCCAAATAAGTAGTTACCATTCTCTTCAAGAGCAATTAATGACCATACATTGTAAATCAACTCATTCCAATTACCCAAGATATAGCTGTGGACCATTTCCACTTCTAGGGCAACTCATGATTATTCTGTTCTTTCAGATCAATTTTAAACAAGATTATTATCTCTGCATATTTCTAACATGAGGATGGGAATAACATTTTACATTTCATGTTCTGTTTCATATTTGGCATTTTTAAGCAAGTTATTTTTAACATATGCAGTAATGTGCAATATGTATATTCAGCTGATCAACTCTCAGGTCTTAATATTGGATAGTTTGGGATCAGGATAATAAAAGGCAAAATAATTTTACTCATATATACAAGATAATTTTGAATTTTTTTTGAACAATTGGGACTGAAGTTTTATAAGAGTATAGAGTCCTTCTGTTGCTACATAATAGACACCAGTTACCTGAATTTGGAAGTCTCATTTTTAAATGTGACTTCTTTTATTTTCATGAGCATGAGGGAATGAAAGGGAATAAGTTGAGGTTTGCACACCTAACATCAGGCTGATTTTATTTTTGTTAGGAGGGTGGCCAAACACAACTTGTACACTTTAGAACTGATAGAATAAGGCCTCAAGATGACAAGGTACCCTTTTGTGTATGGTGCCCTTTGGGATCATGAAAAGTAGAAATGTGCATAAACATATTGATCTTTCAAGAGAACTGTCAAAAGGAGCTGTGGCACTGACAAAGCAGTCAACACTCCTGCCCCTTAAATCTTAAACAAAAATATCTTTGCAATATTCCAAAATATACTTTGTTGTTTTATTCTGTCTGTTTACACAATGGGGTCATTATGAGAGGTGTAGTGCCACATGACTGAATTTCTCAAACTTCGATTATCACAGTGGAGTAGCTTTTTTTTTACAGTATGATTATAAACTTCAAGTGGATACTTATTTTTATAAATTAAACTGTGATGAATGGGGTTTTTAACTGAAAGATGTTATTTTCTTAAAATAATGAATCCTTCAATAGACACTATTATCTCATCATTATCTCATCTCAGCATTGGTGTTGAGTTTTGCTTATGGTAAATACTGGGTGAGTTGGCATGGTACGTATAAAGGCTAGTGGGGCATGGGATGGTATAAGTTAGCATTCAGTTGACACAGAGTATAAAGAGCCTTGGGTGAGGGACAATCATTGTGTAGAGCGTATGATGGGCCACGAGAGTGGATTGAAGGGTTAGGTTAGCATTAGAGCATCTGATGGACCATGGTTGATGGGTGGAGGGCAATAGTTGACATTGGCAGGGGAAGGAGTGTAGAGATTGTCTGGAGGGGGTGAGAAGTGAGTGCTGAAGGGTTGCTTTTTGTTTGATTTTTTTTCGTATCTTTGATCTAGTGCCAGTCCACAGAGGCAGGCCTTCTGACTAGCCTGCTTCTGCATTTCACAGTCTCTACATGCTTTCTGGAGTGGCTCACTCTGACTCCTTAAAATGTGGAATGAAATTTCAACTTCGGGTAACTTTTTCCCAGTTTGTGAAGCTGGGAGTTCTCCAAACTCTGCAGCCCTGGGTCTGGACTGCAATAAAAAAAGCAGGACCAGGTTTTCTTGCCATTTATGTTTAGACAAATAATCAAATTGAAACTTAAAAACTCTGGTAAAATCACAACAATTTCCACAAAATCAGTACTGGAATACTTCCTTAACTCTTGCATTAATATGCAGTTCAATAATGACAATTGAAAACTAACTTTACAACATTAGAATGGAAGCTAAGCAAATTTAAAAATATAAATTATTTGTATTTTCAATTTATTTTACAAAAATTGTTGTGAAAGTTCAATATTCTAATATTTTTTCCTCTTAGAGCCTTTTATAGATCTTCCTGAATCTTGCTAGAATTTAACTGGGAGGACGAGTAGATGATTAGCTCCTAGATATCTGATGCTAATCATTGCAAATTTATTTCTGCCATTTGGACAATAGTTATAGTTACATCAGTTACTCACAGTGGTGATACTATTGCTTTAAGAGGTGTACTTTGTCCTTTTTTATTGAAGAAAGTTTGAGACAAAGGTTACAAGCAGTCTGCTCAAAGCCAATAGAGGAAACAGCTTGTGAGGCCTTGGGGCTTTTTTGAAATGTTGGAACAATAGAAGCAGCCTCAATCAATGGGATCAAGCTCCCACAGTACTCAAGTGTTGAGTCTTAGCTTTCTCCAGTTCCTGAGGTCTTGAAACTGGATGTTGGAATGCTTATTCCTTTCTCTGTTACAGCTAAACACTGTGGTTCTCTTCCTGCTACCAAAATTGCATATGAGACAATCTATTTTATTGAATTTGCCTTTGCCAAAGGTGTGTTGATGGGAGGTTACTATACTGGAACAGTTTAGAATAGATTACTCACAGTGTGGAAACAGGCCCTTCAGCCCAACAAGTCCACATTGATCCACCGAAGCGCAACCCACCCATACCCCTACACCTAACACTACGGGCAATTTACCATGGCCAATTCATCTGAACTTCACATCTTTGGACTGTGGGAGGAAACTGGAGCACCCGGAGGAAACCCACGCAGACACAGGGAGAATATGCAAAATCCACACAATCAATCGTCTGAGGCAGGAATTGAACCCAGGTCTCTGGTGCTGTGAGGCAGCAGTGCTAACCACTGTGCCACTGTGCCACCCAGTTAATTAGTAGTAATTAATATATACTTATATTATTTTGTTAAGCATTTCTAAAGAGCTAAAATTAAGCCAATTCTTTTCTTTTTATTTTGTCTGTATTTTAACTGTAGTGCAAAAATTAAGTGTGTTTTGCTTAAACTTGAGAAGTTTGACCAATCAAATTGTATCTGGAAGGCAATGCCTTACACTTACTTTTAAAGTAAGAAAATTAGGGTCTAGACTATCTTCTTAGTATATTTTGGGGGGGGGTTTGATCTGTTTCATATTCAAATAATGTACAGTCTTAGCAACTGATTAAATAAATAGTTCACTTGTGACATGCAGCTCAGAGTTCTAGTCCATCAGATTGTGTGAAGAAAAATGTAGAGCAACAAATTAAAGAATATCTTAATGGAACTAGTATGTTTGGTTTGAAGTTTTCACAGTTTACCCGAGGGTGAGTCTGTATTTTGTGAAAATAAGACAGAAAGCATGTGTGAGTATATAGAGCCACACAAGGTGTGTGTACGAGTGTGTGCGTGTGAGAGTGTGTGTGTGTGCGTCTATAATGTTCTGGATAGAATTCTAAAATAACAGGCTTCATTGTCTGCAATTTCAAAGTTAGCAAAAGATGATAATTTAATAATTTTGTGGATTTAAAAACAATCCATGGATGCCGAGGGAGAACTTCATGCATGTTTTCCTGATCAGTGCAAATTTCAGCTTTATGTGTTGAGCTCGCCCTGCACATAAAGCCTGATGTGAATGGGTAAATTTTCCCATATCTTGTAGTTAAGTTCTTGAGAGGGAAAGATAAAAAAAATTAAGCATAGTTCCTGCTCCTGATCATGATTGAGGAACTGCTGTTGGAAAATTTAACCATGTGGGCACAGAATCGTGTTTTGCTTTATTGACTTCCGGGGCAAGTAACCTGCTGTCAGTCACCACTACAGCTTATATCTGACAAATTATCATCTAAGTGGGGCACTGGAAAACATTGAATAAAACAAAGCAGCAACCCCAAACAGATAAGTTAGTGCCTTTCAGAAGAGAAACACAAAATTTGAAAGATGTTAAGAAATGTTTTAATTAGTTTTCTTCATTCATTTTACAAAAGTTTTGTTTTAAATTTTGGTAAATTTGATGCACAAATGAACAAGAGATTAATCAAATTATTTACCTCAAACTCCAAATGCTAATTTCTTAACAAACTGAATCAGGAAGATCCCTCTTTATTCATTAAATAAGGAAGTTAATGATTGCTTTCTATGTGTTTTAAGCTGTTCCAAATAATATTGCAATTCAGAAGTTTTATTTAAAAGTAATGTTTTTACATTAACCCCCTTTAATTGTATATGGACATTTGTGAAAGAACATTATGTATGTGGAAGACATTCAGTATCTCAGTTTAACCTTTTTAACCTTTGTGAATAGTGTTTAAGTATTTTGTTTTTAGTGCTAACGGCATGAAGAATTATAAAGAAACTGTAATTAAATTTCACAGTCAAATAATAATCAGAACTTATTAGCTAATTTTAAATGATCAGTATTTAATGCTAAGTTTCAACTCAGTTTGTCATGGTGGTTTGCAGTTGTAAAGCTCAGAGAGAGTGAAAAAAGTTATATTCCTGGTACAAAATTGTTTTGCAGATCAGTCTGTTAAAGGTCTTTCAGCTCTGGATATGCCAAGAGAATCTACCTCTGCTCCAACTTTAGAAGCAGCTGTACCAGAGACCAGTTGCCACTCTTCTATATCAAGTAAACTAATTAAAGTACTGTGTGCAAGATGCTTGTCTAATTAGTTCCACACTTTTAATAGTTTCTAACAAAGCAGCTTAGTATACATAAACATCCGTACTATGGCCATGGTAAAAAAAAATCCTTGTTTCTGATCACTTTGTGGATCATCTTCAAAGCTATGATCATCTTGAGTTCTTTAGTTGCTGCTGTCTGCTAGGGATGAATGTCAAGCTGAACTGAGAAGCCATAGTTACTCAAATCAGGCCATTTTACTTGTACTTGTCAGTACATAAGAACGTATAGAGAAGCTAGAATAGACCATTCAGTGCTTTAAACTACTTCGCATTCAATAATATCATGATTGTTCCAGTCATGACCTCAACTCCACATTTCCTGCTACCATTGTCATAGCCCTTGACTGCTTTGTCGATCAAATAATCCTTCTAACTCAGCCCTGTGTATATGTCATAAGAACATACATAAGAACTAGGAGCAGGAGTAGACCATTTGGCTTTTTGAGCCTGCTCCCTCTTCAATAAGATCACGGCTGATCTTTTTGTGGCCTCACCTCCACTTATCCACCTTCACACCATACCCTTAATTCCTTTACTGTTCAAACAATTATCTGTCTTAGAATTAAAAATATTCAATGAGAAAGACTTAATTACTTCACTGGGCATGGAATTCCACAGATTGACAACTCTTTGGGCGAAGAAGTTCCTTCTCAATTCAATCCTAAATCTGCTCCCCTAATTTTGAGGCTATATCTTCTTGTCCTAGTTTCATCCGCCAGTGGAAACGTCCTCTCCACTTCTATCTTATCTATTCCCTTCGTAATTTTATATGTGTCTATAAGATTCCCCCCTCATTCTTCTAAATTCCCATGAATATAATCCCAGTTTACTCAGTCTCTCCTCATAAGGCAACCCCCTCAACTCCGGAGTCAACCTAGTGAACCTTCTCTGCACCCCCTGTAGTGCCAATATATCCTTTCTCTTCCACTCTGTTCCGTCGGACAGAAGTTTGCATCCACATATGAATTGATTCAAGAACAGCTTCTTCCCTGCTGTCATTAGACTTCTGAATTTTAAATTTTGAGGTTCATTTCCAGATGTTTTGTTACCTGACTAGGTAACATCTTCAGTGGGCCTCAGGCGAAGCAATGCTAAAAATTCCTGCTTTCTATTTATAATATTTATAAATCCTGTGCCCAGGCCATTCCACTGAACCATAGTCATTACGAGGACTGATTTGATAAAATTATAGTCAAATATGCGATCTCTCAATTAAAAATGAGCAGCCTACATTATCTGACAGAGCAGCTCAAGGTTACAACTTGAGAAAGCAGCACTGCATCAGGCCAAGTCTGATCCCTAAAGACAAATCTGGAAGCCAAAATAAAAACATGCTGTGAAGAGAAAGCCTGAGAGATCTAACAAAATGCTGATAATTGTGACATGGGAAGTGATTTAAATGCCATTAAAATCACAAATATAGGGATGGGACTTCCAGATTCAGGTCTCTGGAGTCTATTTCACTTTTAGGAAAATTCAGCCAATTGTACAAAAAAATCAAAATTATCTTGTCAATAGAACAAATAGCATTTTAAATGTGGCAAAAAAATTACAGACCAAAAAAAATGGACAAAATGTCATCCATTGGTTTTGCTCATGCTGGGTATCGGGACCTGCACAAAACACTACATAGGACAAACTGGAAGACAGCTAACGATCCACATCCATGAACACCAACTAGCCACGAAAGGACACGACCAGCTATTCTTAGTAGCCACACACGCAGATGACAAGCAACATGAGTTTGACTGGGACAACACTACTATTATAGGACAAGCCAAACAGAGAACAGTCAGGGAATTCCTAGAGGCATGACACTCATCCACAGATTCAATCAATAAACACATCGACCTGGACCCAATATACCGGCCACTGCAACGGACAGCTGGAACTGACAACCGGAAGCGGCAGATTCAAACCACTATAAATGCCAGAGGAAAGATCGCAGAAGTGCTTCACAGGAGGCTCCCAAGCACTGAAGATGTCACCTAGACAGGGAACGAAACGTCTGCAAGACAAATTCCCAGCTCGGCGAACTGAACCACAAAAATGAGGAGATGCTTCCTGAGACATGGTGTGACTTCAATCTCCCAGAAGAACTTCCAACATGATCTAACATCAATTTTTTTTTAAAAAGTGAGAGCAGTACCAGAACTCTTCATTGCATTCATTGACCTGACCAGAGTAACATGAGGCTGTGTGGATTCTACTCCAAAGATTTGAATATTTGAAACTCCATCACAATCCTGCAGTTGCTTCTTGATGATATGACTGTGACTTTTTAAGTTGAATATCTGAAACAACTTCAGAGTTCAGACTGAAGTCAAACAAGGCTGTATGATAGCCTCCAGACTATTTGCAATCCATCTGACACTTGCTATTCACTTCATCAAAGATCAGCTGCCTCCTGCTAGCAGTATTAAATCATCTTGATGGAACACTCTTTAACTTCAGTGCCCTTTATGCCAAAATGCACTGATCACTGCAAACGTATATCTATATCTTGCAGATAGATGTAGTGTCACTCCCACTCTGCATCAGGTTTGCAAACCACTCTTTTTCCTCACTTCCACATGCGAGATACACAGTCTCGTCTTGAAAGTTGCCAAAACAAAACTGATGAATCAACCCCACCGGTCAGATAACTATCACATCTCCCAAGATCTGTTGAAGGAGACACTCTGGACTATATTAATCCTATACCTCAGCAGCCATTTCTGTCAAGAAGCCCCCACTATTGATGGGGAGATCCA
This sequence comes from Hemiscyllium ocellatum, assembly GCF_020745735.1. Lineage (NCBI taxonomy): Eukaryota > Metazoa > Chordata > Chondrichthyes > Orectolobiformes > Hemiscylliidae > Hemiscyllium > Hemiscyllium ocellatum. The sequence continues at coordinate 91,523,966 of NC_083408.1, forward strand.
AAACTGGAGCAGCAGTGCCAGTTCAGCCTTATAACAATTACAGCAGTGAGTGATTACAAAATCCTCCACAATGTAACAAGGTTGTAGCACACAGAACAGTTGTTGTCACCATAGTCTTGTACTGCAGTGAGATCTGGACTGTGTATAAGTGACACCTAATTTCTCTAGAGAAATTACATCAGCAATGCCTCTGTCACATTCTCTGACTTTAATGGGAGGACAAATACTAGCCGACTCCTTGAAGCCAACCTCATAGACATTCAGACAGAACTCCTACAAAATCAACTTCAATTGACTGTCACCAGCTTCTCTTCTCTCAATTCTCAAATAGCCGATCTTTCATGGGAAGGATCAAAATAGTGGAGATTCACATGGATGATTCCTAGAATGGTAGGCCTAACATACGATGAATGGCTAAGGATCCTGGGATTGTATTCATTAGAGTTTAGAAGGTTGAGGGTAGATCTAATAGAAACTTAAAAGATAATGCATGGCTTAGAAAGGGTGGACGCTGGGAAGTTGTTTCTGTTAGGCGAGGAGACTAAGACCCATGGGCATAGCCTTAGAATTAGAGGGGGTCAATTTAGTGGAAATGAGGAGACATTTCTTCAGTCAGAGAGTGGTGGGCCTATCAAATTCATTGCCATGGAGCGCAGTGGAGACCCAGACGTTAAATGTCTTCAAGGCAGAGATTGATAAATTCTTGATCTCGCAAGAAATTAAGGGCTTTGAGGAGAGTGCAGGTAAGTGGAGTTGAAATGCCAAACAGCCTTGATTAAATGGTGGAGTGGACTCGATGGGTCAAATGACCTTACTTCCACTCCTATGTCTATGTTCTTATGGTCTAAAACACTTTAAGGCATTCTAAAGCTCTCTTTGAAGCATGGTGGCATGGATTTTAATGACTTGAGCAAGTGGCAACTCATCCATCAAGCTGCATCATGCTTTAAGCCCTAAAAGAAGGAAGGGAAATAAAAATCCCTGCCTTCTGGATCACACTACCTCATGGAAAGTCCTACCTCATGTGATGTCCTGCTCTATGTGCCTAAATGTATAGGGTCAAAATCAACCTTGTTCAGTTACACAGAGTCCTATGGCTGAAACACATGTCCCTGAGTGGTTGTCTTCCTTAAATCTAGATACAGCCGATGACTACAACTGTTTCACTCAGTTTGAACTTTGGAAAGATTATATATCTTCTCTTTTCTAAATGAGAGAAAATGGCCTTACGTACATTTGCAGTGCTGTTTTATGTGTTCTGCGGTACCATTCATATCGCAAGAAGTACAATTTACACATTTACAATTACCCACTTGGTAGGCAACAAAGTGTTAGTTCTACGTCATATCTAATCATTAGCAATAGTTTTTTTGTGTAAGAATTTGTTTCATTTGCTTTTTTATGACCATAAACTCCAGAGTAAAGTTTTACTCACCAGGAACAGTGTAGTTCTGTTGGCTTATTCGAAACTTCAGATCAAACTGACCTATTTGGAAAACATGATCCTTCACCTGCAAATCCCTGAGCAAAAGTGAACTTTTCTTTACAATTAGATAACATGATTGTTCTGAGCAGAAAAAAAGGATGATTATCTTTTGGCCAAACAGAATATCTTCTGTTTTTAAACATAAAAATTGTCATTCTAATGAAAAATGTATTAAACACAGTTTAGGATCTGTTGAAGCTTTGAGGATGATTTTAACCCAACTGGCCAGGCAAGAAACCCATTGAATCAGGGAAAATGCCAGCTTTACGCTCCCTTGGCTTCAGTGGGGAATCCAGCAGGAATGGGGGAAGAGTGTAAAGTTTGCTTTGCAGATAATCTTCTGTTTTCTTGTTTAGGTTAAAAGTATATATATATATATGGATGTATGTGTATGCATGCGTATGTCTGCAGTTGTGTGAATAAAAGTCAGTGTATTATGAGGAATGCTCAATTAGCTATGTGTGGTTTTGGTTTTGAATCCACTAATGTTTGCCAGTCTTAAGGATGGAAGATGAGCATAACTTTTGCCTAAATTTTGTGCTGAATCTTCCACTTCATTGTTGTGATGCACCAATCTTCAGTTATCTGAAATGTTGCCAAGCTGTGATTGTTTATGGATCAGTATGACACTTTGAATTTGAACGACAGTAGTGAGTTTGAAGTCACATACATATCAGAGCTTTTCTTTATCAGTTGTTTCACCTTTCATCTGTTGGTCAGAAAAATTCTGATAGGTCAAAAGCTTTTGACTTACACGGCCAAGAGATTCATGTCTACTCTATTGCTGTAACTTCACTTGAAGAGCAACAGCAATTTTGTTTACAGATTTATAAGGGTTATGTGTGGTGAAGGCTCTGTGTTAATTCTTAGTCGTACATGTATGTCTTTTCATTTTTGTCAATTATATGTCAAATACTGAATTTGATACAGTGGTTAATCAAATTTAAATATGCATTTTAGTGAAGTCAGCTAAGTGAAAATTCTGGGTTTTAATCAGTCCATTACTGCTGGGTCCAGTGTGATGACAGCAGGGACACTGTCCTGAACCCAGTGACTACAGACCTCACTGGAAAGTGGTAACAGAACAGTATTTGTAAAGGAATAAAAAGAAATGATTAACCACTACATTATCATTTACTTGAGCACTGAGATCCATTTATTTTACATCAGGTCCACCTGTTTCAGTATTTGTTTTTATACCATGTTTAGTTCAATCTAGGCAAATGAAAAGGGGATCCCTGGGGGCCCTGACACTGAACCACTTAATGAAGAGGCAACTGGAACATCAGTCTAGTGCACCTCACAACATCAGTAGCTGGGACACTGGTTAGTATGTTCTACATTACAATATAGACATAGTCAAACCTTGCTATTGCAAACGTGTGTAGACTGCTGATTCATACCATTGTCATTATGTCATGTTAGAACATCTTACTGAGCAAGGTGGAGTTTCATGAGAACCAGAGAAAAAACAACATTCATAATATAGTTTGTTGCAAAGGGTTTGATTATATCTTTCAATAGACAGCTAGTTGCATTGTGGAAGAATGCTTTTACAAATGCTGGCTCGTATTGAATAACAACAATGGCATTGTAGGAATTGAAAATAATTACATTTAAGTTGCTCATTTGCTTTCATGAATTGGTGTCCCATTCTTTGTTAGTTGACTTTTTAAAAGAGCTTCAGTTGAACGTAATAGAAGTTTAAGTGCTTGAAAATATTGTTAAAATTAAATGTGTTCTTTGAGCACTTGCACTGATAAACAAGCAAACTAAACTAACTAAATGATTTCTGGGTATCACAGCATCACATTAGGATCAATTTTTTAATGTTTCTTTTCAATTTATTTGGTCATTAAAAACCTTCAACCCTTCTGACACATTTCCACTGAAATTTTAACAACAGCCTCTGGAAAGGACTGCAGATTGGGCTCAGCTAGGTAAGCTGATTCCCTTCCTCTGTCCATCGTTTCTGATTGGTCCAAATCTGGCTCTGGGGGTAAAAAGGAGAAAGTGAGGACTGCAGATGCTGGAGATCAGAGCTGAAGAAGGACTTTGCCTGTTTCTCTGAAACGTCGATTCTCCTGCTCCTTGGATGTTGCCTGACCTGCTGCGCTTTTCCAGCAACACATTTTTCAGCTCTGGGGGTAAAAAGGACTGAGAGGGAAGAGAGTTCTTACTTTCCTGGCCTTCATGCACTGCTCCTGATCAGAGCAATCACACTTTGTCACTAAATTGTGAACAAAGGGTTCAGATCAGCTACAAGATCTGGACTCTGAAGAAAATTTAAATTGTCTGTTTTAAATTACCCTACTACAAAGAATGGCCACCAGGGAGCACTGAAACTCTCTACTCACTGAGGGGAAGGATGTAACACTTCAGGCTTTTATCAGATATTCTGTATCAGAGAATTAAACACTTTAAAGATTTTACTGGACACAAGGTGATCCTTCAACCCATTACTGCTCCACTGGCTGACAAGTAGCCACCCAGTCTAGTATCGCTTCCCAGTTCTTGTTCCAAAGCTTTATAGGTTACGGTACTTCTCAGGTGCGTATCCCTTTACTTTATAAAAATTATCAGGGTTTCTATCTGTGCTACCCTTTAAGAAATGAATTACAGTATTTTTAAAATTTTAGTTCAGAACATCTGGGCATCACTGGCCAAGCCAGTATTTATTTGCCCATCCCTAATTGCCCACATTGCTATGGGTCTCGAATCACATGTAGGTTAGACCAGGTAAGGATGACAGTTTCCTTCCCAAAGGATGTTAGTGAACCAGATGGTTTTTCCGACAATTGACAGTGGTTTCATGGTCTTCATCAGACTCCTAACTCTAGATATTTGTTGAATTCAAATTGCACTGTCTGATTCAAATGGGCTGACAGTCTAGAAATAATGCCACGAGGCTATCACTTCCCACTACTCTCTGGATGAAACAATTTATACTTGAATTCCCTCTGAATCTTTTGTCTCTTACCTTAAATCTCTCACTCCTGAACCAAGGGGATTAAAGCACTCTCACCCGAGCAAGATCCTCGATAATGTTATGCACTTCAGTTATATCTCCCTACAACGTCCTCTGTTCCAAAGAAAGTATCTCTAGCCTACATAACCTTTCGTACTGAAATTCTCCAGTAGAGGTAATATGTGTATAAATCTTTCTGTCACATCTCTAGCACAATCACATCTTTACTCCAGTGCGGTGAACAGCACTGCAAGTAGCACCTCTGGTGTGGCCAGACAAGTGTTTAGTTTCAGTTTAAAGTCCCAGTTCTAACATATTGTGCTTTGGGTATTAAAAACAGGTGGTTGTATGGCTTTTGGGGTTAATAAAGAGAAGTATCCTGTTTGCTTTTTTGAATAATATATCAAATATTCCACATGTCTTTTCATGTCCTCTGAAATGGTGAAAATCCTGGATACCTGTTTTCCTAATCCTAAATATGTCCCTAGTGGTGGAGGAACATGCAATTTCTGTGTTGGTGAAGTGGTCACTGACCCCAGGCTGGGGTTCATGGTGGATGCACTATTTCTGAATTTGCCCACACACACATATCCAGATTTCATTAGCATTTTCACTGTTTGTTATCGTTACTGAAATTCCATATCCTGGTTTATATATATTTATAAGCAAAATTATGTTGGGGTAATATTATCTGACAGGCGGCTTGGACGGTGCTAGAAATGATGCTGCTCTTCAGGAGCTACTGCTCTGTTGCTAATTACTACATTAGCCAACAACATTTTCTTCTTCAATCATAGGAACTAGGTCTTGTTGGCAAGAACAGCATTTATCCCATTTCTTTAATTGTCCTTGTGAACACGATGGTGAGCTGCCTGCTTAAATACAATTGGGTGGCTTACAAGGCTATTTTAGAAAGCAGTTAATTCCTATATCTTTGTACTGGAAAGTAATTTGAAACTTGAATCAGTAACATTGCCATTCCACTCCCTGCATTTTGTTGAATTTACCACAAGAGCATCACAAATAACAGTAAAAGCTCAAACGTGCAAAAAGTTATTTTTAATATACTGCTTGAAGAAAAACAAAAGATACTTCTCATTCACTTAGCTCTTTAACCTAATTGCATTTTATTTCCAAGCACATATAATTTTCGGAGCACTTTACTGTTAGCTGTCCTCAATGTTAAGCATATTGTTGGTTTTTATGATGTTTTGCAGCCAGCTGTCAGCTTGATTCAGTTGATAGTACTCTCACCTGTGCATCAGAGGGTGGTGAGTTAAGTTCCACTGAGGTTTGATATGTAATCTAGATCGACACATGGTATTGAAGGAGTGTAACATTGTTGAAGCTGCTGTATTTTGAATCAATTTAAGTTGCCTGTTTCTCTGTTAAAGTGGATGTAATAAGTCCATGGCATCATTTGGAGAGTAGAAATTCTCCCTATCAAATATTCCTTCGCATCCCAACCTATTTTTCTAATCGACCGATTCAGAGATGTTTTTACACAGCTCTGGAGCAGGTGGAACTTGAACACTGGCATCCCAGTCCAGGGGTAAGGATGCTATCACAAGAGGGTTCTTCTCATGATTTTAAACAGACTAACTAACCATCCATCACATTTGCTGCTTATGGGATTTTGCTGTATGTAGAATTATCTACATAAGAACAGTGAAGTCATTGTGAAGTACGTTGGAACACCCTGAGATCCCAATTAGATGAAGATGGTAAAAGAGGGGGAGGTGTAGCATTGCTGGTCAAGGACACTTTTACAGTTGCAGAAAGGATGTTTGACGACTCGTCAACTGAGGTAGTATGGGCTGAGGTTAGAAACAGGAAAGGAGAGGTCACTCTGTTGGGAGTTTGCTATAGGCCTCCAAAAGTTCCAGAGATATAAAGGAAAGCAAAGATGATTCTCGATAGGAGTGAGAGAGACAGGGTAGTTGTCATGGGGGACTTCAACTTTCCAAATATTGACTGGGATCATGATAGTACGAGTACTATAGGTGGGCCAGTTTTTCTCCAGTGTGTGCAGGAGGGCTTCCTGACACAGTATGTAGACAGGCCAACAAGGGGCGAAGCCACATTAGATTTAGTACTGGGGAATGAGCCCGGTCAGGTGTTAGATTTGGAAGTAGGTGAGCACTTTGGTGATAGCAATCACAATTCTGTTATGTTTACCTTAGTGATAGAAAGGGATAGGTGTATACCACTGGGCAAGAGTTACAGCTGGGGGAAAGGCAATTATGATGCGATTAGGCAAGATTTAAGAAGCATAGGATGGGGAAGGAAACTGCAGGGGATGGGCACATTAGAAATGTGGAGCTTATTCAAGGAAGAGCTCCTGAGTGTCCTAGATAAGTATGTAGCTGTCAGGCAGTGAGGAATCTGTAGAGTGCAGGAGCCGTGGTTTACGAAGGAAGTGGAATCTCTGGTCAAGAGGAAGAAGAAGACTTATGTTAGGATGAGATGTGAAGGCTCAGTTAGGGCGCTTGAGGGTTACAAAGTAGCCAGGAAAGACCTAAAGAGAGAGCTCAGAAGAGCCAGGAGAGACATGAGAAGTTGTTGGCGGATAGGATCAGGGTAAACCCTAAGGCTTTCTATAGGTATTTAAGGAATAAAAGAATGACGAGAGTAAGATTAGGGTCAATCAAGGATAGCAGTGGGAAGTTGTGTGTGGAGTCAGAGGGGATAGTGGAAGCACTAAATGAACATTTTTCGACAGTATTCACCCTAGAAAACAACAATGTTGTTGAGGAGAATACTGAGATACAGGCTACTAGACTAGGTGGGATTGAGGTTCACAAGGAAGAGGTATTAGAAATCCTGCAGACTGTGAAAATAGATAAGTCCCCTGGGCCGGATGGGATTTATCCTAAGATCCTCTGGGAAGCCAGAGCGGAGATTGCCGAGCCTTTTGGAATTGATCTTTAAATCGTAATTGTCTACAGGAATAGTACCAGAAGACTGGAGGATAGCAAATATGGTTCCCCTGTTCAAGAAGGGGAGTAGAGACAACCCTGGTAATTATAGACCAGTGAGCCTTACTTCAGTTGTTGGTAAAGTGTTGGAAAAGGTTATAAGAGATAGGATTTATAATCATCTAGAAAAGAATAATTTGATTAGGGATAGTCAGCATGGTTTTGTGAAGGGTAGGTCGTGCCTCACAAACCTTATTGAGTTCTTTGAGAAGGTGACCAGACAGGTAGATGAGACTAAACCCGTTGATGTGGTGTATATGGATTTCAGCAAGACGCTCAATAAGGTTAACCCACAATAGGTTATTGTACAAAATGCGGAGGAATGAGATTGTGGGAGATATAGCAGTTTGGTTCAGTATTGGCTTGCTGAAAGAAGACAGAGTGTGGTGGTTGACAGGAAATGTTCATCCTGGAGTCCAGTTACCAGTGGTGTACCGCAAGGGTCGGTGTTGGGTCCACTGCTGTTCGTCATTTCTATAAACGACCAGGATGAGGGCGTAGAAGGGTGGGTTAGTAAATTTGCAGACGACACTAAGGTCGGTGGAGTTGTGGATAGTGACGAAGGATGTTGTAGGTTACAGAGAGACATAGATAAGCTGCAGAGCTGGGCTGAGAGGTGGCAAATGGAGTTTAATGCGGACAAATGTGAGGTGATTCACTTTGTTTGGAGTAACCGGAATGCAAAGTACTGGGCTAATGGTAAGATTCTTGGTGGTGTAGATGAGCAGAGAGATCTTGGTGTCCAGGTACACAGATCTTTGAAAGTTGCCACCCAGGTTGACAGGATTGTTAAGAAGACATCCCGTGTTTTAGCTTTTATTAATAGGGGGATCGAGTTCCGGAACAATGAGGTTATGCTACAGCTGTCAAAACTCTGCTGCGGCCGCACTTGGAGTATTGTGTACAGTTCTGGTCACCGCATTATAAGAAGGATGTGGAATCTTTGGAAAGGGTGCAGAGGAGATTTACTAGGATGTTGCCTGGTACGGAGGGAAGGTCTTACGGGGAAAGGCTGAGGGACTTGAGGCTGTTTTCGTTGGAGAGAAGAAGGTTGAGAGGTGACTTAATAGAAACATATAAGATAATCAGAGGATTAGATAGGGTGGACAGGGAGAGCCTTTTTCCAAGTATGGTGACGGCGAGCACGAGGGGGCAGAGCTTTAAATTGAGGGGTGATAGATATAGGACAGGTGTCAGAGGTAGTTTCTTTACTCAGGCAGTAGTAAGGATATGGAATGCTTTGCCTGCAATGGTAGTAGATTCACCAACTTTAAGTACATTTAAGTTGTCATTGGACAAGCATGTGGATGTACATTGAAGAGTGTAGATTAGATGGACTTCAGATTGGTATGACTGGTCGGCACAACATCGAGGGCCGAAGGGCCTGTACTGCGCTGTAATGTTCTATGTTCTAAACTAGATTGCATCCTTTCTAAATCTGCTCCTGTGCCACTCATTAAGTAGTAAGAATGGCACAGGAGCAGACCATTTGGCACAGATGGTTTTTGCCAGTGATGTTTATGCTACACATGAGCCTCCTCCCATCTGTTTTCTTTGCAATTTGTTATTTTAATTACTCTGGTGAAGGCTTTACATATTTTTCTGACTTTTTTATTCCACCATCTACTTTGAACTCCCCACTTGGCTGGATAAGCACAGCTCCAACAACACTCAAGAAGCATGACTCCATCCAGGACAAAGCAGCCTGCTTGATTGGCACTGCATCCACAAACGTTCATTCCCTTCATCACCGACGCACAGTAGCAGCAGTGTATATGATCTACAAGATTCACTGTTGTAATTCACTAAACCTTCTCAGACAGAACCTTCCAATCGCCCAATTTCTACCATCTAGAAGGACAGGGGCAGCAGATACATAGGGACACCATAACGTACGAGTACACCTGCAAGCCACATCCCAACCTGACTTGGGCGTGTATTGTCGTGCCTTTATTGTTACTGGGACAAAATCCTGGAACTCCTCTAGCAGCACCGTAGGTGTCCCCACAGTACAAGGACCCACAGTACAAGGACTGCAGTGATTCAAGAATGTAATTCACCAGCACTTTATCCAGGGCAATAAGAGATAGGCGAAATGCTGGCGTAACCAGTAACACTGACATCTCAGGAATGAATAAAAAACACGTCATTTGTTTCTCTGTAAGTTGCTGCAATAAATAGGAAATTTAATGTTGATTTCTGAAGTCAAAATTATGCAGAGTTTAAAATAAAAATCAGATAAAAAGCCATGATAAATTTTAGTCATCACGTGGATATTATATTTGGAGTCTTGCTGATAGGATCTATTTGCATTGTACCAGATATACAGTGTATGAGTACAGGAATAGCTTTTTTCCCCAAATGTAATGTGAAGAGCAATACGTTTTATGATTAATTTTATAACTTTTGCGACCATAATTCTACTTGTTTTAAAATAGTGATGGAAAAGGATAGACCAGATCTAAAAGTTGAAGTTCTAAATTGGAGAAAGGCCAATTTTGAAGGTATTAGGCAAGAACTTTCGAAAGTTGATTGGAGGCAGATGTTCGCAGGTAAAGGGACGGCTGGAAAATGGGAAGCCTTCAGAAATGAGATAACAAGAATCCAGAGAAAGTATATTCCTGTCAGGGTGAAAGGGAAGGCTGGTTGGTATAGGGAATGTTGGATGACTAAAGAAATTGAGGGTTTGGTTAAGAAAAAGGAAGCATATGTCAGGTATGGACAGGATAGATCGAGTGAATCCTTAGAAGAGTATAAAGAAAGTAGGAGTATACTTAAGAGGAAAATCAGGAGGGCAAAACGTGGAAATGAGACAGCTTTGGCAAATAGAATTAAAGAGAATCCAAAGGGATTTTACAAATATATTAAGGACAAAAGGGTAACTAGGGAGAGAATAGGGCCCCTCAAAGATCAGCAAGGCAGCCTTTGTGTGGTGCCACAGAAAATGGGGGAGATACTAAATGAATATTTTGCATCAGTATTTACTGTGGAAAAGGATATGGAAGCTATAGACTGTGGGGAAATAGATGGTGACATCTTGCAAAATGTCCAGATTACAGAAGAGGAAGTGCTGGATGTCTTGAAATGGTTAAAGGTAGATAAATCCCCAGGACCTGCTCAGGTGTACTGGAAAACTCTGTGGGAAGCTAGAGAAGTGATTGCTGAGCCTCTTGCTGAGATATTTGTATCATCGATAGTCACAGGTGAGGTGCCAGAAGACTGGAGGTTGACAAATGTGGTGCCACTGTTTATAAGAGGGCGGTAAAGACAAGCCAGGGAACTATAGGCCGGTGAGCCTGACCTCGGTGGTGGGCAAGGTGTTGGAGGGAATCCTGACGGACAGGATGTACATGTATTTGGAAAGGCAAGGACTGATTTGGGATAGTCAACATGGCTTTGTGTGTGGGAAATCATGTCTCACAAACTTGATTGAGTTTTTTGAAGACATAACAAAGAAGATTGATGAGGGCAGAGCAGTAGATGTGATCGATATGAACTTCAGTAAGGTGTTCGACAAGGTTCCCCATGGGAGACTGATTAGCAAGGTTAGATCTCACGGAATACAGGGAGAACTAGTCATTTGGATATAGTACTGGCTCAAAGGTAGAAGACAGAGGGTGGTGGTGGAGGGTTGTTTTTCAGACTGGAGGCCTGTGACCAGTGGAGTGCCACAAGGATCGGTGCTGGGCCCTCTACTTTTTGTCATTTACATAAATGATTTGGATGCGAGCATAAGAGGTACAGTTAGTAAGTTTGCAGATGACACCAAAATTGAAGGTGTAGTGAACAGCGAAGAGGGTTACCTCAGATTACAACAGGATCTGGACCAGATGGGCCAATGGTCTGAGAAGTGGCAGATGGAGTTTAATTCAGATAAATGTGAGGTGCTGCATTTTGGGAAAGCAAATCTCAGCAGGACTTATACACTTAATGGTAAGGTCCCAGGGGTGTTGCTGAACAAAGAGACTTTGGAGTGCAGGTTCATAGCTCCTTGAAAGTGGAGTTGCAGGTAGATAGGAGAGTGAAGAAGGCATTTGGTATGCTTTCCTTTATTGGTCAGCGTATTGAGTACAGGAGTTGGGAGGTCATGTTGCGGCTGTACAGGACATTGGTTAGGCTACTGTTGGAATATTGCGTGGAATCTGGTCTCCTTCCTATCGGAAAGATGTTGTGAAACGTGATTCAGAAAAGATTTACAAGAATGTTACCAGGGTTGGAGAAACTGAGCTTCAGGGAGAGGCTGAACAGGCTGGGGCTGTTTTCCTTGGAGCGTCAGAGGCTGAGGGCTGACCTTACAGAGGGTTACAAAATTATGAGGGGCATGGATAGGATAAATGGACAAAGTCTTTCCCTGGGGTCGAGGAGTCCAGAACTAGAGGGCATAGGTTTTGGGTGAGAGGGGAAAGATATAAAAGAGACCTAAGGGGCAACGTTTTCACGCAGAGGGTGATACGTGTATGGAATGAGCTGCCAGAGGATGTGGTGGAGGCTGGTACAATTGCAACATTTAAGAGGCATTTAGATGGGTATATGAATAGGAAGGGTTTGGAGGGATATGGGCTGGGTGCTGTCAGGTGGGACTAGATTGGGTTGGGATATCTGGTTGGCATGGACGGGTTGGACCAAAGGGTCTGTTTCTATGCTGTATATCTCTATGACTATGACTCTATGTCTATGAAGTTAATTAGCTGTCAATTTCATTAGGGAAATAACACTCCAGCTGTTTCTCTGATATGCCTACTGCTATGTCAAAGTTATTGGTTCCAGTATATTGCTGACAGCTCCAATGAAGACCCTTTTGTTGTTTTATTTTTCTGTCCACTGGCCTTATCAAATCTGAAAGCTTTGCTTCCATCTTCCCATTTGCTACACAAGACTTAGTGGGTTAAATCATCCCATTCTGTGGCATAGATCATTCACTGTTTCTGTGAGACTTCAGGTTGGTACTCATCCATTGTCATTGCAATTATCAAGTACATAGACATGACATCCAAATGTACAGGCACATTACACTCAAGTTTAAGAAAGGCCCGATATATGCACTTTTCTATAATTAGTAAACTAAGGGTATAATTGGGAAATATATATCTGATAAAAAGTCTGTTAGTCCACTAATTTGGGCTACATACAAGAAAAGCAGTTAATCTGAATTCTGAAGGCCTATTTTGGCATGTCATAAATGATTGTAGCTTAAAAATGTGTTGCTGGAAAAGCGCAGCAGGTCAGGCAGCATCAAAGAAACAGGAGAATCGATGTTTCGGGCATAAGCCCTTCTTCAGATTCCTGAAGAACGGCTTATGCCCGAAATGTTGATTCTCCTGCTCCTTTAATGCTTCCTGACCTGCTGCGCTTTTCCAGCAACACATTTTCAGCTCTGATCTCCAGCATCTGCAGTCCTCACTTTCTCCACATAAATGATTATAGACATGTGCATTTATAATTTATAAAACTAAACAAAGCATTATATTGATATGCACCCATTCATAGTGCAAATGTTTGTTACGCATATACCAATCCAAGTGAGCCCTTCAATCTTCTCTTATGTATGTTATGCCCTTCAGCCCGCTAATGTATTTAAAAGCAGAGGTGCACATAAATGAAAGCAGTTTGCCAGGACCTCCTGCTAATCCCAACCTGTCCTTCATCTTGCAGGGATAGAGTAAGATATCGAACAGGTTGCCTGACCTCCAGCTATTAAAACTCTTAAGTAGGCAGTTCAATACTAAATAAATGCCTCGGTTTGCCTCTGGTGCTCACTTTTGGTTGGGGGGGGAAAGCGTTTCGGGGAATGGGTGTTCCCTATGCCCATTGGGGGGGCATCACATGATTGCACCCCTGTTTGCACACACCTCACTCTAACCTGAGCTCAGCTCTCCCCTTGCGGGAGTCTCCCAACTTTGCCCATTGATAGTCCCTGGATTTGCCTGAAGTCTATGAGACTTTATTACGTCTTCCTCTGGTCCCCTTTTAGTCCCATAGTGGCCGCTAATCTCTTAGAATGTGAGTACCATATTTCTGGTTGGTTCTGTGCTAATGGACATAATAGGAGAAAGTGAGGACTGCAGATGCTGGAGACCAGAGTTGAACAGTGTGGTGCTGGAAAAGCGCAGCAGGCCAGGCAGCATCCGAGGAGCAGGACAATCGACGTTTTGGGCATAAGCCTAATGAAGGGCTTATGCCCAAAACGTCGATTCTCCTACTCCTCGGATGCTGCCTGGCCTGCTGCGCTTTTCCAGCACCACACTTTTCAACTAATGGACCATAATAGCTGAGGGAAGGTCATCTGTACCCCTGTAAATCCACTATATGACTTTACTGTTACACTTTTCAAAAATTCTACTTCCTTCCATGTTCAATAACAAATGTCACATTCATCAACAAAGATTAGTCGGTTAATCAGCTAAGATTTTGTCACTTAAAAGTTTGACTGGTAAAATATTTAAAAGGTTTCATCTCTCAATTCAACTGTGTTTTGTGGCAACAGAGCCAACTTTGTGGTGCTTTTACCAAACAGTCTTACAATACCAAACACAAAGCTTTGTTATACTGCTTTACCTGACACCATTTAATTTCATTGTTTAGCACAGAATTTAAGTTCTGGCTGGATGCCTCACCAAGTTCCCACTAACATAAAACTTGTAAAATGATGCTTGAAAGCAGTTTTACTAATTTGATTATGTTCATTGTAATTTGGAAAAGTTCTTTATGACTTTATTTAGTTATACAGTGTTAAATCTTGTGAAAAGTGAGCAAAAACGCTTTTCTTTAGACAGATTTAAGTATTTTAGTATTTCGCTTGTATACACATTCCAGCGTTTGTAACTGCCTGTTATCTTTACAGGTGCAACAAAATCTAGTTTGCTTTCAGCACAGAGCATAGTCAGTATGTTTGTTCCTGCACCAGAAGAATTTACAGATGATCAGCCAACACTAATGTCTGACAGGTAAGGTAATTTATTAACTGCCTTTATGACTTCATCTGAAGGATTATCAAACATGAATTGCGGATGTAGGAAAAGTGAAGGCACACGAAAGGGACTTGCATTTTTAAAGATGTTGCCTGCTAAAGCAATTCTCAAATCCAATATTGTGAAGGCGTTGTTTTACAAAGGTTTAGGCATAACTCACTTACAGCATTGAGAACTGTGCTTTGCTATTTTTAAAAATTTCTTGCTTAGCCTCATCGTTCTGGATAAATGTTGGCAGTGAGGAAGTTCATAAACTACTAGTGTGATTTTATGAGTTGCATTGAGAAAAAAAGAGAGTGTGGCTGGAAAATGGCCTCCTCAATATTTACAGCTTTTGAAGGTAGAAGCAGTGCGGTAAAATGCAGCATACAATACCCGACTAAAAGGGGACCAAATGCAAAATAAATAGAAATAAGAATTGAATATTGTATAAGTGGTAACGGAGTTGTCACATGGTAAATATGTATGTCATATCTCCACCAAGTTACATTATACTTTTGTAATTGCACAAAATCTCATGTAGGTTAGAGAAGGTTCGGGGAATACCTGACAGAGGTGTACGAGCTTATGAGGGACAAAGCCTGGGTAAAAGAAAGCTGATATTTCCTTTAATTGAAGAGTCACTAACAAGGGGGCATAATTTAAAGTGAAAGGCAGGAGATTTAGAGGGGATTTGAGGAACCATAACATTCAAGACTATGGCCTTCTGCAAGACAGTGAGGCGAGTGTGGGTAACAGTATATCAGTACAAAGTCAATGGGCCCACAGACCTCTTTGAACTACATGATGTTATGATGCAGTGAATTATAGGACAATTCAGCAGTTTTTGTGGTGTATGGACTACATTGATTTAGGATGCCTTCTTGGTAGGATTAACATTTATACTTTTAATCTACATCAATGAATCCCATTCAGATATGAAGCTACTGATGAAATTCACATAACAAAGAACAATTACTTCATCAAACCTTATCACAGTTAAGAAGATTGTCAGAACCAGGTCAACCTAATTTTGCAAGTTGGTTGCATGTAAGGCCAAGTGCTCCTTATTGTAGATGTGTGGATAGGTTCCAAATGCTCTTGGCACCCAAGGCCCCATGAATTCTTAATCCAGCTTTTGTAAGTTTTACAGACTGCTATTGTGGAATTTGAATTCATAGATAGTGGACTTATAGTTCACACCCAGACTTATACTTTTAATGTTGAAGAAGATTCTAACATTTCATTCTTTGTTACAGATGTCTTGACTGTGGGGCTGTTCTTGAAGAGTATGATGAAGAAACGTTGGGGTTGGCTATTGTTGTACTTTCAACATTCACTCACTTGAGCCCAGACTTAGCTGCTCCCTTGCTGCTTGATATTCTGCAGTCAGTTGGAAGGTAACCACAGTTTGTAATATCTTGTTTGAAATGTGTTAATGAAACTATGAAAATGAGTTGCCTACAGTGAATATTTTATCAAAACAGCAATGCTTGTATTTTTCTGACACATGAATCATTGTTTTGAAGTGAAAGTAACTGAGTAACTCATTTGTTGTGTGCTAATGAGTAACAATCCTGATGATTTTTTGTTTCAGATTGGCATCAAGCACTCTTTTCTCTGGTCAAGCAGAAAGGTATTTGCTTGCCTTTGTTGTTACAGTAATGCAAAAACTTTTGTGTTTCTATTTTTTTTTTGCAAAACATCCCACCCTGAATCTATCGCCCATCATAAAACCTACTTAAGCCTTTGTTCAGTAGCTGAGGGACAAGGAAAAGTCATTGGTCTTTGTTGATCATTGATTTTCAGTAATAGGCTAGGAATAGGTGGAATTGCATTGAACCAGAAGGGCTGTCTGTCTGATGTTTCCTGCTTCATTGAAGGGAACATGTCACCAGCATATGGTTCAGAGCAGGAATGCACGATTATACTCTGAGTTTGCCATTTATTCATAGTGCAGTGTGCAGTAATTGTTTGACCCTTTTTCTTTCATACATCTACAAATAACTTTTATTGCAGGGAGGAAACAGACTGGAGATTTTTATTTGGTAGACTTTGAACTGCTGCTTGTCTATTTCATACCTGAAAACAAGATGCCTCCGTTTTAAAATTGACGACAGGCTTCAAAAGAGGGAAGTGGACTGGCTTTGTGGCTACCTCTTGAATGGCCATGGTCCTCCTGATGCTGTTTCAATACAGGCCTATAAATGAAAGTGGAACAAGATTGCTTTATATGCCAGTCAAGCTTGTATAGTAGAAATCTAGCCACATTTACAATTTTCAGCCACAAATGGCACAGCATGCAACCACTTGTATCAGGCCTTGGCAAGGAGGAGGCAGGCAAACAATTAATTGAAGGGATTCAAACATGGATTTTCAGGAAAGATTGGCACTAATTTGGAAGGCAACAAATTCAGGGAGTTTGGAGGAAAAAAAAGGGAGGTTGGAGATGGGCAGCAGCTTGCAAAATGGTGGGATCAAGAATAAGTACAGAAACGCCTACAGTGCTGGTCTGAGGTAATGGATGAGCTCCTACCTAACTGCTTCGAGTTGATGGACTGGTCCATATTCAAGAGCACAGTGACCCACCTAAATGAGTATGCTTCGTCAATAAGTGTGTAGAGGACCATGTGGCAAAGAAGTTAGTCCAAGTGTTCCCTAAGGAAGCCTTGAATGAACCGGAAGATCCACTCCCTACTGAAGTCCAGGTCTGAGGCTTTCAAGTCGGGTGACCCTGACCTGTACAGGAAATCTAGGTACTACCTTTGCAAATCCATTCAGGGACACCAAAAGACAATACCAGACTAAACTAGCATTTCAGACTAACACACGAACGCATGCTGATTGTGACCATGTGGTTATGGTCTACAAAGCGAGCCCATCTGGGAGTATTTGCAGATACCTTTAACATCTCCTTATTATGAGTTTCCTACCTGCGTCAAAACCACCACCATCATGGTGCTAAAGAAAAATCAGGAAATGTGCCTTAATGACTATGCTCGTAGGTAAAGGGACGGCTGGAGAATGGGAAGCCTTCAGAAATGAGATAACAAGAATCCAGAGAAAGCATATTCCTGTCAAGGTGAAAGGGAAGGCTGGTAGGTATGGGGAATGCTGGATGACTAAAGAAATTGAGGGTTTGGTTCAGAAAAAGGAAGCATATGTCAGGTATAGACAGGATAGATCGAGTGACTCCTTAGAAGAGTATAAAGAAAGTAGGAATATACTTAAGAGGGAAATCAGGAGGGCAAAATGGGGACATAAGATTGCTTTGGCAAATAGAATTAAGGAGAATCCAAAGGGTTTTTACAAATCTATTAAGCACAAAAGGGTAACTAGGGAGAGAATAGGGCCCATCAAAGATCAGCAAAGGGCCTTTGTGTGGAGCCACAGAAAATGGGGGAGATACTAAATGAATATGTTGCATGAGTATCTACTGTGGAAAAGAATATGGAAGATATAGACTGTAGGGAAATAGATGGTGACATCTTGCAAAATGTCCAGATTACAGAGAAGGAAGTGCTGGACCAATTGAAACGGTTAAAAGTGGATAAATCCCCAGGACCTGATCAGGTGTACTGGAGAACTCTGTGGGAAGCTAAAGAGGTGATTGCTGGGCCTCTTGCTGAGATATTTGTATCATTGATAGTCATTGGTGAGGTGCCAGAAGACTGGAGGTTGGCAAATATAGTGCCACTGTTTAAGAAGGGCGGTAAAGATAAGCCAGGGAACTATAGACCGGTGAGCCTGACCTCGGTGGTGGGCAAGTTGTTGGAGAGAATCTTGAGGGACAGGATGTACATGTATTTGGAAAGGCAAAGATTGATTCGGGATAGTCGACATGGCTTTGTGTGTGGGAAATCATGTCTCACAAACTTGATTGAGTTTTTTGATGCAGTAACAAAGAAGATTGATGAGGGCAGAGCAGTAGATGCGGGCAGAGCAGTAGATGTGATCTATATGGACTTCAGTAAGGCATTCGACAAGCTTCCCCATGGGAGACTGATTAGCAACTTTGATCTCATGGAATACAGGGAGAACTAGCCATTTGGATACAGAACTAGCTCAAAGGTAGAAGACAGAGGGTGGTGGTGGAGAGTTGTTTTTCAGACTGGAGGCCTGTGACCAGTGGAATGCCACAAGGATCGGTGCTGGGTCCTCTATTTTTTGTCATTTACATAAATGATTTGGATGTGAGTATAAGAAGTAAATTTGCAGATGACACCAAAATTGGAGGTGTACTGGACAGTGAAGAGGGTTATCTCAGATTACAACAAGATCTGGACCAGATGGGCCAATGGTCTGAGAAGTGGCAGATGGAGTTTAATTCAGATAAATGTGAGGTGCTGCATTTTGGGAAAGCAAATCTTAGCAGGACTTTTACACTTAATGGTAAGGTCCCAGTGAGTGTTGCTGAACAAAAAGACCTTGGAGTTCATGTTCATAACTCCTTGAAAGTGGAGTCGCAGGTAGATAGGATAGTGAAGAAGGCATTTGGTGTGCTTTCCTTTATTGGTCAGAGTATTGAGTACAGGAGTTGGGAGGTCATGTTGCAGCTGTACAGGACATTGGTTAGGCTACTGTCAGAATATTGCATGCAATTCTGGTCTCCTTCCTATCGGAAAGATGTTGTGAAACTTGAAAGGGTTCATAAAAGATTTACAAGGATGTTGCCAGGGTTGGAGGATCTGGGCTACAGGGAGAGACTGAACAAGCTGGGGCTGTTTTCCCTGAAACGTCGGAGGCTGAGGGATGACCTTATAGAGGTTTACAAAATTATGAGGGGCATGGATAGGATAAATAGACAAAGTCTTTCCCTGGGTTCGGGGAGTCCAGAACTAGAGGGCATAGGTTTAGGGTGAGAGGGGAAAGATTTAAAAGAGACCTAAGGGGCACAAGGGTGGTACGTGTATGGAATGAGCTGCCAGAGGATGTGGTGGAGGCTGGTACAATTGCAACATTTAAGAAGCATTTGGATGGGTTTATAAATAGGAAGGATTTGGAGGGATATGGGATGGGTGCTGGCAGGTGGGACTAGATTGGGTTGGGATATCTGGTTGGCATGGACCAGTTGGACTGAAGGATCTGTTTCCATGCTGTACATCTCTATGACTCTGTGACTCTTTGACTACTGCTCAGTGGCTCTGACTTCCATCATTATGAAGTACTTTGAGAGCTTAGTAATGGCACAAATTAAATCCAGTCTCCTAGTTTGCTTTGATCCACAACAATGCACCTCCTGTCACAACAGGTCCATGGCTCATGCCATCTCCCTGGCCTGCACTCATCCCTGTAACATCTGGATAACAAGGGCAACTGTGTCAAACTCCTATTTATTAACTTTAGCTCCATGTTCAACAACACATTTCCTACCAAACTCATCTGCAATCTCTGAGACCTAGGACTCTGTTCCCCTAACTGCAGCTGGATGTTTGACTTCCTGACCTGTAGACTGCGACCAGTAAGGATAGGTGACAACACCTCCTCCATAACAATCCTCAATACCAGTGCCCTGCGAGGCTGAATACTCAGCCCCTTACTATACTACTTTTTCACTCACAACTGTGTGGCTGAATTCTGCATCAACTCCATTTACAAGTTTGCTGATGACACACTCTAGTGGTTGGACCTTAACCAACAATGAGACAGCGTACAGGAAAGAGATAGAGAGCTTAGTGACATGGTGTAAAGACACCAATCTCTCCCGCAATGTCAGCAAAATGGAAGAGTTGGTCATCAACTTAAGGAAGTGGAGTGGAGGTCATATCATTGTCTTTATCAACAATGCTGAGGTGGAGATGGTTGAGAGCTTCAAGTTCCTTGGAGTAAATATCACTAACAATTTGTCCTGGTCCATCCCCAACAATGTTATGGTCAAGAAAGCACAACAACTGTCTTTCCTCAGAAGACAAAGGAAGTTCAGTGTGTCCACAATGACTTTTCCCAGTTTTTGTAGATACCCAATGGAACCCTATCAGGATACATTATAGCTTGGTAAAGCAACTGCTCTGCCCAAGATCGCAAGAAGTTACAGAGTTGTGAATGTAGCCCAGTCTATGCCAACTAGCTTTCCATTCATTTACTCCATCAAATGGGGTGTGTTTTGTGGTAAGCATAAATTCTACAAGAGAGATGGTTTGCACCTTAATAGATTAGGGACCAGCATTCTGGCAGGCAGGTTTGCTACTTCAACACAGCTACGTTTAAACTAAGTAGCGGGGGGGAGGGGACAAACTGGATGTTTAAGAAGGAAATTGGAGTGAAAGTTAGAACAAGGGAAGTCAAGAAAGACAACTGTATCAATGAGGTAGAAAACTCAGAAAGGGATCGTGCTGTAAGGTTGAATGAAATAGGAGTTGATGGGAAGGGTGAGGGCAGTAACAAATTAAAAATACTATACATGAATGCACAAAGCATGAGAAATAAAATGGATGAGCTTGAGGCTCTTTTGGAAATTGGCAGATACGATATTGTGGGGATAACAGAGACGTGGCTTCAAGTGGACAAGGCCCGGGAAATGAATACTCAAGGCTACGCGTGCTATCATAAGACAGACTGACAGGCAGAGGGGGTGGGGTGGACATGTTGGTAAGGGATGATATTCAGTCCCTTGCGCGGGGGGACCTAAATCAGGGGATGTAGAGTCAGTGTGAATAGATCTGAGAAATACTAAGGGTAAAAAGACTCTCTTGAGAGTTATCTACAGGCCCCCAAACAATAGTCTGGATGTCGGATGTAAGTTAAATCAGGAGCTGAAATTGGCCTGTTGCAAAGATGTTACTACTGTTGTTATGGGGGATTTCAACATGCAGGTAGACTGGGAGAATCAGGATGGTATTGGACCTCAAGAAAGAGACTCTGTGGAGTGCCTCCGAGATGGATTCTTAGAACAGCTGGTGCTGGAGCCTACCAGGGAGAAGGCAATTCTGGATCTGGTATTGTGCAATGAACCAGAATTGGTCAGGGACCTCGAAGTGAAGGAGCCATTGGGAAGTAGTGACCATAATACAATAAGCTTCAGTCTGCAATTTAAGAGGGAGAGGGTACAATCGGAAGTGACAATTTTCCGTTGAATAAAGAGAACTATGGAGCTATGAGGGAGGAGCTGGCCAAAGTTCAATGGTGCAATACCTTAGCAGGGATGACAGTGGAGGAACAATGGCAGATATTTCTGTGTATAATGCAGAAGTTGCAGGATCAGTTCATTCCAAAAAGGAAGAATGATCCTAGGAGGAGGCATGGGTGGCCTTGGCTGACGAGGGAAGTTAAGAAACATATAAAGTTAAAAGAGAAAAAGTATAACATAGCAAAGATAAGTGGGAAAATGGAGGACTGCGAAGCTTTTAAAGAACAACAGAGGATTTCTAAGAAGGAAATACACAGAGATAAAATGAGATTTGAAGATCAACCGGCCAATAATATAAAGGAGGATAGTAAAAGTTTTCTTAGGTATGTGAAAGGCAAAAAAATGGTTAAGACTAAAATTGGGCCCTTGAAGACAGAAACAGGGGAATGTATTATGGGGAACAAAGAAATGGTAGAAGAATTGAATTGGTACTTCAGATCTGTGTTCACTGGGGAAGACACAAGCAATCTCCCTGAGGTAACAGTGGCTGAAGAACCTGAACTGAAGGGAATTTATATTTGCCAGGAATTGGTGTTGGAGAGACTGTTAGGTCTGAAGGTTGATAAGTCCCCGAGGGCCTGATGGTCTACATCCCAGGGTACTGAAGGAGGTGGCTCAGGAAATCATGGATGCGTTGGTGATTATTTCCAGAGTTCGATAGATTCGGGATCAGTTCCTGCGGATTGGAGGGTGGCTAATGTTGTAGCACTTTTTAAGAAAGGTGGGAGAGAGAAAGCAGGAAATTTTAGACCAGTTAGTCTGACCTCAGTGGTGGGAAAGATGCTGGAGTCTATTATAAAGGATGAAATTACGACACATCTGGATAGTAGTAACAGGATAAGTCAGAGTCAGCATGGATTTATGAAGGGGAATTCATGCTTGACTAATCTTCTGGATTGTTTTGAGGATGTAACTCTGAAGATGGACGAGGGAGATCCAGTAGATGTAGTGTACCTGGACTTTCAGAAAGCTTTTGATAAAGCCCCACATAGGAGGTTAGTGAGCAAAATTAGGGCGCATGGTATTGAGGGCAAAGTACTAACTTGGATTGAAAGTTGGTTAGCTGATAGGAAACAAAGAGTAGTGATAAATGGCTCCATTTTGGAATGGCAGACAGTGACCAGTGGGGTACCGCAGGGATCAGTACTGGAACTGCAGCTTTTTACAATATATGTTAATGATATAGAAGATGGTATTAGTTATAACATTAGCAAATTTGCTGATGATAATAAACTGGGTGGCAGGGTGAAATGTGATGAGGATGTTAGGAGATTACAGGGTGACCTGGACAGGTTAGGTGAGTGGTCAGATGCATGGCAGATGCAGTTTAATGTGGATAAATATATGGTTATCCACTTTGGTGGCAAGAACAGGAAGGCAGATTACTACCTAAATGGAATCAATTTAGGTAAAGGGGCAGTACAGTACACCAGTCAATGAAGGTAAGCATGCAGGTACAGCAGGTAGTGAAGAAGGCTAATAGCATGTTGAAAATGTGTTGCTGGAAAAGCACAGCAGGTCAGGCAGCATCCAAGGAACAGGAGAATCGACGTTTTGGGCATAAGCCCTTCTTCAGGAATCCTGAAGAAGGGCTTATGCCCGAAATGTTGATTCTCCTGTTCCTTGGATGCTGCCTGACCTGCTGTGCTTTTCCAGCAACACATTTTCAGCTCTGATCTCCAGCATCTGCAGTCCTCACTTTCTCCTAATAGCATGCTGGCCTTCATAACAAGAGGGATTGAGTATAGAAGCAAAGACGTTCTTCTGCAGCTGTGCAGGGCCCTGGTGAGACCACACCTGGAGTACAGTGTGCAGTTCTGGTCTCCAAATTTAAGGAAAGACATTCTGACTATTGAGGGAGTGCAACGTAGGTTCACGAGGTCAATTCCTGGAATGGCGGGATTACCTTACACTGAAAGACTGGAGCAACTGGGCTTGTATATCCTTGAGTTTAGAAGACTGAGAGGGGATCTGATTGAGACATATAAGATATTAAAGGATTGGACACTCTGGAGGCAGGAAACATGTTTCTACTGATGGGTGAGTGCCGAACCAGAGGACACAGCTTAAAAATACAGGGTAGACCATTTAGGACAGAGATGAGGAGAAACCTCTTCACCAAGAGAGTGGTGGCTGTGTGGAATGCTCTGCCCAGAGGGCAGTGGAGGCCCAGTCTCTGGATTCATTTAAGAAAGAGTTGGATAGAGCTCTCAAGGATTGTGGAATCAAGGGTTATGGAGATAAGGCAGGCACAGGATACAGATTAAGGATGATCAGCCATGATCATATTGAATGGTGGTGCAGGCTCGAAGGGCAGAATGGCCTACTCCTGCACCTATTGTCTATTGTCTATTATCTATATCCCCATGGCCTTGGGAAAGCAGCCAAAATAATCAAAGGACCGTCCTGCTCTGATTATACTCTTTTCTCCACCCTCTTCCATTGGGCAGAAGATCCATAAGCTTGAAAACATGCACCAACAGATTCAAGAAGCCTCTTCCCCACTGTTATCAGACTTAAGAAAGGACCTCTCATACATTAGAGTTGACCTTTTTCTGCATCTTCTCTTTAGCTGTAATACAATTTTTTGCATTCTGTTCTATTACCTAAGGTATGATTTAACTGGATTACATGCAGACATTACTTATCACTGTATCTCAGTACATGTGACAATAATACATCAAATAAAATCAAAAAGGATTTTCTGAGGAGAATTATGATGATGGTAGAGTTAAAGGAGAGAGGAATAGCATCTGAAGAGTGAGAACTTTTAACAAGTCAGTAAGCCCAGGAGGGGAGATTGAGTTTTAGCTGGTAATTGGGAATAAAATCAATGGAGCAGGATGTTGGTCTCAAATGTGCGAGGAGTCAGTCAGAGGGGTTGTGGGAAAGAAGTGATAGAAAGGTCTTAATCTGGAACCTAATCTTGATACACTTGAATCTCTTCAAATAAAATCATTCCGTTCCATGTCTTGTACCTGCAATCCAACCAATACAATTTTCGCTTGCTCTTATAAGTAGCGTGGATAAATCATCAATCAAAACCAATTTCACACAGTTAAGCACCTAATTAATATTCCAATTCTGCCATGATTTTTTTGCCACCTATCCTGCTGGTTCATTTGTAATCAGCTGATTTATTACAGACTGTGGATTAAACCTAGGACCTACGTGGTGCAAATCCTTCATTATATGTACATGCTGTTCTCTTTGTGAGAAATTAGGGGCTTTGTCTTGAAGTAATATGTTCAGATTTTTTTCATGATCTCTTTGTCAAGTTTGGAATGCTATTTTTGCATTTCCTTCTGAAATATGACATTGCATGGTCGATGTTTGCATAAATTTTTAACAAATTGTGAAATATACATTTTATATTTTTTAAGCATGATGATTCCTGGCAATGCTGCTGGTGTGGCAAAGCAATTTTTACGCTGCATTTTTCATCAGCTTGCTCCCAATGGTATACTTCCACAGCTCTTCCAAAGCAACATTAAAGGTATGATAATTTATAATAAATATCTTTTGATGCAGAGTACCAATATTTAACAGTTTCCCAAATGCATTAATACATTTTGAAATTGTAATTTTATTTTGATGTTAGATGGAAGCTTCCTTCGAACTTTGGCCTCGTCTCTAATGGACTTCAATGAGCTGAGTTCAGTGGCGGCATTGAATCAACTACTGGAGGTACTGTGGAGCTTAGAAAGAAAATATAAGTTAGAAATCCTTCTTGGCAAATTTAGGAAATACCATGTTATAGAGAAAAAGTAAACAATTAACTATTATTCCAGGTGAAAAGTGATAACTATTAAATAAAGTATGTCTTTGTTTAATACGGCACTGCATTGAATATTTGTGATACAAATGTGGCACAGGGTTTAAACAACAAGAAGAACCTGCCAGCAGGAGGAGCCATGCTTCGCTGTTTAGATAACATAGCCACTTACATGGAAGCTCTGCCTATGGATTTACCCAGCAATCTGTGGACTACAATATGCAATCAGTTTCAAACATTTCTGACCAAACTGCCGTGCATACTGCCATTGAAGGTAAGGAAGAATTTAATGATCCATATGCCATCTGGACATATAAATGAATGAATATGACAAACTAAGTATGATATTTTTCTGCATATTTATATTATAAATCTAGTTGTATATTGAGTGGTTAGCAGAAAACTACATAGCTGTACCGAAGACTTCCTGTTCAGGTACAATGGTTATCTGATTGTACAGAACTTGAGTAAAGCTGAGAAAGGGCACATTTTGTGGAAGCTTTTCATCTTGCACTCATTGGGACAAAATACAAAAGGAGAGCAACATTTTATCTTGTATGAAAAGAGAGTGCTGATTATTTAGAAAGTGACCTCTGATTAGAAACATTGCCACGGCAAATGCACCAGTTAAATGATGACTGACAATCTACAGCTGTAAACGTTTTGTGCCATTATTAATTGTTCCTCATATCAAAATCATTTTTAGAATTACTTGCAGGACCAGATTCAGCCACAATGCACCTTGTCTTCTGGGAGATGGAGGACGCATTAAATAATTTAAGTCCTGCCAGCCTCCCTCAACTTTGTATACCTAATCAGGCATGGAAGCACCTAATAGCATGCTCAATGTTGGTACACACTATAATCATTTAAATTCGCAAGCTGCATAATTGGAAGCAAAAGATAACAGCTAATGCAATATCAGTTTATGACCCTATCCAGTTTGGCTCTGTATGTTCGGCAAAATGATTTGCAAATGTCTGAACAGATCACTTAATTTAATAGACATGTGAAGAGTTGGACAGCGAATCAAAACTGAACAGGAACTAATATTTTATGAAATTAGAAATCACACAACACCAGGTTACAGTTCAGCAGGTTTATTTTGATGTATTAGCTTTCAGAGCGCTGCTCCTTAATCGGATAACTCGTGGGGCAGGTACGTAAGACACAGAATTTATAGCTGTCATGCAAGTAAAATGATACATTGAACAAACGTCTGAGCTGACATGTCACTTTTTTTATAAAACCCTAAGTTGTCTTGAGAATGCAAATTAAAAGAAGTTCTGGGATTTACATATTAATGAACCGAAACCTGCAGCCCATTCTAAAAGACGAAAGACTTAACAGCATCGAATCAGAGAGATGTACAGGATGGAAACAGACCCTTCGGTCCAACTCGTCCGCGCCAACCAGATATCCCAATCTCATCTAGTCCCACTTGCCAGCACCCAGCCCATATCCCTCTAAACCCTTCCTATTCATACACCCATCCAGATATTGTTTAAATATTGTAATTGTACCAGCCTCCACCACTTCCTCTGGCAGCTGATTCCATACATGTATCATCCTCCTCTGCGTGAAAATCTTGCCCCTTAGGTCCCTTTTATATCTTTCCCCTCTCACCCTGAACCTATGCCCTCTAGTTCTGAACTCCCACACTCCAGTGAAAAGCCTTTGTCTATTTATCCTATCCATGCTTCTCATGATTTTATAAACGTCTATGAAGTCACCCCTCAGCCTCCGATGCTCCAGGGAAAACAGCTGCAGCCTATTCAGCCTCTCTCTATAGCTCAAATCCTCCAACATCCTTGTAAATCTTTTCTGAATCCTTTCAACTTTCACAACATCTTTCCGATAGGAAGGAGACCAGAATTGCACGCAATATTCCAAAGTGGCCTAACCAATGTCCTATACAGCTGCAATAAGACCTCCCAACTCCTTTACTCAATGCTATGACCAATAAAGGAAAGCATACCAAACACCTTTTTCACTATCCTATCTACCTGTGACTCTACTTTCAAGAAGCTATGAACCTAAGCCAAGGTCTCTTTGTTCAGCAACACTCCCTAGGACCTTACCATTAAGTGTATAAGTCCTGCTAAGATTTGCTTTCCCAAAATGCAGCACCTTGCATTTATCTAAATTAAACTCCATCTGCCACTCTTCAGCCCATCGGCCTGTCTGATCAAGATCCTGCTAGTTTTGTTCAATATATTGTTTTAATGACACTATAAATTGCTATAAATTCTGTGTCTTATGATCTTGCCCTACTAGTTACCTGATGAAGGAGTAGCGCTCTGAAAGCTAGTCCTTCCAATTAAATGTGTTGGACTGAAACCTGGTGTTGTATGATTTTTAAGTTTGTCCACCCCAGTCCAACATCAGCACTTCCACATCATAGAATCCCTCCAGTATGGAAACAGGTCCTTCTGGCCCGACAAGTCCACACACACCCTCCGAAGAGTAACCCACCTAGACCTATTCCCCTACCCTATTACACTACATTACCTCTGACTAATGCACCTAACCTACACATCTCTGAACACTGTGGGTAATTTTACGTGGCCAATTTATCTAACCTAAACATCCCTGAACACTGGGTAATTTTACATGATCAGTTCACCTAAACTGCACATCTTTGGATTGTGGGAGGAAACCCAGGCAGACACGAGGAGAATGTGCAAATTCCACATAGACAGTTGCCGGATGCAGGAATCAAACCAGGTCCCTGACACTGAGGCAGCAGTACTAACCACTGAGCTAGTGTGCCACCCATTTGAATTAAACCGTTCAAATTAAGGAAATTATGAAATATCACCGCACAAATCAGTAGTTTTGTTGCCTTATCTGGTACTCAGCTTCTAGCTAAACCTACAAATATTATTATATACACACTGCTTGTATTATTCCCATCTCTTACAAGACTTAGTTCAATTTCTACCCTTTCTTTTCCAAAAGTCAGTGACAGCTTCCTGGCGAACTGTTCCATAGACAGTTGGTTTTTTACCTCTCTATCCGGAAGTGGGTGCTGCAAATATGATAAGGCTATTTCACAGCAGGTATCATAACATTGATTGTATTCTTGCTGAACCTTCAAACATTTAATCCCAGAATTTGGGAATCCTAACAAGTTATTTTCTCTCCTCCCTTCCCTAACCCCAGGACAATGATGCCAATTGTATACTTTGGCTGAGATTTAGCTAAATCTACATTAGCTACAAATTGAAGTCGAGAGTGTGGTGCTGGAAAAACACAGCAGGTCAGGCAGCATCTGAGTAGCAGGAGAATCAACACCCCGGGCACAAACCCTCCACCAGGAATTGCTGATGAAGGGCTTATGCCCGAAACATCAACCCTCCCTCTCCCCGGACTAACTGACCTATTGTACTTCTCCAGTACCACACTCCCAACTCTGATCTCCAGCTTCTGCAGTCCTCACTTTCTACCGGTTACAAATAGAACTCTTGGATTATTTTGGGTCTCATTGTTCAGCTACACAATGGGCAAAATTGCTAAATTACAACAGTGCAATGATGTCTATACAAGTAGTGCTTTGGGATTTTCCTCTCAGTTTTGATTGGCTCCAAAATAGAAACTGTAGGGAGAAACTAGCTATGGCACATCAACAGTCAAATATGAACTGCTACTTTGTCCTGATGTTATTCCTTTGACATCCAGAAGAAGAATGAGCAATTGATTGGCTAACTGATTTTTCAGTAACAATACTACTTTCATAAGAGCTGTACAGTGAAGTTATTGTAAAATGCTGTGCTACTATACCATTTAAACAAGAGTCTAAAAGAATATATAGTATACTGGTTGCATAAATTACATGTTCCATTTTCCTGAAGCAGTGATTTATTATAGTTGTTGGATTTTAACCAATTGAGATGATACGACAAACAGCATGTTTCACTGTAATGGAATGCAAATCTAATGTTACACTCTAAAGGGAATTAAAATGAGAAACCAGCTATTCTTGAGAAATTGTACGTGCAACATCTGTAAAATACAGAATCGATACTGTATTCAAAACTGGATATTCTCCTATTTACACATCATTTTACAGCAACAGATTCACAGGAAAACCCCAAAGCACTACTTCTATCGACATCATTGCATTGTTGTAACTTAGCAATTTTGCCCATTGTGTAGATGAACAATGAGACCCAAAATAATCCAAGAGTTCAGTTTGTAGCTCGTAGAAAGTGAGGACTGCAGATGCTGGAAATCAGAGCACTTAATGGTTGTGAGTTTGAAACAATAACCTAAAATGCAACAGGAAAACCCTAAAACAAAGGCAGTAGCTTTACAGCATTGCACTAACAGCCAGAGGACTTTAACACATGGAGCTAGTCAGTTAAATAAAATTACAGATCAATTCCACTCAAATCACATTGCCCACAAGTGGAACTTGCCATATGGTAACTCTCATACCAGTCCCACCAGTGCAAAGTTAACAGAAAATATTACCAGAGAAGAAAAATATATTCTGTGGTGTGCGGCAGCAGTGATTGATTGCAGGGTTAACAACATTGACAACACATTTAATATGTTCTTGATCTGAACAGTTGATCTTGAGCTGGTGTTCTTTCCTTCATGTATAGTTCACTTCATGACAGCATTTGCCTTGCCCACTCATATTTCAATTATAAAAATTTTTAAATTAAAAATCTATAGTTCATTAGTACACCAGTTAAAAATAAAACTAATGTTATATCCAAGTTCGAACCAGAAATGGCAACACAAATTGCCCCACCTAATAAAGTCTGATGTCATTTCATGAACAAACGTTTATTGTGTCTTGCACCAACACATGGTTGCAGCTTTGTAGCATTTTAGCCTTGGGTTTGTGTCTCAAGCCTATCTTTCAAATCTGCCAGCAATGTTATAACTTGGAAAGAGTTTTAAAAAGTTGGTTTTATGAAATATTAATTTATATAATATGGAAAATTGCAAGCTTATTTGAATGTGTTGAAACATTTGTATTATGTTTGTCAATTATTGAGAAAATAACTGCCGAATAACATGCCAAGTATTGATAACTTGCATTTTATTTGCAGTGCTGCCTGGATTCTAGTTTGGCAATCATGATATGTCTTCTCAAGATACCTACCACAAGTGCAACAAGGGTAAGCTAGTGCTAGTGTGGCTTCTTAAAATATTTTATGTCTTGATAGTGGATTTTATTTTCCCATGAGGAACACATGCTATTTTTTAAAGCTACTTTTCATTCTCTGCTCTCTTTTAAAGTTTGCCTTTCACTATTTTGCTTTTGTTATTTAGCTGTAGGCCCTGTGGCTGACCACTTTAACTCCCCCTCCCATTCCGCCAAGGATATGCAAGTCCTCGGCCGCCTCCACTGCCAAATCCAAGCCACCTGACTCCTGGAGGAAGAACATCTTCCTCATCTTCCACCTTGGGATCCTCCAACCACTCGGCATCAATGTCGATTTCATCAACTGCCTCATCTTCCCTGCCCCACCTCATCCCAGATCCAACCGTCCAACTCAGCACCACCCTCTTGAACTGTCCTCCCTGTCCACCGTCCTTCCCACCTATCTGCTCCACCCTCTGCTCTGACCTATCACCATAAACCCCCATCTTCATCTACCTATCTGCCTTCCCAGCTACCTTCCCCCAAGTTGCACGCCCCTCCTATTTATCTCTCAGTCCCCTTGGTGCCCTCTCCCCCCATTCCTGATTAAGGGCTTATGCCTGATACTTTGATTCTCCTAATCCTTGGATGATACCTGACCTGCTGCGTTTTGCAGTGCCATACTTTTTGATGTTGATTTTTACATATCTTATTTTTAGGAATTTGTTTGCTCTAATTCTTATTAGTGACTCATGAGACATGAGCATCACTGGCTGGCCATTTCTAGTTGCTCGAGAAGGTAAATCTATCTTCTTGAACCACTGTAGTCCCTATGCTGTTGGTAGACTCACAATATTATAAGGGAGGAAATCCCAGGATTTTGACCAGTAACAATGAAGGTGTGACAACATATTTCCAAGTCAGGATGGTGGGTGGCTTGGAGGGTTCAGTTTCAATTCAGTTTCTAATTTCTTCATATATTGTTTCTGTGCTGTCTCTGTGCGGTGTTTTTCTTATTTATTTTGTGTTGTTGGTACCTTTTCAGTTTTAAATCTATGCCTCTTACTGAGAATCTTGTTTTTTAATCTTTGGTGGGAGTTTCATCTGAGCTGCTCCACTTTTCTGCCACAACCTCACTGTAAGCGCAGTGAAAACCCCTTCTATGTTCATAAAGTCAGTTTTCATTACATTTCCCCTGAAGTTACAGTAACGGGGTAAAAGCTGCTGTGTGGAAATTTCCATCCTTGTTTTGCTCCTTGTCTCTTTGCTCAGTTGCAATCTGAATAATAGAACCATTTATGGGGTGGGATTCTGACTTTGATTTTCTTGCCTTCTTGTTGCTCTTTCCCAGAGTGCACTAATTATCACCAGCACACTACCAGTACTGTACCTGTCACCACACCAGCAACCCAGCTCAGTCTCCCTGACTGATCAAAATATTCCTACAGCAACATTAAAGAATTTCTGATTAAAGAACTTTGGCAATTCTCAGAATGGCAACTGTAATTGCAGCAATCCAGTGGCGAGGTTAAAAACAGCTTCAGAATGGAAGTAGACAGGCTGTACCTTGGTTCACATACTGCTCTTTGGAGATGGTCAGTAGTGCAGTGAGGAGAAGAGCATAAGTCATTTTTCTTAATGACAAGAATAAGTGGCCAACCATTCTCACAAAGCAGGCAAGACTTGGAACTCCCTTCCACAAATGATAGTGAATGCTGGATCAAATGTTAATTTTAAATCCGAGATAGACAATTTTTTGTTAAGCAAAGTTTTAAGAGACATAGGCCAAAGGCAGAGGTATGGAGTTAGGCCACAGATCAGTCATGATCTCATTGAAATCAGAACAGCTCGATAGGCTGAATGGCCTACTCCTGTTCCTTAATTTATAGCATGGAACCCATGTGGTATTGGCCAGAAGCTCTTAATTGCATTTATAATCACCTCAATTTCTTTCTCACCACATGGATGTAGGTGTCTACTGGACTCAACCTGACTAAGAAAAAACATGACGAAGTAGGGATGGTTTTGTGTTCCTGCCCTAACCTCATTTTATAGGGGACATCTGACCTTAAACCTCCATTCCCCATCCTTGTATTCACCATATCCATGCCTTTCATGATCTTATACACATATATAAGATCCCCTCTCAGTCTCCTATGCTCTAAAGAAAGAAGTCCTAGCTTGTCTAACCTCAGACCCTTGAATCCTTGCACCAAACTTGTAAATTTCTTCTGCACTCTTTTTCCAGTTTAATACCATCCTTCCTATATCAAGGTGACCAAAACTGAACACAATATTCTGAAGGAGAACAGTCCCAGCTTTTCTGAATTATCTATATAGATGAAATTTCTCATTCCTGAAACAACTCTTGTAAACCACATCTGCATTCTCTCAGACTTGAAGTGTGGTGCCCAGAACTGGATTTAATACTCTAGCTGAGGCCAAACTTGTGTCTTATACATGTTCAACATAACTTTCTTATTCTTGTAGTCTGTACACCTGTTAATAAAGTTGAGGAAACTGTATGCTTTCTTAGTTTCTCTCTTAATCGAGCCTTCCACATTTAATGAGTTACATGTACACCCAAACCTCTGTTCTTGCACACACTTAATAATTGTATCCTTTATTTTATATTGTGTCTGCATGCATTTTCTACTAAAATGCATCATCTCACAAATCTCTACATTGAACATTATAAGGCAATTACCCACTCACTCCATCAATATGTCTGTGTCCTTTTGAAATTCCACACTGTCCTCATGGTTTGCAGTGCTCCCAAGTTTCCTATCATCTGCAAATTTTGAAACTGTGCCCAAAGTCTATATCATTAATATATTATCAGGAAAAGCAAGAGTGCCAATAGTGACTCCTGGCGAACTCAACTACAAATCTTCCTTCAGCTTTAAATCATAAACTAATCAGTACTGAGTGAGTTTTGAGAAGACTTTTAGCTCAAGTTGAGGTTCTAGATGTAGGTTTGCTCCCTGATCTGGAAAGTTCATTTCTAGATGTTTTGTCACCCTACTAGGTAACATCTTCAGTGGGCCTCGGGCAATGCACTGTTGATAATTCCTGCTTTCTATTTATATGTTTCGGTTTCTGTGGGTTGGTGATGTAATTTCCTGTGGTGACATCATTTCATGTGGTGATGTCTATTCCTGTTTTTCTTCTCAGGAGGTGGTAGATGGGGTGTAACTCAATGTGTTTGTTGATAGAGTTCCGTTGGAGAAAAAGGACAGGAAATGACATCACCAGAAATGACATCACCAACCCTAACATATAAATAGAAAGCAGGAATTATCAACAGTGCTTCGCGTGGAGGCCCACTGAAGATGTTACTTAGTAGAGTGATGAAACGTCTGGAAATGAACCTTCCAGCTCAGGGAGCAAACCTACATCCAGATTAATCAGTGTTGTTTGCTTCCTATCAACTCAAGCAAGTTTGCTTTCTTATTGCTACTATCTCTTTTATACTATGGGCTTTAACTTTGCTCACAGGTCTTTTGTGCAGCACTATGTCAGATTCTTTCTTAGAGCCCATGAACACCATATCAAAATTATTGCCCTCATCAACTCTATCTCATCAAAACACTCGTTTGTTAGTCAAATATGACTTTCGCCAAAGAAATAAATGCTGGCTCTCCTTAATTAATCTGCACTTTTTCATCTGATTATTAATTTTGTCCCAGATTATTGCTTCCAGAAGTTCACCAAACCACTGCTGTTAAACTGACTGATTTGTAGTTACTTGGCTTTCCTTGCACCCATGTTTTTGAACAAAGGTGTAAAATTTGCAATTCTCCAGTCCTGGGCTGAATCTAGGGAAGACTGAAAAATTGTTGTCAGTGCCTCTGTGTGATTTTCATTCACACTAATCTCAATCTCTCATCTTGTCCCAGTGCCTTGTCAGCTTTAAGAACAGTCAGTCTATACAATACCTCCTCGTTATTAATTATAATCTTTGTAGAGACTGAATTTCCTTTCTCATTATGACCTGGGTAGAATCTTCCTCTTTGATAAAAACAGGTGCAACGTATGCTTCATGTGTGCTTCCATGTTCTTTGCAGGCAACTCATTTACCAAATATCATATTGTAACCGAAAGGGCAAAATGATTTATAATGGTCTCAGCTAGTACTTCTCTAAGTGTTTGTTAGATGATGCACAAGTAAATCTGTTTTGAATTTCTCAACGATGGGTAGATGCCTGGCCTCTGTGCCTCCTCACAGCAACACCACAGAGGTCAGGACCTCAGATTATGGAAAAGTGTTAGGACAAGTCTGTCACTTCACAACAGAATAGAATCCCTACAGTGAGGAATTAGGCAAATTGCCCCAACAAGTCCACACCAACCTTCTGAAGACCATCACACCCAGACTCACCATCCCTCCCATTTCTGTAACCCTGCATTTCCCATGGCTAATCCACCTAACAAGCACATCCCCCGATATGTGGGCAGTTTAACTTGGCCTAACCTGCACATCTTTGGACTGTGGGAGGAAGCTGGAGCACCTGCATGAAACCCACACAGACACTGGGAGAATGTGCAAACTCCACACAGACAGTCTCTCAAGGCTGGAATTGAACCCGGGTCCCTGGTGCTGTTAACCATCATGCTACCCCAATAGAATTGTTTTAAAAAATTTACAGGAAGGTCTCACTTGAAGTTGTGGTTGTGTTCCTGAAATCATCACTATAAGCAGAACGACTTGAAGTGAAACAATGATTCCCTTGATTCTGCAGGGCCATACCTATACCCTGTAAGCTGAAATACAGAACTATAAATGGCTAAATTCTCACGCTGGTAAATTATATAACTATTAGAATAAAAAAAACACAAAAAGGTACCATTCTATTTACAATACCATTTGTAATTGACTTTTGAGTGTGGAGGTGTGTTTGTGCCACTGGTCCTTTACTCATTGGTCTCTAAGCTGCCTGCTGGGAGCTATTGTTTGTCTGTGTGTGTGGCCTGTGCCTGGTGACATCTTTTCAGAAGGCTGCACTGTTAGGATCCAAGCTAATGTTATTACTGATCAAATCTGATCCCATATTGAAATCTCTTTTGAGAGATTATGGAATTTTCTTTTGGTTGTAACAGAGTGGTATTTGACTGAAATATAAACACTTAATGCTGCAGATTCAGTTTTAACAATAAAGCAGAAATTATTGTGCAAAAGAAAAACAAACTAGAATAAACCAAATAATATGTGTTACATATAGCACAAGTATGAAGTTTCTGGAACACGCAGTAAATTACAATCACATTAATCTCAACCATATTTCTTTATAGTAACCCATGAGAAGTGAATTCCCTTTTCTATCAGAACTATAGCGTTTAACTTAATGGATGCACATTTCCAGGACCTGAAAACCTAATTGCCTCTTCCTTAAATTTGATCTTAAACTGATCTTAAATTTTCTTAGCTTGAAATAACCCCTTCAGGGAAATTTTCAAACTAAACTGCTTGCAATACGATATTCTAATCCTTACCATACAAGCTCTACAAATTTATTGTGATATGAATTTGTAATAATAGACTGGAGTCATAGAGTTGTACAGCATGGAAACAGACCTTTCAGTCCAACTCGTCCATGCCAACTAGATATCCTAAATAAATCTAATCCATTTGCCAGCATTTGGTCCATATCTCTCTAAATCCTTCCTATTCATGTACCAATCCAGTTAAATGTTGTAATTGTATCACCACTTCCTCTGGCAGCACATTCTATACATGCACAATCCTCTGTGTTAACAAGTTGCCCCTTAGGTCCCTTCTAAACCTTCCCCTCTCACCATAAACCTATGCCCTTTAGTTTTGGACTCACCCAACCAGGGGAAAATATCTTGACTATTCATCCTATCTATGCCCCTCATGATTTTATAAATCTTTGTAAAGTCACCCCTCAGCCTCCAATGCTGCATGGAAAATAGCCTGAGCCTATTCAGCCTCTCCCTATAGCTCAAACCCTCCAACATTGGCAACATTCTTGTAAATCTTTTCTGAACCATTTCAAGTTTCACTATGTCCCTCCAATAGGAGAGAGACCAGAATTGCACACAGTATTCTAAAAATGGACTAATCAATGTCCTGTACATCTGCAACATGACCTCCCAATGCTTAATGCATTGACCAATAAAGGCAAGCTTAGCAAACACCTTCTTCACTATCCTGTCTATCTGAGACAACACTTTCAAGGAACTATGAACCTGCATTCCAAGGTCTCTTTGTTCAGCAACACTCCCGAGGACCTTACTATTAAGTGTAGAAGTCCTGCTCTGATTTGCCTTTTAGGTAAAATACATTTATCTGAATTAAATTCCATCTGCTGCTCCTTAACCGATTGTCCTATCTGATAAAGATCTTGTTGTACTCTGAGGTAATTTTTTTTTAGATTAGATTACTTACAGTGTGGAAACAGGCCCTTCGGCCCAACAAGTCCACATCGACCCGCCGAAGCGCAACCCACCCATACCCCTACATTTACCCCTTACCTAACACTACGGGCAATTTAGCATGGCCAATTCACCTGATCTTCTTTGCTGTCATCTGCAAACTTACTAACCATACCTCGTTTGTTCGTGTCCAAATCATTGGTATAAATGCTGAAAAGCAGTGGACCCAGCACTGATCCTGTGGCACACTGCTGGTCACAGGCCTCCAATCTGAAAAGCAAATCTCTGCCACTACCCTCTGCCTTCTACCCTCAAGCCAGTTCTATATCCAAATGATTAGTTCTCTCTGTATTCCATATGATCTAACCTTGCTAGCCAGTCTACCATGAGGAACCCTGTCAAATGCCCTGCTGAACTACATATTGATCATATTCACTGTTCTGCCCTCATCAATCCTCTTCATTACTTCTAAAAATTCCATCATGTAAGTGAGACATAATTTTCCACATGTAAAAAGTGAGGTCTGCAGATGCTGGAGATCAGAGCTGAAAATGTGTTGCTGGTTGAAGCACAGCCACATACAAAGCAATGTTAACTATCCCTCATTAGTCCTTGCCTTTCCAAATACATGTAAATCCTGTCCCTCAGAATTCCTTCCAACAACTTGCCCACCACCAATGTCAGGCTCACCAGTCTTTAGTTCCCTGGCTTTTCCTTACCCACCTACCTTAAATAGTGACACCATGTTAGCCAACTTCTAGTTTTCTCATCTGTGGCTATCGATGGTACAAATATCTCAGCAAGAGGTCCAGCAATCACTTCCCTAGCTTTCCACAGAGTTGTAAGGTACCTCATCAGGTCCCAGGAGTTTATCCACCTTTATGAATTTTAAGCTGTCCCGCACCACCTCCTCTGTAATGTGGACATTTTTCAAGCTGTCGCTATTTCTTTTCTCAAGTTCTCGATCTTCCAAATCCGTCTCCACAGTAAATACTGCTGCAAAACAGTCGTTTAGTATCCCTCCCTCCAATCTCCTGCAGTTCTAAGCATAGTTGGTCTTCCTGATCTGATTGTAGTCTGTTGTATTTTCCCATTTCTGCGTGTAAGATCTATTTTAGCTCTAAATTAACTTGATGTCTTACTCCCTAATTTTCCATTATGTTTAATTATAGAGCCTTTTGGAGCCATTTTCCAAATTGTTGAGTTTTGTAATTCAAAATGGAGTCTTCAGCCTTGCGTATCTTGTTGAATTGTGTGGTTTGTGTCATCGAGCATTCAATAAGGTAAAATGAGGCCATTGTTTCTCTTCTATGAAAATTGATAATTCTAGATTTTCTCATATATTTGTGGTCCTTGAATGCATCGGACTTCTTGTAACGTAGAATAGTAATAGATGGTTAGTAATAGATGCTTAGCAAGTTGTTTGAAAGTCATCAAAGTGTCTCGTGGATTTCGTTGTATCTTGTGCTTGTGTCTTGCAGGAACGGGATAAATTCTACCTCTCACGAAGTGTTGTATTGGAATTGTTACAAGCACTGAAGCTAAAGTCGCCATTACCAGACACCAATCTATTGTTGCTGGTGCAGGTAAAGTTTTGGTCAAATATTCTGTGTTAGGAGGCAATTCATTTTTCATAAAATTCTAACTATAACTTGCTGAATAAATTATTTTCAAATTTATAACTGTAATCATTTTGTTCTAGCAACATTTCTTGAAAGACTGTGGTAAGAAATTATTTGATTATAAACAGACAGCCAAATGAATGCATGTGTAGCCATTGTAAAATTAATTGAGTTTGATATTGTTTTGTTATGCATCAAATTTTCAGAGCACACAGGCTTTTTTTTTGGTGGGAGAGGTGTGCAAGAATCCAATAGTGACCATCGGTGATAAATCTGACAAGGCTTAGAGCCTGGAGAGTATAGCCAGAACACTTCAAGAAAGTAGAATAACTGGCCACTGGGTAGAGGTAGGCAGTAGAAACATTTGTGAACTTGCCCCAGTGATCACTGAAGGATAAGGAAGGATCTGGCTGCAATCAACTTGAGGGAAGACTGGCTCTGACCAACCTCAAGAAGTTGGGGAACGCTCCAATTATGATTAGATGTGGGAAATGTTGGTGACATAATCAGGTTGGGGTAGGGTGTGGATGATTTACACAAGGGAGTCCCATGCTTCCCTTTGAGGGCACAATATACATTCCTGAGCATTCTGACCCACAAACATATCTAAAATAAAGCTTTAAAACTTAACTTCTGTGTCTTTTCTAAACCATCATTCATCTGACGATGGGTTTCTCATTTTCAGAAACTATAGCTGCTCTTCCCTGCTCAGGGTTTTGCATACTGATGACATCATGGAGATCTGAATATTTAAGTAATCCTTAGGTTCTTAAAAGTGGAGAAAACTGTCAAGAAGCAGAGGGGTTTCATGTAACCAGTTTCATGAAGAGGAAGTGGGAACTGGGGCTGTACTTAGGGTGTGGCAAGCTGAAACCATAGCTGGAGCATCCAGTGATAGAGCTGAAAATGTGTTGCTGGTTAAAGCGCAGCAGGTCAGGCAGCATCCAAGGAACAGGAAATTCGACGTTTCAGGCATAAGCCCTTCATCCAGAGATAGGACAACTAAAGACCATAGAAGAATTAGAAGATTAGGGAAGTTTTAAGTTGAATGTTTTAGGAGGCAGTGTGAGCTAATGAGAACAGATTCATGGGAGAATAGAACTTGCAGCAGAATAGGTTACATACAACAGGGTTCAAGCGTTTATGGAGGGTGCAGGAAAGGGACCCAATAAGGGTGTAATTGAGAAAACAAGTGGATAAGGGATGTGGATTTTTCATTTTATAGTTGTGAGCCAAAATCAAGTGCCAGTGTGAAAGATCTGTTGAGCTTAAGCACATAGGAAGGGGACAGAGTAAGGGACAAGGGAACAGCTTTTATGAAGGGGAACAAAAATGATTTTGACTCTTCCTGACATTTAGCTGGAGAACATTTTCACTCAGCCTTGACTTGATGATGGCCAGACAATTTGATAGCACTGAAGTGATTGTAGGTCAAGCGAAGTAGTAAAGAGCTGGGTTTTGGCATCTGTTTCTAGATGGGCAGAACAAAATGGTTGAATGTGCTCTTGTTACCAGATTGAAAGGAGCAATAGAAATAGTGGACAAAGTATTTGAAATGCAGGTAAATATAACATGTTGCACATTGGAAGGGAAAATAAGCAGCAAATGTGTTCTATGAATGAAATTCAAATAGCTAAGAATGAATTTGAAAATATCTAGAAGTATTAGTTGGCTGAGCATTAAATATATCTAATGAATACCCAGCAACAATGAGCAAAGCCACTGTTAATTTGCAAGCCTTTAATTCAGAGGAACTCATAATCTAACTGTATAGAGCTCTGGTAAGTCTATACTTTTCCTAGAATATCTGGAACACAAGAGAGAAACCCAAGTTTCTCAATACAGATGTGCAGGGTTAAAGATTTACATTGTAGGGAAAAGTTGGAGATGTTCCTATTCCCTACACAAGCAACAGATATAGACAGCAGAATCACACCCCTGGAAACATCTGCAGAGCAGTTAGATACTGAGATGTGGGGAACTGTGAAGATCTTCTGGATAAACAAATTTAGAAGCACGAAATGACCACTGTCAACCATAGTTATCTTGTGATCTTCGAGGAACATGATTCGTAACATACCATGGTCACAATCACAGCACATGTCATTCCTGTTTAAAGGAAAAGAAAATCAAATAAATTTACTGGAACAACTAAGCTATAATTTACCTGTGTTATAACTGAAGTAAGTGACAACCTTGTACAAGAGTGATATATGTAACTGACATTTGAAGGTTGCAGTTATAGAATAATGAGAATGTGAATAAATGGCTTGAAGGCTGATATCTAAACTAATGGACCTCTCTGTCATTCTCACTAGTTTGTTTGTGCAGATGCTGGAACAAAAATAGCTGAATCAACAATCCTACAGAAACACATGATTGCATCTGTTTCTGGAGTAAGTATTCAACCCGGCCATGTATACATAGTAAATATAAAATTGCATAGAATAACCTGTTATGAACTTACTGTTAATTTCAAATTGCTGCACCACATCTTCTGAATTATGAAGGCATCTGCTCCTCTGAAGAATGTTATTGTTGATTTAACAATATAATTAACGTTATGGTATAATTTTTGCTGATGGATGCTTTCTACTTACCTCACTGGTGTTATTTAATTGGGAGTGAACACTTGCGGGTGAAATAGAAGTTAGTACAAAATCACATTATTTTATGTCTAAATAATTATTAGCAATCAGTGATTTGTGCTTGTTTTCCTGACATTGAAGAACGAGTAATTATTTCCACAGAGGTTGACTGCCTCCTTTACTATTTTGATTCCTCTCAAGTATCAGCTCACAATGTTAATGAAGAGGTTGCTTCACTGAGTCAGTGTTGGCGTGTTCGGCATAGGCAATGTGATTGACTTGAGGAAGACCTGGATGACAAAATATATATTTTACATTTGCTTTTCTACTGATGATGTTGTTGCTTTGTCATGATTTTTTAAAAAATCCTTTGTTAAATAAAATCTGGTACCAGGATCAAGGATATCTCTGAGGCCAGAACTAGGAAGACAATATAGTTGAATGCATGGAGCCAGTGTAAGAGGGAGAGCTTCAGATATCTGGATTATTAAGATCTCTTCCAGATCAGGAGGCACATGTACAAGAAGGATGGGTTGCACTTAAACTGCAGGGGCATCAATATCCTTGCAGGGAGGTTTGCCTGGGCCACTCAAGAGGGTCTAAACTAGAGTGGTATGTCAGCGTATGGAATGATTGAGGAGAAGATAGTGTTTAGGTCAGTAAATCTATTAGGAAGACAGGCAAGGCCAGATTAATGAATACAGTGGGTTAGGCGTTTTGAATGTATTTATTTTAATGCAACTAGTATAATAGGCAAGGCAGATGGATTTAGAGCATGCATTAGTACATGGAGGTATGATGTAGTCATTGTAGAAATTTGGTTGAGATACAGACAGGACTAGCAACTCAATGTTCCAGGATTTAAATGTTTCAGGTATGATAGAGAGAGATGTAAAGGGAGTGGAGGAATCATTGATTAAGGAGATAGTGCACCTGTGACAAAGAGAGAGCATCTTAGAGGGCTCATACGGCTGGAACTGAGGAATAAAAAAAGGTGCAGTCACTAATGATAGAGCAATACTGTAGAGCTTCCATTGGCCAGAGGGGAATAGAGAGACAGACATGTAGGCAGATCATTGGAAGGTATAAAAGCAACAAGGTGGTTTTTGTGGGTGATTTTAACTTCCGCGATATTGATGGGGACTCTCCCTTACTGAAACGGCATAGATGGGCCAGAATTTATTAGGTGCACCCAGAAGGGTCTCTTAAAACAATATGTAGATAGTCCAGCTAGGGAAGGGGCCATACTGGATCTTGTATTGGGGAATGAGCCTGGTCAAGTGATCAAGTTTCAGGGGGAGAACATTTTGGCAACAGTGATCATAATTCTGTCATTTTGAGGAAGTGGCAAAGATGATTGATGAGGATAGGACAGTGGATGTTGTCTACATGGACTTTAGTAAAGCATTTGACAAGGTTCTTCATGGTAGGCTAGCTCAGAAGATGAAGTCACATAGGATCCACGGCAAGTTGGTAAGTTGGATGCAAAATTGGCTTGATCATAAAAGACAGAGAGTAGCTGTGGAGGAGTGTTATTCTGACCGGAGGACTCTGACCAGTAATGTTCAGCAAGGATCATCGCTGGGACCTCTGTTGTTTGTAATGTATATAAGAATTTTGATGAAAATGTTAGTAGTTTGCAGATGACATAAAATTGGTGGCGTTGTGGATAGTGAGGAAGGTTGTCAAAAGATATAGCAGGATATAGATCTGTTGGAAAGTTGGGCAGGAGCTGTTGGAGTTTGATCCAGACAAGTGTGAGATGATGTATTCTCATAGATAAAATGCAAGATGAAAGCATACAGAAATTGGCAGGACCCTCAGAAACATCAATATACAAATTTCAAGTCTTGGGACACAAGTCCATAGCTCTCTGAAAATGGCAACATAAGTGGATAAGGTAATAAAGAAGGCATATGGC
Source organism: Hemiscyllium ocellatum (assembly GCF_020745735.1). NCBI lineage: Eukaryota > Metazoa > Chordata > Chondrichthyes > Orectolobiformes > Hemiscylliidae > Hemiscyllium > Hemiscyllium ocellatum. The sequence continues at coordinate 91,566,874 of NC_083408.1, forward strand.
AGGCTTGGCCTTCGTTGGTCAGGGCATTGACTATAAAGGTTGGTAAGTCATGTGCAGCTATTAAAACTTTAGTTAGGGCACATGTGGGATATTTTGTGCCGTTCTGGCCACCACACTATAAGAAGAATGTGGAGGCCATTGAAAGGGTGCAAAAGAGGTTGAACAGGGTGTTGCCTGGATTGGAGTGTATTCGCTATAAGAACAGGTTGGACAGACTTGGTTTTTTTTGCCAGCGAGACGGAGAATGAGAGGTAACCTGATAGACATGTATAAAATTAGGAGAGGCATGAATATGCTGGATAGTCAAAGTCTTTTTCCTGGGGTGGAATTCTCAAATACTAGGAAACATTGATTTAAGATGAGAGGGGGAAAGTTTCTAGGAGATGGGCAAGGAAAATATTTACACAGATGGTGGTAGGTCCCTGGGATGCACTGCCACAGGAGGTGGTAGAAGCAGATTCGATAGCAAAGTTTAAGAAGAATTTATACAGGCATGTGAGCAGGCAGGGAATAAAGGGATACAGACCATGTTCAGGTAGATGGGATTAGTTTAGAATGACATGGTTAGCAGAAGTATGGTGTACTGAAGGGCCTGTTTTCTGTGCTATCCTGCTCTATCTACTATTATGTTCTTAATGTAAGAGCTCCTGTGATTTTTTCATATTCAAAACTACCTCTCAAATGTGACAATGCAGCACTTCAGTTAAGAAACATTGGGGAAGGCTTTGGTTTCCATATCATTGGATCTTTCAGTTTTCCCTATCAACCACTGAAATGGGAGGGAGGGGGGGTGGGGGCGGGGTTGATATGGGGCAGGAGCTCTCAATTCTGATGGTTGCCTCACAGCCATTCAATGCTGTGAGCAGCATTAAGTGATTGGAGATAGAACTTGTGTCCTTCTCTCTTCAGATAAAATCCAGCCTTAGAGAAGCATGATGGTTACTGGATGGCAGGTACTTTCATATTTTCAGCAGTGCCACTGGCGCAATGGTCAGTGCTGGGACTACAGACACTCCCAGTACTTCTGGAGTCCATATTGTGATACCTCAGTCTCAGCTGTCAGAGGGGCATGTGATGTTCAAGACTTCTGAGGTGGGGTGACCCTGGCATTGAGTTGGGGGATTATGATGTCCCTCTGATGTGCTCAGCTAACACTGATAAAACTGCCAGGCTACTTGTCAAAGGTGGCCTTATCCTGACACAGGGATAATGCCCTAGGCATAGGATTGGATGGTTAAGAAGACTAATAATTGGCTACTAAAAGGCCTGTGAGTCTTTCTAATGGCACCCTGACCACCACATCAGGGATTTTTGAGAATCTCAATGAATTTCTTGGATATCCAAAGTATCCTTATAGGTATAGTCTGAAGACGTCTTGGGGTTGTGATTCTCTGATAGCAACCAGCATCCTTTGGGAGGTCAGGGAAAGGTTTTTAATGACATTTACATATGGAGAAGGTTGGTGGCTGAGTGCAGCTTCAACAGCATTAATGAAGCATGACACTATCCAGGGCAAACATGCCGCTTGAATGGCACCCCATCTAACACCTTCAACATTCACCATCTTCACCATGCATGTGCAATGGCAACAGTGCGTACCATTCACAAGAAAATCTACAGCCACTCACCAAGGCTCCTTACAGAGCACCTTACAGCTCTGTGACTGCTACCACCTCAAAAGGTCAATAGATTCATGGTACACCACACCTTCAGGTTCACATCTGAGCTACACATTGTCCTGACTTGGAAGTATGCTGCCAGTTCTTCACTGTCACTGGGCCCTCCCTAATAGCACTGCGTATGTGCATCGAGTCTGCAGTGATTCACAGAGGCAGCTCACCATCTCTCAGGTCAGTTAGAAATGGGCAGTAAATTATCAAAGACACCCACATTCTGTGAATGAATAAAAATGAATCTGCAACAGAGAAATTTAGGTAATACCCTTTTTAAAAATTCTATATATAAAGTGCTCACCAAAGACATAAAGAAGTCTTCCACCTCTGCTTCGTCAAACTTAGGTAGTAATTGGGAAAATCAAGGTCGCTGTGCAATGTTGCCTTCAGGGGAGGTGGTAAGGCCAACTTTTCCTCCACTTGAGCTCTCTTAGTTTACACTCCTGGTTATATTTGCTTTTTTCTAAAGTTCTCTTTCTTGCTGTTTCAGTATTTTGCATTTCTCTCTTTCTTTCTTGAAATTCAAATTTCCTCTGATCCAACTTTAATCTATCTACCGCTACTCTATGCATTTCATCATCATGTGGAGGTGCCAGTCTTGGACTGGGGTGGGCAAAGTTCAAACAAAATCACACAACACCAGGTTATAGTCCAACAGGTTTATTTGGAAGACTAGCTTTCAGAGTGCCGCTCCTTCGTCAGCTGGAGCATAGACACAGAACTTATAGTAAAAGATCAAAGTACTATACAACTGATGCAATGTATTGAACAAACCTAGATTATTGTTAAGTCTTTAATCACTTAGAATGGGTTGCAGGTTTCAATTAATTAATATATAAATCCCAGAACTTCTTTCAAGCCACATTCCTGAGATAACTTAAGGTTTTATAAAACTGATATCTCAGCTCAGACAATACATTAAAGGTGTGAGGTTAGAGTCTGTTTGTATTCCAAACTTGAGTCAGACTGGTTCTATTTCCAAAGTGAGAATTTATATAATGACCTAATGCATCAAAGGTAATAGCATCCAGACTGGTCTCAGAGAGACCTGACACCATCAAGGAGTCAGAGCAACCATCTGACTGATGGCCACCATTGCAGGCTAAGGTGGCACTGCAAACTGAAGACTGTCCAGTGTGGCTATTTGAAATCATTTGTAGGAGTCTAGAAGACCACCAAGAACTTTCTTGGTAACAGCCCCACAGATTATTAAAAACACTGGCTCAGACTGCTCACGCTGAAGCGGAGGAAAAAACAGTACTGAAGGCTTTTAAAGTAAGGTTCTAATGAGGAAATGGAGATCACCCTGACAGACCTGCAAGCAAGGTGTAGACAGTGATCAATCAGGATTCACACCATCAAGATCCTTTAAGGATATATTGCAGCCAGCTCATGAAATTCAGTGGCTGGACATGTTGGTGTACGTGACATCCAAGCCCACATCATCAACATTTTTCCTGGTGATAGCTTCCCAAAGATGAGGTTTTGTCAGAACCTGCCATTCCTGCCAGATTGTGGGAAGACTATTTGAATTAGTTTAGGCACTGTGCACAAGACTTTCTGAAATTAATTAAGGGGAGCTTTTTAATGCATTCAGACAAGGTAAACTACAGAGCAGTGTTCCAAGAGCATTTCTCCCGAGTTTTTGAAGTGGCCAGAGAATACTTGAAAAATCTCTTGGAGAATGCTGTAAAAACAGGCAGACAAACATGCCATGACTGATAGTCTCTTGGCTGAAAGCAATGTGTTAATGCTGCTACTGATGACAGATTAACATTTAAAAACCTGGTCCAGTAACCTATAGATAGTAGCAAAGAAGCTCAGGAAAGTGAAATATCTGATTGAGATCCCAGATCTGAAGTTATGGCGAAGGGTCTCTGGACTCGAAACGGTAACTCCTGATTGTTTTTTTACAGATGGTGCTAGGCTGCTGAGTTTCTCCATCACTTCCTGCTTGTTTTGAATTTGTCATTTTTATTTCCTTTGGCAAGTGTTGAGTCTCTCATCCGTCTTGAGTCAATCACATTATGCTGGATCTGGAGTCACATGTAGGCCAGACTAGATAAGGTCAGCAGTTTTCCTTCCCTTAGGGCATTAGTGAATGAAATGGATTTTTAATGACATCAACAGTGTTTTCATGGTCATTGTTAGCCTTTCATTTCGAGACGTTTTTATTATATTCCAATGCTATCAACTGCCATGGTGGGATTCAAACTTGAAGTTCCAAACATTACCTAGGTATGTGGATTACTAGTCCAGCAACAATGCCACTGTGCCATCCCTGCCTACCTGTGTCTTCTAAACTCTATGTGGGTATTACCAATGTCATCCTATCATTTGGACTCTGAAATGCCCAGCCATCTTCCAAAGTAAGATGAATATTCCTAGCTAGCCTCCTAGTGCAACACAACACCTGGGCAAACAAGGAGTGCTCTTTTAGAAAATAGAGCTAGCTCATCAGGGGACCATTCTTGCAAAGAGTGAATTTACTAAGGCTTAAGTGACTTATGTAGGCTGCATAGTGGATTGAGAACGAGCACTGCGCAAGACTGTTGGTACAAACATTAGTACAGTTCCACATTCCTAGAACAAAATGGGAAATCAAGAAGTTCTTGAAGTGTTTGAATTATATTGCAAATTCGTCCCAAACATCAGCACAGCAGCTCAACTGTTGACAAACCTGTTACAGAAAAATAAAGGTCCAGCAAATTTTTATAAACAGTGATGTGTAGGACAAAGAGCATGCCAGTTGATCAAATATTTCAGATAATCAGGCGGTCCACATAATCAAGGTAAAACACACAGAACACACAATAACAGAAAGGTAATGCAGGGGGGATGCACATCACTTATACTTTATTTACAGCATACATTACTTAAATAATAATAAAACTTTGCCTTAAATAAAACTTACTGGCAGAGAGCCTTGTTACTCACATCTTCAACTGACTACTTGGATATTGTGGTATTTGAGGAGAAATTGACTCAAAATTGAATCAGCTGTTGATATTTCATGTGGCCATTTGATTGAACAACAAGTGTATTTAGATTGAGGTAAATAAATGAAAAACTGTAATAGTTGGACAGAATAATATGATAAATTTCTCAGTATTTGAGGTCTACAATTTTTGCCAGTTTATCACTGGTTCATATAGAGCCGGTTAAAATGAAACTTGCTATATTATGAACTGAGGAGTGTCAACAGCTTTTGAATAGTTGAGTTGATTTAGTTGAGCCTCACATGCAATTACAAACTTTAATCATGCACTTAAAGTAGCCATGATATGAGTGAATTGGGTAGGGGGCTGTCCTTCTTCACGAAGACAAATCAGCAATGGAGGAATCAGTCAGGTACTACTTCAAAACCTAAACAGTAAAGCAGACATGATACCATATAGTAAAGAAGGAAACCTTCCGTTTATCATTGACTGTCAAGTATTTTTAGATATCTGTCTGAAATGTGTTGCTGGAAAAGCGCAGCAGGTCAGGCAGCATCCAAGGAACAGGAGATTCGACGTTTTGGGCATAAGCCCTTCTTCAGGAATGAGGAAAATGTGTCCAGCAGGCTAAGATAAAAGGTAGGGAGGAGGGACTTGGGGGAGGGGCGTTGGTGATGCGATAGGTGGAAGGAGGTTAAGGTGAGGGTGATAGGCTGGAGTGGGGTGGGAGCGGAGAGGTCAGGAAGAAGATTGCAGGTTAGGAAGGTGGTGCTGAGTTCGAGGGATTTGATTGAGACAAGGTGGGGGGAGGGAAAATGAGGAAACTGGAGAAATCTGAGTTCATCCCTTGTGAGGGTTCCTAGGCAGAAGATGAGGCGCTCTTCCTCCAACCGTCGTGTTGTTATGGTCTGGCGATGTCCAGCTGCATGTCCTTGGTGGAGTGGGAGGGGGAGTTGAAGTGTTGAGCTAAGGGGTGGTTGGGTTGGTTGGTCCGGGTGTCCCAGAGGTGTTCTCTGAAACGTTCCGCAAGTAAGCGGCCTGTCTCCCCAATATAGAGGAGGCCACATCGGGTGCAGCGGATGCAATAGATGATGTGTGTGGTCTCTCCTATAGAGAGACCACAGTCTATCATGAACAGAACTCTGTTAACTTTTGTGGAATCGTTTAAGAGTAGCAGGTTTTTCAAGTGAAATGATTGGAAGGTCTGACCACAAAATTTAATTCTGTGCTAAATTAATGTCAAAACTATTTGGGAAACTGTTTTCCATCATTAAAAGAAAACGATTGCATGTTATTTCATTATGATCGATGTGAACTTAAATGTTGAAGCTACCATCTTTGCTATTCACCTGATTTGGGGGAGAAAGGGTTTTACCTTCTAAAAGGCTTTAAAACTATTTAAAAATGATGATGTGACAGGACTTGATTCATGTATGTCATATTTGCTGGAATTGGATTTTGATCAAAGCAGTAACGACACTTATTGAAAGAGAGATAAAGCATGGTGTTGATATTTTCAATGTTTTTTTTCAAATTAAAGAATTATTAATCTTTCACAACATTTATCTATTTATATCCTTGGCTGAGACATCTTGGGTGTGCTTAAGATTATCTACTTAATGTCAGTTAAATAATAGTATAAAACTGTAGTCTAAATTTCTCATCATACTTGAATATCGTGACATCTTAGATAAGGATGAATAACTCACCTGATGATACTCACTGGCATACAATCTTAAATTACTGCTGACACTTCTGAAAACCGTGTACAGTTTGACCATGAGGGTTGCCAACTTTTCTTTAGCACTTTGTCAACAAAGGTGACATGGATGGCCTTTTGAAAAATTGCAGCAGCTAGTGAGCCTTAAAGGACAAAGTCAAATTAACGCACACACATCTGAAATGAAGATGTAATGAAAACAGATCATTTTTAAAATTAATAAATTAACTATTTAAGATATGTGCATAATTTTGATTTATTGATAATAAAATAATGATATTACTGTAATTATTTTCTAGAACTTTTCATAGTATATTATAACATATAAATATTATAATTATACAATAGACAAAAGCTTGAGAAGTCATTATCACAAACTTTATTTACATCACTAGTTAGACCACAGCTTGAGTACACCATACAGTTTTGTTTGGCACATTTCAGAAGAGATGTGATTACACTGGAAAGAGTGCCAGGGATTTACAAGGATGCTGTCAGGACTGGAAAATTTTAACAGTGAGAAAAGATTGGGTAGGCTTGGGAGCAGGGAAACCTCAAAAGTAACTTTTAAAATCATGATGGGTGATTTAAACACTTATGATGGGCTTAGATAAGTAGGGATGGCCTATTAACTGAAGGGATGTCAAAAATCTTGTAGCACAGATTTAAGGTAATTGATAGAAGGTTTAGAGGGGAGATGAGGTAACCTTTTTAATTCGGAGAGCAGTAAGGAGTTGGACCTCACTGCCTGAAAGGATGGTTGGGAAAAGCTGTCACCATATTCAATATGTATTTGGAGGTCAATTTGAATAACAATGATTTGCAGGGCTACTGTCCAAATACAGAGAGGTGAGATTGTATTGTGTAGCTTTTTTGCTAATTAGCATGGATGCAATAAGCTCAATGACTTCTTAGTCTGTCATAGAATTTCCATGATTGTATGATTTTTTTTCTTGTCCTTACATTTGGAGCTTGTGTGGTCAATTTAGTTTGTTTCTGAGGTTTTATGGAAACAAAGATCATGAAAAATATGATAATAGCACTTTCGGAGTTGAATTGAAAAGCGTTTTAAACTGAACTATTTAATATAATTTCTTCCATGTACCACTTGATTTACACTGCAATTGTACATAATTCATTTGTTTTCCTGTGATTATTATGTCCTCAGTTTGCTTTATACAGTCAACTAACCCATATTCCAACATTTAATTTTATACATTTCTTCCCTTAAAATAAGAACGTTTCATCAAAGGTTTGGACATTTTAGTGTATGAGGTTTCCACAGTATTGCTTATTGAACCAGCCAATATATCTTTATGGAATGTAATACGTGTGCTTACTTTCTTAAACCAAATCTTCAGTTCTGTTCTGAGAGAGTAAGGGAGGGTTACAACATTTATGAAAAGAGTATTTCTGATTTGACAGAAAAATGGTATTTTAAGGGATGGTACACTGCATTCTTTTGTTTTCTATCTTAAACAATTGTAATGTAAACCAATTAATATGCTTGGATATGTAACAAGATTTTAACTATATAACTCACAAAAGCAGAACTAGAACAGTTTACTGAACCACAGCAAAAGGTTATGTTCCAGCTCGCATAATGTGAATGCACATAGTTCAGAATTACTAAGTAGTACTAGTACATTTGATAATACAAAAGTGAAATAATATTGATATAAATTATGTAACGTATGTGTCTAGTTTATTAAATAGAGAAGAAAACTAGTTTATTAAAGTGATAATACAATCATTCTATTTCATCTTATTGCATTACCTCAATGACTTAAACTTAATATATCTAAAGGTTTGCTTTTCATTCAGAAAGTGTGGATTTAATCCCTAACTTTGGTGGAAATCTGAGCTTTGCAGGCTTTTATCTGACATTCTTTGCTAGGTAGCTGTGGGTGTGGCTTGTTGAAATCCTGTCCTGCTAGATATATTCATCTGTCAACTGGTGTGTAGTGACTTTGGTGATGACAGGAAGAATCCTAATGTAAATGTTCCCAATTCAAGTTGATGGAGACTGGTGCATTCTTGTAGCGCTGTAGTGAAGGACTAACAAGGTAGCATAACTGACAGATATGAATCACCTTTCAAGGCATACCATAATGTTTCACAGCAAGTGAAGTACAATCATTTGTGCAATGTACAGCAATGTCACAGCTAATATGTATGCAGTTGGTGCCACAAAAAATCAAGATAAAAATGGTCAAATAATGTGTTTCATTGATGCCAATTCAAATAAATATTGAGCAGAACACCAGCTGGATTGTTCTGCTCCTTCTTGAAAAGTATCAAGAGTTATAATGCAGCCCGGAAAGGGTCGACAGAGAATCAGTTTAACATGTGAAGGATACCTTTGATATTTCAGCTGTCTCCTCAGTATGTGAATTAATTGTCAGCTTCAGTTAGGTTTAAATTAGGATTCAGAAATGGGTATGTCACTATTGAGATATTAGGTGTGGAGTTGTTGGTGCTGGGTGCAAATAGCAATGGGGGAAGCAGTGCAGACAAGGATAAGATGTAATGTTACTTTACATATCCTGATACATATTTAATTTGAAAATTGTGTATTGTTTAAGAATTTTAACATTTTATATAATTATTACAAATTATATATTTTCTGTGTGTACAGTAGCTGATATCAAATTTGCCTTTGTAATTGTTTAAGTCATAAATTAATACTTTCATTATGGAAATACCAATCTGACACTTTATGAAACAAATTTTGTTTTGTAGTTTTTGATAATGTACATCTCTTTATTAACTCTTGCAGTACACAACGGCAGCAATGGAATGCATGCGACAGTATGTAAGTGAACTGCTAGACTTTATAGCTGATATGCACACACTGACCAAATTGAAGGTATGTTAAAAATTCTGTTTCAGCTCTTATGATCTTGAAAGCCATCACCATGAAGTGGGAATGGGTTGGAAAATTTGGCTACTGACCTCATCTGTCTGAAAATTGGGCTTAATATTAATATGAAGGCATTTTTAGCTTTAGAGAGGATGTAATGCAGGCTTATTTGGATGTAACCTAATATGAGGAATAGCAAATTTTTAATAGAACAATAATGGTCAATACGAGAGATATCTTCAAAAGCATGAGGGAATGGAGCAAGATAAAAAGAAACAGACTTTTCAGTGGTTTGGGGGGGGGGGGGGGTCAAGAATATGTTACCATAAATACATGAGTACTTGTAATGTATAATAAGTAAAGATACCTGCAAATGTGTTGCTGGTCAAAGCACAGCAGGTTAGGCAGCATCTCAGGAATAGAGAATTCGACGTTTCGAGCATAAGCCCTTCATCATTTATGCTCGAAACGTCGAATTCTCTATTCCTGAGATGCTGCCTAACCTGCTGTGCTTTGACCAGCAACACATTTGCAGCTGTGATCTCCAGCATCTGCAGACCTCATTTTTTACTACAATAAGTAAAGATAGAATAGTTGGAATTTATTAATTGGAGTTTAGGAGAGTGAGAGATTATCTTTCTAAAACCAATAAGAGCCTGAAGGAACTTGACAGAGTGAAAGCTGAGAGAGTTACCCCTTGTGGGAGAGACTAGAACTAGCATGACACAATTTAAAAAAAGATGGAATCTCCTATTTAAGATGGAAAGGAGAAATGCTTTTTCTCAGAGTTGTTAACTCTGTGGACTTCTCTTCCTCCACTCTGAGTGGAGGCAGGTTCATTGATGATTTTTAAAGCTGAATTTGATTCTTAATTGACAAGGGAATCAAAGTGGGAGGGAAGAAAAGTAGAGTTGAGTCTACTATAAAATCAGCCATCATCTAAGGATGGAGAGGGCTCAAGGGGCCAAATGGGCTATTCCTGTTCTTAATTATTTGTTCATATTTAGAGCAGAGAGTAAATGTAATTTATTTCCTCAGTTATGAGATAGTTACATTTCATTCCAGCATATTTATTTCAACAGAAATGATGTCAACACCATGTAGGATTAGATTGTGGATAAGAGGATGAAAGAAAGTTTATGTGAAGAGTAACTATTGGCAGGGATTGGGTGGGATAGAAACTCTATTTTCCTGTTAAAATCACTATGTATTTCAGTATATAACTATGTTGAGTCGAGTCAAATTTATTCAAAATGTGATCTGCGATTGGAAAAGGTTATGCTGCATTGAAGTGTGACCATGATTCGGATTAGCTCTGATTGCCTGTCCATACTTCAGGAGAATTCCTGTCAAAGTACATAGCTGGTCTAGGCTTATTGCCTCCAAGGATACTGTTACGAACTGAGTGCCTCAGTAGGCTTCCTAAATGACAAGAAGATAATTTTTTTTGCATTTGCTTGCCTTTACTGAAGCTGAAAAGACATGTATATACTTTTTGTGACCACCCTAAACAAATGACCAAAATCTTGTGAATGTGGTCTACAACATAGGTGTTCCCAACTTAGAATTCAATGGGCAAGAATTCACTGAAGCTCATCAGCAGATTCAGGGATTACAATGTGTGTTTATTCAGCAAAGTGCCTTGATTATGGAATTCAGCCCTTGACTGACTGCATATTCAGCAAGACAGCTGAGGAATGTCTGTGATTGGCAGAAGTTACAGCTAACTGCAACTTCTTAAAGGGTTATGTGCATTCAGGGACTTTATGGAACTGTTTGGGAAAATAAATCACATTGCATCAGGACTGCCAATGAAGCTGCAGGCCAGACCCAGGTTTTTAAAGTCAGTGAAAGCATCTTCAAATGTTATTTCCTAACCACCCTCAACCATCAACCTCGTACACAACTGAGTACACCGTGCTAATATCAGTCATCAAGCAGCAATTAGGACTCATGCCTAACAATCAGATACTTCACCTCACTCTCATAAACTTACCAATGTTGCTGTCCTCGCACCCACCTCTTGCAGATTTCACGTAATTCTGGCTATTCAGCAATGACTGCCACATTGATCCAGTCACATTCTTCCCACTCTCCTACAGGACAAGGTTGCACTCAGTTGTATCAGAGAACAGTCCAGGGATAGGCTTGGAGGAGATAGTACTGTGAATTATTGGGCTGGCATGAACTCATCTGTTGTCAGCGTCAGCCTCAGCATCACGATAATATTCAGAATTGTGGCATTGCACATTCCCAAAATGTCTCACCCTCATTCTATTATCTGGTGTGAAGTGCAAGCTGCAGATAGTGTGACAATGGTCTTGCTACCCCACCCCTTCCCTCACCCCAATTCTTAATTTTAAATTGCCATGCTTGATCAGACAATGCAGGTTCACCATGAAGGGTGGGAACAATAGCAACAGACACATCGACCTAGACCCTATATACCAGCCACTGCAGCGGATAGCAACTGATAACCGGAAGCGACAGATTCAAACCACTATAAATGCCGGAGGAATCAGCACAGAAGCGCTTCACAGGAGGCTCCCAAGCACTGAGGATGTCACCTAGAAAGGGGACGAAATGTTTGCAACAAAAATTCCCAGCTCGGCGAACAGAACCACAACAACGAGCACCCGAGCTACAAATCTTTCACAAACTTTGAACAATAGCAACCATCTGAAGAAGAAGCATCTGCACTTGATTCAACTCTTTAGCATTCTGCTGGATATTGGCAGTGCTTGTAGTGTAGAGGGTATTACAGAGCAGATCAGCACATGGTGAGTCACCAGATCTGAGTGGACCACTGCCGGTCTAGGGGAAGATGGAGAACTCCGATGAGTAAACTAATGGGATGGCACATCAGAGAAAACTGATGAGTATGTACGGTAAGATGTTTAGTTCATTGCCAGGCCAGTCACAGAACCTGTCGTGATTGTTAAAGGGCTTGGAACCCAACTTTCCAGTGTAGAAGTGGTCAACTCCAATTTAGAACTTGTAGACCCAGCTGAAATGAAATGAAATGATGTATCGGCCACCATTGCAGTACAAGCAGAAGCCACAGATCATGCATGTGCTGCAATGGAAGTCCAGACTGTCCTTAGCAAGCCCAGCTTGGTGCTTATCACCATGGTTGAAGATGCCAGGCCCCCTCAGCAGTCAGCATTCTTTTCTCCAGCAGATTGCTTGAATTCTTGAGGCGCCTGCTCAGCAAAGTGGCAGTTCTATTTTGGAACATTGACTTATTATTCTGTCAACAGATGTTTCCACCTTATTACTCAGCCCTCGCTATTTTTTTTTAATGTGTTCAGTGAACATGGGTTTTACAGCCTGGACCAACATTTATTGTCTGTCCCTAATTGTCCTTGATAAGGTGTGAGCTGCCTTGTTGAACACTGTCATCCTTGTGGTGTAAGGGCAGTCTCGGTGCTGTTAGGGAGAGACTTTTAGGATTCCAGCGATAGTGACTAAACATGATTATAGTTGAAAAAATCAGGATTCTGTATGGCATGGAGAGGAACTTTTCGGCGGTGATGTGCCTTTGCATCTGTGGCCCTGGTCCTTAATTGTCTCACAGCACCAGGGACCCAGGTTCAATTCCTGCCTCGGGTGAATGTGTGGAGTTTGCACATTCACCCCGTGTCTGCATGGGTTTCCTCTGGGTGCTCCCACAGTCCAAAGACGCGCAGGCCAGGTGAATTGGCCATGCTGAGTTGCCCTTGGTGTGAGGTACATTAGTCAGGGGTACATATAGGGTGGAGGAATGGGTCTGGGTGGATTGCTCTTCTGGGCGTCGTTGTGGACTTGTTGGGCTGAAGGGGCTGTTTCCATACTGTTGCATCTCTAATCTAAAGGTACTTGCCAATAGCCACGCATTAAGTCCATCTTGGTGATGTAACTGGCTTGTCCAACTTTCTCGATACAGTCCTCCAATCTAGGAATTGGGTATGAGTCTGATTTTGTAACAGCATTGACCTTCCAATAATTCAGCAGGATTGTTGAGTCCTATCAGTTTGGGAACTACGATGATCAGCAAACTCCACTCACCCTGGCTTGGTTTGATGATGCCCTTGTTGACCATGGCCTCCACCTTCATCTGGACCTGTCTGGCTTTGAAAGGATTAAGCTGATAGGGCCATTGCCACCCTCTGTGCTCCTTTACCATTTGTTTTCAACATTGAAAATAATTGCGGAGCTGGAGAAGGTAGTGGCGGTGAATGGGATGGGGTGATGTTGAGATTTCAGGAAGCCAAAGTCGATGTTGAAAACTCACAGGGCAAAACTTTGCCAACACCTTGGAGGATTTGTCCTGTCAGCGATGTGGTGTCTGGAGTATTGTTAAAGTATGATTCTGAGAATGACTAAGTTAGGCTACTGCTTGGCTGATCTGTGGGGTAACTCTCCCAGTTTTGTCACATGTCCTCAGATGTTTGTAAAGAGAACTTGTCAGGATTAACTGTAGATGCCATTCTCATTTCTGGTAGCTTGATTGATATTGATTTCATTCCATCCAACAAACATTGCAGCTTGCTAATGGTTTGCCATTTCTGGCCACTCAAGAGTCAACCAGGTTGCATATTGGCTGATTTTCCTTTCCTGAAGGGCATTAGTAAATCAGATTGGTGTTTGCAACAAAAATAAATGCATTATTTTCATGTTCAGCATTAGGCTAGCTTTCCAGATGTATTAATTGATACAAATTTCACCATCTGCCTTGCTGGGACTTGAACCTATGGCCCCAAAGCATTCGCCTGGATCTCTGGATTACTAGTCTAGTGACAATACCATAACTAATATACCTCAAGAAGGACATACTGGCACTGGACCGTGTCCAACGGAGATTCACACGGATGATCCCTGGAATGGTTGGTCTAACATATGAGGAACAGCTGAGGATCCTGGGATTGTATTCATTGGAGTTTAGAAGATTAAGGGGAGACTTAATAGAAACTTACAAGATAATACATGGCTTGGAAAGGGTGTACGCTCGGAAATTTTTTCTGTTAGGCGAGGAGACTAGGACCCATGGATACAGCCTTAAAATTAGAGGGGGTCAATTCAGAACAGAAATGCGGAGACATTTCTTCAGCCAGAGAGTGGTGGGCCTGTGGAATTCATTGGAGTGCAGTGGAGGCCGGGATGCTAAATGTCTTCAAGGCAGAGATTGCTAGATTCTTGATGTCTCGAGGAATTAAGGGCTACGGGGAGAATGCGGGTAATGAAATGTCCATCAGCCATGATTGAATGGCAGGGTGGACTCGATGGGTCGAATTGCCTTACTTCCACTCCTATGTCTTATGGTCTTAATACACTACTGCTTCTCCCTATGTTACTGGTCAGTCATCTGCTCAGATTGCCATCAGTAGTGTAGAGGCAGAGCACGTCGAAGCCAGGTTTTCGAATTTAAAGTTGTCACCAACATCATCTGCAGTCTCCTTTGTTAGAAATCAGCAGCTTTCCAACAGTCCAGTTATAACCTCTGGAGAAGTATTGTGTCGGAGCACTAGGGCTGGCAAAAGTAGCCACAAGGAGCGTGCATAAGGGTGAATAGTTCTGTGTGTGTTATTGTAAGTTTTGTTAGGTAAAGTTGTGGAATGGATTTTTGACGTATTTCAAGATTTTGGCCAAGAGTTTGCTGTAAAGTTTTATCACAAAAGGATGAAAAGATGGGGAATTTTAAATGGAGATGAGAATTGAAACCTGATTGACTATTCACTGACAGCCCATTTGTAGTGAAAGAATTGGAGGTACCTTCTCTCTTTCCCCTTCTCTTCCTCCTCCCAACGCTGTGCCCTCAAGAGCGCTAGTTTCAGGGGAACACATAAGATTAGAGAAAGGCAGTGATGAATACTAGTAGTCTCCTACCAAGGATCCAATTATGGGAACCAGCTTTACAACACTGATAATCTGCTTCATGATGTTCCTGGTGGTCTCATGGCTCTTATATGCACACTGCCAACATGTAGTCAGACGGTGGCAAGGTTGGTAAAGCAGACAGTCTGTGCCACTAACAGTCATATTCTGACTTTTGGTTGGTCAAATATGGGAGCTGTGGTTAACTTGTGCAGGATAAAAGTATCATGTCTTCTGCCAGTTTAGTGGATATTCATAATAATGCCCACATAACTACAGCACATTTAGTGACTGGTTCACTTTAAAGCTGTCATCAATCTCTCTGGTAACCTGTGGCACCTGTACAGCCACATTCATGCAGTCAATGATGCCTTGCACCGTTGGGAGTCCAGCTGCTCTTTCAAAACCAATGCTACTCATCCTGTGTGTCCCTGTTTAGAGAGACGACAATGAGTTTCTTTTCTTCCTGCATTTATCTCCTGTTTCTTCCCTGATGCAGCACTGCATGAGATGCTAGTGATCTCCAGTACTCCAATGTTAGCACCATCCTTGCTCTGTTCTCCATCACTGGTTTAGTCTCCGCTGCAGGATGTGGTACATTTTATTGACTGTCTCCTTGGTGAACCATAACTGTCTTGGACATTGCACCAGACTGACTTGAAAACAGGAGAAATGTTCTTCCTTCTCCCTGTTGCGCTGCACCCCAGGCAAGTGCACTGCTGAGTGATGATGGGATTTCAGAGTTGGTGACGACTCGCCACGGCACATTCGCTGCTGCCGATTAGCCACTGCCAGTTCGCCACCAGCGTTTCTCCACGGGGGTCGTTTGACCTCTGGAGACTATTCGCCACCAGTAATATATATATATTGTTTTCCCACCCGCCTGTTCTTTCATACTTCTTAGTCCCCTTTATTTATACAACAACATAGTACATATTGATAAAAGAAGAGGTGAAATAAATATCATTTTATTGGTTTATACATAAAAATGAGTTACAAACACTTGCGGTGGCGAATCGTCCTCAGCAGCCAATGAGCATCCTTGGCGGTGAAAGGACAGTGGCTAATCGGCGGCAGCGAATGGTCCCATCCTGGGGATTTCAAACTTCAGTGAACTCCTTGGAGTAGTCCAGCACCTCTCTCAACTGCTCAGAACTCTATGAATCATTGTACACAGCACTGTCAGTGCCAGTACTACTACAGACGCAAAATGTCATGACTGTGTAATGAATATTATGCGCTTTCTAAAGAAAACTTTTTTTTATTTGATGTGGTCGCAGAATCCTACAAAAATAGCTTCCAGGGTTAAGATGTTCACTGTTGAGAGTTGAGCTGGTATATATTTATATCAGGAAGAAATCACAAAAGATCTTCTTGAAATTCATTGATCATTTCCAAGGGTAAACAGAAATTCTGTGATAGTAGTTTCTCCAGGAATAGCTCTTCTTAGTTTCACTGCACCCTGACTATGAGAACAATCTAAACCAGTGACTGGGATGGCTAAAGGTTAATTATCTTCACTAAATGGTCTGTTACCTCAAGTGGAAACATGGTGAGACAGTTTTGAACTGGGTTACCATGAGCATCATAAGGAAAAAATAAAGGAGCCTCACTCCACTTAGGTACATTTTCTGTTCAGTCAACTTGATGAAACAACCTCCAACTATTTGACTACGGAAACTATCACAGCTGCTAAATTCTGAGTTCAAGTTTTCAAACTTGAAAGACAATGTTCAAGTAAGTGGCAGATCTGCAACAATAACAGACTGGTCTTGTTTTCATCGTTACAAGTATCTGTTATCCATCCCTACAGACTTTTAACTTTTTTTACCTACATTTTAGTTCATAATTGGATCACTGTTAACTTAATGACTTCCTGTAATAATTGTGTAATAAACTAACCGTTGATTTGTTTAAGATAAAGCTTAATTGCTGGTCATGTTTAAATTGGAACGCACAAAATTAAAAAGGAGGCTAAATGAGGTACATAACTTTGGAGATTATTTACAAGACATGTTTGAGCATGGCATGAGCCAAATTTTGCGATGTAATGTATCTTATACAGTCAAGATGCATACAATGACCAGTTTAACAATAGTGGGAAGTGTTTGACTGTGGGAGGGAAACCAACTCATCTTTAGCCATACTGTATGAATTTTCACAACAGCAGACTGTTCAATCTCAGATATCACAAATGAGCCGCAAAGCCATAAACAAAATTTCAGCAAATTCTGGCTGATTACTGGCCAAGATTCCATCCGCCTGCAACCCTGCCTCCACCTACCCACTACCTCATAGTCGGAGCACTGAAAATAATTGCTGTGGCCTCAATTACTTATGATTAAATATAGGTTGGAAATTCTTTGCTTTCCAGGATCACATGAAGACTTGTTCTCAGCCTTTGCATGAAGATACTTTTGGCGGGCACCTTAAAGTAGGATTGGCACAGATAGCAGCAATGGAAATTGCCAGGGGAAATCATCGCGATAATAAAGCAGTCCTTCGCTACTTGCCTTGGCTGTATCATCCTCCGTCAGCCATGCAACAAGGGTAATGTGGTGAATGTTAGCAATATGTTTGCCACATAAATGTAGACTTAGTTTTCATTTCTAGAAACAATCACTTTCTACAAGTAAAATAATGTAGATTATAGCACAGTCTTCTGAAAATTACATTTGTCTGGATTTTGTGGGCATCGTGAAGGGGTCGTTCATGCTACTGGCCTCCAAAAAACTGGCCACAAACATTTAGCAAAATGTTAAAGAATTTATGTCGAGCTTCAATTTCCTATTTTCTGACATGACTTTGAATCTGGCACCATATGTAGTCAGTGTCTGGCGGGCTGGTCAGACAATCCGATTGAGTTACTCATTTATTGCAGAAAACAAAATAAAAATTGATACAAATGCATGGGATTAGGATAGAACTCAAGATTTGAAAACAAACTTTAAAATAATAATTTTTAAAAGATTTCATTATTTTACAAATTGTGGTATTTTTAAACATGCTTAGAAGGAAATATCACTCTCTATGCTTATAAATTTGCTTTCACAAGGCCAGCAAAGTGTTTTATCAGTACTGATTGCTGGTCATGTTTAAATTGGAATGCACAAAATGAAAAAGGAGGCTAAATGAGGTACATAACTTTGGAAATTATTTACAAGACATGTTTGAGCATGGCATGAACCAACTTTTGCGATGTAATGTATCTTATACAGTCAAGATGCATACAATGGCCAGTTTAACAAAAGTGGGAAGTGTTTGACTGTGGGAGGGAAACCAACTCATCTTTAGCCATACTGTATGAATTTTCACAACAGCAGACTGTTCAATCTCAGATATCACAAATGAGCCGTAAAGCCATTAACAAAATTTCAGCGAATTCTGGCTGATTACTGGCCAAGATTCCATCCGCCTGCAACCCTGCCTCCACCTACCCACTACCTCATAGTACTGAATCAGTACTGAATGCTTCGTATCCGGTTACTACTGTTTGAACAAGACTTAACAATTTCACTAGTTTTCTAGCGAGAAATGTGCGTGAATAGTTAGACTTTGAATCAAAATACTGATTTCGTTGATTGCATCTGAAATGACTGCACCAATGCACCCTGTAGAGAAGCAGGATGTTGCTGAAGGCAATTTGCAGATTTCCACAATGACTTGCGCATGTGCAGATGGCAGCCTTTGCTGTAATTACCTTGTAATGATGGTAAACACTGATAGTTTTGCTATCATTCCAACTGTAATTCCCAGTCTATAATATTGATTCAGATTTCTTTAATTAATCATAAACCAAAATAATACCTTAAAGAAACAAGTAACAAACTCTAAAAAGATGTATTATTGAAGGTGATCACTGAATTTATTGATAAATATGAACCAGTCCATAAATGCCTAATTGCTTTTTTTTTCTTTTTCTCCTCCATGAAACATTATAGTCCAAAAGAATTTATTGAGTGCGTTTCCCATGTTCGTCTTTTGTCATGGCTGCTGCTGGGGTCTCTTACACATAGTGTTGTGTGTTCAGGATCCACTTCATGCATGCCCATTCCTTTGGATGCTGGTTCACATATTGCAGATCATCTTATAGTTATCTTGATTGGATTTCCTGAACAATCCAAGGTAATGTGAACATTTCACAAATTATAATCTGAACCCTGAGAATCTAGAGAGCGCCATTCACTGGTTTCACTGCAAACTGTACATTATATGTCTGCACAACAACCTAGCATCTGGAATTGCCTGAAGAGTTCTCGCTGGAACTTCAAGAGAAACAATATAGACTGCTGAAAATGGCTATTTACTTCATTTTTCCAGGGTTTCTGAATGTATGATCAGAGATTGGGAGATGCTGTAATCTAGATGCATCTAGATTCCATTGTATATGGAACCTAATTATCTATGAAGTACTATATAAATGATACTTAAGTTCTAAGGTTCAGGAGTACACCACTCCATGGTGCTTCTGTGTGTATAAATATGTGCATTCTTTCTAACATTTCATGAGGTGATTTTATTTTGTTTTAGCTTTTTTGTGTCACAGTCGCTCTGATATGATTGTTGTTATGCACAATCTTCATGCTGAGATAAATAATTGGAATAACATTAACGTAGATTTGATGAAAAATAATTTGTAATTAGTTTTAGGAAAATTCAGTGGCTAGTGTGAAGTCAGTCACTGCTATTCAGTATTTTATGATTAGCTTTACTTGTTATGTTCATTCTTACCTTAAAACTTTATCTGTCCATTATAGGAACGTAATTCCATATAATACATCATGATGTACTCCAAATCATATATCAGAATGGATTCCATGTCATACATCACAATGCACTCCAATTCATATATCACATTTCAATCCAAATCATATGTCATAATGCATTCTACATCATATATCACAATGCACCCCAAATTATATATCAGGATACATTCCATATCATACATCACAATGCACTCCATATCATATACCACAATGTATTCCATATCATAGATCACAATACACTCCAATTCATGTATCACAATATGTTCCATACCACACATTGCAATGTACTCCAAATCATATATCAGAATGTATTCCATATCATATTCCAAATCATATATCCCAAGTCACTCCAAATCATATACTACAATGCATTCTATATCATCCATCACAATACACTCCAAAACATATCAGGATGTATTCCCTATCATACATCACAATGCACTCCATATCATATATCACAATTCACTCCAAATCAAATATCAAAATGTATTCCATATCATACATCACAATGCACTCCATATCATATAGCACAATGCACCCCAAATCATGTATCACAATGTATTCCATATCATACATAACAATGTACTTCAAATAATGAATCATAATGCTTTCCATATCATACCTCACAATGCACTCCATTATCATATATCACAATTCACTCCAAACCATATATCATAATGCATTCTATATCATATATCATAATTCACTCCAAATCAAATATCACAGTGCACTCGAAAGCATTTATCACAAAGTATTCCATATCACATATCACAATACACTCCAAATCATGAATCGCAATATATTCCATGTCATATATCACAATGTATTCCATACCATATATCACAATGTACTTATCAGAATGTATTCCATAACACACATCATAATGCACTCCAAATCATATATCACAATGCATTCTATATCATACATCACACTGCACTGCAAACATATATCAGAATGTATTCCATATCATACATCACAATCTACCCCATATCATATATCACAATTCACACCAAATCATATATCACAAGGCACCCCAAATCACGTATCGCAATGTATTCCATTTCATACATCACAATGCACCTCATATCATATGAGGAGAGAAATTTGGGTAGTTGGGAACTCAATGAAATCAAGGAATTATGCATACATATTGAGTTTGCATAGGATGGAATTTGAGCAAAAAATACAGAGTCGGAGTAAATAGAAATGTGTGTAAAGGAAAGGTAAAGGAATCAGAAATACTAACCAGTTTATATTGGTGTTTATGCTTCATGTGAGCTTCCTCCCACAGTTTCTTATCTAAATCTACCAATGTAATTATTTATCCCATTTTCCCTAGTGTGTTTGTCTAGCCTCTCCTTAAATGCATTTATATTATTTGCTTCAAACAATCCCTGTAGTAGTGAGTTCGACATTCTCGGCACTCATTGGGTAATAACATTTCTTAATTTTCATTTTGGATTTCTTGGTGATTATCCAATTTAGCTCTTCCCCAAAATGGAAATCATTTTCTCTGCATCCACTCTTTTAAAAACCTTTCATAATTTAAAATGCCTCAATTAAGTCATCCGTAAGCCATTTTCAAGGCAAGAGACCCAGCCTGTCAGTTCTTTCCTGATAAGTAAACCTATGTATTTCTGATGTTATCCTTGTCAATCTTCTCTGCATGCTTTCCAGTACCTCTCTTTATCCTACTTTTTATGACATGGTAATCATACACTAAATATGATCTAGCTAAGGTTGGGTTTATCATTATCATACCTCCCTGATTTTTAATGCTGCCTCTCTAGAAATAAAGCTGAGACCTTTTTTTAATGACCTTGGTAACCTTTGGTGCAGCTTTTGATAATTGACGTACTTGAACTCTGAGATCCCTTTCTTCCTATGTGCTACCTAGACTTGCACCTTCCAAGTAGTGACCTCCATATTCTTGCTACTAAAATGTACAAACTCACATTTGCCCATGTTGAAATGCATTTTCAATGTGGAATTGAGGAGTTATCTGTTGAGATAATAGCCAGTAAGATGGAGGTTGCAATTGTTGAGAGTAAGCAGTCTTTTCATTCAGAGTTCAATGAAACATGGGATGAAGGGAAAGATGGGAAAGGCATCTGGATGAATGATCAATGTTAAGGATCGATGACAAATTTGGTGAAAGAACTGGATGGCTAGAAGTATAGACTAGTGTGCAATTTGAAGTGTGCAATGTTGTTTTCCTGGCATTCAGTAAGTGGGACAGAACAATTATCTGGAGAAGACCTTTATGAGAAATAAGTAGTTGCCATCTGTGAACCAGATTTTGATGAGAAATAATTCCATGATGAAATCATATGCTCCTCAACTATAAGAACTTAAGAAAATGAAGCTATTTGGCGTAGACTATTTGATCCTTTGAACCTACTCCTCTACAATGGCAGATCTTTACCTCATACTAACTCTTGTATCCATGATGTCATTCAGATGGAGGGAATTGTTTATCAGACAGCAAACATTTTATAATGCGTTCAGAGGAAAGGAACAGCCTGAGGTTCAGTGGGAAGTAGATTGTGGAAACTCTTTGGGGAATAGGGTAGTAGAATGGAGATCAAATCCAGATAATGTGTTGGGACAATTTGTGGAAATGTGGAAGAGTTAATAAGGATGCTCTAGACACTGGGAATGGATGCACAGATTGATGATTCTCGTCAAGAATTTAACCTGTTCATGAATTTATTATCCAGCCTTATCCCTGTTTTATATTCAAGGATAATATAGTCAATTCTAACATATGAAACTAAGTATTTATGATGAATCATTGTTAGCTAGTTATCTTTGGCTTGAGACAAATTTTCCAAATCCTCCTGAATAATAATGGTTCTTTCAACCTAGATGTTTTCCCAGAAAATTTCTTAAATGGCACAGATATTTTATATTGTATTTAGTGTAAAATTAACAACAGAGAAGAAAAAAGGACAGATTTCCACGTCTATTTGTAACTCATTACAAAGAAAATTCCATTAGCAGTCAGTCTGTGCGGTCTATTTTGCCTATTGTGCCTAACATATTATTACACCTAACAGACCAATTGTATTTACGATTAATTTAAGTAACATTCTCCTCTGAAAGATAGCTATTTAAAACATGGAAGAGTTTATCACTCTCAGAACTGTATTAAACTGCTTCACAAGTATTAATTTCTTTCAAGAGTGGAAACTATTTCATAGGAAAAAATGGTAGCCATTTGATGAACAGCAAAGAAGGTAATGAAGTAAATGACCATACATATGTTTTTAGCAGTGGACTATTGTAGACTAGGGTGCTAGACATCTGTTTTGACTTTAAAATCCTCCTGTAATAAATAGACAGGGTGTCAGTTTAATATAATGCAGTAGTGCATAAAAAATGTCAACTCTGGGGCATTTTGATAATGTTCCCTGATCCTCATTAAGCACATTGGGATGGACTTTCAGTTGCCATGGGGACAGGAATGGGTACAGGAGTGAGTTGAAAGTTGTATCCCAGAGGATACAACTGGATCCCATCACTTCTGGACGTTTTACAATTTTGAAAGGGAATGGTGGTAATCAGAACCTATTTGATGCCAGGTAGTGGTTCCTTAAGGAGCTTGTTTAGGGGTCTGTCTGCAACAAAGATAGGATTTTCAATATTTTTTCTGTGCAAAGCCAAACAGACTGATGCACGTTAATGAACAGCTGTCAGGGTCGCCAAGCTGCAAAATAAAGCTTAGTTCCATATGTTGACTTTTGTAAAATGTGAAGGGATAACTAAACCTGGAATGAGCACCATTCCTTCAACTTGGTGACCATAATATTTTATGTCATTTTGTCATCCTGATCCTTCTATGAACTGTTGGACCACATTGGTAGCACAGCAGCAGCACCCAGTATAGGTTTTACTTGATTTTCCACTAGTTCCAGATAAGCAATTTATATCTCCAGGGTGCTGAGCTTGCCTCCTGCTGAAGCAGCCCATTCACTTCAAGAATAGTATCACCAGAGTAACGTAGTTTAGGCACAAAGTCGGGTTGAAATTCATCTGGGTGTCAGTTTCACATTCATCCCTTTGAATCTGTTTTCAAGGCAATGAATTAATCAACCATCATTTTTCCTTGCTTGTATCTTCCATTGCATCCTTTCTTTATTTTTTGTGATTTTCTTTGATCTGAACACGGCAACTTTACCTTTAATCTTTCATCAAAGTCACATACATCAATTGTAAAAAAATTAAGACCCCAGCATTTTTCCCTGTGACACATTTGGAATGCTCTGCCTGACAGGATTATAGACATGGATTCAACAGCAGCTGTCAAGAGGAAACTGGACTAATTATTGAAGGAGGTCAAATTGTAGAACTATGGGAAAGAGTGAGTCAGGGAGATTACCTGGAATACTGTTCAAAAGAGCCATACCAGACTCAATGACCTGATAGTCTCCTTCTGTGCTGTCCTATTGTGATTCTAACAATTCAATTTATGATAACTTTTAAAATGGCATCAACACTCATTAACTAAATACATAATGAGTTGAAATAAATGTCATTAACTCTTTGCTAGAAAGATTTCCATTTTCTCAAAACAAAATACCAAATGGCTATACATTCAAGTATTACTTATTTTTCTGTACCTGTGTTGGTACAAGTTAAAGTCATAGCATCTTTACAGTACCTCATGGAATCAGTTAAGCATTGTAATGTACCAATTAACACTTCCTTTAGTCTTGTATAAATGTTTTTAATATGGGATAGCTGTTTTAAAAAAAGCTATGACTTTAATGTTATGTGTAGAAACTTAAATAATAAATTTGATTTTTTTTGCTTTTTATTCATAGACATCTGTATTACATATGTGCTCCCTATTCCATGCATTCATATTTGCCCAACTTTGGACAGTATACTGCGAACAAGCAGCTTCTATTCCGACACTACAGAGCCTGAATGAGTTTGTTTGCACAGCCACTTTGACAGCCCTCGAATTCTGGAGTCGGGTGACACCTAGCATTTTACAGCTGATGGTTCACAACAAAATGGTGAGTAACAAACAGAATATTTGAGCCTATTGTTCTTTACCCTGGCTAAAAGAATGCAAAGACATGAGAGTTATAGTTAGCCGTTATAAGACACTGGCTCAGCCTATTTGGAGTATTGTGTCCAATTCTATGCACCACAGTTTAGAAAAGGTGGGAAACATTAGGGATGTGCAGAAAAGGCATAAGAAAATGGTACAAGAGATGAGGGACTCAGTTATTTAGGCACATTAAGAAAGCTTGGACTGTTGTCCTTAGAGAAGAGAATGTTAAGATGAGATTTGATGAAGTATTGTGGAGATACCAAAATCATGAGAAATCTAAAAATCACACAACACCAGATTATAGTTTAACAGGTTTAATTGGAAGCTCACTAGCTTTCGGAGCATCGTTCCTTCATCAGGTGGTTGTCACAACCACCTGATGAAGGAGTGGCACTCCGAAAGCTAGTGCTTCCAATTAAATCTGTTGGACTATAACCTGGTGTTGTGTGATTTTTAACTTTGTACACCCCAGTCCAACATCGGCATCTCCAAATCACGAGAAATCTAGTGAGAGAGAATCTCCCTTTTGGTCACTATTTGAAAACCACATTTAAAGCAAATGAACCAAAGGTGACAAGAAAAAAAAACCTTTATTAAAAAAAGTGGTTTGATCTGTTTTTTTAAAAAACTTTTGCCCTAATTCCACTTGAGAAATTGTTGGCAAGCCAACTTCTTATGCTGCTACAATTCTAAGAGTGTAGTCGAGCAGATTCAGTTGATTCTTTCAAAAGTGAGTTAAATAATTAACCAAAGAGAAAATATTTTCAGGGCTACAGGTTAAAGAAACTAAACTGAGTTCCTACTGCACAAAGCTGACATGGACACAACCATTGTGTCACCAATTCTCTGATTAATTATAGAAGTATCCTTAAGATCAATAACCTAAATTGATCAGGTCAGGCAGTGTGTTCAAAGAAAGGAGCAGTATTCATGCTTAAGACCTTTCCTGAAAGGCCAGTGACTCAAAATATTCACTCTCCTTTTGTCTCCAAGAAAGCTGCTAGATCTGCTGAGTATTAACAGCTTTCTCAGTTTTATTTCAGATTTCCAACTTTTCACTTTTGTGCAAATATGTTGAATAACGCCCTAAAAACCAACATTACAAACCTATTAACTTTTATTTTAACCTTTTCTCAAGTGAAAATTTATTCCCTGTGTTGTAGATGGTAGAAATGGTTTGCTTGCATGTTATCAATCTGATGGAAGCTCTACAGGAATGCAACTCAACCATCTTTGTGAAGGTAATTACATTTTTAATATATCTGATGTGAGAGATCATGTTTTTACAGAATACTTACATGCCTGTGCTAACTGGATGGCACTCATTCTCCTTTTAACAGGAATTTGCTCCACATCACATAATTTTAAGATATGAATTTATT
Source organism: Hemiscyllium ocellatum (assembly GCF_020745735.1). Classification (NCBI taxonomy): domain Eukaryota; kingdom Metazoa; phylum Chordata; class Chondrichthyes; order Orectolobiformes; family Hemiscylliidae; genus Hemiscyllium; species Hemiscyllium ocellatum. The sequence continues at coordinate 91,593,135 of NC_083408.1, forward strand.
TTAGCAATCTGTTATGAGAAATTTACACTCAAGTTATTCTAATTTTGAAAACAAAAACAAAACATTTAAATTCCATTTCTGTGTGAAGCTACCTATAAATCATTGGAATTAACACACACATAGCACATATCTTCACTGAGTCAGTATGACTTAGGGGATCTTTAAAAATATCTGGAGGAACTTAAATGCAAAGGTCCCACCTCCAGTTCTGGTTGACCCCATTTTTGCTAACAGTATGATGGTCAGCTTAGCAATTTCAGTACAGTCCATTATTTAGATATTCCAAGGTGTATTACTATGATGAGAATCAAAAGGTCTAAAACTACTTATCTCAGCAGGGGACTATGTAGATATTTGGATGTTACTGAACAATTAATTGTCTTTAATGTAGTTAGTGAAATAGATGCTTATTTGTTTTTACAACATATCAATTACTCAATGCCATTTGATTTGTTTAAAAGGGTTTCATGCATTAGCTTTTCTTCAGTTTCAAGCATTTTTGAATGGGAGCACTATTTTTTTTTATTTATATAGGATCATGGGGGTGGTGAGGGGTTGAGGTGGAGAAACCTAGTACAACTGGGCAAAAGTACCAGAGAACTGAGATGAACATACTAATCAGCCCACCTCAGCTCTTGCCAGCAACATAATTGACCACCTTGCACTGCATTCAGAGGCAGAGGGCCTGACTCCATCCTGCACCTGGGAATTAAAGTACAGTGGGGAGCGGGCCATTTAGGGAGAAGTGCTGCTAGATCAGAATATTTTATGACTGAAACTTCCAAGCTCCCCCATGAAAATCCAATGTTTTGTTGGGTTCAGTTACATAAAGGTGGAAAATTCATAATGCTCAACATGCAAACTATGGAAATATCACTGTCAATAATGGTTGTATTTTAAAAATGAACAGTGGTTCTGTATAAAAAGATACTTATTTTTGCGATTTACTGCTATGGCTCAGATTTTGAGCATTTCAAATATTACATGAGAAATAATCCCATTTTACACCACAGAATGCATTGTGAATGCTGATTTTATTGTTGTAATGAAATAAATTCCCTTTGACTTTTAGTTTCTGGTTATATGGATTTTATTTTAGAAACTATACTAGATGGCTTGAAATGATTCCAGTTAATGACTTATAAGAACTTCCATAATTTTGAGCTTACATTGAAGGGTATGGTATTTTTATAAAATCTTGGTATTTTTATTATACTTGGAGTTTGGTTGGTTTCATTTTTGACATTTTCATGATCAAATAACATTCAATCACTCCGGAAATTAGTAAAGCTAAAGTTAGATTCATAGATCCAAATAACTTGGATCCGTGACATAGGTAATGCAGAATAATTGTATTTCATAAATCAGACATTCTGTCAAGCTTCATATCATCGAAGGTGGAGTTCATTCTGGTCAAGATGTCCAACCCTAGTAGATAGAAAATAAAATAAAATACAACCATCACAATTATTCTCTTATAGCCTAATATAGATCCTGGATAATATGAGATAGATATACATAGCTAATTATTATAGTATAAATAATTACTGTATCATTTTGCAGCAAGCCAATGTGCAGTTAATTCACAGCTCAATATGGAAGGAATATGTTTCACTTAGTTTACATTCTGTAACCTTTTCATGACATTCAACATCTTTTACAGCCACTGGATTATTTTTCAAAAGCAGTCAATGTGCAGTAACTCTGGTAACCTATTGAGCTTAGTAAGAGCCAATTAAACAGTGAGTCAGTAACCAGATAATCTATTTATTTATGCCAGTTGTAGAGAAAATGTTGAATATAACTGCAAGAAAACTGCATTTGCTTTTTAAAAAATATACTGTTTTAAAATCTTGTGCATTTATCTGAGTCATCTGAAGACAGTACCTCCAGTAATGCAGCACTTAATCAGTATTGTATTGAGGTGAGATAATGGGGTTTGAGTCTGTAAACCCCTTACTTGATGATGAAAGTGCCACTGAGACAGCTGAACTAATACTAAGAACAATATGGAAAATTATGGGATTTTTAAGCATTGTCTAAAATGAAGTTGAAAGGTTCCTGTTGATATGTGTTGGAGTTGCAGCTTCTGTGGCTTAAGGAATATATGACCTGACTGATCTGCACAATGAGATGAACATCACTAATAATTAATCTTCCAACTACTGCGTCTTTATACAAATGGGATGTATGCTATTGATGCACAAATCAGCCTTGTTACTGAGACTCATGGTTGTTTTGGAGAGCAAAGAAAAAATAAATTGTACAAACTTGCATCTTATATAAAGAATGGATGTCAAGAGGTCTTCAAGGGCTCAATGAATTTGCATGAAAGCACCATGAGCAGGATTTTCTTTTCCCAGGAGTTACATGGGAAATGGTGAGAATGAAACAAAATCAGAATCTCTTCATTGAGAAAATATTCTCAATTTTCTCCTTAAGCTTTAAATGGCGACTTCAGAATCTTCCTATTGAGTAATGGCTACCTTATTCCCATAGCCGTGCACCTCATTTTTAGCTCTACATATCTCATTTACATGTATGCCACTTCCAATTCTCCCCGTCCTCAATAACCTAGTTGGCACAAATTCTTGACATGGAAGACATAATGGGTGCCTGGTGACTGAAATCTCATCATGGCCTTCATCCAACGTGGTGTTCACTACAACCTGCTCATGCTCCATAGATGCCATCTTCCTCTGCACAAGCCACTATCAGGAAACCACCAATCTAAGCTCTTAGCTTCATTTCATATTGCTGACTACTTTGTGCTTACTTGAAGCTGCCATGCTCTGTGACTTGCATTGCTTTTTAGTGCACAGGAGTATTAGAGCTTTTTTGTAGGCTGCTAACATTACACTATTGAATGGGTGAGCCACTGTCAGATGTGGAAATAATGAGGGCTGCAGATACTGGGAAGTCAGAGTTGATAAAAGGTTGAGCTGGACAAAGCACAGCAGGTCAAGCAGCATCAGAAGATCAGGAGAGTCAAAGTTTCAGGCAGGACTTATCCTGATGAAAGGTCCTGCCCAAAACTTTGACTCACCTGCTTTTCTGATGCTGCTTGACCTGCTGTGCTTTTTGCAGCTCCACAATTTATCAATACTGCCAGTCATGGGGATTTGCTCAATGATGGCCAGTGGCTTATTGGGGAAAGTTCTAGGGAAAGCAGGAAAAACTTCATTGGAATTGGGGTCACTGAGGGAAAGGGGGCAATTCAAAATAGAATTCTGTGCAACTTGTACTTCATGAGCAGTTCTTTGTCCAGGAGTGCATAATCAGGGCCATTGCATTGTTCATACTACTTCCTTGTCATGTCAGCTGAGCATATGTAATTGGACAAGCGAAAGTAGAAGCTAACAACTGGGCTTGGCCTTTTGGAAACACATTCCATAGTATCATTGGAAGCCAGTGTCTTAGAGCTCCTGCATTCAGATACTAGGCTTGAAGTGTGGGAGGGCCTGGTTTGTGCAGTGTATGGGTGCCTTTTCTTTAGGTTGACCTATTGTGGTGGCTTACAGCCAGTATTTTGAGCACTAGTGACCTTGGGGTTTCTCCTCAGCTGTGGAGACATGTTAGTGATGTGCTCACCAGAATGTGCTCCTGAATCTAATCTGCATGGAGAACTCACTGATTTGAAAGTCTTTGAACTGGTGGGATGTGCAGGTGACAACTTTGTCCGTGCATTCTATCAGGCATCAGTAGGTTCCCCCTCCAAGATGAAGGTGGAGCTGAGTGTCTCCAGCAGACAGCTGTTTTTTGCCCAAGGTTTTTTGAATGCCACATGTATCCACATAAGAGAAGAGCAGGAATTAGTTGTCTAAAAGGGCTTAAGAACTCATACAGATTAATAATGAGTTAGTGCTGGTGGAATTGGGAGGGCAGCACAATGAAGCTCACTAAGGGCAGGGCTTGAGTATGATGGAACTGGCTGGAAGAACAGGAAAGGTGATGAAGTGCCCACGTTGAGTGAGCTGGAAGCAAGTTAGTAGTTTGGGAAGTTGAGGTGGGTGAGGGCTGTTGAATGGACATGATGTATGCAATAGTAAGAATTGTAATGCATAAGTCTGGGTGAGAGTGCAGTGACTGTGCAGTGGTCCAGTCAAAGTGAGTGTGAGGTAACAGAGAAGATGGTGGCACTTCACCTTGCAGAACACTGAAGATGATTTACCTTCTTCCTGCACTGCTGTGTGTTTAACCTGGGACACAGAAAGGATGTGGTCTACTAACTTGGTCTTGGTGAGTTGAGACTGGGGATATGGCTTCCGTTGGTTGTCACAATATAAGGTATTTCTGCTACATCATCAAGCAGCACCTCTCAGTCTCTATTAGAAAATCACTGTATGAACTTTCCTTTCGGGGCCATGCCCTCAGTTATACTGGTCAAGCAGCATGGTGTGAGGAGCAGTTCCTTGCTTCCGGCATCCAAAGGGTTTGCAGTTGGTATTTAAATGTTGTGCCAGTGACATGATGCTGGTAGGTCCTGGCAGTGATGATGCAGAAGATTGTGTGATGTGCCACAATGGACTGGGCACTATGAATCTCACTCGACAAAACACTCACTGGAAATGGGAAAATTCAGTTCCATGTGCTTGCTTATCACTTGCTAATGTCAGGATCATTAAGGTGCAAATTGCTTAGATGAATCTATGTCCCAAAGCTATAAGAGAGAAAAGATCGAAGTTCTAATGTGGTCTGTCATCATAGTAATAAAAGCAAAATGCTGGTAATTTGAAGCAACCACAGAGACCACTGGAGAAATTTGGCAGATCTGACGGCAGTGGGTTAACTTTTCAAGTCTGGGATGACTCTTCAGAACAATTCTGCTGTCCTGATGAATTTCTCCAGCATTCTCTGTGTCATCGCACTATTCAGCTCTTCACTGTTAAATTGTTCCAAATAATTTGCATTTTAGAATCTATAGATGCTTAAGGTGCTAGTAGCAGATTACAGTTGATAAAATTTTAACATAATTTATACTTTTTGGTTGCAGTGATTTGGCAGGAAATTAATGTCTAATGTTTTGTTTAACTGTTGAAAACAATTATAATTTGTAAACCTTTTCTTCTTTGAACAGCTGATACCAATGTGGTTACCAATGATTCAGTCAAATTTAAAGGTAAGTGTTATTGCTAACCACCAAAGGTTAGTATGATTGCACATTGTTTTTACTTTTTAATAATAAATATTATAACTAATCAACTTTTAATTTCCACCTGGCCTTAACTCAACAGCATCTTTCAGCGGGTCTGCAGTTGCGCCTTCAATCAATCCAGAATAATGTCAACCATCATGTCTTGCAATCTTTCCAGGGATCTGGGCAGATGAGCACAAATTCATCAGTACTCCGTAAATGGCTGCAATGTACTCAGTTCAAAATGGCTCAGGTGGAAATACAGTCATCAGAAGCTGCATCTCAATTTTATCCTCTTTAAATTGCCTTTTTATGTACCCTGACTTGAAGGAGTAGCGTCTCTTGTCAGGCCTGTTATGCTGATAAAACATTAGATGCATGTCGGCAACTAAACAGCCTCTGTGTGTATATATAATCATTTTATCTTCTTTATAGATATTGTAAAAGATTAAGTGTTGCACATAAATACTATAATGAACTCAGTTTTATTAGAGAAAGTATTTTGTAATTTAATACTATAGATTGATCAATCTTATACGTCAATTGAACTGCACAGAGTATTTGAGATGTCAAACACTATCTACATAACTGTTTATAAAAGTCTTTTTAAATGGACTATTTCACATGCCTTTGTCTTCTATGAGTTGTTTTAATTACCATTAAATTAGCACATTTGAGTGATACTATACCTTCCTATAATCACTTTGTTGTTGAAAATACAATTCCTGATTAGATTACTATTTTTGTTTGTTCAAAGCATATTTGTTCTTTCCCATTATCTAACAACACTTGTAATATTGGCAAACAAATGTAATGTCAGTTCTGATATCATGTTCTTCTGTATATTCTCTATTGGAATATATGCAGGTGTACTAGAAAATGTGCTGTTTCTTTGCTCTTGACATTTACTGAAACTGTATCTTTCTCTGTACATCAAAAAATCTTCTTAGTGTCCCAATTCTATCTCTGGAAGAATGCTAACTCCTAAATGTATCAAGTATGTGAAAACATAGTATTGAGGACATACTTTGCAATAATATTGAAATGAAATTGATTTACCTGTTCAGCTGCTGGTTTTCCACTAGGCTGTAGGTGTACATAGTATCTTTAGATCAATGTAAACATGATTGAAAATTGGGTAGAAACTGGTCATTTTAGTATCCAGTAGATTGTATATACTTTCCTGTAAATTATTGCTCATATCATGAAATTAGATGCATATTTTGTGGAACAATGAATATGTAATTCTATAGTGGAAGATAAAAGCGTATTTTCTAAGTTAAAAATGGTCTAGTGTAAATTACAATTATTTTTGTTTGATATTCGTTTTCCACTTATTTCTCTTCTGATTCCTATTGGTCACTTTAACTCTTCACCTTTGCTCATCTGTTTCATCTTGAAAAAGATAGACTGATATTGAATATCTACAATTCAGTAATTAAGCTGTAAGAATCATACTTGCAAAACAAAACAGTTGAGATGTCAGTTTTTCCAGTTACTTTGAAATGAACAAAGTTTACCAGTGAAGGAAGAAGATTTTAGAACAAGGCATGTGGATTTGTTAATAAGTATTCTAAGGGCTTACAACACTGTAGATTTATAAAGAAAATAGTGATAACAGTTGGAGCTGAGTATGCAGTACATACAAAACCTGCATATTTATTGTACTTAAAATTATTGGTGAAGTTTCCAATTTTGATCAAAAATACTGTATGAGTAGATCTTTAAAAAACAATTAATTAGTTGAAATCTGTTTTTGTGTAAACGTATCAAAACAATGATTCAATTTAAATGCTGTTATATCATCTTGATAACTGCAAATTTAAAGGGCAGAGCTTTAAGTTCACACTTGATGGCCGAGTGAGTAAATTACCCAGCAGTGAGTGTAATAACCAGAAATATTCCAGCTTCAATCACTGAGATGAATTAATCAATTTTATTTGGGTGACCTTTGGTTTCAGTGCTGTGGGAAAGGGACAGGCTGCAGGCTGTTTTAGATATAAAGGAGACATTTCTGTTGCAAGGTTTTTTAGACAAGATCTAGATTAATAGCAATACTAACAACAGCAGAATAATTGCTAGTGTTATTTTTGCACCCACTTGCTTTTAAAAACCTTCCCCAGTCAGGCTTTACTGTGAATGTGTTCATAACTGATTTTTTTTAGTTGCACAGATTACACATTGATGCAACATCCCTTGAGCTCTCCATTTTATTTATTAATAAGAGCATTTACTTTTATTATTAAGACTCAAGGAAAATTCCCCATTTGTTTGTGCTTCATTGCTGTATTTTTTTTCTATATATTTCATAAAGAGCATTCGAAAAATTGTCCCACACTGTTTGGAAATGGATTGGAATGTTCTTCAGCAATACTCATAGGATCAATCTTTAAGAACCTATATATAGTCTGTTTTGGGACTTCAAGTATAATCATGTTTTGTTTTCTTCCCTAATATTTTAATATTGCAGTTTTTGAAATAGTATAATTTCTCCATATTAAACTTCATGCAAACACAGGAGAAGCAATATCTAGATTTTTATATTCAACCATACATACACATTTCATTATTTCATTTCATTATCAGAGGCATGATCTTACAGTACCTGCCAAAGTGGTTAAATAATAACATTTTGGAGACTGAAGTATTGCAAAAGAAAGAATGACACTGGGATGTTCATTGCGAAGTTGTTCACCTTGAATGCTTCCCAGAGAATATTTCTATTAAAATGTTCAGCACTATCATTGAAGGTCACAATAACAGAAATTCATGATGCAGAAATGATTGCCAACTATTGTTAGAAAGTTATTTTCTACATATTAAACCACTTGGAACTTAATTTTGCCAGACATTGTGTTGTCTTGTTTTAATTGGATTTTGCTTGGAAAATATTTTTCTTTTAAATAAAAGACAATAATTTTTACTTCAAAGATATGTGAAATTTGTCGTAACGAAAGTTGGTGGAAAGAAAATGTCAAGAAAAATGAAAATCGTCAGCTGACCGATAGCACTAGCATATACTGGAAAATTATGTATACAATCTAAAATCATTCTCAATTTGTGGCTCTCCGAAAACATACCAAGTCCAAGATCTTGCTTTTTAAACATTACACTTCAAAGTAATAATGCAATCATATAACAAAAGTGTTATGTTTTACTCCTGGTAATTAGGAATTTATTTCACTGTGGGGGAAAAAAGAACAACTTTTTGTATCTAACTCCACCCACACTGTTATTTATGCCATGCAGAAAGCAGCTCTGTGATGTTATTGTAATATTGCTGCAGTGTCCTAAAGCCTTTACATAACATTATCCATTTAGGAAAATAGAGTGCTAACATTGAAAAACAATCCTTTTACATATGGACTGTATCATTATAAAGAACTTCTGAAACGCAGGGGCAATGTGTTTGAAAGAACAAGAATTGGTTAATGGGCAGAAAACAGAGTCGAAATAAACAGGCTGTTTTGAGGTTGCCAGTCAGTGATGAGTAGGGTATCGTGCATGGGTTCCAAGTATTCACAACCTATATTAAGGATTTGAATGTGAGGACCAAATACAATATTTCCAAATTTGCTGCTGGCACAAAAACTAGGTGGGGATATGTGTTGTGAAAAGGATGCAAAAAACTTAACAGAGATTTAGACAGGCTCAGCAAGTGTCTCAGATGGAAGATGGAATATAATGTGAAAAAATGTGAAGTTATGTTATAGTAAAAGCAGAAACGTGGAATCTTGAATGGTGAGAGATTGAGAAGTGTTGATGTCCAAAAGGAACTGTGTATCTGAGCTTATACGTCAGTGTAAGTTAATTTGTAAATAAAGCAAGCAATTCAGAAGATAAAGGGCATGTTGACCTTTGTTACAGGAAGATTTGAATGCTGGAGTAAATCAATCTTAATGTATTTTACATAAATGTTTGGTAAGAGCGCATCTGGAGTATTAAGAGTGCAACAAAGTTTTAGTGGACTAGCCCCTGGGATTGGTTGGGGAGGAGATATGCTCTGAAGAGAGATTGAAGAATTTGGGCCTATATTCTCTGGAGTTTAGCTGAGTAGAGGTGATCTTATTGAATCACACAAAATTAATACAGGGCTTGACGGGATAAATGTAGGAAGGATGTTTCTCTTTGTTGGGATGTCTAAAAACAAGGAAGACAGCCTCAAAATAGAGGTAGGCCATTTAAAACTGAGATGAAGAGGAATTTTTTCACCCAGCAGGCAGCGAATCTTTGGAAATTTGTATTGCAGAAGGCTGTGTAGGCCCAATTATCAAATATAGTTAAAACAGCGATTGCTAGATTTCTAGATTTACAGATATTAAAGTGTTTGGGGATCATGTTAGAAAAGTACTATTGAGGTAAAAGATCAGCCAGGATTTAGTTGAATGGTACAGCATGTTTGACCAAATGGTCTTCTACTGCTCACATTGCCCATGTTCACAATTTCATTCTCCAATTTTAGTCACCCCAAATCCAACTGATTTTTCTTCCTTTTCAGTATACAGTTAATATGTTGTGGCATGCACTAAATATTCAGTTGGTTTGTTTCAGAAACTGTAATAAATGCTAGGTGTAAATTTTTGTTGCATTTGGCCACTGATTTTGAAGTTAAAAATGACAACACCAGGTGGTAGTCCAACAGGTTTATCTGGAAGCACTAGTTTTTGCAGTGTCACTCCTTCATCAGGTGGTTGTGGAGCAGGACCATAAGACACAGAATTTATAGCAAAAGATTATTATCATGCAATGGAAATGATATATTTAACAAACCTCGATTGTTGTTGCAAGTTAACCTTAAAGACTTAATAACAATTGACGTTTGTGAAATATATCATTTTACTTGATTGACATTGTAATCTTTTGCTGTAATCTTAAATTCTGTGTCTTATGGTCCTTATCCATAACCACCTGAAGAAGGAGTGGTTCTCTGAAAGCTAGTACTTCCAAATAAACCTGTTGGACTATAATCTGGTGTTGTATGATTTTTAACTTTGACCACCCCAGTCCACCACCGGCTTCTCCACATCACTGATATTGAAGCCATGAAATAGTTACATTATGGAGTAATGAGAAAAGTATGTTGTACAGATAAACTCTAATATATAGTGAGTCTTAACTGACTACAAGTGTCACAAACTGTTCAAGTACTACTCGCTAGCAATTGTTTAAATCCCGTATAGCATGGATGAATTGAGAAGAAAAACATCCATTAGGGTATCCAGTGGTTTGTTATTACTTCTCGTCTTTATCACAATCCTAACAGATAAAAGTCTGCACCATGACAGTTTCACTTACATTTTTGCCTTAGACTAGGAATGTACTTCAGTATAGAAAGCTATTAAAATTACTTGGATTTATATTGACCCTGACTTTATCATCTTTGCTTCTGTTTCCTTCTATGACTTTGAATGTAAATTTTGTGACAAGGAGATCCAAGAGATAGGGGCAACTGCATTTCCAAAGACCTCAACTATCTAAAGTAACAGCAATACTGAAAGCTTTTCACAACTAAGCCAAGAATCATTTGTGGAAGCTTTCCTTATATGTTCAAAGAGCAAATTCTTTCCTTTTAAACACAACATACCAAAAAGTTCTTGATCATGGTTTTCAAGGTTTTTCTTTTGATGCCTTCATTTTTTTTACAGGAAATCAGCAAAGGACAAAAAGCAAACTACAAAAGATGTTACAATCCTGAAGTTAAAAAAAACACAAAATGTCAGCATGTCCAGCAGATTTGGCATGTGTTTGTTGGGAGAAAAATAGATTCATTGAGTTGGAGTTTACCAGCCTTCTAGGGAAGAGCTGGGAAATGGCAATAGCTGCAAAAGGTTGAGGGAACGTGATGGGATAGTGTTCCCATCAACCTCCTGTCTCTTTGCCAGTAGTGGGAAAGATGGCCCTCTGATCAAAGACCATTGAGTCCAATGGGTAGCAATTCAGGGCCTCTCCCTGTGGACTGTTGGCATTTTACCAGCAGCTGCATGATTGGGAGTTGGGGTGGGGGCGAATTGGGGAGGTGGTTTGCTTTTGCAGATGTCAGGTGAACTCTGGCTACCTCACACTGGGCTAGGGAAACCTTTTTCAGGCTATGCTGAGGTGGAGGTTACTAGAATCAATCCTAATAGGTAGCTGATGCCAATGCTGATGCAGCCCTGTGTCCTACAGTCTGCAGACGCAGGATTGGCCTGCAATTGTTTCAAATCATCAGAAAACTTATATTTCTGGGAACAAAAGAAAAAGTATGAACTTCACTTATACATCCAAGTAATTTTCCAAAGCATTTAATAAAATGAATCCAATCAAGGCAGGGTAGTCAACTTGTACACAGTAGGGGAGGAATGTTGATTAAGAAACCTTCCAACTCTACCTACAGTAAGATGTGATCTGTTTCAGCAACTGGATCAAGCATGACACTGTGTCACTAATGGCTAATTCCAGATAAATTCTCTAAGTATACAGTATTCCCTCATGTCTGAACTCAAAAGTACAAATTTAACTGATAGTTTGTTAGTAATCCAAATTTAGTGAAGCTGCAGCTACTTAACTGAACCACATTACTAGCAACATGTTTTCAGGTTTACCAAGTTGTTGGAGTGATCTGGCAATATCATGTCCTACACCTGACTATTCAAGGTAGGATACTGAAAGGGAACTCCTTCGGAGAAAGAATAGATTCGTATTACAATTGTCAAGACAAAGACAACCGATCCAATCATGGAACCTCAGCAAAGGAAAGCCAGTTTTTGGAGGCATCCTCAGAGGATGTGCCTCACAAGTATCACAGTTCTCACAGCAGGGCATTCAGCAGAAGCCTCAGGTGTTGCACTGTGTAGGAGTAATAGAAAATGGAAAAAAAAATAGCATTACCACAGAAATTAGTTTGGTGTTTAAAAGTATAAAGGCATCAAATTTATTTCAAATGGTTATGTATTATTATTTATGTCTCCATTATCTAGTTGTCCCCATTTTACTTCATCTTATATATCAGATGAACAATAGCTTTTAGGTAACTCATGGTAGGAGTAGAAGATGAGAGCTTGATGCCATTGGAACAGATAGATTATTGACTGTGGGAATGCTTTCTTCCTCCAGTATATCCAGTGCTGTCTATAGCTTCCTGTTTATAAATGACAGTACATCACTAGCATTGTGGAAAACTTTGCTGGTGTGAACCAAAGGCACTAGAATTGAATCTTGCACAAGCCAATAGCTTACTCAATGGATATGATCATGTTCATAGGGCTTTTGTTCTACCTTTCTACTTTTCAGTGGTATAGCTTCTCACAAGTGTCATAAAAGACATTTTTGAGAGTATGGGAGGAAATAAAGCAGTCAATTATGGCAGGGAATATTCTACTAAATCAGCCTGAGAACATCCTGCCACTATGTTTGAGGTGAGACGAGGCTTTATTCGTATCACTAAAGTCCAAATTGAAGAATCTGGCATTGGGAAGGTGTTTGCATGCCGAAAACGTCATCTCTCTCTCTACTTGTCTCACCTTTGAAATGCACTGAATAACATGATGTTGCTATATTTGTGCAGTAGTTATGACCTAAAACTTTAGCAAATTCATTCCTGGTATAAAACCCTTCAGTCTCTTAAAATGGATTGACATAAGAGTTGCGTTGAGTAACTATCATTCTTTCAGGTTTTAATTATTAGAGATTTTAAAATGTAAAATTGATTTTTATATCGTCTTTCTCAAGTTTTCAAAAATTTCTATATTTATCTGTCTGTGCCTGATTTGATAATAGAAGCCACCCATTCCATTTTGAATGCCTTTATGGTGTTAATTTCTGATTGGTTAAGCAGATACACAGTTGTCTGGCCTGGACATTTTGAGTCCTGCTTTCTTGTACTGACATTGTGAACTCTACGTTCAATGATTTGTCACCAAAATAAATATAAATCTAAACATGCTCCCATGGGAGTCACTCCTACAACAAATTATGGCCAATTGACTTTAAAATGCTGTGCTTTAAAAAGAGTTAACATCTGGACCGAAAACTGCAGAGATCGTTGCATTAAGGTTTGCATAATGTGTTTAATGGGTGGCTGATATAATGTCAAAGCAGAAATTTGCATATAACAGTGGGTGGTAGGAAATTAACTGGCTGTTCTTTGGTAGCAGCCTAGGCACTTATGGAAGTGATTCACTCCCTCATCCTCAATTCCTGTGGTAGTAAAATCTTCCAAAAATTAAAACATAGGAGAGACAGTAAAAGCTGAATGGTTGGGGGTTTGTGAAGAGCCAGTGCACAGTGCTGATGTTTGCAAACTGAGCTGTTGGAGCAAATCAAGGCACAATTAAATGTACAATTCTGAAGACATTCCCTTGATGACTGAGTCATTAAAAAGAAGCCAGGAACATAAATAAAAACTCACTTCAAGGTCACCCACCTTCTTCAAATCACAATGTTTTGCAGCTTTTAAGCTGCCATTCTATTAAATGTAAGAATTTGGGTCTAGATTAAGTGTCTAATCAGACTAATTACCTAATCACCTGCATTCAATCTGTTGGATCAGAGAGATCTTTAGACAGATTCAAATCCAAAGAAGATGACACTCTGTCTCCAAAACTTTAACTCTTTTCTTTCCTTTAAGCATTTTCTGATTTTATTTTACAGATTTCCAGGTTTCTAATTTTTTTTTCAGAGGCCAAAATGCATGTTTATTTTCCTGCCCCCAGTGAGTGGTATACATTGTGGTGGAATTATGTTCTTTACAACTCCTCATGCATTCTGTATGGGTGAAAAGTCTGATTTAGTAGGCTAGCAGGCAGCACATTCTGTACCCAAACTCCTCTCGCACCATCCCACTGCATACCTCACCATTCCAACTTCTGGCTGCCTTTATTTGATAGACCCCCAGACAGCAATCCAGGAGCATCATTTAACCTCTGCTCAGTCGGAAGTTGGAATGGCTACCTGGCGGGATCCAGCATTCCCCAATATCTATGGCACACTCCAAGGGCAGCGATTGTTTCGCATCCTCACTCCCATCCGTCGACAAACCACCAGTCTCACCACAGCATCATCCACTCTGGAGATGTCAAAGACCAGGCAAAAAGGTGCTTCACCTTGCAGCAGTGCTTCATTAGATGTTCCCCTGCACACCATCCAGGAGTAAAGCTATGAATTGATTCCGAGGAGTTGCAACAAAAGGTGACTCCAGGTGACTGTAGAGGACTATGGCTATAGGACCATAAGAGAAACTAGATCCAGTGCCCAAGAGAATGAATGATCTATGTGCATTGGCAGGGTCTCAACATGACATTATGACCTATTATACCTCGTTTATATGCAGTTTGCTATTTTTCCAGATACTGGAGGAGAGCTATATAGCATCATTCCTAAACTCTTAAGTTGATATGGCTACTTGGTGGGATCCTGCAAATCCAGCATTCCCCAACATCCATTGCAAACTCCAGGGGCAGTGATAGCTTGGCATCCTCATTCCCATCCACCGGCAAGCCACCAGTCTCACAACATCATCGTGACATATTTGGGAACCACATGATACAGTTCAGATATTTGGTACTACCCCTTCGAATCCACCAACACTTTACATTAGGATGCTGTTGTGAGGCCACTTTGTGAACGGGACAGGTACACATCACTTATGGCGGAACTGTGTGTATCTCAGCGTTGTTAGCTTGCTACCTCATCATCAATCACTTGGTGCTTATAGCATCTCTGCCTTGACCTGTCTTGCTGTTTGGCACAGGCATAAAGCCAGATAGTCTGCCATGTTTGCCAGCAATGAATAGTCAATGGATGAACATGTTGCAGCATAGCACAACCTGACATTAATGTCACATCTACAGTTTGTGAAATCAGATTAAATACTGCACGACCTTCAGCCTATCAGCCATGACTGAAATCTAATGGGAGCATTTCTTAAATCATTCTCAGGCAAGAAAGATGAGCAAATACCAAGTGCAGAAGGGAAGGAGGAGTTAGTGGTTTGGGGAATAGGGTGGTGAGAGCTGCATGCAAATTGAGAGTGATGGATGGATCATGAGCCTTGGGGAGAAGTGGATAGAATGGCAATGTTTAGAACATAGAACAGAGAAAAGTACAGCACAGAACAGGCCCTTCGGCCCCCGATGTTGTGCCGAGGATTATTCCTAATCGAAAATAAAATAACCTAACCTACACACCCCTCGATTCACTGCTGTCCATGTGCATGTCCAGCAGTCTCTTAAACGTCCCTAATGACTCTGCTTCCACCACCACAACTGGCAACGCATTCCATGCATTCACAACTCTCTGCGTAAAGAATCTACGTTTGATGTCTCCTTTATATCTTCCTCCTAATATCTTAAAGCTATGACCCTCATGCCAGTCAATCCTGCCCTAGGGAAACGTCTCTGGTTATTGACTCTATCCATGCCTCTCATCACCTTGTATACCTCGATCAGGTTTCCTCTCTTCCTCCTTCCCTCGAGCAAGAAAAGGCCAAGCTTAGTCAATCTTTCTTCATAAGGCAAGCCCCTCCAGTCCAGGCAGCATCATGGTCAACTTTCTTTGTACCCTCTCCAAGGCCTCCATATCTTTCCTATAGTAGGGCGACCAAAACTGGACACAATATTCCAAGTGTGGTCTCACCAGGGACTTGTAGAGCTGCAGCAAAACCTCACGGCTCTTAAACTCGATCCCCCTGTTAATGAAAGCCAAATCACCAAATGCTTTCTTAACAACCCTATCTATTTGGGTGGCAACTTTGAGGGATCTATGCACTTGAACACCAAGATCCCTCTGTTCCTCCACAGTGCCAGGAAACCTGACTTTAGTCCAATATTCAGCATTCAAATTCAACCTTCTAAAATGCATCATTTCACATTTATCCAGGTTGAACTGAATTTTCCATTTCTCAGCCCAGCTCTGCATCCTGTCTATGTCATGTTGCAGCCTGCAATAGCCCTCGATACTATCAACGGCACCTCCAACCTTTGCGTCATTGGCAAATTTACTAACTCATCCCTCAACCTCCTCATACAAACTAGAAAGAGCAGAGGCCCAAGAACAAAGCCCTGCGGGACCCCACTCACCACTGACCTCCAGGCAGAATACTTTCCATCTACAACCACTCTCTGCTTTCTGTCAGCCAACCAATTCTGAATTCAGATAGCCAAATCTCCCTGTATCCCATACCTCCTGCATTTATGAATGAGCCTATTGTGGGAACCTTAAAAATATGCCTTACTGAAATCCAAATACACCACATCCACTGCTCGGCCTTTGTCTTCCTGTCTCATCACCTCCCCAAAGAACTCAATTAGATTTGTGAGGCATGACTTGCCCCTCACAAAGCCATGCTGACTGCCTTTAATCACACTATGCTTTTCCAAATAGTCATAAAGCCTATCCCTCAGAATTCTTTCCAAAACCTTGCTGACTACAGACGTACGTCTGACTGGTCTGCAATTGTCAGGGATTTCCCTGTTCCCCTTCTTGAAAAGAGGAACAACATTCACCTCCCTCCAATCCTCCAGACCGACTCCCGTGGAGAGTGAGGAAGCAAAGATCTTCACCAGTGGCATAGCAATCTAGTCTTGGCCTAGGGACTTATCAATCTTAATTTTTGCCAAAATTTCCAGCACATCAACTTCATCAATTTTGATCTGTTCAAGCCTGTATCCCAGCTCCTCAAAGTTCTCATTCACAATAAGGTCCCTTTCCTTAGTGAAAACCAAAGCAAAAAACTCATTTAGGGCTTCCTGTATCTGCTCAGACTCCACAAACAAGTTCCCTACACTATCCCTGACCGGCCCTACCTTCTCTCTGCTCATTCTCTTATTTATCACGTATGAGTAAGATGCCTTTAGGTTCTCACTAATCCTTCCTGCCAAGCCTTTTTCGTGTTCCCTCCTGTCTCTCCTCAGTCCATTTCTGAGCTCCTTTCTAGCTAGCCTGGAATCCTCTAAAGCTGTGCTAGATCCTTGCTTCCTCCACCTTACATAAGCTGCCTTTTTCCTTTTGATGAGAAGCTCCTCTGTTCTCGTCATCCAAGGCTCCTTAATTTTACCCCTGCTTACCTGTCTCAGAGGAATTAATTTGTGCATCACTCACAACAACTGTTCCTTAAGCAGTCTCCACATGTCGGCTGTGCCCTTTCTGTGGAACAATTGCTCCCAATCTGTATTTCCCAACTCCTGGCTGATAGTGTCATAATTTCTTTTCCCCAATTAAATATCTTCCCTTGGTAATGGCATCTTTCCTTCTTCAAGGCTATGGTAAATGTGAGGCAGTTGTGGTCACTGTCACCAAAGTGTTCTCCCACCGCGAGGTCTGACACCTGTACTGGCTCATTGCTGAGCACCAAATTTAAAGTGCCCTCTCCCCTCAACAGCCTGTCTACATACTGAGTAAGGAAACCCTCCTGAACACACCTGACAAAACAGCTCCATTCAAACCATCTGCACTAAGAAGGTTCCAGTCAATATTGAGGAAGTCAAAGTCACCCAGAACAACAACCCTGCCACGTCTGCATTTTTCCAAAATCTGCCGCCTTATCAGTTCTTCAATCTCTCTACTGCTATTAGAGGGTCTGTAGAAAATCCCCAATGAGGTGGCTGCTCCTTTGCTGTTCCTAACTTCCACCCAAACTGACTCAGTAGACAAACCTTCCTCAACAACTTTCGTTTCTGTAGCTGTGATGCACTGCTACACCCCCTCCTCTTTTTCCACCCTCCTTGTTCTTTTTACATGTTCTAAACCCTGGAACATCAAGCAACCAGTCCTGCCCCTGTGAAACCCACGTCTCCGTTATGGCCACAATATCATCGTCCCAAGTACTGATCCATGGTCTAAGTTCATCGCTCTTATTTCTGGCATTCTTTGCGTTAAAGCAGTCACACTTTAACCGATCCCTTTGTTCCGTCACATAAATAACCTTCCTGATAGATTCACTACATCTGTCACTTCCCCATATCTAACTATTCCCTCAAAGTTTGGGTGAGTGTGAGAGAGATGGTAGCATGGACACCTATCCCCAAGGAGGGCAGAATATCATTAACCTTCCTTGACACTGCTGCACGTATGTCCATATGGACACCCCACTGACACAGGTAGCTACTTCTGACCAAGCTGGCAGCATTTGAAATGGTGCATGGCTGTGGTTTTATAACGGCACCTGCAGCAGGAGCGGTTTGGCTGCTGCTGACCACAGGATAGCGAGGGAGCAGTGCTGTGGAGGTGAGCTGCACAAGACTATACACACAAAGTCACTAGTGCTCACTGAGAGAAACTTTCCATGACTTTGGGATTTAGACAAATTCTGGGAAAATTCAGCCCTAGGAATTTTAACTTGATGTTATGAGAGGACAAAATTTATGAAAAAAAATTGGGCAAACACTTCTTTGGTGTGAGAAAATCAATGATCATAAAATAATGTGCCTCTTGCAAGTTATTACTGAAGAACAGGTTTGCCAAATAATCTGGAATGATTATATATTTTTTTCCCCTTTCTAGTAAGACAAGGTTTTAATATGGAATGTTCCCAGGCTTTTTTATTCAGCACCGATGTTTATCATGTGAGACAGGCATTAACAACATATCTTCAGACTCTGCTTAGGTCAGCTGTGTAGGCAGCTTTGGGTAATAATGTGTTCAACATTTTGCACTCTGTATAACAAATTCCCATCAAACTGACATGTCTTACTGTGTGGGCAGGGAAAACAAAAGAAACTGTGACTGCAGCCTCTGAACACAGGTCGTTCCACAACTGATAATTCAGCAGTAAATAAACACGGCTGTACATCTGAGATATCTTAGGAAGTCAGGAGTTCAAACTCTAAGTGGTAACTCGGTGTTCATTCCAGAGGTGATAATTTAATTGGATAAAGATTTCATGTATTATGAAACTTTTAATATGTTTATAAAAATAAGTTCAGAATTTTGTTAACTGTAGCATTCAGAGGAATCAATTTTTGTTTTAGTTATACATTTCCAACAAAATTATTATGTGTTCTTCAAGTAAGTACTATAATACATTTCCTCTACCATAGTGCCTTTTTTCCTTCCTGTTCCTAACAAGTTCCTTTCCTTCTTGTTACTCAATGACATATCTTCAACAATCCTATAAGAAAAGGGAGGCATCCTTGAAGTAAAGAAGAGCTATGGAAATATAATTAAGATATTGTTGATACAGGCATGTGTTATTTCTTTGTTTTTTTTATTATCAATAATTTTTTAATATTGTTGAGTTAACCAGATGTAAATAAATCTACTGAAAATTGTTATAGTTTAAGGGCTGAATCTCTTGTGATGCCTTGCTTACCAAGAAACAAAATGGTCAAATGCCAAATTGAAAGCAAGCTTTTTGCAGATTGGCTTTAGGACCCTAAAGCAACACTGCAAAGATTTCACAGAGCTGCTCCTCACTCGGCATAAATAGTACAATACATGTGTAGTTAAAGCCAGAAGAGAACAGATGGAGAGCGAGGCAGAAGCCTTGAAGTCTCGCCATGTAATAAGGGACACAAGTGATATATAAAAAAAGAAACAGTGAGAGCAGTGAAAGCCCATTGGCAACCAAAAGGATAAATGAAATTGAAAAACAGGCCGATTACAGATATCCAAAACAAATTTAATCCCTTATAGGACAGAAAAACAACAGAAGCAATGTTTCTATCTGAGAATTTAAGTAGCGAAATAGACTTTTTCGAAGAAATTTCTTTTAGGAGGGGCGAAAGAGGAAATTCAGGGAATTGCAGACCAGTTAGCCTCACAACTGTAGTGGGAAAACTGTTGGATCATTTCCAAGGATGTTGGAATCAAGGATGGAGTAACTTAATAAAGTTACTCCAAGGATATAATCAAGGATAGAGTAAATTAACACTAATCAGGGAGAACCAACATAGATACATGACGTGTAGGTCATGCCTGACAAACCTCATTTAATACTTTGAAAAGGTGATGAAGGTAGTGCACAGGGGAATGTCTATGGATGTAGTTTATATAGCCTCAAGGAAAGCATTTGGAAATGCCTTCATAGGATACTGTTAACTAAAGCAGAAGCCCACAGAATTGAGGGCAAATTACTGACATGGCTGGGAAATTAGTTGAGTGGCAGGCAGCAAAAAGTATGGACAATGGGGAGGTACTCAACTCGGCAGAATGTGACCAGTGATGTCTCACAAGGATCTGTATTAGGGCCTCAACTATTCATTTTATTTCCTAATTTCACATTTTTATTAATGATCTGGATAATGGCATAGAAAGTTATTTATCCAAATTTGCTGACGACAAAAAATTAGGCAGCATTATAACCAGTGTAAATGATGGTGTATTTGTATCCCTTTGCAATTGTGTGCTAAGTGAATTGGCAAAACTGCAGCAGATGGAGTTCAATGTAAGCAAGTGTGAGGTTATCCATTTTGAACCAAGAAAGGATAGATCAGGGTACTTTCTAGATAGTATGGGAGTTGAGGCAAGAAATTGCAAGGGCTCTGACACAAATTTTTAATTCCTCACTAGCTACAGGATAAGTGCCAGAAGACTGGAGGATGGGTAATACGATTCCATCATTTAAGAGGAGTGGTAGAGATTAACCAGCAAAGTACAGGCTGGTGAGTCTCACACTATGGTAGGGAAACTATTGGAGATAATTCTGAATGAGGAAATTTATATCCAATTAGAAAGACATGGGTGAATTAGAGATAGCCTGCATGGCTTTGTCAGAGGGAGGTCATGCCTAACCAATTTGTTAGAACTTTATGAAAATATGATAAATTGTATGACCGAGTGAAGGGTTTAGTTGATGTAGTTTACATAGATTTTAGGAAAGCTTTTGACAAAGTTCCACATGAGAGACTGTTTGAGAAGGTTAAAGCACATGGAATTGAGGGAAACATGGCAAAATGGATCAGAAACTACCTTAGTAATAGGACACAAACGATAGCTGTTTGAGTGACTGAAGGCCAGTGTACCACATGGATCTGTACTTATTGTTGTTATATACATAAATGATATTGATGAAAATGTAAGGAGAATATTAAGCAAATTTGCAGATGACACCAAGATCGATAGAGTTAATAGCGAATAGGTTAATAGTAAAGAAGATGGTTGTAGATTACAGGAAGATATAGATGGGTTGATCAGATGAGCAGACCTGTGGCAGTGCGAGGTGACTCGAAAAAGAAACAAGATGAGGCAGGACACTGGGTAGCTTAGAGGAACAGAGGAATCTTGGGTAATCATTCACAGATCCCCAAAGTCAACAGAGCACGTGAATAGGATTGTGAATAAGGCGTGTGCGACACTTGCTTTCATCAGTCGTGGCATAGAGTATAAAAGCAAGGAGGGAATACTGAAGTTGTACAGAGCTTTGGTCAGGCCACAACTGTAATAATGTGTGCAGTTCTAGTCACCTCACTACAGGAAGGATATTACAGCACTAAAGGCGTTATGGGTTAGGTTCACCAAGACCTTGTCTGGGTTGGAAAAGAAAGCTAAAAGGAGAGACTAGAGAGGCTTGGATTGTTACATTTAGAGCAGAGCAGACTGATGGCACTCATGATTGAGGTGTCTAAGATAATGAGAGGTATGGACAGGGTGAATAGAGAGCAGCTGTTGCCTTTGGTAGAGAGGTCAACAAGGTAAGGGGCAGAAGATTCAGAGGGGATTTGGGAAAAAGCCTTTTAACTCATTGGATGGTGGAAATCTGGAATGCATTGCCTGGGAAGGTAGTGAGGCTGGAAACCTTACAAACTTTAAAAAAATATTTGGATGAGTACTTCAAATTCCATAACATTCAAAGATATGGGACAAATGCAGGAAATTGAGATTAGCGTACATTTCGTGGTAGTTATAGACTCAATGGGCAAAAGGGCTTTTTCTGCACTGTATGAATCTATGAATTTGAATCATTCTATAGACAGTTACACACTGCTATGTTACAACTGTATATTTCTATGGGGACTGGGCTTGACTGGTAAATAACCTTATCATATAGTTTTGTGATTCTTGTGCCAAACATAACATCAGTCAATTAAACATGCAGCAGTTTCTGGCTGTGGCATGAAGGTTTCTTTGGCATCATTGGTGCTAGAATAAGATTAATAAATGTCTCTCTTAACAGTGAGAATCTCATTTCTACCAATCTCATCCTATTTTCTAACTAACTGACCAATGTTGACATCATTCAAGGGTTGGGAAGATGCTACCCCACGTTGTAAAGAGACAAGATGAAGTAGAAAAATGCTTACGTCAGACACCAGAAGCTTAATAGTATACAAAACATAATTGGAATGCTAAAGGAAATAAAGAAAGTAAAAAGATAACATTAAAAAATATTGGAAAGTAAAATCAAGCAAAACTTAAAGATTTATAAATATGTAAAGAACAAATGATAACTAAGGCAAGACCTTACAACTCACTGTAGGGTAGCACGCTGGAAATCAAAGCTCACCATTGTTGGAACCCTCACATGGGTGGCATGGTGGCACAGCAGTTAGCACTGCTGCCTCACAGCGCCAAGGTCCCGGGTTCGATTCCCGCCTCAGGCAACTGTATGTGTAGAGTTTGCACATTCTCCCCATGTCTGTGTGGATTTGCTCCGGTTTCCTCCCACAGTCCAAACATGTGCAGGTTAGGTGAATTGCCCATAGTGTGAGGTCAAGGGGTAAAACGTAGGGGGGTGGGTCAGTGTGGACTTGCTGGGCCGAATGGCCTGTTTTCACACTGTAAGTAATCTAATCTGAAAGTTAAAGATCTAACTGATTTTTCAGACCAAGGTTGGTAGAAAACATGGGCCCGTTTCCTGTACTTAACAAGAATTACTATTTATTAGAAATTAGAAATTACACAACATCAGTTTATAATCCAACAGGTTTATTTGGAAGTATTAGCTTTTGGAGCACAACTCCTTTGACAGGTAGCTAGTGGGGCAGGATCATAGGACACCAAATTTATAGGTAAAAGATCAAAGCGTCATATAACTGATGCGATGTATTGAACAAACCTCGACTACTGTTAAGTCTTTAATCATTTATAACGGGTTACAGTGACTTGATGGTGCTAGTGCTGGACTAGGGTGGACAGTTAAAAATCACATAACATCAGGTTATAGTCCAAGAGATTTTGGAAGCACTAGCTTCATTGGGTTTCGATTCATTAGTATGTAAATCCCAGAACTTCTTTCAAATCACATTCCTGAGATAACATAAGGTTTTATAAAAAAAAAACACGCGCCATCTCAGCTCAGGCAATGCATTCAAGGTGTGAGGTTAGAATCTGTCTGTATTCCAATCTTGAGTCAGACTGGTTCTATTTCTGATTCTATTTACAAAGTAGGAATTTATAAAATATCACATGGACTGACTATTTGAAAGTAGCCCAGATGCAATGCATGCCAAATTGTTGCCAGAAACAAAATTTGAAAAAAAACCAGAGGTTTAGACAATTATTTTCCACTCCCTGCTGGCCACAGGCATGATGCTGAAGGATTAGATGACTACGAAAAATATAACATTATTTAACATGGAGTCAAAATAATGACAAGCCAGTCAGCCTAATCTTAGTGGTAAACCTTAAAAGTAGCATCCATGTAATCCGAAGACAAGTGGCAAGGTGACTCAAAACTTAGCTCACTGACAGAAAGCAAAGGTTTATGGTTGATTGTTATTTTTGTGACTGGGAGGTTGTTTTCATGAAGTTTTACCGAATTCAGTGCTAGTTTCCATTTTTTTTGTGATATATTTATATCAATAATTTACATTTATACACAGAAGGCATAAATAAATGGCTGTGCAGTTGACAGTGCCAGGGAAAGCTGTAGACTGCAGAAAAATATTGAAGCTGTCTATTGGGCAAAGAAGTGGCCAATGCAATTTAATCCCGAGGCATGTGAGATAATGTAATGAAGAAAGCAAACAAAGGAATACACAGTATATGGTAAGATACTGAGAAATGCGAAAGAACACAGGGACATCAGAGTGCATGTCCACAGATCCTTGTAGGTTGAAAGGTAGTTAAAAAGACATGCATGATACATTCCTTTAAGTGCTAAGGCATGGAGTATAAGAGCAGGGAGGATACTCTAGAACTCTCTGAAACCCTAGTTAGACAATAGGTAGAATACTACTTGCAATTCTGATCAATGCATTAAAGAACCTTCATGTGACCGCTCTGGAATGGGTACAGGAAAGAATCATGATAGTGTTGCCATTAATAGAGAATTTGTATTCTGAGAAAGTACTGGATAGGCTAGAATTGATTTAGAGTCATAAAGTCATAGAGATGTACAGCATGGAAACAGATCCTTCAGTCCAACCTGTCCACGCCGACCAGATATCCCAACCCAATCTAGTCCCACCTGCCATATCCCTCCAAACCCTTCCTATTCATATACCCATCCAAATGCGTCTTCAATGTTGCAATTGTACCAGCCTCCACCACTTCCTCTGGCAGCTTATTCCATACATGTATCACCCTCTGCGTGAAAAAGTTGCCCCTTATGTGTCTTTTATATCTTTTCCTCTCACCCTAAACCTATGCCCTCTAGTTCTGGACTCCCCCACCCCAGGGAAAAGACTTAGTCTATTTATCCTGTCTATGCCCCTCATAATTTTGTAAACCTCTATAAGGTCACTCCTTAGCCTCCGACGCTCCAGGGAAAACAGCCTCAGCCTGTTCAGCCTCTTCCTGTAGCTCAGTTCCTCCAATCCTGGTAACATCCTTGTAAATCTTTTCTGAACCCTTTCAAGTTTCACAACATCTTTCCGATAGGAAGGAGACCAGAATTGCATGCAATATTCCAACAGTGGCCTAACCAATGTCCTGTACAGCCGCAACAAGACCTCCCAACTCCTGTACTCAATACTCTGACCAATAAAGGAAAGCATACCAAACGCTTTCTTCACTATCCTATCTACCTGCGACACCACTTTCAAGGAGCTATGAAACTGTACTCCAAGGTCTCTTTGTTCAGCAATACTCCCTAGGACCTTACCATTAAGTGTATAAGTCCTGCTCAGGTTTGCTTTCCCAAAATGCAGAGCCTCACATTTATCTGAATTAAACTCCATCTGCCACTTCTCAGACCATTGGTCCATCTGGTCCAGATCCTGTTGTAACCTGAGGTAACCTTCTTCGCTATCCACTACACCTCCAATTTGGGTGTCATCTGCAAACTTACTAACTGTACCTCTTCTGCTCACATCCAAATCATTTATGTAAATGACAAAAGGTAGAGGGCCCAGTACTGATCCTTGTGGCACTCCACTGGTCACAGGCCTCCAGTCTGAAAAACAACCCTCCACCACCACCCTCTGTCTTCTACCTTTGAGCTGGATCTGTATCCAAATGGCTAGTTCTCCCTGTATTCCATGAGATCTAACCTTGCTAATCAGTCTCCCATGGGGAATCTTGTCGAATGCCTTACTGAAGTCCTTATAGATCACATCTACTGCTCTGCCCTCATCAATCCTCTTTGTTACTTCTTCAAAAAACTCAATCAAGTTTGTGAGACATGATTTCCCACGCACAAAGCCATGTTGACTATCCCGAATCAGTCCTTGCCTTTCCAAATACGTGTACATCCTGTCCCTCAGGATTCCCTCCAACAACTTGCCCACCACCGAGGTCAGGCTCACCGGTCTATAGTTCCCTGGCTTGTCCTTACTGCCCTTCTTAAACAGTGGCACCACGTTTGCCAACCTCCAGTCTTCTGGCACCTCACCTGTGACTATCGATGATACAAATATCTCAGCAAGAGGCCTAGCAATCACTTCTCTAGCTTCCCACAGAGTTCTAGGGTACACCTGATCAGCTCCTGGGGATTTATCCACCTTTAACCGTTTCAAGACATCCAGCACTTCCTCCTCTGTAATATGGACATTTTGCAAGATGTCACCATCTATTCCCTACATTCTGGATCAGTGGTGCTGGAAGAGCACAGCAGTTCAGGCAGCATCCAACGAGCAGCGAAATTGATGTTTCGGGCAAAAGCCCTTGATTCCTGATGAAGGGCTTTTGCCCGAAACGTCGATTTCGCTGCTCGTTGGATGCTGCCTGAACTGCTGTGCTCTTCCAGCACCACTGATCCAGAATCTGGTTTCCAGCATCTGCAATCATTGCTTTTACCTTTTTATCTATTCCCTACAGTCTACATCTTCCATATCCTTTTCCATAGTAAATACTGATGCAAAATATTCATTTATTATCTCCCCCATTTTCTGTGGCTCCACACAAAGCCGCCTTGCTGATCTTTGAGGGGCCCTATTCTCTCCCTAGTTACCCTTTTGTCCTTAATGTATTTGTAAAAACCCTTTAGATTCTTCTTAATTATATTTGCCAATGCTATCTCATGACCCCGTTTTGCCCTCCTGATTTCCCTCTTAAGTATACTCCTACTTCCTTTATACTCTTCGAAGGATTCACTCGATCTATCCTGTCTATACCTGACATATGCTTCCTTCTTTTTCTTAACCAAACCCTCAATTTCTCTAGTCATCCAGTATTCCCTATACCTACCAGCCTTCCCTTTCACCCTGACAGGAATATACTTTCTCTGAATTCTTGTTATCTCATTTCTGAATGCTTCCCATTTTCCAGCCGTCCCTTTACCTATATTTGGAATACAGTGTGCTGGGGTATTTAATTGAAGCATTTACAATCATAAGGGGATAGAATGGGTAACAAATGCATCCATTTGCCAAATTACCTTGTCATAAATGTTAGATATTATGTTTATCAACAGGTGTCCAGCAATCATCATAACTGTTAACAGTCATTTATTCAATACGTTTTCTAACATTGCTTGATAATATACTTCATTCTTTACTAAAACTGAGGTAATTATGACATTAAAAAGACAATAAAGTGGCTTCAAAACCAAACAAGACAGAAGACACATATGTATCACAATCAGAAATGATTATATTGGAGGGAATGCTTGCTGAGGTGCCCCAAGATTGAACCTTAAACATGTACAGAAGTGGCTTTAGGTGGGAGGCTGAAAGCTGAATCTAAAAAATTTCCTGATGACACATTATTGTGTGGGTTGTAAAAATACTTGTTGATGCTATTAATCAGGAGAGTTTCAAGGGCTGAGGTAATGATTGATAATGGTGTTTGTTGTGTGTAAACCTTGTTACTAACATTAATTTGTATTATGAAATGAATAACCATAAATTTGGTACAATACACCACACTGATCAGAATTGTATTTCTTTATGTCATTCTCTAGACAAAACTATGCTGTCATGGTATGCTTACTGCAACAGCAACCTGTTTTTTATTCACTCATGGGCCAGCATACAGTGCCCCTGAATGCCACACTAGGCCACTTCAAAGGGCAGTTAAGAATCAATCACTGTGGTCCCGGACTCACATCTACATCAGACCAGATAAAGATGACAGATTTCCTTCCTTGAAAGGAAGTAACAAGCTGGGTTTTTTGCAACAAACAACAGTAGCTTCGTGGCTATCATCATACTTTTAATTTCACAAATGCCATAGTGGGATTTGAACTCAGGTCCCAGGAATATTATCTTGGCCTCTGGATTCTACTTCTTGAGTGTTGTTGGAGCTGCACCCAACCCCACTTGCCTGAGTGGGTGCAGCTCCAACAACTCTCAAGGAGCTTGACGCCATCCAGGACAAAGCAACCCGCTTGATTGGCACTACATCTACAAATATTCAATCCCTCCACCACCAGCACTCAGTAGCAGCAGTGTGTACTATCTACAAGATGTACTGCAGAAATTCACCAAAGATTCTTAGACAGCACCTTCCAAACCCACAACCACTTCCATCTAGAAGGAGAAGGGTAGCAGGTACTTGGGGACTCCACCACCTACAAGTTCCCCTCCAAGCCACTCACTACCCTGACTTGGAAATATAACGCTGTTCCTTCACAGTCATTGGGTCAAAATCTTGGAATTCGTTCCCTCTGTCAACCCACAGCAAGTGGACTGCAGCGATTCAAGAAGGCAGCTCACCATCACCTTCTCAAGGGTTATCAATGCAGGCCAGCCAGCGATATCCAACTCCCACAAACGAATTTTAAAAATTCTAGTCTAGGGACTATACCACTGTACCATCAGCGTGTGTAAGATTGCTCATGAATCCTCACATGAGGCCTCATGAAACTAAGATTAACACTGATCCACATAATAGGTTTAAAGGGGCGTCATAGGGAACAAAGAAAGAAAAGTAGCGAAATGGAAAGGCTTCAGAAAGGAATTCCAAAGCATAGAGCCTAGTCAGTCGAAGCCATGGCCACTATTGGCAGAACAGTTTCATTGAAATTTCTCAAAAGGGTAGAATTGTCTAAGTTCAGATATCTTGAAGCATTCAAGGCTGGAGGATGTTATAGAAGCTATAGGTTAGGGATTTGAAAACAAGGTTAGGAATTTTAAAATTTAATGCTGCTTAAGAGGGAGCCAAAGTAAGCCAGTGAGGAAAAAGAGCATGTATACATTCGTATGAGTTAGGACAGCATCATGTTGGCCTAGCTCAAATTTCATTGATGGAATGAGATTCTGCATTAAGTTTACTGCAAATATTGCTAGGTTGTGGGAAATAGTGCATGTTATACATAATTGACCCAGTAATCTATTAAATGGACCACAGACTCCAACTTCCTAGGTGGGTGGTAAAATCCTCCAAGATGGCCTCCATCATTTCCAAGCCAGTTGTTTCTGGAATCCTCAGGTCAGATCTCTTGAGAAATTCCTTGATAAAGAATTAGTGTATGATACAGGGAGGGGACAAAGAAGAAAAGGAGAAGAACATACTTTAAATGAAAAATTTATAAATGCAGTAGACCTGGACTTAACTTTGGGATAGGAAACCAACAAAAAAGAAATTAAGGATGCCTTGCGGTATTTTAATTTCAATTTCTCGCAACAATCAGTTTGTCTGAGAACCTGGCTGGAATAAAGCACAAAGTTACAACTGAATAGGGACAAAGACCTCCATTGGGGAGACGGCTACAAGATGGTCATCAGTGGGACCATATGGTGTTTAATGGACAAAGATATACATTACTGTTAAGCCCCTGTTAAGCAGGGGTAACACTCCTGCTCCTCCCAGCCCAGAATCAATTCTGAGCACTAATAAATTTGTATGAGCACTTTTGTAAATGGCTTTGTGCAATGTTAATTTTAACTTTAAATAATTACTTAACCTGATTATTTTGATTGACATTTACATTTCTGCCTTTGAACTCTTATTTAATTGCTATTCTTGGCTGAGAAGGAAAGTGGACAATTTCCTCTCAGATCTTTCACACTTATGCTCCAGTTGCTATGGCTATCTGTACAGTGTAGTTGCCTTTCCTGTTCTGGACATGGATATTTGGCACTTGATTGATCTTATCCAGTGATGGCATAGCAGAGCTTGGCAGTCTATAATTGATGCCATGAATTTAACAGTATAATTGTCAGTATTTACTGTGGAAAAGGATATGAACGATATAGATTGTAGGGAAATAGATGGTGACATCTTGCAAAATGTCCAAATTACAGAGGAGGAAGTGCTGGATATCTTGAAACACAGAGGTGGATAAATCCACAGGACCTGATCAGGTGCACCCTAGAACTCTGTGGGAAACTAGAGAAGTGATTACTGGGCCTCTTGCTGAGAGATCTGTATCATCGATAGTCACAGGTGAGGTGCCAGAAGACTGGAGGTTGGCTAACGTGGTGCCACTGTTAAAGAAGGATGGTAAGGACAAGCCAGGGAACTATAGACCAGTAGGCCTGATATCGGTACTGGGCAAGTTGTTGGAGGGAATCCTGAGAGACAGAATGTACATGTATTTGGAAAGGCAAGGACTGATTAGGGATAGTCAACATGGCTTTGTGCATAGGAAATCATGTCTCACAAATTTGATTGAGTTTTTTGAGGAAATAACAAAGAGGATTGATGAGGGCAGAGCAGTAGATGTGATCTATATGGATTTTAGTAAGGCGTTCGACAAAGTTTCCCATGGGAGATTGATTAGCAAGATTAGATCTCACGGAATACAGGGAGAACTAGCCATTTGGATACAGAAGAGGCTCAAAGGTAGAAGACAGAGGGTGATGGTGGAGGGTTGTTTTTCAGACTGGAGGCTTGTGACCACAAGGGTTGGTGCTGGGCACTCTACTTTTTGTCATTTACATAAATGATTTGGATGCGAGCAGAAGAGGTACAGTTAGTAAGTTTGCAGATGACACCCAAATTGGAGGTGTAGTGGACGGCAAAGAGGGTTACATCAGATTACAACAGGATCTGGACCAGATGGGCCAATGGGCTGAGAGGTGGCAGATGGAGTTTAATTCAGATAAATGCGAGGTGCTGCATTTTGGGAAAGTAAATCTTAGCAGGACTTATACACTTAATGGTAAGGTCCTAGGGAGTGTTGCTGAACAAAGAGACCTTGGAGTGCAGGTTCATAGCTTCTTGAAAGTGGAGTTCGCAGGTAGATTGGGTAGTGAAGAAGGCGTTTGGTATGCTTTCCTTTATTGGTCAGAGTATTGAGTACAGGAGTTGGGAGGTCATGTTGCAGCTGTACAGGACATTGGTTAGGCCCTGTTGGAATATTGCATGCAATTCTGCTCTCCTTCCTATCGGAAAGATGTTGTGAAACTTGAAAGTGTTCAGAAAAGATTTACAAGGATGTTGCCAGGGTTGGAGGATTTGAGCTACAGGGAGAAGCTGAACAGGCTGAGGCTGTTTTCCCTGGAGCATTGGAGGCTGAGGGGTGACCTTATAGGGGTTTACAAAATTATGAGGGGCATGGCTAGGGTAAATAGACAGTCTTTTCCCTGGAGTCCAGGACTAGAGGGCATAGGTTTAGGGTGAGAGGGGAAAGATACAAAAGAGACCTAAGGGGCAACTTTTTCATGCAGAGGGTGGTATGTGTATGGAATGAGCTGCCAGAGGAAGTGGTGGAGGCTGGTACAATTGCATCATTTAAGAGGCATTTGGATGGGCATTTGAATAGGAAGGGTTTGGAGGGATATGGGTCAGGTGCTGGCAGGTGCGACAAGATTGGGTTATGATATCTGGTCGGCATGGACGGTTTGGACCGAAGGGTCTGTTTCCATGCCATTCGTCTCTATGACTCTAATTGAATCCAAGTTGTAAAACTCACGACAAATATAAAACTCATGTCGAATAGAAGAAATTTAAACACTTGTATAGTCCTTAACTACTGTCACGGTATTGGTACTCAAGTTTTCTGCAGTTTACTTCATTGCAATTTGTCTCAATGAAGATGGTGCGATCCATGTACTCGGAGCTCCTTGCATGATTAACGACATGCTGAGTTAGGAGACAACAGTTTTGCTGGCAAACCTATTATCTACTGATGTGATATATAGCTTGTGTCGATTATCCATTCAATTGGAAAAGAAATTGCATGAAAGTAGCAAGAAAAGTTTGTATCTTGTGACCTCTTATGTTTATGGCGGTGAGGATTGTAAGTGCAGGAAATCGAACATTTCTGTTTGCTGGCACCAACAATTTTGCCCATGAACCAAGTGAGTCAGTAGGCCTGAGTTTAAATGCCACCTATTCTGGAAGGTGGCATTTAAACTCTCTTAATAACATCTCTTAACAGATTGATTAGGCAATATTTGCTCAGAAAACACCGAACAATGCAGTTGCAATTTCCCCGAGATGAACAATGGGAAGCAATGCACCAAACATACATACCTAGAAAATCAGCCCTTTAGTGTCAAGTATTGCATTATTAGTTACAAATTGGATATTGAGCAAATATCCACGAATCTGTCTTTCTCCAACTATATGCCACAACTCAATCACAACAGAGCAGTCCCGACTCATGCTTTCAATCGCCCATACAAGCCATTTTGTGATCTCTAGATAGTGCAAACATTATCTGCCTGTACTGCCAGATTATACATTCTTCAACTAGGAATAAAAACTTTTACCTGATTTAGAGGCAAAAGACAGCTATTTGGTCCACTGCACCATCTGGCCTACCAACCATCTTCCTTTATGTAACTGATGCCCTAGAATTAGGTAATATCAAGCAGTGTGGTTCATAATGGAAGAAAATATCTTTGAAGCAACTTCATCAACACATGTGAAATGAGCCTTACAATTTTATTTAGTCTCGACAACACCAAAAAGATTAATTAGCAAATCTCAACAAACATAGCAGAATACAATTTGTTTCTCAAAGAAGTGGCATATGTTGTGCATACAAGCATTGGTAATTAAGCTAATTATTGCTAAAACATCACAAACCTACTGAGTGTAATTGGAACTGAGTCCAGATTGGGACAGACTAAGTATTTAGTAAGGATAATGACTTAATTTAAATAGTGCAGAGCAGTTTTATCCAAGTGCATTAAAGATTGCACCATTGCACAGGGTGGATGTTGGGAAGATGTTTTTTTTGGTAGGAGAGACTAGGACTTGAGGGCACAGCCTTAGAGTAATGGGAAGACCTTTTAGGGGGACAGAGATCAGGAGAAACTTCTTCAGCCAGAGCGTGGTGCATCGATGGCATATACTGCCACAGAAGGCTGTGGAGGCCAAGTCATTGAGTATATTTAAGACTGAGATGTATAGGTTCTTGATTGTCAAGGGAATCAAGGGTTACGGGGATAAAGCTGGAAAATGGGGCTGAGAAACCTATCAGCCATGATTGAATGGCAGTCCAGACTCAGTGTGCTGGATGACCCAATTTCAGGCTCCTGCCTGAAACATCGATTTTCTTGCTCCTCGGATGCTGCCTGACCTGCTGTGCTATTCCGGCACCACTCTAATCTTGACTCTAATTTCCAGTATCTGCAGTCCTCACTTTCACCTAATTTCTCCAAACAGTCCTTCCATGTGAGTCAGAGGTTCATCTGCCTCTCCTCCTAGTTTACTGCATCCAGTGCTTCCAAAGTGGTCTTCTCTCCATTGCTGAGACTAAACGTAAACTCAGGGCACATTTCGCCAAACATCTCAGCTAGGCCTGCAAGGACTGACCTCCCTGTCACTGTCCATTTTAATTTCCCTGCCCATTCCCTCTCCGTCATGACCATCCCCAGCCTCCTCCATTGCCACAGTGAAAATTGGAGGAACAGCGCCTTTCATCTTCTGCCTAGTTAGCTTACAACCTGGAGGACTCAACACTGAGTACTCCAATTTCAAATAACCTCCCTTCCCATCCCCTGACTCCCTATTCAGCCTCTCCCCCTGAAGATATGGGCCTCCAGGAAGTAGGACAAAACAGATAAAGGAGCTGCACAAAATGACTTCTGAATTGCTACATTAGATTGCTCTGAACCAGACAGAAACAAGAAACCGCAGACTGATGTTTCCCCATTCTTACGTGACTATGTATAGTTAATGCTATGAAGAAGTAGATGGATAAGATGAGGAAATACTAACCACATTTGCAAGCTGCAAGTCCTTGTAGAGGAAATACTAAACCACACTTTGACGGTTGTGAATCTTTGAAAAGGTGACATAAGCCATTACAACTTAATCAATATCATTGGTTCAAGCTACTACCCATGAAGTGATCATAATTATTTATTGGTTGTTACTATGCGATCATGCTCCATGTCTAATGATGATTAATGTATATAAACCTTATTCAAAGTCTGTAAGGTTGTTGGATTCTTTCGATTGCCAAGAAGTTTTCATACTTCTGGGTGAATCAGAGTCTGCCAACCCAGCGTTGGAACATATAAGAAACGATTGTTTGCAAGTTGGACAAAGAGTCATTTACAGGTGTGTTAATTGACCGATCGTGGAACTGAGGGACCTATAGATCATCAGTATGGGGTTAATCATGGTAAGCTTTCAAGTTATAAGAAACTGAAAGCAATGAGTTCAACCCAGAATGCAAGTAGCACATTTAGAGAAGTAAGAAGCTGGATAATTCAAAAATGTTTATGAAAAGACATGCTTTTTTTCTGATTTTTTTCCATGAAAATGTGGTTGATTAGATTAAAATGCAATCATGTACAAATGTCCTTCCTAGCCTACCTAGGTCATGTAACTACTCCCATGAGGCCTACACCCTGTTGGCACACATCCTTCGATCACTTCAATAAGCCTTGCATTGAACTCCCTGCTGTGTGTGCACTTAAGCTTGACTGGGTCTCCCACTTTGAAATTCCTGCAAGTACTCCTGTCTTGAAATCTGTCCTAATTTCTTCATCAATTTTGCGTTTTCTATTATTGAAACCATAAACCAGTCTCAAGACATAACCTTAAAAGAGATTATAAATATATCATGATATGTTTTCTTCCTCAGTTTGGTGTAGATTAATTGAATGCAGGTCATTATAACAGCTATGTACAAGAAGCTGTAATTGAAAAGAAATATTCTGGTCAGAGAAACCCTGACATCGTATTAGCCGAACTGCTGCAAAGTGCTTGGGCTGAGATAAGCTTTTTTAGAAAAGGTCATCCACGGTTCTGTACGCATGTAAAATTATTTGTTTTTTTCATGGTTGGCAAATGGTGCCTGAAGTCAAGCAAGCTGTGGATTGAATCTAATTCTATGCAAGCTTGAGGGAGGTGCTGGTAATGGAAGCATGGGTACAATATGTGAGTCTTCTACAGTTTACCTTGTGGGGGTTTTGAGCAGTGACTATTCAGATATAATCTGGATCACAAACTCATACCACTCAAATTGTTTTTACTCAACTATGAATCCAGCAAATGATTATAATATTACCTCTGTTTTATGTTGTGTGATAAATATAACTTTAGGAGTGTATGCAAGATTTTTCCAACCTTAGTCAGGCCTTTTTATTATCAGTCTTATTTTCTTGCATCTCAAAACTGAACATAAACTTCATGTTTGTAAAGTAGTTCGATATATTCCATGAACTGTCATTGTACAGAAACATTTACAACAGATGGAAAGGCAGTGAAATTCAGCTTGAGTTGTACTGCAGGGCCAGAAGAAGTCCACCTTTGGGAATTTTTTTTATGAGGATTATTCCTGTGTCATTTGAGATTGTAGGGGATTTGTTAAAACACCTCTTTTTATAAAGAAATGTTTCTACTAAATTGTTGCCTCAAATTCATTTTGCTCCACAAAGTTGGTAAATATATGCTTAAGTCTTAAGCAAGACTTTATTGTTGCAAAATGAGTTCCTTGTTCTTCATACAACTTTAGGTTGAATGTCAATGCTACTTTTAAACAATGTTTATTTCGGAACAGTGTATGGTGGTAAAATGCTGTGCTGCCGAATTTCTTGCAGAGTACTAATGTGTAACTGCTGAGATCATAGTCACACCACTTATCACCTCAAAGACTTGTGTACACATTCATTAAACTGTATCTCTATACCCATAATTAACATGAACAGATGTCGAAAAAACAAGTGTCAAAATCTTCCGAGGTAAAATATTATTGAGCGTTTTGAAACAGAGTAGCTATGTATACTTGAGAAAGAATTGATGAGTTATCAAAATATTGTCATAGCTTTTGTTTTACCATAGAATCATACAGCAAAGAACTGGGCATTTGGCCAATCTTGTCATGATGGCTCCTTGCAATAAATAATCACTCCATAGTCATGCAAGTATTATTTAGAGAGTGCAATGGATGCTGTGAGAAATGGAAGAGATGTCACACTGGTATAATTAGTCATGATTTGGAGGTGGACTGGGGTGTACAAAGTTAAAAATCACACAACACCAGGTTATAGTTCAACAGGTATATTTGGAAGCACTAGCTTTCAGAGCGCTACTCCTTCATCAGGTTGTTGTGGTTCCTGAAAAAAAAAACACCAACCACTCACAACTAACTCAATCCCTCTCCCTGGCAACAGTCTGAGGTTGAATCAGACCACTTGCGACCCTGATGTCATGTTAGATCCCTGTTGAATCAATGCAGTTCACAACCCCATTAGGATGGGTATTACAGAATTTTAACCAAAGGACAGTGACAGAATGGTGATATATTTCCAAACCAGGATAGTGTGTAGCTTGGAGAAGAACTTGCAGCTGGTAGTGTTCCCAGGTTGGCCTTGTCCTTCTAGCTGGTGAGGTCATTGGTTTGGAAGATGCTGTCAAAGGAGGCTTAGTGAATTTCTTTAGTGCATCTTATACTCTGTGTCAGTGGAGGAAGAAATCAATGCCATGATGTGGAGGTGCCGCTGTTGGACTGGAGTGGACAAGTTCAGAAGTCACATGACACTATGTTATAGTCCAACAGATGTAACTGAAATCATAAGCTTTCAGAGCACTTCTACTTCATCAGGTGAAGTCACTTCACCTCTGACTCTTGTAGTCACATTATTTTTATGATCATTTCATTTCAGTTCCTGGTCAAAGTTAATGCCATGATGTTGATGGAGGATTCAGTGATGGCGATACTATCGAATGTCAAAGTGCAATTTTAGATTCTCTCTTGTTGGAAGTGGTCATTGCCTGGCACTTGTGATGTGATTATCATTTGTCACTCGTCAGCCCAAATCTATTGCTTATTGCATTTGGGCATTGTTTGCTTTAGTATGTGAGGAGTAGCAAATAGTACAATCACCAGCGGACATTTGATATTAGGGGTCTGAGTTTTGCTGCCAAAGTGGATAGCTTACCAGATTTTCGGAAATCAAAATCTACACTGAGATGCCTGTCATTTTTGAAACTCAGGAGAAAGTGAGGACTGCAGATGCTGGACAGTCAGAGTCAAAAGGTATGGCACTGAAAAATGCACAGCAGGTCAGGCAGCATCACAGGAGCAGCAGAGTCAATGTTTCGGGCATAAGCCTTTCATCAGGAATGTGGAGGGGGAGGGGGGGTTGAGAGATAAATAAGCAGGTGGGGGTGGGTATGAGGGGAAAGTTAGGTGGGATGGTGATAGGTAGATGTAGGCAAGGGGTTAATGTGATAGGTCGGCGGCAGGGTGGAGTGGATATGTGGGAAGGAAGATGGAGAGGCAGGTCAGGTCAAGAGGGTGGTGCCAAGCTGGAGGGTTTGATCTGGAATGAGATGGGGGTGACCACTTACCCTCCTATTTATCTCTCAGCCCCCTTACCCCTCCACATTCCTGATGAAGTGTTTATGCCCGAAACATCAATTCTGCTGCTCCTCGGATGCTGCCTGACCTGCTGTGCTTTTTCCAGCGCTACGCTTTTTGGTTTTTGAAACTCAGCCAGGCTTTCCTAATGTCATAATAACAGCACTTGGTAAGTGTCAATGAAGAACTTGTGGAAGTTTTTGTTTCTGACCAATACCAGATGGTTTGTCAATCAAAACAGTCCAACAGTGTGTGTTTCAAACTCTAGTTTTTTTTTAAGTTTATAGAGCAGAAAATGTAAAAATCCAGATATTGTGACACTAAGCAGACCTTATCTTCCCTGCAGAGTGTTTAAGTCTACTTTGTGATTTTGTGACTCCCATACTGCAGGTTAAGGTCCAAACAACAGCCAAAATAGGATATGTTTGAACTCTATACCAATTTCATGTGGCTCTACTGATGAGAATACTGTATCTGAGTCTTGCTCCATCATTTTAAAGATTTATGCATGCATACTAAGGGATGAACACAGTGTGTATCAGGAAGTGGTTTAGTGAGATGAATGAGAGGTGGATGCTGTGATAAGTAGGCATCATGGGAAAATGTATTCACTGACTGGGTTGCCTCCATTGCCTTCTGGGCTGGTTCTTGAGAACCTCCTGGCTCCAGGAGACTTATGGCTTCTCTCCTCCTGCTCAATTTCCTCACCAATGTTCTCCTGTAGTTTGCTATAGTCCTCTTCTCAATCATCTATATCCCTCCATTTGCTGCTATTCACAAATTATGAGATTCTACATCCAATTCTCAACTTCAAGTAATTTTAGTAAATGATAATCAATAATAATTCTTCTCGAAAACATACTGCTCACTTTTTGCCAACTTTATTTTGGTATTCAAACTGCTACCTATCCCCTGTTCTGACTTTCATCATATGTCTAAATAACACTTGGTCTAAGCTCTTTTGGCCTTCAAAAATATTTATTCTCCCACTCTACTCTTATCTACTTCTTCAAAGAACACAGAAAGATAGGTCAGACTTAACTAGCTCATTTGGAATTTGTGCTGTCTACTCATTATGATATTTTCAGTTTCTATATATTTTTTGTTACATTACTGATCGAGGATTCCATTATCTTCAGTACAAATGAAGTTAAACTAGTTGGTTGATTGTGCCCTGGACTTGTTCCATCTTCCTTTTTAAATATAAGAAATCATTAGTTGTCTGCCCATCTTCCTTTACTTATTATTAAATATAGTTTTCAATAGCCATGCCACTAGATCTTCCTAACAAGTTGATATCCAGTATACGGCATCAACAATCAGAGAGAGATGCAAGTTGATTTACTGATTTTGGTTGCTCAATCACAATGGGACATTTGTTCTCCCACTTGATGTCGAGCATACACAGCCAAAGAGCACTACAAGCTTGGCATCTCCAAGTAAAGAGAAAAGTGCCAATTTTGTTGCTATTAGGGATGTAGAAATGCATTGATAGATGATGTTGACATAGAACAGTGTAACTATTATTCAGATTACTTCTCAGTACCACAAACAAAAGACAGTCTTTTGTGTGTTTTGTTGGTTCCTACACAGACACATTGACAAGGGTGAACAAAAACACAAAAGAATAAATGTCATTCCCATGTTAGTGAAAAAAAAACTACTCTTCCAATTGAAAACATTAATGTATTTGAATTTTTGATGAATAAGTTTGATGTTACAATTACAATTAATAAGGACTGCGTTTTACCCGAGATTGGCTCAGTGTCAATGTTAGTGAGAGAGTTTCTCAGCCTTTGCAGATCTAGAAATATAAAAACATAGAAAATTGGAGCAAGAATGGGTCATTAGGCCTTTCAAGCCTTCTCCGCCTTTCAATATAATCATGGCTGATCGTTCAACTCACTCTATTTTTTGAAACTAGTTTGATTAGCTGTGCACTGTGCCTCTATGGTGCCCTGCTCGTTTTAACTTCCCTGTTGCCAGAGATGGCAATTCCTGCTATCACTATGATCTCCTAGGAATCCTGGCACCATGCTATTTTTAAAACCCAGCCAAAAGCCGCTAGCCAGGAGTCAGCCTTCACTGTGCATGTACTGAGAGAAGATCAGTGGGGAAGTACTTCTGCACTTTCCAGAATTTCCTAATACAGGGGTAAATCATATGGGGTAGTTGGCAGTAGATTGCTGGAGAATAATAGGGTGTTTATGGTAGGTGATTTTAACTTTCCAAACATCGACTGGGACTGCCATAGTGTTACAGGGTTTAGATGGGGAGGAATTTCTTAAGTGCGTACAAGACAATTTTGTGATTCAGTATGTGGATGTACCTACGGGAGAAGGTGCAATGCTTGACCTACTCTTGGGAAATAAGGCAGGGCAGGTGACTGAGGTGTCAATGGGGGAGCACTTTGCGGCCAGCGACCATAATTCTATTCGTTTTAAAATCGTGATGGAAAAGGATAGACCAGATCTAAAAGTTGAAGTTCTAAATTGGAGAAAGGCCAATTTTGACAATATTAGGCAAGAACTTTAAAAAGCTGATTGAAGGCAGATGTTCGCAGGTAAAGGGACGGCTGGAAAATGGGAAGACTTCAGAAATGAGATAACAAGAATCCAGAGAAAGTATATTCCTGTCAGGGTGAAAGGGAAGCCTGGTATGTATAGGGAATGCTGGATGACTAAAGAAATTGAGGGTTTGGTTAAGAAAAAGAAGGAAGCATATGTCAGGTATAGACAGGATACATTGAGTGAATCCTTAGAAGAGTATAAAGAAAGTAGGAGTATACTTAAGAGGGAAATCAGGAGGGCAAAACAGGGACATGAGATAGTGTTGCAAATAGAATTAAGGAGAATCCAAAGGAGTTTTACAAATATATTAAGGACAACAAGGTAACTAGGGAGAAAATAGGGCCCCTCAAAGATCAGCAAGGTGGCCTTTGTGTGGAGCCACAGAAAATGGGAGAGATACTAAATGAATATTTTGCATCAGTATTTACTATGGAAAAGGATATGGAAGATATAGACTGTAGGGAATAGATGGTGACATCTTGCAAAATGTCCAGATTACAGAGGAGGAAGTGCTGGATGCCTTGAAACAGTTAAAGGTGGATAAATCCCCAGTACCCAAGAACTCTGTGGGAAGCTAGAGAAGTGATTGCTGGACCTCTTGCTGAGATATTTGTATCATTGATAGTAAAAGGTGAGGTGCCGGAAGATTGGAGGTTGGCAAACGTGATGCTCCTGTTTAAGAAGGGCAGTAAAGCCAAGCCAGGGAACTATAGACCAGTGAGCCTGATCTCGGTGGTGGGTAAGTTGTTGGAGGGAATCCTGAGGGACAGGATGTACATGTATTTGGAAAGGCAAGGACTGATCCAGGATAGTCAACATGGCTTTGTGCGTGGGAAATCATGTCTCACAAACTTAATTGAGTTTTTTGAAGAAGTAGCAAAAAGACTGATGAGGGCAGAGCAGTAGATGTGATCTATAAGGACTTCAGTAAGGCAGTTGACAAGGTTCCCCATGGGAGACTGATTAGCAAAGTTAGATCTCATGGAATAAAGGGAGAACTAGCAATTTGGATACAGATCTGGCTCAAAAGTAGAAGACAGAAGGTAGTGGTGGAGGGTTGTTTTTCAGACTGGAGTGCCACAAGGATTGGTGCTGGGCCCTCTACTTTTGGTTATTTGCATAAATGATTTGGATGCGAGCATAAGTTAGTAAGTTTGCAGATGATACCAAAATTGGAGGTGTAGTGGACAGCGAAGAGGGTTACCTCAGATTACAACAGGATCTGGACTAGATGGGCCAGTGGGCTGAGAAGTGGCAGATGGAGTTTAATTCAGATAAATGCGAGGTGCTGCATTTTGGGAAAGCAAGTCTTAGCAGGATGTTTACACTTAATGGTAAGGTCCTAGGGAGTGTTGCTGAACAAAGAGACCTTGGAGTGCAGGTTCATAGCTCCTTGAAAGTGGAGTCGCAGGTAGATAGGATAGTGAAGAAGGTGTTTGGTATGCTTTCCTTTATTGGTCAGAGTATTGAGTACAGGAGTTGGGAGGTCATGTTACGGCTGTACAGGATATTGTTTAGGCCACTGTTGGAATATTGCAGGCAATTCTGGTCTCCTTCCTATCGGAAAGATGTTGTGAAACTTGAAAGTGTTCAGAAAAGATTTACAAGGATGTTGCCAGGGTTGAAGGATTTGAGCTACAGGGAGAGGCTGAACAGGCTGGGGCTGTTTTCCTTGGAGAGTCGGAGGCTGTGGGGTGACCTTATAGAGGTTTACAAAATTATGAGGGGCATGGATAGGATAAATAGACAAAGTCTTTTCCCTGGGGTCAGGGAGTCCAGAACTAGAGGGCATAGGTTTAGGGTGAGCGGGGAAAGATATAAAAGAGACCTAAGGGGCAACTTGTTCACTCAGAGGGTGGTACATGTATGGAATGAGCTGCCAGAGGATGTGGTGGAGCCTGGTACAATTGCAACATTGAAGAGGCATTTGGATGGGTATATGAATAGGAAGGGTTTGGAGGGATATGGGCTGAGTGCTGGCACGTGGGACTAGATTGGCTTGGGATATCTGGTCAGCGTGGACGTGTTGGACCGAAGGGTCTGCTTCCATGCTGTACATCTCTATGATGCTAGGTGCAACAGAGATGTCACTCATGGGGCATAGGCTTCACTGGCTGGCCAACATTTATTGCCCATCCCTAGCTGGCCTTGTCGCCTTTTGTCAGAATGCTCAACCACAACAATTTGGTACCAAAAAATCCTCTTTTAATTTCTCGAGTGTCCACCATAGCCTCAACATTACACTCTGATGATTTACATACAAAAGGCATTGGCAATAGAGGCAGCAAGAAGTGAACTCAGAGTGTTTGAGATGCCAATCTGTACTGATCAACTCACATGTTATAAGTGAGAATACCTACTGGGTTCACAG
Organism: Hemiscyllium ocellatum; assembly: GCF_020745735.1. Taxonomy (NCBI): domain Eukaryota; kingdom Metazoa; phylum Chordata; class Chondrichthyes; order Orectolobiformes; family Hemiscylliidae; genus Hemiscyllium; species Hemiscyllium ocellatum. The sequence continues at coordinate 91,635,155 of NC_083408.1, forward strand.
GGAAAGAGGTTGTCCCTGCGGTAATGATGCCATCTGTCTCCCAGTTCCCAATTAGCTGGTTGGGAATATGGTGTCATTTCACGACCTAAATCAGTCACGATTGGTGAAGGAAGTTGACAAAGGTGGTGCATAACCTTCAGAATCTCTAGAGATGTTTCCATGACGAAGGCTCATTTTATTGCTATTCCCCTCATCTCCTGCCACTTAGCCAGTGGGGAAGGTGATCCCCTTCCCTACGTCCATATCTTCCAAGTCCCAGAACTGGCCACTGCTCCTTATGGCACTGCTGAAGAATCAGCACTCCGACTGACCAAAAGCTTTTTGGAGCAGGCATTCATCCTTTAAAAGTTACCTGACCCGCCCCATGAAATGTGGCTGTGCATTCACAGACAGCTGGAGCAGGGTTATATACTGCCTTCTGGATCTGACATGACACACAATATATGTGAGCCATAAACTGCCTCCTAGAAGACATCACTTCATTAGATTTCTTGAATACCATTGGTGGTCTGCAAACATAGATCATTTTCTTTAAATTACATTTATAGCTATATTTAGACCACTGGCTAATGTTTTTGGAACAAGTCAGTTCAAGCTTTCAGTGTTGTTTTATGTATAAAGATACTCTTTAATATGCATACACCCCCTGTATTTCTCTTCCATTAAACCATCTGGCAGATTGGATCTCAACATTTCCTTATTCCTGGTATAGGTTGTTTATCCTATTTCCTGTCCTGCATATGGTCCTTTGGCAAAAAGCCCATTATTTGAAAGGCTAAAATTCGATTCCTATTAAATGTCATACTAAGAACATTCCATATGAATCTTTTCAGGTTTTCCATGAAGTTTAACTGCTGCAATCGGAAAGCTGTGTTCTGAACAGCTCACAATGATCTATTTCAAAAAGCTATTATCAGCCAATTATCCAAATAAGGACACAGATGGAAACCCTAAAGGCGGAGGTGATCTGTCAGTCTTGAAAAGCACATTTGGCAACAAAATGAATACAATTATCTATATTCATATTGTGTCTTTAATATAATAAAACTTGCCAAGGTGCTGTGGAGGAGCATTAAATGGAATGACGGAAGTTTGGTCAAAGAGGTATATTTTAAAAAGTATCTTAAAAGGAGAGGGGAAGTTAGAGATTTGGCGATGTGTAAGGAGAGAATTGCAGAGTTTGGCACCGAGGCAACTTGATGCTGTGGTAACCAATGTTGGAATGATCATAATTGGAGATGCACCAAGGGCTGGGAATAGAGGAACACAGATATCTCAGAGGGCTGTGGGGCTGGAAGAGTGTGCAGAGAAAGGGACTGGCCAAACCAATGAGGGATTTGAAAAACAGAATGAGAGCTTTAAAATCAAGGCCAAGCAAGCAAGTAAGCCAGAAGTAATTGTGGAATGTGATTTGCTGTGAATTGTGACACAGACATAATGACTCAGTACAGTTTTGCCTCAAGTTTTTAGACAGTCAAATGTGGGAGACCCACCCAGGTTGATTACAGTTATTACAATGGCAATAGTGAAGACTAGAGATAACAAAGGCCTGAATGAGGGTCAATCAGTAAATCCATCCCTGGAGCAGAGACACCCAGTGTAGAAATTCTGCCTGAATCAATGAGTGTTGTTGGATGTATTAATGTGATGATATCTAGCTCTACCTGAAACAAGCACGTACAATGATTGGTTGTTTTTCTGAATAAATATCTGAAACATGATTCCAGATATCTTTTGGGAGAAGCAAGAGCCACTCAGAACATTGATCATGAAATAACTGAACCAAAGTTTCACAGACCTTTGATATAGAGACAGCTCAAAGGTTTTAAAAAGGGAAACATCTTTCAAGAAAGAATAAGCAAGAAGGTATTACCTTCCAAGTTTAAAGTTTGATGACATAATTATTGACAGCAATAGTTGCAGTGGGCAGAATGTAGTGAAACTGCCAGAAGCAGGAAACAAGGTGAACAGTGCAATCAATTTGGCAGGAGGTGAAATGTCAGCTTCCCGCTGGTAGGATGAAAGGTGAGTAGGAAAGTAGCATTGGATGAAGACTGGTTCCCAGTTCTCTGCATTTGCTTGTCATGCATATTTATTAGAGGTCATAGTTTGCAGGTTATAAATATACCTTTGTCATTAAATTGGCAGAAAATAAGAAGGCTTCTTCAGGACTGTTTAAAGAGTGGTGTGCAGTAGGCGAGACAGACTTCCTTCAGATTTGGAGTAAATGGCATTGAGCTTAGGGGTTGGCAGTCTAAGAGAGACCAAAAGAGTGATGGCCAGAAGCAAAATCATGGGGGGACAGAGGGAGGGAGCTGGATGACAGATGGTAGGTCAATTTCTTCCAAAGACAGCTCAAGCTTAAATCAGTGGAGATCGAAGTGATTGAGAATAAGCCATTGCAAGAATGGGAGAACCAAGGGTCACCAAAGGCAGGTCAGGAGCAACAGAGGGAGAGTTGAGAGTGACAGTCTCTGTGGGAGGGCAGGGGAGATGGTGCAGCAGTAGACTGATGGATTGTTGGATCAATGACGCTTGTGTGTGTATTGAGGGTCATAATAGGCAATGTCAGGGTGAAGAGAGAATGAGCTGATGATGATGGAAGGTGAAGGTGATTGACAGATAGAGTCATAGAGATGTACAGCATGAAAACAGACCCTTTGGTCCAACCCGTCCATGCTGACCAGGCATTCCAACCCAATCTAGTCCCACCTGCCAGCACCCGGCCCATATCCCTCCAAATCCTTCCTATTAATATACCCATCCAAATGCCTCTTAAATGTTGCAATTGTACCAGCCTCCACCACTTCCTCTGGCAGCTCATTCCATACACGTACCACCCTCTGAGTGAAAAAGTTGCCCCTTAGGTCTCTTTTATATCTTTCCCCTCTCAATCTAAACCCATGCCCTCTAGTTCTGGCCTCCCTGACCCCAGGGAAAAGACTTTGCCTATTTATCCTATCCATGCCCCTCATGACTTTATAAACCTCTATAAGGTCACCCCTCAGACTCCGATGCTCCTATAGCACAAATCCTCCAACCCTGGCAACATCCTTGTAAATCTTTTCTGAACCCTTTCAAGTTTCATAACACCTTCCCGATAGGAAGGAGACCAGAATTGCATGCAATATTCCAACAGTGGCCTAACCAATATCTTATACAGCCGTAACATGACCTCCCAATTCCTGTATTCAATACTCTGACCAATAAAGGAAAGCATACCAAATGCCTACTTCACTATCCTATCTACCTGCGACTCCACCTTCAAGGAGCTATGAACCTGCACTCCAAGTTCTCTTTGTTCAGCAACACTCCCTAGGACCTTACCATTAAGTATAAAAGTCCTGCTAAGATTTGCTTTCCCAAAATGCAGCACCTCGCATTTATCTGAATTAAACTCCATCTGCCACTTCTCAGCCCATTGGCCCATCTGATCAAGATCCCTTTGCAAATCCGAGGTAACCTTCTTCGCTGTCCACTACACCTCCAATTTTGGTGTCATCAGGAAACTTACTAACTTTTCCTCTTATGCTCACGTCCAAACAATTTATATAAATGATAAAAATTAGTGGAACCAAGCACCGATCCTTGTGGCACTCCACTGGTCACAGGCCTCCAGTCTGACAACCAACCCTCCACCACCACCAGCACCCTCTGTCTTCTACCTTGGAGCCAGGTCTGTATCCAAATGGCTAGTTCTCCCTGTATTCCATGAAATCTAACCTTACTCATCAGCCTCCCATGGGGAACCTTGTCGAATGCCTTACTGAAGTCCATATAGATCACATCTACCACTCTGCCTTCATCAATCCTCTTTGTTACTTCTTCAAAAAGTTTTTGAGTTTTATTTAAATTAGATTATTTACAGTGTGGAAACAGGCCCTATGGCCCAACAAGTCCACAATGACCCTCCGAAAAGCAACTGACCCAGACCCATTCTCTTACATTTACCCCTTCACCGAACACTACGGGCAATTTAGCATGGCCAATTCACTTAACCTGCACAATTTATCTTGGACTGTGGGAGGAAACCGGAGCACCCAGAGGAAACCCACGCAGACACGTGGAGAATGTTTGGAGTTTGCACTTTCTCCCCGTGTCTGCGTGGGTTTGCTCTGGGTGCTCCGGTTTCCTCCCACAGTCCAAAATAAAATGTGCAGGTTAGGTGAATTGGCCATGCCAAATTGCCCATTGTGTTAGGTGAAGAGGTAAATGTAGGGGAATGGGTCTGGGTGGGTTGCTCTTCGGAGGGTCAGTGTGGACTTGTTGGGTCGAAGGGCCTGTTTCCACTGTAAATAATCTAATCTAAAAAAAACTCACCCAAGTTTGTGAAACATGCATAAAGCCTGATGCGGATTATGGCTTGCAGCACCGAGGCTGAAGAAGTTCAAGTCCAAAGTCCCCTTTACAGACAGGCAGAGTGATACAGTTGGCATCTCCGGGCAGCTTCCAACTGCAGCTGAACAAGTGACCGGGCCCTTCATCTGTGCATAGTTGATTGACTGGTCTCCAGTTGATAGCATATCATCTCCAGATGGAAGTTTTGCTCACCTCCAGTCCCACAGTGGGAACACTCGCCATTGTGAAAACATACCACCCAGTATATTGTGGATAAATTTACAATTATATCCTCACTCTTTAGAACAAAAAAACTTACTACGGCCAGATGAGGAAAAATTATTTGGCTCCCACTTTTTAAACCCTTCTCATTAGGTTACAACAAAATATTTGCATTTCTTACAGCACACAGCTTTATCACATTTCAATGGAAGTTGCAGTTAACTGGATCAGTATGATGGAGCCAATCACAAAGTTTTTTCTGAGAGAAAGAATGAAGAATTTTATTTCCTATTAATCTTGAGAAAAGAAATAGTAAAGACACAACATCAATCACATACACAAAGACAGCTAATAAATTTAAAAGGAAGAGTGTCCAGAACAGATAGAAAGAATGAAAGCTATACAATTTAACATTCCTTAGTGTCCTTCAGGTGTTGGATTTTAAACCTGAGACCACAGCTGATTAATCACTGACAGGTATCCTCAACAGCGAAGTTTGTAGTAATCTTTAAGTTTTGGTAAATGGTTGTTCTCCAATTTGCTTTTGCATTGGGTGCTGTCTTCTGAGATAATGAGAGACAAAGGAAGAAAGAAAGGCTTTCAATCCATGCTTGTTCTCTCATCTGTGGTCCCTGGTTCAAATCCCAGATGAGCTCCCAAACTGTTTCGACACAGGGTAAACTCTCCTGCGTAATTTAAAACCAATAACATAGAAAAGATTTATCCCATGCAGTAATCTGTGAAAATTCGATAGGCCAAGAACTAGTTAAAGTAAAAATTGACAACTTTATTTCTTAAAGTATAACAGAGAATAATTAACTAACAACTATTTGCAATTCCTTACTCTACCTTAGTCTTACTCTTTATCTGTTACCTTGCCTTTTATAATACCAGTCCAATAAAACTCCCGATTACGATTTACAAAACAAATCTTCTTACCTTAAAACTAGGCAGCTTTTATTTTCTCTGAATTCCAGTCTTTTTTTCTTCTTCTTTGGGATTTCTGCTTCACAGGTTACTGATCGATAAAGGTACTTTTAAGAGAGCTATTTTTTCGGACAGTCATTTTTACATGCTGGTAGCTTGGCAGTTCTTCTCTCAGATGTTCAATTTCCCCCTGTCTTATACCCCCAAAGCATTGGATTGTGTTATTGGCTTTTAAGATTACCAATATATTAAATTCAAACTGGATTGGAGTTGGGTATTTTTCAGGATATAATTTAAACTGATTGGCCTAATTCCAATCTGTTTTGTCATTTCCAGGCAAATAGCTAATCAAGTTGTTCGACCAAATGCTAGGTTATATTTCTTTTCAGAACACTTGGTTCTGTCAGGTAGTTCTGTTGCTTTTAGCTGTCTGAAAGGTATAGCACATCCACATCCTCATAATAAAAGCAACTGCTGAAATATATCTCAGTGTGCAGTCCTGACTCTGGCTCCATCGTCTTTCTGAATACTGGATACCTTGCAGGGAAACCTTTCATCTCCCAGTACGTGAAATGATCACATGGGTTAATGAAAGTGGAGATACAGATCTGAGTATCTTGATGCCCCACTCAGTTGCCTGGTTTAAACATCTTTCAATCAAATGGTAGCTTGAGTGCATATGTTTTCACTTTTTCCATGTGGGACTTACCTCAATCTTGGGTCAGATGATCACCACATCCATTTCAGGTCAGAATTATTTCTTTTTTAAAAACTATTTTAGTCCATGAAGAATCTCAGGTATAACAATCAGATGGTGGAAGATAGAAAATTGATGGACCATATTTACCACCACTGTAACACAATATCATCAACAGGTCAGAGCATCACCAGGAGAAAATCCATTCATGAAGGTAGTCTGAGAAACCAAGCTTCTGCAGTGAAACCAATGCTTGGAATATGTGTTCATTTTTATGACATGCTTGATTATTAAACTAAAATTGGATGACATTTTCCCTGTGGGAAATTCTGAGCTGCATTTGATGATCGGATCAGTGCACCAGTCCCTTTTCCAAGCTGTTAAAGGCTTATTTGAATGTTTGCATCAGATTCAGGGAATATAGCTCCTGCCAAACCAAATTTATGTTTGTGATTCAAACATCCCCTTAATGATTCAATGGAAAGCTTGTCAAATTATAATAATACAAGTCTGACAAACACACACAAATCCTGCCCATTCAGCTAACGGCTTTAGACAGCATGATGTTTTGCAATCTTCTTGTCTGATTAACGGGTGGAAAATTTATTTGATCTTTGGAACCATGCTTGATCTTTAATAGGAGATGCCTGTAATGCCTCATTAAGAGTAATTTCTGTTTGAGGGTGGAACAATTGCCAAATATGAGCAGCTGCATTTGAATGGGTGGTAACGACAACTCCCTATGTCATACATTCCATTGGCATCATTATTGGCTCGACAACGGAGGAAGCAACTTATATTTCACAGGAGTTCAGCTTTACTAAAAGGGGTTGGAACAACAGGCAACACTTCAAACGTCAAAAAAGATCAAGCAATTGGATTTAATCATCATGTGTGTGATTTTTTCCCTCCCTGGAGGTGGCGAGGGCAGGAAGAACAAATAATTAAGCAGTTTGGACCTGCAGAGATACTGGTCCCTTTCTTACTGCTGAAGCAAATTAAGTTTCAGGTGAGAAGGTCCATGGGCAATCTTTGCAACCCACCGGGTGGCATGATGGCTCAGTAGTTAGCACTGCTGCCTTACAGCACCAGGAACCCAGGTTCGATTCCAGCCTTGGGTGACTGTCTGAGTGGAGTTTTCACATTCTCCTCATGTCTGCGGGATTTGCTCCAGTTTCCTCCCACAGTCCAAAGATGTGCACGTCAGGTGAATTTGCCATTCTAAATTGCCCATAGTGTTAGGTGCATTAGTCAGAGGGAAATGGGTCTGGGTGAGTTACTCTTCAGAGGGTCAGTGTAGACATGTTGGGCCAAAGGGCCTGTTTCCACACTGTAGGGAATCTAATCTAATCATCACCAATGAATGACACTGTCTTATTACTTTCCCTCAGAACAGGTGGAGAAGAGTGGCCACTTTTCCAAAAGGGAAACTGGGGTGACCTATCTGTTGGGTTGGAGAGACGGGCCCATACTTCCCTCTGATCTCCCTCTTCCATCTATTTTGCAAGCCTGCTGCCCACTGACTGACCTCAGCTAGGGTAGGGTTTCAATGGCAAGGCTTCTGAATCGGCAAAAATCTCATGAGGGCTAGTGATGGATCCGGCAACTTTCTTGTAAGTCAGGGCAGGGAGTTAACTGTTTCTAAAGTCACATCCCGCAATGTCTAGATTTTGCCATTCATTACAGCCTGAAATGTTCCTTCCTTCAAGGCTGCTCAACCATCTCCCATACAACGTGTCAGTTCCCAGCCTAGCCAGGTGCAATCAAGATGCGATACAAAAACCAAAGTTGCTGGAAATGCTCAGCAGGCCTGGCAGTATCTGTGAAAAGCAATCAAAGTTAGTGTTTTGGATCCGATGACCTTTCCTCTGAACTGACTAGTTACCAGATCCAAACCATTAACTGTGATTTCTCTTCACAGATTACTGTCAGACCTGCTGAGCTTTTCCAGCAACTTTTTTGTTTCTGATTTGCAGCATCCGCAGTTCTTTTAAATGGGAATCCATTTAAAAAAAAAGGCTGCAATTAAAGTTGACTTTGGGGAGTCTTTACTAGGAACTGGTAGCATTGCATTTCAAGGCAGGATATCACTCGCAGGGTCTTGGACAAGCAAGTGAACACAACCTTGCAAAGCCTTCTCCTCCTCTTCTGTCCAGTTTGGTGAGTGATTGGGAGGAAGAATCAGCTGTAGCACTTCTCCACCACCCTGGTCTAGATAAGCCAAGTCAGCACAGCGTTACGGACTACTCTTTCAAAGAGCTAACAGAGGTGCGGTGGGCTGAATGATCTCTTTCCATGATGTAACTTTCTAAGATGCATATTCACTCTGAATTGCTATGGGCCTTTATTTACTAAAGTAGACCCAGGCAAGCCTAGACCATATGTGTGAATGAATCTGACTCATCTCTATCCATTAAGATAGCAATTGCTGAATGCTTTCCTATTGTGACACTACATTGGTCTCAGAAAGTTGCCAGACCCCAGACCTGTGCCAGCAGGTGGACTGTATATTAGAGTGGGGTACAGAGGAGAGGACAGGGGGTGTGCAGAAATACCTCTGCAAACGCAAGGTAAGAGAATGCTTTTGGTTTATTGATAATTTACTATCATATGTACTGAAGTACAGTGAAAAGCTTTGTTTATGAGCAGTACAGTCAGATCACTGAAAGCAAGGATGGACAGAACAAAAGATTTAAACAGTGGCATACAGTTAACATTGCACAGGGCATACAAGAGAAATCAACATTAGCAAGATCAGCATTTTCAGCATTTTGAGGGCAGGAGTAATGCCTGTCAGAAAGAGAGGACACCTGGGAGAGTATGTGGATGCCATTGGCAATAGGGAAGAGAGACAGCTGTGGGGCATAGGAACACTTATGATGGGGGTACATAACTTGGGGATGGGGCAAAGATATCTGGGGGGGCAAAGTTGCCAATGGGGGAAGAGATGTCCCAGAACACACTCTGAGCTGAATGGGGTTCAATAACTCTGTTTGTTGCACATAGTGATTTCATTCTGGTGAATTCTTGGTTGCACTCTGCACAAAATTAAAATAGTGTGCACCGCATAACTGACTACTTTGTATAATTTCATAACTTCATTTGACTCTTGGAGGTTTTGGCCATTCAACATCCGATTTATTAATTCTATGCAGGAGGAGATGTGTGTTTGGGAGAAATATGTTCAGGGAGAGGACATGCTTGTGGGGAAAAAAGATAGCTATGGGGATGGAAATGTCTCGTGGGAGGAAGGTGCCTATCAATGTGAAATGTGGTAGTGAAGGTTGTGAGAGCAGCTGGAGGGAAAACTGTTGAATCCACAGGGTTCTAAAATAAATCTACCTTTTCATTAAATTTGTTTTAGGACACCATTCAGACCAATCAGATGGAGCAATTAGGCCACGTCCACAATTAACAAAACTTGCATAATTGAAAGGGGCCTTGTCGCCTGTTTGAACTTGATTCGAGCTCCATAGCAACCATTGCAGCTAGGAGTTCACAACCTCGAAGTCTTGGTTGCAGGCCCACGGTTTCAGAAGCTCTGTACCAAAAAGTTTAAGTTGGCTTCAGATGATGACTGGTTCATTGAAATATTGGAGTAAAAAATGAGGTCTGCAGACAGACATGAAATTTAAATTTGGTCAGAATGAAAAACAAATGATATTGTTTGACTGGCCAACTCTCCTACCCTTGGGACACTGGCTGTGTAATGGTCATAATGACCAGTCTACTGGCTCTTAGTTTATGTCCAGCTAAAGTTAAATACACTCCAATCCATGCCCAGGTAAGGTCAATGTAATTTTATTTTTTTTAAAATAGAATCACTATATTTTCTTGGGCTACATCAGGAATAATAAAAGTTAATTGTCATTATTTTCCAAGACAAACATAGGAAAGGAAGCATTTTTCACCCATGGTTTAATTTCATTCTTTAATATGTTTGACTGTCATTTACATAAATGATTTGGATGCGAGCATAAGAGGTACAGTTAGTAAGTTTGCAGATGACACCAAAATTGGAGGTGTAGTGGACAGTGAAGAGGGTTACCTCAGATTACAACAGGATCTTGACCAGATGGGCCAATGGGCTGAGAAGTGGCAGATGGAGTTTAATTCAGATAAATGCAAGGTGCTGCATTTTGGGAAAGCAAATCTTAGCAGGACTTATACACTTAATGGTAAGGTCCTAGGGAGTGTTGCTGAACAAAGAGACCTTGGAGTGCAGGTTCATAGTTCCTTGGAAGTGGAGTCGCAGGTAGATAGGATAGTGAAGAAGGCATTTGGTATGCTTTCCTCTATTGGTCAGAGTATTGAGTACAGGAGTTGGGAGGTCATGTTGCTGCTGTACAAGACATTGGTTAGGTCACTGTTGGAATATTGCATGCAAGTCTGGTCTCCTTCCTATCGGAAAGATGTTGTGAAACTTGAAAGGGTTCAGAAAAGATTTACAAGAATGTTGCCAGGGTTGGAGGATTTGAGCTACAGGGAGAAGCTGAACAGGCTGGGGCTGTTTTCCCTGGAGCATTGGAGGCTGAGGGGTGACCTTATAGAGGTTTACAAAATTATGAGGGGCATGGCTAGGGTAAATAGGCAGAGTCTTTTCCCTGTGGTCGGGGAGTCCAGAACTAGAGGGCATAGGTTTAGGGTGAGAGGGGAAAGATATAAAAGAGACCTAAGGGGCAACCTTTTCACACAGAGGGTGGTACATGTATGGGATGAGCCGCCAGAGGAAGTGGTGGAGGCCGGTACAATTGCAACATTTAAGAGGCATTTGGATGGATATATGACTAGGAAGGGTTTGAAGGGATATGGGCCGGGTGCTGGCAGGTGGGACTAGATTGGGTTGGGATATCTGGTCAGCATGGACGGGTTGGACTGAAGGGTCTGTTTCCATGCTGTGCATCTCTATCACTCTATGACTTCCATGCCAATGGACATGTCTTACAATATATCGAAACACTGTCTTATGTCCTTAAGACACAGAAACATAAGTAAATCCATCAAATGGGTGGCATGGTGGCAATGGGCGGCACGGTGGCACAGTGGTTAGCACTGCTGCCTCACAGCGCCTGAGACCCGGGTTCATTTCCCGACTCAGGCGACTGACTGTGTGGAGTTTGCCCGTTCTCCCCGTGTCTGCGTGGGTTTCCTCCGGGTGCTCCGGTTTCCTCCCACAGTCCAAAGATGTGCGGGTCAGGTGAATTGGCCATGCTAAATTGCCCGTAGTGTTAGGTAAGGGGTAAATGTAGGTGTATGGGTGGGTTGCGCTTCGGCGGGTCGGTGTGGACTTGTTGGGCCGAAGGGCCTGTTTCCATACTGTAAGTAATCTAATCTAATCTAATCTAAAAAAAATCTGCCATTCAATGAGATCATTGCTGATTTGATAATCCTCAACTTCACTATCTTGCCTTTTCCCTATAACTCTTGAAATTCTCACTGATTAAAAATACGTCTATGTCATCCTTGAATAAATCTACTGACCAGTCTCTACAATTCTGTGTTAAAGAATGTCACAGATTTACCATTCTCTGGGGGAAGAAAGTCCTCCTTATCTCTGACTTAAATGTGTGACCCCTTTTTCTGAGATTATGCCATCTGGTCCTAGACTGTCCAAAAGGGAAAGCAGACTTTCTACATCTACCCTGTCAAGTCTCTTATGTGTTTTAGTAAGATGATTGCTCATCCTTACTCCAATCAGTATAAGCCCAATCTATTCAAACTCCCCCCATAAGAGAATTCCTCTGTGCTTGTGTTCAGCCTTGATGCTTCCCTGGATAGTCTCCAATATCAGTATATCTTCCCTTAGAAAAGGGGAGCAAAACTATTCACCATATTCCAGGTATTTTCAAACTTGTACCTTGTACAGCTTTAGCAATACTTCCCAATTCCCATATTCTATTCCGTTTTAAATAATGGTCAACATCCATTCTCCTTGCGACTACCTGCTAAGCTTGGATGCTGCTGATTGTGACTTATGTGCAAGGACTCCCCAAACCTACCCCAAATCCCTCTTGGCTGCAGCCTTTTTAAAATCTAAATAATAACTATCTCCCCCATTCTTCCTGCCAAAATGCACAGCCTCGCATATTACATCTTACAAGTGTTTACACACTCACTTAACCTGTCTACATTTCTCAGCACACCATATGCTTACCACTTGCTTTCCAACTATTTTTGTGCTATATGCAAACTAAGAGACAGTACATTCACTTCCCTCACCTTGGTGATTAATATATATATATATTATATATAGTCAATAATTGTGGCGCAAGCAGTGTTCCCTGTAGCTTCCACCATTAGTCACAATACATCCTGAAAAGGTCATCTTATACCAATTCTTCTACTACAAGCCAGTCCTCTATCCATGTTAGATTTCTAACCCAACACCATAGATTATTGTCTTATTACCAAATCATTCACAATTAGTGTACTGTATTTTGTTACATGCAGTCATTATCTCTTGATTTATTCTCTGTCCTACAGAACAGCTACTGTTATGGGACGAGTGGAGTACTCTGACCAGTCTGTTCTTCCTTTTGTCATTTCTTACCTCTACCCATATGGATTCTTCATCTTCTAAAGCAAGATAAAATAGTACATAATAAACTATTTTGAACAAACATTTTTCTACCTGTCCTTTCAAAAATTTACATAATCCTGAATATTTACCTCCCCGTTTTGATCTCCTTGTAACATTGTAACTCAGTAATGGTTGTAAGATCAGGCCCATTGCCTCCGATTTTTGCTGTTACTCATGTATTTTGTTCTAAATTATACATGCATTTCAGTAGAGAGCCATTAATTTTGCCTCTTCACTATGAAATACCTCCACAGAGCCCGGTATCCTGTCACCAAGTCACCCTTTATTTACACATGCATAAAACGTGAGTGACACTGGTCCTGCTTCCTCAGAGCCAGCTCTCAGTGAACAGAACCTCTGACACCCCTGTTTGTCTATCAGCCAGGGCTCCCTGATTGGAACAGGTTAACAGCCCCCATGCAGGGAACTCATATTCTATGAGGTCCACTTAGCTGACCTTGTTACAATCACAACACACTGTTTTCCCAACTTTGATCCTATTTTCTGCTTTTTCATGTTTGTATATTGTTCCTTCCTGCCCCACTCTGCCTATCATAATCGAAATAGCTTCCCTGCAATTCTACCAATTCCTTTTACTCTATAAGCCTACATATCTCCTCTCCAGAATTCTCTTGTCCTTCTCTTAGATAAAGCCTTAATTATTTGATTCGCCGGGACATTGATCGCAGCACAGTTAAAGTATTCATTACCTTTGAATGTTTGTATTTTAGAATTTCTCAGAGACATATGGAAAAGGTGAAATAAACAGCACTGTCTGTGTCCTACTTCATGGCACATTTTGTGACAGTAGCTTGAGTCATAGCTTGGTGACAGTCTCCTATGTGAAACAAAGGCATCTTGTAAACGAGTTCAGGTAAAATACTCCCTGAATATTCATGTTGAGTGTGTCCTCTTCCTCTGACCAACTTCTCCTACAACTTTCTGTTTGTTTGCTGCTCATTGTTGTCAAAAAAACAAATCTCTTGTGCCCTGAAATACTAATTTTATATTGATGTAATGTCATTTGCTCCCCCATTATGATGTATGCTCTATAGTTTAATATATTTTTATATTCATGAAAATTCAGATGGTATGCTTATTCCATTTTTTTATAAAGCTAAATAATAAAAGGATTGATAATCGGCACTTTCCTTCTTGGTTTACTATGACAATTCGTGTGATAGATTGTTTACCCTGCTTGATGATAGCATTGTTGACAGACATCTGGCAATACTTGGACTTGGCACTAATTTCAAGTTATTGCCAGGAACAGAGTAATTCACATCACAGAGATCACTGGACCTTTGTACACAAGTTTTTTCAAGGTCAGTGGAGAGAATGTTGCTGTACCACTGCCTGCAAAGTATGGCTCAATGAGTTGATGGCTAAGTTTATCATGTGGTGAGAATAGGCCATATTGCAGTATAATGTGACACAAAACATCCTAATGAGCATAGGCCATTTATTTAATTGTTGCATTCAGCATTTAACATGCTTCTCATGTGCAACCTGGATGCCTATGGAGCACTCAATTTAAAATTGGATATCTAGGCGCCTGTTTTGTGCTTGAAATACAGGGCATGAAGATTTTCAAATTTAAACTGAACCGAGGACAGGCAAAGGTTTTCTATGTAACAACAAATGCGTTTAGAAACATTTAGTTTCGAATCTCTAGATTGGAAGCAGGCCATTCAGCCTTTCAAGTCCATACCAATCCTTCGAAGGGCTTCCCACCCAGACCCACTGCCTACTCTATCCTTGTATTCATCATAGGTAATCCACCTAACCTGATACATCGCTGAACACTATGGGCAACTTAGCATGGACAATCCATCTAGCCTGCACATCTTTGGACTTTGGGAGGAAACTGAAGCACATGGAGGAAACCCACCTATGTCGTATAATGGATATAGGACAGATGTCAGAGTTAGTTCCTTTACTCAGAATGTAGTAGGGGTGTGGAACAGCCCGCCTGCAACTGTAGTAGACTCACCAACTTTAAGGGTATTTAAGTTGTCATTGGATAGAGATATGGATGAAAATGGAATAGTGTAGATTAGATGGGCTTCAGATTGGTTTCTCAGGTTGACGCAACATTGAGGGCTGAAGGGCCTGTACTGCGCTGTAATGTTCTATATTCTATACGGGGAGAATGTGCAAACCACACATACCGTCACCCGAGGATTGCAATCAAACCCAGGTCCCTGGTACTGTGAGGCAGCAGTGCTAACCACTGAGCCACTACACTGACCCATTTGATTGATATAAGAAGGGAAAACAGGCCACTGGAAAAGAAAATGGAAGTTATTCAGTAATTTTGAAGAATTGTGCACCTGAAACACGCCTCTTATTTTTCAGACCACAGAAAAACAACCGTCCCTGAAACTTAATGTAAGTTCGCCTCCCACAGGGAGTATTGCTTGAAGCACCAGTGCTTATCCCTGATAACATAGAAACTGGATGTGGATGTCATGATATTGAAAAACAGGAAGGGTTTGGAGGGTTTTGGCTGGGTGCTGGTAGGTGGGACTAGATTGACTAGATCTTTCAAAAGTCACTGGAGTCAGGGAAAGTCCCGGATGATTGGAAGATCGCTGTTGTAACCCCCTTGCTCAAGAAAGGATCAAGACAAAAGATGGAAAATTATAGGCCAATTAGCCTAAGCTCGGTTATTGGTAAAATTCTAGAATCCATTATTAAGGATGAGGTTTCTAAATTCTTGGAAATGCAGGGTCAGATTAGAACAAGTCAGTATGGATTTAGTAAGGGGAGGTCGTGCCTGACAAACATGTTAGAATTCTTTGAAAAGGTAACAAGTAGGTTAGACCTGGGAAACCCAGTGGATGTGGTCTATCTAGACTTCCAAAAGGCCTTTGATAAGTTGCCACATGGGAGGCTGCTGAGCAAGGTGAGTTCCCATGGTGTCCGAGGTGAGCTACTGGTATGGATTGAGGATTGGCTGTCTGACAGAAGGCAGAGAGTTGGGTTAAAAGGTTCTTTTTCGGAATGGCAGCCAGTGACAAGTGGTGTCCGCGGGGTTCAGTGTTAGGGCCGCAGCTATTTGCGTTATATATTAATGATCTGGATGAAGGGACTGGGAGCATTCTAGCGAAGTTTGCCGATGATACAAACTTAGGTGGACAGGCAGGTAGTACTGAGGAAGTGGGGAAGCTGCAGAAGGATCTAGACAGTTTGGGAGTGTGGTCCAGGAAATGGCTGATGGAATTCAATGTGAGCAAATGCGAGGTCTTGCACTTTGGAAAAAAGAATACAAGCTTGGACTACTTTCTAAATGGTGAGAAAATTCATAAAGCCAAAGTACAAGGGATCTGGGAGTGCTAGTCGAGGATTCTCTAAAGGTAAACATGCAGGTTGAGCCCGTGATTAAGAAAGCAAATGCAATGGTGTCATTTATCTCAAGAGGGTTGGAATATAAAAGCACCGTTGTGCTACTGAAACTTTATAAAGCTCTGGTTAGGCCCCATTTGGAGTACTGTGTCCAGTTTTGGTCCCCACACCTCAGGAAGGACATACTGGCACTGGAGCATGTCCAGCGGAGATTCACACGGATGATCCCTGGAATGGTAGGTCTAACATACGAGGAATGGCTGAGGATCCTGGGATTGTATTCATTGGAGTTTAGAAGATTAAGTGGAAATCTAATAGAAAGTTACAAGATAATACATGGCTTGGAAAGGGTGGAAGCTAGGAAATTGTTTCTGTTAGGCGAGGAGACTAGGACCCGTGGACACAGTCTTAGAATTAGAGGGGGTAAATTCAGAACAGAAATGCGGAGATATTTCTTCAGCCAGAGAGTGGTGGGCCTGTGGAATTCATTGCCACGGAGTGCAGTGGAGGCTGGGACGCTAAATGTCTTCAAGGCAGAAATTGATAATTCCTTGTGACATCAAGAATTTAAGGGCTACGGGGAGAATACGGGTAAGTGGAGTTGAAATGCCCATCAGCCATGATTGAATGGCAGAGTGGATTTGATGGGCCAAATGGCCTTACTTCCACTCCTAGTCTTATGATCTTATGGGTTGGGATACCTGGTCGGCATGGCCTGAAGGGTCTGTTTTCATGCTGTACATCTCTATGACTCTATAAGTGAACAGGCATTTATTACATCTATGTACAACATACAAACATTACACTGTTCAGCCAAACCAGTGTCTGAGTAAATATTAGCTATTCGATTACAATACAGCTGCATGCTTCTAATACCAGGACACATTTCAAGTGCTCATAGGGTAAGGTGGAGTATGGGAGGACTTTCTATTCAATGATGATGCCATGAGCAAGTCTGTTAAAGACATTCTGGAATACTGAGTGTGAGACATGACACAAAAGTTTAACCTTTCTCAGATTTGAAACAAAGAAACTGAAGAACTATATTGCAGTTGGTTGTTAAGAACTATTAGAAAGATGACTGCATCCTCAGTTACCTCTTGGCATTTTGTCATGGACAAAGGTTTTAGAAAGCTTGCACTCATTGGGGGCAGGCCTGCTCATGACCAGTAAGTTTTATCCATCAACAGCAGCTTCTCCCACCACAGATACAAGTGATGGTATAGTCATTGCAGGGAATAACTTCTTTTCTCTTTCATGTTGGATCACCAGTTACAAGTGGAAATTGCATTGAAGGCTCTGTCAGAGACCTCAGGCCTTCTGTAATGCATACGCATAAATCTAATTTTTCTAATAAGAATTTCACCTTGGCTCTTATGTGTTCTGAATTCGGAAAGTGGAAAACAGTAAAGACACAAGTAATAGTTCTAAAATCCTACTCATGTTTAATGTAGGGGATGCATAGGTTCAGTTGGAATGATAAATATTCATGGCACATTTGATGCATTTCCAAATTTCTAATTAACCTGCTCCGTGGAAAATCTTGGTGTTTTAATGAAAGGTGTGCTTCATGTGATGGTTGCCAATGATTAGTGAAAGCGGTGTTTTAGATTCTATCAGTGTTGTTTGAACTTTGTGCATAACGCTAAGAAGTATACATTAATCAATTGATGTCAAGAATGATAACATTTCTTTCAGCACAGAAGGATGTTATTTGACCCAACATATGCTAGATCTATAAAACAGCAATCCACTCAATCCCATTTCCCCAACCTTTAAAACATTTAACGTTTTCTTACGTAAATATGTATTCATTTCTATTTTCACATTACTATATCTGTTTTAACCACTGCTTTTGGCAAGGTATTCCATATCCTTAGAACAATCTATTGTGAATAAAAACTCCTATATCTCATTTCATTCTTTTGATGATGTGCTTAAATCTGTACCTTCCAATTACTGAATCAATGTTTGCTGAAAATACTTCTCCTGTGTACATCATAGAATTCCAGTATCATGTCGAGGTGAAACTCCAAAAAATATAGGAAAATTAAAATGGCTGCAAAGAGGGAGGGAGTCAGTATAGCAGTTAACCTTTTTTGGTTATGGTCACTCTTTTTTTCACCTATTGGATTGACTTAAATTTGCTCCAATTAATGTTGCATTATTATCACCACATATCAGACATTATTTGAGAAAATGACGAAGGTGACCTGTAGTGATGCCTTTTTATTTTAATAAAAGAAATAGAATGCACCACAAATATATTTTAGTTACTCCTTTTGGCTCCTGGTAGAATATTACCCACATCTTTAAATACACTGCCATAAACTACTACAATAAATAATTGATCCTTGAATCTTCTTTTTCAATACCAATGTTAAGTACTATCATGTAATTCTTCCCAGAAAACCCATTATGGTTGTCCTCCTGAAGTTCTTTCAAAAGCTCATGTTAGTATGAACTTACATTTCTGTACATGTGCTGGAAAGGATATTAAATTGTATTTTAAATTTCTGAGGTGGATTCTCTAATCAGATCTCTCGTCTCAATTTATTCATCTTTTGACGTGGAAACGAGGAGCAAGAGTAGGCCATTCGGTACTTCAAGTCTACTCCGCTTTTCAATATGATCATGGCTGATCCTCTATCTCAATGCCATACCCCCACTTTCTCCCCATACCCCTTGATGCCTTTAAAATCTAGAAATGTATGTATCTCTTCCTTGAATATATTCAATGACTTGACCTTCTGTGGTAAAGTATTCCACAAGATCACTACTTTTTGAATGATGAAATATTCCCTCAGTTCAGTTTTAAATGGTCTCAACTGTATCCGGAGACTGACCCCTGGTTCTAGATTTCCCAACCAGGGAAATCATCCTCCCTGTATTTAGCCTATATATTAGAACTTTATACTTTTCAATCGAATTCCCTCTCATCCTTCCAAACATGTCCACTCAAACCATTCTTCCCTCATCTGTCAGCATAGTAAACCTCAGCTGCACACCCCTTTTGGTAAGGAAAAGCCTTCTTGAGTCGGATGACCAATGAGGTATGCATTTCTCCAGATGTGGTGTCATAGAATTATATAGTCCCTATAGTGTGGAAACATGCCCTTCGTCCCAAGAAGTCCACACCAACACTCCAAACTGTAACCCACCCAGACCCATTCCCCTACCCTATATTTACCCGACCAATGCAACTAACGTGCACATCTCTGAACACGATGTGCAATTTAGCGTGGCCAATTCACCTAACCTGCACATCTTTGGATTGTGGGAGGAATCGGAGTATCCAGAGGAAACCCATGCAAACACAGGGAGAATGTGCAAACTCCACACAGACAGTTTCCTAAGGCTGGAATTGAACCGGCTCTCTGGCACTGTCAGGAAGTAGTGCTAACCACTGAGCCACCGTGCCACCCATTAAGGCACTGCAGTAAGACATCCCTACCTTTGTACTCATACTCTTTTGCAATGAAGGCTGATTAAGCATTTGTCTTCCTAACTGCTTGCTGCACCAGCTTAACATTTATTGACTTAGTTACAAGGATGCCCAGATCCCAGATATATTCCAATATATAAACATTTAAATAATATTCTTCCTTTCCGTTTTTTTCACACCAAAGTGTATAACTCCACATTTAGTCACATTGTACTGATCTGCCACGTTTTTGCCTGCTTGAAACTTCTTTGACTCCACCTCACAACTCACAATCCCATCCAGTTTAGTGTCATCAAACTCGAAAAAGTTGGATTCATCTCCCTCATCCAAGTCATTTATATATATATTATGAATATCCGGGGCCCAAGCACTGATCCTTGTGGGACCCCACTAGTCACCATATACCACTTGGAAAAAGAGCCATTTATTTCCACTCTGATTCCTGTCAACTAATTCTTGATACCAATACAATATCTCCTATGCCATCTGCTTTAACTTTGCCCATTAACCTCTTATGAGGGACCTTATCAAACATCTTCTAAACATCCAAATACACCACATCCACTTGTACTCTTACCTATTTTATTAGTTATAGCCTCAGAGAACTCCATTAGATTTGTTAAGTGTGATTTGCTTTTCATAAATCCAGAGAACCAGGTTTCCTGGTTTTATCCAATCATGTTAATGTTTTCCAAGTCTTCTCCTACCATTCATGGAGTTTAATGCAGCTGAATGCGAGGTGATGCACTTTGGGAAAAATAACAGGAAGACAGAGTACTGGGTCAATGGAAAGATTCTTGGTAGTGTGGAAGTGCTGAGGGATCTTGGAGTCCATGTACATAGATTCCTGAAAGTTGCCACCCAGGCGGATAGTGCTGTTCAGAAGGCATACAGTGTGTTAGGTTTCATTCATAGAAGGATCGAGTTCCCAAGCCGCAATATCATGCTGCAACTATACAAAACGCTGGTGCAGCCACACTTGGAATATTGTGTACAGTTCTGGTCCCCATATTTTGGGAAGGATGTGGAAGCATTGGAAAATATTCAGAGGAGATTTATCAGGATGTTGCCTAGTCTGGAGGGAAGGTCTTATGCGGAAAGGCTGTTCTCATTGGAAAGAAGAAGGCTAAGAGGGATTTGATAGAGGCATACAAGATGACCAGAAGATTAGATAGGGTCGACACTGAAAGTCTTTTTCTTAGAATGTTGATATCAGCTTGTACGAGGGGGCATAACTACAAATTGATTTAAGACAGATGTCAGAGGCAGGTTCTTTACGCAGGAGAGTGGTAAGAGCATGGAATGCCCTACCTGCTAATGTAGTCAACTTAGCCACATTAGGGTGATTTAAACAATCCTTAGATAAACACATGAATGATTTTGGGATAGTCTAGTGGGACGAGCTGAGAATAGTTCACAGGTTGGTGTAATATTGAGGGCCGAAGGGCCTGTTCTGCACTGTATTTTTCTATATTCTATGTCTTTACAGTAGACTCAAAGCCTTCCCCATTATTGATGTTAAACTGACTGGTCTGAAATTTTGTTTTTTTTCTCTCTCTATCCTCTTTTAAATAGCGGGATTACATTTGCTACCCTCCAAATTGTTGGAATTGCTCTAGAGTTGACAGAACTTTGGAAGATGACCACCGATACACCTCAATATTTCCAGAACATTATCCTTTAGTACTCTGTAGATTTATCTGGTGATTTGTTAGCCTTTAAGCCCATTACTTTCCTCAGCACCATTTCCTTACTAATACTGATAACTTGCAATTCTGCCCTCTCACTAGACTCTGAGCTCCCGTGGAGGTTTTTGTGCCTTCTTTTGTCAAACTACGACCAAAAGTATGCATTCACTTCTTCTGCCATTTCATTACTCTGTATGATACTTTCTTCAGCTTCTGACTGTAAACAAACTGCATTTGTGTATCCTATCTTGATAGCTTCATATATTTATAGAAGTAATTACAGTCAGTCATTTTACTCTCATACTCTATAATCCACCTCTGAATCAAACTTTTTGTCTTCTTTTGTTGAATTCGAAAATGTTCCTAATCCTCAGATTTGCTGTGAGTTTCTGGCAATGTCTCCTCTTTGGACCTACTGCCATCTCCAATTTATGTTGCAAGCCATGGCTGAACCACCTTTGCTCTTTTAGTTTTGCACCAGACAGGAATGAATAATCGTCATAATTCATGCACTTGTTCTTCAAATCCTTGCCAATTTGTGCTTCATACTCTCATTGTTCCTTTTATTTAGATTCAGGATCCTAGTTTCAGATTAAACCACTTCATTCTCCAGCCAAATGAAATTTTCTACTAGAAACACTTATCAAATAACATTACAACACTCTTAGGTTTGCCTAATTTACCAAGTAAGTACCATCAAGCCAGTTCCAATAAAAGTAGTAAAATCCAATCTTCATTAAAAAAGAAACAGAAGAATATCAGCTAACTATATATGACTAACCATTCCTTCTGGCTTTGGGACAAGAACATAATTTAGTATTAAATAAACATATGCAGTTATTTTTCAGACAATAAAATCCAATCAGCTGGAACTCTTCAGCTGGAAAAGTGCCCTCTCAATGGCGATTGTCTCAGGAAGATAGCTCAGTGAACTATAATCGAATGAATAATTCATGCAATTTAAACTGCCAGGAAGAAAAAGTTGTCTTTGGGTAACATCTCAAACCTCTGCTGAAAACTGTGCCTGATGATCACATGTCACAAGAAACTACCATCTCCTGTGTTTGCCAGTGCCCCAGAGAAGGTAGCATAATGACTAGGAGGTTATCACTGATGCCACACCACACCAGGGATCTGGGTTTGATTCCAGCTTTGGGTGATTATGTGGAGTTTGTGTGTTCTCCTTGTTTCTGTGTGGGTTTCCTCCCACAGTCAAAAGATGTGCAGGTTAAGTGGTTTGGCCACATTAAATTGCCCAAAATGTTGGCTAGATGGATGAGCAATGGGAAATGTAAGGTTATAGGGTTAGGGTAAGGTGTAGAGGGGGTAGTTATGTCTAGGTGGGATGGTCTTCAGAAGGTCAGTGTGGACTTAATGGCCTGCTTCCACATTATAGAAATTCTATGTCTTTGGAACACAGGTTCCATTATAGTATTGCAAAGAGTCATAGAGATATACAGCATGGAAACAGACCCTTCTGTCCAACCCGTCCATGCTGACCAGATATCCCAACCCAATCTAGTCCCACCTGCCAACACCCGGCCCATATCCCTCCAAACCCTTCCTATTCATATATCCATCCAAATGCCTCTTAAATGTTGCAATTGTACCAGCTTCCACCACTTCCTCAGGCAGCTCATTCCATACATGTACCACCCTCTGTGAAAATATTGCCCTTAGGTCTCTTTGATATCTTTCCCCTCTCACCCTAAACCTGTGCCCTCCAGTTCTGAACTCCTCCAACCCAGGGAAAAGATTCTGCCTATTTACACTATCCATGCCCCTCATAATTTTGTAAACCTCTACAAGGTCGTTCCTCAGCCTCCGATGCTCCAGGGAAAACCACCCCAGCCTGTTCAGCCTCTCCCTATAGCTCAAATCCTCCAACCCTGGCAACATCCTTGTAAATCTTTTCTGAACCCTTTCAAGTTTCACAACATCTTTCCGATAGGAAGGAGAGCAGAATTGCATGCGATATTCTGACAGTAGCCTAACCAATGTCCTGTACAGCCGCAACATGACCTCCCAACTCCTGTACTCAATACTCTGACCAATAAAGGAAAGCATACCAAATGCCTTCTTCACTATCCTATCTACCTGCGACACCACTTTCAGGGAGCTATGAACCTGCATTCCAAGGTCTCTTTGTTCAGCAACACCTCCTAGGACTTCACCATTAAGTGTATAAGTCCTGCTAAGATTTGCTTTCCCAAAATGCAGCACCTTGCATTTATCTGAATTAAACTCCATCTGCCACTTCTCAGCCCATTGGCCCATCTGGTCAAGATCCTGTTGTAATCTGAGGTAACCCTCTTCACTGTCCATGACACCTCCAATTTTGGTATCATCTGCAAACTTACTAACTGCACCTCTTATGCTCACATCCAAATCATTTATGTAAATGTCAAAAAGTAGGGGACCCAGCAGTGATCCTTGTGGCACTCCACTGGTCACAGGCCTCCAGTCTGAAAAACAACCCTCCACCACCATCCTCTGTCTTCTACCTTTGAGCTAGTTCTGTATCCAAATGGCTAGTTCTCCCTGTAATCCAAGAGATCTAACCTTGCTAATCAGTCTCCCATGGGGAACTGTGTCGAACGCCTTACTGAAATCCCTATAGATCACATCTACTGCTCTGCCCTCATCAATCGTCTTTGTTACTTCCTCAAAAAACTCAATCAAGCAATAACTATCATTAAATTGTAAAATAGACAGCAATTTTCAGTAACAAAAACAGAAGTTGCTGAAAAACTCAGCAGGACTGGCAGCATCTGTGAACAGAAATCAGCTTTAACACTTCGGGTCTCTGAGGGTCAGTCACAGGACCCGAAACACTAATTCTGATTTCTCTTCACAGTTGCTGCCAAACCTGCTGAGATTTTCCAGCAACTTCTGTTTGTGATTCTGATTTAAAGCATCGGCAGTTCTTTCAGTTTTACTTCGCAGTTTTAAGCCTTTCTGTCCCATCATGGACAGCTGCACGTCACAGTCAGGAAACTGCTGCCCAATACACCCTGTTTTATTTTCAGAAGCTGCACCAAAACTATATGTTATCCTGAAATACTCAAATTTTTGAGGTTACATGTGAATATTATTGGGGATTTTATTGAACATGATAAAACTAAATGGATTTAAGTTACCAATCAAGCATGATCTCACTGAATGTTGGAATAGGCTCCAAGAACAAAATGGCCTCTTGCTGATCTTTTGTCCCTGAAAGATTAGGGTTTTAATCCTGATAAGTTTTATTTAGTAACAAAAAGTCTCTGGGACTGAAATGTACTTTTTGCAAGTCTGGAATCTCATTCTCTTGATTTTACTTATTGTTGGAGATATGAAAAAAAATCTCTAAATTTCTCCTTCACTTCTATTTCCCTTTTACTCCCAGCTTTCTTCCCCTATCTTTATTTCACTTCTTGTAATTGCAATGACATTAAATATTCTAGCTAACACTTCCTGTTTCAGACACTGATTGATTGAGGACGTCTCAGGAGAGATCATCCCAGCCCCAGGTCTTTCAGTTAGGTTGCCAGGCTTTACCCGATTCCTTGTAAGCACAGCTACAACACTAACAACTACCTGCCAGTGTACAAAATTCCCTCAGTATTTCTTGTGCTCAAAAAGCAGAATAAATCCAACCTGGCAAATTACCACCCCATTAGTTCACCCTTGATCATCAGTAAAGTGATGGAAGGAGTTAACACTTATCAAGCAACATCTACTCAGCAATAACACACTGAGCTCAGCCTGTGTTATGCTGGGGCCACTCAGTTCCTGACCTTGTTTCATCCTTGATTCAAACAGAGACAAAAGAACTGAATTCAAGAAACAAGAGTGACTGCCCTTGACACCAAGGGTAAAAAATGAGGTCTGCAGATGCTGGAGATCACAGTTGAAAATGTGTTGCTGGTTAAAGCACAGCAGGTCAGGCAGCATCCAAGGAATAGAAAATTCGACATTTCGGGCATAAGCCCTTCATCAGGGCTTATGCCCGAAACGTCGAATTTCCTATTCCTTGACACCAAGGGTCTATTTGACCGAGTTTGACATTAAGGAACCCAAGGAAAATGAGAAAACAGTTTGCAGGTTGAAATCATACCTGGCACAAAGGAAGATAGTTATGTTTGTTGGAGATCAGACATCTCAGTTCTATGATATTTCTTCAGGAATTCTTTAAGGTGGATATTTTAGAGTGGTAGGGCCACCCCAACCGAGCCATAAGAACCATCTAAAGTTGCTTAGGATAGTGTCCAAGGTCAAATAAATTTCAGCTACGTCATCAACGACCTTCCCTATATCACAAAGTTAGAGGTGGGGATCTTAATTGATGATTGCACAATGGTCAGCACTGCTTGCAATCCCTCAGATACTAAAACAGTCCATGTCCAAATGCAGCAAAATATTGACAACATCCAAATCTGGGACAATAAATGGCAAGTAACATTCACACCACACAAGTGTTAATGCAATAGAAGATAATCATCACCCTGAATTCAGGTGAATTACTGTTGCTGAATCCTCCATTAACAGCATCTTGAACGTTACCATTGACCAGCAACTGAATTCAACTAACCAGATAAATACTATTGCGAGAACAACAGGTCAGAAAATAGGAATCCTGCAGTTATTAACTCCTCTCTGAACTCTCCAAAGCTTGTTCATTACATACAAACACACATCAGTAGTGTGGTGGAATACTCCTCAGTTACCTTGATGAACACAGCTCTAACCAAACTCAAGAAGCTAGGCACCATATGGGACATAGCAGCCCACTTGATTGGCACTGAATCCACATTCACCCCATCTACCACTAACATTCAGTAGCAGCAGCAGCATGTACCATCACAATTTGCATTGCAGAAATTCATGATGGCTCCTCAGTCAGCACCTTCTAAATGCCCATATACTACCATCTAGAACACTACTGCCTACAAGCTCCACTGCAAGACCATCACTATTGTGATATGGAAAGTTAAGTAACTGCACAGAGGCCAGTGTTCCATCACTGAGTCACTCTTCATTTACATATAGTCAGCCAACTCAGAATTAGTCCTCAACTGTGGAGATTCTAGTCTCCTGCTTATTTGGTCAGCCAGAGTTTTCCTGATTGGGGTTGTTAACCTGGGCCAATCAAGAACCACATAGTCAATGAAGTCCACCTGGATCCAATCACTGCAGAAACATAGCACCACTCCTTCAGTGTAACTGGGTCAAAATCCTGGAACTACATCCCAAACAGCATTGTGGGTATACCTACACTAAAAGCTCTGCAGTGTTTCAGGAAACAGCTCATCACCATCTTCTGAAGGGCAAGTAGGGCTATGCAATAAATGTAGGCCCAAACAAAGTCCACACTCTGTGAACGTATAACCAAAAGTTCTAAACACCAAACACTCTGAAGTATGAAAGGCCTTCAGTGATGCATCAGAGAACAGAAACAGTTTGACATGTTCCATTGCTGCACATTCTATCTTCTCAGGGACAAGTTTGGAAAAAAGCTCCACCACCTGCTTTAGCCTCAAGAGGTGCAAGCCAGCACCAACCATACAAATGGCTTGGCCTTTTGTTTTGCAAGCAGCCATTCAGCAGTGTGTTTAGCACTTGGCTAAACTCTGCATTCATTTTAATTAGCAGGCAATGCACAGTTTGCTCACTGCATGCACCACTTCAAGCAGCCGTGAAGTAATCACCAATGCCCACATTCAAAATATGCCACTGTCCCCTTTTTAGCTGCATATTTTGAAAACAAAATACAAGTTGCAACTTTAGCTTGTTTAATTTAGCACAGTGCAAATGCTGATATGGATCTGAATCAGTCCATCTGCTTTAATGCTTCTTTGAATGCCATATAAGGTATTTTTAAATAGAATCTCTGCTAAAAGAGTTAGCCTTGTCAGAAAAATCGACTGCAAACTGAAATCTTTTAAAAATGTAGAAATCTGTTGTACAATTCCTTCCAGATGAATCACCAATGTATAATTTCTTAATTGAAGAACTGAATTTTATTTTTAACCCTACCTTCCCTCGCCCTCTATTGTTTAATTGCATCTTAGAGTGTGTGTGTATTTCACAGAATTCCATTTTTACCTTTTTGTTAAGTTTATACCTTCCACTGGAGGATTTTTAGAAGTAAACTATCTTCCTAATTCTATTTAACTGAAGGATATTTACCTGATATGTTCTTCATAGTATTGAGACATTTAAAGTACATATTGAAAAGCACTTTTTTGTACCAACAATGAGAAGGGGTAGTAAAGTATTTACTCGTCCCTCTGGACTTGGTTATAATTAAATGTTAACAGGTTAATGCATTTAGTTTTAGTATGTCAGTGCAAGAGGCAATTATCTAATGTTTATGTTATCACACTAATCACATTGTTACTTCTGGAGGTGAGAGGATACACAATGTTGAGAGCTGAAAATTTGCAGTTGTTATTAACATAAGCATCCAGATATATTATAGACACAAACTTGTACAAATGCTTTGCAACATATTTGCTCCTGCATTTACATTTCTCAGTCTTCTCTTTGTAATTATTTTTCATGAATCCTGCAATCTGTTCCTTGCTTTACTGCAAAGAACTCTGGGATAACAAGTGTTGAACTCTATCCTGCAGCTGCAGTTGAAACATGAGCAAATTGCAAGATCTTGACTAAAACATTCCTTTAATTTATCATAGTTATTTTGCAAGCTTTCAGGACGTGTCAACAAGAACTTACTTCATAGTGGCACATTTTATAAGTGGCTCAAAATGTGTTTGTTATATGATAAAATAGCGTGATAGTCCAGGAATTTAAAAAAACTTGCCTTGATCTTACACATGTTTAAAAAAGGCAATTTTACAGTTTTAATTTTACATTTTATTGAAAATAAAAATATCAGTAGGTGCATTATAAATAGACTGATGTACAATACATGTTTAGCATACTGGGTCAGCATCAAAAAAGCATATTTTGCAACAACCTATAGTTACGAAAATGTACATTAAAGGCTTGTTCTGAAAAGATGACAACAATAAATTCAATTTCTAATTTAATTTTACTTTTCCATCAAGGTCCATTTTCTGTAAAGATATTTCTTCTGCACATATAGTAAATGCTCCGAAGGCAAATTTCTGAATCTTATATATCTACATTCATGCATTAATTCTCACTATTGTTTGTGTCTGCAATACATTTTAGGTTATAATTTCAAATGCACAGATGTTCGGTATATTTTAAGTTTATATGATGTAGAGCTAATGTAACCATATTTTGTTGGACGAATCCATTCTTGCAAACAGGAGTGATTATGTATGTAGCAGCTAAGAATAAATATTTATTGCCAAGAACAGCTGTATCCGGTAAATCAAATGCACTAGTGCTGGCTGTTTTAAGACCTGACAAATGAAATAAATAGTATTTAAAATGACATTACAAAGAAAATGTTGCTGTCATCCTTCTTGGTCCATTATGCTATTTTTACTTGCTTCTAGCATCTTCATGGGTAAATTATTCTGATGAAAAGCTTTCCCTTTTTACTTTATAGGAATTCAATGACAATCTCCACTTTAATCTACTTTTCTCAGAATTGTAATTTGACTTCAAAAGCAATGTGCCTGTAGTAATCTCATTACATACTTGACAGATCACTTCCCATTTCAGATTCTGGGTCTACTTTGTTCCTGCAATTGTTCTTTTACAGAAGTTCATGGTTAGTAAAATGCTTTGAAATGCAGGTATGAAAGCAAAAGAATTCCAATGATCCAAATGTTGAAATGGGTGTGGAGAACTGAACCGAAGGTGGGTTGGGGTGGGGGATGTGACGCAGATCCTAAAGGAGATATAATTTCAGTAAAATTATGTTAAACTGCAAGATTATTTGAGAATGCTTATTTAATTTCTTTAAACATTTAAAACAAATTTCAAGCTTTCATTATGATTTGTTGCTGGCAATCAAAGACAATCAGTGACTGAAATACCATGACACCTACTACAACAGGATAAATTTGAAAGAGAAAATAATGAGAAAATTAAGCTGGACATCCTTATGAAAGTACCTGCATTGCAAAAATGACGTTCATTCATTTGGATCATTTCTCAGCCTCTCCAGAGTTACCAGTATTTCAATATAATTTTGTGTGGAAATGCTGTTCAGCTAATTGTACAGACTGAAGGTGAATCATGTCAATTAGCTACAAAATAAAAGCAAAAGTTGAAAGTAGAGTATCACTATGTGTTGAATAAAACAGAAGCTCTTTCTGCTATGCAACAAATATAAAGTGATTTTCTAGAATGCAAATCCTAAGAGATTTGTCTGGGTTAAAGGTGTGAATGAGCAACAGCTCGAACTGTCTAGCTTACAATGTTTATACTTTTAAAAATTAATCTGGAGTATTCTGTGCAATTTTGATCTCCCTACTTAAAAGAGAACATACTTATCATAGAAGAAGTGCATCAAAGGTTCATTAGGCTGACCGTGGATGGCAGGAGAGTTTGGTTTGCATCAGCCTGTATTCACTAGAGTTTAAAAGGAAGTGAGTGAAGCTGATTGAAACATATAAATTTCTAACAGAGCTAGACAGACTACATGCAGGGAGAATGTTTTCCCTGATTGAGGTATCTAGAACCTGGGGTAGACCATGTAGGACTGAGACAAGGAAACATTTATTTAATCAAAGAATAGTGAACTTGTGGAATTTTCTATCACAGAAAACCAAATCACTGAATATATTTTAAAAAAGAGATAAGGAGAAATTTTAGTTTTTAAAAGCATCAAGTGGGATGTGGAGAAAGCAGGAATGTGACATTCAGATAGAAGATTGAATGGTAGTGCAGAGACGAAGGGCAAAAGGTCAACTCCTGCTCCTAGTTTCTACGTTAATCAGTTATTGGATGTGAAGTGTTTTGGGATTCCTATGAATGTGAAAGATATATAAATGCAGGCTCTCTTTAGAAAAAGACATGGGAATTTTTGATCCTTACCACATGAACATCACTTGAATAGAGCATGGAAAGGAGAACATAGCAGAATGGATTGCACATTGGGGAAGAAAGAATCATCCAGTGAGTCCTGTAAAAGGCTTATGACCCTCCCTGGCAGATTTTCCTTTCTGTACTCTACCCATGTTATCTTTCTTATGGCAAAGATACAAATCTCTCATTTTTTATACAGATGTCAATTTACAGTTTTGTTGCAATGTTAAGTATCTAAAATTAGGTCCGGAGAAATGGAGGATATCAGAATTTTGACTAATGTTTACAACTCAATGGAATGAAACTCAAACCCTCGAAACAGTCAAGTGTAGATCAGATGAAAGGTTAACATGTTTAAAACCCTCAAAGCTGACTCCAACACACCCACCTTGAGGTCTAAAAGAAGTGGACAGGCCAGTCAATTAATTCAGTGGTGGGAGATGGGTTCACCAATTCAAAACTGTAATGAGGCAGGCAGCCTCTGATTTAACCTGATATGTAGGACTGCTAAAGGGAGATGAAGACAATTTTGAGCAGAAGCGAAGAGGTTTGTCCCAATTCCCCAAATCAGACACAACTTTCCCACAGAGCAAATCAAGGAATCACCACAGTCAGGCCCTCCCCACTAGCAGCAGTAAATATTCCTGTGACTACAGCATCTTCCAGCGTATTTGTCATGGTGACTGGCAGCCAATTCTGTCACTAGCTTGAAGCTGCCTCAAAGCAAGTTGTGGAGTCAAAAATCATAGTCAATGGGAAATGCAAACTTCTGGGTTTGCCAGCAGACACTCAGATCCCCAACATATGCAACTCACACTAGTTAAGATTCAATGCAATGTTCTAGTGAGCCTTAAACTGTCTACATTGTATTCTCTGGAAACTATTTTCTTCATGGGCCAGTAATGCTACGGGAATTGACTAGCAATTTGGAGAACTCTGGAAATGCACCACATCTGAGAATAGTAAATAATAGTATGAGTCATTGTTTTTACCTATTTCTTGCATGGTCAGCTAAAAGTCTCAACTCTGCTATTAAAGGTAAACAGTCTGCAACACAGGAATGAGGTAAGAAATTGGAGGGTCAAACACATCCAACCACCCTCATCAATCTCCTCTGGTCAACTGCAGCACTAGGTGAAGTCTCAGAACAGTTTATCCAGATACCATCTTTGTGAGAGAAATTCCAGTATGAAAGAAAATGGGGGAGAGAATTTTTTACAGTATTTTACCCTAAAAATGCAGAATGGAATTTAAATTTGTCTATTTGCAGATCGGTAAAACCAAAATGTTAATTATAAATCCAAGCCTGACACTACATTAACAACTGTGTTAATCTAGCCATTTTAAAAATAAATGCTTTGTTACAACTTCTGTACTGTATCTTTTTATGTCACAAAACTGAGTGGGTGCACAACTCAATTGTATGTAGACATTTACCAATATGGATATTGAGGTGCACTTTAAGTTGTCTGTGAGAAAAGTATATAATAAATCACCCTATTGTCTCCCTCTCAACATAATTAGAAAGGTGTCCATTCCCTTGACATTGTTCATTGGAAGAAAATCTAATTTAGAAATTGATGGGAAGAATCAAAGGGAAAAACCTGTGTGCAATCACCCCTAAAGTATACTGGAGCACTTTCATGAACTACCTCATAGCTAAAGTGTATACTTGAGAGTGTAAGTATACAACTGGGACATATCAGACACATTTAGGAATGAGCATTGCTATTGTTTTTTACCTATCGTAAAAAAATTCTGTACCATGGAAACAATTGTAAAACTAGAAGTGATTATATTTCAAGATCAGGTAGACTAAATGAACTATGAATTAGGGACTACTACTGGGCCATTTAATCAGTCAAGCCTGTTCCACTGTTTCATAAGATAATGACTCATCTGTTTGGGGCCTCAACTTCACATTCTTGTCCTAAGCCGATAAGCTTTGACTCCTTTGTTAGTCAATGTCTATGATGATCTGTGATGTTGTAGAACAGGGGGGATAGCCTACTCTGCTCTTATTTTCTAATGTTCTAAAAACGTCATCCATCACATATACAGCAATTTGAGTTGCTATAAACCAA
The DNA here is from genome assembly GCF_020745735.1 of Hemiscyllium ocellatum. Classification (NCBI taxonomy): domain Eukaryota; kingdom Metazoa; phylum Chordata; class Chondrichthyes; order Orectolobiformes; family Hemiscylliidae; genus Hemiscyllium; species Hemiscyllium ocellatum. The sequence continues at coordinate 91,667,439 of NC_083408.1, forward strand.
AAAAAATCACCATAATTTGTTAAGGCAGAGCAACCAATGTCCACTGTTCATTAACTTGCCCTTGTAGATCTTTTTGCATGGCATGTTGTTGAAAATAAACTAATAATGTTGCAGTGAGGGAAACCTGGACATCTGAGAGTTAGGTGAGTAGGTCTTCTTAGCCAGTCAAATTAAAGGAATGCGAAATTAGCGATGCAAAAATTGAACATAAAATATGAATTAGTGTGGGCGGATTCAATGTCAAATCAGGCACAAGAGGAGAGAGAGGCAATGAAAGTCAGAGAGGAGAAAGAACAAGTCAAACTCTTTTCTTTAATTTTTGCACATTGGAATCTCCCATTTTAAAATCTAGAGGAATGAAGCTTCCCATTTCCAATAGTTAATGGCCATATTTAGAGGCATTGCTTGGCAAAAACTAGCATTTAGTGCATCATTAAAATGGCACTGTGATTAAAATGGGTAAGATTTAACTTTCATACAAAAAGCAAAATGGTGAGGATGTTGTGATCAATCTTAAATAAATGCTGAACATTCAGAATACTCAGCTGATCAAACAGCATCTGTGTAAAGGGTAAAACAAAATTTCTGATGGAAGTTCAGAGACCTGAATCATGAATTACCTTTTACAGGATATCTGTGGGCAGAAAAGCTACTGGGTAGCCCATAGAAATTAGGTATTGTGCCATTCCCATCATGATCGCAGCCCAACCATTTGGCCCCGCTGTGATTTTACAAGCTGCAGGGAAAGCACTGCTTGGACTGCTTACCCATGGCCCAAATAATACACTTAAGGTAGGCTTTGGTTGCTCACTTAAGTGCTTCAACCTTCTGCTGCTCAGATAAATGGGCAGCAGGAGAGGCTTATGCCAAAATGTGCCTGACTGGACATCAAATATTATAGTTAAGTACAATCATTACTCTGCCTATTGCAAACAGCTGAAAGGAGTGTGATACTCTTTGGGGCTTACACAATATCTAATAGTAGATGTAATTCTGTAATTGACTAGCACTTGCAGAATAGTCCTGTGTGTGCTATGAATTCAAAAGATAGCTCAGCTATTTTTGCTAGAAATTACTCAAATTATTGTATATCCTGTCTGAAGCAGGCAAAATTAATTTGCTCAAATACTATGCCCTTTTGAATTAAACAGAAGACTGGGGGCGAACTAGCTGCCTTGTGCATTCTCACAGCAATACTTTGGCCATTCAAAGCTGACTTGGCAACAAATCAACACCATGCTTGTTTCCCACGCCATCCATATTATGACTGACTTTGAAATTTGGTTTGTGAACCGGTTAAGATGAAAAGCTTCAATTGTCTCTTCTTTTTAGCAATATTCAAGCTCTGTGCTATCTGCAAAGTTAAGTTTCTGCCATTTGCTCCTTTTAATGGTGCAGTATGTGCTAAATATTGTCAAGCAATTACTCTCATACTGGAAAGTACCTTTTGCAAATATGGAACATCATTCTTCCAGGTCTTCGTCTTTGGAAATCTAAAAAATGTAACTTGCTATGGTGACTTTGTTTTCACTGGACAAATATGGCAACTTCACAATAACCAATGAATTTTCATAGTGAGCTAGATAAGCAACATGACACTTGCTCAAAACTAAAGGTGAAATGGCACAATCCAAGCATCAGCTGTTGGATATTTGAATTTAATTATGCATTTGTCCTTGTCTGAAGTTGTAGTATTTGCACAGAAATTAATTTAGATGAATGTGAAGTGTTGCATTTTGTAAAGGCAAATCAGTGCAGGACTTGTACACGTAATGGCAAGGTCCTGGGGAATGCTGCCAAACAAAGAGATTTTGGGGTGTAGGTTCATACTTCCTCCAAGGTGGAGTCACAGGTAGCTGGGTAGTGAAGAAAGCATTTGGTATTCTTGTCTTTATTGGTCAGGGCATTGATTATAGGGGTTGGGATGTCATGTTGCAGCTGCACAGGACATTGGTTTGGCTAATTTTGGAATATTGTACTCAAATCTGGTTGCTCTGCTATAGGAAAATATTGTGAAACTTGAAAGGGTTCAGAAAGGATTTACAAGGATGTTGCTGGGGTTGGAATGTTTGCGATATAGGGAGAGGCTGAATAGGCTGGCGCTATTTTCTGTGGAGTGTCAGATTCTGAAGGGTGACCTTACAGAGATTTATAAAATCATGACAGGCATGTATAGAGTGAATTGTTGAGGTCTTTTCCCCAGATTAGGGGAATCCAAAGCTAGAGAGCTTAGGTTTAAAGTGAGGGGGACAAGATTTGAAATTGACCTAAAGGACAACATTTTCGTACAGAGGGTGATGCATTATGGAATGAGCTGCCAGAGGAGGTGGAGGCTGGTACAGTTACAACATTTAAATGGCATCTGGATGTGTGTATGAATAGGAAGGATTTAGAGCAATATGGGCCAATTGCTGGCAAATGGGACTAGATTAATTTAGGACATCTGATTGGCATAGATGAGTTGGACTGAAGGATCTGTTTCTATGCTGTACATCTCCTTGACCCTAGGACTCTGAATAATGGACAGTCATTAGTCTCACCATTAATGTGACAGCAGATTGTGGACTGATGTTTAATAGGATATTATTATACCAGAAAAATGTACACCAATAACAGAAATACTTCAAATTTCTAAATAGTATCATTTTATATATTTGGCAGTCACCTGCCAAAATAATTTTCTGTTTCTCTGTTTATAGTTATGTTTAACAATTCCTTCATTGATTCACAAAGCCTTTCCAAAATGAGTGAAAGCACAATTTGTTTTATATTGAGAAACCTAGTTGAAGGATCCCTTTCAAAGCTGAAAAAAAGCAGAATAAATTCAACATCTTATGCTTCCAGTGCTGAGTCACCACAAATTAGGGAGACAGTGTTATCGCCCATTCTGCAGTCCACATTTCTTGACATGGAGGATCAATGAATTTGAATGTAGCAAAATTTGAATAGTGGTTAAGTTATGTTTGACTTGCATATCAAAACGATGTAGATTCTAGGATGAATACTGACACTGTTTAAATTGTCTGCCCTGTGTGGACTTCAAACATGGTGATAAAATACCTAACTGCAAATGTGTTGCTGGTCAAAGCACAGCAGGTTAGGCAGCATCTCAGGAATAGAGAATTCGACGTTTCGAGCATAAGCCCTTCATCAGGAATAATAAAATACCTAAACCAATTTCCAAATCCTTTATAACCAGCTGAAGTAAAGTACACAGGCTGGCTACCAATTGTTGAAAGAAGGAACGCTTGTAGGTAACTTGCACAAGTTGATTCACTGCTAAGGAATTTACAAGAACTGATCTGTATGAATAACATGACAAGATTATAAACCTTCATACTTCTAAAAGATTGGAGAATAATTTAGAGAAATGCAATCAAAAATAATCCTGAACCTGGGCCATGCTAATCATTTTGACATTCAGTCTATATACATTCTTACAGTTGCATGCAGTCGATTTGAATATGTCACAAATAGCCATGTTCTCTGTGTGTTTATCATAAACTAAAAGGAATAACTCAGGAACTTTCCAGTTAAGATCTAGATTGTTTAACCCATTAGTGAATACTAAAAGCAGTTATCACAACACATTATTGTTTTCCCATTAAAGGAGAGTGGAATGTGGCTTCAGTATTTAAAAAACACTAAAAAGCCATAAATATATTTTAGTCATACCTTGAGTAAACTAGAGCCTTTTTTACACTGGACTACATTTTTGCATTTTGAAGGCATCTCATTTCAGTCTTAGAAGCATACATGTAAAAGGCAACACAAAAACATTTCAAATTTCTTTCAACTGCCAAAGAATGATACGATTCTAAATCAGTTTGCTTGCTAAGCATACACTTAGATTGAAAAGTGGGAGAAAGTTTTCTTTGAAAATTGGAAGTAGTCTTTAAAATTCAATGGAAAGGATATTAGGAATATTCACACAAACAAAAATCTAGAAGTGAAAAGCATCAATGTAAATAAATGAAAGAGTTTAAAGTGTGAAGGGATGAACAATCTGCCCTGACTGAATTTGTTGAACCTATTCAAATCACCAATGACTATTGCCAATGGTTATTAGAAAATACTGCGTTTGAAGTTCTACAAATCATTATATAGTACATGTTTGAAATAGAAAATCAATGCTCCATCTTGAAGTATAAACTGTTTGATTTGGTCATGAACAAAGAAACTTAATATTTTACCAAGTTTGTGACTATTAACAGCATTCAGTTGTGATTTGAGATAATGCCAAAACAACCTGGGATAAACCTGCCAGTGTGAAAAAGGCTTTACCAATAAAGTCAAACTATGATTGTGCCAATGAAGCTTAAAAAACACCTGTTTACAAAGTGATTCACAAACCTTTAACTGGCTGTATATTCTGAAAAAATTAGTATATTTGGATGAGGTGTCTTCCAAGAAAGAAAATTGCATAGTCAATCAAACTGCAGATGCACTTTTTGTGGTGGAAGCCAACGTTCTTTGTTAGTTCAGTGGCTTTATGAGAAGTGATCTTCCCTCCTTTTTCACTGTAACTTGTTTTATTCTGGAAACACTAGATCACGTGAGTAAATACTTCAACACGAGCACCTCCACTTGCAACTGAATACAGCAAGTTATAACTATTCTAGTAGATTGCTTTAGAGAGAGTTTATAGATTGCTTGCAAGAACTAGTTGAGATTCACCCAGGTGATGAGGCATCTTGAAGCTGTTGTTTTCAGTGGAAGCTGCAATCAGCGATTATGCCTTTGTAAGGAGCTGTCTCTTACTTGATTGGCAGGCTTATCCTTCACCTCACAATCAATGTGATTGATGGGAAGTCTGTTTCTATGCTCTGAATAACTGATGTGCTCACTATATTTTTTGAAATTATGTCCTTATCTTCAGAACACCTTTTCAATCTTTGCACAAAGCACATTGTGTGAATTTTGAACCAGACAGTTGTCTGTCTTGAAACATCTTTGTGGCTTTTTTTTAAAGAAAATGTTAAATGATTGCATTATTTGCATCTGGCATTTTGTCATTTTGGGAGGTCATTGCATATTCAGCTCGATTTGTCCCATTCTCTTCTTTCCGCATCGGCTTCCTGTATCCAGAGGGAGTAGGGTTGTTAAATGTAATGAAAAACAAAACAGAAAAATATTAATTGTTAGTATTTCTTAGTAGTTGTTAAGTACATGCATTTTATATGTGTTTTGTTAAAGGGTAAGATTTTTCAGTGTTAAAAGGGAGTGCTGCACTGTTTTTGAGAATAGAATGTCAAGCAAAGTCTTCTTAACTCTTGAGTGTTTGAGGATATATCACAGGTTCCCTTTCATCTTTATCACTATGTTTCTACATTAGAAACTACTGAAGGGTCTTAAATTTAAAGTTAAATTCCATTACAAAAGATGCTCCATGTATCTATCATGCTTACGGAACTTTGCCTTTATAAAACAGAAGACAAGAAATTCAGGGGTAGCATGCATAGGATTTCCCAATATTCACCCTTGAAGGAAGGAGCTCTGTTCTGGAAGGCTGCATCAGTAAAGTTATGTTTTTGAGACATACAACCCTTTCAGCAACACATTTTTGGCTTCTGGAGAAGAACCTTAGGACCATTTTCTAAAATCATTATGAATTAGTGTTTAATCATTAGACTGTAACTTATTGTAAACTGGTCAACTGCCTGGTTAAAATCTCACAGCTATTGTGACTTGACAGTATACTACAGATGCGACAACAATCAATTTAAAAATACCTTCACCTGAATAGAAAATACAATGAACTGAATTTTGGTAGAAACTAGCCAAGTGTCATTTGTATCAAATGAAAGAACAGTAGTGAACCAGATAGGTTTTTCCAGACAGCCAATAACCGCTTCATAACCATCATTAGACTTTTTATATTTCCAGATTTTTATTGAACTCAAGTTTTATCATCTACCATGGCAGGATTTGAACTTGGGTCCCCAACCATTAGTTGAGTCTCCAGAGTAATAAGTGTGTGCTGGAAAAGTACAGCAGGGCAGACAGCATCGAAGGATCAAGAGGGGTGACGTTTTGGGCATAAGCCCTTCATCAGGAATGTCTGCAGTAATAACCTAAGCTACAAAACTGCTAGGCCATCATCTACTCCTTCATGGAGTACTTTAACAAGGAAGGGCATGAATTAGCTCTACATGGAACTTTGACATTGGACCTTTCTCCAATCAATGTGGCACCAGCCATGCTGCAATGAGACAGTAACTTCCTGTAAATGGTGCACAAGTGTGGAACTAGTCTCCTCCCAGCCTTACATCACCCTGAAAAGGTATCACTGCAGATAAGAATATCTTACACTGTACGTGGAATTTAAACCTTAACCTTGTGCTAATGATGAGATCTTGCATTATTTTTGTGCTTTGTGGTTCACGGGTGCCTCTTTTAAGGTCACCTGTGATCACTTCTGCTTCACAGAGAATCTGCAATGACCAATGACATGGGCGAAACTATCTCTGACCAGCATTTGCACCCACACAGTTGCACTCTGCATAAATTTCACATGTCGGATGAAATGATTGCGAATGACTTGAAGATGTCCTCTGCAAAGGCATGATTGATGCAATTTCCCCTTGAAGGGCACCTGATACTTGAGAAGTGGAGCCCATGTGCTACCACAGAAAAAAATCTACTCATTCTGAGTGTGGCTGTGGCCATCTTCCATTTAGAGCTCACAATTAAGAACTGAAGGATCATGGAGATCAACATTGCTTGCGATCTGCAACTTGAGTCCCAGGCTTAAGCTGGTCATCAGGATCTACCTGAATCTCCATGACCACCTCTATCTGGCTGTCTCTGGACAGCCCATCACTACCAAACACCCATGTTTCCACAAATCACCTGGAGTTATTACTGCAAATCTCATCATTACCCCCTGAGCCTGTCACTACAGATTGACCCTGCCCATCATCATCATGCATACTCTCCTTGGCAAGTTGTTAATGAGAGATTGGTAATTGTCACTCCCACAGTATCACATGTTATTGCCTGCCGTATTCTCCCCCACTCAGAACAAATATTACCCTTCACCATCCTTGGGCCATTTGCATCCCAGGATGTTGCCTCCAATTTCCAGAGTTAAGTTCCCTAATTCCCTACCACAACAATGTTCTCTGATACCTCCCCCCCAATAACTCTCATTGCGTTCATCCCCAGCATTAGCTGTAGCCCACCACCTTGTATGGTTGGCACTGATTGATGACTGACTGGACTCTTGAGCATTCCCCATTCAATTCCTGGCTGAGGATCAGTGAACTCGCTGACTGCTTGCCCTGGACCTGCAGACTCACCTGTGGCCCATTTCCTGCACAGACCTGCTGACCCTGTCCACCGCGTGCAGAAGGGCTAACTCGGAGTAAGACTGTGAATGGATGCTGCCGTTCAATTATTTAACCAGGACCCTCCTGATTGCTGGCAGTCCCCCTTGGCTTGGTTCAGGACTATGCCTCTTCAACTCTGAGATATGGCCATTTGGTTGAAGTATATGCAGGCTTCTGGTAGGTGTGAAATTGATATAGGACAGTGCCTTGCAACAACATGTCCACACCCTTAACTGATGACTGCAGGCAAGCATGGAAAGCTCCCTGGCTATGTGTCTATGCTGAGCAGCATGGCAAGATATAAGGCACTGTGTACCTTTCAAGTTCCACTACAGGGGCAAAGCGCAAAAAGGCAAGGCAAAGCAGGAATGATTTAAACAATAGAGAGGGCACAATGTGAATGAGCACTGAGTAAGTGAGCAGCCCCGAGGTATGGCCTGGTCCAATCATGAGCTGGTTGCCTGTCCCTGTGCAGAATGTACTTGCAGCAGCATTCCTACAAAAGGTGCCAGTGTGTGCCAAAGTGAAGCACTGATGTACAGATGTGTCTTGCATTTGAATCAGAGAGCAGAAAGGCTGGTAAAGTTGGACCCAATATCTGTGGACATGGGATCCATCATGTAGTCACTGCCTATTGTGTGCCTGAAGATGTTGATGTTGATCCAGGTCTCCGAAATGGAGGTCCAGAGGAGCCAATAGCGAGCTGGAGTCAACCAAGTTTCTGCACAGACTTTCATGACAGGAATTCTCGCTACCTGGTGTCTATCCAGTGGGTGGTAAAATGGGACACTACTCAGTAATGAGGTTAGTTTATGTCAAAGTGAGGATAGTAATGAGCAATTATCCATGTAAACAGGGCTGTCTTAGTAGCAAGAATCACATCTCAACACACAACACTTGGTTGGAAAAAGGGACATTTTGATCTTAAAACTTCAGCTAATTTTCCAAAAATTCTCTCGTTGTTCAGGGCTAGGAGGACGTCCCCATAAATTATTTTTCTGATAACCAGTCTTCTAAAGAGAAAGATATTTATAATCTAAAATTGGCTGAATTAATTTTTAATGTTCCATGCTAGTGTGCATCACAAATTGTATCTTAATACATTTCCTGTGCTAAAATATCCTTAAGCATTAATGCAGTACCAACAGCTTGACATCTCAGATTTGTTAAGTACTTTCCAAATAAATGGCCCTTTCATGAAGCCATGGGTGAAGCAAGCATGCACCAATTTATTCAGACTGCAAGAGCTGTTCACCGCTGTCGACAATCTAAGGCCCTGAGCAATATCATTTCCCTATACCAGTACAGATATGAATTAATTCAACTAAGAAGAGAATTTTCAGCACATTCAGTCCAATTTGGTTGCAGTGCTCACTCTTTTCCGTCATTTATATAAATGATCTAGATGTGAACATAGGAGGTATGGTTAGTAAGGTTGCAGATGACACCAAGATTGGAAGTTTAGCAGATGGCAAAGAAGGTTACCTCAGAGTAGAACGGGACCTTGATCAGGTGGGCCAATAGGCTGAGAAGTGGCAGATGGAGTTTAATTTAGATAAATGTGACATGCTGCATGTTGGAAAGGCAAATCAGGGCAGGACTTATACACTTAATGGTAAGGTCCTAGGGAGTGTTACTGAACAAAGAGACCTTGGAGTGCAGGTTCATAATTCCTTGAAAGTGGAGTCCAAAGCAGACAGGATAGTGAAGAAAGCAAATGTGAGGACTGCAGATGCTGGAAATCAGAGTTTAGATTAGAGTGGTGCTGGAAAAGCACAGCAGGTCAGGCAGCATCTGAGAAGCAGGAAAATCGACATTTTGGGCAAAAGCCCTTCATCAGGAATGAAGGCAGGGAGACTGCCTGACCTGCTGTGCTTTTCCAGCACCCTCTAATCCAAAAACTAGTGAAGGTGGCATTTGGTATGCTTGCTTTTATTTATCAGAGCATTGAATATAACAGTTACGAGCTCATGTTGTGGCTGTACAGTACAGTGGTTAGGCCCCTTTTGGAATTCTGGTCTACCTGCAATCGGAAGGATGTTGTGAAAGGGTTCAGAAAAGATTTACAAGGATATTGCCAGGGTTGAAGGATTTGAGCTATAGGGAGAGGCTGAACAGACTGGGGCTGTTTTCCCTGGAGCATCGAAGACAGAGGGCGACCTTATAGAGGTTTACAAAATTATGAGGGGCATGGATAGGATGAATAGACAAGGTCTTTTCCCTGGGGTGTTGGAGTCCAAAATTAGAGGACATAGGTTTACAGAGAGATGGGAAAGATTTCAAAGGAACCTAAGGGGCAACTTTTTCACACTGAGGGTGGTGTGTATGGAATGATCTACCAGAGGAAGTGGTGGAGACTGGTACTATTATAATATTTAAAAGGCATTTGGATGGGTATATGAATAGGAAGTGTTTAGCAGGAGATGGGCCAAATACGGGCACATTGGACTAGATTAATTTAGGATATCAGGTCAGCATAGACAAGTTGGATCGAAGGGTCTGTTTCCATGCTGTATAGCTCTGTGACTCTATAACCCATTGCCAATGTCTATCACTGAATTTTAACCTAACATGGGCTCATTGCCAATGCCTGTCATCTGGATTTCTTTCCTTCATGCCCATCTGTTATGCTTCTGCAGCCAGCTAGTTATACTGGTTGGAGTTTTCTGACAGCACTGATCACTGTGTCAGCAGGAACTTATCATGTATGATGGCTTTCATAAGAGATTTAACACCATCATTCCATTATGATTGATGGTTTGTTATCTATCCTCTATCCAGATTCCACCTGCCCATTCATTGCAGGGGCTAACAGTCTCACACCTCATCTAAGTGCCATGCCATGCGTACAAACACAGCTCACCACCAGGATAATTAGATTAGATTAGACCACCTACAGTGTGGAAACAGGCCCTTCGGCCCAACAAGTCCACACCAACCCACTGATGCGCAACCCACCCATACCCCTACACTTACCCCTTCACCTAACACTATGGACAATTTAGCTTGGCCAATTCACCTGACCCGCACATCTTTGGACTGTGGGAGGGAACCGGAGCACCCGGAGGAAACCCACGCAGACACGGGGAGAATGTGCTAACTCCACACAGTCAGTCGCCTGAGGCGGGAATTGAACCCGGGTCTCTGACGCTGTGAGGCACCGTGTCGCCCAAAGCAGTAATGAGCAGTAAGTGCTCACTTAATCAGTAATGCTTAAATCCCACAAAGAAATTTTAAAAAAGTTCTTTCCTATATCACAATGCTCCTTCAAAAGTAATTATCAAGACAATTAATTATCATGATAATTCCTGTATGAAGTCTTGCCACATGCTCAGTAAGCTTAAGGAAATTTAAAACAAATAAGGAAGAAAAGACTAGGGAAAATGTTGTTGCATTTCGCCACATTGGCTGCTTATTCCAAGTAAGGTCAGCCTGATTATTGGGTATGAGTCATCATTTTCTATAACGTCAAACATGTGACTTCCAAAGTGATCATTCTATATCTTTCATCATTCAATATTACAAAATGTGCATATTTTTGAAAAGAAATGACACATTCTGTAAAAGCCTTCTGTCTTCCATGATTCAGGACAATTCATAAGAAATGCCTGTTACAACCCACCAAAATAGTCATTGTGATTCATTGATCAAGGTATTGCCCTGAGTAAAATCAAAGTCAAACTGCCTTGTTTAAAACTTAAACATTAGTTGGCAGTTACCTGTCAGTCATAATTAATTACGCTATCCTCTAGGACTCAGCACCCTCCTTTCATACAGTATAAAAGTTGACTTCCTCTTCTGGTACTTCAGCAAATTGTTCTAATAAGTCCAAGGTGAAAAGCTTGATCAAATCCATTTTCAGCAATATTCAACATTTTATCTACTGATTTTACCTTGAAAAATCAATAGAAAACACAGTGGTTGCAACATTTGCTTTCTAAAAGCGCTTATTTTCAGCGCTTAGATGCAAGGCTTTCAGTGCACAGTGGCATAGAGAGTGGGAGTGTGTCTGTGAATGTGTTTCTGTATATGCTCATGTGACGTTTTACCATAATTTGATAGTTAGCAAAGTACATGAGGTGAGATATGGAATACAAGACCTTTTAGAGGTGTGTGTGTGTGTGTGTGTGTGTGTATGAGGCTAGTTGTGCAATTGGTGAAATGCTGCATTTGAAGAGGATTTGCTGCATTAATCACTTGTGAGGAAGATGAACATCTTTTGACCCTAATCTTTTGGATGACACTGCTGAAATTGACCTGCATGTCTTTCTGCTCCCACTATCTTCTCAGAGTTTGTCTGGAAAGTTTACCCCTCTTCGGTCATGGGCAGCATGGTGGCACAGTGGTTAGCGCTGCTACCGCACAGCGCCTGAGACCTGGGTTCAATTCCCACCTCAGACAGCTGTTTGTGTGGAGTTTGCATATTTTCCCAGTGTCTGCGTGGGTTTCCTCCGGGTGCTCCGGTTTCCTCCCAAAGTCCAAAAATGTGCAGGTCAGGTGGCCACACTAAATTGCCCGTGGTGAAGAGGTAAATGTAGGGGAATGGGTCTGGGCGAGTTGCTCTTCGGAGGGTCTGTGTGGACTTGTTGGGCCGAAGGGCCTGTTTCCACACTGTAAGTAACCTTAAAAAAAAATAGGATTCCCTCTCTTCTATCAACCTTCACCATAAAGACTCAAATGATGTGTTGGAGAACTTTAGAATCCACTGTTTGTCATTACTTTGTTACCTCTAGGTCCAAATCATTTCTGCAATTAATGTCAAGCTCTCCTCAAGCCCAAAAATACCTCTTTTTTTTTAAGTGCACACTGTTGTTACTGCACAAGCGAACTTTAACTTGCACTAGTCTGTCATTTTTTGAGTTCTGTAACCAAGATTGAGCTGCATAACAGCTCGCAAATAAATGACTGCATGCTACAATGAAGATATAATGGGAAGACTGCACTAAGCTTACAGGCTGCCGGTATTGCCACATTCAGGCATGAGTTACTCACACATCCAAGCTCTCCGCATCTGCTTTCCCGCTTTATCCAAGCTTCTCCAAGTGACTACAGTATCTACCACTGTATGCATAGTAAATAAACAGGGACATCTATAGAAGTGAGAATTTCTCCAGGTCAATGATACACGTGAATGACCTTTCTTCTTGTGATACTTTTTGTGCTTCTAAATAAGAGCTTTATTTACTTACTGATTCTGGCAAATGATATGAACAGAAGGACTATGAGCAGAAGTAGGAAATTCAACCCCTCCAATCTGCTCCTCCATCTAATACAATCATGGCTGATCTCATCTTGGCTTCAACTCCACTTTTCCTCCCATTTCCCCACAACCCTTTAACCCATTACTAATTAAAGATCAGTCTATCTCCTTCTTAAATTTATTCAGTGTCCTGGAGTCCATTGCACTCTGTGGTAGAAATTCCACAGATACACAATCCTCTGAGGGAAGTAGTACCTTCTCATGTCTGTTATAATTCTTCCATCCCTTAACCTAGGACTGTGGCGTCTTGTTCTAGATTACATCACAAGGGGAATGCGGATCAATGTGGATTTCACAAATTTCCTCATTTCCCCTCCCTTGACCTTATCCCAGATCCAACCTTCCAACTTGGCCCCGGCCTCTTGACGTGCCCTACCTGACAATTTTCCTTCCCATCTATCCACTTCATCCTCCTCTCCGACCTATCACCTTCACTCCCACCTTCATCTACCTATCGCAATCTCAGCTACCTACCCCCCATCCCTGATCCCCCTCCCGGGCCACAAGCCTCATTCCTGATGAAGGGCTTATGCCTGAAATGGCGATTCTCCTGCTCCTTTAATGATGCCTGACCTGCTGTGCTTTTCTGGCACCAGACCCTCGACTCTGATCTCCAGTATGTGCAGTCCTCACTTTCTCCATAAGGGCAAATGTCCATTCTATGTCTATTTTGTCAATTCCCTTACGCGTCTTATATATACACATCAATTAGCTTGCCTCTGATTCTTCTAAACACTAACTGGTATAGGCCTAAATGAAAATGTGTTGCTGGAAAAGCGCAGCCAGTCAGGCAGCATCCAAGGAGCAGAAGAATTGACGTTTCGGGCATGAGCCCTTCTTCAGGAAACTTCAGGTTCCTGAAGAAGGGCTCATGCACGAAACATCGATTCTCCTGCTCCTTGGATGCTGCCTGACCTGCTGCGCTTTTCCAGCAACACATTTTCAGCTCTGATCTCCAGCATCTGCAGTCCTCACTTTCTCATAGGCCTAAATTGCTCAGTCTCACCTCAAAACAAACCTTTCATCTCTGGATTTAGTGAAATCTAGGGAACCTAGATACAAAATAATGTAAACATTTGTTTAGTTCTTGCTTTCTTTTTGATTAGATTTTAGGTTTTCACAGATGACCAATCTAATGCACATCTGTGGTAACTAATGATTGACATTTTTAGGAGATGTCAAAGAAAATGGTATCCAACTTTATATTTTACTCTGCTTTAGATTAAATGTCTCATTTGAACCTGATTAAATGAATAAATTTGAATTTTAACAATATGAATCATTAAATGATTGGTTTGGTACTTAAATAGTGATTGAATTAATTTAGTGCCGTCAAGTAACAAAGAATTTTGTTTAAATCTATTCTGTGATGAAATACAAAATGAGACATGTAATTCAAAACAAAACTGAAGAATTCACTAATCCTGCAGATTGTAATATTGTGACCAATAATGACGAAGTCATTTTTAAAATTCATTCATGGGATGTGAGCATTTCTCACAAGTCCAGAAAATATTGCTCTGAATTCCCTTTGAATAGGTAGTGATTGACTGGTGCTGTTCAAGAAAGCCTATGTCACAAAGATACTCTCATTGGGTTAGGAGTCCCAGGATTTTACCCCAGCAAGGCTGAAAGAATGGGATATATTTGTAAGTTATAATGGTGTATGAATTGGAAGGAGACTTTCAAGTAGTGCAATCCCATTTCATCTTTGCATTGCCTTGCTTGGTGTACAGTTGGTGCTATGATAGATGGTGTCAAAAGAGCCTTGGAGAGTCCCTGCAGCCACTCTGCGCTGGTGATGAATATTTAATGTGGTGGTTCGGGTGCCAATCAAGCAACCAAACCAGTTGGCTTGTTCATCTAGCTATGAGCTCCTTGTGTTTTGTTGGAACTGCACTCTTCCAGGCCAATGACAATGATGTACAGTCAAGGACTGTGTTAGTAGCTAGAGTTCCCTAACTACTCTTGCAGGCACAGTATTTATTTGGATGATCTAATTAAACATCTGGTCAATGACTCTAGAATGTGAAAAGTGAAAGCTTTAACATGTTCCATGCTGGTGAATGTTCAGGGATGTTGGATTCACTCATTGGAGATTATCATTGTCTAGATCTATGTTGTACAAATGTTACTTGCTATTATCAGCAGAGTTGCAGACATGTTATACAATAAATATTGTAAACTGAAAAAGGTGCTAGAGAACAAAAATGAAATTCAAAAGATACTCCTGCAAAAACAATAGAAGAGTGACAATCTTCTAATGTTAAAATGGTACATTTTACAGAATTTAAAATGTTATTTCCTAACATTTTAATAACTAATTAGCTTCCATTGTAAGGGCAGATGTGGGGATGCTTATTGATGTTTACATGTAGTCAGAAGCTGGGAATTTTGCAGTGAGTAACTTAGCTCTCGATTTCAGAAGGCCTGACTACTTAACATGGCACAAGTCAGGACTGTGATGGAATACTCTCCACTTGTCTGGATGAGTGAAACTTCAACAACATTCAAGAAACTCAAGAGAATCTAGGACAAAGCAGCCCACTCATTTTATCAGTCCATTCATCAAATTAAAATATTTACTGCCTTCAATAGACTGCTGGATTGTGGATATAGCATGCATCATCTAAAAAGTACATAGCAGCACCTTTCCAAGTTTATTCAACCAAGTATCTTTCAAGCTCATGATCACTACTGTCCACAGTTAGAAGACTCAGGGCAGATGAAGTTAAAAATCATACATCAGGTTACAGTTCAAAAGGTTTATTTGGAAGCACGAGCTCTCAGAGTGCTGCTCGTTCATCAGGTGGTTGTGGAGACACAGAATTTGTACCAAAAGATTATAGTGTCACACCACAATCTGGATTGTAGAACATAGAACAGTACAGCACAAAACAGGTCCTTCAGCCCACGATGTTGTGCCGACCACTGATCCTCATGTATGCACCCTCAAATTTCTGTGACCATATGCATGTCCAGCAGTCTCTTAAATGTCCCCAATGACCTTGCTTCCACAACTGCTGCTGGCAACGTATTCCATGCTCTCACAACTCTCTAGTAAAGAACCTGCCTCTGACATCCCCTCTATACTTTCCTCCAATCAGCTTAAAACTATGACCCCTCGTGTTAGCCATTTCTGCCCTGGGAAATAGGCTCTGGCTATCGACTCTATCTATGCCTGTTATTATCTTGTATACCTCAATTATGTCCCCTCTCCTCCTCCTTTTCTCCAATGAAAAAAGTCCGAACTCAGTCAACCTCTCTTCATAAGATAAGCCCTCCAGAACAGTCAGCATCCTGGTAAACCTCCTCTGAACCCTCTCTATAGGAACCACATCTTTTCTATAATAGGGCGACCAGAACTGGATGCAGTATTCCAAGTGCGGTCTAACCAACGTTTTATAGAGCTGCAACAAGATCTCACAAGATCTCTTAAACTCAATCCCCCTGTTAATGAAAGCCAAAACACCATATGCTTCCTTAACAACCCTGTCCACTTGGGTGGCCATTTTAAGGGATCTATGTACCTGCACACCAAGATTCCTCTGTTCCTCCACACTGCCAAGAATCCTATCTTTAATCCTGTACTCAGCTTTCAAATTCAACCTTCCAAAATGCATCACCTTGCATTTATCCAGGTTGAACTCCACCTGCCACCTCTCAGCTCATCTCTGCATCCTGGCAATGTCCCGCTGCAGCCTACAACAGCCCTCTATACTGTCAACGACACATCCAACCTTTGTGTCATCTGCAAACTTGCTGACCCATCCTTCAATCCCCTCATCCAAGTCATTAATAAAAATTACAAACAGTAGAGGCCCAAGGACAGAGCCCTGTGGAACACCACTCATCACTGACTTCCAGGCAGAATATTTTTCTTCTACTACCACTCGCTGTCTTCTGTTAGCCAGCCAACTCTGTATCCAGACAGCTAAGTTCCCCTGTATCCCATTCCTCCTGACCTTCTGAATGAGCCTACCATGGGGAACCTTATCAAATGCTTTGCTGAAGTCCATATACATCACATCCACAGCTCAACCCTCATCAACTTTTCTAGTCACATCCTCAAAGAACTTGCTAAGGTTTGTGAGGCATGACCTGCCCTTCACAAAGCCGTGCTGATTGCATTTAACCAAGCCATGTTCTTCCAGATGGTCATAAATCCTATCCCTCAGAATCCTTTCTAACACCTTGCAGATGACAGATGTGAGACTTATTGTGGTCAAGTCTTTCATCTTTTAGAATGGGTTGCAGGTTTTGGTTCATTAATATGTAAATCCCAGAACTTCTTTTAAGTCACCTTACATATGCTTTATAACAAAAGGTGACATCTCAGCTCAGACAATGCATTAAAGGTGTAAGGTTAGAGTCGGTCTGTATCCCAATCTTGAGTGAGACTGGTTCTATTTCCAAAGTGGAATTTACAAGATATTACATGGTTTGACTGCCTGCAGACTGTGCAATTTTTGAGCAAAATAAAATTATTTTGCAAATACAAATTCATCCCATAGACTTATGTACATGTGTGCAAGCATGAGAGAGAGTGGGAGTGTGTGCACGTGTGTGTGTTTGCATGTGTGAAAGCTTAGTACAGTGTGTGCATGAGCGTAATGGAGTATAAGCCTGTGAGAGGTTGTGTGCATGGGTTAGTGTGGGAGATATGAGAGAGGGTGACTATGTAACTGTGTGAGCATGTAAGTGTGTGTTTGTGTGAATGAGAGTGTATAGTGTAGTGGGGGGGTCACCCGTAGTGTGACATGAACCCAGTTGAGGCCAACCTCATGGGTACTGAACTTGGTTATCAGCCTCTGCTCGGCCACTTTGCACTGTTGTCTGTCCTGGGGTGCACCTGGGAGGACGTTCACTCGAAGATCTGAAGCTGAATGTCTCTGACCGCTGAAGTGTTCCCCGACTGGAAGGGAACATCTGTTTGGTGATTGTTGTGCAGTGTCCATTCATCTGTTGTCGTAGCAGCTTCTTGGTCACGCCAATGTACCATTCCTCAGGGCATCCTTGCCTGCAGCATATGAGATAGACAACGTTGGCTGAGTCACATGTGTACCTGCTGCATACATAGTGGGTCCACGGGTAATGGTGTTATCCATGTCGACGCCCTGGGATACAGACAGCCTCTGACCTCACACCTTTAATGCACTGTCTGAGCTGTCACCTTTTGTTATAAAACCTTAAGTTACCTTGAGAAGGTGGCTTAAAAGAAGTTCTGAGATTTACATATTAATGAAGCAAAACCTACAGCCCATTCTAAAAGATGAAAGACTTAACAATAATCCGGGTTTGTTTAATAAAGCATTTCAGTTGCATGACACTAATCTTTTGCTATAAATTCTGCATCTTATGGTTTTATGCTGCACAACCACCTGATGAAGGAGTAGCACTATGAAAGCTAGTGCTTCCAAATAAACCTGTTGAATTATAATCTGGTATTGTGAGATTTTTACCTTTGTACACCCAGTCCAGCACCGGCTCCTCCGCATCAAGGGCAGATGACGCATGGGAATGGTATCATGGTGCTCATCAGCCTGCCATGTAGTTATATCACAGTTTGTTCACTGTTACCCAGTCAAAACCCTGATATTTCCTACCTAACAGCAATGTGTGAGTACCTTCGCCAACACCATTTCAAGGGTTATTAATGTTGGGTTATAACTAATTGCCAAATTCTGGAATAAATTTAAAACAAACAAGTCAGCAGAGGTTAAACATTCAATGGCAGGATCCTAAAATCATAGAAACTTTAGTATTAAAGATCAGTTGCATCCTTGTAGCTGCATGTTAATTTAGTTGAATTTATTCATTTAATTTAAACTGAATTTTTGGCGCAGTTCTGTGACTACCTACCTCCTTGTTCAAATGAAACCCTTACAGACATGGCTCCTGACTGACATGTAGGTCAGAGAAGCACTCTTTGAAGATCTTAAGTAACAAGATGTCCTGCTGAGCATTCTCCCTCTGCCCCTCTGCAATCTCTTGTTTGCAACCTCTAATCGCTATCCTTGTCATACCATTACTGAACAGGAACTGCAAGTGTAGCCCCATGAGTGGGAGCAAGTTTTCATTCAGAACCTTTTCAAATCCACACCACTCATTCCAAAGGTCAAGCAAATAAAAGCTTTGGTTATCTTCTTACCACACAGTACTTCCAATGACTCTGCAGCAGGGAAAGAAAGTCAAAGACATAGTAAGGCGTGGGCCTTTGCAATCTTATTCTGCATCAAATTTGCACATTAGGAATTAGCTGCACCAACACTGCACCGGTGTAAGAAAGGCCCAGCCTTTCCAGTTTCAGTCGTAGTGAATGCTGAGATGTTTGTCTTTGTGGAGGGCTGCAACAGCATTTCAACTTTCGGGAAGCTCCCTTAAGCTCAAACCCAAACAATGCTGTCCATTGCTGCCCAAATGGAATAAACAGGATCCTGTCCTGATGGTTCTGTTAGGACAGGTCATGTGCCAACAAAAGTACTTCTGTGGATGGAAGTGTCATTGACAAGGGCATAATTTATTGCCCTTGAACTGAGTGACTTGCTTAGCCATTTTTGAGTGCACATAAAAGTCAACCACACCTAGCAGGGAATACTAGTAGAATCTATGAATGACATGTGCTGGTCCAACTCATCGTGTAGCTCCAGTTATTTACAACGTGTTTGTATGTGCTTCAAGTATTTTGGTTTGGGATAGCATAGCAGTCATGTTACTCAGCAAGTGAGCCATAGTCCTAAATTACAATCCCAACAAAGATACACGTTTAAAATTCAATTAATAAACTCTGGAACTATTATGTTTGTATAGGTAATGATTAGCACAAAATGACTGGCTGGTTGTAAGGATGGAAAGGAAATATTTAGCAGCGATGCCAATAAATACCAGAAAATATCATTCATCCAATGAATGATAGAAAATCCATGTTTTGAAAACATGCAACCTAGCATGGTTATTGTCACACTCCAGAAACAAGCATGGATCGCACCTCAGCTGATAATTGTCCAAGTTTAATTGTTTCTTTTGTGCTATTAAACTAATGGTTTCAATTACTACTACATCCCAGCTGGTGGAGATTCGCAGCAGCTCTAAACTACCTTTATGGCATAATTATCTTTATAAAAAGGGACAACTGTTGTTTCTTACAGTTTACCCTCTGAAGTACACAAAGTGACTTTTCATGTATTTATAGGCTATTTTACTAAGCGCTGCATAATGAAACCTTGCCACTATTTATTAATCCTGTTAATTGCACCTTTGTGATACCAAATTGGAGCCACAGCTACAATAAGTGTACAGCAAACTTTTCTCTACCAATGTTTGTGATATTCTAAACATTTCCAGCAAAATTATGAGCACGCCTTGAAATAGCTAAAGTCACAATACTTGCAGATGATACAAACCTGCAACAACCTAAAATTCAGGAAATACACAGTAGGGTCTTGTGAAATCTGTAGGGAGGGAAGCAAGGTTGAAGTTTCAAGCTGTGAACTGACACTGTTCTAATGAAAGATCATGGCCTGAAAAGTTAACTCTGTGCATTTCCATCATTTTCTGTTTTTACTCTTTAATCTTAATCAATTTGAGGAGGGTCAGAATGGGATTTTCAATTTGCGAAACTCTGAACCCAACCAGTCTGGGGCACCTTAGACCACAACTTCAGGTTTAATGCAGACAGCAAGCAAATAACTTATTTTGATGTTAGTATATTTTAAGCAACAGCGTTTATTTTTGTGTGAGATTGGTCACAATACCTTTGAATTGACTGTTTGGCTATTTCTCTACGTACTGAAGTTGCTCTCCCGCAAGGGAAGCCAATCTGCCTGCATCTACCCTGTCAAGACCCTTAAGAACCTTCTATGTTTCAATAAGGTCTCCTCTCTTCTTCCAAACTCCAATGAGTATGAGCCCAGTCTACTCAACTTCTTAGAAGAAATTATCTCCATGCCCAAGATAAAGTGAACCTTCTCTAGATTGCCTCAAGTTGAAATACGCCTTTTCCTTAGTTAAGGACAAAAACTGTTTACAGTTTTTCAGTTGTGGTCTGACTCATGCTTTGTGTAGTTATAGCAGGTCTTTCCTATTTTCATTCACCAATCTCTTTGAAATAAAGCCAACAGTCCATTTGCTTTCCCTTTACCTGCTGAACTTTGATGCTAGCTTTTGTGATGCATGCTGCAAATGTGTTGCTGGTCAAAGCACAGCAGGTTAGGCAGCATCTCAGGAATAGAGAATTCGACGTTTCGAGCATAAGCCCTTCATCAGGAATAAGAGAGAGAGAGCCAAGCCGGCTGAGATAAAAGGTAGGGAGGAGGGACTAGGGGGAGGGGCGATGGAGGTGGGATAGGTGGAAGGAGGTCAAGGTGAGGGTGATAGGCCGGAGTGGGGTGGGGGCGGAGAGGTCAGGAAGAGGATTGCAGGTTAGGAGGGCGGTGCTGAGTTGAGGGAACCGACTGAGACAAGGTGGGGGGAGGGGAAATGAGGAAGCTGGAGAAATCTGAATTCATACCTTGTGGTTGGAGGGTTCCCAGGCGGAAGATGAGGCGCTCCTCCTCCAGCCGTCGTGTAGTTGTGTTCTGCCGGTGGAGGAGTCCAAGGACCTGCATGTCCTCGGTGGAGTGGGAGGGGGAGTTAAAGTGTTGAGCCACGGGGTGATTGGGTTGGTTGGTTCGGGCGGCCCAGAGGTGTTCTCTGAAGCGTTCCGCAAGTAAGCGGCCTGTCTCACCAATATAGAGGAGGCCACATCGGGTGCAGCGGATGCAATAGATGATGTGTGTGGAGGTACAGGTGAACTTGTGGCGGATATGGAAGGATCCCTTGGGGCCTTGGAGGGAAGTGAGTGTGGAGGTGTGGGCGCAAGTTTTACATTTCCTGCGGTTGCAGGGGAAGGTGCCGGGGGTGGAGGTTGGGTTGGTGGGGGGTGTGGATCTGACAAGGGAGTCACGAAGGGAGTGGTCCTTGCGGAACGCTGATAGGGGAGGGGAGGGAAATATATCCTTGGTGGTGGGGTCCGTTTGGAGGTGGCGGAAATGGCGGCGGATAATACGTTGTATGCGCAGGTTGGTGGGGTGGTAGGTGAGAACCAGTGGGGTTCTGTCTTGGTGGCGGTTGGAGGAGCGGGGCTCAAGGGCGGAGGAGCGGGAAGTGGAGGAGATGCGGTGGAGGGCATCGTCGATCACGTCTGGGGGGAATCTGCGGTCCTTGAAGAAGGAGGCCATCTGGGTTGTGCGGTGTTGGAATTGGTCCTCCTGGGAGCAGATGCGGCGGAGACGAAGGAATTGGGAATATGGGATGGCGTTTTTACAGGGGGCAGGGTGGGAGGAGGTGTAGTCCAGGTAGCTGTGGGAGTCAGTCGGTTTATAATAGATGTCTGTGTTGAGTCGGTCGCCCGAGATAGAAATGGAAAGGTCTAGGAAGGGGAGGGAGGAGTCTGAGACAGTCCAGGTGAATTTCAGGTCGGGATGGAAGGTGTTAGTAAAGTTGATGAACTGTTCAACCTCCTCGTGGGAGCACGAGGCAGCGCCGATACAGTCATCGATGTAGCGGAGGAAAAGGTGGGGGGTGGTGCCAGTGTAGTTGCGGAAGATGGACTGTTCCACATATCCTACGAAGAGGCAGGCATAGCTGGGGCCCATGCGGGTGCCCATGGCAACTCCTTTAGTTTGGAGGAAGTGGGAGGATTGAAAAGAGAAGTTATTCAGGGTGAGGACCAGTTCAGTCAGTCGAAGGAGGGTGTCAGTGGAAGGGTACTGGTTAGTGCGGCGGGAAAGGAAGAAGCGGAGGGCTTTGAGTCCTTCGTGATGGGGGATGGAGGTGTACAGGGACTGGATGTCCATAGTGAAAATAAGGCGTTGGGGACCGGGGAAGCGAAAATCCTGGAGGAGGTGGAGGGCGTGGGTGGTGTCCCGAACGTAGGTGGGGAGTTCTTGGACTAAAGGGGACAGGACCGTGTCGAGGTATTGGGAGATGAGTTCGGTGGGGCAGGAGCAGGCTGAGACAATGGGTCGGCCGGGGCAGGCAGGTTTGTGGATTTTGGGCAGGAGGTAGAAACGGGCGGTGCGGGGTTGTGGGACTATGAGGTTGGAGGCGGTGGATGGGAGATCCCCTGAGGTGATGAGGTCCTGGATGGTCTGGGAGATGATGGTTTGGTGGTGGGAGGTGGGGTCGTGGTCAAGGGGGCGATAAGAGGAGGCGTCCGCGAGCTGGCGTTTGGCTTCAGCGGTGTACAGGTCAGTGCGCCAAACTACCACCGCGCCTCCCTTGTCTGCGGGTTTGATGGTGAGGTTGGGATTGGAGCGGAGGGAGTGGAGGGCTGCACGTTCTGAGGGTGAGCGGAGGGAGTGGAGGGCTGCACGTTCTGAGGGTGAGCGGAGGGAGTGGAGGGCTGCACGTTCTGAGGGTGAGCGGAGGGAGTGGAGGGCTGCACGTTCTGAGGGTGAGCGGAGGGAGTGGAGGGCTGCACGTTCTGAGGGTGAGCGGAGGGAGTGGAGGGCTGCAGGGACCTCCAAACCTTTTGTGCTGCAGATTTCTGCAGTTGTGCTCTATTTAAATTGTATTTAGCTCTTCCACTCTTTCTACCAAAGTGCATAACATCACATTAAGATTAATGCAGATCCTTGTTTGCTCTCATTATCTCATGATTAGTGGGAGTTTCTACAGAACAGTGACTGTTGGGGGACTGATAGACTATTGAAGTTCGGAGGAAGGGTCACTTGACCCAAAACTGATTTCTCTCCACAGGTGCTGCCAGACCTGCTGGGCTTTTCCAACAATTTATGTTTTTTCTTTCTGATTTACAGCATCCACAGTTCTTTCGGTTTTCATCTTGTTGTCGTGTTAGAATTTCTGTGTTGGGCCTGCCGCATTGTTTCAGCAAAGTCCAATGCAAGCTAGAGGAACAGCATCTCATTTTCCACTCAGTGTTAGGTTCCTGAAGTCTGTGAAGTGTCTGAGTTCAAAAACTTCAGATCATGAGCGATTCCCTTCATTTTACTTACACTCACCCTACCTTGTTCACAATGGTTTGGTCTTAACAGAGCTGACCTATTTTCTACTATTCAAATCTCCCGTTAACACCTACTCTGCATCTACCATCCCTCTGCGATCATAAGCACTCTTTGTGGCTTTTCCTATTCACTTTGTGCACCCTCACCATCCCTACCACTTGCTCCTCCTTCCCCTTTATAAAAAGCATAGAAATTATAATTTTCCAGCCACCTTCAGTTCTGAACAAGTGTCATGTTGGTTCCAAAGCAATAACTTTGTTTCTTCCTCTATAGCTGCTGCTAGGCCTGAGTTTCTCCAGCACTTTCTACTTTTATTTCCAATCTCTAACCTCTGCAATACTTTGCTTTTATAACATTTGGTGTTAGACGTTTGGGAATAATACAAGCATTTCAGGTTGGCCCATTAAAAACCTTTTATTTCCATTGAAACAGTCAATCAACCTCCTCTCAAGGTTACTGATGTCAATTATTGCACCATTAACAGAACTAAATGATTTTAATTAAATGGGAAGAGCAAAAACGACATAGTGCAAACCAAACGTTATAGATTTCTTCGGCAGATAATTGCTGTGGTGAGCATAATTGTTACACTTTACTGCTGAATAAAATAAATGACAGAAGTGACATTGCTGCCACTTGGAAAGTGTCAAACACACAAACTGATTTTCTCAATCTCTCATTTGATGTCAAAATAACAGGCTAAGTTCAGAATTAGTGGAACTTAACGACTAATCAATAATCCTTTGTGCCATTCCACTAGAAATTCAAAACTATCAATCAGTCAACAATTCTCCATTCTGTAATAGAATGCAGTAGAGTGAATTACTACTGATCCATCAGAGCTGCTGTTACAAATTCTGGAATCGGGCCCTCACTCCCCAAGTCGAAATCACCATCAGGAGAATTCTGTCTGACTTGGGAGAGAGTGCCCTGGGCAATTGGATTTTCATTCCGGTGGGGCAGGTATTAATGGGAATGGGGCTCACTCTAGTTAAGTAGAATTTGGAGGCACCCACAGGAGCTCTGAGATGCAAAAGCAAACAGTTTAAAGGGTCCATCTCAGTACTGTGGGACTTTGTTGCAGCTGTGATTAAAAACAAGAATCCAAGGAATCAGTCCTCCAATCATAGAGATGTACAGCACATAAACAGACTCTTCTGTCCAACTCGTCCATGCCAACCAGATATCCTAATCTAATAGAGTCCCATTTGCTAGCACTTGGCCCATATCCCTACAAACCTTTCCTATTCATATAACCATCCAGATGCCTTTTAAATGTTGTAATTATACCAACCTCCACCATTTCCTCTGGCAGCTCATTCTGTGTGAATAGGTTGCCCCTTAGATCCCTTTTAAATCTTTCCCCTATCACCCTCACTTTAGCTCTCACACTCT
The DNA here is from genome assembly GCF_020745735.1 of Hemiscyllium ocellatum. Classification (NCBI taxonomy): domain Eukaryota; kingdom Metazoa; phylum Chordata; class Chondrichthyes; order Orectolobiformes; family Hemiscylliidae; genus Hemiscyllium; species Hemiscyllium ocellatum. The sequence continues at coordinate 91,692,431 of NC_083408.1, forward strand.
CTCAGATATCTCCCGTGCCTCACCATTCCTTGTTATGTGATATAATGCCCTTTGTCCACCCTACAGAATGGAGGTTCTGTTTTAGTGGAGCTGAAGAATATTAAGAGAAAGAAGTCACTAATAGGGATAGTCTTCAGGGTCTCTAACAGTATCCATAATATTAGACACAGCACAAAATAAAAAATATTGGGTGCCTGAGATAAAAGGTCCCTCAATAATCATAGGTGACATTAATCTACATATAAAACAGATTGGCAGTTATAAAGTCATAGAGATGTACAGCACGGAAACTGACCCTTCAGTCCAACTCGTCCATGCTGACTAGATATCCCAACCCAATCTAGTCCCACCTGCCAGCATTCAGCCTATATCCCTCCAAACCCTTCCTATTCATATACCCATCCAGATGTCTTTTAAATGCTGCAATTGTACCAGCCTCCACCACTTCCTCTAGCAGTTCATTCCATACATGTACCACCCTCTGCGTGAAAAAGTTGCCCCGTAGGTCTCTTTTATAGCTTTCCCCTCTCAGCCTAAACCTATGGCCTCTAGTTCTGGACTCCCCACCTCGGGAAAAAGACTGTCTATTTATCCTATCCATGCCCCTCATAATTTTATAAACCTCTAAGGTCACCCCTCAGCCTCCGACGCTCCAGGGAAAACAGCCCCAGCCTATTCAGCCTCTCCCTATAGCTCAAATCCTCCAATCCTGGCAACATCCTTGTAAATCTTTTCTGAACCCTTTCAAGTTGTAGCCTGGGTGAGGCATGCCGACGTGCTGAGAACAAGCTTTATTAGATTTGGTATTTTACAATTTGACAGGATTAACTAATGGCCTCAGGGTAAAGACACCCCTAAGTAGCAGTGAGCACAAAATGATTGAATTTTACACTTTTTTTATTCAGTCACGGGATGTGGAAAGAATTGGCTGAGCCAGCACTAATAACCCATCTCGAGTTGGTCTTGGGAAGGTGGAGGTGAACTGCCTTCATGAGCCGCTGCACCCAACTAGGGGAAGCACCTTATTTGCATCTATCCTGCTTATCCCTTTAAGTATTTCATAGATTTAAATGGCATCAACTCTTTCTCTTCAAAACACTAGAGAACAATGACCCAGTTTTTCCAATTCCTCTTCATAGTACTGTCCCATCATCTGGGAATAAGTCTTGTGAACCTTTATCGCACTCTCTATGGTAATAGTATCTTTCCTGAGGTAAGGAAACAACAACTGTACACAGTATCCCAGTTGCAGTCTCCACAAGATCGTATACATTTGATGCAAGACTTCACTCCTCCTGTATTCAAAGCTTCTTGCAATAAAGTCTGACATTCTAGTAACCTTCCGAATAACTTGCTGCACCTATGTACTCATCTTTGAGGACTTATTGACCAGGACAACTAGGTCTCTTTGTACATTTTCCAACCTCTTAACATTTGATATGTACTCTGCAATACTCAGAAGGAGAGTTGTGAAGCATGCAGAGGATAGCAGCCACCAGGTAAACAGTAAAATGAGCTCTAAGATGACAACAGAAGAGCCAAAGACACATCTTATGCAGGTGCATAAGATGTGTGTGCATGCCCTAAATGGAATCTGGTAAAAACATGCAAGTTAAATGAGTCTCTGACCCCCAAAGTGCTGAAGTGCCTAAGTGATGTGCGGGTTGGTCTGGCAGCAGGAATGGTGATGTTGTTTGCCAATGTTGACTTGGGTTAATGAACGATTCAGGAGGATGGTGGCCATGGAGCATGGAGGGATGTTGTTCTGAAGAAGCAGCTGCATGGTGGCTTGGACAAGTGAGCTGCAGCCATGAGTGCTAGCTCTGGCTTGTCTATTAAAAATTGGTGCTGTCTAATTTCTCAGTGGAGGAGAAGAGAATTGCAAGCAGCTTATGGATGGGGCAAGGTTTTAATGAGATGCAAACACACAGAACCAAGGTAGTTGTCACTCAGTGGTGAATTCTGAATTTTTGTGAAAAATTGGGAAAAGTTTTCCCAATGTCAAGTATCAAGATTTCTTCATTCATGTCGTATTTTCCCACCTTTCCGGCACCAGGGAGGGGAATGTTCCACCTTGAGTTTACTAAAGCAAGAATGCAGAGTATTTTAAAAAACTTACCTCAAAACCTTATTTTATAAGTTCTCCTTAACACTTCATAATAAGCATTATTGTGTCACAACTATTACAATGGTAAAATCCACACTGGAGATATACTGAATAAGTTTTATTATAATTCATTAAGGTTATATTTTGATTTGGTTCTTTGGAAACGGACTATTGAAACAACAAAGGGGATAGTGACAAAAGGAAATACCCAAATTATACCAATAAAACATTCATAAAAGACAAATTTTCCACAGAACATGAAAACATTAAGCTTACCTTTTTATTGCTTTGTAGCAGATAATGACAGCTATCACCAGGAAAGCAAGAATGGCACAACTCACTGCGATTAAAATGACCATGTCCGTCCACCAGGGTTTTAATGGAGGATAATCTGTGGGTTTTACAGCTACATGCAAAAGAAAAAAAAAAGTTTTCTTTGTATATTAAAAATTTAAAGTCATGCAACAAAGATTGTTTCACACAAATACTGGGAGACAATAACAAGAGTGTCTCTCCCAGCTTTGAAGATGTGAAATTGTTAGATGTGTCGGCTGTTATTATTGCCAGTTTTCCACAATTCTAAACACATGTTTTCTATACTACAGCAATGGAACAGACTAGCACATTTTAACTTGCATTAGTTCTTTCTCAACTGGGACTTTTGACTTTGATTGTAAGTTCACTTTTTTATGCGATGACTAATGGATTTGCATATAATTCTTTTGTTTCTTACTTTCATGAAGTCATTTACCCTGCTTAATTATTTCAAACTGGCAAATGATGTAATGTAAACATTAAACAGAAGAATTTCAATTATATTCATGTTTAAATGCAAATGGAAATACTGAAGGAATAAGCTGTTCCCAGGATTCATCTGTGTATGTTGGGATAGTGGTGATAAATTAAGTAAAGATCTGAGGCAGCTTTAACTGGTGGAAGATGAAGGAGTTTGGAAAATTAGCACACACATGGATGACGTTCTTGTGGTCCCAAACTAGTCAGACCTTGAGCAAGTCAATCTCACTGGCCAGGATCTCAGTGTCTTAATGGCCATGTGAGTACAATCAATGTTGCACTGCATCTGGGAAAAAACAGTGGTGGAGGTACAATGCAATATCATTTGTCTGAGAGGCTGTATCTGTTGTAAAGTGAGTATGTTGGCGAAGAGGGCACCAGTGAATAATGAGGTGCAATGGTGTGCTGCTCTCTTTGAGATGCTATGAAGGACTGCAGCTGATCACTGGAAGGAGGCAAAAGCTCATGGCCACAGTGACTTTTACAGGGTATGGTGACCAGTGCCAGAAGATAAGAGGTCTTCAGCAGCAAGGGGACCACTTGCCTGGACAGTCACAGTCTCCTGTAGCACTGGATGTAAGTCATCTGCAGATAGCTCCATCTTTGGTCAGTTCCCTTCCTGTCTTTCCTTCCCATCCCATACTCACCTGATGTCTGTCCAGGATTCTGCCTTGCCTATGAAGTATGTTACCTCAGAGGAGCATCGGGCCAAACTCTGGCATTCCTGCCTCCAGTACCAGCTCCAGCTTTCATACTTGGCTCTTGCTCTTCTGACGCTACAATGCCAGCAGCATCCCATCTGCACTCAAAACCGCATACTAAGTGCCCACTCAGGCTGTCATCTGTGTAATGCAAATGGCACCCTTTACCAAGTGCCCTTTGCTCTGCTGATCCTTTTATGGGATCGAGATGATACATGTGGAAGCTTGATTGAATCCCCAATGTTTACCTACCTCCTCATAGGCGCTAAGCAATGACAGCTTTGAAAACCCACCTGCTCCTTTAGATTGTCTTCTCTCGCCTTTCCACAAGCAAGGTTTTTAATAATTTTAATATGTTTGAATTGGAAGGAGTGTGAGAGCCCTATCCTGCACCTCACCTCAACCCTCTGCTCGTAAATGTCAGCACTAGGCTTCAACTTAATATTCACATGCCACACAATGCAAATTCTTTCAGGCAGCGTCCTCCCCTGACACCCAATTCAGACTTTGAGGAATCCTGAAAATTCAGCCCACAAAGCAGCATTCATTTTGGACATCAGGGTCTCTCAGTTTTGTAGATATTTTTTGGATGTAATTGCACAAATTTAAGTCTGCTGATCAGAAATACTGCTGAGCTTAGCTTTGTTGTGCTGTTTGAAAATTGTACATACTTGTGCAAAAATCTAAGTTTGTCTTTAAATTGTAATTCTTTATTTGATTGTCAATTGGTACAACCAAAAAAAAATTTCTTTAATGTACCAAAGATTTTATAATAAAAGCTAATGATGTGTTATTCTGAATAAAACATTTCCAGAGGTTAAATGTTAAACTTAATTTTTATAAGTTTATTATTCCACATCTCATTCCTACACTTTTTACGTATAATCCACATTCAAAAATGGCACATCAAATAATAGAATTTAAAATGTTATAGACTGAAACAGACTGATGCAAACCAATTATTATCTAGAATATTGCTCTATCAGAATTCTGCTTAAAATGTAGAATGTTACTAATTGCAGGTTAAAGTAGCAGCATTTTGTGACCCGATGCTTCTAAAGGTGAAAGTAATCCCTTGGGAAGGTACAATAATTGACTGCATACTATATACTTAACTCCTTTGGTAATAGCACACACATGCATTTTCCATATGAGAGACTGCACAGAGATATTTGCAATCTACAATCTTTCCTAAAAATATGTCAGGTCATCAAACTGAGAAAAGGAAATTGCTACTGCTGTTTAACAGAGTTAGGAAAGCAAGTGCTAATAAGTCGATCTTACAAAATTTATCACAAAAAAGTGAAATTGCTGGAGAAGTAAGAAAGAGACAAATGAGAAGAAGTCTTTTAGCCTCTGATCTTTTTTCCTGATGTAACATAAATTATTGTGCATCATTCTCATTACTGATTCATTAGTGCGATCATTAGCTGTAATCTGTATTGTAGGGTTTTCTTCTAAACTTGTTGAGGGCAATTTTTGTGACACTGAGGGAAGGAAAATACCATCAATCATTGTGTGATACTGTTTCACAAGCATAATGTTTCACATCCCATTCCTACACATTTTACATATAATCCACATTCAAAATTGCTATATCAAATGTTATAGACTAAAACAGACTAATGCAAACCAATTGCTATTCAGAATATTTCTCCAACAATAACATGCCTACATTTGAGGTTACTTGAGAGACATCAAACAAAAATAAAAATCTTACAGAAACTCACATTAAGCAAAATGTGATTTCATCAAAATTACCTTGGTATATGAATTCAAGGGGTTTAGAGGGATATGGGCCAAATGTTGGTAAATGGATATTTGGTCAGGATGGAGGAGTTGGACCGAAGGGTCTGTTTCCATGCTATACAGCTCTACAACTCTAAGACCTGAATATTACCCCCGGTTTATTTAAAAATGCTTGGAAGTTTTTTTTTAAATAATGCACAGTGTAAGGATCAAAAATCAGCTGCTTTCTGGTGTACATATACCAAAATTCTACTCTCATTCCATGTATTATTTTTCAATGACAACGACTGAGTGACTGCCTGTCAAGCACAACTGTCAGTTCATTCCCTGGTATAATGAAAATAAAAATTGTGAGGTTTCCTTAAAGGGCTGGCAATCAACTCCACCACTTAACTGAGGTGGGTAAAAATGTTTCACGCAGTTACCACACCATAACAGAGTTCAGGACATTGTTATCATTTTCAAATCAGATGTGACAGCATGAAATAAATAACATGTGGTAGAATGGATGAGAGCCCTTAATAGAGGTTTTGAACTGGAAGTGCAATAGCGCTGAATGTTTGTAAATTGAAATCTGGGAGCGTTGCCAGAAGAAATGTCTGTTGGAAAAAGTCTATTCAATCTCGCAAGAGTTGTGAATGGTATACAAAGAAATAGACTAAAGCAAATGATAAAGCCTGCATGCATTCACCTGGTCTGTGAAATAAAATGTTTGCAAATCCTTTGTAACCTAAACAAATAGATCTTGGACTGCATAATAGGGAATTTGATTCCATTGTAACATTCTACAGTACATGGTAATTGCCTTAGCAAATGAAATAACATTTCAGGGAAAGCAATTGTGGGAGGTCATTGGGTTTCAGGCCACAGGAAATCAGAACAATGTTTGCTTTAACTACAAAGCCTAAAATACATAACCCTATGAAATGTAAAAATGATCAAAATCAAACTTGCTGTGGGAAATTTTCTTCATCTCATTTAATCATGAATTTGGGCTAAGTAATCAAGCCCAAACCTTGGCTGGATATTGTGAAAAGAGGGAAAAGAAATTTTCTCCGTCAAATTTTAACAGTCTCAACGTTGTCACAACTTTCTTACAGTTCTTTGGCAAATTAAGTGCATTAATTCCTCAGCCAAATAAACAGAAGACTATCAGACAAATGAATTTAGCATTCGAATACAGGTGCCCATAGTGTCATTTCAGAATCTTAGCTGGAGTTTACTAAAAATCGGTAAAGTGTCAATTTCAGGGAGTTTTATTAAAAATTTGAGTTCTAGTGAGTTAATTCATGCAATTCTTCATTGTTTGCCTCAATATGTATGCACCATATCTCCATGGTGTCAAGCTCATTATCGTGTGCTCACCAGCAGTGGATGTACCTGCCACCACCAGGACCTTCTGTGATTTGTGCTGCTGGCATTATATTTAAAACCCAGCTGTGCAACAGGTCAATCCCTGCCAGCCAAGAACAGCCCTTCATAGAAAACATATGGGGAGGGAAATGAAAAAGAATACCTTCCGAGGGCACACAGATGGCATAGGTGACATTTCATTGCAAATAGACTCACATTTGTAAATATATAGCCATTTATAATCATCTGTTTGTCTGATCAACTGTCATAGTAAATGTAGCTGTAAGAATAAAGCTACATAAACTCCCTGCTCTTATTGCACGGCCATATTAAGTCTGTCTAAATGCGTGCAAGTCTTTCTGTAATGCCCATAGCATCTTCTAACTGTATGAGCTTCACAACACTGGAAAGCCTTCAAACAGTTCAAAACGTTTCAATCGAACAGAATTTGTTAATGTGCTCCTTTAACAGGTGCTAAGGTCCTAAATTGTGCATACAGTGCCCTCCCCTAAAAACTGACATCAGCAACCGGCTACTGAAATGAACTTCATTAGTAGCAGCCATCAGATACATTCCAGAAGAGGGTTGGGAACAAGCTACAGAGGCTTATTTTTGAGGGAATTTATTATCATCCCAGCTGATGGTAATGATGGACCAGTCAGATCCCAGAGTGAAGTCTGATTTGATAGGCGCTAAGTTTTTTTTTCTTTTTGCTTACTATTGAGGTCAGTAGCTCAATATGCATAAGAGATTGCTAAAGTACACTAATAAAAACAAATAAAAATGTTATTACATGAAAGAAAAAGCACCAACTTTATTATAATAGAACTATTTGTAACAATCTCCTCACCGATTTAAAAAAAAAGTTCAACTCTTTTACCTCTACAACAACCTTCCAGGCACCCAAGCCTCAGCGAAGGGTCAGGAGAAAGTGAGGACTGCAGATGCTGGAGATCAGAGCTGAAAATGTGTTGCTGGAAAAGCACAGGTCAGGCAGCATCCAAGGAGCAGGAGAATCGACGTTTCGGGCATGAGCCCTTCTTCAGGATCCTTCAGTGAAGGGTCACCCCTGTTTCCACATTAAAGCTGCTTGTTCAATGTACACATATGCAATCACAAGATCATAAGAAATTGGAACTGGAGTAGGGCATTCTGCCCCTCAGACCTATTCTGCTATTCAATAGGATTGTGGCTGACCCAGTGCACCTAGTGTCCATTTTCCTGCCCTCTCCTCCAATGCTTGATTCCCCTACTGACCAAGAATTTATCTCAGTCTTAAACATACAACTCTCCCACAACTCTCTGTGGCAAGGAGTTCCAAAGACTCTCAACCCCGAGAGACAAAATTCCTCATCTCAGTTTTAAATTATCATCTCTTTATTCTGCGACTTTGCCCTCTGGTCCTCGACTCTCCCATATGGGGAAACATCCTCTCTGCATAAATCCTAATAACAATACTATATAATTCAATGAAATCACCTTTTGTGTCAGAGTTCGACTTGCATTGAGTTTGGTGGTGTGATTCTCCTCATGAGGCTAAGTGAGTTTTCTGAGTTTGGTGTTTCAGCCCTTGTGAGGAGTATCAGGCCCATTTTTGCCCATCTTACAACATGCCATTTATAAAGGAACTCACCAGGCATTGCTCTAACAGCAACCCCTCTTGTGTCTGTGCCTGGTTTCAAATCCCACAGGGCACCTGGAGAAGTACTGCCATCCAGAAGCTGCCATGCTCAGTCACTGAAGGAGCCAGGAGAGATGTCAGAGCAGGGCAGGCTGGCATCACACTTGGATCAGTGAGAGACTTGGACGTTCATGTGGATGGCAGATTGGAGAGGAGATGAGTCCACTTCCCGGAGGACTGACAGAGGAGCCACACCACCAGGCCATGTCAACATGGTCAGGAGTGCTACCTTGATCAATGCCATTGCTGGGGTGAGGAGAGCTGGGCAGGAGTGCTGGAAGAAGGTCAATGATCTTATTAGATTAGATTTACAGTGTGGAAACAGGCCCTTCGGCCCAACAAGGGATTCTTCGGTCTGTGAGGATAAGTTAAATACTCTGCCCCCTGATGACCTCACACTCCCTCTACCATTGAACTTACCTCTCCCCAAGGCTCATGCTTTGACACCCACCCCCCACCGTTGCATACACCTTCCCTCGCTTGCCCCAATTACCCCCCATCCTCCCAATACCAATAACCTAACATGCTCTCCATCTTGCCTCTTCACTCCCTCAGAACAACTCAATACCTTTCTCCCAAGTGCACCATCCCCAACAGCCATGCTGCACACTTGCATCTTATGCATTCATCCTATTTTTGTCATTAAGGCAAACGCAGCACATAGTGAAATAGAGCAATGTTGGACAGATTTGGTGGCGGGGGGGGGGGGGTAGGGTCGGAATGTAATCAGATATTTTTGTCTTTACCCCTCTGATGCAAGAGTACTTGCTCTTTCAGGAGAAAACTGGGACCACTCGTTTCGGGATGCACAGACATCCACGGCTCAACACTCATCATTCCACCGCTATGCTCACATTAATTCATGAAATACATCAAACGTCTTCACTAAGCACTGACTGCAATGTCTTCTTCCTCTGGTGTCTTACAGGTGCTGCCATTCTTCTAAGGACCAGCCTGTATCCCTCAGCGTAAGGTCTGTGAATGAGAATACCAAGGGCGCAGGAGGGACTTTTGACAAGACTACTTCCTGGACACTGCAGCATCTATCTCGGAGTATCTATCTCAGGGAGTTTACCTAGCGGCTACGGTGCCAGGGAACAGCAACACAGGAAAAGGGTTAATGACGTAGGACAGTCAGGGAGTAGAGATCCTATTTGTCTGTGTGTTCAACATGTCATGTGTTAGAAGCCAATGTTGTTCTCATGTGAACGTTCAGTGACCGGCTACAGATTTAGACACCTCCCTCACGTGTCTACTCAGTTATCCTGCACCATTGCAAATCCCTGCACACATATTCTTCTCGACATTGCGCACTAACCATGTATCATGATTGGAATGACACTGACTGATCTTCTGCCACTGGCTTTCAGTCACAGTGTCAACATGCCACTGAAATCCTAAACATCCTTCCCCTTCCCATTCTGTCAAACACACAGACTTCACACTGTCCTAGGTCATCATCCAAGCCAGGTACACACACCGACATTGGACGATATCCCCCCCCCCACTCCCGACCAGCCACCACAACCTTGCCCCACCCCTCTCCAGCAAACTGATATGACGGCACCAGCCTGCCTGGATGGTACCACACCTAGCCCCAACTGGACACAATGGAGACAAAGGAGTAACCATTACCCACTGCAAAGCCACGCTGACTGGACAACCCTGGATGAAGGGCTTTTGCCCGAAACGTTGATTTTCCTGCTCCTCGGGCACTGCCTGAGCTGCTGTGCTTTTCCAGCACCACTCTAATCTAGACTCTGATCTTCAGTACCTACTTTCGCCTGAATTCTGGGACTAACCTTTTGGACCCCCTTACTGAGGAGTGCCCCAAAGACTTTTACTGTGGACCACTCCCCTAAGACTTTCAGCCATGTTCTACTGATGGTTCTGTTTGGAGCAAATGGTGAGTCCATGTGGTTCAGGTGCTGGACTGGCATAAGACAAGATGCATTTGCCCTTGACTGGCGACTGCTGCACAACACAGCCACTGTCCTGGTTGTGTGACTGCATTAGTTGCCTCTGTAGGGTGTGACAGGGCAAGGCAAAGTGTGCAGATTGCAGCCACGACAGCAGGTACCATTGAACAAATGCTAAGAGAGCGAGGGAGTCCTGGTAGATGACCTGACCTGGACTGGGGACCTGTCCCTGGGCAAGAACTATACCCAATGCAGCCAATCACTGCTGGTTCTTGGTGTGCCCTGTTAGACAAGTTTGCTCTTTGTCACAACTCAATGAGGAAGCACACTGGAAATCAACACCTTTATCTTAGAGTGGTCATAAAAATTAAAGATTTTGAAAGGTTTGCAGAATCCCCCAATTTCCCTCACTTTTGAATCCAGAAAGCATGGACTGGGTTTGTAGTTTTTTTTTGTTTATTCATTCATTCATATAATGTGGGCATTACTCGATGGGCTATTCCTGATGTTCTTAATCTGAATCACTTTCTAGGGCCATTTCACAGGGTCTGGAGTTACGTGTAGGTCAGACCAGGTAAGGATGACAGATTTCCCTCCCAAAAAGGCATTTGTGAACCTGGTAGGTTTGTTGACAAATCGGTTACATAGACGCCACTTCACTCATGTTTAATTTCAGATTTTTAGTAAATTCAAATTTCACCATTTGGATATAATGCGAATTTTGAATCCACACCCCTAGATCAAAAAGAATCCTGAAGAAATGCAGACGCCTAAAATCTGAAACATACTCAGAAACTGCTGGAAAATCTCAGCAGGTCTAGAAGCACCTGTGAAAATAAATCAGAGTTAATGTTTCTGGTTCAGTGAACTTTGTTCAGAACTGATTCTGGATTCAAAACTGGACCCAAAACATTAACTCTGGTTTCTCTCCACAGATGCTGCCAGACCTGCTGAGATTTCCAAGCACTTTCTGTTTTTGTCACTGGAACATTAACCTCTGTCTCTGGATTGAAGGAAAAATAATCTAGTTTTGTTCAGACTTAACGTGTATGTTTTACTGCAGGGAACAGAGGCAGCTGCTGAAACTGTGGAGATCTTAGCCTTCTTCCTATTCTGTTCACAATCCCAAGGTGATCAGCTATCTGGAACCAATCGCATCATCATTTGTCAGCAGAAGGCCTTTGTTATTGACTATTTGTCACTAGACCAATTAGCTACTTGCTGCCAGCTGAATCTCTATTAGCACAAGTACTTGGCTTCCTCATCTGCAATCCTACTACCGTTTGAACTTGCAGCTTTGTAAACAGTACTTACAATGAGTGTCAGGTTACTTGATCTCAAAAACTGTTGCACTCCGTCAACAATGTTTGGTTTTTAAAACAGTTCTTTTCCCAATTCAGTCCACAATCAAACATAAATAAAAGGAAACATGGCTTACACCTTGCTGGGTACACTGCCAGTGCACTGCAGGATGCCAGGGTCAAGGCTGTCTGAAAGAGAAGTGCCAATGTCTGTGGTGAAAGGGTATGTGTGACTGGTATTTGTACATCGCGCCGTGCTCCGTAGTTTGGCCATGGACAAGATGAGCTGAAAAATGTGTTGCTGGAAAAGTGCAGCAGGTCAGACAGCATCCAAGGAGCAGGAGAATTGACGTTTCGGGCATAAACCCTTTTTCAGGAAGGGCTTCATTCCTGAAGAAGGGCTTATGCCCGAAACATCGATTCTCCTGCTCCTTGGATGCTGCCTGACCTGCTGCGCTTTTCCAGCAACACATTTTTCAGCTCTGATCTCCAGCATCTGCAGTCCTCACTTTCTCCATAGACAAGATGAGATTGTTTACAGGAGGTGGCACATTTATACCCACCAAGAACCCACTTTGATTGCTATGTTGAGTTTTCTCAATGCTTAGTTTGTATGGCGAGTTTGGTAAGATGACAACCTCTTTCAATCTGAACTGCTGATAAGATGTTTAACAAGAACTGATGAGTGTCAATTTTGATCCTTCATTCAACGAAAGAGTCCCTTGATGTCATGGGTAGTCAATCGCATCTCATTTCTGAAATTCATATCTCCTATTGATGACTGATCCAAGCCTATGATGAGACCTGGAGCAGAAGTGGGTCTCCCAATTGTATAGTGAATCTAACCTGCCAGCGTGACTAGACATACCCAAGCAAAACAATAAAGAGGTCAGGGACGTTAGTTGTAAGGTATAAGTTGGTGAGGATTGACTTCATCAGGCTGTTGCTTGATGAATCTATGACAGTTGTCCCAATTTTGGCAGAAGTTCCTAGATAGTAGTGAGAAGGACTTTGGAGGATCAACTGAGGTTTGCTATCCTTTCTTTGCTACAAGAGCTGAAAACCAGTTCCACTTGGATTTATTATCCTGAAATATTTGGGCATGCAACTCAATTCTTTTCTGACCAGTTCTGTGGCTCTTGCACAATTGCTTTTCTTAATTCACCTAATAATTTCTAGTTCAACAGGCAGCAATGGGATTAACATGACAAGTATTAACATAACAAATCAATGGCTACATAAATGGTTGAGAACAAACTGAACCATCATAGTTAAAATTTGTGTCTGCATTTTACCAAGATTTTAAAACATCATTTTTTATCTATATGATGTACGTGTGTGCAGGCTCTGGATCGGACAAATTGTTTCCATTTGAAAATGGATCGAGAGCTTGAGGGCACAGTTCTAAAGTCCAAAAGAAGCAAATGCAAGGTGAGAAAAAGAATCTTTTCATGCAGCAAATAGGGTACAGACTGCTCTGCTTGGATGATTAATTAAATAGAAACATAGCATAGGGGTATAGGCAAAAAGCATGAAATTGGTGTAAACTCAAAATGCTGAGAGCCAGTGCAGACATGATGAACAGAATGGACATCTTCTGCACCGTTGCAGTACTCTGATTCTGCGGCTGCAACTTTTCCATTTAAAAAGGACAGAGAAAGATGATTAGCTTTTCTTTCAGGCTCTGCGCAGTCTTTCATCTCTTGCATGACACTGCCCTTCACCTTCAAGAAGAAATCCACTAAAAGTGATTCAGACATTAATGATGGTTGAAGTGATTGCAGGAACACCTACATCGTATCATCTAATCATATCAAATTTATTTTGCTATTCCTGAAAGAACACAGATCAACTAATTATTGTATTGGAATAAAACCTGACCTTGTGATGCCTATCTGCTGAATTTCTGAGCATACTTTGTTTTTATTTCTAATTTCCAGCACACTCAATATTTTGCCTCAACTGATTGGACCTCTTTCTTGGCATTGGTGTCATGAAGCAACTATATTTCTGGAAACCAAAACCTGTGTTAACCTCCTGACAAAATAGCGGTGAAACTGTCTGCAGTAGAGTTCAGAGGTCACAGGTGATTTACAAACCTTTTCTTTAAACAAACAGTTTTGAGACTTCTTCCTACGATTGCATTTCATGAGCATTTGCAGAGACCCAAGTACTAAAATACAATTAGGACCCTGTCCACTGACCTTTTCTAAAGCTACATTTTCAGAATGTATCTCATCAGCATCCTTCTTTGCATTCCTTAAATGGAAAATCTGAAGTCTGTACACATATAAAGTAGAACAATTTAGTTTTTATATTTTCTTGGTAAGGATTCCCATTTTGTGATGATTCCAGATGGGATATCGAAATAGATATACTCCAAGGTGAGGAGCAATGACCTGGCTCCCCTCCTTTCACAACCCAGCCCCTGATTGCAACATGGTTAATTTAAAATGAATCCATTCACTCATGGACACCTTTCCCAGCCTAAAGATATTTATGCTTGGTAAGGAGGCTGTGTGTTAAGGAAAAGGTTAATTGGCCAAACAAATTCAAGATAGTATGTGATTTGTATATGTACAGATTAGAAATGAAAGGCAAGTCTAAAAAAGAATATGTTTAAAAAAGTACAAAAGTGATTTTAGCTTTTCCACGGTGGATAGACCATGAAACATTGGGGCCATAAAGGTGGATAGTGTAGTGTTATCTTTGGCAGTTAAGTGGTTGCTCGGAGATTCATAGTTTTGCCATTAGCTGAAAGGGATGGTCCAGTTTTTGTCAAGTGGCTTTGCTGATGGTGTTTGCAGCAACCACAGGAAGTTTATTTCTATTTAATTGTGAACATAAGGGCGTTTAGTGGAATTCCTCAGCTGTGCCCTCATGGCACACTTTTACAGAATGCAACTTGACTAACCTGCCAGCTGTCCAGAACACCGAGATCAGAGCTTGCAGTTTTTTTTAAAAACCCACTTCTTGTGCGTTTCTGGAAGGGTCAAGCACAAACTTGTCTTTTGCCAAGAACTACCTTTATTTCAATTCATATCATGTTAGGTGATGTTGCGGTGACTCAGTGGTTAGCACTACTATCCCACAACACCAGGGACCCAGGTTCAATTCCAGCCTCAGGCAACTGTCTGTGTGGAATTTACATGTTCTCCCTGTGTCTGCATAGGACATAGCAAAAGCAGCCAGAGGTAGAAACAGTATGGTCATTTCATCAACTAATCATCTTTCAAGCGGTGAGATCCACTATACAATTATCAGTGGAAAGTTTTGTGCTTTGCAATTATCATTAATCTCCAAATGCTCACAGACACATTAATGCCTTTTGGAATCTGGTATCCAATATTCAGCAATATTTCAAATGTAGCCTTATCATGAATCCATGTAAGATTGGAATTACTTGTGTTTCCAAGTTAACTTCTCTTTATATCACAAGACATGATTATACTCTTTTGGCAGTTTCACACTGACTGGATACTTTCCAGTGAATGGTCACTAATCATGTTTATATTCTTCATTGTGGTTAATGCTTATTTCTGAGAAATCCTCATTTTTTGTTCCAGTAATTACTGTTTATTTCGCATTAAAATGCAAATGCCACTCTTTGATTTGTTTAAATCCCTTTAAAACCCAAAAGTCATAGGATTCTAGTTATAAGAAACGGTCATAGAGTATACAGCAAGCAAACAGGCACTTCGATCCTACTCATCCATGCCAACCAGCTTTCCCGAACTGAACTAGTCCCATTTGCCTGCATCTGGTCCATATCCCTCTGAACCTTTCTTAATTATGTACCTGTCCAAATTGTACCTGTCTCTACCAATTCCTCTGGCAGTTCATTCTACAAACATACCAGCTTCTGTGTGAAAACATTGCCCCCCCAGGCCCCTTTTAAAATTTCTTCCTCCCATCTTAAACCAGTGCCCCTCTAGTTTTGAACTCTCTTACCCTCTATGCCCCGTATGATTTTGCAAACCTCTATAAGGTCACCCCTCAGTTTCTTATGCTCCAGGAAGAGGTGTTCCAGCCTATCCACTATCTCTTTGTAACTTAAACCCTTCAATCGCAGTAACATCCTTGTAAATGATTTTGCAACCTTTCCAGTTTAATAACATCGTTCCTACAGCAGGGTGAACAAAAATACATGCGGTTAGCCAAATGTGGCTTTACCAATGTCTTGAACAGCTGTAACATGACACCCCCACTCTTGTACTCAAAGCTCTGACCAATGAAGTCAAGCGTGCAAAATGCCTTCTTCACCACTGTGTCTGCCTGTGATGCCACTTTCAAGGAACTATGTATCTGCACCCCTAGGTCTCTCTGTTCAACAATACTCTCTAGGACCCAACCATTAATTATGTAAGTTCTGCCCTGGTTTGTCTTACCAAAATGCAACACCTCACATTTATCTGAAATAAACTTCATCTGCCACAAGGAGAAAGTGAGGACTGCAGATGCTGGAGATCAGAGCTGAAAATGTGTTGCTGGAAAAGCACAGCAGGTCAGGCAGCATCCAAGGAGCAGGAGAGTTGACGTTTCAGGCATGAGCCCTTCTTCAGGAATCCTGAAGAAGGGCTCATGCCCGAAACGTCGGCTCTCCTGCTCCTTGGATGCTGCCTGACCTGCGGCGCTTTTCCAGCAACACATTTTCAGCTCCATCTGCCATAACACTGGCCCAGTTGATCAAATCCCATTGTTCTCTGAGATAATTTTCTTCACTTCTATACCACCAATTTTGGTGTCACGCACAGAAGGTCCTTCCCTCTTAGTTCTCCCACTGGAATCGTATCTTCCCTAAGCCTACTTCCCTTTTATTTACCACATGTTTTGACCTTTTTTCAACATTTTAGCTGAAATTCTGTTATATGACATAACTGGCTTTTATTAAACAAATTCTTCCTCATCAATCCCTTAGCCTGTCTGTCTCATCAATGACTTCTAGTGTCCACCAGCTGACAATTCTATGTCATGCTTCAAGATTGTTTCTCAACAATGTGCACAGAACAACACCCACAAAAGAAACTTCACTAAACTGTGATCCCCAGTCAGATCTATTAATTAGGATCCCCACTGTTCTAGTTTCCTGATTTTTTTTATCCATGAGGCTAATTTGGCAACCCTTCCATAGACTGTAACTTTCTTTTCTAAACTGTGGAACAGATCATCAACTTGTTTCTAAAAATACAAGCAGGTCAGTGAATTTCATCAATTTGCCTGTTGCATCACAGAATCTTGTTGGTTTTCTAAGACATTTAAATCTACAATAATTACAAGGAACATTGAGACCATCTTGCAAAATAACTTTAAATAGTTCAGCAGTTTTAACGCAATCTGTATAGAAGCAGCTGGAATAAAACAAATGCAGCTTGTATTATTTCCTGACGTACCATCTGCCAGGTCATATGAAAGTTACCAGAACCAATTCTGCACTTTCACTGACCTCCCTATACCACCACCATGGGTTCCACATGCCACTTGGGCTCCATGCTTGGTATGCCTCCATAGCAAAATTTATGAAGAATGTAGCACATAGGGATGATATTGGAGACCCTACTGGGCCTCATCAGCATATTCATTCACTCCTAATCTTTCCAGTATTCTGAAACAATAGGTGTCAATCATAAGCGTGAGTCTCCTTTAACAACACTTCCAAAACCCATGACTTCTGTCACCTAGAGGAACAAGGGCATCATTTGTATGATATCCCCATCACCTTTAAGTTCCCCTAAAACTGACACACCATTCTGGTATGTTTCCCTGCAGTTGATTACATTTTCAAAGTACTTATTTGGTTGTGAAGAACATTGGTAAGTTCGGAGACCATAAAAAGGTGTTGGATAAGGACAAGTTTTTTTTTGCATTTCGTCTACCTACTTCCTGGACACGGAAAACTGTCATGTGCACTATGAGGAAACTAGGTGTTACCTTGTGTGATTCAGTTCCAGTTGCTCTTGAACAAGTAGAACTTCTCTGCCCAAAAATGTGACAGGATTATTTTTAAATGCTTGTACACAATTATCCTTCATATTTCTAAGGATCAAGCAGTGATGGTCTGGGCTGTACATACAGTTTTCTGTAGTTTCTTATGGTCCTGGGCAGAGCAGTTGCCATACCAAGCAGTGATGCATCCAGGTAGAATGCTTTCTATGGCGCATCTGTAAAAGTTGGTGAGGGTCCTTATGGCTGAATTTCCTACACCTCCTGAGGAATAAGAGGTATTGTTGTGCCTTGCTGACCGTCACATCAACATGGGTGAACCAGGACAGATTGTTGATTATCGTCACTCCGAAGGACGTCTATTTGCAGAATGCTTCAGAGAACATCTCCGGGACACATGCACAAAGCAACCCGCCACTCCCTGGCCGAACACTTTACTCCCCCTCCCACTCCACCAAGGACACGCAGGTGCTGGCCTCCTCCATCGCCAAACACCAACCAACGGACGCTAGGAGGAGGAACGCCTCAGCTTCTGCCATGGGACCCTCCAACCACATGGGATTAATGTGGACTTCACCAGTTTCCTCATTTCGCCTCCCCCCACATTATCCCATATCCAACCTTCTAACTTGGCACCACCCTCATGACCAGTCCTACCTGTCCATATTCCTTCCCACCTATCCGTTCCATACTATTTTCTGACCAATCACCATTCCCCACACCTTTGTCTACCTATCGCACTCTCAGCTACCTTCCCCCCACACCCACCCATTTATCTGATGAAGGGTTTATGCCCGAAATGTCGATTCTCCTGCTCCTCGGATGCTGCCTGACCTGCTATGCTTTTCTGCCACCACACTCTCGACTCTGATCTCACTTCTTCCCTGCTCAGCTCTCTTGGACACACTGATTGCGAGGGGACCATTGAATGCATTCCTCATTGTGCTCAGTCACAAAACCAATTGTTTCACGGGGGGGTTTTCATCACAGTGTCACACAATCAACTTAATCTTACTGGAGATGTGAACTTTAATGCCAAATTATATGCAGATCAAGGGTATACAACAACATATTAACTACTATATTTTGTCCCCCTTTTATGCATCAATTGTTCTGGCATTAAAACTTTACATGTGCATTGTGCACTTTAATCCAGAGGAGGCCCCTTGTAATTGCTTGAAATATAGGACATTCAGTGAAAGATTTGCATATGCACACAGGAACACTTGAGATTTTATCTGATAGAATCCCTTTAATGTGGAAGCAGGCCCTTCGGCCCAGCAAGTCCACACCAACCCTCCGAAGAGTATTCCAAATCCATTCTCCTCCCAAATTACTCTACATTTACCCCTAACTAACACATCCCTGAACATGAAGGACAATTTAGCACGGCCAATTTACCCAAACTCCACATGTTTGGATTGTTGGAAGAAACTAGAGCAGCTGAAGGAAACCATGCAGATGCAGGAAGAAAGTGAAAACTCCACACAGTCGCCCGAGGCTGGAATCAAACCCAGGTCCCTGGCGCTGTAAAGCAGCACTGAGCCACCATGCCACCCATAGTGTCTTTCCTTCAAGTATAATTCCAGTACATTTTTATGCCATTAATTTGTGGACTAATGAATCTGTTGTATAAACCTTTCCATCAAAACAGTTAGTTTTTCATTTTTGTTTCCTTCTGGAGACTAACTGTAAACTGAAATGAAACTTTATTAAATTTAGAATAAATTGCACATAGTGTTCAGGGATGTGTCGGGGTAAATGTAGAGTAATTTGATAGGGGAATGGATTTGGGTGGGATTCTCTGAAGAGGGTCAGTATGGACTTGTTGGGCAGAAGGGCCTGTTTCCACATTGAAGGGATTCTATGATTAGCAATAGACAATCTGTAAAACAATATGTAAAATGTCGCCACAATGTGTTTTAATTAAAATTATAGACTGAACATTTAAAGTTGACATTTTCACATAATCACACTATACATTAACTATAAAATGTCAAAATGGTAATGGAATACGATTGACTTGGGAAACAAAGATAAATTGTTATCATCTAAGGTTAACCATAAGCAATGTAACAATCTCAATTTTAAGACAATATTCTTCATGTTTTGATAGCAAATTAAGAGAATGCTTCAGCATATGCATAATTTATTACTACACTTTCTAAAATGTAAAAGGAATGTAATTTGAAAATAGAATTTATTCTTACAGTTACAACTGAGTTCAAGGCTGTCAAAAGAGTTGAACGAAAATCAAATATTTTCCATGACTAATCGGACACCATGTTTTCTGATAGACAAAAACAAGCCTTGTATGATGAAGGGTGATAATTGCTTAACACTGTCAGAGTTAGAGCTTATTTGTATTTAGCCGTTTACACTCAATGGGGGGTAACTTTGACCTTACACAATACTGTCAGAAAGATGACATCACCTCAACCACACAATAAACGTCTCTTCTAATATTTGTCTCCACTGACTTCCATCCTCAATTTATTGGCCTTTTACGTCAATCAGGGTCAGAGTTGATTGGAAATTTGTTGAAGGAAATGAAGGATGCAGCTGTGCAATAAAGGTTGAAAGAAATAAGAAAGAACTGAATCTTTTAGGAAAGAAATTACAAGCGAAGAATTGGCTCACATTTAAGGAGATATCCACATGGACTGTTCCTATAAGATAGATGTAGAGAGGATGTTTCCACTGGCAGGTGAAACTAGGACAAGGGCCATAGCCTCAACATTAGGGGGAGATTTAGGACTGAGTTGAGAAGGAACTTCTTCACCCAGAGGGTTGTAAATCTATGGAATTCTCTGTCCAGTGAAGTGGTTGAAGCTTCCTCAGTAAATGTTTTTAAAGCTAAGACAGATAATTTTTTTAAACAGTAAAGGAATTAAGGTGAGAGAGTGGGAAAGTGGAGCTGAATCCACATAAAGATCAGCCATGATCTTATTGAATGGCAGAGCAGGCTCAAAGGGACAGATGGCCTACTTCTGCTCGTAGTTCTTATGTATGTATATGGTTAATTATGGATCATTTCTGGTACAGTGTGTATCAGAAGGTTTAGGTAAATGAAAAAAAATTAAACATGAATATCATATTACACCGGTTTTATTTGTATATAAGTATAAAATAAATAAGAAATTACAATGCAGAAATAGGATGGAACTGTAAGGGACAAGTAACCCTTTTCAAAGTATCCTAATAAACTGTCCTTTGCTCCTATTCTGTTTCTTTCCTTCCGGTGAGATGTCAATCCAATTTTTTTACTACTCCTGAAAACCTAAAATGTACAGAATTTTTCTGGGTGGCTTCAGGTAGGCCTCCTCAAAGTCCACGTATACCACATGCTCTGCATTTTCTCTATCCAGTACATTTAACGCCATCACAAAGAACACTTATCAAGTTGACAAATGTGAATTTACTTCCTAAAAATCCAAGCTGCCTGCTTCTAACCATTTTCTCTTTGTTTATGTATTTAATAGCTTTATCTTTAATTACATATTTCCCTCCTACGGATATTGGGATAACTTTTTGGTTAGTTTGTTCTGATTCCCTTTTAGAAAGTGGCCAAGACACTCAAGCTGGATGTGGACGCAGAGCCTAAAGTGTTATCCATTCAGAAAACTATTCGGAAACAGTAACAGAAAATGCCTGCCATTCTGTCAGCCTTTCCAGAGGCACTGCACAGGGCACAGCTGGAGAATTTACCCCCAAAATCTCAACAATCTTACACACGTGTTGTTGACAGACTCACTAAGGTGACAGTCAGAGGTACCAGTTGCTGGTTCTGGGGTTGTCTGCTAGGTCATGGGGGAAAATGCTCAAAAGGTGAGGGAAAGAGGAAGAGGCTGAACAGAAGGTTGGGTAGCAAAGAATAAGAGGGAAGAGGCCGCAAGGAGTGTGGAAGAGAGAGAGAAACTACAAAAGGGTTTGGCCAAGGGTGCAAAGTGGGTTGTGGGGTAAAGGAGGGGATGACTAAGTCCTTAAGGGACAGGGGGAGGCTGCAAGGGTGGTGGGAGGAGAGAGGATTTGCAGCAGGGATGCGGTAAGAGAGGGAAGCTGCAAGGTATGTGGGGAAGATGGGAAGTTTGCAATTGGTGTAAAATGTGTCTGCAAGACAGATGGTGGGTTAGGGGCATGGTGTAGAGGCAACCTTCTAGAAGCAGGGAGGAGAAAGAACAAATTTTAAACTGTAAACAAAAGAATGTATGGCTTACCAGAGGTCAGGAAAATTTGAAATCACTGATGTAATAAATTTTTTGTGAATGAATTATGGCGCCTTTTGCTTAAAAGTTAAACATGTTTAGGAATTAATTCATGGGAAAATATATTGGATGCTGTTGGAATATCCAGTGCACCTTCCCAACTTTACCCTTCGCCCTTCACATTCTTCCTTTTCTGATCATCTCCAATTCAATGGAAGCACATCCATAAAACAAGACCATTGTGCAAATGATTGTCACTTAGGCAAGGAAAACAACTGATCTGATTCAGTATTTATATGTCTTCCAGTCCCTGCTACTTTGACACCTTGCTGGCTCTCGTGAGTCCCAGATAGCTCAAGAAACCTGTGCACTGGCTGTGAAAACCAGAAAACGGGGTTTCATGTCATTCAACTGTCATTCATTTAAATACCAGGCACATCATCCCTATTGGAGACAAACCTCCCCATATTCATTAAATGATTTGTCATCGTCAGATGGGAGGGAGTCGACAAGATTGTGGTAAACATTAACAGCCCATTAATAATCCTCTCTCATGGAGAACTTGCTCTGAACTGTACAATTCGATACATATGGATTAAGAGCCACTGACCCCTCAAACCTGCTCTGTATTCAGTTATATCTTCCTGTGCATGCCTGATAACCTTTCAACCCATTACTTATCAAAAATCCATCCACTGATGAGAGTTCTTATGACACACCATGGTTTGTAATAAACAAAATTCTCATCTCTGTGTTAAATGGGTGATTCTTTATTTTTACAGTAACCTACTATTTCTAGAATTTCTCAAAGGACACATCCCTTCCGTGTGCCTTCTGTTAAACCCTCAGGATTTTATGTTTCAATTATATTTTATACTTACAAAGACAAATCTAGCCTGTCCAACCTTTCCTCAAAAATCAACTCATCCAATCCAAATACTAGCCTCGCAAACTTTCTGTGAATTGCTTCCAACGCCTTTGCACCCTTCCTTAATTAACAAGGCTAATACCATACACAGGACTTCAAACGTGGTCTCACATATGCCCTGTATAAGTAAAGCATAACCTTCCTACTTTTGTATTCAATTGCTCTTGCATTAAATGATAAAATTCTATTTGTTTTACGAATTACTTGCTGTACCTGCGTAATAACCTTCTGGGATCTATGCACTGGAATATTAAGATCCCTCTGCATACTGGAGCTCTAAAATCTCTCACCATTTAGATATCTTGCATTTTTTAAATTCTTCCTGCCAAAATGAATAATTTCACATTTTTCCACGTTATATTCCAATTGCTACATCCTTGCCCATCACTTAAATATATAGATATTTTTTGTGGCCTCCTTATGTCCTCTTCACAACTTACTTACCTACATGCCTTTGTGTCATAAACAAATTTCTCACCTTTTCAGTCCTTTAGCAAAGCAATTAATATAGAGTGCAAAATGCTGATTCCCCAGCACTGATCGCTTTGGCACTCCACACATTATATCTTGCAGCATTTGGACAATATTGCTGTTAAATTCATAGCAGAGATCTGCTGCATTTTTGATGTCTACTCAAAGTTCCAAAAGTTTGGGGAGAATATTATAGGGGCCTGAATGCCATGGGCTGTGGTGAGGAATGTAGCAGAAACAGCTGAGAAATCCAGCAAGGCCTATCTCGATGTTGGATAACAACATTTTGCAACTTTTAACAAAATTTTGGGCTATGAAGAAAGATTCTCACTAGGCATCAGCAAGTTGCCTATTAAGAGGGTTATTACTTGCTAGCGACCTTATTAAGTGAACATCTTACCTCATTAATATGCAGCTTTCTATTGTACCGCCCATCAAGAGCAAAATGGATGCTGAGAACTTTTGACATGGAAGTCACGACTGGTACATGGAAATTTGTTCTGAAAGACCACCATGTTGAACATCTGGCACGGACATCTTAGGGCACGCTCTAAAGGTCCTGGCCATAGACACTTCCTGCCATGGATACTGGCATCTGACATTGCCAGCCTCTACGAATAATCACTGCACATTTCTGATCTTTTTGCAGCTTGCCTCTACACTTCAATGTTGTATCTCAAGAAGCAAAGACAACTATCTTTGTAATGCTGCAGTAAGGATACTTCTGCACCTGTGGAAACAATGGACAGCTCATACACTGGCCCAAGCTGCATCTTCGGACTGTTTGTGATATTCTGTGAACAATGAGAGCACTTACTCACTATTAGCCTATCTGGATAGTCATAGCACTACCTGCTTTGCTTTTTGCATGTTGTCCCTTAGCCAGGGATACCAGGCTCATAGCACTGGCCTGCCATTCAGTGCAAACACAAAGCCCATAAGCTTGTTATGGTTGTCTGGAGTCCTCAGTTAAGTCAAGGGAGATAGTCTTTAGCTGAGACAGAGTACATTAAGGGCCATCTCAGATCAAATGTCTATTGGTTGCTTGAGGCATTCATAGTAAGGGTTCTCTTCTCATAAGGGGTGATGAGCCAAATGTTAGTCATCCTATCAACAACTATCTTGATTCTTTCTGAACTACTGTGGGCTATTTGTCTCCTGGAATAGCAAAGGGACAGGTATTAAGGAAGATGAAAGTGGGTGGCCCAGCTGTTTTTTTTGGTGCGGGTGAGGTAACCTGAGTGAGTAGGCAACACAGAGGGCATGCAGGGTTTGTGTGTGTGTCTGTGTAGTTGCGGTGGCTGTCAGTGAGTAAGGGAAAATGCTGCAGGCAACAATGAGAGTGTAGAGCATGTACCTTGATGGGAGGTGACTGCAGTAGCAGGGATTGAGTGTGTGCGCAGTATTGGAGAGAAGATGTCAGCTCTCATGGAAGCAGCGTGGAGAAAGACACTGACTTGCTTTTTGCTCTGTTGCATATTCCTCCAGATGGCTTAGACTGCACTAACCTGGGAGGAAACCTCGCAGAAGGTTGGCATTATGGCCTCCAATGCCAGTCTAGTGGAAGAGGATACCCTACCCATTTATACATCTCACTTGGGTAGTGCACTGAAAATCAATTCTCATTGTTCACAGAATATCACAAAAGTTAAAGGTTTTATTACTGTATACAAAATTCCCTAATTTGCCTGCCTTTTTCGACTCAGGTTAACAGAAAGCATGGAGTATGTTTCTACGCCTAAAATAGTTACTTATTTATTATAAATGCGTAGACTTTAGCTACAGGTAAACAACTATAAACTGTTGACATAGAACTAGGTAAACTTCTAACCCCTTGCAAAACTCCCCATACACACATATATGGACACACAAAAAAAAACCTGTGTAATCTCCGGAGGGAAAAACTGAGGAAGCAGTTCAATGGACCTTGCCACATTGTTTGCTGAGATAATCCTTTTACTTGTCAGGACTTTCTGTTGTTTGATTTCCCTTCTGCTGGTATTTTTCACTTCCTTGCAGGAGAGAGAATGCAACTTGCTCACAAATTACAAAGTCACTTAGTTACTGATTGAAAGCCAGGTTAGCAACTTGGGATGGAAAATAAAGGACCCTCTTCAGATTTAAGGAATTACTTTACTGCAGTGGGGACAGTACCTCTCCTTTTGGAGGTCTCAACATTTTTGGCAGCATCGCTCAAATCAAAAGCTGTTCAGCCTCTTGGGAACCAATCACCTAGTTGTTGGCAGAGAGAACCTTTGTTATCGACAATGAGTCATCACTCTACAGACCAATCAGTTACTTATTGCTGGCTGAATCTCACTTTGTACACACCTGCTGGTGCCAGTCCATCAGCAGTAAACTTTACCTACTGCTTCAAAAGTGGCACAGTGGGTCAGTGGTTAGCGCTGCTGCCTCACAGCACTGGGGACCTGGGTTCAATTCTCACCTCGGGCGACTGTCCGTGTGGAATTTGCGCATTCAACCCATGTCTGCGTAGGTTTCCTCCCACAATCCAAAGATGTACAAGTTAGGTGAATTGGCCATGCTAAAGTGTTAGGTGTGTTTGTTGGTGCAAATGTAGGGGAATAGGTCAGGGTGGGTTGCTCTTCAGAGGGTCAGTGTGGAGTTGTTGGGCCAAAGGGCCCAAAGCACTTACAATCAGTGCTGTTAATTTTCCTTTCAAACTGCTGTAATTCTTTTCTTCAATCTTTGCTAAAAGAACCATTTCCTATTTCAAAAATATCCCAAAATCCTGAAAAAAAAAAGGCCTTTACATTTACACAATCAAACCAGCAGGCTCCTGCTCTCAAAGCAGGTGCAAATTTTCACTTTGCTGCCATGACTGGGGCAAGAGTCAGGAATCATGCAAAGAACTACTGACTAACAATGTTTGCTTGGGTGCAAAGTAGCCTTTTAAAGTTGGTGCCAAGAATGTAGATCCATTCTAGGATACACCGGCAGTTGTTCCAGGTATGGTACCTGGTAAATGGGATTAGAATTGGATAAATGAGGTGCCACAAGGCTGGCTAAGTAGTTGATAAAGCAACTTTGATAAGGTGCTCCTGGAAAGCTCACCAAGCCTCTTTGGAACTCAAAATTTAACTAAACCAGTATTTAGCTAAAGAAATGATTCAGCCATCATTCACATTTAAATTTCTTGAATAGTCAATCTAATGCCCAACTTCAGGCAGATATCACATGTCTTTGCAGACAAGGTCACCTGATCACCTGACTCCATCTTGTTACAATGCAGGTTGTCCAATTTTCATGGCGTTTTAATTAAAATATAAAGTGTTCATTTTTCAGAAATCTACAGATACAAAAATGGGGCTGTGACAGTCCATTCCAATTCATTAAAGTCAATGTGAATAAAATTTGGGAGATATATAAAACATGCTTTTGATCCATTAAAACCCATTTTACAATCTCACACAGTGTCAAATCCAGTGAGTTGGCATTCCCATTCCTTCCTGTACTTATCATTTGATACAATTATCTGTTTTCCCATTAACAAAGAATGAGTTATTGCTCAAAATCAATAGCTGAACTCAAAAATTCTGAGGCAGGATGATTCCATTCACCATCCTCTTCCTAGACCAAATTCATACTGCAAGTTAGTGAACAGGTAATTAGATAGCTTGAATTAAACTTTGGAGTTATCACACCAGTCCTCTGCTGGGCAATAAACACAACATTTGCATTGTTACACTGTCAGTTATTCTACTTGGGAAATTTGCCTTTATCACTAACCTACTCCATCACTGTTCTGCAAAACATCTTCTTCGACCCCTTTCCTTTGACTCCTCTATCCTCATCATCATCAAAATGTGCAAGGAACTTAGTGGACATTTTCATCACTAAGACGAAGCTCTCCTGATTGGTTGTCTCTGTTGTGTTCTGCTGTCTCACTAGTGCACCGGAATGAACTTCTGGTGAAGTCTCCTATTGTCTGAGCCCTGAACTTTCATCTTTCTCCAGCATCTCCCCAATCTCTGTTCATATGTTCCCCAAGTTTAACTTTTTCAGAAGACGCACCTCCTACTTCCTCCAGTCTATTTCAGCTAAATTACTGGTCACCCAACTTCCCCTCATCCTCCTTACGTTACTATTAGGGTCTCCATGCTTTTATTCTGTTGTCCATCTTTCCTTTAACTCTACTACCATTACCCTAATGTTCAAAACTACATGTTTGCAAACTCCCGCTCTATCTCCAACTGCCCAAAGTCATTGAGCATTTTCTCATTTCCCAAATTTCTGCCTACTTTTCTGAGAACTCTTTTCTTGAATTCCTCCTATCAGGTTTCTGCCCCTGCCACAGTCTAAAATGACTCTTACTATCCACCAATACTACAATGATTAAAACCAGGGTTTTCAAGAGGCCAGAATTCGATACGCAAAGAAAGATAAGGGATAGTTGGAGATTACAGAGATAGAGAGGAATCGTTAAGTACAGGAAGGGACATGTTATGGGAGTAAAGGTACTTTTCTCCATCTGGAACTTTGGGGGCATTGTCATCACTGGCTCAGAAACCACTAACTGATGTAACTAAGCAATCCTCATGCATAACAAGAACACCAGCAGAAGATTAGAAAGTGAACCATAAATTCCCTCTGTACTGATATTTCGTATAGGAGTGGCAGTCGGAGATCTTTTTACCTACCAGAGGGAGAATGGAGATTGCAGCAGTTAAATAACATAGCACTTGACAATCCAAACAGGTTCCATTTTTATCTTGCTACATCACAGCCCCTGAAATGGGTGCGCATAGCTTTCTATTCATTCAGTTAGATGAAGTAAAAACATTAGGCCAGAGGTTCCAATATAAGCATTCAATTGCACAGACGTCATTTTGTGTTTCGTACTGTTCCCATGCGATCCAGAAAGCTCAGTATGGGAAAAGGAAAATCTTCTCCATTACCCTAATTAGAAAGAAACAAAACTGGAGTTTTCAATCTTTTATTGTTGCTGAATGGAATATTTCTGAGACCCTGAAGTTTGAGAGATATTTAACTTCATTTAGTTATTTTAATGCTTAAACAACTCCTTTCAAATAGATTAGCCATAAATCTCAGTCATACAATCCAGTTAGTAGAAAATTATTTTATAAAATTCAATACGCTCATCATTTTAAAAGTCCTTCCCCTCATATTGATTCAGACAGCCTTACACAGTCTGCAGTGCATAACTGAATCTAGTCCTAAAAATATATTCTTGACTGTCGCTGACTGTGAAAGCTAAAAAGGTTTATCAGGGGCCATGCAGTCTCACAAGAGCCCAGGTTAGATTGCTGACCTGTGCTCACTTCCCTGATCTTTTCCAAACTAGTTTTATGCTCCCTGTGGGAAAAACATTAACCAAAATAACCAAAGTTAACAGCTGATGTAAACATTTTTTCAAACTGTGCAGCTTTAACACAAACCAGAATCAAAGTAAATTAAATATGAATTAATTGTTCAATCACGGTTGAGAGTAGGATGCTGAAAAAGCACAGAGGTCAGGCAGCATCTGAGGAGCATGAGAATCGACATTTCTGGCATAAACCTTTCAACAGAAATCATAAGCCCTTTATTCCTGATGAAGGGCTTCTGCCCCAAAACATCGATTCTCCTGCTCCTTGGATGCTGCCTGACCTGCTGTGTTGTTCCAGCACCACACACTCGACTCTGATCTCCAGCATCTGCAGTCCTCACTTTTTCCTAGGTCAATGACAGCCAACATAAATTATACTATATACATGGAATAGTTTAAAACAGCTAATAAACAAAATCTTTCACAGAGTTAGTGAGCACTCAGTTTTCTGACTGTCTTCTTCCTCTCCTGCTCTCCCCTTTATTCTCCAGGATTAGCCAAGCCTCCTCAGGTACTACCTTCTACATAAACAAGGTTCCTTCCTATATGGGGCACTTACTTCCTTTCTTCTTTGTACCTCTATCTGCTTTCTCTTTGTGTCTACGTGTGCTGATCGTCAGCTGCCTCCGCTCTCATTAGTGTCTGGTCAAACTGCATCTGTACCTTGACTTTCTTCCTGCAGGTATTGCTTCCAGGTCAACAGTGATTAAATCATATGGACCAGTATTTCTTATTATCCAAGGAAAGTACATTTGATCCTGTACAATGGATGCAAATTCTTCGAGTCCTTCTCAAACTCTTCCAAAAACAATGACAGATGATTCTCCAGACATTTTTGTTTTTATATTTCTTGCCAAGTTATATTCATAATCAGTTTTGTTTTCCTCTTTATTGTCTTTTTAGTCATCCACTGCTGGTTCCTTATAAATTCCCAATCCTTTAACTTAACACTAGCATTTGCCCATTTATGTCATAGCTTTGATTACGTACTCTCCTTGGCTGCCTTTGTTAACCACAGATGGTTCATGCTTCTCATTTTGAATGGTATAAATTTTTCCTGGGTGTTATGAAATATCTTAATATCTGCCACTATCCAACCCACTGACTTTCCCCTTAGTCTAGTTAGACCACTGAAGAAAGCTCTTTCCTTATACATCTGTAATTCCAGTCTTTAAGTTGAAGACACTTGGTTTGAAACCCAAGTTGCTCTTCTTCAAAGTGAATTTGAAACTGTACCACCTTGTGATTGCTCGCCACCTTCCCCTACCTTAACTATGGTATCTATTATTAATTCTCTCATCTCACATCACTACATGTAAAATAGCTTGCTCCTGGCAGGTTTTGCAGAAGAGTCACTGGACTCAAAACGTCAACTTTGCTTTCTCTTCACAGATGTTGAAGATGTCCTCCAGCTAAAGTTTCTCCAGCAATTTCTATTTTGGTTTCAGGTTCTCCAAAGTACTACTCCAAGAAACAAAATCTGATGCACTTTGCATGTTCGTCTTCTGTGTTATCATTTCATATCTGATTTGTCCAGTCAATATGCTGATTAAAATCACCCATGACAATGTTATTGTCCTTCTGACACTCCTCCATTATTTCCCAGTTTATACTCTATCCGATAGTGAGGCAAGTCTTTGGCTGCCTATAAACAACTCCCACCCATTATTTCTTGCCCTTGCTATTCCTGACTGATACTTTCCTTTATTAACAAAGCTACCTCTCCTTCTTTGCTATTCTTCTGGAACATCATATCTCATAATATAGCTTGAATATTCAGTTTCCAGTATTGGTCACCCCACAATCATGACTTCTTAATAGCTATCAACTTACATTAATTTATTTCTATTTGTGCCAACAACTCATCTACTTTGATCCAGGGGAGGCGATGGTCTTGTGGTATTAATCCAATAACCTTTCAAGTCCCACCACGGCAGGTGGTGGAATTTGAATTCAATAAAAAAAATCTGGAATTAAGAGTTGACTGATGACCCTGAAACCAATGCCAATTGGCAGAAAAACATCTCATTCACAAATGTCCTTTAGGGACAGAAATCTGCCACCCTTCTCTGGCCTAAATGTGACTCCATAGTAGGCAATTTGGTTGACTCTCAACAGCCCTCTGAAATGGCCTAACAAGCCACTCAATTATATCAATCGCTAGAAGTCACTTGCGATCCATAGCAAGTGGACTGCAGCAATTCAAGAAGGAAGCTCACCACCACTTTCTCAAGGGCAAATAGGGATGGGCTTAGAAAGGATGGAAGCTGGGAAATTGTTTCTGTCAGGCGAGGATACTTGGACTCGTGGGCACACCCTTAGAATTAGAGGGGGTCAATTTAAAAAGGAAATGAGGAGACATTTCTTCAGCCAGAGAGTGGTGGGCCTGTGGAATTCATTGCCACGGAGCACAGAGGAGGCCCAGACGTTAAATGTCTTCAAGGCAGAAACTGATGAATTCTTAATCTCGCAAGGAATTAAGAGATACAGAGAGAATGCGAGTAAGTGGTGTTGAAATGCCTATCAGCCATGATTGAATGGCGAAGTGGACTTGATGGGCCGAATAGCCTTACTTCCTCTCCTATTTCTTATGGTCTTATGGCTATCATTGCTGGCTGGCCACAAATAAATTTTAAAAATGCTGTGTACATTCTGACTTTTTACTATTACTACTTTCACTAGATCTAATTTCTGCAGCACCACTCGGAATATATTTTCTACTCCTACCTGTCACACTTTAAGTTTTCTTATCCCTTCATTATCCTGCACTTCTGCTCTATTTTTCTGTTTTGAGTTTTTTTAAAGTTCCCTTGTCACTGCTTGGTGCTTTTTATTATCTATAATGGAATTTGACCAGTCAGGATCCTGGAATAGCATTTGTAATTGGGTCCAAACATTCTATAATTACTTCTGGTCTTGTTACTTTTGTCAAGAACATATCTCATTCCTGACAAACCATAAAAGTCTGCCATTTGGGACCAGTGGGTATGATCTGGAATTCAAGCGGAAATACCATATTGCTTCTACATTGAGCAATTTCCTTTATTCTCCTTCAATGCCCGACACTATACTATCATTGGGATTTTCACCTTTTAAAAACAAACTCTGAACCACTCTGTCCAGCTTTTAACTCCTGATTTCCATTTTCTTCCAGATCTGCGAGCTCTTGAAGTTTCAACCATCCAGCTATACAAATTGTCCTTCAAAATGACTGAAGTTACACCAACCTGATTAAATTCAGGTTTACTTTAACTTGTAAGTTGTATTCCTGATATAACCTTTTGGTTTTCTTTTCCAGGAGGCACAGGTTTAAAATCATCTACTTTTGCGCAAGCAGTAAATTTTTCTGTCAAGTTAAATTCGCTGTAGCTACTTTGTGAATGCTGCTCAGGCTATGTTGATGTTCCTCATATAAAGATGCATTTGCTTTTATTTTAACTTCAAAAAGTATCTTAATTTTTTCTTGCTTTGCATCCTTTTCTAAAGAAGTGAAGAAGAAGATGGATGAAGGCAGAGTGGGTGATGCTGTCTATCTGGACTTCCGCAAAGTTGTTGACAAGGTTCCGCATGGTGGACTGGTTAGCAAGGTTTGATCACATGGAATCCAGGGAGAGCTAGACATTTGGATACAAGATTGGCTTTAAGATAGGAGATAGAGGATGACAGTGGAGGCCTGTGACCAGTGGTATGCTGCAAGGATAGGTGCTGGGTCCACTGCTTTCTTTCATTGATATAAATGATTTCTGTATGAATACAGGAGGATTGGTCAGTAAGTTTGCAGATGACATCAAAATTTGTGGTGCAGTGGACAGTGAAGAAGGTTCTCTCAAAGTACAACGCGACCCTGAGATCAGATACCAGAGGAGTGGCAGATGGAGCTGAAATGTGATGTCTGCACCGTGTCTAGGCAAATCATGATAGGGTCCCAGGGAGTGTTGCCAAATAAAGAGATGTTGGGATGCAGGTTCATTGTTTCTTAAAAATGGAGTGAAAGGTAGACAATTTTGTGGCAAATGCATTTGAAACCTTGCCTTTATTGATCAGTGCATTGAATATAGGAGTTGGGATGTCATGTTTCAGCATACAGGACATTGGTTAGGCCACTTTTGGAATACTACATCCAATTCTGGTTTCCCTGCTATAGGAAAGATGCTGCTAAACTTGAAAAGGTGCAGAAAAAA
Source organism: Hemiscyllium ocellatum (assembly GCF_020745735.1). NCBI lineage: Eukaryota > Metazoa > Chordata > Chondrichthyes > Orectolobiformes > Hemiscylliidae > Hemiscyllium > Hemiscyllium ocellatum. The sequence continues at coordinate 91,725,112 of NC_083408.1, forward strand.
TTTACAAGGAAGTGCCATGTTTGGAGTGTTTGAGCTATAGGAAGAGGCTGAATAACCTAGAACTATTTTCCCTGGAACATCGAAGGTTGAGGGGGTGACCTTACAGGTGTTTATAAAATCATGAGTGACATGGAGATGGTGAATAGCCAAGGTCTTTTTCCCAGGGTGGGGTGGGTGTTCCAAAACTAGAGGGTGGTGTGTATTTGGAATGAGCTACCAGATGAAATGGTGGAGGCCGGTACAGTTTCAACATTTAAAAGGCATCTGGATGAATATGTAAATAGGAAGGTTTGGGAGGAATATGGGCCAAATACTGGCAAATGGATTAATTTAGGATATTTGGTCAGCATGGACGAGTTGAACCAAAAAAGGTCTGTTTCTGTGCTGTACAGCTCTATGACTTTATCATTCTACTGCATTTGAACTTTGTTTTATTCTGTTCTAGTAGAGCAATTGCTTTACTTTGAAATTATAATTTTAATTCAAGAGTATACTTTCTCATAGCCCTGTAGTGTCTGCTGTAGGCTGTTTTCTCACTATCCTTCAAAACATGGTTACCTTCTGTTTCATCATTTGCTTTAAGTACTTTGAGTAGCATTTTAGAGACACTTGCCATAATCAATGGCTGCGCTGTTCCTATACATGTCAGATCAATAATGAAACTGCTTGCTTCAACTGATGAACATGGGGACATCACCCTCAAACAAACCTTCCATAGCTTTCCAGTCCCAAGTTACTCTGAATGAAAGTGGAGACTTTCTGCTTGTTGTCAACTTTACAAGAGGTGAACTATGCAAGTATATAAACATTACAAGCTTTATTTTCCACTTCCAACAGTATTCACATGTCCTTTTCTAGTGATAAGTATAGCATTTTTATCTGCTCAAACCAAAGTTAACATCAAGACTTTCTCCTTAGCAACTCTGTGGACTTTCTGGCTCTCAATTTCTCACTAAAACTGATCTTTCTCACTATTAAATCTCTAACCTCTCTGAATAATTTGATTTTTCAAACTGAGTCTTATTACTATTTATTGTATGAGTTAACTCAAAATTATCCACCATTACTGATGTCCCCTTATGTTACAAACTTTGCAGAGTTCCAGATGAGATATGCCAGAGATGAATTCTTCCACAAACATTATCTTTTTAAGGTTATTGAAGCTCTGTCCACTTTCATTGACATGCGCAACATATTAGGGACCATTTTCTTTTACCTGCCAAACGCTGCATAAGCCTACCCCATTCTCTCTCACAATTATTAATTTCTGCCCAGCTGCCCCTGGCATTAACTTACACATATTGGGGATACCAGTCTTTACTTTCTTGTGAAAACTGAAAGAACTACAGATGCTGTAAATCAGAAACAAAAACAGAAGTTGCTGGAATAGCTCAGCAGGTCTGGCAACATCTGTGAAAAAATGTCAGAGTTAATGTTTCGGGTCTGGTACTGAAAAAGGGTCACTGGACGCAAAACGTTAACTCTGATTTCTCTTCACAGATGTGCAAGGCCCAGAAATTTCCAGCAATTTCTGTTTTTGTTTCTGTTTTCACTTCCTTGAAATCTGCTGAAAGGGTTAAGTACACCTCCAACTTTCCCTAACAAAACACAATGCAGGAGCAAAGCCCACTGCACTTCCTACCAATTCAGATTTAGACACTTTTCTTGAAGGGCACTATGTTGAAATATTAAGCAGAAATTCCTCACACAATTAAAAAGAAGTGAGTTCTCTCCGAGTCAGCATCATTTCTCATCTACAGAATTCATGTTCTATTTTGAGTTTCTTCACCTCTCTTTTCTTTTCTCTGCTTTTTTTTCACGAACTCTTTCCATTTTATCCCTTTCTAGAGTTAGTCTTGCTTAAATCTATTTCTATTCCAATTCTGGCCAGTTATACTTGATCACAAAGTGAGGACTGCAGATGCTGGAAACCAGAGTTTAGATCAGAGTGTTGGAAAAGCACAACAGGATCTGGCAGCATCCGAGGAGCAGGAAAATTGACGTTTCAGGCAAAAGCCCTGATGAAGGGCTTTTGCCCGAATCGTCGATTTTTCTGCTCCTCGGATGCTACCTGACCTGTTGTGCTTTTCCAGCACCACTCTGATCTAATCACTAACAAGACAGGTCCTTTCTTCCACAAGCCCAAGAGAGCTATTCAATTCTTCGATGATCCCACCCATTTTACATCCTAATGTTTTGTTAATCATGTTGTGGAGGTGCCGGTGTTGGACTGTAGTGAGCAAGGTCAGAAGTCGCATGACACCAGGTTATAGTGTAATGTTAAAAGATTAAATTGGAAAATCTCTCTGGACATTAATGTAATATTAAAAGGTTAAACTGCACCGATTGAACATTCTGGAAGTGGTTGGGGATGACATTCATGCAGCAATGGGGATGAGTCCCATGGATGACATTCATGCAGCAATGTGGATGACTCCCACTCCAATAGACAGTTATTTGCTACAACTCCCCCTACTATTATCAAGTTAAATTATCATTTAATCTCTGCCATTCAGAAATGCTTTCATAGCCATCCCCCGAAGCTAGGTATATCACACTTGCATTGTGTTGGGGAGTCACTGAGTCAGGGAATTGCCTGCATATCGATTTCCCAGGATTAGAACATTTGCATTGACATTATCTCGGAGGATGACCCCATCCTACCATTGTAACTGGGGTAACATGTGACTGAGAGGGTGTGACTGGGAGTTGTCTTGAGTGGCATGTGATTATGGAGGAGGAGTGGCCAGAGTAACTGTAAGCATTGCCAACTGACCTGTATAAAAGGGGTCTGTTTGAAGTTGGTGTGTGTGAATTGCATCTCATGTGTGAAACCTCAGGAAAAGAACCTAACAACAGCCCAACAGATTTAAAATGGATTCACAAGCTTTCAGAGCACTGTTCCTTTGTTAGGTGGAGTGTAACAGAGCACCTAGGCACATTATTTATAGGCATAGAGACAGAACATAGAACAGTACAGGCCCTTCAGCCCTTGATGTTGTGCTGACCTTTTATCCTACTCTAAGATCAGACTAACCTGCATACCCTTCATTGTACTATCTTCTATGTGCCAATCCAAGAGTTGCTTAAATGCTCCTAATTAATCTGACTCTACCCAGAGAGTGGTGGATGCGTGGAATGCACTGCCAGCAGCAGTAGTAAAGAACCTACCTCTAACATCACCCTTAAACATTCCTCCAATCACCCTAAAATTATGACCCCTCCTGATAGCCATTTCCACCCTGGGAAAAAAAGTCTTTGGCTATGCCTCTCATCACCTTGTACACCTCTATCAAGTCATCTCTCATCCTTCTTTGCTCCAATGAGAAAAGCCCTAATTCTCTCAACCTTTCTTCATAAGATATGCCCTCCAGTCCAGGCAGTATCCTGGTAAATCTCATCTGCACACTCTCTATAGCTTCTACATAATCCCTATAATGAGGCGAACAAAAGTGAACACAATATTGCAAGTGTGGTCTAACCAGGATTTTATAATGCTGTAGCATAACCTCTCAGCTCTTAAACTCAATCCCCTTACTACTGAAGGCCAACACACCACGTGCCTTCTAAACAACCCTATCAACCTGGGTGGCAACTTCGAGGATCAAGATCACTCTGTTCCTCACCACTGCCAAGAATCCTGCCTTTAATCCTACATTCTGCATTCGAATTCGACCTTCCAAAGTGAGTCACTTCACACTTTTCCAGGTTGAACTCCATCTGCCACTTATCAGCCCAGTTCTGCATTCTGTCAATGTCATGTTGCAACCTACAATAGCCCTTTACACTATCCACAATTCCATCTTTGTGTCATCAGTAAACTTACTAACCCACCCTGTCACTTCCTCATCCAAGTCATTTATAAAATTCGCAAACAGTAGAGGTCCCAGAAACGATCCATACGGAACACTACTGGTCACCAAGCTCCTGGCTGAATACGTTGCATCTACCATCACCCTCTGTCTTCTATGGGCCAGCCAATTTTGTATCCAGACAGCAGATTACCCTGTATCCCATGCCTCCTTACTTTCTGAATGAGCCTACCATGAGAAATCTTATCAAACACCTTCCACATCCATTGCTCTACCTTCTTCAATGTATTTTATCACACCCTCAAAGAATTCAATAAGAATTTGAGAAGATTTGTAGCTCAAGTTGAGGTTCTGGATGTAGGTTTGCTCGCTGAGTTGGAAGGTTCATTTCCAGACGTTTCATCACCCTACTAGGTAACATCTTCAGTGGGCCTCTGGACGAAGCACTGCTGATAATTCCTGCTTTCTATTTATATCTTTGGGTTACACGACCAGCCCCTCACAAAGCCATGCTAACTAACTTGAATCAAACTATCGTTTTCCAAGTAATCATAAATCCTGTCTCTCAGAATCCTCTCCAATACTTTGCCCACCACTGACATAAGACTGACTGGCCTGTAATTCCCAGGATTATCCCTCGTCCCTTTCTTGAACAAGGGAATAACATTTGCCACCCCCACGCACCCCCCCCCCCCCCACCCCAATCATCTGGCATTACTCCAGTACACAGTGAGGATGCAAAGATCATCACCAAAGGTGCAGTAATCTTTTCCCTGTAGTAACAGGGTATAACCAGCTTGGCCCAGGGGATTTATCTATTCTTAAGTTTTTCAAAATTTTCAGCGCATCCTCCTTCTTAACATCAGCCTGTTCGAGCATATCAGTCTGTTTCACGCTGTCCTCAAATGTCAAGGTCCCTCTCAGTAGTGAATGCTGAAGCAAAGTATCAAAAGATCAAACAAATGGTCTGAGTGGAGTGTCAACAGGCTGAATAGTAAATCTCAGCAGCTGATCAGAAGTGTCAGACGGTGTGAGTAAAGTGTCAACAACTGAATAGTAAGTGAAGGGATGACCTATAATCTGAATAACTGAGGCAGAGAGATAGTTACAAAAAAAAACTAAGCATCAGATGGTGCTGGAGCCAAACCAAACAGCTGGAATAACATGATGGATATAAGAGCTGTATGCCGAGGGTCTAACCAAATGATCTAATCTAAAACTGTACAAACTAATTAAGGTAGAGCAATCACAACAATTTATCAAGGAGATGGTGTTGAAATCGGACAGTAAGAAAGATTTTACAGATACAAAAGTGTGGTGGGTTACATGTAGCATGACATAAACCCAAGGTCATGGTTGTCCACCTCAGTCCAACACCAGCCTCTCCACATCATAACATGCGCCTGGCTGCAGGCTGTAAAATCATCCTTTCTCAATAGTTTCCAATCTCACTTTCAACAAAGGCTTGAACCTAAAAAAAAGACACACGATGCTTTCTGAATACAATTGGCAAAAGCAAACATGAAATTTTGCTGTTGAAAATCCAAAAGATTCCAGATCACCTGGTTTATAGTCTCAATGTTTGGGTCTGAATGAGACCCCAATTTTGCTACAATTCCAGTGGAGAAATCATAAAATAACCAAATTTACCAACTGGTCCCCACAAGAAGAAATTGCCAGCAAGATTTTACATTTTGTAACTTTAACACAATCAGAATAAATGTAAATTAAATATGAATGAACATCCAAATCACTCAGCATGAACTATAAACAACTCTTTGAAAAGCAAGTATAATAAAGCTTAGCTCCTAAGGATAACAAGCACTCAGGTTTCTCAACACTTTCCCTCTCGAGTGCTCTCCTTTTTCCTCCTTGGACTTAGCTAACTAACTGGAGGCAATGAGGGAAGGCAATAAATGCTGACTTAGACAGTGACGCCCTTCTGCTGCGAATGAATAAATGTAGTTTGGTATAAATAAGAGTCTGCCTCTCCAATATTTTCTATATTCTGCCTTTCTTCTTGCCATTTGTATTGCTTTCCTTCTGTCTGCATCTTCATTGATCATGTTCTGCCTCCATCACTCAATTCTTGCAGCTCTCGGTTGTATCTAACCACACTATTTCTTCGTCTTACCTTCCTTATCTTTGCCACACTTCCAGGTAAAGGGTTGGCAGGTCACATTGACCATTATTTCTTATTATCCAATACAATTACATTGATCCCTTCATAAAGGATGCAAATTCTTAAATCTACTTTCCAATTTTTTTTAAAACAACATACTTCCCAACGATTTTACGTATTTACAAATTTTCCTTCCTGTTAACACTTCTGTTGTCACTGTAACTGTAAAATTGCAGTGCCCTAAATGAGAAAAAGATGTAAAGTGTTGCTATATTTTAATTTCAACCAGAATAAACATTTTGGTAAAACAGTACAGTAGCCTACTTTAAAGCTGCATAAAGCTGAATTCGTCATTAACAATCATCATCAAAGCTGATAGATGATCAGACATGATATGAGTTTGTGTTACTGGATGAATGCCATTAGTGAAAATGTACTCCAGCAAACAAAGTTAATATCTTCAGGACAAGTAGGGGTAGAGAAAAACAGCCTCATTAATACTTTTTAAGTGAAGCAATATGTTTTACAATTTTTTTTGTTATTGCTTGAACAAGGCAGTGAACTGCTGATGCAATCTTATAGTGTGAGGAAAGTTAAAACCACCTCAGAGCTTCTTCAAAACTCCAGCTACTGGCTAGAGCATGAGCTCCAAACAATAATGGAAGGAACTGGACTGTAATTACTCTTTATTACATGTTTCATATTGAGCCACCAGCTTACAGGGTCATCTCTTATAAAATATGTCCTCCTCTGCAGAAGAGAAACCACCAAACTACTTAAAATAGCAATCACTGCCAATATTTTGCCACTTTAATGAGTGTGTCCTTTTAAGGGCGGCACGGTGGCACAGTGGTTAGCACTGCTGCCTCACAGCGCCAGGGACCTGGGTTCAATTCCCACCTCAGGCGACTGTCTGTGTGGAGTTTGCACGTTCTCCCTGTGTCTGCGTGGGTTTCCTCCGGGTGCTCCGGTTTCCTCCCACAGTCCAAAGATGTGCGGGTCAGGTGAATTGGCCATGCTAAATTGCCCGTAGTGTTAGGTAAGGGGTATATGTAAGGGTATGGGTGGGTTGCGCTTCGGCGGGTCGGTGTGGACTTGTTGGGCCGAAGGGCCTGTTTCCACACTGTAAGTAATCTAATCTAATCTAAAAGAGTTGCAGCATGCAATGGTTATCGAATTGTTAGGGCTTCTACATTAAACTGTGAATTATTACATTTTGTTTTTCCTATTCAATGTAATAATTGAATCTGGGCTGAGATGATGGAAATCTGAGCAACACTGGCGCCTCTTGTCTGGCTTTGGTTCTGGTTAATTTTAAATGAATACTGTGGCTTAATAGAAGCCAAGAAAGGTATGCAGAGCATGGACAATCAGATCAGGGATGGCAATCATTTGAATTCTGATAAGAAATTTCTGAATTGTCTGGCGCTGCTCAGTGGAAATAGATGCAAATGAACTTCAAAAAGGCACTCAGTATGAAATGACTGCTGCTTTAAAATTCCAGTTTGAGTACTTTCAATAAGTACTGCTTGAGTTTCATTTGAATTACGCTGAGATTATTAACATGTGATGAAAGTCTGCTGGAGATCACAGTAGATTTTGAGTCCAACTCAAATGTGGCTGCAATCGCTGTTATTCAGTAATAAAGAGTAAGACTGGAATATGCTGTCATAGTTAATGCTTGCAGATTGCTTTTAATGTGAAGTTTTGCAAACCTTTCTTAACATCTGGTAGAGTTTTAATCTAAAAATTACTAGGTAGAAGATTTTCAACACTACAATCAATTTCTGAAAGTGCTTTATATGCCAGCTATTGATAACTGGTCAAAGGGGATCATCACAACTCACCCTGCTGCCTCTCAAGGATTTTCAGCAGCTGTTTTACTTGTGTTTGGCACTTTATTCTGTCTTCCATTAATTTACAAGGCCAATCTCTCAGGTAGGAAGGAAAAGTCAACATGAATAATATACAATGGCTTGATCCTCTAAACAAGTTCACTTCAACACAAGCTACATGTGAGGAGATAGATACTTTGAATCAACCAGTTCTGGCATGGTATGACAGATGTCTGTAACAGGAAGGGTTTGAATGTAGAAGCCCGGCTTGCTGGCCCAGACTCAATACACTACTGCTGTGCCAAACAACCCTTCCTGCTAAGCAGATCAAAACTCTTTCTGATGTACAAGACAGAAAATGATTCTGTGCGCATAAAACAATAATTTTCTCTGCAAAACGTAGAGAGCTTTTCTCACTCTAATGTATAGCAGCTACTCACCCAAATAGGAAATGGTCGTCCAGTAAGAATCTCTGTCAGTTTGTGTTTCTCAGTTATGCACTTTTTCTTTCCATGAAAATTTTGATAATAAATTTAGTGCTGGGTTCTTGTTAATTAAAGATGAAATTCCAGCACAGTGAGACTTTGGTTTAACTGATCTGTTTCCATGTTACTCAAGTAAATCGATCAGGCATCATGCCAACTCCAAGCAAGGTAAATGTACCACCTGAGAAGTCTATATTCTGCCTCCCCCCACCAGTGGCATCACATTATTTATCTTGAAATCATTATTTTTCCCAACCATGGAAAGCCAACAGATTCATAATAAAAAGTTGATAGAACAGTTGTGTTTCCAGTTGAAATATCCCTTATAAATCAACATCACAGCTCACTTCAAAAACACATGAAGGAATAGCTGCAACTCCCATGTTTCCTCTGATACATACAAACATTATGAGCTACAGTTATGCTAACACAGAGGCAGAAACAGTTGAAATCACATATCCCCCTATTATGGAATAAAATCAGACTATCAGCCTAGACTGAAGTGCTGGAAATGACTACGGTACACCCAGACATCTTGATCATTAAAGTTCTCCTGACAGACATGTGGGGACTTGTGTCAAACATTGGGAGAGATGTTCTGCAGACCTTTCAAGTAACAGCCTCACTGAACCACACATTATAGGTTTTCTAAACACCATAACATCACCCTAGCACATCTCATGTCCCACTGACAAGACAGATACAGCAGAGATGATGACACATTGATATCGAGTTGGGAGAAAGGTTTCCTGGAGATTGCCAACACAGATTCCAAATCCTATGACAGCTCAGGTTAAACATGATGATAACTATCTTGCACTCACTTTCATTTGATTAATCAGTACTTTTCCATGTTGATTATCTTTTGGAGGAAGCAGTAAGGGTGACAAGGTTTCAGAAACTACTCTGCTGAAGGGACTTCAATGCCCATCACCAAGAGACTTTGAAGCACCACTACTGACCAAGTCGGATGAATCCTGAAGGATATAAATGCCAGCCTATGACTTTAGCATGTAGTAAGGGACCGACAAGCACAATACCAACGAGTACTTGTCCTCACCAAGCTACTGATCATAAAAGCATCTGTCCACAACAGTGTAAGTAGGAGTAACTATCTTGTGAAGACAAAGTCATGTCTTCACATTAGGCATATTTTCCATTGTGGCGTGTGGCACTACCACCGTGCTAAATTACATAGATTTAAAAAATAGATCTAGCACCTCAAAACTGAATACCCATGCAGTGGTATGTACTTGACCACAATCTGAAACAGCCTGGTCTAAAAAAATCCACTAATTTATCATTACCATTAATCCAGAGGATCAGCCCTGGGTCAATGAAGGAGGAGGACATACCAGGACCAGGCACCAACTACACTTTTAAATGAGTTCCAGCTGGTGAAACTATAACACAGGACGACATGCATGCCAAATAGCAGGAATAGCATGTGATAGACAGAGCTAAACAATCCTACAACCAGTGGAACAAACCAAAGCTCCGCATTTCTCCCACATCCAGTTCAGCAATTAAACAACTAACAGCAGTAGGAGGCTCCACAAATATCCACATCCTCCATGATGAGGAAGCCAAGTCAATATAGAAGCATCTGCAAAACCTTCAGTCTGAACTACCAAATGGATGATCAAATCTTCTCTGGATACAGTGCAGGTGCCATTATCTAAGGAAAGATATGCTAGCACCACAGGCAGTCAGAGAGGGTTCACAAGGCTGGTATCAGGTGAGGAGTAAAAAGTGAGGTCTGCAGATGCTGTAGATCAGAGTTGAAAATCTGTTGCTGGTTAAAGCACAGCAGGTTAGGCAGCATCCAAGGAATAGGAAATTCGACATTTCGGGCATAAGCCCTTCATCACTCTCCTCATTCCTGATGAAGGGCTTATGCCCGAAATGTCGAATTTCCTATTCCTTGGATGCTGCCTAACCTGCTGTGCTTTAACCAGCAACAGATTTTCATCAGGTGAGGAGGACAGCTTGAACATGTTAGGCCTGAGCTTGTTGGAAGTTAGAAGAATGAGAAACAAAATTACCAAAACATACAACAGTCCTGGAGGTTTCACAAGCTAGATGTGGAAAAGTTGCATCTCCTTGTGGGAGAATCTAGGATTAGAAGACATATCTCAGAATAAGGGGTCACCCATTTAAGACAAATGAGGAGGAATTTCTTCACTTAAAGGAAAGGGGTGGAATTCTTTACTGCAAAAGGGAATCAAGAGTATTGGGGAAAAGGCAGGAGAGTGGAATTAAGGATTACCAGATCAGACATAATGTCATTGAGTGGTGCAGTAGACTGAAAAAAATTGTGGTGCTGGAAAAGTACAGCCAGTCAGGCAGCATTTGAGGGGCAGGAGAGTCGACGTTTCAAACATTAGCTCTTCATCAAGAGTTCCTGATAAAGAGCTTATGCTCAAAGCATCGACTCTCCTGCTCCTCGGATAGTGCCTGACCGGCTGTGCTTTTCCAGCACCACACTTTTTGACTTTGATCTCCAGCATCTGCAGTCCTCACTTTCGCCTGGTGCAGTAGACTCAATGGGCTGAGTGGTCTCCTTCTGCTTCTACATTTGAGAGTTTTAGTCTCTTCCGTGCTTCAGCCAATTGATTCACTCCATGTGATATCAATAAACAGAAAAAGGAACTATCCACTGCAAAAATGATGAACTCTGACAACATCCCAGCAACAGTGCTGAAGACTGGCTCCTGAATTAGTTATGCCCTGAGTCAAGCTGTTCCATATAGCCACAACGCTGGCCTGTAAATGACAGGTATATCTTGTCTACAAAATCCAATTCTGACAATTACAAACAATAACAGAAATTGCTGGAGAAAATAAATAGGTCTGGCAGCCCCTAGGGAAGAAAGCAGTGTTAACGTTTTGGGACCAGTGACCCTTCATCAGAACTGCCAATTACCGCCTCATCAGCCTCTTTTTGATCATTGGAAAGTGATCATTTGAAAGGTGAGGTGGCAATTCCTGCCCTTGACATCAATGCAGCATTTCAACAATGTTGCATCAAAACGTCGAAGTAAATGTGAGGTCAATGAGAATCCAGGTCAAAACTCTCAATTGATTAATTTGTGGAGGCCAATCACTACAGCTCTAGTACATTGCTGCAGGAATAGTGCCTCAGGGTCATGTTTTAGGCCCAACTTGTTTATCAATGATCTTCGATCCATCATAAGGTCAGACGTGAGAATGTTTGCTGATGATTGCACAATTATTGTTACCATTTACAACCAGATTATTATTAGTGCTTTGGTTGGTAAGTGCAAGAGCAATCATGCTTTACAAGTGCCAGGTAAAATGAATATCTCCAACAAAACAGAATCTGTCACCCATTGACAATGGCATTACCATCATTGACTTTTCCAACATCAGCATCATCATGTGACCATTGACCAGAAATTGAACTGGACCAGTTAAGTTAGTACTTTGGCTACAATAGCTAGTCAGAGGTTCAGGATTGATAGTCTGAGTTGATTCACTCACCTCCTGAGTCTCCAAAGCCAGTCCACCATCTGTAAGGCACAGGTCAGGAGTGCAATGGAAAACTTGTCAGTTGCCTGGATGGGTGTAACACTAACAATACTTAAGCTCAGCAGTATTTAGGCTAAAGCAGCCTGCTTGATCAACAGCCAATTAACCAACTTAAATATTCTTTATTTCTTTGAACGACTGATGCACAGGGGTGACTCAAAATAAAATGCACTTCAGCAATTCACCATGCCTCCTTCAACAGCACTTTCTAAACTCACGAGCTTTACAACTTACAAAGTTCAAAGACTTAATTGGTTGGAAGCTGAAATCACAGTTTCCCATCATCTCCCACCAGTGGGAGACAGCTGGCGCAATGCTGGCCACTCCCCTTTAAGAGCTGTTTTGTTTTAAAAGCAGGATATGCTAATGAGTCAAAGCTCAAAACGAAATGAGGATGCAGTCCAGCAGAAAGAGGGCGTGTGGGAACACCACTGCCTCCAAGTTTCCTCCAAGCCACACACCATTTTTATATTGAGAAAGATTTTTATTCTGTGCAACCCCACCAGAGCTCCCCATCATTGGGAGCATTAGTTAGCATTTCCATATTTATTCAGGATTATTCCTCTCAGGGCACCCAGCCCGTCAGACTCGTGGCCAAGCAAATGCCCTAGTTAATATAGTCAACAAATCTGCTTCGATATAGTTCAGAAAGGGCTGCCATGTCTTTTCAAAAAGTTCCATTTTCTGGTGCACCATACATGTAAGGAAGTCTAGGGGTGGCACGGTGGCTCAGTGGTTAGCACTGCTGCCTCAGCACCAGGATCCCAGGTTCAATTCCAGCCTTGGGTGACTGTGTGGAGTTTGCACATTCTCCCTGTGTCTGCGTGGGTTTCCTCTGGGTGATCCTGTTTCCTCCCACAGTCCAAAGATGTGCAGGTTGGGTGAATTGGCCACGCTAAATTGCCCATAGTGTATTAGTCAGAGAGGAATGGGTCTAGGTGGGTTACTTACCAGAGGGCCAGTGCGGACTGGTTGGGCCGAAGGGCCTGTTTCCAAACTGTACGGAATCTAACCTAATAACTAAACTACGCCATCCTGATCGGCCTGGAAGTCTTTCCGCGATCCAACTCATCACAATGTTCTTCCTCGCGCAATAAGTAAGAATATTAAACAGCTTCTTTCCATGTTCATCTAAAGGCGGCAGATTTGGCAGGCTCAAGAGAAGAGATACCAGATCTACCTCGACTTTGGTCCCCAGGACCCCTTCCAAGACACTTGCTATAGTGCCCTAGTACTTGCAAAGCTTGTGGTATGACCACAAACAATGGGCAAGAGGGCCAATACCTATTTTGCACTTGGGGCACATTGGAGATACTCCCTTTATAAATTTCACAAGCTGCTCTGGAGTCAAATAGACTCTGTGAAGAATGTTCAGTTGCATAGCCTGTATTCTAGTGCAAATTGAGATCTTTCTCACATTCTCCCAAATGTCTTCCCACATCTCTGAAGAGATCTCTACACCTAATTCTTGCGCCCAGAACCTGCAGAGCCGTTCAATATCTTTCGAGGCACCATCTCCCAGTTAATGGTAAAGGGTGCTAATCTAGAGAGTACCTACAGTCTGAAGCACTCTCCTCGCTGTATCAGACCTATAATGACCAACCAGCAGTGTGGTATTTTTCTGGATAAAGTCCTGATCTGAAAATAACGAAAGAAGTCTCTGCTGGGCAAGTCATATTTGCAACTCAACTGATCAACAGACATCATGACCTCCCCCTCAAACAAGTCTCTCAGACAAGAGACTCCCCTGGATGCCCATAACCTAAAACCAGAATCCATCAACCCTGACCAAAATCCTGGCATTCCTACTATGGAGGTGAAAAAGAAGGTTTTATATAAACTGCCCTCGCTTTGTCACATCGTTCTCCATGTTTTAACCATATTGATGACGTGGATTCCGACAATACTCCATGACTGTCCTCATCTTATCCATAAATAATAAATTAATAAGGGAACATTTTGCCTGGGAGGACTCAAATCCAGCCATATTGACCTCAGATCCTGACAAGCGCAATCATTCACAAAGGATAATAGGGAGCTTATTTGAGATCTCTTAAAATCTGGAAAGTCTATCAACCCACTCCCACTCCCACATTTCCTGGGGAAACTGCAATTTGGTAAGCTTAATGAGAGGCTGCCTGTAATGCCAAATAAAAGAACCGAGCTAACCGTTAAGTCTCCGCAATGTTCGCCTTGGCAACATGAGAGGGAGCATTCGAATGGGATATAATAAGCGAGGAAGAACATTTATTTTAATAGGAGCTATTTGATTTAACTAAGATATTGGAAGAATCTCCCAATGCTGAAGGTCCTGCCTTATCTTCTCAAGCAAGTGCACAAAATTAGCTTTGTATAATTGATCAAAGTCAGGAGTAATGAAAATGCCTAGGTACAAAAAAACCTCTCTGTGACCACCTGAATGGTAATCAGATTTCACCTTAAAGATCGGGTACACCCCCAAGACCCTCACAGGCATGGCCGCCAATTTCATAAAATTAATCTTATACCCTGAGAAAGAGCCAAATAAATTGATACATTCTATTAAATGAGGCACAGTCATTGTCGGGTTTGATAGGAAAAGGAGAACATCTGCATAAAGAGTGATCTTATGCCCACCCCCACCCCCCACCGATCCCACCTCTGAGACAATTATATTGAGGTCCCTCTGGTTAGCCTCCGCCATCGGCTCAATCACTAACGTAAATACACCAGAAAAAGGGAACAACCTTATCGGCTGCCTCTACCAGTACTGAAATTATCAGACCTTATGCCATTAGTAAGGAATGCTGCCATAGGATCGCTAGATAGCACTTCTATCCATCTGGCAAAGACCCCACCAAGTCCAAACTGCTCCAGATCATAAAAAAGGTATGGCCATTCCACCCGGTCAAATGCCTTCTTCGCATCTAGGGAGACCACCAAGCCCAGAATTGACCTCTGCTGGCACACTTGGACCATGTTCAGCACTTTTCTACTGTTATTAGAGGACCTACAACCCTTAATAAAACCTGTCTGATCCTCCTTTACAATAGAGGACAACACCTTCTCCACCCTCGGTGCTAGTGTCTTAGACAGAATTTTAAATTCCAAGTTTAGCGGCGAGATGGGCCTGTACAAAGCACATTCCTACAGGGCTTTCCCTCTTGAGAATGAGAGGGATATTAGCTTCTCTCAAAAAGGGCAGGAGACAGTCCTGACTACACGAATAATTGTACATGTCCAACATTGGCCTGGCTAGCATATTCATAAATTCCTTATAAAACTTACTTGGAAAACCACCTGGGCCAGGTGCCTTGCCATTTTGGAGCTGGCTTGCCACCTGCTGTGTCTCTTGCACCGTCAATGGAGTATTCAAAAGTGACACCTGCTCCAAAATCACACCTGGAATATCCAGGTTCTTAAAGATGGACACCATCTTCACCAACCTGTACTCACAATCATCTGATCTACACAGCTCAGTAAAATTTCCTAAACGCCGCAGTGATCGTTTTGGAATCACAAGAGTAACTGTACATTCTCTAATAGATGTAATAGATTGGGGGGGGCACTCTTCTTCCTAGCCAAACATGGCAGGCATTTACCCAGCTTATCACTATACTCAAATAGCCTTCGTTTCGTGAAAGAGATCTCTCTCTTTGCTGTCTGAGTAAGCAGAGAGTTCAGAGCGGTCCAAAGAGTTGTGATCCACTATAATTTAATCACAGATGGCCTGTCAAAGTACGCAGTCTTGGCTGCCTTCAGCCAGGCCTCAAGCGTACGCTGCTTCTCTCCCCTTTGTCATTTCTGACTGACTGAACAAGAGATAATTATACCCGTTGCATAGGTCTTGGCAGTCTCCCAGAACACAGACGGGTTACTGCCGGTTCCCGAATTGATATCCAAGAACGTTTTAAACTCCCACAAAAAGTACTCAATAAACTTACTGTCCTTCAGGAGAAAAGGGTCTATGCGCCAATGCTGCCAATCTACCCCATTACCCCTGGTCTTAAACTCCAAATACACGGTCGCATGATCAGAAATAACTATGTTCCCAATTTTACAGGACAACACTGAATCCAAAAAAAAAATGATGGAGCAAGAAATAGATCAATCCTTATGCAACACTTAGGCAGATTGGAGAAAAGATAAAGTCCCTACCCAGCATGTGAAGCCATCTCCACGATCATCCACCATCATCCACCAATCCCAACTCCTCACACAAGTCCATCAGTTGTTTAGATTGTGGGGAAGTGCCCGGGACACCCCGAGCATTCTGTTCACTGTGGGATCCATGAGACGATTAAAGTCTCCCCCTATAATCATATGGCGTGCCCCAAGAGCCACCAATCTGGAAAGCGCATCTGTTAAAAATTTAAGGGGGTGTGCCAGGCGCCAGTAAACATTCAGAATACCATATTCCTCACCATGGTTACAAACTGCCTACCTCCATCCTTAATTTGACCTAACAACTTAAATGGGAGATTCTTCTGAACGAGTCTAGCCAGTCTCCTGCTTTTAGAGTTAAAAGACAAAAAGAACACTCAGCCGAGTCCTCGTTGCTGCAACTTCGGATGATCCTTGTCATCAAGATGAGTTTCTTGCAACAAAGCGACATCAGGTCTTTCCTTTCTAAGACTCAAAAGTACTTTCTTTCTCTTAAATCGGCAAGTGACTCCCCTTAGTATTCCAAGTGCACAATTTAAATGAGTAACCAGCCATAGCCATCTGAAACAGCCCATGAACCACCAAGAGGAAGAACCCGATGCATACTGCATCGAGTGGAAGCAATGAAAGACTCAAGAGTCTAAAAAACATAATTACCAAATCAAAACTTCTAAAAACTACACCTACAATAAACCAGTACAAAAAACAGATAATAGGAAACTTTCCCCTTTGCCCATAGGGGGCATTCACACAACTCGCAAACACCTTAGTGGCTCCTTCTGGCTGAAGCCGCACCTCAAAACTCCGGAAAAAAAAATAGAGAATACATAAATCCTTCAAACAAAGAAATGACAAGTGGGCATTTCATCCATCGACCCCTGTTATTACTGGTAAAAATCAAACCAAAAAAATATTCCAACAACATTTCCCAAACCCCAGAAAAGCAAGAAGAGAGAAAGAAACAAATTAAAAAGGGACAAAACCAGATGAACAAGGCAAACAACAGGAAAAAAATCATTATTTTCCATGTTGCTTGAACTAGCCAGTCTATTTTAAAGTGCCCACAAATGCCTTTGCCTTTTTCAACAAATCAAAGGCATGCACGGACCTTCCGTGGCTGAAACGTAGTACTGATGAGTACCTTACATAATACTGAATATCCAGATCCCTCATCCTCTTCTTTACTTCATTAAAGGTCTTCCTCTTAGGGATCACAGCCACAGAAAAGTCCTGAAAAAACAATCTTCAATCTCTTGGAAATCAGGGCCTGCTGATCCTTCGAGTGTTCTGGAAGCTTCCAATACCTTTTGCTTATCTCTATAGGGATGGAATCACACTAGGACCGGGTAGGTGCACTGGTCCAAACCAGGTCAGCGCACTGCTGCCCAGTGAGCTTGTTCAATCCGCACCCAGCCTGCCTCGGCTTCCCATCCCAAGAACTGTGGCAGCCATTGCTCAAAAAAAACTAACTGGCTGATCCCCTTCTTCCTGCTCCGGCAGCCCAATAACATTGATATTCTTCCTTCAACCTCAATTTGAGGTCATTGACCTGCTCCTCGAAGACCCGTACCTGCTTCGCCAGAGCCTGGATCCAGCCAGCTTAGGATTTGGCCGCAGTCTCCAATGCAGAGTCCACCGCTCTACCTTCTCTACATGCTACCCGAGATGCTGCATCTCCTGCTCGTGCTTTTGCAGCATGTCAGAGTTCAGTTCCAGCCTGATCCAGGTCTCCTCCATCGCTGACTTAATCTTTTCTCGGAGTTTGATGAACTCTGAAGCCAGACTGTGCTGAGTAGCTAAGTCCAGCAGGGCTTCCACGGAGGTCGACGCCGCGGCTGCCTGTTGCTGCAGGGGAGTGCCATGCTTGTTGTTATCCATGCTGTTCTTTACGTTTAGTCATCTTCTCTAAATCACTAAAAAAGAATATATAAAGATTCTAGAAACTTAAAACTACCGATTTTTACCAAAGTAGCTAGTATGGTGAGGGTAAAAGCACCATTTTGCCTGAGTTGTGGTGCAGAGCTCAGTAAGGCAGACCTGTTAGATTGCTGCCATCTTGAATCACTGCCACACATCATTCTGACTTGGAACTATACTGTCGTTCCTTCACTGTCGTGGGGTCAAAATCCTGCAGCACCCTCTCTAACTGCAACAGATGGACTGCAGCATTTCACTACCACCAAGTGCAATTAGGAATGGGAAACCATTGCTGGCCTTGCCAGCTTCAACACACCCCATGACTAATTTAAAAAAATACTTGTAGAGGATTAGTTATTCTGACATTAATGCAAATGACCAAAAAAACTTGCATTTTGTGCTATGATTAAATCTGTGTGTAAGCAATTACAGCTCAAGCACTTCAGATCCCACTCACCGAAGGAAAATGGCTTTTTGAGCCTATAATTTTGCTTTCATTTTAATTACTTCTTTCTCTAAAATATAAAGATCATGCTCCTGAAATATGGCCTAAAAATTACTAGAATTCTCTAAATGATTTTGCTTCAATTACTGCCAGTGCAAAATAAATCAGATTTTTTTACAGGGGTCATCTGTCTTATTTCTAATTGATAAGCATGTATTATTACATCTATGATTTTAGACTGGACAGTGTTGCGAAGTCTAATTTCATGTTTTAGGAGTATAATTTCTAAAGCTGATTGCAGTTTTTAAACCTAAGATAATCAAGTACCAGTAGGAGGCTGGTAAACAAATCTAAAGTAAGTGCAATTCAAAGGATGACCAGTGTTCATTTCACAAGACTAGAGTTAGATTAGATTCCACACTGACCCTCCGAAGAGTAACCCACCCAGCCTATTTCCCTCAGACTATTGCACCTAACACTACGGGCAATTTAGCATAGCCAATTCACCTAACCTGCACATCTTTGAAACTAGAGCAAACACGGGGAGAATGTGCAAACTCCACACAGACGGTCCCCCAAGGCTAGAATCGAACCTGGGATCTTGGAGCTACAAGGCAGCAGTGTTAACCACTGAGCCAGCATGCTACCACTAGAAGTAGGAAAACCTTAAACAATACATGGTCACTTTTTGAATTTTGTGGTGGGGTCAAAATAATCTGCAGTTTCTTGATAAAGAGTATAAATTATTCATACGGTTTCCCAGAGCAAAAAAAAAGGTTGGGAATGGGAAATAATAATAAGCAATATTTAAGAGCTAGAGCATTGAGACAGAGATTCAGCCATGCATTTTGGGAAAACAAATCTTAGCAGGACTTATACACTTAATGGTAAGGTCCAAGGGAGTGCTGCTGAACAAAGAGACCTTGGAGTGTAGATTCATAGCACCTTGAAAGTGGAATCGCAGGTAGATAGCGAAGAAGGCATTTGGTATGCTTTCCTTTATTGGTCAGAGTATTGAGTGCAGAAATTGGGAGGTCATGTTGGGAGGACATTTGTTATGCCACATTTGGTATATTGTGTGCAATTCTGGTCTCCTTCCTATCGAAGGATGGTGTGAAATTAGAAAGGGTTCAGTAAAGATTTACAAGGATGTTGCCAGGGTTGGAGGATTTGAGCTTTAGGCAGAGGTTGAATAGGCTGGGGCTGTTTTCCCTGGAGCACTGCAGGCTGCGAGGTGACCTTATAGAGGTTTATAAAATCATGAGGGGCATGGATAGGGTAAATAGACAAGGTCTTTTCCCTGGAGTCAAGGAGTCCAGAACTAGAGGGCATATGTTTAGGGTGAGAGGGGAAAGATATAACAGAGACCTCAGGGGCAACATTTTCACACACGTGTGTGGAATGGGCTGCCAGAAGAAGTGTTGGAGGTTAGTACAATTGCAACATTTAAAATGCACCTGGATTGGTATATGAATAGGAAGGGTTTGGAGGGATATGGGCCGGGTGCTGGCAGGTGGGACTAGATCGAGTTGGGATATCTGGTCAGCGTGGACGAGTTGTTGTGAAGGGTCTATTTCCATGCTGTACATCTCTATGACTCTATATGGAATGGCAGAACAGGCTCAAAGGGCCAAATGCCCTATTTCTGCTCCTCGTTTCCACATTTCTGTGAAAAGTGGGTTGGACGTAGTCAGGTGGAAGCTGAAATTCCTGTTTCCCAACATCCGATTTTATTATGTGATAGTTGGCAGCTTGTTGGCCACACCACTGACATGTTGTTTGTGTCCAAGTAGCTATTGTTTTCAACATGCTCATGAGCCAAAGACCATATACAGTCCAACAGAAGCACATAGGAGGAGGTTGGAAGTATAATTCTCCTTAAATGCAAGCTGTGATCTAACCTGTGTGAGAATTTCAAGTAAATTAATTCCATACCACTTCATCAGCGATACTTCATAATAACTTAAGAAATATGACATTGGGAATCTATTGACAATTTGTTTGACCATCGTCAACACTCATGTTGGGAAGCATACTAAATTGTCACCAAGTCAATTTGGTGGGTAGCACATCAAATCATTTTTTATGTGCTCACCAGCATTTGTCTTCTTAAAGGCCTTCTAAAACCACCAAATTACAACCTTTACCATTACTGTTAATGATTTTCTGGTCACAACTGCCCGACACAATATAGAATCTAAAGAAGAGTGTTCCAATCTAGAGAAACTCAAACTAATCTAGCCAATCAAAACATGGGATTTTAAAAAAAATTTGATATACTTCATTCACCTGACAATATTAATTCAGCTGGAAGATTAATTGTCATAACAAATATGAATATGTAAGAGCGGCAATTGTCCTAACCAGAATTGAAAGTCCCCTTACAAGATTACTACAGGAACACATTAATGATAGTAATTGATAAAGAAGTAGACAATATTGTTCTGAAAACATCAACAAGATACTAAATCAAATAATAAAATGAAACCAAAGGAGAAAAGCCAGGCATATTTAATAATGAACAGAAACAGTACAGCACAACTCAAAGACACGTATTCTGATTTAATGTCAGGTTATGCACAATGCGTTTTCTCTTTTATTCCAATATAGTTCATATTCCATTTAATCCCCTCCTGATTGAGGTGCAATTAGGGTAATAAAAGTAAGCAAAATTACCATTAACATATATTTTCTAGACAGATGATGTATTGGCGTTTGTGATTAACTCACCATTCAGTTCTCTAGCTACAGCATTCACTGAGACAAGGTCAAAACAGTTACTGTTTTTCAGCAGTTCCAGCAATTTCTCCTCAAATGAATTTGATCAAAAATAGGATTTCACATTCTTGTAAGACTTAATGAATGTTATATTTCTTTTAGCACTTTTAAAATGAAATAACTTTTTCGACAATAGCATTTGATTGAGGAAATTAAGAGGGAAATCAAAGTGATCAAATTTCAACCAAAGGCTCAAATGGTTAGCACTGCTGTGTCACAGCGCCTGGGACCCGGTTCAATTCCAGCCTCTGACAGCTGTTTGTGTGAAGTTTGTACATTATCCCTGTGCTTACGTGGGTTTCCTCCAGATGCTCGAAGGATGTGCAGGTTAGGTGGAATGGTTATGTTAAATTGCCCATAGTTTCCAGGGATGTGCAGGCGAGGTCAATTAGTTATGGAAAATGCAGGGTCACAAGGACAGTGGGAGGTTGTGTGTGGGGGGAGGGGGGGGAATAAGTCTGGATGGGATGCTCTTCAGAGGGGCAGTGGGGACTTGATGGGCTAAATGGCCTGCTTCCACATTGTAGGGAACCTATGACTCCATGACTGAATTCACAAGCTTACTTTATACCATAAACCTTCACCCATTTGCTCTGTAGAAACTTACCACTCTCTTGCCAAGCAATAATGGGACTAATTGAACAATTTGAAGCATACTAAATATTGAAAACTAACCAACTGAGCCAAATACAAACTTTATTAAAGGTGCAGAAAGTTTTATTACATAGGGCATTGGCTTGGAAAAGAATACAATACAATTAGTTTGTGATTTCATTAAAGCTGAACTACACAATTAGTACACTAAGAAAATTGCTAAACCAGAGCATGTTTACAGCAACAGAAAGGAACGGTGGAATAATGGACTTGCACTTTTCTAGCACTTTTCAAGGAACTGCCAATTTTCACACAACAGCAATGTCTCTCAGATTTTAAAAAAATAAATGACAGATAATTTGTTCTGTTGTCCAGATTTAGGGAGGTATGATGGTCAGGACAATTGAAATTGTTCATGAGCCATTTTCAGTCACCTAAGCATAGTGCACAGACTGTGTAACCCAAATGGAATGCTGGAGGTTGACCTACGATTGGGCTTTCAGTTTCACTGACATTACGTGGATGAGAGTCTGATGCCTATCATGCTTGGAAAGCTCCAATGGTTCATTTTGAGAAGCTTACTTTTGGGTGGTGTGGAATTCCCAAGAGGAGCAGGCCTGGCTCCTGCTGTACTCTCAGACATTGAATTTAGCAGAAGGGAGAGTTAAACTTTATACAAGGTCACTCGCGCATATTTAAGGGATGTAACAACTGGATTAAGCGTTCATCAGGAGATGAAGTATTGGGTCAGTTGCAATTGGAGATTTGGACAATGATCACTGAGATTATATTTTATTGCTGTAAAATGCCAATGTACAAGCTCGAATTTCAATCCTGGGCTTTTTAATGCCTATCAGAAGGGTTTAAACATGACAGATGAAAGGTAGCACTGCATCAGGTTTACTTTTCTTCATCACCTTCACAGTCCCTTCAAGTCACACTGACCACCACGATGACTAAGCTAAATATAACAATACCTTTATTACAAGATCAATGTCTTGGAATTTCCAACACAAATTCAATACAAACACCACAAAGACTGCCACAGCAGATAGAACATATATAACATCGATCATAGAACTGTACAGCATAGTACAGGATTTTCTTCCCTAGATGTTGTGCCAACTTTTTATCTTACTCTAAGATCAAATTAACCTATAAAGCCTACAATTCACTATCATCCATCCGCCTATCCACGAGTTGCTTAATTATCCCTAATGTATCTGAATCTACTACCACTACTGGCAGTGCATTCCACCACTCTGTGTAAAGAACCTACCTCTGACATCATCCTTAAACCTTGCTCCAATCACCTTAAAATTATGTCCCATTTCCACCCTGGGAAAAAGTATCTGGCTATCCACTCTATACCTCTCATCATCTTGTACACCTCTATTAAGTCACCTCTCATTATTCTTCGCTCCAATGAGAAAAGCCCTCGGTCCCTCAACCTTTCTTCATAAGCCATGACCTCCAGTCCAGGCAGTATCCTGGTAAATCTTCTCTGCACCCTCTCTAAATCTTCCACGTCCTTCCTATAATGAGGCGACCAGAACTGAACACAATATTCCAAGTGAGGTTGAACCAGGGCTCTATAGAGCTGCAGCATAATCTCGCGGCTCTTAAACTCAATCCCCCTGCTAATGAAAGCCAATAACCATATGCCTTCTTAACAACCCTATCAACTTGGGTGGCAACTTTGAGGGATCTATGGATGTGGAACCCAAGATCCCTGTGTTCCTCCACACTGCCAGGAATTCTGCCTTTAACCGTGTAATCTGCATTCAAATTTGACCTTCCAAAATGAATCACTTCACACTTTTCCAGGTTGAACTCCATCTGCCACTTCTCAGCCCAGCTCTGCATCCTGTCAAGGTCAGATGAAGGAGAAGCCCAACTAAAAGTGAAGAGAGTCAAAAGATAATTAATGCAGATACTGGAAATCTGCAGGTCACAGACCTAAATCACGAGTTCTGTTTCTCTCTTGACAGATGCTGCCAGATCTGTTGAACATTTGCAGTTTTCTCTGTTATTGCACTATTAATAGTCAAAGAAAACTGTTCTCTATACAAGCCAATTATGCATTGAACCAGCAATGTTGAGATGTGGCTGTCAGCGTACACCTCATTCGCTATTGCCATTGCATTATAATTGGATACATAAATGAGGCACTGTAAGCATTCCACAAGTCAAACTCTTAAATGACAAAGCATGAAGAAAGTAATTTTCATCTTCAGTGATATACTGTATGGTTGAAATTGTTCAATTTCTGAAAAAGGCAAAACTTTTGCAATTACCTTTTTACTAAATCTTTTAAATGCTTAACAATCAGTATAAAGAGGAACCATAATAACAATTTAAAATAGATAAGCATGACAGCTAAGTTTAAGAAAAACTCTCTAACAACACAAAATACTTGAGCTCGTCTTTATCGATATTTCTACAAGTTCATCATGTTTATTTAACAGTTTTCATAATTTGTAACTTAAAGCAGCATCCACAATTTAGCATTAGACCAGAATTGATACAATGGCCAACAAACAAACAGCATCCAAGGTTTGTTGGACTTACTGTCGTCCATTTAACCTCCTGAATTTCTGTATGTTAAACTTATGCAAGAGGGACATTAGTGACAGTGAAATGGTGTTATGCCTTGAAAAAGGTATCTGGCATCTGAGTTCTGAGGAAGGTCACTCCACCTGAAATGTTATCTCTGATTTCTCTCCACAAATACTGCCAGATTTGCTGAGCTTTTCCAGCAATTTCTGTTTTTGTTACATGCTTCCTTAGTAATTAATTGCTCAAGAAAAACAAAGTCTAAAGAATTCTAAATTGAATCCACTACTTTTCATCATTTATATAAATGATTTGGATCGGAGCATAAGAGGTATAGTTGGTAAGTTTGCAGCTGACACCAAAATTGGAGGTGCAGTGGACAGCGAAGAAGGTTACCTCAGATTACAACGGGATCTTGATCAGATGGGCCAATGGGCTGATAAGTAGCAGATGGAGTTCAGATAAATGTGAGGTACTGCATTTTAGGAAAGCAAATCTTAGCAGGACTATTACACTTAATGGTAAGGTCTGAGGGAGTGTTGCTGAACAAAGAAACTTTGGAGTGCAGATTCATAGCTCTTTGAAAGTGGAGTCACAGATAGTTAGGATAGTGAAGAAGGCATTTTGTATGCTTTCCTTTATTGATCAAAGTATTGAGTACAGGAGTTGGGAGGTCATTTTATGGCTGTACAGGACATTGGTTAGACTACTTTTGGAATATTGCATGCAATTCTGGTCTCCTTCTTATCGGAAAGATGTTGTGAAACATGAAAGGGTCAGAATTGATTTACAAGGATGTTTGCCAGGGTTGGAAGATTTGAGCTATAGGGAGAGTTTGAATAAACTTGGGCTGTTTTCGGAGGCTGAGGGGTGACCTCATAGACGTTTATAAAATTATGAGGGGCAAGGATTGAATAAATAGACAAAGTCCTTTTCCTGGGGTCGGGGAGTCTAGAACTAGAGGGCATAGGTTTAGGGTGAGAGGGGAAAGATATAAAAGAGACCTAAGAGGCAACTTTTTCACTCAGAGGGTGGTACATGTATGGAGTGAGCTGCCAGAGAAAGTGTTGGAGGCTAGTACAATTGCAACATTTAAAAGCCATCTGGATGGGTATATGAATGGAAGGTTTTGGAGAGATATGGGCCAAGTGCTGGCAGGTGGGTCTAGATTGGGTAGGGATACCTGGTCGGCATGGACAGGTTTGACCGAAGGGTCTGTTTCCATGCTGTACATCTCTATGACTCTATGAATGTCAAACTAGGTATAGCAAGATCATAGTGAGATAAAAGTTTAAATTAAGACAAAGAAACAACATAAACAAAAAGAAAAAACTAATCAATTAACAAGACTAAAACTAAGAAAAATAAAATTTTAATAACAATTTAAAAATGGAGGAATCCATACTTCTAAGGGCTCACTTTCAGTGCCAGAGAGGTCTTTTGAGAGAAATTAAGAGTAGCATTCCATAAAAAGGGTCCTTATAAAATTATTGAATAGAATAACACACAAATCCATTCAGTTCAGTTGTTTTGAGGAAATGTCCAGTTATTTCCACTGCCCTGATTATTTCTTTATCATTTGTAATTTGTTTCTCCTTTGATGATTTATTCAATTCCTTTAAAGGATGTCACTGCATCTGTACCAGCTTTCCAACCCCTATCTATTTGTGAGAAAAGGTTCTCCTCAGGCCACCTTTACTTCTTTTGTGTGTCACCTTAAGTATATGCCCCCAGGTTACCAACCCATCAGCCACTGGAAACAATGTCTTACATTTATTATTTAGTGATTTGCTAAACACTTCATAAATGGGGTGACATGATGGCTCAGTGGTTAGCATTGGTGCCTCACAGCACCAGAGACCCGGGTTTGATTCCACCCTCATGTAAACAGTTTGCAAATTCTCCCCTTGTCTATGTGGGTTTTCTCCAGTTTCCTCCCACAGTCCAAAGATGTGCAGGTTAGACGATTGGCCATTCTATGTCACCTACAGTGTCAAGGGATATGCAGACCAAGTGGGTTAGCCATGTGAAATGTAGGGTTACAGAGTCGGACGGTCTAGGTGGGCTGTGCTTCGGAGGATTGGTGTGGACTCGATGGACCAAATGGCCTGCTTCCACACCATAGGGATTCTATGATAACTTATGTCCCTATATCAAATCTCCAATCTTTTCTGTTCAAAGGAGAATTGTCCAGTTCTCCAGTTGATCCCTATAATTGTTATGCTCCATGTCTGAAAACATTCTGGCATACTCTTCTTACTAAAATTGATATCAGCACGTCCTAACTTCTGCCGTTTAGTGCATTATCTATCTTTAACTGGTCAGGATATATGAATAGGAAGTTGTGCAGCAACATGACATTTCACACAGTTATGACAAAATAGCATATCTCAGACAGCTATTTACAGATTTTCATGTTTAACTACCAATCTACAGTTTACAGAAGTTGCTGCCTGATTTGTGCATTTCTGTAAATTCAGGCATACTTCTTTTCACGTTTTCAGCTGCAATCAATCAGCACATTCTGGACTTGCTATGCTCAGTACTGAGATATTTGGTGGCAAAAATGAAAAATGCTGTATCAGAGCAGACAGATGTCCTGTTGTAACAAATACAGAAATTGCTGGAGAAACTCAGCAGGTCTGGCAGCAGCTGTGCAGAGATATAGAGTTAAAGTTTCGAGTTCAGCATGGCTCTTCTCTAACTGTCATGTTGTAGATATTTTTCCTCATCAACTTGTTCAGAGAGATTATTACACAATGCCAGAATAGCTGGGAATTGAATTCAGGCCTCTGGTCTAGAGGTAGCAATGCTATCATAACACCATGAGAGACCACACCATGCTGCAGATATTATTCTCTATAATTTGTTGCAAAATGAAAGTGATCATAAGTACATCTGGTTACCTACAGCACACGTTTTCTCTTGGAAGTTGAATCAAATAACAATCAAACTCTAGATGATAATTTAAGAACAATCATACTTTGTTTTGTTAAACGGGACAGAATCAATTTTACCAAATAATATTCAGTGCATTACATAGTATTAAACTCCTGTACCTTGAATTGGGTGCATCATCTCATTTGATGAAAACAATACCACTGGGCATCCACTAACAATGCAGGAAAGCAAGAGTATTTAAGGCTTTTCTGTATCTTACACCTGGAAACAAATAGTTGTTTCCCTTTAATGATTAAAAATATAAATTACAGCAATGCACTTCTAAATGAGTTTACCTTGTAAGGAATAAGACTGAGTAACATTTACGTTAAAATGTTTTATATGATTTTACATTTAAGTGATAATAACAATAATAGATTAGATTAATTACAGTGTGGAAACAGGCCCTTCAGCCCAACAAGTCCACACCGACCCGCCGAAGCGCAACCCACCCATACCCCTGCATTTACCCCTTACCTAACACTACGGGCAATTTAGCATGGCCAATTCACCTGACCCGCACATCTTTGGACTGTGGGAGGAAACCGGAGCACCCGGAGGAAACCCACGCAGACACGGGGAGAACGTGCAAACTCCACACAGTCAGTCGCCTGAGTCGGGAATTAAACCCGGGTCTCAGGCGCTGTGAGGCAGCAGTGCTAACCTAATAGATATACAGTTATGCAGATAGTGAATAAAGTTTTGGGAAGGTATTATTACTCTGACTAGGACCTAAACACCTACACCTTCCCCCCTCTTAACCCTACTTTTGCCCTTTTAAACATGCCTTTTTGACCAATATTTTGTTCACCTGACGTAAACTATTTGGGCTCACATTTTGTTTTATAATACTTATGTAAGAGACCTTGGAATGTTTTATTACGTCAAAGTTACTTAATAAACATAAGTTGTGACTGACAGAGGGCAGGATAAAATTTATTCAGTATAAGTAATGACCATTTCAAGCTTCTTACATCAGATAGTTATTTCCTACTGAGTTTTTGGGACAAATTCCTCTTCACTATATGGTTTTCTGAGTAGCTAAGGTAATTAGAATTTCAACCCATAACCTAAATGCTATTTGAAAAGGACCTGCATTTTTTAAAAAAGGTCAATTAGAAATTAAAAGAATGTTTTCTTTCCCTTCGATTTACACTTCATGCCAAAACTACTCTCAACAATGATGTCATTTATCTCAAAGGTCCAGTGATTATGCATACTTCCTCACAAAGATTTCCTTCTACAAGCTGTTGGTAAACAAAGCAAACATTGCCTATTGAGGTCATTTCTAAACGTTAAGTAGATTTCTAAATGTTAACATACAACAGTAATTTATTAAATAAATTTATATATCGATTTTAGAAAATTGTACAATCTGTATTGCAGATTAAATTCAAGCAAGTAGATGGCTTATTGTTAATTATTTTGCACATCATGTAGCACAGTCATTGCAATTAACAGCATTACATTGAGCACAATCTTGAACAAAAACATGAAAAACAAAACTGACCATGGAGATTACTGCTTGACTTCATTGCCCCAAAATCCTTGTAATATTCCTGCCAACCATTGAAAAATAAATCATTTTCTACATGCTATTACAAGTTCCACTTGATGGGATGAACAGCACAATTATGAACCTGAAGTTGCATAATCTCGTGACTACAGTGATGTAATTTGCTCCATCCATGCACTGTCTTGATCTATTGTTATCTAGCTACAGCCTGAGGCAGGCTTTCACTGAAAGCTTGCAGTTTGGCAGAGACAAAGCATGGACATCCGCTCAGTATTTCATAAACCTTAGAAAAAAGGAAACCCTGAATAATTACTATCAATAAAAGTGAATGTAAAAATTGGAATTAAAAATGTCACTAGTACTGATGTGAAATTAGTACAACATTCACTGATAAGTGAGAAAAACCTTTATGCTGAGGGGAATTATGTCTGAAAACAACTAAATATTTGATGGATCTGAGTAGGCTCTCGCAGGTTAAGCCTTTGATGTTTCTTCTTTAAAAGGGTGATGAAACAGATAGTGGCCTTTCCCCTGGACCACAGAAACGACCATCTTCCCACTGTCATTAAATATAACATCTTACCACAGAACTTGAGCATGGTCATAAAGACACATTATCAATGCTTTTCAAGTTTGACTCATCAGGACAATTTGCAAGAATAACAAAGCAATGGGAAAACAGCATTTATACAGTATAAGAGGAGACTGTTGACTAGTGGCAAATGAACTCTGTATACTGTAACTAACTTTGTCCAATAAATATATTATTTTGCCAACTGCTTTAAGCTATTGTGCAGCAGTTTAGTGAGTATATATGTCATTTAGTTCACACAGTGAATTAATTGGGAAAAGTAAGAATCCTGAAAAATAACTATCTATATTATATCAAATTGATGGGTGTTGCACGTTTTTTTGGGGAAAGACTGAAATCTATAGTTTTTACAGTCAATAATTGGACTTAGATGAAATGACACTCATGCTGTGGGTGCTCTAAAACGGCCCAAGGATCTCGAAACTGTAAGAATTCTTCAGAAACTAAGTAGAGTCTCCCAGCGCTGTAACACTTGCAATTAGAGCCTCTGTCATTGTTGCTGTTGAGTGGAGTTGAACGGTGTTGTCAACAGTGACGCGCAAAACAACAAACCAAGCAACGAGAGAACTCGGCCAAGGGAGCACCAGATGAGGGCGGAAAGGTTGGGATCACATACATCTATTATCCCGGGACGAATTGTACCCACTGAGGTCAGAGACAGATGCTCATTAGGAGGGAAGGCGAAACCTATTCCCGCTCAGTCTTTGCTGTGCATCGCTATTCTCAACTCTCATGTGTGTATATTATATGTTATACACAGTCTCTCACACACAGTCTCTGCTGGGGAACTCATTGACTTCAACATGGATGGGTGCCACTTACTTGGAGACACGAATTGCCTGGGCGGTGGAGGGGGTGGTGGTGGAGGGGGTAACGGGGGTAGTCGACACGAGCAGATCTCATGACACTCGTCAGTCCCCGTCCCAAAAACCGATCTCCCGCCTGATTTCTGGAGTTCGCCCTGAGAAAGCTGAGGGAGGCGAAAAACAAACTTGTATCAAACCACAGGCAGGCAGAAGTGTGTGTGTGTGTGCAGAAAACAAAACTGCGCTTGATAAACTTACTCCTGCACTCACCTGGAAAAGAAAGAACAGGGAGGTGAGGAAGTAGCGGTTCAGAATCCAGGGATACAGAGTCAATGAGAGGTCAGCGTTCAGCATCCCGCCTGCACGGTTAAAATACAGTCACAACTCATTAAAATTCAGCGGGGTACCGCACGGCAAAACTGGTTCCGCAAACTTTTTTTTTGTCCTTGGAGGCGGCTAGAATCTTCCAGTCAGACTTTTGTGTCTCGTCAAACTGAAGTTGTCCTTTTGCGACTTGTTCCCTGGGACATGGGGATACTCGAACCTCTCTCTATTCTCACACACACAGGGGAACCGCGGGGCTCCGGAAACAGCACAGAGAGGGGCGGTGGGAGGGAGGGGAGGAGGAAGAGCTGTCCGTCTCTACTTTGAGACAACTTGGCTGTCCGTGTTTATCCTGAGGCCAGGAGCTGCCTCGAAGTCGCAATGGCCGCGACACGACACTGCCGCTTGCAGCCACATGTACGGGGCAATCCCAGAGAGAAAGCACAAAGTTAGCAAAGCCGAAAGGTCGGGGGAAGGGGTTTTGGGGTGGGACTCTTCCCAAGCGGCAATTTTAAACGAATACGAAGGGATCACTCTTCCAAGCGGTCGCTGCAACAGGCGACGTCCAGTGTAAGTGCACAGTCCCAGGGCATCTTTGGAGTCAAGCCGTTCATGGTGTCCACCCGCGGTTCGGAAATGAAGATACCACCGCGGGGTGGTTCGAGCTGTCACCCAAAAAAAAACTGCCCCACGCGCTCAATCACCTCGGCGTCCCTCCTTTTCCAAAGACAGGTGGAAGGGTTGAGAAACAGCCGCGTTGCAGAAGACACACATCCACAGAATGCACCCCCCTCGCCGACCCACTCTGTTAATCTTTGGCAACGCGTCGATGATAATGTTCGGAGCGAGCCAGTGTCAGTTTGCAGCTGGACGAGCGAGAGTCCCCGAGAGCCGCTGCAAACGTGTCCTTTTTTTTACATCACATCACTCCACTGCACCCGGGCTCATCCTTGAAGTGAGTAGCATCATGTACGACCTGCATATGCAAAGACTTTCGCTCCGGCTCGTCTCTGAATCTAATCTACACTGAACACGCTGCAGCAATTTTTCAGACCGATGTAGCATGTCCATTGTGTACTGCCCTGTATTTGACAGCCACTAGCTTGGCTTTATCCCCCTGGAATGTGCGGGTTGAAGAGACTGTCGGCTCAACCCCTTCCCTCACCCATGCTTATGAGATCTGATTGAACAGTGCTCGTAGCCCCGTCGGTCACGCTCTGCCTTCTGTCCTGTTTTGCCCTGCTTTCAAGCCGCGCAGAAATGCACTGGCAAACTGTGTACACATTCCCAGGCTGAAGGAAAGCAGATGCAGGCACTCAACAGACTGGGTTCCTCCTGCGCGTTATCTAATATCCGCCATGTTGTTGTATACTTATATCCATCAATTATGCTTGATGCAGAGTTGTGACAGTCCCCGTGCTGTGATGTGCTGATAATCTCCAAAGTTGTGACACCCATTTAAGAAACTGTTTTACTTATTAAAAGGGCAAAATTCTCAACGTCCATTTGACATCTACAATAGTTTAAACTGAAATATGTGGTGCCTGGAATGGAAACGTTAAGCTGTGGAATAAGTTAAAACTTACCCACAGTCTGCGGGCGTCTTTCAAAGCAATGGCAGCTGTAGTGAACTTTTTTAAACAATTCTTTCCACAGACCCTTAATGTTGCACAACTATCCAATTTCAGAAAATTAAAATAGCTCAGCACGATCTTTTCCACGTCAGCTTACTCGCTTCGCTTCACATTATGCTGATCACTTTTTTTTTGGAATCTTGCTTTTCCTTGTTTTATTTCTTTATAGATTGAAGTTTGATGAGAAGACAAGTTACAGAAACAGCATTAACAAACGTAAGCTCAATAAAGTGTTTTTACTGTTGTGTACAGAAAGCAGACGTTGCTCATTCAGACATACTTATAAATCTCTATATTTTGCCCATTGAAACATGGTTTATACATGTGGTGGGGCTATCGTAAATGCTCTTAAAACTTATGTAAATATCCCTGAGATTTTTACTAACCTGAAATCAGATTCTCTATGCAGTAGTCGGGGAATAATTAGAATCTGCATGCTACCAAGTAAGTGCCTTGAAATTCAAAAGCAAGTGTACATTGATAATTTGCAGGTTACTGAGATAAACTACAGCTGTTAGGGTTCCTTTCAATGGCCATGAGAAATCAAGAAAGAATGCTAAGTTAAGTGGCATATCACAGTACTTTGGAGTTTGAAAAGAAAATCAAGATACACTAGAATGCTTTGGAGATTTTCATTCTGAAGTTGAAACAATGGAAATTTTAAAAATTGAACAATTGCATAATTACAAAAGTATATGAATTAGTGTTGGTTATGATAAATATGAATCAAACATAAACATTTAGTTTTACTGTGCACAGCAAAACAAGTATTGAAAATGACAAAATGCTAACACTAATGAAACAATTCATCAAGTCACAATATTGTCTTTTGGAACCGAATAAGTTGTTTTTAACAATAGAAAAGTCAGTGCATGGATGTTTAGTAATGCAACTGTCAAAGTTTCCAGTTACCTGTGATTCATTTGTAGCCTGTTTGCCTGCTGTCTATGATGTATTCAAAAAATGAAGCGACAGATAAATTCACACCTACATGTGTTGAACTTTTCAAGAGTATCTTAAAGTTACATGTACTATCCGTGCAGTGTGTTGCTATAATAAGCTACAAAGAGGATTCACGTTACGGTATGTACCAATTTTAGTAAAATCCATCAGTATTACTGCACATAACCTCCATAAACACCAGTAACTTAACCAACATTTTAAAATATATATACATACTGGTGTAGATTATTTTTACCCTCTAATCCCTATTAATGCTCATCAAACTTTTTGGCTTTTTTCACACAAACATTGAAACTCCCATCTTTCGGTTCTCCAACAATTCACTTGCTATCTTCAGTAACTCCTGATTTGATGCATCTCCACCTCATAATTTTTAAACTCAGCAACATGTAAAGGTTCAATTTTATTCTTGTTACTTTAATTAAAGAAGTTTGATAATGATCATACCCTGGGGAGTTTCCAAAATTTTACGAATTATGAATAACACCATGCCTCAACATATATTAAACATTCTAAACCCAGTCTCATTTATACAAAGGCTTCAGTCCTCTTCATTCATGATGCCAACTGAGAGTACTACTTAATGATTTAGAAGTTGTCAGTTGATTTGAAGACTTTCAATCTGTTGCCTTCCTTTTTTATTGGCTCAATTAATATTTCAGCCTATCAACATGTAGGATCTTCCAAAATATTCAATAAGAATTTACAAATTTACATTAATATTTATCTCCAAAACAGTATGTGTTCCTCATTTTTTTAAAGCTTTTTATCCCTGAAAAAAACAACAAAACCTTCTTATTATGACTCAAGCTAGTAAATCTCAACAGCTTTAGTTTTTCTTAAAGATTACTGTAAGCTCTGTTTTAGCAGTATTTCTCATCATGGCTGGACAATAGAACACTTAGATAGTGACATTTTAGTAGTGACAAATATTATTGAACATCACATCTGCTGACAGATTATAGATAGTAATTATATCTGGGGAGTTCTTGGACTAAGTAAACTGAGAAGAAATGCCACTAAGATTTCTTGTATGTATACATGTACAAAGGACAAATCCCTCTTCTGAGATTCAAATTGCCATTGCTTTGATTGAAAATTAGAATACTGTTCTTTAGAAACTGAAGTCACCAAACACCCTTTGGAGAGTTAATGCAATATCAAACGCTGCATGGTTTTCATGATTTAAATTTGTTTTGCATGTATTTGTGTCCAATATATATAATGGTTTTTCAAATTACAATTGAGATACAGAAATTGAAATGGTGTTCTCTTTTCCAAGTGATATAACCTTGTCTGTGGAGGGGTGTCCTCATGGAAATTTGACATTTTATGCTTCTTTTAATGGGCAGTGAAGATTTGTTACAAATCTAGTGAGCGATTTGTAAATGAAAAATAATCAAATTTACAGAATGGCCAAATGAAGAATTTGCCACCAAATTGGGGTGGCAGAGTGGCACAGTGGTTAGCACTGCTGCCTCACAGTGCTAGTGACCTGGATTCAATTCTAACCTTGGATGACTGTCTGTGTGGAGTTGGCACATTCTCCCCATGTCTGTATGGGTTTATGCCAGGTGATCCAGTTTCCTCCCATATCCAAAGATGTGCAGGCTAAGTGGATTTGCCACAATAAAGTGCGGGGGGGGGGGTCTGGGTGAATGCTCTTTGGAGGGTTGGTACAGAATTGATGGGCCAAATGGCCTCTATCTGCACTTTAGGATTCTAATTTCACTTCTAGTAACTTCTACTTTAACATAAATCAGAATCAAAATAAACAAAAATTAACAGACAGATATTAAGTCAAATGAGGTGAAAGTGTAAATTTAACTTTATACAGTCAATACGAGAATGATATAACTTACACAATCACAAGTATCCACATGACAGTCCACAGACATATTGCATATGTGATGTGGCTAAATTAAGCTGTGGCGAACAAATGACCAGGTGTTTCAAATGCCGGTAAATACTCTAATTAGTTGAAGAATGAGCAATGTTCAAACTACATGGATGCTATAGGAACGTTTAAGCGACTCTTGGATCGGCACACAGTTGAGGTTAAAATGAAGGTTATGTTTGATCTTAGAGTAGGGTAAAAGCTTGGCACAACATCAAGAGCCGAGCGGCCTGTACTGTACTGTTCTATGTTCTAAGTCCAGTGTTCGATAACCCAACCAAGTTGGTCAGTATTTGTAACATTTTCCTGCCAATAAGAAAAAGCGAAAAGAAGGTGTCTCATGAAGTTCCTGATGAAATCATATGCATGAATTTTTTTAATGACCTAAATTAATACTTAAAATATGTTTAAATAATTGTTAGAGTCAATTTAAAATGCGTGTTAAGTATTATCTGTTGTGTATACATTATAAGATAAACCCTTGGAGAATTCCTTATGGGCAGCACATTAATGTGCTTATCATGAGTAAATCTGCTACTTCCAGTCTTCATGAATTTTCTGAACACTTTTCCATTTCATTATAATTTGCTATGTCAACATTTCTCATTTAATTTTGCAGTTGTCTGTGACAGTATAGTTGTAGCCAGTAGGTGGCCTAATAGAGCAAGCTTCTGAAGTGTCATACTATTTTTTTTACATATTAAAAAACCTTCAGCAATTGACTATAGAAAATTTCCAAAGGTAATTTACCAATAATTTTCTTTTTTATATATGAACAGCCAGTTTTTTTTTTACCATTTTGTCTTAACAGTTACCCTCTTTCCCACCTCTCCTGAAAGGGTCAATTCTTGTTGAACAACATAGACCAGGTATGGAACATAGGATCTGCTTCTTATGTTTCTTTTATTCACTAGTTAAGGCAGTTGAACTATCATTTTGAAATTTCTTTACAGGAAGTACTGAGAATCTAGAGACATTGTATAATTGTGCACACATATTATTGAATTCTAAAATTAAGTGATTCTCTTCATGGAACAAAATAATGACCAAATGACATGTCGATATAATGTTGATAGAAGAACTCAAAATTATAAGTGAGTGCAAATGCTCCCTGACCACTCTGAACTATAAATTTCTCTTGACAATCCCCTTAAGAAATCACAAACTCTTTCATTGTTACACATTAAGCTTTCGTGTTCTTCTGGATTGTCCCTACAATCAATGAATAGGATATTGGTTGTACCTACTGTTCAAATTATAACAAACCACATCCCATTGTAACAAGTTGTAATTGCATGTAATAGATAAGTCCTTGGTGATGTTTGGTTGGCAATATTTTGGGGGCTATGTCAACCTTTGGAATATTTGATCAGGTTTTGTTAATGTTCTAAAGTAGGTTCACAGATTCTCTAACTTTGAGTCACATGTCACAAGTAATTTAACTTTAAAAAATTCCTTTAATACTCTTGATATTTGTAAAGAAATGTAAACACTTGGTATTTCAAAGAGACATATGAGCATATAGGTCATATTGTCTGAAAATAAAGATGGCATCTTTGACCTAATAGAAGAGACAAAATAACTTAAAATCCAGTGAATTTCACATTATGAAGAAAGAGTGACATGTAATTATTACCATAGAAATGACATTTGCATGCTTAATGCACTGCGATCTAATGTATCCTGCCTATCATTTTAACAAAGGTACCATGTCAATTGCTTTTAACAAGATAACACCTCCATTAAATCAACAGTGAATGAATTTGATACTAGCACATTAGAATTTCTTAAAATAATTTCAAGATGGTGTCATGTCCAGACTTGAATTCATAATAATGATTCATTTTCATCCTTTTATTTCCAGAAAGCAACAACTGCTTGAGAAAGATTACTCATGATTAGCAAGTAATGACATAATCAGTTTGCTGGCTGTTAGTGAGAAGTGATACAATTGGCTTTGGGCAAAGGCAAGATTATATTGGATGCGTAGTCATCCAAATAACTCTAAAGTCTACAAACCATCTATATTAAGTGGTCTTAGTCTTCATGATGGGTGTATAATTGAAGTTTACAGCAAAGCTAAGGTGAATAAGTTTCAAGTCAGGAAAGGAAGTGGACAAGCAAGGGAACCATGGATTCTAGGATAATTATGTACCTGTCAGGCAGGGTGGAAGTGGTCGAGCAAGGGAACCGTGGTTTACTAAAGAAGTTGAATCTCTTGCCAAGAGAAAGAAGGAGGCATACGTAAAGATGAGACGTGAAGGCTCAGGTTGCTTGAGTGTTACAAGTTAGCCAGGAAGGACCTAAAGAGAGAGCAGAGAAGACATGAGAAGTCTTTGGCAGGTAGGATCAAGGAAAACCCTAAAGCTTTTTATAGCTGTGTCAGGAATAAAAGAATGACTAGAGTAAGAGTAGGGCCTGGAAAGACACAGTAGGTCAGGCAGCATCTGAGGATCCGGAGAATCAGAGGATGCTGCTTGACCTGCTGTGGCTTTATAGCACCACACTCTCAGCTCTGATCTCCAGCATCTGCAGTCCTCACTTTCTGTTAAGAATAGGGCCTGAAAAGGGCAATAGTGGGAAGTTTTGAGTGGAGTCCAAAGAGATAGAAGAGGTGCTAAATGAATATTTTTCATCAGTATTCACACTGGAAAAGACAAAGTAGCCGAGGAGAATACTGAGGTACAGGCTATTAGACACGACAGGATTGGGGTTCATAAGGAGGAAGTGTTAGCGATTCTTAAAAGTGTGAAAATAGGTAAGTCCCCAGGCCAGGTGGGATTTATCCTAGGATTCTCTGGGAAGATAGGGAGGAGATTGCAGAGCCTTTGGCTTTGATCTTTATGTTGTCATTGTCTACAGGAAGAGTGCCAGAAGACTGGAGGATAGCAAATGTTGTCCCCTTGTTCAGAAGGGGAGTAGAGACAACCCTGGTAATTATAGACCAGTCAGCTTTACTTCAATTGTGGGTAAAGTTTTGGAAAGGATTATAAGAGACAGGATTTATTATCACCTAGAAAGGAATAATTTGATTAGGGATAGTCAACACAGTTTTGTGAAGGATAGGTCATGCCTCCCAAACCTTATTGAGTTCTTTAGAAGGTGACCAAAGAGATGGATGAGGATAAAGCAGTTGATATGGTGTATATGGATTTCAGTAAAGCATTTGATAAGCTTCCCCATGGTAGGCTATTGTAGAAAATACGGAGGCATAGGATTGAGGGTTGTTTAGTGATTTGGATCAGACGTTGGCTAGCTGAAAGAAGACAGAGGGTGGTGGTTGATGGGAAATATTCATCCTGGAGTTCAGTTACTAGTGGGGTACCACAAGGATTTGTTTTGGGCCACTGCTTTTGGTCATTTTTATAAATGACCTGGATGAGGGTGTAGAAGGATGGATTAGTAAATTTGCAGATGACAATAAAGTCGGTGGAGTTATGGACAGTGAGGAAGGATGTTGCAGGTTACACAGGGACATAGCTAAGCTGCAGAGCTGGGATGAGAGATGACAAATGGCATTTAGTGCGGAAAAGTATGAGGTGATTCACTTTGGAAGGAGTAATAGGAAGTCAGACTACTGGGCTAAGGGCAAGATTCTTGGTCATGTGGATAAACACAGAGATCTCTGTGTCCATGTGCATAGATCCCTGACAGTTGCCATCCAGATTGCTAAGAAGGCGTATGGTGTGTTAGCTTTTATTGGTAGAGGGATTGAGTTTCCGAGCCATGAGGTCATTTTTCAGCTGTACAAATCTCTGGTGTAGCCGGACTTGGAGTGTTGTGTACAGTTGTGGTTGCCGCATTATAGGAAGGATGTGGAAGCATTGGAAAAGGTTCAGAGGAGCTTTACCAGGATGTTGCCAGGTATGGAGGGAAGGTCTTATGAGGAAAGGCTTAGGGACTCAAGTCTGTTTTCGTCAGAAGGTTAAGAGGTGACTTAATAGAGACATACAAGATGATCAGAGGATTAGATAGGGTGGACAGTGAGAGCCTTTTCTCTTGGATGATTATGGCTTGCACGAGGGGGCACAGCTTTAAATTGAGTGGTGATAGATATAGGATAGATGTCAGAAGTAGTTTCTTTACCCAGAGAGTAGTAAGGCGTGAAATACCCTGCCTGCAACAGTAGTAGACTCGCCAACTTTAAGGGCATTTAAATGGTCATTGGATAACTGTATGCATGATAATGGAATAGTGTAGGTTTGATGGGCTTCAGATTGGTTTCACAGGTTACTGCACCATCGAGGGCCGAAGATCTGTACTGCGCTGTAATGTTCTATAAGACCATAAGACATAGGAGTGGAAGTAAGGCCATTCGGCCCATCAAGTCCACTCCTCCATTCAATCTTGGCTGATGGGCATTTCAGCTCCACTTACCCGCATTCTCCCCGTAGCCCTTAATTCCGCGAAACATCAAGAATCTATCAATCTCTGCCTTGAAGACATTTAGCATCCCAGCCTCCACTGCACTCTGCGGCAATGAATTCCACAGGCCCACCATTCTCTGGCTGAAGAAATGTCTCCACATTTCTGTTCTGAATTGACCCCCTCTAATTTTAAGGCTGTGTCCACGGGTCCTAGTCTCCTTGCCTAACGGAAAAAATTTCCTAGGGTCCACCCTTTCCAAGCCATGTATTATCTTGTAAGTTTCTATTAAGTCTCCCCTTAATCTTCTAAACTCTAATGAATACAATCCCAGGATCCTCAGCCATTCCTCGTATGTTAGACATGTTCTATGTTCTAAGGCAGTTTATTTAAACATTTTAATTTTCAATATAAATAGGTACAGTGCTAGATTGAGTAGAATTTTTATATTTATACACAGATCAAAAATACATGCTCACAAATATTTTTAAGCCATGCAGCTACATACATATTCTTAACCCAATGCAGAATTATCCACAAAGTTCTTGATATTTTTGTTAACTACATTTCTTGTTGAATATCATTTGTGTTCACCCAGGAGAGTGATGTCAATTCTGTAGAACTGATGAGCATTTCATTTGTTAATGCATTCACAGGTTGAGTACAGCACAGATACATAACACAGCTGTCTGCTTCCAGCTCCAATAGCTCCTTGGAAAAGCGTCAGAATCTACTACTATCCTCACATTTGTAGCTTCTCTGAATGAGACTTGCCTGTTTTGATACCAAAAAGTTGTATTTCTTTAAAATTCTTTTTGGTTTTCAAGAAGAAGCGTTTTGTGAATCAAACAAAAAAGCTAGGTCTCAAGCAACTTTCTGTGGAACCCGTCAGTCATTCATGACATGTGGTAAATGAAGGTGAGGGGGGGAGGGGTCAGAATCATCCCGAGTGTCTATGATGGGAACTGTTATGCAAATGTAATGTTAAATCCCTAGTTTTGAAAAGCAATGATAGACAGCCCTCTTGTTGTCAGCAGAAAGACACAGGAATTTTCCGACATCTTTCCCAAGCTTCTGGTCTCAGATCTCCATCTGGTGCTTTCAGCTGCCTAAACCCTGAGCTCTGTAATTTCCACCCAAACCTGTCTGCCTCTCCAACTCTCTTCCTTTAATAGTATCTTTTAAAACTTATCTCTTTCACCAAGCTATTTGATTATCTATCTTAATGTGTCCTTATGTAGTTTGGTGTCAAATTTTATTTGATGACTCTCCTGTGAACCAGCCTTGGGTGTTTTGCCATGTTAATTTGATATGTAATTGCAAGTTATTATTAGATCTCATGGGCAATTTTAAGGGTGATTCTCAGGAATAAACAAATAAGAAACATTTGAGTGCGGGGTGGTGAAACTTTTCCTGTTACCTATTTTAAAAGTATACAAATTATTTGCAGAAAAGAGAAAAACTGAACATACTTTCATTGGAATTAATGTATGTTAAGCAACATTACAAATATGATTGATGGTGTGCACAAATTATGACATTGTGACCAATAGGAGACTTTGAACAGGACTGTGAATGAAATACTTGAGACAACAATGCATTCAACAGGGATAGAGAAGCAAAAAGAAAAACCAAAGAGTATGACAATAATGATTAAGGATAGTATTACCATTCTGCAAAAGATTCAAAAACTAAATCTGTTCATTTACTGTTAAAAAAATTGAAAGAAGCTGCTACATTGCTGAGAACCAAATTCTGAGATATAGATACAAATACTTAAAAGAAATGACAATGAAAGAACAGTAATAGAATGGAACTTTGATTACCCTGGTATGAACCTAAAGGAAAAAATGCATAAGGCCAAGGAGAGAGAAGAATGCCTAAAATAGATACATTAGAACTTCCTTAATCAGTATGCTTTTATCCTAAAGAAAAAAGGAACAGTGCTGAAGTTTGTCTGGAGAATTAGGTAAGGGACGTGGAGTGTGTCTCAGTGGGAGCACATCTGGGTAATAGTGATCGTAATAGAATTCATTCACAATTATTATAGAAGAAAGCAAAAGAAAAAAAAAGGTCAAAAATAACCAACTTCAATGTTTTACTTGGGTGGGCTAAAAACAAAGATTGTCCAGATAAACAGTAAACAATAAATAGCAGGCCTTCAGGGTGGAGATACCATACGTAAAAGTTAGATATATTGGCATAAGGAGGACCGGGAGATCTCAAGATCTTAGGATGATAAAGGAAATATTTAGGAATTGTAAACTAAAACAAATTTTTGACAATTATCAGATTATAAATGCCATAGAAAATCAGCCAGAAAACAGGAGGACAGACAAAGAGAAAATATGGGCAAGATTGGCAGCTAACGTAACAAAAACAAAATCTTTTATGAGGATAAAAAAATTAAAGAAATGGTAGAGTCAAGTAGCAGCAATAAAGGATGTCTGGTGAAGGCAGAGGACTTGTCTGATCTGAGTACTTTCATAAAAGAAAAAGGATGAACTTTAAGTCAGAGTTAGAAGAGAGGAAACCGGAGATACTAGTTATAACAACAATGTATAGAAACAGAATGCTCAATAGATCAGCAATATTGAAAGTCAAACAACTCCCACGTCCAAATCTGATATATCCTTTGTTATTTATGGAAGAGTGGCATTAGCAGCACTCTTATCATATTCTTTTTTCATACCTCTTCAATATAGAAACATCCAAGAGGCCTGACCAATTTCAAATGCTGCAAAAAATGCCAAGGGATAAATATGGTAACTAAAGACCTATTGATTTTTTACCAGCTCTTGCAAGACTAATACACCTATTGTCAAGGTCAAAATAAATTTTCACCCAGATCATGGATTAATATGCGATAGCCAGCCCAATTTACTTCAGCCAAATTGTGTCTAGGTAAGCTGATTAAGCTGTTTGATGAAATAACAGCGAAAGCAAATATCACTTAACAAACGCATTTTTAAAAAGTGAAGCAAATCAGAGTAAAAAGTTGTTTGTAGTTTGGATACATAATTGGTGAAGGAATAGATGGCACAAAGTAATGACTATTGAATGCCTTTCCATCTAGAGAGAAGTGCACAATAGTTTCCCACATCATTTGGCTATTATTGTGGGCGGCACGGTGACACAGTGGTTAGCACTGCTAGCTCACAGCGCCAGAGACTTGGGTTCAATTCCCACCTCAGACGCTGGGGTTCCTGCCACAATCCAAAAATGTGCAGGTTAGGTGAATTGGCCATGCTAAATTGCCCTTAGTGTTAGGTATAGGGGAATGGGTCTGGGTGGGTTGGTGTGGACTTGTTTGGTCGAAGGGGCTGTTTCCACACTGTAAGTAATCTAATTATTAAAAGTTTTTATCTGTTGGTGTGTGGATTAAGTTAAAATGGCTCTGTCAAACAGCTAATAAGGGCCCAATGCTGTCTTTAGATGAAAGTGAGGACTGCAGATGCTGGAGAATAGAGTCGAGAGTGTGTTGTTGGAAAAGCACAGCAGGTCAGGCAGCATCCGAGAAGCGGCAGAATCAACATTTTGGGCAAAAGCCCTTCCTCAGGAGCCCTTCTGCTTCTACCTCCAAGGTTCCCATTTCACTTTTGAAAATATTGGTTCTTACTAAAATATGTCTTGCAGGTGCCATTGATGCTCTCTGGTGCCTCACTGTGTTGCCATTTTCATCTATAAGACCGAATGCCAAATAAAAACAGATGATTTAATGAAAGGTAGCAGCACTGAACAGCCTAATCTTTTCCTCATTTGATATTTCTGCATGAGCTATCCAGAAAGAGATCTAAACAGCATTCAAGTATTGAAATCTGGCACTCCCTTATTCAGTGCAGTGGAGATCATTAATTGCACATTTACTTACTTTGACTCTTACACTTCTAGGGATGAAGGAAGCCATGACCTTCATGTGCTGTATGTTGCCTCCACGAACAAAGTTGTTGTCTATTTTCCATATGAGGGTGACATGGTGGCTCAGTGGTTAGCACTACTGCCTCACAGTGCCAGGGACCTGGGTTCAATTCCCACCTCGGGCAACTGTTTTGTGGAGTTTGCACATTCTCCACGTGTCTGCATGGGTTTCTCGGGGTACTCTGGTTTCCTCCCACAGTCCAAAGATGTGCAGGTTAGGTGACTTGGCCATGCTAAATTGCCTGTAGTGTTAGGTGCATTAGTCAGGGTGAATGTAGGGGAATGGATCTGGGTGGGTTGCTCTTCGCAAGGTCGATATGGACATATTGGGTCGAAGGGCCTATTTCCACACTGTAGGAAATCTAATCTAATCACTTACATCAAACAGAAAATAGGCAGAATGAACTTGCCAGCTGTCCAATGGAAGCAATTTTAAGATCCAACCAATTTACATGATCAGGCTTCATTAACAATCCACAAATTCGGAGGAACTGTCAATCAAAAGCACCAGAGATGCAATTGCTTCAGGAAAATTAATGAGGGATGACAAGACAATCTCAGGAAGTATCAGTGAGGACAAAGGAAAGTTCAGCGTTGCAGGAGGTGTGGAGGGGAAAATGATTTTTCTGAGACAAGAAGGAGTATTGATGGTCCTCCTCATCTCAGGTGTTTTGCAAATCTTTCCAAAAACCTCTTCTAAATAGTCTGCAGCTTTAAATGTTTACTGTCAAGTGCGAAAGTTCATCCATTTCTGTTGTAAGCAATCCTAGTTTTTATATTGAAGATTTTGTTAATCTAATCATTTTTAGTGGCTGTTTACAATCATGCTTATTCTACCAACTTAACAAGGAAGGAGGCATTTTTGTAGCAATGTAAGAATCATTGTGTCTACAGCACACTTAATTCAAAAATATCAAG
Organism: Hemiscyllium ocellatum; assembly: GCF_020745735.1. Taxonomy (NCBI): domain Eukaryota; kingdom Metazoa; phylum Chordata; class Chondrichthyes; order Orectolobiformes; family Hemiscylliidae; genus Hemiscyllium; species Hemiscyllium ocellatum. The sequence continues at coordinate 91,769,224 of NC_083408.1, forward strand.
TAATTTACTCATCAGCCAGAAATTAATGAATAATTTGAAGGTGCACGTCAATGATACAGTAATTGAAGAACTTTAGTATTGCTGAGAAAAACATGCATTGTGTTAAAGCTTTTCATCTTGCTATCATCAGGTCAATTCACAAGCAATACTAATTCAAGATTTATCTTGCACAAGAGGAAATGCTGATTAGCTGGCAAGTGGACTCTGATTGGTAGATGCATTGCCAGGGAGAATGCACCAACTAATGATTGACAGTTAACTTCCAAGCTTTATAGGTAGTTCTATAAAGCAATGGTTGCGTTTTTGTGCAAACCCATGTTATAGAAAAACTACACTTTAAAAACAGCCCTTAACGTGTTGCCACACCTTTTAACAGTGTGCACTTTAGAAACAAGGTCCCCAATTCATCAATTGCATGATAGCAAATTCATGCTAACGAAACGCTGGTTATAGCAGAATGATTTGTATTTACGTTTTAAACTAGGCAGGTTGGCTCTGATTAGTTGAGTCATTGTACATGTGAAATTAACCAGTGAATGGCTATCAGGTACTTGGGTTATTGGAAACAAGTGCAGTGTCTGTTGACAAAGAACTGTGTATTAATATGTGTACCTTTCAAATCATGCTAGTGTGCCATATTTTGAACCCAATTGATAATCCTAAATTGGTTGTCAGAGTAACTCTTCACATATCAAATGTTGTCAAATTGCAGAATCACATCTAAAATTGGGCATTCTGCTGCAAGTTTTGCCAGTGCAACATGTTTGGATAGAGTCAGTAACCTGCTTAGGGCAAACATCTCAATGGACATGTTGTTTGGATTTGATCCACCAATCTTTCAGATATGCAGCCTGTGTACCAGGCATGACACTCACTCAAATTCATGCACTACTCATTTGTGTGACAGGTAGAATGTCCTTTTAGCAGCATCCTGTTAGTGCCGAGCACACTTACATTGCTACTGTATAGTAGCAGCATCAAACAGGCAGCTCCACCTATTACTCCAGCCTTTGAGATCTGTGGCAAAATGGGTACTGTTCAGGTCCAAGAGTGACCAATTTAAGGACTTAGATTCATTTGCATAATATACAGTGAGAAATTACTGGTCTCCCTGTTATAGAATGGATGTTGTAAAACTTGAAAGGGTTCAGAAAAGATTTACAAGGATGTTGCCAAGATTGGATGGTTTGAGCTAATGGGAGAGGCTGAATAGACTGGGGCTATTTTCCCTAAAGCATTAGAGGCTGAGGGGTGACCTTATAGAGGTTTATAAAATCATGAGGAAAATGGAAAGAGTAAATAGGCAAGGCTGTTTCACTGGGGTTGGGAAGTCCAAAACTAAAGGGAATAGATTTAAGATGAGAGAGGAAAGATTTAATAGGGACCTAAGGGGCAACTTATTCACTTAGAGTGTGATGCGTGTATGGAATAAGCTGTCAGAGGAAGTGGTGGAGTCTAGTACGATTACTATGTTTAAAAGGCATCCGGATGAGTGTATGAATAGGAAGGGTTTGAAGGGATATGGACCAAATACTGGCAAATGGGACTAGATTTATATAGAATATGGGCGAGTTGGACTGAAAGGTCTGTTTCCATGCTTTATATCTCTATGACTCTATGGTGCATTCTTTGCAGCGCCAAATCTATTAATCGAAGTCTATTTGCTAACCAATCAGCATACTCCTCTCATACAGTTTATATATTGGCTTTCTCCTTGAATCAATATTCTTACATGTTGTCCTTATAAGTACAAGATGAAAAGTTTTGACAGTCTTTTTTCAGCTCTACTCAACTTCTGCACTACCAGATGACTAATTAAGTACTAATTACTAATCACAAATGAGTAAAGACTGTATTTTTATTCATTTTTACAAATTTTAATAGCTTCTTGTGTTTTAAAATGGAATTTATCCACATTGTGCAAATGCAATGAAACTAGATACCTCCAGGTTCTAAGCTAATGTTGTTTTGCATTGTAAAATACAGGTGCACATGTAAATTCTAAGAGATAAAGCAGTCAGTCTAAAATACTCCATTGTTTTATGTTTAAGTCAACTTATACAGACAGAAAACATCCAATAAATTAAGCATTGCCAAGTTGTTAACGAATTGAGTTTTAACAATAATATTTAAATAAGAATACATTGATCCCAAAGGGACTACTAAATAAAAGTTTCAAACACCATGTTTGATGTGCATGGTTAGAAGTTCTCCAAATAACAGGGGCAATAAGGCATGAAATGTATCAGTATTGAAGTTTTTATATCAAGCCAAAGGTATTGACAATCTCAACAATTTTTTTTCTGTTTGTGTGAAAACTTGAAAGCACTTGTGTCTCAAGGAAGAAAGAGATTTTCTGTCTGAAAGCTCAGGCATTGGATATTCAATTTGAATTCTGTCATGTATTTCTGGCAAGTATAACAATTTTGTTGTTTTTTTTGTAGTTAAATAGAGTTTAGTTGCTGGTATCATCTGATTTGATGATATTGAACAAGGCTTGATATTATTTATTAACTCAGTCTCCTGGTCTTGCCTGATGGTATACCTCTGTGTTTGAACTGCATTGTTTGAAGTGGTTAATTCAATACTTTTAAGGAGGTGAGCTCAACCAAATTGAATTAATGTAAAATAATCTTTAAACTGACAATATTTCACTGTTCTTTGTGATACTACTCATGGTTTAGAATCCTGATTTGAGCCAAATGAGGCTCCTGCTGATTCTGAGGGCCACCAAAACCATACCTTGATTGGTCACTGTGTTGAGTATAGGGGTTGGGAGGTCATGTTGCAGCCATACAGGACATTGGTTGGTCCATTTTTGGAATATTACATGTAGTTCTGGTCTCCTGCTGTCAGAATGATGTTATGAAAGAGTCCAGAAAAGATTTACAAAGATGTTGCCAGGGTTGACAGTGTAGAGCTGTAGAGATGCACTGTACCTTTAAGAGAGTTGAAAAGCTAGCAAGGACTGACAAAGCACAGAGTCCTGAACAAGGTAGCAATTTAACACGTGATCAAAACAAAGAGCAGCAGCTGGGTTCCCATGAAACAAAATAAAAACAAATTCAAATTCAGCCAATCAGTTTAAATTATGCCCCAAGATACTAAACTCCATACCAAACTCTTGGCACCTGAAAGTGTTTTGGCACTCACTTTTTCTGCCTTCCTGAGGTTTGTGAAACCTTTTTTGCATTTTCTTCATGTTTGAAGGATCATACTCCTGCTGTTAATGCCTTAGCCGCTAACATTCATTTCTGCTCTTTGAGAGTCTAGCTTCCTTATCCCAGTCTTGGCAAACATTATTTCACTGCTATACTTCAGAGCAACAACAGGACCTCAAGGTAAGAGATCAACTGAAGGGCAGTATTGCTAAACCCTAGAAGTCAATATATAGTTCAGCCATTCTATCTTCCATTGAGCTTGCTTCAACTAGAAATTCTCCTTTTCAGAGATTGACCAGGAAATTGGGAAGCAGGATGCTAAGCTGTAGCTGACTTTATTAACTGAATAAGTGATCTGAGTCCAACCTGAAATGTGCAATAAAATTATGGACATTTCTCTGCTAGTCACGCTTTAATTATGAAACCAAAAGAAAAAATACTGGAAAATCTCAGCAGGTCTGGCAGCATCTGTAAGGAGAGAAAGAGCTGACATTTCGAGTCTAACTGACCCTTTGTCAAATCTAGCTTTGACAAAGGGTCAGTTAGACTCGAAATATCAGCTCTTTTCTGTCCTTACAAATGCTGCCAGACCTGCTGAGATTTTCCAGCATTTTCTCTTTTGGTTTCAGGTTCCAGCATCCACAGTAACTTGCTTTTATCGCACTTTAATTATGTTTGATGATGCACAAGAGTTTGCAGCTGAAGTGATTCTTATGGAAAAATTGAAATTCATATATAAGTAACAACACAAGCTTTATAATTTGTGATACGTCTTTGTAGAAATTGAGAGATCAAACAAAACTATTGCAATCTTTACTTCTATAGAGTGAGCAATTATTTTTAAACTACATTACAGCTTATAACAGATTTGGAAGACATGATAATAATATATTTTAGGGATTCAGAGTGACTCTACAGAATTAATTTTCCATTTGCTGTGATCATAGTAGATATTGCATGTGAAAGTCAAGATGTTATTAAAAATAATATTTAACATTTTGTTTTTGAAATGGCCATTTCCAAGTTCATAAATTGCATTGTCTGGAATATCCCAAGATTGTGTTACTGGAGGAGGGCAGCCCCTACTCTGATGTTGATTGTATTGATGGCTACTTTGAATGTTTGGTTAAAATTCAGACCTGCAAGCATATCTGCCTTCAGCCTCTTGAAAGGTGTCAGGCATTTCTGAGTCTGTTGCACTGGATTATCACCTGAACTACTTGCAAATTGGCAGAGGGTAAATAATAAGAGAGAAGTAAATGCATTGCTAAAAGATTGGTGTCGTTGAAATAGAGTTTTTATTCATGGGGCACTGGCAGCAGTACTGGGGAAACAAAGAGCTGTTCCACTGAGATAGGGTTCATTTGAACCATTTTAGGATTGAGTTCTGGTGACTCTTGGGTTATAGATAGGGCTTTGTTGGTGGCAGTGGTGTGGGGAGTGGGGGAGAGTTTGATTGAAATAAAATTTTTAAAATCCACAAGAAGTGAGAGAGTATATGCGGAGTAGTGAAGAGGAAAATGAGAATCAAAGTATGACAGAAAGGCATAAAAAATGTACATAGAGTGCAGTAGAAATTAGAATCAGCAGAAGGAATAATAGTGAAACGTCAAGCTTCAGGTTCTTTACTTGAATGCACCCAGCACTTATAACAAGATAGATGAATTGATGCCACAAATGGAAATATATAATTATGGTTTGCATGTTATTGTGGAGATATGATTGCAGGGTGACCAAAATAGGATACTCAATACCCAAGGGTATTCGTCAAGCCAGAAGAATAGAGAAAAAAGAAAAGAAGGTGGTGTACCTGTGTCAATATAGGAATGTATCTGTGTGGTGGTGAGTAGTGATGTACATGCAATAAATTATGATGTGGAATCAGGTTGGGTGAAAATAAGGAATAGCCAGAGAAAGAAATCATGGATAAGAGCTGTCCAAAAGCCCTGAAGATTTGTCTCACTGTCGGGCAAAGTATGAATCAAGAAATAATGAAGGCATATAAGAAGGCAGCATTTCCCTCTCTCCCATATGTATTCAATCTCCTATTACTGTTGCCAGTAGTTGTGGGCGACTTGGAAGAGTCTCTTCTAGAACAGGGGTTTCTGGATTACCTCATAATCATCAACCAAGGTGGCTAGCTGCCTGGTACTCATTATCTGTATTTTTATAGGTGTGTGCTTTTCAGGAAGTGTCTTGAATTTTTAAACTCCTCAAGGAGACTTATTTTCTAGAGGATTTTTTGATTGTCTTTTGATTCAGGTGACTACACCACTGGTTGAAGCAAGCTCCTTAGGACTTTCAAATTCAAGTTAGGTCTGATCAGGCCATTTCCTAAGGATAGTAAATTTCTGATGATACACGCCTGGCACTAACTGGCATTTGTTTGGAATAGCACTTTTCATTGCCACAGTCAATGACATTTACCTTTGGCATGAAGGCAAAAACCTTGTGATAGCCTCTTAAGCTTGTAAATATTTCTTTCCCTGCAAGTTTACTATACAGTAATAAGGACCAATATTGGACTGGCTATTTTATCTGTCATTTGAAAGAAGGCTTCCAACAGTGCTTCCTCAATCCTAGAGATTAAATGGGCAAACTGGGTAATTTTAGCAATTAACAGTCAAAAAGTGTGGTACTGGAAAAGCACAGCAGGTCATTCAGCATCCGAGGAGCAGGAAAGTCAATATTTTGGGCATATGCCCTGCATCAACTTTTCAACTCTGACCTTCAGCATCTGCAGTCCTCACTTTCCCCTGCTTTAGCAATTAAGTTGGAGCACTGGTAGATTCCTGTCCCTCAGCTCGAACTCTTCGTCTCGGCACTCTTTCCTTCTCTCTATCCTGAAATTCTTGTTTTCCTCTCCATGCACTTCCCTGTTCCTCCCTCTCCCTTTCCTTTCTTTCTTTATCTCTCTGTGCATCTCCTTCCTTTTCTTGAAATTCTAAATTTCACTGCTTCAGTTTAAATCTCTCTACCACTACTCTGTCCATTTCTTCGAGCTTCATTTCCACCTACAGAGAGTCGGTCATACCATTTAAAATTTCAGGCTTTTCAGTGAAATTCTTTTTTTTTAATAGATATTTTTATTGAAAATTTAATATGTTTTTACTTTTACAAAAGAAAACTAAAAAAAAACAACTATAAACATTGATATACAGTTAAATCTTAAATAAATGATAACCAAAATCTATCAAACAAGAAAACAGAAATACCAAGAGAGAAAAAAAGACAAAACTCAACTAACTACTCATCTAACTTACAACTAACCAGAGTGTATCATTAAAATTCTTACATTATTCAAGAGAAAACAAAAAACTCAACAGATAACACATAAATTGAGCAGTGATATACATGCTCGGAATGTGCTAACATCAGATCACAACAAAACTTGTATTCATGTGGGATTCCTCTCCCAGAGGCCCTGGACCAGCCAGGTTCACCCTCTCAATTAAATAAAGGCCCTTGTAGGATGATCAAGATATCTGTATTTGTGTAATTCAAGAAGGGCTGCCAAATTTTTATGGAATAATTTGGCTTTTTCTCTTGGTGCACCATATTCGTAAGCAAGTCTGGGGGAGTATATTCCATAATTATTCTGTGCCAACTCAAAAGTCCATAAGGGCCCTCAGCCACCGAGTTTTCCAAAATGTTTTTCCCTGCACAGAAAGAGAGAACGGAAAATAAGCTCTTCTCTGTCGTAATTTCAGGTATTCTTTTATTCAATAAATGTGTCTCCTATAGGAGAGCTATATCGATCCTCTCTTTCTTGAGGTTTGGTAGTATTTTCCTCCTTTTGATTGATGAATTACTCCCCATGACATTCCAGGTGCACCATTTAATCGACCGATCATCCATAATCACCGGGCAAGTTCGAGACCCTCCGGGAGAAGAAATCCTATCCAAAACATCCCGAGCATAGAGCATATAAAATTCACAAAATAAAAGCTCTCTAGTACATTCAGATCAATATAATAAAAAACTATTTCTAAATAGTAAAAAAAGGTATAAAATGTATTTAAATGGAGATCTTCCCCCTTATTCCCAGGGGGCATCACTTCCTTTCCAAAAAACCCATCATAACCTCTCCCAACCAGTGTCCCACCCTTGACCCAGGTACCCCACGATAGGATAAAGAAAATTCAAGTATACTACTGAACTAGAACTAACAGTGAGTACCCTATCCACTCCCCCACCCCTCACCCACACCAACACCTGGATATGTTTGGTAATGTAAATACCATATATGAACATATATGACTATAAAATTACAGTCTCAACAAATAATAATTTAATATATTAATACAAAATAACAGGGGAAAACAACCCGGCTCCCAAGGACAAAGATAAAATAAGATAAGGTAGCCACCTTCCCCCCATCTACATTAACTAGACCCCCTGGCCTATATATATATAAAAAAAAGGGGGAAAAGAAAATCGCTAAGTAAAGGATGAATAAATAAACCCTTCTTCCCACCCCTCGAAGATAATATTAAACAGTAAGGTAATGAAAGGAAAGAAATGGGGGTAAACCGGGGTGGGGGCAGGGCAAAACAACATCAATTAACTCTTATAATTTATCTAAGAGAGTCCAAAAGTTCCTTGACCTTCTCTGGTGATCCAAAGTTATACGTGGACCCTTCATGGCTGAAGCGTAGTATAGCTGGGTAGCGCAAGGAGTACTGAATGTTTAAATCCCTTAAACGCTTCTTCGCTTCATCAAACACCTTCCTCTTTTGGACCAAAGTTGGGGAAAAGCCCTGAAATAACACAATCTTGGATCCTTTATAAGTCATGGCTGGGGATCTTTCCCAAGATTTCTGGAGGCTTCCAAGAGCATCTGCCTCACCTTATAGCTCTGCAGCCGGAACAGGACCAGGCGGGGGCGCTGGTTCGAGCCGGGCCCGCGTATTGCAACCCGGTAAGCCCATTCCAACCTTACCTGGCCTGATCCATCCTCCAGATTTAACAGCTGTGGAAGGCATTTTTCAAGGAACCTTGTAAGCTGGCCTCCTTCTTCCCGTTCGGGAAGGCCCAGCAAACGAATATTTTTTCGACAACCTCGATTCTTGAGGTCATCAGTGTGATTCTTTAAGGTCCGGAATTGCTGCTCGAGAGTCCGGACCCGATCCACAGCCGATTCTGCAATGGCCTCAGAGGTCGCGGCCTTTAGCTCCACCCCTCTGACTTGACATTCAATTTCTTTGATGTCTCAGCCGTGCTTTTGTAGCGCGGCCAAAAATGAATTCCATTGACTTCTGGACTTTTCAATGAAAGCATCGATCTTCGCATCGAGTTTGGAGATTATTTCCACGAGGCTCGCCACCTTAGGTAAGTCCCCCAGGGCGGCTGTGGACGCCTCTGCTGCAGCTGGGGAGGGTGGGGGAGGATTCCTGCCTGCTGAGAGCTGCAGGCTCCTTTCCCCCTAGTCATTTTTACAGGAGACTGAACTGTTTAAATTTAGTACTGAACCACTAAATACATTAAATAAAAATTATTTTTAATTGATTTGGTGAGTGTGGTGGAGGAGGGTGGCTCACTTTGCCTCGGTCTTGGGAGGAGCACTATAGACTCAGACTTACTGAGTCGCCGCCATCTTGGATCTCTTCAGTGAAATTCTAATCCCAAGTGCCATGCGAAAATCATTAAATGTTCAAGGACAGAACCTTCGAATTTTCAAAATTAATTTCCCCTAATTGTCCTTGGAAAGCATTGGCATTCAATGTTGAGTCTTTTGTCCTTCAGTAGTACAGACTTAGGAAGCCTTGGTGCAGTTTTTAAAGATTTTTTCAATTTACTTCCACAGTCTGCTTCATTAGTTTCATTGTGAGTCCAATTCCAGATATGCTTCTGTAATTTGTTACAACAGGTCCCTGAGTGAACATTCCCAGTTGTTTATGATTCCAGATGGGATGTGGCCAAATGCTTGTGCTCCTACATTCTCATTTGTTATTCAGTCCTCCTCGAGATTGGTCACAGTCAGGTGAAGTTCCTCATGTTTGCCATTTTTCTAGCCAAAATGTATTTATACTTTAAAAGGAGTTGATTTAACCAGGCTTCCTTACATTAAAGAGCAAACATAAGAAAAGATAATGCAACACAAGACACACACACATGAAAAGATCTATGTCTAAAGTGAATACGTGAATCAATCTTTGTGTTGTTCATCACAAGTCGTGTACACGTGTGCCATTAAATTGTGTGATTCCAGTAGTGCTGACTTTGGCAATTGAGCAGTTGTTTGATGATTTTTGGTTCTGCAGTTAGGTGAAGGGAGTTTGTCTAGTTTACTTCACTATGGTTGTGCCAATTTACTTTCAGCAATCAGAAAGAGACTTTATTCCTTTTTACCTGCTCACATGGATTCCTGGTGGAATCTCTCAGCTATGGCAGTGTTAGAACAATGGAACTTGAACCATACACCCCCGTAGCACGTTAGATTTAACCTCCTTTCCTACTATTCATTTTTTTGAATGGTATTTCTCCCTTTGACATGGTGGTATCTGAAGTTTGCTTTAAACTATCAGGTGGAACATTCCTATGATTCTTCTCATGATCCAGTGTAATCCACACAGGAATTTTAGACAGCCACTGAATTTATATTCTCAGTCATCTTTTGGTTTGTATGTCTTTTTTTTTGTAAAATGCATGTTGTACATAAAAGTTCAATACACCTATAAGTAATTTGGAGTTATGATCTGTTTCACTGACCCTTTAGATGCTTTACTATGTTAAAGGCAGCATATGAATGTTTTCTTGTTGTTGTCTATTGATTGTATTGAACTGTAGCTTCCAGGATGTTAATTTAACAACTGGTATAAATATAGTTGTATAAACTAAGAGCAGGAGTATGTCATTAAGACCCTCAGACTTGCTCTACCAGTCACTAAGATCATGGCTAATCTTGTTCCGGCATTGAATTCACATTTCCACCTACCCTATAACCAATGTCAGTTATAAATTATTTAATGGTAAATATATTTAATGGTAGCCATAATGTGGAGGTGCTGGTGTTGGACTGGAGTGGGAAGGTCAGAAGTCACATAACACCAGCTATAGTCCAATGGGTTTATTCAAAATCACAAGCTTTCAGACCACTGCTCTGTCATTAGGTGAAGTGATGAAGGGACATCACTTGACGAAGCAGCACCTTGAAAGTTTGTGACTTCAAGCAAACCTGTTGGACTTTAGCCTGCTGTCGTGTGACTTTTGACCTGAAAATATTTGATATATAATTTCTCTGCCTCCACTGCTCTCTGGACTAGAGTGTTCTACAGACTAACAATCCTTCAGGTACAGAGACTCCTCCTCATCACCACTTTAAATGGGAGACACTTGTTTTTAAACTGTCCCACAGTTCTAGTCTTACCCACAAGGGGAAGCATCTTTTCAGTGTCTGTGTTGTCAAGTCTTCTCAGGATCTTATGACTCGTTAAGGTGACCTCTTCTGCACTCCAATGGATACAGACCTTGTCCAGCCCCTCATAAGACACCCCCCCCCCCCCACACCCTATGCTAGATATAAATTGACTCAACTATAGCAATACTTGTAATTTTTACTGCTCTGTGAAGAAACTGAAATTATTGTCACAACATTGTGATTTATAGTCCAATAAGCATCTGAATTGATATTCTGTTTGGCACAAATATCAGATACTGATCTATGAACCACACTGATTTTGTGGAGATACATTCGCCAATCTCTTAATCTCAGGTGAGATTCAAGCTCAAAGAAAGTATAGAATAGGAAATAGAGTGACAAAACTGGAGAACTAATTTTCTGACCCATGAGAACTTCTAGTGTGGCTTTTGTTAGGAGAGTGAAATTAGTGAAATTATCTTCACAACTCAGATAAGTTGAAAAATAAATTTTGAAGTACATTTCCATATTGCCATCCATTTTCTCAAATGCCAACAAATACTTTACTACTAGAAAAAAGGTTACAAACAAATTCAACACATCATGCACTCAGGCAACGAAGAATATCCCAGGCCACATGAAGATAGCACTTAACAATTGCAGTTTTGTAAATGTATTTGTTAAATGACATTAAGTAGAAAAATCTATATCAATACTGAAATATTTAGCTGTGCATAAAATAATGGGGCAGTATAACTGCATAATATCCAGTTGAATTTACCAGCAGTCTAGACAAGCTCTGATTGATCTGCAACATAATGAAATAACCCTGTATGAGTCAGTGTACATTAAAGTAGATTTGAGTAAGCATTTATCTAACTAAGGAAAGCACCATTACAAGAGTTCAATATAAATGAGTATTTTAGGAAATGTGTGGCATATGATAGCATATGTAATGTTTGAGATAATCAATTAATTGAAAGGACAGGAAGGCAGATTACTACCTAAATGGAATCAATTTAGGTAAAGGGGCAGTACAGAGAGATTTGGGTGTTCTTGTACACCAGTCAATGAAGGTAAGCATGCAGGTACAGCAGGTAGTGAAGAGGGCTAATAGCATGCTGGCCTTCATAACAAGAAGGATTGAGTATAGAAGCAAAGAGGTTCTTCTGCAGCTGTACAGGGCCCTGGTGAGACCACACCTAGAGTACTGTGTGCAGTTCTGGTCTCCAAATTTGAGGAAAGACATTCTGGCTATTGAGGGAGTGCAGCGTAGGTTCACGAGGTCAATTCCTGGAATGGCGGGATTACTTTACACTGAAAGACTGAAGCGACTGGGCTTGTATCCCCTTGAGTTTAGAAGACTGAGAGGGGATCTGATTGAGACATATAAGATTATTAAAGGATTGGATACTCTGGAGGCAGGAAACATGTTTCCGCTGATGTGTGAGTGCCGAACCAGAGGACACAGCTTAAAAATACGGGGTAGACCATTTAGGACAGAGATGAGGAGAAACTTCTTCACCCAGAGAGTGGTGGCTGTGTGGAATGCTCTGCCCCAGAGGGCAGTGGAGGCCCAGTATCTGGATTCATTTAAGAAAGAGTTGGATAGAGCTCTCAAGGATTGTGGAATCAAGGGTTATGGAGGTAAGGCAGGAATAGGATACTGATTAAGGATTCTGGATTAGTGGTGCTGGAAGAGCACAGCAGTTCAGGCAGCATCCAAACTGCAGCGAAATCGATGTTTCGGGCAAAAGCCGTTCATCGGGAATAAAGGCAGTGAGCCTGAAGCATGGAGAGATAAGCTAGAGGAGGGTGGGGTGGGGAGAAAGTAGCATAGAATACAATGGATGAGTGGGGGAGGGGATGAAGGTGATAGGTCAGGGAGGAGAGGGTGGAGTGGACAGGTGGAAAAGTCAATAGGCAGGTAGGACAAGTCCAGACAAGTCATGTGGACAGTGCTGAGCTGGAAGTTTGGAACTAGGGTGAGGTGGGGGAAGGGGAAATGAGGAAACTGTTGAAGTCCACATTGATGCCCTGGGGTTGAAGTGTTCCGAGGTGGAAGATGAGGCGTTTTTCCTCCAGGCGTCTGGTGGTGAGGGAGCGGCGGTGAAGGAGGCCCAGGACCTCCATGTCCTCGGCAGAGTGGGAGGGGGAGTTGAAATGTTGGTTCACGGGGCGGTGTGGTTGATTGGTGCAGGTGTTCCGGAGATGTTCCCTAAAGTGCTCTGCTAGGAGGCACCCAGTCTCCCCAATGTAGAGGAGACCGCATCTGGAGCAACGGATACAACAAATGAGATTAGTGGATGCGCAGGTAAAACTTTGATGGATATGGAAGGCTCCTTTAGGGCCTTGGATAGAGGTGAGGACAGAGGTGTGGGCACAGGTTTTACAGTTCCTGTGGTGGCAGGGGAAAGTACCAGGATGGGAGGGTGGGTTGTAGGGTGGGCGTGGACCTGACCAGGTAGTCATGGAGGGAACGATCTTTGCGGAAGGTGGAAAGGGGTGGGGAGGGAAATATATCCCTGGTGGTGGGGTCTTTTTGGAGGTGGCGGAAATGCCGGCTGATGATTTGGTTTATGCAAAGGTTTGTAGAATGGAAGGAGAGCATCAGGGGCGTTCTGTCCTTGTTACAGTTGGAGGGATGGGTTCTGAGTGCGGAGGTGCCGGATGTGGATGAGATGCGTTGGAGGGCATCTTTAACCATGTGGGAAGGGAAATTGCGGTCTCTAAAGAAGGAGGCCTAGACACACCAGATGGCCTCCTTCTTTAGAAACCGCATTTTCCCTTCCCACGTGGTTAAAGATGCCCTCCAACGCATCTCGTCCACATCCCACTCCTCTGCCCTCAGACCCCACCCCTCCAACTGTAACAAGGACAGAACGCCCCTGGTGCTCACCTTCCACCCTACAAACTTTGCATAAACCAAATCATCCGCCAACATTCCCGCCACCTCCAAAAAGACCCCACCACCAGGGATATATTTCCCTCCCCATCCCTTTCCGCCTTCCGCAAAGACTGTTCCTTCCGTGACTACCTGGTCAGGTCCATGCCCCCCTACAACCCACCCTCCCATCCTGGTACTTTCCCCTGCCACCACAGGAACTGTAAAACCTGTGCCCACACCTCCTCCCTCACCTCTATCCAAGGCCCTAAAGGAGCCTTCCACATCCATCAAAGTTTTACCTGCACATCCACTAATATCATTTATTGTATCCGTTGCTCCAGATGCGGTCTCCTCTACATTGGGGAGACTGGGCGCTTCCTAGCAGAGCGCTTTAGGCAACATCTCTGGGAGTAAAAAGTGAGGTCTGCAGATGTTGGAGATCAGAGCTGAAAATGTGTTGCTGGTTAAAGCACAGCAGGTCAGGCAGCATCCAAGGAACAGGAAATTCGACGTTTCGGGCTAAAGCCCTTCATCAGGAATGAGGAAAGTGTGTCCAGCAGGCTAAGATAAAAGGTAGGGAGGAGGGACTTGGGGGAGGGGCGATGGCGATGTGATAGGTGGAAGGAGGTCAAGGTGAGGGTGATCGGCCGGAGTGGGGTGGGGGCGGAGAGGTCAGGAAGCAATTTTCTTCCTGACCTCTCCGCCCCCACCCCACTCCAGCCTATCACCCTCACCTTGACCTCCTTCCACCAATCACATCTCCATCGCCCCTCCCCCAAGTCCCTCCTCCCTACCTTTTATCTTAGCCTGCTGGACACACTTTCCTCATGCCTGATGAAGGGCTTTAGCCCAAAACGTCGAATTTCCTGTTCCTTGGATGCTGCCTGACCTGCTGTGCTTTAACCAGCAACACATTTTCAACATCTCTGGGACACCAGCACCAATTAACCACACCGCCCCGTGGCCCAACATTTCAACTCCCGCTCCCACTCTGTCGAGGACATGGAGGTCCTGGGCCTCCTTCACCGCCGCTCCCTCACCACCAGACGCCTGGAGGAAGAACGCCTCATCTTCCACCTTGGAACACTTCAACCCCAGGGATCGATGTGGACTTCAACAGTTTCCTCATTTCCCATTCCCCCACCTCACTTTAGTTCCAAACTTCCAGCTCAGCCCTGTCCACATGACTTGTCTGGACTTGTCCTACCTGCCTATCTTCTTTTCCACCTATCCACTCCACTCTCTCCTCCCTGACCTATCACCTTCATCCCCTCCCCCACTTACCCAAGTAGCACCCATGCTACTTTCTCCCCACCCCCACCCTCCTCTAGCTTATCTCTCCAAGCTTTAGGCTCACTGCCTTTATTCCTGATGAAGGGCTTTTGCCCGAAACGTCGATTTCGCTGCACTTTGGATGCTGCCTGAACTGCTGTGCTCTTCCAGCACCACTAATCCAGAATTTGGTTTCCAGCATCTGCAGTCCTTGTTTTTACCTTACTGATTAAGGATGATCAGCCATGATCATATTGAATGGTCATGCAGGCTCGAAGGGCAGAATGGCCTACTCCTGCACCTATTGTCTATTGATAAAATGTCATAGCACACTGTTACGG
Source organism: Hemiscyllium ocellatum (assembly GCF_020745735.1). NCBI lineage: Eukaryota > Metazoa > Chordata > Chondrichthyes > Orectolobiformes > Hemiscylliidae > Hemiscyllium > Hemiscyllium ocellatum. Next base: position 91,784,245 of record NC_083408.1, read on the forward strand.
AGTGATGGATGAAATAACATTTTATTTTAATTTCGGGTTTTCTAAATTTTTAATTTTTTAAAATTCATTTTAATTTGAATTATTTGATTTAATAGTGTTTAAGCTCTGTGTTGCTAAATAACATAATTATGCATTGTTTTGCGTAATATGCTTCAATCACTTAGTCCAGATGAATTCGTATCACTATTTGGGTTGGTGGCACCATTTGTTATGCAGCTGTTACAGGCACATACCAAGGGAGGGTGGTACGCATATTTACAACAACGGAGGGGTCATTTGTTCATATATTCTGCCAGACATTTCTGTAGTCAATTCATTCAAAGAACTGGTTGGTGTTTTAATTTCAAGGACACTTTCTGTTATCTATTTTTAACGATGGAGTAAATCTCTTTAGATGAAGTGAGTTGGCTAATGTTGTTGTGTCGCCATAGTCTTACCAGACCATAGGGGCTGCTCTCTCATTAGAGAGAGGCGACAGGTTGTGCTTTAACCTGAGGGCCACCAAACCTCAGATAAGGGAAGAGGTTGAGAAGGAGAGTCCTTCATGGTAACCTCAAACCAGTGACGGGAATTGAACCCCCACTTTTAGCGTCACACTGCTCTGTAAACCAACAATCCAGCCAACTGAGCTAATCCGATTCCCAGTTGGCTAATGACCTTTAGTTATTCCTTCTGCTTTGAGAAACTGTATTCATTTAATCAATTAAATTTATCAATAACAGAAATGAAATGAGGAAATACAATCACATTACCACAGATATCAAGTCAATTTATTCTTTTATAAATAATTAACTCAAGTCAAAGGAGTGTATCCCATTATTTTTACAACATTTTTGTTTTCCAAAATTTTCTCAAAGTTTGCTTTGATCATAATTATGGAGGAAATGTTGTTTGGCTTTTCTGTCAGTGAAAATATTTCAATTCAGAACTATTGTAGATATTTTTCTCAACACATTCAGATATACAATGACACACCTCTGGAGCAGATGGGTTTTGAAACTAGACCTTCTGGCCCATAGGTAGGGTAAATGTACTTCAAGAATCCACAGAGCCATCATAATTGCCCTAGTAGGAGCATCAGGAACATACACTACTCTTTGTATGTATAAGTGCTAAGTTTGGAACTCATTCCTCAAATAGCAGTCAATGCTAATTCTTTTGTTAATTATAAATCTGAGATAGAGAAAAAAATATATTAAGCAAGAGTATCAAGGGATATGGGCCCAAGGTAGACATATAAAGTTAGACCAAAACTCAGCCATGATCTTATTGAGTAGTGGAGCAGGCTCGAGGGGCTGAATGGCCTTCTCCTGTTCCCATGTTCCTAAAGGTAATTAACACCAGCAAATACTGGTAAGACCCAGCATTTGATCATCAAATAGTTGCATAACCTATTCTCAGAAATCTAAACTGAAGATGAAGCAAAAAACATTAGATACCAGACATCGAAAATAAGAACAGGAAATGCTGGAGACATCGAAAAGGTTAGGCAGCTTCACTAGAGAGAAGAATATAATTAACATTTGACCAGGTTGTAGAGATCTTTGTTGTCCCTTTCAACAGATGACCAGTTTTATTGAGGCTACCTTAAATGTTGTGTGGTGTTTTGGGACAATTCTCAGTCTTAAATATCTTCTGTGGGATTCATTTTGACCATTATATTGATCTAGACTTGGGTATTCTGCTGACATCCAAATAATTCCAGGAATATAAAGCAAATTAGAGAAATTTCAGCTGATGATCTCTCCTGCTGACCCAGCTGTTGATTTCATTCCATCCTAAGAATAGCTTCAGTCCATTGGAACATGAAAAATAGGGATAAAATTATAGGTAATTCTCTCATAAAACCATAGTTGTGTTCCAGTGAAACCTCACTTAATAGAAAATAGCTTAATATAAATAATGGGGCCTATGGGAAAAGTGGGTTGGGGCAGACCAACAAAAAAGTCCCTCGCAATCACTCAAAAATCACTCAAAAGTCTAAAACAATGTATAGCACAGCCTGAATGAAGGTTGAACTCATATTTATCAATGAAACAAAAGTATATATAATGCAGTACATTTAAAAAGTATAAGAAAGCTGCTCTCATACAGTACCTCACAGAAAGCTGCTCTGTCAGCAGCTGACATGGCGCATGTGCAGAACAGCACAAAGACTGGCGCTGACATCGCGCTTGAGCAGAACAACACGGAGATTTTGGCGCATACGCAGAAAGAAGCACACAAACCAAATTGCAGTCGTGTGAACAGAGGCAAGCATTCTCAAAAATACTGTTCTCTAATTCTTCAGCAATGTTACAGCCAAATTGAGCTGCCAAAATGCACGTTATCCCAGTCTGCCACATCTGTGCCTGCAAGCCCAGCTGGACCTCCCGGTCATCACCCATTTTAATTCCCCATCCCACTCCCTTTCCGACATGACCATCCTTAGCCTCCTGCATTGCATCAATGAACCAAGCCACAAATTGGAGCAACAACACCTCATCTTCCACCTGGGCAGCCTACAGCCTGTAGGACTCAACATTGCATTCTCCAATATCAAATAACCTCCCTTCCTCTCCCTGACTCCTTCCCAGCCATTCTCCCTCCTTTCCACTCCTTCCAGCCATCTACTGGATTCATTCCTCCCATTGACCAACCAGGTCATATCCTTTGCCTGTCTTCACCTAACACCACTTCAACATCCTGTCCCCCACACCCCTGTTATCTGCAGCTCCCCCTACACCCACCCCAAGTCCTGACGAAGGGTTACACCCAAATTGTCAACTTCTCCACCTCCTGATGCTGCCTGGTCTGCAGTGTTCCTCCAGCCTCTTGCCACCTACATTGGATTCCTGCATCTGCAGTTTTTTTTTGTCTCCAAGCAGAATTGAAAGACTGAATTGCCCTCTCTCATTCCTAAATCCTGTATTCCTAACATTCCTGCGGACTGAGGATTACAACCTGATTCACTTTTGGCCATCTTAAATATTAAAGAGAAAATACCAATTTGGACTAGATACATATTAAAAATTCAGACATAAATGAAGGTCATTGCAACTTGGGTCAACCAATCCTTTAAAAAAATCCAAATAAATTACTGCAGCTATGTCAGCTGAGACACAACATGGAACTATAGTTAAATCACATCTTATGTCTTCAGGCAACTGTATAACTTTGCATTTGGCTTGTAGAACAAACTGCAAAACTCAGTCTTGCTGGAATACACACTCAATTGTTGGAATAATTCCAATATATTTAATCATGTAATATTAAATCTAAAGAGATAAAATGTAAAAGGAAAATGAATGCATAATAAGCATTCTACAATGATGGATCATAATACAATAAATAGGTATTAATAGATACAAATAGATGTTTCATTTTAATAAGCATTTAAAATTATTCTCATCCTATTTTAGTTCTCTGACGGTATGCTTCCTTCCCCATTGACAATTGCTGTTGTTCCCAAATTAATGTGAAAGTGGTTGCAGTTTTAGTTTTCCTGCCAAGGATGAAATTTCTTGCTGCCAAGCTTAATCAACGAGTGTCGATCCATTAAGAACATCAGCATGTCTCAAGACCTCTCAAGGAGTGTGTAGTAGTGTCAACAAATGTTGACCCTTCGAAAGATATCAACTTGTCAAAATGTGTACTCATGAACGAGAGAGATTGTCTGTCTGCAACATAGAAAGGTAAGTAATGTGGCTATATTTTTCTCATATATGCATGTATTCTTATAGAGGATGGTTATTCAAAGTATGATATAAATTTTGGTCTTTCTTTGCTTTCTTTCCATTGTTTATGATTGCTGAAAATTAAGAATTTCTTCTTTAAAGGTTTTCTATAAAACTATTTTTGCCATAAAAATAATTCTCTGAACAGTTGTGTCCAATAGAGAATAAATTATTATTTTGCAAGGATACCAAACATAAAATCCACATTCTATTGGAGAGTGGTATAAACAAACCCTGCAGTGCTGGATACGTTAGTGATAGCCAGAGGCTTTTTTCCCAAGGTGGGAAGGTCAACTATGAGAGGACACAGGTTCAAGGTGAGATGGGGAAAATTTAGGGGAGGATTGCATGTAAAGATTTTCACACAGAGGGTAGTGGGTGCCAGGTACACATTGCCACTGGAGTGGTGGAAGCAGGCACATTGGCAATGTTTAAAGCATATCTTGATAAACTCATGAACGTAAAGTGAACAGCAGCGTAGATACTGTGCATGGCAATAAGTAGCTGGTCTAAATAAGAAATAGAAATTGGTGGGCCAAAGGGCATGTTCTTGTGCTGTATTGCATTGTATATTTGCAAGCGCCGATAAACTCCTCCATCTATTCCACCTTTCAAATAGCCAAACAGATGGCTGTGCTTTTTACGAAGAATGAAGCAAAGCTCAGATATTTGTCAAAATTTCACTGCCATCAAACAGCTGACTGAGCATTGCTGCAAAGAGTGAAGGGAAACTATGCATAGAGTTTAAACAGTTGGCTATTGATCTCACGCTGGGCTAACCTTTCAATACCCAAAGAGCAAGGTCTAGACGGAGGTCAGTCTGAGCAGCAACGGAGCAAAGAAGACTGAACCTGGGGGTGAACAGTGGCAGCAGGACAAACATATCAGGAGCAGGATCAATCAAAGCAAACATGAAGTTGAATCTAGGAGCAGAGCTCCTGGGTGATGTCACAACTTCAAAAGTGACATAGGCTTGGCTACTCAGGAAGACAGACAGAGCCTTCAAAGGATACAAACATGGCAGGAAAGAATTCAAGCAAGAAATTAGGAGGGCTGAAATATCCTTGGCAAACTGAATTAAGGGAAGTCCTAAGATGTTTTATTCACATAAAAGGAGCAAGAAGGTAGCTAGGGAACAGTAGATCCACTCAAGAACAAAGTACGGAATTAATGTGTGGAGTCAGGGGAAGTACTTTAACATATACTTTGTACAGTTGGTTCTCATATAATGTGATATTTCTGTTCTAGTGCAATCTCCTGTTATAAGAAAGTCGCACAATAGCTGTGCCATCTAAACTAATGGAATTGGAATCATGTTATAGCCAATACAGGTAAGGAAAATCCACATTCTACAATTTACGTTAAAGCCAATTTTTGTTGAAGAAACACGTGTTGTAGCAGAACTAACTCATAAAGGAGAAGGACATGGTGGAATGTGAGTCTCAGGAAGAATATATTGATATTCTGGGGCACACCAATATAAAAAGCAGGAGATGTTGGTTGTTTTAAAAGCATTAAAATAGATAAGTAGTAGGACCTGATGTGATCAACCCAAAATGCTGAGGGAGAGAGGTGAGGAAATTGCTGGAACCTTGTCTTTATATCCTCTTTAGTCACAAGAGAGGTTCCAGAGGATTGGAGAATGGCCAACATTGTTCCTTTGTTTAAGAAAGGCAACAGGGATAATCTAGGAAATTACTGGCCAGTGAGCCAGTAGGGAAATTATTGGAGAAGATTCTTAGGGCTTACCCACATTTGGAAAAATATGGACTTATTAACCATACGCAGCATGGCTTTGTGCAGGAAAAGTTGTGTCTCACAAAATTGATTGAGTTTTTTTGAGGAAGTTACAAAGATGATTGATGAGGGCGAGGTGGTAGGTGTTGACTACATGGGCTTTAGGAAGGTATTTGACAAGGTCCTTCATGGCAGGCTGATATAAAAGGTGAAGTCACATCGAATCTTTGATAACCTGGTAAAATCAGAACTGGCTTATTCACAGATGACAGAAAGTAATGGTGGTAGGGTATTTTTCTGACTGGAGATGTGTGACCATTGGTGTTCCACAGGGATCAGTACTGGGACCCCTGTTATTTGTAATATATATAATTGATTTGGAGGAGAATGTGGTTGGCTTGATTAGTAAATTTGTGGACAACACAAAAAATGGGGAGCTGTGGGGAGTGAGGAGAATTGCCAGAGGATATAGATAGGCCAGAGACTTGAGTGGAGAAATGGCAGATGGAGTTTAATCCACTCAAATGTGAGTTGGTGTATTTTGGAAGATCTCATGCAGTATGGAAATATACGGTGAAAGGCAGAACATTTAACAGCATCAGCATATGAGGGATCTAGGAATATTGGTTAACAGTTCCCTGAATATGGCAACACAAGTGGTTAAAGGTGGTCAAGAAGAAATATGGCATGTTTGCCTTCATCGGTTGGGGGATACAGTACAAAAATTGGCAAGTCATATTGTAGCTGTATAGAACTTTGGTGAGGCCACATTTGCAATATTGTATACTATTCTGGTCACCAAACTATTAGAATGATGGAGAGACTTTGTAGACAGTACAGAAATAGTTTACCAAAATGGTGCCTCATTTGGAGGGTATTATCTATGAGGAGAGATTGGACGAATTTGGTTTGTTTTCACTTGAACTATGAAGGTACTAAGAAGGATGATAAAAATTTACAAAATTAAGAGAGTCATGGATAGAATGAATAGTTGGAATCTCTTTCCCAGCGTTGAATGTCAAGTACAAGGGGAAATAGGTTTAAGGTAAAAGGGAGCAAGTTTAAAGGAGATCTGAGAGGCATGTTTTTGATTGATAAGTGCTTAGAATGCACTGCAAACAGACTGCACATGCTTCAATCAAATGGCCACATCTCACAGTAGAAGGGGAGCAGCCTCAATCAAGGCAAGGAATGCTGCTGTCAGTGAGGGTGTCTTAGTACAGTCAGGCAAGGGCAACTTCTGATCTCAGTCCAGGGACTTGGGTACAATCAGTCACCCAGGCTTAACATCTGTCTCACTACTGTCTGGGGAGTGGGTCACGATTAGTCCTGCTGGTCCAGTGCCAATAATCAAGAGATTTACAGATCACCGTTTAGAAAGCTTTATAGAAAGTGGTGACGGTTTGGTTAGTCATCAGATCAGACTGTCATCCAAGGCAGTCATAGGATTGGCCATGGTCAGCCCTGAAGATGAGCTGAATGTGGCATAGACAGACATTAGAACCACTGTTGAGGTAGGGAGCTGGATAGGTTCAGTGCTAGGGATTGTAAGCTGCAAGCTGGGATGATGTTGGCACAAGGATGTTGAGAGCAGTGAATTCATTGTAAAGAGCTGGGGAGCTGGCAGTACTATGGGAGATAGGGTGATAGGTGGTTACCTACTAGTACTCAGCATCCAGTGTGACCAGTCTTCTATAATCTGCCGATTGCTAATTGCAAACTTGAATGGAAAATGGCTGTGATCATGCCCAGACTGGGCAAAGCCAACTATGGCAAAAAAGACAGGCTTCAGCTCTTCATGATGGGAGGTCTTCAAGGGGCAGTTGTGTCAATCAGGCATCTGCAGAGTGCGAGTTTAAATTATTTTCAATCATATCACCATTCATGTAAACTGCTTGCAGTGTATGAGAATGAGGCTCAGCCTGGTCACCTTCCCTCCACCAAACTCCCATGTCCCCACTTACCTAGCACTTAATGGACAGCCCCCCCCTCAACTGAATCCTCACTGAGTTCTCACCCAACACTTGAATAAAGAAGCCAACTTTCATGTTTATCTCCTGAGACCTGTCGCTACAGTCTGGCCATGTCTACCATCATCATCATATACACTCCTCTGTCAAAACAACAGTGGTAGTGACTGTGTTTGTCATTGCAAATTGAAATCAGAAATTTCAGTGAAGAGAAGTTCACAGACAACCTTAAGGGAGGTAGTTGGGGGCCATGGCGCACAATGATAATGCAAACCCTCATTGTGTACACAGGGACACAGCACTAGTTCCTTCTCCACCTGAACTACAAGTAAAATGCAAAATTCTCTGATATGCAATAATGCATCTTGTGGGGGATGTGGAGCTGGGAGGAGAAGGGATCAGTTCTCATGCAGCAGTTAGAGTTTGCTGAATGAATTAAGTGCAATGTCAAAGTGGCAAGATGAATACGTGTCCCTCCTTGCCAGATAACTCCATGTCACTGCATGAGGAAGTATGTTAAGTCTTCATTGTAAAGAATGTGGATGCTGATTGCTGTCATTGCTAAGAACCTGTACTGACTCTGTTCCTCACAAGTGTGCCTGATAGATCCAACCTCAGCTGGCATTATTGTCACAGTTGCTGTTTTGCAACGAAGATGCAGGAATCAGAGGAGGAACAAATGTCCCAGGATCAGCAGAAACCTGTAGGTGAATCTGAACAACCTCTGAATGAAGCAGTTGCAGCTGAAGGTTTCGTCAAGAAGCGCAGGAAATATAGGAGGCACAGGAAATTTTGTCCTCAATGCCATTTCCTCTGGACAGATGAGGAGCAGTGTCCGTGTAGACTGAGAATGTCACAGAATTGTGACAGCTGCTGGAGCAGGAACTGTGAATCAAGAGGGTAGGTGACCATCTTGCCCCCAGTGACCATCAAGGTAACAGCGATGTTGAATGTTTACGTGATTCGTTCATTTCAAGGAGCTACTGGGGAGCATTTGTGGGATCTCTCACTTGTCCATCCTCAAATACATCAAGATTGAATGATGTCATTTATGCCAGATCACACCACTACATCTGGCTTCCCCGTAATGATGTCAGTGCTACAGCCCACCAGTAAGATACAGTAACATAGTTAGCTTCACCAAGGTGCAGGGGCCAATGATTACATGCACATCGTCTTGTGAGGGCTGTATTGTATTGGAAAGGAGATGTCGGGAAGGGGTTCTATTTCCCCATCATACAAGTAATCTGTGATCACGGTACCGTTTTGTAAAAGTCTGCGCACCCTACTCTGGAAGCTGCCAGGATTCCTTCATCCTTGAGAATCCTCACACAGTCAGTTCTGCTATAAGGTGGTAGTTCCATTTTCAAGCAATCCCGTGTTAAAAGAAAATTGTATAATAGCAGCATCACTTAAACTAATTGGATCAGAATTGCGTGATAACCGTGTGTTAACTTTAAAAGTTTGCACTTTAGATACAGTGTCCCCAATTCGTCAATTGTGTTATAGTGAATTTGCATTAAGAAAACACGTGTTTTCAATCAACGACCTGTACCCCTGCTGTGTTTGAGGATCCAGATGCCTTTCAAGGATGGCTACTGAAAGACAAGGGCTACCCACTGCAATCATGGCTGATGACTCCATTATACAACCCCCTGACTAAAGCAAATTGTGGATACAATGCAACCCATTCTTCAACAAGGGCCATGGTGGAGCAGACAATTGACCAGCTGATGGTGAGGTTCCACTGCTTGGACAAGTCTGATACTGCCTCATAGTGCCATGCAGTACACTCTGGACAGATTGTGTAGCATAATCCTAGCATGCTGTACTCTGGACAATAGGAGCTGATAACAGTGAGATGTGATAAATGCTGACGAACTTAGACACTGGATGCAGGTTTCTGAGGAAGACAATGAAGATATTGAGCAAGAGGAACAGCACCTTGTGCATGCGGTAACAAAGCAATGTCAGGCCCTACAAGTCAGTCAAGACTTAATTGACATCCAGTTCTAGTAGATGTGACCTAGGTACAGTGATCAACCATTGATGGCAAAATTGTTGGTGGTCAACATGTAAGCAGCTGTTTTGTGTTCCAAGAGGCAAAGGCAACTTCTGTTTGTTTGACTTCTGTTCATTTTTGGTGACTGTAAAATCAATATTCATCTTTTGAAACATTTGAAGGTGTTCCTGAAGGAGATGGCCGCATATTCATCACTGGTAAGATGGTGGGCCTTGGTCATTCTGAAAAGTGTAACATTGACTTACAGAGCCTTGTAAAATGGGATGTGGCAAAGGAACAGAGCATTGTTTGACCTGACACTTAAACAGCCATAGATGTAGGAATGTGCAGTACCAAGTGCAAGTAAGTGTCAGCCGTGCTACCTCTGTGTCCTGAGAAACAATAGGTTTGTAGTTGTTATGCCACACATAATGGTGAAGGGCAGTTTTTGATTGCCAACTTATCTAGATGCACCTTACTCTGGTTGGTATTCGAAGGTGATATCAGTGTCAGGGACCCCTGGATAACTCTGCCTGTGGTGAGTGGGAGAATTTGGATAGCATTGGAAGAGGAGTTGTCATAGAGGCATGCTAGGTAGTTAATGAGGCAATTTTTTTGACTATAGTGTGAGAAAACTAGCTAGGCCTTACAGAAAGAAACCCTCCATAAAACTCAACAAAAATGAAACTTTGCCAAAGCATTGCACGACTCAACTCAATAAAACTGCCCGATATATTTCTCCTCATGTTACATTTATTGCTTGGTTGAAGACATGCATCCACTATGGCTTTGCCTTCAGGAGAAATGTAAATGCGTACAGGACATTCTAGGCACTTGTATAATGAATAATGTATCTCAATGACAGAAAATAGACTTGTGATACTGCAACATTGTCATCACAGCAGAAAAAGCTCAGCAGAGATTTAATAGAGATTTCTTCAAATTTTAAAAGGCTGTGACATGATGAATAAAGAATTCTACTGTTTGAATCAAGTGCCAAAGATCATCATATTAAACCTGTCAAGAGCACAGTAAGGACAAAGTTCACTGATCTCATCCCGATTCTGTTTTCCACTGTTGTAATGCTGTATTTGGTCTCTGGATACCTGGATTAACTATGAGGGTTCCCGCTCCTAAATACTATCTAATGAATCCTTTTGGGACATGCCCATGTGGGTGTTGTAGCTCAGTGTGATATCTTCTTTGTTCAAAGAGCTTGTTCACAGACATTGCACCAGGCTACACATAGTGATTCTCCACCACAGAGGGCACTTGTGGGCCTGTGTTTAAGAAAGAGTCAATTACTCCAGGAGAAGAGGGAAAGTGAATAAAATGATGCCTGCCAAGATAATGTTGAATTGGTTCATGTTACCTGATTAAAAACAACAGTTACAGGCTGCAGTAGTTGGCTGTGGACTGGAGCCAGTGTTCAGAAGCCTAAACCATTAGAAATGTCAGCTCGACTGCTTCTGCCACTAATAGCACAACCTACAGTGACTGTAAGGTGCCAGTGCAAGCTGTGCTTGTGCCGAAAGCATGCAGTGTGTGCAGACTGTAATGTTAAACAGCATCCGATAGGCATATGGCCCAGAAATCACCTCTTCAGACCATGCAGGTGCTGTTAATGACCTCTATTTTTCATGCATGAGTGACACACCAGCAATGCTATTCAAAGTGATTATTATGAGACTTTCAGATGTTTTTCTTTTCCCTTAGAAACGTGGAAATTAGGAGCACCAATGGGACATTTGGGCCTTTCAGCCTGCTCCCCTATTCCTGCCATCTTTGGATCACCACAAAGATCTGCAAGCTCGTTGCATGATGACAAGGACTACTGCAATACTAGTGACTCTCCTTCACCACCAACCTATAAGTGTACAATGCACCTACAATCAAAACTATGTTGGACTGGGAACACCAATATGTAGAGTATTTTACTGCTTGGGACTCTCAGGAGTAGGCCACCAGTAATCATGGTATTGTGTCTCCAAGCTTGCTGTGATCTGCTGCATCTTTCACAGCCTTGCTATTATGGGGCTGCAGCCTGTTCCACTGGGGCTTTGAAGGATACCTAAGAAGGATAAGGAGGAAGGAAGGTAGACTCTAGGATCCCATTGTCCTGGATAAATATGTGTGACACACTACTCAGACATGTCAAACATGACAATCCCCTCTCTGCTTTGTACTTCTAACAATCCTCACTAGCTGCTGAAGCATAATCTGGTGGACTGCTGTGAGAGCTTGCCTGTTCATTGTGCGCACTGATGTAGTGCAGGCTAGCAAGAATCTCAGAACCCTCATTTTCTGGCAGCCGTAAGAGGTTGGGTGGGTTTGGCCTGTGCTGCTTTGGAAGCTGGAGCAGGGACCATCAGATCCTCTGTCACAGCCCAGGCCTGCAACTGTTTTCTTGGAAATTGTGTTTCAGGATTTGTGCAATGCCTTATTTAAGGTGGAACAATATTCCTCCATGCATCTTGACAATGATGGTGAGATCCATAGCTGACTTAATAAATCACCAAGCCCCCTTGTGTGTACACTTCTTCCTGAATGCCATCCAACTCAAGACCTCAGCTAGGGCCCCTGCAAAGCAGAACTCAGCTACAACATCACTTTTCCTTCGGCTGGCTGCAGCAACTCCTGCTTGGTGAGTCACCATGTGCTGACACAAATTTAAAGCTGCCCTCTAAAATCGACACCATGCCATAATGAGCTGGAAATGTAGAGAAAGTGACGGTACTTCTTCATCAACTGATGTTACTCTTTCAGCATCTTCATGCTGAGGCTGCATTGAGACATCAGGATGAGTTGGGATTTGAGGAGTGCATAAGGCAGGAACATAAAGTCATTCTGGCCATCATCTCTGCCAAACAACTCATTGAGCAGTGTGAGAGGTGGTGGTGGCAATGACATTGACAATGCAATTGTTGACCTTCATGTGAAGTCGGTGAACTATTCCCAACACAGTAGCCAAATCCTCAGGAACAAGAGCTGTGTATTCACTTGCATAACCCATTCCCTTTGCAGGGAATGCCTTGGTGGTACTCCTGATACCCCCTCTACTTCCTTTCAATCTCCTGGATGAAAGCATCCAGTGTGAATTCAAAGAGTCTGGCAGCCCCCTCTCTGGTCAGTTACTGTGGGAAATCTTCTTACCACCAAAGCCTCCAATATGAGAGTGTACCACCAACAGCTGTCACCCAAATGCAGCTTCCCCTTTCAAGAACTTAAGGCTACCCGTACACACATTGCTATGCCTCAAGTTGACTGTGCTGCCAGTCAGCAGGGTGTTTTGCACTGGGCTGCATGCCGCAATCATGTCGATATTTGTCTAGAGATGAAGGATGGGATATACTGGGGTGTGGTGGTTGAAAGTGGATAAATATGAATCTCAGGGTTGATGCTTGCTAATGGATGCATCAACATCAATTAACACAGATTAGGATAATTCACTTTAAATCAGCCACTGGTGAAGGGCAATGGAGGACAGTTAGAGCATCTATTATCTAAAAATCAATCTCACAGCTTTTCATTTACAATGCAGGGATTGGTAAGGCTGCTTATAACCAGCTGTAGATTCAGCTGGGAGGTATTAACCTTTTGCCCAACTCTGAAGCCCTATTCGATGGTTATTTATAGAATACTTAAATAATGCAATTCTCCTGCATGGTTGCCTGAATTGAACAACCATTATAACTACATAAGACAAATTAATTTCATGGCAGATGTAACAGTCATTATACTTTGCACTATGGCTGTTCACACTAGATAACTTGCCTTATTTTCATAATGCAACCCAGTACTGTACACTGTGTCTTATTATGTCTATCCTTGTCATTGCTTTAAGCTTACAGAAGTACTGTAACATAAATACAGTGACCAGTACTTCATGTTTATTGGTGCCTAAGCCTAATCAGCCACTAGGTTGTTAAATCTGTGCTGCCCTTAAGAAAATGTAATGCATTTAAAATTAAATGTTATTTTTAATATGAAGCAATTATTGAACCTTTCACATTTAACAATGTGGTTTTCTCAAAGGAGATTCATAACTCCTTAGCACAGAGAATTATTGCTTTGAAAATCCAATTTTGTAAGAGATTAAAATAAAATAATATGCCTCCATAGAATAATACTGGAGTTTTCTTCACTATAAGTGTGTTAAATGTGAGAACACCACAGCTACACAGACTGCAATGGTTCAATTGCAACTAGGGATGACCAAGTAAAGCCAGCTTCACCTGAGATGCACATTTCTCAACAATGATTTTTTTAAAACATAAAATCAAACATTAGTAAATTTCTACATAGTGTTATTTCCTGCATATTAAGTGGGCCTAACACTTAGTTTTACTCTAAACAAGAACATTAACTATTTATTGTCAACAAATACATATTATGGATTCACTTATTGCTTTAATAGATCGATGTTTAGCAAACAGACCAATTATTCACCATCTAGATTGTTCTGGAGTTTTTGCTTTGATTACAAATATTACAAATGGAGTCACTGTTGGGGAGATAGTGTAGACACTGGCTTTGTGACATGCTCATTTGTCCTGGAGGAACCTCCATTCTCCTCAAATGTTGGAGAGCGTTGATCCATTTGGATCTTTTTAATGTTGTGTTTCCCATGTAATTATGTCCAACTAACAGGGTTCTGATCATCTTTTGGAATCCTGTATCTCTGAGTTTGGGACATCCTATGGTATGTGCTCCTGTGCTCAGCCGATTGGGCAGTATTATCTCTGGAAAATGGGAAATCCAGCCAAGCTAAGCTCTGATGAGCAAACCCTCAGCACTTTGCAAAAACTTAAGTATTAGGGATTTTATCCTGCTAGTTGTTGTAATATATCTTAAGCAAGAATGCATCCAGTTGCTTTATGTGGCACCATTACATTGTCTATGCCTCACAATTATTGAGCAATGATGTGAGAAGATCCGTATGAGAAAATCTCCAGGCTCTCTCCAAAGCCTGTGGATGAATTGGACAAATGCTGAGCTTGCTTTTACTAGGTGATAAGTGATTTCATCATCAACATTGTGTTAGTGGAGAGGACACTTAATTTTAAAAAATCTCAAACAAAAACAAAGGAAGTACTAACAACAATATATTATTGGTAAAGCATTAAAATCTGACAGGGAGGCATTTATACCCAATGTAACCTTTCTGAAGATTTTCTCATTTTAACCATGTAGCAATCATGAACAAATATCATTCAGAGGAACAAAATCTTCACAGTGAACGGAATAATTGCTGATAGACTGCCATACTGCACTGTATTATTATGAGTTAGTTTGAAAGCATTGCACCATTTAATAATACAACAAAGAAAATAAATGACAACAAATTAAACTGTGTCATAAATTATGAAGTGGTTTATGGCAATGAGCAGGATTCAGGGATAGATATAATCTTAACTAAGTACAGCTTTTATTTATTGCCACACCAGGGGATATTTCATGAACAATTTTATTAATTAATGTCCCACTGTTATGTGAGATAACCATCGTGCATATTCCAACTCTCTGTCCTGAGAAGCTCTGCTATTTATCGTCCATTTTTCATTTAATAGTAGTCTATAATTTATAGGATCTAAATTCATTTAGCAACGATTTTTTTTCATTAGTACTCTTAGCTGAAAATTGATAATAAATTGTGAAGACAAATTTCCAAGTTATCACAGTAGTAATGAGAAATGGATGATTGATTTTCAGATTCCATCATCTGATTTTAATACCTGGGGCCTAATTGTGCTAAAATGGTTTTAAAAAGGAAAATGACACCAGCTTAAACATGATGACAGCAATTCGCTGACCACATAGGTTAGCCAAGAGTTAGAAAACCAATATGCAATAAGTAAAATTATCTGAAGTAAAATTAACATTTCTACCAAAAGATTCTGAATACCAAGTCAGGTGTGGACAAACCATCATTTCTTATTTCATTTACACCTGTATGATAAGTTGCACATATTGGAGATAAAAGACCTACCAAACGTTCTGACATTAGAATATACAAATCAGCCACATATCAAAGAGCTGTGTTGACGGGGGAAAAGACTTGAATTTGTGATTGGAATCAATTGGAGAAAGCTCCCCTTCTTAGCCCTTCTACAAACAAAGCATCCAATGATGACATTAACTGGACAGAAACATCCAGACACTAAGAATTTAAAGATATCTGCAATATTTGGTACTTTGAAGGATGTAAGATATCAGTTAAACAACTATGGTTTCAGATTGAACTCTTTACACCTCAAAGGACATCCAGAAGACTTTAAACTGTCCATTTTGTTTTATCTTTCTTTTGTGCAGGAACTTTAACTTTGAAAATTTATGGATATTTGATGTTGCACTGTTATTATTTTTCTCAGAGTTTGCGGTAAATAAAATTACTCTTTTTTTTCTCTCAAGGAAACCTTACAATCCTTACCCATACAATAGACATGTGGTAGCTATGGATGGAATCCTTTAGGGGCCTGAATGTTGTGAGCTATAGCAAGAAATGTGGCAGAATCATATGAGAAGTCTGGACAGGCCAATCTGAACAGAGGGACTATTCACTGCATCTTTTAACTAAGCTCCAGGCATCGAAGCAAGATTCTCACTAGGCCATGATGAGATTCCCATTAAGTGGGAGTATTGCTTATTAACTGCATATCTTAACAATGATATGCAGTTTCCTATCCTACCACCTGCAGTGAGCAAACTAAATGCTGAGACATGGAAGCCAGAACAGGTACCTGGCAATGTCAGCTCTCCACTGGCTGCAAAGTGCTGTCATGACACTCAATGCCAAACAGCATCTCATGGTACAATCCATGTGCACAAGCCACATGCATCTTCTGTCCACAGACATTGGTGTCAGATATTTGCCAACCCCTCAGGATCCATATGGTATCTCTCTGATCCACTTGCAGGGCATTTAGGAAACATGGGCTTGTATTGCATTAGGGCAACTATCATTGAAAAGCTGCTGGGTCTCTTAAGGTGCATTGGCAATGTCCATAGCTCTGAGTCAGGAGGCCCAAGTTCGAGTCCAACCTGCTTCAGTTATGTGTAATAGCATCTTTGGATAGGTTGATTAGGAAAATATCTTGAGAGGTTGCTGGAAGGACACTTTGTGCACAGGGATTGGCACATTGGCCACGGATTGTCCAGACTGCTCTCTTAGATCCGCTCACTTAGTAGCTACCTGCATGCTCACAACATTCTTGCCTTGCCTTGCCATGTGTGTTGGTGCATTGACACTTAGGCAGAGCATAAGAACTATTAGTGCTGTTGTATTGATACACCCTGTTGCACAGACTCACACACTGTTTGCCATACTTTGCAGTAGAGATTTGTTTAAGTGGGGAAATGCCTGTTCCACAATACACTAAAATATCAGTTAACACCTATAGCATTCACTAGCAGCCTGCCTTGCAAGTAAACTTTACACTTATTCAACCAAAGGGTGCTATGAGAAAGTGAATAGGGGCTCACACTCAGTCCAGTCAAAGGAAGGATGCTGCTGTCAATCAGGAGGCTCCAAGTGCCATCAGTCACAGTCACAATCCGTATACAATCCAGGGGTTTGGCCATGGTCCGCTGTCCGCTCAGGCTGGGCACAGGCAGGAGATATATTGACTACAGTATGGGGACTGGGCACTGTTCAATCCTGTCAGGTCTTCACAAGCAGTCAGAGGAATTGAGTATCATCAATTGCAAAGACAGGGGTCAGCAGTCTGCTCATTCATGTCTAGGACCTGCATGTCAAAGCCGATCAGAAGCCTGCACCAAAAGGTTCAAATGAGGTCTGTACATTGTTGATTCAGAAGAGTGCAAGGGGCAAAGTAGGGCTCATTCCCAAAAGTGAGGTGGGAAATCAAGTCTAGGAAAAAGTAGGGATGGAGTAGTAAAAAATACAAAGTATGAAGAGGGTACGCAGAGCAGTATTGAGGGCATGGTGGGGCATAGGAGGGAGTTCTTGGTGGTGATCAGCACTATTACTTCCTCAGAAAGAAGATAGAGGACCAGGGTGCATCATTAAAGTATAATGTCAGGGGCTGGGAGGAGAGTTGGAGGAACAGTCCAATGTGGTGAAAGGAGACATGGAAGCCCAGGGTGGACATGATCATAAGACCTGATCAGAATTTGAGTAACCTGTGGTAAGCAACTCATTTTTCAAATTCTGTCCACCATCTACAACACACAAGTTAGATCTGTGATGGAATATTCTCCATTTACCTGCAGGAGTGCAGCTCTAGCAATATTTAAGAAGCTTGACATCATCCAGGAAAAATCAGTTTCCTTCATTAATGTCCCATTCACCATCTTAATCAGCCAGTGCCCCTAACAATGGCAGATATGCACACAAGCCACAAACTAGAATGCAGTAATACTTGAAGTCTCCTTTGATAACTCCATGCAAAACTGTGACATCTATCATCTTCAAGGATAAGGACATCAGGAACATGGAAACACTATCAATTGGAAATTTCCCACTAAGTCATTCACTATTCTGACTTGGCAATATATCTCCATTCCTATCTTGTAGCTAGATCAAATACTGAAACCGCAACACTGAGTTCAAGAAGGATCCTCACCCACACTTTCTGAAAGTATACACAATCAGGTATATACAAATAAATTCCAGCATTGCCAAAGTTAAAAAAAAGAACTTATTGATCATTTTATGTTGTGAATTTTGGTGTTAATTTTTTAAAAATCGATTCTTTCTAACTATTGTCTCAATACAATTAGTTTCTGAGTGATTGTGACTTTATTTTAATAGCTACTAGAAGAAGCAAACTGTATGCAAAGAATCCATAAGATAGTATTGAATGGTACATTTTCATGCATAAGTATAACATCATTAAAGTAATTCATGGATAAGAGATTAAATTCTTCACAACGTTCAACAAACATTAAAAAAAAGACTGATGTATAGGAATGTGTTACTGGAGTACTATTTGAATACTATCTATGGCTGTTAGAATATCTTCCAGTATAATGGAATGCAATCAGCTTCTTAAAGCTGCAAATATAATCTGTTCACTGCTCTGGACAAACATATTGATGTGTTTGTAGTGCCTAGTTGCTGTCAATTGCGAATAAATTGAACTTAGTTTTGGAATTATCATTATTATTTTTCGATGGCAGGTTGAGCAAGTAAATTAACCGATCTAATCTAGCTTTGTCCGCGAATCAGACTGAATTTATTTTTTTATGTGTTTCCCCATTTTAGCATCTAATTGTTAATCTTATAATGTGTTTGCTTTGGCATTTGAGTAATTTTCTACTGAAAGATATGGACTCGTAATTTAGTTGGTGCATCTGCGCAAGTCAATGTTGAAATTTATTGCGTTCTTTGTTGACCTCACAGCTGAAAGCAAATATAATCTTTTTAAAGGTATTTGTTGATTAATAATTCCTGCTAAATCCATGAGGATTTGCGGATTCTGAAGAACGTTGAGAAAAATGCCAAAAGATAATATCATCAAGGACCTCCCGTAACACATTCCTATACATCAGGCTTTTTTTTGACATTTGCGGAACTTTGTGAAGAATTTCATCTCTTATCCATGAATTATTTTAATGATGCTATATTTATGCATAAAAATGTACCATTTAAATTTGTATTGAAGCTAAAGATACATTTAAATGTGTGCTTTCTGCATTCCTTAAGGCAACACTACAAAGGGGGATTTAATCTTGAAGTGCTGAAGTGACCCATATCACAATTATTCCCTGTCTCAAGATAGTCCAAGGGTGCATTGTCACAAACATTGTTGATTGACAAACCTGCAATCAGTTCTGGCTCATTAAATTGAGCATTAAAAGCAGTTTGATTTTTTTTGTGGGGAATATTTCCAAAACTCTTGAAGCTGTTAGGAATCAAATCCAGTCTCAGAAGCTGTGTTAGGCCAGTAGCTACAATAGAAAAGAAAATTATTTGCAAGAACGTTCAGATTATGGGCAACGCTAATTTTTAACTGAGATTAATCCTTTAATTCAAGAGCCACCTTTCCTTAGAAACATTGAAATGATATGATAGATTTTATTTCTTTGTAATTCTACTTTATTAGATCCCATATTAATTGTACATAAGTTTTCCCAACCTAAATGCAGCTAATAACCTTTCACAGTCTACATGACGAATCAGTCACCTGAAATTTTGGCACAATTATTGCTTGACTTCCTGCGTCTGGCAATCTTAGTGAAAACTATTTCTTTTCAGTTCATTCTCAGAAATGATTATTTCCATCAAGTAATGTGAGCCCTCATAAACTCAAACTTCAACCTCCACAGAGTAGGCATGGCGCTGTCACAGCAACATGAGATCACCTTCAGACCATTCCAACAAACTATCCAATACTTCACATAGATGTCAATGGATTGCCTGTGCACTCTTTTAATGTATATCTCCCAGCGTATAATGTATGTCTTTGCTTGTCCTATAGCTCCTGTACAGTGCTATCATTGTTGTGATCGCAGCATAGCTCCTGGTGGGCTATTGATTTTCCTTGGGGGAGACTGTAAATATCCTTGCAGGATAACCTTGCACCGCTCTACCCTTTAAAGTCCCAGTTTCTTGTCTGTAATGGTGCAATGCTGACAGACCAGCAGCCAAGTCATTAGCAGATTGGAAGTGCTGGGAGGATGAATGCTTTCGTTCTGAGAGACAACAAGTGGTACCCCATGGAGACATTGGCACTCCCACAAGGCATTTCCTCAGTAATGCCAGAAATCTGTTCGAGGACAGATGATGTGAGATTATGCAAAGCTCGTTGCTCACTATTTTCCACAGCCATTATGGCAACAGTCGGAGCATTAAACGCAGCTTGTATGATTTTTGTTTGAGCTTCTGCAACAACAGTTAGAGGGGTGGCTTTATCTTGTGTTACAATGGAAGCAGGAACATCCACCATCAAACACTACTTCATGTTTGAGTCCATAAGGGAGGTAATGAAGTTTTGAATGCAGTAAACAATGGGTGAGTTCACAAAACCCATGTATAAGTTTGGTACCAGCCTCCTCCAAATACCTTAACATTGACCTTTCTGGAAAGCCCTGCAAAGCAACAAGCATGTCTGAGTGTGTACTCTTTAGTTTTGTTTCAGAATACCATCGCATCAATACCCCCATCTGTGTCATATGGAGCTCATGTCCAACCTCACACTTCAGCAGCCTGATATATGTGCTACTCTTTCCATCTCCTCTGGTTGCAGGCTACACACGTTCTTTCCACCACTGACACTCAGTGCTGGAAGTTATTCTAATAGTAACTTTCCATTGAGAAAGGGATGCGAGTGGCACAATGTGTGTCAACATTCGCAAATCCCACACCAGAAACTATCTTCTGAAGCATGCACAGTCCACACCGACCCTCTGAAGAGTAACCCACCCAGATCCAGACCCATTTCCTTCTGACTAATGCACCTAACACTGTGGGTAATTTACCATGGCCAATTCACCTGGCCTGCGGGAGGAAACCGGAGCATCCTGAGCATCGTGGGGAGAATGTGCAAACTCCACACAGGCAGTCACCCGAGGCTGGGATCGAACCTGGGACACTGGTGCTGTGAGGTAGCAGTGCTAACTACTGAACCATCGTGCCGCCCTGAGTTTAGCTGATGTGATTGTTACAGTTAAACAGTTGCCAATGTGTGCAAGCTCTGAAATAGGAGTATGTGGCTTGCAACATTGCTGGCCATGTGAGAGTGAGGTGACTCTATGACAGTGAAGTATGAATGTGGTGGATGAAGATTATTAATAATTAAGTGAGGTCAGGTGCATTTTAAAGTATTTGAATGTGCATTCACTTGCTCTGACCACGTAGTAATTGACCTTCCTACAGTACTGCATACAAATTGCTGGGGTTAGATAGCCAGTCTTGTCAGGCACCACTATTCCATCTCACTGCTTTCACTGTGTCTTTCTGAAGGATAGAAGGTCTTTTCTTTCTATTTCCTGAGCCAATGATAGATCAGAGGACATTGAACACCTCTGCCACTTTGTGCCCCTCCCATCCCTTTCTCAATGGAAAGTTATGATTAGAATAATTTCCAGCATGAGTGCCAGTGGTGGAGAGAGTGAACGTTTGTGGATGTCATGTCCGTCAAGCGGCCTGCTTTGTCCTGTATGGTGTCAAGCTTCATGTCAAACTGATACTAGCCTCTCATGATTTTGTAGTCCCTGCTCAGGTAACACGTAGAATCATAGAATCCCTATAGTGTGGAAGTAGGGCATTCAGCCCTTTGAGTCTACACTGACCTTCCTAAGGGCATCCCACCCAAATCTATCCTCCCACACACACCCCCACCCCCCCCCCCCACCCCATCCCACCACACCACTCTATCCGTGTAACCCTGCATTTCCCAGAGTTAGTCCACCTAGCCTGCACATCCTGGACAACTTGGGCAATTTAGTATGGCCAATCCACCTCATCTGCACATCTTTGGACTGTGGGAGGAAACCGGAGAAAACCCACTCAGACATGGGGAGCATATACAAACTACACACAGACAGGTGCTGAGAGGCAGTAATGCTAAACCACTGAGCCACTGTGCCGTCCCTATACAGTCATTCAACCGTAAGCTTAATGCTGGGTGTGTGCTGTAATCAGCAAATGAGTAAGCAACACAGCTCTGTACACTGTTTGCATTGGAAGCAACTAATGCAGGTTAATAGACATCCTAATTCCAAAGCCCATTAGCCCAGGCTTTCTGAATTTAACGGTCCTTCTTGTGAAAATCCTTTATATTCCTGCAGATTTATAATTTATCTAAAAGCAGGCGAAGTAACTGCTGTTTAACTGCTTGCAGTATTCCTATTATAGATTTAGTGGCAGTGCCATTAAAATCAATGCTGATGAATTTGTGCAAGGGTTTTTATTTCCAATACTGAGCTATAACATTGGTTGGAGGAGCTACTGAGACACCAGGAAATTGGCATAACTTCTGCTTTCAGATCTATGTCTTGAGTTTTTCTTTGGCTCTGCCAGTGAAGTTAGAATGGACGATTAGGAAAAGCACTGCAGAGCTTCAGCCCCACTTCTTTCAGGAATAGCTTCCATTTTCTTTGTATATGTGTTAAATCATTTCATCAGTTTTGTGCTCTTTACTTTAACACTGTAATTATTCTGATAACTTTAAGCTTGACAATTAAAGTATCATGTGTTGCTGGAAAAGCGCAGCAGGTCAGGCAGCATCAAAGGAGCAGGAGAATCGACGTTTCGGGCATAAGCCCTTCTTCCCGAAGAAGGGCTTATGTCTGAAACATCGATTCTCCTGCTCCTTTGATGCTGCCTGACCTGTTGCACTTTTCCAGCAACACATTTTTCAGCTCTGATCTCCAGCATCTGCAGTCTTCACTTTCTCCTAATCAAAGTATCATGCAAGAGACAGGTAGTTACACAAATGTATTAACCAGTGCCTTTGAACTACTGCACAGAGAGAACTGAACTGTCTGGTATATTTTTTCTTGGTATTCAAGAAAGGAAATTTGCTAGATGTTTTCTGATGGTGAATTTTTCTAACCTCTCTAAGCATATGGAGGCAATTATTAACTTCACATGTGACAGAGTTTCTTTGTGCTCTTTTGGGCTAAGGAGGATGACATGGCATATATATATAATAAATGTTTCTAAAGCCAATTCTTGTTATGTAAGGTTTTCAATTCCATTTTACAGTGTTAACGCAGGATTTAGGAAAAGCACAATTTGCTTTTAGCTTTCTTATTAAGCATTATTTCTCTATCCTTTATTAGGTCTTAAAATATTTCTTTTGTAGAGAGTTATACTAACTGGCAATTAGCATTTGAAGTTGCAATGTATGATTGGTAAAGGTGTTGGAACACGTACTGCACCAGATTTGTTCAGAAAAGTGAGTTGCCGCAAAAGGATGAACATTAAAGAACATGGAAGAGTATGGTCATGAATGTAAAAGCAAAGTATTGTGGACCCGACAAATTTGAAATAAAGACAAAAAGTACTGAAGAGACTGAGCAGTTTTGGCAGCATCAATAGAGAGAGAAAACGAGTTAACATGTCTTGTCCAATATCATTCTTCTTTGGAAGTTTCTCTAGCACTTTTTGCTTTTATTATGGTCACTGATGTAACTATTTTCTTCAATGCAGTTTCTGAAAATCCAGGAGGGAATAGAGTGATGTAAATTTCTTCTGCTCATAAAACCGCATAACCAGCTGTGAGATATAATTAATGTCCAGTCTACATTCCCTTTGGGCACAAATAATAGAGGTTTACTGACTGTTATCTAAATAGTTGCTCAGAGTCCAACTTCTTCTAATGTCAGCATTTCAAAACACTTTATTTCAAGTTTAATGCTCACAACTTATGATCTGTCTGTAAAAGTGCCTTGGAATGTTGAGGCAAAACAGATTTAAAAGTTAGCATTAAATCAAGTTTCTTCTTTGCAGTCCTGTGATGTTTGGTAAGGTAGTGGTAATGTTGTTTTCCTATCCATGACTATAGTTTGCTCAATATTTCTTATACCTGATGAAACAATGCACCAAAGTGTGATCTCTGAGATCATTTCACAATATTCCTGAGATGGCAATAGATCTTGCTTAAGTGTTTTGACATTTAATATGTTTGTGCACTCCAGTATTAAATTAGATAGTCTCGACACTTACGATGTGGTATTTTTGCAAGTTTGAAATTTGTAATGCTATCCTCTAAATGGAAAGTTTGAAAGGGATGACAAGGAAGAAATTGGTTTGCAGGGTGCCATTTGAAGAAAATGTGCTTTGTCATATTGCAAAGATGACTTACTCTCTATCTTCCTGGAGATATCCAATAAACCTTGGGTTGTTATTTTTGGGGACCAATAAAAATGATCCTTAAAGAACAAATACTATCAATTCTGGAACTCTGAACCAAAAACAGGAAACTCTCTGCTGATCAAGGGTCATCATCCTGAATCATTATGTCTGTTACTCCCTCTGTCTCTTAACAAATGCTGCTTTTTTAAATAGGTATTTTTATTGAAAAAAGGAAATTTTTAACATGTTTTACAAAATTACAATGTAATACAAACAAGTATAAACACTAATATAAAATTAAATATATATTAAAAATACAAAAGAAAACAACTAACTACTAATCTATCTACAAATAACCAAAACATGTAATAGGATATCATACATTATGAGCAAAAAATAAAAGAATAATTAAATAATTAAGTACATCCTCAAAATGGATTAACATCAAGTCATAATAAAACCAGTATTTATACGGGATTCCTCCTCCCGGGGGGCCCCGGACCAGCCAGAACCACTACCACAGCCAGACAAAAGCCCTTGACAATATGGTCGAAATATCTGTGTCGATATAGTTCAGAAAGGGCTGCCATATATTATAGAATAATTTAGTTTTTCTTTGCATATTTTTCCTTGCACAAAACGAGAGAATGGAAAATAGTTTCCTTCTGTGCGCATCCAGGGAGGGCAGATTTGAAAAGCCCAGGAAAACAGACGCTGGATCCAATCTAATCTCCTTTCCCAAGATTTCTGTCAGAGCATTTGCTATCCTGTCCCAGTTTCTTCGGATCTTGTGACATGTCCATAAACAGTGCGTGAGACTGCCCACTTCTATTTTACATTTAGGACATATTGGGGATGTTCCTACCCTAAATTTTGCAGTCGTTCTGGTGCTATATGAGCTCTGTGGAGTATCTTTAATTGAATAGCTTGAGTTCTATTACAAATAGAGATCTTTCTGGCATTTTCCCAGTTGCACTCCCACATATCTAAAGGGATTTCTAACCCCATGTCTTTCGATACTTTGTTATATAATGAGTGATAAAGAATACTGACTGAGGGTGGACCTATTGGCCACAGTACTCTTCTCTCTCTATCCGATTTGTAGGGACTGTCTAATAATGTGGTCTTCTTCTGTATATAATCTCGTATTTGGAAATACCGCAAAAGGTCTCCATTAGGCAGCCTAAACTTCTGGTTCAACTGCTCAAAAGATATCATAACCACCCCATCGAACAGGTCCTCTAAACAGGAGATACCTCTGGACCTCCAGGTTTTAAATATAACATCTGTCAGCCCTGGCTGAAAACCTGATGCTCCCACTATAAGAGTATAAGGCGAGGTTTTTTGTAGGTTACCCTCATCTTGCCGCATTATCCTCCAGGCTTTAATTATATTTAATACAATAGGGTTTTTACAGTAGTCCATAATAGCCGTCATCCTATCTAAAAATTAAAGATCGATGAGGGGACACTTTGCTTGGAAGGTCTCAGTGTCTAACCAGATGGATTGTGGGTCACAAGAGACCCAATCAGCTACATGGCATAATAAAGAGCTCAACTGATACCTCCTAAAGTCTGGAAAATCCAGTCCTCACCTTGCCTGTGGAAGCTGCAGCTTTTCTAATTTGAAAAGGGGTCGTCTATGATTCCAAATAAAGAAACCAAGCCAGCTGTAGAGCTTACGCAACGCCAGTCTCGGCAACATCAGAGACAGCATTCTCATAGGATATAGGAGATGAGGCAGAACATTCATTTTAACTCGAGCTACTCTGCCTAACCAGGATATTGGGAGATCTCCCCAGCGTTGAAGGTCCTGCCTTATTTTCTCTAGTAGGTGCAGCTGACCAAATACTGGGGTGATAAAAATACCTAAGTATAGAAAACCCTCCAGTGACCACCGAAAGGGAAAGCAAGATCTGTCCAATAAATTGGATACACTAGAGACCACCCAACGGCATGACCTCTGATTTCATAAAATTGATTTTACAGCCTGAGAACATACTAAATAGATTAATTACTTGACTTAAGTGGGGCACAGATATCAAAGGATTACTTAAGAAAAGGAGGACATTATCTGCATAGGGAGTAATTTTATGTTTACCCGAACCAACCCTCAGAGCCACTATGTTATAGTCGGTTCGTATAGCTTCCGCTAGTGGTTCGATTATTAGCATGAATAATAACGGTGAGAGAGGACATCCCTGACGACAGCCCCTAGCAACACTGAAGCTATCTGAACCTAACCATTGATAATCACGGCTGCTTTAGGGTCATTGTATAATACTGAGACCCATTTAGAAACTATCTGTCCGACACCGAACCTTTCCAGTGTGTAAAAATGATATGACCATTCTACCCGATCAAATGCCTTCTCTGCATCCAAGGAGACAACTAGCCCCAGTATTCTTTCCTGTTGACAGGCTTGTATCATATTTAAGACCCTTCTAATATTGTTAGTTGATCTACGTTGATAAACCCCGTCTGGTCCTCTTTTATGATATATGGTAAGACCCTCTCCAATCTTAGTGCTAACATTTTAGAAAGGATTTTAAATTCCACATTTAGCAAGATTATTGGTCTATATGATGAGCAATCTTCTGGGGTCTTCCCTTCTTTTGGAAATTAATTCAGGTACGGCCAGTAACCCGTCGATGATGTGGGAGACCATTAAGGCTAATGCGCGAGGTTTGATCATCTCATATTCTGTGACCCAGAAAAGACAAAAGGGAGAACAACAGCATCTGCTCAAGGCTCGCTTGAAGGCAGCTGAGACAGCGTATGTTGATAACCCGTCTATTACTAAGCTACAAAGGATCCATTCTTTAAAAATGAAAGAAATATTTGCTTCTCTCAACGAAGGCAGGAGGCAGCCCTGACTATGTGAGTAATTATACATGTCTATAAGTGGACCAGCCAGTTCCCCTATAAATTCTTTATAAATTTCAACCTGGAATCTGTTTGGTCCAGGTGCTTTGCCACTCTGAAGCTGTCTAATTGTGTCGAGTACTTCCTGTGTTGTCAGGAAAGAATTCAGGATTGACACCTGTTCCGAGGTTAAATCCGGAAAGGCCAAGTTTTTAAAGAAGGACTCCATCTTCTTAGTTCTATCCTCACAGTCCGGCGCTTTATGCAGTGCAAGATAGAACTTTCTAAAGGCTGTATTGATCCTTTTACAATCACAAGTCAGAGTACTAGCACTTTCTCTAAAGGATGTGATAGCTTGAGGAGCCTTTTTTCCCAGCCAGATATGCTAGGTATCTGCCAGGTTTGTCGCCATATTCATATAGTCTTTGCTTTGCAAATAATATTTCCCTCCTTGCATGTTTGGGTAAGTGCGGTATTCAAGGCTGTCCTAAGGGCTGTGATCCTTTGTAGCTTAGTAATAGAGGGCCTATCAACATATGCTGTCTCAGCTGCCTTCAAGCGAGCCGCGATCAGGTGCTATTGTTCTCCCTTTTGTCTTTTCTGGGTCACAGAATATGAGATGATCAAACCTCGCGCATTAGCCTTAATGGTCTCCCACATCATCGACGGGTTACTGGCCGTACCTGAATTAATTTCCAAAAAGGTTTTGAATTCCTGAGAAAAATATTTTATAAATTTGCTATCCTTCATTAAGAAAGAATCCATATGCCAATGTCAGGGGCCTGTCCCATCGTCCCTAGACTTAACTTCCATATATACTGCGGCATAATCAGAAATTGCAATATTACCTATTTTGCAGGACAATATGGAATTCAAAAGGGTCGAGGGAGCAAAAATCATATCAATTCTAGTGTGACACTTGTGTGGGTTAGAGTAGAAAGTAAAGTCTCTGCCCTGGGGGTGAAGGCACCTCCACACATCTACTAGCCCTAACTCCTTATTCAGATCCGCCAACTGTCTAGGATACCCAAGAGTATTGTACCCATAGTACTCTTGGGTATCCTATCTGTCTCTGAGTCCATAATACTACTAAAATTTCCTCCTATAATTGTATGGCGAGCCCCAAAAGCCATCAACTTGGAGAACGCTTCCATCACAAATTTGAAGGGGTGCGCTGGGGTCAACAAAGATTCAAAATCCCATACTCCTCTCCATATATTAAGGCTTTGATCAATATATACCATCCAGATTCATCTTTTATCTGGCTTAAGATTTTGAAAGGAGGATTCTTCCAAATGAGAATGACTACTCCCCTACTTTTTGAACTAAAAGATGAGAAAAAGGCCTGGTCAAATCCAGCTTGTTGGAATTTTAAGTGCTCTTTGTCAAGTAGATGTGTCTCCTGTAAGAGAGCTATATCAACCTTTTCTTTTTTAAGGTTTGATAATATCTTCATCCTTTTGATTGCTGAATTACTCCCCTTGACATTCCAGGTGCACCACCTAAGCGAATGGCTAGCCATGATCTTCCAGGTAAGCCCGAGACACCCCAGGGGGAAGAATCCCACCTGAGTAAAGACCATGGAAAATTCAGAAAAGCAAAAATTCTTTCAGACATTTACACCAACACAATTAAAAACTATTCCTAAGTAAAGAAAAAAATACAGAACACATTTGAAAGGAGATTTTTCCCCTTGCTCCCAGTGGGCATAACTATCTGTCAATAACCACACCATAACCTCTCCTAACTAGTGCCCCGCCCTCAACCCAGGCATTATAAAATGGAGTAGACAAATTTGAGTGTTCTATGAAAACAAAGTTAAAAGTGAGTGACCCACACCACCTCCCCCCCACACCAACACCCAGGTGCGTTAGCAAGCATAATGTAAAATATAAATATATAAAACTACAAAGTTACGATCCCAGCAATTATTAGAAAACTAAATAAGATGACAGAAAGAGAGAACCCCGCTCTAGAAAAATGTAGGATAAAACAAACCCCCCCTCCCACACAAATCAAATAAGCCGCATGGCCTGTGAAAAAAAAATCACATCGTGAATAACAAATAAGATGGAGAAGGAAAAAAGAGTAAGCCAGAGGGGCCAAATAAAAACATGATCCATACAGTTTAAGTCTCACAGTCTGTTTAAGAGAGTCCAAGAATTCTTTAGCCTTCTCCGGTGATCCAAAGTTGTAAATGGATCCTTCATGGCTGAAGCGCAGCGTTGCTGGGTAACGCAAGGAATATTGGATACTTATGTCTCTTAGACACTTCTTCGTCTCATCGAATGTCCTCCTCTTGCGGACCATGGCTGGAGAAAAGTCCTGGAATAACATTATCCTCAAACCCTTGTGCATCATGTCCTGGGATCCTTCCCTAGGACTCCGGAGGCTTCCAGAAGCATCTGCTTCTCTCTATTACATTGGAGCTGGAATAGAACCAGGCGGGGGCGCTGATCCAACCCAGGCCTGCGTACAGCAACCCAGTGGGTCCACTCCACCTTCACCTGGCCTGGTCTGGACTCCAACTTTAATATTTGAGGGAGCCATTGCTCCAAAAAAACTGCGAGCTAGCCTTCCTCTTCCCGTTTGGGAATGCCCAGCAACTGAATATTTTTCCGACGGCCCCAATTGTCGAGGTCGTCGATGTGCTCTTCCAAGGCCTGGACTCACTGCTCAAGAGCCCGGCCTCGGTCCATGGCCGACTCGGCAGCAGCTTCTGAGGTCACGGCCTTTTGCTCCGCCCCTCCGACGTGCTGTTCGGGTTTTTCAATTACTCTGTCTTCTGCAGCATGACCGAGAACAACTCCCACCTGATCCTGGATTCTTCGATGAAGGCGTCAATCTTCTCCTGCAGCTTTTTGATCCCGGAGATCAGGCTCGCCTCCAGACATACCCCCAAGACAGCCACGGACGTCTCCGCTGCTGCAGGAGGGGGTGGGGATGGGGGAGGGGTCCCTGCCTGTTGCGAACTGTGGGACCTTTTGCCTTTGTCATTTTAAGGACAACACCAAACTGTTCAAGTTTGATGTAAAATGACTAACTATGTTGGGCAAAAGTTATTTTAAATGATTTAAAAGGTGTGGTGAAGGCGGGTGCCCCACTTTGTCCGAGTCTTAGGCAGAGCACTACAGACTCAGACTTGCTAGATCACCGCCATCTTGAATCTCCACAAATGCTGCTTGACCTGCTGAATATTTCCAGCATTTTTTGAAAGAGAGAGAGAGAGGGGAACAGGCTTAATGTTTCAGGCTGATGACCCTTGATCAGCATACAATTTTCTGTTTTTAAATTCTTTTTTAAAACATTAATTTGTTTTTAAATAATCTGCTATTATTTTAAATGGTTCCTACATGGATAATTCATTCACATCAATTTGACATCTGAAGCGTAAACTTATCCCCAAACATTAGGGACATACAAGATTGTACTGATGGATCTCACATTGCAATGTACATTTCTATTCATTGCAATATCTGACGATTGTATTGGAATCAAAGCTCCACTGCATATAATTATAAAATAATAGAAATATAACATGTTTGAAAAGTAATATGGTCCCTGAAGTTGGCACCAAAATCAATGACTATTCTCTTGGACATTAACAGCAATCCTTTTTCATTATTTTGGACATAACATCAAATACATTGGCCTAATGTTATGAAATGGGTTTAATAATGGTTCTATGATGAACGTTAATAATGCATGATATATTGTAACCTAGTTAGATTTTCTAATTACTTTTCTGAACCAAGGTACGTTAGTGCACATTGTTGCTACCCACAAATTCCTAATGTCTTTGGAGGGTTTTATTTTCCAGCACTACAATTAGCCACCAGTTGCACACTGGAAACAATGGTCTCCAAGTTCTACACAAATCTATGATCCTGGGAAAGGAATTATGAGAAAAAGACTTGAGCTTTATCCTGTAAAGATGTTTTCTGGGAGGTAATATTGTACAGATTTATTCACAGTGCCAAAATTATACAGAAAAATTAAGTTGGAATTCCAATTACAGCTAACTGCATGAGTAGAACAAGAGAACATGAGTGTTCATCTAATAATCACAGCTGCTGAACAAGTCCTCTCCAGACATGGATAGAACCTATAAAAATTGTGAACTCCAGGAATGTGACCCACAGAGTCTGAATTCACTACAGGAACTGCCTTAGGGGTTTCACTGAAGTTTTCATTATGCTGTGAGCAGTAGCAAATCATGACAGTGCTTTACTCTTAAGTGCAGACTAATTCAATAGAACAGGGGTCCAAACCTTTGAACAAGCACAGGAGAAAATACAGATATCCACTGTTCAATGAGATCATGGCTGATCTGTGTTCTAACTCCATACACTTGCTTTTGGCCCATATCCCGAAATACTTTTCCTTAACATAAACATATCTACCTCAGATCTAAAATTAGTAATTGATCCAGCATCCACTGTCATTTTTGGAAGAGAATTCCAAACAGCTACCACCCTTCTTGTGTGGAAGCACTTCCTAACATCTCTCCTGAATGGTCTAGCCCTAATTCTAAGACTCTGGTCCCTTGAACTGGAATCCCCAACCAGTAGAAACAGTTTACTTTTATCTATCCTGTTTTTTTCTATTAATATCTTGAAGATTTGGATCAGATCACCCCTTAGCTTTATAAATTTGGGGCAGCACAGTGGCTCAGTGGTTAGCGCTGCTGCCTCACAATGCCAGGGACCCAAGTTCAATTTCCCGCCTTGGGCAACTGTCTGCATGGAGTTTGCACATTCTCCCCGTGTCTGGGTGGGTTTCCTCCTGGTGCTCCACTTTCCTCCCACAATCCAAAGATGTGCAAGTTAGGTGAATTGGCCATGCTAAATTGCCCTTCGTGTTAGGTGCATTAGTCAAGGGTGAATGTAGGGGAATGGGTCTGGATGGATTGCTCTTCAGAGGGTTGGTGTGAACTTGTTGGGCTGAAGGGCCTGTTTCTACACTGTAGGGAATCTAATCTAATTCCTGCTAATTGTGTGAGACTTTGCAAAAGAAGTCTTTATTTTAACATCTCTGCAAGATGCTCTTCCAAATGTTTCAATCACTACCGCCCATGTGCGACAAGGGGAATGATCATTGCTGGTGATTCATGGGTGTTTGAGCCTGAAAGCGCCTGGCTACAAATTGTTGCACTTGAGAAGTTTTCAGTGTGGGCAAGTTGTCCTAACAGACTTTCTGAAAACATGTTGGGTATTGCATGTACGAAGTGACTTAATGTCCTGGTATCCTGAGAGTAGTTCCCAGGCCACCCTCACTGCAACTCTACCATTTCTGTAGAATTGGGCTTCCATTAGATACAAAAGATGGTTGACACCTTAAGGGTACTTATAACCTGCTTCACCAATCTCCACGTGGTCAATCATTATCTGTTGAACTAAGTTTGCAACCCACAGCCTGCATGGAAGATGCCTTTCTGAAATATTTTAGCCCGAGAGTTAAAATGGCAGCAGATTTCTAACAGGAACAAAGCATTATATGGATTTGTAGAGCTTGTTTTCTTCATCCTACCAGCAGATGACATACAAGGTTTCTTGTTCCAAAAAGCTGTTACATTTGTGATTGGAGGAGTGGACTGGTAATCTACCCCAGTCCTCCATCAATCACACTATGAGCAGAAGTGTATCAATTCAATTGCCTTCCATTTTGCACAGTAGTCCCGTCGTACCCACAGGGGATGCATTCAAAGATCTACTGCGGAAGGCCAAAACTGTGGATTGAAGTGAACCCATTCATTTAAATGGGACATTTACTTTCCCAGCAGCCCTTCATCCCAAGTTCTGGAATGTTCCCTGCAATATGTTCAGGCTGTGGTAATAACTGAAACCACGGAAACCGGATCTGTGGATATGGAGGTTGCCCTGCACTACAATCCAGTCACCGGGTTTCTTTCATAAACAAAACTAATTCTTAAACAAAAGGCAAACACTTGTTAACACATAAAATATGATCCAGAATTAAAACTGTATCACCTTAAGCCCAAACAAGACACACTTGCAACAACATGAAAGTTCAACTCTCTGGTGAGATTGTGATTCTTTTTAAAATTGGCAAAAGTGAAAAATACAATTCCTGTTGTCTTAAGGTCTGGAACCATAAGATAGAATGTGCTGATTTCCTGCATGTGCTGGATTTCTGTTTTCGAAGGTGAAGTCCTGACAATCATAGACTGATGATAGATTGACATTAAAACAGAAAATTCTGAGGAAACTAAGCAAATCTGGAGGCATCTGTGAAGAGAGAAACAGTTTCTGAAGAAGTGTCACATCAGAATTAGACATTAACTCTGGTAGCATCCATATAGAGAGGAACAGAGTTAATGTTCAGTTCTGATGTGATTTTTCTTTAGAATTTATTTTTTGTCTCTCCACATACCCTGCCTGAACCACTGAGCTTCTCCAACATTTTCTGTTTTTATTTCAGATTTCCAGCATCCCACTCGATGATCCTTTCATGTGACTGATGGTAGATGTTAAGGTCTGATTGCAAACAACTTAGATTCTAGTCACTGGAAAATGATAGCAGTCCAAACTTTCAGGTTTTTTTTAAACTTAGTCAGAAATACTGACATTTGAACATTCAACCAGGAACATTAACCGCGGGATTTCAGGAGAAATCTTCTGGAGTCTCTCCTCTCCTGAACCCCACGTCTGAAAAACAGGTCTCCATACCCAGTAGGGTAGTTGGCCACCCATTAACATGAAAACCACCTAGTCTTTTCAATGCCAAGTTTTCCAGTAACTAAGACAATAAACTCCAACTTTAAGGCCTTTCAAAGCTTTGTTTGTCTTATTTTTCCAATGTGACATGATTTTTCTACAAACTGCAGGTGGCTTACAACAAGCCTCAAACTGTTGGCATCATTCCTCTTGATAAAAACATAATCCAGAAAATGTCCAAATGTTTCCATAACATCCACTCTTCCATGTACATTTCAAATGACAATATGTATTTGAATGTGATTATCAGATGTCTGCCCAAATTTGGAGCTATGTGCAATGCCAAGCAGGAAGTTAAGGAACACACTGCACGAACAAGTTTGAAATTATCACCTGGAAATAGATGGGTCACAAACTAATGCATTATGCTATCCCACCACAACACAGCTCAGAATACTTCAAACTAGAAAGGGATAATAATCTGTGTGTAATTGTGCTTGTTTGAAGCAGAGTAATCATACATCTGTCATGTTCACTGCTAGAATGCAGCACAAAGAACTGCAAGCAGATGGCTGTCAACTGGATCAACTAAACTAGTTCAATCACTTTGATGACTTATTAAATCAATGATGCCTTTCCAAATTCATTTTAAACTTCTTTGTAAAAGCATTTCCTTAATTTACACGGCTTTACTTGACTGGGGTATTTTGTAGCAGGGTATCTTGCGCAAAATGTAAGAAATATATAACACTTCCCTGAATAGATTCTTCAGGGAATAAACACTTCTTGAGAATTCCTTTGAGATATTTCACAGAGACAAGATAGCATCATCAGTAAAGGTCACACAAATCAAATGGGATTGGATTTCTGCTTTATCATCCCTTTCTATTCTATTTCAGGATGTGGCAAAAGGCAAAATACTTATTGGTTATGATTTGTTTCATTGTTGTTGAATGTTTTTCTGAACTAATGTTGATGATCCTTGATAAAGTATCCTTTTTAGAACTGGGCTTACCATAAGGGAATATTCCAAATCAGTCCTCAATCAAACATACTAATTATATTTCATATTGCCTAAGAATACAGGCGACTGGCGTTTGGTGGATGTTGGGTTATTAGGGAACCTCAACAATGTCAAGATACACTGCTACAATTTTCAAAGAGGTTTGTAAATAAGGAACAACACACCCTCTTTTAGGCAAGTGCCTTCAGTTATGATCAAATCCCATTCTCCAAATTGTTGCAATTCCAGATGGAATTCCCCAAATTGTCAAGCTCCTGGTTGAATTGGCTCCTCTTGTTTATTCACCCACGTCCCTGTTTGGTGACAAGAAGGTTAATTTAAAATGGATCCCTTCCCTTGTGGATACCTTTTACTCAGATCCATAATGAACATATGATTTAATTTAACCAGGTTTCCTTGACTTAACAAGCAGAATGCATTCAGTTACTAAACATGAGAAACAGTAGTAACACAATACACTTACACAGAGAGTAGAAAGCAGCAAGTCAAAAAAAGATCAACGTGAAAAAAAATACAGATCATCCTCTGAATTGTTATTGAAGAGCAGAGAAAGTATGTTATGGCTGGTTTTTGATGGCACTGGTAGCATTGACATGGCAGTAAAGCAGTCAATTTTGAGATTCTTCATTTTTCAGGTTGGCGAAGATTCTGTAGTTTTGACTCCTTTCGACAGTGACTGAATTCCAACAGAGACAGTGAATCTTCTCGTTATTTTACCTGCAGAGCAGGGTCTTTAAAATAGCTGTTGTCAAAGCTTTGGCACTCACAGAACTGTTGCCCACGCATTGGGACATCTGGTCAATAACACACCCAGGTTAGAGATGCCCATTATTATTGCAGTCAGATTTTAACACTTAGAGTCATAGAGTCATAGAGGTATACAGCATGGAAACAGACCCTTCGGTTCAACCCATCCAGGCCGACCAGATATCCCAATCCATTCTAATCCAACCTTCCAGCACCCAGCCCATATCCCCCCAAACCCTTCCAATTTATGTACCCATCCTCTTAAATGTTGCAATTGTACCAGCCTCCACCACTTCCTCTGGCAGTCCATACATGTACCATTCTCTGTGTGAAAATGTTACCCCACAGGTCTCTTTTATATATTTCCCCTCTCACCCTAAACCTATGTCCTCTAGTTCTGGACTCCCGACCCCAGGGAAAAGACTTTGCTTATTTACCCTATCCATGCCTCTTATAATTTTATAAACCTCTATAAGGTCACCTCTCAGCCTCTGACACTCCAGGGAAAACAGCCCCAGCCTGTTCAGCCTCTCTCTATAGCTCAAATCCTCTAACCCTGGCAACATCCTTGTAAATCTTTTCTGAACCCTTTCAAGTTTCTCAACATCTTTCGTATAGGAAGGAGACCAGAATTACATGCAATATTCCGTCAGTGGCACAACCAATGTCCTGTACAGCTGCAACATGACCTCCCAACTCCTGTACTCAATACTCTGACCAATAAAGGAAAGCATACCAAATGCCTTCTTCACTATCCTATCTACCTGCGACTCCACTTTCAAGGAGTTTTGAACCTGCACTCAAAGGTCTCTTTGTTCAGCAACACTCCCTAGGACCTTACCATTAAGTGTATAAGTCCTGCTAAGATTTGCTTTCCCAAAATGCAGCACCTTGCATTTATCTGAATTAAACTCCATCTGCCACTTCTCAGCCCATTGGGCCAAGATCCTGTTGTAATCTGAGGTAACCCTCTTTGCTGTCCACTACACCTCCAATTTTGGTATCATCTGCAAACTTACTAACTGTACCTCTTATGCTTGCATCCAAATCATTTACATAAATGTCAAAAAGTAGAGGGCCCAGCACCAATCCTTGTGGTACTCCACTGGTCACAGGCCTCCAATGTGAAAAACAACCCTCCACCACCACCCTGTGTCTTCTACCTTTGAGCCAGTTTTATATCCAAATGGCTAGTTCTCCCTGTACTCTGTGAGATCTAACCTTGCTAATCGGTCGCCCATGAGGAACCTTGTCAAACACCTTACTGAAGTCCAGATAGATCACATCTACCATTCTGTCCTCATCAATCCTCTTTGTTACTTCCTCAAAAAACTCAATCAAATTTGTGAGACATGATTTCCCATGCACAAAGCCCTGTTGACTATCCCGAATCAGTCCTTGCCTTTCCAAATACATGTACATCCTGTCCCTCAGGATTCCCTCCAACAACTTGCCCACCACTGACGTCAGGCTCACTGATCTATAGTTCCCTGGTTTGTCCTTACCATCCTTCTTAAACAGTGGCATCACATTAGCCAACCTCCAGTCTTCCGGCACCTCACCTGTGACTATCGATGATACAAATATCTCAGCAAGAGGCCCAGTAATCACTTCTCTAGCTTCCCACAGATTTCTAGGGTACACCTGATCAGGTCCTGGGGATTTATCCACCTTTACCCATTTCAAGACATCCAGCACTTCCTCCTCTGTAATATGGACATTTTGCAAGATGTCGCCATCTATTTCCCTACAGTCTATATCTTTAATATCCTTTTCCACAGTAAATACCGATGCAAAATATTCATTTAGTATCTCCCCCATTTTCTGTGGCTCCACACAAAGGCCACCTTGCTGATCTTAGAGGGGCCCTATTCTCTCCCTATTTACCCTTTTGTCCTTTATGTATTTGTAAAAATCTTTGGATTCTCCTTAATTGTATTTGCCAAAGCTATCTCATGTCCCCTTTTTGCCCTCCTGATTTCCCTCTTAATTATACTTGTTTTAACATACTTCTGGAGGATAAAGCAGACCTGTCTGCAAGAGGACGTTCTGCCTGAGAGGGGCATAATCAACTGTTACATTATCACTTCTTGTCCAGTCTCTCTATATTTGAAGTCTCCTGGCACTCTTCAGGTACACCATTCCATGGGCTTCACAGACAATCAATTAACTTACATCCATAGTTTTCTCTCTGTGACTGGACTCTGGGAAAAAAAATACATTGTGGAATTAAAAGTAAAAACATATTTATAAATATTTTAGAACTCTGATATCCCTCCTTAAATATAGAAATTGCTCAGTGATAGGGCCCAGTTTTCAATTTTGAGGTACAATTTGGTGAATTATGAGGCTCTCACACTATGTATCTGTGACAGACTGTCAGAAGCTTAACCAGTGGACTGTGGTGCCTACCTGGATGACCCATCAGTTGCACTAAAGAATCTGACTAAAACTCCCAGACCCTTGACCTTTGCAATCAAGAATGACAGGAGCACCAAAATCACCACTTTACAATCACATTGATCTAATTCCAGTACTTTGTTTGTATTAAAGTAATGAATTCTCGAACCAACAATATTTTGGACAGACGATGTGTTAAGGTGTTGCAGGAGTTCAACAAAAAGGTCTTCTCTGGGCAACGACAGAAAGACATAAATGTAGCCTTAGCAGTTCTTACATCCCAATGATATGTTTACATTTACAGTAAAGCTTCTTCTTCTTCTGACCAACAATGCTACATCTCTGCCAAACCACTATAGTGTTCTTTTCCATCTCAGAACGTGGCCAGGTTACATGTCACCACAGTAACCAAGACCCCAAACTACTTGTGAGCAGTACCACGTGAAATCAACTGAAGATTTAAATATAGCTGGACTGCAGATGCTGGAGATTAAAGTCGAGAGTGTGGTGCTGGAAAAACGCAGCAGGTCAGGCAACATCCGAAGAGCAGGAGAATTGACGTTTCGGGCAAAAGCCCTTGAATACGGCTGACTACCTTAAAGCAAAACATGCTTGAAATATTTCTGATGCAAGATTTTAAACTTGGTGCACTGGGAGTCAACTTTGGAACATAGATTACAAACAGTATCAGGTAAGTCGACACTGCATCAATCTGTGTGGCTTAGGAGACTTATTTCAATATTTCTCTGAACTGCACGGCTTTCTCCCACTATAATTGGAACTTTCTTTTAATGTATTGGCATGAATGTCTCCAGAGACAGTAATAATGGTTTCTTCTTCAGCAAGACCTTGAGTGACAATTGGAGCTGAAAGCAAATATACTTTTCTTTGAAACACAAAACATTTTTTCAAGATGAGTTTAAAAAGAAGAAAACACAAACAGGTACAGGGGAGTAACACAATAGCTCCTTGAAGAAATAATGTAAAGTTGTTTTTTTCTCGCTTGTTTTGCACGGCACAAAATTGAAAAAAAAAGCAATACTTCTCTGAAGTTGTTCAGCCAGCTGTCAGCAGTGAGGCTTGTGTTTCTACAATTCACTTGTGGGATATGGGCATTGCTGGCTGGACCAGCATTTACTGCACATCCCTAACTGCTCATGAGAAGCTGGTGGTGCACTTATGAACTGCTGCAGTCCTTAGTATGTAGTTAGTCCCTCACTGCTGTTAGGAAGGGAATTCCAGTGTCTGGCCCAATGAACTGAAGGTTCAGTGATGTATTTCCAAGTCAGGATGTTGTCTGGTTGGTGGTATTTTCATGGATTTGTTGCTAAGGAAGTTTGGGATTCTGTGGAAATTAGATTAGATTCCCTCAGCGTGGAAACAGGCCCTTTGGCCCAACAAGTCCACACCAAACCTCTAAAGAGTAATCCTACTCTTTACCCCTGAATAATGTACCTAACACTATGGGCAATTTAGCATGGCAAATTCACTTGATCTGCACATCTTTGGATTGGGGGAGGAAACCAGAGTACCTGGAGGAAACCCACGCAGACACAGGGAGAACGTGCAGACTCCACACAGGTCCATCACCTGAGGCCAGAATTGAACCCAGGTCCCTGGCGCTGTGAGATAGCAGTGCTAACCACTGAGCCACTGTACCACCTAATTGTGTCATTTCATACAACTTAGAAGTATGAGTTTTAATCTGCATAAATGTTCTGCATAGTTTCACACAAGTAGTAGTTTGGAAAAGCTGGTCTTCCACCATGAGAAATGCATCTTGTTCATTGTCAGGGAGCCTCCATATTCTTTTTGAATTCTCTAAAACCTTTGACAAGGAGGACCACACAATTTTCCTCAAACAACTTTCCTTGATTATTCAGCTCAATGCCTTTTATTAGTTTCATGCCTACTTCTCCAGTGCTACACAGAAATTCTTGACTCTCCCCCTCCTCTGTACCATCAGACTGCTTATCAGGCATCAACTCCTCAATGAGCCACCATTTCTGCATTTAAACATTGGGAAGACCAAAGCTAATGAATTCACAGTCTGCCCCACAAATTACAATCTTCACCAGCAAGTTCATCCCTCTCCTCTGACATGATCTTAGCCGAACCTGACAATTTGCAAATTCAGTTTCTTTTGTGACACTGAGCTGAGCTGTCCATTCCATTTCCTCTCCATCACCAAGACTGCCTCCTTCTATTTTCATTATCTTGTCTCCTTTTACTCTGCCTCAATCCTTTGGCTGCTAAAATTGTCACACCTTTGTCACCTCCAGATTAGAATGTGCTAACACTCAAGATTTTGTCACATTATCCTCATAGGTCCATCATTGACTTGGTTTAATTTTTTTGGCTGAGAATGCTTTGGCCTAAAGCAAAGACGTCCATGATGTGCCTTGTGGCATTTTCCTTGTGTGAAAGACACAATATCAATACATGTTGTGATAACAGTTGCTATTGAACAGAAGGGGCATGTCATCAGCCTCATTTGCCTGTGGTGGAAAAGATCAGGACACTCAAGATTTCTGCAGCCTATCCAGGCCCAGGAGTGCTGGGTTTTCTATCATGGTCCATTTAGACGGCCTAAAGGCAAACTTGACATTGTGCTTCCCCCTTGCAGGGCCTAATAATGATGCAAAGGGCAGGAAAATAGCTTCAAGCTCTACGGCGTTTGGACTTGCAACTGTGTATCCAACCTTTCCAATTCAAACTTAAAAATCACACAACACCAGGTTATAGTCCAACCTGTTTATTTGAAAGCACTAGCTTTCGGAGCCCTGCTCCTTCAGCAGGTAATTGTGAAGTATAAGATCGTAAGACACAGAATTTATAGCAAAAGTCTACAGTGTAATGTAACTGAAATTATATATTGAAAAAGACCTGGATTGTTTAAGTTCTCATCTTTTAGAATGAACATGTTGGTTTGAGTTCTTTCATATATAAATTGCTAAACCTTTTTAAAGTTACATTCTCAAGTGAACTTTAACAATTGGTGTCATGTTGGCCCAGATAATGCATTTCAGGTGTGAGGGCAACTCAAACTGCAGAATTCCAAATTTGAACTGTACTGAGATCTAGATCGGCTAAGTTGAGAGTGTGCTGCTGGGAAAACACAGCAGGTCAGGCAGCTGTGGAGCAAAGGCCCTTCAGGTTGGCGAAAGTTGCTGATCTGAACCAGGATGCAAATGAGCATGTTGAGATTGACCAGGATCAGGATTAGTCGTGATGCCAGCACTCATTGTTTAAGTTCACACATCGATACCTAGTTGGCTGAGGTAGCAGAACATGAGCATTGCCCAGGGTATTATAAACCAACAGCACCTGATGTTTTCAGGACTGAAAAAGCAAATTGGTTTAATGGGCACTGATCTACAAGCGGTTTTGTTTGGGAGAATTATCATGCTGAACACCAGTTATATGGCAACATGTTACATACAAAATATTTTTCCATTTTGGATTGCTTGTGATACCTTTCAACTTGAAGTCTGTTGTGAATTAATATCAATCAGTCAAAATAGCAAAGAGTGCAGATGCCTACATTCAAAATGATAATTGCTGGCTCTGCTAACCTGAGTGATTAATACCATCAGTCACTGCTTGTTCAGAGGAACATTAAAAGAGAGCTAGAGACAGCACTGGAAATTGCAGCTCTTTTATTAGCTTACAATATGCTTTACAGTTCAACAAAGACAGTTAAAAAAGCCAAACAAATATAGCATTAGTGCTGTGGGTTTTTATAGAAACAATGTTTTTAGCGTTCATTAGCAGAGGGATTGAATTCAAGAGTCGTGAAGTGATGTTGCAGCTGTACACGTCTTTGGTTAGGCCACATTTGGAGTACTGTGTGCAGTTCTGGTCGCCTCACTTTAGGAAAGATGTGGAAGCTTTGGAGAGGGTGCAGAGAAGATTTACCAGGATGTTGCCTGGAATGGAGAATAGGTTGTACGAGGACAGGTTGAGAGTTCTCAGCCTTTTCTCGTTGGAACGGCGAAGGATGAGGGGTGACTTGATAGAGGTTTATAAGATGATCAGAGGAATAGATAGAGTAGACAGTCAGAAACATTTTCCCCGGGTACAACAGAGTATTACAAGGGGACATAAATTTAAGGTGAAGGGTGGAAGGTATAGGGGAGATGTCAGGGGTGGGTTCTTTACCCAGAGAGTGTGGGGGCATGGAATGCGCTGCCCGTGGCAGTGGTAGAGTCAGAATCATTGACGACCTTTAAGCGGCAATTGGATAGGTACATGGATAGGTGCTTAATCTAGGATAGATGTTCAGCACAACATCGTGGGCCGAAGGGCCTGTTCTGTGCTGTATTGTTCTATGTTCTATGTTCTAACATAAATCAGTGATAAATGGAGACAGAAACAAACAAAGATGTGACAAAGTTTAAAATAAATTTTAATCCAAACATAATTTTTAACATTGGGTTTATTTTTATCTTGAAAAGATTTGTCCAAAAATATTGTTTGTATATGTATGGGAGCTGCATTTTGCAATTTTTTTAACTTCTATTTTTGAATTATAATTTGTGTCATGAAGAAATGTCTAAGTATATGTACTGCTACTAAAGAATAATGTTTTCATTGAGTCTTACTTTACACATAATGAACTTGCAGGCATAAAGCTCCCAAACTAAAGCACTGATATTTTGAACACTCACAAGTGCACAATAACGTAATATTTACTACAATATCACCACATCGTTTTTTTAGGCAGTGTTAATAGTTAAGATAAGACAGACCCACTACTTCCAAACTTTTGTCTTCCCTCTTAATATCACATTCTGAAAATCAGATTAATAAAATAAAAATTTTTAAACATTAAGGGTTCTTGTTTAAAAATTGAAAGAACTGCAGATGCTGTAAATCAAGTGATTTGAAATGTTAACTCTGATTTCTCCCCAGAGATGCTGATAGACCTGTTGAGCTTTTGTAGCAATTTATATTTTTGGTTTTGGTCTTTCTTATTTACCTCATCCCCTGATTTCCCATTCAGGTCAGACTAGATTTAACACTAATTTTAAACTATCAAAACTGTCCTTGATATACTCTTTACTGATAATTTAATTGCCAATGGAATGCATTGCAGTTACTAATTAATAAAGATGAAAGACCAGAAAGTTAAGAACCTTATGTTGCCATGTAATAAATATCTTGTGTGATATTTTGTGCATTCAACTTAACAGTATAACAATAGGCAAGATAGGGCATTTCAAAATGCTGATTCTATATTTTACTTTATATCAAAGGTTAAAAACCAGGGTAAATTTCCTTCATTTTTCCCATAATATTCCGTGAGCACATTTTTAAGAAGCCGTAACATTTTGTTAATGGATGATGCATAAAGTACTTTGGGTTGCTAATTTTGAAATGTAGTTTGTGGCTTTTCACCTTTTTCCATAACTTTGTTCATTAATTTT
Organism: Hemiscyllium ocellatum; assembly: GCF_020745735.1. Classification (NCBI taxonomy): domain Eukaryota; kingdom Metazoa; phylum Chordata; class Chondrichthyes; order Orectolobiformes; family Hemiscylliidae; genus Hemiscyllium; species Hemiscyllium ocellatum. Next base: position 91,827,575 of record NC_083408.1, read on the forward strand.
AGGAACCATATGGTGCATTGTCCACATATATACGATCTGCCTAAACAAATTTCTCCACTGATGCGACTAGGGCTGCTGAGTTTCTACAGCATTCTCTGGGTTTGTAAAAAATAAATAAAGTTTATCCATACATTAAAACCTGGGAGATGTTTGTTCACCATATGCACTACTATATGAGGCTGAAAGAATGGCCTCAGGTGGCTCAGTGGTTAGCACTACTGCCTCATAGCGCTAGAGACCCAGGTTTGATTCCAGTCTTATGTCTGTGTGGAGTTTGCACATTCTCCCTGTGTCTGCGTGGGTTTCCTCTGGGTGCTCTGGTTTCTTCCCACACTCCAAAGATGTGCAGGTCAGGTGAATTGGTCATGCTAAATTGCTCATAGTGTTAGGTGCATTAGCCAGGGGTAAATGTTGGGGATGGATCTAGGTGGGTTAATCTTCGGAGGGTCGGTGTGGACTTGTTGGGATTCTATGATTCTTATCATAATATTTGTCACAACTACCAGACCTGTTCACAAAGGGGTCATTCAGGTGAATTAATATAGCCTTTTTAGCCCCTTGTTATTATTTTGTAATGACTCAAGTTAGGATAGATGAACAATCAAACTTGTGTTTAAACTGTTTAAAGATTAATTTATTATGAAATATTCATGGAATTAATAAAGAGACAAAGGGCTGAATCATACTATAAATCAACATTATGTAATTCTTTAGTATGATTCATGGAAGATTTTACACTGTGAAACCTAATGATTTTTCTTGTGCTAAACTCATCTTATTACTTAGGCACCAACTTACATGGTGTCCCATTTATTGTATTCTTCGACTTACACTGTAGGAAGTACTACCCACTGCTAGGACCTCCCAGGATACCTGCCACCATCTTTAAATCCCAGTTGTGCACCTGGTCAAGTCCTGACAGACTGCAGCTGTCTTGCACAATTTGTTTTATTTGTTCTGGACATGTCAGACTAAGGGCAATTAGTACACTGTTTTCCCAACAGGGTACAAAAGCTGCCTAGGACAGTATCCCTGAGAGGCTGGTGACTAAAGGCCGTCCAGAGAAGCAAGTGATGAGCTGGAGTTAGCAGATTACTGCTAACATTTCAAAATTAGCAACCCAAAGTACTTTACACATAATCCATTAGTAAAATGTTACAGTACCTTAAAAATGTGCTAACAGAATATTAATAATGGGATAAATGAAGGAAATGTCACCATCTAATTTCTGTCCGATGGGAAACTGCATATCAATGAGAATGTCAATGCATGCAAGTACACCTGCTGCTGCTCACTGGTGAGAATCTTGATTCATTGTTCAACACTTGGTTGGAAACTGAAACATTGCTCTCTACAATGGGAAACTGCTCCCTGCCAATCTCACACCATCCTCCTAACCCTCTCACCAATATCATTGGTGAATTGGCCATGCTAAATTGCCCGTAGTGTTAGGTAAGGGGTAAATGTAGGGGTATGGGTGGGTTGCGCTTCGGCGGGTCGGTGTGGACTTGTTGGACCGAAGGGCCTGTTTCCACACTGTAAGTAATCTAATCTAATCGTTTACAGCCTGAAAGATTCTGCTTGTTCTTATTAATCAATAATTCCAGAGACAAAGACTAAAACAAATACCGATAGCACAGAAGTCTAATTAGCAGAAGAAAGTCCCAATCGGTCCATATGGTGTGCTATTAAGATCAGTTATTCAAATTCCATCTTCCAGAAATGAAGAGGTTCACATTTGAAGTCAAATACAGAATCTGTGATGGATTTTGTTGTTGAATAGGTGGCATTTTACAATTTTGGAAGGGGGAGAAGGTACTTCACCAATGCCATGGTTTTGGTATTTTGGCACTTTCACACAACCTTACTTTCCTTCAAAGGAATAGTAGTTGGCTTTTATAAAACTGTTTCTTTGTCCTCCATTGGTGAAAACCCTCCTTTGATGTCTGTTCTAAGATCCTTCTTCTTGGAGTCCTGCTGTATGAGATGGCTGTACAGTTAGGGTTTACATAGCTCCAATTTGGAAACATTCCTCCACCTCTATATGTGGGTGAGGCCATAAACATCTCGATCCTTTTCCTGATAACACCCCCACCCCGGGCTCCACACCTCCCTAACCTGTCTGTATGAACCTTGAACTTGCCCACCTGTCCCCACTAAATCCCTGGCATATCAGGTGACCATGCCAGATGTGGTCATATATTGGACCTCCCTTGAAACTGTGGTATTCCTGACCTGGGATAAATCCCCCTCCCTCTTACCCTCTTCCCATCCACACTTTTCTGTATCTCTGAGTAGGATGTCAGAATTCTCAACGTCTCGTTTGTTTGAGGTGGTGGTGGTATTACAGGAAGCTGCTTATTAATAAGATGAGATCTGCAGTTCATAAGATCATTAACAAGCAACAAACCATCTTCACAGGCAACCCGCTGCTGGATAGTATGAGTCTCACCGCAACACCCGGAACCTAGTTAAAAGATGCAGCGAACTGTTCCCAATGTGGAGATAGGCCTTACTGGATTTCTTACATGAATCTGCCCAAGTTTTGCACCAGGCCCCTGTAAGATTACTTGCTTATGTTTTACATTCACTTGCACTCTCTCATATTATTTATTCGTTCTTACTTTTAGCTCGCGTTAGAATACACACAACACCAGGTTATAGTCCAAAAGGTTTATTTGAAACCACAAACTTTCAGAGCACTGTCCCTTTGTCAGGTAAAGTGAAGAAAAGTGTAGTCACAGGCTATATAGGCAGAGAGATCAATTATCTTTCTGCCTCAATTAATTGGTTTATAGATCATCTCCTTCACTTGCTATTCAGCTGTTGACACTTTACTCACACTGTCTGACACTTTTGATCACCTGCAGAGATTTATTATTTAACACTCTACTCACACCATTTGTATAATCTTTTGATCTCTCTGTCCATTGACCTCTCTGCCCATTGACCTCTCTGCCCCATTGACCTCTCTGCCTATAAATCCTGTGACTGTATGCTTTTTTTCACTTCACCTGATGAAGGAGCAGGGGTCGAAAATCTTGTAGTTTCAAATAAACCTTTTGACCTATAACTTGGCATTGTGTAACTTCTGACCTTGTCCACCCCAGTCCAACACCGGCACCTCCACATCTTAGAGAAAGTTGAGGATGGAATGAAATAGGAAAGGACGTATCTGGAAGAAAACCTTTCCACTCACAGGGGAAGGTTCATTGTCTCTAATAAAGCTCTAAAGAGCTCTTTACTCCTTTCATTGCAACCTAAAGGTTCTGGCAAAAAATATATATTTCCCATGTCGTGCCTCCTTTTCTCATTTTAGATGGATGTAAGCCTAAAGTTACATGGAAGTGTAAAGCTTTGCAATCCCATAGGAACCACAAAGAGAGCTCCCAACATTCCTGCTTTACAATCTCAGCACTTTGCATCTCCATCTCGTCTTTATTTGTTTGAATACAATACGTGTCATTGATAACATTCGACATTAACTGGACAATGGTTTCATGGAAAGGAGATTGTCTTTCTTTCTTCTGAGAAAGAAAATAGTCAGAATAAATATTTCCATTTAATGAATTAGGTTGACAATTTCAGCATATTCATATGCAAAAATATAACATTTAAAACTACAAATAGAATAGAATGAAAGATAAGTGTGATGTTACCCAAAAGAATGCTTCTATAGAACTGGAATGGTAATACAGCACAGAATCACAGATTGTTGTAGCATAGAAGAAAGCTATTCAGCCCATCATGACTGCACCAGCTCTTCAAATGTGTATCATTGCCTACTGTCCATTTCTTGCACATTATGTCTATCAAACTAGTCATCCAATACCCTCTTGAATGCCCATTTAAACTTGTCTTCACCATCTTTCTAGGCAGTGCACTTCAAACCATAATTACTCACTGTCTGAAAAAAGCTTTTCCCCATGCACAATGGCTTCTTTTGCACCTCCCTTTAAAATCTATGCCCTCTCATTCTTGTTCCTCTTTTATATATTTATATAAACACGGTGGCTCAATGGTTAACACTGCTGCCTCACAGCGCCAGGGACCTGGTTCAATTCCCACTTCGGGCAACTGTCTGTGTGGAGTTTGCACATTTTCCCCATGTCTACGTGGGTTTCCTCCAGGTGCTCCGGTTTCCTCCCACAGTCCAAAGATGTGCAGATCAGGTGAATTGGCCATACTAAATTGCCCATAGTGTCAGGTGCATTAGTCAGGGGTGAATATAGGGGAATGGGTCTGGGTGGGTTGCTCTTCGGAGGATCAGTATGGACTTGTTGGGCCAAATGGCCTGTTTCCACACTGCAGGGAATCTAATCTAAACAAAATTACTTTACAAATAATTTACAAATTACTTTGCTGATATTTTTGAGATGGGCTTTAATAATAAGTGGAGAGGAAAGATTTCTCATTTTATAATGCCTTTTTTTATTACAGTTTAGTGTTTGAATTAAAAGGTCAATAGTCCAGCATTCCCTCAAGACTGTACAGTCCTGTGAACCATGATTATGTGTTCAAATCCTGGAGTCAACTTAACCTACACTGGTTCAACTTAAAGAAATAAATACTACTACTATACGCGATAAATTCCCTGCTTGTTATGATGTCATTCTGGATCCTGAGTGATTTAGGTCATAACTTTCTCTCAACCCAAAAATACTATCTCTTGCAGTGAATTAATGAACAAGAGTAATTACTCTGCAACCTTTCCCAAACTTATGGAATTCTCAATTCTCTACAGCTTTGCAAAACAGAAACATTTCCCTTGAGTTCCTTTTTGTTTGCATTTATGCAGCTTTGTGTTTATGATTCTAAACTATTATAGTTATGTGGCCAACGATCCAGAATCTTTACAGAAATCTTAATGTGTTTTTTTCAAAGTCAGCAGAGTGCCACACAATCATTGCAAATTACCGACTCTTCTCTGAACAGTCCTGTTGTTCTTCCTACTTGCCCATCAACCACTGAGCCTAATGTGGTTTCCAGGGCTGCAGGGCTCCAGTTCAGTTGGCTTAACTGCTGTAAGTGAATACCGTGATGACCCATCTCCAGTATCACTCCAGCAACTGCATGGAGATGGCTATTCAGTGTGCCAATCAGGTAGACATCAATGATAAGCCACGCCAAGCTCAACTCAAAAGGTCAAATCTTAGTAGATGAGGGAGCACATTATATTTTTCCTATTTGTTTTACTTCTCTATTTCTGGCTCTTGAGGTGCACTTACTATGAGTCGTGTAATCAACCCTGATATGGAAAGGTTAGAACTCATTTTCCTACAAAGACAAGTATCATTGATTTGATAGCAGACTGTGTTCCATTGGGAGAATATAACAGATAACTAACTGCCAAATTGTAAGCAGAATTAAGCAGAGATTATGTAACTGAGTGTTGTTTCCCAAGAGATAAAGAGCCTGACAATGCAGTTGTTCTAGTGTAATGATGCTGGGACGTAGTTATCTTCAGACTACTGTCTCCCGTTGATTTGTGTTGTCTCCCGCAGTCTGGAGTTTTGAGCTGTTATTCAATCACTGTGACAGTGTGTGAGGCAGTTATTGGAGTTTATTTTGGAAATAAATAATCTGTGATTCAAATTTTTTTTAAGAATAATTAGATTAAAATCTTCTATTCTGAAGATGTCATGAATAAATTATGTATGGAATATTTGTTATGACAGAGATTAACTTTGTTTCTGTGTGCAGGGGTTATATTCTGGCAAGCAGTGAGGTGTAATTAGAAACTCGAGCTAACCAGAAGTTCATGGATGGCAAGGACAACGTTGTGTGTTAGTCAACACAAAATGCCAATTTATTCATTATCTTTCACTGTTTGTGACCACCTATTGCACTTGCTACATTTTTTTAGAATTAAATGACTGGGGTGCAGATACCTTTCAGTGTGCAAATTGGTCTTTTTAAGAAGTATGGTCCTTCTTTTATGATATAATCAATGTTTTGTATAAAACATTAGCCATCGCATATCAGTTTTAATAGTTCACTACTAGTTTTGAATTTTTTTACCATTTTGGAGTGATGACATTAAAGGAATCCATAGTTTAAATCTAACTGAAAAGTCAACATTGGATTATTACTGCCCTTTAGAAAACTCGTTTTTTACTCACTTGCGGGATGTGGTCATCGCTGGCCGGGCCAGTATTTATTTCCTGACCCTAGTTGCCCTTCAGAAGGTGGTAGTGAGCTGCCTTCTTGAACTGCTGCAATTCACCTGCTGTGGGTTGACCCACAATGATATTCAGGAGGGAATTCCTGAATAATACCTGTAACACCAAAAGACATTGGACAAAAGTCTGAACTTCTTGGTGGATGAGATATAATAATTGGATGATTATATGCCAGATCAAAACAATATTCAGATGGTATAAGGATTACCAATATATGTGGTTAGATAGGATTCACAGTGACATCAAATAGCTATAAAGGCAGTAAAACCCATTAAGTGGTTTATCCTATCTGTTCATTTCTTTGAACAAGGGGGCTCTCAGAACAAGGGTGGCGCTTGATCATGGCAAGAACCTGTAACAAGGGTCTCCCCTAACATGCAGAGGTATTATGCTGACCAATTTGACCAACCAGGAACCTGCCTCGCTCTTACCACTTGCCAGTAGGCTTTCAGATTGGCATTCAAGCTGATTCGTCACACTTTAGCCATCAAGTCCGAAGCTTCAGATTCAGATATAGGAATCCCATCACTGCTCCATCAGACCATCTATTTGAGCACTAGATATTTGCTTGAAAATATATTCCAGCATGGGTCCAAGAAATTTAAATTTTATATCGATAAAAGAGCTCGATGATTAGAAAACTGCCTTTTTATGTCTGGGACCAATGATTGTATCCAGTCTCGAATTATGATACTTGTAAATGCACCAAACAGGCCAATCCTACTACCGGCCTTCTGCAATGCTCTAAGTGATAGTCACAATCACAGTGTTATTAATTCAGCAAACTGGATCTCACCATTGATTTTATTAGGGGTAGAACTATGATAACAAGCTGATGAACTGACCCAGTGAAAGAAATGGTGAGGTCTCTAGTGATTATAGAGTGACATAAGTATTAGCAGGAATTACATAGAATATAGAACAGTACAGCACAGGAACAGGCCCTTCGGCCCACCATAGATACTTCAGCCATGATGCCATTCTAAAGTAATCCCATCCCTCATTTCCTGCCTTGCACCTTCATACTATAAATCTGGCCCTTCGATGTTGAATGCACCAGATCAATTTGGAATATCCATGAGCCAAAGTTCAGATGCATTGCTGTAAATGTTTATTTGGCACCTTCCTTTGAAACACCATTGCTACTAACTAACATCTGTGAACTGTGTAAGCAGGCCAGAGAAAGCATGGTTCTGCAATCAATCCAACCCTTACTATTGAGAAAGGGAATGTGTAACAAGACCTGGGTGTTCTTGTACACCAGTAAATATGCAGGTGCAGTAGTTAGTAATGAAGGCAGATGGTAAGGTGGTCTTTAGAGGGAGAGGATTTAAGTACGGGAGCAGGGATATCTTGCTGCAATTAAACAGGGCCTTCGTGAGACCACACCTGGAATATTGGATCCAGTTCTGGTCTCCTTATCTGAGGAAGGATGCTAATGCTACAGAGGGAGTTCAGTGAAGGCTTGCCAGATTGATGCTTAGGTTGATAGGACTGGTGTATGAGGAGACATTGGGTTGATTAGGATGATATTCACGGAAGTCCAGAAGGATGAGTGGGACCTCAGAAATCAAGAAAATTCTGTGGGACTAGACAGGGTATATACAAAAAGGATGTTCCCAATGGAGAGGGAGTCCAGAACCAGGGGTCATGATCTAAGGATATGAGGTAAACTAATTAGGACTGGGATGAGGAGAAATTTCTTCATTCAGGGAGTGGTGAGCCAGCAGAATTTGCTACCACAGAAAGCAGTTAAGATCAAAACATTGTATGATGACATGAAGGCAGTAGCACTTGGGGGTAAAAGGATCAAAGGATATAAGAGGAAAACAGGAACAGGCTACTATTGAGTTGAATGATCCACTATGATCATAATGAATGGCAGAGTAGGCTCTATGGGTCAAATAGCCAATTCCTGCTCCGATTTGTTGTGTTTATATTGCAAGCACCGTCTGTATATTTGCGTACTGAATATCATAGTCATCAATTTGTACCATTTTCAGCTCATTTCATAAGGCCTTTTGCTGCTCCCTTTACAGAAATGTAGAGTCGTAGAGATGTACAGCATGGAAGTAGACCCTTTGGTCCAATTCGTCCATGCCGACCAGATGTCCTAACCTAATCTAATCCCATTTGCCAGCATTTGGCCCATATCCTTCTAAACCCTTCCTATTCATATACCCAAGATGCCTTTTAAATGTTGTAATTGTAGCAGGTTCCATCATTTCCTCTGGCAGCTCATTCCATACATGAACCAACCTCTGCAAGAAAAAGTTGCCCTCAGGTCCCTTTTAAATTTTTCCCCTCTGACCCTAAACCTATGCCCTCTAGTCTGAACTCCCCCACCACAGGGAAAAGATTTTGTCTATTTATCCTATCCATGCCCCTCATGATTTTATAAACCTCTATAAGGTCACCCCTCAGCCTTCGATGCTCCAGAGAAAACAGCCCCAGCCTGTTCAGCCTCTCCCTACAGCTCAAATCCTCCAACCCTGGCAACATCCTTGTAAATCTTTTCTGAATCCTTTTCATCAGCATGTTTGGTATGTGATCATTAACATAACAATTTAAATTAACTGTATATAAATTTTAGCATAGCAAAATCATTTTTTGAATTTAAATTGATGAATGCTACTCCCAATATTTCTGAGGTAAATTATTTACTTTCTCCTTCTATTGTAGTCTAAGCATTGGTTCTGATCAACGTTCTATTGAATTCTCACCTTCCCACTTAAGGAAAATTGATGGTTTGGTCCATATACCATGGTTGGGACAAAATGAGAATGTTTGCCACTTACCCAGAAAGATGCAGTGAAATCTCTGAAGTGAATTTAATCTTTTCCAGACTCCACACCAGGTTAAGTCTGGCTTTCCCGGACCTGCAAGGAAGGGTAAAATGGCAGCAAGAACGCCAATGCCGGCCACATACCTCCTCTAAGTGAGAAAGGCAGTCTGCTTCAGGGAATGATAATTGGAGTCAAAACCATGGAAATGGCCCTGTATTGGTACGCAGTGAGGTCAACGCGAGGACATGTCACATGACATGCAAAGTTCAGGCAGGTGAGACGGTCTTAAACAAACATGTGCATCTCATGAAAGCTGTTACTACGCAAACAGGACAGGAGTTAAATGTACCTGCCCCCCCCACCACCCCCCAGAATAGCCAGAAAGGCTTGTCAGAAGTCATGGGGTCTCCCCCTCTGTCTCATGTTGAAAAAAGCTTGCAGTTAAGATGGATGCAGTTTTGCTGCAGATACTGCCTGAAATAGAGAGGGAGACACCAGAGAAGCTCCATGCTCAATCAACAGGTTACGGTACAGTACATGCCACCCGTGTCCAAGTCAGAGTCTGAGGAACTGGATGGTGTGGTGAAAACATCCCAAGAGAAGCTACAAGAAAAAGAACGGGCCTACATCCCTGGGCTTAGGGAGGGAGGTAGTGATTGGAATGAGGGCCAGATGGATCTCATTGAGTATGAGTTTCCTGATTGGGGCTGTTAAGCTGGGAGCCTTGGCTGACAGATGTTAGATTCGATTACTTACAGTGTGGAAACAGGCCCTTCGGCCCAACAAGTCCACACTGACCCGCCGAAGCACAACCCACCCAGACCCATTACCCTACATTTACCTCTTCACCTAACACTACGGGCAATTTAGCATGGCCAAATTCAACTAACCTGCACATTTTTGGTCTGTGGGAGGAAACCGGAGCACCCGGAGGAAACCCACGGTGAGAATGTGCAAACTCTACACAGTTAGTCGCCTGAGGCAGGAATTGAACCTGGGTCTCTGGCGCTGTGAGGCAGCAGAGCTAACCACTGTGCCACCGTGCCACCCACGTATAAACTGGAGATTCAGATGGTCTCCTCACTCTGGGGACCGGCTCTGAGTTAGCTGGTCAGAGCCAATATACTGTGCATGTGTAAATAAAGGGTGACTTGGTGAGGGAATGCTGGTCTCTGTGCAGTTACTTTAGTCAGTAAATAGATGGACTGTGCAACCTACATCAAGAAATTTTATTGGAATTCATGATTACCTGCTAATCTGTCTTTCAAGCTGAAAGGAGGTTTTGAGGGGGCATGAAGGAATGCAGAAATGCTGAAGGAACAACGTCAATGAGATATTTTGGTTGCTATTAAAAAGCTCACTTTGAATGTCATAGAAATGGATATTGGTGTCAGCAGTAAAGGAGCTGCACTCAGGCTCGCTATATTGAATTTGCACAAAGTATTCTCAGACTTTTGAACACTTTTACATCCCCTGAAAGGGATTTGGATCATCTGTGAATAAATCAAAAAAAAATTGTGAGACTCTTCAATCAATCAGATTGAAAAAAAGTCTTCACTGGAACATATGGGATCCAAATCTAACTCTTTAAAGGCTGCTTTTGATGCTCATCCATAATTTACATTTAAAAGGCATGATGGTTCACTTCTTGAATTGCTGCAATTCATGTGGTGGATATACGTGTTAGAAAGAGAATTCCAGTTTTTTAACTCAATGGCAGTGGTGGGAAGGCAATATCGTTCCAAGTTAAGATCGTGTGTGGCTTAAAATGGAATTATAACTTATAATCTAACTAAAGTTTCTGATGCCCTTGCCTTCTTCAGCACATCTTTAGAAGTTGTTGCAGCAGCACCCTTGGTGAGTTGCTCCTATGTATCTCATATATAGCATGCACTGCTGCTAGCGTACATTGCTGGGGGAGGGAGTAAATGTGTAATGTGGTGGATGGGATACAGATCACATTTGTTGATTTATTAGTGTCAAGCTTCTTGACATTAATAAATTCAGTTCAAAGTCCATCAGGGAGGACTGCAACTGTGTAGCATGTGAAAGATCTGACAATAACTTAGGGATTTCTCTGTGTTTCTTCACTTCTGAGGAAGATACAAGCTGTTATCCAATTTACACTGCTGTCCAATTTCCTCTGACAGCTTCACTGTTACTATCTTGGCAAAATGTAGAGTTTTTTTTGCCAACTGATTGTTCTTAAAGGTAAAGTTAACTCAATCCTTCCAAAAGGAATTTTGAAGGAATGTTGCAACCCATGTCGGCTTTTTACAAAATGAGCTTATTCATCATCACCTTATTGCCCATTTCTTGCTATTGTGCATATATTTGCTGAACAATTAGTTTAGGCTTGCAGAAATAATCAAGTTTGGTCAAGTCTGAGTTGGATTTATTGCACTAGATATAGTCAACACTGCATAAACAAAACATGAAGAATCATGGCATGAATAAGAGACATTTGACTCAAATTAAATAAGACCATAAGAAATAGAAACACAAGTAAATCATTCAGCCTCTTAAGGCAAAAGTGAGGACTGCAGAAGCTGGAGATTAGAGTCAAGAGTGTGGTGCTGGAAAAGCACAGCAGGTCAGGCAGCATCTGAGGAACAGGAGAATCGACGTTTAGGGCAAAAGCCCTTCAAGAGGAAAATGTTTAGCCTCTCAAACCTGTTCCGCCATTCAATAGGATCTTGGCTGATCCAAAATTCCTCACACACACACATTTCTTGCATTTTCCCCATAACCCTGATTCCCCTACTGATCAAGAATCTATCTTTTTGTCGAGAGGTGTGAGGGAGGACCAGAGGACTGCTGGGAAGGTGAGTAACACAGTTTAAAACATTTACCTCAGGCGTCGGGGCCTCTATTTGTCAAGAGGTACAAGGATGAGTAAAAACAACATTTTTTGAACAGAGCGGCGAGGAGAGAGGGCGGAGAGAAGCAAGGGCTGCCGGGAAGTTTTTAAGTGAGTGAGATCTAAATCTGAGACCCTACACTGTAGGGCCTCCCTCCCACCCACTTCCTCTAACCTTACTAAGAGTCGTTAAATTCAGTAAGTTTTCAGGTTTTCTCATTTTTTGTCCCTTTTCTTCTCTTCCTTGTTTAGTCCTCTGTGGGCTTTCAGATTAGCGGGGTATGGCTGATAGGGCAGTTGCATGTTCCTCCTGCAGAATGTGGTAGGTGAAAGACACAACACATGTCTCTGCCGACCACATCTGCGGGAGTGCACCCAACTCCATCTCCTCGAAAACCGAGTTAGGGAACTGGAGCTGGAGCTGGATGAACTATGGATCACCCGGGAGGCTGAGGAAGAAATTGAGAGGATGTACAGGGAGGTGGTCACTCCTCAGACACAGGATAAGGACAGCTGGGTTACAGTCGGGGGAGGATAGGGAAACAACAGACAGGACAGGGTTCCCCTGTGGCTGTTCCCCTCAGCAATAAGTATACCATTTTGGATACTGCTGGTGGGGACAGCCTATCAGGAGAAAGCTATGGTTGTCAGGTCTCTGGCACTGAGGCTCAGAAGGGAAGGGGAGAGATTAGAAAAGCCCTAGTAATAGGGGACTCAATAATTTCACGGACTGACAGGAGATTCTGTGGTCAGGAACAGGACTCCTGGAAGGTTAGTTGCCTTTCTGCTGCCAGGGTCCGGGATATTGCTGATCAGGTTTACAGGATTCTGAAGGGGAAGGTGAGCAGCCTGAAATCGTGGTATGTTTGGCACCAATGATGTAGTTAGGAAAGGGACAGAGAATCTGAAAAGTGACTACAGAGAGCTAGGTTGGAAGCTGAAGAGCAGGACGAGTAGAGTAGTGATCTCAGGTTTGCTGAGATAGGTGCGAAACAGTCAGCGATTGCAGCTTAACACATGGCTGCGAGGCTGGTGCAGGAGGGAGGGCTTCAGATACCTAGACCATTGGGATGCCTTCTGGGGAAAGTGGGACCTGTACATAAGGGACGGGTTGCACCTGAACTGGAGGGCACAAATGCCCTGGGTGGGAGATTTGCTCATGTGGTTCAGAAGGGTTTAAACTAGTTTGGCAGGGGGCTGGGAATCAAAGCCATATATCTGAGAGGGGGGCAGTTGTAGAGGGGGCAGTGACAGGATGTAGTGAATCTAGCGGGAAGGTTTTTCACGTGATAAAAGAAAGGGACCAGTTAAAGTGTGTCTTTAACTTGTGTTTAACGCAAGGAATATCAGAAATAAGAGTGATGAACTTTGGGCATGGATCAGTACATAGAGCGATGATGTTGTGGCCATAATGGAGACATGGGTTTCACAGGGACAGGAATGGTTGCTAGCTGTTCCAGGGTTTAGAACGTTAAAAAAGAACAGGGAGAGTGGAAAAAGAGGAGGGGGTGTAGCATTGCTAATCAGAGAGTGCATCACAGCTACAGAAACAAAGGTTGTTGAGGAAGGTTTGCATACTGAGTCAGTATCGGTGGAAGTTAGGAACAACAAGGGAGCAGCCAACTCATTGGGGGTTTTCTATAGACCCCCAAATAGCAGTAGAGAGATTGAAGAACTGATAAGGCAGCAGATTTTAGAAGAATGCAGGTGTAGCAGGGTTGTTGTTATGGGTGACTTCAACTTCAAGATCGACTGGAACCTCCTTAGTGCAGATGGTTTGGATGAAGCCATTTTTGTCAGGTGTGTTCAGGAGAGTTTCCTTACTCAGTATGTGGACAGGCCGATGAGGGGAGAGGCCATTTTGGATTTGGTGCTTGGCAATGAACCAGGACAGGTGTCAGATCTCGCGGTGGGAGAGCACTTTGGTGAAAGTGATCACAATTGCTTCACATTTAGCATAGCCTTGGAGAGTGAAAGGAGCAGTTATCAAGTGAAGATATTTAATTAGGGAAAAGGAAATTATGACGCTATCAGACAGGAGTTGTGAAGTACTGACTGGGAGCAATTGTTCCACAGAAAGGGCACAACAGACACGTGGAAACTGTTTAAGGAGCAGTTGTTGCAAGTGATGCACAATTTTGTTCCTCTGAGACAGGTAAGAAGGGGTAAGATTAAGGAGCCTTGGATGATGAGAATAGAGGAGCTTCTCAGCAAAAGGAAGGTGGCAACTTATGTAAGGTGGAGGAAGCAAGGATCCAACACAGCTTTAGAGGATTACAGGCTGCTAGGAAGGAGCTCAGAAATGGACTGAGGAGACCCAGGAGAGGGCACAAAAAAGGCTTGGCAGAAAGGTTTAGGGAGAACCCAAAGGCATTTTACTCATGCGTGAGGAATAAGAGAACTTGTGCATTGAGTCAAAGCAGATAGGGGAAGCCCTAAATGAATTTTTTGCCTCAGTTTTCATGAAGGAGAGGGACCTTGTTGTGAATGAGAACTTTGAGGAGCTGGGATATAGGCTTGAACAGATCAAGATTGATTAAGTTGATGTGCTGGAAATTTTGGCAAACATTAAGATTGATAAATCCCCAGGGTCTGACCAGATTTATCCTAGGCTGCTCTGGGCAGCAAGAAAGGAGGTTGCTAAGCTGCTGATGAAGATCTTTGCTTGCTCACTCTCCAAGGGAGTCGTACCAGAGGACTGGAAGGAGGCAAATGTTGTTCCTCTTTTCAAAAAGTGCAATAGGGAAATCCCTGGTAATTACAGAACAGTCAGTCTTATGTCTGTGATCAGCAAGGTTTTGAAAAAAATTCTGAGAGATAGGATTTATGACTATTTGGAAAAACATAGCATGATTAAAGGCAGTCAGCATGGCTTTGTGAGGGGAAGGTCATGCCTAACTAATCTTATGGAGTTCTTCAAGGAGGTGACAAGACAGGTTGATGAAGGTCAAGCAGTGGATGTGGTATATATGGACTTCAGCAAGGCATTCGATAAGGTTCCCGATGGTAGGTTCATTCATAAAGTCAGGAGGTATGGGATACAGGGAGATTTGGCTGTCTGGATTCAGAACTGGTTGGCTGACAAAAGACAGAGAGTGGTTGTAGATAGAAAGTATTCTGCCTGAAGATCAGTGTTGAGTGGTGTCCTGCAGGGCTCTGTTCTTGGGCCTCTGCTCTTTGTAGTTTTTATAAGTGACTTGGATGAGGAGATTAAGGGGTGGGTTAGGACATTTGCAGACAACACAAAGGTTGGAGATGCTGTTGATAGTATTGAGGGCTATTGCAGGCTGCAGTACGACATAAACTGGATGCAGAGCTGGGCTGAGAAATAGCAGATGAACTTCAACCTGGATAAATGTGAAGCGGTACATTTCGGAAGGTCGAATTTGAATGCTGAATTTAGGATTAAAGACAGGATTCTTGGCAGTGTGGAGGAACAGAGGGATCTTGGTGTTCACCTCAAAGTTGCCACCCAAGTAGATAGAGTTGTTAAGAAAAATATATGGTGTTTTGGCCTTCATTAAGAGGGAGATCGAGTTTAAGAGCCCTGAGGTTTTGCTACAGCTCTACAAGTCCCTGGTGAGACCATACTTGGAATATTGTATCCAGTCCTACTATAGGAAAGATACAGAGACTTTAGGGAGGATGCAAAAAAGGTTTACCAGGGTGCTGCCTAGACTGGAGGACTTGTCTTATGAAAAGAGGTTGACTAAGCCTGGACTTTTCTCTCTGGAGAGAAGGAGAAAGAGAGGTGACCTGTTCGAGGTATGGGTAGAGTCAATAGCCACAGACTTTTCCCCAGGACAGGATTGACTGGCAAGAGGAGTCATGGTTTTAAGATATTAGGAGGAAGGTATAGAGGGGACATCAGAGGTAAGCTCTTTACATAGAGAGTTGTGAATGCATGGAATGCATTGCCAGCAGTGGTGGTGGAAGCAGAGTCATTGGGGACATTTAAGCGATTGCTGGACATGCACATGGATAGCAATGAATTAAGGGGTGCGTAGGTAAGGTTATTTTATTTTATGTTAGGATTAATGCTCGGCACAACATAATAGGCCAAAGGGCCTGTTCTGTGCTGTATCTTTTCATGTTCTACGTTCTATCTGTCTCAGCCTTAAAACACATGAGGACCCTATCCCCACAAACTCCCTGTAGTAAGGATCTCCGATGACCACAACACCTGTACTGATACCAAAATTCTTGTGTATAATGCAGTCATACTCCCAAAATTTGGAAACATGTGCTATGTGTAGATGCCCCCTCAAGGTCCTGGCAAAGGACCATCAACACTGTTTGAGATGGATTCTCTACATCACTGGGAAGACAGGCATCCAAATATCAGCATCCTTGAAGGAGCCAATACACTAGCATTGAGGCCACAAGCATCTGAAACCAACTCCGCTGGGCCGGCCACATGCTGAGAATGCCTAAGTTCTGGTAATCAAAGAAGGTCTTCCTTGCCCACTCAAGGAAGGCACTCAAACAAGAGATGGACCAAGGAAACACTTCAAAGACTCCATGAAGGCTTACCTCAAAAAATGCAACATAGGTATCAATGCCTGGGAGACTCTCACTCAGAAGAAACAAATATGAAGGAAAGTCTTGTATGAAAGGACACAGTTAGGGTGGCATGGTGGCTCAGTGGTTAGCACTGCTGTCTCTCAGTGCCAGGGACCCAGGTTTAATTCCAGCCTCTGGCAACTGTCTGTATGGAGTTTGCACATTCTCCCTGTGTCTGCGTGGGTCTCCTCTGGGTGCTCCAGTTTCATCCCACAATCCAAAGATGTGCAGGTTAGGTGAATTAGCCATACTAAATCGCCCATAGTGTTCAGGGATGTGTAGGTTAGGTGCATTAGTCAAGGGTAAACGTAGAGTAATAGAGTAGGGAATTGATCTGGGTGGGTTACTCTTCGGAGGGTTGATGTGGACTTGTTGGGCTGAAGGGCCTGTCCCTACACTGTAGGGATTCTGTGATTCTATGAATTCTTCTTGAACACTATTGGCAAGAGAAAGTACGGAAAAGGAATCAGAGAAAGCTATGCCAGGGATTGCAAAGCCAAAGATCAGGTCCACCTCCTGGAAATACTTGCTAATTGTGTGGTCAGAGATCCAGCTCTAGAATCGGGCTCATCAGCCACACAAAGACCCACAGAACCTAGGACCAGTGACTCTGAAATTTCTAGCTGGGCAATCAAACTCATTAGTGAGTGACTGATGATGCGTGTTATGATGTAATATTGCTTCAAGCTAAAATAGAAAATTTTGACCAAAAGTCTTGCATTTAATCAGATATATTTGAATATTTACCTTTGCTCAAAGAATAATATGTGCTAAAAACATTAATCAACCCATTGGAATTGCTCAGAGAGTTGCACTGCGGAAGTCCAAAATGTTCAAAAAAGCCCAATGAGAGCAGTAGAGTTTTTAGCCTTGATAGGCTGAATGACATATTCTCAATATATTATTTTGTTTTCTTATTGAGTACCAAATTATAGTCCCTGTAGCCAGCTTGACAAATCTTAAAAAAAAATCATGAGGTATGGAAATGCAATATGTGAGATTTGTACATATAAAATCTGAGACATTGCTACTTCAGAATCAGTTTAATTTTCCTCCTTGTTTGTGTGACAATCCACTGAAATTATGTGGTATGTTGTTTGGTAACAAAAATTTGAGAGAATAGAGGAACTAGTGACACTCAATGTTGATTCGATTAATGTCACGTCTAATTTTGGTAGCAATTATGTTGTTCAGAAACATGAGTGATTATGCATCTCTCTGATTGTCTGAATCACTACCTTTTTAAAGAAACCTGAATTGGTTGTGATTTCAAAAGTATCCAGGTTGAGATATTGAGTATTTATTTTATTTTTGAACAGACAGAAAAACTGTTCATGACACATTTATTTATACATTTAACAAGGCAACAAATGATCCACTTTATCATCGAAATGATGGATCTCAGATTAGAGTTTAGTTAAATGAAGGAATAATTTAAATTCACCATCAACACTTAATCAACTGAGATTTGGAGGAAGAAATAAGATATTTCGAAGGATAAAGGTATGTTAATGTATTTTTGCAATTGATATTGATTAATATTAATATAGATACTGCAATAAATGGTAGATATATTCAAATCTGAAACAGCTACACCCTCTACTGGTGCAAAGTTATCATTGCTTAGTATTGTTAGCATGAAATCAAAATTGAATCCATTTGGGGATTTTTCATAGCAGTGGAAGAATAAAGATGATTCTTACAAAGACTTGCATTTCAGCTTGACCAATGTCAAGTTTTATATGTAAGAAGGTAAGTTGTCCTTAAAGCTTTTACCACAGAGAAGGCTAAGGTCATGTTGCGGCTGTACAGGACATTGGTTGGACCACTTTTTGAATACTACACTCAGTTCTGGTCTCCCTGCTATAGGAATGATGCTGTGAAACTTGAAAAGGTTCAGAAAAGGCTTATAAAGATGTTGCCAGGGTTGGAGGGTTTGAGCAATACGGAGAGGCTGAGAGGCGGAGAGAACCTTATAGAACCTTATAGAAGTTTGTAAAATCATGAGGGGCGGGTATAACCAGGATCTTTTACCCAGCTTAGCAGAGTCCAAAACTGGAGGGCATAGTTTAAGGTGAGAGGGGAAAAATTTAAAAGGGACCTAAGGGACAATTCTTTTTCATGCAGAGGGTGGTGTGTGCATGGAATGAGCTGCCAGGGGATGTGCTGGAGGCGGATACAATTATACCATTTAAAAGGCTTCTGGATGGCTATAGGAATAGGAAGGATTTAGAGGGATATGGGCCAAATTCTGGAAAATGGGACTAGATTTATTTAGAATATCTGGTCAGCATGGAGGAGTTGGGCCAAAGGATCTGTTTCCATGCTATACAGCTCTATGACTGCAGCACATTGCAGTAAATATAAGACCAGACAATTGGAGATGGATTAGTTAGTATTGAGGAAAAATTATACAAGGTTACCATCGACAACTGAGCAGAACTACTGTCCAAGAAAGTAGATTTTTTTTTAACAAAGGTGCCTAAATAAAACTTGCATAAGCTTACTCAAATTAGATGTAACCGCAGATGAAGTGACCAATTGATGATGTATTGATTTGATGTTTACAAAACACATTATCTGCCACTGTACCTCCAAAAGTGTTTAAGTATCAAACTTCAAAGATAGACCAGATAGCATTCCATCTGGCATGCTGGCATTCTATCTAGCATGCTAAGGATAGGATTCTTGGCAGTGTGGAGGAACAGAGGGATCTTGGGGTGCAGGTTCATAGATCCCTTAAAATGGCCACCCAAGTGGACAGGGTTGTTAAGAAAGATTGTTAACAGGGATATTGAGTTTAAGAGTTGTGAGATCTTGTTGCAGCTCTATAAAACTTTGGTTAGACCGCACTTGCAATACTGCGTCCAGTTCTGGGTTGCCCTATTATAAGAAAGATATGGATGCTTTGGAGAGGGTTCAGAGGAGGTTTACCAGGATGCTGCCTGGACTGGAAGGCTAACATTATGAGGAGAGGTTGACTGAACTCGGACTTTTTTCATTGGAGAAGAGGGGACCTAATTGAGGTATACGAGATAATGAGAGGCATAGGAGAAGGTGAGGACTGCGGATGCTGGAGATCAGAGCTGAAAATGTGTTGCTGGAAAAGCACAGCAGGTCAGGCAGCATCCAAGGAACAGGAGAGTCGACGTTTCGGGCATGAGCCCTTCTTCAGGAATGAGGAAAGTGTATCCAGCAGGCTAAGATAAAAGGTAGGGAAGAGGGACTTGGGGGAGGGGCGTTGGAAATGCGATAGGTGAAAGGAAGTCAAGGTGAGGGTGATAGGCTGGAGTGGAGGTGGGGGCGGAGAGGTCAGGACGAAGATTGCAGGTTAGGAAGGCGGTGCTGAGTTCAAGGGATTAGACTGAGACAAGGTGGGGGGAGGGGAAATGAAAAACCTGGAGAAATCTGAGTTCATCCCTTGTGGCTGGAGGGTTCCCAAGCGGAAGATGAGGCGCTCCTCCTCCAACCGTCGTGTTGCTAATAAGGGGCATAGATAGAGTCGATAGCCAGAGACTATTTCCCAGGGCAGAAATGACTAACGCGAGGGGTCATAGTTTTAAGCTGGTTGAAGGAAAGTTTAGAGGGGATGTCAGAGGCGGATTCTTTACACAGAGAGTTGTGAGAGCATGGAATGTGTTGCCAGCAGCAGTTGTGGAAGCAAGGTCATTGGGGACATTTAAGAGACTCCTAGACATGCATATGGTCACAGAAATTTGAGGGTGCATACATGAGGATCAGTGGTCGGCACAACATCGTGGGCTGAAGGGCCTGTTCTATGCTGTACTGTTCTAAGTTCTAGCACCAAATAGTACCACTATAAGATCTGGGAGTAGTAGTGATTAGTTAGAATTTCAGTTTACATGTAAATCCTGAACCTGACTTAAACGATCTTTTATTTTTAAAAAACAATTTTTTTGGCATTTCTGGGAAGGTCACATTTATTGAGGATTCCTAATCAACCTGAAAAAATAATGGCTTTTCCTTGAACTACTATAGACTGTAGTGATGAGATAAGGTGCCATATTTCAGGATTTTGCCTCACTTATAGGAAGACATCATATACAATGCTGATTGGTGTGTACTTAAACGGTAATTTAAAAGTAATAGCATTTCTATGCATTACTATTTTGTCCTCCAGCTTGGTAAACATATGTACAATACAAATTGGAGCAGTAGACCATTCGCCCCCTCAAACCTGCCCTGCCATTCGATAAGATCACGGCTGCTCTGCTTGTGTGTTGAATTCCACATTCCCAGCTACCTCTGGATTCTCCTTCCCACAAGAATCTATCCAACTCCATCTTCAAATTATTCAATGACCCCCCATCTCTATTGTCTTTTGAGGCAGAGAACACCAGAGTCACACCAACCTCTTTGAGAAAAAGATCTCTTCATCTCTGTCCTGAAAGATTAGGAGTTTGTATCAAAGTGGCCTGTAGAAGGTAATACTGGACTCACAGTTTTGTCAGTTATGAAGGGAATGCACAATGTTAGGGATATGCATCAAGTGGACCACCTTGACCTGGGTAATATTGAGTTTCTTGAATGCTGTTACAGCTTACCCATGGGTCAGGATAGCGTCAAAAACGTGCCATTTCTGATATGGTAATCAGAACTATGTATCACTTCCTCTTCCTCTTGTTTCCCATGCAATTACAATTAAAATTCTATGTGCTGACAACGGACTTGCAAAACATACGTGATTCAGTGGTGATGAGCTCTGCTGTCAGTTGACAATGCTGCAGCTGCGTTGGGCTATAAAAGAGTTTCATGGACAAGCAGGGGTACTTTTACATCACAGTCACAACTATCTTCCCATTAACTTTAGACGTATACTGAGCACAAAGTTAGTGCGGGTGTTTTTCAAATTCAAATTAAACTTGGAAGTATTTCACATTGTATTGGTTTCACTTTATTTGTGGGTTTATCATTATCATTTGAGATTAGCTTATGCAGGGAGCTAAATATACTGACACACCTCATGGTTGGCATTAATTGATATTTACAGTAGAGTTAGGAAGATTTACTTTATTGTGGAAGCAACATATTCTCACTACTACAGAGTCCATGACCTCTAACAGGTTTCTGATGATGGTTTGACCAGTGTTGAACATGAATCATTATATTATCAAGTTAAGTTTTATGCCAACTCAGCTTGCCATGATGTCTTCACAAACCCCAGAATGATTATCAGCCAGTGAATTAATTTTAACCCACCTGCAATTTATTATTTTAGTTAGAATCTAAGGCAGGATTGTTCCAAGGCCCATATGCCACAGATTATATATTTAAATATTTTACGATATTTCATGATATGGCAGCTCCAGGACCTGTGTTCAATAATTGAGTCCAAACTGATTATTTATCTCTACTGCCACGGTTTTAGATTTTTAAAAAAATTCAAGTAACCTCAGTCTAATTGTGTTATATCATAACAGCAAAGAAAACCTGTTGATGATTTGGCATTAAACACTCTCAGTCAAAGATGCCAAAAGAATAAATGGTATGGGGAAAAAAGAAATCTCACAATGATTTTGAAGGATTGTTCTAAGGTTGGCATGTTGTTATGGCAACCTAGAGGAAGTCTAACATCACACCCAATCCATAAAACATTTGACATAGGATAGCTATGAGCAGAATCTTATGCCATGTCCTTAGCTGTGTTTGGTGGTGATGGGCATTTAAACAAGTGGACGTTTGGTGGGTAGGTACCCCATCACCTTCATGCCCCGACCCTGACTATGCCCATGCCAGGAAGATAGCCTTTCAACCTCACCAGTGATTGAAGGCCTGAAAGGGGCAATTAATGCCCACTTAAGGGCTGCATTCTGGTTAACCCGGAGACTGGTAGAGACCGGGTTGAGGGTGAGGCATTATCCCTCACTCAAAGGCATTCAATGCCTGAATGAGCCAGTTTTGGGAAGGGGAGCTATGCCAAGTGTTATCCCCTGCCCTTGCTTCTGGACCCTCACCCGCTCCCCATTCTCCCCATCAACTCTGCATCTCCTTTGTGACCATATGCCACTGCAGTCCACATTCACCTCTGGCCTCAGACTCAATGACCATCATAGGCCTTGGGAAGATGTAGTTCTGGCAACAGTCACCACCTGTCTGGTGATGCTACTATTCAATGGCCTCTGGCCTCTGATTGTCCAGCAGTTCTCAGTAGGATCCTTGGCCTGCCACTAACCTATCAGGAGCTTGAGTGGAACAAGATGCAGTTGACCATCCCAAAAAAGGCAACCAGAGTCGCCTGCCTAATACCTTGTCAGTGGCTACAAGATTTCATCTGGGTATCAAAATCTGTTAAAATATTTTTAAAATACTGGCATTCTACACCTTGATCCACACAAAGCACATTGATCATTTGAAACCAACAATAATAAAACCATTAACACTGCTAATATTTCTAAGTAGACCACAGTAATCAAGAAAGCTGGGCCAGCTGAATTTTACTTCTTAGTTATAGACACTAAGTTTTGAAAAATCTCAAAAGCTGATTTTCCATGATTGAAGCAATCAAGGGTTTCATGCCACATTCTAAGAAAATCTGGCTAGCGACACAGTGAACTGACTGCCCCAATTTTTCCACCTCGCCTCATCTCAATAATTACTCTTAGCTGACAATGCAGCCTTGGTCTTTGAAGGTAGTGGAAAATCTGGCCAGCGGCTTCAAATTAAATGGGTTTTAAAAGATAAGTGGCTTCAAAGAGGGGCACATATTTGTTTAACCTTGATCAAGCTTCAAAATTAATTTTCAATATTTGTCAGCCTTGGCTAAGGCTGGGAAAGGGGTGGGGGGGGGGAAGGGAGGTGCAGTGGGAAAATGACAGGCATAAATTAAATGAAAGGAAATTCAATTGGAGGCATCAAATAGATTTTGTGATTATTGACAGAACAGTACAGTGGTCCTGTGGTCTGTTTGATGAAGAAGTGAACTTACAACATACCATGAAATGAATGCGTACAGCATTGCTTAATTGCCATATCCACTGCAGTGCAGCATCCTTGACACAAGATGATGACAAACTTCAATGCTGAATACACCAGGAAACAGATGCAGAAGAAGATTGCAAAACCATAGGGATCTGGCAAAGAAAGAGTGCCCGACATTACCATAGATCTCATGAGTCACACAAAATGTAGTCCTGCTTTGGATTCTTAGAATCTCTTTATACAGACAGAAATCAGCGATGCTACACAACATCTGCAAAGTACAGAAATTACAGTTTTAATCAATGTGGAATGGGAAAGCATTAGTTTCCAGGCCATTTGTCTGCTGCCATAACAATGGATTATATCCCTCGATTATTTATGAGTATATTGATCTTTTAATGATGCCAAGTGTTTTTTAGAAGTTGATGGGAAACCAAAAGATGGCTGAAAGTGCACATTCAGAGGCGACCGGTCGAAACACTGAGAGGAAATCAGGGAATGTCATGCCTGATGGAAACAAGGGAACTTCAAACAGCAAAACTGCAAAGAGTCAAATGCATTTGAAAACAAACTGACCATAGATATAATGAGGGACTGATTACCTCTCTTAGCAGAAAGTCAGCTTCTGGGGAATTTGTCTCAAACCACAAGGTATGAAAAAATATTGGCCAGTTAAATTAGAGATTTTTTTTATCAGTGTGTTAAGAGCAAGAGGATGACTATGGAAAGGATTGGGACTATTAGAGATGTATATGGTAACTTACACTTAGATGCACAAAATGTAGTCAGAATTCTTAATAATGATTTTACCCAAAGGAGAATAATTGTGCAGGTGATGCAGTTCTGAGGAAGGGTCACCTGACCCAAAACATTAACTCTGATTTCTCGTCACAGATGCTGCCAGATCTGGTCAGCTTTTCCAGCAACTTCTGTTTGTGTTTCTGATTTACAGCATCCCCCGTCCTCTTGGTTTTTGTTTGTGCAGACATTCTAGTTCAACAGGTGGACTGACAAATTTGATACACAATAAGTATAATGAGAAGGGAAGTATTGGAAGGATTGACCTCCTTAAGGTGGATAATCACTGTCCCATCCCCCAACTTACTCCCATATAACAAGCATGCGCGCACGCACACACATACACAGATGCAGAGAGGCACAATGGCGCCTGGCTGCTTGTGCTCCCTCAGGAACCGGGGAGAGGGGAGGTGTAACTAACAGCTGTTCTGAATATCATTTTCCAATCCTCTTGAGTTACAGATGAGATAGAAGGGGTTTTGGTAAGATGCAAGAGATAGGCCAAATAAATTTAGCTCATCAGTGTTACCTCAGGGTGAGCAAGTGAACAAAGTCAAAGTTGACAGATTGAATGAACTATTACTTGGAAAGGCATGAATTAATCAGAAATAGTCAATATGGTTCTTTTAAGGGATAAACATGTCTTACTAAATAAATTGAACTTTTTGAGGAAGTAGCAAGGAGGAAAGATAAGGGAAGTACAGTGGATGTTGCGCACATGGATTGTCATAAGACATTTGACAGGGTTCCCCACAGCAGACTGTTCAATAATTAAAGTGCGTATGTGGAATGTGGCAAAACGGATCCAAAATGTGTTCAATTACAGGAAATATGCATAACAGTTGATCAATGTTTTTGTAAATGACAAACACATTATCTAGTAGTGTTCAATGGGATTCATTTTTCAAGCCCTTCCTTTTATGTCATACATTCGTGTTTAGCCTTAAATGTGAGAACATGATTAGGAAATTTGCCGATAACACAGGTAGCTGTGAATGGAGGATGGCTGTTGTCTGCAGGAAGATATCAATGGTTTAGTTGAGTGGGCAGAAAGCTAGCAAATGGAATTCAATCTGCAGAACTAAATGCATTTAGTCACATCAGACAAAGCATGGGAATACACAATAAACAGGAGGGCACTGAGATGGGCAGTGAAATTGAGAGACATTGGATACTTGCTTACAGGCTACTGAATGTAAGTAAGGCACATAGGAAGTTTCCGTTCAGAAGTTAAGGTCTTGAATACAATATTAAGGATGTAATGTGGTAGTGTCCCTTCCTATGGACCAGCAAGCTCAGATTCAGGTCTTGTCTCTGAACGGGTGATTAGAAAATATCTATAAATCTATAAGACACTAGTTAGGCCACACCTGGGGTTTTGTGTGCTGTTCTGCTCACCATATTACAAAAGGACATAACCACCATAGAGAAAGTACAAAGAAAATTTACAAGAATGTTGCAGGCATGAGGAAAGATTGGAGAATGTAGCATTGTCTCCTTAGAACAGAGGAGACTGAGGGATGATTTAATTGAAATGTACAAAATAATGAGGAGTTTGATAGAGTAGAGGAGAGACCTGTTTCCCCCAAGCAGAGAGGTCAGTTGCTGGGGAAAACAGACCAAAAGCGATTGGGAGAGAGATTAATGGGAACGTTAAGAAAATCTTTCACCCAGATGGTATTGGGCTTCTGGAATTCACTGCCCAACTTGATGTTCAAGGCAGAAACTCTCAACTCATTGAAAAGGAACCTTGAACTGTCCCTCAAGTGCTGTAACATGCAAGGCTACAGACATACTAAGTGGGATTAGAATGGACGAGAATAGTTTATTCAGATGGGAAGAAAAACCTCCTTCTTTGTTGTAATTTTTTTGTTGCACCTATTTGAATTATCCCTGGGATTCTGGCCATTAGTTATGCCAGAATCGACATCACAGAAACATATTTGGTTATTCTCATTTTGCTGTTTGTGGGGAGTTATTATGCTTCTTAGCTACCTACATTACAGCAGTATTTACCCTTTCAGTCATGATTTGATTGTAAAACAACTTTAAGATAGCTGGTGGTTGTGAAAGGTACTATATAAATGCAAAGCTTTCATTTTTTTTTTTGCCTGGGCATTTTGCAACATTTATTTAGCTAATGAATAGCATTTTTCTGTGCTGCAAGTTTTCTACAGCTCCATGGCTGTAAATAAATTTAGATTGGGGAAAGATACCCACAAGGGAACAGAACTTTTTTAGATTAACCTTGTTGATGCCTCACCAGGGAGAATAAGCAATTGGCAGTATATTATCCATAATGTAATGCTGACTCTCACCCAGGGACTGATCATAACATGGGCAAGATGCTCTTCAGGACTTGGTGTTACACCAGTTCTCTGGTCCCATTTTGACGAATGCCTGTGCCACCAGTTGTCATACAGGGAAATAAAAAGTACCCGTTATGCTTTAGTCTGACAGCACATATTAATGGCTGGTATGAAGAGGATTTGTAAAGGCTGTAATTCACTGGTGGTTGTTTGCTTTCAGGCACTGACTGTAATATTTGTCCCTTTATTCAGGTTATGTCACCACTTCTACTGTGATTGCAAGCAGTGGTGACTTCATTTGGGAGAAATAAATTCAAGATTCAAACTGAGAAATTACTGCAAATTGTTTAAACTGTGCATTTGAAATATATATATTCTAAACTGTGGCTAAACTCTGTCAGCTTTTCTTTAATTAATACCATGTTAATTCCTTCATTAAACTGTGTAACTTTTTACAGGTTTCTTATGGGATAATGTTGAAGCTTGCTATAACAGGTAAAACAAATCAAATTTATGGTGGAAATTGATGGAAATGGAAAGTGATGATTAATTGAGAATTTTATTTTACAATTAAAAGAACAGCAATGTTTTAAAAGAAGACAGGTCGTAATACTAATGGAATAATTTAAAATTATGCAAGGTATCCTAGGTGAGGCTAGCTAATCTAGAGATCATATATTCAAATCTAATTTTAGCAGATTGTGTTATGAAACATAGCAAGGCCAAGTTCAAGATTACTCAGATTCAATAAATCCTGTTATATGTTGCCTAGCAATAAACAAAATGATCATTAAATTTATTGGATTGCTGCAATAATGTACCTACTGGTATATTATCACTCTGTAGGACAGGTAGTCAGATTACCTAGGTTTACCAATGTGTACCATCAATTCCACACTACAGGCTTAATTCTTAGTAGCTTCAGAATAACTTGGATTCAGCCATAGCACTGCCATGCCACTATCACTTCTGTTATTAAACATGCTTTTGTGATGGAAGGCTAATATGGATAAAAGAGTAAGAGATTTTTGCGAATGGCATATACATTGCGACAATACGTTCTGAATGCAGCGGTCTGACCTGGACACAAATCATTTTATTTAAATGCATGTATCTTAACCTTTGTCTTGCAGTTTTCTAATTGGCTGCTGCATTCCACCAGGAACTGCACTTTATTGTCCTTGATGCTTTTGGGAGATTGTGCTACGTGCCATATACACATAGTTTGTTCTTTTCTCAAAGGCTGTAGTTCAGGCACCTCTAGATGGCGCAAAAAGCATGCATCCACAAAGAGGAAGCTGACATCATTGGCAATGACAGAAAGCAGCAACCAATCACAAAAATGGAGAATTGTAAACAATTCCCTTATTTGACAATCAAAATTTATGATCTTGGATGGTCATTATTGCATTCTCAATTCTGTTTTGAATTACAGCCTGAATTTTGATATTTACAAAATGGTGATGAAATAGCTGACAGGATTCATCTTGAGAGGGCAATTTTTAAAAAAATACTTACCATTCATTCTGATATAACTTCTTTCTTTTGTGCTATCATTTGAATTCACAACTCAGTGAGCCTCAAGGGAAGCATCAATTCAACATTATATTTTAAACTGATATTTTCTCACAATCAGTTGTTGTTTATTACTATTTTTAAATAAGCACTGCTTGCATTACAATCACTGACAATGTCAATGTCAAACATAAACAGCATTTCACAACTGTTAATCTTCACCAATACATTTGCAACTGAAAATAAATATCAATAAATTATTACAAAGATGCATCTAATAATAACACATGTATGTATTCCTTGGTGAGATTGTTGGTGATCAGTCCCAGCAAATAATTGTTACTCATTTAACCCATGTGTGATATTTCACTCATTGTTGCTTATCGTACAGTCATGGGGTCAGATTTTCTGAGGAGGAGCAACCATTCATTCAGGTTCTCATTCTGCTTCTTCTTTTGATAGGAAAAAAGAGTTCCCTATTTCTGACAGGAAATTCCAAACATGGATCCTGCAGAAATTCAGAATGCACCTTAAATGCAACTTTGCCCTCATAATGCAGAATGGTCAGGAGAAAGCAAAGCACATCTCATTTTTCATGACAGCAGTTGTTGTATTCTGTGACTTAAGTGTCCAGCAGCGCTTGGGTGAAGGGGATATTGGTCCAACAGCAAGAGAGGAAGGAGTGTGACAGGTGGGGGGGGCGGGGATGTCAGTCTCAGTGGGAAGTGGGTGACAGTTTCCAAGAGGTGAGGAGGGTGTTGAGGGCCACGTGGAGTGGGGTGTGTCAGATCCAATGACAATGGTGTTGGTTGTAAGGCAGAGTCCAGGAGTGTAATGGGTTTTGGCAGTGGTGCAGTTGAGGGTGTGCATGAGTGGCAAGATGTCGAGGGGGGTTCATTTTACATAAGAGTTAGACTAGATATTTAATTGTTTAGCTTTACATGGGTAATTATTAATATAATTGCAACTAAACCCTCTGGATCGTCCCATTTGAAAGGACACTTTTGGGGTGGGGGGGGGGGGGAGTGGATGTACCAGACACAGGGAATTGTTCTTTGGAATGGCTGGAGCAGGTACTGAGATGGGATGTCAAGAAAAGTTCCAGTTTGATCCTAGGTCTGTGCAAGGTTAGCTATTCTCAGTCATCCAGCAACCATGATAGCACAAGCAGATTTGGCATCCTAAGTCTGTAGAAAGGGATAAATGAGTGTTGTCTCCTGATTAATAACCCATGGCATCTGTCAAAATATAATAATGAATCATGAATCCCTACAATGTGGAAGCAGGCCATTCATCCCATCAGGTCCATACCGACCCCTTTGAAGAGCAACCCACCCAGACCCACACCCCTATCCCTACAATCCTGTATTTCCCACGGCTCATCCATCTAGCCTAGACATTATCAGTAATTTAGTATGGCTAATCCAATAGGCAGTATGGGTAATTAAGCATGGCTAATCCATTGACATTATAGGTAATTTAGCATGGCTAATCCACTTAATGTGCACATCTTTGGGCTGTGGGAGGAAATGGAGCACCGGGAGGAAACCCACACAGACACAGGGAGAATGTGCAAACTTCATACAGACAGTTGTCCGAGGTTGGAATCGAACCTGGGACGCTGGTTCTGTGAGACAGCAGTGCTGACTGTTGAGCAACTGTGCTTGATTGTCGGTTGTAGCCAAGTCAGGTTTAGTTATGATATTTCCACCAAAGGATGAGCTTGCCAAACTCCTTGCCCAAATTGGCACACAAGAAGTGACCTACAGGGTGAGGTAATAAGTGAGGCACTGTACTTCGTATGTGACAACCCATTGGCAGAAAATAATTGCTGAATCGGAACAGAAATACAAAACATATTTATGTTACAAAATACTCTGGCTAACAAGGTAAAGTTTTCAGGAGTATTTAATAATATTTCAATGTAATCTTCAGTTTCTGAAAATAAGTTTTTAACAACACATTTTTACATTGGACATGATTTGAGTGTATTTTAATATCAGTTAAGTATGACAACTTTTCACCAAAATGGTACAGATGTGGTTAAGTCCCATTTCCAGGCAGATGGGACCTCAGCTGCAGGTAGTGCACATTGGAGGCAGCTTGTGTGTGATCACACAAGGAGTGCCTGCAGTGGATGACTTTGTTCACCTCAGCATGCATGGCCACATTCTTCACTGTGCGAAAAGAACACTTGTAAGAAACAAATATTTTTAAAAAATACTCCGGCACTTTCAGACTTGATTATTTCAGTTAAGAATGATTAAATTGTCAGCCTTTGAACTGCTGAGACTTAATATTAATTTGAGAATGTTCCCTGCAGTTTGTGGATGACATGAGCTTATTTTTTCTTTTTAATAAGACAGTAGGAGTTGAATTGATTTGATGTTACCATGATTTCGAGGGAAGAGAAATGAGTTTATCAGTATGTGTCATGTCCATTGAAGGCATGTACTATTCATAACTTCAGACATGGACCTCATTCAGTACATCGTTTTCTGGAACAGTTTTTATTTTAAAATAGACACTGGGATGGCCGCCAAAGGCATGGTGGATTTGCACAATTTCTGCTGCAAGTCTCTGGAAAATAGCTGATTAAATATCAATGAATGGGAGCCTTTCCCTTCAATGGACATAACCCAATGGAACCTATCTGTGATATTTATGCCTGCTAATGTTTGTGATTTATCCAAAACTCAAATTCAATTGACTTCCAGATTTTATGTATCCAAAGTCTCCCAACTATTCCTTTCCAACGTCCAACAAATTAGAAACTTGACCTTCTGGTAATGAAACCACAAGTAACTAATATTATGATCTTCTGGGGGAACAGCATCTCTGAGAATATCCTGTAATAATGATTACATATAATTTCCACTTTCTGAAACCACCTTGAGTACCCTTTTAAGTCATATGCCTTTTTCAACAGGTCCACAATGTGTTTTGTTTTCCTACAATAAGCCACAAATGAAATGTGAAGTATTATTTTGTTTACAACTTGGAAAAAAGGCAGTCTCCTCTTTCTGGAATGTATGTGTGTGGGAGTGAGAGATAAGAATTTAAACTTGCAAAGTAAATGTGTCAATGAATAATCCTCTTTATTTAAATCCATCCACTTATTTAAAAACTGACCTCACACTCAGAGGCTGAGAAATAGAGACAAGTGTGATTTATCCAAAAGCACTGGTTATGAACAGTAAGAGAAGTGGTTCAGAGATTATATCTTGACCTGATGTAATAGTAGCATACACAATTCTTCATAAATTCTGACACAGGAGCAAAAATGAATACCCAGAGATAGAAATTCATCACAAAATCACAGCTTGGTCTGTTCCTCTCTTTAATAAACTAGCTGAGATTTTTCCCCTGCCTGCTATATGTTTTGTGATAAATTTGGACAGACAATGAAGGAAACTTTGGTCACAAAGCCCTACCAACCAAAACCCCATTTCATTTAATCTCTATCCATAATGTGGACTGTCTCAGGCTACCTTACAACACATGAAGGGTGTTTAAGTAATCATCTGTGCTATTCCCTGCAAAAACACAAACCCTGTATAAAAGGTGGCATTGTGAGTTTTAAGTGACACTGTAGTAACATAAGTTGTACATAGGATTTGGAATATCTGTGGAATGTCTCACACTATCCAGTCATTTCAAAAAATCATGCATGCACCACAGTGTTGTGACTGTTTGATTACCTTTGCTCAGAAGTGATCACTTTACAGGTGAAAGGTTCTTAATGACCACAGAGTCAAAATGTTGTAATATGCTGTCTGGTGCCATTTGGGAACCCATTTACCGCACAAACTGCAGCAGTTCAGGAAGAAACCCACTTGTACCTTTTCAGGGCAACGAAGGATGAGCAATAAATATCTCTCTTACCAGCAACACCCACATCCCTACAAGTATTTGTTTTTAAAAGTTCTGGGATAAACATGCATGATCCAAATCAATGGTGACAATTTATCAGCATGTTCAAGCTGTTTGAATTTAATTGTCACTGGATGAAGCTTCAATAATAACTTGAGTGCATTGAATTATTTCCTGAACCCATTCTTTTAGCTTGTTTATCTATCTTCATTCCAAAGATGAAATGCAAACAGACAAGATCAAATCAATGACAGTTACCTGCATTTTGTCTTCCCAGATTGAAAGGTGTTACCTCTGGGATTAATTAAATTGTTCTGATTAGAGTTAACACAGACTCAGCTGGCCAAATGATCACCTCCTCAGCTGATTTCCACTGGAATTTAAAAGCTGTCAATAGCATAGAAATTGAGAGCCATGATTAACTTGACTGTCATAGGCAAGTAACATTGAGTTATGATTGCCCTTGCTTGCACCTTACCATTTAAAAAGTCACCAAAGATCACAAATCGCTTCCTCAGATTCTCTGAATGATTGGATGCATGTCTTCTATAGAGACAGATGTTCTTCCTGACATTGGCATCAAGGCCTCAGCAATAGCCACTGCAGGTGGTTCTGCAATGTTCCTTCAAATCACCATGCTCTTCATATCCTCGAGATGCTAATAACTCTAACCCAGGCCAGGCTCAAGGAACAACATTGGAGAATGAATTGCATTCTACTCAAAAGAAAACAGCACCAGTCAACACGAAGACCAAATCATAATTGATATTCAGAAGTTTAAAATAATGCCAGAATATTATGATTAATAAATTCTTCTATCGATGAACTCAAAATAGTTAAAGTCACTAGCTAATGATTGTTAACATCAATTTCCACCCAGTGTCTATGAGCATTTGTATTGGAGAACATCCTATTCGTCATAACTTTCATATTGCCCAGAGCTTGTTATTACATGGACTGATGAAGTGGCTTCATAAATTTCCTGAGCAGCAATATTTAAAATTCCTTTTCTAAATTAATTAGACAAACACAGTCTATTCTCTCCATACCTCTGGGAAGTTCCCTCTTAGTTGAATCAGTACATGATCCTCAGTTTGAGGTTATAAATTAATGTCCTAGGGGATCAGTCATTCACTCTCTTTATTAAGGTAGATTTAGAAAGCTTCCACAGGGGCTCTTAGAAGATGTTTATCATGATGAGAGGGAAGGGATAAAGTGAAATATGGCTTACACCATTTGAATATCCTGTCCTGGTCACTGAACAGCATTGATTGAAAAACTTGGTCCCCAGATTGCTGCATCCACTTGGCTAGAGAAGGATAGGCAACCACATGTCATCTGGAATGAAGTTTTTAAAAGTTTGAAAGGTTATCAAAGTTACCAGAATATGTAATGCATGAAAGAAAACCTTCAGGCAGCCTGGATTTGTTTCTTTTCAGTTGAATTATTACATTTGTGAGACATTTGCCTTCGGTGCTCTAAATGTTTTCTTCATGCTTAATATATAGTACAATTGTAATCCACTGAGTGATGAATCCAAGTCTTTTTGCTTGGCCAATACTGACTTCAGGATTCTTCATCACAAAAGAAAGGCATGATTTAGAAACTGGATTTAGTACAAAGAATCTACTTTCCATGGGCAAGAAACATCCAGGTTCAAAAGTGTAGCAAATGAATTAATCAAATATGCAGTTAGGGCTAAACCTTGAGGATAGAGTCAAGTGACCTTCAAAATAAACCATAACACAACTTTGACAAAATTTGCAAATAGGCAGGATTAGAACTCTATGATTGGTGAACTTCTAAACTGATGTAATCCATATTTTATATTAAACAGATTAAAATATTGTGTGTTTATGTATTGAAGAATGAAAGATGTATATGGCACCTTCCAGAACCTCAGGATACTTTCAGATACAAGAACTTTGTGTATAGTCAATGTTGCAGGAAATGTAGAAAAAAAATCTAGCAAGCATACAAGCAGGTGATGATCAGATTATCTGTTTTTGGTATTTGGATTTTATTTGCCAATGCACTAGGGTATCCAATGATACAACACCACGTCATCAGCCTGAAGTGAAACTTGGAGATATTACTGCTTGGACACTGAGTAACAGTCGATACCCTAGATGATGGATTGGAAACAGCTCAAGTAGAGGATGAGCGAGATTGAAGATGATTATCATTCTGCCTATTCATTGTAGCAACCAAAAAGTGAATGGAAGGTTGGGAATTGCCAAACTGGTAGATGTAAAATCGGAACGCTTGGTGTTGAAGCTGTAGAGGCTGTATTTTTATCATTGCACTCAGTTCTGCTTTTGACAGAACAAAGAAAATCTTCAAAGTCTGTGAGTGAGCAAATACTTTTAAAATTTGAATCATAGAGGAGAGACAGAGATTTCCTGGAACTGCTGTCAGCTAAAATTTGCTGGAGTGCTGCATTCTTTGGCAAGAGCGTGCATTAGATATTTACAGCAGGTCATTAAACCTCAGATGATAATTGATAATAACACAATGACTCTCATCAGACACATGCAACTTTGTAAAGACCAGGTCCAATGACCTATCGCTTTAACTGAGAAAACTTAAAGATGTTAAGAGAAAACAAAGGAGTGCCAGAGGAAATAAGGTGAATTAGATTCAATTTTGATTCAGAAGGAGAAACAGTGAAACAAAATATAAAATCTTTGGCATCTGATGGAATATTTTACGATCTGCAGGAGTGAGACTTTATAAAAGGGACAGGTTTAAAATGATTTGCAAAATAAACAACTGCAATTTGGCAGAAACATCTTCACAAAATGAGTTTTGGAATGCATTACCTGGCAGTGTGATGGAAACAGATTCGGAGCCATTCAAGAGAGCATTAGATTATTATTTAAATAGAAATAAGACTAGAGAATGAGGAAAAAGACAAGGGTAAGTGGGAAAGTGCAAGGGTATAGGATAAAGACACCATGTCATGATGATCATTTGGAGAGATGGTGCAGACATGATGGACCGATTGGTCTCCTTCTGCTCTGTAACACATCTGTGATTGCGTGAATGACTGAGTATTGAAAATCACCCATCCAGCTGCAACTATTCACAACTCATAGAGCATCCCTTCATCACTACAACTTGCTAGGTTTTGAACAGTCAATGAATTTACAATTTTGGATAGGTAACGTAAGGCTGGAACCTGAAACCATGGTGAAACTGCAGAAGTATGGCCAGGGATTTCCAACTTGGCACATTTTTCAAAACAGCCTTTAGCTTGCCATGTGGATAATGCTGGTGAACCATATTTATAATAATTGATTATCAATATAACAAGCTGGTAGTGGGTTCTCTCTTTGACATACAGCAGCCCTTGTGGTGGGGATAGTGTACTCACAGTAGCATTAGGTAATGAATTTGAGAGTACAGAGACAGTGATAATGAAATCATAACACATATCCCTAGTCAAGACATTGTGTTCCTCAGAAGGGGGCAATAGCAACAACATAGTTAAAAGGTTGTGATTATCACATTCAGTACTGTCAGATTATGTTGTTGCTCATGAATATGCAATTAACACTTAGGTTACCATTGAGTTACAGTATTGAGTTATGAATCCCTCATAACAGGCTATCTTCACAATGTGAAGTTAGAAACTTGTTTTTCTGATGAACATTTAGCCCAGAAATATTTATATTGGGTGAGGATTTAGATTCATTAGTGCCTGTTTGGAATAAGCATTACAACATGAGTCAAGAATAACTGCTGAAAGGAGACATGAGGCCAATCAACTTGCAGCCAGATTTGATGCCAGTTGTCTCATTTTGGGGCTCAACACTGCAACTAATATTGTTATGAACCCAGCTGATGGTAGTACTGTACTAGTCAGATCTCAGAGTGAAATCTGATTTGATAGATGATAAGTTTTATTATTGCAATTGATTTTTATTACTTCACTTGTGGGACATGGGCATCGCTGGCTGGACAGCACTTATTGCCTGTCCCTGTAACCCTTGAGAAGGTAATGATGAGTTATTTTCTTGAACCACTGCAGGCTCTGTCCTGTGGGGTGACCCACAATGCCACTCCGAAGGGAATTCCAGGATGTGTACCCAGCGACAGTGAAGGAACAGCAAGAAGGAACAGCAATATATCTTCAAGTCAGGATGGCGAATGGCTTGGAGTGGAACTTGCGGGCCATGTTCCCATGTGTCTGCTGCCCTTGCCCTTCTAGATGGAAGTGGTTATGTGTTGGGAAGGTGCTGTCTAAAGGTCTTTGGTGAGTTTCTGTAGTCCTTCTAGTAGATAGTACACATTGCTGTGACTGACAGTTGGTTATGGAGGGAGGAGATGTGAAGTTTTGTTCTGTATGGTTTCAAGTTTCTTCAGTGTTATTGGATTTGCAGTCATCCAGACAGGTGGGGGATATTTCATCACGCTGCTGACTTGTGCTTTTAGATGATGGACAGGCTTTGGGGAGTCAGGAGGTGAGTTACTCGCTGCAGTATTCCTAGTGCCTGGTCTGCTCTTGTAGCCACTGTGTTTATGTGGCTAGTCCAGTTGAGTTTCTGGTCAATGGTAACCCTCAGGATATTGATAGTGAGGAGGGGGGGGTTTAGTGGGTGACAACACCACTGTATTAGGTTGTCTCTCTTTGGAGATGATTGTAGCTTGTCATTTGTGTGGCACAAATGTTATTTGCTACTTGTCAGACTAAGCCTGAACCATTTGTAACTCTTCAGATACTTAAGCAGCCCAGACCTTGCTGCATTTGAACATGGGCTGCTTCAGCACCTGAGGAGTTACAAATGGTCCAGAATGTTGTGCACTCATCAGCTAACTTCCCAACTTCTGACCTTATGATGGAGGTGAGTTTGTGGATGAAGCAGTTGAAAATGGTTTGGCTAAGACACTATCCTGAGGGACTCCTGCAGACATGTCCTCGAGCTGAAACGACTAAACTCCAACAACCATAATTATCCTCCTCTGTGCCAAGCATGACACCAACCACTGGAGAATTTCCCCCCAATACCCATTGATACCAGTTTTGCTAGGGCTCCTTGATGCCACACTCAGTCGAATGTAGCCTTGATGTCAAGAGCTGTCTCTCCCACCTTAATCACCTCTGGAATTCAGCTCTTTTATCATAATTGAACCAAGGTTGTAATGAAGTGAGGAGCTGAGTGGCCCTGGTGGAACCCAGATTGGGCATCACTGAGCAAGTTATTGCTGAGCAGTTGCTGCTTGATAGCACTGTTGATGGCACGTTCCATTACTTTACGAAAGATTGACAGCAAACTGATGAGGTGGTAATTGGCCAGGTTGGATTTGTCCTGCTTTTTATGTTCAGGCATACATGGACAATTTTCAATCCTGTCAGGCAGATGCCAGTGTTGCAACTGTACTGGAAAAGCTGGCTAGGGGAGTGACAAGTTCTGGCACACAAGTCTTCAGAATTTTTGCCAAAATGTTGTCAAGGCCCATAGCATTTGCAGTATCCAGTTCCTCCAACCACTTCTTCATATCACTTGGTGTGATTGAATTTGCTGAAGACTGGTATCTGTCATGCTGGGAACCATTGGAGGGGACTGAGTTGCATCATCCATTTGGCACTTATGGCTGAAGATTGCTGCAAATGCTTCAGCCTTATATTTTGCACTGATGTACTGGGCTCTTCCATCATTGAGGATGGAGATATTTGTGGAGCGTCTCCTCCTTCATTGAATTATTCAATTGTCCACCACTATTCAAGACTGGATATAGCAGGCTGCAGAGTTTGAATATGACCCATTGATTGTGAGATCATTTACCTTCATCTATTACTTTCTGCTTATGCCGTTCGGCATGCAAGAAGTCCGGTTTGGTGTATTTACTAGGTTGACATCTCATTTTTACGCATGCCTGGAGCTGCGCCTGACACGTCTTCCTGAACTCTTCATTAAATCAGGGTTGAACCCCTGCATTAATGATAATGGTTGAGGGGGGAATATGCCAGGCCATGAGGTTACAGACTGTGATGGAGTACAGTTCTGCTGCTGTTGATTTTCCATATCAACTCATGGATGCCCAGTCTCAAGTTGCTAGATCTGTTAGTTTATCACAGTGACAGTGTCACGCAATACAATGGAGGATATTCTCAATGTGAAGGCAGAACCACATCTCCACAAGAACTGTGTGGTGGCTGCTCATATTGATGCCATTGTGCAGTAGTTAGACTGTTAGACAGTTACCAGGATAGTCAGTCATTGAACATGCTCACACAAAGGTCATAAGGCCATAAGAAATAGGAACAGGAGTAAGCCATTCAGCCCTTTGAGTCTGCTCCACCATTCCATAAGGTCATGTCTGATCCATCATTCTTCACACCACATTCCTGCCCTTCCCCATAAGTGTTCATTTCCCTAGTGATTGGGAATCTATCTATCCCAACCTTAAATATAGTCAAGGACCCTGTTCTTACAGCTCTCTGTGGCAAGAAGTTCTAAAGACTTACAACCCTTTGAGAGAAGAAATTCCTCCTCTTCTCACTCTTCAATTGTCACACCATTATTCTGAGACTATATCCTCTGGTTTATGAGGGGAAACACCCTTTCAGCATTTATCCTATCAAACTCCTTAAGAATTCAATATGTTTCAATGAGATCACCACTCATTCTTCTAAATCCAGTGAGTAAAGCCCCAAATTGTTTAATCTTTGCTCATTAGACACTCCCTCTGTACTGGGGACCTTCTTAATGAACCTTCTCTGTCCTGCCTCCAATTATACATTTCCTTAAATAAGAAGACAAAACTACTCACAGGTATGCTCTCACCAGCATCTTATACAGTTTAGATTAGACTTACAGTGTGGAAACAGGCCCTTCGGCCCAACAAGTCCACACCGACCCGCCGAAGCGAAACCCACCCATACCCCTACATTTACCCCTTACCTAACACTACGGGCAATTTAGCATGGCCAATTCACCTGACTTCCCTATTCTTATACTCCAACCCCTTTGAAATCCTTCTTTATGTTCATTTAAGCGGGCATTGGATAGGCATTTGGAAGTTATTGGGCTAGTATAGGTTAGGTAGGACTCGGTCGGCGCAACATCGAGGGCCGAAGGGCCTGTACTGCGCTGTATCCTTCTATGTTCTATGTTCTATGTTCTATGAAATAAGGGCCGACATTCCATTAGACTTCCAGATTACCTGATGCACCCTGGGTGCTAGCTTTCTGTATTTCTTGCACAAGTACCCACAAGTCTCCCTTTGTGTTGCAACTTTCCACAGCTTTTCTCCATTTAAATAATACCCTGTTCTCTTGTTCTCCCTTCCAAAATGAACAATGTCACATTTTCCGACATTACTTACCAATTTTTTTTCTACCCACTTACTTATCAATATCTCTCTGTAAACTGTTCATACCTGCTTCACAACTTGGCTTTCCCCCTACTTTTGTGTCATCTGAAAATTTAGCTACAGTACATTTGCTTTCTTCCTGCAAGTCAATAATATATGTTATAGACAGTTGGGGTCCTAACACTGATCCCTGTGTAATCCCACCAACCTGAAAAACAACCCTTTATCCCCACTAGTCGTTTCATGCACAAGATCCAATTCTATATTCATGCCAATGCACCATCTCCAATACTGTGGGTTCTTATCTTAATATTTAATCATTTGTGAAGTACCTTGACAAATGCCTTCTGGAAGTCCAAATATAACCCTTCTACTGGTTCTCCTCCCTCCACTATTGTTGAGAGTTCCTCAAAAACCACCACTAAATTAGTCAAATGTAATTTCCCTTTTATGAAGCCATGCTGACTCTGCTTGATTAGATCATGTTTTCCAAACATGCTGCAAATACTTCTCTAATAATTCATTGCAACAAGTTTCCAACAATATTCTTGACCTATAGTTATGCACTTTTTTTCTCCCTCTCTTTTTGAATGGGGTGTCAGACTGACAGTTTACCAATGCTCCAGTACTTCTCCAGGATACAAGGAGTTTTCAAAATTACAACCAATGCATCCATGACAGAATCCTGGAATCCCAATACTGTGGAAATAGACCAGTTTCACATCAGGACCACACCTACCTTCTGAAGAGCCTCCCAACCAGACCCACCTGTCTATGTAACCCTGCATTTCCCCTGGCTAATCTACCAAGCCTGCACATTCCTAGACACTATGGGCAATTTAGCATAAGCAATTCACCTGACCTGCATAGAGTCATAGAAATCTACAGCACAGAAACAGACACATCGGTCCAACTTGTCCATGCCAACCAGATATCCTAACCTAATCTAGTCCCAAGGTTTCTTTGTTCAGCAACACTCCCCAGGACTTTACGTTTAAGTGTATCAGTCCTGCTCTGATTTGCCTTTTCAAAATGCAGCATCTCACATTTATCTAACTTAAACTTCATCTGCCACTCCTCAGCTCATTGGCCCATCTGATCAGGATCCCATTGTTCTCTGAGGTAGCCTTCTTCGCTGTACAGTACACCTCTAATTTTGGCGTCATCTGCAAACTTACCAACTATACCTCCTAAGTTCACCTTTGGACATTGGGAGGAAACTGGAGGATCCAGAAGAAACCTATGCAGATGCAGGGAGAATGTGCAAACTTCACACAGCCAGTCACCCGAGGGTGGAATCGAACCCAGGATAATAGCACGGTGAGGAGTAAGTGATAACCACTGAGCCACCCTGCTGCCCATTATCTCTATAGCTACTCCTTTTAGGATCTTCAGGTACAAACCATTAGGACCAGGCGACCTATCTGCCTTTCTGCCCATTAAAGTGGTGCTGGAAAAGCACTGCAGGTCAGGCAGATCCAAGGAGCAGGAAAATTGGGCTCCTGCCCAAAACACTGATCTTCCTGCTCCTCGGATGCTGCCTGACCTCCTGTGCTTTTCCAGCATCATTCTAATCTTGACTGTAATCTCCAGCATCTGCATTCCTCACTTTTGCCTTTCTCCATGTTAGTTTGTCTAATACTACTTCTCTAGTGATGGTGATGGTATTTATTCCTCCCTCATATTCTTTAATATTACTGGAATATTTGAAATATTTTTCACCATAAAAATTAATGCAAAAGAGC
The DNA here is from genome assembly GCF_020745735.1 of Hemiscyllium ocellatum. NCBI lineage: Eukaryota > Metazoa > Chordata > Chondrichthyes > Orectolobiformes > Hemiscylliidae > Hemiscyllium > Hemiscyllium ocellatum. The sequence continues at coordinate 91,868,465 of NC_083408.1, forward strand.
TGTTCAAATCCCAAGCCATTTCCTTATTTTTCATATCTGGTCCCCATAGACTCATTTTCTAAGGGGCCCAGGTTCACTTTGACCGCTCTCTTCCTTTTTATGTCTTTAAAGAAACATTTATTATAGATCTTAAGATCTTAATAGGAATCTGAGATCAAAACCTTAATATTGGCAGTAAAAAAAATTATTCAACCCTTTTCCCAGAAATGTCCTTTCGAGTCCTTAAATCCAATAAAGTGCTGCTCCTGTCTTAATACCTTAATTTCTTCCTCAAATGACCCTTTCCAATCCTTCCTCTTGGATTGATGAAGCATCTTAAGACTTCCTTTCAGCTGTGATGGCTTCAAAACTCCCTTCCATCACTGATGGCCTGGCTGTTTTTTTCTAATTCTGACAGCCTGGAGATTTCTACCAACCCTCACACCCTGAATATTTCTGTAAATCAAACTCTCACAACATGGAGGCTTCTACAAATAAAAAAAATGCTAGCAGTGGCGGCAACTGACAATCTGTTTCTGTTTCATACAAATTCAACTTGGTAAATGCTCAACAATTAGCTCCCCAGGTAGTTGACTGAATCATTTAACTTAAAACACATACTTTCTTACAAAAGCTTTCTTTAGTTTACCACTCAAAATGGCTTTCTAAACTAATTTTAAATTAAACAAGTTACTTCAGACAGCTGAAGACTAAAATCTACCTTTCCCTCCATTTTCAAATCTAAGTTCCCAAATAATAACCGCTGCCGGCCCTGACTCAGAGCAGGCCAAGCACAATAATGCCAGTGAATAGTTCATTTTTAATCTCTCCACTACTTTACCATCTATTTCATAATTTTCAGTTGCCACTTGGAAACCATTGGCTACCTTTTAAAAAATTCCATGCTTCCTGGATTGTGAATTTCTCATCCCACGGGCCTCACTTTTAACTGTTAAAGGGAGAAACCATTTAAATCCTCAAAATTAAGTTATCCTAATTCATTAGGAATACTTTGGCATTATACGCAAACATTTCTACATAATAGAAGTGCAAACTTAATAAAGCCTTTTGTGGTTCTAGCTTTTAAAAATTCATCTCAAAGTGACAATTTATCTCCTCTCACTCTTACTGTTCATCTGTCAGTTCAAATCGTAGCACAAGATGCTATTCTGTTACAACCAGACTCTGGGTGAGATTTTCCAATTTGGAGGCAAAGAGCTGTAATGCACAGAAACAGATCCTTTATCCAACCTGTCCATGCCTACCAGGTATCCTAAATTAATCTAGTCCCACTTGCCAACTCTTGATACATACACCTCTAAACTGTTCCTGTTAATATACCCATTCAGATGTCTATTAAATGTTGTAATTGTACCAGCCTCCACCACTTCCTTTGGCAGATCATTCCATGTGTTCACCACACTCTGTGAAAATGTTGCCCCTTAGGTCCCTTTTAAATCTTTCCCCTCTCGCCCTAAACCTATGCCCTCGGTTCTGAACTCCCCCTACCTCAAGGAAAAGATCTTGTCTATTTACACTATCCATGCCCCTATGATTTTATAAACCTCTATAAGGTCACCTCTCAGCCTCTGACGCTCCATGGAAAACAGCCCCAGCCTATTTATGCTCTCCCTATAGCTCAAACCCTCCAACCCTGGCAACATCCTTGGAAATCGTTTTTCAACCCTTTCAAGTTTTACGATTTGGAGATGCCGGTGTTGGACTGGGGTGTACAAATTTAAAAATTAGACATCACTCAGTTATAGTCCAACAAGTTTATTTGGAAGCACTAGCTTTCGGAGCGTTGCTTCTTCAGGTGATTGTGGAGAATAAGATTGTAAAACACAAAATTTATAGCAAAAATGTATCTTACAATTTTATTCTCCACAACTCCCTGATGAAGGAGCAGAGGTCCAAAAGCTAGTGCTTTCAAATAAACATGTTGGACCTTAACCTGGTGTTGTGTGATTTTTAACTTTCAAGTTTCGCAACATCCAAAGAGGGAGACCAGAATTGCAGCTGAAAATGTGTTGCTGGAAAAGCGCAGCAGGTCAGACAGCATCCAAGGAACAGGAGATTCAATGTTTCGGGCATAAGCCCTTCTTCAGTTCTCCTGTTCCTTGGATGCTGCCTGACCTGCTGCGCTTTTCTAGCAATACATTTTCAGCTCTGATCTCCAGCATCTGCAGTCCTCACTTTCTCCCAGACCAGAATTGCACACAATATTCCAAAAGTGGCTTAACCAATGTCCTGTACAGCCGCAACATGACCTCCCAACTCCTATATTCAATGCTCTGAGCAATAAAGGAAAGCATACCAAGCACCTTCTTCATTATCCTATCTACCTGAGACTCTACTTTTTTTTAAAATATATTTTTATTGAGAAGAGAAGAAAATTTTTTGGATATTACAACAAATACAAAACAAATAATTCAAACCAATATAAAAAAACCCACTAATTACATAAATAAATAATAACTACTAACTAATTTTAAAAACCATGACAGTAATAATAATAATTATTATTATTATTATTATTGAGCTCAACAAAGCAAAGTAATTGCCCTCAACCATTGCCAGCATAAATGTATACATATTCATGTGTTTGTAGTTCCTCCTCTGTGGATACCAGATTCATTAAACAAAATCGTTATGGCTATATAAAGGCCCTTATTAGTATGGCAGACAAATCTGTACCGAACTAGTTCAAAAAAGGCCGCCACGTCTTATAGAAATCCTCAGTTTTATGGTGCACCATACTTATAAGAAAGTCCAAAGGGACGTGTTCTATAACTAGCTTACGCCAGTCCAACATCCCCCAGGGGGTTTCTGACACCTACCCTAACAGAATGTTCTTTCTGGCACAAAACGTGAGGATACTGAAAAGCCTGTTGCTGTGTGTGTCTAATGGAAGTGGACTAACACGGCCAAGAAGAAGAGATGCCGGGTCCATCTCCACCTCTGTCCCCAAGACCCTCTCTATTTCGCCTACCCTAGCATTCCATTATGGCCACAGTCTGTGACAGGACCAGAGACAATGAGTGAGTGTACCCATACTTATTTTGCATTTAGGACACATTGGAGATACTCCCACTTTAAATTTTGAAAGGCAGTCTGGAACCAAATGGACCCTGTGGAGAATCTTCAATTGCAAGGCAGGGGTCCTATTGCATATCAAGATCCTCCTTCCATTTTCCCAGATAGCCTCCCATACTTCAGAAGAATTCTCAATGTCTAGCTCTCTCTCCCATACCTTAAAGAGCTGATCGGACTTATCCAAGGGGCCCTCTCCCAATAGGTGATAGACATTACTGATAGAACGTGTGTCCTCAGCACTCAGCATCCTTTTCTCCATGTCAGCTCTATAAGAATCAATTAGAAGTGTGAAGTCTTTTTGTATGAAGTTCCTAATTTGAAACAAATGGAAGATGTCCCTGCTGGGCAACTTGTATTTCCAAACCAACTTGTCAAAAGACATCAGTAAATCTCCTTCGAATTAGGCACCCAGTCAAGACATACCCCTCGCTGCACATAGTTTAAACCGGAGTCCATTTTCCCTGCTGGAAACCCAGCATACCAACTATGGGCATAAAATATTATGTTTTGGCAGTATTTCCTCACTCTGCTGCATTGCCCTCCACGCTTTGACAGTATTAATAACTATTGGGCTATGGCAATAATCCTTAACTGTCCTCATTCTGTCCAAGAATAAAAGGCTCACAAGGGGGCACCTTGCCTGAGATTCCTCGGTGTCCAGCCAAAGTGAGGAAAAGTTGCCCTGGGCCCAGTCATTCACATAAAATAGCAGCGAGCTTAACTGATAGTTTTTGATATTTGGGAGGTCCACTCCTCCCAGTCTGTGGGGTAGCTGCAATAGTCAATTTAATAAGGAGTCACTTGCGATACCAGGTAAAGGAACTGAACCAACTATTCAGACTTCTAAATATTTGCTTAGCAAATGCAGAGGAAACATTTGCATAGGACACAGCAGATGGGGGAGAATGTTCATTTTAATGATGGATATCCAACCTAACCAAGAGAAAGGAAGCTCCTTCCATTTTTGAATCCTGTTTGATTCTGTCGAATAAATGGGCAAAATTGATTTTAAATATACCTAAGTAGAGAAAGCCCTCTTTTGACCATCCAAAAGGAAATTGAGATTCGTCCTCAGGATCAGGCATTTTCGGGAGACCACCCATGGGCATGGCCTTTGATTTTGCAAAGTGGATCTTGTAACCCGAAAAGCTGTCAAAGGAATTAATGCATTGTATCAGATGTGGCACCGAAACAGTTGGGTTTGATAAAAGGACAAGAATGTCATCTGCTAACAATGCAATCTTATGTGACTTCGTCACCACTTCCGGAGCAGATACATTGGGATCCCTACATATTGCGTCCATCAGTGGTTCAATCACCAGTGTAAAAAGCAATAGTGAGAGGGGACAGCCCTGTCAACTGCCCCTAAGAATATTGAAATTTCTTGATCGCACACCATTGGTGAGGATCGCAGCAAGAGGGTCACTATACAAAACCTTTACCCATCTGATAAAGGCCTCACCCATGCCAAACTGCTTTAAAATATAAGAAAGCTATGGCCACTCAACCCGGTCAAATGCCTTTTCCGTGTCTAAAGGGATCAATAATCCCCGTATCGATTGTTGTTAACATATTTAGATCATATTAAGTAACCTCCAGACATTATTCCATGGCCTGTAACCTTTTATAAACGTCATCTGATCCTCCTTATTGATGGAAGACAGAACAGTTTATAACCTTAGTGCCAGAGTCTTAGATAGAATTTTAAAATCGACATTCAGGCGTGAAATGGCTCTATAGAGTGTACAGTACATTGGGGCCTTCCTTTTTATGAATAAGAGAGATATTTGCCTCTCTTAAAGATGGTGGGAAGAGTCATAGAGTCATAGAGATGTACAGCATGGAAACAGACCCTTTGGTCCAAACCGTCCATGCCGACCAGATATCCCAACCCAACATAGTCCCACTTTCCAGCATCCGGCCCATATCCCTCCAAACCCTTCTTAAGCATATACCCATCCAAATGCCTCTTTAATGCTGCAATTGTACCAGTCTCCACCACTTCCCCTGACAGCTAATTCTATACCGGTACGACCCTCTGTGTGAAAATGTTGCCCCTTAGGTCTTTTTTGTATCTTTCCCCTCTCACCCTAAACCTATGCCCTCTAGTTCTGGACTCCCCGACCCCAGGGAAAAGACTTTGCCTGTTTACCTTATCCTTGCCCCTTATAATTTTGTAAACCTCTATAAGGTCACCCCTCAGCCTCCGACACTCCAGGAAAAACAGCCCCAGCCTGTTCAGCCTCTCCCTATTGCTCAAATCCTCCAACCCTGGCAACATCCTTGTAAATCATTTCTGAACCCTTTCAAGTTTCACAACATCTTTCCAATAGGAAGGAGACCAGAATTGCATGCAATATTCCAACAGTGGCTTAACCAATGTCCTGTACAGCCACAACATGGATGTGAATAATTAAACATGCTAAGCATTGGTCCTGATAGTATACTTACAAATTCCTTATAAAACTCACTGGGAAGTCCATTAGAACCAGGTGCCTCTCCATTCTGGAGCTGCCTCACAGCCTCTTGTATCTCTTGCACTGACAACAGGCATTAAGGAAAGACTCTTGGTCAGTGGACACACCCGGGAGGTCCAAATTCTTTAAAAAAAAGACTCCTTCCTAACCCACCCAGCCTCACAACTTTCAGACTGGTATAGTTTGTAATAAAATTTCTTAATTCGTTTAGAATTGTGGAATAAATTTCCAGTATCCTCCCTGATTGAAATAATGGCTTGGGAAGTGCTCTTTTTCCAGGCAAGATACGCTAGGTACTTATCTACAAACAGTCTTTGGTTTGCAAACGTAAGCTCCCTCTTAGCTGTCTGTGTGAACGTGAAGTTCAGTGTGGACTGACACACTACAATCCTCTGCAGTTTAGCCAACCAGGGCCTATCAAAGTATGCCTTTTCAGCTGCCTTCAGACATGACTCGAGCAAGCATTGCTGTTCAACCTTCTGCAGTTTCTTTTTACTGGCGGAATAGGAAATAACTAACTTCCTAGCATAGCCTTGAACAGTTTCCCAGAGAATGAATGGATTACTGGCTGAGTCTAAATTAATGTCTAAAAAAAAAGCCCTGAATGCAGTAGAAAAGAATTCAGTAAACTTCCTGTCCTTGAGGATAAAGGGATCTAATTGCCAATGCCTCGAACCTACCATAGTGTCCTTACCCTTGATCATTTAATACACTGGAGCGTGATCAGAAATAGTAATATTGCCAATTGTACATGATGCCACTGAGCCCAAATGCTTCAGGAGTCAAAAAGAGATCAATCCTGGTATGGTATTTGTGCAAATTCGAAAAGAAAGTAAAATCCCTGCCAGTAGGGTGAAAATGCCTCCAAACGTCTATCAATCCTAGTTCAACACATAAATCCCTTAATTGCTTAGATCACGAAGAAGGTATCTGTCCACCATAGGATCTATTAGACAACTAAAATCCCCCCCTATGATAATATGCTGAGATGCAAGGTTAACCAGTCTAGAAAGTGCGTCTATCAAGAACTTGAGGAGGTAGGCTGGGTGACAGTAAACATTTAAATCCCATATTCTTGCCCATGTATCCAAGCTTTAAGGATGACAAACCTCCCGTGTGTGTCTTTAATATACTCTAACAAATTAAATGATTCTTCCCAACAAGAATGGCCATCCCTCTAATCCTCGTATTGAAAGATGATAAATTAACCTGATCATACCTGTTCTGTTGCAGCTTCGAATGCTCTGCATCATGTAGGTGTGTTTCCTGCAATATGGCAACATCCACCCTCTCCCTTTTAAGACTGGAAAGTACCTTCTTCCTCTTGACCAGTGAGTGACTCCCTTTGGCATTCCAGGTATAACACTTGAATACATCCTTAGCCACAACCTTCGATAGCACCCTTTAGCCTTCAGAGATGGAGAACTTAAACAACGAATCACTGAGCCTCAGTATAAGTAAGTCCACAAATCACAAAAGCTACGTAAACTAAAACACCTACAACCAACAAACCTATGAAACTTACAGAAACTATGTACTGAGGAACCTTGATTATCCGGCATTCAATTATACAAATATTGGATTATCCAGAAAGATTGCAATGCCTCGATACTCAGCTAAACTATGTTATCCAGCATTCGATTATCCAGAATGCAATTAACTGAAGGAAATACTCCCACCCATGTCCTTCGGATAATTGAAGTTTCTCTGTGCACCAAGAACGATAAAACAAAAAAGCGCCAATGGCACTGATTGGAGGAATTTACCCAACATTCAAAGGGGGCACCTACACATCCCAATACCTTACTAATCATCTCAACCACCCTCTTAACTCCTATCAACTCGTGTCGCACCACACATACAGGCAACCCAGTGGAAAAAAATAGGTTAGTACTATACACAAGTACATTAAAAGTAAATACATCACCCAACCTTTGGTATAACTTAACTTAGAAATTAAAGGTAAAGACTCTATCTATCTTGAGCATAATTTAAAGCAACTTATTACCAACAAAAGGAGACTCCACCAAGTCCTGTCTAAAGAAGGACAAACCTGACCAGCTCTGTCAGCTGTGCCTGACACAGCTTAAGTCAGCGTATCCACAAACTTCCTCACTTTCTCTGGCAAGTCAAATAAATGTACAGATCCAATATAATTAATCCAAAGTACCGCTGGCTTTCTTAGAGAGTACTAGATCCCAAGCTCTCTCAATCTTTTCTTGACGCCATTATCGAGCTTCCTTTTCCAGATCACTGCTACTGAAAAGAATTGGAAAAGCATAATCCAGGAGCCCTCGCACACCAACACCTCCAGATCCTTCCCTTGGGCTCTAGAAGCTCCATGACTCTCTGTTTGTGTTTATAATGATGGAACTGTACCAGGGCAGGGAGAGGGTGCTGGTCCATTCCTGTCCTTCCTGCCATCACCCGGGACGGCTTTCTCAATATTTATCCTTCCCTTCTCAGCCTTCAAATTAAGAAATTTCAACAACCACTTCTCAAAGATTCCTCTGGTCGCTGACCTTCCATCCCCTATGATGTGCAAAGAGCATGAAGGTTCTTTCTTCTGCACCTGTTCTCAAGATCATCCACCAGATCCAGCAAACCACAGACTTGTGTTTCCAAGGCATCAGTCTAACACTCGGATGAATCAGCCTCTGCCTCTAACCCTGTGGTCTGGCGCTTGAGCTCATCAGTCCTTTTCGCCAGGTCTTGCAGCATAGCAGAGACTGGGGCCAGCTTTTCCTTGATTTTCTCTTCAAGCTGCCTCCCCAGGACCTCGCTAGATTTGGCAAGCTCCACAACCAAGGCCTGGTGAATAAGCAAGCCCACCGCCTCAGTGGGTTGGACCGAGGACCCAGCCCCATTCTTCCACAGTAAAAAGAAAGGTTAGTAAAATTTTTAAGTCCTATAGCTCTTTTGCTGTGGTTTTACTCACTGTAGCAATAGATAGGATGGGTTCTAGCTCTGCCCTGGCAATGTCATGGTGTGGAGCCTAGCAAACACAATCCTCCAAGGTCACCGCCATCTTGGATCCCCCGAGACTCTATTTTCAAGGAACTATAAACCTGGAAGCCAAGATCTCTTTGTTCAGCGACACTCCCCAGGACCTTCCCATTAAGTATATAAGTCCTGCTCTGATTTACCTTTCCAAATTGCAACAATTCACATTTATCTAAATTAAACTCCACTTGCACTTCCCTAGCTTCCCATAGAATTCTAGTACTCCTGATCAGGTCCTGGTTTGTTACGATTCAAGATGACATATCCAAATTGTTAAACCCTCTGGTGAAGAGGGTTTAATTGCCTCTTCTTCTCTAAACATATGCCCCCTTTGTTGGACAAGGTTAATTGCAAAAGGATCCCTTTCCCTGTAAATACCTTTCTTAAGAACCAAATGAACTTATATTTTAAAAGGAACCTATTTAACCAGGCTTCCTTGAATCAATAAAAAAAGTTTGTAAATTACTAGAAGTAAACAGAAATACAGAATTTATAAAAGGGATGCGTCCAAAAAGATTAATTGTTTAAAATTTCTGATTTGCCCATGATAACCAGATACAAAGATATCAAGGCCATTATTGAAGGGCACCAGTAGTGCTGACATTGGCAGAGAACAATCAATCTTGAGATTCTTGGTTTTATAACTTGAATTAAATTCCTTTGTCCTGTTTCCTTTTGAATTTATCTGGCAGCACTCAAAGAGAGGAGAGGTATTGCTGTTTTGCTTTACCTGTAGTGCAGGGGTGTTTAAATGGTTGCATAGTTGTTGTTAGAGCTGTGGCCGCTTAGCTTTCTAGTCCATGTCCAACCAAAATCACATACATACCATTGTTGCAATAGTTCATTTTAATCTTTTTTTTGTATATTCTGGCTGGGTAAAACAGGAGGTCACTTTCTCTGAGAGGGATTGGGATTGTGGTGCTGGGTATTCAGCCCTGTCTCTTCTTTTTAAACCGCTCCCTGTTTCTTAATCTTTTACAGGTGTAATACTCCCTTACATTCACACGTGACTTTGCTAAAAAGGTGGTGAATTCACATTCACAGGTTTTCCTTTCTCTATAGCAGTTCTTTTCTTTTTGTGGCACCCGGAGACAATGCAATCTGTTGCCCAGATCACTGTCTAGGAGCCCGGCACTACTTTCCAGTGCAGGTTTCAGGATTCATGGTGAGTGACAGTAATCATAGTTCTTCTGGCAGGTTTGCAACCACATTAATCATTTAATTGTGAATAACCATCAGACTTATTCTGTAGGCTACTCCATCAAAATGTTCACTGGAATACTGGTACCCTACAGCCGGGAGGACTCAATATTGAGCTCTCCAATTTCAAATAACTTCCCTCCCTATCCCCCAACTCCCTTCTCAGCCCCACCCCCTCCCTTCTACTGCTCTCTGCTCCCAACCAGATTCATTCCTCCCATTGACCAACCAGGTCGTATCTTCTGCCTGTCTTCATCTATCCCCACTTCACCACCCTGTCCCTGCCTCCCCCTACAATCACCCCCATTCCTGAAGAAGGCTTGCAGACTCAATGTCAACTTCTCCACTTCCTGTTGCTGTCTGGCTTGCTGCGTTCTTCCAACTTCCTGCCTGTCTACTTTGGATTCCAGCATCTGCATCTTTTTTGTCTCTAACACTGATATTATAAGCAGATTGGGCCATTTGACCAATTAACCTTACTTTGTCAATCAAACAAAGCATAGCTGATCATTCACTCTACATCATTTTCCCTCTGCCTTGAGAACACATTGATGTCTTTAGCATCCAGAAATCTGACAATTATCAGCTTGAATATGCGCAATGATTGTATTCCATAGCTTCCATAGCTTTGTGGGAGGAGAAAAGACACACCAGTCTCTGAATGAAGAAATTTCTCCTAATCTCAGTCTTAAATGTTCTACCCTTTACTCAGAGATGACATCCCCATTCTAGACTCACCAGTCAAAGGAAACATCATATCCACATCCACCCTGTCAAGTCTTCACACCAGAACCAGTTTGTAACCTTATTCTCTAGGTAGCTTGATGGTTATAGAGGCATAGAGCCGTACAGCATAGAAACAGACCCTTCAGTCTGACCAGTCCATGCCAACCGTCATCCCAAACTAAACCACTCCCACCTGCCTGCACTTGGCCCATAGTTCTCCAAACATTTCTTATTCATGTAATTATCTAAAACATCTTTTAAATGATGTAACTATGCCTGCATCCACCATTTCCTCTGAAAGTTCATTCCACACACGATCCACCCGCTGTGTAAAAAAATTGCCCGGCCTGTATTTTTAAAATCTTTCTCTTCTCATTTTAAAAATATGGTTGCTGTCCTTGCCAAAACAAAGTTCTGCAGATGGTGGAGATCTGAAATTTAAAAAAGGATAAGGATGGAGAAATTCACTGGATCTGGCAGTGTATGTGTGGAAAGAATCAGATGCAACATCTTGAGTCAATGCAACTCTTCCCCGGAACCTCAGTTCCAAAGAAGAGTCAGATTGAACACAAAACATTAACTATGTTACTCTCTCCACAGATGCTGTCAGACCTGCTCAGTTCCTCCAGCACTTCCAGCTTTTATTGTCATCCTTACCTTCTACTCTGGCTGGAGCTGAGTGTAGCCATGGTATCTTCCAACATGCAGGTTTTGCCTTGGATCTTTCCCAAGAAATATTTGCAGTATTAGTATCTGACCTGGTGGGTGTGAGTGCATAACTAAATGATGGTACAGTGATTTCATTATCACTGTCTTCTCAGTGTTCCTCTGTCACAATGTCTAAAACTTTTGAAGGCCATTCTCTCCAATGTTGTGCCAGTATTCACTATTTATTTGGCCAGAACCACGTCCTACAGGACTATCAGTATCTAATCAGTAAGAGGCTAGCTTTTCGAGGTGCAAGAGAGCTTTAACTGGGGCTTAGCAAGTTCCAATTTTAGGTTCCCTTCTGTTAAAAGCAGAATGGTTAGTTCTGACTGCACACAGCTATCATTCAAATAAGTTGGCAGCTCAAAGTTGGCGTGCTGCCTACGTTACTTTGAAGGGTCATGGGTTAATCGCCATCACAACTCAGGGCCTTTTTGAGGAGCTATTCAATTTATCCCCCACTTGTCTCATTCTGACGCTGATTGACATCCCACAGATTTCCAAGGATTTGTTGTTTTCCATTCATAATTCCATTTTATTTAACTTTATTTTACTGAAGGAAATACCTGAGTTTTTGGAACTGTTATTGTCACACTGTCAGAGGTCCATTGCATTGCTTGCATGTCTCTAACATGGATTATAAACCCTAAGGTTCGCCCTTGAGTAACCTGGAGAGTCAATTACGCTCACAGAAGGACACAGTAAGATAATGTGTGTTGGAAATGCTAGCTGAAATCCTAATAGTTCATAAGTTTGCATCAAGCCTGGGGAGAGAAGTGGGAAGAATGGAGGATCATTTAAAAACTGGATAAGTAAGAAAAGGGAAGCATTGCACAATAAAGATTTAGTATATACATTTGTTTAGACTTATCTTAAAAGTTTCTAAAGTGAGGCTGGGCTTCATAAATGTTTAATAATTTTATGCTTTTTGATCAAATTATGAGAACATAAGAATTAGCAGCAGTACCAGACCACAATGCTCTTCAGGCGTGCATTATCATTCAGTACAATCACAGCTGATTTTCTAGTTTAACTCCACTTTCTGTTCACTTCCCATATCCCTTGAACTTCCTGGGAGATCAAAAATCTACCCATCCCAATGGTGATTACACTCATTGATGGAGTACTTACATCCTCCAGAGAAGAGAATTCCAATGATTCACCATCCTCTGAATATAGAAATCTTTCCTCACCTCAGTCCTAAATGAGCAACTCCTTAACCTGAGGCTATGTGCGACCATCTTAACGATTCCCCAGTCAGATGAAACAAGCACTCAGTGCATCCCAGCCACAGCCTTTCATCTTAAATGTTTCAATGACATCATCGCTCAAAACTATAATTCTTAATTCTTCTCTGCTTTCAAGTAAGATTCTGCTTTCATTTATTTTCTGTGATTTTAATTTTTTCTGCTGACTACTGACCTGTAATGTTTTAGTGAAGAGGGAGAACAGCCTCTTGCTAGACTTGTCGTGGGTGCAGCTGAACCAACATAATGTATCATATCTACTCATCTGAAATCATAATTACTCACAATTTCAAACCTTAAACACACCTACTATCTGGAGTGAAGTATAAATGCTTTTGAAAGCCACATAAATCTAGAATTGAGTTAATGCAACTTGCATGGTCTATGTTTGCAGAAGGAAATAAGTACATTGGATTGTAAAAGAGTTACTCTTTCTCCATATTACCTGAACAGTAGAAAAATGTAACTTGAAACAACAGCTTGTGGCAATTTTGGTACAAAATTGTTGATCCAATCCTGAAAGGATGATCATAAATGTAATGGCTTATAAGAACAGATAATCACAAAAATTGAGCTAAAATTACACACCATTTACCTCACAACTTAAAACACAGCAAAAGAAATTCTGTCCCACCAGCTATTAAACTAGTTATACAGGCTATATGACCATTTTTGGAATTTATCTTTGTGTTGGGCAGCCAGTCATAGGGTTATAAACTGGCACTTCACTGCTCTTTCCAGTCTTTCACAATCATGTTGCTATGGAAACATTAATCAGACTCTTAGAATCCCCAGCAAAGGCCTGCATGCAGGCTGATATAGTGAGCTACTGTAAGAAGTTTTTTGCAAACGTATGCTTTCACATTGCTGCCAGCAAACTTACAATATATCCTGTTGTTTTCCTCATTTTTGAAGTAAAAATATAAGATTCATAACACTAAGCAGATGTCTCTCAACTATACACCATCTCACGACCAACACAATTGTAAAATTCATGCTGTGACGCTGACAGGAGCTATTCATTTATAATAGTACACCATCTGTCTCAAATGATAGGCTTCGGCAAAGAATCTCTCCCCTTTGAAACCCAGGGTGCATCTAAATTAGGGTCTGGTGAAACACAATTTATCTTGATAACAAATGTGTAATGACTTAAAATGATGGTTCCACAGCCTTGCTGAACAATTAAAGAAGTTAGATTCAAGACCTTCCTCTTATATGTGATCTTAGTACATGATCTGTTTGTTGGCAGATGTCAGTCAGGGATGAGTGATTGATATGATTCATATTAAATCTGAATAAGTCTGGTTTGCAAATTCTTGAATTAGAGTTCTTCTTTAAATCCCAGATGGTGGTGTGCTATTGAAAGTAGTGGTGAGCATCAACAGACAAAGTGTTCAAACATGTACATACACATAGGAGCCAGTTTTAGATGTCTGCAGACACAGGATCCAGCTTTTTTAAATGCATGTTTTCCCCTTGGTGGTCTACTAAAAGGGAATGAGGAATCTGACCCTTTAGTGTTTGATCTCTTGATTGCTGGTGGTCTAATGATGGAGTGCAGTCCCAATCTCAGGATGTTTGAAGGCGAATATTCAAAATGCATCCAGTTGAGGAAGGGAATAATCTGTGCTCAGCCTCTGGTGTTGATATCAATCTAATCTCTACCAGTTATTGAATAACATGTTATTGGGTTCTCTAATTATTTTGCAGGATGAGTGTTCAGGAAGGAAACCAGTATGGCATTAACAGTACAAGGATGCCAGTATGTTGTCTATGCTTCATAGCCATCGAAAAATGATTTGAAAACCATTCCCTGATACAATTTAAAACATTGATCTTTGTGTAATGAGAGCTTTCTGTAAGTCAATGGTTTGTACTGTGATGGTCAACTCTTTGTTAAGCTTCACTTGCTGTCACTCAGGAGCCCCACTCTGGTACACCTGCTGTATTTGCTGCAGAGAAAGATAGTGAGCTGAAAGCATGCACAGTTTGCTGGTCCTAATTTTCCCTGGGACCTTTCCCAGCCAGCTGAGCTATTCATTTCTACTTACCTCTTTCAGCAGTCAACCTCTGCTGGTCACATCTCTCAATCACTACCTCCATGCTGTCAGTGTCAATGTTTATTTCTATTCTTCCCCTGCTTCTGTTTATTACTGCAAAACATATCAGAACCCAATAGTTGGTTGATTATTGATCATCATTCTCTGCTAAAGATTCATCAGCATTCTTTAGTTTGTGTTGAATTGTATGAAGTGCTTACTCCAGTCCAAATGAGATAGTGTAAAGTGTTTGATTACATTGCCATTGGTCTTGTCTTTGTGAAGCTTTGTTTCAATTCTGAGCTAAACCTTCAGATTATAACTTTCGTCAGCTACAGAAATGGAAAAATAAATATGTTCACATGAAGAAAATGGTTCCAGAAACAAGACATTGTTAACTAAGTAAGCATATCTAGCTGCCAATTAAATCCCATGCAATCGCATGAAAATTATTAACAACATGTGACAAAGTCATTTCCCGGGCATCAAAAACTGCCAAATCCATTTGTAATAACTTTTGGCTTTACATGTTGCTTGAGGACTTATTGAAAAAATGTCCTTGCCTAAGTCTGAACACAGAACTTATTTACTGAAGTGCTTGGAGAGTTTTAGGGGTACAATCAACTTTTTCCTGAGATGTTAAAAAAAATTCCTAGCATAATTCCAATTGCTGACATGAGTCAAATGGAGGCAGAACAAATTATTGGCTTTTTGAACCTTCCACTGGTGACCTTTGCTTTTAAAGACATCCACTAGGGAAAACAGTTCAAACTCATTTTGCTGACCCCAAGCAGCATCCATACAAATTGTATAGATAATGCCTTTAAGTTACTGCTATCCTCTGGAATGGATGAGAATCGTGAATGTACCATTGCCAAGTTTGCAGATGATACTTAAACAGGTGTGGAGGATGATACAAAGAGTTTGGGGAGGATGACATAAAGAGTCTGCAGAGGAATGTAGACAGGTTAAGTGAATGGGCAAAAACCTGACAGACTGGATTTGATATGGGAAAGTGTGAGGCTATGAATGGAGGATAAAGGAGCTAAATGTTATTTAAAAGGAGAAGGACTGCAGAAAGCTACAGAACAGAGGGACGTGGATAGCTTTGTCCATGAATCACAGAAAGCTAGCATTTAAATTCAGTGGATAATAGGAAAGGCAAATGGAATGTTGCCCTTTATTTCAAAGGGAATGGTGTATAAAAGTAGCAAGGTTTTGTTAACACTACATTAAGCACCATTCAGACCACTGAGGGAAAGTGAGGACTACAGATGCTGGAGAGTCAGAGTTGAAAAGTGTGGCACTGGAAAAGCACAGCTGGTCAGGCAGCATCCAAAGAGCAGGAGAGTCGACGTTTAAGGCGTAAGGTGAAGGGTTTATGCCCAAAACATTGACTCTCCTGCTCCTGGATGCTGCCTGTCCTGCTGTGCTTTTCCAGCAGCACACATTTTGACTAGTCAGACCACAGCAAGGTGAACAGTTTTGGGTTCCTTATCTAAGGAACGCAAGCATTCAAGGCAGTCCGGGGGATGTTTTGCAGTCCATATATGGAGAGATTATTTTATTTTATGAGGTGAGGTTGACTGTTTGGGCCTGTATTCATTGGAATCTGGAAGAATGAGAGGTAACCTTATTGAAACACATGAAATTCTTAGGGGACATGACAGGGTAAATGTGGAATGTTTGTTGCCCCTTGTGAGAGAATCCAGGACTAGACTGCACAAACTCAGAATAAGGAGTTCTATATTTAAAACAGATGAGGAAGAATGTTTCCTCTCAGAGTTTAGCAAATTCCTGGAATTCTTTACTGCAGAGGGCTGTTGAAGTTCATTGATCAGTATATCCAAGGCTGAGGTAGACATACGTTTAATCAGTAAGGGAACTAAGGGTTATGGGAAAAAGGCAGGAAAGTGGAGTTGATGACCATCAGATCATCCACAATGTCATTGAGTAACAGAGCAGATTCAATGGGCTGAATAGCCTACCACTGCACATACAACTTATCATCTTAAAGATATGCAAGAGTATTACAGCACTGGCTGTCCTCCTTGCTGTGACATATACTATTTGGAAAAGCATAGAGTGAGTAAAGGCAGTCAGCATGGCTTTGTGAGGGGCAGGTCATGCCTCACAAATCTTATTGAGTTCTTTGAGGAGGTGACGAGACAGGTCGATAAAGGTCGAGTCATGGATGTGGTGTATATGGACTTCAGCAAGGCATTTGATCAGGTTCCCAAGATAGGCTCATTCATAAAGTCAGGAGGTATGGGATACAGGGAGATTTGGCTGTCTGGATTCAGAATTGGTTGGCCGACAGAAGGCAGAGAATGGTTGTAGATGGAAAGCATTCTGCCTGGAGATCACTGTTGAGTGGGGTGCTGCAGGGCTTTGTTCTTGGGCCTCTGCTCTTTGTAGTTTTTATAAATGACTTGTATGAGGAGGTTGTGGGTGGGTTAGTAAATCTGCCGATGACACAACAGTTGGAGGAACTGTTGATACTGTTGAGGCCTATTGCAGGCTGCAGCGTGACATAGACAGGATGCAGAGCTGGGCTGAGAAATGGCAGATGAAGTTCAACCTGGATAAATGCAAAGTAATGCATTTTGGAAGGTCGAACTTGAGTGCTGAATGTAGGATTAAAGACAGGATTCTTGGCAGTGTGGAGGAAAAGAGGGATCTTGGTGTTCAACTGCATAGATCTCTCAAAGTTGCCATCCAAGTGGATAGGGTTGTAAAGAAAGCATATGGTGTTTTGGCTTTCTTTACCAGTGGGATCGAGTTTAAGAGCTCTGAGATTTTGCTACAGCTCTACAAGACCCTGATGAGTCCACACTTGGAATATTGTGTCCAGTTTTGGTCACCCTATTGTAGGAAAGATAGGGAGGCTTTGGAGAGGGTGCAAGGAAGTTTACCAGGATGCTGCCTGGACTGGAGGGCTTGTCTGACGAAGAGGTTGACTAAGCTCAGACTTTTATCGCTGAAGAGAAGGACGAAGAGATGTGATCTGATTGAGGTATACAAGGTGATGAAAGGAATGGATAAATTCAATAGCCAGAGATTTTTCCCCAGGGTAGGATTGACTGGCACGAGGGGTCATAGTTTGAAGATGTGAGGAGGAAGGTATAGAGGAGACCTCAGAGGTAGGTTCTTTACCCAGAGAGCTGTGAATGCATGGAATGCATTGTTAGCTGTGATGATCACATTTAAGAGACTGCTGGACATGCACATGGACAGCAGTGAATTGAGGGGTGCGTAGGTTAGGTTATTTTATTTTAGATTAGAATATTCCTCAGCACAACATTGTGGGCCGAAAGGCCTGTTCTGTGCTGTACTTTTCTAAGTTCTATGTTCTATACTGACATCTTCAACTTTGAACATGTTGGCATTCAGTGGTAATTTTTAAGAATGCATTGAGCCCAATGCTATTCTTTTCATTCTCTGATCTCTTTGTATTTTAAGTTGCAAAGTTATTAATAAGACATTATTTTGCACAACAGTACATGAATACAAAGATCAGTAGTGTTTTCAGCTAATGTTTTCAAATATCAATATTGGTTTTTGTTGAAAAGGTAAAAGTTTATGGTGACCGGTATCATGAGGATATTCAACATAAACTAATACTTATTGTGCAACATTCATAAGGTTGGACATAGATGCAAACTTTTCACAAGTATACATAGTACAGGTCTAAAATAATAATTCAGCTATAATAATGTACACAGTACTTTTTTTATCATGCCTTTATATTTTAGGCACCAAAATATGCCGAATATGCGGCACAGTGGCTCAGTGGTTAGCATTGCTGCCTCATAGCACCAGGGGCCCACATTCGATTCCAGCCTCCGAAGACTGTCTGTGTGGAGTTTGCACATTCTCCCCGTGCCTGCATGGGTTTCCTCCCATGGTCCAAAGATGTGCAGGTCAAGTGAATTGGCCATGCTAAATTGCCCATAGTGTTAGGTGCACCAGTCAGAGGGAAATGGGTCGGTGTGGGCTTGTTGGGCCAAAGGGCCTGTTTCCACACTGTAGAGAATCTAATCATTACACAGGATATAAATGATAATGTATTGATATATGAAGGAAATTCATTGATTGAAAGAAAATTCACAAATTTTCTTATTATTTGAGGCATGTGAATTTTAGATGCTAATGTTGTCACAAGCGTTTTCAATTAAAATTTATCTCCAACATTTAATTTTTTATTGTTTAGTGTATAATTTCAATAAACCTTTTGATAAGATCCCACAGAATCACAGGCTAGTACACAAAAATTAGATCACATGGGATTGGGTATCCACTGGCATGGATTAAGAATAGGTTAACAGGCAAAAGACAGATGGTAGGAATAAAAAGGTCATTCCTATATTGGTAGGCTGTGGCAAGTGGGATGATCAGTTGATTAGTGCTTGGCCCCCAGTGCTTCACAAGGATCAGTGCTTGGCCCCCAGCTATTCGCAATCTAGAGAAATAATTTGGATATGGAGACAGAATCCAAAGGGTTTTTACAAATACATTAAGGCCAAAAGGGTAACTAGGTAGCGAATAGGGCCCCTCAAAGATCAGAAAGGCAGCCTTTCTGTGGAACCACAGGAGATGGGGGAGATATGAAATAAGTATTTTGCATTGGTGTTTACTGTGGAAAAGGACATGAAAGATATAGAATGTGGGGAAATAGATGGTGACATCTTGAAAAATGTCCATATTACAGAGGAGTAAGTGCTGGATGTCTTGAAATGCATACAGGCAGATAAATCCCTAGGACCTGATCAGGTGTACCCGAGACCTCTGTGGGAAGCTAGAGAAGTGATTTCTGGGCCTCTTGCTGAGATATTTGTGTCATTGATAGTTACAGGTGAGGTGCCGGAAGACTGGAGGTTGGCTAATGTGGTACAATTATTTAAGAAAGGTGGAAAGGACAAGCAGGGGTACTATAGACCGGTGAGCCTGACCTCGGTGATGAGCAAGTTGTTGGAGGGAATCCTGATGGACAGAATTTACATGTATTTTAAAAGGCAAGGACTGATATGGAATAGTCAACATGGCTTTGTGAGTGGGCAATCGTATTTCACAAACTTGATTGAGTTTTTTTGAAAAAGTAACAAAGAAGATTGATGAGAGCAGAGCAGTGGACATGATCTATATGGACTTCCGCAAGGCATTCGACAAGTGTCCCCATGGGAAAATGGTTAGAAAGGTTAGATCGCATGGAATATAGGCAGAACTAGCCATTAAGATACAAAACTGACTCAAAGGTAGAAGGCAGAGGGTGGTGGTGGAGGGTGGTTTTTCAGACTGGAGGACCGTGAACAGTGGAGTGCCATAAGGATCGGTGCTGGGTCCTTTACTTTTTATCATTTATATAAATGAATTGGATGCGAGCATGAGAGGTAGTTAGTAAGTTTGCAGACAACACCAAAATTGGAGGTGTAGAGGACAGTGAAGAAGTTTACCTCAGATTACAATGGGATCTTGATCAGTTTGTCCAATGGGCTGAGAAGTGACAGATTGAGGTTAGTTTAGATAAATGCGAGGTGCTGCATTTTGTGAAAGCAAATCTTAACAAGACTTATACACTTCATGGTAAGGTCCTAGGGAGTGTTGCTGAACAAAGAGACCTTGGAATGCAGGTTCATATCACCTTGAAAGTAGAGTTGTAGGTAGATAGGATAGTGAAGAAGGTGTTTGGTATGCTTTCCTTTATTGGTCAGAGTATTGAGTACAGGAGTTCGGAGGTCATGTTGCGGCTGTACAGGACATTGGTTAGGCCACTGTTGGAATATTGTGTGCAATTCTGGTCTCCTTCTTATTGGAAGGATGTTGTGAAACTTGAAATGGGTCAGAAAAGATTTACAAGTATGTTGCCAGGGTTGGAGGATTTGAGGCTAAATAGGCAGGGGCTGTTTTCCCTGGACCGTCAAAGACTGAGGGGCGACCTCTTTGGGGTTTATAAAATCATGAGGAGCATGGATAGGATAAATAGACAAAGTCTTTTCCCTGGGGTCAGGGAGTCCAGAACTAGAGGTTTAGGGTGAGAGGGGAAAGATATAAAAGGGACCCCAGGGTTAACTTTCTCACACAGAGGGTGGTGTGCATATGAATGAGCAGCCAGAGGAAGTGGTGGAAGCTGGTACAATTGCAACATTTAAAAGGCATCTGGATAGTTATATAAATAGGAAGGGTTTAGAGGGATATGGGCCAAATGCTGGCAAATGGGATTAGATTAGGTTGGGATATCTGGTCGACATGGACAAGTTAGACTGAGGGGTCTGTTTGAATGCTACACATCTCTCTGCCTCTGTGACTGTATGACCACCTGATATAAGTCCAAGTTTGATGATGATACAAAACTCAGTGGCAATGTGAGTTGTGTGAAAGAACACAGAATATTTAAGGTGAGAGATTGAAAAATGTTGATGTCCAAAGGGATATCTTTGTTCTTGAGTCACTGAAACTTAACATACTGGTCTTGCATGCAGTTAGGAAGGAAAATGGTTTGATGACCTTTATTTCTAGAGAATATGAGTACAGGTGTAAAGGTATCCTGCTGCAATCGTTTGGAGCTTGGTGAGACCTTACATAGAGTATAGTGCACAATTTTAGTCTCCTTATTTACAGAGTGATTTACTGACCATAAAGAGAGTACAACAATGGTTCACCGTGCTTAATTATGATTTGGCCTGTCCTTTGATGAGAGATTGAGGAGACTGAGCCAATATTCTCTGGAGTTAAGAATTGTGAGAGATGACCTTGTTAAAACATGAGATGGCATAGGTTCTGGGATGTGTGTGCAAAGTGAGATTCAGCCAGAATCTCAGTTAATTGTTTTGAGCAATCATCAGCAGTCATGAATGCGAAATGCCATTAGCCAGACAACATCTATCCCATTGGTTCCAGGGTAGCTGAACAGTTTGTGAGTGTGAATGATATGTGTAGAAGCCTTCAGACTGCTGGAATGGCAGATGGCGAGTCTTTCTCGATGGTAAAATACTTGAAGTCTGTAGAAAGCCAATTTATTCTCTTGCCCAAATTGTAAATTGTAACTTTTAACCATTTAGTTGAAGACTTGACAATTTATGAACCGGTTGCTCTATGCTTATGAAGAAGTAGAGAAAACCTGAAGGAAATGGTCATAGAACTGAAGAACTTGGTAAACTAAAGGATCACTCCATTGGATCATAAGGACTGATACTGCTGAGCTATCTCCCCATTATATTTTTTCCCCTCAACCGATAACACTATTACTGTCTATTTGTGTCTAATCATAAATGTGTGCAGAGGAGGTTTAGAAGGGGTTTAAAACTTTAACTACTGGAGAAATCTGCTGACAAGTCACAATTGTTTACCTGTAGTTAGAATGTATTAATTTGTAATAAATAGTTCTTCGTAAGTACGAAAACCTAGTCAATAATTTCTCTCTGACAAGAGAAGTGGGGACTTTACCTACATTAATAAAATGTCTTAACTTCTGTGATTACTCCAGGAACAGTAGGGCTTGATTCCCAGTGCACTACTCCTACGAGGCAAGACAATGTTCAAGCCAAAAATTATTAGATTTCTAAATATTAAAGACATGAAGAGATAACGAGGGAGTTACGGCATCGATGTAGAAGATAAGTGATCATTTACTTGAATATTTGAGAAGGCTGAAGGGACCAAATGGCCTACTTCTGCCCTTATTCCTGACATTTCTATACTACTTGGTTGTAGTCAATGACCTCGTACTTGCCCAAGGATGTTCCTCCCCCCAACCCCGACATACTTTTTGCATGATAGATGCTGTTACCAAATTGATATTAAAATAAGGTGAAATGTGGAACAGTAACAATGCTGAGTAGAAATATCAGTGGTAACTTTGTTGCCGAATGGAAATTCTGCCATTTATGGCTTAACCAACTAATCTATGATTATACTGTTTCCTTCTTCATTTGTATAAAACATGTCATCTCTATGAGTCCCTCATCAACTATCTGAATGATGCTAACTGCAAGTTAAGCAAAATGTGACTCAAAACATTTGGATAACAAAGTACATCACATCATGTATTGGCCACTTACACTTCTTTCTATAAAAAGAGGAGTATTAAACATAAAGCTCATCAATTTGTCAGAAAAATAGTTAGGATTACTGGAATCCAGATGTGACAGGTTTGTTGAAGCTGATGAATGAGACATTTATGGTACTGTCAGTCAGGACTGAAGCATCTTATTCTGATGAGCACTGGAATTATCTTTACATTGTCAGCGTTAAGGATCCTAATTCATTCGTCCTACTACTGAGCTCTCACACACTTTAGGCTTTCAGCCCTTTATAGGCAGCTATTGTCATGCAGAATCTTTTTATCTGCCATTCATTTTTATATATTGGACCACAGCAGCTATAGGTGGTTTAATCTGAATTATATTCGACATCATTAGTGTTGGGGTACTGCTACCTTCTAAACACATGCACTGCCTTGGTTAAAGTTCAATGCATTCTGTGTAAATACAGTGAAAATAATAATAAACATAACATTAGACTATCATGCAGCTATTTAAAAGTACGTACTCCCAATAAAAGATGTCTGTGATTACTGAATCACTTTTATCATTGCCTACTTGTTTTCCCACTTCTAAAGCTTGTTTTTTTTAACTCTCGGTTTCTGTTTGTGTGAAGTGATTTGATGCTGTCCTTGTCTTTGTAGTATGCCTTGTCTGGATGCTCTGGATAAAAGCCCAGTCACACAGCATTGTGTGTTCTCTCGGACTGAATTAGGCCAAATTCTTCCAGATATATATCCCTATTTGCAATGCCTTAATCATCAGTTAATGGAGAATCATGTATTGTGGATAACACCAGTCGCTGTGTAAAGGGTAAATAGATGTTGTACGTTTCACCCATTCATCATGCTAGGTGAACCTCCCTCACTGCGAGTTGGATCTTCTTGCGTTTGGCTCTGTTTTTGTTTTCTTCGAGGGAGCGAAGGGGTCTAGTTAGTGAAACCCATAATAACAATGTAACCCCATATAAGCTATGTAACCACATAACAAATAGTAAATGACTAATGTTCAAAAGTGCATTGCAGATTGTCAATAGCAGTTTAGCTTTATTCTACTTTCTGTGAAATTCCTCCTTTCATGGTAAATAAGAGCATGTCTATTTTTCTCTGTGATTGATAACATGTAAGAAAAATAATTATTTGTTTAAAATATACAACAACCAGCATGCAATTTTGAGTTCAAATTGTTCATTGCAAACTCTTTTTTGGAAAAAGATTAAAGTTTAACCTCTTCTTCCCCCATGAAAAGTCACCATATTGTTGAAAGACAATATAAGGGAGAATATTTTTAAAAACTCCAATTATTTGGCAAATATCAGTGACCTAGTGGAACTAATTGAATCAAAACCACCAACCTAAATCAAATCACACTGAGTAACTGAATGGAAGGAACTCCGATTTGATGGAATGTGATGGCCTGCATCCACACAAAACAAGAAATTTTTTGGAACTGAAATTCATCCCTTTGATGATGAAATCTTTGGTTTTGAAATTTTCCGACTAAATAGATTATGGGCTGAATCTTACATTTTTTTTGTCTGTGTCAATTGTTATGGGTTTGACAGAGGCCTGGAAAAAGTGAGGACTGCAGATGCTGGAGATCAGAGTCAAAAAGTGTGGAACTGGAAAAGCACAGCAGGTCAGGCAGCATCCAAAGAGCAGGAGAATCGATGTTTCAAGCATAAGCCCTTCATCAGGAATTCCTGATGAAGGCAAAATATCTTCTCCTGGAGATTCATTGGAAATTTCTCCTTGAAAAGCTGAATATTTTAAAGGTAGAGTTAGATAGACTCTTGTTAAAAGACGGGGTTGAACGGTTATTGGGATGGGCAGAATTTGGATTTGAGGTTACAATCAGATAATCTTATCAAATGGCAGAGCAGTTTCCAAGGGTTTATTTTTCATTCACAGGATGACAGCATTGCTGGCCAAGCCTGCATTTATTGCCAAGAGGGCAGTTAAGAATCAAACCACATTGCTGTGGTCTGGAGTCACAATAGATTTCCTTCCCTAAAGGGCATTCGTGAATCAGGTGGGTTTTTCCTGACAATCAGCAATGGTTTAATGATCATTGTTAGACTCCTAATTCCAGACTTCCACTGAATTCAAATTCCACCATCTTCCATGGCAGGATTTGAATCTCAGTCCCCTGAACATTACCAGGGTCTCTGTGTTCACAGTCCAATGACAATACTACTAGGCCACCACCTTCCTCAATAGCATACTCCTGCGCCTGATTCATAGGTTTGTACATTCTGTTTCATTCTTATTTTATATTCAAAGTTTTTGTAACTGAACTCTTGCAAACTGCAGGATGGCCACGTTCCCCATAGCTGTTTTCCACTATTTCCTAGATATTAAAAAAAGAGAGCTTTGCATTTACATATGGCAACGATCACAACCATCAGATATCTCAAATGTTCCATAACCAATGAGTGCCTTTAATCATTCTTGTAATCACTGCCATGTAATCACTGTTGTAATGTAGGTAGCCAACATGCTCACTATAAACAGCAATGTGATATCAATAAGATGTACAAATATTAGCCATACAATCAAGGATAGCACAAATAGGTGCAACAAAAAACAAAGAACTATGGAAAGGTTACACACACAGAAAGCAGCCATTCTTCCCATCATGTCAGACTGGCTGAATCTAATCCCACTTATTCACACTCAGTCCATTGTTTTGCAAGATACAGCACTTCAGGGACAGATCAAGGTTCCTTTAAATGAGTTGAGAATTTCTACCTCAACCACCAAATTGGGCAGTGAATTCCAGATATCCATGAGCCTCTGGGTGAAATGTTACTCCTCATGTTCCCCTCTAATCCTTCTCCCAGACACTGTAAATACTGTGATCCCTGTGATAGACCTTTCTGCTTGGGGTAACAAATATTTCCTGTTTACTCTATCCATGTTCCTCAGTATTTTGTAAATCCTCAGCCTCCTCTGTTCTGAGGAAAACAACCCCAGCTGACCCAATCGTTCCTCATATCTGCAATTTATGCCCGGGAAATATTTTTGTTAATCATCACTGTACTTTATCTCGAACAATCACAGCTGAAAATGTGTTGTCTGCTGTGCTTTGACCAGCAACACATTTTCAGCTCTGATATAGCTTAAACATTACTTAACTGTGCTTGTAAACAATATTTCAGACAATGCAGGAACGTATCCCGTATAGTTTTCTTTACCACTTTATCGACCTGCTTACCACTTTCATTAATGTGTGGACATGCATTCTTTGGTCCTTTCAATGCCCTCCTGTTGATTGGGTATTCCTGTGCTTTCTAGTTTAGTGGTGCTGGAAGAGCACAGCAGTTCAGGCAGCATCCGAGGTTTAGCAGTAAAATCGACGTTTCGGGCAAAATCCCTTCATCAGGAATAAAGGCAGAGAGCCTGAAGCATGGAGAGATAAGTTAGAGGAGGGTGGGGGTGGGGAGAAAGTAGCATAGAGTACAATGGGTGAGTGGGGGAGGGGATGAAAGTGATAGGTCAGGGAGGAGGGTGGAGTGGATAGTGGAAAAGGAGATAGGCAGGTTGGACAAGTCTGGACAAGTCGTGGGGTCAGTGCTGAGCTGGAAGTTTGGAACTAGGGTGAGGTGGGAAAGAGGAAATGAGGAAAGTGTTGAAGTCCATATTGATGTCCTGGGGTTGAAGTGTTCCGAGGCGGAAGATGAGGCGTTCTTCCTCCAGGCGTCTGGTGGTGAGGGAGCAGCGGTGAAGAAGGCCCAAGACCTCCATGTCCTCAGCAGAGTGGGAGGGGGAGTTGAAATGTTGGGCCACAGGGAGATGTGGTTGATTGGTGCGGGTGTCCCGGAGATTTCCCTAAAGCACTCTGCTAGGAGGCGCCCAGTCTCCCCAATGTAGAGGAGACCGCATCGGGAGCAACGGACACAATAAATGATATTAGTGGATGTGCAGGTGGATGGATGTGGAAGGCTCCTTTAGGGCCTTGGATAGAGGTGAGGGAGGAGGTGTGGGCACAGGTTTGACAGTTCCTGCGGTGGCAGGGGAAAGTGCCAGGACGGGAGGGTGGGTTGTAGGGGGGTGTGGACCTGACCAGGAAGTCACGGAGGGAACGGTCTTTGCGGAAGACGGAAAGGGGTGGGGAGGGAAATATGGTGGTGGGGTCTTTTTGGAGGTGGCAGAAATGTCGGCAGATGATTTGGTTTATGTGAAGGTTGGTAGGGTGGAAGGTGAGCACTAGGGGCATTCTGTCCTTGTTACGGTTGGAGGGGTGGCGTCTGAGGGCGGAGGTGTGGGATGTGGATGAGATGCGTTGGAGGGCATCTTTAACCACGTGCGAAGGGAAATTGCAGTCTCGAAAGAAGGAGGCCATCTGGTGTGTTCTGTGGTGGAACTGGTCCTCCTGGGAGCAAATACGGTGGAGGCGGAGGAATTGGGAATACGGGATGGCATTTTTGCAAGAGGTAGGGTGGGAAGAGGTGTAATCCAGGTAAGTGTGGGAGTCGGTGGGTTTGTAAAAAATGTTAGTGTCAAGTCGGTCATCATTAATGGAGATGGAGAGGTCCAGGAAGGAGAGGGAGGTGTCAGAGATGGTCCAGGTAAATTTAAGGTCAGGGTGGAATGTGTTGGTGAAGTTGATGAATTGCTCAACCTCCTCACGGAAGCACGAGGTGGCGCCGACGCAATCATCTATGTAGCGGAGGAAGAGGTGGGGAGTGGTGCCGGTGTAATTACGGAAGATCGACTGTTCTACGTAGCCAACAAAGAGACAGGCATAGCTGGGGCCCATATATGTGCCCATGGCTACCCCTTTGGTCTGGAGGAAGTGGGAGGATTCGAAGGAGAAATTGTTAAGGGTGAGGACCAGTTTGGCCAAAAGAATGAGAGTGTCGGTGGAAGGGTACTGTTGGGGACGTCAGGAGAGGAAGAAATGGAGGGCTTGGAGGCCTTGGTCATGGTGGATGGAGGTGTAGAGAGATTGGATATCCATGGTGAAGATGAGGCATTGGGGGCCGGGGAAATGGAAGTCTTGGAGGAGGTGGAGGGTGTGGGTGGTGTCTCGAACATATGTGGAGAGTTCTTGGACTAGGGGGGATAGGACAGTGTCCAGGTAGGTAGAGATGAGTTCAGTGGGGCAGGAGCATGCTGAGACAATGGGTCGGCCAGGGTGGTCAGGCTTGTGGATCTTGGGAAGGAGGTAGAACCGGGCAGTGCACGGTTCCCGGACTATGAGGTTGGAAGCTGTGGGTGGGAGATCTCCTGAGGTGATGAGGTTCTTAACCTCATTACCTCTTAACCTTACATTCTCTAGATTGAATTTCATGTGCTACTTTTCTGCCCACTCAATCAACCTACCTGTATTGACACCTTCCTGCAGGTGACAGCCATCCTCCTCACTACAAAATACCCAGCCAATGTTTGGGTCATCTACAAGTTCCCCAGTCATGCCTTCCACATTTAATCCTAAATCATTAATATATCCCACAAACTACAGGAGACCTAACACTGAGCCCTATGCAACACCACTGAAACAGAAACCTTCAACTGTACTTTTCAACTAGCATTTTCTTCTTAAAATAAATAGTCCTTTTGCTTTTTCCAGAATTGACAAGGGAGAATTACCTAGTGTACTGTCCTTTTCTGAAGCAGAAATCGAATAATGTTATATTAATTCTTCCTTTTTGAACATCATTTCTCTTGCACTCTTCTGTATCCAGATACACTCCTCAGAAAGGGAGCAGAAGAACTCGGAGCAGGAGTAGACAATTCAGGCCCTTGAACCTCCTTCACCAATCAATATGAGCATGGCTGATCTCATCTTAGCTTCAACTCTGCTTTACTGTCCATGCTCCGTAACTCTTAAACCTGTGACTAATTAAACATCTGTCTATCTCCTTCTTAAATTTACTCATGTCCCAGCATCCACTTCACTCAGGAGTAATGGATTCCACAGGGATTCATCACCCTTTGGAGAGAAATCATTTCTCGACAGTTTTGTTTTAAATCTGTTACACCTTATCTGAAAATTATGGCCTCTCATTCTAGACTGCCCCATAAGAGGAAACATTCTCGTCACATCTACTTTGTTAATTCCCTTAATACTTCAATTAGATCTCCTCATTCTTCTAAACTCACAACAATATAGGATTAAACTGCTTAATTTCTCTGCATAAGGCAAACCCCTCATCTCTGGAATCAGCCTAGTGAACCACCTCTGAAATATCTCCAGTGCAACTACATCCCTCCTCAAAGAAAGGGACCAAACCTGTATACAATATTCCAGGTGCAGCCTCACTAATGCCTTGAATATTTGCAGAAACACTTCCCTACTTTTATACTCTATTCCTTAGCATTAAATGCCAAAATTCCATTTGCCTTTCTTATTTCTTGCTGTACTTACATACTAGTATTCTCTGATTTATTCATGAGGACACCCAGAACCCTCTGCACTGAAGAACTCTAGTTTCTCTCCGTTATGAACCATGCAGTCATGAGCATGTGAACAGGGACGTATTTCTCCTTATTGTTGAATAATAAAAAAAGGCAAAACTGAGGAAATAAAGTGCAAATTTTAGCTTTGATTTAAACTGTATGCAGGCATGATACTAATCTATACAATTTCACCATAATTTAACTAAAAAAGGACTGAAGTTGCAGCTAAGGTGTAAACATTGCATATAATACTGGTCTTTTTGCAATATAATATTTACATCAACAATCCCAAAATTCCTTCTCGGAAACATCTGGCTTAATGCATATTATTGAACAAACCAATGATTAGTCATTTTTAAACTTCTATAGCAGCACTAATTAAAACTAACATATGCATATTCTTTTTTTTCCATCCCCATCATGTCTATTACATGTAAATATGAAAAGTTGCATTCATATAGAGCTTTTATTTTCAGTAAAGTCATACAATAATATACTTTTAAGACACAGTGGCCTAACTGAACAGATTTTGTCAGTTTCAAACTTTCACAATCATGGATCTCACACCTTTCTATGTTGGATGTCTATCACCATTCAGCATTGTCACTAGGCCTAAATCCCACTCAATACAGGAAACAGCATTGAGGAGAAAGTGAGGTCTACAGATGCTGGAGATCAGAGCTGAAAATGTGTTGCTGGAAAAGTGCAGCAGGTCAGGCAGCATCCAAGGAACAGGAGATTCGACGTTTCGGGCATAAGCCCTTCTTCAGGGATCACATTTCCACACTAATTCCAACAGTCCAATAGTCCAAGGAAAAAGCCCAAAACTTTCTCAGGGTTAACATTGCCTACATCTCTGAGAAAAACCTTCTAAAATGTTCCTCCATGAACCAATGAAAAAATATCTTATATTTGCATAGAGTTTTTCCCAAGCCCAGGACATCCCAAAGCATCTTACAACCAAGGAAGTATTTTTGAAGAGTTTTGTGTTTCATTCTTTCAAAGGATGGATTAAATTGAACAAAATACATATTTTCAACATTATGTTTATCAGTTTTAAATTTGTTTGGAGATGTAATCATCAAACCACAATCTTTTAAGTTAAATCAATCAAACTATAGTAAATTGATGAAAAAAAGAATGGGATGCATCACTGGTTGGCCTGCATTTACTGCCCATCCCTAGTTGCCTTTGAGGAGGTAACAGTGAACTGCATTCTTGAACCACTGCTGTCCATGTGCTGTCGATTGACCCATAATGCCATTAGGGAGAGAATTTCAGGATTTGACCCAGAGTGTAATGTAGGAAATTACTGTTTAGTAGAAGTTTCTTTCTTTAAAGCAAATTAAAAAACAGTGTTACTGCCTGTTTGGAAATCTCAAAAGATTATCTTATCCAAGCAAATAGATAAAATACATGTTGCCAATATAATGATTTTTTTCCATGAACATTTCAAAGTAAAATTGCTGAAGGCAAATAACCTCAAGCACTTATCTTTCAACATGTAAAATGTTTTAAAAAATCACACAACACCAGGTGATGGTCCAACAGGTTTATTTGAAAGTACAAGGATTTGAAGCATTGCCCCTCCATAAGGTGTATGACAGTTGTCAATATTTATATGCGAAAAATTGTTCTATAAAAAGAATCTGAAAAATAACATCTCAGCAATTGGTCATATTGTTATAAATTAATTCATTCATGAAAAATTTTAGAAAGTTTGCTTTTGCAAAGTTTGATAAAACGCTACCTTGGAATTTGAAACAAATTATTTGGAATTCATCGTATGTAAAAT
The DNA here is from genome assembly GCF_020745735.1 of Hemiscyllium ocellatum. Lineage (NCBI taxonomy): Eukaryota > Metazoa > Chordata > Chondrichthyes > Orectolobiformes > Hemiscylliidae > Hemiscyllium > Hemiscyllium ocellatum. The sequence continues at coordinate 91,899,181 of NC_083408.1, forward strand.
ATAAGGAAATGGAATCTTATACATTGTGAAACTTAAAACATTTGGTTCCCAATGATCTTACGTGACTGTTATGGCAACACTATGAAAAATAATTTTCTGTCGAAAAATTACAGCATGGAAAATCTTTGAAAAAACTGGTGACAACTCCTAAACTATTAAGCAATGTGGTTCAAGGTCATTGAAAACAAATTGACGTGTGCGTATTTCTTCTTTTGTATGTTTGTCATCTGAAGTCTCTAAACTGAATGTCTCATATAGTGAACATTTTTCCGTATCCTTCAATCAGAGAAAACCATTCTTCCTCACTCCCACAAACCATGTCCTAGTCTTTTATTTGTCAGTTACATGAACAACTTCTAAATATAAACAAAATGATTTCAGAAAGTAGAGTAAGTTTATCTACAGGATGAATTACAAATAATGTTACCAACAGTTCTTTTGACGATAACTTCATAAATTAATATTGGAAGCAGTGTTACATGTTTCCATAAATAATAGGATTAAAAAATATACCAAGTATTTTTCAAGTTGGAATTACCATTATAAATGCGTGAAACGTGTTGAATGTTAAAAGTGCTACATGTCAATAACATACATATTTGCTGTATACCAATCATACTCATTAAAATCATTTAGGGCTTGTACTATTAACAAATGAACAGCATCAATTTACTATAATTTTAATTGATTTAACTTAAAAGATTGTGGTTTGATGATTAGACGTCCAAACAAATTTAAAGCTGCTAAACATAATGTTGAAAATATGTAGTTTTTTCAATCTAGCCCTGATTGTATATCTGTCAAGGGCTAATCAATCAAGGTCCATTCAGCTTTGATTGACACAATTTCACAGAGTCCTATGGGACTGTTACTATATAAGGAGTTTAGCCCTAAAATTCCATTCATTGTGAATATTCAGTTAGACTTTTGAAGAGATGCATATTGATGATTCCCAACACCCTGACAGCTAGGCACATATCAGGAATAAAAGTGGTCCACAGCTGGACCCTGTCCACATGCTGAGTTGACATGTGGAGTAATTTTTGCCACTGCTGTCTTGACTTGACATATTCACAGCTGTAAATGATTTATCTTCTACATTCTATTCCAACTACTTCAAAGTGCAATTCTTCTGCCAGGGGGTGGGGGGGCTTTTGGGAGTGCCCTATTTTTAATTGTTCTTTTCACTTGTACATTGTTACGGACAAGGAAGAGCAGGCGATGATAAAAGTCTCCAGTCGTCTCTCAGGCTGCCATCAGCCAGCCCAACCTAAGAGTGACCCTGAAGAAAGTGGGATACATTTAGTCAAGGTACAGCTGCAAACTGAGCTGCTGAGAGTGTCACTTCAGGATTGTTTGTGTGGTCCATTTCCAGTAATATTTCCTGACTCCCCTTAAGGTAAAGTGACAGTTTATAAATTGTTTATAATTGCTGACCCCACAAACACAAACAAGAAAATAGGAAATTAATGGCCTGCTTTGTGACCTTTTAATACCTCCAGTACAAGATATCTGCCAGCTTTCATATGTGGTACTTAGGTATGCAAGGGCCTGATAGGAATCAGGGATAGATTAGTCAAAATACGTCAAATATTTAGTCAAGTAACTGCTTTTCAAGCAGGAATTATGTCATCTGATAAAAAATGCTTGTTTCCATTAAAGGACAAGTAAGATAGACATTTTACTTTGAAAGGCTGATAGCATTATTTATTTGGAAACACTTGAATTTCTTCACTTCAAGAGTTTAAGATTACATCCATATTTGCTGGTATTTGATATGCAGCAATTCTATCTGAACACTTAATTAGTGGCTTGCCTAAATATAATGACTCATTCATATCCAAGTTGCAGGAAGAACTTTTGGAATTGTTGTCACCTCTTCCCAATACTCTCTTCAACCATCCACCAACACAATGATAACAACTTGCATTTATATAGCACCCTTATCAAACATCCCAAAGCATTTCATCAGAACATTATCAAACAGAACTTGACACATAAGGAAATATTAAGACAAGTGATCAAAAGTTTCCTTGAGCCTGTTCCACCATTCAATCTGATCATAGCTCATCATTAAGCTTAATACCCTAATCTCACACTCCCCCCATATCCCTTGACCCCTTTAGCCACAAGACCTATATCTACCTCACTCTCAAAGAACACAATATTTTGGCCTCAACTACTTTCTGTGTTAGTGAATTCCACAGGCTTACCATTCTCTAGTTGAAGAAATTTCTCCTCATCCCACTTACCCCTTATCCTCCAACAATGACCCCTGGTTCTGGACTCTCCCACCATCCAGGAATTTCCTTCTCTCTCATTCTGTTAGAATTTTATAGGTTTCTATGAAATCCTCCCCCCCCCCCCCCCATTCCTTCAGACTGATTAGATTAGATTATTTACAGTGTAGAAATAGGCTCTTCAGCCCAACAACTCCACACCGACCCTCTAAAGAGCAACCCACCCAGACCCCTACATTTATCCTACACTACAGGCAATTCACCTGACCTGCACATTTTTGGACTGTGTGAGGAAACCAGAGCACCCGGAGGAAATCCATGCAGACACAGGGAGAATGTGCAAACTCCACACAGACAGTTGCCTGAGGCGGGAATTGAACCTGAGTCTCTGATGCTGTGAGGCAGCAGTGCTAACCACTGTGCCACCATGCCCATCATTCTTCTAAATTCCAGCAAATACAAACCTAACCAACTCAAATTCACCTCATATGTCAGTTCTGCCATCCCAGGAATCAATTTGGTAAACATTTGCTGCACTCCCTCTATAGCAAGAACATCCTTCCTCAGATAAAGAGACCAAAACTAACAATATTTCAGGTATGCCCGGTATAATTGTGGAAGTTCCTGTATTTGACGCCTCCTGCTATGAAGGCCAACATTCCATTTGCCTTCTTCACTGCCCTGTTGCACCACACACTCACTTTAAACCACTGGTGCACTAGTACATCTAGATCTAGTTGAATATTTACCTATCACATATACAGGCAATTTGCAGTTTGCCCAAGGAATTAGATTTTAAGAAACCATAAAGGAGCAAAAAAATGGTAGGGGAGGCAGAAAAGTTTAAAGACATTGCAGAGGTTAGGACGTTGACATCTAAAAAGAACAACTGCCAATAGGGGAATGGTTAAAATCAGGAGTGTACAATATCCAGAATAAGCCATAAAGTGATAAACTGGGTTCTCTGCGCTTGTACTAACTACTGTGCGCATTCAATTTCATCACCAGTCCATGTGTAGGCAATGAAGCCTTTCCAACGTCGGTATTGAAACTGACATATTATTGAGATGGCGAAATAGTCAAATCCAGAAGAAGAGTATCTCCTTTTTTCGGGCTAAGAGAAGCTCCAAGGTATTGACCCTCAAATGTGTTTTCGCTACTACTTGCCAAGAGCGAAGTTGATAATACTTGGCCTAGGAAAACGTCGGATAGTAGAATCACAGCCTGTGAAACAGCGCAGAGTGTGGCCATGCGGCCCGGTCTCCCCGCCAAGACATCTCCTATTGAGCTAATCCCGTTACCACCCCCTGCCCACCGCGGTGCTATCGTGTTGTTTCCCTCCAGATGCTGATCCAATTCATTCAGAACATCGCGCTGAAAGCTGCGTGCATCATCCTCTCGGCTAGTGGGAGGTATATTTTTGACTGTCCCAGATTCACATTGTCGCTGGAACAAAGCATCTGAATGGCACAAGAGTGCAAATCTTAGTGACAGTTTAATCATAAACTATGTTCAGAACAAAAAAAAAGCCACATTCAATATCCCTACTTATTGGAAATGCATGCCCAATGCCCTTGGCTGACAGCTCCGTGTGTTAAAGCTAACGGACCAAGGTTAGTCTACAGACTGCAGCGCAGACCATACAGAACCTCCAAGGGTCTGAGCCCAGGTGAGGGAGGAGCTTGCATGGGGCTCCTGAGACCATCTCCTCCCGGACAGTGAGTGAAATGCTATCAATAGCCCTCTCGGGAAAGCCACCTTGCTTGAGGGAGAGGTGGGAAGGACATGCTGAGCAAGGTCCAGTTCATCAAGAAAGGAAGCAGAACAATTAGCATTTCACACGCTTTTCAAAAAAAAACTCCAGCCCTACCTTCCCCACAGAGTTCATCGTTTCCAATGGATTGTCCTTTTTTGACCGTTGCATGCGTTGGCAGGGTGACAGTAGTCGAGTGTGCAAACTTGTGCTATTGTCTCTAGACGGGGCGAAGCCATGGAGACCCACTAATATGACATAGGAAAATGTTTACTGATGGATATTCTATGGGCTTTGTCCAACTCTTTCTCTATCATGACGACTCGATTTAAGTCTCTAACTGTTTGACTACAAATGCAAGAGTGCGATCCAACTCGATTCCATTGTCAGGGCGGTTTGAATGGGTAATTCAGCTTTTGTGTGTCTCGATTGAGGAGGCAAACATAAAGACAAGATTCTTGAGCGCTCAAGCCCCCTATCCATGGATATCTGCACATCTCTTCAGGTTTTTTTTCTCTCTCCTACTTCTCCTTCTGACATCAGCCCCCCCAAAAGCGTTAACAGAACAGTTAAAAGTAGGCAAGGCAGACTTGCAAAGCCAGCATTGTCTTGCTGCACTGAAGCATGCCCGTTGCAAGTTTCCAGACAGCTTAAGTTTTTTTTTAAACCAAGAAACTTTCCCGAGTCTTTGTACATTATCCGCACATCATGTTTCATAGCAAGAGATGGATGGGGGGGGGGGGGGAGTGGGAGGAGAGGGAGAGATTAGGAAAATTGCATTGATAATTATTGTACTTATTGGCTCGCTTTTGCCTTCTCTCTCGTGTTTCCATAACAACAATTTGTGTTACAAAAGAATGTGGAACAAGCCAGCCCGGGGCCTGATTGGGATGCATTGTGTTCAGAAGGAGCTGCTGATTGGTCTGGAAGGGCCTTAACTACAGGCCGTTGATATTCATTCAGCTTACTCCAGTGAGGAAATAGAACGAAATTTCAAGATTTGTTCTCCGCCGGGTCTCAAAGGTGAGTAAACGAGATTAATTAAAGAAGGGGCTGGGAGACTGACCAAGTGAAGGTCCAGGTACTGTGCATACAAACCAGGTTGCGCTTTCTGCCTGTGTTGTGGTTAATGGATAAAACTGGGACAGAACGGGTTCCAACCAGGTATGTATTTAACAGAGACCTTGAGAAGGATGACCATGTGAAGATTTTGTAGTAAGACCAGGCATCTGTGCATGGGGTAGAGAGGTTATGAGTAACCCAGATGCTGGCGGAAGTGAAACTTGCTTTCTGTCTTGTGTGGTGGTATTTAGTTTCCAATGAAGCTGCTTGCAGCGTCTCTGGAAATGTCTGTGTGCTTGCAATCGCCGTATTAGGCTGGTCACCATGCATTGCAATATCACTTTAACAGTAACACGTGTCAGTACATACTGTAGCTGCCGGAATTGACACCACGAATAGACGAACAACCCTGAACACAGTCGCGTGTGGCCCTCAGTAAATAAAGTATTAGTGAAGTGGTAGAGAGGAGTTGACATTGTTTGATGGTGTCTAGCCATCATCCTGACACTGGGTGAAGTATAGAACTCCCACCTCCTCCCCAAGTAACAGTGCTGGTTAACATTCCATCCGTCAATATAATGTGGAAAGGCCACACATTTTAAGTAAGGGCAAAAGTTGCATTCCTCCAGATGAAGGGTTATTCCTGATGAAGGGCTTTTGCCCGAAACGTCGATTTTCCTGCACCTCGGGTGCTGCCTGACCTGCTGTGCTTTTCCAGCACCACTCTGATCTAGACCCACATTTTAAGTAAGATCTTTCCGCCAAAGTGTAACGAGGGTCCGCTAAGTTATCAGATCCTCTCGGTGCCTCATATGTATGTAAAGGTTGTCCTGTACAAGTAAGAAATGCCTTGGTGCTTCGCGTACAAAGAACTGCTTCAGCGGGTGTGTGTGCACATAAAGTATATTTTAATGTATATTTTCACAATACAGCAAGATAGTAACCTGGCTTCTTTTCCTTCCAGTCTTAGGCGAGAGGAAACAGGCTGGGGGGAAGGTTCCAGTGGTGTGAGCCATGGAGATAGTGACTGGTGTTTTGAAGTGAAGGTTGAGGATGGCATCGGCGGACAGTGAGGTGAAAACGCTGCTGAACTTTGTCAACTTGGCTTCTAGCGACATCAAGGCAGCGCTGGACAAGTCAGCCCCCTGCCGGCGCTCGGTGGACCACAGGAAATACCTGCAGAAGCAGCTCAAGCGCTTCTCGCAGAAGTACACGCGGATGCCGCGGTGTCACTCCGGGCGGCTGCTGGACTCCGGGTCGAAGCGAGGGCTGGACGAGCAGAGCCGGCCCTGTGTGCTCCAGCTCCGAGCTTCAGGAGCCGCAGACAGCGGGGAGCCGCCGCTGCCGCTTCCTCTGCCGCCGGCCCGGCACGGTCAGGTCCCCATGAGGAAAAGACAGCTGCCCGCCTCCTTCTGGGAAGAGCCGAGGCCCGGGAAAAGCCTGCCGCCTTCCCGGGAGCTGCTGCTGCTGCCGCCGCCGCATCCCCCTCCGCTGCCGCCGCCCGGAGGGAGAGGCGGATCGCCCGCTGGTGTTAGCCCCGGGCCGGCGGCTAAGCAGGAACCGCAGTGTGAGCGGGCGGAACCGCTCAGGCTGCAGCTCGCCTCGCTGGCCCGCACCGTCACCCTGTGTACCTGCTGTCCCCTTCAGTACCACCGCCTGTACCAGAGCCACATGGCACTGCCGCATGCCGCCTGCCCCGACATGGGCATCTGGAGGAAAGCTGCCAACCTGCCGGCCGAGCTCCACGCTTACTCCAAAGACTCCTTGAACGGACAAAGAATTCACAAACCTGTCGTGTTGAAGCCCATCCCCACGAAACCCACTGTCCCCCCTCCCCTGTACAACGTCTATGGCTTTCTTTGACTGTAGCCCAGCACATTTTCGCTGCGGGAGTGGACTTCCCACCTTTCAGGAGGGAGGTATGGAAGGCTGCGGATACAGGAATGTTTACAATCTCTGACCAAGCCCCTTCCATCACTGAGCGAGCAGTTTTTGGGATTGTATGTCCGCGTCTTTGCGAGTATTTTCCGTATGTCTGCTTTTGTGCTGTATATCTGTTTCCTGAATGTGTATGTTAGTGCATATCTGTGTGTCTATGTGCTTTGTCAGAAGTAACAAGACACCGGGTTATAGTCCAACAGGTTTATTTGAAAACCTGCTCTGAAAGCAGTGTCGTGTGACTTCTGACCCTGTCCATCCCAGTCCAAAACGGGCACCTCCACATCTATGTACTGTACTTTGTACAATCTGTACATGTATGCATGCTTATAAGTCTGTGTTATCTGGATGTATGTCTGTATATATGTATTTCCCGTGTGTATGTCTACTTATATGTTAGTCTGTATCTGTATATACTTCGTATGAACCTGTATATACGTATGTTTGCTGTGTGTGTAATTCATACAGTGTGTATGACTGCCTGTATTTATGAGTGGCTATGTCTTTGGGCATGGATGATAGTGTGTGTACATCTTTCAGCATGTTTATTTGGATAGAGAATGTGTGTTTACGCGTGTGTATTGGTGCTTGTTTAGATAGTCCTCTTTTGGTCATACCTGGGCAATTTAAACCACACTGCACTGTTTATTATACACGTTGCCCCCAGTTCCGAACAGGTATTGCTCCATCGTTATCTGGAAAATACTAACCTCTGCGGGGTCATGCGCTTTGCACAAGACTGTCGAACTGAATAAAGGAGCAGTTACAAAGGAAATCCAAAAAAAATTTAAAGAGGCCGACACGCACCCACACACAGAGAGCCGCTCCGGGAAGAGAGGCACATATGCTGACCACACCTGCATCAGTGTTTCGGGGCTGTTTTTTCCCTCTGGAGCCCAGACTAAAGCTGAACAGCAGGTGCTGGAAATGCGACAAGATGGGAACGAAATGTGGCTGGATTGTTTCAAGGGACGTCCAACGGCGTGTAAAATCCAGGTTCAAGTGGCCTTACTCGTGTGTTACTTGTCTTGAATGTCGATGCGTGGTTAATGTAACGGACGATATAATTTTATTGAATTAAAAAAAGGGACGTGTCCAATCATGATGAACTCAGTATGTGAAGTACTTTGTGCAAATGTTGCAATCTTCATTTACGAATAACTCCATCCAATAGTGGCCGTGTGTCTGTAACGGACAGGAATCTTTCCTTGAAACAACATCTGCCTGGCGAGAACTTCTTATAGTTTATATTCAGCACTTGTTTTTCCAAACCCTTAAAATTAAAAAAAAACTCAAAATACAGTTGATTAACGAATCGTCACTTCTTCAGAATTTCACAAACACCATAAAACCCTAAGTTGTGTGAATAATACAGATCAGAAACAAAAAAAAATTCCAAAAAGTCTTAGGAACGAAATCAATGCTAAAATTTCACTGCAATTACTATTCCTCTAACAGACTCCCTATAATAGTACTGGGGTCGTGTTTAAAAGCACACAGTTCAATGCTGCTGACTGTATAGTTGTTGAGGCTTTGCTGAACCAGACTTGCCTGTCTCATATAAGGCTTCTGAAAATCCTGAATTTGGCAAGTGCCATTCCGGTCAGTCTGGCGTTTCAGTTGGACACGTAGTCCATTCCTCTCCAGCAATATGCAAATCCAACTTAAACAGCCGCTGTGGCAAGGTATACCAACGGGTCTATTTGGAAACCGCTGTGGTGTTACTATTCCTAACCCCCAAACTTCCGACCTCCTTCTAACTCATCAATATTCTTCTCAAATTCAAAGGGCTATTCCTTTCAAAAACAATGTTCTAAGCAATGCAACCACGCGCCTCCCTTTTACTGAAGTAAGTCGAACTGTATTCAAAGAAATATACCTGAGCTCACATTTACTTTGTTTCCATATTTGAATATTCTGCTCACACAGCACTGCTACATTTAATGGACACTTTCAAATAGCACTGCCTAGACTTCCAAATGGTTTTAATTCAGACAATAGATTAATACGAGCACAATAAAATTAAATTGTGCAGCAGATGGCAGAATTTCACTTCTGATGTCCAGGCGCCACCTCCAACATTAATTTGATTTGCAGTCGGTTCACTAATAATGTTAGCCCACGCCCATCTGGTCAGGAAGGTGAGTTTCCACTGAATGGTTCACCACATGGTGCCTAATTTCCTGGTTGCACAGGTTCCTGACCAACAGTGACCAGTGAAAATTTGACTTTCAGACATCCACAAACGGCAAGTGTAGAGGACACTCTAATGAAACAAAAGGACTGCATCTTTTCTCTGAGGTCAGTAGGTGAAGTTAGAGGCAGCGACAGGTCATTGTTCAAGCTCTTCTGTTTTCAGTGTTTGGCAAGGATGTGTCAAGAGTCCAAAGCATGGAACTGAATTTGGACGACTCTACGCTAGAGCTGAGGTGTTGATGAGAGGTGACTTTGTTTTGGATGGATGCTGGTGTTATTCAGTAAGTGTAGCCAAAGTTAGAGGAGCATTACAGAGGACTTAAAGAAAGAAATTTTCATCCAGAGGGTGGTGGATATCTGGAACTCATTGCCTGAAAGGATGGTAGAGGCAGGAACTATCACAATACTTAAAAAGCATTTAGATAATCACTTGAAGTGCTTGAAGGTCAGGTGCTGGAAAATGGGACTATGGTAGATAGGTGCTTGATGACCAACACAGACTCAGTGGGCTAAAAGGCCTCTTTGCATGCTATAATACTCTATCACAATGAAATACTGTGATGTGGAGAAGGGAGTATCACAGTTATTTGACTGGACACACAGTCTGTATTTGTAGGCAGAATTGTCTTGCACCTACATTAAGTTTGTAATGAAAACACATTCTTAAAGAAATGGTCTTTAAATTCAGTAAAACACCTTAATGGAGCTATTCTCCGTGTGCTTTAAAACCTTGACGTTCTACTCTAATTCATGTCTAAGCTAAGCTATTTATTACCAAACATGTGACAATAGAAATAAACAAAACTTGCATTTAAATAGCACCTTTCACAACCTCTATATTTTCCAAAGCAATGTAGATTCGATTAAATAAAGAGCTTTGCTTAAGTATTAAATCAGTTAGTTGAACTGAACAAAAGATACATTGAAACACCCATTAATAACTATATCAGCAGGCAGACTGGTACATATTTATCAAGTACAGTAGCTCACTAAAAACATATCAATGGTAACAGGACAAATGGTTTGTGAGTTTTGCAGTAGCAATGAGAAAATCTGTGAAACTGTAGGCAAATTGCATCCTCTGAAAGTGTTACAACACTTTAACCACTTGTATATAAAGTTATGTCAACAGAATTTGATTCCCTGGATCAAAAAATAAATTCACAGTTTTATTGTATACATGTGTGCAAGTTAAACTTATATAGTTCAATGTAACAGAAGCTATCATTTTATGAAATAAAAAAGATGTATTTGAATGATATGGTGTAAATGATGACAAAACAATCTGTTACATAACTTATTTCAGGTTATTGCCTTAACAAGGTTACCAGTAAAAATGAAACCTGTAACAGCTTAACACGTAATAGGTTATAACTGATAACTGTATAACCGATTCCTTCCTTTTCCAGGGCATTTCCTGAAATCATGCACTTTGGAGAATAGGAGAGAAAGGGTTCTCAGACCAACTGAAAGTCTAACACGCTCCTTCCTTTGCTGCAACCATCTTTCATACCAGCTACTAAAATGATTAGTCCTTTGCGATTGGAGGCTTTTATTGTCTCATATCGCATACAATTAGTGGGGAGGGGAATTTGGAGCACAGACCCAATGAATGCAAGTCAACCTAGAACTCTGAGCGAGAGCTTCTTTCAGTTTAACTCTACTTGAGACAATAATGCCCGATCTAATATGTTATCTCCCTCTTTAAGTTAATACAGTATAGCAAGTGCTGCACTCTCTAACCCTTCCTGTTGCTCTACCCAGCAGGTTTTACAATGTCATATCTTTTTATTTGCTTAGCCATTTACAGCTGTATTTCTGGAAATATCCCAAAATGCATTCAAAACAACCAATATTTTTATTTTCAATACAAGTCTGAAGGCCCGGTGCAAGTAACCTTGCCCCCTATATGCGGCCAATCATTCGCAAGTGAAATGATCGAGACAGTTAGCCGTGAAGGCTGAAAGGACAAGTGAGCAAATTTAAACATCACACGACACCAGGTTCAAGTCCAACAGGTTTATTTGGAAGCATTAGCTCTCAGAGTATTGTTCCTTCATCAGGTCGTTATGGAAGTATTTTATGTTACTCCACAACCACCTGATGAAGGAGCAGCGCTTGGAAAGCTACTGCTTCCAAATAAACCTGTTGGACTTGAACCTGGAGTCGTGATAGTCTTAACTTTGTACACCCCAGTCCAACACCGGCATCTCCAAATCAGGACAAGTGAGGTAAGTTCTATTTATCCTGCAGTCAACAATCTCATTTCTTGCCATTTATGCCACTCCATCCAAACACTTTGAGGACTCATAGGCTCCATTCCCATTTGAATTATACTCACAAAGGGGAAAATGTTATTTGTTATCACTAACGCTAATTTCTAAATACAATAGTAGCAATGGCGCCACCCAGCGACTTCACGTTAAAATGCTTTTGTGTTTCCGGGTGGGTCCTGCATGATTTCAACATTTTGCGCGGTGATTAATTTTCAAGGTGAGCAAATTGCGAAAAAAAAGTCCAAATGCATATTTTTATTAGAATCACTGTCAGAAAGTTATATTTAAATTAAAGGTACAAAAAGTTAATAGAAACATTCCATTGCATAATACTTCAAAATAAAACTACAGTTAAGTGATATTCTTGCCGTTCCAGACACTATTTTATCAGTGGATCTCAGGATTGAATACAAATAAAGAAAATAAAAGATGTTGAAATCAGTATGTTGATCCAAACAAGCCAGCATTTGAATAGCTTATCTAGAAATTACAGTGATATAAACGGGACTCTCAGTAATTTTATAAAAACAAAATTCCATTACTTTGCTCCTGATCTGATCATGATATATATATGATATATAGATATTAATCATCCAGGTTAATGTTTTCAATGAACTTTCATCATTAGCAAAGGAAATTTCAGCATTCACACTGTAACCCTACACTCCTTTCTGCTCTTAGTCAACCCTGTTCAATCTTGGAAACAGAAAAAATGAATATCGTAAATAAGACTGATCAGGTTCTGGGAGAGGTTACAGCATTATAATCCTGAATTTGCCCTATATTGTCAATGTCAACGCTAACAGGCTTTGAGTTTACAATGTGATGTTAAGAATTCTCTGATAAATGCAATGTAATTGTGAAGCTGGCACTAAATTGCATCAAAACTCAGAACTGCAACCCACCTTATGGAGATAAACATTAGATGCTTCTTTTCTTGGTTTTGTCCCATCTCTAATGCTACATATGTTGGCAGTTTTTAATATGTTACTCATATGAGCTTTATTTAAGTGTAGTCTAGACATTAAGAATTTGCGTGATATTTCAGTGTTTTTTTGACCCTCATCCAAAGTGATGCTGTGTCGAGAGGGTGAACTGGAAATGCACAGCAGGTCAGGCAGCATCCGAGGCCTCATTCCTGATGAAGAGCTTATGCCTGATCATCGACACTCCAGTTCCTTGAATGCTGCATTAACTGCTGTGCTTTTCCAGCACCACACTCTCCACTCTGATCTCCAGCATCTGCAGTGCTCACTTTTTCCAAAGTGATGCTGGCATGCAAACACTTTCTGAAATGACTAATGACAACCAGGAGTGAAAATATGGTTGTTTCCTCATTTTTGTAACCCAAGAATGCAGAGCCTTTTTGTAGCATTCTTAGTTGAGATTATTTGAGGGTCAATCTACATCAGGCATTTAAAATGAGAAAGGAATTTGATAGGAGCACATTCAGGGAAATGGCTTCCTCTGGTGGGTAGCTCATACCATTCAAACTAAAGCCTGGTATCATTTAGGAGTGAAATCCGGAAGTACTTTTTTAACATATAAGATATTGTAAATCTTACAGGCTCAATTGAAATTTTCAATACTGAGTTCAAAGACTTTTGTTCATGAGTAGTCCATGAGATTAGATTAGATTAGATTAGATTAGACTTACAGTGTGGAAACAGGCCCTTCGGCCCAACAAGTCCACACCGACCCGCCGAAGCGCAACCCACCCTTACCCCTACATTTACCCCTTACCTAACACTACGGGCAATTTAGCTTGGCCAATTCACCTGACCCGCACATCTTTGGACTGTGGGAGGAAACCGGAGCACCCGGAGGAAACCCACGCAGACACGGGGAGAACATGCAAACTCCACACAGTCAGTCGCCTGAGTCGGGAATTGAACCCGGGTCTACAGGCGCTGTGAGGCAGCAGTGCTAACCACTGTGCCACGATATGAAGCAAAGTTGAGTAAATTGAGTTGAGGTAAAATAAAATCACCCATTATCTAACTAATTGATGGAATAGGCTAAATGGCCTATTCCAATGCACCAAATGCTGTCTTGGATAAGACCAGGTAACTCAGTACATACCATGACATACAATTAGGACTTGCTTGGACTATATGGCTCAATCCTATAATGGTGCACTTAACCTTAAGAGTTGAATATTTTCGAAGGTATAGCAACAACTATGGTACTGTCAGTGCAATTAAAAACACAATTTCTCTTCAGCTGCTGTGATGTTCCATGCAACAAATGGCATTAATCAAGCAACCCAAGATATTTAGTAATATTTTTCTGCTAGCTAACACCTTATAGCTTAGTGTTTACTACATTTAATAAAGCATAAAAATTAAATAAGATGTCAAATTTCTATTAAAAATTCGACTAGAAATGGGTTTGAGCTTATCATGGCTATACTATCTTTATGGAGCAAGGTGCAAACTGAAGCAAGTTTCATTCACAAATTCTGCCTGAGGTGCATAAAAACTGAACAATCAGTGTCTTGGCTACTCCTTTCTGAAATTGGAATTTTAAAAAAGTTAAAATTTAAAACATCTTTATCTTACATGTTGATGTGACAGGTTATGCTTTGGTACATTGTTTACAGTTTTATGTACATGTTAAAATGCCAAATTGTAAGCGATGAAAAGAAAAAAACTATGAGGCTAGAAATCTAAATTGAAAACACAAAACGCCAGAAATACAGAGTAGATCAAGCAGCATGTGAAAGAGGAGAGAGAAGCTGATGTGTCCAGTGGGACTCCTCATTAGGACACGTTAACAGGTTAAATTTCAACTTACCTTTTCTCATTTTGATGGTGACTAATGTGCCGTGCATTTCCAAATTATTTTGTTCAATACACCTAGTTTTGGTTCCTATACTTGGAACTAATAAAATCCAAAATCCCTGACTTATTTTTCAACCTTTCAGTCCTTATCCATTTAGGTTTAGGCCATTTGAAATCTGTCCAAAACTAATTTGTCGATCTGGTAACTCCATGCTTGCAATCCCACAAAACGTTACTTCTTTCGGTATACAGTAAATCATTTACAGTTGCAACTTTTGGACTGACCTCCTTTTCTGCATACAAATGCTTTTCTTGTAGTTTCTGAGTGGTTTCTGTCAAAAGTTAAATTTACATCAAATCATTTGTGTTGTTGTACTCCAAGTATCTTTTCAGCCTGCCAGGTAGAGGCAACATTTCAATAAATTTTAATCTCTGAAGTCCCAAAAGCTTTCGAACTTTAATTCTGCAAAGATGGACAAGAGGTCTTGGAGGTTCTATATAAAGATTGGAAGGAAATAAGATAAGCAATGGACAGAAGAAACAATTACTTTTGTTAAAAAAAATTATGATCAATAGCTGTTTATGCCAATTCTCAAATTTTAAGCAGAGGTTAAAATCAATGGGCTATCACGTATACTAAAATGATAGAAAAGAACATTAAGCAAACACAATGTTTGTGTACCTATATTTTATGCCTTCATTTGGCATGGAAAGGCAGGCCTTGGAAAATTATCATTTTGAATAAAGTAGTTACAAATAGCATTTCATACTTAAAATCCTCACTGAATGTAGTCATTTACAGATATCTAAAAACACGTAAATTAACATAATGGAAGTCACATAGGCGTGGGGCAACAGTCATTCTGCAGAACAATTGACATTTTATCAATGGGTAGCTTATTTTACTAGTTAGTTTGAACATGGTGATAAATGCAACCAATTCAATTTTTCACTATCATTAGGTCTACTAAGAGATTGTTGCTCTTGCTTTTTGTTCTGGCTGTGATACTTAAGCTTTTCTGTGATTAGATTATATTCTAATTATCTTATTGACTTGCTTTATGTACAAGTCACCTCTCAATTCCAGCTATGGTTTTTTCCATCAGGATTTATTCTGGTATTTATAAAATGCATGGTTGAATGAATAATGAGGCAATAGTTAGTAGTTTTGGTTAGTGCAGGATCTCACTTTCACAACAGGTTGTTAGGTACTGAATTGAAATCTGTTTTACCAGCTGTGTTCTTTTAAAGTGTGTTAGCTCACCAATATTTAAGTGATAACTTGGTAAACCACGTTATGGGGAAATAAATGAACATTAAAATAACAACTGAATTTTACAATAGAAAACAACTTTGTCCCTGTCCCGTTTAAATTTGGGATCATCACCCCTTAAAAGATATTCAACCCACAGCCCCACCATCCATGCAAGTTAACAACCTACTTCCAATCTCGCTTCCTCTCCAAAGTCTGTGAGTGTTATCACTTTCCAGTCTGAGAACTGCATGATTGAATTCCTCCAAAAAGAGTATCTTCCCTGACAAAGTACCAAAATGTCTACGATCAAAGTCACTTTTAATGTGGCCGTGATCAAGATAATCTATCCCCCGTGTCTTCTTTAACTTATCGACAGCCTTTGACATAATTATTCATATAAACTTTCTCCTCCAATGTCTCTCCACTGTCACCTAGCTGGTTTGAACTACTCTCATCTTGTTCCACTCATATTTGTCAAATACATTTTCTTTCCATTCCTGAAGTGCAACCTCTGGAATCCTCTGATTTTTTTTTTCTTCACAAATTCATGGGATTTGTTGGCTGGGCCATCATTTTATTGTCCATCCCTTGGTGTCCTCTAAGGAAGTGGTGGTGATCTACTTTCTTGAAGTGCTACAATCCTTGTTCTGCAGGAAGGTCCATGAAGCTGTTAGCAAGGGAATTCTAAGATTTTGACACTGAATGAATAGCGATATATTTCCAAGTCAGGATGGTGAGTGGCTTGGAGGGGAACTTACAGGTGGTGGTGTTACTACGTATTGACTGCCCTTGTCCTTCTCAATGGTCATTGTCATGGCTTCGGATGGTGCTGTCACCTTTGTTGAATTTCTGCAGTGCATCTGTAGTGTTATGGACTGGGCCCGACCCCTCAAAACATTTCTAAGCTGATAGCCCAGACCTTAACTTTGCTATTTGTTTCAGGTAAGTGTACAGTGGATATTCCCGGAATGAATTAGCTGGTCCAACTGCCAAGTTTTAAACAAACAGAATTAATTTACAAAATTACAGAATGAAACACAACGAACCAAAAATAGAATAGCCGAATAACCTATCCTGTCCAAACTCGACAGACTATCGTGGCTTAGTGGTATTGTTCCAAAAGACTTATAATAATCCCAATAAACAGACCCTTTAGCACAGAGTCAAAATGGCACAAAAAAGCTTACAGGTTACAAAGTCAGAAGGGCAGAAGGAGGGAGACAGCTTCCAGTTTCAACTGTGATCCTGACTCAACTAACCCCTGAAATGAACCGACCTGCGCAGCCAGGGAGCTGGCCACGCCCCCTTGACTATACCAGTTATTTTTAAGATACCAAAGCCTTAGGCCACAGGCATTATCTGTTAGGGGTAAAGAAGGGCCCCAATAAATCTTTTGAATCCAGCCTAGCTGGAGCCTGGCCAATTACCCTCTCTCTGAAAAATCTCAAGGGCACAGTAACTTTGAGAAAGGACCAGCTTTGTGACAGTAGATAGTATACATTGCTGCTACTGAGCATTGAGGTGGAGTGAATGAATATTTGTAGATGTGGTACTAATCACGTAGGATGCCTTCTCCCGAATGTTGAATATTGAGTATTGTTGAAGTTGTTCTTATCCAGTTAAGTGGGAGTCTTCCATTACACTCTGATTTGTGCCTTGTAGACAAGCTTTACAGAGTCAGGGGATGAGTTACTCTCTGCAGGATTCTTAGTCTTTGGCCTGTCCTACTAGCCATTGTATGTGTATGGCTGATCCAGGTCAGTTTCTGGTCAATGGTAACCCCCAGTATATTGGAGGATTCAGTGAGGGCAACACCATTGAATATCAAGGGATGATGGTTAGATTATCTTTTATTGGAGGTGGTTATTGCCTGGCATTTGTGTGGCACAAATGTTACTTGCCACTTTTCAGCCAAAGCCAATATAAAAGAGAAAGTGTTAGAAAAGCCAGATGGTCTAAAAATTGATAGGTCTCCTGGCCCCAATGGGCTATATCCTAGAGTTCTGAGGGAGGTGGCTAAAGAAATAGTGGAGGCGTTGGGTGTAATCTTTCAAAAATCACTGGAGTCAGGGAAAGTCCCGGATGATTGGAAAATTGCTGTTGTAACCCCCTTGTTCAAGAAAGGATCAAGACAAAAGATGGAAAATTACAGGCCGATTAGCCTAACCTCGGTTGGAGGTAAAATTCTAGTATTCATCGTTAAGGATGAGATTTCTAAATTCTTGGAAATGCAGGGTCAGATTAGACCAAGTCAGTATGGATTTTGTAAGGGGAGGTCGTGCCTGACAAACATGTTAGAATCTTTGAAAAGGTAATAAATAGGTTAGACCGGGGAAATCCAGCGAATGTTATCTACCTAGGCTTCCAAAAGGCGTTTGTTTTGCTGCTTCACAGGTGGCTGCTGAGTAAAGTGAGGGCCCATGGTGTTCGAGGAGAGCTACTGGCATGGATTGAGGATTGGTTGACAGACAGCAGAGAGTTGGGATAAAAGGTTCTTTTTCAGAAGGGCAACTAGTAACAAGTGTCCCGCAGGGTTCAGTGTTGGGGCTGCAGCTGTTCACTTTATATATTAATGATCTGGATTAAGGGACAGGGGGCATTCTGATGAAGTTCACAGATGATATGAATTAGGCGGACAGGCAGGTAACTCTGACGAGGGGGCTGCAGAAAGAGTTAGATAGTTTAGGAGAGTGGTCCAAGAAATGGCTGATGAATTTCAATATGAGTAAATGTGAGGTCTTGCACTTCAGAAAAAGAATACAGGGATGGACTATTTTCTAAACGATGAAAAAATTCATAAAGCCAAACTACAAAGGGATTTGGGAGTGCTAGTCCAGGATTCTCTAAAGGTTGACTTGCAGGTTGAGTCCGTGGTTAAGAAAGCAAATGTAACGTTATCGTTTAACTCAAGAGGGTTGGAATGTAAAAGAAGCAATGTGCTACTGAGACTTTATAAAGCTCTGGTTAGGCCCCATTTGGAATACTGTGTTCTGGTTTGGGCTCCACACCTCAGGAAGGACATACTGGCACTGGAGCGTGTCCAGCGGAGATTTATACGGATGATCCCTGAAATGGTATGCCTTAACATACAATGAATGGCTGAGGATCCTGGGATTTTATTCATTAGAATTTAGAAGGTTGAGGGGAGATCTAATAGAAACTTGCAAGATAATGCATGGCTTAGATAGGGTGGAAGCTAGGAATTTGTTTCCGTCAGGCAGGGATACTAGGACCCATGGGCACAGCCTTAGAATTAGAGGGGGTCAATTTAAAACCGAAATGAGGAGACATTTCTTCAGCCAGAGAGTGGTGGGCCTGTGGAATTCATTGCCACAGAGTGCAGTGGCGGCCTGGACATTAAATGTCTTCAAGGCAGAGATTAATAAATTCTTAATCTCACAAGGAAATAAGGGATACAGGGAGAATGCAGGTAAGAGACATTGAAATGTCCATCATCCATGATTGAATGGTGGAGTGGACACTATGGGCTGACTGGCCTTACTTTCACTCCTATGTCTTACGGTCTTATGTTGTCCAGTTCTTGTTGCACTTGGATATGAACTGCTTCAGTATCTGAGGAATCACAATTGGTGGCTGAACATTACGTGGTAATTGGCAAACATCCCCACTTTTGACATTATGATGTAAGGAAAATTGTTAATGAAGTAGCTGAGGATGTTTGGGCCGAGGACACTACCCTGAGGAACTCCTGCGGACATGTCCTGGAGCTGAGATGACTGACCTCCAACAACCACAATCACCTTCCAATATGACAGATATGACACCAATCAGTGGAAAGTTTTATTCCTGAATCCCATTCTTTAAAAATTTATTCATTTGTGGGATGTGGGCATCGCTGGCTGGCCAGCATTTATTGCCCATCCATGGTTATCCTTGAGAGGTGGTGGTGAGCTGCCTTCTTGAACCGCTGCAGTCCACCTGCTGTGGGTTGACCCACAATGCCATTAGGGAGGGAATTCCAGGATTTTGACCCAGCGACAGTGCAGAAATGGTGATGTATTTCCAAGTCAGGATGGTCAGTGGTTTGCAGGGGAACTTGAAGATGGTGGTGTTCCCCTATATCTGCTGCCCTTGCCCTTCTGGATAGATGCAGTCATGGGTTTGGAAGGTGCAGTCTGAGGAACCTTGGTGAATCTCTGCAGTGCATCTTATAGAGAGTATATACTGCTGCTACTGAGTATCTATGGTGGAAGGAGTGGATGTCTGTGGATGCAGTGCCAGTTCAGTAGGCTGCTTTGTCCTGGATAGTATCAAGCTTCTTGAATGTTAGTGGTGCTACACTCATCCAGAACGTGGAGACTATTCCATTGCACTCCTGACTTGTGCCTTGTAGATATTCGGCAGGCTTTGCAGAGTCTGGAGGTGAATTACTCAGCACAGTATTCCTAGCCTCTGACCTACTCTTCTAACCACTGTGTTTATACAATGAGTCCAGTTGGGTTTCTGATCAATGATAACCCCAGGATGTTGACAGTGGGGGAATTCACTGATGGTAATACCATTAAATGTCAAGGGTAGGAGTTAGATTGTCTCCTATTAATGATGATCATAGCCTGGCATTTGCATGGTGCAAATATTACTTGCCACTTGTCAGCACAGGAGAAAATGAGGACTGCAGACGCGGGATCAGAGCTGAAAATGTGTTGCTGGAAAAGCGCAGCAGGTCAGGCAGCATCCAAAGAGCAGGGGGAGATCGACGTTTCCGGCATTCCCGAAGAAGGGCTCATGCCCGAAACATCGATTCTCCTGCTCTTTGGATGCTGCCTGACCTGCTGTGCTTTTCCAGCAACACATTTTAAGCACTTGTCAGCCCAGGCCTAGATATTGTCCAGATCTTGTTGCATTTTGATATGTTCTGTTTCAGTATCTGAAGAGTCACAAATGGTACTGAACATTGTGGTGAATATCCCCACTTCTGTCCTTATAATGGAGGGAGGGTCATTGATGAAGCAGCTGAAGATTGTTGGGTTGACAACAGTTTTGATGGGGCTCCTTAACACCACAGTCTGTCAACATGGTTTTGATGTCAAAAGTTGTCTTTCTTCTGTCACCTCTGGAATTAAGCTCTTTTGTCTATGTTTGATGGCTGTAATGAGGTCAGGAAGTGATTTCTCCTTGACCACCACCCTCCCCAGCACCACTTTCTATTTTCACCAATACACCGTCCATTGCACTTTGCAGAATTAATTGACAGTGGGCAGGAATGTAGTTTGTGACGTTGTCTACCTATTGGAACAGATAGTACCTTTATCTAATTTATTACTTTGCTTTTCAATCCCTTCAACTGGAAAACGATTTCTGCCAATTGGGAGTCAACTACAAGGTCAACAGTGGGCAAGGTTTTTTCTATTGTGGGTGGCCATCACTTACATATTCACTAAAATATTTGATTACTTATTCAAAACAAATAAATATATACAATTATAACACAATTTTACATAGTTTCCACTGAAAGCTATGAGTATAACTAAACAATTCTGAGAGGTTTTGACACTATTTGTGTGAACTTGCCTGATTTTGTCTTGATAGTCGCCCATTCATCATAACTGTCGAGATGTTCCTTCAGTTTACTGCAGAGATTCACATTTCCAACATAGTCAAGTAAGACATCAATGATTGGCCCAGCCCATCTGTAGATTCCAGGTGTAGACACCATTTCACAAAACTGGAGAATTGGACCATTAGAGAAATTAAGTAATCAGTATTGTTCCTGTGCAATTATACAGTAATAATTAGTCCAAGATATGTTAATATTCCATCATATTGCTTAATTTTGTGTCGTGTTTTTAATCAACTTGTTCAGGGATGTAATGATACATCACTAAAACAGGTGGGACTTGAACCTGGGTCTTCTGGCTCAGAGGCAGGGACACTACCATTTCACCACAAAAGCCCT
This sequence comes from Hemiscyllium ocellatum, assembly GCF_020745735.1. Lineage (NCBI taxonomy): Eukaryota > Metazoa > Chordata > Chondrichthyes > Orectolobiformes > Hemiscylliidae > Hemiscyllium > Hemiscyllium ocellatum. The sequence goes on from NC_083408.1 coordinate 91,920,601, forward strand.
GTGTTTACTTGTGTGAAAAACAATTTCTAATCAACCTGCTTGGAGAGGTTATGACACACCACTGGAGTAAATTGGACTTCAACCTAGGCACATGACCACTTCATCACAAGAGCCCCATGTTTAATGTTGTGATGCTACTTCACCTACTAAGTCAAGCCTGGGTTACCTAATTAATGCATGTGCCAATTTTGAATCTGTCCATTCTAATACAGATTTGGACAATTTTCTTTCTACATGGATTAAATTTTTGTGCTTACTGTATGCGCAAATCAAATGAATCAGTTCCTGCAAAATTCAAAGTCATCGCCTGATGAGCTGTGTGGCCTTATTTTCTCATGTGACAGAAGAAAGACTTGTATTTGAAGATGGACCTCTCAGTGTTTTGCAGCCAATTGAATACTTATTGTTGAGTCATCATTGTTGCATTGTGGGGAATGCAGCAGGGAATCATGCACGTGGAAAACTCTCACAAGTTGCAATGTGATAGCAACTAGGTAATCTGTTTTTGTGATGGTGTTTGGGGGTGGGTGGGGGGTTGAATATTGGTTAGGAAACCAGATAACCCGCCTGTTCCATCTGCAAAATACTGCTGTAGGATTCTTGAATCCATCAAAACCGACTGATGGGGCACCAGTATAACATCACATTTAAAAAGAAGGCACTCCCTCCAATGCAGAACATCTAAAGTTATGCACTGGAATTTTAGTTTTTTGATTTGTGCTCAAGTGGAATTCAAGCCTAAAATCAATCGGTGCAAGACCAAAAGTGTTACCCATTGAACGACTACTGAAGCATTTACTCATTCTACTGTCTTATCAAGGCCCAGGTCATTATCCAATACTTTGTGAGGTCTTGTACATGCCTATATAACATTCTGACTTGGTCAGCTATCACTATCCAATATCCAGTGTGGACCCATTGTATTATCAATTCTCCATGCAGTTTTATAATGACTATTCAATATTCCTTGAAACTATGGGTAAAATCTTCAAAATAGAGTTGCAGAAACAATACCACAATGGAGCAAAAATAGAAAAACTCAGCAGGTCTGAAGAATGGACACTGGACCTGAAACATTAACTCTGCTTTCTCTCCACAGATGCTACCAGACCTGCTGTGTTTTGACAGCAATTTTTGTTTTTGCTTCTAACTTGCAGCATCTGCAGTTCTTTGCATTTTTTTTGTTTAATACCAGAACAGATACAAAGTCCCCCTAGTGTTTTGCAACTATTTTTAAATAAAAGTGTCCTACTTGAAAATTTATCACCTGAATAGAGGCAAGCTGAACACCCAAATATTGGCACCATGAGCTTCTAGAAGGCAGGAACTGCCTCCCTGGCCTCCCCAGTCACAAGGTGAATTTTTCTCTGGCCCTGTGGCAAACCAGACAGCTGTGTACTGATGTACACCAGGCTGATTGCTGAAATAAGCTTTGAAAAATCATATTCCTGAGCACCCTAAATGCTCCTAAATGAAGTTAATGGGTTGTTGTTTGGCAGTGAGTGAGTTCCCTGTCCTGCCCACTTCCCAGATAGCACTTTAAAAATGTGAAACTGTCTTTGAAACATGATCCTGAGATGACTTCCAAAACAATGAATTTCAAATAAGGTCCACACCTAACAACACTTTAACAAATTATGTAACTAGCCAATATTTTGTGAGATTGTACTTCAGTATTCTAGACTTTGTTGTTCAATTCTAAGATTAAATTTATTGTGAGGACCAATGTCACTGTCCAATAACCTTTGAGGCCTTTTGGAAATATCCAATATTTCCTGAAACAACAAAACTGCAGATGCTTGAATCAAAGTAGACAGGCAGGAGGCTGGAAGAACACAGCAAGCCAGACAGTATCAGGAGGTGCAGAAGTTGACGTTTCAGATGTAACCCTTCTTCAGGACCCTTCAATATTTCATGAGACCATATACATTTGTCAGATATTCTGAAATCTCTTATATCATGGTTCAATATCCTGTCACAAAATTTGTTACGGTCCAATACTCTGTCGTGCTTTCCATTATTGATCTGACAAGTTCAGAGTTCTGTAAGAACTTATAGTTATTTGGAACCCTTTAATCAACATATAATTCTAGACAAAATGGCACCTTTCAACAAAACATTAACAATTTACCAACAAAATTTACTGTTGGAAGGATATGTTTCACTGCTGGTCACTACAGTGTGCATTAGGATCTTACCAATCAAGCTCACATTCTGATAGTTTCCATGGAAATTCCATTTACCATGTCAAAAAACATTAATAAAGAATATTATCTCAACAGTATTGAAGGAATGATATAATTCCATCAGAACAGAACACGGTTTGGAAGGAAACTTTCAGATGTTGATGTTCTCATTCATCTCTTGCCCTTGTCCTTCTAGGTGGTAGAGGTTCTGGGTTTGGAAGGTACTTTCCAAAGGGCCTTGGTGAGTTGTTGCAATGTACTATCCTGTAATACTCACTGCTGTCCCATTGGTCGAGGAAGTGAATGTTGAAGGTGGTGGATGTGATCCCAATCAAGCAAGAAGCTTTGTCTCAGAGGACTTTAAGTTTCTTGACTGTTGTTGAAGTATTATACAACCAAACAGATGAAGAGTATTCCACTTCAATTTTGTCTTATACATGCTGGATTTTGGGGAGTGTCTGGAAGTGAGTTTCTGGCCAGAACTCCTACCTCTCATATGCATTTCAAGCCATGTTTGTATGGCTGGTCCAGTTCATTTTCTGTAACCCAGGAAGTATGAATGGGGAAGGATGAGGATGGGGCGTGGTGAGTCTTAATTATGGCAATGTCATTGAGTGTCAAGGGGTGGAAGTTAGCTTCTCTCTTGTTGGAGATGATTCATGCTGGCATTTTCATGGTGTGAATGTTACCTGCCACATATCAATTAGGTGGTACATATTGCTTGTTACCCGGCAATTTCTTAATTATGTTGAAAACTGTGTAAGCATCCCCGGTCATGATGTTAGGAAGGGTAGAAGGAGATAGTGGTGGGAGGCAAGGTCATTCAGACCTTGAGAGCTTTGAAGCAGCAAGGAGAATGAAAGGCTAGAGGTTTATAGTTTAGGGGTGCATGTATTGCTATTGTAAAATGTTTTAAATCACTGTATTTGTATAGTTCACAGAATTATGACCCTAGATTTTTCCTGTAGGAAAAACCAATCACTTACTGCGTTGAAAATGATATTCTGCAGTTACAGACATAGATCCAGCAGAGGGAGCTGAGATCTATGGTCACTTAATTGGTAATCTTTTGGCTGGAAACTAGATGAACAGATCTGGCAGTGGCTGCTCAGCAAAGAAACTGTGCTCAAGATTTATTTGGAATCCCACTTCGAAAATAACTTTTTTTTTAGTAGACAACTTATCATTTTATCTGTGAGGTTTCAGAGGAGGAAGTAATAATTCAAGAATTGACTGCATATCGCTCAGCCAATATTCAAGTTTCTGTTGATTTAATTCCAACATGTTTTCTTTTTCTGATGAGCACTTAACTTTAATTGATGTTTGTGAATGTGTGTGGACATTGCTTGTTCCTAAGGCATAAACATAACTATGTTCATTTGAAATCTGGCTGGTTGTGAAAGTAGATGGATCAGTCAGATGCATGCAACGTCAACACTTCAGTTCAAATCCAAAGTGTTGCACAGATCAAAAAAATATTATATGGGCGGTATTACTTTAAAATTCATTACTCTACTTAGATATTTTAACTTGTCAGAACGCTTGGTTTATTCTATATACTTTCTCAAAGTATAGTGTTAAGGTCTCCTTGGTGACAGTCTTCAAATAGCCCTGATACACAGCTCTCAAGTATATACAGAGCTCAGGATTGGTTCAGACTGTACATGATTCACTGTCTTATTTTAAGTTTTACAAACTGGTTATTCAGACTATAAGATGTCCCAGTAAAAGTGTAAAAAACAAGATTTTATCTAAAATATTGAGTCAATTGGATATCAGATCATAAAAACAAAGCAAATCTAAGCTTTGAGTTAAAGAATTCAGTCTAATGTTTCCAAAATTAACAGTCTGGGAATTTTCTCTGCTTAGTCTGTTATCTTAAAGGATGTCAAAAGACAAACATATGGAATTAAGAATAGTGCATAACTGGAAATATGAGAATACGCTGTACATCATCAATGAAGAGAGAACAGAGTTAACATTTCAGGTTGATGATCTTTCAACCTGACAAAAATTTATCAAATGAAAAGTTAGCTCTATTTCTGTCTGTGCAGCTGCTTTCAGGTCTGCTGAGTATTCCAAGGATTTTCTGTTTTTGTTACCAGCTGTTTAGATGTAAAATCTATGTATAATAGTTTTATTTCTTTCTGGGAGTTATAGGTGCTGTAAATTTTCAGGCAGGGAGAATATAGACAGGGCAGAAAGCCCACTTCTGAAGAAGGGAAGGTGGAATTTGGTTCAAAATCTGGGTCTTCTCCCACCTTTCCATTCCAGAAAGTTGTGCTCAAAGTCCAGGTGTAGATGGGTGAATCAAACATATTTTCATATAGTTCCTGTACATAATTTCTAGGGGAGTTCCCAACCCACCTTGGAATTCTACCAACTTCATGCTGTTCGGTTCTTTTGTTAGTTGAGAGCTGTCATTAGTTCCACTGAGGGCTTTAACAAGACTGCAAGTCTGACCAGGCCATAGGCAATTAAACCTTGGTCAAAGTTACAAATCACACAACACCAGGTTATAGTCCAATAGGTTTAATTGGAAGCACTAGCTTTAGGAGCGCCACTCACCTGATGAAGGAGCGGAGCTCCGAAAGGTAGTGCTTCCAAATAAACCTGTTAAGACAATCACCTGGTGTTGTGTGATTTGTAACTTTGTGCACCCCAGTCCAACACTGACATCTCCAAATCGTGACTACTATCGAAACCTTGGTCTAGGACTGATCACCTTCAAAAGGAAAAATTCCATGAAGAACATTTTAAAACTACCTCTCTTTTTCCTTCCTATGTCACCATTTCTCCCATGGAACAATGTTGCAACATTCCGGTTTCACATCCGCTATTGATATAAATACTTCAGAAGCAACCCTCTAATAGCATTTCATGCAGACTGGCAATAAATGGTTTTTCTCAAACTACTAATTATTGCTCATCATTCCATGCTTCAGGATAACATTCATATGCGCATTTGTGTTGAAGACTCACTAATTACATTGTAAATACTTGCCTGAAAAGTTAGATAATAACTCATCATAATTTAAATGAGAATGGAAAGTTATTTTCAGAGCTTACTTGTACAGGTCTGGGCTTTTTACGCTCCATTTGTATATCGTCTCTTCTCTGCTCTTGCTCTGGATGTTGATGACTTCCATACACACATTTAAAACATGCCTCTCCATCACCACCAAAATCCATAATTAACTTCAACAAAGTGAGGTACTTCATAGAAAACATGATCGTTGCTGGGAAGGAAGTCGGATGCGTTGGAATATAAGCATTGATGTTGGCTCCATATTTTATGAGCAGCTTTATGTTTTTGATGGAGCCATGTCGGATAGAGATTAGAAGGGGGTTTATCAGATCGACATTAGGATTTGCTCCAGCCTTGAGCAACATTTCTGTGGTTTCTACATTATTATTGTAAACAGCAAAATACAAAACTGAAGTACGTTTATCTTCAAACAGCCGGGATCTTTCTGGTGACAAGAGGGCATCGATAGGATATCCAGCTTCAATCAGTTCTTCAACAATATCATTTCGATTGTGTTGAGCAGCAAGATGAAGGGGACTAATTCCACTGCGCCTCACCCGGACTTTGCTGGTAACGGGAATCAACATCTGAACTATCCTGAACATAAACAAACCGCATTTGCATTACGGTTCAGCATCAACAATAGCCTGCAATGGATAAATCAGTTACTTTGAAAAGAATTAGTTACAATAGGCATGAGTGTCAATACATAACTTGGGGTGATGAATTTGCCTTTGCATTCACAGGGTTTGGAGCATCAGTCACTCTGAGAAGTGATGTAAACATTACTGTTGTGCAGGTTGACTCATACTGTATGAAAGCTGCTCACTCAATAGAGAAAAGCGAGTTTGTTAAACATGAATTGGATTTTGTGTACTTTGCTCTATAGTGAATTGAACAAACATCCGCTATTATCACACTTATGATCAGACCTTTCATAAATTAGAGTTTATCTTTCTCCACACCTTCTCTGTAGCTGTGACACTATATTTTGCATTCTGTTCTGTTACTCTGAAGTACTTATGTAAGGTATTATTGGTCTGGTTAGCACTCAAAACAATACTTTTCACTGTATCTCAGTATATGTGACAATAACAAATCAAATCAATGAAATGAATCATTAAGCTGTTTTATTTTACAGTAAATTAGTATAAAGTATAAGTTATGGTAAGAATCAGAATTTCATGAGCACAATATATTTTTATGTAAAACAAAATAAAGTCACATACTATGATTCCCTGCATCAGTAGATTATTTACTTCCCCGAAATAAGATGGCTCCTAGTGATTCAGCATCATCTTTCTGAACTGGCCTAAAGCTCTCATTTTATTGTCTAGTGGACCTCACAGACGTCTGATTTCAGAAGACACCTGTCAGTGCTCATCATTCTCTTTACACCTCTCTTGAACAGACAAATGTGGATCAAAGGACTTTAGAATATAATAGTTTTGAAGTGCTCTTCCATTGCTTGGACAAACTAGATTTTTGTTTGTTGTTTAGACTACAGGAAAAAAATGACATTTATTTTGCATATTATTTATTCTTCTTAAAAATATCTCTACATTAGAAAACAATCTTATTTGCAAAGCACCAAGAGGTTCTGTAGCTGTACAGTTTTAATGTATTTGTCCGTAATTTATATTTGATCATCTTTCATGGATTTGTCTTTGGTCTAATTAAATTCTAATGTTTTGAGCCGAAACAACCAAAACTAGCCTCAATTTTGCTGTCAGAAAGGAATGGCCAAGCAAAGTTCATGATACTCATTGGAACTTAGAAGAATGAGAGGCGACTTTATTGAAATGTGCAAGAATCGTAGGGGGCTTAACAGGGAAGTTGTCACCCTTGCAGAAGGGTCTGGGACTAGAGGGCATAATCTCAGTATAAGGGAGCACATATTTAAGATGCAGATAAAGAAGAACTTCTTCTCTTAGAGAGCTGTGAATCTGTGGAATTCTTCATCCCAGAACATTGTTAAGGTTGGGTCATTAAGTATACTCAAGGCTGAGTTTGGCAGATTTTTAAAGAGTAAGGGAATCAAGAGTTATTGAAAAAGGCAGGAAGATGGAGTTGAGGACATCAAACCAGCCATGATCTCATTGAATAGCAAAGCAGACTCAATGGGCTGAACGGCCTACCTCTCCTCTGACATCTTACGATCTGGAGTTAAATTCCGTGTGGGTTCTGCTGCATTTTTTTTCTATCAGGTTCTTGACCGCCAATAGTCTGACTGACAGGCTGGAGATCTACTCATAGAATCACACAATTGTTACAGTGCAGAAGGAAGTCATTTGACCCACTGTGACTGCATCAACCCTTCAAACAAGCATCATTTCCTAGTGTCAATCCCCTACTTTTCCCCCATACCTTTTCACACTATCTCTATCCAAAGCATCATCCAATGGCCTCTTGAATGCTGAGTGACAAAGCCTGAAAATGTACGGTTGCAGCTGAAGAAATCATGTAGATGTCATGAAATTCCATCTAATTGTAGTCAGTGGCATTCTGACTGAAGAGAGTTTGGGGAAACAGGATATATAATGTGGTGGGAAGGTCTGATTATGTTCAGACTAGTCCCATAGTAATCAGGATGGTCAGAATGGTGGTTAAGGGAACCAAAACTGCCCATGAATGGACAAAACAGATAGAACTTGAGAGTGGGTTTACTGTGTATCACATTGGGCCTAACGAAAATACTTATGTTTCTCTTAGCCCACAAAAAGTGCTGTAAAGATGCTTAGCTCATGGATTCTATTGTCCTTCTCTCACCTCCTTTCAGTTGCCCTGTTTCCCATAGCCTGGGAAGCTCAACCACCATTTGTAAAAAAAAATGAATTGGCTTGAAATGATGGCAACAGCCTTACTATAATATTGAAATGACCAAGGTACTTCTTGCAAACTAATTAGCTGCCTTCTCCTTGTTTCTCCTCTGTTAATATGGTTGGATTTGACATGTGTTTAATTCCTGTTCCAGAACCTCTGAGCTTTAATTTCTGATTAATGGACAGCCCACCATTTTTTCAGCGATGGAACTCTTCTCTATGAGACCAGGACCAAAAGTCTTGAGAATGTGCAGCAAGCTTATCAGCATTTACTTCCAAAATCCAGCATTTTCCATTATTTTTCTTTTTAAACCTATAATTCTCTTCTAATGAATCAATTAAGGAAGATGGTTTCTGAGGCTCATGCTCTACGCTTAGAACAAACATAGTGACAGGAAGTGGGGAAAGGTGAATCAACATAAATTGTATCGGAATTTTGCAGACTGAAAAAAACATGTTGCTGTTATGTACAAAATGTTATATTTATATCATTACATATATTGGCCTAGAAATTGAATAATCAATTCCTTCAAAATTTCATTGAAATTATACATAAGAAATATATACAACTCAAGGGCCAAACCATTGACTGGAAGATAGGTTTCTCTGCTCACATGTCTCTCAAAGATCTGATAATGATGCAATTTGTTTATTTGAGGTGTGTTTCTTGTTTAGTTGAAAAAGCTGCATTGGACAGATTTTATTCGTTGGCACAAATTCAAATATATTATTTTATTTAATTAGAAAGCATGAAGAAACAGTACTTTCATTGCCAGTGATTCCAATCAATTGGAGTAGGGGTAGCACTTCCTTACGATTTCTTTTAGTCTATGGCTTGAGACCAATGCCTCCAACATAAATACCAGGCTCTACAAACCATGAAATCCAGTAACTTACTTCCTAATTCCTTTTCATTCATTTTCACTTCTAGCTTGGCTTGTTATAGTTAGAGAAAGAAATTAGGTGAGGATTTGTCAGTTTTGGACTAACACCAGGAAGGTTTCATGGTAACATACAAGCTATCTGTAATTTATATAGCTAAAGAGCAGCCAATAGTATATAATGTACACAGCAGCATGTGTAATGTTTAATGCTGGTTATCACCTAGCAGTCTTTAGGAAATGATAATGTGTTATTAAGAGTGGTCATCATTTGAATCAGTAAATCTGTACTACACTGCAGATTATTCTGGAAAATTAACTGTCATACACATTTCTAACCCTGATTTATGAATCCTATTATCAATGTATAAATTTTTTATGGAAGTTTAGCTGGAAGCATTAAGTAGTCATAATGATGTAATATAATACTTTGCAGAATTCTATAAATGCCTCTCTTTTACAAGTCAGTAATGGGCAAATGCTGCATTTTGATGCACTTAAGTGGATGACTCAAATTTTTAGTTACCATCAGTGAATATATTCAGACATCTGCGCAGTCTCCAAATCAGATCCACATTAAGGAACTCAATAAGGGAGCTCTCCGTTGTGATTTTCTTTGAATAACAAGGTTGAAAATAAAGCTCAGAGGACTGAACCCAGCCCATTGAAATTTGCACAATATTTTAAACTCTGTGTTGTTTTGTGCCTTACAACTTACGCCATATTGCCCCTTGCAGCAGCAATGTGAAGGGGCAGCCAACCATCCTTACTTCCTTTGTTTGCATCAGCATTTTGTGAAAGAAGAAAAGCCACAATTTCTTCATGCTCATTCTTGCTGGTTTCATACAATGCCGAGGCATTATCACTGGCTTGTGTATTGATATTTGCACCTAAGGATTGTAATGGACAGCAAACTGTAACATACAGCTATTATCAGAAAGATAAGAGCAATTTTACTCAACTGGTAGAGTATACTGTCAAATAGTTAGCTAATCTCATATGCACTTTGAAAACATAAATGCTTAAAATGTTTAATTTAGTTTACAATTTTTATTTTGTTCTTCTGAAGTTCAGGACAATATTAAGCAAAGGCGTTTTCAAAATACTCACTTTCTAGAACTATAAACACTCACTCCTTTTAGAGTGGTTACTTCTTTAACAAGGTGATTCCGAGTTATAAGTAATAAATTAAAATTAAATTGCTGAAGTCTTTGGGACCATAATGCTGCTGTGAGGTTATATAATGTATATCATGGCATCCCAGGCCCATTCCACCTTGTACACCGAAATTAAATGCACAGTGACTGCAGCATAATTTTATTTGCATGCCAACGTGACAATAAAATTAGCACATTGCATCTGCATGGAAAACAATTCCATGAAAGTCAGTGTATTAAAAGAAAGGAAGCAACCATTGATGGCTGTTTGCAAAAGGGGAGCAGCACAAGCAGGGTGTGAAAATCCATCAAGTCAGTCGTCTCAAAGATTCACTCCAAAGCTGGGACATAAAAAGGCGGAGATCATTTCCTTTAAGCATCACTGACATTGCTGGTAAATAATTCCAATGAATCACAGGAGGGAGGCAAATTTCAGGTGCAGCCTTCAAAAGGGTTCGACCATGAGCAAGTGACCACATTGATGTTTTCAACTGAAGGAACAGATTCCAAAGGTGTAAGAAGAAGAACATAAAATGTCATGAGTTTGACCCGCAAACACTCAGACAGGGGGCAGCACAGGTGAGACATAACGCTGGATACCCACTGGAGGAAACCTTAGGGGATTGCAGTGTTAGGTGAGGAGATCTTACAGGGGCAAGTTCAATGACCAAGCTGTTATAAAACCTGTGTTAAACATGTGTAGCAGCCAGTCTGCATAGAGGCTCTCGGGTAGCTTTTAAAACCATTTCTACCGATGTTCTTCAGCAGCTGACTGAAGAGGACCAACTTTACATTTTGCTTTTCAGTAGTCTGGCTGCATAGTTTTGCAATACTTTTTAATTTGATTTTGTGCAGAGCTAGGACTGCCCTCAACACAGAGGACAACAGCACAACAACCAAGCTAGAATTTCACTGTTTCACCCATTCAAGCCCTCAGTGAGGAAACCAACAGGAAAAGAGACTGGGCGTAATCTAACCAGCCTAGGCAAGGTGGTTTTGATGGTGCAGTCAGAAAATGGTGACACGGTTGAAGAGTGTCTGCCTGCAGATTATCTTGCTGGTTGTGGAGTGGAAGCAGTAAGGTCAACCCGCTTAGCCAATTTGATTATATAACAGGCCAAGTGGATATGTCAGTGTCTTATATACTTTTGTGGTAGTCCCTCAGATCAAGGATGATGTGTGCTCTTAGCAAGAACGCGTGTTGTCTCATAAGATAAGTAGGCTGTTGACCTTACAGTTCTGGAGATACTAGCTTCTCTTACAGCCTATCACAAGCAGATCAGAAGAATTACAGATTGTTAATTCCAAGGCCATCAAGTCCTGAGGTGGGACTTGAACCCAGAACATCTGGTCCAAAGAATGTACACAAGATCTCTTATATGGGTAGGGTAGGGTTGTTGAACAGCTCTTCCTGGCAGGCAATTGGGCTTTCATCCTGTACCAAAGGCTGGCAGATGACTGGAATCTGCTTCCAATTCCCTGTCAGGCAGTGTATTCCCAATCATAACAAATCATTTCATAAGGACATTCTCATCATGCATTTGGTTCTTTTGCAAATGATCTTAAATCCATGCCCAATTGGTAACCAACACTTTATGCCACTGAAAAATGATTCTCCTAATATACTCTGTCAAAAACCCTCATAATTCACTACCTTTCACACAACAATTTAATGGGCAACTTCTTAGTAACTTCCCATCAAGACACAATCCTACTTACCATGCTTTGTGAGAAAACGCAAAGATTCCAGTTGTCCACTTTGTGCTGCAACAAATAATGGAGTGATTCCATAAATATTTGTTGCTTCAATCTTGGCACCAGCCATGAGCAGAGCTTCCATGATGTCTAGATCATTTCGTATCGCAGCCTCATGAAGAGCAGTCCACCCACGGTTGCAGCGGTGATTCACATCAGCATTATATTGTATCAGAAGTTTAACAGCTTCCACATTTTTATGTTCACAGGCTGTTAACAGAAATAACTTGAAATTTAAAGCAAATGTTTATGATGTTAGGATTATTTTATTTAGTGCTTCAGAATCAGATTCTGAGGTTGTGTAACAATTCTGCTAATCTACTCCAGTTGTACATGTTCTATAATTATACACTGCAAGATGAATTTAGGATAGGATACTGTGAGAAGGAAATACATTGTTTTGTTACACATATATTTCCAGAACAATACATATAACTATTCAGCTTTTAGCAACCTAACAGATGTGATTTTTGAAAAAAATCATTGGCTGGAACATTTTTTGATCCTCTCTAATTGCCCTTGATCTAACTAGGTAATTTGTTATTTGAGAGGGAAGTTAAGAGTCAATCATATTCCTGTGGATCTGGAGTCACATGTAGGCCAAATAGGTAAGAATGCTAGATTTTGTTCCCTAAAATGACATTAATTAATCAATGGCTATTCATGACAATCAACAACAGTTATACCACCATCATGAAACTAGATGTTCATTCCAGATTTTTATTGATTTCAAAGTTCACTATCTGCTGCAGTGGGACTAAACAAGGACTTCGTCTGTGACTCTGGGCTATTAGTCCAATGACATTATATTACAACACCACCTTCCCAAATTCATATGTAGGAATGTACTCAATTTTATGTACTCATCCGTTTTATGTTACCTTTGTAGAGCGCAGTTTCTTTTGCCTTACTCGAGATGTCGCATTCTGCTCCTGCTTCTAGTAAACATTTCATGCATTCCAAGTTCCCCCTGCATGTTGCTAAGAATAAAGGAGTTTCTTCTGCCAGTGTGCGACAGTCTACAGTTCCAGGATAAGCTATTAGAAAATAAAGAAACATGTCATCTCAAATCTCATAAACAGCTATATAATTTTCTTTTTGGTTCCCTGTGTGGTTGAATGTTGACTCCAATCATTTCAGATGTTACTTCTATTCCATATTTATTTCTTTCACTGTTATGCCATTTAACTTGTTATTCCCTTCTATTTTTACAATCATGTCTGACTCATTTCTCTGCCTTTACAATTACTTGTTCAGACCAATTGATCATTGATTGAGATGACAATTTTTTATCAAGTATAACTCTTTGTAGTTTCATTGTATGTTGCAAACTCTGTTTTGGTTGTCAACTTCATTCACTGCTAGCTTTCATTTTGTTACTACCTAGTGAAAATTGGGGAGGTAGCTCCCCTTGATTTCACTCCCTTCGTTTTTTTTTAAACCAAAGGTTTGAATTCATTTTAGCATGAGGCTTTACCTCCAACCAATTAAAATATAGTTAACTGGTTTAATGTAACCAATCAGAAGTCACTAGGTTGTCTTGGATCAAAGAAATAAAATATTTATTACCTGCTAAGGGTATACACTATAAAGGAAAATAATAGAAGTTAGAGTTCTTTGGTTGTCTGTGAGACATTAAGTTTAAACCTGAAGTTGAGGTTGGTTAGCTGATTTCTTGGCTGCAGTTAGCAGTAACAAATGTCACAATTGTTGTAACGTTCTTGATGTCCTGATCTCCTCTGTCATCAATTTCATGAGAACCAGGCAGTTTCTTTTTGAGAGAACGAAAAGTTGAAACAACAGCTTCCCTATCGGTAATCTCTGAAAGGTTCTGAGAATCTTCCTTGAAATATTGGTTCTAGTTTTTACATTCAAGAGGCTATTTTTGATGGGTCTTTGAGTGATATGGGGTCAATGTCCAGTGTAGTCGGTTCTGTTGTAACACGTGTTTCCTCAATGTGAATTGGCTTCAATGCCATTAAAGGATTTAGACTGCTTTTTGTAGAAGGCAAACTTTCCTCACCTGTATTGGCTATAACACGATTTCAGCTCCAATAGTTTAAATGGTGTGGTTATTACACAATTTTCTTATAATGCAGGATCACACGAGAATGGAAGTATTGCATTATATCCGATCGGTTGTACTTTGGATTTGTTGATGTTTTCCTGAGACTGTGGTAGGTTTGAATGGTTGGCTGGATTGGACGAGACCTCTATTTTCACTCATTCCCCCAACAAGAACAATTTTGGCAATTCTGTATTTTTAAGCGTTGTCTCAGTCAAATTTGCAGTTCAAACATTGACACTCTTAAAAATCCTACCTACAAAAAAAGGGTATAACCTCATGACAATTTGTATATATTGTTTTACCCTATCCTTATCCTGAATTTTTGTTTTGTAACAAAGGGCTTCCCCATCCTGATAGCTTCTAATGGGTGAAACATTAACCTTTTGAAACAAGAACTGCCCTTTCAGCCTGTCCTATCATTCAATTAAACTACAACTGCTCTATTTTACCTTCACAAAATACATTCTACTAAATAAATACCCATGCATTCCAACATTCATTATTATTATATGTTTTAAAGTTTTGATGGGAGTAAGGCAAGTTTTAATGGTGTGAAACAGCTACCTGTTTTGGAAGGTTTGAGTTATATAGTGAAGCTGGATAGGCTGGGATTTTTTCCCTGCAGTGTAAGAGATGGGTGACCTTATAGAAGTGTATTGAATCATGAGAGGCATAGATAAGGTAGATGAGAACAACTTTTTCCCATAGTAGGGGTGTCTCAAACTAGAGGGCATAGGTTTACAATGAGAGGGGAGAGATACAAAAGGATCCAGAAGGGCCATTTTTTCACACACAAGTGGTGAGTGTTGGGAACGTGCTGCCAGAGGAAGTGGTGCATGTAGGTACAGTTACAATGTTTAAAAGCTATTTTGATAAATCGGAATAAGAAATGTTTAGAGGGATATGGGCCTAACGCAGTCACGTAGGACTAGCTTAGTTTTGGATTATAGTCAGCATGAACTGGTTGGACTGAATGGTGTGTTTCTTCTGCTACTCTATGACTCTATTCCAGATTTCCAGAATGTGGGTCTTTCCATTTTCCATTTATAATGTTATTCCTTTATGTTTCCATGGTTTGTTTACATAAAAGGGGACAATTATTTTGCTCTTTTATAGTTCAGATAATTTTTGAAGTTAGAGTCAACATCTGCTCACATTTTGTTTGTCTGATAACAACATCTTGATGGGAATAGTTTCTGACATTCCTAGGGGACGTTGCAGGAGGGAGGTTATGCAGCATATTTTCCCTGCCAATATTGAGGGTCTGACAAACCCATCAGTTACAGATATTATTTATTTGTAGCCTTATTTAAATGCATTTTACAACCTACTTAGACAGCTAGGAATAATTATTAGTAACATCCTGGGAAGCATAATGTTAAATGTAAATGTATCATTCCATTGAAATAGCCCAGCTTACTTAGCAAACCAAACTTCACAATGTTCCTATCTATTTTTCCAGTATTCCATCATCTAATTTCTTTCTTACTCCAACAGACCTCGTCTCATCTTCAACATTGTCAAAGGTCCACCGAAAATACCATTATTACTTTAAAAACAAAATCATATATGCTATATAAAATACGCAAACAGTTACAACCAAAATCAGATCATTCCACAACCTAATAGTATCAGTCTGCCGCTCTTACATGAACCACTAAAATACCTCTTAGCTGCAACAAATTAGAGGACATTAAGTGTTTACATTTGACATTGATACCGAATATCTATAATCTTTGTCTCTTTCATTTTCTTTAACTCACTGTCTATACCAAATGTGATTACACTATTTTGTATTCAGGCCAGTGAGTTATTTTCTACTTTTAACAATCACTAACATTCTGCAGAAATATTTTTCCAAATGCACTGCAAGGAAACATTCTGTTCAAATACATTTGAGTGTTATAAACTAAATGCAAGTATTTTTTAACAGAGTCCAAATCCAAATGATTAGTGACTGCTATAATTCAGTTAACTACAGTCCATAAAAACCAGAGCCCACTGATTGGGACAACATTATATTTACACTCATTAACTTTTAATAAATATATCCACCATCTGTTCCCTTGTTCCTTTAGATCTTAGCCATCCTTTTAGATTATATTACATGATAAGATTCTCTTTTCATTCTTTTAAGTCAAATTATATACTTGTATTATATCAAATGGAACAAAATATACTAAATGACAATATATGTTCCATTTTTATACATTAAGACTCTCAAGTGGCCTTTTTTTTCAGAATGTCTAACAGTTTCTTAGAGTTTGCTCCTTTATTTGTAGAGCAATCAGATAGTTGACTGTTGCTATCCACCTATTTACCCGCACATCCACTAATATCATTTATTGTATCCATTGCTCCCAATGCGGTCTCCGCTACATTGGGGAGACTGGGCGCCTCCTAGCAGAGCGCTTTAGGGAACATCTCCGGGACACCCGCATCAATCAACCATATCGCCCTGTGGCCCAACATTTCAACTCCCCCTCCCACTCTGCTGAGGACATGGAGGTCCTGGGCCTCCTTCACCGCCGCTCCCTCACCACCAGATGCCTGGAGGAAGAACGCCTCATCTTTCGCCTCGGGACACTTCAACCCCAGGGCATCAATGTGGACTTCAACAGTTTTTTCATTTCCCCTTCCCCCACCTCACCCTAGTTCCAAACTTCCAGCTCAGCACTGTCCCCATGACTTGTCTGGACTTGTCCTACCTGCCTATCTCCTTTTCCACCTATCCACTCCACCCTCTCCTCCCTGACCTATCACCTGCATCCCCTCCCCGACTCACCTATTGTACTCTATGCTACTTTCTCCCCACCCTCCTCTAGCTTATCTCTCCACACTTCAGGCTCACTGTCTTTATTCCTGATGAAGGGCTTTTGCCTGAAACGTCGATTTCGCTGCTCCTTGGATGCTGCCTGAACTGCTGTGCTCTTCCAGCACCACTAATCTATAATTTTAATAAGACAGACCTTACTGAGAACTATCAAGCTTTACAGGCATAATTCAAGCAACACTTCGTTACCTTCCAAAATGACCCCACTGCATTTGGTGCTTCATGTGAAGGATGAAGGAGAATTTCCCTGTTGAGGTGCTCTCCTTGTAGAAATGTAGCTTTAATATCAATTTATCCACACCCACAAACATTTGTTGCTGATAAAGCCAAGAGAAAGTTTTTAAAATTGCTTTATCTTCTGTCAATGAATCTACTTTTCTGTCTTTGTCTCCCTGCTTTTCTTCGGTGTATTGTGCCACCAACCTTGCTTTAGACTGATAAATCCCATCAGGAAAACATTTTCTGTGCATATCCACCTATGTGACAGAGCTGGTTGTCCCCTTTCTCGTACCTCTGTGTATACACCTCAAATTCTGTCTAGCTTTAAAATTCTCTTTGTTTGACATTTTTACTAAATTGTCTTCTAGTTTGGCTGTGGCCACTAAAATTACCAATTACATGAATTTCTGCTCATAGATGAAGAAGTTGTGCCTTATTGATCTCCACTATGAGATTATCACACTCTCCACCTCTTATCCCTGCTTCCTTTATTGAAGTGTTTGAGAACGGATAGGTAAATTGCTTACCAATTTTAACACGAATCACATTTTGCCTTCTAAGTTTCTGTTCCTGACGTCAATAATAAGACCATAAGCGACAGGAACAGGAGTAGACCATTTGGACCCTTAAGCCTGCTCCACCATTCAATTGGATTGTAGTTTCTCTGACATTTCTCATGTCAGCCTTCCTGAGTTTTCCCCTACTGATCAAAAATCTATCTATCTCAGCCTTAAATATACAAAAGGACATGGCTTCCACAGCTCAAGGAGTTCCAAACACTCACAACTCTCTGATAGAAGAAATTCCATCTCATCTCAGTCTTACATTTGCACCCCTTTATTCTAAGACTATACCTTCTGGTGCTGGACTCTTCCATGAGGGAAAACATCCTCTCAGTATTTACACTGTCAAGCTTATATGTTTCAATGAGATCACTCATGCTTCTAAACTCCAGTGAATTGAATCCCAACCTGTTTACCCTTTGCTCACAGGAAAATCTCTCTATACCAATCCTATTGAATCTTCTTTGAATTGTTATCAATAAAATGATGTCTTTCTTTAAATTTAGATTAGATTAGATTACCTATAGTGTGGAAACAGGCCCTTCGGCCCAACAAGTCCACACCGACCCGCCGAAGCGCAACCCACCCATACATTTACCCCTTACCTAACACTACGGGCAATTTAGCATGGCCAATTCACCTGATCTGCACATCTTTGGACTGTGGGAGGAAACCGGAGCACCCGGAGGAAACCCACGCAGACACAGGGAGAACGTGCAAACTCCACACAGTCAGTCACCTGAGTCGGGAATTGAACCCGGGTCTCAGGCGCTGTGAGGCAGCAGTGCTAACCACTGTGCCACCATGCCGCCCACAAATAACAGGAACAAAACTGCTCACAGTAGTCTAGATGTGGTCTCACCAGAAATTTTTACAGCTTTGGTAAGAATTCTCTTCTCTTATAGCCCAACCCCCTTGAAATAAGCACCAACATTCCATTAGCCTGCCTGATCACCTTTGTCTCTTTATGTTGTAGCTTTTTGTAGATTTCGTCTATTTAAATAATATTTTGTTCTTTTGTGCTCCCTTCCAAAATGAAGAACTGCACCTTTTCCCAAATTACACTACATTTGCCAACTTTTTGCCCACTTTCTTAACCTATCAACATCTCATTGTAAACTGTTTGTCTCCCTCTCATATCTGTTTTTGTGTTGTCTGCAAGTTTAACTACAATACATTTACTGCATTCTTTGGAGTCATTAATATATACTGTAAACAGTTGCAGTCCCAGAACAGAACCTCACTGTTCACATGTCACCAACCTGAGAAAGAATCCATGTTCCCCATTCACTGTTCCCAGCCCACCAGTTCATTATCTTTGCCAATATACTATATCCAACACCATGGACTCCTATCTTACTACTTAGTCTTTTGTGAGAAACCTTGTTGAACATCTTCTGGAAGTCCAATTACAACACATTAGTGGTTCCCTTCACCCACTCTGGTTGAGATGCCCTCAAAACAACTCTAAGAAATTAATCAGACACAATATTCCTTTCATGAAGCTCACATGTCTCTGCTTGATTAGATTAGAATTTTCCAAACATTCTGCTATTGCCAATAATCGATTCAAATATTTTTACAATAATAAATGTTATGCTAATCAGCCTATGTTAGCTACTGTTGATAGGTCTGACTCATGAAAAGGTTTGATCAACTATTAATTTTATTCAACTAATATGTCTACAGCAAAGAAAAGGGCCCTTCGGCCTATCAAGTCTATGCCAATCAAAAACCATCTAACTGATCTAATCCTATTTTCCAACACTTGGCACTTTGTATGCCTTGGTGTTGCAGCTTGAAATACTTTGTAATTATTACAAGGGTTTCCACCTCTACTGCTATTACAGGCAGTGAGTTCCAGATTCTCGCCACCCTTTGGGTGAAAAATATTTTCCTCAGATCCCCTCCAAAACTTCTGTGCCCTACCTTAAATCTATGCCCCAGACATTGATCCACCCACAAGGTGGGCGGGGAGAATGTTCCTTCCTGTCTAGCTTATCTCCTCCTCTCATACTTAACAATCATGTCACTGTTTGGTCTCCTCATGGGAAAACAACCCCAGCCTAATCAATCTCTCCTCATAACTAAAACTCTCCTACCCAGGTAAATCTTTTCTGCAGCCTCTCCAGTGCAATCACGTTCTTCCCAAAATGTGGATATATGTACAATACCAGGCTATATATTTTCCAAATCTTGAGAAAACGAAGTACCCTGGAAAGTGCACCTATACGTCAGCGCTGTTCGCCAGTTCCTTTACAGTCCGTGTCATTTCCCTCAAACTCGATAAGAAGTCCCGCCAGTCCTTCAGTTCACCATGGAACCTTACAGGCAGGGTCCCACAACATGCAGTTTAATCTCTTATCATGTACAGTATGTAGGTTCCCGCGGCTCTCCCCTCACTCACTGACCTTGAAGCAACAGTTTCGCACAGCCGGGTTTGTTATAGTAAATTGCTTCGTGCAGAGGGAGCCAGCCCTCCGAGTTTGGCACAGAAAGCACTTTCCCAGCTCGGATCATATTTGACAAGGTTTCTTCATCACCATTTTTTATCGCAACAACGGCAGGATCCACCTCCCTAGATGAAGAGCAGAAAGGATGTAATGTCCGCTGCAACAGTGCAGCCTTTAAAATTGTACGTCCACAGTTGAAACTAAAAAAAATACATGTCAGTTTGGAGAGATCTAATCAACCTTGAAATATTGACCCCTGAAAAACGCCTCCACGTTGAGATAAGTAACGCGCGACCTTGGAATATTTCGCTGGAACATCCCGATGTAGTCCCTCAATGCAACAACAGGTACGTCTAAAGATACTTGCCGAATGGTCCAGCCCAGCTCCACCGCCATCCCCCCCTCCCCTCCAGCTTGAATATCATTCAGGGTCAGGTCATCGCTGGGCGTCACAGCAAGTGCAGTGAGAGCGGAGGCACTGCCCAGAAACAAATAAGCAAATGCAAAACATTGACTGAGGAAAACAGGCATCCACACTCCCACACCGGGGGCACAAGCTTTAACTCCAAGAGTTGGTTTAACCGCCAGTTATCTCTCTCTTTCTATTTACATTTGATTCGTGGCCTGAGGCTGTAGGGTCCTTCACTTTAACATGATCCTGTACAATCCTTTCCTGCTCTTTATTGTATGGATGGGAACGTTTGGATAAAGATTAATTTTGAAAGCTGGGCTGCAATCAAATGACCAAATCTCGTTGCAAATAAATTGTCATATTACAAAAAAAACCTGTTAACTGATACGTTTTCATCAAACGGAATAATTTACGATAAATTATCCTCTCATCGCTGAAATTCTCAACGCTATTTTTACCTGGGGAATTTTCAGTTCATTTAGGATGAACCTATCTACCCCACCCCCGCCCGGTCCCACCGACCGACCCCTTCAATAATCAATCCCGGGTCTGGATCTGAAGATGTACTTACACCACCGGCTTGGAGGGTCGAATCAGCCTCCCATCGAATCTCCTTGATCTCGGAGGGTTGGCGGTCGGAGCAGAAGTAGTCACGGGCGACCTAAGAGAACGGCGAGGATGAAATAGTGAAAAATATTCCGCGTAAGAGAAGCCCCTCATTTTTCTCCCCTGCAGCTCTTCCAACTCAAAATGTGAGGCGCTGGCACCGATCGGCTCCCGCACGTGTTTATTTTTGGCTTCGGAGACGCCGAGGGACTATTTGACCATATAAGACAATAGAGAGCAACAGGCTCTGAGGAGGGATTGTGGAGGGGACTGCTCAGAGACACACAATCTTTGCTGGACTCGGAAAACGTCAATTTCAACCTTACGGTACCAGTTGTATGTTTATTGTCATCCAGGATGACCTACTGTTTAAATAAAACAACGGCGAGACCAGACAAAACAAATCCTGGCAACTGTTGGAAGCGAATCGATCACAAAGGCTGACAAGACAGGGGTAAGACTGAGGACAACACTGACAGACCGCAGGAAATGGATGGAGGACAACACATCTTGCATTCCCAGAGGAGGAGTTAACAGGTTGAATGACCTCTCAGTAAAGGAATCAGGAGGTTGGTCGATGGCGCACAGGATTAGGTCGGATGAAGCAAGAGATTAGGAGAACCTGAAACACCCGGGAGCGGACCCTTCGGCCCCTCGAGCCTGTTCTGCCAGTGAATAAAACAAGGGCTGATGTGGTTGTTGTCTCAACTCCACCCTTCGTGTGTGCCTCTTTCCTCCCCCACCTCCTTATAACTCTTGATTCCATTGTCTATCAAAGGTCTAACACAGCTTTGATTAAATGTAATGTCCAAGCCTCGAATAGCCAGAGGACATCTCCTGCACACGCACTGAACTGGATTTAATCACTGGCCTGAAATGTCGTCAGGCGAAAAAGCTGCCCATGGGGATATCCTGCTCAATGCTCTCAATATCCTCTCCCCGACTGGCCACATCTATGTTTTGTAACTCCTCAGCCCACCCTCACCCTTAACCAGTTTCCCGTCAATAACATTCTCCAATGTCTTCCAATGATGTTAAATGGTAATCTATTTCGTCTGGAAATCTTGCCTGGTTTTCACACCAATCGCAATGAGTAGATGAACGATGCGTTAGACCCGATCAGCAGCAAGGCTAGTGAGATTGACCAGCAGATTATAGAGTTAACAGGTTCGGCCAAGGTTTTACTGCACACACACACGTTCGAATACAAGAAAGAGACCACTGCTTGCCAGCATGGAGCAATCGTGCCTACTTCAACATTGCCCCAGGGATATCCAGGCATGTTCCTGCAAACATGACCCTTGGGACTTAAGGCTGAGCCAGGCGAGTGTTGGATAAACTGGTCTCTTGAGCCTTTCAGTCGGAGGGCTGTTGTCTGCTTGTATTTGTGTGTGGATGTTGCTGTCAGACCGAGTCACAGCGCTCTGTACCTGGACACCCACCTGGTCTTGGCACAAGCTTGAGGGGCCGCGGTCTGAACCCCACGCCCATTCACCTGGGCCTGAGCTCGATTCCTGGGGTGTGCCTGGCCCCTCGGACCTGGAGGCTGCACCGAGTCGGATTGCGTCTCAAGGCTTTGCTCGACCGCCATCTGGATTAGTTCCTCCTCACTCAGGCTGCTGTACAGACTGTACTCCTCTTGGCCAAATGTGCGGCTGGAAGTGACTCCCGTCGCCATCCTCCCGCCGCGTCTGAGGGCTGTGCAAGGAGACATACAAAACAAACTTTTCAAAAGCTCGCCAAGTTTTCTTGTCGCATTCCTTGCCATTTATGTGCAGTTCTGCGCAAAAAAAATCTGGGAGGTCCCAGAGAAATCAACGTGATGTGGTGTGCATGAGAATATTATGGTTTGCTGAAAACGGCGTGTTTATTTGACTTACTGAGCTGCCCACTCTGAGCTTTCTTACATCTGTTTGATGTGTCCAGTTAGAGATTGCTATTGTATGTTAGACTCCTATTGTGCTGGAGCTGCAGTATAGTGGCTGCTTCACATCGGTTGTGTGTTTACTAGATGGGACTCCAAAAGCCACTGATTGGTGCTGCTTTAAGGAACGCACACACGCACAGACACACACCCTCTCCCCCTCCTCTCTAACTATATTTGCTCAGTTTAAACAACTGTAACAAATTCATTGTAGCCAGTTTTTGTTTAAAATTTGGATCATGGGATGTGAACATTGCTGACAAGAACAACACTTTGCCCCCCACCCCCCATGCCATGGGAGAAGGTGTTGGTGTGCCCTCTGCATGAACTACTGCAGTCCATATAGGGCAGTTACATCCACAGTGTGGTGAGGGAGGGAGTTACAGGAATTTGATTCCAAAGGAACAATAATATACTTGCAAATTTAGGGAGTTGGTTTAACTTAGTTTGCAAGATAGCAAGTCTCTGATGCAGTGGGATACTAACAGTATGGGTTAAGCTTCCACAACAGTCAAGATTACTATGAAGGACTCACATTCTCAACCTCTCCCATTGCCAGAGACTTGGTAGTCCTGAAGTTAAACCACCACCAAGTATCTCTCTCTCTCTCTCTCTGCTCCATGATCTGGTAAGACTATAGTGATGTTACATTTGCAAGTTAGGACAATATGTGGCTTAGAGTTGATGCTGCTCCTATGCATCTGCTGTCTTTATTTTAGTTGTAGCATTGCAGGTAGAGTATGTACTTTTGAAGGAGTTCATCCTCTCCATTGCCAGATTCTTCGCCCAATCATTGAGAAAGCCCAGCATCAGACCCTGAGCCCACTCCACCACAACTTAACATATGTATTAAGTATCTAAACACAGTTGTCACCATTTTATCCATCATCCACCTTGTGTAACTGACTGGTAAGGAAATTAATTTGCACAATAGAGACAGTTATGTTTTCTGTATATTCAGTGCCAATTTAAAAGAGACAAGCAAATCCCAAATTTACTGGACGGAACAAGATATGGATCTTCATACATAAACTTGACATAACCAATTTACTTTGAAATTGGATTAACTTCAAATTCTCTCTATGCTATATTCATGAAAATATATCACTTGGAGTGCAAAGGCAGTTTTATTGAAAAAAAGCACTGAATACGACTTACATTCTTGCTCTCCAGAACTCTGAGAGCACATGCTTGCTTTTTACTAGTCTCCGGTACACAGCTATAATAGCATATATTGGGTATCAAGGCCAATTCTGTTGGCTTTGCTTTGCCTTCTCATTCTTAGTTATTCAGTCACGACCGAAGAATCTCCTGCGACATTATGTATCTTCATTCCTTGCATTGTTACCTCTGGCATCCACCAAGGATCAATCCTTGGCATCTTTCTATTTCTTATCTTAGCAGCAACATCATTTGAAGCAAAAAAAATTACACATGTATTAAGATGATACCAAGCCTATCTCAGTGTCATCTCTCAGGACACTTTATTGTGCCAATGTTATTAGACTGCTTCTGGATTAATGGTGCTGGAAGAGCACAGCAGTTCAGGCAGCATCCAAGAAGCAGCGAAATCGATGTTTCGGGCAAAAGCCCTTCATCAGGAATAAAGGCAGAGAGGCTGAAGTGTGGAGAGATAAGCTAGAGGAGGGTGGGGGTGGGGAGAAAGTAGCATAGAGTACAATAGGTGAGTGGGGAGGGGATGAAGGTGATAGGTCAGGGAGGAGAGGGTGGAGTGGATAGGTGGAAAAGGAGATAGGCAGGTAGGACAAGTCCGGACAAGTCATGGGGACAGTGCTGAGCTGGAAGTTTGGAACTAGAGTGGGGGGGGGGAAGGGGAAATGAGGAAATTGTTAAGTCCACATTGATGCCCTTGGGGTTGAACCCACCCTCCCATCCTGGCGCCTTCCCCTGCCACCGCAAGAACTGTAAAACCTGCGCCCACACCTCCTCCCTCACCTCTATCCAAGGCCCTAAAGGAGCCTTCCACATCCATCAAAGTTTTACCTGCACATCCACTAATATCATTTATTGTATCCATTGCTCCCGATGCGGTCTCCTCTACATTGGGGAGACTGGGCACCTCCTAGCAGAGCGTTTTAGGGAACATCTCCGGGACACCCGCACCAATCAACCACACCGCCCCCTGGCCCAACATTTTCAACTCCCCCTCCCCCTCTGCCGAGGACTTGGAGGTCCTGGGCCTCCTTCGCCACCGCTCCCTCACCACCAGACGCCTGGAGGAAGAACGCCTCATCTTCCACCTCGGAATACTTCAATCCCAGGGCATCAATGTGGAATTCAACAGTTTCCTCATTTCCCCTTCCCCCCCTCACCCTAGTTCCAAACTTCCAGCTCAGCACTGTCCCCATGTCTTGTCCGGACTTGTCCTACCTGCCTATCTCCTTTTCCACCTATCCACTCCACCCTCTCCTCCCTGACCTATCACCTTCATCCCCTCCCCCACTCACCCATTGTACTCTATGCTACTTTCTCCCCACCCCCACCCTCCTCTAGCTTATCTCTCCACACTTCAGGCTCTCTGCCTTTATTCCTGATGAAGGGCTTTTGCCCGAAACGTAGATTTCACTGCTCTTTGGATGCTGCCTGAACTGCTGTGCTCTCCCAGCACCACTGATCCAGAATCTGGTTTCCAGCATCTGCAGTCATTGTTTTTACCTTATTAGACTGCTTGACCATCTTCTAGTTCTGTATAAGCTACAGTTTCTGCCAATTGCAGAAGCAATTATGTTCATCCCCTGTAACAAACTCCATTTACTCCCTGCAGGTTCTAACTTCTGCCTTGCTCCCTGTCTCCACCAGAATCAGTAAAATTCTGTTATGTACAGCCTAACCGATGCTAAGATCCGCTTACTCATCACCCCTGTGCTTACTGACCTAAATTGACTCTTGGTCTACCAAGAATTTAATTTTAAAATACTGATTTCAATGTTCCCCAATGTTAATGCTCACAATCCCTTCTATCTTTATACCCTCCTCCATGCAAACCTCAGACACACTCCATTTCTCCAGCTCAAGCCTTCTGTGGATCATCCATTGCCTTTTAGTTATCATCGACAGCTCTAATTTCAAACTCTAGCTTTAAACACTAGCTAATTTAAGTCTAGCTTTCAACTCTAGACTCACACCGTAAACCTCCTTGTCTCTAAACCTTTAAGATCCTCCTTAAAATCATTCCATTCATACAAGTTTTGAAGCACCCATCCTAATATATCCTTTTTTGATTTTTTTCTTTGATTACAATTATGTAATCAATTCATAATCACAATCATAATCAATCATGATCACAATTAAATGCACAATTTAAATGTGAATTGTTATTGTCAGCCATAACATCTCTTATTTTATCAGAATCCAGAAGCATAAGAGCACAGCGGGTATTGGAAACTACTTCACATCATTTTCCTGTGAGGAGATTGTCTATGTGAATCTGCCTATTACACCATTCATTTGGAAAGTAGACAGAATGCAGACAATTTAAGTTTAGCTATAATTATTTTAGTGTACACTGAAAGAGATTTGTACTGTCCTGCTCCTCGGATGCTGCCTGACCTGCTGTGTTTTTCCAGCACCACAGCCTCGACCCAGAATGCAGACAATGTTTTATAAGAAAAAGTTTTCGATACACCAGGAAATTGAAAATTGAATAAAACAAAATAAGGAACTTGATCATAATGTTAAAAACAGTTTATATATTTAATTGTTTGACAATGAGTGCTTAAGGGCTAATTTATCACTGCACCAATGTCCAAAGATACAAGCTAATAATGCAAAACACGTTGTTACTAGGAGACATGGGCAATGAGAGGATATTTAATATGGCCTATGGTTAAGAAATCATTTTTTTGCAGTGACATAGTTAATCACATGCTTAGGAGGAAATGAGGTCAATATACTAAGGCATGTTTATCACTTTGTAACAGTACATAATTCATGGATGCTACAGCCCTCTGGCAAAACTTACTTTGTTTATCTGTTCAAAGTTAACCTCAGCAACAATGTGACTTGCTATTATTAGCAACAGTTCCAAAAGGACATTCATCCCTGTCATTTTCCCTGAAACTCCATTTAGAGTGGGAAGTGTGTGATACTGCTGTTACTTAGGTCTTTGATACTGTACATCCTTCATCATTTAAACAGCTAACTGCAAATTTTGCTGGCCATGACATGGTTCTGACATTAATGTTGACAAATAGCAAAACTCAAAGGAATACTCTGAACTGTTGAGGAATGAAAGTTGATCTAACTGAAACATTTAAGATTCTGAGAAAGTTTGACTAAATATATTGAGGGTTTGGTTAGGGAAAAAGAAGAAAACATATGTCAGGAATAGACAGGATAGATCAAGTGAATCCTTAGAAGAGTATAAAGGCAGTAGGAGTGTATTTAAGAGAAATCAGGAGGGCAAAAAGGGGACGTGAGATAGCTTTGGCAAACAGGGTTAAGGAGAATCCAAAGAGATTTTATAAATACATTAAGGTCAAAAGAGTAACTAGGGAGAGAATATGGAACCTCAAAGATCAGCAAAATGGCCTTTGTGTCGAGCTGCAGGAGATGTGGGAGATACTAAATGAGTATTTTGCATCAGTATTTACCGTGGAAAAGGACATGGAAGATATAGACTGTAGGGAAATAGATGGTGACATCTTGAAAAATTATCCGCATTACAGAGGAGGAAGTGCTGAATGTCTTGAAACACATAAAAGTGGATAAATCCCCAGAACCTGATCAGGTGTACCATAGGGAAGTGATTGCTGGGCCTCTCACTGAAATATTTGTATCATCGATAGTCATAGGTGAGGTACCGGAAGACTGGAGGTTGGCTAACGTGTTGCCACTGTTTAAGAAGGGCGGTAGAGACAAGCCAGGGAACTATAGACCAGTGAGCTTGATATTGGTGGTGGGCAAGTTGTTAGAGGGAATCCTGAGGAACAGAATGTACATGTATTTGGAAAGGCAAGGAGTAAAAAGTGAGGTCTGCAGATGCTGGAGATCAGAGCTGAAAATGTGTTGCTGGTTAAAGCACAGCAGGTTAGACAGCATCCAAGGAACAGGATGCTGCCTAACCTGCTGTGCTTTAACCAGCAACACATTTTCAGTTTGGAAAGGCAAGGACTGATTAGGGAGAGTCAACATGGCTTTGTGCATGGGAAATCATGTCTCACAAACTTGACTGAGTTTTTTGAAGAAGTAACAAAAAGGATTGACGAGAGCAGAGTGGTAGACGTGATCGATATGGACTTCAGTAAGGTGTTCAACAAAGTTCCCCATGGGACACTGGTTAGCAAGGTTAGGACTCATGGAATACATGGAGAACTAGCCATTTGGATACATAACTAACTTAAAGGTAGGATACAGAGGGTAGTGGTGGAGGGTTGTTTTTCAGACTGGAGTGCCACAAAGATCAGTGCTGGGTCCACTACTTTCATCATTTACATAAATGTTTTGATGTGAGCGTGAGAGGTATAGTTAGTAAGTTTGCAGACGACAGCAAAATTGGAGATGTGGTGGACAGCAAAGAAGGTTACCTCAGATTACAACAGGGACTTGAACAGAAAGGCCAATGGACTGAGAAGTGCCAGATGGGGTTTAATTTAGATAAATGCGAGGTGCTGCATTTTGGGAAAGCAAATCTTAGCAGGACTTATACACTTAATGGTAAGATCCTAGGGAGTGTTGCTGAACAAAGAGACCTTGGAGTACAGGTTCATAGCTCCTTGAAAGTGGAGTCACATGTAGATAGGATAGTGAAGAAGGCATTTGGTATGCTTTCATTTATTGGTCAGAGCATTGAGTACTGGAGTTGGGAAGTCATGTTGCGGCTGTACAAGATATTGGTTAGGCCACTGTTGGAATATTGCATGCAATTCTGGTCTCCTTCCTATTGGAAAGATGTTGTGAAACTTGAAAGGGTTCAGAAAAGATTTACAAGGATGTTGTCAGGGTTGGAGGATTTGAGTTATAGGGAGAAGCTGAGCAGGCTGGGGCTATTTTCCCTGGAGCATTGGAGGCTGAGGGGTGACCTTATAGAGGTTTATAAAATTATGAGGGGCATGGATAGGTTAAATAGGCAAAGTCTTTTCCCTGGGGTGGGGGAGTCCAGAACTAGAGGGCATAGGTTTAGGCTGAGAGGGGAAAGATATAAAAGAGACCTCAGGGGCATCTTTATCACGCAGAGGGTAGTATGGGTATGGAATGAGCCACCAGAGGAAGTGGTACAGGCTAGTACAATTGCAATATTTAAAAGGCATCTGGATGGATATATGAATAGGAAGAGTTTGGAGGGATCTGGGCTGCGTGCTGGCTGGTGGGACTACATCAGGTTGGCTTATCTGGTCGGCATGAACGGATTGGACCAAAGGGTCTGTTTCCATGCTGTACATCTCTATGGTTCTATGAATATGACAGGGTAGATGCAAAGACTAGGGGACATTGTTTTAGAATATCAGATTGGCCATATAGAACTGATCATACATTCAGACCTGAGATGAGGAGAAACCTCTACACATGGATGCTTGTGAATGCTTAGGACTCACTATCCGAGAATGTTGTGGATGCTCAGGTAAGATGAATTTGGTAAGATTCATTGGACTCTACGTGAATCAAAAGATATGGAGATTGGAGAGATAGAGAAATTGACGTAGATAATAAACCAAGATCTTACCTAATGATACAGAAGGTCATGGTAGGCCCAGAGCAGGGCCTCCTGGTTGTGGGCCTAGAGTAACCCACCCAGACCCTATATTTATCCCTGACAATTGCACCTAACACTATGGGCAATTTAGCATGGCCAATTCATCTAACCTGCATGTCTTTAGATTGTGGAAGGAAACCAGAGCACCAGGAGGAAACCCACAGAGACACAAGGAGAATGTGTAAACTCCACACAGTCAAGTCAGCTGAGGCTGGAATCGAACCCATGTCCCTGGTGCTGTGAGGCAGCAGTGCTAACCACTGAGTCACTGTGCCGCACCTGTGTGTAGAGCCTTTTATTTAATTTTTCAAGCTGTTACATTCAGAAAGCTTATCAAATAGAAAAAATAAGAAAATTTTAGAAGAATTCAAGGAACTCAAAATTTATAAAGAAAGAACTTTATTCACAATGTCTTCATATCCTCATCATAAAGTATTTCATAGCCAAATGTTACTTGAGTGTATTCATTATTGTTATGTAGACAGAAAAATACTGCCAATTTGTACATAAAATCCCATCAGTGATGTAATTAATCATTTAGTACCTTTCTGGATGATGGTCAACTTCCCATTTTTTGACTGGTATTATTTAAACTACTAAATACGTCCAAACAAATTAAGCTTGTTTTCATTTAACATCTTATCTAAAAGTCATCACCTTCATTAATACAATATTCTGATACTAAACTTACGTTATTTTCTCTGACCTTGGAATGAGACTAGAACTCAAGATCCTCTGATTTAATGTTAAATAGATTGCAGCTGAGTCAAGCTGACACAAGTTCGTACCAATATTTGGGACTGACACATCTTAACTTCTATTTGAATGAAAGAGATGCACAACTTAATGCATATATGCAGGAGTCAGATTTTTTGGTCATCATGAATTTTGTGATGAGGATAATTATATGTTTAAAAATACTGAATTGATGACTGAATGTAATATCCTATTTTTCTCAAAGAATTAATATGCATTTTTGACAGTGTCTTGTTTCTTACTAGACAGTGAATCTAGTGTGAACAATAATACCCATCATGTTATCATTATGTGTACCTTCTCTAAATTAACAAGGAAAACTCAATGTGTTTTTGCCCAAATATCCTATAAGTTTACCTAGATTCTAATATGATTATTTTAGTGTACATTGAAAGAGATTTGTATAACTTTACGGAACGTGGTGTTCACTATCTACTTCACTTTCAAATGCTTTTCTGTGTCACAATTTATTGGAAGGCAATGATGAGATTATAGACCACGAAGCCATAAGACATAGAAGCAGAAGTAGGTCTTTGGATCCATCCCATCAATTCCACAATTTAGTAAGAGTATGGTTGATCTGGTCATCTTCACCTTCACTTTCCTATCTTTTCCACATAACCTTTGTTTGCCTTACTGAGTAAAAATCTGGGTATCTCAGTTTTGAATATTCTTAATGATCCACCCACAACAGCTCTCTGTGGTAAATAGTTCTGGAAGATCACTACCTTCTGAGAGAAGATATTCCATGGGTGGCACTGTGACTCAATGTTCAGCACTGCTGTCTCACAATGCCAGGGACCCATGGTTCGATTCCAGCCTTGGATGACCATCTGTGTGGAGTTTGCACATTCTTACCATGTCTGTGTGTGTGCTCCTGGTACTCCAGTTTCCTTCCACAGTCCAAAGATGTGCAGGTTAGGTGGATTGCTTATCCTAAATTGGCCTGTAGTGTCCAGGGATGTACAGGCTAGGTGGGTTACACCATAGGAAATGCAAGGTTACAGAGATAGGGAGTGGGAGAGAGTGAGATGTTTTTCAGAAGGTCTATGTGGACCTGATGGGCTGAATGGCCTGCTTCCACATTGTGGGGTTCTATGATTCCTCATCTCTATCTTAAACGGGTGACTTTGAGATTATGTCCTCTGGTCCTTATGTCTTGCACAAGGAGAAACATCTTCTCCACATCTACTGTGTCAAATCCCTAAGAATCTTATATGTTTCAACAAAGTTGCCTCTTATTCTTCTAAACTCGGATGTGTAAGGCCCAGTCTACTCAATGTCTTCTCACAGTAACATTTCTCCACACTTGGAATCAACCTGGTGAACCTTCTTCTGAATTGCCTCCAATTGTAGTCTGAGATAAGGGGACCAAAACTGTTCACATTATTCTAGTACACTACTGAGAATAGGCATTTTACAAGACTCATTCATATAGTTTTTATAAAAAGCTGTACTGTAGGGTGTTAATAGCTCCCTCACAGATGCGACCTTGCAAGCACAGGGAGTGAGGAAGGATCTAATTCTGAGATTCAAGGTTCAGGCTGTGGAAAAAAGTCAGTCTTGAATCTATACATGCTTGAGTAAATCTGCACGGATATGTTGACAGATAATATTTACTTTAGCTTTAGGTACGAGCACGCAAGCCATTTTGCCTGTTTTGAAATGTAGCACATGCAGTTGCAACTTTTAATTCTCTGAACAGATGGACTCTTTGGATCTTGTATGATGAAAGAGAGGAACCTTTGTTCCCAATTCATCAGAATTATGCAGAGATAGATAAACTTTAATTTCGCACAACAAATGTGATCCATAAACTACATGGAACAGAAGCATTATGTTGTCTTCAAGCTAGGTTAGATGTTCAATTCTAAATGTCTCAATCCTGCAGAGTCATTGACTCAATATCCCTGCCAAGTGAACAGCTGTGCTCCTGGGAGGAATTCCTAAATTGTCAGAAGCTGGTTGGTTCAAAGTTAACACGTGGGTTACTAGATTTAGAGTGGAAGGAAGAATTGAGGGGTTGCGCGAGAGAGATCAAGCCCTTTCACCAATCACAGAACAGGGGCTGCATGTTCTCAGATTCTTATAGGAAGGTATTCTTGCAATGAATGGAACAGGAATTTTGTCTTTCAGGCTAAACTCTTCTAAAACGTGAAAAGCAGTGATGGATCCATTGTTGTTAAGTTGGTAGAACACCAGGGGTCTTTGTGAATATAATTAAAAAGAAAATATTTGATGTACAGTGTGGGATTATGGTAAATTAATGTTACTTCTGCATTCTCAATTATAATTTCTGATACAAGGCGAATGAACTCACATCAGTGTGTAATTGTTTCAGCCAGGAGCTGAGTCAACAGGAATGGGAACTATGTGGAGGAAATGCATAATTGTTTTTTTGTATTAGCTAAAAATGTATGCAAGAAAGAAATGGGACTGTAAGACAATGGTTAAAAAAAATACAGGCTTAGTGGTAAGATGCTGTGAAGACAGGCCTGTATAAACAGTACGTATAAACATCTGTTTCCCACTTTTACAGAAACACAGGAACAAACCCCAATTAAAAGGGCTTAGTGATAAGATGCTGTGAAGGACGGCACAGATGGAGGGAGTAAATAATGGTAAGGCAAGGATGTGCCCACAGCAGGATGAAGGCAAATGGCCTTGAGAACAGGAATGAGCATTTTTTTCACAGACAAGACCGGATAAGACACGAGATAAACAGGAGTAATGGGTACCAGTCTTAGGGAAGTGGAGGATGTAAAGGGGTGTGTGTGTGTGTGTGTGTGGAAACAATGAAATAAGAAATAAAATGTAGGAACCAAATTATATAAATATCGAGTATTTGTTGAATTCAGTGTGTTTTGTCCCTGCCTTGTGGACATCACACCCACTTGCAAGTGTGAAATAAAGGGCACTACTGATTCAGATCTTGTCTCGGACTGAAATTATTGCAGTGAGTGAGCTTTGTTTCTCACATACAGTATAAGGGAAACGTTGGGTTCAAATTGGGATTAAAAATGAAATACTCTTGCGATTTCCCCCTCCCCCCGGGCATTTCCGAGGTACTAAATAAATAAATCAAAGAATTGCGAACGCCGGAGATCTGAAATAAAATCGGAATTTGGAGGAGTCAGGTCACTAAACTCAAAATGTTGACTTTGTTTGTCTCCTCACGAATGCTGCCAGACCTTCCGAGTTTCTCCAGCAATTTCTGTTTTTGTTTGTACGAAAGAAATACTTTGTGTCCGCCTGAATGAAAAGAAAAAGATGGTTCCAATGTTGCGGTAAAGAGGGAGCTTTTGAGAAAATGGACAGGATCGAAATAAAGCGGGAATTGAAACGTTGCCGGTGACAGAAAAGTCAGCGGTTCGGATGTATTTGAGATTGCTGGGAAAAATCGAAGGCTTTGGTCACAGTTTTCTGATCCTTTTTAATGCCAGAGGAGGGAAGGATTGCAAACATTACACCCAGTCTAAAACGCGGGAGAAGGATAAAGCCAGTGGCTGGCGGCCAATCAGAATAACAAAACACACACACATCTCAGAACAGAAGCCTTGACTGGCAGCTAGCTATTCCTGAACTCGTTTCTCGGGTTTGTACAGTTCATCTTGCTTCAGGTTTCAAACTGCTGACGATATTTATGTTACACAACAGGAACGCAGGGGGTAAACAAGTTTGATGAACTCCCAGAAAGCTACTACTGCATATACATGGTCAATACTGACTGACCGTTCGATACTGACAATAATGTAAGTCAGAGGTCACAGGACACCAGGTTATCGTCCAACAAGTTTATAGTCCAATAAGCTGCTCCGAAAGCTTGTGATTTCAAATAAACATGTTGAACTATAACTTGGTGTCGTCTGACCTCTGACTTTTGTCCACCCAGAGCAATACCTGCAGCTCCATGCCATGGCAATAATATGAAAGCAGAATGCACATACATACACACAGCAAACTGCCTAGAATTTAACTGAAATATCTCGAGACCCCTGGAGTTCCAGATCGAGCCCGGCCTCTGACCCCTGGGTGTCTGTCCATGTAGACACTGGAGTTATGCCTTCAAGAGACCTAACAAACCTGGGACTTTTACCATGCATTTGTGGATGCTATCTGCACTGCCACGCTGGTTGGCTGAAACGATTATTTCCACTGATGGAATTGGTGTTGGCCTTCTTGAAGGAATTAAGGTTTTAGCGAGCAATGCGTAAACCGAGATTTTAAGCAGCCTTGTTATTTTTCTTTGGCGTTTGCATTTCTCTGAAACACTTATTTTGCCGTTTCGAATTGCAAAGACAGCGCACACGGTTGCAATGATAAATTACCGTTTATCCTGTCGCGGGACTTCTTTGCAATCCGCAGTTCAATGTCCCTGTTTAATCTTTTAGATTAAAGCCTATCCGGAGACGTTCCTTGAGCTTTTTTAGTATCCCGATTTCCTCCCGTCTCGTCTGCCTTCCACTCTGCTTGCCCTTTATGCAAGAATAGAGGGCATTGAAGCAGCTCTATTTTTGTATCAGTGCATGACCAATCATGACAGATGAACTATGGTCGTGTATCAACCAGCTGGAGTGTGACTGGAAAGTATATTTAACTGTGCTGAACTATCCTCATCGTTCTCGACCTGTCTGTAGCTCTCGGTATGCTTCAAAATACTGTTGGGCTCCAGTGCTGCTTCTTTGTTGCTTAGTTAGTTGGGAATGTTCCTACTCACAGTGCACAGAGAATCCCCCACATTATTTCTGTTTCTGTGGTCAAACTCAGACCCTCCTAAGTATCAATGTTTGGACTCCTATTATTCATCAACGTGATTCCAAGCGGCAACATCAGCTAAATATGTTCTATCCCTGCTCTCTGCCTTTCCTAAATATTAGGAAATTTTAGATTATTTACAGTGTGGAAACAGGCCCTTCGCCCCAACAAGTTCACACCGACCCGCCAAAGCACAATCCACCCAGGCCCATTCCCCTACATTTCACCTAACACTATGGGCGATTTAACATGGCCAATTCACCTAACCTGCACATTTTCGGACTGTGGGAGGAAACCGGAGCACCCGGAGGAAACCCACGCAGACACGGGGAGAAATGTGCAAACTCTACATAGACAGTTGCCTGAGGCCCATTATTTTCAGTCCCCACTATGCAGTCTGTTCCCAAGCTATTAACTCTATCTCTCCACTTGGTAATAGTCTGAGACTAAGCTGGTCAGTTCTTAAACTTGCTTGACCCCCCCACATTAGCTTCTGAGTACACATTTTCACCATCACAACACCACTTTTTTCCACTTCTATAAAATTGACCAACTTTGCCTTTGTTTAAACTCAGCTGCTGTTCAAACCTTCATTCACACCTTAGCTACCTTCAGACTTGGCAACTAAATTGTCCTCTTGGTTAGTCTCACACTTCTACCTTCCAGAAAATTGGGGTCAGCCAAAATTTACTGCCTATGTCTTAACTCACACCAAGTCCTATTCACCGCATCACTTATGCACTCAATGGCCCTCATTGACTCAGGGATGGGATAAATGGACAAAGTCTCTTCCCTGGGGTGGGGGAGTCCAGAACTAGAGGGCATAGGTTTAGGGTGAGAGGGGAAAGATATAAAAGAGACCTAAGGGACAACCTTTTCATGCAGAGGGTGGTACATGTATGGAATGAGCTGCCAGAGGAAGTGGTGGAGGCTGGTACAATTGCAACATTTAAAAGGCATCTGGATGGGTATACGAAAGGAAGGCTTTGGATAGACATGGGCCAGGTGCTGGCAGGTGGGAATGGATTGGGTTGGGATATTCGGTCGTCATGGACACGTTGGACCAAAAGATCTGTTTCTATGCTGTACATCTCTGACTCTATGATTCCTGCACAAGCCATGTCTTGATTTTAAAATCATTACCCATAGGTTCAATTCCCTTCATGACCTTGTCAGGACCCAGCTACACAGCATTCCAAGATATCAAATTCTAGCCTTTTGAACATACACAATCTTAATTCCTCTATCACTGGTGACTGTGTCTTTATTTGCCAAGGCATTAAGTTCTGGAAGTTCCTCCCTGGCACCTCTCCACGTGATCTCTCTTTTCTCCATTAAGATAGCTCTAGAGTCATACAATATGGAGACAGACCCTTCGGTTCAACCAATCCATGACAAACATAATCCCAAACTAAACTAGACCCACCTGTCTGCTGCTGACCCATATCCCTCCAAACCTTTCCTATTCATTTATTTACAGCTAAACATCGTAACTGTGCCCACATCTACCACTTCCTCAGGAAGTTCATTCCAAACATGAACCACCCTGTATGTAAAAAAATGATCTCTTATGTCTTTTTTAAATCTCTTTCCTCTCACCTTAAAAATGTGCTCCCCTAGTTTTGAAATTCCCCCTCCTTAGGAAAAGACAGCTACCATTAACCCTGTCTATACCATTCATGATTTTATAAGCTTTTATAAGGTTACCTCTTAATCTCCTACGCTCCAGTGAATAAAATCCCAATCTATCCAGCCTTTCTTTATAACTCAAACCTTCGATATCTGGCAACGTCCTAGTAAATCTCTTCTGAACCTTCTCCAGTTTAATAATATCCTTTCTATAACTAGGCAACTATAACAGGACACAGTACTCCAGAAGAGGCCTCACCGATATCCTGTACAGCTGTAACATGACTTACCAACTCATATACTCAAAGGACTGAGCAATGAAGACAAGCATGCTACACACCTTTTTAATGACCTTGTCTATATGTGATGCAAACTTCAAAGAATTATGTACCTGCGCCTCTAGGCCCTCTTCTACAACACCACCATTCATTCCTGCTGAAGGGCTTTTGCCCAAAACGTCGATTTTCCTGCTCCTTGGCTGCTGCCTGACCAGCTGTGGTTTTCCAGCACTACCCTAATCTAGATTCTGATCTCCAGCACCTACAGTTTTCACTTTTGCCTAACACCACCCAAGGCCCTACCATTAATTGTATAAGTCCTACCTCTGTTTCTTATACCAAAATACAATACCTCGCAGATATCCAGATTGAACACCATGTGCCATTTTTCAACCATTGACCTAATTGATATGATCCCTTTGTAATGTTAGAAAACCTTCTTCATTGACACCAATTTTGGTGTAATTCGCAAACTTACTAATCATGCGCCTTGTAATATCCTCATCCAAATCATTTACATAGAAGACAAACAAAAGTCTTTAAAAACTCTTTGGCCAAACAGTCAGTCATCTGACCTAATTTCTCTTCATGACTCCATGTCATGTTTCAATTTATAATGCTCTTATGAAGCACCTTAGGACATTTAATTACATTTAAAGATATCATATATTGTTGTTATTGCATCAACTATTCAATGGTTGAAATACTCAGTCATGCCTTAGTTACCTCTAGACTTGACTATTAAGTGTTTTCTTGAACAGCTCCCACCGTTTGCTCTCCATCAAAACTTTGCTGCACATATTTTAACTCATATCAAGTCTTATTTACCAACTCTACTCAGCTAAATTAGTGCCCAGTCTGTCAACATGTTAATTTTAAAGATCACCTGCTTGTTTTCAAATCTGTCCATGGACCCATCCCATCTGTAACCTCCTCCAGCTTTACAATCCTCTGAAATCTGAGCCATCCTGAAAATATGACCTTTTATGTATCTTTAATCTTCAATATTTCTCAGGAGACCATGCCTCCGCTGCATTGGCTTTAAGCTTTAGGATTCCTTCTCTGGTGAATGTTTCAGACATGCATAAATTGGTAGTTTTCTCATACTCTGAGTTAGAAGGTTATGGGCTTAAGTCTACTCCAGAAAATTGAATACAAACATGGAGGTTTGCCTCTCCTGTACAGTACTGAGGGAATATTGCTTTGTCAGAGGTGCCATATTTCTGATGTTGTCTGTCACATCAGGTGGACATAAAGCATTTCATGATACTGTTTCAATAAATTTATCCAGAGTATCTGGTCAATCTTTAGCATGAAATTAACATCAGAAAAACAGTTTAATTGATCATTATTACATAGCTATTTATAGGAGCCTGCTGTGCAATTTAGCTGCTGAATTTCCTACCTTACAACACTGTCTAGACTTCAAAAGTGCTTCATTAATTGCAACGTGCTTTGGGACATCATAAGGTTGTGTGAATGCTATATAAATGCAAGTGTTTAGTTTCTTCATTCTGCCTTTCTAGTTTTCTCCCCTCCTTTAATATCCTCATTAAAATTCTTTGTCCAAGCTTTTATCACTTGTCCTAATATCGTCTTGCTAAGTTCTTGTGTCAAACTCTGTCTGATTACCCTCCAGTAATAAGACCCCTAAGACAGTTTACTACACTAAATTGTTATTATTCTTGCACATTTACAATAAGAATTACAATTCTGACAATTTACTGTATAAAATAAATGATCTTTCTACAGGATAAAATTTTCATTTGATGAGACTTCCATCATTTCACTTACATCATACTCCACTTTGGGTTTCAATTGATGGTCATGATTATGTTAATTACTTTAATTTAAGAGCAAAGATTAATTGAGAAAGTCTCTATTACATTCCTTGATAAGATGTGTTGTACTCAGTAAGATGTTAAATGCAACGTACAGGAGTTTAGGAAGCCTGCATATATTTATATCAATTTTATGTTAAAGGTTTTTGACCACAGGCTTTATCTGATGCAATATATTTATCTGTTAAGTGCCTGATTGCTTCTAGGCTGAGCAATGGGATTCTAAATTTAGAGCACAGACTACACTACATGCTTCATGGCTTCGGTATTTTGCGAATTATTGATTGCTTTCCAAGAGGAGACATGAATTCAAGAAACACCTCTGAATATTACCGGGGGAAACATTGGCTAAGAACTGTGTACAAAACACTAGATTCAGAAGACGAAGGGTGCCATCTTTGCATTCATGCCAAGGTTTCCTTCTGGCAGACATGCAAAATTGAGGAAATGTCAACATTGTCAGTTTCTGGTCTGACTCCAGAGAGAAGACATGTGAGATTCTCTGTAGGAGGCTCTGGTAAAGCACATGGGACAAAATTAGCTGACCTAAGTACAAATTCAATCTTTAAACCAAGTTTAAAATGTAAGCAAACTTGCTACTCCAGTGAGATCAAATGTTACTATCCACTGTCTCAGAAATGTGCAGACCTATCTGGGTGGTGTAAAGTGGGTACTGCAAGGTTGGGATTCACCATTACAGCGACTAGTCTCAGATTGGTAGTTACACTCTAAACAAAGACTTTAATCTATCATGGGAAGTAATGCCAGTATTCAGTTACGGCTTGCCATTATCAGGTTCCAGAATAGTGACACTGTCATAACTGGTTGTGATTTGATATTAGAATTACTTGGAGCTTTGACTTCTGTTTATGTTTAGTTATGGTCAATCCTCAACAAAATGGAATTTCCTGAGAATGGAAATGGTTGTGATTTATTTATTTTTTTCTCTAGAAACATAATACAATGGTAGGTGATTTTGAATTATAAACACCACAAATTAATAGCTTGGCCACCTGTTAAACTCCCTCTAATTTTCATTTTTATCAAGGACAATTGTTTAATTGATGTCCAAACCATTAAAATATCATTTTTACACTGCCATTTAAAATCATGATAAACGTGGTTATCATTCAATGTTTATCATTTCTACTGAGAGAACGAGGATTTGCAATGTTCTCAATTTCCTGCTACTCTTCCTCGTTTATCTTTTAGAAGAACCTCTATCAAGAAAAAAACTGAAATGTCGAGCTCTGAACAGTTAACAACTGATAGTAGAAGTTTCACATCCTTTATGATTGGAAAACTAACAAACTATAAGCAGTTGAAGATCCCTTAAAACAATCTTTAAAATACTAAGCTATCTACACTAATCCCACTTTCCAAAACTTAGCTCATAAACTTGAATGTTATGACATTTCAAGTGCTCTTTCTTGTACCTTGAAATGTTGCGAGGTTTTCCACCTCTATTACCCTCCCAGGTAGTGCATTCCAGAGTCCCATCACCCTCTAGGTGAAAATATTTTCCTCAAATTCC
This sequence comes from Hemiscyllium ocellatum, assembly GCF_020745735.1. Classification (NCBI taxonomy): domain Eukaryota; kingdom Metazoa; phylum Chordata; class Chondrichthyes; order Orectolobiformes; family Hemiscylliidae; genus Hemiscyllium; species Hemiscyllium ocellatum. Next base: position 91,961,013 of record NC_083408.1, read on the forward strand.
ATCTAAACCTCCTGCCCTGCACCTTAAAATTGTGCTCCTTCGTTATCATGACCCTTCAACTAAACAGAACAGCTACTTCCTCTTCAAGTTATCAATCCCAATCATAAGCGTCATGATTTGGAAGTGCTGGTGTTGGACTGGGATGTACAAAGTTAAAAATCACACAACACCAGGTTATAGTCCAACAAGTTTATTTGAAAGCACTAGCTTTTGGAACACTGCTCCTTCATCAGGTAGTTGTGGAGTACAAGATCGTACCACAAAGAGCTTATAGCAAAAGTTTACAATGTGATGTAACTAAAATTATATATTAAAAAAGACCTGGATTGTTTGTTAAATCTCTCATCTTTTAGAATAACCGTGCTGGTTTCAGCTCTTTCATATGCAAATCCCAGAACCTTTTTTAAAGTTAAATTCTCAACTGAACTTTAACAACAGGTGCCATGTCAGCTCAGATAATGCATTCAAGGTGTGAGGTGCCCTGTGTGAGGCTGTCTGCGCTCCAATGTTCAGACTGATTCTATTTCTAAAAAAGGGGATTTACATAATCTTCAATCGATTCATGCAGTTTTTGAGCAAAATAAGATGTAATTCTGCAAGTACAAATTCACCCCACAAACTTAGATGTATGTGTGTGCATGTGTGTGTGCGTGTCGGGGAGGGGTTGGGGGGGCTGGTTTGAGTGTCTGTGAGAGAGTGTGTGTATGTGTATGAGTGTGAGTGTAAAGGGGTATAAATTTTTGAGAGGGTGCGTGTGTGGTGTGAATGTGGGAGTGTATATATGAGCGTATGAGAGAGAGCATGTGTATGAGAGAGGGTCTGTCGGTGAGATAGAGTGTGTGTGTGTGTGTGTGTGTGTGTGTAACTTGGCTATCAGCCTCTGCTCGGCCACTTTGTATTGTTGCCTATCCCTAAGATCGCCTTGGAGGATGGTCACCCAAAGGTCCAAGTTTGAATGTCCTGAGCTGCTGATGTGTTCTCTGACTGGAAGGCACTTTGGATGCTGCCAGAACTGCTGTACTCTTCCAGCACCACTAATCCAGAATCTGGTTTCCAGCATCTGCAGTCATTGTTTTTACCTGGAAGGGAACACTCTGCCTGTTGATTGTTGTATGGTGTCCATTCATCTGTTGCTAAAGTCTCTGTTCCATTTTGCCAATGTACCGTGCCTCAGGGCATCCTTGCCTGCAACATTTTAGATAGACAACATTGGCTAAGTCACATGAGTACCTGCCATGTACATGTTGGGTGGTGTCCTCACGTGCAATGGTGGTATCAGTGTCGACACTGACACATCTTGCAACATCTGCCATGACAGGTTGTGTGGTCTTGTCCTGAAGGCTGGGCAGTTTGCTGCGAACAATAATTTGTTTGAGGTTTGGTGTTTGTTTAAAGGCGAGAAATGGAGGTGTGGGGAAGGTCTTGGTGAGATGCTCATCCTCATTGATAATGCGTTGTGGGCTGCAAAGAACATGGTCTAGTTTTTCAGCTCCTGGAACGTACTGGACAACGAAGGGTACCCTGTTGGTTGCAGCTTGTGTCTATCTCCTGAGGAGGTCATTACAGTTTCTCGCTGTGGCACAACGGAACTGGCAGTCGATATGTTGAGCCATTGTACCCCTTTCTTATGAGGGTATCTTTGTGTACTTCCAAGTGTCCACCATGTTCCTACTCATCTGAACAGATCCTTTGTATGTGTAGGGCTTGTCCGTAGTGGATGGCTGTTTTAATATATTTTGGGTGAAAGCAGGAGAAGTGTAACATTGTGAAATTATTCATGGGTTTGTGGTCGAGTGAGGTGCTGAGATGTCCACCTTTGATGGAGATGCATGTGTCCTAGAGTGAGACAGATACTAGAGAGTAGTTTGTGGTGAGTTAGATGGGTGAGATGAAACTCGTTGATATCACTGTGTAGTTGTTTCAGTAATGCCTGATGGAGCCATTCTTGGACACTTGCATCTCCCTAAAGGATGGGCACCTCAGCACCTCACTTTACCGCAAACCCATGGATAACATCACGATGCTACACTTAACAGGGACCTTGGGTTCAAGTCACACTACAGGTGACCCCATTGCAGAACACACACACACACACACACACACACACACACACACACACACACACACACACACACACACACACACACACACACACACACACACACACACACACACACACACATACCTTCAGACCCAAGCTCTCTTACCCAAACACATACCCTGTCACAGAACTATACCCCTTTACACTTAGACACATACACATACACACATTCTCTCACAGACACTCATCACCACCCTCCCCCCCCCCAAAACACACACATACATATAAGTTTGTGGGGTGAATTTGTACTTGCAGAATTACATCTTATTTTGCTCAAAAATTGCATGAATCCATGTAAGATTATGCAAATCCTTTCTTTTAAAAATAGAATCAGTCTGAACATTGGAGCACAGACAACTTCACACAGGGCACCTCACACCTTGAATGCATTATCTGAGCTGACATGGCCCTATTGTTAAAAGTTCACTTGAGAATGTAACTTTAAAAAAGGTTCTGGGATATACATATGAAAGAACTGAAATTAACATGATCATTCTAAAAGATGAGAGACTTAACAAACAATCCAGGTCTTTTTCAATATATAATTTTAGTTGCATCACACTGTAAACTTTTGCTATAAGTTCTGTGTCTTAACGATTTTATACAGATGAAGGAGCAGCACTCCAAAAGCTAGTGCTTCCAAATAAACCTGCTGGACTATAACCTGAGGTTATGTAATTTTTAACTAAAATCATAAACATATACATCTTGATCAGGCCCCTCTCCTCAGCTTTCTTTGCTATAAAGAATGTAACTAGGCATGTCCAGCCTCTCTTCACAGATAAACTGCTCCATCCCAGCGAACATCCTGGTGAATCTCCACTGTATCCCCTCCAGTGCAATTACATCTTTTCTATAGTGTGGCTACCCAGAACGGCACACAATACCCCCATTGTGGTCTGAACAATATTTTGTGCAGCTCCAATATAATCTCACTCCTCTTAGAATCTGTGCCACAATTGATAACGGCAAGTATCTCATATGCCTCCTTCATCACCCTGTTAATCTGCTCTGCTACCTTCAGGGATCTGTGGATAAATAAACAAGATTCCTCTTCCTCTGAGCTTACTAGTGTCCTGCCATTCATTGAATACTTGTTAATTCTTCCAGATTTCAGGGCTAAATTCTAAATGCCACTGATTTGTTGATCTGACCATCCTGTCTATATCTTCCTATTACCTAAGACCTTCCTCCTCACTGGTCAATCTTTGTGTTATCCGCAAACGTACTTATCATTCCCCTATACATTCTCATCTATATCATTTATATAAATATATATGTGTGTACGTATGGGACCCAGAACTGACCTCTGTGGTATGCCATTAATCACTTGCCTTCAATCACCCTTCCACCACTAAGGCAATTTTGGATTGATCTTGCCAACTTATCCTGGATCCCACGTGCTTTTACACTCTTACCATAAATGCTGACCTCTAATTTTCAGTCCCTTTCTTTGCATGATTTAGTTTTCCATCTCTTCTTCATTTCTTTCTTCCTCACATTCCCTTTGACCCTCGAAGGTTAACTACTCTGTTTTTCAATTGCTCCAATCTTCTACCCTATCATAGATCATCCTTTCTTCCTCTTTCACCTCTCACTTGCTCAAAATATTTTTCATAGAGTTCATAGAATCCCTACAGCGTGGAAACAGGGTCTTTGGTCCTACAAGTCCTCATCAACCCTCCGAAGAGTATCCCACCCAAACCCGTTTCCCATTACTCTACATTTACCTGTAACCTACACATCCCTGAACACTATGGGCAATTTAGCATGGCCAATTCACCACTGTTAACTTCTCCCAATTCTGCTAAAAGATCATAGATCTAAAACATTAAATGTTTCTCTCTCCACAGATGCTGCCATAACGTGCTAGCATGTTTCTAGCATTTCTGTGTTTTTTTAAAAATTTCAAACTATTTTAGATTTTATCCTAGTTGATTATATGGAGTTCATCAGTAATTTCATAATAATGTATAATTTAGAAGACAATAATATGATGAATTTCACATTGAGTTCAAGTGTGATGTGATGTGAAACTAGAGGATACCTCTGCCAGTGACAGAGATATGACAGGGTTCACACAGTGGTTAGCACTGCAGCCTCACAGCGTCAGGGACCCAGGTTCAATTCTAGCCTTGGGTGACTACCTGTGTGGAGTTTGCATGTTTTCCCCATGTCTGCATAGGTTTCTTCTTGGTGCTGCAGTTTCATCCCACAGTCCAAAGATGGGTTGGCCATTCTAAATTGCCTTGCAGTGTCCAAGGATATGCAGGCTAGGTGGATTAGTCGAAGTAAACATAGGAATAGGATAGGTGTAGGTAGGATGCTCTTCAGAAGAGCATGGGCTGAAAAGCCTCTGTCTGCACTGTAGGGATTGTATATGAGAGTTAGCAAGCTAACTAAGATAGGTTGGGAAGTTAATGGTAAATATTTTTAAAAGTAATCATAAATGTCAATGAATACATGCTACTGTCTGTTCATAAATAAAAACTTCATGTGAAATGTGCTCCATCTGTGGCCAATTAAATAGGTCAAGGATCGTGCTATGAAGCAGCTTATAGTATTTCCAAGAATCGGGAGTATTTTAATACCCACACGTAATGTTTTACCAAAATATTGGTTAAATTGGAGAGCATTGAAGATGAAAGTAAACTGGAACATTTAAAAAGACTGACTGTAAAGATTTCTTTAATATGTAAAAGGGAAGATTAGTAATTTGGTAGATTTGAATATTGCTGAAAACGGACATATTACGTTGAAGCATTACATCTTTCACTCATCAGGAGAATTCATCAGAAATACCAAAGTAAGTGTAGATAAACACTTTATATTTTGTGAAAAGAAAATGTGGATTCATTAATAAATGCTTATGTCTGGTGTGTTAGGGGGAGTGGCAAGGGTGGATGGCCAGCAGAATCAGCCCAGCGTGAGATCAGGGGTGATGTAGGGTCAGTGGTGTCAGGGTTTGGGGAGGTTCACTTGGGTGTGGTCAGTGGTGAGTCAGGAGCTCACTTTAAGAATTACTCAGGAGGCTTTTAATCATCTAACCTTTCCTGCATAACTATTAAGCTTAAGTGAGTTTGAATCCACCAAATCCTTCAACTTTAAGGAGCTTTTTTGTACAGTTGCAGATATGTGGGAATTGCCTTTGAGAATTTGCAATTGCCTGGTCAGTTCCCATGGAGGCAGTTGTGTCAGGAATTCCAGAAAGTCTCAACAGACAACTCCAATCTGCCCTACTCCAAGATAACTTGGCCATTGGGATATCTGTGCCTGTTGATGTTCAGAGGGATTTCCAGCAATGAATTCAGGAAGTTAACATACAGTAAAGCATGCAATTGAGGTAAAGTTGACAACTTTGGGTTGTACATAAAGGTTCTCCCCTGAAGGTTCCAGTCACCTAGTTTGGTTAACTGTCCGTGTAACAACATTTTCATCCCCTGGCCTGATATTTTGACAACCAGTCAAACATTGTAAACAACATACATTTCTTTCCTAACCTCTGTGGTCTCCTGACCTGGCTGTTTGGGGTGTAAGCCTGGAAGTTTTGGAGACACCAGAATCCAGGGCAATCTTGGGGTGTTCTCTACCCTTACTGGGTGAGGTGTGGCAATTAGAATCGATTGGGAAGGGAACACCAATGGAATTCTACTCCAGCGGCGGTGAGGTGGGGAGAAGGGGGCTGGTTTGAAAATCCACAGAATAGAGAAGCTCCGAAATGGAAATATTGCAATGCATTTATGTTTATGTTGGATCGAGGTCAAGGATGATCTTGTTCGGCTTCTTCCCAGGCTCCGGGTGGTTCCCATAGAGACGGTGTAATGTTTTTGCTTCTCTCTGTCACATGATCCCGGAGCTGCTTCAGGAAGCGGCCAGCGATCGAACTTGCAAAGAGTTAGTTTCACAGGCAACCGGTCATTCCCAGGTGGTTGGTTTTTTGGCCAGGATTTTATTTGCACCAACCACAACAACCGTGGCCACTTATGTTTTTCTCGCTTCAGGTATTTTCCTAAAACTCTGCTGCCTTTCAGCAGGGGGTTTCCTTTTTGATTTTTGGAAAATAAACTTGGAATTATGGACGACGGCAAACTGCCCAGCCTGACAGACTATCGGCGATATTCGCTTCACTTAAAAAATCCCAAAAGGAACGTCTTCGTCACGCAACTTGGGGACCAAAGGTAAACTTTTCCTTCTCCCGTACCTTGTGGTGATAAGGCCTTTACGCCGTTTGAATTGACTTTTTAGTCAATTGTTGATCCTCACAGTATTTTTGGATGATTAATTGAATGACCACGATTGCTCATAATATCTTTGCATAATTTCTCTTCTTGTGTAGTTGGTAATTTTGTACCTCTGAACCCAGGTTCCCCATTTTCAGCAGCAGTGCCCTAGCTAGGAGATACCTTAATCAAGGTGGTCATGGCATACATTTAGATATTTAACCAACTTGTTCAGACCTATTTTGACATACTTCTGGAGCAAATAGATCTTGAATCTGGGTCTTCTGGCTGAGAAGTAGGGACACTACAATTGCACTGCAGAGGCCCTTAGATGGTACTGCAGGAAGGTTTTTCTGCACCCAGGTGATAGAGTGGCATTGCACTCCAGACTCTCTGATGCTGACAAAGGGAAGCGAGAACGGAGAGAGAAATGGCTTACCTGTTAGTTTTGAATTGATCTATTCAACAACTATGTTGTGTTGGTCTTTCTTTCTGCGTTGTGCAGTACCTTCAACTGCTTCAAACTATCAACTTTCTGTAAAAAGATAATCTCGCTTTCAACAGTTCCCTGTGGAACAGGGTACATATTCTGTGCTCTGTTGGAGGGAATTTCTCCTGACTAAAATTGATGACATTCTTCACCGACTCCCCAGTCAGACAGAATATTGCTATTAAACCGTGCTACTAAACCCTTCTTAATTTTGAAGAGTCTTTTGTTGAAGCTATTCCCCCTCACCCCACTGGAGATATCTTTAATTTATGGGATGTGAGCATCACTGGCACAACTGCCATCTGCTGCTGGTCCTGAACTGACCGTGAGAAAGTGATGGTGAGCCCTGTTTTTCAGACACTGCAGTTATGTAATGCACACACAGTGCTGTTTGGGAAGTAAGTTCTAGGACCTTGATGCAACAATGATAGTGTAAGAATGATGAAGTATTCCCAGTCAGGATATTATATGGCATGGGAAGGGAGTTTGTAAGTAATGTACCAATGTGGGGGAATCCAAATCTAAAGGGCATGTGTTTAAGGTGAGAAAAGAAACATTTAAAAGGAACCTGAGTGGCAACTTTTTCACGCATAGGGTGGTGCATGTATGGAACATGCTGCCAGAGGAAGTGGTGAAGGCTGGTTCAATTACAGCATTTAAAAGGCATCTGGATGGGTACATGAATAGGAAAGGTTAGAGGGATATGGGCCAAATGCTGGTAAATGGGACTAGATTAATTTAGGATATCTGGTCAGCATGGATGAGTTGGATCGAAGTGTCTGTTTCCGTCCTATATAACTCCGTGACTGTAATGTGTCTGCTGCTCTTGGATGTGGTGGCCAAAGGGCTGAATGTTTATGGAGGTGAATTGGAATCCAATCTTGGATGATGTTGAGGTTCTTTAGTGTTTTTGGAGCCATGCTTATTCAGGCGAGTGAAGAATCTTGCAACACACTCAACCTGTGGTAATGAACTGACTTTGAGCAGAAGGAAATGAGTTTCTCGCCATAGAAATCCCAACCTTTCCTTGTAGCCTCAGGTTTTAATGCATGGTCCAGTTCAGTTTCTGATCAGTGGTAATCTCCAACATGTGGATAGTAGGGGAATTCAGCAGCAGTAATTGTCAAGGGAAAATGTGGATGCTGTCTTGATGTGGATGTTTATTGTCAAGGATTTTAAAAAATTCATTTATGGGATGTAGAAATTATGGACTGGGCCAGTATTTCTCACTCATCTCTAGTTGGTATGAGAAGGTGGTGAGCTACTTTCTTGAACTGCTGTAGTTGATAAGAACATAGAAAAGTAGGAGTAGAGGAGATGATTTGGCTCATTGAATCTCCTCTATGATTTGTTGAGATCATGGCTGATCTCATCATCCTGAACTCTATTTTTCTTGTCTTATCCACATAAGAAGGTATGACAATGCCTCTTCTTCCTCAGGCGGCTTAGGAAATTTGCCATGTCCATGAGGACCCTCCACCAACTTTAACAGATGTACCATAAAAAGCATTGAACCTGGGTGCATAATGGCCTGGTCTGGCAACTGCTCTGCCCAGAACTATAAGAAACTACAGAAGGTTATGTGCACAGCCCATGCCATCACAGAAGCCAACCTCCCATCCATGGACTCCATTTACACTTCTCATTGCTGCTGAAAGGCTAACAACATCAGCAAAGACCCCTTCCACCCAGTAACCTCATCCATCAGGCAGAAGATACAGAAGCTTAAACACCATGCACCAACAGATTCAAGAAAAGGTTCTTCCCTGCTGAATGGACCTCTTTAATTTCAAATAATATTTGTCTTGCTAATGTTGATCTTACTTTGTGCACCTCCTCTGCAGGTGTCACCTTGCATGCCTTGCTTCCTTTAAGCACCCTATGACCTGTATGTCCTTGTTTGCTATGATCTGCTGGCACTGCTCGCAAAACAAAACTTTTCACTGTACCTAGGTACATATGACTACAATAAATCAAATCAAGAGAGAAGAAGATACCCTTGAATTCAATTCTGATTATCTATCTATTTAAGCCTTGACTATACTTAATGAACCAACCTCAACAGCTCTCTGGTAAACAATTCTCCTGAGTCACTACTTTCTGAGAGAAGAAATTCCTCCTCATTTCTGTCTTCAATGGGCACCCGCTAACTCTGAGATTAAGCCTTTTAGTCTTCGAGTCATGTGTGCTAGGAACCAACTCCTCCACATCTATCCTCTCAAGCCCCCTAAGAATCTTATGTTTCAATAAGATTTCCTCTCATTTCCCCTAAACTCCAATGAGTACAAACACAATTTCCTCAATTTATCCTCATAAGAAAATTCCTCCATACTCAGATTGACCTAGGGAACCAAAGGAAAATCATGGCCGGACTTATATATTTAATGGTAAGGTCATGGGGAGTGATGCAGAACAAAGAGACCCTGGAGTGCAGGTTTGTAGTTCCTTGAAATTGGTGATGCAGGTAGACAGATTAGTGAAGAAGGCGTTTCGTATGCATGCCTTTATTGGTCAGTGTATTGAGTACAGAAGTTGGGATGTCATGCTGCAGCCTTACAGGACATTGATAGGCCACTTTTGGAATATTGCATTCAGTACTGATTGCCTTGTAATAGGAAAGATGTTGTTAAATTTGAAAGGGTGTAGAAAAAATTTACAAGGCTGTGGCCAGGGGTGGAGGATTTGAACTGTAGAGACAGGCTGACAGACTGAGAGGTGACCTTATAGAGTTTATAAAATCATGAGGGGAATGGATAGGGTGAATAGTCTAGGTTTTTCCCCCCAGAAAGGGGAGTCCAAAACTAGAGGGTAAAGGTTTAAGTGAGAGGAGTAAGATTTAAAAGAGACTTAAGGGGTAACTTTTCATGCAGAGGGTAATGCATGTATAAATGAACTGTAAGAGGAAGTGGAGGTGGATAGGTATGTGAATAAGAAGGGATTGGAGGAATATGGGCCAATTGCTGGCAAATGGGACTAGATTAATTTCGGAATTTGATTGGCATAGATGAGTTGGACCGAAGGGTCTGTTTCCATGCATTATGTCTTTATGACTCTATAACCTTCCCAGAACTGCCTCCAATAGCAGTATGTGTTTCCTTAGATAAAGGGACCAAAACTGTTCAAAGTATTCTAGCTGTGGTCTGACCAGTGTCTTGTATACTTTTAGCAAGTCTTCTCTATTTTGATATTCCTTTCCCTTTGAAACAATGTTCCACAATGAAAAATATAGCACAGGAATAGACCCTTCAAGCCCACCAAGCCTGTCCCAATTCCTAAGCCTTATTTAGACCCGCTACTTAATGCTCATACATGGTTTCTGTCCCTCTGTTCACCTCCCGTTCATGTGTCTATTTACCATCTGTACTATCTGCTGAACTTCAATGTTGGCTTTTTTGTGATTCAAGCATGATTTCCCTCAGTATTGCAGCTTTCTGCAGTCTTGCCCCTTTTAAATAATATTCACCTCTTCTATTCTTCCTGTCAAAGTGCATCACCTCACGTTTTCCCATCTGCCACATTTTTGCCCAATCACTTTACCTTTCTTTGTCTCTCCTTGTGTCATCCTCACCACTTGCCTACCCATCTATTTTTGTCATCCACAAACTTGGTGATAGTACATTCAGTTATATCATTCAAGTAATGAATATACATTGTAAATAATTATGGAGCCAGCACTGATCTGTATGACTAGTTATGGATTTCCATCCTGTAAATGCTCCCTTTATGGCTCTGTTTTCTATTAGTTAGTTAATCCATGCTAATAGACTACCCCAATACTATGGGTTAATCTTGGTATTTAACATGTTAGTTTCCCTGATACTTTTTCTTTCAATGATTTTTATGTTTGTACCCTCTCCCCTCCCACAATCCCCCTTAGCCCCTTGACTATTTAGTATTTTGTAATGCTATTTGTATCCACGTTATTACCCCAGCCTCATTCTCTAAGAGGCCTCAGTTCACTATGATCTTTCTCTTCCTTTTTATACATTTGGAGAAGCTCTTACTGTCTGTTTTTATTACTTGCTAGTTTGTCCTCATTTTGTTTTTCCTTTGTTTTTGTTCAACTTTTGTTGGCTTTTAAAACTTTCCCAATCCTCTGATTTGTCACTAATCTTTGCAACATGTTTTTTTTTCAATTTGATATAGTCCTTAGCATCCCTGGTTTTCTGGGAGAAAGTGAACACTGCAGATGCTGGAGATCAGAGTTGAAGGGTGTAGTGCTGGAAAAGCATTATCCGAGGAGCAGGGAGAATCAATGTTTCCTGCACAAGCTGTTCATCAGGAATGAGAGGGGTGGGCCAAGGGGGCTGAGAGATAAATGGGAGGAGAATGGGGCTGGGGGAAAGGTAGCTGAGAATGCGATAGGTAGATAAAGTTGGGGGTGAAGGTGATAGGTCAGTAGGAGGGCGGAGTGGATAGCTGGGAAAGTGGTGCCAAGTTGGAAGGTTGGATCTCAGATAAGGTGGGTGGGTGGGGGGGTGGAATGAGGAAACTCGTTTTCTGCCCAGTGTTGAAAGTTAAAATCAATAGCTGTAGTTGTTATCTGCTTTTAATGGCAATGTTTAAATCCTTTCCCCAGGTATGAAGATGAAGATGTTAATTACATTCCAATAATCAGACAGGCAAGTTTTTCTTTCCACATTATACTGTGTTTTTGTAAATTGCTCAGCATTTACCTTATGTCACATTGAAAAGATCAATAACGAGTTAGTAATTTACATTACTCTAACATTGTTTTCTGCTAATGTAGTAACTTCAAAAAATCTGTAATGATCATGGATATAATTTCCAGTATTTTGCTTTGATTTATGCAGAACAGTTCCCGAACTCAAATTTAAAAAATGTAAACCATCAGGAATGTAGATTAAGGCATCATAGGATTCAAAGGCTCCATTTTCAATTGATTTTCAATTTCTAGATAGAGTCTTAAATAAATAGCTGCAAATCTTGGTGTTGGTTGTTGAAGTTTTATTGTGACCATTTGTATCTTGTCATACATTGATTAACTTTGTTATGAAACTGTAGAGATTGACATGGCGGCTGACTTTAAGTATACTGTGAAATTTCACGTCTTAAGACTTTGTTTATTATTCAGTATGAAATGTGTTCTCTATACTACAGAAAATAAATCCACATTTTGCTTTTAAAACAATTGACAGTTTTCTGTTGTATTTCTATATGATGCTGTCCCTTGGGTGTCCACGTATATTCTGTCAGAACTCATGTCCGAAGTTATTCTCAGTTCCTACTGGCTTGCTTCTTTACTTTTCCTTTTCTAGTTGGGAAACTCCTAATCCCAGAATTGGCATCTAATTTCCTTTAGGTAAAAAGTGAGGTCTGCAGATGCTGGAGATCAGAGCTGAAAATGTGTTGCTGGTTAAAGCACAGCAGGTTAGGCAGCATCCAAGGAACAGGAAATTCGACGTTTCGGGCCACGTACTTTCCTTTATTCTAGAATAAGTGGCAAATCTTCTGTCCTCCTTTAAACCATCAAGAGCTCAGTCTCTTCAATCTGAGTATGGGTTCCCAAATTCTGTGTAGTGAGCAACAATCAGATTATTTTTCCACTTAAGGTGCAAGACTTTATCTTTCGTCTTTGCTTTTAGAATCATAGAATCCATACAGTGTGGAAACAGGCCATTTGGCCTATTGAGTCTACGCCGCCCCTCCGAAGAACAGCTCACCCAGACCCACCACCTACCCTATTGCTGTAACCCTGCATTCTCCATGGCCAATCTATCTGCACTTCTGGACTGTTGGCAGAATCTAGAGCACCCAGAGGAAATTCAAGTAGACATGGGGAGAATGTGCAAACTCTACACAGCCAGTTGCCCGAAGGTGGGATCGAATCCAGGTCCCTGTGAGGCAGCAATGCTAACTACTGAGCCACCCATGTCTCATCTCATTTTATTTTCTCATCCTTGCTTAACTCTCTTGCTCTCGCCCTCTGTAATGGTTTTCTATGGCCCTTTCCCTCTCTTGGACCCATCTCCATAGCAACATGAATCACATGAACCCTATTTTCAAGTATTCATATTAATTTGCTATCTTCTGGATGCCCCCAACTCCACTTTATCTTGGAATTAAACGGATAGTATGAAGTATAATTGTTTATAAAGCCCCACATTCCTAACATCTCACTGTGAGACTTGGAGACAAAATTACTCCCTACTGTCAGCACATCTGCTCTTACCAGTGCCTATGGTGTGAACATCTTGCACCTTCTGCTGAGTCAGTCAGCCTAGACTCCGTCTGAATCTTTAAAAAGCACATCACCCAGCTGCGGTGTTGAATTTCCAACAGATCACGTGACCCCTTCTTACCCTTATGTCATCTTAAGTTAAAGAGTCAATCCCGAAATGTAACAATCCAATAAATTTTGCATTTTTAACAAATTAGAACTGAATAATATCAGACAAACAGCTCAAATCTGGAAAAGAAAACAAAGTATGTAACAGGTCAGGCAATATCTGTGGAGAGTATAACAGTTGGAATGGGTTTGTGACCTTCCATCATAACTAACAAAAGTCAGAACTGCAAAAGAACTTTAGGAGGGGAAAAGGGGGAAGTATGGGAATAAAAATTGATGATGTGGCGGAGTGAGGGCAGTGGAGATTAAATGACAAAAGTGTAAAAGTCAAAAAGATAAGTAAAGAAACAATATTTGTATCTCAATGAGACATGAATGATGGGATAGACAAAATAAAGTGATTAAGAAAGTGGAGAAAAAAACCCTGCAAAAATCACACAAAGTAAATTAAGAGCAGAAGGATGGACTAATATTATTGAATTCATTATTGAGTTCAGATGGTTATAAGTGCTCAGTCAGACAATGAATTGCTTACATTATGTGAGGTTTACATTGAATTTGGAATACTGTAACAGATCAAGGGCTGAAAGTTTCAAGTTGGAACAAGATAGAAAATTGAAATGACAAGCAACAAGAAGTTCAAGGCTATGCTTGTGGAATTGTATGGAGGTGTTCCACAAAGCCATCACCATGTCTTTGTTTAGTCTTTCCAATAGAGCACATTATAAGCAGTGATTACTGTATCTTAAATAGAAAGTCATATAAGTAAGTTGCTATCTCACTTGAAAGTGGTGTTTGGGACCTTGGATGCTGAGAGAGTAGGAGGTGATGTGGTAGATATTGTGTCTCTGGTCCTCTCTCTAGGCTTGTTGCCTTAGCTGCTGAGACCTTCCAGCACTTGTTATTTCTATTTCAGATTGAAACTTTCAAGGCATTTTGGTTTTTCTTAGATCTGGTACCTGTTTGGGTACATGTTGAAAGTAACTTTAGAACAGATTTCTTTAAGACTGTCAAATTTTTCAGTGGAAAATGGCAGGAAAATACCATTACCAAACTGACTTGAATAGCAATAGAAGATGGGCAGCAATGAGTTAGCTCTCATCCTGGTATCTGTGAGGGTCTGAATCCTAGCCAGATTGATGGAGTGCAAGACATTTTTTCTTTTGGTCATATATAAAGGAATCCTTTTGCCACTGAAATTCTTGGCAACAATTGAAAACTTTTCTTGGTCTGCCTCCCATCTTTCACCCTCCATAAACTTTGGCTTATCTAAAAATCTATCATTTGTACTCATTTATGCCCTAACCTCTGCTTGTTCATCACTTTCACCTTCACTGATATACATCAATTCTCTGACCTCAAAGTCTCAAATTTAAAATTTTGGCCCTTGTGTTTAGATATTTTCATGGCTTCAGCCTTACTGTTCAACTTCATTACTGTTTCAGGCAGCCGGTGAGATTCTTGCAAGTGACCGGAGGACACCTCAGACGACTTTGGTACTGAAGAAGGAAGTAGAAGTTGACCAAGTTAATGCAGAACTTGCAGCTAAAAGACAAGAGTTCCTTCAACGCATGGAAGCCATTAGCCAGCGGAGGGCAGAATTTGAAAGAAAGGAGCAGGTGGTAAGAAAACATAAAATTTTAGGTTGATTACTAGTTTATGAATTTGAACTTTAAACTTGACTGTGATAATTTTGTTTAGGTCAGCAAGCATTCCTTGTAATCCATTCACCACTTCAGTTGGTTGAGCAAGTGAAATACTAAAATTGGTTATCTCCTGGTGAAGGGCTTTTGCCTGAAACATCGATTTCACTGCACCTTGGATGCTGCCTGAACTGCTGTGCTCTTTCAGCATCACTAATCCAGTATCTCCTGGTATTGTCAGTAGTAAATGAGTGTGGCTTTTTAATTTGAAGTCAATTAATCTTATATTTTGTTTTCTACCATTTTAAACACAAAATTATTTTCCCTGCAAATAGATAGTCTCATTAATAATATTTTGTATTCTTTCGACTTTCCTCCATAGTTTAGAGAAAGAGCCCTGAAGTTTGACAAATTCCTCAGGGATAATGATGCAAAGAGGTGTCGTGCTATTAAAAAATATCATGTTGAGTTGAAAGAAAATGAAGTGAAAAAGAAGGAGTTACAAGATTTACTTCACCAATTTGAAGAAATGAAAGTCAGGTACACAGCTTGATTGCCCTCTTAAAGCACATTGTAAAGATTTCTTTCCAATATT
Source organism: Hemiscyllium ocellatum (assembly GCF_020745735.1). Classification (NCBI taxonomy): domain Eukaryota; kingdom Metazoa; phylum Chordata; class Chondrichthyes; order Orectolobiformes; family Hemiscylliidae; genus Hemiscyllium; species Hemiscyllium ocellatum. The sequence goes on from NC_083408.1 coordinate 91,976,372, forward strand.
GTTGCTTCAACAGCAAAATCATCTGAACCCTTTCTTAGCATTAACTTAACCTTATGTTCACTATTATGATGATCTGAGAAGTAGTTTTAAGTCTTTTGCTGTTGGAGGATGAGTGGTGGGAGGACCTTGAATCTTGGAGACTTGCAAAGAGTAAATAATAAACTGCCACAGTAAAAATACTTCAAGATGTAACTTTAAAAATAACTTCCACTCTACTATTTTATTCACATAATTTTAACATCAGAGGTATATGTTATTGCATTGCAGTGTCCTATATATGCTGTTGTTCTATACAATGTATAGCAATATATTGTATTTGTAGTTTCCTTGAAATAGTGGAATGTAGTTTCCCAATTGTGTGCAAGGCAATAACTTAACATGATTTGATTAAAATGAGGTATTGAGTCCTTATAATAATGTAAGAAATTATATTACAAAGATAAGAATGGACAATGGAAGCTATTTCAGAAACTTGGGTCACGATTCTATAGAAATCCATTATTCTTCTATTACAATATTTAACTGTCTTTGGAATTGATTCACACGTTTGCCTACATTACCATATCTGGAAGATCATTCCATTGTTCACCCTGTATGTGAAGAAGAGCTTTTTGACAAAAGTCTTGAATTGGCTTTTTGGCAATTTTAACCTGTTCTTGCAAAAATGGATTTCACTTAATGTTCATCAACATTCTCTATTTTACTTACAGTCTTTCTTATCTACATAATATTCCCATTCCTGTACCATCTTTCAAGTTCAAAGGATTCCTTTTTTCTAATCTTTCCTTAGACGTTTGCCTCCTGTCTCATGGAGCAAACTATACTGGCTTCTCTGTGTTGCCCACAGGATTCGGATGTTTTTCATGTGCCTCAGGAAGTAACCTAACCAGATCTCAAAGTAGCTTCCTCAGAATGATTTTGCCAGCTATAATAAAAAAAAGTTACAAGTTATAAATGTAATTGTATATTTTGCACTGGAAATGCCAATAATCTGATGACTAATAAGTGGGACAAAAATTCAGAAGGTTCTCTTTTTAGTAGTGGACTAGATTCTTTTTTCAGTTAGAACAATGTAGATGTGTTACTTGGAATGTTGTAATGGCCCATAGACATGAGACACATGTGAGGGTCTGCATTTTTCATACTAAAAGGAATGAAAGTCATAATTGAGAGATCGTGTGCTGTTGATTTTTGGTTGAAGGGTCGAACACTGGCTGTTTCTGACTTGTTAAGTGGTAACCAGATCAAAATCTACAGTTTTGTTTCGCTTTCCTTCATAAGTATTCAAATCTGCTTCTTGGAAGTTATTTAACATATGTAAAACACAAAGAAATCAGGTAAACCATGGCTATTCATAGCAACAGAATGAACCACAGTAGGATGTCTGAAGAGATTTTCTGATGTGTCCAATGATGATCAGAAAATTTGCATTTTGACATTGACGAGCTGGTCAAATGCAATTCTCAAACAATTTTAAAGAAAGATTAAGATGATTAATCAACACTTTGCCATGCTCAGTCTATCTTCTTGATCCTGTAGTTGTAGAAACATTGTCCAGTTGCTGAGTGAGTCACTGCAACATCTGTTGTCATATAGAGCCAGTGAGAGCAAGAAAGTTTTGAGGTCAGTTCTTATTCTACACTTTTAGCTGATCTCATTGCCTGGGTTAAAGAGGGAAATTGATCAAAGGCTTCCAATCTTAATCACTGTTCCCTGCTGGAATGTATAGGCTAGGTTGTACTGTAGGATTGGGGTAGATTTTGCCATATGGAAATTCACAAGAATAGAGAAAGGCAGAGCGCACTGGAAGCGAAACACTGAAGGAGAAGACTGGAAATGATTTACATCTATGGTGCTAAAAATATTCTAAAAATAATTTGGTAAGAAAAAATATCCAGTGGTGGTGGTTCATTGGTAAGCATTGCTACCTCACAGCACCAGGGATCCTGAGTTTGACTCCACCCTTGGGTGATTGTCTGTGTGGAGTTTGCATATTCTTGCTGTGTCTGTGTGGGTTTCCTCTGGGTGCTCTGGGTTCCTCCCACATTCCAAAGATGCACAGGCTAGCTGGATTGGCCATGCGAAATCGCCCATAGTGCCGAGGGATGCATAAATTAGGTGGATTAGCCTTGGGAAATGCAGGATTATAGGGAATAAGGTTAGGGAGGAAGCATCTGGGTAAGATGCTCTTTGGGAGACTATAGGCTGAATGCCTACTTCTGCACTGTAGGGATTCTATGAGAAAAGCGATGGGATGAATAGCACGAGAAAAAGTACTTTCAGTGGGAACACTATTAGGAAGCACAGGAAATGTTGATGAGAGTGATAGTAAATGGAAAAGTTAATGGCGAGAAGTCAGTAGTAAACATAAAGTAAACACTGAAAAATCTGCAGATGCTGTAAATCAGAAAGAAAAAACAGAAATTGCTGGAAAAGCTCAGCAGGTCTGACAACATCTGTGGAGTGAAATCAGAGTTAATGTTTCAGGTTGAGTGAACATTTAAATGGGGATATGAATAGGAAGGGATTTGGGCCAAATAGAAAAGTACAGCACAGAACAGGCCCTTTGGCCCACAATGTTGTGCCGAGATTTAATCCTAATGTAAAACATAGTAACTTAACCTACGCACCCCTCAACTCACTGCTATCCATGTGTATGTCCAGCACTTGCTTAATGTCCATGCATTCACAAATCTATGCGTAAAGAACCTACCTCTGATGTCTCCTTTATATCTTCCTCCTAATATTTTCAAGCAATGACTCCTCATACTAGTCAATCCTGCCCTGGGAAAAAATCTCTGGCTATCGACTCTATCTATTCCACTCATTATTTTGTACACCTCGATCAGGTCTCCTCTCTTCCTCCTTCTTTCCAGAGAGAAAAGTCTGAGCATATTCAACCTTTCTTCATAAGGCAAGCTCTCAGTCCAGGCAGCATCCTGGTAAAACTTCTTTGCACCCTGTCTAAAGCCTCTGTATCTTTACTATAGTAGGGTGACCAGAACTGGACACAATATTCCAAGTGTGGTCTCATCAGGGACCTGTAAAGCTGCAGCAAAACCTCACGGCTCTTAAACTCGATCCTCCTGTTAATGAAAGCCAAAACACCATATGCTTTCTTAACAACCCTAACCACTTTGGTGGCAACTTTGAGGGGTCTATGTACTTGCACACCCAGATCCCTCTGTTCCTCCACACTGCCAAGAATCCTGTCTTTAATCCTATATTCAGCATTCGAGTTCGACCTTCCAAAATGCATCACTTCGTATTTATCCAGGTTGAACTCCTTCTGCCATTTCTCAGCCAAGCTCTGCATCCTGTCTATGTTGCGCTGCAGCTTACAGTAGCCCTCTATACTATTTTCAACATCTCCAACCTTTGTGTCATCTGCAAATTTACTAACCCACACCTCAACCTCCTCATTCAAGTCACTTATAAAAGACTACAAAGAGCAGAGGCCCATGAACAGAGCCCTGTGGGACTGCCCTCAACACTGACCTCCAGGCAGAATACTTTCCAAGTACAACCACTCTCTGTCTTCTGTCAGCCAGCCAATTCTGAATCCAGACAGCCAAATCTCCCTGTATCCCATACTTCCTGACTTTATGAATGAGCCTACGATGGGGAACCTTATCAAATGCCTTGCTGAAGCCCATATACACCACATCCACTGCTTAACCTTCATCGACCTGTCTTGACACCTTCTCAAAGAACTCAATGGTTTATGTGTAATAGCTGACTATGTGATAACAAAGGCCTAATCTGTGGGTTGGGATAAGGATATGGGAGAGCTCAAGCCCTGAAATTATTGACGATATTGAGACCGGAGGGCTACAGGGTCCCCAAACGGAAAATGACGTGCTGTTCTTCCAACATGTTCTGAGCTTTGCTGGAGTACTGCAGCAAGCCTGAGTCAGAGATGTTGGCCAGGGAACAGGGTGGTGCGTTGAAGTGTCTGGCAACTTGAAGGACTCAGGATCATTTTTGCAGGTAGAATGTAGATGTTCTGTGAAGTGGTCATCCAGTCTACGCTTCATTTTACCAATGTAGGTGACCACACTGTGAGCAGTGAATGCAGTAGACTAAATTGAGTGAAGTTCAGGTAAAGTTACTTCACCTGGAAGGCATGTTTGGGGCCTGGGATGCTGAGGAGTGGGGAGATAATTAGGCAGGTGTTACAACTTCTTCAGTTGCAAGGGAAGGTGCCATGAAGCTGTGGGGAGTAGGATGGGTGCGGGTGTTGGGACTGAAGGAAGAGTGGACCACAGTGTCCTGGAGGGAACGGTCCCTGCGGAATGCTGGCAAGCAAGGGGAGGGGAATATGTGTCTGGTGGTAGCATCTCACTGGATGTGGCGGAAATGGCAAGTAATGATCCTCTGAATGTGGATGCTGCTGGTATGGTAATTAGGAAGAAGGGGACCCTGTTGTTTCTGTGTGAGGTAAGAGGGGGGTAAAGGCGGAAGTGTGGGAGATAGATTGGACCATGCTGAGGGCCCTATAAACCATGGTGCTGGGGAATCCATGGTTGAGGAAGAAAGTGAATGTTTCGGAGGCACCCTTATCAAAGTTGGCATCATCAGAACAGATGAGACAGAGAAGGAGGAACTGGGAGAATGGAATAGAGTCTTTACAGGAAGCAGGGTGTGAGGAAGTGTAGTTGAGGTAATTGTGGGAGTTGGTGGGTTTATAGTGGATAATGGTGTCAGCCTGTCCCTAGAAATGGAAATAGATGTCGAGGAAAGGGAGGGAGGAGTCAAAGATGGACTCGGTGAAAGTGAGGCCAGTGTGGAAATTGGAAGTGAATTCGATAAACTATTCAAATTCCGGATGAGAGAGGGAAGCAGCACTGATGATATATCGGAGAAAGAGTTGAGGGTAGAGTTGAAAAAGGACTGAAACAAGGAATGTTCCACGTACCCCATGAAATGACAGGCATAACTGGAGCCTGTGGACATACCCATGGCCACCCCTCTGACCTGAAGAAGATGGGAGGAGTTAAAATAGAAGTTGTTCAGGGTGAGGCCGAGCTCAGCCAGGTGGAGGAGGCTACTGGGGAGTGAGGACAGTATAGGCCTTTCCACCAGGAGGAAGTGGAGAGCCCTGAGGCCATCCTGGTGGGGGATGGATGTGTAAAGGGATTGCACGCCCATGGTAAGGTGGAAGTGGCTAGAACCCGCAAAACTGGTGTAAAGCGACAGAGGAATTGCAGATCTAAGCTCAGAGGGACTGGATGGGGGATAAAACTGAGTCAAGGTAGGAAGAGATGAGTTCTGCGGGATAGGGCAGACCTGTTGGTGAATTTTGGGCAGGAGATAGAAGTGAACTGTGCAGGGCTGGGAGACCATCAGCTTGGAGGGAGTGAGGGAGGGGGAGGGAGATCACCAGATGAAATGAGGTTGATGACTGTAGTTGACACAATGGCCTGATGTTCCATCATGGGGTCATGGTCCAGGGGGAGATGGGAGGAGGTATGAGGGAGCTGGCACTCAGACGCTGCAATATAGAGATCGCTCCTCCAGACAACAACAGCACCACCTTTATCGGCAGGCTTAATCACAAAGTCAGGGTTGGATCTGAGAGCACGGAGTACAGTCAGTTCATGGGAGGATAGACGGGAATGGGTAAGAGGGGGGCAGAGAAATTGAAGAGACCAATGTCACATTGACAGTTCTCAATGAACAGGTTCAGTGCAGGCAAAAGGCCAGAGGGAGGGATCCAGGTGCAGGGAGAGTGTTGGAGGTAGGCGAAGGTGTCTGTGAGATGGGGATTGTGTCAGAGGAGAAGCTGACAGAGAAGAGTTCAATGTCAGGCCGTGCCTGAAATTCATTAAGCTGGGGACACAGAGGGATAAAACTGAGACCTTTGCTGAGTAGAGAACGTTCAGCGTCGGAGAGCGGAATGTTAGGAGACATCGTGAAGACCCAACAGGAGGTGGGATTGGTGGTGGGGAGGAACATTCCAGAGGGGCATGGGTAAGTTGTTGCATCTTGTGTGCCTTGATGCCTGAAAGGAAAATAAAAAGTTTCTTGTTTGCACAGTGAGTTGGAGGATGAAGTGGAACTTGGAGTGGTGCAGCCCTGAGCCAGTGTGATGTGGTGCTGTTGGAGAGAGAGGTCAAGTATGTGCATATGATGTTGCATGACTGTGAGTGTGGATCTTAGGATGCAGTGAGAGCAGCTGTCTGTGGACCACTGAACATCACAGAGATCCCCTTTAATAGCTGTTCACCCTCCTCGCCAGATTGTTCTCCATTCCCTTGTCTGTCCAACTGTTCTCCTCTCTCTTTGGGCTCTGTTTCCACCTATTATTTATTCCTTCTACCCCGCCATCCCATAATCTTCTGAAAATAAACTGACATTTTCCTAGCTACCATCGGTTCTGAGGAAGGCTCACTTGACCTGAAATGTTAACTCTGATTTCTCTCCTTAGCTGCTGTCGGATCTGAAGAGTAAATATAGTTTGATGCCATATTAGAACAGACTGATACAATGTTGGAGCTGATGCACTCTGCTTGTGTGGAGACCTAAAACAATAGAAAGTACTCGCCAATACTCACTGGGAGTAACGAAGGCAGAGTCTATGAGAGCTTGATACTAGACCAGGTGTATTCACTGCTATTTCAATCTTATAGTAACAATTACGAAGAGCTCCTATCAGTTCTGAAGAACTGAACTTGAAATATTAGCTCTGCTTTCTGTCCACAGATGCTGCCACGACTGCTGAGTTACTCCAGCAATTTCTATGATTATACTAAGACATGAGTATTAATTTTACTTGGTGAGAAATCTGTATTTCCTCGGTGTAATAATGAAATAAGATGCCAAGGATCTATTTCATCAGGTTTCCTTTCTGTCTGTATTTGTCTCAAGCTCTTTTGGGGCTTTCTGAGCAAGTGTAAGTGGGGTTGTCCATTAGACTCGCCCTGAAATTAGAGAATTTGTGAAAGTTCCTGAGGCAAACTGCAAGTTGAACAGGGCGAAAGTGAGGATTGCAGATGCTGGAGATCAGAGTCAAGATTAGAGTGGTGCTGCAAAAGCACAGCAGGTCAGGAATGACTTTTGCCTGAAATGTCAATTTTCCTGCTCCTTGGATGCTGCCTGACCTGCTGTGCTTTTCCAGCACCACTCTAATCTTGACCCTGCAAGTTGAACAGGCAAAGCAAGGAAAATTTTATTTAACAGCAGTTCCTGTTATGATTGGCAGCGGTCAGAACTGCTCATGTTTAGTTGTATTTTATCCCTTTTTAAAAAAAAGACGCTTGGAGAAGAACATCCTTCTCTATAAAGCTTAATGGTTCATGACCTAAATTCTCAGAATCATCGATGCAATTACGGCTGTGCTTAAAAAAAAAAATCAGTTTAGTGCTACTTATAAAAAAAGAGACTAACTTGGATTTATTTAGTGTTTTTATAGTCTTAGGAAATCCCAAGTGGCATTATAGCCATTTAAATATTTTTGGGACATTAGTTTTGTAGTTATATCATGCCTAATACCTTTTTAAATACAATGAGGGTTTTTGCCTTAATCACTCGTTTGGGTAGGGAGTTCCAGTGGCGCACCACTCTTTGAGTGGCAAAGAAAAACACTCTTTGACCAATTAGTTTTAATCAATGCACCTGGTTACAACCCCTGCCCACTAATGGGAATAATTCCTTGTGTCCACACTATCCAAGCTTCTCTGAATTTTATACACCTCAATTATTTCTCCTCTCAACTACTTCTGTTCCAAAGAAAATGACCTCTACTTCACCAAACTTTCCTTGAAGCTAAATTCTCCCAGTTTTTGCTGCATCCTCCTTAGTGCGATCACATCCTTCCTCTAATGAGAACTGCATACAGTACTCTATCTGTGGCTAAACTATGTTTTATACTGCTGTAGTATAAACTCCCTGCTATTGTAATCCTGTGCCTCAGCTAAAGTGAAAATTGCCAGCTTTCTTTGTTAACCATCTTCTAACTTATTTATGAATGTGTATTTCATGGTCCATCTGTGCTTCAACACATCTCCACATTCTATCATTTCTTGAGTGTTTCCTTGCCTTTTGCCTTCTTCAAATGTATTATCTCACCTTTCTCTAGATTGAATTACATTGCTACTCTTTTTATACAACATGATTGGTCCACTGGTATCTTCCTGCAATCAACAGCTTTTCTCCTTGCCACATAGCCAAATCTTGCATCATGTATAAAACTTCTTAATTCCATCTTCCATTACATTTAAGTTAAATCTTTAAAATATTGCTTAAAAAAAATAAACTTATCAAAGGTTTTTTCCTTGATCAGGACAATTTGCAAGAATATCAAAATCATGGGACAACAACATTTATACTATGTGATGGGGAGTGCTGATTAACAGGGAAATGGACTCTGATTGGCACTGATGTTAGCTGATGATTGACAGTTAACTACCAAGTTTTTTTTTACAGACAGAATGAATGCATTCACAGGCTGCACCTGATTCAACACCATGGAATACATAACTGCTGTTCTTTGGTTCATTTCTCAGGATAATGCCTTGACCAATCAGTCATTATCTAACTGCTACATTCTCTATGGCAATGTCTCTACCAATTAAAATCCACTTCCTAACCAAGTAGCAATGTTCTCTCATGCAGTATAAATGTTGTTTCCCTTTACATTGGTTTTTCTTGCAAATTGTCCCGATGCTTAAAGATTCAACAAAATATATTTTATTTTCAGTAGTACTTAAGTTCATTACTGCATACCACAAAAAATGAAGGAACCAGCCTTGTGGAGCCCCCTCTGGAAACAGTCTTCAAATAAAACCACCCATCAATCATTATCATTTCCTGCCATAAAACCAGTTTTGGATTCAATGTACCACTTTTCCTTTGATCCCAAAAGCTTTGACTTTGCAAGTAGAAAGTCCTCAAAAACCTTACTGAAATGTTTATACATAAAACTTCCATGTTATTTATAAAAAAAAAGCTAGCTAGATGTACATTATGATCCCAGCTGATGGCAATAATGGACAAGTCAGATTACAGAATGAAATCAGGCTTGATTGACGTTTGATTTTTACAGTTTGTTACTATGGTAGTTAGTCATTGAAATATATTTACACAAGGCTGCAGATTTTTTTACACCATGCAAAACATTTATTCCACAAGAGTAAAAGGACGAGTAATGTCTGTATATACAGAGCAATGGAAAGATCTTGATACAAACAGCAAAATAAAGTTTCCCCGTCATTGTCCATTTACAGACACTGAATTCCAGAAAAATGACACTGCTATTTCAACACTTCCAGATTTTATTTAATTAACTCTTTCCAGTTTGCTGTTAGACTGTGAAGACAATTTTATGATTCCTTTCTGCACCAGCTTAAATGAATGTTTCCCTATTCTAATAGCCTAAATTCTTTCAGTTCTGAAATATTTGAAGATTTTTATTCAAACTCTCATGGCTCAGAAACAGCACAAGCTAAAATATTTTGAATATGGTCTGCTTCCCCTGGACTAAGAACATGATTCTTTGTAAGGTAGAACTGTTCTTCTTTCAAAATAAACTGACTTTTCTGAATTGAAGTATTGACCCTTCTCGTTTGAAGTAAATACAGAACTAATATCTGTCTCTTCAATATTACATCACTTGCAAATGACTTTCAGACCACTTTTCAAAATAATTTCACTGAACTGACCCATATCCATCTGAGTCAAAACGTGTGATGCTGGAAAAACACAATAGGTCAAATGTTCAAAAGCTTGTGGTTTCACATAAACTTGTTGGACTATAACCTGGTGTCATGTGATTTTTGATTTTGTCCACCCAAGTCCAACACTGGCACCTCCACATCATTCTATTTATGTCACACACAGTTTATGGGTGAAGACAAAGATACCTCAAATGTTCAGAGACCTGCTGTGCTTTTCCAGCATCACACTTTTTGACTGATCTCCAGCATTTGCAGTCATCACTTTTTCCACATCCATCTGACTCTATTTTAAAAATCTGAATCTGGAATATAATATATATGTGATATATTTCATTGCACTTGACTTTCCTTTATCAAAGGATGACCTGCTTCTAATCAACCAGGGCTGTTGGCTTTAGTACTGGCAATGTTCCAGCTGTGGTTCCTTCAGGAGGTCTGAGGATGAAGAGCCTGCAGTTTAAGTGAGTGGGACATGGTCACTGGAACTAGTCAGTGAGGGATTGGTAGTAAGAGGAGTCTCTTGAGAGGGCAAAGGTGTTGGCTTTCCTATTGGTTCCTCATTTGCTGCAAGTAGTTCTCTCCAGTGGGCACAGGATGCCGAAAAAGGAAGAAGCCCTTCCCACCAGGCTGCTGCTTATATATGCCTTCATTTAACTAGAGGCTTTCTCCTATTAAATCTTAACCAAGTTTTGCCTGTTTTACCTTTTTTTTTAATCCTACCTTAGGTGCTTCTTGACATCATGGAAGGAGGTGATTTTTGGGTCAGTGATGACAGTCATGTGGTCTAGTTTTTGCCATTCCATCCTTTTTACTTAGATTACTTATAGTGTGGAAACAGGCCCTTCGGCCCAAAAGTCCACACCAACCCACCGAAGGGCAACCCACCCAGACCCATTCCCCTACATTTACCCCATTCACCTAACACTACAGGCAATTTAGCATGGCCAATTCACCTAACTGCCACAATTTTGGACTGTGGGAGGAAACCGGAGCACCCGGAGGAAACCCACGCAGACATGGGGAGAATGTGCAAACTTCACACAGACAGTCGCCTGAGGCGGGAATTGAACCCGGGTCTCTGGCGCTGTGAGGCAGCAGTGCTAATCCCTGTGCCACTGGGGTGCCCACTGGATTTTTTTCAGAACTCACTTGATTTCTTCATTCCCAGCCCACTTTTGCCAAATCACCACAGCTCAGTGAAATTAACTTATCCCCAGTTGAAAACATTTGCTCCTGTCCTATACTGTCCATAATTGTGTCTATCTAAATTATGATGACTACCACAAAAATGCTTTCCCACTGATTCCCTTATTTTTCCAATACAATATGTACTAAGTTATTGCATCTCCAGTATATTCACAGTAGTTTGTGTTTTTTTGGCATGTCTGCTTGTATTGGATTACAGACTGTCAGACAATCTACTGGGAATTAGAGGGACCATGTACACTCACTCATTAAAAACTCCCTTGCGATTTGGTCCTGCATTTTCCCAGGCTATTATTTTTTCACTTCAGAGAGTAGCCTGTGATATTTCCCCAGATGGCCACTCCTAGTACTTCCTGGTCTTTGTCACCTCCAAAAGAATATAGGCAAGCTCTGTTTGAGCTAGTTCACTGCCACCAATCCTGGCCTGTCTAGTGATTCAGTGATGGAGAGATCACCAACGGAGTGTTCTGAAGAGGCACTGTCCTTAGATAACAAGAAAGCTTGTTGTATTATAATACATTTTTATTTGTACAATAAGTACAACTATATTTGGTTAGCATAATTACTAGGATCTTGGAATTAGGTACATTTGCTTCATTTGAAAGCTAGAATTGAACTTCTCTCCACCCATAAGCTGTGTGTGACATCAGTAGATTGATGTGGCGGTGTCGGTGTTTGACTGGGATGGATAAAGACAAAAATCTCACATCAGGTAATAGTCCAACAGGTTTATTTGAAACCAAAGAGCGGGGCTCGGAACGCTTGTGGTTTCAAATAAACCTATTGGACTATAACCTGGTGTTGTGCGATCAATAGAATGGATGGAGCCATTTTAACATAAACATTAACCTCATCAAAACCATCACCTTATACAATGTGGCCTTGCTTCGGTTCAGCAGTATATGGTAGAAATTCTTAGTTTTATCCAAAGTTACTGGTTAGCTAATTAATCATGGAAATGTACATTTTATGACTTCAAGTTTCTGAGAAGTTTTTTTATGAGCATGAGTGGGGGAACAAAAGTCTTATCAGTCAGGACAGACTTACCTAAATGATCATTTAGGGCTTCCCAAATCATCTACCATATTAACTGTCAGAAACCAGCTATAGTGTACTGTATATCTGAATGAAATTAAAAAAGTCTCTTTACCAAACAGGCTGCAAATACACCAAAAACTAACATTCCGGAGAAAGACTTTCAGTAGGTCACCATATCTCTCAATTATAACAAAGAGACAACCAGCAGGGAGGGATTCGTAGGCAACCATTCATCAATGCTTGATGTAGTGACAAAATACCTTCTGGTAGTTGTATGAATGGAGTAACTAGTTGGCATCACTCATACCAGTCAACAGTTCTGAACTTTTAGATGGTCTGCACAAATCTTACTGGTTATAAAAGCAGCTGGGTATTTTTGACTTTCATTGGGTGAACTGGTGCCCAGTTTAACACATCTCCCTCACCATAACTTTTATTTCCATGGATTCCCAATTGTCTTTTTCTACTGTTAAAGTTAAAATCTGCAACTGGGAGCCCCAATAAAGGAGATTCCTGCTGAAGCTATTTTTTTTAACTGAAATCGGTGTGGACCTGTTGGGCCGAAGGGCCTGTTTCCATACTGTGGTGGAATCTAATCTAATCAAGTCCACACTGACCGTCCAAAGAGCAACCCATCCAGATCCATTCCCCTACATTCACCCCTGACTAATGCACCTAACGCTATGGGCAATTTAGCATGGTCAATTCACCTGACCTGTACATCTTTGGGAGGAAACCAGAGCACACAGACACAGGGAGAATGTGCAAACTCCACACAGACATTTGCCTGAGGGGGGAAGTGAACCCGGGTCTCTGGCGCTGTGAGGCAGCAGTGCTAACCACTGAGCTACCGTGCCGCCCCTTAAAGAGACATTCACTGACCGGGAATTGAACCCGGGCCACATAGGTGAAAGCGCCGAATCCTAACCACTAGACCACCGGGGAGGATGCCATTTTTCTGTCTTCCTTCTCCAGGTACTTGCTCGCTGGCTCACTGGTTAAGTTTAGAGCAAATACTCCAAGAGGGGACAAAATAAACTGGCTTTCTTCAGGCTTAAGCTGTTTATTGCAGAAAAAAAGTGGCATCTCCTGCCCATGAAGAGATTCATTCACTTCTGCCTATTTTGTTTATACCCGCAACTGTTCTTTTACTGGGTGCCAATCTCCTTGATGTTGGCAGGCAGAACATCTTTTTCATCTATAACTGATCACTAGACCCACACACCAATGTCAGCTACTTGTTACCAGACAAATTTTCATTGTCCACAGCCCTTGGCTCCAACTTGTCTGCACACCTTACCCACACCATTTGAACAAAATGCAGTATAAACAGCACTTAAAATTAGTGTCAGGTATTATGCTTGTAAAAAGTGCAGCAACCCTTCAATTATAAAGTAGTTCTTTCCCATTTCAGATCACAATCGTAGAATCCCTACAGTGTGGAAACAAGCCCTTTGGCCTCACAAGTCCACACTGACCCTCCAAAGAGTAACGCATCCAAACCCATTCCTCTACCCCTACTAATACACCTAATGAACACTATGGGCAATTTAACATGGCCAGTTCACCTAACCTGCACATCTTTGGACAATGGGAGGAAACCAGAGCAAACCTACATGGACACGGGGAGAACATGCAGACTCCAACAGACAGTCAGCCAAGGCTGGAATTGAACCTAGATCCCTTGCACTGTGGGGCAGCAGTGCTAACCACTGAGCCACCGTGTCACCCTCAAACATACAGCAAAATGAACAATGCATTCTTTATTAACCAGATCTGCCATGGTGCATATTCTTTCCGTGGACGTGCCGAAGTATGAGTGGAGTGGAGTGGACAAAGTTACATTAAAAATCACACCACACCAGGTCATAATCCAAGACTTTTATTGGAAGTACTAATGCTCCTTCATCATATAGCTATGGAGCAGGATCATAAGTCACAGAATTTATAGCAGAAGATCACAGTTTTATGCAATTGATATGATATATTGAATAAACCTAGATTGCTGGTAAGTCTTTCATCTTTTATTTTGAGTAGCAGGTTTCAGTTCATTAATATGTAAATCCCAGAACTTCTTTCAATAACTTAAGGTTTTATAAAAAGAAGTGACATCTCAGCTCAAACAATGCATGAAGGGTGTGAAGTTAGAGTCTGTCTGCATCCCAGTCTTGAGTCAGACTGATTCTATTTCCAAAGTAGGAATTTATAAAACATTATATGGATTGACTGTCAACAGATTGTATACTTTTTGAACAAAATAGAATGTATCTGCAATTACAATTCTGCAAATACAAATTCACTCCATAGACTTGTATGTGTGTGTGTGCATGTGAGGGAGAGAGAGTGTGCTTGTGTATATGGGGGTGGGAAGAGAGCGAGAGTTTGTGTTTGCATGTGTATGTGCTTGGTCGAGTATGTGCGTGAGTGTGACAAAATATCAGCCTGTGAGAGAGGCTGTGTGCGTGGGTGTGAATATGAGGATGTATTTGTCTGAGAGAAAGTGTATATGAGAGAGGGTCTGTATGAGAGTGTGTGTGTGTGTGTGTGTGTGTGTGTGTGTGTGTGTGTGTGTGTGAGAGAGAGAGAGAGAGAATGTATAGTGTAGTGGGGTCACCTGTAGTGTGACATGAACCCAAGGTGCTGGTTGAGGTCATCTTCATGGGTACTGAACTCATGGCTACCTGATAAAGGAGCAGCACTCCAAAAGCTAGTACTTCCAAATAAATCTGTTGGACCAAAACCTGGTGTCGTGTGATTTTTAACAGTACTCTTTCTGTACTCTGGCTAGTTCAAAAGTTGGCTTTGCTGCCACCGACTGGTGGTACTTAGCAAAGTTCAGAAAATGTGGGAAACATGTTAGAGGACAGGGGTCACCTAAATTACAAGCAATGAAAATGTTTAGACATAGATTGCAGTATTGCTTATATTGTGCAGAAAAATTAACGTCAGTACCTAGAAGAAAGTGAAAATAACTTTTAAAAATTTACATCTTCAGTAGATATCTTCCTGGGTTCAGTGACAACTATATCTTCTGTCCATCATATACTGGAGTTGACTGCTCAATATCAACTTGCACAATACTTGCTTAATCCTTTGATGTGCAAAGTGTGTGTTACCTCTTTTTCAGGAATTGTGATGTGTACCTGTCAAATTTTACAGTAGATCGATAGTTTGTGGTTCAGCGAGATGAGGCTAGAACAAGCAATTAAACATTTTGATTTCTCAGTGAGCAAGAAAACATAAAGAACAATAATTAAAATTGGACAGAATGCTAAATTACATGTCTGTATTAGAATGATATATTGAATTCCTTATGTCAGTGCACCATTTTCCTGAGCTAACAAAATACCTTCAAATGTTTCTCCTATGTCCTACCTTTATGAGTCAAGGAGGAAGCTTGCAATTTAAACACCTGGCTGTCAGTGAGTGTTTTTTGTTTCTTTTATCCCATTACATTCATAAACAGACACTTAATTAATGACTTTCATATTTTTCTTGGATTTGGACTGAACTGAAACTTCAATGTCTAGCTTATTTGCAGCTATCTTTTATTTTTATATTTTATGCTTTTTTTCTTAAATGTATGAATGCATGACAATACAATTCTTTTACAAATCCTCTGTGCTGAAAATGTCAAAAATAAATAATTTGATTCCTTTGCTGCTGCTTTGTGGCTACCTGGTGTTGTAAGATAAACCCTGACCACTGCTCTTCATGTTCTGTGAGCTATCTGGTAGACTTGCTGCCATTACCCTCTTCCCTGATAGGAATCTACAGTGCTTGCTGGGTCCAGTGTAGTAAAAGGAAACTGTTTGGTAGTCTAACAGCAAGTGACTTTTTCTTAAAAAAAAGTTTACCTCGTGATAGCAACTATGTACAAGTTACGTTAGTATGATTTATATTGTTACATGAATTAGGTGCAGGAATAGCCACTAGGCCCCTCAACTAGTACCCATTCCTAATGAAGGGCTTTTGTCCAAAATGTCGATTCTCCTGCTCCTTAGATGCTGCCTGACCTGCTGTGCTTTTCCAGCACCACACTCTCGACACGAGGCCCCTCAAGCTTGCTGTGCTACTAAATAGTTGATCTGATTACTCCAGATATCTATTGACTTCTGATAACTCTTGTCGAGAATCTAACTATATAGGTCTTAAAAATATTCAAGGATTCTGCTTTGAACACCTTTACAGAGAAAATTCAATGGACTCACAACTCTGTGTGAGAAAAAGCTTTCTCTGCTTCATGGTCTTAAATGGGCAATCATTTTACTTTTTAGTTGTGACTCCTAATTCTAGATTCTCCCTGAAGTGGAAACGTCCCTTTGGTTCTTAATCCAAATCATTTTTATAAATTGCAAACAGTTGAGGTCACAGCACTGATCCTTGCAGCACAATACCTTGTTACGTCTTGCCAGAAAATGACTCATTTATGATGACTGTCTATTTCTTGTTAGCTAGCCAATCGTCTATCCATATCAACATGCTGCTGCTACACCATGAGCTTCGATTTTCCACAATAATCTTTGATGTCGCACTTTATCGAATGCCTTCTGAAAATCTAAGTACTTCACATCCACTAATTCCCTTTGCTGGTCTTGCTTGTGACTGACCCACTGCCAAGAATTACCTGTGTTAAAAATGAGTCAAGTGACATTTATGTCCATATGCTTCTGAACCACACTTCCTACTTCTCCTGCTTGAGCTGTACCCATTGATGTCTGCTGCACTTGTGCTTTGGAATAGAACACTTCTCTGTGCTTTTCAATTCTTTCCCTTCAGCTGCTTGCCCTTAACTCCAATAGGTGTATTTACATCACATCGGTAACGGAAAGATTACATGCAAGTAGAACAAACATTGCCAATGAGCAGTGGAAAACATTGCCTGCATTTCGACCTCCTTTTTCAAATTACCTGCAACGTTTAATAATGACCATAAGAGCAACTTCATGTCTCAGGCTCCTTCTATTGAAGTATGTTTACACTTCCTTCAAACCATCATCTTTCCTCCCCTCAAATACCAGATCCTTTACTCCACTCTCCATGTAAATCACTGCGCTGTCCTGAACCTATCTGACCTTGCTAACATCTTTAAATATATTGTCACCTCCTCAATCTTTGCCCATTCCTCTTGAACATTAGGTTTAAACCCCTCCAGTTAGATTATTGTCTCTGCCACAAAGTCAAAAATTATTCAAGTCCCAGTACATGACATCTGCTTGTGTCAAAGGTAACCTATCCTTTATCTTCTCTACTTGCCTGCAGTCTTTGGATGGCTGATCACAGCAAGTCCTTCCTATACTCTGTTGCAATCTAGATGGGTGGCACTCTTCTCTACTGTCTCATTCTTAATTGTCTAATCATGATAATGTCACTGGAATAGTAATCCAGAGGACCAAGCTAATGTTCCTGGGGGTATGGGTTCAAATCCCACCCTGGTAGCTAGGTAGAATTTATAGGAATATAGGAACAGGAGTAGTCTTTCAGGGACCTTGAGTTTACTCTGGCATTCTAGATCATAGTTGATCATCTGTCTCATAATGCCAAATTTCTTTGCTATCCCCATATCCATTGATATTATTCATAACTTTAAGGGCGGCACGGTGGCTCAGTGCTTAGCACTGCTGCCTCACAGCGCCTGAGACCCGGGTTCATTTCCCGACTCAGGCGACTGACTGTGTGGAGTTTGCACGTTCTCCCCGTGTCTGCGTGGGTTTCCTCCGGGTGCTCCGGTTTCCTCCCACAGTCCAAAGATGTGCGGGTCAGGTGAATTGGCTATGCTAAATTGCCTGTAGTGTTAGGTAAAGGGTAAATGTAGGGTATGGGTGGATTGCGCATCGGCGGGTCGGTGTGGACTTGTTGGGCCGAAGGGCCTGTTTCCACACTGTAAGTAATCTAATCAAAAAATCTATGAAGTTCTCTTGAAGTTACTTAATAACTGAGCTTCCTCATTGCTTTATACTCACGGATGTTTACCCCACAGGACACTATACAGTTTAACATATCCATGCTGGTTAACAAAGCTTTTAATGCAATAATCCTATTTTCTAGTTTTTGGTTCATTGTCGTGAATGCTATGACAATGCAAATGAATATCTAAATACCACTTTAACATGACGAGAGTTTCTGGCTGAACTGCACTATTGAGCAGTGAGTTCCAGACTCCCACACCCTCTGAGTGAAAACATTTCTCCTGATCCATTTTTCCACTTTCTACCTTTTAAATCTATGCCACTTGGTTATTGATCCCTGTAATAATCTAAAAAGCCTTCCTACCACCCTATCAATGCCCCTCATAATCTTATACACCTCCATCATGTCTGCTATCAACCTTTGATGCTCCAGAGGAAATGTTCCCAGCCTATCCAATCTCTTTTTCATAGCTCCAACTCCCTAGCCCAAGCAGCATTCTAGTAAATCTCCACTGTAACCTCTCTGGTGCAACCACATCTTTCCTATAATTTGGTGGTCAGAACAGAATGAGTACTTCAGTTGTGGCCAAACCAGTATTTTATGCAGTTCCAGGATAAACTCCTTGCTCTTATGTCCTGTGATTCAGCAAATAAAGTATGCTCTCTTCACCACTTCGACAACTGTCCTGCTACCTTCAGGAATATGTGTCCTTCTGATCTTCAATACTACTTAGTGTTCTACCATTCATTATATAATCCCTTGCCTTGTTAGCTCGCTTCAAGTGCATCACCTCGTACTTTTCCAGGTTGAATTCCAATTGTTACTGCTCTGTTCACCTGACCAGTGTTGGTATCCTTCTGTAGTTTGTGGATATCCTCCTTATATTTATCACCCTATTAATTTTATCATCTGTGATATTCTTGACCCTTCTTTCAAAATATAAGTCCAAATAAATAATGTACACCACTGAGTAGACACCTGCAGAACACCACTGAAAACAGACTTCCAGTCCCAGAAACATCCTCCTACCATCAGCCTCTGCTTCCTGCCTCACAGTCGATTTTGTGGCTTTGCCTTGGATCCCATGAGCTTTTATTTCTTGACCAGTCTGCCATGAGGGACCTTATCAAAAGTCATGTAGTCATGATTTGGAGGTGTTGGTTTTGGATTGGGGTGTACAAAGTTAAAAATCACATAACACCAGGTTATAATCCAACAAGTTTATTTGGAAGCACTAGCTTTCAGAGCGCTGCTCTTTCATCGGGTGGTTGTGGAGTATATCTCCACAATCACTTGATGAAGGAGCAGCGCTCTGAAAGCTAGTGCATTCAAATAAACTTGTTGGATTATAACCTGGTGTTGTGTGATTTTTAACAATGTTCATGTAGATCACAGCAAATCATCAACATTTCTGGTTCCCTCTCAGAAAATTTGATTGGATTTTTAAAACTCAACCTTCATTTAAAAATCAATGCAGAATACCACTGTCCTTCCAATCTGTGTCTGTCCACATGCAGATATGTCTGGCCCTCACAATTTTTCTAATAATTTCTCCAACACCACGATTAGTCTGACAGGTGGCATGGTGGCTCAGTGGTTAGTGCAGCTGCCTTGCAATACCAGGCTCAATTCTGCCCTCTGGTAATTGTCCCTGTGAAGTTTGCCCATTTTCCCCGTGTCTGCATGGGTTTTCTCTTGGTGCTCCGGTTTTCTTCCACTGTCCAAACATGTGCAGGGTAGGTGGTTTGGCAATGCCAAATTGCCCATAATGTCCAGGAATGTGCAGGCTAGGTAGATTAGCCATGAGAAATGGAGGATTACAGGGATAGAGTAGGAGGTTGGGTCTGGATGGTATGCTCTATGGAGAGTTGGTGTCAACTTGATAACCCGAATGGCATGCTTCCACACTGTAGACTTTCTGTGATTCTGTGAGTGGTTTGTAATTTCCTGATCTATTTCTTCTTCCCTTTATTGATAATAGGAAAATGTTAGCAATCTTTCAGTCCTCTGGCCCCATAACTGTGGCTAGAGAGGAGTTAAAAATTACTACTAAGGCCCCTGTTATCTCTTACCTTGCCTCATTCAATAGCCTGGGATATATCTCATACAGGCGAGGGGATTTATCTATTTTTAAGACTGCTAATCCCACTAGTCATTGAGTCATAGTGATATACAGCATGGAAACAGACCATTCGGTCCAACTTGTCAATGCAGTCCAAATATCCTAAATTAATCTAATCCCATTTACCATCATTTGGCCTATGTCCCTCTGAACATTTCCTATTCATATACCCGTCCAGATGCCTTTCAAATTGTATCACCCTCCACCATTTTCTCTGGCAGCTCATTCCATACACACACCACCCTAAGTGTGAAAATGTTGCCCCTTAAATCTTTCCCCTCTCCCCTTAAATCAATGTCCTCTCGTTTTGGATTTCCCCACCCGAGGGTAAAGACCTTGTATATTTACCCTATCCATACCCCTCATGATTTTATAAATCTTAGAATGTTTCACCGTCCTCCACCATGAAGTCTGTACCTGCATCTGCATTGTTGTTTTCCATTGTGAAGACTGATGCAAGACTGAGCACTGTGCCCACATTTTCCAGATCTACATTTTCCAGCATTATCTATATGCTCCCTAATTGGCCCTACCTTTCCATAGTTATTTTCTTTCCTTTTATATATTTAAAAATAAACCTTTTGGATTTTCCTTTATCTTACCCATTAGTGCTTTCTCATGCACTCTCTTAGCTCTCGTAATTTACTTTTTTTAAGTCCCTCTGCACTTTTTGGTGTTTCTCTAACTATTCTGCTAATTGAGCCCTCAGTTTCTGCCATAAAGTTCAATGTTTTTCTTAATCTTGATTTCTGTGTTCCTTCACATCTAGGGTTCTCTGGTCTAGGTCCTACCCTTTGTATTTATGGGAACGTATTTCCTCTTTGAATGCTTTCTACTGCTCTGACAGTTTTATAGATCAGTTGCTGCTCCTAGTCTGCTTCAATCAAATTGTTTCTTATTTTAGTAAAATAGTCTTTTTCCATTTTAGTACTTTTATTTCAAATCCATCCTTCTCCTAACCCTAATGGGAGTCATAGTTGCTATCTCCAAAATGCTCCCTTACTGATGACCCTTCTATCTGCCCAAACTAATTTACAAGTAGCAAGTCCAGAACTTCACCATTCCTTGCTAGGTGTCCAATACACTAGTTATAAAATGTTCTACAGGGTGCAGTTTGAAAAGTGTTTTCTCTCCCAACTGTTATGGACCAGACCAGACCCCTTCAAAATGTATATAGTAGCCTATACTCTAACTTTCTCTATTTTAAAGGTAAATGTAAAGTGCTGTGTTCCAGATGCAATTTGATTTGTCAAACTACTCAATGTTAGACAAAACACAATTTATTCAGTTAAAAATCACACAACACCAGGTTATAGTCCAACAGGTGTAATTGGAAGCACACTAGCATTCGGAATGCTGCTCCTTCATCGGTTGGTTAAGGTCCGCTGATGAAGAGGCGGCGCTCCGAAAGCTAATGTGCTTCCAATTAGACCTGTTGGACTATAATCTGGTGTTGTGTGATTTTTAACTTTGTACACCTCAGTCAAACACCGACATCTTCAAATCACAATTTATTTAAACACTGTAGTTAACTTACAACCAAAGAAAGAGGTATATGGAATAGCTTAACTCTATTGGGAAATTTAACAGAATAATAGAATATTTCACTACTAAACAATAACTGTTCCAATATATTAACATCCCATAAACATACCCTTGACAAATTCAGACAATAGTTTATAAACAGCAGCATAAGAAGAGAACCCCAGCTTTTGGCTGTAATTGAGAGAGCTTTCACTTCTTCAAGACTCAATGGCAACTAACTGCTGAAACCTAAAACTAGAAATCCTGGTTCTGTGAGTGGAAGCTTGATCACACCCATTCAGTCTGATTCTATTGTTCCAACTTTAAAAATAAAACACCCAAAGCTTCACAAGTTGTTTATCTTCTCAGGCTGCTCGTCACCTGTCCTCCAGCCTTTCTCTAAAAGAAACCAGAACAAAATACACCTCTTAAAGTTACAGTCTCATCACACTACCTTGAACACTGAAACTACCCCAGACAATGTTTGGGTGAATAAACCCATACTATTTTACCCTATTATTCTGAAGCCAATCTGAAAGTTGATGACTTACTTAATCCTCTATGTCTTCTGTTTGGGGGCCTTTAGTACATAAGTGTTTTTGTTCTTTTTGCATTTTGTACTTCTAATCATATGGCTTCAGTTGATGATCTTTCCAAGGTATCATCCTGCCTCACTGCTGTAATTGATTCCTTGATGGATATTGTAATGCGCCCCCCACCTCCCCTTCTCTTCCTCACTATTTGCCTGAATACCCTGCAGCCAGGAAATTTGAGTTGGGGAAAATTGCAAGAATAAATTTATGCTGAACGTGGCAATCCTTATGTTTTTGCATCAAAGCAGTTTGAAGAACTGCACAAGTGATGTATCTTTTTCTGCAGACAGCAGCTGCAAGATTTCATTCTTTAAAATATCTGTATGATCTTGCATGAAGTAAGAGATGGAGGCCCATACAAGGTCTTTATAATTACAAGGATGTAAATACTTTGCCTTCTTTAAAAGCTGTGTTTCAAATCACTGGAATGCGGCTTTTGTTCCAGCCAGTAAATTAGTAAAGTCATTTGTTATAAAGCATGGCTTCATAACAATACCTTAACTTGCTGTAAGTCCAAATCCATTACCATTCCTGTGCTTGCTCATCTAAGTTGGTACCTATGAATCAATGTTGTGATTTTGAAGACTGTTCTTATTTTCGAAAACTCTCCATCTTTTTGTTTTACCAACCCCCCACAATAGAAACTTTGTATTCTCCTTCAATCCCTGACCTGCTGAAATTGTTGCACTGTCAAATTCGAGCATTTATGATTCCTTGATATTTTTTAAACAAAAATAGAAATTGCTGGAAAAGCTCACCAGGTCTGGCAGCATCTGTGGAAAGAATTCAGAGCTTATGTCTTGGGTCCCTTCCTCAGAACATATTGATTTTTTATTTAACTTATGCTGCTGTTGAGGCCTGTGTCTTTCTTTGTCTAAATACTAATCTCTGAAGTTTCCACTTTCTTCTGTGAAAGCCAGTTCTCCAAATGTCTTTGATCAACCATTTGATCATCTGAACTAATACTTTGTTATGTAGCTTTGTATTATTTTGGTGTATAATAACCTCCTGAAGCACCATTGGATGTTTATTTTTAAGGTGCCATTATGGATACATACTGTTGCTGTTGAAATAGTGACCAATATAAAAGAGTACAAAGTTAAAAATCTCACAACACCAGGTTATAGTCCAATAGGTTTAATTGGAAGCACACTAGCTTTCGGAGCATCGCTCCTTCATCAGGTGATAGACTCTAAAAGAGTAGTCTCTTTGTGCAATTGCTCCATGTCACATTTTGTTGATCTATTTGAACAGAGCAAAGTATAATGCTAGATTCTTTGTAGCCAGTACTCAGCAATTTTTTTCTGAAATCTGGCTATATTAGATAGGCAGTTGAATATAGTTCAGTAGCTTAATTAAAACTTTTGGCTCATTTTGAATTAATCAGAAGCAGACAGTAACTTATTTCTCTGTATACTTTTTATGATAGGACTTTCTCAATTAAATATATTTAGTCAATTTTCTAACTGTCCACAGGCAAAGAAAACTGCAAAGGGGTGTGTCAAAATACAAATTGTATGAAGATTATCTTCTGAAAGTAATTGATAATTTGCCTGAAAGTAAGTGTATAGTTTATAGTTGCAAAGTGAAAGTATTTTTATTGTTATATAAGTTGAAATGAAGTTCTCAATTCTTGAATGGGGAAGAGTGACAAGGAGAAATTCAATATAAATTATCATGTCAGCATTTAAATTTTAAAGGAAACACAATATCTTTTGCATATCTTGATTTTAATCTTTCATCATCTTAAAAAGTTTGGCAATGAAAGCCTTTGATTGTGAAGATGGATAATATATTCTCTCACACTGAATTCAAGTCCTGTCTTCCTGCAGTTAATCATTAAAGAAAGATGGATAGATTGATTCCGATTACTGTTTTTGATTTATTTTTATTAGCTGCTCCTTAAGCCCATCAGTACAAACCAAAATACATTGAAATCCAAAAGTCTCTGGTTTCAACAGGCAGGTTCTGTTGATCTTTCCATTGGTTAAAGACTGCCAGAAACCCCAAGGAAATTACATAAATTATTTTTTAAAAAAGAGCATTTTAAAATTGTGTATCTTAAAACGAAATCTGTTGATTGTCATCTGTTGAGAAATGCCGTTTAAAAACATATAAGCAATTAGAAAGGATTAACAGCAAGTTACTGGCTATATGCAATTTTATACTTTTATAGACATAATGGTTATGATAACAATTTGTTCCTTGTTAAAAGTTACTATGAACAATTTCAAGTCTTGCTTTGATGTTGTTATATGTTCCAGACTACTTGGAGTACAGCTCAGAATCTATGGTGATGAGTATCATCCGAAAACATGAAACCCTTGGAGCCACCAATGAGGCTTTGATAAATAATCTCAGCAGGTTGTCAGATGAGATGGAACAATGCCAGCGTGACTTGGAAAGTCTGCATCAAGAATATGACACCACAAAACTGGTATGGTTTTTATTAAACCTTCTTTGAGATGTATAAACTATTTTATCATTCTATTTGCTGAAGGCTTTTATACAGATGGAGATAAAATAGAAACCAAGCATCTGCTTGTGCATTCTATGAATTCAGTGACGCCATTGTACTAAACTTGTTGAATGGGTAAAAAAAACAGCAGGTCATTCAGTATTTGAAATGGTGGATAAAAAATCAAATTCGTGTGGGAAGGGTCCCATCAGAGATAAAAATACCTTTCTCCTAGGGATGCTTTCTGATTTCTGTGCATTTTCGGGGGTGGGTGGGAATTTAATTTTTCCATTCTCGCCATGTTCTCCAACATTGCCCATCATAATCAAGGGTTCAGGAAATCCCACACTTAGTTTCTGTTTCCCTCCCGTGCAGCTAATTTTGTATGCAAATTTTATTTAATATGCAAGTTCCTAAAAGGAGCTGATTGTCTTTCATGTCATTAAATCATTAATGCTCAATATGTATGTTTGTTCAATCACTGTCCTGACATTGAAACAACAGCTGCTCCTCTCCCCTCATTGACATGTGCCATTTCACACAGAGCTACACTGCAGTCTTTATTCAAGATGAATGAGAAGTAATGAATAAACACAGTATAACATAACTTTACACAGGGAAGTTTTCACATTAATTTCTTATAGGACATAACAACTAGGCTCAGTTAATTATCTGGCAACCTGACTCTGAATCTGTGGATTCAAGCCATACTTCAAGACTTGGGCATGTCATTGAGGCAGATACTACCGTATAGGAGTTGAAGTTTAAGTAGTGCTATATCTTGGTTAAAGATCTCTTAAGTGAATACCTCTGAGTTTAGATTTATTTTGGTATCGGAGCTAACATTCCTCCCTTGGCCAGAACAGTTACATAAATTTTTCATCTCCATCTCCATTTCTTGAAACCCTTCCATGTGCCAGTAGATTTCGAATTTGCCTTTGTCAACATGAGCTGTGTTTAAATTTGAATGCTTTGTTATCTGTGCTTTGAAACATTTTGATATATGATGAGGAACTGCATAAATATGAATGCTTTCTTCTGTTTTTGTCAATGTGGCAATGTGGCAAGAGTGTAACTGTGGAGCATTTATTGCTGTAATCAAATTAGGAAATGTTAAAAATATTCAGCAGTTTGGCAGCCTCTGAGGAGATGGAAACAGAGTTAATGTTTCAGACTGATGAACTCTCTTTTCTCCCCACAGGTGTATTCAGGGCTGTTGAATGTTTCCGGAAATATTCTGTTTTGCTTTCAGATTTACGGTATCCATAGTATTGTGCGTTTTACATGCATTTTTAATGCTATTACATCTACATTTGTCTCAACACTTTGCTTTTTATCAATGCAGTGTATATTTCTTGATTGAGCTAAAGTACTTCACTGACTAGGTTTCCAGCTCATAGCATTATCAGTGTCCAGTTTGTGTATTAGTGGGTGGCACGGTGGCTCAGTGGTTAGCACGGCAGTCTCACAGCGCCAGAGACCCGGGTTCAATTACCACCTCAGGCGACTGACTGTTTGGAGTTTGCACATTCTCCCCGTGTCTGCGTGAGTTTGCTCCGGTTTCCTCCCACAGTCCAAAAGTGTGCAGGTTAGGTGAATTGGCCGTGCAAAATTGCCCGTAGTGTTAGATGCAAGGGGTAAATGTAGGGGTCTGGGTGGGTGCGCTTCGGTGGGTCGGTGTGGACTTGTTGGGCCGAAGGACTTATTTCCACACTGTAAGTAATCTAATCTAATCTCTTGCAATACATTTACTTACAGCTCCTGTGCACAATATTGTTGTTAAACTAAACAGTAACTGATAAGGATTTTCAATTGCCTGTGGGGCCACAACAGGAGCAGCATTACATTTTGCATGTCAAATTCCTCAACTGCAAGCAGGATATTGTACTCTATTAAATGAGCTGTTCAAACTACAGATATTAATTGAGGTAGAGGATCCTGTTGCTAAGTCAATGGGTGGTGTGTTACTGTCCAAAAGCTTCAGGGTGCACCAAGATTTCCAATATGAGACTTTGGGGATGAGATGAGTCTGAAGATTGCCTGCCTCCAATTGACAGCCTGTAAAGCTCCTTCAGGAGCTGGTTAACAGTCTGGAGAGGGTGAGAAGGAAACTTTCAATTTGATTCAGTGCAGGGGGTAATTAAGGATTTTTTAAATGGCAAAAATACTTGGACTGGGAAGATCTAGCTCTAGATCAGGCATAATACATCTCAGTCAATCATTTGGCCGCTTTTTGGTATGTAGTAAGGCTGTTGGCCCTTCAATGTGCTGGCTGCTCTCTTTTGTCAGGCAGTGACAAGCCCCATCTTAGCTTTTGTCTGTCTGTAACACTCCTCTGCAGACAGCCCTTGCTACAGGAACAACACTCGGTACCACTAATTGTATGATTAGGTCTCCTCCGGTATAATTTACATTTGAAGACCGTATCCCCAAAAAGGGTCTTGGAATTTATTCGGTTGTTGCGTTCCCAAACCCTGAATTGAACGCTTGGTCTCCAAATAATAAAGAGAATGTGCGAAATAGATCTAACCTTTATTTAAACTGAGAGATTATACCTATCGTGAAAGATTGAACTGGTTAGGACAGTTTTCTGAGGAAACTGAGGTATCCTGTCTTTATACTATGACAGAGTCTGAAAGGGAGACATGGAGACAAAATGCTACTAATGCTGAATTAAGCCCCATAAATATGGGGAAGTCACCAACACATCCAGTAGGGAATTCTAAGGAAACTTATTTATTCAGAGAACTCATAACCTGAAGGAATATTTGAGTATTTTGAATATTTAATAGTCCAGATAAGTTTATGGACAATACACAGAAGTGTGAAGAAACGGAAAAATACGTTGGTGAGGTTAGATGATGAAGATTGTTTGGAGTAAAATGCAAATGTAGATCTATAAGGCTAATTGATGTATTCCTGTGCTGGATATAATATATAACCATGTAAATCGTAGACTCCATTTATGCAACATGTAATAGTGTTAGAGAGTTCACACCTTACTTCATGAAGGAATAATTAAATGACCAGTGACATAAGATTTACACCCTGAATATTTTTACTTATTTCTACAAATATTCTGACTGTGGAGGCTTGATAAAGAATGGCTAAACAACTTTCAATTCTGTTTTTAATGCAGAGACCATTTGCTTCTGTTCATGTGGTAAAACTGCATTAATTGATCATTTCCTTTGACTGGCTTAACATCAAAAACTTTGTTTTTAAATAGATGATTAATAGTCAACTCTCAGTGCGACAAATGGAATGCGATGAAATAAAGGAGAAGAATAAACAGATAGAAATGAAAATAAATCTACAACGAGGCAATTTCATTCATAAGGTAATCGAGGAAAAAGTTAAAGTCACAGTGGCAAAGAAGGACTCAGTGTTTAGTACTACAAGAAATTTTATTTACCAACTAAAATGGGATGTTTAATTCATTTAGTAATGATAGTTTGATTTTTGAAACTAGGTTTATGAATCACCTGTGATTTAGAATTATAAATGGAGGATACATAATAAGAGGACCGTTATTTTGTAGGAAGTACATAGGGTTATGCTGTGCTGTTGGTGAGAGTTGGGGGAATCCCACGTCCTCTGAGATTTTCACATGCTTTGTAGGGGCCTACACTAATCAGGGAGCCCATCAGGTTTTGCTGCATGGGCTGCTGTTGAACAACTTGAAATCTCCTCTTCAGCCCTTCTGGGCCGAACAAAGGAAACATCATCCCCAAAGTTCCTGCTCCCCTTTTCATGCTTCATCCCTGGCCCCTCAACTGGTCTCCCTCCCGCATTCACCTGTGCCTGACTTCAATGTTGATCCTGGGTCTTGAGTAGATTCAGTGCTCACAAAAGTTAGCACGTGCCCACAGCTCTGATTGATGGATGATTTCTTAATCCTCTGGAAGGCTCCCCACTGCCCAGTTTAATAGCACTCAGTGCAGTACATCTTCCTGAAAAGAGGCAAGGTGAGGTTGCTTCTGGCTCCTCAGTGAGTGGACAAGACCCTTTTGCCTACAATAAATTCCACCCGGTATCTTGACATGTTCTTCTATTGCTTCACCTGGTAAGAGCATACATTGGGTAGAATGGAGGCATTTGCTCCAATTTTCCACCTAATAAAACTAATCAACAGAAAATGAAGCATTCTGCAATTTGCTGATGTACAGTGCTGGAGTGTGAAGGAATATATATTTTCCCCTTTTAAGGCCTTTAACATTTATAGGAAGGAAGGACTTAGAGTACACTGCATTGGAGGTAGGGGCTTTGCGGGGTGATGGGGTGGGGACCCTAAGCTGCCTGAGAATGTTACAATGTGGGAACTTGAGAAAATGACTATGCCAAAAGTCAAGCTGGGTATGAATATAACTATTCAAAGCAGACAAAGAGAGGTTGGGAATTGTATGTTAGAGGTCAGCAGTATTCAGACCAAATGGGGAAAGAGGCAAGTAAAGAACTCATAGATAGATGAGTTTCAGACCAGGATTCAAGTGGAGTCCTTCATTACTGAGTCATTGTGCCCAGGGTCAATATCCGCTCAATGTTGGAGAGCCTTATTCAATTTCATTGGAACACAAGAGACATGCAAAAATATTAAGAGAAGCTGAAAATTATTTTTTTTCCCCATTGAAATGTTATTGTCAGATTGGAAAAATATTCTATTTGAATCCTGGCATACTCAGAATAACTCCAAGCAATTGAGTAAAATGTCATTTGGAATAAATTAGGCCACGGAAGACAACAAAGAGGTGGCTGGATCATTGGACGTCAGAGGCAATAGTTGGAACCAAAATAAAGAGAGATTGTTCTAATGGAATTGATCATAATTAGGAAGACCCAAAGGACAGATTCAAGTTCCAGATTAACACCTTCACTCCCAGCACAGATATAGGCCTAGTTTTCCAGAAGTTTTCAAAAATTCTATTAACACTTCCATAACTGTAAACATTTCATTCAGGTTTGTTTGTGTTTGTACTTGTTTAGCATATAACTTACTTTCCTAACTTTGTGGCTGGGTGGGAGCTCACGCTGACAGATCATACTGTGTTGTCAAACCTTTTGGAAAGATTTTGTCACTTTTCACTTTTCACGAGATATACAGTCAAACAAAATCACCCTTTTGAGCTCTGTATTTGCAACACAGTAAAATTAAACCATCAAAGAACCCAGTAATTACCCTAATAATGGGCGGCATGGTGGCACTATGGGCGGCATGGTGGCACAGTGGTTAGCACTGCTGCCTCACAGCGCCAGGGACCTGGGTTCGATTCCCACCTCAGGCGACTGACTGTGTGGAGTTTGCACGTTCTCCCCGTGTCTGCGTGGGTTTCCTCCGGGTGCTCCGGTTTCCTCCCACAGTCCAAAGATGTGCGGGTCAGGTGAATTGGCCATGCTAAATTGCCCGTAGTGTTAGGTAGGGGTATATGTAGGGGTATGGGTGGGTTGCGCTTCGGCGGGTTGGTGTAGACTTGTTGGGCCGAAGGGCCTGTTTCCACACCGTAAGTAATCTAATCTAATCTAATAGTTCCTAACTAGACTTTTAAATGACCAATCACAGACTTAGTGAATTAACAATTCCAGCCACTGGTTTTGGACCTCAAATAAAATACTTAAATATTT
Organism: Hemiscyllium ocellatum; assembly: GCF_020745735.1. NCBI lineage: Eukaryota > Metazoa > Chordata > Chondrichthyes > Orectolobiformes > Hemiscylliidae > Hemiscyllium > Hemiscyllium ocellatum. The sequence goes on from NC_083408.1 coordinate 92,006,519, forward strand.
AAAATAAACAATAACTTTAACAGAGCAACAACTAAACAATGACTTAAGCTGAAGTTTATGCTTTAAACTCGAAACATTTGTTTTTAAACCCCATTCACACAAAAGATAGAGACAAACAATCAGTTAAGAGGTAAATCAAAGAATATAATAAAACTGGCCAGATTACTTAAATGGCTTTCACTATGTGTTGTTCAAGGCCTCCTTGGTTGCTTTTCTTAAATATTAATCAGTGTCACCTTCTTAGTACACCTGGGCAAATGCAGCAATGGGGTCATAGGGTCATAGAGGTGTATAGCATGGAAATAGACCCTTCAGTCCAACTAGTCCATGCTGGCCAGATATCCTTAACTAAGCTAATCATTTGCTAGCACTTGGTCCATACAGCTCTAAACCCTTCCTATTCTTAAACTTATCTAGATGCCAATAAATGTTGTAATTGTACCAGCCTCTACGTGAGAAAGTTGCCCCTTAGGTCCCTTTTAAATTTTTCCCCTCTCATCCTAAATCTATGCCGTCTAGTTCTGGACTCCCCCACTTCAGGGAAAAGACCTTGTCTATTAATCCTATCCATGCCCCTCATGATTTTATAAACCTCTGTAAGGTCACCTCTCAGCCTCCAATGCTCTAGGGAAAATAATTCCATTCTATTCAGTCTCTCCTTATATCCCAAACTCTCCAACCCTGACAACATCCTCATAAATCTTTTCTGAACGCTTTCAAGTTTCACTACATCCTTCTGATAAGAAAGAGACCAGAATTGCACACAATATTCCAAATGTGGCCTAACAAATGTCCTGTACAGTTGCAACATGACCTCCCAACTGCTTTACTTGATGCTCTGACCACTAAAGGAAAGAACACCAAATGTCATCTGCACTATCGCACAATTTCTAACTCACCTCTCTATTCTTTAGGATTCTGAATACTGCTGTAGTAGGTTAGGCAGGAGCTTTCAAATCTTCATGCTGTCTTAGCTGCAGCCAAAATCCATCTCCCAGAAACCACAGTTTAAAAAAAAATTTCTGGTTCCGCACTGATAGACCGATCAACTCTTCCAGAGGTCTCAGTTGCAATTCAACAACTGCCATCTGCTTGAATATAGAGTTTCTTCCAAACGTGCTGGAACCAATTCCCAGATATTGACCTCATTCATAGCCAACTTCTGCTGTTTGTTTAAATATAATGTTCTTTCCAGGGTCACTGTGTCTGTTGGAATTTGTTTAGTTGAGAATCTGCCAACAAATCACGGGCAGCATGGTGGCTCAGTGGTTAGCACTGCTGCCTCACAGCGCCAGGGACCTGGATTTAATTCCTGCCTCGGGCGAACATCTGTGTGGAGTTTGCACATTCTCCCTGTGTCTGCGTGGGTTTTCTCCGAGTGTTCCGGTTTCCTCCCACAATCCAAGGATGTGCACATCAGGTGAATTGATCATGCTAAATTGCCCACAGTGTTAGTTGCATTAGTCAGGGGTAAATATAAGGTAGGGGAATGGGTCTACGTGGGTTACTCTTTGGAGGGTTGGTGTGGACTTGTTGGGCCGAAGCGCCTGTTTCAGTACTACAGGTAATCTAATCTAACAGCTTCTTCACTTGACCTAAGCTTGGTTGGTCTGTTCACTAGTTACCTGATGAAGGAGCTGAGCTCTGAAAGCTGGTACAGGTACACAGTCCTTTATGTGAAATCCCAAAATCCAAAAAGCTCTCAAATCCAAAGTTTCTTTCGTGAAAGTTTTTTTCTCTTTAACAAGATTGTTTGATGTGCAAACAGTTAGCCCAACTCCGCACTCACTCGACTCACGTCACTCAGATGTAATGTGGCGTGGCCCAGCACTGGCAGGTGTTAACTCTATCTCGGCGCTTGTAGTACTCACAGGTGAGTCTACTGTTCGGTAATTTTTTTTATTTCAAATTGTCACTTATTCCGAATTCCAAAAGCCAGCTGACCCCGATGGTTTTGGATAAAGGATTGTGTACCTGTACTTTCAAATAAACCTGTTGGACTATAACCTGGTGTTGTGTGATTTTTAACCATTTCTTTTTCGAAAGTCTATAAGTCACTTCATGCACACAATTCAAAATTGATAAAAGAATAAAAGTAAAAGCAATGAAAAATCAACTAGGGTTTAAAAAGCAATTGTCTACTAAGTCATATTCATGTCAATATATCAATTCTGTTCCTCTCTTGACAAATGCTGCCTGAGCTTCTACATATTTTCAGCACTTCCTATCTTTAATTTTTGATTTTCAGCATCCATTGTATTTGCTTTTACATTATTGTAGCTGGGTTGCTTGTTTTCAGTTTTGTCATTCCTCAGTGGTAATTGCTCATGGAATCAAACTGCATTTGACTAATTTGCATTTTGATAGTCGGATATTTGGTTAGCAGTTCTACAAATGCATCCTGGTTCCAACCAATCACTAATCTGTTTGATGGATACCTTGTGTCCTGGGATTTGACAATTTAGTGCATGAAAGGGGTGTTCAACGTGCAATTGTAATAGAGACTGGGTTCCTGAACACTGCTGGAGTGTCATACTAGAGATGAAGATTTGAATGTTAGTCTTGATATGTACAGTCTTTGAATGTATAAATTACTTGTGATTAAGTTTTTTTTCCCCTAGTTGCCTGCTTTCTGCTAATTAGGGAAGCATGTAGTTCTTAAGCAAACACTCCCTGAAACACTTCAAATGAAAATGCTCATTTTGCCTGACATTATGGTTGTGGAGAGCTTTGTGGAACACAAATATTTGTACTGTTCAAATAATTGAAGGAATAAAGCATTGCCAGCAATTCAGTGAGATTGGAAAAAATAGCATTAAACAAAGATTTTCTCTTTGTATATCACACATATCTTGATTGACTTGATTTTGCCCACAATAGCACTCTAAATTACAGGAGTAACTGAATGTTGGTGGTGGGCTGAAATGAACTGTAATAGGTGAGCCATCTTTTATACATCTTCCCCTGTATTTCTTACCATTGAAGTTAATAAAAGCAAATTCGAGCTGGATGAATAATGGATGATTTATCTACTGCTACCCATTTTACATCCTGCTTAAGCTGTTGTTATGGATTAAGCCAGACCACTCAAACCATTCTTAAGCAGGTAGGTCAGACCATAATTTTGCAATTTGTTTTAGTAAGTGTATAGTAAAAATTACCCGGATTAAGTTAGCTAGGTTGACTAAAACAGACAAAAGTTTATTCACAAAATAACACGATGAAACAGAAATAACAGAATAAAGAAGCTGTACGGAACTCAGCCTATCCAACTAGACTTAATTTGCTGTTCCGAATATACGCAACAGTTTCCCCTCCCCCCCCCCTTAAAATGAGCCGTCAAAACCAAAAAATGGCTTCAGTTTTAACCTGGTTAATAGTCTAAACACACATATACACTACACTAACTATAAACATACAAACATGCATAACCACATGCAAATTCAAGCAGCGGTACACCCACCACCAAACGCCTCTGTATCTTATTTGTGTCTCTTGATAACACATCAGCAATCACGTTTTCACAACCTGCCACATGTACAATTGTTAAATTGAATGACTGCAACAACAAGCTCCATCTAAACAGTTTGACATATTTGTCCTTACATTTTCCCACAAATTTCAATGGGTTGTGATCAGTATTTACAATTGTCTCGGATGCATTGCTCGTAATAAAAACCAATGAAATGTTGAAATGCCAACACCAAGCTTAAAGTCTCTTTCTCCACCATTGGATATTTCTGTTGATGAATGTTCAACTTCCTTGAAAAATCCCCAATGGGTCTTTTCTATTCCTTCATCATCCTCATGCAGGAGAACTGCACCAACACCCACATCACTGGCATCGATAGCCACCTTGAAAGGCTTCGTGTAATCCGGTGTGGCTAATACTGGGGCACTGGTAAACACAATTTTTAGGCTGTCAAATGCATTTTTGCAGTCTGCTGTCCACTGAAACTTCTTGCCTTTTTTAACAATTCAGTGAGTGGAGCAGCCACACTGCTAAGATTCGGCACAAACTTTCGATAAAATCCACTCAATGCCAGGAACCGTAGTACTGCATTTTTGTCGATGGTGTGGGAAATTCCCCAATTATTTTTATTTTTGTATCTTGTGGGGCCATTTGTCTATGTCCAATAACGTGGCCCAGGAAGGTGACCATGCCACACAATTGGGTAATCTGGCAATGACAATATTAGCCAGTCTCTGAAATTTTGTTTTATACCAAATGGCATGACTTTGAACTGATATAGACCATTTGGCCTTACAAAAGCCAAAATTGTCATTGCTCTCTCTGGCAGAGGTACTTGCCAGTAGCCTCTGAGCAAGTCCAACTTAGAAATGTAAGTTGTTTGTCCTGCTTTTTCGACACTGTCTTCCAACTGTGGAATTAGATATGCATCAGTCTTTGTAATGGTGTTGACTTTGCGACAGTCCATATTTAATCGATGGGTACCATCTGGCTTTGGCACCATGACAATGGGTGAGCTCAGTCACTGTAACTCACTTTGATTATGCCACCTTGGAGCATGCACTCTAACTCCTTCTGAACCTGTGCTAACTTTCGAGCGTTATGCCTAAATGGATGTTGCTTAATCAGAACAGCATTTTCTCTATCTTCATTATGCACAATTAAGTTAATACTTTGCAGTTTATTTCTGCATATTTCCCCATGTAATAGTAATAACCCTTTTAGGTCATTTCAATTTTCTAGTGGAAGGTAACTCCATTTATCCCAGTTTTATGACAACTTCCTCATTGTCCAATTTGATTTGAGGAATGTCCAATTCAGAATCCTCTGAAATTGGTTCTTCCTTCTGTGCTGTAATCATTAACACCTTCTCCTCAATAGTTTGGATGTGAAGTTTGATCCTTAATCTGACTGGATCTCTATTGGTAGTCCATATCTAGTAAAAAAAAATAAATAATTCTTCTACAACCCTTTTAGCTGTGATGTTGCATAATGGGATTGCCTCTGGAAATCTAGTCAACACATCCATTTTTGTTAATAAATACTTATTCCTACTTTTTGTTTGAGGTAGAGGACATATGCAATCAATCAAGACACTTGCGAAAGGTTCCTCAAATGCTGGAATTGGTATTTAAGGTGCAGGTAGCTGACATGTATGATACATCTGGCAAAATTCAACTATATCTTTGTGTACTCCAGGCCAGTAAAAATGTCTTTGTATTTTAGCCTGTGTTTTCCTCATCCGTTAAATGACCCCAAGTGGTACCTCATGCACCACTCGCAGCACTTCCTTTCTATACCCTACTGGCAAAACAATTTGATGAATCTCTGCCCATTTCTCATATGCATGAATGTGTGATGGTTTCATTTCCTCATTAAGACATAATTTGTTAAGTAATAACACACAGGAATGCACTCACTTTCTTTGTTGGTAAATGCCTTTTGATTTTTTCTTTGATTAGATTACTTACAGTGTGGAAACAGGCCCTTTGGCTCAACAAGTCCACACCAACCCGCCAAAGTGCAACCCACCCAGACCCATTCCTCTACATTTACCCCTTCACAAAACACTATGGGCAATTTAACTTGGCCAATTCACCTAAACTGCACATTTCTGGACTGTGGGAGGAAACCGGAGCACTCAGAGGAAACCCACGCAGACACTAGGAGAATGTGTAAACTCTACACAGAGAGTCACCTGAGGCGGGAATTGAACCCGGGTCTCTGGCATTGTGAGGCAGCAGTGCTAACCACTGTGCCACCATGCCGCCCATGGATATAACTGTTTTAACTCCTCATCTTTCTGCTGTAATTGAATCAGCTTAGCAGAGCATGTTTACCTAGTTGCCGCTGCTCTGTGCCACTTACCTGAACAGAGAAAGTTTCGGATTACACTATGTCAGCTTCCTTATCTGTGCCTTTTGATCTCTCCTGCTTCAGCTTGTGCCTCTGTGTGATCTCACAAGCAGGGAAAATTCTGGGACAAACATTCTCCATGTCTTCAGCTGCCTGTGTCTTCACTGGCTTTTCAACTAGAGTAGGCAGCACGCCTACCGGTGAATCAGCTGTATCTTTATAGGACAAATTGTATTCCTGGAGCTGAGAGTTTGTACAGTACTCCGACCACAAATTCTCCACTCTTCTCTGGACTCTCTAGCCTCACTTTACATAATTGAGCACTTTTTGTCTCACCATGAATTCCTGTTACAGTAGTCCCTCAGGAGTACATATCTCCTCATCCTTCAGCATTACAAACTGAGAGGATCCTGTGTCCCTTAATATAGTAACCTCTTTAGCTACTACTCCTTGCCTTTGTGAATAAACTCTACCCTTGCATGTATATTTTTAAGCAAATCTGGCACTTCTTCCTTAACCAACCTCTGAACATCTTGTACACTTTGAGGTAGTTGTCTAACTTCTCTTGTCCATTTTGTTACTCGTCCAACAAAACTTCAAGGCTTGTCTGGATTTTCTACATCTGGCTTTCTTCTAACCCATCAACACTGTGATTTTGTGTGGCCCACTTTATTACAATGAAAATATCTTTTTAACTTCTTTATCCCCTTCAAGGGTTTCTTTTTTACCCTGTAGTAAGTTATCCTTATGATAACTGAGATCTATCTTTCCCTTTCCATGTGAGGATTTCTCTTTGTCCCAATTTCCGTCCGTCATGGACTGAAATTGATTCTGGAAGCCAAACCGAGTTTTATGGACCAGCTCATAATCATCAGCCACTTCAGCTGCTAACCTTGCTGTTTTAATTCTCTGCTCTTTCACATGAGTTCGCCCTACTATAATTACCTCTCTTAGGGCATCATAGGTTTGCTCGATTTTTAAAGCTCTCATCTATCAAAATTAATCTGTTTGATCTTTTCAAAATCAATATAGGTATGACCAGGGTCGCTCCTTAGATTCCTGAAATGTCATCTATAGGCTTTTGGTACAAGCTCGTATGCACTTAAAATGTCTTTTTTCACCTCCTCATACTCCCTAGATACCTCGTCTGATAGTAATGCAAATATCTCACTAGCCCTACCTACAAGTTTCGTTTGGATCACCAAAACCCACATTGCTACTGACCACTGTATTTGTTTAGCCACCTTTTCAACTGAGATGAAAAAGGCTTCCACATCCTTCTTATCAAATTCAGGCAATGCTTGAAAATACTTAAAACAGTTTCTCACTGGGCTTCTGACTACCAGGGGCACTTACTCATCCTCTCTCTCTCTCTTCCTCACTAGGCTTACCTTCAGCCTTTATCTCCAGCCTTTTAAATTGACTTTCCTTTTAAAGTGTTAGTTTTTGAAGTTCAGAAGCTCTCTCTTTTTCTTTTTTTGGTCTCTTTTTCCCTCTCTTCTGCTTCAAATTGTAACTCAAACTGTTTCATTTCAGCTGCCCTTTCTTTATCTCTTGTCTCTTATTCGAGTTGCTTCATATGCAATTGAATTCTTGCCATCTCTATAGATTTTCCAGCAATTTTAAATGCTGAGCTACTGCAGTAATTATCTCTCCTCACAGATGCAGGCAGTTCCAATTCCAGCTTCTCTGCTAATTCTTGGAACTTAGTCTTATTCACTTATTTGCAAAACTTCCAAAGTCACCACATTCACATCCAGAAAACTTTTGGCAACTCCTATCCCAAACTTTATCTACACAACCAAACCAACACCCAAAATAAATACACTAGCACCTACCACTCGCTCTTTAAAATCCCGCAAAGAGCTCCCAGTCTGTTATGGACTAAGCCAGAGCACTCAAAACAATCTGAAGCAGGCAGCTCAGACCATAACTTTGCAATTTGTCTTGGTAAGTATGTGGAGAAAATTACCCGGATGAAGTTAGCTAGGTTCACTACTGGATTTTAAAACAGACAAAAATTTATTCACAAAATAACACAAGGAAACACAAAGAACAGATTAAAAAACCCTTACATAACTCAACCTATCCAGCTCGACTTCATTATGCTGTTCCGAATATACACAACAGTCCCAATAAGCAAACTCCTTTAAAAACCAGTGTAAATGGAACACATGCTTTCAGATTGAAGTTGAAGGGTGAAAGAGAGAGAGAGAGAGAGAGAGATTCCACACAGCTTCCTGTTGAATTTCCAACTAGCTCAAGACTGAATTAAAACCGCCCAGATTAGCTGGAGAGCTGACTGCTCCCCTTTCTTTATACAAGTCACTTCTAAAACATGACCACTTTGGCCTGAAGTCTCATCTGTTTACATACAAACAAAGGTCTCTCAAATTCCTTTTATTCTCTTTATCAAATCAGACTGATCGGAGCCCGGTCCGGTTTATTGACCCTCTGAAAAAGATCAAGGACAGAGTATCCTTGAGCCAAGGAACAACTTTTAGGGAAAAAAAAGGGACTAGCTTTATGACACTGTAAATTCCACTGATAGATTCCCTTTTGCAATTTGACATCTTGAAACTATGCTTGGACTATCCAAATGCACGTCTGCCAAGGTGGTTATAAGGAGGATCAGAAAGCTGGGTGAAAATCTGTAATGCTGGACCTAAGTGACCTTTTTATAACAGATTGGTAATTTAATGCCATTGTCAAAGTGTTACCTCATTCTTTATTCTCTCTCTTCACAGAGTGAAGGGTTTGGTGCCCTCTTATTGGCTATTAATAATCTGGCAGATCAGTGCTACATGAGGCATTATGGAGTATTTGAAGAAATTGACATTTTAACAAAGTTGGACATGGTGAAGGTCAGAATGTTCATTTTGTTGCTATGTAAACTAAAGGTAAAGTGACTTCCACCTTCATAACCTTGTCGTAATGTTTGATTCTACCTGATTCCAGCAGTGTTTAGGCACAACTGTTTTTGAAACATCTATTCCTTTGTTGTCTCTAGTCTCCACTATTCCCACTATTCTGGTTAACCTCCTGCCTTCATTCTCTGTAAACATTAGCGTAAGCAAAATCTTATAAAGGTTCACATTGTTACCTTTTACTTATCACCCTTGTGATTGCTGTCTAACACTGACTCTCAGTTTGACAACACCCAAGTTTTAATAGTTTTGTGCTCGTAGAGAAGGCAGACACCAACAAAGATTTCTTACTGAGGAAATGTCTAGAGCATAATTGATTGTCATAAACACCCTCTTTCATCAGAGAGATAAATGCAGCACCTCATGGACGCCTTCACTCCAAGCAGTGAAACCGCCTTGACTATGTCATCACACAAAAAGCAACTGCATCACTCACACCGTACAGGAGCTGATGACTGCTGGCCCAGCCATTATCTAATCATGTCTACTATTTCTATCAGGCCAGCCCAAAAACAGGAGTGGCATCAGAAATATCGGTGCAGGAAATTCAATGTTGATGGACTCAAGGGCTCAGCAAAGAAAGACCTACATAGTCATTGCTTTACAGCCAACCTGGTAATACTCAATCAGCAGGATCCACAGAATGTCCATAGTATCTAGTCAGCCCTGCAATCCATCATAAACAGCACTTGTGAGAAGACTCTAATTTTTCTACTCAAACTTCAAGACTGGTGTGACGAAAACATCTAGGAGATCCGGGAGCTACTACATCACAAGAGCAAAGTGATCCTGAACTGAAAGCACCACAACCTACCGCATGGTATCCACCATCACTCAGCACAACTTCAGCCTAACATAAGTATAAAAAGGCCAACTGAGAACAAACAAGGCTGCTGGGGCAATGGAATCTCAGAATACTGGAAAGTGATGGGGAAGCCTTCTTGGCACGAATTACATGACTTCATCTCCTTTTGTCTGGAAGGGAGTGGCCAGCAGATCACGGAGACATTGTTTTCGTGACCATCTTAAGGAGATAAAACCAATGGTGCTAAGTACATAGGGATCTCGCTGCTGTCCGCAATGGGAGAGTCATTGCAAATATTTTCCTCAGTCACTTCTTCCTGGTGGCTGAACAGCTTCTAGTAAGTCATAATGCAATTTCCATTTGTCAAGAGGCACAATAGTCCTACTCTTCCAAGCAAGAAAAGTCCTAGAAAAATCCAGTGATTAGCAGCAATCTTTGTACGTGGCCTTCTTCAAACACACAAAGACTTTTGATTCTGTCAACCAGAAAAGACAATGAAGCATCCTTTTCAAATGTACTTCCTGTATAAATTCATCACCATCATTTCCTCGCTGCCTAACAAGATGCAAATTATGACCCTCAGCAAGAGATCCACCAGACATCCAATGGATGTGCAAACTGGTGTCAAGTAAGGCTTTCCACTGCACAAATGCTCCTCTCCACCTTTCCAACTGCAACACTTTATTCCATATCCATGAAACCTCCCATAAGATTAGCGCTACTGCCTCACAGCACCAGAGACCCAGGTTCAATTCCAACCTCTGGCGACTGTGTGGAGTTTGCGCATTCTCCCCGTGTCTGCGTGGGTTTCCTCCGGGTACTCTGGTTTCCTCCCACAATCTAAAGATGTGCAGATTAGATGAATTGGCCATGTTAAATTGCCCATAGTGTTCACGATGTGTACATTAGGTGCTTTAGTCGGGGGTAAATTTAGGGTAATAAGGGTCTAGGTGGGTTACTCTACGGACAGTCAGTGTGGACTAGTTGGGCTGAAGGGCCTATTTCTACACTGTAGGGATTCTATGTTCCACGTTCTCTCACTGGGAGTGGAGCTTCTCTCCTGGATGAGCGGGAATCTGTTCAATCTTCATCACCTCCATATCTACAACTAAAACCATCCCAACCTCTGTCATTGAGGTGCAGTAAACATACGGCACTTGCATCTGTGCACACCATCTCAGAGGCAATCAAGGATGAGCAACAAATGCCATGGACAAGTATGAAAGTCAGGAGTTCAGCTGCTTGCAAATTTCCCAGCTTATCATCCGCTATTGTAACCAGAGTATTTAAAATGGCTTAAGTTTCTGGTCAGTAGAACTCCAAGAATGTTGAACGTGGAAGATTAAGCAGTGATATTGTTTTGAACATCAAAGAGCAATGGTTTAATTTTCTTGTTGGAGATGATCATTGCCTGGCACTTTGATGGCTTTCTTGAAACTTGTCAAAGTTTAGATGCTGTCCAGACCTTGTTGCATGCAGACATGAAGTGCTTCAGATATCTAAAGAGTTGTGAATTGTACGAAACGCTATGAAATTAGTAGCTAATAGCCACTTCCTACCTTCAGTTAGATGGGAGATCAGCAACAAAACAGCAAAGATGATGGATTTATAACATTACACAGATAAACCCTGCAACTCTGTCATAAAAATGTTCATATAACTGCAACTTGTTTCTGTTTTCTTCTGTGTGTTTTAAGACATTTTCATTTCCTTAGCAGTCATTAGCTTTGTATCCCTCTAAATCTGACCATTTGCTCATCCCTGATTTTCATCACTGAACCACGAGCAAAAGTCTCGGTATGGAGTTCTGGAAGTTGCTCCCTAAACCTTTTGGAGAATTAGAAACAGGAGCGATCCATTCAGCCCTTAAGCTGTTCCAGCCTTCACTGTGTCCAGGGGTGATTTGTAATTTATTCCATTTACTTACCTCAGCCTCATTTCCTTTCCCTTCCCCCTGAGGATGCTTCTTAAAAGCTAACTATCTCTTTGAGCAAACATTTGGACAGCTTTTCTGGCCCTGTTTGGTAACACTCCAGTGATGGTCATTGAGCCTTTTTACAGTGCTAAATAAATGTAGTCTGTGGTACTGTGGCTTTTGGGGTCATTAACTTTATTGTTTAACAATTGGCTGGGAAGTTTTTTTTCTAATGTTTAGATCTGTTTCTATCAATTGTTTTTGAACATAATAAGAATCTTTCCAAGAGCCTTATGAATGGGTATTTGCAAAGTGCAATAGTTAACACATTCCTGAGCAGAAGATATGACTAATTACACTTTAATCATTCACAGTATTAGAAATACTGCATCTAACTAATGTAAAGCTTTTAAAGAGGAACTCTGCAGTGCAGGAAGCTCCATGCAGGCTCTGTAGTAAAAATTGGGATAGCTATCATTAGTTTCATGGAAGAAAAGGCATGTTTATATGAAATAATAAACTGTATAATTGTTAGGACTTAGAAGCTTGCTTGCTAGAACTTATTTCTCTTTCTCTTCTCAATAGGAGTTCATCATGGAAAAGAAAGATGTTGCACAAGAAGCAGGACAAACTGACTCTACATCTGTTTTCATTGGCACCTCTGACCAAATTCCAACCAAATCAGGGGAAACTAACCAGTTGAAGCCACAAATAAAGGTCTCATTTGCAAATTCCAGCAAAATCATAACTAACCAAAAGAACAGACTAAAACCAATAAATAGCAAGTCTTGATGAGTCATTTTGACATCTTCGTTTAAAGAGGGAATTTATTATTTTGCCTAAATACAGTCTAGTGAAGTGTCAGGTGATGTTTTTCATTTAAAGGCATAATAGCATGTAAATTGTTGTGTGAAAGAAGTAGAGGGAATCTGACTGTGTTTGCAGGGCTAACCACCCCACTCATCTAAGTGCAGCAGGTGAGTAAGGTATAAATGACCTGAATCAAACGGTTTCCCACTGTATTGCCAGAAGAGTGCAGCAGGCTCCAGATTAATTTCCGTTAATTTTTCATTGCTTTGCCATCTTACTTTAAGCAGTGCTGTAAAGTCTAAATCTGATTTTCTAGGTATGATTCTGAAGTAAAAACTTGTGTGGTGTAATACATTAATGGTTGCGATGTAAACAGAGAGTTCTGATCGATTCCATGGCGCAAAGCCCTTCAGTTTGAGTAGAATATAACTCAATATTATATGTAGCCAAGTTTAAAAAGTACTGAGACATTCATATGAGGTTTCTTATCACTTAATAAACTTTTTGAGACTTAATCTCATGAGAAGGTGAACATTAATGGTATATTAAATTGTGCATGTTCACATTTCTGTTCCAGCAGGCAGACTAGGCAAATTTCTAGTGACTTTAAACCTAACCGTATAAGCTTAGCACTCAATTACTGCTGATCTCGGACCAAAATTAATATATCTGCAGTTAGGAAGAAGAATAGGCTGTTTAGCCTCATTCGATGAGATCATGGCTGATCTGTGGCCTGTGTTCTAGTGGCTGGAGTGTAGAATTGAGATGGGCAAGAATGAAAAGTAGCAAACGCATCGTGGGCAGCACCTTGGTCAGGTTTCGAGACCCTTCCTGCATCGTGCAGCAGCAACAGCCATGGGCCAACCTTAGGAGGGGTTCCCTTGCCCCACCCCATGCTCACAGTGGTAGCCTGACTGCAAAAGCCATACTTTATTTAAGGCTTTCTTTCAGCTTTTTAACACTTGGTCTCTGTTTTGAAGTGCCTATCTCTCATTTGCCATAGTATCCTGCTTGCTGCCTCTGGCCCTCCAGCTTTGTGAACTTGTCCACCGTCCTTAATGGGAGTGTGAGACTTATGACAACATAAATTGGATTAGTTTCCCTACAGATTTCCTGCTGTGTGGAAACATGCCATTTAACCCAACAAGTCCACACTGGCCCTCTGAACAGTAATCCACCCAGACCCATTCCCCTACATTTCTCTGATAATATGGGCAATTTAGTAAGGCCAATTCATCTGATCTGCACATCTTTGGACTGTGGGAGGAAACTGAGGAAACCCATGCAGACACAGGGAGAATGCGTAAACTCCACACAGAGGGTGGCCAAAGGCGGGAATCGAACATAGGTCCCTGGCACTCTGAGATAGCAGTGCTAACTGCTGAGCTACCATGCCGCCCTAATTTTACACAAAATGTTCGGAACATAAATGTCCATTTTTCCAGCCTGTTCTCATCAAACAGTGTGTCCCCCACACCACCACCATTTCCTCTCCCACATAGATGCCAACTTAAAAACAACACAGTGGTCCATATTGTCCAAGGATTCACATTCCACACCTTAGGAAGCTGCTGTCAACAACAATGTACATCTCCACCTTGGGTGGCATGGTGGCACAATGCTTAGCATTGCTGCCTCACAATGCCAGGGACCTGATTTCAATTCTGGCCTTCAGTGACATCTGTGTAGAACTTGCACGTTCTCCCCATGCTTGTGTGGGTTTGCTCTGGGTGATCCAGTTTCCTTCCACTGTCCAAAGATATGCAGGTTAATGGATTGACCATATCCAGGGATGTACAGGCTATGGATTAGAGTCACAGAGCTGTGCAGCATCAAAACAGATCCTTCAGTCTGTTGTGAAGTTAAAAGTGTGTACAGAGGAACCTCAAATATCCGAATTTCGGATTATCTGAAGAAGATTTCAAGGTCCCAAAAAAATGTTACATCAAAGAGGTAAGAATATTCGATTTACCTGAACTGAAGATGGCAAAAACAAAGAAACATAAGTAGCTCAAGCATCTGCGGTTGGATTGTTTTAGGTAAGGTTTAGTTACACAGCCCATTGTAGTGTTTAACAGTATTCCCATTACTTTACTGGGCCATTCATGAAAAAAATGGCCAAGAACATAAATGCATGTGCGAGGTGGTCTTTCTATTGTGACACTGAGTTCCCGGAAAGTGACAATGCTATTGCAATCGTAGAAGCTTGTCGGGACCTTGTTTAATGCTGGGATTTCATTATCAGTACTGTATTTATGTGATGGCAAGGGTTTAGTCATTCTCAGTTTAACCTGTAATTTGCAGAATGCAAAGATTGTTTGAATAGCAGACTCATTAAAATTATAGATTTAAACAAATTCTCCGGTAGAGCACAGTGTTAGATCACTATGGCTTCCCTTGTTTAAGGTAACATCAATTATCTGAATACTCAATTATTTGAACGAAATAGTGCCCGCTTATCTCTTTCGGATAATCGAGGTTTCTCTGTACTGTGCCTTTGAGAGAGTGAATGCTGTTCTGAACTGAGAGCTTACAAGTAACTATGATGACCAGATGGCAGTCCCAGAGTGTACTGGCAAATTGAAAATATGTAATATTGGCTATGAAATGCATACCTGAGTTGGTTGTGGTTTTGACAACAATTTGATTTAACCATTTGGTTTAAATTATGCCCTTGAATACTAAAATCCAATTGAATTTTAATTTATTGTTTTGCCAACATCGAACCAATGAGACGATCCAATGTTGGGGATATAAAAATGTGGACATTCTAAAAATAGGAAGGAGCAACTGCCATCAAGAGAGACCCAAGAAATTAGGACACACTCTCTATCAAAGGTACCTTTTCATATGAAAAATACTGGCAGTAAAAGAAAGAAGACAACGCAGGGAGATCTTCAGCCGGAAGAAGAAAAACACCAAAGTCAACAGCGGTTATGTGGTTCTGATATTAAGTTGATGTAATTTTCATAAGTGTCCTATTGGAACAGCATATTGTTAATAGAGTTGAAGGCATGTAAGATAAGCAGTTAAGAGAAAGCGGTCTTAGAATTGTGAATAGTTGTTGTTTAAGAGTTCACTTTTAGAGTTAAAGAATAAATTGATATTATTTTCTTTAAATAGTGTAATTTGGGAGTTCTCGCACTCATTTTAACAGATTACAAGACAAGGTGAGCTTTTCTGGGTGTCTGGTTTAATTAACAGAAGGGTTCACAGAAGGGACAAGTTTAATTTGTCCATGCTGACTAGATATCCTAAATTAATCTAGTTCCACTTCCCAGCATTTGGCCCATATCCTTCTAAATCCTTCCTGTTCACATACCCATCCAGATGCCTTTTAAATGGTACAATTATACCAGCCTCTACCACTTACACAGAACGTAGAACAATACAGCGCAGAACAGGCCCTTCGGGCCTCGATGTTACGCCAACCTGTGAACTATTCTCAGCTCGTCCCCTGACACTATCCCAAAGTCATCCAGGTGTTTATCTAAGGATTGTTTAAATCTCCCAAATGTGGCTGAATTGACTACATTAGCAGGTAGGGCATTCCACACCCTACCATTCTCTGCGTAAAGAACCTGCCTCTGACATCTGTCTTAAATCTATTTGTAGTTATGCTCCCTCATACATGCTGACATCATCATCCTAGGAAAAAGACTTTCACTGGCTACCCTATCTAACCCTCTGATCATCTTGTATGTCTCTATCAAATCCCCTCTTTGCCTTCTTCTTGCCAATGAGAGCAGGTTCAAGTCTCTCAGTCTTTCCTCCAGACCAGGCAATATCCTGATAAATCTCCTCTGCACCTTTTCCAATGCTTCCACATCCTTCCCAAGATATGGGGACCAGATCTGTACACAGTATTCCAAGTATGGCCGCATCAGCGTTTTGTATAGTTGCAGCATGATATTACGGCTCCGGAACTCGATCCCTCTGTGAATGAAACCTAACACATGGTATGCTTTCTTAACAGCACTATCCATCTGGGTGGCAACTTTCAGAAATCTATGTACATGGACTCCAAGTTCCCTCTGCACATCCACACTACCAAGAATCTTTCCATTGACCCAGTACTCTGCCTTCCTGTTATTCTTCCCAAAGTGCATCATCTCACATTTAGCTGCATTGATCTCCATTTGCCACCTCTCAGCCCAATACTGCAGTTTATCCAAGTCCCCCTGCAACCTGTAACATTCTTCCACACTATCCACTACTCCACTGACTTTAGTGCCATCTGCAAATTTACTAATCCATCCACCCGTGCCTGCGTCTAAGTCATTTATAAAAATGACAAACAGCAGTGGTCCCAAAACAGTACCTTGTGGCACACCACTAGTAACCGGACTCCAGGCTGAATATTTTCAGAAAGCCAGTTCGTAATCCAAACTGCTAAATCACCCTCAATTCCAGGCCTCTGCATTTTCTCCAACAGCCTACCATGTGGAACCTTATCAAAGGCTTTACTGAAGACCATGTATATCACGTCAGCTGCCCTACCCTCATCTACAGGCTTGGTCACCTTCTCAAAAATCTCAATGAGGTTTGTGAGACATGACCTGTCCTTGATGAAACCATGTTGACTATCTAAAATCAAATTCTTGCTTATTAGATGATTATAAATCTTATCTCTTATAATCCTTTCCAAAACATTTGCGACAACAGAAGTAAGGCTCACTGGTTTATGATGACCTGGGTCATCTCTACTGCCCTTCTTGAACAAGGGCACATTTGCAATCCTCCAGCCCTCTGGTACCAAACCTGTAGACAATGACGACTCAAATATCAAAGCCAAAGGCTCTGCTATCTCCTCCCTACCTTCCCAGAGAATCCTCGGATAAATCCCATCTGGCCCAGGGGACGTGTCTACTTTCACTCCTTCTAGAATTGATAACACCTGTTCATAACTAACCTTGATCTTTTCTAGTCTAATAATCTCATACCTCATTCTTCTCCTCTATAATATTTTCCTTTTCCTGAGTGAAAACCGATTGAGAAAGGTTCGTTTAACACCTCTCCGATCTCCACAGGGTCCACACTCAACTTCCCACTTCTGTCTTTGATTGGTCCTATTTCTATCCTAATCATCCTTTTATTCCTCACATACCTATAGAAAGCTTTACAGTGCTCCTTTATTCTATTTGCTAAAGACTGCTTGTGTCCTCTCTTTGCTCTTCTGAACTCTCTCTTTAAATCCTTCCTAGCTGATCTGTAACTCTCCATCGCCTTATCTGAACCTCTTGCCTCATCAACACATAAGCCTCCTTCTTCTTCATAACAAGAGATGCAATTTCTGTTGTAATACACGGTTCCCTCACCTTATCACATCCTCCCTGTCTGACAGGGACATACCTATCAAGGACACACAATATCTGTTCCTTAAATCAGCTCCACATTTCCATTGTCTGCATCCCCTGCATTTTGCTACCCTATTCTATGCATCCTAATTCCTGCCTAATCGCATTATAATTGTCTTTGCCCCATCGATAACTCTTGACCTGTGGCATGTACCTATCCCTTTCCATTGCTAAACTAAACGTAACCGATATATGGTCACTCTCTCCAAAGTGCTCACCTACAACTAAATCAAACACCTGGCCTGGTTCATTACCAAGCACCAGATCCAGTGTGGCCTCCCCTCTTGTCGGCCCTTTGCCATACTGTGTCAGGAAACCCTCCTGTAATATTGGACAAAAACTGATCCATCCAATGTACTAGAGTTTTGGCATTTCCAGTCAATGTTGGGGAAGTTAAAGTCCCCCATAATGATCACCCTGTTACTTTCACTCCTACCCAGAATAATTTTGCTAATCCTATCTTCCATCTCCCTGGAACTCTGCAGAGGCCTATAAAAAACTCCAAGCAGTGTGACCTCTCCTCCTGTTTCTAACCTCAGCCAACACTACCTCAGTAGACGAATCCTCATCAAACGTTCTCTCAGCCATCGTTATACTATCCTTGACTAACAAGGCTACGCCTTTCCCTCTTTTACCACCTTGATTGTTCTTAATGAAAGATCCTGGAACCTGCAACATCCATTCCTCACCCTGCTCTATCCATGTCTCCGAAATGACCACAACATCGAATTCGAAGTCCCAGGTACCTATCCAAGCTGTAAGCTCACCTGCCTTATTTCAGATACTTCTGGCGTTGAAGTAGACACACTTCAAACCAGCTTGCTATCTGCCAGTACATTCCTGTGACCCTGAAATCCTGTCCCTGTCCTTCCTACTCTCATCCACCTGTGCACTGCAACTACACCTCCAGTTCCCATCCCCCTGCTGAGCTAGTTTAAACCCACCCGAATAGCACCAGCAAATTTCCCACCCAGGATATTAGTACCCCTCTGGTTCAAGTGAAGACCGTCCTGTTTGTACAAGTCCCACTTCCCCAGAATAAGCCCCAGTTATCCAAAAACCTGAAACCCTCCCTCCTGCACCATCCTTGCAGCCACATGTTCAGTTGATATCTCTCCCTATTCCTTGCCTCACTATCATGTGGCATAGGTAACAAACCAGAGATAACAACTGTTCGTTCTAGCTCTCAGCTTCCACCCTAGCTCCCTGAAATCCTGCCTTAAATCTCTATCCCTCTTTATACCTATGGCATTGGTATGTACATTCCATACACAGCTATCCTTTGCGTGAAAACGTTGCCCCTTAGGTCCCTGTTAAATCTTTCCCTACTCACCTTAAACCTATCCCCTCTAGTTTTGGACTGCCCCACCTTGGGGAAATGACCCTATCTACACCCTTCACGATTTTATAAACCTCAAAGTTCACCCACAGCCTCTGATGCTGAAGCCATGGTAAATGTGAGTTTACAGGGATAAGGTGGGATGCTGTTTGGCATGTCAGTGCAGACCTGATGGGCTGAATGCCCTCTGCCTCCACTGTAAAGATTCTGTGATTTTATGGTTTCAATTCCTTGAATATTTGAAGCTTCGACCTCAACCTCAGCACCAAGCTCATGATGTATGAAGCACTATTGATACCCACTCTCCTATGTGGCTCAGATTCATGGACTTTTACAGCAGACACCTCAAAACCTTGGAGAAGTACCACACAATTCTCCAAAACCAATGGCAGAACGGACACACTAAATGCACTGACATCACGAACATTGTCCAGCTCCACTGGATGGACCAGTCCACATGCCTGACAAAGTCTCTCTGACACAAGGGCTTTATTAGGAGCTTCAACATGACAAGTGAGTTTCAGGAAGGCAGAGGATGCACTTCAAGGACAGCATCCTTATAAAAGAGCAATATTCCCATTGACGTTGAGGAATCCCAAGACTGCCTTAAGTGGAGAGTAGCATTTGGAAAGGCTCTGTACATCTCCAGTCTTACCAGCAGTGGCAAGGTGAGTGTTGATAGTGATAGGAGCTTGTGGCAACCTGGGCTTCCCACCCTCCCAATCACCATCTGCCCCAAGTGTGACAGAGACTGCAGATCATGTATTGGATTTGTCAGTCAACTGAGAACTCATTTTTAGTGTGAAAGCAAGTAATCCTCAACCACAAGGCATTGCCTACCAAGAAGGACCAGGGATTCATGTAACTATGAGATTCTATTTGCTAGATATGAAGACAAGCATTTGGTTCTTTTTCAATGCTGCGTGTATATGGATCCCCATCACTATTCAAATTGTCATAATAAAGTATTATGGTCCAGAATTAGCTGTGCTGTTTAATTACACTGTTACCATACCATCACAGCACAAGCATCTATTTGTGGAAAATTGGCCAGATATATTTTGGCCAAAAAAAGCGTAACAGATCCAATTTGGCCAATTAGTGCATAAGTCAATTCTAAGTCATCATTGGTGTGATAAAAAATGTTGTTGACAGTACTATAGAGTGACACATACTCAGACACAAGCTGTTCACTGCTGCTAAGTTTAGGTTCAGCAAAGGCCACTTTTCAAAATTGATTACAACTTTGGTTCAACATGGAGAAATGAACTGAATTCCAAAGACAAAGTGGAAGTCACTATCTTGATGTCCAAAGGCATTGACCCAGTGCTTCAAGGAACCCAAACAAAATTAAAAGTAGTGGAGAGAGATTCTCTCCATTGGCTGAGGTCATACACCTACGTTGCTTACAATGCCACACGTTATTCTGTCATTGGCAATCTTAGATACATGACATTCTAATGTATCATTGAAGTCAATAATAAATATATTGATTAGTTGAGACCCAGGCATGATCCTACCAACACAAGTTCACAAAGCCAATTAGAGTATCTGCCCATTAACCCTATTCTCTATCTCCAGCCAGTCAGCTAATTTCCTTAATGGGTTGATAATTTGTCGTCACTTTTTATGGGCTTTATCTTTAACTAGCAGTCTCTAATGACAGACTGCATTGAAAACTTTTTGGAAGTACATTTAAATAACATCCATTGATCTGTCTCCAGCTACCATTCTAGTTTCCCCTTCAATAGGCATGACCTATCCTGTATAAATCTTTCTTGAAATGTCTGATTATCTGAAGATTCTCAAGGTGTTTAATTGTTCCATCTTTAATTATAGACACTAGTGAGATGTTATGTCAACTGATCAAAATTACCTGGTTTCTTCCCATCTAATTCTTTCTCAATTAGGAGAATTACACATGGAATTTTCCAAACTAGAGGAATGGTTCTTGAATCAAAAGAACTTTGGCAGATCATAAGTTAGGTTGTTAGCAATATTCTTGCCCACTACCTTTAAATTCCTAAGTTGAAAACAATTTGGTCCTGGAAATTTACTACTCTTCAGTGACATAATCTTCCTCATTGTTGTTAATATGATTATGATAATTATAATGAATTCCTGCTTCAATTGAAAGTTAGTAAATACAACGATTATTTAACACATCTATCATTATTATTTTGCTACTGACAATATTGCGATTAGTTCATAGGAGCTTATGATGATTAAACTTTCTTTTAATTACGTCAGACAAGTTTGTTTTTGTGATGGTAAAAATCCAAAACATCTTTACAAAGTTACAGGATAGATGAAGAACATTTAATTCAATGTATCCAAGGTTAGACGGTGTTACAGCAATCTCTCTCTCCAGGGGACACTTTTTCCCATATTCCCCTTATTTAAAGTCATAAAGGATTTTAATAAACCTTAATTAAATTTCATTTTTGCCTCCATGAAAATACCTCCAATATCTCAAAACTTTCCTCTTTAGCATGGTTTCCCATTACTGACAATGTCTTAGTAAACCTGTACTGTATTAATTCTTATGGCTTTAATGTCTCTAAATCTTCGCATAATAGTAGACTCTGGCCTAACTATTGTACTTGCCCACAGATTCATTTTTAAATTTTTGAAATAAGATACATTTTGTTTTCATCTTGCCATCATCACAACATTTCACAAGAATACCAAATTAGGGGGAAAGCCCAACATTTAGATTGCATGCCAGGAGAGTTTTAATTGCTGTTTAATTGGCAAGTTGATTCTGATTGGTACAAGCATTACCTATGAATGCTGATGCATAGTTAACTGCAAGGCTTTTTAAAATGTTATTCAAGGCAGGTTGGTTTAGATTGCTCATGACCTTGTCCTGAGGAATGAACCACTGAGTGACTGTCACATATTTGGTTAAAATGGAACAAGCACAGTTTGTACTTCCCATTAAACTGAATTTGAAGCTTGCCAAGGGATTTGTCTGCATGGGGTTTTGATACGAAAGATTGACAAGAATTACTTGTGAATTGTAACATAAAGACAAACAAAACTTTAATTTATAGTAAATGACACTTCCCCAGCTGTAATCTACTCTTCTTATATATTTGTAGAAGCTTTTACTGTTTACTTTGATATTTCTTAGCAATTGACTTTCAGAATCAATATTCTCCTTTATTGGCTTTTAGTCTTCTGCCATCAGTTCCAAAAGAGTATCACAATCCTGTGGCCCACCACTAGTTTTCACTGCTTTGTATTTCTTAGTTTTTGATTCGTTGTTCTCTTTGATCACCTTTGTTAACCACAAGTGGATCATCCTTTTTATTGGGTCCTTTTTTGCCAGAATAATGTTTTACTGAATATTATGAAACATCTACATAAATGTCTTCCACTGCTGATCCATTGACTTTCCTCGTGGTCTATTTCCCAGCTCACTTTAGACAACTGTCCTTCAGACCTCTGTAATTGTCCTTTTTTTAAAGTTGACACTGGTTTGAGCCCCAACTTGTTTCCCCTCAAACTGAATTTGAAATTCTACCATGTTGTGATCACTGCCTCCTAGAGTATTTTTAACTACCAGATCTGTAATTAATCCTACCTCATTATCTATTACCAGATCGACCCTGCTCTTGGGTAGCTTCAGCAGTATAATGTTCTAAGAAGCAGTCTCTGAAATTATCTTGCATGTCACACTTGCCAATCTGAATTGTTTAGTCACTGTAAAGGTTAAAATCACCCTGACAATTGTTCTTACACACCTCCATGATTTCCAGATTTAACCTTGTCCTAGAGTGAGGCAACACAAGGGCCTATAGATGACTCCCACCCATGATTTATTTTCCTTGTCGTCCTTGTTTCCACCCAACTGATTCCACATCAAAATGTATTACACCTAAATCACTGCTCACCATGCTGATACAATTGTTTATTAGCAGAGCTATATCACCTACTTCTCCTCTTTGCCGATTATTCTGGAACTTCAAATACTTTTGAATATTGGGTTCCCAGTCTTGGTCATGTTGTAACCACGTCTCTATAAAAGCTTTTAGGTCATTCCTTTATTTCTGATTATGCTGTCAACCAATCTATTTTGCTATAAATGCTATGTTTATTCAAATAAAGAGCCTTAAACTTTAATTTTTAAAGCAATATTATTCTGTTTTCTCTTACATTCTTCTGCATATTCATTTACCTGTCACACTTTGATTATTGTTTGCCCTTTCACTAACCTGCAGTTCCAATGTCTCATTTCAACTTCCCCTTAATTGAACCTTCATCTGCCCCACCACTAATTATTTTCAAGCTGTTTGCAACCCTAGTTATATGATTCTTCAGGACACTGGTCCCAATATGATGCAAATGAAACCCATCTCAATGGAACAACTCTCTCCTTTCCCAACATTGACACCTGATAGGAATCACAGCTGTTGGGACTCTGACATTGTTGCAGAGAATAGTATCTACTCCCCTAATCATGCTGTATACTATTACGAATACACTTATCTTCTCAGCCCCAAACTTAAATGGGTTCTGGATCACTGTGTTGAGTTTGCTTATCCTCCTTTCAGTCTGTGCCTTTGTAGCTATTGGACAAGGGCATTAGCTGAGGCTCCTCCAAACTTAAGTTCTGGTTCCCTATACGTGCCTCGCTTGCAGTCACACCTTCCTGCCCAGACCACAGACCAATTTTGATGTAATTAAGTGGTGTGATTGCATCCCCAAACAGTGTACCTCTCACCCTTTCTGATGTGTCACAGTATCTGCAGCTCAGATTCCAGCTCATGAACTCTGAGCTAAAGTTCCTCAAGCAGCCAACACTTGCTGCAAATATGGTCTCCATGGATCACACCAGCATCCAATTGTTCCCACCAATTACAGTTGCAACACGTTCTTAAATCTGTGAAGATGCAGAGTACGTTGACAGTCTGTAATAAATATGTGGCTTGACCACATTTAATGGGCCTGTCTGTCTGCCTTGGCATTGCAGCAAAATAAAGTGCCTTGTAAAATGATCAAACACAATTATCAATAATATACGTGGTCTGATGAGCCAAGCTGTGCATAAACTCAGATTCCATTGTCTCAGAGACAGTATTTGTGATTCTGTTTTTCCTTTCCAAATGATTAAGATATTAGTACCTGAGAGTTTCTTTTTTAAACTCTTAAAGTGATTGTCTTAATTCAATAATTCCAACAGCAAGCTGAGAGTTTTAAAATTTAGAAGGTTATTTATAGTTGCACACTTACCATGGATTACGATTTTGGAAAAGATTTGTAGCTCAGGATGTTGATCAGGTTATAAGTTTGCTCACTGAGCCGGTAGATATGTTCTCAGACATTTCGTCACCACACTAGATAGAATCGTTCGTGTTACCCTGGATACTTAAAATATAAATTTTCATTCAGTTATCTCACATACACAAATATAGATACAGATGAAAGTTAAACAATAATTATACTTTAGCACTTCAGTGCCTTTTGTGGCTTAGGTGAGTTGATGCTGTAGTTGTGAAGATCTTGTAAAACATTGGACTCTTCATAAGCTGCAAGGCTTCTGGTACAGTAGTCGAATTTCCAGAACTAAAACATGGAAGTAATGGAAATTGGTCTGACTTCTCTGGTATACCTGTAAATTGAAATCCAGTACAACCCGTATGTTCATTTTCTAGTTTTACTTTTTTTAAAATTCATGTTCTTTCCCCTCAGGTAAACATGAACAGGGAGAAATCCTTCTTCCACTTTCAAAACATAGCTATTTATTACCTTGGCTGCTTAGATGACTTCCAGCTATTTCAATGGATTTTCGAATGGCACTATGTACTCAAGACAGCTTCTTGGATTTTTAAAAGCAAGGAGAGAGAATGGCTTTCTTTCACCTGCTACAAGCCCAGAATCCTTTTTCATATAATTTGGGTCATTAGGTCCACTATAAATCCTGTGATGTGGATTTTGTCTTGAGAACCTGAAATGATTGTTGCATTTTAATTTGAAAGACCCACACAATTGATATAAACCTTTTGAATTAGTTTCATGAAAGTGCATTGTTACCAATTCAGTCCAAAAGGTTCCTTTTGTTACTTTCTTGAGATAGCGGAGGGGTTCCAATCCCTAAATTTCCCAAACCTATTGGATCATCAAGTGGCCATCTTTTTCAGCCTTTTGTGGTCAGTTTTAAAACATAAAAATTAATTTGACATTCAGACTGTACCGGGACATGATAAAAGCAATTGAGATTTTACATTTTTCTTTCTATAGTAGGCCCAAAAAACAAGCTTGACTTCTCCAAGGAAGATTATGGAGAGAGAAATGAGAAAATAACTTCTGTTAAAACAGACGAAACAATGCTCAGTTCAAGTTTGAATACATTGAATAACTTTAATACAACAGTAGCTTTCAGCTTTGCACGAAGTGCCTGGCAACATGATAATCTATCAGGGACCTTTCACAATCCATTTCTTCTCATTTGAGTTGAGATGTGCATTTGCATTACTTGGCCAAATTAACCTGTTAAGCAAGTTGGCATATCAACAATTCCAATGATTAACATGGAATACTTTGAAATCTGACGAAATTATTAAGTACCTCTACCGCCATTCAAAATAATTTAATTGAATAATTAAAAATCAGCAAAGAACATTTTTTTCCAGGTTGAAGAATGCAGCCACATGAAGGAGTCAGTTGCAGTTAATAGGTTGTAATTGAGTTACTTGGGGAGTGTACTGAAATATCTCCAGAATGATATGTATGATGTGCATAATGGAACAATAGGTCAAATTCTTGATAATCCTATAAAACATTTCTTTGAGCTGGTGGTAGTTAGTTCTCAAGTTCATTGTGACCATAATGTCAAGCGCACTATTATTGCGTTCCTTATAAATAAACTCCATAGGTCATACCTGGGTCAATTTGTTCAATTCATACCAAAGCTATTCACTTGATTCACGAACATTTCATTACAGTTGTGTCTTGTATCAAATTATACTTATTTAATATTCAAAGTTAATGCAACCTTCTCTATTGCTACAGTTTACAATTGATGGAAATATGGGGCAGCGTTTGTTTTTTGGAATCATGTACATGAATATTACGAACTATTTATCAGAAAAACAGGAGTTCAGATTTTAACTCTCACTGGCCAATAAAACATAGGCAGCAGCAGAGATAAAATGGACTGTGGTACATTTACTCTTGGGCCCAGCGCATTTTGCTGGGTGGTGAAGGCACCTTCCCAAATCAAACAGCAGCTTCATCAATTTATTAGGCAGGGTCTCATCACCTACGTAAGATCCCAACGGCATTTTAACTACTTACTGGGAAAGTCATTTGTTGTGGATTATCTCCTCTGTAATACTTGGAAGAACAGCAAAAGAGGCCTTTTCAGAATTATCTAAAATTACAACTGTGAGGGTTCTTGAGACACAGTGGTAGTATCCTTACCTGTGAGCCAGGAGGCCCAGGTTCAAGTCCTACTTGTTCCTGGGTGTGTAATAATAACTCTGAATAGGTTGATTAGAAAATATTTAAAATTGTTTCTGTGGGGCCAGGAAGTGCATAAGTTGCCCTCCAGCTTCCACAAGAATAATGTGACTGAACACTGCCAGGGTTAACTACCATAACAGCTATTTTCTCTACACACTCATTACTTACTTTGGTAGAACATCTCACTTCAAAGGAGGATTAACTCCAAAGAACGTCTTCTGTTGTTGTGCCCTTGTCCGAAACAAGCCTTTGATGAGACATTATCAAATATGTATGTTCTCTTAATTGCAACGGGAGATCAGTGATGTAATTGTGCATACGTTGCTATGTGTTGTAGCTCTTTTGATGTTTTGTGTGACCCCTGGCAGATGTGGGAAAGGCAGTGCCACTGTGGAGCCAATAGTGTTACAGCTATATCTGTAATGAACTGTGATTGTGCATGAAGCATCTGATGGAGCTGCCAGCCACTTAACATGCTGTGTAACTGTCGTCAGCATTAGCAACTTTGTAATACTAATTTTCATTCCTAGAAACAGCAAGTATTGATTAGATAGTGGCACAAGCCCTACAAGAACACAATCTTTCATCTTCTAGTAACAATCTCCTGAGATGTCCACAGATATTGATGGTGTGGAGCCACTTCTGTCCAGGCACTGGGATAACATCTTGTTGCCATCCTCAAGGAAAAGAGCTTGCTCTGTCCTGAACAGCCTCAAGAGAACATCTAACAAGGCATTGCTGAAGCTCAGCATCACTCATTGCTTGGTCTCTGGGTGGAGGTGAAGTTAAGAGATGCTTCTGGGATGCACAGAGTTAAGTGCTTCTCGATATCTTTCAAACATACCGTCTGCACATTGGAGCCCAGATGGTTGCAACAGGCTTCACAACTTCCTGCCAACAAAATTTGGTGTTTTACCCACATGTGCATAACACAATAAGCTGTGAAGAATGTGATTGTATGGGAAATCCTGAACTGTCCCTAATGGATGTTCCTCCCACTTTTCTCCATACTATGTTTCAAACAAAGAAATTCCTGCCCATAGATATTAGGTTGTTTTCACTATTTGATTTCCTCTACATTTCATTTTCTTTGTGATGTGGTTCCTATTCTGTACCCTGTTCTATTTATATTTTACTTGTCTTATCCCAGATACCATGGCAACTGCACCATATGTTTTCAGTGAGCTATATATATTTTTCCTTTTATACAATTTGTTCACAATGTTGGATTATCATGAATCGTTCTCAAAATTCAAACCTTTTATTGGGTATAGAAGAGTAAGCCCTTCATAAGTTTCATAACTGAATTTCTGACATAGAAAATGGAGGTTAGGCCAATGAATTAATTCAAGGCAGCACTAGATAGTATCTTGATGGGTGGGGGAGGGGGTCAGGGTTATGTAGGCCAACAGGAAGTAAAGGTGAAATCACCACTGGAACAGTCACAACGTCATGGACGAGAACAGCCAGTTCAAAGGCCAAATGAGCAGCTCATATCTTGGGATTGTCCTGTTTGCATTCACTAGCTGACGGAATGATCATAGTTATAAAGGAGAATTGAATAAAGGAGATGAGATCCAATAGGAGGGGGAGAGAACTGCACAGTTTTGGAGGTTGAGCAGGGGGAGGGGTTGGTTAAGGCGTGTCACGGTCACTTTGTCCGAGATGTGGGGAGGGTATAGTCAGGGGGTTGTTTGGCCCGACTACACCCTTTTTCTGCAACTATGTCCATACTTGAGTGCCCCATCAGAGGAAGCACACATTGTCCAGCACCGGAATGCTTGACCTTTTCTGTGGGTGGTGCACTCAAGGGCTGGAGTGTATTATTACCATCTAATATGATATTTAATTTAAATATTGTAATTTTTATTTGAATATTTGATTTTCGTCAAAGTGCCCCATCAAGTAGCTAGTATCCTTTAATTTCATTCAATCTGGTTTAACTTGACCCAAATGATTTTCAGAGTATCACATACTTCTATGACCAGTGGTGTGCCACAAGGATTGGTGCTGGGTCCACTGCTTTTCATTATTTATATAAATGATTTGGATGTGAACATAGGAGATACAGTTAGTAAGTTTGCAGATGACACCAAAATTGGAGGTGTAGTGGATAGTGAAGAAGGTTGCCTCAGATTACAGTGGGAACTTGATTAGACGGGCCAATGGGCTAAGCAGTGGCAAATGGAGTTTAATTTAGATAAATTGCGAGATGCTGCATTTTGGAAAAGCAAATCAGGACAGGACTTATACACTTAATGGGGAGTGTTGCTGAACAAAGAAACCTTGCAGTGCAGGTTCACACTTCCTTGAAAGTGGAGTCGCAGGTAGATAGGATAGTGAAGGTGTTTGGTAAACTTTCCTTTATTGGTCAGAGTATTGAGTACAGGAGTTGTTGCGGCTCTTCAGGACATTGCTTAGGCCACATTTGGAATGTTGTGTGCAATACTGGTCACCTTCCTATCGGAAGGATGTTGTGAAACTTGAAAGGGTTCAGAAAAGATTTCCAAGGATGTTGCCAGGGTTGGAGGATTTGAGCTATAGGGAGAGGCTGAATAGGTTGGGGCAGTTTTCCCTGGAGTGTCGGAGGCTGAAGGGGTGACCTTACAGAGGTTAATAAAATCATGTAGGGCATAGATAGGATAAATAGACAAGGTCATTTCCTTGGTTTGGTGAAGTCCAGAACTATAGGGCAGAGATTTAGGGTGTGAGGGGAAAGATATAAAAGGGGTAACTTTTTCACACAGAGGGTGGTTTATGTATGGAATGATCTGCCAGAGGAAGTGGTGGAGGTTGACACAATTACAACATTTAAAAGGCATCTGGATGAGTATATGAATAGAAAGGGTGCATAGGGATATGCACCAAGTGCTGGCAAATGAGACTAGATCAGGTTATGATATCGGGTCGGCATGGATGAGTTAAACTGAAGGGTCTGTTTCTGTGCTGTACATCTCTTTGACTCTATGACATGCTATCGAAGTCTAACCTGAACTCCTGATTGTCATCTTGTGACCTTTCGGGTTCAATTCCTGCCTCAGGCGACTGTGTGGATTTTGCACATTCTCACAGTGTCTGCGTGGGTTTCCTCCGGGTGCTCCAGTTTCCTCCCACAGTCAAAAAATGTGCAGGTTAGGTGAATTGGCCATGCTAAATTGCCCGTAGTGTTAGGTGCAGGGGTAAACGTAGGGGAATGGGTCTGGGTGGGTGCACTTCTGTGGGTTAGTGTGGACTTGTTAGGCTGAAGGGCCTGTTTCCACAATGTAAGTAATCTAATCTTAAAAAATTAGAAGAATAGAGCAAGGTACCTTGTCTTCTCCATTAGTCAGGGTCTCAGTTACTGGGACTCCAAGCCATCACACTGCCATTGCCATTTACTCACAGACAAGTGGAAGGGGGTTGGAAGAGGGTTCAAAGGACAGTGTCGTGGCAGAAGCTGCTTCATGCCAAGGGAACATCGACATTTATTGATTCGAGTCATTAGGATGACTAATGTGCATGGGAGTGGGATTTCAGGTTTGCAGGTAACCCTGCTGTAGTAGATGCCTGCAAGTTCCTGTCATGGCAGCAAACATCTGTCCTCTCAAGAAGCAAATTTCACATACATTTAGGTGCCTGAGGCATTGGCCAAGGTATAAGATGAATCTCTGTGCCGGCATAGCGTGGAACACAATGAGGAAGGATGTCAATGCCAATTGAATAAGACAGTGTCCACTAAGACAGTGTCCTTTCACTTACTAAGAATAAAGCAAATAGCTGTTTATGATGGGATTCTGAAACAAAAACAGGAATTGCTGGAGAAGCTCAACAGATCTGGCAGTGTCTGTGGAAAGAGAACAGTCACTATTTTGAGGTCCAGTGGCCCTTCTTTAGAATGTTCTGAAGGATGAAGGAAACAAAAGAATAAAAAATGAGGTATACTAGTTTGACTTGTGTTCTTCCATACAGATTTCCCATGAATGAATTAAAAAGGAGCTCTAGTAGAATAGGAATGTTTGTTTTCAAGTATTACTGTTTTTACTGATTTTTCCCTTTAGTATCTACTGAAAGTGAAAGAAGCATGACAGATGTCAACTGTGCAGTTTTCTTTTGCAATCCCACGGTACAAAGAAAGTGTTGTAGAAGAGCACAGAGTCAACACAGCAACTGCTGCCAGCTGACGCGCAATCTATAGAGGGAAAAGAAACAGGATAATGGCTCACGTGTCTAAGAAATCTGGCTCCAAACAGGATCTGGAGCTTAGGGGTCGTTAGCCACAGATGAGTAAGAGCCAGTGTAAAGAACAATGCAGGAATGTCTCAGAATGATTTGAGCTTCATGTCACAACTGAATGAAGATCTGAGGTTGCATGGAGTTGGAAGCAATCACATCCTGATATTCATAAATGTAACAGCTACTCTTAATTTTGTTGCTTGTGTTTCAGGGATGTACTGGGGACTGTGACATTTCAGAATTCTGTGCATTTTACTGCATCTGGAATTACACTGATGCTCTCTTTGTGACAGCCACCAATTCATCTCAGCCACTTTAACATGAGATGTCAGGTAGTGAGAGCATTAGGATTCTCATCCAACACTGATTTCCTGCAGGTTCAGGTGTCACTGATTGCACCCACATCACGATCAGACCATCCTATCATCAAACAGTAGTTGTAATGAGCAGAAAAGAATTCTCGTCTCTTACAAATTATTTGTGATCATTACAGCCAGATAGTGCATATCTCTGTTAGATACTCAGGGAGCTGCACTGACCCGTAGATACATCCTGGATCACTCGCAGCCTTTTAAAAATATCCTGGCCCCATACAAGAACTGTTATATTGGGTGATAAGGTATATCCATTCAAGATCTGCCTATGGGCTGGACAGGTCTAATTGCTGATCAGATGGCTTCCTTGTGTCACCATCTGGAAGAGGATGGACAAACAGTAAACCTGGGAGCCAGCTTCAACTTCTTAGCAGTGCCCATCACAGGCTACTTGGAAATTCCTGGTTTGCAGTGAGTGAAATGGTGTCCATCTAGCCTATGAATATGATGCCAGATCCTTTGACTCCAGAAAGTCTTGCTGGCCGAATGTGATTTCCCAAATAAATTGTGCAACATTTCATTTGCCTAAATCATGAGATGAGAAGCCTGTGACTGTGTGGGAGAACTGTGTCAGGCACCAAACGACCTGATCGCCCTGTGACTAACCACTTCAATTCCCACTCCCATTCTGCCAAGGACAAGTAAGTTCTGGGCCTCCTCCACTGCCTAATCCAAGCCCCCCCCAACCACTCGGACGATTCATCTTCCACCTTGGGATTCTTCAACCAAACAGTATCAATGTCGACCTCACCAGTTTCCTTACCTCCCCTTCACATTCCAGATCCAACCCTCCAACTTGGCACCGCCCTCTTGAACTGTCCTACCTGTCCATCTTCCTTCCCATCTATCTGCTCCACCCTCCCTTCTGACCTATCACCATCACCCCCCACCTGCATCTACCTGTGTCTTCCCAGCTACCTTCCCCTGACCCACTCTCCTATTTATCGCTCAGCCCCTTTCCTCCCACACAATCCCGATGAAGGGCTTATGCCTGAAATATTGACTCTCCTGTTCCTCAGATAATGCCTGATCCTCTGTGCTTTTCGAGAGCCAAACTTTTCAACTCTGATCCCTAGCATCTGCAGTCCTCACTTACACCTTTTCAAAAAATCTCAACCAAACTGTGATGCTTTCTATGGTGCATCTATAAAAATTGTCAAGAGTCCTTGTGGACATACCGAATTTCCTTAGCTTTCTGAGGAAGTAGAGGCATTGGTGTGCTCTATTGACTGTAATGTCAATGTGGATTGACCAAGACAGATTGTTGATGAAATTTGCTCAGACGAACTTGAAGCACTCAACCATCTCCGCCTCAGTACCATTGACACGGACTTCATCCCACTTCCTGAAGTGGATGACCAGCTCCTTCGTTTTGCTGGCATTGAGGGAGAAGTAGTTGTCTTTACATCATGCTACTAAGCTCTCTATCTCTTTCCTGTACTCTGTTTTGTCGTTGTTTAAGATCCGACCCATTGCCGTGGTGTTGTCAGCAAACTTGTAAATGGAGTTAGAACAGAATTTGGCCACACAGTTGTGTGTATAAGAAGTATAGGGGCTCAGTACACAGCCTTGTGGGGCACTGATGTTGTGGATTATTATGGAGAAGGTGCTGACACCTATCCTTACTGATTGCGATCTCTGGATCAGGAAATCAGTTGCAGAGTGGGGAGCAAAGTCTGAAGGCTTGGAGTTTGTAGATGAGTCGGCATCTTTGCATTCTACAGATTGGGTGCAGGGCAAATCAAAATCCATAGGTGTTCAATCCATGTTGCCAATGTGACTTAATGGATACTTTTTGTTTTGCCACTTTCTAATCGTGAAGAATTGCAACTCAGTAATTTTAGCAGAGGTCTCTTGGTGTAGTATTTTAGTAATTTTGGTCTTCTGTCACAATATTGAGCTGTTTTGTCCAATAAAATGTCTACATCAACTGGCTGTTTGAAATGTTTATTGGACTTAGGGCTTAATTTGGGCCACATACTAGGATATTAGTATATATTGATAACTTTTAAAAAACAATGTGAACTTTCAGTTAATCATTGAAACGATGGTATTCCAATATTTTGCCGCTCAAGATATTTACTATAATGAAAAGACTAAACGCCTAAGTAATCACTATTATCGTTAACAACGTACACTTCAAATTACAGAAACTAATATTTTTCTTGTTTTAAACACAACTGCAAAAACACTCAACTGGTGCACACAACACTTTTTTAAAGTGGGCATTCAATGCCCCCAGAATTAGTCCAAATGATTCTTAACTTGAAACTTATTTTTTAACCTTACCTACCTGGTAACATCTAGCATGAGAACTATGCTTGTAGTGAGAGTGTTACTGGAGATCTTCATTCTGGTGTGTGCTAGGTAAATCTTTCAACTTCATTTAACTCCTTTTGATTTTTTTTTGCTTCAAGCGTGAGCAACCACACACATTCTGGCAGGTTGAACCATAGATCCTTTGGAGTTGTAGATGCTCTTCCTCTAGGTGTCTGGAAAAATAACCTGTTTCTGATATTCACTGATATTTGAGGAAAGCCTTATAAACTTCGTAACAGGATCACACTTAAGTGATTGTTCGGTGATGATGATTCTGACGGTTTTGAAGACCCATTCTCATGCATGTTTCTCAATATCAAGCCATAAGCTGGTCCCTGTTCTGATATGTAATTACTCTCAGATCTTCCATGAAGTGGATTCCTTCTCCTTCTATCTCCTTCTCCCTTTAGGGTGGCATGGTGGCTCAGGGGTTAGCACTGCTGCCTCACAGCACCAGGGTCCTAGGTTTGATTCCAGCCTCGGAATCTGTGTGGAGTCTGCACATTCTCCCCATATCTGCGTGGGTTTCCTCTGAGTGTTCTGGTTTCCTCCCACAGTCCAAAGATGTGCAGGCCAGATGAATTGGCCATGCTAAATTGTCCATAGTGTTAGGCGCATTCATCAGAGGGAAATGGGTCTGGGTGGGTTACTCTTCGGAGGATCTGGGTGGGCCGAAGGGCCTGTTTCCACACTGTACGGAATCTAATCTATCCTCACATCAGTTTTTCTTTCTTGAATTCCTTTGCTACAGCATAGTTCTTTGACAAGTTAGTGAATGTTGTGACTTTTAGCTTGAAAACAGCTTCGTACTTCAGTACATTTAGCAGAGTTACCATTCCTGTTTCTCACTCACTATTGCCATATTTAAATAGCTCTTTTAACTGAAGCAAAATAGTGCGGGTGCTGGAAACAAACACACAAAAAGTTGGAGAAACTCAGGGGATCTGGTAACATTCGTGAAGAGAAAAACAGAGTTAGTACTGAATCTAATATGATTCTTCTTCAGAAAGTGCCTTTGCAACACAACCTGTATCATCTGCTTGATCCCATATAGTCACAGAGATGCACAGCATGTAACAGACCCTTCAGCCCCACCTGTCCATGCTGACAGTCTGATACATTGAACAGCAGTTATAAAGGTTGAAAATACACCCCAAGTGTCGCCCACATTACAAGCGGCTCAACATACCGCCCTCTGACAATGATCTCTCACTCACACGCACACACTGATCGCAACAGACACGGACTGGGACACATCTTCGGACCGCCTTCCTGCCGCCAACTGCTCTGATTGGAACATCCCCCCAGCCTGCAGCCTCCCGCTGCTCTGATTGGACCATCTCCTCGGCTCGCAGCCTCTCCTTTCTCTGATTGGACCATCTCCCCAGCCTGCAGCCTCCCGCTGCTCTGATTGGACCATCTCCCCGGCTCGCAACTTCCCGCTGCTCTGATTGGACCATATCCCTTGCCCGCAGCCTCCAGCTGCTCTGATTGGACTATCTCCCTTGCCCGCAACCTTCCGCTGTTCTAATTGGACCGCCTCCCGTTCCCTCAGCCTCACACTGCACTGAATGGACCGCCTCCACCCACAGCTCAGACTGGATCACTCTTCCCTGCCCCTTCAGCCTCTTGCTTCATTGATTGGACCTCCTCTTCCCACACCTCAACTTTTCCCTGCTCTGATTGGATCACCTCCCCATCATTCCGCTGTAGCCTTCCGTTGCCCTGATTGGACTATCTCCCCTTTCCTCAGCATCTCGCTGCGCTGATTGGACTATCTCCCCTTCCCTCAGCATCTCGCTGCTCGGATTGGACTATCTCCCCTGCCCTTAGCCTTGCGCTGCGCTGATTGGACCACCTCCCATCCCCTTAACGTTCCGCTGCTCTGATTGGACTATCTCACCTTCACTCAGCCTCCCGCTGCGCTGATTGGACCACCTCCCCTTCCCTCAGCATCTCGCTGCTCTGATGGCACCACCTGCATCCACCCCTCAGCCTCTGAATGGCCCGCCACCTGACCCCCGGCGGGGGCCAGGCCACTGATTGTGACTTGTCCCCGCGTCACTTCCTGCAGTCGGGTAGGCGGGGTCAGTGACGTCTCCCTCCTGAGCAATGTGTCAATCGCGGGCTCCGTGCTGCATCTCAGTGCACGGCAGGAGCTCAGTGCCCACTGTTTGTCCTCGTCTACTGTGGGTGCAATGGATGGTGCAGTAAGTCTGGGGGATTTCCCCATCCCCCCTCACTCCCTTCTCTTAACCCCGGCCCACCTTCCTGCCAATGTGAGGAGTAATCATAATTCCGTAGGATGGAGTTGGGAGGTGGGGGTAGGGTTGTGTTTTGAGGAATACAGCTACAGGATGGATGGACTGAGATGAAACAGGATGGCTGTTGACCACTATTCCCCAGTAGATTTTATAGATTAGTTGTCACCGTCACAGCACCAAGCCAGGGAAAGCGTAACCAGTTCTGTTGACCAAGATACATACCCTTCCTGTGCTCTCACCTGTCCTCCGTGAAGCAGTGAGCTTGAAGATGTAGTTGTCACCTTCGTGGCTTGTCCTTTGAAGTGTGCAGGAGTTTTGCAACAAGTTAATTGTGGTGTGAATTTAAAATGAAATGTGCTTTCCTTAAACCAAGGGGAAAGGTGTTGTTCTTGTGGGCAGGTAATATATTTCCATCAAGAAGCGCAGCCTTTGCAGGAACTGTCAGTCTGTCAGTGACAGACAGCAACTGTGGATTAACAGTTAACATTTCAGATCTTCTCATGAAAAGCCACAGACCTGAAATGTGAACCTGATGGATACTTTGCTTTGGTAAACAGGGTCAATGTTGCATTTTCTTTTTATTTGTATTATGCAGTTGTTTATACAGTTATATTGTATTAATAAAGCTACACTGTATTGGTTCAGGGTTTACAGATGTTTCTTTTGGCGTTTGTTAACTTTTTGTTCTAAACTGACTCCATTAATGTCCCATAACCCTAATGTCAGCACTACATCGTTGTGAAAAACCGACTCCATTAATGTCCCATAACCCTAATGTCAGCACTACATCGTTGTAAAATTTCCATTTTTCCCACCTAGCTATTCTTGTAGGCTTTCGGTGGGATTGCCAATTAGATTTGAAGCTAAACTCCAATAGTTCAGTGTTCCAACCCATGCACTGAATTTGATTACTTGAAATTTTGTGGATTTGTTGTGCTATGTGGTAAAAGTCTGCCGTGTTCAAATGTATTCTTTGGGTGGCAGATGCAGTGGTTAGTGAAGCAATTGCTGATAATCTTTGCACTAATCTTTTTGCATTCATAAGAAAAAGCATACAGTATACCAAAGTTTAGTGGGAAGCAAAAAACAGGAGAGGATAACTCTAAAAGAAATGACAGGGGAGAAAAGATGAAATATGAAAGTAAGCTATTTAGCAATATAATAAAAGAACTCTTGTAATTTTCTTTTAAGATATCTAAAAGGAAAGAGGGGCAAGAGTGGACATGGGATCCCTGGAACATGAGGATGGAGAAATAGTAATACAGAACAAAGAAATGGCAGAGGAACTGAATAGATACTTTGCATTAGTTTTCACAGTGGATGACACCAACACTGTACTAGACAGTCAGGGGACAGATGTGAGTTTACTGGCCATCACTAAGAAGAAAGTGCTAGGGCAAATGAAAGTTCTGAAGGTAAATAAATCTCTTGGACCAGATGAACTACATCCCAGAATTCTGAAGGAGAAAGCTGAGGAGATTGAAGAGGCATTAGTGGTGATCTGTACACTGAATCACATGGAGGGTATCACAGCACTGGAAAATGGTTAATGTAACTATTTCCCAGGGCAGAAATAGCTAACACGAGGGATCATAGTTTTAAGCTGGTTGGAGGAAAGTATAGAGGGGATGTCATAGGCGGGTTGTTTACAAAGAGTTGTGAGAACATGGAGTGCATTGCCAGCAGTTGTGGAAGCAAGGTCATTGGGGACACTTAAGAGACTGCTGGACATGCATATGGTCACAGAAGTTTGAGGGTGCATACATGAGGATCAATGGTCGGCACAATATCGTGGGCTGAAGGGCCTGTTCTATGCTGTAATGTTCTATGTTCTACGTAACACTCCTGTTTAAGAAGAGAGGCAGTAGACAGGAAACAACAGGCCAGTTGCCTGACATCTGTAATTGGTAAGAATTTAGAATCCATTAACGATGAGATTGCAAAGTATTGGAAATGCTTGGTAAAATAGTGCTTAGTCAGCATGGCTTTCTGAAAGAGAGGTCATGCCTGACAAATCTGTTATAATTCTTCAATGACGTAGTGAGCAAGTCAGACAAGGGAGAGCCAGTATACCTGATCTGTTTGGATTTCCAGAAGGCCTTTGACAAGGTGCTGCACTGGAGGCTACTAAATAAGATAAATGCCCGTGGTGTTCGGGCCAAGTTATTGGCATTGAAATGGGATTGTCTGATTGGCAGAAGTAGGGATAAAGGGGTCTTTTTCAGAATGGCAGTTGGTGACTCGTGGAATTCAGCAGGGATCTGTGTTGGGATCACAACAATTCACGTTCTACATTAACAATCTGGATGAAGAAACTGGGGACGCTGTTACTAAATTTGCAGATGACATAAAAGATAGGTGGAGGGGTAGGTAATTGAGGCAGCAAGGAGGCTGCAGGACTTGGACGGGCTAGGAGTATGGTCAGAGTAGTGACAGATAGAATACAATGTGGGAAAGTGTGAGAATATGTACTTTTGTAAGAAGAGTAGAGGTGTAGTTTGTTTTCTAAACAGGAAAAAGCTTTGGAAATTGAAGTACAAAGGGA
Organism: Hemiscyllium ocellatum; assembly: GCF_020745735.1. Taxonomy (NCBI): domain Eukaryota; kingdom Metazoa; phylum Chordata; class Chondrichthyes; order Orectolobiformes; family Hemiscylliidae; genus Hemiscyllium; species Hemiscyllium ocellatum. Next base: position 92,044,683 of record NC_083408.1, read on the forward strand.
CTAAGGAGTCTTAATTCAGTTAGGGTTAACATGCAGGTACAATTGCAATGTTAGCATTCTTTTCAAGAAGGCCAGAACACAAAAGCAGAGATGTGCTGCTGAGGCTGTAAAAGACCATGTCCGACTGCAATTGGAACATTGTGAGCAGATTTGGGCCCGTATTTAAGAATGAGCTAGCACTGGAGTGGGTGCAGAGGAGGTTTACATGAATGATATTGTAGATAAAGGGATTGTCTAGTAACAATCTATTGGACTCTATAACGTTTAGAAAGATAAGGGTGGGAGGAATCTGATTGAAACTTACAGAATACTGAGAGGCCTAGACATAGAAGATGTTTCCACTAATATGAGAGACTAGGACTCAATGGGACAGAATCAGAGGGAAGGGGTGACCCTTTAGAACTGAGATAAGGAGGAATCTCAGGAATTTGTGAAATTCACTGCTGAGGAGGCCATGTTATTGAGCATATTTAAGCTAGATAGATTGGTACTTGATTGTTGAGGAGGGGTGGGGGGAAATCAATGATTATGGGGAGGCGACAGGAGAATGGGGTTGAGAAGCATTTCGGCCATGACCAAATGGCATAATTCAGCTCCTATGTTTTGTGGTCTTATCTCTGATAATCTGCATTTCTGCACAACATGCTGAATAGGTGCACTGAAGGAAAAGAAAATCACCTTTACATTATTTTGAAAGACAGTGGGTAATGGTATGAAAGTGCTCACTATTGTAGTTTCTTGACTACTTGTACACAAAGATTGCCTGCCCTTTATATTCTTGTCAACCCCTTGTTTTATTATCCAGTATTCTGTGCAGCCTTTAATATCTCTGTGAAATCCTGTCATCTTGAGTGGTTAATGTTTTCATTGCTGTTCCACTCATGTTTCCTACAAGAGGAAAGGTGGAAATCAATCACTTCTAGTTTTTCTGCTATTTGTAAACTATAACTCATAGAATATAAGCAAGGAATTGATTGCAAAAGATTTGTATATTGGATCTTTACTCAGGTGTCAAAATGCACAGATTTTCCTTTGTGAATTTTAAAAAACATTTTCTTCTGAGTACTAATTTCCATGCTTTCTTAAAGTTGTCTTTTTCCTTCTGTTATGTAGTTTGGATCTGTTTCTATTGTCTCTGATAAAAATGATATAATCGCACTTGGAGAAGAACATCCTGAAGATAAAGTTTACCAAAAGAAAGTGCAGGTATGATATTGTTCAGTTATAACTCTATGATGATGCTTCTATTTACCATGGCATTCACTAATTGTGGCCTGGAGTTTATGTTATTGCTTAAGCAAGACACCCACTATTAGTTTGAATGAAGGCTATCCACAAACAAGAAACAATTAATATGAGGATAGATCCATTTGCCACCTTAAGTCAGTTCTGCCATTTGATAAAATCGTGACTGATCTGCTTATAGCCTCAGTGCTGTTTCCCTGTCTGTACTCCATACCTTTCATTCTCTAGCTGATCAAAAGTCTATTTAACTTGATCTATATATATTTAATGACTGGTCGCCGCTACTCTCTGGAGATCATTCTAGAGACTAACTTTGAGAGAAAAGAAAGCATTCTCTTTATCTCCCTCTTAACTAGTTGTAATTGTAAAACTTCTTTATAGACTCCGTCTTGGGGAAAGGAAACAAGTTCTTAGCATAAACCCCCTCACACCCACTCAGGATCTCAAACATTTCAATCAAATTGTTTTGCAATCTTTTAAATTCTAATGGGTATAGGCCCAGTCTGCTCAAACCATCTTCCCAGAAATTTGTCCCATGAAAATTCACTGATCTGCTTCTATTGTAATTATATTCTTTCCTAAGTAAGAAGAGCAAACTGCGCAAAACATTCCAAACGTTCCCTCATTATTGCCCTGGTAAGATCTTTTTAATGTGGTTTTCTTCTTTGCCAATGTTCCTTTAAAACAGCTAGCTGGTGACAATGATGTTTTGGCTGGCAGCAGTGGGCAGGTAAAGAGCCAGTCACATTGGCAAACCAGAAAGTAGAAACCTATTAATAATCTTCACTTTTAATTTACATTAAGGTAGAAACTAAAATAAAGATGAACATTTAAAAAGAGATTCAAAAATCATTTTTTTTTCGTTATTGACAAATTTAATACTCCACAAATATCAAATTAGGTTTTCAGGGCTGCTAAGAATAGCACTAATTATTAAGTTAGTACACTCAGTTACACTTAATTCAAGAAAATGTAGGAAGTGCAACTTTTTGTCACTTCAGTTGATTTTCCATTGATTGCTGTCTGGGGTTAGAGAGTACAAATACTGACAGCAACTTTGGATTTCTGCATTCGTCTGCACATGTGCAATGCAGAAGTTCACTTTCAGAGGTGAATTGAGAGTGAACTCTGAACAGTTTTACCATTAAGACTGTAACATCTAGGCCAACATGTGCCTGCAATGTTATATTAAGGTCTTTAACCTTTTTGGACAGCTGTGAGAAGAATATTAATTCTCTGTGCAAAAATGCCTACAGTATAAAACTATAGTGAGAGTCAGATTGGTATCTGCGTATATTAGTCGTATGGGGCAAGTCATGATACTGCCATTTTTCAAAATTTAAACTTTACAAGTTAAATTGTGCCTAATTTCTTAATTCTGTCCTGTAAACTGTTCTGGAAATCTATTGTTTGATAGCATCTTGTTTGGTCCTACATGCAGTAAACATGGCATTGTAGTAGTCTATGTACACTTAAACATAAATTATTAACAGGTTTTTCAGGATGTTCGGAGGTTCACCTCTGCCAAGCTGGTGGGCCAACAGCCTGTGCTCCAAAGCTTTTCTGTTTGGGCACCTGTCAATAAGTATTGATTAGATAACACAGATTTTTTTTAAACACACACACACCTAACAATGCACTACACACTACAATTGAAATGGACACATGACTTTAATTACCCAATCATATGTATAAACAGATTATAATATGACCTACATCCGAGTTGGGCACTGAAAAACTAATCCAAGAATGAATTACTAGTTTAAGAAATTCATGGGCTTCACATTATGTCCAAAGTCACTCTACACATTCTTTATGATCAGACTGATTTCAGAAACTGGATAGATTATACAATTCCTACAGTGGATGTGTACATTTCTCTCAATCAGAACTGCAGTGCATTTTTAAAAGAAAGACTTGTATCATTGACCTTTTGGTTCATATGGACACCCAGCCAAAAATATCCACTCTTGGAATTCTTGCTGGACTTATATAAAAATCACATTTGCTTCATATACAGTCAATCTTGTATCTTTAACATATTATCACATCTAAAGTCAGCCTATTCCCCCCAGTCACACTTACATGCTTAAGAAAGTTGAGGAACAGAAGGCCCTGATTCTTAACATACAATAAGTATAGCAGCTTCTAAGAAGAGAGAAGATTTAACTTTTTGGGTATGGTCAGAACTGGAACATTGTACCTTATGAACTTGTAAGGTACTCAGGTTTAATAACTTTGCCAGTTATTTATACTTCAAACATTATCTTCCTTTACAGATGCTGTCCAAACAATTACAGTTTTAACTGTTTTCCTTCTTTTTAGTGTGTTGGGTTGTTGCATTTTGTTTTCTTAAACCCTTCAGTCCTGAATACTGGTTCTTATAAATCACTTGTATGAGTGAGACCTGGCTCCTCAAACCTCCTGAATGTTGATTATTATTTTAAGACTCAGGTATATCTTTTGTTAAGGTGTCCGTAATTATTTTTCAATCATACACCATTTTCAGCTTTGAAAATGGTCAAATATTAAAAACGATCTTTATTAAAAATAGTGAACAATTTTATCTAACTTATGCAAAGAATTTAATTGTAGTTATTGTTTTATAAATGACTCTTGTAGTTTTTCCTGGTCTCATAGCATTTTTCAGATTGTCATTCCAATGCTTGCCTGAGCCTTTAAGATTATTTATCTAATAGCTTTTTCTCTCATCTCCTGGAAGGGTATTGTTAGGACTTCATTTTAAAACATCGCATAATCATATATATTTTAAAATAATATATTGGGCTAACAAGCTTAATTACCACGGTGATCAAACCAACAAACCTTTGTGTGGTATGTGGACAGGTCATTAACAACTCTCTAGTCCAGCCAGTTTGTAAATTTAATAAGCATAATAGCTTGACTTATGATGATCCAACCATTTAACAAAGCTTCAACAAAATGTATCATTTGTCATACTGATAATTCAACACCAAAACTTCAACCTGATTTTTTTAAAAAAATGTGGCTCCAATGTGAAATTTCCAAATACTTTTGCTTTTCTCAGTACATCTTTGGCTTAAAAAAATTGCTGATTTGCTTTTTTCATATGCATTCCAAGACACCCTGCAACAAAATTCCTAAAGGACTACTTTCCATTTATTGCTGGAAAACCAATGCTGATTTCATTGGGTAAAGGTTTGCAGCAAACTTCATGCACGTATAACTTAAACATTGAAAGAACTGAATTGGAAAGTACTTGTTAACTTAAATGTGAGTTTTTACTTTAAAGGATATCAGTCGAAAATATGCCTACTTCAGAAAAACACTTGGTGATGGCAACTGCTTTTATCGAGCACTAAGTTTTGCTTACTTGGAATCGTTACTTGGAAGTAAAAAGGGAATACAAAAGTAAGTTTATTTTATGGTCATTGCTAATAATGTATTATGGTAAGATAGTTTGAGTAAAAAGTTGTATGAACACAAGGTCGTGATGCAAATAAGTTCAGATTTGTGTTTTTAAAAATAGAGTACATTAGTGATTGCATTTTCTCCAGTATGGACATAAGCAGGCAGTCATGTGCACAAGTTATTTCTAATGAGTGCCACCTCCCCTTATAGACATTGAATCTTAATTTATACAATCAACAGAGATGATGTGAATGCATTCTAATCTCAGGCAGATAGGAAATAGCTGAGCAGATTCCTTTATATTCTCACTGTCTCTGTAATCTCTTCCAGCACCACAACCCTCATGTCTGTTCTAAGCTAGTTTGGGCCATTTGTGCACATTAGATTTTAATTGTTTCTTGGTACTTTCAGTGGCCAATGCCATTGGTTCTGGAACCCTACTCATTATTTGTTTGCATCTGCTTTACTTTTGTTCTGTTAGACACTCATTAAAGCTCACCTCTTTAATCAAGCTATTGATGATCTGATCTAATCTCTCCTTATGTGATTTATTTTGTCAGAGCATCATGAGGCTCTGTGGGGCATTTTATAATGGTAAAGGCACAATCTAAATATTTTTGATTATTATAACATCTCAGTGTGGAAACTCTTAATGTTGATTACTGGGTTTTGTTGTATTATTTCAAAATGTTACAACAGAATTATCAAGAAATTGGCAAGGAAGAGCACTGTTAATTTAGAAGTTACTGAAAGTCAAAGATTTTGAATTTTGTCAGGATTTTTTAAAAACACATCATGAAGATACTAATAGCCAACACATAAAACAGGTGTGATGATTTTCTGACATTTAGGAATTAGTGAAAATCCTCTCAATAATGTTTCTGGCGTTAGCTTAAATGCTAATCGCTACTTATCTGAATTGCTTTCATTTTAGACTTAGAAAGAATTTAATGCGAAGTCGAGAAGAACTTTCATCTGCTGGATTTGCTGAAAGCAGATTTGAAAATTCATTCACCACAGTGAGTATTTCATTTAAGAAGAATTGAAGGAAATGACAAATTTGAAACTTTTGCTGCTTGTGCCTTTTGACTGAACGCTATAAAATAATTAACAAGGGATTAATTTCAAACCCTTACTCAGAATTTGAGATATTGCAACTCTTTCCTCTCGTGCAAGCTATTAGTCACAGATCTAATTGTTTGAAATAGAAGTCCACTGGTATGGCTTTAGTTTGCATTTGTCTTGGAGTGTTATGGCCTTTAATTAAGAAACTTTTATTGATCAAAATATGTCATCTACATTTTCTGTTCTAATTTTGCTAAGGAACTTCTGTAGTTGCTTTTTACAAAAATATGCAGTGATGCAGATAGCATTGACACCCCTGTTTGGTTCTCTGGTTCTAGTTCATGGATATGATTGACCTGGTGGAAACAGATGGTTCGGTTTCAAAACTTCTTGCTGCTTTCAACGACCATGGTGTTTCAGATCACCTAGTACAATACCTTCGACTGCTAACATCTGCATACTTGCAGAAACGGTCTGAGTTCTTTGAACTTTTCCTTGAGGGAGGTGTAAGTGTTAAAGATTTCTGCACTCAGGTAAGTTCCAGAATTGGTTATGTTGATTAATCTACCAAACATTAATTTCCCTTTAAAATCTCAGGACAGAAAAATGTTTCTTGCTGAATACTAATAAACAGTTCATTTAGCAGAATTGGAAGTAAAAGTGTTGAACACTTAATATGGATTAATCAGTACACTACCAAAGAAATGCTGCACATTAAAGATGCCATCATTTGGATGTAATGTTAGACTAACCTTACTTTGGCTTTTCAATTAGTTGAAAGTAGAAGTAAGATTTCCTATAGATACCTGGATATCACTAGGTTTCAATTAAACTATCACACCGGTATATCAAAAGATGGAATATGAGAAAAGTTTTGGAAGTGGACAACCATTACTCAATGGAAGTGCATGATATTTTTGGGAAAAAAAGTCATGAAGCTAAGGTAGATGATAAATGATTTCAGCACTTGTGCTTTTTATACTTGCCAAATGTGTTGTCTTATTTAGGATTTACTTATTTTCAACTAAAACACTAATAATCAAAACGAGCTTTGAACCTAAACTTGGATCCAAGTTAGGTACAGCTAATTTTAAACATTTCAATACTCAGCCTACTTGGGCACGCAGAAAAAGGGGAGAATGTCTGATCTTAAAGTGGTTGGTAAACCTTTGAAGTGTGGGCAAGAAATATTATATTTAGGACCATATATATTATATTGGAAGGAGGTGGTTGTTTCCAGCCCTTTTATTGTGCTATTCTACTCATAAGCAATTTCAGAAATATTGTCAGAAAGACAAGTTTCACATTTGCCAAGTGACAAAAATAACTGGTGTCCTTGATCTTGCTTTAGTGAGTGGAGAGGATTTTTCAGTGTCACCTTTGAAATTGACAAATAACTTTTCATTTTGCTCACGAGTTGTCAGGTATGGTTTGTGAAGCATGATTTGCACAGAAATCCCAAGAATGGGCTTGATATGAGTTTTCCTCATTCTTATAGAGATCCTAAAGATCTTTAGGTATTATTTGAAGAATTCTCCTAGGGCTTAATGTTTCTTCTTAACATATATTCCCAAAGAGATTAGCTAGTCACTGTTTGAGAACTTGTTATATGCACTAATAACATTGCTGGAGTTTAAATGGACAGACAAAGGTGCTACGTCCAATTATTTTTATACATCACCTGTTTAGAGGTGATGATTTCCTGAAAGCACTTTGGACACTCATACCGTATTTAATATAGATATATAAATCAGAGAATCCCTAGAGTGTGGAAGCAGTCTATTCAGCCTATCAGGTCCACACTGACCCTCTGAAGAGCATCGACCCAAACCCAACCCCCTACCGTATCCCTGCAACCCCCATGACCAATCGACCTAGCTTGCAGATCTGTGGGCACCCAAAGGAAACCCACACAGATATAGGGAGAATGTATTCCAACTTCCAAATTTGGAAGATGGATAGTGAGGAATAGAATAGAAATCTCTTTTCTTTCTCTCTTAATAATCTGTCCAGTTCTAACCTATAATCTACCTAACAGCTTTCCTTTTTTCTCTTTGATGATTGCCAGCTGATTTCTTTCATAAATTCTGATTCCTGCATAGAAATGATTATGCTGAGATTTCTGTGCAAAAATACTTAGTCAGATGACACACATTGCTGGGTATCTGACTAAAAAAAGACTGACTTTGGACATGCTGGGTGTAGTTAATTTCAATGTTTCACGTCTTGAAGTCGAGCAGAAACAGAACTTTCATTTCCACTGTATGAAATTACTAATGCCAAGTTTCCCTATTGTAGGAAGTGGAACCAATGGCTATAGAGAGTGATCACATTCATATCACCGCGCTGACGCAAGCACTGAGTTTACCAATCCAAGTGGAATATATGGACAAAACGGACACTGAAGTTAATCATCATGTCTTTCCTGAAGGAGCAAGACCTTTAGTTTACCTACTTTACAAACCAGGCCATTATGACATACTTTATAAAGCAAATAAACCAAAATAGTCTTCACCTTGCCTTGTGAAATCCGTCAGTTATAGTGCTTGGAACAGGGATGAGGGAAGAGAAACTCATTTTTGATAAATTTATGATCACAATCTTTAAACCACCTTTCTGCACAATACAAAATGAATGTACATTCCTCATGAAAATGAAAGAGTTAATTTAGTATTGTTGTCATAATTATAAAGCATGGTTGTAATCTACTGTGTATAAATATCTGTATCTTTCAATATAGCAAATAATCCATTCCTGATAGTGGCTTTTTCTCCTTTTTCCTTTCAATAACCATTTCTGTGTCATTTTATTTATTTTTTGATCTACATTGAAACAGTATTCATATAGAGACTTATCCTTCAGAACAAAAAAAAATCCTCCTTACAAAGACAGGTGAGACTTGAGTCTTCACTAGTCCAAAATTTTAATGTTATTGTGAATTTTCTATCTAGTAAAAAAGTATACTTTATTGTAGGTAAAAACAAAATCAATGCAAGCACTCTTGTAGCAGATGAAACATTTTGATTCTTTATGCAGAATAAGCAGATGCAGTAATATGGATTTTGATCTGCAAATAACAATCATATCTAAATTGAAATGCAAGGATTGGAAGCATAACATGTAATGGTATAACTATAGTGAAAAATGATTTTCTACTTAAGTATATATTCATAACTATCACAATGGCTTGTATTCTCAGTTAATACGTGTTTGGAAAGTAAATGGTTATAGTAGGACCAAATTCTTCCACATAAGCACTTTACCATCTGAAACGGTTCACACTTTTGGATTGTACTCATCAGCACTGTGAAACACAGAAGCTTTTTATCTTAATGTTTTAAGTTCTATACTACCAAGTATTTTTAAGTAAAGTTCATGAACATTTAAGTCTTTTCTGCTGCTCTTGCATTTCAAGTAGTATTTATTGTTAACAATCTTACAGTTGTAGGAGATGGTATTTTCTGTAGGATGAAACGTGGCATCTTATTGACGACTTGTTCCGAGAGTGACTCAGACTGGTTTAGCCTTGCTTTGTTTAGTAATCAGAATTCTTAGAGACCTGCCTTGCACATTCTGAACATGCTGTTTATTTGCAATGCTTTAAGATTTATATCCTCTGTGCTTTGAGGATGCAATTGATTAAGATTTTGAATCTTCATATTGAAGACAATAGTACTGTACAAGTTCTGGGTTTTTATTAAATGCAATAAAAAGGCATAGCCACTGAATTATACACTGGTACGAGCTTGTTGCATCAATTATTTTAACAAAAGAATACTTCTTTCATTGTATTTGTTCACACAACTTATGCTTTTTTGCATTTTTATGCTTTTTGACGGTGCTTAAAGCAGTTTCTTGGCTGGCTAGTGGTAACTTAGGCAATGTTAGCCTACCAAATTGTGTTGGGTACTTAGTCTTCAGGTAGTTCTTAAACACTGGTTGCAAAAGCAAATATTTCAGCTGTTTCTTCATTGCTTTTAGCATCCTTTGCCTTTGCTTTTCATCAGTGTTACAGCCTCCATCTAAAATCAAGTACACAGTGTCAATGTCTGTTAAATATGTGCTTTAATGTTCATAGTTCAAGCCTATTATTGGGCTCTTAATTGTATCAATACATTTGAATTATTTTCCAGTGTGATACTGGAAAAGCAGATCAGGTCAGGCAGTGTTTGAGGAGTAGGAAAGCTGATGTTTTGGGTGTAAACCGTTCGTCATGAATGTTGGGGGTAGGGGGTGAAAGGGGTGGAATAAATAGGAGGGTGGAAGTGGAATGGGGGAAGATAGCTGGGAAAGTGATAGGTAGATGCAGGTGGGGGGTGATAGGGCAGAGTGGATAGGTGGTAAGGAAGATGTCAAGAGGGCAGTGCCGAGTTGAAGGGTTGGATCTGGGATGAGGTGGTGGTGGACGTGGTTGGGGTTGAGGGGAAGATGTAAGATGCACAAACTAGTGAAGTCGATTGTTGATGCTGTGTGGTTGAAGGGTCCCAAGGAGGAAGATGAGGCATTCTTCCTCCAGTTGTCAGGTGGCATAGATTAGAGAGTGGAGGCGGCCCAGGACTTGCATGTCCTTGGTGGAGTGGGAGGGGAGTTGAAGTGGTCAGCCACAGGACAGTGGGGTTGTTTGGTGCGTGTAACCCAGAGATGTTCCCGGAAACTCTCTGCGAGTTGGCGTTCTGTCTCCCCGATGTAGAAGAGACCACATCAAGAGCAACAGCCATCAATAACTTAATCAAACTGCTTGAAATGGGAAGGAGATAAAAATAACAATGATGAGGGGCTGTGAAATGATTGGTTTCCCTAAATAATTAACTGGTTCAATGTTAACCTAATAATCCAGAAAGCGTACAATACTGCTTGGCAAGGTGATAATGCACCACTAAGATCCAATTTGTTACTGTCTGTTCATATGCATCTTTTTACCAGATTATCTATACCGTGATTATTAATACAGATTTTGGGCCAAAGTATTACACTGTTTGTAAATACTTACCCATGAGGACATCATCCTCCAAATCAACTTCAAGAGCTTCAGCAGCTTGCTGAAACCAATTGTTATGTTGCTGTGCTTTATTGTGCTGGTATTCCATCTTTTCTATACTTCTTGCTATATTAACACGGGCCTGTGAATAGGTAAAGGAGTGGTTTTATTCTGCCTTGTTTTTCCAACTGGTCACTAAATAAACAGTGCATAATTTTTTACTGAAGCCTTAATAATAAATTTTACAATAACAATTGAGACTGATTTTATGAACTAGAGTAAATGTCGTAGTTAAATAATTTAAAATGCTTTTTCAATCTCCTAATCAATGTAAAAACTGATTTTCACCCAAGCCAATAATGAGCTCAGACAAAAAAGACCAGCCTCCTTCGAGCTATTTTCATTATCTCCTGTTCAGATCCATTGAACTGTTTAGGGTTAAGTATTTATAAATATTTTGAAGGTTGAGAATTTTTCATCAAGTGGCACAATCTTCCCAAAGCCTTTCTACCATTTATCTACAAAGGCACAAATCAAGAATGGGATGAAATACTTCCAATTTATTTACACATAATTTTTGGTTTATCTTCACTTCCTAATATTCACCCCAAATGTACTTAGCTGCAATTATCAGTTTTATTTAAAACAATGCTCAAGATACCACCATAAATAAAGTCGTCTGCTTAATTTCACTGATTTTGGGACAAGTACCAAAAAATGTTTACTACTTAAAAAATGTTCCTTAAAAATATCCTAAACCCATGCAAAGGATGAGTTGACAACAACACCACCACCTGTAAGATTCATTCCACACTGCATGCCACTCTCCCCTCAATATCAAAATCACGAAACTTCCATTCTAAATGAGACAGTGAAAGTACATTCACTACCCAGATTGCAACTGTTTAGGCATGTGGTTCATACAACTTTTTGAAGGCCTTTTGTGTTAGCTAAAAATGTTTTATGAACAAAAACTAAAGTTTGGCTTGGAGGAATGTGCTAGATAATACTTAATTCTAACTCAGTACAAAATATGGAGATCCATCATCACAAGAGTTTTTGCCATTCTTCACTATTTAAATACAACTAATTAGGAATTAAGGCACTATTGCCTCAGATGCCATGGATGGTATATAATGAATCTAAATAAGAATAAATTCTATTCTTTTGAAATAACGAGGTAAACCAAAACTTTACATCACAATATTCATCCCAAATTTACTTAGCTGCAATTACCAGTTGTATTTTAAAAAATTAGTATTAATATTTTTGATACCACATTTATTTAGAGAGCAAGTGCTATTTGAGGACTTGGGTAGGCGTTGCTGAGCTCGCCAGCAGCAGGGACTGTGATTACTTCAACCCCCGTGTGTCTAACACACTCCTTTTACAGTAGCCACCCCCAAATTACAGTTTGTCTCAAATTGTAGGGGCGTGTTTGTGCTATTTGATGTTTTTACCTTAACTCTTCACAGTATAGGTATAATTTAATCCTGAAGGAGAGCATGCATGACATTAGGTTTAATTCAAATCAACACACAGTGGATTTGATTCGATTTTAACAGTTTTGGCAGATAATTTTCTAGATTAATGTGTTGATGAACCATCTTGATTGGGTTCAGTTGTGTGGTTACAATTTCTACAGAGTTGATGGGCAAGAAGCTCCAAGATTTTGATCCAGTGACTATGCAACAGTGAAATATTTTCAACTCAGATGGGGTTGGGACTTTTGAGGTGTTCACATGAACCTGGGACCAGAGAGGGAACCCTATCCATATTATTCATTAAGCTATAGGACCTTCAAGTCCCGTACCCTGCTAGGCTGAAGTTAGAAAAATTTAACATCAAATCCATGAGAGTTTATGGAACACTGATTCAACTGCAATAAATCAAATCTCTTTCTAAACCATTACTTGGATTGACACTACTGTAAAGTAGCTTTTGTTTTACAATGACCAAAATTGATATTCCATTCAAAATGTTTGTTTACTTCAGAAATGTTCTAAATTGGACTTTATTATAGTTGGAACAGTAAAAGTTACAGGATTTAATAAAATTAGGTCTCCAAATATAATTAGCCAGCACCATTGTTCCACTAACTAAAGCAAAACTTACTTTTACTTTAAATTTACTTTAGACATTTACCCAAATGTCAAGTAAATCAATTTGTTTTTCAAAACATTAATAACAAAAGCACTGGTCAGCATACTTTCCATAGAGTAAAAAGTGAGGTCTGCAGATGCTGGAGATCAGAGCTGAAAATGAAGAAGGGCTCTGGCCCGAAACGTCGAATTTCCTGTTCCTTGGATGCTGCCTGACCTGCTGTGCTTTAACCAGCAACACATTTTCAGCATACTTTCCATGACCAGGTTAATTTTCTAAAAGCTGATAAGGAGTCAAATCTGATATGGGAAACTGGAAAAAAGATGATGTCTTGACATTTACCTTTATTTCAGACATACATTTAGCTTGTACTGGAAACAGAGGAATATTTTCATCTTTGCCCAATGTCTTGCAAATCTTTTTGAAGTGAATCATATCATTTGGTCCAACTAACATCAATGCGAGACCTGCTTTTGTGGCTCGAGCTGTTCTCCCACTCCTGTGGACATATATTTCACTGGTGCGAGGAACCTATTAAAAAAGGCATATTAATCTTAAATTAGGATAAAATTGATTTTGGATTTGAATCATTTCTGTTATACCAAAGTCATATTTATATTTTACCTTAGTTACTGTTAAAACAACAAGGAGTAACTATGATACAACTGTCAAACTTATGGTGAATAATACCAAATTGCAAAATGATTTATTTGTAAATGTTCACAACCATAGATAATTCCAAACAAAATCCAAGCAAGCATTCAGATTTCATTTTCAGTCTCACCTGATAGTGAATAACATGCTGTACATTTGGAATATCCAGACCTCGAGCTGCAACATCAGTGGTTAATAAAACACAACTGAAATATAATAAGAAAGACAAGCTAATGAAAACATCTGGACTGAACGTCCAAGTTTCCACAACAAGTTTGGCAACAAAAGCATTACCTTTCAACCAGCCAAAAACAAGTTCCTCTTATCCACCCTTTTTATTATTCCCCAATTTAAAATTTATACTTACTGGATTCAAATTTACTATTAAATTTGCTCTAATTAAATCCCAAAATGAAAATGTGAAACTTATTGAGAAACAATGTACGTTATTGTCACATACAATTTATTTCCTTTTTATGACCTGACCATTTTGACTATTCCATGGCCATTATCCAGTACAAATTCGGCTAGTCATTATCGTGTCCATATGGTTGAGCCCCAAACGTAATTCTCCACTGCCAAGAAAATACTTTGCAAACAGCTTGTATAGAAATTCCCTCCAAGCAGTCAACATTTCAATAGTAAACAGCATTTATAAACTGCTAACACAACTCCCAAGAAAATTTAACAGTTCTGGGAGGTTCATTTAGTTTACTTTTTCTTAGATTTAGAAACTTACCTCTCTCTTTCAGCAAACCTTTCTAAATTCTTCAACCTCTGTTTCTGATGCATATTTGCATGCAGTGGCAGTGGATTACATTCTAGGATAGTGAGCAATGCGTTCAGACGTTTGATACAATCTATGCTATTTGCAAAGACCATTGTTCGGCCTGGATACTGAAGCAGGAAATAATATAGGTAGACATCTTTTTCTTCTATTTCACAGTGGATCCTAGTTTCAGTGAGAGTCTCAACTGTACCCTCCTTCCTGGATAAATCTATTATTTTTGGTTTTCTTTTGATGCCTACTTTTTGAATCAGGGCTTCTAATTTTGTTTCTGTATTTATTGTTTTGACATTCTTCTTTCCCAGTATTCTTGCAGGAGCTGGATGAGCCATGGTTAAAGTTGCAGAAAATATGAAGATTCTTCTTTTCGGATGGTATTCCTTGTCTTGCAGCATTTCCAAAAGCTGACACAATTCTGCAAAATGTCCCTTTTCAACCATGCGATCTGCTTCATCAATAACCAGGCACCTAAGTTAATTGGACAATAAGTTATTCAGAATTTGCAGATCAGCAGTGTACTGTGCACATGATTGATCATTTACATTGAAGTATCACTAATGGAAAGACAATCATGTGCTTTTATAATATTGTAAACTGGATCTATTGTATCACATTCTTAATTCAAATCCAGCATGCACCTATCGATGCAGCCATGTTGAAGGTAAACATCAGCTATCGGGGATTTTTTTTCTCATTTAAGTAGTAGCTAAAAATATCTAAGCATAAAAACAATATTGACTTTAATTTGGTCAGAAACAATTATTCATACAAACTAAGATACATACTCCGTTCAAAGCAGAACTCAGAAAACGATGTCAAATGCTTGAATAGTTTATACTACTGGACAAATAATCCAGAGATCTTGAATGTGAGATGCCACTTTGTTAATTTTAAGACCTTGAACTTAGTTAAAAATAACTTGGAAATGGGGAGACAAAGCTTGTCTTGTTACAAAAATCTAACTGCTTCTTCAATATATTTTAGAACAGGAATCAGCCTGTTATCAAGAGTTGCCTCTTATTTGCCCTCTGAAGTGACTTAGCATAGCTTGCAAATATTCTGATCACTACAAGAAACTGCAGAAAGATTAGGGCAACTAGGTAAAGGTCTTTCTCTTCTACTTTACTGTGTTTTGATTTCAGCAAGTGTTGCAACAGTAGCCTCACCTGTGTATAAATCAAGTCTGTTTTCAGATCAAAACTTAAAATTCTGAAACTAAAGCCTTCACCTTTGAAACAGCTGAATTTGGGATCAAGCTCCCTTGAGGACATCACAATAATGTCGGCTGACATTTTTACATAGTACCAAGGGAGCTTTGATTTTCTAAGACCTTATGCTAAGGCCAGTCATTTCTTTCCTCCCCAGGTAATGCAAAAAATTCAACGGTACTACTCATCACCACTGCAACGCATTCAAATTAATTCTGGCTCACCGGAGCTGTTTCAAATGACAGAGATGTGGGTGTCTCTCCTTTATCAGTTCCCATAATCTCCCTGGCGTTGCAATCACAATTTCTGGTCTGCCATTCAAAATCCTTTCCTGCTTCTGAGCAGCCATTCCGCCAACAATTATTGCAGTTCTGATCCCTGTAAAGGTACAGATTTAGAATGAGATATTAATGAATTCAGTAGTTCCATTTTTAAGAATTAAAATTTGAGGAAGAAATGCGTATAATAAAGAACAGACCATACTGGGACAACCTTTCCAAGAGATTCTGGTCAGTCTTCACCTACTTTCTAAGTGCATGGGGCTCAAACAGAAATCTACTTATTAAATTTCACAAATTAACTAATTTCCTATTTAAAACGTATTGTGGAAATTGGAAAAATTCATGTTGGTTTAGTCACTAATATCCTAACAGAGACTGTCAAACTTTCCTTGCCTAATTTGGATACGAATTATTTCAGCACTTGAGGAGTCACAAGTGGTGTTGAACATTGTGGATTCAGTGACTCAACTGACCCTATGACGGAGGGAAGGTTTTTGATGAAGCAGCTGATGATTTGACCTAGAACACAACCAACTCCCCTTGCACCAGTTATAACTCTACGCAGCATAAAGTACCAACCATGCTGGAACTTTGACAAGACATCTCAGGATATTTTGATCATGTTGCCTCTTCCTCTTCTGAACGTCAGTGGATACAGGTTTGGCCTATCCAAACTTCCCTCATAAGACAACCTGCCAGTTGAGGGGATTTGTCTAGTAAACCTGCTCTGAACTGTCTGCAATGCATTTACATCCTCTGTTAAAATGGAGACCAAAACTGTACACAATATTCCAGATGAAGCTTCAATCCTGCCCTGTATAACCGAAGCATAAGCTCTACTTTTGTATTCAATTTCCCTTGTGATTACTGATGTTTTTCTCCTTCTCAATTACTTGCTGTCACTTTTTGTGATTCCAGTGCAAGAAAACTAAGATCCTTCTGCACCTCAGAGTTTTACAACCTCTCACCACTGAGATAATTTTTTAAAAATTTTATCTATTGCGATGGAAAATTTCACCTTTTCCAAGTCATAGTTCATTTGGCACAAACTTGGCCATTAAATTAACATATATCTTTGTAGCCTCGTAGTGTCCTCTACACAACTTACTTTACTATCAATGTTTGTCAAAATGTGTGGCGCTGGAAAAGCACAGCAGGTCAGGCAGCATCCAAGAAGCAGGAGAGTCAACATTTTGGGCATAAGCCCTTCTTCAGGAATGTGGTGTGGTGGGATGGGGTGGGATGGGGGTGGGTGGTGGTAGTGATGAAGGGGGGTGAGAGATAAATAGGAGGGGGAGTGGGGCTGGGGGAGGTAGCTTGGAAGGCAATAGGTAGATGCAGGTGTGGGCTGATCGTTATAGATTAGAGAGGAGGTTGGAGTGGATAGGTGAGAAGGAAGATGGTCAGGTGGGACAGTTGGAAGAGGGTGGTGCCGATTTGAAGGGTTGGATCTGGGATTGGGGGGGGGAGGGAAAGAGTGGTGGTGAGATGAGGAAACTGGTGAAATTGATATTGATGCCGTGTGGTTGGAGGGTCCCAAGTTGGAAGATGAAGCTGAGGATGATGCGTTGTACCTGGGAGGTTGGTGGGGTGCAAGGTGAAGACCAGGGAGTTCTATCCTTGTTATGGTTAGAGGGGTGGAGTTCAAGGGTTAGAGGTGAGGGAAGTGGAGGAGATGCACTGGAGGACACTGTTGACCATGTGGGAGGGGAAATTGTGGTCCCTGAAATAGGAGGAAGGCCCCCTAGGATGTTCTGGAGTAGAACTGCTTCTCCTGGGAATGGAGGCAGAGGAATTGGGAAGTAAGGGATAGCAGTTTTATTTGGGGGGGGGGGGAGAGGGAGGAGAGAGAGGAGCTATAGTTCAGGTAGCCGTGGGAGTTGGTAAGTTTGAAGTACATGTCCATGTTGAGTCATTGCTCTCGATGTGGAGTCTTCGACATAGGGGAGACAGGATGCCAACTCACGGAACATTTCAGAGAACAATTTCTGGGACTTGGATCAAGCAACCCCCCCCGTCCTGTAGCCAGCCACTTCAACGCCCACTCTGCCAAAGACACGCAAATTCTGGACCGCCTTCACTGCCAAATTCTAGCCATTCAAGGCCTGGCGGAAGAACACCTCATCTTCCGCCATGGGATCCTCCAACCACATGACATCAACATCAATTTCACCTGTTTCCTCATCTCACCTCCCCTCCCCATCCAAGATCCAACCCGGCACCGCCCTCTTGCACTGTCCCACCTGTCCATCTTCCTTCCCATCCTTCCCACGCCACCCTCCGCTCTGACCTATCACCATCAACCCCCTCCTGTATCTACCTACAAATAACCTTTGATGGGGCCACTTATTAAATGCCTTCTGGAAATCCAAATGCAGGACATCCATTAGTTCCTGTTTAACCACAGCACATAATCTCAATAGAGCTCCAACAGATTGGGCAAACATGATTTCCCTTTCATAAAGCTATGTGGACTCTAACCGATTACCATGAACCTATCCAGTAAGACTTCTTTGATAATAGCTTCCAATATTTTCCTTATGACAGATGTTAAGCTATAATTCAACACAATTTTTGAATAATTGAGTTATATTTGCTCTCTCTCCATTTAATACAACTGTTCCCAAATCTAGTTAAAACTAATACATTCACTGTCTCACTAGGGTGAAATCCTAGTGGAGAGGTGTTGGCCCAGAGGTATTATCACAAATAATCTAGAAATGCAGCTAACATTTGGGCACCCAGGTTTGAATTCCACCAAGGCAGATGGGGACATTTGAATTCAATTAAAAAGATCAATTTAAAAATGTAAAACTTCTATAAAAATATACAATTAAGAATCTATTGAAGACTATGAAACCATTGTCAATTGTCAGAAAAGCCCATCTAGCTTCAGGAAAGGAACTCTATCCTCACCTGGTCTGGCCTACATGTGACCCCAAACCCACAGCAATGTAGTTTACTCTCAATTGCCCTCTAAAATGGCTGAGCAAACTATTCAGTTCAAGGACAGCTATAAATGGGCAACAAATGCTGGCCAGCCAATGCCCAAGTCCCATGAGTAAGTATTAAAACAAAACCATCAAGACCCAGGCATCTGCCAACCACAGCTTTGACAATTTACTCCATACCTCTTGATTGTAATTTCAATCAAACTCCCCTGCTCACCACCCAGAGTTTCTCTCTCCGTTCCATTTCCTGATTTATTGCTGCTTCAAGAATGTTACCTACATTGTGTTTCATGAAGATTGATGCAAAATACCTCTTTAATTCACCCGCCATTTCTTTATTTTGCATTGTCAATTCTCTAGTTTAACTTTCTAGAAGATCAATGTTCACTTTGTTAACTCTTCTTTAATTAGGAGAACACAAATTATCTGTCCTTTTATTCCTGGCTAGCTTTCTCTTGTACTCTCGATTTCCTTAATTTATTTTTTGCCTTTTTATATATCCCGTCCAATTTTATGGAACACGGTCTGTCTTTGCACAATTAAATTAAATCAGAACCTCAAAGGTGACTAGAGTTTACTACTGTTTACATTGCCTACAAAATTAGTGGGAAAACTGGTGCTTCCACATACAGTTGTTGTTTTCAAATTGCATTGGATGCAATCTGAAAGCTACAATGGTATATGTACAGCATACAGAATAAGTTTTATTTCAAAACTACATTAACTTAAATCTGACTATTTCTTCTCAATTGGTCTTTAAACAAAACAGTCTACTTCTATTGTGTAGGCATAACCAATGTAAAAGATACAGAATGGACAAAGTATATTCAGTTGGCAGGTTTCTTTCTCCATCAATCTCCAAAGGAAATGCCACTCTTACTGGAATGGTTGAGATTAAGAACTAACAGTGATCAATTTTGATCTATAATTCTTATGCAACATTACAGTGTAATATTAATGTTTCATAACTAACAATGGCATTTGATATAAAATTAACATAGCATGCAATTGTTAACCCAGCATCCACACTTCAATATTTCTTCGAATTTACCATCCTTTCTCTCCTATGTTAACAAAAGGTGACAAGGCAATTCATCCAAGAAAGTTTTAAGTGCCTGTATACATTAAAGGAAAGAGCTAGTTAAAAATAAAACTATTGTTTCCATACTTCTGTTGCCTTCATTTGTGAATCAAATTCAAATCAAGAATGAAGCATGAAGGACACTACAGTGAAATTTTGTTTCATGTTATAACATTACTGAGTATCTTGTAAGAAAATCAGTGAGTCTTCACAAAAGTATTACTGTCTTGCAACTGGATTACTATTAGTCTACTCCAAATACCAGTAACTACCAAATGGAAAGAAAAGTGTGTTAAAAGAACAACTATAGGTATTTATGATTGTCTGTAATATAGTTCTGTAAAACATGACACTTGAATAGTAACATCATTCCCCCACCAGTTCAAAGTTAAGCTTGAGCAAATAATTACATCCTGCCATACTGTTAAGTTTTGCAAAGCTATTGCACACTTACCAGTGAATTTGGTAACAGCATCAATATGATGCTTTACCTGGACAGCTAATTCTCTTGTTGGAGTCAAGACAAGGCCCAATAGTGGATATTCAGTATTGGAAGCTGCATGAGAATCTAAATTTACATGGTTGATCACTTTTACAGAGCTTTCATTCTCTTCATGTTTCTCTTCAATCCCATCCGCTTCCTCATATTCCTCCAGGTGTTCGCTAGTGTTTTCCAATACATCACTGACTGCATTGTAACTGTTATTTGTATCTTGGATGCCTTGCTGTACTTCCTCGCTTGTTTTCAATTTAGCATCTTTAGCCTTCCTCCATTCTAGAATAAGGTGGATCATGGGAATAGCAAATGCCAGTGTTTTACCACTGCCTTTAAGTTAAGAAAATGAAGAAAATTAGAAAGAGTAAGCTAATCCAGCTTAAGTCATCACATCAAAAACATGAAAATTCATGAATGTAAACGTATACACTTATAATCAAGAGTCCCAGAATTGTTATATTTTGTTCGGCACATTAGAAAGTCACTTTAACATAATAATGATGCACATATTTTGCATGTTTATTTGAATTTACTCAGATACAGCAAAAACACAAGCTGTTGAGGCTAATACAATCATTACTACTTTTTAATATCATGATATAGTTACTGTGGAAAGTCTAATTTAAAATCATGACACAAGGATACAACCAACTGGAAAAAAGCAGAAATGTAGTTTTTGAGGAAGTACGTTTTTATATTATGCACTGGGATATCAGCTTTACTCATTTAGTGGCAGCATGTTGAGAGTTCAAGCTGTACAGTAGTACCTGAGCACACAATATATACTTCAAAGTAATAGAATATTGCACCATTTGAGGTGACATTTTTCAGTTGTGACGTTTAACCAAGGCCTTATTTGCCTACTCGGCTGGATATGAATAATACCATGGCATGATTTGAAAATAAAAACAGCCAGAGGTTCTCTTAAGTTTTAAAGTACCACTACCCAAATAGATTATGTAGTCCATTACCTTATATGCAACTTGTGTGACCTTGTTGACGGCAAAGCAACTATTGTATTTAACTACATATAAAGTAATGACTTTGAATGCTGAAATGGTCACTGTGGCATACAATGCTGGCCATGGTAGCATTCAGTATTCATTTGTGTATATGCTGCTGAATCACTACTTTCTGTGCAGTGATGCCAGTGCTAGTGAATGATGACTATCCCACTTTTATGTACTGCAAATTATTTTTCAGAAAAGTCCCCCTGTGCTGTCTTGGCCTCTTCCTCTTGCACCCTCTCCCAATCAATTCAGTTGGGGGCATGGGTGTGGGCAACAGCACAGCTTGTTAATATTTTGCTTCTGACAGAGCCATCTTCATGACAGGCAGCTGCCACTGCACTCCTGGACAGAGATGTCACAAAAGATATGGCCAATGACACAATGACTATACTGTACTTCATTGGCTATAGGACAATAGAAATCATTTTAAAAAACTAAATTAAAGTAGCCATTTCATGTCCTTCAAAAGGCAATGAATTTTCATTTATAACTTCATATGAAGACGTAACCAAAATAAAGCCATTTGGACACATCAGTAACTGGCAGACACCAGCATATGTAGTTTATTAATAACCTTATATTGTACACTGTATAACAGAATTATTACACTAACCTGTTTCTGCAGCACCAAGAATGTCTAATTTGTCTCTAATGGCAGGTGGCAGTACCAGTGCTTGGATGGGAGTAGGAGTAGTATAACCAAGAGAACTAAGGGCACAGAGTACTGGTTCTGGGACAAATAGGTCTTTCCAGGCAGAAATATCAGTTGTCTGCTCAGATGAACAGGAATGATGCATTGTCCAATTTTTCACTTTCATGGCTGGAGTGGAGGACTGAGAAACTACAGACTTCTTTTTCTTCCTCTTCCTTTGCTTTTTCTTTGAAACTGCAGTAACATTTGTTTCTGCCCCTGCTGTTTCATTTTTATCTGAACATTCAAGCGGATTCATATCCTCAGAGAAGTCAGTAACGCCCTCTTCACCCAGAGTCTGGTCAACAGTGGTCTTTTTGTTCATCTTTTTCTTTGTGACTTGAATCGATTCCAGTAAATCATCACCACTGATTTTCTGCTTCTTTGAACATTCTGGCACCTCTGAAATATCGGACTTTCTTTTTCTTGTTTCTTGATCTGTCAACTTGCCAGCACTAACCAACTGATAATCTGTAAGCTCTTCAAAACAAACTAGATCCCCAAAATCTTCATCACCAAGGAAGGTTGGATCTATTTTCACTGACTTCCATTGTCCAATTACTTTAATATTCTTCTGCTGAGCTTTTGAAGATAGAAAGAACTTTTTTCTTTTTCTTTCCTTCATTTTGACCTTAAAAGGAAATTTGAAAACCAAGTTAGCAAAATTTAACTTCATTACCATGCACAGTAAAATTATGAAATTAAGCTACAGAGAGACGAAAGCAGAGCTTTGAGATAGCTTCAGAAGCCCCTACATCAAGTGAACAAAGTGCAGGGACAGAAATTCTGAAACAAAAAAAAATTTCTGGAGAAACTCAGCGGGTCTGGCAGCATTTGTCCAGTAACACTATAGTATTGCTGCAAAACAACCATAAAATACAATATTTCAGCTCTCTCACGATGCATCCACCTGGACACCCCGCGCTGGCCTATTACCTACCCTCGACCTCTTCATTTCCAACTGCCGCCGGGACATTAACCGCCTCAACCTGTCTACACCCCCTCCCCCACTCCACCATCTCACCCTCACAACGCGCAGCCCTCCAATCCAACCTCACCATCAAGCCAGCAGATAAAGGGGATGCAGTGGTAGTCTGACGCAGTGACCTCTACATTGCTGAAGCCAAACGCCAATTCGAGGACACCTCTTCCCACTGCACCCTCAACCATGACCCCACCCCCCCATCACCAAACCATCATCTCCCAGACCATTGAAACCCTCATCACCTCAGGAGATCTCCCATCCACAGCTTCCAATCTCATAGTCAGGAACCCCGCACTGCCCAGTTCTACCTCCTTCCCAAGATCCACAAGCCTGACCACCCTGGCCGACCCATTGCGGCAGGAGCATGCTGAGACAATGAACTCATCTCTACCTACCTCGACACTGTCCTATCCCTCCCTAGTCCAGGAATTCCCCACATACATTCGAGACACCACCCACGCCCTCCACCTCCTCCAAGACTTCCGTTTCCCCGGCCCCAATGCCTCATCTTCACCATGGATATCCAATCCCTCTACACCTCCATCCGCCATGACCAGGGCCTCCAAGCCCTCTGTTTTTTTTCCTCTCCCAACGTCCCCAACAGTACCCTTCCACCGACACTCTCATTCGTTTGGCCGAACTGGTCCTCACCCTTAACAATTTCTCCTTCGAATCCTCCCACTTCCTCCAGACCAAAGGAGTAGCCATGGGCACACGTATGGGCCCCAGCTATGCCTATCACTTTGTGGCTACGTAGAACAGTCGATCTTCCGTAATTACACCTGCACCACTCCCCATCTCTTCCTCCGCTACATTGATGACTGCATTGGCGTTACCTCGTGCTCCCGTGAGGGGGTTGAGCAATTCATCAACTTCACCAACACATTCCACCCTGACCTTAAATTTACTTGGACCATCTCTGACACCTCCCTCCCCTTCCTGGACCTTCCATCTCCATTAATGACGACCGACTTGACACTAACATTTTTTACAAACCCACCGACTCCCACAGCTACCTGGATTACACCTCTTCCCACCCTACTTCTTGCAAAAATGCCATCCCATATTCTCAATTCCTCCACCTCCACTGTATTTGCTCCCAGGAGGACCACAGAACACACCAGATGGCGTCCTTCTTTAGAGATGGCAATTTCCCTTCCCACATGGTTTAAGATGCCCTCCAATGCATCTCGTCCACATCCTGCACCTCCACCCTCAGACCCCACCCCTCCAACCGTAACACGGACAGAACGCCCCTGGTGCTCACCTTCCACCCTACCAACCTTCACATAAACCAAATCATCCACCGGCATTTCCACCACCTCCAAAAAGACCCTACCACCAGGAATATATTTCCCTCCCCACCCCTTTCCACCTTCCGCAAAGACTGTTCCCTCCATGACTACCTGGTCAGGTCCACGTGTCCCCTTCAACCCACCCTCCCATCCTGACACCTCCCCGTGCCACCGCAGGAACTGTAAAACCTGCACCCACACCTCCTCCTTCACATCCATCCAAGGCCCTAAAGGAGCCTTCCACATCCAAAGTTTTACCTGCACATCCACTAATATCGTTTATTGTATCCATTGCTCCCGATGCGGTCTCCTCTAAATTGGGGAGACTAGGCGCCTCCTAGCAGAGTGCTTTAGGGAACATCTCCGGGACACCCGCGCCAATCAACCACACCGCCCCATGGCCCAATATTTCAACTCCCCCTCCCACTCTGCCGAGGACATGGAAGTCCTGGGCCTCCTTCGCCACTGCTCCCTCACCACCAGACGCCTGGAGGAAGAACACCTCATCTTCTGCCTTGGAACACTTCAACCCCAGGGCATCAATGTGGACTTCAACAGTTTCCTCATTTCTCCTTCCCCCTCACCCTAGTTCCAACCTTCCAACTCAGCACTGTCCCCATGACTTGTCCTACCTGCCTATCTTCTTTTCCACCTATCCACTCCACCCTCCCCCCGCCCTATCACCTTCATCCCCTCCCCCACTCACCCATTGTACTCTATGCTACTTTCTCCCCATCCCCACCCTCCTCTAGCTTATCTCTCCACGCTTCAGGCTCTCTGTCTTTATTCCTGATGAAAGTTGAATTTACTGCTAAACCTCGGATGCTGCCTGAACTGCTGTGCTCTTCCAGCACCACTAATCCAGAATCTGGTTTCCAGCATCTGCAGTCATTGTTTTTACCTACTTGAGAAAGAGTTACGGTTCAATTCTTTCAGTCTCAACATGTACTACCGATCTGCTGAATGCTTTCTGCATCTTCTGATTTATTTTCTCCTTTGTAGTTGGATCATTAAGTGATCCAATAATGGAAAATTTCAACATAGCGCTAAACACCTGTGCTAATTAAATAAAACACACAGAAAAGCTCACCTCGGTTCGTAACCTGTTAAAGTATGAGTGACAGAGAACTACCCAAATTCCGCTATTTAACAAAAACATTAATTTTATTCTTTAACACTAAAAGTGAACATTAAACAACTATTTACCACTCTCAGCCTCCCTTCTCAAAGATTTGTTATCTACCTCCCGATCTGTAATATACAGATCCAATAAAGCCCCGATTAAATTTACAGCAACTTAATTTTCAAAACCAAACAGCTGCTGTCGTCGATCTTTCTCTGTTCCTAGATCTTCCTGACTCATCTTTGGTCTTCTGCTGCAAAGATGTTTCAAATGAAAAAGGTGCCTTTGACAGAGAGTGTGGTGAATAGCAGTCTTTCATTGACAGTTGGTGCTCTTTTCTGGCTAACTGTCAAAAATGCCTGCGTTTTTTATCCCCAAATATCCGATCATCGCATTGGTTCGATGTTGTCAAAACAGTAAAATTCAAGTTCAGTTGGGTTTTAGTATCTTGGAACATAATTTAAACTGCTGGGAAAACAAGTGAGGTATCTGGGTTACACCAAATTTTACATCTTTCAAATTTCTGGCACGCTGTGACTGCTAGTCAATCACTCTCTCTTAAAAAGCGACAGTACACACTTTCAACTTTATAACATATTGCACAGACTTAAAAGTGATCACAGCAATAGACAATTCTACAAAAACAAATTCTGGGCTTGAGTAAATAACAAATGTCATTTGATGTGAGGACTGATACAGGAGGCTCAAGAGTTAATTATTACAAAGAATAATTTCTTCCATTTTGAGCATCACAGCAACTTATCGACTACATATTCCAGAAAGATTTTGGCTCAGAGGTTTCTGGTTTGAGCAGAATTAAATCCCTATAACTGTCAAGCCTTCACTTCAACTGAATAAGGCTCCCAGATTTCTTCCAATACGATGATTATTTAAACTTAGCCCATTTCTTTTCAATCACCCTTGAAAATATCATCTTCATAGGACAAGATAGCTGTAATGTGAACACTGCAAATGCCAGAAACTCTCAAGTAAGTGGGTAGAAGGACTTGTGTCATACCCTCTACTCAAAGGGGAAGGTTCTGCACTGGAATATTGCTTTGTTCATTTGAGAGTAACTGCAGTTTGATGAAACAGGTAATTCGGTCATAAGAGAGAGGTGATGAGTCCCTCTTTTTCTCTCATTGGGGAGTATTTTCGCTCTTTAATATCAAAGTAAGTATTATGAAGCTTTGGTCGCTCAAGGAACTCTATTTCAGAGTTGATAAGTTGGAGTCAGAGGTTCAAACACGTGACAGGTCAGGGAGGGGGAGGTTAGTTATATGCAGTCTTTCAGGAGACAGTCACACCATTCAGGTTAAGTACTTCCAAATTTGGTCAATGATCAGAGACAGGAGGTTGTGACTACAAGTGAGACAAGTAGAGGGATCCTGAATTTAGCATTGGATGAGCCAAAGCTCTTGATCAATAGGTATTTGATCCATTTGTGAATGAGGAAAAAGAACTGAATAGGGTAGCAAAGTGACTACTGTAGTATGGTATCAGAAGCAGGGTTAGCAAAAACAAAACAAAAAAGTGGTGGTAAGATACTGTAATTAGGGGTACATTTGTAATCAGGATTGAGATTCATGCATGATGTGTTGCCTGTCTGGTGTCAAGCTAAGGGACATATTACATCGACTTGAAGGATATTGGAGTGGGAAAGGGAGGATCCAGTTGTGGTCCATGTTCAAACCAAGAACATAGTTATGAGTAGACAGTATGCCCTGTTTAGGGATTATTAGGAATTAGGAACAAAATTACAGAACCTCAAGTGTTATAATCTCTGGATTATTAACTGAGACACATGCAAATTAGCATAGAAATAAGAAAATTATAGAAGTAAAATACATAGCTGAAGGAGTGGTGTGGGAATGAGGGGTTCCATTGCATGGGGCATGAACATCAGCTTTGGGACCATACTGATGGTTCTGGTGGAGCCTGTCACAATCTTGGATCAATGTCCTAGTCAAGATGCTAAATAGGATGGTTTCAAGGACATGAAACTAGTAAATGGGGGTGGACAGGAGAGGGTGAGAAGAGGAGAGGACTTGGGGCAAGTAAAAAATCCACAACACCATGTTATAGTCCAATAGGTTTAGAGTGCTTTCAGAGTGCTGCTCCTTCATCAAGTGGTTCATCAGGGGCAAGTCAATAGTTTAAAAATCAACTAACCTAGGAGTGAAGAAAGAGTCAGGAATGTGACTTCAGATGTGGCAAGGAATGGCAAAACTATAAGTATATTGATTAAACAGAAAGAAGGAAATAACTAATAGGTGAAAAGAGAATCAGTGCTGAGGGACAGGGAACACTGTATGGCCTAAATGAGAATTCCAAATTCGAATGCATGGAGGTCGGCATAGTGGTATGGTGGTTAGCAGTGCTCCTCACAGTGCCAGGGAACTGGGTTCAATTCCACCCTCAGGCAACTATCCATATGAAATTTACGCATTCTCCTTATGTCTTCACAAGTTTCCTCCCACAATCCAAAGATGTACAGGTAAGGTAGATTGACATGCTAAATTGCCCAGTGTCCAGGAATGTGAGGTTATAGGATGTGGGTCTGGATGGGATGCTCTTCAGAGGGTTGGTGTGACTCTATGGGCTGAATGGCCAGTTTCCGTACTGTTGTGATTTTGTGATGATTCTATGTAAAGGAGTAAATTAAATGACCTGGAGGTATAAATTCAAATTAAAGATTATAATTTAGTAGTCATTTACTGAATCATGGCTACAGGATGATCAGGATTGGAAACTAAATATACCAGGTTACAGTATATGTTTTACAAGATGGATAGGGAAAATGGCAGAAGTAGAGGAGTAGCCTTATCATGAAGGAAAATATAATTAGGGGAAAGAATTAAGTGGAGATCATATGGGTGGAACTGAGGAACAGTAAAGGATCTAAAACTAATAGACGATATCTACAGACACTAGTAGCAACTCTGAAGTGCCAGATTGCATGAATGCAGAAATTAGGCAAGTGTGTACCAAAGCCAGAATATCATTAATCGGGAGTTTTAACTTTTAACATAGATTTTGGAGAGGCAGACAAGCACTCGTCAGAAAGGTAGTAATTTCTGGAGTGTGTCTAGGATCATTTGGAATTCTTTGAAGAGGTGACAAGTAGATTAGACCAGGGAAACCCAGTGGATGTGGTCTGTCTAGACTTCCAAAAGGCCTTTGATAAGATGCCACATGAGAGGCTGCTGAGTAAGGTGAGGGCCCATGGTGTTCGAGGTGAGCTACTGTTATGGAGTGAGGATTGGCTGTCTGACAGAGGACAGAGAGTTGGGATAAAAGGTTCTTTTTCGGAATGGCAGCCGGTGACAAGCGGTGTCCCGCAGGGTTCAGTGTTGGGGCCGCAGCTGTTCACATTGTATATTAATGATCTGGATGAAGGGACTGGGGGCATTCTAGCGAAGTTTGCTGATGATACAAAGTTAGGTGGACAGGCAGGTAGTACTGAGGAAGTGGGGAGGCTGCAGAAGGATCTAGACAGTTTGGGAGAGATGCTCGAAACGTCGAATTCTCTATTCCTGAGATGCTGCCTAACCTGCTGTGCTTTGACCAGCAACACATTTGCAGTTTGGGAGAGTGGTCCAGGAAATGGCTGATGGAATTCAATGTGAGCAAATGCAAGGTCTTGCACTTTGGAAAAAAGAATACAAGCATGGACTACTTTCTAAACAGTGAAAAAATTCATAAAGCCAAAGTACAAAGGGATCTGGGAGTGCTAGTTGAGGATTCTCTAAAGGTAAACATGCAGGTTGAGCCCGTGATTAAGAAAGCGAATGCAATGTTGTCATTTATCTCAAGAGGGTTGGAATATAAAAGCACCGTTGTGCTACTGAGACTTTATAAAGCTCTGGCTAGGCCCCATTTGGAGTACTGTGTCCAATTTTGGTCCCCACACCTCAGAAAGGAGGTACTGGCACTGGAGCGTGTCCAGCGGAGATCCACATGGATGATCCCTGGAATGGTAGGTCTAACATACGAGGAACGGCTGAAGATCATGGGATTGTATTCATTAGAGTTTAGAAGATTAAGGGGAGATCTAATGGAAACTTACAAGATAATACATGGTTTGGAAAGGGTGGATGCTAGGAAATTGTTTCCGTTAGGTGAGGAGACTAGGACCCGTGGACACAGCCTTAGAATTAGAGGGGGTAAATTCAGAACAGAAATGCAGATACATTTCTTCAGCCAGAGTGTGGTGGGCCTGTGGAATTCATTGCCGTGAGTGCAGTGGAGGCCGGGACGCTAAAGGCAGAGATTGATAAATTCTTGATGTCACAAGGAATTAAGGGCTACGGGGAGAATGCGGGTAAGTGAAGTTGAAATGCCCATCAGCCATGATTGAATGGTTGAGTGGACTTGATGGGCCGAATGGCCTTACTTCCACTCCTATATCTTATGGTCTCATTTCTTATGGTAATGTGTCCTGGATGCAACAAGGGAATGAACATTACTGGATTCAGTAATGAACCAGATTTAATTAGTAACCTAACTGTCCATGAACATTTATCAAATAGTGATCATAGCATAATGGAGTTCAATGTACCTTTGACAGTACAAAGCATAAATTAGCATCTGGAGTTTTAGATTTAGATAAGGCTGATTTTAATGAGATGCTAGAGACTATCTGCAGCAATTTTAGATAATTTGCTATTCAACTGAAGAATAGTGGAGGATATTTAAAGAAACAGTTAACAATACAAAGCAGCTCATATCCCTAACAGGAAAATGTCCACTTAACAGAAAACAAAAACAGCCATAGTCATCTAAGGTAAGGGAGTGCATAAAGGAGAGGGCTTACAAACACTGAAAAAAACAGCACAGATTCTACTGAATGGGAAAGACAAGGATCAGCAAAGGTCCACAAAGTGGCTTAAAAATGTTTCTAAAAAGGGATTATGAAAGGAAACTTTCTGGGGAGATCAAAATCAATAAAGAATTTCAGTTACATAAAGGAAAAGCAGTTGGTCGGGGTAATGTTGGCCCACAAAGATTAAAAGTGGGGATATTGTCAATGACTATGGGAAAATAATAGACATGTTAAATAATTATTTTGCCTCAGCATTTACAGTAGAAACAGGAGAGTTTGCTGGAAGTCCCAATGAAATTAAGAGTCATGAGACTGAATAAAATTAACGTAAGTAAAAGATTGATGAATAGAATTAAAGAGCAGCAAATCCCTGTGACCTGACAATTTCCATATGAGGGAGTTAAAGGAAATAGGGAGCATATAAATACAGGGGTTGTCCTTCTGAATGATAAAGTTCCACATTTTCACTCCACTTTTAAGGGCGATAAAGGAAAATCGGGGAATTAGACTAGTCTGCCTAACTTCTGTGGTGGGGAAATTGCAGGAGTCTATAGTCAAGGATGGGGTAACCAAACACCTTGAAAATTTTCAGTTAATCAGGGAGAACCAGCATGGATTCATAACAGGTAGGGTCAGTCCTCTGTGAAGTCTGTAAA
This sequence comes from Hemiscyllium ocellatum, assembly GCF_020745735.1. Taxonomy (NCBI): domain Eukaryota; kingdom Metazoa; phylum Chordata; class Chondrichthyes; order Orectolobiformes; family Hemiscylliidae; genus Hemiscyllium; species Hemiscyllium ocellatum. The sequence goes on from NC_083408.1 coordinate 92,075,510, forward strand.
GAGCCAATTAAAGTAAAAGACCAGGAATGTCCTGGATGTAGTTTATATGGATGTCCAGAAGGTATTTGATAAAATCGCACATAAGAAACTTAATGAAAGTAGAAACCTACAGAATTGAGGTCAAATGGCTGGAAAATTAGTTGAGTAGCAGGTGACGGAAACTAGGGATAATGGGTCGGTACTCAAATTGGCAGGATGTAGCTAGTGGTGTACCGCAAGGCTCTGTATCAGGCCCTCAAATTATTCACTATTTCCCAATTTCACATTATTTATTAATGACTTGGATAATGACATAGAAAGTCATATATCCAAATTTGCTGATGACACCAAGTTTGGCAGCATTGTAGAGAGTATAGATGATAGCATAAAATTACAATGGAGTACTGATAAACTCAGTGAATAAGCAAAATTGCAGCAGATGGAGCTCAATTTAAGCGAGTGAGGTTATTTATTTTGAACCAACAAAGGCTAGATCAGGGTACTTTCTAGATAGTATGAAGCTGAATATTGTGGATACCGAAAGAGACTTGGGGTTTCAGGTGCATAGATCTTTAAAATGCCACGAACAGGTGCAGAAAATAATTGGGAAAGCTAATGCAACACTCATTTTTATATTCACAGGACTGAAGTACAAGGATGTAGAAGTTATGCTGCAGTTATATAAAGATGCCACCATATCTTAGGAAGGATATTTTGGTTTTGGAAAGAGTAAAAAATAGATTTACAAGAAAAATATCTCGACATCATGGGTTAAGTGATGAGGAGAGATCATACAAACCAGGCATACTCTCTATAGATATTGGAAGGTTGATCTGATTGAAGTCTTCTAGATATTAACATGAAAAGTCAGCGTAGGTAAATTATATACACTGGTTTTTGGATTCTAAAACTAGGGGATATTGGTCTGGCCCTAATTATCAGATTTTGGGAGAGAAGTTAGAGCATTTCTGCACAGAAGGTAGATGATGTTTGGGGAACACGCTTTGAGAAATGGCAGTTGATGCTGGTTGTAGATTTTAAATCTGAGACACATAAAATTTTATTAAACAAAAGCATTAAAGGATATGGACCAAAGGCAGGTATGTGGAGTTAGGCCACAGATTAGCCATGACCACCTTCAATGGCCACCTATGACCTGACAGCCACAGCTTATTTCCCAGATCCTGAACTAAACTAGTACTCAAACCTGGCACTGCAAAAGGCCCAAGGGACAGCCATCATTCTTAGGTCAAAACAGACCAAAGACTCCATCTCTCCTGACTCGCGACATTGACAATTCATTTTCTGATCTACCTCCTTTCCAAGTCCTGTCCCCATCCTACTTCCCTTGGTTCATTTCCCGACCTCAGCCCTCTCTTGGACTCTTCCTTAATCACCCCCCTTCTCCATATCTTAGTAATTCCCCTTCACTTCTCCACCCACTTTCTCTCTCTTTCCTTACCTCTTCTCTCTCGGTTTCTCACCACACTTCCTCCTCCCATGCCTCCTCTCTTCTCCCTCCAGACTTTTCTACCACCCCTCCACCCAACTCTTCTCTCCCCCACCCTCAACACTTATTCCTCTCCTCCTAACTCATCTAGAATGCCAAGGTTGGCAGCATGGTTATTAGCTGTCTCACAACACCAGGGTCCTGGGTTTGTTTCTTTGATGACTGCCTGTATGGAGTTTGCACATTCTCTCCATGCCCGCATGGGTTTCCTCCCACAGTCCAAAGATGTGCAGGTTAGGTGGAGGGGTCATGGGAAATGTAGGATTACAGGGGGTGGGACTTGGAGAGTCTGTGAAGACTCAATGGACCCAATTGCCTGCTTCCACAAGGACTCTCACCAACTTTTACAGATGCATCATTGTATATAGGTTCTGCAAAATAGAACGTTTCACTGTACCGAGGTACATGTGACGATAATAAATCAATCAAAACTCTAAGGGATTCAATGACTCTTCCCTCTCCATCGATCCCTTTCATCTCTTCTCCCCCAACCCCATTCCCCTCCGGACTTCACTTCTCCTCCGTCAACTCATCTTCTCTCTCGACTCAACGTCTTGCCCTCTTCCTCACCCCCCCCTCCCAAACTCTTCATCCCCTTCCTCACCCCCCCTCCCAAACTCTTCATCCCCTTCCTCACCCCCCCTCCCAAACTCTTCATCCCCTTCCTCACCCCCCCTCCCAAACTCTTCATCCCCTTCCTCACCCCCCCTCCCAAACTCTTCATCCCCTTCCTCACCCCCCCTCCCAAACTCTTCATCCCCTTCCTCACCCCCCTCCCAAACTCTTCATCCCCTTCCTCACCCCCCCTCCCAAACTCTTCATCCCCTTCCTCACCCCCCTCCCAAACTCTTCATCCCCTTCCTCACCCCCCTCCCAAACTCTTCATCCCCTTCCTCACCCCCCCTCCCAAACTCTTCATCCCCTTCCTCACCCCCCTCCCAAACTCTTCATCCCCTTCCTCACCCCCCCTCCCAAACTCTTCATCCCCTTCCTCACCCCCCCTCCCAAACTCTTCATCCCCTTCCTCACCCCCCCTCCCAAACTCTTCATCCCCTTCCTCACCCCCCTCCCAAACTCTTCATCCCCTTCCTCACCCCCCCTCCCAAACTCTTCATCCCCTTCCTCACCCCCCCTCCCAAACTCTTCATCCCCTTCCTCACCCCCCTCCCAAACTCTTCATCCCCTTCCTCACCCCCCCTCCCAAACTCTTCATCCCCTTCCTCACCCCCCCTCCCAAACTCTTCATCCCCTTCCTCACCCCCCCTCCCAAACTCTTCATCCCCTTCCTCACCCCCCCTCCCAAACTCTTCATCCCCTTCCTCACCCCCCCTCCCAAACTCTTCATCCCCTTCCTCACCCCCCCCTCCCAAACTCTTCATCTCTTCTACCCCAATCCCTCCGACTTTTCTTCATTTGTTCTTCACTACCCCAGACTCCTCTCCGCCTCCCTTTCCCCGGACCCCTTGTCTCTCACCTGATTCTCCGGATCGCTGTCGCCACACGCTGTCCCGCACACGCGTAACCGTCGTCTCGGCCGCGCTGACCAATCAGAGACCGCGATACTGGTAGGTGGCCGGGTCGTTCCGCCTTCCGGAGGAAAACTTTATTGACACCATCTGTCCAATGCCGGAAGGCAACTCGTCATCATCGCAGGAAATGTACGCTGTTTCAATGAACGCAGAGCGAGCCATACATTTTAAATAACTTCGTCCAAAGGCCTGGGTAACACCTATTTTACAGCGGACAGCACCATCCTGGTGGCTAACTATATATTGAATTGGACTCTTCATAAAAGCACAGTGGCTACACGAGCAGGTTAAAGGTTGGGAATACTCACCTCCTGACTGCTCATCTACAAGGCACAAGTCGGGAGTCTATTGGAATAATTCCCGCTTCCCTGGATGACTGCTCTCCAAGAACATTCAGGAAAAATGCTGTTGGTTTGATTAGCACTACATCCATATTCAGCCCTTCATCACCTATTCTCAAAGCAGCAGTGTGTACTATTTACCAGTTGCCCTGGAGAAATTCACTAAGGTCCCTTAGATAGCACCTACCAAACCCTCAACTACATAGAGACAAAGGGGAAGCAAATACATGGAAGCACCACAGCTATCCAGTTCCCTTTCAAGATACCATCCAGATTTGGGAATATATTCTTAAATATGATGGGGTCAAAATCTTGGAACTCCCTTCCTCATGACATTGTGAATGTATCTACACCAAATGGCTGGCAGTAGTTCAAGAAGGCAGTTCACCAGCACCTCCAGGGCAAATAGGGATGGTTAATTATTACATTCATTGTGTGAATGAATTTATAAAAGATGTATCCTATTTTAGATAGATTAGATGACTTACAGTGTGGAAACAGGCCCTTTGGCCCAACAGGTCCACACCAACCCTCCGAAGAGGATCCCACACAGAACCATTCCCCTACATTTATGCCTACACCTAACACTATGGGCAATTTAGCATAGCCAATTCACCTAACCTGCACGTTTTTGGACTATGGGAGGAAACCCACGCAGACATGGGGAGAATGTGCAAACTCCCTGAGGTGGGAATTGAACCCAGGTGTCTGGTGCTGTAAGGCAGCAGTGCTAACCACTGTGCCGCCCATTTTTAATTTTTTTTAGATCAGAAGCTTAAACAATTTATTTCACATCCATAGACAAAATCCTATTTACTGAAAATTTGCAATATTCCTCATTCTAATTAAGATTTCCCAAACATACTACAATTGACAGAATCCAACTGATTCATATATAAAATAGTTAAATGATGGCTCCAAATTAGCTCATTATTATCAGAGTCATGTTTTGGTTTGTAACATTACCTGGAGTCAATACTTATGCACACTTTCCAAAATCTCTCCATCACCCCCATCATTTGGGAACCACACAACAACCCACGAGAAAACCGAGGAATTTCTTTTACTGTGGTCAGGGAAACTTAAGTGCAATCAGCAACACAATGGATTTTGAAAATATTAAACACAGGAAACAGAGGTCAGAATTGATTTTATTGATCTTTCGGAGAATTAGGTAGTGAGAGTTAGGAGATTTCAGAGCTATTGAAAAGTATTGTGAAAGGACCAAGAATATGGGGTAATTGGTAATAGACACGACAGCACCAGGTTGAAAAATGTTTTCACTCAATGAGTGTTTAAGATCTGGAAGACATCATCAACATGGTGAGAGCAGTTAAATTTTGAAGTTTTCAAAACAGTTAAATGGGTGGCTAAAAAGGCATTATGCACAGGGTCACAGGAATAACATGGGGAATGGCCATAATAAATTGTTCATTTGGAGATGGGCCAGTGCAGATGTGAAGTGCCAAATGTTAACTTTCTATGCCGTAATAATTATTTGATGTGTGATTATCATTCATACACACAGAAGGAAATTTGTTTTTTTTGGACTGTGGGCATAACATGGAAGTTCCATTTCTTTCTTCAATGTTTGAAACTTATTGTGATGTTGCCTTGCAAGGCAAGAATAATTTGTCTGCTCAAATATCACATGATTTGATCACAATTAACCATAAGTTCTATACTTGCAAACCACAAATCGATCAGCATCTATTTTTATGCCAGACCCCATAAAATATATTAGATCAATTTGTAGACTGATAACAAATTTTACTTGCAACCAAAATTCATTCAGAAGCAAAGAAATGTTGGTAAAGCACTAGAAGCACTGAGAACATGGATAATGTTCCTTGGGGGATAATTGACATTAGCTACATTTACAGACTGCAGTGATTCTGAACCTCATCTAATATTTTGCAGCAAGGATGTGGGCATTTATTCTTCCAGTATTTTCTTTGAGCCTGAAAACAGATATATCAGCTTACTTGCATTTCAAACAATGATATTACTGCTTATTAATTTCTTGTTACCATATACCTTGATACTTTCACCATGATTTCCAAGGAAAAATTTTTTTTTTACTTTGGAATATGTGATTTTTTTTGCTCTAATTTCTCTGGTCTTCTCTTTTGTACTTACTTTAAGTGTGTTCTCTGTTTTAAACCTTAGCTTTATTGAGATATATATCAGGACAAAAGTTTTATTTTCTCATAGTATATTTCGTTACTACAAATCATTGTTCTTGATAGCTTTTTGAATGCATTTGACGCTTTCCTTGATATCACAGTTTTGTTCTTTAGCATGTTGACTGACTTTAGTCCCATTAGCCTATTGAGTTCATTGTGGTGTTACATTGTGGTGTCGAACTAAGCAGGTTTGGAGGAATCCAGAATCGGTTGGTCATTAATTTGAAACATTAACCCTGTTTTCCACTCCAGAGATGTGGAAAATATTTTAAGGATTTTTTTTGTTATTATTTCATATCTTCAGACTCCATTTAGCTTTTGTTTTTGGATCAGACCAAGAGAGGACAAAAAGGTAATGAAGATTTTTATAAATTAAGTAGATTGTCAATACACTATATAAAAAGTTCCAGATGAAAAATAGAAGATATGTGGTGTCTTGCAATGACCTCAGGCCAAAGCACCTTATGACCAATTTTCAAGTGTGAACACTGTTTTAACGTAGGAAACATATAAATCAAATTGTACCTAAGGTCTGACAAACAAGGTCTATGTGACAGTGACCATGTAATGAACCTCAGGGAATGATGGTTGAGGAATCAGTCAGGACACTAGTCAACACTTTCCAGCTACACACAAGTGGATATGGTGGTCAAGAAGGCATGTAGCATGCTTCATCCTTCATTGAGTATAAAAAATTGACAAGTCATGTTGCAGCTGTATGATTGCCATACTACTGGAAGGATGTGGAGGCTTTGCAGAGAGTACAGAAATGGTTTACCAGGATGTTGTCTGGTTTGGAGGGCATTAGCTATGAAGAGAGATTGGACAAACTTGGTTTGTTTTTGCTTGAATGTCAAAGGATGAGTGGCAACTGATAGAAATTTACGAAATTATGACAGGCCTGGATAGAACAGATATTGGAGTCTTTTTTGCAGGGTAGAAATGCCAATTACTAGTGGACATAGATTTAAGGTAAAATGGGGTAAGTTTAAAGGTGAGAGGAAGGCTTTCTATACAGAGGACGGTAAATGCCTGAAATTGCAATGTTTAAGAGGCATCTCGACAGATATGCGAATAGTCAGGGAATAGAGGGAAAAGATATTGCCTATTGGCATATTAATTGCACGTAAAATGGCATTATGTGTCTGTGTAATCTTGGGACCAAAGGGCTTGTTTCTGTGCTGTACTGTTGTTATAATTCATCATTCAAGACAGCACACAAGACTTTGCCTTAACACGTTAAGTGTAGGAAAGATTTTCAATCAGTAAAGGGAAATAAGGGTTATCGGGAAAAGGCAGAAAAGTGGAATTTAGGTTTGTCACATTAGTCAGGTGAATTGGCCATGCTAAATTGCCCGTAGTGTTAGGTAAGGGGTATATGTAGGGGTATGGGTGGGTTGCGCTTCGGCGGGTCGGTGTGGACTTGTTGGGCCGAAGGGCCTGTTTCCACACTGTAAGTAATCTAGTCTAATCCAATCTAATCTAAACCTTCTGACTCAGTGCTACCAGTGAGTGGTGGAAACGACACCCATTAACAAGTAACTAGTTTACCAACCAAAGGCCATGAAGATGTTTACCCCAGCAAAAATAAGAAGAGTTCACTCAGGTGGGGGGGGGTTAGCAAAATATCTTTCCTCTTTCAGAAAAGCCAAAAATATTAAAATCCCGAAGAAAACTGAAGCATCTGCCAGCAGTACGTGGAGCACAAGTGATCCTCCAGCATTAATCATAATTTATACAATAGGACCCTCACCCACAACATCTGATGATTCACGCTAGAAGATCACAGTCAGAGGTCGTCAAAGGTAAACTTGCAACCCCCTTATCGGGGCCCACTCCTGACGCTTGTGGCGCAGTGGTAACGTCCCTGACTCTGTATGAGGAGGGCTCAGGTCCCACCTGCTCCAGGGATGTGTCATTAACATTGCTGCTCTTGACGAGGGGTACATTTACAAAACAAAAAGACCCGACATCGACTCTTCCCTCCAACCGCAGTGGCATAACCCCGTCATCCTTTCCGGTCTCCGCGATTTTTGAGTGTGTCAGGGACGGGGGTGGGGGTGGGGGGTGGTCGAGGCGGACATGGTTCGCGGGGGCGGAGTGACGAGCGAACGCCTTCCGTCCAGCGAGATCGGGGCGCACGGCGCTCGCCGTAGCGGCTCGTTGCCTTGGTGACGGCGGCTGCCGGGGAGACGGAGCGGCCCATCCCCGGCCCGAGCCCCCACCGCGCGGCGTCCCCGCCCCCTCACCACCCCGCCCCCACCCCCCTTCTGCCCCTCCTCCACCCCAAACCCCGGTCACGCTGCTGCCCGTCAAGGTTTCCAATCTCCGGCTCCGCTCCGGGGGGGGGGAAAGAAGGAGAAGGATCGCTGCTTGTCCGCCTCGCTCTGCTCTGTCCTTTCGGACACTGGCATCCCCCGGGTTCGGGGATAACCACCAGGAGCCTCTGTCTGCCTGACCCCCTCCCACACACACAGGCTCCCGCTGGATTGGCGGCTGGTTAATCAGACCCCCATAGAGGCCGAGCTCCCCGGCGCCGGGAGCCCAAGGCTCCGTCGCTTGGGGAGGAGAGGAGGCGGTGGGATCTTCCAACTGTCGGTCGGACGGCTCGGGCACCGGGACATGGTGCTGGGATCGTCGGAGCATCGCTGACCGGCCTCCCCAGACCCTGCTCCCTCTCTCCGCCCGCAACCCCTTGCCTTCACCCTCCGCACCCCCCCCCTCGCCTTCCCGACCCTCACCCTCACTCTCCCCCACCCCCGATCCTCACCTTCTTTTCCCGATCCTCACCCGCTCTCCCCCTCCCGACCCTTACCCCCCGATCCTCACCTTTCCCCTTCCTGACCCTCACCCCCCCACACCCTCACCTTCCTCTCCCACCCTCATCTTCCTCCCCCCACCCTCATCTTCCTCCCCCCACCCTCACCTTCCTCCCCCCACCCTCACCTTCCTCCCCCCACCCTCACCTTCGTCCTCCCACCCTCACCCCCCACCCTTACCTTCTTCCCCCCCACCCTAATCCTCTATTCTTCACCCATCATTGTCACCTTCTCTCCCCGCCCCCAGCCTCACTTTCCCCACTCACCTTCCTCCACCCCGCCCACACATTCTCTCCTATCCCTATTTTCTCCCTATCACTCTCCTCACACTCTTCTGTTCCCTCAGCTTCCTCTCCCCACCCCCGGATCCCGGATCAATCCCGCACCCACACACAAAAACGCACAGAGCTCTTCTTCCTCCCCGGACTCTGCTGCTTTATTCTCATCTCTTCTAATCCTCATTTCGTTTGTTAAAAAAAAATGATGGATTTCAATCAGGAGAATTTATTCGGGCAAATAGAAGATTTACAGGAACTGAGCTTCATTGAAAGACCAGTGCGTAGATACCTGAAGGTGTGTATGTGGGAAAGGGGAATGTGGTTGTGGAGTGGTGGTGAAATAATACATATTTGTACTTTTATATGTCAAAATTCAGTGGGGTACAATATGCATGTATGTAATTTGAGCTATCAAGGTTACATTGGGCTACGGTTCCAGTGCAGTGAAGGCAGAGCCTGCGTTACCCCTGAACCACTGCACAGTATTGGAAATATCTATAAGGCGAAAATCGACAGCCTGCCTTGGGTACAGAGACGAAATCAGATTTATTATACGGGCCCACAAGTGATACTGACTACAGCCGTAGGGTAGCGAAGCTATATTATGTAAGTTATCAGCGACTGAAGCATCAAATCTGCCGTACCAGCACTGAAATTGTTAGCACGTTATGACTCATTTTAACGGGAACATTTACCAGTTCATCGTTAACATTTTAAATATCGAGCCACCAGGCATATTTATTAAGAATTCAACCCACAATTTAATTTTAGATTTATTTAATCGATATGTATATATGATAAATTTGGAACAAATATCAATTGTTATTGAATATATCAGATTATATTTCTGAACAAATATTAACATGGACCTTGTTACATTCTGAACTGTGACTGATTCTCTATTCACTACCTGATTTACTAATTTAATGAAGACATTTCTGATATGATACAGACTAGATGTTTGCTAGATGTTCTGTTACGAACAACAGAACAGATGAACTTGAATTTTAAATCAATGCTAAATCGAAATGCAGATGCTTTACATGTGAATTAGAAGTATGAAAGGCTTTTGCCCGAAACGTCGATTTTCCTGCTCCTCGGATGCTGCCTGAACTGCTATGTTTTTCCAGCACCACTCTGATCTAGACTCTGGTTTCCAGCATCTGCAGTCATTGTTTTTATCGAATTAAAAGTAAATCCTGTCTGGAAATGGTCAGCAGGTCAGGGAGAGGAGAGGGAGTGAAATATTAACTCCTTCTCCACTGAAGCTGTCTGATCTGCCCAATTTCTCTTCCATTTTCTATATTTTACTGGAACCTTATGTTGTTAATCTACATAGATTAGTAACTGAAACATAGTTTAAAACGTTTTTTTAAAAATTGACGTCTGGCAAAAAGAGCATTTCGTCTGGTGAGGTAGCTTTGGCAAACTCTTGTCAGTTTGAGTAACTTATTTTATATAGCTTGTCAAATGCATGTATAAACCTTTCATCATTATCCATGATAAAATGCTTTTAGTCGTAAGAGAAAGAAAGACTTGCATTCGTATAGTGCTGTTCACAGTGTTATAATGAAGAAAGTGCAGTAGTCAGTTTATGCGAGCAATCTTCCACAAACAGCAATGTGATAATGACCAGCTAATCTGTTTTTTTGTGATGTTGCTTGTGGTATAAATTGTGTCTGTGGGATCTTTTACACCTACTCAAACATCAGATGGGCCCTTGTTTTAACATTACATCTGAAAGAGGATATCTCAGACACTACAATAAAATCATAAAATAGAGCCTTGGTTTGTGTGCTCAAGTTCTCAAGTGCAACTTGAAGCTGAATCTTTTTGACTCAGAGGCAAGAGCATTACCAACGGAAAAAAAGAAATTGAGTTTGTAGATCAGAGCCTGCATGTTTAGTCACAAGCAAATTGTTTATGAAGGGCTGAAAATAATGGAACACTAAATTCGAAATCGTATTTAAAAGTTGGGATTAATTCAGGAGTATAGAGTTACCATTTGATCATTTACAGCATTGGAAGAGCTACATACATTGATATTAACTGGTATATTGCATACAATTTTTTTCCCTTCTTTAATTCTGGCTTTTTTTTCCCAAAAAAAGTAATGATAGTGTGTTGAAGTGATATTTTCTCCCTTTGAATTAAACTTAAATAATTTCTCTCTGTTTTGGAGTGATGAATTGGGAGTCTAAACAATTTGCTACTCCAACTGTGTTCAATCCCAACCATTTCAGAATAATTACAATGTTCTTTATAAACATACCCCTATCTCTTATATATTACATATTGGATACGTTGCAAATAAAACTGATCTAATCTTTCATATGGTATTGCAATAACCATGCTTTTCCATTGCAGTTTATGATATCATGTGACACCCCTTGATTGGACCTTGCTTGACTGAAATCATTTGATTTGATAACTGCATTGCATATCTGCTCTATTTTTAATCTTATTTACATTTGTAGACACCAGAAGAAATTGAAAGATTGACAGTTGATGAAGAACTTAATGATATTGAAAGAGCTGTTTATCTTCTCAGGTAGGTTATTAATTCCAACTTCCTGGTGTTGTGGAAGAAAGGTTCAGTAACGCCTGAAGTTGTGGGGCAGTATATTTGAAAATTAATATTTTTAAATTATATTTCAGCAGTGCTGTGATAGCCTGATTCAGAAAGATATCTGTCTTTTTTTCTCTACTTTTGCTACATTTTGCTTTTAAACAACTTCTATTCTTAACTGTCCAGCTTTTCCATCCTTACAAAATAGATGGCAAACCAAAGATTAGTTCTTTTTTCATTATCTCTTGGTGTTGGTACATTGTTATTTCAAGGATTCTGATATTGTAACTATAATTGCAGTGCTGACAATTACTTTTATTGCTTATGTTTTAGTCTGCTTCAATGGAAAGTGTCTAAGCCTGGGTTGGTATAACCATTTTATTGTTCTGGTGCACACTGAAATTTCAACTTGCTCATCTGAAATCTGTGCCATTAGCTATTTGATCAGTTGTAATGTGTTAGCTCCTCAAGCTTATTCAACCTTTTTTTTAAACAATTCTAGCAGTGCTTTTGACTGGAGTTGTGATAGAAAATGACAGTTTGCAAGTCAGCAGAGTTGAAAAGAGCTGAAAAATGTGTAGCTGGAAAAGTGCAGCAGGTCAGGCAGCATCTGAGGAGCAGTTGAATCAACGTTTCGGGCATAAGACCTTCTTATGCCCGAAACGTCGATTCTCCTGCTCCTTGGATGCTGCCTGACCTGCTGTGCTTTTCCAGCAACACATTTTTCAGATCTGATCTCCAGCATCTGCAGTCCTCACTTTCTCCTCCTTGCAGAGTTGAAAAGCAAATTTGAGCATAGGCATGGGAGAAGATCCTGGTCACCCAAAGAAATCCATGCTAGTTTGGAGCATATAATTTATAGTTCATAACTTTCAAATTCTACTACAAGGTTTGTGGCTGAGCTTAATCACATTATTCCAGCACATACAGCATACAACAAGTTTCATAAACTGATCAGTACACTGAATTATGTTGGCAAGCAGACATGCGCTGTTATCTCAGTCTTGGATCTTCTAGTTCCCATGGCTTAGCCACCTTGTTTGGCCTTCTGTTCCTTTTATCTCCTTCTTCTATGCAGCAATGAATAAAAAAATGCCCAGGCCATTAAGGCTATCATTACAAAAGCTGACCACGTATTCTCAGGACTATCCTTGGCCAAGTGTCCTATCATTTTAAGAAGGAGCCGACATACCTAGAGAACTTCCTTCAAGATTATTGATCCACCTTATTAATAATCCAACTAATATTGCCTAACGCCCCGTAACTTTCTACTTGACTAGCTTATATAGTACTGTAGTTAATGATTGCAAGCCTCTGTCTATGTCTGATTTATTTCTACGTCCATCAAATTCAAATATCTTACTGACTTGTTGAGCTACTGTGATTTCCAATGAGTTTAACTCCTTTAGCATGTGTCTAGTTTTTTTATTAGGTTACAAAATGGCATTGAATTGGTAAGCTTTGTGAAAATATGAAAGCATTTTTAAAAATAGAGAATAGTTCTTTATGGTTTTACACATTTCAGTGCCTGTTATTGTCTTTGTTTGATTCTGACTTCTCCAAGCTATAAATTGCCAGGCAGCCATAAAGTCTGATGTTGTTTTTGTATCTTCACAATGCACGAAGAAGCAAGCCCACCTTTGCACATTTGATTAATTATCCATTCTTGTTTATTCATTGTCGAAAGTTTGTGACATTCAATATTTGCTGATGCTGTTTCAAGAACTGAGAAAGTAGATGTGACCCATATTGTCTGTCTGGTGACCCGTAATGATTTGTAACAGTAACATTAGACTTTTCTTCAAGCGTTCAAGCAAATGTCTTTGTGGCCTGAAAATCTCTCAAATTTCATTTAAGGTTCAAAAGATCCTGCATAAATACCTTATACCTTTTTGTTTGTTTTCAATCTGACTGTGCCGAGTATAAATTACTCTCTAAGTCACTGTTAAAAATCACACAACACCAGGTTATAGTCCAACAGGTTTATTTGGGAATACTAGCTTTTGGAGCACTGTTCCTTCATCAACTAGCTGTGGCGCAGGATCATAAGGCACAGAATTTATAGCAAAAGATTACAATGTAATGCAACTGATATGATATATTGAACAAATCTAGATTGCTGTTAAGTCTTCCATCTTTTAGAATGGGTTGCATTAATATGTAAATCCCAGAACTATTTTCAAATCACATTCTTGAAACAATATAAGGTTTTATTTTAAAAAACAGTAACATCTTAGCTCGGACAATACATTAATGGTGTTGTGTGATTTCTAACTTTGTCCACCAAAGTCCAACATGTGCACCTCCATATCATGGTCTCCAAGTCACATTTTTGTAAATTCTCTCCTTAAATACATTATATGCTCTTAAGCTTATGTTTTTAATCATTATTTCATTCTAGTGTGGGGTTATTTGCCTCCTTCCACACTTGCCTGATTGTATTTCTTTCAAAATGCTCAGTTTCAATCATTTTAACATTGACAGATTTTTGTTTTGGATGTAAAGTTGGATTAATTGGAAAGATACATTAAACAGTTATGTGAAGATGGTTGTATCAAAACGGACATTTCAAAATTCTATTTAATGTCAGCTAGGAAAATGCTTCACCTCCCCAGCTAAATAAAATTGTAATATAATTTACTTAAAAGAGCCAGAAGGAGGCATGTGAAAGCTTTAGGGGGTGGGATTAAGGAAATCCCTAAGATGTTCTATACTTAAGTGAGGAACAAGAGGATGGCCAGAGTGAGGATAGGGCTGATCAGGGATAATGCAGGGAACTTGTGCCTGGAGTCGGAAGAAGTAGGGGAGGTCTTTACTGAATACTTTGCTTCAGTGTTCACTAGTGAGAAGGACCTTGACTCTTCTGAGGACAACGTGAAGCAGACTGATATGCTAGTACAGATTGATGTTAAGAAGGAGGATATGTAAAAATTTTCAAAACCGTAAGGATAGATAAATCTCCTGGGCCAGAGGGGATATACCCTAGGTTACTACAGGAAGCGAGGGAAGTGATTGCTGCGACTTTGGCAATGATCTTTACGTCCTCTCTGTCCACTGGAGTAATGCCAGATGATTGGAGAATGGCAAATGCTATTCCCTTGTTCAAGAAAGAGAATAGCAATAACCCTGCGAATTACAGACCAGTCAGTCTTATGTCAGTGGTTGGTAAATTATTGGAGAGGATCCTGAGAGACAGGATTTATGATTACTTGGAAAATCAGAGTTTGACTGGAGGTAGTCAACATGGCTTTATGCGGGACAGGTCATGCCTCCCAAACCTTATTAAATTCTTTGAGGATGTGACAAAACACGTTGATGAAGGTAGAGCAGTGGATGTGGTGTACACAGATTTTAGCAAGGCATTTGATAAGATTCCCCATGGCAGGCTCATCCAGAAAGTAAGGAGGCATGGGGTATAGGGAAATCTGGCTGCATGGATACGGAATTCACTTGCCTGTAGAAAACAGAGGATGGTAGTAGATGGAAAGTATTTAGCCTGGATTTCAGTGACCAGTGACGTTCCGCAGGGATCAGTTCAGGGATCAGCTCTTTGTGATTTTTATAAATGACTTGGACGAGGAAGTGGAAGGGTGGGTTAATAAGTTTGCCGATGACATGAAGGTTGGTGGAGTTGTGAATAGTGTGAAGGGCTGTTGTAGGCTGCAACGGGATATTGACAGGATGCAAAACTGGACTGATAACTGGCAGATGGAGTTCAACCTGGAAAAGTGTGAAGTCATTCACTTTAGTAGGTCGAATTTGAATGCAGGCTACAGGATTAAAGGCAGGATTCTTGGCAGTGTGGAGGAACAGAGGGATCGCATAGATCCCACAAAGTTGCCACCCAAGTTGATAGGGTTGTTAAGAAGGTGTATGGCTTTCATTAGCAGGGGAATTGAGTTTAAGAGCTGCGAGGTTATGCTGCAGTTCTATAGACCCTGGTTAGACCACCCTTGGAATATTGGGTTCAGTTCTAGTTACCTCATTATAGGAAAGATGTGGAAACTTTAGAGATGGTGCTAGAGAATTCACCTGGATGCTGCCGGGAATGAAGGGCATGTCTTATGAAGAAAGGTCGAGGGAGTGAAGAAGGATGAGAGGTGTACAAGAGGATGAGAGGCATAGATAGAATGGATAGCCAGAGACTGTTTTCAAGGGCAGAAATGTCTGTCACAAGAGGGCATAATTTTAAGGAGGGTTTAGGGGAGATGTCAGAGGTAGGT
This sequence comes from Hemiscyllium ocellatum, assembly GCF_020745735.1. NCBI lineage: Eukaryota > Metazoa > Chordata > Chondrichthyes > Orectolobiformes > Hemiscylliidae > Hemiscyllium > Hemiscyllium ocellatum. The sequence goes on from NC_083408.1 coordinate 92,090,944, forward strand.
TCTTTACACAGGTGTGTGGAATGGACTGCTGGCAGTGTTAGTAGAATTAGATACATATGTACATTTAAGGGAATCTTGGATAGGAACATGGAAGATAGTATAGCATCGAGGGCCAAGGGACTGTACTTTTCTGAACTGTTCTATGTTCTGTAATGTAAGAAATAAGAGCAAGTTTTGACCATCTAATCTGTTTTGTCATTCAGTAGTCTGGAGATGCTGACATTGGACTGAGGTGGACAAGGTCAGAAGCCAGATGACACCAGGTTATAGCCCAACAGGTCTGCTCCGAAAGCTTGTGATTTCAAGTAAACCTGTTGGACTATAACCTGGTGTCATCTGACGTCTGACATCATTCAGTAAGATCTTGATTAAACATTTAGAATCTTACAGTCATACAACTCAGAAACAGGCTTTTTGGCCCATCTCATCTATGCCGAGCAGGTTTCCTAAACTTAACTAGTCCTATTTTCCTGTGTTTGGCTTATATTCCTATAAACATTTCCTCTTTGTACCTGTCCAAATATATTTTAAATGCTTGTAGTTGTACCCATCTATTATTTCCTTATGGCAGCTCATTTGATATATGCACCACCCTCTGTGTGAAAAAGTTGTCCCTCGCTCCCTATTAAATCTTTCTTCTCTCACCTTAAACCTATGCCCTCCTGTTTTGGAGTCCCTACCCTGTGGAAAAGACCCTGACTGTTTACCTAATCTATGCCCCTCATGATTTTATAAACCTCTAAAAGATCACCTCATGGCCTCCTTAAGCCAACACTTTCCCACCCTCTCTTCATTTTCCTTGATTCCTTTAGTGTTCAAGGATCTATTGCTCTCAGACTTGAGAGTATTCATTGATTAAAATATCTGCAGCCCCATGAGTTCAGAATCCTAAAGGTTCATAAGTCAGAGTGAAGAAATCTGCCTCGTCTCCATCCTAAGCTGTCAACCCTTTATCCTCACTCTACGCAAGTAGTTCCAGACTTTCCAGTAGAGGAGGACGATCTCCTGTTCAAGTACCCTCTAAGAATTTCATGTTTTCAATGAGACAATTGAGTATATAAATTATATGAATTTCTGTGCCAATGTGATGCCAAAAATGTAGATTATCCATCCCAAAGCTTGATGAATCATAATAAGCAGCATATCCTTTCAGTTGTTTGTGACAAGTGGGGTACTGACCGTATGTAACTAGCTTGCACTTACAAAACACACAACATTGTGTGTTAGATATGATTCTGCAATTGGCCAATAATCCTGAGGGTGTGAAGAATTATATGACAACCAATTAAGGACTGTCAGTTGGGCTCAGTGTGACACAGTTGAGTATACTGTAAAAACAAGGGCTGCAGAGTATACTGTAAGCCAAATGCAAGAATATATTGTGTCTTCTTGTTTGCAGACTGAAAGAATATATGCATGCACTGTGCCTGTTTAAGTGCATTAAAGTAAGTGATATCCACGTGCTGGTTTGTTTCTCATGGCATGCCCTGATGAATTAGAATCAAACTGTCTGGTTTGAAATCTAAACAAAATCTGAAAGGTTAACAGTAAATATTGTTACCTGCTGCATTCTCCTTGGCAATGCCTCTAGAATTTGTCAACCAAACAGCATTTTCTCTCCAAAAGCTTTTCCCCTTTATTGGTGTATTCTTGTGAATTACTCTGAGTTTAAGATAAAAAGCTTTGACGATTTTTGTTTTCGAAGTACTCAATCATCTCATGTTCTTCCAAACTCCAGAAAAAGTACACTCTTTTTGCTCATAGTACAATCATCTCATTCCAGGAATTAATCTATTCAGCCTTCATTGTACTGTCGCAAAAAGAATTTTATCCTTCCTCAGGTAAAGAAGCTAAAACTGTACACTGTTTGCCAGGTGTTGTCTCAAAGTATTATATTATTGTAACAGTTCCTTACACTTGTTGCCCAATTGCCTTGCCACAAAGGCTAACATGCCACTTGACTTCGTAACTGTTTCCGATGCTTGTATGTTAATTTTCTGAGATGTATACAAGGATCCTTTGAATACTAATACTTCCCAGCATCTTGCCTGTTTTTAAAAAAAACCTACTTCAATGACTTTCTATAAGTACTCTATCTACCACCTTCCCTTTCAATCACAGAATTGCTGTCATCTTTTTGCAGCCTCTATTATAAGATCATAAGGCATATTCATACCTTTGGTGCTTAGTTTTCCAGAGTTTAATGATATTCTCAGTTAAAAATCACACAACACCAGGTTATAGTCCAACAGGTTTAATTGGAAGCACACTAGCTTTCAGAGCGACGCTCCTTCATCAGGTTATTGTCACCTGATGAAGGAGCGTCGCTCCGAAAACTAGTGTGCTTCCAATTATACCTGTTGGACTATAACCTGGTGTTGTGTGATTTTTAACTTTGTACACCCCAGTCCAACACTGGCATCTCCAAATCATGATATTCACAGATTTGGAAAAATGCACTTGTTCCTCTCAGCCAGATCATGACATGAATTGTAAATAGTTGAGGCTTAACTGCTAACCCCTGCATCACTGCGTTAAATGCACAATGTTATCCTGAAAATTCCCTGTTTATTCCTACTTTTCTGTCCAGAGGCTAATCTTCATGAATGCTAATGTTAGTCCTAATCCAATAGGTCCTAATGTGTTTGGAAAATAATTGATGCAATCTTAAAAATCTGAATATGCCCCAGCCAAAAGTCTCCCCCTTATCTTGCCTGCGGCCTCAAGGGTAGCTCAATTAATTACTCTTGCCTTTGTGCCAGAAGACTGTGGGATCAAGTCCCACTCCACAAACTTGAGCATAAGAATCTAGACTCTCATACCAGTTATTACCACACTTCTGTTTATGGGAGTTTGATCTATGCAAATTGATTGCTGTTTATCCAAATTATAAAGGCAGCATGGTGGCACAGTGGTTATCACTGCTGCCTCTCAGTGCCAGAGACCCGGGTTCAATTCCCGCCTCAGACAACTGACAGTGTCGAGTTTGCACACTCTCCACGTGTCTGCATGGGTTTTCTCCAGGTGCTCCAGTTTCCTCCCACAGTCCAAAAATGTGTGCATGTTAGGTGAATTGGCCATGCTAAATTGCCCGTAGTGTTAGGTGAAGTGGTTAATGTAGGGGAATGGGTCTGGATGGGTTGTGCTTCGACATGTCGGTGTGGACTTGTTGGGCCTAAGGGCCTGTTTCCACACTGTAAGGAATCTAATCTAATCTAATAAGCAACTACCCTTCAAAAGTAACAAAAACAGAAATTGCTGGAAAAACTTTGCAGGTCTGGCAGCATTTGTGGAGAGTAATGCAAGTTAACCTTTTCTCTGATTTCTCTCCACAGATGCTGAATTTTTCCAGCAATTTCTGTTTTTGTTTCTGATTTCCAGCATCTGCAGTTCTTTCGGTTTTTTACACTTCAGAAGTACTTAATAGGCTGAAAAGTACTTTGACGATCTCTGAGGTCACGAAAGGCATTTTATGAGTCAAAGATTTCCTTTCCTATAAACCTCTCCATCACCTCAACAAAGCTTTATGAGATTTGTGAACCATAATTTGTCTTTCATGAAACTATACCTAATAATATCATGATTTTCCAACTGCTCTGTTACTAGATCTTTAATCATTATTGAATGTTAAATATTAACAGTATTCGACTTTAAATTCCTTGTTTGCTCTCTCCTCCTTGTGTTTTAGTATTTTAGGAAATTGTGGAAGGTCAACCACCTCTTTTAAAACTATATTATGTAGGCTATAAGGCCCAGAAAACTTGTTGGTTTTTAGCCATCTGAATTTTTAAGAGTACTTATTTATGCATAATTAGGTTTAACAAAAAATGTTTGTTTGATTATGTTATCAAATAAAACCTTTTATTTACCAAATCATAGAATGATACATTTAGAAGCAAAGTATGGTGTATTCCATGACAACACTTCTTGGTTAGAACAATGTGATAAGTTGCTTCAGTCAAGTTTGTTAAAATTTACATTTATTTATAGCGGTCAGAGTGCTAAGATTTTTATTGGTAATTCCTGATAAATTAAAGTGATTTGAAATAGAAGTCATATATTCCTGCTTGATATAAACAGTATTGAGCTTGGAGTTTATTAAAACAAATTCATCCAAGAGATGTCAATGACACCTACAAGTTCAGCATTTATTGCCTATCCCTAATTGCTTTGGAGAGGATGATGGTGAATTCCTTTCGTAAAGCATTGCAATTCACCTGGTATAGATGTGCACAAAATGCTGTTGGGGTAGGACAATGATGTAATGCCAATGAAGGCATGGCAATATAGTTCCAAGCCAGGATGGAATGGAATATGAGATGGAGGGCAACTTGCATATGGCAGTGCTCTCACGCATCTGCTACCTTTAATGTTCCAGATGGTCAAGTGACCTGGAATACTCTACCTGGGAATCAGGAAACCCTCAAGTCACTGAGGTAATGAATTCCTTGCGAATGAATGTGGAATCTCTTGATTAAGGCTGCAGAACTAAGTGCTGCTATACGGGGTGAAATATAGTGGATGCTGTTGTAATGAACATTGTGCCAATTGAATAAGTTAATGCTGAGTAATTTTATTTTGTGAAGATTTGCATTTATGTTATTGCATCTCGTACTGTGAATTACTAGAGGTGTAATTTATGTCACAGACAGATATGGTAAGCATGGCTTTTCACATACAGAGGTGCATGTTTTTTTTATTTGTTGCTAACTTTTGCCTGATCTCTTGTGCTCACTTAAGTATTGTAGTCGCTTAAATTAATGCTTACCTTATGTGATGTGGCTTTTAGTATAATCAAGCAGTGATGATTATTGAGGACATGTATGACTTGTTCTAATTCTGCTTTTGTCTAAATTCAAATACTCCATCTGTCAACACAAGTGCATAACCTAATGTTAATATGTAATTCCTGACGTGTGCCATGTAGGTAGCGTACATATTTTGTCAGTAGCTGAGCTAGTTATGCAGAATTACCAGCCTCTGACTTGTATTTGTCATTTCAATAATTATATAGCTGGTTTCATTCAGATTCTTGCTAACGGAGCTGTAGGGTGTTGGTATGTGAGAGATCCAGCAGTGGTAATGTTGTTCAATCTCAAGTTGAGATGGCTCGATTATCTGTTGGAGTTGATCATTTATTGACTCTAGCATAGCACAAATGTACTACGCAATTTAAGTGAACTCCTTTTCTGTTTAGAATAATAACTTAAAAGCAATATAGTACATCGCAGTGCGAGTGATTGGAGATTTGCTGAAAGAATATATTACAACTTTGAAACTATTCCACAATATATTTGCTTGAATGCTTGAGATTTTTTTTAGTGGTTTTTCTATCAAACGTAGCAAGTGCTTTTGCACCATTTTTTTTGCAGCATGTATCAATAAGTAAAATATTGGGTTCTTTGATCCAGCATATAATGTAGTACTAGACCACATGGATAAAGCAGTCTTGAATTCTAATTTCTGGTTTGTGCTGTGACTGTCGTCAGCAAAAATGAAGTTGAGCACACAACAAGTTCTCCATCACTGGATTAAAGAGCGGACAAAATTTGCTTGGTTTTCCAATTCTGATAGCTTTCCAGTCATGCTTGCTGAAAAGTTGATTTGGTTGGAACTGAAGAAGGACAAAATTGAGTTCAACAGTGATTCCCATAGTTGACTAACATGTCAAAGATATTGCTGTTTGGACGAAGTTGCCGTTTTCTGCTCGGGTCCGCTTTCTGTGCATGGACTCTTGTGCATCTGTGACCAGTTCAAACGGGCCTCGGGGGCCAAGGTCAACCGAGGCAAGGGTGAGGCCATGCTCTTCGGGAACTGGGCCGACCAATCCTTCATCCCCATCACTGTCAGCACTGACCACCTGCAGGTGCTGGGGCGTGCACCAAGTCTTGGGGGGAGCGTATCAAGAAAGTGAGGCAGAAACTGGGCAGATGGAAACTATGGTTGCTCTCCACGGGTAAAAACCTGGTCATCAGGTGTGAGGCACTGTCGCTGTTGTTATATTTGCCACACGTCTGGCCTATTCCCAGAACCTGTGCCGTCACAGTCACCCTGGCCATCTTACATTTTGAATGGAAATCAAAGATGGCTAGGGTCCGAAGGGACTCGATGTACAAAGCTCTGGACAACGGGGGGGAGAAAACACACCCAATGCCACCCTCACCCTGATGGCCACCTTTGTGTGTGGCAGCATCAAGCTGTGTGTGGGTCCCCGGTATGCAAACACCAAGTGTCACTACGTACTGAGGTTCTACTTGTCCCCAGCGTTGTGAAGGATGGGCCTGGCCTCGCTCCCACGGAACGCTCGAAGTAGTTGGACCGTTCCGTATCACCTGTCCTTTGTGAAGAAATTTATGAAAAAAAACACCTTTGACCACAAATCCATCAGGATGTGGTCAGCACGTAGTGTCCTTGAGATCCTTCGGGAAAAGGAGAGGGCGGATCCTGTTGAGCAGTTCCCTGAGCAGACTGTCAGTGTCATTTGGCAGAATGCCTCATCGCCAGAACTTTCCAACAAGCATCAAGACATGAGATCTTTTATGCACGCCCGGACTCTCTGCCGCACTGCACGCTGCCCTTGAAGTGGCTGCAGGGGGACGAGACTGTCACACACCTCCTGGAATGAGACTATGCAAAGGAAGTCTGGAGATGAATGGAGTGGTGTTTGTCGAGACGAACATCAACTGTACCTGGAGGATCGCTTTGGTCTGTCTGAAACCTGTTGATCTTCCAGCTGAAGGAGCTGACCCCAACTGAGTGTTGCAAATTGGCACATTCCAAGGTCCAAGGTCTAGGACGACGGTTGAAGGACACACTGAAGTTTGGGGCAGCTACCGCCAAGGCACGGGGGGAAAAGACCACTGTATAACATCTGCCTGTCAAAGAACAGGGGGCCCACACAGTAAGTGGGCTCCGCTGATGCCTCAACTAAATACATGCATAGTAAATGTACAGACCTGTATATATGAATTATTACTCGATCTCTGTATGCAAAGATGTTGATGTACGTATGGCATGACCAATTGTACAGATCATCAAAATTTTTTTAAAATAAAGTATATTTTTGAAATAAAAAAAAGTTATTTGGATTACTGAGTGACTGTGTTAAAGCTATCCCTTTATTTTTATAGTCTCTCAGAAAGGTGGAAGGAAAATTTGAAATTTAAAGTAAGGAATACTTTCAAATTGTTGAAGGGTTATAATACTGACTGTGTTATTCTGAGAAATTCATAGTTATGTTGAATAACTGTGCTGAGCACGTAATATGGTGTTGTGAAGTTAAGAAATAATTTGTGTGAGAAAATATATTGATGTTTTGTTGATCTCTGAATCTCCTGAATTCCCAAAGCCTTTGAGTGTACTGGTAGTTCTCTTATAACGGTGTTCCAGTGAAATCTCGCTTAGTAGAAAATTGCTTAATAGAAATAATGGGGCCTATGGAAAAAGTGGGGTTAGGGGCAGACTAGCAACAAAAACACGCAAGATTGCTCAAAGATCACCCAAAGTATAGCATAGCCTGAGTGAAGGTTGACATTACATTTATAGCCTGAATGAAGGTTGAAATCATATTGATTAACAAAACAAAAGTAAATTTACCACAGTACATTTAAAAAATGTAAGATAGTTGCTGTGTACAGTATAGCAGATACTTCAGTGCGGGCATTGGTGCATGTTTAGAAGGCACTAAGACTGACACTGGTGTCGCGCATGCACAAAGTGGCACATATATTTTGACGCGCATGTGCAGAACAAAGAGCTGGTATCGCACTATTGCCAACAGAAGTGAGCATTCTCTAAGATACTGTCGCGTACTTCATTAGTGATGTTATAGCCAAATCACGTTGCTGAAACTCATGTTATCCCAGAACCACCTGTAATTCAATAGATGATCTAAAGTTGAAGGTGTAATTTAACTTAAAAAGTAGAAACTCAGTGGGGATGTGCTTGTATTTAAAGTTTTCAAAGAAGTCACTTGCTGCTTTATGTTTAATTCCAATGCACATATTTAATGTTTTTTTTAATCGTGCTCACCATTGAAATTTCATATAATTTTGTCTTGCAAAGTTAGTTAGGTGTAACATTTCTAAGAGTTTATTTACTCAGAAACTTTAAATTCGGACCAGTTACAGAGATTGAGTGACAGAATTAGAATTAAGCAGTCCCTTTATATTTCATTCCTCATTAGGTTATATTAACCACTTCCTTTAAAATGAGGGGTAGCTATTTAACTAAATATTAATGCTATGCCATTATACAGTATTTATAGGTTGTAACAACAGACAGTGAATCTACAAACGATTTTCAAAGATTTGAATGCAGAGCAGATTTCTGGTATGTTTCATAATTTAGTATTTACCTTTGTAATAAGGTGATGAGTGTGACTTAGTGTTAATTATTGCAAAAATATTAAAACTCTTGAAAATGTCACAAGTGCTGAAAAATACTCACATCTAAAAGAATCAAAAACAGAAATTGCTGGAAAAATTCAGCAGGTCTGACTTCATCTCTGGAGAGAAAGCTAGGTTAACTTTTTGGGTCCAGTGACCTTTCTTCAGAGTAGTTCTGAAGAACAGATGCGACCAGTCTTAGTGAGCTTCCTGAGCAATTTGTTTTCATTTATGATTTCCAATATATGAAGTTCCTTGGTTTTTTTTTGCTTAACGACCTAAATAATAACCCAACAAGAACAACAGCGCCTCTTCTTCCTCAGATGGCTTGGGAAATTCAGCATGTCCATAAGGATCATCAATAACTTTTACAGATCCATCTTGGAGAACATTCTATCTTTATGCATAATAGCCTATTACGGCAACTGTTTTGCCCAGGACTGTTGGAAACTACCGAAGGTTGCCTGCACAGGCCAGACCGTCATGGAAGACAACCTTCCATCCTTGGACTCCATTTACATTTCTCGTCCCAGAAAGACTGTCAAAATCATCAAAGACACCTCCCAGCCTGGTAGTGCTCTCCTACAACTTCTTCTGTCAGGCAGAAGATATAGAAGATTGAACATACTTACTGGTAGGTTCAAGAACAGTTTCCTGCTGTTATTCAATTGATGAATTGACTAACTTCAAATAATGTTGATCTTGTTATTGTTGATTTTTCTCCGCGCTCCTCCTGTGCAGTGTCACCTGTCTAAGCACCCTGTGATCTGCCTATTCTGCTCACAGACAAAGCGTTTCACCGGACTTAGGTACACATGACTACAATAAGTCAAATCAAGAATACTTACTTTGGGTGTATATTAAATAAATGCGTTTACTGTTGGCTAATGAAGTGGTTTATGGACCAATTACTTCACGTAACTGTAAGTGGTTGTTGTATTGTAAATGATTGTTCACCACCTTGTTGGTTCTTTTTCAGCTAGTTTGAAGCCTCAGGAGGAGGACAGGTATTTCTGGAGAATTCAACAGTTGTGCTTACTGTGAACTTAGGCTCAGGAATGAGTCTGATGATAGATATGATTATGAGGAAAACAACTAATCAGTTGACCTGAGTTTATACCTGATTTCATAAGCTATGATTATAGTAATTGAATATTCTTCTTGGCACTTCCTAATACATACACTCGCATGTACTCAATCCATAGAACAATCATTGTTTACAGCACAGTGAACGTCAATTAATCCATGTTTGACCAATCCTTTTGAGAAAGCAATCCAAAACTAATCCGTGTTCTTCTGACCACCATGTATCTTCCTTTTGTGCTCTACCAAATGTCAATGTTTGAGAGTATCTTTGATTCTTATATGGAATCCATTTTGCTTCTACAGAGTACTTAAATTGAGAATTTAGTGGCTGAAGGAATTTAGGACATTGAAGGAATAGTTGCTGTTTTTTTCTCTACACTTGAAGTAGTTTAACCTAATCTTAAATTTATAACTTAATAAACAAATAAACTAACTAATAAACAAAATTGAAAATAACTATTGAATGAGGTTTTCATGTTTTGAAATATAGTAAGGTAAATAAATCATGATGGCATGGTGATGTATTGGGGATGCAATGGGTGGCAATTACGTTAGTTCTGTTGGAACAGTGCTTGCTGAGGTTGTGAACATTAGTGGAAAAACAAATTGTGAGGAGGATATAGAACCTGCAAAGGGACATATTTGGACGAGCTTGTGGTGAAATGAGGTTGTCAACTGTAGTAAGAAGAGTAGAAAAGTAAAATCTTTCTTTAGTGCAGACAAAAATATAAAATGTTACACTTCAGAGGGATCTGTGTTCTCACACACAACCATTGCATGCAATTAGGCAAATGGATGTTGGCCTTTATTGCAAGGGGAAAGTGGAATTTGAGAGGAGGGAAGTCTTGCTATAATGATACATGTTGGTAAAATCCATACTTAGAGCATATCATGCTATTTTGGTCTCCTTATTTAAGGAGGGGTACACACGTATTTCAGAGAAGATTCACATGGTTACTTTTTGGGATAAAGTGATTATGGTTTGAGGAAAGCTTATGTCTGTAGTCATTGCCATTGAAAGAGAGTTGATCTTATCGGAACTTAAGATATTTAGGGAGCTTTATAAGATAGATATTGGGGGCATCTAGAATTTAGGAGCATAGTTTCAGAATATAGGATCTTCTATTTTTGATAGAGATGAGGAGGAAGTTTTTTCTCAGAGGATTATTAAACTTTTGAATACTCTTCAATGGAGTTTGGGCCATTGTAGAATTTAGGAGAAAGTGAGGACTGCAGATGCTGGAGATCAGAGCTGAAAATGTGTTGCTGGAAAAGCACAGAAGGTCAGGCAGCATCCAAAGAGCAGGAGAATGCTCATGCCCGAAACATCGATTCTCCTGCTCTTTGGATGCTGCCTGACCTGCTGTGCTTTTCCAGCAACACATTTTCACCATTGTAGAATTTAGCCTTGAGTATATTCAGCTTGTTGATCCACAGAGGGACTGTAGGTCTATGGGATACAGGCAGGAAAATGGAATTGTGGTCATGGTCAGATCTGTCATGACTGTACTAAATGGCAGAATAAGGTCCCAGACTTGAATTATCTGCACCTCTTTTTCTTATGTTGATGTTTTAGAATTTATTTTTCATAACTTTGTGTTCATTTCAGCCAAGTTTTGTTTCAAAAGTATTGTTTAATAGATTTCAGAATCTATTCATACCTATGTTAATACTACTTGGAGCAATAATGCAAATGTTTTGCACATTTGAAATTGCCAGATGTCAATTCCATTTTGTCTGATGGAGAACAAACTGTCCTGTTTACACATTGTGATAATGTGCCAACACCTAATTATTCTGTTACAAATCTCACTTATTTTTTCCCACCAAGATAAACTGCCCTCAATATTTCCCCATGTTTTACAACTTGCATCTGTCTTTAGTTTCATGATTTATTCTTGGAGTTTTTGACATTCATCTTGCCTATGGGATCGCTAGTCATCTAACCCCTGTATTTATTAAACTACTGACCACCCAACTTCCCTTTCTGATCTCCTGGTGTGAGATCCTATCTCCTCTATACAATACCTTACAATCGCTACACATTTTCATTTTTCTTTAAGAACCCCTCTGTTCTAAAATGCTACTACTCCAATTACAAACTTCCTTTCCCCATTAAGATTCTTGAACTTCTTGCCTCCCAAATCCAACAATTCAATTTTTGGACTTTAAAATCGGGTTTCTGCCATGGCGCAGTACTGAAATGGTCCTCAGTCCTCTGTGACTAAAACAATAGAACACTATTTCCTCCTCAACTATGAGTTAAGTGAATGACATAGGGCTGAATGTATTACTCCTGGTTCCTCATTTGTGTTTCCTGTTCCATAGATCACTCCTATCTCACTGGCCAACATTGTAATTTACTTACCCCTTCAATATGAAGTTTTCATCCTTATTTTAAATCCCTTTGTGTCCTTGTTCTTCTGCATATCAATAATTGCCCCCTCATTTTCATACCTCCTGTATGTCTTACTCAAACATTCGATTCCATCCTCAGGCAACTGTCTGTGTGGAGTTTTGCACATTCTCCCCATGTCTGTGCAGGTTTTCTTCGAGTGCTCCGGTTTTCTCCCACGGTTTAAAGATGTGCAGGTTAGGTGGATTAGCCATCTGGGTGGGATGCTCTTCAGAGTGTTGCCATGGGCTTGATAGGCCAAATAGCCTGTTTCCACACTAGGGATTCTACTATTGTGCTTCCTAATTTTCCCCCATTCTATTGGCACATTGTTTACACCTAATTAGGCCTAATGTTCTGAATTTTCTTTTAATATCTACGCTTGGACTGCTGAAGAATTGTGGGTTGTTTTACAATATGGAAGTTGTCCTATAAATGCAAGTTATTTTCAGGTGATTGTGAAGTCCAGTGAATATTAAACTGATGCTTGATGAAATCACGTCATTGACTGTGTACGCTATTCAAACACTGCAGGAAATTTGGTCCAGCTCTAGTACATGAGACCATTGACAAATCAAGGGTCACATTCTTAGCACAATCAATAACACTCCATTCACTAACTTCATGAAGCTAAAAATCTGTGAATTAATTTATTGGTGTCATGTAAATGAACTGCAACAATTAAAATCACTTTTTCACAGCTTAGTTTAAAAGAAATTGTAAAACATGACAAAATGTCATTTTCAGTGACTGTACAAGTCATTGTCATGGAGTGTTGAAGGAGGAAGGCATGGTGAATGCTTAATCATTGCTCTGAGTTACCATACACAACCTTTAGTTAAGATTTGCAGGCAATTAGTTCATTTAGCATTTCTGTGTTGAGACCGGTTCCCAGGTTGAGTGGTTGGTCACCCCCAGCAATTGGAATCTTGGGCAACAAGTAAATATAGTGGAAATTATTCATTTATTTAGAATCCCTACAGTGTGGAAACAGGCCACGTGACCCAGCAAGTCCACACCGACCCTCTGAAGAGCACCCTACCCAGATCCAGCCCCTACCCTATCCCTGTGACCCTGCATTTCCCATGGCTAATTCACCTAACATATACATCCCTGAACAATATGGTCAATTTAGCATGGTCAATCCACCTGACCTGCACATCTTTGGACTGTGGGAGAAAACCGGACCACATGGAGGAAACCCACTCAGACACAGAGTGAAGTAATTGTATGTAAGAAAATTATATGTCCTGCAGGGAAAAGGATCTGTCGTATGCAATTACATTGTTCCTTTTAGTTCCTTGGATGATATTACCAAGGTTTTCGATATTTGCCTGTTTGAAGCCAGAACTATAGAAATTGAAGACTATTGATGCCTTTGTTGCCACAGATGGAGCCTTGTGTCAGGTAGACCATGGTTTCAGATTTCCATAAAGCATCTTGTAGAAGTATCCAATTACCTCTGTGCTTTGCAAATGCAATTCTTTTTAAAGTACCTCAAATTACATTAGTCCCTTTTTCATCAAAGGAACATTGTTACAAGAGTGGGCCATTCAACACATTTAGTATTCTAGATCATAGCTGATCATCTCCTCAATGCCATTTTGCTGCACTATTTCCAAATCCCTCAATGTCATTAGTCTCTAGAAACCTATCTCAAGTGGCCTGCCCCTTAATCTGAGATTATGTTACCTGGTTCTAGATTTACCAGTCCATGAAAATATCCAACTTATATATGGTGGAGACTGGTACAGTTGCAACATTTAAAAGGCATCTGGATGGGTATATGAACAGGAAGAGTTTAGATTAGATTACTTACAGTGTGGAAACAGGCCCTTCGGCACAACAAGTCCACTCCGACCATCCGAAGAGCCACCCACTCACACATTCCCCTATATTTACCCCTTCACCTCACACTATGGGCAATTTAGTATGGCCAATTCACCTACCCTGCACATTTTTGGACTAGAGGGATGTGGGCCATGTGCTGGTAAACTGGACGAGATTAGGTTGGAATATCTACTTGTCATGGACAAGTTGAACCGAAGGGTCTCTTTCTGCGCTGTACATCTCTATGACTCTACATCTACCTTGTGTTCTGTAAGAATTTTGGTTGTTTCAAAGAGATCACCTCTTATTCTTTGAAACTACAGAATACAGACCCTACCTCCTCAAATTTTCCTTGTAAGACAATCCTGGCATATCAGAGATTGATCTGGTGAACTTTTCCTGTGTTTGATCTGTGACAAGTATATCCTTCCTTAGGTGAGGAAATCAAAATTGTGCATAACGCTCTGAGGTCTCACCAAGGCTCTATAGAACTGCAGTAAGATTTCTTCTACTTCTGTACTCAAAACCCCCTAAAATGAATGCTAGAATTCCTTTTGCCTTCCTAATTGCTTGCTGCACCTATGACTCATGGATGAGGACATCTGGATCCCAGCCTTCACTGTCCATGAGGTATTCTGCCTTTATTTTTCTACCAAACTGAGTCCATACTTCCGTTAGATTCTGTCAATCATGTTCAAACTCATTCAATTGTTCAAGTTTTCTTGCAGCTTCTATGCCCACTTCTTAAATTTATGTTCCCACCAGTTTGATATCATCAGGAAATCTATAAATATTACAATTAGTTCCCACATCCAAATCATTTATATAGATTGTGAATAGTTGTGGACCTAAGTTGTGCACCCCATGAGTGACAACCTGCCATGCTGAGAATTGTATTGATGCTCTCTGCCTTCTGTCCTTTAACCAATGCTCAATACGTACAAATATGTTCCCTTCAGTCCCTTGCATTCGAATTTTCTTGTACTAATGTGGGGTTATTATAAAAGCCTTCTGAAATTCATCATATTCCCTGGTTCTTCCTTTCCTATGCTACAGGTAACATCCTCAAAAAGCCTCCAGTTTTGTCAAATGTGATTTCCCATTAATAAATCTAAGTTGATTGTGCTTAATTTTGCCTTTTTTTTTGACATGTTCAGTTATTGCATCTTAAACATATTAGGTTCTAACATGTTCCCTCTGTTTTGAAGTTGTAAACATATACTGTATCTTTAAGAGAGCTGAAATTTCTAGATGGCACAAAGTGTTCTGAAAGATTTTAAAATGAAACAGTGGATTGAAACAAATAGCTGGAGCTGTGTGGCCATGATACAAGAACAAATTCAAATTTGGCCAAATAGTTTACATTATGCCCCAGATGCCGAAATCCAGTCAGATTTGAATTTTGTATTTTGACAACATCAAACCAATGAAATCATCTGATATTTCAGGGTATAAAATTGCATGTTCTCCCTGTATCTGCATGAGTTTCCTCCGCGTCATAGAGATGTACAGCATGGAAACAGACCCTTCAGTCCAACCCGTCCACGCCGACCAGATATCCCAACCCAATCTAGTCCCACCTGCCAGCACCCGGCCCATATCCCTCCAAACCCTTCCTGTGCATATACCCATCCAAATGCCTCTGAAATGTTGCAATTGTACCAGCCTCCACCAGATCCTCTGGCAGCTCATTCCATACACATACCACCCTCTGTGTGAAAAAGTTGCCCCTTAGGTCTTTCCCCACTCACCCTAAACCTATGCCCTCTAGTTCTGGACTTCCCGATCCCAGGGAAAAGACGTTGCCTATTTATCATATCCATGTCCCTCATAATTTTGTAAACCTCAATAAGGTCACCCCTCAGCCTCCGACGCTCCAGGGAAAACAGCCCCAGCCTGTTCAGCTTCTCCCTGTAGCTCAAATCCTCCAACATGGCAACATCCTTGTAAATCTTTTCTGAACCCTTTCAAGTTTCACAACATCTTTCCGATAGGAAGGAGACCAGAATTGCACGCAATATTCCAACAGTGGCCTAACCAATGTCCTGTACAACTGCAACATGACCTCCCAACTCCTGTACTCAATACTCTGACCAATAAAGTAAAGCATACCAAACGCCTTCTTCACTATCCTATCTACCTGCAACTCCACTTTCAAGGAGCTATGAACCTGCCCTCCAAGGTCTCTTTATTCAGCAACACTCCCTAGGACCTTACCATTAAGTGTATAAGTCATACTAAGATTTGCTTTCCCAAAATACGGCACTTCGCATTTATCTGAATTAAACTCCATCTGCCACTTCTCAGACCATTGGCCCATCTGGTTCCGATCCCATTGTAATCTGAGGTAACCCTCTTCGCTGTCCACTACACTTCCAATTTTGGTGTCATCTGCAAACTTACTAACTGTACCTCTTATGCTCACATCCAAATCATTTATGTAAATGACAAAAAAAAGGACTCCACCGATCCTTGTGGTCACAGGCCTCCAGTCTGAAAAACAACCCTCCACCACCATCCTCTGTCTTCTACCTTTGTGCCAATTCTGTATCCAAATGGCTGGTTCTCCCTGTATTCTATGAGATTTAACCTTGCTAATCAATCTCCCATGGGGGCCCTTGTCGAACGCCTTACTGAAGTCCATATAGATCACGTCAACTGCTCTGCCCTCCTCAATCTTCTTTGTTACTTCTTCAAAAAACTCAATCAAGTTTGTGAGACATGATTTCCCACGCACAAAGCCATATTGACTATCCTGTATCAGTCCTTGCCTTTCCAAATACATGTTTAAACATCAAACCCTCTCAGCATGGCACAATCTATATTGAAACTTTCCTTTTTTCAACCCAAATGTTAGTACAACCTTAATTTCAGCATTTCTGTTTTTGCATCCTCTCACTGAAATGACACTTATAAAAAGAGAAAACCCTCACATGGCACTGCAAGCCAAGCCACTTTCATCCCCCCAGAACAATGATTCAGAGAACCTCAAATTTCGCCACTGGGGGGCTTTAACCCCTTTCTCACTTTACTCCTCACTTAAATACGGAGAACCCGAATCCCACTTAAATGCAAAAAGCTTGAACCCCAATTAAACACAGAGCTTGGACTTTGTTTAATCAGAGAGCTTGAAGCTCACTTATGCACAGAAAGTTCGAAACTCAGCACAGTGCGGAGGACTTGAACCTCAAATCAATCCATCCAGTAGACTCGATCCCCAGAACCATGCAGAGGACTCGAACTTCAATCACACCCCTCCCAGGGGACTCTAACCCCATTATTGTGCAGAGGACTCTAACCTCAAATTAACCCACGCAGGGGACACAAGTCTCTCACACCACCCACGCCCCGGGATCTCAAACCCTAGTACCTCGCAGAGGACCCCCCCCACCTCTAATACAGTGCAGAGGACTCTTAACCTCTGCCTGCTTACACGCTTGCGAAACTATGTCTCTTGAATGAACTAATTACCGTTTGAGGAATCTGTAGAACAGAGAGCGATTGAACGAAGGGACTGTCTCCGGCACGCAGGAATATTGAGAGGTACCAGGGTTTAAAACTTTACCTTATGGGCCCATCTGTCTCAAGATAGCGATGATCTGGGCAGCTGCTGACACCATCCGATTGTGACTATCTGTTTGGATTCTGCCAACTATGCCAGTATGTCATCCTGTTTCCCCCTTCAGTCGAAGCAAAATGCTCAAAGATACAGTGTAGTTTTACCTTCTTCATCTTTATTCCCTGGAGGGAGAGAGAACGGCCGCCCATGTGCACAGAGCCATGAGTTCACTGTCTTCTCTGAAACAGCAGTTTCTGAATGAACTATATAGTCATTTTACAGGGAGGAACATCCAGATAAGGCAACACACATATTGATTGGATGACCATTACAATCAGTGAGTGTCAACAGTGAAGATTAAACCATCTGCTGTTACACAATGAATAGCTGACTTCACATATTAAACTTCACATTTACACCTTGTTAAACTGACCTCACATACTGAATGCTACCTTATCTTGTTAAATGGCTGTACATAATGACTGCTTTTCCACCTTGTTAACCTGGTACCCTTGCCTCCAGTACCCCTTTGTTAACTGTAAGATCTTCTCTGATCTGAGTCATGCTCAGCTGAACCTCTTGTTTCACAAAACTCAGAAAATAACTCTTGCCCTACCTGTGCTCAACCGAATCTCTTCACAAAACTCAGAACTTAACTCTTTCCCAGCCTGCTTATACACTTTCTCAGAGATATTTGTAGAAGTGTTTGTGTCAGATGTGTGTGTATCCATGGGCTCCCATATTGCACAGGCTGAATGTTCCACTTGGCAGAAGTGCTCTACCATATTTTAATTGTACCAATGATTTATTACAAATAAAACAGTTACTCATCAACCAGCTCCTGCTGCACAAAAGTAGGAGTCAAGTACTGGGATTGGTGAAGTAAGTAAAAAAGGTTCAGAATTGGCACCTCCTTCCTCTTTTTCCTAACTCACCATTCACCAAACTCATTCTGTTTGAAATCTCTAATCCATTTGTACTTATCCTGTTTGGGTCTTCAGTGCAAGAACTAGACTGAACCATTTTACCTCATTAACTATCACTTACTCTTGAATGAGCTTGTTTATCCTAATGCAGGAGAACCTTACTTTAACTGACTTTAATGCTCATCCTGTTTTCTAAAAAAAGTTAAATACTTGCTACAGGTCACATGTTTAGAAAGCTATTGATATTTAATAACTCATTAAACTCACTCTGCTTGAAATCTCCAGCCACTTGTAACCAGCATTCCCTCTAATTTTCATACTGGCTGCTTGATTGTCAGATTGGTGTATGAATGCCAGTTATTGTGCACCGAACATTGGAGCACAGCTTAGGGGGAGCATTGCTTGTAACTATACTCTTTGGAGCTACACTGAGTTGGACTGCAGGGGTGAAGACAGCGTAGTCTCTGGTGACAGCAACTCATGGCATGTCTCATAGCTCTTTCCTCAGGTTGCCAACGGTAATCAAAAACATGACAATACCCAATGGATAGGTTGTTTAAATACTTTTGCCTTCTTGGTATTTTGAAAAAATTAGTAGTCTTGCAAATAATTGTCTTCAGACACTAGCATAATTGTCATTGGTGAAAAAAAATCTGCATAAGAAACTAAATTAGACAAACAAATAGCACAATAATGTCAAAGTTGTTCAGAGGCTGTATAGCTTTAATGGTACCTATCATTGGCCCTCTGAACTGAAAGCCATGTGCAATCAATTTGTTCAGTAACAAATGTCTGGTGAAAAGGTGATAGCCATTACTGCAGTGCTTGACTGAATAGAAGATTTCAGGTCTGAAAATAATATTGCCTAACACAGGTAGTAGAAGACCCATTATTGATCTTAAGGTATTTTGTTAAGGAGTACAATTTAGGCATGATACATGAGTTAAACAGTAGTGGTATATAACCCATGACAAATGAATGGTTCAGTACTCCCAGAAAATAAACATGGTTCACATACTGTTGATCATAGTAGTTTACAAATGAAGCATTCTGGTCTTGAGCTGCAGTGTTAGAGGACACTTCCCAGGTCTCCCTTTACCTTCCTTAGTTCTTGTGTCTGAAGAAGGTAGTTGTCCAATGAGGATTACTCCCATCACCAAGAATTTATTAACAACCTTTATTTCTGGGCCTGGTTGTTTACTCTCTTAATCACTTGTTTAAAAAATCCAAGGTGGTTACCTCCGTTTATTGATCACTTCACTCAATGTTGCTTTAACCACTGATGGTTATTTATTAGCTCTGAGCAGTCCGTTGCCTGGATAGGCGGATACAAGACATCATCCTAATATGGGAATGTCAACATGGATGGGAATGTCAATATGGAAATCTGAATTCAGAGGCTTCAACATTTCTAGGGAATGTTTGTGCTTTGCAAGAGAGAAAGAAAATGTTTTCTCTGCCAAGATGAACATATGCTATGCCTACCAATTCCAGAGAAAAACCTACACTTAATCTGAACGTGCTGTTTATTAAATGTCCAAATTGTTAGAGCTTCCTTTTGACAAATAAACATCGTTGTTGAGTTCTCACAATTATTTTTTAGCTAACCTAATTATTTCTAAAGTACAAACTTGTTTCCCTTATTTCTTGATTTTATAAACTTCCAGAAACATCAGATTACAGTGGATTTGGATTAGCACTCCCATCTACAGAATACTTTGCTTAATGATATATTTTGTTCTTTTGCACGAGTGCTGTTAGTTTTTAAGGTATATGCCACTATTAAAAATGGCTTCTGTTATACATTGGCACATACTGCATTCATAACGTATTTGCAACAATAGGGATAGATACAAACACAGCTCTTCCTGCTTGGAATTTATTTCACTGTCAAATTGACCAATGTCACAGTCAGGAAGAACATCACTCATGTATTCTTCTTGCTTGTGACATCTTGAATTCTTTAACTAATCCCTCAGACACGAATCGCATGCAAATCAGAGAACTGAAGTTTCACTCAGGATGGACTTTACTGATCTGCAAGACTGGGAAATGTAAACTGACTTGGATAAATCAATCTGATGCTTTCCCCCTACAAATGCCTGGCCTAAACTTTATGGTGTTAGATCCGGGGCTAATGTAGACTGTCGAAAATTGCTAGTTTGAATTCAGACTGAATAAAATTTGTCAGGCAATGTTGCACTGCAGCACTATTTTTCCTCATATAGGCATTCTTTGCTGTACTTAGTCATGCTGTTTCCCATAAATACAGCCTGTACTGAAAGCAATAGGTTATTCATGGACTTTAAAGATTCTCCAACTTTCCCATCCATGTATCTGTCTTGTGGACCATTCTTGTTTGGTACTATCTGTCCCTAGCCTCCAGTTGGCCTAACACTGATCCCTTTTACTTTAATACTCAAAAAGGTTGAAACTGTTGGTGAATTTAATTCTACTCTGGTTTTTAAAGCCATTTTCTCCACAGAGCTGTGATTATGCTGGGATCAGTTGCTCAATCTAGTGGCCATTTTGATCATTTTATGTTATCCTGTCAGTGTTTGTCAGATAGCTGTGTCACCATACTGTTTCACTATGCACTCCCTTTTGTTTGTAATTTCATATGGAACAATTTGAAAAGTACCCACTAATTTCATTTGCAACTTCTGCCTTCTGACAGGCTAAGAAATGGAAATTTTGCTGTCACCACCGCACTTATTACTTGCAGTGAAGTTTTGCATGTTGTGTTTCTAATTGTCCACCTGACAAGCATTCTTGACCTTCAGGTAATCTTCTCAAGCAATCATGTGGGACACGATGCAGGGGAAGTCTATGAATGTATTTGCTTATTCTCCTCTTACAGAGTCAGTATCTCATTTAGTGGCTTGGCAATCAAATTCAGTTATCTTAAAAGTTCGTATGCAAGGACATAAAAATCTCCATGAGAAACTTGTCACCTGTGCTTTCCTTTCACTATAAAGGTATATCAACAGTGGATTGATATATTTTGTTGTACTCCAGATGGAGTGAATTATTGCAATTCCCATTTTGTGGTGCAGTTTTCCTGTTTACCTTTAATCAAAGTGGGACATATGAGTAATTCCCTTTCTCTCTCATTCAGGACTGCTGAAGAAATGTTACAGATCAATAAAACATAATATTAAAACAGAAATCAAACATTCCCAGATTGGTCCCTATGATTAGCAGATTTTTTTTGTGAT
Source organism: Hemiscyllium ocellatum (assembly GCF_020745735.1). Lineage (NCBI taxonomy): Eukaryota > Metazoa > Chordata > Chondrichthyes > Orectolobiformes > Hemiscylliidae > Hemiscyllium > Hemiscyllium ocellatum. The sequence goes on from NC_083408.1 coordinate 92,112,345, forward strand.
GTTTGAAAAAATAAAACAGTATTAAATTTTCATTAATTTCTTCAGGATTTCAAAATGTCCCAAGTTCAAATAACAGTGTTGTTGATAGGATTGTTAGTGTTCAGTTTGCTTATTTCCAAACAATTCTTTTCATATTCAGACACCATGTGCAGACAAAGCAAAATGTTCCATTTAACATTTTTCTTGGAAAATTGCAATTTGTTTAACCATTTAACTGCAGTTAAATCACCTTTTGAGTGTTTGAAATAGCAATCTCTCCAATTTATTTTATTAATTGCTATTTCAGAAGCACCTATGCCCAGGCTTGGTTGCTTTAAATGATGAGTCGAAAAGTGTGATGCTGGAAAAGCACAGCGGGTGAAGCAACATCCAAGGAGCAGGAGAATTGACGTCTTGGGCATCGTCCTTCATCATTCCTGATGAGGGGCTTATGCCCAAAACATCAAATCTTCTGTTCCTCAGATGCTGCCTGACCTGCTGTACTTTTCCAGTGCCATACATTTTGATTTTGACTCTGACTCTCCAGCATCTGCAGTCCTCTCTTTCTCCTAGTTACTTTAAATTATGCTTTTACATCCAAATGTAAATGCTTGCAATCAAGTCTAAGGAAACGAATGAAACCAGACTATTGGGCATCAGCCTAGGCACTGGAAATGACCATGGTAAATCTCCCCTATTGATCATCCAAAGTCCTCCTTCCTAACATGGGCCAAGATTTAGAGATCACAGACCAAGCCTGTTTGTTGTCTGTCTACCTAAGCAATGACTCTGTAAATTTCTAAGCAATGACTCTGTAAATTTGACTACGTCAAACACCACGGATTCCTAGGATATGTCTTGTTCTTGTGAATGATACCATGGCTTCAATGTTGCAGCTATGTGGAAAGATTGGATAAGCTAAATTATTTTTCTCAGAGTAGGAGACTTAATCAAGTTGTGAAAATAATGAGGCAGTCAGATAAAATGGACAGGGAGGGCCTGTTTCTCCTCATACAAGGTCACTTAACAGGATTCACAGATTTTAAGGTGATTGCTAGAAGGATCAGCAGTACATGAGAAAAGGTTTTCCATCCAGAGGGTAACATGTCTGGAATTCATAAAGAGGGTATAAAAACTAGCATAACGGTACTTTACCTGTGTGCCGACAGCATTCGTAACAAGGTAGGTGAGTTAACGGCACAAATCATCATGAATGAATATGGTTTAGTAACCATTGCAGGATGGTCATGATTGGGAGTCAAATATCCAGGGATATCAGTCTGTTTGGAAGGAAAGGTAGGAAGGTAAGGGAGTGGTGTAGCTCTGATATTTAAGGATGACATCAGGGTGGTATGGGTGGTATAGAGATAGTATAGGTACTATGGAGAATAAAGTTGAATTCATTTGGATGGAAATTAGAAATTCTAAGAATAACAAGTTATTGATAAGTGTAGTCTATAGGGCACTGAATAATAATATCACATTGGGGCGGGCAATAACCAAAGAAATAATTAACGCTGTAAAAATGGTAAGGCAGTTATCATGCGGGATTTTAATCCACTTGTTGATTGGTCGAACCGGTTGGTCAGGGTATCCTTGAGGAGAAATTTATTGAATGTATCCACAATAGTTTTCTTGAACAATGTGTAATGAAATCAACAAGAGAGCAAGCTACCTAGATCTGGTCCTGTGTAATTTCCTGCCCAGTGAAGTGGTTGAGGCTTACTCAGTAAATGTTTTTAAAGCTAAGATAATTTTTTGAACAGTAAAAGTGTTAAGGGTGATGGTGAGTGGCTGGGTAAGTGGAGCTGAAGCCACAAAAAGGTCAGCCATGATCTTATTGAATGGCAGACCAGGCTTGAGACACCAGATGACCTATTCCTGCTCCTAGTTCTTATGTTCTTAGTAATTACCTAGCTCATTGTTTTTCCTTGCCAGTCATTTGCTCGAAAGCATCTGGCTAGTGATCTCAGGTACTCAAAATGTCAGCAGTGTTACCACCACCCTTGTACAGCACTTTGGTACAAAGTCACCTTTTAGTTTACCACATGCAGAAAGCGTTTTATTAGCTCATATCAAACACACAGAATTGACTCTAAGGTAGAAGATAGAGGATGGTGGTGGAGGGTTGTTTTTCAGACTGGAGGCCTGTGGCCAGTGGAATGCCACAAGGATCGTTGCTGGGTCCTCTGCTTTTTGTCATTTACATAAATGACTTGGATGCATGCATAGGAGGTACAGTTAGTAAGTTTGCAGATGATACTAAAATTGGAGGTGTAGTGGACAGCGAAGAGGGAAGAGATCTTGGAGTGCAGGTTCATAGCTCCTTGAAAATGGAGTCGCAGGTAGATAGGATAGTGAAGAAGGTGTTTGGTATGCTTTCCTTCATTGGTCAGAGTATTGAGTACAGGAGTTGGGAGGTCATGTTGCGGCTGTACTGGACATTGGTTAGGCCACTGTTGGAATATTGCGTGCAATTCTGATCTCCTTCCTATCAGAAAGATGTTGTGAAACTTGAAAGGGCTCAGAAAAGATTTACAAGGATGTTGCCAGGATTGGAGAATTTGAGTTATAGGGAGAGGCTGAACAGGCTGGGGCTATTTTCACTGGAGCGTTGGAGGCTGAGTGGTGACATTTTAGAGGTTAACAAAATTATGAGGGGTATCAATATGTAAATAGGCAACGTCTTTTCCCTGGGGTCAGGGAGTCCAGAACTAGAGGGCATAGGTTTAGAATGAGAGGGGAAAGATATAAAAGAGACCTACGGGGCAACCTTTTCACACAGAGGGTGCTTCGTGCATGGAATGAGCTGCCAGAGGAAGTGGTGGAGTCAGGTACAATTGCAACATTTAAAAGGCATCTGGATGGGTATATGAATAGGAAAAGTTTAGAGTGTTATGGGCCAAGTGCTGGCAAATGGGACTAGGTTAGGTTGGATATCTGGTCGTAGTAAAAAATGAGGTCTGCAGATGCTGGAGATCACAGCTGCAAATGTGTTGCTGGTCAAAGCACAGCAGGCCAGGCAGCATCTCAGGAATAGAGAATTCGACATTTCGAGCATAAGCCCTTCATCAGGAATAAGAGAGAGAGCCAAGCAGGCTAAGATAAAAGGTAGGGAGGAGGGACTAGGGGGAGGGGCGATGGAGGTGGGATAGGTGGAAGGAGGTCAAGGTGAGGGTGATAGGCCGGAGTGGGGTGGGGGCGGAGAGGTCAGGAAGAGGATTGCAGGTTAGGAGGGCGGTGCTGAGTTGAGGGAACCGACTGAGACAAGGTGGGGGGAGGGGAAATGAGGAAACTGGAGAAATCTGAATTCATACCTTGTGGTTGGAGGGTTCCCAGGCGGAAGATGAGGCGCTCCTCCTCCAGCCGTCGTGTTGTTGTGTTCTGCCGGTGGAGGAGTCCAAGGACCTGCATGTCCTCGGTGGAGTGGGAGGGAGAGTTAAAGTGTTGAGCCATGGGGTGATTGGGTTGGTTGGTTTGGGCGGCCCGGAGGTGTTCTCTGAAGCGTTCCGCAAGTAAGCGGCCTGTCTCACCAATATAGAGGAGGCCACATCGGGTGCAGCGGATGCAATAGATGATGTGTGTGGAGGTACAGGTGAACTTGTGGCGGATATGGAAGGATCCCTTGGGGCCTTGGAGGGAAGTGAGTGTGGAGGTGTGGGCGCAAGTTTTACATTTCCTGCGGTTGCAGGGGAAGGTGCCGGGGGTGGAGGTTGGGTTGGTGGGGGGTGTGGATCTGACGAGGGAGTCACGAAGGGAGTGGTCCTTGCGGAACGCTGATAGGGGAGGGGAGGGAAATATATCCTTGGTGGTGGGGTCCGTTTGGAGGTGGCGGAAATGGCGGCGGATGATACGTTGTATGCGGAGGTTGGTGGGGTGGTAGGTGAGAACCAGTGGGGTTCTGTCTTGGTGGCGGTTGGAGGAGCGGGGCTTAAGGGCGGAGGAGCGGGAAGTGGAGGAGATGCGGTGGAGGGCATCGTCGATCACGTCTGGGGGGAATCTGCGGTCCTTGAAGAAGGAGGCCATCTGGGCTGTGCGGTGTTGGAATTGGTCCTCCTGGGAGCAGATGCGGCGGAGACGAAGGAATTGGGAATATGGGATGGCGTTTTTACAGGGGGCAGGGTGGGAGGAGGTGTAGTCCAGGTAGCTGTGGGAGTCAGTCGGTTTATAATAGATGTCTGTGTTGAGTCGGTCGCCCGAGATAGAAATGGAAAGGTCTAGGAAGGGGAGGGAGGAGTCTGAGACAGTCCAGGTGAATTTCAGGTCGGGATGGAAGGTGTTAGTAAAGTTGATGAACTGTTCAACCTCCTCGTGGGAGCACGAGGCAGCGCCGATACAGTCATCGATGTTTCAACCTCCTCGTGGGAGGATATCTGGTCGGCATGGACTAGTTGGACCGAAGGGTCTGTTTCCATGCTGTACATCTCTATGACTCTAAACTTGGTTTTAACATTGGTAACATTATGGAATTATCATTTTCACACCATGTCGTGGTGATTGGGAGTTTAAAATGATAACCCCATACTATTTTTGTTTTCCCTAACAAGCTATGAATTTGTGATTGGCTTTGAGGCAACATTTGCAAATACTTTGCGCATGGCTATTTCATTTCAGTGAGGAGTGACCTTGCTGCTGAACTTTTCAAAGAGGACAAATGAAAAATGTCGAGAAGCTAAAATTGCAAAACTCTACAGAAGGTTATCCTGGAGAGGTGCTCCATGGTGTGTTCTGTAAAAGTAGCAGAGCCAGACTTTTATGTCCTTTCTGTTTATTCAAGGAAAGGTTTATATTTTTGTGTTGGAGTTAGAGGTGTTTGTGTCCATCTTATCATCTTGGTTTTTACTGTTATGTGAGTTTACTCAACTCGCAACTGTTGCTTGATCATTGGCTATAGTCTGAAACTCTGTGACTTCACAGAATATTTTGGTAGAAAATGAGCATTTTTGGTTAAACCTAAGTATGGTTTGTGGGGCATGTAGCTATTAACTCAAAATAAAATGATCTCAATAATAGTTATGTAAACTCATTTAATGCAAAATTATTTTGTAAAAATATAACCATTGAGTCTGTATTCTGTTCTCTTTTGTTTGTGTTTCATTCAGTAATCTTGTAAATAAATTCTGTTTTGTTTAAAACTAAGTGGTTTGACCAACTGCATATCCATGTTATACCTGCTTACAACAACTAGCAAAGTTAGGGTCTCTTGAAATATTTTGAGGGGGTCTGGCCTGGTCCATAACAGTTGCATGATTGACATTTTGTGTAAGTTTACCATGAGACCCAAACCACTTGCTTCTGTACATTATAATTCAGCCCAGATGTTTCAATAACTTTGTCAGTTTAACTCTGTGATTGACCTTTCTCTTGCAATTGCTAGTTGTTCCCTTTGCAGAATAGCACATGTACACCTTTTGGATTGTTAACATAAGTCATTTAATTTATTGGAAGTAATTGGAGTTTTGAACAGAAATAAAACTGCTAAAATGTTATATTTTCCAAAGTAAATGTTTTATCATTATCTACAATGTTTGGTATACATTTAGAGTCCTAGAGATGTACAGCATGGAAACACATCTGTTCCGAACAGATAAATTAGATTAGATTAGATTACTTACAGTGTGGAAACAGGCCCTTCAACCCAACAAGTCCACATCGACCCACCAAAGCGCAACCCACCCATACCCCTACATTTGCCCCTTACCTAACACTACGGGCAATTTAGCATGGCCAATTCACCTGGCCCGCACATTTTTGGACTGTGGGAGGAAACCAGAGCACCTGGAGGAAACCCACGCAAACATGGGGAGAATGTGCAAACTCCACACAGTCAGTCGCCTGAGGTGGGAATTGAACCCGGGTCTCTGGCGCTGTGAGGCAGCAGTGCTAACCACTGTGCCACCCAGTCTAGTCCCATTTGCCAGCACTCAACCCATATCCCACTACACCCTTCCTATTTATATACACATCCAGATCCCTTTTAAATGGTGTAATTGTACCAGTCCCCACTACTTCCTCTGGCAGCTCATTCCATACACGCACCACCCTCTGCGTGAAAAAGTTGCCCCATAGGCCCCTTTTAAATCTTTCCCCTCACTCTAAACCTATGCCCTCTAGTTTTGGACTCCATGTGGGGAAAAGACATGTCTATTTACCAGATCCATAACCCTTATGATTTTAAAAACCTCTATAAGGTCATCCCTCAGCCTCTGATGTTCCAGGGAAAACAGCCCCGCTCTCCTTATAGGTCAAACCCTCCAACCCTGGCAACATCCTTGCAAATCTTTTCTGAACCCTTTCAAGTTTCACAATGTCCTTCCTATTTACTTTTTCTCTGTGTGTGTGATCTTGTATTTAGGATTAGCAACTTAGTTAAACCCAACAAAAGAATTTTTAAAGGCGTTCTGTTGACATGCCAGGTGTTGTAATCGCTGCTAATCAAAGGCCACTGCAAATCTTTTGTCTGATCCAGCTATCACCCTTCAATTTTTGAACATTCTGTGGCCACTAAATGTGCATTGCGAGATCTCTTGAAATTTCTTCAGCCTCTTCCAATGGATGGAGGTCACCATCATGAAAATTATCAGTGACTTCCTTTAATTCTAACACCATATCCATTATTCCCTCTAATTTTGATTATATGCCTTTACAATGCTTGGCAGGTGGCACTGTTTTACTGCACACTCTCTTCTCCATGACATTGTTTCTGTTGCATTCCTATCTGTCCTAATGTAGACAATACTTCTCTTGTATTGCTTTCTAATGCTTCTGTGCAATCATCTCATAAATCTTCGTGTCTCATTTCCTTTTATTCATTGACATATTGCCCCTTTATGACCTCATTCAAATACATTGGTCACCTTTCTGATAGTTGTTGATAATATTGAGATTTGCAATCTGCTAGCATAATGAACTCTTTTACCCCATCTTTATGAATTACATAGCAGTAATCAAGTCTAGGATGAACAACAATTTCCTTCAACTGCACATCAGGAAGGATAAACTAAATAAAAATCTAAATCATGGTCATTGGTTGTCTGCTCACTGACAGTCTGATAGATTGTGACAGCAGAGAACTTGACCTGCTTTTAAATTTTACATGCAAGCATCCGCATATTTTCTTCCTCACTACCAGTTAGTATCTTGCTCTGATTTATGCTGAATCTATTATCCATACTACTATCATATCAAACAGTAGCTTATTTTATAACTGTTTCTCTGCACTGTTTTTATTTTGTTGCTACATGGCCATCTTGCTCCCTATAATCTCGACCCTTCTCTTATACCAATCTAACATTGTAACACTACATTTTTTCATTAATAATGTGAAAACAAATTGGAAACTGCAACACCTAAGATCTAATTGGAATGTTGCTGAAAAATGTGTTGCTGGAAAAGCGCAACAGGTCAGGCAGCATCCAAAGAGCAGGAGAATCGACGTTTCGGGTATTAGCCCTTCTTCAGGAATCCTGAAACGTCGATTCTCCTGCTCTTTGGATGCTGCCTGACCTGCTGCGCTTTTCCAGCAACATGTTTTTCAGCTCTGATCCCCAGCATCTGCAGTCCTCACTTTCTCCTAATTGGAATGTTGTCAAGCACTTTAAAGGCTACCAAACAGAAGTCACCTGTTTGCACTGAATATTTTCACAATATATGTTCAGCAAATGTTGTGCTTCTGGGATAATTCCCTGTTCAACAAACCTGAGCTAAGAGAAAGGGTCCTGGAAGTTAGGATTTTTGTTCTAGGGTGGTGGGTGACATGATTGTGGCATGGGCACAGGTGGACTAGGTAGAAGACCTGTCTGCATTCCAGCATTGTAAGCATTGTTTTTGAAAAAAAGTAAAACATGAAATATTGCTTTAACTCTTAGATTCAAAGAAACCAATGGCAAGCAAAAAAATTGAAAAATCAAGTTAAATTACTTGTGAAACGCAGAAACACAGCAATCTTTCTTTAAACTTCCATAAGAACAAAGGCAGATGTTGACGTAAAGATGCTTCGAGAGCAAGGGAATTTGACTAATGAAATATTAACAACTCTGAGCATAGAAGATTTAAAATAGTAGGTGGGGAACAAAAATTAAAATGACTTAATAAAGTCAAAGGAATAAAACGCTTCAGGTATTGCTCAAGCCTCTTAACCTCTTCCACAAATTGTATGGAAGCTCGGAACTGGAAACTCAAATGATGCTTCACGAGCTATTCTAGAGCAGGAAGAGCTGGAAACATAGCTAGAGTTGAGGAGCAGAGAGCGAGAGAGAGGCCTGGGTATTCCAGTTCATAAAATTGGAACTGGAATTATAAGTACACAGATTTAACTGGATTAAAACTTCAAAGGAAAATTCTCCATCTCCCAATCACAAATTCTCTGCCCCGGAACCAAGCCTTGAGGTTTGTAAATATTGCTAAATTTGTAAATTTGAAGAAGCTGAAGTTGAATTCTTTTTCACTACCTTTGAAAAAGTAACAGGTAACCATGATGCCACAAGAGATGTGGATTCTCATGATCTGGAGTCAGTTAACCAGGAAAGTTTGAGGTTTGTTCCATGCTGACCCCTAAGATGTTCCTTGGTTATTACGAGACAAAATCTGTCATCCTTCACATTTATGAACTGGTCCTAAAGGCATATCACTTGTAATTCAGGCTTACTTCAACAGGCAAAGTGCAATAACAAGCATTTTGTATAATCATGTAGGCAAGTTTAAAAAAAATATTTAAAGTAGAAATGTTTTTAAATGTCTTAACAACTTGACAGCTCCCTTGTTGACAGCTATGTTGATGGTTCATTTAGACAGTGAGTTTTGACATTTCCAATGAATTGTTGCACTTATTACAAACATCATTCTTATGACAATATCAATGGCCACTTAACCTCCTCCATAGACATCCTGGGATCATTTTCAAAGGATATCTTTACTTTCTAAATGGATACCCTACTATCCAAACAACTCTGCAATATTTAGATCTACTACTGCCTGTTCTAATGAACACATTCCTCACCTCTGGATAATATAAATCGGACATGACTTTGGGTAGCTACTGTTTACATGGGTAAATGCTACTGTGCACCACAGGTTGCAATTTCAAAGTGGTCCACATTGCTCCCCCACAACCTAACCAGAACCATGAATATGATAGTAGCTAAAACACAGGTTAGGATTTGTGGATTCTGGCTTTCAGGAGTTAGTTTTATAATGATGTCATTGTGAAAATTCAGTGTTAAGATCAGTTTCCTTGTTGGAACCACTGACAGCAATCAAGATTAGGACAGGTTGAAATAACACTTCAGTCAGGATTTTGTGGACCAGTTAACTCAGTTGAATTGATGGTTAACATGATGTCAGAGGAAGACAAGTATAGGGGAGGCATTGACCTAGTGGGGGGTGTTATCATTTGACTTTTAATCCAGAGATCCAGGTAATGTTCTGTGGATCCAGCTTCAAATCCCGTCATGTGGAATGTGGATTTCCAAAGGATTTTCTTTATTTACCTACTGTGTCCAGTATCTGTTAAATGCTTGATATAAAAACAGAACAAAGTAATGATGCACTTGATCATATAAATGCATAAATATTTGTTAAAATTCCAAAAGTTAAACATTGAACTTGGTGTACACCGATAATGCAGAGGAATACTCTTCTTAGAAACTGGGCAGTTTCTTTATTAATAGTCATTTAAGTGCACAATTTTCTATTTCTTTTTCTGATGAATAATTTAAAGATTGTAAAAGTTGATGCCACCATTAAACCTGCCATTTTAAACATTTCAATGTTGGCACTTACCTAATTTGGTTAAGAGACTTATTGCAGTTTTTTTGATGTGAATAGAATTCTTTGTTTTAACTCCATAGTGTGAAATTTTGCTTAAGACTTAATATTATTTTTCTTGGAGTGCATAATATTTTTCCAATAAATGTAGTCGAAGATTAATTAACTGAAATGATGTTAAGAACTTGGAACATTTGGAGAGGTTGACAATGTTAAGTGAGGATTTTGGGTGGATTTATTTTACTTATTGTTTTGCTTTCCTTTTACAGATTTTAAAATTTTTCCTTTCTTTTCTTGGAGAGCATATATCTAAGAGATCAGTTAATTAAGTTGGCAGGTACTATAGGTGCCATGGACGTTTAAGAACTTATTCTAACATGGCCATCTAATCTATAGTAATCCCTGAAATGAGTGGCATATGTAATTAATCATTGAACACTGTTTTTGCTTATGCTAGCTTACTATGTGTGAAATAGATATTAATATTTCTTATCATATTTTAAATTAATATACAAAAACATTGGAAATTCTTGACTGGTTAGAGGTGATCTGTAGTAAAAAAAACTGGAGTCAATTGATCTGAGTTTGAGTCTGGGTCTGTGACTGTTTTTTAAGATGGAGATTGATGGGCATTCATCAGTAACATTTCCTGTAACAGGTGCAGCAATATGTTAAGGTCAACCATTTTTATGTAAATTGTGCCAAAAGTAACTATTACATTTTTAACAGCTTTTGGACTCTACATGATCACCTATTTGAATTTATGAAAAACTCCATGTAAATTGCTCACAAAGCACCAACAAAAACAAATTGCCATAATTGCTAAATATTCTCATTGTAATTAAGCCATCACAAATATGCAATCTTGAGTATTCACAAAAAAAGGCAAATTTTGTCAAAGCTTTTCATCTTTTTATTTTACTTTTCATTCAATAGGTAAAAATTCTTTGACATATCTTTTCTCAGCAATCCTCAAGTTTTGTGCCACAAAGTGATTATTAATATACAATCTGCAAGACATTCTAACAAAATGTTGTTAGTATGTAGGCTTAAGCATTGTTATGTAATAAAGTATGTTTGCTAAAGACCAATTTTAACTGTGTAATTCACAAAATCAGAATAATTATAGCAGAAAATTATGTCCTTTCTGTGTTTACAAAGTAGACACTGCAAGTGTGTTGAATAAATAGACTTCTGCAGCAGCTATCATTTTTTACAGATGCAGAATTAAGATCAGTTTTGAAGTTGTCACCACTGCAACATCAATTAGTTCCCTAAATTAGCTACTATTGCAGTTACATAAATTACATAAATTAATGTGCCCTTCAGTAGACCTGGGGTCATTTGATTTATACTGAAAATGAACATTTGAATGCTGTAGCTAGCCATAACAACAGAGCTGACAAAATACTTGAATAAATTAGTTCATTTAAGGACTGTCTGGAATTGCTAACATTATCATAAGCATACAAAGTCTTCTCTTCCATCTGTCCATTGAGCATACTAAGCAATTATATTTTCGTCATCTGTTACCTGTCTTTCTTTTCTAGATTTAAGGAGATTTTCTTCCCCCCCCCCCCCTTAAAATGGATGGTATCTATTTCTGCCTATTAAATTGCCTTTTTCCTCTTTCTTTTGGATCTCTGCCCTTCAGAATTGGCCTATGGCTTGAGCTGATTTCATATCATCTTCCACTATCTATCTGTCTCCCATGTTTTCTCTCTCCTGTTTCAGCAACAGCTCTTATCAACACAGCATCGTACGAAATTGGGGCGGCGGGAGTGTTACATCATATCAATCTCCCCTTTCCTTCAGCTCTTCACAGATCTACAGGGACTTCGGTAGGGAGAAAGTTGTGTTTCAAAAACCTACTGGGGATATCAGGTAAAGTGTTTCAAACTTTAATTGTGGATAAACCCTTTTAGTCTTTTTCCTTTAGTTCTACATAAAACATTTTCCTTATCTCCCCATGCATCAGCTGTGTATGCTTCTGATAATGAGATTTAAGGACACATTCCAGCTTTCTAATATTGTATGTCGAACACTAATACCCTTTTACGGCTAATTGAAAATTATACTTGAATTAACCTCAGAAAGTAAATTCAAACCACATTAATGCTGATGAAACATTTTAAACCCATAGTGCTGCTTGGGAAACCTTTGCAATTTTGACTTTTAAATTCATTTGCTTGATACAATTCTCATATTCTTTAATCATTGTTCTCAAAGCTCAATTTTTATTGTCTATCAATCACTGACTTTGTAATCAGTAAAACAAATAAATGCCCAAGACAGATTAGAAGATTATTGTTCATCAAGTGCTGAGACCAATTTCTCTTTATCAATTTTTTGAGTTTCTTATTCCTTTTCAGAGCAGTAAGTTTTTTTTGCCAAAAAAAGTTTTTTTTTACCTTTAGAGATTGAACACAAATTTCTAATCAGATACAAAAGCAGAGAAATTGCTGGAAAAAGCTCAGCAGGTGATAGCATCTGTGGAGAGAAGTTAGAGTTAATGTTTGGGGTCCAGTGACACTTCTGAATAAATTTCTAATGTCTCTTTGCACTCTATTAACATTCAGTTCATGAAAAGTTAGAATCAAAATCAAAGCAAAATGTGATTGTTGACAAAGGTGCTAATAACATGTTAACAGCTGCCATTTGCTTAAAGAGTAATTCTTTATGAAAAGGATTCAGGAATACGGTATGGTTTGGAACAAAATGCCTTCATGTTGATATTTTTATGCTTTAAAAAGATACAGTACACTGCACTAACTTGTGTTCATAACAAATACTAATTTGTATCATTTTTCATTTTGCGATCTGTGTTAAATTCATACAATGTAAATACCTCACCAAGTCAGGTTGCTCTTTTTCAGTCTGAAGCTAGCAGGAGATGGTAGTGTGTGTGTGTTTGTGTGTGTTGGGTGGTGTGGGGTGAAGATAGTTGACATCTTTTTGTAAGCACACTAACTATGCCACAGCAAGTGAATAGGAAGTCAACTGGAATGCTGTCATTTATTGCAGAAGATTTAGGATGAGGGAAGCTTTGCTACAGTTGCACAGTATGATTTCACACCTGGATTACTGCACGATTTTGTCTCCTAATTTTGAGAGAATATATTTGAGAGAAGGTTCACTTGACTGATATTGTGACTGGGGTTATTTTATGTGGAAAGGTTGGACAAATTATATCCACTTAGATTTAGATGAATAAGAGGTGATCTTATTGAGAAATAAAGGCTTGAGGGAACTTTCTTGTGAGAGAAAGTAGATCTAGGTGACCACTTACATTTGAAAAGTAAGTGGTCTTAAATGGAACATCAGTAAGATTTCTTTTTCTCTGAGAGTTGTGAATTATTGGATTTCTTTTCCTGCTCAAGCAGTAGCAGTCCAGCCATTGAATACTTTTATGACAGTTAGCTTGATTCTTTAATAACAAGCAAGTCAGAGGTTATTGGGGCTGGATAGGAATGTGGAGTTGGAACCACAATTGGATCAGTCACAATCTTACTGAATGGAAGGATAGGTTTAAGGGATTGGACAAAAATACAGAGAACAAAGAAAATTTACAGCCCAGGAATAGGCCCTTCGGCCCTCCAAGCCTGAGTCGATCCAAATCCACTGTCTAAACCTGTCGCCCAATTCCTAAACATCTGTATCCCTCTGCTACCCACCTACTCAATCATCTGTCCAGACACACCTTAAATGAATCTACTGTACTCTGCTGGCAACGCATTCCAGGCACCTACCAATCTCTGTGTAAAGTACTTGCCATGTGTATCCCCCTTAAACGTTCCACCTCTCTCCTTGAAAGCATGAGCTCTCATTATTGAATCTTTCATCCTGGGAAAAAGCTTATCTCTATCTAACCTGTCTCAAACAGGATTGAATGGCTTAATCCTGTTTCTAATTGGAATGAGACAGCTACATCTTGAGAGGATGAGGTGGGGGATAACTCCTGACCAATTGAGGTGGAAATATACTCCTTGTAGGCCTGGAGCCATTCAGGATCAGAAGGCGTATCTGAAAAAGGAAAATGAGCTAGCAAGTAAAGCCAGTTTTGAAAGGGGGGTTGGTCTGTGTCCCCCGCTCCAGAGCATTGACCTCCCTTCAGATCCTGACTTTGAGAACTTCTGATGTAGCAAGTTTGGTCAAGGTGAAAGCTGATTAAAATCGAGCAGGTTAACAGGTATTAGAAATGGTTTGAGGGGACATTTGGGAAACTTTAAGGCAGAGGTAGATTGATTCTTCACTAACAAGGGGTTCAAAGCTTAATGGGGTAATTGAAATTGTGGCATTGAAACCACAATTAAATTAGCCATAATCTTCCTGAATGGTTGAATGTTGAGGGCTCCTGGGATAATGTGGGCTCTGCATTCCTGCCACATCATGTTGTGAATGTTGGAGAAGCTGGAGACCCATTTCCCTCTAACGAATGCACCTAATACTATGGGCAATTTAGCATGACCAATTCACCTGAGCTGCACATCTTTTGACTGTGGGAGGAAACCGGAGCACCCGGAGGAAACCCCAAGCAAACATGGAGAGAGTGTGCAAACTCCACACAGTCACCCAAGGCTGGAATTGAAGCTGGGACGCTGGTGCTGTGAGGCAGCAGTGCTAACCACTGAGCCACCGTGCTGCCCCCTAAACAACCTCGCCTTTAAACAATCACCAACCACCAGATCATTGTTCGCAGCATACTGACCGGTTTTCAGGACAACACCATACAACACTGTCACGGTGGACACTGCAAGACGTGTCAGAGTGTTGACATGGATATCACCATAACATGTGGGGACACCACCCACCATGTGTGCGTCAGGCACTCATGTGACTCGGCCAACGTTGTCTATCTCATATGCTGTAGGCAAGGATGCTGTGATGCACGGTACATTGGCGAGACCAAGCAAAGGCTACAGCAACAGAAGAATGGACACTGCACAACAATCACTAGATAGGAATGTTCCCTCCCAATTGGAGAACACTTTAGCGTTTCAGGGCATTTAACCTCCGACCTTCAGATGACCATCCTCCAAGACAGACAGGCAACAATGCGAAGTGGCTGAGCAGAGGCTGATAACCAAGTTTGGTACCAATGGGGATGGCCTCAACCGGGACCTTGGGTTCATGTCACACTACAGGTGACCCCACTGCATGACACTCTCTCTCTCTCTCTCTCAGACACACTCTCTCTCAGACACACACACACACACACACACACACACACACACACACACACACGCTCTCTCTCTCACACACGCTCTCTCACACACACACACACTCTCTCACACTCACACACACTCTCTCACACACATACGCATACACACACACTCTCACAGACACTCATACCACCACCAACTGCCCCCGCCCTCCCCATACACACACACATAGACACATAAGTTTGTGGGGTGAATTTATACTTGCAGAATTACGTACTGCATGAACCCATGTAAGATTTTCTAAATCCATTTTTTAGAAATAGAATCAGTTTGAACACTGGGGCAAAGACAGCCTCACACAGGGCACCTCACACCTACAATGCATTATCTAAGCTGACATGGCACCTATTGTTAAAGTTCACTTGAGAATGTAACTTTAAAAAAATGTTCTGGGACTTTCATATTAACATGGTCATTCTAAAGGATGAGAGACTTAACAAACAATCAGTCATTTCCAATATATAATTTCAGTTGCATCACACTGTAAACATTTGCTAGAAATTCTGTGTCTTACGATCTTGTACTCCACAACCACCTGATGAAGGATCAGTGCTCCGAAAGCTAGTACTTTCAAATAAATCTGTTGGACTATAACTGGTGTTGTGTGATTTTTAACTATGTGCATGCTGCAAAGGCTATTGCTGAATCCCATCAATTATGCTGAAGACTGGTGCTCCAGACCTAGCCACATCAGTAGCAAAGCTGTCCCAGTATAGCTACAACACCTGAATCTACCAGGAAATGTGGAAATTTACTTGGGGATGACCTGCCACAAAATACAGGTCAAATCCAACCCACCTGATTACCACCCCATCAATCAAGATTTAGAATGCATAAGTTGGAGAAGGAAACTGCAGGGAATGGGCACACTTGAAATGTGGAGCTTATTCAAGGAACAGCTACTGCGTGTCTTTGATAAGTATATACCTGTCAGGCAGGGAGGAAGTGGTTGAGCGAGGGAGCCGTGGTTTATGAAAGAAGTTGAATCTCTTGTCAAGGGAAGAAGAGGGCTTATGTTAGAATGAGACGTGAAGGCTCAGTTAGGGCACTTGGGAGTTACACATTAGCCGAGAAAGACCTAAAGACAGAGCTAAGAAGAGCGAGGAGGGGAAATGAGAAGTAATTGGCAGGTAGGATCAAGGAAAATCCTAAAGTTTTCCATGAGTGTATCAGGAATAAAAGAATGACGAGAGAAAGACTAGGACCAATCAAGGATAGTAGTGGGAACTTGGGCGTGGAGTCCGAGCAAAAAATGAGGTCTGCAGATGCTGGAGATCACAGCTGCAAATGTGTTGCTGGTCAAAGCACAGCAGGTTAGGCAGCATCTCAGGAATAGAGAATTCAACGTTTCGAGCATAAGCCCTTCATCAGGAATAAGAGAGAGAGAGCCAAGCAGGCTGAGATAAAAGGTAGGGAGGTGGGACTAGGGGGAGGGGCGATGGAGGTGGGATAGGTGGAAGGAGGTCAAGGTGAGGGTGATAGGCCGGAGTGGGGTGGGGGCGGAGAGGTCAGGAAGAGGATTGCAGGTTAGGAGGGCGGTGCTGAGTTGAGGGAACCGACTGAGACAAGGTGGGGGGAGGGGAAATGAGGAAGCTGGAGAAATCTGAATTCATACCTTGTGGTTGGAGGGTTCCCAGGCGGAAGATGAGGCGCTCCTCCTCCAGCCGTCGTGTAGTTGTGTTCTGCCGGTGGAGGAGTCCAAGGACCTGCATGTCCTCGGTGGAGTGGGAGGGGGAGTTAAAGTGTTGAGCCACGGGGTGATTGGGTTGGTTGGTTCGGGCGGCCCAGAGGTGTTCTCTGAAGCGTTCCGCAAGTAAGCGGCCTGTCTCACCAATATAGAGGAGGCCACATCGGGTGCAGCGGATGCAATAGATGATGTGTGTGGAGGTACAGGTGAACTTGTGGCGGATATGGAAGGATCCCTTGGGGCCTTGGAGGGAAGTGAGTGTGGAGGTGTGGGCGCAAGTTTTACATTTCCTGCGGTTGCAGGGGAAGGTGCCGGGGGTGGAGGTTGGGTTGGTGGGGGGTGTGGATCTGACAAGGGAGTCACGAAGGGAGTGGTCCTTGCGGAACGCTGATAGGGGAGGGGAGGGAAATATATCCTTGGTGGTGGGGTCCGTTTGGAGGTGGCGGAAATGGCGGCGGATAATACGTTGTATGCGCAGGTTGGTGGGGTGGTAGGTGAGAACCAGTGGGGTTCTGTCTTGGTGGCGGTTGGAGGAGCGGGGCTCAAGGGCGGAGGAGCGGGAAGTGGAGGAGAGGCGGAGGAGCGGGAAGTGGAGGAGAGGCGGAGGAGCGGGAAGTGGAGGAGAGAGTCCGAGCAGCTGGGGAAGCACGAAATGAAAAATTTTTGTCAGTGGAAAAAGACAGGGATGTCATGGAGAAGACAGAGATACAAGCCAATAGACTAGACGGGATTTAAGTTCACGAGGAGGTTCGCAATTCTGGAAGTTGCGAAAATAGCTAAGTCCCCTGGGTTCGATAGCATTTATCATAGGATTCTCTGGGAAGCAAGGGTAGAGATTGCAGAGCCTTTGGCTTTGATCTTTATGTTGTCATTGTCTACAGGAATAGTGCCAGAAGACTGGAGGATAGTAAATGATGACCCTTTGTTCAAGAAGGTGAGTAGAGACGACCCTGGTAATTATGGACCTGTGAGCCTTACTTCAGTCGTGGGTAAAGTGTTGGAACAGGTTATAAGAGATAGGATTTAAAATCATCTAGAAAGGAATAAGTTGATTAGGGATAGTCAACACAGTTTTGTGAAGGGTAGGTCATGCCTCACAAACCTTATTGAGTTCTTTGAGAAGTTAACTAAACAGGTAGATGAGGGTAAAGCGGTTGATGTGATGTATTATTAAATTCAGTAAGGCGTTTGATAAGGTTCCCCACGGTAGGTTGTTGCAGAAAAGACGGAGGCATGAGATTGAAGTGATTAAGTGGTTTGGATCAGAAAGTGGCTTGCTGAAAGAAGACAGAGAGTGGTGGTTGATGGAAAAGTTCATCATGGAGTTCAGTTACGAGTGGTGTACCACAAGGATCTGTTTTGGGTGCACTGTTGTTTATCATTTTTATAAATGACCTAGATGTGGGCATAGAAGGATGGGTTAGCAAATTTGTGAATGACATTAAGGTCAGTAGATTTGTGGATAGTGCTGAAGGATGTTGCAGGTTAAGAGGGACATGGATAAGCTGCAAAGAGGTGGCAAATGGCATTTAATGCAGAAAAGTGTGAAGTGATTCACTTTGGAAAGAGTAACAGGAATATAGAGTACTGGGCTAATGGTAAGATTCTTGGTAATGCAGTTGAGCAGAGAGAACTTGGTGTCCATGTATATAGATCCCTGAAAGTTGCCACCCAGGTTGATAGGATTGTTAAGAAGAAGTTATACGGTGTGTTAGCTTTTATGAGTAGAGAGATTGAGTTTCGGAGTCACGAGATCATGCTGCAGCAGTACAAAACTCTGTTGTAGCTGCACTTGGAATATTGTGTACAGTTCTGGTCACTGCATTATAGGAAGGATGAGGACGCTTTGGAAAGGTTTCAGAGGAGATTTACCAGGATGTTGCCATGTAGGGATGGAGGGGCTTATGAGGAAAGGTTAAGGGACTTGAGGCTGTTTTTGTTAGAGAGAAGATTATTGAGATGTGACTTAATTGAGACATAAAAGATAATCAGGAGGTTAGATAGAGTGAACTGTGAGAATCTGTTTTCTTCGGATGGTGATTGCTAGCGTGAGGGGACAGCTTTAAATTGAGGGGTTTTAGATATAGGACAGATGTCAGAGGTAGTTCCTTTACTCAGAGTATTAGGGGCATGGAACGCACTGCCTACAACAGGAGTAGACTCGCCAACTTTAAGATCATTTAAATAGTTATTGGATAAACATATGGATGAAAATGGAATACTGTAGGGTAGATGAACTTCAGGCTGGTTCCACAGCTCAACACAACATCTAGGGGCAAAAGGCCTGTACTGCACGGTAGTGTTCTATGTTCTAATCATCAGCAATGTAATAGAAAATATCAGCATCAGTGCTAGCGAGTGGCACTTGCAGGTCAATAATTTGTTCATTTTGAGATCTGCTAGACCCATTTGGCTCCTGATCTCATTGCAGCTTTGTCCAAATACAAATAAACAGCTGAACTCAAGGGGAAGTGAGTATGTCTGCCCTTAACATTAAGGCAGCATTTGACAGAGTGTGGCATCATAAGCTCTAGCCTACTGGAGTTAATGGAAATTGAGGGAGAGGAGGACTTTCTGCTGATTTGTTATATTTGCATAATAGAAAGTGATCATGGCTTTTGATCAGTCCCAGGACATTGCTGCAGGAGTTCCTCAGGTTAGTGTCCAAGGATCAAACATCTTCAATCAATTCATTGATCACCTCTATCCGATCAGAAATGGGGATGTTTGCTCATTACACAGTGCTCAGTATTGTTTGCCAATCCTCAGATACTGAAACTGGATCAGTGGTGCTGGAAGAGCACAGCAGTTCAGGCAGCATCCAACGAGCAGCGAAATCAATGTTTCGGGCAAAAGCCCTTCATCAGGAATAAAGGCAGTGAGCCTGAAAGCATGGAGAGATAAGCTAGAGGAGGATGGGGGTGGGGAGAGAGTAGCATAGAGTACAATGGGTGAGTGGGGGAGGAGATGAAGGTGATAGGTCAGGGAGGAGAGGGTGGAGTGGATAGGTGGAAAAGGAGCTAGGCAGGTCGGACAAGTCCGGACAAGTCATGGGGACAGTGCTGAGCTGGAAGTTTGGAACTAGGATGAGGTGGGGGAAGGAGAAATGAGGAAGCTGTTGAAGTCCACATTGATGCCCTGGGGTTGGAGTGTTCCAAGGCAGAAGATGAGGCGTTCTTCCTCCAGGCGTCTGGTGGTAAGGGAGCAGCGGTGAAGGAGGCCCAGAACCTCCATGTCCTCGGCAGAGTGGGAGGGGGAGTTGAAATGTTGGGCCATGGGGCGGTGTGATTGATTGGTACGGGTGTCTCGGAGATGTTCCCTAAAGTGCTCTGCTAGGAGGCACCCAGTCTCCCCAGTGTAGAGGAGACCATATCGGGAGCAATGGATACAATAAATGATATTAGTGGATGTGCAGGTAAAACTTTGGATGTGAAAGGCTCCTTTAGGGCCTTGGATAGAGGTGAGGGAGGAGATGTGGCACAGGTTTTACAGTTCCTGCGGTGGCAGGGGAAAGTGCCAGGATGGGAGGGTGGGTCGTAGGGGATGGTGGACCTGACCATGTAGTCACGGAGGGAACGGTCTTTGCGGAAGGTGGAAAGGGGTGGGGAGGGAAATATATCCCTGGTGGTGGGGTCTTTTTGGAGGTGGCGGAAATGTCGGCGGATGATTTGGTTTATGCGAAGGTTTGTAGGGTGGAAGGTGAGCACCAGGGGCGTTCTGTCTTTGTTACGGTTGGAGGGGTGGGATCTGAGGGTGGAGGTGTGGGATGTGGACGAAATGCGTTGGAGGGCATCTTTAACCAGGTGGGAAGGGAAATTGCGGTCTCTAAAGAAGGAGGCCATCTGGTGTATTCTGTGGTGGAACTGGTCCTCCTGGGAGCAGATATGGCAGAGGTGGAGGAATTGGGAATATGGGATGGCATTTTTGCAGGAGATAGGATGGGAAGAGGTGTAATCCAGGTAGCTGTGGGAGTTGGTGGGTTTGTAAAAAATGTCAGTGTCAAATCGGTCGTCACTAATGGAGATGGAGAGGTCCAGGAAGGGGAAGGAAGTGTCAGAGATGGTCCAGGTAAATTTAAGGTCAGGGTGGAATGTGTTGGTGAAGTAGATGAATTGCTCAACCTCCTCACGGGAGCACGAGGTGGCGCCAATGCAGTCATCAATGTAGCGGAGGAAGAGGTGGGGAGTGGTGCCGGTGTAATTACTGTTCTACGTAGCCAACAAAGAGACAGACATACCTGGGGCCCATACGTGTGCCCATGGCTACCCCTTTGGTCTGGAGGAAGTGGGAGGATTCAAAGGACAAATTGTTAAGGGTGAGGACCAGTTCGGCCAAAAGAATGAGAGTGTCGGTGAAAGGGTACTGTTGGGGATGTCTGGAGAGGAAAAAAACGGACGGCTTGGAGACCCTGGTCATGTCGGATGGAGGTGTAGAGGGATTGGATACCAATGGTGAAGATGAGGCATTGGGGGCCGGGGAAACGGAAGTCTTGGAGGAGGTGGAGGGCGTGGGTGGTGTCTCGAGTGTATGTGGGGAGTTCCTGGATTAGAGGGGATAGGACAATGTCGAGGTAGGTAGAGATGAGTTCAGTGGGGCAGGAGCATGCTGAGACAATGGGTCAGCCAAGGTGGTCAGGCTTGTGGATCTTGGGAAGGAGGTAGAACCAGGCAGTGCAGGGTTCCCGGACTATGAAGTTGGAAGCTGTGGGTGGGAGATCTCCTGAGGTGATAAGATACTGAAACCGTCTGCATTCAAATACAGCAAGACTTGGACAACATAATGGCTTGGATTGATAGTGACAAATAACATTCTTGCCACATGAGTGCCAAGTAACGACTCTTTCCAACAATCTAATCACTACCCATTGGTATTCAATAGTGTTAACATTACTGAATCCTCAAATATCAACATCCTGGGGGAAGTATCTCATCAACCAAAGTGGACCTAGTTAATAAATAAAATGAATTCAAGAACATGCCCGAGATCAGGAATTCTGTAGCATCTAACACACCTCCTGACTCAAAACCTGTGCACAAGGCACAGTTGAGGAGAGTGAAGGATTACTTTTCAGTTGTCTGGTTGGATGCACCACAAAGGACACAGTCACCTGTTGGATTGATACCCATTGTCATATCTTCAATGCTCCCTTTGTGTAGTACCGCATACAGTGGCAGCAGGGAATGTCATCAATAAGCTGCACTGCAACAACTCACTCAGAATCCTTTGACATCACCGATTCAATACTGGACCTCTATCATCTAGAAATGGAAGGGCAGCATATACCTGTGAGAACCAGCTGCAAGTTCCCCTCCAAGTCACCTTTCCTTAATTGTCACTGGGATGAATTCCTGGAACTCACTGCCTAAAAGCATTGTGGGTATACTTAGTCTTCATAGACTGCAAAAGTCAAGAAGGTAGCTTTTCGAAATGAATCAGGGATGGGCAATAAATGCTGTTCTACTCAGCAATGCTGATATCCTGTGAGTGACTTGCACTGAAGTGAGTTATTTTTACTCTGGGAAGTATCTTGAGTTTTATAGAATAAGAAAATGGATACAATTATTTTGAGAGTTCCAAAACGCAATGAACCCATTACATATTGAAATGATTTTATGAAGACTTGGTCATGTTTGATTAAATTAGTTGAGTTATTTGAGGAAATCAGCGTGCCAAGATAAAGCTAGCATTATTAACACATTGAGTCTTTTTCAGAAAGAGCTTGATAAGTTGCCAGCGAAGGTCTTATGAAAATTTTAAAAAAGGTTGGACAGGAAAGTGACTAGCAAGTAGAACAAAGTAACTGGATGTTGCTCAGATTAGCTATTTGTGATTATACTATGTCTCTTTGGGAAATGTTAGAAACACCGCTGTTTCCCATTTATAGAAATGGTTTGAACAAAGTTTGCAGTGATAATAAAATTGTAGGGTGGCGAGCACAGTGACGAGGAGGAGGAGAACAGTGAAAAGTAAAATCAAACCTGTAGGATTAATGGCATTGGACGATCAGGGTGATCTATCAGTGCAGATAAAATATTTTTTAAAGGTGGGAGTTTTGTTTAAAAATGGAAAAAGGAATTCCAGTTTTTATACATTGTTGCAGAATTGAGTTCATGGTTAATGTTAATATTTAGAGATGTTTAGTTCTTGGACGATCATTGTCCCAGGATGAGTAATTCAGAGGCTGAGGTTAATGCTCTGGAGACACATCCAAATCCTACTATGGCAGCTGGTAGAATTTAATTCAATTAATCAATCCGGAATTGAAAGTTAGCCTCAATACTGGTGATCATGAAACTATTATTAATCATGGAAAAAGTGTATCTGATTTGTTAATATCCTCGAGGAAAAGAAATCTGACATCCTCCTACATGTAACTCCAGAACCACTGATAAAGTATCTTTTAGCTTACCCATGAAATGGCTCAGGATGTTACTTAGTTTAAGGGCAATTAAGCATCGACAGCAAATGCTAACCTTATCAGCAATTTTCACATCTCAAAAAGAAATAAATCTTTAAAAATATTGTTATGAAGGTAAAGTAATTAAGATGCTTTAAGGCTTGAGTGGACTATCAGAACACCTAAAGCAATGGAAATGCAGAAGACTACTCATTTTTGTTTAAAGAGTCAGAAGGGAAAAGAGCAAACAAAAAAAGGCCTGACCTACTTGGAGACATTGTCAGTTTGTGGATGGTCCAAATTAGGCCATTACATCATGGAGATAAGTGGAGTTCAGGAAGCATTTCATGTTTCAATTTAGGTTGCAGTTTGGACTCACCTGAGAGAAGTTAGCTAAGATAAATGATAGTAAAAGCACTGACTTCACCATTGAACATGTGAATGGTGGATGAGGGTTAATTTCAAATTGAATTTTATGGAGGATCAGAAATTGGGAAGTTCCCTAATTTTAAAGCTGCTGGTAGACCTCAGTGTCTTATTGCATTTGAAAGTAGCCAGCTGATTAGCATGGGAATACTGGAAAAGTAACCAGAACAAGGTCTGTAGTATAAATAAGTTGAATGATAGTTTTACTTCTGAGAATAGCTGGAACTGAGGAAAACTCTCCAACGGATTGCAACAGGCATATGGATGATCCCATAAGATTGATATGTCATAGAAGAAAAGTCTTTTTGGAAATAGGAAGTAATTCTGAATATGTGTATAGTTTCTAGATATGTTAAATTAATAATGTTTGTTGTGGTTAAACCTTTAAAATATAATAATGTTTATTTTTGTTTGAAACAAGTAAACATTTTGTGTTGTGATTCCATTGGTGAAAACAAGTGTTATAATTTCAGCTGATGTTAGTAGTGGACAAGTCAGATCCCAGACTAAAATCTGTCTTGATTGATCATGTTTTATTTTAGTTTTAACAGGTAGATTCCTACTGAAGAACAAGCACTCAGTGTAGCAGAACTGAGTTTAACAATAATATAGAAGCTAAAGAAATGAAGCTAAAATAGAATCAGTCAGCCTATTTACAGTTTAAATTTATAATAGAAACTTAAAGATTTTGAAGCACATGGTAACATATCATTAATCCCCTATATGCTGCTTCAGTGATTCCAAAAACATCCCTATATAGTACCCAAAAGCACACCTTGTATAATACTTACACCAGAGAAAGAGTTCCTTCTCTAATAATTGATTTAACAGTGAATTTCATTACCAGCCTGGAACATCTGATAGCATCTTCCAGGAACCTTCATACAACTGAACTTCAATGTTCTCAGTCCTCATAAGACTAGTTTATGGTTTTACCTAAATACTCCTAGTCTGACACTATTACTAAACTTTTTTTTGAGGTAATTTATTAAGAAATCTAACTACTTTCTCCTTTCTGAGAAAAGTTGCTTTATAAATTCATCTTCATCCAAGACCTCTGTAGAACTGTCCCAGACTGAATCCAAAAAAAAATCCCTTTTTTTTTTCCAAGCTACAGGTGTTTCCCATAAGCTTTTAAAATCAAATCCAGGAACTTCTAACTAAATCCTGTTTAATATGGTATTCTATTTATCTTGCTAGTTTGTAAACTGAGAAGTAGTGACCAAATAACCTACATACTTCATTGTGGTTATACTTGCCAACAGGCTTTCTATGTGCTTTTACATTGCTATGTGCAGCTAATAGTAATCCTGAACAAAATAGCTCTCTTGACATGATAACTGGGAACTGTGGAATGGACAAGGAAAGGTTTGTTAACTTAGACAGAACATGATTTACACAGAGTCTAAACAAGGAAGTAGGATATTGAATTCAGTGTTAAACCATTAATAGAAAGCAAAATAAATGCAAAAAAAAAATAGGTTAAAGACAACGAAAGAATACCAAGAAAACCTGATTTATTTTTCAAAGAAATCCCAACAACAATTGAAGTTTGATGGAATGCAGTTCTACAATTTTGCAGTGAAGTTTCAATGCCTAAGGTGTTTGGTGTTTGTTGTTTGTTGTTGAAACTTAGCACATCTTGACAAGTTAGCTTGTACTTGAATGAAGAAGCGGCAAGTTTCTCTAGCATGGTTAGTTGCTATCTGTAGGGCAAGCACTGCAACTCCATGTAGTTCAGTATGAGCTTCTTATCAAAATACCAGTATAGCACTGCTTTTGGAGGAACAGAGCAACTCGCACAGCACCTTTGATTATTGCATTTTGCTGTGAATGTACTGATGTTGGAATTTGTTGCTTGAAGCATACTCACCATTAATGCAACAAAATCAGGGTATGGTGATGTTTTTTGAACCAATGATACGTTTTCATTTGCCCCTAAATGGAAGTTTACTAATTCAGATAACGGATTGTATATGTTTAGGTTGTTTGCATTCACTTCTGGCCGCCTTGCTATAGGAAATATGTTAAATTTGAAAGGGTTCAGAAAAAAATTACTAGGATGTTGCCAGGACCGGAGAGATTGAGTAGGCTGAGGCTATTTTATCTGTAACTTCGGAGGTGGAAGAATGACATCATAGAAGTTTACAAAATCATGAGGAACATGGATAGGGTGAATAGTCAAGGTCTTTTCCCCAGGGTAGGGGAGTCAAAAACTAGAAGGCATAAGTTTATGGTGAGAGACAAAATATTTAAAAGGGACCTAAAGAGCAATTTTGTCACACAAAGCGTGACGTGTTTGTGGAATGAGCTGCCAGAGGAAATGGTGTAGGCTGTTTCAATTACAGCATTAAGAAGGTATCTGAATGGGTATATGAATGGGAAGGGTTTCGAGGGAAATAGGCCAAATGCTGGCAGATGGGACTAGATTAATTTAGGATTCTGGTCGGCATAGCCGAGTGGACTGAGGGGGTCTGTTTCTGTGCTGAATGGCTCTGTTTCATCCAAACAAAAAAGAAGTACCACATGTCATTTATCAATTAATACTTACCTGACACTAAGTGTTCCTTGAAGCTTAATTTACTTTATAAATAGTTGACTATGATGATTGATTTACCTAGCTACTAAAGAAAGATAATGTTATTGTCGTTTCCCAGTATCAAATTTTAATGTCAGTACTTTGGAATTAGATAGTAGAGATGTCTGGGGTATGTATACACAAAAGTCTCGACAAATGGGAGCTCAGTGGTTAGCACTGCTGCCTCACAGCACCAGGGACCCAGGTTCGATTCTTGCTTTGGGCGACTGTCTGTGTGGAGTTTGTAAATTCTCCCCATGTCTGCATGGGTTTCCTCTGGGTGCTCTGGTTTCCTCCCACAGTCCAAAGATGTGTAGATCAGGTGAAGTGGCCCTGCTAAATTGCCCATAGCGTTAGGTGCATTGGTAAACATAGAGTAGGGGAATGGGTCTGGGTGGGTTACACTTCGGAGGGTCAGTGTGGACTTGTTGGGCCGAAGGGCCTGTTTCCACGCTGTAGGGAATCTAATCTAATCTAAAATCAGTGTGCAGGTTATGTACAGTTATCTCTAATTCTGGGTGCTTTTGGCTATCCATGAACAATGATGCATGATATTGAGACCGAGTAAGTTTATAAAAGTTAAATAACGTGTAAGTGGAAAATATGACATTTTAATTGACATTAGAAATAAATTAACAAAATACCTTAGAAGAACACCTGTTTTGGTTAAAAATCAACTCACAGGATGTTCCAGTTTGTTATAGCTATTTCTCTGATGATTTGTTAAGAGCCTTTGAAAGATATGATGTGAACTTTTATGCTGGTGCTTAAAGGGGAAGTCATGGGGATCTAACCAATTGAATACTGTATGCTGCAGCTTCTTCATGCTTGACTAAACACTAGAAATGTTGTGAACTATTGTAGACTTATGAAATGTTCAAATGTACATTTCCACTAACTTGTGTTTAAGTTCAAAAGCTAAGTGTATCAACTATCCCACAAATAATCATAGAATTTTACAGTAAAGAAAGAGGCCATTCAACCCATTGTGTCTGTACTGGCTAAGTACTAGTCATAGGGAGACAAAGGGAGGAAAACGGCCTACTTTGCCAGATACTGAAGATCAAGAAATTAGCATAGATTATTGAAGTTGTTAAAATTACCTGTTAAATAAGCAGACTCGTCATAAATTATGATTTCACTGTTCTTACAGATGCAGGAGAAAATTGTGAAAGAAATAAAAAGAATAGAAAAGCCAATAGAAATAGCTTATTCTCCTCTCCTGCAGTGTCTACATTTGGTCTTGCAGTTATAGCTACAACTTGATGCTTTTCACGTTGGTCTCTTCTGTTGGAATCATTTGTACAAATCCCAATAGGTTTCAATTGCAACTTTAAGCATTCTAAACAAAGGTGTACCACTTTATTTGAGTAAATGAGACAGAAACACTTCGGCCTTTGATTTTTTATTCCTACCCTCAGCACCTTCCTTTCCAGTCTGAGGAGGAATTCTTGGGGTATTCCTATCTGTTCCTTCCTTACCCCAGCTACTTGTCTTCCTTTCACTCTTCCTCCTTGAGTTTATGGGGGTGATGGTAGAAAGATTTAGTTTTATGAATCTGCTGTCTGTCAAGTTGTTCCAAGCCCCCAAGCTATGTTATGACTGTGATGGCAAGAGTCCACTGATAATTGAGCCCAACTACACCATTGCACCATTAATATATATGTGTTGAGTCAATTATTAAAATGATTTGGTTTGTAATACTTTGCAGATTAAAAGAAACATCCAGCAGGCTTCTTTAGTTAACTGAAAATAGCCTGTTTATTGTGGAAAAAAACACTTATTCTGTGGCAAACACTGGCTAATTCCTAAACTGTGAACCAAAATTAAAATTCTATTGCCTTAGTTTTGTACACAGACGCACTCATAAAACATGAGACAAGTCTCTGCAGAGACTTTTTTGGGCATAAAGAGTAGGGGAAAAAAGACTTTCTCCCCAAAAAACAAAGGATTTAATGAGCTGTCATGTCTACTCTCTCAATGAAGCTTAATTGCTGTCCGTTGAAGATTGATAGTTCGGATTCCGACCAACTTGAATTCAGGTCTTAAGAAAAAAACTATGATTATATTTTAAAGTTTTATCAGGTAGTTTGAAATACTCTTAGAGGTTCCCAGGGACTTGTACTAAGTTGGGATTTTAAGATCAACTCTTGCAGCTTCAGGGTATCATCTTTACTTGAACCTTGGGTCTGTAAATCAGAATTCTCAGTCCAACTAGGATTTCTAGGCAACTATTACTATAGAGGCCTCCTAGCCCATTCAAAGTCTGAGTCTTCTCGTAATTAAGCCAAAAATCCCATCTCTTATCTTCTTGAAACTTCTTCATTTTGGAGGGCAGAAAAGAATTAGCCAAAGTTTTGCATCTGGAGTCACATGTATGCAAGCTTGGATAAGGATGGTAGATTTCCTTCCCTAAGGAACATTACTGAACCTTTTTTTTAGTATAACAACCAACCATTAGGCTAGCTTCCAATTCCAGATTTTATTGCATTTGAAGTTTACAATCGATCATGGTTGGGCTCAAGCCTATTTTTTCCCATGTCACTGCTTCACCTAATACGAAGTGCAGGTGGACGTAATTTTTCGTTGTAACAACGAAAATTATTTTGTTTATTCATGATTTTACTTTTGGGTCTTTTCTGAATTGTATTGTTATTTTTGGTTTGACAGTATGTTCTCTCATCATTGCTATCCCTGACCATCACCAACCCCCACCCCCCCATACCATCCTCCACCAACCCCAACTCATTACTCATTTTTGTGAATGTTTCATAAATCTCTCAACCTTTCTGAATAAAGGTTGAGCGGAATGGTGGCTCAGTGGTTAGCACTGCTGCCTCACAGCACCAGGAACATGGGATCAATTCCAGCCTTGGGCAACTGTCTGTGTGGAGTTTGCACATTCTCCCGGTGTCTGCGTGGATTTCCTCTGAGTGCTCTGGTTTCCTCCCATAGTCCAAAGATGTGCAGGTTAAGTGAATTGGCCATACTAAATTGCTCATAGTCTTCAGGGATATATGGGTTAGGTGCATTAGTCAGGGGTAAATGTAGAGATATAGGGTAGGGGAATGGGTCTGGGTGGGTTACAGTTTGGAGGGTTGGTGTGGACTTGTTGGGCCGAAGTGCCTGTTTCTACACTGTAGAGATTCTGTGAATAAATTTCACATTTATTAGATATTGACAGCTCTACAATACTACTGCTACACCCTTAACTGCTTTTGTTAACTGCATAATCATGAGAAGAGATTTCTATTTTATCAGCCTGGATTTGAACTCCACTTTGCATGGACTGTAATTTCCAGTAAACTGACTCAGCCCTGTCTATATTTTCAAGCATTATGCTGTAGAAGTCAATAGGTTAATGTGTGGCATACTTCCAAACTGCATCTATGAAGTGAAATTGTGACACAGTGAACCATATCTGCTGTTAATTACTCACTTATAGCCTATAAATTGGACTTAGCAAGGGAGTTGGGACAAGTTGAATTGTCCACCTTTTTGGTCAACAAATAGTGCATGAAGAAGTGTGGGTGCAGTGAAACACCAGGTTGCATCTGCTGTTTTACTTTATTTTTCCTTGCACTTTATATGCTATTGCTTGATCTAATACTTCTGCAGCTTGTCAATGATAATTGAAAAGCTTCCACACATTATTTACTGGTGATATTCTTTTTTTAATTGTTAACCATTTAAAAAATTAAGTGTGGAATTTTCCCTTCCCTGGTGTGACATGGGCAATGGTTGGAAATTTGGGAAAGTACAGAGAAGATGAAATGACTCAGGATCCCTTAAATTTCCAATGGTAATTTCAAAATCTCAGTAATAAGTGGTGACTACCCTGTTCCAATGTATTTGCACCTCATTAAGAGCTCTCCTTGTTTATGCACCACTTCCAGTTTTCCTCTCCTTTCCTGAGAAACTAGATGGTGCAAATTCCCAACATACAAGTCAGACTGATGGCTGAAGCTCGGCAATTGCTTGTTCTGGACATCATGCAACTCTGTCTTCACCATATTGTCCCTGCATTGTCTTTGGCCACCATCCCCTTCCACTCTTCATCCACACAAGTCACCAGTGGCACGCTGCAAGCCTTTCACATCACCCGCCCGCTGTTGCACCAAATCAAGCACTATATCAGCTCTTCAACACTTCACTTTGGAGCTCAGGATCATCCTAGACTTGTACGCTTCTGGCAGGCCACTTTGCATGCAGGGCCACGTGTTCATCTACACAGGATGCATATTATGACTCTTAGCTTGCTTCCTCAGCACTCACTCACTTTGTGCTTACTTGGAGGTTGCCAGCCTCTGTGATTCCATAATACTACCCATCTTGCTTCAATTTGCTGCCCTTCAGCAGGACTTTCATTGTTCAAGCAAGCATAACTGTTATGTTGTGCACACTAGTTGTCTTCTTGTCGTATCAGTTAAGTGAATGCTTTCAGACAAAGGCACTTAAAGTGTCACATGAGCTTTTTGATTTCAAAAACATATTTCATAGCTAGAACTATCATGGGCGGCACGGTGGCATAGTGGTTAGCACTGCTGCCTCACAGCTCCTGAGACCCGGGTTCAATTCCCGACTCAGGCGACTTACTGTGTGGAGTTTGCACGTTCTCCCCGTGTCTGCGTGGGTTTCCTCCGGGTGCTCCGGTTTCCTCCCACAGTCACAAAGATGTGCGGGTCAGGTGAATTGGCCATGCTAAATTGCCCGTAGTGTTAGGTAAGGGGTAAATGTAGGGGTATGGGTGGGTTGCGCTTCGGCGGGTCGGTGTGGACTTGTTTCCACGCTGTAAGTAATCTAAAAAACTGGAAGACCATCCTTCACAGTTGCTGCACTGAATTGTAAGTATGCAAGTGCATGAGCCTTTGATTTGAAGATTGGAAGGGATAGTTATATACTCCTCCACTTTAAGACCATTGCTTGTTAATTTCTGTTGATAGATTTTGTCAAATTAGTAAATTGTCTCATTTAATTATTTCTTTTACAACTTAAGTGACCCACTTTGTATATACCTCTTGAGTGGGAAATACATGTTCTGGAGAGAGAAATCCCAGACTCATAAAATATCTGGAAGATTTAAAGCACAGCTCAGATTTAATAAAATTAGGTGGTTAACTAGCCATTTGGATACAGAACTGGCTCAAAGATAGAAGACAGAGGGTGGTGATGGAGGGTTGTTTTTCAGACTGGAGGCCTGTGACCAGTGGAGAGTCACAATGATCAGTGCTGGGTCCTCTACTCTTTATCATTTACATAAATTATTTGGATGCGAGCATAAGAGGTACAGTTAGTAAGTTTGCAGATGACACAAAAATTGGAGGTGTAGTGGACAACGAAGAGGGTTACCTCAGACTACAACAGGATCTGGACCAGATGGGCCAATGGGCTGAGAAGTAGCAGATGGAGTTTAATTCAGATAAATGTGAGGTGCTGAATTTTGGGAAAGCAAGTCTTAGCAGGACTTATACACTTAACGGTAAGGTCCTAGGGAGTGTTGCTGAACAAAGAGACCTTGAAGTGCAGGGTCATAACTCCTTGAAAGTGGAGTCGCAGGTCGATAGGATAGTGAAGAAGGCGTTTGGTATGCTTTCCTTTATTGGTCAGAGCATTGAGTACAGGAGTTGGGAGATCATGTTACAGCTGTACAGGACATTGGTTAGGCCACTGTTGGAATATTGCGTGCAATTCTGGTCTCCTTCCTATCATAAAGATGCTGTGAAACTTGAAAGGGTTCATAAAAGATTTACAAGGAAGTTGCCAGGGTTGGAGGATTTGAGCTACAGGGAGAGGCTGAACAGGCTGGGGCTGTTTTCCCTGGAGCGTTGGAGGCTGAGGGGGTGACCTTATAGAGGTTTACAAAATTATGAGGGTCATGGATTGGATAAATAGACAAAGTCTTTTCTCTGGGATCGGGGAGTCCAGAACTAGAGGGCATAGGTTTAGGGTGAGAGGGGAAAGATATAAAAGAGACCTAAGGGGCAACTTTTTCACACACAGGGTGGTACATGTATGGAATGAGCTGCCAGAGGATGTGGTGGAGACTGGTACAATTGCAGCATTTAAGAGGCATTTGGATGGGTATATGAATAGGAAGGGTTTGGAGAGATATGGGCCGGGTGCTGGCAGGTGGGACTAGATTGGGTTGGGATATCTGATCGGCGTGGACAGGTTGGACCGAAGGGTCTGTTTCCATGCTGTACATCTCTATGACTCTATTTGGAGGAAGATAACGTTCCTAGGCAGCTCCTTCCCCTTGAGATGTTTTGTCAATCCTATAGACCAAAGACTAAGCACTTTGTGGCCTTGCCCAGCTTGAACTCTGCACATACAAGTACTCCTGTTCTAAATTGGCATTAAACAAGAGTTAAAAGGTATAAATTCTTTCACTATGACAAGCTTTAAATAGAAAAAACATGCACTCCTGCTTCTGAATCTTAACAAAAATGAAAAAATGTTTTGGTTGTTTTATCTCAACATCTCGGCTAAGACTTTTAATTCTGTCAGAGAATTTGCATTTCAGATTTGACAGATCATTTGAATGATAAATGGTGGAGTTAACATGGCCAAACTGCCTGAATTGTAAATGGTGTTGCTATGAGATGTCGTGGACCAAATGCTTGTTACCAGACGTGTAAACAGAGGGTTTCTGAGTTCCGACATTCAGAAATTTGTCTTTCCTAATTGTTTTTACTCGTTTTATTCATGACCTAGAGTTTTACTCTGCTACAGTGACAACTCTGAGTAGTTATTGTTTCAATAACTACTTTTATAAAATTACTATAAGGATTCACAAAGTTGTTACCTGAAATGGCAGATTTAACAACTTGCTAAAGTAGAACCTTTTTGCAACAATAATTTTGCTGTGAGCACTGGCAATTTATTATTGAATCATACAGTGTTAGTAGTGAGCATTAAATGCACAATATCATCATCGCGCTTTTATTATACAGAATTTCTGGAAATACTGAATTGTTTGTCAACAGTCTGATGAAAATCAATAAGAACTATATCACTTTACCTTTTTGTTTATTATATATAGCTGTTCAATTCAGTTGCTCTCAGCTACATTTTAATCATACTATGTACAGTCCCAGGCAGGCCAGTTTCTGTTATGAGTAAGGAAATCTAAGAGCAGGACATTATAAATGAAAATAATCGCCTCTTATTGTTGATTGTTATAATGGAAATAAAACATTATCAGCAAAGCTCCTCAACTGGCTGCTCAATATCTTCTATTCATATACCAACTTGAATATAGTAAAGTACATTAAGATGCTTCCGAGCAGTGTCATCAAACACATGTCTTCACAAAGCCACGTAAGATGTTAGGACAGGGGACTGGAAGCCTGATCCATGACTTATAACATTTAAAGGGAGAGCAATTCAGCAAAGGAATGCCAGAGCTTGTGGCTGAGGCAGTTGAAGGAATGACTGCCAATCCTAATAAGCAAAAAGCTAGAAGCTGAGTCATTTTGGAACGTTTCTACAATGACAGTTCATCTATTAAGTTACATTTACAGATATTAGGACTAGTGTTTCTGACCTCAGGTAATTTGTGATCTTCAGGACAAAGCTAAGCCGCGTGCCCAGTAGTGGGGCCTCTTTTGGAACCAAATAACATTATCAATGGTTTTTATAGATTCGCTAGAATAATACAAACTCTAGATTTTGGCAAAATACAGCAAGGTGATTCTGTATTTTGGGGAACTTCTCGCTTGCCGAACAGTCCGATTTTATGCCAACACTCTCATTGAGTCATAGAGTCAAAGAGATATACAGCATGGAAACAGACCCTTCGATCCAACCTGTCCATGCCGACCAGGTATCCCAACCCAATCTAGTCCCACCTGCCAGCACCCGGCCCATATCCCTCCAAACCCTTCCTATTCATATACCCACCCAAATGCCTCTTAAATGTCACAATTGTACCAGCCTCCACCACATCCTCTGGCAGCTCATTCCATACACGTACCACCCTCTGCGTGAAAACATTCCCCTTAGATCTCTTTTATATCTTTCCCCTCTCACCCTAAACCTATGCCCTCTAATTCTGGACTCTCCAACCCCAGGGAAAAGACTTTGTCTATTTATCCTATCTATGCTCCTCTATAAGGTCACCCCTCAGCCTCCGATGCTCCAGGGAAAACAGCCCCAGCCTGTTCAGCCTCTCCCTATAGCTCAAACTCTCCAACCCTGGCAACATCCTTGTAAATCTTTTCTGAACCCTTTCAAGTTTCACAACATCTTTCCGATAGGAAGGAGACCAGAATTGCATGCAATATTCCAACAGTGGCCTAACCAATGCCCTGTATAGCTGCAACATGACCTCCCAACTCCTGTACTCAATACTCTGATCAATAAAGTAAAACATACCAAATGCCTTCTTCACTATCCTATCGACCTGCGACTCCACTTTCAAGGAGCTATGAACCTGCACTCAAAGTTCTCTTCATTCAGCAACACTCCCTAGGACCTTACCGTTAAGTGTATAAGTCCTGCTAAGACTTGCTTTCCCAAAATGCAGCACCTCACATTTATCTGAATTAAACTCCATCTGCTACTTCTCAGCCCATTGGCCCATCTGGTCCAGATCCTGTTGTAGTCTGAGGTAACCCTCTTCGTTGTCCACTACACCTCCAATTTTTGTGTCCTCTGCAAACTTACTAACTGTACCTCTTATGCTTGCATCCAAATAATTTATGTAAATGATAAAGAGTAGAGGACCCAGTTCCGATCCTTGTGGCACTCCACTGGTCACAGGCCTCCAGTCTGAAAAACAATTCTCCACCATTACCCTCTGTCTTCTACCTTTGAGCCAGTTCTGCAGAGCAATTTAATCAATCCCATTTCCCTGATCTGTTTCCTTAACCCTGTAAGTTTATTTGCTTACAATGCCGAATTTTCTTTTGAAATCATTCTGTTGCCTCTGCTTCTACAGCCTTCATAGATAGACCTGCAATTAACTATTTCTCTTAATATCCATCCTGCATTTCTTGCCTAAAAGCTCAGTAAGTCTGGCAGCATCTGCGGAGAGAGAGAGAAAAGAGTTCATGTTTAGATCCCATTCTGACCAGAGAGAACTGGTTAAAGGCTTCTATGTGTGTATTTCTAAATGGTGATTAGTTTGTTCCCACATTTATAATAATATAACTGAACATTTGTGATACTAATTTTGAATTTTCTGACGAGATAGCAGGTAGGGTGAATACTTAATACAGTCAATGTCGATTTTAGCAAGGCCTTTGATTAGGTTACAGAGTAGTGAATGAAAAGTTATCAGATCCAAAAGGAAAATGCAAGCCTGGTCCAAAATTGATTGTAGTAGGAAGTGGGTATATTTGTGACGAGAAAACTATTTCCTGGGGGTTTTGGAGATCTTAGTACTAAATCCCTAGCTGGGCTCTGAGGAAGGGTCACTGGACCTGGAACCTTAACTCTGATTTCTCTCCATAGATGCTGCCTGATCTGCTGAGCTTTTTCCAGCAAATTCTGTTTTTATTGCCTTTGCTGCCTATGATGCATATTAATGATGCAGATTTAAATGTAAAGGACATGATTACATACATTAAAGATGCTACTATTCGGCATATGGTTGAAAGTGAGAAAGAAAGGTGTAAAGTGCAGGAAATTATTAATGAAGTGGTTATTTGGGTTGAAAAATGGCAAATATGAGTTAACAATTTTAGACAGGATAAACAAAGTAAGGGGTTACATATTTTTGAGAAGATTTGTAGCTTATCTTCTGGTTGTAAGTTTGCTCGCTAAGCTGGAAGGTTTGTTTTCCGATGTTTCATCACCACACTGAGTACTATCAGTGAGCCTCTGGTGAAGTGCTGGTGTTATGTCCTGCTTTCTGTTTATGTGTTTTGGTTTCTTAAAGTGGGTGATATCATTTCTAGTCCTTTTTCTCAGAGGATGGTAGACGGGGTACAAATTGGTGTGTTTATTGATGGAATTCTGGTTAGAATGCCAGGTCTCTCGGAATTCTCATGCATGTCTCTGTTTAGCTTGCCCTAGGATAGATGTGTTGTTCCAGTCAAACTGGTGTCCTTCTCCGTCCTAAATATAAGGATACTAGTGATAGTGGGTCATGTCTTTTGGTGGCTAGTTAGTGTTCATGTATCTTGGTGGCTAGTTTGCTGCCTGTTTTTCTGATTTACTGTTTGTAACAGTCCTTGCATGGTATTTTGTAAAGGACATTAGTTTTGCTGGTTGTTTGTATCTGATCCTTTAGGTTCATTAGTCGCTGTTTAAGTGTGTTGGTAGGTTTGTGGGCTACCATGATGCCAAAAGGTCTGAGTAGTCTGGAAGTAATTTCTGATCTGTTTTTGATGTAAGGTAATGTGACTAGAATTTCTGGGCATGTTGTGTCTGCTTGTTTGAGTTTGTTATTGAGAAATCAGTGGACTGTGTTTTAGGTACCAGTTCTTTTTGAATATGCTGAATAGATAATTTTCCTTTGCTGTTTGTACATCCTGGGTGCTGCAGTGTGTTTTGGCTTCTTGAAATAATGTCCTGATACAGCTTTGTTTGTGGGTGTTGAGATGATTGCTTCTGTAGTTAAGTATTTGGTCTGTATGTGTTGTTTTCCTGTAGATGCTGGTTTGAAGTTCACCATTAACTAGTTGTTCTACTGTGACATCTAGGAATGGGAATCTATTGTTATTCTCCTCTTCTTTTGTAAGAACAGACAAACAGGCAGAAAACTAGCCACCAGGATACATGAACACCAACTAGTCACCAAAAGACATGACCCACTATCACTAGTGTCCTTATATACAGACGAAGAAGGACACCACTTTGACTGGGACAACACATCCATTCTAGGACAAGCTAAACAGAGACATGCACGAGAATTCCGAGAGGCCTGGCATTCCAACCGGCACTCCATCAATAAACATGTCAATTTGGACCCCACCTACCATCCTCTGAGAAAAGAAACCAGAAATGATATCACCCACCTTAAGAAACCAAGACATATAAAGAGAAAGTGGGACATAATACCAGCGCTTCACCAGAGGCCCACTGATATAGTTACCTAGTATGATGGTGAAACGTCTGAAAAGAAATCTTCCAGCTCAGCGTGCAAGCTTACAACCTGAAGAGAATGTAGAATTGATACGAGTATGTCAAAAATGTACACATGAACAGATGGAGCAAAGATTTGATTTGATTTATTGTTGTCACAGTGAAAAGTTTTGTTTTGCAAGGAGTACAGTTGGATCATAGCAAACAAGGACATAGAGATCTTAGGTTGCTTAGAGCGAGACATACAGGGTTATGGCTGCATAGGAGGTGTACAAAGTAAGATCAACGTTAGATTTGAAATTAGAGAGGTCCATTCAGTAGTCTAATAACAGCAGGGAAGAAGCCGTTCTTGAACCTATTGTGTTCAAGCTTCTGCAGCTTCTGCCTGATGGAAGAGGTTGGAAGAGAGTAAAACTGGGATGGGTGGGGACTTTGACAATGTTGGCAGCCTTTCATGACAACAAGAAGTGTAGATGGATTTCAAGGATGGAAGATTGACTTTTGTGATGGCCTGGGCTTGCACACAACTTTCTGTAGTTTCTTATGGTCCTGAACAAAGCAGTTTCCGTACCAAACTATAAAATACTCAGACAGAATGCTTCTATAAAAGTTGGTGAAAGTCCTTGTGGACATGCTGAATTTCCTAGCTTCTTGAGGAAGAAGAGGCTTTATTGTGACCTTCTTGACCATCACATTACATGGGAAGTCCAGGACAGATTGTTGATTATTGTCACTGTTAGGAAGTTGATGCTGCCAACTATTCCAACTTAGCTCCATTGTTGTAGATAGATGTCCTCCTCCTTTGTTCCTAAAGTCAGTGATCAGTTCTTTTGTTTTGCTGAAATTGGGAGAGAGAGATTGCTATCATTGCACCATGTCATCAAGCCATTTTGTTTCCTTTCTGCATTCTGAATCATCATTCTTTGAAATCCAGCCTACAACGATGGTGTCATCAGCAAACTTATAGATGGCATTCGCATGGGAGTTGGCTACACAGCTGTGGGTGCACAGGGAGTGCAGTCGTGTGGGGCTGCAGTGTTGAGGATTATTGTGGCTGAGGATTCTGTTGCAGAGGGCGAGGTAGAGACCTCTGAGAATTTTGAGAATAGAATGGTAGGGATTAAAGTATTGAAGGCAAAGTTGCAGTTGATGAGCAGGAGCCTGGCATAGGTATCCTTGTTATCCAGATGTTCTAGAGATGAATGTAGGGCTAGAGAAATGGCGTTTGCTGTGTCAGTCCACGTGAAGGTATGCGGATTGGTAGATACGTCAAGAAAATGTTTTAATACTTTGTTTTATTGGCTGAGATCTGGAGTTATCTGAGCAAGAAGGCTATGCTGGACATGCATAAAATACAAATTAGAATTCTGAGTACAGTTTTAGTTACCACAAAGGATGTGATCAATTCGAGAGTACGGAAGAGATTTATAAAGATGTTGGCAGGAATTGAACATTTTAACTGCAAAGAAAGATTAGATAAGTAGGATTTTGTTTTCTTTGGAACAGGGAAGGCTGAGGAGACTCTCAATTGAAATGCATAAAATTGTAAGGACCTAACTAGGGTGGATAGGAAAGAATTATTTCCATTATCTGAGAGGCCATTTATTGGAGTATATGTTTGAAGTAATTGGTAAAGAGATGTGTGGGGGGAGCTGGTGAATTTTGTTTCAACCAAAGTGTGTTGAGTGCCTGAAACTCATCATCCAAAGCAGCAGTGAAGATAGAACCCCACATTGAATTTTTTTAAAAATAGATTTGGATTTGAAGTTTGTAATCAATGGGGCAAGAGCTAGAAGAGGGAGAGTTTGGATAATTTTCGATGTGCTGGTATTGGACTGGGGTGGAAAAGTAAAAAATCACATGACACTGGGTTATAGTTAAACAGAAAGGAAGAAGGAGCAGGACTCCAAAAGCTTCAAATAAACCTGTTGGACTATAATCCGGTGTTGTGTGATTTTTGACTTTGGATAACTCTCAGCAGCAGTGATGCAAGGGACTGAATAGCGTCCCTTGTGTTTGCAAATCTTTTCTTCTCTCTATTTCTGAGATTATTTTGCTTAGGCAAATGTTGGCAAGTGTGTATTTTCAACAGTATTATTAATTCTATATTCTGAGACCAACAAGCAGAGACTTGGGTATTGAGATTTTGAGCTAACCATTCATGTCCGCATCCAGAACTTTCCATTTTAATCGCTGCTAGTCCCTATTGCCACAGGAGAAAACATTCTAAGAAATAGTTAATGCTAATGATTGGATGCTGAAACTCATTAATTGCATTGACACTTCAATGAGGTTAAGTATTACTAAAAATGTTAATAGCTCCATGAAGTGTTTAACAAGTAGTTTTTCTTTTTAAGTAGCCAATGGTCATTTGTAAATGTATTTTCAGTATTCGTTTTCATTTTGAATATTTAGAGTTTGCAGTTTACTT
This sequence comes from Hemiscyllium ocellatum, assembly GCF_020745735.1. NCBI lineage: Eukaryota > Metazoa > Chordata > Chondrichthyes > Orectolobiformes > Hemiscylliidae > Hemiscyllium > Hemiscyllium ocellatum. Next base: position 92,151,861 of record NC_083408.1, read on the forward strand.
TTAGGAGAGTCAGTACAGAGCACAACATTAATGTTCTCAAGAAAATAATATGCAGCTGTTGATAATTTATATAGTTTTTAATATTAAACTTTATCTGAAACAAATTGCTAGTAGGTTGACCCTGCTGGATTTGAGGATAAATGCAGAGAAGTTGTGGGTGGCAAAGCGGCACAGTGGTTAGCACTGCTGCCTCACAGCGCCGGAGACCCAGGTTCAATTCCCGCCTCAGGCGACTGACTGTGTGGAGTTTGCACATTCTCCTCATGTCTGCGTGGGTTTCCTCCGGGTGCTCCGGTTTCCTCCCACAATCCAAAAATGTGCAGGTTAGGTGAGTTGGCCATGCTAAATTGCCCGTAGTGTTAGGTGATGTAATGTAGGGGAATGGGTCTGGGTGGGTTGTGCGTCGGTGTGGACTTGTTGGGCCGATGGGCCTATTTCCACACTGTAAGTAATCTCATCATATGCAGTACAATTTCAATGATTGGAACATTGACAATTTACTGTTGTTAGATGTTGATAATTAGAAATCTATTTGTAAACTTGAACAAGTCAATTTTAGATTATTTTGTCCTTTTGGTTCTTGATCCTCTTCAATTTGTTTATTGTTTTGTGATTATGATAGAGTGCTTAATTTCATAAGTCCAGTATCATTTGAGAGTAGCAAGTAACACTTTATCTCTAACCTTTTCTGCATACCTGCATTTACTTCATATATTAAATGTAAAAGTGAATTGAATAACTAATTGTAACATTAAAATCCCATCTTTAGATTACATCTTTAGATGAGAAAAATGCATTAACAAATTAATCCAAAAGAAAAATGCTGGAAACCTGAAATAATAAATGAAAATTCTGGAAATGCTCAGTAGATAAGCAGCATCCGAGGAGAGACATAGTTAACATTTCATACCAATGATCTGTTAATTAGAATACCAATGAATAGCATGACCAAAAATGTTAACTCTTTTTCTCTGCCCAAGGATCTGCTCGATCAGCTGACTAATTAATCTATAGTTTTAAAAGTGTTTACGATTTGATGTGTTTGTCAATCAACAGTGTGCTATGTTAAAAGATGTCTGTTTTCAACAGGAATAAACATATTTAACCTCATCCATGAGCACGTTTGTGTAAACACACACAACATCTGCTTTTGCATTATCTGCCTGATGCTCAGTTTGCAGGTTTAAGTGCAGTTGTTTTGTTTGCAGTTCTGGTCAAGATGTGCAGCGAACCAGTGTTGTTGTTAATCTACCAAACCTGATGCGGCAGAACACCTCAGAGACAATTCGAAGAGTGGTGCCCAAAATTAGAGTAAGTGGCAACTTGCGCTTAAGGAATCAAATTTTGCATAATTGAAATTGTGACCTGCAATGGCCCAGCTCCAATAAAATGCCTCTTGCAGACCCATATGAAATCTTGTCTGATCCCAGCCCTGACTTATTTCAGAAATCATTATATATCTGTATTACATTTATTGGCAGGCACTAAATTATATACCCTGTGTGTTAGCCCTGCAGATGCAGTTAGACAATTAAATGTTAAAACACCAAGTGGGCACCTGAAAAGTTGGAATTTCAAAAGTATTTGGAATTCCAAAGCCTTACTTTTACTTAGCTCTACAATTGTTTCTAATTTAAATGGAGAAGCTGAATAATTGTTATTTCTCTCTTCTGCTCTTGTATTTCAAAACACGGACAAAATTTGGTCTTCTTCACTCTTAAGTGAGTAGGTTTTTCAAATCTAACAGTATTGAAACAAAATATAGACGACTTCTATGGTAGACAAGCACAATAGGCACTTGGGAAAATGTGCAACGTGCCACCATTTATTGAATCCATTAAGATGATGCATGTGACAATATATGATAAGTGATGACATAAAATGTAGTATCAAAGGATGACTACTGCAGTTGTGGGATCGTAATATCCTTGATACTTCAAACCCCACCAATGTCACCATAACTATTAAGCTGGATGCATCATAAAGTCAGAGGTAGTCCATATAGACGAGATCCGTGTGTTTAACGTGTCTGTGCTGGTCAAAACATATCTATCCTGCCTATCTGCATCTTCCAGCACTTGGTCCATTGCCTTGCAAGTTACAGCACCCCAAATTCAAATGCAAGTTAGTTGTGAGTATAATGAAGATTCTTGCTTCCTAGAAATTAATGACTGGTTGTAACTGTTTGCAGAGGAGTAGCTTGAAATAGAAAAGGAAATGGAAATTTTGAAAAGAAACAATCGAGAGCACTACAGAGAGAGGATAAAGAGAGGGTATTTCAGGCAAAAGAAAAGAAGATGGAAGGTGAATACCAGATTAAACAACTAGAACTAAAAAACAACACAAAAGTGCCTCTGATTCTGGGGAGCATTCTGACTAGGAGAGGTCTGCATCTAATCCAATTTCATATGTCTGCATGTGACATTTTAAAAGTTTATGCAGAAAAGGAAGAGTGATGACATCATTTGGTTAGTATGAGATACAATCGGTGTACTAGCAAGAAATATTCTTGATTTGGATGATGCAGAATCCAAATGGCTAGAGATAAGAAATAGGAGTAGTCTGTGTGTCCCCTAACAAGGTGTTCTATGGGACAAAGAATATATCAGAAGATAGTGAAGCTATATAAAACAGATGGTACATTAATCATGGGTGACTTTAATCTTGTAGATTGAGAAAAACAAATTGGCAAAGGTATCCATGAAGAAGAATTCATCAGGTGTATTCAGAACAATATGCGAGAAAAATATACAGAGGAACCTCGATTATCCGGCGTTCGATTATCCGAATATCAGATTATCGGGCAAGATACCAAGGTCCCAATGCTTGTCTAAACTACATTATCTGTCATTTGATTATATGGAATTCGCTTAACCGAACAAAATACTCCCTGCCTGTGTTCTTTAGATAATCAAGGTTCCTCTGTACTGTGGATTCAATCAGTGATCAGGATATTTTGGATCTGGTAATGTTTAGTAACTGATCCTAGAATAAAAGATCCCCTGGTGATCATAACATTGTAAACTTTAGCATTCAGATTGAGAGTGAGAAACCTGGTTTGGAAACAACTGTGTTAAGATTAGGTTAGGTTAGATTCCCTACAGTGTGGAAACAGGTCCTTCAGGCCAATCAGTCCACGCTGACTCTCCGAAGAGTAACCCATCCAGACCCATTTCCCTCTGAGTAATTCACCTAACACTATGGGCAATTCACCTGACCTGAACATCTTTGGACTGTGGGAAAAAAACCAGAGCGCTCGGAGGAAACCCACACAGACACAGGGAGAATGTGCATACTCCACACAGACAGTCACCCGAGGCTGGAATCAAACCTGCTACCCTGGTGCTGTGAGGCAACAGTGCTAACCACTGAGCCACCATGCCGCCCTTAATCTGAAAACAAACTTAAATAAGATTAATTACATAGGAATGAGGGAAGTATTGACTGGTGTGGAGTGGGGAAAGGAGTTTAGCAGAAAAGACTGCTGAGGAGTACTGCCAGATGTTTCAGAAAATAGTTCATGACTCACTGCAAAGATATACAGCAAGGAAGAAAGATTCTTAAAAGGGAATAAACCAACATACTTAACCAAAGCAGTTAAGGGTAGCATTAAGTTGAAAGAAAAGGGTATCCAATGTGGCAAACAGTGGTTAATCAGAAGATTGGGAACATTTTAAAAACCAACAAAATATAACCAAACATGTTATAAAAAGGGAGCAATGAACTGAGGGCTGATAAGAAAGCAATATAAAAAAACTGACAGTAAGAGCTTCTTTAAATATATGAGAAGAGAGGCAAAGTGAATTTGAGCCCCTCAGAGAATGAAGATGGGGAAATAATGGGAACCAGGAAATAGCAGATGAGGTGAAGCAATGTTTTGCATTAATGTTCATTAGTATTCCAAAAATACTACATCAAGGGCTAAAGGAGACTGTGAAAGGAGGAAGTAAAAACAATAACTATCATGAGAGAAGAAGTACTAATGGCTGAAAAGTCTCCTGGACCTTTTGGGTTGCATCCTTGGATTTTCAAAGAAATATCCACAGAGATGGTGATGCACTGGTAGTAATTTGAAGAAGATTGGAAAACTGACAATGCAAAATTTTTATTCAAACAGTGACAGAAAACATCAGATAATTATAGGCTAGTTAGCTTATTGACATATCTCATTGTCACTTTATAAATGATGTGGGCAGAAACTTCATAGGTGGAATACAGTGTAGGAAAATGCTCTTTGATAGGATGAATAAAATGTCAATATGATTGAAATGGTGAAAAACTGAAGCAAGTTGCAGTCCAGAGGGGTTTGGGAGCCCTCATGCATAAATCACACAATTGCAATAGGGAAGGCATATGGACTATTGGCTTTTAATTCAAAGGGAAGTCTTCCCAAAACTATTCAAGGCACTCATCAGACCACACCTCGAACACAGTGAACAGGTTTATCTTCCTCACTTTGACCTTTGAGGTCCATGTACCTGAAAACAAAATTAATGGGAATGCTGCTGGTATTGGATGCAGCCCAGAGAGAGTTCACCTGGTTGATCCTGGACAAGGAGGGAATTTATTGAGGACAAGTTGAGTAGGTTGGACCTATATATGTTGGAGTTCTCCCTAGTATTTGTACTTTAACCAATACCATTAAAGTCAATAAGCCGATGATGATCTCAATGCGGTTTGTGGGAACTTGATGTGACCATGTAGATGTTGAAAGGATGCTTTCTCTTGTTTAAATAAGATGTTAAGTCATTCTGCTATGCAATTTCTTTTAATATATATTTATAATATCTCAAAAATAATATGAGCTAAGTTATTTTCTAGCAATTTTACTGTTTCTTTTCATGAAAGCCTCTTTTTTGTAGGAGGTACTGCATGTTGCAGGGGTGGAGATGCAATTAGCTGCTGCGGTTTCTTTCCTTACCATCTTGCAAGAAGAGTTAGTTTCCATTACAGCTTATATACATTCATTTCTCCCAATCATATTGGCAAACTTGGATCACAGAGACACAGGTCAGTTTATTGCAGGTTAACTGTTAAGAAAAATGGTGAGCTATGTTCTTCATTACATATTGAGAATGGTATAATTTTAAATTCAATTATGTGGCTTTTAGTCTTTCTTAAACTGAAGAATTGTTGCTCTAAAAATGATTCTGCTATATCTTTGCAAATGACTGTTACTAGAAAAGTTAAGATGAAGTATATTGCCAAAATTGTAAAATGCTTATGACCTTTTACTTTTGTGTTAGCATTGACTGTATTTAAGATAGAGAGAGAGAGAGAGAGAGAGAGAGAGAGTGAGATTAATGATTAGTCAGGGGATTGAAGTTGGCAGGAGCAGGAGAAAGATTTTGAGAAACATGTATTTTCATTCCTGGGATGAAGGCGTCACTGGCTAGGCCAGCACTTATTCTACAGATATTTTCAATAATTTAAATAATAATTCCTTAAATTCTGACGGGAATGTTATATGATTGTAAATGGTTGTGAATTTGATCGCACAAATAAACATTCCACAATGAAGAAGCAGAACTTTGCATATAGAGGGCATCAATATAGGATTACTATGTTGAGATGCTGAACTTGATTATGTAAATTAGTAATACATTTGGCAGCATTCCCTCAGGTAATGAAATAAGTGGACAGGGTCCATAGCAGAGTAGATTAAAACTCTGTATAAAAAGAGGATTTATAGAAGTTTACAGAAAGGCTTTTCTCCATTGTGTGCTTTCGTTTCTTTTGTGAGAATTCATATTAACTAACCATATCTAAATAAAGACTTGAGCACAATAAACTAAATCGAGATGTGATTTTTCTTAAGATGTATTATCAAAATGTAATTAAATGTTAAAATTGTTGATTGCATTTTACATCTGGGATGGATAATTTTTGCAACTATTTTTACCTTCTTTTGTCCCTGCAAACTCCCTATGCATTTATATCTGAAAAACATTTTCTTTGCCAAAAGCTGTTTCAAACTATTTATTCTTAAAACTTAGGATGTCCAAAAACCATCCATCATTAATTTTCCCAATACTGACTGGGATTCACTTAGTGTTAGAGGTCTAGATGGAGCAGTATTTGTAAGGAACATCTAGGAGGATTTTCTAGAACAGTATGTAAATACTCCAACTAGGGAGGGACCATACTGGACCGAGTGTTGGGGAATGAGCCAGGCCAGGTGGTTGATATTTCATTAGGGGATTACTTTGGGAATAGTGATCACAATTCTGTACGTTTTAGTATATTCATGGACAAAGACGAGAGTAATCCTAAAGGAAGAATACTAAATTGGGGGAAGGCAAACTGTACCAAAATTCAGCAGGAGCTGGGGAATATAGATTGGGAACAACTGTTTGAAGGTAAATCCACATTTGAAATGTGGGAGGCTTTTAAAGAGAGGTTGATTAGAGGTCAGGAGAGATATGTCGCTGTGAAAATGACGGGTAGAAATGCCAACTTTAGGAAACCATGGATGACAGGTGAAATTCTGGGACTAGCTAAGAGGAAAAAGAAAGTGTACGTAAGTTATAGGCGACTGAAGACAGACGAAGCTTTGGACAAATATCGTGAATATAGGACTAATTTGAAACGAGGAATTAAGAGGGATAAAAGGAGTCATGATACCTTTAGCAAACAGGGTTAAGGAAAATCCCAAAGCCTTTTATCGATAAGGAGCAAGGGGGTAACTAGAGAAAGGGTTGGCCCACCCAAGGGCGAAGGAGAGAAGTTATTGTAAGGAGCCAGAGAAAATCGATGAGATTCTTAATGAGTACTTTGCATCGGTATTCACCGAGGAGAGGGACATGACAGATGTTGAGGTGAGGGATAGATGTTTGATTACTCCAGGTCAAATCGGTATAAGGAGGAAGGAAGTGTTGAGTATTCTACAAAGCATTAAGCTGGATAGGTCTTCAGGCCCGGATGGGATCTATCCCAGGTTACTGAGGGAAGTGAGAGAGGGAAATGGTTGAGGGCTAAACAGATACATGTGCAGCATCCTTGAATGCGGGTGAGCTCCCGGAGGGCTGGAAAACTGCTACTGTTGTTCCCTTGTTCAAGAATGGTAGCACGGATAATTCAGTATTATAGACTGGTGAACCTGACATCCGTGGTAGGGAAGCTGCTGTAGAAGATACTGAGGGATAGGATCTATTCCCATTTGGAAGAAAATGAGCTTATCAGTGATAGGCAGCATGATTTTGTGCAGGGAAGGTCATGTCTTACCAACTTAATAGAATTCTTTAATGAAGTGACAAAGTTGATTGATGAGGAAAGGGCTGTAGATGTCATATACATGAACTTCAGTAAGGCGTTTGATAAGGTTCCCCATGGTAGGCTGATGGAGAAGATGCTCCAGGTGGTCCCGGGTGTGCTAGCTAGATGGATAGAGAACTGGCTGAGCAACAGGGGACAGAGAATAGTAGTGGAAGGGAGTTTCTTAAAATGGAGACCTGTGACTAGTGGTGTTCCACAGCGATCCGTGCTGGGACCACTGTTGTTTGTGATATACATAATGATTTGGAGGAAGATACAGGTGGTTTCATTAGCAAGTTTGCAGACGACAGTAAGATTGGTGGAGTTGTAGATAGTGAAGGGGACGGTCAGGGAATATAACAGAATGTAGATTGGAGAGTTGGGCAAAGAAATGGCAGATGGAGTTGAATCTGGGCAAATGTGAGATACTGCATTTTGAAAGATCCAATTCAAGAGTGAACTGCAGTAAATGGAAAAGTCCTGGGGAAAAATAACGTACAGAGAGATCTGGTTGTTCAGGTCCATTGTTTCCTGAAGGGTGGCAACGCAGGTCAATACAGTGGTCAAGAAGGCACACAACATCGGACGGGGTATCTTGTACAAGAGTTGGCAGGTCATGTTACAGTTGTATAAAACTTTGGTTCAGCCACATTTGGAATACTGTGTACAGTTCTGGTCGCCACATTACCAAAAGGAATCAGTTGCTTTGGAGAGGGTGCAGAGGAGGTTCACTAGGATGTTGCCTGGTATGAAGGGTGCAAGCTATGATGAGAGTTTGAGTATATTAGGATTATTTTCATCAGAAGGACAGAGGTTCAGTGGGGACCTAATTGAGGTCTATAAAATCATGAGCGGTATTGACAGGGTGGATAGCAACAAGCTTTTGAGCAGGAAACTCAATTATTACGGGTCACAAGTTCAAAGTGAGAGGGGAAAGGTTTAGGGGAGATATGTGTAGAAAGTTCTTTACATAGAGGATGATGGGTTCCCAGAACACATTGCCAGTGGAGTAGGTTGAGGTGGTCACAAAGGTGCCATTTAAGATGTATCTGGACAGTTATATGAATGGGCAGGGAACAAAGGGAGACAGATCCCTAGAAAATAGGCAACAGGTTTAGATTGAGGATCTGGATCAACACAGGCTTGGAATTACAGGCTGTGCCTGTGCTGAAACTTTCTTTGTTCTTTGAGCATTGTCAAAATACATGTTTGAAATGTTAAAAGACCATTTCTGCTTCATTCATACGCTCATTGGGACTACTTCCTGATGATAAAAGGGAGTGCTGCCTTTAATAGTCTTTCTTAGGTTGACAAACTGAACCAAGTAATGGAAACTCTACCAGATATGACTATTTTGTTTCCTTACTATAAGTATTCATTTTAAAAATGTGTAAAATTCAATACTTTTTATGCAACTGCCTATCACATAGCTCGTGCACTAATTTATAAGATTAGACAGTGGAGCTGATTTTGTAATATATTAAACTCTCAACATTCAATAATATCAAAGCTCATTATGTTTTCTTTTTTGGCCAGTGGTCAGTAATGCATGGTTGGAGACTCTCCTGACTGTAATTAATGCTTTACCAAAGGAAACCATCAGGCAAGAGGTAATATAAAAGTCAAAAGATCTTTCCATGCTATATGTATACAGTACTCCTTGCGTGTGCTTCTATCTTGATGAAAATATAGAGTTGAAGTTATTTGTTATGAAAAATTGTACTTACATGACAAAATTCCAAGTGACCAAAACAGGAACATAAGAATGGGAGTATGCCATTCGTCCCATCAAGCCTGCTGCACTATTCAATATGATCATGGCTGATCACATAGAACATAGAACAGTATAACACAGAAACAGGCCCTTTGGCCACATGTGACCGTGGACCCCATGTGACTTAATCTTCTGGACCAGTCTACCATGAGATGCCTTGTCCAATGCTTTAGTAAAGTCTATGTAAAGAACTTCCGCTGGCCAATTCTCATCAATCGTCTTTGTCACTTCCTCAAAAAACTCATGAAATTTAAGAGAAAGATCCCATCAGACCTTAGAGACGTATCTACCTTAATGTTTTTCAAGATACCCAACACCACCACCTCCTTAATGTCAACATACCTATTTCTATTTTTACCATTATCCATGTCTTCCTTGGTGAATATTAATGTAAAGTCCTCATTAAGGACTTAAACCACTTTCTCTCTCTCCATCCATAAATTCCCTTATTTGTCCTTGAGTGGACCTACTCCTTCCCTAGCTACCCTCATGTTCCTAATATACACAAAATTTTTGAAATTCTCCTTAATCCTGCATGTTAAGGACATTTTATAGCATTTTTTACCTCTCCTAATTCCTTGATTATATTCTATCCTGTTTCCTTTATTTTCCTCAAAGGCCTTGTCTTATTGCAGTTTCCTAAACTCTACATATGCTTCCTTTTCCTTTTTGACTAAATCTTCATATCTCTTGTCATCTAGCATTCCTGAATCTTGCGATCCTATCTTTCATCCTCACAGGAACTCACTGGTCCTAAACTCTAATCAACTGGACTTTAAAAGACTCCCTCAGGTCAGATGTGGATTTACCTTCAACAGCCACCCCAATCTAATTTCTCCAGTTCCTGTTTGATAATGTTGTAATTAGGTTTCCCCCGGTTTAGCGCTTCCACCCGAGGACCAATCTTATCCATATCTATCTTAAAACTTACGGAATTATGACTACTATTCTCTAAATGCTCCTCCACTGAAACATCAATCACCTGGCCAGGCTCATTCCCAAATATGGGCCCTTCTCCATATCTATATATTGTTTCAAAAGGCCCTCCTGGATGCACCTAACAAATTCTGTCCCATCTAAGCCCTTGGCACTAAGGGAGTAACCATCAATGATGTGGAAGTTAAGATCACTCCTAATACAATCCTACTGTATTTACACTTTTCCATGGTCTGCCTATATATCTGTTCCTCTATCTCTGGTTGGTTATTGGGAAATATTTACAACCTAATCTTTGTGATTGCATCTTCCATTCTTAATGTCTTGTATTTGCCACATCCTGTAACTGTGCATCACTGGTAATTAGAAATCTATCAATCTCTATTTTAAACTTACTCATGCTGAGCTTTCACAGTCCTCTATGGTAGAGAATTCCAAAGATACACAATCCTCTGAGTAAAATAATTTCACCTCCTCTCAAACTGGAGGTGACATCCACCTTGTTTTTCAATTGTGTCTCCTAATTTTAGACTTCTGAACCAGGGGAAACATATTTTCTGCATCTATCCTATCCAACCCTTAATTTGTAGATTTCAATGAGATCACCTCTCATTCTTCAAAACTCTAAACAATACAGGCCTGGTTTACGTTATCTCTTTTCCTAGGTCAGTCCCGCAATCTTGGGATCAAGTCTGATGAACCTTCATTGCATTCTCTCTGTGGGATTCTTCAACTTTCAGACCCATTAATTTCTCAAATATAATCTTCTTACAAACAGTAATTTCCTTCAACTTCTCATTCCAGGTGTCTCTTCATTGTACCTTCCTCAATGAAAGCAGACTCAAAGTAATGGTTGAGCTTTTCTGCTACTTCTGTGTTCCCTTCTGTACATTTTGCATATTCTGCCTTTAAAGGTCCCTCATTTATTTTAGCCAAATATTTCCTTTCTCTCTGTTGTAAGTTGAGCAGGACATTGACAAGATGCAGAAGTGGACTGATAACTGGTAGATGGAGTTCAACTTGGAAAATTGTGAAGTGACTCACTTTGGAAGGTCAAATTTGAATACAGAACACAGGGTTAAAGGCAGGATTCTTGGCAGTGTGGAGGAACAGAGAATCTTGGGGCCCATGTTCATAGGTCCCTCAAAGTTGCCATCCAAGTTGATAGGATTGTTAAGGACGCATATGATGTGTTGGCTTTCATTAACAGGGAAATTGACTTTAAGAGCCGTGAGGTTATGCTGTATCTTTATTGAGCCCTGTTAACAACACACTTGGAATATTGTGTTCCGTTCTGGTCACCTCACCTATAGGAAGGATGTAGAAGCTTTAGAGAGGGTGTAGAGGAGATTTATCAGGCTGCTGCCTGGATTGGCAGGCAGGTCTTATGAAGAAAGGTTGAGGGAGCTAGGGCTTTCCTCCTTGGACTGAAGAATAATGAGAGGTGACTTGATAGGAGTGTACAAGATAATGAGAAGCATAGATAGAGTGAATAGTCAAGAGACTTTTTCCCAGAGCAGGGCTATCATAAGGGGACATAATTTTAAGCTGATTGGAGGAAGATTTAGGGGAGATGTCAGAGGTGGGTTCTTTACACAGAGAGTGGTGGGTGTGTGGTATGCACTGCCAGCAGTGGTAGTAGAGTCAGATACATTAGGGACATTTAAGTGACTCTTGGATAGGCACATGAATGATAGTAAAATGACGAGTATGTAGGTTAGTTTGACCTTAGAGTAGGATAGAAGGCTGGCACAACATCGACTGTACGGTGCTGTACTGTTCTATATTGCAAAACCTTTTATGGTCGAGATAAAAGAGTGTAAACAGGAAGGGCCAAAAAATTATAAATGGGACAACAAATGTAAGGGACCTTTTTTTAAAAGAAATATCATGTATGGACCCATTGTTCAAAGGAGCTTGCAGGGTCTTAGAGCAGTCAGCAATCTGTGCCTCAGTACCACTGAGGTACTGCCCCAGTTACTTCTTGCAGCACAAGTTTGCTGTCCACCCTCTGGATCAGAGCATTTTTGTTTCTATCATTACCAGTCCACAAGTCTCCCTGTTTTGGTGGCCAGTGAATGAGCCTGGACATGTGCCGTCCTTGCTGAGGCAGTACAATCTGAAGTCAGGTGCTTAGCAAAAGAGTTCTATACTGTAAGGGCATCTGCAACTCCCCCACAATTGAAAGTTACAAGTCTTCCACCAATTGTCCTGCAGCTATAGTGATAACACTGCAAAGGAACACAAAGGCAACCACACAACAGATCTAACAGAATGCAGAAGGATGAATAATTGTTTTGGGCAAATATTACAAGCTTTGGATGAACTTGGTCTGCAATAGTTTTGACGGTGTTTTTAAATTCAGGGTTGAGGTCAGAAAGATGCTGTGATTATCCTGTACAGAGGAGTAGTAAGGTGGGAAAGTGCTGAATAACAGAGGTATGAAGATTTCTTTGGGGAAGCTGAAGCCCAAACAAAGGCTCATAGACAACTCTTTTGGAGAACAATTACATGCTAAGTTCCACTCTCCTGCTGTCACCCCTCTTTTATCTGTCCTCTCCCTCCATTTCTGACTCAACTCCCAACAATCATCCGTAGCGATGGATGGCAAACTGTCAAAGATTTAACTGTTTTGCTGATATTGCCTACTCCAGCCTGGAAAGGTATGCTGGCATAGAAACTGTCACAGACAATGCCATCCATACTCTGCTGTGAGGCAATAGAACATGGGACAGTTCTCTAACCACCTCTTTTGTGAAGTGCAACCTCGAAATGCACAGCACCTGATCAATGCGCTCAGGGGCTAGGTTCAATCCGAAGACTCCGAATGGGACAACTTCCTGCCAATGTTGCTTCTCTTGCCACTTCTCAAAGGCAAGAACAATTTGGCTTCTCTACTGCCTCTAGTGCATTGCACTGTGATATTGCATGGTTTGAAAGGATGAAGTATGAAACAGTAATTAAGACTCCAGACTTCGAAGAGGCTCACTTCATTAGGATGAGGTGCAGACTGACCAAGGTAAATTTGTCAATTTGTAAGGCCATAAGTGAAAAGCAGTCAGTGGCCATTGTTCACACAAACATTAATTGATCTGAATCTAGTATATGAAGTGGCATTAGACAACAGGTATAAGTTAACATGTTTAATAAAATAACTGATGGATCTTCCATAACAAGCACATTAATTTACAATGAAGTTTCCATGGGTCTTAGTTCGCTGGGCATTGTTTTGTTGACAGGTTTAAAGCTATTTGCTCTCTTTGGCAGCCTCTCTTTTGGCAGCTCCTGTAGAGCTGCTCATTTCTGTTTTTCCTTTCAACTTTGTAGCTCGCCTCCAACTTTGTAGCTCGCCTCCTTATCCTTCCTTTTCCAACTCTGCTCTTAGCCACTCAAATCTTAATGCATTGATCAGTTGCTTGTTTCCATAGTGCATCTCACACCTCCAGTCGACCAACACCAACCATGTCCAGCAGACTGTCTATTCCCCCTTCACCTCTCTCTAGGATCGCCAACTTACTTATCACTTCCAGTACTTGCCTTCTCATTGCTTCTCCAGTTGCAAGCTGATTCACTTCCACGTTTGCTGTTTATAGGATCACAAAAGAGCTGATTAGCAGTACATGTCAGATACAAGTCTGTGATTGAAGGTGCATCTTCTTTCAAATGTTTTGCAGTCCCACCTGCAAGAACAGCTTTTATTCTTTCTGGTTGCCTCTATAATTCATTTTGCCCTGGCAATTTGGAGCTTTAGGGGCTGAATTTATCTGCCTCCCTATGTATTTCAAGTGTTGAAAGAAGCAATAATAAAATAACTGACAAAAGACAGGCAAAAGCACATATATAATGTAGGTGCTGGCAATGGGAGAGACACATAGGATAGCAAAGGGTAACAACAGAGTTATGAAAATGAACATGCATAGGACATCACAAACAGGACAAAAATATCCACAATTATATTAGAAAAGTATGTGGTTATTATATTGATTTTTTTTTGAAAAAAGGAATTGATGGACCAAATAATTACTTTCCCTGGATATTTACAATAAAGAAGGGATTAGCATGCCAGGTGCTGCAATCAAATAATTTTGAGAGACTTATCAAAAATAATATAAGCAAAATAATGGTGCTAAAGAGTGACAAATCCCTAAATGCAGATGCTTTTAATATCACAGTATTAAAGAAAGCAGGCAAAAACGTTGCAGATACCCGAACTGCAATCTTCAAGTGTTTAATTCAGGAACTGTCTGTTTAGTTTGCGAAGTTGTGCATGTAACTCCACTGAGGAAGGGTGAGCAAGAGAAGCCAAGAAGTTGTAGAAGTGTTAAAAAGACATCTGTTGTCAGAAGCCTACTCCAGTCAATTTTGAATGACAGGATAATTGAACACCATGGGTGGAATTTTCCTAGTTTTAGTTTGTATTTTGTCAAGTGAGTGAGTGCCCATTCTACTGTGGCTTGCAACTATCTTTCTCATGCAATCTTCCACTCTTCCCAGTATTTATATATCTGGTCTCTTCAGCACCATTTGAATGGAACCATGCAGAAGAAGAAACATAAGTACTTCTCACGACTGGACCATGTGACATTCAGGCCTCTCTGCCCATATTTAAAGCCCAGCAACACACCACTGCAAACCAGAACTTCACACTATAGTGCGTGATGTTTATCAATGAGGATATGGCCCAGAAAAGAAAACTTGCACTGCTTTGTGAACAAGGACCGAGAGACAGACAAGTTCGTGGAGGAGAGGGCAATCCTTTACTGTGCTGTACGTAGCAGAAGGCTATGCCACCAGACACAGTCAGCGTGGCTCAGTTAGTATCAGGATAAAACACACACCCAAAAATGCAGGAAAATTGATTGAGGGGTTTATGATCACAGTCACCCAATAAAGGCAGTTGATTTTTCAGTGCAATTTTCTGATAGTTTATTGAGAAGCAATAGATGTCGTACATAAATTAATTAGCCAAAGAAAGGAAGTATACAATCTGTGACAATTGAGAATGCTTTACTGATTCGAAGACCATTCTGTTAAAATGGATAAGAGGAAGTGGTGTAGCTTATCTCCCTGGATCATCTTGTCCCTCCCTCCCCTCATCCTTATTATATTTCTTATTTTGAGGGATGGCCATTACTATGTCAATCATTTGTCTAACTGCTTTTGGCCAATGGCTATGGGACAGCTACTCAGATGTTAGATTACCATTGTCTTTTTCACTGTTCAGATCTGAAGGGTAGATATCGTTCCTTCTGGGATCAAAGCATTCTTATTTCCTGTACATTACATTAATAATAGGGGAGAGTGATGACTGGTAAATCTTTCATGTGAGTCAGAACTTTGATAATTTTGAAGACTTTGATTAATACTTTGGTGAACAGGCTAGCGAATGGACACTGCATTGCAAGTTATAGATTTAGACTCTACAGCACAGAAACAGATCCTTTAGTCCAACTTGTCCATGCCAACTGGACATTCCAATCTGACCCAATCCCATTTGCCAGCATTTGGCCAATATACCTCGAAACCCTTCCTATTCATATACCCATCCAGGTGCCTTTTAAATGTTGTAATTGTATCAACCTCCACCACTTCATCTGGCAGCTCATTCCATACATGCACCATCCTTTGTGTGAAAACGGTGTCCCTTAGATTCCTTTCAAATCTTTCCCCTCTCACCTTAGACCTGTGCCCTCTAGTTTTGGACTCGCCCACTCCAGGGAAAATACCTTGTCTATTTACCCCATCCCTGCCCCTCATGATTTTATAAACATCTCTAAGGTCATCCCTCAGCCTCTGCCCTCCAGGGAAAATAGCCCCAGCCTATTCAGTCTCTCCCTGTAGCTCAAACTCTCCAACCCTGGCAACATTCTTGTAAATCTTTTCTGAATCCTTGAACCAGAATTGCGTGCAGTGTTCCAATAGTCGCCTGACCAGTGACTTGTACTCAGGAGTGACTGTGTCTCAATCCCCAGTCTGTCTGAAACAACATAGATCCCTGGGCTCTTAGACAACTGTTTGGTCTCTCTACTGTACCTAGTGCCCTGGACTGAAATCAGGAGAATGTCTTGACTGATCATGGTTGTATCCCTTGACTTGACTAGAGTCTTCCTTGGCCCCTTTGAAGACTTTACAACTTTACCTTTCAGACATGGCCGTTTTCCTGAAGTGCATGTATTATATTTGATGTGCAAGCTGTTTGCTCATGCTGCATGTGAGATATTGCCCCCTCCACCCCTTGAATATTTTGTTCTTGTTCAGTTCATGCCACTGTGGAAAGCTGCCTGCTTCTCATTCAGTGAAGCATACAGAGATTCGTCATCTCTAAGCGCAAAATGAGTGACTATTAAGAAAATCAACTAAGACCCATAAGATGAAGCCTGTGTTGCTGCATGAGATGATGTATGTGTCCTTGTATGCAAGATGACCTGGTTCAAGTGCATATTCTTGGAGTCCCTGAGCTCCAAAGTAAAGTGTTGTAGGTCTGAAGTGTCTGCATTGGTTGGAGAACAGGCATGATGGTGTGGTGATGCTGGTGGCTTGCTGCTGCTGACTTGTATGGCCAAAGGTCAAGAAGGATGATGGCAGAGCCTTTACACTGAAGCCAAAGTGGATGATGGCCAGGTGAATATTTAGCAAGCTGCAGCCACCAGGTACCAGCTCTGACTTACATGTGGAAAATTTGTGCTATCTAGGATATCAGATTAGACTACAAGACCATAAAAAATATGAAGCTACAAATCACACAACATCAGGTTATAGTCCAACAGGTTTAATTGGAAGCACTAGCTTTCGGAGTGCCGCTCCTTCATCAGGTAAAGGAGCGTCGCTCCGAAAGCTAGTGCTTCCAATTAAACCTGTTGGACTATAACCTGGTGTTGTGTGATTTGTAACTTTGTACACCCCAGTCCAACACCGGCACCTCCAAATCATAAGAAATATGAGTAGGAGTAGGTTATTTGGCCTATTCTGCCTGCTCTGCCAGTCAATAGGATCATAGCTGATCTGACATTCCTCATGGAGAAAGTGAGGTCCTCAGATGCTGGAGATCAGAGCTGAAAATGTGTTGCTGAAAAAGCGCAGCAGGTCAGGCAGCATCCAAGGAACAGGAAATTTGACGTTTCGGGCATAAGCCCTCCATTCCTGATGAAGGGCTTATGCCCGAAACGTCGAATTTCCTGTTCCTTGGATGCTGCCTGACCTGCTGCGTTTTTCCAGCAACACATTTTCAGCTCTGACGTTCCTCATGTCCACTTTCCACGTAATCCTTGATTCCCCTACTGATCAAGAATCTATCTATCTCAGCCATAAATATACACAAGTACTCCATCCCTATAGCTATCTGAGGTACGGAGTTCAAAAAACTCTCAACCCTCAGAGAGAAAAAAATTCCTCCTTCCATCAGTGAAATTCCACTCTTTGCAAGCTTTCACCTAACAAGGAGAGTCACTGTGGATTTCCAGAAGGTTTTTGTAAGGAATCACATGTTAGGCTACTTAATAAGACAAAAGCCCCTGGTGTTGAGGGTAGTAATTAGCATGAATGACTTATTGGCTGGCCAATAGAAAACATAATTGGGATAAGGGGTGACTTTGTCTGGTAACCTGTAACTGGTGGAGTAAAAAATGAGATCTGCAGATGCTGGAGATCACAGCTGCAAATGTGTTGCTGGTCAAAGCACAGCAGGTTAGGCAGCATCTCAGGAATAGAGAATTCGACGTTTCGAGCATAAGCCCTTCATCAGGAATAAGACCAGGATTATTTAGAATATATGTTAATGATTTGATGACGAAAGTGCATGTACTAAAGCTAAGTTTGTAGATGATGTAAAAATAGGTGGGAAAGCAAAAGGATAATACAGTCTGCGGAGTGACATAGGTTAAGTGAGTGGGCAGAAACTTGGCCGACAGATTATTTTGTGGGAAAATGTGAATAGAGAAGCTGAATATTATTTAATTGCAGAAAGCTGTAGCACAGAGAAATTTATGAGTCCTCATGCATAATTCATTAAAAGGTAACATCACTTTCAGGTGGTAATAGGGAAGGCAAATGGACCGTTGCCTTTTCTTCAAAGGGATTTTAATATATAAATAGAGAAAGCTATATAAAGCACTAGCTAGATGACACCTGGAATAATCTGAACAGTTTTGATTTCTAAGGAAAGGTATACTGTATGCAATCCACAGAAAATTCAGCAGGTGGACCTCAAGTATGGAGGGATCCTGTTATGAAGAGAGTTTGGCTAGTTTGGGCCTATACTCAATGTTGGCTCAGTGGTTAGTAATGCTGCCTCACAGCTCCAGCGGCCCAGGTTCAATTCCAGCCTTGGATGATTGTGCAAACTTTACACAGATGTTCTCCCCATGACTTTGTGGATTTCTACTGATGCTCCAGTTTCTTTCCACAGTCCAAACATGTGTAGATTAGATGGATTGGCCATGGTAAATTGCCCCTAGTGTCCAAGGATGTGCAGACTAAATAGAGTAACCATGCTAAATGCGGTGTTACAGGAATCAGGTTGGGAGGCTGGAACTCAGTGGGATGCTCTTTGGAGGGTTGGTGTGGATTCGAACGGCTGAATAGCCCTTTTGCCACACCGCAGGGATTCTGAGAGTATAAAAGAATGAGAGGTGACCTTATAAAAATGTCTAAGATTCTTAGGATTCTTAACAGGGTAGCTGCAGAGAGGCTGGTGGAGAGTCTTGGGCTAGAGGACATAATCTCAGAATACGGGGCTGCTCGCTTAAGACTGAGGAAGAACTTCTTCTCTGTGTGAGGTTCATCTATGGACTTCTTTGCCCCAGAGGGCTGTCAAGGCTAGGTCGTTCAGTATATTTGAAGCTGAGGCTGAATTTTAATTATAAGTGTATTGGGGCTATGGGGGAAAAAGCAGGAAAAGGAACTCTTTGAATGACAGATCAAATGCAATGGGCTGAATGGCCTACTTCTGCTTACTTATAAAGCGTAGACCATGCCGAGTGAATCAGATTGAATTCTTTGAAGAGGTGTCTAAAATATTGGACTTACGGAAAGTATTTGGTGAAGTTGTTCACAAAAGACCTGTTAGCTAAAGTTGAAGCTTGTGAATTCAAAGCAAGTTATTGACCTGGCTAGAAACCTAGCTAGAATCCTGCTAGGTGACAAGATGCAGAGATCCAGAATAGTGGAAAAACATTTGTGTTACAGGATATCCTGAATGATGTCCTGCAATGAATTGTTAGTCCTCAAGTATTCATCATTTTAACAGGCAACTGAGCTGATGGGATAGAAATCCATATGTCCAAATTTTGTTGATGTAACCTATCTTTGCAGCAATGTAAATAGAGTTGATAGAAGTATAACATCACAAAGATATATTGATCAGTTAATTGAATGTTACCCACTTTGGATCTAAAAAGGATAGCACAGGATACTTTGTAATGTAATCTAGAAACTGTGATTATCAGAAGTGACCGAGGGTCCCTGTAGATGCATCATTAAAATATCATGAGTGGAATTCAGAAAGTAATCAAGAAACAATTGGAATACCAGAAACTGAGAGACTGAAAAGCCTGCTTGCACACAGCATACCTTGTGGTGAGTAGGACCTCTGCACGTCAGTGCCAGGAAATCCTACTCTTTGGTTGACAGCTGCAGCAGTCCCAGCAATACCAAGAGTTTGGTAGTGGGCACCGTTGAAACTGCAGTGATTCCTATGAAGAAGATCCAGTGGATCTCAGAGTGAGCTAGGTTTGGTGTATTGGGCATGGAGTGTTTGGTCATCCTGGAGAGTATGGGGTTGGTCAGAAGACACACAGGAAGAGGATGGTACTATCTTCAGATTTTTAAGTTAAGGGGATTTGTTGGACCAGGCTGCCGAAACCTACCTAACTGCTTATGCCAACCATGTTATGGCATGGGCAATGTATTATTCACATCAATAGACTTGTTAGCAAGCCTTGTTGGTCTTTCATTATTAATTTAAATATGTCAGACAGCTTCTGATGTTGGCCCTTGCTGAATTAGCATATCATGGTGTCCGCTCCAGGATGGGTGTGAAGATTAGCCATGTAATCTGTTTTATATGTCTCTACTGAAAACATTCCGAGCAGGGGCTCATAAAGTCATCTCAACGTTCCAAGCCGATAATCTTGTATCAGAACTGGGGATGGTTAGAAACATAGTAGACTCTAATTTAGAAAGTCATTTAAGTGAAGTTTTCACACATTAACTGAAACATAAGGTTATTTGAGAGAGACTATTCCACCCGATGACGGTTTCCAGATCCAGAGGCTATAGTCTAGAAATTAGAACCAGACCTTGCAAAAGTATTAGAGGATATGGAACAAAGCTGGGTGTGTGGAGTTAGGCCACAGATCAGCCATGATCTCCTGAAATTACAGAACAGGTTGGAGGGGTCAAACAACCTCCTCCTGTTCTTATTGCAATGGGCACTGCAACGAAAGACCCACCATGATTGGAAGCAAATAATATATTGAGGGTACTCAGTTATAAATTCATTCAAAAGTTTTGTATCATTCCCTTTTGACTTAAAGAACTTTAATTATTTCTTTCTAACAACTTTGTGCTTCCAATAACTCTGCAGGAGGAAGTCAGAAGCACCTTCCTTGAAAATTGAATTGTGATTAATTTCAATAGTGCTGGTTTGGATGGAGAATAAGCTTTGTGCACACAATCAATGTTCACTGTTTTTATGAAAGGACAATAACAGGAGTGGCACAATCCAAAATGGCAAGAAGGTTGCTGTGTATGTATTAGGTGCTGAGTAAGGTGCTCAAGATTCCCTCTTGGCCTATTTCAGTGCACATATAGGGGGTGAGGGGGTGTCACTGTTGACCCCTCCATAGCAGGCAGCCTGATGCAGCTGATACAGCTATGCCACTTCTTTCCTGTCCTGATTATTGCAGTATGGAAAACAGTGACAAATGCCAGGATGTTTTTATTGAGTGCGTACTTGAGTACTGTATACAGGTTTAGTCCATGAAATAGTTTCACAGAGGCCAATATCCTGTCACCAAGTCACCCTTTATTTGCACGTGGAAAGTCCTTGACACTGATCCAACCCCTTCAGAGCCAGCTCTGAGTATCAGAGTATCTGACACTCTTCTTATCTGGATACAAGGGAAATTGAAAGAAATGGGAATAGGGGGAAGAAGGTGTTGCTAAGGTAGAATATAAGTCATGATCTTATTGAATGCCAGAGCAGACCCTGGGTACCATGGCCATTTCTTATTATTTATGTTTGTATGTTATGAGTATTCAGTTAATATTATATGCAGTAGTCTATATTTTAGAATTTTTCCATTGTACAAAATTATACAATTATGAATGCCTAGAAATGGGAGGAGATTTTATTGCTAGTAGTTATTTCAATAGAGTAAATTGAGTTTTTTTTAAAGCATAGATACCTATAGTTGGAGTCTTAATTTGTTTAAAAAAGCAAAACTCAAATCTTAATTTGTTTGCGTGCTCCACCTTTGTTGTCAATTCTGGATCTCATTCATTTTTGTTTAAATTGTTCACTAGGCGATGACCTGCTCTGATTTCATAAACAAAAGAGAATGGCTGATGGAAATACAGTCAATAAACATTGTTAGCTGTTGAGGGAATGGGAGCAAAATATCTATTTGAACACTAAAATTAGTGCTAAAACAGCCAGAGAATTAAATGGCTGACTGTTGGGATTAACTTTATTGGAATCAACTTCGATAACTAAAAATTCTGATGTAACAACAATCTGGTAAATATTTTTCCCTGACCACAAATAATTAAGTTTTAAAAATGCAAGGTTTCAACAGATGAGTAAATAAAATGTTAAGCAATAAGAAAATGTTGAATATTTTTAGTTCCACAAATGACAAAATACTGATGTATGGTGATTTTGATGGAATGAGGGAAATGGTTAACACATTAATTAGTCCAGCATGCTAATCAATCTTTTATTGAAGCATCCGTTGATCAAAAGGTTAATGAAGAATCATTCATTAGCATTCCATTTGCATGAAGTAACAAATACTGATAAGAATTATAATTCCTTATCTCTCAGGCAAACAATAGTGACAATTTTGTAATTTCTTTCTCAGATTAATTTTTAAGGAAATATTGTGCTTTTGTTTAATCAACAGTCAGCATAGATCAATGAACAATGTGCTGATTTTAAAATTCTAATCCTTGTTTTCAAATACCTCCATGTCCTTGTTCCTTGCTATATCTGTTACCTACTCCAATTCCACAACCCTTGAAGATATTCACACTCCCGTCTGGTCTGTTGGGCCTGCTGGATTTTAATAGCTCCACCATTGGAAGTCATGACTTTTGCTGCATGGGCCCTTAAATCTAAGCCTCTTCTCTTTCATCTTTTCTAACCTTTTTTAAAAATATACCTTGTTGACCAAGCTTTCAGCAAAATGTCTTGGATCCCTATGTGAGACTTCGTGGTATATGTTGCTTTCTCTGTGTAAAAGCTTTTGAACATTTTTTTATTACA
Source organism: Hemiscyllium ocellatum (assembly GCF_020745735.1). NCBI lineage: Eukaryota > Metazoa > Chordata > Chondrichthyes > Orectolobiformes > Hemiscylliidae > Hemiscyllium > Hemiscyllium ocellatum. Next base: position 92,174,309 of record NC_083408.1, read on the forward strand.
GTAAATACTCTATATAGATAGAAGTTAGTAATGATAAACAATTGAATTTTTTGTGTTTTTTTTTCCCTTTTATACTGATTAGCACATTTTGTTAATGTTCCTTGGTATCTTTGAATAGTCTTAAGGAATATGATAATTATAAAAGAGCAATTTTATGCTTGCTGAAAGCTTAAGTAAGAATCATCTCCAGCTTGAATTAATGCAGTTTATTTCTCAATGAGGCATATGGTGAGCCAAAATGTAAGTTCTGCAATGGACCTGTAATTCCATAAAGTATTTTATAGTCATAAAATTTCAAAAGTCATTACTGTGCATTAACTATTCAGTACAGTGTCATGTAAAAATACTGAATTGGAAACTGTATTAAATTGATTTACAGTGACTTAATTGGGAATTAATGCATTCCAGAGTAACTTATTTTGCTTTTATTTAGATTTTGTCCCCACTGGTTTCAAAGGCTCAACTATCACAGACAATCCAGTCACGTTTAGCTAGCTGCAAGATTCTGGGAAAAGTTGCCAGAAAATTTGAATCTCATATGTAAGTCGAACAAGGTATTTTTGTTAGTGCTTCTCTGGTAAGCACAAAATTCTGATGTATACAACAGAATTTTCTATAGTCTGCTATCATGCATCTTGTATGAATACTCCGATGTGCAAGAGTGGCTGAATATTTTTTGCATTTTAACAATCAAAAAAGGTAGTTAGTATCGGATACAATTTGGGTCAATAATGCATTCTTGCACAGGTTGTTTATTGCATAGAAAACATCATGACCTGATGTTTATTGCATTGAAATTAGAAACCAGTACAGTTCAGTTTGGCTTGTATTCCCATTTTATAACTTTGAATGGAATAAAACATAAATATTATAGAAAAGAGAAACATGTTACAGCAGCTTAATATCACCATTTATGCCATAGGAGAAAAGGATGCTCAGTGGTTAGCAAGTCAACTGTGGTTGGCTGAGGTTTTGCTGTGAGAAAACAGCAAGGGCCTATAAGCAGCCCAAGCTCCCTGCTAATACAAAGAAGGTATAAGGCTTGAACATATCCCTTTTGTTTGCAGAGAATGGGTCCCTGACTGTGACTGTAAATGAGCTACATTACAAACATGACTAATTAATCTAAATTATTTTTACAGCTTAATTGAAAAGATTTAACAAAGTCATGTATGAATTTCAGTGTCACCATGATTGATTGAATCAACAGCCAGTGTTTCCATTTGTTCTTAATAAGCAGAGTATAAAATATACCTGACCAGCCTATGCTTGATAATGTTTGATAGATGTAATTCTATCATTGCATGGCATTTGCTGAACAATCCTGAGAGATAGTAGTTACATAAATAATCAGTTTAACATAGCCAGTTAATGAGTATCTTTCCTTGTTTACAATCTTCAGAAGCAACATGTACAGTACTCATTTGCAGGGACCCATACTATGAAAACAAAGAGTTGCCTTAGAGAAAGGCTTGGACAGACTCAGTTTATAATCTGCTGGAGTTTAGAGTGAGAGATGACTTGGTTGAAACATACAAGGTCCTGAGGGTCTTGACAGGTAGATGTAGAAATTACGTTTTGGCTGGAGAGAACTTGAAATTCAGAGTCACTTTAAAAATGTGGATTCTCTCATTTAACACCAGGAAGAGAAGGGTATCTCAGAAGGTCATGGGTCTTGCAATAATCTTGAACCCAGATCTCTTTACACATTTGCAAGAGGTGTGCAGACTGTAAAAGTCCAGCATGATGATTAATGTTGTCCAAAACACTGATCCAAATCTGGATTAAAATATTCCCCAAATCCACACACCATCTATCCATGTATAAAATGTTATTTACAAATGTGTTTGCTTTTGGGATTCATGTGACAGTTAAATGGCTGAAGTTTTATCAGATGCATTTCAATAAGACGGTCACTATGCAGTTACACTTGGTACTTTTTTACAATAGCTAATTGCATATTGAAGACTGTGTTAATCCTTTTTTGACTGGGCTTCATGGACATATTTTGATTATCTTGTCTTAAATTGCATTTGTAGTTATTCATAAACTTTATTTTGCATTTTTTTCTAAAATTTTAACTCGGATATTGCATTTATTTTCTATAATTGTTTAGTATCTTTTAACAAAAATCTGATTTAGTAATTCATTTATTGCCTTTATATTTAAATTTTGTGAAAAATTGTTACAAGTTATTTTATTCAGCATGTCTTTCTGTAGATGTAAATAGATTAAAAGCTCTGGTGAAGTTTGGTTTGAAATGATAACTGAAAATAAAATTGGAGCACATAGAAACATATAAATATTACTACTTATAACAAGGTAAAAAGAAAGTACAAGAATGTGCACTTTTAACTTTTTAGTACAGGTAGAAGACCCTTTATCTAAAATGTTCATGACCAGCTGTTTTTCGGAATTTGGAATTATTTGGTTTTTGGAATAATGACAGTCTAATGGTGAAATTTTAAAAAATCTTACTGGAGGAGCAGACTTCTAAGTAAGAACTTGCTTGGCCACACCTCCCATATCGCATCTGAGTGGCACCCATCGAGTGGATGTCGATTTGGGGCATTCACAGATAAAGCCCCAGATAGGCCTGTCGGTGCTTGGCCATGCCCCCCATGTCACATCTGAGGGACACACATCGAGTGGGTGTCGATTTGGGGGTGCTCACTGAGAAACCCCAGGCCTGTCGGTGCTTGGCCACGCCCCCACCCCCACATTGCATTTGAGTGACATGCATCAAGTGGATGTTGACTTGGGTTAACTGTTTGCTCACCAAACAATCTTGTTAATGAGAAAACACTTCACAAAAACTTTCGGATTTCGGAGCTTTTCGGTGTTTGGATGTTCAGATAAAGGATCTTCTGCCTGTACTGATTTGTATAATATGCAAAGATGGTGATGCTTCACCAAAATAGTGTTGCAGATCTGAGATCAGAAAATGTTTCTGTGTAAAATATGTATGCTGATTACATCCAACTCTCTTCCACTGTCTCTCCCTCTTAAACTTCCTCTGTGGTTGGACCACCTGTATTAGATCAAAATATGGAGGAGTCACATTTCCCTCCTGCACATCAGAAAGATCAAACCAATGATTTGAGCTGAACTGTTGCCTTTCCTTTTGCTGGTTGTTTCCCAGCCAGTGACTTGTTTAGTCCATATTAATTTTTTTTTTGTTTTGATATAGGGCAAAATTAAAAAACTTTCAAATTTTATCCAACACCAAGATTGTTTTCTCACACCTCTATAATATTGTCACTCCCACTTTTTCTGAAATTCTTACCCATGTTTTTGTCAGTTTTCATCCTTTGCTCCAGAATACCTCATAATTTCCAAGATTGCTGACTTCATTGCATTCCTGTCCCTCAAAACCTTGAATTTAAAATCCGTACGGGTTCATGCACCTATCATTGTAATTTCCTCCACCCTTCTGTTCAAATCACAACCTTTGGTCCTTGATTTTCTGTGCATTCTCCTCCCTTTGCTGAAACATTGATGGTCAAGATTTTAACTTTATTGTTAATTTGTGAGAGATCCTCCAGATACCTCTTCAACCTTCAATCATCATTGCAGCCAAGTTTTTAAGTCCGCTCTCAACCCGTCTGCCATGACTAAATGCACATTCCTTTATCCATTTTATTTTATGCTTTGATGTATATTCTATGTTAAAAGTATTCTGTAAATGGAACTAATTCTTGTAAGGTGGTGAAAAATATGGCTGAGGACTGTCATAGCCTTTTCTAAAATCATGTGCATGCAGGTACACCTGATTTGGTTTATTTCCTTAGTTTTGGCTGGACTATGAAATAAAGTATTTTATTCTGGGAGCTGTTTTATCTCATTGACTAAAGATTGAAATAAAAGCTGATAATACTGTTTGAGAATTGCTGCTATATAAATCAATCTGTCTTTCTTTTTATCTATCTTCCTCTTTGTCTATCTTTCTCTCTACATTTCTTTTTTTTTCTCTCAAATTTCCCATACCTCCTGTTTCACAAGAGTAATATTTATATTGCTGTAGTTTTGATCTCTCTCTTTTTGCAATGTTTCTTTAGTCCCTAGTGCTCTAAGATGGCATATTGCAGTCATGCATTAATTATAGATTTGTCATGAAATAGGCAAAGAAAAATAGTCTATAAGCAGTTGTATTGTCTCTGCAGAATAAAACGAGATATTCTGCCTCTAGTGAAATCACTTTGCCAGGATGTAGAATATGAAGTTCGCTCCTGTATGTGTCGTCAACTGGAATTCATAGCACAAGGAATTGGGTAAATATTGTAACTCGGGTAAATATTGTCAAACCTATGTGTATAACACAAAAACGGTGTGTGCTGGAGAAACACAGCAGGTCTGGCAGCATCTGCAGAGAGAAAAGCAGCGTTAATATTTCAAGTCCAGTGACCCTTCTTTAGAATGGTGCGAATGAAGAGTGACTAGACTTTGGGACAGCATGGTGGCACAGTGGTTAGCATTGCTGCCTCACAGCGCCAGAGATCCAGGTTCAATTCCCGACTCAGGCGACTGACTGTGTGGAGTTTACACATTCTCCCCGTGTCTGCGTGGGTTTCCTCCGGGTACTCCGGTTTCCTCCCTCAGTCCAAAGATGTGCAGGTCAGGTGAATTGGCCATGCTAAATTGCCCGTAGTGTTTGATAAGGGGTAAATGTAGGGGTATGGATGGGTTGTGGGTCGGTGAGGACTTGTTGGGCTGAAGGGCCTGTTTCACACTGTAAGTAATCTAATCTAATCTAAATGCAAACTCTGTTTTTCCCTTCACAGACGTTGCCAGGTGAGCTGTGTTTCTCCAGCACTCTGTTTTGTTTCAGATTTCTAGCAGTGCAGTTCTTTGTATTTATTTCTGTGTAGACATCTTTGCTTAACTGAAATAAGGATGCTAGATGTTGCATAAAAACCATTAATATTTTAAATTTCTGAGCAGCGAGAAGTTTAACTAAACAAATAGTTGCGCAGACTAAACAATTCTGTTGGGATGCATAATGAAAAATACCAGGAGGAGATATGAACTGTGTTACTGCTACATCTTGGGTTGAAATCCTGACTCCAAAAGTGGAACAGGTCAGGGTGAAATTAGCTTTGCACATTACTGCATTTAATTTGAGCAGCCTTTTTTTTTCATTTAAGATGTAGTAATGTAAAAACAATTTATTAAGTTGTGTAGTGCAGTTAAAGAATTTCTTTAAAAGGGGGCAATTCCTTAATGTTAAAATCGAATTCATTACTTAGTAATGTTAGAGATAGTTGAATTAATTTTGATTTCTGGTTTTGATTTTAGAAGGATGTAGTATAAAGGAAATAGGAGTATTTTTGAAATGATACTTACAGGAGCTCCTTGAAGTGGCTGAAACTACTCTATATATAATATTAAACAACTCTCAATTTAAAACGGTTTCATTCTGTGTAGAACCACAAATTGGAACTAATTGACTGTTGTGGATTTACAGTAAGATTAGATTGACATCAATGCTTGATGCTCTATAAATCACCTCTGTAATTATAATTCATACCTATTGATTTTACTCACCCATGACTACGCTACATAAGGTAGGGTAATTTCAGGTAATTATTAAGGTTTGCATGTAGGTTATATTGATTTATTTTTAAATTATTTCAATGGATGTGAGCATTACTGCAGGACTTGCATTTGTTTCTCAACTCAAATCTCCCTTTAACTGAGTGACTTGGTAGGCCATTTCAGAGGACAGTTGAGATTCAACCATATTGCTGTGAGGATGGAGCCACAAAGGATGGTAGACCTCCTTCAGTAAATCAAAAGTATTTCTGTAACAACTGATGATAGTGGTCACCATTGCTGAGTCCAGCTTTTATATCCAGAATTCATCAATTGAATTAGCCTGGGCCTTTGAATTACTAGAGGTTGTCACTATGTCCACATCTCCCCTATTGGGAAATGGCTAATAATAGAATGGATAAGACAGGTAGGGCATTCTACAACAAAAGCAGAAATTGCTGGAAAAGTTCAGCATCTGTGGACAGAAATCAGAGTTAACCATATGACATAGGAGTGGAAGTAAGCCATTTGGCTCATCGAGTCCACTCCGCCATTCAATCATAGTAGATGGGTATTTCAATTCCACTTACCCACACTCTCCCCATATCCATTAATTCTTTGCAAGATTAAGAATTTATCAATCTCTACCTTGAAGACATTTAATGTCTTAGCTTCCACTGTGCTCTGTGGCAAGGAATTCAACAAGCCCAGTACTCTCTGGCTGAAGAAATATCTCCTCATTTCTGTTCTAAATTGGCCCCTTCTAATTCTAAGACTGTGCCCATGGGTCCGAGTATCCCTGCCTGATGGAAACAAATTCCCAACGTCCACCCTTTCTAAGCCATGCATTATCTTATAAGTTTCTATTAGATCACCCCTCATCCTTCTAAACTCTAATGAATACAATCCCAGGATCCTCAACCGTTCGTCATATGTTAGGCCTACCATTCCAGGGATCATCCATGTGAATCTCCGCTGGTCACGCTCCAGTGCCAGTATGTCCTTCCTGAGGTGTGCGGACCAAAACTGGACAAGGTCTTAAAAATGGGGCCTAACCAGAGCTTTATAAAGTCTCAATAGCATATTGCAGCTGTTACATTCCAACCCTCCTGAGATAAATGACAACATTACATTTGCTTTCTTAACCATGGACCCAACCTGCAGGTTCATGGACTCAACTAGCAGTCCCAGATCCCTTTGATTAGATTAGATTACTTACAGTGTGGAAACAGACCCTTCGGCCCAACAAGTCCACACCGACCCGCCGAAGCGCAACCCACCCATACCCACATACCCTTACATATACCCCTTGCCTAACACTACAGGCAATTTAGCGTGGCCAATTCACCTGACCTGCACATCTTTGGACTGTGGGAGGAAACCGGAGCAAACGGAGGAAACCCACGCAGATACGGGGAGAACGTGCAAACTCCACACAGTCAGTCGCCTGAGGTGGGAATTGAACCCGGGTCTCTGGCGCTGTGAAGCAGCAGTGCTAACCACTGTGCCACCGTGCCGCCCACCTTTGTACTTTGGCTTTATGAATTTTCTCACCATTTAGAAAATAGCCCATGCCTGTGTTCTTTTTTCCAATGTGTAAGAACTTGCATTTACTCATACTGAATTTCATCAGCTATTTCTTGGACCAGTCTCCTAAACTATCTAAATCTTTCTACAGCCTCCGCACCTTGTCAGAATTATCTGCCTGTCCGTCTAAGTCATATCATCTGTGAACTTCACCAGAATGCCCCCTGTCCCTTCATCCAGATCATTAATATATAAAGTGAACAGCGGCAGCCCCAACACTGAACCCTGCGGGACACCACTTGTTACTAGTTGCCATTCTGAAAAAGAACCTTTTACCCCAACTCTCTGCTGTCTGTCAGCCAATCCTCAATCCATGCCAGTAGCTCTCCTCGAACACCATGGGCCCTTGCCTTACTCAGCAGCCTCTCAGCAGACCTAATCAAAGGCCTTTTGGAAGTCTAGGTAGATAACATTCACATGATTTCCCTGGTCTAACCTACTTGTTACCTCTTCAAAGAATTCTAACAGGTTTGTCAGGCATGACTACAGTGGCACGGTGCTTCAGTGGTTAGCACTGCAGCCTCACAGCACCAGGGACCCGGGTTCGATTCCAGCCTTGGGTGACTGTCTGTGTGGAGTTCGCACATTTTCCCTGTGTCTGCGTGGGTTTCCTCCGGGTGCTCCGGTTTTCTCCCACAGTCACAAAGATGTGCAGGTGAAGTGAATTGGCCATGCTAAATTGCCCATAGCGTTAGGTGCATTAGTCAGAGGGAAATGGTTCTGGGTGGGTTACTCTTTGGAGGGACTGGTTGGGCTGAAGGGCCTGTTTCCACACTGTAAGGAATTTAATCTAATCTAATCTACTAAATCCATGCTGACCTGTTCTAATCCGACCCTGCACTTCCAAGAATTTAGAAATCTCATCCTTCTAGAAGGGTTCTAGAATTTTACCTATAACCGAGGTTAGGCTAATTGGCCTGTAATTTTCCATCTTTTGTCTTGATCCTTTCCTAAACAAGGGGATTACAACAGCGATTTTCCAATCATCTGGGAGTTTCCCTGACTCCTGATTTTATTACAACCAACGCCTGCTTTATTTCTTCAGCCATCTCCCTCAGAACTCTAGGATGTAGTCCATGTGGGCCAGGAGATTTATAAATTTTTAGACCTTTTAGCTCTTCTAACACTTTCTCTTTTTAAAAGGTTACCATACTCAACTCTGCCCATTGACTCTCCTTAATATTTTGGGTCAAGTGAGCCTTGCTTGATTTCTCTCCACAGATGACACCAGAATTGCGGAGTTTTTCCATCAATTTCTGCTTTTGTTTCTGATTTACAGCATCCACAATATTTTAGATCTATACTTAAGGCATTCTACATCAATGTGACTTTTCTTTGCTCTTTTGACATGAATTATTTTTCTTTTCATTATATAGGGTTGAACAGACAAAAACTGCAATTCTTCCTGAATTAGTAGAGTTGGCTAGGGATGAAGGAAGCAGTGTACGTATTGCTGCATTTGACACCATTGTAAATCTTCTTGTGATGTTTGACAGTGGTAAGTTACCAGGCAGACATTGTCAGTGATTTCAAGTACATATTCGAAATATTTTTGATAATAACAGAGTGAAATAGACAGGTTTTAAACTAAATTACAAATTAAAATTGCTTTCTGTTATACATCTTATGAGATTGTCCATTGCATACAATTTTATGGAATTCCTTTGTGATCTTGATTGTAAGATGGTGAAGCAATTTTTATCTTAAAAGTTTAGGTCAAATGGATATTATAAAGTCCCCTGAAGGACACAAATTCAACTGGGACAATGTAACCATCCTAGTACAGGCAAAACAGAGACACGTGAGACACTCCAACCAGAACTCAATCAATAAACACATTAAATTGGACCCCCATAAACAAGCCATTCAGATACAGAACCAGAAGTACCAAAAAACAGAGATACATATACCAGGCGGGACAGACCGCCAACACTTTATCAAAAATGCACTGTTGATATCACCTTGGGAGGTGACAAAACATATGCAGAAAAGCACACCAGCTCAGCGAATGAATCTACAACCGTCTCTGCTTCCTTTGGATTCACCAAATCGCATAGTGCAGGCCATTCAGTCTATCATGTCTGTGTCAGCTCCCCAAATGAGTCTCACTTAGTGTCATTACTCTGCTTTCACTCTATGACTGTACACATTATTCCCTTTTTTTAATGTATACATTCATGGGATGAGGGCATTGCTGGCTAGGCCATCATTTATTGCCCATTCCTAATTGCCCAGAGGACAGTAAAAGATCAGCCACATTACTAGTCACGTGTAGGCCAGACCAGGTAAAGATGGCAGTTTAGAGTCTTAGAGTCATAGAGATGTACAGCATGGAAACAGACCCTTTGGTCCAACCCGTCCATGTCAACCAGATATCCCAACCCAATCTAGTCCCATCTGCCAGCACCTGGCCCATATCCCTCCACACTTCTCCTATTCATATACACATCCAAATGTCTCACAAATGTTGCAATTGTACCAGCCACCACCACTTCCTCTGGTAGCTCATTCCATATACGTATCACTCTCTGTGTGGAAAAAGTTGCCCAGTAGGTCACTCTCTCAGCCTAAACCTATGCCCTCTAGTTCTGGACTCCCCGACCTCAGGGAAAAGACTTTGCCTATTTACCTTATCCAAGCCCCTCATAATTTTGTAAACCTCTATAAGGTCACCCCTCAGCTTCCGATGCTCCAGGGAAAACAACCTCAGCCTGTTCAGCCTCTCCCTATAGCTCAAATCCTCCAACCCTGGCAACATCCTTGTAAACCTTTTCTGAACCCTTTCAAGTTTCACAGCATCTTTATGATAGGAAGGAGACCAGAATTGAACGCAATATACCAACAGTGGCCTAACCAATGTCCTGTACAGCTGCAACATGACCTCCCAACCCCTGTACTCAATACTCTGACCAATAAAGGAAAGCATACCAAACGCCTTCTTCACTATCCTATCGATCTGTGACTCCACTTTCAAGGAGCTATGACCCTGCACTCCAAGGTCTCTTTGTTCAGCAATACTCCCTAGGACCTTACCGTTAAGTGTATAAGTCCTGCTAAGACTTGCTTTCCCAAAATGCAGCACCTCGCATTTGTCTGAATTAAACTCCATCTGCCACTTCTCAGCCCATTGGCCCATCTGGTCCAGATCCTGTTGTAATCTAAGGTAACCCTCTTTGCTGTGCACTATACCTCCAATTTTGGTGTCATCTGCAAACTTACTAACTGTACCTCTATTGCTAGCATCCAAATCATTTATGTAAATGACAAGAAGTCGTGGACCCAGCACCGATCTTTGTGGCACTCCACTGGTCACAGGCCTCCAGTCTGAAAAACAACCCTTCACCACCACCTTCTGTGGTTTCCTTCTGTGAAGCTCATTAGTGAACCAGATGAGTTTTACAACAATCAACAATGGACTCATGGACATCCTTAGACTCTCTAATTCCAGAAATTTATTGAATTCAAATTCCACCATCATCTGTGGTAGAATTCGAACCCTCTACCCCAGATTATTACCTGGATTTCTGGAATTACAGTCCAGTGATAATACAACTACCATTGCCTCCCCTATAGACTACTTTGAACTTGAAACACTCAACATACCTTTCCCCTTCTATGTCTTTCCTCCATTTAAAATGTAAATTGGGTTACAAGTCAGCAATAGTCTAAACCATGTTTAATTTACGATTCACTTTATTAATCTAAATGTGTTTATGATTAATCACCCCTCTGAGCTAAGCTATTCAAATCTAGTCTAAAATGAAAATGTTTCCCTAGTTTTTATTAGAAATCAATTTTAAGCTTGTTGATTCATATTTGGAAGAGCAATATTTATTGTAAACTTAGCTACCAGCAATAAACAGAACATCATTCTTCATTGTAATTTTTATATTCTTCAAGAAGGGAGTATTGCATTAGGTGTACTCTTTGTACTTTTGATTCACATATCAAAATTGACCATGCTCCTTATTATTCAATACTGGATGCTTAGAGTTAGATACCTTTTGATTCCTAGCTGTTACTCACAAATCAGATCTATTGCCCAAGATTTACAGTTAAGTGATGCTTCCTGTTAGGACCTTCTACAGATGGTTCAGCTCCTGCATGTGATAGAAATGAAGAAAGAGTTAACCTTCAGGGGAAATGAAGATTTTCTGTCTTCAGTGATGGGTACATGATTGACACTCAAAGTGACCGAATTGCTCTATCAATAAAAGAGTTTTAGACATTCAAGCTTTATTCTGAACACCTTGGACGCACACCTGACAATTACACAATAATTTAGGTCTCATTCTGTATTCTATGTCATTGTGATTGCAAAGTCAATGGACTTTCATGTGCTTTGGATTGGGGAATACATGCAAATTTCACTCAATTTCTGGATGTATAGAACACCCTAGATAATGGAGATTAAATTTTGCTATTCTCAGGTTATGAAGAATAAGCACATTCAAACAAGGCTAAATGATTACATCTATTATGAACATGAATTAAAATCAGGACGAGATGGTGCTGTCTTTTCAGACTGGAGACAAATAAACCTTATTTATCCCATGTCTGTAATATTGACCCCAGAGTCGGGAGATATTTCCACACAGCTTCCCTAATGATGTTGATGTTTGAATTGACATGAATTGTATTAACATAAACACAGAGTTAATTGAATGTTTTTAATTGTTGTCAGTACTTCATATCATAGCTCCCTAATTTAAAAGTGACAGTTCAGTTCTTTTGCAGAAACCAATGTTCCATCAGCATGTACCAAAGAACATTGATGCCTTCCAATATTTTATTATAGCATATATAATTTAGAAAAACATCTCTGTATTTTAGAGAATAAAAATATTCATGATGTAAGGCCTAAGCTGGTTGTCTTGTGTTACTTCGACAGCATCGTAAAATGAAGTGACTTTTTTCCCTTAAAGTAGATCTCAAACATTTTCTATCAAAGCAGTCCTATTTGGAGATAACATTGTGCATAAAATATTTGATATTCATTCGATCAATTAACTTTTGTTATTTGTGCCATTTTGTTTACCCATTTTCCTCCTTACATTTATTATTTCGGTGATACATTATTCTCTGATTATCTTGTCAGATGACCGTACCCAAATTATATTTCCCTTGGTGATGATGTTCTGTGAGAAGTCATTCAAAGCAGATGAGAGCATTCTTGCACCACTGTCACACCAACTAGGAAAGCTCTGTCATGGTCTCTCAGGTAAATTTAGTAAGTTTAATTTAGTTTCTTACCTCCATTTTTAACAATTTGTATAAAACATATGTAGCCAAATAGAGGTTTCTTTTTTGTTTTCTTCACTCTTAATTTTTTTCCAACCTACCTTTTACTTTTGATGTTAATTTTTAGCGACTGACAACTATTTCTTGGTGTCCTTGTTCACTCATCTTCTGACAGCCAAGTATTGTGCTATGTTATGTGTGCTATCTAGTGTTATGACCTCTAGAAAGATGCGTTCACCTTGAAAGGGTTCAACGGAAATATAGCCAAGTTTATGAAATCTTAATTTAACCCTCTGAGCCCTAATATTATCCTCACAAATTTGTGATGCATTGCCTACAGGGCAGGATATAATTCTTGAGCTGCAGTGTCAAAATTAAACATCGTGCTCAACTAACGTAGGACCTAGATTCTGAATCATAACTTTTTCCCCTTTATTTGAACAGAGTTGATTTTATAAAGGCCAACATTTCATTTGTCTTCAAGTTATTTTCCTGTACTTGTCTGTTACTTTTAAAAGATTTGTTTACTGCACTTGAACTTCCAAAGCCTCTTTATAGTGCTTTACAGATTCACTAGAATGATGCCAGTGCGTGGGAGACCAAAGTATAAGGATATACTGCTTGCTCAGTCTGTGTTCCTTTGAGTTTAAAAGGTTTTGAGGGCAGAGAGGGTTAATTTAATTAGGATCATACAATTATTCAGCGATTCATTAGGATAAATAAAGGGAAGCCAAATCCTCTAATAGGAGAATCCTGAAGGCATAATGTTCAAATGTAGACTACGACATCCAGGATTAAAGGTGAAAGATACTTATTCCATTTTAGTGGAAAAGTAGAATTTCAATTAGACAACACTCACACACACTCTCTCACATGCACGCTCTCTAACACGCTGGTGCAGTAACTGTAACCAGGGCTATAGAGAGAAGCAGTTAAATGGAGTTAAGGTGTAGCTCAGTCATGGTCTAACTGAATGGCAAGCTCAAATGGGAGGCACTTGCCTCTAGTAGAAGTCCGATATGTTAATAGATAGGCCATTATTCTTTGCAGACTGAAAGAAAATGTACATACAGACACCATCTGTTTCAATCCAGAATAGCTGATAGTAATTCTCTGGTTCATTTCTAAGGGCAATTCTTTGACCAGTTGGTGATTCAATATCTTAAACAAAGCTTGGCAGTTAACTATCACCATTAACTGATGCTTTGGAGATGCTGGTGTTGGACTGGGGTGCTACTTCATCAGGTGATTGTAGATTATACTCCAAAACCACCTGATCAAGGAGCAGTGCTCCAAAAGCTAGTGCTTCCAAATAAACCTGTTGGACTATAACCTGGTGTTGTGTGATTTTTAACTTTATTAACTGATGCATTCTTCATGACAATGTCTCTGCCAATCAGAATTAATTTGCCAATCAAATAGCCACATTCCTCTCATATAGTATAAATGTTATTTCCCTTTACATTGGTGGTATTCAAGAATCATCCTGATGAGCACAAGTTAAAATATTTTCACAATTTTTTTTCTCAGCAATATTCTAGCATTTTATCATAAAATATTGTTGGAACTTTGGTTCTTACTCAGATTTGTTTGGATTAAAACTGAGTGATTTGTTTTGTATCATTTGTTTTTATAAAATATCTATCCTCTACTGACTGATGTACATCCACCTCTGGTTTTGTAATCCCAATGTCCATCACCTCTGGAAACAAAGGCAAGTAATTACTTTTTCTGCTATTCTGTATATCTACACTTAACTTGCTTTCATTAATTCTAAATTAACTATATCATGGCTATCTTTTTACTATAAAAAGGTTTTTTAGTCGATGCTTAGTTTCTGCTCTCCTCCCTATTTTTATTTTCAAATGCATTCTCAGCTTTCAATTCTCCCTTTTTGTGGATTTTCTTTTATATATCATAGGTATTTCATTATTGCAAGCACCAAGTGTTATTTATTTCCAGTTTTAATTAATTTTGCCATTCCTACATAGTTCATCAGCATTCACATCTATCCTTTTGGCCTTATTTGCATCCACATGACAATTTTTAGTCTTTGTAAATATTCCAATTTTCTATCGTCTCAATAATTAATGTACCTTTATTTTATTTGACTTAGAATCCCATTCTTATTGGATTCTTGTATTTAAGCTTTAACACGTTTTTTTCAAATCTTGCTTTGAGCCTAATTATATTATAGTGCTATTTCCAAAATGTTTCCTATAATAATTTCAGAACTGAAACGGAACTCTTTTTCACAGAACAAGCAGTTCTTCCATTCTAATTTTAGCTAATTCAAAAATTGTTGAGTTGTGTTTCTCTAACTAGAGTATGAGCTAATTTGTTTGGTTTTGTTTCCATTGTTTGATAATAAACTTGCTTACTAATTTTAATCATATTCATTGTTGTACATATGTAGTCAAATGAGTTTAAATATGCCACCATATTAGCAGGAGGATGATTCTCAATGGGAAGTATTATATTGGAGCAATGTTACTAGGATAAATCCTCTTCAGTAATACTTAATGTGCACTGATCAATGGAATTTAAGCATTTAGGAAAAGCATTCACATGAAACTAGATGGAACATCTGGGAGGACCTCAACCTGCTACACAGTGTGGAGAGAAGTTGCAGTTGATAGTGGCCATAGATAATGGCACCCTATTTATGAGTGGTGAATGACTTGGTATCCAAGATCAATACTCTTGTATACTTTGGACCAGAGAGAAACTAGGGATAAGTGTAGTGTGAAATAGAGACTGTGGGAACGGAGGTTGCAAAGGAGTGGGAAAGAAGGGAATATTGATTTGGTATGCATGACATGGGGTTGGAGTAGAGAAAATCATAAGTATATGCATTTAATAGAAGCAAAATGAGTGTCAGATTGCGTACACAGAGATATAAAATTGGAAGAGATATGTAGAAGGGATGTACAAAGTGGTATTCATGGTATTTTATGGAGGAATCGAATGACTAAATCTAAGATTGACAATATTAGAACTAGGTTTCGAGATCTCATTCGCCGTATCTATCGTCAAATGTTAAATCATACTATTTTCAACTATTACCTTTTTACCCCATTTAGGGAATTTAACCAATGAACAACATATGTGGTTTTTGGATTTCTACAAGAAATTTAGTACATTAGGCCTACAACAAGAAAACGGTCAAAGTGATCATACAACTCAATTCTATGCAGCAGATATGGATGCAAAATATGTGTCTGTCAGACAGAATTGTGCCTACAACTTGCCAGTAAGTACTGATTATAAAATGCTAACTTTTAACCTGTAGATTTGTTTTGTTCTTCACTACCCAGGTGATCACAATGTACACACACACATAATTATACATGGGGAATATGGATTGCAACACCTTTCTCCAAGGTGTGTGTTTTTTTCCCCTATCACTTCTTAATTTTTTAACCAGTTACCACCATTCTCTTTTATATTTCATGTCCTTTCTTCATGGTTCAGAGGTGATGGCTTGTGTGTTAAGATGATGAAAACTATTGCCATCTCTGAAGGCTTCATGTTGGATCAAGTTTGTAGGAAAAATGTGGGTCCTTTGTTGCATTCATCCCAGGTATTCTTGTTTCCTGTTTCCCCCTTTGGATAAGGGAGGATAAGAAGAAAAGAGATGTAGGTTGCAAGGCAGAAGAAGCAAAAAAGGCATTGAGGGACCTGAGCACAGAAGATGGTCAAGAGTAGAAAATGGAAAAGGGGCTGAGAAAAGAGAATCATTTCAGAATATTGAAAATAATGTTGACTACTTATTTAACTTTCATTTCAAATCTTTGGGAGAAGTGTTCTTTTTCTATTCCTAGTTTTTTTTCTATATACAGGAGGGAGGAGGGCATATAGACTATGTCTGTAGTCAGCCAACTGGTTGCCTGGAACAGACAATAGGTTGCATCATTATTAGGACATGGAGCAGTTCAGATCCAGAAAGAGTGGCTATTTCTCAATGTCTGGCAGAGATTGGATAATGAAACCATGGCCATGGCCTGCCAAATTTAGTTAAGGAGGTCCTTACAAATTCAGTTAATAACGGTAGGAAAGAGGCCAGTATATGAATAATCTTAAAGCTTGAATTATTATTAAATCTCTTCCTTCCAACTAACCAATTGTAGGAGAATCAACAGTTTCATATTGTACAGCTAACCATTGGATTGGATGTGGAGATGCAAAATGGCCCTAGTATTAAAACCTTCGATAAGGTCGACTTCAATTTATACAAGCAGCTTTTATAATAAATTTGGACTTCAGAATTAATAAATTGGTGATGTAAATTTAAGTTTTATTTGTGGAGTTATGGACACAGAGCTCAGTATAACCATTAAATATCAAAATGTTATACGAGTAAAGATGGAATATGTGACTTCAAAATGTGGCTGAATTACTTAAAAGCATCCTAAGAAATTATGACTTTCCCTTCAAGTCTGTTTCACAAGGATGTTGGATGTGGTATGAATTCCCATCGACAATAGTAGGTTAGATTATGTAACACCTTAAAATGAATAAGTGCCAAAATTATTTTACAGAAATGTGATTAGACAAAAATAGATGCTGAACCAAAAGAGGAGCTGCGAGGAAGGGTAAACTAGAGTTTGGTCAGAGATGGTCTAAAAAGAGGATCATCAAGAAAGAAAGGAATGTCATGTCTGGCTGCAGCAGGGGTTAATGGAGACCTCAATGTTGTTACTCTCTTGAAACACCTGAGACTTTGTTTAATTGGCACATGCTGGTACTCTGATCTCTGCTGTCAACTTCACAATATGTATTCACACAAGATTAAGAGGTTTCAAATGCTTACCATTTCTATTGTTAACACCATAAAAGGTCTGGGTGATTGTTCACTTTCATTGGCCTGTTATGTAAAGCTTTTCTTAATGAAAGATTGTAATGACTGAAGACTGTTTTTCCAGGAAAGACTTTTTTTCATTTCTAAATGTACTGAGTGGGCATGGAAGTTCTGGCATGAGGGATTGTATGTGGAAGGGCATAATCTGACATCAGAGTATGTAAAGCTTGAGAATGGTACATTGGGTCATAGCCAGACATGGAGATTATGAGGGAATATGGAAGGGTGGTATCACCTTAAGGATAAGAAATCGGGAATGTATTGAATTTTGAGAGGTGAAAGGCCTTATTTTTCTTCATTAAAACTGGTCAAAAGTCCCATAGCACTGAGTTAGGCCTTTTAAACATAGGGTCTCTATAGTGTGGAAGATAGTCATTCGATCCATCAAGTCCACATTGACCCCCCCCGACAAGGATCCCACCCAGGCCTACCTCCTAACCTATCCCTGTAATCTAA
This sequence comes from Hemiscyllium ocellatum, assembly GCF_020745735.1. NCBI lineage: Eukaryota > Metazoa > Chordata > Chondrichthyes > Orectolobiformes > Hemiscylliidae > Hemiscyllium > Hemiscyllium ocellatum. The sequence continues at coordinate 92,191,986 of NC_083408.1, forward strand.
TCCACCTAACCTGCACATCTTTGGATTGTGGGAGGTAGTTCACACAGACACAGGAAGAATGTGCAAACTCCGCACATACAGTTGCCTGAGGCTGGAACTGAACCTGGGTCCTTGGTGCTGTGAGACAGCAGTGCTAACCACTGAGCCACCATGCCATCCTGTGTCTACAGCTGACAGCCCGTGTTGCTGTCTCCAGATTGTTTCGCAGGTCAGCTGGCCTGATTGCAGCTCACACAGAGTACACAACAGTGAAGATTCAGTCAATCCTGGCACATTCTCCTGAGGTGGGCAGGCATAGCTGAGAATTTTCCCACCTCCCACTACCTCATTGACCTTATGACTTGAACAATCACAAAAGTTTTCAGTTCCAGATAGATTCATCATTTGACAATATATTGAATTTTGTTTTGCTTAATTTTGCATTTTTCCATACAGGCCATGATACTTTTTGTGGATCCTAAATGTTTCTACTCTGAACTTTACCCAACTTTTTCAACCCTCTGTCATGATCCTGAAACTCTTGTCCGACGTACTGTTGCCACTGGCTTCCATGAAGTAAGTGTTTTCTACTAACTCTTCACAGTTTTGCTTTGTAGTTTTTAATGGTGGTACAGTAGGATAACTTATGAAGTGACAGCGACAGCATCTTAAAATCAAAATCAAGCTTATTTTTTAGGCTGAAGTGGTTATTATGCCTCCGTATTCGTCCCTGTGTTTATGTTGAGAACAGCTAAGACTAGGTTTAGCTGGGCTAGTCTGCTGACATTGATCCTCAGTGGCATGATTATGACTATAGCCTCTTGAGCACTTAACCAGAAGTGGAAAAAGGAGATAATGAGGAATAAAATTGTACTATCTCCTGTCACTTTCTCATCAATAATGATGTATTCAGAATAAATCCAGCCAACAAAGTGCCTTACCTCTTATTTTTATTTGTTTTGGTTAGTGACAGTTCATTGCTGTACCTATTGTTACCTAGATGCTGTGACAGTGCTGGCATAAATTGGCAAACCACAACTTATTGACAAGCGACTTTTCAGTTTTTGATGTGAATAATTTCAAATTCCATTTACATGCTGAGAAAAAAAGCTTTCTTACAAACAATGCTTGCTTCACCAAAGCCTCCAACACACAGTGCAGCACTAATTGCTTCCTACTTGAACAGATAGAAGTAAACGTTCTGAAAATAAAGTAGTCGTCTTTTGAAGCTTGCAAGGCCAGGGAATTGTTCAGAAACAAAAAGGGAAGATAAAACATTCAATCTCAAAGTGAATGATTCAGGCATCCAAATGTAGTTGCTTAGAAACACTCAATGGAGTACAGTGACTTGAGACTGAAAATTTCATAATTATAGCATATTCCTGGCACCAAAGATGCAGCAAATCTGACTGATACAAAACTAATCGAGTTATTGTGGATTGACTGCAGGGCTATATGGGAAGTTGGGGATCTGAATGTTTCATTATGTTCAATTTCTCAGTTCCCTTTTCTCCTTTTCTGTGAAAAACCTGCCTTCTTCTGGTGAGCTGCTCCACTCTTGGCTGTATGAGTATCCCTTTCACTAGTATGCGATAGCTATAGTAAGGTGAACAACAGCAGTTTCTCATTTGGAGCATGGAATTTAACTTCAGGCAAATCTATATTAGTGTGTTTGTTGGCAGGAGGGCACTTGAATGTGGCATGCTGGTAAGGTTCCCTTTTCAACCCTAACTGACTTAGATTAATAAAAAAAAGTAAAACTTACAAACGAGACATATTTATCTAATTTGTCTTGTATACCTCTATATGGTGCACTAATATGTTCATTTCCAAGTATTACTGTCTTTTTTATCCTCCCTGACTTGTTGACAGAACTCAAAATAGTTTTATTCTGTGCACCGGTGGTGTGCCCAGCATCCTCATGATGTCCCCTTATCACAGATGTCAGACTTTAGCCAATGCAATTCATTTCACATGATATAAAGAAACAGCTGAGTGTATTCTATGTAGCAAAATGGCTATGGATCTTTACAACATTCCAGTGAAAGCGCAGAAGATATTCTCCAAAATCAACTGCATTAGTAGTCATGGTGCTCTTGTATAGCCACACGTTAGCATCTACCTGACAAAGTGAAAATCGCCAGGATATATCCCTTTTGCGAAAAAACAGGACAAATCCAAAGCAAAAATTACTGCCTCAGTTGCCTACTTTTAATTATCAACAAGCTAGTGGACCGTATCATTAACAATTCTATACTGTGGCACTTACATACCAATTATTTGCTCACTGCTGAGAGTAGGGTCTATCAAGGTCACTGGGCTCCAAATCCCATTCAACAATTGATTCAAACACAAAACAATAGACCTGAATTCCAGAGATGAAATATGATCCTGCAAAATAGGAGCAAAATTAGATTGTTCACTCTCTCAAGGCTGCTTTGCTATTCAAAAAGATCATGGCTGATGTGTTTGTGTTTTAAACTCCATATTCCTATCTAAGTGATAACCCTTGCTTCCTCATTCTATCAAGAATCTTTTCACTTGCGCCTTAAAGATATTTAATTACACCATCTCTATTGTCTTCAGAGGTAGAGGTTTTCAAATTCTCACAACCCTCTGTGACGAAACAGTTCTCATCTCTGTCCTAAAAGGGTAATCCCTAAATTTAAAACAACTATCCCCTAGTTCTAGATTCACCTACGAGAGGAAACATTTGGATGGAGTTAAAGGGATAAATTATTCAAACCGAGGATGAGCTAGGCCTGGTAAAGGAAAGTGATGGGGATGATTCAGACTTCCAGGAAGAAGTGAAGAGCCCTGAGACCATCCTGATGGGAATGGACATGTTAAGGGGTTGCACATTCATGGTGAAGGAGGAGACAGCTGGACCCCACAAACTAGAAATTCATGAAACTGATAAAACATTAGATGAATTTCAATGTAAGTGAGAAGGGGAGAAAATGGTGGCACAGTGGTTAGCACTGCTGCCTCACAACGCCAGAGGCCTGGGTTCAATGCCCGACTCAGGCGACTAACTGTGAGGAGTTTGCACGTTCTCCCCGTGTCTGCGTGGGTTTCCTCCGGGTGCTCCGGTTTCCTCCCACAGTCCAAAGATGTGCGGGTCAGGTGAATTGGCCATGCTAAATTGCCCGTAGTGTTAGGTAAGGGGTAAATGTAGGGGTATGGGTGGGTTGCGCTTCGGCGGGTTGTGTGGACTTGTTGGGCCTAAGGGCCTGTTTCCACACTGTAAGTAATCTAAACTAAAAAGTAATCTAAACTAAAAATAAGTCGAGAAAATAAGGTTGGAAGAGAAGCATTCTGTGAAGCAAATGCAAGCAGAAATAATGGATCTGCCCAGGCAGTCCTGTTTGTGGACTTTGAGAAGGAGGGAAATGCAGACTGTATAAGATTGTGTGACTCTGAGCTTGGAGGCTGTGGGGGAAAATGAGATTAGTGACTATTGTGGACACAATGGCCTGAGATTTGATGGTGGTGTCATAATCTGGGGGATACAGGAGGTGTCTGAGAGTTGGCGCTTAGCCTCTGCAATGTCAGCACATCAGACAATCACATCACAACTCTTGCTGACTTGTTTACAAAATCAGGGTTTGATCTGAGAGATGGAATGCAGTCAGTTCAGAGGGGGATAGATTGAATGGGTAAGGGGTGGCAGAGAAATTAAAGCAACCAATGTCATGTTGACAGTTCTCGATTAAAAAGTTGAATGCAGATAAATGACTGGAGGGAGAGTGTAGAAGGTGGATGAAGGTCTCTGTGGGACGGGGACAGGACTCTTGCACAAAGAGGTGAGCACAGAGGCAAAGGTGACAGAAGAAGAATTTAACATCATGTGGTGTCTGAAATTCATTGAGGTGGGGATGCCGAGGCATCAAACTGAGATATTTGCTGAGTGCAAAATCTTCAGCATCAGAGTGCAAAAGCTCAGAAGAAATAGTAAATACTCAACCGGAGGTGGAGTCAGGAAAGGGGATGGAGTCAGGAGGAAGGGGAGGGGAGGACGGCTCCAGAGAGATGTGGGTATTTTGAGGAATTGCATCTCATGTTCTTTAATGTCTGAAAGGAAAAGAAAATGTTTCTGTTTATTATGTTTAATGAGCTGGAGGATCAAGTAGAACTAGTGGAAGAGCAGCTCTGAGCCAGCATCAGACAGTGCTAATGGAGAGAGAGGTTAACAGTGTACAAAATGTACTTCAGCAAGTCACCAAGGTTACTTTGGCAGCATATTCCAAGCCTATAATCTCCACATATAGAAAAGTAAAGATAACAAACACATGGGAACTTCAAGTTCTCAATTTCACACACTATCTTAAAATGTCATTCACTGTTGTTAGGTCAAAATCATGGAACTCTCTTATGTGAATACCTTTAAGACAGGACTGTAAGAGTCCACGAAGATGGCTCACCATCACTTTCTCATGGGCAAAGAGGATAGGCAATAAATACTGGCCTAGCTAGTGATGCCCAGATCCTATATAAATGAATAAATAGATTCTATATTCACTATAGCCATAAGGTCATCATATGTTAGTTTTCTTTATTTGTGTTATAGAGAAATGGAAATAATGGCTATAAAATATTTGGGTAAACATTTTAAGATATTTCTGTCACATTTATATGTTATTAAACTCTCAAATTTGCTTCTGATGGCTCTTTGACAGCACTAATTTTCAGCCCCAGAAATGTGCAAGATTTGAACCCCAATGTATCCAGCTCAAACCTGTGATAATCTTATCTATGATTCCTACTGGAAGTTTGTATGTTGCGTTTGCCTGCACATTTGGAGGCAGGAACTTGGAGAAGTATTTGAGGAAATACCAGAGCTCAAGATCCGAATGATTGAATGCTCGGAGGGAAAAGATGCCCATTGACCAGATTTTGGGAATAGAGGGATAGAGGATTGAAATTTAGAGATAGGTGGACAAGGTTTAAAAGTAATTTTTTGTAAGTTACTAACATTCAATAGATAGTTGTGATGATACTATGGCTTTAAGAGGTGTATATTGTTCTGGTTTATTTTGTGAAGGAAAGTTGAGATAGAGGTGTTGAGCTCAAAGATAAAAAAAGTTAACAGGTTGTGAGACCTCGTCTTTTTTTTAAAGTTGGAACAATCAAAGCAGCCTGAATGTGTGGGGTCAAGCTCATACAGAACCCAGACTTTTTAGTTTCGCTTTCAGTAGCAGTTGCTGGGGTCTTGAAGCTGGATGTGGAATCCTGCTGCTAGGATTGTGTACGAGACAATCTGCTGTATTGAATTTGCTTCTGCCAAGGGTGTGCTTCTGGGATGTTACTATACAGAACAGTTAATTAGTAGCAAATACACACATTATTTTGTTAAGCATTTTGATAGAGTTACATTTAAGCCAATTCTTTTCTTATTTTGACTGTTTTTTAACTAGTGCAGAAATGTGCTTTGTTTAGAGTAATTTGACCAATCAAATTGTATCTGGAACACAATGCCATACACACCTTTAAAATAAGAAAAAGTTGGGTCTAGGCTATCTTAATTTATTTTGAGGGGGTTTAGTCTGGTCCATAAGTGGTTCCGGTGATTTTAAAAATGTTTGTATTTTCTGTTAAAAAAATTTGTGCTGTTTAACTTTCTATAAATTCTTTAAATTGATTAATTTGTTATGAGATTGAAATATACTTCAACTGGGTCAATATGTAATTTTTTGCAAACTTGTACTTGTAGGTCATTAAGCTGCTAGGCTCCAGTGTTCACACAGTTCACAAAGAATTGATTGCGCTTTTGCAAGATGAATCATTAGAGGTAAGGGAAATAGCATGTTGTCAATTTAATAAAGAACTGTTTCTTTACCGCTTTGCAAATTTTTTTTAGGTTTTGAAATTCAGGTTTTCTTTCCATTTCTAATCTACACTTTCCTTCCAGAATTACTACACATCCCATATTTCATTCGCAGCCTGTCTTGATTAAAAAACGCATTTGTATAACAAGAAATTCATTGGCATATGCCAACTCATGCATTAAAATTTGTGTTCAGTACTTTGACTTTTCTTTCACAACATTTACAAATGTTTATTTTTCTAAATTGTATTGTGTAAATTGAAAAGAAAAAGACTTGCGTTTTGGAGCACCTTTCTCACTTTTGGTTGTTTCAAAAGTATAACACAAATAAAGAACTTTAGAAAGGGAGTTACTGTTACATTATAGGAGTACAGACAAAACACTTATTGCTGAAAGGTGGTAACAATACCCCAGTCCAATTTCTGTTTTCCTCTCCACGCTAGTTTATAGGTCACTTCAGCACAAGTCAACTTGCAATCACAGGAAATTATGGAGAATTGAGCATGATATTTTGATGATCGGCACCTGCAACTGATAAAAGGATATAAAGAAGGTCAAAGAGAGTCTCTGGGGTGCACCACATTGACTGGAAATCAACTCACTGTTGGATTACTGGCATAAAAATGTTGTGCACCATATAAAGGCATATTCAGTAGCAACAGTGGAGAAATGAAAGGTGTATGGCTGATTCCTGATGAAGGGCTTATGCCCGAAACGTCGAATTTCCTATTCCTTGGATGCTGCCTAACCTGCTGTGCTTTAACCAGCAACACATTTGCAGCTGCTTTTTTTTTAAAAAAAATGCAAGCAAATGGATTAAAGTGGGTGCATTGTGCAAACAAACTGAGTGAACTGCAAGCAACTATTTCATAGGAAGATTGAAGTTTGTCAGCCTTAACAGAAACCTGGCTGCAAAGGAGCTGTGAAAAAACAATTAAGAATGGAGTCAGAGTCATGTATAGCTAAAGAAGAAATAAATGTGGGAAGGGTTGAAATGGATAAAGAAGAAATACAAGTGGATGTGGAACCTTTTTATAAATGGGCTTATATCTGGGTAAATATGCATGTTAAATAAGGATCTTGCCTAGAATATTGAACAGTGGGTTGTATTGCAAGGGTTAGAATGGTGCTTCATCGTCAATGTTCAGATATCAAAAGTGACCTCTGAAGAGATTGATTTTTTCCATTACAAAAATTGCCTATCTGAAATCACAAGTTGCACAGAAAATGATCATATCTTTAATCAGCCTGTTTGTCTACCTCTTCCTACAATGCAGGATGCTTCAGCATGGCTTGAAATCAATCTGACTGATAATTCAAAAAGCATCAATGTAATAAAGCACAAGTTGCACAGAAAATGATCATATCTTTAATCAGCCTGTTTGTCTATCTCTCTCGACAATGTACGTTGCTTCAGTATGGCTTGAAATAAATCTGACTGATAATTCAAAAAGCATCAACGTAATAAAGCTTGAAATCTTCATTTTAAGAAGAAAGTCTTAATCATTGATTTTCTCTTTTACTGAAGATAATTTCCATTGTCATACAGAATAACTGTATCTCTCCATTTCAGTCTTGGTTTTCATTACCAGGTGGATATTACTGCATCACTTCAGATTTTACTTGGAACATGATAAACCAAGCCTCAACCAAAGCATTTTTCAAAATCATGAAAAGACCTAAAATTCTGGATACTCCCATCAGCTATTCCTAAATTGTATTGTGTTTTGCTATGTTGTGGTCCTGAAAATTCTCACAGCAATTTCTTTCTTACCAAAATGTAGTTTGAACTATATATATCTTGAGAATTCCATATAAAATGAATCTAGACAAGACTATAAACTAATTAGAAAGTTTCTTCTTGCATTAAGAAAGACTGTTGAAAGGATTATTTTAAATCACAGTAACTATTACATGGTAGACCACCCTAGTGATAAGATTGTGATGATTATCTTGTGAAAGGAGATATTGACTTGTATGAAAAAGAAAACATCAGAGTTATTGATGACATTCTATTGCAAGCACACTTGTCCAGATAAAATTAATTATCAAAGATGGTTCAAGGACATTGCATTTTTGTAGGGTCAATTTAACAGTAATATTCCAAGTAACCTTCTTGATTTTTTAAAATCTAAGGTTAATGCTACAGTTATGTTATGCATTTGATTATGCCCAAAGGCTCTGGCAAGGTAAAGTATTTAACTAAGAGAACTGAAATTAGCTTTACACTCTTCCTATCTGTCAAGAATTCAGCTTTAATTTCTTCTTGTCAGCCAGATTATTCAAACAAACCTTGTCCTGCTGTTCTGAGAGATGAAGAGTGTCCAAAGTCTTTGTTTTAAAGATTTTCTGTAGGTCATCAAAGTTTTTGATTGAAAATACCTCTGTATTTTCCTGTCTGTTCAGTAGATGCATAACATATCAGTTGTAAAAGACTTTGGGAGTTAATAACAAATAATATTTATATAATATTTATAATATATATTTATATAAAAGCAATAATAATGCAAAGTGAAGTCTAGTGGTGATGTAGCTTAGAGAAATCTCTTAAAGGCTTAATTTTAAGTTCATGTTACATATCTTCCTCAAGAGTACCAGACACTGAAGTCTTCACTTCTTTTATAAATTCACTACCTTTTTCTACTATTTAATGCTGATAACTGCCAAAACAATTTGTTTAACTTATTTAGAGACACTCCAGATAATTTAACTAGCTATTAGCAAATAGTATTCAGTACATAAGGATATACTGTATAATGAAAAACTGATCTATGTCTTATAATTATCAAACAGCTTGTCCAATATCCAGAACTGGATGAGCAGGCATATCTTCCAGCTAAATGCTGGGAAGACCATAGAAAAGAGAAGATTTAATGTCTCAAGTTGGATTTTTTTTTTTATAAATTGCGTTACTGACAATATTAAGTAATTTACCTCATTATGGTCGATGCAACTTAATCTTGTTTTGAGCAATGATGACCTCTATTTTTAAAAATGGATAAACTGTGCTAATACCAAATGATATTTCTACACTGATCATCATATGTGTAGAATAATCCTTTTCACAATTTTGCCTTAATTTACTCAATGTTGTTATATTTTGTAACAGCATGGTTCATTGTTTTGCATATCTAGGTATTGGATGCACTTCTAGACCACCTTCCAGAAATTCTAAGATGCGTCATTACAGGAGGAGACCATACAGGATCAGAGACTAAGGTAAGATATCAAATATGCTGAAATTTTAGAACTTGCAGTAATTAAAATCCTTTGTCACTAAGATATCTCTTCCTACTGTGACTAATGCAAAAATCAACAATACATTTGAGAGGAAGAGGAACTAAGAGGTAGAGAGGAGGTTAAAAAGCTTATGAATAGTTTGAATCTGTCTTTACCAAAGACATGGATGCTACTCAGGACATGGTGACAGAATAGGAAACTCTGTTACCTATAAGGAGCCAAAATTGACAAGAAAGAAGTGTTAGATAAACTATTGACATGTGGCAAGGCACTGGAACTAGATGAGATGCATCTGAGGATATTGAAGGAAGTATGATTAGAAATTGTAGGGGCACTAGCCATAATCATTTAGTGTTCTATAGATTTGTGTGAGGTGCCAGAAAACTGAAGAATTGCGAGCATTAAGCCCTATTTAAAAACAAAATTGCGGGGAAATCGAAGATGGCAGCGATCAAGAAAGATCACGTTGCAGAGCTCTGCACCACATCACTAGTGGGATGGCATCCTAAGCCACCCTACTTGGATCACCATGATATCCTGGGACTCTGGAAAGCTCATGGAGTCTCAGGAAACGGTTAATGAATAACTTACCTTGGTTTTCGCCATCCAGGGATGCCGAAGAAGGGAGCCCAGCCTGCAGGATTCTCGGGCTCAATTTCCTACCAGGTCCTGGTAACGGAGTTGTGAAATCTTGCAAGATGCTGGGTAAGCAAATAGAGGAGAAGCTGGCCCTGATCTCTATCATGCTGCAGAAGCTTGAACAGCAGCTGGGAGGCCTTGAGAAAAAAGTCCAGTGAGGTAGAATGCTGATTCCGATTTGTCCAAGGATAGGATTCAGGTCCTGAAGACGCAGGTCCATAATTTGCTTAACCAAGTTGATGACCTCAAGAACAGGGGCTGGAGAAAAAATATTTGAATCGTTGGTCTGCCAGAGGGTAAGGAAGGTGCGTGACCAGTGGAATTTATTGCGGACTGGTTGCCAAAATTTCTTAACTTGGCAGCTAGAACGGAAAACTGGAAGATTGAGAGAGCTCACCGGGTCACAATGTGGAGGTCAGTTCTGGACCAATGTCCTTGTCCTATCTTGGTGCAGTTTCATCACTACAGAGATAAGGAGGGAATCGTGGAAGCTTCCACAATTCAGGGAAAGGATCTGAAGGCCCTACTTTACAAGGGCTCTAAGATCATGTTCTTCCAGGGCTTCTCAGCAGCGGTGTTCTGGAAAAGAAAATTCTATGATGGCATCAAGAAAATACTGAGGGAACTCAGGAACCAATACTCTCCTGAGGTATCCGGCTGGAGAAGGCAAGAGACTTAATGGACAAATTAATTTAATCTGTACAAATAGTTGTGTTGTTTAGGTATTTTCGTTTCTTTTAAAAAAAAGAGAAGTTCGGTCGTGGCTTTCTTTTTCTTTTGTTTATTGGTAATAACCTGGTCTAAACTGTGCTCAGAGGTGGCTGGGATCTTTACTTTCAATTTCTAAGTTAAGTTATATCAGAGCATGGGTGGGGTACTTACTTTTCTTTCAAAATATCTTTGTTCACATTGTTATTCCATGGTGTATTTTCTTTCTTTGCTGCTTGTGTTTGTGGTGCGGCTCTAGCTAGGAGAGAAAATGGTTGGGATGGCTAGATCTGAAAATGTGTTGCTGGTTAAAGCTCAGCAGGTCAGGCAGCATCCAAGGAACAGGAAATTCGATGTTTCGGGCCAGAGCCCTTCATCAGGAATGCCTACTCACAGGCAATTTATGCCTGGTTCAGGTATTTAAATATCCTTGCTGCTATATTGACAGCGGGATGGGAAGTTGGGTTTGGGATGTGTCGATGCCCCCTTTGAGCAGGGGGTGACATCCCCTATTCAGCATCATTGACGCTTTAGTTTTGATTTGTTTTTTGGTTTTTGTTGTATATAATCTTTTATAGCTTTGCATGTTTGTCAACTGCAATGGTTTTAGTTTATGTAGTTTTTATGTTTGATGGACATTGCGACACTGAGCTTGGTGATTTGTAATTTGAGTTCCAACTCTCTGGAATCTAAATGTTACTGCGGAAGGTATGGCTAATGATTTGATTAAATGATGTACCTGGAACGTCAAGGAAAGTCACTCGCCAATTAAGGGGAAGAAGGTACTCTCGAGCCTTAGAAAGGAAAAGGTGGATATTTCTTTATTACAGGAGACACACTTGAATGATAAAGGAGCATTTGAAACTACAGCAGAATGGCTTTGATTGGGTTTACTTTTCATTTATTACCAGAAGTAGAGGAGTGGCTACATTGGTTAGGAGGAATCTCCCATTTGTTAAAGTCGCACACGGAAGGTTTGGAATCCTTAAAGCCCTGGTAATCGGGGAAAAATGTCAGATTTGAAATGTTTACTGCCCTCCGGCCCAGCCTCCCAAGTTTCTGGTAGATATGTTCTCTAAATTGATCAGTCTCGAATCTTGGCGTATCATCATAGGGGGAGACTTTAATTGTCTTACAGACCCCACAGTAGACAGGTTCCCCAAAAGCCCCCGATATTCTCTGTACAAACTAAACAATTAGTGGATCTGTGTATGGAGTTAGGGATGATGGAGGTCTGGAGGCATCTGCACCTTGCAGGCAGGGATTTTGTTTTCTTTTCAATCCACGCAGATGTCACACCAGGATTAATTTTTTTTCTGACCCCCGTGGCAACCCTGGACTTGGTAGTACCTTGTACGATTGGTAATATTACCATCTCCCATCATGCTCCACTGTACCTGTTGGTTAAGATTAAGGATGCTATAATGGAACCTAAGCACTGGTGAATGGATCCCTTTACCCTTAAGGATAGTATTTTGTGGAGTACTTCTTTAAGGAATTTGGGCTTTCCTAGACATTAGTTCGGGCTTTGCTAGTAGCTAGTATTTCCTTTGGAAAACTGCCAAAGCCTATGCTATGGGGTTAGTTATTTCCTACTCCCCCAGTAGGAAGCAGTAGAGGGGTAAGCAACGACATCTCCTCGAAGCATGGTTGAAGGCAGTCGAGAAGGCTTACTTTGACAAGCCCTTGTTGACCAAGCTACAGAGGCTTATGGCGCTGTGGTTTGCATTGAATTCCGTGCTCACACAGACAGCAAAGAAGGAGCATACTTTCGCAAAACAAATGTATGAGCATGGTGACAAACCAGGCAAGTACCTAGCATATCTCACCAGGAAACAAAGTGTCCCTCAAGCCATTATGTCGAGTAGGGAAGGTGTTGGGAACCTGACATGTGATTCTAAAAAGATTAATGCAGCATTTCAGAGATTTTACTCTGAATTATACCAATCTGAGGGTTGTGAGGAAGGATGGGCCAAGATGAAACCCTTTATCAGGGATCTGGAGCTTTCGGGTGTAATCCCCGCACGAGAGTCTTTTTTGAATGCCTCTTATCAGAGCATGAGGTGCAAGAGGCTGAGAAGCAGCTTCAGGGTGGAAAGGCACCCGGTCCTGATGGACTCCCTAGTGAATTCTATAAGGAATTTATAAGCATATTGTCGGCCTGATGCTCAACATGTTTAATGATTCATGCAGTCTACCTCTGAGAGAGGCCAATATTTCACTGATTCTTAAAAAAAGGAAGGTCCTGGAGGACTGTGTTTCTTGCGTGCCCATTTCACTTTTAAGTGTTGACTTTAAAATCCTGCCTAAGAATCTTGTGTTAAGGCTGGAAACTGTGTTACCATCTATTGTTAAAGAGGACCAGACAGGCTTCATAAAGAGCTGCAGATCCTCCAATAATGTTGGGAAGCTGCTTAATGTAATTCAAGCATGTCAAAAACAGTCAGTACAGGGATTGGTGATTTCTTTAGGTGCAGAGAAGACATTTGACCAAGTTGAGTGGCCGTACCTTTTTTATAGTCTAGAGCAGTTTGGCTTGGGCAAAGCCTTCACAAGATAGTTAAAGGTTCTCTACAGTGACCATCTCGCTGTGGTTATCACCAATGGGGTATGATCAAGCAATTTTAACATTTTGATGGGCAGCTGACTGCACTGTTCCCTTTCACCACTGCTTTTTACGTTGGTGATTGAGCCGTTGGCAAAGGCCATTCACAGGGATCCCAATATATCGGCTGTAGAGGTGGGGTCAAAATTACAGAAGGTTTTATTGTATGTTGACAATTTTTTTGTCAAATCCAGCAGTTTCAAGACCTCACCTGATACAATGCATCAGCTCGTTTGGCACCTTTTCAGGGTGCAAGATTAATTTTGTAAAATCAGAGGCTCTGCCTATGGGTGGTCTTAGGAAGGTGTTAGGTCCTGAGAGTCAAATCTCACTTCCCATTTAAGTGGTCACGTAGGGGTTTTATGTATTTGGGCATATTCATTACTCCAGTTTTTGATCAGTTGTTTAAAGCTAATTTTGTTCAATTATTCAACAAAATCAAACAAGACCTTCAAACATAGGAGGCGCTTCTGGTCTCATGGTTAGGTCGGATAGCTCTTATTAAGATGAATATTCTCCCCCGTCCGTTTGTCATGACCGATATGAATGTTCTCCTGAGTTTCGATAAGCAAATGTTCAGGAGACTGAACAGCTGGTTCATCTCTTTTATTTGGCATTGTAAGCGGCCCCTTATTAAATTAGCTAAACTGCAGTTGCCTGACAGACGGGGAGAGTGGATCTCCCACACATTAAAACTATCACTAAGCTTGCTTTTATTTTACATGAGTGGTTGGGCTTGTGGGGACCCTCTCTGATTATGTTTAGATATTGAAACCTCTCAGGTAAAGTGCCCCCTTACGAGCTTGCTGTTTTTGAACAAAATGAAGACAGTTAACGAATATTGCCATAACCAAATAGTTTTAAATACTGTTAAAACATGGAGGGCAATTTGGCAGATGGAAGGCAATATTGGCATAACATCTTTTCCTACACCTATAGTGGGTATGCCGGGTTTTCAACCACGGATGATGGATTCAGGATTATTTGAGGGAGATACAATAATGTCTTTTGATCAGTTAGCATGGAAATACAAGCTATCTTGGAGGGACCTCTTTTGTTTTTTCAAGTTAGGGATTTTATTCAAAAAAACATTACACTTCAGACTGATCCCTACAAATCTGACATCAAGAAGAGGGTGCTCAGTGCAAAGAGTACACTTTCTGTCGGCACTCTTTCTCATCAACTTGGGGGGGTGGGGGAGGGTGCAGGCCCTCAGATGAGTTTGATCAGCTTTGCAGGATTTGGGAGAGAGAACGAGACGTTGAGGTCTCCTCAGAGGCATGGGAAGATACATGGGAAAATGTAAGAAAGATATCACTTTGCAATAGGACACATGCTTTACAGTTGAAGATTCTCCACAGAGTCCGCTTGGCTCCAGATCGTTTGTCAAAATTTAAACCGTGAGTATCTTCATGCCCAAGTGCAAAGTTAATACAGGCACTCTTACCCATTGTTTCTGGTCCTATGGCAGGTTTCAAACATGTGGGAGTGCTGTGGCAGGTGTAATGGAGGGGATTTGAAGTGTAAGGGTGGAGAAGAACCTGATCGCTTCTCCTCTTCTTGGCCTGCTCAGTGTATTCCCTGTAGGTGCGCATAAGAAAAACCTTTTCAACATTCTCACTTTCTATGCAAGAAAGAATATCTCGTTAGGTTGAGTGTCCAAAACCACCCCCCACCGGGCCTGTCGGGTTTGTGTAAGATTGTTATGGAACATATCCCGTTGGATTTTCTTAAAAGTATGGTACACCTCAAAACTGAGAATTTCTATAAGACATGGCAGCCCTTTTTGGAATACCTGGACACAGATTTGTCTGCCACAATGATTGTGCTATACAAGTCCAATATCCAGAGAGGGTGAACTGCGTACAGATGAATATGTGAAAATTAATGCTCTCGATATCGAGAGTTAGTGTTTTGTTTTGCTGCGTGTTATTATTATTTATTAGTTTGTTGTTAGGTATTATTTATTTAGTTAAGTAGTTAGTTGGAGTTTTTCTTATATTTTTATATATATATATTTGTACGTGAGGGTGGTGGGTTTTTAAAATTTTTTTTTGTATTGTTTTGAATTGTATTGTATTTGTTGTAATATTTTAAAAATCTACTTTTCAATAAAAATACATGTAAAAAGAAAGAAAATTGCAGGAAAAAGCCCAATAATAAAAAAAAACTGCTCACTTTAACTTCAGTGGTGGAGAAGATTCTTGAAACAATTAAATAAAGTTAGTGCAGAGGAACCTTGATTATCCGAATGACTTGGGTAGGGAGTATTTTGTTCGGATAATCTAATGTTCAGATAATCAAATGCCAGATAACACAGTTTAGCCAAGCATCGAGATCTTGTTCGGAATATCCAAAATTTGGATAATCGAATACCGGATAATCTAGGTTCCTCTGTGGTCATGTGGAAACATTGGGTTGATTAGAAAGACCAGCATGGATTTCCAAAGGAGAAATTATATTTAAACTAATTTAGATTAGATTAGATTCCCTACAGTGTGGGAACAAGCCCTTCAGCCCAACAAATCCACACCGACCCATCAAAGAGCAACCCACCCAGACTCATCTCCCTCTGACTAATGCACCTAACACTATGGAAAAATTAGCCTGGCCAATCCACCTGACCTGCACATCTTTGGATTGTGGGAGGAAACCAGAGCACTCAGAGGAAACCCACGCAGACACTGGAAGAATGTGCAAACTCCACACAGACAGTCACCTGAGGCTGGAATCGAACCCAGGTCCCTGGCGCTGTGAGCCAATAATGCTAACCACTGAGCCATCATGCCGCCCACTACGGGCAATGTATATTAGTGGTCTAGATCATAGTGTATAAAGAATAATTTCAAAGTTTGCAGATGAAATGAGGTCAGTGTAGAACTGCAAAAAAAATTGAAACTTTGGGCAGAGTGGGCATACAGATGGCCGATGAAATTTTCCTGGTTGAATTTCCAGCATATATTCACTCGACTTTCATCTCACTGTGCTGAATTTATCTGCTCACGAATTGTGCTTTGTGCAAAGCAACAATCTTTCTTATATGGATATGCCTAGAGCCACTACTTAGATACAGGGATCAAAAATTAATTAAAACAAAGGAATTCAGGTATTTAAATTCTAACTGCGACATCTGGCAGATACTTGCTTTAAAAGTTCTATTTAACGTATTGAAAGGTTATTCTCTGAATCTGACTTTAATTCTCAAAAGTTAGGAAGAAAATGAATGAACTATCATCGAGTTTGCAAATAACATGTGGGACAGCAAGTGATGTGGATGACACCAAAAATTTTCAGAGGGAAATGGATAGGCTAAGGGACTGGACAGAAGTTTGAAAGATGGAAGATAATTTGGGAAAGTGTGAGCTTGTGCACTTTGGTGGGAACAATAATGGAGCTGAATGTTTCTATGACAAATGACTGCTGGAAACTAGGAGTCCTTGTGCATAAATCACACACAGCCTACACCGAAACTGAGCAGGTAATAGAATCTTGACATGTGGATGCAGGCCATTCCATCCCATCAAATCCACACCAATCATTCAAAGAGCATCCCAACCAGACCCACCCTATCCATGTAACCCTCCATTTCCAATGGCTAACTCATCTCGCCTGCTTATCCTTGGACACTATGGACAATTTAGCAAGTTCAGTCCACATGACCTGCACATCTTTGTATTATTGAAGGAACTTAGAATGTTATAGCGCAATACAGGCCCTTTGGCCCTCGATGTTGTGCCAACCTGTGAAATTAATCTGATGCCCTCTAACCTACACCGTTCCATTATTATTCATATGTATGTCCAATGCCCAGTTAAATGCTCTTAACGTCAACGAGTCTACTACTGTTGCAGGCAGGCTGTTGCATGCCCCTAATACTGTCTGAGTAAAGAAACTTTCCCTGATGTCTATCCTAAATCTAACACCCCTCAATTTAATGCTATGTCCCTTCATGTAAGCCTTCATCATCCGAGGAAAATGTTTCTGACTGTCCACTCTATCTAACCCTCTGATTATCTTATACATTTTGGTTAAGTCACTTCTCAACTTTCTTTTCTCCAATGAAAACAGCCTCAGTTCCCTCAGCCTTTCCTCGTAAGACCTGCCTTCCATACCAGGCAAATCTCCTCCTCTGAACCCTTTCCAAAGCTTCCACGTCCTTCCTATAAAGCGGTGACCAGAACTGTATGAAATACACCATTTGTGGCCTTACCTGTGTCTGGTACAGCTGAAGTATGACCTCGTGGCTCTGAAACTCAATCCCCCTACCAATAAATGCCAGCATACCATATGCCTTCTTAACAAACCTTATCAACCTTGGTGGCAACTTGCAGGGATTTATGTACTTGGACACTGAGGTCTCTTTGTTCATCTACACTGCCAAGAATTTTACCATTAGCCCAGTACTCTGCATTCCTGTTACTTCTTCCGAAGTGAACTACCTCCATGTTAAACACTATTTGCAACTACTTAGCCCAGCTCTGCATCTTATCTATGTCCCTCTGTAACCGACAACATGCTTCAGCACTATCCACAACTCTGCCTACCATTGTGTTATCCACAGATTTACTAACCCATCCTTCTACGCCCACATCCAGATCATTTATAAAAATTACAACAGCAGTGACCCCAATGATCCTTATGGCACACACTGGTAACTGAGCTCCAGGATGAACATTTCCCATCGACCACCACCCTCTGTCTTCGTTCAGCTAGCCAATTTCTGATTCAAACTGCTTTATAACTTTCAATCCTGAAACTCCGTATTTTGTGCAATAGCCGACCATTTGGAACCTTATCAAATACCTTATTGAAGTCCATATACAGCACATCAACAGCTTTATCTTCATCCACCTGTTTTGTCGCCATCTCGAAGAACTCAATAAGGTTTGTGAGGCGCGACCCATCCTTCACAAAACCAAGTTGACTATCCCTAACCAAATTATTCCTTTCCAGATGATTATAAATCCTATCTCTTATAACCTTTTCCAACACCTTACCCACAACTGAAGAAAGGCTCACTGGCCTATAATTACCAGGGTTGACCTAACTTGCCTTCTTAAATAAAGGAACAACATTTGTTATCCTCCAATCTTCTGGCACTACTCCTGTTGACAATGATGACATAAAGATCAAAACCAAAGGTTCTGTGATCTCCTTCCTGGATTCCCAGAGAATCCAAGGATAAATCCTATCTGGCTCAGGGGCCTTATCTATTTTCAGATCTTCCAAAATTGCTAAAACCTCTTTTATGTCAACCGCAATCCCATATAATCTAGTAGCCTGTATCTCCGTATCCTCACTAACATTGCCCTCTCCCAATGTAAATACTGACAAAAAATATTCATTAAGCGCTTCCCCTATGTCCTCAGATTCCACACACAATTTCACACTACTGTCTTTGATTGGCCCTAATCTTACTCTAGTCATTCTTTTATTCCTGATATACCTATAGAAGGCCTTAGGATTTCCCTTGATCCTATCCACCAACAACATCTCATGTCCTCTCTTGGCTTTTCTTAGCCCTCTGTTTAGATCTTTTCTGGCTAACTTATAACTCTCAAGCCCTCTAACTGAACCTTCACACCTTATCCTTCGTCTTACTCTTGACAAGAGCTTCAACTTCTTTAGTAAACCATGGCTCCCTCTCTCGATAACTCTCTGCCTGATAGGTATATTCTTATCCAGGACCTGCAGTAGCTGATTTTTGAATAAGCTCCACATTTCAAGTGCATCCATCCCCTGCAGTTTCCTTCCCCATCCTATGCAACCTAAATCTTGCCTAATTGCATCATAGTTGCCTTTCCCCCAGTTCTACCTCTTTCCCTGCAGTATATACCTATCCCTGCCCATTGCTGTTGTAAACATAACCAAATTGTGGTCACTATCGCCAAAGTGCTCACCTACCTCCAAAACTAACACTTGGCCGGGTTTATTCCCCCATACCAAATCCAATATGGCAGCGCCCCTTGTTGGCCTGTCTACACACTGTGTCAGAAAACCCTCCTGCACACCTTTACAAAAACTGACCCATCTAAACTATTTGAATGATAGTATTCCCAGTCAATATTGGTGAAGTTAAAGTCCCCCAGAACAAATACCGTTAATCTCGCTCCTATCGAGAATCATCTTTGCTATCCTTTCCTCTGTATACCTGGAACAATTTGAAGACCTATAGAAAACTCCGAACAGGGTGACCTTTCCCTTCCTGTTTCTAAAGTCATCTCAAACTGCTTCAGTGTATGAGTCCTCAAATGTTATCTCAGCTGCTGTAATACTACCATCGATTAACAATGCCACCTTCCCCTCCCCCCCCCCCCCATTAGTAAATTTACCCCCCAGGATATTGGTGCCCTTTTGGTTCAGGTGAAAACAATCTTGTTTTTAGAGATCCCACCTTCCCCAGAAAGAGCTCCAAATATCCAAGAATCCAAAACCCTCTCTCCTGCACCATCCCTGCAGCCACATGTTCAGCTCCACACTCTCCCTGATCCTCGCTTCACTAGCATGTGGCACAGGCAACAAACCAGAGATGATAACTTGGTTTGTTCTCGCTCTAAGCTTCCATCCCAGCTCCTGGAATTTCTGCCTGAGATACCCACCTTGCTTCTTACCTATGTTGTTGGTGCCAATGTGGACTATGACTTGGGGCTGCTTCCCCTCCCCCTCAAGGATCCCAAAAAGTACGATCAGAGACATCAAGAACCCTGGCACCTGGGAGTCAACATATCAATCGTGAGTCTCTCTCATTCCCAGAAAACCACTTATCTGTCCCCCTAACTGTGGAGTGCCCAATGAATGAAGTTCTGCTCCTCTTCCCCCTTCTCCTCTGAACAACAGGGACAGAATCTGCGCCAGAGACCTGTGTCCCATTGCTTACCCCTGATAAGTCATCCCCCAACAGTGGTATACTTGTTGTTGAGGGGAACCACCACAGGAGATCCCTGTGCCTCCTGCCGATTCCCTTTCCTACCCCTGATGGTAACCCATCCACCTTCTTCATGTGGCTGTGGAGTAACTACCCCCCTCTCAATAACCCCCTCTGGAAGCTGGAGCACCCGGAGGAAACCCATCAGGGACAGGGAGAATATGCAAACTCCACACAGTTACCCAAGGGTGGAATTGAACCAGGGTCTCTAGTGCTATAGGGCAGCAGTGCTAACCACTGAGCCACCGTGTTGCCTGCAGGACAGGGCAATAGGGAAGACAAATGGAACGTTAGACTTGATTTCAGAAGGAGGGGAGGTCTCCCTTAAATTATAGAAGGCAGTGCCCAACCATAGCTGCAGTACTGTGAACAAGTTTGGTTCCCTTCTTTAAGAAACAATATATTGGCAGTCTGGAGTAGATTTACTATGCAGATAGAGTCTATCCTGTGGCGTGGAGTTGAGTAGCATGGATCTTTAAATCATTGAAGTTTTGAAGAATGAGAGGTGACCTTATTGAAATTTACACAATTCTTGTGGGATTTGACAGGGTAAGATGCAGAAAGGTTGTTTTCCTTTGTGAGAGAGTCTAGCACCAAAGGATCCAATAACCTCAGAGTAAGGGTCTATATAAAACAGAAAATAGAAGAAACGTCTTCTCTGTGGGTAGTGAATTTGGAGAATTCTTTATCCCAGAAGGCTATGGAGACATGGTCTTTAAGTATACTTAAGGCTAAGATATTCAGATTTTTAATCTGTAAGGGAATCAAGGATTATGGGAGAAAAGGCAGGAAAGTGAAGTTGAGGATTATCAGATAAACCATGATCCTATTGAATTGTGAAGCAGACTCACTGGGCTGAATGGCCTACTTCTGGTCCTATGTCATATGGTCTAAGTACAATACAGAGAACTGTAAGGTGATGCATTTTAATAGGAATAATGTAGGATGTCAGTTTTATAAAAAGGGGAATGATTCTAAAAGGCAAGAAGGAGAATCTAAATATATAAAGATGATAGGATAAGTGCAGAGAGCAGTTAATAAAGTGTATCCTGTGGTTTATCAGAGTACAATAGCATAGAGTATAAGTGCAAAGAAATTGTGCTGGACTTGTACGCAGCACTAGTTAGACCTCAGATGGAGAGTTGTGTGCATTTGAGTGCCACAGCATTAGAGAGAGAGTGCATAAGAGATTTGCAAGAATGTTTCCAGGGATACAAAATTTCAGTTATGAGGACATATTGGAAAGGTTAGGACCATTCCCCTTAGAGGAAAGGAGGCAAAGAGGGGACCTGCTCAATGCTTTCAAAATCTAGACAGCACAGCACAAATTTACTCCTCATTGGAAAAGAATCAAGAGCAAGAGGTCACAGATTTAAAGCCATTTGCAAAAAAAAGCAAATATGATGTGGGCAAAAACCTTTTGTGCACAATGATTTGTCCTGAATGCACTGCCTTGGAAATATGTTAGAAGGCAATTCAGTTGTGCATTCAAGAGACATTGGATCATCATTTAAATGGAAATAATATGCAAGGACATGCAAAAAAGGCAAGAGAATGGCACTGATGCTTATTTGGAGAACCGTTGCAGATGTGATGGGCCGAATGATCTCCTCCTGCCCTAACACTGTGATTCTGAGTCATCATTCACTTATTGCCTGTAAAGCAATATTACAATTACATGCAAGGATTGTCAAGGTTAATAATTCATGTGTCTAGGACATTATTTACTATGCAGTGACTTAGTACAGTAATTTGCTTCAAAACAATACTTTTGTCATCATAAAAATGATTTTGTTTGTTCTTGCACCTAAATTTTGATTTATCAATATTGTTCTTTCTGCACAGATTAGTAATGTAGAAAATCTTTGACTAAAAAATGAATTTTTTTGTCATCTACTGCTATTTACTGTAAATAAGCAGAGAACAGGGTAAAACTGAAAATATTACATTGTTAGTTCATAAGAATGTTGCAACATTTTCATATTGTTAAAAAAAATTCTGACATAATCTAATTTACATATGCAGCCAGTGGATATTATCCATTGCAAATTATCCATTAGATGGTGGTGATGAGCTTTCTTCTTGAATTGCTGCAGTCTACCTGGTGTAGGTACATTCTACTATGTTAAGGGAGGGAGTGCCAAGCAACAGTGAAATAAGAACAATGTATTTCCATGCCAGGGTGATGTGTGACTTGAGGGGGTTCTTGTGAACACAGCTTAATGTTGTGAATTTGGAAAGTGCTTTTGAAGGAAGAATCAAAAACAGAAGTTGCTGGAAAATCTCAGGCGGCAGCATCTTTGGAGAGAAATCAGAGTTAAGGTTTTAGGTCAAATGAACCTTCCTCAGAACACATTTGAGGAGGCTTGGTTAGTTGTTACAGCATGTCCTATACAAAGGACACATGGTTGCCATTGTGCGCTAGTTGTGTATCAATCAAGCAAGCAACTTTATCCTGGATGATGCAAGTGAAAATATTCCATCATAGACATAAGTTATGCCTTATAGATGGTGGAGCCAGGACGTGTGTTAGAATTCCTAGGCTCTGACATGTTCTTGTAGCTGTAGTATTTATACTGATGGTTCAGTTAGGTTTTGATGAATGATCAATTCCAGAATGATGTTGATGGATTCAGCAATGCTAACGCTATTGAGGGAGAAACTGGGGAGAAATAGTTAGGTTTTCTTGGAGATGATCTTATACTTGTGTCTCTCGCATGTTACTTGCATCTCATAAACCAAAATGTGAATGTTGTCCAAATCTTGCTGCAGATGGACACTGTCTGCTTCAATATCTGAAGTGTCATTCAGAGTACTGAGCACTGCAATCCCTAATAAACATCCCCACATCTGACTCAAGGATGGAGGGAAGAGCCTAGGACATTATGCTGAGGAGCACCTGCAGCCATGTCCTACAACTGGATAGATTCACTACCAATATTTACAACCATTTTCTTTTGTGGTAGGTATGCCTCCAATCAATGAAGAACTTTTTCCAGATTCCCATTTAGCATTTGCTTGACTTTGACACTACACTCAATCAAGTGCTGTCAAGGACAGTCACTTTCACCTCAACTCTTGAATTAATCTAGATTGTCTGTGTTTGGATCAAGGCTATGATGAGGTCAAGTGCTGAGTTGTCTGAAGGAACCCAATCTGAGCACCAATAAGCAAGTTGTTTAAGAGCTGTTTGATAGCGCTTACCTAATATTTGCCAATAATTGAGAATAGATTGTTGGGGTGTGAATTGGTCATAGTTGGAGTTGCCTTCATTTTGTGGACGGGAATGTCTAGACAATTCTCACATTGCTAGGTAGCTGCCAGTGTTGTTGCTATCCAGGAACAGTTTGTCTCAGGTTGCTGCTGGTTTTGGACAACAAATTTTCAGTACTCCTGCTGGAATATTGTCAGGCTTCCTATGCTTTGCTATTTTAGTGCTTTCAATCATTTCTTGATGTCTCAAGGAAGAAAATTGAATTCGCTAAAGATTGGCAAATCTGATGATGGGGAACTCAGGCGGAGAATAAGAAGGATCACCTATTTGAAAATTCTGGCTGCAGATGGTTGCAAATGTTTCAGCTGTCCTTTGTACTGACCTGCCGGGCTCCCCTGTCATTGAGGAGGATAAGGATATTTGTGGAACTGCCTTTTCTGTTAGTTGTTTAATTATTCACCATTATTCCCAGCTGGATGTAGCAGGGTTCCAAAACGTTAATCAGGTTAATGAATTGTTGGTTGGTTTGCTCTGCTTTTGCATGCTACTTCTGAGTTGCATGCATGTAGTCCTATCAGTTTACCAGTTTAGCACTTCATTTTTAGATATATGGTTTTGCACTCCTCACTGAACAAGTGTTGATCCTCTGGCATTGTGGTAATGATAGAGTGAGGGATCCCCTGGATTCTTAATTTAAAAATTGCAATCAAATAGAATTCTGCTGTTGTTGATGTCGCATAGTGCCTCATGGATATCAGATTTTGAGCTGTTAAATCTGTTCTGAATCTATTCCATTTAGAACTAGCTAGAAAAATGTGAAATTCAGTCTTCACTACTATTCTAGCATGACACTATATAAACAAAGTAAATTATTGCATTTTTGAAGTATGTTTTGCCGAGTTTATCTTGGCTATAATGGCAGTCTTGCTTCTAAATTAGATATTACATCGTTGTACGTGCAATAAATTAATCGCTTAGACAAGATATGAGGTATCAAATTAATGACATTTTAAATGTGCGCACTTAACGTTTTGGCTTTTTCAAGTGTTTGTATCCATCTTATTTTAATTGGAAATTCTGTTGCCAGGTACATGTTCCTGACCTGATTCCAGCACTTTCAATAGCTGAACAGAGAGCTGCCACTTCTTTAAAATGGAGAATACATGAGAAGCTATTGCTGACGTTTTCCTGTCTGCCGCAAGTCATTTCAAGCGATCAGATATACTACAAGTTCTTACCAATAATGTTTAGAATAATGACAACAAATGTAAGATCTATCTCTAATTTAATTTTTAAGCATTTAAAAAGTTTGTGCAAGCTGAGTAACTAGACATATTAATATACCTATTTGAAGAGGAATATTCTTCCAATTTGCTTGAGTTTGTTTTGTAACTATACATGAAGCATAATGCCTAAGTACTGTACAATTCATTCTATCTTGTTTTAATCAGTAAAGCATTCACAGTTTTTGAAATTATCCAGTCAAATCATGTTACTGGTACATATTGTTACAAATTTACATGCAGCCTCCAACTTAATGTATAAAAAGATAACATAACTTTTATATCCCACTCCGACAATTAGATACACATTTTACTTTATAGAGTCGTAATTTGAAGGTATTATGTATTCACTTAATACCTTTATCATGTTTAAACAGATCTAATTTACAATAGCATATACGGAAACACTTCAAATCTGTAATTATTTTAACAAGTAGATTAATTATTCCTGCCTGCAAATATCATTTAAATCTCCAATATATACTTCACATATCTAATTTGAAATGAGGTATCAAATTATTTCTGTTTTTTTCTGTTGTCTAAGTCTAGGCTCTGGCATCAATTCTATGATTTAGAGTGTAAAAACAGCATGCATTCCTGTTGTCTTCTCTATTTATGTCTGCTATATTTATATTTACTATTTTTAGCTTGCTTCATTTATTTATGAAGATATTAGACCATTCTTAAAACATGTCATTGGTGTGACCACTGAATTATTGGCTTGGAATTTCCAAAGACTAGTTGTTATTTCAGTGTTGATGGAAGTTACACATGGTGTCCCTGCATCATTGTCATTGTAACAGACTCAAAACTTGCCCAGGAAATTGAAGATTATTTGGGGAATTCTGCTATGTCTGGATCCTTCCGAAAGTATCCTTTTTAAATCAGACAATTCAGAGTCCAATGAAACTAAGTAAATAGTTGCTCCGGAAAAGTTAAACTATTAAATACTTGATCTACTATGAAACTGACTTTGAGCTGTACATCTCTATGACTCTATGACACACACCCCTCGACCACTTACATACCTCCACTACTTCCCATTACCTGACCCAACATTTCCACTACTAAATCTGATCCTCCCTTCCTCTGTTTTGTACCTGTTACCATTCACCCCCTCGAGACCCTAAATTCACCCTTTTTCACTCACACTACACTTGACCACCTGCTGTTCACCCATCAGGTCCCAAATTTCCTTTACCCTGTGGAATATGCCCCTGCTCACTCCTCCTCTGACCCCTGATGGGCCTGTTTCTCCCACCTACCCTGATCTCCCATAATAATGCATCATTTACTTGGCTACCCATGCCCCACCCACTTGGCATCCTGCCCCTACCTATATAGTATCCTGTCCACTATTCTTCTCTCAACCCCCATCCAAAACCTGGCACTCTGTCCCCTTACTCATCTGTAACCCTACCCTCCTGGCACCCTAATCTCTCACCTTCCTTGGTATACTTGCCATTTGACAACAGCCATCAAAGTGGTTGTCTGTGATTCTGGACTTTTAAATTTAAGAATACAGCAGCTGATTGCTGTGAAAAGCGAGTGTGCTCTCCCCACCAGTAGCAAACTTTATTAAAGAGTGTCTATGTGCCTTTGATGTCAATAGATTGTTTTGAAGGTAATTCTAATTCTGATAACACTAAAGTTCAAGTTGGGATTTTTATTATTATTATCTAGAATGTCCTCCCAGTCCAAAGAGCCTCAGCCAGAACCCTTTGTGTATTTGTTCGGTACAATCGTAAACAGGAGCAAAGACAGGAAATATGCAGTAAACTCGTTGAACGTAAGTATTCTTCAAAAAGCAAAGTTGTAATGTAAATTGTAGTCTCTGTGGCTTGCTCCCCCAAAACTAAGTATATACATCCCAGTGTAATGCACCGCAAACTACAAATCTTTCTATTCCAATGCACTATCTCAGTAAAAAAGAACAAAGATTCTGTATTTATATAGCATCTTGATGAGCTTGAAGTGTTCCAAAGCCCTTTACAGTCAATCAAGGAACTCTGAAGTGTATCTGTAGTTATAATGTAGGAAATATGGCAGCCAATGTTTGCATGGCAATCTATTACAGACTGGAGTGAATTAATAATCGATCAATCTGTTTCACTGATGGATAAACATCATGGAAAAACCAGTAGTCCTTATGCTTTTCTTCAAGTAGTGCTATTGATTTATTTTATTACCATCCACGGGGCTGGCTGGGCTTCCTTTTAACTTTTTTCTGAAAAACATCTACCTCGATATTGGTGAGAAGTGTCAGCCTAGATTATGCATTAAAATTTCTAGAGTGGGATTTGAATTCAGAACCTTTTAACCCAAAAGCAATGACTGCTAGCACTGACACATTTTTAATGATGTAAAATCTTTTAAACCATCAGACTTGCTATAAATGCTGAACAAAAGTTGCATAGTGCAAGTGAATAACATAAACACAGTAAAAATTACTTACAGGTTAACTTCTGTACTCATTGTTAGGGAACCAGAACTACAGAACAGTTGAAATAAGCTCCAGTCCCAGTATTTTTATTGACGTGCAAAAGTAGTTCTTATTTGCTGATGAGAAACCTGATCGGCTGCATAGTGCAATTGGGTTAAAAATTCATTTGGATGATATGGTATCTTTTCAACTCCTATTGGCTTAATCATCACATCAGTAACATTCATAACTAAACAAAGAGAGATAAAGGCCAACATTGGTGACAGGCTGGGGAGACTGGTGAAATAACATGGGAAGGCATCAAGGACTGCCTGATATTTCCCTGTTGCCATACCATTTTATTTCTGGACCCAATATAACGGCCACTGCAACGGACAGCTGGAACTGACAACCGGAAACGACAGATTCAAACCACTACAAATGCCAGAGGAAAGATCACAGAAGCACTTCACAGGAGGCTCCCAAGCACTGAGGATGTCACCTAGACAGGGAACAAAACGTCTGCAACACAAATTCCAAGCTCGGCGAACAGAACCACAACAATGAGCACCCAAGCTACGAATCTTCTCACAAACTATGTTAGTTATATCAAAAGAAGGTAGCATATGTCAGGTATATACAGCAGAGATCGAGTGAATCCATAGAAGAGTATAAAGGCAGTGGGAGTATACTTAAGAGGGAAATCAGAAGGGAAGAAAGGGGACATGAGATTGCTTTGGTAAATAGGGTTAAGGAGAATCAAAAGGGATTTTGTAAATACAGTAAGGACAAAAGGGTAACTAGGGAGAGAATAGGGCCCTTCAGAGATTAGCAAGACAGTCTGTGTGTGGAACCGCAGGAGATGGCGGAGATAGTAAATGAGCATTTTGCATCAGTGTTTATTGTGGAGAAAGACATGGAAAATATAGAATGTAGGGAAAATAGATGGTGATATCTTTAAAAATGGCCTTATTACTGAGGAGGTGGTGTCTTAAAGCACATTAAGGTGAATAAATCCCCAGGACCTGATCAGATGTACCCTAGAATTCTGTGGGAAGCTAGGGAAGTGATTGCTGGGCCCCTTGCTGACATATTTGGATCATTGGCAGTCACAGGTGATCTGCTGGAAGACTGGGGATTGGCTAACATGGTGCTACTATTTAAGAAAGGTGGTAAGGAAAAGCCAGGGAACTACAGAGTGGTGAGCCTGACATTGGTGGTGAGTAAGTTGTTGGAGAGACTCTTGAGGCATAGGATTTATATATATTTGGATAGGCAAGGACCGAGTAAGGATAGTCAGCATGACTTTTTGTGTGGGAAACCATGTCTTACTAACTTGATTGAGTTTTTTGAAGAAGTAACAAAGAGGATTGATGATGGCAAAGGGGTGGTCATGATCTGTATGGACTTCCCCAAAGGCGTTCAACATGGTTCCTCATGGTTGAGTGGTTCGCAAGGTTAGATCATATGGAATACAGGGAGAACTAGCCATTTGGATACAAAACTGGCTCGAAGACAGGAGACAGAAGCTGGTGGTGGAGGGTTGCTTTTTAGACTGGAGACCTGTGACCAGTGGGATGCCACAAGGATTGGTGCTGGGTCCACTACTTTTCATCATTCGTATAAATGATTTGGATGTGAATATAGAAGGTATGGTTAGTACATTTGCAGATGATACCAAAATAGGAAGTGTAGTAGTCAGTGAAGAAGGTTACCTCAGAGTACAGTGGGATCTTCATCAGTTGGACCAATTGGCTGAGGAGTGACAATTGGAGTTTAATTTAGATAAATGTGAGGTGCTGCACTTTGGAAAGCCAAATCAGGACAGGATTTATACACTTAATGGTATCGTCCTTAGGTGTGTTGCTGAATAAAGAGACCTTAAAGAGCAGGTACATAGTACCTTGAAAGTAGAATCGTAGGTAGATAGGATAGTGAAGAAGGTGTTTGGTATGCTTTCCTTTACTGGTCAGTGCATTGAGTATAGGAGTCAGGAGATCATGTTGCAGCTGTACAGGACATTAGTTAGGCCATTTTTGGAATGTTGTGCACAATTCTGGTCTCCCAGATGTAGGATGGATGTTGTGAAACTTAAAAGGGTCCAGAAAAGATTTACAAGGATGTTGCCAGGGTTGGAGGGTTTAGCTATTGGGAGAGGCTGAATAAGCTGGGGCTATTTTCCCTGGAGCGCAGAGGCTGAGGGGTGACCTTATAGAGGTTTATAGAATTGTGAGGGGTCATTTCCCTGGGGTGGGG
Source organism: Hemiscyllium ocellatum (assembly GCF_020745735.1). Lineage (NCBI taxonomy): Eukaryota > Metazoa > Chordata > Chondrichthyes > Orectolobiformes > Hemiscylliidae > Hemiscyllium > Hemiscyllium ocellatum. Next base: position 92,221,084 of record NC_083408.1, read on the forward strand.
GAGTCCAGAACTGGAGGGCATAGGTTTAAGGTGAGAGGGAAAAGATATAAAAGAGACCTAAGAGGCAACTTTTTAATGCAGAGGGTGGTGCGTGTATGGAATGAACTGCCAGAGGAAGTGCTGGAGGCATTTAAAAGGCATCTGGATGGATATATGAATAGGAAGGATTTGGAGGGATATGGGCCGGGTGTTGGCAGGTGGGACTAGATTGGGTTGGGACATCTCATCAGCATGGACAAGTTGGACCAAAGGGTCTGTTGTACAGATGTCATGCTGTACATCTCTATGACTCTAAATATCCTTATCTTTGACTGTTTGCCTTCGTTAACCCAGGCTTATTGTAAATAAGAAACCATTGCACTTCACTTCTTAACATAACATCAAACAGTGCTTCCTTCTCATGGACAGAGAACCAGTCCAGCCACAATGAGCTGAATGACCTCCTTCTATGCTACAGCAATTCAATGCTTCCATGTTGGAATACAAACATCTTGTACTAACTAATCTTAAACATCCAAAGAAAGATTTCTGTACCTTAAATTATTTTTATCCAAGTATATCTTGAGATACTTACAATTACCCATTCAATTGTCTTTCTACCCTGCTGTTAAGATTTATCGCCAATGTTTAGTAGTCTTTAATAAACATTTGAAAGTTGTACCATGTCCTTTCTCATCTTTGCCTGCATGAGTTTTGTTTTTAATACAATTCTTAGAAAAATCTTACATTCTAAAACTGATTGAAATTGTCATTGCAATGAACCTTGTATCATCTTGTGTTCTCCTACAAATGTTATAACCAGAAATGTTAAGTCGTCTAAACCTTCTTGTTGCAATATCTGTTGAAAACCTTCATGTTGCAATATCTGTTGATAATTATTAATGCCTCTTGGCCTTCACTATTGCTTTGGCTGTTTTGTGAATTCATATAACTATCATTCAACTAGGGTGTAGATTTGGTCACTGAGCTGTAGGTTTGATATCCAGACATTTCATTACCTGGCTAGTGACGACCTCCAAGTGAAGCAAAGCTGTTGTCTCCTCCTTTCTATTTATATCTTTCTCCTGGGTGGGGTTCCTGGGGTTTGTGGTGATGTCACTTCCTGTTCATTTTCTGAGGAGTTGATAGTTGGCATCTAGATCTATGTGTTTGTTTATGGCGTTGTGGTTGGAGTGCCAGGCCTCTAGGAATTCTCTGGCATGTCTTTGCTTAGCCTGTTCCAGGATAGATGTGTTGTCCCAGTCAAGATGGTGGTTTTTTTTTCATCTGTGTGTAGGGCTAAGGGGGAGAGAGGGTCATGTCTTTTTGTGGCTAGCTGGTGTTCGTGTATCCTGGTGGCTAACTTTCTTCCTGTTTGTCCTACGTAGTGTTTGTGGCAGTCTTTGCATGGAATTTTGTAGATGACTTTGGTTTTGTCCATAAGTTGTACTGGGTCTTTTAAGTTTGTTAGTTTTTGTTTGAGAGTGTTGGTGGGTTTGTGTGCTACTAGGATTCTGAAGGGTCTTAGTAGTCTGGCCGCAAATAATAGTGCGCAGATTCCTCAAGAACACACCACGACAAGCATACCAAACACAGCCAGAAACCCTAACCACCTTACCAAACATCAAAGAAGTTTCAGAAATGACAGCCAGACTACTAAGACCCCAGGATACATGAACACCAGCTAGCCACAAAAAGACACGACCTTCTCTCCCTCGTAGCCCTACACACGGATGAAAAAAAACCCACCATTTCGACTGGGACTTGGAGGTTGCCACTGATGATGTTACCTAGCCAGGTAATGAAACGTCTGGATATCAAACCTACAGCTCAGCGAGCAAACCTACACCCTAAATCTCAACCTGAGCTACAAACCTTCACAAACCTTGCAAGTATCATTCAATTACCAACAATATTGTTGTCTGCAGTCTTTCCAATCATCAATCTGATTAATAATTTGTCTAATATTTATTTGTTTCTTATTTCTCACTTCCTTCTATTTTCTGTTTTCTCATCCTTTTTGCCATCCATCTCAGAATACTCATCCCTTCTTATCCCCCCCACAACCATTCTTCACCTGTGTGGAGAATAAGTTATTGTGAATTCTAGCATCTTACCTCAACAAAACAAGGAAGAGAAGGTATGCCTGTCAGTTATGATGGCTACAGGTTACTGTTAACAACACATTTTTTTAGCAATTTGCAGCAGCACACAAAAAAGGCCCTGCATCATTAATCAAAAAAGGGAATTCCTGTGCTGTTGACAATTGGTGGAAAATATCTCAGCCTGTTTTAGTTCAACTATCCAGAAGTACAATGTGGTTCTCTATTTCAGCTTTTAAATGTGTACCCCAATATATTCCAAAGTCTTCAAGTCTGCTACTCTAGCTGAATTATGGTTTCTGAATCATAGGATTATGGTTTCAAGCCCAACTGCATTTCTATACTGGCATTGAACTGTAATAAATGAGAGTGAACTTTTGTATCAGGTCAATTATTGACTTAATCGATGGAACATAATAGACCAAATGGTGAAAGAACAGGACTGTTCACTTTTTTTCCTTGCCAATCATTTGTACATCACTCAAAAAGCACATTTCTTCATGGGAATTTGCTTTGCACTAATTGGCTGTGTAATAGTTGAAAAGTGATTCATCAGCTGTGAAATTATTAGTTGCCATTAATCAGTTGTGAGATGTTTTGGGCTGTCCTGAGGATTCATCTGTATGATTATAATAAATATATTTTTTAGATTTAGGTGTCTTCTTAAGTTAACTGCCCAAAGGCAGATGTGAGTCTGAATGCCACTATCTCCAGAATGGTTAAGGTAGGAAGGGAGTCTTGAATCCACCCCAGCCAGAACAGGGATGGAATCTCGTGTTGTTGGCACCGATTTAATCTGCATCATCTGATCAGCTCCCCAGGGAGGCTAGGTTGCTATGACAATGTATGTTTTTAAAGCATGCTGTAATCCAGACCAACCAATAAAGGTGGTAGAGGCTCCAATTTCTTTCTGTCACATGGCTAACCAAGAATTCTTCTTATCTTATTAGCTGTCATTGGCATATGTTGGAAGGGTTTATAGGTTGACAGTCAACCTGTTTGGCCAAGTTATGAACACGTCATGGTTGACTATCAAGTCCTGGAGTGTCAAGCCTAAAGTTTCTGACCCAAGCATAGGGATGCTCCCACTGCATTGTGAGACAACGTCTTCTGAGAGAATACAGAGCTTAATTTCAAAATTGCAGATAATGAAAGAGTTTTGATGTGTTTTGAACTGAGAGGAGAAAGAATGTTGAGCGGGCAATTGACTGTGTGAAGTGATATATTTTGGTCAGAAGTATGAAGAGAGGCAATATAAAATACAGGTTGTGATCATATAGAGGTGTACAAATCATTGAAGGTGCCAAGAGTCGAGAGTGTAGTGCAGGAAAAGCACAGCAGGTCACGCAGCATCTGAAAAGCAGGAGAATCGACATTTTGGGCCTAAGCCCTTCATCGGGAATCAGCAAATTGAAGGAGTCAAGGCAAGTTGAGAAAGTTCTGCAAAAGACATTTGAAAATCTGGGTTTTATAAATGGAGGCATAGCACTAAGTTTTCCCAGCCACTGAATGTTGGCAAAAAAGTTGGGATCATTGTGAGAGATTGGCAGTAAGGAGATTCCCAATGTAAAAAGTCCCATTTTACAATAAGATGTTGAAAGGCAAGGTAAGATTCTTGCTTGTGAGTGGCAAGAGGTTTATTTGCGTGCATTACCATCCTAATTATTGTGTAATCTTGCCTTATTGATATGTAGTTTCCCATTCTCCTACTAATTGGTTAGAAATTAGAAAGCAACAGTTCCTGACATGAATGTCAAAGTGGTTCCAGTTGCTGCTGGTTCTTCAAGCACCCCTCTCCTTGGATATTAGGCACCAACATCTCAGGGCATGTTCCATGGACTGCGACTGCACACACACACTGTCTCCAGGCTATCTAAATCCCATTAACAAAGCAATGTACCAATTTCCCGCTATCTGACGTGTCAAAGGCAATTGACAGGAATTGTGCAGGCCAGCTGCAGGTTGCCAGTGCTTAACTGGGTGCATGGCAGGCTTCAAAAATGGTGCTGGTGCCAATAATCACAGGAGGCTTGCTGTGGCCAGTACTTCTGACTGTGACGAGTGAGACAATAGGATGAATGGAATTCCATTGCCAAATTTGCAATTGACACAAAAACAAGTGGGAAAGCAAGTGGGAAGAATAACCCAAAGAGTAAAAGAATATAGACAGTTAAATGGCTGGACTAAAATTTAGCAGATGGAATATAATGTGGTAAAATGTGAGGATATGTACTTTACAGAGGAACTGATTATAATTCAAATGTAGAAACACTCCAGAAAGCTGAACAACAGAAGGATTTGGAAGCTGATGTCTACAAATGATAAAAGCTAGCATCCAAAATAGGGAAGGCAAATAGAATGTTGACCTTGATTTCAAAGAAAACGGAGTATAAAAGTAGATAGATTTTGCTAAAATCATACAAGCAACTAGTCAGATCACAGCTGAAATACTGAGAAGATGTTTGGGCTTCTTCTCCAAGGAAAGATATGTTGTTTATGGAGGTGATCCAGATAAGTTGCAGTCAACCAATACAAGGTATGGTGGGACTGTCTTTTGAGAAGAAATTGAGTAGATTTGGCCTGTACGCATTTGACCATATAAGAATGACTGAAAAGTGCAAGAGTGTTCATGAACTTCACAGGGTAGACACAGAAGGGTTGTTTTCCCTCGTGGGAGTGTCTAGAACCTGAGGGCATAATCTCAATAAGAAAGTTGTCATTTATAACAGATGCTTTAAGAAGCAGGAGTAGGCCATTCAGCCCCTCAAACCCCACCATTCAATGTGACCTACCTCCATATTCTTGTCTTTGGCCTATACCCCTTCATATCACTTCTTTTACAGGGTTGTGAATCTGTCAAGATCCTTACCACAGAGGGTTAATGAGGCTGATTTCGTAGTTGACAAGCAGGATATTTTAAGAACACAGCAAACCAGGCACCATCAAGACGTGAAGAAGTCACCATTTCAAGTGTAACCCTTCTTCAGTACTGGTTGCCTGGCTTGCTATGTTCTTCCAGCCTCCTACTTGTCTACCTTGAATTACAGCTGTTTTTTGTCTCTAATTGAGGCTGATTGCATGGCTGAAAGGGACATTTTTTATATTTGGTAAGGGAATCAAGAGTTATGTGGAAAAAGAAGGAAAGTGGAGTTGACAATAATTAACTCAGCCATGATCTTGTTGACTGGAGCAGACTCGATGGGCATGAATGGCCATGTCTGCTCCTATATCTTATGGTCTTGGTCATAGGGCCATGGTGCCTGGTAATGAGGGACACTTGAGATGATAGTGTGAGAACGCCTGCTAGGGCTAAATAATCTCTACCAAACTTGTTAACCTACTGAAACCAAAAGCAAGGAAGTTATGACGCATCCTTATGAAAGTTTCAGTTTGGCCTCAGCTGAAATATTGTGTTCAGTTCTGGACCCTGCACTTCTAGAAGGATGTGAAGGTTTTGGGGAAGCGGTTCAAGGATGCTCAGGGATGAGTAAATTCAGTTATGTAGATAGATTAGAGAAGCTGATGTGTTCCCCTTAGAGAAGATTGGGTAATTTGGTTGATGTGGAGGTGGTGGTGTTGGACTGGAGTGGACAAAGTTAAAAATCACACACCAGGCTACTCCACAGCTACCTGATGAAGGATCGGTGCTCCAAATATATCTTCCAAATATACTGCCAAATATATCTATTGGACTATAACCTGGTGTTGCGTGATTTTTTAACTTCAAAAACATGGAATGGGTACCTAACCAGAGTAGATAGAAACAGTTCCCTTTGATTCCTGGGTCGAGAATTAGTTTAGGTGATTGGAAAAAGAACAAAAAGCAACATGGTGAAAAACAATTTTATGTAATAAGTAGCATCGGCAATGCATTGTAGGAAGTAAAGCATAAGTTTCTTGCAGCTTTCCTCAAATCTGACCTTTTCTATTGGAGGTCAACTTCGTGACCACCAACACTTTCAATGTCTCTTTTGTCTTTTAAAAACTATATTTAGACATAGTACGTGTCCAGCACACTGTACATTTAATTGTAATGTCTGACTTGCATTCCAGTTTGGAATTTATCTGTCAATTAGTTTGGCTTTTTACTGTCTCACATTGAATAAAAGTATCTATGATCTCGTCAACGAACATTACTAGATCTCTCTTAGCTTATCCCTTGCTATTTAAATGCCATTCACTGAAAGTGTGTATGGCATTCTTTATCCACCTATGGTAAGTATATTTAACTTGTGTCCATTAAATTTTGTTAGTTATTAATCTACTCATGTACCTACTTTGTCCAAATCATTCATTCAGTTCTCAACTATTTTACTGATTTCATTGCTGCTATCTGATGATACTAGTTTGGTATCATCAGATAACTTGACCACTTCGTATTGAGTTTCTGAGCCCAAATTATATGTACAAGTGAGAACTTTCACTAATCCCAATACCAAGCTATTGGCATTTCCTCGTGCTTTTCACTGTCTTCCACTTCAGTGAAACTCCGTAATGAGTAATTATTCTTTTCTACCCTTCCACCAGTATCTTATCTGTTCACAATGATCAGGTTTGAATTTGACCAACAACACTTTTTGGAAGTTTTTCATAGTGATAATCTTTTGGATGCCTTCACATTCTTTGTTGTGTGCCCTCTCAGCCCGCACGCAGGGCTCCCATCTCATTCAGTGATTTTACTTGTGGAATATCTATTTTGGGTGAGTTGACGATTATCACTCAAGCTTCCTTTTGTGAAAACATTGGAGGAAGCATTTGTTAGGATTAAAAGAAACGTATTCCAAAGCTTTGATTCCACCTGCATTTTTGTGCGTCCATTCTTTGTCTGATAGTCCCATTACTGTTTTAGTACTGATTTATTACTATTATATTTAGCCTTCACTGCTTTTGTTGGTATGTAACTATTAACTTCACTTTTTGTTTTTTGCCTATCTAAATGACATTTACTTTGTAGATTAGAGGTATATTCTGCAGCTGATTAATCCATTACTCTATACTTTTGAGCACATTTAGTGCATGATTATAATTTGTACCTTTTAATTTATTATTGAATATACAAGTGACTCTTTATGTCTCTCTCAGTGTGAAACTCCATACCTGAAAAATTCTGTTTTATGTGAAGTAGGTGCCGGAATTCATCTCATCGTAGGTGTTTGATATTTGACTTTAGAGAGGTGATGGCATAGTGGTATTATTGCTAAACTGTTACTCCAGATAACCAGATGACGTCCTGGGGACCTGAGTTCAAATCCTGCCACAGCAGATGGTGCAATTTGAATTCAATAAAAATATGGAATTAAGAATCAAAAGATAGCCATGAATCCATTGTTGATTGTTGGAAAATTCTATTTGGTTCACTAATGCCGTTCTTTCCTGGTCTGGCCTACATGTGGTTTTAGACCCAAAAAGCCAATGTTGATTCTTAAACTGCCCTCTGGGAAATTAGGGGTGGAGAGGAAATGCTACCTCTTATGTTGTTATTATTATGCCAGAAGTGCTATTTGCATTAGTGTTAAATGGGCATCAGAAGATTTTTACCCATCAATCAGTTAAAACTGAGGGTTGAGCAGATAACCTAATGCTTCTGTTTAGCCTAACTCTTGCTGTGGGTCATTAGTTGCACTATTGGCTTTACTTCCTAGTTCTGAGTTGCTGGACTCAAGGCCCAATACAAGTACTCAAACATTAAAATTAGGGCTGGCACTCTTGTGTTCAAGGAGTGTGGCATCATTGCCGCACTGCGCGGTGTGACATTTTATAATGAGAAATTAAACGCATGCTCCAGAGATAGAATTCCATCATTGTGGAATCAGGCCATTCAGCCCATCAAGTCCACACTGCCTCTCTGAAGAGCATCCAGACCCAACCCCTCACCATATCCATGTAACCCTGCATTCCCATGGCTGATCAACCTAGCCTGCACATCGGTGGACACTAAGGGAAATTTAACATTGCCAATCCAACTAGCCAGCACATCTTTGAGCTGTGGGAGGAAACCCACAAAGACACTGGGAGAATGTGCAAACTCCACAGGATAGTCACCTGAGACTGGAATTGAACAGGGGTGCCTGCCACTGTGAAACAGCAGTGTTAACCACTGAACAATTGTGTGGCCCCATTTTCCTTCTCAGAATCGCAAGAGATTCCATGCCACTACTTTGCAGAAGAGCATAGGACGTTTCCCCAGTTCCTGGCCATTAGGTATTTGTCAAATAATACAGGCGCACAATCTTTTATCCGAAATTCCGAATTCTGGAAAGCTCCAAAATCCAAAGTTCTCTCAAGAAAGTTTTTTCTGCATAACAAGGTTGTTTGGCGTACAGACAGGTGACCCAACTCCGCACCTACTTGACCCATGTCACTCAGATGCGACGTGGCAGCGTAGCCAGCACTGGCAGGCGTCAATTGTGTCTCAGTGCTCGTATTAGTCACACGTAGGTCTGCTGTTCAGTCATTTTTTAAAATTTCACCGTGAAAATGTCATTATTCCAAAATATAAAATTTTGAATTCCGAGAAATAACTGACCCTGAGGATTTCGGAAAAAGGACTGTGTAACTGTATTAGTGCCGCTCCTGCAAACTTATTGTGCACAAATTGGTGGCCACGGATCCTACATAGTAGCAGTGACTGCATTTTAAAAGTGCATTATTCTTTGGAGATGGACTTTGACAGAGTCATTTTGCTGTTCAATGTGTATCACATGTTAGCAAATTCACCCACTCATTCTTTTGTCTCTTATGAACCTTCAGCACAAATTTTACTTTCTACTCCTGTGGTAGATTAACACCTTATGTGGCAATTATTCTAATTATAAATTCACAAAATTTGTTGTAGAATGTGTTAGGACTTTGTTATTTTTAATCATTATTGAAAGAGGCACAGTAAAATTATTAGTAAAAGCTTCGGCAGAACATTTTCCTTAATTGATATTTTGAAAAATTATTAAACATTCATACCTGCATCTATCACAGAAAAATTGGAGAATAAAACTTTGGGGCTATATTTAATACCCATCCAAAAAAGCTTGAATGGTGCAGATATTCCTACAGTGTACCAGCTAATTCGAAGATTTATTTCATTCAGACAGACATTATTTTGCCTATATTCTATCATGTATCATTGCTAAAATTTGCCACGTGTAAGTCTGAAGTATGTCTTCTAGTTTTGGAAATAGGCAGTAGCTGAGTTAACATCTATAAAGAGAAGAGACAAGTTATTGGTATTTTGGGTGAATAACCCTCAAGCATTTTTAAACTAGTATTTTGTTTTCTTTACTTGTCTTGCTGTATTGTTCCATAATTTTCTATTTTCATTTCAAATTTCCCACAATTTTAACGCATGATTGCTTACTTGTAATGTGGATATTTTCTAACAAAAGTAGAGACTGTAATGAAACCACAAAATATATTGTACTACTTAAAAAGAAAAAAACTTTTATTTGATTATTAGACGTTATACTTTTGTTTTCCAGAGCTTGGTCAAGGAAAAAGTTGTTGGAACAGGTTAAGGTTTCTTGACACTTGTGAATGCATCATGGATCTGTTTTCAAAAGCTTTCTTCTGTAAATACTTTTTCCTGCCTGTACTTGAACTTTCAAATGATCCTGTTCCAAATGTAAGGTGAGTAAATTATCAATATAACACTACATGTTGTATGCTTGTTGCTTGGTATCAGGTTTTAATGGGGTTTTTTCTGTAACTGCAAAAGTGAAAAGCACATGTTACAATGTGTGATACAACCTGATAATGTCAGAATTTCTTTCAGTGGCAGAAATAACTATCTTCTCCACATTCCCTCTGCATCATTGTAAGTTTATTTTTCATAACTGGTCTTCGAGATTGTGAGAAGTGAAACTTGTGTTGTTTCAACCTTTTGGAGTCGTTAAAGTGTTGCACAAAATTTCACATCATTCAGGTTAATATTGCAACGGCCAAAAACAAATTTGATGCAATGACTAGTACTTGGTTCAAAACATTTTGGGGTAGCTACCGACATGTTTACTGATGCTGGGCAGTGTGGCTTAGGACTTACAGAACCATTGAGGGGAGTTTTAACCTGCCTGCTACATAGCTAGAAGAATTGCTGATGTGATCACGTAGTCAGCAGGATCTCGCCTTAATTTTAAGTAGGTTCATTGGTGCAAGAGAAACACCAATGGGCTGACATTTGATTGTGTTAAAGGCAATTGGATTGACTTTCAACCCTAGATTTCACCTTTAGCTCTCAATGCTATGAGTTTCCTGGAGCTAACCAGGAAAAGTGAGCTGAGAAAATGGTGGGAATTGACCAGACTAAGCAGTTGACAACCAAGAAAACCTTTTAAATAATGAAAACAGTTGGGTTCTTCTTTAGCCAAGTGAAAATGTTTTTCTAAGAGTGTGTTCATTTCTTTAGAGATGATTGCCAGTACATATATGAGCGTGCAAGAATTAGGATCAGCAGTAGACCACTTGGCTCCTTGACCCTGCTGTGCCAATCAGTGACATCATTAATCCACATGCTTGCCTCTTGATGATCACTCACCACCTTATTTATTAAGAATCTGTCTACCAGTACCTGAAAAATATTCAAATCTGTGCTTCCATTGCATTTTGAGGATGAGAATTCCAAAATGTCATTCTCTGCATGGAAGGAAAAAGCTCCTTCTCTCTATCTTAAATGAGCAACCCCTATATTTTAAACAGTGGGCCTAGTTCTAAGTTTAGCTACAAGAGAAATCATCCTTTTGATATCCGCCGCGTCAAGGCCCATCAGTATATTCAGTTTCAATCAATTTACGTCTTACTCTCTCAACTCTAGCAGGTACAAGTCATGGCTGTCCAAACTTGCTCCATTTGACAACCCTTTATTCCCGGTATTAATTTTCTAAACCTTCTCTAAGGTACTCTCAATACGTTTACATCCTTTCCTGCAGTATGAGATTGATACACTTCAGATAGAATCTTACTAATATCCTTTGTAACTGAAGCATATAGAGTTTAATTTAGCGAAATATGAGGTTTTGCATTTTGGTATGATGAACAAGAGTAGGTCTTACACAGGGTAGGTCCCTGAAGAGTGTTGTAGAACAAAGAGACCTAGGGGTTCAGGTACGTAGTTCATTGAAAGTTGTATCACAGGTAGCCAGATTGGTAAAGAAGACATTTGACATGCTTATCTTCATTGCTCAGACCACTGATATAAAAGTTGGAAAATCATGTTATGGTTGTACAGGATGTTGGTGAGGTCACTTTTGGTGTACTATTTACAGATCTGGTCACCTTGCTGTAGGAAGGATATGGTTAAATTGGAGAGGATTTCTAAAAAGGTTTGCAAGGATGTTACCAGGACTGGAGGGTTTTTTAATCTTGCAGAAATATTTGCATCGTTTGTAATTGCAGGTGAGGTGCCAGATGACTGGAGACTGGTTAATGTTGTGCCTTTGTTCAAGGAGAAGCTTGAGAATTGTAGACTTGTGAGTCAGATTTCAGTGGTTGGTAAGTTGTTGAAAGTGATTCTGAAAGATAGAATTTATATACATTTGGAGAGGTAAGGAATGATAAAGGATAGTTAGCATGGTTTTGTGTGAGGGAAATCATGTCTCAAAAACTTGATTGAGTTTTTTTTAGGAAATAACCAAGAAAATTAATGAGGGCAGAGTGGTAGAAGTTATTTTGATTAGATTCCCTACAGTATGGAAACAGGCCCTTTGGCCCAATACGTCCACAACCACCCTCCGAAGAGAATCCACCCAGATCCAATCCCCTACCCTATATTTGCCCCTAAACAATGCACCTAACACTATGGGCAATTTAGCATGATCAGTTCACCTGAACTGCACACCTTTGGAATGTGGAAGGAAACCGGAGCACCCAGAGCAAACCCATGCAGACACAGGGAGAATGTGCAAACTCCACACAGGCAGTCACCCAAGGTGGGTATCGAACCTGGGTCCCTGGCACGGTGAGGCAGCAGTGCTAACCACTGAGCCATTGTGCTACCCAAGTTTATTTGGACTTTAGTAAAGCCTTTGACAAGATTCTACATGATAGATTTAATTAATAAAGTTAGATCACATGGGATTCAGGGTGAGTTTGCCAATTGAATACAAAACTGGCTTAATGGCAGGAGACAGAGTGATGGTGGAGGCTTGTTTTTCCAACTGGAGGCCTGTTATCAGCAATGTTCCACAGGGATCGGTGCTGGGTCCACCTTTGTTTGTCATTTTTTTGAAATATTTAGACGAGAATATAGAAGACAAGGTTAGTAAGTTTGCGGATGATGTCAGAATTGGTGATATAATGGGCAATGAAGAAAGTTATCAAAGAATTGTTCAATGGGTGGAGTAATGGCAGATGGAGTTTAATTTAGATAAATGTGAGCTATAGCATTTTGCTAAAGCAAGCAAGAGCAGCAATTATACATTTAAAAGTAGAGAATTGGGTTGTGTTGTAGAAAAAGAGATCTAGGGATAAGTAGATAATTCTTTGAAGTTTGCATCACATATAGAGAGGGTTGTTAAGCAGGCATTTAGCACAGTTACCTTCATTGATGAGACATTGAGTATAGGAGGTGGATCATCATGTTGAGGTTGTACAGAATGTTGTTGAGGCCTCTTTTGGAGTGCTGTGTCCAGATCTGGTTTGATGGGCTGGGACTTTTTTCTGTAGAGCATAGGGATGATCTTATAGATGTTCGTAAAATCATATGGGGCATATGTAATGTGAATAGCAAAGGTCTTTTCCCTAGGGTTGGGGAGTTCAAAACTAAAGGGATTCACACAGAGGCTGGTTCAGAGGTGGAATGAACTTCCAGAAGAAGTAATAGATGCATGGCCAGTTACAACATTTAAAAGACATTTGAACAGGCATATGAATGGGAAAGTTTAGAGGGACATGGGCCAAATGCAGCTAAGCAGGAATAGCTCAGTTTGAGCAACTTGATTAGCATGCATGGGTTGGACTGAGAGATTATTGTTGATTTTTGTATTTACTTGCACTCACAATAAGTAATAGCTTTCTATTACCTTTCTTAATTACCTGCTGTCCCTGCATACCAACCTTTTGTAAATCAGGTTCTCAGATATCCAGATCCCTCTGTATCTCATAGCGCACTTTCAGCACTTAGCCAATTTGCTTCCTTTTATTCTTCCTTGCAAAAATTGTCAATTCGGCACTTTACTAGCTTAGAATCTGTCTGCTCATTCACTTAACTATCTTTATAACTCAAAGCTTTGTTATTTCCTCTTCATAGCTTACTTTCCTATCTGTTTTTGTATAATTAGCAAATTTGATAACCATATCTTCAGACCTTTCACAAATAATACAAATTATAAAAATTTAGGTCCACGCACAGATAGTATGGCACACCATTCATAAGATCTTTCCACCCTGAAAATTACCCATTTATGTCCACTCTGTTTCCTGGTAGCTAATCTTTCCAAACCAACATGTTAACCCTTATATTGTGAGCTTTTCCTTTCTTCAGAAACCTTTAATGTTTCATCTTGCCAGATCTTTATGGAAATCTGAGTATGATGCACCTTCTGGTTTCACTTTATTCAGTGCACATCTTACTTCAACAAACTTCAGTAAACACGATTTCCCTTTTTCAAAACTATTTGACTTTGCCTGATTACCTTAGATTTCTCTAAGTGCCCTGTGATAACATTACTAGAAACAGTTTCTGAAATCACCTTGATGACAAGTGGTAACCTAACAGACCTGCAGTTTCCTGATTTCTGTCTCCATTTTTGAGTAAAGGAATTAAATGTGTTATTTTCAAATTTAATGGAACCTTCTTTGAATCGAGAGAACGTTTGAAAGTAAAAACCAATGCATCAACTGATTCACTGGCAATGGCTTTTAGGATCCCAAAATGAAGTCCTAATAGACTTCTGAACCAGCGGTTTCAACTACCTACTTCCCTTGAGATTGTAATTTTCTTGCATTCCTCACTCCCATCCATTTCCTGATGTTTTACAGCTATTTCTGGGGTGTTACTAAATCCTCTATATTGAAGACCATTGCAAAAATATTTGTTCATTGCATCTACCATATCTTTATTTTCCATTATTAATTCTCCAAACTCACTTTCTATAGTGCTAAAGCTGACTTTGTTAACTTTTCCTTTGAAATATTTATCAAAACAATGAATATCTATTTTATATCGTTAACTTACTTCCCTTGCACGCTTATCTTTTAGCCATTCTTTGCAGTTCTTTATGTTCTGTCCAATCTTATGATCCACTATCCATCTTTGCATAATTATGTGCTTTAAGCTTGGTAATTGATTGGCAAATTTTATGGCCTTTACACATTAATCTGCAACACAGCCTGGGGTTCCTCAAGGCTTCCCTGGCTTCTGCAAATACAAATCTCCTGATTGAGACAGAATATCTGCTCCATTTCAGATGAATAACAATTCAATTTGGTACCATTTTTGACAGTTTAGTGACTTTGCAGAGCCGTGGATTAAGTATGGTAATGGACTTGAGTATGTGTCTTACAGGCAGCCAACTTAAAAAATGAAGTGCTGCGCTAATTCTAGGTTTGTGGCTGATGCAGCTGTGAATGTGGGTGCCTGGACAGACTCATTAGAATGCATCATCCACTCCATGTAAATACAGTTGTAGATCCTGAATAAATTCCCCAACTCCAATTTCTGGTTTGACATCTAATGATGATAAATTGCACACCATTAATTACATATCACAGGTTTGAGTATTTAAAAAGAATCATGAATTATCTGTTTTACCAGCTTAGTGCAGATGCCCTCCCACTGATGTTCTTATACGTTAACCCTACAATCTAAAGCAGCAGCAAAGTGTGTGTAATCATTTCAACTTCCTGTGCCCATTCTATTCTATCCGATCGCCTTCATCATCCTCAACACCTCCCCCCCCCCCCCCAAACAAACCAAATGCACAACTATATTTTGAAAAATGTATGATGGTAGATCTCAACATACCTAGACCATATCTATTAAGAAAATGTCCATTTGATGGCTTAACAGATAAATAGAAAAATAGTAGGAGTTATTTGTATTGTGGAGCTAGCATTTTAATAGATTTCAGTGTTTTGAAAATTCATTTTTTTAAGATAAGAACTCACGATGATATTGTACTGTAACTCTCAATTTATTGTTTTATTTTTACTTTTTCAGGATTAAATTCTGTTACATGCTGCCAAAATTGAAGTCTGCATTGAAACTGCCTGCTGACAAACACCTGCTTCAACAGCTAGAGCTTTGTGTTCGGAAATTACTTTGTCAGGAAAAGGACAAAGATGTCACGGCAATAGTGAGAATTGTATGTTTATTTCTTATATCATTTTTGTAATTGATAATTCTGCAGTCAGTGTTAAAGCTTTACTAGTGAGATTAGGTAATTTTCTCATTTGACTAAATCAATGGATCATTTGAAAGAAAAGTGAATCTGATTTTAGATATCCAATATATTTCAAAACTTGCTTCTAAATTCTTTAATATTTAAAAATACATAAGATATTGGAATTAGCTTTAGCAGGTATATTTTGCTGTAAAAAATCATAGCATCTAAGCATTCTGTTATTAATACGAAAATTGGCCAGCAACTTGTGTAGAGGTAGAGGTGTCCTATGAATTATGAATAGCTACAAGATTCGCCACTAACTTTGGCCTTGGTTTTCATGAAGTTCTAGTGTTTGCACATTAATTATCGATTAAAGGTAAAGCCATCATAGTCTCACAAGATCATAGGGCTGCTCCCTCATTCAAGGCAGTGAACTGATACTAGTTTAACCTGAGAGTCACCATGCTTTAGGTGAGGGGAGAGGCTGGGAAGCAGAATCCTTCATGGTAACTCAACCGGTGTGGGAATTGAACCCATGCTGATGGTATCACTGTGCATCACAAGCCAACTGTCCAGCCAACTGAGCTAATAGACCAGTACGTGATTAAATTCACCAGAAAAAAACAAATTTTGAAATCATCACTGTAAGTAACCTTTTAACGTAAACGTTTTTGATAATGACCATCCATCACTCTTGCCCAAAAACTGAAGATTGACAATGTAGCACCTCATTCCTCAGGTTGTGAATTGTTTTAGGAAATGTTAAAATTATCAAATTTATCATTTCTTTAATCTTTCTTTTCCTTTGGCTTTTCTTTCTTAACCTTTCTCCATAATCCAGTCTTTGTTTTTCTCACTTGGCCCTTCTATTCCTGATTTAACATAGAATTCAGCCATTTTAATTCACTGTCCAACTCAATGCTTTCTTTGTTTGCTTCACTATCCTTAACCTTGTAATCATGTTGGTTAAGGAGATTCACAAACATTTGTGTCTGAAATGCCTTATTCCATCCATTACACAATTGGCAGCATATATATCCAGCAGCTTTGTTGGCAAGATGTTTAAAACCTACATATGCTGGAACAAGTCAGAATAATGAACACACCATGAAATACCCTGTCTGAGCAGAATTTGGCCTATTATACCATATGTTTATAGTCACAAAACTATTTTCCTATTGCAATCTGTTCACACCAGTATATAATAGAAACAATTTATCCCAAAATTAAGCAAAAAAGATCTTTTTGAAAATTTATATTTTTTTTCTGGAAATTGTTAGCTTCTAAGTTTAGAGTGCATTTTACTGTAGCTTGCTGCATTTAGGTCGGCCCCACCTATGAGATGGTTCCATTTTATCAAATATCATACTTTTACATATACTTCAGAATTAAATTCTGGTTGACTATTTATTTTCAACTGCAAAATGCTATACTCGCATTTGTAGTCTACCTGAAGTTTTCATATCAAATCATATTTCACTTGATTTATGCTGTAAGTTGGCACATGGGACCAAGCAGGTGATACAGGCTTTGTTGCAAAGGAACTTTCTGAAGAAGAATCATGTTGGACTCAATGTTAACTCTTTACAATTGGTACCAGACCATTTGAGTTCCTCCAGCTTCTTCTGTGTTTGTTTTAAATTTCCAGCAACAGCAGTATTTTGCTTTTATTAAAAGAGCAAACTAAATATAGCAGTAGTGAGTGAGAAACAGAAATGGCTCCTTCACTAAAAGTATTGAAGTATGAAGCTGTTTTCAAACTAGAAGTCACAACATTTACTAGCTTGTCAAATAACCATACTATAACAAAGGAATTCGATGAAGAACTGATGTTAGAATAGGAGGAAATAGTAGACAATGTGTGAGACCAAATGCACATCAGAACAGGGACCAGCCTGTGGCCTGATATTGAGAAACATGCAATAGAATGGGTCTTCAAAATCGTCAGAATCATCATCATCCTATAATCATTTAAGTGTGGTACAATTACGAAGTTTATAAGGTTTTCCTAAAACATCAGTGATAATCAGAAACAGTTTAGTTTGTCAGACACCTAGAGGGGGAGCATCTACAAGTCTTAAGGCTGTGTGGTTCAACCTGCCAGAATGTGTGGAAGCTCAAGCTTGCATTTTAAAAAAAAAACACAAATTCAAAAGAGTTAAAATGAAGTTGCAAGATTTAACTAGCTCATGCCAGAAGGAAGATCTCCAGTTCCACTCTCACTACAAAGCACAGTTCTCAAGCTAGATATTACCACTTAGATAAAAACAAAAAAAAACCAGAAGTTTCAATATTCACTTAAAAGACAGTATTACTTGTACTAGTCGAGTGTTTTTGCAGTTGTGTTTAAAACAAAGCAGGTATTACTTTCTGTAATTTAAAGTGTAAATTGCCAACAATAATAGTGTTTAGTTACTTAGGCCTTTATTCATTTCATTATAGTAAACATCTTAAACCACAAAATTTTGGAGTACCATCTTTTCAATCATTATTTGGAAGTTCACATTGCTTTTAAAACGATATTGATATGAACTATTATGTGATCCATATGAAGCCCTCAGACCAATTTTATGAGACAAAACAGCTCAATGTTGTGACAGAAGACCAAAATTGCTAAGATGGAATGATGGAGTTCAGTTTAGATAAATGTGAGAGGTTGCATTTGGTAGGGCAAACCAGGGTAGGACTTGTACAATTAATGATAGGGTCCTGAGGAGTGTTGGCAAACAAAGATACCTTGGGATGTAGGAGCCCAGTTCCTAGAAAGTGGAGTTGTAAGTAGACATGGTGGTGAAGAAGTCATTTGGCACAATTGCCTTCATTGGTCAGAACATTGAATATAGAAGTTAGGATGACATGTTACAGTTATACAGGACATTGGTGAAGCCACTTTTAGAATATTGCAAACAATTCTGGTTGCCTTCTATAGGAAGGATATTAAACTTGAGAGGGTGTAGAAAAGGTTTACAGGGATGTTGCTGGGACTGGAGGGTTTGAGTTACAGGGAGAGGCTGATTAGGCTGGGGCTTTTTTTCCTGGCTGAGGGATGACTTTATAGAGGTTTATGAACCAGCAAACCAGCCTTCCATCCATTGACTGTCTGTACTTCTTGCTGCCTGGTCAAAGCAGCCAACATAATCAAAGACACCCCCCACTGAGTTATACTCTCTTCCATCAGGTAGAAGATACAAAACTTTGAAAACATATACCAACAGATTCAAGAGCAGCTTCTTCCCCACTGTTATCAGAATTTTGAATGGACCCCTCTTATGTTGATCTTTCTGCACCTTCTCTACATATAACACTGTGTTCTGCATTCTGTTCTATTACCCTGATGTACTTATGTAAAGTATGATTTGCCTGTGTCACATGCAAAAATTACTTTCTACTGTATCTCAGTACATTTGACAAAAATAAATCAAAATCAAAAAGTCAAGATTTGAAACAGTTTGAGTGAAAATTACAAGAAATGAGAAGACTATATTGATAGTGATACTGGTCTGCATGACCACCTGAACAAAATGAAACCAGTGATGATTTTCAAACATACAACCATGCTAAACATCAAATTCCCTGCACTTTTTTTGTGTATGTTGATGAAGAGTGAAGTTTTGGATGGATAATGTGTGGAATAAATGTCATGGTTACTAATATATGCAGCTTGTTAGCGTGCAACATGCTCATACCATATAATGGATGAGATCAAGTGGTGCCTGCAAAGAAATAATGTCCAGATTGCAATTATTACTCAGGATTCTAACATCCATAGTTTGATCCTTCAGATCAACAAGCTATTCGAGGATTATGAGAGTGCTGAATGGAATTTATGATGAAACAAAAATAACAAAGAATGGAAAAATGCATCAGCGCCATTTAATGCCTTTTGTGTGGTTTGGTTATCAAAATAAGGGATGCTATTAATGCAGAAAGTGTCATCAGATTGTTCTCAGTGCAGAATATCCAATTCTGCAATATTCAATTCAGATGAAGGGTAAATTGATTTGTGGAGAAATGGAAATGAAAGCCAAACCTTCAAATCTGATTTTGAGTGAGATCCTTAAGATGATGACATAGCCAAAATGATTTGGATGAAATCTTTATATCCAATGCTGAAGGTAGTGAATTTAACTGTGTTAAAATGCTCTGATTGTGGTTACAGGTATCTTTATATAATTAATTATTTCAATAAACTGTGTCTCATTAATCTGAATGACAGTTGTCATGTTTATTTTCACATTTCACATAGTGACTACAACACAATTGCAGTTCATCTTTTAGACTGAACATATAAGTCGACTCCCACTTTTAAAGGATTTTTGGACACTTAAAGAATGGCATATTTGCTGGGATCTAAAGATATTCTTTCTAAAAATAATCTCCTTTCGAATGCTGTTTTACCAGTATTACTTCATCCTCAAGAAATTTAATGGTTAGGTTATTTAGCATGTCTTAATCTGAATGGAAAAAACCAAGAATTTCCTGATAACATTCTAGAACTGAGTCACTTTTTTGTCTATTGTCTCCTTTCAAATTCTACCAACACTCTCTTGCTGTTACTTTTAGATTACGTTGGAATTAGATCGAATGGAAACGAGTACGGAATCTGTAAGTTTGCATTTTGCTATAGCTTTTCTCCAGTCAAATGATTATTCCAGAAATAAATTAAGCAATTCAGTTACTAATGAAGGAGTATTTGACTTTTTTCTTCCTCCAGTTTCCCAAAAGGTTACAAGAAAAAGACTTACTGGATCACAAGAAGGAAAAAGAAGAAAATTTGCTCCTAGAAATGGTAAGGTCTGCTGAAATGTTTGTACCTATTCGTTAAAGATTTACATTATGTTTCATGTTATCTGTAAATGTATCTTTTAATTTTGTATGATTTTTCAGAATGCAAAAGTAAACAGGAGTTGTGAATATTAAAAATTGAATAGTTGAATTCAGTGAGATCATAGCTGATCTGATCATTGACACCTCCACTTTCATGCCCTATCCATATGTGATGGTTACTTGAGCAGAATGTTCCCTCTTGGGGAATAGTGTTATTCTCCATGGTCAAGGAGAAATCCTGTTTGCCTTCTTTATTCAGGTCCAACTTGTCCCCCTATGTGTTTTACACCTTTCACTTTTGATAACTTTATTTTAGGAAAATATTTTGAGCAGAAGAATGCAGGACAAATCTAACTGATGATAGATAAAGTTGGGGGCCTGCGAAAACATGTTCTGGCTCATTGGGCTCCAAGATACTATCATTACTTTTTACAATCCTCTCACACTTTTCTCATTGCCAGATTTGGAGAGTGTAACATTCTTACATTGATATAAATTAACATTACATATTTCAGATTGTGGAGCAATCCATCATAATGCATTTAGGATATGTGGATTTTGGCAGTAAACTATAATGGTTTTTCAATCAATGGATCTAACAGTTGTCATTAGGAAAATTCTCAGATGTAGTACATGATGCTGTATAAAGTCACTTACCTCAACAGCCTGCTACTCAAAGCCTTAATGGATTTCTAAGCAATGCATTATGCCTCTCTGATGAACTGAAAGTTGCAGTATGAGATATTTGGAATGTATTTGGATTTCAGAATCCAAGAGTCATAGAGACATACAGCGTGGAAATAGTCCCTCTGGTCCAACTTGTCCATGCCGACCAGATATCCTAAATAAATCTATTGCCATTTGCCAGCATTTGGCCAGTTCAAACACATGCTATTCATACACCCATCCAGTTGTCTTTTAACTGATGTCATTGTACCAGCCTCCATCATTTCCTCTGGCAGCTCATTCCATGCACACACCACCCTCTGTGTGAAAAGATTGCCCCTTAGTTCCCTTTTAAATCTTTGCCTCTCACTTTAAATCTATGCTGTCTAGTTTTGGACGACTCCACCCCTGGAGAAAAACCTTGGGTATTCACGTAGCCATGTCCCTCAGGATTTTATAAATCTCGAAGGTTACCTCTTAGCCTGTGATGCTTGAGGGAAAATCGGCCCAGCCTATTCATACTCTCCAGGTATTTCAAACCCTCCAACCCTGGCAACATCCTTGTAAATCTTTTCTGAACCCTTTCAAGTTTCACAACATCCTTCCTAATGCAGGGTGACCAGAATTACATGCAGTTTTCCAATAACAGCCTAACCAATGTCCTGTACAGTTGCAACATGACCTCCCAATTCCTATACTTGATGCACTGACCACTAAAGGAAAGCATACCAAATGCCTTCTTCACTATCCTATATACCTGTTTCAAGGAACTATGAACCTACACTCCAAGGTCTCTTTGTTCAGCAACACTCCCAGAACCTTAACATTAAGTGTATGTGTCCTGACCTGGTTTGCCTTTCCAATATTTGTCACCTCACATTTATCCAAGTTAAACTCCATCTGCCAGACCTTGGACCATTGGCTCATCTGATCACAATCCCATTGTAACCTGAGATAGCCTTCTTCGCTGTTTGCTGCACCTCCTATTTTGATGTCATCTGCCTCCTATGTTCACATTCAAACTATTTGTATAAATGACAAAAAGAAGTGGACCCAGCACCAATCCTTTTGGCACAGCACTGGTCACAGGCCTCCAATCTGAAAAGCAATACTCCATCACCACCTTCTGTCTTTTACCTTCAAGCTAATTCTCCCTGTATTCCATGTGATCTATCCTTGCCAACCAGCCTACCACGAGGAACCTTGTCAAACATCTTACTGAAGTCCACATAGATCACATCCACTGCTCTGCCCTCATCAATTCTCTTTGTTACTTCTTCAAAAATCTCAATCAGGTTAGTGAGACATGATTTCTCACGCACAAAGCCAAGTTGACAATCCCTACCAGTCCTTGCCTTTCTAAATACACATAAATCCTGCCCCGTAGGATTCCCCCCAACAACGTTCTCACCACTGATATCAGGCTCATCAGTCTACAAAGTTCCCTGGCTTTTCCTTACCACCTTTCTTAAATAGTGACACCGCATTGGCCAATTGCGACTCTTCTGGCACCTCATCTGTAGCTATTGATGATACAAATATGTCAGCAAGGGGCCCAGCAATCACTTCCCTAGCTTCCCACAGAGTTCTAGGGTTCACCTGATCAGTTCCTGGGGATTTATCCACTTTCATGCTTTTTAAGACATCCAACATCACCTTGTCTGTTAAATAGACACTTTTTTCAAAATTGTGCTATTTATTTCCCCACATATTTGATAAGGTGCCACAATTACATGTTTAAAATGGGTAAAAGCTCATAGTATTAATATAGTCCTGGGTTTGCTCTCACTGGTGAAAGGATTGTGCCTGCCATTCCCCTGACTGATAGCTGCCTACAATCTGTTTGAGCTTGTAAATGGAGACTTTCTCTAGTCCTGCAACTTTTCAAGCCACCGTACTCAATGAGCTTGGTCACCTATACACAGAGAAAGAAATGAGAAAGCTCTTCAACTAATCAGATTGAAGAATACTTATTGTGACGTACGAAGTCTAAGTCAGGAAGTTCAAACCAGGAACTAAATTCAAGAAGGTGAAATAAAGATTGGGAAATATGGATGGGATTAAGGGAGAAAAAAACAGTAAAGGCTAAAATAGACAGTAGTTTTCTTTGAGAGAAAAGGCTTTTATGTTTAAAATTCAAATTTCTTAGCCAAAGCTATTATTCTATCATAGTTATATATGATACGAACATAGGAAATTGGAGGTGAAATGAACTATTTTCTAACTTATTTCCACTTCCTCTCACTATCTTTGTCTCCTTTAATTCTCTTAATACCCATAACATATGTTAACCTTTGTCTTGGCTGTTTTCAGTGAGCACCAGAAATTCCAAATATTCAAAATTCTTTAACTGAAGACATTTCTGCTCGTCATCACACTTAATGACTGACATGTTGTTCTGATGCTGTGACACTGTGCTGGATTCTCCAGCCAAAGCAAACTTTTTCATAGTATCTATAAAGTTCTTCAGGAACATTAATTCACCCCTCTTTTTTCATAAATCCCCAAAATGAAATACAAGCCTAATTTATTCAATCTGTCTTCATCGGATAATTCCCTCACCCTGTGAGTTACATTATTGAACTTATGTTGCACTTACCATTGTGCATGTATGTTCCTTCCTTTGGTTAGTTCACCAAAACTGCACACTTATCACACTGTTCAAAAATCATTCCTGAATACACAAGCTCTAACTTTAGGTAATTTTTAGTAGGGAACTAGTGGACAGATCTAATAGGTTCACACCATTGTATTTATTTATTGAATGCTGCATCTATGGTCAAGAGCAGCAGTGACATACTTTGTGATGGGTAGTGCCATTTAAAGTGGTATCTGGATTTGCATGTATGGTTGTGCATATGGAGACCAGAAGTTGCTGTGAGATTTCCTCCACCGTAACTATTGAGAGCTGATTGCTTTTATCATTATTTTCATTGTACGTTTTGGACCAACAAATTACTGAGCAGATCTGGAAGAACAGAAGTAAGAGCTAATGGTAAATGAGAAAAGCTGTTCCTGTTACAGAGTTGTAAAGCTCCACAAACATCTGCTTTGTCTTTCGAGAACAGCTTTCCAAGGTTAAGTGGTAGAAAGAGATTGCTTGGAGTTTTGCTTAATCACTTTTGTTGTGAAGGATTAATACTGCAAGCATTATTTTAAGATGGCAAAGAACATATAATAATTTGAATGTTTTTGTCATGACATATTTTATATTTTTATGTGTAAACCTTTTATTCATATTATTTTTATACTCTTAAGAATTTTAAAAGATGCATGCTAATATTTCATTTAACAGGAAGACATGGAAAAACGTGGAGAAAGCAAGTTAATGAATGAAAAGAAATTGCGTGAGTTTTTGCTCAAAATTTATAAACATTATTTTGCTGAAAGCAGCACTATTATGAAAGAAGTATTATATTCTGTCAAGTTAGTTTATATACTGACTCACCACCTAACTCTTCAAAGCCAGATCATTCATCCCTGCAATTCTAAAAACATTTAAGATGCCCATCATTGTCCTTCACTTAGTCAGCACCCCATACACCACCTTAACTATTCTCTCCCTCTGCAATCACCAGTGCACAATGGCAGCAGTGTGAGCCATCTATAAGATGCACTGCAGCAACCATCAGGTTTCCTCAAACATCACTTTTGAAACATACGACCTCTGTTATCTAGGAGAACAAGGGAGTTTTGCTTGCAAGGCAAGTCGGAATATCATCACTGTCAGTTCCCTTCCAAGTAACACACCATCCTGACTTGTAACTATATTACTATTCCTTCACTATTGCTGGGTCAAAATCCTGAACTTCTTAACAGCATTGTTAGTGTAACTATATCTCACAGACTACAGTGGTTCATAAAGTTAAATCACTACCGTCTTTTCAAGGGCACATAGACAGACAACAGGTGGCGGGTTTGACATTCAGGTTCACATCCCAGAAGTGAATATGAAAAAAACAGAACTCCAGTAAAGCAATGTATTTTGTATTAGTTGGAGAGAGCTTTTCTCTTGCTAAACAGTATGGGTAAATTCCCCTTATAGTATTAATGCCATCCTGTGGAGATAACTGGGGAGACAAAAAATAGTAAATTTAAGAAAGCTAACAAGGTAGTGGGATGTATAAGATAAACAAAGCAGCCACACGGGCTGGTAACTGTCCCCAATCATGATATCCATCAGTTATCTTAACCAAGTTCCAACTTGCATCAGCATAACTGTTAAGATGGCTCAGAATTTGCAGAGAATTGTTAGCATGACTATGGGAATTCCACTGTTTTCTCAGAGGGAATTTGAATATATTCAATGTATGTTAAAACATGATGTTTACAAGCTTCTCCGATATTTTGTGTCCTCTCTCAAATATTGTCATCAAAAACCTCATACTCATTTGCAAAGTTCCACCCATGTGAAAAATTAACTCGTGCAAGTTATCTTGAGTTACACAAATAATGCACTGGTGTGGATTTTGGATCTACAATTTTGGTGCAATGTAGACTAGATTAGACTAGACTAGACTAGACTAGACTTACAGTGTGGAAACAGGCCCTTCGGCCCAACAAGTCCACACCGACCCGCCGAAGCGAAACCCACCCATACCCCTACATTTTGTAGTTTGTATTTAACTGACATCTCCGCACTGCAGTTTCTGGTATCTTATAGCAACTTTCTTTGAGTTCTTCTTATTGAATCCAGCATTGTATTTGATTGCAGTACTGTCCCTTGAAGTGCAATTAAAGTTTTTAGGAGTCCGTCCCTGTCATATGATCACAATGACAGCAACTGGAATTACTTTTTGAATTGGCATACCATTATGTTCCTACATAATGGTAGAAGAGCTGAGATACTTGAGGTTCTGTGGGTGATATGTAAAGGCAGAAGCCACAGACTAGCTGATGTCAAAAACACAGCAACACCATTATCGGGTGTTTTCTTGAACTGTGTTTAATCTGCTGGCATTACTTCACCAAACAACAGATAAGAGCTGAATTGGCCAGACTGATTGCAGTCTAGATTAGAGTGGTGCTGGAAAAGCACAGCAGGTCAGGCCACAGGAAAATCAACATCTTGGGCAAAAGCCCTTTATCAGGAATGAAGGAGGGACCCTCCGGGTTGGAGAGATAAATGGGAGTTGGGACGGGGCTGTGGAGAAGGTAGCCAAGAGTACAATAGGTGGATGGAAGTGGGGATGTAGGTGATAGGTCAGAAAAGAGAGTGGAGCGGATAGGTGGGAAGGAAGATTGACAGGTAGGACAGGTCATGAGGATGGTGCTGAGCTGGAAGGTTGGAGCTGGGGTAGGGTGGGGCAAGGGGGAATGAGGTCTCTATTACAGTGTACTTTTTCTCAAACTGATGCAACTAATTCTTCTGTTACTTGTTCTTCTTCACCCTTGCATTGAAGATCAAAATTAAATAATTTGTTTTTCTTTGCCAGTTTCATCTTTTAACAAAGATGGGAAGAGGAAGACTAAGTTAGGTCGTAGTCGTTCACTTGGTGGTCGGGTAGCTCCTCCAAAAATCACCACTGATAAATCCACAATGTAAGTAAGGTCAAATTAGGCAAATGCCTTAAAACTAGGGGCAAGTTGTAAACATCACTTGTTCGTGTTTCTTTCTATCCACAAAAATTATATCAACACAAATAGTTTGATTTGATTTGAGATTTGACTTGGGTTAATCCAAACAATAGCACCACCTAGTTCTCAAAGCAAAAATTGTATTTAGCAGGTATATAAAACAGAAATATTTCTTTGTGGTAAAAATAAATAATTTTGTATTTTGAGTTAATTTAGCAATAAAAAATTCTGGTTTATTTTTGGGGAGTTCTTAATCCTCTACAAAATCAGTTGTGTCTATGATACATTTCGTTGTGGCTCTTTATCATTTCTACTGATAGCATCACAACGTTAGGCAGATTACCCGTGACCTTGTGGCCAGGTAATTTACAATCACTAATAGGTAGTTTCAACTAGGTACTGATTTGGCTTTAGTGCATACATTGTACAAAAGCCAGATAGTCACTTCTGCAGCATAGCTGGGAGTTGTGCATTGAGACCCTACAGAATTCCTAGAAAAACCTAAAGGTCACCACTAGACTGTGACCCTGCAAAATCCCCCTCTCCCCCACCCAAAGGAAAAAGACAGTACCACCACCACCACAAGCCGACTGCCCAGCAGACCAAATATCCCCACCCATTTTGACTGCCTTCATCACTTAACCAAATCTCTTTCCTACTTTGCGCTACTTATCCGGCATGTTACTTACTGGACACCTTGCTGTCCTGGCACCCGAGTGGCTGTCTGTGAAGCTGAGCATTTAAATAATGGATCAGATTTTAATCTAAGTATAACAGTGATGCTAACAACTTCCATTGTCATTAATATGCAAATCAGATAGCAATCTCAGGCATGTGCAAATGTGAAATTCAATGCAAAATATCTGGACCTACTTTACAAGATGTACTATTCTGCCTTTTTCTGTGCAAAAATTCACCTCCTCATCTGACTTCTCTTCTAATTTTACTGAACAGTGTTATAATTATGGACTGAATTTTTCAAAGAAAATTATTGCTTGTCTATTTCAATCTAAGAGCATAAGTTTTCCAATTGCCAAGCAATTTTTTTGACATTGAAATTGAACATTCTCCAAGAATTGAGTCCATTCCGTCAACTTTTAATGTTTCTGGAAATCTTTAAAAAAAAAGGCATGTTTAAACATTTTCTAAACCTCTTTTAGCTGTCTTAAAACATAGAGCAAAGAACAGTATAGCATAGTACAGGTCCTTGGGCCCTTGATGTTGTGTCGACCTTTTATCCTACTCTAAGATCAAACTAACCTACATATCCTTCGATTTACTATATTCCATGTGCCTACCCAAGAATCATTTAAATGTCTCTAATCTATCTGACTCTGCTACCAGTGCTGATAGTGCATTCCATGCACCCACCACTCTGTGTAAAGAACCAACCCCTGACATCTGCTCTGAACCTTCCTCCAATCAGCTTAAAATTATGTCCCTTTGTCATTGCTGTTTCTGCCCTGGGTAAAAGTCTTTGATTATTCATTCTACCTATCCCCCTCATCATCTTGTAAGCCTCTATCAAGTCACCTCTCATCCTTCTTCGCTCCAATGAGAAAAGCTCTAGCTCCCTCAACCTTTCTTCATAAGACCTGCCCTCCAGTCCAGGCAGCAGCTTGGTAAATCTCCTCTGCATCCTCTTTAAAGCTTCCACAACATTCCTGTAATGAGGTGACCAGAACTGAACACAGTATTCCAAGAATGGTCTAACCAGGGCATTGCAGAGCTACAGCATAACCTCATGGCACTTAAACTCAATCCCTCTGCTAATGAAAGACAACACACATACATCTTCTTAACCTATCAACTTGGGTGGCAACTTTGAGGGATCTATGGACATGGACCCCAAGATCCCTCTGTTCCTCCACACTGCCAAGAATCCTGCCTTTAACCCTGTAATCTGCATTCAAATTCGACCTTCTAAAATGAATCACTTCACACTTTTCCAGAATGAACTCCATCTGCCAGTTATCAGCCCAGTTCTGCATCCTGTCAATGTCCCATTACAACCTACAACAGCCCTCCACACTATCCACCGCTCACCAATGCTTGTGTCATCAGCAAACTTATTAACCAACCTTTCCACTTCCTCATCCAAGTCATTAATAAAAATCACAAAGAACAGAAGACCCAGAACAGATCCCTGCGGAACACCACTGGTCACTGAGCTCCAAGCTGAATATGTCCATCTCCCACTACCCTCTGTCTTTTATGAGCCAGCCAATTCTGTATCCAGAATTTCCCTGTATCCCACGCCTTCTTACTTTCTGAATGAGCCTACCATGGGGAACCTTATCAAATGCCTTGCTAAAATCCATGTATACCATATCCACTGCTCTACCTTCATCAATGTATTTTGTCACATCCTCAAAGAATTCAATAAGGCTTTGAGACATTACCTGCCCCTCACAAAAACATGCTGACTATCTCGAATCAAACTGTGCTTTTCCCAGTAATCATAAATCCTATCTTTCAGAATCCCCTCCAATAATTTGCCCGCCATAGATGTAAGACTGACTCGCCTGTAATTCCCAGGATTATCCCTATTCCCTTTCTTGAACAGCAGAGTAACTTTTGTCACTCTCTGATCATCTGGCACTACTCCAGTGCACAGTGAGGACGTAAAGATCATCGCCAAAAGCGTAGCAATCTTTTCCCTCACCTTCTGTAGTAACCTAGGGTATATCCTGTCTGGCCCAGGGGGCTTATCTATCCTTATGGTTTTCAAAGTTTTCAGCACATCCTCCTTCTTAACATCAATCTGTTCGAGCATATCAGCCTTTTCACGCTATCCTCAGAAACTTCAAGGTCCCTCTCAGTAGTGAATACTGAAGCGAAGTATTTATTAAGGACCTCCCCTACCTCCTCCAACTCCAGGCATAAGTTCCCTCCACTATCCCTGATTGTTCCTACCCTCACTCTGGCCATCCTCTTGCTCCTCACATAAGTGCCTTAGGGTTTTTCTTAATTCTACCCGCTGAAGCTTTTTCTTGCTCCCTTCTAGCTCTCCTAAGTCCATTCTTCAGTTCCTTCCTGGCCACCCAGTAACCCTTTAGAGCCCTGTCTGATCCTTGCCTCCTCAGCCGTAAGTAAGCTTTCTTTTTCCTCTTGACTAACTGTTCCACATCCCTTGTCACCCAAGGTTCCTTCACCTTACCATTCCTTCCTTGCCTAAGTGTGACAAAGCTATCCAGCACTATCAGCAAGTGCTCCCTAAACAACCTCCACATTTCTGTTGTGCATTTTCCTGAGAATGTCTGTTTCCAGTTTAGGCACCCCAGTTCCTGTCTGATAGCATTGTAGTTTCCCTCCCCTCCCCCAAATAAATACTTTTCCATACCATCTGCTGCTATCCCTCTCCATGACTATAGTAAAGGTCAGGAAGTTGTGATCACTATTACTGAAATATACTCCCACTGAGAGCTCTGACACCTAGCTTGGTTCATGGCCAACCACCAAATCCAATATAGCCTCCCCTTTCATCAACCGATCTACACGTTGAGTCAAGAATCCTTCCTGGACACACCTGACAAAAACTGCTCCATCCAAACTATTGGAACTAAGGAGGTTCCAATCATTATTAAGGAAGTTAAAATTACCGATGACAACATCTCTGTTGTTTCTGCACCTTTCCAAAACCTGTCTCCCAATCTACTCCTCCCTGTCTCTGCTGCTATTGGGGTGTCTGTAGAAAACTCCAGTAAAGTGACTGCCCCTTCCTGTTTGTGACTTGAACCCCTACTCACTTTGTAGACAAACCCTCCTCGATAACCTCCCTTTCTGTAGCTGTGATACTACCCTTAATTAGCAATGCCACTCCCTCACCACTTTTATCTATCCCAACTCCTCCCCCCCCCCCCAGTCCTTTTGAACCATCTAAACCTGGAACATCCAACAACCATTCCTGCCCCTGTGATATCCAAGTCTCTGTAGCGGCCACAACATTATAGTTCCAAGTACTGATCCATGCTCTATGTTCATCACCCTTATTCTTGATGTTACTTGAGTTAAAATACACACATTTCATCCCATCACACTGACTGCAAACTTGTCCTATCAACGGTCTGTCCCTCCTCATGGACTCTCTGCACACTGTATCTGGCTATACACTAGCTACTCCATCCTCAGATCTGCAGCTCCGGTTCCCAACACCCCTCCCCCACCGCCCCCGGCCAAACTAGTTTGAACTCTCCCGAAGAGCTCATGCAAATCTCCCACCCAGGATATTATTACTCCTTCAATTCAGGTGCAACCCATCCTTCTTGTGCAGGTCCCACCTTCCCCAGAAGGTATCCCAAAGATATCTAAAGCCCTCCCTCCTACACCAGCCCTGCAGCCACATGTTCATCTGCACTCTCTCTCTGTTCCTAGCCTCACCAGCCCATGGCACCGGTAGCAATCCTGAGATTACTATTCTGCTCGTCCTGCCTTTAGCTTTCAACCTAACTCCCTATATTCCCTTTACAGGTCCTCATCCCTATTCGTAGCACTGTCATTTCTATCAATGGGTACTACGACTTCTGGCTGCTCACCATCCCCCTTAAGAATCCTGTAGACTCGATCCAAGACATCCCTAATCCTGGCAACCGGGAGGCATTATACCATCCGGGGGTTTCGTTCGTGACCACAGAATCTCTCGCCTGTTCCTCTCACCATTGAATCACCTATCGCCATCGCTCTCCTATTCTCCCCCCATCCCTTCTGAGCCACAGAGACCAGGGCGCTGAGGCTTTCCCCTGGGAGGTCCCACCCCACCCCCACCCCACCCTGTAACACTATCTAACAGTCTTCTCATCCAATCGTTCTTTTCATCTTTTTTCTCTTCTTTTGTTGTCTGACCTAACACTGAATTCACTAGTTTAACTGATACTTATTGGTTCAGATTCTCTGTTATTCCTGAACTGTTCATTCTGGTTAATTGAGGAGCTTGCCCGTTTCAGTTTCTTGCTGCTTTAAAGGGCACAACACAATCTGCTACTTGTAGCGCTTTAACATTTAAATTAAAAGCTCACAGAAATGGGTAAGATTAATGGATGGTGAGCAGTGAGATTCATCATTTGCATAAATCCTAGCTTCTTATGTATATTATAAGTCAAATTATTTTAATTGAAATGTAAATAGATTCCTAATCTCACATGCAATGTTTGTATTCAAGGAAACTTACTTCAGCAGCATCAAATTCTCAAATTGCTACAACTACAAAAAATGCTCTACTGTCATTTGGTAAGTAGATAATTCACGTTTTTTTTCGCAGCATCACAATCATTTGTGTGCACTTCAAAAAGACAATTGAAGAATGCATTTCCAGCATGAGCTAGAAGGACCAAATGACTGCCTCCCATGTTGTCTGACACTGTATTTTGTGTATAAAAAATCAAATAGAAGAAATGATTAATCAGATTTTAATAATAAGTACAAATGTGTCATTGTCCTGGAGGATAACAATGATTATCAGAAAGATTGAACATTGTGCAAGCAGATATATAATTGTTAATGTACAAAAATCTTGCGTTTGTGATGTATATCTTGCTATTGTTTGGTAAGCAAATGAAACTATTAATTTGTGCAAATAAAATGACATGAAAAGTAAGTGAGGTAAATGATCAGGTAATTTATTTTCATAGTCTTGTTTGTACTTTTGAGGTGAAAATAGCCATCTTTACCATTTGGGGTGTTCAGTAGAATCCCAGTGGGTATGTAGGTGATGGCAGTGGCCAAGCTGCAGCTGGAAGGTTCTGCTGCGAATAGGATAGGACTCTGCAGACAATTAGATTTTGAACGAGTTGCTACTCGGTATTTTCTCCCCTTGCTTTTTCTCATTCCCTGCACTCCTTTCAAAGGAGGCTCAGGTTGCACTTTTTTTCATCAGATGTGTGAGCTTCTCCCACAACTCTCAGTTGAAATTAAAACTCTTAAGCAGAGCCTTTTCAAATATCTTGAACCACTTCCTTTGACTGCCATGAAAGTGTACCATAGTCCTCAGCCCTCAGTAGTGGACTGCTGCAGCACACTGGTGTGATGTGAGAACTGTCCAAGTGTGCCACAAAATTTTGTATAAAGATAATGAAAATCAATGTTAAATAAATTTGAATGATTAATGCATTTGACCCTTATATAGTTTGTTGTTTGTGCTTTATTGCAAACCGTCTCATGAGATTGTAACCACAGTAAAAGTGATGTGTATGAGGAGTCAATTCAACTGGAAAAGTGGGTGTGCCAAGGAAATTGGTGTCTTACTCAAGTGTGCAAGATATTGAAAAGGTTGGAAACCATTGCTAGGAAATTCTGGTTCATTAGGCAGACTCTCAGATATTTGAAGTCTGTCAATAAGGTTGGACTTTTTGTTTTGACAATTCTTGCATGTGGCTCTTCATTGATGAAACGTTGCATAGATCAATGACCTTGCAATGATTTAATTAAGGATTTTCTGAATTAGGCCTGTATGTTACTTCTGTTTTTTTGGTGCTATAAGAAGATTGAAATTGATATATGCACTGGAGAACAAATTCATGTGATATTGCATGTCCTGTATGATCATCAGCAAACAGGAAATTGCGAACTATGTCCTTGGAGAACTTGGCCATTGCCCAGAGAGTTGTCTGAAGTTGAGTAGCTTCCTTTACATATTTGACAAGTTCATTTTTGCTTGTACAGGTACAGGCATCTTTATTCATGCTATATTCGTGTTCCTTGCTCCCCTTTAAACTGAAACAGTTCAATGAGCTTCTTCACCAGGTATTTACTTCTAGCCTTGGTGACCTCAGCTAGGATAGTCTCAGCTCCTGAAAGTTTATTGCTAGGCAGCGATTTGTGTGGTTCTGTTGTCTCTGACTGTATAGAAGGGTCGTCAGTGAATAAGTTGAACAGATTGAGGGAAGGATGTTGGTCAGGATGCCAGGCAATTTTTTTTTAAGAATAGTTATGTAGTTTCTTCTCAGTCTTTAGAGATTGGAAACTGAGGTATCCTCTCAGCATCTTATTTGAAAGACAGCCCTTTCCTAAACTCAAGCACCAATTTAAACTATCTGCTCAAGTTTAGAGTGTAGTCTGGAGTCCATGGACTTCACTCTGAATTCTGAGCCAAACTGATATGTGAGAGTACTTACAAAAGTGTTGACTGCAAATAGATTCTGGTTGTACCAGTGAGTTGTTATATTTATGTCATATATTAATAGCTAGAAGTATGCTCTGGGAAATACAAATACTTGATTATGTAAACAAAATAACGTTTTTGTTCGTGTATTGTAAAATTACATTCTGCTTGCAACATGTCAATTTTATAAGATTGTCAACAGAAAAAAAAGCAAATGGTAACAATGCCCCAATGCGTATACGTATGTCCTAATATGTTATACTTCACTTTAGATGGGATGCTTCAGAGTCATTCTTCAAGTTCTGGAGGGACTGCCACCCTGCCAACTTGTTCTTCTCGTTTTTATTCAGCGAACTCCAATGAACACAAAACAAACGGGGGTAAAGATACTCTTCCAAAGAAGTTTAACTTGTAAGTCCATGCATGTAAATTTGTTCTATGGCCTGCAAGGCCAATAAATAAGATTTTTTTAAATAAATATGCTTCCATTCACTTACCTTGCCCGACTTTCCTGAAGTCACCACAACTTTGATTGTTATTGCTTCATAACTGTCAACTGTTTTGTACAGTCTTTACCCAAAATGGTAATTCTCATATAAGCCAAATGTTTCAATCCTTGGATATAATCTTGTGTCCTCCCTCCCTATCAGCAGCACAGGATTCTGACTTAGTGTGGTTTATAACACTGATCCAGTCACCTGTTTGCACTTTCTACCAGAGATTAGTGATAGAAATGTAAAAGCATTTTAATTAAGCCAAAAGTTATTTACCTTCACCTTTAAAAATATTCAATGATCCCACCTCTACTCCTTCTGAAACAGAGTTCCAAAGTCTCACAAAATGCTGAGAAAAAAATTCTGCTCATTGTTGTCTTAGAAGGGTGACTTCTAAATTTTAAAGGAACAGTCCTAGTTCTGGACTCACCGACAAAAGGCAAAATCCTTTTTCATAACCAATTTGTCAAGATTGCTCAGGATCTTATATGCTTCAACCAAGTCACCTCTCGTTCTTCAGAATTCCAATTTCTCCAAGCTTTTCTCATAAGACAAATTCCTCAGTCCCCATATCAATCTGGTAAATCTGTTCCTCTTTAAATAAGCAGACCAAATGTACTCACAGTATTTAAAATGTAATCTCACCAGTGTTCTGTATAAATGAAACATAACAACTTTAATATTATGTTCAATTCTTTCCATAATGAAGAATATTAACCACCTTAATCACGAGCTGTATCTATGTGCTATATTTTTGTGACTCTTGCACTAGAACACCTAGATCCCTCTGCACCTCAGAATTGTGCCATCATTCTTCATTTAAGTACTCACCTTTAGTATTCTTCCCATTGAAGTGAACAACTTTACATTTTCCCATGTTATACTCCATTTGCAAGTTTTTTTTGCCCATTCACTCAAACGTGTATATCTGTGTGCATTCTTCCTCTTCACAGCATGCTTTTCTACCTATTTTTGTTTATTCTGCAAATTTAGCTCCCATGCCTACATTCCACTCATCTAACAAGTTGATATAAACTATTAAAAATTAAGGCCTCAGCACAACCCCTGGAGAACTCCTCATCCTGCCAATCAGAATAAGACCTGTTTTCGACCCTTCTGTTTTCGACCAATCTTCTATCAATGCTAATATGTTATCGCCTCTACAATAAGCTACTGCTCTGCCCTTTTATAACCTTTCATATGGTACTTTGGCAGATACCTTCTGGAAGGAGATGTGTAAGATAAGGCGTTGGGGGCCGGGGAAGCGAAAATCATGAGGAGGTGGAGAGCGTTCATCCACTTTAATAACACCTTCCACCCTGACCTCAAATTTACCTGGACCGTCTCAGACTCCTCCCTCCCTTTCCTAGACCTCTCCATTTCTATCTCGAACAACCAACTCAACACGGACGTTTACAATAAACCGACTGACTCCCACAGCTACCTAGACTACACCTCCTCCCACCCTGCCCCCTGTAAAAACCCCATCCCATATTCCCAATTCCTTCGCCTTCGCCGCATCTGCTCCCAGGAGGACTAATTCCAATATCGAACAACCCAGATGGCCTCCTTCTTCAAAGACCGCAATATCCCCTCAGACGTGGTTGACAATGCTCTCCACCGCATCTCCTCCACTTCCCGCTCCTCCGCCCTTGAACCCCGCCCCTCTAATCGCAACCAGGACAGAACCCTACTGGTCCTCACCTACCACCCCACCAACCTCCAGATACATCATATCATCCTTCGTCATTTCCGCCACCTCCAAACAGACCCCACCACCACACCAAGGATATATTTCCATCCCCACCCCTATCAGTGTTCCAGAAAGACCACTCCCTCCGCGACTCCCTCGTCAGATCCACACCACCCACCAACCCAACCTCCACTCCCAGCACCTTCCCCTGCAACCGCAAGAAATGCAAAACTTGTGCCCACACCTCCCCCCTCACTTCCCTCCAGGGCCCTAAGGGATCCTTCCATATCCATCAGAAATTCACCTGCACCTCCACACACATCATTTACTGCATCCGCTGCACGCGATGTGGCCTCCTCAATATTGGGGAGACAGGCCGCCTCCTTGCAGAAAGTTTCAGAGAACACCTCTGGGACACCCGCACCAACCAACCCAACCGCCCCGTGGCTGAACACTTTAACTCCCCCTCCCACTCCGCCAAGGACATGCAGGTCCTTGGCTTCCTTCATCGCCAGACCATGGCAACACAACGCCTGGAGGAAGAACGCCTCATCTTCCGCCTAGGAACCCTCCAATCACAAGGGATGAAAGCAGATTTCTCCAGCTTTCTCATTTCCCCTCCCCCCACCTTTTCTCAGTCCCAACCCTCAGACTCAGCACAGCCTTCTTTACCTGCAATCTTCTTCCTGACCTCTCCGCCCCCACCCCCTCTCCGGCCTATCACCCGCACCTTAATCTCCTTCCACCTATCATATTCCCAACGCCCCTTCCCAAGTCCCTCCTCCCTACCTTTTATCTTAGCCTGCTTGGCACACCCTCCTCATTCCTGAAGAAGGGCTTATGCCTGAAACGTCGATTCTCCTGTTCCTTTGATGCTGCCTGACCTGCTGCGCTTTTCCATCAACACATTTTTAAACAAATACCTTCTGGATCCAAATAAGTCAGTGGATTCTTCTCATCCACAGTGTGAGTAACTGCTTCAAAGAGCTTCAACAAATTGAACATAATTTTCTTTTTACAAAACCATGCTGACCTTTCCCAATGGCTTACAGTTTTTCTAGGTACCCAACTATACATCTTTAGTCGTTGATTTATCTCCATCCGCACCATTTTCCTAACTTCTGCATCCCTTCCTTATTGGTTGGAAGAGTTATATTTGCTACTTTGCAGTCTGATGAAACCTTTCTAGTGAGTAAATTTTGGAAAATTAACCAACACATCTGTTTCCTCAAAAAGCAACCTCTTTTATCAACCTAGGATGATGTCTATATGGATATGAAGATGTGTCAGCCCAGACCACAGCTCTATCAACTTGCTTAGTACCACTTCCCTTGTGATTGTAATTTCACTAAATTCCTCTCTCCATTCCACCTCCTGACTTAGAACTGTTACTATTTTTTTTTCTATCCCTGTGGTGAAGACAGGCAAAATATTTGTTCATTTCATCCACCGTGTCCATATTTTCTACTACTAGCAGCATACGAATTAAGAGCAGCCAGAGGCAATTCAGCCCTTCAAGCCTGATCCGCCATCTCCTGCCTGCTCCCCATAACCCTTTATATAACTCGAACTCAGCACCGCCCTCCTAACCTGCAATCTTCTTCCTGGCCTCTCCGCCCCCACCCCACTCCGGCCTATCACCCTCACCTTGACCTCCTTCCACCTATCACATCTCCATCGCCCCTCCCCCAAGTCCCTCCTCCCTACCTTTTATCTTAGCCTGCTGGACACACTTTCCTCATTCCTGATGAAGGGCTTATGCCCGAAATGTCGAATTTCCTGTTCCTGACCTGCTGCGCTTTAACCAGCAACACATATCTTCCTGTTCCTGACCTGCTGCGCTTTAACCAGCAACACATTTTCAGCTCTGATCTCCAGCATCTGCAGACCTCACTTTTTACCCATAACCTTTTATCCTACTTTTCATCTAATTCACTAATGCCCATAAGGAAAGGAAACAGCCACCCTTACTTGTCTGGCCTACAAGTGACCCCACACTCACAGCAATGTGGTTGACACTTAACTGCCTTCTGGGTAATTAGGGATAGGCAATAAATGCTGGCTTGGCCAGCAATGCCCACATCCCATGAATGAAAAAAAATCCTCAGTC
The DNA here is from genome assembly GCF_020745735.1 of Hemiscyllium ocellatum. Taxonomy (NCBI): domain Eukaryota; kingdom Metazoa; phylum Chordata; class Chondrichthyes; order Orectolobiformes; family Hemiscylliidae; genus Hemiscyllium; species Hemiscyllium ocellatum. The sequence continues at coordinate 92,258,938 of NC_083408.1, forward strand.
AGATCCACCCTCATTCTTCAGAACTCCAGCGATGACAAGCCCAAGCTATTCAGCTGCTCCTCATATGGCAGCGCTTTCATCCCAGGAATTATAGAATCACAATGTCTTGGAGATGTACAGCATGGAAACAGACCCTTCAGTCCAACTTGTCCAGGTCAACCAGAAATTCTAAATTAATCTAGCCTCATTTGCCAGCACCCAGCCCATATCCCTGTTACCCCTTCCTATTCATGTACCTATTCAGATGCCTTTTAAATGTTGTAATTGGACCAGCCTCCACCACTTCCTCTGGCAGCTCATTCCATACACGCACCACCCTCAACCTGGTGAATCTCCTCTGAACTACCCCCAGTGCCACCACATCTTTTGTCAAGTAAGGAGGCCAAAACTCCAGGTGTGGTCTCATTAACGTCTTAGATAATTGGCACAACACTTGGTTTACTTCTATAATTCAATTCTTTTGCAATAAGTACCAGGATTTCATTTGCTTTCTTGTTATATGCTGCCCCTGCATATGCACTTTCTGCAATTCAAGCACAAAAATGCCCATATCCTTCTGTACTGATGCACATTTGAGTGTGTTTCTCATTTTAAAATAATAACTTGCCCTTTTATTTTCCAGCCAAATGGATTCTTGCACTTATCCACATTAAACCCCACCTGCCAGATTCTGGCTCCCCTTCTCCTACACTGTCAATATCCATGTAAACTGTTTATCTCCTCATTTCCCACTTATTTAAGTAACAACTGCAAAGTTTTCTATTTTGTACTCTGTCTCTGCTTGCAGATCATTTATGTAGATTGTAAATAGTTGAGGTCTGAGAACTGAACCCTGTGACACCCCAGTAGTTAGAGAAGGACCTATTTGTCCTCATTCTCTGTTTTCTGTCAGTTAGCCAATCCTCTATTTAAACCAATACTCTATCTTTAACCCCATGGAATCTACCTTTCTAGATCAGTCTTTTAAGTGGCACCTTGTCAAATGCCTTTTGGAAGTTTAGATATACCACACCCATCAGATATCCATTATCTACCTTGCTGGTTACATCCTTAAAGAACTCCAAATTTGTCAAGCATAACTTGTCCTTCATGAAACTGTGCTGATACTTGTGAATTAAGCTTTGTTTTTCCAAGTGTTTAGTTATGTCCTCCTTTATGATTAGATTAGATTAGTTTGGATTACTTAGTGTGGAAACAGGCCCTTCGGCCCAACAAGTCCAAACTGACCCGCCGAAGCGCAACCCACCCATCGACTCCAGTAATTTCCTTATCATAGATGTCAAGCAAACTAATTGGTTTGTAGTTTCTCATTTTATGCCCATCTTTGTTTTTGAATAAGGGTGTCACATTAGCATGTTTCCAGTCCATTGGTACCTTTCCAGAATCCAGAGAATTTTGGAATATCATAACTAATGCATCCAGAATCTGTGCTACTACCCCCTTTAATATGCTAGGATGCAAGCCATCAGGTGTACCTGCCTTTAATAGACAATAGAAAATAGGTGCAGGAGTAGGCCATTCAGCCCTTCTAGCCTGCACTGCCATTCAATATGATCATGGCTGATCATTCCTAATTAGTATCCTGTTCCTGCCTTATCTCCATAACCCTTGATTCCACTATCTGTGAGAGCTCTAACCAACTCTTTCTTAAATGAATCCAGAGACTGGGCCTCCACTGCCCTCTGGGGCAGAGCATTCCACACAGGCACCACTCTCTGGGTGAAGAAGTTTCTCCTCATCTCTGTCCTAAATGGTCTGCCCCGTATTTTTAAGCTGTGTCCTTTGATTCGGCACTCACCCATCAGCGGAAACATGCCAGAGTGTCCAATCCTTTCATAATCTTATGTCTCAATCAGATCCCCTCTCAGTCTTCTAAACTCAAGGGTATACAAGCCCAGTCGCTTCAGTCTTTCAGCGTAAGGTAATCCCGCCATTCCAGGAATTGACCTCGTGAACCTACGCTGCGCTCCCTCAATAGCCAGAATGTCTTTCCTCAAATTTGGAGACCAGAACTGCACACAGTACTCCAGGTGCGGTCTCACCAGGGCCCTGTACAGCTGCAGAAGCACCTCTTTGCTTCTATATTCAATTCCTCTTGTTATGAAGGCCAGCATGCTATTAGCCTTCTTCACTACCATCTTTAATCCCATCAGTTTACTTAATACCTTTTCCCTAGTTATAGCAATTTCATCAAGTTCCTCTGTAGAAGCTGTTTTGTTAAGGAGAAGAAATTATCTTCCTCTGAGAAAAGAGAGACAACATATTGGTTTAGTGCATCTGCCATTTCTGAGTTTTTCATTTATTACCTCACCGTTTTCATCCTCTGAAGGGCCAACATTTGCTTTCACTATTTGCTTCCTTTTTGTAGAAGCTTTTGATATCAGTGCTTATGTTTTCTGCTAGTTTCCTTTCATCATTAATCTTAACTCTTTTGATTTTGTTTTTAGTAATCCTTTGCTGACATTTAAAGTTCTCCCAATCCTCCAGAGTGCCACTAACATTTGCAGTGTGATATACCCTAGTCTTTGCCTATCTGTTATCCTTGATTTCCATATTAAACCATGGATGATTTTTAACCTTTTTACAATTCCTCTTCCTGTCAGAAATATATTTTAATTGAGAGGTATTTAGTATCTCCCTAAGCATTTACCACTGTTCTTCAACTGTCCTATGCTTTAATATTTTTGCTCAGTCCACTCGAGCCAACTCCTTTCTCAACCTATATAATTGTCTTTGCCCAACAGTAAAACCATTGTATGCAACTCTGTCTTCACTCTTCCAATCCGAATATGAAACTCTAGCACATTGTGGTCACTCCTTCCAAGAGGATCCTTAACTACAAGACCAGTTATCAATCCTTCTCCATTACGTATCATTCCATGACTATTAACTCCATTTTCTCTCTCTCTCTCTCTCTCTCTCTCTCTCTCTCTCTCTCTTTCAGACCAACACTGACTTGACTTACTTTCTTCCTTTTTATATACTTGTGGAAACTATTGCTGTCTGTTTTTACTTTTCTAGTTAGCTTCCTGTCAAACTTTAATTTATTTCTCCTGAATGATCTTTTAGTCAATCTTCACTATTCTTTATGCTTTTCAGTCAACTGACCTGCCACTTGATCTGAAAAGGGGAGTTAAGTCATAGCAGCTAAATAAATGATGTGATTGCTGGCTAAGCATCAAATTTGGGCTAGGCTACCTGTTCCAATCATTCATCCTTCTCATTTGTTTAACACACAGCACGGAAAGGCAAAGATCTCCATCTGCCTCTGAGATCCTGTGATCATTTACATATGGGAGGTAGACATCCCAGTGTGCCTCAGCGTGTTGCAATGATATGGGCCAGAGAAGGAGGATGGCACTTATCTGCTCAATCAAAAAAAAATTCCTTTAAAGCAAAATTCAATCAAATAAACACCGCCTGTGCTTAACACTTTTTATCCCAGGGCTCCCTCTGATTATCACCTAATGTTGATCATCATGGTCGGAAAATCATCCTTCCTCACAGCTATTTAAAATGCAGAGAGCAACATGGCTACATAATGTGTGTCTCTGCTGATCAACTTACCTGAACGGAACTGCCTCGTAGGAAGCATCTTAGCTGGGATTTCTGCATAGTGCAACCCCAGTTGCACTCTGCCTTGATCCACTGCAACTTCATTAAAAAAATCAGTTGGTGAGGTTGAGGTTTGTGGCAGTTATGAGAAACCTATGCCTATAGCATTCAATGTCACAACACACAATGCATTTTGTGGCAACTGTAATATCCCAGTGATTTAAGGAGATTCTTGAGTTTAATATAGGCATAAGAATAATCAAATGTCACCAAACTTATTAACAAAAAAAAATAGAAATATTTATCAGTCCTTCTTATTATTATAACAGAACACACTCTATGGAATAGTACTGATAGAACAAAGAAAAAACAAAGAACATTTGCAGCCCAGGAACAAGCCCTTCAGTCCTCCAAGCCTGAGTCAATCCAAATGCACTGTCTAAACCTGTCGGTCAATTCCTAAGCATCTGTATCCCTCTATTGCCCATCTATTCATGCATTTATCCAGATGCATCTTAAATAAATCTACCATGCCTGCCTCTACCACTTCTGCTGGCAATGCATTCCAAACGCCTACCACCCTCTGTGTGAAGTACTTGCCGCGTGTATTCCCGTTCAACTTTCCACCTCTCACCTTGAAAGTGTGACCTCTCGTTATTGAATCCTTCGTCCTGGGAAAAAGCTTGTCTCTATTCACCCTGTCTGTACCCTTCATGATTTTGTAAACCTCAATCAGGTCCCCCCTCAATCTCTTTTTTTCTAATGAAAATAAATGTAACCTACTTAACCTTTCTTCATAACTAGCACCTTCCATACCAGGCAGCATCCTCGTAAACCTTCTCTGCACCCTCTCCAAAGCATCCACATCCTTCTGGTAATGTGGCGACCAGAACTGTACACAGTATTCTAACTGCGGCCGAACTAATGTCTTGTACAATTTTAACATGACTTGCCAGCTCTTATACTCAATATCCCGTCCACTGAAGGCAAGCATACTATATGACTTCTTGACCACTCTATCTACCTGTGCAGCAACCTTTAGGGTACAATGGACCTGCACTCCCAGATCTCTCTGCCCATCAACTTTTCCCAAGGCTCTTTCGTTCATTGTATAATTCACTCTAGAATTAGTCTTGCCTAAATGCATCATCTCACATTTGTCTGGATTGAAAACCATTTGCCACTTTTCCACCCAACCCTCCAGTCTATCTATATCCTCCTGTATTCTGACAGTCCCTTATGCTTTCTGCTACTCCACCTATATTCGTGTCATCTGCAAACAACAGTGCCCTCTTCCAGATCATTTATGTATATTACAAACAACAGTGGCCCCAATACTGACCCCTGTGGAACACCACTGGTCACCTTTCTCCATTTTGAGAAACTCCCTTCAACTACTACTCCCTGTCTCCTGTTGCTCAACCAGTTCTTTATCCACCTAGCTAGAAAACCCTGCACACCATATGACTTCACTTACTCCATTAGTCTACCATGGGGAACCTATCAAACACCTTGCTAAAGTCCATGTATATGATATCAACTTCCCTTCCTTCATCTATCAACTTGATCACTTCCTCAAAGAACTATATTAAGTTGGTAAGGCACGATCTCCCCTGCACAAAATCATGTTGCCTATCACTGACAAGCCCATTCTTTTCTAAATATAAATAGATCCTATCCTTCAGTAGCTTCTCCAGAAATTTCCCACCATCGACGTCAGGCTCACTGGTCTGCAGTTACCCAGAATATCCCTACTACCCTTCTTGTACAGGGGGATAACGTGAGCAACCTTCATTAACTATTTACTTAAGCAAATTATCTTTTGTTTTTGAAGGAAAAGCAGAAAATCAAATCCTTAACAATATGGAAAGCACTCCTCGAAAGACATTTTATAAAGCATATCAGTGACTTCCTTAAGGGCAAGTTTCAGGAGGGTTCACATGATTTTGAAGCTGCGAGGAACTACACGGATTTCCCTGACTACCTAGTCCTGAAGAGAAAGCACTCAGATTTGAAGCCAAGACTGTGGGTTTCACAAAAGCAATTTATTCCCATATTTTATTTTTCATGTCAGCTATTGTATAAATATTACTGCATACATCCTTGTTTGCTATACAGTGATCACAATTCATTAAAGAAAGCATTGCAGAGCTTTCAGCAGCTACTACCACAAATACCTCCAAGTACCCTGATGGGTATGTACAAAGAAATTTAAAATGTAAGTTTATCTCAGCACACTTAAGATGACTATTTCTTGCTTGTAAGAAACTGAAGTGTGTGGAGTTTGGGATAATGATGTAACTCGATTCCCAGGCATATTCAGGATCGCATTTTTGCTGTGGATGGTAACTGGTAACAAACTCGGTTGCTTATGGATTTTAAACATCATTCATTTATCTATAATGACTGACCGGCTGACCCAATACCTTTGCAAAGTTGTGTTATAAATTATTAAATTTTTCAAACTTTTGCTTAATTTGAAGCATAAATGGAGTGTTTAACTCCTCTCTCTGAACAATAGCAAATGACCATGTTAAAATGCCAAAAGTTGATGCCAAACTGTAACTGAGTAGTTAACCAAGACGAAATACAGATTCAAGTTAAAATATTAGAAATTTAACAAAAGTGATTGAACTAAGAAGCAAGCTTCCAAATGTAGGCCCAGCAAACCCAAGTTAATTGAAGAAGTGAAATGATACAATTTTATTACATCCAAGCTCGGTGATTAAATTCACAAATCCAGCTTAATTTATATTTGAGCAATACAGTACAACTCATTTTTCTTTAAGAGACTTTTTGTGGTGGTTTATCAGGACCTTTTTTAATCAATGAAAAAGAGCTCAGAGTAAATGTTGATATTGTCAACTTCAGTGTCTGTTTGCTTTGCAATTAACATTTACACTATAAGATAACTTTTCATTCATAGCCAAAGTTAGTTCTTGAACTTAATTATACAGCAGTCTGTTTTAGATGCTGACTCTGCAAATTACGCTTTAATTTAAGGCCACTTATTGTGATCTTTAAAGCAAATCGGGAGATCCTGGGGACCAATTTATTGAAGTCCAGCTACAATCAGACTCCAGTTACAGATCTGGGACATCTTAGTTTTTAATGCACTTCTTGAAAACTGAAACTCTTCACTAACACATGATTTGAAATAAATTAATAAACCAGATATTAAGGACTATTAAGATGTAGATTTTCAACAAAAAATAATCCCCATGGGTAGAGATTTGCTGCATTGTGCTAGAGAAAACTTTTTAGTGAAGTAACTGTCAAATATTAAAACAGTGTTCCTTCAGAATCTTACACCCTAAGAGTACTAATTTAAAAATATATCTTTAAAATTTGACTAAGTTAATTTACTTTGTGACTTCTATATTTCTGATCAAAAGTACACCTCATGATGAATGTCATACCCTCTTGCAACAAATTTTCCAATTTGAGTGCATTTTGGCAAATTATGACTCTATGACACATACAGGAGATATGGTTTTGTTTTAAGTGTCAACAAATGTGGATTGTATTTTATCCAAGATACCACCATGGGTGCCAAATGAATATGGTGCAAAACCTCCTTTGAGTTATTCTCACTCTCATTAGTACTGGTTGGCATTAGTTGTCATTTTGCTCTTTCGTTGGTGTGATGAAAATCTCAGTATGGCACCCATCGAAAAGATTGTGTATAATATTTAACTGGCATTGAGTGTCAGATGTCTGTGCCCTGTATTGCTCTTAAGAGGCCTTTAGCAATCACTTAGTGTTGAACAATAGTACAAGAAGTACTGGCTTCTAAACTGAATGTAACAAATTACTTTAAAAATCTGAAGTGTTTATTTATATTGCTCTGAAAGGTACAATTTTTTTAATGAAGCTTGCATACTGTATAAAAACTGCAAACACTGACGTCATGCAGGATATCAGTATTATCAATTGTCCTATGTTACCAATATATTTAGTCATTTCTGTATGTACATTTTACCTGTTTGGTTCTGTCTTCTCATGTTCGCAATCTAATGGCAGTTTTAAATAATTTCTGGTAACCAGAGATTTATTATAAATTTTCAGTGTTGAGTTGAGCTTCTCATTGTAAAACTTTTAGATACAATGTATTGTATTATCTTTTTTGGTTATTTTCAGATCCGAGTATTGTATTTCCTTGATTTGATTTGGAATCTTACTTTACTATTTTCCACCTACAAGACTTTATGTAAAAGATACTTTCTGCAAGAGTAGGTGTTATCCTCTCGTTTCGCCATATGTTGTAAATAACCATGTATAATTGCACAAGAATTACATTGTAAGCATGTAAAAGATATTCAAATGTATTGTTTTTTAATAAGATAAAAATGAAATTAATTATTTTAATGTTTATTTTGTTTAGCATGTCCATGATTCTTTTTAAAGCTAATATGCATAAATTCCTTTGTCACAGACCTAATCTACCGTCTTGCTACAGAAATATTTATAAACAGTGTTATGCATTAGCTGTGCATACTGGTGTAAATATGGCCTTAATCAGATTGAGCTATGCAGTCTAAAATCCTGGCTTTATGTAAAAAACTTTAAACAGGTAATGTCAACTCAAGTTCTGTTACAGTTGGATGTTACATATTCTTAACTAAGTTATAAACTCTCAATAGAAATTCAGCAATGCTGTTGTGTTTGTTATCTCTCATAAAACTGTAAATTGCACATCACTGACATATCTAACACACTTATTCTCATTTATTAGGGGCAAGTTCTCACTTATGGTCCAATAGTTTAAGAACAAAAAAAATGGTATGAGGAAAGGTCATTGAGCACATCGAAGTTGAAAGAGCACCATGCAGATAAGACTAAGAGCTGTCCCACAGCTTAGTGGTCAGTTTGTTTTGCTTGCAGCTTAATGCCAAGTGGAACAGTGTCTTGTAGTGGATAGCTCCACAACATCATGAACAATTACGCTCTGCACAAAGACAAGTCTTTAACTTATTATCTGCTCACATTCCATCCTGAGCCTTTTTTTGGACAGTTTTTGTTGGTGGAGATTTGCTAGACTCTGGGCAGAGTAAATGCTTAGGCCTCAAGTCTGCCTAGCCAAATGAATTCTGTCCTTGAATCTTCTGGGATCTCTTTTCTCCAGCACTTCAGTGTTCTCCTTAATCAATGCCATCATTCTACCTTTTTTCCTTCTCTTCCTATCTTTTTGAACACTTTTGTCCTGCTATAACACACAGAATTCGCTATTACATGATTGATGAACTGTGGACACTATTTCTAAAGCACAAAGTTTTGAAGCGCATATTGGTTATAATACAGTTCTGGCCCCGTTTGGTTTAAATGGTGCTTCTATTACATGATTTTCTTATAAAATGGGATTGCACATGAATGGAACTGCTGTGTTATAGCAGCACTGACTGTACATAATGCAATTTGAACCAGTAACTCACCAATTTTATTTGTGGTTCTGCTGTAGGCCTAGATTAGCCATGATGTGAAGTTGCTGGTGTTGGACTGGCGTGGGCAAATTCAAAAGTCATATGACACTAGGTTATAGTCCAATAGGTTTATTTGAAATCACAAGCTTTTGGAGTGCTGTTCCTTCACCTGACAAAGGAACAGCGCTCTGAAAGCTTGTGATTTCAAATAAAATTTTGGGCTATAACCTGGTGTCTGTGACTTTTGACCTTGTCCTAGAGTAGCAGAAGATTCCCTTTGTCACATGCCTCCTTTTACTGTCTTACTACAGAAGTATTTATAAGCAGCGTAATGCGTTAAATGTGCATACTGCTGTAAGTACATCCTTAATCAGATTGAGCTATGCAGTCTAAAATCTTGGCTTGGGTTAACCCCATTCAAAGACAAAGGGGTTGGGGATCAGACTGCTCCCACCAGCTAATACTCCAAGTAGCAGCCTTCATCCCCTCCCCCCCTCACCTATTGTATTCTATGCTACTTTCTCTCCACCCCCACCATCCTCTCATTTATCTCTCCACCCTTCAGGCTCTCTGCCTGTATTCCTGATGAAGGGCTTCCTGATGAAGGGCTTATGCTCGAAACGTCGAATTCTCTATTCCTGAGATGCTGCCTGGCCTGCTGTGCTTTGACCAGCAACACATTTGCAGCTTTTGCCCCAAACGTCGATTTTCCTGCTCCTCGGATGCTGCCTGAACTGCTGTGCTTTTCCAGCACCACTCTAATCTAGACTCTGGTTTCCAGCATCTGCAGTCATTGCTTTTACCTAGTTGATTTTAACCCTACTGCGAATCCTCTTACAAGGATGCCTGCCTTGAAGAAGTTTTCCTCCTCCCTCTACAAGAATCTCAGGGAGTCCCTCTCCCACTGCAACTCCCCAGTCATTTCCTCTGCCCTGAAGACCTATCACCTTCATCCCCTCCCCCACTCATCTATTGTACTCTATGCTACTTTCTCCCCACACCCACCCTCCTCTCATTTATCTCGCCACCCTTCAGGCTCTCTGCCTGTATTCCTGATGAAGGGCTTTTACCCGAAATGTTGATTTTACTGCTCCTCGGATGCTGCCTGAACTGCTGTGCTTTTCCAGCACCATTCTAATCTAGACTCCAAATAGCAGCTGTAAGCTCCCTGCATGAGCTTGCAGATTTCTCACAAGTATTCTCTGTCTAATTGAAGCCAAGCCTGTCAAACAATGACTTCTAGACAGAAAAAGTTAAATAAATTAAAACTCCATATCTCACCTGAAACTGCACCTATTTTCCCATAAAACTAAGAGGTGAACTTTAAGCAGGGAATCAAAGGAGGCGAGGAAGGTTGAAAACCAAAAAGGGACTGGTTTAGCAAGAGAATCCCGAAGCATTTGGACAGGTGATTATCCTAGCCAATTATAGTTAGAAAATTGATCCTACCATTCTATTATTTCAAGATCTAATAATCTTTTTAAATATTGCTGTGGATCCTTCGAGAACCAGACACATCACTAAGTTTTTAAAAAATCTGCATGTATGCCTACTTGACCAGGGGCTAAGACCTTCACAGATCTTGAGAAATGCTGGAAGAACCCAGACTGCTCCAATTCTGAAAATCCTGTATTCATGAAAAGGAACAGGAGGGAGGGGGCATGACTCTCTGAAGAGAGAAGCCCCAAATCCAGCAGGTAATTGCGGTCTCTACAGATTTCAAACAGACCCCATTTTTGCTGGAGCAAGGGTCTTAATCTTCGGTGTGGGTGTCAGAGATTTAGTGAACTGTTTGTGTAGGGTAGGACTGAGTGTTATATATTCCTGGGTAGAAGGTGTTCAGAAAAGATCGGAGACAAAGGAAGAAGATGAGTATTGATTAAGGAGAGCACTGCTATCGTGCAGAAAGAGAAAGTCCTAGAGGCTCCAAGGACAGAATAAGTTTGGATAGAGCTGAGGAAAAAAAAGCATACAATTAAGTTGCTTGGTGTAGTCTATAAACGAACCAGTAGGAAGGACGTAGAGGAACAAATTTGTAGGGAAATTATAGGGAGATGTGAATGCTTTAAGGCTGTTATAGTGGGGTCATTAATTTCTCAAATTTGAATCCTGGTAGTGGTAGTGTACAGAGCAGTATGAGATAAACGTTCAGGGGAATTTTCTATAGCAATACATGTCCAGTTAGATAAGAAAGGAGGCAGTACCTAGACCTGTTTTTGGAAATGAGGTGGGCCAAGTAGATCAACTGTCAGGATACTGTGATCATTGTATCATAAGGTTTAAGAAGGTGGCACAAAAGGACAGTATGCAATCCAAAATAACAATAATTTAGTTGGGGTAGAGCCAATTTTCAAATGAGGGGAAAATGAAGCGAGACGACATGGACTAGAAATCAATGTTTTGTGGAAACTAACTGAACAATGGACTAACTTCTAAAAAGAAAGCAGATACAGTCAAGTATATTGTTTCAAAAGGCATAGGTATCCCAGACAAATCCCAAGGTCCCTGGATGAAAATATTATATAGAAATTAAGATAAGGAAGAAAGAAGTAGGCATGATGACTGTTTGGTAGAAGATAAAATTGAGAACAAAGCTGAATACAAACATTCAGAGGAAAAGTTAAAATAAAAAACTTACAAGAGAAATAAAGAGGGACTATGAGAAAAAAAGCTAGTAACTAACCTAAAAGGCTAGTAACTAACATAACATTTTGGGAGTCTTGATATCTTCTATAGGCACATAAACAGAATAGGCTGCCAAAAGAAGGAATAGAGTCTAATACAGACCAGCAAGATTTACCAAGGAGACAGGAATTCTGACAGGAATTTCAAAAGAATATTTTGCATTTATCTTTACCAAGGAGCCAAATGCCACCCAGGCCATGGTGACAGAGGAAAAAACTGCCAATAACAGAGATTAAAACTGATGAGCAGTTATCAGATAAATTGTTGATGCAAAATACCAGAGCTGGATGAGGAGCATTCAAGGATATTCAAGGAAATGAGAATGGAAATTGCAGGGATGTTTGGTTATAATCTTCCCAGTCTTCCCTAGACTCTAGATAGGTGACAGTACATTAGAAATTGGCAAGACATTGTCCCCTTATTCAGAAAAACCTTTTAATTTTGCTCTAAAATAGTCCATGTTTCGCAAGGACACACAGATTTGTCCAGTAGTAGTTAAACCTGCTAGGCAGTTAACATTTCAGGCTGCCAGCCTTATTTCAATATATAAATAGCCAACCCTCTACCACATGGTACTTGTCCCACTTCTGTTAAACCTGGATGTGGGTAAGTTGGAAACGGATTGGTTTAAGATTTTTAAAGTTTAAACTTCCCACCTGACCTTAATCTATTTGTCTATTTTTGGAAATCAAAATTAATCTCAAAAGGGTTGCTGTCTTGTATCTAAATAATGTACAAACAATGGTTGCAGTTTTGTTAAAAGATTAAGTGTTGCACATGTTCCTGCCCAACACCTTAGGATAGTAAGGAATGGTTTGCTGCAGAAAATGCACACAACAGAGATCAACTTCATAGATGTAATTCCCCAGTGTCTCAATTTTTAACCTTAACTAAAAGGTCAACCGTCATATCAGTCACTCCATTGTATGTTTTATTCTGAACCTTAGTTTTGATTGTACAGAAGTATATGTTATTTTAGTGTCAGTAAGAGTGAAAGTGATCATGCTAATAAAAATAATAGTTTCCAACTTGGGAGGGATAAAGCCATTCTAACTATATACAGTACAATCAGCCTGAGAAAATTCTGTGTAACCTCTATAGAGGCATTGTTTCATTAGTTGCTTTTGTGGTCTTATGTCTTGCTTTTAAGTTTGAGAATTAAATATCAATTTAGTTTTGAGAATAGTACTTTTCCTTTATGTTACAATATCTCTAATGTTACCTTAATGCATGCCATTGGCACGTATTCAGCGTCTAAAAATCACTCTTCTAAATAGTCCATATCTTTCTACACTTCCCCCCCCCACCCCAAGGTCTATCAATTACACTGCACCAGAATTGCTTTTTCATTGTCCTTTGATAGCAAGTGTTACAGCGAGCATCAACTGCAATTACTGCCTATCGTGTATAACCTGACAAGCGTAAGCTCAGGAGTACCACAGAGTTTCTTGAAAACAAGTGGTTCCCTTTCATCAACTGAATTTTGCTGTGACCTCCAAGAGGATGTTTTAAGTTTCAAAGTTTCAGGATAATGTGGAACATTTGAGAAACTGAAAACACATTTATGCCCATTAGTCAAAAGTGCAAAGTGACCTCTGATTGAAAACAAATTAACATCATGCATAAAGTGAAAGCAATCTTTGAGAAAAGGACTTTTTTATTTCATTTATTTAATAAATATTAAACATAGTTATTGAAAGTTTCCAAATCTGAAAAATTGAATCAAATTGATTATCCTATGTTCTGTACTGCTATAGGCCAACACAGCATTGTCTAAAATATTGTTAATTCTTTCAAGAGCCATTATTGTAATGCCTAACTTACAAAACAACAATCAGTTCAAAAACAATAATCTCACGAGAACATTAACTCTTGGTGGGATCTTTCACCCGTCCCATAAACAGTAGCATGTTTGTTATTTCTTCATATATCAAGAAAACAAAAGGGTGGTCCACTTTTATGACAGTTGGAAGTGAATAAGGCACTGCTGAAACACTGGTTACTGCTGCTGCTTCAGTTCCCCTCTCATTCACATCAATCGTTGCTTTGTGAATAACCTGGAAAAACGAACAAAATGAAATTAATCAATTGCTACTTCCTCCTTCTCCTGCCATATTCAAATAAGCATAGCAAACAGGAGAAAAACTAATATGGGTTCAGTCACTATTTTCAGAACAAATGTACCTTAGAAATCTTCAGATGGTAAGATGAAGAGATTCCAGAAAAATTGGCAGTGTTTGTGAAGGGTGTTATAATTCCCAATTGTCTCAGCTTCCTTTCCATGTCATACAACTTGTTCAATTTAAATTTTGGAAAATATAATTCAATTTTCCTAGGACAAGAAAATAAACATGACTTACAAACAATGGAAAACTAAGAACAAAAGCATTTAATGTTATTGCTATTCAGATGTATTGACATGTAATAGAGCATGTTAATATTTTATGTTGGCGTCATGAGGGAAGAATAGATGATTGAGACCTAGAGCAAAGTCTTTGCTTGTGGAGTCTCATTTGTATCCAGCCTAAACTAGTGAAGCAAAATTCCTTGTACATTTGTGACAATTATGGAGTGCTTATTAGCACGTTCTGCATTTTTAAAATGGATTCATTGTAGAAAATATTCAATGAACAAAATGTTTTTTTTATTCCAATTGGCTTTACAAAGTAACAAGAGGAAGCCCATTACCCCCAAAAGCCTGGTTTGGTATTCAATTAAATCATGGCTTATCCATACATCAACTCTATTGCCCACATTAGCTCCAACTGGCATGTCCCTTTTACGCAACTAATGTGAGAAATACAATGCTGAACAGTAAGGTGTGTCAATGCCATTTTTCACAAAAAAAAACTTCGATTTGATTACAATACTGCAAACTCAGCAATCAAGCTTGTCTGCTTTTCGAGAAATAACTTTCCCTTTATATATATGTATATAATATATAGTTGAATGCACTCTGTAAATGGAATCAGAATGGTAAATGTTCTGCTGCCAGCTATGCAATTAAAACATGTTGCTTCTATAACGGTAGGGACTCTGCAAAATCAGAAGTAACCATCACTCTACAGAAAAGAATTTCAGAACTGGAATCTGGATGCATTATTTGCAAAATGTAAGGAGAATTTTGTGTAAACTTAACCTTACTCATGCACTATGTTAGTGAGTTGAAGGTATTTCATTATCATTATGTGTGTAGATTCAATAAAAGACAATGACTCTCAAAAATAAAATTTAAAATTAATCTAGGTATAAAGATTAGCGAAGCAGCATAGCAGTTAACCATTATTGCTATGCCTTTGAGCGACAGGATGAAGATTAGTATCTGAGTCAGCCATCTGGCAGGTTCCAGATCTCAGGCAAATTGTTGAGCACAAGTGTCTGGTGGAGCTGATACTTTCTTACATAGAGAAGTGAAAAATAAAATAATTGAAGTAATTTTGATCACTTCCAGCAACTGATCACAAGCCAGCATTGACAAAGATATATAAACATATTGTCTTTTTACTCCTCATCTCCAGGGAATGGAGTTTGACACGCAGTGATTCAAAATTTCGTGAATTGCGCTAAAAAGGAATGAACCATTAAAATACCATGATGTGATAATTCATTGACAACAAAGGAAGATTTTCCTGAATAAATTTTTTAAATACTTAAATTTGATTTTATTTTTAATGATGCTCAGTTGCATTTGTTTTTTAAGTTGCATTGATCTGAATCTGAATGTATTTATATTTTAAATAGTGATAATGAGCAGATTTTTAAAAATCTGGGTATTCTGCTTTAGGAAGGATGGATTTGTTTCAAGAGGAAGTGAGTAGATTTACTAGAATGATACCTGGATTCCAAGAGTTGAATTAGAAAGAGAAATTACACATTACATATATATCTCCAGAAATTTAGAAATTAAAGAATTATTTAGTTGAAGTATTCAAATTACTAAGGGAGACAAACCAGGTAGATATAGATAAACATTTTCTGCTGAATAGGGGATCTAGGACTAGGGACATAATGTGAATGTGAATTTGAAAATATTTCACATTAGTTTTACTGAGAAGGAAACTTATTGAACCTACATACTGTGGATAAAAGGTTTTAATCCTTTCAAGTGACTCAGTAATTGCTATTTGCGCAAAATAATCATTATAAGGTGGTTAGTAGTGATTAATTTTACTGCAGAATCGTAGTGACATACAACACGGAAACCGACCCTTCATTCCAATTTGCCAACACTGACCATTAATCCCAATCCGACCTAGTCCCATTTGTCAGCATTCGCCTCTTTTCCCTCTAAACCCTCTTATTCATATACCATACAGATGCCTTTTAAATGCTGTAATTTTACCATTTTCCACTACTTCTGCTGGCAGTTCATTCTATACACACACCACCCCCTGCATAAAAAAGACACCCCTCAGGTCCTGTTTAAATCTTTCCTTTCTCACCTTAAACCAATGCCCTCTAGTTTTAGTTTTCCTTACCCACAGAAATGCAGATAAGAGATAGACAATTAAAGTGATTCTGCAAGCATTGCCATGAGTCCAAATCATACAGTAAAAATATCCAGTCTACTTATGAATATTTACCCAACCACTTTTCTGTAGAGTTAACTACATGCACAATTTACCATACAAAAACACATTTAAGCTATTAACTATTCATCATTATGTCAACGTAGAAATCCTAATACCTTACTAAAACAAGTACATATTTTAATTGGAATTAAATTAAATTTAAATGATAAAATTAAGTTACAAGTGATAACAACAATGCTTAAGTCTTTTTTTGAGTCTATAAATCCGTCTCAGACTTCTGTCTGGCCCCACATATGTCAAAGAAACATAAAATAAATTCTAAGTCTAATAATGAAGCTGTAACTTCATATCCTTCACACACTTATGCTTAGCTGTAACTAAGAATAGCACTTCATTGAAAAAGGTATGTTAATCTTTGCCTCATAATAGCTGCTTTTTCTCAGTTGTAACCTATTGCATTTTGACATTCCCATTACTGTTTGATTGTAAAATTGAAAGTCATACTTAGGTTTCAATGCATTGATCCACTTGGCTAATAATTCTGTTGTTAGCTCATCTTCCACATGTAGATATTCTCCATTTTTTGGTATCACCACCAACATACTTGCATTTCCTTGGTATGGAATCTTCAGTATTATACAAGAATGTGTCTTGTCATGTGTTAAGAAAAAAGTGTCCTCTTTGAACATCATTGGTACTTTGATTCTAGTATATGCATTTATATAGAATATTCCATCCTTGGTACCATTTGGATCAAAGGGAGCCATCCACTTCCCTGAACAAAAATAAGCAATTATTGCTGATCTATAATTACTCATTTTTACATTTTTAACATTATAGATAATCATTCGTACTCTGACTATTGTTGGTCGGAGTATTTTGTAGGTGGAGCAATAAGAATCCCCAATTTCTTGGTTTTCATTTCATAATAATTCATCTTTTCTCTCCCCTCACTCTCTCCTACCTCCTCATGATCTAAAAGGCAATATTAAGCTGAAGAAAATAATATACAAATAAAATGAGAAACCTGGATGTGCAGAAAGGGGGTAGGAACAAAACTATGAAAACAAGCTGATAATGTAAGTATGATAAGTTGTATCAGTTTATTGAAGACAAGTTCAGGTCATACTGTAATAGCCATGAAGGATATGACAGACTTATTTGATGAATAGAAACTGAAGGAACAAAGGTATTTGTCCAGGTGCACAAATCACTAAAAGCTAGTGCACAGGTAAAAAAAAAAATATCAAAAGAGACAAAAGGAGTGTTGGCTTTAATTTCAAAGAGATTGGCATACACATAGAAGTGGTTATGCTTCAGTTGGCCTGAACCTTGGCCATTTCTCCATCACATCTGGAGCATTGTATTCAGTTTTGGGCACGATGCCATAGCTAGAATATATGGTTTTAAAGAGGAACTCTGCAGATTTAACAAAATGATTCTGAAACTTTGATGGTTAAATTATGAAGACAAGTTGCAAAAAAAAGCATTCTATTCCTTTGAGTTTCCAAAGCTGAAGGATAATTAATTGGGGCATTTATAATGATGAAAGCACATAAAGCAATGTTATTTCCACTAGTGAGAGAATCTGGAGCAAAGGGACACATCATAACATTAAGAGATTGGCTTTTCTGGTGCAATAAGAAAACATTTTTGTATGCTTATTAGTTTAATAATAAGTCATTATATTTGCAGTAGCTAATCATACATGATCTTGGCAAGCTGTAATGAACAAATGTCACTGGAATTGTGGAAAGGCTATGGATGCCAAATTTCCAAGACTGTGATTAACCATTGTTTTAGGTAATGTTTTAAGATATTAGGATTAGGCATAGTTAAATGGATTTACTATGATCTCGTTATCAGTAGTTTTGAGAGGCTTACTGGCAAACTCTTATGTTGAAGGGCATACATTTTTATCCTACTGTCACACCAACTAAACTTGATATGCTCCATTTAATCTTTAGTTTCAATTTGACTAAGGAAGTACGACTGGGTGAGTCAACCTCATAAAATTAATCCATGGTTTTTGGAACAGAAACCTTGAATCTACCAAATTCCTTCAGTCTTACTTTCTCCCTATAATCTACACATTGTGTGCCACCTAGCCGCCGCATGTAATTAATTTACTCTTCCATTCACTGCTCTTTTCATGATGTCTTAACTTGAACCTTTGACCCAGCTTCATAATTTATAAATAATAGCCAGGCATTTTATATTACTGTTTTGAATGAATTTTGAATTCTTACCTTTGAATAAGATGTAATTAGTAAACAGAAGTTTGGTTTTGCTATCCACAGAATCAAGCAACTTGTTGATTTTTCCATTTGTTCTATTGTCGATATATTGATTAATGATATCTGTGGCATTGGCTGCATCTTGAAAATCTACAGGAATTATATCAGCATTATAAAAATAAGAAGCATCATTGATGTATGTTGGTTTCAAATGAATGTCATCTTGTACAAACAAAGCAATTCCCCCTGAGATAAGGAGATCCTTGTTGCTGCTAACATTGCAGTGAAGCCACTGAAACAATGTGTGCAACAGGTATGGGTTGTTCATTTTGATCAAATCTTTTACGTTCAAGACTTGGAGTATGTCATCAGATGTAACTTGTTTAGCACCAAGGGACATCATGGCAAACATTGTGGAGATGGTAATAGGTGAAAAGAACACGTTGTCTTCATGTAGGTTTGCTATTTTCCTGTAGAGATTAAAACCAAATTCCCTGTTTTTTTCTGTCAATGTGTAGATTGCTTGCATATCGGGGACTGGTTCTGGTGCACGTATGGCTTCCGCATTATGTTCTGAATCTGAACTAAAATTTCGAGGCTGCTGTAGCTGGCTGCAATGGTGCTGCTGTGCCGTCATAGTGATCATTAATTCACCACTTATCAGAAGGATAAAAATTTCTGCTTTCATTTTTTCTTGTCTTGATGATCTCAGAATTACCTGCAGAGCAACATTCTGGATAATAAATGAATATTAGTTTAATAATAAGTCATTATATTTGCAGTAGCGAATCATACATGATCTTGACAAGCTGTAATGAACAAATGTAGTACAATCTTTCACTGGAATATTTTTTCAATGCCTATTTGCCAGGGAAAAGAACAGAGATTCTGTCTGAAAGAGGTAGACCTCAGACATGACCCAAAACTCAATCAAAGGATGGATTTGGAAGTTTTTTTTAAGGTGGGTTTATTAGACTAGGAATTTAAAGAAAAGTACTAAGATAGTTGAAGACTGTTGCCAAAAAGAAGAATAGAGTAAATGCACAAAGGCCCATGGTCAAAAGCTGTAGGAGGGAATACAATGTCAGAGGTTATAGAAATACTGTCGTTGTAGAAATAGGGTGGATCTGAAGTGGTATTGAGAATACAAATTTTAATAGGGTAAACCGTAAGCAGACAGGAGGAATCAGTTAGGATAAAGGTCCAATGGGTTTTAATGTAGAAAAGGGAAAGGACACTGAGTTTTGGATAAATTGTTACATGAGAATAGGATGATGAGTGACCAGCAAGGAGAACATTAATCAAGATTAGAGGTGATAATGCTGAGGTGCCGGTATTGGACCGGGGTGAACAACGTTAAAAATCGGGTTATAGTCAAACAGGTTTATTTGAAAGTACAAGCTTTCAGAGCGCTGCTCCTTCGTCAGGTAGCTAGGTGACAGAAGTATGGTCAAGTTGCCAGCATCAGGCTTAAGAAACAAGAATGAGTGGGTAATTTTCAGAAGAGATAGCAGGTAGTTGGGTCATGTGAAAGAAGTGTATTTTGACATCTTCTTTCCTTTAATTAAGAAGTCCAATCTCAGGCATTAGCTCAATAAATAAACAACTTAGTTTATATGCTCAGGTTAAACTGAATGGAAACTGAGCCTAAACATCCAGCTTAGTAAAGACAGAGTATTCTTAAATCATATGTTAGGTTAAAATAATTCATTGAACCTTTTATTATGGAGTGATAAGTATCATGTTTTGTTTTGATTGCCAGTTTTCAACTTGCTGTGCGGTGAAATGTGTTGAAAATCACATTTAACTAGTGTCTGCAGGGTTTTTTCATATAAGTAGAAATATCTTTTATAGTCTGTTTCGTTTCTTTCTTTCATTATAGTTTCCTGAAATCTGTTCGAAATAAAGAATGTCACACTGCCACACAATGAGACAAAACTCAGAAAAAATTCTTTCCCATTAGATCATAGATTCAAGGAGCCATGAACTGTCAATGTTGTAAGATGCATCTTTAGAACAAATTTGTTGTTGCACAATGTATATTGAGAAGATGGAACAAGTTAAATTCCAAAAACCTTAAAACATGCTTGAATTACAACTTTAACTCATGCAGGTTTAGGTTGTCTGCAGAATTCCAGCACTTCATTAATTATTTGTCACCTATGTTCTGCATAGGAAGGGAATAATTAAATAATGTTAACTATAATACATGAGTCTTCACAATTATGAACTTAACACTTTTTAAAGTTCCTACTATTGAAGCCAGTACTGCTATCCAAAATGATGAATGACTATCAAATCTCATCTGTCTTTTGCTGAAGGCAACAATGATTTTTAAATGATGCATACCTTGCAGCATAGTTCCGATGGATAGTGTGTTATGGAGAAAAGCCAATTAATTAAATTATTCGACAAAATATCTTCTGCACATTGCCCATTAATAGTCAGTACACATTAACCAATGTGTAGACGTAGCCCAGTCCAGAATCTTGAACAGTATGACTGGCTGGAAATATTATTGACTCTGTCTACTTTTCAGTGTTTGAGTGTTTTGTCTCCATGTTTTAACATAAAAATGTTATTCACATAAAAGTATTCAAGTATGGATAGTTGTAGATCAAACTATATGAATGAAGTGTGAATTTTAGCTAAAAAAAACAACATCTGTAATGCAAATATCTGAATACATTGGCCTTACAACTTTCCGTATCATCTATTTGATGGAATAAGTCTTTGTTCAGTGGCAGCATTTCTATTTCCGTGTTATAAGATGCAGAATCTGAACCCCGTATCCGAAAGTGCTGATGAGTGGAGACTGAAACTCTGGCTGTAAGTACCAGACTGTCATCCAGTTTCAGTGGATGTGACTGGAATTGGCCACATTCCCCCCATACCTCCTAGTCATGGTATATTTTGTAGGAGCACATAGAATCTACCTGTCATTCAGGAATAGCCACCTTATAACTGACATAAAAAGATGCAATCCACCATGGAGGGAACGTTTGCTTCATGGATGACTTTTGTTACTCAGCCTCTTCAATACTTCTTGCTATTCTCCAAGGGAACAGTGTGATACAGAATTAAGAGCAGCTCATTTGAATGGACAACAGCGACAGTAGTTCAGTAATTCACTTACCACTTTACCAATTCGTTGGTCTTGATTCTAACTCAGCCTTCCCAAACAGCTATCTAAATCCATGCAGACTATGGATTTAATTTTAATATTATCGTACAAATGATAAATCGATCAGCAAAACACTAGAAAAGAGATTCAACACAAACTATTGCTGCATCAAATCTTACCACTCACATTTCTTGCTTGTGCTGAAAGCAACAGAATTTTTTTACTGTTACATGCCTTGCAACATCGTTCTGATGGATAATGAGTTGTGGAAAAAAGCCAATTGAGTAAACAAGCCACTTTTTTTGCCAGTTAACCATTAATAATAAGTACACATTACTCAATGTAGTGTCACTATCTAGTCTATTGAGCTTGAACAGAGAGTCTAGCTTGGATATCTTTTCAGTTCTATTTTTCTCTTGATCCAAAAGCATGAGGGAACTGTTATATACAACAGGGAAAATTGACAGGTTGATAGGCACAGCCGTTCCCTGACCCACAACCCCTCTACCCCCTACCCCCCCACAGGCCCCTACCCAGTCACTCAGAAACCAAACAGTAACAGTCAACTCAACTCATGGTTTAGAATTCTCTTCTATTTCGCAATTGCTACCTCACATCTCTAATCTTCTCCTTTCCTGATCTTAGAGGAATCAAACCTTCTGGAGAAAACACAGGAAAGTGGACATGAGGAATGTTGGATCAGCCATGATCCTTCTGAATGGTGCAACAGGCTTGAGGGGCCAAATAGCCTCCTTTTATTCTTATTTGTTATGATGTTATGGTCTTACTCCAGCACTTGAACCAAATATACGGTAACCCCCCCAATATCTCTTTCTTTGTCTGATTACATATTAGTGATACACTTTCAAGATCTTTCGATATTACCATTTGGCACCTAATTACAAATGTATCATTTTGTATGATGTCACTACCACAATACTATAACATGCTGGTACCTGAATATGTCCTGTCTACTTCTTTCCATTGCATACAACAAACTTTATGGCCAACAACTCAGCACTTGAGCTGGTCTGGTTGCAGTCAAGATTAGAGTGGTACTGGAAAAGCACAGCAGGTCAGGCAGCATCCGAGGAGCAGGAAAATCAACATTTCGGGCCGGAGCCCTTCATCAGGACTGGTTGCAGTCCAGTTACCAATAGCAGTTTCAAAAAACTGAGCACCATCACCCAACTTGTGGAAAATGCAATTCCCTTTCCAAAGTTTCGAGCTGCTTTTAAAAAAGCAGCAACCCCACTGGATTTGTACCTAAAGAGAGCTGCCTACAGGGATTATAATTATAATTTGCAACTCAGCATTCTGTATCATTAAGGTCCGACCATGAAAATGAAACATATGACAATGTCATTGGGTGGGCCACAGATTCCCAAAATTCCCAAAATCAATATTCCCAAAAATATATTAACTGGATTTTAACTTCAATCATGTTATACGCAAGTGTTAATAACAACATTGTTATTAAAATGTAAATACTTATAATCTGAATTTTTTAAGAAACTGGAAACACTAAAAGTTCACAGCAGTTCATTTGCTGAATCAGTTGGATAGACTGACCATTGGAGCAGAACATGGAGAAAACTCACGTAGTCACTCAGGTTCAGTGATACATCAAAGCTCCACTTAATGATAACTAAAAATCCCATAATCCTGTTGGGAAATTCATTTTCCAGCTGCTACCATCAAAGATGTAGTAACTGGAATCAGATCGCAATCTGTACAGCAGATAGCAAGTACAGAATTGATCTGACAGCATTTGAAATCTAAAACCATGGATTACAATTATTAATTTTGTTCTTCACTCACTAAATTTCAGAGTGGCACATGTGACTATATATTACCTGCCAGTCCCTTAAATTCTGGCTTGTAGTTTGAGACTGCTATCAAATGGGTGGCATGGTGGCTCAGTGGTTATCACTGCTGCCTCACAGCACCAGGGATCCAGGTTTGATTCCAGCCTCAGGTAACTGTCTGTGTGGAGTTTGCATATTCTCCCCATGCTTGTGTGTGTTTCTTCCCACAGTCCAAAGATGTACAAGTCAGGTGAATTGGCCATGCTAAATTGCCCATAGTGTTAGGAGCATTAGTCAGAGGGAAATGGACCAGGGTGTCCTTATGAAGCATGTATACAGAAAGGATCAGATGGTATTGGACATGTCAATACAGCTATTGAGCTACAACAAGGGCGTTCACAGTCCTTCTGCTCCTGCTGTGGTTACTGAAAGGTATCTTTGGACAAGATTCTACTCATCTTGCAACTGTGAAACCCCAAATGACATGTTGTGAATTTCTGTTATTATTTCTTTTTTGCTTTTAAAAATCTTTGATTAAATTGTCAACAAACAGATGGAGGACGGGTAATCCAAGATGGAGGATGGGAAAAATTTCTGGCTGTAAGAGCTGCTCCTTTTTTTGAGGTATTTTAGGTGCTGGAGGTGATTTCCTCGAATTCCAGGAACAGCAATTACTGTTTTATATGCTGTTGCATTATTTTGGAACTTTGGGAAAAAAAAGTCAAAACAACAGCAGTTTTAAAAGGGGGAAGAACAGAGAAAAGAAGCACATGGTGAGGACAGTGCAGGAGAGAGAGAGAGAGAGAGAGAGAGAACCTGCACAGTTACTGCCTTTGTTGTTTTTGCTGCCAGAGGATGTGGTGGAGGCTGGTACAATAGCAACATTTAAGAGGCATTTGGATGGGTATATGAATAGGAAGGGTTTGGAGGGATCTGGGCCGGGTGCTGGCAGGTGGGACTAGATTGGGTTGGAATATCTGGTCGGCATGGACAGTTTGGACCGAAGAGCCTGTTTCCATGCTGTACATCTCTATGACTCTATAACCACAGTCATTGCTTCTTTAAATACCTAATTTTTTCTCGTATTTTACTGGAAGTAGGCAACCATCAAATGATGCTTCAATACAGGCTTTTGCTGCTGGTTTAGAAAAAAAGTCATGATGTGGAGGAATCACTACCCACCATGTACGTGGCAGGTACTCTTGTGATTTGGCCAACATTGTCTATCTCATACGCTACAGGCAAAGATACCCTGAGACATGATACATTGGTAAGACCAAGCAGACAATGAATGGGTGAATGGGCACCACACAACAATCACTGGCCAGGAGTGTTCTCCCCAGTCATGGAACATTTCAGCGGTTATGGACATTCGGTCTCGAATCTTCAGGTGACCATCCTTCAAGGCGGATTTCGGGATAGACAACAACGCAAAGTGGCTGACCAGAGGCTGATAGCCAAGTTCGATACACATGAGGATGGCCTCAACCAGGACTTTAGGTTCATGTCCCACTATAGGTAGCTAGGTAGCCCCCATCCCCCTCACACACACACACACACACTCCCACAGGTTTATACTCCATCACGCTCACATACACACTTTACCAAGTATGCACACATGCAAACACGCACTCTCTTACGCACACTCACGTGCACACACTCACACTTTCTCTCTCCTGCACGCACACACGCACACACATTTAAGTCTATGGGGTGAATTTGTATTTGCAGATGCACTGTATTTTTCTCAAAATGATGTACATTCTGCAGGCAGTCAATGCAGGCAGTCAATCCATGTAATATTTTATAAATTCCATTTTGGAAATAGAACCAGTCTGACTCAAAATTGGGATACAAACGGACTCTAAATTTGCACCTTTAATGCATTGTCTGAGCCGAGATGCCACTTTTTTTTAAATAAAACCTTAAGTTATCTCAAGAATATGACTTAAAAGAAGTTCTGGGATTTACATATTAATGAACATAAACCTGCAACCCATTCTAAAAGATGAGAGACTTAATAGCAATCTAGGTTTGTTCAATGTATTATTTCAGTTGCATGACACTGTAATGTTTTGCTATAAATTCTGTATCTTATGGTCCTGCTCCACAGTTACCTGATAAACGAGAAGTGTTCCAAAAGCTAGTGCTTCCAAAAAAACCTGTTGAACTATAACCTGGTGTTGTGTGATTTTTAACTTGGAAAAAAGTGGGTGTTGTCGTTTCAAATTCCCCTCTTTGTGCTGGCAGTTGGGACTAGATTGGGTTGGGATATCTGGTCAGCATGGATGGGTTGGACCGAAGGGTCTGTTTCCATGCTAAAAAGAATTATATATAAAAAAATACATTGGTGACATATAAGGTAAACACTCTTATCCATTATGGTTGTGAACAGAAATTATTTTTCCCTATTTTGGCTCCTTTGTCGATTAGTTCATCACTCATTGTTATTGCTTCACTTTGTAGTTCATGTCATTACTCTGCCACTGATCATATTGCATATTAGTGTCTGGATCCATGTCCCTGGAACATCTGGAATGTTACATCTGGAACATCTTGTCTGCTTTCTAGTGATGAGGTCACGCTTGTGGTTACGATTCGTTGCCTGAGCTCCCTGGTCCGATTGTGTGGGGTGGATATTGGATGTGGAGCAAGCAGCATTTGCAATGATGTTTCTCTCTCTCTCCATGGATGCTGCCTGACCAGCTGAGTGTTTCCAACATGTTCTGTCTTTACTCCAGAGAAAAGGTTATGGGTCTTACTATATCGACTGTTATTGGAGTTTGCTAAGTGGCTTTCACAGCTTTGCTCCTCCCTGTAGAACACCTCTGCTGCTCAAGTTAAACCCAGCACCAATATTCCTTCCCTTGCATCCTTGGATATCCTCCAATCATAACTGGATGTTTCACTACAACATATTCTGCTCACATTGCACATGGAGCGATATGGTTGATACTGCTGCCTCACAACGCCAGGGTTCGATTTCACCCTCAGGCAACTATCTGTGGGGAGTTTGCGCATTCTACCCAAAGATGTGCAGGTTAGCTGAATTGGCCATGCTAAATTTTCCATAGTGTCCAGGGATGTGTAGACTAGGTGAATTAGGGGTATGTAGGGTTATAAGGATAGAATTGGGGGTGGGGGTGTGGTGATGTCTGGATGGGATGTTCTTTGCAGAGTTAGTGTGGACTCGATGGGCCAAATAGCCTGTTTCCACTCTAGGGTTTCTATGATTTGAAGCCTTTTTCATTATAAATGTATTGTTTTGTAGACACTTGCTGCTTCCTTTCCTCCACATGTGCATTATACTAAGTTGCCTCACATGTCTTCACAACCTGGCTAATACATACATGGACTACAGTCTGCCCGACATCACTGATACTCCCTGTGGGAGACTGCAAGGAGCCAAAAGCAGAGCGGTTGAGGGCCACGTTGACCTTTAATATTAATACTTAGATGAAGGGACCGAGTGTTCTGCAGCCAACTTTGCTAAAGATACAAAAGGGACCACAAGTTGTGAAGAGGACACAATGGACTGAATGGTTTGCCTCAACTAAAGTGCTAAAGTCACACTTTAGCTGGGCCAAACTGATTAAAGTTGAGACTGTGATGGGGTGAACCCCGAATTGATAAGAAGACTGGCTTTCTGTTCAATTTGAGCCAGTGAGGGTAAGAATGGGAGTGTGTTAGCTGATATACAGGACTCATTTAGATATCCCATCACTGAGGTTGCTGGCTGTCTTTAAGGAGACATCTGCTGATTATGCCATAACCTTCCACTGCCCCAAAGGGAAGGGAGATTTCACAGGAGGGATGGAGCCTGCCATCTGTGGTGGGGCTGTCACAATATCTTCACTGATGACAACTTGGATATTATATTGAAGGCAATGAGGGAATAGAATGAGGTCTTCTTCCTGGAAGAGGAGACCACCAATTCAGAACCCGATATGAGTCACTGGAGTACCTTCTTATTGACTTTGTCAATTATTTTCCCCTGGAATTCCTGGTGTCAGGGAAAGCATGTTTTGAGGCAGTGAAAGACATCCTCTGGCAAGAGTGCAAATCTGGACAGATATGCTTCCTCCACTGGTAAGATCGGGGAAGTAACCAGACAAAACACAATCCAAAACAAGTTCTCAATGATGATTCAGGCAGAAGATAGCCATGTGATATCAATGGCTGTGATGGCAGATGAAGGTTTCAGCAGTACGGAGATCCATAGTCAACTAAGCTTCATTATCACTGGAACTGGATCTACTTCTGTCAAGTACCGTGTGCCTGATTATGTACAACAGCATTTCCACATTAAACGATGCCACATACAAGGCATCTACCTCGATGTCATCTATTTAATTAGCTGCTTATAGGTCTTACTGTGCACTGTTTGGTTGTAAAACACTCTGCAATTTCCTGAAAGCATGGCTCCTACAAAATTACATGTTTGCTTCTTGTTCATCACAGTTCATACATTAGTTTGTCTTTTTTTGACATCTTTCTCCCGTTTTAATGCTCTGTGTCTCCCTATGGTAACATTCTAAAGAGTTTCATGAAGTAATTGTTTCCAGTTATGAAAACACCCTGTTTCAAATGATTTCAATTAAAAAATTCTTCGTCAAAAGCAAAAACTCGACATTTTAATCGAACAGGCCAGATCCCCTCTAAATATTTCAAGAAAGTGGCCCAGACCCTAACTTTGCTCCTGGTTTTAAGCAGGTGTAACTTGGATATTCCAGTAGGGATGCAGTTGGTCAAACCATATAGTTTTAAACAAAACAGAATTTATTTACAAGATTACTAAATGAAACACAAACAAAAGAGAACAGAATACAGGATAACTTAACCTATCTGCAAACCCAACAGATCATACCAACTTACTGATGCGGTTCCAAATACTTGCAACAATCCCCATAAACATCCCTTGGCACAAAAGGAAAAGGCATACACAGGGTCTTAAAGGAGAGAAGTCAGAAAGAGAGTATCAGCCTGGATCTGCTTCTTTGGATCCAGCAGCTTCTTCAACTCTACTGTGCTAAAAACAAATCCAACCAGAGACAAACTGAGCTGACAGCACTAGCCATTCCCCTTTTATTGTACAAACTTTTTTTAAAAAAGTCTATTGCCTGAGGCACTATCTGTTAGCTAGAATCAAATTGTCCTCCAAGCCCTTTAACTTAGACTTTTTGGAGTCTGTGTCTTTATAACCTCCCTGAAAAAAAAATCCAAGGATGACATAACCTCTTTAAAGGAGCAGCATCATCCACATGTGAAAGGCTTGGATGAAAGAACCCGTTCACCTGACTGATTTCACCATTTCAATGTCGCATTGGTTTGAAACCATCAAGAAAATTTAATACACCATTGTCACAGAACCACAGAATGATTCTTCAATAAAGATTGGGTTAAAAAAAAACTTTTTTGCCTACAGCAGTCAGCCATCAGATCTGTGATAGAATTGCTTGCTTGATGTAAAGGATTGCACCAAATAAACTAGGATTGTTCTACCATCCTTTTCCTTAACAGTTTGATAATAGAAATGTTAGAACTGTGTGTCTCTATGCAACTTTGGGGATTGAGTACATTTCATTTATCACTGATCATAGGAACACCATTAATTTACTCATCTGGATTTTCAGTCTAAGCTCATTTTCAAAGACTCTGAAACTGTAATCCCTTTAGCAAAAACCATAGCAATTTAACTTTGTAATGGTACTTGCAAAATGCATACCCATCAAGATTGGGTTTTTGAGATCTCTGAATATATTAATGTAATAGATAAGTTATATTTCTTAAAATGCTGACAATCTGAAATAAAAGCAGTAAATTCTGAAGCAATCCTGCGGGTCTGGTGGGGAGAGAGACAATTAATGCTTAATTCTGAGATGAATCTGCTTTGAAGAAGTTAGGGTGAACTCCAACTTTTAACTCTGTTTCTCGCTCCACAGATAATGCCAGACCTGCTGAGTTTCTCCAGCATTCTCTGTAAATATACTTCCACGCCGTGCTTCAAGAGAGTACAAAGGTATTCATTTATCAACCATGGAAGTATGGACATTCTGCTGGCATGGGACATGATTGCTTAAAAGAATTATAATTATGTCACAGAATGAGTTGGGTTTTTGTACCTAAACTGGTTTAAGGTCCTTGCAGCATAAAATCAATTATTTCAAAAGCAGATGTTTGCTTAAACTTAGCAACCTTGCAGAATTCATAAGGCAATTATTTGAATTTCACAAGGGGATGGCATCTCACTGAGTCCAAACACCGCACAGATAAAAACTAACAGATAAAGTTCAAGGAGATTGCTTTTATTGGTTCATTGTGATACCTCCTCTGTACTTTTCTGCAAGGTCATTTGGAAAGCATTTAGGAGATTTTGTAAAGATATTGTACTTTTAGCAGAGCCTCCTTTTTTCCATTTTCTGTGCAATGCACATTTGACTGCTTAAGTTGGAAATCCTAAATTCAATATTGTGCAAAGCTCCTTTCTGAATATTAGTCCTGTTCAATGCTTTTACCTGAAAAATTATCGAATCATTACATTTTTCAGAAGTTCTGCTGTGCATTTCTAACTTTAGTAAATTTTCTCTATTACAACATCTGTCCATACATTCAATGCCACACCATTTGATGCAATTGCTAATTTGTTTTTTTTTAAATAAAGGAGAGGGTTAAAAATGGCAATTGAAATGGTCAGCTTAATTTTGGTGATGAAATGTTTAGAAACAATAATATAAATTTGTCAGATACTAAATGAAAGTCAGGGTGGTGTTTTTAAAGGCAACTTCTGTTTTAAAGGCAACCAGCCTGAATGCGTTCTTCAACATTTCTAAAAGGTGAGACAAGTTGATGCTTTTTGTCTTCCTTTTTTTCAGGATCATCTCGCAAGAAACAAACTTGAGTAAAGGGACACCAATTTACATGGCATGACAAGAGGGTGCTGCACGGAAGTTTAGCAAAAACAGTTAACTGTCAATCTTAATTTGTAGAGCAGGCAGGTAGATTCCAATTGGTCAGGAAGTTGCCATGGAAGTGCAGCAGAGATTGGCAGACTTCATCACCCTTGGTTCATGAAACAAATGTATAAAGTATTCACGCATTCTTTTTTGCCTACAAAACACAATGTATTGTGTATTATTGTGTGCAGCTTCTGGCACACTTCAAATTCCACTGTTGATCTGAAAATGGTTTCCAATGTAACTCTTAGCGCAGTCTGGATTATTTTATAAATTATTTCCAATGACAGCGTCATGTCTAATGATGGGCATTACAATTAGGAGCTTGGTCGACCACAATTGTCATTCGGCCCATTGTGAATAGTCAATGGGATGTATTGTTTGTTAAAATTCTTTTAGATTTCTAATGCTCTTCAGTTCTAATAAGAAGCCACAACCTGAAATGTTAACTTCTCTGCACAGAAGCTGCCTGACCTGTTGAGTATTTCAGAATTATTTGTTTTTAATTTGGATTTCATGAATTCTCCCATAGAGCTCATGATTTCAGCTTGACTTAACTTGCAACAACAGTTTTATCTTCTGTCCTTGTCAACAGCTTGAAAAGAGGGAACCATTCACATTAAGACTTGATATGGAATCTGAAAGATTTAAGGGAAGGTTTTTATGTGTATACTGATCATTGGCTTATTGATCACTAGCAAGAGCACAACAAAAATCAGTGACCTGTAAATAGATCTTTTAATGGAACAATATATTCCATAGGAGCCAGGCAATCTTAGATCTGGTGAATAATTATCTATATTTCAGTCTCAGATTAAGTTGCTTTTAGTTTCATTGATCCCTGTACTTGAAAGAAATGAAACCTTGAGAGATGAATGAATAAATCAATGTAAATGCTGATAAGGAGAAGATGAAGAAAAGTGCTATTTATTTAATGGTTCCTAAGGAAAAATTATGAGCAACTTTTTATGACAAGTGGGAATAGTTTGAAACAAAGACTGTTGTTCATAATGGAACAAACTGACAGATAAATACAGCTGATTAGACATAAAGAATACTCTGTACATTAAAACGCCAATTACTTTTTCTTTGACTATAGATTATGAGATAGGAACAAGTCAACTTAAATTAGTTACATATTTTGTTAGTAGTTGTAGTCTTTTGTTAATAATGTTGAATTCATATATTTACACTGCAGCCAGGACTTCAGAACAGTTGAATCCAGTACCTCGTTATATATTGCCCAGCTTCAATCTCTTGTTGAGCAAAGAGCTCTGCTACATATACTTGACATTTGTTGAACTTTTGTTCCCAGGGGCTTTGAAAGTTAGGGGCAAAATTTGGAGCACTGCCTATACATATCATAGCTGGTTGCAACCTGGCAAAGCCATTGCATTGCTTAGCCCTTGACTGGCTCAGGTTCTAACATGAGTAGAAAGCTCTCCTCATATATGAGTAACTAATGTTTGGCAGTTTTAAGGAGCTAAACTGATATTCTACAATAATTGTAACAAAATTCATTTTAAAAGCATTATTCTATATGTAGGGGTATGGATGGGTTGCGCTTCGGCGGGTCGGTGTGGACTTGTTGGGCTGAAGGGCCTGTTTCCACACTGTAAGTAATCTAATTAAAGAATATTTTTTAGTGGGGTGTGTTATCAATCATCCTTAGAGGATAGAGTGAGAAAATGTAGAGTCTTAACCCATGAAGAAACTTGGTAAAGATGACTTCCTTAAGGAAGGGATACTTGACTTTGAGGGGATAAAATACAGGAGTACTCAATTGAATCCTGGCAAGGGTGGGTTACTTATAAGCAGTAGAACAGATTGACATTCTCAGTTCTGAGGAAGAGTTATTGGACCTGAAACTTAGCTCTGATTGCTCTCCACAGATGCTGTCAGAACCACAGAGATTTTCCAGCAATGTCTGTTTTTGTTTGATATTCTCTGAACTGGGAAGAATGAGAGATGGGTTCATTGACATTTCTTTTTGAGGCCTTAACAAGATAGACACTGAGAGACTGTTTCATTCTGGGTGAGGACATGACCCCATGCCCAGAAAGGGTTTGGAGGCAGTCAGGCATTTCCAAGGGAAATAAAACTAACAAGAAAATAAAAGCAGCTCTCATCCTTCACCCCTCACAAATTCATCCATACCACCTTATGACCACCACCCAGCCCTTTGCCCAACATGCTCCCTGTCTCACCATTCACCTCCCACCAAATCTCAAACCTGCCATGCCAACCCATTACCCTCCACCTAACACCCTGATTTTTATAGCCTTTATGTCAATTTAGGGCCAACTCATGCCAACCTTTTGCCTTCACACCCTCCAGACTAACTGACACAGAGTCTGCTATGGGCAGACCTCAGAAACCATGCTGAAATGACAAAAGATAAAGTTACATTGACCACTGCTATTTGGAAAAAAGCTCATTGAGAAAAAAAAACATTCAATACATTTAAATTTCTTCAACAACTTAACCCTTTATAAAAACTTAGCTGGACATTAAAAAAATTACACATACTTGGAGCTGTCAATCATGCTACAAACTCATACGTGTCCTATTGTTATAATATCAGGTTGTGAAATCAGTCATGCAGCAATAATTCTATAATGTTATCATATAATCCCTACAATGCAGATGGAAGCCATTCGACTCAGAGAGTCTAAACTGACCCACCAAACAACATCCCACCCATGTCAACCAAACACCATCCACATTGGCTAATCCCCCTAGTTTGCACTTCCCTGGACACTACAGGACAATTTAATATGGCCAATTCACCTAACTTGCACATCTTTGGGCAGAGGAAGGAAACCAGAGTATCTAGTGGAAACACATGCAGACACAGAGAGAATGTGCAAACTCTACACAGTCAGCTGCTCAAGGTTCAAATCAAACCTGGGTCCCTGGTGCTGTGAGGCAGCATTGCTAATCATTGTACCACGCATTATTACTCGGGGTTACTTCAACATAGTGTGAAATAGTGAGCTCTAATTTGTTTCAATTACAGATTACTGTTAATTTAAAGGGAAAGAGGTTTAAATGCCTTTTGAAGGTTGACAGTTCCAATGAGCTTAGGAGTTGCAATGAGTTTCATCATGATTTATCCACATTCATGCATACATTGGACTGGTAAATCACAAAGAGCACTTGAACTTCAACACAGGGCAATTACCTTTACACAATGTTGATACATGTCTCCAAAAACAGTCCATAGACATTCCCAAAATGTATTTATCCAAATAATTCCAGTAAGTTTAGACTTTGTCATGCCAAGTGCAAAGCCCAAAAAATTTGTTTTGGAGATCTCACTGACAGAAACTGGATCTATCCTCACACGTGAGGCTGCTGCTGTGAATCACAACGCAGAATGTACTATCACCCCTTTTCCTCCTCTGGTGAAATAGTGAGTGCTAGGATTGGGGGCAGAACTTCTGGAATTAGGGTTCTGGTGCCATTTTGGCTAAGGTGGAGACCCAATCCATCTTTGCAAAACTCCAGGCCATAGTCCTAGGGTAAAGCATCACCCACGAAATGAAGACAAATTTCTTTATTCAGAAGATAGTGCATCTTTGGCATTCTTCACATTGGAGATGTGTTTTTGATCAATACATTCAAAATTGTGATCAATAGGTATTTGGGCACTAAGGAAATCAATGTTTATCGAGTTAGGGGAAAGAGTGTATAGTTGATAGAAGAGTTTAACCATGATTACATTGATTTGATTTAATTTGATTTGACTTATTATTGTCACATATACCTAGGCACAGTGAAATGTTTTCTTTTATGTACAGTATAGGCAGATCATTCCATACAAAGTGCATCAGGGGGTAAAAGAAAGGAATACAATGTTATGGCTACAGACAAAGTGCACAAAGATCAGCATTACATTTAAAATTTGAGAGGGCTCTTCAGCAGTCTCATAACAATGGGGAAGAAGCTTCTTGAATCTGCTGGTTCACATGCTTAAGCATTTGTATCTTCTGCCTATGGAAGAAGTTGGAAGAGATTATAACTGGGTGGGAGTGGTCTTTGGTAATGTTTGCTGCCTTTCTGAAGCAGCAAGGAGTCAATGGATGGAAGGTTGGCTTGTATAATGTTCTGTAGTTTCACACAGTCCTGGGCAGCGCAGTTGCCATACCAAACCATGATACATTCAGACAAAACACTTTCTATGCTGCATCTGTAAAAATTGTTAAGAGTCTTTATGAACAAGTAAGGTTCCTTAGCCTCCTGAAAAAGTAGAGGTGTTGTGCTCTATTGACCATTACATCAATGTGCGTGGAGCAGGACAGATTTTTGATGATTGTCACTCCTCGGAACTTGCCAATGATAGTGATGGCAGGGTGAGATGGAGTAGTCATATGGCTTATTCTTGCTCCTTCATTTATGTCCTTCAGATTATAGAAGTAGCAAGTCAGCTGACATGAAGGCTATATATTTGAGTGTACTGCATTGGAGGAGGACCACTGTAAGTTTAGTAAGAAGGGAGATTGTTCAAATGGGAACTAAATGATCTTTTAATCTTGCTTCCCTATCTTCGACCTTAATGAGACCAGGACTTGAAAAGCTGTCTCAGAGGGTTGAATTCAGAAAATATCCAGAGTGGCATCAAAGGGAGAACATAAACTCATCAAGTAAGAAAGTATTTCTAATATAAGAAAGATCTGCAGATACTGGAGATCTGAAACAAAAATAGGAAGTGCTGGAGTATCTTAACAGGTCTGGCAGCATCTGACAAAGGATCACTGCACTTGGAACATTAACTCTATTTTCTCCCCAGAGGTGCTGCCAGACCTGTTGAGTCTCTCCAGCATTTTTTTTTTGTTTTTAAGTATTGATAATGCCCAGTCTGTAATGGAAAGAATAGTCTTTAATTTAGATCAAGATCAAGAAGTAAGGTAAGGTCCCTAAAATATATTTAATCCTCTTTAAGCTAGCAGATGCAAACATAAGGAAAGTAATTTGAGGGTAAGTCATGGCATGGCAGCCAGACGGAATGCTTCCTGTGCAATCTGGGAATTTTCAGAGTCTAGAATGACTATGCGTGCAGGGTGTGTGATAGATAGATCACCTACAGTGTGGAAACAGGCCCTTCAGCCCAACAAGTCCACACCGACCCTCTGAAGAGCAACCCACCCAGACCCATTCCTCCACATTTACCTCTTCACCTAACACTATGGGCAATTTAGCATGGCCAATTCATCTAACCTGCACATTTTTGGATTGTGGGAGGAAACTGGAGCACCCGGAGGAAACCCACGCAGACACGGGGAGAATGTGCAAACTCCACACAGACAGTTGCCTGAGGTGGGAATTGAACCTGGGTCTCTGGCGCTGTGAGGCAGCAGTGCTAACCACTGTGCCACGTGCCGCCCATCAATGTTCAGCTCTAAATACTGGAAATCCATGTTTTTGATCTGGATCTGTGGTTGGAGCCACCGTGGAGCATCCAGCGGGCAAAGATCTTCTTGGCTAGCATTCACAGTGAGCAGGTCATACTGCAGCTAAAGAATGCACAGGCAGGAAGGGCCTGACAGCCAGACAGCTAAAAACACAAGACAGATAGTTCAGGAGAACATCCCCTCCCTCCCACCCACAGCGGAGACATCTCCCTCTCAAATAGAGTTTCCATTTTGGATACTGCTGAGGATGATGGTTTCTCAATAGGTAGGGAGGACCAGGTGGGAGGTGGGAAAGGTGTTAAGCAGTAGAATGCCAGAGTTTCAGGTAAGTAGGATGTCAACCAGGAAGGGTACCCTCTGTACAGAGTGTAGGAACCAATAGTCAGATGCAAAATTAACAAGGTCAACATTATTTGAAGTTCGACAGTCCATTCATCAGTCTGATAATGGCAGAGAAGAAGCTGTTCTTGAATATGTTGGTGCGTGTGTTCAAGCTTCTGTATCTTCTGCCTGATGGAAGAGGTTGTAGGAGAGCATTACCAGGGAGGGAGATGTCTTTGATGATGCTAGCAGCCTTTCAGCAGCGATGAGACATTAAATGGAATCCATGGATGGGAGATTGGTTTTCGAGATGGTCTGGACTGTGCACCCAACTTTCTGTAATTTCTTACAGTCCTGTGAAGAGCAGTTGTCGTACCAGGCCATTATGCACCCAGAGAGTATGCTTTCTATGGTGCTTCTGTAAAAGTTAGTGAGAGTCCTTGTAGACATGCTGAATTTCCCAAGTGGCCTGAGGAAGAAGCGGCGTTGTTGTGCATTCTTGACCATCACATTTACATGGGATGTCCAGGACATTTTGTCATTTATCGTCACTCCAAGGACTTTGACACTTTCGACCCTCTCCACCTCAGCTCCGTTGATGTAGATGGAGCATGTTTTCCTCCTTTCTTTCTGAAGTCAATGATCAGTTCTTTCATTTTGTCAATGTATATAGAGAAGTTATTATCATTGCACCATGACACTAAGCTCTCTATCTTCTTCCTGTATTCTGACTCCTTGTTGTTTGATTTCTGTCCTACCACAGTGATGTCATCAGCAAATGTGTAGGTAGCATTCATTTAGAATTTAGCAACCCAGTCCTGGGTGTACAGGGAGTACAGTAAAGGGCTGAGAACACATTCCTGGGACGCTCCAGTGTTGAGGGTTATCGTGGAGGAGGTGCAGTTGTCAATCTTCACTGATTAAGTCTGTAGGTCAGGAAGCTGAGCATCTAGTTGCAGAGGGTGGAGCCCAGACCTAGGTCTCGGAGTTTTGAGATCAGTCTGGAAAAGGACAATGGTGTTGAAAGTGGAGCTGTAGTCGATGAGCAGGAATCTGATGTAGGTGTCCTTGTTGGCCAGATGTTCCAGGGATGAGTGTAGATCTAGGGAAATGGACTTCGTTGTAGACCTGTTACATCGGTAGGCAAATTGTAGAGGATCAAGGAAGGCTGGGTGACTAGAGTTGTTGTGGACCATGACCAGCCTCTCGAAGCACTTCATGACTATGGATGTCAAAGCCACTGGGTGGTATTCATTATGGCATGTTGCATGTGTTTTCTTAGGTAATGGGATGATTCTTAAAGCAAGTGGGGACTTCAGCTTGTAGGACGGAAAGGTTGAAGAAGGTATCG
Source organism: Hemiscyllium ocellatum (assembly GCF_020745735.1). NCBI lineage: Eukaryota > Metazoa > Chordata > Chondrichthyes > Orectolobiformes > Hemiscylliidae > Hemiscyllium > Hemiscyllium ocellatum. The sequence continues at coordinate 92,296,338 of NC_083408.1, forward strand.
GTGAACATCTCCACCAAAAGGTTCGTACAGGATCTGAGTGCTCAGCCATGGACACCTTTTGGGCCTATCGCTTTCCTTGGGTTGTCTCTCAGGAAGACGATTTGATGCCTTCAGTGGTGATGGAGGGAACAGGTGCATCCAGGGTTCTCGACACTGCGCTGCTGGCATTTTCTCAAATTGAACATAGAAAGTATTGAGTTCATCAAGGAGGGATGTGTTTTGTCCGCTATCTTGCTCTGCTCCATTTTGTATCCTGTTATGTTGGTTACACCTTGCCACAGATGGAGGATACTGTATGGTGGATTTGGGCCTCTACTGGCCTGGTGCTGCCTTATAGCATCTCTGATAGCTTTGCAGAGATAGAGGATTCTGGATAATCCAAGTTAGAGGGCGGGAAAAATTTCTGGCCACAACATGCTGCTCCTTTTTTGGGGAATTTTAGGTGTTGGAGGTGATTTCCTCAAATTCTAGGAGCTGCAATTACTGTTTCTTATGCTGTTGCATTGTTTTGGATCTTTGGAGAAAAAAAAGTCAAACAACAGCTATTAAAAAAGGAGAAAGACAGACAAAGGCAGCAAGCACATGGCCTGTAAGGGAGAAAGAGAAAGAAACCCACACTGCTAACTGACACAGCAATGAATCTGCCTTTGAAGTTTGAATTCATGCATTGCTGGACAATGGAATGTGACTAGGAAAACTTAACAAACAGTGAAATTCACAACTGATCTTGGTGGAACCTGTTTGGGAGAGGTCACAGCACAGAAACAGATAAGTAAACAGTTTTAAGTATAGCCTTGCTGTATATCTATAATAGTGAGTAGAGTGGGTTCTTTCTCGATTTTATGTTTTTATTGAGATCTGTTTCTTGATTAAGTTTTTAAAATATAAGCCATAAATATTAAGTTAGCCTGGAGCTGTGATTTGTAGTGTCATTTTCTGGGTCTGTAGATTGGAAGGAGCAAAATGGCTTTTAGTAGAGTGATATGCTCTTCTTGTCGGATGTGGAAGTTTTGGGAGAGTTTAAGGGTTACCGAAGATTATATCTGCAATAAATGTCATTGGTTATGAATTCTGGGAGATCAAATGGATTGGTTGGAGCAACAGTTAGAGGCAATGAAGAATTTACATGAGCTGGGGGTGTGATGGATTGCAGTTATAGAAAGGGAGAAAAGCTGCTGATACAGTCAGATAGATGGGTTAACTCCAAGGAAGATAGGAGAGGTAGCCGGGTAGTACAAGAGTCTTCTGTGGCCATCCCCATTTCAAACAAGTATGCTGTTTTGGAAAATGTAGGGGGTGATGGACTTTTAACATTCACAGCCAGGTTTCTGGTATCAAGACTGGTTCAAATGCAATGAGGGATAGGTCGGATTCCAAGAGATCGAATGTGTTCGGGGACTCTCTAATCAGGGGCACAGTCAGACGCTTCTCTGGCCAGCAGTGAAAAATCAGAATGGTGTGTTGCCTCCCTGGTGCCAAGATCAAGGATGTCTCAGAGAGAGTGCAGAAAGTTCTCAAGGCCGAGAGGGACCAGCAGGAGGTATTGCATGCATTGGTACTGAGGATATAAGAAGGGAAAAAGATGAGATTCAAGGGAGTATATGGAAAGTCAGGCAGGAATTTAATAAGGAGGTCCTTGAGGGTAGTAATATCTGGATTACTCATGGTGCTATGAGCTAGTGAGGATAGGATTAGGAAGATAGGGCAGATGAATGCATGGCTGAGGAGCTGGTGTATAGGAAAATGATTCACATTTTTGGATTGTTGGAATCTCTTCTGGGGTAAAAGTTACCTGTACAACAAGGACGGATTGCACCTGAATTGAAAGGGAACTAATGTAATAGCAGGGAGATTTGCTAAAGCTGCTTGGGAGGATTTAAACAAATAAGATTGGTGGGTGGGGGGGAGAGGATCCAGGGAGATAGTGAGGAAAGAGATCAATCTGAGACAGGTATAGTTGAGGAAAGAAGCGAGTCAAATAGTCAGGGCAGGCAAGAACAAAGCAGAGAACAAGGTAGGACTGATCAATTAAACTGCATTTATTTCAATACAAGAGGCATAATAAGGAATGCAGATGAATTCCAGGCATGATTAGGAACAGGGGAACTGGGATATCATAGCAATTATAGAAACATGGCTCAGGGATGGACAGGACTAGCAGCTTAATGTGCCATGATACAAATGCTACAGGAAGGATAGAAAGGAAGGCAAAAGAGGAGGGTGTGTAACATTTTTGATAAGGGATAGCATCACTTAGCTGTGCTGAGGGAGGCTATTCCTGGAAATACATCCAGGAAAGTTATTTGCGTGGAACTGAGAAATAAGAAAGGGATGATCACCTTACTGGGATTGTATTGTAGAACCACTAACAGACAGCAGGAAATTGAGAAACAAATTTGTAAGGAGATTTCAGTTATCTGTAAGAATAATAGGGTTATGGTAGGGAATTTTAACTTCCAAACAAAGACTGGGATGCCATAGTGTTAAGGGTTTAGATGGAGGGCAATTTGTTAAGAGTGTACAAGAAAATTTTCTGAGTCAGTATAGGGATGTACCACTACAGAAGATGTAAAGCTTGACCTACTTTTGGGGAAATAAGGCAGGGCAGGTGACTGAGGTATCAGTGGGGGAGAACTTCAGGGCCAGTGACAATAACTCTGTTAGTTTTAAAATAGTTATGGAAAAGGATAGACCAGATCTAAAAGTTGAATTTCTAAATTGGAGGAAGACTAATTTTGACAGTATTAGGCAAGAACTTTCGAAAGCTGATTAGGTGCAGATGTTTGCAGGTATAGGGATGGCTGGAAAATGGGAAGCCTTCAGAAATGAGAGAATGAGAGTCCAGAAACAGTATATTCCTGTCAGGGTGAAAAGAAAGTCTGGTAGGTATAGGCAATGCTGGATGACTAGGAGAAATTGAGGGTTTGGTTAAGAAAAAGAAGGAAGCATATGTCAGGTATGGACAGGATAGATCGAGTGAATCCTTAGAAGAGTATAAAGAGTAGGAGTATATTAAAGAGCGAAATCAGGAGAGCAAAAAAGGGACATGAGATAGCTTTGGCAAATAGGGTTAAGGAGACTTCAAAGGACCTGTACAAATACAACAAGGATGAAAGGGTAACTAAGGAGCACATAGACCCCTCAAAGATCAGCAAGGCAGCCTTTGTGTGGAGTCACAGGAGATGGGGGAGATATTAAATGAGTATTTTGCATCAGTGTATACTATGGAGAATGACATGGAAGATATAGAATGTGAGGAAATAGATGATGACATCTTGAAAAATGCCCATATTACAGACGAGAAGGTGCTGGATGTTTTGAAACACATAAAGGTGGATAAATCCCCAGGATCTGATCAGGTGTGCCCTAGAACTCTGTGGGAAGCTAGGTAAGTGATTGCTGGGCCTCTTGCTGAGATATTTGTACCAGCGAAGGCCACAGGTGAGGTGCCAGAAGACTAGAGGTTGGCTAATGTAGTGCCACTGTTTAAGAAAGGTGGTAAGGATAATCTAGGGAACTATAGAACACTGAGCCTGACATTGATGGTGGGCAAGTTGTTGAAGGGAATCATGAGGGACAGGATTTACATGTATTTGGAAAGGCAAGGACTGATTGGGGATAGTCAACATGGCTTTGTGCATGGGAAATCATGTCTCACAAACTTGATTAAGTTTTTTGAAAAAGTAACAAAGATTGATGACGGCAGAGCAATAGATGTGATCTATATGGACTTCAGTAAGGCGTTCGACAAGGTTCCCCATGGGAGACTGGTTAGCAAGGTTAGATCTCATGGAATACAGGGAGAATTAGCCATTTGGATACAGAACTGGCTCAAAGGTAGAAGACAGAGAGTGATGGTGGAGGGTTGTTTTTCAGACTGGAGGCCTGTGACCAGTGGAGTGCCACAATGATCGGTGCTGGGTCCACTACTTTTCATTATTTATATAAATGATTTAGATATGAACATAGGAGGTATAGTTAGTAAGTTTGAAAATGACACCAAAATTGGAGGTGTAGTGGACAGTGAAGACGGTTACCTCAGATTACAATGGGATCTTGATCAGATGGGCCAATGGGCTAAGAAGTGGCAGTTGGAGTTTAATTTAGGTAAATGCAAGGTGCTGCATTTTGGGAATGCAAATCTTAGCAGGACTTATACACTTAATGGTAAGGTCCTAGGGAGTGTTGCTGAACAAAGAGACCTTGGAGTGCAGGTTCATAGCTCCTTGAAAGTAGGTAGATAGGATAGTGAAGAAGGCGTTTGGTATGCTTTCTTTTATTGGTCAGAGTATTGAGTACAGGAATTGGGAGGTCATGTTGCAGCTGTACAGTACGTTGGTTAGGCCACTGTTGGAATATTGTGTGCAATTTTGGTCTCCTTCCTACTGGAAGGATGTTATGAAACTTGAAAGGGTTCAGAAAAGATTTACAAGGATGTTGGCAGGGTTGGAGGATTTGAGCTATAAGGAGAGGCTGAATAGGCTGGTGCTGTTTTCCCTGGAGCAGTGAAAGCTGAGGGGTGACCTTATAGAGGTTTATAAAATCATGAGGGGCATTGATAGGGTAAATAGACAAAGTCTTTTCCCTGGGGTGGGGGAGTCCAGAACTAGAGGGCATAAGTTTAGGGTGAGAGGGGAAAAATATAAAAGGACCTAAGGGGCAACTTTTTCATGCAGAGGGTGGTGCGTGTATGGAATGAGCTGCCAGAGGAAGTGATGGAGGCTAGTGCAATTGCGTTATTTAAAAGGCATCTGGGTGGGTACATGAGTAGGAAAGGTTGAGAAGGATACGAGCCAAGTGCTGGCAAATGGGACTAGATTAGGTTAGGATATCTGGTCAGCATGGACGATTTGGACCGAAGGTTCTGTTTCCGTGCTGTACATCTCTATGACTCTATGACTTTGTATCTGGGTTTTCTGTATAGATCTGGGTTATCTGATTTGAATGCTGCATGTCTGGTCTCCAACAGGAAGTGGATTTCCCAGTTCATCCAAGGTTTACGATTGGGGAGCATCGATCTCATTGAATGGTGCAATCAAATAGCCCACTGCTGTTCATGGGTTTGTAGTCTTACAGTTTAATGGTCTTCGAGGAGAAAGTGAGGACTGCAGATGCTGGAGATCAGAGCTGAAAATGTGTTGCTGGAAAAGCGCAGCAGGTCAGGCAGCATCCAAGTGTTGCTGTTCAGTTAATTAAATTTGAGTAATATTAATTTTCCTCAAATTATTTAAAATTCATATATGAAGCAAAGTACTGCTTGTATTTGTTGGGGTTTAGAAAATGAAGAGGCAAGTTGGAACATATAAATCCATATAAGACCATATAAGACAGGACTTAGCAGGGCAGATGTGGAGAAGATTTTCCCCTCGTGGATCTAAAAGTGGAGGTCTCTGTTTAAAAATAAGAGAGCACCCATTTAAGAGAGAGAGGATGGTAACGTTTTTTGGTACAGAGGTTTGCAGGTCTTTGTATTTCTGACCCTATAAAGGTGGGAAAAGCGCAGTCCTTAAATGTTTTTAATAAGTAGATTCTTGTTAAGCAAATGGTTAAAAGGTGATCAGGCATGGAACAGAAATCACATTAATCATGGGCTTGGGCTCACTCCAGGATCTGATGAGGAAGATGATTGAAGCTGGCACTTCAGTTTACTTCTGTCTGAAAGGTCACTGGACTCAAAATGTTTTCTCTCCAAGGATGCTGAGCTTCTTCGACATTCCTGAAGAAGGGCTTATGCCCGAAACGTTGAATCTCCTGTTCCTTGGATGCTGCCTGACCTGCTGCGCTTTTCCAGCAACACATTTTCAGTTTAATGGTCTTATCCAGTAACTGTTCATTTGCATGCTCTTTCTCCTTTTTTTTTGGAGTATATCAACTCTGACCTTTCAACCAACCCTTTTTATTTAAAGCAAAGAAAGTGAGCTAATTCAACCTGAAAATTCATCATGTGAAAAGAGGGAAAATAGTAGTGATGATTAATTTAAGTTATTAATTGTTCAACGTGTCTTTACTTTGGTTTGTTTTGTATTAATTGTGCTATTAAAACTTAAAGACAGCAGTATTCAGAATCTGGACTTAATGTGACTCCAGACTCAAATACCTTTAGACTTCCTGATGAGTTAGTCTCACCATACTGCCCTACAGAGTATCTCTATTGCTTATTACTCGATTCGCATTCCAAATGATGTCACAAAACAAGTTTGTTAAAAATATGCTATATGAATGCACTGTTAGTCTCATTAATGCAGTTATATACTAGCCACTTAAATAGAACTTAACAATATTGAAACGTTTAAGCAACACTTGGAAATGATTAACCAGTTGATATGTTGTACGGGCTGTGACACTGCGGTTGAGATTTTTGAGTGGATATTTCTGCTGATGCTTGTGCAAACATGTTTTAAAACAAATATACACTAATTTTTTAGGTTAGAAGGATAAATTCACATCAGTTTTATAAAAAGAAATGCATGTGTAACACGCCTGATGATGTTAATGCATGTGTTACTCAGGAACACCTGATCAGTAAAAATATAAACTCTTTGAGCCTTCTGTTCTCCAATAGGCCCATTACTAACAAAATCATATCCATTGTGCTTCAGAGTAATACATTCTGTGGGCTTTAAAATGTTTCTGATGGATGAGTTCAGATGCAATATACGTGCAATTCTCTGTGTTCCACCAGTACAATCTTATTAACAATAGAAAGACTCACTTATATTTATATAACACACTTCATGTCCTCAGGACATCACAAATTAATTTCACGGTCTATTAATTACTTTTGGAAGCCACTGTTGTCTTTCAAAGAAAATGTGCCAGCCAATATACACACAGCAAGGCCTCACAGATAGCAAGAAGATAAAGGACAGTTCATGTGTTCCACCGGTTAAGAGAGAAACATTGCCGATGACACAAAAGCAGTTCTTGGTTCTTCGTTGAATAGTAGCATGAGATATTTGATATGGACCTAAGCAAGTATGTGATTTAAAACTTCATCTGAAAGACCAACAATGAAGCATTGCCTCAATACCATGAAAGAGCTTCCATTTATATTGCATTTCTCACGGCCACTGGACAAGTCAAAGTGCTTTACAGCCAATGAAGTCCATTTCTAAAAAAGGTACTCAGTGTTGTAATGTAGGGAATGTGGTAGTCAATTTGCATGTGGTAAGCTCCAACAACATCAACATGATAAGGATGAAATAACCTGATTCTGTGATGTTGATCAAGGGAAAAATATTGGCAATGGCATTGGGGAGAGTCCTCTGATCTTCATAACATTGTCATGTTATCATTTATGTCCACAAGTGAGTGCAGATGAAGCCTTTGTTTAACATCTCAACCAAAACTGCCAACAGCCCAACATTCCCTCAGTGCTGCACAGGAGTATTTGAGTTTTGGTCTTGATAGGAACTTGAATTTTAAACCTTGTGAGTCAGAGACAAAACTGCTACCAACTGTACCACAATTAACACCTTCCACCCTGACCTTATGTTCACCTGGACCATCTTGACAGCTCCCTCCCCTTACTGGACCTGTCTGGTCCAACTCTGGTGACTAACTCAATATGGACACCAACTCCAATAGCTACCTGGACTACACCTCCCCTCAACAACTCCCACCCCTATAAAAATGTTATCCCCATCTCCCCATTCCTCTACCTCTGCCGTATCTGCTCCTAGAAGGAGCAATTCTATTCCTGGGCATCCCAGATGGCTTCTATTTCAAGGATCACAATCTCCCCTCCCATGTGATCAACAATGCCCTCCAGCACATCTCCTTCATTTCCAGCACCTCCATCCTTGATTCCCACCCATCCAACTGCAACAAGGATAGAACCTCCTTGGTCCTCACCTTCCATCCCACCAATCTCCAGACACAGCACATTGTTCTCTGCCATTTCAGCCACCTACAATCATATCCCATCACCAGAGATATATTTCCCTCCCCACCCCTATCTGCGTTGCGCAGAGATCATTCCCTCCGTGAATCCCTTGATAAGTCCATTCCCCTCACCAACCTGCCCTCCCCTCCTGGCACCTTCCCTTATTGCTGCAAAACCTGGGCCCACGCCTTCCCCCTCACCTCCATCCAAAGTCCCAAAGGAAACTTTCAGCTTTGGCAGAGATTTTCCTGCATATCGAAATGCCTCATCCACTGTCTCCGTTACTCTTGAATGAGATCTCCTCTACATTTGGGAGACAGGACATAACTTGTGGAGCATTTCAGGAACGTCTTTCGGATACACGCACCAAACAACCCCACTGCCTTGTGACTGATCACTTCAACTCCCTGTCCCCCTCCGCCAAGACATGCACGTCCTGGGCCTCCTCCACTACCAAAATCAAGCCACCCGACGACTGAAGGAAGAACACTTCACCTTCTGCCTTGGGACCCTCCAACCACACAGGATCAATGTCAACTTCACCCATTTCCTCATCTCCCCTCCCCTCACCTCATCCCAGATGGAGAGCGGATAGATGGAAAGGAAAAGGGACAGGTAAGACAGTTCAAGAGGGTGACCTCCAACTTGGCATCACCCTCTTGAACTGTCTTACCTGTCCCTTTTCCTTTCCATCTATGCGCTTCACCCTCCTCTCTAAACTTTCACCATCATCCGCTATCTGCATCTACCTATTGCATTCCCAGTTACCTTCCCCCCACCCTCATCCCCCTCCTATTTATCTCTCAGCCCCCTTCCACCGCACATTCATGATGAACAGCTTCTGCCTGAAAAGGCGCCTCTCCTGTTCCTTGGATGCTGCCTAACCTGCTGTGCTATTCAAGTGCCACACCTTTCAACTCAATTAGCATGGTAAACTGAAAGTAAAAACAAAAAATTGTCGAAGAAGCTCAGCATCTTTGGAGAGAAAACATTTCGAGTCCCGTGACCTTACAGACAGAAGTAAACTGAAGTGCCGGCTTCAATCATCTTCCTCATCAGATCCTGGAGTGAGCCCAAGCCCATGGTTAATGTGATTTCTGTTCCATGCCTGATCACCTTTTAACCATTCGCTTAACAAGAATCTACTTATTAAAAACATTTAAGGATTGCGCTTTTCCCACCTTTACAGGGTCAGATATCCAAAGACCTGCAAACCTCTGTACCAAAAAAGGTTACCATTCTCTCTCTCTTTTAGATCCACGAGGGGAAAATCTTCTCCACAACTGCCCTGCTAAGTCCTGTCTTATGTGGTCTTATATGGATTTATATGTTCCAACTTGCCTCTTCATTTTCTAAACCCCAACAAATTCAAGCAGTACTTTGCTTCATATATGAATTTTAAATAATTTGAGGAAAATTAATATTACTCAAATTTAATAAACTGAACAGCAACACTGAGACAGAATTGCATGCAACTGCAACATAATAATAGTTGTTTCTGTGGGTACTGCAGATGCTGGAGATCAGAGTCAAGCTTAGAGTGGTACTGGAAAAGCACAGCAGGTCAGGCAGCATCCGAGGAGCAGGAGAATCGACATTTAGGGCAAAAGACCTTCATCAGGAATTGTTTCTGTGTGTGCATGTTAAATAAGTCAATAAAGATGCAGCATGATAGTTTGGTCAGATGCTGAGACATAAAGGTCAGAGTCTAGAATTTTTCATTAGGATTAGCTAAAATGTCTGTGAAGAGAGATACAATCTCCATGTGGATGCACTGATTATAAAGGCCCAACAACGTCTCTTCTTCCTCGAGTAGCTGAGGAAATTTGGCATGATGGCAAATACCTTTGCCAACTTTTATAGAAGCTCCATCGAGGACATTCTGTCTGGATGTATCACTACCTGGTATGGCAACTGTAACATTCAAGATCGGAGACGGTTACAGAGAGTGTTAAACTCGGCCCAGACAATCACAAAGGCCAACCTCCCATCTATAGGAACTATTTATCAGGCCCTCTGTCAAGGAAAGGCCACTAACATTCTCAAAGATCCATCCCACCCTGGCAATGTTTTTCTCCAACCTCTACCATCAGAGAGAAGGTACAGAAGCCTGAACACACACACACCAGCCGGTTTTGAAACAGTTTCTATCCTACTGTTGCTAGGACTCACACATTCTTAATATTCCCCTGTACCTGTGTTTTTGTTTTTCCCGCTGTTTCCCTCTTATTTACTTGTCTATGTGACTTAACTTTGTGATCTGTCTGTATTGTTCGCAAGACAAAGCTTTTCACTGTGCCTTGGTAAAGATGACAATAAATTCAATTCAATTCAAAGTTAGCGTTTTGAATACTGAAAATTGTAGAGTGAGTCCCTGATTGCAAACAGGTTCTAATCCTGAATCTGTTCGTATGTCAATTTGTATACAATTCAGAACAAATGCAGGACATTATCAAGCAGCTATTCATAAATGTTCACATGTCTGATATTTAAAATTGCAACCTGTATGGGATCGCATTCGTAAATACAATTTGTAAGTCAGACGTTCGTAAATTGGTGTCTCTCCTGTATTTGGCAATTAATTTTGTTTCTTTGTGGGTTTCCCATCATACAGGAAGAATGGAACAACATTGTACTCACAGCAGCTGCCTCCCTTCCCTTTCTTAGATTAGATTAGACTTACAGTGTGGAAACAGGCCCTTCGGCCCAACAAGTCCACACCGACCCGCCGAAGCGCAACCCACCCATACCCCTACATTTACCCCTTACCTAACACTACGGGCAATTTAGCTTGGCCAATTCACCTGACCCGCACATCTTTGTGACTGTGGGAGGAAACCGGAGCACCCGGAGGAAACCCACACAGACACGGGGAGAACGTGCAAACTCCACACAGTCAGTCGCCTGAGTCGGGAATTGAACCCGGGTCTACAGGCGCTGTGAGGCAGCAGTGCTAACCACTGTGCCACCGTGCCGCCTTTCCCGTGCTCTTTATCTGCTGGTTGTTTGCAATAATTGCCTCTCCTCTCCATAGAACCTCCATGCCTTCTTGAAACAAGATAATGTTCATTCTGTTTCTGATTTTCACATTCTTTACTACTCTTGTTTCATATCACACACACCCACCCACACACAGACACAGTCACACACACCCACACAGACACACATCCCCCCCATGTTATTTGATTGTTATCCAACTCTTCTTTAAAGCCTGAGTTTCTCCAGCATTCTATTTCCAGCTTTCAGATTTGCAGCATCTGTGGTTTAATGTTTGACTATAATGTCTATCTTATTGATGTATTATCAAGCAATAACCTTGGAATTATACAAAAACATTTCCAAATTCTGATGTACAGCAGTATTGTTATTTCTTTGCTGAATGTTTCTGTCAGGGTAGCCGAGCTTCTCTACTGTCAATAGAATTGAGGTGCAATGGGAATTGAAATGCTTAAACTGTGACGCACTGATAGCTGTTGTTTGAAATTGCTGATGTTGCAGAAGCTACAGTGTCAGTGCCTGACAGGTGTCTATTTAACACGTGAGCTAGTGTGCTTGTCATAAAACTACATTCTTCTTGAATATCATGAGGAACATATTCTGCTAGTACTGACTGAGACATATTAATAAGATCAGAGAATGTCTACCCATGGTATCAGATCATGTTTGCAAGGATGTCAAACATCTGTAAAACTCAAGAATTAAAGGTCTGTTATGGGGTGGCATGATGGCACAGTGGTTAACACTGTTGCCTCATAGCGTTGGAAACCCAGGTTCAATTCCTGCCTCAGGCAACTGTCTGTGTGGAGTTTGCCCATTCTCCCTGTGTCTGTGTGGGTTTGCTCTGGTTTCCTCACACAGTCCAAAAATGTGCAGGTTAGGTGAATTGGCCATGCTATGTTGCCCGTCGTGTTAGGTGAATGAGTCCGGGTGGGTTACGCTTCGGCAGGTCGGTGTGGGCTTGTTGGGCTGAAGGGCCTGTTTCCACACTGTAAGTTATCTAAATAAAAAGATAGTGTGAGACATTCATGACTAAATGAATTATTGAGCATTGGGCCTAACTATGTTTATAAATTCCTAATAGAATTTGCTGGGAAGTCCATCTGGACCAGGCACCTTTCCATTCTGAAACTGCCTCACGGCTTCCTGCACATCTTGTTCTGATAAGAGGGCATTGAGAAAGGACTCTTATTTGGGGGTCATGCTCAGGAGCTTCAGATCCTTAAAAATGATTCCATTTTGACCCGCTGGGATGGGCAATAAACAATGAGTAGGCCACCAACACAGAAACCCTGAAAATATATTTAAAATAAAGCATATTTTATATAAACCCCACTTCAAGGGACAGTTTTATCACCTATTTTAAGAAATTAGTTGTCAACGCAAATTAAGCCTCCGTATGTCTTGTTTTCTATCTGTTTCTGTGGAAGAATGGATATTTTACCTTGAAAGTTCAGTGCTTTTATGTTAATTCATGGAGTACACTTCCAAGAGGCTTTAGGTGAAATTGTACAGGAGCTTAAAATGGGTCATACTGAAATGCCAATTTCTTTTTGCATTTACAAGTGAGGAGAGCTAATATATGAATGGAAACAGAAGGTCATACTTGGCAAATATTATTCCAGCCAATTTAGAAATTGCTTTTGATTCCAAAGTCCAAATCATTGGCATTAGTTATGAGCAGCAGTGATCCTAACACTGATCCTTGCAGAACACCATTTTCTGTCTCCTGCTACTCTAAATAACTACTTCTTATTTTCACACTGCTTTCTGTCTTGAAGCCAGTTAGTAATTCTTTCTCCTGCGTGGGCACTGACTCCATTCTGTCTGACTTTATGAATTAGTTTGTCATGGGGTCCATTGTGAAAGGCCTTTTAAAAATCCAAATGAATGACATCTACAGCACCACTATTATCTACACACGCTGTTAAATGCTAAATTAGTCAATCAGGATTTTTGCTTTATAATTCACACTGTCTGTTTACTATACCTTCTTTTGTTTCTAGATGTTCATCTATTTTCTCTTTTTGTAGCGAGTCCACAATTTTTCTGACTAATGTTAAGGCGAAAGGTCTATATTAACTTGTGTGTATTCAGTCCCCCCTTCTTAAATACAGTATATGAATTAAATTAGTTATCTGTCTGGGCACCAAATAATTGTTAAATATGTGTGTAACATTGTCTCCATTGTTAGCTGTCTTCGTATGTACGATAATCTGTTTCTACATCTTCGTTTCACAATATTTGGCTCCAGTTCCGGTCTATTCCATGTGATTACATTCTAAATTCAACCCATCCTGTTTGCAGTCCACAACTGCTTATTGATATCTCTGTAATAATCCTTATTGAAACCACTGCTCATTTTGCCACATGAGCACCCACCTCTCTGTCATGCACCACCAGCAACCCTGGTTTATTTTATTTCAGAGCAGATCTGGGCCTCAGTTTTATTTCTTCAATTTGCTTTATATGATGCTGTACGAAAATCTTTCTATTACTTTTAGGTGGGAGAACAGCAAGCTGCAATGACCTTGAATCTCAATGCCTCTTCTGATCCCTCGTCTGCTTTAATTACTTTTGACCCTCACTCTTTAAATGTCACCTTTTGTCTCCTATGCGTTTTCATTATGTCTGACAGCTTTAATTAAACCCTCTGAATCTGAGCCACCATCCTGCAGCAAAAGTCTCAATTTCCCTCAATGGGCCAAATGGCCTACTTTCACACTGTAGGAATTCTATATGCTTATTCCTTCCTGCCTGCTCTCACCTCAAGGTTCAAGCTGCATTGAATATTCAACTCTATTTCTGCTGCTGCTACCTTCACTCCCATGTCTTTGTGGCCAGAAGTTTTCTCTCCCACATCCCTCCCCACACAGTCTTTTCCTCTTGCCTTTGAAATTTTCATTTCAGGTGAAGCCATCCTACTGGCCCTTTCACCTCCCATTGATTTCTTTTGAGAACTGACAGCATGATATCAGCCTAGTTAGTTTCTTCAGTTCCCCAACTCATTCAAAATCTCAGATTTTGTGCCTAGGTATCTTTGTACTGAAGATGGTGCAGGGAATGGTGATATTGTATACTTTTCATTGTCCTCCTGTATCCCTGTACTTGAGTACACATGACAGTAAAATCTAATTCTAATTCTAATTCTAATTCTAAAATCTATCTTAAAAAAGTCAACCCCATTTTCACCTTGCCACAGAAATCTTCTGACTGTATCAAACATTTTCCGATTTAATTTCAGTACATGAGTTGCTGTTTTGAGCACCAGTTTAAAAAGGCAGCACGAAGATGTCTACCAAGCTATAAGCTAATTATTTGTCTAGCAGCTTTTCATAATAAAGAATTCATGTCGGCGGACTGAATATAACAGTAAGATCTGTTGGTGTTATACAACGATACAGACAGTTCTGAGTATTGATTGTTCTTTGTTATTTAAATTCTGCTGCACTGCTGAACAAATGAATTCTTCCTGCAAGTTTGTTCCCTGAATTGATGTAGTCAGCACATGTAAGTTAAATAAAACAAATTCAGTGCTTTAAAAAAAAAATGAAAAAAAGTTAAAGCCAATTCTTGTTAACGGTTTAATTTTTAATGGAAGTGGCAAGTTGGAGACTTTATGTGGAGTTCCGATAAAATGCGTTTATTTGGAATCCATTGGAATTTGTGGTGGAAATGTTGGAATATAGTTTAGTCAAGGCTGTTAAAGTAACAAGTAATTCTTTCACCAGCTACAATAATGAGGTGTTAAAGTGACCCATTTAGATAAAGAGATTAGTATTTCCAATGCAAACAATGAACCTATTAATCTGGTTAAATATTCATTGTGTGTGTAGAATATAAAGCTGGACGCTTCAATTCACATGACCTGATTTTTAGATTAATTCTGTATTACGTTTCAAGAAAGGTATACAATTGAGTGTAAGAATTTACAGAGTGAGATCCATATAGTATGGGAGACTGATTTTATTGTTATATGCTTAACTGCTCAGGAGTCAGTAGAAAGGAATAGGAACCAATCTGCTGACTGGTTGAGTTTCTCCAGTACGTTTTGTTTTTACTTAAGATTTCTAGCATCTGTAGTATTTTACTTTTATTTACAATAACTCCCTTTCTCCCTTCCCAGACATTATCAGACCTGCTGACTTTTTCTAGTTCTTTCTGTTTTTATTTCTGTGTAATTTCTAATATCCCAGTTTGTATAATTAACTGATTAAATTGTGAAAATGCATTGATTTGGGTTCAGCAAACATTGACATCCCCACTCACCATGCCACGTATTGGAAGTGATGGCCTAGTGGTATTATCACTAGACTATTAATCCAAAACTCAGCAAATGTTCTGGGGTCCCATAGTCAAATCCTACTGTGTCAAATGGCGGAATTTACATTCAGGAAATGAAAATTTCGAATTAAGAATCTACTGAAGGCCATCATTCCCAACCCAGTGAGCAACTAAGAGGCAACCACATTGCTGTGGGTCTGGAGTCGAATGTTGTCAAGATCAGGAGAGGATGGCAGATTCCTTCCCTGAAAGACATTCGTGAACCAGATGGGTTTTTCCAACAGTTGACAATGGATTCATGGTCACCATTATACTCTAATGCCAGACTTTTTAAATTGAAATTCAAACTCCACCTTCTGCCTTGGCAGGATTTGAACCCAAGTCTGCAGGATCTCTAGATTAACAGCAATAATACCACTAGGCCATCACCTCCCCAAATGTTGGTATTGACTTACCTTCACCCTTTCCCTGTCCTTTCAGTTCCACTTTCTTCTCTCACATGGGGTGAGTAAACAGATCAACAAGTGAATGTCAGGTATTCAGTTGAGAGAAGCTGTACATTCGGTGAGTAAATCAGATACATAACATTGCTCATGGATTGCAGTACATAGCAATGGCATATGGGGTAATTGAGAAGGTGATGAAGTGCATTTAAAGTCAGAGCTGGGTGTGGCTGGAACCTGAGTGTGAGGTGGAATGTGATGGAGAACATGTGGCATCACTGAGTGTGGGTGAAGGAGATTACATTACAGGATGTAATGTGAAGAGCTGAAAATGTGTTGCTGGTTAAAGCACAGCAGGTCAGGTAGCATCCAAGGAACAGGAAATTTGATGTTTCGGGCCAGAGCCCTTCATCAGGAGTCAGATGAAGGGCTCTGGCCCGAAACGTCGAATTTCCTGTTCCTTGGATGCTACCTGACCTGCTGTGCTTTAACCAGCAACACATTTTCAGCTCTGATCTCCAGCATCTGCAGACCTCACTTTTTACTCATAATGTGAAGAGGCCAATGTACAGGTATTCCCTAACCTGGTGTGATCTCTAAGCCACTTCTAGTTCTTGATTCAAGACCAGGATACAACGCTCCAGAGGTTCATCTCATCACTTATCTCCAATCACTTGTCAGCAGATTTCTTCTTTCAGCTGCTGAGGAGAAATGAGTGTTACTGGCTCCTGACTACGTCTGGCTATAATTCCAATGGAGCATCACTGTGTCCAGGTGCTGCTCTTGCTCCAAGTGTAACTATATTTTTTAGATTAGATTAGATTACTTACAGTGTGGAAACAGGCCCTTCGGCCCAACAAGTCCACACCAACCCTCCGAAAAGCAACCCACCCAGACCCTTTCCCCTACATTTACCCCTTCACCAAACACTACGGGCAATTTAGCATGGCCAATTCACCTGACCTGCACATCTTTGGACTGTGGGAGGAAACCGGAGCACCCGGAGGAAACCCACGCAGACACGGGGAGAATGTGCAGACTCCACACAGACAGTTGCCCGAGGGAGAATTGAGCCCAGGTCTTTGGTGCTGTGAGGCAGCAGTGCTAACATTGTATAATCTCTGCTGGGTGCCTCCATTTGACTTTTTTAAACAGGACTGTGATCACATTAAACTTGTTTTAGAAGTGGAAATGCGTTGCTTCCATCTGAGTTACAATTGCAGACTCTAACCTGGTGAAGACTTTCAAGTTGCCGCTACGCACTCCTTTACCCCAACAATTACCTCTCCAAAAAAATCCTTCATAACAGACCCCTTTTCCAAAATAATATTTCAACTAATTATGCCAAGTGGGCTAATTGTTTCAATACATTCAATTGGCTCAACAAAAAGCATAGTATAAAAGTTTTTGGAGGACAAATATCTTTTCATCAGGTGAACACTAAGCTGACGTCTTGCAATTTCACCCTCTGCTGAACTGTTCCATTGCCATGGTTCCCGTTGAGAAACTTACCATAGTGAAAGCAATTGAATTTATTCAGTTTGATATACTTCTGAGACATGTGGAGGTGTTATACAAATATAACTCTTTTGTCTTCAGATTTTACATTTTGGTGATATGGTCGCTGCTGGTAATGTACACCCCCTAATAGATATTGAGATGTTAATGGTGTTAGATGTTTGTTTAAATCTTAGCAATCCTTGTGTTATCTTTATATGATGCCCTTTTGTTCATTAATATTAATAATTGCTAAATTGACAGCAGGATGGACAAGTGAATACTTAAAATTTGTCTGGTTCTCCAACTTGAGTAACACGGGAATTTTATGCACAAGTACCAATTTTTTAGACCATTATACCCTAACCATGGCGCACATTTAAAAATGAATGTAATTTGATTAAATAGTCAAAACATTGGAAACACAAAATTCTCTGCAACTCAATATACCAGTGATTAAATGAATGTCTTAGACATAGGGTCAGCATTTCTGAAGATTGCAGAATGTGTTTTAACTTGGTTGTTCTGACTGTTTACAAATGTCTGAAAATATTGAATATTTGATGAGAAGGATTTAACTAATAAGAGAACATCAGTAATTTCTTTGTATGAATAGGACGTTGGGTCTTCTCACCCAATGTAGTTGCACACTTTTGATGAATATGTCAATAGGCAATAGCATGCAACATATCAACCTAGATTCTGAAGATTCTTAGAATAAGTGTTTAATCTTCCTTGATTCTAAATTCATTTTGACTAGATGTTTAGTATCTGACTTTCAAAGTTTATTTACTACTTCATGATACCATCGTGAGAAGTGCTTCTTGGTATAAATCAATGTCTTCACTTATCATTAATTATTATCATTAATTGGTTGACATATGTAAAAAACCGAAAGAGTAATATTGTGTTCAATTTGGAGGTACCAGCTATTGTTGAATCATGTAAGGAAATAAATCCAGGAGTACCTTGTTCATGCCATGGCTGTTGTGAATTTTGACTGTCATTCCATTTTTTTACAATAAATACAAATTTACCAATTGATTTTTCTCTGCATGTGTTGCCTTGTTCAAAGAGCAACATTTCTTTATCTGCTTATGAATACACAACTGAGTGACATGGCCATTTCTGTGCTTGCTAACTTGTCTGTTTTTGGTGATTACTCACTTCAATGGGAGCATATGTTGGTGAATGATTAAAGACATGGAAATTCATTGCGTGAAAAGGCATTATTATGTTGCATAGATTAGAAATAATTGAAATTGTGATTAGTTCTTTGGTCCTTCTATTCATCAACAAACAATAATTACCAAACACTTGTTCATGAAAAACAATAAATTAAAACAAACTGCAAATACTACTGCAAAGTTCAGATGCATTTTCTGTTTTAATGTAAGTTATTCATATATATACTAGTGAATTACTCAAAGCATAACAAACATTTGAAATAAATTTGAAACATTCATTATTATTGATGAAACCTTTGTTTGCCTCCATAAAAGGCTTGGTACATTACTTTATGGTAAAGCACATTTACTAAATTACTTAAGGTTGCTCTCAAACAATTGGATGTTAACCGTTGTTGGATATAAGTCATTGCTTTCCATTTATCAATGATACAATTCTTGGAAATGTGTGGAGTTTTTGCCTGCATCATGCAGTGGGATTCATTACCCTTCCTGCAAACAGGACAGACTTAACATTGTGGTCAGCAATTAATAGGAAGAAAGGCCTGTTAAATACATACTCGGAAGGAACAGAGAATGGTATTATTTCAACTCCTGTAACAGCTGTAGCTTTTGTTCCTGTTTCATCGATATCCAGCACTGCCTCATGGGTCACCTGCAATAACAAGGAAACCACAACAGGTTAATAGAAACACCATTTGACATAGTCCGTATAGTTCGGCAACTCAAACATCCAGAGGATTGAATACATGGACATAATCTCAGGTTTTCTTTGGCTAAGTGTCACTTTTGTCACGCTTCAAGTTGGGTTTACCTCTGCAACATGTCTCATCATATCCTACCACCCTTACTTCATTAATTACCTGCAAGGTAGCCTGGTTCTGTTCCCATTCTCCTACTCACTGTACCCTGATCAATCTGCCACCGTCAGGATGTCCTGGAAATGGACCTCATCCCAAGTGCTGGGTGCCATTTGTAAAAGTCCATTGTGGAACTGGAGTAGCATTGTCAGTCTGGAGATGGTCAGAAGTTACACAACATCAGTTTATAGTCCAATAGGTTTATGTGAAATCACAAGCTTTTGGAGTGCTGTTCCTTCATCCTTCACCTAACAAAGGAGCAATGCTCTGAAAGCTTGAGATTTCAAATAAACCTGTTGGACTATAACCTGGTCTTGTGTGATGTTTGACTTTGTTCACCCCAGTCCGGCACCTCCACATTAAGTCTGGAGCTGCCCCGATGCATGTCTTGATGTTTGTCTGAGACATAGCAGAGAAGAGAAAATTGACATCTTGCATCACGGACATTGACCTGAAAATGCTGGTGGACAGGGTGGTGTGGAGGTGGGATGTCCACTAGCCTCCAGGACTGACAGTAGATGCCATAATATGGACCATGCCAGCCAGCTGGATCAGTGCAGTTGCAGCCATCTGGAGGAGTGCACAGCCATCTAGGAAGAGGATCAATGTCCTTCTCCATTTGGCCAGTACAGATCTTCTCCAATAGTTAATGCTTTCCATCTTTTTGCTACTACAGCCCCCTCTGCACCAAGTCTCGTCTTCCCTCACTCATTGTCACCCACCCTACCATCAGTAACCCTGTGTGACCACTGTGCTGCCTACTCACTTGCTCTGGACACCTTCTGACGCACACCAAAAGAAACAGCTGTGTTGCCCACTTTCATCCCTTAGAGCCCATCTCTTTCTCATCCTAGGGCAAAACAGGTCAAAATAGGGCAGAAAGAGTGAAGATGCGTGGTGCGCTCTCTGACATTTGTCTGCTCAATCCTAATGTGGTGAGAGTCAGACTCTAATCACCCCGAGAGCTTGACTGACTGTGACATGCTCCTGGACTGGTATCAGAGACTACTAGAGTTACTGGTCGCCCTGGGTGACAGCTCGCTTCCTCGATGACTGGGGTCTGCTGACGATCATAACAAGTTTTCTGGTTTTGCACCTGTACAAAATGACATAGCAATATGGCAGGATTGTGAGGATCAGGTGCAAGGTACCAAAAGGCAAAGCAAAATAGGGATGTTGTGAACATCCAAGTGGGTTCAAAGTGAGTAAGTGCTATGATAGCAAGCAAACAGGCCAGAAATGCATTGTGATCCACTTCATAAGCTGGGTGCATGACTCTGATGCATCATGACAATGCTGGTTGCTGCTGTGCCCTGAGTGCTGCCATGGTGCAGAAATATCCAGTAAGTGAATCAGAGATGTGCTATATGGGTCTTCAGAGGCTTACACATGTTAGCTGCCAATGTTTGTGGATGTTGATTGAATGTGGCCAGTACGAATGGAAGAAGATCTGAGCTATTTGTGCCTTGTATCAAGCATGGAGGACCTTTACAGCAAGCATTGAGCTGAAGTCATCAGGTACCAGCTCTGGCTTCCATGTTGAGAATGCTCATCCTCTAGCTTGCTCATGACAGGTGTTAAGATGGCAAACTGCATATTAAAACACCATTCTTTTGGGAATCTATTATAAATCCTAGGTTCTCATTTGATTAGTGGTCATAATAAAACTGAATGGCTCTTAATTAAAAAAAAATCAGATGGCTTTTATTTGATTCATCATAGATTTCAAAGCATTGTCAAGATATGTGACGATTGATCATGTGTGCACTGGTCATATTGCAACTGGTTCTGTTTAACCACAAGTTGTCCCTGGTTTTGTGTCAAGGCTTGCACAGACTAGCAACATGAAACTTAGATGTTTCTCAGTATCAGGTGGAGTCAATATACTTAGAATTAAAGAATTAACAAAATATAGGTCATCAGGCTAACAGCAGAGAACAATTTGTCTTGTAATTGTACTCCAGAAATATGATGGATTGAAAAGAAACCTCACAAAGAAACCTGAAAGCATTTTTTGTCCTTTCCAATGATAATCCTTCATCTGTTCTATGTACTTTCAACACCTCGATCATTCTAATAATATGGCCAGTGTTTCCAATGTCATTTGTTAGACTGCAATAAACAAATAGTTGGTTTATCAATGCTTTACCTCAGATACTTTTAGAAGGGTAGTTTCAGAGATTCCAGAAAGGTTTGAATTATCTGTGAATACATCCACAATACCCATAGACATCAGCAGTTCTTTGAGCTGGTAGGATTCCTTCAACAATAACTTTGGAAGGTGCAGAGTTGCAGACCTATGACAAACACACAGAGAGATATTGTTGACTCATTAATTTCTTCCTTAAAATTAGATTTGTCATTTTAATCTTAGTTTTGTCAACACATGAATAGAAAACAATAATTTAAGTTAAAATGGTGTTAAGTTTGGCCACATATATACATGTTATATATGTACATGAACTCTGTATAAATTAATAAGAGAACTGAAATTGTGCATAAAAACTTTAAGATGATCAATAGATTTGAGTCAGTCTTGGCTATTATAATTGGTTTCTGATTCTTTTCCTTAGATTACTTTGAATTCCATTCGTACTGAAGAAACCATGCTTTATAGGAATCGATGAGACCTATTCCAGAAAGTCTTGAGCTGCTAATGTTTTACAGAGGGTGGTTTGCATGCGCAAGTGATGGATGTGTGTGTAATTACAACATTTAAAGGACATTTGGATAAGTACATGAACAGGAAAAGTTTGAAGGGATATGGGCCAGGAGCAGTCAGATAGAACTGGTTTAGTTTCGGATTATGTTCGACATGGACTGATTGGACTGAAGGTTCTGTTTCTGTGCTGTATGACTCCAGGAGGCATATTCAAATCACAAATATTAGGATTTGGAACAAATGAGAAAGTGAGATGCACTTTGGAGAGTCTCTAGATATTACTATGATATTAATGTCAGAACAAGAGACAGATTCACAGTGTAGACAAGAAAAAAGTTGTTTGTTTTGAGGAAAATAATAACACGCTGTTAAAGGATTTGTCAGCAATAACTTGCTAATGAATATTTCTGTCCATCACTTGCTAACAAGTACTATTGTCTCCCTAGGAAATCCTGTATCACTGGTCATGGGTTTTGTCAAAGGAATTAAGTCCTTTAAAATACACAAATTCCCAAGAAATAGGGGTCATTGGCAAGGCCAATGTTTATTCCTGTTTATTTGTCTACTCCCTGATGGCTTTGAGAATGTGCTTTTCTTGAACTCCTCATTGCTATTTATGTGGCAAAAATGCTCTCAGAATGCTGTTAGGTACAGAATTCTATTATTTTGACCAGCAACAATTAAAGAACCACTGTGTACATCCAAGTTAGGGTAGTGTACAGCATGGACAGGAACTTGGAGAAGATGCTGTTCCTCTGCATTTGCAGCCCTTGTTTTTCTTTGGGATGCACTTAATGAGTTTGGAAGACGTCATCCAATGAAGGTTTAGCAAGTTGCTGCTGCACATGCTACAGAAGGTATACGCTGAAGCCAATCTTTAGGCTAGTGGAAAGAGGTGACAAGGAATACTAAGGCTATGAAATCGAAAGGGAGCTGATAACAGGGGCTGCATAGTGGCTCAGTGGTTAGCATGCTCCCTTGCAGTTCCAGGAACACGGGTTCGATTCCAGCCTCTGTCTGTGTAGAGTTTACACATTCTCCCTGTGTCTGCATGGGTTTCCTGTGTGTGCTCTGGTTTCCTTGCACAATCCAAAGATGTGTAGGTTGGGTGAATTGGCTATGCTAAATTGCCCATAGTGTTCAGGGATGTGTAGGTTAGGTGCATTAGTCAGGGGTAAATATAGGGTAAGGGACATATCTGGATGGGTTAATCCTCGGAGAGTTGGTGTGGACTTGTTGGACTGAATGGTGTGTTTCCATATAGTACGGATTCTATGATAACTAGATGTGTTGTAAGATTAGAATTTTTTTTACATTTTTAAAAGAAACTGAATAATAAACACCACTATATTGTCAGGCAAAAATGAATATAACTTGATTTCATTGAACGTACCTAAACGGTAACGAGAAAAAAAAGTTTTGAAAATGGCTAATGTTCAGATTTTGTTCGACTTCTGCCAATTTTCCTGGGGCTGGTAGAATCAGCACCAAGGATGCATTTCCATGATATGGAATGCTAACCACATAACTGGAAATTTGCTGATCATAACCAGAGTAATACATCCCCAGCCTCTTCATCATTTGAACTCGCACTGTTGTTGTGTTATCTACGTGGAAGTCGGCTTCATATGTTGCTGTGGGATCAAAAGGTTTCATCCAACTACCTACAGGAAACAGATAGAGATCATGAGACTGTGAATCCATCTGAACATACACCACATAATTTCATCAATATTGTATAAAAATCAACACAAGTTTAATCATATCAACTTAATTGTCACAATCATTTTGCGAGCCTTAGATTCTAATGAGTTACATATCATTTTGTCAACTCGAAAAATGCCCCTTATATTTTCTTCAAAATATTCTCAACTTTTTAAATTGATAAAACCTAGGAAAATAGCAATGGGGGTTGAGGGATGGTTAACTCAGTCAGCAATGAGGAGATAGCATTAAGTAACATAGTTGAAAGGTCATTAATAAAATATCTTTGATATTAATCAGCTAACAGCAGGTGATAGTGCAGTCGTGCAGTCACTGAAGTAGAAATCCTAAAACTGGAAAGTAGAAAAGCTGGGATCTGGGTTCAAATCCCCACCATGGAATTTGAATTCAATAAAAATCTGGCCTTGGAAACCTAATGATGGCGATGAAACCACTTTTGATTGTCATAAAATGCATCTGGTTCACTAATGTCCTGTAGGGAAGGAAATCTTCTGCCATTAAATGGTTTACATGTGGTTGACACTTAACTGCTCTCTGAAATTGCCAGGAAGCCATTCAATTGTATAAGAAAGCCTCAACAAAAGATATTCGAGTAAAAAATGAGGTCTGCAGATGCTGGAGATCACAGCTGCAAATGTGTTGCTGGTCAAAGCACAGCAGGCCAGGCAGCATCTCAGGAATAGAGAATTCGACGTTTCGAGCATAAGCCCTTCATCAAAAGATATGAAACCAGACAGAGCACCTGACATGGATATGGGCAAACACAGCCCTGTTGAATCTGCAAAACCCTCCTTACTAATGTCTGCAGGCTAGTGCCATAACTGGGAGAGCTGTCTCACAGACTGGTTAAGCAACAGCTTGACATAGTCATACTCATGGAGTCCTACCTTATACACAGCATTCCAGACAACACCATCCAGGAGAGTGGTATTCAGTCAGGAGGGACGTACGTTGGGAGTTGTCAATATTAATTCCTGATCTTATGACGATTCATCACATCAAGTAACACATGAGCAAAGACTACATGCATACAAACAGCATAAGCAGCAGGTGATGGACAGAACCAAGCAATTTCATAACTGATGGACCAGACCAAAAACCTGCAGTCTTACCATATCTAGTCATTGCAGACAATGAAACAGCCCGCTCTAACAGCACTGTGGATGTATCTGAACCAGTTGGACACTAATAGTTCAGGAAGGTAGTTCACCATCACCTTCTCAGGGGCAATTAGGAATGGGTAACAAATGTTGATCTTGTTAACAATATCTATATTTCATGAATACATTTTAAAAAGTACATCCATCAGTTGGTAAAAACAATCCTAATCTTCAGGTCACCAGTCATTTTATCCCTGTACCTTATTATTCCTTCTAATCTCATTGTCCTTGAACTGTTACCAAGCAGTAATGCTGACACTACTTTGAGCAACAGCATCTCAGCTTTCAACCAAACATTTTATAGTCTTCTGCACTCAACACTGAATTCAACACTTTCAGGCCTAACTTCTGCCCCAATGCTATATCTTATATCTTTTAAACAATTTCTTGTTTCTCTCTTAGGTTACTTTTCTTTCAGTTAACAGCCATTAAGCATCCTGCTTCCTCTCGACAAACCTTTTGTTGCTTCACTTGTCCCATTACCACCCCCTTCTGCCTTGCACCATGAAGTCTTTTGTCATTTATTCTCTCTTACAGATTCCCCCTTTTTTTCCCCAAATTTCTCCCACTTGTTCTAACTTTTCCTATGGAGCATTAATTTGGTTTCTCTGTCATATATGTGACCAGACCTGCTGAGTAATTCCTGTATTGCCGGATTTATCAAAGCATCAATTATTCAGATTAAACTAAATGTAGTTGTGAAGCCCACCAAAAGGTATAAATAAAACAAATAGAAGCAATAATTGGTTCAATAGGTTTGAACATCAGTGACACCTGGGCTTGAACCCAGCTGAAGTTCTTGAGATGATGGGTTGTCTCACTTTTTTGCTGGAAGAGAAATTAAGTGCTGATGAGAGATATCAAAATGCCTCAAAATTGGGACCTTAAAAGAATGGCAATTTCACTCCAAAAAGCTGTCGATTTGGTATGTTGTGAAACTTGAAAGGATTCAGAAAAGATTTACAAGGATGTTGCCAGGGTTAGAGGATTTGAGCAACAGGCAGAGGCTGAACAGGCTGGGGCTGTTTTCCCTGGAGCATCGGAGGCTGAGGGGTGACCTTATAGAGTTTATAAAATCATGAGGGGCATGGATAGGATAAATAGACAAAGTCTTTTCCCTGGGGTCGGAAGTCCAGAATTAGAGGGCATAGTTTTAGGGTGAGAGGGGCAAGATATAAGAGACCTAACAGGCAACTGTTTCATGCAAGGGGTGGTATGTGTATGGAATGAGCTGCCAGAGGATGTGGTGGAGGCTGGTACAATTGCAACATTTAAGAGGCATTTGGATGGGTTTATGAATAGGAAGGGTTTGAAGGGATATGGACCGGATGCTGGCAGGTGGGACTAGATTGGGTTGGGATATCTGGTCGGCATGGACGAGTTGGACCAAAGAGTCTGTTTCTGTGCTGTACATCTCTATGACTCTATGAACATTATCTTTTCTTGCATTTGTGGTGAAGCTAACTTCAGATTGCTTCAGGAAGGCACTTCTTGCACAAAGCAAATTCCAATGTTGGCCCATTAATCAGTTCCAGTGAACTTGCATCTTTTCACCAATATTTCAAAATGAACTGTTCCCAAAACAACATTCACTGCCATTTTTTGGTGAAGCTGTTGTTAAGTTGCACTGAGTGATGGGCAGATTTGTGTGTAGACCTGCACCTTCCAAGAATGAAATCAAATAATTTGACTCTGAATCTTTATATCCAAGGAACAGATGAAACTTTCATCACAACTCCTGATAATTAATGTGAAAACAGGTACAAAGGGTGAAACTTCATTTCATTTGAAACATTTTCTTCAATTTATCACATTACAGGCCACTCATCTCCTAAGGTAGAGTTAAAGCAATAATAATCTTTCAGCATAGATTAACAACATCAAAGAAGAAGGCCATTTGAACCATCACATTCATGCTGGCTCTCCAGTTCACATACTGCCATTTCCTCACCCTATCTCTATATGCCTGTTCACTCCTCCTCTTTAGCTATTATTATAGTAGGAACTAGAGAATTATATCGAAATCAAAACCCTGGAACTCTGTTCCTAATGATAGAGGATGCCAACAGCATTCCAAATATATTGAATAATCAAGGCAAAAAGAGTGTAAAGAAAAAAATTGAATAACTCAGAGAGAAAGTACAAGTGATACTATTGGGGTTAAAGGCTAATAAGTCCCCTGACCTGATGGGTTGTGTCATAGAACATTAAAAGAGGTAACAGAGAGGATGCATGCATTGATCATAATTTCCCAAGAATCTTTAATTCTGGGAAGTCCCAGAAGATTGGAAAGCTGTTAATGTAACATTCTTATTTAAAAAGGGATGCAGACATAAAAAAACACAGGCAACAGTAGGCCAGTAAGCATAGCATCTGTCTTTGGGAAAATGTTAGAGGCTATTTTGAAGGATGCAATAACAAAATATTTAGAGATGCAAAATATAATCAAGCAGAGTCAGTCTTGTTTCATGCAGGAGAAATCAACCTGACAAATGTATCAGAATTCTTTGAGTAGGTAACAACTGGGATAGATAAAGGGAATCAGCAAATGCAATATGTTTAGATTTCAAAAATATGTTTGCAAAGTTGCAGTGCATAAAGCTATGTAATAAGCTAAGCGCCTATGATGCCGAGGGTTGTGTGCATGTTTACAGAACTAGCTATCTAATAGAAGACTGAATTTGGATAAGGGGAAGGGGATTGAACCTGTAATTGGTGGAGTGCCACACAAATCAAATCCAGCTGTAATAGTTGAACAAATTCTAGATATTCTGTTCATATCACTCTTATTTCGGGCATCATGATGTGTCTCTCACTCTGCTACAATATTTCATCATGCGTTGATATCAAAATATAATGCAACATTCATACTTATGATTAATGTATTGACTTCGGTTCTCATCTTATTGCTCTCTGTACTCTCCATCCCCTAGGTTACCTGGCCTCCATATTCTGCTAGATTGTGGTCCTAGATTGATTCCTCCCCTAATGTGGGGCAACTACCCTATAATCAATCACTTTCTAAAAACAAAAGATTAGCTGGCCATCTCTGTTATTCATAGTGTCTCTCCATTTGTAAACTGGACAAGTAGTTGGATAAAGAAACATCAGCACAAGAGGTAGAAACAGTGGATGGGAAATCAAGGAGAGGAGCAGAACATAAGTGAAGGAGATCAATCAGAAAGTAGAAAAAAAGTGTTATTCAACTTATGTAATAAACAGAGATTTGCAGATAGGAAGCAAGATTTTCATCCTGCAATCAAGCAACCCGACTGATGAAAACAAAATTAATTTGCCATGGATCAGTCTCTTAGATGCTTAAATGAAATAAGTAAATTGCTTTGTCAATTAATGTCTGACAGCACCTTAATGTGTTTTAACTTTCCTATATATTGCCAATCCTCAAATTACTGCACTCCAACAGGAATCTTCTGAAGCAAAATAAGAAATTCAGAAATTTTCCTACTCAAGATCTGGTTGGTGCATGCCTCATTTATGGTTCAAATGCTTGAAGGCATATGTATAATTTTAAAAAATGTTTTACCTTTGAACAAGACATAATTGAGAAGCAGCATCACAGTTGATCGATCAAGGCTTTTAACAAAATCTTGAATTTCACCAGATGTTTTCTTGTTTATGTATGCATTGATCTGTTCTTTTGCATTCTCTGGTTCTTTGAAATTAACATCCATTACCTCTGCCTTATAAAACTGCTTTGCATCCTCAAGGAATTTCTGTTTAACAACAAATTCCTGCTGGATGTGCAAAGAATTGCCCATTGTTAAATTCAGTTCACTATTTTCTCTGGTTAGCTTTTGCAGGAGGTATTTGTATGCTTCATGCACTTCTGCTGCATCATTTCGGGACATATCGCTGTACCCAAGAACACGTAGAAGCTGGTTGACTGTGTTATCTCTTGCACCCAAGGACAGCATGCTAAGTGCTGCAGAGACACTAACTGGAGAGAAGAAAATATTCTTGGCAGCTGAGCGTGACTGTGAAGCAATCTGTCTGTAGAGACGTAAGGCAAAATCTAAATTTGCAGCTGAAAGTCTGAGGATAGGTAATTGTATATCTGGATTGTTTTCATTTGGTATGGCAGATTTTTCAGTGAGACTGACCACTCCACTGCCAAACACAGTGACTAGGAGCAAAGCAACTGGGATCAGCTTTTCCATCTTGAGCCTGCAAAACAAAGAACCAATTTGTATTGTAATGCTTTGAGATGATTCAAATCCCGAACAACCCTCATCTGACTCAGATTCTGTACTAGCTTAGTAATGCTTACTTTTTTAGTGCATCCTGCAAGCTAAGATCGACAGAGATTTGAATACTGCCAATTTAACTTCTAAAATAAATAAATTTACTGTTAACATCTTATTAAACAATTTTCAGAGTCCTACCTAAAGTGAAGCAGGCTGTTCGTGCTCACCTTTCTCCTTGCTCATTCATGGTCCTTTGTGTTAAATGTCAATTTATACTGCAACAAATGCAAACAGCTCAGTTACAAATTAATCAGTAAACTGACCTTCAGTTTGGCAGATATCATTGCTTTACGATTATTTGCATTATAAATACATTTCTTACAACTTTGCAGCTAAAAAAAACACCCAAAAAAACATTTTTAACTTTAATTTCATGCATTACATTTTGCATAGAAGCAGCTTGTTCCTATTTCTTTCCTTCTTTGTTATGCATTGACTTCCCCAGGCCATGATGTTTTGAATAAATTGCAAATCACATTGCTGGACAATGTTCAAGTTCTATTGTTAACTTACCTCTTTTTTAAATCAGAAGTCTATAGTTGTTAATTAACATGCAGCCTTATCATTGCAATTTATTTTAAATACATACACAACTCCAAAGTTGATCTTTTTTGAATTTTGAACAGTGGAGCTTAAAATAAACAGACTTACATGTAAACAAAATCTCATTGTTATTTAATGAAGGAATACTATATTTACCATAATTAGATGTACTTAAGTAGAGTCATAGAGATGTACAAAACGGAAACACAGCCTTTGGTCCAGCTTGTCCATTCCGACCAAACCTAACAAACCTGCTGATCCTAACCTAATCTAGTCCCATTTGCTAGCACTTGGCCCATATCCCTCTCAACCCTTCCTATTCATATACAGTACCCTTCCCGATGACTTTTAAATGTTGTAATTATACCAGCCTCCACCACTTCCTCTGGCAGCTCATTCCATACATGCACCACCATCTGCGTGAAAATCTCATAATTAAACATTTAAAGTTGCAAGCCAGGGAATAGAATGAGCTGCCAGATGAAGTGGTGAAGGTTTGTGCAATTACAACATTTAAAGGGCATCTGGATGGGTCTATGAATAGGAAAGATTTAGAGGCGATATGGGCCAAATGTTGGTAAACAGGACTAGATTAATTTAGGATATCTGGTCAGCATGGATGTATTGAACCAAAGGGTCTGTTACCATGCTGTGAAGCTCTATGACTATAATAAGCTTGCCCACAATTTTGGAATTGTTAAGCAAGGCAACGAAAATGTCTGAAAGTTTAAAAGAAGAAATACTTGCATTTATATAAAGCCTTTCATGTTCTAAAAATGTCCTAAAATGTTTTACAAACATTGAATTACATTAGAATGTAGTCAGTCATAGAGTTGTAGAAGAAGGCTCTTCAACTCGTTGAGTTTACGCTGGTCACTTATTTTTCCAGCACTTGACCTATAGCCTTGTATGCCTTGGCATTACAAGCGCACATCTAAATACTTCTGAAATTTTATAAGGTTTTCTGCCTCTTCCACTCTTACAGGCCGTGAGTTCCAGATTCCCACTACCCTCTGAGTGAAATAAAAGTTCTCAAATCCTCTCGAAACATCCTGCATATTATCTTAAATCAAGGCCTCTCAGTAATTGATCTGTCCACCTTGTCTATGCCTCTCATAATTTTATACACTTGAATTGCATTCCCCTCAGTTTCTTCTGCTCCAAGGAACCCCAGTCTATCCAATCTTTCTTCATAACTAAACATCTCCACCCCAAGCAACAACCTGGTAAATCTCCTCTGCAATGCAATGGGTATCCTCCTATAATGTGTGTTTCACAACTGCTCACAGTACTCAAGCTGTGGCCTAACCAATACTTTATATAGTTCCAGCATCACCTCTCTGCCCTTGACAACTCTATGCCATGCCTAATAAAGGCATATCCTTAATGCCTTTCTTACCACTTTTGTTTATACGCCCCGTACTATCTGAAGGGTTTGGTGGACATGCACACTAAGGTCTTTCTGATCCTTAGTGATGCCTAGGATCC
The DNA here is from genome assembly GCF_020745735.1 of Hemiscyllium ocellatum. Taxonomy (NCBI): domain Eukaryota; kingdom Metazoa; phylum Chordata; class Chondrichthyes; order Orectolobiformes; family Hemiscylliidae; genus Hemiscyllium; species Hemiscyllium ocellatum. The sequence goes on from NC_083408.1 coordinate 92,327,334, forward strand.
TACTGTCCATAATGTAGTCCCTTGCCTTGTTTGTTCTAGTTCTTTTAAACATTGTTGGGTGGCACGGTGGTCTCATGGGATGCTCCCCAGAGCTTTGGTGTGGACCCGATGGGCCAAATGGCCTGCTTCTACATTTTAGAGATTTTATGATTTTAAAACTTGTAAATTCTCTTAAGAAAATGTTTGTGTATAACCTTCCTGGGATTATGGAGGATTCATTTTTTTGATTCTTCCTGGAAGGTTTCTCAGCATTTGAACAAGAAGGAGGGTTTCTGCCCTTTCCCTTTCTTCTTGGTGTGACTTGCACCTAGTCCCTCTGACAAAATCCGTGTTCACACTCTTCTCATGATTAAAATATATTTTGATCTTTAAATTATTTTTCCCAACTTTGTCATCTTAAATCTTCTTCTGCAGTAGATGTATGATGCTTAAATTTGTTTCCATTGTTCCCAACATTGCCATAACTTAAATTAATGGTCCTATTTAAACTTTTCAGCTGATCCATTTGCAACTCCAGCAAATGGAGTTATACTGGTAAGCGCTCCTATTTTAATTTAGTAGTCTCATAGCCTGGGTTTTGTATTATCCAAGTACGTGTTTCTACATTTTCCTGTAAAGATTGAACTTCCTGCCCGAGTGCCGACTGACCATTTGCGATTCTATCGAATCTGGACTCAAGTATCCATGAACACCAACTAGCCACGAAATGACACGACCAGCTATCCTTAGTAGCCACACACATAGATGACAAGCAACATGAGTTTGACTGGGACAACACTATTATTATAGAACAAGCCAAACAGAGAACAGCCAGGGAATTCCTAGAGGCTTGGCACTCATCCATGGATTCTATCAACAAACATATCGACCTGGACCCAATATACCAGCCACTGCAGCGGACAGCTGGAACTGACAACCGGAAGCGGCCGAGACTATAAATGCCGCAGGAAACAACAGAGGAGCGCTTCACAGGAGGCTCCCAAGCACTGAGGATGTCACCTGGACAGGGGACGAAATGTCTGCCACACAAATTCCCAGCTCGGCGAACAGAACCACAACAATGAGCACCCGAGCTACACGTCTTCTCACAAACTTTGATCAAATCTAATTCTTTATACCCAAGTGTTTTAGCCTACACTGGTTTCTCTGCACTTTATGCCAGGTCTGCCTGCCTTTGCACATTGGAGTTCAGCTACCCAGCTGTTACAGCAGACAAGTCTATACTGAGACATGCTGAGATAGTGGTGAATTAGCCAATGCAGCAGTCAATTTATGCAAAGCAAGTTTGCACTAAAAACAATACAAAAATATTGAGATGATCTGTTTTAGAGATGCTACGTAGGCCAAAGCACTGGGTATAATATTCCCTTACTCATTTTTGAAACAGTGGCATAGGATATATCATGCCCACACCAGTGGCAGACATGACCTCAATTTACTTTCTTAACATAGAGTTGACAACTCCAATAGTGAAGTGTTCCTTCAGTACTGCGGGAGGTATCAGTCTTGTGTGCTCAGGTCCTGGGGTGGAGTAGAATCTAAAACCTCTGCTGTAAACATGTTTCAATCTATGTCCTCAGATAACAGTGATAATTTATAACTTCCTACCCGGGACAAAGTTCTTAGACAGCCACAAGTAAATTGATCAGCAACAATTTCAGTAAAAGAACTTGGATTAAAGCTGTGAAAATTGGTTGATTCAACAATTGGGAGCATCACCTCACTGGAACTAAACTGAAGTGTAAAAGTCTATGTCTCAGTTAATCAAGTTTATCCAAAGGGTATCATTGGCTTTGAAATAACCCCACGTAGGCTGGTATCCTGTCACCAAGTCACTACTTATTTGCTCGAGCATAGTACATAGCACTGACCCAGCTAGTTTCACTGCTGGCTCCTAGAGTGAGCAGAACTTCTGTTTGTATCTGACTGCTAGGGCTCCCCCATTGGACCAGATTCACAGCCCCAATCAGGGAAGTCATACTTTTTGAGGTCCACCTGGCTGACCTCATTCTAACCACTACAGGTTTAATTTAAAATTTGAAACATAATCAACTTTTAAGACAGGATGGCTGAAATTTTAATTTTTTTTGGATGAAAACCCAAACTTTGGAATCATGGATGGCCAATAGGAAATCCTATTGGACTGAAAGAGCAGTAACCTCACCATTAGAGGTAGGACCTGATAATGTAGAGGTGGAGCAAAAGGATACCTCAAGTCAGTGAAATAGGATCGTGTCTTAGAAGAGAGGAGCACAATTCTCCACCACTTCATTGACATTGAAAACGGATTGTCAATTCCTAGCGATTGATGACTTTAATTGGATTTATCATTGGATGTCGACAGTGTTCAATGTGTACAAATACAATTAATTGACTAATGTTATACATTCCATCCATTCTTTAGATCATAGTTCCTTTTTAACAATTGTTATAAATTTCACTATTATGCAAGTAGTCATGAATTTCAAAAGAGGACAATCAATACTATGGAACACTGCAGCATGGCTTCACAAGGTTTGTTAGTGACATTATTGGAGCTTTAATCCCAACAAAAAATTAAAGCTTGTGCTTGATGCAAATTGGTGTACCTACCAAAATAAAACCCAAAATAATTGTTCATGCTCAATGTACTTCATTTGTAATTGGCAGGGACAACTTTACATTTGAAATTAAAATGGACTATCTTTTGGTGGAACAGCCTGCTTCATTTTTTAATCCTCTTTTGCACTTGCTGGATTCATATTACTGATAAAAATTAACACTTCTCCAAAGTTAAGACTGTCCCATATTGTCAATTCCCAAACTTTAAATACAAGTTTGATTTGACAAATAAAGATTAAAAAAAAGTGACACTAAAATATGCAAGATGCAAGAAGTTAACTTGGCTAGAATCAGTTTTAACATTTATCTAGTTAAGTGCTGAGTCAGCAGTAAAATCTACTGCACGTTATTTCACAATGTAATAATTGACCATTGACCTCAAGATTTAAAGATAAATGAAAAGAATGCGTTGTTGTTTCCGTTAAAAAGAAACTAACCGTCACTTTAAATTCTCTTCTGCATACTTTGTTTTTTTTTCCATATCTCAGGAAAAAAATTAAAACTTTTCTTTGATAATAATTGAATTTGTTTTCTCTGTGTTAAAAACTCAACATGTAGCTTGGACAATGGGAGTTAATCAAAGTAAATTAGACCGTTAAAGAAGAGAGCAAGACAACATTTGAAATATATAATTAACTTGAGATAAATGCTTTAAAAATATGGCACTCCATAATTACCCACAGTTTAATGAATTCAATTTATTTTGAATACTTATTGGTCAATGTTTAATTTGTTAATTGGTCTTATAGTCAGAACATCACTATAAAGTATAGAATAAATGTGTTATGAAATGTGCTCTAATCAGTCATCAAACAAATGTGTACTAATGATTTTTTTACTTTGAGAGTTATATGTGCCTCAAGTTGTTGAACTTCATAACGAGTTGATTTTCCCATGATGGAAACTAGACAGGATCTGCATTACCAACAACTCAGTGTGACCCTGCTCTGAATTATTTGCATTTGCCTGAGTCAGGTTACTGAAGCATATTTATGTTTTACAGTTGGGAGCTTGACTCCTTGAAGTTCTTAGATTATACTTCTCATGAAATATAGAACAGATTTAATCTGAAAGCAGGATTGTTTTATTTGAAGTATCAAGTTTTTATTCTGTACACACAATGAAAAGATAGTTAGATTAATAGCTACTGTTTGCATTGCAAATATTCTGTTTATCTAAAGGGTCACTTTAACATATTTTGGTGAAGATGTTTTCATTATGGTTTCAAATTGAACTGTTTTATTGTTTGTACCACAAATCTTGTTTGATTCCAAATAGATTACTACTGTGTATCTTGCTTGCACGTCAGTTAAAATCCCAGACTCTATGTCCACTTTAAAAAGCTAACAAAAATAAGTTTCCTTTTAATTTTGTTTCCTTCCTTTGCCTGATTTGTTGGTGAAATTGTTTATTTGGTGTAATTGTGTTGAATATTTTACTTAATTGCATGTTAGTTTTGTCTGAATTAACATATTGGCTTCCAAAAGGGTTGGATTCTTAGCCTGTTTTGGAAGGAATGATCAATTCAAATGAAGAAACCAGATTAGTGATGTATTAGTTGTTTCCCTGCTTCCAAAACCTTAAGTCACTGTTACCAGCTGCCACGTCTCAGTGAAGAAAACAAAAACAGAAATTGCTGGCAAATCTCAGCAGGCCTGACAGCATTTGTGAAGAGAAATCAAAGTTAACATTTCGGGTCCAGTGACCCTTCAGAACTGATGGTAGCCAGGAGAAAGTTCTTTTTTATGCAGAAGGTAGGGCATGAGGAGAGGGTAAGGAGTAGACAATAGGAGGAGATAGAGCCCAAAGTGAGAGAAAAACAGTTGGACAGACAAAGGAGTGGATCACAGTCATCCTAGGAGAATGAATGGCTGCAAATGGGGACTATTAGTAGCTAATGCTGGGTGGTGTGTACATAGAAAAGTACAGCACAGAACAGGCCCTTAAACCCATTGTGTTGTGCCGAGACTTAATCCTAATGCAAAATATCGTAACCTAACCTACGCACCCCTCAACTCACTGCTATCCATGTGCATGTCCAGCAGTCGCTTAAATGTCCTTAATGACTCTGTCTCCACCACCACCACAGGCAACATATTCCATGCATTCACAGCTCTCTGTGTAAAGAACCTACCTCTGACGTCTCCTTTATACATTCCTCCTAATATCTTCAAACTATGACTTCTTGTACCAGTCAATCCTGCCCTGGGGAAATATCTCTGGTTATTGACTCTATTTCTCTCGTTATTTTGTACACCTCGATCAGGTCTCCTCTCTTCCTCCTTCTCTCCAGAGAGAAAAGTCTGCGCTTATTCATCCTTTCTTCATAAGATGAGCCTTCCAGTCCAGGCAGCATCCTGGTAAACCTTCTTTGCACCCTCTCCAAACCCTCTGTATCTTTCCTATAGTAGGGCAACCAGAACTGGACACAATATTCCAAGTGTGGTCTCACCAGGGATTTGTAGAGCTGCAGCAAAACCTCATGGCTCTTAAACTTGATCCCCCTGTTAGTTTTAGCCAAAACATCATATGCTTTCTTAACGACCCTATCCACTTGGGTGGCAACTTTGAGGGATCTATGTACTTGCATACCCGGATCTCTCTGTTCCTCCACACTGCCAAGAATCCTGTCTTTAATCCTATATTCAGCATTCGAGTTCGATCTTCCAAAATGCATCACTTCGCATTTATCCAGGTTTAATTCCATCTGCCATTTCTCAGCCCAGCTCTGCATCCTGTCTATGTCGCGCTGCAGCCTACAGTAGCCCTCTATACTATCGACAACACCTCCAACCTTTGCGTCATCTACAAATTTACTAACCCACCCCTCAACCTCTACATCCAAGTCATTTATAAAAACTACAAAGAGCAGAGGCCCAAGAACAGAGCCCAGCGGGATCCCACTCATCACTGACCTCCAAGCAGAATACTTTCCATATACAACCACTCTCTGCCTTCTGTCAGCCAGCCAGTTCTGAATCCAGATAGCCAAATCTACCTGTATCTCATACTTCCTGACTTTATGAATGAGCCTACCATGGGGAACCTTATCAAATGCCTTGCTGAAATCCATATACACCACATCCACCTCTCGACCATTGTTGATCTGTCTTGACCTCCTCAAAAGAACTCAATAAGATTTGTGAGGCATGATCTGCCCCTCATAAAGCCATGCTGACTGCCTTTAATCACACTATGTTTTGCTGAATAGTCATAAACCCTATCTCTCAGAATTCTTTCCACAACCACAACTAACAGCGGACTTTGTGATAACAAGGCCTGCTGTATGAGATGGGGTAAGGACATGGGAGAAAATGCCTGAAGCCCTAAAATTGTGCAACTCAATATTAAGTCCAGAAGGCTGTAGAGTTCCCAAGTGGAAAATGAGGTGACGTGCTTTCAGTTTGCGCTGAGCTTCTCGGGAGCATTGCAGCAAGCTGAAAACAGAGATACTGGCCAGGGAACAAGGTGGTGTGTTGATGCGGCAGGCAATTGGAAGCTTAGGGTCATTTTTCTGGACAGAGTACTGATCAAGTCTAAGCTTCAGTTCCCCAGTGTAGAGGAGACCACATTGTGAGAGATAAATACGGCAGACTGGGTTGGTGAAATACAGGTACAACACTGCTTGACTTGGAAGGTGTGTCTGGGCCCCTGAATCACAGAATTGTTGTAATGCAGGTGGAGGCCATTTAGCCCATCGTGTCCACACCAGCTATTCAAGTAAGTATTATGACTGAGCAACATTCTCCTGTTTCTAACTCATACAGTTTTTCATTCTATTCGAATTATTATAATTCTTGCTGATGTTAGCATTGGGCAAGTGGTGAAACACAAGCCCTTACTACTGCTGCCTTGGTTTTAACAATAAAACAGCAGAAGGTTTTTACACAATAGAAATGAAGGCAAAATAGAATACACCAAGCCATCCACATAGAAGACAAGTTTAAAACTTTTGGAACACTTGAAAAAATGTAATCTTATTAATCTCAAAAGTGTCCCTTTACAGTACTCACACCAGCGTCAACTTAAAATCCTGAGAATCTTACTGGCCCGATATTAAGTTTTCATACAACTGGGCTTAGACTTTGATAGCTTCAAATAACTCTTTCAGCATTAAACCAAATGCTTCTGATCTGAAATTTTCAAGTTAAACTCCTTACACTGAGGTAACCTATTCCTTAATAGGTCCAAACTATCTCTTTTCTTTAGAAGACAAGTCCTGTGTCCTCACTGGGTAAGTCAATGGTTTGTGTGAAACAGTCTATTCAAGGACACATTTTAGTTATCGAGTACAAGTCAAGAAAGAGGTGTTGCTTTTAATCAGCCTCTCAATGCACACATTGCAGTTTACATGGTTGTTCAATGCACTGTTGCTGTTACAATTATAGCAGCTCATTTTTGAAATCTATTGGTTGTTGTTTAGATAACAAGATGAAAGGCAACTGACAATAATAAACAGCTTTATTTGAGTGAGGCAGGAAGCCAATTTACTAATCTAGCTGTTGTTAAATTATGGGAATCTTTGACAATAGCTCTGTCAATTGAGCAGAAAGAAACAATTGTCATAGGTGATACAAAGTTATTAGCATTCAGCTTGAGTTTTCAGGATGCTGTAAGCTTTCTTTATAATTATATCAAAATTTCTCGCCCTCCCAGCTCAAAAATTAATTGGGAGCATGGGGCTTAAGGAATGAATCAGTAAAATATCACACCGCGGAGTACTTAAATCCATTTTCACATCTAATGAATCACAAGCTCCCCTAATATCAGAAACCGAGAGGAGAAAGAGCAATGTTAAAGAAATGGAGAAAGTTTAATTAAATGTAAGGCATGAGTGAAGAAAACACATAAGAGAACACAATTACAATGATTATCTTTTTCATTTTGTTATAAAACTTTTACATGAGCTGTTCAAAGTATTGAATTGATTCGAGCCATATAGAATCAAACGAAAAAAAAACTCATTAGTTTGGCTCACCTGCTGTGATACAAATATAACTTTCAGATGTTGGAAGCTGAGATGTTATTTTTTGGGTAATAAAAACAGTATTAAAACAGTTTTGAAATGAATACAATAATCCCATCAACTGTAAATCCGAAATATTGGAAGCAGTCCTGGACATTCCATCTCAGGAAGGTTACATTAGCTTTAGAGTAAATGCAGTGTTGATTTAATAGATTGATACCTGTACTATGAAGACTTAGCTATAAGAAGAGCTACACAAACTATTGTCGTATTCCCTGGGATTAGATAGTTAAGAAACAAAACAGAAGTTGCTGGAAAAGCTCAACAGATCTGGCAACTTCTGTGAAGCAGAAAGTTTGATGCTGGAAAAGTACAGTAGGTCAGGCAGCGTCCAAGGAGTAGGAGAGTCAACGTTTTGGGCATAAGCCCTTCATCAGGAATGTTGATGAAGGGCTTATGCCCAAAACCTCGACTCTCCAGCTCCTCAGATGCTGCCTGACCTACTGTGCTTTTCCAGTGCCACGTGTTTTGACTCTGATCTTCAGCATCTGCAGTCCTCGCTTCCCCTCTGTGAAGAGCAGTCAGAGTTAACATTTTGGTCCAGTCACCCTTCCTCATAACAATTCTGAGGACGGATCACCAGACCTGAAATGTTAACTCTGATTGCTCTTCACAGATGCTGCTAGATCTGCTGAGCTTTTCCAGCAACTTCTGTTTTTGTTTCTGATTTACAACTTCTGCAGTTCTTACAGTTTTTATTTAGATGGTTAAACAATGGTTTGATGAAAGTTTACAAAATATTAAAAGGAACAGATATGGTAGATTAAGAGAACCTACTTCCACAGATATGGGGTGTGTAGGACTACAGCACAGTTGAAAAGATTAGAGCTAACTCATTCAAGAATGCAATTTGTAAACTCTTTTTGACACAGTGGTGGAAAGTTGGAATTTTCTTGTGCAAAGTGTTAGTTACATTATTAGTTTTTAAAATGGGGATTGATAGAGTTTTATTAGCCATAGTTTCAAGCAATATGTGAAAAACTAAATTAATTTAATGGAAAACATTTTACGTCACAATGTAACATTTAAACATTTTATTCAATATTGGCAAATTGTTTCTGTATGGAGGAGAAAGTGAGGTCTGCAGATGCTGGAGATCAGAGCTGAAAATGTGTTGCTGGAAAAGCGCAGCAGGTCAGGCAGCATCCAAGGAGCAGGAGATTCGACATTTCGGGCATATTCGGGCTTATGCCCGAAACGTCGAATCTCCTGCTCCTTGGATGCTGCCTGACCTGCTGCGCTTTTCCAGCAACACATTTTCAGCAAATTGTTTCTGTATATTTTGTTTAACCCAACAGAAATGCACACACTATTTTTTGAAATGAATATCTCAAATTGGGCGGCACGTTGGCACAGTGGTTAGCACTGCTGCCTCACAGTGCCTCAGGTGAATGACTGTGTGGAGTTTGTACATTCTCCTCAAGTCTGTGTGGGTTCCCATGTCTGTGTGGGTTTCCTCCGGGTGCTCCGTTTTCCTCCCATAGTCCAAAGGTGTGCAGGTTAGGTGAATTGGCCAAGTTAAATTGCCCGTAGTGTTAGGTGTAGGGGAATGGGTCTGGGTGGGTTGTGCTTTGGCGGATCTTGTTGGGCAGAAGGGCCTGTTTCCATACTGTAAGTAATCTAATAACAGATAAACACAAAGGAGATATATTATAGTCTCATCACACAGTATTGGTTTCAGGTTATGGACTAATCTGACAAGACTACATTGTTTGGCCATTCTTAGGAACTAGAACATTCCTACAAAAAAAAGCATGATTTTTGTTTAATCATGAGCTTCATTGACTGGGACTGTATTTCTTGCCCAACCCCACTTGACCTTTAGAAGGTGGTGGTGAGCTGTCTCCTCAAACTGCTGGAGTTCATGTGCTCTAGGTAGACTCACAATGCCATAAGGGAGGGAATTCCAGAATCTTGAGTTGAAGGAACAGCAAAGTATTTCCAAGTCAGGATGGTAAGTGGCTTGGAGGGGAATTTGCAGGTGGTGGCATCCCTATATATCTGTTGCCCTTGTCATTCTCGATGGAAATGGTTGTGGTTTTGGAAGGTGCTGACTCAGCATTTTTGGTGAATTTCTGCAGTGCATCTGGTGGATGGTATATATTGCTGCTACTGAGCATCAGGAATGAGTTGAGGGAATGAATGAGATGCGCATCAAGCAGGCTGCTTTGTCCTATGATGTCAATCTTCTTGAGTGTTGCTGCAGCTGCACCCATCAAGACAAGTGGGGAATATTTCATCACACTCTTGGCTTGTATTTTGGAGATGGTGGACAGGCTTTTGGAGTCAGCAGGTGAATTACTCACTGCAGTACTCCTAGCCTCTGATCCGCTCTTGTAGCCACAGTATTTATATGGTTGGTCCAGTTCAGTTTCTTGCCAATGGTAACTTCCAGGATATTGATAGTGAGGTTGCCATTAGATTGTCTCTTACTGGAGATAGTCATTGTCCAGTATTGTGTGGCATGAATTATAGTTGTGACTTTTCTGTACAAGCCCAAGCATTGTGCTGAACATTGTGCAATCATCAGCAAATATCTCCACCTTATGATAGAGGGATGGTCATTGATGAAGCAGCTGAAGATGTTTGGGCCTAGGACCCTGAGGAACTCGTTCAGAGATGTCCTGGAGCTGAGATGATTGATCTCTGATAATCAAAAATATCTTCCCATGTACCCAGTATGGCTGTAAGCAATGGTTTATAGTCTGCTTGATTCCCATTGATTCCAGCTTTGCTAGGGTTCTATGATGCCACACTCAGTTAAATGTAGCCTTGACATCAGGGACTGGCACTCTCTCCTCATCATATAACACTATTCGCGATTCCAAGATATCTCAAACACTTTACAGCCAATGAGATACTTGCTATCATTGTTACAATGTAAGAATGTGACAGCCAATCTATGCACATATAAAACAGCAATATGAGAATGATTAGATAATTTGTTGCTAGCAGTGTATGGTTAATGGATAAAGATTGGTCAGGAACTCCTTCAAGTAATGCCAGGGGAATGCCCACATTCATCTGAAAGGGTGGTAAGGATCTCAGTTTATCTTCATATTCAGAAGACAGCAACTCTGATAGTGCAGCACACCTGCAGCAGCTGAAGATGTTCAGCTCCTCCTTTTATGTTCAAATCTTTTGAGTGGGATTTATATCCACAACATTCATAAATGACAGTGTTGCATGGTTAACACTGCTTACCTCAGAAGGTTATGGTGGACTGTCTCCTTGAACATGCAACCCTTCTGTAAATGGTGCTCACAAATATTCATGAAATATTAAGTTTGAAATTATGTATGTGACTTTTAGATACATTTGACAATATGACTTATTTGACTTATTGGTAAAATGGCAGCCCCTTCGAGCTTACATTGGTAGCCTTCAACAGGAACTGGGGAAATGGTAAGCTGTGCTGCTGAATATTTAAATCACAGACAACAATACTGTGACTGCTGCACAAAGGGGTGTAGTCTCTTCACTGATGGATTCTAGGTTCCTGAATGGATGTAGAAAGAACATTTCCTCTTGTGAGTGAGTCCAGAACTAGGGCCCCTATTCTAAAATTAAGGGTCACTCATATTAGATGAGGAGAAATCACTCCATGGTTGGGCAACTTTACATCTCTCTAGAGGTAGGGAGTAAACATGAGAGCTTGAAATTGGAGGAACAGAAGCAAGGCAAGTAAAAAGGAAAGGAAAGGAATGAACTGCCAGGGATGCCATTTGCCAGTGCTGCGTCAAGGCCAGTTGGGCTTGAGGCTCGGATAGTTAAGGCTGCAGTGGTCCGAGGCTGGGATGTTCAAGCCCTGGAGTGCCTAAGGCTAGGTTGGGTAAAGACCAGAAGTTTATCAATTCTGGGGAAGCCAAGGCCAGAGATGTTTGAGTTTAGGGATGTCTGAGAATGGGGGTATCCTAAGCTGGGGCATCTGAGTCCAGGCATTTCTGATACAAAGGAGGAAGAAAGTTTAAACCTGTAAACAAAAGAATATTCAGCTAACTGAGACTTAAGGAAACTTGAAATCACAATGAATTCCTTGCAAATGACTGTAGATTCTCTAGCTTAAGGCTGCCTATGTCCAGAAGCAACTATGGATTCTTCTACTGTATTGAACAGTGTGCCAATTGTTAAAATTAATTCTGAAATAGAGACTTGAGCTGCAATAAAAGGTATAGTAACTGCTTGGTTAAAACCTGTCAGCTGCATTGATATATGAATGAAAATGCATGAGCTGTGATCTCTCCAGGCTGTGGATTTCTTTGTATGTCAGTAATTAAAAATAAATTTGTGGAAATTTTGCCCATTCTCTTATGTCAATTTAAATACTCTAGTGCCCAAGAGTAATGTTTTCCTTGTGTGTTGTGGCTTTAAGTTTATTAGGAGGATAGTAACTGTTGAGGATAGTGATGTATTTTTGTCAGTATTCACTCAGGAACAGGACATTGCTGCCGATGTGAATATTGAGTCACAATTAATTAGAATGGATGGCTTTGAGGTATGTAGGGAAGAGGTGTTGGAAATTCTGGAAAGGGTGAAAATAGATAAGTCCCCTGGGCCTGATGGCATTTATCCCAGGATTCTCTGGGAAGCAAGGGAGGATATTGCAGAGCCATTGGCCTTGATTTTTATGTCCTCGTTGTCTACAGGAATAGTGCCAGAAGACTGCAGGATAGCAAATGTGGTTCCCTTGTTCAAGAAGGGGAGTAGGGATAACCCTAGTAACTATAGGCCAGTGAGTCTCTCTTCTGTTGTGGGCAAAATCTTAGAGAGAATTGTAAGGGATAGTATTTATGAATATCTGGATAGGAATAATGTGATCAAGGATAGCATGGTTTTGTGAAGGGCAGGTTGTGCCTCACAAACCTTATTGAATTCTTTGAGAAGGTGACTAAGGAGGTGGACGAGGGTAAAGCAGTAGATGTGGTGTATATGGATTTTAGTAAGGCGTTTGATAAGGTTCCCCATGGGAGGCTACTGCAAAAAATACAGAGGTATGGCATTGAGGGGGAGTTGGAGGTTTGGATTAGGAATTGGCTGGCTGGAAGAAGACAGAGGGTAGTAGTTGATGGTAAAGGTTCATCTTGGAGTGCAGTTACTAGCGGGTTCCTCAAGGATCTGTTTTGGGACCATTGCTGTTTGTCATTTTTATAAATGACCTGGAGGAGGGGCTAGAAGGTTGGGTGAGCAAGTTTGCGGATGATACGAAAGTCGGTGGAGTTGTTGACAGTGAGGAAGGATGTGGCAGGTTACAGCGGGATATAGATAAGCTGCAGAGCTGAGCAGAAAGGTGGCAAATGGAGTTCAATGTAGCTAAGTGTGAAGTGATTCACTTTGGTAAGAGTAACAAGAAGATAGGGTACTGGGCTAATAGTCGGATACTTGGCAGTGTGGATGAGCAGAGGGATCTTGGTGTCCATGTACACAGATCTCTGAAAGTTGCCACCCAAGTAAATAGTGCTGTGAAGAAGGCATATGGCGTACTGGCTTTTATTGGTAGAGGAATTGAGTTCTGGAGTCCTGAGGTCATGTGCAGTTGTATAAGACTCTGGTGCGGCCGTATCTGGAGTATTGTGTGCAGTTTTGGTCGCCATACTATAGGAAGGATGTGGAGGCACTGGAACGGGTGCAGAGGAGGTTTACCAGGATGTTGCCTGGTATGGTAGGAAGATCGTATGAGGAAAGGCTGAGGCACTTGGGGCTGCTTTCATTGGAGAAAAGAAGGTTTAGGGGTGACTTGATAGAGGTGTACAGATGATTAGGGGTTTAGATAGGGTTGACAATGAGAACCTTTTTCCACGTATAGAGTCAGCTATTACGAGGGGGCATAGCTTTAAATTAAGGGGTAGTTGGTATAGGACAGATGTTAGAGGTAGATTCTTTACTCAGCGAGTCGTGAGTTCATGGAATGCCCTGCCAGTAGCAGTGGTGGACTCTCCCTCTTTATGGGCTTTTAAATGGGCATTGGATAGGCATATGGAGGATAGTGGGCTAGTGTAGGTTAGGTGGGCTTGGGTCAGCGCAACATCGAGGGCCAAAGGGCCTGTACTGTGCTGTATTTTTCTATGTTCTATGTTCTATGTATTCTTCTGAATCTGCTTCTGTCTGAGTCCACTACTGGCAAGTTGCCCTCCAATGTACACACTATCCTGTGCCAGAATGATATCACTATTACTTCATTATCGCTGGCTCAATATGCTGGAACTCCTTCACTGACAGCACTGTATGTGTACCGGCATCAGATTGATGGCTGCTGTTCAACAAGCCAACTTATTATCACCTTCTCAGGGGAAATTAGGAAGGGTAATAAATGCTACCTTAGCCATCAACGCTCATGTTCCATGAATGAATGCATTTGAAAGAATGCATATGTCAACACAAATACTGAAGACAGTGCTACTACATGACTGCATCACTTATAATGAGTTAATAAGCATGTATAGGAGGCTCCAAAAACCAAAAGGTAGCTCCTGAAGATCAAAAATAAGGAGAGACTAAGACCAAGGATATAACCTCAGTGAAGAAATGATCTTTAGACATGGGATGAGGAGGAGTTTCTTCAGCCAGAAGGTGGTGACTCTGTGAACCCATTGCCACGAAAGGCTGTGGAGGCCAAGTCATTGAGTGTATTTAAGACAGAGATAGATAGGGGTTCTTGATTAGTAAGGAGATCAAGGATTACTGTGAGATGGCAAGAGAATAGTGTTGAAAAACATATGAGCCATAATTGAATGATGGACCAGACTCAATGGATCAAATGGTCTAATTCTATTCCTATATCTTAGGTCTTATGGTCTAAATAGAAGTCCTTTAAAAAAATCTTATGAGGCGGCTGGAGAAAAAAGAAAAATGGTGCCCTGAATTTCAGCATCACTGATAATTTGCTCCCCCATTGGTGGCTGTCCTTTAGTTGGTGAAAACCTATCCTCTGGAATTTTATTCCTTCACCTCTCAGCCTCACTGCTGCAATTTCATCTTTGTGACATTCCTTAAAACCTGCTCCTTTGACCAAGATTTTGATATCTGAACTAATACTGTATCTCTTTCTGTGGCTTACTGACATGTCATGTTTCATAATGTTCCTATGAAGCACATTGGAATTTTTTTAATGTTATGGGTACTTGACAAATTTATTTGCACTGCTTAACAGTACAGAGGAAGAAGATCCAATATAAATTTTCAAAGGAATTTAGATAAGCAGTTAGATAATGGGGGAACATTTTGCAGGTTTTTGTGGAAAGAACAGATGTGGGCACAATGAACGCTCCATTATTCTATAATGATGTTAGATGCACTAATCCAGGACATTTATGCAGCAATGGCAATAGATATCCAAGTGAGGATGATTTATGCTTGGAAGGGCAATTAGTCCAAAGTGGATGGTGTTGCCCTGTTAATGCTAATTTTGACATTCTTGGTGGTGGAAATTACAGAATTGGGAGAAGTTGCACAGTAAAAAATCTTCGAGTAAAAACTCGAAGATTTTTTACTGTGCAACTTCTCCCAATTCTGTAATTTCCACCACCAAGAATGTCAAAATTAGCATTAACAGGGCAACACCATCCACTTTGGACTAATTGCCCTTCCAAGCATAAATCATCCTCACTTGGATATCTATTGCCATTGCTGCATAAATGTCCTGGATTAGTGCATCTAACATCATTATAGAATAATGGAGCGTTCATTGTGCCCACATCTGTTCTTTCCACAAAAACCTGCAAAATGTTCCCCCATTATCTAACTGCTTATCTAAATTCCTTTGAAAATTTATATTGGATCTTCTTCCTCTGTACTGTTAAGCAGTGCAAATAAATTTGTCAAGTACCCATAACATTAAAAAAATTCCAATGTGCTTCATAGGAACATTATGAAACATGACATGTCAGTAAGCCACAGAAAGAGATACAGTATTAGTTCAGATATCAAAATCTTGGTCAAAGGAGCAGGTTTTAAGGAATGTCACAAAGATGAAATTGCAGCAGTGAAGGGCTTATGCTCGAAACGTCGAATTCTCTATTCCTGAGATGCTGCCTAACCTGCTGTGCTTTGACCAGCAACACATTTGCAGAAGTTGCACAGGCACATTTGGTGAGTTGCTGCTATATATATCCTATAGATTTCATGAATAATAGTAAATTGCAGGACGCATCAGATACAATAAGCTGTCTTTGTCTATTTGACACAAACAAATCCCCTGTTGTTGATTCTTCTCCAACATGCACAGCCAAATGCCAATGGGTTTTTGTGCATACTGAGACCTGGATCTGTGTGGATTGGACCTAAATATTCAACTCCAATTAGCTTGACTCTGTCAGTGTAGCCTCATAAAATTGTTTGGCAGTGTAAAAGCGTAATACAAGAAAAAAAATCCAATTGAAAGTAGCAATCGGCTCTTCTGGTCCTTTTAATTCATCAAATAAAATAAATTTACCGATGCAACTTCATGAGCACTTTTAAACAAAAATCACACCCTGAAAGTTCAAATGCATCATCTACTTTAATGTAAATTATATTTAAGATACTAAAACTAGGCCTCATATAAAGCATGATATATCATAAGTCTACATTTGATACACTGGGTTTTCATTATAGAGAGCTACATTTGACTAAATCTTCTGCTATTTAAATGTTAACAGCTGTTACAAGTAACCTCATCACTTTCAATTTATTGATTCTAGCCTATTTTGTGGATGTGTGGAGTTTGCATCAGTATTAAACAGTGGGATTCATCACTCTCCCTGCAAACAGGACACTCTTGCTGCTGTGTTCAGCAATTAATAGTAAGAAGGGTCTATTAAATTTAAGTTGAGGAGGCTTTGACATCGGCATCAAACCAACTCCTGTAACTGCTGTGGCTTCAGTTCCTCTTTCATCGACATCCAGAACTGCTTCATGAATCACCTAGAAAAACAGGGAAATATGAAATTTGATTAATAAAATCTGATCAATGACTGGAATTTTATTAGCCTTTAGAGAAAGTCTGGGAGGTAACAGGAGTGACAAAATGGCATCAGATAAAAGCCTGTTCCTGTTACTGTGGGACGGTATAGCTCGGCCAGTCAAAGGCAGATGCCCTGGTAAGGAACTACTCCTGTTTCACTGACATAATAATTATATTTGATTTATTACTGTCATGTAGACTGATGCACAGTGTCAAATATTGTTTTACATGAATCATGACATTCCTACAGTGTGGAAACAGGCCATTCAGCCAAACGCATCCACACTGACCCTCCAAAGAGTAACCTACCCAAACTTATTCCCCTATCTTACATTTACCTTGACTAATGCACCTAGCCTACACATCCCTGAATACTATGAGCAATTTAACTTGGCTAATTCACCTAACCTACACATGTTTGGACTGTGGGAGGAAACTGGAGCACCCGGAGAAAACCGCACAGATATGGGGAGAATGTGCAAACTCCATGCAGACAGTCACCCAAGGCTGGAATCAAACCCAGATCCCTGGTGCTGTGAGGTAGCAGCACTAATCACTGAGCCACTGTGGCACCACATGCTTTATAGGCAGATTGTACTATACAAGAGCATTAGGGTAACAGAACAAAATGCAGGATATAGTATTAGTGATGCTGAGATGGTGCAGAGAGAGATCAACATTAACACAAGAGGCCAATTAAAAGGTCTGATAACTGTGGGGAAGAGGCTGTTCTTGAAAATGTATATTCAAACTTTCATATATTCTCTCCAATGGAAAGGGTGGAAGAGAATATCAATCGGGTGGGAGGGGTCTTTGATTATGTTTGATTGCTTTGCTGGTACAGTGGAAAGCATAGATGAAGTTAATGGATAGGAGGCCAGTTAATGTGATAGTCTAGGTTGTGTTCACAACCCCTTAGTTTCTCGCCATCTTGGAAAGAGAAGTTGCCATACCATGCTGTGATGCATCCAGACAGGATGCTTTCTCTAGTGCATTATGATGCTGGACATAGTAACATCTCTTCAAGATTCAGAGATCATTCCTTCGCTGTAGCCATCAAACTCTCTCTTCATTGTGATTACTATTACTTCAGCTTTATTGATTTTAATAGAGCCAGTACTGCTTTGAAACTTACTTTATTCTATACACTCACCTTCCATAAATTTATGTTGAGCTATGTCTTGAACCAAAATCTCCTTCTATAGCTTTTTATGGATAAATTTCCTTGAAGATTTCCTACTCTAATGTGGGAATTATTGAATCAAGCTTTGAGCTAAACTGTGAAGTTACAGTGACAGAGGAAAAACAGCTTTGACAAAATTCTTCAATATTATTTCCCAGAATGTCAAAACTGTGAAAGTTCCTTTTCCCTTCAGGATTCCCTAACATTTACAATGTATGTTTTGAAAACCAAAGTTTGGTAATTCTAAACTACTGTGTCCTCACATATCTCACCCTGGCATTGAAATTGCTACAAATTTCTTCTGCTACTTTAACAGTCAAATCACACTGTTTATGGTACAATATTAAACAATGTATTTAAAGTAGCACAATCTGCGTGTTATTATTCTGGAGCTATACTTGAACCTATACCAATTATTGTATTTAAGGGACCAAGTGTTTAATTTGGTTTCCCAATAAGTAATTTATGTGCTGCTGCAGTTCCACTCAAACACCAGAACTATAGAACTGTGTAGCACAAAGACTAGCCATTTTAACCCAATATCACTCCACTGGTTGTGTCAGACAGCTGCTCTATCAGTTCCTTCAGTTTCCTCATGACCTCAGAAAATGTTTTCAGGTCATTTTACCATTAATCTGTTTCATCCAAAGGGTCGAATTCACTGCCCAGTTTGGTGATTCATATGGAAACCCTCAACTCATTGAAAAGCGACCTGGACAAGCCCTTGGAGGACAGACACCTGCAAGTCTATGGACCAGGTGTTAGAAAATGGGATTAGGATGGGCACCTAATTTATTCAGCCGGTGCAAACATAATGGGCTGAAAGGCCTTTTGCTGTGCTGTAACTTCTGCACGGTTCTATGGTTTAGATATTTAGATACTGTTCATATTTCCCACAAGATCACATGGTTTTCATTGGGGTAGAGAATATATCTATACAGATGCACCAGGAATTGCAACTTCTGGGACAATCTGGATGGAATTGATGGTCTTTTTCGTCTTTGTATCAGAAGTATTAATTGTGAATGACTTTTGCTTGGATATCTGGCGCTTATTCATTGTTAACTTATGGATTCTGGAGTATTGTCTGTAATGTAGAATCATCTGATTATGTGTGCATTTGTCACAGTTGCAACTTTTCTGACCATGGACTATCTCTGGTTTTAAGACTCGTTCTAGTTTACACAGGTCAACGAGACATGGAAATTGTTATGCTGTGCTGTGCAGGTGAATTCTGATTACTTGGAGATAGAAACAAAGCAATGGCTTCTTGACACCAGAACCTCTGCCATTTAATTTGCCTTTAGGTAGCATAAAGTGAAACATTTCACAGATGCAGAACTCCAGAAAGATGACATGTAAGAGAAAAATCATAGGAAAATCTTGAAGGAATAGTTATGTCTTCTGATGATTATTCAAATTTTGATACTTGAACATTCAGACAACCAGTTCCACAACCTTTTATTAGTTGATTAAAGTTTGAGTATTATGTGTATGTCAGTTAAATGTTTTACCTTCGATACATGTACTGGTCCAGATTTAGTGATTTTGGAGAGATTCGCATTATTAGTGAAGACGTCTACAAGCCCCATTGTAATCAGCAGTTGCTTGAGTTGGTACGTCGATCTTAAAGACAACTTTGGGAGGCGTAGATCCACAGACCTATTTGGTATCAGAAAGAATACACTCATTTTCTCTAAACTTGTACATTCAGCTTACATTTTATTTTAACTTGTTATTGTCATTTCTTAATTTTGACCTCCAACATACATAATATAAATGATATATTCTCAGTTTCCATTCACCAACTCTATGCTATTTTACAAGGTGATGGTGATCTTTTCTTGTACATAGCTCTACTGCATATTTTCCTGGTATTTTCCTGAATGGTCATTATCCTAGCTGATGGCATTTCTCAGTTCAGACTCTGTGCTGCTTATTAATGCTTCTTCAGTTTGACTGATTAAAGAGATACTTGGTTATTGGCACTGCTCATACAGGTTTTAGCTACAATGTGGTTGTGGTGCTTTTTGGATCTCATGTTCCATTTTAAAATCTCATCAAAATTTTCTTCATTTGCGTAGATGCACCAAATTATTCAGTGCACCTACTGCAGTAAATATTTCTTTGCATCTTGTTTGAAGTAATACACTAGATGAGTCAAAATAGTATTTGTTTATAATCTCTACAGTGTGAAAACCGGCCATTTGGCCCATTGAATCCTCAGTGACCCTCTAAAGAGTATCCCACCCAAACCCAACCCCTGCCCTGTAACCCTGCATTTACCATGGCCAATCCAGCTAACCTACCCATCTTTGCATATGGGAAGGAAACCCACACAGACACAGGCAGAATGAACAAATTCCACATAGACAGTTGCCCGAGAGTGGAATCAAACCCAGGTCCCTGGTACTGTGGGTCAGCAGTGATAACCACTGAGCCACCATGCCAAGCCCATTAGTTCCATATCAATTTTTGAATCTAAGTAGAAATCAAAAACAATTTTTAAAATGAAAGAAATGTAAAGGAGTCATTATTAACCTTGAATAATTTTACTGAAAATATACAACTGACTTCAGAATAAATTTAAAATCATGCTTTTGAGCTGAACTCCCAAGTTTAAAACTTTTTCCTGTTAAATCGAAATCTATTTCTACAAGGAGAGATTCTTTATAGATTCCTGAGATTCCCTGAGCTCATAGACCCACCAGTTGTCCTGTTCCTAATTGCTATCCAATGCCCCCATTGGAAAAGCAACTTCTGGGTAGTTTGTGGGGGCAACATAGAAATTCCTCTGAAAAGTTTCCCTATAAATGGCTTGTGTCCATTGACTAGCTGTCTTATTAAACCATCTCAGCATAAATTTAAATTCCCGACTTACTCCAATCGGATTTGAACTCAGGCCTTCCAAATCATCACTAGAACATCATCATTATATCACTGCTTGCTATTACTAATCACGTAACATCACCACTATATCACGGCATCCCCCATATACTGCTAGGACTTTGCAAAGGGTCAGTATATCAGAAGTAGGATTCAAATCCATGCTTCAGAGAAACAGCAACCTGAAGACATTTGGATCAATCTGTCACACTGAACTCTCTTAAATTTGACCCTTCTGGCACCTCTTTCACAAAAGCAATAGATATTGGGGTGATAAGATCATGCAATATAAAAGTGAAGTTACCGCAAAACCATGGATCTTTTGCTGCCTTGTTACTGATTGTAACATACCACCTCCATGTTGGTGGAAAATAATTATATTTCATTGATGCAGCAAACTTACCCAATCCGTGATGATGTTATTAAATTTTGAAAATTGGTAATTGTCAAGTTTTGTTCCACTTCTGCTAATTTTCCTTGCTCTGGTAGTATAAGCACGAGAGAAGCATTTCCTTTATAAGGAATCAAAATCACAGAACTACGAAGTTCTTCATCATAATTCATATAATATCTTCCTTGCCTCTTCATCATTTGAACTTTAACTGTTGTTGTATCATCAACATGAAAGTCATCTTCATAGGTTTTCTGAGGATCAAAAGGTTTCACCCATTTACCTAAAAGAACCAAACAGTGATAATGAGAGATATTGTACATTGGACTCAAAATGTTTCTCTCTCCCTGTAAACTGCCAGAACTATTGAATTTCTCCAGCATTTTCTGGTTTTATATTATATTAAAGACAATAAGAGGCTTAGTTTACTCACTTGAATATGTGTATTTTTCTCAATTCATAAACATTAACAAAAATTGTTTTAAATCCTTCTATTGCCTTGATACTCCCTTTCAATAAAATTTCCTCCAACCTGAATTCCATTTACTTTAGTGTCATGCACAGCTCTTGTTTGAATAACTTGAATGCTTGCTATCGAGGCTGTAAGCTCACACATAGCCTCAAGTCTCTGAATTCCTTTCCCCTTAATCAACTTGTTCAGAGATGCCAATACACACATCTAGAGCAGGTAGGAATTGAACCTGCACTTACCAATCCAGTGGTAGGGACAGATCCCACATTATAATATTCTGCAAATATGAGCAACTACAAATTGCAAGTTACTATTAAAAGTCTATCCCTTTGGCTAAGTTTTTTTGTCACATGCCCTGGTATTGCTTAAGTGGCTCAGTGTCAAATCTTGCATCTTGAGATGTTTTGCAACACTAAAGGTCTATCAAGAAGCGTTGCTGGTACTGATTTCCTATATTAATCTTGAAGGGATGAAACAAAATTCTAAAAAAAATTCACAAAAATCACATGGTAAAACATTTGCTTTTATACTATTTCTACCAATGTAGGTATTATAACAAAATGACACCTTTTCTTTCTTCTTTCAGATCACCTTATTTGAATTTGAATGTGCGTAGGACTGGTGTGGGATGGAGGGATTCCTTCTTTCAGGCTTACAAAAGGACTATTTAGCTGAACTGAATACGCCCATTTGAGAAATTTTACCTTCCTTCTGTGAGGAAACAATTAGCCTCCACCAAAGATATTATGTTCTGATGATAAGGCTGAGTTCGAGAATTCAACAGCTTTTGTGGTCGTAAAACCTATCAAATTACTATTACTCAATGCATAATATCACTGAATTTTTATGATAGTCATTCTTTACTAAATTATATATTTCATGTCAAAACCAGGTTAGACTTTTTGACTTCCAATGCCTCCCTGTCATTCTGAAGGTCTTTTATAAGATCAAGGTCTCAAACAGAGTAGGTTTGGGATTAATTACTCTCTCAGCTTTATTGCTATAATTTGTTCAGGAAGACAGATTCCACATTATAATATTCTGCAAATATAAGCAACTACAAATTGCAACTTAGACAATGTCACCCCTTCACTCTTTGGCACCTTCCTGCAGGGAATTCCATTACCTCACAGCATATATATATATATATAAAAGGCCCTCTGATTTGTAAGGGTTACAAGTCTGTACACAACAATTGCACAGCTAAAATGAAACAAACTGTTTCATGTAATGTATGTTTAATAGCTCTGCCAGATTATAAAGAAAAGTGACTCCAGTAGAGGCAGAGGTCACATGATAACAAGCCAGCAGAGAGCTAATTATACAATTGCATCCTCCTATCATTTATGTTAACTCTTGCCCGTTCCACTTTTGCCAATCACTGCACATGTATGGCATGCATAAATCATGCAGGTCTCTAACGGTACAGATCTTCATTGCTGTTGGTTGTTTCTCATACATTTGATCTTTCCTGGTGTGATTCCTTCTAGAGGGAGTATTGCTTCCAAGTCAAGTGCTGTTGCCACTGTAACTGTTATTGTCAATCCATGCCTATTGCTGGGGAACAGAGGACCTCTGGGTCTGATGGTCTGTACTCTGTGCAGGTCATGACATTGTACCTTTCTGATCCACTGCCTGTAGTGAAGGAGATGTCTGTGGCTTCGTTGATATAGTTGTTTGCTCATGTTCATCACATACAATCGAAGTGCCAATTTTTTGTTGCCACATAGGCTGACATTTGTTTATAACATTTAACATTTGCTAGCAAAATTGTAAGGTTTTAACAATGTGAATTTTGTCATTCCTCCTTGACTTTGTCAATCACACCTATTTTAATCTTGACCTCAATAGTTTTTGCACTATTGGAAGAGTAGATTAGGACAGGCATGACATATATATTAGGTCTGCATTGCTTTCCATGTCTTTAGTAGGCGTGTTTCTCTGCTCAAGGATTACCTTGTATACATTTGGATTTTCATGATTTCTTTAGAATTCCTTTGGTGATCTTTACTGCTGCCTCAATCTTTCCATTTGACTAGGGATACTGTGGAGATGATATGTGGTGTTGAATTTCCCAATCCTTTATGAATTGAGGGCCATTGTCACTCAGTACAATGTTAAGAATGCCATAATGACTTTCAAACATTCTAATGTTTCATTGAAGTCAGTATGTGGAGGTGCTGGTGTTGGACTGGAGTGGACAAAGTCAGAAGTCACACAACAGCAGGTTATAGTCCAACAGGTTTATTTGAAATCACAAGCTTTTGCAGCACTCCAAAAGCTTGTGGTTTCAAATAAACCTGTCGGGTGATAACCTTCTGATATTGAAGTCATTGACGTCAGCTGGTCAACCTCCCTATGGTCAGAACAACAGTTGATAGTGACCAGGTAATCAATCTCTATGAGAGTGAAGTAGCCTACCTCAAACTTCATCTCAGACTGTTTATTCCATCAGTTTCTGTAAACTGATGTCTTTAATCAGTAACCGAGAGCCTTTGTAATTAGTATACCAATCACGCTATGCCAGCTCCAAAGAACAGAAAGGTCTTGGAGAAAGTACAGAGCATTCTGGCAGACCGAAAGGGCATCTCAAAAAACCCTCTGGTCTGGTGCTATGGAATTGTGTTTCCCAAGTTTATTATTCCCCTGCACTCTTTTGTCTGTATCTGTATAGAGATATTTAAAAGGGGGTTAGAGTTTTTACCTATATGTTGATAGTTCATAGCTTTCTGACTTGTGATTAGAACGTACTCATTTGTAATAAACTGCAATGATTGTTAACACAGGAACCACGTCAGTGTTTTCTGTTAATTCGTTTCCAACAAAGAGGTAAATAAAGGATTTTGCATGCTTTGATTAAATCATTCATTTTTGTGGCACAACGCTGAGCAGTGGGGCTTGAGAATCAGCAAAATTTCTCAAGAGGGTTGTAACAAAGATTGGGGCTTATAGTTGGATTACATTGAAACAGCAACGAGAATTTGGTTGCAGTATTAGGAAGTGATGGAGATAAAGAAAACACCAGGTTGTGTACTGCAAATAAGAAATGGCACTGGAAATTGCAAAGAATTTCCTGCAGGTGGCAGAGTTGTTAGTGACAGTCTTAAGTGAAACTACGCAAACCAGGTAAATTGAATTGCCAAATAATTTGGCGATGGTTTTATTTGCTAAATCTAAGAAAGCAAAGACATTCAAAGTACTAGCACAGCAGTTGTGTTTAATAGGAATACAAGAGACAAGGTATTCTAGGAATTGAAACAGCAGAGTTAGGTATGATTCATTTATATTTAAACCAACTTGAATTAAAGAAGCATGAGATACTATTCTAAAGGACAGAAAAAGATAAAGAAAAGGAACAGATTTATCAAGTCAGAAAGTGGAAATGATAAAAGTAAAACTTGAATTGAAAAGGGACAGTGAAAGGAGACAAGAAAGAGAGAAAAAGAGAGAAATAATCAGCTTCAAATGATGTATGTAAACAAAGCGACATTGGATGCTAATATAGACTTTGGTAAGGAGAATACAAGTCATAATTTGAAGTCCAGTCAGGGAATTTTTAGATTTGACCAGACTGTGCCAAAATTTAAGGAAAATGATTCAGAGATATTCTTTCAGAAAATAGCAAGACAAATGAATTAGCGAACCCTGACATTGCACATATAGAGTAAGCTGGCAGGTAAAGCATAGGAAATTTATACTTTGGTGTCAGAGGAGATTCAAGGGATCGTGATGCATTTAAGTTAAAAACTGTATTGTCTGCATATGAGTTAGTGCCTGAGTTACAAATTTTGAACAGTTGGGCAAACTTACATGGAACTTGAAAGAGTTAAGCAAAGCAATTTTGACAGGTGAATACAAGCACTAGATGCTAAAACACTGTATGCGATCCTTAAGGGCCCTTGTTTAGGACCTAGAGGTTGCAACTGCTAGACAGGCAACAGTACTGGCTGACAATTATGAATTATACAAAAAAACTAAACCTTTTGTTAGTCACCCTCAGAAATTCAAAAGGAATAGAAAGTGGGAGAGTGAAACAAAGTTAAATAGCAAAGGTCTAAAGAATAGATAGCTGGTAATAGCCCAGATTATACTCTTCAGATCAGAAAGGAGAGCTCTGGAGCTGAAAATGGGAGGTCAAATTGTCTCCATTGGAACAAATTACAATATATTCATTCAGGATGCTGGAATTTGTGAAGGAAACAGAGGCAAGTTAAGAATTAGTCTGAAAAGGAAACTCAAAAGAAAAATGATCCGGACAAAATTGAAGCTGTAACTACAAGTAAGCAACTGGGGGTAAACACTGCTGTGAGTGCAGTATAAGAACAGAGGATATTTGAGAGATTTGAAGGCACTTTGTCTAAATGGAAGATAATCCTTTTTTTTCAAAACTGTATAGCCAAATGTTTAACTATATAAAGGGATTCAAGGGCCACTCAAATTCTTTTCCTACAGAAAGATTTACTTTCCATCCAGGGTGCTCAATGAAAGTCAAAATATTCGTAAACAGGATAGGTGGAGATTATGTCATGCTTCCATTGTGCAAAGTCCAGTTAGAATATGGCTCACTATCAAGACTACTGGTAGCTCAGAGAATACTCATGTGGATGGAGGGCACTTACTCTTGAGGAATGATTAGACAGGAGTGAAAGTTATAACTTCACTTCTAATCATGGAAAGTCCAAGTGAGGCTAACGAGACAGAACAGATGCAAAAGTAGGTTCTTTGTATTTTTCCTTTGTTTGCAGAGACCAGAGCAGTGGTTAAATAAAGTCCATCATCAGAGATCTCATAAATAGCAAGACAAGTCAGGGTAGACAAAACTCTATTAAGGAAAGAGGATAATTCAAAAGAAGTGTTTGGTATGTCTTTGATATTTGAATTTTAGGAAGCAGATCCAAAGTTAAATAAGTTGGCATAGTCAGATCACATGGAAGCTGAGGCTAAAAGAGTTCTGGCGCAGTATTATACTGGAAACTGAATTGTGATGAGGAAGTGGAGGCATCTCCACAGGCCTGCAGATGAAGAATGTATAGTTATTCATCAAGTAGTGCTAGCACCCAGATATGGTAGGGAAATATTGGGTGTAGCACAGGAAATTCTTATGGCAGGACACATAGGAAAGTGGAAAATACAGATAGTAATGAACAGCTTTTTTTTACATGATTAAAGATGTGCAATTCTACAAAATGAAATGTACACCATCTAATTATGCCAGCACCTTTCATTCCCATACTGACTTTTAAAGCACCACTGGTCAGCTGCAGTCAAATCTGCTATAATGCAATAGTTCCGTTCTCATGCAATCCCACATTATAAGAAAATCACACAATAGCAGCACCATTTAACTAATGGGGCCAGAATCACATTATAACCAATACACTCTTCAAAAATTTGTGCTATAGGAACAGTGCCCTCAATTTGTTAATCACATTATAGCAAATTTGTGTTAACAAAACAAGTGCTATAGCAGAACGACTTGTATTAGGTGATTGTGTAGGACCACTGTCAAAAAAATAAATGCAGGACATCAGTATATATCCTTACTATAATAGATATGATACCTTGATTACCAGAAGCTATTTCTCTAAGGACATTATACCCAGGGTCGTCGTGGAAAAGTTAACTCAGCCTTTTTACTTACAATGGACTGCCAAATGAGATGCCATAGAGTCATAGAGTCACAGAGCTGTATAGCATGGAAACAGACCTTTTGGTCCAATCCATCCATGCTGACCAGATATCCCAACCTAATTTAGTCCTATTTGCCAGCACTTGGCCCATATCCCTCTAAACGTTTCCAATTCATTTATCCATCCAGACACCTTTGAAATGTTGCAATTTTACCAGCCTCCACCACTTCCTCTGGCAGCACATTCCATACGCGCACCACCCTCTGTGTGAAAATGTTGCCCCTTTGGCCTCTTTTGTACCTTTCCTCTCTCACCCTAAAACTATGCCCTCTAGTTCTGGACTCCCCCAGGTCAGGGAAAAGATTTTGTCTACTTACCCTATCCATGCCCCTCATGATTTTATAAACTTCTATAAGGTCACCCCTCAGCCTCCGACGCTCCAGGGAAAACAGCCCCAGCCTATTCAGCCTCTGCCTATTACACAAATCCTCCAACCCTGGTAACATCCTTATAAATCTTTTCTGAACCCTTTCAAGTTTCACAACATCCTTCCAATAGGGAGGGGACTAAAATTGCACACAAATTCCAAAAATGGCCTAAACAATATCTTGTACAGCCACAATGTGACCTCCAAACTCCTACACTCAGTACTCTGACCAATAAAGGAAAGTATACCAAACACCTTGATCACTATCCTATCTACCTGTGACTCCACTTTCAAGGAGCTATGAACCTGCACTCCAAGGTCTCTTTGTTCAGCAACTCCCGAGGACCTTACCATCAAGTGTGTAGGTCGTGCTCTGATTTGCTTTTCCAAATGCAGTATCTTGCATTTATCTACATTAAACTCCATCTGCCACTCCTCAGCCCATTTGCCAATCTGATCAAGATCCCATTGTAATTTGAGTTAACTTTCTTTACTGTCCACTACACCGTCCATTTTGGTGTCATCTGCAAACTTATTAACCATATCTCCTATGTTCACAACCAAATCATTTACATAAATAGAGGACCCAGCACTGATCGTTGTGGCATTCCACTGGTCACAGGCCTCCAGTCTGAAAAGCAACCTCCACCAACATCCTCTGTCTTCTTCCTTGAAGCCAGTTGTATATCCAAATGGCCAGTTCTCCCTGTATTCCATGAGATCTAACCTTCCTAACAGTCTCCCTGGGGAACCTTGTTGAATGCCTTCCTGATGTCCACATAGATCACATCCACTGTTCTGCCTCATCAATCCTCTTCGTTACTTCTTCAGAAAACTCAATCAAGTTCATGAGACATAATTTCCCACACACAAAGCCACGCTGACTCTCCCTAAGCAGTCCTTGCCTTTCCAAATATATGTAAATCCTGTCCCTCAGGATTCCCTCCAACAACTAGCCCATCATCGACTTTAAGCTCACCGGTCTATAGTTCCTTGGCTTGACCTTACCACCTTTCTTAAATAGAGGCATCACATTAGTCAACTTCCAGTCTTCTGGCACCCCATTTGTGACTATCGATGATAGAAATATTTCAGCAAGGGGCCCAGCAATCACTTCCCTAGCTTCCCATAGAATTCTAGGGTACACCTGATCAGGTCCTGGGGATTTATCCACACAAAGGCTGCCGTGCTGATCTTTGAGGGGCCCTATTCTCTCCCTGGTTACCCGTTTGTCCTTAATGTATTTGTAAGAACCCTTTGGATTCTCTTTAACCCTATTTGCCAAAACTATTTGCCCATGACTCCTTTTTGTCCTCCTGAGTTCCCTCTTAAGTATACTCCTACTGCCTTTATACTCTTCTAAGGATTCACTCAATCTCTCCCGTCTGTACCTGACATATGCTTCCTTCTTTTTCTGAACCAACCTCTCAATTTCTCTAGACATCCAGCAGTCCCTACACCTGCCATCCTTTCCTTTCACCCTGAAAATGTGTTGCTGGTTAAAGCACAGCAGGTCAGGCAGCATCCAAGGAACAGGAAACTCGACGTTTCGGGCCAGAGCCCTTCCTTTCACCCTACCAGGAATATACAGTCTCTGGACTCTCGTTATCTCGTTTCTGAAGGCTTCCCATTTTCTAGCCGTCCCTTTACCTGCGAACATGTGTCTAATAACATCATAATTAGCCATCCTCTAATTTAGACTTCAACTTTTAGATCCAGTCTATCCTTTTCCATCACTATTTTAAAACTAATGGAATCATGGTCAGTGGTCCCAAAGTGTTCCCCCACTGACACCTCAGACACCTCAGACTTATTTCGCAAGAGTAAGTCAAGTTTTGCACCTTTTCTAGTAGATATATCCACACACTGAATACAGCAGAGGTAAAGGTCACACGAGTACAGAAGGCCAGCGGTATATCAACAGCACAAATATATTTCTCCAAACTGAAATGGTTTGGTTCATACATTACCAGTATGAGAGCCAGCAAGAGTCAGCATTGTTAAAAAGAGATAAATATTATGAAAATGTATTATCATCCAAGTGATGAGCAGGAGCAGGTCATTTGGCTTCTTTCAAGCCTGTTCGGTATTTTAATAAGGTCATAGTTGATCTAATTGTCACCTCTGATTTGGAGATGCCGGTGTTGGACTGGGGTGTACAAAGTTAAAAATCACACAACACCAGGTTACAGTCCAACAGGTCTAATTGGAAGCACTAGCTTTTGGAGCACCACTTCTTCATCAGGCGCTCCGAAAGCTAGTGCTTCCAATTAAACCTGTTGGACTATAACCTGGTGATGTGTGATTTTTTAACTTTTGATTGTCATCTCAAATCTATAATCTCACCTACCCTGATAACCTTTCACCCACTTGCTTATTAAGAATCTATTCACCTATGCCTTAAGAATATTCGAAGACCTCCACTACCTTTTGAAGAGAAGAATTCCAAAGATTTATTTGCTTAAGGAGAAAAAAAAAATTTCATCTGTCATAAACGAATGACCCCCTTTTTTTCCCCCAATGATTAATCCTCTTAGTAGTTTCTCCCACAAGAGGGAATATCCTTTCCACATCGAACCTTATCAAGCTCCCTAAGGATCTCATATATTTCAACCAAGTCACTTCTTAATTCCAGCGAATACAAGCCTAGCCTATTCAGTCTTTCCCCTTTAAACAACTGGCCATTTCCAGCAGGTTGTCTGAACTGCTACTGACATATTGATTCCTTACAAAGGGTTACCAGCACTATGTACAATGCTCCAGATGTGGTCTCAGCAAGGCTCTGTACAACTGAAGCATAACCACTCTATTTTTGAATTAAATACCCCACCGAATAAACAATAAAATTCCATTGGCTTTCCTAATTACTTTCTGTGCACGCATATAGGGAGTCTCAGATTAAATGTCAAATTTATGAATGTGATCATATACATGGCTGTAATTTTAAAGATCTGATATATGAACATTTTCTGCACTTATGTACATTGTTCTCCATTGCCCTGCATTGTGCTCTGAATAAGTAATGATCAACTTGCAAACAAATTCCAGAAGGCATCCTGTTCACAATCTGGCAACTGTCTGTGCTAACTTTTTTCAATTCAGGTACTAGGTCACCCGATACCCTCTGCTTCTCAGAACTCTGCAATAACTCATTATTTAGATAATGTTTCTTTTTTATTATTCCTGTCAAATGGATAATTCACATATCCCTCTATTTGACAGTCTTTGCATACTCACGAATTATAAACAATATCCATTTGCTGCCTCAATTTACATTTTACATTTTAACCTACCTTTGTGTGATAGCAAGTTTAGCAACCATGTAAATTCACCCAAATAATTTCTAGATATTTTCTAATCAACCTGTTCAGACATATTATTACAGACCACTTGAGTAGGTGGGACTTGAACCTAGGTTCAAAGGTAAGGACACTACCACTGCACAACAAGAGCACTGATTGAACATCTATATCCAAGTCACCGCATAAATTGTAAAAGGTTGAGCGAATGAGCCTTGCACTAATCAGGACAAATTTGTGCCAACTTCAAATGATCAGAACAAATTATTCTACAGGAGACAAAGGTGCTGATTGGTTGGCAAGTCAATTCTGATTGGCTGACATGGTGCCATGGAGAAAGCAATGAAGAAGTTGAAGTGAAATGCGTTAACTGTCATTCAGCTGAGATCAGTGTTGAGTTGGGGTCAAAGGAACAGCATTATCATGGCTCTTTTGGTTCTAAATGGAGTGAATTCACTTCAAATTAAATGCTTGTGCTTTATTGACGTGATGTATAATTTAAGTCAAGCATCCTTATGTTTTCAGTTTACATAATGCTAATTGAAGAAATCTGAGAAGCTAGCAGTATGAATTCCTTCTGTCAGCATTGCCATGGGCAAGAGTGAAGACATCTTTTTGACAAAGTATCCTGGATACTTGCCGAGTTTCAGCATTGTGAACAGTTCCTCAATTATTCCACCATCCAATTCCATTTAGTTGTCATCAATATTTACTATGAAAAAAATATAATTGCAAAATCTACTGAAGGAGAAAAATAAAAGAAACAGAAGAAGCAGAAAAAGAAACAATGGATTGCAACATCCTTTTACCAGTGAGACCTTGGAATCCAGCTCAAACTGGTGAGATGAAAGGCCTGCTTTACTGTTAGCTGGAAATGAAATTAATGTGGCCAGTTGCAACTCTATTAATGAATATGAGTTATCAGCATTAACTATTCCAAATTTAGTCATTAAAGAGCATTACTATTAGGATCAGACACAGAAGGGCAACAAAATGACTAGTGAGTGAAATAGAAAATTTGTATTGATGCTGGAGGGATGAAGGCAGGGTGTTTTTGAGACAGAATGAGAAGTGCTTTGCTCTCCTGTCATCTGTGCTGTATATGACCTCAGACTGTTTGAAATTATAACAGGAAATGGTTATCTTTAACAAAAGGGAATCTAGCCATCTCCCTTTGACACTGAACAGTATTGCTACAACAGAATTCCCAATATCCATATCCTGGGAGTTACCATTGATCAGAAATTTAACTGGACCAAGTATATAATTACTGTGGGAACAAGAACTGTGATTGAGGTTGGGAAATCTGCACCAAATAATTTGCTTGAGAAACCAAAAACTGTCCATCATCAATGAGGCTCAAGTCAAGAGTTTGATGGGATATTCCTCACATCTCTGGGGAAATGCAGCTTCAAAACCATTCAAAACCTTGACACCATCCTTGACTGATTCTCCATCCACCACATCAAACACTCCCTCCGTCCACCACTGACACAAAGTGGTGCTATCTACAAGTTGTAGTGCAGCAATTCATGAAGCCTCCTTCAAATACATTTTCAAAAATATGACCTCTACAACTCAAATGACTAGGTCAGCAAGTGCATGAGAACACTACCATATGCAAATTTCACTCCTAGGTGCACACCATCCTGACCTGGAAGTATAATACTGTTCCTTCACTGTTACTAGATACAAATCTTGGAACTCGTTTCCTAACACCATCTCTTTAAGAGCAATTCAGAAGAACAAAACTGGAAAGGCAAGTTGTAAGGTGAACCAAAGAAAAGTGATGTTTAACTGCATGTTATTTTATCAATGACTGACCCTGCAAAATATGAATTGGTTTAAAGGTCAAGTGAATTACCAAACCTGTTGAGTTTCCCATATACACAGTGAAAAATTACTTCACTTCCATGAAGGTGTGGGGAATGCTAGATGACAAGAGAAATTAAGGTTTTAGTTAAGAAAAAGAAGGAAGCATATGACAGGTATACACTGCAGAAATCAAGTGAATCCTTAGAAGAGTATAAAGGCAGTAGGAGGGAAATCAGGACGGCAAAAAGGAGACATGCGATTGTTTTGACAAATAGGGTTAAAAGTAGAATCCAAAGGGACTCTACTAGTACATTAAGGACAAGAGGGTAATGAGAGAGAATAGAGTCCCTCAAAGATCAACAAGGCAGCATTTGTGTGGAATCACAGGAGATGGGGAAGATACTAAACGAGTATTTTTCATCAGTGTTTACTATGGAAAAGGATTTGGAAGATATAGAATGTGGAGAAATAGATGATGACATCTTGAAAAATATCCGTAATTACAGAGGAGATGGTGCTGGATGTCTTAAAATGCATGAAGGTGAAAAAATCCCCAAGACCTGACCTAGAACTCTGTGGGACCTTGGAAAGTGATTGCTGAGCCCCTTGCTGAGATATTTTGATCATTGGTAGTCACAGGTATGGTGTGGGAAGACTAGCGATTAGGTAACGTGGTGCCACTATTTAAGCAAGGTGGTACGGAAACGTCAGGAAAAGGTGATAAGGAATAGACCAGTGAGCAAGATATCAGTGGTGAGCAAGTTGTTGGAAGGAATCCTGAGGGACAGGGTTTACATGCATCTGGAAAAGCATGTATGGATTAGGGATAGTCAACATGGTTTTGTGCATGGGAAATCATGTTTCACTAATGTTTTTTGAAGTAGCAAAGAAGATTAATGAGGCCAGAATGGTGGATATGATCTATATGGACTTCAGTAAGGCATTCAACAAGGTTTCTCATGGTAGACTGGTTAGCAAGGTTAGATCACATGGAGTACTAGCCAGTTGGACAGAGAATTGGCTCAAAGGTAGAAGATAGAGGGTAGTGGTGGAGGGTTGCCTTTCAGACTGGAGGCCTGTGACCAGTGGTGTGCCACAACAATCGGTGCTGAGTCCACTGCTTTTCATTATTTATATAAATGATGTGGTTGCGAACATAGGAGGTGTAGTTACTAAGTTTGCAGATAACACCAAAACTGGAGGTGTAGTGGACAGCAAAGAGGGTTATCTCAGTGTCCAACGGGATCTTGATCAGATGGGCCAATGAGCTGAGAAGTGGCTGATGAAGTTTACTTTAGATAAATGTGAGGTGCTGCATTTTGGAAAGGCAAATCAGAGCAGGGCTTATACATTTAATGGTAAGGTCTTGGGACCTTGGAGTGCAGGTTCATAGTTCCTTGAAAGTGGAATCGCAGGTAGATAGGATAGTGAAGGTAGTGTTTGATATGCTTTCCTTATTAATCAGAGCATTGACTTTAGGAGTTGGAAATCATGTTGTGGCTGTACAGGGCATTGATTAGGTAACTTTTGGAATATATGTGTAATTCTGGGGTCCCTCTTATCGGGAGGATGCTGTGTAACTTGAAACGGTTCAGAAAAGATTTTCAAGGATGTTGCCAGGTTTGGAGCATTTGAGCTACAGCGAGAGGCTGAATAGGCTGAGGCTGTTTTCCTTGGGGCGTTGGAGGCTGAGGGATGACCTTGTAGACGTTTATAAAATCACAAGGGGCATGGATAGGATAAATTGACAAGGTCTTTTCCCTGGGGTGAGGGAGTCCAGAACTAGAGGGCACAGGTTTAAGGGTGAGAGGGGAAAGATTTAAAAGGGAACTAAGGGACAACTTTTTCACGCAAAAGGTGGTGCGTGTATGAAATGAGCTGCCAGAGGAAGTGGTGGAGGCTGGTACAATTCTAACATTTAAAAGGCATCGGGATGGGTATATGATTTCAAAGGGTTTAGAGGGATATGAGACAAGTGCTGGAAAATGGGACTAGATTAGTTTACGATATCTGTTCGGCATGGACGAGTTGGACTGAAGGGTTTGTTTCCATGCTGTACATCTCTATGACTAAATGCAAGCTACATATTGATAGCAATGTCTTGTCGATGTTTTTGGTCAGTTTGTGAGCTTATTTAGGCAGGTATATCTGCAGGAGACCATTGACATTTGCACCAGAACCATTTTTTTATGAAATGTAGATAAATTGCATTTGTTTTCATTTAATTTATGCAGGTAAAAACAATGACTGCAGATGCTGGAATCCAGAGTCTAGATTAGAATGGTGCTGGAAAAGCACAGCAGTTCAGGCAGCATCTGAGGAGCAGTAAAATTAACATTTCAGGCAAAAGCCCTTAAACAGAAACTTATGCAGTCAAGTTCCGTATCAATGATGGATGCCAAATTGATGGTGTTTCCTCAAGTTCCAGCCTTACTGATATTTTTGTTAGTTTCCATGTGAACACATATATTTGGTGAAGCGTGTACTAATGTCTTATATCAAGCCTATTTCAGATATTTAGATGATGTAACAATTTTTGGTTTTGCAGCCACAAGTATAGTTTTCCATTCACACTCCAATATGCTTCATCCTGCTCCCAAATTCACTCAATGTGCCTCTCTGTTACTTACTTTCACTCATCCTTTGGGTCCTAGTTAATTGATCACCTTGCAAGTCTGATACCGAAAGAGAATGCATTGAACCTATCATACTGGATATTAGCTATCTTGATCAGATCATTACTCATAGTGTGTTTTGCAAACTCATGGGTGAAGACTTTCAGACTTGAAAAGTTCCTGGTCTTCTTAAATTTACACTGGAGGGGCAAGATGTCTCCAAAATACAACATAAGCAAGCCACTTCTCACTGTTATTATGCAGTTGCTACGTGAGTCTGATTTTCCACTAAAAGGATGGTGCCACCAATCCAAAATGACATGTTGCCAACAAGACAATTGAGCAACCTCATGTACAAATTTCTGATCTGATATGATGCCAATAACAGAAGCCTTATTTTTTCATACTTAGCTGACAAATTAAACACAATGTTCCTTTAGTTATTTGTAATTGGTAGGGTACAGACTGGACTCAGACAGTCTGCAAAATCCAAACATAAATCTCCTGTTAAAAATGATGCTACAATTGGGCAACATCTGCTGAAAATGCCAAAGAATAAAGTGGCAACTAATTTCATATAATTGATCAAGCTCATAACTTGGATCATTCACACATTCATAGACATGCACTCCTTCCATTAACAAAAGGAACATGATCAAGCCTTGCATCTTGTTTGAATTATTGAGGAGCTTGGATGTGAACATATTTCTCTATTCTCTGAGGCAAAGTCTTGACTAATTAGTGTTGTCATGTCAATCAGAACTATTCATAAATTGCTGTGATCATTTGAAATTTGGTAT
Organism: Hemiscyllium ocellatum; assembly: GCF_020745735.1. NCBI lineage: Eukaryota > Metazoa > Chordata > Chondrichthyes > Orectolobiformes > Hemiscylliidae > Hemiscyllium > Hemiscyllium ocellatum. The sequence goes on from NC_083408.1 coordinate 92,363,417, forward strand.
TCTTGCATGTGTCCTCAGAACTCCAAGATAAGAAATGCTCTGGAAACATGTTTCTCTTTCTAGCTCTCAACATTTAAGATTGAAAATCTTTTATTCCACCAGTATTTTGAAGTGAACAAGAACTTCACTTCCCAAAAGCTTCATTCTCTGACTTTTTAAGTGAAGTTGCGCTGCTGAATGACACACAGATTTGTGCTGTAGAAATTCTAAAAACTAAGTTAACTCACAATGCAAATTATGAGCAATGATATCTAAACATTAGAATTTCACCTAGAGATCTACACCTTCGATAATTTTAAAGATAGTAGGAATGAAGTTCTGATATAGTATGCATCGGTTAGTAAAATGTGAAATGAAAAGTAATTACAAAAGTTTGATATTTTTAAATGTGGATGTCGTTGATAAAAATGTTCGGTTTGACTTGGAGATTCTACTGAGGTTTTGACACCAATCTTGCCAGCAGATGAATCTGCACCCATCAAAACTAGGAATTTGCTTTGGGAAGCCAATAAGTAGTTGTACTTAAGTTTAACTTGGGATTGAACAGTGTTATAAGAATTGGATATCTGGTCCCTTCACATATATCCCTTTGTGTTTTACCTATCTGCTGGAAAGAACTCTTTCATAAGATGTAGTTGGATGTAAATCTACAGAATTGTTGGGTGAGCAAATATACAGACACTTAAAGCAATCTACATCACAGTGCTAGTGTGGATTTCATGGGGAGCTATATGCCCTGAAGCCAAGTTATTTGGGAGCTAATTATCAATAGCCATTTTATGCACAGGGCAGACAGTGTTAATTGGCTCAGGGTGAGACTTGAATCTTGCATCTGGGAAGGAAGTCCTGCCTTAGGCAGTAGCTTGCCAATCTGATTGGTTGCCAGCTCTGTAGTTCTGGCCGCACCAGATACAGGTGCTCGTGGCCATTGCTAGGAATTTGGCTGCTGGTCTCCAAAGAAGGGGAAATAAAAGAGCCTGGACTTAAAGTAGATCTGGGGAAACTGCGGAATCAGGCTGGCAGACCCCAATGATTGGCTAAATTTGAGGATTTAGGGAATGGAGGTATGGTCATGGGGAAATGGAGGGGATGAGAAGAGGAGCACTTTGTGGTGTGCCTTAAATGGACAGAGAGGATTTCAAAAGGAGGTTACCACTGTCTTATCTGTCATCCACCTGTGGAATAAAATCTGCTGGACCACTCCCTTCACATGGACTGTCCCCAGCTGGCGTAAATAGAGATGGAGATTAAATAAAGCTGTCAAGTGGTCACTCTCTGCAATATGTGCCCCTCCTTCTACCCATGAGCTCCACCTTGAACATGTCAGTAGTGTTGGGGGTGGGGGAGGGTTAGTACTGTAAAACCTGGCCCTTCTTGTTATATTTCAGCTGAATAATAACTTTGCTCCACCTTGGCATTTCTAGCTGCCAAAATAAACTTTCACTTTTTGCCAAATGATTTATTCAGAAACTTGACCAAATTTCAAAGCCTAGGCTGATTTTCTTTCTAAAGTAGACATGTTTCCTCCATTGATCTTTATGAAGGTGAGCAGCATTCCCTTTTTATCCACAAAAACCTCAACTTCCAACCACCCCCCTCCCCAGTTGGTTGGTCTGAAGTCCTTCCATCAAGATGCCTGGTCCCATTGCTTACCCAACACATCCACTTCCTCTTTCCACTTGGGCTCCTTTGGAATTGGCTAGAGCAAAAATATAACTTTCTGATCTGAGGTCCTTGTTTGGAATCAAGTTCTTTTTTTCTAAATAAGTGGCCTGTCATAAACACTGAAACTCTTGAAAGCAGATTTTAATTTAAAAACAATTTTAAAAAGTTCTAGCTTACACCAAGGCCATCCATCCACATATCTCAACTATTTTATGGATATAATTGATCGAAAAATATCAAACCTGTCAGTCATTAACTCATCTAAGTTAATTTATTAACTATAAGTTGTCGCACTAAAGTTCATAAGATAGCTTGGATGGAAAAAAAATTAGTGTTCTCAGGTTTGACTAGTTTAACTAGACCAAAGACGAATTCCTTACCAATACAACTTACTTCATTAATTCACTGCACTAGTAGTCTTCAATGTGTAGAACAATGAGAATATTTTAACCCAGCAAAGACAAGTTCCAAACAAATTGAAGGTATGTTCCTTCCTGAAATCAGAAAGCCACACTTCTATTTCCAAATATGTAAACATGATATAGCATTAAAAAACTTCTTACCTTTGAACAAGATATAATTAATAAGAACCATTACAGTGTTCCGATTAAGCGTTTTAATGAATTCTTGGATTTTGCCATTTGTTTGTTTTCTCACGTAAGCATTGATCTTTCTTTTTGCTTTGTCTAACACTCTGAAATCAGTACTGACTGTCTCTGCCTTATAAAATTGCCTTGTATCGTCAAGGAATTTCTTTTGAAGATTTAGTCCCTGCTGGATGTGGAGAGAGCTCCCCATCGTCATATGCAGCTCACTGTTTTCACTGGTTAACTCTTGCAGGAGGTATCTGAATGTTGCATGCACCTCGGCTGCATCATTCTTTGACATATTGGAGTACCCAAGAACACGTAGTAGTTGATTCAGAGTGTTATGTTTTGCACCCAGTGACAACATGGCCAGGCTGGAGGAGATGCTTATAGGAGAGAAGAAAATATTCTTGGAAGTTGAGCTTGGCTGGGAGGCAATCTGTCTGTAGAGACGCAAGGCAAAATCTGTATTTGCAGCTGAAAGTTTGAGTGCAGACAGATTGTTTTTAGTTCTTGAAGCAGAATGCGCTTGTTGAATTGTAGCCTTCATTGCAGTCATTTTTCCACTAGCAATGGCTCTTCCACTGTAGAGCACAGTGAGCAACAAAGCTACAGGAATCAGCTTCCTCATCTTAACCTGCAAAGGAAAGAACAAACTTGTTTTGCAATGCTTTGAAAGTGCAACCTTAATGAGGTTGCTTTTTACGCTTAGTAAGCTTAATGAGTTCTAAAGACTTCTAAATATTATCAACTTAGCTTCTAAGACTAATCATTTGGTAAACAGTTTCTTACTTGATGTCTGATTGTAGTTTAGGTTCCTTTAACCTAAAGTGAAGCAAGCTGTACTTACCGTGATTTTCTTCTCCCTTCTACATGGTCCTTGGTGTATAATGCTAATTTATACCACAGAAATTGTAAACAGATCTGTTATGCATTAATCAGTAAACTGACCTTTGCTCTGATGGTCAACATTTCTATAAATGGCGTCTGCATTGCAAATATAATCTGTGTAGCTTGTATAAGCTTTGTCATATATAACAAAATAGTTGTGACATTCATTTTGTCTCTTACATTTTTCAATCAACACAGGAGCTGTCAGTCCTTACATTATCACCTCCCAGTCTCTTCACACAAACTGCTGTTGTTTGGTAAATTTTGGTTAATTTATGACTATATGATGTCTTAGTTTAATAGTTATTTAATATTAAACTCAATCTTATGCATCTCAATAAATACGCAGCATTTCATTTGCAATTAATTCCACACATAACTCTATTTTTCAGCTGCCTTCTTTCTTGATGCACATACACACTCATTAATATCATAAATTTATTGAAAAACATAATTTCACTAACTTGGCAGCCTTTTGAATTGTGAGATGATGATTTACATCTTGGTAGTATTAAGCACTATGTAGCCTGACAGTGTCTACCACATTTGTTTCAGACAAAAGCAGTGATCTATTGGAGTTACACTAATGTATGTATCTAGATGCACCAAGGCATATACACACACACACATATAGTGCATTTTTGATTTTGGTTCTGATTCTTCTTTCTGCCTCCATGATATTGCATATTAAAACCACTCCTTTACAAGATATACAATGTTGGGGGAGAAAGTGAGGACTGCAGATGCTGGAGATCAGAGCTGAAAATGTGTTGCTGGAAAAGCGCAGCAGGTCAGGCAGCATCCAAGGAACAGGAGATTTGAGGTTTCGGGCATAAGCCCTTCTTCAGGAATCTTTTGGGTTGTTGTGTGTTGGGTTGTTTTCTCTGGAGTGGCAGAGGCTGGGGGAGACTTAATAGAAATGTATAAAATTATGAGATGGATAGAGATGACTGTCTTTTTCCATCCCATAAACATCCATTTGGTAAGAAATACAATTTCAGAAAGAATAGATTTTTCTCAAGGTGACCCAACTGCACAGAGAATGCCCAGCTGTTACCAAGAGAGGGAAAAAAATAGGTTCTATGTCTTCAAGGCCACAACAGTAATTGCTTAAAGCTAAACCTAAAAACTAAAAAAAAAACTAGAAAGCCTGATCTGTGAGAGCTGGCCACACCCAGCCAGATTGCCTCTATTGTTGCAACTTTAGAAAACACCAAGGCCTCACAAGCTGTTTACTTTATAACAGACAACTTGATACCTCTCATTCAATCTCTCTTTAAAAAAAAACTCTAAAAGCCACAGCATCATCACACTACAAGTGTACAAGCCATCATATTGGACAAGAATAATTAAATACATAGAACATGGAACATAGAAAAATACAACGCAGTACAGTCCCTTTGGCCCTCGATGTTGCATCGACCCAAGCCCACCTAACCTACATTAGCCCACTATCCTCCATATGCCTATCCAATACCCATTTAAATGCCCATAAAGAGGGAGAGTCCACCACTGTTACTGGCAGGGCATTCCATGAACTCACGACTGGCTGAGTAAAGAATCTACCCCTAACATCAGTCCTATACCTACCACCCTTTAATTTAAAGCTATGCCCCCTCGTAATAGCTGACTCCATACATGGAAAAAGGTTCTCATTGTCAACCCTATCTAAACCCCTAATCATCTTGTACACCTCTATCAAGTCACCCCTAAACCTTCTTTTCTCCAATGAAAACAACCCCAAGTGCCTCAGCCTTTCTGCATATGATCTTCCTACCATACCAGGCAACATCCTGGTAAACCTCCTCTGCACCCGTTACAGTGCCTCCACATCCTTCCTATAGTGTGGTGACCAAAACTGCACACAACACTCCAGATGCTGCCGCACCAGAGTCTTATACAACTTCAACATGACCTCAGGACTCCGGAACTCAATTCCTCTACCAATAAAAGCCAGTACGCCATATGCCTTCTTCACAGCACTATTTACCTGGGTGGCAACTTTCAGAGATCTGTGTACATGGACACCAAGATCCCTCTGTTCATCTACACTACCAAGTATCCGACCATTAACTCAGTACTCCATCTTCTTGTTACTCTTACCAAAATGAATCACTTCACACTTAGCTACATTGAACTCCATTTGCCACCTTTCTGCTCAGCTCTGCAGCTTATCTATATCCCGCTGTAACCTGCCACATCCTTCCTCACTGTCAACATCTCCACCGACTTTCGTATCATCTGCAAACTTGCTCACCCAACCTTCTAGCCCCTCCTCCAGGTCATTTATAAAAATGACAAACAGCAATGGTCCCAAAACAGATCCTTGCTAGTAACTGCACTTCAAGATGAACCTTTACCATCAACTACTACCCTCTGTCTTCTTCCAGCCAGCCAATTCCTAATCCAAATCTCTAACGCACCCTCAATGCCATACCTCCATATTTTTTGCAGTAGCCTACCATGGGGAACCTTATCAAATGCCTTACTAAAATCCACATACACCACATCTACCATTTTACCCTCGTCCACCTCCTTAGTCACCTTCTCAAAGAATTCAATAAGGTTTGTGAGGCACAACCTGCCCTTCACAAAACCATGTTGACTAAACTTGATCACATTATTCCTATCCAGATGTTCATAAATCCTATCCCTTACAATTCTCTCTAAGACTTTGCCCACAACAGAAGTGAGACTCACCGGTCTATAGTTACTAGGGTTATCCCTACTGCCCTTCTTGAACAAGGGAACCACATTTGCTATCCTGCAGTCTTCTGGCACTATTCTTGTAGACAACGAGGACATAAAAATCAAGGCCAATGGCTCTGCAATATTCTCCCTTGTTTCCCAGAGAATCCTAGGATAAATGCCATCAGCCCCAGGGGACTTATCTATTTTCACCCTTTCCAGAATTTCCAACACCTCTTCCCGACACACCTCAAAGCCATCCATTCTAAGTAATTGTGACTCAATATTCACATCGGCAACAATGTCCTGTTCCTGAGTGAATACTGACGAAAAGTATTCATTCAGTGTCTCTCCAATCTCTTCAGCCTCCACGCATAACTTCCCACTACTATCCTTGACTGGACCTATTCCTACCCTAGTCATTCTTTTATTCCTGACATACCTATAGAAAGCCTTTGGGTTTTCCCTAATACTACCAACCAAGGACTTTTCATGTCCCCTCCTTGCTGCTCTTAGCTCTCTCTTTAGATCCTTCCTGGCTGCCTTATAACTCCCAATCGCCCCAATTGAACCTTCACGCCTCATCTCTTTTTTTTGTAGATATTTTTATTGAAATTTAACATTTTTGCAAATTTACAAAAATAAACAAAACTCTCAAATACAAACATTGATGTACAATTAAATCATATATACAATAGTCATAATTTAACAAAGAAAAGAGAAAGAAAGAAAACAAAAAAAGAAAAAAAAGAAACGAAAAAAGAAAGAAAAAAAAACTCAATTTTCTACTAATCTAACCTATAACTAACCAGAGTGTATACCTAAGTCTCTTACATGCTCGGAATGTATAAACATCAAATATAATAAAACCCGTATTCGCGCAGGATTCCTCTCCCAAGGGGCCCCGGAGCAGCCCGGTCTGAAATCTTCACTAAATAAAAGCCCTTGTTAGGATAGCCGAAATATCTGCATTTATATAATTCAAAAAGGGCTGCCATATTTTATAAAATAATTCAGTCTTTCGGTGCACCATATTTGTGAGGAAGTCAAGGGGGATATATTCCATAATTAATCTGTGCCAATTTGAAAGTCCAGGGGGGCCCTCAGCCACCCAATTCACCAAAATATTTTTCCTTGCACAGAAAGAGAGAATAGAAAATAGTCTCTTCCCATGCATATCCAGAGATGAGAGGTTCGAAAAGCCCAAAAGGAGAGATATAGGGTCCACCCTAATTTCCGTTCCTAAAATTTCTGTCAGGGTATTTGCCACTTTAGTCCAGTATCTGCGGATTTTCTGACAAGTCCACAGACAATGTACAAGAGTACCCACCTCTATTTTGCATTTAGGACACATTGGAGATGCTCCTGCCTTAAATTTTGCCAGTCGAGCCGGAGCTATATGGGCCCTATGAAGTATCTTTAGTTGGATAGCCTGAGTTCTGTTACAGATAGCAATTCTTCTAGCATTTTCCCAAATGTCATTCCACATATCCTCAGAGATTTCTAGCCCCAAGTCCTGCTCCCATGTTTTAAGCAGGTCATCCATGTCTCCTGAGACTCCATCATGTAGCAAATGGTATATAGTACTAACGGAGGATGCCCCCGCTGGTCGTAAGACATTACGTTCTCTGTCTGATTTATAAAGACTATCTATTAATGTAGTCTTCCTCTGTATATAATCTCGAACTTGGAAGTATCGAAAGAGATCCCCATTAGGTATTCCGAATTTCAGACGCAGCTGCTCAAAGGACATCAGGATCCCATCTTTAAATAGGTCCCCTAAGCATGAGATGCCCCTGGATCTCCAGAGTTTAAAGGTGGCATCTGTAATCCCCGGTTGGAATCCCCATGCGCCTACTATTGGTGCATGGGGGGATGTTTTATGTGAGTTACCCTCATTTTGCCGCATTATATTCCAGGCTTTAATTGTGTTTAATATTATGGGATTTTTACAGTGGTCTGTAATGATTTTCCTCTTATCTGAAAATAAAAGGTTAATAAGTGGGTATTTTACTTGGGAGGCTTCGATATCCAGCCAAATTGATTGTGGATCAGATGAAACCCAATCAGCTATGTAACTTAGTAGGGAGCTTAACTGATATTTCCTAAAGTCTGGGAAGTCCAGTCCTCCCCTTGCCTGTGGAAGCTGTAGCTTCTTCAGCTTAATAAGGGGCCGTCTATGGTTCCAAATAAAGGAGCCCAACCAGCCATATAATTTACGTAGGGCTAGCCTTGGCAGCATCAGCGGGAGCATTCTCATAGGATATAAGAGACGGGGCAGAACATTCATTTTAATTAATGCTATTCTCCCTAGCCAGGAAATCGGAAGGTTTCTCCATCGCTGGAGGTCCTGCCTTATCCTTTCCATTAATTGTACAAAATTAGCCCTATACAGCTGATCAAATACTGGCGTGATAAAAATACCTAAATATAAGAAGCCCTCCAGGGACCAACGGAAGGGAAAAGGGGATCCGTCCATTAAGTGGGGTATCATAGCCAGACCACCCATTGGCATGGCTTCCGATTTTGAAAAATTAATTTTATAGCCTGAGAATGCACTAAATGTATTAATAACTTGAATTAGACGAGGCACTGACATTAAAGGATTACTGAGGAATAAGAGAACGTCATCTGCATAGAGGGTAATTTTGTGTTTACCTGTACCAATCCTCGGGGCCGTTATATTAGGATCAGTCCGGATGGCTTCTGCTAATGGTTCGATTATCAGTGTAAACAACAATGGTGAGAGAGGACATCCTTGACGGCAGCCCCTACCCACACTGAAGCCATCCGATCTTAACCCATTAGTAATAACAGCTGCTTTGGGGTCATTATACAATGTTGAAACCCATTTGGTAAACACCTGTCCAACGCCAAACCTTTCCAATGTGTAAAATAAATATGACCATTCAACCCTATCAAATGCCTTTTCCGCATCCAATGAAATTACTACTCCTGGTATCTTTCCCTGATGACAGGCTTGGATCATATTCAAGACCCTTCTGATATTATTGGATGATCTGCGGCCCTTAATAAATCCCGTCTGGTCCTCCTTTATAATATATGGCAGTACCCTTTCTAGTCTTAGTGCTAACATTTTTAAGAGAATTTTAAAGTCTACATTTAGTAAGGATATTGGTCTGTAAGATGCACAATCTTCTGGGTCTTTTCCTTTTTTGAGGATAAGAGAAATATTTGCTTCTTTCAGCGTGGGCGGGAGACAGACCTGACTATGCGCAAAATTATACATATCCATAAGTGGGTCAACCAATATTCCTGTAAATTCTTTATAGAATTCAGCTTGAAAACCATCCGGGCCCGGTGCTTTTCCACTCTGAAGTTGCCTAATTGCCTCAAGTATTTCTTGGACTGTTAAAGGGGTATTTAGGGCCGACACCTGTTCCGGAGTCAGGCCCGGGAAGGTCAAATTTTTAAAAAATGACTGCATCCTCCTAATCCTATCTTCACAATCCTGCGATCTATATAGTTCAGAATAAAATTCTTTAAAGGTCGCATTGATCTTTTTATGATCATGAGTCAGGGTACCTGTACTTTCCTTGATGGTCGGAATAGTTTGAGGGGCTTTCTTTTTCTTTGCAAGAAATGCTAAGTATCTACCCGGTTTGTCGCCATATTCATATAATCTTTGTTTCGCAAATAATATTTCCCTTTTAGCCGTTTGAGTAAGCGCGGTGTTTAAAGCTGTCCTAAGAGCTGTAATCTTCTGCAATTTTGTGATAGAAGGTCTATCAGCGTATGCTGTTTCGGCTGCTTTTAGGCGAGCTTCGAGCAGACGCTGTTGCTCTCCCTTCATTTTCCTCTGGGTCGCTGAATAGGAGATGATCAAACCTCGTGCATAAGCTTTGATGGTCTCCCACATCATTGACGGATTGCTAGCCGTACCAGTATTAATTTCTAAAAAAGTTTTAAGTTCTTGGGAGAAGTACTTTAAAAATTTGCTATCTTTTATCAGGAAGGGGTCCATATGCCAATGCCGAGCAGATGTCCCATTGTTCTTTACCTTAGTTTCCATGTATACAGCGGCATGATCAGAGATTGCTATAGTACCTATTTTACAGGTTGCTATAGAGTTTAGAAAAATCGATGGGGCAAAAAACATATCAATTCTTGTGTGACATTTATGTGGATTAGAGTAGAAAGAAAAATCTCTACCCTGTGGATGGAGACATCTCCATACATCTACCAATCCTAATTCTTTATTCAGGTCCGCCAGTTGTCTAGATCTGGGAGATACTCCAGCGGCACTCTTGGGAATCCTGTCTATTTCCGGATCCATAATACAATTAAAGTCTCCCCCTATAATTGTATGACGGGCACCAAAGGCCATCAGTTTTGAAAAAGCTTCCGTTATGAATTTAAAGGGGTGTGCCGGGGGGCAGTACACATTTAAGATCCCATATTCCTCTCCATTTATGAGGGCTTTAATCAAAATATATCGTCCAGATTCGTCTTTTATCTGATTTAGAATTTTCAAAGGGAAGTTCTTCCGGACAAGGATAACGACTCCCCTGCTTTTTGAATTAAAAGAGGAAAAAAAAGGCCTGATCAAATCTGCCCTGTCGTAATTTTAAGTGTTCTTTATCCGACAGGTGTGTCTCCTGTAGGAGAGCTATATCGACTCTCTCCTTCTTAAGATTTGATAATATTTTCTTCCTTTTAACTGGCGAATTACTCCCCCTGACATTCCAGGTGCACCACTTAACCGACTGTTCAGCCATAATCATCTGGACAGATCCGAGACCCCTCGGGAGGGGAAACCCTATCTAGAACATCCCGAGCATGGAGCATACAAGATTTACAAAAGTAAAGACTCTCTGATACACTCAAAACAATATAACAAAAAACTCTTTCTAAGTATAAAAAATATAAAACATTCTGAATTGGAGATTTTCTCCCTTGTTCCCAGGGAGCGTCACTTCCTCTCCCACAGTCCATCTTACCCTCTTCCAACCAGTGCACCACCCTTGACCCAGGTGTTCCTCAATAAAATGAGGAGAATTCAAATATAATATAAAGCTAGAGTTAACAGTGAACACCCCACCCCCACCCACACCCACATCTAAATATATTTGGGAATATTAATACCATATATAACTATAAGATTACAATCTCAACATGTAATACTTAAATATAATACCACAAAATAACAGGGGAAAGAAAAACAACCCCGCTCCTAAAAACAGAAGTAAAATAGAATAAGGTAACCACCTCTCCCCATCAACATTAACCAAACGCCCCAACATATATATATATATATATATACATACACACATAGGGGGAAAGATAAGAAAAGATGAAGGGATGTAAACCAAAATAATGGGAAAGGCAGACCAGCGTCCACAATCTCTTACAGTTTATTTAAGAGAGTCCAAGAATTCCTTAGCCTTCTCCGGTGATCCGAAGTTATATATGGATCCTTCGTGGCTAAGGCGTAGCGTCGCTGGATATCGTAAGGAGTACTGGATATTTAAGTCCCTTAAACGCTTCTTCGCCTCATCGAATGCCTTCCTCTTTCGGACCAAAGCTGGGGAGAAGTCCTGGAACAGCATGATCCTGGATCCTTTGTGGGTCATAGCTTGGGGATCTTTTCCTAGATTTCTTGAGGCTTCCAGGAGCATCTGCCTCTCCCTATAGCTCTGCAGCTGGAACAGGACCGGGCGTGGGTGCTGGGTTGAGCCGGGCCCACGTACTGTGACCCGGTAGGCCCATTCTACCCTTACCTGGCCTGATCCATTATGCAGATTTAAAAGTTGTGGCAGCCAATGCTCTAAGAATGCTGTCAGCTGACCTCCCTCTTCCTGCTCGGGCAGGCCCAACAACCGAATATTTTTTCTACGACATTGATTTTCGAGGTCATCAATGTGGTTTTCTAGGTTCTGGACTCGATTCTCGAGAAAACGGATGTGGTCGGCTGTTGATTTTATCCCAGTCTCTGAGGCTGCGGCCTTCGACTCCACCTCTCTGACTCGGCACTCCAATTCCTGAATGTCTCTGCCCTGCTTCTGCAGCTCGGCTGATAGTGCTTCTCTGCTCTGCCGAGACTCATCGATAAAAGCATCAATCTTTGCCTCCCACCTGGCAAACATCTCCTCAAAGCTCATCTTCATTGGTAAATCTCCTGAAGTAGCTGAAGACACCTTTGTTGCAGCTGAAGAGGGAGAGGGTGGGGGAGGGGTCCCTGCTTTCTTAGAGCCGCCTGTTCCCTTCCCTTTACTCATTTTCCAGCTAGTATTAGACTATTTAAATGTACTAATAGGTAACTATTTAAGGTTAACAACTATTATAAATGGTTTAGTGAGTGTGGTGGGGGTGGATAGCCCACTTTTCCCAAGTTTTGGGTAGAGCACTGTGGACTCAGTCTTGCTGGGTCGCCGCCATCTTGGATCCCCACGCCTCATCTTTACATCGGCCGCCCTCTTCCCTTTAACAAGGGATTCCAATTCCTTATTAAACCACGGCTCCCTCACACGACCTTTTCCTCCCTGCTGTTCATTATCCATGTCTAATGCAGAAGTTTAGGCCTTAATGTCTGAACAAGGACCATTTTGCAAGATTGGTTTGCCTAGAGTACCATTTTTACTCTAATTATTGATCAACAATATGGGAGATAAAATATGAGGCTTAAATAGCAGATGAATGAAATTTGCCTAAAAAAATGAGTGTTTCTGGCATATCCTTCTGTTATTTGGTAAAAACAACATTCACCAATAAAACGGATGACTTAAAGGAGATATTCTAAAGAATAATATTAAAGAAAGAACTGAGTAGGCTGATTATCTAAAAGAATAATAGAAATTACTAGGGAAATTCAGCAGGTCTGGCAGGTGAAGAGAAAGCAGAGTTAATGCTTCATTTCCAGTGACCTTCATTCATAAAAGAATAATTCCAACATAAGTATGAAATAATATTTTCAGAGTGATGAGGATTGGCACAGGACAGATTGGTGGCAAATAATTCAAATGGCAATAAAAAGACTAGTGATGAATATTTAGGCAGCACTGAAAAATAACTGGAAAATGTAGAATTGTATTTATATAGCATCTTTTAAGACTTTCGAGTATCCTAAAGTACGTTTCAATCAATAAAGTACTTTTAAAGTGTAACAACTGTTTAACTAGAGATTTAAATGAGGTGGGTGGGTGTAGGGTGGGTGTTGGGGAAGAGAAATTAGTGCATATGATAACTGGATCATAAATGGGATAGATCTAAGGATGGAGTATATGCACACAGAAATCCCAAAAAGACATATATAGATTGGGCCCCAGGAAAAATCAATCACTAGAACATATGAAAGGAGGCCAATTTATATTAACATTGTACATATGAATGGGAGTAGCATCAGAAATAAGATCCTGGAACATGGAAACTACTGTGGCAGTAGGAATTATATGTTTGGAATATCAAAAACAAAGCTTACCCAAAGAATGGAAATGTCTTTGCTATCCAGGAATTTAGAGGATTCAGAAAGACTTGAATGTCCAAACAAGAAAGTATTATAGCCACAGATCTTAGAGGCAATTGGGATATAACTGAAGTCGTTGGGATAGGCAGCTCTTGTTTTAAACAACACAAATTAACACTTAGGGCTGAATCTGACTTTGTTGGCAAGTTTCATGGAGGCTTTTTCCATAAGGCCGAAGGAGACCTCTTGTCACTTCTTTCCAAACCGAACACATGAACCATCTCCCTCTCCCATTGTGCCCTTCTCACCTAATTCTAATTCCATCCTTTCAATTACCATTCCCAGAGCTAGTCGCCGCTCATTCATCAAAACACCAGCTTCCCTGGACTCTATGTAATCTTGAAAGACCACTGTCCACCCAGGCAAGCATTGGCAATCTGGCATTGCCCTTGGCTTGCAACATCCATCACATCCCTTTTTCCAGATCTTGACCCATATGTTATAGTGTTTCAAGTGCTCATCTCGTTTTTAAATATCTCCCACCTCTGCAAGCCTTTCATGCATAGAATTCCAAACATCCAGAACCCTCTGGACGAACAAATGTTTCCTCAAATCCCCTCGAAATGTTCATTATTAACTCTTCAGCTAAAGGGGTAATGTTTTTTCCCTTTCTACCTGTCTCTGCCTCTCAGAACTTTGTACACCTCAATTAGATGCCCTTCCACCCTCTGCGATGCTCTCCCACTTATCCATGTAGCTGAAGTCCCTCACCCCTGGAAGTATTTGCTTGAATTTTTTCTGCACTCTCTTTAAATTTTTCTTACCCTTCCAAATTGTTTTCATTAAGATAAATAATTTATTTTTGTTATTGTGGATAGTAGAAGCTCATGAAGCGAACATAGAACATAGAACATAGAAGGATACAGCGCAGTACAGGCCCTTCGGCCCTCGATGTTGCGCCGACCGAATCCTACCTAACCTATACTAGCCCAATAACTTCCAAATGCCTATCCAATGCCCGCTTAAATGACCATAAAGAAGGAGAGTTCACCACTGATACGGGCAGGGCATTCCATGAACTCACAACCCGCTGTGTGAAGAATCTACCCCTAACATCTGTCCTATACCTACCACCCCTTAATTTAAAGCTATGTCCCCTAGTAACACCTGACTGCATTAGCGGTAAAAGGTTCTTAGTATCTACCCTATCTAAACCCCTAATCATCTTATACACTTCTATCAGATCTCCCCTAAACCTTCTCTTCTCCAATGAGAACAGCCCCAAGTGCCTCAGCCTTTCCTCATAAGATTTTCCTACCATTCCAGGCAACATCCTGGTAAACCTCCTCTGCACTCGTTCTAAAGCTTCCACATCCTTCCTATAGTATGGCGACCAAAACTGCACACAATACTCCAGATGAGGCCTCACCAGAGTCTTATACAACTGCAACATGACCTCAGGACTCCGGAACTCAATTCCTCTGCCAATAAAGCCCAGTACATCATATGCCTTCCTCACAGCACTATTTACCTGGGTGGCAACTTTCAGAGATCTGTGTACATGGACACCAAGATCCCTCTGCTCATCCACACTACCAAGTAGCCTACCATTAGCCCAGTAATCCATCATCTTGTTATTCCTACCAAAGTGAACGACTTCGCACTTAGCTACATTGAATTCCATTTGCCACATTTCCGCCCAGCTCTGCAACTTATCTATATCCCGCTGTAACCTACCACTTCCTTCCTCACTATCCACAACTCCACCGACTTTTGTGTCATCAAATTGGCATGGATGGAAGATGGGCTGGCCAACAGGAAGCTGAGTATAGGTATATGTGGGTCTTTTTCAGGTAGGAACAAAAAACAAAGGTAAAAGAGACAGATTTTTAATCAGTAAGGCAATCAAGGGTGATAGAGAAAATACAGGAAAGTGGAGTTGAGGATTGTCAGATCAACCATGATCTTATTGAATGGTGGACTGGAAGGACTGAATGGCCTACTCTGCTCCTATGTTTTATAGCAACAGCAGAGCAGCCACAAAGCCCCACTGCTCATTGCAAACTTCCTTTCACATCCAAGCTCATTCTCTTACCCTAGGCATTATTTGAACCCCAGACCACACAGTTTACCTGTCCCTACCTACATTCTGTTTAAACATCCTCTGAAAGTAAGACCATAAAACCATAAGACATAGGAGTGGAAGTAAGGCCATACGGCCCATTGAGTCCACTCCGCCATTCAATCATGGCTGATGGGTATTTCAACTCCACTTACCAGCATTCTCCCCGTAGCCCTTAATTCCTCGAGACAACAAGAATTTATCAATCTCTGCCTTGAAGACATTTAGCGTCCCGGCCTCCACTGCACTCTGTGGCAATGAATTCCACAGGCCCACCATTCTCTGGCTGAAGAAATGTCTCCGCATTTCTGTTCTGAAGTAATTGTTAATCTGTCACCAATGCCAACTGTAGATCTTGTATCCTGCAGCAGGGGAACATCATTTATAGGCAAGCATGAGGACAAATTAAATTCATAGCCACAAAAGTGAACACACATGAAATGAATAAAAGCTGCTATTCAGCCCACAAAGCAAACCATATAATGGCATTATGACCAATAACTGTTCTATAGCCCATGATTACCTGCTGCACCCAGCTGTCATTTCCTGGAATTAGGTGTCATTCAGGTCTTTCTGGCTTGTATTGATTGAACTCTGTCCTCCCCACCGTGTCCTATCTTGCTCCTTTAAAGAGTGCTTCTGTTCCCTTGGCTCCAGATCATCCAGGACATTGCCTCAACCAAAAACTGCAGGTGCTGGAAATCTTAAACAAAAGCAGAAATTGCTGGAGAAATTCAGCAGGTCTGGCAGCATCAGTAACTTGCAAAATTTAACTTCTAATTCAAAAACACTTTAAAATTATTTTTTTAAAAAGGCTGATACTGCCAAAAATAGCTGCAGATGTGAATTAAATAGCTGTCAATAGAGAGCGAGAGGGATAGAAGAATGGAATATAACATATAAAGCGACATCAGAACCCCTAAACAGATTCAGTTGTGATCTCTTATGACTATACTGATAACTAAGGGCTGACGAATTTCTGCTCAACAGCATGTCACTCCCTCTGGATTATATTTAAAACTACAAGTCCATTTTATGTATTTCCCTTTGAAAAATACACAAGAACAGAGGTTAAAAAGTTTTGTTTCAACTCTACAGTACTAGGCTAGTGGGACTGAACATTCTCATGTGCACTGCTCTGCATTTGAGTGTTAATGTACTGTAAAAGTCACACTTGTAAAACTATACCTTACTTACCCCAGTATTGCAGGTAAAGATTATCACTCACTCTGAATGCTACAAACCAATTAAAAAGAGAATCAATACAAAGGAACTTCTAACAAAAACCATACAAAACTTCAAATCTCCAAATTGTTTAGTTGCCAACATCAATATTACTAATGCAACCAATGTCAACTTATATGTCTGTACTAATAATTCAGAATCTGATCCATTTAATCTTTATTAACCTTGGTACAACTAACAGAAAAGGTAAGTGAAGAAAGACGAGGATCGAGTTTATCCTTCCTCATTTGGGATCTTAACAGTTTGAGGAACCCATCTGGAACTGTAATGAATTGGGAACCTTGTATGGGATCTGGTCATTATAAAGGGAATTCTGTCACCCATTCAAGGAGATCCAGAGAATGAGGAATGTCACTTAACCACCTTATTACCTTCTTCCTCCGTGACCTCTTTCTCTCTATGTCAGCAGATGATACTGTTCTGACTGCTCCCATTCTTCAGCCAACTGAAGGGATTCCCTTCTGAAGGACATATGACTAAACACTTCCATTCTTCTGGTGTCTCCTATGAAGTGCATAATGAAGCGCAATAACCTAACACTTTCTCTTAAGCTGGATGAAACTGTTAGATAATTTCTGAAATGCAGCAGCTGTCCATTTGTAAGTTGACCTTTGAAGCCTTGGAAAGTCACCAGACACATCTACCTAGACCCTATATACTGACCACTGCAGCGGACAGCAACTGACAACCGGAAGCGGCAGATTCAAACCAGTATAAATTCCGGAGGAATCAGCACAGAAGCGCTTCACAGGAAGCTCCCAAGCACTGAAGATGTCACCTAGAAAGGGGACGAAACGTTTGCAACAAAAACTCCCAGCTTGGCGAACAGAACCACAACAACAAGCACCCGAGCTACAAATCTTCTCACAAATTTATAATGCTGTTCCACACTGACTTTGTCAATTTCCCTTTAAATGCTGAGTTAATATGGATCAGTTATACTATAATCATCTAGTTTACTCAGAAAACTAAATGTAGATTTTAAGATTTTGCATTCCCTCCAATAAGCATTTATTTTCTGAACACATTAAAGTTTTATTATAGAAATTCAGCTTTTCTGCTTCTGACAGATAATATTTTATTTAGGGATAATTCTGTGTCTGAGAGCATTCTTTGAATAAAAAACCCAGACAGAAAACGTATTTGAGGTGAAGATAGTTTTTCCTTTTATGATATTATGGATTGAATACAGGCTGAATGTGTGCTCGTTTGGAAAAAGAGTGAATGACACTATTTTGCTTGAACATACTAATTTAACTTGCATGTCAGTTTGACTACAAACTGTTCCACGAACCATGACAAAGTCCATGAATAAAATCAAATATTAACTAAAAACAATCACTGGAATGTGTGTGATCTCTACCTGTTTAAAATTCTCCAGCACAAAACTACTTATAAAGTGGAATATCTGTATAGTGATTTTTTCACATTGAGATAACTTATAAAAGGTGCTTGTTATGGTTGAAATTAATATACTTAACTGCTTTGAGAAATATGTGTAACTGTGCAAGCACTCAGCAATATTACACAGACTATAACTCCTTTGAGCCATTTTCAAGATAACAATAAATTTCATTTTTCTAGTGTATAACATATATATAAAGAAACCAAAGTGCTTTACTAAAAAAATGGACAAATCATAAAATCACGAGGAACAGGAGCAGAAATAAAAGTACTTGGCCCACAAACAATAAGATTATGGCTAGTCTGACTGTGATCTTAACTCCATTTTCCTCACTGCCCCATAACTGTTTGAGATCAAAAATTAAAAAAAAAACCTGAAAGTTTATGAGGTCTAACCAAAGATATGGGCCTGATTTTGTAGTATGGGCTGAAATCCCTGCCTCTGTTTCCTATGTTGGCCATTTTCATCAGTGCAAGAAAGGGGGCAGATTGGGAGGCAATGTGCACTGTAAGGGAAGTAGGGGTTTAAAAAGACTGCTGAAGTAGTCATTTTGTCATTTTCAAGGCATCATGTAGGCTTCAGAAGCCTGTATAAAACACAGCAGCTCAGTGAGGTGGGGAGCATAGCAGAGAGCTAATCAAAAGTGTGAGGCAGTTCTGAAAGGTATACTTTTGCTGGACTTTAAGCAGAAAAGCCTCAGGGAAGATGTTATATTTACATGAAAAAAAAGGGGACGGAGGAAAGCATCTACTCCTTGAAAAATCAAGTCTTGGATTAACATTTGTCATGAATGGGGCATCAATCCATCCAGTCAGGCTTGAAAATTTTTAAATCTAAGCAACAGGTGCTACTTCTTGATATGGATGCAGCTCATTCACATCTGCAGGCCATTCAAACAGACCAGTTGCATCAGCAGTCTCGCATACATGATGAAGAACGGACTACAGGGAAGCAACAGACAAAACCTTAGCAGCCACACTGAAGAGTCGAAGCTGAGAATACCTACATCGGATTATGGCAGCAGGGTTTTATTAACTTGGAGATGTGGTTGCTCAGGACAGTTACTCTAGGTAGCAACCATTGGTGGCTGCTAATTGGGGTAGTTCTCTGCTACCGATTTGCTTTCTATGCTGAGTCTAAGGACCAGTCTAAGGAATAGAAGTTAGACCACAAGAGAGTCTTAGTAAGAAGAGGCACTTACTATATACAACAAGGTGAAGTTTATTGCATGACAACAATTGGTATAATTCTGGATTATTATTGCTGGAAGAGCACAGCAGTTCAGGCAGCATCTGAGGAGCAGTAAAATCGACGTTGGGGACAGTGCTGAGCTGGAAGTCTGGAACTGGGATGAGGTGGGGGAAGGGTAAATGAGGAAACTGTTGAAGTCAATGTTGAAGTCAAGTATAATTACAATTATCAGGAGCCAGGTAAATCATGCCTGTCTCCAGCAGGGACTTGAGCATGACTAAACTATTCACCACTGAAAAACTGTCTGACATCATCAGATTAGCTGGAGATTATCTCACTTTCTCTTGGAGCTAATTTAACATCAGAATAAACTCTTTCAGAACCACTACCTTCTAGAACAATAGAGATTGGCTCTGTGCCCATTATGAAGATGCATTAAGGCCTAGAATCACCTGGTGATAGCATTGAATATGGCCCTCAGTGTTTTCACCTGGAGTCCATTTTGGGCTCTGCTGTTGCCCTCTGCAGAATAGCTCAATCGGCTGTTTGCAGTTGTCTTCCCAACATCACAGGTACCCTTTTTTGTAAGAGTCATCACTTCATGGGGGAAACAGCTTCACAAATGCGGACAGTAATGGGCTTTACGTCAATAGCCAGCCTCCTCCAGTGCTGGGAAGAGTTTCCTCTAATTTTATCCATTCCATTTCCCAATATCAAGGTTGATTACCGACACGAGCAGGAACAAAAGAAATCAATATTTTAAAAGAAATATCATGAATGTGGAAGTAGAAGGAAAAGAATCATGCTCAGCTATTCACATTTTAACTTGCTAACCCACCAATGACCAAATTTACTGAATGCAATTCTAAATTAACCACGGCAAAATATGAACTCTCAAACACTGTCTTTTAAGTTTAACATTTTAGCCATTGCATTACCAAATATGACAGACTTAATTTGTTATCTTTACTATTTTGTTTTAGTTATCTGACATGACGATGGAATTTCATGTGATGGAATGTTAAAAAAGAACACAGGACTCAGGAACAGGAGTGGGCCGTTTGGTAGTTGCAGACTGCTACATTATTAACAAGATTTTGACGGACATGGAGCAAAGTGTTTATCAGCTATGTTATCAGTATTTATGTCCCGTTGTTCAGTCTATTGGACATCTGATGGCCTGCGCTAGAAATGTCCAATTCACAGCCACCGAAGCATGGAGCTAGCATCTCGGTTGATTCCTTCTCCTGATGAAGTGTGTGGATTAGCACATGTTTTCACCATGAGTGTGGTGCATGATTAACTCATATGATAGGAATAGTGTTTTGTAGTCTGAATTCCCCTGATTTCACCATTGCTATAACAGTGTCATTGTAGGACTGTTGACACTGTGTAGCAATGCTGTAAGGGGCCAGAACTTCTTGAGAAACATCGCATGTATTGGAATGAAGTAAGACTCAGGTTTGCCAGGGTTTGCTTGGTGTTTGGCTTTTCCTGTTGAAGCCATAGACAGATGGGTGATTTGAGGGGCAGTGAAGCTGAAGCCTGAATAGCATAGTGCAGCTCTGAGCTGGATAGCTGTGCAGCTGTGCTGTGACCTGCTGTATGCTCACTTTGCAGAATATAACCACTTGCAAGGGTCAGCAGTGAAAGGATGGAGTAGACTTCTCAGAGTTTGGTTTAACAGATCACAACAGCAATGGATCACGGAAAGGGTTGGGAGCTCACTGAGTGTCCAACCATACCTCACCACTTCTGTATGGGCAACAACCTGTTAGCCAGCAATAACAGCAGCAAAGACAATAAGTTGTCACAGGTCAAAGTTCAGTCAGTATTATCAATGACTTCTTTCTTGAAGCACAAAGATGCTGGCAGAGGCAAGTCTTTTATCAGTTCTGGGAAAGAATATATCTTACTGTTACCACCTGAAATCCTTCTGTTGACTGTACCTCTAGCCCTAGTGCAGGAGTTGGCAGACCCAATTCCAACCCACCTCCCTCTCCTCAGCATGAGCATAACAATAGCAGGCACGGCTGGATCACTAAGTGGGGAAATCTCTTGACTCCCACTTCTAAAGATGCTTTGAAAAGGCTTTTGGAGTAGCTAAAACTGCAAAGTATAAGGATTTAGTGTGTTCTGGAATATGAAACTGATGCATATGAAGGAATTATAAACAGGTATAAGGCAGTGCTGGGTAGAGTATGAACGAGGCAGGTCTCAGTAAAAATGGCCTGTACGTATGGAAAGGCTTTTAGAAGGGTGAGAGAATAAATAGACTTACAGATGAGGACAAGTTCTCACACATTTGATCCTATAGGAGGACATTTGTAATGTCCACCACAATAGACAGAGACCTAAAAATGTAGGCATGACAGATTTCAAAATGTTGCAGGGTATAATAGACGGGTCATAGAAAGTGAACAAGGCGTATATTGGTACATCAAACTTAGAAATAATGAAGGCAGAAGAGTTTCAATGGAATTGGAAGAGAAGCAAAGCTGTAGCTGTTGAAGTTGCTGATGGGAAAATAAGACTAATGTTTAATACCATTGGGTCAAGGCCAGAAAGGGGTTGGAATAAAGTCTGCATTTTTTTTGGTGGGAGGTGAATAGAGAGGAATTGTTTGCCAATTAAATGGAAAAATCCTTGCTTATCCAAAATTAATGTCCAATAGGCAGTTAAACAGTAAAATACTCTCCCGTAAGTTAGAATTAGAGGTTGGGCACAACTGTTGGGCAAAGTTCACAGCACACATACTTCTCATTCTTTTACAGACACTACATCTGCAAGCATGTTTAAAAGTCTGAATTGTGGTTTCAAAAGAAGAAGGAAACTACAGATTCTGAAGTGATAAAATCAGATCACTTTTCTTAATTACATCATAATCCTTATTCTAAAAGATTGCTACAAATTTGGAGTTTGTTTTTGGTATTCTGACTTTGAGTCATAGAGCTTGTACAGCATGTAAACTGCCCTTTTAGTCCAAATTGTCCATGTTAACCAGATATCCTAAATAAATCTAGTCCCACTTGCCAGGACCTGATCAGGTGTACACGAAAACTCTGTGGGAAGCTAGAGAAGTGATTGCTGGGCCTCTTGCTGAGATATTTGTATCATCGAAAGTCACAGGTGAGGTGCCGGAAGACTGGAGGTTGGCTAACGTGGTGCCACTGTTTAAGAAGGGCGGTAAAGGCAAGCCAGGGAACTATAGACCTCGGTGGTGGGCAAGTTGTTGGAGGGAATCCTGAGGGACAGGATGTATGTGTATTTGGAAAGGTAAGGACTGATTCGGGATAGTCAACATGGCTTTGTGCATGGGAAATCATGTCGCACAAACTTGATTGAGTTTTTTGAAGAAGTAACAAAGAAGATCGATGAGGGCAGAGCAGTAGTTGTGATTTATATGGACTTCAGTAAGGCATTTGACAAGGTTCCCCATGGGACACTGATTAGCAAGGTTAGATCTCATGGGATGCAGGGAGAACTAGCCATTTGGATAGAGAATTGGCTCAAAGGTAGAAGACAGAGGGTGGTGGTGGAGGGTTGTTTTTCAGACTGGAAGCCTGTGACCAGTGGAGTGCCACAAGGATCAGTGCTGGGCACTCTACTTTTTGTCATTTATATAAATGATTTGGATGTGAACATAAGAGGTACAGTTAGTAAGTTTGCAGATGACACCAAAATTGGAGATGTAGTGCACAGTGAAGAGGGTTACCTCAGATTACAACAGGATCTGGATCAAATGGGCCAATTGGCTGAGAAGTGGCAGATGGAGTTTAATTCAGATAAATGCGAGGTGCTGCATTTTGAGAAAGCAAATCTTAGCAGGACTTATACACTTAATCGTAAGGTCCAAGGGAGTGTTGCTGAACAAAGAGACCTTGGAGTGCAGGTTCATACCTCCTTGAAAGTGGAGTCGCAGGTAGATAGGATAGTGAAGAAGGTGTTTGGTATACTTTCCTTTATTGATCAGAGTATTGAGTACAGGAGTTGGGAGGTCATGTTGCGGTTACAGGACATTGGTTAGGCCACTGTTGGAATATTGGTCTCCTTCCTATCGGAAAGATGTTGTGAAACTTGAAAGGGTTCAGAAAAAATTTAGAAGGATGTTGCCAGAGTTGGAGGATCTCAGCTACAGGGAGAGGCTGAACAGGCTGGGGCTGTTTTCCCTGGAGCGTCGGAGGCTGAAGGGTGACCTTATAGAGGTTTACAAAATTATGAGGGGCATGGATAGGATAAATAGACAAAGTCTTTTCTCTGGGGTCGGGGAGTCCAGAACTAGAGGGCATAGGTTTAGGGTGAGAGGGGAAAGAGACCTAAGGGGCATCTTTTCCAGGCAGAGGGTGGTACGTGTATGGAATGAGCTGCCAGAGGATGTGATGGAGGCTGGTACAATTGCAACGTTTAAGGGGCATTTGGATGAATATATGAATAGGAAGGGTTTGGAGGGATAGGGGCCGGGTGCAACTTGATTGGGTTGGGATATCTGGTCGGCATGGACGGGTTGGACCGAAGGGTCTGTTTCCATGCTGTACATCTCTATGACTCGGAGGAAACTCATGCAGATACAGGGAGAACATGCAAACTCCACACAGTCACCCAAGGCTGGAATCGAACCTGGGTCCCTGGTGCTGGGAGGCAGCAGTGCTAACCACAGAGCTATCATGCCACCCCTACATTGCTGTAATTGTAATATTATCCCAAGTGAACTTACATTGTCCAATATGTAACTATCCCTAATATAGGCCTAGGGTGTAACTTATTATGATTTAAACCAAATCTAAATCAAACCTTTGTGTACAATCAAACCTCTTCAATGGTTTTGAAGACAAACTTGGTGACAAAACGTCAGGTTTGATTTGTCAAGGTATATTGTTTCACAGAAAACAAACATACAAAGGAACAGTTATAATCAAGTTAACTTAATTCAATCCATACAACACTTCTGCACAAAATACAAATAATGGATACACATTGCTTCCCCACGTTTATAGGTAATCTTGATTGACTTAAATAATGAACTTCCAACTACTGGTGGCAACTTGTGAAAACTTACCATGAAACTACAATAATTATGCATGGGATATGAATTCAACACTAGCACAGAAGACATTAAATACAAGGGAAATTGTGTTCACCATTATAGCATGCCAAAGTGTTTACATACTTACTCTTTGTTATTTGAAACAAAAACCCACCCCTAATTTAGTCTCCTTCTTTAATAATTTGCCTCGTTCAGTTATGCACTCTTTACAGATAGCAATAGATGGCTACAGAAATATACTGCACATTCTTTAAAGTTCTACCAAATGACTAAAGTTGAATATTGAAAGACGTTGCAAAATCAGAGTTGCTGCCAGTCCCGGTGAAAGCCATGATACAATCACAGATTAATGAGGATAATTGCAAAGTCACTTGTAATAAATATTGACTTTTGTGAGTGATGTAAAAGACAAAATTAGCAGACCTTAAACTTTATTCTAATACTTTTGTCCAGGGAATAACGTTTAGATATCGGTGCAGGAAATGCATTATAAACAACCTCTGCGAACTCCATGTGAAAATAAATTATAACTGAAATGAATCCTATTAGTGTTGGAAATAGGGCTTTCAAATAATTAGTCAATCTTGCATATTAGAGATTTGTGTTTATATGGTGTTTTAATCAGATCACAAATACAATGAATTACTTCAATGCTAACCTTTTAGTGAGTATTGCAATTTTGTACATGTTCAGCAAGGTCACAAAAATGCAATAAAATTAATAATTTGGATTCTGTTTGGTGCTTATGGTTGAATTAGCAATATTGTTTCCGATTTTCTACTCTTCTTTAAACAGAATCATTAATATTCAGCAGAACTACCAAATAGGACTCAGCTCCAGATTGTTTTCACACTTCCAACACCTCCAAAGGTCAGTTGACCTTCAGTGTTGCATTGAAGTGTAAATCTAGCATAGCTTCACAGAACATCTACATCCAGTCTGCAAAAAAGACCCTACTGTTTGTCATTTCAACACAACACCCTGCTCCCTGGCAAACATTGCTGTCTCAGGCTTACTGCAGTGCTCTAGCAAAGCTCAACTGGAAGAACAACACCTAATTTTCTACTTGGGTACTATACAGCCTTCTGGACTCAATTTGGAATTCAACAATTTTAGGACTTCTCCCATGCTCTTAACCCAACCCCCACACACCAGGACTTGTCATCACATGGTCTGCCATTAATTGTCCACTAATAGCCATTTATTCTCATATGCTGAACGTAATCCACTCCTTTGTCTGTCCAACTGTTCTCTCTCTTTGGGCTCTATCTCCACTTATTGTTTAATCCTTTCCCCACCACCCCACCCTATCTTCTGCATGTAAATTGACATTTTCTTAATTATCATTAGTTTTGAGGAAGGATTAGTTTATGTGAAATGTTAACTCTGATTTCTCTCCACAGGTGCTGCCAGACCTGCTGAGCCTTTTCTGTGATTTTAGTTTTTGTAATTTATGTTCAAGTCTTGAGTGGTGATTGAGTAAGTTTTTAGGAAACAGACCTTTCGGTTTCCTGTTCCATCAGTTGTTCAGATAAATGCTTATATATGTCTGCACTACAATTTTTCTCAAATAATTTATTCTCTGCTCCACAGTTGACATTCGCATTACTTTCTCTGCTCTCAAGTTGCAGGGAGTTTAAAACTTGGTGCATACCTGATCTATTCCAGCCCCTCAGAACCTGTGCTAAAGCTTTGTTTGCAGTAGTTATTTGGGCAGGGCAGGGAAAGGAAGAGTAGGAAAGTACATTTTTTGTAGCTCTGCAGAAATGGTAAGTTTATAGAAGACAAGCTAGCCATTCATTGGTGTATTGATGCTCCTGAAAACAAATATAAAGAATAGGGGCAGCATGGTAGCTCAGTGTTAGCGCTGTTGCCTCATAGCGCCAGGGACCTAGGTTTGATTCCACCCTTAAGTAACTGTCTATTTGGAGTTTGCACATTCTCCCCATGTCACTTCCGGGTGTTCTGGTTTCCTCCCATATTCCAAAATTATACAGATTACATGGATTGCCCTGTGTTTTCCAAGGATGTGAAGGCTAGTTGGATTAGCTATGGGAAATGCAAGGTTACAGTGCTCTATGGAGGACCAGTGTGGACATAATGGAATGAATGGCCTGCTGCTACACTGTAGGCATTCTATAAAAGAAAGACTTGTATTTGCATAGTGCCTTTCACAATTTTAAAACAAATTAAAGTTACAGTTAATGGAATAAATTCTGGACATTTTGAACATAACCAATGAAATTATGAAACATACCCTGCTTCAGCGATGTTGGTTCAGGGATATGCACCACAGAGGACACTCATGGTGTGCTCAGACTTACCCAAGGGTGCACAAAATTTGGGTTAAACTTATGAAAACTGCCAAACAAAAAGTACCATAGAATGTTGCCAAACAGAGAGACCTTGGGGTTCAGGTTTGTAGTTCCTTGAAGGTGGAGTCGCAGGCAGACAGGGTAGTGAAGAAGGCATTTCATACGCTTGCCTTTATTGATCAGTGCATTACGCATAGGAGTTAGAATGTCATGTTGCGGCTGTATAGGACATTGGTTAGGCCACATTAAGGCACTTCCAGCAGATTGGAAAACAGAAAATGTGATGCCACTGTTTAAAAAAGGGATTAGACAAAAGATGGAGAATCATAGACTGATGAGCTTAACCTCTGTAGTGGGGAAGATGCTTGAGTCTATAATCAAGGGAGAAATAGCAAGGCATCCAGATAGAAATTGTCCCATTGGACAGTCGCAGCATGGGTTCATGAAGGGTATGTCATGTTTAACTAATCTTTTGAAATTCTGTGAAGACATTATGACCAAGGTGGACAACAGGGACACAGTAGACATGGTGAACCTAGATTTCAAAAGGCGTTCGACAAGGTGTCACACAAGATATAGATGCATGGTGTTACGAGTAAAATATTAGCATGGATAGAGTACTGGTTGACTAACAGGAAGCAAGGAGTGGGGATAAGTGAGTGCAATTCTGGTTGGCAATCAGCAACTAGTGGTGTGCCTCAGGGATCAGTGTTGGGACAATTATTCACAATTTATACAGATGATTTGGAGTTGAGGACCACGTGTAGTGTGTCAAATTTGCAGACGACTTTGGGATGAGTAGAAGAGCAAAGTCTGCAGAGGACTGTGAAACTTTGCAGGGGAACATAGATCCTTTGAGTGTTTGGGCAAAGGTCTACCAGTTGGAATACAGTGTTAATAAATGTGAAGGCAACTATTTTGGTAAGAGTAACAGTAAAAAGGATTATTACTTGAACGGTTAAAAAGTTGCAGCATGCTGCTCTGCAGAAGGACCTGGGTGTCCTTGTGCATGAATCACAGAAGGTTGGTCTGCAGGTTCAACAAGTAATCAGGAAGGCAAATGGAATCTTGTCATTCATTGCGTTTAAAAGCAGGGAGGTTATGTTGCAGCTGTATGGGTGCTGGTGAGGCCACACCTGGAGTACTGCGAGTTTTGGTCTCCTTACTTAAGAAAGTATGTACTGGCACTAGAGGGGGTGCAGAGGAGGTTCGCTAGGTTGATTCTGGAGTTGAGGGGGTTGGCATATGAGGAGAGACTAAGTGGACTGGGATTATATTTATTGGAATTTAGAAGCATGAGGCAGATCATATAGAAACATATAAAATTATGAAGGGAATAGATAAGATAGAAATAGAGGGGATGTTTCCACTTGCAGGTGAAACTAGGACGAGAGGGCATAACCTCAAAATTAGGGGAAGCAGATGTAGGACTGAATTGGGAAGGAACTTCTTCACTCAGAGGGTTGTAGAGGTTTGGAATTTCTTGCCCAGTGAAATAGTTGACGCTACTTCAGTAAACATTTTTAAAGCTAAGACATTATTTTTTGAACAACAAAGGAATTAAGAGTTACAGTGAGAGGACAGCTAAGTGGAGCTGAGTCACAAAACATTCAGTCATGATCTTATTGAATGGTAGCATAGGCTCAAAGGGCCAGATGGCCTACTCCTAACTTTCTATGTTCGTTTGGAATACTGCATTCAATTCTGGTTTCCGTGCTACAGGAAAGATGCTGTTAAACTTAAAAGGGTGCACAAAAGATTGACAAAGATGGAGCCAGGATTGGAGTGTTACAGCTATAGGGAAAGGCTGAAGAGGCTGGGGCTATTTTCCCTGCAGCAGTAGCTGGGAGGTAATTTAAAGGGTGAATAGCCAAGGTCTTTTTCCCTAGGGTAAGGGAGTCCAAAACTAGAAGGAATAGGTTAAAGGTGAGAGGGGAAAGATTTAAAAGGGACCTAAGGGGCAACCTTTTCACACAGAGGGTGGAATGAGTTGCCAGAAGGAGTGGTGGAAGTAGGTATATTTACAACATTTAAAAGGTGTCTGGATGAGGACATGAATAGGGATAGGGATAGGGATTTGGGCTAAATGCAGGCAAATGGACTAGATTAATTTAGGATAACTGGTCAGCATGGACGAGTTGGACAGAAGGGTCTGCTTCTATGCTGTACAACTCTATAAACTGCACTGTGGGTAGCTGAAATTTTTGGCATGGAACCTGAACTTCGATCCTCCTGACTTGAGTGCTGACAACTGAGTTGCATCTGAGAAAACTGTTGCTACAGCTTTTGTGGAAATAAGCTTAACAATGTAACTGTGCAATGATTAATTAAAAATAAAGCTGGAATTAATAAATGAAAATCAGCTCTGATTTGTTAAAGTCAAGTCAAGGTTCAACAATTTGATTAAATGCTCTTATGAAAATAATCAGGATTGTGTAAATAGACTTTCAAAAGGCTTGTTTTAATGAAATTTCACATATGGATGTCAAGTTGCAGCCTTATAAGATTTTGGTTAGGCCATACTTAAGAGCGTTGTGTTCAATTCTGGGTTGCCACATTACAGGAAGGATGTGGAAACTTTGGAGAGAAGTTTTACGAGGATGCTGCTTGGATATGAGGGTGTGAACTATAACAGACAGGATAGAAAAAACTCGGGTTGTTTTCTCTGGTGTGGCAGAGGCTGAGGAGAGACATGAAAAATGTCTATAAAATTATGACATCACCTGATGAAGGAGCGTCGCTCCGAAAGCTAGTGTGCTTCCAATTAAACCTGTTGGACTATAACCTGGTGTTGTGTGATTTTTAACTGTGTACACCCCAGTCCAACACCGGCATCTCCGAATTATAAAATTATGACATGCATAGATAGGCTTGACTGTCTTTTTTCTGAAAGTTGAAATGTCTAAAACTAGGGGACATGCATTTAAGGTGAGATGGGTAAAGTTCAAAGAAAGTGTGAGGGGCAAGTTTTTAAAAAAAATATGCAGTGTGGTAGGAGTCTGGAAGGCACTGCCAGGGGCAATGATGGATGCAGATACGATAGGGGAAATAAAAGGACTTTTAGATAAGCACATGAATATGCAAGGAATGGAGGGATATAGACCAAGAACAGACAGAAGGGATTAGTTTAATTTGGCATCATGTTTGGGACAACATTGTGGGCTGAAGGGCCAATTCCTGTGCTGTACATTCTATAATCACAATTGTAATCACAATTGAAGTCCATGGAAGTAAAGAGAAATCAGCAGCATGAATACAAAATTAGCTAATATACAGAAAGAAAGCTATTACAATTGTAAGTAATTGTTTTTCAAAGTCATGGCTGGTGAAATTTCATGAGATCATTCACTTCAGTTGAAAGAATGAGGCAAAACAAGCAAAATACGGTGAAGGAACACTTAGGTGTGTATTTCCATAAAATACTAAAGGATGGTAGGATCTATCCAGAAAACTGTTTAAAAAAAACAAGGGATCCTTGAATTTATAAATAAATAGGAACAAAAAAAGCAAGAAAATAATACTAAACCTTACATTTCAGGGTGACAAGCCAGAAGTTTCACTACAAGTTCCAAATTTCAATAGTGGAAGTCAAGGTAAATAGATAGTATGCGCAGACAGGACTTTAAGCATTATATATATACACATTATTAGTCATTCTCCAATGGAATTCATATGGTAAGCCTGTAAATACGCCCACAAATCCAGCTTTGCTGTCCTCATGGTTACTGTTTTATTCCAAATCCCCTTTGGTTATTTCCTTCACTTCACGATCCTCAATTCTTCCTGCCTTTCTCTTTCCATCTTCGGAGCTTCGAGATGGTGAGTGGCCAAAGACTGGACACTGCTTTTGTGCAATTCTTGTGTAAATGGGGCCTTTTGTTGTACCTTTCCCACCATGCTCCTCCAAAAATTTCATGACTCCTCAATTTGCAAAATTGCGTGTAGTGTCCAGGGACTTGTAGGCTAGGTGGATTAGCCATGGGAAACGCAGGATTACAGGCATAGGCTGGGGGGGGGTGTGTGTCTGGTTGGGACACTTTTCGGAGGGTCGGTGTAGACTCAATGTGCCAAAAGGCTGCTTCTGTGTGGTAGGGATTCTATGAATTTCATTTCACAACTCCTTTTTAATACCAACCTTCTTGCCAGTTTCTGTTTTTTTTTTACTATTTTTACTTTATTGCTTTGAAATACATTCTACATCCCATTCTTCCCTTTTTTGCCTTACTTACTCATATTATTAATTATTCTCTGTGTACAGCAGTTTTTGGATGGAGAGTGTCTCTTCAAAGTTTGGCTGTTCTGAAGATACATGATTTTGTTCTCTATATATGAACAATAGTAACAGATTTACACTAAATGTGTTAGTTGATTTCTTGTGGTGTTGTACACAAAGTGAAACTTAAGATGAAGCAGCAAGAGTATCTAGGATAATTTGGTCAGTTGTGCACATGTCATTTAGTCCCCATTATGAAACATTCTATGCATAGTATAAAAAATAAATACAAATAAGTCAAACCACACAAGGGCCAGGCAATTACCATTTTCAACAAAACCGAATCTAACCATTGTCCCTCCACATTCAATGACATTACCCACTATCAATGTTCTGGGGGCTGACCATAGACCAGAATCTGGATTATTATAAAAATATTGTGGCCAGAGGCTAGGAATACTGCAATGACTCTCCAATGCCCATGCATTGTAGGTACTCTTACCTGGATAGGTGCAGCTCCAACAACACTGAAGCAGGGCACCAGCTAGACAAAGCAGCCCATTTAAATTGGCACCACAAGCATCCACTCCCTCCACCATCTTTGTTCAATTGCAGCAGTGTGAACCATTTATAGGGTGGCACTGCGGAAATGCACCAAGGCTTCTTAGAACATAAGAACATAGAACAATACAGCGCAGAACAGGCCCTTCGGCCCTCGATGTTGTGCTGACCTGTGAACTATTCTAACTTCATCCCCCTACACTATCCCATCATCATCTATGAGCTTATCCAAGGATTGCTTAAATTTCCCTTCGGTGGCTGAGTTAACTACATTGGCAGGTACGGCATTCCACACTCTTACCACTCTCTGAGTAAAGAACCTGCCTCTGACATCTGATATAAATATATCACCCCTCAATTTGTAGTTATGCCCCCTTGTACAAGATGACATCATCATCCCAGGAAAAAGACTTTCACTGTCTACCTTATCTAATCCTCTGATCATCTTGTATGTCTCTATCAAATCCCCTCTGGGTCTTCTTCTTTCCAATGAGAACAGACCCAAGTCTCTCAACCTTTCCTCATAAGAGCTTCCCTCCACACCAAGCAACATCCTGGTAAGTCTCCTCTGCACCTTTTCCAATACTTCCACATCCTTCCTGTAATGGGACAACCAGAACTGTACACATTATTCCAAATGTGGCTGCACTAGTGTTTTGTATAGTTGCAGCATGATATGGTGGCTCCGGAACTTAGTCCCTCTACCAATGAAACCTGACACACCGTATGCCTTCTTAACAGCACTATCAACCTGGGTAGCAACTTTCAGGGATCTGTGTAAATGGACTCCAAGATCCCTCTGCACATCCACACTACCAATAATCTCTCCAGTACTCTGCCTTCCTATTATTCTTCCCAGAGTGAATCACCTCACATTTAGCTGCAGTGAACTCCATTTGCCACCTCTCAGCCCAATTCTGCAGTTTATCCAAGTCACCCTGCAACCTGTAACATTCCTCCACACTGTCCTTTACTCTACCGAATTTAGTGTCATCTGCAAATTTACTGACCCATCCAACTATGCCTGCATTTATAAAAATGACAAAAAGCAGTGGTCCCAAAACACATCCTTGTGGTACACCACTAGTAACCAGACTCCAGGAAGAATATTTTCCATCAACCACTACTTGTTACCTTCTTTCAGAAAGCCAGTTTCTAATCCAAACTGTTAAATCACACTCAATCCCATGCCTCTGCATTTTCTCCAACAGCCTACCATGTGGAACCTTATCAAAGGCTTTACTGAAGTCCATGTACACAATGTCAACTGCCCTACCCTCATCTACATGCTTGGTCACCTTCTCATAAAACCTCAAGGCAAACCTTCCAAGTGGAATGACAAGGGTAGCAGTACATAGAAACAGTAACAATTGCAAGTTTTTCTCTAAGCCAGTCACCATCCTTATTCAGAAATATATCACTGTTCCTTCACTTTATAGGTCCACATCGTGTAACTCCACCCTTAATGGCATTGTGTGGTGTACCTAGCTGAGCTGAGCTGTAGCAATTCACCATTACAAGGGCAATCAGAAATGGGCAATAAATATTGCCCCACACAGAAAATGTCACATTGCATTTGAAGTACTAATTTGGTTTCTCTCTCCATCACTACTTTCAGATGGGAGTTTCTCAAGCATTCACTGCATTTATTAAAATTTCCAGCATTTGCAGTATTGATTTTATTCCTGCATGGTGAAATTGCTTTTGTATAAATGGTTTGCTTATTCTGCTCCCAACTTTATCCAGTTCTCTTCACCTAACTGATCATTGAACATAGTTAACCTCATCCACTTCTGTGGAAGCTACACAAAGAGGAGTAGGGTATTCAGCTATTGAGCTTGCTCCACCAATGAGTAAAATCATGGCTGATTTGACTGTGGTCTTAACTCCACTTACTAGTCTGCGTCCCCATAACCCTATACTTCCTGTCAATCAAAATCCAACTTGGTCTTGAAAACATTTAATTATTCAGACTTTAAATTCTTCCGGAAGAGAATTCCCAAGATCAACCACGCCCTTAGAAAAACAATTTCTCATCCCAGCTTTAAACAGGCCTCTAACTTCAAAACTGCATCCCCTAATTCTGACCTCTACCACAATGGAAACACCCTCTCAAATCCATCTTGTCATGCCCCTTTGCATTTTATATAAGTAAACACTCATTTTTCTAACTCCAATGAGTACAGTCCCAAACTGCTCAACCTTTATTTATAGAACATAGAACATAACAGCGCAGTGCAGACCCTTCGGCCCTCGATGTTGCGCTGACCTGTCATACCAATCTGAAACCCATCTAATCTACACTATTCCATGTACGTCCATATGCTTGTCCAATGACGACTTAAATGTACTTAAAGTTGGCAAATCTACTACCGTTGCAGGCAAAACTTCCATACCCTTACTACTCTGAGTAAAGAAACTACCTCTGACATCTGTCCTATAAGTATCACCCCTCAATTTAAAGCTATGTGCCCTCATGCTCGCAGTCACCATTCTTGGAAAAAGGCTCTCCCTGTCCACCCTATCTAACCCTCTGATTATCTTAAATCTCTCTATTAAGTCACCTCTCAACCTTCTTTTCTCTAATGAAAACAGCCTTAAGTCCCTCAGCCTTTCCTTGTAAGACCTTCCCTCCATACCAGGCAACATCTAGTAAATCTCCTCTGCATCCTTTCCAAAGCTTCCACATCCTTCTTCTAATGCGGTGACCAGAACTGTACACAATACTCCAAGTGCGGCCGCACCAGAATTTTGTACAGCTGTAGCATAACCTCATGGTTCCGGAACTCGATCCCTCTATTAATAGAAGCTAAAATACTGTATGACGTCTTAACAACCCTGTCAACCTGGGTGGCAACTTTCAAGGGTCTGTATACCTGGACACTGAGATCTCTCTGCTCATCTACACTACCAAGAATCTTACCATTAAGCACAGTACTTTGCATTCCAGTTACTCCAACCAAAGTGAATCACCTCATACTTGTCCGCATTAAACTCCAGCCCAGGTCTGCAGCTTATCTATGTCTCTCTGTAACCTACAACATCCTTCGTCACTATCCACAACTCCACTGACCTTAGTGTCGTCTGCAAATTTACTAACCCACCCTTCTACGTCCTCATCCAGGTCGTTTATAATAATGACGAACAGCAGTGGACTAAACACTGACCCTTGCCGTACACTACTGGGAACTGGATTCCAGGATGAACATTTCCCATTAACTACCACCCTCTGTTTTCCACGATCCCATTCCTTCGCATTTCGTACAATAGCCTACTGTGGGGAACTTTATCAAACGCCTTGCTGAAATCCATATACACCACATCAACCGGTTTACTCTCATCTATCTGTTTGGTCACCTTCTCAAAGAACTCAATAAGGTTATTTCAGAAGCAAACGTTTTTGTCCCTGGCATCAGCTGAATCAAACTTGCGTGAATTGCTTCTAAAGAAATTATATCCTTGAAGTAGGGCTACCAATACAGTACACATTATTCCAGATGTGGTCTTACTCAGACCTTTGATCCCAAGACTGTCCACTGGACTTTAGAGATAGTACTGCTGCCCCTTCAGATTGATGCTAGCAACTTCTATCAGATTAGTCTGACTCTTTTGGTATGACAAGGCTGGACTGGGGAGAGCAGACCCATGCAAGAGGATATCATTACTGGGAAGAAAGACCAGTTTTGACAACAGCCAACACCAGACTTTGTCCATGCTATACACTTTAAAGGTTCATAGCAGTACACAAAATCACTCTCCAAATATTCAACACTTGTCAATTCCCAGACAATTTAAAGTTGAAGTGAGAATTTAAGCCTGGTTCTGCCAAGGTCAAGTCAGGTAATAACAGATAGCACACAAGTTAGGTCAAAGACACAAGGGTAATAAAATCGGAGTCAAATTATTTAGTGAGGATAAGTGCAGAACTCAAAATCTCCATCTCTGATATAGTGCAAACCTGTTGGACTTGACATACATTTTAACTAAAACCAACAACTACAGACAAAAAAAAGACACAGTGCAGGAGTTAGATGAAAATATTTTTATTGGTTAAAGGACAATCAGCTTTAAAAGTGCAACCAGAGGATCTGTCTTTAATATTGAGCATGAGTAGGCAATGCTTGCATTAGAAAAACAAAGTTAAAAATCCAGAAGGCCTTATTTAAAAATGAATTGAAAAGAAAGATTAAGATTTTAATATAAAAAACGTGAAGAAGTGAATTGCCAATTTCATCTACAAACTGGATAAAGTTGCTAGGAAATACCATTCATCCATCCATTCATTCATTCTGAAGTAATTCAATCTCAATACATACTTTGGCTGATATTTGCATAAAACATAGAATCATCTTTGGTTGAAATATACAGTTTCAAGTTGAATTCTATTAGTTACAACTGCACTTGCTCTGCATAACTTATCAGCATTGGTACAATATTGATATATTAAGCTTTTAATTCTGCATGTTTCAATGAAGGTGGGGTTTAACTAAATACTCAAATATCCTGTTAAATTTAGTTTACTCCCTCCAATATTTAACTGTAAAATAGCAAAAGAACACACTGCACATTATTCATTACAAATGCAATCTTAACATAAATTTTAAGATCTGTAGAGATGGATTCATAGATGGTTAACTAGCCTGAATGTAAAAATTATCAAACTGAGCCAGTTCAAATGCAAGTGTTCCAATAGCTGCCCAGCCATTCTGTGGTTGAAATATACGAACGTTCTTCCATAGAGGATAGCCATTCAACAGTCCGAATGCTAAATTGTCCTAAGGGAAAATGAAATCAAAAGGTAAATGCTGCCTTAAGAGTTTCACTCAAAGTAACCTGTGTTCTTAAATAAATTAGACAAAATTATAATATTTGATTTAAGTTCAGAATTGCTCAAATATTGAAATTTAGAAACAATAATAAATTTATTTCTGGCAGAACAGCTCAAGATTTCTCAATGTTCATATCCCATTTTCATTGGGATATTATGGCAGCATCTTCAAAATTGTTCAGCAACAGTAAATACTAAACAGCTCCAGAATAGAAGATGGTTTAAAATTTTGCTCAACCATTTTAGCCAGGAAGGAACAGGGAAAGGATTTTTCAAATAGTATGCTGTTAAGTTGGAATCAGCAATTACTTAATCCTGAAGAAACGTTTCAGGATGTACCAATAGGTGAAAAGTAAGTCATATTAAAAACATACACTTCTTGATCTTCTCTCTCCTTCTGGATGGATAAAGGAGTAGGAACGGTTTAAAGGGATGCAGTCAAAATGCTGGCAAATGGGACTAGATTAAATATCTTTTTGGCATGGACGAGTTGGACCAAAGGATCTGTTTTCATAATCTACATCTCGGCGACTTTTCAAAATTTATGAATCTCCCAATATTGTATACAGGATTCAATCAACTAAAACAATATTATGCATCATCGCAATGAAACTGAGCAAAATCTGCAAGGTCAAACAATTTGCTTAATGATTATTAAAGTGTCTACTCAGGAATGTCAGGCTTTAATGCTCTTCATTTAAAATATAACTTCTGGTATTAAATTCTATTGCTTTAGTTTATAAACAGTGCAGCAGTGAAAGTGGCTTTAAGAATGTAAAATCTAGAATTTAACATTGCTTAGCAATGGTAAATTGTTGGAATGTTAATCATCGGTGGCTTTAAGAAAACCTTTTAGAATTGGAAAACTAAAAAACGTAATTCAGCTCATTAATCAATCCACAGAAACACCCCAAGTTTAATTTTCATTTGAAAGACATTTAAAATACAGAATTCTATATCATGTCAAAGTTTAGGAAGCAGTAAAACAATTTAAACACTATACTGTACTGACCTGAATGCTCAGAGTGAGGGTATGCCATTTTCCTGCACGTGTACCTGACTTGCCTGAAGCCAACACAATTTTACCACCTTCAAAATAGAAAAAAAAAGTTTGTTAACTGCAGCACAAATGCAGCAATGGCTCAACAGCAGTGCCGTGTTTTAGAACTACTTGGAGACAAACATCAGTTTTCAAAAGAAAAAGTAATGTTCACAGAAAAGGGATGCAGGTCATTTGAATAAAATGGGTGGAATGCCATTTTCTCTTCACTGAAGGTCAATAACAAAATGGCATGTTTTAGAGGAGTCAGCAATACTCAAGAGTGACAAAGTTTCAGTAAATGACAAATATTCGTTCAACAATCATTAAGACAAAATTTATAAGAAACAGAAACAGGAGACCACCATTTGGCCCTCGAGGCTGCTCCGCCATGCGATAGGATCATGGCTGATTTGACATTTCAGGTCCATTTTCCTGTCCTTTCTGTAACCCTCGATTCCTCTATTTATCAAGAATCTATTTCAGCTTTAAACATATCTCAAATCCACATGCCTGTATCTTAAAATATCAAGGACTTTGAATCTTTTACAGTCAGAATTTCTCTAAGATGCAAGACCCCTAATTCTAGATTCTCTCATCCTTTCGATATTTTGCGTGTCAATACTGCTGCGGATGTCGCAAACCGGAACCAATATCCTTGGGGGAGTTTTTGCTACTGCTGTTGGGGAGGTTTTAAACTAATGTGCCAGTGGGCTGAGAACCAGAAGAGAAAACAAGTGGGCAGTGAGGTGAAGACTGGAGACTGTAAGAATCATGAAGATAGCATTAGTAAAGGGAAGTGTAGGCAGATAGCAGAACTGGTGGCCTGAAATGCATCTACTTTAATGCAAGGAGTACAGTGTGTAAGGCAGATGAACTAGGAGCTTGGATTGGTGCCTGGGAGTATAATGTTATTGCAATCACAGAGACTTGGTTGAAGGAAGGGCATGATGATAGGCAACTAAATGTTCCAGGATACAGACACTTCAGACAGGACAGGGAGGGAAGTTAAGGAGGTGTGTGTGTGTTGGGGGGGGGGGGGGGTGTGTGGTGGAGTTGCATTGCTGGTCAGGGATGATATCACGGCTATGCTAAAGGAGGACACACTATGGAGGTCGTGAGAAATGAGGCATTATGGGTGGAGCTGAGAAATAAGAAGGGTGCACATACATTGTTGGGGCTGTATTACAGGCCTCCCAACAGTGAGCGTGAGGTAGAAGAACAAATAGGTAAACAGATTATGGAAAGATGTAGAGACAATATGGTAGTGGTGATGGGAGACATTAATTTTACCAACATTGACTGGGACACACTTAGCGTCAGAGGTCTGGATTGGGTAGAATTTGTAAGGAGCATCCCGGAGAGTTTTCTAGAGCAGTATGTCAATAGTCCGACGAGGGAAGGGGTCATATTGGACCTGGTACTGTGGAACAAGCCAGGACAGGCGGTAGAAGTTGCAGTGGGGGACTTCTTTGGGGATTGTGACGACAATTCTGTAAGTTTTAGAATACTCGTAGATAAAGATGAGTGTGGTCCTAAGGGAAGAGTACTAAACTGGGCCAAGGCCAATTATATCAAAATTAGGCAGGAGCTTGGAAATGTGGATTGGACACAGCTATCTGAAGGGAAGTCCACATTTGAAATGTGAGCGGCTTTCAAAAATAGGTTAAAGATAGTGCAGGATAGGCATGTCCCGTTGAAGGCAAAGGATAGGAAGGGCAATATTCGTGAACAGTGGATGACAGGAGAAATTGTACGACTAGCCAAGAGGAAAAGGGAAGCGTATATTAGGTCTAGGCAGCAAAGAACAGAACAGGCCCTGGACGAATATCGGAAGAGTAGGGCAAGTCTTAAATGAGGAATCCATCGGGCAGAATTAAGGAGAATCCCAAAGCATTTTATTCTTATATAAGAAGCAAGCAGGTAACTAGAGAAAGGATTGCTCCACTAAAGGATAGTGAAGGAAGGCTGTGTGTCGAACCTGAGAGAATGGGTGAGATTCTGAATGACTACTTTGCATCAGTGTCCACTGAGGAGAGGACCACAAATCTTGAGATTAGAGATGGAAGTTAGATTACTCTGGATCATGTTGGCATAAGTAGGGAAGATGTGTTGGGTAGTCTAGAGGTTAAGGTGGACAAATCCCTAGGACTGGATGGGATCTATCCCAGGTTGCTGAGGGAAGCGAGAGAGGAAATAACTGGGTCCCTGACAGACATCGTTGTGGCATCCTTAAATACAGGTGAGGTGCCGGAGGACTGGAAAGTTGCTCATGTTGTCCCCCTGTACAAGAAGGGCAGTAGGGATATTCTGGGTAACTACAGACCAGTGAGCCTTGATGTTGGTGGTGGGAAAGTTGCTGGAGAGGGTACTGAGGAATAGGATCTATTTACATTTAGAAAAGAATGGGCTTATCAGTGATAGGCAACATGGTTTTTGTGACAGAGATTGTGCCTTACCAACCTAATAGAGTTCTTTGAGGAAGTGACCAAATTGATAGATGAAGGAAGGGTTGTTCATGTCATACACATGGACTTTAGTAAGGTGTTTGATAAGGTTCCCCATGGTAGACTAATGGAGAAAGTGAAGTCACATAGTGTGCAGGGTGTTCTAGCTAGGTGGATAAAGAACGGGTTGAGCAACACAAGACAGAGTAGTGGTTGAAGGGAATGTCTTGAAATGGAGAAAGGTGACCAGTGGTATTCCACAGGGGTCAATGTTGGGGCCACTGCTGTAATATACATAAATGATCTGGAAGAGGGCACTGTTGGTATGATCAGCAAGTTTGCAGATGACATGAAGATTCTGGAGTAGCAGAAAGCATATGGGACTGTCAAAGAATATAGGAAGATATAGATAGACTGGAGAGTTGGGTGGAAAAGTGGCAGATGGATTTCAATTCAGACAAATGTGAGGTGATGCATTTAGCAAGACGAATTCTAGAGTGAACTATACAATGAATGGAAGAGCTTTGGGAAAAGATGATGGGCAGAGAGATCTGGGAGTGCAGGTCCATTGTACTCTGAAGATTACTGCACAGGTGGATAGAGTGGTCCACAAGGCATATAGTATGCCTGCCTTCATTGGAGACGGGGTGTTGAGTATAAGAGCTGGCAAGTCATGTTAAAATTGTACAGGACTTTGGTTCGGCCGCATTTGGAATAATGTGTACAGTTCTGGTCACCACTTTATCAAAAGGATGTGGACACTTTGGAGAAGGTGCAGAGAAAGTTTACGAGGATGTTGCCTGGTATGGAAGGTGCTAGCTATGAAGAGAGGTTGAGTAGGTTAGGATTATTTTCATTAGATAAAAGGAGATTGAGGGGGGACCTGATTGAGGTTTGCAAAATCATGAAGGGTATAGACAGGGTGGAGAGAGACAAGCTTTTACCCAGGGTGAAGGATTCCATAATGAAAGGTGAGAGGTGGAACGCTTTCAAGGTGAGAGGTGGAAAGTTTAAGGGGGTTACACGCAGCAAGTACTTCACAGAGGGTGGTGGGCATCTGGAACGTGTTGCCAGCAGAGGTGGTAGAGGTAGGCACGGTAGATTCATTTAAGATGCGTCTGGACAGATACATGAGTAGGTGGGGAACAGAGGGGTACAGATGCTTAGGAAATGACCGATAGGTTTAGATAGTACATTTGGATCGGCTCTGGTTTGGAGGGCCAAAGGGCCTGTTCCTGGGCTGTAAATTTTCTTCGTTCTTTGTTCAGCAAAGACAGTAGGGTGATGAATAATGATGTAACCTTGAAATCTTGCAAACTGATCCAAATTCATTGCTCCTTTATGATGTTCTTACACATAATGACCCTTCAGCAGCATTTTTGACAGCCTGTTATGAGTGACCAGTTTTCACACTAACAGGAGATTTACACATTCGTTGAGATGCTAATAGAAAAAGAATTGACTCAATACCTTGATACATTTTATTGCTGAAAAGTCAGGTACTTAAGATTGCAATTATGATCAGATAATTATGTCAATAATATAGAATTTGATTATTGTAGTAGAGTTCGTTTCATGTTCCACACAATTCTCATTATAATGCAAATCATTTTTACTTCAAATTTATTGAGGAAGTGGATACAGATGCCATTGGTTCATGCATGAATGAATTATTCCACCCCTATCAGGATCACTTGCGAAAGATTCCAGCATTCATAATGATCCCTGGATCAGGCAAGTTGAGACACAAATTCAGACCACTGATCAGTTGATGAATCCAATACTGAATTTAGTAATTATCATTAACTAACAGTAAAATGGCTTCAGGCTTTAGAGAAAGACACCTTCAAAGCATGAGAAAAATAAAACACACCCTGAAGTCAAGATTCAATGGGAACAGTGGTCTCAAAAATAAATAAAAGACAAGGTAAACAGAAGTGAACAATGCAAG
Organism: Hemiscyllium ocellatum; assembly: GCF_020745735.1. Taxonomy (NCBI): domain Eukaryota; kingdom Metazoa; phylum Chordata; class Chondrichthyes; order Orectolobiformes; family Hemiscylliidae; genus Hemiscyllium; species Hemiscyllium ocellatum. Next base: position 92,405,032 of record NC_083408.1, read on the forward strand.
CATTAAATTACAGAAAAACTAACTGACATTTACAATATCAACAAGCTGTCTTTGTTTCAGGTATGCTACCAGGCCTGCTTTGCATGGTTAGCATTTTCAGAGTTGTGCTTTTGAAAATTGTTTTGGAGACTGCAACTGGTGATGAGAGAAAACGTCAGCAAAGATAGCCATCGATTAGTGTTCCAAAATGCAACAACAAACGGAGTTTTAAACAAATTACATTCTTTCCCCGCTACTACAGGGAAATATTCAGAGTAGAACATTGTCATCCTTATGGATTATGGAGATTTATTTATTAATGAAATCTGTGTGAACATATACACAATTTTTTTGATGGGGTAATGAGTAAATTAAGTTCTTGTTATTATGACATTTGGTAAAGTTGAAAAGGACTTACGGAGGTCATTTGTGACTTTGTAATTCCCATCTGCAAAGATCCAATAGAATAAGCCTTCAGCATGTCGAACAACTTCACCTCCTTTGTTTACCCTTCCAGCAATAAATACACCTCCAGTGTTGGCAGTCTCAATGAGTACATCACAAGTTATATTCACGTTTCTCCTAGAAAAAAAAGTGCATAAGCAGCATGTCAACTAAAATAAACAAGATCAGTAATTGCCACAGCCCTGCACTTGGCAAAAAAAAACTACACCTGTTAAGGCTACATCATGGGCACAACCTATTAGATTGAGTAAATGTCTCGGTATTTTCAAGCCATTGATATAATTTTGACATTGCTTCAATGAGCTACATCTTAGTATATCCTGTGCTCTTAGCAATAGCCAGTAACAGAATATGGTTTTAAAAGTATTATGAACAAAAAGCTGTACATTAAGCGATAGTTCATTGTGATTATTTATTAGATGCCTTCTAGTTACGCACAAAGCAAACATGGTTAAAATTGGCAACTACTTGCTATTTCTGCAGGCTGCAGAGAATACATCACTGAGCTGGACTTCTATGTATAAAAGGACTGTTTAGGAAGATGCTTGTTGAGCAAACTATTAGTGTAACTTTGTTCTATCATTTTCCCTGATGAACGACAAAATGTTAGAGCGAAAGAGATGAAAGGCAATGTTCATCAACCTGTGCTTGCAGGAAATTAAGTTCCTGAAATAGATTACTGGGTCAGGTCAATTCAAGCATTCCTGGAAGCATATAGAATTTAAACAAGGCTCCTTGGACAGCAGTTTCCATATACTCTCCCACTGCCATCTAGAAGAACAGTAGCAGCAGATGGATGGAAACATTCCCAATTGCAAGTTCCTCTCTAAGCTCCCCACTCTCTTAACTTCGACCACAAGTGGCAGGAACAGATATAGGCCATTTGGCCTGTCAGACTGCTGAGAACCCTCAATTCCACTTTCCAGTCCTTTCTCAAAACCTTCAATTCCCGTACTGATTGAAAATCTGTCTGTCTCAGCCTTGAATATTCTTAATGACCCAGCCATGACAGGCATCTGCAGTAAAGAATTTCACTTATTCGCTACTGTCTGAGAGAAAAAAAAATCCTCCTGATCTTTGTCTTAAATCGGTTACCACTTATTCTGAGGTTATGCCCTCTGCTCGCAGTCCCTCCCACCATGGGAAACAGCTTCACAACGTCTACTGTGTCAAGTGCTTCAAGAATCGTATGTGTTTCAAAATGGTCTTCTTCCATTTTTCTAAACTCCAATGCATACACAGTTCACTCAATCCTCCATAAGAAAACCTCTCCATGCTTGGGATCAATCTATTGAGATCTCTATGGAGTGCCTCCCAAGGCAGCATATCATTCTTTAGATATGGGTACCAAAATTGTTCACCGTATTCTAGGTGTGTTCTGACTAGCACCTTGTATAGATTAGCATGATGCCCCTTTGAAATAAAGGCCAACATTCCATTTGCCCTCCACTCCCATGATCCACTGAACTTGGATGCTTTTTGTGATTTATGTATAGGGGTCCTCAAATTCCACTGTGCTGCTTTGTATTTTTTTCCTCCACTTAAATAATATTCAGTTACAGTTCTCCCAAAGTGTATAAACTCTTATTTTCCCACATTATATTTATATTGTCAGGTTTTTGTCCATTTATTTAAGCTATCTATAGCCCCCTGTGATGTCTAATCCGCAGCTTGCATCCCCACCTGTTTTTGCATCATCCACAGACTTGGCACATTCACTCCTCTCATCTAAAATCATTAAGTTGTAAATAATTGTGGTCCTGGCATTGGTCTTAGTAGCACTCCATTAGATATAGTTTGCCGTCCTGGAAATGTGACCCCCCCCACATCCCCACCTTAGCCAATCCTCTAACCATGCTAAAATACAAACATCTTGGGCTCTCCAACTTATCATGTAGCCTTTTGTTATACTTAATAGAAGGCATTTTGGAAATCCAGATGCTTCTCATCAACTTGTTGAATATTGGCGAACCTTAAAAACAGATGTTTCTATACTATACTATTACTATACTATATAGCATGAGATTTCATTTAACAGTGATTAGTGCAGTTCTTAACTTTCAAAGATTCTAGCATACAAAATAAAGGGGAGAATTATGAAAAAAAAAGGTCATGATGCCCAAGGTTAGTATCAACAATTCATCTGGCATCAAGCATACCCTATCAAACTGCCACTTTTGAAATTAAGCTTGGAAAGAATGGCAAACCAGCCCTCAGGTAAGGGCAGGCAAGTGGACGACGATCATCTGATGTCATGACTGGCTGCCCCATGGCCATTGGTCAAAAGCATTCAGACAACTGATCGACAGAGAAAATAACCTGCCCCTAGAAAGATGATACATCGAGGAGTATCGGGCTCAGAGAAAGAAGTACTCAGGATAGGAGAGACTAGAGTAAGCCTGCAGGGACTAAGCCAATTTCACGTTGGAGTAACTATGCTGGGGCCAAAGTAGTTAGAGAAGCCACGTCTGTGCTAAAAAAAAGCACGCAGGGGGCCAAGAAATTAAGAAGCCAGATTCCAATCTGGACTAACCACGTCATAGCTTGGTCAAATCCACACTAGGACCAAGAACACAGTAGACTCAGGGCAGAGGGGAGTTTCTCCCAGATAGCTGTGTTTGTCAAGTAGACCTTACCAGGCAGATGGAAGACAAGTCAAAAGGAGAGAGGAGGAAGACCCAGGCAAGAGCTCCCTAACACCTCAAAGTGCAGGATCCTGCCACCAACAAAAAGAAATATTCCTCAACAACATCTTGTTTGTCCTCAGGTATCAGTCAACCATCTGCATTGCCACAAATGTATGGTTTCTTTAACTAATGCATCATGTCTAACTACTTCTTAACAAACTCAATAAATTAACAGAAAAATTGCAATAAATTGTTTTCTGCCTAATTGTGGTCACACACCACCGAAATCCACAAACTGGTTGCCCTGCATCTATCTTGCTTGTTACGTTTTAATTCTTTGCAATTAATCCCAGAAATCAAATAACGTAATCCAGTGTTGCAGGAGGCAAACCTTTGAGAAGGCAAAAAGTATTAATGGCATAAAAAATATTCTATTCCGCCGTATCCCAGCCCTAAAGTGTCACTTGCTTTGCATGCTACATAAATAAAACAAGTTCTTCTCTTCTGCCCATTGTAACTTATATTTAAAGACATTAATTTTTGGTATACTTTTGGTTTGACATTCAACACAATTTGTCTAGCGTACTGCAAATTGTAGCATTTATTTTTATCATCAAACTAACTAGCGTAACTCAATTTTACTACATTTACTTAAATGAAATTTATCTGACAGATTATATCCTCAATTCACAATGCTCATGATATATCATGGATGACGTTTTATAACTTGATGAAAAAAGTGTGGCTGTCATCTGCAACAAAAACTGAAAATAGCCAGATAAGGAAATTATCTTTCATGTTGACAGAAGTTATTGTGTCACTAGAATATAAATTTGGACCTACAAATGTTCAGAAATTCAGTTTCCCCACTCAAGCTTAACTTTTCATGCTCATCCCTTTTTTTCTCTTTCCTTATTGATCTTTATTCCATGCTAATCCATTTTCTCTTCAGCAAACAGTCCTGAAACTTTCTCTGATAAATCTAAAAAATCCCTTTTAAAAATGGGCTCTTAACAGCACTTTAAAAAACCCCACCAAATCAAAGATAATACTATCAAGGCAATAAGTTCTTCTTTAAGTTTGTGGTTCCTGAAAATTGTAACTTCAAAAATGAAAAAAAAACATGAAATGCAGATTCCCAGAGGAATCAATGTCAAAATGGGAGTTAGGTTCCCTTAAAATGTTCTTTATCAGAAAAAAAAGCGTTATATTCTATTAACTGAAATGCTTTTAACTTACTAAATTTCTACATAGGTAAATAAAAATCATTTTAAAAAGTACATAATAAATTAAAAATTAAATATTATTAATTTTAGATCATTTCCCCTTTCTGGCCGGCTGATATTTAGCCTCCTTACTGGATCATTGCCTTGCGGCCAACACTATCCTCTGATCCCTTCCAGCTCCTGGCCTTCCGATTTTTGGCTGATCTCTTCCCTGATCCTCTCAATTAGAGTCATAGAGATGTACAGCATTGAAACAGACCCTTCAGTCCAATCCGTCCATGCCGACCAGATATCCCAACCCAATCTAGTCCCACCTGCCAGCACATGGCCCATATCCCTCCTATTCATAGACCCATCCAAATGTCTCAAATGTTGCAATTGTACCAGCCTCCACCACATGCTCTGGCAGCTCATTCCATACACGTACCACCCTCTGCCAGAAAAGGTTGCCTCTTAGGTCTTTTATATCTATCCCCTCTCACCCAAAACCTATGCCCTCTAGTTCTGGACTCCCTGACCCCAGGGACAAGACTTTGTCTATTTATCCTATCCATGCCCCTCATGATTTTATAAACCTCTGTAAGTTCACCCCTCAGCCTCCGACGCTCCAGGGAAAACAGCCCCAGCCTATTCAGCCTCTGGCTATTACACAAATCCTCCAACCATGGCAACATCCTTGTAAATCTTTTCTAAACCCTTTCAAGTTTCACAACATCTTTCAGATAGGAAGGAGACCAGAATTGCGCACAATATTCCAACAGTAGCCTAACCAATGTCCTGTACAGCTGCAACATGACCTCCCAACTCCTGTACTCAATACTCTGACAAATAAAGGAAAGCATACCAAACGCCTTCTTCACTATCCTATCTACCTGCGACTCCACTTTGAAGCTATGAACCTGCCTTCCAAGGTCTCTTTGTTCAGCAACACTCCCTAGGACCTTACCATTAAGTGTATAAGTCCTGCTAAGATTTGCTTTCCCAAAATGCAGTACCTCGCATTTATCTGAATTAAACTCCATTTGCCATTTCTCAGCCCATTGGCCCATCTGGTCCAGATCCTGTTGTAATCTGAGGTAACCCTCTTCACTGTCCACTACACCTCCAATTTTTGGTGTCATCTGCAAACTTACTAACTATACCTCTTATGCTCGCATCCAAATCATTTATATAAATGACAAAAAGTAGAGGGCCCAGCACAATCCTTGTGGCACTCCACTGGTCACAGGCCTCCAGTCTGAAAAACAACACTCCACCACCACCCTGTCTTCTACCTTTGAGCCAGTTCTGTATCCAAATGGCTAGTTCTTTCTGTATTCCATGCGATCTAACCTTACGAACCAGCCTCCCATGGGGAACCTTGTCGAACACCTTACTGAAGTCCATATAGATCACATCTGCCCTCTTCAATGTTCTTTGTTAGTTCTTCAAAAAACTCAACCTAGTTTGTGAGATATGATTTCCCACGCACAAAGCCATGTTGACTATCCCTAATCAGTCCTTGCCTTTCCAAAAAAATGTATATCTATCCTGTCCCTCAGGATTCCCTCCAACAACTTGCCCACCACCGAGGTCTATAGTTCCCTGGCTTGTCTTTATCACCCTACTTAAACAGTGGCACATTTGCCAACCTCCAGTCTTCTGGCACCTCACCTGTGACTAACAATGATACAAATATCTCAGCAAGAGGCCCAGCAATCACTTCTCTAGCTTCCCAAAGAGTTCTAGGGACACCTGATCAGGTCCTGGGGATTTATCCACCTTTAACCGTTCCAAGACATCCGGCACTTCCTCCTCTGTAATCTGGACATTTTGCAAGATGTCACCATCTATTACCCTACAGTCTATATCTTCCATATCCTTTTCCACAGTAAATACTGATACAAAATATTCATTTAGTATCTCCCCCATTTTCTATGGCTCCACACAAAGGCCACCCTGCTGATCTTTGAGGTGCCCTATTCTCTCCCTAGTTACCCATTTGTCCTTAATATATTTGTAAAAACTCTTTGGATTCTCCTTAATTCTATTCGTCAAAGCTATCTCATGTCCCTGTTTTGCCCTCCTGATTTTCCACTTAAATATACTCCTACTCCTTTATACTCTTCTAAGGATTCACTCGATCTATCCTGTCTATACCTGACATATGCTTCCTTCTTTTTCTTAACCAAACCCTCAATTTGTTGAGTCATCCAGCATTCCCTATACCTACCAGCCTTCCCTTTCACCCTGACAGGAATATACTTTCTCTGGGCTCTCGGTATCTCATTCCTGAAGTCTTCCTATTTTCCAGCTGTTCCTTTACTTGCGAACATTTGCCTCCAATCATCTTTCGAAAGTTCTTGCCTAATACCGTCATAATTGGCCTTTCTCCAATTTAGAACTTCAACTATTAGATCAGATCTATCCTTTTCCATCACTATTTTAAAACGAATAGAACCATGATCTCTGGCCCCAAAATGCTCCCCGACTGACACCTCAGTCACCTGCCCTGCCTTATTTCCCAAGAGTAGGTCAAGTTTTGCACCTTCTCTAGTAGGTACATCCACAAACTGAATCAGAAAATTGTCTTGTATACACTTAAGAAATTCCTCTCCATCTAAACCTTTAACACTATGGCAGTGCCAGTCGATGTTTGGAAAGTTAAAATCCTCTACCATAACTACCCTATTATTCCTACAGATAGCTAAGATCTCCCTACGAGTTTGTTTCTCAATTTCCCTCTGACTATTGTGGAGTCTATAATACAATCCCAATAAGGTAATCATCCCTTTCTTATTTCTCGGTTCTACCCAAATAACTCTTGGGCGGCACGGTGGCACAGTGGTTAGCACTGCTGCCTCACAGCGCCAGGGACCTGGGTTCAATTCCCGCCTCAGGCGACTGACTGTGTGGAGTTTGCACATTCTCCCCATGTCTGCGTGGGTTTCCTCCGGGTGCTCCGGTTTCCTCCCACAGTCCAAAGATGTGCGGGTCAGGTGAATTGGCCATGCTAAATTGCCCGTAGTGTTAGGTAAGGGGTATATGTAGGGGTATTGGTGGGTTGCGCTTCGGCGGGTCGGTGTGGGCTTGTTGGGCCGAAGGGCCTGTTTCCACACTGTAAGTAATCTAATCTAAACTTCCCTGGATGTATTTCCGGGAATATCCTCCCTCAGCACAGCTGTAATGTTATCCCTTATCAAAAATGCCACTCCCCCTCCTCTCTTGCCTCCCTTCCTCTTCCTGACCCTCTGATTGTGTCTCTCTCTACCTCTCTAACCTTCCAACTTGGAGCCTTTCCTCCTCCCTGGGCCTCTGTCAGGGGAGGGAAGGAGCTGCCATAACTAGACGAATCAGTAAACACGTAGCAGGGTTAGTGGTGGGGAGACATTAATGTATAAAGGTATATTTTAAAATAGTTTCAAAATTTTATTTATTTTAGAAGTTATTTCATTTACCAGGAGGGAGAGGAAGGCCAAAATATCTATGCAAGCCAAGAGGCCAGAGAAATCTCAAAAAGGTGCCATCAGGCATAGGCTACGACATGGCTAGGAAGAAGTAATGTGTCAAACAGGCAGCCAACAGCTCAACGAGAAAGCTTCCTGGTGCAGAGCTTGGGCAGCAATAGCTTGGGGTCTACTCTCTGAGGATTTGGCAAAGGGAGAGGCTGTAAGCCAAGCACCAGGAGATCACAAGTTGGAAGGTCAAGGATGACAACAGGCTACAGAAGGCTGGGCACCAGAAACAGCTTCAGTTAGAGAGTCAGAAAGGACAAGGCTGCACCTAAATGGCACCAGCCGGGTTGGATAGATAAAAGTAAAATGAACATTGTAATGGTCAAGGATATTAGAATTTAAAAAAAAACATAGGTTTTAAAGCAAAACAACATTAAATAGGGCAATTTTAAACAAGGGCTTACAGTAGATTGAAATATAAATCTACTCATTTCTCCTGCATCAAAATAACTCAACACACATGAGACATTGCAAAGTTTAACAACAATGAGAAGTTCAAGTGCGAATGAAATTTAGTGAAATCGCTAGAAATATTGTGTACACAAAGCATGTTCTATTTCCACATGTTTAAATATTTTAATTTTACAAAATGAAGCCTTACCAATTGTAGTCACCAATAACACTAATTGTTTGGTCAGCATCGTTTGCCCAAGTTATAGGTCGCTGAGTTGTGACCTGGCGTAGGGTATACACATGGTCACCAGGATCTTGGTAGTTTATGAAGTACTCAAATACTCCAGTCTGGTCAGCAAAATTAGGTGCTTCACTGAATGGTGGGCTCTCTGGATCACAGATAATTTGAACAACAAGATTAAATGTTTTTATCAAACTCTGTATCAACATCAAGGGCTTCAAAACCATATTAAAGTCACACCAATCAAAAAATATTCTAATTGCTTGAAAGAAAGGGAAGTACAACCAACCGATTTTGCTCTGCGGCACCTCATGAGTTTAGCACTGTTACATACATCAGATGACTGGTTACATTTAAATGAATTTTGTTAAGCTTTTCACAATCACCAACTTGCTAAGACTAGTTCCTACAGCAGTCTGGTCTAGTCTCCTTTGTTGGTCAACAAGAGCAGAGACCACACGCCACTATCAGCAGCATAACCAGGTCTACATTCAGAGCATTAGCTCTCTTGATCTATCGGAACACCCGTGCCTTAGGAGGTTCAGGCTGTCATTGTAGCTAGGTGCTGACATCTGCAGTCTTGTGGAACACACTTTTTCCCTTGGAACAGGGAACAGATGGACACATATTGCTAGGACACATATAGGCAGGCCTGAAGGTGTTGTCCTTTCTAGAACGCTCAGGCAATACTTTATCTTGTTTGAACAGCTGCAATTGAACCAGCTGCACTGAGCATTGTGGAGAACATTCAGAATAAGAAAAAATTCTGTTACACCCCATGAGGAAGCAGCAAGATTCACTTCAAAGTAACAGGTCACCAAAGTGCCTCCCAGAACACATCACAGTACTCCTCTGAACTAAATTTTTAATAGCAAAGGTAAGTCAAATGCTCCTCACCAATAACATAGGATAATTGATTTTTGAAATAATACTATTAAATCCTTCTACAAATGACGTACTTTTAGCTGGGAGTGAAGAGGAGGGGATTACCTTGAAAGGCTTTACATGTAATTGATCAATTGGAACCTGGGTGATTTAGTGGTGCTGGATAACAGGTGAAGGGTTATATGTTTGACCTGGTATAGCAAAAAAAACTCTTTATAGCACTTCTACATACAAGAAGAAAATAAAGAGGGGGATTAGGGAGTATCTGGGCTCAAGTTCTACCTGCTCTAGAGGTGTGTAACATCACTAAACAGGTTGATTAGAAAATATATAAAGAGAGGTTAGGGCTCTTGTGCTGCTGCAGTGGTAATGTCCCTACCCCTGCCCCACACAAGCTGTGACAGTCTGAACAGGTTTATTAAAATATCTAAAGGGAGAGTTAACTGGACTGATATGACCCAAGTTCGCAGCACATGCATCCATTCAACCAAAGAGATTGCTGATGTCATATCCTGCAAAGTCTGCATGTTTTCGGTGTCCTTGAACATGGCACACAGTTCCATGCACCAGAATTGTCCAGAGGCATTGGTCATGCTATTTTCAGCTCCTTCAGCTTCTGTAGCTTTGGTTATCATCAAACTTTGCAGTTTGTGTTCCATGGAAATGACAAAGATTCTATGCCAAAAACAAAGGGCTGTGGAAAAACAAAATACTTACAAATGCAAGGGGCCTAACAGGGAAGGCAGATGAACTCAGGGCATGGCTAGGAACATGGGACTGGGATATCATAGCAATTACAGAAACATGGCTCAGGGATGGGCAGGACTGGCAGCTTAATGCTCCAGGATACAAATGCTCCAGGAAGGATGAAAGGGAGGCAAGACAGGAGGGGGAGTGGCTGCACTGAGGGAGGATATTCCTGGGAATACATCCAGGGAAGTTATTTGGGTGGAACTGAGAAATAAGAAAGGGATGATTACCTCATTGGGATTGTATTATAGACCCCACCCCCTCCAATAGTCAGAGGGAAATTGAGAAACAAACTTGTAAGGAGATCTCAGCTATCTGTAAGAATAATAGGGTGGTTATGGTAGGGGATTTTAACTTTCCGGGTAACATACACTGCGACTGCCATAGCGTTAAAGGTTTAGATGGAGAGGAATTTCTTGAGTGCGTACAAGGCAATTTTCTGATTCAGTATGTGGATGCACCTACAAGAGAAGGTGCAAAACTTGACCTACTCTTGGGAAATAAGGCAGGGCAGGTGACTGAGGTGTCAGTGGGGGAACACTTTGGGGCCAGCGACCATAATTATATTAGATTTAAAATAGCGATGGAAAAGAATAGACCAGATCTAAAAGTTGAAGTTCTAAATTAGAGAAAAGCCAATTTTGACAGTATTAGGCAAGAACTTTCAAAAGCTGATTGAGGGCAGATGTTCACAAGTAAGGGGACGGCTGGAAAATGGGAAGCCTTCAGGAATGAGATAACGAGAATCCAGAGAAATATATTCCTGTTAGGATGAAAGGAAAGGCTGGTAGGTGTAGGGAATGCTGGATGACTAAAGAAATTGAGAGTTTGGTTAAGAAAAAGAAGGAAGCATATGTAAGGTATAGACAGGATAGATCGAGTGGATCCTTAGAAGCGTATAAAGGAAGTAGAAGTATACTTAAGAGGGAAATCAGGAGGGCAAAAAGGGGACATGAGATAGCTTTGACAAATAGAATTAAGGAGACTCCAAAGGGTTTTTACAAATACATTAAGGACAAAAGGGTTACTAGGGAAAGAATAGGGCCCCTCAAAGATTAGCAAGGCGGCCTTTGTGTGGAGCTGCAGAAAATGGGGGAGATACTAAAATGAGTATTTTGCATCAGTATTTACTGTGGAAAAGGATATTGAAGATATAGACTGTAGCGAAATAGATGGTGACATCTTGCAAAATGTCCATATTACAGAGGAGGAAGTGCTGGATGTCTTGAAATGGGTAAAGATGGAAAAATCCCCAGGACCTGATCAGGTGTACCCTAGAACTCTGTGGGAAGCTAGAGAAGTGATTGCTGGGCTTCTTGCTGAGATATTTGTAACATCAATAATCACAGGTGAGGTGCTGGAAGACTGGAGGTTGGCTAATGTGGTGCCACTGTTTAAGAAGGGTGATAAGGCCAAGCCAGGGAACTATAGATCCGTGAGCCTGACGTCGGTGGTTGGCAAGTCGTTGGAGGGAATCCTGAGGGACAGGATGTACATGTATTTGGAAAGGCAAGGACTGATTAGAGATAGTCAACATGACTTTGTGCATGGGAAATCATGTCTCACAGACTTGATTTAAGTTTTTTGAAGAAGTAACAAAAAGGATCGATGAGGGCAGAGTGGTAGATGTGATCTATATGGACTTCAGTAAGGCATTACGACAAGGTTCCCCATGGGAGACTGATTAGCAAGGTTAGATCTCTAAGAATACAGGAAGAACTAGCCATTTGGATACAGAACTGGCTCAAAGGTAGAGAGTGGTAGTGGAGTCTTGTTCTTCAGATTGGAGGACTGTGACCAGTGGAGTGCCCCAAGGATTGTGCTGAGCCCTCTACTTTTTATCATTTATACAAATGATTTGGATGTGAGCATAAGAGGTACAGTTAGTAAGTTCGCAGATGACACCAAAATTGGAGGTGTAATGCACAGTGAAGAGGGTTACCTCAGATTACAACAGGATCTTAACCAGATGGGCCAATGGGCTGAGATGTGGCAGATGGAGTTTAATTCAGACAAATGCAAGGTGCTGTATTTTGGGAAAGCAAATCTTAGCAGGACTTATACACTTAATGGTAAGGTCCTAGGGAGTATTGCTGAACAGAGTGCAGGTTCATAGCCCCTTGAAAGTGGAGACGCAGGTAGATAGGATAGTGAAGGCGGCATTTGGTATACTTTCCTTTATTTGTCAGAGTATTGAGTACAGGAGTTGGGAGGTCATGTTGCGGCTGTACAGGACATTGGTTTGGACACTGTTGGAATATTGCATGCAATTCTGGTCTCCTTCCTATCGGATTTACAAGGATGTTGCCAGGGTTGGAGGATTTGAGCTATAGGGAGTGGCTAAACAGCCTGGGGCTGTTTTCCCTGGAGCGTCGGAGGCTGAGAGGTGACCTTACAGAGGTTTACAAAATTATGAGGGGCATGGATATGCTGAATAGGCAATGTCCTGGGCTCAGGGAGTCCAGAACCAGAGGTCATAGGTTTAGGGTGAGGGGAAAGATATAAAAGAGACCTAAGGGGCAACATTTTCACACAGAAGGTGATACGTGTATGGAATGAGCTGTCAGAGGATGTGGTGGAGGCTGGTACAATTGCAACTTTTAAGAGGCATTTGGATAGGTATATGAATAGGAAGGGTTTGGAGGGATATTGGCCGTGTGCTGGCAGGTGGGACTATACTGGGTTGGGATATATGGTGGGCGTGGACGGGTTGGACCGAAGGGTCTGTTTCCACGCTGTACATCTCTATGACTCTATAACTGTATTGATCTTACAGATGTGTGAGATATGGTAAAAGGACAATAGTTGTATGTGTATTTTGTATTAGCTTTCACTTAAAAACTACCAAAATATGCTGACACATTATGTTGATGATTACAAAATACTTGTTATAACACTTGTACATTATTTTACGTTTCCCATGTTGGACACAGACAAGTTATGATGCTTTAAATTATTATTTTTATTTGCTCACTTACCAACATTAAAGTTGTCCTTATATATTTTGGGAAATGATGTAGAGGGTGGTGGTTCAGGGAAGCTGCCTCGATTTCCTGTGCTGATGGTGGTCATAGTGAATATTTCATCCAGCTCCAAGTGTAGTGAAAATGATCCATTGATGGGCTGAATTAGAATAAGCAATGTAAAAATCAAGTTTTTCTGCAATTGCAGCATGCTTTAAAAAGCAGGACTTGAAGGTGTAACTGTGTGCCTATATTAGATTCTACAAGGTGGGCTGCTGTCCAATGTAAACCAGCAAGCTTTTTTAAACACAAAAAAGTGAAAAGAATAAAATTTAATGATTTTTTTTATCCATTTCATACTGCACCCAAAACGTGTGGAACTGCTAGTGAGCTAAATTAATTTTACTAACGAGAAAATTTGTGAACGAACTTGTTAAAGAGAGTGTACTCTCATTGGTATTTGTCTTCCATTCAGATTTCTGTAGATTGAGTTGTGGCTCAATTAGAAATGAAACCAAAAACTCTAATCTTCCAACAGTTTACTGGTTTGTGAAGTCGAGGTACTAATCAATTCCTCCAAAACTGTTCAGATATGAGCTCCTTGTAGATCCCCAACATTGGACTTAAATGAAAGATGTCACTGCAATATTATGGCTTAAAAAAACTTTCTCAAGCTGATGTGGTATGAAATGCTAACTAAAACGACACCTTATCTTGATTTAATTATGATTCTATGATGATATCAGTTATGTGGCAACAACAGAGAAGAATAAGGAGACAAGGAAGGCTAGTAATATAGCTTAGAAATTAGGAAGAACTTAGTCAAATTCATTTTGTAACTCTCACTGTGTATTGCTAACCTTTTCAGTCTAAAATAGCATGTTAGAAAATCAGAATTTAAAAAAGTATCATTTTAGTCGGTCAAGAAACAAGAATTACCTTGATTTCAGACAACTGGTTAAAAAATGTTGATGAATTCTTGACAAAGTCAAACTTTGAATGCCATACTTTTAAAGCTTTAATATTTTTCTGAAGAAATTTAAACATAGGTTATTAATCATTGCATATATATTTAAACAAAGAAAAATAATATTTAAATCTATAAATAAAAGTCTCTCAAAACTGTTACCACTAACCATCTTAAACTAATAAAATTAGTCATTAATATAGGCTTAGGTCTTTGATTATATCTTAGTCACATATACATTATCCCAGAAGTTCTCTTCTCATTGAACAGATAGGTCTTTTTTTTCAGTTCCTCCTGTGTCAAGCATAAATTGAGTGTGCAACATTGTGTAATAACAATGTCTATGCATAAGTACAGCCTTTTTTTTAATCCAGATGGTGTTAAAGTGGTTATATAACTCAATATATCTAAATGCTCTAATTTTAGAAATACTAAGAAACTAAATTTTGATTTTATTCCAGTGGAAATACAAGTAAACACATACATTTTGAAGCATGTTCCTCTTTTCAGTTGGAACAGAATCAAGGAACGTTATTGGGAAGTAGCTCAACATCATTTATCTCATTCTCAAATAGGCAACAGATTGAATTTCCTATTATGGTGGTTGCTAGTATAAAACCACTTTTTCAGTAAAATATAGAGCACAGCCCAGACCATCTTGGAAGTCAACCTGCCATCCATGGACTCTATTTACACTTCTTGTTGCATGGAAAGGCTCAAAGACCCTATCATCAGGATAATGCTCTCCTATATCCTCTTTCACCAGGTAGAAGATACAGAAGCTTGAATACACACACCAACAGATTCAAGAACGTCTTTCCTGTCACTATTTGACTAATGAATGAACTCCTTAACCACTTTCAAATAATGCTGATCTTGCTGGGTAACCTGTATATTTCGCTCTATTGAAGCACTCTATGATTGCTATGATCTGCCTGTATTGCTTGCTAGACAAAGCTTTTCACTGTACTGGTACACGTGACTACAATAAATCAAACCAAATTATGCCTCTGCCTGAGACAAGAGGGAGGAAACAGCAATATTTAATATTGACACATATAGACTGTGAAGGAGGGGTTTCAATAAACTTTGAGAATGAGTATATTGAATCACATCATTGTGCTACTCTCCAATTCACAGTACGCATGCAACTTTATTATTCATGACCAATGTTCACTTTATTTTCTGATATTTGGTGCATGGCAATCAGCGTGTGATGTGGACTGCAGCATTGGATTTCCAGTTCTGGAAGTCATGATTGTGCACGGGTCTTGGAGGCCCATGCAGAAGATTTTAAAAAAGGGAATTCTGATGGTGACTATTATTAAATAATGACAAAATGTAACTACAAAATAATTTCCTCTCACATACACAAAAACAATATGCACTGATCAACTAATGGTACTTACAAACGATCCTTGCAACTTAAAAGTCACATTTTGCTGATGGACATCGTAAGATGGCAGTGGTGGCCTGATACATATTGAATGATCATGGGTCTAAGTTAGAAAAAAACAGCTTTAAAATATCGCTCAATATTAAAATGCACCAGAAATGAAATGATATGCAAAGCAACAGTAAAGAGATACCTGAAATTTTACCGAAATCAAGGAATCTTAAATGTATATTTTTGACATGATTTCTATTATAAACCAAGTCACTTAGTTATCCAGTATTAGTGACACAGAACCAGGTCAGGCCACCAGGTTCATTCTCGTGCTTATGTTCTATGCAGCCTTCATTTAACCTCAATATATTCTTCTATAACTGTGCTTTTAAAAAAAACTTCCCCTTAAATGCATCAACGCTAAATGCCTCAATTAATTCTTGTAGCAAAGTTCTACATACTAATCATTGTTTAGGCAAAAAAAAATTCTATCAAATACCCCAATGATTTTATTAATGACTATATTCTATTTATGACTACTTGCTCCGATGTGTCTCGCAATCGGCAGCATCTTCACTACTTCCACCTGATCAAACAAATTAGCAATCATATCTCTATAAAAAGGTCACACTTCCATCTTTTTTTTGCTACAGTGAAGAGCCCCAGCCTGTTCAATCTATCCTGAAGAGTGCAAAATTTTAGGGTTCTGGTAGCATTCTAATAAGGTCGAGACTGTGGTACTGGAAAAGCACAGCAGGTCAGGCAGCATCGGAGGAGCAGGAGAGTCAGGATGAAGGGTTTATGCCCTAAATGTCGATTCTCCTGCTTCTCGGATGCTGCCAGACGTGCTATGCTTTTCCAGCACCACACACTCTACTCTGATCACCAGCATCTGCAGTATTCGCTTTCTCTGAACATCCTAATAAAGCTTTCTTGTATTTTCTTCAGGACACAAATCCATTTTTGGAGACCAGATCTCTTCAGATTTGGCTTAACCAAAGTTTTGAACAAAATCATAATCTGCTTTTCAATTCAATCCCTCTGGAAGTTTTCCTCAGTCCTGTGTTTACACGTTTTAATGATTTCTTTAATCAACGACTCTACCTCTAGATAGGTGTAGATTTATAATCACCAACATCCAGATCCCTCTGCTCCTCTATCCCAATACAGCACTCTTTTTCAGGGAATTGGGAGTCTCTCTATTCTTCCTCAAATTCCAAAAGAAAATCAATCTAGTAGATATATTAAAATGAGATCATGAAATGAGATCTTGTTTACTAAATAATAAAGTCAGAATCCAATTAATCTAAAATATGTGAAAAGTATTTTCAAGTAGCTCTTTAATGTTTTATAGTGCAAAGTTTGCTTCCAGTGACAGGCCCCCTCACATTTTGTACCACTGAACTTATTAAACTTTCCCATAGATGCCTTGATCTCAGCTGCAGGTTGTCGCCCAGTTACCTTTCAGATATTAATGTTCTACATACTAGCAGGTGGCAGTAATGCAAAACGGCATCACCATTCTAATTGTGAATCCGTTTGAAACAAAGGCAAAATGAAAAATGTAATTTTGAAGACACCCTAATCAAAATGACATCTCATATTTAAATACCCAGTGGCTTGAAGCAATTTTATGTTACATGATGAGAAAATGTTGAGATAACGTGAACACAAATAATTAATAAGTAAAAATATATTTAGATCTGAACAACTTTGAACTAATATCCCACCCTTGAAATGTCAACTAAAAGGAAGTTAAAAGTAAACACTTTTGGAAGAGAAAAACTTAGTACTTATTTATGTCAATCTTGTGCATTTAACTTTCTAGACTTTGTAATATTGGGAAGACACACAAGTTAATGAGTAGCTTCATAGAATCAGAAATGTTGATTCAAGAAGCCATTAGCTGCTACTGAGTTTTGAAATGGCTCAACAAATTCAGCAACATTGCATTGCCAATTCTGTGTGCAGAAAAACAGCCAGAAAGAGAAAAACATGGTGTGAAAGAAATGGCTGAATGTGATGACAGGGTAATGAATTGGTAAAGATTCACACATGAATACGCAGTATAGGATTAGGATACAATGTAGCTTGTAACATGATGAAATGTAGATACCATTGTTTCTATGATAATGGTGAGGTTTCCCTTCCCATCAGTAAGAGCCACATAACTGCCACCCTTCTGCAAGTGACCAACAGTCTTCAGGTAGTGCCATCCAGGCTGAGTGAACTGTGTGGTGTGTGCTGCAAAAAATAAAAGTTAATTTAGATCGCACTTCACACGCACAGCATCGTTTGTTCAAGCAAACCAGGGAATTTAGAGCAATCGTGCTCACTTCTGACAAGGTAACGAGTCGCTTTGAAAATACATACATATTGTCAGAAGTTGTTTCTTTCTAGTGCATTATTCTTTAACATATTTTATAAATAGAGTGAACACCTGATACATGTTGATGGAGGTTCATGACAACATTGGAAGAGTAGCTGTGACTGAGCTCTGTTAGTGATTTGCTCTTAGGTGTGAAATTTTCACTGTACGTATAAATTACTTGGCTGAAAGGAGAACCACTTATCCAAACTGGCTGCTAACATCAAGTTAAGTGGGACAGTAAACAGTGAAGGTGGGGTACAAAACTACAAAGCAAATCAATAGATTTAAATTGGAGGGCATATCCAAGGCAGCAGAGTTCAGAGATGTATCAGGTCATCTACTTTGAATGCAAAAAGGAGAGTAAATTCTTAAATGGTGAGAAGTTAGAACCATGGAAGAATGGAAAATACTTATTGGACCAATTACAGAAATCAATGAAAAGTAGTCCATAGGATACCAAACGATTACAGGAGGTGAATTAAATATTAGCTTTCAAACTAAAGAAGCCTTCCTATCATGTAGCAGTGAAAGTGAATTTGCAATCATATGAAGATCCTACATGGCCTGGTATAGAGTTCTGATCCGGCAGCACATCACAGAAAGGGTATAATGGCCTTGGAGGGGTGTAGTGTGTATCTTCAGAATCATATGGAGGACGAAAGGGAAGTTATAAGAGATTAGACTAGATATGCATTGTCTTGAGTACAAATGCTTAAGGAATGATTAATTGAAATATTTGTGATGATTGATGGAGCAGAGGAATGAGGTTGGAAGGATTAATCCCGCACTGATGCAGTGTGCAGGAAGGTATGACAAGGCGTGACATATAGCTCAATGGACAATTTGGAGATAGGCAAGGTTGGTACAGAGAGTTGTTGGCTTAGGCTTATCTAAATGGGAGTCAAGCAGGAGTGCAAGAATGCTGAGGAATACTGAAGGGTTGGAGATACAGATTTGTGAACTTGGAGGACAGAATCACTGAAGTGGTATAACACAGAAGGGCACCATTTGATTTTTTGAATATCTCTAAGAAACCTCCCCTTAACTTTTTCTTCACCAAAGAAAACAGTCCCACCTTTTTATTTTTGAATTTGTTCATGGGAATGGACATCGATGTAGGAGGTTGGAATCTCTATGGAGCATATTACCTATTTCAAATGTAAATGAATTACATTCTGTCCTGTGTCTAGTTATTTCCTCCATAGTTTTTTCACTTTTTAAAATCAGATACATCTTAGACTAATACTTTTATACAACTGAAATATTTGCACAAAAAATTATTCATACTGTAAATTTAGGCATGTTAGTAGCCTATGCTCATTTCGAATCTAATCTTTCATCACAATGTCAGGATAATGTACATGGATACATTCAGAACATATAGTAACACTAATTCATGGCATTGACACATTTAAGAGTAAATTAGGTAACTACGAGGGAGAAAGTACATTCATAGGGTTAGATGAAAAAGGTTAGAAAGAAGCTTGCGTGGAGAATGAACACTGGCATGGACAAGTTAGGCCAAATAGGTCATTTCTCTGCTGCAAATATATATAGTTGATGACTTGATATGGTTACTGCTTAGTATTTGTAGATCACCTACCCTTCGAGCACATCATTTGTTATACTGAGGCACAGGCTTAATCGCTCCATTACTGCAATCCACTATTGTACCAGTAGAAACTGTGAGCTGTGTCAATCTTTATATAATGTTAGTTCTCTCAGGCTTTGGTGACAAAACTCTGTCATAATTTACTTTAGCAGCTCATAAGAGTGAAAATGTGGAGAAATACAGTTTTTAACACTTGCAGGGCAATTTTCCAAGGACCACAACAATTTTCTAAAATGAGTAGCACATTATTGATAAAGCATATTCACCATCACCAACTAATGCCTTCAACTGTGACAAAGTAACACATCATGAATAAACATTTTGAATATTCCACAAAAAAGTTAAAGAATCGAAGATTCTGCCATTGGTTTTTTTTACAGATAATTTATAACGATAGAGAGAAGACAGCAAGTGGTAGTGAGGAAATTGCTCCTCGGGAGAGACTGGATTGCGTCCTTCTGTAATTTGCTAATTAGGTGGAATATACAGGATGTTTTAACTTTGGGACCATAAAGTTTGAATCTTAAAAGAATATTTATTTACCTGTAACCCAAATAGGTGACTGCACGTCATAGTGCCCACTCCATGGTTCATCTGCAGTCATCAGTCCATCCTGCCCGAATGGTAACTCTTTATAGTAACTTGCCACCAGGTTCCATGCAATTGTACTAGAAAAAAAGCAATGCACTGGAAACTGAATTTATAACAAATCAGATTCACATGTAACATAGGCTATTCAGCCTATCGAACCTGCACTACCATTCATTTCGGTCTTAGCTGATTGAACATTTCAATGTTTTTATCAGGATAGGTAAAAACAATGACTGCAGATGCTGGAAACCAGAGTCTAGATTAGAGTGGTGCTGGGAAAGCACACAGCAGTTCAGGCAGCATCCGAGGAACAGTAAAATTGACATTTCGGGCAAAAGCCCTTTATCAAGAATACAGGCAGAGACCCTGAAGGGAGGAGAGATGGTTTTTTAAAAAAATCACAGTATCTCCATAACCCTCTCAACAATTTGTAATCAGAAATCAATCTCCAATTGAAATATTATCAAACACAGACTCCACAGCCTTTGGGGAAAGAGAATTGCAAAGACTCTCAACTGTTGGAGTAAAACAAAACTTTTCCTAACCTGAATGCATCCTCCTCATTGTTAAATTGTGCCCCACGGTTCTAAACATCCCAATTATCTTATGTTCCTATACTGCCTACCCATTTTGAAATCTTGTAGGTTTCAATAAGGTCATCTCTCTTTCTTACAAACTTCAGAGCACAAAGGTCTAGTTGCCCAATCTCTGTTCCTAGGTCAGTCCCAGAAACAAGCCTGGTGAATTTTCATTGCACTCTATCAAGACACAATCATACAACATGGAAACAGGCCCTTTAGCCTAGTTCATCCATGGCAAACACACTTCCTAAACTGAATTGGTCCCGCTTGCCTGTAATTGGTTCATATTCCTCTAAACCCTTTTTATCCAAGTACGTGTTCGGATGCCGTTTAAGTGCTATAATTGTACTCATCTCTACCATTTCCACTGACAGCTCGCCCTGTATATGCGCAACCCTCTGCGTGAAAATGTTGTCTCTTTAGGTCCCTTTTAAATCTTTCCCCTCTCACCTTAAACACATGCCCTCTAATTTCATACTCCCCTACCCTGGGGAAAAGACCATAGTTTTTCACCTTATCTTTGCCCCTCATGATTTTATAAACCTCTACAAGGTCACCTTTCAGGCTCCTATGCTTCAGGGGAAAAATAAAGAATCCCAGCCTATTCGGCCTCTCCTTATAACTCAAACCCTCCTGTGTAAGTAACATCCTTGCAATTTAGCATCCTTTTCAGTTTCATAACATCCTTCCTATAACCAGAATTGTATCCAATGTTTCAAACTGCATCAATGTGGGCTCCAGTTTCCTCATTTTCCATCCCCCCAGCTTCCAGCTCAGCACCATCCTTATGACCTGTCACACCTGTCAGCTCCAACCTCTGACCAAATCATCTTTATTCCCACCTTCATCCACCTAATGCATACAGCTACCTTCTCCCCAGTCCCACTCCCACTCCCATTATTTCTCCACCCTCGAGGCTCCCAGCCTCATTCCTAATGAAGGGCATTTGCCTGAAATGTCGATTTTCCTGCTCCTCAGATGCTGCCTGACCTGCAGCGCTTTTCCAGCACCACTCTAATCTTGACTGCAACGCTTCAAACGTCTTGCACAATCATAACATGACATCCCAACTCTTGTACTTAATGCTCTGACCGATGACGGCAAGCATATCAAATGTCTTCTTCACCATTCTGTCAACCTGAGATGCCACTTTCAAGAAACTATGTACCTGCAGCCCAAGTCCCTTGGGCCCTACAATTAATGTGTAATTAACTGCTTGGTCTGTCTTATCAAAATGCAACCCCTCACATTTATCAAAAGTTAAATTCATTGACCATTTTGTGGCTCAGTTGATCAAGATCTCATTGTACTCTTAGATAACCTTCTCCACTGTCCACCATACCACCAATTTTGGTGTCATTTGCAAATTTATTAACTACACATCCAATATTCTCACCCAAACTGCTTATATATATATGAAGATCAGTGAACCCAACTTCAACCCTTGTGGCACACTACTGATCACAGACCTCCAGTACGAACACCAAACACTAAACTCTGTCTTCTACCATCTAGCCAATTTTGTATTCAATTGGTTAGCTCTCCCTAGATCTCACCTTACTAACCAGTCTCCATGTGGAACCTTGAAGGCTTTGCTAAAGTCCATGTAGACAACATCTGCCTTCAACTATGTTCTTAATCATCTCTTCAAAAACTCAAGTGTGAGAGACATGCTTCCCCAAACACAAAGTCATGCAGAATATCCCTAGTTAGTCCTTACCTTTCCAAATGCGCACAAGTCTGGTCTCAGAATCACCTCCAAAAATGTGATCGTTCAGTGGTTAGCATTGCTGTCTCATAGTGCCAGGGATCTGGGTTCAGTTCTACCCTCAGACAACTGTGTGGAAATGGCATACTCTTCATGTATGTGTGGGTTTCCTCCTACAGTCGGAAGATGTGCAGGACAGGTAAACTACCCTGTAGCTTCCAGGGATGTGCAAGCTATGGGTTACCCATAGGAAATTCAAGGTTACAGGGACAGGGTAGGGTGGGGCTGGGTGGGATACTCTTCAGAGGGTTGGTGAGGACTCCATGGGCCAAATGGTCTGCTTCCACTCTGTAGAAATTCTATGATCTTACCCACCACTGACTGCAGGCTCAGATTAGTAGTTGCCCGTTTTCTTTTTTGCAGGCTTTCTTAAATAATAGCACATGAGCCACCCCCCCCCCCCCCCGCCCCCATTCTCCTGCACCATAGGGGTAGGTTTAGCTCAGTTGGCTGGACGATTGGTTTATGAAACAGTTTGAGGCCAACAGCATGTGCTCAATCTCCAAACCAGCTGAGGTTACCATGAAGTCTACTTCTCAATCTCTCCCCTCACCGGAGGAATGGTGGCCCTCAGCTTAAATCATCATTAATCATCTCTTTCTAAATGAGAGAATAGTGCTATGGTCTGCTAAGATTAGGGTGACTTGACTTCGACTTCCGGAACCTCACCTGCGGCTGCTGAAGATATAAATATCTTTGCTTGAAGCCCCACAATTTCTTCCCTAACTTCCTGGGAAATACTTGATCAGGTCCAGGGGATTTCTAACTTAATATTTTTCTTGAGGCAAGGAGACCAAAATTGCACAAGGTACTCTAGGTGTAGTCTAATCAAATGTCTATGCAATTGAAGAACGACTTTACTGCTCCAGTACTGAAACCCTCGTGCAATGAAGGCCAACATTCCATTAGCCTTCCTAATAGCATTTTAGCCTTCAGTGACTTATTGACAATGAGTAAGTGTCTTCAGACTATGTAAGAGCACAATGGAAGGAGCATCATCCAGAGTAGTACAATAGTTCAAAAGTCAACTCCACAAATTTCAGTCTTATTGTTATTTTACACATCCCAAGAACTTGTTTGCTTTAGAATACTGTAGAGAAATGTACAGTCAGATGTTTGTTAACAGAATCCATGTTAACACTTACGAAGTCAAATTGCCATTGACAAAATTCTGGTTAAGTATACGAGCCCAGCAACCTCCTCCAACATTATCATTAACAGTACTGTAGTCTTCAGATGACCATAGCTTCTTTCCAGTCTTCCTGGCATTACTGCTTGACAATGTTCCAGGATAATGGGCTCTAAGATATAAAACGAAATATTCATAAACCCAAAAATGTTTAAATTTCATTCAAACATTGAAAAAGATTACACCTAGTTCGACTTAAAAACATACTGTTTTTAAAAACCAACAATTATGGTATGCGCTATGGATTTCATGATCAAACACATCAATTGCAACTTCAGAAGTACAGCTAAATGTTACCAGAGAAAGGTGAAAATTAATAAAATCTTGATAAGTTGGTGATCAGCTTCAAACATTTGAATCGATTTTGCTAACCACATTAAAGGATAAAAAAAAGTGACCTAGGCAAAAACATTAACCTCGTCACGTATTCGGTTTTCAATTTCCTTCCCATTTCAAAGTTATACAGTGACATTTGTAACCCAACAAGGTGTATGTATAGTTAGACTGCTTGTCTCTATAGCTGCACATAATGGAATACCTCGAATGTCAGAATTCAAACTGCAGTATCAAGTCAGGTGATATCCAAGTGCAAAGAATCTGAATGTATTTTTCTCTTCCCCAAAGAAGCAGCTCACTGACATTGGAAACCTAATAATTGTTATTACCTTGTGAGAATAGAGCATATAAATGCCTACCCAATAATGTCGACCACATCACATAGTTCAGTATCTTGAAGCACAGACCAAGATATTGGTTCCCAAAGATTATCGCTGGCTATGATTTTCACCTGCTCTAGACCCATTTTGTCCATGGTGTATCTCAGCAGCTTGGCAGAAAAAAAGATAGTCAAAGGAAATGTTAGCACTTTAGCTAACTAAGCACAATGCAATTAAACTTAGGAGTGAATACAAATTTGTAAGACAGAGGTTACAATTAGGAAGTGTCTATAGATATTGGACTCTCACGCATCCTACACTCACCTTTGAAACATTTTGCAGCTATTTAATTTTTTAAAAAAATGTTCTTTTTCAAATTCATTATACTCCTAATGTGTGTTGGCATACACAACTGGCTTTCACCCTCCTAATTTCAAGCAAAACTAGCAAATCCGTAAGTGGGCCAGCGCAAAGCACTAAGAACAGGTACGTTTTCATAATACAACACACAAACATCAATTATAGTAAGTTGAAAGTTTTAAATTTGGCTGATATCAAACACAGATCTCAAACTGTTAACATGCACTGCAAGCTTGTGACAAATCTATAGCATACAGCAAAGAAAAAAAGGAGCAATTTACAACTCAAAATTGCTCAAGTGAAAAATGCTTAATTAAGTGCAGTACATTTGGCAATCTTGCACTGAAAATTAGTTGTAACATTAAAATGAAAGAATCTGAGGTCACATTACATTATATATATATATATATATATAAAGATTTTTTTTATAGATTAGACTTACAGTGTGGAAACAGGCCCTTCGGCCCAACAAGTCCACACCGACCCGCCGAAGCGCAACCCACCCATACCCCTACATTTACCCCTTACCTAACACTACGGGCAATTTAGCTTGGCCAATTCACCTGACCCGCACATCTTTGTGACTGTGGGAGGAAACCGGAGCACCCGGAGGAAACCCACGCAGACACGGGGAGAACGTGCAAACTCCACACAGTCAGTCGCCTGAGTCGGGAATAGAACCCGGGTCTACAGGCGCTGTGAGGCAGCAGTGCTAACCACTGTGCCACCGTGCCGCCATATATTGATTTCAAACTGAACTTTTCTGTAAAATTATAGACCATTTGCTTGACAGGAAGGTAAGTTGGTGAATCAATGCTGCACTACTGTAGTCTGAGTAGAAGCAGACATGATAGCAATGTTTGAGGTATTTAGACGGACATGTAAACAGATAGAGAATAGGAGGGACATGGACCATGTGCACACTGATGGAATTATTTTGGAACAGCATCGTGGACAGTACAAATATGCTGGGCTGAAAGGCCTGTTCCCATGCTTTTTTATGTTTACCACCTCTTTTTAATTCACTTATCAGATGTTGGTATCAATGGCTGGCCAGCCTTTATTGCCTGCCCCTAGTTGCTATTGTGGGGGTGGACTGCTTTCTTAAACTGCTGCTGAGAGAATTCCAGGATTTTGACCTGGCGACAGTGAAGGAATGGCAATATATTTCCAAGTCAGGGTGGTCAGCAGCTTGAAGGGGAACTTGCAGATGGTGTTGCTTCCATCTTTATTCTGCCCTTTTAAGTGGAAGTGGTTGTATACTTAGAAGGTGCTGTCTAAGGATTTTTAGTGAATTTCTGTAGTGCATTTTGTAGACAGTATACACATTATGAACTAGGCCAGACCCCCTTCAAAGCATTTCAAGAAGGTAGCCCAGACCCTAACTTTGTTCACCTGCTTTAAAACAACTAATAATGTATCAACCACCTGGTTTTTAACAAAACAGAATTTATGTATGTATGAACAAAAGAAAACAGAACACAAAATAACATAACTTGTCTGAAAACCCAATCAACTCCATTGCAACTTAATGACTTTATTCCAAATACCTGCAACATCCCCATAAAGATAAAAAGATAAAATCAAATAAATGTTCTTATGAGAGAGGAGAGAGAAAGAGGGGGGAGAGGGGAAAGAAAAAAAATCAGCATGGAGCTGTTTCTTTGGGTGCAGCAGCTTCTGAGTTCCCAGCTAAGACGTGACCAGCAGCTGCGAAACAGCCAGTCTACTCAAACCAAAACAAATCCTGAGCTTTGAGAACTGGCCACCCTCCTTTCATTGTGCAAGTGTTTCAAAAGAAAGACTTAAAAGCATTCTCAAGTAGTTAAACCCAGATATATTGGAACCTCTGACTTTATGATTCCTCTGAAAAAAACCAAAGACAACATAATGTTGTTCAAAGAGCTGCATTGTCACACACTACTGTTGCTAAGCTATGGTGATGGAGGGATTAGATCTGTCTGGATGTGGTGTCAATTAAGTGGCTGCTTTGCCCTGAATTGTGTCAAGCTTGAGTGTTGTTGGAGCTGCACCCATCCAGGCAAGTGAGTCAGGAGGTGAGATACTCCTAGCCTCTGAAATATTGTTGTAGCCATAGGTGTTTATGTGACCAGTCCAGTTGAGTTTCTGGTCAAAGGTAACCCCAATGATTTTAATAGTGGGGGTTCAGTGATGGTTAAACCACTGAATGTCTCTCATTGCCTGGCATTTGTGTGACACAAATATTTCTTGCCACTTGTCAGCCCAAGCCTGGATATTGTCCAACAGATCTTGTTGCATTTGAACATGGACTGCTTCATTATCTGAGGAGTAGTGACTGGTGCTGAACATTGAGCAATCATTGGTAAACAAACAACTTTCGACCTTGTGATGGAGGGAAGGTCATAAATGAAGCAGTAGGTGATGACTGAGCCTAGAGCACTACCCTGAGGAACTCTTGCAGAGATGTCCTGGATTGAGATAACTGACCTCCAACAAATTTCTTTCTACGTGTCAAGTAATGACTCCAACCAGGGGGAGAGTTTGCCTCCCAATACCCATTGATTCCAGTTTTGCCAGAGCTCCTTGATGCCACATGGTCATATGCAGCCTTGATTTCAAGGGCTGTCACACTCACCTCTACTTCAACTCTTTTGTCAATGTTTGAACCAAGGCTGTAATGAGGTTAAGAGTCGAGTGGCAGAACCCAAACTGGGCATCACTGAGCAGATTCTGCTTGACAGCATTGTTAAAGAGATGACACATTCTACCACTTTATTGATGATCGAGAGTAGACGGACAGAGTGCTAATTGGTTGAATTAGATTTGTTCTGCTTTGTGTGTATGGGACATACCTGGACAGTGTTGTAACTATACTGGAAGAGCTTGGCTAAAGGATTCACAAGTTCTGAAGCACAAGTCTTTAATACTATTGCCAAAACGTTGTCACAGCCCACAGCCTTTGCAGCATCCAGTGCCTCCAACCGTTTCTTAATATCACATGGAGTGAATCAAATTGGCTGAAGATTGGTATCTCAGTGCTTCTTCCACATGTTGTTCAACATGGAGGGTACTGATTCATCAGCTGGAGGAGGACAAATATTTGTAATGCTGAGGACAACTGGAGGAGGCTGACATAGTTCACCCACTTGGCACTTCTGGCTGAAAGTTGCTTTAGTCTTATCATTTGCATTTATCTGTTGGGCTCTTCCATCATTGAGGACGGGGAAATGAAGAGGTCTCCTCCTTCAGTGAGTTATTTATTCATGACTGGATGGGACAGGATTGCAGAGCGTAAATCTGATCTGTAAGTTGTGGGATCACTTAGCTATGTCTTTCACTTGCTGCTTTGTTCCGCTTAGCTCTTGCTGCTTTTGTCGTTTGCTACGCAATTAAGCTAGTTTGGTAGCTTCACAAGGTTGACATCTCATTTTCATGTATGCCTGGAGAAGCTCCTGTCATACCCTCCTGGATGCTCCATTGAATCAGGGTTGATCCCATAGTTTAATGATAATGGTTGAATAGGAGTTATGCTGTGCCAGGGGGTGCTGGAGTACAATTCTGCTACTGTTGATGACTCTCATGGGTGCCCAGACTTGAGTTGCTGGATCTGTTCAAAGTTTGTCCAAATTAGCATGGCGATAGTCAAAATGGAGGAAGGTCTCAATTTGAAAGCAGAACTTGGTCTCCTCAAGGACTGTGCAGTGGTCATTCTTATTGATACTGGCAATAACAGATGCATCTGCAGCCAGCAGATTGGCAAGGATGAGGTCAAGTATGCTTTGCCCCCCCTCTTGGTTCTCTCGCCAGTGCTGCAGATTCAGTCTAGCAACTATGTCCTTTAGGATCCAACCAACTTGATCAATAGTACTGCTGCTGAGCCATTCTTGGTGTTGGACTTCAATCTCCCAGGCTCATGAACCTTGAGGCGAAGCTTGGAATGATCTGGGGCTAGTGCAGAATTGAGGTTGCCACTGTGGTCTGGGTTGGAACAACATAGTTCTGAACTTTTATTCTGCGATGCTGGACTTTATATTTGTCTATTTTCTAACATCTTGTAATCGAAGAAGCTGTACCTAGGTAATTTTGTACCCAAGATGGTGTTGTAAATGGTGACCCATATACTGTTCATGTACGTGTCAATAAAACAATAAAATAATTTGCACCCTTGCCACTCTCAGCATTTCCTGTATGTGTTGCTCATCATGAGGGTATTGATTCATCAGCCTAGGGAGGACAGTATGTGGTAATCAGCAGGTGATTTCTTTGCCCATGTTCAACCTGAAGCCATGAGACTTCATGGGGTCTGGAGTCAATGTTAAGTATTCCAAGGGCAATTCCCTCCTGACTGTATACTACTGTGCTACCACTTCTGCTGGGTCTGTCCTGGCATTAGAATGGTGATCCTGGTGTCTGGACATTGCCCGTCAGTTAGAATTCTGTAAGCTTGACAATGCCAGGCTGTTGCTCAACTAGTCTGAGACAGCTCTTCTAATTTTGGCTCTAGCCCCAGATGTTACTAAGGACTTCTTTGTGGGGTCTATAGGGCTATTTCTGCCATCTATTAGGGTGTATAGGGCAATTGAGTGTGTCAGTTCTGGAGGCTAGACCAAGTCAGGATGATAGGTTTCTTTCTCAGAAGAACTTCAGTGAGCCAGATGGGCTTTTCTGACAATCGAGAATGGTTTCACTGTCTTCAGTAGATTCTTAAATTCCACCATCTACTGTGGCAGGATTCAAACTCATGACCTCAGAACATTAGCTAAAGGCTCTGGATAAATAGTCTAACAATAATACCACGAGTTTATCATGTTCCTGCCCTCCAATTAAGAATGGGATTAAATAATTTACTGTTAAATGCATAGTGGACAAGAGCTAGAAATACAAGCCAATTGAGTCTTCCCTGAAGTTTGTGCTGAAAATTAATTTTAAATATGCACTCTGTCACTCTTAGAAAGATCCAAAGCACTAATGCATTTATGCAGGCTAAAGAAAAAAAAACAACACATCTTACTATGCAAAGTATAACCATCATCTAGTTAAAGGCAGGGAAGATGTTGAGATAATTTTAATGCTGAGACAAAGACTAATGTTCTCAGTACATGGGTTCAAATCCCACCATAGCAGCTGAAGAGTCACACTGGACTTGAAATGTTCACATTTTTGGTTCTTCGCAAATCTGCCAGACATACTGAGTTTCTACAACAGTTTTTACTCATGATACAAATTAAATTTGTTTCTAAACAAAGAAACTGAAGTTGAAAAGTAGTCTTCATAATGGTAGTCAGCGAATCATCAACAGCTATAAAAAATGCTGTTGGTTCATTAAAGTCCTTTCAGGAAAGAAACATTCAGACCCTACCTGGACAGACCTATATACAATACCAGATCCACAGCAATATGGCTGACTTTTAGATTCCATGAAATAGCATGGCAAGCCACTCAGTTCAAGGGTAATTAGGAATTGACAATAAACCCTGACCTTGGTAGCAATGAGACACCCCATCACAGAATTCAAAAAATACAAGGCTGGCAGAAACAACAGTTATTGCTTAGTCATTTGACAACACCGTGGGCGGCATGGTGGCACAGTGGTTAGCACTGCTGCCTCACAGCGCCTGAGACCCGGGTTCAATTCCCGACTCAGGCGACTGACTGTGTGGAGTTTGCACGTTCTCCCCGTGTCTGCGTGGGTTTCCTCCGGGTGCTCCAGTTTCCTCCCACAGTCCAAAGATGTGCAGGCCAGGTGAATTGGCCATGCTAAATTGCCCGTAGTGTTAGGTAAGGGGTAAATGTAGGGGTATGGGTGGGTTGCTCTTCGGCGGGTCGGTGTGGACTTGTTGGCCCGAAGGACCTGTTTCCACACTGTAAGTAATCTAATCTAAAACATTAATCTGGAATATTTAATTCAGATAAGTCTGAAGCAATGCACTCCGCCAATTTAAAAAAAACATTGCCCATAGGATTCAATGGGCTTTGGAACGTGAACTAGCATATTTAACATTATTTTGAAACAGACATTATTTATTCAAGATATGTGCTGTCCAGAAAGGATGATATCAACAAGCTGGCTGATTGGCCAATCAGAATGAAGATTTCTCATAAACAGCAAATCAATAGGTACAAAACACAGATCAGAATTCATTTTCTGAACATTTAACAGGAAACAAAATCATTACGATATACACAAACTTTGGAGTAGAAGCTACAATATCAAAATCATATTTAAAAAAGCCACTTTAAACAATTACAACAAAGTCACCTCCACAATTTCCAACCATGTGAAGTAAGCCCAGCAAGCTGCATTGTATCTGGGCCACAAGCTGGCCACCATCCCATCCCATGGGTCTTAGGAAATAGGAGTAGGCCACTCAGTCCTTCTGCCATTTGATATGGATACAGCTAATTTTGTGGCCTTAACTCCATATTCTTAAAATGAGATCTGAGAGGTAAGTTTTTTTCTGAAAAAGAGAGGATGGCAAGTGCCTGGTATATGCTGCCAGAAAAGGTGGTGGAGGAGGATAAAGTTTAAGAAGGACCTTGACTGAAATATGAGTAGGCAAGAAGTTGAGGTATACAGATAGCAAAGAGACAAAAGGTTTTGAGTGATTTGGTGTAGTATTGGTGGGCCAAGAAGCCTGTTGCTGTGTTGTATAATTCTTTGTATTTGCCTGTCCTCAATAACCTTAACTCCCTTGTCAATAAAAACTTGGAACATTTTCAAAGTTGAGTTGGACATGGCAGGTCTCCCACTGCAGTCTGTGGAACAGAATGCCAAAGAATAATGACACTTTGAGAAGTAAATTCCTCCCAATCGCTATCTTAAAGGGCAATACTCTGGCTGAGAGTTAATGATCCAAGCACCAATTATGAGGATGGGGGTCTTCAGTGACAAGTGACTCACCACCCCCAGACAAACTTCAATTGTTAAGAGCTGACCAGTAAGTTTTTGAGCAAATCATGGGCTTTCGTACTGAAGTCCTGCCTTGCCAGAAGCTAGAAACAGCATTGCAGAAAAACCATTGGTGGGTGGCCTGTTCTAAAATGTTCTAACTGCACATCCCCCACAGTGGGTTAAAATTATCTGCAATCTATTCAGAAAGGAAAAAGATGACTTTGCACAGTAATAGTCATGTCAAAGAGGAAGCAACAAATAGAGAAAGGAGATTGCCATATGAGGCCCACTCTTCCCACAACACTGACTCACCGGATGAAGGCGGATTAGTGCACCAAGGCCGTGACTACTTTTTATTGCCAAAAGAAAAACTTCACTGCTCAGAGAGATTCATTAGAACTTGAAAGATCATGCAAGCGGAGTGATTCAATAAAGCAACAACTCTCATCTATCCCAGCTACAGCATACTGAATGACTGCATAGCTAGGGCATTGATGATCAGTTTGGATAAAACAGTTAAACAGTTAAATAAGACAGTGGTCTTGTCACATGTTATTCCTAGTGGAAATTACAAAAATAAATTTAAAGATTGGAGCACTAAACAACAAAAAAAACCCCAAAGAATTACAAAGGCTGGAAATCAGAAAACAAATTGCTATAAAACGCACAGCAGGTCTGACGGCATCCATGAACAGGTGACAGTTAACGTTTAGGTCCAGTGACTCCTCTTCAGAACGGATTTTAGTAAGGTTGATATATATGCTGAAGATGGGATGGAGGAAGAGGATGGAGAGGTAAGTGGAGATGAGTCCAGGAGGAGGGAAAAAGACAGACACGGAGTGAGAAAAAGGAATGGACAAAAGATCAGCCTGGGAGAATCAAAAGGGGACCAACAATGGCTGACAGTGGTTGTTCTTGGTAGCAGCCCATGTGATAGCAAGATCTGACGTGTAGGGTTTGCGGCAATGTCACAGGCAAAGATGCTCAGGAACTAAAGTTAAAGTCCCTAAAGTTGAGGGTCACCGGACCTGAACTTGTTAACTTACTTCTCGACACAGATGCTGCCAGGCCAGCTGAGCTTTTCCTGTAATTTCTGATTTTATTCCTAAAATTATTGAACTTTATATTGAGCCTGGAAGGCTTCAGGATCCTCAAGTGGAAAATGAGACACTGTTTTTTCAGCTTGTGCTGAGCTTTGCTACAGCACTACAGCAAGCCTGAGACAGAGATGTTGGCCAGAGAACAAGGTGGTGGAGCTGAAGTGGCAGGTAACATGAAGCTCAGGGTCATTTTTGCAGACAGAATATAAGTGTTCTGCAAAGCAATCTCCTAAGTTGCATTTCATCTCCCCAGTATACAGGAGACTACACTGAACAGTGAATACAGTAAACTAGATTGATAGGAGCAGGTAAACCTTTGCTTCATCTGGAAGGTGCGACTGGGCCCTTGGATAATGAACTGAGAGGAAGTAAACAGCCAAAAATTGCACCTACTGCAATTGCATGGGGAGATGCTGTGGAGCTCTGTTGGGAGTGGAGGAGGAATAGACCAAGGTACCACAGAGAGAATGGTCCTTGTGGAAGGCTGACAAGGGAGGGTAGGGGAATGTGTGCCAGCTGGTGACATCCTGCTGGAGGTGGCAGAATTGGCAGCTAAGGATCCTTTGAATGTGGATGCTGGCGGGATGGTAGGTGAAGACAAAGGGGTGGGAGATGGGTCAGACACAGCTGAGGGTACTGTCAACCACAGTCGTGGGGAATCCTCAGACAAGGAAGGAGGTATACATTTTGGAGGCCCTCTTGTAGAAGATGGCATTATTGGAACAGATGCAATGGAGTCAGAGAAACTGGGAGAATGCTTTCTGTAAAGACTGTATTCCAGAATATAACAATTTATAATCAAGGTAACTATAGGAGTGAGTGCATTTGTTGTGGATATTGGTGGCCAGCCTATCCCAGAAATGGAAACAGATGTTGAGGAAGGGAAGGGAGGAGTCAGAGATGGACCAAGTGAAAAGGTGAAGGCAAGGTGGATATTGAAATTAATAAACTTTTCCAATCCAGACAGGACAGGGAAGCAGCAACAATGATGTAAATGGATGTACGGAGAAAGAGTTGTGGGTGGGGGTTCATGTCTGACCAGAACAAGGAACCCATGTACCCCTTAAAAAAAGGCAGGCATAACTAGGCCCATGACCACACCTTTGACCTGCTCTCTATCTCTACCTATCATTTACTCCTCCCCACTCCTCCTGCACCATCTTCAGCATTTATGCCAACCTTTTCCTTGCTCAAGTCAGTTCTGAAGTAGGGTCTTCTTTTGGACCCAAAATGTTAATTTTACCTTCACAGTTCCTACCAGATCTGCTGAGGTTTTCCAGCAATTTCTGATTTTATTAAAGATTGTAGTCCACGTTTGAAGAAATTTTGCAGGTTTATCAGTGAATTCACTAAATCATGAAAGCTGGTCATACATGCTGAACAGTATTTTGTATTGTAAAAAGCCTTGTTTTCCTAATTACATCAGTTACCTGATTTTGTTTCATTTCAGTTTTAACTATCATATTTGTGTTAAGTAATCACCTGGTCAACATTGCAATCCACTAAAATAAGCAGCCATTGTGAAAAAAACAAAACACACAGAACTGCTCAAACAATTTCTACTGAAGTACTAGATTTTTTTGGGTAGAGACTAAGCAAAAAAAATCTAATTTGTTTTTCTTGAAAATCACATCAGAAGACATGCAGGCAATGAATATGTAATAACAAGGTGTTAGGGAGAAGTGCTGAAAATGCCTGTATCCTGTTATTAACAAAACTGATTCACCATGTACAATTATGACTATATACCATTCATGGCACAGAAATAGAATTTAACACCAACTTAATCACATTGTGAATTTTTATTTAAACTTGACTGTAATGTTGATGATCTGCTCATTAAATATTAATTCTACAGTTGTCAGAATACACAGTCCATTGTCAAATATCGCACATACTTTAGTAAATAGCTCATCAGTATTTGGTGTTCACAAAATCCTTAAAATTGATTACATTTGGAAAAGCAACAAGATCTACAGAAGTATTTTCTTTGAACAATAGAAAATTGCCAGTTGTCAACATATACTATTTATTCATTTTTACTTATTAACAGGATGTAGGCATTACTCGTTAGATTAACATTCCTAATTGCATTTGAGTGGGTGGTGGTGGCCTTCTTGAACTGCTGCAGTTTAAGTAGTTTAGGTTCATCTTGTGCTGTCGGGAAGTTGGATCAGCAACAATGAAGGAATGGTAATATAGGTCAAAGTCAGGATGTATTGCTTGGGGGTGATGTTGCCCTTTATTTTCTACATGATAGAGGTAATGAGTTTGGAAAAAGACTTTTGGTGAGTTACTACAATGCTCCCTGTAGGTGGCAGTTGTATGTGCCACTGCATTGAGGTGGAAAGAATAAATCTTGAAAGTAGAGAATGGAATGATAATTGAGTGAACTGCTTTGTCTTCAAATACGTTTATCTTCTCGAGTGTTGCAAAAGCTACACTCATCAAGGCAAATATACAGTATTCTATCACAGTTTCGACTTGCACTTTATAGATGGTGAACAGATTTTGCGGAGCCAGATGGTGAGTTACTCACCAGAGAATGCCCAGCCTTCGACCTGCTCCTGTAACCACAGTATTATTAGTGCTAGACCAGCTTTGTTTCTAGTCAATGGTAACCACAGGATGTTGATAGTGTGGAATTCTGCAATGCTAATGCCACTCAATGTCAAGGGGTGATGGCTAGATTCTCACTTGTAGGCGGTGAGCATTTCCTGTTACTTATGTACAAGTTACAAAGAACACTTAGGTCACACTAACTCATGCCTGACTGTTGGCCAGGTCTTGTTGTATTTGAACATGGACTGCCTCTGTATTGGATGCGTTGCTAATGGAACTGAACAATTAGTAACCATCCTGACTTCTGATGTTATTATGGAGGGAAAGTCATTATGAAGTTGCTCAAGATGGTTGGACTTAGGATACTACCCTAAGGAAATCCTGCCATGATGTCCTGTAGCTGAGATGACTGACCTCCAAGAATCACAACAACAACCTTCCTTTGTGATAGCTATGACTCCAAACAGCAGAGTGTTCTTTCTAATTTCCACTGACTCCAGTCTTACTGGGGTTCCTTCATGTCATTTCAATCAAAAATCATCTTGATGTCAAGGGCAGAGTCCATTGAATTCCATTATTTTGTTCATGTTTGGACTTAGTCTGTGATGAGATTAAGAGTGGAGTGTACCTGGTGGAACCCAAATTGTACATCAGTGAGCAGACAGCCATTGAGAAAGACAGTCATTGATACTGCTGTCAATGAAATCTTTCAAAGCTTTGTTGATTACTGAATGTAAACTGATGAAGCAATAATGTTCATGTTGGATTCATTCTATTTTTGCACACCGGAAACATCTAGGCAATTTTACATGTTGCCAGGTTGATATCAGCAACTATACTGAAACAGCTCATTAAGGGCACAGATAGATCTGGGGCACTTTTTCACTATTACTGCCACAATTTTGTAAGGACCCATAGCCTTTGCAGTATCGGGTGCCTTCAGCTGTTTCTCGATATCATGTAGAGTGTATCAATTAGCTGACATGTTGGCATCCAAGATGGTGGCAATCTCAGGAAGAAGTTGAGATGGAGCATTCACTCCCACTCAGTATATTTGGCTCACAGCGCTTGGACATGCTTCAACCTTGAACGCTGCACTTGAGTGCTCCCCAATCACTTCAATGAAGACATTTGTAGTGCTCTCTTTAAGTGAGTTATTTTATTGACCACCACTAATCACAACTGGATCTAGCAGAACACCAGAGTATTAAATTGATCTGTTGCTTGAGATCACTTAACCCAGTCTATCACATGCTGGTTGAACTACTTGGCATCTAACCAGTCCTGTGCTGTACTTCCACCAGACTGAAACCTCTTTTTGGTCACTGAGCAATGGTGATAGAGCTGTACAATACATTGGTGGCCATCTTAAATGTGAAGGTGAGACTTCATCTTCACAATAACTGTGGGGTGATCAAGCTTACTGATAATGTCACTAACAGATGCATCTACTATAGATAGTTTAGTTTTTTTTGATGGGTTCTTGAGTTTAATGACATTAAAATTAAAACAAAAGATGTGTTATTTTTTCTGTAGTTACCTTTTCGAGTTCTAATTTTCACAGGTTTGGATGTTAAGAGTAACAACCAAAAACATCAGATGACCTAACATTTATAAATCAGCAAAAAACATTCAAAGCAGGACTGTAAATAAAGCAGCATCTTTCTCAAAATACCCTACAATCATTTATTTTTCTTTCACATGTATAATATGATGCAACACAAACATAAATTCAATATGCGATTCAAAAATGTTGCAAAGTTTCTGACATTTATGCATATATGAAATGTGTACTAAAGCTTTGGCATATTTGATCTTGCAATAACTGATATTGACACAATTCTCCAAGCTCAGTTTTCATAAGATGTGGGCTCAGGTTGCAAAATGTAGTAGGAAGAGAGAAGTGGAAACAGAAGGATGAGGAAAGAGAGAGAGAAAACAGAGCAAAGAAAACAAAAAAGAGAATAAAAAAGAGAAAAGCAAAAACACAGAGAGAGAGAGAGATAATAGTTTTGACAATTGGTTAAAGCACTGCATATTACATGCCAAGCTGATAATACAATCATCTGATTTATTTTCACTCTTAATGTCTCTCTATAAGAGGTCAGTAGAAGAATTCAAATGATTGGATTTCAAAAGGACAGGCGGTGAAATAGTGGGTGATTGATCTGGGACATAGATTTGAATCTTACCACGGTAGATAATGGAATTTCAATGCAATAAAAACATCTGGAATAAAGGGTGACCACGGAAGCACTACTGATCATTGCAAAGACTCATCTCGTTCACTAATACTTTAGGGAAGGAAATCTTTCAGGGAAGGAAATCTTTCACCTTTACCTTGTCGACTCTTAAATGCCCTCTGGATAATTAAGAAAAGATCAATAAATGCTAGCCTAACCAGCAATGCTCACATCCCAGGAATGAATAAAAGAAATCCAAATTTCAAAAAAGGTTTGTTTTATGGATTCTAGCCATTTGGTAGTCAGATTCTTTTTGATAAACATCAAAAGATGATTTAAAAAGGCAGACGATTCATGTCCTTATCAGAAACTTTCACTGATTTGGAAGGGAGCCAAACTAGGCTAACTATATATTTTTTTCCATATACACGATGGAGACAGGCAAACACAGGACATTTCAAAGTTATCCTTGAAGACATTCCTTGAATTTTTAATATTTCATTTTTGATCCACGGTCAATGTTTTTGCTTAATTCCTATCCCATTCATTCATTAAATATAAGAAAGAGGAATTTCTTTTACCACTGGAATAGAACAGAACAATCCTAATGATCGTAGTCAATCCAAAATAGGCTTTCATTTGCATCCTGTATATTTGAAATGAAATTGGATCCCAGGATACATAAGACAGACAAAAAACATGGGTTGAAATTTTTTAGACAAGTTAGCCCTAAAAACTTACCCTATAATTTCAACTGCATCATTTAGGTATGGATCAACTAACATATCATTTGCGATCCCCCAAGTTCCATCAGCAGCAATAATACCAACATTCTTTAAACCAATTTTATCCAGAGACTGGCGCAGAACCTTTGCAACAAATAAAGACAAAAATCACTGGACTATATATAGAAACATACTAAGTATCTATACTGCAAATTTACAAACTGTTAGTACCGGAAGGCAAAAGTGAGGACTGCAGATGCTGGAAACCAGAGTTCAGATTAGAGTGGTGCTGGAAAAGCACAGCAGGTCAGGCAGCATCCCAGGAGCAGGAAAATACAGCTCTATTCCTGATGAAGGGCTTTTGCCCGAAACATCGATTTTCCTGCTTCTCGGATGCTGCCTGAACTGCTGTGCTTTTCCAGCACCACTCTAATCTAGAAACTGTTAGTACCAGAACCACAATCTAGCCAGTTAACTACAAAAATCAGTGATCTCCCACTGTTGTCTACTCATGATTTTCTGTGTTTTGTTCTCAAAATGTAAAATTGTCAAAAATAGCTTTCTAATCTAATTAACTAAGTGTCCGCTTTGCTTTCAATAGCAGGCATAAAAAACACGTGGAGTGCTTAGCGAGAAACACTGGATTCAAGAAGAATATTTCCTTATGAACTGACAAACCAAATATTCTCTTGTTGATCTTTATAAATATACAGGAAACTAGGATCGAGACCACTTAATACTGCACTCACTTTGCTTTTCTTAAAAAAAATTGAGTAAAAAGCCAAGACAAGATATCACGGACAGATATAAAAGAAAAACCAAATATTAGGAAATACCAATGAAATGCTATCTGGGACCCAAAAGGAAGATTATCGGAGGAAAAGGAAGAGAGAGATGCAAGGAGTCTCAAACCTGAAATATGGCAGAACTGAACAAAAACAGAAATGAATGTTCACTTCATTGCGATGAGGTTGCATGGACAGGTCCAGTATAGTAATTTAGCAACTTCAAATGAATGGAAGAAACTTGAAAATAATTAACCAGAGTAAATCTAAGAAAAGGAGAATTACTGTGGAGGTAATAGAAGCCAGAGACAAGAGTAGCATTAATTGATTAGACCAGACTTTTCCTTGCATTTTGCCGTGATGCAGAGGTTTGGAAGAGCCTCCACACACACGAAAGCCTTGTTCAAAACTTCTACAGTCTTTATCATAATAGTTACGAGGAAAAAAAGACAAAAAACTTGGCACGGGATGGCCTTTACTACAGGCTTTACGATCGAGAAAAGATTTCAAGGCCCTAGAAGAGTTGTTAGATTTTTTAAAAAGTCTTCAAAATGGTAAATGTGTTGCAATAAATCTATGGCAATCCAGCTGTTGTGAAGACTTGCTCCAGAAATCTTTGAACCACAATTATCGCAAAATTATAATATAGGCCTCCAGCTAACAAAATGGAAAACTGATCAAGTGTGGGATTTGGCCAATTTTGACATCCCAGTTTATTCTCAATCATCTTTGATGAAAAGTACTACAATGTGACACTTACTCACCAATAACATTTTAAAGTTTAAAATCTGATTGAAGATTTGTAGCTCGGGTATCCGTTGTTGTGGTTCTGCTCGCCGAGCTGGAAGTTTTTGCTGCAAACGTTTCGTTCCCTGGCTAGGGAACATCATCAGTGCGGTGGGAGCCTGGTGTGAAGCGCTGCTTTGATGTTTCTTCCGGTATTTATATTGGTTTGTTCTTGCCGCTTCCGGGTGTCAGTTTCAGCTGCAGTGATTTGTACCTGGGGTCCAGGTCGATGTGTCTGTTGATGGATGTTCTTGCCGTTTCCGGGTGTCAGTTTCAGCTGTAGTGGTTTGTATATGGTGTCCAGGTCAATGTGTCTATTGATGGAGTTTGGGGATGAATGCCATCATGGCATTCATCCCCAAACTCCATCAATAGACACATTGACCTGGACACCATATACAAACCACTACAGCTGAAACTGACACCCGGAAACGGCAAGAACATCCATCAACAGACACATCGACCTGGACCCCAGATACAAATCACTGCAGCTGAAACTGACACCCGGAAGCGGCAAGAACAAACCAATATAAATACCGGAAGAAACATCAAAGCAGCGCTTCACACGAGGCTCCCACCGCACTGATGATGTTCCCTAGCCAGGGAACGAAACGTTTGCAGCAAAAACTTCCAGCTCGGCGAGCAGAACCACAACAACATTTTAAAGTTGGATTCCACCAGGTATACTTTTCTCTTAACTTCATTACATCCTTAGCCAAAACATATACCTTTAGAATTTAGTTATTTTGTAAGGTACAGTAAATGCTTAGCGGGTAGAGTGACTTAATTTGAAGACAGCATTTAATCAAATGTGGCATCATGGAGCTAAACTTTTGAATGTAAGCTTGATTGCTGAGCTGGAAGATTAATTTTCAGAACTTTTGTCACCTTATTAGGTAACATCATCAGTGAACCTCCAGTGAAGCACAGGGGTTAGTGACCCGTTTTCTATTTATGTTTCTGTTTCCTTGGGTTGGTGATGTCATTTCCTGTGGTGACATAATTTATTGAGCTAATGTCAAGTGACATCACCAAATGAAATGATGTCACACAGGAAATGATATCACCAACCCAAGGAAACCAAAGCATACAAATAGAAAACAGGCCACTAACCCCTGTTCTTCACCGGAGGCTCACTGATGATGTTACCTAGTAAGGTGACAAAAGTTCTGAAAATTAACCTGCCAGATCAGCAAGCAAGCTTACATCCAGAACCTAAACCGGTTACAAATCATCTCAAAACTTGTGAGCTAAAGTATAGTCGAGATTACTGGGAATCTGTAGAAAACATTCCATTGACTGAAATTGCACTTAAAGGGAAATGGTTGTGATTATCGGAGGTTGATCATTTAACCTCTTTGATATTACTGCAGGAGTTCCATAATTCTGTCCTAGGCCCAACTACTTTATCAAGACTTTCCTTCCATAAGAAATAGGAACTGGAGGAGGCCATTTGGCTCCTTGAAGCTGTTCCACCAAAAAGCTGATTTGACATCCACTTTCCTGCATATTTCTCATAAGCCCTGATTCCCTTACTGATCAAGGATCTATCTCAGTCTTAATTATACACAAGAATTCTGCCCACAGAGCTCATCCCTCAGAAGAAATTCCTCTTCATCATAAAGTTAGAAGTAGGAATGTTTGCTCATAAATTGCAAAAACTAATACAACTAAGAGCAATTCTTTAGATTATGCTGTTTATGTAGGCACACAGTCATCTCCACGAGAAAAGAAAAATCTCACCACCACAATCAAAAATCACAGCAAAATCTTGATGGTCACCAGTAACCAGAAAGTTAACGGTACCAGCCAAATAAATACTGCAGCTACATGAATAATTCAGAAGCTGAACACTCTGTGGTTCATCACGCACCTCTTAACTCCTCAAAGTCTCTCTCTCACCCACTGTGATGAAATACTATTCTTGCCAGAATAACTGCATTTCCAACATTCAAGAGGTATGACGCCATCCATGATAAAGCAACTTGACTGATAAGCACATAAATTGATCACCCACCACCTCGCACCCTCAATTTCCAATGCAACACTGCTGCAACTCTCATTTGCCAAAAGATGTATGGCAATAATTCAGCAACCGTACTGCTGAAATAGGTGACCCACTAACAACAGGGAAGATAAGGCAGTACAGGCACCATGTTCCTCTCCAATGCATAAACTTGAAAATATATTGTTTTTCCTTCAGTATTGCTGGGTCAAAACCCTGTAACTTGCTACTGAATAGCACTGGGCTATATCTACACCACATTCATTTAAAAATGTTCAACATCAAGCCATCATCATGCAATAGCTAAGAGAAAATAAAATACCTAAGAACATAGCTTTGCTGGGAAACTGCATGAAGTAACTTACTCAGAAATGTGCTGTCAAATACATTGAATGTGTCCAATGTCATAAGACATGATTCATTAGGGTTTCAAGAGGAGGATCACAGAACTGTTATACTGGCAGGGTTTTCACACAGGAAAAATTGTTTGCTGAGCATTGCTTTTTAGTCATGTCTTTTGATAAATGTGGCGTAGTAATATGGCATCATGGAGTCATCAGGTATATTTTGTTATCCACACAATGGTTTTAGAAGTTACTTGTGATGTAGATCACCATTTGTAAACATTACCAAGTCCAAAAATTGGTGGAATAGCCAAGAAGATGACAAGAAAAGTAACTTTAGTTAATAAGTATAGGTGTACCGAGGTAGATGTTTACAAAACATAAAATGTTAGCTGATTCTAAATCAAACTAATGTTTCTTTGTTATGTCAGAAAGCCAAACCAATATTAAATAATCATATGACTGATTGGAATGTAATTTCAAAGCAAGCACAGAACTATAAATCATTTCCTTTCACAACTACAACATCCATTACTTAAGGAACTGAAGTGGTCCAACTTATTCTGGCATGATACTGTTAATCAAAAGAGAAGCTTTCACTGAAATTTCAGTCATTCTGAAAGCAAGGAACAAAACTAATAACAAGTTGCCTTTAGTCTTCATTAAGTACTTGATGAATGAAGATTTAATAAGTTATTATATAGCATATTCACATCCTCTCAAAAACAGATGTAATAACTCACCTCAGTTTTGCAGCAAAAATAGCAATTTGTATCTTTTTGCCACTTATCACAAAGGTTGAAAAAAAAGTCTACTTTAGTACAAAGGCACATTCCTCTGATTATTCAAAAGTAAAATTTTTCAAAATTAAAATTTTATCAGTTCACAAAAAACCATGCCTTTCCAAGCATGAATGGCCAATATATTGAAAATTCCTTACTTATGAAACAAAGGAGTACATTCTGAGAGATAATTTAACATGTTACTTCAAGGTGACATGAATTTGGGCTTTTCTACAAGAATATGTCAATGTCTTATTCCAACGGACAAAATTGAGCAATAGCAGCAGTTCTTCTTTATCTCAAAACAGAAATGTTACTGTAGCTAGTTCCAGTTACAATTTTATCATACCAAATGACAATGCTGGACCTCATTTTCCAAACCAATTATAATTTTACATAATGAAAACTAAGTTAATTGTTTTATTTTGTTTATTCAGTCTAAATGCTTTAATTTGTTTTTAAAAAATCTTGCACAACAGGATATTCACAAAACCTGTAGTGGTAAATTTCACAGATGGTCAGCATGCAGAGAAATGTGTCCTTGTGAAGTTTATTTTATATTTTAGTACATTATGTTTTAAAATCTAATTATTATTTATAGAAACAAAGGTGAAGATAATTAAAAGCTTATCATCAATATTATTCTACACTTACCTCAATGTACTTTGTGTTAAATGTTCTCTCGTTCCAAATCTAGAACAGAAAAGCATTAAATTCCATTTTTATCTATGGACATTTTAAAATTTAAATAAAGTTGTTCTTAAAAACAATGTGATGCTAAGTCTATGAAACAGCAACAATTTTACTACGAATTGTGAAGAACTGTACCCAAAATCAGAAGTAATGAATACTCACATTTAGCTACATTCTGCATGTCAAACTACAATTGTTAATGTTTTTAAATTCCAGAATTAAGAAGCAAAATCTTTGCTTGATGTGCAGGTCGATAGGAATATAAAGTGCACGTGCAGCATTGTTCTAAGGAGAATTGTTAAAATATAATTATTTTTACTGAATGATGTTCATACCAGGTTGCATTGTACTTCCAGCATCAAGAACAGTCTCTACAGGTAAATTCTCTGCCTCATAGGTTTGGATGGAGTGTACTTCTAGGAAATTTCATATATAGAATCACAAAAGCTATGGCATGGGATGTGCTTTTCAACCCTCCACTCCCACACTAAATCTAGTGCTTTAATCAGGTAAATCCATGTCCTTTGGAACCAAAGAAAATTTACAGGAAGAAAAGCTAATCAGCCCATTATGTCTGCACTTCTAATCCCACTTCCCTGCACATGATCCATAGCCTTGCAGGTTACAGCACTCCAGGTGCAAATCCAAGGAACCTTTTAAATTAATTAAGGGTTTCTGCCTCAACCAACAAGCCTGGTGGTGAATTCCAACATCCATCACCCTCTGGGTGTAAAAGTTTCTCTTGTGTCACTTCTAATTCTTCTCCCAATCAGCATAAATCTCTATCCCCAATACTTGACCTTGTTGCTATGGAAAACAAGTCTTTCTAGTCTACACTATCTATGTCCCTCAGAACTTTGTAAATTTCAGTGAAATCACCCTTTAGCTCCCTCTGTTTTAAGCCTATTCAATATTTCCTCGTAGCTGCATGTTTCAAGAATTGGAAACATTCCTGAAAATCTCTTATATATCTTCTCCAGAGTAATTATGTTCTTCCGGCATAGCAGTGACCAAAATTGTACACAAAATTCCAGCTGTAACCTAATCAGCGTTTTATACAGTTCCCAGTGCCTTACTACAATCTGTACAGGCAAAAATCACTGGGCCTCTTCCCAAACCACAATCAATTCCCCATCTCCCTTCTCAAAAAATTCAACAAGTTTGTAAAAGATGACCTTTCTCAACAAAACCATTCTAACTGTACCTGATTAATTCAGGTCTTTCTAACAGACAGTTTATCCTGTCTTTCAGAACTGATTTTAATAATTTGCCGATAATTATGTGACCTGCTCCTTGCACCTTTTCTAAAGGATAGCACAATGTTTGCATACCTCCAATCCTCTAATGCTCAGAGCATCCACTTTGTACTCCCTAGCTTCCTTTACCAGACTACAATACAATCCATATTGCCCCCATAATTTATTCATTCAAGGTGGTCAGTTCCTCCAGTACTTCCTCATGCATAATGCTTTAGGCATCCATTATTTCACACTTCCTCTTCAACTTGAGGATCTGCAAAATTCCTGCTTTGTCATCTT
Organism: Hemiscyllium ocellatum; assembly: GCF_020745735.1. Classification (NCBI taxonomy): domain Eukaryota; kingdom Metazoa; phylum Chordata; class Chondrichthyes; order Orectolobiformes; family Hemiscylliidae; genus Hemiscyllium; species Hemiscyllium ocellatum. The sequence continues at coordinate 92,449,914 of NC_083408.1, forward strand.
CACAAAAGGAGGAAGTACTTATGAAGAACCCTGTCCACATCTTTGTTATCCCTGCACAAGGTACCATATACATCTCTGATCAGGCCTACCTTTCCTTAGTTATCCTCTGAAAGTAACGATAAAACATTTTTGGATTTTCCTTGACTTTAACTGCCACTATTTTCTCATATCCTCTTTCCTATTTTACTTCAACCTGTACCTTTTTTGTAAAAAAAAAATTCAAGGGATGTGGGAGTTGTTTTGGCTAGCCAGCATTTATTGGCTATTCCTAATTTAAGTTTTTGTAACTGTCAGAGGCTTGTTTTTTTAAAAAATAAACTTTAGCCTATCCTATAAAGATCTGGATGAACAGGAAGCTCTAGATTTGGCAGTACTACCCTTTACGTGCCAAATAAAAACTGATGCGTTTTTCTCCTCCCCCCCCCACCAATTTTCCATTCTCTTTTGTCTCTAATAACACCCCTCCTCCAACCCTAATCTGCTGCCTCACAGCGCCTGAGACCCGGGTTCAATTCCCGACTCAGGCGAATGACTGTGTTGAGTTTGCACGTTCTGCCCGTGTCTGCGTGGGTTTCTTCCGGGTGCTCTGGTTTCCTCCCACAGTCCAAAGATGTGCGGGTCAGGTGAATTGGCCATGCTAAATTGCCCATAGTGTTAGGTAAGGGGTAAATGTAGGGGTATGGGTGGGTTGCGCTTCGGCGGGTCAGTGTGGACTTGTTGGGCCAAAGGGCCTGTTTCCACACTGTAAGTAATCTTATCTAATCTAAAAAAAATCTGAAAGAAATCCCCAAACAGATTGTTAGATTGGTAAATGAGTTTCAATGATTCATTACAATTTCTTGTATCTACTTGTCTGATTTTAAGGTGAACTTTGAATTGAATGAAAACAATTTATATCTATATGATGGCATTATAAAATAAAAACAAAGGCTTGACGCAGGAATATTATAAAACAAACTATAACATCGTGTAATACAAGGAACTATTAGACAGTTGAGTAAAGTCTTGGGCAAAGAAATTGTTTCCAAGAAATCTCAACAGAGCAAGGTGAATTAGAGATGTATAGGGATAGTGATTCACAGCGTGGAGCCTAGGAAACTGCAGATATGGCCAACAATGGTGGAGCTATTAAAATCAGGAATGCATAAGAATCAGAATGGTGCAAATATTTGGGAGGGATGTGGCACAATAACAAGTAACGAATAGAGGGGGGAGTGAGGCTGGGGAGAGATGTGAAAAGGATGACAAACAGGAACCAATGTAGGCCGAATGCACAGATGTGATTGGAATGCGGATAAGCTCAGGTTTACAGAGAAATGCAGAAAACCAGTCAGGAATGCAAATATAGAAGTAACAAAAGCATGAATGAGATTTTCAGTAACAGATGAGCTGAGACAGGAGTGAAGTTGGATGATATTAGAGGTGGAAATATCCTTGCCATCATTATTACAGACTGAGGTTGAAGTTCATCACAGATTTAAAATATGACACCAAGGATGCTAAAGAATTTCATCCTTTTGCCCTGATGAGGAATGGAGCTGGTACTTAAATAATGGAGTTTGGAGTGAGGACCAAAGATAACACAATCAATCTTAGAAAGAATTTCTGTTTGTCCAATAGTGAATATTGGATATGTGGGCTGATAATTGGGAATTAAGAGCAGTGGTGGGTGAGTTAAAGCTAGAGTCGTCAGTACATTTGTGAAAACTAATATTGTGCTTTCCGATGAGATCGCCGAGTTGCAGATTCAGGGCAGGTTATCTGAAGTTACCAGAGATAGCAGTTTGGGAGCAGGTTGGAAATCCAATGCAAGTAATTTTCTTATTACAATCTGATGGACAAGAATGAAACCACTTGATAATAATTTCACCAGCTGACAACAGTGCAGAGGTACTAACAGTGAATAGTATGAACAAATATGGCAAAGTTACAGGCAAACAAAAATGAGAGGAACTACTTTTGTAACAGTCACAAAAGATACAATTTGTGGCTGTCATAAGATCTATTTAGTGCTGTCATAAGAGGTGTTTTAGTACTGTAACAAGGACAGAAGCCTGATTGGAAGGAGTCACCTTAATGGGAACAGGTAGGGAGTCTCATAGGCAAATTGAATTCAGGGAGGACATGGGAAGAGACAAGTGAAAGATCAGAGTTCAGAGCAATGCCAGGATTGCATAAAAAGAAAGTTTGGCTAAGTACACTCAAGAAAAGGAGAGACGCAGCAGAGGGCAGCTTATATCATGGTCTGATCACAATGTCAAAGGAGTCAATCTGCTCTTCATTCATTTTTCAAAGATAGAGGGCACAACGAAAGTTTGATTATTATATGCTATAACATTCAGATTTCAACAACATTAATTAACACAGGTACTAACCCCAACATAATCAATATCCAAATTATGATAGGATTTGGCACCATGAATCCATGAAGCAACATAATAGGCCGTTTTGTCTGGGCAGGTATAAGGCCAGTTGGTTCCACAGCCAATCCAACCAGGAAAGGCCCAAGGTAACCCTAATAAGAAAATAAACACTCACTAAACAAATGCAGTTGATATAAAGCAATATTAAAAGTCTTTCAAATTCAATTTTGTTGAGTTTAAGTTTTAGAGTTTCTTCTAAATGTGGTAACATGTGATACACTTCCAAGGTTGCAGTTTAATCAACTGCCTTGCCCTTCACTCGGGCATCCCAAGGTAAGCTGCAAAACCCCCATTTCCAAAACAAGCAACTCATCCAAAAGCATGAAAGAAAAAAAAATTCTTGTTTTTTTTTTCTGGTGATTCAATGCCTCCGCACCAATTATATCTGTGATTGAAGAACAATTGGAAAATACTGTTAATTTCCTCTTCTCAATCAAGGCTTTAAAGAAACAAACAAACAAACACACAATCATCCAAGCAGTTCTGTATATAACATAAGAAATGTGAATTGAACTAACAGCATTGTGCATATCCCTACACCCCAATGCAGCAGTAGAAGGTTACAACTCACCAGCACCTTCTCCAGGGCAATTAGGAATGGACAAATAAATGCTGGCTCAGACAGTGACACCCACATCCCATGAACTATTAAAACAAACTCAGAAAAGTGATTGATTTATTTTTATATCAAGATTAAGGGCTGGAGAACTAAAAAAGGAATGTGTATTTGATACTGAAGGTATTCTAGCTAGTCTCATAGTCACTCACGTTTACTCAAATGTATAATCTATAAAATAGAATTATATAATATGCATTCTATATTTAATGAATAACAAATCTCTATTGGTTTTCAGTTCCAAGTTCTCACTTTATTGACCAGTTTTCTTTCAATCCTTTATCAAATGCCCTTTACATTTCTGAAAATCTTGTCTAATTTCCTTGAATAGAATGGAGACTGATACTCCAGTGCATTCTGAATGCCATTCATAGGGATAAAATTTTGTTTGGCAAACTAGGAATTTCTACAACCGAACCGTTAACTTCTATCTGGAAATTTTGTTACAAATATAAAAAGAGGAACTGGAATATTAATATTCTGTAATTTAAGAGTCAAAAATTTGAGAACATTCTGGGAATGATTTTTTCTTCAAGTACATGATTTTCATTTTGTCTCCACTCGAATATCTTTGAGCCAGATGGACACAGGTCATTTTCACAAAGTGTGCTGTCACTCCAGTATAGTATAAAGGAATGGTGCACTGTTGCAGGTGAAGTCGTTCAGAGAAAGCAGTCAATCATGATCCTGTCTCCATAATTTTTAACATGCACCTGAACAATGTTAATTTAAAAGGCACAAATCGTCCTATGTTCTTCCACCAAAATTCTTTCTTCAGAGCAAAGAAAATCAGATTTGTCAGTCATTAATCCGACTGCAATTCATTGGATATTGCTGGCAGAGAATGGTATGACCATCAATTGACTGTAATTTGAGAACCAAAAGGATTGCATGGTTGACAAGGTGTTACTTAAGTACATACCTATTAATTTAATATTAGGATTCCTCTTTTTAGCTTCTTTCATTAGCCACCACTCATATCCTCGTGAGTAATTTTCATCGTTCTCATCGTGCATGTGTGATGGCTCAGTCCCATCTATTTAGCAAATAATAAAACATGCCTTAAAACAATTCAATGTTAAAATACAAATTAATATTTAATAGGTGTTGGTACTAATTTATTGTCTCAATTACTAAGGTGTCTAAAATAAATAGTACCATAAATGTGGCAAATATAAATTACTCAATGCCACCTAATGGTTGTCACAGTCCCTAATATCCTCAACAAAAGATTAATGATAAAGAGATCATAGTCTCACAACCAAATAAAACTTAAGGTTGTTCACTATTCAATGATTATGCAGGAATGCAAAGATACTCCTAGTTTCCCTTCACCACCACTAGCTGATAGTATGCAGTAACAACACAAGTTGAGTTTGCCACTAATAGGGAGCTGTCATTGAGCCAAAAAAGTCGTTTTGTCTATCACACAACTGAATAACATGGTATGCTGAAAAATGTGGTGCTAGAAAAACACAGCAGGCCAGGCAGCATCCAAGGAGCAGGAGAATCGACATTTCGGGCATAAAACCACAAGACATAGGAGTGGAAGTAAGGCCATTCGGCCCATCGAGTCCACTCCACCATTCAATCATGGCTTATAAGCCCTTCTTCAGGAATGAGGCTGGTGTGCCAGGCTGAGCTGCCTGGCCTGCTGTGTTTATCCTGCACCACATTTTTCAACTCTGGTCTCCAGCATCTGCAGTCCTCACTTTCTCCTGAATGACATGGTATACAAATTTCAGTGCTCATATGATAAGAGCAAAGTAAGCTGTATATTGCAAAGACTGGCAGGATACATCAAACAGCATATCCATTTGTTCACATTAAGCAAGTTACTGATCATATCCACTTATGATTTCTCCGCCAAAATTTGGAGGAAAGGGAGCTCATTTGACTGTCTCAATTGTAAAGTAAATTTGACTGAAGGATAGAGAATCTTAAAACATGTAAGGATTTTTTTTTTACATGCAATTGCAGATTTAATTGTAGCAAACATCCTGTCTGCATATTGGAAATATGTAAGTGGTAATAGACATCAAAGACATGTCTCTGAGTATTCCATAAAGATATTTGAGAGAGATGGACCTAGAGAGGTTCCTACGGCAGCATTATCTGTTTGGACCTACATTGGTGACATTCAAATTGAACCGAACTGTGCAAGTTGCTGAGTTCATAAATTTCATAAACACTTATTAATGCAGTGGTGGCAGGTTCAGATTGTGAGATATAATGCTGCAGTGCAGAGGTCTGTAATTTTCTTGAATGATATATTGGCGAATGTTAGTGCATTGACACTGCATTGCAAGTCATAGAGTCATGCAGCACAGAAACAGACCCTTTAACTCAACTTGCCAGCACTGAGAAGATATCCCAATCTGACCCAGACCTAATTGCCAATATTTGGCCCATATCCCTCGGAACCCTTCCTACTCATAAGGCCATCCAGATGCCTTTTAAATGTAACTGTACCTGCGTCTACCACCTAATCTGGCAGCTCATTCCATCAATGCACCACCCTCTGTGTGAAAAGTTGTCCCTTAGGTCCCTTTTGAATCTTTCCCTTCTCACCTTAAACTATACCTTCTGGTTTTGGATTCCACTCACACTCCCCAAGGCCTGACTATTAACTGTATAATTTCTATATGGTCTTTGCAATATGAAGGAATCCTTCACTGTTTAAATGGAAAACTTGCTCAAAGCTGATTGTAGCAATTAGCCCAATCATTTGGACAGTTCAAGATGGCAGAGGTAAGATAGGTAAAAGGGAGATATAAAAGGGACATCATAGAATCCCTACAGTCCAGAAAGAGGCCAGTAAGTTTGCATATGTCCTCCAAAGAGCACACAGCCACAGCCAATTCTGGGGTCAATTCCCACCTCAGGCAACTGTCTGTGTGGAGTTTGCAAATTCTCCCAGTGTCTGCGTGGGTTTCCTCTGGGTGCTCCAGTTTCCTCCCATGGTCCGAAAATGTGCAGGTTAGGTGAATTGGCCATGCTAAATTGCCCGTAGTGTTAGGTGAAGAGGTAAATGTAGGGGAATGGATTTGGGTGGGTTGCTCTTCGGAGGACATATACAGAGTGAAGGGCCTGGTTCCACACAGTGAGTAATCTAATCATTAGGTCAGGATATTTGGTTGGCATAATGAGTTAGACTGAATGGTCTGTTTCTGTGCTGTTTGCAAAGTTTTGGGCTGAATTAGATACCATCTGGGTGGACCACCCAACTACATTTAAAGGGACATCCACCAAATGGTCCTGGCTGCATGCCCTCAAGACAACTGATGTTTAGTATCTGACAGGTCTGACATAGCCAATGCTGCATAGCAATGAAGTCAAGATTATAGGAGAGGCAGATGAACCCAGGGCACCCCTACTAAAGCAGATATTAGAGGATCAGCAGGAGCCCTTCAGCAGAATTAAGGCCGAAATCCAGTGAGTTCTGGGGAAACTGCTCACCAGTTGGACAAAAATAACAAACACCAAACAACAGAAGAGGGAGGGCACCTCAGAATATGGGGAATGACTCTTTAGGGTATACCAAGAATGCTCAGGAATTCCCTAGACAGACTGCTCTGATCGGGCATTTATTCAGGCTTTCAAGGACGAGCTGTCTCCCGCGCACCAGGCAGTCCTAAAAATGGGGTTTGTTGTTCTCCAAGACTATGATGCCTGGCAGAATAGGCAACAGGAATTTAGGAGGACATAGGAGGAAAATTCCCCATGCGCATAAAGCCGGAAAAACTAGGCGCCTTCACAAAGACAAAATCCAGACCCATGTCTCACAACTGTCGCAAAATGGGTCACTTTGTCTGGGATTATAAGGGGAGGAAACAGAACACTCTGAAGACACTAGTTGGAAAAAACATGGCAAACCAACAAACACCGAAAATACATCGTACTGACGTCTAGCAGCTCCATGGACACAGATGATAAGGAAGGAAGGAGTTATGTGACTGCACTGGTAGGGGGCAGAGTGAGAGATGCTAGTGGACTCAGGAGCCTCCATATCTATTACTGACCTATCCCTAAGTAACAAAATGATTTATGTGAAGGGAATTAATGGACAACAAACCCGTGTACTTCAGTGAGACCACTCTAGTAGAAATCAGTAACCTGCATATATTGATGTGATTTTATGTATGTAAAAATAATTAAAGAACTATTACGGGAATGATTTAACAAAGGAGTATGAAGTCCTTAATGAATCTGGGAAGGGCGAATTAATCTGGCCCCGTCCCAATGGGAGAAAGGAAGAAATGAAGACTTATGCGAGCCACTTGAGCACTGTCCAAGTCACCTCCACTATGGGACACGATTGGCAGCTAAAGGATAATGGCTTTAGCGTCATTTGCACCTCTGTCCCAGGGATATGGGCAGAGACTAAATTAGAAACAGGCTTGATTAAAATTGACCCGGTAGTCACGGAGGGTCCAGAACACAAGCCTCACCACCAAATTCAATCAAACCTGAAGCCAGAAGAGCGGTTGCGGAAATTATGAAAAGATTAACAGAGAGGGAAATTCTCCAAGACACTGCAAACACAACTAATTCCCCCACATGACTGGTCAGTAAACCTGATGGAAGTTACCATCTCATTTGATTGTACAGCCCTAAACAGGTCCTAACTTACACCCTATTGTCACCAATCCATTCACAATCTTAAATGGGCTCTCCCTGATGCACAAAATCTTTACTGCACTGGATATTGTGAATGGATTCTGGTCACCACCCCATCGTGGCTCCCAAGATAAGTTTGCATTCAAAGTTTGTGCGAAGATTTGTAGCTCGGGTGATTGTTGTAGTGGTTCTGTTCGCCGAGCTGGAAGTTTTAGTTGCAAACGTTTCGTCCCCTGGCTAGGAGACATCATCAGTGCTGTGGAGCCTGCTGTGAAGCGCTTCTTTGATGTTTCTTCCGGTATTTATAGTGGTCTGTCCTTGCCGCTTCCGGGTGTCAGTTTCAGCTGTCCGCTGTAGTGGTTGGTATATTGGGTCCAGGTCGATGTGTTTGTTGATGGAGTCAACACCACACCACAACTCACCAATCGAATAAATAACACACTAAGGAATCTACAGAAAAAACGGACAGATAACCAAAGCGGACCTACGAAGAATGAAACCGGAAAGCAACAACACCCCCAGATTCTATGGACTACCCAAAGTACACAAACCAGACATCCCACTCAGACCCATAGTATCACTACCAGGGACACCAGCATACAAACTGGCCAAAGAACTACAACAGAAACTGAAACACCTGGTCAGCGGATCCAAACATTCCATACAATCAACACAGGAATTCTTGGACGCCATCAAGAATACACACATAGACAAAGAAGAAACCATGATCTCATTCGACATGACGGCACTATTCACTTCGATTGACAAAACCTAGCCAGAGAAACAATAGCCAACCTACTGGACATACAGAACAGAAAACAGGACGCGGAACCGATCAACAAAGACGGCATACTTAAACTACTGGACTTGTGCCTCACTACACACTTTACATTCAACAATCAGATATACGAACAAATCAACGGAACACCCATGGGATCACCAATCTCGGGACTCATAGCAGAGGCAGTTATGCAAAAGGTTAGAACAAACAGCCCTACCACAAATTCAACCCAAACTCTGGATCAGATATGTCGATGACACGTTCGTAATCATCAAAAACACGGAAATAGAAAAAACACACCGGATCATCAACGCCACACTCACAGGAATCCGATTCACGAGAGAAGTAGAAAAGGATAGCCAACTCCCATTCCTAGACGTGATAGTACAGAGAACACCGAATGAAGAATTCACCACAAGGGTACACAGGAAAACAACACACACAGACCAAGTCCTAAGCTATGAAAGTAACCACCCCAACACACACAAACGAAGCTGCATCAGGACACTATTCAAAAGAGCTACAACACACTGCAGTACACCAGAACTGCGAAAAGAGGAAGAGGAACACCTATACAAGGTATTCGCCAAAAACGGATATCCGCGCAACTTTATCAACAGATGCCTAAGAGATAGACCACGGAACGAGGACATGCCACAACCAAAAGGACTAGCCACACTACCATACATCAGGAGTGTTTCAGAACTGACAGCCAGACTACTGCGACCCTTAGGACTCATAACGGCACACAAACCAACAGCCACGCTCAGACAATAACTTACTAGAACAAAGGAGCCAATACCCAACATGAGCAAAACTAATGTAGTGTATAAAATACCATGCAAGGACTGCACAAAACACTATATAGGACAAACAGGAAGACAGCTAACAATCCGCATACATGAACACCAACTAGTCACGAAACGACACGACCAGCTATCCCTAGTAGCCACACACTCAGACAACAAGCAACATGAATTCGACTGGGAAAACACTACTATCATAGGGCAAGCCAGACAGAGAACAGCCAGGGAATTCCTAGAGGCATGGCATTCATCCACAAACTTCATCAACAAACACATCGACCTGGACCCAATATACCAACCACTACAGCGGACAGCTGAAACTGACACCCGGAAGCGGCAAGGACAGACCACTATAAATACCGGAAGAAACATCAAAGAAGCGCTTCGCAGGAGGCTCCACAACATTGATGATGTCTCCTAGCCAGGGGACGAAACGTTTGCAACTTAAACTTCCAGCTCGGCGAACAGAACCATTACAATAAGTTTGCATTTATCATAAGGGATGAAAAGTATACCTGGACCAGATGTTCCCGGGGATTTAGTAATAGTCCATCCATCTTTCACCGTGTAATGAGGGAGGTACTCAGGGAGATCGACCTGCCCCACTCCTGGCTTCTGAATCCAAACCAAGACATCAGGAGGTGCTATGCTTAGTCCTGAAGCACTTGCAGGACAAAGGGTTAAAAGCCAAACCAAAGAAAGCTCAAATTGAGAAAACTAGACAGACAGGAAGACAGCTAAACAACAGATGCCATGGCCCGTGATAGTCCGTGGTGAGAGAAAGGTCTTAGGCTGTTTAACTATGAAAGAAATTTTATCCCCGAGTTTGCCAAAGTTGTTGAGCTCATACAACGACTGGTAAAAGGAGTTAAACCTACATCGGGCCCCAGTGACTGGAGCAAGACGACTTCTATACAAAACTGAAAGCGGAGTTAACGTCAGCATCATTTTGGGAGTACCAGACGCTAGTAAAGACCTCCACATTTACTGCAACGAAGAGGGAAGTTTTACTCAGCTGTAGTAATACAGCTCCTTGGCGAAAAAACGGCAACCTACAGGGTACTACTCTACTGCTGAGGGTCCCGTGGTGAACAGCGCGCCCAGAGATACAGCTGCTTTAGACTGTATCGTATAGGCTTTGAGGATCAGTGAGCCTATTGCGATGACAGGGAATATAGTCTTGCATACCAAACACACCCTTGTAGAAATGTTAAATACGGGAAGATTATGCGCTGCTTCTAACATGAGAAGGGGCAAAATGGCAGACTGTTCTTTTGCCACCAACCAAACCAATTACTATTGTATGGGATATTCAGGAAAACCCAGCAGAAGGGACGTTAGGTGACGGTGAACCACGTGTGTGGGAACATGGACGATGCAGTAGAGGAAAGTAGGGTAAAGAATGCACCCATGGAAGCACCAGATGAGCCCTGTTTGTGGATGGCATGTGGAAACATGTAGACGGTTTGCCACGAACATAATGGGCAGCAGTGAACATGGAACTATGAGGTGTCTGAGTGGGGAGAATAAGAGGCGGCCTGTCAGCCAGTTGGTAGAGTCAGTGGCCCTCACCCAGGCCTTCAAGAAGGCGACAGGGAAGAGGGTTAACATTTACACTGGTAATAGATATGCATTCGGGATTGTCCACAATTACATGACTGTTTGGAAAAGATGGGGATTTGTCACCACAATGCGGAAAACGGTTAGGGACAAACAGGAGGAGGTAGGATGAACAGAGGCAATTAGAGGATTGTCCAGAGGTTCCATCAGCAGGTAGTAAGGTTATATACCCGTTAAACCTGGCTTCACCCCCAAATGGAAATGTCACTATGAGTTTATCATTAGCGGTGACTGGAAACACTGGTCACAACTGAATATACAGACACCGATTGATGACCCTCACCCTCTGCTTTCTTGTCAGGCTGACTCCTCTCGCAGCCAGCTGACTTTGTTGTGCGTGCAGGCTGTTGTGAATGGACCAAGAGCGCAGGCTGTTGCACATGGGCGATATAGCCTTTGGACCATCATATAACTCCATTTGCAAGAATTATGCCAGGGGAGTAGGTAGCCTGTTCATTATGCTCCCACATGTCTCGGATCACAAGTGGGGAGGGAGGGGAGAATGAAAACAGAAACTAACTAAAGAAGAAATACTTGCAGAACACAATCTCTGCAAGAAATATTCTGCTGCGCATGCACAGAACACAAGAAACAGTCTCGTGTTTTTTCTGTATGCCCTCCAGACTATAAAAACTGCTGTACTTGTTCAGGGAGAGACGGCATGGTCAAGTCCCACAGTTAGGGTCAAAATCAGGCTGCCCTCCACCCCCCCCCCCCCCAAACACTTGATTTAATAAATTTGATTGACTTGCTTCTAAATTTGTGTTTTAGGACTTTTACTACAACACATGCTTTTTGTATTATCATTCAAATCATTTCCATAAATAACAAACAAAAGGAGGACTCAGAATTGGGCGCCACAGTGGTTCAGTGGTTAGCACTGCTGCCTCACAGCACCAGGGTGTGATTCCAGTCTTGGGCAACTGTCTGTATAGAGTTTGCACATTCCCCCCATGTCTGTGGTGACTTCCTCCGGGTGCTCTGGTTTCCTTCCACAGTCCAAAGATGTGCCGAAAGGCCTGTTTCCACATTGTAGGGAACCTAACCTAATCTAATCAAATCAAAAACTAATCCCTGTGGAACACTACTGGTGACAGGCCTCCAGCCCAAAACGCAACCTTCTACCAACTGTCTCCTGCCACGAAGGCAATTACGTACCGAATTGGCAAGTTCACCACAAATGCCACGTGACCTAACTTTACTAGTTCGTCTATTATGCGGAACCTTGTCAAAGTTGACTCTTTACTTTTTTCTCTCCCCTTTTTGTGTTGTATGGGTGCAGGTGTGAAACACAGTTAAAGACAAGAGGTGTACAAATCTTTATTCAATTTCCACCACCAGGAAGAAAGGAAACACTCAAGTGGGCGGCACAGTAGTTAGCACTGCTGCCTCACAGCGCCGAGACCCGGGTTCATTCCCGCCTCAGGCGACTGACTGTGTGGAGTTTGCACATTCTCCCCGTGTCTGCGTGGGTTTCCTCCGGGTGCTCCGGTTTCCTCCCACAGTCCAAAGATGCGCAGGTCAGGTGAACTGGCCATGCTAAATTGCCCGTAGTGTTAGGTAAGGGGTAAATGTAGGGGTATGGGTGGGTTGCGCTTCAGCGGGTCGGTGAGGACTTGTTGGGCCGAAGGGCCTGTTTCCACACTGTAATATAATGTAATGTAATCTAAGCTAATGGGCAGTGACAAGCAGTATCCTTCCTAGAGGGCAATGCGGCGTGATCAAACAGTGGAGGAGAGGGCAGGATTAAATCAAAAGAGAGTTGGAAGGGGAAATAATACACTCCAATCCCTGTGGTGCCCACCTCTCCCTGAACAGCTCATGTGCTCCTTCTCTAGAGACACCCAGGCTCTGACATCTTTTTTCATTTTTTTAACATCAAAGGGCAATGCTACCCACCCACATTTTTTTTTGTGAAGTAGGGGGCAGGGATGGATCCCCTCTTTATTTTTTTAACCCCCACACTACCGCCTAACTGCAGTAGTGCTTAGTTTTTCCCCATCATCCATGGTGTGTGTAGGTGTGAGACACAAAGTGCACGAATCTTTATTCAATTTCCACCACCAGGAAGATAGGAAAACACCCCGAGTGGCCAGTGACAAGCAGTGTCCTTCACATCAAAGGGCAATGCTGCGTGATCAAACAGTGAAGGGGAGGGCAGGGACTAAATCAAAATAGAGTTGGAAGGAGAAATAATACACTCCAATCCCTGTGGTGCCTACCTCTCCCTGAACAGCTCATGTGCTCCTTCTCTAGAGACACCCAGGCTCTGACATAACTGTGGATTGATCCTTTATCTTTGGATTGGTAACCGTCAGTTGTTCATCACTAAATCTAAGTGATGTTCATCAAAGCAATTTTGAATGGCCAGTTCAGTGTTAATTGTATTCTTTAGTGGTTGAACAAGTCACTTTTCCTCCTGACTGCAGCACTAAGATTTAATATTGGCTATCCTTTGTAAGGTACGAGTTCCATCAGTGTGTGCTATGTTGTGACAGGTTTCTCACCTCCCACTGTTTGCGGGCTGAACTTGGTTCAAGTTGACCAAGTTAAAAACCAATTCAGATGCCAATCTGGAGTTCTTTGCTCCTCAGTTAGTAATTAGTGATGCTTATCAAGAACCAACCACATTAGCTAATGCTTGGCCTTTTTTAAAAAATACTCCCTTCAAAGGTCTGTTTAATAATTCTCCCTTTTTGATTACTGACAATGTATTGCTTTACTCTGAGGAAATTGCTTCACTGAAGCATTCCTCAATTCAGCATGTTTAAGGAAACAAAACTACTTTCCACCAGCCTTGCTCCTGATATCTGTTAGCACAAAAGTTAGTGTTCTACGCCATTATGTAGATCTTGTACAAGGTTCAACCATGAACGTCATCTTTCAACAAGCTCAATATTCTTTTATTTTACCTGTTCATTGGTTGAAGATGTCGCTGGTTCAGCAAGTGAAGAGAACAGATGTAGATAACATTCTCTTAATAATGTAACAATCAACTCTGAAGCTGGTACATCCCATTATTACCAGCGGTAGGATTCAAATGTCAACAGAACGTTAAAAGAAAAGCAAAATACTACAGCTGATGGAAATTCAGCTCAGTTTACAAGTCAATTATTTCTCATCTTGAGGCCTACTTTAACTTAAAACCGTAATTCTCTTTCTCCCTAATATGAAACTCATGTCACTGCAGTGATTACTTAAGATGATCGCTAACAAATGGACTAATAACAATTCTGTTAGTTGTTCATCTCTAAATCTAAGAAGGGCTCTTTAGTTGGCTTTTAAACATGTTCTTCTACAAAAACCAATCCAGAATTTATCCTAGAAATTAATGTGCTTTTCTACTTATATTTGTCCACTCTAATAGTTTGTGAAAATGAAAGTCCTCTGTTAAAAATTAGGAAAATGAAGTAACAAATTGTATTTATGTCCATCACATCATAAGAATAGACAAGAATGCTCAGGCCATCCATTCCTAGACTGATCAAGTTTATGCTTCAGTAGTGAATGTTTGTACAATATATACATTTAAAAAACTATTCCTCCTGTTTCCTGCAAACCACTGATGAATTTTCTTCCAGAGATTTGGAAAAGTTTCCAGGTGTCACTGTTCCTCCTCTTTTAGAATCATCGGGATGTACAGTGTTAGTCCAACTTGTCCATACTGACCAGATATTCTACATTAATCTAGTCTTGTTTGCCAGCATTTGGCCCATATCCCTTCAAACCCTTCCTATTCATATACCATCCTGATGCCTTTTAAATGCTGCCATTGTACTAGCCTCCATCACTTCCTCTTACCATTAACCCAGTACTTTGTATTCCTGCAACACCTTCCAAAGGGATGCACCTCACACTTTTCTGCATTAAACTCCATTTGCCACCTCTCAGTCCAGCTCTGCAGCTTCTGTCCCTCTGAAACCTACAACATCTTTTGACACGATCCACAACTTTACTGACCTTAGTATCATTTGCAAATTTACTAATGCATCCTTCTATGCCCTTATCCAGGTCATTTTTTTTTATATAAGTGACCAAGAGCAGTGGACCCAAAACAGACCCTTGCAGTACACCACCAGTCACCTGAACTCCAGGATAAACACTTCCCATCAACCACCACCCTCTGTTTTCTTTCAGCTAGCCAACTTCTGATCCAAATCAGTAAATCACCCTCAATCTCATGCCTCTGTATTTTGTAAATAGCCTACCATTGGGAACCTTATCAAATGCCTTTCTGAAATCCATATACACCACATCAACTGCTTTACCTTCATTCACCTGTTTGGTCACCTTCTCAAAAAACTCAATGTTTGTGAGGCATGACCTACCCTTCACAAAACCATGTTGACTATCCCTAATCAACTTATTCCTTTCTAGATGATTATAAATCCTGCGTTATAATCCTTTCCAATAATGTACCCACACTGAATATTCACAGGTCTATAATTATCAGGATTGTCTCTACTCCCCTTCTTGAAGGGGATAACATTTGCTAACCTCCAGTCTTCTGGTACTATTCTTGTAGACAATGATGACACAAAGATCAAAGCCAAAGGCTCGGCAATCTCCTCCCTGACTTCCCAGAGAATCCTAGAATAAATCCCATCTGACCCAGGGGACTTAGCTATTTTCACACTTTCCAGAATGGCTTACACCTCCTCGTGAACCTCAATCCCATTTGGTCTAACAGCCTGTACCTAAGTATTTTCCTCAACAACATTATTTTTCGTCTGTATTCACACAAGAGAAAGACATTCATTTAGCGCTTCCCCCATCGCCTCTGACTCCACACACAACTACGATCTTTGATTTGCCCTAATTATACTCAAGTCATTCTTTTATTCCTGATATACCTATAGAATCAAGGAAGACACCAAGACTTTCTATCAGCCATCTAATTTTCATGTACCCTCCTGGTTCTTTTTAGCTCTCTCTTTAGGTCTTTCCTAGCTAAGTTGTAACTTTAAAGTGCCCTAGCCGAGCGATCACATCTCATCTCATCCTAACATAAGCCTTCTTTTTTTCCTCTTGACAAGAGATTCAACTTCCGTAGTAAACCATGGCTCCCATGCTCAACAATTCCCTCCCTGTGTGACCAGAACATACTTCAAGGACCCACATATTCCTTGAATAAGTTCCACATTTCAACTGCATCCATCCCTACAGTTTTCTTCCGCATCCTAAATCTTGCCGAATCGCATTGTAATTGCCTTCCCCCCAGCTATAACTCTTGATCAGCAGTATATACCTATCCTTTTTGATCGCTAAAGTAAACATTAATCAAATTGTGGTCACTATCACCAAAGTGCTCACCTACCTCCAAACCTAACATCTGGCCAGGTTCATTACCCAGTACCAAATCTAATGTGGCCTCT
Source organism: Hemiscyllium ocellatum (assembly GCF_020745735.1). Taxonomy (NCBI): domain Eukaryota; kingdom Metazoa; phylum Chordata; class Chondrichthyes; order Orectolobiformes; family Hemiscylliidae; genus Hemiscyllium; species Hemiscyllium ocellatum. Next base: position 92,466,155 of record NC_083408.1, read on the forward strand.
CCCCTTGTTGGCCTGTCTACATACTGTGTCAGGAAACCTATAACACCTACCCTGTCACTCTCACTCCCATCGAGGATCACCTTTGCTACCCTAACCTCTACATCTCCAACTATTTGGAGGCCTATAGAAAATGCCCAGCAGGGTGACCTCTCTTTTCCTGTTTCTAATTTCAGCCCATACTACCTCAGTAAACAAGTCCTCATACAATAGTACTGTCCTTGAATAACAATGCCACACCACACCCCCGTTTTACCATTTTCTCTGTTCTTACTGAAACATCTAAATCCCAGAACCTGCAATAACCATTCCTGTCCCTGCTCTACCCATGTCTCAGAAATAGCCACAACATTGAAATCCCAGGTACCAACCCACGCTGAAGTTCGCCCATTCTATTCCGGATGCTCCTGGCATCGGAGTAGACACGCTTCAAACCAACTTCTTGTTTGCCTGTGCCTTCTTGCAACCTTGAAACCTTAGTTTTGACCTCCCTACTCTTCTGACCTGTATACTTGAATGACAATTTAGGCTCCCATTTCCCTGATGAATTAATTCCGACCCATGTGAAGAGCATTAGCTAATTTCCACCACCACCTCCCCCCCGGGATACTGGTACCCCTTTGGCTCAGGTGAAGACCATCCTGAAATTTGTTGTGACAAATTGGACCCAACGGGTTGTGTGCAGATGTAACTGGGTGGCAACGATTGCTCTAAAGACTAGTAGCCAGTTTTTGATGACAAAAGCAGTTTGCCTGCTAACAACCGTGAGATTAATTCTCAGGGAACTGAGCAACTTGGGGCTGGGAACATGTTTTCACTTATTTCATTTTTTTTCTCTTTATATTATTTGCTTTTGTTTATTTTTCAGTGCTTTAAGATGGTGGAGAGTGGTAATGCTATATAACACTTGTTTCATAAGATACACACAACAATAAATAAATACATCAAATCACCGATAAGCCAATGCTTGCAAAACTCAACAGTACTCAGCATTAGATATGATGCTGCAATTGGACAACATTTGCTATATAATCCCAAGGGCGCAAGGAATTATGCTGACACCCAATTTAACACTGCATCAAGCATTTGGTGTGGCACACATGCGTATGGGAAGATATCTTACACACAGGGCCCTGTACTTAGCAGATGGAAAGAACATATGCAAATACAACAGTTGGTTTAATGCAAAATAAGCCATTCTCTGGCTTATTTCTCTGGGTAATGCTTTGATCAGAGTTAACCTGTTTCAAATGTAAACAAAGCTTGGTAGTTAATTGTCAGTCATCACTAACTCCTACAGTCTAATGGCAACACTTCTCAATCAGAATCCACTTGCCAACCAACAGCACTCTGTTCTCATGTGGTGTAATGCTGTTTTCCTCTTCACTTTTGCATTTTTTATAAATTGTCCTGATAAGTACAAGATGGAAAGCTTGGACAAAATGTGACTTTTATCAGTAATAAAAGGTAAAGTCACTATAATCCTACTGTGTCATATGTCTAACTATGTTATTAGACGGAGAGTGTGTGAGGGGTTGAGAAGGAGATCCTTCATCGTAACTTCACCTGGTGCAGAAAGTGAATCCTAACTGTACGCATCATTCTGCATCAAAACCAGCGACCAGCCTACTGAACTAATTTACCCTCCCCGCCTCACGCACTCTGACCTCTGCCATTAAATGCGAGCAGCTATTTGGATTTGACCACCAAATCACAAAAGAATGTCACAGAAAATTAAAGTACTTCAAAAAGTTGAGGTGTCAATAAAACTTAAAGATCTAGCAATGTTAGCTGTGTTTAGTCCTGAAGTTTCTCTACAAGATTTGATTTCCATGAGATTACATTACTGCGAGGATTCTCCTCCTTGCAGTCCATACAACTTTAAGATTCCTACAATAACCTGAAGGAAATAGTGCAAATGCACTAAGTGCTCATCATGCTTTCCAATGTTATAGTGACAATCCAGGATACCCCAACATGATGTTCAATCACCCATTTTGCAGGTGCATTTCAAAGTTAGAGAGAGTTGAAGTTCCTACCTGTTGTTTGAGCATCACCACCAATCTCCACCTTTAAGATATGCAGGGAAGCACCAAAGTTTGGCTGACAACAGAAAATATGTTTATGAACAATTATTACTATGATTAATACTGATTATGTCACCAAATACAACCCCCAACAGGTGAGAAGAGAAACAGGACTTCCATTTATTATTAGCATTTCTCATTAGGTAATGAAGGATGCTGCAATACAACTTACACTTATATGGTCTCTTTATAGATATTTTAAAGAAAAGCTTCAGAAATGGAAACAGACACCAAACTGTGGAAGTAAAATTAATAGTGGTTGACAGGTGGGTTTTGAAAAGGCTTTCAAAAAGATGATAAAGAATTGGTGAAATCAAGTGATCAGGAAGAAAGCATTATTATGTAGGTTCAAAAAACACCAACTACCAAATTATTTTCTCAGTCGCAAAAATCATTTGTCCAAAACTAAAAACATATAGAAAAGTTGCATAGAGATTTTGTGGGTTGTAGTTCAAAACAGCAAGATCTTTACATGAAACACCCTATAGGTAGCAATTCACTGCAGTAAAGCTGACTGTTCTGTTATTAATAATGATAAATCTAAAGATCCCAGTGAAATGAAGTTCTGATCAGAATAATGTTGACAAAGACAGCTGCACATCATGTAGTATTACTATGAGAAGAGAGCAAGAGAAGGCGGCATCATATACATGATCCCCTCCATGGAGTTTCAGTTGAGCTCGAGGAACTGGTCACAGTGACCACCAGTTTCCATTCCACTTTGTTTTGCAGAAGCTACTTCCTACAACAGTACTTCACTTTCATCTGTCTTAAAAGATTCAATCACAATTTCACAGATGCTGTGGGAAACTCAAAAGCATATCACAAAAGGAAATAGCAAATTTTTAGAACAGTAACTCTAGAGTTTATTGCTGTCTTCATAAACGTCACCAAAAAGTAGTTTTAGATATAAATAAATGAAGAGGCAAATGCAGATTATGTACTGGTGAAAAAACATTAATGCCACTCAAGCAACAAGAGAGACACGGAATTAATTTTATTTCTATTTCAGCAACTTAAGCAAAGGTTGCAACCATCTAGAGCTAGTAATAAGCCAAAGGGAAGTAAATTCTGTTGACTACTCAAGGACATAAACACGTGACTGATTCCTCACAGCCACAAGTGCTGTGGTCAAACAGCTGCTCCAGTATTTGTGCATACAGAGTTATAGAGATGTACAGCACAGAAACAGACCCTTTGGGTCTGTTTCCCCTCTCACCCTAAACCTATCCCCTCTAGATCCGGACTCCCCGACCCGACGGAAAAGACTTTGTCTATTTATCCTATCCATGCCCCTCAATTTTGTAAACCTCTATAAGGTCACCCCTCAGCCTCTAACACTCCAGGGAAAACTGCCCCAGCCTGTTCAGCCTCTCCCTGTAGCTCAAATCCTCCAACCGTAGCAATATCCTTGTAAATCTTTTCTGAACACTTTCAAGTTTCACAATATCTTTCCGATAGGAAGGAGACCAGAATTGCACACAATATTCCAACAGTGGCCTAACCAGTGTCGTGTACTCAATACTCTGACTAATAAAGGAAAGCATACCAAACACCGTCTTCACGATCCTATTTACCTGTGACTCCACTTTCAAGGAGCTATGAACCTGCACTCCAAGGTCTCTTTGTTCAGCAACACTCCCTAGGACCTTACCATAAAGTGTATGAGTTCTGCTAAGATTTGCTTTCCCAAAATGCAGCACCTCGCATTTATCTGAATTAAACTCCATCTGCCACCTCTCAGCCCATTGGCCCATCTGGTCCAAATCCTGCTGTAATCCGAGGTAACGCTTTTCGCTGTCCGATACACCTCCAATTTTGGTGTCATCTGCAAACTTACTAATTGTACCTCTTAGGCTCGCATTCAAATCATTTATGTAAATGACAAAAAAGTAGAGGGCCCTACACCGATCCTTGTGGCACTCCACTGGTCACAGGCCTCCAGTCTGAAAAACAACTCTCCACCTGCACCCTCTGTCTTCTACCTTTGAGCCAGTTCTCTATCCAAATGGCTAGTTCTCCCTGTATTCCACGAGATCTAACCTTGCTAATCAGTCTCTCATGGGGAACCTTGTTGAACGCCTTACTGAAGTCCATATAGATCACATCTACTGCTCTGCCTTCATCAATCATCTTTGTTATTTCTTTAAAAAACTCAGTCAAGTTTGTGAGACATGATTTCCCACGCACAAAGCCATGTTAACCATCCCTAATCAGTCCTTGCCTTTCCAAATACATGTACATCCTGTCCCTCAGGATTCCCTCCAACAACTTGCCCACCACTGAGGTCAGGCTCACCGGTCTATAGTTCCCTGGCTTGTCTATAGTGCCCTTCTTAAACAGTGGCACCATGTTTGCCAACCTCTAGTCTTCCAGCACCTCGCCTGTGACTATCAATGATACAAATATCTCAGCAAGAGGCCCAGCATTCACTTCTCTAGCTTCCCATAGAGTTCTCGTGTACACCTGATCAGGTCCCGGGGATTTATCCACTTTTTCCAAAGTTCCAAAACAATGCAACAGCATATAAAACAATAATTGCTGCTCCTGGAATTCAGGAAATCACCTCCAACACCTAAAATACCTCAAAAAAAAGAGCAGCTCTTACAGCCAAAAATTTTTCCCGTCCTCCATCTATAAGGGACACAGGAACATTTCACCATCTGGCATTGATATACAGTGAATCCTATTTTGCTTGTTTATTCAAAATAATCAAATCATTGATACATTTTTAATTTTGTGATAAACTGTTATCAATAGGCAGGGTCACTAGTTTGCTATCTGTATGCAAAAATGAATAGAATTCATAAAAGGAAAAATTATAAACACTGAATCCTATTTAGTTACGATAAGTCACTGGCTTACCAACATGGATTAACAGCTATGTTTGCAAATGCACTGTATTATTGTACATTATATTCTAATTATAAACATTTCAAAAGGGTTAAATCTTCTAGTCAAATATCAAATGAAATTCCAATTTCCTCTAATTTGCTAAAGACATCATATTTCAAAGTATTACTTATTGCCTAGACAAGTTAAACAACAAACAAAGATAATTTTATACAAGGTGGCATAAAATGTACCACTTATATATTATTTAAGAAATTATAGATTAAGATTTAAAAAAGGCTCCGTCACACAATAATATGAGAGAAAGCTCACTTTGGGTGACTTGGGATACTTTGATCAGTGTGTACGAAAACTCATTTCTTTATATTTTCTACAGCAATGAACTAAACTTCAAAAGTGCTGGAGAAAATTCTTATGAATCAGGTAATACTTAATCATTGAATAAATTCACTGCTAAAATTGTCAATGCCTCTGTTCTCCCAGCTAGGAGAGATGTGAAGTTTATTGATACACATGCACAAAGCTCCACTCAAAAAAAAGTCACCATATTCCCAAAGGACTACAGGGCTGCTCAGAGAGAATGAACTGGCACTGACTTAACTGAAAGTCACCATAATTCAGAATAAGGGAAGGAGGTACCTTCTCAGCAGAGCTCTAATCATAGCATCATTCATTTTGATCCCACAAATCTGTACTGCTAAAAGTGCACTTCTACCCACACAAGCCCCACTTTCCTGCACATTATGCCATTACAAAGTGTTCATACAGCAAGTGGAATCCTTAACTACTTGCTTTCATGATGCATTACAATTACACTCCATCAAAGCAAACCAAATCAGTATGAATACACTATCATAGATTCCCTACAGCATGTAAGTAGGCCATTCAGCCCACTGAGCCCAAACTAACTTGCTGAACATCATCCCATCCAGACTCACCCCCCTATCCTACACCCGTAACCCTGTAGTTCCCATGACTAATCCACCTAGCCTGCACATCCTTGGACATGGTGGGCAATGTAATATGGCCAATCCACTTAATCTGCATGTCTTTGGACTGTGGGAGAAAACTCATGCAGGCACCAGCAAACTGTGCAAAGTCCACACTATCGCCTGAGGATGATATTGAAGTCAGCCCCTGACACTTAGTCAGCAGTGCTAACCACTGAGCCACTGTGTCACCCATCTACTGTACAAAAGAGAAAAGTGATCTTATCAGTTACAGCAATACTAACCTCATCAGTTAAACATCATTGCTACATCCTTGATACCAAGGCCGCTACATAATAATGTATCTATTGGATATACTTGCTACCTTGAATAAATAGTCCAAGATTTGGCTGCGATATGGCTCTGGGTAGTTCACAAGAAGCCGGGAGGTTGCCTAAAAAAAAAATGCACAATATTCTATGATCATTCAAAACAAAACCACTGAAATTTACTACACAGAACTTATTACAGTTACAACGATGCACAACACTTATGATAAACATAAAGTCAAAGTTAGCAGCACTGAACGCATGATATCTAGGGGTAGCTGTTCTAAAAAGAATTGCTGAGCCCAAACTGCAAACCTCTGTTCTAGCATTTTACATTTTTATTTCAGATTTGCAGTGCTTACAATATTTTCTGCATTTAGCTCAAAACACTGCAGCCAAGCTTAATCTGAGGGGTATTGGCCACTTAGATACTGTCAGGATATAGAAAACACCATTTGTCTGGTTGGGTTTTTAATAATAATTTGTTCCACATAAGATTATCACTTCCATTATGCATTTCTCTGCAAACATCAGACAATTTTACCAGTTTTCTGCATTGAGAAACCAAACAAGCTACAAACGTCCAACGTGTACTTTCAATGGACTCATCACATAGAAGGCATTATCGTGACGTTCTTTACAATAAAAGAGCACAAGAGACTCCAAATGTAGGTTGGGCAAAGTATGTGCAAATACAGGACAAGGGAGTAAAGCCAGAAAAGAAGTAACACAACAGTATTATACAGAACAGTTTGAAACTGATAATTGCAAGTGATAACCCTAGACTCCACAGTCAAGTCAATAGCGGAGAAGCAGATTAGCAACATCCTGATCTCTACTTTTAATCACACAATCAGTCACAGAGTTTTTACAGCCCGAAGGGTCCGTTTCTGTGACTCTATCACCTTGGATGTAATAATGGGGAGGGTGAAGGAATCAGGAACTATACGATGGCTTCTAGCGCAAAGATGTGCAGGTCAGGAGAATTGGCCATGCTAAATTGTCCATAGTGTTAAGGTGTATTAGTCAGAGGGAAATGGGTCTGGGTGGGTTACTCTTCGGAGGGTCGGTATGGATTGGCTGGGCCGAAGGGCCTGTTTCTACACTGTAGGGATTCTAATCTAATCTAATCCAAAAAGGGAAAATACTGCGTCTCCTGGAAATCTGAAAGAAGCAATTCCGAAGAAGTCATACAACCACTCGAAACGTTTCTCTCGCAGCAAATGCTGCCACGCCTGCTGAGTGTCTACAGCGTCCTCTGCCTTTGCTGCTAACCCAAAGGGTGGGGGTCAGCACAACAGCGACGGGCTGAACAGCCTCTTTGTGCGCCATCCCACTTTCTCTTGCGCCGGCTACTCACCCCGCCGCCGCTCAGGCCGCCGATGCCGTCAAACTGCGGGCCCAGGCCTCCTTCGTCGTCCAGGACGTAGACGGCGGCTCCGAGGCGCGTGCTGAGGCTGAGGCTGAGGCTGAGGCAGAACCAGAGCAAGACCCAGGCCCGGGGGAGGGACAGCAGGCCCTGACTCCATCGCCGTCGAACTCCAACGACCCACTCCACCGCTCCCATGGAAACAGCCCCACCAGCCGTCTCCGCGAGCACTACCGGTCACCTGATCGCAATCGTCACAATGGGGAGACAGGAGGCACCCGGCGCTGGCGGCGGCAGCACTTCACTCATTCATTCATTCATTCATTCATTGACAGAGACAGGGGGAGGGGGATGAATGATCTTGGCTCAAACAGTGAGCAGACCAGCCTCCCGCCAATCAGCATTTCTTTGCAGCTAAAATAAAGCCAAGTTAGAGACAAAAAAAAGTCCTGCAGATGCTGGCATCCCAAGGTAGACAAGCAGGAGGCTGGAAGAACACAGCAAGCCAGGCAGCGTCCGAAGGTGCTGGTGTTGCCTGGCTTGCTGTGTTCTTCCAGCCTCCTGCGTGTCTAAAATAAAACCAAGACTGAAGATCTGGAACGAAAACAGAAATTGCTGGAGAAAAGTCTGCCTGTGTGAAAACAAGAGTTAATGTTTCGAGACTCCAGCAGGGCTGAATTTCCTTCAGCAATTTCTTAATTTGTTTCTTTACAGCTAAACATCCAGCTTTCCGATCCAGTGATTGGCCATCCTTCAAAACTAACTCGAAACCTTACCTCTGTTTTCCTTGCACGGAGGCTGCTACACCACCTAAGTTTCCCCAGCCTTTTCTCTTTTTTGTTTGTTTTGGATCACCAGCAATTCACCCTTCTTTGATTTATTTTACCCAGCTTTCCCTTAGCTGCAGAACTTGGTACCATCTTATCTGCCAAATGCATGAAGCCATCTTCCTCAGTGGACCAGAGGGTTGGTCTCTTGTCAGACAGATAAGTGGTGGTGGTTTGACCTGAGAGCCACCACACTAGATGTGAGGGATGAGATCGAGAAAGTGGGACCTTCATGTTGACCTCAGCTAGCATGGCAAATGAACCCATACTGTTGGCATCACACTGCATCATGAACCTGCCATCCAACCGAGTAATCTTACACCGGTACATGGAAACGAAAGGTAAATGTAAAAGCGCCATTGTCCAATTGGACCGTAGTACTGCTCTCTCATTAGAAACGGTGCATAGAAGCAGCTTATTATTGGAAGAAAAAATGCTCGATCACTCTTCCTTCTTCGGCAGTCCCATCTGTCTGGATGCAACTTGCCAGCCTATTTAGATGACTGGTAAGTCCATTAGAATGCAGGATGTAGAACCACAGATCAGGAATTCTTGTGGTGCAGTAATAGTGTCCCAGTCACACCCTGTGTTCAGGTCCCACCTGCTCCAGATGTGAAATGACAACTCTGAACATTGGATTCACAGGACCATCAAAGCCACTCTCGATTTAAATGTGCCATGGGTGTTCATTTACCTCTGTGTCATTAGTACCCAGACTCTGCCACACATAAAGCAGTCGTCCTTGAAGGATAGGGTAGTTGGAGGCTTGTGCTTTCACTACATCAGCTTGGTTTTGCCTCTGCGTGTTTCTGATGAATTCACTCTTTCTTTTGCTGCCTTAATGACAGAGCCTTCTTTGTTTTGGTCAGTCACAGTCCATGGCTCACATGAGTCAGTGGATACAGTTGATCTCTGAAGGGATGCTTTGAGGACATCCCGAGAGGTTCCTGTCTCAATCAAGTTCCAGGTGGCATAATTGCTCCAAAAGCCCAGTGTTGGGCATATCGTGCAGCCTGCAGCTGGTTTTGAGTGATTAGCATCACATTGTTGGGCATATTGGGGGGCTCAGGAAAGGATGCTATTTTGGATTGCCTATCTTGCAGCAATGCGCCGGCACCTAACCTCTCTACAGTCAGCCCTGCCTCAGCTGAGGGCCACACTCTCTCAGAATTGCAAAGGACCCACTCTGTACTACATCCTCAGGAGAATTCATACTCTCAAGAAACAGTATTTCAATTCCATCTCAAACATCAAAAACTAAGTACAACAAACTTTTATCCACCCACCTCCATAATCAGCGCTCCTCAAACATTCCAGAAGATTCCCCTGGCCTCGGAAACGACTCAGACGCTATTAACCATGTGGCTGATGCAGCTACCATCCCCACGCGGATTGATGATGTCACTTCAGGCCCCATCATGGCCACTCCCACAGCCACTTCCACCCCTCACAATTCCTCATGCATCACACGTGACATCACGTCCGCCCCTCACATCATCGCTGATGCCACACGCTCAATGACTTCCGCCACCCCTACTGCCGTGGTCACCACCACTTCCACCCCCGCCAGCACCACTCACCTGCATTCTGTGACACGCCCCCCCGCCCACAGACCCCACTGTCACTATCCCCACCCTCCAGAACCCCGAGGGGAACACTACCCCTGCTCATGACTCCACCCCCATTCCCCCCACCATCACACCCACTCCAGTTACCAGCCCTGCCCCCACTCCCATCTCCACACCCACACCAGGTCCCAGCTCCCAGCCCTGCCGAGTTTTCACCATCCCTCCAGACCTCCCCCTCACTGAGGATGAATGATCAGTGCTCGGCAAAGGACTCACCTTCATCCCCCTCTGTCCACCCATCAATGAATTTAATACACGCTGTGACATCGAACAATTCTTCCGTCACCTCCGCATCCGAGCTTACTTTCACAATCAGGACTCCCGCCCACCTTCCGAGGGCCCCTTTGTCCACCTCCAACACACTGCATCCACCTGGACACCCTGCGCTGGCCTATTACCTGCCCTCGTCCTCTTCATTTCCAACTGCCGTCAGGACATTAACCGCCTCAACCTGTCTACCCCCTCCCCCACTCCAACCTCTCACCCTCACAACGCGCAGTCCTCCAATCCCTCTGCTCCAATCCCAACCTCACCATTAAGCCAGTGGATAAAGGGGGCACAGTGGTAGTCTGGCGCACTGACCTCTACACCTCTGAAGCCAAACGCCAACTCGAGGACACCTCTTCCCACTGCCCCCTCGACCATGACCCCACCCCCCCATCACCAAACCATCATCTCCTAGACCATACAGAACCTCATCACCCCAGGAGATCTCCCACCCACAGCTTCCAACCTCATAGTCCGGGAACCCCACACTGCCCAGTTCTACCTCCTTCCCAAGATCCACAAGTCTGACCACCCTGGCCGACCCATTGTCTTAGCACGCTCCTGCCCCACTGAACTCATCTCTACTTACCTCGACGCTGTCCTATCCCTCCCAGTCCAGGAACTCCCCACATATGTTCGAGGCACCACCCACACCCTCCACCTCCTCCAAGACTTCCATTTCCCCGGCCCCAAATGCCTCATCTTCACCATGGATATCCAATCCCTCTACACCTCCATCCGCCATGACCAGGGCCTCCAAGCCCTCAGTTTTTTCCTCTCCTGACGTCCCCAACAGTACCCTTCCACCGACACTCTCATTCGTTTGGCCGAACTGGTCCTCAACCTTAACAATTTCTCCTTTGAATCATCCCACTTCCTCCAGACCAAAGGGGTAGCCATGGGCACACATATGAGCCCCAGCTATGCCTGTCTCTTTGTTGACTACGTAGAACAGTTGATCTTCCGTAATTACACCAGCACCACTCCCCACCTCTTCCTCCGCTACATTGATGACTGCATTGGTGCCACCTCGTGCTCCCGCGAGGAGGTTGAGCAATTCATCACCTTCACCAACATATTCCACCCTGACGTTAAATTTACCTGGACCATCTCTGACACCTTCTTCCCCTTCCTGGACCTCTCCAACTCCATTAATGACGACCGACTTGACACTGACATTTTTTACAAACCCACCGACTCCCACACCTACCTAGATTACACCTCTTCCCACCCTACCTCTTGCAAAAATGCCTTCCCGTATTCCCAATTCCTCCGCCTCCACCGTATCTGCTCCCAGGAGGACCAGTTCCACTATAGAACACACCAGATGGCCTCCTTCTTTAGAGACCGCAATTTCCCTTCCCATGTGGTTAAAGATGCCCTCCAATGCATCTCGTCCACGTCCCTCACCTCTGCCCTCAGACCCCACCCCTCTAACCATAACAAGGACAGAACGCCCCTGGTGCTCACCTTCCACCCAACAAACCTTCGCATAAACCAAATGATCCGCCGACATTTCCGCCACCTCCAAAAAGACCCCAACACCAGGGATATATTTCCATTCCCACCCCTTTCCGCCTTCCGCAAAGACCATTCCCTCCGAGACTACCTTGGCAGGTCCATGACCCCCTACAACCCACCCTCCCATCCTGGCACTTTCCCCTGCCATCGCAGGAACTGTAAAATCTGTGCCCACACCTCCTCCCTCACCTCTATCCAAGGCCCTAAAGGAGCCTTCCACATCCATCAAAGTTTTACCTGCACATCCACTAATATCATTTATTGTATCTGTTGCTCCCGATGCGGTCTCCTCTACATTGGAGAGACTGGGCGCCTCCTAGCAGAGGGCTTTAGGGAACACCTCCGGGACACCCGCACCAATCAACCACACCGCCCTGTGGCCCAACATTTCAACTCCCCCTCCCACTCTGCTGAGGACATGGAGGTCCTGGGCCTCCTTCACCGCCGCTCCCTCACCACCAGACGCCTGGAGGAAGAACGCCTCATCTTCCGCCTCGGAACACTTCAACCCCAGGGCATCAATCTGGACTTCAACAGTTTCCTCCTTTCCCCTTACCCCACCTCATCCTAGTTCCAAATTTCCAGCTCAGCACTGTCCCCATGACTTGTCTGGACTTGTCCGACCTGCCTAGCTCCTTTTCCTCCTATCCACTCCACTCTCTCCTCCCTGACCTAGCACCTTCATCCCCTCCCCCACTCACCCATTGTACTCTATGCTCCCCACCCCCACCCTCCTCTAGCTTATCTCTCCACACTTCAGGTTCGCTGCCTTTATTCCTGATGAAGGGCTTTTGCCCGAAACTTTGATTTCGCTGCACTTTGGATGCTGCCTGAACTGCTGTGCTCTTCCAGCACCACTGATCCAGAATCTGGCTTCCAGCATCTGCAGTCATTGTTTTTACCTATCTTACCACTGAGTTTGGAAGATTTTGCTGGTAATACTTCTCTAAAACATATTGGAGCACAGAGATCACTATTGCCAGGTAGTCATCACCATAATTGGAGTTTGAGTTCCTGGTCCTCTAATACTCTTTATTTTAGTCAGCTAAAAGCTGAGCTAGCAACTTGAAAGTATTGCTAAATTTCATCTTCTTTATTGGTCTTCATCAAGAGGAAGCTCCCACAGTTTAGAAACTGGATCATGTGTTCTTAGAGTTTGACATTGTTCTTAATTTACAGCAGAAGTTGTTCTGATGTTGGACCTGGTTGGAAGAGGGCCTTCATTTTTTTGTGTGTTTAGTGAAAGGCCCTTTTTTCTTATGTTTCAGAGAAGGAATAAACAATGACCTGGAGTTTACTTTCTGAGTGACCACACACATGAGTACTGAGATTAAGTTGTTTTAGTTTTGGATTGAAGGTTGAATGGTTTCCACCTTGGTAAAAACAATGACTGCAGATGCTGGAAACGAGATTCTGGATTAGTGGTGTTGGAAGAGTACAGCAGTTCAGGTAGCATCCGAAGAGCAATAAAATCGACGTTTTGGGCAAAAACCCTTCATTCCACCTTGCCTGTAGATTTTCCCCAAACTTGTTAATATATTGGAGATGAAATGTATAATTGGAGCAAGGAAAATGACAAGAGAATCGGTGTAAAGTCTTGTGTGATCCCAATTTTCAATGAGATAAGATGTGTGGTGGGTCCATTGATAAGAAACATGGCTTGCATCTCATTTGGAGTAGACAAAAATGCTTATAAATTTCGGAGGACTGCCATATTTGAGGATGATAAAGAATCAGAGGCTTTTTTGAAGTCAATAAGAGCCATGTGCAGCTTATTGTTTGACATTCACAGACATGTCAAACTGAAAGCTACTACTTAAGTTAAAGACTGAACCATGAGTGCTAGAATTGCAACAGCACAGAAACAAGTGCTTCTATTTCACCTAACGTCCTCCAACAGTAAAGCTCTCTTTATTGTTCTCCTCTTCATTTTTGCACCATGACTCCACTTAAATGCATCAATATTGTCAACCTCTCCCATTTCATCTTGGTGAACTCGACATTTCCACCACTCTGTAAACAAATTTCTCTTTAATTCTTTGTTATATATTGTCTGAACCTTTCTTTATGATCATTGTTTTGGATTTACTCCACACCTTTTGAAATTTCTATGGTGCTTCAATATGCTTTTTGTGTGAAGATTGGAACTCAATGGCAGGCTAAACAAATTCCAATGTACGTTTAAAAATACCTTGGAGTTAGTGAGGACTGCAGACGGTGGAAAGTCAGACTTGTTAAATCATGGAGCTGGAAAAAGCACAGCATCAGAAGAGCAGGAGAGAAGAGTCAAATTTTCTGGGCAGGACCCTGCATCAGGACTCATTTTTTTAAAAAATCCCTGATTTTATATTCGATTCCTTTAGAAATTAAATTTGTTTCTTAACTTCTGGTAACTAGGTCACCTCCCTACTCCTTCTACAGAAATGAACAACCTTAAACTTTGCTACATTGAACTTCATTTGCCATGTGCGTCTTCGTTTTTGACCGTCAGTGACATTACACAATTTGGTACTGACAGCAGTCTTGGATATCAATACTTACCCCTATTTACCTGTGGTCTGTTGAAAGGAGTGGACTAAGGTAGACATTTACATAGACTGATGCAGAAATTTGTTCTTTAGATGTCAGGGGTTATTTAACATTTATTTGTCATGTCCCATGTTCTGGATGATTATAAATTTGTCTATCATGCTCAGTGTCCTGGATTAATTGTGCAAATCTTAAAATTTTATTCCTTTGCTGTTGATGGAAGCTGCAATTGCATAGCTTTGTTAACACTGGTCTTCAACAGTCAGTTAAAAAGGCAATTTATTTTTGGCTAATGCAATTCAGTGACCCTGCTTTTAATTCAGCTTCTTTTGAAAGGCATTACCAACAGATGTCTGGGATCAAAATTTGGCAGAATTGGTGATAAATCTTGCAGTGTTCTGCCCTAAATTCTGCATTTTAATGCCACTTATGTTACCACTTCCAGGTGTTCAATCATTAAAACAAAATTTGAGCTCCGTTCATGAGTTCCATCATAAACTGAACCGTAAACTATGCTGACTTTCTGTTCACTGTTCCATGCTTTTGATTGTCCTTGAATATCTTCCATATTAGTCATGGTTTTCTTTATGTTTCTTCGGTCTTCTTGCTAACTTGGGACTTTGATAAGTCAGAGTACAAGATGTGTCTTTTCCTTGAATCTGGTGTTTCTGCTTGTTCACTGCGCCTTTCAATTAACTAGAGAACAAGATAAAGCTCTTGGCATTCTGGTTGTTTGACAAACTCCCGTCATAAATCCAACTGTTACTGACCAGCATGGCAATATGGCTTGGCCATTGTCGTGTGCCAATGTTTTTGGAAAGGTAATGTGGAAACGTTGAGTGGAATTTTCCACTCTTTTGAGTATCGTGGGTCATGGTGGTAAAATTGGGAATTTGGCAAAATTGAAAAAAGTCATTTTCCTGACATTGAGTTTTCTTTTTTTCAATTTTCCTGTCTTTTTAATTCCTTCATGGGATATGGGCATTGTTGACTGGACCAGCATTTGTTGCCCATCCCACGTTACCCTAACGATGTGGTGGTGATCTGCCTTCTTGAATTGCTGCAATCATTTCGGGTTAGTTTTAAATGGTTTTGAATATTGTAATGGGCAGTGCTGACATAGAACAGCACAGCACAGAAACAGGCCCTTTGGCTCACCATGTTGTGCCAAACATGGCGCCAAATTATACTAATCCCTACTGCTTGCCCCGGTCCATATCCTTCCATTTCTTGTATATTCATGTGCTTACCTAAAAGTCCCCTAAACAGCCCCATCATATCTGCCTCCACCACCACCCCTGGCAATGCATTCCAGACTCCCACCACTCTCTGTGGATAAGAGAAAACTTGCCCCTCACATCTCCTTTGAATTTTGTTGAGGAATTGATGATGAATAATGAGGAGGGTGGCCAGCCAATAAAGACATGGCAATTTGCAAAGCCATATATTCAGGGACTGAATTGGAAACATTAGCTAACGAAGTTTAATGTAAATGGAGGAGAAGAAAAGGTCATTGGGCTGGCAGGAACAACTGCACAATAGAAAAATGAAGTTAGGCTGTATTACCATTTGTATTAGATTGACCTTGCAACAAGAACATGAAGTTGAAACCTTGCCATTTTAATACCAAATTCAATTGTGTATTAAGGAGACAAAATGATGCCATGACATGCAAAGTGTGTGAACTAAGTTATTGTTTCTCTCTTTGGGAACAGAGTGGAACTCTTTGTATGTGAGGTCAATGCTAGGGGCAATTGCACTAATCATGCATTTACTGATTCAATATTGCAACTAACCTAGAAGCAAATTCCAGTTCATTGGCAGCTCATTCTTTTTGCAGGAATAAACAGTAAAAATTATGACCTTAAGCAATCATGACCATTTTCTGGTTTGCATCGTTTGCCACCTCGCCATCTTACATTTACAGATCCATTGAGATTCAACCTCAGAAGTCTCATCTGTGTTTGTCCTTTCTGCATCACTTCTCATACCTGAGATTAGATAACAATGCTTTGAAGCTGTCACATTTTCACACTGAACAGAAAGTATGCAAGGTTTATGATATTTAAGGGGAGCTTTTCTTTGCGAGGGGGTGCTATCACAGTCAATGAATGCCCGAGGTTCTGAAACATGCATCTTGGATGAGGTTATATAGTTCAGAGCTGCATAGCACTGTGTCAGGGTATAATATGATACTTCATACTGATTAATGCGAGGGCTTGAGATTACCATTACTGATATTGTGTTCTATTTGTTATGTTATTATGTTTTGGGCTCATGCATTGGAAATGCAGAACCAACACCAAGAAACAAATGAGGATCTAAGTAGCATCTCCCAATTTGTGACCTATATATGGAGGTCACTGATGTCATTTTCTCCAGTTTATGCCAAGTCGTTAATACCAATTCTCCACCCACGATGGGGAGAGTCAAGCAGCCCAGGCAATGAATTCTCCAACATTGCTGTCTTCCCCCAGGTGCTGGCTGTATGCACTACAGTACACTTGCAATACTTTGCGAGCACCCTATCACCAAACTGCAGAGATCATCAACCAAAAAAGCTTCAACTTCATCAAGGTCTGGTTTTCGGTGACCAATGCTGGCAGATTTTGGAGCTGTTCTCCAGATTTCCTGGGATAATTCACAATTGCCTGCATCCTTCCAAGGTCTTCAGGCCATACGGGGATGACTGTTAGATGACGAGGTCTACCCTTTCTAAATATGGCTGACAACAACTTTTTGAAAGTTTCAGACTGATGCACAAGAGATAGAATATGATACATGTTTCTACTAGGGCCATTGTGAAACAGATGATAGGACTCCTGATAATAAGTTTTCTTAGCCTGGACGGCTCCAACAGGAAAAAGTGAGGTCTGCAGATGCTGGAGATCAGAGCTGAAAATGTGTTGCTGGAAAAGCGCAGCAGGGCCTGGCAGTATAGCCCAGAAAGGGTGTCCTGCATCATTGTGGTGTGCTGAGCACTTCATGACAAAACTGACAAATGGGGAATGTCCTGGCTGTGCAGCAAGTGGGGTCCAAGGAAATCATTCCAAGGCTGAAGATGAGAATAAAGACATTGCCAAGTAATGGCATTCCAGAGGCCATCATAGAATTATACACCACCATATGGGAGAAGCTAGGGAGTGCCTACTTGAAACCTGCTTCCAACATGAATGAGACAAAAAAAAACTGCAGATGCTGGAATCCAACGTAGATAAGCAGAAGGCTGGAAGTACACAACACTGCCCCCCCTGCTGCCTCCCTTCCCCCACCCCACCCCCCAGGCAGCATCAGGAGGCGGAGAAGTTGCCGTTTTGGGTGTAACCCTTTTTCAGGCTTGGGACAAACACAGAAGATGCTAGACGAGCTTAACAGGTCTGGCAGCATCTGACAGAGTCAAAATGTTGAGTTCAGGGTGTGACTGAATGAGTTTGGTTTGGATTTCCTCTCATTGGAGAACTTTCTGTTGGTAATATAGGAGTCAGCCTCTGGTCAGTTCACAGTTCATGTGGACCTAGTTATTTCTGCACAACTCAAACTTTTCTGTTGTGGAATAAATCCAGATGATATTTAAATGGGGAAAGATTGCAGGAAGCTACAGAACAGATGGGTTTGGGAATCTTTGTGTATAAATCACATGTTAATCAGGTAATAGGGAAGGCAAATATAATGTTGCCTGACATTTCAAAAGGAATGGGTTATAAAATTAGAGAAATCTTACCAAAAACCATACTAGGCTAAATTTGGACGAATATGAACACTCAAGGTCTCCCTACCTAAGGTAAGATATACTTGCTTTGGAGGTTCACTGGACAGATACTGGGTATGGAGAGATTGTTTTATGAGGGGAGGTTGAGTAGGTTGTGTGAGAAACAAAACTCACATATTAATAAATTTCAGTCTGAGTCAAATTCTGAAGCAGTGGATTTTGTTGATACGTACTTGCAAGAACGGGAGCCTAACGAGTAAGCACCCTGATCTGAGGGTTATATTCTGATTTATGCTGTTCAGCTGCATCTCTCGGTCCTCCCCTTTCACCCCATTGGTTACTTTTGCTGCAACACGTAGCCTATCACAAGTTCTAGCTTCACTCCACCTTTGTCTAGCTTCTCTCCACTTCTGTTTACATCTCCCATTACTCTAAGCCTTATTTATCTCATTCCTCATATGTGACTATCCTGTCATAGTTTGCAGTCTTCGTGCGATCATTCTGCCAAACTAAATTCCATCCGTTGGCCACATCCCTCCTGTGACTGGCACACTATTCTCCTGTTACTGGTACATCCTGCTACACGGTTGCTCTGCCCTATTAGTCATAGATAATTCTACCTGTTTTCACTTCTTCTGTTTAGTATTGGCATGCGCAGCCTAATTTTATAATGTAAGCTTTTGCAGAAGCAACACCTGTTCCCTTATTCTGCACAATTTTAACCCTATACCTTACAGTTGAGTCTCTATTCATTGGTGTTCAGTACAGTCAGTTCTGCTATAACGTGTATTTCTTCAACGCGAACTGGCTATAATGCGATTGAAGAATTAAGACCATTATTTGTAGAATACAAACTTTCCTTACCTGTATTAGCTACATGATGCCAGTCCCATTGCTTTAGATGATGCTACTATTTCGTAATTTTCTTATAGTGCAGGATTACATGGGATCAAAACTATTGTATTTCAACAGAACAGACTGTAGAATGAGAAGCAACCTGGTTGAAACATAGAAGATTTTTTAGGGAACTTGACATGTAAGATGTGGAGAGTCTAGGACCGGGGACTTAAGAGTTAAAACAGATGAAGAGGAATTTCTTCTCTCAAAAGTTAAAAATCACACAACACCAGATTATAGTCCAACAAGTTTATTTGGAAGCACTTGCTTTCGGAGCGCTGCTTCTTCATCAGGTGGTTGTGGAGTACACAATTGTAGGATACAGAATTTATAGCAAAAGTTTACCGTGGGATGTAACTGAAATTATATATTGAAAAGTACCTTGATTGTTTGTTAAGTCTCTCATCTGTTAGAATGGTCATGATAGTTTCACTTCTGTCATATGTAAATCACAAAACTTTTTTTAAAAGTTACATTCTCAGGTTAACTGTAACAATTAGTGTCAGACCAGATAAGATGTTGAAGGTATTAGCCTTCTGTGTTCTGTTGTCTGTGTCACAATGTTTAGACTGATGGTAATCGAAAAAAATGAGTTAACAGAGTCGTACATGGATTCATGCAGTTTTTGAGCAAGGTACAATGTAACTCTACAAGTACAAATTCACCCCACAAACGTATTTGTGTATATGTGCATGTGTGTGTGTGTGTGTGTGTGTGTGTGTGTGTGTGTGTGTGTGTGTGTGTGTGTGTGTGTGTGTGTGTGTGTGTGTGTGTCTGGAGTGGGGGGATGTGAGTGTCTGTGAGAGAGAGTGTATATACGTGTGTGAGTGTAAAGGGGTCTAAGTCTGTGAAAGGGTGCATGTGGGAGTGAGTGTGTCTGTAAGAGCGTGTGCATTAGTGTCTGTGTGCACACACACACAGGTGCTCTTATACACACAGCCACTCCTATATACACACAGACACGCAGACATTCATTCACACTCCGACAGACACACACACTCCCTAACTCACACATGCACCATCTCACAGACTTAGACCCCTTTACACTCACACACATATACTCTCTCTCTCACAGATACTCACAACCTCCCACTACAAACACACACACACACTTCTATGGAAACACATGCTGCCACACTCACACGTGTCCTTTCACAGACTTAGACCCTTTTACACACACACACAACACGCACTCTCACAGACACTCACACCCCCCCCACCCCAGACACACACACTCCCACACTCACATATGCATCCTCTCACAGACTTAGACCTCTTTACACACGCACACACACATATACACGCTCACTCACAGACACTCACAACCCCACACCCCAGACACACACACATGCACATATAAATGAATACATTTGTGGGGCAAATTTGTACTTGCAGAGTTACATTATACTTTGCTCAAAAACTGCATGAATCCATGTATGACTCTGTTAACTTATTTTTTTGATTACAATCAGTCTAAACATTATAGCACAGACAACAGAACACAGGGGGCTAACACCTTCAACATCTTATCTGGCCTGACACCAATTGTTACAGTTAACCTGAGGATGTAACATTTAAAAAATGTTTGTGATTTACAAGTGAAAGAAGTGAAACTATCATGGTTATTCTAACAGATGAGAGACTTAACAAACAATCAAGGTATTTTTCAATGTACAATTTCAGTTACATCATACAGTAAACTTTTGCTATAAATTCTGTGTCTTACAATTGTGTACTCCCAGGCTGTCGAGGTTAGATTGTTAAGTATATTCAAGACTGAGATAGTTAGAGTTTTGTTCAGTCACAGGATCAGGGGAAAAGGCAGGACAGTGCATTTGAAGGTGTAGATTAGCCATGATCTCATTGAATGGTTCGATGGGCTTACTGGTCTCCAAATCTGATGGTCTTATGGTGCTTAAGATTGGATGCATTGTACCTTCAGGTGATCCCAACTTCAAGTATCTGCAGTTTACAGATCCTCCTCTCTGTTTGGGAGAAAGCAGCAGACAATGAGAGGGGGCAGTAACGTTACTTGGTGCTGAGGTTGAGTGGCTATTCAGGCTTCAGTCAGTATACAATGTCTGTTGAGCAGGGATATATTACCAATAAGTTATTAAAATCAGAGCAGAGCTTGATGTATGTAAGGTGCTGAAGGAGACTGAAAAAGTAGACATAGAAAGGGTGTTTCTTCATGTGGACAATCTAGAATGAGAGGTCACAGTTTTAGGAAAAGGGGCAGCAGATTTAAAACTGAGATGAAGAGGAACCAATTCTCTCAAAGATTGTGAATCTGTGGAATTCACGAAGACGGACAGTGATGGATGCTAGGACACTGAGTAAATCTAAGAAGGAGATGAATTTTTAATTAGTAATGAGTTGAAGAGTTATGGAGAATGGGAAGGAAAGTGGAGTTGAGGTCAAAGTGAGATCAACTATGATCATTTCAAATGCCAGAGCTGGCTTGAGGAACTGAATTGCCTACTCTTGCTCTTAGTTCTTATGTAGACTGTTAGAGAGGTTTGAAACAGGAGATTCAGAGAATAGGGCTGAAGCAGACCCTTCCAATACAGAGAATGCTAGATTAAGCTACGCAAAGGAGCTGCAGGTGTAGAGAATCATGAGACAATGTCGAAGAGTTTACATTTAATATCCTCATGGAATCAGGGCAAATGTAGCTCATTAAGGAGGGGAATAGGACATAATATGGGACAAGATATGGGCAGGAATTGACCATTTTGGTCAAGTTGGAAATTGAAGGCTGCAAGGTCTGCAAGAAGGACATTTGAGACAATGAGCCTAGAGGTGATGAGGAATGCACAGAAAGTCGGTGACAGTAGGGTATGTTACACCAATGGAGGTCAATGATCTTGGTAATCAATAGGAAATGATGTGTCAGCCTCATCAAGATGCTAAGGCCACATTAAGCTTAATTTGGCTGCAGGAAGCAATTGGGAATGTCCTTGGTATTTGTTGTGGGACCATCAATAATATCCTTTTAAGTTTATTTTCAGGAAGTGCTACAGCCTTAGTAGGGTTCCAGGATATTGACAACGTGTATTCATATAACACCCCATGGTGGTAAAATAGTACAAGGTGCTTCATTAGAATGTTATGGCATCATGGTAAAAAACCTTTAGGGGAACACAGTGGCAATGGTGTTGGTCTTGTCAATGTTCAATTAAACAACATGTGGTTTATCTATGACCTATTAGAAGCCAGGCCGTCTGACACACAAAGGTGATAGTGGTGTCATACAAGGAGCCAGGGTTGCTTTGTTGTCAACACATACATGGAAGCTGTTCCAGCATTTCCAGTTGATGCTATCAATGGACAGCATACAGATTAGAAAGTGTATTAAGGGAGGCTAGGTTAGGATCTTTGGGGAATTTAAATGTTTGGGCCATCCATTGAGTGGTGGAGGAGCTACATTGTAAAGGAACCACGTGAAAGCAATACTACCATATTAAACTAAAGGAGTGATGATGAAGTTGACAGATGTGATTGACCAAACTGAACATTGTAGACGTACTGAGTAAGACAATATGAGATAATATTTGAAGTTACTGGCACTATCATTGCTAACTTTGACCAGGACACTGTCAGTAGATTGGGGTTACAAAAGTGAGGTTTGAAGAGGCAGTTGTGGGAGAGATAAACATGTAGTTTACTGAGCTTCAATAAGAGATGGCATGGTGGGCACAATGGTTAGCACTGCTGCTTCATAGCGCGAGAGACTTGGGTTCAATTTCTGCCTCAGGCAACTGTCTGTGTGAAGTTTGCACATTCTCTGTGTGGGTGTGCTCTAGTTTCCTCCCACAGTCCAAAGGTGTGCAGGTTAGGTGAGTTGGCCATGCTAAATTGCCTGTAGTGTTAGATGTAGGGGAATGAGTCTGGGTGGGTTGCTCTTCAGAGGATCGGTATGGACTAGATGGGCCGAAGGGCCTGTTTCCACACTGTAAGTAAATCTAATCTTAAAAAAAAGTAGCTAGATAAAGAGTGAATAGTATTTAGAAACAGTAGACCAACCAAGAATATTTTTTTGAGAAAATTGATGCTAGTGGTTGAGAAGGAGATGTTGCACATCCCATTATTACTTTCATCAGGATACCTACAAATGAAGAATTTGTTCTGAAGAAAGGTCATTGGACCAGAAAGGTTAGCTTTTCTTTTTCTCCACAAATGCTGCCTGACTTGCTGAGTTTTTCCAGCAACTTCTGATTTTGTTACAAATGAAGAATGCTTGATTTCTCCTTAAATTTGTCTTCCAATATTTTCAGAAAATAGCTTGCTAATTATCAGTATGTTTTTCTGACTGAAGTGTACTAATTGTGTGCCACAATGGACACTCATCAAATCAATGTCTCTTTGTAGATCAGTATACCACTTCCATTTCTGAAATCTTTGACTCTTGGAATAAGCAGCTCAAAAAGCTTATATGGTGAACAAATGATCATGCCCATAATAAGCAAAGTGACGCCAAAACAGTCGCAGCACAGTTGATAGAATCATACAGAACAGAAGGAAGCCATTTCTATCAGTGCCTCGTTGGATAAGAAGTTCAAATTGTAGATGTTGGAGCCTCTAAAAATACATCTCTTTTAATTTAAAAAAAACGTTTGCTTTCCTATGACTTGCTATGAATTGATAGGATCCTAGCATAAATATCAGAGGTCTCGCATTTGAACTACCTTTTCATTTAGCAATTATATTTCCTCTGTTTGATCATTCAGACTGACTTGTTGGTAAGTATAGAATTTATAATTCAAATTGAGAACATTTTAACTTTGTCCTTCCACATTGCTGTGATGGTATCACTTTAGAAGGGTGCTGTGTTTTCACTAAATTGCTCCATTGTAATAACATCACAGAATGAGTTTGTAATTGCAGCACACTAGGCCATTCAAGTCCTACTGCAGTTTGCAGCTGCAGTAGCTCTTTCTGTTTAAGACAACACTGCTTTAACTGCAGCATTGATGCTCTCTTTTGTCCTCATGAGCTTGACAGTGCCATTCAGACAATATTAAAGAGCATTTTTAATAGGAGATGGCCCAGATCCCCCATGGTTAAAACCATGAAGTGAACCCTGACAGCAAATTAACATTTAAACTTGCAGCTAAAGTGGACCCTGTGAGCGAAGTATTCAAATACTCATATCTGCCAGTACAGTAATAGGTCAAATGTAACTTTGATTAAATTGTGCTTATAATGTATCAACCATAGTTACACAGGTCAGCAATTTCTAATGAAAGCATTAGAGTGGGAGTGGGAGAAATCAATGTCAGAGGAGAACGTTCTGTTTGAATAGATTGTACCTCTACAAAAAAACTATTTGAATAGATATTGTATGCGTCATGTAACTAAAGGAAAAGTTTATCAAGTATGATGAATGTGCAGGCTGTGGTTTATACAGAAGTATTAATCTTTTCGCTGAGGAGCATTTTTTTTATTTATTCATGGGATGTCAGTGGCTGGGCCAGCGTTTATTGCCCATGTCTAGTTGCCTTTAAGAAAGTGACAGTGAATTGCTTTTTGAACCTTTGCAATCCACAGTGCTGTGAGGGAGGGGGTTCCAAGATTTTGACCCGGCAACAGTGAAGGAACGATGATATATTGCAAGTCAGAATGACGCGCGGCTTTGATGGGAAATTTCATGTGGTGATGTTGCCATTTATCTGCTGCCCTCCTCCTTCTAGGTCAGGTGGTCTGTTGACTACAGTGTGGCCTGCTAAAGAACAGTCCATCTGCACACCAGCACTATTCCCCACCTTCTCCTCCGCTACATCGATGACTATATTGGTGCCACCTTGTAGTGCCATGAGGAGATTGAACAGTTCATCAACTTCGCAAACACCTTCCACCCCGACCTCAAGTTCACCTGGACCATCTTGGACACCTCCCTCCCCTTCCTGGGCCTCTCCATCTCCATTTCCGGAAACCGATTCAACACGAACCCACCTCCGCCCATCCTGCCTCCTGTAAAAATGTTATTCTTTAATTGTAATTCCTCCGCTTCCACGACACCAGGAGGACCAATTCCACCATAGAATATCCCAGATGGCCTCCTTCTTCAAAGACAGCAATATCCCCTCCCGCATGGTGAATGATGCCCTCCAACATGTCTCCTCCACTTCCCACACCTCCGCCTTTAACCCCGCACCTCCAATTGCAACAAGGACCTTCCACCCCACCAATCCCCGGATACACCACATCATTCTCCGCCATTTCTGCCGCCTACAAACAGACCACATTACCAGAGATATACTTCCCTTCCCATCCTATGCGTTCCATAGAGACCATTCCCTCTGCGACTCCATGCCCCCCATCAACTCGCCATCCACTCCCAGCACCTTCGCCTCTCAATGCAAGGTGTGTAAAATCTGCACCCACACCTCCCCTCTCACCTCTGTCCAAGGATCCTTCCCCATCCGACAGAGTTTGCCTGTACTTCTACAGTCATCAGCTGTCCGTTGCTCAAGATGCGGTTTCCTCTACATTGAGGAGGCAGGTCGCCAACTTGCGGAATGTTTCAGAGAACATCTCTGGGACACACACTCTAAACAATCTCACTGCCCTGTGGCCAAACACTTTAACTCCCCTCCCACTCCGCCAAGAACATGCAAGTCCTGGGCCTCCTCCACCGCCAAACTCTAGCCACCCGACGCCGTGAGGAAGAATACTTCACCTTCTGCCTTGGGACCCATCAACCACATGGGATCAACATGGATTTCACCAGTTTCCTCAATTCCCCTCCCCCCCACCTTATCCCAGATCCAATCTTTCAACTCAGCACTGCCCTATTGCCCTACATGTCCATCTTCCTTCCCACCTATCCACTCCACACTCCTCTCTGACCTTTCACCCTCACCCCCACCTTCATTTACCTATCACCTTCCCAGCTACCTTCCCTCCAGCCCCACCCCCTCCCATTAACCTCTTAGCTCCCTTGGGCTACCCCTTTATTCCCGATGAAGAGCTTATGTTCGAAACTTTGATTCTCCTGCTCTTCGGATGCTGCCTGACTCGCTCTGCTTTTAAAGCACCACATTTTTCATCTCTGATCTCCAGGATCTGCAGTCCTCACTTTCTCCCTGCTAAAGAGTGATATGCTGAGTTGGTTTGAGTGGAAGATTTTGAAAGGAGCTGTTCACTAATGAACCTATCAGAAGCAAATGTTGGTGAGTAGCAGTCTGTGATTGAAAGAGCAAATCAACATGAATAATTTAACTGAGATTGAGGCTTGGGCCACAGCAGAGGATCTGCAGAATGGGGACTTGGAGACTCTTAGGAAAACACTAACATGGAGGGGAGGGGAATAACATTTGGGGTATTGGATTGGGACTGTATGTCACGCAGGACATTGGGTTCGGAGCCGTATGTCAGACAGGGGCATTGGGATGGGATCTGTGTGTCAGGCATTGAGGTAGGGACTGCGCGTCAAGCAGGGCATGGGGATGGAGACTGTGTGTCAGGCAGGCCATTCGGGTGGAGACTGTGTGTCAGGCAGGTCATTTGGGTGGAGACTGTGTGTCAGGCAGGGCATTGGGGTAGGAGCTGTGTGTCAGGCAGGGCATTGGGGTAGAGAATGTGTGTCAGGCAGGGCATTGGGGTAGGTACCGTATGTCAGGCAGGTCATTTGGGTGGAGACTGTGTGTCAGGCAGGGCATTGGGGTAGGAGCTGTGTGTCAGGCAGGGCATTGGGGTAGGGGCTGTGTGTCAGGCAGGGCATTGGGGTGGAGAATGTGTGTCAGGCAGGGCATTGGGGTAGGTACTGCATGTCAGGCAGGGCATTGAGTTGGGGACTGCGTGTTAGGTAGGGCATTGAGATGGAGACTGTGTGTCAGGCAGGGCATTGAGGTGGAGAATGTGTGTCAGGTCGGGTATTGGGATGGAGACTGTGTATCAGGCAGGGCATTGGGGTGGGGACTGTGTGTCAGGCAGGGCATTGGGGTGGAGATTGTGTGTCAGGCAGGGCACTGAGGTGGGAACTGCATGTCAGATAGGGCATTGGGATGGAAACTGTGCGTCAGGCAGGGCATTAGGATGGTGACTGGGACTGCCCAGATTTAATTGCCTCCCCACCAGTCCAGGCTCACAGGCTGAACTGAGGCTCCAGGTCTGCAGCTAGGCCCGGTGCGTGATCGCAGTGGCATCCTGCTGAACTGGCAGCTTGCATCGTTGAAGTTGTTCCAATGTGAACTAACACAGCTGCGTTAGCGGAGGCAAGATGGCACGGAGAGTGGTCACTCTTTGTTCTAGTGGTGGTAACGTGGTAAAGTGCAGTTGCAGCAGTGTCACCAGTTTAGCAGAGGGGCTTTGAGGCATCAGGATGGAAAAGCTCAAGTCCAGGCCCATGGCTGAGCTTGAAGCAGGAGCTATTGCAAGGAGGAGACCTTATTGAGATCAGACTGTGAGAGGAACTTTATTGTTTTATATTCCTGTTTTTACATTCTGTGTTTTGGTTTATTTTCTGTGTCTGAAGATGGCATTGGAGAGTAGCAACACTAACACTTTTCGATCTATTTGTAATAAATACACTTGACAGTAAGTAAATCAAATTAAATTAAATCAACTTTGTTAAATAAAGAGGAATTATTTTGTGTATTTGAAAATATATCTCTATTCCTTCAGTATCGCAGAGTCAAGGTCCTGGTATCCTTTGCATAATAACATTGTGGGTCTACCTACACCTAGTGGACTGCAGTGGTTCATGAAGACAGATCACCATCCCCTTCTTAAGGGAAGGATGGGTAATAAATATTGACCCAGCCAGTTATGACCACATTCCATGAATAAAAAACAAAAGTTCCAAGCAAGGAGGGGAACTTGCATGTCGTGGTTTTCAGCTGCTGCCCTTGTCCTCTGAGACAGTAGAAGTTGCACATTTGAGACTGCTGTCTACGGTGTATTGGTGAATTGTTGAAGTGATATTTACTACACACTGCTCCTACTGTGCCTCAGTGCTGGTGAGAGCAGAAGTTCACATTGTTAGATGGGGTGATAGACAAGTGTGTTGCTTTGTCCTAGATAATGTTGAGCTTCCTGAGTGTTGTTGGAGCTGCAGTCATTCAGGGAAATGGAGAATATTCCATCACACTCCTGAGCTGTGTAGATGGCAGACAGACAATTTTGGTGTCATCCGCAAACCTATTAACCATGCCTCTGATATTCTCATCCAAATTGTTTATACAAATAAAAATCCCAGTACTGATCCCTGTGGAACACCACTGGGCACAGGTCTCCAGCCTGAAAAACAACCCTCCACTGCAACCCTCTGTCACCTACTGTCAAGCCAATTTTGTATCCAATTGGTCAGCTCACCCTGAATCCCATAGATCTAACTTTACTAATTAGTCAAGCATGCGGAATCTTGTCTAAAGCTTTACTGAAATTCATGTAAACAATGAGTATTGCTTTGTCCTCCTCAATCAATTTGGATAATTCCTCAAAAAACTCAATCAATTTTGTGAGACAAGATTTCTCTCGCACACATCCATGCTGACTATCCCTAATCAGCCCTTGTCTCTCCAAATGCATGTAAATCCTATCTTTCAGAATCATCTGCAACAACTTACCCACCACTAATGTCATGTCTACAGTTCCCAGGCTTGCCCTTGCAGCCTTTCATAAATAAAGACATAAAATTAACCACACTCTAGTCCTGTGGCATCTAGTCCGGTTGCAGAGGATGCAAAACATTTTTTTCTAGGGGTACTGCAATTTCTTCCCTAACTTCCCACAATGTCCTGGGATACTCTTGAACAGGTGCTGGAGTTTTATCCACCTTTACGTTTTCTAAGTTTTGCTCTTCTGTTCAAAACATCAATAGTTATTTCCCTGAGTTCTTTCGCCTCCATTTCTTTCTTCAGTTACACATCAGCAAATCTCCAAGCTCTGACCTGCTTTTATAGACACAGTATTTACATGCTTAGTCCAGTTCAGTTTCTGGTCAATGGAAGCCCGCAGAATATCGTTTGAGGGGGATTCAGTGATAATAATATTATTGAATATCAAGGGTCAAAGTTTGATTCTATCTTGCAGGAGATGATCATTGCCTGGAACTTGTGTGGTGTGAATGTTACTTGGCATTTATCAGCTAAGCTTGACTATTCTACACATTTTGTTGCATGGACTGCTGTAGAATTTGAGGACAATTTTGATACTGTTGCAATGTACATAGTTTATCTACATTATGTTGAAAGTAAACCAGATATAGAAACATCTAAATGATGATAACTCAATCAATGACATTGAATTGAAAGTATCCACATGTCAGAAGCATTAAAATTTGTTATTATTAACATTGTGCAATCTATTTCTCCAATAAAAAAGTTTGGTGCTTTATAACTGTCATCTTTCTTGTGTCTGTATTGTCTGCTTGAAATGTTCATCAATTTGTCGTGTTTGGTCAGTGCCTTTTCTTCCTTTTTGTTCTTCAGGTGTTTTCTACATTTCAACTTCTTTATTTTGTATTTTTGTTGCTCACTAGTTTATGCAAACTCTTTCTGTTCTATTTGTAAACATATTCTACAAAAATATATTTTTCTTAGAGATACATACTTTAGTGTCTCATCTAATACTTCCACTATATGCTATTAGAATGGTGATAGAAACTTTGTGCTGGGTCTCATGAGTGGACAAGATGGCATGGGAGACAGCAGAAAATTTAGTGATGGAGGTGCCAGGGCTATATGGCAGTGAAAGTGCATTTCGTACACGCGTTTCACACATTTCTCTAATATCAAACATTTTTGTATTTATGTAAGTTTGTACTTTCCTTCTATTTTTCTTTATTTACTTCTATGAATTCAATCTTATCATTGATAAAGTGGGTACACATCCACTTTACAACTTTCAGCACCATCTTTTTCAAATGCATTTTTATCTGGTTTCTGAATGAGCATGATCTACAATTGCTCAGCATCTATTTCATTGAGTTTCATGCATTGTTGGAAATAACGTGATGCAATTCCATTCTTTTTCCAGATTCTTTTTCATCATTCACTCAGAGGAACTACTCCTCCAGGCCCCAAATCCTTATCTGAACCAGAGATAAACTGCACCATTGCCCAATTAAATAACCTCAGACATGACTAGAGCTACAAATGCATACTTGAAAAATGTGTGCTCAACATCTATAGTTCACATAGAGGTGTTTCTTTGGATTACAATTGAGTCTTTGATATGCTATCTTGTTGTACAATGAAAAAAAATACTGTGAGATGCACAAAGTTGAAACAGCATATTACAAAAGTAAATTTGGCAATTATATATTACATCATGAGCATGATATCCTGAAGGTTAGATATTTGTATAAATGTGTGACTAGTACTGGGTCTTAACATAGATGAACATTAGGACTGAAGGCAATACCACATGAAGTGCAACCTTGGCATATCTACCCGATAGTAGCATTGTCCCTCATTCTTTAATTTCTTAAAAGTATGCCATCTTCTCATGCAGCTACACTAATATCTCATAAGTAGCATGTACAGCAATGTGAGGTCTCTTGTCTGTTGTTGTATTCAGGGGAAATGCCAAATATGGTGACTACTGTAACATGCACACCCTTCATCTACCTGAACGTTCATTTTACTGGCTACCTGTTTCACCTAATATCTAATTCCAATACATTATTTATTGATTCTTGACACTTAACTCTATTTAGTTTATATGTTAACTTAATTCAACAGCGACCATTAGAACATTAATTTTGCCATGATACTGTCTGGTACATATTGGATAAACTAGGAAAAACAATGACTGCAGATGCTGGAAACCAGATTCTGGATTAGAGTGGTGCTGGAAAAGCACAGCAGTTCAGGCAGCATCCGAGGAGCAGGAAAATCGACATTTCGGGCAAAAGCTCTTCATCAGGAATATGAAGGGCTTTTGTCTGAAACATCGATTTACCTACTCCTCGGATGCTGCCTGAACTGCTGTGCTTTTCCAGCACCATTCTAATCCATATTGGATAAACAAAAGCCAATTTATTTAGGTCTTTTTACAAACTATGTAAACATATGTTACAGTATCTTCTACAGCTACTGTCTCAGGTTAAACCAGGTTGTTGGCAGCTGTTTGACTTTGAATTGGGCTTCCACCTTCATATCCTCTCACAATAAATACAGATATACATCATCACATGGAGAAAGTGAGGACTGTGGATACTGGAGATCAGAGTTGAAAGTGCGGTGCTGGAAAAGCACAGCAGGTCAGGCAGCATCTGAGGAGAGGAAAATCGATGTTTCAGGCATAAGCCCCTCATCAGGAATAAGCCCCTCATCAGGAATAAGCCCCTCATTCCTGATGAAGGGCTTATGCCTGAAACGTTGACTCTCCTGCTCCTCGGATGCTGTCTGACGTGCTGTGCTTTTCTGGCACCACAGTCTCGACATACACCATCACATGGTGAGTCTCTATCCTTAATTCAAGCTCATGAGCTGTTCAAATGCTCATCCATGCCTGCGCAGTTCCCAATTGTTCCAATGTGTTTCTGGATGAACTTCGTGTCAACCCTTGACATACACCAGTTCATGGCGAAATTCTGATGCCTTTATCTTATCCTGCATCAACTCCCACTCAAGCCTATGATGGCCCTATCTCTGTAACCATCACTAACCTCACAATACTCAGAGAACTCTACATTCTTCAAACTGACCCCTGTGCATTTGCAAACGACTCTGTGTCATGATTGGTGACACATCTTTAGTTGTCATGGCCCTAAGGTCTCAAATTTTCTCTCTCTCTCTCTCTCTCTCTGCTCTGGCTCAGCAGCAATTTCTTCTCATGTAAAACTCTCCTTAAAATGTGCCTGTTGCCCAAACCTTTAACCAACACTTCAATATCTCCTTTGTAGCCCAGTGTTAATTCTTCATGGAATACATGTCTATGATAACTTCACAGCATGTTATTTGTTAACAGTAAACTATTATTCATTATTGCCCGACCATTGAGATTGGAAGTGTGCACTATTTCCTTTTCTTGTCCCACTCCACCATTGCTCATAACAAATCTTAACTTTGGTTGGTGATATGGCAATAATATTGATCTCAGACTGTGTCAAGGTTAATGTGAAGAATTTGCCCACCAGATTTCTTTATTTAACAACAAACAATTGATTCACTACAAAAACAAACTTACTCGATAAGACATACAAAGGCAATTGACAAACTGTTTGCATTATGCAAATTTTACACTTATGTGTAAACTCTGAAAACAATCTATTACTCACAAAGGTATGTGAAGAAACAAAAATATTAATTCTACAGAAAGTTAATTTTGAAATCCTTTGGTCAAATGACAGGCAAATCATGAACAAAGGATAAATCACAGATTTCCCAAATGGTAGTAGGGTATTGTACCTAAAACAGTTGTAGCTGGTTAAATTTTCTTTATTGGAAGCGAATGGGTTAGATTCCAAATAATTCTCTCCAAGAGTCCACCGCCATTTTCAGCTAACGCACATTACTGACAGGAATCACAAGAGAGAAGTAAAATTCTTGTTCCTCAAGTTTGAAAATGAAATAGTCCTATTTCATCCAAAGCCGGGTGGTGTGACCTTTATAAAAACTCTCAAAGACTATATGACTCCATTGAAGCTACCTGCTTTTTGCATGTGCAACTTTGTTGTTTTTATGCTCAGTGCCATTTTCCTTAACAAAGTGTCCTTTATTTAAAAGTTAATGATATACTCACATGGGTCCACATAATATTTTACATACTATATCTTAATAGCAGGCATTTTCTGCTGGTTAGATAGTTGTTATGTCAACATAGATTGGAGTTATATATCAGGCAAATCTCTGCTAAAGCCTCATCATGGCATACTCCAAAGGAATTGCTGAGGAAATTGAATTTTCTGCTGGGCAATTTCCCTATGTCTGGAGCCTTCCAAAAGTCTCCATTTAAATTAAAGCCTTCCAAGGGTTCCAATGAAATTAAGTAAAGTAATTATTCAGGAAACGTTGAACAATTAAGTACATTTTCTAACTACTGAGGACCAATTAATCAGGTCATCTCCCAAGTGCATCCTTCCCAATATCCTTACAGCACCCTGATTGGGCTGGACCCAGTTCAGTTCTAACTCCCCCAAACCCGATTTACTGTAAATACTGCACTAAGTTACCTCAGATCCTCATAACCTACCCATTTGGCATCCTACTCACCTAGCACCAGACTAAGCTCAACATAATTATCTGCTAAACTACGCCTATTTGACATAGAAATAAAGTGTAGGAGAAAGTGAGGACAGTAGATGCTGGAGATCAGAGTTGAAAAGTGTAAGGTTGGAAAAGCATAGCAGATCAACCAGCACCTGAGGAGCAGGAGAGTCAATGTTTATGCCCAAAACCTTGACTCTCCTCTTACTTGGTTGCTGCCTGACCTGCTGTGCTTTTCTAGCGCCACACTTTTTGACATAGAAATTAAGTGTGTTGTAGTGCTGGAGGGAGTGATATTCTCAGATAAGTAGCCCAAAGTCTCTCAACGTGTATCTCAGCACTGGCATCCTACCCAACCCCCTAATGGAACCCTGCCCACCTGACGCTCTACATACATGGTAACTTGACCCTATCCATTTAGCATCCTACCCTTGGCTACCTATGATTCCCCAGCTGACATCCTAAGCAGCTTATACCATGGTTATCAAAGGTCCTCCAACCAGGAACTATAATCCCTACTCACCTGACATCCTATTTACTTGGTACTCTGGCACTCTACCTAACTGGTGCCCTACTTGTCTGGCACCCTATTACCCTTTACCTATCTAGCACTTGAAGATCATAGTTGCCATTTGTCAGCAGTCACTGTGAGGACTGCTAAATCTCAGAATATGGCAGCTAACTGCCGGGAAAGGGGTGTGGTTTCCTCTGCACTAAGTCAGAACTATCAGAATGGAAGCATGGCTCCATATTGCTGAGGGAGACCTGATCATAATCTCCTCTCCAAAATGTGGAGCTGCATGAGATTGCCACTCTTCAGAAAAATTCGGCGCCACTTTGGATCACATCCCTTCATGATAATTGTTGCAGTTTCCACTTTCATCCTCCCTAAGCCTTTCATGTGTTTTGGCTGCCACACATTCCTTGTAATGCGCAGAGAATATTTAACATTCAGGGACTATTTAATTGTCATTAGGATTTGTCTACATATGCAATAGCTTACTTTAACACAACGGACAATTTTGTGCCTGCAGCTAAACAATCGAAGCTCAATTTAACTGAAATCGGAAATCAGGTTTAACGCTTATGTCTTCTTAAAAGAATAAACAAGCTAAAGTTGTTCTTAATCCACATTCAACTCAACTTATGTAATGAAAACAGATAATTGGGTTTCATCTCGAGTGCTCTCTGGGCTACTACCCAAGTGTTCCTAATTGCAGTTGGTCTACTCTCCCTTGCCTCCTGCAGCTCTCACAATTTGGGTCCTAAAACTCAATTGTACTCTTGTCTGTGCAATGCATTGGACAGAATTATATAGATGTTGCAGACTAGCTCCAGGTCACGAGGCCCAAAATGTTTATGTCACTGCTAATGACCCAGAAGATCTTCCTCTCATTCCTTTTCATCTAACCCAATTGGCATCGTCCCATTTTAAGATTCTGCGTAAGACATGTGGGCCCCAGCAAAGATCACACCACCTGCATTAATGCAGGAGTGTTGCTATGACCATCAGAACAAAAGGCAGCATACAAGACTCTGTCTTGGAAAAGGGGGAATGCAAAATTAGAGCACAAGTAGAGCCCCTGATTCCATCAACCCCATTTCAGTATCTGTCTAAAGGCCTACCGGCAATTTCCTGCTACCGAGACCCAAGAGAACTCTGAATGGTCAAAGACATTTTTTATTTCATCCTAGTTAAAAGGGAAGCTTCATGGCATAATCTTGCAGTGACAATAGGGATCTTCGGCTACGAACTGGACAAGCAGCAGGATCCACTTGTGTCATCTCTTTCCATGTCTTCTGCTACTCAGGCATTTAGCAGATCATCAGAAGGCTTTCCCCAGCAAAGAGCCCAGGGTGGAGGTTTCAGACATTGTGGCAGCTAAGTAAACGGCTACAGGTATACTGAATGGGCACATAATGATGATGTAACTGATGATGTTACTGTGAGTTCAGATTGGAAGCAGCTTATAAAGGGAGAGGCCTTAGATGTTGTACTGGAGAGCTGTATTTATGTATGTAAGTAAATACTATATACATACATAGCGATTGGAATCAGGTTGATCTAATTGACTATGAGATTCTTGATTGGAGCCAACCAGGAAGCTCTGGATGACCAATATTAACAGGGGAGAGAAAAAAATATTAACAGCGGATGTAGAATCTTCTCAGTTCAGTGGACTGACTCAGATCTGGCTGGCCATTGCCAGTATAATGTATAAAAGTAAAGAAAGGGTGAATTGGTGACAAGATACCAGCCACTGTGCAGTTATTGCAACATGGAAATGAAGTGTGTTGTAGTCTTGGAAAGAGTGATATTCTCAGATAAGGAACTCAAAGTCTCTAAGAGTGTATGTGTAGAAACTCCTAAGAAGTAATATTAAGAAATAACTAACTGTTAGTGAGTTTTGAGAAGATTTGTAGCTCTAACTGTGCTAGTAATAGTTTTAGCCTAAGTAGAATAAAATAGCAGGTACCCTCATGCTGCCAGGTTCCTGGTTGCCTCCTGATGCTCCTACACTCCCCTATCAGTAGCCAGCAGCTCTTTAGCATCACCAAGGAGCCAGTGCTGGTACTACAACCACCAAAGCCTCAGATCAGTAGAGTGGTAGATTTGAGGCGGGATGGGGTGGGGAGGGGAAGGCGGTAAGTGGATGTAAAGGCACAGGCACAGAGGAATGATGGTGAGTGGGGGAGTAAGGGTTTTGTTGCCTGGAGGGAGGCTGGAGTCATAGGCAGGAGGATGGCTTTCACTTCACCATCCTTCCCAACGCCAGATATTGAGTGCCTGTGGATAAGGGATTATCATTCACTGGCATGCCCCCTGCCCACCATTGGGTCAATACTAGTTTAAGTGGAACGAATCACTTACACATCATTAATGGTCCACAGAAAGTACTTATTGGTGTTTCAGTGGGAAGGTAGTCTGTGGGGCATCCCACCATGTATTTAATTGGAGTGGATTTGGGAACATAATGGGGTCCTCAACCATTACCTTCTTGCTGAATTAAATGCCCCCCAAACCAAAAAAAAATGACTGTGGAGGGCATAAAGTTCTGCCTTCTGAGTGTAAGCTATAGGTGTAGGTCCCTGTGCAGTCATTTGACTACTCAGCTGGATACTATATGTAGGTGACCACTCATTTCATGGATATTAGACATCACTGTGAAAGTCTGAGTTATCACAGCCCTCATGCTAGAGTTGGACTCCTCCAATCCATCTCCAAATGTGTGCAGTGTGGCTGGAAAAGCAGAATCTGACCGTTCTTCCAGATTATTCCTTTGTTGATGTAATTAGCTGAGCAGAGGTTGGAGATGCCTATATTCTGCAATAAGGAGTCTCCACTGGTATTCCTGCCTCCAGCACCTGATCCTGCTCACCAGTGATGGGAGCTTTCTCACGTGACTATACACTGCCACCATAAGTTGGTAGATAGTCCACATTATCTTCCTTTTCTGACTGGGTCTACAAGATCTATCTGGTCTGAAGTGGTAGAGTAATACCACAATGTACTCAAATGAGAACATGCTGTTGTCTTCAACAAGATGTAGCTTCTTGCACGATGAAAATAAAGACATTCTTAGAAAACTTTTGGGAGACATAGGATGGCAAGATTGTAGTCTTCGATATGTGAAGATATTCTGGCTTTCCCTCCCCAAGTCCTTAATCCGTCATCAGACTAGGTGGAGCTTAATGCAGTCTTCAGCATTAATTCTTGGAAAAAAACTACTATGTCATACAACATGCTTCACCATATGTCTTTGTGCCTTTGCCTTTGTGACCCCACTGAAATGGTGTAAGGTGTGAATGAATCACATGATGATGCCCA
This sequence comes from Hemiscyllium ocellatum, assembly GCF_020745735.1. Lineage (NCBI taxonomy): Eukaryota > Metazoa > Chordata > Chondrichthyes > Orectolobiformes > Hemiscylliidae > Hemiscyllium > Hemiscyllium ocellatum. The sequence continues at coordinate 92,503,085 of NC_083408.1, forward strand.
CTTAAAGTGGGTTCCCTACTCTCAGAGACCTGTAAGCCCCTCCAGCAGTAGTTGCTCAGGGATGCTTGTGGAACCTATGGGAATTGAAAAGACATGAAACTGACAAGGGGAGAGAGTTTAAATTTTTTGTGTTCATTGCTAAAAGGCTACACTAGGGGGCACTGTGCACTAGTGATAACTGCTTTCTGAGAAATAATATTGTTGCAAAGTATTCCTTACAGTGGTCAGCAGATGACAGTATTATGCAATTTTCATACAATGTGTATATCTGTCAGTGCAAAAACTAATAGATCAAATTTATTGCATTTGTATAGAATTTAATCTACTGTAGCACACCGACCATGAGAGGAATTTGACCCAATTAATATATTTGCTCGAGAAGTAAAATGTACAAATAGTGGTTGAAAAATTGACATATAAATCCCTTTTAGCTGAATGAATTTCATTAAGCACTCCTAAGTAAATACATATTTTGTCGGAACAAAAATCCCTTTCAGTGATTTATTTGTGTGGATATACATTCAGTATTGATGAGGGTTTCTAAAATATATATGTCAAACAGCTATTTCAAGGTGGTTCAAGCTGAAATTGGTCATGACTATATAAATTATCCATGGAGAGTAAAATTGTAACTTTTCTTTGCACAGAATGACTTACATGTTCTTTTACGGTGAATATTTTACCTCTTACAGCCATTGAGGTAACTGACTTATCTATTACAAAAAGGACATAAAAATGTCCTATGTCACTTATTTCAAAATTTAATATCTGATAATATTTGACTCATTATGAAAGACTGACTTTTAAAATTTGAAGTCTATGTTTGCCTTGCTTCCTAATATCAAATAATATTTCTGTACTGTTTACGCAAAGGTCTCATATTGTGTTATATCAGTGCTTTGCTTTCTTTCTTGGTAATACAATTTTCTTTGTTAGTAATGATTGTCTTTGTGATAACTTTGATTTTGCATGAGACTTAAGTAGTAAAATGTAAATTCTTAAAGAGTTTAATAAGCATTAAGAACTCCCTATTTGGCTATTGTGCTTTTTGTTTATCATAAATGTTTATCACTTGTTCAGACAATTGAGCAGTAATGAGCTTCCAGTGTTACTAATTCATCATGGGGAATATAATATATGATAATGGTTATGTTGAGCTTTCAATTCCAAATTCATTCTAATTACATTCTTCAGAGACAATCTCTTAGGATTCACCAAAGAATTGATATTTATCTCTAAAACCAGTCTTTGGGTAGGAATGAAATTAGAGTGAAATACTTTTGAAATTGTTTCTAATATATTTAAAACTATGACAATCCTTAAAGGACTAAAATGAAAAACATTTTCATTTTCTTAGCATGACGTAACCAAATTAATTTTGGAAATGTGATTGAAGCTATGCAACTATAATAATGTTAAGGTCTCCTGTATGACAATGATAACTATAAGCTATGGTTGTGGAACTTTTTTTTAACATTTGCAAACATTATGTCTGGTGAAATATTTTAACATCTTTCATATTGTAACCTAGATTACTACTTTGGTTAATTTTATTCCAGAAAATAAAGCATGGGATTTCAATAGATATTATGAATTTTTTTTGCTCGCAGTTTTTAATTACTATTATTAATACATACTTTCAAACATAATGTTTATCATGCTCTATTCACTTTTAGATTAGATTAGATTACTTACAGTGTGGAAACGGGCCCTTTGGCCCAACAAGCCCACACCGACCCTCCGAAGAGCAATGGATCCAGACCCATTCCTCTACAATTGCCCCTTCACTTAACACTACGGGCAATTTAGCATGGCCAACTCACCTAACCTGCACATTTTTGGACTATGGGAGGAAATCGGAGCAAACCCGCACAGACATGGGGAGAATGTGCAAACTCCACACAGACAGTTGCTTGAGGCAGGAATTGAACCTGGGTCTCTGGCGCTGTGAGGCATCAATTCTAACTACTGTGCCACCGTAACACCCTTCATTGTGTTTATAGCCCAGATATCATGACGCTATTTTTAGCGTTCAGCAGGGAAGCCAGCCCTAGTGTTCTAGTCAATCTATACCATATAAATAAATTATCTGGTCAATATTGCATTGCTGTTTGTGGTAGTTTGCTCTTAGAAAATTGCCTACAACATTTCCTACAAGACATATTTCTCTGGGTGTAAACCATAGTGAGAAAGTAGGTTGGCATGATAAACAATTTTTTCTTTCTTTTTCATTTCAACTTCTTTTCATATTTCTCCCTCTCCCATGATTAATCCTTTTAGGAAACCAGGCACAATTTAGACTTTAAATATTAATAATCAATCTTTCATAATGTGTCAAATATTATCACAAATACCAGGTTATAGTCCAACAGGGTTATTTGGAAGTGCTAGCTTTTGAAGCACTGCTCCTTCATCAGGTGATTGTGGGCACAACTACATGATGAAGGAGCAGCGCTCCGAAAGCTAGTGGTTCCAAGTAAACCTGTTGGACTATAACCTGGTGTTGTGTGATTTTTAACTTTGTAAACCCCAGTCCAACACCAGAGTCTCCACATCAAATATTATCAGACACCAGATTTTGAAATAAGTGATATAAAACTTTCTTTATGTTCTTTTTGAGATTGATAATGTTAGCTATATTTTAGCCTGTATTGGGTAAAGCACGATTTCCAGAAGTTATTTGTACATTTTGTTGAAATACACAAGGATAAACTTCAGATGGACATAAAGACTGAATTGATTACTTGCAACAATAAGTCAGAAAATATAAAAGCTCATACTGCTGGTTTTAATTTTAATGGATAGCAGTATATTTGAGGGAATAGATGTTGTGTAATTGCAGATTCTTGACCAGAAAGGCAATGCACTTTGAAGGCATGATATCAAGGTATATAACACTTAACCATGGTTGCATTGAAACAGGGTCAGTGTCTTGTGTTCATTGAGTATGTTATGTGCATGTTGTGTACAATGACGTCAGTAAGAATCAAACCTTGAATATGTGTAAGTGCAATATTATAGCAATGTAAGTAGTTAGTGTTTCAATAAACTTTAAGACATCTGTGTCAACAAGAAACCAAAATTTTGGTATTTATTATATGAGCTAACATGTCTGGCAGCACTCAGAAGATATCACATTGCCAGTGGTATTTTACCCAAGAAACCAAGTCTTTATAACAGTACATGGGCTCTAGAAGTTAATAGTGACAGCTAGTTAGCGGTAGTAAAGGCTGAAATGTGATAGGAGCAGTGGTGTTTTAACTGAAAACTTCTAATCATCTGCCTGAGATCAGAGCTGAAGTTGGTCGTCAAGCTACAACCAAAGACCACAGCCCATACTGAAGCATGGTAACATCAATAGAGCGGAAACCAGAGAGAAAAAAAAATCTGAGAGTACTTCCACCCTTTTAAAAGGACAGAGGCCAGAGCTGGTCTTATTTAAAAAAAAACGAGTTTATAAAGGTTCGCCGACTGGTCCAATCTATTGAAATGCTCGCAAAACAAACTACAGAAATACTGGAAAATACTGCTTGTTATACCAAGATGTCCAGATGTCATTATATTGTCTCATTATATTCTAACATCTTTCTTCTCAGAAAATGCATGAAATATAAAAAAAGGTATCGATGACGTCACAGCGCTTCTTTGTCACCCACAAATGCCACAACACAAATAAAAGAGATGATAAAAGAATGTAAGGCAATAAGAGATAATAGCAGAAGTAAATCATTCAGCCATTGCTATTCAATGAGGTCATGGCTTTTTGACAATACTTTTGAAATACAGACCAGCAATCTATTTGTTTTACCTACAACTTGCTGAACTTGAATGCTCACTTTGTATGATTCATTCACAAGCACCTCCATTTCTTCTGGACTGCAGCCTTACGCAGTCTTTCTCCATTTAAGTGATATTCAGCTTTTCTTTCCTTCCTGCCAAAATACTCACATTATATTCCATCTGCCAAGTCTTTGCCCACTCACTCAACCTATTTATATACCTCTGTGACGTAATTATGCCATGGTCATTATTTGCCTTCCCACCTATTTGTATCATTTGTATACTTGCCAATCATTTCTGCCATCCAAACCATTAATATATATATATACTAAACAATTGTGTCCCCAGACTGATTTCTGTGACAATGTGGCACTACGCTAAGTATCAGTTCTGAAAATGTCCTCTTTTACCTAACTCTCTGTCTTTGATTAGTTAGCCAATCCTTTATCCAAGCTATTTTACTATCCCCAACACCATGGGCTCTTATCTTATTAAGTAGATTTAAGTGTGGTACCTTTGGAAATCCAAATATATCCTATCTACTGCTTCCTCTTTATCTATCTATTGATTACCCTGATAGTTACTTTCTCAATGAACTGTAATAAATTTGTCAGGTTTGATTTTATCTCCATGGAATCATGGAGTTAATAGATTCGAACATTTGCTCAATGACAGATGTTAAAAAACTGGCTGAGAGTTACATTTTCTTCCCCTTCCATTTTCAATAAGGCTATTATATTAACAGTTTTCCAATCCTCTGGGACTTTTCCTGATTTAAGGATTCTTGGAAGATTGTTACTAGCTCACCCACTATCGCTGTAGCTACATTCTTTTAAAAATTCATGATGCAACCCATCAGTTCTAGGGAATGTATCAGCCTTTAAAGGGAGTTTCCCTAAGGCTTTTTCTCTAATAAGAGTTATTATGTTTATTTCTTTCCTCCTTGGGCCCCTTGAAGTTTAGTATTTTTGAAATGCTATTAATGTCCTTTACTGATGTGAAGTATTTTTTTCAAAACATCTCCATAATTTCCTCAGCTTCATTTCTAAGGGATCCATGTTCACTTTGACCTCTCTCTTCCTTTTAATATATTTAAAGATGTTCTTACTGTCCATTTTTGTATCACTTGTTAGTTTACCCTTTTACTTTCTTCCTCTTAATTAATTTATTTGCTCATCTTTTGTTGGTTTTTAAACCTTTTCCAAACCTGTGATTGCCATTAATCTTTACCACAGACTTTCTTTCAACGTGAGTCCAGATTAGAGTGGTGCTGGGAAAGCACAGCAGTTCAGGCAGCATCTGTGGAGCAGGAAAATTGACGTTCTGGGCAAAAGCCCTTCATCAGGACTGCTCCTGCTCCTCAGACGCTGCCCCACCTGCTGTGCTTTTTCAACACCACTCTAATCTAGACTCTGGTTTGCAGCATCTGCAGTCCTCATTTTTGCCTAGTTTCTTTCAACGTGAGACTATCCTTAGCTTCCCTGGTTAACCATTGTTGGTTTATCTCTTTCTGAGAAATGTTTTTTCCTCACTGGGCTATAACTTTGTTGTGATTCTGGATCAGTGGTGCTGGAAGAGCACAGCAGTTCAGGCATAACTTTGTTGTGAGTCAAGATCTATTTGTTAAACATCTCCTATTGTTCCTCAACTATTTTTTCTGCTCAACTCTTTTCCCAGTTCACTTCAACCAACTTAGCTGCAGTTTCCTCCCCAAATGACATTAGTGAACGGTTTCTCGACTACTGACAATGGATTCATGGTCACCATTAAACGCTTAATTCAAGTTTTTAAAAAATTAATGATTCAAATGCCACTATATGCCAGAGCATTAGCTGAATCTCTAAATTAACAGACCAGCGATAATAGCACTAAGCCATCACCACCCTTTATTATATTTAATTAACCTTTCTTATGTTTAGCATAGCTGTTTCAACCCACATTTCTCATTCTCAAACCAAATGCTAAATTCTAAAAGCTATGGCCAATGTTCCCTAGGGAAACATCCCTCTTATTCTGGAATAATTTATTAAACTGTCGCATCACACATTACCTCATCTAAAATAGCAGGATCCCTGATTCTGACCAAAACAACTTGTTCTATGAAACTGTCCTGGACTTGAAACAATAACACTTTTTACTCTCCACAGATGCTACTCAATGTGCAATGTTTCTTTAGCACTTTCTGTTTCTATTTCAGGTCTCCAGTTTCTGTAACCTTGTGTTTTTATTTGATTATTTTTATTGTTGCCTACTGGCTATCTCAGCCAATTTAATTTTCCCAATCTACATGATGATTTAAGTCACCAATGACTGATATACTGCCTTTTTAAAATCCACTCATTACCTCATGATGTATTGTTTAGGCTACAGAACAGCTTCTGTTAAGGAACCCATAGACTACATCTATCAGTACCTTCTTCCACTTGTTACTTATTGTCTCCACCCAAAGTTTGTTCACAACAAATTATCTAAGATTTGATTTCTTACTTATTCCACTTACTTGGAATAACAAAGCTATCTCAGTACTCTTTCCTTCCTGATGGTCCGATTGAAAAATCACATAGGAGAAAGTGAGGACTGCAGATGCTGGAGATCAGAGCTGAAAATGTGTTGCTGGAAAAGCGCAGCAGATCAGGCAGCATCCAAGAAGCAGGAGAATCGACGTTTCGGGCATGAGACCTTCTTCAGGAATCCTGAAGAAAGTCTCATGCCCGAAACATCAATTCTCCTGCTCCTTGGATGTTGCCTGACCTGCTGCGCTTTTCCAGCAACACATTTTCAGCTCTGAAAAATCACATACCCATACTACAGTACAGTCTCGATTATCCAAACATTGATTATCCGAATTTCAGATTATCCAAACAAGATCTCAAGGTCCTGATACTTGGGTAGACGGTGTTATCTGAACATTCGATTATCTGAACAAAATATTCCCCACCTGTGTTGCTTGGATAATTGAGGTTGCCCCTATTTCATTGTCTCCTGTGATCTTGTTATAAACCTGTAAAGACTATAAGATCATGCTCTTGTTATATGATTCATTCACAAGTACCTCCATTCCTTCTGTACTGCAGCCTTCTGCCATTAAATGATATTCAGCTTTTCTTTCCTTCCTGCCAAAATACTCACATTATATTCCATCTGCCAAGTTTTTGCCCACTCACTCAACCTATCTATATACCTCTGTGATGCAATTGTGTCACGGTCACTATTTGCCTTCCCACCCATTTGTATCATTTGTATACTTGCCAATGGTACATTCATTTCTGCCATCCAAGCCATTAATGCATATACTAAATAATTATGTCCCCAGACAGATTTCTGTGACACTGTAGCATTACCCTAAGTATCAGTTCTGAAAATGTCCCCTTTAAATGATTAAATGATTTATTTTGTTCCAAAGGCAATGAAAATTTAAGTAAAATGACATTTTCTCCATTTTACCATTTCCTCTTCTTTGAATCAATTAACTATTTGTTTCTAATGCCTGCAAACTCTGTCCTTTCCAGTCCCTGTCTGGGTATCATTAGCAAAGTAGCTGTCCTGCATAATGCTACATTTTTCTACTTTATAAGAATATATATCCTCTACCTAATTTAAAACCTTTTCAAAAGGTCATGCTATTTGATTTACCAGGTCACTATTCCGAGCTTGGCTCAAGTGAATCCTGTCTACCACAATACTGATACCAGTCCCACATGAACTGAAACTGCAGCAAACAATGAAATACAGAATAAATGTACTGCACTGCAATACCGATTTTTATTCTGATATCTTTAAAGAACATAATAAGCACAATAAAAATGGAGAGCAAATTTATGAACATACTCATTAGGAGCAGGAGTTTGCCATTCTGCCCCTTCAGCCAGCTTCGTCATTCTCTATGATCAAGGCTCCTCTGACTGTAACCTCACATCTACATTCCTGCTTACTGCTCGTAATCTTACAACTCTTTGCTTAACAAGATTTAGTCTCTGCATTAAAAATATTCCACAATCAACTTTCGCCATCAGTTTCATAGATACACAACACTAAGAGAAGCAATTGTACATGATCTCTAATTTAAATAGGCAACTCTTGATTTTTAAACACTCACACTAATTCAATATTCTCCTAGAAGGCAAAATATCCTCTCCACATTTACCCTGCTAGGATTCATCAGGACTTTGTATTGGAGCATGGGTTGACAATCCATTGATATGCTGTTAGAATTTCAGTTATTTAAAGAAAATAACCAATCTTCAACTCATATAATAACAGATATCTTATGAAGAGAGACAGGCAGTCAAACTTCTTTATTGTTTTGGGACATTAAGGATTAAGAAGATTAAGACCCTCCAGTGTTTCTAATGATGATCACAAAGACTTAGACAAAAGTTTCCATATCTTAGAAGATCAGCTTCAAGTCAGCTTCAGGTCACCACCCTCATACCGACAATAGCTCAGTGAATTATTCATAGGCAGGTGCTGATACAAAATGATGGCATATGATTTAATCAAAACTGACTTCACTGAAAACTGATAGATCTGGTCATTGCCTCTACACTTACTAAATCCTTCAGAAATGGACTTTTAGACAAACCAAACAAAAAATCTTCAACACACTGATAGAAAGATGCACATTTAAAGCATTTATGGGCTCTCTGCCACATCTTCAGGACTTCACAACAACAATAGCAGCTATCAACAGGTTCAGTAAAACATCCAAATCCTGTGTGAATTGTACATTGTCTCACACAACATATTTAACATTTTGCAACATATGCAAACTATATTCAACCAGAGGACATTGGACTGATATGTGCAAGAAATCTAATTGCTCAGAGAAACCCGAAGTCCAACACCCGCACAATAGCACGTGAAGAAATGTCCACCGAGTGTCAAGGTCAAGTATGTTTCATGGCACGCAAGTATATCAATGAAGTCTAAGAGCTAGCTGTAACATCACAACCTACAGTCCCCAGTCAGGCAGCACATGCGTCAATTTAATATGCCACATAGACACTGAAATACTGAAGCCTTTATCAATATCTAGGTGATACATGCCAAAAGGAATGGATAACATGAACTGTATGCCAAGACTGAGACTGGTGAACATGTGTCATCCTTTTATGCATTGTACAAGATATATATTCTGGGAACTAGCACAGTATGGTCCAGTCCACATGTGACAAGCTAACTGTATACAATGAGTCTGCCATCCCTTGCTTGGGCATTGTCAATATTCCAATATATTCATGGGGGGGAAGGGTATAATGCCCCAATTATTTGCAAGGGTCGGCTCTCAGTAGAGCTGACCTATTTCTTACTATTCACACATACCATTAGCACCTGTTTCTGCCATGAGTTCTCCCTTTGCCTTTTTCTCTGTGCACCCTCACCATCTGTTCCGCTTGCTGCCCCTGCCTCTTCCCCTTTGTCAGCAAAATAAAAATGATAATTTTCCAGCTCTTTTAGTTCTGAAGAAGTCACATTGAACTTGAAGCATTAACTCATTTTGCTCTCCACAGATGCTATTCGATGTGCAGTTTCTTGAGCACTTTCTGTTTCCATTTCAGGTCTCCAGCATCTGCAACCATGTGTTTGTATTTGATTATTTTTTATTGTTGTTGAAAATCAAAGAGGAAATTCAATACATGTACAGACGTAGGCAGCATGATGAAAAACAGTAAGAAATGGCAAATCTTTGTCTTATTTTATATATGGCCTTCTCTTGCTGGTAATTGACATTCCACATGATGTATTATACGCATCCTGTACAGAATAACAATCACATTTAAAATGTATTTACATGATGATCGTGGTCATTGTAATTTAAAAGAATCTGGTCACCAGTGACTGTGAGCTGCAGGTGTTCCCATTTTTTAATAATCGGAGACTGTCATTTTTCATTTCTATTTTCATCACTCATGAGTTACTGACCTTTAACACTTGTAAAAGGGTATTTGTAATTCAATAACTTCAGTGACTCTATTTTAAACCTGAGTTTGCGTTGCCATTCTAACCATTGTCACCACTGCAACAATACTGAGTATTTTTAAAACATAGTTCTGGAGATTTTTTAAGCCATACTACTAATTAAAACAAAACATCGAGGTAAATCATGTCAGGCTGGACAGCATCTGAATGAGGAAATACATGAGCCCAGATCTTCCAAGTGTCAGATTGTTGCTCCACGTGAACATTTCCCTATCTCCACGCTACTTAATATTAATTCCAGAACCTTTCTGGGCCAGGCTTTTTCAGTAACCCGAAAGTAGTGTTGGTGGCCAGGAGTGGGTTTGCTGGTGTTATGGACTAGGCCAGATCACTCAAATCATTCTTCAGCAGGCAACCCAGACCATTACTATGCAATTTGTTTTGGTAAGTGTACAGAGAAAATTACCCAGATTAAGTGAGTGAGGTTGACTACCACGTTTTAAAACAGACGAAAAATTATTCACAAAATTACACAATGAAACACAAAGGACAGAATAAAGACTCCCTACAGAACTCAGTCTATCCAAACTAGACTTAATTATGCTGTTCTGAACATACACAACAGTCCCAATAAGCAAACACCCTGAAGACACAGTAAAAAAATGGAACACACATCAACTACTGGTTGAAATTATAAGGGCATAAAGAGAGAGAGAGTTTGTTTCCATGCAGTCCACTGTTAAACTCCCAACTAGTTCTGGACAGAACTGCTCAGCTAGAGAACTGACCACTCCCCTTTTGTAATACAGGTCACTTCTAAAAGATGACCACTTTGGTCTGAAGTCTCATCAGTTTACATATAAACAAAAAAGCCTCTCAATACCCTTTAATCTTTGTACCAAAGCAGTCTAATTGGTGCTGGGAGTGTTTACAACCCTTCTGAAGAAAACCCAAGGACATAGTATCCTTGAGAAAAGGGACAGCTTTGTGGCACCTCCCCCGAAAGAAAAATGAACCATCAATACTAAACAGATGGCTTCATTTTTAAAACCCTTCAAAAACCTGGTTAATAGTCTTATCGCATATGTATATAAGACTAACTATAAACACGCAAACTTGCACAATTATATGCAAATTCAAGTCTCAATGACGCATCAACAATCATGTTTTTGCAACCTGTCACATACATAATTGTCAAATTGAATGGCTGCAACAACAAACTCCATCTAAACAATCTGGCATTTTTGTCTTGAAACCTTTCCACAAATGTCAATAGGTTATGATCAATGTATATGATTGGCTCAGATGCATTGCTGATAATATAAACACTGAAATGTTGTCATGCCAACATCAAGCTTAAAGTCTCTTTCACCACCACTGAATATTTCTGTTGATAAATGTTCAACTTCCTGGAAAAATACCTGATGGGTCTTTCTGTCCCTTTGTCATCTTCCTGCAGGAGCACCACACCAACACCCACATCACTGGCAACGATAGCCACCTTGAAAGGCTTTGTGTAACCCAGTGTGACTAATACTGTGGCAGTGGTTAACACAGGAGCATGCGATCTATCTCCTCCTGAACCTGTGCTAAGTTTAGAGGGTTATGCCTGTAAAGATTTTGCTTAATCAGAACAGTATCTCCTATATCTACATTATGCACAATTAGTACTTCCCAGTTTATTTCTATATATCTCCCTATGTATATAACTCTTTCAAATCATTTTGATTTCCCTGTAGAAGGTAATTCAATAATTTACTCCAATTTATGATAACTTCCTCATTGTCCAATTTGATTTGAGAAATGTCCAATTCAGAATCCTTAATCATTAACACCTTTTCCTCTTGCTTTCCTTCCCTATCAAAGTACCTTTGCAGCAAATCCACATAACACATTCTGTGAGATTTCTTCCTGTCTGGAGTCCTTATCGAGTAGTTGACCTCACTCAATTTCCTCTCAATTTGATAAGATCCACTAAACCTTGCTTTTAAAGGCTCACCTGTTATTGGAAGTAACACCAGTACCTTATCCCCAATTGTAAAATTGTGAATTTATGATTTGTTATCGGCTTCCTGTTTCAATGTATGCTGTGATACTTTAAAATTCTGTTCAGCTAACTCTCTGGTTTTATTTAATCGTTCTCTAAAATTTGACACATAATCCAAGTGGGTGGTCTCTGAATTCTGACTTATTAATTTCTCCTTAATCAATTTCAACAGTCCTCTTACTTCATGCCCAAATATTAATTCACATGGACTGAATTTGGTTGATTTATTCGGTGCATTTCTGATTGAAAAAAGTACAAATGGAACTCCCTTGTCCCAGTCATCTGGATAATCTGACCATAAGCCCTCAACATAGTCTATAGTGTTTGAGGCCATCTCTCTAGTGCTCTCTGCGATTCTGGGTGGTTTGCAATAGATTTGAGTTGCTTTATTCCCAAGTTGTCCATAACATCCTTGAATAGTTTGGATATGAAGTTTGATCATTAATCTGACTGGATCTCTATTGGTAGTCTATATCTCGTAAAAAATTAAGTAATTCTTCTACAATTCTTTTAGCTGTGATGTTGCGTAATGGAATTGCCTCTGGAAACCCAGTCGACACACCCATTATTGTTAATAAATACTTTGTTTGAGGTAGGGACCTATGCAATTAATTAAGAGTCTTGTGAAAGGTTCCTCAATTGCTGGAATAGGTATTAAAGGTGCTGGTTTTATTACTGCCTGTGGTTTTCCGATTAGCTGACATGTATGACATGTCTAGCAAAATTTAGCTACATCCTTGTGTAGTCCAGGCCAGTAAAAATGTCTTTGTATTTTAGCCTGTGTTCTCCTCACCAATAAATGACCTCCTAGTGGTAGCTCATGCATCACTCATAGACCTCCTTTCTATACCCTATTGGCAAAACAATTTGATGTATCTCTGCCCATTTGTCATCTGCTTGAATGTGCAATGGTCTCCATTTCCTCATTAAGACATCATTTGTTCAGTAATAACACACAGGGATGCATTCACTTTCCATTTGGGACAGCACGGTGGCTCAGTGGTTAGCACTGCTGCCTCACAGCATAAGAGACCAGGGTTTAATTCCACCTCGGGCAACGGTCTGTGTGGAATTTGCACATTCTCCCTGTGTCCGCGTGGGTTTCCTCCAGGTGCCCCGGTTTCCTCCCACAGTCCAAAGATGTGCAGGTTAGGTGAATTGGCCATGATAATTGCCGTAGTGTTAGGTGTATTTACCAGGGGTGAATGTAGGGGAATGGGTCTGGGTGGGTTGCTCTTCGGAGGGTCAGTGTGGACTTGTTGAGCCGAAGGACCTGTTTCTACACTGTAGTGAATCTAATCTCTGTAAATTCCTTGTGATATAACTGTTTTAGGTACTCATCGTTCTGCTGTAATTCAATCGGCTTAGCAGAGCTAAAGATACTTGCATGTTTACTTATTTGCTCATGCTCTGTGCAACTGATCAAAGTAGTCTAGGATGAAGCTATGTCAGCTTCCTTATCTGTGCCTTTTGATCTCTCCTGCTTCAGCGTATGCCTCTGTGATCTTGTGACCACACAATCAGGGAAAATTCCTGAATAAATGTCCTTTTGTGTCTTCAGCTGCCTGCATCTCCACTCAGCACACCTACCGATGAATCAGCTGTATCATTTGCAGGGACAGATTGTATTTCTAGAGCTGACAGTTTGTACAGTACTCCGACCACAAATTCTCCACTCTTCTCTGGACTCTCTAGCCTCACTTTACATAATTGAGCAATCTTGTCTCACCATGAATTCCTGTTATCAGTAACTTTTCTGGCAATAGTCTCTCAGGAGTACATGTCTCCTCATCCTTCAGCATTACAGACTGAGAGGATCCTGTGTCCCTTAGTATTGTAAACTCCTCACAAAATAATCCTGGCCTATGTGAATAAACTTTACCTTTCATGTATACATTTTAAGCAGATCTGGCACTTCCTCCTTAACCAACCTCTGATCATCTTGTGCACTTTGAGGCAGTTGTCTAACTTCCCTTGTCCATTTTGTCACTAGTCCAACAAAACTTCCAGGTTTGTCTGGTTTTCCTACATTTGGCTTTCTTCCAGCCTACCAACACTGAGATTTTGTTTGGCCCACTGTATTATAATGAAAACACCGGAGCTTTTTAACTTCTTTGTCCCGCTCACAGGTTTCTTTTTTATGCTGTGGTAAATTATCCTTATGAACTTCACTGAAATCTACCTTTCTCTTTCCACATGAGGATTTCTCTTTGTCCCAATTTCTATCCCTCATGAACTGAAATTAATTCCGGAAGCCAAACCGTGTTTTATGAACCAGATTATAATCATTAGCCACTTCAGCTGCTAACCTTGCTGTTTTAACTCTCTGCTCTCCCACATGAGTTTGCATTACTTCCTTGCAAAGGTTACCTTCATCCTTTATCTCCAGCCTTTTAAGCTGACTTTCCTTTTTAAGTGTCAGTTTTTGAAGTTCAAGAGCTCTCTCTTTTTCATTCTCTGCTCGCTCTTTTTCCCCTCTCTTCAGCTGCTCTCTCTTTTCTCTCCTTTCTGCTTTTAAACTGTTTCATTTCTGCTCCCCTTTCCTTATCTCTCGCATCTAACTCAAGCTGCTTCATTTGCAATTGAATTCTTGCCATCTCTGTAGATTCTGATGGTTTCGCCAGCAAGTTCAAATGCTGAGCTACTGCTGTAATTATCTCTCCTTTCCTCACAGTTCCAGACAGTTCCAATTCCAGCTTCTCTGCTAATTCCTGCAGCTTGGTTTTATTCACCTTTTGCAAAACTTCCAAAGTCACCGCATCCACATCCAGAAAACTTTCGGTGACTGAAAGAGCCATTGTTATTCCAAGCTTTGTTTACCCAACCAAACCAACACCCAAATAAAGACACTAGCACCTCCCACTCACTGTTTAAAATCCCATTAAAAAAAACCCAATCTGTTATGAACTAGGCCAGACCACTTAAAACATTCTTAAGCAGGCAGCTCAGACCATAACTTTGCAACTTGTTTCAGTAAGTGTACAGAGAAAATTACTCGGAATATGTTAGCTAGGTTGACTGCCAGGTTTTAAAAAAAGACTAAAATTTATTCACAAAAGTACACAATGAAACACAAAGTGCAGAATAAAGAACCCCTACAGAACTCAGTCTATCCAAATTCGGCTTAATTATGCTGATCTGAACATATGCAACAGTCCCAATAAGCAAACACCCTTAAAACACAATATAAAAAAAGGAACAGATGCTTACAGTTTGAAGTTAGAAGGACAGAAGGAGAGAGAGAGAGAGAGTTTGTTTCCACACAGCTCACTGTTGAACTCCCAACTAGTTCTGGATTGAACTGCTCAGCTAGAGAACTGACCACTCCCCTTTCATTATACAGGTCACTTCTAAAAGATGACCACTTTGGTCTAAAGTCTCATCTGTTTACATATAAACAAAAAGGCCTCTCAATACCCTTTAATCTCTGTACTAAACCGGCAGCGGCAGTGTTTATGACCCTTCTGAGAAAAGGAACATCTTTTAGAAAGAAAGGAACCAGCTTTGTGGCACTGGGGAGACATTTTGTAAAGTTTAAAATTCCATTGGAAGTGTTATTGAATGGGTGAGTTGATAAATGAGTGAATCGGTAGGCTGAATGGTTGGGTGATGTCAGTAGGTAGGTGGGTGATGTTAATAGGGAAGGTGGTCAAGGTAGTAGGTGGCTGAGGTGCAAAGTGGGTGAGATGGTGGCCAGGCTTGTGGGGTAGTCAGGTGGTTGTTTGGGACGTGTCTAGTTTATGCTGGACAAGGAATACTTGGGTCAGGAGTTCAGGCGAAGTCGTTTTGAGGGATTGGAGAGGATGGAGGCTTCAGTTATAAAATTGCCCAGACATTAAACTGGGTTTTCACCTGTCCATCATTTCCTGGCTTTAACCCAGGTATCACATGGGTACTGTCTTAAGTCTCTGACTCTAGATTTACAGATTCTTCACTCATGGGTAGATTTATCGACCCTGATGGGGATGTTTTCTGGTGTAGGTTGGGGATTTATGCATAAAATCAGTTGGTGTCTACCCCCCTACCTTCCTGCCCACCACTGAACTCACCCCACAAAATAGGAGCTGAGCAGATGCCAAACTCAACCATCCACTAGTGTTTAAATAAAGCATTAACAGGCATAGTGATTTGAAAATGCTGTATTTACCCACTTCCTTCCACATCACCTGCCCAAGAGAAACCAATCCCACAGTCCATCCTCCATCTCCCTGGGCTCTAAATTCTCTCTTCAACTTTAAACCCTGAGACTGATCTTCTCAGACAACCTTGATTGTCCTCAGCTTTCTACTGGTCATTTCCCTTATTGTTGCTATGGGGTCTTGTTGAGCGCGAAATTGTTGTAGCATTTGTCCACGCAACAATTGTCACATTTGAAGGTAACTCACTACAGGGCTGATTTCTCAGATCTTATTCACAATCCGCCAACACCTCTTTGCAGGTGGTTGTTTGGGACGTGTCTAGTTTATGCTGGACAAGGTATACTTGGGTCAGGAGTTCAGGCGAAGTCGTTTTGAGGGATTGGTCTTCATCTGCAACAAAGTAGATTTATCTTTTCCTAAACATAGAAGGATGCAAACGGTTCCTTGTGACGAACACATAATCCTTTAGGTAATAACAAAGAGTTACTAATTTATTAAGTATTCAAAGATATTTTAGTATTAAACCTTACTCCCTATAAAAGCAACATTCATCAGCTGTTAAACTTCTGTTGTTAACTATTTAGGCAATACAGTGTCCATTATGAACATAAATACAGTAAGCATATGCTCTTAAAAGCAATAGCATGACATAGCTTTAATGTAATAATTTTGGACCCATTCAGGCGAGGGCAGAAACTCATATTAAGTTAAATTGCTTGCTTTCTGAAGATTGATATGCATTGTTAAAAAAAGAAGCAGCTCTTTGTGAAGATATGATTATTTTAATATAACTCATTGTGAACTGTGCATTTGAAATTAAGATTAGCTTTACTTGTACCTGCACAGACATGCCATTTTCCTGATATTAGAACCTTTTTAAAAACGTCAGTGGAAGTGAGAAATGATCAGCATTTAATTTGACAAGCTGCCTTCACATCTCTCCCACCCTGCTACCACCCCCCCACCACGCAATCACTCCATGCTTCCTGAAGGGCAATTTTGTTGTCATTGCTACAGTGTTGCAATACCATACACCACAATTACACTGAAGTGAAAGGTTACTTTTACGGAAATTCTTCTCTCTAATCATTTTTCCTGAAGGTGTTGACTTTTGCCCAAGTGGCCTTTCTTCAATTTGAAACCTAGCACGCTAATAATTATGAAAGGCATTCTCTTCTGTTGTATTGTCCAGCTTTAGAACCTCAATAGCAATCAACTTATGGCTAATATTTTGTTCCATAATGTAAAAGGAATAAGGCTTTATGTAGTAATCATACTAATATTTTTGCTGAGATCAATTGCTTCACTATAGATCCAGGACCAAACCTAAAATGTTTTGACCTGCACAACTCAAGATTGATTATTTTGCATCAGTATGTATAGTGGAAAAGGATATGGAAGATACAGAATGTAGGGAAATAGATGGTAACACCTTGCAAAATGTCAATATTACAGAGGAGGAAGTGCTGGATATCTTGAAATGCATAAAGGTGGATAATTCCCCAGGACCTGATCAGGTGTACCCTAGAACTCTGTGGGAGGTTAGAGAAGTGATTGCTTGGCTGCTTGCTGAGATATTTGCATCATCGATAGTCACAGATGATGTGCTGGAAGACTGGCGGTTGGCTAACGTGGTGCCACTGTTTAAAAAAGGTAGTAAGGCCAAGCCTGGGAGCTATAGGCCAGTGAGCCTGACCTCGGTGGTGGGCAAATTGTTGGAGGGAATCCCGAGGGACAGGATGTACATGTATTTGGAAAGGCAAGGACTGATTAGGGATAGTCAACATGGCTTTGTGCGTGGAAAGTCATGTCTCACAAACTTGATTGAGTTTTTTGAAGAAGTAACAAAGAGGATTGATGAGGTCAAAGCAGTAGGTGTGCTCTATATGGACTTCAGTCAGGCATTTGACAAGATTCCCCATGGGAGACTGGTTAGCAAGGTTAAATCTCTGGAATACAGGGAGAACTAGCCATTTGGATAGAAAACTTGCTCAAAGGTAGAAGATAGAGGGTGGTGGTGGAGGGTTGTTTTTCAGACTGGAGGCCTGTGACCAGTGGAGTGCCATAAGGATAGGTACTGGGTCCATTACTTCTTATCATTTAGATAAATGATTTGGATGTGAGCAGATGACACCAAAATTGGAGGCGTAGTGGACAACGAAGAAGGTTACTTCAGATTACAATGGGATCTTGACCAGATGGGCCAACGGGTTGAGAAGTGGCAGATGGAGTTTATTTCAGATAAATGCTAGATGCTGCATTTTGGGAAAACAAAGCTTAGCAGGACTTATGCACTTAATGGTAAGGTCCAGAGTGCAGGTTCATAGCACCTTGAAAGTGGAGTTGCAGGTAGATAGGATAGTGAAGAAGGCGTTTGGTATGCTTTCTTTTATTGGTCAGAGTATTGAGTACAGGAGTTGGGAGTCATGTTGCGGCTGTAGAGGACATTCGTTAGGCCACTGTTGGAATATTGCGTGCAATTCTGGTCTCCTTCCTATCGGAAAGATGTTGTGAAACTTGAAAGGGTTCAGAAAAGATTTACAAGGATGTTGCCAGGCTTGGAGGATTTGAGCTATAGGGAGAGGCTGAACAGGCTGGGGCTGTTTTCCCTGGAGCATTGGAAGTTAAGGGGTGACCTTATAGAGGTTTACAAAATTATGAGGGGCATGGATAGGATAAATAGACGAAGTCTTTTCCCTGGGGTTGGGGAGCCCAGAACTAGAGGGCATAGGTTTAGGGTGAAAGGGGAAAGATATAAAAGAGACCTAAGGGGCAACTTTGTCACACAGAGGTATGGAATAAGCTGCCAGAGGAAGTGGTGGAGGCTGGTAGAATTCCAACATTTAAGAGGCATTTGGATGGATATATGAATAGGATGGGCTTGGAGGGATATGGGTCAGGTGCTGGTAGGTGGGATTAGATTGGGTTGGGATATCTGGTTGGCATGGATAGGTTGGACCGAAAGGTCTGTTTTTGTGCTGTACACCTCTATGACTATGACTCTATCTAAACTACAAAATTATGAGTTTACTGACTACTCTTCATATGATTTCAAAAGGGATCAGTCTTACTTTGCAATCAGCTGTAAATTGAATGCAACTACAGGGAAAACTGGCAGGATCTTTGTGATATAATAATGAAATACATGATTTTGCAACTGGCATTTTTTGATTGTTCCCATGTGCACAGTATTTATTCATATTCTGATTAAATATGGGTTGGTAAACACAGAAGGAGGTATGGGAACAATCTTGAAAACCTTAATTGCAGATTGTTAGAAACATTTTCAGGCTATCCTTGCACCCATTTTTCCTGCTTTCCACCTCATTGACATGTGGAATAGACATGTTCTGCTAATTACGTCAGTTGTGACACAACAACCCAGAAACTGGGATGTGTATTGTCTGGTTTCATATCATGTGATGAAACAGCACAAGCCTTTCAAGTGTATGTTTTGCAAACAACTTCAATTACACCGGATTTTTCATCTTAACCATGTCACATGTGTGGGAGCCTAGCATTTGATCTTAACACACTTCCCTGTAGGCATAGACCTGTGGAGACAATCCTATCTCTAATTCAAAACATTGTGAGCTGTCGTGCTGCTACCAGTATGTGAACACAAAATCTCAGACAATGCACCAGTACTGAACCCAGTCGGTTTTGGGAGTCAAGGGATGTTGGTGTTACTTGCTAGGCCATACCCAGGGCAGAGGTCAGTTAAGTCGCAACCACATTGCTGTAGGTTTGGAGTTATATGTAGTCCAGACCAGGTAAAGACACAGATTTCCTTCCCTAAAGAGGATTAGTGAGCTAGTTTGTTTTTAACAAGAGCAACAATGATAACATGATCTCCATTAGACTACCTTTTACATACCAGTTTTTTTTAAACTGAAGTCAAATTTTAATATCTGCCATAGTGGGATTTGAACCCATACACACAGTGTATTGGGGTGGAGCTGGAGTGACTAGCCTCAAGATGTTACTGCTATACCAGTGCCTGTCTCATTTTTTAAAAAATACGGATGCTGTACATTGTTTTTAGATTTAGTCGGCTGAGTGGGACAATAAACTGAAGATTTTCCTTCAGGTGGGTGTAAAACATCCCACGGCACTCTTTAAAGTAAGTTCTCCTATATTCTCCTTGCCAATATTTACCCTTCAACCAACATGAATAAAGAGAACATAATGTTTTATCATTATCACATGCTATTTGTGTATAGGTTGCTGTGCTTAAGTTGGCTGTCAGATATAATCTACATATGAATTAGGGGTGGGAGTAGAGCACATGATCCCTCAAACCTGCTCTGCCATGCATTACAATCATGGCTAGTCTAATTGTGACCTCAATGTTACATCCTTACATATCCGAAAAACATTTGTTTATCTTCCCAGTCAAGAAAGTTGTGAAGAGGACATAAGGAGTCTGCAAAGCGTTAATTGAGTATGGGTAAGTGAAAATAATGTGGAAAAATGTGAACGTGTTCACTATAGTATAAAAAGTAGAAAAGCAGTGAATGGAGAAAGATTGCAGAACCCTGAGGTACAAAGGATCTGGTTGTAAGTATTTACTTCTTATTTAAAAATATTTAATAATGCTACCACCCCCACTCTGTAGGGGAGAAAGTGCAAAAGACTCATACCCACTGAGAGAAACAAAATCCCCTCATCTTCATTTAAAATGGCAGACCCCTTATCTTTAAACTGTTTTTCCCTAGTGCCAGTCTCTTCCACAAGAAGAGAGCATCCATGCTCTCAAGTGCCCTCATATGTTTCAGTAAGATCACCTCTCATTCTTCTGAACTCAAATGGACAAAGTCTAGAGTCTGGTTGAAGATTTGTAGCTCGGGTGTCCGTTGTTGTGGTTCTGTTCGCTGAACTGGAAGTTTTTGCTGCAAACGTTTCGTTCCCTGGCTAGGGAACATCATCAGTGCTATTGGAGCCTCCTGTGATGCGCTGCTTTAATGTTTCTTCCGGTATTTATAGTGGTTTGTTCTTGCCGCTTCCGGGTGTCAGTTTCAGCTGTAGTAGTTTGTATGTGGGGTCCAGGTCGATGTGTCTGTTGATGGATGTTCTTGCCGTTTCCGGGTGTCAGTTTCAGCTGTAGTGGTTTGTATATTGGGTCCAGGTCCATGTGTCTGTTAATGGAGTTAGTGGATGAATGCCATGCCTCTAGGAATTCCCTGGCTGTTCTCTGTCTGGCTTGTCCTATGATGGTAGTGTTTTCCCAGTCAAATTCATGTTCCTGGTTGTCTGAGTGTATGGCTACTAGGGATAGCTGGTCGTGTCGTTTTGTGGCTAGCTGATGTTCATGGATGCGGATTGTTAGCTGTCTTCCTGTTTGTCCTATATAGTGTTTTGTGCAGTCCTTGCATGGTATTTTATAAACTACATTAGTTTGGCTCGTGCTGGCTATTGGGTCCTTTGTTCTAGTGAGTTGTTGTCTGAGTGTGGAAGTTGGCTTGTGTGCTGTTATGAGTCCTAAGGGTCGCAGTAGTCTGGCTGTCAGTTCTGAGACGCTCCTGACGTATGGTAGTGTGGCTAGTCCTTTTGGTTGTGGCATGTCCTCGTTCCGTGGTCTATCTCTTAGGCATCTGGTGATAAAGTTGCGTGGGTATCCGTTTTTGGCGAATACCTTGTATAGGTGTTCCTCTTCCTCTTTTCGCAGTTCTGGTGTACTGCAGTGTGTTGTGGCTCTTTTGAATAGTGTCCTGATGCAGCTTCGTTTGTGTGTGTTGGGGTGGTTACTTTCATAGTTTAGGACTTGGTCTGTGTGTGTTGGTTTCCTGTGTACCCTTGTGGTGAATTCTCCGTTGGGTGTTCTCTCTACTAACACGTCTAGGAATGGGAGTTGGCTATCCTTTTCCTCTTCTCTCGTGAATCGTATTCCTGTGAGTGTGGCATGGATGATTCGGTGTGTTTTTTCTATTTCTGTGTTTTTGATGATTACCTTTGTAATTACAAAGGTAATCATCAAAAACACAGAAATAGAAAAAACACACCGAATCATCAACGCCACACTCACAGGAATACGATTCACGAGAGAAGAGGAAAAGGATAGCCAACTCCCATTCCTAGACGTGTTAGTAGAGAGAACACCCAACGGAGAATTCACCACAAGGGTACACAGGAAACCAACACACACAGACCAAGTCCTAAACTATGAAAGTAACCACCCCAACACACACAAACGAAGCTGCATCAGGACACTATTCAAAAGAGCCACAACACACTGCAGTACACCAGAACTGCGAAAAGAGGAAGAGGAACACCTATACAAGGTATTCGCCAAAAACGGATACCCACGCAACTTTATCACCAGATGCCTAAGAGATAGACCACGGAACGAGGACATGCCACAACCAAAAGGACTAGCCACACTACCATACGTCAGGAGCGTCTCAGAACTGACAGCCAGACTACTGCGACCCTTAGGACTCATAACAGCACACAAGCCAACTTCCACACTCAGACAACAACTCACTAGAACAAAGGACCCAATAGCCAGCACGAGCCAAACTAATGTAGTTTATAAAATACCATGCAAGGACTGCACAAAACACTATATAGGACAAACAGGAAGACAGCTAACAATCCGCATCCATGAACATCAGCTAGCCACAAAACGACACGACCAGCTATCCCTAGTAGCCATACACTCAGACAACCAGGAACATGAATTTGACTGGGAAAACACTACCATCATAGGACAAGCCAGACAGAGAACAGCCAGGGAATTCCTAGAGGCATGGCATTCATCCACTAACTCCATTAACAGACACATGGACCTGGACCCAATATACAAACCACTACAGCTGAAACTGACACCCGGAAACGGCAAGAACATCCATCAACAGACACATCGACCTGGACCCCACATACAAACTACTACAGCTGAAACTGACACCCGGAAGCGGCAAGAACAAACCACTATAAATACCGGAAGAAACATCAAAGCAGCGCTTCACAGGAGGCTCCAATAGCACTGATGATGTTCCCTAGCCAGGGAACGAAACGTTTGCAGCAAAAACTTCCAGCTCGGCGAACAGAACCACAACAACGGACAAAGTCTAGCCTTGTCAAGCTTTTCTCATGGGCACAAACCACTCCCCCCTCCTCAGGAATAAGTTCTGTGATTTCTTCTCTGCATTGCTTCTGATGCATGTATATCTTTTCTCAAAAAAAGGCGATGAACTGTACACAGGTCTCTGATTGCAAAATCACTGAGAGATCTTAAAACTGTTGCAAACTTTTGAGTTGCAAAACTGCCATTCAAAATGACACACATGCAGCTGTTAGTCTGCCTCGTCTGTACAGTAACTATCTATTGCAGGGTACTGCTTGGCATGAAGCCAGTTGCAACGATATGACATGGAATAGTATGAGCAAGCAGTTAAGATGAATGAAGTGAATAATGATGTGAATAGTGATGTGAAGTGGCTTGCATAGTCATGCTCTGAAAGAACCATTTTCAGGATCTTGCGGGATGTGAATATGTTTTATTGATCAGTCTGACACATCTTGAGAATTTTGAAAAAAAAAACAGAGAGCTGATTTGGATTGTTACAGTGCCATAAATTATTTCCAACTAGCTTCATTAAAGGTCACCCTTTCACTCAGCTTTTCTGCTTCTGGCTGGACTCAATTGCAGTTCATTGTGAATGCAATAACATATACCTACGTAATACAACTACATCAGCTTGGCCAATTGTATGGAAAGATCTGAAGGAATGTACACTCCCCACAAAACAGTGGTGATGTCAAATACATGTTGTAATATAAGAGGCAATCACTACATGTGTGAGGGAAAGTGATCATCCAGATCTATTTGCCAAGTTATCACCTCACCCACTCACAACCTAACCTTTACCCAGCTTCCAACCCACCCACTTGCCATCTTGCCTGCCTACCCTCTCCCCCATCTCACTTAGATACCACTTGGCCCTTCAAGCTTGCCCCACCGTTGAATATGATCATGGCTGATCATCCAACTCAGTACCCTGTTCCCACTTTCTCCCCATACCTTTTGATCCCTTTAACTTGAAGAACCGTATTGAATTCTTTCTTGAACATTTCAATGTTGGCTTTCACTGCTTCTGTGGCAGAGAATTCCACAGGCTCACCCCTGTCTGAGTGAAGAATTTCTTCACATCTCAGTGCTAAATTGTCTCCTAATTATCCCATACCCTTTGACTGTGACCCTGGTTGTGGACTCCCTGGTCATTGGGAGCATTTTCCTGTGTTTCCCCTGTTTAGTCTTATTAGAATTTTATAGTTTGCTAAGAGACTGACCTCTCCTCCCAACCCAAAAGTTTGCTCAGTTTCAATGAATATACTCCTGGCCATTCCAATGTCTCTTCATAGGGCAGACCTGGAATTAGTCTGGTAAATTGTTGTTACACTCACTTCATAGCCAGAAACCTTCTCAGTTAAGGAGACCAAAACTGCTTTCAACCCTCCAGATGTGGTTTCACCATGGCCCTGTGCAATTGCAGCAAGACATCCTTGTTCCTGTATTCAAATCCTCTCTGATGAAGACGAACATACTATTTGCTTTCTTCACTGCTTGCTGCACTTGCCTGCTTACTTTCAACGTCTGCTGTATCTGGACGCCCATGTCTCCCAATGCCATGATATGGGCAGCATGTTACCTCAGTGTTGCCTCACATGCCAGGGAGGAGGGTTTGATTCCACTCTTGGGTGACTGTCTGTGTGGAGTTTGCACATCTCCCCGTGACTGCGTGAGTTTCCTTTGGGTGGTCCGGTTTCCTCCCACAGATCAAAGATGTGCTAACATGTTAGGTTCTTTTCCCAAGGTTTCACATACGAGTTGCAATTTTCAACTTCTGCAAACAGTTAAAATTTATTAAACTCTATACAAGCTAGTTGACCCCCTTTGACTCTCAAACCTGAACTTGATTGAGTTTTTGAAGAAGTAACAAAGAGGATTGATGAGGGCAGAGGGGTAGACATGATCTATATGGACTTCAGTAAGGTGTTCCATGTAGGAGACTAGTTAGCAAGGTTAGACCTCATGTAATACAGGGATAACTTGCCATTTGGATGCAGAACTGGCTCAAAGTTAGTAGACAGAGGGTGGTGGTGGAGGATTGTTTTTCAGACTGGAGGTATGTGACCAGTGGAGTACTACAAGGATCAGTGCTAGGTCCACTACTTTTTGTCATTTATATTAATGATTTGGATGTGAGCATAAGAGATATAGTTGGTAAGTTTGCTGATGACACCAAAATTGGAGGTGTAGTGGACTGCGAAGAAGGTTACCTCAGATTACAGTGGGATCTGGATCAGATGGGCCAATGGGTTGAGACGTGGCAGATGGAGTTTAATTTAGATAAATGCGAGGTGCTGCATTTTGGGAAAGCAAATCAGAGCAGGACTTATACACTTAATGGTAAAGTCCTAGGGAGTGTTGCTGAACAAAGAGACCTTGGGTGCAAGTTCATAGCTCCTTGAAAGTGGAGTTGCAGGTAGATAGAATAGAGAAGAAGGCGTTTGGTATGTTTTTCTTTATTGGTCAGGGTATTGAGTACAGGGATTGAGAGGTCATGTTGCGGCTGTACAGGACATTGGTTAGGCCACTGTTGGAATATTGCGTGCAATTCTGGTCTCCTTCCTATCGGAAAAATGCTGTGAAACTTGAAAGGGTCCAGAAAAGATTTACAAGGATGTTGCCAGGATTGGAGAATTTGAGCTATAGGGAGAGGTTGAACAGGCTGGGGCTGTTTTCCCTGGAGTGTCAGAGGCTGAGGGGTGACCTTATAGAGGTTTACAAAATTATGCGGGGCATGGATAGGATAAATAGACAAAGTCTTTTCCCTGGGATCGAAGAGTCCAGAACTACAGGGCCTAGGTTTAGGGTGAGAGGGGAAAGATAAAGAAGAGACCTAAGGGGCAACCTTTTCAAGCAGAGGGTGGTACATGTATGGAATGAGCTGCCAGAGGATGTGGTGGAGGCTGGTACAATTGCAACATTTAAGAGGCATTTGGATGGGTATATGAATAGGAAGTGTTTGGAGGGATATGGGCTGTGTGCTGGCAGGTGGGAGTAGATTGGGTTGGGATATCTGGTCGGCATGGATGGTTGGACCAAAGGGTCTGTTTCCATGCTGTACATCTCTATGACTCTATGAGGGATAGGATAAATTGTCAAAGTCTATCAACTCTGGGTTGGGGGAATCCAGACCGAGAAGGCATAGTTTTAGGTGAGAGAAGAAAGACATAAAAGAGACCTAAGGGGCAACCCTTTCACGCAGAGAGTGGTATGTGTATGGAATGAGCTGCCAGAGGAAGTGGTGGAGGCTGGTACAATTGCAACATGTAAAAGGTATCTGGATGGGTATATGAATAGGAAGGGTTTAGATGGATATGGGCTGGGTGCTGGCAAGTGGGACCAGATTAGGTTGGGATATCTGGTTAGCATGGATGAATTGGACTGAAGGGTCTGTTTCCATGCTGTACATCTCTATGACTCTATATGCAGGTTAGATGGTTTGCCATGGAAATGCAGGGTTACAGGAAAAAGGTCATGACTGAGTCTGGATGGGATACTCTTCAACAGATGAGTGTGGACTCACTGGGCCGAATGGCCTGCTTCTATACTGTAGGAATTCTATAATCCCAGCAGTTTTCTCAACACCATTTCCCTTCAAATACTGATTTTCTTCAGTTCCTCTCCCTCACTAGACCACGTGTCACCAATATTCTGTAACGTTATTTGTGACCTCGTTTGTGAAGGTAGAATCAAACTATGTATTTAATTGTTCCACTGTCAGTTTGTTCCCTAACCTAACTTACTCTTTTTCTGATTGAAAGGGATCTACATTTGTTCACAATAATCTTTTTCTCTTCAGATACCTATAGAAACCTTTAACAATCAGTTTATATTATCAGTCCTGTCTTCTATTTTCCCCATCTTAATCAACTCTTTGCTGAATTTAAACAGCTCCCAATTCTCAGGTCTGCTGCTCCTTTTGATCAATTTATACGTCGCTTCCTTGGACTATCCATAATTACCCTTGTTAGCCATGGCCAAGGCAGTTTTCCCACATTTGCTATTGCCTATTCACTGTCATCCCTTTACATAATGCTCCACAATTTGTCATAGCTAGCTTCTGTTTCACTATCGTAGTTTCCTCTACTTAGATTCAGGACCCAACTCTCAAACTCAACTATGTCACTCTCCACCTTCAAGAATAATTCTGTCATATTACCGTCACTTTACTCTAAGGGGCCCCACACAATTAGATTGCCAATTAATCCTTTCTGATACACAGCACCCAGTCAAGAGTGGTCTGTCCTCTACTTGGTTCCTCAATGTATTGAGCCAGAAAATCATCTCATACACAATCCAGGAATATATTGTATTTAGCATTGTAACTGATTTAATCTTCTTTATCTCTATGCAGATTAAAATATCTAGGAGCAGATTAAGACCATAATTACAGCTGTAGCTTTATTGCTTGTGACTTAAATTTCCTGTTTGATGCCCGCCACAATAAAAAGACCCTCCATAAAGACTTTCCATGAAGACCCTCTCCACTGTTCTATGCCAGGACAGTGCAGTCTCTACTATGAAAGTTCCTGTGTTGGAGACAGGCCAGAAATAGGAAATAGTGATTCCAACACAGATTGCAAATTTGGGGCAACAGTTTTGCCTTGCAAAGCTTCAAGAGATTTTAAGTACTTTGTATAAATCATGCCTTATTGTATGTTTCTTGACATATGATATATTATTTTACAATGACATATTTGAACAGGGAATGGGCTTAACATCTTAAATAGTCTTTTTTTGGTAAACAGGTTTCTGTTTAAGGGTGTTACCATACACCTAACGCAGAATATAATATGGCATAAGATGGACAGGATGAGCTGAATGACCTTGTTTCATGCTGTAAATTTCTACATATGTGCAGTTTTATAGCTTGCAAAGTTGAGTGTCTCATATGCAGAAGTAGCCAGATGTTGTGATAATATATAAAATATTAGTTATATTAAACTTCCTACAGAAATGTTTATATGTCAACTAAGTAGTATTTATGGTGGTACTTCATAATGTATCCTTTAGTACTTAATTTACAATTACAAGTTTTACTTTAATTAACATATCGTCCTGAGTTGTATTTTGTGAATCAGTGCAGCTCACTTTGTTGCTCCGACATGCTACATGTTCTGTGCCCTTGGCTGGAAAACAAACTGCTTTGACACATTGCATTGAGTGCTGACACAAATGTAACAACTTTCAGTTCATTGTGCACCAAAGTTGCTTTACTGTTAACCAGTTCAGAGGTAGAAAGGGTCATTGTTCAGTGTCTTTGTTTACACCATTGGGAAATGGTATAAAGAGCGAAGTCGTGTAAGAGAGGCAACTCAATTCTGCCAAGGGGACAAAAGGCCTGAAAATGACAGTTACAGCTGAAGCCATTGTGGTGAAGCTGTGAAGAGCAAACCCTTAGGATCTGCAGGCTCTGACTAAGTTTTATTGATTGGTGTGACATGTATGGGGGGAGTTTAGATTGTGCAAACAGATGCCCTATGGGAGGAGTTAAAGGAGGATTTGGAATGTGACAGCGTCACAAAGTATGGACTGCTGAATCCCACAACAATCATTCTCATTCTCACTTTATATATTGTTGGCAACTTTCAAATTCTAGAAACAGCAATTGTGGACATCAATCAACCATTTACAAAGCAATTCCTCAAGTCAGTTCTAACTTGCTTAAGTGAACAGGAACGACTGCATATAAATGTGTAGATGGAATGTGACACCAAAGCGAATTGTCATAGATTTGTTCCTTAATCATCTTGCCCAGGCAGAACACAGAAGCGGCTTTCTTCTTGTTGCAAAATCATTTATGGATACTCTTGCAAACAAAATTAGGAATATTACAAAGTTGAAAAGATATTCGGAATCATATTTTCATACTTCAGTTAAATTAGCAATTCTTTATCAAGAAAAGAATAAAGCAATTTCATTTTATGTTGTCTGAACTGACCACAGAATTTAAGGTAACAAAAATAACATAATACAAACATTAATTGAATATGATGATTGATCTAGGGAGATATATTTATTTTGCTGTTTGGAAACCTAAGACTGGTAAACATTTATTATCATCATTGACTTGTAATCTGAGTGTATCTAACTGCTCAATCTTCTGCTAAGTAAGTGTCATGATTGGCTAGAGCTGCAGAAACAGAGGAAGGGTATATGTTATCTCTGCAGAAAATGTTGTAGGAATTTTCCCAAGGCAATAATGTTGCCAGTACCAGTAGGAAAACAAACTGAATCCCTCTGGGATAGGTGGCAAGTTTGAAAAACTTCAGGAAGTTTTATGGCTGCCATGTAAATATAATGCTACTGAATCTATTCTAGTTAATTGTGGTAACAAGTAAATTGGATGTACTTAATGAATATGTTTTGACCAAGTTAATCAGAAATAAGTTTATACTCTATATTTATAACCTTAACATCTAAATCATTGGAGTGTACTTGGTATATTGTACAGTTAAATGGAGATGCATACAATTTTGTGCAACAAATGCTCCAATGTTCAAGCCATCGGACAATGAAAAACAATACAGATGACAATTACTTAGTAAATACATCATGTTGCACCTTAAAGATAATTTACATGGACAAGAAGTGTAGTTAAAACCAATGTTCAAATTCCCATCTTCACAATTAAAATCCTGGTATATATGCTGATGGTGCACTACATTCACAAATTACATTGCAATAAAAACCTCATCAGATATGAATACTGTCACTGTAAAAGCACTAAATAAACTACTCTGCTTGCAATGAAAGATCCAGCCTAATAAATTACTCATTTGCAACATCTGATGAATGACATCTTCAGTGGGATATCTGACAGCTCAAGGTTCTGCTGTTTCATTATTCCTAATGATCAAGATACCTGTCACTGTGGTCTCCCTTGTTGATCATAAAAATTTCCATGTAGATATTTAATTGTAAAACTGCAAAGGGAGTATTTCCAGTTCATTTACAACTTATTTCATAGACTCATTTTAACAAAGATCTTACAATTGGTTGTAGAAAAATCATTATTGTTGAGAGAAATGGGTATGACATCACAACAGCAGTGCAGAAATTGATTGAATTCATTGCTATCTTTCAGGTCATCATTTCGATTGTCTTAAGCCATTGCTTAAGAATCAACTCTTAGAGAATTCAGATCCAGATTAAATTTTTTTAAAGATTGAAATCTTCTTGTTAACTCTGTTACTAATATTCTGCAATGCAGTTAGTGAAATGCAACTTTGGAATAATTTGAGCCCATTGCATGTCTCTAACAGAAAGTGGAAACTGCACGTGACTTCTTTAAACTGCTGATGATGCCATCTGAATCTGACTTGGTTAATTTTTGGGAGCATCCTGGTGATTTCTATTATTAAGCTAAATTGGATTAGTTCAGGTTTGGTAATGACTGCACAGGCTTACTTAAGAGAAGGCAAATATATATCTTTGCAATACATATGTCAAAGTGATTGCCAAACACACTGAAATTTTATTTTCAGTTATTTTCAAAATGGCTACTGATAACATCAGAATTGGACACCTTGGGAACTTCAGAAGTAATTAAACAAATTGCAAAACAGTGGTAAACTAGGATTCCAGGGACGCATTGAGATTGCATAGAATTGATAGGTTACTTGGTCAGATTACTTGGAATAGAAAGATGCTTTATAGTAACTGTTAATGTATGTACGAGATAAAAGTGTAAAAGAACTGAACTAGATCAGTCATACAAAAAGTGTAACTACAAGACCAAGTTAAAAGCTGTGAATTCCATGGCATGAAACTCATCTCCTAGCTACCCAAAATCTGTTCACTATCAAAGCCAGTAGTCAGATGGAATACTTTCTACTTGCCTTCATGGATGAGGGCAACTCCAAAAACACTCAGGAAGTTCAACACTGTAGAAGACTAAAGAACTCATTTGATCAGCATTCCATCCACCAACTAAAACATTCACTCCCTCCACTATCTATGCATAGTAGCAGCAGATAGCAGACACAAATGCACTGTAGCAACTCACGCAAATCCAATGTCAGTACCTTCCAAACCCATGACCTCAGTCACCTAGGAGGACAAAAGATTGAGGCACATGGGAACACCATTATCTACATAGTCCCATGAGGCCACACACCATTTGGACTTGAAATCATATTGTTTTTCTCGCATTGTCACTGGACTGAAACCTTGCATTCCCTGGGGTGGCACGGTGGCTCGGTGGTTAGCACTGCTGCCTCACAGCGCCAAGGAGCTGGATTCGATTCCAGCCTCGGGGCAACTGCCTGTGTGGAGTTTGCACATTCTCCCCGTGTCTGTGTGGATCCCCTCCAGGTACTCTGGTTTCCTCCCACAATCCAAAGATATGCAGGTCAGGTGAATTGGCCATGCTAACTTGCTCATATTGTTCAGGGATGTGTGGGTTAGGTGCATTAGTCGGGGTAAATGTAGAGTAATAGGTTAGGGCAATGGGTCTACGTGGGTTACTCTTCGGAGGGTTGGTGTGGACTCGTTGGCCCGTTTCCACACTGTAGGGATTTGATTCTATTCCTAGCAGCACCGCAACAGATGGGCTATAGTTCAAAAGATGGTTCCCCAGAGCAGTTAAAGATAAGCAACAAATGCTGGCCTTGATAGTGTTGCCCACACCCATAAAAAAACTAGAAAACTTGTCACATAATGTGCCATATTATGCAGTATTTAATATAAAGGTTTTGCTGCTTTAATAGCTTTAATAGAATCAAGACTAATGTTGACTCCTATTCAGAACACATTCAATAGCAATTTCTATGCTGTTATTTGGAATGACATATTTTGATTGATTCTCTCCTATTCAATGATGGCTTACTTTCCTTAATTCCCTTGTTGGTTTCAGTGTTTTCACCTCTAAGAAATTTACAGTGAAATGTATTATTCATGTTCTAGCCAAAAGTTCAAAATGAATAGTATGTTCATTAGTAGATTATTTCAAAGGAATCATTGCTGACTGGAAAAAAGTTTCTAGTTTGTTGAAATTATAGGACATAAGCAATACTAAAGGATGCTCATTGTGTGTAATTTTAACATGTCAAGTTATTGCCTGCATTACTCTTGCCCGCATTAGACTGTTGTGTGTTTAAATCCCACCCCAGAACTTGAGTACATAATCTCGGCAAATGCCCTGCTGAAATAATAAAGGAATGCAATACTGTCAAAGTGCTGTCTTTCAAATGAAACCGTCACTCTTGTCTATGATAGGTGTTATGTGTTCCCTCAATATTATTCCAAGAAGAAGTACTGAGATCACCTAGTTACCTGGCTAAAGTTTTTTTTTCAAATTCCTGTCACTGACCAATTTAATTGGTCATTTATTTTGGTATTTTTTGTAATTGTTAGATCTGACTGGTTGAATTAACAAATATTATTTCTTATAATAAAACATGCAATATATTTTAAACATTAATTGTGAGTCTGAAATGATTTGCTTGCATTTGGCAAGCTGCCACATGACAGGTTATGACACAAAATAAAAGTGTATGGCGCAGTGGGTAATATATTAACATGGAAAGAAGATTGGTTAGCTAACAGAAAAACAACTGAGTAAGCATAAATGACTTAAGGTGGTAAGGAAAATCCAGGGAACTATAGACCAATGAGCCTGATGTCAGTGGTGGGCAAGTTGTTGGAGGGAATCCTGAGACCCAGGATGTACATGCATTTGGAAAGTCAAAGATTGATTAGGGATAGTCAACATGGCTTTGTGAATGGGAAGTCATGTCTCATAAATTTGATTGGAATTTTTGAAGAAGTAACAAAGAGGATTGATGAGGGCAGAGTGGTAGATGTGATTTATATGGACTTCAGAAAGGCGTTTGACAAGGTTCCCCATGGGAGACTGGTTAGCAAGGTTAAATCTCATGCATTACAGGGAGAACTAGCCATTTGGATACAGAACTGGCTCAAAGGTAGAAGACGGAGGGTGGTGGTGGAGGGTTGTTTTTCAGACTGGAGACCTGTGACCAGTGGAGTGCCACAAGGAGCGGTGCTGGGTCCACTACTTTACATCATTTATATAGATGATTTGGATGTGAACATAAGAGGTATAGTTAATAAGTTTGCAGATGACACCAAAATGGGAGGTGCAGTGGACAGTGAAGAGGGCTGCCTCAGGTTACACGGAATCTTGATCAAATGGGCCAATGTGCAGAGAAGTGGCAGGTGGAGTTTAATTCAGATAAATGTGAGGTGCTGCATTTTGGGAAAGCAAATCTTAGCAGGACTTATACACTTAATGGTAAGGTCCTAGGGAGTGTTGCTGAACAAAGAGAGCAGGTTCATAGCTCCTTGAAAGTGGAGTCGCAGGTAGATAGGATAGCGATGAAGGTGTTTGGTATGCTTTCATTTATTGGTTAGGGTGCTGAGTACAGGAGTTGGGAGGTCATGTTGTGGCTGTACAGGACATTGGTTAGGCCATTGTTGGAATATTGCGTGTAATTCTGGTCTCCTTCATATCTGTAAGATTTTGTGAAACTTGAAAGGGTTCAGAAAAGATTTAAAAGTATGTTGCCAGGATTGGAGAATTTGAGCTATAGGGAGAGGTTGAGTAGGCTGGAGCTGTTTTCCCGGGAGAGCCAGAGGCTGAAGGGTGACTTTATAGAGTTTTATAAAATCATGAGGGGCATAGACAGGACAAACTGACCAAAATGTTTCCCTGGGGTGGGGGAGTCCAGAATTAGAGGGCATAGGATTAGAGTTAGAGGGGAAAGATATAAAAGAGACCTAAGGGGCAACCCTTTCGCACAGAGGGTGGTACGTGTATGGAATGAGCTGCCAGAGGATGTGGTGATGGCTAGTACAATTGCAACATTTAAAAGGCATTTGGATGGGTTTATGAATAGGAAGGGATTGGAGAAATGTGGGCTAGGTGCTGGCAGGTGGGACTAGATTGCGTTGGGATATCTGGTTGGCATGGATGAGTTGGACTGGAGGGTCTGTTTGAATGCTGTACATCTCAATGACTCTATATAGCCACTGCAGTGCCACAGGCTTTAGTTATTTACAGTCTACATCAATGACATAGATAAAAGGGCTGATTATTTGTGGCAGCTACATTTGCTGATGACATGAAGATAGTATATATGAATAGGACAAAAGAGGCCTACAATGGGATATAATGTGTGAAAATGTGACATTTTCCATTCTAGCAGGAAGAATAACAAAATGGCAGGTTATTTAAATGGGGAGAGATTGCAGAATTTTGTAGTATAAATGTATCTAGCTATCCTGGTACATGAGAATGACAAAACAAAACTATGCAGGTACATCAGGTGAGAGAAAATATTACAAGGGAAATGGCATATAAAAGTAGGAAAGTTTTGTTGAGAGTGTGGTGCTGGAAAAGCACAGCAGGTCAGATAGCAACTGAGGAGTAGGAGAATCAATGTTTTGGGCATAAGCCCTTAGAAAATTTTGTTATAGTTTGAAGGGGATTACTGACCACATCTGGAACACAGTATAAAATTTTAGTCCCCCTCTTTAGGAAAGTGTATCTTTGTATTACATGCAGTGCAAAGTAGATTCACTTGGCTAATTTCTTGGATGAAAGGTTGTCTTATGAGGAAAGAGTGCCTGTATCCATTTGAGTTTAGAAGAACAAGACAACATCTTATTGAAATATATAAGACCAAGAGGAGGCTTGACAGAGGGGAAGGTGAAAGTGTGTTCTTGTTGTGGGGAGACTAGAACAAGGAGACAAAGTTTAAAAATAATTGGTTTCCCATTCAAGAGGGAGACTTTTTCTTTCAGATATGCAATTTTCTTCCCGGACCAGTAAATTCAAAGACTTTGAATATTTTTAAGGGTGAGATGAGCCATGTGTTATGATCTACATAGGAGGTGTGCATGGCTCCTTTCTCCTTTTTAGCAGCAATAATCCATACATTACAACAAAAAAGTACTTGTTTTACCCAGTTACTGATATGGTCAATCATATGCTTTCTCGATATTAATTTTAAAGTAGAGACCAATTAAACAGGTTTCTTTAATAAGTAAGCACCACATTATTGATTTATTATAAAACAAAATCTATTCAATGAAGATAATGCTGTGAATAGTTTTGGATCCCTTAGAAGAGTTATTTTGGCATTGGAGGCAGTCCAGAGAAGGTTCACTAGGATGATACCAGGTATGGAAGGACTGTTTTATGAGGGGAGGTTGAATATGCTATGCCTGAACTTGTTGGAATTTAGGAGAATGAGAGACAAGCTTATTGAAACCTACAAGATTCTCAGTGAACTTGATGTGGCAGGGTTGTTCCCTCTTGTGGAAGAGTCTAGGACGAGAGGCCATAACCTGAGAAAAAAAGGGTCACTCATTTAAGACGTGGAGGTGATGGTGCTGGGGTAGACGAAGACAAAACACAACATTGGGTTATTATCCAACAGGTTTATTCGAAGCTGCAAGCTTTTGGAGCCCTCGCTCCTTCTTCAGGTAGTTAGTAAGAGAGAAGACTTTGGATACATTCTGTGTCTGATGTATTGTCTCTCACTAGCTGCCTGAGGAAGGAACGGGGCACTGAAAGGTTATGGCTTCAAATAAAACCTGTTGGACTATAACCTGGTATCATGTGACTTTTGACTTCACTCATTCAAGACAGAGATAAGGAAGAATTTCTTCTATGAGAGGGCTGTGAATCTATGGGTTCTTTACCAGAGAGTACTGTTGATGCTAGGTTATTCAATGTATTTAAGGCTGACTTGGACAGAAAGGGAGTCAAAGGCAGGAAACTGGGGCTGAGGGTAATCAGATCAACCCTGTTCTCATTGAACGGTGGATACGACTTGATAGGCTGTATGACCTTTCCCCGCTTATAGTCTAAGATGCAAAGCTAGTTAACACACACTGCCCTTCATACAATCAAAATATCTTCACAGAACTTAAAACAAATGCACTTGTTTACAATCCTTCAAAATGCAAGTCCCCACAAAATTAAATATTAACGTTCATAATACATTACCCAATCAAATGAGAAACAGGCTCCAGGTTTCAAATGGCCAATAACAGCGCCAAGTACATTTGTTACTATGTTTGCATGAACAAGCAAATGTAATATGTTTCTGATATGATCTGACAAAGAAGTGAAAAACTGATGTTAAAGGATATTCAGTGGTCTAGTGTGATATAAAGCATCCTTTTATCTTTAGGACTACAATTTAAATCCAGCCAAGGGAAACCAGTGACTTTTTTAATGCTTCCTTTTAATGCTATGCTTGTATCATTATGCTGTGGAGAAGGCAGCTTCATCTTGTACCAGCACTCCTGCCTCCAGCAACACAGAATACAATCTTAAGAAATTGTTTCTTGTCAAGAGGAACACTGCAGGCAATTAATCTGATATGGGGATACTGGCAGATGAATATTACATAATGTTGCTGCAGGCTCATCAACCTGGCATTACACTTCCTCTTGCTTCAAGAACAATTTATTGAGGGAAACTCATATGAAAAAGGCACGACACTGCCTGAAATGGGCAGATGACAAAGGGGAGGAGAGCTGGGGAAGAAAGAAGCAGCTACATAGGAAGGCAGAACCTAAGTTGTGAGGAGAATACCATGAGGCTTCGTGAGGACTTGAATAGACTAAATGACATGGAGCACACATATATGAACAACTGTGAAATTATTTAATTTGGTGGAAAAGACAGAAAGGCAAACTATTTTAAATAGTAAGAGTTGTGAAGTGTGGACACAAAGGGTCCTTCTTTATTAATCATGAAACTTTAGCTTGCAGGTGCAACAAGGAAACAGGAAGTCAACTGCTATATTGACTTTCATCATAAGGGGATTTGTGTACAAGAGCAAAACTCTCTTGCTCCATTTTTATAGAACATTGGTGACACTTCACTTGGAGTATTCTGTAAAGTTTTGCTCTCTTTGTCTGAGATTCAGCTGATTATTCTCCAGAATGGCAGAATTTCCTATGAAGTGATAATAACAAGACTGTATGTATTTTCAAATACATAGAGGTAACCTCATTAAAATGTACAAACGTTTTACAGGGTGTAAAAGGGTGTATTTAGATAAGATGTTTTGCCTGTCTACAATTCTAAAACCAAGAACCTATTCTCAGGACAAGGAGTAGGCTATTTAAGATTGCGAAGAGGAGGAATTTCTTCACTCAGAGGATGGTGGACCTTTGGGAATTGTTACCCCAATTATTGAATATGTTCAAGACAGAAATCAATAGATTTCAGGAGACTAATGTTATTGGAGATATGGAGATAGTGTGGGAGAGTGATGTTGAGGTAAAGGATCGGTCATGTTCTAACTGAATAGCAGAGTAGGCTTGATAGGCTGCATACAGCACTCTTGTTTCTATGTTTTTAGCATGGTAGTTGTCCACAAAATTGTCCATGGTATAGATTTAGAGGCATCCCACATCTGACAACATATGAGGCTGACAAAACAGTTGCTTATGTTTGTTTCCATAGCTAGATTGACTTAGAACAGGTTGCTGGTCAGTCAACAGAATCTATATACCTCGAGTGACACACTCTGCATGAAGAATAGCTGACTGGGAGAGCCTCCTGCTCTTAACACCTGCATCATCAAAAGGATTTATATATTGACAAATCCACCTGATTGTGCATATTGTGGATGTACCTTCTATGGACATCAAACCCTAAAGGGCACTCAAACCCAGAAGTGTGCCTCAGAAACAGGGATGATAACCACATGATATTGGGGCAAGACTAGAAATGAGATGGGATAAAAATAGCTGGACAGTTGTAAGCATTGATGTAAAACTGATCCAGAGATGTAGGTTGGAATTTTTAAAATATTCATTCATGGGATGTGAGAATCACTAGCAAAGTCAGCATTTCTTGCTTCTCCCTTGTTGCCATTCAGAACACGATAAGCTTCCATCTTAACTACTGCAGACTCCTGTATGGTGTAGGTATACCCATAGAGCTTATTTCAATATGGCCCCGAGAAAAAATAGCTTGTCTCAGCAACTCAGTGAATTTTTTTTGAGACGGTACCCAAGTTGATAAATATCAGTCGCTAACTCAGCAGTATGTATATATAAATATATTAGGCATAAAAATTCCCTCCATATACTCTACATGTTATAGTTTACAAAACATATTTGTCTCCTGCATTGATTTATTCTGCGCTGGTAAATCATCTTTCTGGGGCCTGTTTTTAGATTGCTGCATTGATTAAATGGGTTGAGTGCATTGTAAATCACAATGATAACACAAAAAATTCTTTAAAAAAGTGTTCATAAAGATCAATTCAATGGATGCATATTTTCATTCTAAATTTAAAAAAAACACAAAAAGGCAAGTCTATAAAAGGCACCTGGCTGTAAGTACCATCCAAATGATAAAGAGAGAGTCACCTGAGCTGAGGCTGAGAGAGTATTGAAAAAGCCAGTGATAAGTATCTGTTGGAGCGTGTTAAAATCAGTTTTGGAAGTCAACATGAATCAATATTCATGACACTTGTGAGCAGTAGAAATTAAAAAGTTGCTGCAAGCATTGGGAGAAAAAAGGTATATCCTTTTTGAGAGGAACTCACTAAGGTTGAGACCTACTGATTTCCATTTCTCGGATTACTCTGAAGTTAGAAGCTTTGTCGTAAAACATGCATCTGACAGTTTAGTGGCTACATGTACCTTGTGGTGCAGCATTGTGTGACACAGCCCAGTTAAGTGTGTTAGCACAAAGTGAGAGTGGTGTCGAGGGTTACTGTGATGTAGCTTGTTCAAACATTAATCTTAATTTATCCTTTGGATCACTTACTGCAGGTGATAACTTGCCATTGTGACAGATTCCTATCTCACAGTTAAATGTGATCTAACATACACCACAGGCTAAATTCAATGAATTGTATCATCATCATGCAAATAAAAAGTTTACATTTGTCTGAAAAAATGTTTTACGCTGGAAGGTATTTCAAACATTAATCATAAAGAATATGGAGGAGGAATGAAGTATGAAAGAAGCATCTCATCAGGAATAAGAGAGAGCAGCCAAGCAGGCTAAGATAAAAGGTAGGGAAGAGGGACTAGGGGGAGGGACGATGGAGGTGGGATAGGTGGAAGGAGGTCAAGGTGAGGGTGATAGGCCGGAGTGGGGTGGGGGCGGAGAGGTCAGGAAGAGGATTGCAGGTTAGGAGGGCAGTGCTGAGTTGAGGGAACCGACTGAGACAAGGTGGGGGGAGGGGAAATGAGGAAACTGGAGAAATCTGAATTCATACCTTGTGGTTGGAGGGTTCCCAGGCGGAAGATGAGGCGCTCCTCCTCCAGCCGTCGTGTTGTTATGTTCTGCCGGTGGAGGAGTCCAAGGACCTGCATGTCCTCGGTGGAGTGGGAGGGAGAGTTAAAGTGTTGAGCCACGGGGTGATTGGGTTGGTTGGTTCGGGCGGCCCGGAGGTGTTCTCTGAAGCGTTCCGCAAGTAAACGGCCTGTCTCACCAATATAGAGGAGGCCACATCGGGTGCAGCGGATGCAATAGATGATGTGTGTGGAGGTACAGGTGAACTTGTGGTGGATATGGAAGGATCCCTTGGGGCCTTGGAGGGAAGTGAGTGTGGAGGTGTGGGCGCAAGTTTTACATTTCCTGCGGTTGCAGGGGAAGGTGCCGGGGGTGGAGGTTGGGTTGGTGGGGTGTGTGGATCTGACGAGGGAGTCACGAAGGGAGTGGTCCTTGCGGAACGCTGATAGGGGAGGGGAGGGAAATATATCCTTGGTGGTGGGGTCCGTTTGGAGGTGGCGGAAATGGCGGCGGATGATACGTTGTATGCGGAGGTTGGTGGGGTGGTAGGTGAGAACCAGTGGGGTTCTGTCTTGGTGGCGGTTGGAGGAGCGGGGCTCAAGGGCGGAGGGCTCCTCCGCCCTTGAGTCCCGCTCCTCCCTCCACCGCATCTCCTCCACTTCCCGCTCCTCCGCCCTTGAGCCCCGCTCCTCCAACCGCCACCAAGACAGAACCCCACTGGTTCTCACCTACCACCCCACCAACCTCCGCATACAACGTATCATCCGCCGCCATTTCCGCCACCTCCAAACAGACCCCACCACCAAGGATATATTTCCCTCCCCTCCCCTATCAGCGTTCCGCAAGGACCACTCCCTTCGTGACTCCCTCGTCAGATCCACACACCCCACCAACCCAACCTCCACCCCCGGCACCTTCCCCTGCAACCGCAGGAAATGTAAAACTTGCGCCCACACCTCCACACTCACTTCCCTCCAAGGCCCCAAGGGATCCTTCCATATCCGCCACAAGTTCACCTGTACCTCCACACACATCATCTATTGCATCCGCTGCACCCGATGTGGCCTCCTCTATATTGGTGAGACAGGCCGCTTACTTGCGGAACGCTTCAGAGAACACCTCCGGGCCGCCCGAACCAACCAACCCAATCACCCCGTGGCTCAACACTTTAACTCTCCCTCCCACTCCACTGAGGACATGCAGGTCCTTGGACTCCTCCACCGGCAGAACACAACAACACGACGGCTGGAGGAGGAGCGCCTCATCTTCCGCCTGGGAACCCTCCAACCACAAGGTATGAATTCAGATTTCTCCAGTTTCCTCATTTCCCCTCCCCCACCTTGTCTCAGTCGGTTCCCTCAACTCAGCACCGCCCTCCTAACCTGCAATCCTTTTCCTGACCTCTCCGCCCCCACCCCACTCCGGCCTATCACCCTCACCTTGACCTCCTTCCACCTATCCCACCTCCATCGCCCCTCCCCCTAGTCCCTCCTCCCTACCTTTTATCTTAGCCTGCTTGGCTCTCTCTCTTATTCCTGATGAAGGGCTTATGCTCGAAACGTCGAATTCTCTATTCCTGAGATGCTGCCTGGCCTGCTGTGCTTTGACCAGCAACACATTTGCAGCTGTGATCTCCAGCATCTGCAGACCTCATTTTTTACTGAAAGAAGCATCATCATACAATTTCTTTTTAATTCATTCATGTTGCTGTCCAAGCCAACAAGTATTAACCATCCCAAATTGCCCAGCAGGCAGATAAGAGTCAACCATATTGCTGAGTGTCTAGAGTCACATGTAGGCCAGACTGGTAAGGAAGACAGAATTCCTTCCATCAAGAACATTAATGAACCAGATGGGTTTTCTGACAATTGATGGGAGTTATATGGTTGCCATTAGATTAGTATTTTATTTCAGATTGTTATTGAATTCAAATTTTACCATCTGCCATGAGGATTTGAACCCACATCTTCAACACATTAGCCTCAGGCTCTGGGTCACTATCCCAATTACGTTACCACTATGCCATTGCCTCCCCAATACGGCAAAAGGCAGAAAAGCCCCCTGGCTCCAATGGTTTGCATACTAGGATGTTAAAGAAATGGCTATAGAGATAGTGGATGCATTGGTTGTAGTTTTCCAAAAATCCTTGTATTCTCCAGAAGATTGGAAAACTATGAATATGACATACCTATTCAAAAAAGAAGGGAGACATACAGGTATCTTAGGACAATTAGACTAAGATCTATTGTTGGCAAATTAATAAAATAAATTATTAAGGAAATAATAGTAGAGAACATTTGGGAAATCATTATGTAATCAAGTTGAGTCAACTTGACTTCATGAAAGAGAAATCATGGTTGACTAATTTATTTAAGTTTTTCAAGGAATACTCAACCAGAGTGGATAGAGCAGAACCAGTAGCATGTGCTGTCTTTGGACTTCCAGAAGATGAGAGTTTTAAAATAAGAGTTCATGGCATTGGAGGTAGTATACTGGCATGGATAGAGAATTGGTTGATGGGCAGGAAACAGCAAGTGGGGATAAGATGTTGTTTTTTGGGTTGGCAATCTATGACCAGTGGGATTTCACGGCTATCAGTGCTGGGATCACAACTGTTTACTATATATAAAGTGAATATGCTTTCACCAGATTGGCAGACGACAGTGGGCAAAGGTTGACAAATGGAATATAATGTGGGAGAATGTGAAGTTGTTCATTTCAGAAAGGAGAATCAAAAGAGAACTAAAGGGGGGAAGAAACTGCAGAAACCAGCAACACAAATGGACTTGGAGATACTTATGCATGAAACCCAGAAAGCTAGCGCACAGGTGCAGAAGGTAATCAGGAAGGCTAATGGAATGTTGGCTCTTATTTCAGAGGGAGAAAGTGAGGACTGCAGATGCTGGAGACCAGAGTTGAAAAATGTGATGCTGGAAAAATACTGCAGCCAGGCAGCATCCGAGGAGCAGGAGAATCGACATTTCAAGCATAAGCCCTTCTTCAGGAATAAGGCTGGTGTGCCAAGCCTCTTACTTCAGAGGGGTTGGAGTATAAATGGAGGGAGGTATTACTGCGACTGTACAAGGTGCTGCTGAGAACACACCTGGAGTATTGTGAGCAGTTTTGGTGCCCTTATTTAAGAAAATATATTATTTCATTGGAGGCAGTTCAGAGAAGGTTCAAGATGGTCCCTTGTTAGGAGGTATTGAGCAAAGGCTATATAGGTTGGGACTCTACTCACTGGAGTTTACAAGAGTGAGAGATGATCTCATTGAAATGTATAGGATTCTTAAGTGACTTGAAAGTGTAAGTGCCGAGGGGATGTTATCTCCTCTTGGGGGAGTCACACACATGGGTGGCATGGTGGCACAGTGGTTAGCACTGCTACTTCACAGCGCCTGAGACCCGGGTTCAGTTCCCGACTCAGGCGACTGACTGTGTGGAGTTTGCACTTTTTCCCCGTGTCTGCGTGGGTTTCCTCCGGGTGTTCCGGTTTCCTCCCACAGTCCAAAGATGTGCGGGTCAGGTGAATTGGCCATGCTAAATTGCCCGTAGTGTTAGGTAAGGGGTAAATGTAGGGGTATGGG
Source organism: Hemiscyllium ocellatum (assembly GCF_020745735.1). Lineage (NCBI taxonomy): Eukaryota > Metazoa > Chordata > Chondrichthyes > Orectolobiformes > Hemiscylliidae > Hemiscyllium > Hemiscyllium ocellatum. The sequence goes on from NC_083408.1 coordinate 92,545,869, forward strand.
TAGGTTGCGGGTCGGTGTGGACTTGTTGGGCCGAAAGGCCTGTTTCCACACTGTAAGTAATCTAATCTAAAGGGGCACCACTTTAAGACTGAGATGAGGTAGAATTTCTTCTCTCAGAGATTGTGAATCTTTGGTATTCCTTGCCACAGAGAGCTATGGGCACAGAATCCTTGTGTGTATTGAAGATTGTGCTAGTTAGATTCTTGACCAGTGTGATGGGATAATGGAGGAAAGTGGGGATGAGGAATGTTGGATCAGCCATGATTCTATAGAATGGCACAGCAGGCTCAAGAGGCCGAATGGCCTTCACTCATCCCTGTTTCTTATTGTCTTATAGTGATGAAACTAGCTTTGTAGGAGTTGAGAACATTTTATAAAGCTGTAGATGGTCAGGTGCATTGTCTTCAGTGATATTGATATATCGGCAATGGGGAGGTCTTTCTGGTTGAGTTGGAATTCAGCTGAAACCGAATGGATTAAGTGCTGATGATGTCACCATTGGGAATGACTTGTGAGAGTGTTGAGAGATGTGATAAGATACGAAGACACATTGCTGTACGCTGATGACAGGACATTCAGTCATTATAAGATAAAAATGCCATTGACAACCTCAGGAATTAGAAGAGGTAGCATATTTGAAATGATAATGGAGGTGGGGAGACCTTTTGTCATGAAGATGCAAGAATGGTGTTTAAAACAAATCTTCATTAATAACACAGCCACAATAAAAAAAATCACAATCCAAAAATGATAACTTGCATTCATGTAGGACCTTTGAAATAGAATAATGATGCAAAGAACTTTGCAGGAACTTTATAAAATATGATTTAATGACAAGTTACATGAGATTTTAGAACAGATGACTACATTTTTGGCTAAAGAGGTCAGTTTTAAGGAGGATTCTAAAGAAAAAAAATCGTACAGACAGTTGGTGTTTTTTCTCCTAATCTGAACATTACCACTTTCCCATAGCACTGACTTTATTTGATCTGCTTTGCAATTGGCGATTTCATTTCACCTTAATTATGAATCACTTGTAAGCACTTAATCTGATGGGTATTTTTATTTTGTGATTAAATTGAAGAAGAACATTCATTGGATCTCTATGTTATTGTTTTATGTCTTATGTTTGACATTAAGAACAATGCTGACCCACCACTGTGAAAGAAAATGAAATAGTTTCCAGAAGGAACTGCAGAGCTAAGATGGAAAATGAGCAACAATAAAAATGCAGGACAAATGGCTTTTAAGCTATCACTTTCTTAGTTACTTTACTCATGAACCTTGCTATTAAATGATGTCTTTAACTTTTAAACATTACAATTCTTTGTAATCGCTCTTGACTGCAAAAGCAATGTTAAAAATCAGTGCACGCTGTGTAAAAGAGAGCTACCATATGTTCATAACTAGCACTATATGAGAGATATATGACTTTTGAAGTGGAGGCAATATACTGTTTGCGTGGCTATTCTCCCTTGGAGATGCATGATAAATCAATACCAGTTCTTTCATTAATTAATATACTCTCATATTCCGAGATCAGTTTGTTCAGTAAGCATTGCATTAAACCTTGACTAGGTATGTGCATTCTGTACATGCACCTGATTAATATTAGAGGTACATAAAAATACTGCAAATGACACAATAGGTCAGGGTAGTTGGCATTCAAAAAGAGAATAGATATTTAATAGCTTATTTGTGGAACTTTTATCAGTATTGCCTGTGCCTGAAATAGTAAATTGTCTTCTCTCATTTCAGATAGCAATGGACCTGCAGTGCACTTGCATAATTTTTTCTTTGTAGTCAGAGTTTCTAACATTTACAGCTTTATCTTTTAGTCAAACACATATTTGGGGAGGTGGTGGAATAATGTTAATTTCACTCCAACTAGTAATCAAGAACCTTCGCCATATTTCTGGGAGCATGAGTTCAAATTCCACCATGGCAAGGAAATACAAATTTAATTTAAAAATCTGGTATTTCTTATTAAGACATGACTAGTTTCTTGGGGATCGTAAAATCACTGTCAATTGTTGTAAAAACCCATCTGGTTTACTGCGGTCCTTTAGGGAAGGAGATCTGCCATCCTTACCCACATGTGACTCCAAACCCACAGCAATGTATTGACTCCTAAAGAAAGGGGCAAAAACTGCTGGCCTCGTATTCCATTCTCACATCCCACGAACAAAACAAAACCTGCTGAATTCCTTCAATTGTTAATTCAGTCTGTCCAGACATTCAGCTTTTCTGTTAGGAATGCCATTGTCATAGTGGTGGTGTTGTAGTGATGGCATTAAATTAGTGATCAGGATACAGTTCTGGGGACATGAGTTCAAAACCCACCAGGACAGATGGTGTAGTTGTAATTATATTAACATTTTGAATTAAAAAGCAAACATTAAAATTGATTGCCATAAAATACCCATTTGACCCTCTTTAGGTATCCTTACTTGGTCTAGTAAAATCTAGTCTACAAATCCACAACAATGTGTCCTCTTAACTGTAGAGTCTCAACTTGCCTTCTGTGCAATTAGGAATGGGTTATAAATACTTGCCAAGTAAGCGATGTCTGCATTTCCCATGAACAAAAAGTTTCCCTTCGAACTACACACTATTCTGATTTGGAACTCCATCTCCATTTCTTCATTGTCCCTGTATCAAACTCCTGGAATTCTCTTTCTAACAGCTTTGTGGTTGTAAATACACGACTTGTCTGAATTCAAGAAAGTGACTCAATACCACTTTTCCCAGGGCAATTAGATAACAAACAGTTGATTCTTGCCAGAGACCCTCAGATTCCATGATAGAAGTTTTAAAAAAAAATCCAGTTTTCAGCTATAATTGACAAAAGAAAATATATCAACAGCCAGGAACCTGCTCTCTACACTGTTAATATTTAACAAAGCAAATATAAGATTATTAACTGATAATGACATTTAGAATTGATTGAGCAATTGATGTATGTTAATTAAAAGCTTAACTATGCATAAGTTCGAAAACCAGCAGAAGACATGTTTTAATCTCTATTTGCAGCCAGTCATTATTGTATATTTGTGCTTAAGAAGATTTCTGAGCTGAAATGAAGAATTAAATTCAGCATATTCAAAGATTTGAGGCTGAATGTTTACTTGATGACAGTGAGGGTGTCAGGGGAGCAGGGAGTTGGATTGAACTGGGAAACCCAGAACTGCAGGTTTTAGATTAGAATAGATTCCCTGCAGTGTGGAAACAGGCCCTTCGGCCCAACAAGTTGACACCAACCCTCCGAACAGTAACCCACCCAAACCCATTCCCCTGCCTAATGCACCGAACACCATGGGCAATTTAGCATGGCCAATTCACCTTACCTCCACATCTTTGGACTGTGGGAGGAAACCGGAGCATCCAGAGGAAACCCACGCAGACACGAGGAGAATGTGTAAACTCCTTTGGCCCTGTAGAGTTTAATTTACTGGATGTAGCCCCAATTGAGACACTGACTTTGAGAAAAGCCTGTAATTCAAGTATTAGACTAGAGACAGGGAGCAGGGAGCATGATGAGTGCGGAAAGCTGAAGAGTTGGGCTCAGGGACTCTCTGGAGGCCTCTGAGTGGGGAGGGTCAAAGGTCAGGGCAGTGAACATACGTGGAAGGTTGATGGTGAAGAGCGTGTGATGGTAGCTGAGGGCAAACACCATAGCAAATGAGAGAGAAAAATAGACTGGCCATGTCGGAGAGAATATGGAATAGACTGGTGGGAATTGAAAAAAACAAGTACAAAGGCCTTCTGTCCTCACCTCTGGCAATGACAAACCACTAGGTAGCCATCCAAGATGCTAGGAGCATTTGTTTCCAAGACAACACATTGACAATTTTATTGCCTAAGAACAATCCCACAATGAACCAAGCTGTGCAAAGAAACAGGCAAACCTCAGTTATGATTCCAGAATAGACTATTGATATTTATGCTGTGATCTGGTTTGGGACCAGTAACATTTTCATGTTATTGTGGACAAAGGGTGAGATCGAGGGGACTTTCTAATAAAATAAAGCCACAAGCTTCCGTGGTTTGGAACAAACAGCAAGACTTATTCAAGTTCGAACAGAAGTATAAATTACAATGCACGTACAGCTTACTTCTAACACTATGAATGAACGTCGTAAACATAAGTAACACAAAGATCTAATTGAACACCTTGTAGTGCACATCACATCGCAAATTTACCAAGAAAGATTCCACAAATTTCTCATCAGCTTCCCCCTGATGTTAATGGTGTGATAGATAAATCTCATTGAACTTCACAAGATTACAATTCTTCACTTTTCCTGATCTGCCCATGAAATCCCCTCCCAAGAGATGTTCTGTAATGGTCTGTCTCAATTACTATAATTCCTGTTCTGGTATGCTACACAGTTCACAGCTCCTGAAAGCTCCCTTCACCACATTAGCTCTGGGTATTCTCATGTGCTCCAGTCTTTCTTGGTTATATGAAGAAAATACTGCTTGTGGCTTTTCAACTCTGTGTGTGAATCACACACAGAGCCTATATAGTTCAGCTGCCTTTCCTGCAAGACACTTCTAACATGGAGTGTACCTGTCTCTGTCTTTCCCCAACTAAATGAGATCCTGGAATATTTTCAGTAACTCTTACAGGGGTGTATTGAATCTTTAACTTTATTATCAATACAGGCATAGAATACAAAAGCAAGGAGATGATGTTGAACTTCCGTAAGACACTCAGAGTCATAGAGTCAGACATTGCAGTAACAGACTCTTCAGTCCAACTCATCTATGCTGACCTAGTTTCCCAAACAAATCTAGTCCCATTTGCAGGCATCGGGCTCATATTCCTCTAAACTTTTCCCATTCATGTCTAAATGATCTTTAAACATAGTAACTGTACCTGCATCTACCACTTTCTCTGGCAGTTAATTTTTGTATATGACCCACCCTTGGTGTGATTAAGGTGGCCCCCTCAGGTCCCTTTTAAATCTTTCTTCTCTCACTTCAAAAATATGCCCTCTAGTTTTGAAAACCCCCACCCTAGGGAAAATATCTTTGCTATTCACCTTATCCGTGCCCCTCATGATTTTATAATCCTCCATAAGGTCACTCCTCAACTTCCTATACTCCTTGAAAAATGTCCTAGCATATCCAACCTCTCCTTATAACTCATATCCTCCAGTCCCAGCAACATTCCTTGTAAATCTTTTCTGAACCCTGTCCAATTTAATAATATCCTACCTATAGCAGGATGACCTGAAATGTACACAGTACTCCAGAAGTGGCCTCACCAACATCCGGTACAACCTCAACATGATGTCCCAACTCCTATACTCAGTGGTCTGAGCAATAAAGGCAGGAGGGCTAAACACCTTCTTAACCAGCCTGTCTATCTGTGATACAACTTTTAAAGAACTACGTGCCTGCACCCTTACCTCTCTTTGTCTGACAACACTACCTGGGCTGCTACCATTAACTGTATAAGTCCAACCCTTATTCATCTTTCCAAACTTCAATATCTAAATTAAACTCCATCTGCCACTCCTTGTTAGGCCTCAGCTGGAGTATTGTGTACTGTTGTGGGCACAACATTATTGGAAAGATACGAATGCTTTAGAGACAGTGCAGAAGTGATTTACAAACATAGTTCCAAGAACAAGAACCTTTAGTTATGAAGCTAGATTAAAGAAGTTGGGACTGTCTCCTTGCAGAGAAGAAGGCTGAGACGAGATCCGTTAGAGGTTTTCAAAATCATGAGTGGGCTGGACAGATTAGATTGGGAGATGCTGTTCCTGCTTGTATAAGGAACAAGAGCAAGAGGACGTAGATTTAAAGTGATGCAAAGGTGATGTGAGAAAAAAATCTTGTTCACACAGCGAGTGGTTGGAATATGGAATGCACTGCCTGGAAGTGTGATGGACACAGTTCAAGTGAAAGTGAGGACTGCAGATGCTGGAAATCAGAGCTGAAAATGTGTTGCTGGAAAAGCGCAGCAGGTCAGGCAGCATCCAAAGAGCAGGAGAATCGACGTTTCGGGCATGAGCCTTCCTGAAGAAGGGCTCATGCCCGAAACGTCGATTCTCCTGCTCTTTGGAAGCTGCCTGACCTGCTGCACTTTTCCAGCAACACATTTTCAGCACAGTTCAAGTGAAGCATTCAAGAAGATATTGGAAGATCATTTGGATAGAAAGAATATGCATAGGTATGTGAGAACGCAGGAGATTGGCACGAGGTAATGATGCATGGTTGAAGAGCTGGTGCAAATACGATGGGCCAAATGGCTTTCTCCTGTACCGTAACAATTCTGTGAACTGTCCTGAGCAGTCTCATGAAAAGCTTGCAGTAACAGAATTGCATGGCAGAACTGAATGTTGTCATGTACCAACTCCTGAACTGATTGTGCTCAGAATGTTATATTTCACAGAAAATGCTGGCTTCCCTGCTACAATTCAATCTCCAGGAAATGAATTTCATCACAGCCCCATCATCTGAAATCTTTAAGATCCATCTTCAGATTATTTCCATTTGTAGGTTTTCCATTGCCATGCCAGCAGATCAAATCTGGTTCAGTGGTGTTAACAATGTAAATGTTGGCAAAATAGAGATGTCAGTGATGCTGACAGGATCCAAAGCAGACACAGAGGTGTAAGAGAAGTATTAGAGATAACAGACTATGAATGCCAGAGATCTTCCAAAGAAGTGGCAGTTAGGTGGTGGTCTGGGGTCAGTGGTTGGACACTAGCTGGTGATGAAGAATGTGGAGAGTAGAGGCTGCAGTGGGGTCAGACACTGGGCTGGTTAGAGGCTGAGATGATAAGGGCTGGCATTTGGGTGACCTGAGGAATAAGAGCTGGGACGCTAATGGAAAGAGCAAAGGTAAGAACCTTTAAGCTGGCAAGTGGGATGTGGGTGGGGTTGAAGGTGGCAAATCATTTAGAGGTGGGGCAGAGGTGGAGATCAAGGTGGCACTATCATTTAGAGGTGGGGTGGGGGTGAGGGTAAAGATGGCACCATCATTTAGAGGTGGGGTGGGAGTGAGGGTAAAGATGGCACCTTCATTTAGAGGTGGGGTGGGGATGAGGGTGAAGGTGGCACCTTCATTTAGAGGTGGGGTGTGGGTGGGGGTGAAGGGGGCACCATCATTTAGAGGTGGGGATCAAGGTGGCACTATCATTTAGAGGTGGGGTGGGGGTGAGGGTGAAGATGGCACCATCATTTAGAGGTGGGGATCAAGGTGGCACTATCATTTAGAGGTGGGGTGGGGGTGAGGGTAAAGATGGCACCATCATTTAGAGGTGGGGTGAGGGTGGGGGTGAAGGTGGCACCATCATTTAGAGGTGGGGTGAGGGTGGGGGTGAAGGTGGCACCATCATTTAGAGGTGGGGTGGGGGTGGGGGTGAAGCTGGTACCGTCATTTCGAGGTTTGGAAACCGGATGAGTTGCAGGAAGTTGAAGCAGAGTTCAGAAGCTCATTGTGAGAACTGGGGCATCGGAGGGTTTGAGTTCAGACACTATAATGGGATGCAAGATTGCAGGCCTCAGGAAGTGGCAGGAGATTATTTGGGAAGATGAGAAAGCAGCAGGTATTTTGATTTGGGAAGAGGTCAGTGGGAAAGGCACTTAGTTTCTGAATCGAGCAGGTTTTGTCTTCTACTAATTGTTGGGCTCCTTGAGACCTGGGAAACATGGCTGCTCATGTAACATTTGAAAACAGAGAATAATATGAGGCTGCCATCTTCACTATAGTATTTATTATTAGTGGGTCATGAGACTAAACTTTCTGTTCCAGCTCTGTTAAAACCAGAAATGGGCTAGTTGGAAGTGGTTCAGGATCAGGATACAGAAATTTAACATTTTAACCTCCCACCGGACACAAACATACTGTCTCCTTGTGTTAAACTTACACCCCCCTTAAAAAAATCTACAGCAAGAATGTAATTGACTAGTTTATATATACCCTCAAATGTTGGAATCTCCTGGATTATTGATCATCTGAGAGAACTGAGCGAATTTTCCAGGTTTCCTCCTTTTTTTTATGACTTGTTGTTTTCTACTCGCGTGAAATGACATGCCCGCTGGGGATGGTGACGAAGGATTAGGAAGTGTCTCCTTATGGCTGCAGGGTCTTATACGGTGCAGAGCAGGATTGAAGAGCAGCCTTAGCTTTTCGTTCTGTCCAGTATTTCCATACTCTTCTGTGTTCATAAGTTTCCCTTTAATGATGTATGCTCTGCAAATATTTACCCATTGTGGCCCCACGTCAAGATTTAAAAACCATTCTGTCCCTACAGTGAGGTTGGTCAGAGTGGGCTGTTCAAGGACTGTTAGAGCAGGGTTACAGACTATTAGAAATCTGTCAAAGTTCCATTGCAACCTTTACAGACTCAGGGCTCACAACCTGAAAACTACAGCTCATGACCCCATTTGGGGGTCCCAATTCTGCTTTGGGGAGACATGATTTAGGCATGATAGTACCGGATTTGTGTTGCATTATCTAATCTTAAAAGTAGAAGTGTTTAGTTCCCTTACACTGGGGAAGGGAAATCAGACAGCTATTTCACTTCCAATTATTAGCCCAGCTGGAAGTGCATGTTTACTGAGGTTGGGTGAAGAGAGGATTCGACTTGATTATAATTTCCCCTGTGGTCTCTGCGCCTTCTCAATCTCAAGATGCACAAAAGAATAACAGCCAAATGAACAGGCAGGCAGCCACTTATGAAACAGTGCAGTATAATGTGTCAATGGTATCAATTCAGAAAGACAATAGAGAAAATCCACAGAAAAATAGCTGAGAAAATTAACAATGCAAGTATTTCAAAACCAACACTTCAAACCATCTCTGAAATGGAGGGTGGTAGCAATAATATTTGAAGCCCTTCATAATTATTACCTTCCGTCACCCCTGGGAAAGGCATATATTCTGGAGTCAACACTTAATATATTGTCCACTGAAGCAGATCAGTTAAAGGCAAAAGGGATTTGGGCAGCTTCAACATATACTACCAACAATCAGAATGCAACAAGGACTTAGTGGGTTAATGTAAGTGGAAACTTCTCTTTGCTGGCTGCAGTTAGTGTAAAGATCATCATGTTATCAAGGGCATTCTACACAACCATATTGACATTTCTCACTTCACCCAATTCCCTGGGAGATTACATAGCTATTGCCTTGATCAATGTTCCCTCTACAATGTGCTCTCCTGATGCTGTAATCTAAATCCATATCTTAATCTCACTAGAACCATGGACTATCACTCGCTTCACACTCATGATAGAGCATCTAAAACCTATTCAGTGCATTACTTGATTGTTATCTTGGAACGTGACTCTGCAATGGAATTGAAATGTTTTCTCTGGTTCCAAGGAAGGTGAGATATTGAAGGTGAAATATGAAAGTCAACAGAATTCAAAGGTATAATCAGAAGAAAGCAACAGGGGAGCATTTCACACACCCCAGTAATAAGACATCATGTTTGCAATTAAATTGGAAATGTTTTTCACTTACTTACTACATTGCATTGTCTTCAGAATTTGCAGTCCCTCCCCATGGTGGTATGGTGGCTCAGTAGTTAGCACTGCTGACTTATTGTTCGATTCCAGCGTGGAGTAATTATCTGTGTGGATTTATGTGTTCTCCACAGGTCTACATGGGTTTTCTGCAGCAACCCTAGTTTTGTCCCACAATTAAAAGTTGTGGATTAAAGGTTAAGTGGATGCTAAATTGTAGTTTGTGTCCTAGAATGTGCAGGCTAGGTGGATTAGCTATCATAATGCAGGGTTACAGGATAGGGTAGGAGACTGTGTTTGGATGGGATGCTCTTCAGACATTCAGTGCAGACTTGATCGGCCAAATGGCCTTATTCTGCACTGTAGGGACTCTATAATCCTCCCATTGTTCGCTAGCATTGAGACATTCCCTCAAATGATATTGCGACACATTCACAATATGAAAGACATGTTTCGAGCTAATTCTTTTCAAAGCATCTAGGCAGAATTATTATGGACCAGACCAAACTCCCTCAAAACATGCCAAGGACATAGCCTAGACCTGAACATTTTCTTATTTTAAAGGCAAGTGCCAGACGTTGCAGTCCAGATGAAATTTGATTGGTCAAACGTCTCGTCTTGAAGCAAAACACACTTTATTCACACACCATAGTTAAAATGCAGACAAAATAATATAGCTCTATGGAAATACTGAACAAAATAATAAACTACTCATAAACTGTTCCAATATAATAAGATTCCAGAAACACACCCTTGGCAAAAGCAAAGTCAGTAAAATAGATTGTCTTACATGCAATTCTAGCAACAGGAAATGAGCCCAAGCCTTTAGCTGTAGCAAAGAGAAGAGAGTGTAGCAGCTTTCACAACCCGAACAGCTACTGAAAGCCAAATTAAAAATCTTGGTTCTGTGGGAGCTTGACACCATCCATTCAGGTTGTTTCTATTGTTCCAACTTTAAAAATAAGCCCCAAGGCCTCACAAGTTATTTACTTTATTGGCTGGAAGCAGATCACTCTATACCACTGTCTCAATCTATCGTCATAAAAAAAGAACAAAATACACCTTTTAAAGCCATTGTATCATCACAGAATATTCTATTTTTGTTTATACAACTCTCTCATGTAGTGAATTAGAAATGAAGAAAGGCAATATAAACTAGAAGTTACAACTCTAAAGGGAGTGGAGGAGCAGAGGGAACAGGAGGTTCCAATAAATGTTGAAGATTTTAAAACAGGTTAGGAAAGCAGTTAATAAGAAATGTGCTGTACAAACTGATGCGGAAAATGCAAAACGAAGAAGGTTATAGCAAAACTTTGTAAAACACTAGTTCGACTTCAGCTGAGGTATCATGGCCAGTTCTGAGCACCACATTCTATGAAGGATGTGAAGATGTATTAGATATGTTGAAGAAAGTATTCCAAACTTACTCTCGTAATCTATTTTCCCCTTCTTAATCAAGCCCTTGGTCCTCCTTTGCTGGCTTCTAAATGTCCCAATCCTCAGGCCGATTTTAGTTGCCAATTTGTATGGTCTTTTTTGCATCTAATATTATCTCTAACCTTCCCTGTAAGCCATTTTTGGCCACTATTCTCTTTGCACTCATGTACCAAACAGGAATAAACAATTTTTGTAGCTCATCTATTTGTTCTTTGAATGTTTTGCATTGTTTATCCACTGTCATTCCTTTCAGCAACATTTCCCAATCCAACATAGCCAACTCATGCCTCATATCATCATAGGTTGTTGAATTAGGATTCAGGATCCGAGTTTCTGAATCAACTACCTCACTCTCCATCTTGATGAATAATTCTATCATATTATAATTGCTCATACCAAGGAGTCTCTCACAACTAAATTAACAATAATTCCTTTCTTATTGCATAACACCCAGTCTAAGATGGCTGTTCTTCAGTTGATTCCTCAATGTATTGTGCCAATAATCCTGTATGCAATCTAAGAATTTTTTCTCTATGGTACTGTGACTAATCTATATGTGATTAAAGTCACCCATAATTTTAGATGCTCCTTTATTGCATGCATCTCTGATTTTCTATCTAATGCCATTCCCAACATCATCACTACAGCTTGGTCTATATAGGTGGTCTATATACCACCCCTGTTTTTTTGCCCTTGGTATTTCAACCCATACATATTCCAATTTGTCTGAGTTAAAACCTTTCCTCAATATTGTGTTTATATCCTGTTTTACCTTTCCCTTTTTCACTGTCCTTCCTAAAAACTGAACATGTTCAGTTTCTATCCCTGGTAACCCTGCAGCAATATCTCCGTGATCCCAACTCGACCATACTCATTTGATCTATTTGTATAATTAATTCTTCCACTTCATTTCGAATGCCCTGTGCATTCAGGTACAAAGCCTGAAAGCTTGTTTCTTTTAACATTCCTGGTCCCATTCCTACTATCTTTTACTGTGTCCTTGTTTAACGTGGTGGATGTTTCCTTTACTTAGTGCCTCTCTTACCCGCTTTTTGTCATTTGCTTTTGTCATAGAGTCATAGAGTCATAGAGATGTACAGCATGGAAACAGACCCTTCGGTCCGACCCGTCCATGCCGATCAGACATCCCAACCCAATCTAGTTCCACCTGCCAGCACATGGCCCATGTCCCTCCAAACCCTTCCTATTCATATACCCATCCAAATGCCTTTTAAATGTTGCAATTGTACCAGCCTCCACCACTTCCTCTGGCAGCTCATTCCATACATGTACCACCCTCTGCATGAAAAAGTTGCCCCTTAGGTCTCTTTTATATCTTTCCCCTCTCACCCTAAACTTATGCCGTCTAGTTCTGGACTCCCCTACCCCAAGGAAAAGACTTTGTCTATTTATCTCATCCATGCCCCTCATAATTTTGTAAACCTCTACAAGATCACCCCTCAACTTCCGATGCTCCAGGGAAAACAGCCCCAGCCTGTTCAGCCTCTCCCTGTAGCTCAGATCCTCCAACCCTGGCAGCATCCTTGTAAATCTTTTCTGGACCCTTTCAAGTTTCACAACAGCTTTCCGATAGAATTGCACGCAATATTCTAACAGTGGCCTAACCAATGTGCTGTACAGCCGCAACATGACCTCCCAATTCCTGTACTCAGTACTCTGACCAATAAAGGAAAGCATGCCAAATGCCTTCTTCAGTATCCTATCTACCTGCGATTCCACTTTCAAGGAGCTATGAACCTGCGCTCGAAGATCTCTTTGTTCAGCAACACTCCCTAGGACCTTACCATTAAGTGTATAAGTCCTGCTCTGACTTGCTTTCCCAAAATGCAGCACCTCGCATTTATCTGAATTAAACTCCATCTGCCACTCCTCAGCCCAAATAGGTTCCCATCCTTCTGCCAATTTAGTTTAAAGCCTGTTGTTGAAAGACTCTAGCAAATACTCCCCTTAGGCCTTAGTCCTAGTACTGTCTACAAGTAACCTGTCCAGTTTCCACTGATCCCACCGCCCCCAGAACTGGTCCCAATGCCCCAGGAAACTGTAACCCTTTGGATCACACCATTTCTTTAGCCACGTGTTCATTTGCAATATTCTGCAATTTCTACTCTGACTAGAACGTGGCATTGGTAGCAATTTTGAGATTACTGTCTTGGAGATCCTACTTTTCAGCTTGCTTCCTAACTCCCTGTATTCTCCTTTTAAGGTTCTCATCCCTTTTTTGAAACTTATGTCATCGGTAAAAATACATACCAAAACCATTGGCTGTTCACACTCCCCCTCCAGGATGTCCTGTAACTGCTCAGAGCCATCCTTGACTCTGGCATCGGGGAGGCAACATGCCATCCAAGAGTCATATTTGGGTCACAAAAATGTCTATCTATTCCTCTTACAATTAAATCCTGATGTCTATTGGAATTCCACACTTCTTGCTGCTCCCCTGTGTAGTTGAGACAACCATGATGCCATGAATTTGTCTGTTGCTGTTTTCCCCTGACAGGTCATTCCCCTCAACTGTATCCAAAGCGGTCAATGTGTGTTCAGGGAATGGCCACAGGGAGTTCCTGCACTGCCAGCCTAATCCTCTTACTCTGCCTGGTGGTCCGCTATTCCCTCTCTGCCTATTGAGTCTTAGCTGTGCTGTAACCACCTCTCTGTCTGTGCTACCCACAATTCTCTCAGCTTCCTGGATGGTCCACAGTGTCCCCAGCTGTCAATCCAGTTCCAAAGCCCAGGGGCTTCCAGGAGCTGCAGCTGGAGACACTTCCTGCACACATTCCGGCTCCCCCCACCAAGATTCACTCAGAGCCGGAGAAGCAAACCTAGCTTTGAGCTCTCCTGCCATCACTTACCCGGTTAAATTAAACCTTTTGGAAGATGCTTAATATCAAATAATACTGTGTCTATTTCTCTAGTGCCTTCTTTCTTGTTCCTTGTTACTACAGAATACAACGCTTAGCAACTGTAAACCACAAAAGGACCTGACAAACCATAGTCATAATAGTTGAAAATATTTATCTGATCTTACCTACTACAGGCAGTTGCGTTCCAGTGAAACCTTGCTGAATAAAAAGAATTGCTTAATATAAATAATGAGGCCTATGCGAAAAGTGGGGTTAGGAGCAGACCAGCAAAAAATATCCCGCACAAGCGCTTAAAAATCTCCCAAAAGTCTAACACAAAGTATAGCACAGCCTGAATGAAGGTATGAATCATATTTATCAATGAAACAAAAGTAAATTTAACACAGTACATTTAAAAAATATTGTTAATACAGGGTCAGAGGGTTATAATGGTGCTTAAGGTAGCCTCCCTCATTCCTGTTAAGTGAGCTATGTCATATATTCTCTCCTTATGTTTAAAATGCTTTATAATATCAAGCTTCTCTCCCAGTGTTATACCTTTTCTTTTGTGTTCAACTCCAGCAATTTTATCTCCCAGACGCGTCGTGATAATATTCTTGTCACAATGCCCATCTGCTTTAATCTCGGAGTGGTGTACTTCTCACAGGAAGCTGCTCAACATATCTCTCTCAGAAAGTGTTCTCTCTACAGTACCTCTCGCAGAAAGCTGTTCTGTCAGCAGTTGACATTGGTACATGCACAGAATGGCGCAGATACTTCAGCACGGTCATTGGCATATGTGCAGAACGGCGTGGAGACTTCGGCATATACTTTGGCACATGGATAGAACAGCGTGCAGGCTTCGACACGGACATCGGCACATCCATGGAATGGTGGAGACTTTGGCATGAACATTGGAACACGTGCAGAATGGCACTGAGACTTTGGCACTGACATCGGCACATGCACAGAATGGCGCAGTCTTCGGCACAGACATCAGCACATGCACAGAATGGCATGGAGTCTTTGGCACAGACATTGGAACATGCGCAGAACCAAGTGCTCAAAATGACCACTGCTGGAAATGTGCTATTGCAAACAGAGGTTCTCAAAAATACCATTCCTTAATTCCTCACCAATGTTATAAGCAAAATGTGCTGCCAAGATGCATGTTATCCAAGGGCTACCTCTACTTACCAATCAGATCTTTCCCTTGCAACCTGTTCTTCTGCAGTCAGGTGAGACCACTCCTGTTTTCCTGTGATGTCTCTCTTTGTTCTTTACCAACAAGTAGGACGCCCTTCCCAGACCTCATCATTGTGATGTTGGCTGTGAGGACCCTTTTCCCAAACTGCAGGTGATCCTCAGAGGTTTGCACTTGCAACTGCTCCAGTGTGTGAATAATCAGGCTTCAACTTTTGGTGTTGTCAATATTATTTTTGCCTAATGGCTTTTGAATTACACAATGACACTCTTGGCTCAACCCTCCCTAGGAATGGGTGAAAGCAAGGACTGCAGGTGCTGAAGATCAGAGTCAAGATTAGAGTGGTGCTAGAAAAGCACAGCAGGTCAGGCAGCATCTGAGGAGCAGGAAAATCGATGTTTTGGGCAGGAGCCCTCCATCAGGAATGAGGCTGGGAGCCTCCGGGATGGAAAGATAAATGGGAGGGGGGTGGGGCTGAGGAGAAGGTAGCTAAGAGTGCAATACGTGGATGGAGGTAGGCATAAAGGTGATAGGTTGAGTGGATAGGTGGGAAGGAAGATTAGCAGATAGGACAGGTCATGTGGATGGTGCTGAGCTGGCAGGTTGGAACTGGGGTAAGGTGGGGGAGGAGAAGTTAGGATACTGGTGAAGTCTACATTGATGCCCTGGGGTTAAAGTGTTTCGAGACTGAAGATGAGGTATTCTTCCTCCAGGCATTGGGTGGTGAGGCAGTGGCAGTGAGGAGGCCTAGGACCTGCATGTCCTTGGCAGAGTGGGAAAGGGAGTTGAAATGTTCAGCTACATGGCAGTGGGGTTGATTGGTGCATGTGTCCCGGAGGTGTTCCCTAAAGTGCTCTTTGAGAAGGTATCCAGTCTCCCCAATATAGAGGAAAGCTCATCATGAGCAACGGATACAACAAATGACATTGTGGATGTGCAGGTAAAACTTTGGTGGATGTGGAAGGCTCCTTTGGGGCCTTAGATGAGGGGGGAGGTGTGGGCATAGGTTTTGCAATTCCTGCAGTGGCAGTGGAAGGTCAGGTCAGGTCCCATTCCCTCTGTGACTACCTGGCCAGGTCCATGCCCCCCAATAACCCACCATCCTGTCCTGGCACTTTCCCCTGCCACCGCAGGAATTGCAAAACCTGTGTCCACACCTCCTCCCTCACCTCCATCCAAGACCCCAAAGGAGCTTTCCACATCCACCAAAGTTCCACCTGCACATCCACCAATGTCATTTATTGTATCTGTTGCTCCCGATGCGGTCACCTTTACATAGGGGAGACTGGACGCCTTCTCGCAGAGCGCTTTAGGGAACATCTCCGGGACCCTGCACCATTCAACCCCACCGCCCCATGGCCAAACATTTCAACTCCTCTCCCACTCTGCCGAGGACATGCAGGTCCTGGGCCTCCTCCACTGTCACTCCCTCACCACCTGTGCTTGGAGGAAGAACACCTCATCTTCTGCCTCAGAACACTTCAACCCCAGGGCATCAATGTGGACTTCACCAGTTTCCTCATTTACCCTCCCCCTACCTTACCCCAGTTCCAACCTTCCAGCTCAGCACTATCCCCATGACCTGTCCTACCTGCCAATCTTCGTTCCCACCTAACAGCTCCACCCTCCTCTTCGGCCTATCACCTTTAGCCCTGCCCCCATTCACCTATTGCACCTTAGCTACCTTCTCCCCAGCTCCACCACCCTCCCATTATCTCTCCACCCTGGAGGCTCCCAGCCTCATTCCTGATGAAGGACTCCTGTCCGAAACTTTGATTTTCCTGCTTCTCGGATGCTGCCTGACCTGCTGTGCTTTTCCAGCACCTCCCTAGGAATGGACAACACACCAGTCAAGTTTCTGAATCTAAGTCATCACAATAAGTTAGTAGCAGTCACGTTCCTGCCTCTAATCATTGGAACTATTTAGCATCTCATGCCATTCTAGCTGACTTCGCAGTATGAGAAGCGATATTCCGATGCTGAGGTTTTGAATGCTATACAAACCCAAGCACATTAGAACTGAGACATAGCTTACACTGTTTACACCTGTTCACTTGAATAACGATGTGTGGACATTGCAACTGTGAAAATGTTTTTTAGTCATTTGTTTTATTAAAATTAAACTTTGAAGAAGGATTCTCAATATGTTATTACCAGCTTCACAAATCTCAGCATTATAAGAAGCACTGTTATAGAGAAAAACAGTGACATCAACAAACATTTGGCAGAGACGGGTAGTCACAAACATAAAGACAAACAGTATTATATGGCTTTCTGGATTGTTTATCCTGACTTAACATGTAATAAGTTTTTTTACTGCTTTATTAGTTAGAAGTATACAGCCATATATAGTATTTTGTTACAGAAAAATAAACTTAATGAGTTTCAAGAATAATATAAATTTGCTAGATGAAACAAAATCAAAGTCATTTCGAATGCAAACCCTGCCCACAAAAGTGGATTGGAATGAGATATATGTGTAAGTAGCTGTGACTAGCATGACATGGACACACATATGGGAGAGGTTAATAATTGCTGCAGGGTGACAATGGAGCCTGATATCAATTGTTGTGTAAAACATAACTACTGACAATTGAAAATGGCCTTGTAAAACCATCTGAATGAGCTATAAATCATTCCTTAAAATGTTGGCTTGGGTTGCTTGTTACAAGGAAATGTAATTAGCACTCCCAAGGAGATATTAGATTGGTTTTATATTGCTTGTGTGACATGTAAATTGTCAGAACTGAATTTTAGCTCTTTCAATAGTCATGCAAGCAGATGTGTTCAGTAAAATAACTGCACATTAGTTCTCAACAATAATATTATGGATGTGCTGACAGATCTGAGATTACCATCTGGTAGGTCTCGATTTGAAATAATGCACAGACTCCTATCAACAGCATATTCATCAGCTGAATCTCCATGATTTATTTTTACACCTATTAGCTGAGCTTGGGAGGTATTGAATAGTTATGATGAGAAATATTAGAAACAGAGGGTGGGTGAGCATTGGGCTGTGCTGAGTCGGATGAGTGACATTAAGTTACAGCAAGGTAAGGTCTTTTTTTAATCCAGTAAGTACTGGAGAGATAGTAATGGCAATTAGTGGAGTAGTATTGTCCTCCTGTGAGATATGGAGATCACGAAGAAGTCAAATGTCCCTGACAGCCATATCTGCACGACGGTTGTCCATCTGCAACTCCTCTCAGACTGCATAGATCCATTGGAATGGCAGCTGGATTCACTGAGGAGCATACAGGATGCAGACAGTTTTATAGTTAGGAGTTGCACAGATGTGGTTACACCAAAGGTTCAGCCAGATAAATGGGTGACCATCAAGATGGAAGGCAGGTCATGCAAGACTCCCTTGTAACTATTTCCCTCTCAAACAATCGTACTTCAGAGGGGAAAGCAACAACAGCAGGCAGATCAGTGACACTACTGTTGACTCTATTGTACAGAAGAGGTTCAAAATGTAGGTGAGCAGTAGTGATGGAGGACTCTATATTCAGAGATAGAGATGTGTGTTTCTGTGTCTCAGGGATGATGTGTTGCCTCCTTCTGTCATGATGAAGGATGTCTACGAACAGGAACAGCACATTCTGAAAGGTAAAAGTGAGCAGCTAGAGATTGTGACCCAATATTCTTACTAATGACATAGACAGGAAGAGAGATGAGGTCCTGCAAAGGAAATTTAGAAGTTAGGTAGAAAGTTGAAAAGCAAGACCTTTCAGCATGTAATCTGGGGATTATTCTAAGTTCTATGTGCATTGAGGGCAAAAATAGGAAGATAATACAGTTTCATATGTAGGTAAACAGCAGGATGGGAGGGAGGGCTTCAGATAAGGGATCATTGGGATCTCTTCAGGACAGGGGAGATCTGTACAAGAGGATGGGTTGCACTTAAAGTGAAAAGGCACCCATATCCGTGCATGGACGTTTGCCTGTGCTGCTCAGGAAAGTCTAAACCCATGTGACAGGGATGGGAAGCAGAGCAGTAGGTCAGCATGTTGAGGGATTGAGGAGCAGGTAAAGGTTAAATCACGTGAGTCTAATAGGAAGAATAGACAGAGTAAGGTTAATGAAGTCTGAAGTTTACTTATTTCATTGCAAAGAGTATGACAGTAAGGTAGGTGGGCTTGGAGCCTGGACTAGTATGTGAAATTATGATGTTCTAGCCATTACAGAAACTGGATTGAGAGAAGGGCAGGACCAGCAGCTTAACATTCCAGGATTTTATTGTTTCCAACATGTTGGAGAGATGTAAAAGACAGAAGATGGAAGATAGTTGTGGCAGGATCTTTTTCTGACTGGAGATCTGTGACCAGTGCTGTTCTGCAAAGATCAATGCTGAGAGCTCTGTTTGATATGCGTAAGAATGGTTTGAATGAAAATGTAGGCAATCTGATAAATAAGTTTTCAGAAAATACAATAATTGGTGGAGTTGTGGATAGTGAGGAAGGTTGCCAAAGAATACAACAGGATATGAGATCTGCTAGAAGGCTGGGCAGAGAAATGCACTTTGGGAGGTGAAATGCAAGAGGAAAATTTACAGTAAATAGCAGGACCCTTACAAGCATTGATACACAGGGGGATCTTGGGATGCAAGTCCATAGCTCCCTGGAAGTGACAACACAATTGGATAGGTTAGTAAAGAAGACATAGGGCATGCTTGTCTTCATCAGTTGAGTCTAGAATTTGACAAGTTACATTGCAGGTGTATAAAACTTCAGTTCAGCCACATTCAGAGTATTGTGTGCAATTCTGGTTCCTGTACTATAGAAAGGAAATGGAAGACTTGCAGAGGATGCAAAAGGGTTTTACCAGGATGTTGCCTAGATTGGAGTATGTTAACTATAAGGAAAGGTTAGATAACCTTGGTTTGTGCTTACTGTAGCCTGATAGAGGCTGAGGGGTGACCTGATAGAAGTAAATAAAATTATGAGAGGCATGGTTAGAGGACAGGGAGTTTCCCAGGTGGAAATGTCAAATACTTTGGGTCATAGTTTTAAAGTGAGAGAGAGAAGTTTAAAGGAGGTGTGCAAAGCAAGTCTTTTACACAAATGCTTGGAACATGCTGCTGGGAAGGTGGTGAAAGCAGATACAGTAGCAACATTTAAGAGACATTTAGACAGGCATATGAACAGGCAAGGAATATGCACCATGTTTGGGCAAATGGGATTGGTTTAAAATGGCATTACGGTTGGGACAGACATGGTGGGCCGAAGGATCTCTTATTGTTATATACTGTTCTATGATCTAAATATTTAAATAGTTTTGGACCATAACTTCTGTATTTTCAAGTGAAGTGTTAATTCCATTTAACAATTTTGAACATACAGCTCAAAATGATCACTCTGCTTGAGTTTACCATGGATAACTCAATAGAATAGTTACAGCAACAAAACAAAAGTAAAGGATCAAAATATGATTCAAAAACAATGATAAAAGATGATCATTTCATATTTCTCAAACTGCTAAATTTGTCAGGATGAATATTTAATTATGATGTGTAAAAATCTCACCTCTGAGGTAGGTTAATATGAAATGCAATTACGTCTTAAATAGATTTTTGTGAACAGAGCATGTTAAATAAGATTGGTAAGCTGCAGGCACAGACAGCCAAGTGCAGGCATGATGTTATGGTGATAATAGAGACAGGATAGGGCAGGATAGGTGCTAAGTATTCCTGGCAGCAAGAAAATTAGTGAAGGAAAGAAGGCTGGGAGTGCTGGAAATACATATTAAGAGATAACTCCTCGAGGGGACAAGGACTAAATTTACATGGTTAGAGTTAAGAAATAGCTGAAGTGCAATTTTTCATTATTAGGCATATCCTATAGGACACCACCTAGAATGAAGGATGTAGATGAACACATTTCTGAAGTAATTACAGAGAAGTGCCCCATTTCAGGACTCATGCATAAAGAATCAAGGCTGAAATATATCTGCAGTCTGGGGGCATATTGTGCTGTCATAGGTGTCATCTTTCAACTGAATATTAAACCAAGGATTCATATGTGGTCTTAAGTAAAATGATCCCATCACATTATTTTGAAAAGAACAGTAGAGTTATACCTGGTACCTTCATCCACATGCAACATCAGTGACACCAATTATCTGATTGTCATCATGTTCATATGTGTATGACTTTGCTTTGTGCAAATTGCCTGCAAATAGTCTTACATTAGAACAGCAACTATACTTTGGAATGAAGGACTTTATTGACTGTAAAGCATTGTGTGGCTGTCAAGAGTTTAGGTTCCGCTAGGGCCACTCAGCTCCTGACCTTATTTCAGCCTTGGTTCAAACATGGACAAAAGAGCTGAATTCCAGAGGTGAGGTGAGAGTAACAACCTTTGACATCAAGGCTGTATTCGACTAAGTGTAGCGTCAAATAGCCCTGGCAAAATTGGGATTGATTGGTAGCAGAGGCAAACACTCCAGTGGTTGAGGTCATACCTTGCACAAAGGAGGATGACCATGGTTGTTGGAGGTCAGTCATCCCAGTTCCAGGACATCGCTGCAGGAGTTCCTCAGGGTAATGTTCCAGGCCCAGGCATCTTCAGCTGCTTCATCAATAGCCTTCCCTCCATCATAATGTCAGAAGTGGGGATGTTCATAGATGATTGCACAATGTTCAGTACCATTCATGACTCCTCAGATATTGAAGTAGCCCACATTCAAATGCAATGAGATCTGAACAAAATCCTGGCTTTGGTTGACAACTGACAAGTAACATTTGCGCCATACAAATGCTAGGCTATTGCCATTACCAATAAGAGACAATCTAACCATTATTTCTTGATATTCTCTGGCGTTACCATTACTGAATCCTTTACTATCAACATTTTGAGGGTTATCATTGACCAGGAGTGTAATTAGACTCACCAAATAAGCACAGTAACTACCAAAGTAACAACGCTCAAGAAGCTTGACACAATCCAGGACAAAGCAACCCGCTTGTTTGGCATTACATCCACCGGCATCCATTCCCTCCACCACCGATGCTCAGTAGCAGCAGTGTTCATAGTCTACAAGATGCCCTGTAGAAGTTCACCAAAGATCCTCAGACGGCACCTTCCAAACCCATGACCACTTTCATCTAGAAGGACAAGGGCAGCAGATAGAGGAGAACACCACCATCTTCAATTTTCCCTCCAAGCCACTCACCATTCTGACTTGGAAATATATCACTATTCCTTTTCTGTCACTGGGTCAAAATCCTGGAATTCTTTCTAATGGCATTGTGGGTCAACCCACAGCAGGTGGACTGCAGCAGTTCAAGAAGGCAGCTCACTACTACCTTCTCAAGGTCAACTAAGCACAGGTAATAAATGCTGGTCAGCCAGTGACACCATATCCCAAAAAATGAACAATAGAAAAGAATTTTACGTGAGTGTAAATCATACTGTGTTCTTTGTGGTTGGCAGCAATTTGAAGAAATAAATCAACTTTGCGGTGACACGGTGGCTCAGTGGTCAGCACTGTCGCCTCACAGCGCCAGGGAACCAGGTTCAATTCCAGGCTCGGGTAAAGCTTGCACATTCTCCCTGTGGGTTTCCACCGGTCTCCCGCTTTCCTCCCACAATCCAAAGTTAGATGGAGTGGTTATAATAAACTGTCACATGGTGTCCAGGGATGTGAAGGCTAGGTGAACTAGCCATGGTTAATGCAGGGTTGCAGGGATAGGATGTACTTCAGAGGGATGGTGTGGTCTTGATAAGTTGAGTGGCCTGCTTCCACACTGTAAGGTTTCATGAACTACTTGAGCTGATAGAGTTAGCTGTGGAAGGAAGGGAGCTCATAGCTTGTTCCTCTAAGAGAAAATGTAGCAGCAGATCAGAAAATTGATTAACTGAGGGTTGCTTGTAGAAGGCGATTAGATTGCCTTTTATGTTTGCTTCAGGATGCTTCTTCATCAGTTCAGAAATATCCAGGTCCAGAAAATTCTCTTGAACACATTTCAGGCATTTTTTACTCTCTACCCTATAATGTCATGTTCAACATTAGGATAATTGCAACTATTCTATAATCTTTTGACAACAGTCTCTGTAATTTCCTTGAAAAGTTGTGCATCAAAACTTTCACACCAACTGGTATCCTATGGATTACATCTTGCAATGAAATTGTACTTTCAATTGTTTCTTACCACTAATCATATTGATTCTGTCCTTGACTCTTCACCAGTGCCTTCTCTCTCCTAAATTGTAATATCTTTGAATTAATACATCCATCACTGTCCATTTCTTTGCTTCCCTATCTTTGATGCATTTGGGAATATTTAGCCTTTATTATGATGTTGGTTTCTTCCTTTATTTTTGACGTGCACTGCACCCCTTTTAAAGCAACTTACAATGTTTTGTTTTGTGTTAGAATGGAAGGGTTTCAATAAACACAATCAATCCAAAGTATTGGTCAAGATGTCAAAATGGGCAAGATTTATTCAGAAAATATTCTTACAGATTCTTTTACCACAGTTCACTGACCAAATGCCAATAAGACACCTCTGGTTAAGGTGGACTGGACCTCCCACCACTAATGTCAAACTGCCAGCTAAAGGATCGTTTGAATAACTGCCCATATACTGCATCTATGAAAGACCTATCCAGAATTTGCAGAGTTCCAAGTAGATGGATAGAAGGCTGTTGAACAAGCTCAGAAATTAGTTTTAAAGGAGCACTGAAGAGTGTCTCCTGGGATGGGACATTCTAAGGGTCCACGACCTTCCTCATGACTGGAAGTATAAATCCTTACTTGTGTTGTCTATGGAGAAACAGCAATGAGAGGTTGAGGAAGAAAATAGAGAATAAATGGAGGAAGAATAAAGGTTGGGAAAAAAACTTTCAGAGGTTGCAGGTCAGGAAGTCACTGAGATGGCAAGATAATGGTGATTATGAATTAGCCATTCATTACTACTCTACCAATTAGGTTTTGCAGAATGAACACAATCTAGATTAGAGTGGTGTTGGAAAAGCACAGCAGATCAGGCAGCATCCGAGGAACAGGAACATCGACGTCTCTATTCCAGATGAAGGGCTTTTGCTCGAAATGTCGATTTTCCTGCTCCTCGGATGCTGCCTGACCTACTGTACTTTTCCACCACCACTCTAATCTAGACTCTGGTTTCCAGCATCTGCAGTCCTTGTTTTTACTTGAATGAACACAATATTCACTTCACTTGGAGGAGTTTATATGAATATTTTTAAATTTTGTGATGGAAGGACTGCATCACATCAAGAAACACCCCTGCTGTCAAATGGATGCATCAATGCTAAGAGAAAGTGAGGATTGCAGATGCTAGTGATCAGAGTCGAGAGTGTGGTGCTGGAAAAGCACAGGAGGACAGGCAGCATTTGAGGAGCAGGAGAATCAACATTTTGGGCCCCTCCGGCCCACAAGCTTCATTCTTGAAGAAGAGCTTATGCCTGAAACGCGATTCTCCTGCTCCTCGGATGCTGCCTGATCTGCTGTGCTTTTCCAGCACCACATGCATCAATGCTTATTAATTAATTACATATGTGATGCAACAAAATACTTACAAATAAGATCAATCTCACAACACAATCTTATTGTTATGAACAGATCTTGTGCAGAACTGTTCTGTAATGATATTTTGTTATAGATAACTTCCATGATTTCGACCTGTGAATCCAATGTGCTAACTCAGGCTAAGGTAAATAGCATTATCAAACTTTCAAGAATAATGATATCAAACCTGACACTGTTCTCAAAGTCCATCGGCCGTGGTTCTCTCTATGGGTTTACAATGGTGTTACGGTATCAACATAGCTTTAATACATTATTGTCCTAGAAAAGCATTGCAAGAAATTTGTGAATCTTCTGGAAAGACATAAAAACAAAAGTATACCCCAAAATACAACGTCAGGTCTAGAGGCCATAACATGCTCATATTAGCTGAAATAAACTGGCCATATTGTTTGAATGCCTCACTCAATTATGCCCAAACAAATGGCCTATCCAGAGATAGGCCAGGAAGTCCATTAATAGGGAAGCTTAAGGAAATTTATAACAACAATCTCAAGGTGTCCATGATGGTCTGCTCCATTAACAACAACATGTGGGATACCTTGGGGAGATGATGAACGAGCGGTAATGCCACTAGACCAGCAATCCCGAACTTCAGCCAATTTTCTGGGAACATAGGTATAAATCCCACAATGGCAGATTGTGAAATTTGAATTCAATAAAACAAATCTGGAATAAAGAGCTGACCTAATGGCGGCCATGTAAACACCGTTGACAATCCCCATCTGGTTCAGTAATGTTCTGTCAGGAAGGAAATATTCTTCTGACCTGGCTTGGCCTACATATGACTCCAGACCTACAGCAATTCAGTTGATTAAACTGCACTTATTTCAATGCAAGGGGCCTAACAGGGAAGACAGATGAACTCAGGGCATGGTTAGGAACATGGGACTGAGGTATCATAGCAATTACAGAAACATGGCTCAGGGATGGGCAGGACTGGCAGCTTAATGTTCCAGGATACAAATGCTACAGAAAGGATAGAAAGGGAGGCAAGAGAGGAGGGGGAGTGGCATTTTTGATAAGGGATAGCATTACAGCTGTGCTGAGGGACGGTATTCTCGGAAATACATCCAGGGAAGTTATTTGGGTGGAACTGAGAAATAAGAAAGGGATGATCACCTTATTGGGATTGTATTATAGACCCCCCAATAGTCAGAGGGAAATTGAGAAACAAACTTGTAAGGAGATCTCAGCTCTCTGTAAGAATAATAGGGTAGTTATGGTAGGGGATTTTAACTTTCCAAACATTGATTGGGACTGCCATAGTGTTAAAGGTTTAGATGGAGAGGAATTTCTTTAGTGCGTACAAGACAATTTTCTGATTCAGTATGTGGATGTACCTACTAAAGAAGGTGCAAAACTTGACCTACTCTTGGGAAGTAAGGCAGGGCAGGTGACTGAGGTGTCAGTGGGGGAGCACTTTGGGGCCAGCGACCATAATTCTATTAGATTTAAAATAGTGATGGAAGAGGATAGACCAGATCTAAAAGCTGAAGTTCTAAATTGGAGAAAGGCTAAGTTTGACGGTATTAGGCAAGAACTTTCAAAAGCTGATTGGGGGCAGCTGTTCACAGGTAAAGAGATGGCTGGAAAATGGGAAGCCTTCAGAAATGAGATAATTAGAATCCAGAGGAAGTATATTCCTGTCAGGGTGAAAGGGAAGGCTGGTAGGTATAGGGAATGCTGGATGACTAAAGAAACTGAGGGTTTGGTTCAGAAAAAGGAGGAAGCATATGTCAGGTATAGACAGGATAGATCGAGTGACTCCTTAGAAGAGTATAAAGAAAGTAGGAGTATACTTAAGAGGGAAATCAGGAGGGCAAAATGGGGACATGGCAAATAGAATTAAGGAGAATGCAAAGGGTTTTTACAAATATATTAAGGACCAAAGGGGAACTAGTGAGAGAATAGGACCCCTCAAAGATCAGCAAGATGGCCTTTGTGTGGAGCCACAGAAAATGGGGGAGATACTAAATGAATATTTTGCATCAGTATTTATTGTGGAAAAGGATATGGAAGATATAGACTGCAGGGAAATAGATGATGACATCTTGCAAAATGTCTAGATTACAGAGGAGGAAGTGCCGGATGTCTTGAAATGATTAAAGGTGGATAAATCCCCAGGGCTTGATCAGGTGTACCCAAGAACTCTGTGGGAAGCTAGAGAAGTGATTGCTGGGCCTCTTGCTGAGATATTTGTATCATCGATAGTCACAGGTGAGGTGCCGGAAGACTGGAGGTTGGCAAACGTAGTGTCACTGTTTAAGAAGGGTGGTAAAGACAAGCCAGGGAACTATAGACTAGCGAGCCTGACCTCAGTGGTGGGCAAGTTGTTGGAGGGAATCCTGAGGGTCAAGATGTACATTATTTGGAAAGTCAAGGACTGATTCAGGATACTCAACATGGCTTTGTGTGGGGAAATCATATCTCACAAACTTGATTGAGTTTTTTGAAGAAATAACAATGAGGATTGATGAGGGCAGCATGGTTGATGTGATCTATATGGCCTTCAGTAAGGTGTTCAACAAGGTTCCCCATGAGAGACTGGTTAGCAAGGTTAGATCTCATGGAATATACAGAGAACTAGCCATTTGGACACAGAACTGGCTCAAAGGTAGAAGACAGAGGGTGGTGGTGGAGGGTTGTTTTTCAGACTGGAGGCCTGTGACCAGTGGAGTGTCACAAGGATCAGTGCTGGGTCCTCTACTTTTGCCATTTATATAAATGATTTGGATGTGAGCATAAGAGGTACAGTTAGTAAATTTGCAGATGACACCAAAATTGGAGGTGTAGTGGATGGTGAAGAAGGTTATGCTAGATTACAATAGGATCTTGATCAGATGGGCCAATGGGCTGAGAAGTAGCAGATGGACTTTGCTCAAGTCTTTAAACAACAGACTTAAACTAAATTGGCAGAAGGTGGGAACCTAATTGGGCTGAGGAGTGGCAGATGGAGTTTAATTGAGATAAATGCGAGCTGCTGCATTTTGGAAAAGCAAATCTTAGCAGGACTTTTACACTTAATGGTAAGATCCTAGGGAGTGTTGCTGAACAAAGAGACCTTGGAGTGCAGGTTATAGCTCCTTGAAAGTGGAGTCGCAGGTAGATAGGATACTGAAGAAGGCGTTTGGTATGCTTTCTTTTATTGGTTAGAGTATTGAGTACAGGAGTTGGGAAGTCGTGTTGAGGCTGTACAGGACATTGGTTAGGCCACTGTTGGAATATGGCGTGCTGTTCTGGTCTCCTTCCTATCGGAAATATGTTGTGAAACTTGAAAGGGTTCAGAAAAGATTTACAAGGACGTTGCCAGGGTTGGAGGATTTGAGTTATAGGGAGGGGCTGAACAGGCTGGGGCATTTTTCCCTGGAGTGTTGGAGGCGAGGGGTGACCTTATAGAGGTTTACAAAATTATGAGGGGCATGGATAGGATAAATTGACTCCCTGGGGTGGGGGAGTCCAGTCCTAGAGTGCATAGGTTTAGGGTGAGAGGGGAAAGATATAAAAGAGACTTAAGGGGCAACTTTTTCATGCAGAAGGTGGTACGTGTATGGAATGAGCTGCCAGAGGAAGTGGTGAAGCCTGGTACAATTGCAACATTTAAGAGGCATTTGGATGGGTATATGAATAGGAAGGGTTTGGAGGGATATGGGCCATGTGCTGGCAGGTGAGAGTAGATTGGGTTGGCATATCTGGTCTGCAAGGATGGATTGGACCGAAGGAATTCCTGATGAAGGGCTTTTGCCCGAAACTTCGATTTTCCTGCTCCTCGGATGCTGCCTGAACTGCTGTGCTTTTCCAGCACCACTAATCCAGAATCTAGTTTCCAGCATCTGCAGTCATTGCTTTTACCGAAGGGTCTGTTTCCATGTTGGACATCTCTATGACTTTATGGCATTTACTGCCCTCTGAGGAATTAGGGATGCTGGCCTAACTAGTGATTCCCAGCTCCCCATGTTCACATGATGACCAGAAAGGCAATCCAACATCAAAAATGGTGTCCAGAGTTTCCAATCAATAGGCACAGCCGCTGAGACAGAGTAGCATGAGAAATGGGAAGAGATCAGTTGCTTGAGCCAATAATTCTCTTCCTCTCAACCTGCATGAAGTGAATTCCTAGCTGTGGAAAAGTTTATAAGAGTCAGAAATGGTTCTGAATCCATTTGCGAACCCATTGTCAAACAATACTATCCATAAACAATAAAACATCCTGAGCATGAAGGACTGCCAGTGAATAATGTAACATTCCAGTTTCCATTAAGGAGATCAAATGTGAAGAACTGGAGTCTTGCCCTCAGGCATTGTTTCTGTTCAGACTGTATTAGATCTATAGTACTCTAATTTAAATACAGAGAAATGGTAATTTGCTTTATTAGGTATACTCTAAGGGGCCTGTGCTAAACTCCATATAATGTAATTTCAGCAGCAAAACATTGCGATGTTTTGTAACATCTACAAGTATGTGATTCATGGAACCCTTCATTTTTTATCTTGAATGGCAAAATACATGAAATAATTATCTCTTAATGTTAACTTTAAGTGAAACTTTGGGGATAAAGCAATGAGAATTAGGGAGATAAAACAACAATGTTCAGGGATAAAGTTACAATTGCTTGTGGGATAAAGTAGCTG
Source organism: Hemiscyllium ocellatum (assembly GCF_020745735.1). Classification (NCBI taxonomy): domain Eukaryota; kingdom Metazoa; phylum Chordata; class Chondrichthyes; order Orectolobiformes; family Hemiscylliidae; genus Hemiscyllium; species Hemiscyllium ocellatum. Next base: position 92,575,044 of record NC_083408.1, read on the forward strand.
CTGCTTCCGCCAGTGAGTATGGGGATAATTGTGGAACCTCTTTCACCTTTTAGTTTTTTAATTAACTACCACCATTCACAACTGAATAAGACAGGTACTTCAGAGCTGAGAACTGAACATCAGCCATGATCTGATTGAATGACAGAAAGGCTCATGCAGTCGAAAATGACCATAAGACGTAGGAGCAGAAATTAGGCCATTTGATTAATTGAGTCTGCTCTGCCATTCAATCATAGCAGATAAGTTTCTCAATGCTGTTCTACTGCTTTCTCCCCATAACCGGTAATTATCTACTGTTGCTCCTATTTCCCATATTCTCACATTCCTCATGTGGGATTCTGACAAAGTAGCTTTTAGTACTTTTCAAGAATCTGCCAGAACACCTAACACATTAGTTATCAAAACTGTCATATATTACATTACCTGAGATCATTGTGATGCAGTAAGCATGAAAATGTTACTCAACGCAATTAATCAGGCAATAGCTCTTATTCTCCAAATAGAAACTTGATGCAGCAGATTTAGCTTGAATTATTCCCACGAGGTATAGACGAAGTGCTAATTATTATGGATAAGTGAAGGTTTCACTCTATGCAAACTCCGTTAATCAACTTTAATGTTTACCAGGCATCCTATCCAATGATCTAGCTCAGAAACTGATGGTTAGTATCAAATTAAAAACATCTGTAACAGCATGAAATGATATGTTAAAAGCAAGATATTGCAGATGCTAGAAATCAGAAAAGACAGAAAATGCTGGAGAACCCAGCAGCGCTGGCAGCATCTGTGGAGAGAGAGACAGGGTTAACATTTTCGGTCTCATATTACTGTTCTTCCAAATGAATAAAATTCAGAGTGTTTCAGTGCTGCTGCATTTCTCTAGCACTTTCTGTATTTATTTATGGATTGGAAGATTTTGTGATCTTGCAGAACCAAGAGAATAATGCTTGTTTGTCATATCATTAAATAGAGGAAATATGTTCAGAACACGAGTCAATGTAATACTTATTCTCTTTCTGAAAAAAATACAAGGCAAAGCTGCTATCTTGGTTCTGATGGAATGAGTATTAAAAAAGGTTTTGAAATTCAGTAAAAGAGGATTTTAATTTAAAGTCTGAAAGTAAGACATTTATAATCTGAGATAACATTTTTGCAATTTTCTTCAAAATAACAGGAGGTAGAGAAAATAACATTCTGATGAAAAGACAATGGTCTGAAGCATTGGGTAGGATTTTACAGATTCCTTAGTTCCTGTGCCCTGACAAAAATGTGGGAGGTCAGCACACCTCGAACCTCATGGCTATGCAATAGTAATTTGAGAGCGAGTTTTGAGAAGATTTGTAGCTCAGGTTGAGGTTCTGGATGCAGGCTTGCTCGCTGAGCTGGAGGGTTCATTTTCAGACTATACTGGGTAACATCTTCAGTGAGCCTCCAGACAAAACATTGCTGTTGATTCCTGCTTACTATTTATATCTTTGGGTTTCTGTGTGTTGGTGATGTCATTTCCTGTAGTGATGTCATTTCCTATAGTGATATCATTTCTTGTTCTTTTTCTCAGGGGATAGTAAATCAGGTCCAAGTCAATGTATTTGTTCATAGCGTTCTGGTTGGAATGCCATGCTTCTAGGAATTCTCGTGCATGTCTCTGGCTTGTCCTAGGATGGATGTGTTGTCTCAGTCGAAGTGGTGTCCTTCCTCATCTGTATGTGAGGATATTAGTGAGAAAGGATCATGTCGTTTTGTGGCTATTAATATCAAGTAACCTGGTGGCTAGTTTTCTGCCTGTTTGTCCAATGTAGTGTTTGTTATAGTTCTTGCACGGTATTTTGTAAATGACATTAGTTTTGCTTAATGTCAATATAGGGTCTTTAAAGTTCATTAGCTGCTGTTTTAATGTATTGAAGGATTTGTGGACTACCATGATGCCAAGGGGTCTGAGTAGTCTGGCAGTCATTTCTGAGATGTCTTTGATGTAGGGAGAGTGGCTAGGGTTCTGGATGTGTTTTGTCTGCTTGTTTGGGTTTGTTGCTGAGAAATCTGCAGATTGTGTTCATTGGGTGCCCGTTCTTTCGAATACACTGTATAGGCTATTTTCCTCTGCTTTGCGCAGTTCCTCTATGCTGCAGTGTGTGGTGGCTTGTTGGAATAATGTTCTTATGTAGTTTCATTTGTGGGTGTTGGGGTGATTGCTTCTGTAGTTCAGTTTCTGGTCCGTATGTGTTGTTTTCCTGGTTCGAAGTTTTAGGAACGGCAGTTTGTTGTTGTTTTCCTCCTATTTCGTGAATTTTATGTCAGTAAGGGTATTATTGATGGTCTTGAAGGTTTCCTCTAATTTGTTTCATTTAGTGATGACAAAGTGTCATCCAGGTAGCGGACACAAAGTTTGGGTTGGATGGTTGGCAGAGGTATTTGTTCGATAAATGCTTGATAAATTTGAAATAAGCTCAATAAACAATATAATAAGCCAATCATAAATCTGTGTATAATTTGATTGAACTCTTAATAATGTCAAGAAAAGATTATGGAGAAATTATAGAATCCTTACAGTGTGGAAGTAGACTGATTGGCCCATAGAGTCCACATCGATCCTCTGAAGAGCATCCCATCCAAACCCATCCCCCCTCCCTGACAATCCTGTATTTCCATGGCTAATCTACCTAGCCTACACATCCCTGGACACTATGGACAACTTAGCATGCACATCTTTTGACTGTGGGAGGAAACTGGAGCACCTGGAGGAAACCCATGCAGATACGGAGAGAATGTGCAAACTCCACACAGAAAGTTGCCTGAGGTTGTTCCTGGGACAGTGAGGCAGCAGTGCTAACAATTGAGCCACCATGTTGTCCTCATGAATCAAGGACTGACTCAGGTTTTACAATGGAATAGGTGAAAATGAAAAAGATAATTGGAAAGTAAGCTTGAGATTATTCCTTGATCAACAAAATATGGAGCACTTAAAATGTAATAGTTTAAACAACACAGTAACATAAACACTTAGCAATAGATTTAATAAAACAATGCATTTACCATAAATGGAATCTCACAGTTGTTGTAAACCATACAACTATTCTAATCTGTGAGAACTCCTTATGTCTATATTAAATTGAAGCAATTAACAGTGTTTGTTCCATCATTCTTTCACAGAACATTGCTCTGAGAAGTGCTCTCAAGTTAATATACTGTCTGTATTGTTTCATAATATTGAAACAGTCCAATTAGAATCCTTTGTGTCTCTCAGTCAGAAAGGACCTACATTGATGATTTAAATATAGTTATGACTTCAGCAGACTTCCACCTAACTGAATCTATCAGAGATCTTGTGCTGAATTTGAAAACATGCTGACTGTGATGGAAAACAGGGATGTGATTTCTGATTTTTAAACTCCTTGCAGATGAGTCTCCATGATGCTTGTGCAATTGTCCCCCTTGTTTACTTTTGCAGAATAGACCATCCTAAGTCAATTTCACCCCCAAAAGAAACAATTGTGCAAATGTTTCAATAGTTAATTCATTCTATTGTCACAATGATGCATACAGAAGTGTGAAAATTCCATCTTAGGTCTTGATGATAAAAAAACCTACTGAAACAAATTATCATAAAATTTCAGAAGTATAATGTCATGACCTGTTATAAAATTGCAGCCTGTTTAGAACTGACATAAACTGAGAATTTAGGACAATAGTTTGCACTATTGCAAAGGACAATGCTATGTTTCAGAATGGTAGAAGTTTTAAGCAGAAATTTTACTGATTTGGTTTAAAGGGTTCAGTAGACTTGAGATGACAGGAAGCTAAAGGTTGCCCTTGAAATGAGCCTTTAGCTTCAATGACTTCGCTTGGTACAAATTCGTATAATTTTGTATGATTATGACTTTATACACAATAATAACATGTTAATAATTTTCATTAATTTTAATGCTGTCACATATGTTACAGGTGGTGGAAAGAACAGACTTAGAAAAATGTTTCTCTGGAATTAAATATTTTAGCTTCTTTACTACATTTTCTAATAACATTTTTATTATTGGTAAATATTATCATCTTTATTGTGATATAAAGTTTTTTTACCATATATTCTGTAACTTGTCAGCAACTTGAGTGTTGTTGCGCTTGAAAATTCTGATACAGATATCTTGGAAGTGAGTGTACTTGCTCTCTGCTGATATTATTTGGATAATGTTCAGCTTGTTTTTGCTAGATTCTGGTAGTCAGACGTGACTTAGAGCAGTTGTTCTCCACAATGACAGAATTGATAACACAAAGTGCCTTTGGGGTTTTATCAACCCAGTTGCTTACTTACAGAACTATAATATTATTGTAAATAGGCTGAAAATTCTTTCAGACCAGATCTCTACATTGTCTGTTTTTGCTGCACTTTACTGGTGTTCATTCATTTAAGCCTGAATACATGCTAGTGTAATCTCTCTACCTGGCTAACCTGGGAGCAAAACAACCAGAGGACAGCCACATCAACTTGACCTTTTAAGGGGAAAAAACAGTTATAGTAAGAGAGATTTCAGAGTACTGTGTGAATTTGGAGAGCAGCAATGTAAATGTTATTACTGGAGGCATTTGATAAAAATGAGCTGTCAGCTTCGTTCTGAAATTCAGAACACATTTTCTCTCAGCATTCATTGGTAAGGATAATACCACATATTCCATTAAAAACAACAGTTAAAGCAGACTAGACTGAGAAAAAATGATTCAGCCAATTGAAAGGGATTTTATTGCTTTTTAAAAATTCATTCTTGTGATGTGAGAACCTCTCAGAAGCTAACATTTGTAACCCATTTTTAATTGCCCTTGAGAAGGTGGTGGTGAAGCAACTTCTTGAACCACTGCACTTCATCACATATCGATGCACACACACTAATCGGCCTCTAATGGGCTTCAATTAGTCTATGAGCAAGCCTTGGTGGAAAAGAAAGGTCATGCACTTCATTTGATCAGTGTGTCCTTGCGTTTAGGTTACCATGGCGGAAAAGTCAGAAGATGCACCCCACTGTTTAAATCTTCTTGTGTCATCCTTCCAGTCAGTCAGGAAATTCAATTATCATCTGAAAAATTATAATCCCAAATGGAGATTATAACAATGGAGTGAAAGTCGTTGAGGAGGCATTTGAAGAGGTTGGGCCTAGGACATTGGCCTGAGGAGCTCTTTCATAGCTATCCTGGATCAAGATGATTGACCTCCTATAACCACTGTCATTTTCCTTTATACTCAGTACAACTCCAACCCATGGAGAGTTTTCCACATCTTTTCAATCGGGAGTGATATTGTTGGGGGCTGTTTGATGCCATTTTAGTCAAATGCTGCCTTAATTTCAAGGGCAGTCATGCTCATCTCACGTTTTGAGCACAATTCTTATCCTCACATTTGAACTATGCTTGTAATGAGGTCTAGATCCAAGAGGTCCAGATTGGCCACAATGCTGATGTGAATGTCATGGATTTCCCTGTTTTGTTGGATTTTAGAAGGATTTTTAATAAGGTCCCACACAAGCAGTTAGTGACAAAGCACATGGGATAGAGAGTTATATGTTAGTGTTGAGAATTGGATGAGAGACTGGAAACAGAGAATGGGAGTTACAAATATTTTTCCGAGTGGCAAAAGTGACTAGTAGAATACCATAGTGCTTTGGCCAATCAATTCACAATATTTGTAAATAACTTGGATGAGGAAACAAAATACAAGTTTGCTGATAATACAAAATTAGATGTAATTGCGAGCTGTGAGAAGGCTGCAAAAATGTTTCTTGGTGATTTAAAGAAGTTGAGTGAGAACATATGACAAATGTAGTATCATGTAGCTAAATGCAAAATTGTACACAGTGTGAAAAACAGAAAGGAAGAGTATTTTTGAATGATGATACATTAGAGAGTGTGGGTGTACAAAGAGCTTTGGGTGTTCTTGTACACCAGTCAATGAAAGCAAACAAGTAGGAGCAGCAAGCAATTAGGGAAGTAAATAATATATCAGCTTTCATTGCAAGGGTTTCAGTTCAGAAGTAGTGGCATCTTACTGCAGCTTTACATGGCATTGGTGAGACCACACCGCATGCACTTTTCATGTTCCCACCTCAGGAAGGATATACTTACCATAGAGGGAGTGCAGTGAAGATTCACTAGCCTGATACTACTGAGCCAGGACTGTCCTGTGAGGAGAGATTTCTTCAACTGGCCTGTTTTCACTCCAGTTTGGATGGATGAAAGGGGATCTGATTGAAACATGTGAAATTCTAACACAGCTAGACAGAGTAAATGCAGTGAGGATGTTTTCGGTGGATGGGGAGTCCAGGACCACACAAGGCTGACAAGGCCATATCACTGAATATAATCAAGATTAGAGGCAGATGTATTTTTACATTTTGAAGGCATAAAAAGGTATGGGAGAAAGCAGGATTATGACATTGAGAAAAATGGTCAACCCTGACAATGGTTGCTCCTGATTTTACTGTTTCTATCCTTAACCCTAACCCTCACCCTAACTTTAACTCTAACTCTAACCCATATCTTGGCCTGGAATGTTAATCATTAGTGCAGGATCTAGTGGCACACAGTGACCAGAGCAATGAAACTGATTTTATTGGGGTGTTGCCTGACTGCTCATGGAGCTGGCATTAAGAAGAACACTGGCATTCTTCCGTGAACAGAGTCAGAGAGAATTTTTCTATCACTCTTATGTATAGCTGTTACTAAGTTTCACTGTCATATCGAAGCAAGGTGACGTTAGCTGTTCTGTACACTTAGACTGTTGTTGACTTTTAGAGGTGTTCCTGTCAAAAGCATACTGCCATAGTTTATAGAAGGTTGAATTCAGGCAGCTGATAGAGTATTGGATCTCCTCATCAATGATGGTCTTTTGAGAGACCAAGTCATGAGAGATGTTCAACATATTCCAGAATCTCTCTTTCAACATATAATACAGTTTTAGTTGACCATTTGTAAGCTGGTATATAATTTCAACTATCATTGAAAAGCACCAAGCAATACAACTGATATCTCCAGAACAGTCAGTTTCCTTTTTAAACAGCTTTCGGTTAAGATCTACAAATACATTTTTATTTTAGTGACAAAGTATCCAGTACTATTCAGTACTATTACAACAGCTTTACATTCCAGATATTACTGACCTTCAGGGTAAATAAATTTAATTAATACTGAGAAGCAAAATTCCTGTCCTTGAATATGTGAGTCTTCAGTTATCACTCGACAGCCCCATTCCTAACACCCTGCTAAAAACAAGAGACATGAAAAACTGTACATATATTACTTATTTTCCCTTTTGCGTTATGCAAAGATTCATTTTACAAGTATTATTCCTAACTGGCAAATTGAATTTGTTGTTGACACAAAACTAATGATTCAACCAATTTAGGCCATAAATTCTACTTCTTAAGCATTGCACCAAAATGGATGCAAAGGAGCTCTGAAAAGCAATCCAGAAATCCTCAGTCTATGATTAAAATGATAAAGTTTTTACTTAAAAGAAGTGTCAAAGCTAATTCTAAATGATGTTATGCATTGTAGCCACTGTGTTAAAACCATGGTGACACATATCACACTGTATTGCACAAAGCTGCCTTGGTAGTGAAGCATTCTCATTAGCATAACATGTAGTCTGCAGTACATTGTCAGGCTTGAACGCATCAAATGCTTCTGTTGAGGCTATCAGTCTCCAAAAGGAAAACTGTATTTAATTAAGTACAAGTAGAAACACTATTATGCCATTGATTTGGAAGCGGGTGTTGATAAAGAAAGGAAGTGTTGAGTTCGAGTTTCATCTTTTTAATCTGCAAATTCTTGATATTTACTAACTCGTATGACCAAGTACTCTCGGTTGTATATCAATGGAAAAGCTTTAGCTTCATTCGTTTGGAATAACTTTGAGGGAAGCATGCTATTTCTTTTTATTCGTTCGCCACCTTTGCTAAGCAATGGATAAGGGTTTTAACTGTTTTTATGATACTATTGCAAAGCAGAATTCCTAAGCCCAAAAAGTGATGCTTTAGATTCAAACTTGTGGCAGAACTGAGAATTCTGAACTCATTGACTGGAAGAGCCTTTTCAACAAGACTTGCAATTTTTGAAGCAATTATACCAGTACCAGCACCAGTTTCGGTCCTAAATTAAGATTGGGGGCGAGAGGTGTAAGCTGTTGAGGGGGACATGGGTTTGGTGGTGAAGGCAGCAAGTCATATAATTGCCATTGCAGTTACAGTCAAATGGAATTCAGGTTTCAGGTCATGTAATGCAGTTCTGAGATTCCGAATAATGTGCTCTGATGAATAAAAGCACCCTCATACTTCATGCATTTAAGTTACTGAATTAATAAATTGAACACGTAGAAAGGCTGATTAAGAATTTTAACTTGTGATTCATCATCCAAGCAATCACTCGCTATTTAAATGCATTTTCAACCTTTTAGATAAAACAAGGTATATTCATTGAATAAAAAGATAGAATATAGAACATAGAACAATACAACACAGTACAGGCCCTTCGGCCCTTGATGTTGTGCTGGCCTTTTATTCTACTTTAAGGTCACACTAACCTACATACCCTTCATTGTGTCATTTTCCATGTGCCTATCCAAGAATTGCTTCACTGTTCTTAATGTATCTGCTGCTACTACCACTGCTAGCAGTGCACACCCACGACTCTCTGTGTAAAGAACCTACCTCTGACATCTCCCCTAAATCTTCCTCCAATCACCTTAAAATTGTGTCCCCTTGTGATAGCCATTTCTACAATGGAAAAAAGTCTCTGGCTATCCAAACTATCTATGCTTCTCAACATTGTATACACATGTATCAAGTCACCTCTCATTCTTCTTCGCTCCAATGAGAAAAAGACTAGCTCCCTCAACCTTTCTTCATAAGACATGCCCTCCAGTCCAGGCAGCATCCTGGTAAATCTCCTCTGCACCCTCTCGAAAGCTTTCACATTATTCTTGTAACAAGGTGACTAGAACTGAACTCAACATTCCAAGTGTGGTTTAAAGAGGCTCTATAGAGCTGCAGCATAACCTTACAGCTCTTAAACTCAATCCCTTTGTTAATAAAAGCCATACACCATACGCCTTCTTAACAACCTTATCAACCTGGATGGCAACTTTAAGGAATCTATGGACATGGACTCCAAGATCCCTGTGTTCCTCCACACTGTCAACAGTCCTGCCTTTAACCCTGTACTCTGCATTCAGATTTGACTTTCCAACTTCTCCATGTTGAACTCCATCTGCCACTTATCAGCCCAGTTCTGCATCCTATCAATGTCCCGTTACAAACTACAACAGTCCTCCACACTCTTCACAACTCCACCAACCTTTGTGTCATCGGTAAATTTACCAACCCACCCTTCCACTTCCTCATCCAAGTCATTTATAAAAATCACAAAGAGCATAGGCCCCAGAACAGATCCGTGCTGAACACCACTGGTCAACAAGCTCTAGGCCAAATACTTTTCATCTACTGCTACTTTCTGTCTTCTATAGGCCAGCCAATTCTGTATCCAGACAGATAGATTTCCCTGTATTCCATGCTTCCCTGCTTTCTGAATGAGCCTACCATGGGGAACTTTATTGAATACCTGGCTAAAATCCATATACACCATATCCACTGCTCTACCTTCACCAATGTGTTTTGTCACCTCCATGACCTGCCCCTCACAAAGCCATACTGACTATCTCTAATCAAACTGGTTTTGCAAGTAATCATAAATCCTGTCCCTTAGAATCCTAGCCAATATTATTTGCCCATCACTGACATAAGATTGACTGGTCTGTAATTCCCAGGTTTATCTCTGTTCCCTTTCTTAAAAAAGGGAATAATATTTGTCACCTCAAATTATCTCTCCAGTGGACAGAGTGGATGCAAAGATCATTGCCAAAGGCACAGCAATCTCTTCCCTTGCTTCCTGTAGTATCCTGGGGTATATGCCACTTAGCCCGGGCCATTTATCTATCCTTATGCTTTTCAAAATTTTCATCACATCCACCTTCCTCACATCAACCTGTTCTAGTACCTCAGTCTGTTTCACTCTGTCCTCACAAATGACAAGGTCCCTCTCTATAGTGAATACTAGAGCAAAGTATTCATTAAGGACCTCCTCTACTTACTTCAACTTCAGGCACAACTTCCCTCCACTATCCCTGATCTGCCCTACCCTCACTCTGGCCACGCTCTTGTTCTTCACATAAGTGTATAATGCATTAGGGGTTTTGTTAATCCTATCCGCTAAAGCTTTTTCATGCCCCCTTCTGGCTTTCCTAACTCCATTCTTCAGTTCCTTCCTGGCTACCTTGTAACTTTCTAAAGCCCTGTCTGGTCCTTGTCTCCTCAAACTTAAGCAAGCTTTCTTCTTCTTCTTGACTAGATGGTCCACATCCCTTGTCACCCAAGGTTCTTTCCACTTACCATCCCTTCCTTGCCTCAGTGGGACAAACCTGTCCAGCACTATCAGCAGGTGCGTCCAGAACACCCTCCACATTTGTGTTTACATTTCCTTAAGAACATCTGTTCCTAATTACGAGGAATAGCATGGGATTGTCACATCAGATAAAATAGCCTGCTGCAGGCAAAACACACACCAAGCACCTTTAAATTACCATTCATCGATGATGTGCCATTTAACCAATTTAAAGGAACCAAGCACTCAAACAGTTGCCTGCATACTTTATTTAAAACATTAGTGGGAACATTGCCGGTGATTCTGTTTTCGTCCTTTATCTGTGTTGTGTATAATTAACACACTGAAAGGAGAAAACTTGTATTATAGCAATGAGCAGAATAAACTGAATTCCAAAATGAGGCCAGGGTTGTTTTCAGTAAACTAGTTTGTAAATTATAATTTGCTAGATTAACAGTATTGTGCAGAAATATATAAAAAAGTATCTATTTTACCTTTGTGAATGCACCTCTGCTGATTGAGGGCAAAGCCAGATTTCTGAGCTTTTTTTTGCAGAGATGAGAATTGAAGCTTTAATCAACCCAGCTAGGGTCTTCAATACAACAATTAGTGGCACAATTTCAATGGAATATGGTTAGGTTATGGGATGTCAATGCTTTTATACATCTGTTAGAGAAGACTTGTATTCCGTGGTGTCTTGCTTGAAATGAACAGGAACAAACACGATACATAATGTAAGCAAATTGGATGGGTATTCAGTAGCCCAGGATATATTAAATTATTTTGTCAGCAGATAATTATAGAAAGAACCAAAAGGATTTGTGTTTACAGCAGTAGATGGGTCAACCTCATGGAATTCAAGTGCATACTAAAAATATTGTGAAAGGTTTATGACTCAAGTTAAGTAACATCTTCTGTTCCCTTGTCTGTCAGATTAGGCATATTGAATAATACACATGATGTGTACTATCATTAAATAAAGATGGATGTAAGGATGAGGCATAAAAGAGAAATAGAGAGGCAAAAAAGAAGCAGCAAGCAGAAAAGCAAAAAATTGCAAATGGTGGAGATGTTGCAAAATTCTGCACGAAGTAATACAACGCATAACCTTTTAGGCTTTGTTGTCAGTGATGACCTTACTAAGTGGGGAAGGAGGTGGGGAGAAATCCAGACATATCACCTTTGTCAGGTGATTTTCTAAACTTAGTTTTGCTCTATGCCCGTACTTTAAATAGTCAGTGTTAATATGCTGAAGTCTTACATGTGATTGCTTCATTATTATTGTTGAACATGAAACATCCTTTCATTAGGTAATCTTCAGCATTGACTTAAAAGGATTTTACGAGACTAGAAATAATAATAAATGTACTTAAAATTAGGCTTAAAAATATATCGTAAAGAGCTTAATTTTTGTTGCTTTTAGCATTCAAATGTTTTCAGTTTCTGAGTACAAGGATCTATTGGTTTGACATCTGCTACAAGACTCCCATTTCCCCTCCTCAGCTCTAAAGATGTTAAGTGTTTCACATTAGATGCCTCCTAGTTGCATTTTGGATGTGTTTTTGACTACCTTTCCTCAGCAAGGACTTGGGGGTCATGCTGGGGTGAAGAAAAAGCTGTTGGATGGAATCTATTCAGTTCTAAGATATTCCTGGACAGGACCATTGGAGGTCACTGTAAAAGTGAAACTCCTCAAGGGGAACTGTTTGGAATTCCACCGAGGCATTTGAGACCCTCTCCTGTATTTTATACATGTGTGGGTTCCAACTGCTGTCATGGAGATGTATAATAAGCCTATTAGAATTGGTCTTGATTGATGAGACTAGAGTGAGTTACCAGCCTGTGTTACATATCTCTTATTTTTATATCAATTAAAGTCAAATGAATCAGTGGGCTGAATCTTACAATATTTTGGCTAAATGTCAATTTTGATGTTTCATGGAGGGTTTATCTCCACATGGCTGAGTGAGTCCTCCGACACTATCATCCCAAATTTCCCATCCTGCTCAATACTAGTTGGGTTCTATCACTTGACATAGCCAGGAGAATTGGCCATTGCCAGGATATCCTGGAATAGTCCATCATTCCTGGCTCAGAGCCACCTTTAAAAGGTACACACCCGGACAAGTGAGAGCAGTGTGGAGCCTCCATTCAGGATCATGATACTTGCCACAGACTTGGCAAAGAAGGAGAAATTTGCACCCCACTTTTGGACAGGGAGCGGGAGGTCCTGGTAAATGAGATGGTACGGAAGGATGATGTTCACTACCCCTGGAATGGGGGAGTGGAGGCCAGCCTGGTCCAATGTTGGTATTGGGTTCAATGTGAACTAAACCATCTGAAGGTATGTCTAGAGGTATGGGAGGAAGGTCAATGAGCTTTACCCTCTACCACGTTAAGTACTGCCATTTTTTTTCTGCTATATCACACTGACTGTATCTGTCCTGCACCCACCTCCCACAAAGGCTCATGCTCTGAATATTGCATGCAATATCATCCCTCATTCACTCTCTCCAAGCCAATCTCTGCACACTACTTGCCCACCTGCATGACCTCTGAACCTTCTACTTTCTCACTACCAGCACCAGCACTAACAGCTGTACCATTTACTTTCATCTCACACAATCCCTCCCTTTCTCTGAATCCAGGAGAAAATGGCCCATAATAAGGCAAAAAGAACCAAATGGGTGGTTGTAGCCACTGCCCTGAGCCCTTGATATTGAATGTCTATGATGGAGTTCTGGATGAGCAAGTAGGGAGCTGGAGTCACCAGGTATCAGCTCTGACTTCCATATTGGGAATTCTCAGCATCTATCTGATGTGCAATGGAACTAGAAACTGCAGTTTAATGAGGTGAGGCTTGATGTTAATGCGGCTGATAAAGAGCAAAATTCCTTGTGAGTAGGCATGTCACCACCTCCTAGTGATGATCTTGATACTCCCTCTTTCCTGTTTGTTAACAAATTTTCTATCCATCTCAGTATATTGCCTCTAAACCTATGAACTTTAATTTTATATCATAATCTCTGATGTGGCACTTTGTCGAAAGCCTACTGAAAGTCCAAATAAACTACATCTCCTGACACCCCCTGATCAATTCTATTAGTTACACCCTGGAAGAATGGAATTCTGTTGAAAAATGATAGATTTTTGCTCCTGACATTCAGAAAACCTCATTGGGCTTCTCATATGGTTGTCCCACATTTCTCATCTTAACCCACATCATTCAGGGCTTGAAATTATCCTACCCATCCTGATTTACATAGTGTGATGTGCCTATCTTACAACATAGGGGCTCCTCCTATGCAGTCACACGGGTGCTTCTGCAGACATTTAGAACTTTTATGTTTATGAATGCGAGGCTGCTAACATTTCTACTTTGTTGTAAATTTTCAGTGGTGGCATTTTATGATCCACCTTTTTTATTCCTTTATCTCTTTAATACAATCTCGTTTTATCTAGCAAATGCCACCCAAAATGTATGTCCAAAGTTTGTTATTTTCCAAACTGCGTCTCCATTCAGAGTAATGAAACATCTCAGCAGCATTCGCTGCACTCGATGAAGCTCATTCTGCTTCCCCAGAGGTATCATCAAAGAGATGTAGAAAATTCTTTAACTCCAGCCTCTCTTATCTAGACTCAATTACTTGCATGAAAAGTCCTGAAATTTGTCTCTTGAGGAATAAAAGCAAATTGCAAGCATTCCTCTTCTTATTAAGGAGTTTGGCTCTTATTGCTAGCTGCTGCCCAATATTGGCTAGTTGCAGCACAACACTTAAAAAAAATTCAACCTTAAAGGATAGATATTACAGAAAATAACTGGGTGATATTCTTCTTCATAAAATTTAATGAACTTTGCTAGCAGAGCTGTCTCTAGATACCCTTAACAGCCTTGAGTTTGTGGTTACAAGGAAGCTGACACCACTAGTCATGATAATAGCGTGGATGGAGAGATACACTGAGGCAGATTTTCTGCCCATTCAGCAGGTTGAACTTTAAAAGGTTAAATGTTGGATTCCAATGATCCAGACAAGTGAAAGCAAGTACAGCGATAGAGTGATAGAGGTTTTGCAATTTGGAAACAGACCTTTCAGTCCAACTCGTTCATGTTGACTAGATTTCCTAAATTAATCTAATTCCATTTGCCAGCATTTGGTACATATTCCTCTAAATCCTTCCTATTCATTTAACCATCCAGATACATTTTAAATACAGTCGTACCAGTCTCCACCACTTCCTCTAGCAGCTTGTTTCATAGATGCACTATCTTCTGCATGAAAAAGATTCCCCATAGATCCCTTTCACCTTAAACCTCTGCCTACTAGTTTTGGACTCCCCTAACTTGGGGAAACCTTGGCTTTTCACCCTATCCATGCTCCTCATGACTTCGTAAACCTTCCTAATGTCTGTCCTCAGCTTCCGATGCTCCAGAGAAAATAGCCCCAGCCTACTCAGCCTCTCCTGAAAGCTCAAATCCTTCAGTCCCGGCAACATCCTTAGAAATATCAGACATCATCATTGCTTCCTGATACGACAGACGTACTTAACTTGTTGGGAAGCGTGGTGATTTGTAGAAGGTAAGAGAAGACACAACCTTAAAGAAAAATGACAGTTTAGTTACATGTGGTTAAATAGTGAGATAGTCTTCTCTGAAATCTTGTCAGTAAGTTCAGAATGGTTTCTTCCTTCCAGGAGCAAGACTAAAGGACATAAAGGAATAGCCATAAATATTCTGGAAAGGAAAGGCAGGGTGTGATTTACATCAATGTTAATGGAAAAGTGGGGAAAACCCCACAATGGATATTTTTCAAAATGAATTGTGGAATTGGTAGTAGCAAACACAAAAAGATAAGAGCTCCAAGATGAACACTATAAAATTATTCCTATTAGATCATGGGTTATCCATATTAATGCATAACCCACCAGGCAATGTAGAAAGAGGGATTTCTGATTTCTTGGGCATTGAGGTGAGCTCCAGAATCAGAAAGTCCTATGCAGCTACAATGGGCATCTTTGAAATTGGAAGAGTAACCATGGGGCAGAATTTTACCAAAAATCGGCCAAATTTCAATTTTAGAGGATTTCTCTTTGTAACTCTGGAAAGTTACCTCATGCAGTTCTCCACTGCTCATCTCATTATGCATGCGCAAAGCATCTATGACATTGGATAGCCACTCGCCAGGGGCAAAAGTGCCTGTCTTTGTTGGAGCTTCTAGGGCTTATGCATCTGGCATCACATTTATATCCCCACTGTGCACTAGGTCACATATTGCTGACCAGGCGTGAACCTTCCCAGCACATATGGTGGGAAGGAAATGAGATTCAATAGCTTCTGAGGGCAGGTAATGGGCAAAAGCGGCACAGTGGCACAGTGGTTAGCACTGCTGCCTCACAGCGCCAGAGACCCGGGTTCAATTCCTGACTCAGGCGACTAACTGTGTGGAGTTTGCACATTCTCCCCGTGTCTGCGTGGGTTTCCTCCGGTTTCCTCCCACAGTCCAAAGATATGCAGGTCAGGTGAATTGGCCATGCTAAATTGCCCTAATGTTAGATAAGGGGTAAATGTAGGGGTATGGGTGGGTTGCGCTTCGGCGGGTTGGTGTGGCCTTGTTGGGCTGAAGGGCCTGTTTCCACACTGTAAGTAATCTAATCTGAAATGGAACATCTTTTGTTTGATATAGAGATCCCATTAATAAATTTATTGCCTTTTACATCACCTATCTGACTGACTGACATTGTAACTGCAACTGAAAGAATGAAGCTATGGAGGTAAAAACAATGACTGCAGATGCTGGAAACCAGATTCTGGATTAGTGGTGCTGGAAGAGCACAGCAGTTCAGGCAGCATCCAAAGTGCAGCGAAATCGACGTTTCGGGCAAAAGCCCTTCATCAGGAATGAAGGGCTTTTGCCCGAAATGTCGATTTCGCTGCACTTTGGATGCTGCCTGAACTGCTGTGCTCTTCCAGCACCACTAATCCAGAATGAAGCTATGGAGGCTCATCCTTAGCACCATATCATATTAGAACTCTTTGTGAAGAAGTTATACTCTTTTCCCTGATGTCTCACATAGTATAATTGCTTGCTTTGTAGAATATGAAGGAAGATTATACCCAAAATGTTAACTTTTCTACCTCCTGATGCTGCCAGGCTTACTGTGTCCTTCCAGCCTCCTGCTTGCCTACCATTATTGAATATGGGGGGCGGGGGGTCGTGGCATCACATGTCGTACAGTTTCAAAACAGTTGAAAACATTGAGTTTTATTAAACAATAGAAAAGGTGAAGAAACAACGAACAAAAAAGGTGCATTCGCTTCTGGAACTAAATAGGGGCAGCTTGCCTTTTGTATAACAACAAATTCCAATGCAATAAATGATGTTTCACTCGCATCACAACTATTGGAAGACCTGTTACACCCAACATCACAATACTGTACCATTGTGAAACTAATGGTTCCTCCTGATCACATTTCCTTGGAAGGTTGTTGCTGCTGCATCACGCCCCCTTTTTACCTACCAGTTGTGCAAAGCATTGCATTCAAAGATCTTGCTGCATATTTTGGAGTGCACTGCAATGATTCCCCGGACTGACACAAGCATTGGATGCTCATCTTCTGGAGGCTTATTGTCTGCTCCACAATGGTCCTGGTGGAAGAATGGGCTGCATTGTATCTACACTTGATTGCAATCAGAAGATTGTGTAATGGGCTTATCAGGCATGCTTGTAGAATGTAGCCCTTATTCTGAGCAATCATTCTCGTAATGTAAATAGTATAATAATGCAATCTGGTGCTTATAGCTGGAGTTGCAATGACAGTCAGTCAGAGAGATGACTATGTAAAATCAATTTGTTATTTGCAATAAAATATATCCTTGCCACCAACATGCTCCTCAGAAGCATTTAGTTTTAATTTTTCTCCTACTATATGCACTATGATGGGCAGCTCTTGGCTGGCAGTGCTTGCCTTTAAAAATGACCTCCATGGCAATCCCAGGAGGTCCTGACAGTGCTTTGTACTTCCACTATTGCTGAGCACACAGACGTGGGGCACAGCTAATGAGGTCAGCTGTGGTGAATTTTGTGTGAAAACTCAATGCAAGTCTTGGAGAGAAACCCCTCATGAAACTCCCTGAAAGTAACATTTAGCCAATTGTGGTAAAATTTGTCCATTTGTTATCATTCCAGATGATTGTTATGGATCATTAGATAATGAAAGATAAATGACAGAGACTAGTAGGTCATTTACAGAATTGCAGTGGTGGCAGAATTATATGTGTGAGTAAACAATGTGAAATTAACTCAGCAAATCAAACAGTGAGAGGATGGAATCTAATAATAAACAATTGATTGAATTTGAGAAGAGCTAGGTTGCTGCCAACCACTGATGGGTTCTTGTAGCCTTCAGGTCTGTGAAGTGTATATTAGTTTAGCCCGTTTTGTTTGAAATGTGAGAATTATGATACACAACCAGCCGACACTTGGCTTTTTTGAGTCGTTCGGACGTTGTGACTTCTCCACATTTATGTGATTTCAACTTGCATCTTATCTCAACCTTACACTGCAGATGTAAAGCTCTGGCAATTTGATTCCGTTATAGTAAGTGCAAAGTTGATGCTAGACTGTGTTTTTTTGCTGCAGCCAAAATTGGAAACTTGACATTTAGGAAGTCATGAAAGGTAACACTGAGCAACAGACCACAAGATTTCGAGTCCCGTCATCATATTCTTCTGTTGTTTATGGCAAAGATGAGTCTTTTATTTGCAGTCATGATATGAGCACAAGGTCAAAATGATTTTGGCTTGTTTTCTCTGATATTCCTGCCAAGTAATTGTGATGTGGAACATATTATTCTCTGAGATTTAAATAGAACCTAGCAATATAATCCTATGCACTATATGAGTTTTACAACAACCCAGAAATAATAAAAGGAAATCTCTGTAGAAAAGTGTCAGCTTTGATCTTGGAGCAATGTTAAAGGGGCAATTTCGTTAGAAATTACAATCAATTTTGTTCGTGTAATTTCTAATTCAATTCATGACAAACTAAATTAGTTGCCCCAAGTGAAACAAATATTAGTTAAGTTTGAATTCAACTATTTAGTGTAAAAGTAACTGCAATCCTTGTTACTAAGGATGCCAATCTTTGAACAGCAACACTGGCACAATGCTTCATTCTTGATGAGCAGGTAAGGCAGAGGTCTTGCCATATGTGAAAGCAGGAGTTTATTAGCATTTGTTCACTCTGTTAATCTGCTGTTCCTGTCCAGATGCTGGCCAGATTGAGAGGCATCTGTCTGCTGACTGCAAAAGCCAGCAAAAGCTGTTCACAGTGAAGAGATGCAGAGGTTTACTCTAATAATTCAAGGAGATGCAGCCAGGATGGCCAGGGATAGTTAGGGTGTGAATTAGAGTGAGTTGCAAATGAGGGAGTGAGGGAGAGATTGTGGAGGATGGAATAGGAAAGGTTGTATGGCGGTTATCACAGAACTGGGTGCCAAGCATTCTGGGATATTTGAAAACTACGTTGACAGCAAGAATGAAGAGGACAGACTGTGGTGCAGGGTCTGAATGTTCGACAGTAGGTCTTGAGGGGTGAATTTTTGTTTGATCGCTTTAAAAAGATAAGATATGAGACAGTCTGAGGTGGGATTGAATCTGTGGATCACAGAGAGAATTTGGGTAATCTCATGATTATGAAGCCGATCTGGAGATCATAAGTCAGTCAATTTTTTCACTGTGTTCATTCATACAATGTGGGTACCATCGGCAATGCCAGCATTTATTGCCCATTCCTAATTTCTCTTGTTAAAGTGGTTGTGAGGGCATTTCAGAAGGCACTTATTCAGTTTGACCACATTGCTCTAGGACTGGATTCACATATAAACCAGACGAGGTAAGGATGGTAGATATCCCACATTCATGAGTATTTGTGAGCCAGATGTAGTTTCATGATTATTATTACAGTTACTAGCTTTTTAATTCCAGTTTTTAAAAATGGATTGAATTCAAATAGTCTTCAGTTGCCATTATGGGATTTGAACTCGTCTCTGGAATTTACTCGAGGCACCTAGATTACATGTCCAGCACCATAACCATAACTCTGTTATTGCCACAACTAGGAGAAAATGAGGACTGCAGATGCTGGAGATCAGAGTCGAAAGTGTGATGCTGGAAAAACACAGCAGGTTAGGTAGTATCCGAAGAGCAGGAGGATCGACGTTTTGGGCCTAAGCCCCTCATCAGGAATGAGGCCATATTGCCACAACCAGTCCTATAGAATGTACTTACCTTGTAGATATGACTACTACTGCATCCCTTTAGCAGCCAGATTCCCCATGCTGTGGGACAAAAAAAAATCTTGCAGTCATTCAATTCAAAATTTATGATAGAGGGCTTCATTTTATATTGTTAGATATTATAAAGCTGATCACCTCTCAAGAGTTCCATGGACTCTTCAGACCCCTCTCAGTTAAATTGGAGTTTGCAGCACTTTGGAGTTTTATTCATTAGTTTTATTCATTCAATAAAATTAGTTTTATTCATTCATGGGATGCAGGTGTCGCTGACTGTGTTTGATGTATTGCTGATTCCTCATTGCCTGGAGAAGATGGGGGTAAGCTGCCTTCTGCTGCTTTTCTGCTTTAAACCTCTACCTGATGCTCTATTGCCCTTCAAGGGGGATTAAAAATTATCCCGAGGTTATAGGATGTTATCTTCTTTGATGTTTATCTTAGCATTTCTGCACATCAGTAAAGAAGATACATTTGCGCTGATGAGTCTCAATTTTTATTTTGCGATAAACCTTGAGTAACATGACATTTCAATCATTGCCAGCATGCTCACTACCATTGGCCCATTTATATATATTTATTGTTAATTCTTTGGAGAATCCTATGTTTTAATTGATCAATATATCAATGTCACAGATTCAACAGTATTTCTTCAGCAATGAAGCCATCTGTTTTTCATTTACTGGGCTGATTGTAAATTGTAAATAAAATAATTGAGTTAATTATAAGTAATAAAGGCAGCTGTTTAGAAGGAAATAACATTTATGTTGCTTGTTTTTAACTTTTCCTGTTGACTCAAATATTACTCATAACTGGAAATAAAATATATGCAATTCCACAACTAAAACAAAATTAATTTAATTTAATTTTTCATTTTTGAGTTCCTACTAATTTGGACATGGGAGCTAGCATGTTACTATTCAGTGTGATGTGTGGATTGAAGCTGAGTTGGGCTTCATTTCTGAACAAATCTTCGGTCTTCCTTACAGTCCTATACACAAAAAGGACTGCATGAATGCCAGTAAAATAGAATTCATACTTGAAGACTGTGCTGTTTAAGAAAGGTCTGCAACTTGCAGCCAGTTACAAAGGGAAGTGGATTCGAGTGTAGGAGCAGTGATGCCTTGTTGCAGTTGTACAGGGCTTTGGTAAGATTGATCTTAGGAAGGATGTTATGGCTTTGAAGGGAGTGCAACAAAGGTTTGCCAGAATGATTGCTGGGATATCAGGACAGACATATGAAGAGACACTGAATCGGTTTGGACAATATTCACTGGAGGTTAGAAGAATGAGAAGGCAATGACATAGAATCATATAACTTTGACAGGATAATCAAAGGACGTTCCTGTTTGTTTTTATTGTCCCAATCTTTATTTCAGTCAATATGGTCAGGGCTGATTATTCAATGCAGTACCTTGCTTCTACTTTCTCCCCATACCCTTTGATTTCTTTAGCCTTAAGAACCACTTTGAACTCTTTCTTGGAAACATTCAATGATTTAGCCTTAACCTCTTTCTGTGGTAGAGAATTCCATAGGCTTACCATTCTCTGGATGAAGAAATTTCTCCTTCTCTCAGTCATAATAGCCCGGCCCACATCCTTAGACCCTTCATCCTGGACTCCCCTGTCACTGGGAACACTTTTTTTGCATTTGTCCGATCTAATCCTGTTAGAATTTTATAGATATCCAAGAGATTCCCTTCTCATTCTTCTAAACTCCAGTGAATATCATCCTAACCAATCAGTATAGTCAGTCCTGCTATAGGAATCAGTGTGGTAAACCTTTACTGCACACTGTCCATGACCAGAGCATCCTTCCTCAGATAAGAATAGAACCAGGTCTGGTCTCAGCAAGGCTCAGTGCAATTGCTATTGTATGATATCTTGCAGCGAGATACCGCTTTTTCTGTCCTTAAATCCTCTTACTATGAATAAACTCACATTTATCCACATTATACTTCATCTGCCACGCATTGTCCATTCATTTAACGTGTCCAACTCAAGCAGCAGCATCTCTGCATCTTCCTCAGTTCACCCTCCTACGCCTGCAAACCTGGAGATATTACAGTTACTTCCCTCGTCTTAATCAATAATATAAATTGTAACTAGCTGGGATCCAAGCTCTGATCCTTGCAGTACCCCACTAGTCACTGGCTGCCACTCTGAAAAAAAAAACCTTTATTCCTACTCTTTACTTCCTGTCTGCCAGCTGGTTCTCTGTCCATGTCTGTACAATACTCCCAATTCAATGTGGCTTTAATCCTACATCTTAATCTCTTATCTGGGACCTTATTGAAAGCCTTCTGAAAGTCCAAGTAAGCCAGATCTACTGGCTCCCGCTTATCAATTTTCCTGGTTACATTCTCAAAAAGTTTCAGATTTATCAGGCATGAAAATTCCTGCTGACTTTGTATAATCCTGTCATTATTTTCTAGCCTTGGTAATAAATCTTTTATAATGCACTCTAATGTTTTCCTTGCTACTGCTGTCAGACTAAACAGTCTATAATTTTCATCTACCTCCTTTTGTAAATAGTGGGGTCACATTAACCACCTTCCAATCCATAGGAACTGCTGTGGAGTCTACAGAATATTGAAAGGTTACTACCAATGAATCCATTATTTCTAGGACCACTTCCGTAAATACTCTGGGATAGAGTTTATTATGGGAATTTATCCAAATATAATCTCATCAATTTGCCTAACATCATTTCCCTATGAATACAGATTTCTGTCAGTTCCTTCTGTACTGTAGACTCTGTGTTCCCAACATTTTTGAGACTTTATCTGTGCCCTTCTTTGTGAAGACAGAACCAAAATGTAAATTTAATTGGGCTATACTTTCTTTGTTCCCCATTATAACTTTCCTTGTTTCTAATTGTAATTTGACTTTACTAATCTTTTTCCCTTCACTTACCCACAGAAACTTTTCCAATCAGTTTATATGTTTCCTGTTAGCTTATTCTTGTAATCTATTTTCCCCTCTTAATCAAACCTTTTGTCTCCTTGGGAGGGAATGGCTGAGTGGCATTATCTCTCGATCTATTAATCTAAAAGTCCAGACAAAGTTCTGGAGTTTGGAGTTTGGAGTTTGAACGCTGTCATAGCAGATGACAGAATTTGAGTTTAATAAAACTCTAGAGTTGAGATTCTAATGATGACCATAAAATTACTGTTGATTGTTGGAGAAAACGTATTTACTTTCCTAACGTCCTTCAGGGAAAGAAACTGCTGTCCTCATGTGGACTGGTCTATATGTGACTCCAGACCTACAGCAATGTGGGTGACTCTTAGGAGCCCTCTGGGCAATTAGTGATGAGCAATAAATGCTGGCCCAGCCAGCACATATCCCGTGAATTGTTTAAATTACAAAACAATCCTTAGATCTGCTATTTTTTTAGGCCAATTTTTAAGTTCCTTCCTTGGAGCTAATACTATCATTAACTTCCCTTGGTCAGCCACGGTCAGGCCACATTTCATGTTTTACTTTTTGTGTTAAACTGAAATGAGCTATTGTTTCAGTTTGTCCATGCACTCTTTAAATGTTTGCCATTGGCTATTCCACAGTCATCCCTTTAAGTAACATTCCCCATAAGTAGTCAGCTCACACCTTATACTCATTGTGCTGTTACCTATTATTCCACCTCATCAGGGCTTATTTTCCTCCTGGAATGTGAGAAGGGCAGATACTAAGGCAGATGAAAGTAGTTGGCACAGCTGTTACTTTTGGTGCAGGTGGGGAGGTCTCTAGAGTGAGTAAGCTGAATAGGCCGGGGCGATTTTCCCTGGAGTGACAGAGGCTGTGGAGGTGACCTTATAGAGGTTTATAAAATCATGAAAGTCCTTTTTCCCAGGGTAGGGGAATCCAAACCTAGAGGACATAAGTTTATGGTGGGAGAGGAAGCATTTAAAAATGACCTGAAATACAACCTTTTCACACAGTGGGTGATGTGTGTATGGAACGAGCTGCCAGAGGAGTTGGTGGAGGCTGGTACAGTTACAACATTCAAAAGGCATCTGGATTGGTGCATAAATAAGAAGGGTTTAGAAGAATATGGGCCAAATGCTGGTAAAAGGGACTAGATCAGTGCAGGGTATCTGGACAAGTTGGACTGGAGGGTCTGTTTCCATGCTGTATAATTCTATGACTCTAGGGTAGATGCAGGTACAGTTACAACATTTAAAAGACATTTGAGCAGGTATATAAATACTAAAGGCTTTGAGGGATATGGGCCAAATGCAGGCAAATGGGACTAGGTTGGTTTGGGAAATTTAGTTGGCATGGACAAGTTAGACTGAAGGGCCCATTTCTGTGCTGTATGACACTATGACTCTATGACTGTATGTGTAGGTTGCGTAGAGGACATGTAGGGCTCGTGGTGTGAGGCATTGGGGTGGGTGATAGTGAGTGACAGAAGATGTTGCATGCAATAGTGAGAGTGGTAGAGCATGACCCTTAGTATTGGTGGTGCAGTATCAGAGACTGAGGGAGAATATGGTGGCACTTAGGAACTAGAAAGAGTCAAGGTGGGTGATGGGATGCCTGACATCCAGCTCCTCACCTCCTATGTGGAGACCATCCTGACTCTGACTGCCCTAAGTGGCCTACTAACCATGACCTGAGTTGGCTTCAAACATTGTCCTTGACTTGACTGAGGACTGCTGACAATTATGACATACTTCCCGCTTTCTGCTTGCACTAAGTGGAAAGGCAAGAAACTACCTATCTCTGGCTGAGGAGGGCCAAAAGGTGCAAATCAGCGAGGCAAGGCAGAGGTGGTGTGAGCATCCAGACACTGTGAGCGGGGTGCGTGTTCCAGGAGCGCTAAAGTGATCATTGTGGTTGTGTGATATTGAAGTGGAGAAGCATACCATAAATGGAATGGAAATGTGCCATGAGGGTTCTTAGAGGCTGCTTGTGTCAGATGCCAATGCCCTTCAATATGGGGACACATGGTAATGCCCATGGAGTCTGTTCTGAGATACTTGTGTCTGGGGCCTGACATGGTCACTCTTTGCAGCCACCAGCTAGCCGATGTCATGAGGTACCAGCTGTGATTTCTGTGTTGAGAATTCTTGGTCTGTAGATTGCTCGTGGTGGTTGATAGGATAGGAAGCTACATATTAATGAGGTGCGATATGCTTATAGTAAGGTTGACAAGCAATAATCCCCCTGAATAGGCATATCACTATTCATAGCGAAAAAATTCACCTCAATGCCTGGAACTTATGAAAATATGCAAGGGTTGAGGTAGGAATGGTTGGAAAACTCATGTGATTTTGCTGCATTTCTCATTGTAGCACATATTGCTCAGATTCCTATAAAGTTTCAGCCAATAATATCATTCCAGTTGATGAAAAATCACACGAAAAGAGTCAGTTGGCAGGTGATCCATGTAGCCAACATGCTTTTTTATAGTTCTTGGGATGTGGTTGCCATCCCAAAATGTATCGTCCATCATGGGTTTATCTTCAGAAGGTGGTAGTGAGCTACCTTCTCCAATTGCTGCACTCCTTGGGTTGTAGGTGCACCCGTAGTTAGAAATGGAATTCCGGGAGTTTGGCCCAGTGACAATGAAGGAACAGCAAATGATGTGTAGCATGGATGACAACCTTTAGCTAATTGAGTTCCCATGTTACCAAGACACAAAACTAGATGGAAAGACAGGTTGGTGGAGGGATAGAGACAATTTACAGAGAGATGTTGATAGACTAAGTGAATGAGCAAGAAGTTGACAAATGGTGTATGTGGGAAAATGTGAAGTTATTTATTTTGTAATGGAGAACAAAGGAGAATATTATTTTTAAATAGAGAAAAATACTGCAGCAAGCTGCAACACAAAGGGACTTGGGGGTACAAGTACACAAAACATGGAAAACGAAGGTAATCAGGAAGACTAATAGAATGTTGGTCCTTCTTTCCTTATTTCAAGGGGGCTGGAGTATAAAAGTGGGGAGGTCTCACTCCACCTGTATCCACTGCTGGTGAGATCACATCTGCAGTACAGGAAGCAGTTTTAGTCCCTTTATTTAAGGAAAGATATCATTTCATTTGAGGCAGCTCAGAGAAGGTTCACTGGAATGATCCTCAGAATGGAGGGATTGTTTTATGAGAAAATTCTGAACAGGTTGGGAACTCAGAAGAATGAGAGGTGATTTCATTGAAATATACAAACTCTTAAGGGGCTTGACAGGGTAAATGCTGATAGGATTCTCCTCAAAGCCACTCACCATCCTGACTTGGAAACATATCACTGTCCCTTGACTGTTGCTAGCTCCAAATCCTAGAATTTGCTCCTTGTGTGTCAACCTACTGTGTATGGACTGCAGCGGCACAAGAAGGCATCTCACCATCACCTTCTCAAGGTTAACTAGGGACAAGCAATAAAGGCTGGCTCAGCCAATGATACCCATGCTTCATGAGGTGTGTCATAGAGTCATATAGCATAAATTCAGACTCTTTGGCCAACTCACTTATGCTGCCCAGTTTTCCTAAACTGACCTAGTCCCGTTTGCCTGCATTTGGCCCATATCCCTCCAAGCCTTTCCTATCCAGGTATCTGTCCCAATGTCTTTAAATATTTTAATGGTACTCGCTTCTACTACTTCCTCTGGTAGCTTGTTCCATATATGTGCTTTCCCTCGTAGGGGAAACTAGGACTTGGAGACCATAGCCTCAGAATAAAGGGGAGCCAATTTGAGATTGATATGAGTTGGAATTTCCTCTCTCAGAGGGCTGAGAGTCTTTGGAGCTCCTTGCTTCAGAATTGTGAGGGAAGACTCCTTGCATAATATCAGGCTGTGATAGATAGATTTTTGATCAGTCAGGGAATCAAATGGGGAAAACACAGGCAAGTAGATATAAGGAATGTTGGATCACATGTGCTCCTATTGGAATGAGGTCAATGGACTGAATGGCCTCCTATTGTTCTTGTTTCTTATGGTCTCAAAACCTTGAAATGTGTCATGTTTGGAAGTATATAACACCCACATTGCATGCTTTCTTTATGACCTAAATAATTAATTCCTATTTTATGCCAGATTTCCTTTTATAATTGACTTAAATCAAGTTCGCAGCTTGCAAATTATCAATCGTTTTCAATTATTTCTAGTTATTTTTAAAACCACAACAGTATTCTTGAGAAGATAGAGTACAATAAGATCATTTTAAATAAATGATGTACTATTCGCTGCATAGGTCAATTTTCTCTCTACTTGGATAGTGCAAAGATTTTTTTCACCCTTTAGAATTTAGGTCAAAGAACTATTTAACCAATGCCAGATTTTATACCAAGTGCTCTACACTAGTAGTAATTGTGCTGCTTGGTTCTATTAATGCCATGATGATGTTAAGCTCCACATAAAAGCCTGCACAGTCTATTCGGGGGTGGCACAAAAGCTCAGTGGTTAGCACTGTTGCCTCACAGCACCAGGGATCTGGGTTCAATTCCTGCCTCAGCTGAATGTCTGTGTGGAGTTTGCACATTCTCCCTGTGTCTGTGTGAATTTCCTCCCACAGTCCAAAGGTGCGTAGGTGAGGTGGAATTAGCTGTAAGAAATGCAGGGGGATAGGGTAATGATTGAGCCTGGATGGGTTACTCTTTGGGAAGTTGGTGTGGAAATGTTGGGTTGAATAGCCTGTCTCCACACTGTGACAATTTTATGATTTCTCTTCACCTTTTCCTTGGAAATACCTGAGCCTGTACAAATAGCGTCAGAGACATATAAAACTATTGGCGTCATTCAACAGTGGGAAGCTTGCATTCGGTTCCATCGTTTTGCTAGAGTTAGCAAAGGCTTTTTAAGACTCAGTGGGGCTGATTTTATGTGATATTATTGCTTTTCACTTACCAGTTGATTCTCTGTCTCTGTTTCAACTCCGATGGTATTCCAGAAAGGTTCCTGGCTTTCCAAAAGTCTAGAATACCATTGTCAGAGTTCAATGTTTGATCAAGATTTGTTTTTTTAAAAAAAGAGATGGACATAAAGACACTAATGAAGCAAATAGGACAAAGATGTACAAAATATTTTTCTCTTTATTTCATGTGGATGTGCTTGAATTATTACTACAGCTGGTAGATGGGTTAAAGATTATATTCAATGCATTGTACTTACTGGAACATAACTAGGGCTGACATCTTATGAAACTGCCATCAACTAGGAGGATCAAAATGCATGTTACAATTTTCTGCAGCTTGTATTAAGTTCCAGTAATTTTTAATTTGGTATTGACGGACGATTCCATAACCTCCCATGGTCTTAAGTTCTCAAAATAGCTACAACTTTTATAGCCGATATTAAATGGTAAGGAGAAACTGCCGTCATTCTTCCACTTGTCGTGTAAGCATGAAAGACTGACATGAAAATACAGTGAATTTGCTGACAAGAAAATGAGGTTAAAGCTTTGTATGAAGTGAGTTGTTAGGATCTGTACTGTCTGAATAGTATGGACCTGCAAGAGACCAAGAACCTGTTCAGGGAAATTGGCAAGCCAAGCAAACCCTTCCATTTCAAGAGATTGGTATTATATTGATTCTGCGCTTAAGAAATATTCATTTGCAATATTCTATTTCCATTTTTGGCCATTGAACAACTCTGATGTATCAAGCATAATGGTACTAAATGTTGGAAATATAGTACGAATTGCCAAAGAGCATGTGAAAACGTTCAAAAGTGTGCAGAAATACTGTTGTAACTAATTTGGGGAGGGGGTTGGGGGTGGGAGAGGACCCAAGTATTGAGTCAGGGGAAAAATAGTAGGTTGTAATGCTCCCAACTTGCAGCATCCAACTTGGGCATGTGGGAATGCCTGGGAACCACCTCGCTACCAGTTCAGACCCTTAATTGGGCAATTAATTACCCCTCACCTCCAACTTGTGGTATTCAACTCTGTCAGGTTTCCTTCTGGGTTCCTGGGGGAGGTTCATCATTCACAGGCTTTCCATAATGTTTACCCAGCTGGGGGTTGGGACAAGTTTACCATGCCAGAACGTGACAGACAAGTTTGTTTGTTGGTAGCTGGGAGTGGTCCTTCATTAATAGGCACACTGCCTGGAGGAAAGTCCAAGCATTGGGACCCCCCACCCTTTTGCCCTTGCTGCCAATTCCCACACTCTCCTTCTCTCATGGCCTCACCCTCCGATCCTCTTCCTGCCATAACTCTTCTGTACCTGTGTCTTTCCTCAATCTGAGCATCAAAGTTGTGTCCTGGTAGCTGTACCTATCATCTGTCTGCTGGATGCAGGCGAGATATAGAACTCTGATCGACAGGTAGGTCCTGGCAAGCGGGAATTCCACCACCAGGGCTCTTGACCTCAAGAAGAAGACACTGCCTGTAGTGTTAGGTAAGGGGTAAATGTAGGGGTATGGGTGGGTTGCGCTTCGGCGGGTCGGTGTGGACTTGTTGGGCCGAAGGGCCTGTTTCCACACTGTAAGTAAGTAAGACCTTCTGGTGGCTTCTCTAACAAATTTGCATGAGAAATGTTGTGGGACTCTTGAATCACTGCAATACTCTGTCCACTGGTTCAAATCAAGGGCTTTTCTTTGGTATTGAAGGAAAATAGCCATGTAACAGGCTTTGAGCAAGTGAAGCGGGGCTGAGGCAAATGAAGAACAAAAAGGGAAGGTCCGTGATAAATTGCAGGGTAGGAGAGCTTAAATGGCAATGTACTTTTCAGAAAAGATGAGGAAAGGGTATTTAAGCAGGAGGGACAGTGCATGGTCAAATGCCAGAGGAGATGGGAAAGGTGGACAGATACAAACTCATGTAGATGGGTTGGGTGCAATGTTTCTGAGGTCTTCGAATGGGCCATCAGGAATGGGATCTGGATGTTCAGGGGTTCACCGTCACATAGAGGCTGAGGCTGGAAGTCATTGCCCGAAGAGCACTCACTGATGGCTTTTGAAAATTACACAGTAGGAAGAAAAATGCTGCAATTACATCTGGAGTGTAGGTGCCCAATGATACGATGTCCTTTAACAGAAAACAACACTGGCCCATGCTCTGCACAAGGGTCAGAGCTATAAGATCCTTAATCCTGAGTGATGCTAAGCCAGTGGATCCCTGAATGCTGCACACTTCTCTGTCTCAGAAATCACTGACCACTTCATTTACATTTGCACTTGTGGGCACCGAGACTAGGGAAAGAATACAGCTGTTATAGGACATGGGACAATAGTACCATCATAACCCATTGCCTTGTTAATTTTACATGCTACCGGAGGGTCTCAACATCAATACATGGTGCACCTAAGATGCAGACCTGAGGTTAGACATCATGCTGGCAGAGTTACATCTTGGGCTACCCAGAGACTTAAAAGAAAGGAGCTCGTGCAAAAACAATCAAACTTACACAAAGGTGAGACTTGACATTCAGTGCAATGTCACCCATTCCACCAAAATGTCCTCAATCAATTATCTCCATTCTCTGCCTCCCACTTCGTCTTAGTGTAGCCCCTGGTTCCGCAGCTGGAGCGGAGTGAACCTGATTGGCAATAAAGCCCATCAGCCCTGGATGTTCGGTCATCTGGCCTTGGGGGCATTTGTTTGTCAGAGGCAAGGACTGTAACTTCCAAAGGGAGGGCTGAGGTGTAAGGTCTGGCATCTAAAATGCATTGAGTGGTGCCATCTGAGAGGTTACTGTTTGGTTCCTCCTCTGCTCAAGTGCCTCCTGGCACCACTATTTCTCCTTGTGAGGAAGTGCTCACCAGGTTCCTTGTTCCCTGTTGCCATGCCTTCAGTCCTTGAGGGTCAACGGCTGGGGAAATAGAGAGCATTTGTACGCTCCTCACTTTAGACCTGAGGAGATTGGACCTCGTTCTCCACGGCATCCACCAATCTGATCCTGGAGGTAGCCAGACAGTCACATGACTTGCAGTTTCTGGGCAATGTAGGTGACTGTCTCCCACATACCAGCCTGGCCCTTGTATTCCTCCCTGTGGACAAATTCCATCATTGCCTAACATCACTGAGTCTTGTCCAGTGTTTGGTCTCTGGCAGTCCTCCGAAAGCAAGTGGCCTGGGCCACTTCTTCCTAAGCTCTCTGTGGAGCTATCAGTTCACTGCTCTCAAACTTTCCAGCGTTAACAGTCTCACCAAACTGTCAGCATCTGGGCTGGCAGGGGGTGTAAGGGGTGGTCAGGACAATGTTTCCTCCAAGGCCTGGGTACTCTCTTCTACAGAGATCCTGGAGCTGGCTTATAGTAGAGCAGGCCTTTTCTCCACGTGGACATTCTGTTGATATCAATTAGACAAAAGGGACAGAAATATTGCAGCTAGTGGTTAAAAGTAACGCACAATAAATGACACTGACAGCGGGAACAATGTGAGAGTTGCAGTGGAATGAAGAGTGTCACTTATTCAGGTGGCAAGACATCTCAGCATCCCCGAGGAGTGACCCTGGTCTTCTCCTAGTAATGTCAACTCTCTTCTCGTTGGAGTTGAGGAGTCAAATATTGGGCACCCCTCTGTAGATCTGGGCCCTTTTTACCCTGTCTTCTCCCGTAATGAGAGAAAGGAAGGAATTGAGTGAACATAAAGTGGGTGGCATGGTGTTACTGTTGGTGCAGGTGGGGGTATAGGAGGTGAGGTGTTCCAAGGTAGCGATTAGGTCGCACAAAGGCTATGTAGGAGTAAGGCTGTGAGAGGTTTGGGGTGAAACGAGACTGTGCAAGAGAAGATATTGCAGGCAATAATGAGATTGTTAGAGCTTGGGCCTTGGTTGGGGGAGATGGGTACGGAGACAGAGACAAGGTAAGTGTGAGGTAGCAGAAAGCAGAATGTGGCACATATCCTGGCAGAGCGGAGAAGGTTGTTGATGGACTTGTTGCACTGCTGTCCATTCCTCTAGAACTGCTGAAACTGCCCAGATCAGGTGGCAACCTTGGTACAGGTTGCCAGGGTCTGACGTTGTGGCCTAGCTTGTTTGACCTCTGGAAAGAGGGCACCCCTCCTTTGCAACACTGTCCAGCAGGAGCACAGTAGCTTGCTGGAGAATCTCTGTGCCACTTTTCCCTCCTTAATCATTTTCTGAATTTGTCCATCGTTGATTGTCCAGTACACTTACTAAAAATTGATTTATTAGATCTCTTTAGTACTAATGAGGCCAAATCTCAGCCTAACATATCCATCGAAAAAGGAACGAATTTAGGTTGAATGATTGACATTGTGGATTGTAAATGAGGTGGGTGCTGTAACCATCAATGATCTGCAGTGCCAGGTTGCTGTCCAAGGAATAAAAACGAGTGTGTTGACAAATATGTATGTTATCATCGTAATTAAATTAGATCTTTACATCTCCCACTTATGGTAACAGTAAGCTGAAACTGATGGAATAATAATTTACAATCCTCTTCCCAACACTGATGTGACCAGTGCTCCCAAGGGCATACTACTGGTGTCATAGCAGGTCATTTAAATGTGTAACCAAACAATTTACGTTTGCGATTGGTGTGTTATTGCTTCATTTACTGTGAATCAGCGACCCAGATAATACCATTGAAAACAATCATTTTTCAGCAATAAAGGAGCAGTGCAATAAGTGCCTCACAATGTGCATTCATTTCAAAGCATGTTAGTTGGTTTCTGTCATTCCTGATGAAGGGCTTATGTCCGAAACATTGACTCTCCTGCCTCTCGGATGCTGCCTGACTTGTTGTGTTTTTCCAGCATAACACTTTTTGATTCTGTCAATTATGGTTATTTGCTAAAAGTGCAATTTGATTAATTCTTCACATCTTAGGTTTTAATTGTATTTTTTTCATACAAATGCTCCTGCACAGCACACCTCCTTGTAGCAGGAAGCTTGTAATTAGATTAGATTAGATTACCTACAGTGTTGAAACCAGGCCCTTCGGCCCAACAAGGCCACACCAACCCGCCAAAGAGCAACCCACCCAGACCCATTCCCCTACGTTTACCCCTTCACCTAACACTATGGGCAATTTAGTATGGCCAATTCACCTAACCTGCACAGTTTTGGACTGTGGGAGGAAACTGGAGCAAACCAACGCAGACACAGGGAGAATGTGCAAACTCCACACAGACAGTTGCCTGTAACATGAATTGAACCCGGGTCTCTGGCGCTGTGAGGAAGTAGTGCTAACCACCATGCCACCGTGTAGCCCTTCCAGTTGGTAAGATTCCTAAATGGTGGGATGTAGAGTTGTGCAGCACAGAAACAGAATCTTTGGTCCAACTCATCCATGACGAACAGATATCCTAAACTGGTCTAGTCCCATTTGGCCCATATCCCTCTGTACTGTTCCTATTTCTACCATATGCCCATGCAGATGCCTTTTAAATGTTGTCATTGTACCAACCTCCATCACTTCCTTTGGCAGCTTATTCCATATTTGCACCACCCTCTGTGTACAGTTCCCATTTAAATCTTTCTCCTCTCATTTTAAACCTACACCTTCTATTTTTAGATTCTACTATCCTGGGAAAAAGACCTTAACTATTCACCTTATCCATGCCCCTCATGATTTTATCAATCTCTGTAAGGTCACCCCTCAGCCTCTGTGGGAAAAGAGGGAATATAGCCTAAATCTATTCAGCCTCTCCTTATGGCTCAAACCCACTAACTCCTGCAACATCCTTGTAAACCTTTTCTGCACCCTTTCAAGTTTAACAGTCTGCTTCTAAAGGAAATGATTGAGAGTGGATCTAACACAGCTCCCTCTGATTTTAACATCCCTATCCCCTCCCACATGATCCTATCCCGTATGGATCCAGTTAATTTCCCCCTCCAGGTTACATTGGATCATTATGTCTAGTGGTACTTGACTGTAATACCTGTAACAATCAAGGTTTAAATTAAACGTTAAAATGCCACTCTCAGAAGGAAACAAGAAAGCAAATTACTGCTTGGTGATTTGTATCACTTAAATGCTTTTTATTGAATTTATAATTTAATTTGTATCCTATTTGCCTTCATCTCTGTATCTTTTTCTAATTGAACTCACCTCTTTGCAACTATGGGGAAATAGGTCATTTGAATAATGGCCTCATCAACATCTTTAAATGGTGAACTTGTTCCCTGATCAAGCAGCAGTAGGTTTTAAATAGAATATTAAACAATATGCATGCATTTCCCGCTCCTAAGATGATAAAGATGCAAGGCGGAAATCACCTGAAGAGAAGTTCTTTCAGACAGATTTGAATGGCTTGGGGCACATTCAACATCTTTTGCATTTGATGCTAGTTTACTTTCTCAATATTATTTTTTCAAACTGAAAGTCAACCCAGTCTGTAAGGCACCAGTTTAGGTCAGCTGCTATCCAAGGTCATGTAATTGTTTTCAGTAATGAAAATCTTGATTTCATGGCTGTAGTTGGAATGAACACTCCACGATGAAAATTCTTTTGTATCTCAGCTGGATGGTTCTCTCCCCCACATTCACTTGAATGGCAGGTACAGTCATGGTTGGTTGTGGTTCGGCTGATGGATTGCCAAGAAGCAAGGATTAATAATTTAGCTGAAGTATGAGTTCAAATACAACTGTGTCTTGGGCCAGCTTGGGCTGTCTGTCTGATGGGCAACAGCAAAGTCATGAGTGGAGGGTAGTAATGGGAGAACAAAGGCTATTATGCTGAAGTAGGACAGCATACTCCTGCTCATCCTCATCTCTGGTGCAGACACCACAGTAGTCAGTTGGAGGACAAATTGCTAGGCTGCTGTGATACTGTGTAACAGTGGTACACATAGCCATGATGGCAGTAACCTGAACTTTAACAGGAGCAGTCCCAGTTTGCAGTGACAACAAAAGCTGACTTTAGACTGACCTTCTACTACTCAGCTCCAAATGATAGGCATTAAGGACTACTGTGTAGACTTTGAAGGGGTCAACCTATGGAAGAAAGCTGAAGTTACATTCCACAAAATACTTGGGGCATTGTGAAACCCCACAGAAAGCTTGCTGTCAGTGTCAAGTAGTGTGGAGGAAGCTGACAATAACCTGGGACAGAGCTTTTCTATTTCTTTACCTTTTCATTGAACATGGGTGTTGCTGACAAGACCAACATTTGTTGTCTATCTCAAATTGCCCATGAACTGAATCTCCTGGTCAGCCATTTTAGAGGCCAGAGTCAACCACTGGATTCACATGTAGCTCTGATCAGATTAGAATGCCAGATTTCTTTCTCTGAAGGACATTGGTGAACCAGATTTTTGGTATAACAATTAATGATAGAATTGCATGGTGGCTCAGTGGTTAGCACTGCTACCTCACAGCACCAAGGTCCCAGGTTCGATCCCAGCCTTAGGCAACTGTCTGTGTGGAGTTTGCACATTCTCCCTGTGTCTGCGTGGGTTTCCTCCAAGTGCTCTGGTTTCTTCCCACAGTCCAAAGATTTGCAGGTCAGATGAGTTGGCCAGGCTAAATTCCCATATTGTTAGGCGTATTAGTCAGAGGGAAATGGGTCTGGGTGGGTTACTCTTCAGAGGTTTGGTGTGGACTTGTTGGGCTGAAGGGCTGTTTCCACACTGTAGGTAACCTAACCACCATTATTGAGGCTAGTTTTCAATTACAGATTTATTAATCGATTTCAAATTCCACCAGTTGAAGAGATATGATTTAAGCTTGTGTTCCCAGAGCTCAGAATGCATTTTTGTCAGCATGATAGCACTGACCCATCCATGATGTAGTATCTGATGGTGGATACCTCAGTTTTTATTTTAGCTAGCTGAATAATAAAAGTTCAGTGAGAAATCTGCTTGCAAGTCTAAGCTGCTCTCCCTGAAGTTCAGATGGTTGCCATCATGGCTGTGGGAACCAGTGTTCAAAAGGTCTTGTGTCATTTGTCCTCCAACAGATGACGAGAGTGCTGCCTTGGAGAGTGGTGGTAGCTCCATGGAGCAGGAGCCTACTGTCCTCCTTCAGGATTTGTGTTTTCACCACTGCCCTCTGTTAGTATCCTTGGTGTTACCCATCAGGCAGTCAGTCCAAACTGCTACTGGCCAAGCTGAGGTGCTATTGATGGATATGTGCTCAATGTACACTGATTCATTTAGAACGTAATATTGCTGAACCCACTTATTTTATGGTCCTATAGATACAAATACCAGTAACTTATTAGTCTGCTTAACAACCTTCTATACCTGTTCACGACATTTAATGATCTATGTTTGTGGATTCCGAAGTCCCTTTGGGCCTCGTCTATGCTTAGTTTTTCACCGCTTACAAAGTGCTATGTTCAAATCTTTTGAGGCCTCACATTTATTTACACTGAAATCTATTTGCCACAGTTTCACTCAATCACTTAGTTGATCAATATCTCTGTGTAATGCTTTCATCAAAACCCATCACGGCAGAAAGTGAAGTTTAGTTCAATAAAAGATGTCGAATCAAAAGTTGCCCTAATAGCAGTCATTTAACCGGTGCTGACTTTTACGGGAAGTGACTTGATCCTAATGTCACTTGGGAAGTGAAATCCGTCATCCTTACCTGGTCTGGTCTACATGTGACTCCAGGCCCACAGACTCATAACTGTCCTTTGAAACAGTCTCAAGGGAACATTGTTCACCTCCCCTTGACTGATGGATCAGGCTCCTCCAAGTTGACCACAACTTGGAAGGAATATTGAGGGTGGCAAGGGAACAAAATATATTCTCGTTGGGAAAATTCAAAGTCCATTGTTAAGGGTGGCTCGGTAGCACCACTACTGACTAATCTGGCCAAGTCCTAAAGGACCCTGGTCTGGGTCTTCGGCAGCTGGCAAAAGAATCAACTGAAAGGAAAAATCTGCCTGATCCCATCCTCACTAAATTGCCTTCTGCAGATGCACTTGCCCGTGACAGTATCAGTAGGAGTAACCACCACATACTCCAATGGATGAAGGAAACCCACCATCCTGTTGTAAGTTACTATCACCCTAATAAATAGGACAGACTTTGAGCAGGTTAATTAAATCAATACAGGGTACTCATTGGGCAGTCAGTACTAACTGTATTATGCTTCAGGTCAATCTGTAACCTTGTGGCTTGGAACGTCCCACTCTCCATCATTACTAGGAAGCTAACCCTGGTTCAGTGAAGAGTGCAGTGAGGCATTCCAGGACAAGTACCACACAAATCTGAAACTGAGCTGAAGCTTTTGAAGTGACAGCATTGGACTTTTTGCATGCACATGGTACAAGTAAAAACTAACCAGCAGAGCAAAGCAATCCGACATTCAACAGATGAAGAACTAAGCTCTGTAGTCCTGCCAGATCCAATTGTGTGTGGTGATGGGCAATTAAACAATTAACAGGAGGCAGAAGCTCAACAAATATTCTCATCCTCTGTGCTGGGGCAGCCCAGCACCTCAGTGCCAAAAGGTGAGGTTGAAATACTTGCATTGATGACCAGGGGTGTCAAATGGATGTTTCACCTCAGTACACTCCCAGCATCACAGAGTCCAGTCTTTCATCAATTTAGTTCATTTCACTTGATATTAAGAAATGGCTGAAGACAGTGGGTATGTTTAGGCCCTGACCATGTTACGATTTCAGTACTGAAGACCTATGCTCCAGAACTTATTCAGTCCCTAGCCAAACTGTCCCAGTACATCTACAACACTGGCATCAATCTGACAACATGGAAAATTGACTAGGCATGCCCTGTACACAAACAGCAGGACAAATCAAATAAGCCATTTACCACCCGATCAGTTTACTCTCGATCATCAGCAAAGTGATGAAAAGGCTATTTGACAATGCTCAAACAGCACATCCAGAGGAATCAGCTATTCAATATCGGTCTATTTGGATTGTATTGGGGTCACTCAGCTCCTGAACTCAATACAGTTCCATTTAAACATAGCCAAAAGAATTCCAGAGGTGACTGCCCTCGGCATCAAAAAAACATTTGACCAAATATGGCAGCATGAAACTCTTGCAAAACCAGAGTGAATGGGAATCAGGAGGAGAACTCTGCAGGAGGTTTCAATTATACTTAGCACATTGAAAGATGGTTATGGTTGTTGAATGCCAATCAACGCAGCTTTGGAATATCTCTGCACTATAGTGGACAGTGAGGAAGTTTATCTCAGAGTACAATGGGATCTTGGTCAACTGGGCCAATAGGCTGAGGAATGGCAGATTTAGATAAATGCAAGGTGTTGCATTTTGGTAAGACAAACCAGGACGATATTTACACAGTCAATGGTAGGGCCCTGGGGAGTGTTGTCAAACAGAGAGACCGAGGGGTGCAGGTACATAGTTCCTTCAAAGTGGCATTACAGGTAGACTGGGTGGTGAAAAAGGCATTTGGCATGCATGCCTTCATTGTTCAGACCATTGAGTTTTGGAGTTGGGAAGTATGTTGCAGATGTACAAGACATTGGTAAGATCAAATTCTGGTCATCACAGCGGGTCAGGCAGCATCCAATGAGAGAGAGGAAGCTAACATTTTGAGTCTAGATTACTTTTCATCAGAGCTGAAGTAAAGGGTGGAGGGGACAGCATTTATGCAATGGTTGGGGATAGTGCAGATGGAGTGCTGGGGGAGAAAGGGTGTTGACAGTTCAGATCAAGTGAGAATGGCAGAACAATGGTGTGTCTAACTGCCAGACTGGAAGGAACACGGGTGTCCCACTGGTGTGGGGTAAGGGGAGAGAGGACATGGTGACAGAGAATGTAACAAGTAAAGCTTAAAGTGAGGGAAGGAATGGGACTGCATTCAATATTTGAAGGTGTGGAACTCAATATCAAGTCCAGAAGGTTGTAATGCAGATTACAGCATCTGCAGTAATTTACTCCTACAATTCTGGTCACCCTGATAAAGGAAGGGTGTTATTAAACTGGAAAGGGTGGAGTAAAGATTTACAAAGATGTGACCAAGAATGGAATGTTTATGTTATAAGGAAGGCTGAATAGTTTGATACTTTTTTCCCTTGAGCAGAGGGGGCTGAGAGGTAACCTTATAAAATCATGAGGGTCAGGGATAAGGTGAATAGCCAAGGTCTTTTCCCTGGGATAGGGGAGTCCAAAACCAGAGGCTATAAGTTTCAGGTAAGAGGCAAAAGATTTAAAAGGGACCTAAGTGGCAACATTTTCACATGGAGGATGGCATGTACAAGCTGCTAAAAGAAGCGGTAGAGTCGAGAATCATGACAACATTCAAAAGACATTTGGACAGGTATATAGATAGGAAAGGTTATAGGGATATGGGACAAATGCAGGGAAGTGGGACTTGTTCAGTTTAGGAAATCTAGTTGGCATGGACAAGTTGGACTGAGCTGTCCGTTTCTGTGCTGTATGACCCTATGACTTAGGGTAATTTCCTCAGGCCCAACATTTTCAATTTCTC
Organism: Hemiscyllium ocellatum; assembly: GCF_020745735.1. Lineage (NCBI taxonomy): Eukaryota > Metazoa > Chordata > Chondrichthyes > Orectolobiformes > Hemiscylliidae > Hemiscyllium > Hemiscyllium ocellatum. The sequence continues at coordinate 92,614,033 of NC_083408.1, forward strand.
CATCAATGCACCTTATCTCCACCATGATGTCAGAAATGGGAGTTTTCGCTGATGATTGTTCAGCACCTTTGGGAGTCCTGATACAGTGAAACAATCTGGTCCCAATTTGTGGATTACCATTTGACTGAAGTTGCAAATGATACTCAAGAAGTTTGACACCATCCTGGACAAAGAAGCCTATGTGATTGGGATTCACCACCTTAAACATTCAGTTCCACCACCAATGATGCACATCATGTACAAGACACATTGCCACAATGCAACATTTTTCCTCTCACAGCACCTTTCAAACCCGCAACCCTTAGCATCGAGATAAACAAATACAACAGATGCATGGGGTCATCACAGTCCTTTTCAAGACACACACCATACTCTCTCGGAACTATGTTATTGTTCCCTCACTGCCACTGAGTTAAAATCCTGGAATGTCCTTTGGAACAGCCTAAGGACTTCAACAATTCAAGAAGAAGCTCAGCAATGTCTTCTCAAGGGCAATTATTGATGGACAATAAGCCGACGGTACAAGCTCAAGGGGCTGAATAGCCTACTCCTGTCCCTTGGTTATATGTAAATGCTGGCCTAACCAGTGACGTTCACATCCAATGAACGAATAAAAAGATATTATTTTTTGACCACAAAATAGAGGAATATTTTGAACACAAATATTGCATTAGACTTTCCTTCTACTGACAAAGATTTGCAACATTGTATTGTGTGAGATTTTGACAGCTATTTATTTACCAGCAGCAGTGGGTAGAAGTGTATGTGGCTTCATACTTCTATCTGCTACCTTAGTCCAGATTCAACGTTCAATAGCCAGTATTTATCGAATGCTTGACGGAAATCTTTGAAGTCAATTAATGTCTAAAGTGCTGATGCATAAAGTTGGATCAAATTAATATCTCACAGTGGTTTTTATGTTAGCAAGTTAACAAAAATGAGTTTTATGGTAACTAGAAAGGTTTATAGTTTGTTATTTTGTGTGTGGGATTTAACTTGGATGACAACTGCTGGCTGATTATGGGTGCAGAAAGTGTGTGGGTGCAATGAATATAATTTGAGGCACAGAACAGCTGTCATCTCCCAGTCACCAAGCCAGAAGTGTAAAATTAAAATAGACAATCACTTTATTAGATTTCACGTCATTCACACATTAATGTGGTTGATAAGGATTAAATTATCAAATTGTACTGTATGTAAGTTTAGTGATGGACTTAATTAGTATGCATTATTGGGATAATTTGTGATTGTTGGGGTATGCTATTAAGAGAATCTTAAATGTGCTACCAATTGATTAAAAAAAAAGTGCACTCTTTTGGAGTGATTGAATTACAGCTTGGAAAATTACTACATTTGAACCTCGAAGTGTCTATCTTAGCAGCAAAGATAAACTATAATGCTGATTGACCAGGAAGATAGCTTGAGGGCTAGGTATTCTAAGGCACCTCCAGTTAAAAGATGTAAGTTATAGTTTAGCAATGAGAACAGATGCGGAAGTGGGCCCTTTGAGCTGAACACCAATTGTGGGAGTAAAATGATTCTCATACACTAAGCATACAAAGTGCAGAAAAGCAGCAAACAACTTTATTGCAGATGTGTGGTTAGTACCTCCCAGCAATGCTAAGGCTGCAAAGCTGATTAGATAGAAGAATGGTTTTGAGGACTGGATGAGTTGAGGATCTCTGGTTTAGGTACAAATTAGGGTAGCTTGATGTGGGGACACTACGTGTGTTCTTCCCATTGGTCAAACATTGCAAATAACAGATTCAAAATCATTAGTTAATCCAGAAATTTACCTTAGACAGATCCTTAGACAGTAACTTCCAAACCCACAATCACTTCCATCTAGAAAGATAAAGGCAGCAGATACACATCTGCACATGCCCCTCCAAGCCACTCACCATTCTGACTTGGAACTATATTACAGTTCAAATAATTGGAATTCCCTCTGTCAGGACATTGTGAGTCTAACTACAGCACATAGACTGCAGTACTTCAAGAAGGCAGTTTAACACCAATGTTTCAAGGGCAGCTAGACACGGGCAATGAACGTTGACCAGCCAGCAATACCCACATCCCACAAATCAAATCAAATAAAATGCAGATGCTTGGGTTAAATGTTGCAAAGCTACCTGCAAAATTGGTATAAAAATTGAGATAAGGACTTTGCTAAGTGTTAGTATTTGTCACAGGACATTAACTGGGGGCCATTTACCAAACTAATGGTTGGATTTGATTTGATTTGTTGTAATCACATGTGCCTAAGTACAGTGAAAAGCTTTGTTTGTTGAGTAAGGACATACAGACCATAGGATGCTTTAACATAGTGAGGCACGGGCATACAGGTTACACTGCACAGGTATGCAAAGAATGATCAACATGAACAAAATCAACATTACTTGAAGTTAAAGAGTCCATTCATCCATCTAATAACAGCAGGGAAGAAACTGTTCTTGAACCTGTTGGTATGTGTGTTCAAGCTTCTGTATCTTCTGCCTGATGGAAGAGGTTGTAGGAGATCACTACTGGGGTGAGAGGAGTCTTTGATAATGTTCGCTGCCTTTCCGCAGTAACCAGAAGTGTAAATGGAGTCCATGGATGAAAGGTTGGCTTCCTTGATGCTCTTGGCTGTGCATACAACCTTCTGTCTAATGGTCCTGGGTTGAGCAGTTGCTGTGATGCACCCGAACAGGATGTTTTCTATGGTGCCTCTGTAAAAGTTGATGAGAGTCCTTATAGACATGCTGAAGAAGAGGTGTTACTGTGCCTGCTTGACCATCACATCTACTTGGAAAATCCAAGACAAGTTGTCAGTTATCGTCACTCCTAGGAACTCGATTGTCTCGACCCTCTCTGCCACAGCTCCGTTGATGTGGATGAGGGTGTGTTCTCCTCCATTCTTTCTGAAGTCAATGATGGGTTCTTTAGTTTTGCTGACATTGAGAGAGACTGTTATCATGGCACCATGACACTAAGACCCCATCTTCTTTTTGCATTCTGATTCATCCTTGTTTGATATCCGTCCTACCTATTCATGCTGGTGGTGTCATCAGTAAACCTGTTGTGGGTGTACATGGAGTATATAAGGAGCTGAAAGCACATCCTTGGGGGGCTCCAGTGTTGAAGTTTATCGTGGATAATTTTCACTGATTACGATCTGTAGGTCAGGAAGCTGAGCATCTTGTTGCAGAGTCAGAGCTGAGATTTAGGTCTCAGAGTTTAGAGACCAGTCTGGAGGGGGTTATGGTGCTGAAGATGGAGCTATAGTTGATGACTAGGAGTTTGACATAGGTAGCCTTGTTGTCCAAATGTTCCAGGGATGAGTGTTGGTCTAGGGAATTGGCAATCGCTGTGGATCTGTCACATCAATAGGCAAATTGTAGGGGTTCGAGACAGGCTGGGAGACTGGAGCTGCTGTGGCCCACAACCAGCCTCTTGAAGCACTTCATGATTATTGAAATCAGAGCCACCAGGCGGTAGTCATTATGGCATGTTGCATGTGCTTTCTTAGGTACTGGGATGATGGTAATCTTCTTAAAGCAGTTTGGAACTTTGGCTTGTAGGAGGAAGAGGTTGAAGATGCTAGTGAATACCTCCACCAGCTGCTCCGCTGAGTGCACGGCCTGAGAATCTATCTAGGCCAATTGCTCTCCTTCAGTTGACTCTCAGGAAGACCGATTTGATGTCTGCAGCAATGATGGAGGGAACAGGCGTGAAATATTTGTCAGTTACATTTAGTTACTATTTGGGTTGGACTTTGCCAGTTGGTGAGTTTTGGCTTAATTACTATCTCAAGTCAATTATTGTCCCAGGTTAAAACTTGGCTGTCGGAACCCAGTATCAGGCTTAGTTAGTGATCAAAGGAACTGTCACAGGGTTGAGGATTGCCATAACAATCTAATATTAGAGATCAATGGATTTGGTATCAAGAGGATTGCTAGGAATAAAGCAATTCTCTCAAGTGATGATGAACAGAAACATATAACTACAGTGTTTGGTAGTGAATTGCTTCCACCAAATAGGCAGAAATAGAGTGAAAGCAAGTGATAAAACACCCAGTAGGCAGCTGTGAAATGCAATTAAAGTGGACTGGGAGCTTCAGCAGTTCAGGAGAATAGCAAAATTGTGGGTTGGAAAAAGACCCAATAGAGATGAAGCTTTAAAGCTGCAAAGTGATCTATATGTGTTCAAATTAATTAAGTTTAGATAAAATTTCAAAAGACATACGGATCAAGAGAATAAGTTCAATGAATCAAGAAGAGAAGACACAGGAAGCATGAAATCCATCGGCAAGACAAACCAATCACATATTGAACCTATGCAGAATGGAGTGTATGAACTACTGAAATATTAGTAAATAATCTTAATTGTCCAACAAACCTTGTCAGTTTATTTTGCAAATTGCTGATTATTCTTTCAGTCAACATGGTTATTCAACAAACATTTTCTTACTCAGAGGTTTAATATAGAATTCAAAACCCTGCAATTTGGAAGAGTCACAATAAATATTTTCCTCAGAGTATATGGGGCTCTGTGGTTAGCACTGCTGTCTCACAGCACCAGGAGCCCAGGTTCAATTCCACCCCTGGGCGACTGTCTGTGTGGAATTTATACATTCCCTTGTGTCTGCTTGGATTTCCTCCAGGTGCTCCAGTTCCCTTCCACAGTTGCCAAATATGTGCAGATTAGATGAATTGGCCAAGCTAAATTGCTCATAGTGTCCTGGGCTATGTGGGCTAGGTGTATTAGCCATGGGAAATACAGGGTTACAGGGATAGGGTGGGAGTGGGTTTGAATGGTCAGCTCTTTAGAGGATTGATAAGGATTCATTGGGCTGAATGGTCTGTGTCCACCCTGTAGGGATTTGCTATACTACACAGAAATCAATCCTGAATTACCTCAAGTTGTGCTGATGATTGAGCTTTTTGACATTTACAGTGTTTAACCGGAATCAGGGAGCAGTCACTCCTTGGTCTCATGCAGAGCTATTTTTAGGAATCATAGAATGATTACAACACTAAGGAGACTATTGAGTCTGTGTCAACTCTCTGCAAGAGCAATTTAGCTAGTCATACTCTTCATATTCCTGCAATTATATTTCTCATATTACTGCAATTATTTTCCCTTAAACGTTTACCTATCTCCCTACTGAAAGTCATGATTGAATCTGCCTCCAGCAGCCTTTCAGGCAATGTATTCCAAATTGAAAACACTCGCTGTGTGCAAATGTTTTTCTTTCTTCCACCTTTGGCAACCACTTTAAATCGATGTCCTTTGGTTCTTGATTCTTCTGCCAGTGGGAACAATTTCTCTCTGGGTAATTTGTCTAACCCTCTCATGATTTTGAACACCTATTTCAAATCTTCTCTAAACCATTTCTTCTCTAAAGCCAACCATATGCTCATTCGACTAAAATCCCTCGTCCTTGGCAGCACTCATGTAAATCTTTTCTGGACTTCTCTAAAGCATTCACGTCCTTTCTGAACTGCAATGTGCAAAACTTGACACAATGCTACAATTTATTGAAACCTAACATAAAGGTTCAGCATGAGTTGTCATCCAACATGTCTCTACTTTTAATGCTGAGAATCACAAATACCTTTAGTTTTCAATTAACTGTACACATGTATCCAGACCTCTTTGTTCCTCCAGTCTGAATAGAATGTCACCTTTTCTGTATATTGTATCTCCTCGGTCTCCCTCTCAAAATATGTTCACACTTTTCTGCATTAAATTTTATTCAGGCCTCGGTCCATCAGATCGCCCATTTTCTCTTGAAGCCTGTCACTATCATCGCTTTTTGTCATTTATATAAATGATTTAGATGTGAACATGGGAGATATGTTTAGTAAGTTTGCAGATGACACCAAAATTGGCATTGCACTGTACAGGGAACAAGGTTATCTCAGAATACAACAGGACGGTAATCAAATGGGCTGACTGGCCGAAGAAAGGCAGACGGAGTTTAATTTAGATAAATGTGAGATGATGCATTTTGGTAAGGCAAATCTGGGCGGGACTTATCCACTTAATAGTTGGGTCTTGGGGAATGTTGCCAAACAAACCTTGGGATATAGATTCATAGCTCCTTGAAAGTGGAGTTGCTGGTAGACAGGGTAGTGAAGAAGGCTTTTGGTACACTTGCCTTTATTGGTCAACGCATTGAGTATAGGCGCTGGGTGGTTACGTTGCAACTGTACAGGACATTGGTTAGGCAACTTTTGGAATACTGTGTTCAATTCTGGTCTCCCTGCTATAGGAAAGATGTTGTGAAACTTGAAAGGGATCTAGAAAGGATTTACAAGGATGTTCCCAGGGATGGAGGGTTTGAGCTATAGAGAGAAATTGAATAGGCTGGGGTTAGTTTCCCTGGAGTACTGGAGGCTGATGTATGACCAGACAGAGGTTTATATAATCATGAGGGGCATGGAAAGGGTGAATAGCCAAGGTCTTTTTCTCAGGGTAAGGGAGTTCAAAACTAGAGGTATAGGTTTAAGGTGAGAGGGGAAAGATTTAAAAAGAACCTAAGGCGCAATGTTTTCACACAAAGAATGGTGGGTGTATAGAACGAGCTGCCACATGAAGTGGTGGAAGCTGGGACATTGACAACATGTAAAAGGCATCTGGATGGGTATATCAATAGGAAGAGTTTAGATGGATATGGGCCAAGTGCTGGCAAATGGGACTAGAATAATTTAGGATATCATACCAATGGACCAAAGGGTCTGTTAACATGCTGTACTTCTCTGTGACTCAACGATTACTCTGCTTATAGTTCATTGAACTTTCACATTTTGCGTCATCTTCAGTTTAGAAACTAATTTGCTGTTCGCGGAAGTTATGGTCTTCTAATAGCTAACGCTTTGCTTTCCCAGCTGTCAGGTATTGCCGAAATTTGACAAAACTTGCTCGATTTTGCAGCTGAACAAGTAGAGTGCACTTAGTGATGGGATCCATTATATATTCACTGGATTTGCTTGCCAGAGGGAAAAATGATGGTCATTACCTGCAATTCATAGATGTCTTTATGCACCTTAAAGTTAACATGGCATCCAGTCATGGATAAGCTATCAGTAAGTGTCTCAGGATCATATATTATCTGGTTGTATTATGAATAGAGCTCTTTTTCAGGAATTTTACAGGCAAATTAGAGCCAACATGCTGAGAAACAGAGAGAGGAATGCAAAACTACTGTACTATGTCTATCTCTGCAGGAATGGTATACAATGAATACATAATGCTTTCAGCTACAATTTCTGCCTCTTTGGAAGTGAATCATTTGTATTTCAATGTGATATGAGTTGAACTGTCACACAGGAAATATCCAAAGCAATTAAGTGGTATGTTTCATAACTTTACCAACTTCAGTACTATCCAGGGACAATTGTTTCTTTACTGATTTGAATTCCAACCCAGTAAGGTACAGACACAACTAATTTCTTATTTGACTTATTTTGAAAGGTAGTTCAAACAAACTGAATTGATCGGCATGGTGAGCATATCTTGAATTTTAACTCATTTAAATAGCTAAAAATAGTTTAAATGTATAATTAAGCTCAATAATCCTGTGGTCTTAGTGGTGAATCTGAGCTGAACAGAAGTGTGGGTTATCAAATTAGGGTTACGCTGTGGTAGCTTTATTTCCGATTTGCAGTTTGTTTAAATATGCTTTTTCTACTGGTGAATGTTGGATTCCTGAATTTACCCTAAGGTTACAATAATGTGTTTTGATTTATGATTCAATGTCCTCTATCTGTGATACAGAGAACCTTGTCAAATGCCTCAAGGAGAAATGTTGCAATTTTCTCTGCTTGGGAACCATAACTGTGGTTAGCCAACTGCCTTGGGAGATTGAATGGGGTAAATAATAGCTTTTTCTCATTTTGTGCTTGTAATCACATCACTGTAATAGAACATATGTTTAGATGCTTAGGACTGTGTTACAATGAGGTTTGAGCAAATGGCACTTGAGCTTTGGCACTTAAAAGAAATCATGAAACACATAAGCACCGGACAAGCCACAAAATGCAAGCTGTAATATAACTGGCAGTGCCAAATTCTGCTTTCATTCTGTGTCTCCTTGAAACCAATAACTTCAACATTGACAGCAAAACGCAATGTGATTTTGGAATTTGATTGTGCTGAGAAATGGCATGAAGGGTGTGACATACACCATTCATACAGTCTCTGAGACCATGGCCAATTCCTGCTGCTAGCTCTTTTAATACTAACACTATCTGTACTCAGGACATTTCTTACTGTCTGGGCACCTACTTGGAGATGATGGAGTAGTGGAAAAATTAAAGCCCAGGGAATGAATCTTGTTAGCATTATCTGACCTTAATTACATGTAATTCAAGCATCATATCATGTTAATTAATAGGAAATAGAAGCAAGTGTAGGCCATTTAGCCCTTCAAACTTGCTCCACCATTCAACGAGATCTATTTTTGACCTATGTGCTATTTCTAGGGTTTTTCTCACATTGTTACTATTCAAGTAAATTTTACTTACCCTTTGACATTGCCTAGTAAACCATTCAATTGCACTCAAAGCAATCTGGACAGTTTGGTTCAGAAAAAAGGTTGGCAAAGAAATGCCAGTCATGTTAGTGATGCCCCTATCCCAAACATATACAGGATTGCAGTCACATGACACACAACCCTCCCCATCCCTCTTTCTTTCCACACTTTTACAATCTCTGCATCTTCTCTTCATAGTCATAGTTTATAAACCGACAAAATTGCCTCGGTGTAGCACCTTTTATGACCTCAGGAGATTCCAAAATATTCTTCAGCTAAAAAAAAAGCACTTTTGAAGGAATGTAGGAAATGCAGCAACCAATTTACCCACAGCAGTGTGATAATCACATCATGATTGTGATTGGATAAACATTGGCCAGGCCTTTGGGGTGGAACTCATCCGAACATCTCCCAAATAGTGCCATATGATCACTTACATCCAGCTGAGAAGCACATAGGGCTGCATTATAACATCTTACCTGTACCACACTGCAGAGTTAATTTAAATTTTGTGCGCAAAACCCAAAAACAGCCAACAAAAGAAGGCTCTGGATAATACCACAGGAAAAGTTGAGTGAATCGGGCTCTTTGTCAGTGAAATTGCAGGCTGAGACCATGCAGAATGTAGCTTCAATATAAACCAGTACTTTACAGTAAGACCATGTCATCACCCTGGACAATATGGGTATAGTTCTAAGAACACTGTAATGGAGCTGTCATCGTACAGCCTCTGGAGAGTAAGACTTTTAGACCCCGATTGCTGCACCTTTGTGTTTTTCCTCACAACTTTTCCCCAACCCTCGTTACCCTGCCATAAAATAACAAAAGTGTTGCGAGATCATATGTCTTTAACAGGCTAATTTTGAAACAAAATGCCTACAGTTTGCCAAAGAAATTAAAAACTATTGAAGCTTTGATTTCTCCCATCTGAACTCTAGAAGCCCCTCTGGCTTTCAAGGCATGAAGGACAGAATGGGTACTTGCCTTAAAGCTAAATCATATCATCTGTACTTTGTTGTCACATGAATATTAGAGTGTACTGTCAGGAGAATTAAGTTGGCTCTATGGCAAAGGCACCTGCTCTCAGGATGTTAATAAGGCTGACATGCTGTTAACTCTTGTTACTGAAGACATGTGCTCCAGAACCTGTCACCCTCCTGGCTAAGCTGTTTCAGTACAGCTGCAACACTGACATCTATCCATCAATGTGGAAAATTGCCCACAAAAAGCAGGCTAAATCCAATCCAGTTAGTTACTGCCCCAATCGTCTACTCTTAGGACTCAGTAAAGCGATGGAAGATGTTGTCAACAATGTGATTAAGTAGTATTTACTTAGCAATAATTTTCTCACTGATGCCCAGTTTTGGTTTCATCAGGGGTATTTAGCATCTGATTATGGCCTTAGTTCAAATAAGGAAAACAAAACAGCTGAATTTTAATATGAGGTGAGAATGATAGCCCCTGACATCAAGCCCACGTTTAACTGAGTGTGGTATCAGAATGCCATAGCAAAACTGGAGTCAATGGGAATTAGGGGCAAACTTTCCATTGATTGGAATCATACCTGGAACAAAGGAAGATGGTTTTTGGAGGTCAATCATCTCAGCTCCAAGACATCTGTCCAGGAGTTCCTCAGGGTAGAATCCTAGGCCCAACCATCTTCAGCTGCTTCATCAATTACCTTCCTTCTATCATAAAGTCAGAAGTGGGGATGTTTGCTCATGATTGCACAATGTTCAGCACCATTTGCGACTCCTCAGTCACTGAAGCAGTCTGTGCCCAAATGCTGCAAAACCTGATCAGTATCTAGGGTTGGAGCTGGAAAGTGGAAAGTAATATTTTTGCCATACAAATGCCCTGCAATGACCAGCTTCAACAAGACAGAAGTTGACCATTATCCCTTGACGTTCAATGGCATTACATTACTGAATCCCTCATTATCAACATGCTGGTCGTCAGCATTGACCATAAACTGAACTGGATTCATTACAGAAATACAGTGGTTACAAGAGCAGATCAGAGACTAGGAATCCTGCACCAAGTAACTTACTTCCTGCTTTCCCAAAGCCTGCCTACCATCTATATGACACAAGTCAGGAATGGTATGGAATACTCCCCACTCACCTGGAGAAGTGCAGTTCATACAGCATTCAAGGATTTTGACATTATCTGGGACAAAGCAGCCTGCTTGACTGACACCACAGCCAGAGACATCCACTCCCTCCACCACTGATGGTGAGTAACAGCAGTATGCATCGTCTACACGATACAATGCAGAAATTCACAAAGGCTTCTTAGACAGCATCTTCTAAACCCATGACCACTTCCATCCAGAAGGAGAAAGGCAATAGATATGTAGGAACAGCACCACCTACAAATTCCCTTCCAAACCACTCATCATCCTAACTTGGAAGTATATTAGCTGTCCTTCAGTATCACTTGTTCAAACCTCTGGAATCCCTGGAACACCCATTGTGAGTCTACCTCCAGCACATGGACTGCAGCATTTCAACTCTTCCTCCTCAAGGCAACTAGAGATGGACAATAAGTAAACGTCCAGCCAGCAATGCACAGATCCCATGAATGAATTTTAAAAAGCAGTTCAGCAATGTCCTTGTCACTACCACACAATCAGATGCATCAGACATTATTCCCCTTCCCCCAAGTTTCACCTGCTCCACAATGAAGGAGGTTTCACTGCTCTTCCCAAGACTGGTTACCATCCTGAGGCAGGAGTACAGAACAAACTGGAATCTCACTGACATAGCTTGTTGCAGTTTGGAATGACTCTGATGCATGAAAATTCACAATTATGGTGGTCTTGACAGTCATAAGTTGCAACTTCATGCCCTGGGGGTTCTCGTTGTTGCTGTAGGGGATGACCGTTTGCTAAGTGGACTGTGGGTGTACCTCATATATTGCTCTATAGTGTGTGACAATGCTGCCCCTTTTACAAGGTTATGTTGTCCTTGGCTTTTCTCAAGAGGGGTCATAAAGGCAGAGGTGTTGATAAGACTCGGAAAGAGCTTACTTTAAACCATAGCAGGGGTGTGGCCAGTTATCCCAGTTCAAGTTTTTTTCTTAGTTTGTTTTTTTAGCGGGGAATCAAAAAACTGCTGGGGATATAGAGAAGCAGCTACAGTGAAAACAGATTCCATGCTTCAACAGAGGTCTTCCCTGGACTTTCTCTCTGAAATCTCTCCTGCCTGTCAGCACCTGTGTTTGAATGTATCTTTTACCAAGGGATGAGATTATGGGACATTATCAGGATTGAAACAGCTTCATTAAGTTGCAATAAAGTCAGTTGGGTTTTCAAATAAGTTGTTATTCTAAATTCTGTTTTCTTTTGTTTGTGTTTCATTTGTAGGGTTTAAATCAATTCTGTTTTGTTTAAAGCTGAGTGGTGTGACCAGCTGCAACACTACTGGAATACCCACTTACATCTGTTACAACATAGGGTAAACTCTCCTGCTTAATTTCAAAGCAGCCACACAGAAAAGATTTATCCCGTGCAATAATCTGTAAAACTTTGTGTGGCCACAAACTATTTAAAGTAAAAATTAACAACCTTATTTCTTAAAATATAACAGAGAATAATTAACTAACAACAATTTATAACACCATTCTCTAACCTCCCATTCTATATTACTAGTCTGAAAAACTCTCCGATTAAGATTTACAGAAAAATTCAAATTTTAAAACCAGCCAGTGGTCGAATCTTCCCTTTATCTTTGTCGGTAGATATGCTCTGCAGGTCAGTGTTGAGGTTTTTCTCTGTGCAAACTCCTTTTCTAGACAGGTACCTCTCAGACTTCTGACTAGCAGTCTACAGCTGTTGGTCTTGTGGTAGTTCTCCTCCCAACTGTTCAATTTTCCCTGGTTTTATACCCCAAAGCAGTGGATTGTATCATTTTCTTTTAGGATTAGCAATATACTCAATTCAAACTTGATTAGAATTTGGTATGTTTGGGGTTTAATTTAAACTGATTGGCCTATTAAACTGATTTGAATGTTTTGTCATTTCCAGGCAACCAGCTACCCCAGTAGCTGGAGAACATGTTGCATTGTATCTTATTCAGAACACTTGGTTTTGTCACTGCTAGCTTTTACTCTGTTAAAGGTAGATTACACCCACATCTTCATAACAGAGCTGCCTAAAATAGAATAAAATACTAGAGTCTGGGTTACATTCTTGAAGTATTTTGAGGGAGCCTGGCCTGATCCATTAGAAGTGTTCCTGGAAACCTATTGTGGTCATAGTCTATCATTATTCCTGTTCTTTTGTCTTTTCCTGCCCTCACCAATCTTCTTTTCTGCTGCCACTTGTCCTCCAGTTCCAAAGGCCGGACATGCGCAAATGAGTAACATTTTGCCAGGCAGGCAACTATTTTCCAGAAATATACAATCCAGTTTGAAAGTTAAAATTTGCTGAGCAAAGGCCCATGTGTTTATCAAAGAATTTATTCTACCATTCAAAATGGTCATGACTGTTCATCTAGCTCAACGCCATAGTCTGACTTTCTCTCCACATCCCTTAATTCCTCTAATATCTAAACATTTATCATTCTATTTCTTGAATATATTCAGTGACCCAGATTCTACAACATTCACAGGTTGATGAGCCTCTGAGTGAAGAAATGTTTCCTCATTTCAGTCCTGAAGACTTAACTATTCTAGAATCCCAGCCAGGGGAAACATCCTCCATGAATATAATTTGTCCAGTCCTGTTAGAATGTTGCACATTTCAACCAGATCATTCTTCTAAACTCTGGAGAATACAGACATAGTTCAACCAATCCCTCCTCATAGGGCTGGTTTCTGTCATCCCTGGTATCAGCCTTGTGAATCTTCACTGAACACCCTCTATGGTAAGTGCATCTCTTTTTGGCAGGGAGACCAAAACTGCACACAATACTCCATGGACTGTCTTACTAAGGCTCTGTGTAACTACAATAAGCCATCCCTACTTCTGAACTCAAATCCCTTGTAATACCACGACAAGACCAAGCATACAATCTACTTCCTAACTGCTTGCAGCACCTGCCTGTTTTCTTTCCCCCTGAAGTGTAAGAAGCTGAGGAGTGCCCTATTAGAGGTTTACAAAATCACAAGTAGCGTAGATCAGGTGAATAGCCAAAATGTTTTTCCCGGGGTTGGGGAGTCCAAAATAGACAGCATAGGTTTAAGCTGAGAGTGGAAAACTTTAACAGGGACCTGAGGGGCAACTTTTTTTACGCAGAGGATGGTGCCTATATGGAACAAGCTGCCAGAGAAAGTGGTAGAGGTGGGTACAATTACAACATTTAAAAGACACTTGGACAGGCACATGGATAGAAAATGTTTCGAGATATCTGGGCAAACGCAGACAAATGGGATGAGTTCAGTTGAGGAAATCTGGTCAGTATGGACGAGTTGAGCCAAAGGGCCTACTTCTGTGCTGTACAACTGTATGACTGATGTATAACGACACCTGGGTTCATTTCAACATCCACATTTCCCAATATAACCCCAATATTTAAGTAATGCTCAGCTTTTTTGTTTTTAAAACCGAAGTATGCAACTTCACATTTATCCTTATTATACTACATCTGTCATGTCTTTTCACACACAGTCAGCTAGAGACTTCCTTACATCTTACTCAAAATTCACAATCCCACCTAGTTTTAAAGAAAGAGAAGCATTTTTCAACAAACTTGGAAATATTGTATTTGATTCTCCTATCTGAGTCATATATATGTGAATAGCTGAAGCCAGGAACTAATTTCTGCTGTGCACCACTAGTCACCAAGTAGAAAAAGACCCATTATTCCCTTAGTCCATTTCTGGTCTGTTAAGCAATCAATGACAATGTATTATTGTAATCCCATGTGCTTTAATTTTACCTACTAACCTCTTATGTGCGAGCTTATTTAAAAATCTTCTTGAAATCCAAATGCACAACATCCACTGGTTCTCCCTTATCTATTCTACTAGTTCAATCCTCAACTAATTCCAATAGATTTGTTAAGCATTATTTCCATTCACGGTGACATGTGTCGTTCCATTCATGCTTTCCAACTGCATTTTTAAATCACATCTTTTATCATAGATTCTAGCATATTCCTCACTATGATATTAGGGAAATTGATTTGTAATTCTCTATTCTTTTTTTAAATTTTCTCCTTTGTTAAATAGTGGTCTTACAACTGCACCCTCCAATCTATAGGAACTGCCCTAGAGATGATCGAATTTTGGAAGATGTCTACCAACCAAACCTACATTTCCTGGGCAGATTATTAAACCCTGGTGTTTTGCCAGCCTTTATTCCCTTTAATTTCTCTAGCACCATGACTTTTTAAAATTAATAATGATTTTCTTCAACTCCTCCCTTGTTCTCAACCCTTGCTTCCCTAACATTTCTGGGAAATTATTTGTATTTTCTTTTGTGAAGGCAGAACCAAGATATGTGTTCAATTGTCCTGCTATTTCTTTGCTCCCATCATAATTTCTCCATTTCTGACTATAAAGGACCTATTTTTATTTTTGTTAATCCTTATCACTTCATGTATTTATTGGAGTTTTGTGATAAGATTTTTACATTCCTGTCATTCTCTATTTTCCCCCTCTTAATCAATCTTTTTGTCCCACTTCACTGATTCCTAAACTGTTCTCAGTCTGCAGGTTTGCTGCTTTAATTTTATATTTTGAAATTTTATGTGTGGTCTCTTTGGAAATAATATCATCCCTAATTTCTTTTGTAAATTGCGGTTGAACCATGTTTTGCACCAGATTACAATGTTTGATCACTGTAATTCATGCATACATTCCTTAAACATTAACCACAGCCAATTACTTTTACCAGGATTCCCCAATCCATCATTGCCAACTTGTACCTCCTAACCACATAGTTCCCTTTGGTTAGATCCAGGGCCCTAATAACAGAGTCATTATTGCACAGGAGGCAGGAGCAGGGGAAATTAGTGCAGTACCCTGAATCGTATTTCTTTTCCTTCTTTAGTCATTCATGAGATGAGGGTGTTGTTGACTATGCAGAATTTACTACCCACTCTTGATTGTCCAGAGGACATTTAAGGGTCAACCACATTAACGTGGGTCTGGATTCACATGTTGGCTAGACCAGGTAAGGATGGCAGTTTCCTTCCCAAAGGACATTAATGAGCCAGATGGTTTTTTTTACGACAATTGATAGTGGTTTCATGGTCATCATTGGATTCTTAATGCCAGATTAGATTAGATTACTTACAGTGTGGAAACAGGCCCTTTGGCCCAACAAGTCCACACCGACCCTCAGATATTTATTGAATTCAATTTCTACCATCGGCGGGTTTTAAACCTGGGTCTCCAGGACATTACCTGGGTTTCTGGATTAACAGTCCAGCGATAACGCCACAAGTCCATTGCATCCCCATATGCCTCCCGGTATCCTATATAATGTTACATCTCATTGGGCTAACATGCTGAAAATCAAGACCTGGAGCTCTCACAATTGGTAAAGATTTTGAAAAGGATGCAGGTTTCCCTGTCTTTTAGAACCCAGATTGACAGAAAGCACAGACTAGGTTTTGTACTTACCAAGAATTACTATTTATTACAAGCAAATGGACTCTAAATTGGCTTTATCTACAGGTAAACAATTTTGAATAATTAGCATAAAACCCAATTAGACGAAACTCCAATCACTTATAAACTACTCCCTACACACCCATGTGCAGACAGATACAGCTAGGAGAAAAAAATACATGACTGTTATTATGGGTAAGAAGCAAACTGAGAATGTGGCTCATTGGTTCCTGCTCACAGGATTAGCTGAAGTGGTTCTTATTCTAATCAGAAAGCTTCTTGGTCTTCCTCATTGCTTTCTAGGAATCCTTCAATAATTCTTGGTCTTAGAAAGTTCTTTTCCCATTTCAATCCTCAGAAAAACAAATGACACGGCCTTTACAATAAAGTCAAATGATAATTAATTACTTCCAGTATGCACACACCATGATGAAAGGATATAATAGAATACAGCAGATAGCAGGTGTGTAGGGTGTAGTCACAAGCACTGTATGCCATAATGGAGTCTGCACTACCAGGTTTCTGTCTGCAAAAGGCTACAACATGTTCAAAGTTTTATTCATTTGTTCTTAAACTGAATCGAGAATTATTGTAATACTCTATTGATTTATCGAATACTGCTGTGAAAATTATTCTAGTTGAAAGTCCAAGGATCTTGCCTAAATCTCACTGACAACTGTAATAATACGCTTATGTTCAAACTCTCTACATAATTTCAAATCTCTGGTTTCTAATGCCTTTAATAACTCACAGGTGTTTACTTTCAAACTTAACATGTCAAAGAAATATGATCGCACAAAATTATTTCCTACTTTACAGGAGCTCAGCAAAATAATGAGGGCTGGGAAAACAAAAAAAAAGCCTTTTGCTTTAAAGCCTTTTGTGAACGCTGAACATCCAGAATTATTCATTAATCTAGGTTTAACTGAGGACAGGAAGGTTTACTCTCCAGACATGGAGGTACTCAGTTTGCCTTAGAAACAAATCTGCCCTGTGTTATTTGCAGAAAGGAAACAGCCTACATTACAAACACTGCCAGGAGAACTGTGGCCATCATAATATGTTGGTAGCATCCAGGCTTTGGACTGAGTACAGAGAAAAAGGTTCCAAGTCTGGCACTGAAGGTCTGTTAAATGAAGGAAGATGAGAATGTTTACACTGGAAGCACCTGCTGAAATTGGTTAATAAATCGAAATGGTTGAATAGATTGAAATTGTTAATAGATAGATCACATGGATAAGCAATGGAAGCAGATGGTGTCAGCATATTCCAGATGTATAAAATTAATTGAGTATACTAAAGATAAATGATATTTTCAATCATTAACAGTTGTTTCAATTTAATTAACAATACCACAGTATTTACTATTTGGTATATTTATATGGTGTTCAACATATGTTTTTTCTCTTGTAAATGTTTATATGCTCAGATATTGATAGCTACTAAAATAACCTGATTCCAAATATTGAGGTACACCATTTTGCTTTTGAAGATTCTGTTCAGTCCAAACCCATCAGAAAAAATGAAAACAAACCAACAAATCTGTAAGGCTGCTACTGTCACACTCTCACCAAGCCTCGAAACTGGCAAGCAATGTGACAGAAATGGTGATCATTATGTTCACTCAGCTGCAAAACATTCAAAGTTTACTT
Source organism: Hemiscyllium ocellatum (assembly GCF_020745735.1). Lineage (NCBI taxonomy): Eukaryota > Metazoa > Chordata > Chondrichthyes > Orectolobiformes > Hemiscylliidae > Hemiscyllium > Hemiscyllium ocellatum. The sequence continues at coordinate 92,631,766 of NC_083408.1, forward strand.
TAAGCGATCCAATGAGGATTTATTAAATTCTGGATATCATTCAGATGAAGAAATCCAGTTGGACAGCATTTATTGAAGTATGTGGGCTACCTGAAAAAGGCAACTGTAAATGGTTTAGTTATGATTAGTGTTGTTGGATCATTCTCATGAAGCCAATGCTAGCTGTCAGCCCTGACCTTATCTGACTTGCATTAGCAGCCTAACCCAGCCTGTTTCCTGTTGGCACCTTGTAAAACAACATTAATAATTTTGTAAAACACTTTTTATTCATCCATCCTACCATCTATCACCAGTAATGTTTGCACTAACTGCTTTCTCCATGTCAAACAGTCTTTCGTGGCTGACCTCTGATTCAAAACATGAATGGATGCCACCAAATTGTCAGATACAAACATGGAATGGATCAAAGTGCAATTTGCTAACCATGGGTGTTCTGACAGAGTTCTTCTTCCAGTTTTTGTTCTGTTTTTTATTTTTACAGGATTGTAATGGGCTAGTGATAGAATTCCTGGATTTGGAGGTTAAAGGAGGTTAGTGCACGATCAGGTAGGACACTGAAGCTACACTATGAAAGCAGGGAGACAAATGGTATTAAATAGAGTTTTTGTTAGTTGCTTTAGTTTTCCACGATTCATTTGGAAAATATTCTGTGTGATCCATGGCTTGACATTCGATTGATAGTCAAATAAAACAGAGATTGCTGGATCTCAACAATGTTAGGGAGATAAAGTTTGATATCTTCAAAATGGGTAAGAAACTGATGTTGTTCCTTTACATAATATATTCAACGGACACCATATAAATATGGAAAAGGAGGAATGACAGCAATGGGTACTCCAGAGGAGACTCTGTCAGAGATGCAGTGGTACCTATGTTGGTGAAGTTGACAGGAGTGAAATGAAATAGTTTACCTATTAGACAAAGTGGAAGAACTGGACTGATGCAATTTGTTGGATATGATACAGTTTAAAATCAATAACTTCATATGTTGCAATTTGCTAATCATTGTTAAACTATAGAGAAAGGCACTGAGTAGAGTAAGTATTAAAGAGGAAGTGGTAGAAAAGCTAAAAGGTCTTAAATTTGATAAATCTCCTGGCCCCAATGGGATACATCCTAGAGTTCTGAGGGAGGTGGCTGAGGAAATAGCGGAGGCGTTGATTGCGATCTTTCAAAGGTCACTGGACTCAGGGAAAGTCCCGGATGATTGGAAGATCGCTGTTGTAACCCCCTTGCTCAAGAAAGGATCAAGACAAAAGATGGAAAATTATAGGCCAATTAGCCTAACCTTGGTTGTTGGTAAAATTCTAGAATCCATCTTTAAGGATGAAGTTTCTACATTCTTGGAAGAGCAGAATTGGATTAGAACAAGTCAACATGGATTTAGTAAGGGGAGGTCATGCCTGACAAACCCGTTGGAATTCTTTGATGAGGTGACAAGGTTAGACCAGGGAAACCCAGTGGATGTGGTCCATCTAGACTTCCAAAAGGCCTTTGATAAGGTGCCACACGGGAGGCTGCTGAGCAAGATGAGGGCCCATGGTGTTCGAGGTGAGCTACTGGTATGGATTGAGGATTGGCTGTCTGACAGAAGGCAGCGAGTTGGGATAAAAGGTTCTTTTTCAGAATGGCAGCTGGTGACAAGCGGTGTCCCACAGGGTTCAGTGTTGGGGCCGCAGCTGTTCATGTTATATATTAATGATCTGGATGAAGGGACTGGGGGCATTCTAGCAAAGTTTGCCGATGATACAAAGTTAGGTGGACAGGCAGGTAGTACTGAGGAAGTGGGGAGGCTGCAGAAGGATCTAAACAGTTTGGGAGAGTGGTCCAGGAAATGGCCTTTGGAATTCAATGTGAGTAAATGTAAGGTCTTGCACTTTGGAAAAAAGAATACAAGCATGGATTACTTTCTAAACGGTGAGAAAATTCATAAAGCCAAAGTACAAAGGGATCTGGAAGTGCTAGTCGAGGATTCTCTAAAGGTAAACATGCAGGTTGAGTCCGTGATTAAGAAAGCGAATGCAATGTTGTCATTTATCTCAAGAGGGTTGGAATATAAATGCACTGTTGTGCTACTGAGACTTTATAAAACTCTAGTTAGGCCTCATTTGGAGTACTGTGTCCGGTTTTGGTCCCCACACCTCAGGAAGTACATACTGGCACTGGAGCGTGTCCAGCGGAGATTCGCACGGATGATCCCTGGAATGGTAAGTCTAACATACGAGGAATGGCTGAGGATCCTGGGATTGTATTAATTGAAGTTTAGAAGATTAAGGGGAGATCTAATAGAAACTTACAAGATAATACATGGCTTGGAAAGGGTGGACGCTAGGAAATTGTTTCCGTTAGGCGAGGAGACTAGGACCAGTGGACACAGCCTTAGAATTAGAGGGAGTCAATTCAGAACAGAAATGCGGAAACATTTCTTCAGCCAGAGAGTAGTGGGCCTGTGGAATTCATTGCCGCAGAGTGCAGTGGAGGCTGGGATGCTAAATGTCTTCAAGGCAGAGATTGATAGAATCTTGATGTCATGAGGAATTAAGGACTACGGGGAGAATGCGGGTAAGTGGAGTTGAAATGCCCATCAGCCATGATTGAATGGTAGAATGGACTCGATGGGCCGAATGGCCTTACTTCCACTCTTATGTCTTATGGTCTTATGGTAAGTAACTTTCCCAACACTGGAAAAGGGAAAATTAGACAACAAATCTATTCACGCTCATCAAACAGCCACTCGGTAACTAACTCACCAATTGACTACTGTCTGAGATAAGAAATATTGGTAGGATTTTAAAACCAGAACTATGCTGAAATTACCAGAAGGATATGGATAATATATTTTAAGATTCAGTTGAGTCCAATTTGGCTCAACATCTATTAGGTTTTATCCTGTGATAGATTTCATAGCCAGCATGATTTTTCACTAGTTGAATAGCTGCCTTAGAATTTCTAGAGTCATTAAAAAGGTACTTTGAACATGCAGATGGTGTATCATGGAAGATCAAAAGACAGGCTGATCCATACTCAATCCAGTAAGAGGCACAGGAGTCAAAATGAATGATTTTGCTTTAAAATCTATTCTTGGATCTGGAGCCAATTTTCTGTAAGGGTTTCTGTTATCTTTATTTCACAGTGAAATCCAATTTCAATTTATTTTCTGCTCTTCATATTGCATGTCTAACACCAATTTACTTCCTTAGTTTCACTAGAAAGCAATCACAGCTGTGAAACAATTCAATGAGCTTCCAGTGGTTACAAGGATGAAATAGCTCCACAGAGGCTGATATCCTGTCACCAACTCACCCTTTATTTACACTTGGAGAATCCTTGGAGAGACACTGATCCAGCTCCCTCAGAGCCAGCTCTCAGAGTGAACAGGGTGTCTGACATTCCTGTTCTTATCTGTTAACCAAGGCCAGATTTACAGCTCCAATCAGGGAACTCATATTCTATGAGGTCCACCTGGCTGACCGCTTTGTGACCACTACAAGGGTTTTCCACTGAAGTTTGCAAGTATTGTGAGTATTGATGTTTAGCAAGGCTGTTCATAATGCAGAGCAGTTATTGAGAAAAACTCTTTGATTTTGGAGATTGGATCTACAGTATGGATTTTGAATATAATATGCAATTTTGGAGGAGATTGGATAACCGCCAAATTTTTAGATAGTCTAATGTTTTTTGAGCTTTACTGAAATTCAAGGTTATCTGAAATTCAATGATTTTTTTTGTACCCTGTGTCTCAGCTTGGGACTTGCTGGAGCCATTTGCTGTCTGCTCATCCATTTATGCTTTGGGCTGCTAAACTCAAAGACTGACTGGTGAACTTTTGGAACTAGGATGGTTTCACTTAAGAATTGGCATAAAAATCAGAAGCTCCCAACTTAAATCGTCAATCATGTTTTCGAAGGTCATTGCTGTGCAAAAGCAAATTCTTCTTCTGTGGAAATGAGTATGTGTGCAACTGAAACTTATTTGAATAATAATGTTCTATGACTGACAGATATAATGGGTTTATTCTGTTTAAATTATTGATTAAAAACAAATGGTTGACTGGTTTTGCTTTAGAGCAATGAGAGAAAATATGTAACATTGTTGAGCAGTAAGTTTTGAGTAGAATCAAGCCCCCACAGCAATCCAAATTTAGCTTTTAGATGACATGAAAATGAAGGTTTGACATGCAGTTCAAGCATACATTCAATTTAAGAAATACCAGAAACATATTAATCACATAGAACCTTGAAAATGTTAAATATTATTAATATAACCTAAATCTAGGTTTACTGACCAAATTACTACTGTATTAGTCTATTTGGTCAGCTTTCCCTGGATTAAAGTGATTGCACTTTACTTTCATTTCAGAATTTAACTCTGGGTTCAATATTTAGATTACTTTGTTAGCAATACTTCATATCCTCATTTAGAGAATGCACATTGTGTAGAAATAGAGTTTCTGGGGAAATCTACTCATCAGTCATGTAGAGATTTAAATAGACTACCAATTGTCCACTAATGTATTCAGATTAGTCACATGCAATTCTAAACAGTCTTGCTTGAGGCTGGGTCCATGGAATAGGAATGCAGTTATCCCCATATTATTGAAGATTGTAACAGCAGTAGCGAACAGCCGCTCAGAAAGAATTAGCCTTGCACTATGGAGGCTTCTTACAATAGGAAACATGAAAGGGCAGTAACAAATTATTTCTAATTACCAATCAAAATCCATAATTAGCACATTGCATTCAGTATGAGCAGGCAGTCTGAAGTTAAGCTGAAATAAGTTAAGGACATGGCGGAATATATTTGACTGAAGAAGAAAAGTAAACACTCCTCAGGTTCAAAGAAGATTGAATCTCAAAGAGAAGGAAGATAATGAATCCTTCATTCAGATCATCGAAAGAAGTATACTATTCCCCTTCACCTGGCTGGATGTAAGAACAAAAGAATATGGCACAACTATATATTATATTGTATATGCTATGCAATTGATATGCGATATACCTTTAAAGGACATGGTCATGATGTCAACACTGTTTCAGGGCAAGTGACCTAATGCTATCAAGCTATCAGCCTCCATCTTACTGAGCTGTACCTTCTTGCAGCATGATATGCTGAGGGAAATGCATTACATTATAATTAAATTTGCTTAGCTTCAGACCAGGCATGCAAGTGCCTGTAACTAGTGTACATATGTTAACATTAGGAGCTGTTATTAAAGTTTGTTGAATTCTTCAATACTACGTGGCCCATGTCACAGCTTTACTTTAAAGGAGACAAAATGTGTCTCACAGCTTAATATGGTAAAATCACCATAGAGCTGCTGTCTCATTAGAGAGAGAGACATCGGGGGCTGGCTTAAACCAAAGGGTGCCACAGTGCAGGTGAGGGGAGAGGTTGAGGAAGGTGTGGGAATCAAATCCAATTTGATGACATCATACTACACTGCAAACCAACCATCCAGCTAACTGACCACAACATGATAATAGTTGATCACAAGATTGGACTATATGGCTCATTGAACCGGCTCAGCTTTTTGAAACAATCTTCTGCCTCAGTTCTGTTTTCTCAACCATTCTCTTTATGCCTTCATCTCTGGAGACACCAACAGCCTATCCATTTCAGGTATTAATTTATTGGACCAGGGAGAAACTTCATAACTCTACAAGTGAAAAAGGTGTTCCTCATCTCTGTGCTAATTGGTAAAGCCCACATTCATTCAGATCTTTCAGAATCTGCGATGTTTCAATGTGATTACAGCTTGTTCTTCTAAATACTTCGAAAGGCTATGATTTTCCAGGGAGTGACAATCTCATACAGGTTTCCATTCTGAAACTTAATTTTGGTTAAAGAAAGTAGCTCTGTATTTCTGACAGAGGATATTGTTTCAAGTTTCAGAAATGTGGTAGTATACTTTTATTCTGACGGTTCCTTTGTAGTGTTGACCTGTTAGAGAGAGGAGAACCATGCCCCCTTGTCACAGCAGTCAGGTGCCATATTTTGAAATGTAAAGGTCTTCACTATCATGGTAACAGCTACTATCAAAGACTAAGTATACAAGTCAGCGTTAGAGTGTTGGGAGCATATGGAGCCAGATGGTTAGAGGGTAAAGTATCAAGTAAGTAGGGTGCCAGGTGAGTAGAGTGCCATGGCCCAGGTACTTTGGGTGCCAGTTGGGGAAGGTGTAGGGTGTCAGGTAGTAGGGTTCCAATGAATAGTGGGTAAGGTATCAGATAGGTAGATTGCCAACTGCAGTGGAGGAGGGTGTCAGGTAAGTAGGTTGTCAACTGAGGGGAATACCAGCTAGACGAGAGTAGGGTACCAGTCAGGTAGGGTGCAAGATGTAAGGTGGCAATTTGAGGTAGTCTGGAGAAAGTGCAGCAAGGATGGGGCAGGAAGGTTGGTGTTTGTATGAGGGGTGTTCGGGTCTGGGTGCAGGAAAGTGTTGCGTCAGGTTAAATCCAGTCTGTTCGGGCAGATGACATGGAAAGTAAGGTCTGATGGTAAGATTAGGCAGGGGAAGGGAAATATATGGAAGTGTGAGGATCAGGTCTGATGGCAGGATGGAGGTGTGGGATGTGGGCGTTGGGTCCGTTGGAAACAGCAAGGTGGGGTTTGGGGTTTTGGTCAGATTAGATGTCACGAGGGATGGGTGACAAGACCTAGGAAGATGGATGTTGGGTGTGAGGGCCATCTGGTCAGGGTCTGGGAATGTAAGTGGCCTACATTTGGTGTAGATAAGGAGGCTGTGTGAGGCAAAAATGGAGTCTTTTTAATAATTAGTCAGGAGTTGGACTATGCATTTAATGGACTAACTGTTCCTGAGTAACTGTTCTACTTAATTTCATTAGAACCATCCTAAACCTCCAATTTATATGGAAAGTTTCAGAGGATTCAGACATAGTGGAATTGCCTTGAGGAAACTTCAATTTCCCAGGCAATTTCTTCAGAATCAGCTACAACAGGGATTCTAGGTAAAATAAAAAGGATTGCAGATGCTGGAAACCAGATTCTAGATTAGAGTGGTGCTGGAAAAGCACAGCAGTTCAGGCAGCATCCGAGGAGCAGGAAAATCGACGTTTCGGGCGAAAGCCCTTCATCAGCCAACTCTATTCCTGATGAAGGGCTTTCGCCCGAAACGTCGATTTTCCTGCTCCTCAGTTGCTGCCTGAACTGCTGTGCTTTTCCAGCACCACTCTAATCTACAACAGGGATTCTGCAAGGTCCTCATAATGTAAATCCCATTTATGCTAGAACAACACCCTCTCTGGCCAGTGGAAAACCTGCCCTTGCATTTACTCACTCTCTCATCAAATGGTAAACTTCTCATCCCAGGGATAAATCTCATGAAGTGTCATGATATCACCTCCAGTGCAAATATGCTCTTGCGTATTTACTGCACAGAGTACTCCAGGTTTAGTTTCTCAAATCCTTGTATGAATTTAGCTGGAATTCCATATTCTCATATTCCAATTCCTTTGCAATAAGACTAACATTCCATTTCCCTTCTTAAAATTCACAAGGATATTGGAGGGTTTGAGCTATAGGGAGAGGTTGAATAGGCTGGGGCTATTTCCCCTGGGGCATTGGAGGCTAAGGGAGTGACTTTATCGAGGCTTATAAAATCATGAGGGGCATGGATAGGGTAAATCGACAAGATCTTTTCCTCAGGGTAGGGGAATCCAAAACTAGAGGGGATAAGTATAAGGGGAAAGGGGAAAGATTTAAAATGTACCTTAGCGACATGTACCTTTTTCAGGCAGAGGGTGGCGTGTATGTGGAATGAACTGCCAGAGGAAGTGATGGAGAACGGTACAATTGCAACATTTAAAAGGCATCTGGATGGGTATATGAATAGGAAGGGTTTAGAGGGATATGGGCCAAATGTTGACAAATGGGGACTAGATTAATTTAGGATATTTGGTCAGCATGGACAATTTAGACTGAAGGGACTGTTTCTGTGCTGTACATCTCTGTAACCCCCCATTAGCTACCTGTGTTTCTTGTGCAAGTGCTCCTAAGTCCTTCTGAGCATCAACACCTAAACATTTTATTCTTTTTAAAGTAAATTCTGTTTTTCTATTCTTGCTGCCAAAGCGAATAACCTTATAATTTGTTGCATCATATCTTAGCTGCCACTTTGTTGTCCTTTTACTGAATTGGTCTATATCTCTTCAGCCTCTCCATGTCCTCCTTACTGCTTACATTCCCAGTTGACTTTGTATTGTCAATAAGTGTAGATGCATTACTCTGTTTCTTCATTTAAGTTATCAATATGGATTGTAAATGGCTTATTCCAGAGCACTGATTCTTGTGTCATTTTGCAGCCTGCTAAGCTGACAATGCCCCATTTATCTCTATTCATTGCTTTCTTGCCTTCAATCCTTTGTCCCTGCCCATACATTACTCCTAATGCCATACACCCACACATGGGGCCCTAGCCTTTTTTTGATATCTTATTGAATGACTTTGGTAATCCTAGCATACTGAATTAACTGGCTCTTTTTTTATCAGCACAAGTAGTTATATCCTCAAAAACACTCAAATAAATTTGTCAAACATTATTTCCTATTGTAAAACAATGCTGACTTTGTCTGATCATACCATGATTTTCTAAGCGCACTGTTAGGACTTCATTAATAATAGATTTCCCAATGAACAACATGAGGCTAACTGAGCTATAATTCCAATTATCTCCCTCCTTTCTTGAATAACAGATTCCATTTGCTAACTTCAAATCCACTGGGATTGTAAGGCAAATTATTGAAAACTATAACTGCGGTGACCATTATTTCTGCAGTTACCATTTGGTCCAGGATATTTGTTAGCCTTAGGTGTATTAATTTCTCTAATACTTTATCTCTGCTGACATTGATTACATTAAATTCCTCAGTCTTGAGAAGGCATCTTAAATAAAATTAGCCATTTTATTTCCCCCTGTTGCTGGTGTGTAATTGTGAGTAGAAATACAAATATTTGTTCAACATCTCTACCATTCTCTATTCCGCATTCTGATTCATCCTGTCTTGGCCTTGAAGGGACCAGTACATATTTGACCATTCTTCTCATTCTTATATTCTGCAGAGGTTTTATCTGTCTTTGTATTTCAGGATAAATTACTCTCTTGTTCTAACCTTTTTCATGTCTATAACTTTCTAATTTCTCTTTTATGGGTTTTAAAAATATTCCCAATCTTACAGCATCTGCTATTCTTTATATTATAAGTTTCAACTTTTAATGTAATCATATCCTAGTTTCCCTAATAAGTGACATGGAACAGTACAGCACAGGACAGGCTATTCAGCCCTCAATGCTGTGTCAACCTTTTATCCTACTCTAAGATCAAAATAACCTACATACTTTTCATTTTATTATCATTCATGTGCCTATCCAAGAGTCCCTTAAATGTCCCTAATGTACCTGACTCTATTACCACCGCTAACAGTGCATTCCATGCAACCAAAACTCTCTGTGTAAAGAACTAACCTCTGACATCTCCCCTAAACCTTCCTCCAATCACCTTAAAATTATGCTCCTTTGTGATAGTCATTTCTGCCCTAGGTCTAAGTCTCTGGCCATCCATTCTATCTATGCCTCTCATCATCTTGTACACCTCTATCAAATCGCCTCTCATTTTTCTTCATTCCACTGAGAAAAGTCCTAGCTCCCTCAACCTTTTTTCATAAGACATGCCCTCCAGTCCAGGCAAAATCCTGGTAAATCTCTTCTGCACCCTCTCTAAAGCATCCACATTTGTCCTATAATGAGGTGACCAGAACTGAACATTATATTCCAAGTGTGGTCTAACCAGGGCTTTATAAAGCTGCAGCATTACCTCGTGGCTCTTAAACTCAATTCCCCTGCTAATGAAAATCACCACACCATATAGCTTCTTAACAACCCAATCAACTTGGGAAGCAACTTCGAGGGATCTATGGACGTGAGCCCAAAGGTAAGACCATAAGACCATAAGACATAGGAGTGGATGTAAGGCCATTCGGCCCATCAAGTCCACTCCACCATTCAATCATGGCTGATGGACATTTCAACTCCACTTACCAGCGTTCTCCCCGTAGCCCTTAATTCCTCTAGACAACAAGAATCTATCAATTTCTGCCTTGAAGACATTTAGCGTCCCAGCCTCCACTGCACTCCGTGGCAATGAATTCCACAGGCCCACCACCCTCTGGCTGAAGAAATATCTCCGCATTTCTGTTCTGAATTGACCCCCTCTAATTCTAAGGCTGTGTCCACGGGTCCTAGTCTCCTCGCCTAATGGAAACAATTTCCTAGCGTTCACCTTTTCCAAGCCATGTATTATCTTGTACGTCTCTATTAAGTCTCCCCTCAATCTTCTAAACTCCAATGAATACAATCCCAGGATCCTCAGCCGTTCCTCATATGTTAGACCTACCATTCCAGGGATCATCCGTGTGAATCTCCGCTGGACACGTTCCAGTGCCAGTATGTCCTTCCTGAGGTGTGGGCACCAAAACTAGACACAGTACTCTAAATGGGGCCTAACCAGAGCTTTATAAAGTCTCATTAGCACATCTCTGCTTTTATATTCCAACCCTCTTGAGATAAGAGACAACATTGCATTCGCTTTCTTAATCATGGACTCAACCTGCATGTTTACCTTAAAAGAATCCTTGACCTGCACTCCCAGATCCCTTTGTACTTTGGCATTACCAATTTTCTCACCATTTAGAAAGTAGTCTATGCTTTTATTCTTTTTGCCAAAGTGCAAGACCTCGCACTTGCTCATGTTAAATTCCATCAGCCATTTCCTGGACCACTCACCCAAACTGTCTAGATCCTTCTGTAGCCTCCCCACTTCCTCAGTACTACCTGCCTGTTGTTGAGACGGAAACCGAATGGTCTCGTCTCTACGTGTTCGTTGGAAGGAGAGATCAAACCGGCTAGAGTTTGGAGCAAAAACACCGTTTATTACAGAATCAAAACTGGCAAACTATACAACGAATTCAAAGGCATGCAATTCGTTGGAGAAGGCGTTCTGTCTCTCCCTTTGGATCTGGTGCAGTTATACTTCGCGCTTCCTCGAGTTCCCGGTCAGGTTCCCCTTGTTCGGCTCTTTCATTGGTCGGTTCACCTGTCTGTGCAGGGATTAGTGTCTCTATTGGCTGCCCCGAGATACCTGCCCCACTCCTGCGGTGCCGAACAATGGGTAGACATCCTGGGTTCGGCAGTTTCCGATCTTGTAAATTAAAAGTTTATTGTTGGAAGGGTTTCCTCATTGCCATGCGTCTGGCTGTCTGGGCGTTCACAATAGTTCTCCATAGTTGAATATACAGATATTATCATTTAACATAGGACCCGAATGAGTTTGACGTCAGCGGAGGCATTAGCAAGTACTTTATCAATCAAGTGTGGTATCGGTGCGATTTACACTATCCGATAGTTACCGGTTTCCTTTATTAACAATGAGGGTGTAATAGGCTGATCTGAAACTGACGGACATGTTCTAATCCCCCAGGAATGTGGCCCCAGGCAGACAGTCCTGCAGTGGCTGGGTTTACTTTACATGGCTGTGTTTTAGCTGGTATCTGACAGTGTCTGCTTTAATAATGGTGCTCCCCTCCCTAGCCCCAATGTAGGTACCCCGATAGCAGATTCTCCCCAACATTCCCTCCCTTGGCCTCGAAAGAGGCCACACCCCCGTATCTCGTAAGGAACACAACCCGACGAGGCGACCGGTGTCCGGTGTTGTATCGACCAGACTCACCGGTTCTAGGGAGACAGTCATATGGGGATGAAGGGTGCCCTGAAAAACACGCCGCTACACAATTAAGCAATAGATAGTCACAGCTGCATGCTAAGCTAAACTAATAGTTGAAGTAATTGAGGCAGTGTCTGCAGGAATAACGAAAAGCACAGGATTAGACAAGCATTGCAATAAGTCATTCAGAGCTGGCGATATGTACGCGAGTGCGTTAGAATGAGTAAGCCATTTAGTAAACGCAAGTCTGTAGTCCAAAGAGCCGGCAAATGTAAATAGGTGTTGTAAGTTTGGAAAGGGAGTAGGAACAGCCGGGTACCAGCAGTTAGGTACCCGCTAGAAATCTGAAACCCAGTGTGAAACTGTACTGTGCCCCGGTGGTCCCGTAGATCAGTAAGCTCTAGAGAGCAGCAGTGCTGTTCAACCGTCCGACACGGATGCAAGTAGGCAGAAATCTCATCAAATGGAGACGAACGGAGGCCACGCGTTCCGATGCCAATGCGCGACTGTGCCTGTCTTAGGTTGTCCCTCGCCCGAGGGATCTTACCCGTCATTGGCTAACCAGTCGTGCTGCATTGAGTAATAGATGGTGACATCCATTTCACCACCCCAAGGACAGGCATGGGCAGCTCAGTAGCATGGTCAGTGGCCTCCGAGGGTGGCTGAGGCCAGTCAGGAATACTGGACAGTTCGCAAAGGCCGCCTGTGAGAACAGCAGTGTCTCAATTGCCAAGGCACACAGTACATTTCACCCACCCGCTGTTATGGAAGGATCAATTCACATATCCCCAATTTAAACGGGCAAAATAAATAAGTGGGAGCTCTTTGGACAGCCAGGCTGCATTTATCGTACATGAAGATGAAAAGTTAGTCATGAGTACAACAGGATCAGACGAATTCGAAAGAAAGTCATTGAGGGAGCTGACACGCACAGGTGAGATAGGATTTACTACGCCCGAACCGCGAGCTTATGCAAAGGCGGTACTATAGCAATGAAGAAAAGAATTGGGAGGTCCCCACTCGCCAGCCCTTATCGCAGCCAGCCGTAAGCAAGAAACCCGGTGTCATGGCTCACGAGCGGACGTCGCATTACATCATGTATTGGATGTGTCCCTGTCCGTTTGTAGGAGGTCACACACAGGCTGTCGTGTTGTTGGAGTTGGTGGCAGCGGCGTCTCCTGGTGGAGCTCAACGGATGGGGGTCCGGTTGAAAAGTAATAATACCTTATCACCTTTAAATCAGTGAGATGGGGCTGTGGGAATGCAGTAAAAAGGAGTCCCCGCATCACCAGGGTGATATATGGCGGGGTCAGTCAGGAACGATGTGACTACTATGGGAAATAAAGTGTTGTGTTGTAAGGGGTCTTTGGGGTGGCATGTCTGGGAGACCGGAATGGACAGGAGGCAGTCCCCAAAGTCTCCAGTCAGTACTCCTGAACATAAGGTCTGTGCTCATGTGGACTGTCAAATGCAAGCAGGAAGAGTGCACTCAACCATCTGTGTAAGAGGAATGGAGAGAGCAGATATAAAAAGACAATGGTGAAAATAATGAAGGTAGTCTGAACCCCTTAACCTTTCTTATGAGTTGCGGACCTGTACGTGGCAGTATCCGACAAAAAGGAGTCACATCAGAATAGAGAGATCTCTGTGTGAGGTAGAAGGAGTGGTTTCATGTAAGGGAAAGGGTACAACTTTACACAAAGGTAGTCAGAGGGATTCGTGATCTCAAATCAGAGAAAAAAGGCTCCCCAGCACGGGCTGCCACAAAAAGGCAGACGAGGCAGGGGTAGCCAGATTATACTATAGGTGTTTTAATGTTCGTCGAATTACGAAGAGGCAGAGGAAAAATGTAAAAACGTAATCATGACACTGGTCCAGTGTCGGTGAGGTAATTGCGGGGAGCAGTCACGCAAACGGTGTCAAGTCGCAATATTCTGACAAAGTTAAAATCAAGTGTGCGTATAGTGTGGAAGACAATTAGTAGGATAATCCGTGTCCATTTGAGCAGCAGCACTACACGGGGTAGATGAAAGTCGGGACACTGATATAAATGCAAGATAGTACGAGTGGCAGTTCTGACTCGGTAGGAATGTATACTAGCAGCTGCAGAAGCGCAGGCGCCTGTATGTTTTAAAACGCAATGTTTGAAGTGTAAAAACATCCGTCCAGGAGTTGTGTCGAAAAAATAGAGTAAGTCCCTCGAGAGGGAAGTGGGATTGGTAATATTGAGAAGGGAACTACAATAGACTGCATAGGGGAAGGCCTACGGTACGCCTTGATACTGCGCGGTAAGGGGCGCAAGCAATCTCGATTTGCACCCCGGGGAACTGCCCGTGCTCAGGGCGCACAACCAATGGGGTTGTCGTAGGACAATCGTTTGATGAGTCACCCATGGAGACCGTTTAGGATAAGGGTCATTAATGTGGAAATGATGAGGATCCCCATCAAGTCTGTGGCAACAGGACAATAGAGCAGGTAAATTTCCACCGTGTGGTTAGGGAAGACACAGCGCAGGAGATCGCCCTAACCTCTCAGGGCGTGCAGCGTAAGCCTCAAGGCGGCTGGGACCCCCTCTTTGCAGGCAGGGCGGATTGTCGCCCCCAGACATTTGGTTAGGATATTGGAGCGGACCGCGACTGTAACTCAGAATATGGGTAACATCCGAAAAAGGCGCCTACGCAAGGGATAAAGACAAATTTAGACGAAAAGGGAGTTGAATCACCAACTAAAAAGGGCACAATCCTACTTGGACGGCTATTCGCCTGCTCACAGCGGAGTCCATGATTAACAAGGTGGATCTCCCGAGAGAAGGCCCAATGAAGAGTTCAGACAGCAGAATAAAGTACAAGAAGAGCAAAGATATCAGTGAAATGGACCCATGTCGGGCCGTGTCAAGGTGGGGCTGCATGCTCCCCTCTCAGTCTGCATCTCCCCGTCAGGTCCCGTCTCATCGAGTGACTTTAGGGATATATTAGGTTGCGCCGACCTGGAGCAATGAGAGAAGTGGTGTGTGCGGTGGCCTATGTGTTTCCAGGCAGCTCAGTATAAGAAATGATGATGATGATTATGGAGAGGGGGACAATGTAAAACTCTGGGCAATTAGGAGATTTGCGGTGGGACGAAATTGGACTGTTTGCCTGAGGGGACTTGTCCCCCCAAACGAGATACAAAACGAGAGGTGCAAGTATAATCCTTGTGTATGCAAGAATCTGTGTGTGTGTAGGGCCGTGTGGCATAGACAAAAGAGAATGCGCAGGTGCTGCGGGCATATCGGACTTCATCCCTGTGTAAAGGAGAGGGAGAGGGAGAGTATCATAAAAGGATGGTCAGACAGGTCAGGACAGAAATTGTCTGAGTAGCACTTTCCTCCGTTTGACACTTGAGGATTTGATCAGTTTGAGGGAAGTAACAGCCTTTAAAAGATACCCCGGGAAAAGGATCATAAAGGAACCTGGTGACCCTGCCGTTCTCAGTGCGTACCTGTGCGTCGCAAAAGAAATGAACAGATGAATTGGCGAGGAGCACTCGCAGCTGAGGAGACTGAAGGATTTGGGCAGGGCATGAGGGTTGGGAAGTCCTGGTAGCAAACCTCAGGGAGCATGAGACTTTGGAGAGAAGATGGGGCGCAGAGCAAGGCAGTAGAAGCATAGTGAGTGAAATGCCCTAATGGAGAGATGAGGCCAGAAGATGAGTTACTGTGTCTTGGTAGAAAACCTCAGGGAGCTTAAAACCTTAAAAAGAGATGGAGCGTAAGGATCCGCGGATCTTCTATTCAGCAAGACCCAGTTGAATTCATGCAAGCTGAATGAAAGACAGAACTAAGACGACCTCAGATCCGGCGGTGAACATAAAGTGTGTGGGCTTGGGAGAAAACGATGAAGGGGCGTGATTATGAGCGTCCATAATGCTTTAGCGAATGAAAAAATCTGTGGACTTGGGAGAAAAGATAAAAATGGGTACGTGAGAAGGGGCATTAAAACTTGGAGGGCATAGACGGAAGAAGGAGTAGGTGGGCCCCCCCTTGTTCTTGGCACTTTGTGAACACGAGGGGAAAAGGGATGGCCTAAACACCCATGCCGGTGGACAAAAAGATGAGTGAGCGGCCGCGAGGAAGAGAGATGGGCCAAGCACCCTGCTGGGTGCTGAGTAGCACGTCCTAGCTGGAGGCCTGAGGCCTGTGACCAGCGGGGGAAAAGGAGAGAGACAAAATCAGTGGGCTGGGGGATATTCGGGCAGTGGGACGGCCAAACACTGGACATACAAAACGTTGTAAATGAAAACGCACAATATGGCGATACGGCAATGCGCATGTTGTCGGTCGGGACGTTAGAGTTAGAAAGGTACAACCTGTCAGAGAAGATGTGGTTAGAGGCATGATTCATATCGACATCCCAGTAACTGAAGTGGACCTGTTCATCGAGTAATCCCATGAAGTAGGGCAATGACGCTTGAGAGACCCATCGGTGAAGTGGTGGCGCGGTAGTTGAGCTAAAAGGGTCGCGGAACGTCCGCAGGCGAGCAGCCCCTTCTAAACTGTGCAATCCTGCCAAGAGTGAGCATTCGCGCCAGAAGCGAACGGGCACCGCCCCAACTGAGCGTTCGCGCCAAAAGTCAGCTGGCCCTGCCCAACCTGAGTCTTCGCGCCAAAAGCAAGAAAGCCCGCCAAGAACTAAGGTGACCCGCCCAGAGAAGGGTGACCCGCCAAAACTAGGGTGAGCACGGGACACCCCGGGATTTACCGTCTTAGGATTCCACAACCGTAGTGTTATTAAAATAAAAGCTCAACCATCCCTTCCTCCGCCCCCTCCCTACATTCAGGTATTCCTTTCCAAGTATAAGAGTAATTAAAAGTGATAGTGGGGGGACAAGCGGCATTTAATCCTAAAAATCAAGACGAGACTATGGAGAAAAATCCCAGACCGTTAAGTTATCAATCCCAAACCGCTAAGTGTAGGGAACAATACTCACGTACCCTGACAGCAGTAAAACTGCTTTCGGCTGCTGGGCGGCTTCTCACGGTCCCTCTCCGTCACTCAGGCTGTCGGTGCCGGTCCACTGTACACCGAGACCTGGGATGAAACATTTGCTGCGACACCTCCGTTCGCCACGTCTGTTAAAAATCACTGCACTCATTCACTCACTCCCTCTCACACTGGGCCGGCCCCACACTGGTTTTCATCCACATACATGCCAATCCACGCATACTGTCGGTGTGTCGTACTCTCGTCTCAGCCTGTCGCAGTCCCCTGTCCCCAGTTTTAGTGACATGTTTCGAGGCATTATATCCTCGCAGAAACTGACAACCTGTGTGAAATCGTAGCAAATCTCGGTCGGGGGCGTCCGAAATGGCTGGGGCTGTGGTGGAGGTACAGTGGCCCCCTTGCCACTGCGGGTTCAATGTTACTAACAGTTTCGTCTTCCAACCCAGGGATTTATCGGCGGTCGGTGGTGCCCCATCAGTAGGGGGTTCCCCTAGGCCTATCGTTTGCCGCGCTGAATAGTGCGGCGCGAGTAGGAGACCGTTTAAAATTTTGGTCATTAGCGCCGTATCTGTGAAGGTCTCTTTTAGTCTCGTCAATATCAGGTCTTTTTGGGCGGGCGCTTGGTTAAACACTTGATCCAGTGCTGTCTTGTGCACTGTTACACTGTCCAGTAATAAATGGGCAAGCCAAGTTACGTCTGTGCCAACCGTGAGGTGCCACCAGGGCACTCCGGGGCGTAATGGTCGAAATTGGGTCATTTTTGGTGGTCCAAAGTTCAAGTCCCCCATGACGGATCTCACCTGGTGGGTACTGCTTTAAACCCAGTGCGTTTTTCAAAAGCCTGACCTTCGCGTGACAGATTTCTGCTCTTAACAACCGGTCTAAGGCAAACGCCTGTGCAGGTAAACCCTATCCAGGAGATGAGATCTGCCCTCTGTCCCCTTAGAATGCTAGCAGCGAGTGTGTCTATCAATAGTTATCGGAGTTAAAGTGCTTAATAAAAAGAGAAAGGATCCAATCAGTCAAGTGTGGTCAGCGCTGTCTTAATTAATTTCACTAAGCGTCCAGGCTCCGTAAGCCACGCTTTTACCCTAACTCAGAAAGCTGCGTCCAGGATCCGAAATCCACGCATAAACTTTACTGAAAAACCCGCGTCCAGGATCCGAAATCCACGCGTAAAACTCAAACTCAAAAACATGCGTCCAGGATCCGAAATCCACGCATTAACTTAACTCAAAAACCGCGTCCAGGATCCGAAATCCACGCGAAAACTCAAACTCAAAAAGCTGCGTCCAGGATCCGAAATCCACGCATTAACTTAACTCAAAAACCGCGTCCAGGATCCGAAATCCACGCGTAAAACTCAAACTCAAAAAGCTGCGTCCAGGATCCGAAATCCACGCATTAACTTAACTCAAAAACCGCGTCCAGGATCTGAAATCCACGCGTAAAACTCAAACTCAAAAACATGCGTCCAGGATCCGAAATCCACGCATTAACTTAACTCAAAAACCGCGTCCAGGATCCGAAATCCACGCGTAAAACTCAAACTCAAAAACATGCGTCCAGGATCCGAAATCCACGCATTAACTTAACTCAAAAACCGCGTCCAGGATCCGAAATCCACGCGTAAAACTCAAACTCAAAAACATGCGTCCAGGATCCGAAATCCACGCATTAACTTAACTCAAAAACCGCGTCCAGGATCCGAAATCCACGCGTAAAACTCAAACTCAAAAACATGCGTCCAGGATCCGAAATCCACGCATTAACTTAACTCAAAAACCGCGTCCAGGATCCGAAATCCACGCGTAAAACTCAAACTCAAAAACATGCGTCCAGGATCCGAAATCCACGCATTAACTTAACTCAAAAACCGCGTCCAGGATCCGAAATCCACGCGTAAAACTCAAACTCAAAAACATGCGTCCAGGATCCGAAATCCACGCATTAACTTAACTCAAAAACCGCGTCCAGGATCCGAAATCCACGCGTAAAACTCAAACTCAAAAACATGCGTCCAGGATCCGAAATCCACGCATTAACTTAACTCAAAAATCGCGTCCAGGATCCGAAATCCACGCGTAAAACTCAAACTCAAAAACATGCGTCCAGGATCCGAAATCCACGCATTAACTTAACTCAAAAACCGCGTCCAGGATCCGAAATCCACGCGTAAAACTCAAACTCAAAAACATGCGTCCAGGATCCGAAATCCACGCATTAACTTAACTCAAAAACCGCGTCCAGGATCCGAAATCCACGCGTAAAACTCAAACTCAAAAACATGCGTCCAGGATCCGAAATCCACGCATTAACTTAACTCAAAAACCGCGTCCAGGATCCGAAATCCACGCGTAAAACTCAAACTCAAAAACATGCGTCCAGGATCCGAAATCCACGCATTAACTTAACTCAAAAACCGCGTCCAGGATCCGAAATCCACGCGTAAAACTCAAACTCAAAAACATGCGTCCAGGATCCGAAATCCACGCATTAACTTAACTCAAAAACCGCGTCCAGGATCCGAAATCCACGCGTAAAACTCAAACTCAAAAACATGCGTCCAGGATCCGAAATCCACGCATTAACTTAACTCAAAAATCGCGTCCAGGATCCGAAATCCACGCGTAAAACTTAAACTCAAAAAGCTGCGTCCAGGATCCGAAATCCACGCAGTAATTCGACTCAAAAAGCGCGCATTAACTTAAGGCTAGCCATGGATCAATTAGTCACTTCAGTACCGCGATAACAGGCAGGTATTAGTGAAGAAGTGAGAAAATAGCTTACCAGTATGGACTCTGCAACGTTGCTGCCAAACTGATTTAAAAGTACTGTTTGTGTTGGTGAGGATCAGGGAGCAGACAAAGACTGACTAACTAAAAAATTTACCTACTGGAAGTCTTTGCTTTAACAGGCGCTTCCCGACCTTTTAAAAGTTCGGCCGAAAGTTTGTCTGCCCTCTGGTCCGCCAACGTGGCCAACTTGCGGTCGTCTCCTACCCTTCCCGCGTCAGGCTCACCATCTGTTGAGACGGAAACCGAATGGTCTCGTCTCTACATGTTCGTTGGAAGGAGAGATCAAACCGGCTAGAGTTTGGAGTAAAAACACCGTTTATTACAGAATCAAAACTGGCAAACTATACAACGAATTCAAAGGCATGCAATTCGTTGGAGAAGGCGTTCTGTCTCTCCCTTCGGATCTGGTGCAGTTATACTTCGCGCTTCCTCGAGTTCCCGGTCAGGTTCCTCTTGTACGGCTCTTTCATTGGTCGGTTCACCTGTCTGTGCAGGGATTAGTGTCTCTATTGGCTGCCCCGAGATACCTGCCCCACTCCTGCTGTGCTGAACAATGGGTAGACATCCTGGGTTCGGCAGTTTCTGATCTTGTAAATTAAAAGTTTATTGTTGGAAGGGTTTCCTCATTGCCATGCGTCTGGCTGTCTGGGCGTTCACAATAGTTCTCCATAGTTGAATATACAGATATTATCATTTAACATAGGACCCGAATGAGTTTGACGTCAGCGGAGGCATTAGCAAGTACTTTATCAATCAAGTGTGGTATCGGTGCGATTTACACTATCCGATAGTTACCGGTTTCCTTTATTAACAATGAGGGTGTAATAGGCTGATCTGAAACTGACGGACATGTTCTAATCCCCCAGGAATGTGGCCCCAGGCAGACAGTCCTGCAGTGGCTGGGTTTACTTTACATGGCTGTGTTTTAGCTGGTATCTGACAGTGTCTGCTTTAATAATGGTGCTCCCCTCCCTAGCCCCAATGTAGGTACCCCGATAGCAGATTCTCCCCAACACTGTCCACCTAACTTTGTATCATCTGCAAACTTCGCTAGAATGCCCCCAGTCCCCTCATCCAAATCATTAATATATAATGCGAATAGCTGTGGCCCCAACATTGAACCCTGCGGGACACCGCTCGTCACCGGCTGCCATTCTGAAAAAGAACCTTTTATCCCAACTCTCTGCCTTCTGTTAGACAGCCAATCCTCAATCCATCCCAGCAGCTCACCTTGAACACCATGGGCCGTCACCTTGCTCAGCAGATCCCTCTGTTTCTCTACATTGCCAAGAATCCTGTCTTTAACCCTGTAACTTGCATTCAAATTTGACCTTCCAAAATGAATCACTTCACACTTTTTCATGTTGAACTTCATCTGCCACTTCTCAGCCTAGCTCTGCATTCTGTCAATGTCTCATTGCAACCTACAACAGCCCTCCACACTATCCACGGCTCCATTGGCAAACTTACAAACCCACTCTTCCACTTCCTCATCCAAATCATTTATAAAACTCACAACAAAAAGAGGTCCCAGAACAGATCCCTGCCGAACATCACCGGTCACCGTGTTCCAGGCTGAATAATTCCCATCTACTTCCACCGTCTGTCTTCCATGGGCCAGCCAATTCTGTATGCAGACAGACAGACAGTCCACAATTTTGAGTAAGATTCCTTTTTTCTCTTGACTAGATGTTCCATATCATATGTCATCCAAGGTTCCTTCATCCGATCATCCCTTCCTTACCTCAGTGTGACAAACCTATCCAGCACTTGCAGCAAGTGCTCCCTAAACAACCTCCACAGTTCTGTTGTGCATTTCCCTGAGAACATCTGTTCCCAATTTACGTTCCACAGTTCCTGTCTAATAACATTATAATTCCCCCTCTCCCAATTAAATACTTTCCCATTCTGTCTATTCCTATCCCTCTCCATGATGATAGTGAAGGTCAGAGAGTTGCGATCACTATCACTGAAATGCACTCTCACCAAGAGATCTGACACCTTGCCTAGTTCATTGTCAAGCACCAAAACCAATATGTCCTCCCCTCTAGTCAGTCTATCTACATGTTGAGTCTGGAATCCTTCTTGGACATACCTAACAAATAGATTTTTCTTGCTGTATTTTTGTTTATAAGTAGATGCTATTTTGTTGAATGTTTTGAATAATTCTGTTCAACATTTCCACTGCTTGTTAACTTTTAAGCTATTGATTTAATCAACCTTACTACTTGTTTCCTCATACTAATAGAATTGGCTTTATTTCAGTTCATGGCATTTGGTACTTATATATATATCATTTAGAAACTTTGTATGGAATTCAAACGTGCAATGATCACTTTTTCACAGAAGTCCTTTTGTTATGTGATCACAAATCAAACTTGCATTATTGATCAATATTTGAACTAAATTAGCTTTATACCCAGTTGGTTTCACTGAATGAAGAGGTCAGTATTTTAGCCTGGATCGGAAACAACTTGATGAATACCATTCCACTACTGTATTTCGGAATATCTGTATCAGGAAACGGCATTTCCATGAGTATTAACATCATCATTAGTAGGGTATACACTCACATCTACAGCATGCTATCATCAACAAACCTTCTGCTACCTTCTTGGCTCATTATTTTAGTAAAACCAAATGAATTGAATCTATGGGACTCCGGGTTTGTTGAAATTTTGAAGTTCTTAGATTTTCACTGAACCTTAAAAAAGGTTTTCTTTTTTAATTCTCCAGAGCAATGGGTATATACTTTCAGCAGTCATTACTTCTTAGACAACTGGGAAAATAGAAATGCCAGAACGCTGCTAAAATAGATGCCTAGATTGAGGCAACTAAATTTTTTATTCCCACTGTCACCAAGGCCTTTCCAGAGAGAATTCCAGAGACAGCATCCTAGTCTCGTTTATCCATCACCACTCTGCTAACTGACCTACTTTGACTCCCAGTGCAGCAATGTCATGATGCATGAGGCGAGACTAACCTGTTACAAATATATTCACTTGAGTTTTGAAGAATGAGGGCAGAGTTTGGATTTGATAGAAAACTATACATTTTTAACAAGATTAGACACAGCAGATGCAGAAAGGATGTTCTTAATGACCAGGGAGTTAAACAACAGGGGTCACAGTGGAAGGATATGGGGTAGGCGGTTAGACCATAAGACCATAAGACATAGGAGTAGAAGTTAGGCCATTCAGCCCATCGAGACTGATCCACCATTCAATCAAAGCTGATAAGTTTGTGAACCCCATCCTCCCGTTTACTTCCCATAACTCTTCATCCCCTTGGTATTCAAGAACATTTCTATGTCCATCTTAAATATACTCAATGACCTGGCCTCCACAACTTCTGTGGCAATGAATTCCATAGATTCACCACTCTCTGGCTGGAGAAGTTTCTCCTCATCTCCATTCTAAAGCTCTTCCCTTTACTCTAAGGCTGTGCCCTTAGGTCCTAGTCTCTCCTACCAATGGAAACATCTTCCCAACATCTACTCTGTCCAAGCCGTTAGTATTCTATATATTTAATTAGATACCCCCCCATCCTTCTAAACTCTTTGACGTAGGTCTGCTCGCTGAGCTGCAAGGTTCATTTCCAGACATTTCATCTTCAGTGGGCCTCAGGCAGAGCAATGCTGAAAATTCCTGCTTTCTATTTATATGTTTTGGCTTCTTTGGGTTGGTGATGTCATTTCCTGTGATGATGTTATTTCCTGTAGTGAAGTCACTTCCTGTTCCTTTTCTCAGGGGGTGGTAGATGGGGTCTAACTCGACGAATTTGTTGATAGAGTTCTGGTTGGAATGCCATGTTTCTAGGAATTCTCGTGCGTGTCTTTGTTTTGCTTGTCCTAGAATCGATGTGTTGTCCCAGTCGAAGTGGTGTCCTTCTTCGCTTACACACACACACACACACACACACACACACACACACACACACACACTGCTATACACACACATACACATGGACAAACATATACACAGACACGCACACAGTCGCACACCCTTACAGACATACATACTCCCACACTCACACATACACCCTCTCACAGACTTAGACCCCTTTACACTCACGCACAAACATATACACTCTGTCTCATAGATACTCACAACCCCCCACCCCAGATAAACACACACACTCACACATGCATCCCCTCACAGGTTTAGACACTCTACACTTACATACACAGACATATACACTCTCTCTCACATTCACAACCCCCCCACCCCAGACAGATAGACAGACAGACACACACACGCACACACGCACACATATGCATATACGTTTGTGAGGTGAATTTGTACTTGCAGAATTACATTGTACTTTGTTCCAAAGCTGCATGGATTCATGTAAAATTCTGTTATCTCACTTTTTAGATTAGAATTATGGCACAGACAGAGAACACAGTGGGCTAACTCCTTCAACATATTGTCTGACTAACACCAATTGTTACAGTTAACCTGAGAATGTAACTTTTAAAAAATAGTTTTGTGATTTACACATGAAAGTAATGAAACTATCATGGTATTCAAACAGATGAAAACTCAACAAACAATCAAGGCATTTTTCAATGTATAATTTCAGTTACATCACACTGTAAACCTTTGCTATAAATTCTGTGTCTTACAATTGTGTACTCCACAACCACCTGATGAGGGAGCAGTTCTCCAAAAGCTGGTGCTTCTAATTAAACCTGTTGGACTATAACCTGGTGTTGTGTAATTTTTAAACTTTGTGCACCCTAGTCCAATACTGGTGTCTCCAAATCATACATCCAAAACCTCAACTTGAGCTACAAATCTTGTCAAACCTCGCTTCTAAACTCTATGGAATGTAGACTTAAAGTCCTTAAACCTTTCTCATATGTTAATGGTTTCATTCCTGGGACCATTCTCATGAACCTCCTCTGAACATGGTCCTGGGCCAGGGCATCCTTCCTGAAACTGTGCACAATATGCTAAATGTAGTCTGACCAGAGCCTTATACAGCCTCAGAAGTACATCCCTACTTTTATATTCAAGTTCTCTCAAAATAAATGCCATCATTGCATTTACTTTCCTAACTACTGACTCAACCTGCAAGTTTACCTAGAGAGAGTCCTGGACTCGAACTCCCCAGTCTCTTTGCACTTCAGACTTCTGAATTTTCTCCCCATTTAGGAAATAGTCCATGCCTCTATTCTCCCTACCAAAGTGCATGACCTCATATTTTCTGACATTGTATTCGTCTGCCACTTCTTTGCCCACTCTCCTAACCCATCCAAACCCTTCTGCAGTCTCCCGACGTCCTCAATGTTACCTGTCCCTCTACCTATCTTTATATCATTTTCAAACTTAGCCAGAATGCCCTTAGTTTCTTCCTTGAGATTGTTAATGTATAAAGTGAAAAGTTGTGGTGTCAACACTGAGCCTTGCAGAACATCACTTGTCACCAACTGCCATCCTGAGAAGGACCCTTTCATCCCCACTTTGTTTCCTGCTAGACAGCCAAGCTTCTATCCATGCTAGCACCTTGCCTCTGACACCATGGGTCCTTATCTTACTCAATAACCTCCTGTGCAGCCTTCTTGAAGTCCAGGTAGATAACATCCATTGGTTCTCCTTGGTCTAACCTGCTCATTACTTCCTCAAAGAATTCTAGCAGATTTGTCAAGCATGACCTCCCCTTGATAAAACCATGCTGACTTTGCCCTATTTTACCATATACTTCCAAGTATTCAGAAATCTCATCCGTCACAATGGATTTTGCCCACGACCAAGATTTGGCTAATTGGTCTATAATTTTCTGTCTTTTACCTTACTCCATTTTTAAACAGGGGTGTCATGTTAGCAATTTTCCAGTCCTCTAGGAACCTCCCTGATTCTAGCGATTCCTGAAAGATCACCACTAACGTCTCCACTATTTCTTCAGCTTTCTCCCTTAGAACTCTCGGGTGTAGTCCTTCTGCTTCAGGTGATTGATCCACCTCCAGGCCACTCAGTTTTCCTAGTACCTTCTCCTTGGTGATGGCCAACTACTCAGTTCTGCCTCCTCACTCTCTTGAATATTTGGGATATTATTCATCCTCCACCGTGAAGACTGATGTGACAGAATTATTCAGTTTCTCAGCCAATTCCTTGTTTCCCACTGCTATCTCTCTAGTGTCTTTTTCCAGCGGCCCAATGTCTACTCTTGCCTCTCTTTTGCTTTTTGTATGTCTAAAGAAGCTCTTACAGTCTTTCTTTATATTACTGGCCAGCTTTCCTCATATTTAATCTTCTCTTTCCTTATTTCTTTTTTTGTTGCCCTCTGTTGGTCTTTGTAAGCTTCCCAATCCTTTTGGTTTCCATTGCCTTCACCACATTATATGATTTCTCATTTGCTTTTATGTTATCTCTGACTTGCCTAGTCAGACATGGTTGCCTCATCCTCCCTGTATCATGCTTCTTTTTCCTTGGGATGAATCTCTTCTGTGTCTCCTGAATTACTTTGAGAAACTCCTGCCATTGCTGTTCCACTGTCTTTCCTGCTAGGATCCTCTCCCAGTCAAGGTGGTAAGAACAATGACTGCAGATGCTGGAAACCAGATTCTGGATTAGTGGTGCTGGAAGAGCATAATAGTTCAGGCAGCATCCAACGAGCAGCGAAATTGACGTTTCGGGCAAAAGCCCTTCATCAGGAATAAAGGCAGTGAACTTGAAGCATGGAGAGAAAAGCTTGGGGAGGGTGGGGGTGGGGAGAAAGTAGCATAGAGTACAATGGGTAAGTGGGGGAGGAGATGAAGGTGATAGGTCAGGGAGGAGAGGGTGGAGTGGATAGGTGGAAAAGGAGCTAGGCAGGTCGGACAAGTCCGGACAAGTCATGGGGACAGTGCTGAGCTGGAAGTTTGAAACTAGGATGAGGTGGGGGAAGGAGAAATGAGAAAGCTGTTGAAGTCCTCATTGATGCCCTGGGGTTGAAGTGTTCCAAGGCGGAAGATGAGGCGTTCTTCCTCCAGGCGTCTGGTGGTGAGGGAGCGGCGGTGAAGGAGGCCCAGGACCTCCATGTCCTCGGCAGAGTGGGAAGGGGAGTTGAAATGTTGGGCCACGGGGCGGAGTGGTTGATTGGTGCGGGTGTCTCGGAGATGTTCCCTAAAGCACTCTGCTAGGAGGTGCTCAGTCTCCCCAATGTAGAGGAGACCGCATTGGGAGCAATGGATACAATAAATGATATTAGTGGATGTGCAGGTAAAACTTTGATGGATGTGGAAGGCTCCTTTAGGGCCTTGGATAGAGGTGAGGGAGGAGGTGTGGGCACAGGTTTTACAGTTCCTGCGGTGGCAGGGGAAAGTGCCAGGATGGGAGAGTGGGTTGTAGGGGGGCATGGACCTGACCAGGTAGTCACGGAGGGAACGGTCTTTGCGGAAGGCGGAAAGGGGTGGGGAGGGAAATATATCCCTGGTGGTGGGGTCTTTTTGGAGGTGACAGATGATTTGGTTTATGCAAAGGTTTGTAGGGTGAAATCTTCCAGTAAAAAATGAGGTCTGCAGATGCTGGAGATCACAGCTGAAAATGTGTTGCTGGTCAAAGCACAGCAGGCCAGGCAGCATCTCAGGAATAGGGAATTCGACGTTTCGAGCATAAGCCCTTCATCAGGAATGAGAGAGAGTAGCCAAGCAGGCTAAGATAAAAGGTAGGGAGGAGGGACTTGGGGGAGGGGCGATGGAGGTGGGATAGGTGGAAGGAGGTCAAGGTGTGGGTGATAGGCCGGAGTGGGGTGGGGACGGAGAGGTCAGGAAGGAGATTGCAGGTTAGGAGGGCGGTGCTGAGTTGAGGGAACCGACTGAGACAAGGTGGGGGGAGGGGAAATGAGGAAACTGGAGAAATCTGAATTCATACCTTGTGGTTGGAGGGTTCCCAGGCGGAAGATGAGGCGCTCCTCCTCCAGCTGTCGTGTTGTTATGTTCTGCCGGTGGAGGAGTCCAAGGACCTGCATGTCCTCGGTGGAGTGGGAGGGAGAGTTAAAGTGTTGAGCCACGGGGTGATTGGGTTGGTTGGTTCGGGCGGCCCGGAGGTGTGCTCTGAAGCGTTCCGCAAGTAAGCGGCCTGTCTCCCCAATATAGAGGAGGCCACATCGGGTGCAGCGGATGCAATAGATGATGTGTGTGGAGGTACAGGTGAACTTGTGGCGGATATGAAAGGATCCCTTGGGGCCTTGGAGGGAAGTGAGTGTGGAGGTGTGGGTGCAAGTTTTACATTTCCTGCGGTTGCAGGGGAAAGTGCCGGGGGTGGAGGTTGGGTTGGTGGGGGGTGTGGATCTGACGAGGGAGTCACGAAGGGAGTGGTCCTTGCGGAACGCTGATAGGGGAGGGGAGGGAAATATATCCTTGGTGGTGGGGTCCGTTTGGAGGTGGCGGAAATGACGGCGGATGATACGTTGTATGCGGAGGTTGGTGGGGTGGTAGGTGAGAACCAGTGGGGTTCTGTCTTGGTGGCGGTTGGAGGAGCGGGGCTCAAGGGCGGAGGAGCGGGAAGTGGAGGAGATGCAGTGGAGGGCATCGTCGATCACGTCTGGGGGGAATCTGCGGTCCTTGAAGAAGGAGGCCATCTGGGCTGTGCGGTGTTGGAACTGGTCCTCCTGGGAGCAGATGCGGCGGAGACGAAGGAATTGGGAATATGGGATGGAGTTTTTGCAGGGGGCAGGGTGGGAGGAGGTGTAGTCCAGGTAGCTGTGGGAGTCAGTCAGTTTATAGTAGATGTCTGTGTTGAGTCGGTCGCCCGAGATAGAGATGGAAAGGTCTAGGAAGGGGAGGGAGGAGTCTGAGACAGTCCAGGTGAATTTAAGGTCGGGATGGAAGGTGTTAGTAAAGTTGATGAACTGTTCAACTTCCTCGTGGGAGCACGAGGCAGCGCCGATACAGTCATCGATGTAGCGGAGGAAAAGGTGGGGGGTGGTGCCAGTGTAGTTGCGGAAGATGGACTGTTCCACATATCCTACGAAGAGGCAGGCATAGCTGGGGCCCATGCGGGTGCCCATGGCAACTCCTTTAGTTTGGAGGAAGTGGGAGGATTGAAAAGAGAAATTATTCAGGGTGAGGACCAGTTCAGTCAGTCGAAGGAGGGTGTCAGTGGAAGGGTACAGGTTGGTGCGGCGGGAAAGGAAGAAGTGGAGGGCTTTGAGTCATTCGTGATGGGGGATGGAGGTGTACAGGGACTGGATGTCCATAGTGAAAATAAGGCGTTGGGGACCGGGGAAGCGAAAATCCTGGAGGAGGTGGAGGGCGTGGGTGGTGTCCCGAACGTAGGTGGGGAGTTCTTGGACTAAAGGGGACAGGACCGTGTCGAGGTATTGGGAGATGAGTTCGGTGGGGCAGGAGCAGGCTGAGACAATGGGTCGGCCGGGGCAGGCAGGTTTGTGGATTTTGGGCAGGAGGTAGAAACGGGCGGTGCGGGGTTGTGGGACTATGAGGTTGGAGGCGGTGGATGGGAGATCCCCTGAGGTGATGAGGTCCTGGATGGTCTGGGAGATGATGGTTTGGTGGTGGGAGGTGGGGTCGTGGTCAAGGGGGCGATAAGAGGAGGCGTCCGCGAGCTGGCGTTTGGCCTCAGCGGTATAAAAGTCAGTGCGCCAAACTACCACCGCGCCTCCCTTGTCTGCGGGTTTGATGGTGAGGTTGGGATTGGAGCAGAGGGAGTGGAGGGCTGCACGTTCTGAGGGTGAGAGGTTGGAGTGGGTGAGAGGGGTGGACAGGTTGAGTCGGTTAATGTCACGGCGGCAGTTGGCTATAAAGAGGTCGAGGGCGGGTAGGAGGCCAGCACGGGGTGTCCAGGTGGATGGGGTGTGTTGGAGGCAGGAGAAGGGGTCGTCAGAGGGTGGGCGGGAGTCTTGGTTGTAAAAGTAGGCACGGAGGCGAAGGCGGCGGAAGAATTGTTCAATATCTCGGCGCGTGTTGAACTCATTAATCTGAGGGCGTAGGGGAATGAAGGTGAGGCCCCTGCTGAGGACTGATCTGAGGACACCTCTGGGCCGCCCGGACCAACCAACCCAACCACCCCGTGGCTCAACACTTTAACTCTCCCTCCCACTCCACCGAGGACATGCAGGTCCTTGGACTCCTCCACCGGCAGAACATAACAACACGATGGCTGGAGGAGGAGCGCCTCATCTTCCGCCTGAGAACCCTCCAACCACAAGGTATGAATTCAGATTTCTCCAGTTTCCTCATTTCCCCTCCCCCCACCTTGTCTCAGTCGGTTCCCTCAACTCAGCACCGCCCTCCTAACCTGCAATCTCCTTCCTGACCTCTCCGCCCCCACCCCACTCTGGCCTATCACCCTCACCTTGACCTCCTTCCACCTATCCCACCTCCATCGCCCCTCCCCCAAGTCCCTCCTCCCTACCTTTTATCTTAGCCTGCTTGGCTACTCTCTCTTATTCCTGATGAAGGGCTTATGCTCGAAACGTCGAATTCCCTATTCCTGAGATGCTGCCTGGCCTGCTGTGCTTTGACCAGCAACACATTTTCAGCTTTGCAGGGTGAAAGGTGAGCACCAAGGGTGTTCTGTCCTTGTTACGGTTGGAGGGGTGGGGTCTGAGGGCGGAGGTGCGGGATGTGGACGAGATGCAATGGAGGGCATCTTTAACCACGTAGGAAGGAAAATTGCGGTCTCTAAAGAAGGAGGCCATCTGGTGTGTTCTATGGTGGAACTGGTCCTCCTGGGAGCAGATATGGCGGAGGCAGAGGAATTGGGAATACGGGATGGCATTTTTGCAAGAGATAGGGTGGGAAGAGGTGTAATCCAGGTAGCTGTGGGAGTTGGTGGGTTTGTAAAAAATGTTTCTGCCCAGGTCCTCCCTCATGCCTCTGTGATTGCCTTTATTCAGCTGTAATACCGTTACCTCTGATTCTATCTTCTCCCTCTCAGATTGCAGAGAGGAACAGAGGTGAGGGCAACTTTCTTCACTCAGAGAATGGTGAGCCTGTGGAATTCTCTGCCACAGATAGCCGTTGAGACCAAAATATTTCTTAGGGCTAAAGGGATGAAGGACCTGGGGACAAAGCTGGAATTGGATACTGAGTTGGATGATCAGCCATGATCATGATGAATGACAGAACCGATTTGAAGGGCTGAATGCCCTACTCCTCTCATACTCCATGTTACAAATTCTCATCACTTCCTATCTCTGTAGTCTGCTCAGCTGTACAAATGTTTGAAATCTCTGTACTGCTCCAATCCTGACCTTTTGAGAATTACTGATCTTAATTTCTGCACTATTGGCATCAGGCTGACTTGTCTCTTAGTTCTGAAATTCCCTTTGTAACCCTTGCTATTCCATTACCTCTCATGTGATGCTCTCTTAACACCTATTTTTGACAATGTATTTACACGACTGTGTGAAATTTTGTTTCACAATATGCCTCATTTCATGAGAAATTTGCCTGTCCCTGTTACGATGTTTTGTTAACGGACGAAGTATTGTAATTAGCTAAAATCCACAAAGTTCATGGGCATCTCTCTTCATTAAAAAGTGTGTGTGTGTGAGAGAGAGAGAATTGGTGATATTGTTTGCATCCTGTGTGGCATGAACAACCATTGCAGATGTAGGGATTGAACTTGTGCTATTGTCATTATTTTCAATGTCTCTCCAGCCATTAGGCAACTGAGCTAACTAGTCCCAAATGCAAACAGAGTCGGCTAAGTGCTGGTGACTTCAACCCAACTTTGCATTGGAACATGGAATGGGATTGAAACCTCTAATTTACAAATTGTTCAAGAAAAGGGCCTTGGTCTTGTTTCAGATGAAATGCTGAGATGCCTTTTGTTTTTAAATTTTAATTGGCTCATTGGACATAGGCACTTTGGCAAGGGCAGCATTTATTGTACTTTACAAATTGGCCTCCTGAGGATGGTGAGGAGCCACCTGCTTGAACCGCTCCAGTCCTCATGTTGGAGGTACATTTAGGATGTCAGTTGGAAAACATTCCAGGACTTTGACCAGTTGAAGGAACAGCAATATAATACCAGTTTAAGATGTTGTGTAACTTGGGGAGGAAATTATATTTGGTGGTGTTGTCATGGATCTGATGCCGTTTTCCTTCGGAATTATAGAAGTTGTAAGCTTAGAAAGTGCTGTTGACACAGACTCAATGAGCTGCTGCAGTCCACCTTGCCTGGCATAATGCTATTTGCCACTTATTAGCTCGAGTCTGAATGGTGTCCAGGACTTGTTGAACATGGATATGGAATTCCAGATTAAACGAAATGTGAACTGAACACAATACAATCAACAGCCAAAAGGTACACTCTTGGCCTATTACTAGAGTGAAGCTACTGAAGTTAGTTGGACCTAAGACACCTCACTGGGGTGTTCTGCAGAGCTCTCCTGGGCCTGAGACAGTCAGTCTTCAACAACTACAATCACTTTTCCTTGTGCTTAGGCTGATGTCCACTTCACCTTTGGAAAACACTATTTCATGCATCTTTTTACTGAGATTGTAATAAAGTTGGGAACCACGTGCTTCTTGCAGAACCCGAGTTCACCATCAGTGAGCAGGTTAAATGCTGCTTGACAGTACTCATGATGCCACCTTCCATCACTTACTGAAGATTGAGAAGAGACTGATAGTGTGGTAATCAGTGTGGAATGGGCTAGCCCAGCCTTTTGTGGACAAGACATAACTGACAAGTCAGATAGATGTCAGTGTTTTAGCTGAGCTGAATAAACTTGGTCAAGGGCATGGCTAGTTCTGCAGCACAAATCTTAGCATCAGGATATTGTCAGGGCCTATAGCCTTTGGAGAATTCAATGCCTTCAGCCATATCTTGTTATCACATGAAGTGAATCGAATTGACTGATTGTGGCAAATTCTGGAGAAGGCCAAGATGGACATTGCAGAGTGTGCCTTGCTGAAAATGTTTATATATACTTTAGCTTTTTCTTTTGGATTCACATGCCTTCATTGAGAATGGGGAAGCTGGTGGAGCCTGCCCCATTCACTACTTGATTAATTAACTACTAACATTTACAACTGACCTAATAACACTGTAGAATTTTGCTCTGATCATATGTTGGCATTGAGATCATTTAGCACTGTCTATAACATGCTGCTTCTATTGTTTCCAGTTGGTCTTGTGAAGGAACTTTACCAGATTGGCGTCTCATTTTTAGGCATAAAGTCAGAAAGTCCTGGAGAAACTCAGCGAGTCTGGCAGCATCTGTGGACAGAGAAACAAAGTAAATAGGAATTAGATTAGATTAGATTACTTACAGTGTGGAAACAGGCCCTTCGGCCCAACAAGTTGACACCGACCCGCCGAAGCGCAACCCACCCATACCCCTACATTTACCCCTTACCTAACACTACGGGCAATTTAGCATGGCCAATTCACCTGACCCGCACATCTTTGGACTGTGGGAGGAAACCCACGCAGACAGGGGGAGAACATGCAAACTCCACACAGTCAGTTGCCTGAGTCGGGAATTGAACCCAGGTCTCAGGCGCTGTGAGGCAGCAGTGCTAACCACTGTGCCACCATGCCGCCCACTAATGTTTTGAGTCTGATATGATTCTGCCTTGGATCTTGAGTGTTTGTATCAGTTCTCCAGACAGTATTGTGCTTTAGTTTGGGTAATTTTTGGGCATACCTAGAGCTGCTACTGGCATATTGTTCCATAATTCTAATTGAACTTGATTTGATCCCTTGGCTTAAGGGACATGTTGGATCATGGGATTACAGACTGCGCTTGGATACAATCTGATGTAATGAGAGCTCATAGCACCTCATGGATGTTCAACTTTGATCTGCCTTTACCAATGTGGCAGATGTCAATGAGCAGGAATGCCCTGTCACAAGATGCAATATTTTTGCACCTGTTTTTGAACCTGAGGAGCACCATCAAATTCTTTGGTCATTTTGTCAGGGAAAATGGTGAACGTTGGATTTGCAATAATCCATGGCTGGGTTGAACTCTAATCGTGTAGTAAAAAGTGACTTATTTATTTGAACTAACAGTTGTTAGAGAGGACAATATGCTTTGACTGAAAATATAATACCAGGTGTCTCAAAATGGAACTTTGCATATTCATAAAGTTTAAAAATTAGATCACACTTCTAATGATTCTTTGAGTCATTGACTTATGAATAATACATAACACACTGTGTATTCAATAAAGATTAATTAAATTCTCTGAGAAGAGCGGTAACTTTGTGCACTTACAGCAGAAGAAATTTATTTATTGGAAATGATTTTAAAGAAATAAAAATGGAACAAGAATTGATTTCCTGGAATAAATCAGGTACAGATATTGCTTCTCTGCTTTAACTATAATTGTCCTGATTTTGAAAGCTATCAGCCTTGGCTTTATGCTGACACTTTCCTCTCTGACACAGGAGGTTGTGGGTTCAAGCTCCGTTCCAGAAATGTCAACATGTAATCTAGATTGATGTTTCAGTGCATTACAGGTGTTTTACAGGGGTTGGTTCAGAAATCTTGAAACATTCAAGTAGTACTTAGATATTGACTTTTTGTTGCCATAGATTCCAGGTCCATAGGCCAAGAGCTGGAAAATGGGACTGGTATAGTCTCAGCATTGTAGACTGATGCAGACGTACTGGGCTGAATCACCTCTCTTATGCTGGAAATGTCACTGAACCTACTGAGGGAATGCTACACAGTCAGAGGTGCTGTCGTTCGAATGATGCATATGCCTGTGGAATTCTCTGTCATTAAAAATGGTTGAGGTCAAAACATTGAATGTTTTCAAGAGGGAGTTCAATATAGTTCTTTGCGCTAAAGGGATCAAGGGGTAAGGAGAGAAAGTCAGAGCAGAATCTTGAATTGGATGATAAGTCATGATCATTTTGAATGGAGAGCAGGCTTGAATGCCTACTCCGGCTCCTATCATCTATGCTTCTATGATTCTATACCAAGGGTGTATCTGTTCTCTCAAATAAACACAATATATTCCATAGCTTTAGTTTGGCATAATGAATCATTAGTTTTTCTGTAGCCTCAATAAAAATAATCTGATCACTGTTACATTTTTTTAAAACTTTCATTTGCTTATGGGAGTCTGCAGTGTCTCTTTTTTTTTACATTACAATGATTATGCTTCAAAAGTACTTCATTGGCGGTGGAACTCATTGACATGGGCTGATGTCATGCAAGACTGGATGCAAACACAGGTTGTTCATCATCCACAGCAAGCAAAGGCCATGAATTCTTCTTAAGCTTCTAGGCATACTTGTGGTTTCATTTAAAACACTGCTCATGACTGAATGCTGCTGTATTGAATTATTACTGGCAAATGACCTGATTATGCAATTTTCTTCATAAAGCAAATTCAAGAAAGCTTCCTAACACAAGCTAACAATGCACATTTTAATGGTTGTAATTTATGAGTTTGGAGATGCAGCACACCATAAACCTTTCAGAAAAAGGTGCTATGTATCTGGTTGTAAATTAAATTTGCATATGAACTGTGAATTTGCACTGAATTTTATGAAAATATGTGGTCTTTAGTTTTGCGGGTTTGCCACTAACAGTTTTACCTTATATGGCATAGCTTATGTTTTGACCTCTAGCATAAGACACAGGGTAAAGAATTCATGGTACTGAAGGACCCAATAGCATTTTTTAAGCTAACTATTTTAAACAAAACATTAAAATCCTCAAATACTAAAGTGTCTGGGCTAATATGCTAATAGTTACAACAGAGAATCATGATTTAAGTGAGTTGAGTTGAGATCATAAAATCCCCACAGTGCGGAAAGAGGCCATTTGGCCCATCATGTCCACACCAAGCCTCTGTAGGATATCCCACCCAGACTCATACACAGCCTCCCCCACCCAATCCCCGTAACTCCTCATTTACCATGGCTAACCCACTTTGCCTGCCCACTATAGACAATTTTACCATAGCCAATCCATCTAACCTGTACATTTTTGGAGGAAACCGGAGCACCCAGAGAGTGCTCACTCAGGCACAGGGAGAATACACAAATTCCGTACAGAAAGTCACCCAAGACTGGAATTGAACCTGGGTCCAGGGCACTGTTAAGCAGCAGTGCTGACCACTGAGCCACCAAGCACCCATCTTTGTACCCACAGGTCACATGCTATGATGCATTGGTGATACAATGAGCACATCTCTTAAAGACACACTGACATATGGGCCATGAGATCTAAAATAGAGTTTAGAGACACCTACTACCTATCACCAGTCTTATGCTCCTTCCACACAGTTTGGGAACTTTTAATAGAGTTGTAGTAAAAAAATCATATTTATCCATGTGATTGACACCTTTGTGGCATGTACTAACGGGATTGATCAATATCTTTAACAGTAGCCTACAGGCAAGGTTTAGAGTCAAGTATATTTGGAAGACAGTGCTCCAGGCTGTAAACCTAAAATTGTTCATTTTCTGAGGCTAAATTAATTCATTCAACCCAACTGGAACATGAGTGCACTTAAATCAACTGAACAGAAACATACAGATTTACTTCCTAATAGTTTAACTTCTCATTCCATCTTTGTTCCAAAGATACAATTACATGACCCTTTTCTCTTATTGTTATTTTTCATTTTTAAATTCCACTGTTCAAGGTCAAGGCACTTAATATGGCAAACTCTGGGAAGATTTCCTCCTGTAACAACATTTGACTTTGGAACACAGGAACATGAGTAGATCATTCGCCTATCGAGTCTGCTTCCCCACAACAAACATGGAAATTACTGGAGAAAGTTAGCAAGTCTGGCAGCATTGTGGAGAGAGAATCAGAGCTAACATTTTGAATCCTGTATAGATCTTCTTCAGAACCACTCTCCCACTTGATTAGATCATGTTTGATCATCTATGTCCATGCTTTTTCCCTCCTCTGTCTGCATAACCCTGAAAATCATTCATGTCCAGAAACCTATTGATTTTTGTCTTGAATCCACTCAGAGATTGAGGTACCACAGCCCTTTTGGATAGACCATTCCAAAGACTCACCAACTTCTGCTGCACTCACTCAATGAGAACTACATCCTTACATGGGTGAAGAGACCAAACTTGGAAACAATACTTCAAACACGATCTCACTGCGACTTTATACTATTGCAGCAAGACTGTACTTGAATCATGTAGTAATGAAGGTCAACAAACCAATTACCTTCATAATTGCTTCCTACATCTGCATACTTACTTTAGCTGACCCACCACATTTAGAAGTCTAACAGGAACAATGCTAAGGAATGGAATGCAGAATGATCGTAATTTTTACTGCCTGAAGAACGTGTTTTATTTTCTTTATTCTTTCATGGAGCCTGAGCATAATTGACAAAGTCAACACGTGTTGGCCATTGTAATTGTCCTTGACCCCAGCATCCAGAGGGTAGTTAAGAGTCCAGTACATTACACTCAGTCTGGAGTCACGTATATACTAGATTGGGGTAAGGATAGCAGATTTCCTTCCATGCAGGGCAATAGTGAACCAGATGGGTTTTAATAACAATTGATAACAGTTATCATGATCATTATAACTGAGACTAACTTTTATATTCCAGATTTGTGAATTGGATTAAAATTCCACAAGCTGCCATAGTGAGATTTGAATACATATCCTCACAGCAAGTGAGATGATACATTTTGGAAGGTCAAGTACTGGTGGAAATGACAAAGTGAATGACATAATCCTTAGGAGTATTGATATGCAGAGGGATCTGGGTGTGCAGGTCCACAGATCACTGGAGGCTGGAGTGCAGGTAGATAAGATAGTAGTAAAAGCTGATGGCATGCTTGCCTTTTTGGAAGGGGCATTGCGTATAAGGATAGACAAGTTATGTTGCAGCTTTAGTTCGGCCATGCTTGCAATATTGCATACAGTTCTGGTCACCACACTGCCAGAAGGATGTGGATACTTTGGACCGGGTACAGAAAAGGTTTGGGTTGCCTGGTATGGGAGATTTTAGCTATGAAGAAAGGTTGGATAGACTAGGTTTGTTTTCAGTGGAATGCTGGAGGTTGAAGGGCAGCCTAATAGAAGGTTATAAGATTGTGAATGGCATGGAAAGTATGAGGCTTTTTCCCAAGGTGGAGGGGTTATTATTAAGGGACACAGGCTCAAGGTGCGAAGGTGGAAGTTTACAAGAGATCTGCAAGGCAATTTTTCACACATGAGGAGTGCCTGGAATGCATTGTATGAGGAGGTGGTGGAAACAGAGACAAGACAGCGGCATTCAAGAACCACCTGGATGAATATATAGATAGGAAGGGACAGATCCTATAATTGAAGACAGTTTTAGTATGGAAGGGCAAAATATGGCGGCGCAGACTTGGAGGGCCAAAGGGCCTGATCTTGTGCTGTATTGTTCGTTTGTACATTCATCTGGGCCTCTGGATCACAAGTCCGGTAAAATTAATACTATACAAATCTATGTGTATGCACTTTTCATGCATTTTCACTGACCTCGCTGTATATCACTGCTGACATTCTTTAAGATGAGGTATTTCATGAGAAAAGGAGGATCAGCTTGGTTCCAGAGTGCTATCTACTAGAAGTTGAGAAGCAATTCAAGATTTTAAGTGCCTAACTTTAGGTGCTTATTCAATAATAACAAAACAATTTACATAGTGCCTTTAACATAATAAAACACTATCAGTTGCTTCATAAAAACTTCATGAAATGTTATGAAACTGATCCACATATGGAACAATTAGATCCTTTGACTAAAAATTTGATTGAATTGGTAGGTTTCAAAAACACATTTTAACAAAGGAAGGTGAGGAAGAGGGATAGATTGGGTATTTCTGGACAGAAGGATACTGCCACCAATCCTCTCTCTTTGGTCTGGTTGTGAAGATCTGTTTGGTGTACAGGGACAGAGGAACAGCTATTACCGAATCTTAACAAGAACAGGCCCTTGTCTTAACAAGATACAGATTATTACAAGATAGCAATTAGGTGTAAGTTACATTAATTAGTTAGATGTTGTAACTAAAACTGCTAAGAGGTGTAGATGACACAGTGTCTCTTTTGAGATCCAGATTTGGTCTCCTGATCTTCCCCATATTAGACTGTATGGTATTATCAGACTGGGTGGAGTTTAATCCACTTTGTAATGTTAAGCCTGTCAGAAGCTTTACCTCACACACCAGTGGAGAGGTGTAGAGATGGGATTCCAAAGCTTTGAACTGAGGCAACCAAAGGCACAGTCACCACTGCTGGAACAAGTAAAACTGGGGATGCATAAGGGACACAATTAGAGGAACTCAGATATCTCAGCAGATTGTGGGATGGAAAAAGATTACAGAAATGGAGAGAGAGAGAGAGGTGAAACTTTGCAGAGTTTTGAAAACAAGGGTGCAAATGCTAAATTCAAAGATGTTGCTGGACCTGGAGCCAGTGTAGGCCAGTGAAGTGGTGTGGTGAAGAGGTGTGGGGGAGTTTGATGTTAGTTAAGACATAATAACAGAGTTTTGAATGACCTCCAGTTTATAAAGAGTACAATGTGATGACCAGCCACAAATATAATGGAATCTTGGTGTCCAAAGGCCTTAAAGGCATGTTTGGAGATTTCAAGAACAGTGGAGCTTAGACAGGGCAAAACTGCAGGATATTATGGAATGGAATTGGGAGCAGTTCTTAATGATGAGACAATAGATGGTTGGAGGATTACCTTCAGATCAGATATAACACCGAGGTTATAAACAGACATGCAGTGGAGAGATATTTGAGAAGAATGCCGTGAATAATCATACCAAAGGACCCAGCTAAGGTGGCTTATTAGCTTATCTCAAGTTTAGGGACAAAGAGGTACATGGGCTCCTTGCACTTGTTCAAGATGAGGGTGGAGGGTACATGGGAAAAGAGTTTGAGTTGTCTTTACATTCCGGATATAGCGAATCCAGCAATACCAAATAAAAGCAGGACCTCATAATGTGAGAAGTGACTCAGCTAGCATTCAATATTAAAATTAGTTCTCTGTCATTCTTTTCAAGTTTGCTTCCCCTGCCTTAAGGGAGCAGGATGAGGCCAGTCTTGGGGAAAAGCCAAGGTGATACTGGAGGCCATGCTGGATGGAGAAGACAGGCAGGACCTCCTCTTCCCCTAAGACCATCAATGGAGGTCATGATACAAGACTCTGCCAGTCTGGCATGGGGTTATCATCCAATTTAGAGCAGTCTCAGCTAAAATGAGGAATGGGCAACACGGTGGGAAGAAGGGCAATGATCTTCGATACTCCACCAGTGTACGTGTCCCCAACTTTTCTCTGATATCTCACATTTACTCTCATTGTGTTGTACCCAACTCCCAGCAAGGCCCGTGATCATGCACGGTATTGCATAGATGGTCTTTTTCACTTTCCCTCACCTATCCTGACCTGCAGTATCAGTCACCCTGCATGCCCTTTGTGCTGCTTACTCACTCGCTTGGGAAACTACTAAGACAGTGTCAAAAGTACAGCCAAATTTCATCTTCTATTATACCTGCCTCTCTCTCTCTTTCTCTCTCATTCCAGACACAAAACAGCCTACTATTGGAGAGAACAAAAACATGAGTACATACGAACTAAGGAGCACGAGTAGGCAATTCAGCTTCTTGTATCTGCTCCACCATTTAATACAATCCTAGCTAATCTCATCTTGGCCTCAACTCCACCTTCTTGCCCACTCTCCATAACTCTAAATAAAAATCTGTCATCTCATGCTTAACTTTATTAAATGTTGCAGTATCCATCGCATTCTGTGGTAGTCAATTCCACAGAATCATGACCCTTTGAGAGTAGTTTCTTCCCATCTCTGCTAAATCTGTGACCCTTCATCCTAAAACTATGACCTCTTATTCCAGATTGCCAACAGGGGAAGCATCTGTTCTATATTGACTTTATCAATCCCCTTTAATATCTTATGCACCTGAATTAGATTTCCTCTCATTCTTCTAAGCCTCCTACGAGTCTAAACTGTTCAAATTCTGTTCAAAAGAAAAATTGTTCATCCTTGGAATCA
Source organism: Hemiscyllium ocellatum (assembly GCF_020745735.1). NCBI lineage: Eukaryota > Metazoa > Chordata > Chondrichthyes > Orectolobiformes > Hemiscylliidae > Hemiscyllium > Hemiscyllium ocellatum. The sequence continues at coordinate 92,672,231 of NC_083408.1, forward strand.
ATGTAGTAAACCTCCTCTGAATGGCCTCAAGTACAATTACATCCTTGCTCAAGTAAGAGGACTAAAACCGTATGCAATATTCCAGGCATCGTATAGTGTAGCATCACTTTTCTACCTTTATACTCTATTCCTTTAGCAATAAATGCCAAAATTCCATTTGCCTTCCTCATTCCCTGATGTACCTGCATACTAGGTTTCTGTCCTGCACAGGGACACCAAATCCCTCTGCACTTCAGCACTCTGAAATTTCTCTTCATGTAGATAAAAAACTGTTTTTTGGTTCTTCCAAATAAAATGGATACTTCACACTTATCCACTTGAAACTTCATTTGCCAAGTTTTTGGATCCATTCACCTAACCTTTCCATATCAACATGTACATTTTTTTCATTCCTTAATTACCTACCTATTTTAGTGTCATCCACAAATTTGACTATAGTCCTTGCATCCAAGTAATAGAGAGAGAGAAAGAGAGAGAGAGTGTGTGTGTGTGTGTGTGTGTGTGTGAGAGAGAGAGAGACAGAGACAGAGAAGGCAAGAAGTGTGCTATCCAGCTCCTCACTCCTTATGAGAAGAGAATCTGGCATCCCCTAGAGTCATAGAGTCATACAGGTGTACAGCATGTTAACAGACCCTTTGGTCCAACTCATCCATGCTGACCAGATATCCTAATGTAATATAGTCCCATTTGCCAGCACGTGACCCATATCCCTCTAAATCCTTTCTATTCATATACCCATCCAGATATCTTTTAAATGTTGTCATTGTACTAGCCTTCACCACTTCATGTGGCAGTTCATTTCATAACATGCACCACCCCCTGCATGAAAAAGTTGCCCCTTAGGTCCCTTTTAAAATTTTCCCCCTCACCCTAAACTTATGCTGTCTAGTTCTTGACAGCCCCAGCTCAGGGAGAACACCTTGTCTATTTACCCTAGCTATTATAAACCTCTATAATGACACCGCTCAGCCTCTGACGCTGCAGGGAAAATAGCCCCATCCTATTCAACCTCTCCCCATAGCTCAAACCCTCCAACCCTGGCAACATCTGTGAAAAAACCTATCCCCTTGACTGGACTGAGAACTACTGACAATTGTAGCAAGCTTGTGTCTACGCTAAATGGCAAAGCAAGCCAGTAATATAATGAGCCTAATATCTCTGTCTGAGGGGACAATGTGCAAAAAGACAAATCAATGAAAGCTAGTTTCACATCCAGGTAGACTCAAAGTGAGTGATCGCCATGACAATAAGTGAAGAACCCAGAGATGTAACTTGACCTAGTCCATGAGCTGGCTGTATGGTCCTGAAATGCAAAGTATCCATTCCAAAGCATTGAAATAATAGTCATTGGTGCAGTCTGAAGTGCAGAAGCATACTGTAAGAGATATGCCATGATTGTTCAGAAAGGCTGGTACGTGTCAGATGCCAAGGTGAGTGGATGTGGGGTGTGTCATTGGTATCCATAGAGTATGCCCGAGCTGCTGTGCCCAGTGTTCAGCACTGAGGTCTTTTTGGAAAACGTGGTGAGTTGAACCTGCAAAGAATCCGCACTGATTTCCCTGTCAAGTTTTCTTGATAGCTAGTTTGTACAGAGAGGTTGCAAAAATTGCAATCCATGGCATGTTGGACGGTTGACAAAAAGTTTAGCAAGCAATAATGAGTGTCAACTGGCAACTTGCTGCTGCCTAATGAGAATCTCACCATGCTGCCTGAGAAATTTATACAAATGTGGTGAGATGATTTTATGGAAGAGATGTTGCTCACCAAACATTTAATCAAATACTACCTCTCATTCCACCAGATTCCACACCGTTCAAACCATGAAATCTTAAGAGAATTCCTGTATTCTGCTTTGTAAAGACTTCCCCCCCGTCAGTCCAGTTTTCAATCGGGGGATATGCGCCTGTAAGGAAATTATTGACTGGCTCCCTTATCACTTAAAAACACTCAGTCAGCCAGCTGGCAGGCTTAATTAACATTTGATTTGCATCTAAACATCTCTTTACTAGCATTGTGAAGGGAATACCAAACCAGTTCTTCATTCAGGAGCTAACTGAAATTCTTGCTTTTAACCCTATGCTTGTAATTTAGGTTTAGGGTTTCTAATCTCATTTGTAATGATGCTGCTCCTTTAACAAGGTTATGTTGTGCCTTTTTTTTCAGAAGATTGTAAACACATAGATTCCAAAATGTCTGGATTTATCTACTTGAAGAAGCTTTTAAGTTAAAACAAAAAACACGTGTACAATGAAAGTGGAGTGGCCAGTTCAGCCTGATCAGCTTTTCTCTGGTTTGGTCTAGATGTTCAGAGTGAGCAGGCAGTCAGTCTTGAGGCTGCTGGCCCAAGAAACAGCTACATGGAAGAAGGTGTTCCATGCTGAATCTCTCTGCCATTCCGCCCTCTCTCCTGTAAGACCCTGTGTTTGATTTTAACTTGTGTCAATGGGTATTTATGGGTATTATTGCAAGTAGTTGGAACAGCATCATTAATTTTGGACAATCTGTCAGGTTTTCAGGTAGGTTAAGTTATTCTATATTCTGGTTTCTTATTTGTGTTTCATTCGGTAATCTTGCAAATAAATTCTGTTTTGTTTAAAGCTAAGTGCTTGGGCCAGCTGCATCACTCCTGGAATATCTACTTATACCTGCTTAAAACAACTATAAATGTTAGGATCTGGGCTACTTTCTTGAAGGATCTACTTTTTTGAGGGGATCAGTCCTGGTCCATAGCAGATTGCATGTTCAAGCTATTTCTCTGGTTTTCAGAAGATCCAGTTATCCTCTCTTCCAACGTCTTCCATCAGGCAGAAGATGCTAATAGCAACAAATTGAGGGGTGATATATTTAAGACAGATGTCAGAGGCAGGTTCTTTACTCAGAGAGTGGTAAAGGCATGGAATGCCCTACCTATCAATGTAGTTAGCTCAGCCATATGAGGGAGATTTAAACAATCCTTGGATAAGCACATGGATGATGATAGGATAATGTGGGGGGATGGGCTTAGATTCGTTCACAGGTCAACACAACATCGAGGGCCGAAGGGCCTGTTCTGCGCTGTATTGTTCAATGATCTATGCAAAACCTTAAACAAACATTCTAAAAGGTTCATGAACAACTTTTCCTGCTGTGATTAAATTGCTGAATGGAGCTCTCTCATTTTAAATTTAATGTTGATCTTGCTCTGCAACTCCTGTGCAGCAATAATCCTGTATGCCTCACTCTGCTTAAACTTTGTATGATCTGCATTTCCTTGCATGTTATGATCTGTCTGTACTGCATGCAAAACAAAACCTTTCACTAGACTTAGGTACATGTGACAACAATAACCCAAATCAAATCCAACCAATTTCTCTTTCAAATTTTCAACAGGAAATGGGGAGATGACTGAAGAAATTCAACCCTTTAGATTACATCTGGGTTAAGAATAGCCATATCTATAGGAAAATGAAAGGAAAATACTGCAGGTGATGGAGATCTGAAATAAAAAAAACAAAAACTACTGGAGAATGTTGTGGAGAGGCAGGTTAATTTTGTTTACTTGCTGAATTTCTACTTCTTCAATTTGCTAGTTTTATATCAGCTAATGCTGCAGATCTCCAGAAAGTGCATAGTTTAAAGCCTTAACTGAAATCAAAAAGATAGAAATGTATGTCCATACAAAAACTAAGAACAAAAATTATATGTTTTTGATTCAGCAGGAAAACAAATTGAAAGAATAATTTTCTCAAAGTGGAACATACCATGATTAATGCACTTTCTATAAGTGATCTCTGATGTTGTGAACTGGATTCGCCTCATTCGCAAGTTTTATCTTTGGACAGTTTTAAATATGCATTGTACTGCTAAGTATACTTTTAAGTTGACTTTCGTAATGGAAGCATGTTGGGCTGTAAGTTTTACTAACACTTTTGACTGACTATTTCTAAAGGAGAGGAACATGTTCTCGCAGTTGCAAGAGACAGCAGCTATTTTGTGGCACATTGCAGTCTCTCTACCGAATATTAAAAAGGGGGGGAGGGGAGGCAATGGCCTAGTGATATTATTGATAGACTATTCATCTAGACTCCCAAGTAAAGCATGGGCGGCACGGTGGCACAGTGGTTAGCACTGTTGCCTCACAGGTGACTGACTGTGTGGAGTTTGCGCATTGTCCACGTGGGTTTCCTCTGGGTGCTCCGGTTTCTTCCCACAGTCCAAAGATGTGCAGATGAGGTGAATTGGCCATGTTAAATTTCCCGTAGTGTTAGGGGTAGGGGTATGGGTCTGGGTGGGTTGTGCTTCGGCGGGTCGGTGTGGACTTGTTGGGCCAAAAGGCCTGTTTCCACATTGTAAGTAATCGAATCTAATATCCTGGGGACCCAGGTTCAAATCCCACCATAGCAGATGGAATTTGAATTCAATTAATGTAATTCTGGAATTAAAATCTAATGATCACTGTGTATCCATTGGCAATTGTCAGGAAAAGCCCATCTGGTTCTCTAATGTCTTTATGGAAGGAAACTGCCTGGTCTAGCCTACACTTGACTCCAGACTTATAGCAATGTGGTTGATGACTCTTTAGCTGTCCTCTGAGTAATTAGGGAAAGGCAATAAATGCTGCCCTCATCCTGTGAATGAATTAAAAGAAAAGCCTTCAAATTTAAAGATTCTTTAGTGCAAGCATTTTAGTGTTAGTGGAACAAAAGATGATGTAACATTTAGGCCCTCAGGAACTGCAGTGCACATCTGGAAGGACAAGGGCAGCAGATACGTGAGAACATCACCACCTGCAAGCTCCCCTCCAAGAAACTCACTATCCTGACTTGGAAACATATCGTTATTCCTTCACTGTGGTTGGGTCAATGCACTCCCTAACGGCATTGTGGGTCAACATACAGCACGTGGACTGCAGTGGTTCAAGAAGACAGCTCATCAAACACCTTCTCAAGGGTGAATAGGGACAGGCAATAAAGGCTGGCTCAGCCAATGACCACCACATCCCATGAATGAATAAAATAGATCTAATTATATCTGACCAACTGTAGTTGTACTTATTACTATCTTGCAATTAAGCCTCTCATTAACAAAGAAACGTACCTTCACCTCTATGGTGAAGTATCCACTAAATACTGGATAGGCCCAAGACAAATCAAACACAAATCATTAGTAGCAGCAAGCTGCCTCAAATAACTCTGGCCGAGTACCACACACCGGTAGAAGTTGCAAATATCACAAGCTACAAGGATTGGTCATTTGGAAAAATGCCACAGTAAATCTTGGCTCGAACACCAGGACAGGACCAATATATCATCGCTGTTCTTCAATATTGTACAATGGGATCTTTCACATTCATTGAAGCAAGTGGATATAGTCTGTCTTTTAACATCTCATCGGAAAATCTTCCTCAGTGCTGCAATGGACTTTTTCAAAATTTATTCATTTGTAAGATGTGGGCATTATTTGCTAGGCCAGCACTTATTGCCCATGTCTAATTGTCATAGAGAAGATGGTAATAAGTTGTCTTCTTGCAGTCCATGTGCTGTAGGGACCTTGTCAAAAATCAGATACCATGCCTGAGGAAGGAGCAGCACTCCAAAAGCTTGCAATTCCAAATAAATCTGTTGGACCATAACCTGGTGTCGTGTGATTTTTGACCTTGTCCATCCCAGTCCAACACCGGCACCTCCACTTTATGTAAGGACATTGTCAGTGCTTTCAGAGAGTTCCAGGATTTTGACCCGGTGACAGGTAAGGACAGGTGATAGAGTTCCACTGGTGGTTTTGTGCTGCTCTTGTCCTTCCAGGTGGTAGAGATTGCAGGTGTGGATGCTGTTAAAAATAATGCAACTGTTGAGTTGTATCTTACAGCACCCACTCAAACCCTGGAGTGGCTGAATCCACAATCTTGTGAATGTGTGCTCCCAACTGAGACAAGGCTGATATTATAGAATGACAATAAAACCTACTGCTGAATCTTTTAGGTTTCTTACCTGATGATGACTTTCCACGCTATGAAGGGATTGCAGTGCTGAAATTCAGCATAAAATACTCATTTTCTTATCCTCTATAATAATGCAAATTTTATGTGAGGAAAATATGCAGAAAACACTTTGCATGCAGCAATTAGATTAGATAATTGGCAAGAGTAATGTTCATAAATAGTTCTGACAGTAAATTGAAAATTTATCCCTTGTTCCTTTATTCTTTCATGTAAGAAATCTGACCCAATAACGCTGCTGTAAATCTTGTGGGTCAGCTTTACTTGCTATTCTCAAAGCGACATGGAGACTATATCAATAATCATAGGAAAAGCAATGAATGACCTCTAAAAGAGCCATTGATTCTAATCAGCAAAATTTTCAAATTTAACCAGCAGAGGGCAACAGCATCCAATTTTTGGTTCAAAAGAATCACTGTTCAGGAGGTACTGAAGTTGACACAAGCACTGAAACATAAAGGGATATGCAAAACCCTCCTCCTCCAAAATTTAAATTTGGAGATATTTTGCTTCCACTTTTTGATCTTTGTTTTATTTTTGTGCATCCTTTTTAATTTCAATAAGACCAACCATTTATGTTGCCAATCACCTTGAACCAGTTGTAATGGATACCTCAGAGAAGAAATAGGGCCCACTTGGAAAGTGCGCGAGACTGGGGTGGGAAGGACAGTATTTGTGGTGAAAGATGCACAGGGGGCGGTGGAAGGTGAGGGTCGACGGGCCAGCAGTCAATGTATACGTGCTCAACAGGTGAAAGTGAGACTCCCAGTTGCTTTGGGAATGTGGGACCAAAGGTATTCTGGGCCAGGATTTTCAGGTGCAGCAGACAAATGGTAAAGTTATGGTAAAATCATGTAACATGTGCGAGACTTGATCATTCTGCCTTAAGCTGGCAGAAAGCATTGCTGACTGGAGACTAAGTCCCAGGATTTCCAAAGCACTGTTTTGTTACAGTAAAAACAGAATGAAGCACTCTGAGCCCCCTTTGTTAGCTGTCTCACTGAGAGAAGCAGAGATCCAAAATAACTTATCTTCATGGGGCTGAAAATACTCCATAAAAGGGAGCACCCACCAGAAAGAAAGCCAGACATTTATAGTGTTTAGTTTCACATAGAGAGAGAGAGAGAGAGAGATGTGTATCGCTGACAGAAAGCCCTGTTCCTTTTATCCTGATAAAAACAGTTAATACAGTAATTCGTTTGTAGTAGGTAGCATTGGGGTGGCTGGAACTTATTAATGTGAAGCTGACCCAGCAACTAGCAGTTGCTCATCAATTGTCTCACCTCAAGATATAAAGAAAACCTGATATGATGGTGCAATATTCCAAGCCATTGAATGACAGGGGAGTTGGTCAGAAACTTGGAAAAATGGGGTGAGATTAGCAGTGAAAAAATTCTAAATGTTGAGAGCACAAATCCTACTCTCCAATAAAGTGAGGCCTCTCAGCATATGCTAAGATCTCCTTATTAATCTCACCTCATTTATATACCATCCCATCTTTCCTTCGACTCATAGAGACAGAGAGCTTTTACATTACGGAAAGTGGCCCTTTGGCCCATCCTGTCTGTATCAGACATCAAACATCAATCTATTCTCATCCCAGTTTCCAGCACTCGGACAACACATGTCTGTATGTAAAAGGTAGACAGTGGAGTAGTGATCATGTCGCTGGATTAGTAAACCAGGACCCTAGGCTAATGTTCTAGGTTTGAATCCCACTGTGGCAGAAGGTGAAAGTAGAATTCAGGAACAGTTTGGATGAATGTATAGTTGAAGCAGGAGTGACAACTTTAGATTCCTGGATCACTGTATTTTTCTGTGGGGAAGATGGGTCTTGTACAAGTCCAATGGGTTGCACCTGAACTGGAATGGGGCTGACATCCTTGTGGCAGGAGGGGTGTAGTTGTGGTTGGTGATGGGTTCAAGTGATTTGGCAGGAGAACGCAGTGTGGGGATGCAGTAGTGTATAAAAGAAGAACCAAGTCAGTCAAGAAGGCAGTGCAAGTCTAGTCAAGTTAAGGCTCAAGAGAGCATGGCAAGGCTTGATGTCATTTATTTTAGTGCAAGAGGTCTTATAAGTAAGGCAGATAAGTTGAGGGTATTGATTAATGTGTGGAGATGTGATATCATTGCTGTCATGAAAAGTTGATTGAGAGTGGGACAGGTCTAGCAACTCAGTGTTTCCGGATACAGAATCTTTGGATAAGGTAGCAGATGTAAACGAAGGAGTGGTGTCATAGTATTGATGAAGAAGCTAATTACTGCAATAAGAAAGGATGACATCTTTGAAAGTTCCTCAAATGAGGTCTTATGAGTAGAAGCTAAAAAAGAAAAGGGTCAGTGTCTTTGATTGATGAATATTGTAGACCCACAAACAGTTAGAGAGAAATTGAAAGGTAGATATGTAGGCAAATCTGAGGTGGAAAAACTGTAGTGTAATAATGGTAGAGGATTTCAACTTCCCTAATATTAACTTGGATAGACAAAATGTGAACTGCTTAGAGGCGATAGAATTCTTAAAATGTGTTCAGGTGAGATTTTTAAGTCAGCATGTAGAGGGACCCCCGACAAGAAATAAAGTGACCAAAACTGTTCACAATATTTAGGTGTGGCCTAATTCGTGCCATTTCATTTAGCAAGACCTCCCTACTTTTTAAATAATTTCTTTGGAAATAACGGTCAATATTCCATTTGGCCCTCCATATTACCCACTGAACTTGTATACTAGTTTTTTTGAGATTCATGCAAGAGGACCCCAAATTCCCTCAATTCTGTAGGCTTTTTTCCAATCTTTCTCCATTTGTATAATACTTAGCTCCTCTATTAATTATGCTAAAATGCAGGACCACATATTTTCACATATATTCCATCTGCCAAGAGCTTACGTACTCACTTAATCTATCCATTCTCCTCTGTAGACTCATCCACACTATTTGTTTTTCTATTTACCTTTGTGTCATTCAGAAATATGGCTATAGCAGATTCACTCCTGCCATTCACATTATTAATATATATTGTGAATAATTGTAGCCCCAAAATTGATTCCTGTAGCCATTTTCTATTTCTAGATTGTCAAATCCCACCTCTCTGTCTCATATTAGTTACCCAGCCCTCTATCCATGCTACTATACTATCCCAAACAACATGGGCTTTTACCTTATTAAGTATCCTGATGTGCGGTACTTTCTTGAATATGCTTTGGTATCCAAACATATCACATTTACTGGTTTAGTTTATCTCCTAAACAAGTTGTAATAAATTTGTCAGGCATGATTTCCTCTTCATGAAGCTATGCTGATTCTGCTTGATTATGTTATGTATTTCTAAATGGCATCCTTTGTCAGAGACTCTTCCATTTCCCAATCAACTGGTGTAAAGGTAACTGGCCTGTAGTTACCTATTTTTGTCTCCCTCCTGTTTTGAATAAGTGTGTTACTTTGGCAATTTCCCAATCATGTGGAACTTTTCCAGAACGTTGCAAAATTACTGCCAGTTCACTCATAATCTCTACAGTTACTTAATTTATTATCCTTGAATTAACCCATCAGATACAAGAAATTTATTGGTTTTTAGTCCCATTAGTCTTTTTAGTATTGTGTCTCCGATGTTAGTTATTATATTTATTTCCTCCTTCCTTTTCTCCCTTTGAGGATTTATTATTTTTTGCATGCTAGTACTTTCTACCATTAAGACTGATATATAAAGTATTTAGTCATTTCCTCTGCCATTCCCTCTTTCCCTAGTATTATTTCACCAGCCTTATTCTGTGAGAAGCCTCTATTCACTTTGGTTTGTGCCTTCCTTTTTATACTATATGTTTTAATGTTACTTGTTATTTATATTTAGCATAGTGGTTTTCAACCCAAGTTTCTCACTCTCAAATGGATTCAAACTCCATTTGCGGGCATATGCATGCCTGGTAACCTCAAGTGGACAAAATGGACATTGCAATTTTTAATACATTGCAGTCTCCCTTTCTTGAGGAGAAAGTGAGATCTGCAGATGCTGGAGATCAGAGCTGAAAATGTGTTGCTGAAAAAGCGCAGCAGGTCAGGCAGCATCCAGGGAACAGGAGATTCGACGTTTCGGGCATAAGCCCTTTCTGAAGAAGGGCTTATGCCCGAAACGTTGAATCTCCTGTTCCCTGGATGCTGCCTGACCTGTTCCCTTTCTTGAGGATCCAGTTGTAACTCTGTGAAAATGAAGAGTTTTCAGTGATTTAAAATCTTGTCCACCAGATTCAGCCAATTTTGTAAAGCTTGATTCACATGCATCACTAACAATTAAGGTTGCTGAAGCTGGGAACACAAATAAATCAAAATTTTAATTCCTGGCACAGCTGTGCTCTATTCTGATACTTTAAAACAAATATGCATGTGAGTAGTAATTTGAGGACTGAAATGCAAAGTCTCGTTAGAATGCAGACTTAATCTGTGCCCGTTTGGAATTTAAATCATTGCTGTGGATCAAAATGCTATGAGTAATATCCAAGACTGGAAAGAATACAAAATAGGGCTGGAACATATACTCACTACTAGCTTTCCTGACCTGAAAAAAGGAACTGAGTTCACAAACACCAGCCCTGAAATGTCTTTCTTCTTGCAAATAAGCCTGTACTGCTGCCGCAGGGTTGCTGCAAAATGTAAGACACAAAGCTGCCCTCTTCAAGTTGGCTGGAGACACTCAGCCTCAGGCAATGCTCAGCTCAATACTGCACTGAAGGCACTTCTCAATTACACTCCAATCTCTTGCACCAGGTACATGCTCCTTATAAAGCTTTTACAGTACATTGAATTACTATGGAAACTCCAAACCTCATATATCCCAGCTCCCTCAAAAAATATACACAAGATTAAAGTCTTAGTAGTGCATTTTAAAAGAAATGAACAGAATATCTTTACAATTTCTGTATTCTTAAAACAACACTGAGATTTCTTCAGTTTCCTTAAAAAAATCAATAAAATAAAAGAGGCCTCGGTGTTTCGGTAGTGCTTCACTGGCAGCAATGCCTAATGTTTTTGAAAACAATGATCACACAAGAGCACATCAATGTTCTTGCTCTTGTATCTGTTGGAGCAAATTGCTGCAGATGCTGGAGTCTGTACTAAAACCCACAAATGCTGGAGATCACAGTGGGTCCTACAGCATCCACAGAGAGAGAGAGAGAGCTAGCCTGCTGTGCATTTCCAGCACCACTCTAATCTAAAGCTAATGTTTCAAGTCTAGATGACTCTTCATTAGAACTGAACTGTGGAGTGTGGAGAGGACAGCATTTTTGCTATAGTTTGGGGTGGGCTGTGTGGGGGTAGTGAGTGTAGCACGCCGGTGGATAAAAAATGTTGATATTTCTGATTAGGTGGTCGAAATGTGAGAATGGCAGAACAATGGTGTATCTCTGGACAGAATTGAAAGGACTGACAGTCCCACTGGGATTGGGGGAGGGGGGAGAGGACGTAATAACAGAATGTAACAAGCTAAAAGAAAGGGAGAAAATGAGGGTTGATTGACAATTTGAAGGTGTTAAGCTCAATATTAAGTCCAGAAGGCTGTTAAATGTCTAGTCTGAAGATGAGATGTTGTTCCTCCAGTTTGAGCTGTGATTCACTGGAGCATTGAAGCATTTAGAGTGTAGACACATGGGCAAACGAGGAGGACGCTGTGTTAAAATGACTGGCTATGGGAAGGTCAGGGTCATGCTTATGCACAGACTGGAGGTGTTCCTAAAAGAAATCACCCAATCTGTGTTTGGGTGAGTAGGCCACATTGGGTGCAGCGAATATCATACACATGACTGGAGGAGGTACAGGTGAAATGTTGTTTCACCTGGAAAGACAGTTTAGGCCCTTGGATAGTGAGCAGGGAGGAGGGGAAGGGGCAGGTGTTGTACCTTCTGCAGTTACATGGGAAGGTGCCATGGGGAGGGGGTTTGGTACTGGTGGTTGTGGAATGGACTAGTGTGCCCCAGAGGAATGGCCCCTATGAAATGCAGACAGGGGTGTGAGGGCAAGATGTGTTTGGTTGTGACATTCTGCTGGAGTTGTCTGAAATGGCAGAGAAGGATCCTTTGAATGTGGAGGCTGGAGGGATGCGGGCAAAGGGAAACCTGATCACACTGTTGTGAGGGATGGGAAGGGGCAAAAGTGGAAGCACAGGTAATAAGTCAAATGTGGTTGAGGGCCTGTCAACCACAGTGAGTGGGAAACCACGATTATGGAAGAAGGAAGCCATGTTAGCAGTGCTGCTTTGGAAGGCAGCATCATCTGAGTGGATGTGATGCTGGCAAGGAAACTGGGAGAATGAGATGGAGTCATTAAAAGATATAGGGTGTGACGAGCTGTAGTGAAAGTTGCTATGGAAGTCAATGGCTTTATAATGGATGGCAGTGGACAGATTAATCCCTGAAATGGAAACAGCGTGGTCAAGGAAAGGAAAGGAAGTGTTGGAAATGAACAATGTGAAAGTTATAGAGGGGCAGAAACTAGGCAAAATGAACAAAGTTTGCAAGGTCCAGATGGGAGCATGAAGCTGCCTCAAAACATTTGTCGATCAAGAATTGTGGGAGGGGGCCAATGTAGGACTGGAACAAGGATTGGTCCACATATCCTATAAAGAAGCAGGCATAACTGGGACCCATGTGGGGCCCATAGCCACTCCTTTGTCTTGGCAGAAGTGAGATGAATTAAAAGGGAAATTTTTCAATGAGAGAATGAGTTCAGCCAAGTGGGGGAGAATTGCGGGTGATGGGGATTGATCAGGCCTCTGGTCAAGGAAGAAGCTGAGCATCCTAGTGGGGAACGGAAATACAGTGGGATTGGATATCCATGGTGAACAGGAGGCAGTTAGAACCAGAGAATGGAAATTCTCAATATGGCAGAGGGCATCAGAGAAATTACAGATGTAGGTGGGCAGGGTCAGGACTAGGGGACAGAGGATAGAGTCAAGGAGGAGGAAATGAGCTCAGTATGGCAGGAACAGGTTGATATGATGGGTCTACCCGGACAGTCTGGTTGTGGATTGTGAGACGGAGGTAGAAGCGGGCTGTCTGGGGCTGGGAGACCATAAGGTCCGAGGCAGTGTAGGGAAGATCTCCAGAGGTGATGAGGTCTGTGACAATCCTGGCAACAATAGCTTGATGTTCAGATAAGGAGGGTCATGGCCCAGGGAAGGTAGGAAGAAGTGTCAGAGAGTTGGCATTAAGCCTCCACAAGGTAAAGATCAGTGCACCAGACAACAATGGCACCACCTTTGTCAGGGGTTTGACAACAAAATTAGGGTTGGACCTGGGAGCTCGAAGTGCCGTAATTTTAGAAGGGGACAGTTAGTGTAGGTAAGAGGGGCAGAGAAAGTGAGACAGCTGACGTCACGCCGGCTTTTTTTAAAGAAGAGATCGAGGCAGATAAGAAGCCAGGGAAGGACTTCAAGTGGATGGTGATTACTGGAGGTGGGTGAAGGGATCAATGGACTGAGGATGGGGGTAAGTAATGGCTGAAGAAGTGAGCACGGAGACGGAAGCAGCGGAAAAAACAGCTCCACATCCCGAAATTCATTAAGGTGAGGTGTAAGGGTATGAAGTTGAGTTCTTTGCTGAGGGCAGTATGTTCAGCCTCAGAAAGGGATTGGTCAGGAGGTATGGTGAACACATAATGTCCTGTTGCATGCCCACTTCTCTGTCCTCAGCATGCTACAGTGTACCAGTGAATCACAGCACAAACTTGAGGAACAACATCTCATCTTCAGACTCGGCACTTCACAGCCTTCTGGACTTAATATTGAGTTCAACACCTTCAAATTGTCAACCAACTCCCATTTCATGCCTTTCTTTTAGCTTGTTACATTCTACTAGCTATCATGCCCTCTCTCCCCTCCCTCCACCCCAGGGGTACGGTCTGTCCTTCCCAGTCTGTCAGTTGGACACATCATTGTTCTGCCATTCTCACATTCCGATCGCTTAATCTGACCTATCAACACCTTTTCTCCACCAGCAGTCTACACCCATTATGTCCACACATCCCCCACCACCCTCCCCAAACTATAGCATAAATGCTGTCCCTTCTTCACTTCAGTTCTGATAGAGCATCATCTTGACTCAATACATTAGGTTGCTCTCTCTCCATGGATGCTATCTGACCCATTGTGATCTCCAGCATTTGCTATTTTCAGTGTCTGCCTGTTGACCTTTTACAACAGAGATATTTTGTTTCTTCCTCAATCTTTTACTTTGTTTCAATGCTCTTGTCTTGCTAATTTATACAGCATATATATGTGCTTTTACCTCAGCAACTTCATCTGCATAATAATTTGTTTGATATTTTGAAATCACTGAGGAGAAAGTGAGGACTGCAGATGCTGGAGATCAGAGCTGAAAATGTGTTGCTGGAAAAGCGCAGCAGGTCAGGCAGCATCCAAGGAACAGGAGATTTGACTTTTCGGGCATAAGCCCTTCTGAGGAAGAGAGCTTCTTCAAGGAAGGCATCCTTGCAAGAGGATTCGCAGTAGGTTAAAATCTTGGATGCTGCCTGACCTGCTGTGCTTTTCCAGCAACACATTTTCAACTCTGAAATCACTGTCTGACAAATAAAGTGTCACTTTGATTCTTTTCCAGAATTCTAAATTTCCTCCAAAAGCAAATGGACTTACAGCTTTGTTTCCATACTTGTTATGTTGATCTAAAATATTCATTTAACAAGCTCCAATCTTCCTCAACTTCATCTCTGTCTGACAAAAGGAGGTTGCATCATCTGCATCATTTATAGGAAGGCATCTGTAGAATGAAGTTTAGTTCACTGAGTCCAATCTTCAAAAGGAAAGGAAGCTGAACAGAAGCTAATCTTTCCAGTGATGTGTTTTATATTCAGATGGTTAAGTTGTCAGTGCACTTCAAATGTAGACTCAGAGTGACATTAGAATCTAATTTTTGACCTGTGTTGTTTGGCTGGAGGCAACAGAAGAAAGTAATGTAGTAGCAGTGCACTTCAACACTGCTATCTATCCTGGGTCCACACATGACTGATCTTTGAAGGTAAGGGATCCACAATGGTCTAAATAGACAGATCAAATAACAGATAGTTGCTTACTTTCTTTAATTTTACATGCAAAATATGTATTTTTGCTGTTTTGGGAATCTGTTCATGATGGCTGCAATACATATTTCTGCGGTCAGAGAGATATTTCCTGCAATTAAAGCTATATGGGTAGCGTGGTGGCTTCATGGTTAATACTGCTGCCGCACAGTGCTAGGGTTCGATTCCTGCCTTGGGCAACTGCCGGTGCGGAGTTTGCACATACTCCCTGTGTCTGCATCTGTTTCCTGTGGGTACTCTGGTTTCCTCCCACAATCCAAAGATGTGCAGTCTAAGTGAATTGGTCACACTAAATTGCCCATAGTGTTCAAGGATGTGTAGGTTAGGTGCATTAGTCTGGGCTAAATGTAGAGTAATAGGGTAGGGGAATGGGTCTGGGTGGGTTAATCATTGGACGATTGATGTGGACTTGTTGGGTCAAAGGGCCTGTTTCCATACGATAGGGATTCTATGAAATCTTAGATTTTGATATTGTTTCAAGCTTCACCAGTGTACGTTTTGATAAAATGTTTTCAACATGCAGATAATATGCACATCAAAAATTATCTTACCATCTGATCAAAACTATCTGATATAATAAACTTCTATGAGGTCACCCCTCAGATTTTGACTCTCCAGGGAAAACAGCCTCAGCCTATTCAGCCTCTCCCTATAGCTCAAATCTTCCAATCCTGACAACATCCTTGTAAATCTTTTCTGAACCCTTTCATGTTTCACAACATCCTTCTGATAGGAAGGAGACCAGAACTGCATGCAATATTCCAAACAAAGCCTAACCAACATCCTGTATAGCCGCAGCATGACCTCCGAACTCTGATACTCAATGTTCTGACCAATAAAAGAAAGCATACCAAACGCCTTCTTCACTATCCTATTTACCTGCGACTCTACTTTCAAGGAGCAATGAACCTGCACTCCAAGGTCTCTTTGTTCAGCAACATTCCCTAGGACCTTACCATGAAGTGTATAAGTCCTGCTAAGACTTGCTTTCTCAAAATGCTGCATCTCACACTTATCTAAATTAAACTCCATCTGCCACTCTTCAGCCCTTTGATCCATCTGATCAAGATCCCATTGTAATCTGAGATAACCTTCTTTGCTGTACACTACACCTCCACTTTTGGGATAACCATTGATTCAAACTCAGGATCACTATAAGATAGATTCCTTGGATTTTTACTTAATGATCAATTTGCTGAATGGCATTTTTCTGTCTGCAAGATTTTCTAGAGTCATTTATTGAATGTCTCCATTCAAGATAAATAATTCATTTTCACAAATGCTCATGAAATAACTTATTCACATATATTTATGTACTCTAGCATAGACTACTTCAAATTTATGTCGAATCCTTACAGGTCAGAAGCAGGACATTTGGCTCATTATGACCCTTTGAAGATCTTGCCACCCTACTCCTGTAATTTCCATGTCTAATTCACTTAGCCTATTCATCGCCTGGACACACCAGGCAATTTAGCCTGACCAATCCAGCTAACCTTCATATCTTTGGACTGTAGGAGGAAAGTAGAGCACCCAGAGGTAACCCGCATAGACTTGGCAAGAATGTGCAACCTCCATACAGACAGACGTCCAAGGGTAGAATTGAACCTGAGTCCCGAGCACTGTGAGGCAACAGTGCGTCATATTATTAATGTAATTTAATATTAGAAAACAAAGTTAGTTTCAAATTATTATTCAAGGTGGATACTGCTATTTGGATGAAAAAAAACATGTTAGCATAAAAAGATAATATATAAATGTGTTAGCTATAGTCACAGATGTTTAATGCATTATTTATATAGCATTTCTGTTTTCTTTTTTAATTGCGATTTTAACCAATTTCAAATGCCTGTATTAAACAGCAGATAAGGAATGCCATATGGATACACTAAAGCTTCATCTGTGAATACTGGCAGCAGTAACTGCTGGACTAAATTTCTGAAAACTCTGAAAAGGTGATGTAATTTTAAGTTTCATATGCTAATTAGCATAATAAGGACATGAAAATCATGAAACTAGCAAAACTAGATTTTCCCAGTAAATCTACACCTTTCACAGATTATGTGCAATCTGTCCTTTACTGGGTTCAGAACCTGATGGAAAATGTGGCTTAATTTCTCTCTTACACACTGAAATTATAAATTTCCAGAATACCTATGATTTCTTTCCTTCTCTGTACACAAATGACTTTCATTTCATCTCATGAATAATGATTTTTCATGGAATATTTTACTAGTCTAGGCAATCTTCACATTGCTTGTTGAGTTCCTGGTCCAAACCTGACAACAGGGAACACATCAATGACAATTTGCCATTGTTTTCCTAATTAACAGAGCATTGACACCACTTGTAGTGTCAGTCATTTTCTTAATGTAGATTAATCATGCAATAAGAAAAAAAGGCACATCTGTATCTAGGAAAGAGAAAGACTGTCATATTATCATGATAAATTTGCATTACCAGCCTGTTTCTAAATATATGAATTCTAATTAAAATTTTCAAGACACTATGTTGTTACACTCAAAATGATGGATGTGACAAATGCAGAAGTGTGGATTGTAATTATACACTGCCTATGTTAAAACATAATATTCACTTTTATATCCACTTTGTCTGTTATTATTTAATAGCTTCACACTCTGGAGAGTGGGATGGAGGAGGCGTGGGACATTGCCATTGGATTCCTGGGATTTTCCTGAATTATTCACTTATCTTGAATAAGTTAGAAAGCATTTAGTACAGATCAAGGGTTTGCTTAAACACTTGCAATTCATTAGTCTCCATCCAAATTCTTGGGTTGATCATCAAATTCTTAACTTTAAGAACAACAATATCTAAATCCCCAGAATCACAATGCCAAAATCTCCTAGTACAGGTGCACAATCCTTTATCTGAAATGCTCGGGACCAGCTGGTTTTCGGAATTCAAGAATTTTTCGAAGTTCAGAATAAGTGACAGTTTGATGGTGAAATTTTTAAAAAAATCTTACCAAACAAGAGACTGTGAGTAAAATGGACCCTGAAACAGAATTGAGGTCAGCCGGTGCTGGGCCGTGCCCCCACACAATGCATCTTAGTGACACGCATTGCGTGAGTATGGGGTTGGGTTAACTGTTTGCACGCCAAACAATCTTATTAATGAGAAAAAAACTTCACGAGACAGCCATTGGACTTTGGAGCTTTTCGGATTTTGGGATTTCTGATAAAAGGTTGTCTACCTGTAACTCCTTTTATATACAGTAGTTTTGTCTCTCTTTTGTCTTCTAAAAGAGTGGAGTTGATAAGTTCCTGGAGGAAGAGGATGCCAATAACAGGTAAAGAGGGCCCTCACAGAATGCACGCCTCCACCATGCTGTGTTAACCCAATTATTACAATTAGACAGCTCTTCCTTGAGGCTTTCTCTGCTTGACTGATGTTCTGCAATCGGAAAGCAGAAAAAAATTCATCTTCTTGTGAAGATCGTTTATTTCACTAAAGAGGATACAGGCCAATCTACATCTAACAACCTGCATGGAAGACTTAGCTCACATTTTGACAACTGTTAACTCTTACTGTTCAAGACGTTTCTTTGTAGTTATGCTGAAGTAATTTTCAAAAGCATCTTGGAAAATATCCATGTGTTCTTTAATATTTTAGGAGTTTATAACATCAACTGTAGGATCTATTACATGCAATGATATGTTTGTTTTTAGTTTATGATTTAGTATTTAAATTTGAAGCACTTTTGTATCTAAAGAACTGTTTTCTCTAAGAAGTCCAAGTTGTGATGTTGTTAGCCTATCTCTGATATTAAATATTG
Organism: Hemiscyllium ocellatum; assembly: GCF_020745735.1. NCBI lineage: Eukaryota > Metazoa > Chordata > Chondrichthyes > Orectolobiformes > Hemiscylliidae > Hemiscyllium > Hemiscyllium ocellatum. The sequence continues at coordinate 92,691,087 of NC_083408.1, forward strand.
GCATTTCTTTTCTTGCCATGTCTTCCTAATGTGATTATGTATTTATCTTGGTTTATGATATGATTGCCAGCTGGCAGAATGTTGTGAGCATTTCCTGCCAGAGTGATGTGCTTTAGAAATTTTTAAAATATATTAGCCAGTATAGCATTTACCCCATGAAGTCACATTCATATTGAGCCAGGTATCTTTACTAGGCATCAAAAACCTTCTCTCAACGTTTGTTCGATTCTGTATAAGTTAACTTTTAAGCTGTCAATTATGTCACCTCAATTCTGACATGTGATGATTCTGATGATACAACCTTGACATTAGATTCTATGACCCTTAATTACCAATATAGTTGTCCTTGTGGTGTCTGCTCACTATGACTGCAATGCTGATTGTGAACTGCAAATACTCATTTTCCCATACTTAAGAACCATAATGTATCATTTCCATACTTCAAAGTTGGAAATTCACTGAATTTTCTTTGAACCACTGTGAAGCCTTGTTCTTTGATAATTTTGTCTGAGCAATGCAATCATTACTCTGGAGAAATGACATTTTTCATCTCATATGAGGTTGGCATTCTGTACTGTCTTTAATTCATCCTTGACCCTCTGGATATGTCTGTCTTCATATGACCATGCACTAGGATGTCACCTCTGTGGTATAAAGTAATGATTCTGAATGGGTAAATGCTCGAGACTGCATTAAATACAACCTAATCTAATGCTGTTATATTCATTTTTTACTTCCTTTTTTTTTCAGCGTGTTTATCACACTAATCGTGTAAGGATTTTCTCCTTGTCCAATAGGACTTCTTAGCTTCAATTAAGAAGCTCAAATATGTTTGCTCTCTGGGTAAACCTCGAACTGGGAATTCTCTGACAGATCCTCACTTCCTGACAGAACCTGTAACTGCCAGATGTGATGAGTCTTTTAAGGCCACATTGATTATTCTGTACTTCTGACAAGGTCTGAAGTAAAGGTTTTAAACTGAAGTGCTGTTTATTCCTTGTTCATCCTTCAATAACTTCCTGCTGACTGCTTGGTTGCTCAACACTTGCCACTGCTGACTGTCTCTATGAATCTCAAAGTGGTAAAACTCTTTAGAGTTGTAAACTCACTGGGTATTCAAGAAAGTTGCTCTCCTGTTTCCAATGGACTGTTTTTTACCTGTTATACCTTGAAGTATTAAGCATTAATACTGAGCATCACATTTGAATATGTATTGCTAATCACCATTTGGTGTTTGCAGTTCATAGGATACTTCCTCTCTTGCTCTCTACTTGACTGGGGCTCAGGACTTATTTATTTTGTAGTGGCTGAGAAACTACTGCTGAGCCTGGTATTAACAAGATGGAGATTATGGCATGATAGCAATAAAATACAAGTTACATCAATGAGGAGACTGTAGATAAAGGTTCAATCCATGAGATCTTCAGATATTCTACTTTATTCCCATACAAGGCTGTATAAGAACATTAGATTGGGTGTTGTTTAATGCAGTCTCTAGCATTTACCCATTCAGAATCGTTACTTTACACCACAGAGGTGACATCCTAGTGCATGGTAATATGAAGACAGACAGATCCAGAGGGTCGAGGATGAATTAAAGAGAGTACAGAATGCAAACTTAATACTAGATGAAAAATGTCATTTCTCCAGAGTAATGATTGTATTTCTCCGACAAAAAATATCAAAGAACAAGGCATCACAGTGGATCAAAGAAAATTCAGTGAATTTTCAGCATTGAAGTATGGAAATGATGCACAACGGTTCTTAAGTATGGGAAATCTATAAGGAAGATTTATCCCCAGCATAGATATTCCTTGTCAACTTATTGGAGAATTATTGAAAAACAGGCCAGCAATGATATTGCAGTCAAGGATAGATTGCAGCTTTTGAAAGGTATAAAGAGGAGTTATTTTCTTATGATGTTTTAACGTATTACATAGTGGCTTATTCCCAATGGTAACCACAGATTCATCATTCATAGCATGAGAAACAGTCATAATGCGAGGACAAATTGACAGAATATGTGAACTAGTCTAGAGCTCTCATATCCTTCAGACTGATATCACAATGTGCAGTTAGCAGTATAGGTTGAAAGCGCAAGATAAAGCGAGTACAATGGTACTTCTGGAGCAAGTAGAAATTTCCATATTTCCTCCTGCAGTTGATCGCGAGATACTCATCATGTGTGTTAGTTTTAAGATGGTTGATGAATCAACATAAATGAGTGCATATGGGAAACATAGTCTTTTCCCAATTCAACAACAAATCATCTGAGATAGTACTTGTAAAAAGTCAGTACTTTTCTTTATCTTATTTAGCCATCAGATTTTCTTGAGGGCAACTTTATCTCTGGGACCAAATCTTTCAAACTGCCATATTTTCTCTGTCAGGCAGCTAATGTTACTCTGCCTCTTCCAAAGATATGTTCTCTCTGGATTACCAATGTTTCACACAATACAATATGGAGAGATTTTCTTTCTCTCTCTCTCTCTCTCTCTCTCCAGCACATTGTAGAAACATTCATACAGACCGGTCCAGGTACCAAATACTTCAAACGTTGTGTGATGTATTCAGTGATGTTACTGGTGATCCAGGCAAATCAGGTGGCAAGAATAGGGATCCAGCAGCAATGTCCTATGCTGAGCTAACATGTAGAATTGATAATCTAATCCCTTGAAACCAGCCATTCACAAACCCAGTGCCAAACTCGGGAAGCAACTGCTGTCCTTACAACTCAGTTGTAGTTCTGAGGACAACAGCAGAAATGTTTCAGTTGTGTTACTGAAGTGACCAGCTATCACTGCTCTGTCTTGCATGGTCCTGGCCTGCTAATGGTCAAATGAAGGCTTATTTGGGAAGACACTGAACACACCAAGAGAAGTGGTCAGGAGCATGCAGGTGTGAAATTGAGGCTTCGGAGAGAAACCTCTAAATGTCACATTACTAGACCCTGCATCACCTGGCTCGTATGTGGGATATTTTGCAGACCGTGCATTGGACCTCTCTGTCATTTCAGACCCCATTGAACAGGAGTGGATGGAACAGGAAGGATATCCTCCATGATGCTGAGTGATTAGCTGAGAAGGCCAGAGCTGTGGTTATGTCCAGGCTATGAGAGCATGGTGTGGTTATCAAGGGAGGCATCAGCTGTATGTGAAGTGTGTGGTCTCTGTTATAAAACAACAAAATGGACTAGCTTGGGAATGGTTAGCAGTTATCGTATAAAGGGATTGTTACAGCTGCCTGTACTGTAGAAGCATCCAGAAAACTCACTCAGTCCATTGACCCATTGGAGGTGGATGAGGTAACTCGCAGAAGGACTGGTCCTGGTGCTATGGATGATGAATCTATGGCTACCATTGTGCATACGCTGGTTTGTATTGTGTTACAATATCAACAGAAAGTAACTCCTCTTCAAATCTTTTTAAAAAATATAGTCAATCTTTGACACCAATACCATTGTTGGCCTATTTTAATAACCCTGTTATGATTCAAGATGGAGGTTCAAGTTGATGATAAGCCTTTCTATTGGATTTCCCATACCTAATAATCATTGTAGATCATTTACATATTTCGGTGCTGAAAATTTACTGGAAGTTCTTGCCTTTCTTTGATTCACCATGATATCTTGTTCTTTGTTAATTTTATTCAAGAATCATCATTCGGGAGAATTGACATGGTTCATTCAAGACCCACAGATTTTTTACAGTTCCCTCTTCCTTGTTGTCTTCTGCTGCATCTCCTGGGTTGTCAGTTTGAAACTGCTATTGCTGCTTTACCTCCAGTTTTACTCTATTCTTTGACATCTGTTGCTTTCCTGAGTGTCTGTGCATGTTCTGAGCTGAATAGTTATATTAATAAAGTATCCTTGAGGAAGCTAATGTCAGTTGAAAGTCACTAAAAGCTGGAATTCCCACAGAAATTGACTAAACTCCCACCAAAGGAACAAAGGACACAGGATTAAGCCATGTTGGCCCTTTGAAGCTTCACCACCATTCAGTGAAATCATAGCTGATCTCTTTATGATTGTAGCTTCATACTCCTTTCTTCCCACCATGGTTGTTGACTCGTCGATCAAAAACAATCTAACCCCGCCTTGAATAAATTCAATGACATAACCTTCATTACTGCCTGTGGAAGTGTGGGAGATTTGTTAGATCCGAAGCAGCCATTTTGTCACATATTAAAATTCTGGAAACCATTTTGAATCTCATATTGGTGTCTGCTTGCTAAGCTCGTACTTTCCCAGGCTCACTGAGGTGGTTGGTTTTGCAGCTGTACTAATGCCTGACAAATGAATTCTCTCCCAGTATGGGAATACTCTTCTTTTACAAGAACCTGTTGTATACTGACAATTGCTTATCAGCTACTAACCAACACTGTCCAGACATTATGAGACTGAAGCTAGTGAATGGGCAAATGTTCATTATAGTGTAATAAACTGTTTGCTAATTGTTAAATGATTGTAACCTATATAATCATGCAACTCTCTGTATCTCATCGGAGTGACCATTAGGTCGACTTGTCTCTTCCTGTGAGCTCACGACTAAACAGTCAATAACTCAAGGTTTGTGTTGTACAATTACTTATCTAAATTGGACCGCTATGAGCGAGACACCCACTACATAATTCATCTCATCCCCAGTTGGAAATGACTGCCATAACGTTGGTGAAACAACTGGTAGAATTTGTTCAGACCTTTGCCTTGGATGCATTAGCACAGTGGGTTTAATATGTGGACTGAAGACACCAATTAGCAATATAGAGACAGGAACCTGTGATACACAGTGTTGTTATGATGGCAGCAGGAAGAAGCACATGATACAAATGTGGTAAATGGATTGGTCCTGAAGTGAACCAAAGGCTAATATTATCTGAAGGTCAATTCAAGTATGTTTCTGTGGTGCTTTGGAAGTCCAAAGCTACTAATGCGTGTGGAGAAAAATAATAATCAGAGGAAATATCTGGACTTTTTTCTGAGGTCAAGCAAGCCAATGTGCTTCATCTCAAGTTCATAAAATATCTCTTGCATGCCATAGGCAGTGAAATGGCAACTGATTGGATAAACAAAGCTTTTTTTTTGCATCTAACACATTGAGTGAGTCTCCCCATATTCACTTCACCTTTGCTGCTCACAATTGTTTCATACCATTCTGTACTGTACCAGTTAGTAGAAAACATTAACAGCTTCCCTAAACAACAGGCAAAAGTAAGGCCCATGATTGACAGTGCTGCTCAGGTTATTTGCATCAGTAATTGCAAACACTGATTTGATAACATGGTAAACTTTGAACAGCTTTTCTCCCCAGATAATATTTCTTGCGATTTACATCTGAATTTAATATTTAGGATAGGTAGGCTTAATTGAACGCTAATGACAGATAAAGGTTTTTTTTATAACTGTTCAGTTGATGAAGTCAAATTCAGTGTGAAACTGCATAATCTAATCACATCAAAAGATGAACGTAATCACAGGCAATTTTGGAATTGCAATGCGAAAGAAACAAAAGCATTCATTATTCAGCTGAGAAGAGGCACAATAGTACAAATTCATTGTATGTGGAACAGAAAATGCATAATCAATGTTCTAAAAACAAAGCTGCATTCACCCCATCAGACACACATGTATTCTGTTTCTTGACAGAGCTTTCAGTGACATTCATTTCTATAATTTAGTAAAGAACACTGAAATGTCCATGCAGTTGGAAACATCATTCTCTTGTTTCACATTTGAAATGTTTAATTATTGCTGCCAAGTCACAAGCATTCAACTTCTAATGTAAAAAAAACTGACACGGTGCCAATAAGAACATTAAGATGTTTCAAAACTCTTCATAGCCACTTAAAAGTGTAGTCTTCATTCTAATGTAGGAAGCCAAATTGTGCTCATAGATTCATAGAGTAAAAAATGAGGTCTGCAGATGCTGGAGATCACAGCTTCAAATGTGTTGCTGGTCAAAGCACAGCAGGTTAGGCAGCATCTCAGGAATAGAGAATTCGACGTTTCGAGCATAAGCCCAAGGGCTTATGCTCGAAACGTCGAATTCTCTATTCCTGAGATGCTGTCTAACCTGCTGTGCTTTGACCAGCAACACATTTGAAGCTCATAGATTCATAGCATACAACAGCACAGAAACAGACCTTTCTGTCCAACTTGTCCACACCGACCAAGTTTCCCAAATTAACTTGGCCCCCACTTGCCTGTGTTTGGCCCATATCCCTCCAAATCTTTCTTATTCATGTACCTGTCCAAAAGTCTTTTCAATATTGTAACTGTATCTGCATCTACCACTTCCTCTGGCAGTTCTTTCCACATATGAACTACTCTCTGTGTGAAAAAGCCGTCCCTTGGGTCCGTTTTAAATCTTTCTCCTCTCACTTTAAAAATATGCCCCCTAGTTTTGAACTCCCCCATCCAGAGGAAAAGACCTTTGTTATTCACCATATCTATGCCTCTCATGATTTTATAAACCTCTATAAAGTCACCTTCAACCTCCCATGCTCCAGTGAAAAAAATCCAAGCCTATCCAGCCTATTCTTATAACTCAAACCTCCAATCCCAGTAGCATCCTGGTAAATCTTTTCTGAATCACCTCCAACTTAATAATATCCTCCCTATAACAGGATGACCAGAACTGTAAATTGTACTCCAAAAGTGACCTCACCAACATCCTGGACAACCTCAGCATGACGTCCCAACTCCTATACTCAATAGTCTGAGAAACCAAGGCAAGTGTGATAAATGCTTTCTTACCCACCCTGTCTCCCTGTGATGCAACTTTCAAAAGATTAAATACCTAACACCTAGGTCTCTCTTTAAACAGCTCTACCCAGAGTCTTTCCAATAACTGTATAAGCTCTACCCTTGTTTGTATTACCAAAATGCAATACCTTGCATTTATCCAAATTAAATTCCTCAGCTCATTGACCCAGTTGATCAAGATCCATTTATAATCTTAGATAATGTCCATCACTCTCGATGATAACAAGAATTTTGGTGTCATTGGCAAACTTACTAATCGTGCCTCCAAAATTCTAATTCAAATTGTTTATATAAATGACGAACAAATTCCCACAAACATTCTCAGGTTAATAACCAAATAATCTGTTTTGTTGAAAGATAAATGTTGGCTCATCTTCAAATAATCCCTTGGATCATTTAGATCCACCTGACTTCACCTGATGAAGGGGTAGTGCTTCGAAAGCTTCTGATTTCAAATAAATCTGTTGGACTAGAAACTGGTGTCATGTGACTTCTGACTTAAGTGAGGTTGCATAAGAGAAATGGATTATTAACCTTCTGCTGCCAATGATGAGTGATTCTCTAAGTGATCAGCAGTATATTAAAAATAAGAAAAGGTGAGTTGGGGCCACAAACTTGCTCTACGAAAACTGAACCATCCAGCAAGGCTTTTTGCTATATTTTTTGTATTTTTTTTATTAACACCCTGTTCATTAACCCACAAAGGGAAAGAAAATGAAATGGCTAAAGATGGATCTGAAGACTTTAAAAAGTGAAGCAGAGCTTACAGCTGAAACAAAAGCAACAAATGTGGGTGTGATGTCTCAAAGAAAACATCTAAATGAGTTTTCTGCTAGCTGTTGTCTCTTCACTGAATGGAAAAATCACATATTCAATTATTCTAAGTATGATAGTTTGCATAATTCATTTCCTCTGATTATCTTAATAGTCCCCAGTTATAATGAATTTTAGCATCTGCTAAGGGGTTAGCACTCATCTGCATCTGAGAAAATCCATCACAAGTTCATAGCTCCGTTGTTTTTTTTTCATTTTTGCATAAGTTATGTAACATAATGAAGCTAAATCTATGCATTTATAATATCCAGGATTTGGATCACTTTTAAATCTTTTAAGATTAGTACTCTTAAAGGCTCGAAGCATGTCCTCAAAACTCCTGTGAGAAAACAATTTTTAAAAAATACGGAACTCAACCAAGCCATGTACTGTGAAAGTCTGGTGTGAGTGAGTCTCAGAACTGAAGAAACCAGCAATAAACTTGCCTGTTTCATAGCCCCCCACTAATGTTTTCTAAATCAGGCATTGCTGGGGTTGATTTTATGCTTAATCTTTTAATTTCTCAGTTTTATTAAAATAGATAGATGTCTACCACATACTCATTGCTATTTCAAGAACATTTTAATTGATTGTTGTGTAAAGATTGCATCTTTTTACTTGACTTTATTATTGATTATGGATTGATTTGAGAAAGAAAGGTGTGTTGTCTTGATACTTTTAAAAAGCAAGTAAGGGAATCCCATTGTGGGTCATTTTTACAGTGTTGCATTGCAAGCAGCTGGGAAGTTGTAAAAGGTGATGGCACAGCTCCTGGGTATGTATTTGGTTGGCAACAGATTGCCAGATTGATTTGTGGAATTGTGACCCATTGTGGTTGCCAGAGGTTATCAGCCTGATGACAATTCTCTGAGTGATTTCTGGATAGCTGAACAGTTTGTAGATGTGAACAATAGTACGAAGTCTTTGGACCTTTGGAGGAGAAGTGGTATGCTTCTTTCATTTGGTAAAAATACCCGAAGCCTGAAGCAAACCAATTCTATTCTCTCACTGGCTACTGTAAGCTGTGCCTTTTAACCAATAACTAAGAAACATCATAGTTAGTGTAACAATTCCCTGTGTCTCATGTAAAGAAATGAAAGAACCTGGAGTAAAGAGACTGAAGAACAAAAAGTCCTGGTAAGCAAAAGGATCATCTTGGGGAACCATGAGGGCTGATGCTGTTCAACAGTCAGTGTTTTTTGTGAATGTGGGTCTATGCAACATGTAAATTATGCTCTTTATGTACTTTGACAACATTTAACTTTGTGATGACTTTGGGAATAGAGAGGCATGGTTTTGAGCACACTATTCCAGTGAAATGTAATAGTCATGTGTGGGCAAGTGCAGAAAATATTACCAGTGAGATAGGACTATAAATTTTGCTGTAATGAAACAGTGTAATGAACATCGAAAATATCTGATTTATCATATTCCTTCACATATTTCTGTTGAAAATCTTATGAACTTCCAAATTTGATCAAAATGCTATTATCAACAACATTTGTTAAGTCAACATCTTTACTTAATGTAAATTATGGCCTAGAATTTCCTTGTGACAGCTCTAACTCCGCTGCTGTAGCCATACTGTGAAAACCATTCTTTGCTGTATATTTAGTTCAGTTACAGCATTGGACCATGGGAAAAACTTCAAGCAAACTCCAGAATGGAAAAATGACGAATCTTCTGAGCCTCCATGGCTTTGCCCTGTTCCCATTATCCTGATGTGAAGGTGCCAGTGTTGATCGGGGTGGACAAAGTTAAAAATCACATAACACCAAGTTATAGTCCAACAGATTTATTTGGAAGTACAAGCTTTTGGAGCGCTGCTCCTTCGTCTACACTAGCTACCTGATGAAGGGACAGCACTCTGAAAGCTTGTACTTCCCATTATCCCTAGCTGTTATCTTGCAATCCCATTACTATCAAAGATGATTTCATTTCGATAGTCTTCTGGACTAGACCAGACCCCGTCAAAATATTTTAAGCAGGCAGGCTAGATTCTAACTTTCTCTTATTATAAAGGTAGAAGTGTGTGTTCTCAATGTGATGCGACTGGTCCAACTACCCGACATTAAGCAAAACATAATTTATTTAAACACTATAGTTAAAGTATAAACAAAAGAAAGAAGAATTTAGAATAACTTAACTATTGGAAAATTTAACTTAACAATAGATACAGTAGTTATTACTAATTAACTGTTCCAATATGGTAATATCCCAGAAACGCATCCCTTGGCATAAAGGTAAATTCCGACACAGTACCAATACCAAGAGAGACTTCACAAAAAGTAGCAGTGACGAATCATTTGCTGAAGCTTCCAACCTTTCTGGGACCCGAAACAGCTTCTGACTGCCATAGCTAAAAAACACTAGAAAGCCTGGTCTGGGAGAGCTGGCCGCTCCCCTTTCATTGTTTCAACTGTTTTTAAAAAAACCCTAAAGCCTCCTAAGTTATTTACTTCAGCCGTTTTCAGTAGCCAGTTCTTTATCACTGCCTTTACAAATTCTTTTTTAAAATGCCCAGGGCAAAATAACCTTTTTAAAGTGACAGCATAATCACAATACCTGCTCCCTGTATGTATTCCTTTGTCTGTTGTCTCAGGATTATGGGAAACCATGCACATTCTAACCAAATGGAAATAAAACTAAATTTTTCACTATCATTGACTTCAATTGTAGCAAATTCTGACGTGGCACAAAAATGTGGAGGAAATGTACTGTTGTTCAAGGCCTAAAATGATACAGATAGTGGCGCAGTTATATTTATGTCAAAGAATACCATTATAATTGCCACAGCCTTTGATGCTTGCTTGAAAGAATTGTTACATTAATTATATTGTACACAATCCAATTTTATGATAACAGCTTTTTACATAACTTTTGGAAGAAAAGCTTAGATGCAATTATACATGAGAATATTTGAATAATATTAATAGAGCAAAAGCCAGAAATGATTTCTATGAAATGACTTGGCACAGTACTAACATAATGTACTAAAACATATTTTGGAAGTTATGTACCACAGGGACTGGCAGATTTCAAACAGTATAATCTTTAGACTTGAAAGGAGCGCAGAACGTAACATTAATAAAAAGAAGGGTGGGCATCATTTTACATGCTTGATATGAATACTAGGGAAATACTGTAAAGGCACACCCAGCTCAAACACATTGATTATTGTGGATAACATCCTTTGTCAGATAGATAGAGCTAGATACAGAGTAAATATTGTAGGAATTTTGGAAATACTCACAGAAGATTACTGAGGAATGTTTTGTTAATAAAATCAAGTTGAACCACAAACTGAATCTGTGTCCATTTGTCTGCCTCACTTATGAGAGCGCTTAGCTAAAGTGCTTTTAATAAACTGGTTGGAATGTCCAAAGCATGGACAACAGAATGTATCTTGGAAAAACTGTAAGCTAAAGGCAGATGAAAGATAGGATGCTGGATGGCTGCATGAGGAAGAGGGAACCTTCTCTGAAGTTGAACAGTCACATTTGGAAGAGGATGGATATTCCAGCAGCACCAAGCCCATGCAGCTACTGCTAGTAATAACTGTGCCAAGTGGAGCCCTAAGGTTTCTAAGCTCTGCTCAATTTTCATTGTCTAGGCTATTTGCATTCAACTTATCCATTCTCCCTTGCATAAAGGAAATTCAGAGTCAATGCTCTCAAAACGCCTTTTAACTTTCAGCAAACCTCTTCTTAAAATACTTTGCCCTCCTGAGAAAACCCCATGATCTTTACTACCTTCTCATGATGGAAGCCTCTCACTAGAATGTCATACAATGGCACAGTTGGGAGCCATTTCACTTATTGTTCTGTTCTGGTTCTCTATACAGGCAACTCCTTACCTCCTCCCCATAGCCTTGTATATTGTTCCTTTTCTGATAACAATCCAATTCCCTCTTCAATGCCATGATTGAATCTGATTCTGCATCATTATCAGGCAGTTCATTCCAGGTCCTAAATATTCACTCTGGGGAAATTGTTTGACCTTAGTTTGTCATTTTTTTCCCCTATTTTCCTCAAATCTGTGACCAACAATGGGGACAGATTCTTCCTGTCTATTCTGTTCAGATGTTTCATGACTTTGAATGCCTTTATCAAATCTCTTCTCAACCTTCTCCAAGGAGGAGTGCCAACTTCTCTGACCTATCTGCATAGCTGAATTATTGCCTATTTCTGAATGTTTTCCTGATACACCCTCTTCTGGTATTAACTGAGTACATATTTTCGGTTCCTCATTAAGGACCTGGCAATGAATCCAGAAGTGGACCACCTAGAATTTAATGCAATGAGTCAGGATTTTTGAAAAAATATGCAAAGTAAAGCTGATCAGAAAATCATGGATACACTGGCAATCATTTTCATCCTTGATGTGAAAATGACAGCAAATCAGTCAGTGCCCTTGCAACTTTCTGAAAAGCCAAACTGGTCTGGTCTGCTTATTGCTTGGGAACCCAGCTTGATGTCCAGCTTTTCTGTTGTACTTTAACTCAAAGGAGAAAAGTACTGTGGGAGAAAGGGCAAATGCATTGTCAATTACATTTACTGCTTCTCTATTTGGAAAACGACAGTGCACTTAATAAAAGAGCAGCTTTCTACATGGAACATGCTGAAGTTCTGTTTTCTAAGCCAAAAGTGCAATTTTCCCTAAGTCTGATTCCTGATATAAAAGAAGCAAAGTGCCTGTGGTAACTGGAGATATATGAAAAAGTTGGATTTGACAAAAGGTACCTTATTGATAAAAGAGTTTCACTAGAAACCAGAGGAGTCTTGTGTGTATGAAGATGACAGGAATCGTGTTTCTCTGAAATGTGTGACCCATAGCCTGACTTAATGCACGTTCCATGGCCATATTTATTTTGAAAAGAGTAAAACCAAATAATTTGTTTTTTTTTGATTCTTGTAGATGCCTGACAGGTGCTCGGAGGCTTTGCTTCAAGGTCTTAAAGATAAAGTGCCATAGACATTTTTATTGTTCAGACATGGGAACTGCATGTCTCTGCAATAGCTCTGAGCTTCAGTGAGATCATTTTCACAATTACACATGTGCTGAAAATGACAGTACCCAGTTATTCACGAACTGTACACCAGAAATGAAGCCTGTCAGCTGCCACCAATATGAAATGATTGCCATTTGCCATCCCCTGATGGACGATGGTCCCAAGTGATTAATATTGTCATTGATTTTACAGTGAGTGATTCTGATGTTTATACTATGACTGACATGCATTCAGAAAGGAGTCAAACAAAGACTAATGCCTTCACTTGCAATTTATGTCATTTTTAAGCTACAAAGCCTATGGCCAAAGGGTGAATTAAGCTGGTCAGCCATGTAGATAAGTGCATTGAAAGTCACGCTTTAAATCAAAGAGGAAGAAGGCCAAGTGCATTTTTGATTTTTAGGAATGGTTTAGTAAACAAGAAGAAAATGTATTTAATACAAAGGAGAACCTTCCAGCTGTAGGTTGTTCATTTCAACAATCCTATTTATCTTGTGCTTCCAGAGATAGACAGCTTTTACTGGTTCTTTGCTTGCTTTATCACTCTTTTATGTTTAGTCTTTTGCTCTTTTGCTGCCTCCATGCTGAAGGACCGTGTCTTAATTTGTAAGGTAAGGAGAGGAAAGCAAGAAAAGGAAAATGGAAAGGGGCTGTGGAGCAAACACACAGCCATTATTCTAGTTCTGGATCAACAGAGTGGAGATTGTCAGTGGAAGCTGCTGTTACCTGGATTGCCTCAGGAGCCATTTTGTGATAGTGTTGGAGCTCTTGATTAAGATTTGGTAAAGGAAACAACCTTATGTAGAAATGATATACTTAATCTTCTGTTAAGCCTTTAAGATTCGAAGGCTGTTTAGAAATTGGCATCTTTTGCTGCTCACTTCAACACCATGCCTTATATATTGAAGCAGAGTTATCTATAACCCATTAAAAAAAATGTTGAGCTGAGAGAGACCAAAAACTATTCAGATCTTGCACTCTAGTCAGAGGTTGATCCTATGAGTAGATCGACGGACAGTGCCAGTGTCTGTGCAAATATAGCACCTGTGTTCAAGAAAAGGGGGTCAGAAAGCAAATTGTCAGAAAGCAAACCCACTGCTACAATACTAGAATGCATCAAAAAGGGAACAATGGCAGTTCAGAAGCAATTCAGAGGAGATTCACTGAGCTGACTGCTGGATTAAGTAAGGTTTGGCAGGTTGGGCCTATTCATTGAAGTTTAGAAGAATAAGGTCTTATAGAAATGTAAGATTCTGAAGAAGTTCAATAGGGTTGATGCTTTGTGGGATATTGAGAACAAGACTACCACAGTTTCAAAATAAGAAGTCTCCCTTTTAAGACAGAGATAAGGTGAAATTTCATTTTTCAGATGGTTTTTGGATGTTAAGAATACTGTTCCCCAGGCAGCTCTGGAGATTGGATCATTAAATATATTGAAGACTGTGTTAATCTTTGTTTTGGTTGACAAAGTAGGAAATGTTATGGAGCAAGTCAGGGAAGTGGAGTTAGGGCTACAATCAGATCAGTTATGACCTTATTGAATGGTGGAGCAACTCAATGGTCATACAGTTGAAAAATGTGTTGCTGGAAAAACACAGCAGGCCAGGCAGCATCCGAAGAGCAGGAGAATCGATGTTTCGGGCATAAGCCCTTCTTCAGGAATCCTGCTCCTGCTCCTCGGATGCTGCCTGACCTGCTGTGTTTTTCCAGCATCACATTAGCATCTGCAGTCCTCACTTTCTCCTCCTCAATGGTCATACAGCCTATATTCTTATGATTAACTGAACCAAAATGAAAACAAGAACTGGTCGCTGTAATCACATTAAATGTTTGCGCTATGAGTTAGACACCACTTTCTTCTGATGTAGTTTTAAAATGAAAATAAAAAAAAATGGAAATCACAATGGATCAGGCAGTATCCATAGAGAGGGAGCAAGTTAATGTTTCAATCTAGATGATTCTTCAGGAAGACTTGAAACGTTAGCTTGATCTCTGTTCACAGATGCTGCCTGATCTGTTGTGATTTCCAGCATGTTTGTTTAGTACAGATTCCAGCATCTGCAGTAATTTGCTTCTATAGGTTTTTTAAAAAATCATACAGTCAAGTCAGAAAGCAAAATGTGTATGTACAGAATTATAAGGAATTCAAAAAAGAAGGGGTTGTGCTTTGATGGATTGGGATTGCCACAACTGAAAAAGATACAAGAACATAAAGGAAGTAGTTCTTCATCATAGAAATATAGATGCTGCACCCATAATGAAGGACTAGACTCTGCACTTCACCCAGAGGAGGAACTGAGTACTGAAAAGTGCTTCACTTCTCCATGAACCACAGCTTGGATTCAGCTCTCACTCCGGCTGCAGTAGAACTGAGACCTGCCTCTGTGCCCTATCCCTGAGAGCGGAAAACAATTACAAACTGTTAAGGGAGAAAAGAAATTGCCAAAGAATCTGATCAAAATGAAACACCATTAAAATGAACCAAAGGAGCTTCCTTTCGACAGGGCACACATGCATGAATTAATTCTTCATCTACAGTTCTCAATTTATAGACAGTTCCTTGGCGATTACAGCAAAGTGCTGTGATTTGTTCACTACATCTAGGGTGAGGTAGGCCCTCAGTCTACATCAGAATGATCAATGATCAAACCTTGTGCTACTGGCATTAACCTGATCAACACACAACCTGTCTAGCCCACTGGGTGACGTATCCCCTCCTGAATGATTGGATAGCTACTGTTTATAAATTGTAATGTATTAATTCTCACTTATGATTGACACATTATTGCATCCAATTTGATGTCACCTCAGAAATCTTTCCCTTGCATAGAAAGTTAGTCACTACTGCTCAGTTTGGGCTCTGCCAGGGACATTCAGATCCTGACCTCATTATAACTTTGGTACAAAGAAGAGGTCTAATCCAGAGGTGAGTTGAGTGTGACTGCCTTGACAATATGACCCCATTCGACCTAAGGTGACATTAAGGGCCTAAGCAAACTGGATTAAATGGGAGTCACGGAAAACGCTCTGTTGTTGAGGTGATACCTAACAAAGCATGATATTTGAGTTTGTTAGAGGTCAGTCATCTCAGCTCCAGGACATCTCTGTAGAAGTTCCTCATGGTATTGTCCCACGTTAAACTATTCTTTGGGAGCCTCATCAATGATCTTCACTCCACCATGTGATCAGAAATTTGGTGTATTGGAAGAAATGTATGGAAGCAGTTCAGAGAAAGTTTACTAGACCCATAAAGAATGAGTACATTGTCTTATGATGTAAGATTGGACAGGCTAAGCTTGTATTTCCTGGAGTTTAGAAAATATGGAGACAACTTGATTGAGACATATAGATTGACCGCATATATGTGGAAAGATGTTTCTTCTTGTGGGGAAATCTACAACTATTAGACTAGGGTCTGCTTAATTAAGACAGAGAAAAGGACTCATTGAATATTTTTAATGCAGAAATAGGTAGAATCTTGATATGCAAGGGACTGAAATCTTATCGGGATAAGCGGGACTGTGGAGTACTCAAATCAGCCATGATCTTACTAATTAGTAGAACAAGCTTCAGGACTTGAGCTGCCTACTTTTGTTTCTGCTTTGTATATAAGAGCAATAGAGCAGGTACCCTGTGGTTCACCAAAGAACAGAGATAGAGTAGGAATGTGGGAATCATGTGAAGTTGGAGTCTAGAGTGAGCAATGATGTCGTGAATGAGGATGAATGATATACATAGAAGTGAAAGAAAGCACTGAAAGGATACAGCAACATGAAGGACAGTAAAACAAGAACCCAATAGTACTGTTAATAGTTGGTTTGTGCTTAGGGAAGAGCAGAGTCAGGGAGTAATGATGAAAGTGGCTAATTTCAAATATCTGGGGTCACTGGTGTCAGAGGATGGAAGTGTGGGGCTGGAAACTAAGCAATGGATTTACTCTGGTTGCAGTAACTGGCGGAAATGCTGCGGACTGTTATGGGATGGAAAAGAATTACTAAAAATGAAAACAGGAGTCCACATGGTAGACATGTTTTTCAATGCAGAAACTTGGGCAAAATCAAGAAGCGAGGAGCATCAACTGGACAGTAATGAGATTTTGGTGTAGATTTTCTGAGACAGATTACTTGCTGTGCTTCCTGAAGCTGGGTGGTAGATGCCCAGTGTGAAATCTGGATGTCCTGCAGCGACGGGCAGAGTACATCTTAAGGATAAGAGATCCCACCCCAGGGTGCCATTGATGGGTCTATAGTCCTCACAAAGGAATGAAGATTTCTCTTTGATGTCAGGTAGGCCTAGGCATTTTGGGTGGGACTAGCCAGGAAATGGATTCAGAGGGAGTGGAGTGGAGGCTTGCATTAGAGAGGCTGGAATGGCTGAGGGGCAAAAGGGGGATATATTGTATGGACGCAGGGAACGATAAAAGATGTAACTCCTTCCCACCACACACAATCTATGCTGTAAGAAACCCTCTCTCTCAGACTGAAAAATTGGGGCAGAAGCAGCATGAAGTCCTTAAATAGCAGTTAAATAACATTTAGGGCCTTAAATAGGCCTTACAGTGGGCAGGCTGCCTGGGGAGCTGGTGAGGGGCAGGAATGGAGCTGGTCAGTTGGCTGTCAGCTTTAATTTTTATACCACTGTCTTCAAACATCCTAGTTGGGCCCCTGTAAAATTCACCCCCTTGACTCAGAGATGGGTGAAAAATTGATACCAGGAATCAGTACATCGGGTGTCAGTGAATATTGTTGGAGTATTGAAAAAAAGTGACCAAGAAATGGTGGAAATAGCATGGTCACTATGTTGCAAAGAGACAAAGAGGGAATATGGTGTGATGTGTGATGAAGTGATGAAGATTGGTCTTCCAGACAGAAGGGGAAGAGAAAGGCCCAAGACTGGATAAAAAGATACAGTTGCGAGAGACTTCAACACAACAGAATTGGAAGAGTAATGGGTGACTGACAAGGGGAAATGTGGAAAAGTGATCAACTGGCCCAACCAACCCCCAGAAAAATCTGAAAGAAGGGGGAGGAGAAGTATTTAAAATTATTAGAATTATGAGTTTCATAAGATTATTATGTCTTGTGACTGTCTTTAATTTGAGATAAAATTAAGGTGGTCATTTGATCTGTTCTGAAGTCTGCCTAACAGCAACCTTGGTTGTAAGAGATGAAAGTGGATCTGGATTGTTTGACTGGAAAGAAGATGTGATATGTTTATTTCTGAAACTTACACAGTGGCCTGCATATTAAAGTTGGACACTGTGAGTGTCTAAGGTCCAATGAAAATGTTGAGAACATTGGACTGTAAACAGTTATGTTTTAAACTTTAGTTCAAAAATGAAAAATATTTAAGCAATCAAGGATAGTGTATTAGTATCTGTACTCGGATACAAGGCTCATGTGATTCATATTGCTAAGGAAAGAAAAAAATAGCCAAGGCAAAAGTTCTCAATGGTCCATGACATCGCAATATGACTAGAAACTCACATGTCAATTGAAAAGTGCAAAAAAGCTGGAAGATTAACAGAGCATATGCAGGAGGGGCTATCTGCAGTCTGGGATTAGAATTTATCCAGCTGAGAAAGAAAAGGGACAAAAGTAAATCTTTGAGAGTTAAGAATCATTTTAGATTAGATTACTTACAATATGGAAACGGCCCTTGACCCAAAAGTCCACAACGACTTGCCAAAGTGTAACCCACCCAGACCCATCCCCTACATTTACCCCTTCACCTAACACTATGGGCAATTTAGCATGGCCAATTCACCTAACCTGCACATTTTTGGATTGTGGGAGGAAACCGGAGCACCTGGAAGAAACCCACGCAGACATGGGGAGAATGTGCAAACTCCACATTTTGGACCCTTTGTGGGAGAACTCAGATATTATATAAGGGAAGGTGTAACCTATACATGTAAAAAGTATACTTGTAGTTGTGTTAAAAGTTCTACAGCTTGAAGTATAAGTTAGCTACAAATAGTGTGTTTAGTCTGCAGTGCTTTTTGTTACAGTAAATACCTTAAAGTGCAAAAGCTCGTGTTATCCTTTCAATACTAACTGGAAGTTCAAGTTTATTTTCAAAAGTTATCAGTCTCTACAGAGAATGAGTATGGGAAAGAACATAAATAAAACATTCAAGACAAACTGGAATTTTCATTAGTGCATCTTTAAAAGATCCAGAGAGTGCATCAGAGAATTTAAATCTAAATGAGCTGAGGGCAATCTTCTGGAATGAGGAAAAGGTTGGAACTACTAATGTATAAGTGAGCAGTTTGATGATGGACCAAAAACTCAATAACGTTTGAATTCCACCTTTTATGTCAAACTGGAGGCTGAGATGGCTTATCGTTGGCACAAGGGGCAGATGAAGAGGAAGATTGTGAAGAACTTAGAAGTATATTGAATGATTTAGTACAGCCGACAAGGAATTTTTATCAACATATTGTGTTGATAGATTTATGGAGAAATGAGTAAACAAACAGAATTGTTTGAAGATTTGTTCTTGAAGCAAAGACCAAAATACTGCTTTTGTTGGTCTTTTATGTCGCTGGTAGTGTGTTTTCTCTATAAACTATTGCCGTCGTTGCGAAGAAGGTGTAAAGCAGGATTGGTAAGACAGCATCTATTTGATTTGTATTTTTGTTCTTTTGTTGTTTTTACTTCAGTATTTGAATCATCATGTCAGGGCTTTTTTAAAAAAAATCTGTCTGACCCCATCAATTCAGGATCAGTTCACAACTCTCAACACTAAATTAACACCACTCTATGATATTAGAAGGAGCAAATTACTGGTGCTCAACTTGTATGTCCATAAACAAAATAAACTGGATGGGATAGTCCTCTTATTAGATCACAAAAATGTGCATGCCAAAGCGTATAGCTAATTATTTAGCTCTACTTTAGGGAAAAAAACATATATCTGTGATACCGAGATAGCATCCTATTTATTTGGGTGTCGTTTGCTTTGAAAGTGACAAACAGACCTTGGCAGCCTTATTAAATTGCAAACAACTGAAATTGTTGGCATTTCATGGTCGATAGATTACTTTTTGTTCTGTAACTTATTACCTGTAATTGAGGGTTTAAAGCCTTATTTTCCAATTTAGGTCTAAATAAGTTGTTTGTGCTAAATTGAATTAACATAATTATCTTGATATATAAAGTTTCCAATTTAAGAAAGTCGATTATTTTAAAACTTTAAATCCCACATGGCATTATAACTGAGCTCTGAAAGCAATTAGAACTCAAAAGGGGTTAGAAAATGGCACAAAACGCAAATTAATATACAAGCTTTCGAACTTTATCCGATTCAGGTGGTTTCACATTCAGATTTCCTTTGTGCTATTGCTTCCATTAAGTTAGAAAAGCAAATTTGTTCATTTTCTTTCCACGGAATGGAAGAGGTGCATGTTAGTGAGTTCATAGCCTTGCTAACGAGGGACAAGATAAATTTCGCGAAGTGGTCTCACTTAATTTAAGACGTCTCTGACCTTGGGGGAAGCTTTTTAAAATGACTTCAAGACTGTGTGGGGAATAATTAGTTTAATTATGAGTCAGAAAAAAGTTGCAGAAGGGCCTGAGTATGAATGTGCCCTGCAGTGACGTAATTGAATTTCTATTTGCATATGTATGAAAGTGACCAATTACAGCCAGTGATGCCTTAATGCCATGAAGGGATGAATAAAATCAGAGGTTATAGTCCAAGACGTTTACTTGAAAGCACCTGATGAAGGAGCAGCACTCCAAAAGCTTGTGATTTCAAATAGACCTGTTGGACTATAACCTGATGTCATGCGACTTCTGACTTCTGACCGGAGTCCAATACCGGCACCTCTACATCATGGATGAATAAAGTGGCATAGGCTTTTTTATGAGGGGGTATGGACAGAGGGAAGGAGAAGCCCGATGGTAAAAAGAATTATGTGGGACTTGAAAATCGACGTGCTGTCCAGAAAAATCAGATGGAATCTGAAAATGCTGGGTCTCCACTCAATAGCAATTCATCTGGTGTACTGGAGAGACCAGAGGCCCCATTCACTGTGTGCAAGGCCATTGATGTAGCAAGGTGAGTATAGGGTCAGTTTTCCACTTAAGCTTTTCTGCAATTTCAACCTCCTTTTATCCAATTTTCTAGATGCTGCAATGAAGCTGGTGCCTAGTCCCAAGTCGAAGAAAACCATGGGCGAATGTGGAAAATAGACAAGCTCATGCCTTGATCGATTCTAGAGTGTTGTTAATTTTTATATATGGCTTCCAGAAACCTGATGAATTTTTTGGGGAGCCATTAGGCAGACCTCAGGAAATGTCCCATTACCTTGTAGCTCACAACCAAGTTGCACCTCAATGGCACAGGTGACCACATTAAATGTTTGTAACAGCTGCCCTTAAAGCACAGCAGCATTTAAGCTTGAAGACCTTCAGGGAACTGTGTTTATGACAGCAAGTGCAAAGCTTTAGCAATTCCAAATGATGGATTGTGACATTGGTTTTTTTTTCCCTTCAAATGCTGCTGTGGATTTAAAAATTTACAAACAATGAGGGGATGCGATTTTATTTATCCTTTAAAAAGTTAGTTCTGAATAAAAAGTGGGTGTGAATGATATTCCAGAGATACTGACAGAGGGGGCACTGAGAGGTGCCGATTTAGTTTGTATGTTCCCTTTTACAAATTCTGTCCCACAATCTCTTCTGAAAGGCTTTGTCCTTCATGCCTATCTGAATATTTGATAGATGTGTGCTGCCTGTACTAACAGAGGAGGTTTAATCTTTAGTATAATTTGTCTATATTTACCATCATCAGTCACCATTTTGCTTTTGTCACTCATGTTAAAATCACAACTTAGGAGCATTAAGGCTTTGCAGGCAGCTATGCCTCAGTAAATTCATTTGCAAACTCTCTGAACATTAATACTTTCATTTTCAATGAATAGGAGTTTTTCTTTCTGTTATCAGCAGGCTATTTAGCTCAGCAGGATAGACCTGATGATTAAGATTGTTATTCAAAACTGCCTCTAAACAAACAAGAATGAGATATTGAGTGTGATAGCACAGCGACCAGCATAACTACAGAAATTGTGCCCTTTTAATAATGTGATACTGAAAACACTTCCCACAAAAGACTAAAGAAACAGAACATGAGCCAGACAAATAGGGTTAAGATGAATGATCGAAAGCTTGGTTGACGAGTTAAAAATCACACAACACCAGGTTATAGTCCAACAGGTTATTTGAAAGCACTAGCTTTTGGAACGTTGGTCCTTCATCAGGTGGTTGTACACCATACATCAGGTGAAGGAGCAGCGCTATAACCTGGTGTTGTGTGATTTTTAACTTTGTACACCCCAGTCCAACCTCCAAATCGTGATTAAAGAGGTGTTTCTTGGCGAGAATTTTAACAGAGAAGTCAAGGGATTTGGAGGTGCTTTTTTGTCACCCGTGTTGGGGCAAAGGGAGGATACATACAGTGCCAGATTCAGAGGAATAGAAGTCTGGGCTAAGTATTGTAGGTTTCAGAAGCAAAACAATGCAGCTGTTAGAAATATGAAATAAAAGGCAGAGGTGCTGGAAATGCTCAGATCAGACAGCAAGTGTGATCTTTTAATAGAGCAGGAGTTTGCAAAGATGAAGTAGAGTATGTCCATGAAAAGGCTTAAAGATCTGCAGGAACTCCGGAAAATAAGGAGAATTGCCAGAGATTACAGCAGGATATAGTTAGGCTGGAGACTTGGACAGGGAAATGGCAAATGGAGTTTAATCTAAAATGCAAACTGATACTTTTTGGAAGATCTAATGTAGAAGGGAAGTACACAGTAAATGGCAGAATATATTGAGGGATCTAGGTATACAGGTCCACAGTTCCCTGAACACGGCAACAAAGTCAATAAGGTTATCAAGAAGAACAACCTAGGGCTTGCCTAGGGCTTATGCCCCAATCATCGATCCTCCTGCTCCTCAGATGCTGCCTGACTGGCTGTGCTTTTCGAGCACCACACTCTCGACTGCCGGCCTTCATCAGGCAGGGCACAGAGTATCCAAATCGACAAATCATGTTGCAGCTGAGGAACTTTAGTTAGGGCATATTTGGAGTATTGAATGCAGTTCTGGCTGCCACAGTACCAGAAAGTTTTGGAGGTTTTAGAGAGGGTACAGAAAAGGTTGACTAGGATGTTGCCTGGTTTGGAGGGTATTATTATGAGGAGAGGGTATCATTATGTTTGAAACAAATCTGGTTTGTTTCAAATTGAAAGTTGAAGACTGAGGAGCAAACTGATGGAAGATTGCAAAATTATGAGAAGCATGGATAGAATGGATAGTCAGAGTCTTTTAGCCACAGTAGAAATGTTAATTACTAGGAGGACACAGGTTTAACATAAAAGGAGTAAACTTAATAGGAGATGTGAGAGACATCTTGACAGATGTATGACTAGCCAGGAAATATAGGGATATTGACCACATACAGACAAAAGATTTTTTTAACTTAGAAAGGCAGCCTTGGTGGTCCTAAGGGCCTGTTCCCGTGCTGTAATGTTCTTTGTTTTTTGATCAATATTTCAAAATTGAAGTGTTGTGGAATGGAGAATGAGAGTCAGTCAGAAATTAGTCAAAAGTAGGTTGAAATCCAGGAACAGATGAAATGTATCCCAAGTTGTTGAGTGAGGCCAGAGAGGAAAAAGCAGGAATACTTGCAAAAAATTTTCAATTCCTCTCTGGCCACTGGAGAGGCTTATATTCATAGATTCATCGGTGTCAGAGGACTGGAGGACAGCCAGTGGTACCATTATTCCAGAAGACAGCAAGAGGCAAAGCAAGAAACTACAGGCAGTCAGTTTAATCTCAGTGATGGGGAAATGATTGGATACTATTCTGAGGGATAGAATTAATCCACATTTGCTGAGGTCAGTATTAATCAAGAACAGTCAGCATGGCTTTGTTAAGGTGAGGTCACGTTTGACCAACTTGATTGAATTTTTCAAAGCGGCATGTGGATGAAGGCAGTACATATGATGTAGTCTATTTGCAATTTGGCAAGGCTTTTGATAAGATCCAGAATGGGACATTGATAGCATAGGTAAGAATCTGTGGGATCCAAGGAAATGTGGATCCACAGTTGACTGAATGGCAGGAAGCAGATGGTGATGATTCAGGGGTATTTTTCTGCCTTAAAGTCTGTGTCCAGTGGAGTCCCACAGGGATTAGTGTTGGGGCCCTTGCTGTTTGTTATTTAGCTAAATTATTTTAAATGTAGGGGAGTTTATAAGTAACAAAGTGTGGTGCTGGAAAAGCACAGCCGGTCAGACAGCATCCGAGGAGCAGGAGAGTTGATGTTTCGAGCATAAGCTCTTCATCAGGATCATTGCTGATGAATGAAATGACCGAATGTGCTTTTCCAGCACCACACATTTTGACTCTGATCTCCAGCATCTGCAGTCCTTACTTTCTCCGAGTTTGGTACAGTGGTAAATAATGAGGAGAGTAGTCTTACACTACAAAAGGATAGAGACAGGCTGTTCAGATGGGTTGATCGGTGGCAAATGGAATTCAATCTGGATAAATATGAGGTGATGCATTTGAATACTTGATGGACAGTAGGACCCTGGGAAGCATTGTAAATTGGAGGAACTTTAATGTGCATGTACAGTACACTGATCCCTTAACTTATCAGAACAGGTGGATAAAGTGGTTAAGAAGGCATTTGGTATACCTGTCTTTATTAATCAAGGCATTGAGTTTAAGGGAAGTGCTGCTGGAACTGACTAAAAATTTGGTTAGGCCACAGCTGGTGTATTGTGTGCAGTCTGGAAACTACATTATAGAAGTGATGTGATAGCACTGAAGAGGGTGCAGAGGAGATTTACTAAGATGTTGCCTGGGCTGAACAATTTTGGTGAGGAGAGAGATTGGACAGACTGGTCTAACTTTCTTTTGAGCAAAGTAAATTGAAAGGAGACACGAATGAGATGTATAAAATTATGAGAGGAGTACATGGGGTAGACAGGAAGAAACTTGTCCTCTTGATGGATGGAGCAATGATCAAGGGGCATAAATTTAAGGAAAGTGGCAGGAGTTTTAGAGATGCGAAGAGAAGCTTTTTTGCTCAGAGGATGGTGGGAATCTGGAAATCATTGCCTATCAAGATAAAGCCAGAAACCCTCATAAAGTAAGAAGAATTTAGATGTGAACTTGCAATGGCAAGGCATTCAAGGCTATGGAGAAAGTGAGGACTGCAGATGCTGAAGATCAGAAAAACCACAGCCAGTTGGCAGCATCCGAGGAGCAGGAGAATGGATATTTTGGCCATAAGCCCTTCATCATGAGTTAGGCTTGTGGGCTGGGATGGTGGTGGTGGCGGGGGGTGGGGGTGTGTGGCTGAGAGATAAATGGGAGGAGGTGGAGCTGGGGGGGGAAGGCAGCTGGAATGTGATAGATAGATGAAAGTGAGGGTGAAAGTGATAGGTCGGAGAGGAAGGTGGAGCAGTTAAGTGGGAAGGAAGATGGTCAAGTAGGACAGTTCAAGAGAGTGGTGCCAAGTGGGAAGGTTGGAATTAGGATAAGGTGGGGAGAGGGTAATGGGGAAACTGGTGAAATCCACATTGATCCCGTGTGGCTGGAGGGTCCCAAGGCAGAAGATGAGGCATTCTTCCTGCTGACATTGGGTGGTTAGGGTTTGGCGATGGAGGAGGCCCAGGACCTGCAAATCTTTGGTGGAGTGGGAGGTGGTGTTGAAGTGTTCAGCCACTGGGGCGGGATGTTGTTTAGTGTGGGTGTCCCTGAAAAGATCCGCATGTCGGCATTCTGTCTCCCCGATATCGAGGAGGACACATCGGGTGCAACAGACACAGGAGATGACGCATGTGGACGTATTTGTAAATCTCTGGTGGATGTGGAAGGATCTTTGGGGCCTTGGATGGAGGTGAGGGGGGAAATATGGACACAGGTTTTGCACTTCTTGTAGTGGCAGGGGAAGGTGCTGGGAATGGAGGGTCGGTTGGTAAGAGATGTGGACCTGACAAGAGAGTTGCGGAGGGAATTGTCTCTCTGGAATGCAGGTAGTGGTGGGGAGGGAAATATTTCTCTAGTGGTGGGGTCTGTTTGTAGGTGGCGGAAATGGCAAAGGTTGATGCAAATTATGAGGTATGTGGGGTAGAATGTGAGGACCAAGGGGGTTCTGTCCTTGTTGTGATCAGAGGGATAGGCTTCAAGGGCAGAGTTGTGGGAAATGGAGGAGATGCACTGGAGGGCATCGTCGACCACACGGAAGGGGAAATTGCGGTCTTTGAAGAAGGAGGCCATATGATATGTTCTATAGTGGAATTGATCCTCCTGGGAGAGGATGCAGTGGAGGCAGAGGAAATGGGAATAGGAGATAGTGTTTTTACAGGAGGCAGGGTGGGAGAAGATGTAGTCCAGGTTGCTGTGGGAGTTGTGCGTTTGTAGTAGATGTCTGTGTTGAGTCGATCAACAGAAATGGAGATGGAGAGGTCCAGGAAGGGGAGGGAGGTGTTCGAGATGGTCCAGGTGAACTTGCGAGTGGGGTGGAGGGTGCTTGTGAAGTTGATGAACTGTTCAACCTCCTCATGGGAACATGAGGTGGTGCCAGTACAGTGATTGAAGTAGCAGAAGAAAAGGTGGGGAATGGTGCTGGTGTAGCTGTGGAAGACAGACTGTTCCACATATCCGACAAAGAGGCAGGTATAGCTGGAGCCCGAGCAGGTGCATATGGCTAACCCTTTGGTCTGGAGGAAGTGGGAGGATTGGAAGGAGAAATTGTTGAGGGTGAGGACCAGTTCAACCAGGCGTATGAGTTGTCAGTGGAAGGATACTGTTTGGGTCGGTGTGAGAGGAAGTAATGGAGGGCTTGAAGGCCTTCATCATGCCGGACAGATGTATACAGCGACTGGATATCCCTGGTGAAGATAAGGCGTTGGGGGCTGGGGAAAGGAAAGTCATGGAGGAAGTGGAGAGATTGGGTGGTGTCCCGAGCTTAGATGGGTAGTTCCTGAACTAAGGGGGACAGGACAGTGTCAAGGTATGCAGAGATACGTTTGGTGGGGCAGGAGCAGGCTGAGACAATGGGACAACCAGGGCAGTCAGGTTTGTGAATTTTGGTAAGAGGTAGAACCGAGTGGTGCGGGGTTCCAGGACTATGAGGTTGGAGGCTGTGGGTAATGAGGTTGTAGATGGTCTGGGAGATGATGGTTTGGTGATGGGAAGTGAGGTTGTGGTCAAGGGGGCAGTAGGAGGAGGTGTCTGTAAGTTGACACCTGGCTTCAGCGGTGTAGAGGTCAGTGTGCCAAACTACCACAACGCCCCCTTGTCTGCTGGTTTGCTGGTGATGTCAGGGTCGGAGCAGAGTGAGTGGAGGGCTGTGCATCATCAGGGTGAGAGGTTGGAGTGGGTGA
Source organism: Hemiscyllium ocellatum (assembly GCF_020745735.1). Lineage (NCBI taxonomy): Eukaryota > Metazoa > Chordata > Chondrichthyes > Orectolobiformes > Hemiscylliidae > Hemiscyllium > Hemiscyllium ocellatum. The sequence goes on from NC_083408.1 coordinate 92,718,072, forward strand.
AGGCTATGGGTCAAGTGCTGAAAAATAGGATTGGACTAATTGGTGGTTGTTTTTGTCTGGCACAGATGCAATGGACCAAAGGGCCACTTTCTGTGCTGCAGATGTCTGAGAGAAGGAGGATGATCTTATCAGTGGGTCTCTGGTGCATGGGATAGGAGACCGATCCAAGATTGTGTTGGGGCCATCCAGGCTTGAGGCAATGAATGGTAATGAATACAATGGTTTCAGCAGATTCTGAGATTGTTTGGAGGCGATGTCAGTGCTACAAATAAAGAACAGCACTGTAAGTTAATCAAAAACAATCCATCTTTATTTCATAACTGGGATTAATTATAAGACTTGAGGCACATTGTTTAGAACTGTCTATAAGCAACCCCTCAAAACAGCAGCAATGATAAGAAAGCCTGTGGCATTGCAGATGATAGTTATCATCAATTATTAAACACAGTTCTTCCAGGGGAAAAAAAAAATACAGACCAGTACGGAAAAAAAAACAAAAGTCTGCTTTGGGTGCTGCAACACATATTATCAAAATAAATCTGATAATTACTTCTGTAATAGTTACAGCAAAATAGATCCAAAAACAGATAACTTTCATCCTGTGGAAACATCTTACTCTTACTCTGTTACTCAGAGTGTTATACATGATTGAACTTAGTGGTGAATGGATATTTTCAAATAGGAATTTTTTTTATTATCAAATAGGTAGAAATACATTGAAATAAACAACGCATCTTTCTCAAATTTAACGTTTAGCGTCGAAGGATAGGCATATTGAACAGCACTAGGATGAAGCACTGAGGATGACGGGACACAAAATGTACTCTGGGTGAGGATCCACCATCAAGGGTGTTCGGCAGCAGTACTATTGATCGAGCTGGTTGGGTCCTAAAGGACATAGCTGCTAGTCTGGGTCTGCAGCAGGTGGTGAGGGAAACAGCAAGGTGGAACAACATACTTAACCACATCCTTACCAATCTGCTGGCTGCAGATGCATCTCTCCTTGACAGTATTGTTAAGAGTGACCACAGCACAGTCCTCTTGGAGAGTAGTCCCTAGCAAATCTGAAATCAATGAATAATGGGGCAGACTCTCCCCTGGTTGGAATCAAACCTGGCACATAGGAAGATGGTTGTGGTTGCTGGAATTACAGGACATCTCTGTATGGGTTCCGCAGGCTAGTGTCTTCGGCCCAACCATCAGCAGCTGCTTCATCAATGACCTTCCCTCCATCATAAGGTCAGAAGTAGGGAGGTTTGCCGGTAATAACACAATACTCAGCATCATTTGTGACTCCTCAGATACTGAAGCAGTCCAAGTTCAAATGCAACAAGCTCTGGATAATATCCAGGCTTGAACTGACAAGTGGCAAATAACATTTGTGATTTACAAATGTCAGACGATGACAATCACCAATAAAAGATAATCTAACCACCACCCTTTGACATTCAATGGTGTTACTGTCACTGAATCCCCCATTATCAACATCCTGGTGGTTATCATTGACCACAAACTTAACAAGATTCACTACATAAATGCAGTGGCTACAACAGCAGGTCAGAGGCTAGGAATACTGTAGTGAGTAACTCACCTCCTGATCCCCAAAGTCTGTCCATCATCTGCAATTCACAAGTTAGGAGTGTGATGGAATACTCCCCACTTATTTGCATGGGTGCATCTCCAACAACATTCAAGAAGCTTGACAGCATCTTGGACAAAGCAGCCCGCTACATCCACAAGCATCCACTCCCTCAGTTCTGATGCTCACTAGCAGCAGCATGTGCTATCTGAAAGATGCACTACAGAAATTCCCCAAAGAACCTTTGACAATACCTTCTCAAGGGCAACTAGGGATGGGTAATAAATGCTGGCCACCCAGTGATGCCCACATCCTTTAAATGAATAAAAAACAATGTCTAGGTGGGCATCACAGCACTCAGCAGAGTAGGGCTATGTCAGGTCCAGCATAGGGACAGCCAGCACTCTGTGGCATGGATCTGGCTGCTGACCAGAGCTGCTCTCTTGCTCCTTCAGTGTTCATTCACCTGGTGCCTCACCATGTGCCTGCAGCATGTGTGCCTTGTATCCCAATGCTGTGTCTTGCAATGGCAATTGATGCAGTTACACAAGCAGACAGGTGGCTGTACTGTGCAGCAGTCAGCAAACAAGGGGCTATGCATCTTGCAGTACGGCAGCATGCCATGTCGCTGTAGCACCTGCACCATGTGATCTCAGTGTCTGTGCCAAACAGTGTCTGCAACACAAAGTAGAATATATCTGAAAGTCTTCAGGGAGTAGCCCACATTTAGGTCCAGTCAGTCACAGGAAACCAGCAATATTAGTCAAAGGAAGATTCCCAAACCAGTTTCCGGTTTTGACCTGAGTCATGGCCGTTGCTTGGGGTGGCTTGGGAGTCCTCGTCGTTTTTCTCCAGAGTGCATGTTATAGTCAGCCCGTTGAGTCTATTTGGGTCAATCTAGGGATGGGGAGGGGAAGGAGTGAGGGGAAGGGATGGTGGGGGCTGTCAGGAGGTCAGGGACATGACAGCAGTCAGGAGTCTGAGTAAATTTGGGGTTGTCCTAGCAAGTCAGGTCACTCATGGAGATGAACCATGGTTATGTTCAAATAACCTAAAGGAAGTAGAGGTTGCGTGAGGGACAGTTGTAGGTATTTGTAGATGGCTTGGGTGATGATGTGGGGAAATGTGAAGCCTTTGAACTTTCTGGAATCATCCATCAGTGAAGAGGAAGGGAGATGTCGGGGGCCTCAGAACGCTGAGGCAGGAAGCCAGGACCGCTCATATGGAGAGCAAGCAATGTTGAGGAGAATGACCGCAAACACATCACAATGGGCAGGTTAAGTGAGTCAATATAAGCCAATATATGAAGGAGGGAGCTATGTTCTGCAACCGGTCACTGGGCACCCACAAAGGAGCAACATTAGCAGCAAACACAGGTGGTATCTTGGCAATACAAGTGCAAGGAGAATGCTGCTGGGGAATGGTCACATATACAACCAGGCAAGCAGTAACCAATATTTGGATAGTAGGGGGGAGGTAAAATGTTGGAATGTGTCAAGACAATGCACACACAATGGTGCCCGATTCCAATATGATTGATTTGACTGTCAGCGTACAAGTCTAATCACTGCATCTCATTGATGCCCAAGGAGTGATGCTGCAGGATGCAGTGAAGCATCTGTGCCCTTCAAAGGACTATGACTACCTTGTGAATGTTGAGAAATAAACATTTATTTGGAAAACAAACTTTCTATATAATAGTCCGTCGTGGCTTCAATGTGCACCCTGTACCATTTTTGTCTCTTGTCAATCCTGTTGCTCTGCACTGAGCTCTCCTGTTCTGCAGGTAGGGTAGAGGGGACCTGGTTCATATTGGAATCTGTTGGCTCTGGAGCTTTTATTGGGGGAACGTGGGGGCATTTGGAACTGGAGAAGCCAGAGGCATGTTGACCATTCTCGGTTCGGGAATGTTGGAGGGGGGCAGTCAAGGTGGAGTGAGGGCCTGGCCATTCCGCAGTGTCCTGACTGGAAATTGTCATCTGTGTGTGTGGCTCCTCTTCTGGCTGAATACCGACTGCTCCTCACTGTCTCTTTATGAGGAAAGGGCACCTGGACAGTGATGCCAGCTTCCCTTTCTCAACCATCTCTCCTCGGTCCTCAAGGCTAATCCAGACGCCAGGTCCTTTCCTGGTTTTCAAAGATGGTGCACAGAAAGGGATGCTGGTTCTAGGATGGATAGCCAGTGAATGTGGAGTTGTTGTGGGAATGGCTCTTGAAAAGATGGTGTGGAAATCAGACATGATGCCCACTAGTGAGGACAGCAACATCAATAAAAGTAACAACTTTGTGAAGATTCAGTGGGATAACTTGTTCAGCCTCCAATCAATATGCCAAAAAAATTTTAAGACCGAGGCCAATATTTTTAAAAGAATACAGTTCAAAAGGTCCAATCGATTTGCAAGTAAAAATTTTTAAAATAGTATAACCGAAAACAAGTGTGGCACGTGGGGCAGTTGGAAAAAACGATCAGTATGCTACAGCCCTTTACAGGTAAAAATGCTGTTTATTTCCTTTTTAACAAACTAATGTGTGATTCAAATACGTTGCCTGAGGAAACTACAATTATATCTTACAAATGGCTCATGAAAGTGAATAAATCATTTTCCTGTTTAGTGAGTAGATTCAAAATGCGTTGTTTTGAAAAGGTTGTTTCTAGAGAAAAAAGCATGTCAGCTACATGGTCAAGAAAGCTTGCATTTTCAAATCGCAGCTTAATGACTTTCCCAAAAAAAATGCTTTTCGGAGATCCAGGAAAGCACAGCAGTGTCTGCATTAGGGGTAATTTCAGCAACAATTTAATCACCAGAGGACAATGGTATTATGTCACATTATATCTTGCACACCAATTTTTTATGTGGTTCATGGTTTAATAGCTTTTTAATTATTAATTACAAGAGAAAGATCAATTATAGTCTTAAGTATGTGCCTGAGGCATAGTATATGATTTGAGGTATTTGCAAACATCACTGAATTTTTTTTTGAAAAATATAATAGCCATTTTGCAAATCTCATTTCATGCTCTTTCCCTTTCCTTTGGATCAAACACGATCAATTCAAAGGAAATTATTTTGCTACTGAAGTAGGATTCTTGTCCGAAACCCATGAAAGTGATGGACAATGAATTTTAGCGAGAAACCAACAGTAATGTTGAATCTGAATTGCTTTACAATCATACTTCTATTATCTAACTCTTCCAGATCAAATAAGGTCACTAAGAGAAATTACCTGATGACACAAAGTGCTCAGACATCCGTCATGATGTTCTGGTACTAACAACTATCATGAAACAGTAAAAGATTTCTTTTTGGTGATGTAAATTTACATGCATCATATTGCTGTTTAAAGCACACTGCACACATTGTGTGATTTGCTCTGTTCAGATCCGGCCTTGTGTTAGGAGATGCTTTTGAGCAGTAACATGGGACTAGAATTAGGCAAGAGTGTTTTTATAAGATGGGATAGGTAACTATACTGAAAATGTGTTGCTGGAAAAGCGCAGCAGGTCAGGCAGCATCCAAGGAGCAGGAGAATCGACGTTTCGGGCATGAGCCCTTCTTCAGGAAAGAAGGAGAATCGACGTTTCGGGCTCTGATGCATTTTCAGCTCTGATCCCCAGTATCTGCAGTCCTCACTTTCTCCTAGGTAACTGTACCCAGTGAGAAGCCCTCTATGAAAGTCAAGAGAGCACTTTGCCAAAAACTGTAAATATTAGCCCTTCATTTCTATGCTCAGTCCAGGGAATTAGCCGAAATTTGAAGAGGATGGACTGAACTTTATATTTTTAAGTAAGTGAGTGGTATTGAGTTTTCCGAAGGGTTTTTTTGCCACAAGACCATAAGAGTTCTTCCATCATATCTTACCAAGCCTGTTCCATTACCTACCTATTATGTGCTTATGGCATCCTTTGCATCTGATTGTAGTGTCATCTTTCCAGCACAACTCACCACTTAATGCATACCCACTGTTGGATGGCAACATCTTTAAAATGCGACTGTGCATTCTGATAAGCAGTGGCATTCTAAAGCTGCCCTGCTCACACAAGGTCAGGTATGATGTTTATACTGTGCAGTTCTCTGATCAAGTACTCGTTGTTAGCTAATGAAGAGTCCATATTACACCTAATTCACCGTGTCTGTTTTCAAACAAGACTCCAACCAGACACTCAGTGACAGATCAGTTATCACTGTTGAGTCGTAACACCTCATTAAACATTCACTCATTCCTTCCGACAAAGAACCACATTAAAACCAGTGACTGTTCTAATCATCAGGTCATCAACAGGTTCCAGGTTATTTTTGTTGAATTTCTTTTCAACTAACCCAGCAAATTTTAGGTTAATATTGAGATGTCTAAAAAAAGGATTATAATAAAGACCCTTTTTATGGGAAGGAACTGCAAGAATAGATATCTAGTTAAACCAGGAAGAAAAGCTTTGCCTGATATTTTTAAATCTTTCTCCTTGCACCTGAAAAATAATTTCCCTAGTTTTGAACTCCTCACTGTAGGGAAAAGACTTTTGCTATTCACCTTATCTATGCCCCTCATAATTTTATAAACCTCTATAATGTCACCCTGCACCCTCCTATGATCCAGTGACAAAAGTCTCAGCCAATCCAGCCTATTTTTATAACTCAAACCTTCCATTCCCAACAGCATCCTGGTAAATCTTTTCTGAACCCTCTCCAGTTTAATGATATCCTTCCTATGACAGGGTGACCTGAACTGCACACACTACCCCAGAAGAGGCCTCACAACACTTTGTTTAACCTGAACATGACATTCCAACTCCTGTACTCAAAGGTCTGTGCAATGAAGGCAAGTGTGCTAAACTCCTTCTTAATCATCCTGTCTAAATGTAATCACAAGTTTCAAAGAATTATGTACCTGTATCTTGAAGTCTCTCTGTTTGACAAGGGCCCTACCATTAATTATACGAGTATTGCCCTCGTTTGTTTTCCCAAAATGCAATACCTTGCGCTTATCTGAATTAAACACCATCTGCCACTCCTTAGTTCATTGACCCAATTAATCATAGAGTAATTGAGATGTACAGCATGGAAACAGACCCTTCGGTCCAACTCATCCATGCTGACCAGATATCCCAACCCAATCTAGTCCCACCTGCCAGCACCTGGCCCATAAATCTCCAACCCTTTTTATTCATATACCCATCCAGATGTCTTTTAAATGTTGCAATTGTACTAGCCTCCACCACTATCTCTGGTAGCTCATTCCATACACATTACCATCCTCTGTGAAAATGTTGCCTCTTAGGTCTCTTTTATATCCTTCCCTTCTCACCGTAAACCTATGCCCTCTAGTTCTGGGCTCCCCCACCCCAGGGAAAATACTTTGTCTGTTTATCCTATCTATGCCCCTCATGACTTTATAAATCTCTATAAGGTCACCTGATGCTCCAGGGAAAACAGCCCTAGCCTATTCAACCTCTCCTTATAGACTAAATCCTTCACCCCGGCAACATCCTTGTAAATCTTTTGTGAACCCTTTCAAGTTTCACAACATCTTTCCGATAGAAAGGAGACCAGAATTGTATGCAATATTCCAACAGTGGCCTAACCAACATCCTGTACAGCCACAACATGACCTCCCAATCTCTGTATTCAATACTCTGACCAATAAAGATTAAGATTTCCTTGTAATCTTAGATAACCTTCTTGATTGTCTGCTATACTACCAATTTTGGTGTCATCTGCAAACTTACTGTACTCTCATCCAAATCATTTCTATAAATGATAAACAAAATTGGACCCAGTACTGATCCTGGTGGAACACTGCTGGTCACAGATCTCTAGTCCGAAAAACAACCTTCTAGCACCACCCTCATGTCTTTTACTCTAATGACATTTTGTATCCAGTTGGTAAGCTCTCCCTGAAGCCTATGTGATCTAACTTTACTTATTAGTCTACCGTGTGGAACCTTGTCAAAGACTTTACTAAAAACCAAGTAAACACCATCTACTGCTCTGCCCTCATCAATCTTCTTGATCGCTTCCTTAAAAACTCAATCCAGTTTATGAGACACAATTTACCTCTTCGAAATGTCTTCAAAAGTTTTAGTTATCCCCTCATTTGGCTTAATTTTACCTACCCACTGGGAAGGGTCACTGTCAATCCTGTAGAGGATCCTTTTAAAGGATGTTGCCAGAAAAATGTCACTCCCATATCTCAGGCCATGCTGCCCACTGGCAGGGAACCAGTTACTGCATTTGCTCTCATCAGCAAGCTCCAGAAAGAATTCAATTCGATGTGTCTGATTACCTCTTAGTCCTTGTTTTTTCAAAGAAAAGAACTCCAGCCTGAACAATTTCCTGATTTGATAGCTACGTCCTTTCAAACTTAGTAAGATCCATGCAAATACATTCTCTGCTTTCTCCAGTGCTTCAACATCAGTTTTAAAATACGGGGAGGGAAAATGCACAAAGTACTGTAATTCAGAATGCAATGCATTGTCTTCAAAGGTTCTTCAGCTCAATGTAGTCTAACAAATGTTTAATATCAGTTTAATATTATCCTCTTTTATATTCCATTCCTCGAAAGATTAACACCAGAATCTTGTCTGCCTTCATTAATTTGTCTTTTACAATGTTTGCCTACTTGGACTCCCATCCTACTCTCTGTAAACTTCAGTTCATCCATGACTCTCACATCTGCATCACAAGACTAATTCATCCACCACCACTGTGCTTGTAGTTCATTGAATTAGGGTCCAGCATTATGTCTGTTAAATATTTTTATTCAAATCTCTCCGTGTATAAAAAAACCCTATATTTGTCACCTCTAACAATCTTACAATCTCCTCTATAACGTTTCCCTGCTCCACTCTGCTCTCTTATACTTTCCCAATGTTAAACACATCACAGTGAGGCCATGCCTTCAGGTTACTAGGCCATCACGCGCACCACCCCCACCCCCACCCCCTACATCCCCCAACTCTCTAATTCTCTCTCTTCCTTTATGATGTTTTTTCAAACCTACCTTTTTTTCAAGGTTTTGGTTACCTGTCCTAATATCCTGTTATGTCCCTTCATTGTTAAATGGGATTTGGTCATTTTCTTGTGAAGCATGTTTTAATGAAAAAGGCTCTGAAGCACAAGCTGTGCAAAACTAAGGGAAGAATGTGACATATATAAAATGATAGGTCACTTCCAGAAGATGTGTAGGAATAGGATGCAGGTACAGATCAACAAATACTTAAATACTTACTCCTGCAGAGAAGTTAATGGATCCAGACTTCTAGCATTTGAGAAAATCCCAATGTATTCCTAGGGAAAACTAGTGATCCAACTGACTAATTTGCTAGAAGTTGCTTGTGTCAATGGTCTTCTCATTACTTTTAAGCTTGATGCAGGGGAGACTGTCATTGGCTTAGAATTATAGAATCCCTACAGTGCAAAAGCAGGGCATTTTGCCCATTGAGTCCATACTGAACAGCATCCATCCCAGACACAACCTTATCTCTGTAATGGGTCACTCACACACATACGCACACCCTCGCATAGGCACTCAAAACCCACTCCACCCTGCACCCCCCCCCCCACACACACACACATCCACATGCACGCATACATATATAAGTTTGTGGGGTGAATTTGCAGAATTACATTTTACTTTGCTCAAAAACTGCATGAATCCATGTAAGATTCTGTAAATCAATTTTTTAGATTAGAATCAGTCTGATTATTGTGGCACAGACTGACATGACACCAATTATTAAAGTGCACTTGCGAATGTAACTTTTAAAAAAGGTTTTGCGATTTACATATGAAAGTACTGAAATCAACATGGTCATTCTAAAAGATGAAAGACTTAACAAACAATCTGGGTCTTTTTCAATATATAATTTCAGTTACATCATACTGTAAACTTTTGCTATAAATTCTGTGTTTTATGATTGAGCCCTCCATTATCACCTGATGAAGGACGACGCTCCGAAAGCTAGTTTGCTTCCAATTAAACCTGTTGGACTATAACCTGGTGTTGTGTGATTTTTAACTTTATCTCTGTAACCCTACATTGATCATGGCCAATCCACCTAACCTGCACATCTTTGGTCAGTGGGAGGTAACCAGACCACCTGGAGGCAACCAGTGCAGGGACAGGGAGAACTTGCAAGCTCTACGCAGAAAGACATCCTAGGGTGGAATCATACCCAGGTCCCTGGTGCTGTGAAGAAGCAATACTAAACACTGTGCCAACTTGCCATCTGGCTCTTCAGGTAAAACACAATTGTTGAAGAAGTAGAAGTTACAATATCTGGTGAGGAAGCTGCATAATGCAGATAGCATAACTCTCAAGGTCAAAAGTAGGATACAGATTACCCTGCAGCACAAAGAGTGTGAGAGATTTGAGGATGCCTATGCAATTTATAATCAGTTCTTCGCACTAACAGCATGTCTTGACCTCAAGATATTTAACTAGTTTTTGCAAGGTTTGTGAAGGTTTGTAGCTCAGGTTGAGGTTTAGGGTGTAGGTTTGCTCGCTGAGCTGTAGGTTTGATATCCAAACGTTTCATTACCTGGCTAGGTAACATCATCAGTGGCGACCTCCAAGTGAAGCGAAAGCTGTTGTCTCCTGCTTTCTATTTATATCTTTCTCCTGGATGGAGTTCCTGGGGTTTGTGATGATGTCATTGGTGGTGAACACATAGATCTAGATGCCATTTATCAACCCCTCAGAAAACGAACAGGAAATCACATCACCACAAGCCCCAGGAACCCCATCCAGGAGAAAGATATAAATAGAAAGCAGGAGACAACAGCTTTCGCTTCACTTGGAGGTCGCCACTGATGATGTTACCGAGCCAGGTAATGAAACATCTGGATATCAAACTTATAGCTCAGCTAGCAAACCTACACCCTAAATATTTAACTAGTTCCAAGAGCATGTGAAAAGATTAGAAAAACTAAGTCATGTAAGTCTCCCCAAAGAAAACCAATCACAGCACAACTGCTCTGGAAACCAACAATAGTTGTCCAACTGGTCAAGAGGAAAAGGGCAGAAGATTTCAATTAGTATTCCTAGTTTCATGGAAGAATGAAAAAGAAGGCAGAAGCTATTGAGATTACTTATGTTGACATTAGAGTGTTGTTCCATACTGTCAATCTGCAACAATACAGGAGGGGGAATTTGTTTTACATCTCTCACTGAAGAACCTTCAGAGGACAGAACAAGTTTGTGATCAGGAGCAAATACTGACAACAGTGATGAGAATTACAACTTATTCAAGTTCATTGAAGAATCTTTAACTGATATAAATCAGACAGCACAACCAAACTGATGTAGCAGATTTGAATTTATTGTCTGATGCTAAAATGACACAAATTCAAGAGGAACATTTAAATACTAGTGACAGGGATAATGCAAAGCAAGCAGTGATTCTTTTGTACTCTGAGGACTGGAAAATGTTTGCTAAACTAGATCAACATCATAGAGTGTGAATGAAGACATGATCAATAAATATTTACATATCACAACACAGATCTAACAGCTGACTGGGGAAAAGAATTTGCTTGCTCAAAATGAAGATGAACAGTATATAGCTTGATGAAAGCCACACCAATGTCTACAATTTCAGGAAAACTATCTGGCACAGAGATCGAGAGCACTTAAAAAGAAAATAATATTTATTTCCACTGAGTAGTTATTTTTGTTGATGAAAATTCATGAGATTTACGATACCCTTATGACATTATAGGAGAGCTATGTGTTTTAGTAGTGAAGATTTTCACTACAAAGCAAATTCAAGAAATTAAAGATACCTTAGATAAGACAACAGAGTGATAACTTGGTTCAACAGGAGCAATGTTGTCAGTGTTGGATATCTCAGAAATAGAAGTTCCTCCAGTGAAGTGAGACCTTAGAGACCAAGCAGGAACAACCAAAGAGTCAGGGTCACCAGTGAAGACCTACCAAACTTCCAAGTCTGGAGTGAATACATTCTGGTGAAATTGTGAAATCTCCAGAATAATCTAATTTATGAAGTCAGTTTTGGGTTGAGGAGCAGGAGAAACTAACCAGTTCAGAGCTGCTTGCAGAAAAGAAAAATCCTCTCTTCCTTTTTAAAGACAACAATTACATTAGCTCCCTACCAGTTCTCTGGCATTATTCCTTTCTTGAATTAATATTATTATATAAAGCTAAGCTACCTGAGCCTCTACTAACTCCATCTATTTTCTTGGAGCATCTGTGATTTCAGTCCATCAAGACCAAGGTTTTATATTCCTCTGTATCCTCTCTTTCTCTCTTTGTCAATACATTAGAAGTAACCAAATCTGGGAAACACTGTTATGAGATCTAATGATTATTTATTAAATTATTTCTTCTAGGTAAGCAGGACTATTTACATAAATACACAAAATGTCAATGAAGGAACTTAACACTTCTGTTCTAACATGCAGAGCGATTACCATATTGAATGGAACAGGCATCTTTTCAAAGCAGTTTCATCTCTACTTCCATTTCTAATATTTAGGAACTGTAATACTATCACTCTGCTTTCATATAAGTGTCAGCACATCTTACACTTGTAACTTTTTCCCTCCAGAGATGTTAAGCTTTTGCAATTTAATGCAACGATTCATTACAGAAGGACTAGCAGTCTGCTATGATGGAGTAGCGAATGAATACCTCAATTTTGCTGTTCTCATTATCTTTCAGTTTTAAACGACAGGGAAGGCTGAATGATGCTACTAATAGATACGGACATCCTTATCTTAAAGTGCATACTTTGATTTGTGGCTTTGCTTTGAAAGAGTAAACCATTTATATGTTGATTTAATCTTGACTGAGTCACTGATAGGGATATCCCTGGGCTAGTGAGGTAAAACCAAATGTAAGCTTCTAAAATAAAATACAATCACAGAAGGTTCATTTGTTGTATAGACATAACTCTAAAAAACTTTTATAAAGACTTCAAACTTATAAATTATACATATATGGTAATATCTTTGTAGGTCAAAAAAAATAGTCTTATGATTTTCATTTTATCAACCAACTAATTCACTATATTTATCCCTGAGACTGAGATCCTCTTGCACTTCATTAGATTCTGACTTTCCAATTCATTGACTATAGTCTACTTTTGCTGAACTCTGTCTCATTCTCACTGGGATGTTTTCAGTCAATTGTTTACCCTTGAATAATGAGATGTGTTACATGCAAATTTAGGGCAATCCTTTACAACAAATTGTGGTTCACTTCATTTTTCTTGATTTGTGACACAATCACCTGATGAAGGAGCGTCACTCCGAAAGCTAGTGTGCTTCCAATTAAACCTGTTGGACTATAACCTGGTGTTGTGTGATTTTTAACTCATTTTTCTTGTGTGCCATGATATAAGTTTATATATCTGTATTTTGGAAGGAATAGTTTTCTTGCTCAGAGTTTCATTTGTCTCCATCCTTGCTCTCTGACATTTACCTGCTCATCCTCTGGTGAGCATATCTCTTTGTTTTATAGTTTGACTGCTTATTTGACCATTCTGTTTAAGTTCCCTTTGTTGTGCTAAAGTGTTACTCATTATTTGATTGAAAATAGTTGTGGTGAGTACTTTAGCTGTGTGATGTGGAATGATTTACTCTCTAGTGACTTTTCCCAAATTTCCACAAATTCCTCCCTTTCCAATTTCCCTTCAACTTTGGAGACTGGATGAAGACACAAGATTGGCCTAGTAGCCATGTGCTATTCCCTTAGCTGGTTATCCAATTCCATTGACTTCTGCATAATTAGATAACTAATGCATCTCTCTGTGTTTAGTATCCCTGCCCAATTCTAATTTAATCCTCTTTTCCATATTCTCATATATATATTTTGTTTGTTGAACATATACACAATCACCAAATTTATTAAGGGTTAGCTCAACATTTATGTTTTAAATTTATATTCAACTCTGTCACCTGATGGAACAATGAGGAAAGATGCATTTGCTAGTGCTTTTTAAATTTAGAAAGAATGCCATGGGGTTTTATGGATAAGTGAAAGAAAGAATCAATAAATGGAATAAAGGAATGGTGGCTGTGTTATCTTTGTAGAATGTACTAAACAGAGCGCAACATGTGGATGTCAATGTCAGACTAGACTGGTTTGTTTTGGTCTATTCATAAGTACAAATGGGCACAAGGGGGTGTTATTAGATCAAATTTAACAACTACTGGTTTTCAATTCCTAAGAGGACATCTCATTTCTTGACTCAAACTTTCAGAGGTTGGCAAAGGACCTTGACTTGCTTTGCCTCGAAACTCAGAAGAAACATTCTCAAACAAAGACTGATTTTGTCCTTGACTCCAAATTGAATATTTCCCATTTATCAGACCAGTGTGTCTGACCCAGAATTGAATCGGAAGTGGTTTCAGGCACAAGTTGTGTTGGAGCACCTAGTGGTATTTTATTCATTTCCCAATTATTTGGTTCATCAGACTAATTTGATTTTTCACAACTTCCTTCTTCTTTTGAATATCTAAAAGAAAACATGATCTGCCTATTCAAACCTGATTTCGAAGAAACCTGACTAAATATGGATGAGGATTACATACTTGTATGATTCAACCTGGAAGCTCCTTCAACCGCCTATGATGATCCTTTACCTTAACCATTTAGCGCAACTTCAGATTCTTTCCCTCACTCTGTCCCTAGCTTGAGTCTCTTTCTGTCTGCACTGTTTTTCATCTACTGACTTTATTAAGTTTGGCATCAGTAATAAAAAGTTTAGCTGTCTAAGAGACAGTTCAGCTGGCATACAGTTAATGGTAATACGAGGCATCTAATGATAAATGAAAAAAATATTTACCACTTATGATACAATGACATCTGACCTTTCTTCCAACGTAACTAGAGTTTTGTTTAAATAAGAGCATGCTTAACAAACTGTACTGTGTGCTTTGTTGCTCTATTTGAAGCAAGATGAAACAGTGGAACTTTAAGGAGTTTTGTCATGTTCTTTCTCACATCATTTGAAAACTCTTCTGAATGAAACTGAGGTTGTCAGGCACGATTTCTTCCATGAATCCATAGATTTAAGCAAACTACACAAAATCTCTAAAGTTTTGCAGTTGTTTAATTCATCGGAAAGTCTTCACCTAGGTCAGTTTGAATGGTTATCCATTGCAATGGATAGAAACTATCCTTCAATTTCTCCAACTTCAATGCGGTTCTTCTGCCATACTCCAGCTGCCCATTTCCATGTGTGTAAAGGCACTGCTTTTTCTGAAGCTGAACATACTCTTCACTGTTTCACTGCACTTTTTATATCTTCATCTGACTGGGGTCACTTGCTAGAATCTCTGTCAAATTCAGCCTGAAGTGTTGATTATAAAGATCATAAGGGGAACTGTATATTTCTGGAATAACAACGTTGACTCCCTGCATAACATGACCTTTATTACATGACTAATCATTCTGATGGACAAAAAAAAATGCTTAATTTTAAATCCAGTCCCTGCATTGCTCAAAAAAAGCAAAGAACTGCAGATGCTAGAAATCAGAAATAGAAACAGAAATTGTTGGAAAAACTCGGCAGGTCTAGCAGGTCTTGAAATGCTAACTCTGCTTTTTCTCCATCTGTGTTGGACATCTGTTTGCAATATAAATGTACACCTTTGACAATGAGGGATACCTAGGAGTTATTCTAGTAATGCTAACTTCTATGACTGACGACTTATCTGCAAATAAAAAAAACATTATCCCTGTTGCATTCACAGTGATGGAGAGAAAATACTAGACCTCTTATCAGCATTGCAATATCTACCAATCATCCATACTTAAAGCCATACAGCCATACTTATAAGCTGATAATTGAAAGCATATGTCTGCATTTGGTCTGCAATTAAAGTGACTATTGTTATTATTATTATTTTGAGTTTATTAGCTTAATTTACCGTGAAAATTGTTGTTCTGCATGCTATATAGGCAGATTGTACTATAAAAGTGCATCAGAGTAGCATAGAATACAATGTTACAGCCACAAATAAGGTGAAGAGAGAGAGAGATCAGAATTAACATTAAAATTTTATAACAGTGGGTAAGGAGTGTTTTTGAATCCATTTTGTTTTTATTTCAAACTTCAATGTCTTCTGCCAATGGAAGAGGGTGGAAGAGAGTGTAACCAGGATGGGAAGGATCAATGATGTTGGTTACTTTCTTGAGGCAACTAGAAGTACAGATGGAGTCAATGAATGGAAGATTGGTTTGTGTGCTGGATTGAGCTGTGTTCACAACTCTGTAGGTTCTTGCAATCTTGATAAGAGCAGTTCCCCTTCAGCCAAAGCAAAATGCTCAGAGACATAGTATGTTTTACCTCCTTCATCTTTATTCCGGGCTCTGGAGGGAGAGAGAACCATTGCCCATCTACACAGAGACAAGAGTTCTCGGTCTTCTCTCTCAAACAGCAGTTTCTTAATGAACTATATTGTCATTTTACAGGGAGGAACATCCAGATAAAGCAACATACGTATTGAATGGGTGACCGTTACAATCAGTGAGCGTCAACAGTAAAGATTAAGTTATTTGCTGTTACACAATGAATGTTCTTAACCTAATCTGGCTTCACATAATGTATACTTTTCACCTTGTTAACTGACTTTACATGTTGAATGCTTCCCCATCTTGTTAAATGGCTCTACGTAATGAATACTTTTCCACCTTGTTAACCCTTTACCCTTGCCTCCAGCACCCCATTGTTAACTGCAAGTTCTTATCTGATCTGAACTTCGTATTTCACGAAAATGAAAACTTAACTCTCTCCCTACTTGCTCATAGCCTATATACATTTTCAACCATACCACACTGAGGATGCTTTCTATGGTGAAAAATGTGTTGCTGGAAAAGCGCAGCAGGTCAGGCAGCATCCAAGGAGCAGGAGAATCGACATTTCGGGCATAATCCTTTCTTCAGGAATGAGGAGGGTGTGCCAAGCAGGCTAAGATAAAAGGTAGAGAGGAGGGACTTGGGGGAGGGGTGTTGGGAATGCGATAGATGGAAGGAGGCTAAGATGAGGGTGATAGGCCGGAGAGGGGGTGGGGGCGGAGAGGTCGGGAAGAAGATTGCAGGTCAAGAAGGTGGTGCTGAGTCTGAGGGTTGGGACTGACAGCTGGGGTGCTGATGTTGTCTCATAGGTAGGTAGACCATCATCCTTCACTTGCTCAGAAATTTTGACATCTTTGGGAGTGGCTTGGCACATGGGCCAAGGACAGTTTGAGCATCAGTCCATGTTTCCAGCCAATGTCATAGCCTGGGAATGATCCATGAAATTGACTGTTCTCTTGAGCTTGTGGTAAAGTGCAGCCCTCAGGTTTGCGGTGAGAGCAAGGACATGTTCACTGTGACTGTGCTGGGGGATAAATTTGTAATTGGGCTAATGGCAAGAAGAATGAGCTGCTCAACTGCTTCTAGATGGTTTGGAGCAGTGAAACCAGCCTGTCGCTTCCTGTGGACCTCCCCATCAACAGAGCCAAAATAAAAGGAGTAAAGAATCCAGGTATGACTAAGCTACAATTAAATATTATTTTATTTCAGAAAATATTGAATTTTATAATTGATGTACTCAGATTGCAGATGATATTGCCTAGATTAAAAGAGGAATGAAAGAAATTAAAATAAAACCCACCCCATGTTTTTGAACCCAGATATGCTGTTCTCATTTTGTTCAGCTTCGTCTTCATCTGAAAGGTAAAAAGCTATCAATAAATGCAAGTTCTTTTCATAACTAATTGCCATCTTCTACACCTCTGGTGCAACATTACTACATTGAAAAATCATACTTTACAACGTGTCAATCATAGAATCACAATGTGGATTATATGCTTGACAAATAGCAAAACCTATTATTTCTGCTCAGAGTAAACTGCTGTGAGAGACTCACCACTTTTCAAAGTGATTTTCTGGGTGCTTGATTTCATCAAACTGCAATAAAAGACAGCAAGCTCTGTGAAACCTAATGTTAGGAAATGTTTTAGGAATGTTCTGAAAGGATCCTTGAAGATGTCAACCATCTCCACCAACTCATAGTGTGCCTGGCTGGTGACTGACTAAAAAGAGACGACTCATTCAGGAAGGCACTAAGCATGTCAAGACTCTGCATTGGGAACGTGCAGAGATGAAGTTGAGATACCAGCTAAAGCAGACAAACCTCCAAAATACCCAACCCTCCAAGTATCACCTATCCCGGGTACGGCAAAATCTGCACATCATGCATTGGACTTCTACTCCTTGGTAGACTGTACGTTGTGGCTGAGGATGACTTATAAAAATGAGTTGTCATCTAACCAAAGAGTCCAATACATAGTCTCTTGCACATGTGGGACAGACAGTAGTTAGAGAATGGGAGCATGGGATGCCTGAGTAGTCACAAGCTCCATTCTCTGTTGATCCTTGACTTCAACTTGTCATTGTTGATGACATTTAAGATATACAGATTCTTTCCAAAGTTTGATGGGAACTTAATTTTTTTTTCAGCAGTTTTTACACGCAGTGTTATCTACATACTCTTGGGGCAAACTTGCTGCATTAAAGCTCTGAATAAAGTGCTTGTTTTAGGAGTCTTGTGTCTGGAATGTGATCTAGATTAGATTAGATTACTTACAGTGTAGAAACAGGCCCTTTGGCCCAACAAGTCCACACCGACTCGCCGAAGCGCAACTCACCCATACCCCCACATTTACCCCTTACCTAACACTAGGGGCAATTTAGCATGGCCAATTCACCTGACCCACACGTCTTTGGACTGTGGGAGGAAACCGGAGCACGCGAAGGAAACCCACACAGACACAGGGAGAACGTGCAAACTCCACACAGTCAGTCGCCTGAGGCGGGAATTGAACCCAGGTCTCTGGCGCTGTGAGGCAGCAGTGCTAACCACTGTGCCACCATGCTGCCCATAATGAGGATCTGTCCCATGGATCCTCATTAATAATTTGATTGTGGGTATATTGGTCTAGCAAGAACACTCACATTAGAGTGTCCAATCTGCCAATGGATTTACAGGATCTTGTGAAATCCGTGCTTGTGGTACCTCTTGAAGGTTTTGAGTTTCCTACTGTACATAGTTTAAAGCTCTGAGCCAGACAGAAGAGTGGGTATCACTACTGCTCTGAAATGCACCATGAGCCTGGAGCTGGGTTTGATGTCTGGCTCAAGGTCAGGCAACTAAGGGCTGGACCCGCACAATGAAGTCACTGTTGAATATTGACATTGATGCCTGTCCTTGTTGATAGTCAGCTCTCAAGGTATGGATTTATCAACCATTTCAGAACCCACTGAATCGGAGTGGAAGTAAGTCATCCTCAATTCTGAGGGACAAGTAGGATTGGCAAACTTCAGGGGTGATTTTTCAATTGCTGTTAACATGCAGCAAAATATTTTCTGTCGACCTTCAGAAGGTGTGCATGAGATAGTTGGCCAATACATAAATCTAAACCTAGTGTGATTGTTTTCTTGTTAGGTGTTGGGCAGATAGATACTTACACTAAGAGAGAAATGCTGGAAAATCTCAGCAGGTCTGACAGCATCTGTGAGGAGAGAAAAGAGCTGACATTTGGCAAAGGGTCAGTTAGACTCGAAACATCAGCTCTTTTCTCTCCTTACAGAGGCTGCCAGACCTGCTGAGATTTTCCAGCATTTTCTCTTTTGGTTTCAGATTCCAGCATCCACAGTAATTTGCTTTGATACTTACACTGTTTTTTGACAAGCCTTCATATTAACAGGTAAAGTCACCACAGTCCCAGAGGACCACTCCTTCACTGGAGAGAGATAACTGTGGTTCATCCAACAGATCTAACTGACCCTGTGGTAGCCAGATAACGGGTTTGCAGTGCAGGTGACACCAGTAATGAGGGTTCAATTCCTGCACTGCCTGAAATTACAATGAAGGTCTCTTCTTCTCAAACTCATCACTTGTCTGATCTGTAGAGGCCCTCAGATTAAACACACCACCGGTTCTCGCTCTCCCTCCCTCTCTAATGAGAGAGCAGCCTGATGGTTCTCTGGGATCATGGTGATTTTACTTTATCGGAACCAGGTTTTCTTCATTTATAGGAGAAAGTGAGGACTGCAGATGCTGGAGATCGGAGCCAAAAAGTGTGGTGCTGGAAAAGCACAGCAGGTCAGGCAGCGTCTGAGGAGCAGGAGAGTCGACGTTTCGGGCATAAACCCTTTATCAGGAATCCTGCTCCTTGGATGCTGCCTGACCGGCTGTGCTTTTCCAGTGCCACTCATTTTGATTTTCCTCACTTATAACTGAGTAAGGGCTGCCTGACGATGTGCACACTGCCTTGGCCAGTAGCATTGGCTTGCTTGTACTCATCAGTCTTTTGGACTCACCAGCAACAATGAATTGTTTTCTGAGGGAACCAGTAGTATACCTGGGACAAAATGGTCAGGTAGTATTCTGGCACTTGATCAGAAGGAAAATGTATTTTCAGTTGTTCTGTCACCTGAAAGGAACATGGCCAGGCTGTAGGACTATAGAGGGAGTTCACTTCACTCAAGCATTATAACAAACGAACTGTAACACAAATAGCAGAAGGCATTCTCACGTTGACAGACATTTGCAAGACAGCTTTCCAATTTAGAATAGTTATTTTATCACCAATGATTTCTTCTGCGGCTGACTGACTCACCGAAATGCTCTATTATTGACCAATTTTTGAACCTGACCCAGTGAAACCATTGGATCAGAGGGGAATGAGCAAAATTGAAAATCCAAACATTTTCAGCTGAGCTAACTGGAAATGCTGGGATGGCAACACTGTCAATGATGGAAAATAAAGGGGGAAAGAAAAGCCCTGGTTAACATTCGCTGTGCAGAGTTTTCAAGTGGATTTTCTTTTAGCTTTCACAAAGCTTAACTGCCTCAGGGTTGAAGTAGACACACGTAAGGACACAATGAGGTAGTGTTTGGGCCAGAGAGGGCCAAGAGTTTTGTGACTGTGTTCAAAGGAGATTCTTAGAGCACTATGTGCCAGTCCAACAAGAAATGAACCTTTGCTATCTCTGACTTTTGGGAATGAGGTGTCCTAGTTAAAATAGTGAATCAGCATGGGTGCATTTCAGAGCAATGACCATTATATTATAAGATTTAGAATGGTGTTGGAAAAGGCCAATGTACATTCCAGCATAACAATTAGAGTAATAGAGTCATAGTCAAACAGCACGGAAACAGGCCCTTTGGCCCAACTTGTCCATGCTGACCAGGTTTCCTAAACTGAACCAGTCGTATTTGCCTGTGTTTGCCTCCTATCCCTCTAAAGCTTTCCAAGTGTATCTGTCCAAATATCTTTTAAGAGTGTTAATTGTATCCAACTCTGCCACTTCGTATGGCAGCTCATTCCATATACATATCACCCTCTGTGTGAAAAGGTTGCTCCTCAGGTCCTTTTTAAATCTTCTCTCTCTCTCATCTTAAACCTATGCTCTTGAGTTTTGTACTCCCCTAGTCTGTGGAGAAGACCTTAGTTATTCAACTAATCTATGGACCTCATGATTTTATAAATCTCTATAAGGTCACCCCTCAGTCTCCTAAGCTCCAGTGAAAAGAGTCTCAGCCTATTCAACCTCTCCTTATAACTCAAACCTTCTAGTTTTAGTAATATCCTCTCTTTCCAGTTTAGTAACATCGTTCTTAGATCAGAGAAATGCAGTAATCCAAATGTGGCTTTGCCAACATCTTGTACAGCTGTAATATGATACCCCAACTCCTATACTCAAAAATTTGACCGATGAACGCAAGCATGCAAAATACCTTCTTCACCACCCTGTCTGCTTGTGATTCCCACTTTCATGGAACTACGTACTTACACTCATACGTTTCCCTGTTCGACAACTCTCCCTAGAGACCCTACCATGAACTGTGTAATTCCTGCCCTGGTTTGTCTTAGTAAAATGCAATAACCTGTATTTATCTGAATTAAACTCCATCAACCATTTCTCGGTCTACTGGCCTATGTGATCAAGACCCCATTGGAGGTAACCTTTTTGATTGTCCACTATGCTACCAATGTTGGTGTCATTTGCAAACTTACTAACCATGTCTCCCATACTCTCATCCAAATCGTTTATGTAAATGAGGAACAAACAGTGGACCCAGCGCCAATCCTTCCAGCACATCGGTCCAATCTGAACAACCCTCAATCACTGCCCTTTTGTCCTACAGTCAAGCCAATAATTGACTAGGGGGGAAGGGCTGACTTTAATGGGGAATTATGGAACAGAATTGGATAGACAGAGATCAAAGGTTGGCAGGAATGGCTGGGCTACTTTCAAAGGAGAGCTGATTTTGACACAATTGGTCATATTTCCTCAAAGTACAGGTGTCAGACCTCGCGGTGGGAGAGCACTTTGGTGAATGTGATCACAGCTGCCTCACATTTAGCGCAGCCTTGGAGAGTTACCGAGGGAAGATATGTAATTGTGGAAAAGGAAATTATGACACTATCAGACTGGAGTTGGGAAGTACAGAATGGGAGCAATTGTTCCACAGAAAGGGCACAGCAGACATGTGGAGACTATTTAAGAAGCAGTTGTTGCAAGTGATGCACAAATTTGTTCCTCTGAGACAGGTTAGAAGGGGTAAGATTAAGGAACCTTGGATGAGGAGAACAGAGGACCTTCTCGTCAAAAGGAAGAAGGCAGCTTACTTAAGGTGGAGGAAGCAAGGATCCAGCACAGCTTTAGAGGATTACAGGCTAGCTAGAAAGGAGGTCAGAAATGGACTGAGGAGAGACAGGAGGGGGCACGATAAAGGCTTGGCAGGAAGGATTAGGGAGAACCCAAAGGCATTTTACTCGTACATGAGGAATAAGAGAATGATGAGGGAGAAGGTAGGGCCGATCAGTGATAGTGTAGAGAACTTGTGCGTTGAGCCTGAGCAGATAGGGGAAGCCCTAAATGAGTTTTTTGCTTCGGTTTTCACTAAGGAAAGGGAACTTGTTGAAAATGAAAACTTTGAGGAGCTGAGATACAGTCTTGACCAGATCAAGATTGATGAAGTTGATGTGCTAGAAATTTTGGAAAACATTAAAAATGATAAGTCTTCAGGGCCAGACCAGATTTATCCTAGGCTGCTCCAGGAAGCGAGAAAGGAGGTTGCTAAGCCTCTGGAGAGGATATTTGCCTCCTCACTCTCCACATGAATTGTACCGGAGGATTGGAAGGAGGCGAATGTTGTTCCTCTTTTCAAGAAGGGTAATAGGGAAATCCCTGGCAATTACAGACCAGTCAGTCTTACGTCTGTGGTCAGCGAAGTTTTGGAAAGAATTCTGAGGGATAGGAATTATGACTATTTGACAAAGCATAGTGTAATTAAAGGCAGTCAGTGTGGCTTTGTAAGGGGCAGGTCATGCCTCACAACTCTTATTGAGTTCTTTGAGGAGGTGTCAAGACAGGTCGATGACAGCCAAGCAGTAGATGTGGTGTATATGGATTTCAGCAAGGCATTTGATAGGGTTCCCTATGGTAGGCTCATTCATGAAGTCAGGAAGTATGGGATACAGGGAGATTTGGCTGTCTGGAATCAGAATTGGCTGGCTGACAGAAGACAGAGAGTGGTTGTACTTGGAAAGTATTCTGCCTGGAGGTCAGTGTTGAGGGGGGTCCTGCAGGGCTCTGTTCTGGGGCCTCTGCTCTTTGCAGTTTTTATAAATGATTTGGATGAGGAGGTTGAGGGGTTAGTAAATTTTCAGATGACACAAAGGTTAGAGGTGTCGTCAATAGTATTGAGGGCTACTGCAGGCTGCAGCGCGACATAGACAGGATGCAGAGCTGGACTGAGAAATGGCAGATGGAGTTCAACCTGGATAAATGCGAAGTGATGCATCTTGGAAGGTTGAACCCGAATGCTGAATATAGGATTAAAGACAGGATTCCTGCAGTGTGGAGGAACAGAGAGATCTGGGTGGGAAAGCACATAGATCCATCAAAGCTGCCACCCAAGTGGATAGGGTTGATAAGAAAGCATATGGTGTTTTGGCTTTCATTAACAGGGGGATTGAGGTTAAGAGCCGTGAGGTTTTGCTGCAGCTCTACAAGTCCCTGGTGAGACCACACTTGGAATATTGTGTCCAGTTCTGGTTGTCCTACTAAATGAGAGATACAGAGGCTTTGGAGAGAGTGCAAGGAAGGTTTCCCCGGATGCTGTCTGGATTGGAGGGCTTGCCTTATGAAGAAAAGTTGAATAAGCTTGGACTTTTCTCTCTGGAGAGAAGGAGGAAGAGAGGAGACCTGATCGAGGTATCCAAAATAATGAGATGAATAGATAGAGTCAATAGCCAGAGACATTTCCCCAGGGCAGGATTGACTGGTACAAGGAGTCATAGTTTGAAGATATTAGGAGGAAGGTATAAAGGAGACGTCAGAGGTAGGTTCTTTATGCAGAGAATTCACGGAATGCGTTGGCCAGCTGTGGTGGTGGAAGCAGAGTCATTGGGGACATTTAAGCGACTGCTGGGCATGCACATGGATAGCAGTGAATTGAGGGATGTGTAGGTTAAGTTATTATATTTTACATTAGGATTAAATCTCGGCACGACATCATGGGCCAAAGGGCTTGTTCTGTTCTGTACTTTTTTATGTTCTAAAAAAAAGGAAGGTTGAGAAATATCCTGGATGCTCACTGGAGGAAAAAGGAGACAACAAGGTGGTACAAACAAGGCTGAAAGAGTGAATCATTGCCCAACTCCTATTACTCCATGGTTCACAATGTAAAATGTTTTGCATTTACCAAAATTACCAATTAAGTAGTAATTCTCTATATTTAAACAAAATGTCTATTAATCAGACATGGGGAAGGCTGAAAGGAGATCTGATGGAAGTTTTCAAAATAACGGTGGGTCTGAACAGAGTAGAAAGGGAGAATTCCTGGGAATAGGAGGATCCTTCCTTATTTAGCCATGAGCTGGAAGGGCCTGACATGGGATTTCCACTTGTAGGTGGCAGGAGATCATTTCAGCTCCAAAAAGAGCCACCTCATGTCAAACATTCCCCGGGTTTAAATGAAGGCTCTGGGATTTAAGAGGAGCTGTGTGGCTCTGACTTACTTCCGAAAGGTCTATCAGCAACCCTGTCAGCTTTGGCTGCAGCTTCCCAGACACGTACCTCATTCAAAGTGCACATTTGCCCTCACATACCACCTCCCTGCTCACCCCTTTCATCACGCCCCACTCACCTGTGTCCAGGGATCCAGTGGTGATCCTTGGTGAGCATCTCAGGGATTTCCTACTTTCAGAGATACTGCTGGTAGTGGAGAGCTGCTAGATCCTAGGGATAGAAACTCCACCATGTTAAGGTCTTGATTGAAGCGCAATATTGATCAGTTAAATGCCTGTTTAAACTTAAATAATGTCAGTAGTCCCTGACAGAGGCAATGTGGGGCTTCCTATTTTCTAACTGGTTGATGGAACCCCCGTTACAGGATCTAAGCAGAGCCCAGATACACTAGGCACCACCGTAGATGAGCTGTGCATTTTTTTGATCTTGATTTTTCACTGTTAAAATCTAATAAGCTTAACATTGTAAATGCTAACATCAAACAGGAACATTTGGAGGACACTGGTGAATGTTTAGATGTTAGAGTTATGGAGAGAAAGCAGGAATACGAGGGTCAGCCATGATCAAATTGAATGGTGAAGTAAGTTTAAAGGGCTGAATGGCCTTCTCCTGCTTCTAGTGTCTATGGATCTTGCTGTGCCCAGCCAGCAGGTTCTCCTACTGCCCATGTCATTTTTATGCACCCACCAGCTGGTGGCTAGTTTGAGCCACCCTACAGGTTTGTGTCTCCACCATCCTGTCCTCCACTGATCCAATCCTTTACCACTTCACTGACTGGCCCCTATTCACCATCCTTCTCCTGATCTCTCACTGCCTCCCTCTCACCATGTGCTTCCCTTTAGTCATGCCCCACAAAGCACTCAGTGTCTCCTAAAATATTGCTGTCTGTTGACCGAGACCTCACCTATTGACCCTCTCATGCTGTTACTGCACCATTGGACAAAAAGGAAGGCACACTGTATATTTTTCCATAACACTTCCCAGGGAAGACACAAAGTGGATAGATACAGAGTGAATTCTCCATTTAAATTGTCTGAATACCTGCCAATCTCCTAAGAGATTAGAAAAACACTGTTTTCTGGAACGTTACAGTTTAATATTGAAATTGTTATCTCAGGAATGTTTGATCAGAATTTCATGCAATAATTACCTGATGTATGGTTACAGACCCCATGGAGACCAACTGAATTTTAAATGAAATAAATCCTGATGGCAATGGCATAAAAAAAGGACAAGATTTCACCATTTAAAACATTTGCTATAAAAAAATCAACCTAATTCAAATATTAATTAAGAAGTGAACGATGTGTCAAAAAAAAGTGAAATTTCACTTTAAGTTGTTGATACAACAAAGATATACTTCACATAATTACAGGCACAGGCATCACTTCCAGCACAAATGTAGCACTATATGCAACCACACAGTCTTTCCAACTCAGTCTACAGTATGTTATCCAATTAATAGATTTGACCCTTGAGCTACTTTCAGCAGAAGCAGTTTCTGAATGAGATTAACACCTAAATATCACACTCTTGCGGAATCTCCTCAACCAGCACACGACACTCTTGATTGCAGAAAATCTACCATGAATCCCTTCTCCGATCCCTTGAAACACTTTGGTTGGGTCTGGCAAAACTGAACTGGCAGGAGTAAAGTTGCCTTGTCCAATCAGCAGTTCCTGCTTTCTGTTTTCAACTCTCTGTCCTTCCTATCTGCACAACCCACAGTAACACAGCTCCTGCTCTACTTGTGGGACATTTTCCAGGCATTTCCAGGATCTAGTCTAGACTACAGGTTTGGAGACCAGCTCTAATTTGATTTCCCAAATAGCTGTCCATTTGACTTCCTTGATTCCATCTACATAGCAACCTCAGTGCACATGGAAATTTTCAACAGAGAGTCATAGAATCCTTGCAGTGTGGAAACAGACCACGCAGCTGAACAAATCTACGTCGAACCTCCAAAGAGTAACTCATCCAGGCCCATTTCCTATTAATCTACATTTTCCCCTAAATAATGCACATAGCCTATACATCCCTGAACATTATGGGCAATTCAACATGGCCAATTTGCCACAGCTGCACATCTTTGGATTGCTTGCTAGGATGTCCAAGTAGATCATTTTCAAAATTCTCTCAGTTTTACTTTGGAAACAAAGGAACCTTAACAAAATATCACACAAAGTTATAAATGAATTTTGGTGCTGGTGCTATGTCAGGCATGAAGTCCCTATGGAGAAAGTGAGGACTGCAGATGCTGGAGATCAGAGCTGAAAAATGTGTTGCTGGAAACGCGCAGCAGGTCAGGCAGCATCAAAGGAGGAGGAGCATTGACATTTCGGGCATAAGTCCTTCTTCAGGAATGAGGAGGGTGTGCCAAGCAGGCTAAGATAAAAGGTAGGGAGGAGGGACTTGGGGGAGGGGCGTTGAGAATGCGATAGGTTGGAAGGAGGTTAAGGTGCAGGTGATAGGCCGGAGAGGGGGTGGGGGCGGAGAGGTCGGGAAGAAGATTGCAGGTAAAGAAGGCAGTGCTGAGTCCAAGGGTTGGGACTGAGAAAAGGTGTGAGGAGGGGAAATGAGAAAGCTGGAGAAATCTGCTTTCATCCCTTGTGGTTGGAGGGTTCCGAGGCGGAAGATGAGGTGCTCTTCCTCCAGGCGTCATGCTGCCATGGTCTGGCGATGGAGGAGGCCAAGGACATGCATGTCCTTGGCGGAGTGAAAGGGGGAGTTAAAGTGTTCAGCCACAGGGCGGTTGGGTTGGTTTGCGCGAGTGTCCCAGAGGTGTTCTCTGAAACGTTCCGCAAGTAGGCAGCCTGTCTTCCCAACGTAGAGGAGGCCACATCGGGTGCAGCGGATGCAGTAAACGATGTGTGTGGAAGTGCAGGTGAATTTGTGATGGATATGGAAGGATCCCTTAGGGCCATGGAGGGAGGTGAGGGGGGAGGTGTGGGCGCAGGTTTTGCATTTCTTGCGGTTGCAGGGGAAGGTGCCGGGAGTGGAAGTTGGGTTGGTGGGGGGTGTGGACCTGACGAGGGAGTCGCTGAGGGAGTGGTCTTTTGGGAACACTGATAGAGGAGGGGAGGGAAATATATCCTTGGTGGTGGGGTCTGTTTGGAGGTGGCGGAAATGACGAAGGATGATACAATGTATCTGGAGGTTGGTGGGGTGATAGGTGAGGACCAGTGGGGTTCTGTCCTGGTAGCGATTAGAGGGACGGGGTTCAAGGGTGGAGGAGCGGGAAGTGGAGGAGAAGTGGTGGAGAGCATCGTCAACCATGTCTGAGGGGAAATTGCGGTCTTTGAAGAAGGAGGCCATCTGGGTTGTTCGGTATTGTCCCTATGTAGTAGTTCAGTTGTAGTCCTTATGGAGGAGAAAGTGAGGACTGCAGATGCTGGAGATCAGAGCTGAAAATGTGTTGCTGGAAAAGTGCAGCAGGTCAGGCAGCATCCAAGGAGCAGGAGAATAGGGCTCATGCCCAAAATGCCGATTCTCCTGCTCCTTGGATACTGTCTGATCTGCTGCGCTTTTCCAGCAACACATTTTCAGCTCTTGCAGTCCCTATGCCCCACTGATCAAATAGTATGTTTCTTTGATTGTTCATTATAGACAGAGTACAGACCATAATCAACCATTGTATGTTTTCAAAGACTGAAGCAATCTGTGTACTGTTAGATGTGGTTTGCAATTACACAGCTCTTGCAGAACAATCCTGCATATGTTAATAGCTATACTGACAATTCAAAATAATCTGTTGCGCTCATAACCATGCCCACGTAGACAGGATGGAATGGCTATGCAATTTATTGATATGCAGGGACCTGCTGTCTTATATTTTCCAACCTGGGTTACTAGGGAATTTGGGGAGCCTGCAGTTTCTCGGTTTTGTTCATGGTAATGTCGTGGCCATTCTGAGTGGACCTGCCAACCAATGAGCTACCAAAGTGAAGTGGGGGCATAGTGGTAATATTACTGGATTAGCAATCCAGAATCTATCCTAATGCTTTGGGGAACATGGGTTCAAATCCCACCATGATAAGTAGTGATATTCGAATTTAATTTAAAAAGAATGGAAATAAAAGATAGCTTTGTAGTGACCCTGTAGCCACAGCCAATTGTTGTAAAAGCCCATCTGGTTCACTAATGCCCTGTAGGATGGCACACCTGCTGGTATACCTACCTGTGACCCCCAAGCCCACAACAATGTAGATGATTCTTTACTGCCCTTTAGGCAATTAGGAATGGGGAAATAAATACTGGCTTAGGCAAAGATGCACAGATTACAGGAACAAATTAAAAATATCAGCACACCCTTTGTCCAGCAGTACAAACCTGTGATCACTTGAAATTTAGCATCTTTGTGTTTGTCCTGATGGATGCAAGATGAAAAACTTTCATCACACCTTTCTCTTTTCAACGAGATTCCAGTTCAGTATGACTAAGTAACTATGATTTGCACACCTGCCTAAAACAGGTGGATATACAGAAAACAGTTGCTACCATTGTTTGGAAATGGTATTGAATTAATGTGTAAAGTAGATGGGACTGTAAATTAAGAAATGCAATTTTCAAACTCCAGCTGACAGTTTTGCTCTAAAATTATGTTTTTTTCTGAATGTGTGGTGTGTGAATGCAATGTCATAAAGCTGAACTTAATCATCAAGTTTTAAACAGTCTTTGTACCAAGTTCCCAAACCTATTTGATTTTCACCTTGCAAAACCGTTAATTCATGTTCAGCTCCAAGTATTGACAGCACATTGAAGTCCAGTTAATTGAGGATCTGAGAAACATATACACTGTACAGAATGTAAATATTACTCCTAATGGACTCTTTTTAATATTTAAATTTCTTCATTAGTACTGTATAGGCAGAGTTCTAGCTGTTGTATGTCTCACTTTAGATTTCTCTGAACAGCCTATGAATTATTAAAGTTTGTAATTATCTCTCAGTATTTTATTAATTGGCAATCTTGCAGATGTTCAGGGAGGAAGGAAGTCTCAAGTCATTTTCATATGTGACTCTGTTTCACAATGACATAACATCCTGCAGAATTTGAGAAGACAATTTATGGTCCTGTTAAAATTTAGGAAGTTCTGCGAGCACAAAGGATGGAATTTGATCTCTCCCTGCCTGACTGAAGCAGAGAGGGTGAATGTTTCAAATGGAACAACTCCTTTTTTGTTGCTCTTTAGTTTCAGAACATGGATTATGGTGAGGGATATGACCTGCTCGACCCAGACAAGGTGATGTTCCTTCCAAGCAGAGTGGTGTGTGACTGTGCAGCAACTTGCAAGAATGATCCCGGGGATGAAGAGCTTGTCATTTGAGGTATAGTTGAGGACACTATGTCTGTACTTGAGGGAGTTTAGAAGGATGAGGCGTGATCTGACCGAAACTTCCAGAATACTGAGAGGCCTGGAAAGACTGTACATGGAGAAAACGTTTCCAAATGCAAGATAGACTAGGACCTGAAGGCACAGCCTCAGAATGAAAGGATAACCCTTTAGAATTGAGATGAGGAGGAATTTCCTCAGCCAGAGGGTGATTAATCTGTGGAACACATTGCTGTAGAGGGCTGTGGAAGCCAAGTCATTGAGTGTATCTAAGAGATTTATAGATAGGTTCTTGATTCGTAACAGGGTCAAGGGTTATGGGCAGAAGGCTGGAAAATGGGGTTGAAAGACTTATCAGCTATGATTGAACGGCGGAACAGACTCAATGGGTTGAATGGCCTAATTCTGCTGCTAGATCTTATGGCCTATGGTCAAACTGGGAATGTGTTGAACTCGGAACACACAAACTATGACGAGGGGAATTGTTTTCTAGATACTTGCATACTCGGCCTTGCAGCAACCTTAAAGAGAAATAAAACAGAAATTGCTGGGAAATCTCAGCAGGTCTGACAGCATCTGTGGAGAAAAATCAGAATTAAAGTTTCACGTCCAGTGACCCATCATCAGAACCACTCTGAAAAGAGACAATGCTTCCTTTCCCATTATGGTAGTTAGTAAGTTTGCAGGTGACACCAAAATTGGAAGTGTAGTGGACAGTGAAGAAGGTTACCACAGATTAAAATGGGATCTTGATCAGATGGGCAAATGGGCTGAAGAGTGCCAGATGGAGTTTAATTTGGATAAATATGAGGTGCTGCATTTTGGGAAAGCAAATCTTAGTACGACTTATACACTTATTGGTAAGGACCTAGGGAGTGTTGCTGAATAAAGAGACCTTGGAGTGCAGGTTCATAGCTCCTTGAAAGTGGAGTTGCAGGTAGATAGGATAGTGAAGAAACGTTTAGTTTGCTTTCCTTAATTGGTCAGAGTATTGAGTACAGGGGTTGGGAGGTCATGTTGCAGTTGTACAGGACATTGGTTAGGCCACTGTTGGAATATTGCGTACAATTCTGGTACCCCTCTATCAGAAAGATGTTGTGAAACTTGAAAGTGTTCAGAAAAGGTTTACAAGGATGTTGCCAGCGTTGGAGGATTTGAGCAATAAGGGGAGGGTGAATATGCTGGGGCTGTTTTCCCTGTTGAGTCAGAGGCTGAGGGGTGACCTTATAGAGGTTTGCAAAATCATGAGGGGATGAGGGGCATAAATAGGATAAATAGACAAAATCTTTTCACTGGGGTTGTTGGTGGGGGGGGGGGTCCAGAACTAGGTTTAGGGTGAGAGGGGAAAGATATAAAAGAGACCTAAGGGGCACCTTTTTCATGCAGACAGTGGCATGTGTATGGAATGAGCTGCCAGAGGAAGAGGTGGAGCTAGTACAATGGCAACATTTAACAAGCATTTGGATGGGTATATGAATAGGAAGGGTTTGGAAGGATATGGGCCATGTGCTGGCAGGTGGGATAGATTGGTTTGGGATATCTGGTTGGCCTGGAAGGGTTAGATCGAAGGGTCTGTTTCTGTGCTGCACATCTCTTTGACTCTGACTCTAAAATTATGGCAATTGTTGTCACCACTAATGTCAGCTTGTTATGGTTTGTTGTGGATTGGACCAATCCACTTCTTTGGTCCAACTAGTAAAGTTTCAAGGTTTGGGTAAAGCAAACCATAGAAGGTTTACTGCATTGCTGTAAACAATGTATTCTTTACATGGGCTCTTCTAACAGTGAACCTACCTATATTAGAAGTCTTCCATGTCTCTTCACTGATTGTGTCCCATCTTTGATTCCCATCAATAGTTTGGAAGGTGCTAGTCTGCACTGTAATGGCATGAATTTGTATTTCGACAGCACTGTTTGAAAATCATCATTCTTTTTTTAGAAGTGATACAGTTACGGCTCCTTTCCTAGGTTGGACAATAGACTGGGATAACTTGGTGAACTTGTAATTTGTTCAAATCCACTCATTTCTGCAAAGAACCTGAAATATTCATGTGCAAATTGTGGTTCATTGACATAAACAACTCTATCTGGAATTCCAAGAGTTGTAATAACCTCTGTTGACTGTTTCTGTACACAATTTTTCAACATCAATCCATGTTAGAAAGTAATTGAAAACAGTGAAATATTTCATGCTATTGAATACAAATACATTCATACCCATTCTTTCCAATGGATTGATTGAAAATTTAATCAATGTCAATGTCTTCTTGTTTGTGTTTGGTACATGATACACTTTTGGCAATCTGAAATGAAGTCTGAAACTTTGCTCCACATAGGGTGATACCCAAATAGCCTTGGTGTAGTTTTTCTAAGATATCTTTGATGAAAGCTAGAATTCTAATCTCTCTTAATAGAATCAATAACTCAATGAGAATATTAAAGTGTTTCCTATGCTCAAAATAAACTTTCATGACTATATGACTTGTTTGTTAGTTTGGCCAATAAAATACTAATGGATTTTGAAGCCTTACTGATTCTTTATCTACCTCTGATCAATTTGTTTAAGTGTATTTTAACTTTCCAGCCATTATAGAATAAATGTACTACTCAATTTTTTTTAACAAAATTAACATCTTATTCTGTCAGGCTATCAATATTTGCTGTACAGTCTGTACTTGCTGATTGGGCAGAGGAATCAACTTTGAATTCATTTGAATGTGTTGGTGATAACCATCAATTAGTTCAACCACCAGATTAGTTTCTTATTTTGCCTGCATGTCCTCTTTGTTTCTGTCCTCATGTCAGTTATGTCCATGACATTACACCGACTGTATATCACTCAAACTAGTAGAATCAAGTTAAAAAGCACACAACACCAGGTTATAGTCCAACAGGTTTAATTGGAAGCACTAGCTTTCCGAGCGACGCTCCTTCATCAGGTGATAGTGGAGGGCTCGATCGTAACACAGAATTTATAGCAAAAGTTTGGACTGTGATGTAACTGAAATTATACATTGAAAAATTGATTGTCTGTTAAGCCTTTCATCTGCTAGAATACAGTGATAGTTTCACTGTATTCTATCACTGAAACTATCACTGTATTCCAACAGATGAAAGGCTTAACAGACAATCAATTTTTCAATGTATAATTTCAGTTACATCACACAGCAAATTTTTGCTATAAATTCTGTGTTATGATCGAGCCTTCCACTATCACCTGATGAAGGAGCGTCGCTCCGAAAGCTAGTGTGCTTCCAATTAAACCTGTTGGACTATAACCTGGTGTTGTGTGCTTTTTAACTTTGTACACCCCAGTCCAACACTGGCATCTCCAAATAGTGGAATCAAGGCATTGATCCTACCTCTTTATTTGCCACCCTCTGATTCTCCCAATGATGTTCTATTCACTTTCTTTGCTAGAATATGGTCACAGGATTGCACTGTAGTAGAGCGCTAAGGACATGCTGCACGGTTTTGGCATTGTTCATCAGAAATGATTTTAAGATGAGGTCTGACTGTATTTTTTGGTTGTTCAACATATCAGGCTTTCATCAACTAGATGACCAAAAGTTCCCTCTTAACCAACACCATATAAATCAGGATACCTTCTTGATCATAATTCACCATTAAAATCACTCATTGTGCATTAAAAGGCTTTGGGAAGATTCCAGAAATCATAGAATCATTCAGCCATTTGGCCCATCATGTCTGCCCTGACCTCGGGAAGAGTATCCCATCAGACTCAACCCCCAGCCCGTTTCTGTCATCCCACAGTTAACATAGGTAATCCACATAGACTATCCATCCCTGAGACACTACAGACAATTTGGCATGGCCAATCTACCAAACCTGCACACCTTTGGATTGTAGGAGGAAATCAGAGCATACAGGGATACGGAGAACATGCAAACTCCACACAGACAGTCACCTGAGGCTGGGATCAAACTGTGAGGTGGCAGGGCTAACCAGTGAGCCACTGATAAATTTTTTCCTTCTCTGTAATATCTTGCCAAATTAGAACAAATGTTTCTTAAGACATGCACAGGGTTTCTGTTAGCAGGCGTCTTCCCTTTAAAGATTAACTTACTGAGACATTTA
The DNA here is from genome assembly GCF_020745735.1 of Hemiscyllium ocellatum. Lineage (NCBI taxonomy): Eukaryota > Metazoa > Chordata > Chondrichthyes > Orectolobiformes > Hemiscylliidae > Hemiscyllium > Hemiscyllium ocellatum. The sequence continues at coordinate 92,752,133 of NC_083408.1, forward strand.
TTAGAATTAAAAATTCTTGACTAATGCAAAGTTCTGCGATTTACATATGAAAGAACTGAAACTAACACATTCATTCTAAAAGATGAGAGACTTAATAAACAATCCAGGTCTTTTTCAAAGTATAATTTCAGTTACATCACACTGTAAACTTTTGCTGTAAATTCTGTGTCTTACAATCTTATGCTCCACAACCACATGATGAAGGAGCAATGCTCCAAAAGCTAGTGCTTTCAATTAAACCTGCTGGCCTATAATCTGGTGTTGTGTGATTTTTAACTTTGTGCACCCAGTCTAACTTCGGCATCTCCAAATCAATGCAAAGGGTGACCTCTTTAACTAATGCTTCACATTCCAGATCAATCTGATGCATCTTTTTATTTGATAGGTTTCATGAGTGTAAACCCAATTTTTCTCTGAGTCTTTTAATCTGATATTAAATTTAGTTCTGCATTTGACCATAACTCGAAATTTGAACTCCACGATGTTGTGCTGGGATTTACGCAGAATTTCAGATGTTTTGTGATTTTCTATCCACTGAAAGAGAGCTTGAAATGTTATTGCTTCTTAAGTATTTGAAACCTTTGTCTGCAGCCAAGTGATAAAGGCCCTTCTTACTCTCCAACAGCTGGAACACAATAAGCCAAGAATACAATTTTAATATATTGCGCTGACTGGTTCCAGAACAAATTGATTTCTAATAGTTGACATACAGTTCAGAATAATCGACAAAACGTCGATTCTCCTGCTCCTTGGATGCTGCCTGACCTGCTGTGCTTTTCCAGCAACACATTTTCAGCTCTGATCTCCAGCATCTGCAGTCCTCACTTTCTCCATACAGTTCAGAATGACAATGCTTAATAATTAAATGGATCATACATTAAAATCTTCCAGGAAAGCATCTCCAACAAAATTAGTCTGAAATAATTAAATTTTCAAAATTTGCATTTTAAGGCATGAATTTTTTTGGTTTGAAATTTTACTTGTCAGCATCTATCAAAGCAACAAATAGCTATTTATTTTCAATGTTGCATCATCTTTCTTAGAACTACTTTCAACCGGAACGAAAAATTCCCACTAAGTAAATTCTAAACAAGTCAACTTCCAGCTTCAATTTCACCTGATCGTTGGTCATCGTTTTGAAAAGCCGACGTTGGATTGTTAAACTGCTAGAAATCTGAATGATCAGATTAATTGATGAGAGAATTATTGAACTCTCTTTGTCCTCTGTTTGTAATAAATTCTTGTTTAATTTTGAAAGTTCTTCAGTTGTGAAGCTGTGTTTAACTTGATACGCCACCTGATAGTTGCCACTCCATGACTAAGTGTTATGGAGAAAAACATTATGATGTTCAACTCGTACGGAAGATGAAGAAACATCAATCCACGTGGCTCACCAAATTGTCTTTTTCCATAAGATCAGCACCAATTTCAGATTTTAAATTCAAAGAAATATCAGAAAGTAAGGTAGTTATTTGCAAATTGACTATATTTTGAACTAGCTGTGATGCCATGCTGTGGAATGTCTGCTCACTGTCTTTTTTATGTTTTATTCTGATAATCATGAATAGCTTGTTATTTAACAGTTCTGTGACCTTCAATTGTGGGAAATTTCCACTTTATTAAATGCCATCCAGTACATTTTCCATTGCATAAATGAAAATAAATAGGTTTGTTATACCTCATCATATTTGTAGCTTCTTTTTTATTCATTCTTGGGAAATGGGCATCATTACCTGGTCCAATATTTATTGCCAGTCCTTTCTTTCCCTTGAGAAGGTCCTGGTGAGCTGCCTTCTTAAACAGCTGCAGTCCGTTTGCTGTGAGTGCATTCACAATATTGGTAGTGAGGGAGGATAGGATTTTGACCACCAACAGTAAGGGAATGGCAATGTCTTTCCAAATCAGGGTGATGAACACCCTGGAGGAGAAATTGCAGATGCTGGTTCATGTTGATTTCCTGTCCTTCATTGTAGTGGCTGTAGGTTTGGAAGGAGCTGTCTAAAGAGCCCTAGTGAATTAGAGAGTTTTGAGAAAATTTGTAGCTCAGGTTGAGGTTCTGGATGTAGGTTTGCTCGGTGAGCTGGAAGGTGCATTTCCAGATGTTTGGTCACCCTACTAGGTGACATCTTCAGTGAACCTCCTGACAAGGAACTGCTGCTGATTCCTGCTTTCTATTTATATGTTTGGGTTTCTTTGGGTTGGTGATGTCTTTTCCTGTGGTGATGTCATTTCCTGTGGTGATGCCATTTCGTGTTCTTTTTCTCAGGGAGTGGTAAACGTGGTCTAACTCAATGTGTTTGTTGATAGCGTTCCGGTTGGAATGCCATGCTTCTAGGAATTCTCATGCGTGTCTCTGTTTGGCTTCTCCTGGGATGGATGTGTTGTCCCAATCAAAGTGGTGTCCTTCCTTATCTGTATGTAAGGATACTAGTGAGAGGGGGTCATGTTGTTTTGTGGCTAGTTGATGTTCATGTATCCTGGTGGCTATATCACCTATACCGTGTATTGAAAAAGAATGGATATCCAATGAAAACAGTCCACCAATTTCTCAGCAACAAACCCAAATAAGCAGATAAAACACAATCAGAAACCGTAGCCACTCTCCCCTACATCAAAGACATCTTGGAAATGACTGCCAGACCACTCAGACCCCCTGGACATCACTGAGCAGGTTATTGCTGAGCAATCGGTTTATTAAATAGATTTGCACTGTAATTCAAATATGAAAATGTCAATGATGAAAGTGGAAAAGCTTATTTAATTCTAACTTTTATATTCAAAATTAATAGCTTTGAATGCTTGGTAAAGGATGATTTGATCATAGAGATTGGAATTGGGGTAACACATTTTGTCAATTTTCCTTCGAAATTCCTGGAAAATTGCAATCCTAAAACATAATTTAACATAACGAGAAAATAAACTAGGTCAGCCATGCAGGCTAGCAGTTGTGGAGGGTATTGAAATCCCACTGTATCCTATCACTCAAAATTACCTACTTCAGCTGCCAGGGGTTTTGTCAGGTCTGAGCCATAGTTCAGACTGGAACACCTTGTGATGCCAGATTGGGCCACCTCATGAGAGGAAATGCATACTGCCTACCTCACCCTGCTACTAATCACAGAATTGTGCATTAATGCACATCCTGCTCCCTCAGCAGAAGAGCATATTGAAATAAGAAGGGAAAACTAGGCAATAATAAGTAGCAAAATGGTACATGCACAATCTGTTGTAAGAACCATGTATTATGTTATGCTCTAAGGAATATTGATTGCCATCCAATTTAAAAACTAACTTATTTTCTTTGTGTACAAATCTGTTGGTTGATTATTAGCCTGAGGTCTGATTGTCCAAGCCAGCAATTAAAATCTTGATGAGTCTCCTGTGTTTTTATTTCTCCTGATCTGTTTGTGGTTTGATAAGATCTGGCATAGTGTAGCTATTCACTTGAGGCTTGCCAGTCTTTACATGTAATTTAACACTAGATATTTAAGTCAAGTATACCTGTTTGTGTGTGTACATGTGTCAACAGATGTGCAGACAGTAAATAATAAAATAAAACAAAAGTAAAACAAAGAACTGCAGATGCTGGAGATCTGAAATAAAAATATAAATTACTGGCAAACCTCAGCTTCTTTAGAACTGATGAAGAGTCACTGGCCTTGAAATGTTAACTCTACTTTCTTCCCACAGATGCTGCTGATCTGTTGAGTTTTGCCAGCAACTTCCCTTTTTGTTCAGGTAGTATCTTTCTGGGGGTATGCAGAGATTTAGCAACGTTAAGGGCAAAATTAATTTGGCAACTGGTGAAAAAGTGAAACTTGGATTTAATTTTTTTCAATGATGTGGAGGTTGGCTTGGGGCATATAAATGGAAATTCACATCATGAGCGTGATTTTGACTCTCTTCAGAGCATAGAATCCTTACAGTGTGGAAGCAGGCCATTTGGCCCATTAAGGAGGAGAAAGTGAGGACTGCAGATGCAGGAGATCAGAACTGAAAATATGTTGCTGGAAAAGCGCAGCAGGTCAGGCAGCAGCCAAGGAGTAGGAGAATCAACGTTTCGGGCATGAGCGCTTCTTCAGGCCTATTAAGTCCACATCAACCCTTCAAAGAGCAACCCACCCAGACCCACTCTCCCTATCCTATAACCCCGTATTTCGCACGGCAAATCCACCCAATCTGTCCATCTTTGGACTGTGGGAGAAGTCAGAGTACCTAGAGAAAACTCACACAGACACAGGGAGAATGTGCAAACTCCACACAGCTTGAGGGTAGAATCAAACTCGGGTCTTTGACGCTGTGAGGCACCATTGTGCCCAGATGTCCCACAGGCATTGATAGCTAGTATAAAGCCTCCTGGACCTGTTGGGTGAGTAACAAGTTATTGAGATTGATAAGAAACTGGTTATTGGCCTTTTTAAATGCGAATCTTGGATGTCTTAGCAAAGGGAATTTTTTTCTTCATCTGTCAGCAACTTGCCAGTCACTGAGGGAGGTGTATAACAGATGAGTGCTCAGTGGAAAGAGCTTCTTTGGTGAAGCTGACAGGCTGAGACAGCTTGAAGTGCCCAGCCACAGCCGCCGAGAGATTGCTATGAGAAACACTTCTTCTCTAAGAGTCTCTCACTGCTTGACAGGTGAATGCCAACTGCCTGGAAGGCACGTTAGCTGTCTTGTGCTTTATTCGTCTTCAGCTGCAATTCTCCTACCGCTACCCTTAAACACTGCTTGGGGACAGTTTAGGCACCTCCATTTTCTACCTCTGCTGAGATTCAAACATGTAGCCTAACACATCTTGGCTCAGCAGCAGTAAGAGCAAAACCAGCAACAACAGCACAAGCCACCTTGTATCCCAACAGAGTGGAGGGGATGGACACTCAAATAAAGCTGGGAGGAGGAAAAATCAAGAGGAGTTAGGCAGTGTGATGGTCAGAGAAAACAGTGCCAGAGAATTAAAAGTGGTGGTGGGGAGTTAGCACTTCTGAAAAAAAAAATGAAACATCAAAATATGTCACAACAGGAAAGCAGGTAAGTATTTGGAGCATATTTCTCACTTCTCCATTAAATGGTTGGTGTAAGCAGAAACCTTCATAACATTTAAGAAACATTTAGATGTATACTTGTGATGTCAAAGCATACAAGGATATAGGCCAAGTGCTGGAAAATGAGATTACAATAGCATTATGAACCAGATCAGACCCACTCAAAATATTTTCAGAAGGTAGCATAGACTCTAAATTTTTCATATTTTAGCGGCAAATGTAAAGTGTCATGGTCCAGTTGTAATGCAACTGGTCCAAATACTCGATGTTAGGCAAAGCACAATTTATTTATATAGTTAAAATACAAAAAAAGAAAAAAGAACTTAGAATAAACCAGTTCTGAGGAAGGATCACTGGACCTGAAATGTTGACTTTGGGTTCTCTTCACAAATGCTTCCAGACCTGCTGACCTTTTCCAGCAACATCTGTTTCTGTGAGAATAAACTTAACTTGATTGGAAAACTTAAAAGAATAATAGATGCAGCTACTATGACTAATTAACTGTTCTAAGAGAGTAGCATCCCATAAACATACCCCTTGGCAGGCAAGGTAAATTTTGAAAGATAGATTTTGTCTCACAGATAACCCAGCAGCAGAGGAAAACCCCAGAGCTAAACCTAAAAACTGAAAAAAAAACCCTAGAAATCCTATCTGTAAGAGCTAGTCACACCCAACCAGGCTGCTTTTTTTGTTCCAACTGAAAAAAAAACCAAGACGTCACAATCTGTTTGAGCAAATTACTGCAGATGCTGGAATCTGTACTGAAAACAAATGCTGGAGATCACAGCTTAGAACATAGAACATAGAACATAGAGCTTGTCAGGGAACATCCATATGCAGACAGAGCAAGCTAACATTTCGAATTGCGATAACTCTTCAGCAGAGCTCTAGATTCTAAATGTTCACTTGCTCTCTCTCCATGGATGCTATCTGACCATTGTGACCTCAAGCATTTGCTGTTCTCGCAAGCTGTTTACTTGACTGGCTTGCCAAGTGGACAGTTTGGTACCTCTGTCTTAAAACATCTCTTTTACTAACCCAGAACAAAATAACCTTTCAAAGCCATAACATTGTCACAATAGTTATGTGCTTGTTTTTGACCAGCACAGACTTGATAGAATAAAAGACCCTATTCTGTGCTGTTGATCTCAATGACTCTATGACTCCATTTTAATTAGGACTGTTGTTTCAAGTGATGTTAAAGATCTGACCTTGGAGTTTTGTTCTTCGTAAATACCTGACATTTTTAGTCAGGGACAAAAAAATGTTTAATAATGCAGTCACCAACCAATTGGAAATTCTGCATTTCATTGCAGATAGAAAGTTATATAACCTGTTTTCTATTTGGAGACTTTTGAAACAAGAAAACAATTCAAATGTATTTCCTAATAATTAATGCTGATTGTGTTGCTTATTTTCAATTAATGATGTGGCATTTTACAAAGAATTTTCAGCTGTTATTTCATAACTGTTATTTCCTGTTTACAGATTTCATCCAGTATGAACTGTATGGAGAGTCCTGGTCACTGCTGTCTGTCTTAATACCGAATGCTTACAAAACACATTGACTAGAACTGTCAATCAGTACTTTTACACAGTTCACAACTTCTGCTCTCTTCACGGGAAGTACTGCTTTTAATCATTCTTAGCTATTGATTTTTCTTCATACATTATACAGAATACCATCGTTTAACTGTCTCCATTATACTCTTGGTGCAGTTCTAATCACTTTAGGACCAATGCTAAATTATAGCTAAATGATGTCTTGTGTAGTTTAATGCTATTAGCAATGTTTAAAGTACTGAACTATTTCAAGATTTTTTTCCTGGTTGCTACAGGGGCCAATTAAACAGGCTATTATTGGTAAATGCAACGAGAAAGCACCTGCTGATGCTTTTTTAAATATTTGCTCACTTTTCTATACTTTGGAAACAGAAGCAAAAATGCCTCAGAGGCAGTATTGCAGTGAGGCGCGACTGCAATCTAATTGATACATGACTTGCATTTAAAGTATAAAACAAGTGGATTTTTAGAAAAAAAAATGGGGTTATTGAAATTAAGTGCCTCCCATGCTATTATTTGATTTGCCACTTAATGTGTATGCAGAACGACACTTATAGAGTCATGGAGATGTACAGCACGGAAACAGACCTTTTGGTCCAACTCATACATGCTGACCAGATATCCCAACCCATCTAGTCCCATCTACCAGCACCCGGCCCATATCCCTCCAAATCCTTCCTATTCATATAGTCATCCAAATGCCTTTTAAATGTTGCCTCCATCACTTCCTCTGGCAGCTCATTCCATACACGTACCATCCTCTGAGTGACAAAGTTGCCTCTTAGATCTCTTTTATACCTTTCCCCTCTCAGCCTAACCTATGCCCTCTAGTTCTGGATTCCCCCACCCCAGGGAAAAGACTTCGTCGATTTATCCTATCCATGCCCCTCATGATTTTATTTGGAGTGTATATACATATCTTTAAAACTACAAAGCCAGCACCACTATTTAATATTATAGTCTGTCAAGATTTTGACTAAATCTAATTCTCCCATTTAGTTCCCAATTCCCCCCAAGAGTATCCTTAAACCTAATGATATCTTGAGGGTTCAATCAGTATTCTTTATGGGATCAAGCCGGATAGTGCTCTTCGACCCCATCATCTCAAAAATACAGTGAACAATTGGGGTCCAACTCCGACCTTTGCAGGGCATCACTGGTCACATCCTGGTAATTAGACCCACGAATTATCCCTACTTTCTGTCTTCTGATATGCAACTAATTTCCTAACCAGCTCAACCATTTGGCTGACCGTACATCTAAGTGCAGTCTCACCTTGCCTGACTTCAGTTGAAGATTCTCCTCTTTCACTCTCACATTGTGCGGCTTCTGTATGTGCGAGACTGAAGTCTGATATATCATTCATCTGAAACTGCGTCATGGCCTGGTCTGCCAGTGTGTGAATGAAATTAACTGCCACTTCCATGTCTTAGAGAATGCACTCAAAGCTCTGTGCAAAGATTGATGCAATTAACATTAATATTGATTGCAAATTTCTGGTGAGTCAATCAATACAGGCATACAATTGTGCATGCCAATAGCCTGCTTTGCTATCCTATCCCAAATGAATCTTCAAGAGCGCTCCCTACTGCCGAACCTGTGTGTGACCATTCCCTGGTGAGATGACACCCATGCTATCTTTGTTTCTTGCCCTCACTGCAGGCCACTCACACTGAATGTCTCACCATATGTAGATGCCAACTCTAAGCTCGCCTCTAAAATAGCATCAGTGCTGGCACTGAATGTGGAAACTAGTGGAACCTCATCCTGCAGTTTCATCACTTGCTGTTCCTCCATAAAACGTAAGAGATTCTGAAGAGTTTTGACGGATGGGATCTGAAAAGGATGTTTCTCCTTGTGGGAGAATTTAGCACTTGAGGTCACTATTTCAAAATAAAGAGTTGCTATGTGAGACACATAGAACATAAAACATAGAACATTACAGCGCAGTACAGGCTCTTCGGCATTCGATGTTGCACCGACCTGTCATACCAATCTGAAGCCCACCTAACCTACATTATTCCACGTACATCCATATGCTTGTCCAATGACGACCTAAATGTACTTAAACTTGGCAAATCTACTACCGTTGCAGGCAAAGCATTCCATACCCCTACTACTCTCTGAGTTAAGATACACGGAGATAAGGGAAATAATTTCTCACAGAGGGTGTTAGTCTATGGAATAGACAAGAACAAAAATCGCACGACCTGTCTAACCTAGTCCAACACCGGCACCTCCACATCTTTGGAATAGCTGATTGGATATAGTCAGCAATGTGGAGCAGTTGAAAAGCCATGTGTTATTGAATATTCCCTGCCATTCTTGCCTTGTACTTCCCTTCTTACAGCTGATTGGATGATGGGTTTTTATTTTTCTTACTTCCTGGTGAAAAGTTCACTGTGAGCCAATCAGCCGCAGCAAATGTGAAAGAGGACCAGTCTGTGACTTGAGAAGCAGATTCGCACCAATTCGGTGACTTGACTGAGCAGAGGTGGGGGATTGACTCTTCTGACTGGTTGTCTCTGTGATTGAACTTTCCTTGGACATTTTGAGGGAAGATCTTTCTGCTGTTTTTGTACATTACGACTATGAGAGTGTGGGGGTAAGGGTGTGGTGGAAGATGTGGGGGTGAAGCTTACAGTCATGCTAAGCATGTGAGGGTGAGATGAAGGTATGAATATGAGGCATAAATTATAACCATCAGAGATTTTTTAAAAAGGGAAGGGCTGGTACATTGAATAGTGTGTGAGGCCAGTTAATTTCTTATATTATTCCAGTAATGCAAGGCTTTTCAGCCAGTGGTGATGAGATGAAATTTAACTTAAAGCATGTTGACAGCTGTCTGCAAAATGTTCTGGGGCTAACAAGTGGAAGATCCCACCAAATCCAGCGCAGCTCCCTCTACAGGGGGACCATCAGTGACACAGACCAGACCTGACTAACTTTGGCTCGAGGTAGAGAGGGGAGATGCCTGGTAACATGCCACTGTCATTGCACATTCTGAGTATTTCAGTTTTACCTCCTGCGGATCTCTCCCATTCTCCAGCTCCTTTAGCAAAGCCATCAGTGCAGCATCAGAAACTCTCGGGGCCTGCTTTCTATTACCCTGCACTACGTTTCTGGCTTAAATTCAGAATCAGTTGTAGAATGACTTGCTGCACTGGCTGCAGGCTTGTCTTACATCAGACAGGCTAGCTTTAGCCCATGCTAGTCTCTCGTCATTTCACACCACTCACTCAGGCACACACTGAATTGTGTCCTTAGTATTTGCTACATGCTGCTAAAAGTTTATTTTGTTCCTTCATGTGAATTACTGTCTGTTCCTAAATTTCCAAACATTCAGCCATATTGCCATGGATCTGGAATTATACGTAGGCCAGGCAAGGTGAGGAGGGCAGATTTCATTCCCTAAACAATATTAAGTGGACAAGGTGGTTTTGTACAACAAAAAATATTGACCTAGCTTTTTACTAAATTCAAGATTCACCATCTGCCATGAAGTGCTTCAAATTCCTGCTTCCGAACTAGCCCAGTATCCTCACCACTGCATCATCATCATCTTCCCTTACATGAACAGGCAGCATAGAATGTGGTAATTGTGTGCCCTGATCCCTGCTTTTGGTTGCGGTTGAATTTTGCAGCTTGTGTGTCTCAGTGAAGACCTTGACTCTGATGGTCAAAGTTATGTCGCTGGTCTGTGTCACTGACAGTCCCCCTGTAGAGGGAGCTGCGCTGGATTTGGTGGGATCTCCCACTTGTTCGCTCACTTCTTCAGGAAGGGCTCATGCCTGAAACGTCGATTCTCCTGCTCCTTGGATGCTGCCTGACCTGCTGCGCTTTTCCAGCAACACATTTTCAGCTCTGATCTCCAGCATCTGCAGTCCTCACTTTCTCCCAGAACATTTTGCAGACAGCTGTCAACATGTTTTAAGTTAAACTTCATTTCATCACCACTGGCTGAAAAGCCTTGCCTTGTTGGAATAATATAAGAAATTAAACATATGGAAACGACTATACTCTGTACAAGGGTGATGAATATTCATAGACCAAATTGTGACATCTAACATAAAGGAAAGCAGCTGGTTGTCCACTGACCTTGAAATCTTTTTCAAGAGATTTCCTGCATTGCAATTTCAACCTCTAGGTAGCGAAGGCAGTGAGTAGTTAGTTCAAAACTGTTTGGCGCTTCACAATATTGCTGACACATTGCTAATCGGCAGTTAAAGGCTGACTGGTTCCTGCTGTTGTCAGCAGAACGGGAGAGAAGTTGACAGACAGCTTGCTCGATGAAGACACACCAAGTGTGATGGAGCTGGCATGTCCGATTTGTCACCAGTGGAATGCTCTGCAGAGCCCAGCTGTCACGCCATTCTGCACCATGGGGAAAGGGAGCCTGGGAGTTATAGACAGTTCAGTACAAGAGAAATAAAGACTAATGCCAATTCTTTTCAAGCACACTGTGACAGTACATTTATTTTGTGCATATTGGTAGCATCAAAAGAGCAGAGGAGCTTATGGTTTTGAAAATTAGTGAGAACTTATTGGGGGTGTGTCTAGGCCATTAGATTTACAGGAAAATGGAAGGAAAATTGAGTGGATTCCTTTGCGTGTATGCACGCTAATATTTACGAATCATAGAACATAGATAGAACATAGAACATTACAGCGCAGTACAGCCCTTGATGTTGCAATGACCTGTCATACCAATCTGAAGCCCATCTAACCTACACTATTCCATGTACGTCCACTTGTTGGACACTTGCTGTGCCCAAATGATCCAGCTTAATGGAATAATTATTTGAAAAATCTTGTGTTACTTATAAACATAGAAATAGAAAAAATGTAGGAACAGGAGTCAGCTGTTCTGCTGTTCAGCCCTGCTCTGCCATTCAGTTTGATCATTCAACTTACTGCCATATCGCACTTCCTCCCCATATCCCTTTGAGCCTTAGCTCTAAGAGCTATATCTATCACCTTGCTGAAATATTTTTTCCTTGACTATTTTCTGTGGGAAAGAATTCCACAGGCTCACCACTCACTGGGTTAGGAAATTTCTCCTCATTTCAGTCCTAAGTGGCCTACCATAGATCCTTAGACTGTGAACCCTCTTCTGGAAACCTCGTGGTTTCAATGAGCTTTAATTTCCGCGGATTTCACAACATTCAGTCCGTTTACTGACTCCAACTTCTTTAAGCGAAACACCTTTCTTGGCACCATTTTAACAGCTTTCAGGATGCATATATTTCTCACACATGCATTCACACTTCCAATAAGTTTGGTAGTATAGCAGTTAGGAACAGAATCTGTTCCCAAACTCAGTGCTAATAGCACCCCTACTGTCTCACTGGAGAAGACCAGCTAACCCAACAGAGAAACTCTAATGATGATCAAGGTTGGAACCTCACTGGATGTGGGATGAGGAAATGGGGCAGAATCCCACTCCACCTGGATTCTTCTCATTGCTCTACTCCTGCCTTTTTCTGTCTATTCTGCCCTTTGTAGGTCACATTGGGAGTCTTGGTAGGTGAGAATTAGTGAGAGTTCTATTGAGAACTGTTGGAAAGAGCTTACAACTCATCAGAGAAGGGTGATCAAACCTGGAAATGATTGATTACATTCATCTCAACTCCAGATCCTTTCCTGAGGAGTGAAATATATTCTTTAATTGTCCAATGGCTTTGTCTTACGAGGAGGCATTGCAAAGTTCATTGAAGATGACTGACCCCACAACCTTATAAAAGTCCACATTCTTGCAGGACCTCTGGAATTTCAGGCCCAGAGACTTTACCTTTTGGAGTGCTTAACAGGATGTTTGTTAGCCCTTCAGTCCATTGAGTTTGAACAGACAAAACCAATCACCTAATTATTGTAATCCCATTTCCAGCACTTGGTCCATAGCCTTGTAATGCCTTGGCATTCCAAGGGCTGATCTAAGTACTTCTTAAATATTTTAAGTATTACAATGTATACTTGCAATACTAGTTGCAGCAATTGATTTGGTTAAGCAGGAATAGGTTGACCTGAACATTGAGATACTGAGGTAAAAGGTGCATGAGAAACATTTATGATAAGCACCATGTTAAAAACTGAGAGTAAAATGATGTGAAATTAAAACAAAGAACTGCATGTGTCTGAAATCTGGAGAAATTGCTGGAGAAATCCTGCAGGTCTAGCGGCATCTGTAGGGACAAAGCAGAGTTTAGATTAGATTAGATTCCCTACAGTGTGGAAACAGGCCCTTCAGCCCAACAGGTCCACACCGACCCTCCGAAGAGTAACCCACCCAGACCCTATATTCATCCATGACTGATGCACAATGAAGAGTGAATGCTTCAATCCAGTGACTTGTTCTGATAAGAGTCACCAGGATCTGAAACATTAACTCTGCTTTCTCTCCATTGATACTGCCAGACTTGCTGTTTTTGGCACAAAATAAACTGATGGCCAAACAGCAAGCAGTTTATACAATGCATTAATTTTTTTAAATTTTCCATTGCATAGGAAAATATTGCAGGGATTTTTCATTTCAAATTAAATAAAAGAGGCAATAAGACAAGTTAACATGAGTTTGAACTATTGTTCTTTGCACATCAATTGCAAAGAATGGACGTTGTGAAAAAAGCCAACTACTGGTCCACTGTAAACCCATTTTGCATTACAGGTTTGGACCAATTTCACCCCCCAATAAGTTTTAATTTGCTCAAAATAATCAAAGGTGTTAATTAACAAACTTTGGAGAATAACATTCTGAGTAAGTACTTCTTAGAACTTGAAGTTAATAACATGGATGACAGAGTTATTCTGAAGATTCTGTTCACAGAAGCTCTACGTTTAATTGAAGAATCTAGTTCGATGGTTACTTCTTGCGTTCAGATACCCTTCCATGATCTGAAAGCATTACTTCCTGATTTAATTGTTTTCCTGAGGTTAAAAAAGAAAGGATTTCCAAAGAGCAAAGCAGAAATTTAACACTTAGAGATAGAAAGGAATGAGAGAACTAAACATGAATATATGCATTGGAATGATTTTTACATTCTTGTCTAACCATGACTGCTATAGTGACTGAAGAAATTCTGACTTAATATGGGCCAAGTATAAATGCATTGATAACTGTGTAATGGTATATTGAATGGATTACACAAACAGCAATGCAAAGACAATAATAGCTCACTTAATAGACATTTGAATGAGATGGAACGCAGAACCACTGATGAAAAAATCAGACAACATAAACATTTTGAAATGTCAGAAATCTTAACATTCTGTCCATGCAACCCTTAACAATTTGTGTTGACTATTTGATCTTGGGTTTGGATATCGCTGGCTAGCCTAGCATTTATTGTTCATCCATAATTGCCCTGGAGAAGGTGGTGGCTGAGCTGCCTTCTTAAACTGTTGCAGTCCTTAGAATGTAGACATATTGAATGAAGGGAGTTCCCAAGATTTTGTTACAATGAAAATGAAAGAACAGCAAAGTAGTTCCAAGTCAGGATGGGATGTGGCTTTGAGAGTACCTTCCTGCTGCTGGAGGTGTTCCCAAGTATTTGGTGCCCTTATTTTTCTAAGTGGCATAGATTGTGAGTTTGGAAGGTGCTGTTGAAGAAGGCTTGGTGCGTTCTGACAGTGCATTTTGTGAATGATACACAATGATGATGTGTTAGATTGGAACTGAAGGGATTGATTGTTGAAGGTGATAGATAGATTATCAGTCATATGACATGATTTGGTCTCAATGATATTGAGTTTCCTGAGTGTTATTGAAGGTCTATTCATCCAAGTTAGTGGAGAGTATTCCATTACACTCTTGGCTTTAGTCTTTTAGATACTGAATAGATTTTGGAATGGCAAAAAAGTGAGTTACTCATTGCAGGATTCCTGGTCTTTGACCTTTTCTTGTTGTCATAGTACTTATGTCACTACTCTAGATAATACAACCCCCAGGAATTTGATAGTGGGGTCTCAGTGATGGCAAAGTGATTGAATATCAAGGAGTGATTGTTGCATTCACTGTTCTTTGGAGGTAGTCATGTGAAGATTGCACATGTGTTAATATTATTTGCCTCTTATCAGCACAAGCCTAAATGTTTTTCAGGTCTTGTTGCATTTGAATATAGAGTTCTTTCGTATCTGCTAAATGATTATGAACAGCCCCACTTCTATTCTTGCAATCTAGGAAAGGTCATTGAGGAAGGAACTGAAGGTGGTTGGATCAATGACACAACCTTCAGGAGTAGCTGAGTGATGTCTTGGAGATGGGCTGATCAATCTCCAACAATTATTACCATATCCCTTTGCATCAGGTATGATGCCAACCAAGGGGAGTTTTCCCCCTGGTTCCCATTCACTGCAGTTTTGCTAATGCTCCTCAATGCCACATCACGTCTGGAGTTCAGCTCTTTTATTAATGTTTGGATAAAGACTGTAATGAGGTCAGGAGCTGAGTGGTCCTGGCAGAACTCAAACTGGTTGTCAATGAGTAGGTTATTGCTATGTAAGTGCTGCTGGGTTGCACTGCTGGCAACTCCTTCTGTCACTTTATTAAAAGTGAGCGTAGACTAAGTGGAGAGTAATAGGCTGGTTTGGACTTGTCCTGCTTTCGTATTGCCAGATAAATGCCATTGTTATAGATGTACAAGGAACAGTTTGTATAGTAGTGTGGCTAGCTCTGGAGCACAATTCTTCAATACAATCACCAGAATTTCTTTAGTGCTCATGGCCTTTGAGGTATTCTGAGCCTTCAGCTATTTCTTAATGCCACATGTAATGAATTGAATTGGCTGAAGACTGACATCTATAATGCAGGAGGAAGCTGTAATGGGCGACTCACTTGGAACTTCTGGCTGAAGTTACTGTTAATTTTGTCTCATAGTGGGTAATTATTTCCAGCTGCAAATGAATTCAGTGGATAAAACTGGTCTTTGGAATAAAGAAAAATGGACAGTAACATATCACTAACATCACCTGACTTTAGTCCCTCCAATGGCATTGTGGCCTCAGGGCTTCCATTGCAGCCAAAAGCTGAATAAATGCTATGAGGGTAAGCTGTTCCTCAAGCTTTAGGATTGTAACATTTGAGGGTATTCCCTGGAAGATGGAAGTTAATGATCAAATTAGGTTGAAAGGGGATATATGTTTAATCCAGTGTAATAGGTAAGTCTGAAGTCGAGTTGCCTGAGAAGTTTGGGTTCTGCTTGGAGCCAGAAATCCTATGTTTTACTGTGGAAAACTGGTAAATCCAAGAGCAATGTGCAATGATACAAAGACTTAATTGCCACTAACATTGCCTCTCACTTTCATCAAAATTCAAGTGAATGGCTGTGATGCTCAGACAAGAAAATGAATGGATCATTTAACACAAATTACATTCCAAAGTGTAATCATTTTTTACATTATTACTTGCAGAGCTGTGACTTGACCTAAGTTGTGAGGTAAGTGAAAAGAAATCTTCTTACAGTCTTCAACCTCCGAAATTTCTTTACAAAATTCATGTTAAATTCTTTGAGATCACCAATAGTTTTAGTAATGTTGTCTGAAAATGGGGTTAATATTCTTTCTATTTTGAATTAAATTTGATTGCATTTTGATCTTACGCATGAAAAAGCATCTCAGATAATACACATTTCTTTTGTATTAATATAAATAAAATATATAGTCTAATGTAGGCCTCATTTTGCTGGAAAAGTTGAGACTTCAGACTGTGCAGATTTTGCATGGTCTATTCATATTCTATAAGTCCCTGTTGATGATATAGAATATTCCAAACGCTTTGGCTTAAACTTCTTTTCTAACTTCATTTTCTTTTCTTGCAGGATTGTGTAACATTTAATACATATTTTCTAGCAATCATGTCTTAAAAACAAGTTAATATATACTTCCTCTATGACCTAAAACATTATTACCTTACATTCACTATATGTTGTTTAATGGGGAAATGGACTTGAATTTTAACACTATCAACTGATTCTTACAAAGAATATTAAAGGCTAATTGATTAGTCTGTAAGATGCATAATTTTGCTTTAACTGTTAACTCTATGTGTGTTGTTCTGGCAAATATCTCAAACATTTGGCCTTGGTGCAATGCACCAGGTGAATTAATATCATACATACATTTGGCATACACACTACAGATGCTTCTATGATGTAGCTGATAGGAATGTATGAAAACAGGGCTCAGAAAATCTCTCAATTTCTTTACAATTATTCAAAACACTGAACAACTCTTTAAGGTGTATCATGCTTCCTCCTGCTTTTAAAGAATTTTGACATAAAACTTTAATTTGCACTCGCTGATCACCACTTTTTACACAGTACAAGTTATAGAGAGAGGTTGAATAGGCTGGGGCTGTTTTCTCTGGAGCATCAGAGGCTGAGGGGTGACTTTATAGAGGCTTATAAAACCATGAGAGGCATGGTTAGGATAAATAGACAAAGTCTTTTCCCTGGGGTGGGGGTCCAGAACTAGAGGATTAGGTTTAGGGTGAGAGGGCAAAGATATAAAAGAGATCTAAGGGGCAACTTTTTCATGCAGAGGGTGGTATGTATATGGAATGCCTGTGGAAGTGGTGGAGGTTAGTACAATTGCGACATATAAAAGACATCAGGATGGGTATATGAATAGGAAGGATTTGGAGCTGGGTGCTGGCAGGTAAGACTAGATTGGGTTGGGATATCTGGTCAACGTGGACAAGTTGGACCGAAGGATCTGTTTCCATGCTGTACATCTCTATGACTCTATGAAGTCACAGATTCAGCTGATAAGTTGTCCGCATGATCATATCTCATTCACTGCATTTGTTTTACACAAAACTGCAGCTTTTCCAGTGTGTCTGTGATAGTTCAATCCATTACTGTTGAATCACAAATGTAACCTTTGGAGCACACTCCATCTAGTTTACTAGTATCCTTTAGGGAAGGAAATCTACCTTCCGTACCTGGTTTGCTCTACCATAGCAATGTGGCTGACTCTTAACTATCCTCTAAAATGGCTGAGCAACATTCCATTTAAGGGTAATTAAGCATGGGCAACAAATACTGACCATGTCAGTGAAATCTAAGTCCCATGGAAGATTTAAGAAAATGAAACATTTAGTTTCAAAATGGTACTGCCATGTTAAATCAGTGTTGCACTCTGTTTAACATCATGACCCAACTACCCCACCCACTTCTGGAAGATGAAATATAGCATCTTGTGCAATTCTCTCCAAAAATATGTATAAATGATTGGATACCATGTTGGACACAAAAGAACGCCCATAAGGGGTTAGTGGTGATACTGGAAATTCATAACTCCCAAGCCAAGCCACAAAGAACCCCTTGCAAAGAATTCTTCCTGATTTGGGGCACCACATTTACTCAAGCCCAGTCAGCATGGTGTAGGTTGACAAGATGTAAGGCTCAAAGATCATCCTCTTCCTTGTGTTGCAATATTACTAGCTTAAACTGCACTGACCACCTATGAGGTATTCAATGAGAAGGAGTTAAAGGGGGAACCAGTGAATATATTTTATTTACATTTCCAGAAGGTATTTGATATGATGGCATTTTAAAGATTGCCCTGGAAAATAAGCAGTCCTGGTACAGGGTTAACATAAGTATGTAAGTTAGCTCTCTGAGCTTGAAGGTTTGTTTTCAGATGTTTTGTCACCATACTAGGTAATATCATCAGTGAGAGTCTCTGGTGAAGCGCTGGTGGAATGTCCTGCCTCTATAAGGAACCAAGGAACCAAGGCTGAAGGGTGTCTGTTAAAGGGCTCTAGCCCAAAATGCCAATTTTCATGCTCCTGAGATGCTGCCTGACCTGCTGTGCTTTTCCAGCAACACACTCTCAACTCTGAAGGAACCAAAAGTCTGGTTGCTGATGGTACAAAGATTGGTAGGAAAGTAAGTTGTGAAGATGACATAAAGAGTCTGCAAAGGATTAGATTAAGTGAGTTGATAAAAAATTGTGAGATGATGTTTAATCTGGATAAATGTGAACTTGTCCCCTTTGGCAGGAAGAGTAGAAATGTAGCATATTATTTAAATACAGAGAGATTGCATTACTTTTAGGTACAGAGGGATGGGGGTGCCTTGTCACAAAGAGTTATAATACATGTATAGCAAGCAATCAGAAAAGCAAACAGAATGTTGTCATTTATGATAAAACAAAGAACTGTGATGCAGGAGATCTGAAACAAAACAGAAATAGCTGGTGAAACTCAGCAGGTCTGGTATCATCTACAGGGAGAAAACAGAGCTAACATTCTGAATCTGGTGACTCTTCATCAGAACAGTTCATATCACCAAAAAGGCCTACTTGCCTTGCAACCAAGGATGGTAATTATTAGACAACTGAAGAACATGCAGTTGAGCTCTAGTTAAATGGATCGCAAAAATCAGTATGTCCTCAGACATGGCATGGTGCATAGTACAACTTCCATAGGATATGTCACCAGATACATTGCCACCACCTTTCTAGCCACAAAATTCCCATACATTATATACCCCATTAGACAGCAATTCTACTAGTTGAAGGAGATTTATTAGATTAAACCCTTGAAAAATTAGTTCATTTCTGACCCCCCCAAAGAAACAATTTTTAGCAGCTACAATTACAATTTAATTTCATTGTGAGATTGTCTATTTCAAGATTGACTGGATCCATTATGCTACTTTCCTGAAAGCATTCAAGTATTACTGTGGTATTGCAAGGTCATTTATAGACTCATCAAAATAAAAAAAACTGTTCCTTTTAAAAAAAACAGTAAACAGGCAATTTTCATTAGCTGATTCATAAACATAAAATGGTACTGTGCACTATATTGATTGTTAATGTATTGATCTTGCTGGGAAGGTACAGTAATGGAATCCTCCATGAGGTAAATCTAGCTGAATCTTACAAATCGTGATAGTAATATCAGTCTCTGTTAGTTTATTGCACTAAGGGTCAACATTATTATAAGCATTAGACACTCTTAGACAACTTCTGTTGGTACTATTGAATATCTTTATTGGATCTTCAGAGCTAAAACCCAGACTTTGGCCCATTTGACCTCGTACCTTAAATTGCTTGCCTATTATCTGTTACCAGAATCAAGTTTACAGGTTTAAGACATCAACATGTAATTTACGTATAAATAGGTCATAATTTCAGTTTAATGCTCACAGAAGGTCCTTGTAGATTTAACTCATAATAACTCAACTACAATTCTCATTTATTTTTATCAAGTTAGAGGTCATCTATACCACATGCTTCTATCTAAACAGGAATAAGGGTAAATAATACCATTTCATGTGAAAATAAAGAAGTTGATAGCAACGTATCCATGGCTAAATGGGTAACACTTTGTCTCTGAGTCATAAAATTGTTAGTTCAAGCCTGATTCCACAGATTTGAGTACAGGAAGCTCACCTAACAACATTGTAATGCATTGTTGGAGGTACTGTCTTCAGGAAAGAAACTTGAACTTACTGGATATTAAAGATTCCATGAACCCATTTTGAAGTAGAGAAGAGGAATTATCACTGGTACCCTGGCCAATATTTACAGCTCACTCAAAACCAGTGAAACAGACTACCTGGTCATTGTCACAATAGTCCATTTGCCTGCCCTATTACTTACTGAACTTAGATGCTAGCTTTCTGTGATCCATGCAGGAGGACCTCAAAATCCCTCTGTGCTGCAGTTTTCTGCAGTGGTTATCCATTTCAAAAATATTCAACTCCTCTATTAGGGTCATAGAGCTGTACAGATCCTTCAGGCCAACTCATCTATGCCAACCAGATAGCTTAAATTAATTTGGCCCATATTTATAAACCCTTCCTATTCATATACTTATTCAGATGCCTTTTAAATGCTGTAATTGTACAAACCTCCACCACTTCCTCTGGAAGCTCATTCCATATACGCACCACCCTTTGTATGAAAAAGTTGCCCATCAGGTCCCTTTTAAACCTTTCCCCTCCCAACCTAACCCTATGTCCTCTACATCTGGACTCCCCCACCCCAGGGAAAAGACCATGTCTATTTACCCTATCCATGCCCCTCCTGATTTTATAAACCTTTATAACGTCACCCCTCAGCCTTCAATGTTCCAGGGAAAATAGCCCCAGCCTATTCAGTCTCTCCCAATAGCTCAAACACTCCCAACCTCGCAGCATCTTTGTAAATCTTTTCTGAACCCTTTCAGGTTTCACAACATCCTTCCTATAGCAGGGAAACGAGAACTGCACACAATATTCCAAAAGTGGCCTAACCAATGTCCTGTATAGCTGCAACATGACCTCCCAACTCCTATACTCAATGCTCTGGCCAATAAAGGAAAGCATACTAAATTACTCCTTCACTATCTTATCGACCTGAGGCTCCACTTTCAAGTAAACCTGCACTTCAAGGTCTCTTTGTACAGCAACACTCCCCAGGACCTTATCATTAAGAGTATAAGTCCTGTTCTGATTTGCCTTTCCAAATTGCAGTGGCTTGCATTTATCTAAATCAAACTCCATCTGCCACTCCTCAGCCTATTGGCCCATCTGATCAAGATCCCATTGTACTCTGAGGTAACCTTCTTCGCTGTCAGCTACATCTCCAATTTTGGTGTCATCTGCAAACCTACTAACTACACTTCCTATGTTCACATCCAAATCATTTAACTGAAAAAAATGAAAAATGAAGATCAGGAGGAACCTTGTTATATGCCTTACTGAAGTCCATATAGAACCCGTCTGCTTCTCTGCCCTCATCAATCCTCTTTGTTAATTCTTCAATAAACTCAATCAAGTTAGTGATACATGATTTTCCACACACAAAGCCATGTTGTCTATTTCTAATCAGTCCATGCCTTTCCAACTACATGTACATTCTGTCCCTCAGGATTCCCTCCAATAACTTTCCCATCACCAATGTCAGGCTCGCCAGTCTATAGTTCCATGGATTTTCCTTACCACCTTTCTTAAATAGTGGCACCGCATTAGCCAACCTTCTTTCTTCCAGCACCTCACCAGTGACTATTGATGATACAAATATCTCAGCAAGAAGCCTAGCAATCACTTCCCTAGCTTCCCACAGAGGTCTAGGGTATACCTGATCAGGTCCTGGGGATTTATCCACCTTTATGCATTTCATGACATCCAACACTTCCTCCTCTGTAATATGGACATTTTTCAAATGTCACCATCTATGTCCCCACATTCTATATTTTCCATTTCCTTCTCCACAGTAAACACTGATGCAAAATACTTATTTACTATCACTCCATCTCCTGCAGTTTCACACAAAGGCTGCCTTGCTGATCTTTGAGGGGTCCAATTCTCTCCCTGCTTACCCTTTTGTCCTTAATGTATTTCTAAAACCCCTTTGGATTGCCCTTAACCATATTTGCCAAAGCTATCTCGTGTCCCCTTTTTACCCTCCTGATTTCCCTCTTAAGTATACTCCTACTGCTCTTCTAAGTATAGTCTTCTAAGGATTCACTCGATCTCTGCTGTCTATACCTGACACGTACTTCCTTCTTTTTCTTAACAAAAGCACAATTTCTCTCATCATCCAGCATTCCCTACACTGACGAGCCTTGCCTTTTACCTTATAACAAGAATGTACTGGCTCTGAACTCTTGTTATCTCAGTTTTGAAGACTTCCCATTTTCCAGCCGTCTCTTTACCTGCGAACATCTGCCACAAATCAAATTTTCTTTGAGTCAGAGTCCAATTCCTCACTTTTTCCCACATTATATACCAACTGCCAAGTTTTTGCCAACTCACTTAACCTGTGTTCCTCTGCAGATTCTTGCCTCTTGCCTTCCTACTGATTTTTGTGTCATCCACAAACTTGCCCAGAGTACATTCACTTAGCATCATGGAATCATCATAGAATCTCCACAGAGCAGAATCAGGCCATTCAGTCCACTGAGTCCACACTGATCCTCCAAACAGTATCCTGCCCTGACCCATAACCCCCTCCTCACCTCTCACCCGCCCATACTATCCCCATAACCCTGCATTTCCTATGACCAATTCACCAAAGCTGCACACCTTTGGACTGTGGGAGGAAACCCACACTGACATGGGGAGAATGTGCAAACTTCACATAGACAGTCACCTGGGACTGGAAAAGAAGCTTGATCCCTAGTGCTATGAGACAGCAGTGTGAACCACTGAGGCACCATGACGTCCGCAACTGAAATCTAATCAAAATCATTAATGTATATTATAATTAATTGTGGGTCCAGCACTGATCCTTGTGGAACCCCACTAATTCCAGGACTTCATCCTGAAAATGTCCCATTTATCCCAATTCTCTGCTTTCTGTTCAATAATTAATGTACGACTTCCATCACCACAGGCTTTTACAGTCATACAGTCATAGATTCATGCACATAAGCAGACCCTTTGGTCTGACCAGTCCATGCTGAACATTCTCCCAAACTAAACTTGTCCTACCCTACCTGCTTCTGGCCCATATCCCCCCAAACCTTTCCTATTCATGTATCTGCCCAACTATCTTTCAAACATAGAAATTGTACCGACATCCACCACTAAACAACTTTTAGAATACCAAATATGTTGCATCTACTTGTTCCCTTTTATCAGTACTGCTTGTTACCTCCTTAGAACACTGTAATAAATTTGTCCGGCATGATTTCCCTTTCATGAAACTAAACTGATGCTGCTTCACTTTGTGATATATTTCTAAATTATAAATGCTCTGATAGAACATTTTTATCATCATAATGAATTCTAATATTTCCCCAGTTGTAGATATTAAACTGACTGGCCTATAGTTATCTGTTTTCTGTCCCTTCCTTTCTGAAATAAAGTCATTGCATTGAAATTTTTTACTGCTTTGGAGCTTTTCCAGAATCTAGGGATTCTTGGGAAATTATTACCAGTGTCTCTGTCATCACTTCGTTTAAAATTCTATCAAATCGAGGGAACATATTGACTTTTAGCCCCATTCCTTTTGCTAACATTCTGTTCTTGTGATGGTTCTTGTGTTTATTTTCTCGTCCTCTTTAACACCTTGATTATTTAGTATTTTTGGAATGCTTTAGTGCACTCTCCCATGAGAGCTGATGTAAAGTATTTAACACCCCTGCTGTTTTCTGGTTCCACATTGTCATTTCCCCAACAACGGCAACAACAAAAACAGAAAATGCTGGAAAAGCTCAGCAGGTCTGAGGAAGGGTCACCGAACTTGAAATGTTAACTCTGATTTCTCTCCACAGATGCTGTCAGACCTGCTGAGCTTTTGCAGCAATTTCTGCTTTTGTTTCTGATTTCTAGCATCGTAATTCTTTTAGTTTTTATCATTTCCCCAACATCATTCACTAAGGGCTTCGCATTCACTTTAGCCTCTGTCTTCCTTTCTATATTTTTATAGAAGCTCTTACTGTCCTTTTTATATTACTTGCTAGTTTGCCCCCATAATTTAATTTTTCTCTCATTATTTTATTTTGGTCACCTTTTATTGATTTTCTTTAAAAAAATGTTCTGCTCTTCCTAGTTTACCATCAATCTTTGCCACATAGTATATTTTTCTTTCAATTTAATGCTATCCTGAACTTCTTTAGTTAACCATAGTGGTTTTACCTCCTTTCTAGAGGCCTCCTTCTCGTTTGGATTTATCTTTGTCATGAACCCTGAACATTTTTTTAAATGCTTGCCATTTCTCCTTAACTTTCTTTCCTGCTAGCGTCCTTTCCCAATTTATTCCAGACAATTTTGCTATGTACATCCCTAACCACCCCCCCCAACTTTTTTTTTTCCATTGCACAACCTCAAAAATGCAAACAGTCTTACAGGAATTGGTAAGGTGGATGCAGGAAGGATACTTCCTCTATGGGTACATTCTCAAATATGGGACAGATAATTCAGGACCAAGAGGTGGAGGAATTTATTTACTCACTTTTGTAATGCTCTGTCCCAACAGGCTGTAGAGACTTGGTTGGCGAACATGTTCAAGACTGAGACAGATAGAGTTGTTCTACATGTTAAAACCATCAAGCTAGATGTGGACAGTGCAGAAAAATGGTGTCGGAGTAGGAGATCAGTCATGATCTCGTTGAATGGCAGACTGTGAAGGATGGGCTGAATGGCCTACTCCCACTCCTGTTTCATGTTATCATGTAGCATGGTTATTGGCAAATTTTGTTTCATTCATTAATTTTAATAAATAAAATTAGCCAAAGCATCAAGTGACCTAGTGATTGGTCACATATTTCTCCTTACTGACCAACATTAGTGAGGCACTCTTCCATCAGGTACAGTGGAACATAATGAGTCAAAGTTGGATAACCTGAACCTCTGGTTGTGGTGGAGCTGTCCACCATTCCCATTGATAGAATAGGAAAACCAACAGAACAATGTCCATGATAAATCAGATTCTGGACTGCTGACCTCTGATTAGCCAAAGGCACACATTGGCATATGACCATGCCAACAAACAGAAGTAGAGATATGCCACACTAAATTGTGGGATCATAGGAACACCTGTAATGATGACTGCAAAACAGTCATGACCATGTCTTGAATGGGTGTGCACTTGACGATATTGTGGGTGCAACCAAGCTGTATATCTTAGGTAAAAATCACACAACACCAGATTATAGTCTAACAGGTTTATTTGGACTATAATCTGGTGTTGTGTGATTGTTAACTTTGTCCACCCCAGTCCAACACGGCTCCTCCACATCATGGCTGTTTTACCTGATTATCCTTTAATGTTTAAAGTCGAAACATGTTATGGTGGGAAGTGAAGCAAGGACCTTGCAATTGCTTTGATCTATGTCTATAAGTTGCCAGAAAAAAAGCTGTTATTTATCATGGTAGGAAAGTCCACAAGGCCAGATTTCTTTATGATGGTCAAGACCCACACATTATGGGGCTAGCAAAGCCATCTATTGGACTTCCAGCATTTTTGAGGTGTGGGCCAGAAAAGTGAACAAAATATATCAATGGAAGAAAAGGAAGATTTCACCTTGACATCTCTGAAGAGTCCAATAAATACCTCCTGCTTACCTTAAAGGTACTATAAATCCAAGTTGTTAGCATTGTAAAACAATGATGGAACGATTTTGTTTTTAAAGGATTCAGTTCATCTACTTATTCTGCACTTACTGTGTTTGCCAGTTCAAATACAATGTGATCATGCAACCTTCTGCCATGGCACTTTCAGATGGTTTCAGCTGTACTTCATTACTGTTGCCATCTCCAGAGATGGGCAGATTCCAGCTTTTAATCAGTTATGAAAGGATTTGGAAAGTGAGGGAGCTGAATGCAATCTGTGCAGATGTGCCAAACTGAGCATATGTTAAGTGATTAAATGACAATATGAAAACCTGGTACTTTCAGCCTATCCATTTGTCTTCATTTCACATGACAGAACTCAAAGTCTATCAGACAGCTTACACTTTTGAAAAAGAAATGTCCCTTTTCTTGAAGTCCTAAGAGGTTAACAAAATCTCATCAGGTATTGCAATACCTAAGAGCATGAAAACAAAACAGTAATGATCTTGGTATCAATCATTCTTTAAGACAGGTATTCCCCTCAGAGTTTCAACAGAATGACTCCGGAATTGAATTAATTTTAAATAAATATTTCATTTGATAAAGTATCCATTAATTGATGAATGCTGCATAAAATGTGATCATCTCTATTTATCTGTAAGATGTGCTGGCAATGTGACTGTAATGGCACAAAGAGAAAGTTATCTTAATAACAGAGAGCCGGATAAAATAATGAGTCCATTTCATCTAGATTCCACGTGGAAGGTTCTTTTACAAAATTTCTTCCCTCAAATGTATTGATGGTTTACTCTGAGAATATTTATTTTCTAATCATTTAACCCTCTCCCCCAACCCAACCAACGAGTCATCACATTGTTAATTATCTATGTAACCCACAGTCCTGCTTTTAACAGATGTAGAGCCAATTTATTTTCAAAGCTGATATAGTGACCACAAACCAGCATATTCCTCATGCATCAACGTGGCAAATTAACAGTAATATTTATTTAAAAAACATTCATTTCCAGAGACATTCTGTACAAAAGGAAGCTGTGTTATTTCTTTCTTAGCAAATAGGGTTTCAACTTTATCTGAAATGTGTTAAGTCACTGCTAGTCCTTCATCACGTGGTTGTAGAGTATAAGATCGTAAGACACAGAATTTATAGCAAAAATGTTCAGTGTGATGTAACTGAAGGTATACTGTATATTGAAAAAGACCTCAATTGTTTGTTAAGTCTCCATCTTTTAGAATTACCATTTTGGTTTCAGTTCTTTCATAAGTAAATCACAAAACTTTTTAAAAATGAACCTGTTGGACTATAACCTTGTACACCCCAGTCCAACACCAGCATCTCCAAATCGAGATTAAAAGCTTCTGTGCAAAATGGGGCTTTGTTGTATGGTCATGCTAGCTCATGATGAAGGTTGCTGCCACCATCCTCTTCAAGTATAAGAAACTGCAGGGTCTGTTTGGTCTAATGCAAAAGGTCCTGTCCCACTTAAGAGACTCTCTTGTACTTAATAATTATCGCATGTTAGCAGTGAGTTACAGGTTACATTGATATGATACACGTTGAAGAGGGATAACACTTTCAAGATCCTAAAGTGTTCTGTCCACAAGACATCATAGTGGCATCTCCTCATGGCACTCCTCCGTGAGAAGTCTTTCGGAACCACATATATCAGGTGAAAACCCAGAAAACCGTACTCAAAGGTGGGGTAATACTTATAAGCAAGCCGAGATAATGTTTGGCAACACATTCGTGGAGAAGATGGTTGGTTTATGATCAATTGTCATTTTTGAAAGGAAATTGGAGGTACCGCTGCTTAAAATGAGACAGTGGCTTACACAGAGAATCAACAATGCAACTTGATCTTTTAGGGCTAAGTTGGCTTGGTGATTGGGAGTGAAATAAGTGTTCCCTGAAGTAAAGGATCAAAATGTGTTGTGGGAAGAAAGTCCATGATAGAGCATTCCCATATGGAATCTGGATGAAGTAGACTTGATAAGCTAAACAACCTTCTTCTGATCTATATATAATTTCCTCAAGATTGTTACTCATGATGTGGAGGGGCTGGTATTCGACTGGGGGTGACATTGGAGTGACAGTTCGAGGCAATGAGGAATTTACAAAAGCAAGAGAGTGTGATGGATGGCAGTTATAGGAAGGGAGAAAAGCTGCAGACACAGTCATGTAGATGGGTTAAGGCCAGGAAAGGTAGGAGAGGTAGGCAGGTAGTGCAGGAGTCTTTTGTAGCTATACACATTTCAAACAAGTATGTTGTTTTGGAAAAGGTAGGGGGTGATGGGTTCTCAGGGGAATGTAGCACAAACAGCCAAGTTTCTGGTTTTGAGACTGGCTGTAATGCAATGTAGGGTATGTTGGGTTCCAAGAGATTGATTGTGTTTGGGGACTCTCTAGTCCAAGGCACAGACAGATGTTTCTGTGGCCAGCTGCAAAAATCAGAATGATGCATTGCTGCCCTGGTGCCAGGATCAAGGGAGTTTCAGAGAGGTTGCAGAATGATCTTAAGGGGGAGAGACCCCAGCAGAAGGTAATTGTACACATTGGAACCAATGACATAGGAAGGGAAAAAGAAGAGATTCTGAAGGGAGTATAGAGAGAGTTATGCAGGCATTTAAAAAGGAGGCCCTTGAGAGTAGTAATATCTAGATTACTCTTAGTGCTATGAGCTAGTGAGGGAAGGAATAGGAGGATACAACAGATGAATGCATGACTGAGGAGCTGGTGTATGTGAGAAAAATTCACATTTTTGTATCATGGGAATCTCTTCTGGAGTAGAAGTGACCTGTATAAGAAGGAGGGATTATACTTGAATTGGAAGGGGATTAATATACTGGCAGGGAGATTTGCTAGAGCTGCTTGGGAGGATTTAAACTTGTAAGGTGGAGGGGGTAGGACTCAGGGAGATAGTGAGGAAAGAGATCAATCTGAGACTGGTACAGTTGAGAACAGAAGCGAGTCAAACAGTCAGGACAGGCAGGGACAAAGCAAAGAACAAGGCAGAACTGATGAATTAAACTACATTTATTTCAATGCAAGTGGCATAATAAGGAAGGCAGATGAACTCAGGGCGTGTTTAGGAACATGAGACTGAGATATGATGGCAATTACAGAAATATGGCTCAAGGATGGACAGGACTGGCAGTTTAATATTCCAGGATACAAATGCTACTGGAAGGGCAGAAAGGGAGGTAAGGAAGGAGGGTGAGTGCTGTTTTTGATAAGGGATTGTGTTACAGCTGAACTGAGGGAAGATATTCCCGAAAATAGATCCATGGAGGTTATTTGGTTGGAACTGAGAAATAAGAAAGGGATGATCACCTTATTGGGATTGTATTATGGACCCCCCTAACAGTCAGTGGGAAATCGAGAAACAAATTTGTAAGGAGATTTCGGTTATCTGTAAGAATAATAGGGTGGTTATGGTAGGGGATTTTAACTTTCCAAACATAGACTGGAACTGCCATAGTGTTAAGGGTTTAGATGGAGAGGAATTTGTTATGAGTGTACAAGAAAAAATTCTGATTCAGTATGTGGATGTACCTACTAGAGAAGGTGCAAAACTTGACTAACTCTTGGGAAATAAGGCAGGGAAGGTGACTGAGATATCAGTGGGGGAACACTTTGGGGCTAGTGACCATAATTCTATTAGTTTTAAAATCGTGATGGAAAAGGATAGACCATATTTAAAAGTTGAAGTTCCAAATTGGAGAAAGGCTAATTTTGATGGTATTAGGCAAGAACTTTCGAAAGCTGACTGGGGGCAAATGTTCAGAGGTAAAAGGGTGGCTGGAAAATGGGAAGCCTTCAGAAATGAGATAACGAGAGTCTAGATATAGTATATTCATGTTAGGAAAGGCTAGTAGGTTTAGAGAATGCTGGATGACTAGAGAAAATGAGGGTTTGGTAAAGAAAAAGAAGGAAGCATATGTCAGGTATGATTAAGAGGATCCTTAGAAGAGTATAAAGGCAGTACGAGTATACATAAGAGGGAAATCAGGAGGACAATAAGGGGACATGAGATAACTTTGGGAAATAGGGTCAGGGAGAATCCAAAAGGTTTTTACAAATACATTAAAGACAAAAGGGTAACTCGGGAGTGAACAGGGCTCCTCAAAGACCAGCAAGGTGGGGAGATGGGGGAGGTACTAGAGTATTTTGCATCAGTATTTACTGTGGAGAAGGAAAAGGATGATATACAATATAGAAAAATAGGTAGTGTCATCTTGAAAAATGTCCACATTACAGAGGAGGAAGTGCTGGATGTCTTGAAATGCATAAAAGTGGAC
Organism: Hemiscyllium ocellatum; assembly: GCF_020745735.1. Classification (NCBI taxonomy): domain Eukaryota; kingdom Metazoa; phylum Chordata; class Chondrichthyes; order Orectolobiformes; family Hemiscylliidae; genus Hemiscyllium; species Hemiscyllium ocellatum. The sequence continues at coordinate 92,782,041 of NC_083408.1, forward strand.
ATATCCCCAGGATCTGATCAGGTGTACCCTCAAACTCTGTGGGAAGCTAGGGAAGTGATTGCTAGGCCCTGTGCTGAGATATTTGTATCATTGATAGTCATAGGTGAGGTGCCGGAAGACTGGAGGTTGGCTAATGTGGTGCCACTGTTTAAGAAAGGTGGCAAGGACAAGTCAGGGAACTATAGAGCGGTGAGCCTGACATCGGTGATGGGCAAGTTGTTGCAGGGAATCTAAAGGACAGAATGTACATGTATTTGGAAAGGCAAGGACGGATTAGAGAGAGTCAACATGGCTTTTTGCATGGGAAATCATGTCTCACAAACTTGATTGAGTTTGTTTGAAAAAGTAACAAAGAGGATTGATGAGGGCAGAGCGGAAGACGTGATCTATATGGACTTCAGTAAGGCGTTCGACAAGATTTCCCATGGGAAATTGGTTAGCAAAGTTAGATCTCATGAAATGCAGAGCAAATTAACCATTTGGATACAGAACTGGCTTGAAGGTAGAAGACAGAGGGTGGTGGTGGAGGGTTTCTTTTCGGACTGGAGGCTTGTGACCAATGGATGCTGCAAGGATTAGTGCTGGTTCCGCTACTTTTCATCATTTATATAAATGATTTGGATATTAACATAGGAGGTATAGTTAGTAAGTTTGCAGATGATACCAAAATTGGAAGTATAGTGGACAGTGAAGAAGGTTACGTCAGATTACAATGGGACCTTGATCAGATAGGCCAATGGGCTGAGGAGTGTTTAAGTTAGATAAATGTGAGGTGTTACATTTTGGGAAAGGCAAATCTCAGCAGGACTTGTACACTTAATGGGAAGGTCCTATTGTGTGTTACTGAACAAAGGGACTTTGAAGTGCAGGTTCATAGCTCCTTGAAAATGGAGTCACAGGTAGATAGGATAGTGAAGAAGGCATTTGGTATGCTTTCCTTTATTGGTCAGAATATTCAGTATCATAGTCGGGAGGTCATGTTGTGGCTGTACAGGATGTTGGTTCGGCCACTTTTGGAATATTGTGTGCAATTCTGGTTTTCTTCCTCTCGGAAGGATGTTGTGAAACTTGAAAGGGTTTAGAAAAGATTTACAAGGATGTTGCCAGGTTGGAGGATTTGAGTTACAGGGAGAGGTTGAATAAACTGAGGCTTATTTCCCTAGAGTGTCAAGGGGTGACCTTATAGAGGTTTATAAAATTATGAGGGCCATGGATAGGATAAATAGATAAAGTTTTTTCCTTGGGTTGAGGCAATCCAGAACTAGAGGGTATAGGTTTCGAGTGAGGGGGGGAATGTTATATAAGACACCTCAGGGGCAACCTTTTCATGCAGAGGGTGGGGTATGTGTGAGGTGAGCTGCCAGAGCAAGTGGTGGAGGCTGGGACAAATGCAACATTGAAAAGACATCTGAATAGGAAGGGCTTGGATGTGGGCCGGGTGTGGCAAGTGGGACTAGATTAAGTTGGAATATCTGGTTGGCGTGGACAAGTTGGACTAAAGTGTCTGTTTCCATACTGTACATCTCTATGATTCTCTGACTCTATGATTAGATTATAGTCCAACAGGTTTATTTGGAAGCACTAGCTTTTGAGCGCTGCTCCTTCATTAGGTGGTGTTGGAACAGGACCATAAGAAGCAGAAATTATCACAAAAGATTATAGTTTCTTGCAACTGAAATGATATATTGAACAAAACTAGATTGCTGTTAAGTCTTTCATCTTTCAGAATGGGTTGCAGGTTTGAGTTCATTAATATATAAATCCCAGAACTGCTTTTAAGTCACATTCTCGAGGTAACTTTATGTTTTATAAAAAGGGTGACATCTCTGCTCAGACAATGCATTAAAGGAGTGAGGTTAAAGTCTGTCTGTATCCCAATCTTGAGTCAGACTGGTTCTATCTCCAAAGCGGAATTTACAAAATATTACATATATTGACTGTCTGCATTAACTGTCAGCAGATTGTACATTTTCTGAGTAAAATAGAATGTGTCTGCAAATATAATTCTGCAGATACAAATTCACCCCATAATTCACCTTATATATGTGTGTGCGTACAGGAGAGAAAGAGAGAGAGAGAGAGAGAGAGAATGAGTGTGTGCATGTGAGTATGTGCACCACCAGCAGTAGCTAAGCCTCCCCTGGCACCACAGTTGAAAACATTATTGCCACGAGGAAATCAATCATCAACTTATCGCACCACACCCTTCAACTGGAAAGCATTGAAGTTCTCATTTCTAACCCACCACCAAAATGGACCTCATTGGTCTTGCAGCAAACACTGAGGAATTCATCAAATGAATGAGACTGTGGGAAGTCTTCCAAGATGTCAGCAGTGATCCCACTGTGCTAACCATCAGAGAGATCCATAGAGGATTGACCGAAGAAGGAGTCGATTTGGACCCCTCCGGAGGGCTGCTGCCCTGGGCTTGACATGTATACTTAAACCATCAGGAAATGTGTAAATGCCAGGTTCATCAACTGCAGCCACAAGGTAGACCAAAACATCACCCTATCATAACGCAACACCAACCAAGCTCTCAAAACCAATTGTGAAATTGTCATCAAACCAGCAGATAAAGGAGGAGCCATCATCATTCAGAATAGAATGGACTACTGCAAGGAAATGTACCAACAACTGAACAACCAGGAACACTACAGGCAACTACCTGTTGATCTGACCAAAGAACACACCCGCGAACTAAACACATTGATCAAGACTTTTGATCTAGTCCTTCAGAATTCCTTAAGTTCTCTTATTCCACGTAACTCTCGCGGAGGGGATTTCTACTGCCTTCCGAAGATACACAAAGCCAACACACTGGGATGTCCCATCATATTAGCCAATGGGACCCTGGGTGAGAACCTCTTTGGCTATGTCGAAGACTTCTTGAAACCCATTGTACAGGGGACCCCCAGTTTCTGTCATGTCACTACAGATTTCTTACTGAAACTCAGCACCCACTGACCAGTTGAACTTGGAACATTCCTCATCACAATGGATCTTTCAGCATTCTACACTGGCATCCCCCACAATGATGGCATCGCGGCAACAGCCTCAGTATTCAGCACCCACAACTGCCAATCTCCAAGCACCATCCTGCCACTCATCCGCTTCACAACATTTTCACCTTTGACAACCAGTTCTTCATCCAGACACATGCAACAGCCATGGGATCAAATTTGCACCCCAGTATATCAACATTTTCATGCACAGATTCGAACAAGACTTCTTTTCTGCACAGGACCTCCAACCAGTAGTGTACACCAGTTACCTTGACAACATTTTCTTCCTCTGGATCCATGGTGAGGAGTCACTGAGACAACTAAACATTGATGTCAATGAGTTTCATCCCACCATCAGACTTATCATGGACTACTCTTTAGTATCTGTCTCATTCTTGGACACATGCACCTCCATCAAGGATGGGCACCACGGGAACCTCACAATGCTACACTTTTCCAGCTTCCACCCGAAACATATTAAAACAGCCATCCCCTACAGACAAGCCATACACATACAAGGGATCTGTTCGGATGAGGAAGATCATGATGGCACCTGAAGGTGTTTAAGGATGCCCTCATAAGAACTGGGCATGATGCTCAACTCATCGACTGCCAGTTCCGGTGTACCACAGTGAGAAACTGTAATGATCTCCTCAGAGGACAGACACAGATTGCAATTGATGGGGTACCCTTTGTTGTCCAGTACTTCCTGGAAGCCGAAAAGTTACGCCATGTTCTTTGCAGCCTGCAACTATTGATGAGGATGAGCACCTCATCAAGACCTTCCCTATACCTCCACTTCTCACCTTTAAGCAGCCACCAAACTTCAAACAGATCATTGTTCACAGCAAACTGCCCAGCCTTCAGGACAATATCGACCACAACACTGGACAACCCTGTTATGGCAACCACTGCAAGACGTGTCAGAGTGTCGACATGGCTACCACCAATACATGTGGGGACACTACTACCATGTACGTGGCAGGTACTCGTGTGACTTGGCCAATGATGTCCATCTCATACACTGCAGGCATGGTACATTGACGAGACCAAGCAGATGCTACGACAATGGATGAATGGACACCTCGCAACAATCACCAGACAGGAGTGTTCCCTTCCAGTCTAGGAATATTTCAGTGGTCCAGGCCATTCTGTTTCGGATCTTCGGGTGACTATCCTCCAAGGCAGACTTTGGGACAAGAAACAATGCAAAGCAGAGGCTGATAGCCAAGTTCGCTACCATGGGGATAGCCTCAGCTTGGACCTTGGGTTCATAACTATACACTCTCTTTCTCTCTCTTTTTCTCACAACACACGCATGCACATATACACACTTACATACTCACACAGATAGTCACTCATACACACATTCTCTCTCATACACACACTCTGATACACACATATATACACCCCATACTCACACCCATGCACACTTTCGCTCACAGGCTTATACTCCATCACGCTCTCATGCACACTTTATCAAGCTTGAACACACAAACATACACTCTCATGTGCACTCACACTCACATGTACACACTCACATGCACGCTCTCTCTCTCATGCACACAAACACACATAAAGATCTATTGGGTGAATTTGTATTTGCAGAATTATATTTTCAGATCTATTTTGCTCAAAAAAATGTACAATCTACTGTCAGTCAATGCAGGCAATCAAACCATGTTATATTTTATAAATTCCTACTTTGGAAATAGAACCAGTCTGACTCAAGGTTGGGATGCAGACAGACTCTAACCTCATACTAATAATGCATTGTCTGAGCTGAGATATCACTTTTTTTTAATCAAACCTGAAGTTATCTTGAGAATGTGACTTAACAGAAGTTCTGGGATTTATGTACTAATGAACTGAAACCTGCAACCCATTCCAAAAGATGAAAGACTTAACAACAATCTAGGTTTGTTCAATATATCAATTCCGTTGCATGACACTTTAATCTTTTGCTATAAATTCTGTGTCTTATGGTCCTGCTCCACAGCTATCTGATGAAGGAGCAGCGTTCTAAAAGCTCGTGCTTCCAAATAAGCCTGTTGGACTATAACCTTGTGTTATGTGATTTTTATGATTGTTACTGGCACAGTTCACTCCTGATCAGCTTAGCTCAGTGGAAAAGAAGGGAAGAATTAGCATTTATAGAGTGCAGTTCATGACTTCAGGTCTTCCCAGAGTGCTTCACAACCAATGGAGAACGTTTTGAAATGCAGTCATTTTGGGAAACAGTGCAGCAAAATGACATAAAACAAAGTTCTATAAACACTAATTAAATTATTTAGCAGGTGATTTGTAAAAGTTGATGTTTATTGATGGATAAATGTTTGCAGGAAAATTTGCTGCCAGTGCTTAAATGATGCCATGATATCTTTATATCAGCCAGACTGGGTGATGGAACCTTGGATTACTGTCTTATTCTAAAGATATTGCCTCCAGCACTGCAGCATCACCCAACAAATACACCAAAGTGTTAGCCTTGATTTTGCTTTCATCTTCAAAGAAGGGTTTCAACCTATTGCATTGACTGAGAGACAAAATTGCTGAAACATAGCTGATTCCTGTAAGCCAATGCATACAGCACAGATGCAGACTCACACGCACACAAGCTTTGCAATGTATTATTTATTTCTGTATTGTGTTAATCATATTTAACCATGCAACTACATTATTCTGTTCCTATTAATGAATGCAAACTGGTTGTGGTAAGTTTCTGTATATTGGGGTTGTCAAATGGTGCTTCTCCTGGATGTGTATTGAAGAAGAAATTGGTACCCAGAGCAAGGAGCTTCATTACCCATGGGGATGAGAAATTGGTGAGGCCAATTTCGAAGTACTAAGTATAGTCTTGTTTGGATTGCTACAAGAAGGATTCTATTACATTGAGAGGGTGCAGAAGGTTACCGGGACTGGAAGGTATGAGTTATAAGGAGAGGCTGGTTGGGTTGGGATCTTTCTCCCTTTAGCGTAAGAGGTTGAGGGGTGACGTTATGGAGGTTTCTAAAACCATGAGGGGCATAAATAAGGTGAATGGCAAATGTCTTTTCCCCAAGGTGGGACAGTTCAAAACTAGATGTCATGGTCTTGAGGTGAGAGGAGAAAAGTGAACTGAGGAAAGGCTGGATGGGAAAATATATTGAGTTTTGCCAAAAGTCTGCAATATAAATAACAGTGTTGGTATCTATTACCCATTGATCATAAAGATGAGGTAGTTGGAGGTAACTCCAGACAGAATAGAATCATACAGTTATACTGCACAGAAATAAACCCTCCAGTCTAACTCATTCATACCAACCAAGTTTTCTAAATTAAACTAGTCCCATTTGCTTGTGTTGGGCCATGTCCCTCCTATTCATTTATCTGTCCAAATGTCTATCACATATTGCAACTGTACCTTCATTTGTCACTTCCTCTGGCAATTCATTCCACATATGAGCCATTTCCATGTGAAAACGTTGTTCCTCAGTTCACTTTTAAGTCTTTCTCCTCTCACCTTAAGATCATGACATCTAGTTTTGAACTGTCCCACCTTGGGGAAAAGACATTTGCAATTCACCTTATCTATGCCCCTCATGGTTTTAGAAACCTCCATAAGGTCACCCCTCAACCTCCTACGCTACAGGGAGAAAGATCCCAACCCAACCAGCCTCTCCTTATAACTCATACCTTCCAGTCCCGGTAACCTTCTGCACCCTCTCAATGTAATAGAATCCTTCTTGTAGCAATCCAAACAAGACTATACTTAGTACTTCGAAATTGGCCTCACCAATGTCCTGTACAGCCTTAACATGACATACTAACTTATATACTCAATGGCGTGAGCAATAAAGGCACGCATGCCAAATACCTTCTTTACACTCTGTCTACCTGTGATACAATTTTCAAGGAGCTCTGTCTCTCTGTTTAACAAAGTGATAAATCTCATAGCATTGGGTTATAGTCCAACAGGTTTACGTGAAATCACAAGCTTTTGGAGACCCACTCCTTCTTCAAGTGATTTTTCACTTTATTCACCTCAGTCCAACACCAGCACCTCCACATGATCTCAGTTTGGCAGCACTCTCTGGGGCATTTCCATGAACTGTGTACTTCATGCCCTTGCTTGTTTCATCAAGATGCAATACCTCGCATTTATCTAAATTAAACGGCATTTCTTCTCTACCTTCCCACAAGTTAATCCCACTTGATCAGGTCCCAGAGATTCATCTACCATTATGATTTTTAAGACCTCCAGCACCTCCTCTTCTGTAATGTGGACTGTTCCAAAACATCAATATATATTCCCCCATGTTCCCTAGATTCCATTTCTTCCTTTGCAATCAATACTGATGTAAAATATTCATTTAGTATCTCTTCCATCCCCTGTGGTTCCACACAAATAGATCACTTCACTGATCTTTAAGTGGCCCTATTCTCTCCCGAGTTGATCATTTACCCTTAATGTACTTGTAGAATCTCTTTGGATTATCCTTAACCTTGTATGCCAAGGCTATCTCATATCCCCATTTTTGCCTCTTGATTTCCTTCTTTGGAATTCCCTTACTCTCTTTATATTTTTCCAGAGATTCACTTGGTGCTGTGCTTTAACCAGCAACACATTTTCAGCTCAGTTATGTATACCTGCTATATGCCTCTTTCTTATTCTTGACGATTATCTAGTATCTCTATTCAACCATTGTTCCCCACTTGTACCAGCCTAACCCTTCACTCTAACAGGAACATACTGCCTCTAAACTCTCATTATCTCACTTTTGAAAGCCTCCCACTTTATCTGCAAACTGTTTTCCCCAATCAAAGTTTGGAAGTTTCTGTCTCGTGCCATCAAAATTTGTCGTACTCCAATTTAGAACTTTAACTTTTATATTAGGCTTATCCTTTTTCATAACTACTTTAAACTAATAGAATTATGATCACTGGTCCCAAAGTTCTATCTCACTACTACTTCATTAACTTGCCCTGCTTTATTTCACAAGAGAAGATCAAGTTTTGCTCTTTCTCAAGTAGTATATTTACATATCGACAAAAGAAATTTTCTTGAAGCCATTCAACAACCTACTCCCTCCATCCAAGCCCTTCACACTATGGCAAACCCAGTCAATGTTTGGAAAGTTAAAAGCCCCTGCTATTACAACCCTATTATTCTTACACATATTTGAGATCTCTCACATATTTCCTCCACAGTTTCCTCCTGACTATTGGGGGGGGCCTAAAGTATAATCCCATCAAGATGATCATCCCCTTTTTATTTCTCAATTGCACCCATATAGCTTTACTGGATGATCCCCCAGGAATACTCTCTTTAAATAGTAACTTGATGTTTTCCTTAATCAAAAAAGCCATTCCACCTGCTCTCTTACTTCCCTTTCTATCGTTCCTATAGCACCTACACTTTGGAATATTGAGTTGCTACTCCTGTTCCTCCCTCGGCCATTTTTCTGTAATAGCTTTGATATCCCAATCCCCTGTTCCCATATGTACCCTGAGTTTATCACCTTACCTGTCAGACCTCTTGCACTGATATGAATGCAATTTAATTCTTCAGAGTTATCTCATTCTCTGAATTGTTCTTGCCTGCCTTGTCTAATTAACTTGCTCTTTTTAACTTACAAACCATCCTCAACTTTCTCTTTATTCTCACTTAAAATCCCCCAGCCCACCTCCATACTTGTTTCAAAGCAGCCGAGTAGCAGTAGCAAATTTCCCTGCCAGGATATTGGTCCCCTCCAATGTGTTTTTTTTTCATTATCTTGAAGAGAGGCCCAGGGAGAATATATGTCGGGAATAGCTTTGAACAGGATGATGATTTAATTGAAACAATTAAGTGGTCCACAATTAGATCTTACCTTTTTTAAATTCATTCCAAGGAATAGGCATCATTGGCTAGGCCAGCATTTATTACCTATCCCTTGTTATCTGAGAGAAGCTGGTGGTGAGCTTCTTCATCTCCTGTAGTCCATTTGCTGTAGGTTTACCCATAGTGCCATTAGGGTAGAAGTTCCAGGATTTTGACCAAGAAACATTGAAGGACTGATAGTATCATTCACTATCATAGGATGGTGAGTGGCTTGAAGGGGAACTTGCATTTGGGTTGTATTCCCAGTTATCTGCTGTCCTTGTCCTTGATGGTAGCGGTTATTGTTTAGAAGATGATGTCTAAGAAGTCTTCTACATCTTGCAGATAGCACATTCTGCTGCAACTGATGATGGAGGGACTGAATGTTTGACGATGTGGTGCTAATTGAATGGGTTGCTTTGTCCTGGATATACTCAAGCTTCTTGAGTGTTTTTGGAGCTGCCCTCATCTAGACAATGAATGTTACTTGCAACTTGTCAGCCCAAATTTGGACATTGTTCTGGTCTTGCTGCTATGAACATGGATTGCTTTAGTATCTCAGGAAACAGGAATGGTGCTGAACATTGTATAATCATCAGGTAATATCCTACTACTGACCTTACAATGGAGGGAAGGCCATTGATGAAGCTGCTGAAGATAGTTGGATCTAGGACACTGCCCTGAGGAACTCCTGCAGAGATGTCCTGGAGCTGAGATGATCTTTACACCCAAAAACTTATTTTAGCATCAACTTCAATACTTCTGAGTTGATAGATTGCAAGTTTGCAAGACTCCCCGCAACTGTGCATAAATCAAGGAACTTCCATACAGAAATGTCTGTTGTAATGAAGATGTGGGTATACTTTAAGAGAGTTAAAGCAGCAGAACTTCCGGATTTGGAGTAAGTGTTTCAATAAGGCAACAGTGTGCTCAAACATCTTGATTAGCTTGTTGCCTGGAGTCAAAAACAAAATTGAATTCAGCCGATCAGTTTAAATTATACTCTGAATAATATCAAACTCCAATCCAGTTTGAATTTAATATATCTTGAAAGCCAATGACAATCCAATACTTTGGGATTTAAGACCAGGGAAAATTGAACAGTTGAGAGGAGAACTGCCAGGCCCAGTATGTAAACAGACTGCCTGAAAAATAGCTCTCCTAAGAAAGATCAGTAACCTGTGAAGCAGAAATTGCTAAGAAAAAGGAAAGAAGACCCAGGAAGATCCGAATAGAAGAATGAAAGCTGCCTGGTTTTGAGATAAGAAGTCTTGTTTTGTAAATCTTAACTGGGAGTTTTATCAGACTAGTATTACAGAAGGGAAAGTAACAGATAGATTAGAATAAGGAATGGTAAATAGTTGGTTATACTTTAAGAAATAAAGCTGTTAATGTTTACTTTAAATAGTTCTTAGCCACTTGAATTTTTATGGATTATTAAACGGGTCGACTATTTTCTGTGTTGCTAATTTTAAATTTAGCAGGAGGGTTTACCCTGTGTCAAAACACTGTGTACCTCATTGTTGCAGTCACTACCTTGTTAGGAAACATTTTTCATCCAGGTACTGTTTGGGTAAAAAAAATGCTATTTGAAGATAAGCAGGGAGCTTTGCTTTAAATGAAAGTTCTTTCTTTTAAGTTGAATTTCAAACCAACCAATCCATTAAAAGGCTATACATGACAGTCCTTCTCCCTAAAGTTTATAGATATTAACTAGAAATGGTTTTGAAGATTATATGAAGCACAGCGTATATATTATGCCAAATATAAAACAATTTTATTGTCCTTAGGTACCCCACATAAATGTTGCTAGACAAAGACTGGAATTTGAGTCTCGAAACTATTAGCAAGACTAAAATTGAAAACAAAGGCAATTATCAAAAGGCTAGCTGCACTCAGTGTTGATCTATGCATTTGAATTATCTACTCTGTCAGTCAGTTACACATTTAATTCTAAGTTACCTTCTTCATCACTACCAGTCAATTAAGATATTTCATAGCTCAACTTATCCTGGGAAAAGTTTATCTTCAATGAATATGTCAGAAATTGGGGTGCTTTTACAACTAAATTTTCCTAGCATTTACTGAATAGCATGAGATTTTGTTTAACTGCACTTGCTGCAGTAATTATTTTTCCAATTTTTAGCATATGAAAACAAAAGGATTACTGAGGTCATGATTCTTCATTGAACTAACGTCATCAATCTATTTGCTGCCATATGTACCTTATTATCAATGAATTGATTGGAAAAATTAAGAGATTTTTGTTCTTAACCGAAATAGTAAACTAACCCTCACTTGAAGACAGGCAAGGCCAGACTTATTAACCAGGTGCCAGGAGTAGCTGCCCATGGTTATTTGCAGAAAAGATTCAGACAAGTGATTGACAGCATAGATTTCCAACCTAGGTGAGAAGTGAGTTAGAGTCCAGGAGAGCGAGCCATTATCTTCTTGGCAGAAGACTAGGACTTGGAGGGAAGAACGAAGACTGTTAATGCCAAAGATTGTCACCAAAGGATGTGAAACATCACGAATGAACGCCCCACCACTCCAAACCACAGGAGCCCACTGTCTCTCCTTCCCCATTCTACAAAATGCCTTCAATGTCAGTAAAGTGTTCTCATCTGTCACAGGTGGTATTTTTCCTTTTTCTGTCTGTCTAACTAACAGATGCATCATATCTAAACTTCTAATCTTTGTCTAGTAACATTTTTGTTGGATGCTAGATTTCAGGGGGTTTGTGACTGTGGGAATCACACATTTGTAAGCAATTTTGAGATAGTTTGTTGAATCCAGATAATGCTAGCAAGATGTAACTGAAGTTGCATAGTTCAAAAACAATGCCAGATGTTAAGAGACAAATGCATCCTCAATGTTGATCAGTGCATTTGAATTGCCTACTCCTTCAGTATCTATATGCCTGTGTCTAATTTATTTTCTGCACCTCTTACAGCCTGTTAAAATATTTAATAGCTCAACCTAGCCTGGGAAAAAAAGTTTATCAAATATGAATATGAAAAGAATCACTGTGTTTATGAAAGGTAAGCATTTATTTTTTTAATAATCACACAAGCATTTTTTTCACCAATTGTAAATAACCATTAATGAACTTCAGTCATTAATATGTTCCTAAAATAAGCAAGAGCTAAAACAGCAATCCCGTAAGGAACCATCATTATTCAAGTTGGAATAATTGCATGTAAAATTAGCAATAAATCACAAATGCTGCAACATCCTTCAGGTGAAACTAAATGCTATGTAATACGATACACGCAGAAAGGAATGCTGACTTAATGGGATTTAGTCCAGAGGGGAATTTCAGCTACAAAAATGTCCTGTTAGGTTGAGATAACTTCTACATATTTCTTTAGAACGAATGCCCATCAATATGTTTTAACTGAGCCCAGGTAGATTAGAATAACCAGTAATCGGCATGAGAATTGGGACTTCCTTGGTATTCAGTTTCTGGTTGCACTTTATAAATGCTAATGTTTGGATAGTTACACAACTCAGGGTGAATCAGATCATGATTTTGTTAACTGGTGTGCAAATTTTATGGAAACATCAGAGAACAGGAACTCAATCTTGAGATAAAAGATATTTGCTTAGGTTGAATGTAGATTTAATATTTTTCTGTTTGCAGTTAGCATCGAGAAAATACACATGCAAGCGTGCAATCTCCTGTGGTTGTCACATTAGTGTAAACTGAGTGTTGTGAGTCCAGGGTTTTGAAGAGCAGATTGACAGTACTTCACTGCTACTTGCTGCCCTTGGGATGTAAATTGGAGATGTCTACAATTAGCCACTGAGGAAAGTGGATACAAACTTTGCTGCATAAATCAATGGTTCAGATACGGTTAATGCTCATATTACATGGTCTCCACCCAGTCTGCTGACTCCACACACTCTGTGGGTTCTCCTCCAGCTTTCCGAGTGAGCAGATATATCTGCATCGCTTCCTAATAGTTATGGCTGACCAAGTGTAGTCATGCTTAGAATCATAGACAACTCCTGCACAGAAAAAGGCTCTTCTATGCATCATGTCCACACCAATCAAAAACAGCCACTTACCTGTTCTAATTGTATTTTCCAGCATGTTTCCCATAGACGTATATCTCTTGGCAGAGCGATAGACATTATCTATGTGGACTATGTGGACAGTAAGGCGTTCGACAAGATTCCTCATGGGAGATCATGGAATACAGGGAGAACTAGCCATTTGGATACAGAATTGGCTCGAAGGTAGAAGACAGGGGGTGGCGGTGGAGGGTTGTTTTTCAGACTGGAGGCCTGTGACCAGTGAATTGGTGCCACAAGGATTGGTGTTGGGTACACTACTTTTCATCATTAGTGTTCGTGCTTCTATCGCCCTTATAGGCAGTGAGTGTCAGATACCCACCACACTCAGGGGGTAAAAGCTTTTCCTCACATTTTCTCTCAACCTTCTGCTCCTGAATTTAAATCTATGCCTCTGGTCACTGATCCATCAATCAAAGGAAGAGGTATCCTGTCTGTGCCTTTCATAATTTTGTACATCTCAATCATGCCCCTTTCCATCTCTATTGCTCTAAGGGAAGCAACCTATCTAAGGGAAACAGTGTATCGAGTCTCTCTTCATAACTGAAACTCTCCAGCCCAGGCAATGTCCTGGTAAATCACCTCTATACCCTCTCCAATATGATCACATCCCTCTTATAATGTGGAGTCCAGACCTGCACACAATATGCTAGCTGTGGCTTAACCAACATTTTATACAGTTCCAGTATAAAAGTAAATATCCCATATGCCTTCTTAACCAATTTATCCACCTATCCTGATAATTTAAGGGACTGATGTAAGTGCACATCAAGGCCCTTCTGATCATTTGTGCTTCCCAGAGTCCTACCATTCATCACTGCAATAAGTCTTCCAGTTATCTAAGAACAGTCCCTCTTCTCCAGACAGCCCCATGGTGTAACATCCTACACCACTGATTACTGGGTAGGCCTGAGACAATGCAATGCTAACTATCTTAAATGATCACGGTAGACTGGTTAGTAAGGTTAGATCACATGGGATCCAGAGAGAGCTAGCCAAATGGATGCAAAATTAACTGGTGGTACTAGGCCTGTGACCACAGTGTGCTGCAAGGATTGGTGCTGAATTCACTGTTGTTCATCAATTATATGAACAATTTGAATGAGAATGTAGGAGGAATGGATAGCAATTTTGAAGATGACATCGAAATTGGTGTTATAGTGGACGGTCAAGAAGGTTATGTAAGTGCAACATGGAATCTTGATGAACTGGGCCAGTGGGCCATGAAATGGCAGATGGAGTCTAATTTAGATAAATACAAGGTGTATCTTGGTAAGACAAACCTGGGCTGAAAATGTGTTGTTGGAAAAGCGCAGCAGGTCAGGCAGCATCCAAAGAGCAGGAGATTCGACGTTTCGGGCATAAGCCTGAAGAAGGGCTTAAGCCCGAAACGTTGAATCTCCTGCTCCTTGGATGCTGCCTGACCTGCTGCGCTTTTCCAGCAACACATTTTCAGCTCTGATCTCCAGCATCTGCAGACCTCACTTTCTCCTCGAGGACAAACCTGGGCCAGACTTACTCAGTTAATAGTAGGGCCCAAGACATTCCTGATGAAGAGCTAATTCTCGAAACGTCAACTCTCCTACTCCTCGGATGCTGCCTGACTGCTGTGCTTTTCCAGCGCCACAGTTTTTGACAATAGTAGTAGGGCCTGAGGAGTGTTGTTGAACAGAAAATTTAGGGGTACAGGTACATAGTTCCTTGAAAATTGAGTCACAGGTAGACAGGGTGGTGAAGAAGGCATTTGGAACGTTTAGCTTCATTGGTAGTAAAATATCTGGCAAATGGATTATAATGTGGGAAAACGTCAAGTACTTCAATTTTACAGAAAGAATAAAAGGGCAGAGTATTGATTAAATGGAGAATAACGGCACGATTCCATTGCACTCAGCATCCTGTTTGCCAATTCTCCCACTCACTGGGTCTCCCATTCGCCATCCTCACTCACTGAACTAGCTGCTCACTTCTCGCTGATGCACACACTTCTCCAACCCTTCCTTCCTTTCCACTACTCTCACTTCCTTGCTTGTTGTCTTCTTCTCACCGATAATGTCACCACTCACAGCAAGGATTTGGGTGAGCGGAAGCAACAAGTTGTAAGGTTGATGTGCAGGAAAGACAGTGAGAAGATGAGGTGGTGAGGAAAGGAGTGAGTGGGAGAGTTAGGGAGTGGTGCGCTATGTGGGAATTTATGTGAGCAGGAGAGATGGTAAGATGGAGGATCAGTGAGGAACATGGGAAACGAAACTGCCAGTCGGGAGAAGGGTGAGTGAGGGTGTCAATGAGGGAATGATGAGCCAAAGGTCAGTGAAGGAAGTAGTGAGTGTGATGATAGTGAGGGAAGTGAAGATTGTGAGGATAAGTGAGGGAAATATTGGGTGTGAGGGTCAGTGAAGAAAATCGGGAATCTGAGCATCAGTGCAGGAAATAGTGAGTGTGTAGGTCAGTGAGGGAGATGGAGAATGGGAGGGTCAGTCAGTGTGAGGATTGGTGAGAAGACCAGTGAGTGTGAGGGTCAATTAATGTGAGGATTAGTAATTGTGAGGGTCAGTGAAGGAAGTGGTGTGTGTGAGGGTCAGTGAGAGGAGTGATGAGAGTGGGAGTTGTGTGATTGGGAAGATATGCATGTAGTCCAGGGGCAGGTAGCGATGAACAGGAGTGTCAGGAAGGCAAGGACAAGAAGTAGAGGTAGTGAACTGGAGGGTCAGGAGAGTCAGGAGGGTCAGTAGAGATGGTGAGCTAGAAGTGAAAAGAAATAAGCAAGAGGCAAGTTGAAAGATTTTATTCGATAAGTTATTAAAAGTTAATAAGGAAGGTTTTTGGGCCAGTTTAGTTCAAGTCAGTTAACATTTTTTCTTTTGTACCACTGACAATCAGGAATTCACCCACTTTCATTTCATATTTTCTTTGAGGAAAGTGATTCTTTTCCATTTGGCACAGCATTTTTTAGGATAATATTAGGAATGTGTGTTAGAAAGAAAGATGTGGGCAATATAAACCAAGTGCTACAATTTGATTGGCAAAAAAAGACATGAGAACAAAAAAAAACCCAGCAATTTGTTTTGATCTGCAATGCAACTTTTGAAAGTATGTTGAAAGCAAATTCAAGAAATTTTTTTAGTCGTGGAATTGAATAAAAATCATGAGGGGAACATTTACAAAGCAATGGGGTATTGAACTGGGTAGCTCAATCAAAGATCTGAAACCATCACAATTGGCTAAATGAAACCCTAAGCTGTATCATTCCATGAATTGATGGTTCTGAAGAAGTTTAAATCTACAGTACATGATTAACAGTGAAGATTAACATTGAAGAAATTAGGTTTAGACAGGAGATATCTTACAGTTTATTTATCCTGATTCCAGAAAAGAACTCAAGCAGGGAATTAGGAGAGCAAGAATGATCATGAAGTGACCTTGGCAAGTAGGATCAAAGAGAATTCCAAGGCATTCTACACATATATTAAAAGCAGGAGAATAACTAGGGAGAAGGTAGAACCACAAGGATAAAGGATGGAACTTGTGCTTGGAGGATGTGGGCAAGATCCTAAATTATTCTAACTGTCAGTGTTCACCCAGCAGAAGGATATGGAGGATAGTGAGATTAGTGTAGAGCATGCTAATATGATCAGGCATTTTGAGATCAAGAAAGAAATGGTGTTGAGGAGTATTAAAATGGATAAGTCCCTAGGGTCCAATGGTATCAACCTCAGGTTTTTGAGAGAGGCAAGCGAGGAAATTGTTTGGGCCTTGACCAAAATCCTTGTATCCTTGCTAGCCACTGGAGAGTAGCTAATGTTGTTCCTTTGTTTAAGAAGGGAAATTGGGATAACCCAGGAAACTATAGACTGCTGAGTCTTACATTGGTGGTTGGGAAGCTATTGGCAAGAATTCTTAGGGATAGGATTTACCTGCATTTTTAAAAGCATGACCTAATTAGGGACAGACAGCATGGCTTTGTGTGGGGCAGGCAACGTCTTATTAACTTGATTGAATTTTTCAAGGACATGGTGAAGGTCATCAATGAGGGTAGGGAAGTGGACGCTGTTTACATGGATTTTAATAAAACTTTCAACAAGATCCCTCATGGTAGGCTCATCCAGAAGATTGGGATGCATGGGATCTGTGGTGACATGGCCGCAAGGAGTCGGAATTGAATTCGAGAGTGTGGTGCTGGAAAAGCACAGCAGGTCAGGCAGCATCTGAGCAGCAAGAAAATCGAAGTTTTGGACAAAAGCATTTCATCAACAATTGGCTTGCCCATTGAAGGTAGAGGGTATTAGTGAAAGAGTGTTTTTTTTTCTGGCTGGAGGTCCATGACCAGTGGTGTTCTGCAGGGATCCATACTGGGACTTCTGCTGTTTGTGGTATTGGATGAAAATATACTTGGATGGATGGGTTAGTAAGTTTGCAGATGATACAAAGATCAGTGGAGTTGTGAATAGTGTCGAAGTCTGTAAAAGGATACAGAGAGATATAAATCAGTTGTAGATATGGAGTTTAATCCAGGTAGGTGTGAGGTGCTGCACTTTGGGAGGTCAAATGTTAAGGAAAACTACATAGTTAATGGAAAGACCCTGAACAGCATTGATGTATGGATGAATCTTGAGATTCCATTTCATAACTCTCTGAAAGTAACCATGCTAGTCTATGCAGTGATAAAGATGGCACATAGTATGCTTGTTTTTATTGGTTGGGGAATTGAGTACAAGAGTCAGGATGTCATGTTACAGCTTTATAAGACTTTAGTTAGGCCATTCTTAGAGTATTGTGTTCAGTTCTGGTTGCCACATGACAGTGTGACACAGCTGCTCCTTTAACAAGGTTATGTAGTTTTTTTCAGAGAGGTTGGAAAAGACACAGACTCCAAAAAAGTTTAAGCTGAAAGATTTTAGGAGCAATTTGATTGTTGCTAACAGGTACTGCCTCAGGCAAAAGGCTTTTAATTCTGAAAATAAAATATTTTTATAATGAATGGGAAGTGGCCAGTTCTCCCAGCTAAGCTTTTCTCTGGTTTGATTTGGTTCTTACCAGTCTGGCTATTCACTGAAAGCAGTCAGGTAGTTTTGAAGCTGCTGGACCCAAAGAGGTTCTGGAGGTTCTGTGCTGATCCTCCTTCTCTGACTTCTCTCCTGCAAGACCCTGTATTTGATTTTACCTTTTGTGCCAAATGGTGTTTGTGGGGATTGTTGCAAGTCTTTAGAATAGCATCATTAGGTTGGGATAATCTGTTGGGTTTTCGGATAGGTTATCCTGTATTCTGTTCACTTCTGTTCGTGTTTCATTCAGTAATCTTGCAAATAAATTCTGTTTTGTTTAAAACTACGTGGTTTCACCAGTGACATGTTTCCTGGAATATCCACTTTGTACCTGCTTAAAGCAATTAGCAAAGTTAGGAATTGGACCACTTTGTTGAAATGTTTTGAGAAGTCTGGCCTGGTCTATAACAACAGGATGGATGTTGAGGCTTTGGAGAAGGTGCAAAAGAGGTTTACCAGGATGCTATCTAGATTAGAGGGTAAAGCGCTATAAAGAGAGGCTAGAAAAACTCAGGTTGCTTTTTCTGGAGTGGTGGAGGTTAAGGTAAGACTTGAATGAAGTTATGAGATGCATAGATTTGGTTGAGGGTCAGGATCTTTTTCCCTGAGTTGAAATGTCTAATAGCAGGGGGCATGCATTTAAGGTGAGAGGGGGTAAGTTCAAAGGAGATGAGAGGACAAGTTTTTTTTATACAGAGAGTGGTAGGAGTCTGCACCATGCTGACAGGGTGTAGTGGAGGCAGATACAACAGGAGTGTTTAAGGGACTATTAGATAAGCATGTGTTTATACAAGCAATGGAGGGATGTGGATCAAGGGCAGGCAGAAAGGGTTGGTTTAATTTAGTGTCATTTTTGACATAACATTGTGGGCCGAAGGGCCTGTTCCTGTGCTGTACTGTTTTATATTCTATGTATTACACCAACTAGATAAACCAAAGTTCATGCTCTAATTACAGGTCGTTCTGGTTTAAGCACATTTCGCCAATGCGAATTGACCATAAAGTGATTGACGAATTGTGGACGCTGTTTGCATAATGTAAACATTCTACTGAACGGGTACAGCGGTTGTCTATAGCTACTTTCCATAACGCAATTTTCTGTAGCACAGGATTGCAGATGAACACAGCTGTCACGTTACATCAGAATGCCCTGTGCATTGCATTCTGCCCAATCACCAAACTCCAGATCATTTCCCCTCTCTTGTCTTCCTCCATTCTTATGCCCACTTTTGACACGGTATGTTACAGTCCCCAGCTTGCCACGCCAGTGAAAATGAAGCCCAATATTAGGTACACTGGACCCTCAACGTCAGAAATCATTCCCTGTTCCTCCCCATATTGCGCTCAAAGATCTAAGCCCCGGTGCCCAACCATTTTGTGACACATTGTATTACATCACTACTCTTTTGTGCTGACAATGAATTCATGTTTGATTGGTTTGTCTTCTCTGTCCTAATGCATGTTAGAGAATACACTTTGGCAAAACTAGCTGCATATCATTCCAGCCCTTGTGTAGAATCAACAGTTCACCTTTTCTAAAATTCACATCTAACCTTGGGCCATATCTCTGTCTCTCTCCAGTATTAGCAATTGCACCCGATCCAGCAGAGAAATAATTGTATCATATAAACATTGAGCATCCGAGCTGCTTCAGGTAAGGCAGAAAGTCAGTTGTGTCATTGGATCATTATTGTTTTATGTGTGTAAAGCATTTACCTTTGCCCTTCAGCAAGCAATAAAACACCATTAATTCTGTATCACAGAGTAAATTGTCCCTGATGTTCAAATCCATTCACTCCGACAGAAAATGCTGCTATTAATTTAAACTAGTGTAACCGAATAAATAACGGTGAAAGGAAAAATGAAACAATCGCTCTTTAGGAGTGGTTCTGCTTGACTTTATTTCAAACAGCTCTCATGTTTCACTGCTCCGTGACCAAATATGCTGTTATAAAGCATAAAACTATAGCTTCCATTTTAACTCAGAATATACCACAAAGAAAACACGGTATTGGGTTCAGCCAACCTGTGATACATTGAAACAGGCTTATTGTTGAGGTGGAAATAGATGAGCCATTCTCCCAACAATCTGTCCAGTCACTAATATCTCCTTCCCCCCATTCTGGGAATCCTGAGTGATGAGAATATGAGCTCCAGGGGTTACTTACACATAATCATTTATTTTCACACTCACTTACGATGACTCCAAATCACAGATAATTCATCTGGGACAGGCAACTTTCTGGTGGTGGGGGCGGGTGGGGGGAGGAGAGGGGTTGTAAATAAATGCAAATAGGGTGCAGTGAAACACAGTGGGAACTGAAGCTTTCCCCATTCCTATCACCACCGTTCAAAACCCCTGCCCCAGTCCCCTCCCTCAGATGGTTGTTTTTAATCATTTTGTTCAGCATATTGATGTTAGTTCTGAATAATTTTCAATGGCTACCAAAGCTTACAACCAAACTCATGCTGGTTGCAATATAATTAACTACTTGACTTTGAGTTTAATAATCAGAGGATACCTGACATCTAATAACAGTACAGCTTCACAATCACAGGCAACAGATCAAAATCTCAGCCACTTCTTGCAATAAAACGTCATGGAAAAAATAAAACTTCCTCTGGGGAGATAAAAACAGCAATCTTTATCTTTCCAACAACTTCTTTTAAATTAGTGCATTTGAAATTCCAAGCAAATTTTGGGAGATTTCCATGTCAAATAGTATGAAATTCAACTAGTGGATAATCAATGGTGCTGAGCCTTTTATTCTGCTGAGGGCTGATTTAATTCCCTGCAGAGAGCATTTCAGTCCTTTCCGGTACCATTAACTTCACAGATTGTGACAGGTTGTGATTCAAATGCAAATCTCCTGCACTGGCAGAATTGATTCTGAGTGGTATTTATCAGTTTCAATCATTTATCTTTGGTAGGCAGCATTCCTTCTGAACTGCACAGCCATGTAGTCACTTGGAAGTGCATGCTGATGGGTGTGTCAATATATTGGATTCCACTTTGGGAAGCTGTTGCCATGTGTGGACTTCAAAGGTCCATGCACTGGACAAAATATGTTACAGAGAACACTGTTGGTAGCTTCTCCATAGTTACACTGGAAAGCCTTGAGCCTGTTTGTGCTATTTTCTGGTTGCAGAGCAAGGCCAAAAAACAATCAGGGTTATGTCTACAGGGTCATATTCCACACCTGAACCACAATGTAAGTGTGGCAGGCATACGCTGAATTAGGCATTATTAAATTTGTGTTGCAGACGTTTCGTCCCCTGTCTAGGTGACATCCTCAGTGCTTGGGAGCCTCCTGTGAAGTGCTTCTGTGATCTTTCCTCCTGCATTTGTAGTGGTTTGAATCTGCCGATTCCGGTTGTCAGTTCTAGCTGTCCGTTGCAGTGGCCGGTATATTGGGTCCAGGTCGATGTGCTTATTGATTGAATCTGTGGATGAGTGCCATGCCTCTAGGAATTCCCTGGCTGTTCTCTTTTTGGCTTGTCCTATAATAGTAGTGTTGTCCCAGTCGAATTCATGTTGCTTGTCATGTGCATGCATGGCTACTAAGGATAGCTGGTCATGTCATTTCGTGGCTAGTTGGTGTTCATGGATGTGGATCGTTAGCTGTCTTCCTGTTTGTCCTATGTAGTGTTTTGCAAAGATTAGAACAACAGTCTTACCACAAATTCAACCCAAACTCTGGGTCAGATGTGTGGATGACACCTTTGTAATAATTAAAAACACAGAAATAGAGAACCCAGACCGGATCATTAATGCTACACTCACAGGAATCCAATTCACGAGAGAGGAAGAAAAGGACAACCAACTCCCATTCCTAGACGTGATGGTACAGAGAACACCTAACGGAGAAATCACTACAAAGGTATACAGGAAAGCCACACACACAGACCAAGTCCTGAACTACGAAAGCAACCACCCCAACACACACAAAAGAAGTTGCATTAAGACACTATTCAAAAGGGCCACAACACACTGCAGTACACCAGAACTGCAAAAAGAGGAAGAAGAACACCTATACAATGTATTTTCAAAAACAGATACCTACGCAATTTCATCAACAGATGCCTGAGGGAAAGACAACGGAACGAGGACAAGCCGCAACCCAAAGGACTAGCCACACTAACATACATCAAAAGCATTTCCAAACTGACAGCTAGACTACTGCGACCACTAGGACTCATAACAGCACACAAACCAACAGCCACTCTCAGACAACAACTCACCAGAACGAAGAACTCAATACCCAGCATGAGCAAAACCAATGTAGTGTACAAAATCCCATGCAAGGACTGCACAAAACACTACATAGGACAAACAGGAAGACAGCTAACGATCCGTATCCATGAACACCAACTAGCCATGAAACAACACAACCAGCTATCTTTAGTAACCACACATGCACATGACAAGCAACATGAATTCGACTGGGACAACACTACTATTATAGGACAAGCCAAAAAGAGAACAGCCAGGAAATTCCTAGAGGCATGGCACTCATCCACAGATTCAATCAATAAGCACATCGACCTGGACCCGATATACCGACCACTGCAACGGACAGCTGGAACTGACAACTGGAAGCGGCAGATTCAAATCACTACAAATGCCGGAGGAAAGATCACAGAAGCGCTTCACAGGAGGCTCCCAAGCACTGAGGATGTCACCTAGACAGGGGACGAAACGTCTGCAACACAAATTTCCAGCTCGGCGAACGAGCACCCGAGCTACAAATCTTCACACACACTTTGGGCATTATTAAAAATGAGCTACTCTAAACAGAATTTGACCACTTACATTTTATAATGTTGTGCCTAATGCTGGCCCACACTTTGCCCTCCCACAATACTCATCCATCCCAGAATATACTTGAAGGCCTGCGAACTGCGTTGAAATGAATTGACATTTACATCAATATCTCACTAGAAAAGATGAGATTAAAGGCCTAACTTACATTGCATTTCGGATCTCCAACCTCTGGTGTATGCATCAAACATGTCGATAATCTCAGATCTAAAAATGGGCCAAAACCCATTTCCTAACCTCTGGAGCTTTTTTCTTATCTGCATACAACATCTAAGGTGAGGTAACAGCAGGGCCCTATTATTAATGCATGTAAATGACATGCTGCACTTTATTTCCCACTAGAGCTTTGTGTGGGAGAAAATAATTACTCACCATATAGATTTCTGTTCATGATATAGATCTGTTCAGAGAGGTTCCAATTAAATTGCAGTTAGGAAGCTAGAAGCAAATCATAATGAGGTCCTCAATTTTACTTTTCTGTGAATTGCCACTTGGGTTAATATTTTTCATTTTTCAGCTCAAAGAACAGATGTGAAGCCAAAAGATTTTTCAACAATGATGACCTGAGAGCATTGACAAAATGCCTTGTTCAAATCCAGCTTTTGGATCCTTTCAGATGTTGTATGTTATTTGGAAGCAAGTGGCGTTTCTGTATTAGTGATTATTCTTTTGTTATTTCTGCTCTGATTAGTGTCCCACCTTCCCAGAACCACTATAGAGCTCCTGTCGCCCTCCTTTTCATCTCACCCCTTCTGCCTACTCTTTCAATGTGTGGTGCAATCACTGAATACATCTTTGCTCCACACTTCTCTCCTTTCAGTATTCTAAAGTGACTATTCCCTCCTAATCCACCTTCAACCACCCCTGAAACCCCATCTCCTTTCCAAGGCACTTTTCCATTCAATTGTTGGAGTTCTCTTACCTCTTTCTGGTTCCGAAGCATGCCTTCCAAATGGAATAACAATTTACTTGAAATGAACAGAAAATGCAAGAAATACACAGCAGGCCAGGTAACATCTTTAGATGGAGAAACAGAGTTAATGCTTGAGTTCAATGACTTTCTAATAGATTTCAATCTTCCACACCATTTTGTATCTGAGCAATATACTTACATTTCTCTTACATTCATGTGTTGATATCAATTCTCATGAGGTGATCTCCTACATATTGAAAGGATCAAATGTAGAATGGAGCCTAGTTTGGTGATTTATTGCATGTGCAAGGATGACCCAATTTTTTTGTTTATTTAAAATTTTAATTCTACAATCTGCCTCTCCAGTCCCTGTTCTCAGCTTCCTTACAGTTCTAATGAGGTTTGACAATAGTTCAAGGAATGACAAAACTTGCTTTGAATTGAACAATTCAGATCATTACCACTATTCTTGTTTTGACCTGGCCAACATTTATCTTCAATCAACAGATTGTCTGGTAATGTCACATTTCTTTTTGTCCGTGCTGATCGGCTGCTGTGATTCCTACATTACAACATTTCAGAACTACTTTGTTGGTTGTGAAAAGCCTTGATGCAAGATGTACAAATGTTGGTCTCTTTCGTTTACCTATTACTTATCGATCATTGGGGGTCGGTTTAGCTCAGTAGATGGATGATTTGTTTACGATGTCAATAGTGTAGGTTCATTACCTCATCAGCTGAAAGATTCATCTTCTCAATCTCTCCTGAGGTGTGGTGAATCTCCAGCTAAACCACTATCAGTCACCTCTTCCTAATGAGAGAGCAGCCCTATGGTAAGACAAAGGTGGCTTCACTTAGCTTTACTACCCATCTTTAAGTTCACCCTCCTCATGCGTTTTGTCATTTAGCTACTCCTATATTCCACTCTATCCCATGCCTTTCATTTTCTTCTTTATTTCCCAACTTTCTTGCATGTTTCCCTGCTTTTCCATTTGTTTAAAATCTGTTATGTTTCCATTTTTATCCCCAGTTCTGATTAAAAACCTGTAGTTTTCTAGGTTTTTTGCTCCATAGGCTGTGACTGCATGGTCTGCTGAACGTTTCCAGCATTTTCTGTTTTATTGCTGTTCTCAGCAAATTTTGCTTTTGGGATTAGATTATTGAAGGATGTGTTCTAGGCATGATCAAGTAAAATTAAAAAGCTGAAAGATTTGTGTCACATTGTGCCTGTCTCCTGGTATTGTATCACGGTGTCATCCTAGATTTCATGCTCAAACCCCTGGGGTGAGTCTTGAACTCACAGCCATCTGAAGATGTGTAAGTGCTACTGACTGATTCACGGATAATGAGTATGTTTAGTGTCCCCAACTGGTTTGCTGAAAGACAATAAAACAGCTTAAAGAAGTAAATTTAACATTAATTATTCATATCTGTAACAACTGCCAATTAGCACTTATGAATATGAAGTGTTACTGTGTTAAAGGCACTGTATTCCATGTGTGTGGTTGTTGATGGCCCACCATGCAAACGTATAAGAACAGAAATGGTCATTGTCAAGTCAGACCCTAATTAAAAAAGAAGCACATATAATTTAGAGTAGACATTTTATGTCTTAAGCATATCCCTTACGATTGTGCAGAAGAATTTTATGCAAGCACTTTAAGCATTTGTACAAAAATTTTGATGACAGTAATTTCAACTGTGAAATTCTACCTTTTCTATTGCATTTATTTTTGGCAAAGAGTATAAACACTTGATGAATTTGCCAAAGCTTTCTGTCATGGTGTGCCTGGACCATCAAATCCACATGTTCATGACTAAGCTCTGAAAATGACCTGCATCATCAATGGATGAGGCCATTGTGAGGCATAGTACTGGCCTCATCCAGTTGTGTTATCTATGCTGAGTTACATGAAATAAGTCTGAGGCGTAAGAAAGGAAAATCTACATTTATGTTGCAGCTTTCACCACCACAGCATGTCCAAAAGTGCTTGACAGCCAATTAAGTGTCTGTAAATGTAGTCACTGCTATAATTTAGGAAATGCAGCAAACTATTGTGGATAGCTTCTAATCAATCTGTTCAGACATCTCTGGAGCAGGTAGGACTTAAACCCAGGCCCCCTAGCTCAGATGTAGAGACACTACCACTGTGGCACATGCTTAGCAAGCACTTAAAAGCAGTAATGCAATAATCATCTTCAAGATATTGGTTGAGTGATAAATATTAGCAATGACACTGGGGAGATTTTGCCTGCAATGGTGGAAAGTATTGCTCCCTTGGATTTTCAAAAATAACTAAGATTTCTATCACTGATTGAGTAAAACCTAATGACATGCCCATTGTTTTCTTGCTGTGTTGGAACAATACAGGGAGAAAATATTTGGTGACTTTTGCTTTTACTAGAGTGGAAAGGCTTGTATTTTAAATCATTTGCAAACGTTATAGTGGCTTTTTTTGAGATTTAGTTGGTATGCTTTCTGTATGGTGAGGAATCATATCTTGCTTACAACAAGGTTTAAATTGCAGCAATTACTCAAGAGCATGTGGAAAAGCAGACAGCTGTGTCACTTGTGCATTGAAAACTTTTAGAGTAACCATAGATATGAGGAATTCAATATTTCATGAATCACATAGTCTGCTCCATTCACTAGTGGAAATGAAAATGCCAATGGAGTATATCAACGCAAAGCAGAATTAGGTGCATTACCATACAGATTGTCAATCCTATCCTGCCAATTTAACCCTTGAGTGAATAAGGTTTACGTATTTCCCAGTTTTTGGTCAGGATTATATAAAATAGTTTACAAACAGGAGGTATGTTCTGAGGAAGGGTCATCAGATCTGAAGCATTAACTCTGATTTCTCTGCAGTGATGCTGCCAGACCTGCTGAGCTTTTTGAGCAATTTCTGTTTTTTTTACACATATGAGTCAAGCTGGAACTTCCTCAATTACCTTTGGAGTTGCAGTGAAATGCTGGCCTCATGTTCCTGACTTAAGAGATAAATGAATTGTGAAATGTCCATTCCGGCAAACAATACACATCTCCCATGCTTAACAATCAGTACAGCTTTGACCTGTTGCTTATTGCTTTGTACTTGTGATTTGGAGATGCCGGTGTACTTGAATTCTGTTTTTATGGGGATAAACATGAGTGAATGTAATACGCAAGGTACAAAGATCAATTCCATTTATGTTCATTTCATTGAAGAGAAAGTCATCTTTTTCCTTTCAACAGTCAACTTTGTATATTTGCAACTGTTGTACATTTGCAGCCTTCTTGATAACTTTTTTGATTCACCTTTTGATAGGTTTGTGCCCTACCAGGTATGCTGCTGAGTTATATGGATTGAAATAGTTCACATTAAATAAGTAGCTAACTAATCTCTGACAAAACAGTTGTAAGATACTACTATTGATAAAACTACTGGCTAAATGATGAAAAATAAGCAATATACTTTTCCTAATCATTATCCAAGGACCTCAGGTGAAAAAAGTACACATTAGGATATTGAATGAAGAGTGATTTTGGGTTGCAATTCCCTCTCTCATTGTTTAGATCAATATTTAATAAAAACCTGCCCCTTTGGTGAAGTACTGAAGAGTTTTAAGGATGCAAATGTACAAATGTGTTGAGAACAATCTTATCCATGATACGGTTTAGCTTGATCCTGCAGGTAATCCCCTATCCTTTCTTTTTATTCATTCACAGGATGAGGGGATCGCTTTCTAGGTCAACATTTATTGCCCACAGGATAGTTAAGAGTTAACTACGTTGCTGTGGATCGCAATCACATGTCGGCCAGACCAGGTAAGGATGGCAGTTTCCCTCCCTAACGGGCATAGGGAACCAGATGGGTTTTTCCTGACAATTGACAATGGTTTCATGGTCATCACTAGATGTCTAATTCTAGA
The DNA here is from genome assembly GCF_020745735.1 of Hemiscyllium ocellatum. Lineage (NCBI taxonomy): Eukaryota > Metazoa > Chordata > Chondrichthyes > Orectolobiformes > Hemiscylliidae > Hemiscyllium > Hemiscyllium ocellatum. The sequence goes on from NC_083408.1 coordinate 92,809,654, forward strand.
TTTTTATTTAATTCAAATTCTACCATTTGCTATGGTGGGATTTGAACCTGGGTGTCATGATTAACATTTTAGTGATAATACCACAAAGCCACCACCTTCCCATAATAGTTACCATTTGGGCCCCATAATGGTTAACATTGACAAGGTCTTCATGGTAAGCTGAAAAGAATACAGAATAACAGTCATAAAGCACAGTATTGTTCCATGGAAAGTGAACTTAAAATTATTGAGCAACAATAGCTAATTTGATCCAATAAACTTACTTATTCCAAATAAAACAGATGTAATTTAAATAGTTTTGTAACTTCCTTAATATCTTGAAAAAAAGCAGTTACATCCCTAGAACTTTGAAGAAGAATACTTGATTGCAATTGCTTTCAGGATCTATAGCCACTGCTTATTAAAACTCCAGTCTAGCGGGGTAACATCGTTCAATTCAAGGACATCCTTTCTGCACAATAATATAGAAGATGTTTAATGCAATTGGAGTTCAACGTATGTATTACACCGAGCAATATCTGCAAAGTGTACAACAATTAATTGTCAGGTTTCTTTTCATGATCAGTGGCATGGTGGCACAGTGCTTAGCACTGCTGCATCACAGTGCCAGAGACCCGGGTTCAATTCCCGCCTCAGACAACTGTCTGTATGGAGCTTGCACATTCCCCCCATGTCTGCTTGGGTTTCCTCCCACAGTCCAAAGATGTGCAGGTTAGGTGGATTGGCCATGCTAAATTGCCCGTAGTGTTCGGTGAAGGGGTAAATGTAGGGGAATGGGTCTGGATGGGTTGCTCTTCGGAGGATCGGTGTGGACTTGTTGGGCCAAAAGGGCCTGTTTCCACACTAATCTAATAAAACGACACCAACTGTTCATCACACTTAGACTTATCAACAGTTTTTTGCTTTTTAATTTCACAGGGATTAGAAGTCCATTTCAGCATGGTGCACTCTAATGGAGAACTAAGGGAAATTATGTATTTAATTACCAATTGACTTGCAAGTCCTTACAGAACCACAGAGTTGAAACAGAGGCACTTGTTAGAATAGTTACATAAATGCAAAATCATTTACAGAATGCAAAATAATAAATTAGATAGGAATTGATTAACATAGTTAGAGATAAGAGACAGAAATATACAACAATTTTTAAATTTATTTTCAATTTCTTTGACTGTAATTAAAATTAGCAGAAACTATTCTTTGCTTTTTGAACATTTACTTTTCAAGGCCAGCAAAGTTGTTTATGAGTAATTAAAACTTATAACTGTGTCAAAAAAAAATCACCTGGAATGGCAAGCACTAAATGTCTTGGCTGAACATAGTAGCTGTTGGGTGAATATGTTGAATTTGCTGGTCCTTACATATATTTTAATGATACATATTTCCAAATGAGATAATGATGTAATAAAACTTGTGGAAGATCTGTGTGTCCTGGACAGCAACTGCCTTTCCTGATGTAATTGCACATGTGTGGTCACCAGAGGTTGGTGTACAACTTTCTGCTAAAAAACGGTGAATACTGGAAGCCACCTTTGCTGTAAAATGCAAACTTTATGTACTGCCTATCTCAGGTCTACTTCAACAACAAACAGCTAACTGACGCTAATCAAAATTGAAATCAAACTTTTGATTTATTTCTATACTTCTCTTTGGCATATGGGGCATGTATTTTAATTGTAAGCATTTCTTAAATTGGCCAATTTTATGACTTCTGTTAGTTTCCCTTTGAAACAAATAATTGTTGCAATGTGGATAATGTCTGTCGTATTGTCTGTTACTAACTAATAATGTCAGTCATATTGAGTATAACTTCAATGCACTGAAAATCCATGTAGATGAATAATTTGTCCAATAGGGAAAAACCTCCCCCTAACTTGCCAGCATTAGCGAAATATTGAGATTGTACTCTATTTATTCTTTGCACTATAGCCTGACTTTGGCTGCTGTCACATTATGTGTGACATTCAATTCATGCTACTTTTAGTTTAGATGTGGCATTAGATTGATAGCAGCACTTACTGAATGAAATATCACAGCACCTATAGTGTGTCCCAAGATCAATAGGTGAACAGTGAAAACTCACGCTGTCCTTCACTGAAATATTTCTCTGAGCTGACTTATGCCAAACAGAAGCTTAAAGGGGTACTGCCGACATGCCAGAGTCAATGCGGTCTCTTCTTATTCCATGTAATCAAACTTGGAAATGAGACTTAGTAAAACCGCAAACCATGTCAAAGTCAAGTTACCTGACTGAAATCCTAACTCGCTGAATGAGCAGTAATATCTGATCTCTTCGCTAAGTTATTACCTGTAGATGGCAGCAAAACATTGAGTAGCTAAATTCACAGTCATCAATATGCATCAATTAAAAAGTAATTCATTTGACTGTATTGCAGAAAGAGTTAGAGGTCTATAGCAACATGCCAAAATCTTTTGCAAACCCAATTATCGAGTGATTAACATATATACTACATAGTTTTAGCTATTCTCAATTTTCTTCATAATTTGGATGGAATTTCACACACCTTCAGGGTTCCCAGATTTTAATGTCAGCATTTTATTTCCAACAATAATACACCCCCCAAATTTAACCGAAAAGTGCAGATCTAACACAACAGAAAGAATTCAAATGTGTGAAACATTTGGATACTGACACTGGAAAATTAATACATGATCAGGAGTTTAATTTATTCAATAAAATTATAGTGATTTGGCTGTTATATTTTTAAAATCGTATTTTACAAAATTAAGGGGGATTTTAATTCGAGAAATAGTCTAAAAGTGCACCTCTCTAAGCGTTTCCCAAGCTTCCTTGGCATGAGTGATGTATGTATGTTTATATTTGTGAATGTGTGTATATTTCCCATATTCATAATAATGTTTCACTCTATTATCATATTCTTTGCTATTATGCTGGTGAAAGTGAAGCCTAAGCAGGATTTATTGTCCTTTACCATATTCCACTTGCAACAACTGACACTGTCTGAAATACAATATCTAAGAAAAAAGCAAAACGTAGGAAATAGAGAACCAGTACCACAAGGACTGCACAAAACTGAAGAAAGGTTTCAAGGTATTTGACACCATTAAAGAAGCTGAGACGACCATTAATGAAGAGGAAGCCTGCAGTGATTGTAATGAAGTCAGCCAGGTTGACCTCATAGAACCCAAATCTGAGGAAGGGTCACTCGACTCAAAATATTAACTGTGATTTCTCTCCACTGATGCTGCCAGACCTGCTGAGTTTTCCCAGTAATTTCTATTTTTGTTTCTTATAGAGTATGAGTTCCCTGATTGGGGCTATTAATCTGGTCCAATCAGAAACCCCTGGCTAATAGGTATAAACAGGACTGTCAGAGGGTCTGTTCAGTCTGACAGCTGCCTCTGAGAGGGTTGGATCCGTATCAAGTAATATGCACATGTAAATAAAGGGTGACCTAGTGATGGGATACCGTCTTTGTGGAGCTATTTCAAAACTGTTGATTGTAAAAGATTCTTAAAGCACAGTCTGGCCCCAGATAGCTCTGCAGCTCCATCAACAGTTACAATTCTACCCATTGGTAATTGTGTAAGGAGTCTAGGAAAGCAAGGCTTTCTTTGGCATATACATGATGAATTTGTTAACGACCCACCGCCTCTTCCCCCCACAACTGACAAGCCTATACTGTTGATAATTACTAACGCAATGATGGAGATTTTGGAGTTGAGTTCCACTTTGGAATAGAATCAGTGATCCAGGCAGAAATACACAGATTCTCACTTTAAACATATTCTTTGGTAAATTTAAGAATGGTGACTAGATTCAGTTTGATTAGCACTGTAGTGAACACATTTTTAATACTTGTGTCACAAATAAGGAATTTGATACTGCTGCAAATTGCCCACTGTCTTGACTGACATACCCAATGATGAAAACGCTGATAAAATACAGTGACAATGAAAAAAATCAGATTCCCAATGCCAGGAAATTTTTTTTCAATTTTCCGCTTAAAGTTTAAACTTAATTTCTTTGCAGTTCCCTAATTTCCTCTCTTTTTCTGAGAAATAAAATGATTTGATTTGATTTATTGTTATCACGTGTACCTAAGTATGGTGAAAAGTTTTGTTTTGCGAGCAGTACAGGCAGACCATAACAAACAAGGACATACAAGTCACAGGGTGCTTAGATTGAGCGAGACATACAAGGAGGTGCACAACAGCAAGATCAAAATTGGATTTCAAATTAGAGAGGTCCATTCAGTGATCTAATAACAGCAGGGAAGCTTCAGACCTGTAGGTGGATTTAAGAGAACATCACTAATAAGTTTAGAGGCTTAGAATTTAGGTTTAAAAGTGCAGAATGGTTGTAAGAAATGTGAAAATAAGATCTGCTATGGAGAGCTCAAAAAGGGTCACCTAGTGTTGGCGCCATCTTGGATGGTGCCATTTCCTGACATGAAAGTTCAGGAAGTTACCCTAGCAGCAGCGGTTCACTGGGCTTTCATCCACCATCATCAGCATATCTCTGAATGCTCCATGGTCTATCCTCCTCCACCTTCAACAATGCAAGTAGGCACCAGCCTCACCATATCATCATACCAACTCTCAGAGCAACTTTCTTGCCACTTCAGCCCTTCTCGTTGGAGTGCAGCACCACTGATGACTTCCATGCTTCTGTCAGGCCGTCTCTTCTGCACTGACATGCATGCATTGACATTCAATGCATCTTATGACTATTAGGGAAAAACAATGACTGCAGATGCTGGAAACCAGATTCTGGATTAGTGGTGCTGGAAAAGCACAGCATCTTCAGGGCAGAGGAAATGACCTGGGAGTTGCAGTGGGAGAGGGACTCCCTGAGATCCTTGTAGAGGGAGGAGGAAAACTTCTTCAAGGCGTTGATTTTACTGCTCCTCGGATGCTACCTGAACTGCTGTGCTTTTCCAGCACTACTAATCCAGAATCTTATGACTCTTGGCTTAATGTCCTGGCACTCACCCACCTTGCACTGACTCGGAGGTCACCAGCATCTTTGGTTTGCGATGCTTTTTAGTCTATAGGCTCTTCTGCTCTAACTTACAGACTTTATGGCTGGTGTTGTTATTTAGCACAGGTAGAGAGGCAGGCTGTTTGTCACCAATTTACACAGCAGTGTGCCAGGTCAATGTCACACCTAAAACATGTACCAGCAGCTTCTACAACAAGCACACTGCATTTGCGTCACAGAGGACCATAGTACTGCTATATTATTAGAGAGAGAGATGATTGGTGGTGAGTTTGCCATGAGGCTTATCACACCTCAGGAGAGGGGCAAGACTGAAAAGATGGGGCCTTCATGGTATGGGAATTGGGCCTATGCTGATGACATCACTCTGCGTGACAAACCAGCTATCCAGTTACCTGAGCTAACCAACTCCCAAGCAAATAAACAACCACATCTTGAAGTCAAAGGAGAATAGTCCAGAGTAGACTGTAAGAGACCAATGGTCAGTTTGGGAGTGCCATCATCGTCAATGAAGATGTTTGCCCAATTTTAGTCTGGTCCAGAATCTAGGGATCAGAGTCCTTGCCTCTGTGGAATTGATCACAGTAGGCCCTTTGGGTCAGGTGTAACTAATCTGACAATCACAGGTCCATCAGGCAGAGTACTGTAGACACACCTGTCTGTGGATTGGACTCTCCTCAGTTGCCAAGTCAATCCAAAGGATGGGCCATTGGCAGTACTGAGGATTTGAGTATTAATGGTTGGTGCGTTCTGGGGAAAGTGGGAAGCTGAAATCTGGATTGGTGTTCCATTAGACTGGGTCATTGAGTGAACGATGATAGTGAAAGGATTTCTTAGAGCATAGGAGGGGGAGGCAGATATGGGGTGGGGTCAAGGGCTTTTCCATAAGTCGCAGTCACCATGGCCTGAATAAGAGGAGAATGTAAAGTGTGTGGCCTACAATTTGCAAAGTCAAGGGCTCAGGGGCGAATTGGGAACATAACATTAATATAAAAGGGCCGAATGGAAATGGCAGGGCAGGGAGGTAGAAAGGTCATTGGAAACACAGGGACAGTGACACAAATGGGAACATGAAGGACAGTGATCATTGTTCATTCCAGGTGGTGTTTGTAACTCATAGATTAGGATGTTCAGCTGAAACCTTGTAATCTTTGTAACAATTCAACTGTGCAATAACAAGAAAAAATAGCAGCCACTACATTCAGAGTGGGCAGAATAAGTTACAGATTTTGAAACATATATCTAAATAAGATTACATAGTTTAGAACTCCATATGAAGGCCTGAGATTGCCCTCCTTGTGAATCTACCATAGCATACTGGGTCATAATGTTGCTTCTCATAATGATTGATGTAAAGGCCTATTATTACTGTTATTGGTTACTATTATTGATTCTATTTCTGACATTCTGCACAGATTATTGCTCCGAGGGGCAACTGTGGATCTGTGTGAAGTCTCCCAATCCTCCACCTGCCTCACCCCACCCCGCTGTAAATGCATTTGGGATGTAACTGCTGCTTTTTTTTCCAGAACACAGTTCTTCATATCTCTCCCTTAAGACAAGGAGAGTCAAACTTCAGTCAGTAGGATTTCCCACCATTGCTGGCACTCACCAGCTGTAGAATGCAATAGACAACACCCATTTTACTTTAAGAGTGGCTTATGAGCAACCTCAAGAGTTCATCATCAGAAAAGTCTTCCACTCCATCAATAATCACATTTTGAGTGGCCTTCGATGCCAAATTTTGGAGATATGCTTCAGATATCTGGAGAGTGTCATGACTGTAACATATCACTTATTCCCATCTCCTTCCAAGGTCCTTGGGCCAAACAGAGATGGTTGCTGGGATATGAAAGTTACTCCTTGCAAACATGACTCATGACACATTTATGAAGATCTGATTGAAGCAGAGCAGAGCTACAATGCTGCTCATGTTTCTGTCAGGGTCATGGTAGAACAGACTGTGATCTCATGGGGACAAATATTTGATTCCTTGACTGGTTTGATGTGGCTTTGCTCTATGGCCCAGAAAGGATGTGTTATGCTGTTCCCAACTAGAGAAGAAAAAGTGAGGATGTCCAGGATTAGGGCATTGCCTGAAAGGAACATCCAGGAAACCATCATAAAAGTGAGGTCTGTTGAGTGCAAGAGGCCAGAAAGAACCTCCCTGAGCCCAGTTGCAGGATGAATAAGCCCCCTGGGTTTGGACTTCCTTTCATTGTGTAACCTCCTGTTGATTATATAACAAATAGTCCTCAGTCAGTCCACAGTGCTTATGGACCTGGTAATTTCCGCACTCTTTGTAATTTCTTGTTGCTGAATAAATTATTTCTATATCATTGTATGCTTGGTCTCTTCAAATATTGCCTTAAGGTATTTGCATTTTATGGGTCCATTCAGAAGAAAGCAGCAATCATCAAGATAGGCAATAACATCATATGGTGCAGATGCTAGATGGCTCTTAAAGCATCAAGCAATATATTTGATCCAAGTGTTGTCCAGTGACTTTCTCATTATAGACAATTCATTAAGACCAATCCTGAGACACCTTTCTTTCCACCATCTGCAGCCACCAGTCCCTCTGGATTCCTGTTGATAAAGAAAGGGGCTCATTTCCCTTTCTGTGACATGTCACTTTAACTCCCCCTCCCACTCCACCGAGGACATGCAGGTCCTTGGACTCCTCCACCGGCAGAACACAACTACACGACGGCTGGAGGAGGAGCGCCTCATCTTCCGCCTGGGAACCCTCCAACCACAAGGTATGAATTCAGATTTCTCCAGCTTCCTCATTTCCCCTCCCCCCACCTTGTCTCAGTCGGTTCCCTCAACTCAGCACCGCCCTCCTAACCTGCAATCCTCTTCCTGACCTCTCCGCCCCCACCCCACTCCGGCCTATCACCCTCACCTTGACCTCCTTCCACCTATCCCACCTCCATCGCCCCTCCCCCTAGTCCCTCCTCCCTACCTTTTATCTCAGCCTGCTTGGCTCTCTCTCTCTTATTCCTGATGAAGGGCTTATGCTCGAAACGTCGAATTCTCTATTCCTGAGATGCTGCCTAACCTGCTGTGCTTTGACCAGCAACACATTTGCAGCTTCTGTGACATGTCCCTCAGTAATGACAGTTGAATGTCACACTATGAAGAGCAGGTCATGGCTTGCAACGCATGAAGTACTACAGAGACATAGCATTAAGGATGTACGCATCACAGAGTCTCAGCAGGATTTAGCTTTTCAACATCTCCTGTTGGATGATTGCATGAGCAGGCAACGAAGGGGCCAGTGTGCTATGAATCAGCTGAAGAGCAAATGACTGCATGAGAAAAGTCAACATGGGCTGCTGCAGGCCATGAATCTCACTGAACTAACACCTTGGTAAGATATAGTAAAATTCAGCCCTAAATTACTAGAAATGAGTTAATAAAATATACAGATACCTTGTTAGTCACTCTAAGGTACAATAGTTAGTTTCTTAGTATGCTAAAATAAAAGACTTTTGAAATCCTTTAAATCACTGTGTCATGCTGTTATACCCTTCTGAATAAGCTTAGCCTGCAAATGAGTGAAAACTCCAAAAGGTGATTGATTCTGATTGGAGCAAGTGTGATTTTGTGGGTGGGACTGGCCTTGAGTATAATTGTTTCTAAATTAGTGCAAAGATGGTGGAGAGATACACTTTACTGAATGTACCTTTTGTTTACAATTCTGCAATCTTTTGTATGTGTTTTGCCAATTCTAGGCAAATTGCATTGGACAAACCAGGACATTTTAACAGAAAGTCCACCTACCTGTTATACTCAATAACAACCCACGTTATTTATTTAACTAGTTCCTTTAATGGAGTTAAACCATCTAAGGCAATTTCAAAGATGCTCATCAGACAAAACTTGGCATTGAGACACAGAAAGAAATATTAAGATGGAAAGGTGGTTGATTTTAAGGTTTATCTTAAAAGAAGAAATTAGAATTATGACCCTTCAACAAAGTATCAGTCTTTTTGCAAATGGAGTTTACTAATGATATGGACTCCTAAATGCTTACTTACTACTTACATACCCCAAATTGGACACTGAATCCTACTGAATACTTTAAAACACTAACATTCTGGCACTATCCCTGCAAGCAAGAGAGAACTACTTTATCTGAATGTGCCAATGGTAGTTACCTGGTTTATAGATTCAATTGTGAATCATCCATTTGATGCCTAATGGAGATTGCGTAAAGAAGAGATGTGCCTTCTTGACACCTCGCTTCCTTTTCCTTCTCTGTTGAAGGCAGGAACAGACTAATCTTATTCGTGTCTCTGAATGTGAAAGATCCGTAACATGATGTTCCTTAGCGACTGATATTGTGGAATACGGGCCTGACTTAGCTTCATCTGCTGACAAATGCTGATAAATCAGGTGATTCATTTCCTTGGCTACTGTTTCTTTAACGTTTTTGAGCTGAAAATTGAACTTAAGTTCTTTATTTCATTGCTGACTTTAGGACAGACAGTGTGTGATTGGGTTTTAGTGTTGATTGTGCTCAGTGTCATTTAGTTTATCTCGTTACTTTATTTTATTTGTGCTGTTATTGAACTTGTAGCTTAAGCTGTGTCCCTGATTAGGTTTAGGAAAGCTGACTGGAAACCTTAAAAGCTGCCTGACCGACATTTGATCGCAGTCATATTCAACACAAGGCAACAGATGAATAACAATTCAACTCTTGCTTGCTGGTCATTCTCTATCCATTAACTGGAAGAGTAAAGAAGCTGGGGTGATCCTGTCTTTTAAAGAAATTGATATTTACAGTCATATAACACCTTATGAAGTCTCAAAGAAACATCACAGAAGTAAATCGTAAAAAGTGAATTACAAGTTTTAGCATGTAGACATGTGTAATTAATGTTTGTTCACAAGTATCTCAACAGGGCAAAGAGCTGCAGAACAGGATGACCAAGCTTGACCCATGTAATGACTTTCCATTAAATTCTGCTGTTCTCCGAGCACAAAAGCAACAATTAAGGACATAATATAACTTGATGTCTCAGTGAAGTGTTGTACTGTTGGAGGTGCAAGCAAGGTCCCATCTACCACTCGGCTGGATGTCACAGATCCTATTCCAGCATTCGAAGGGCAGGAACTCCAGTATTTCCGGCCAACATTCATTTCTGAGACAACAATTCCACAAAAGATTACCTGGCATTTACTACGCAACTGGGTGAAAATTGTTTGCCATGTCTTGCTGCACCACAGTAATGTGACAACACTTTCAGGATGTTTCATTTACTATGAAACATTTTGGAATGGCACAAATGTTGCAAAAAGTAGGAAACCAATGCAGTACTTAAACTTACTCAATATATGGGAGCTATATTGGCCCAACTAAGGTGAAGCAAATCAGCTGAATTTTCCTTTTTTTTTCTCAAAATGCTCAAATAAGATTCATGGATGCAGTGCAGAGGGATTTGGGAGTCCTTGTCCATGATCACAAAATGTGAGCATCCAAGTTCAGTGGGTGATAGGGAAGGCAAATGGAACAGAATTTAAAAATTGGAGGTTTTGTTAAATGTTGAGCTCAGAGTACAGCAGAATCTAATGCAAAGTCATTACAAGGGACACTTTGGCTCAGTGGTTAGCATTGCTACCTCACAGCATCAGGGACCCGAGTTCGATTCCCGCCTCAGGCGACTGTGTGGAGTTTGCACATTCTCCCTGTGTCTGCATGGGTTTCCTCTGGGTGCTCCAGTTTCCTCCCACAATCCTATGCAGGTTAGGTTAATTGGCTGTGCTAAATTGTCTACAGTGTTCAGGGATGTGTAGGCTAAGTGTGTTAGTCAGGGGAAATGTAGAGGAATAGGGCAAGGGGAATGGATCTGGGTGGGATACTCTATGGAGGGTCGGTGTGGACTCATTGGGCCAAACGGCCTGTTTCCACACTGTAGGGATTCCATATACGAGACACTGATGAGACCACGGGGTAAAAATAATGACTGCAGATGCTGGAAACTAGATTCGAGATTAGAGTGGTGCTGGAAAAGCACAGCAGTTCAGGCAGCATCCGAAGAGCAGCAAAATCAACATTTCGGGCAAAAGCCCTTCATCAGGAATACAGCTTTTGCCCGAAACATCGATGCTACCTGAATTGCTGTGCTTTTCCAGCATCACTCTAATCTAGAAACTGATGAGACCACAACAGGAATGCTGTGAATAGTATTGTGCCCCTTATCAAAGGAAAGACATGCTGGCACTGGAGGCAGTTCAGAACAGGTCCACTAGGTTGATAGCAGGTATAGGGAAACAGCTTAAATTCGTTGGACCTGTTCTCATTTGAGTTTAGAAGAATGAAAGAAGACCGTATTTAAACATGAGATTCTGAGGGACTTGACAGAATGGTTGTTGCCACTTGTGAAAGAGTCTAGAACCAGAGCACATAAATATCATAACATGGGGTTACCCATTTAAGACAGAGATAAGGAGGAATTTCTTCTCTCAGATCGTAATGAATCTGTGGAATTCTTTACTGCCAAGGTTGGTTAAGGTTGAGCCAATAATTATATTCAAGGCTGAGGGGGACAGATTTCTAATCAGTAAGTGAATCAACGTATATGGAAAAAGGGCAGGAAAGTGGAGTTGAGGATTATCAGATCAGCCATGATCCCATTGAATGGCAGAGCAGTTATGGCTGACAGTCTGCCATAGCTTTGGTCAGATTTGCCGAAAGAATCTTTGGCTCTTCATCTCATTACTTGTGTACCTGGCTTCTGTGATACCTACCTCATGGAATTATGCGGCAGGAGATGCAGAAGTGCTTGCTGCTGCCGGGACTTTGCACATTTGGTACCAGCTGCCCATTCAATGGCTCTTAGCTACCTTAGCCTGCCAAACTATTCACACTTCCTGCCTTCTGCACTGGACACACTTCACCTCCTACATCACCACTTGATGCTAATTCATCCACTGGCATTGTACTCAGTCCTTCCCTTTGACTCATTGCTGGAAATTTCTGCCCATATCCTGGTTTGATGTCTCCACTGCACTCCAACTGACATAGCTGTAATCCTTGTACTGGTGAAAATAGTCCTGTAGGACTGCCCAGGTCAGAATCCCTGGACTGGAATCAGACCAGCCTCGTGATGGATTATTGCATTACCTCTGATTGACTGTTCGAGTAAAACGTGAGGTCTGCAGATGCTGGAGATCAGAGCTGAAAATGTGTTGCTGGTTAAAGCACAGCAAGTTAGGCAGCATCCAAGGAACAGGAAATTCGACGTTTCGGGCCAGAGCCCTTCATCAGGAATCATGAAGGGCTCTGGCCCGAAACGTCGAATTTCCTGTTCCTTGGATGCTGCCTAACCTGCTGTGCTTGAACCAGCAACACATTTTCAGCTCTGATTGACTGTTGACCACTTCTTCCCACTAAAGACTGATTTCCATTTTACTTTTAACAGCGATCATTTAATTTATACACATGAAGTGGGTTTGTTGTGTAAGTTGCTGGCACGTTCTGCAGATGTGACATTGATGTGGCATGGTGTCATTCAGCAACATGACTTTCCTTTGACTGTCCAGTGCTCTGGACCGTGATAGGCTACTGGCCTCTCCCTGTGCTTTGAAAAGCAAGTCAGTCAGAGAGGCTGAGAAGTACCAAGTAAGTGCAAAGCGAGTGCACAGTAAGATAGATTTGACGCATGTGTCACTCCTTGTATAAAGCAACTTGCAGAAGTATGCAAAACTGGGTGTCCCTGAGTTTTAAGGTAGAACCCTGGAGGGCTGAAATGGTTTGTGAGTTATTCAGAGAGCAGCCATGACAATGTGGTGAAGCTGGTGATTTGTTGATGCTCCCATGTTGAGACAATGTTTGTGGAGCTTGCAGGGACTTCGTGGTGAAGACACACAGTCTAGGGATGCAAGCTGCTATCACCAGGTAATTGCTGTCAGTTTCATTTTGGAAACTGGTACCATTAGTTTCCCAGGGAGGAGAGATCAGAGAAGTGCATGGAAATGAGATGGGGTAGGCTGATATTGAATTGCAAATATATGGAAACAAGCTTAATCAATGCTCATTAGTGAGACTCTAAACTCACTGTTAAAACCTTAATTATGAACTTGGAATGTTTTTCTCGACATCTAGATTCTGATTTTTCTTTTCTTGTCATATTTTCCAAACATTGTTTGCACCACTAAAGGGAGGAAAAAACTCAACTGAGTATTCCTTCATTTAGGAACATTTTTGTATTTCCCTGAATATCTGGGAAGGAATTTTTCCATATGGAAGCTGAAGGAGAAAACCTGTGTAAGGAGCACCATTGTAAACAGAAGAACTTCTGGTTTTAAGCAGTTTCTTTTGACTTGACAAAAATAAGTTCTTCACACTGTGTCTAAAATCGAACTATTTGCATTTTTTGCTCTCCAACGAAATGTGGTAGCAGTTATAAATGGTGGCAGTATATTTAGTATTTAAATATATGAATTTTTCATCACAAGAAGATGTATGCATCTACAGGGTGCACACTACATGCTGCAGGCAAAATTTTTAAAAACTCATCAACACCAAAGTCATATTTTGGTGGGTACCTCCATGTTTCCTCTCTGTTAGAATGAAGTACTTTGCTCTCAGCAGTTAGAATTTTTAATGCACCCACTACATGCTGTGTGCTGCAGATGAAGACGATGAAGGCTTTTATGCCTGATTTCAGTAACTTTGTAAAGCTGGCAAAGGGAACAATCAGCACATCAGACAATACAACAGAATGAGAAAGTGTCGTTTCTTTATTTGATGGCTCTAAAATCACTTAAAAACTTAATTATGAACTTGGAATTTTTTCTTGACCTCGAGATTTTGATTTTCCTATTCTTATCATACTTTCCAAACATTGTCCGTGTCATTAAAGGGAGCATAAAATTGAACTCTCAGTATTCCTTCTTCAAAGAGTATTTTTGTCTTTTGTCTTATATACCTCTGAATATCTAGGGAGGAATGTTTCCTTTTGAATGCAATGCATGCTGAAGGAGGAAGCTTACAGCTACTTTCAAAAATAATGACATATGTACCTTTTGCAGAATCAAGCAATTATAAAGGTAATTTTAACCTAACCTGCCTGACCTGAATATGACAGGAGTGGGATGTGTGTTAATCTTGCAGCCCTGCTGAATCTATGGTGCTGTCACTTCAACAGGGAGTTAAATTAAATGGGGTATAAAAACACAGCGTTTCACCTGCTCACATCACTTAGGTAAAGTTAGAGGGGAGTCACATTTTGAATCTGTATTGCACTGGAATAATGCACAAATAGAAAGCAAGAACCATAATTCTATAATAATGCCTGTAAGATTTCCCTTTGATTTGATTAAATGGTCACAAAATTGAGCAAGCTTTGCCATGAGAGTGCAAATCTTACTCATTACATTATCCTCTCTAATGTCTGTTTCAGCATTACACTGCACTTAGTTGTGCAGATGAAAATCTACCCCCATCAATCATTTCTTTGCCTTTCAGATATATAATTCTTAACATTATGGAAAGTAAAACAGCATTTTTAAAAATGCCTCAGCAAAATGGAACAGAGATAATATTTTCTTAAAGTTTATGATCTGTCTCCCAAATTTTGTATTATTTATATGCTAAGCTCATGGTGTTCAATTTATCTTTTCAGATTTTTGATACTAACTGCTCAACTGCTGTTAATTTGAAAGCATGCATTCACACATTGTTTCTGCAATTTGCAACATAATAATGTAAGTCAAGTGATTTGTGCCATGGAACGTCTTTGAATATGATGTAATTAGCATTACAAAGAGCAGATCAGTGCTTCATGGGAATCAGATGCTACAGTGTAATGGGTGTTTATTTTTAGATTAATTGACCACAAAATTGTACTCTTCTGGGCCTGTTAGTTTATGTTTATTCATTAGTCAGCTTAATAATATCTCAATGATTCTTTGGTGAAAATTGGCCATTGCAATCAATGAGACAGCAGCATAAAATTGCATCCAAGTCAATGGGCAAGTTCCTTTGGAATTGTGAGAGGTGCCAGCAGTTCACCATCATTCACCAGTGAGCTCTGAGGTATTTCCATCTAGCCTAAAACCTTCTATTTAACAAATGCTCAAAGAACATCATTGGTTTTCCATCTGAAAATGGGTCGTAAAATAATTGGCTATTTATTTATTGAGCTTGACTCAAAGGTGGTTCTTTTCCTCCTTGCATGACTAAACCTTTCTTTGCCACCATTCCACACGGGCTCTCACTCGAGAGTTGAAGATCTTCAGTTGTATATGATAATGTCTCTAAGAGACTTAGTGTTGCAGTAACTGCTACCCAATCCCATAAGTGGTATCTTTGGGTGGAGGCAACTGTGTTTTTGCATGAGTATCCAAAGGTATCAGATATTATTATACCTCGAGAAAATTCTTAGGAATAATGCCTGACCAGTAATGTAAACTGTACTTGCTGCTACCATGAATAAAACTACCTAATGTGAGACAATTGTTTTTTCTGTTTAGACTCATCAATGGCCTGTCCTTTACCACCAATAATTAGAGAGGCCCCATATTCAGCATAGGGGTGCATCTTCCCCTCCATAGTGATATTGCAATTTAATTTTAGTAAGTTTCTGTTCCGGTTCTGTCAGTTTCGGTTGACTGTTTGCTTTTTGTTTCTGTGTTCCAGCCAAGACTCTTTTGACTTAATTGGTTAATTTTAAAAGAGTAAAGAAAGTGGGGGGGGGGGGGGGGGGGGGGGGGGGGGGGGGGTTGGTAATGGTGAACTACCCAACCAGAACACCACGTCCTGTAATATCTTAAAATATTGTCCGGATCTTCATGGCCATATGGCTCTGGAAGTAGAAGGAAATCTACAAACTGTTTCATCATGAGGATACTTGTTTACAATCACAGATTTCTGACTGTATAACTATTCCTAGTTGCCAATACCTTGGCTTGTCTGTAAAACATTATCCCAAACGTCCAATTACTTGTCATTTCAATGCACCATTTTAATCGCCCACTAACATTTCTGTCCTAGGCCTTCTGCTGTATTCCAATGAAGCTCAATGTAAGTGAGAGGGACATACTTTATTTTCCACTTAGTACTTCATAGCCATCAGGACTCAATATTGCATTTAACATCTTCTGAACATGACAATTGTCTTCCATTTGATTACATTCCATTAACTGCTTCCCTTGCACTCCCACTGTATTGTTTACATGGATTTTCTCTCAGGAGAGCTCTTTTCTGCTGTTAACTCCTAGCATTGGCAATAATTCCTCATCGAGATCTCTTCACTACTACCATTAGCATTCAATTGCCTTTTGCTCTCGGCACCTCCCTATCTTTTCCATTTGCTTCTTCTCCCCTTTTGTCAAAAGCATAAAAACATTATTTTTCAAATTCCTTCAGTTCAATTTCCTACAGTTCAGTGTAATTTTGGACCCAAAACGTTATCTTTGTTTTTCTTTCCACAGATGCTGCCAGAACTGTTCAGTCTCTTTTATGTTTTTGTTTCAGATCTTCAGCATTTGTGTTACTTTGCGTTTATTGTAACAGGGGAAAGGGCAGCTGTCTGTAATGTCCTCAGATCAGTCCCATGTTTAAAGTGGCTTGCTTAAAATGTTGCTTATTCAGGTGAACAACCCTTCACCTTTGTTCATGTGATCTTTGAAGCTATGAGCAAAATTCTACAATGCTGCTGTTGTATAAGGCAGTTTGTACCTGAAAGGGTTAACTGCCATCAAATGATAAGCTCTGCCCTTCACGGTATGAAAGACTGCTCCTAGGAGGAATTAATTAGTATGTTTCAGTGATTATTCTTGGAGTTAGAGATGTACTTACACATATCCTGATATCCTACAAGCGTGGTGATGCTGTCACTTTAAGAAGTTATTTTGCTGTGTTTTTTTGTGAAAGAGATGCCGAGCTAGCCACTGGAGATCACTTGAGTAACCAGCTTGAGAGGCCTTGTTTTTTTTTAAACAGCCTGAATGGGTGTGGTCAGCTCTCACAGATCCAGAGATTCAGGTTTTGGTTTTTCGTCAGCAGCATCAGAAGCTAATGGGGTCTGCTACTCTTTCTGAATTTTCTCTTGATTTATTTTCCTCCTGGATTAGAGAACTGCATGTGAAAATCTTTGCCTGAATTTTCTTTTTTTTCCAAAGTGTGCATTTATAGGATGTTACTATATTGGAACAGTTAATTAGTAATAGTTACTGTGACTATTATTCTGTTAAGTTTTCCAATCGAGTTACGTTATTCTTAATTCCTCTTTCTTTTGTTGTATTTTAATGACAGTGTTTGAATAAACTGCGTTTTGCTTAATTCCGAGTAGTTTGACCAGTCAAATTGCATGTGGAACACAAAACTTTACCTTTTCCTTTAAAATATATTTAAAAAATAGGGTCTAGGCTACCTTAAAATATTCTGAGGTGATCTGGTCTAGTCCCCAACACAAGACAACATCATGTATATCTAATGTAATGTAACTAGCTATGGAACAACCTCGGTTATCCGAGCATCAATTACCCGAATTTCGGATTAGCTGAATAAGATCTCAAGGTTCTGTAAAAATGTTATCCATTATCTGAACAATCCATTATCCGAACTCTCAGTTATCTGAACAAAATACTCCCCGCCAGTCTCGTTTGGATAATTGAGATTGTTCTGTGTTAAGTAATATATAATATGTAATTTACTGATGTATGTCTACTTTCTACCTAAGATATAAGGAGATTAAATTATTATCAATAAGAACAGTTGGTGTCAAATCCATACAAGACATCCACATAGTACCTGATATTACAAGCACACCAAAAGTATATGAGATTAAGGTTATTTTCCATATCAATGTATGTTCGGTTTTTGTTTTTCATCTTATGCATAAGATGAAAATATATTATCTATACCTTTTCACGTTTGGCCGAAGCTGATTAATTACATAGCAATTGTTTAGCTCAACTAGTGTATGATTGGCTCCTGTAATGGAGGATGATCCTGAAATTCTATGCACAAGTCATCAACACAGTGAAACTACTGAGGTTAAATATAATAAAATTGACACGCTTACATAGACATAAATATTTTGTTCACTTCCTCCATCAAAGACGCTCAGTAGCAGTAGTGTGTACTGCCTACCAGATGCCCAACAGAAATTCACCAGGGGTCCTGAGACTGTACCTTCTAAACCCATGGCCATTATCATCTTCTGCAAGGTTTCAAAACTAGGGGACATAATTTTGATGTCAGAAAAGAAAGATTTAGAAGGGACCTGAGGGGCAACCTTTTCTTGCATGGGGTGGCTCATACGTGCAATGAACTTCCAGAAGAAGTGGTAGATGCAGGAATAGTTACAACATTTAAAAGTCATTTGGACATATACATGAACAGGAAAGATTTAGAGGGATACGGGCCAAATGCAGGCAAGTAGTACTAGTTTAGATTGGGAAACATAGTAGGCGTGATGAGTTGTATTGAAAGATGTTTCCATGCTGAGTGACTCTATTACTGTATCCCCTCCAAGTCACTCACCAACCTAGCTTAGAACTGCATTACCATTCCTTCAGTGTTGCTGTGTCAAAATCCTGGTGCTTCCTCCCGAACAGCATTGTGAGGTTACCTTTAGCAAATGGACAGTAGCCATTCAAGAAGGCAGCTCAATGTTACTTTCTCAAGGACAGTGAGGCTAGGGTAATAAATTCTGGCACAGCCAATGACATCCACATGCCATGAGTGAATGATAAAAGGTATAGGAAGTTCTCCAGTACTCAAGCTAACTTTCCTTCTTCATCAAACACCTTGAAAACCAAAATAAACTGGTGATTAATCAAATTGCTGTTCATCAGATACTATTGGCTGCCCTATTTGGTTGTATGACAACAATCAGTATATTCTACTTATTGTGTAGAAATTTTTAAACATTTGTCAACATGATGAGGCGCTATTTCAATGTTATTTTTAGAACTATTCTTCAACAAAACCTGAATCTCCCCTCTACTCCATCACTTATTCATTTGTATCAAGATTTATCCTTGGTATCCCAGAGAGAAAATAATACAACAATTTGGGATAGCGTTGTGCTCTTTATTTAAGTTCAGTAGAAATTGTTATGGCTATCTAAAGATATTTTGCAGAGAAATAAGGGAGCTAATGGTTAACTCATGATCGTGGGGTGAATTTGAAGATATATTTCACCACTGACGTTGCTTTTCTAAACCATTGCGATATTACTGGGATATTTGCTTTCCTACAGGGATTCCATATAAATAAAGTCAAATTTTTCACTTGTACTTGTCAGTTAGAACAAAATTTTTCAGTCCATTTTCACAACTTCATGCTTTCGGCTAATTAGGAGACTGCAATATCACCAAGATGTTAGTTGTGCATCATTAATCCCTGTAGATCATTGAAATAGTGAAGCTGTGACCAGATATTAAAACTCAATCAATAAAGGCAATTTATATTTCCAAGTCATTAACTTTTGATCATTAATTTTAAGAAATACCTCACATTTTAATTATGTTACAGGCTGTCAGGATTGTTTTCGAAACAAACCTGTATGTATAGTGATGACCCCAGAATCCAGACACCCTATTGTTCGAACAAATTGGAATCCAAACAATTATTTCGAGAAAATTTTGCCCAAAATCTGAACACATTTTCAGAATCCGAACACCACGTACCGTTCAGGTCGCACATTGTTTGTTCAGTTCATCCCGGGAAGTAGTCGTGAAAGCATCTCTCGTGTGTCCATCACTAGTTTACCTCGTGTTTTCACCTTGATTTGTGCTGTTTATTTTAATTATCACCCTTGTGCATTCACCTTGGCACCCAAGAAGTGCAGTGAAGCAAATAAGTGCATTCACCATTAGCTCTCCTCACTAAGGTAAATGAAGTTATTTTTATGTTAGTACATTTATTTCTTGCTTTTATAATTATTACTTGATATTTAAGTCATTTACTCATCTTATTTTACCTTAACCATGTGTATTTGCAATGAAAAGTGTCTTGAACATGCCTTTGGTTTGGGTCCAGAAATGGATTAATTCACTTTCCATTATTTCTTATGGGGAAAATAGTTTTGGAAACAAACTTTTCGCAATCCGAACAGCCTCCTGGAACGAATTAAATTCGGATTCCGAGGCACCACTGTATATCAATGGGCAAAGTAATTTTAAACTTGCATTAACCACACTATTTTGTAAACCCAACTATTACCAATTGAAACAACTGCACACTTCAAACAGATGTATCAAGATGACTTGCTTTTAATTCATACTTAGCCTTTGATGATTTGTACAGAAGGATGCAAAAATGCTTAAGGAGTTAAAGGTGGATTTCAACTTTATTCAATAGAGTAAGACAAGTGATAGTGACACAACAGTCCATTTTACATTCCTCCGAACTTTAATTTCCATTGACTTCAATAGAAGTAAAAGTCATGAGAGATATAAAACTACTGATTCTAATTTACATGATTGGTCAAAGTTCATCCTGAACCTTTTGTAAGGCAATGAAAGAAATTGAGTAGGGAGAAATTATGTTTTATCTTTTAAGTTTTACAACCAAGCCAACACAAATAGAAGGAATAATAAAAATTATTGGCCACATATCTCAATAAGTGCTTTGGACTATTGATGCTGACCATTTCCTTAGAGACTTTAGAATAGAAACAGTAAACTAGAATTACTGCATTGATACAATGCAGGATGCCAATCTGAGTTTGGTTTCTTTTTCAGTGTACTTCACAGACCATACAATTTGGCAATCTTTTTGGATAAGCATTTACTTTTTGAGATGAAAGCTGTAAAAACAATTTTATCTTGTTTCACATCTAGTCACATTTCAAACACTCTTTGGAAATGTGGGAGTCTATTTCAATATAAGGGCTCCCCATATTTAGCATTTAATAACATACTAAAGTCATTATCAAATATTAAACCATCCTCTACCGTAAATGTTGAATTTCCAGATGATCTGTTCTATATGGTTTCTAATCCACATTTTCAAATTAATTGGAGTTAAGTCATGAATTGAGTAATACTCTAATCTAATTCCACTGAGGACTTGATTTAAGTTGACGATAATGTAATAGGGCTTTTTTTTATAATGTGAGCAAACTAAGAGGGAATATCCAGTGTCATCTGATCATCCACCCTTTAAACTGGAACTTCTGGCTTGTCTATTGAAAAGGACCAGAACCGGACAGCAGAGAGTCAAAAGGCTGGTAAATGACATGATAATGTCTAAGGAAGAAATGTGGCTTTAGATTTAAACATAGCCAAGGGACTAAATTGAGCATCGCAGTAATGGTCTGTGCCATCTCTTTTTGAGTGTTCCAATACAACTAATCCTACCGGTTAATTCTACTACCTCTGAATGGAGGCAAAAGTGAGTACTGCAGATTAGAGATTAGAGTCAAGGTCAGAGTAGTGCTGGAAAAGCACGGCAGGTCAGGCAGCATCTGAGGAGCAGAAAAGTTGACGTTCGGGCCAGAGTCATTCATCAAGAAATTCCTGGTCAATCTCAAGTTTGGTGGATATTTCATATATTTTGATTCCCATGCCTATTTTAGGGGTCACTCACTGGAGGCTGTTTTCCCTGGAGTGTTGAAAGCTGAGGGGTGACCTCATAGAGTTTTATAAAATCCTGATGAAGGGCTTTGGCCCGAAACATCAATTTTCCAGCTCCTCGGATGCTGCCTGACCTGCTGTGCATTTCCAGTACTACTCTAATCTTGACTCTACCTCAGAACGTATATAACCTTGCCTTGTAAGAGAGGGGCAAGTATAGAGTCATAGAGATGTACAGCATGGAAAGAGAGTCTTCGGTCCAACTCGTCCACGTTGACCAGATATCCCAACCTAATGTAGTCCCATTTTCCAGCACTTGGCTTATACCCCTCTAAACCCTTCCTATTCCTATCCCACCCAGATGCCTTTTAAATGTTGTAATTGTACCAGCCCTCCACCACTTCCTCTGGCAGCTCATTCCATACATGCACCACCCTCTGCAAGAAAAAGTTGCCCCTTAGGTCCCTTTTATATCTTTCACCTCTCACCCTAAACCTATGCCCTCTAGTTCTGGACTCCCCCACCCCAGGGAAAAGGCATTGTCTATTTATCCTATCCATGTCCCTCATAATTTTATACACCTCTATGAGATCACCCCTCAGCCTTTGACCCTCCAGGGAAAACAACCCCGAGTGAGTGACCCCCTAAAATAGGCAGGGGAATCATGATATATGAATAACCCACCAACCTTGAGATTCCTGTGAATTAGAAGGATGGCTGTACATAATCAGAGCTAACCACACTATTCACCAGTTGTGTTAAAATCAGGCTTCACCTTAATGAGGGATAGAGTCTTGTGGCTGCAGCGATTGGAGTGAATTGTGCTCAATAGTCTATGACTTGGGAAAACTGAGGAATGATAAAACATGGAAAAGAATGAAACCAAAAAAGAGAAAATGCTGGAAAATCTCAGCAAGTCTGGCAGCATCTGACTTGTTGAGGTTTTCCAGCATTTTCTCTTTTTTGGTTTCAGATTCCAGCATCTGCAGTAATTTGCTTTTATTATGGAAAAGATGAGCTTGGAGTTTTGCTGACTGGGCTGGAGGTCTTGAATGATGAGGTGGCGGGTGGGAGAGATGCGCTGTTTTCTCATGCAAACAGGAGATTCTCCAGATACAAATCAAAAGCTAATGTTGTCAGAATGCTGCAGAGGGCAATGTCAGGGGTCAAGCCAGAAACGCTGGATGCAGTTTCAAGATAAGTTTAAAGGTGGGACATGAGTGGTCAAAGTCAGTGAATGCATCTTCAAATGGATTGCCCCATCAGACTGAGCCACAACTCAATTCACCAAATCCCATTTACTTGCCTATCAAAAATCTTTATCAATCAGATTACATATCTAAGGTCCATAGCTTGGACTTTTCACTTTTTACATTAATGATCTAGATGAAGGAACTGAGGGCATTCTGGCTAAGTTTGCAGATGATACAAAGATAAGTAATGGGACAGGTAGGGTTGAGGAAGAGGGGAGGCTGCAGAAGGATTTGGAAAGGTTTAGGAGAGTGGACAAAGAAATGGCAGATAGAGTAAATATGAGGAAAAATGTGAGGTCATGCACTTTGATAAGACGAATAGAAGCATAAACTATTTTCCAAATAATGAAAAGATTCAGAAGTCTGAAGTCCAAAGAGACTTGGAAGTTCTAGTCTGGGATTCTCTCAAGGTAAACTTCCAGGTTGAATCAGTAGTTAGAAAAGCATATACAATGTTAGCATTTATTTTGAGAAGACTTGAATGTAAAAGCAGGGATGTACTTCTGAAGCTCGATAAGGCTCTGGTCAGACCACATTTGGAGTATTGTGCGCTGTTATGGGTCCCATATCTCAGGAAGGATGTACTGGCCCTGGAGCATATTCAGAGGAGTTCACGAGAATGGTTCCAGGAATGGAAAGCTTAACATTATGAGGAGCATTTTAGGACTCTGGCTCTATACGCAATGGAGTTTAGAAGGATGTGGGCACCTATTTGAAGCATACAGAATATTAAAAAACCTGGACAGAATGGATGTTGTGAAGGTGTTTCCATTGGTATGAGGGCACAGCCTTAGAGTAAAGTGAAGACCTTTTAGAATGCAGATAGGAAGAAACTTCTTCAACCAGAGAGTGGTGAATCTATGGAATTCACTGCTACAGAGGGCTGTGGAGGCCAGGTCATTGAATATATTTAAGACACTGAGATAGAAAGGTTCTTGATTGCCAAGGCGATCAAAGGTTATGGGGAGAAAGTAGTAGAATGGGGTTGATAAACTTATCAGCCCTGATGGAATGGTGGACCACACACACACACACACACACACACACACACACACACTGCCACAACGAGCACCGGTAATACCGATTTAAATCATGACGGGCAAACAGAAGACAAGACACTTATTCTCATACTTGCCTTGCTCTTGCAGGATAAGGTGGTATCTATTCAGAAAGAGTAGAATTAACTGGTAGGTTCGGGTGTATTAGAACACTCTGAAAGTTATGGTATTGGCCATTACTGCAATGACCAATGTTCAAGTCCTAGCCAGAGGTTGGACACAAGCTGTTAGAAATGGTGATATTCTCATACCAGATTTAGGGTTGATGTGGAATCTGGGGCCCTGCCTTTCCAACTTGGACATAGTGACAAATTCTGTCAGCATATTTGTAGTACCAAGCATGATGACTGATGTTACAACTATCACTGTACCAAATCAGCAATCGACCAATATCTGAATGCTGTCAAGATCACTGCAGATTGCAGTATTCACAGGGGATAGCATGGTGTCACAATTTATCTTCCAATAGATACCCAGGATTAATGAGGTACCACCCTGGGTGAGCAGTGATGACTCCATGGAGCACAAACGTGGTCACCTTGTTCAGATCCAAATGTATACAAGGTCGTTCTCCAAGGTCATCTGCATTATTCATTTCTGAAGTCTGCAACTTAGTCTCATTAGCAAGTCACAGAAGCACTCAAGCATTTTTTCAGTAAATAACCAGAGGCCCAAGCTAGACCCGGGGAGTACTTTAGCACAGCTTAAATGTAAGCACTAAAGGAGACTTGAATATGTTCAAATGAAACAGGATTTGAAAAAATCCAGTCAAAGAGATTGCTGAACTAAAGGTGTAAAATCTTGGAGACTGAGGAGGAAAAGCTTACAGAAAATTTCCACAAGTCTTGTGTGGAGGTAGACATTGCTCTTGTTCAACTGAGAAGGGAAACAATGTCCTGAAGGTGGAAAAAGACTCTTTTCCTGAAATAAAATTGCTGTGAATTATTATCTGAAGAAAACATTCTGCTATAATCAATAAGTGAGGATCTTACATTTGATAAAGAAACTTTTGGGAAAGAAAACAGAAAAAAATCATTCAAGTTTTGCTATAGATAGATAAGAAGGGGTGATTCAGCTTCCCTCTCTTTATCTCTGTTAATTTTCCATAAGAGTTTCAATTCTCTTTAGCATACAGCTATCTCACACTTTAATAAAAATGTAGTTCTAGTCTAAAATTAACTTTTTCTGCATTAAGGAAAAAGGAATTTCATTACTTACTAACTCTGAGAAAAGTAATAAAATGCCACTTCAAACATCAATCACAAACTGATGTCATATTTTAAAGGGGAGTATGTCTAGCACAAAAGGGAAGGAATAAGGAATATTCAGTTCATAAGTCTTTAGAGTCCTTTAGATATTTGGCTTTAGTTTGAGACCAGTTTCACCCTTTACTGGACCAGCTTGGCTTCCAAAGTCATGACCACTTCCATCTAGAAGGACAAGGACTGCAGATGCATGGGGATACCACTACCTGTAAGTACCTGTCTGAGTAACTCATCAGGTTGACTTGGAAACATAACACTGTTCCTTCTGTGTCACTGCGTCAAAATCTTAGAGCTTTCTCTCTAATGGCAAAATCTGGAACTCTCTTTGTCTATTTAGCAGCAATTAGATTACAGTGATTAAAGACAGCAACTCACCAGCATCATCTCAGTGGCAATAAATGCTAGACCAGCCAATAATGCCCACATCTCATGAACAAATGAAACAAACAGTTTGATGCATTCCTACCACATAGGTTTCAGCAACTTTATCTTCCCCCATCCAAATCAGGATATTTTCCAGACATAAGTTGTGGGAGGTGAGAGTAGAGGTGATGTAATGCCATTTAATTCTTTCTATTACAATTAGTCATTTCAGAATCATGAATTTTTTAGTGTTTTGGTTTGGGGAGTTAAAGTGCAGATGACTTCAAACTTAGACATAGTGGGCTGAATTTCGTGACTATGGAGGCCATTTTTGGAGGCTGAGATGGAATTCAATAACAGTCAGCAAATGACTGTCTCTGTGCATTAAAGAGTCGGCTAAACAGAGGGTATACCATACTCAGTCCCAGCATCATCAAGGACAGAGTGGCCACACCTGAGATTGCAGCAGCATGCCTCAGTTTAACCGCTATGGAGAAAGTCTCAGAATCAGAGTGAATCAATAGAGTGTGTCCCCACCCATCTGCTTTGTGTCGCCCGAGGAAGAGAGCGCCAGTCAAGAGGGCTGTAGAAGAGGGAGAAATGAATGTGCTAATGATGACAATGTAAAAGATAAAGTACTCTGACATCCATAGACCATGCCAGATCAAATAGAGGCAATGGAGGCAAGAGGATAACATTGCATCTGGGAGTTGTATTCAATACAATTTATATCTGTGTTGTTATGGATCAGGCCTGAGCCCCTTAAAACATTTCAAGAAAGTAGCCCAGATCCTAACTTCGCACATTGTTTTAAGTGGGTGTAACATGGATATTCCAGGAGGGATGCAATTGGTCAAACCACGTAGTTTTAAACAAAACAGAATTTATTTACAAGATTACCAAATGAAACACAAACAAAAGAGATCAGAATAGTGAATAACTATGCAAAAATTCATCCCAACTAAATGATGCAGTTTCAATACCTGCAACAATCCACATAAACTCCCCTTGGCAGAAAAGGTAAAATTAAACACAGGGTTTTACAGAAGAGATGTGAGAGAGAGGGGAGGATCAGCCTGTACCTGCCTCCTTGGGCTCAGCAGTTTTTACAACCACCTGACTGCTTTCACTGTACAGTCAAACCAAACCAGAGCAAAGATGAGCTGGGAGAACTGGCCACTCCCCTTTCATTGTACAAGGTTTTTTAAACTTAAAAGCCAGTTGCCAGAAACAGTATCTGTTATCTATAATCAAACTGGCCCTAAAACCCATCCAAGTCCAGACTTTTCAGAGTCTGTGTCTTTTATGTCCTCTCTGAAAATAAAAGTGAAAGATGCCATAGCCTTTTTAAAGGTATTACAGGGTTACCGAGGGATTATTAATTTACATCCAGAATGGTGTAAGTTCATGTCATTTCAATAACAAATTAAAAAATACTATTCCATTATGACTCACTAGTGTAGTTCATTTGAAATTGAGCCCTTCTGTTTCTAGAGCCATCCAAAAGTTAATGATTTTATAAAGTATGAAAAGTTTCCCAATTTTTTCTGACTTTCAGACCTAGATTGATAGGAAGTATAGGCAGTATATTTCTGTACTGAACAAGAATGACTAGTTATTAAACTCCATATAAATTCATATAAACTCTCCCTTATACACTCACAGATAGACAAACAGGTCAAACAGGCTCTGGGCGGAGGGGAGAAAAATGGAAACACAGTTCAGTCATCTTTGTTCCCATGTTATATTGTTGAGATAATCCTCATGACTCTTCTGCTGGCCAGCACATTGCATCAATTACCTTTCTCCAGTTGCTTCAGTAGTCGGTGAGAGACACAAGGCAGCTGGTTCCCTCATGAAAAGTTTCTGATTTCTCGGTTGAAAGCCACAGCATATACATCTGCTGCAGGAAAGATAAACTGGTTCTCTTTGGGTTTACAGTGTGTTTTGACAGCAGAGAACAGGGAGACTGCTCCTGAATTGGGGAAGGACTGAACACTTCTTTCTGGCTGTAATTTACTTCCAGCTGCCAGCTATTCACTTACCTGAGAACCAATCACACAGTTATTGGCAGACAAAAAAAAAACCTCTCTGTTATCATTAACTCGTCACTATTGCTATCAATTTCTTGTTGCCAGCAAAAGCTGCCTTAGTACAGCCCTTTGGTTTCAAATAGTCTGCAACTCAACTTTCAATTCCTGCTCTTTCAAACAACTGTTTGCACAATGCTTGCAGTTGGTAGCACGTTACTTGCTTTCAAAACTGCAGGCTTTCGAATTGTTTCTTTAAACAATTCTTTCTCATTTCAGTCCACTGTTTTCAAAAACATAAAATAAAAAGAAATTATTCTGAAGTGCTCACATTTCATAGCTTACTACCCGTGGATTCGATCTGTTGATTTTCCGTAGGCTAGAAGCCAGCCAGTGGAAATATTCATGGAAGGAAATATATTTGAACAGTAATACATTGAGCAATATAATGTTTCTGTGCTGAACATGTGCAAAGTATGTCACGCTGAACAGAAATAAACAACCCAGGGTTATGAAGTGACCAAGCCAGAGGTGTTCACAGAGGATGCTGTGGGGCATTGCCAGCAATGGTGGTGTGTGTATGGAGGTGTGTGGGGTGGGGCAGCGTGGTGCTTGCTGGCTTTCAGCAACTCCACTTTCTGAAGTTAATAACTCAGTTAGATGCAAAGTGCTTTTGGTCAAGGGGTTCTATCCTGGGTTTAGAGGTGACACAGTTTTGTCTGTACTGTTTTGACTGACATGCATGCTCCCTGACTCCAAAACTGCCTGCAGCTGCCAGTGGAACCTTTTGGCAGGTTGACCCCATAAGACATCCTATCCCTTAATTAATCCTGAAAGAGCCAGGATGGTGGTGGGGCTCAGGCACTGCCAGAGCCCTACTCTAATTAAATATCCTTCCCAGCTCCAAGCTCACCTCCTGTCAGAGTAGAGATTCTAAACTCCCCATCACCACCCCACCCCTCATCTTCTTCAGGTCGTCATTCAATAAAACTGCTGAATTTTGTCACCTTCAGTCAATTGCCTGTGTTTTGGCCCTGTCAGCTATAATTATTCTGGTTGATACATTCCACTTAGTGAAAGCAAATGCATCATCTTGCTGGGCACTCATGATATTTCTCCAAGCATCCACAAATCAATTTATCCACGAACAGATTATTCCCCGCTGTTCTCAGACTTTTGAATGGACTTCTTTAATCATAGAATCCCTACAATGTGGAAGTAGGACCTTCAGCCTAACAAGTCCATACTGACACTCCGAAAAGTAACCCACCCAGACTCATTCCTCACATTTACCCTTGATTAATGCATCTAACCTACACATCCATGAACACTATGGGTAATTTAGCATGGCCAATTCACCTAACCTGCACAACTTTGGACTGTGGACAGATACCCACGTAGACACAAGTAGAATGCATAAACTCTACACAGACGGTCGCCTGAGGCTGGAATTGAACCTGGGTCACTGGCGCTATGAAGTGCTAACCACTGAGCTACCGTGCCACCCTTAAAGTTAATATTGACCTTGCTCTGCACCTTCTCAGCAACTGTAACACTGCATCCTAAACTCTGTTCTGCTTGCCTGATGCACTTGTACAGCACCATCTGTCTGTAAAGCACGTAAGACAACACTTTTCACTGTATCTCGGTTCACATGACTGTAATAAATCAAATCAGTTCAAAAATCTACTCTCACAGAATAATACAGCCATCAAAACATTGTGCGAGTTTGAATGATATATTTCATTATTTTGCTATCTATCTCTTGATTGAGTGCTGAATACAAATTTATTGTAAAGGTTTAAATGCCTGATTCACTCTGTGTGAAGTCTTTCTCTCCTGATGTCAAAACAACAATTAACCCAAGTTTAAGCGTGTTTGTCAACAATATTGCTGCTAATACATATGGACACGTCAGGAATAAATTTTCATTCTTTACTCTGTTCATATGCAGTTTTAAAATCCACTTTACCACCCTTGTATTCTGAACAAATGCAGTATGTAATATATTCCATTTTGCTGTACAGCACTTGCTATCTGACATTGAAACACTTTGTAACAAGCAAATTTGCAACAATTATATTTCATAATTGCCTAGAAAGTCCTGTTGGTGTGCTATTCAAGGTTAATTAGTGGCTCTGGAAGATCTTTGGGGGAGGTGTCTTACATTTTTGTAGAAGAGAATAGGCCTGGGATCTTCCATTGAGCTTCCATGTGGTATAGAGATTGGGAAATTGACAATGTCATGTTTCAATGTCTAAGGTCTGAAGATCTTGAAGAATGGCATTCAGAAAGGAGCAGTATTAGTTTTTGTTGCTAGTGCAGTGTTGACAACAACAAAAATAAAAAAGACTCCTCAGTACACATGGAAGCAGGAGAGCTGAACATTCTGCTGAAAAAAGATGAGTGACTTGAAAAATGCTGTGAAGACAACAGTGCAGCTTACAATGCTATATATCTCTCCAAACCTTTGAACCATCAAGTGTACCTTTGTAATTTCAATTCTGTGTTGGACTAATCTAAACATTGATTGAATTTCATCCTGCATTATTGATAACAGTCCACCTAATGTTTTCATTACATGACCATGCTTCAACATTAGATATACTCAACCCATTGTGAAAGAGAAATCTTAACTAAAAGCTTACATTTATGTGGTTCCTTATAGCAGCATGTTCCTGAACAAACCAACTCTCAATAAGCATCACAAGGCAGTATTCATATGGGCAAATGTGAATATTGAAGGTAAAACAGACTGCTCCTAATCAATTGCTGGAAAAGCGCAGCAAGTCAGGCAGCATCCAAGGAGCAGGAGAATCGGCGTTTTGGGCATGAGCCCTTCTTCAGAGCCTGAAGAAGGGCTCATGCCCGAAACATCGATTCTTCTGCTCCTTGGATGCTGCCTGACCTGCTGCGCTTTTCCAGCAACACATTTTCAGCTCTGATCTCCAGCATCTGCAGTCCTCACTTGCTCCTAATCAGGTACAATTCATCACTAATACAGAATCTGCATGTAAAAGATGATTGCTATCTGAGTTATGATCAACTTTAGAATTAAACGAGCATGTGCCAAGTTAAGACAGAGAAATTAGCTGACGACTGTTGAATGTGCATGTGCATGAGTGCAGTTACAGGAATCTCTTCAGATCTTTAAAGGCATAAGGACAGTGCATTTATCAACAGAGACAAGTGTAATTAAGGTTAAGGACTGAGCTGATAAGTTGTCTAAGTTAAGTTCTTCAAGATCATGAAGAGTTTTACAAAATAGGTAGTGTTACGTTCTGCCATTGATTGGATTGTCATGGGGGACGCCACAAATTAAAGGTTAAATCAAAAGGAATTAAAGGGTGAGGAAAGTAAGGAGCAGGTTGAATTATTTTTGGGCTACATATAAGATTTTGGCTCTCCTAATTATGCCGAGGCCTAAGAAAATTTCTGGTATGTAGATATAATAGTTAATGACAAGGAAACTAATTTTTAATTAAAGTAAACGAAAAGGAGTATCCTTTCTTTCAGATTCAGCATGGTAGTTAAATCAAGTTTTCTCCAGCCATTCTCCATTCAATTCCAAGTGATCCAGATAAGAGTGAGAGGGCAGATACAGTTTATGTTTAGTCGTAATGGGAGAGAGATCCCTGATACTTGTTTTGTTATTGCTAATTGTCGCTCTTCCTTATTAAACAGTGATGTTTGTGTGGCTTTGTACCTTCGTGATTTGGCAGTTCCATGAAATTCACTCTTGCACACCGTGAAGCTGTCTCCATTGCAGAACCTTCAGAACTAGCACCACAGGAAGGTAGTGCAGATTTTTCATTCCTATTAAAGAAGACACTATGAGCAAAGGCAAAAAAAAAACCATCAATGATGAAGGTGACCAGCCGTGAGGGCATTCAAGAGCTTTGTTTATTTTTTCGGAAAAATATGGCAGAGAATTAAGCTGTGACTGATGCTGCTGATGTGATGGAATCAGATATCCTGGATCTTCCAATTTCTTTGATTCAACCAACAATGATCATGAAGAACCTGTTTCCTCCTTTGAGAAGAATCACCCTTGTGCTGATGAAGACAACAAAAAGGTGAATATGGCTGTTAATTCCACTGAACCATCAAATGATAGTACAGGCTCAGTGGTTAGTACTGCTGCCTCGCAGCCTCGATTCCAGCCTCAGGTGACTGTCTGCATGGAGTTTGTACATTCTCCTCATGTCTGGATAGGTTTCGTCTAGGTGCTCTGGTTTCCTCCCACAGTCCAAAGATGTGCAGGTGAGGTGGATTGACTGTGCTAAATTACCCACAGTGTCCAGAGATGTGCAAGCTAGGTGGGGTAACCATGGGAAATGCAGGGTTACAGTAATGGGGTAGGTGGGTAGGTCTATGTCGGATGCTCTTTGGAGGGCTGATGTGGACTTGATGGCTGAATGGACCTCTTCCACACTATAGGGATTCTATGATGCTATGAAAAACAACAGCAGCAATGGTTGCAAATGGATATAGACATTTCTTACGGTGATGAACGTCAGGACACAAAAAGGAAAGAGAAAAAAACTGACATCCAGAAATCTTGGCAGCTGTCAGCCAAATCTCACCATCTCTTACAGATGCATGGGACATTCGCAATGTCACAGAAAGTTCAAACTGAAGGTAAAGGAACTGGCAATGCTGGAGGCTAAGTGTAATGTGTAGGCAGAAATTGTAGATGCTTTAACAGTTAAAAGGACAGTAGCTGAAGAGGACTTTATAGTATCTCAGTTATAATCACCATCAAACTCCACAGTTTCTACAGTCAGCAAAATGGCCTCAATATTTGGGGAGTCTGAGAAGATGTAGCTCGAAAGAGATTATCAATCATACAAGAAGGAGGTCTTAGGGCTTTAGCACAGATTCATGAGCGTTGAAACTCCAGGGAATGTGGATAATATCCCATCTCTCTTCACAGAACTTAACTATATGTGACACATCCATACAACTATGTGTGAAGAACATCCAAATGAATTGGAAAAGGATGCGTATGAACCCAAATTTGCCAAGCCAATATTGAACATTCAGACATTACTGATTTGCACAATTGGCAGCCAAAGTCAGCAACTGATTCACATTAGCAAGTCAGGGAATTCATCAAGTTTTCTTTTAGTAAGGCAGTAGAGGCTCAGAGATTCTGGAGCTGTAGAGTATCTTAGAAAGCTTAAAGCCTAGCATTCATAAGCAAGTGTTGGAGAAATCTGATGATCTAAAAAAGGCCTAAGCTAAAAATCCAGCTGTTAGTCATCACACAGGACTAACAAGCCACAAAAAGGGATTCACACATTACAAATAACAGAAGGTGAACATATTACAGTACTGGAGTGCGCAAATACTTTGCTGCACCAAGATTACAAGACCATCAGAACAAAGGTGTTGGCTGGACAGCAACTATCTGAAGAAGTAACAACATCTTATTACCATTCATATTCATATACAGAAGCTATATAATGCAAATGCTGAACTCTCAGGCAAGTACCGTGCAGATTTTAATCCTGATGCAGATGTCCAAAAAGATCACACTTCAACAAATCTTCAATTTGGTGATGATACACTCCTGCGCTCTGATGGAGTTCCTGAGATGCCATGATCAGTAGAGGAGAAATATCAAGCAGAAACAAGTGTAGGAATGATAGCACTACCTATAGAAAGAGAAATACTTGCTCTAGGACTAGCAAGGAAATCCTTGTTCACTTCTCTATAACTGTCTTGCTCTTTGTTTTATTTCTTTTTACCACATGCATCATTGGAAATGGTGGTGAATGGGTTTTTCATCATCACAGTTACCATGGAGAATGCATTTATTAATTTTTTTCATATGTGCCAAAAGTGCTTTCTTTTTTTCCCAACAAGTGCTTTATGCTTTCCTAAGCTATGCAATTCAGAAAAAAGAGCAGAATATGAATTTCAGTTCATTGTCTTCCTTTCCCAGGGTTGCGATGGTTTGTGTCCTCATTGTCAGTTTTTCCTTTGTTAGTCTTCACTATCATTAGATTCAGATTATCTTAAAGTGTTGCAGCCCAAGCCCCCCTCCAATGTACTCACCTTCCCAAAATATGATATGGAAGCATATACAGCCTACGTAACCTCCATGAGATCTGCCAACATTGTGAAAGGTTGACACATCAGGCAAAGGAACTGGCTGGGTCATACAAAGAGGGTTCAGGGCATGGTGGAGAAATGTATGGATTAATGGAGACCATCAGTAGTTCATGATTTTAAGAGTTTGTGGGAAAAGTAAACTCAGACAGAGAGGTGTGTAAAAAATATATATGTTATAGTGATGTCACATGGAACTGGGATTGAAGTATGTAGGATTCCAAAGATGTCCTCTTTTACCACCTCCTGTTTATATTTTAATAAGGATTGTTAATAATCACTGACATGAGTGTGGACAATCTCTGTTAACAGCCCAGGAATGAGCACACCACACTGTATCTGCCAAAACACACTCAGCAGAAGGCACAAAAGCTGTGGAGGTTTAGATGGATCTAAAGCCGTAAAAAAATTATTCTGATTGTATTTCCTCAATGAATATGAGAACAGGTACAGGCATAAATTAATTATCTATGCATAAATATGATAGAATAATTACATGTAATTTAAGTCTGCTGAAATGTATGAATCAAATGATTAATTATAACCTTAATAAATCAACATATGAAAATGTTATTAAGCTTTACCCAATTTTTTTAAGCTGTATGATTCTCAGTGTGCTGGCTTGACTCAGTTGGCAAGCAGTTCCCCTATAGACTGGCTCCATACTTAAAAGAATCATAAACTAGGCTGATACTTCCTTGTAGGATTTAGATAGCACTTTATTATTAGATATGCTACCCTTTGGGTAAAAGTTTGAAGACCAGAAGAATGTTAGGTCAATGCTATTAAAAATGGACCAACTGATTTTAATTGATGAAACACTGTTGAGACAGAAAGACTGAGAGTTGTGATAGGTCATTCTATAAAATCAAATGTTTCAGTTGTCTATCACATTTATTGATTGGTGAAGCACATATGCACATATATCTATGCTTACTAAAAATCAAGTAAATTCAAATTGAAGGAGTAATGGGGAGAGGAACTCTTTGAGATGAGGGTGATTGGGAGTTTACATGGTCCGTGGTTGAAATATGGAGCTACGAAAAATATTTGTTTGCTGCCTGTTTCCTGATTCAGATGAATAAAAATCTCATAACTTACTTTAAGGTAGTACTGCCAGCAATAGCTTTAAGGGCAATTGGATCGATATCTGTGCATCTGTGAAAACTAGTTTTATCATTGCATGGTAGATCCATGTTGACAATGACACAAATATTCTCAGAGAATTGCTTCTTTGTTGTGCTCCAAACACAGAGACAGGAATGAGTACAATTAAGTGGTATAAATTCTATTCAAACAGGACGGAAAAAAATTGTGGAGCAGCAAATTGGCAGTCTATTTCGCATCTTGCCCAACTTGAATAGAAAATAAATTTGAATGGAATGTAAAATGGCATGTGGTCCATTATCATCTATTTGTTCCATTTGTTCCATTGTCCATGACAAGTCTATGCATCATATTAATTGTATGATTAATTGAAAATACCATAGGCATCACAAATGAGTCTTGAAACTATTCCAAAATGAAAAGGTTCTGCTCAAATATAAGGATAAAGGGAAGTTATCCACAATTCCAAAGAAACCTTATGAATACCTTATGAAATATTTTGTACAATATTAGAAATTTCATACAGTGTATCTTACCTGTTGATTCATCCACCTTACCCAATTAGTACACTGCTTAGCCAACATGTGTTTTGGGAAAATTTCAACAGATCTTTTGGTCCCTGTTCCAAGCTCCATTTCCTAACTACCTATTTCAGTTCTCTTCCCGACAGTTTGAAATTAAGTCAGTGTATGTATCATCTTGGTGTCAGTATTTTACATTGAAGTGATCTTGCAATCAATTATCGATGTCATAAATAAGATTGTCTATTCTCTTACACTGTCTGACCTTTCCCATGTCTCAGCTAACCTGCTGCTGCAACAGCCAATCCTGTCTTTGTTACCTGTAGGCCTGGCCATGCGAACACTTCTGGTTGGCTTTGCATACTCTACACTTCATAAACCTGAGGTTACCAAAATACTGCTACTGAGAAGACTGTTTCTCTGTCACCCCTATGCCTGCCAACTGACACCAACTCTAAATCAAGCAACATTTTGATTAAAAAATATTCATTCTTATTTTCAAAAAAGTCCATGGACTCACCACTACCTATCTCTACAATCTTCTCCAACTTCACAACCCTCTAATTGCAGCCCCTTGACTAGCATTGATTTTAATTGTTTGTTGACCTGGTCTTTGATTTCCAAGGTCCTAAGCTCTGGAAATCCCTCCTTACACCTTGCCACCTCCTGACTTTGCTATTCTCTTTTAAGGTACTCCTTAAAATCCAAAGCTCGTTGTCATCTGACCTTGTATCCCCCTATGTGGATCGATAATGTTTGCTTTCTGTATGGTGTACTTGTATGGGAACTTGAGATATTTTGTTATGTTAAAGGCACTATATAAGTAGAAGTTATTGTTGTTGTTGAAAATGCATTGCTGTCTTGAAGCAATTGTGGCTGGTATAGTTTCAAAGATGAGTTTCTGCACAACATCTCACAAATTGGATTCCACTTAAATTGGATTCACATTATTGCTGAACATTTGAGACAAATAACTGAGGCAGTTGCTAATTTTCTGGCCTTACTTGAACACCTAAGTACCTGACTGAACAGCTAATGAAAAGATCTTGAATTAAGTGCTAGCAAGTAACCAGGAGTGTATTATTTCTCATTAACAAACCAAAAGTAGCTTACTTCATAAGTATTTTGTTTGGGTATAACTATATTATTTTTCATGGAGGAAGTAGGATTGACTGGAGCTACTTCCAATTATACCTTGGTGAGAGGGTGGGCGGGGGGATGTGAAGGTAGTAGATAGCATGGTGGCTCAGTGGTTATCAATGATGTCTCACAGCACCAGGGACCTGGTTTCAATTCTAACCTTGGGTGGCTGCCTGTGTGGAGTTTGCACATTCTCCCAGTGTCTGCATGGTTTCCTCCCACTGTCCAAAGATGTGAAAATTAGGTGGATTGGCCATGCTGAAAAATTGTCCATAGCATTCAGGGATATGTCAGCTAGGTGAACTAGCCATGGTAAATGTACGTTTATGGGATATGGTAGTGAGTCTGGTTGGGATATCCTTTGGAGGGTTGGTGTGGTCTTGAGTGCCAAATGACCTCCTTCTGCACAAAAGGGATTCTCTTGCTAAGTTATGCAATTTAATATTCCTAGATTGCTCAATTTCTATTGTCTTGGAATGGTACACGTTGTTACAATTGTTTTATTTTAAGCAGGAAGATATTTAATTGAGATGTTTCAATTCTCTGTGCATACATACTTTCTCTATAATAATGTCTACACTAGATCCAAATATTAACATTTACCCATTTAACCTTGGACTTGACTAACATACCTGAGCTTACAATATTGGCACAACTGGAATGAATCAATTAGTTGTTGAGTCCATATAAAAGATCACCTTTGCAAACATCGCCGCCCACATTTCATTCTGCTAAAAGTCTTGTATTTATGTAGCTCCTTTAATGTAATAAAATATCCTAAGGTACTTCATGAAGGCATTATAAAACAAAATATGACACTGAACCACATGAGAAAATATTTAGGAAGTTGACCAAAGGCGTACTTCATGGGTATTAAAGGAAGTGTAGAAGTAGAGAGATTCACGGAAGGAATTCTAGGCTCAGTCATCTGGTAATCTGGTGAAAATTGGGGATGGTTAAACATCCAGACTTATAAGGTCACATGTCGGTCTCTTGCAGATTGCAGAGGTAAGGAAGAGACAGGCCACAGAGAGGTGTTTGAAAACAAGGATGAGAATGGAAGGTGTTTGAACTGAGAATGTGGATTGAGAATTGAGGATATGTGAATATAACTGTTAGGTAGTTGAAAACAAAAGTCTTGACAATTTCTTCAGAATGAAATATTTACGTTAGCAATGTTCTACGCATGATGAAAATTTTCACAGCTTCAAAAATTCATAAGATATAATCCTAATATTTACCAGGATCATTCTCAGCTGTTTCCTCCAGCATTGACCTTATCAGAATTTGTGCATTCAGCACGGGTTGAATTAATTTGTTGAAGGAATATCACTTTGACACTTACCTGCTGCATGCAGTCAGGAAATAAAAACTTTTCTTGCTCTTCGGGAAGTTTGACTAACCTTCCCTCCGTTCAATTCTCTTGGCCACAAAATATCTTCAGTCTTTGTTTCGTCTTCTCCAGATTGGTTTGGTGAAGCCTTTCGGAGGCCTCACCTCTCTCAATCTCCTGAACTGAGTGATAACTGAACAAAACAAATTGGAGATCCTAATGCAGGCACTTGCTGCATGCAAGATGCAGCTCTAATTTCATTACTCTTGGAGATTGTTTTGTTTGTGTCTTGGTGATGCTGCCTGACCTGCTGTGTCTTTTCAACAACACACTCTCGAATCTGATCTCCAGCATCACCGCCCTCACTCTCTCCTAGCATATATGTGGTTGTGCATTTGGAGATCCAGAGCTGTGTTGGGAACCTCAGAAGAGGTTTTGGTATCTCTTCGTATGGGCAACAATGCCAACAAATAAAACATTCTGCCCAAAGGCTCTCTGTATAATTGTAAAATATAGGTTTTATTTTTAGGCAGTAAATCAGTGTTTGAAAGCAATTTTATATGATACTGTCAAGGCAATCCCACAACGGTCATTTTTTCTATCATGTAATAATTGAGGTGTGAAGATTCATAGTGCTACTGTTCAGAGGAACCTTCAACAGATGATGGATCAAGCTACCTAAGAATAATAAAATACTCAGACTGCAATAGTTTAATGTTATGAGCTCACAGAATTGCAGCCGAGCTTTTACTGTGTCTTTATTGAACTGGCTGTAAGATGCAAGGCTACATTGAGTGCCTCATTACTAAGGTCACATGACTCTGGCAAGCCAAGAAGTACATTGGTCTAATAGTGATTCTATCTCACACGTCTCCTTTAAATCAAAATAAAACTTGTATGCATTAGAATTTACACTATGAGATATCTAAGTTCACCATTATGTGCAGAACTCTTCTCATTCTTCAGCAGTTTGTTATTTCTGTCAGCCCCTGCACTTGTCTTGCACACATTGACAGGATATTTCCAACTTCAGTTGAACTGATTTGGCAAGTGAATTTCATGTCAACTGGCTCCGAGCAACTTTGCTCACTCAGTCTTCCACTCGTCACTTCATTAGCTCTGCAGTCGGCTTGTTAGGTGCTTTACTCCAAGAATTGTGCAGCCAGAGGGGGGGACATGTGACCTTGCAAACTAGATGCCTTTGGCACAATACTCAGTCCAGCTGCTCACCACTCCAAGCACTACAAACCAAGAAGCGAGCCTCATGCTGTGGTGCCTGACTGTTATCAATGAAGACATGGCCCAGCCAAATGACAACAGAGCTGCTTTCTTTGTGGCCAGAGAACTGGGGATGATGGTGGATGAGGTAGTGAAGAAGAGGGCACTCCTTTTTCAATCTGACCTCCATATGACCAACCAGCCTGCGGTGTCACAAGTGAAAAGGGATGCCCAGCAGTGTAGAAAGAAAATTGATGATCATCTGGTCTGCACAATGATAAGGGTTATCATTTTATCTCTGCTATCTGACACTCCCAGGGCTACCATTCACTCTAATTCTGTCGTTGCAAACACATCTTATCAAGGTTTATGGACGACAGGTCTCGATATTGTGAGTAACATGTTCACTTAATGGTTCTCACCCACCTCAACGCAAATTATGTCTCTTCCTCTCCTTTATGTTTCCTACTCACTCCTCCTTACAACTTCGCCTGTTCAAATATCACCACTAATTACTCTTCTACCCAAGTCTTGAATTCTCAGTCCCTTTCTTTGTCTTATTACAGGAAAACCTGGCCCATGAGCAAGCTGCGAGGTCCAAGACTAGTGAGGGATAATGAACATTAGATCTTCATCATGAAGGGCTTCTGCTTGAAATGTTGACTCTCCTGCTCCTCGGATGCTGCCTGACTGTCTGTGCTTTTCCAGCACCACACTTTTTAACTCTGATCTTCAGCATCTGCAGCCCTTACTTTCTACTAGTGGTGCCTAGTATACCTTCACAATGAGTTCAGTGGCAGAGACCTTTAGCTCCATCCCTACCTCTGAAGAAGAAGAATTTGAACTGTCAGAGGATGCATGTCTCTGTGGCTGGTCAAGAAAGAAGACAGCCTATAAGAAGGCAGAGAGAACCCAACGGGGTGCCTGAAATCCAAGTCCGCACTGAGGAGAGAATCCTGGATCTTGCATGAGAATACTGGGATGTTGTCCTCAGAAGGGGTGCCATATGAATATGTAGCACTCTTAGTTCGACTGCCGCTCTGCCTTTAACCGTGCTGTCGATCTCAATCGTTGCCACATGATTTCTAACCACTGGCTGCATTGCCTTTGCTGTTTTGTCTCTCGCATGTTGTACCAGCTTCTCCGCGCCTTCTGCAGAAAAATGCCTGGCACCACAAGGAGTGTCCTGCTAGATCTCTGAGGTCCAGCATTCCCTCTCACTAGCTGCACAGGCCTCCAAGGCCAGTGTGCGGCAGTGACTTCCGGAACTGAAAGGCAATGTTGCGATTGGTGTGCTCATGCCAATTGTTGCATGTGGATCATCAGAGCAGCTATGCAAGCATGTGGTCACGCGGTTTAGAGAGAACATTGCTGGGGGTGGGAATATCAAGGTCCGTGATGAATCATTGCTGTGCTGAAAATGTGTTGCTGGAAAAGCGCAGCAGGTCAGGCAGCATCCAAGGAACAGGAGATTCGACGTTTCGGGCATAAGCCCTTCTTCAGGCTTATGTCCGAAACGTTGATTCCCCTGTTCCTTGGATGCTGCCTGACCTGCTGTGCTTTTCCAGCAACACATTTTTAGCTCTGATCTCCAGCATCTGCAGACCTCACTTTCTCCGCGATGAATCATTGTCAAGACTACTTCCTGTCCCCACACCAGGCCAGGTACTAACACCTTGGGGTAAACCTTAGGCAAGGAAAGTGTAGATCCATAATGTAGTGAGCACCTCACTGTGACAGTCCTGCAGCTAGCCAAGGGAGAAACGTCTTTAGTCAATGGTACCTGGAGGACTGCCAGACACCAGGAACCTGTTCAACCCCAGAGAGGAGAGGACACTGCCCAGTCTGCAATAGGGACTTCATCCAAATGCAGAAGGATGAGCAGCAGCA
The DNA here is from genome assembly GCF_020745735.1 of Hemiscyllium ocellatum. Classification (NCBI taxonomy): domain Eukaryota; kingdom Metazoa; phylum Chordata; class Chondrichthyes; order Orectolobiformes; family Hemiscylliidae; genus Hemiscyllium; species Hemiscyllium ocellatum. The sequence goes on from NC_083408.1 coordinate 92,850,478, forward strand.
ACAGAAAGGCATATGGGAGGCAATGGTCTTCCCTGCCCATAGATTGCAGCAGTGCAATGGATCATTTGCCCGCCTGGCCACCTCGATGGACAGGTTGACAGTTGCGATGGAGATCCAGGTCCATTACCCTCAGGAGTTGCTGCAGAAGCCTATACCTCTGCCCTTTTTCACCCAGCCATTGGTCCTGGAGCCCTTACTTTCTACTAGTGGTGCCTAGTATACCTTCACAATGAGTTCAGTGGCAGAGACCTTTAGCTCCATCCCTACCTCTGAAGAAGAAGAATTTGAACTGTCAGAGGATGCATGTCTCTGTGGCTGGGGTCAGGGACCTTCACATTCCTCATCACAAAGAGACAGGGCGGTGCCTGGACATCTCGAGGCAGACGTGGAACCACACACAAGTCCCTCAGTGCTTTCTACTCAAGGAACTGTAGAGGTGGCCAGGCCGTCCACCTCCCCCTGCCTGCTGCCTCTTTAATCTTTGGAAGTTGAAGCCCCCATCAGAACACCAGTGCCCATGATGTCACTTGACAAACCCTCCAGGACCAATGGGCTCAACATCCAAGCAGGTTCGCTGCAACTCAGCTGCAGATTCAGGGGCTGCACCAAATGTTAGTGAGAGGGAGCACTTGTGGTTTATGCAGGAATGCTCCTGATTTTGACCTTCCTGTGGTTGTAAGGCTGTCTTTGTGGACCTAAATAAATTTTCAAATTATTGACCTCCACTAAGGAAGTTAGACAGATGGAGTCTGCGCTGAGAGCTGACTACACCATCTGGAACCAGGGGAACAACGTGTACACAGGCCACTGGGTCACCTTTTCCTTTCACATTAAGTATTTCTAATGTTTTGTTTCCTCTGTCCATAAAGGAATGGCTGCCAATGGGTTGTCCACTTGGGAAGTAGATTACACAGAGGATCAATGATATAAGATGACCTGGGAGGAGGCATCCTGTGTTCTCATGTCCTTAAAGTCCCTATGATCGGAGGTTGTAGCAACACCCTCTCTCACAGATTGGGTCACTTGCTCTTCTGTGAGTGCTTATAGCCATTTTCTTCCCATTGAATATTTCTGATTTCCAGCTCTATCGAAGGTGACAGAGAGCACTCTTTGGCCAGTTGCTTCCAGTATCCTCCTGAATGTGTTGGTAAGCCCCCAAGTATTCACATCCCTTTTCTAGTAGTCCATCCTATAAACTCCACAGAGGCCACACTTCCCCAGATCCCCACTGAACCTGTCTATGTGCTCCTACCTGCCTACCTTTCCCAGCCAGCCCCTGGTATATGAGGTTACCATGCCAAGTAGGATTGCACACGGCCCATACCTTGAAGCTTGATTATTCCTGACTGTGGACACAGTTCCCGCATCCACATTACACCCTACCCAGCCATGTTTTAGCATATTCTCTGCTAGTAAATCCTGCTACGACCCCCTTCACCCACCTCCCCCCCCCACCCTTCACAATTGCACTACATCATTCCCCAGAGCCTGAAGGCCCTGGTGCTGGACAATAACCTGCCGAGGCACAGTCCTATAGCGATGGCTGCACTTGCATCCTTCTTCCTCTGTAGTTTCTGTGGAGGGACCTGATGGACTAGCCATGGATATGATTGGTGCCCTTACATTACTGCATTAGCCCTATCTCCTGGACCAGATGCTGAGGAGTCAATAAATTGCTTATGGCCCGTTGTCTTGACTGTGGAGATACAGACACCCTCACTAGTAAGGCTCTGACTGAATGCATCACGGTGGCTAATACCCTTGAATGGTATAGGAGGCTAACTTTTTCTCACGAAGCTGGGAATCTGTGACTGGTGGGTGCTTCCATGGACTTCATTGAGGACTGCCCCCTCTATAAGCTGGAAACATGGCTGCTGCTTGCTGCAACTACAGTGTATTTACAGTGTAAGCTGCTGTCACATGGAGCACATGTGAGATTGACAAAGCACACTGCCATACAGCAAGATGTGCAGCTCCTAGTCAGAGTACTACTTAGCAGCAAAGCAAGAGGGCTTGCTCTTGTGGCTCTGCTAATTGGCAAGGCAAAGAAATGGAACGAAGCTGTGAATGAACAAGTAGGTGCAAAGTGAGTGAGCACTAAGAGAGCTGACATGAATCCCTGAGATGCAGTCTACTTCGGTCTGGGAGCTGGTTACTGGGGGTGTACATTCAGCATTTTCGCTACCAAATGCTGGTACATTCTGCTTGGCAAGTCTGTGCTTCCAGTGTGTACTCTCAGTACATTACAGAGATGTCATGATGTTCGCAAGGGATTGGCAGATGCTGGATGCCAATGTCCTTGGGCGATGATATGCACAATTGGTACCTGGCTTATGATAAAGAGGGAGGCAGATAGAAGCGTCAGAAGACTTGAAACATTAACTATGCGATCCCCTGCAGAGATGCTGACAAACCTGCTGAGTTTCCTCAGTATTTTCTGTTATTATTTCATATCTCCAACATACTTTATGATTACTTAGTTAGTTGGTCCAATGAAAGCTGATGTAAAAGAAATAAAACAGTAAAGCTGAAAGGTCAAAGAAACCGAAGGGATACAGCTCATAAAATTAAACATGGCTTTTGTGGGCTAACTAGTTATTTCTATTGGTGGATCAGGCAAATGGCTTTGACCAATATTCTTCCTTACATTTGTATTGTAGTAAAAATCTTCAGGCTGTTCTTGGCCTTTGCATTTGACCTTCGATGATTGCTGCCTGGATCTCTGTGGAGCTCCAAATCTCCCTTGAATCAACACCATTTGCGGTTAACAAGTAAAATAATCAGAAGACCATATACACTTCCTTACAGAATACATTGTGTACAGTTGAATATCAGAATATATTCATAAAGGTATTTAGCTTTTAAACTGGAGTTAATTAGTCACAATTAACATGCATGAAATTAATGTTTTTTTTAAGTAATCTTTTGCATCTTAATTAACTGCAAGTGGTAAAATAATTTGTCCAAAGGGACATTAGATTTGATGATGTGAATTAAGGAGCTTAATAAGTGAAATTCTGTGACCTTTTTTTAATGGGTTGGTCATAGTTTCCACTAGTGTCAAAATAAACTAGATGGAGGGCAAAGACAATTAGAGTATAATCCGTGTATCTGAATGCCTGAACATCACATTTTAATTAGATAAATTAATAAAATTACAAATGCAATTTCACACCCCAAATACAATATCAATGCCAAGTTAATATACACCTGGGGCAATAAAGACTTCCCAAAACATTAACAAATTAGAATGATTATAATTATTATAATCTCCAAAAACTCAAGGTTGTTAAACAGGGCGGCACGGTGGCTCAGTGATTAACACTGCTGCCTCACAGCACCAGGGACCTGGGTTTGATTCCTACAACGGGTGACTTTCTGTGTGGAGTTTGCACGTTCTCCCCATGTCTGTGTGAGTTTCTTCTGGGTGCTCCAGTTTCCTCCCACAATCCAAAGATATGCAGATTAGGTGAATTGACCATGCTAAATTGCCTGTAGTGTTAAGTGAAGAGATAAATGTAGGGGAATGGGTTTGGGTGGGTTGCGCGGCGGCACGGTGGTTAGCACTGCTGCGTAACAGCACCAGAGACCCGGGTTCAGATCCCACCTCAGACGACTCTCTGTGTGGAGTTTGCACATTCTCCCAGTGACTGCGTGGGTTTCCTCCGGGTGCTCCGGTTTCCTCCCACAGTCCAAAAATCTGCAGGTTAGGTGAATTGGCCATGCTAAATTGCCCGTAGTGTTAGGTGAAGGGGTAAGTGTAGGAGAATGGGTCTGGGTGGGTTGCGCTTCGGCAGGTCAGTGTGGACTTGGTGGGCCGAAGGGCCAGTTTCCACACTGTAAGTAATCTAGTCTGATCTCTTTGGAGGGTCAGTGTGGACTTATTGGGCCGAAGGGCCTGTTTCTACACTGTAAGTAATTGAATCTTTTGGAAAAAAAAACTCATTCACTTTTCAAACAATTTAAAAGATATGTCATATCTCTTGAACTCATTTTGACATCTCCTTAATATTCCAGCTTTGGCACAGTGACTCAATGGTTAGCACTGCTGCCTCACAGTGTCAGGGATCTGGGTTTGATTCCAGCCTCGGGCGACTGTCTGTGTGGAGTTTGTATGTTCTCCCCGTGTCTGTATGGGTTTCCTAGGGGTGCTCCAGTTTCCTCCCACAGTCCAAAGATGTGCAGGTTAGGTGAATTGGCCATGTTGAATTGCCCGTGGTATTCAGGGATGTGTAGGTTAGGTGTATTAGTCGTGGGGAAAATGCAAAGGAGGGGAATGGGTCTGGGTGGGTTACTCTTTGGAGGGTCATTATGGACTTGTTGGACCGAAGAGCCTGTTTTAACGCTGTAGGGATTCTATGACTTTATGAGCAAATCTTCATGGAAGCATTTCCATTAGCTTTTCATGATTCTGGATTCCACAGTTCAAACACATGACTCCTGCACAGTGGCCTAATACATGCGAAAGCATCTTTGGTTTCCAATAGCCCACTGCTATGGATTGTTGAAACCAAGATTCCTTTCAAACTGAATTATTCATAGTAATTACTGTGTAGCATGAGACCACATTTAACTGGCTGTGGCATCAGTACACATCTTTCCAGATTTCTAGCATATGAAAACAAAAGGAAAGTTTAGCAGAATCACTATGATCACACAAAGTAATGATGTGCATTGGTATCAAAGATTTATCTCACACTATATATTCCCGATTATCGACATAGTTTTTTGGAAAATAAGTTTGTTCTTCAAAAGAATGATAAACTAACCTTCAGATGAAGGCGGGCAAAGGGACAATGGTCATTCTGATATTATGAGTTGTTATCCCTGGCTAAAAGGGTTCAGACAAGTGATTGACACAGCATAGATTGTATTAAAAGGAGTAAGTGGCCGGAGTATTAGAGAGAGGAAGGTTTCAAGGGAAAGAGTCATCACCTTCTGAAGCAAAGTCCCACAGACATTTTGGTGACCCTTAACATGCTCTCTGACATAGTAAGCCTCACAGTTGTTTCAAACTGCTCCAGAGGCGAAAGAATAAAGCAAAGAAAATCAGATCAGTCAGCCAGCATTGACTTAGACACTGGAAACAGCAGCAGCAAATGTCGTCCTGTCAATTCTGCAAATTGGGAGAGTTATCTCATAAATTAGACAGGAAATAGCCTAAAATAGACATGTTCATGGAATCATATTTTATGGATAATGTTCCAGATACCAACATAACCAACTGTTAAAGGAGAAACACTTTCTCTATGCTTTGGTACGGTGAGACACAACTGGGAAGGAGTTGCCCTGGGAATCCTTAATATTGGCCCCATGCTCCATGAAGTTTCATGGCATTGGATCAAAAATGAACAAGGAAATCTCCTGTTAATGCTAATCTACCATTCGTCCCCTCATCTGATGAACCAAATTGAAAATCACATGGTATCTGTGTGAGATTGATGTAGCACTCTGCTGTATAGCAAGATGTGCTCCTTCTAGACTGAGGACCGCTGAGCAACAAGCAAGCTGTCGAATTGTGTGACTGTACTAATCGAAAGGCAAGGATGACATGAACTTGCAGGCAGGTGTTAAGTGAGTGAATATTAAAAGAGCAAGCAAGTCACGCTGAGATGCAATTTGGTCCAATCCCTGAGCTGGGTCCCTCTCTATTCAGGTCAAGTGTCTTTTGTGTAGCTTGCAATGCAAGTCTGTGTTTGCAAAGAGGTCTAGTAGTGTAGTGGAGAGGAGCCATGATTCTGTGGGGTTGCTGAATACTGGGTGTCAGTATTCATGGATAAGGGTTGCATGTGGCTAGTGCCAGTGGAATGTGCCCTGAGCTGTAGTTTGGTGTTGTGCAAAATTGAGGTAGTTTGGAGGAGGTGGCGAGCTGAACCTGTCAGTTATTGGCTCTGATTTCTGTGTTGAGATTTTCAAGTCTAGCTTGTGAAGTGAGTTTAGTAAGCTGAATATTAACGATGTGAGTTGGCCATCACAACATAAACTGGGAATAATCCTCCTGAACTGGAACTCATCAAGAAACTTGCCAAAGATGCAGCGTGATGCTCCCAATGTTGAGATGGTCCTTGTTGGACTTCTCATTCAATTCTGCCACAAATCTTGCCACAGCCCAAATTACTTAGAGCCCTATGAGATTCTACCTTTAAACGTTTTGATCTCTCTCTCTCCAGATGCTGCCAAACTTGGTGAGTTTTTGCAGCACTTACTGTTTTTATTTCAGATCTCCATCATTTGCAGGATCTTGCATTTATTCTCAACTTCTCTCTCACTCTTTCTCTCTTTAACCTAATTTAGATTATTTCAGACTGAAGTGGAGGACTGTGGTATTTAGTTATGTTTGGCTGCTTTCCAGTGAAAAACTTCTTCAACATCTGTATTGAAAACCAAACAAGTATAATTAAAGCCTTGATCATGGATCAATGAGCTAAAGAGCCACTGGAGTAGAACTGAATGTGAATGCTTGAAAATGTGATGTCAGAAATGGAGTTCCAATTATCAGAAAAAGATCTTGATTTGCCTTTAAAATAAAATCAGGAGTAATTTATGATGTGTGGAATCCTGAAGAAACAAATTTGTGAAAGACAAGTAGCAAACCATAATATATAGAGTATAATAATCTTCTTAAATAGCTAATAATAAGATTTGACATACATTGTTACAATGTCTGTTTATATATCTGTTCATTGCACATCATCAATGGGTAGTAGTTCAATGGCATTTGAAAGAAGCCTGGATAAATGGTTTAAGCTCTGAATATATGAGTAATATTGCGTTTGGTAGAAGTTCTGATCAGTGATGTGTAGAAATGCCATAACAGAAGTGGGTAAATTCCCAGCCAGATCTGTCTATCTTAAAGAGTATAGAGGCATACAGTCATACAGCATTGAAACAGACTCTTCGGCCCAACTTGTCCATGCCAACCAAACTAAACTAGTTCCACTTACTTGCATTTGGCCAATATCCCTCTAAACCTTTCCTATTCATGTACCTATCCAAATGTCTTTCAAATCTTATAATTGCACCTGCATCTATCACTTGCTCTGGCTGTTCATTCCACTAATGAACCACCTTCTGTGTGAAAAAGTTGTCTCTCAGGTTCCTTTCAAATCTTTCTCCTCTCACCATGAAAAATATGTCCTGTAATTCTGAACTCCCCCAACCTGGGGAAAAGACCTTTGCTATTCACCTTATCTATGCCCCCATGATTTGATCAATCTCTATGAGGTCACCCCTCAACCTCCTCCAGTGAAAAACATCTCAGCCTCTCCTTCTAAGTCAACACTCCAGTCCCAGCACCATTCTAGTAATTATTTTCTGAGCCCTCCCCAGTTTAATAATATCATCAGTATTAATTTAATTTAATAATATTTAATAATTTCTCAGGAGAATATGTAAGAGCAAGGACTTTTATTCTGGGGTGTGGGGTGTATGTGACTGCTGTTAGACCAGCTGACCCAGGGAAAACATGTGGAAGCAGCCTCAGGGGCTACTGAAGGCTAAGATGGGTTGGCCCCGTGCCATGCCATGGCCTCAAACAATTCCATAAGGCCTCACATGTCCTCCATGCCAGGGAATGTGCCCCTCTTACCTTTGTGACTTTTAATTCCTCCCCATAAGAAGTATTACACATCAATGCCCATTCACTTATTACATACTATATTAAACAAATGAGTCTTATGGTGACTGTTTAAAAGTCATTCCTTGATGCCTTGCATTTCCTTAAAAACAATCAGATTTGCTACAGACTAAAAATGTAGAAATCATCCAGATTATTTAAAGTATCAAAAGCAGAAATAGTAGGCACTTGAAACTTCTTTAACATTTAGAAGCTATCTGGATGGGTATATGAATAGGAGGGGTTTAGAGGAAGCTAGGTCAAATGCTGGCAAATGGGACTAGATTTATTTAGGATATCTGGTTGGTATGCATGCGTTGGACTGAAGGGCTTGTTTCTGGGCTGCATATCTTTATGACTCTATAATTCAGTGACAATTGTGGAGGACTACGATATGCTTATTTCAGCAATATAAATGACCAGATTGAGAGTACAGTATATGTACCTATGATAGAGCTCAGCCTGCTTCCTGAGAAGGTGTTATGGAAAACTGGAAACCATAGGAAGATATTGGAAACAATGGAACCGTGTACCAGTCATCACTTTCACCCTTCCACAGAGATTCATGATTCTAAACAGATCTAGTCCTTGGTCTCCCTCTCTTAAGAGGGATCTTAAGGTATTGAAGGGAAAAGTACAAGGGCTCCTGGACTAGGTCCAAAATAATTTGAAAATCACACAAAACTAGGTTATAGTCCAACAATTTCATTTGGAAGCACTAGCTTTTGGAGTGCTGCTCCTTCATCAGGTGGTTGTGTGGAGTATAAGACCATAGGACACAGAATTTATATGTGTCCTACAATCTTATATTCCACAACCACTTGATGAAGGAGCAGCATTCCAAAAGCTAGTGCTTCCAAATAAACCTATTGGACTATAACCTGGTGTTGTGTAATGTTTAACTTTGTATACCTCAGTCCAATACTGGCACCTCCAAATCAAAAATAATTTGAAGTTAACTGCATAAATGTTCAACAATCAAGTGTCATGATTTCAAATTAAGAAACTGGCAGATTTAAAATGTTTCAGTAAAAGGATAATTAAAATCATGTGGATCAGAAGAACAAGACCAACCCAAGAACAAAGTTACTGGAGGTTAAATTCCTGTCAGCCATGAGAAGACGTTTTGTGGGTGGCACGGTGGCACAGTGGTTAGCATTGCTGTCTCACAGCACCTGAGACCCGGGTTCAATTCCCGACTCAGGCGACTGACTGTGTGGAGTTTGCACGTTCTCCCCGTGTCTGCGTGGGTTTCCTCCGGGTGCTCTGGTTTCCTCCCACAGTCCAAAGATGTGTGGGTCAAGTGAATTGGCCATGCTAAATTGCCCGTAGTGTTAGGTAAGGGGTATGGGTGGGTTGCGCTTCGGCGAGTCGGTGTGGACTTGTTGGGCTGAAGGGCCTGTTTCCACACTATAAGTAATCTAATCTAAATGTCAGAAATCTGCTAGAAAGTGTCAGAAATTGGAGAAGTAGATTACGTGATCTACACTTCTGAAGAAGAGTCATGTCCAACACAAAACATTAACTTGGTTTCCCTCTCCACAGATACCAGCCGAACAATTGAGTTTCACCAGCATTCTTTGTGTTTGTTGTATATGATGGACACTGACCTGTTTTATATACATTCCCTGCAATATGCAGTAAATTATGATGGACAACGCATGAATGTTTTCACAGGTAACTATAATGCCTATTTTTGTAGGACCAGGAAGAGCAGCAATGACTAACAATCACTTTGACAGGATTCTCCAGATGAGATGTCTCGACTCCTCACCACATTCATCATCCCTGTGGGCAGACACTGTTTCAATGGATTCTGTTTCATATAATTTCTGCCCTAAAGATGTTCCAATGTTTTACATGGATTAGATGGCATCGTTTGGATTATATCTTGCTACATGCTGAAACTATCCAGTTCCATGCAAGTAAAGTACATGATGTTCTGTAAGATTTACAAGCAGCAGGTCTTATACTAACTCACAAATATGAATTTTCTAGGTATGCCATCCACTTTCTTGATCACATTATCAACAAGGATGAGGTAAACTGGTCCCCAGAAAATTAAAGACTTCCCAAGTCCAAAGTAGGTGCACAATCTGAAATGATTTCACAGCATGGAGATTAGCTGGATAAGTTTTTTCAACGTCTCACCTCTATTACAGTATCCCTGAGAACTCTCTATAGAAATAATAAGCTTAGCATTGGAATGCACAGCAACACATGTTTGTGAGAAGTTAACAAGAATGATTGATGAGGAAAGGGCAGTGGATGTTGGTTACATAGATGGTTAAAGATTGTGCAAAACCTCTGGGCTTACAGCATGTCACACAATTCCCTGTGTGACAACCTCCATCCAATGACAATGACTGGCTCATAGAGTGAAAAATCTGCTGATGTAAAATCCATGTTGTTTTTATTGCTCTGCTCATTTATCTCTCCTCAGGGATGTCCCCATCTGAACTGCTGTTGGGGCACAGATTAAAATCTCAACTTGCTACACCACCATGAAATTGGAATCTAAGAAGCAATAGTAGGGCAATCCAGATCACTTCCCAGAAGGAACTTTCCAGAAGAACTGACTTCACCATGGACAGATACAGAATTATAATACATGTCACCCTATCAAAACGTTGCCTATTTTGGGACTTAGACAAACAACTTGCAGGAGACCTACAGAGCCCAACAGCCAGTACAACACTGATCATACGTTTGGATATAACCATAGGTCCTACCTGGCACAGCAGGTCTACCCATGAATGTTCCTTAAAGCTGGAACCACCTACTCCAATGGAATACACTCAGGCACCACTTGCAGTGTGCCATAAAGAAATACTACTTTCACCTGATCCCTATGTTCAGATTACAGGCTCAGAGCATGTGGACATACTGCCATATTGATCAAATCCCTGATCTAATGGAAGATATCAGATATGAAGAATGCTCACCAACTTCACCTCAAGAGTTTCTGTACCTTGTCATAAAGTCTCTTTATCCACTTCTCGACCCAGATGAATCAACTCAAGGTTTTGGGAGGGTTTGGAGACATGTGTACAATACATGTTTTTAAAAAGAGTAATTTGGCTAACTCATTTGAGAATTTATATAAATGGTAATCAATGATGAGGTAAAACAGCTTGGGAAGGGATGTTGTATAAAGATTTTCAGAAGCTGGAGTAATGTTGTGGTGATGTCATAAAGCTGCTCACCACTGGGCACAATTAGCACAGTGTGGGTGGAGTTAATCAGAGATGTGTATGAGATTGATACAGAAGAAATATATGCAGAGAATTATTTTTCAAGGCTACAAGATTAAAATCTAATACATGTTAGATTGTCAAGTGTAGTTCTATTTTTTAATTCATTTATGGGATGAGGGCTTCGCTGGCCAGGTCAGCATTTTATCCCAACCCATAAATGCCCAGAGGGCAGTTAAGAGACAATGAAATCGCTGTGGGTCTGAAGTCACGTGTAGGCCAGACCAGGTAAGGATGGCTGTTTCTTCCCTGAAGGACATTAGCGAGCAAGATGGGTTTATCCAACAATTGGTCATCATTAGACTCTTGATTCCATATTTTTTTCATTGAATTGAAATTTTTCACCACCCTGCCATGGTGGGATTTGAACCTGGGTCCCCAGAGCACTACCTGGGACTCTGGATTAACAGTCTAGCAATAAAATAATGAGGCCGTCACTCTTCCCAGTTCTATTTAATATTAAAATGAAATAAACAGAGTTCTAAAGAAGTCTAAGACTAAGCATTTGACCTTGATTTCTCCTTACAGCGAAATTCTTCAAACCCAATCTCTCAGACATGTGCATAATACACATGGCGAAATTTCAATTAAATTAAAATCTGTAACTAAGATGATGGCTAAAAGGTGACCATATAACAATTGCTGATTGCTCTAGTGACCCATCTGATTTATTAATGTCTTTTAGGGAAGGAAATCTGCTATCCTTACCTGTTGTGGTCTACATATGACTCCAGAACCACAGCAATGTTGTTGTCTCTTAACTTTCCTCTGGGCTATTAACGATGGGAAATTATTGCTGATCTTGCTAGTGATGTCCACTTTGCTTGAACAAATTGCAATAAGAAATTCCTATGTACTTATATGTATCTCTGTTCCTTTATTTGTCCATGGGTTTATGGATGCAGGGTCAATTGAAAGTTTCAAAATTGAGATCATAAGATTGTTGTAAGGTAGGAGAATTGTGCAATCCAGATCAAAAGTGGGCAAATTGAAGTGCAGCAAAGATTAACTATAACCGGCTGGAATAGGCTCAAGAGAATGACGAGGCTATTCATTTCCCTCTGTTCTTAAACAAAAAACGAACAAAGAAAATTTACAGCCCAGGAACAGGCCCTTTGGCCCTCCAAGCCTAAGCCGATCCAAATGTACTGTCTAAACCTGTTGGTCAATTCCTCAGCATCTGTATCCCTCTACTCCCCACCTACTCATGCATTTATCCAGATGCATCTTTAATAAATCTACTGTGTCTGCCTCTACCATCTCTGTTGGCAATGCATTCCAAATGCCCACCAACCTCTGTGTAATGTGTTTACAGCGTGTATCCCCCTTAAACTTTCCACCTCTCATCTTGAAAGCGTGACCTCTGGTTATTGAATTCTTCACCCTGGGAAAAAGCTTGTCTCTCTCCACCCTGTCTATACCCTTCATGATTTTATAAACCTCAATCAGATCCCCCGCTCAATCTCCTTTTTTCTAATGAAAATAAATGTAACCTACTCAACTTTTCTTCATAGCTAGAAGAAACATAACAGCACAATATCGGTCATCCAGTTCTTGCAGAAATCAATGTGTACATGAGTGGCACATTTTAGAGGGTATTGTCTAATATCTAATTTTGCAATTCCAACAGATTTATCTGCGCTTAAGCAGATTATTAGCTAAGTTTGTAATTTGAGCCCTGCAGAAACAAGTTCAATGTAAACACTGATATCATATTTTTCAATTTAGTCTAGGACATGAGGTGCTTTCATTAAATAATGGATTTTATAAATCTATTTAGAAATACAATCCAAAATAATAGCCGCTACCTCGTAATCCTATCAGAAAGAATTTGCATTTACACAGCTTCTTAGCATATCTCTCAGAAGTTTGCGAAAGCACATCATGCACAATGAATTTAAATTAAAGCTATTATTATAGTTGTTACTGGGCAAACACAGTAACCATTTTCAACATGGTAATGGTGAGAGAATCAGCAATGAGATAAATGAGCTATTGCAGGAGGCATTGTTGAGAAGGAGCAGAATCTGGCAAATAATTTACAAGGAATTCCCTGCTCTTCTTTGAGGAACATCATGGGTTTTTAATATGCACTTGAACTATAATGGGGAAATTAACCTTAGTTTTACATTCCAATCTTTAATAAGAAGTAAAGACTGTAAATAATCAATCAGGAAACTCAGGAGCGTTCAAATCACTGCTTCTCTAAAACAAAAGCAAAATACTGGGAATCTGAAACTAATAGGGGTAATGTTAGAAATACTCGACAGGTCTGACAGTGAAGTCAAAGAAACCTGGACTTTGATCGCATAGAAGCAAATTATTGCCGATGCTGGAATCTGTACTGAAAACAAAAAATGCTGGAAATCACCACAGACTAGGCAATATCAGTAAAGAAGGAGCAAGCTAACATTTCAAGTCTAGATGACTGTTCATCAGAACTCTGACCCGCTGTGATTTTCAGCATATTTTGCTTTCAGGATATTCATTGAGTTGAGGTGTGCCACTTAACAATAGAAGCCAGTGTTGGAATTCCAGATCACAATATTGGGTTTCTGCTTTTCAGGAATGCCTGTTAAGGATGCAGACAAATTCAACTCACTTTGTGGTCAGGTGTGACCTAGTCTTCCACAATTTACATGGACTCCAGTCAAGCCTCTCAAAGGGTTGTGGCTCCTGGCACCTTAGAAGTAACATGAACCACAGTTTGGAAGAGGAACCTTTAGAAAGTTAAACTCAAAAGCCTTATCCACGTCCCCAATGTAAAGTTATGCCCACCTCCCCGCACGCCCCCCCAACCAACCATATAACTCCTTGCATGATCAGTGCTAAATTATGTTCACTTATATATTCTTCACCTGGAAGGAAAAGCCAGTAAAACTTGATAATGCTGCATAGGTATGTCTTGCATACCTCAGAACTGTGCTCCAGTATGACCGGTACATTCATTTCCAAATATTGATGACTCTTTTACTGTTTTTCTGTTTGAGAATGTTCCCTCTGAGCATGTTCCCCTCCATGCTATGCCCCCATTCACCCCCTTTGGCCCTTTGTCACCTCCCATTACAAACTTTCCCACCATCCAACCAGCTCTTCCTAATTCCCATGCCAGGTATGGCACCACCATACCCATTTACCCACTATCAACTCTGTGTTGAATAAATGGACATTACAATGACAATAAAAAGTGTTAATTTAATAAACTTTTAAAAGGAGTTATTCATCCACAACCGTCCACTTTCTTTAAAATATAACTTCTTTCACAACAGGTCAGTACAATTATCAATGGTCCAGACTCCTTAAAGTATTAAGAGCAGAAACGGTAAGCATTTGAAACCTTGTCTTATGTAAATAAACATTGGTTAATTACCATAAGACATCAGAGTGCGAGAGGGGTCAATTAAGCAATGACTTTTTGTGGGTTCAGTTATTATAATTAACCAATTGATACCTGGGCTGTCAGCCAAACATTGAGGGTATTCTCATATTATTTGGTCACATTGCTGTTTGTGTGAGTTTGTTGCATACATATTGGCTCCTGTGACTGCTACTTACAATAGTCATCCCACTTAAAAAGTCCTTCATTAACTGAAATGAAATATGGGACATTCAACATCCATGGAAATTAAAGTGTTTCTTTCTACTGTTATCTCTTCACTTAACAGCAGTCCCCCTTCTGCCATCATTATCATTTCAATGCACTATCTCCATATCTCTCTAAGACCTTGACACTCTTGGTGAAGTGAAGTGCAGAGAAATGGATATCTGGAAATGAATGTACCAGTCATACTGGAGCACAAGACAAGTCGGAGCAGTATGCATCAAGCTCAAGTTTTACTTGTTTTTCCTTCCAGGTGAAGAATATATAAATGCAGAGAAATGGTAACAATAATCTAGCAGAGGACTAAACAGGGGTTTCAAAAGTATAACTTATTTGTGTTTGTGTTCACATCTGTGAGCCTTCAGACCTCTCTGTTTCTGCAATCTTTGAAATTTATACTTGTTCCTTTGTTCTCTTCTGCATCCCTACTTTATAATTAGCCTTTGAGTACAAGTGCCAATTTGTCCTTGGGTCTTTTTGCTTTTCTCCATAGAACACTACTTGGGTGTGGAATATGTGGTACCATGAAATCACATTGCAACACGAATTCAAACAACTGCTGAACTTCGTACCAATGAGTAAGAAGGTCAACATCATTAATCAATGGTCATGAATTTAATCACATTGCTCAAATTGGATTGTGAAATTAGATTGACATTTATCAACTCAATTTTGTTTTAATTATACAGAGATAATTCTGAGCACAGCATTTTCATTCTGGATTCAAAACCCACATAGAATGTCTCAGCTAATTTAAATACTTTAGCTGTACTTCTGCTTTATTAACAAATTATGAAAAGTAGAAGTTATTGACCAGTTGAATCTGATGGTAAATTAAAGCAATGTAAGGGTGGATCTGAAGGTGGTTAGCGGAACTAATGGCCGATGAAGATTCATTCATATGGTGCTTGTATGCAGTTGTTGTGGAGCTGGAGGTAAGGTATTGTGGATAATTCATTATTTTTGCCCCTTGATATATTCTTATAGTACTCTTATTGCTTTGGCAAGAAACTCTGGAATGAGAAGAATTAGAGTGCCTGACTTGGTATTAGTATCTTTGCATTTCTCATTGCAACGTATGACTTGTAACCTGGCCCACCACTCCCAAGTCCTGCATTGGTTGCCAGAATTTGCGTCCACACAATGATGGTTGGAAGTTGATAAAGTGGAATAAACTTTTTGAATCTCCAGCATTAATAATCACTTGAAGGAATGGGATTATACAGTTGTAACATTAAGTTTTCAGTGCTAATGAAGCTGATGAATGGCAATGATTACTTACCCAGTCATTGAAAACTCACTTCTTTCTGAAATGCATCATCCAATTCAATTTTTTTCTGCACTCTTTGGCTGGAGCGAGTGCATGCATGCATTTCAATGCTGATACCGTGGAAGAGAACTGCAGCAGTGCATTCTGACAACAGTCCCTGAATTTTGATGTTTGCCTGAGCATGTAAGTCTCGCTGTTCTTCTCATCACAAGATCTGACACATTATTACTTTTCTTATAACCCAAACTGATTACATTTTCTACATCAAACATTAATGCAGTTTTATATTTTATTACAGAAATTAATATGAATGAGATAAGACTTATTCCTAAAAAACTGTTTTGATGTTTGTACTTTATACTGAATGTTTGATGGAATAAAACAAAGCATTAAACATTACTACCTTATTGTGCACATTCCTTTTTCAGAATTTGATGCTGACAAAGCAGGCACATTACACACTATGACCTTCTTTGGGGAAATCAATAAAATTAATGTTAATTTCCTTATTGTCAACAATTATTTGCTAGAATTTATTTTTTCACTTTGAATTATTCAAGACTAAAAGTGCAATCTTCTTCAGTTAATGCTTCAGGCACTTGCCCCATTCCTTTAGCTGTCCAAATACCGAAAGAGCGTATTTAAATTAAAGCTGTTAAGTTGCACCTAATGTAACATTGCAGTGCTGGTTTATAGCACCTCTCACATGTATGACAAAGTTATGACAGGCTTGCAAGGAAATACTATGTTTTCTTAGAGAGATAAAAGTAACCACCAAGTTTGTAGAAGAGAGTCGGAATTTAAAATGTCAATAACATATCGTTATAATTGTGGCAGTTTAAGGTCCCAGGATAACTGTGAGAGGTGATAAACAGAGCAGTAGGAGAATGATGGTTTTTAAAGTTTCCTTGATTCCAATGTTGTATGATTCAAACTTGTTGCGGTAGCAGGAAGACAATAAATTCAGCCATGTTTTGAATCATATTCCTTGAAGTGCGGTTGCATCGGATGTTAGGACTTGAATGAATGGAACCCCAGCCATGCCATTGAAAGCAAAATCTCACCTTCCATATCAGTTCTTTCTGAACTGTCCAATTAGTTCTCAGAGAGAAACAAATTGGCCAAAGCTGTTTGAATAGTCAGCTTTGATTCATCTCATGAAAATTAATTTTAACTTATAGTTTAGTTTATTGCACATTGTGTAATGGTGCTTAAGCTTTTCTACCTGTTAACCCTGTAACAAATGTAATCATGTAACATTGAGAGAATAATAAAACAGCACAGTATAGGATAAGACTGTTCAATCCAATGTACCTCTGCTGACTCTTTGAAAGAGCAATACAATTAATCCCATCTTTTTTCACTTAAGTCAGAATCAGATAACTTTTTCTATTTTGCATATTTTGATCTAAACCACAACCCTGTAAAATGCTTTAGAACACCTGCTTAATTTGCAGATCATTCCAATATGGTATATAACAATCAAATATTTTCTGTCAGATCCCTTGACTTGTTCTAACCTAATTTGTAATCAGAGGAAGCAAAGGTGTGCAGCCTGCAATTGTTTGAGGCACTGGATTGAAGAAAACAAAGCTAATTTTCCATTAAAATTCCATAATCTCAAATAAGAATGCAAAAATTTATGAATAGTTTCCAATGATCAAATTCTACTCCTGCCTCAACTAATTTGGGCACGTTGCTCTTGGGTCATCAGAATGAATAAGTCTCAGACAAGCAAATAAAAAAACTTGCAACTCCAGCTTTCCCAATCTGCCTTTGCTCTCTTTCAAATTGACGCACCGATTGTAGCTACAGCTTCCAGTTTAAATTCAAAATATAGGCTATGGTCATCGATGTGAAACAAGATAGGGATGTAGGAATCTCCCAGTTAGAGCTTGTTCCACCATTCAGTTAGGTCATGGTTTGTCTACATTTGAGCTGAATCTTCCTCCCACAGTTCCAGGTTCTGAGGTGTTATTGAAACTCTGATGAGTGCGCTCAGCTTATCATTTTGAAGGAAGGAAGTTAAAAAGAAATGAACTGGGACTGCCATGCCTATTGCTGTGCAGTGAGCTCTGTGGTAAAATGTGCACATGGGCATCAGAGAAGGTTTCTCTTCGATGGTCTTCCCATTCAAACCTGGATAGAGCACTGTTGGTAATTGGAATATGGAGAATAGAAAATAGTATGGAACAGAGTTCTCAGACCTGGGAGAACATGTTGCAATGTCAGAAAAATGTCGAGAAAGAAAGGCAAATATTAATTCTAGGGTGCAGCAATTTACTGGTGAATGTTGCTGAATGATCAAAACTTTTAGTAGGAATTTTTTGCCCCATCCTCCCTCCCCATGAACTGAGATACATTGCTATTAAATTGGAACCACTGTAGAAATGAAATTTTACTGCAAGGAGCCTGCAGGAATATTGCACTGGAATCAACAAAGTGCCAATAACAATCATTCACCTACTGCTCTGGTTATCACTTTGAGTCCATCAGTAGCTATAACAGGACAGTTAACTGGCATGATTTTAATGATTTATAGTGTGCCTTTAAATCCCCAGTTACTTTTCTGAAAATTGATGTCTTTTTTCCACATGCCTGAGGGAATCTTGATTATTGGGTTCACCTGCAGTACAAATACTAATGTATCTGAATACATTGTAGCTAAGGTTTTGAATCCTACATTTACATGAATTATTGTTTTTCTGTTCTGTCTTAGCAGTTTTTTTTTATATTTTCATATTAGAATCAGTGTCAAAAATCAATGGAAATCCTGTCTCCAATACTCAGGTCTGTGTGTTTCACCTATAGATCCTTTCTATAACATATAGCCTTAAAAGCTGGTGCATGAAGGTTCAAATCAAACAATGGTGTGTCTTCGGGTACATTCTATTTCTCTCCCTTTGCTAGCTAAAGGTTATTAACATTTGTAGTGGTTAAACTGAATGAAACTTAAGAGTGTTAGTTCTGATGTGAGAGATGAGTGAAATTGTGTTGAAAGCACCTGAAGCTTATTATTTGAGTATATAGAAGAAGAGAGGAAGAAGCAGACATAATGAGCATTAGGTATATAGAGGAACTTTGATTATTCAAAGGACACAGGTGGGCAGTATTTCATTTGGTTACTTAAACTCCGGATAATCGAATGCCAGATAACATAGTTTAGCTGAACATCAGGACCTTGTGAACTTGCCGGATAATCCAATATTCAGATAATCAAATGCTGGATAATCGAGGTTCCTCGTAAAGAAATCTTGAATGAGATGAGCTCTCTAGTGTCTACTGTTTCACAGGATGGTCTGCAAACTCTCTTCTCCAGTGACAGTCTTATATCATGTCAGAGATTCTCTTCCAAGCAAGAGAGACATGTGTTACTAAGAATCTTGCGAGCTGTTTGGAGAATGTTGCTGTGATACGGAATAGATGGCACCTCCATAGGCGAGCTGTGAATGGTCTGTAAATAAGTGTATAAGAAAGAAGTTTTCTGGAGTGTGATATTGCAGTACAGTGCTGGCTTCTGGGTAAGAACAGTTTTATGAGTGCTTTCAGTGTTGCAGTTACAAACAAAAGCACTAGCTAAAAAAATGTCTTATCACTCCTTTCCTTAATAACTGGCTAGAATATCTGTTAATGCCATTACAGCCATGTTCTTGGATCCAATCTCTTATCTTTCACCCACACGACAATTTCTTCTGCAACACAAAGGGAGCTGGAGAAACTCTGCAGATCTGGCCAATCCGGTGGAGAGAGAATCAGAGTTAATGCTTTGAGACTGGTATGACTCTTCTTCAGAGCAGTAATTTCACCTACCCTCTTCAGAGTGAATACTGACAAGCTCTGCCCACTTGGAGGAGAAAGATGCCCCTCCTTTTTTGCTATCCTTTCATTACAGCATTGAAAAAGCTTAATCCTCTCAAAGAGCTTGATGCCCTTCTCCCTGCTTTAGCCATTTAATCAGATACTTACCTTTGGAAGCAGGTTGGATATATCATTGCACTCCCCACCCAACAAAATTAATATTTCTAATGGCAAGGAGAACAGATAATACATGGTACCTGTAGTTGGCACAGCCAATGTATATTCCCATCACACATATTGGATATGATCTATTTGCTAGTACTTCCCAGCCCTCGCAAACTCTTTGCCACCATCACACCACACATTGTTGCTCTTGACTTCTCCCCAGTCATGGTCCAAAATACCATGCATCCAGTCTCCCGCCTTATACACTTGTAGGCCATGTCTCATGGTCACAAATCTTGACACCAAATCTTTTTATTCCCCAATCGTTAGAATGCCCCTGCATTCCATCTCAAACCTATTAGTATTCAAGGTTTCTCACCTAATGGTTCCAGATCTCAGGACCCCTTTGTATGTTCCCATTAATTTCTTAGATCCGTGTGGCATAATAGCATTTCCTGCTTTTACAAAGCTATTATTAAGTCATCATGAAGTTTCTTATAGAGGACCTGCTAGCCTTGTTTCAAAAACCTTGAGCTATTTGTGGAAGAATCTTACATTTCATATATAATTAGCAGAATAATTTTAGTTTTCATGTATAATTTTGCAGTACATTAATCCAAGACAGGTTTAAAACTCTGATTAATGGCTCCAGTTATTACCTCTGCGGATACTAATCTGTTCATTTTTAACTAAAAGAATAATTTTGTCACTCATTATTGACTGCTACCTCAGCTATTTTAAGTGTTGTAAAAAAAAATCTATATTTTTATCTATAAGCTCAGCTTGAACAGGTCCATGTGACTTCTAAGCAACAGTGTCAGGATGGTTGCTACAGGTATCCTCAAGTCTATAGTAAACAAAGATGACTAATGTCTTCTACTCCTGATGGCCTGTCTCTGATCATTTTTGAAACCACGGATGTGCCAACAGCAACTGGGTGATCCCATAACTGTATTGTCAAAGGTTGCATCTAGAGAGCTACCCAGTGAAGCCATTTTGTGATAAGTTCAAGTGTCATGATAAACAAACTTTGTTTTCTCATCAAAGCTTAAAGATTTCATAAGCAAACTGAAAAAAGAGTCAAATTGTTTTAAAGATTAGAGATTTTCCTTTTTAAAGTTGAGTTACAGGTTTTGTACTGATTATCTAGGCTGCGATTTCAAGTTTTTGTCCATGTTATAATTGAGGCTGTTTACAGGGATGCCCAGTCACATTTGGTTGGGCTGCAATATATTCTTTGGGATCGTTCAGTCTCACAAATGTCTGTGCACTTCATGTTATACAATTTACAGTGATGAGAATTACTATGAATAACTACCTCAATGTTCATCTAATTATTTCTCAGAGACTATGATAACTATCTGCAAAGCAATCAGATTTAATCGAAGAGGAGATATTTTTAAAAATAAGGGCAGCAGCTAAATATAATATAGCCAGCACAGTTTACAGCAGTGGAGACCGATGCAAAATTATTGAATCTTTCAATCTTCGACAAATGCTTTTTAGAAGTTGGTATACAAAAAGTAAATCTCTATTAAAAAGGGTGTGGGTCCTACTAAGCTGAGTAATCAACAGATTAACATTCTTTTTAATAAATAAATGTCATTAATCAGCATCTTATCGCTCTAACAAACACAGGCCTAGAAATGATCTTGGTCAAGATCAAGTCGTTGAACACTTAATATATTTATATAATATTTCTTTGACAGTTTAATGCATGAATGAATTCTTTGTTATTTTACGTAAATGACTTAATGTCTCCATTAAAATGGGAGATCGAGTAATTTAATCGTCAAGTTCTACTGCTAATATTATACAGCATTATTGTTAGTCTCGGCATTGTACAAATCACACAATTTAATTTAAAATTTTCAGTCATCTACTTTGTATCTATTTATTTGTTTCAGAACAATGGGTAGGATCTTTCAGCCACTGTCACTGAAAACATAATGGCGGCGAGTAAACTTTTTTGGGTGAGAAGTCAACAATCAAGTTGCCCCTTTTATCTCTCCAGCATGTGGTGATCGGCTGATCTGCAAGTACTTGCATCCTGTTAAGTCCAACTCATTCCCAAATGTGTTTTTTTTTACCAACATGACACACTAATGATTCAGGAAGCTGGCAGAGAAAAAAGAACAATGTGAACCAGGCAGGTTTTGATGCTTGCTGTTTTGTCTTTGTCGTGATACAGGATACAGTTATTGTGTGCAACTGAAGGAAGACCAACTGTTCCCCTGGACCATTGCCAAGTTCAGCTGACACAAGACAAACAAGCTTATTGGCCGAATAGATGACTTTTAGGGCACTTTACAGAGGAAATAGGAAGGCAAAGAAACAGGGAGTGGCATTGAGTAGAGTGGTATGGATATTTGAAAGAGGTGAAGAGGAGGAAGAATAAGTCAAGCAAGGGGTGTGCTGCAGTCAGTCCAGAGAGTGGTTGTGCTCTAGACAGGCTGGGTGTTAGGGGATGCTCCAATCAGCTGAGGTGGAGTGAGGAGATGTGTAGTATGCACCTATTGGTCCAGAGCGTATGCTCCAGTTAGTTCAAGTGGTGGAAGGTGGCTTGACGAGGGACTTCAGTGTATAGTTGGCATGAGGCAAGTGAGGCCTAAGCCTCAGCAGGGGACACGGCACCTTGATTGTGAGAAGTTCTGGGGGAAAGTTGGGGAAGTCGTTGATGTCAATGATTGCCAACACACAAAGGACAACTGGGATGGAAAACTGGTGAGGATGGAACAGAACAAGGGGAGATGTCAAATCACAGTTGGGCTGGGATAACTTGGTGGTTGATGGGGCTGGTTCTCAAACATCCAAATGAGAAAGCTGAATCTTACCATGCTGAAATTCTTTCAAAATAACTGCACAAAAGTTACAGTAGGCCCATGATATAGATAATCCCATTAGCCCTCTCTCTCTCTCTCTCTCTCTCTCCAAATACTCGTGTAGAAATTTAGGATCCTATACTGTATTATTATAATGGTGGCACATTCTCAAGAACTGATCCTCTGGTATCACCAGAGGCACACTTCTCCACTATCCTACAAAACTACTGCCTGCTCCCCAAAATCTCCAAGTAAAGGTGCAAGTCACCTCTCATTGACGAATTTAACTGCCCCCCAGCTGTTTGGTTTCTCAGTAACATTTTCTAAGAAGTTTAAAGTGAGTTCTGGGCTAAAGTACAACAAACTGTAAGTAATCTAATCTAAACCACCCTGAGAAAGGAACTGCTCAGACTTACTTGGTCTATGTGATAACCTGGACTAATTTTGATTCAACGGATCAGAGAGGTATTTCAGATTGCAGAGTATCATTTTCCCCTTTCCTAACACTGTGTTTATCTCCTTTTGGTTATCCAGTATGGACATGCATTTGATTTCTCCAGTTCATTTTCAATTTGTTCATACTTTGCCTTTATAGAGTAGGTTGTTTATACCTGGGGTGGATTCCAGGCCTGCTTCCAGACATGAAAGGGTGATGAATGCTATGTTGGTCAGAGCAATGAGAATAGGAGTTGGGAGGTCATACTGGGGCTGTAGAGGATGTTGGTTTGGGCACTCCTAAAATATTATGTGCAATTCTGGTCTCCTTCCTATCCGAAGGATACTGTAAAACTTGAAAAGGTTCAGGAAAGATTTACAAGGATGTTGATGGGATTGGAGGATTTGAGCTATAAGGAGTGGCTGAATAGGCTGGGACTGTTTTCCTGGGAGTGTCGAAGGCTGAGGAGTGATCTTATGGAGGTTTATAAAATCATGAGGGGCGTGGATAGGATAAATGGACAAGATCTTTTCCCTGGGGTGGGTGAGTCCAGAACTAGAGGGCATAGATTTAAGGTGACATGGGAAAGATATGAAAGGACCTAAGGGTCAACTTTTTTTATGCAGAGAGTAGCGCGTGTATAGAATGAGCTGCCAGAGGAGGTGGTGGAGGCTGGACAATTGCAGCATTTAAAAGGCATCTGGATGGGTATATGAATTGGAAGGGTTCAGATGGATATAGGTTAAGTGCTGGCAAGTGGGACTAGATTAAGTTAGGATATCTGGTCGACATGGACAAGTTGGACCAAAGAGTCTGCTTCTGTGCTGTACATCTCTATGATTCTGTGAGTCTAAGTGAGTTAACAAAGACTTGAAGGTGAAATGTAATTTGGAAACTGTGAAGTCATGCACTTTAGCTGGAAGAATAGAAGAGCTGAGGTTTTATTTAAATGCAGAATGATTGTATTCCCTTGTGGGAAAGTCTAAGGCCAGTAGGAATAAATATAGATTAAGGGGTTGCACAATTTAAAATAGAAATGAGGAGGAATTTCTTCTCTGAGGGCAGGAAGCTCTGGAATTCATGACTGTAGAGGGCTGTTGAAATTAGGCCACCAGACAGATTCAAGGTTGAGATGGACAGATTTTTAATCAGTGATGAATTCAAGAGTTATAGGAAAAGGGCAAGAAATTGGAATTGAGGATTATTTGAACAGCTATGATCTCATTGAAAGGTGGAGCAGAATCAATGGACTGAATGGAGTACTTTCTTCCCTTATGTTCTATAGTCTTTATTACAGTCTTTACCTCCCTCATAATGTGACACTGGGTTGCCTGGCAATCTGGCTATGTGGCTCTGAAGACTAATATCAAGTTGACACAGGCCTAGGATCTGCTGTCGAATTGATGGGATAAAGTGTGTGTCTCTGAATGCTGCCTCTGCAGCTTTGACTACATTACTCAAATCCTAAATTCATGTTTCACTGCATAAGGAGAGGGAATGCAGGAACACAACTAGCTGGAATGATCCAGCTAGTCATTCAAAGGTGTCCGAAAGGAATGACAGCATTTTGATATAATGGCGGAGGATACTGTCCTGCTGTCACTTCACTTTTACCTTGTAGGCGCCTGGAATCGAAATGAGATATTAAACCTAAGAACAGAATGTATACATGTGCATTATTTATGTACATTAATGAAATACTCAAAAGGATTTCCTATTCCTTTTCTGCCACTATATCTAGGTCACCAATCGACGTACGGGGGGGATGCTTTCTGACTGATGTACCCAGGTAACTGGCATCCTCTGTGACCTTCTGAGATGCTCACATGTAGATGCAGGAGAACCTTTCTTGGCTTGATTTCTTGTAGGCAGTGGGGTTATCTGCAGAGGGAAATTACAGGGACAGGGCACTACTGCAGTGCTCGCAAATGAAACTCTTGGGGCCACTGCTTATTGCTTCTGCACCTTGTGGGTGTCTTTTGACACCAAATTGCCTCCTTGAGAAGAAGGAGTATGTGGAATGTGGTCAAGGGGCCTCATTTCCCTCTCACTTTGTCGTTAATGTTGAGCACCCATGACTAGAGTGATGGGGTGGAGGTCTGACTGGGGTTTCAGCAGCCACTCAGCCTTCCACTGGCCTTTGGTCTCCAAGGTGAATGTCACTCCTTCTATGGAGGCAGCCAAGGGCTTGCATGCTGCAGCCCACCAGAGCAGACAGAAGATTGAGGACCATTCCTGTTTTTGACTGCAGGGGTCCTCCAGCATCCCTGCCTGATGCTCCCCTGCCTCTCTCTCGAGCTTGAACATGGCAGTTATGTCCAAGTATTAAGGTAGGTCTTCTGCATGGGGTCAGCAGATCCTATGTCTCCAGCAGTCCTCGGAGTGTCAGAAACCACGGCCGTACGTTTAAGGTGAGAGGGGAGATACAAAAGAGTCCAGAGAGGCAGTTCCTTCCTATAGAGTGTGGTAAGCGGCTGAAATGGACTGCCCAAGGTAGTGGTGGAAGTGGGTAGAATTCAGTCATTAAAGAAATGTTTAGACAGGCAGATGGATGGGATAGATATGGAAGAGTATGGACTAAACACAGGTAAATGGGATTGGTTTAAATTGTGAAAACTGGGCTGCACAGACAAAGTAGGCTGAAGGATCTGTATACGTCTGTAACTCTACGTCTCAGTGAAGTGTTCACCAGTGTCTGTCCCTGAGTCTACTCTCACTCTTTGTCTATTTGCAAACTGTTTCCATGAGTTTGTAGATCACCTGTGTCTCACACCAGCCACATAATGTCAGCCTGTGCATATTGTCCAGGGAGCTGTTACAACACTTACTTTCCACACCACCACTCCCCAGCAGCATCCCACCAAACTGTAACACATGCAGGGTTGGTTGCCAAATTAAAACCCAGTAGCTCCCCCTCAATCTCAGTGCTGGTGGAGGGTGCATCTGAACACCATGCTAGTGACTCTTCTGAGATTTTGCAGGGTTCATCATAGTGTCAGAGAGTCCTCCAGCATGGGGGCCCTTTGGCCCAAACTGGTCCATGCTGATCAAAATGTCCATCCATGCTCACCCCACTTCCACACACTTGGCCGATAGCTTTCTAAATCTTTCCTATCCAGGTATCCTTTAATGTGCTGTGCTAGAGAGCCTCTGGGACCTCTTGTGCTTTGTTCTCTATTGACTAGCTGTACTTGGGGAAGAGAAGAGAGGTTGACTGAGCTCGGACGTTTTTCATTGGAAAAAAGAAGGAAGAGAGGGGCCCTAATTGAGGTGTACAAGATAATGAAAGCATAGATAGAGTTGATAGACAGAGACTTTTTCCCAGGGCAGAAATTGTTAACACAAGGGGTCATAGTTTTAAACTGTTTGGCAGAAAGTATAGAGAGGGTGTCAGCGGCGGGTTCTTTACACAGAGAGTTGTGAGAGCATGGAATGTGTTGCCAGCAGCAGTTGTGGAAACAAGGTCATTGGGGATACTTAAGAGACTGCTGAACATGCATGTGGTCACAGAAATTTGAGGGTTTGTACATTAGGTTTACCTTACATGAGGATCAATGGCCGGCACAAGATCGTGGGCTAAAAGGCCTGTTCTGTGCTGTACTGTTCCATGTTCTAGATATAGTTGGAGAGAGAAGCACAAACCCTTAGACAGAGTGAATATGAGAGTGGCTGGACATCTCAGAAGATCAGAGAACAATGTTCTTCACTGGCATCTGCCATTCTGATGTCTCTGTTGGCACAGGACCAGCAGTGGTTCCTCAGCCACCTGGATTGCAGCTTCTTCAAAGCTGGCAATGATACAGCAATCAGGCATTCCATTCTGAAATAAGAAAGGAGAAGGATTGAGTGTGATTGGAATGTGTGCATGTGGACTTGGTGAGAATGCCATGTGGTAGCCCTCCCTAGTAAGTGAACCAGAGGCGCAGTGCCTGGGCAGTGTGAGGAGATTGGCAGCATGGGGCATGTGTGAGTCCTTCAATGCACATCACCCATGTGATGGTGACGACACCATTCCTATGTGAAATGGCTGGGGAGTGGCAGAGTTAGGCAGAAGTATGACCCTATGAATGTGAGGCTGTAATGAGAAGATGATGACACTTATCATTGCAGAAGATCATTCATCTGCTCCGGGCACTGAGTCCTGCTGTGCATATTCCTGCTGGAAGAACCAACCTCATGTGTGACTTCAGCCCAGGCTGTTGGGCGTCTGAAGGGAGAACTTCCTTTAGCCCATCAGAGGGGAAGAAAGAGTCCTTTCTGCCAGCCTGGAGCAGAGTGTTCAGTGTGGCATCCATGAAGCGGGAGCCAGCATCTGGTGCATAGCGGATACTTCCGTGGAGAGAGGCAGAGTGGGGCATTGGTGATGGTATTGGTAATGATGACCACTGTTTGCATCATCTGCTGCCAGTGAAGAGGTGCCTCTCTAGAATGTCACAAAGACATGAAAGGAGGTGTACAAATGGGCATACATGCTCCTTGGAAGAGGTGATGGCCTAGTGGTATTATTGACAGTCTATTGAGCCAGATTGTGGTCTGAGGACAAATCCCACCAAAGCTACTGATAGAATTTGAAATAAATAAAAATATTAAATTCAGAGTTCAATGATGTACCCACTATTGATTTTTGGGCACACCCATCTGGGAAGGAAACTGCTTGCTTACATGTGACTCCAAATGTATAGCAATGTTGTTGATTCTAAACTGACCTCTTGGCAATAAATGCTAACACAGCCAGACTGGCCACTTTCTGTGAATGAAAGAGGAAAAAAAAATCCTATAAAACAACTGTAAAGACAATTCACAAAATGAATTCTGAAGTGCTTGTACCACAGATTTTTGAGACATGTCTAGAATATTCAGTCCTTTGCACATTGAAGGCATTATTAAAGTATAAAAAACCAGAAAAACAGATCATCAGTATTGACTGGGTTAATTCATGACAAAATGTCAAATGGAATTATAGCAATGATATACAACACTTTACAGTTTACTGTCAGTCATCCAGTATTCTGTTCTAGCTTAATTCTTCCAGAAAGACCTTTTACCCCATGTTTGTTTTATTGTGGGCAGCAAGACGTCTCAGTGGTTAGCACTGATGCTTCACAGCGCCAAAATCCCAGGTTCAATTCCAGCCTCGGGCGACTGTGCGGAGTTTGCACATTCTCCCTGTGTCTGTGTGGGTTTTCTCTGGGTGCTCCGGTTTCCTCCCACAATCCAGAGATGTGCAAGTCAGGTGAATTGGCCATGCTAAATTGCCCTTGGTTAGATGCATTAGTCAGAAGGAAATGGGTCTGGGTGGGTTACTTTTCGGAGTGACGGTCAGTGTGGACTGGTTGGGCTGAAGGGCCTGTTTCCACACTGCAGGGAATCTAATCCATATCTTCTTATTGGCTTTCACATTTGTCCTTTTGAGCTTTGAGATATTTAAAGTAGTTTTTAATGGATTACTAATTATTAATTTCTTGACTCTGTCTCAAATGTTTCAGGCAAGTAGAGTGAAGATCAACTGTTTACTGATACCTCTTATTCCATGTATTTCTGCTAACGATCATTATCCTAAGTCTTAAGATCGTTAGGAGGCTTGTGACAGTGATTTAGCAAATGCAGCAAAGCCAATAATTTCATAACCAGCCACGTTGCTCCAGGACACTGAGGCAGTGATTGTTTCACCACCAAAGTGCATCAGCTATAATGGAATAAGATGACATTGGAGGGCTCTATACTTTTTTCTTTGCAAAGGAATAAAAATGATTTTGACATTTGATGAATGTGATGACGTAGCAAATTCACATTGATGGAAAGTCCACCATATTAATCATTCTCTGCAGGATGGATGTAACAGATATCCAAAGCAGCAGCATTCCAAAGCTGATACAATTACAGTAATTTGCAGCAACCACGAATATTCATGTCGATTAATTGTACTACACAAAAGCATAGAGCCTATCGGCAGCAGAATGGCAGATTTAATGTGTGTGCAAGACTGGTCTTTTGGGAGCAGAATCATAGATTTTAACAACATGACAGTGTCAGCAACTATAAAAGGCTATCAGGAGCAGAATTGGAAACAACAGAGAAATAAAGGGAGAAAAGAACTCAAAAAGCAATGTCACAGTCAGCAGAATATGGGCAGGCAGGGACAAAGGTAAATTATAGACAAATATTACATTTATTGGATAATGGCGATAATGATTAATGATTGTGTTTTGCTGAGTTAAACATTTAGCAGAAAGATAAAACAATCTGCAAACGTATGTAAAGACTGACATAACAGAATGTGAGCCCCAGGAGATAGGGAATAAAAAACTTAAAATGATGTCAGTACTGGAAGAGGAACTGATTGATAATTAACTGTGTCCACATTGGGACAAAGTCTTCAGTTTATTTCTAGTAAATTTATACAGTAATTTAATACATAGGAGAACACATCAATTCCATCAGTTGTGTATCCTGTGTCGTGATGGAACTTCGGGATGTTTCTCCTATTTTTTATTTCAAAAATATACTTTATTCATAAAATGTATTGATGGTCTTTACAGTTGGTCATGACATACATACGTAAACATTCCATTTCTTTGTGTATACAGGTCTGTACGTTTATCAATCATCTATCTATATATTTAGCTGAGGCGTCAGCAGAGCCCAAATGACTGCGTGGGCCTCCTGTTCTTCTTAGGCAGGCAGATGTTACACGGTAGTCTTTCATCACCGTGCTTTGGCGACAGCTGCCCCAAGCTTCAGCGCGTCCCTCAACACATAGTCCTGGACGTTGGAATGTGTCAGTCTGCAACACTCAGTTGGGGTCAACTCCTTCAGCTGGAAGATCAACAGGTTTCGGACTGCCCAAAGAGCGTATTTCACCGAGTTGATGACACTCCCGGCACAGTTGATGTTCGTCTCGGTGTGCATCCCGGGGAACAGACCGTACAGCACGGAGTCCCGCGTCACGGCGCTGCTCAGGTCGAACCTCGACAAACACCACTGCATTCCTCTCCAGACTTCTTCTGTGTAGGCACATTCCAGAAGGAGGTGTGTGACAGTCTCGTCCCCTCCACAGCTGCTTTGAGGGCAGCGTGCGGTGCAGCAGAGAGTCCGGGCGTTCATAAAGGATCTCACAGACAGATCCCTTCTCACCACCAGCCAAGCCATGTCTTGGTGCTTGTTGGAAAGTTCTGGCAATGAGGCATTCTGCCAAATGATTTTGACAGTCTGCTCAGGGAACCGCTCGATAGGATCTGCCCTCTCCTTTTCCCGAAGGGTCTCGAGGACATTACGTGCTGACCACTTCGTGATGGACTTGTGGTCAAAGGTGTTTTTGTTCATAAACCTCTCCACGAAGGAGAGGTGACATGGAACGGTCCAACTACTCGGAGCGTTCCACGGCAGCGGGGCCAGGCCTATCCTTCGCAACACCGGAGACAAGTAGAACCTCAGTACGTAGTGACACTTGGTGTTTGCGTACTGGGAATCCACGCACAGCTTGATGCAGCCACACACAAAGGTGGCCATCAAGGTGAGGGTGGCATTGGGTGTATTTTTTCTCCCATTGCCCAGATCTTTATATATCGAGTCCCTTTGGACCCGGTCCATTTTTGACCTCCATATAAATTGGAAGATGGCCCAGGTGACTGCAGCAGCACAGGTTCTGGGAATAGGCCAGACCTGTGCCATGTATAACAGCAATGACAGTACCTCACACCTGATGACCAGGTTTTTTCCCGTGATGGAGAGCGACCGTAGCTTCCATCTGGTCAGTTTGTGCCTCACTTTGCTGATATGCTCCTCCCAAGACTTGGCGCATGCCCCAGCATCCCCCCCTACGCCCCAACACAAATACCCAGCACCTTCAGGTGGTTGGTCCTGATGGTGAAGGGGATCGAAGATTGGTCAGCCCAGTTCCCAAAGAGCATGGCCTCGTTCTTGCCTTGGTTTACCTTGGCCCCCAAGGCCTGTTCGAACTGGTCACAGATGCACATGACTCTGCGCACGGACAGCGGATCCGAGCAGAAAACGGCAATGTCATCCATGTACAGGGAGGCCTTGACCTGCAGGCCTCCGCTGCCAGGAATAGTCACCCCTCGCAGCTCGCATCCTTCCTGATGGACTCGGCAAATGGCTCTATGCAGCACACAAACAAAGCAGGAGAGACAGGGCAGTCCTGCCTGACTCCAGATCTGATTGGGAAGCTACCTGATTCCGACCCATTGATTGAGACTGCACTGACAATGTTGGTGTAGCGCAGTCTGATCCAATTGCAGATTCCATCCCCAAAGCCCATTTTGGAGAGAGCATCCAGTGATTACCTTACACTGAAAGACTGAAGCGACTGGGCTTGTATACCCTTGAGTTTAGAAGACTGAGAGGGGATCTGATTGAGACATATAAGATTATGAAAGGATTGGACACTCTGGCAGCAGGAAACTTGTTTCCGCTGATGGGTGAGTGCCGAACCAGAGGACACAGCTTAAAAATATGGGGTAGACCATTTAGGACAGAGATGAGGAGAAACTTCTTCACCCAGAGAGTGGTGGCTGTGTGGAACGCTCTGCCCCAGAGGGCAGTGGAGGCCCAGTCTCTGGATTCATTTAAGAAAGCGTTGGATAGAGCTCACAAAGATAGTGGAATCAAGGGTTATGGAGATAAGGCAGGAAGCGGATACTGATTAGAAATGATCAGCCATGATCATATTGAATGGCGGTGCAGGCTCGAAGGACTGAATGGCCTACTCCTGCACCTATTGTCTATTGTCTATTGTCTATATACCTGTGTGATATCCTGTCAAAGACTTTCTCCTGATCCAGGCTGATGAGACAGGTATCCAACCCTCTGTCCTGCACATAGGTGATTGTATCCCTGAGGAGTGCGAGACTCTCAGTGATCTTCCTGCCTAGTACAGCACAGGTTTGGTGAGGGTGAATCACTGACCCAGAGCAGACCTGACCCATTGGCGATTACCTTTGACAGAATTTTGTAATTCGCATTCAACAGTGAGATTAGTCTCCAATTTTTGAGTTCCTCCCTCTCCCACTTCTGCTTGTAGATGAGGGTGATGATGCCTTTCCTCCTGGATTCACTCATGGTACCTGCCCAAAGCATACTGACATACACCTCCAGCAGGTCCCAGCTAATCAAATTCCACAGAGGAGAATAGAGCTCGACCAGTAAGCCGTCGCTTCCGGGAGTTTTATTCTTTTCAAAGGACGCGAGGGCCTTGGTCAGCTCGTCCAGAGATAGTGGCTGGTCTAGGCTCTCTCGTGTTCTGTCGTCTAAGACCTCCGTGATAGAGGACAGGAACGACTGGGAGGCTGCGCTGTCGGTCAGCTTTGCGTCATACAGACTGACATAGAAGGATTTGCTGATCCTCATGACGTCAGCTTGAGATGATATTATCAAGCCGTCTTCTTCCTTCAGAAAATATACGTTATTCATAGAATACTTTGATGATCTATACAAGTGAACATGCTATACATATGTAAACATTTCATTTCTTTGCATACCAAAACAGAGTAATCATTCCTATTTACAGGTCTGTACAATTACATTTTTTAAGAATGACCTCCTGTCCCAGATGACCATGCAAACAAGCATGGAAGAGCAGGAGCTCCATGCTTTGGAGATTTAGCAGTGGTCGGTATCACTGCATATGTCTGTGAGGTTGACATTTACATAACAGGTTCGTGATGTGGTCATTTGCAGTTTAAGACTGTGCAGTCAGTGATGGAAGTAGGTGACCATTAGAGAGGTAAGCAGGACTAGGCAGCTTTTTAAAAAAATCTTGCATCCAGTTATGGATATTGATGAGGACATAGGCTCAACTCCCCAGGTGAACCAATCTGAATCCACACCACTGCAGGTGGCTCCTCTGCATATTGCTGGGAGGAGGATTCAATCATCATAGGAACAAGTTATTGTTACCTGATGAAGGAGCATTGCTCTGAAAGCTAGTATGCTTTCAATTAAACCTGTTGTACTGTAACCTGGTGTTGTGTGATTTTTAACTTTATAGGAACAAGGTCACTGTTTCTGCAATCTGCTACTATTGTGTTGGGAGGGATGTGCTGATAATGAAGCCCCACTACTCTAGCAATCATTATTACAAATGTGTTAATGCTTTCACTAAATGGTGAATTGCTACCCCTTGTACGTCATGATACAGAATTGCAGATACTTTCACCAGATTTCTTTAATGCACTGTAAAGCAATCTATTTATTTCTAAAACAATTGCGAAAACAGGTTAAAAATTAAACTATAACCTGGATCTAGAACTATATCTATTTAATCCCATACAAACAAGTTCACATGATGCAAAATGACAATAAGCTTTGAAGGATTTTTTTTAAATAGGAAAGAACATTTTTTTAGATTACTTACAGTGTGGAAATCAATCCAAAGGATAAAGTTTGTTGAATGTTTTTGGAAACGGTGACTCCTGTGGACCAAGCTGAATCTCTGACAACATTAGATGAATAGGAAATCTTTCATACTAAGCTTTAACTTGGATGGAGATCCAGTTAGACACAAGCCTTTGAATAGAGGTCACAGCTTTGCTTTTCTTTTGGGTTGGCAATGGTAGTCTAAATATTGAGGATTGAACTATTAAAAGAAGTTCCCAAATTCCACTTGGCGATAAGAGAAGAGTTCTGATTTTTTTTCACTTCCATGCTATCTCTTTTTCTAACTGCTCACCACATTGTTGCTTAGTTTCTGTCCTCCATCAAGTACTTGACATGGAAAACCAAATCCAGCAACCATCAGGTCTTTTTCATGGTTCACAGATATAAATATGTATTCACTGTTGGATTGAAAGTAGAATCACTGTTAGAATTTGACATGCAGTCTCTCACGAAAGTACTGCTTCCCACTTCTGTTAACATTGGCAGTGAAACATTTGAAGGTGGATTGTGCTCATGTTTCTAATTTGTAGCTACTTAAACTCACAAGCGAACAAAATCAACCTATATTTATTTAGAACCTAACACCTCTGCCTGCTCATTCTGAGTGGTTTCTATTTGCTGCTAAAATAATGGAATTGAATTAATATATATTGTGAGTCATGTAACCTTTCAAGGTGTTATATGTGTTCACAAGTCAATATGGCCAATTTGGTGAAACATTTTCTCTTGATATGAATAAATTTGAAGTTAAGTGCTTCACCTACCAAGATATGTAAAGGGCATCATTGAAATGTCATCTATTACAACTGACACAACGGTAAAAGAAGACCAGGAATAGCAATTGAAACTGTATCTAATGTAATTATTAACAGAAAATTAGTCAATATTTCTCACACTTTTTTTATATTTTAGGATTTTTATTATATGACTATGATAACCACTGGATAGAACATGGTGGTTTGAAATATCTTCAATTTCATAATCATCTGTAACTCATGGACCGTATGAGAATAAACAACTAATCAAAACATCAGAACAATTTTTGGCTTTGTGTTTTGTGATTGAATTACTGATCGTGCATAGAGGGATCACTGATATGGAACATGCAGGCTGTAGCAAAGCTTAATGCTGTGATCCTGATTAAGCTTCACTGATATTTTAGTTCATTCATCATACATTTTCTGACCTTTCATCAATATTATCAACGCATGACTGGATGGAGCATTTTATTCTTGTTGAAACAAAATGAAAATAAAAAATTCCATTACAGGCAAGTTGATACTTAAACATTGTAGGCAGTTGATACTTAAACATTGTAGGAAACTGTATAACTGGGATTTACAAATTTATACAACAAACAGACCTGAATAGAATGAAAGTGGATAAAAACAATTTCATTTTAAAAAAGGTTTACTTTCAAAAGAAAAATATAATTCTCCTTAAATCAATGTTACGCAACCCAAATTATGGTCTATAAATAAAAATGCAAAAAAAAACCTTGCAATTATATAACACATTTCACAACCAGCAATTACTGTTGTAAAATGGAAAATTGGATTATTTATGCAAGTCTTAATGTACATTAAATTATTCAGAAGATCTGGTCTACCAGTAATCCCAGGGGATGGTATTTCATCTAACTGCAATATGTTGTTTTATTATGCACCAGAGCTGCCTCTTCAATGCGTTTATGAGGCCAAAATGAAGAGGAAAGTTCAAATAGATGTGACACTTTTGCATCTAAGTTCAATTCCATACAAGGCAAGTTTTAACCTTGGGCAATTTTTCTCTCAATTGAAGTCAATGGGAGTGAACACAAGGAGAGATGTGTAAATTGCAAAGCAGATCTAATATCGCCAATTAACATTATCGGCCTAAGTCACAATAATCTCATGGATGATTCATTTAGTGACAAAGACCTTTCTGGATATATGACAGAACAATCATATCTGATGGCAATAGGGTGTTGGTTTTTAGGTATAGATCTCCACAGGTGTTTGGGCTCAATCTTACCTATAAAAATGAATGGATAAACATCGAATGAGATGTTAAAACATTTTAAAATTTGAATCTCAGCCACAACATGCCACTTTAGAACATAAAACATAGAACATAGAACAATACAGTGCGGAACAGGCCCTTCAGCCCTCGATGTTGTGCCAACCTTAAACTATTCTCAGCTTGTCCCGCTACACTATCCCAAAATCATCTATGTGCTCATCTAAGGACTGTTTAAATCACCCTAATGTGGCGGAGCTGACTCAATCAACAAGTAATGCATTTCATGCCCTTACTACTCTCTGTGTAAAGAACCTGCCTCTGACATCCATCTTAAATTGATCACCCCACAATTTGTAGTTATACCCCCTCATACACGCTGATGTCATCATCCTAGGAAAGACCTTCACTGTCTACGCTATCTAACCCTCTGATCATCTTGTATGTCTCTATCAAATCCCCTCTTAGCCTTCTTCTTGCCAATGAGAACAGATTTAAGTCTCTCAGCCTTTCCTCATAAGACCTTCCCTCCACACCAGGCAACATCCTGGTAAATCTCCTTGGCACCTTTTCCAATGCTTCCACATCCTTCCTGAAATATGGGGACCAGAATTGTACACAATATTCCAAGTATGGCCGCACCAGCGTTTTGTATGTTGCAGCATGATATTGTGGCTCCTAAACTCAATCCTTCTATGAATGAAACCTAACACACCGTATGCCTTCTTAACAGCACTATCCACCTGGGTGGCAACTTTCAGGATCTATGTACATGGATTCTAAGATCCCTCTGCACATCCACACTACCAAGAATCTTTCCAATGACTCAGTACTCTGCCATCCTGTTATTCTTCCCAAAGTGCAATACCTCACATTTAGCTGCATTGAATTCCATTTGCCACCTCTCAGTCCAATTCTGCAGTTTATTCAAGTACCCCTGCAACCTATAACATTCCTCCACACTGTCCACTACTCCACCGACTTTAGTGTCATCTACAAATTTACTAATCCATCCACCTATGCCTGCGTCTAAGTCATTTATAAAAATGACAAACAACAGAGGTCCCAAAACAGATCCTTGTGGCTCACCACTAGTAACTGGACTCCAGACCGAATATTTTCCATCAACCATCACTCGCTACCTTCTTCCAGAAAGCCAATTTCTAATCCAAACTGTGAAATCACTCTCAATCCCATGCCTCTGTATTTTCTCCAACAGCCTACCATGTGGAACCTTATCAAAGGCTTTACTGAAGTCCATGTATAACATATAAACTGCCCTACCCTTATCTACATGCTTGCTCACCTTCTCAAAAATCTCAATGAGTTTTGTGAGACACGACCTGCCCTTGACACAACCATGTTGACAATCTAAAATCAAATTGTTGTTTGCTAGATGATTATAAATCTTGTCTCTTATAATCATTTCCAAAACCTTTCCTACAACAGAAGTAAGGCTCACTGGTCTATAATTACCTGGGTCATCTCTACTGCCCTTCTTGAACAAGGGCACAACATTTGCAATCCTTCAGTCCTCTGGTACCAAACCTGTAGACAATAAAAACTCAAATATCAAAGCCAAAGGCTCTGCTATCTCCTCCCTAGCTTCGCAGAGAATCCTCGGATAAATCCCATACGGCCCAGGAGACTTGTCTATTTTCATTCCTTCTAGAACTGATAACACCTGTTCGTAACTAACCTCGATCTTTTCTAGTCTAATATCTTGTGCCTCATTCTTCTCCTCTGCAGTGTTCTCCTTTTCCTGAGTGAACACCAATGAGAAATGTTTGTTTAGCACCTCTCCAATCTTCACAGGGTCCACACTCAACTTCCCATTTCTGTCTTTGATTGGCCCTATTCCTATCCTAATCATCCTTTTATTCCTCACTTACCTTTACAAAGCTTTAGGGTTCTCCTTTATTTTATTTGCTAAAGACTGCTTGTGTCCTCTCTTTGCTTTTCTTAATGCTTCCTTTAAATCCTTCCTAGCTGATCTGTAACTCTCCATCACCTCATCTGAACCTCTTGCCTCATCAACACATAAGCCTCCTTTTTCTTCGTAACAAGCAATGCAGTTTCTGTTGTAAACCACGGTTCCCCTACCTTATCACTTCCTCCCTGCCTAACAGGGACATACCTATAAAGGACACACAATACCTGTTCCTTAAACCAGCTCCACATTTCCATTGTCTGCATCCCCTGCATTTTGCTACCCCATTCTATGCATCCTAATTCCTGCTCCATCAATAACTCTTGACCTGTGGCATGTACCTATCCCTTTCTATCACTAAACTGGACGTAATTGAATTATGGTCACTCTCTCCAAAGTGCTCAACTACAACTAACTCAAACACCTGGCCTGGTTCATTACCAAGCACCAGATCCAGTGTGGCCTCCCTTCTTGTTGGCCCTTTGACATACTGTGTCAGGAAACCCTCCTGCACACATTGGACAAAAACTGATCCATCCAACATACTAGAGTTATAGCATTTCCAGTCAATGTTGGGGAAGTTAAAATCCCCCATAAGGACCGCCCTGTTCCTTTCATTCCTACCCAGAATAATTTTCCTAATCCTCTCTTCCACCTCCCTGGAACTCGGTGAGGCCTATAAAAAACTCCAAGCAGTGTGACTTCTCTTCTCCTGTTTCTAACCTCAGCCCACACTATCGAGTACACAAGTCCTCATCGAACATTCTCTCAACCACCATTATACTATCCTTGACTAACAAGGCCACGCCTCCCCCTCTTTTACCACCTTGCCTGTTCTTAATGAAAGCTCTAAATCCTGAAAACTGCAACATCCATTCCTCTCCCTGCTCTATCCATGTCTCCGAAATGGCTACAACATCAAAGTCCCAGGCACCTATCCATGCTGTAAGCTCACCTACCTTATTTCAGATACTTCTGTCGTTGAAGTAGACACACTTCAAACCACCTCGCTGTCTGCCAGCACATTCCTGTGACCCTGAAATCCTGTCCCTGTCCTTCCTACTCTCATCCTCCTGTACACTGCAACTACACCTCCAGTTCCCATCCCCCTACTAGCGAATAGCACCAGCAAATTTCCCACCCAGGATATTAGTACCCCTCTGGTTTAAGTGAAGACTGTCCTGTTTGTACAAGTCCCACATTCTCCAGAATGAGCCCCAATTATCCAAGAATCTGAAACCCTCCTTCCTGCACCATCCTTGCAGCCAGTTGAGATAGGAAAAGAGGTGGAATGGCCAATTAAATAATTTAGTGAGGTGAGTGATCTGTAATATAACATGCTTTGCAGGTCTAACATAGAGAGTTGTGTTTTCAACTTTTCCAGGAAGGCCATCAGCTGTGGAGATGAGATAGTAAACTTTGGAAGATGTCTCTTTTAGCAGTGTGCCCAAAAGCTTTCCCCCTCCCTCACAGTTGACCCATTAACATTAGTATGCTCTCCATCCCTACCTCTGCCACTTCCAGATCTGGAATTGGATTTTCCCACCTTGGGTCAGAGATCAGGCCCTTCCCTCACACCAGGGTCATAGGTCAGGACTCACCCCATGCTTCTACTGGTGTGAGATATGAATTATATGCAGCTTCAGCTTCCTGCAGTATGTTCCCTGGTCAACTGGAAACAGAATTTCAATCAACAATTGTAAGGTGATGTACTTTGATGGGAAGAACATAAACGGGAATTTAAAATAAAGGGTACACTTCTAAAGGGGGGGGGGGGTTCAGGAGCAGAGGCATCTGGGTATATATGAATACAAATCATTGAAAGTGACAGGACCGTTGGAGGAAGCAGTTAATAAAACATGCTGTGTCCTCAGCTTTATTGATAATGGCATAGAGTATAAGGGCAAAGACCACTGTGTATAGTTGTAAGTGCCACACTATGGGAAAGATGTCAATGCATTGAAGAGAGCGCAGAAATGATTTACAGGTACACAATCTTTTATCAGAAATCCCAAAATCTGAAAAGCTCAGAAATCCAAAGCTTTCTTCACAAAGTTTTTTTCTCCATAACAAGGTCGTTTGGCGTGCAAATAGTTAACCCAACTCCACACCCACTTGACCCACGTCACTCGGAGGTGATGTGGCAGCATGGCCCAGCACTGGTAGGCGTCAATTTGGTCTCAGCATTCATAGTACTTACAAATGTGCCTGCTGTTTGGTAGGATTTTTCTTATTTCACTGTGAAACTGTCACTTATTCCAAAACCCCAAAAATTCCAAATTCTGAAAACCAGCTGGCCACAGAGGTTTCGGATAAAGGATTGTGTATCTGTACAAGAATGGGTACAGGAATGTGAAACTCCAGTGATGTGTTTTTTTTCTATATTCATTTACAGGATGTGAGTGTCACTGGCTCGGCAGCATTTATTGCCCGTCCTTAATTGCTCAGAGAGCAGTTAAGAGTCAACCACATTGCTATGGATCTGGAATCTCATGTAGGTCAAAAGAGGTAAGGATGGCAGTTTCCTTCTCTAAAGGGCATTAGTGAACCAGATGAGTTATTCCCATCAATTGGCAATGGATTCATGACCATCTTAGACATCTAGAAATTCTAATTTCTTAAAATTGAATTCAAATTTCACAACCTGCTGTGGCAGATTCAAACTCAGTGCCCCAGGACATTACCTGGGTCTTTGGATTAACAGTCCAGCATTAATACATTTAGGCCATTGTCTCCCCTCCCATAGATTGAAGAAGTTAGGACTGTTCTTCTTGGAGAGAGGGAAGCTGAGAGAGATTTAATAATGGTTTACAAAACCATGAGCAGGTTGGAAAGACTAGAAAGGGAGAAGCTGATCCCTATCTTAAAAGAAATAAGAGAGCATAGATTAAAAGTGATCTGCAAAAGAAAGAAGGGTAGTGTGAGAAAAAAACCCTTTTTCACTCAGTAGCGTATGGAATACATTGCCTGAAAGTGCAGTAGATGTAGGTTCATTGAGACATTCGAGATGGCATTGAATGATTGCTTGGATAGAAAAAGTGTGCAAGTGTATGGTGAAAACACACAAGATTGACACTCGATAATGATGCTTATTTGAAGAGCAAGTGCAGGCACGATGGACAAAATGTCCTTCCTCTACGCATAACAATTCTGTGTTTCTATGAATGAGGTTTATTTACAAGCAAGAAACTATCAAAGTAAGGCTCCACGTACTGTGAAGTCAAAACTCAACAATTAACAGGGAAATTCAGGCATCCAAGTTTCCTGATAAAGTTTAACCATCCCGTCCACTATATGCAATCTGCCTCCGAAAAGATTCAGTATTTTAGGTGTAAGAGGGAGAATCAAGATTTGCATATGTAAGGTTTAGGAAACTAAATTCCGACAGGGCCCATGAGGAATATTAAGAAAGAAGGAGAAAGCTTAGTCAGGGAATTAGGAGAGTAAGAAGGGGAAATGAAAACACCTTGGCAAGTGAGGTTAAAGAGAATCCCAAGACATTTTATACATACATAAAAAGCAAGGGGATAACTAGGGAGAAGGTAGGACCACTCAAGGATAAAGGAGGGATCTTGTGTTT
The DNA here is from genome assembly GCF_020745735.1 of Hemiscyllium ocellatum. Classification (NCBI taxonomy): domain Eukaryota; kingdom Metazoa; phylum Chordata; class Chondrichthyes; order Orectolobiformes; family Hemiscylliidae; genus Hemiscyllium; species Hemiscyllium ocellatum. Next base: position 92,891,342 of record NC_083408.1, read on the forward strand.
GGAGGGAGAGGATGCAAACTCTGTGCAAACTCCTTCTTTAGATAGGTACCTCTCAGAGAGTTCAGACGAGCAGTCTCCATCTGTTGCTCTTTTGGCAGTTCTCCCTGAACTGTTCAATTTTTCCTGGTCTTATACGCCCAAAGCATTTAATATTGTAAATGTACTAAATTCAAACTTGATTGGAGTTTGGTTTTTTTTGAGGGGGTGTATAATTTAAACTGATTGGCCTAATTCAAATTTGTTTTTGTCTCAAGGCAACCAGCTACCCTAGCTGCTGGCCCATATGTTACATTATATGTTACATGATGATGTAATTGACTTGTCCAACTTTCTTAATACAATCCTTCAATCTAGGAATTGGATATGAGTCTGATTTTGTAACTGCTTTGAGCTTCCGATAATCCACGCAGAATCGTTGAGTCCTGTCCAGTTTGGGAACTAAGACGATCGACGAACTCCATTCTCTCTAGTTTAGTTCAATGATGTTCTTGTTAAGCATGGCCTCCACCTCCTTCTGGACCTGTTTGCCTTTGAAAAGATCAAACCGATAGGGGTGTTGTTTATTCGGAATAGTACTCCCTACGTCTACATCATGTACAATAGCATTAGCCCTCTGCATCTGATTCTTACATATGTCCTTATTCTGCAGTAATACATCTTTCAACTGTGTCCTATGCTCCTGAGACAGATAGCTTACTAATCTATCCCACTCCTCAAGGGCTTCTTCATTTTTTAATCTACTTTGAGGCACATCAAAGTCCACATCATCTGGATATGATTTTTCACTCTGCGGGGGAGTAACTAACACCTATTTCTCCAGTTCTTTCTCTCTTGTACAATGCCGTTTCAACATGTTCACATGACATACCCAATACCTTTATTTCTATCAGGCATCTTTAATGGATAGTTTACCCAACTCAACTTTTTCTCAATTTGAAAGAGACCACAAAACCTGGCTTTGAAGGGATTTTCTATCACTGGTGACATCACATGTCATCCACTCGGGAAAATATCCGAGTCTCAGAGTTTTTATCTGCCACCAGCTTCATTATACACTGTGCCCTCTTTAATTGCTGTTTATCCAACTTACCTACTCTATTTAGTCTCTTCCTCATCTCTGACACATAATCTAAGTGTGAGATCTCTGACTTTGGTCCTGCCAATTTTTCTTTAATTAATTTCAAAGGACCTCTCCTTTCATGCCTGAATATTAACTGAAAGGGAGTGAACTGAGGAGATTTGTTTGGTGCATCTCTATTAGCAAATAATATGAATGGGATACCTTTATCCCAATCACTCAGGTAATCCTCTCAACATTGTTTTCAAGGTCTGATGGCACCTTTCTAAAACTCCCCGGGATTCAGAACGATACACATTGATTTAAAGTACATCCTTGGTCTGACTGAATCTCTCTGGGTAGCTCAGACCATGTGAAGAAAGCTATTAACTACTCTACCACCTTTCTGCCTTGATACTCCGTAATGGAATTGCCTCCAGAAATCTGGTAGATACATCCATTATGGTTAACAAGTACTGGTTCCCACTTTTAGTCTTCAGAAGAGGACCTACACAATCAAATATAACCGCGTGAAAGGTTCTTCAAATGCAGGAATTAGCAAGAAAGGTGCTGGTTTTATTACCTCCTGTGGCTTACCTACCATTTGGCACATATGACACATTTGGCAAAAGTTAACGATAGCCTTGTCCATTACAGGCCAATAAAAATGTTTTTGTACCTTAGCCTGAGTCTTTCGTGCCCCTAGGTGACCTCCTACAGGTAGTTCATGTGTATCCGTAACACCTCCTGTCTGTATGCTACCGGCAATACAATCTGATGCACATAGGCCCATTTCTGCCCTGCACTAATCTGCTGTGGTCTCCATTTCTGCCTAAGGATTCTATCTTTTTGATAATAACCCTCTGGAATATTCTCTGCCTCCTTTTCAGAGTACGCATCCACATATATATCTTTTATTGTCTTGTCTTGCTGTTGCAAGTCTTTTCGCCTTTCAGGACTAAGCACTTCTGTCTGACCTTCTGCCTGTTCAGGTTTTTCCTCAACCATTACATCAAACAGAACTGAACCTCAACTCCTTCATCTTTCTCTTTACTTTTTGCTTCATGCTGTGACTTATGATAGTTGGATCTGGTTACCACACAGTCTAGGAAAATACCAGGATATTACTTTTTTAACTCCTTAGTTTCTTGGTCTCTCTTGGGCTTCTCCACAACAAGGGGTGTCACTGCCACCTTGGATCCTGCCAAATCATTCCCAAGAACAAACTGAATTCCCGGAACTAACACTCTGTCAATCACTCCCACTGTAACTTCCCTAGCCTTGAGTTGGCACTCCAACCTAACTTTATGTAGAGGAATGCTAAATTTCTATCCCACAAATTACCACAGTCTTGGGTAACAGATCAGAAAGAGTGGCATATTTGCTTATCCTTTACTTTCAGCGACTGGTTAGATCCTCAATCTCTCAAAATTATAATTCCTTGTCCTTCTCCCCCTGTTCTTTCTGAGTAAACTTTATTCACAGAGGCAAATTCTTTATAGAGATCAGGTACTAACTCCATGCCCAGCCCCTGCCCAGGCTGTGCAGTCTCCTGCAGCACCTTGTTTCTTCTTGGCGTTTTCTTTACTACCTTCTCTAATGCCACTGGCTTAGCTTCTTTTACCACATCTTTTCCCATTGTGCCTTTCTTTAACAACCAGCACTGTGACTTTGCATATCCCACTTTACCAGAATGGAAACACCTGATGCCTTTCACCTCCTTTCCACCATTTTAGGCTTCTTTTTTATCCTGTGGTAAATTCTTACCAGTGCTCTCTACCCCTGGTTTCATAGTGTAGGATTTCCCCTTCCCACAACTTCTATCCCTCACAGGATGGAATTCTGGCCGGAAGCTTGTCTTATGTACCAACATGCACTCATCTGCTAATTCTCCTGCCCTTCTCACTTTCTGTTCCTCCACATGAATTCTTTCCATCTCTGGAATTGAGTTTTTAAACTCCTCCAGCAGAATAATCTCTCATAGAGCCTCAGAGGTCCTATCTAATTTTAAAACCCACACCCATCTAGCAAAATTACTGTGTTTAATTCTTTCAAACTCAACATAAGTCTCATGTGGTTCCTTCTTTGTATTTCTGAACTGCTGGCTATATATTTCTGGTACCAATTCATGAGCACTTAAAATAGCCTGTTTAACCTCTTCATAATCTCTTGACACCTCACCCGAAAATATGGCAAATACCTCACTCACTCTGTCTACCAGTTTACTCTGAACTAGCATTAGCCATAAATCCTCAGACCACTCCATCCGCCTAGCCAATTTTTCAAATGAAATAAAGAAGTCTTCAACATTTTTTCTCATCAAAATGTGGCAACATTTTAACATATTTGTATATATATCTTTACCTTCACTTTTAACCATCCTGTTGACTTTGCTGACTAAGTTGCAACTTCTCAAGTTCTCTCTTTTTGCTCAGCTAAGAACCTTCCCAGGGTGAAGCATTCAGTAACGAGAGGTCACACTTTCAAGGTGAGAGATGTAAAGTTTAAGGGGGATACACGCTGCAAGTACTTCACACAGAGGGTGGTGGGTGTCTGGAACGTACTGCCAGCAGAGGTGGTAGAGGCAGGCACGGCGGATTCATTTAAGATGCGTCTGGACAGATGCATGAGTAGGTGGGGAGCAGAGGGATGCTTGATGCAGAAGGATGCAGATGCTTAGGAATTGGGCGGCAAGTTTAGACAGTAGATTTGGATCGGCTCAGGCTTTTCCTGGGCTGTAAATTTTCTTTGTTCTTTGTTTTTTAAGGCCATACTTAAGGGGCCCAAAAGCACAAAGTGGTAGGAAAATCTAAGATTGTAATAAAAATAAAAAGAGAATCTCGAAAGGACATCAAAATAAGCAAGTTGTTGATTCAAAGTGAATCATAACTGATAATGAAGTGAGGAAATTCAATAGTTCACGTTCGAATCAAAAAGTGTGGCGTGAATGATGTTAAGTAAAGGTTTATAGTCATTGAAGCCATGTATACTGGACATGCAAGTCAGACAATGTGGAAGACCTGAATCCACCTGATTACATGGCTATTACCCAGGACTTGGAACCCTCCAAAAACATTTTCACTTCTGAGCGGGAGTCGCAGACTTCGGAGGATTCTGATTCATTTACCCATAGCATGGAATCCCTACAGTGTGGAAGCAAGCCATTTAACCCATCGATTCACCCTCCATAGAGCATCCCACACAGACTCACCCCATCACCCTGCAATTCCTACAGCTAACCCACCTAGCCTGCACATCCCTGGACTCTATGGGCAATTTAGCATGGCCTGTTCACATAACCTGCACATCTTTGGACTGTGGAAGGAAACCAGAGCACCTTGTGGAAAGTTACTCGGAAATGGGAGAATGTGCAAACTTCATACAGGACAGTCAGCTGAGGCTGGGATTGAATCCCTGTGAGACAGCAGTGCTAACCACTGAGTCACTGTGCTCCTCCTTGGATAGTTACTAAGGAAACATTAGAGAATTTAAATCCTACCCTAATCCCTGGAGAACAATAAAATTGACTGTTCCAACACCTCACTTACCAGTGACCCAGGCAACTTCCCCCTCATTATCCAACTTAATACTCTTCAGCCAGCACTGACTGAACTCTCATCCCTAACATGTTCACTTAACCATCCCCAAACAACGGCCTGACCTATCCTGACCTCACTAACAAATTGGACTCGAAAAATTGGCTTAGTTTCTCTTTCCACAGATGCTGCCAGACCTACTGAGTGTTTCCAGCACTTTTTGTTTTAGATTTGCAGTGTCACCAGTGATCAGAGCAGGCCCCTATCCAATCCACTTGCATTGTTACCCTTGCACCAACTTACAACCCTACAACCCCAATCCACCCCCACTCAATGTACTGATCTGCACCATACAGTCCTACCACCACATCCACTCACCCAACAATCACTCTGCCCGCCTTCTTACCTGCCACTCTACCTACCTACAATGACACCTGACTTCCAGCCTGCCACTCTTACTCTAACTACATATCAGTATGCTACTCTACTTATCCACCAATCTGCAACCTTACTTCATCCATATACCACTGCACCTAACTCTCACTCTATCCACCAGGACCTGCCACCCTATCCACCTACCACCCTACCAACTTGTCACCCAGCTCACCACCACCTACCCAAGTGCCTGGTTACCAACTACCACTTGATCCAATTGCCATGCTACCATCTTGCCCATTAATATCAAACCCATGCCCCTTTATCCACTTACCCCACTCACCTACTCACTAAAAATCACGAATATTAAAAATGAGAAACTAATTGTATTCTGTTTTATTTAATGTATTCATAGGATATAGGCATTGTGAACTGGGTCAGTATTTATTGCCTGTTCCTACATGCCTTTGAGAAGGTGGTGGGTGAGCTGTCTCTTGAACAATAAGACTCAAGTTGATCCACATTATCATTAGAGAGGGAGTTCCAGGATTCTCATCAAGCTGCACAGAGGGAACCGCGACATATTTCTAAGTCAGAATGTTGAATGGCCTGGAGGGAAACGTGGAAGGGCTAGAGTTGGGTGTTGAAAAGATTGGTGTTCTTGTGTACCTGTTGCCGATGTCCTTCCAGATGCTTGTAATGATAGATTTGGAAGGTGTTGCGATCATCTAGGCAAGTGAATTGAGTATTAAATGACAAAATAATGAAATGTTTTAGACAATTAAATAGATTAATTCCCATTACAAATGATCAATAATCAGTTGGAGGTGGGATACATCTTCAGTACAGTCTGCAGTCCTAGTGATGACCAATTGAGTGATCATAGCTGGATAGCTGTCTCTCTGAGTCCTGTCACTTGCCTAAGTGTGATGAATTCTTCTTTTTGTAAGCTTCCTTTGTGATGGAGAAGAACAACCCTTAAAACTAGTGGAGTTAAACAAGAAGAGAGTAATTTAAAGATGTCATGGCAAAGCATATGGATCTGGTGGAATAGTCTTCTTGTGTAATGAAGGAAGTCAGGGGCACGTTCATGTCCAGGGAGGACAGGAGGTATGTCCCACTGCAGCTACTGGAAATCTGCATTTTGGATCTTGTGCAGTGACTGGGGTCACTGTGAAGTATTTGCAATGTTGAGATATTCATGGATAACACATATCAACACTATCATCGATAGTCACAGATGAGGTGCCGGAAGACTGGAGGTTGGCTAACATGTTGGCACTGTTTAAGAAGGGTGGTAAGGACAAGCCAGGGAACTATAGACCACTGAGCCTGACTTCGGTGGTGGGCAAGTTGCTGGAGGGAATCCTGAGGGACAGGATGTACGTGAAATTGGAAAGGCTAGGATTGATTAGGGATAGTCATCATGGCTTTGTGCGTGGGAAATCATGTCTCACAAACTTGATTGAGTTTTTTGAAGAAGTAACAAAGAGGATTGATGAGGGCAGAGCAGTAGATGTGATCAATACGGACTTCACTCCGACAGAGTTCCACATGGAAGACTGATTAGCAAGGTTAGATCTCATGGAATAAAGGGAGAACTAGCCATTTGGATACAGAACTGGCTCAAGGTTGAAGATAGAGGGTGGTGGTACATGGTTATTTTTTCAGACTGGAAGCCTGTACCAGTGGAGTTTGGTGCTGGGTCCTCTACTTTTTGTCATTTACATAAATGAATTGGATGCGAGCGTAAGAGGTACATTTAATAAGTTTGCAGATGACACCAAAATTCATACAGCAAAGATGTTACAGTAATCATTGGTGACATTAATCCACTTATTGACTCCTCAAACCACATTAGCAGTAATTATTATGGTGGATGCGTTTCGGGAGTGGGTACATAATTGTTTTCAGATGAGGAGAGAGGAGAGTGAGAGTGACAGCCTTTGACATCAAGGCCACCTTCAACCAGATGTGGCATCAAGGACCCTGAGCAAAACTGGAATCAACGGGAATCCGGAGGCAAATTCTCTGCTGGCTGGAGTCATACATGGTACACAGGAAAATGGTTGTGGTTGTTGGAGGTCAATCATCTCAGCTACAGAACATCTCTGCAGGAGTTCCCACCCTGCCCACTGTAAAAACGCCATCCCATATTCCCAATTCCTTAGTCTCTGCCGCATCTGCTCCCAGGAGGACCAGTTCCAATACCGTACAACCCAGATGGCCTCCTTCTTCAAAGACCGCAATTTCCCCCCAGATGTGATCAACGATGCCCTCCTCCGCATCTCCTCCACTTCCCACTCCTCCGCCCTTGAGCCCCGCCCCTCCAACCGCCACCAGGACAGAACCCCACTGGTTCTCACCTACCACCCCACCAACCTCCATATACAGCGTATCATCCGCCGTGATTTCCGCCACCTCCAAATGGACCTCACCACCAGGGATATATTTCCCTCCCCTCCCCTATCAGTGTTCCGAAAAGACCACTCCCTCCGTGACTCCCTCTTCAGGTCCACACCCCCCACCAATCCAACCTCCACTCCTGGCACCTTCCCCTGCAACCGCAAGAAATGCAAAACTTGCGCCCACATCTCCTCCCTTACTTCTCTCCAAGGCCCCAAGGGATCCTTCCATATCCGACATAAATTCACCTGCACCTCCACACACATCATTTCTTGCATCTGCTGCACCCGACGTGGCCTCCTCTATACTGGGGAGACAGGCCGCCTACTTGCGGAATGTTTCAGAGAACACCTCTGGGACACCCAGACCAACCAGCCCAACCACCCCGTGGCTCAACACTTCAACTCCCCCTCCCACTCCTCCAAGAACATGCAGGTCCTTGGACTCCTCCATCGCCAGACCATAACAACACGACAGTTGGAGGAAGAGCGCCTCATCTTCTGCCTAGGAACCCTCCAACCACAAAAGATGAACTCAGATTTCTCCAGTTTCCTCATTTCCCCTCCCCCCACCTTGTCTCAGTCAAATCCCTCGAACTCAGCACCGCCTTCCTAACCTGCGATCTTCTTCCTGACCTCTCCGCCCCCCACCCCACTCCGGCCTATCACCTTCACCTTGACCTCCTTCCACCTATCACATCTCCAACGCCTGCCCCCCCCAAGTCCCTCCTCCCTACCTTTTATCTTAGCCTGCTGGACACACTTTCCTCATTCCTGAAGAAGGGCTTATGCCCGAAATGTCAAATCTCCTGTTCCTTGGATGCTGCCTGACCTGCTGCATTTTTCCAGCAACACATTTTCAGCTCTGATCTCCAGCATCTGCAGTCCTCACTTTCTCCTTGAGGATTGAATTTAAGAGGAGGGAGGTTCTGCTGCAATTGTACAAGGTGTTGGTGAGGCTGCTCCTGGAGCATTGTGCGCAGATCTGGTCTCCTTATTTGAAGGAGGATATACTGGCTTTGGGGACGGTGCAGAGGAAGGTCACCAAGTTGATTCTGTAGATGAGGGGGGGGTTACTCCCTGGGGAGAGGTTCAGCTGTCTGGGACTGTATTCGCGAGAATTTAGAAGAAACATATAAAAGTATGAAAGGCATAGGTAAGATAGAGACAGGTAAGTTGTTTCCACTCATAGGTGAGACTAGGACTAGAGGACATGGGTGTGGATTTAGTACAGAGATGAGGAGGAACTGCTTTTCCCAGAGAGTAGTGAATCTGTGGAGTTCTCTGTCAAAGGAAGCAGTAGTGGCAGCTTCATTAAATATATTCAAGATACAGTGGGATGTGTTTTTGCATGGCAGGGTAATTAAGGGTTATGGGAATAAGGCAGGTAGGAGGAGCTGAGATGATAGATTCTCCATGATCTTAATGAATGGCAGAGTAGGCTCGATGGGCCAAATGGCCTACTCCTGCTTCTATTACTATGAAACTATAAAACTATGAAACCAACTCCCCTTGATATTCAATGATGTTATTGTTATGATATCCCCCATTATCAATACTCTGGGGATTACCATTGACCAGAAACTCAACCAGAATTGGCATATAAATACAGTGGTTACAACAACAGGTCAGAGGCTAGGAGCACTGCAGCAGTCAACTCACCTCCTGACTCTCCAAATTCTGTCCACCATTTATAAAGCACAAGATAGAAATACTGCCTACTTGCCGAGGTGGGCGTAACTCCATCAACACTCAAAAAGCTTGACACCATCTCGGACAAAGCAGCCTGCATCGCATCCAAAAGAATCATTTCCCTCCACCACTGATGCTCAGTAGTAGCAGTGTGTACTGTCCACAAGATGCACTGCAGAAATTCACCAAGGCTCCTTAGATAGCACTTTCCAAACCCATGACCATTTCCATCTAAAAAGACAAATGCAGCAGATACGTGGGATCACCACTACCTGCAAGTTCTCCTTCAAGCCACTCATCATTCGGACCTGCAAGTATATCCCTGTTCCTTCACTGTCACTGGGTCAAACTTCTGGAAATTCCTCCCTAAGGGCCTTGTGGATCAACCTACAGTACTTGGACTGCAGCAGTTCAAGAAAGCAGCTCACCACCACCTCGTCAAGGGCAATAAATGCTGGTCAGCTAGCGATGCCCATGTCTCATGAGTAAATAAACAAAAATGTTGAGGACCAGGTTATCCGAGATTTGCTTTTGTGTAATTAGATGAAGTTAACAATAATCTTGTTATGAAAGATCCTTGAGGGAAGAGTGATGATAATCACTGGGATAGAAAGTGTGATCACTGGAATAGAAAGGGAAGAAGTCCAATCCAAAGCAAGGGGCTCAAATCTCAACAAATAAAGCGACAAAGGCATGGTGTGAGTTAGCTGCAATAAACAGGGTAACTTCATTAAAAGACATGACAGTGGTTAGGCAATGGCTAGAATTTGGAGTCATAGCATCATAGAAATGTACAGAACAGAAACAGATCCTTTGGCGCAACTCGTTCATGCTGACCAGATACCCTAACCTAATGTAGTCCCATTTGCCAGCACTTGGTTCATGTCCCTCTAAACTCTTCCTATTCATATACCCATCCAGATGCCTCTTAAATGTTGCAATTGTACCAACCTCCACCACATCCTCTGGTATCTCATTCCACACACACACACCACCCTTTGTGTGAAAAAAATTGCCCTTTAGGTCCCTTTTAAATCTTTCCCCTCTCACTCTAAACCTATGCTCTGGAAACCCCTCAACACATGGAAAAGACCTAATTTATTTATCCTATCCATGCTCCTCATGATTTTATAAACCTCTTTAAGATGACACATCAGACTCTGATGCTCCAGGTAAAACAGCTCCAGCCTATTCAGCCTCTCCGTCCAGCTCGAATCCTCCAACCCTGGTAACATCCTTGTAAATCTTCTCTGAACTCTTTCAAGTTTCACAATATCCTTCCAATAGGTAGGAGACCAGGACTGCAGAGTATTCAAAAAGTGGCAGAATGACAGAACATATTTAAATAGTAACAAAATGAGAAATTATTGGAAAAGCTCAGCAGGTCTGAAAACATTTTTAGAGAGTGAAATAGAATTATATTTCAAGTCTGACATATCTCTTCTTCAGAACTTTATTTTTCCTCTTCTGTTCTGGCAGGCTGGACAGATTGGATGCAGGGATAATGTTTCTGCTGGTGGAGGACAGAGAACAAGAGATCACATGTTAGTACAGTATAGGGGGGTAGGCCATTTCGGACTGAGATAAGGAGGGCAGTGAAACTGTGAAACTTTCCACCACAGAAGGGAATGGAAGCTGTGAATATGTTTAAGAAATGAATAAATAGATTTCCAGAGGTTAAAGGCATCATGGGAAATGGAGAGAGAGTGTGAGTGTTGCTGTGAAATAGTGGATCAGCCATGATCATGTTGTATAGTTCAATGTACCAAATGGCCTAATTCTGCTCCCATTTACTATGATTCTAAGTCAGCATTCTGTATAAAAGTAACACTCAGGACGAGCTGCAACCTTTTCCATAGTGATTTTTTTTTTCAATTTAGAACAGATCAAGGGTCTCTTAAGAAGAGTTCAAAGGCATTTGAGAAGGTCAGTGCATCTGTGTGTTTGCATGTATACATGTGTGAGTGTTGGAGAGAAAGAGAGAGAGACAGAGAGAGAGAGACAGAGAGAGAGAGAGAGTCTCCATGTTAGGCATAAATGGTTTTAGCTGTTCTGATGATAAGACAACTGAAATACATGGGTTCAGGAGCAGTTGCCTATCTCTAGAATCATAGAATTCCTACAGTGTGGAAACAGGTCCTTCAGCCCAACAAGTCCACACTGAGCTTCTGAAGAGTAACCCCACCCTGACCCATTCCCCTACCCTATTTTTACACATTGACCCCTGACTAATGCATCCAACTTACACATCCCTGAACACTACGGACATTTTAGCATGGCCAATTCACTAAACCTGCACAAATCTTTGGATTTTGGGAGGAAACCAGAGCTCCTGGAGGAAACCCGCGCAGATACGGAGAGAATGTGCAAACTCCACACAGTTGCTGGAGGTTGGAATTGAGCTTGGGTCCCAGATGGTATGGGGCAGTGGTGCTAACCACTGAGCCATCGTGTCACGCCATTTTAAAAAAAAAGTCTGTGCTCTTTAAGAGTTAATGGGCAGCTAATGGTTGGAATTAGGGCTCCAGAGAAGTCCAGGAATCTGGGGGGGGGGGCTCAGAAGACACCGTGTGCCACTATTCATTCAGTACCAGTTGATAGTAGGGATTGAAAATTGTACAAGTAATATTTGCTTAATGCAGCTGAGCAAGATTAGAGCTTGGGGAAAAAGACCCATGGCAGCAAGCTTGGTGAAGCTTTTTGTCAGTAAAAAGCCAGAGTTGTAGCTTGGAGTAAGGTTTGAGATTCAGTTCTGGAGTCCAGCGGAGCATCAACTGAGGAAAGGAGGATAATTCTCCAAAACAGGACCAGTTATAGAGGCAGTCCATAATAAATGGAAGGGAGTCACAAATCCCTTGTGAAGTTTAATGAGTTTTGATGATTCACCATGTCATTATCTAAGAGAAATTTCTCAGATGCGTGATCTGTCTTAATCTCATTTTTTGTTTGATGTGTGATGTGAGATGTTCATGCATAGTTGATTACCCATATTTACCACATTCATTCTGGGTGTTAAAATATAAGTTTTACACACAGCAAAGATTTTATCACTGTTCTGACATTGTTAATAAAGTCTATTATTGTTGTTTGCAATCTTATGGTTTATTCTCTGTGTAAGTCCTTTGGATCTCACACTTAATCTACTTTTGAAAAAAAAGCCAAATTATAACATAATGTGGTGGTCTTATCTGGGGCTGTAACAGGGTTATCCCCTGCTTTCATCATTCAGAGCAGAACCTCAGCCATCCTCGTTAAATTCAACTCTATTATTGTTATGCATACAAACCATTGGGGATTAGAGTGCAGAGAGATTTTATGTTTTTTTTTCCATTGCGACTATGCTAACTTTGTTAGAACAATCTAAAATTAACCTCATTGAATTTCTGTCTCTCCGTATTTCCTATCTTGCTGCACTTGCCATAAGGAAGGTGATAGCTATAGTGGTAATGTTGCTGGGTTAGTTAGCCAGAGGTCCAGGATAATACTCTGGGGCATGGATTTAAATCTCACCATGGCAGCTGGTGACATTTAAATTCAATGAATAAATGTGGAACATAAAGCTAGTTATAATAAAAATCCACATTATTCACTAATGTCCTTTTCAGAAGAAAATTCGCCTCCATTAAATGTAATTCCAGACCCATAGAAATGTGTTTGACATTTTCAAGAAACTGCACATCTGAACTCCAAGATCAGTCTTCATCCAAACGTTCCAATTTTGCTCCATGCCAGGTAATTTGATTTACTTGTATTTTTTTTCTCCTAAAATATATCATCTAACATATCCACTTTAAATTATGCCTACCTAAACAGAGGTGATTGGATTAATTCACATTTATGGTGCCAATCTAACAATTTTATGATATGCAATGAATTTCACCAGAGTTGCTGATGGCAAGTTTACAATTTGCTCAGTTTTGTTGAGGCAAATTGACACAGATCATTCCAGAAATTTGTGTAGAATTGGAGCTCACACATATCTCCGTTTCACCACAAGTAAATGGATTGATTTTTCTTTCTAAACTAAGAGTAATAAGTGCTGTTAATTGGTAAATATTTTCACTGCAACAAGATACAATAGCAAAAAAGATCTTCCTTCCTCCTTTACATACTCCGTGCAATTGTTAAGAAGGCATTAAGAAGTTGAGGTTGAATTGTTGAAAGTTTCTCTATCCTGAATATTGGCATAACAGCATTTAAGCTGAAAATGTGTTGCTGGTTAAAGCACAGCAGGTTAGGCAGCATCCAAGGAATAGGAAATTCGACGTTTTGGGCATAAGCCCTTCATCAGGAATGAGAAGAGTGTGCCAAGCAGGCTAAGATAAAAGGTAGGGAGGAGGGACTTGGGGGAGGGGCGATGGAGATTTGATAGGTGGAAGGAGGTCAAGGTGAGGGTGATAGGCCGGAGTGGGGTGGGGCCGGAGAGGTCAGGAAGAAGATTGCAGGTTAGGAGGGGGGTGCTGAGTTGAGGGAACCGACTGAGACAAGGTGGGAGGAGGGGAAATGAGGAAACTGGAGAAATCTGAGTTCATTCCTTGTGGTTGGAGGGTTCCCAGGCAAAAGATGAGGCGCTCCTCCTCCAGCCGTCGTGTTGTTATGTTCTGCCGGTGGAGGAGTCCAAGGACCTGCATGTCCTCAGTGGAGTGGGAGGGAGAGTTAAAGTGTTGAGCCACGGGGTGGTTGGGTTGGTTGGTCTGGGTGTCCCAGAGGTGTTCTCTGAAGCATTCTGCAAGTAAGCGGCCCGTCTCCCCAATATAGAGGAGGCCACACCGGGTGCAGCGGATGTAATAGATGATGTGTGTGGAGGTACAGGTGAACTTGTGGCGGATATGGAAGGATCCCTTGGGGCCATGGAGGGAAGTGAGGGAGGAGGTGTGGGCGCAAGTTTTACATTTCCTGCGGTTGCATGGGAAGGTGCCGGGAGTGGAGGTTGGGTTGGTGGGGGATGTGGACCTGACGAGGGAGTCACGAAGGGACTGGTCTTTGCGGAACGCTGATAGGGGAGGGGAGGGAAATATATCCCTGGTGGTGGGGTCCGTTTGGAGGTGGCGGAAATGACGGCGGATGATACGTTGTATACGGAGGTTGGTGGGGTGGTAGGTGAGAACCAGTGGGGTTCTGTCTTGGTGGCGGTTGGAGGAGCGGGGCTCAAGGGCGGAGGAGCGGGAAGTGGAGGAGATGCGGTGGAGGCCATCGTCGATCACGTCTGGGGGGAATCTGCGGACCTTGAAGAAGGAGGCCATCTGGGCTCTGCGGTGTTGGAACTGGTCCTCCTGGGAGCAGATGCGGCGGAGACGAAGGAATTGGGAATATGGGATGGAGTTTTTACAGGGGGCAGGGTGGAAGGAGGTGTAGTCCAGGTAGCTGTGGGAGTCAGTCGGTTTATGGTAGATGTCTGTGTTGAGTCGGTCGCCCGAGATAGAAATGGAAAGGTCGAGGAAGGGGAGGGAGGAGTCTGAGACAGTCCAGGTGAATTTGAGGTCGGGATGGAAGGTGTTAGTAAAGTTGATGAACTGTTCAACCTCCTCGTGGGAGCACGAGGCAGCGCCGATACAGTCATCGATGTAGCGGAGGAAAAGGTGGGGGGTGGTGCCAGTGTAGTTGCGGAAGATGGACTGTTCCACATATCCTACGAAGAGACAGACATAGCTGGGGCCCATGCGGGTGCCCATGGCAACTCCTTTAGTTTGGAGGAAGTGGGAGGATTGAAAAGAGAAGTTATTCAGGGTGAGGACCAGTTCAGTCAGTCGAAGGAGGGTGTCAGTGGAAGGGTACTGGTTGGTGCGGCGGGAATGGAAGAAGCTGAGGGCTTTGAGTCCTTCGTGATGGGGGATGGAGGTGTACAGGGACTGGATGTCCATCGTGAAAATAAGGCGTTGGGGACCGGGGAAGCGAAAATCCTGGAGGAGGTGGAGGGCGTGGGTGGTGTCCCGAACGTAGGTGGGGAGTTCTTGGACTAAAGGGGACAGAACCGTGTCGAGGTATGCGGAGATGAGTTCAGTGGGGCAGGAGCAGGCTGAGACAATGGGTCGGCCGGGGCAGTCAGGTTTGTGGATTTTGGGCAGGAGGTAGAAACGGGCGGTGCGGGGTTGTGGGTCTATGAGGTTGGAGGCGGTGGATGGGAGATCCCCTGAGGTGATGAGGTTATGGATGGTCTGGGAGATGATGGTTTGGTGGTGGGAGGTTGGGTCGTGGTAAAGGGGGCGATAAGAGGAGGCGTCCGTGACCTGGCGTTTGGCCTCAGCGGTATAAAGGTCGGTGCGCCAAACTACTACCGCGCCTCCCTTGTCTGCCGGTTTGATGGTGAGGTTGGGATTGGAGCGGAGGGAGTGGAGGGCTGCACGTTCTGAGGGTGAGAGGTTGGATTGGGTAAGAGGGGTGGACAGGTTGAGTCGGTTAATGTCGCGGCGGCAGTTGGCTATAAATAGATTGAGGGCGGGTAAGAGGCCAGCACAGGGTGTCCAGGTGGATGGGGTGCGTTGGAGGCGGGAGAAGGGGTCGTCAGAGGGTGAAATAGGCTTTCTAGAAAGTTGTGAATAATTTGGAAGAGATGAAGGAAATTTAATCAAAAAATAATAAGATTGGAAAACATTTGGACTCAGAGTAGAACAGAAACAATATGATAGGAAGAATGATATGAAACAAAGATAACCATAGGGTAAGCAGTTATAATGAGGGATGTGAGATACTAAATGAGAAAGATAAATCAGTAAACAAGAATCTGACAGTAAGAAGTCATTATAATATTGATTACATGTAAGAATCTTGCGTTAGCTCATAAAACATGAGAAACAAGGTAAAGTCTCTCAAAGGTTACATATGAAAGAGAGAACAAATATAATGAAACAAAAAGAAGCATTTTTACAACTGAAGGTTGGGCAAATACTTTCATGAAGCAGCTTTGTAACTGTTTCGAAGATTTAAAGTGGTGAGGAACATAGATCAGCAAAATAATATCAGCATTAGCACAGGTCTGGGGAAGATATTTAATTTGAATTAAAGTCCTGAGAATCATTAAAGTTTAAAGTAAAATGTTCCAGACTGCTGAGAGGCATGAGGGAAACTGCTATAACTCAGTAAGATGACAGCAAACAGTTTTTAAAGGAATGGAAGAAAATAAGTTGATGTTAACTAATGCAGATTACTTCTATGAAAGGTATGTTGAAACAAATGGGCAGGAAGATATTACGTACAATATTTAATATATAGCCTGTAGTGCTATAAGCTTTAGAGTTTGGAGACTGTTGAACAGCGTTGAATGTAATGTTACTCATTTTATTAAATATGCCCTCAAGCTGAAACATTGAGTTTGCTCTTTACAGCTTTCTATTTGCACCAGTATGGATGTATAAAATTAGAGGTCATTTGTAAAGTATAGACAGTAATCAATCCAAGATAGAATTCAAGAGAACCTTCTTCACTCAGAGCATTGTGACAATGCAGAAATTGCTACCACATGGAGTAGGAAGCCAAATAAAATTGATAAATTTCAGTGGCTTCTGAAAGTTAAATTGTCATGCGTGTTTTCACTTTTTAGAAAGATTCGGAAACACTCTGAGTTCAGTTTTTAATCCCTGGTTTTCACTTATTTTCTGTGTTTGCTTGTCTTTGAAAAATGCTTCAACCAACTAAATATCAAGATCATTCTTCATAACAATTGAACTTACTTCATCATATTTAATTTCATGTTCATTTTTTGCTGTCAGCACTGAAAACCAAAGTAATTGAAGGATAATAAAACAAATAACTATGGCTCCCCCCAA
The DNA here is from genome assembly GCF_020745735.1 of Hemiscyllium ocellatum. NCBI lineage: Eukaryota > Metazoa > Chordata > Chondrichthyes > Orectolobiformes > Hemiscylliidae > Hemiscyllium > Hemiscyllium ocellatum. The sequence continues at coordinate 92,908,170 of NC_083408.1, forward strand.
AAAAACTAAAACTGCTAGAGGAACTCAACAGGTCTGGCAGAATCTGTCAGAGAAAGCAGAATTAACATTTGGAATCCAGTAGCCATTCTTCAAAACTAACAGTAGCCAGGAAAAGATTGTATATACATATGCTGAAGACAAGGGGTTGGACTTAAAGTCGGAGGTAGAGCCCAGAAAGAGAGAACACAACTGTTGGGCAGACAAAGGGCTGGATAATAGTACTCCTGGGAAGAAGAAAAACTGATAATGGAGACTATAAATAGGTAAAAGTGAGTTGGCTGGATTGAAAGCAGATCACGTCATGAGAAGGCCCGGAGTGCAGTAGTGTAAAAAAGGAACAGAAAGAGGTGTTGAGGTTTTAAAATTATTGAATTCAATGTTGATCCTGAAGGCTGCAGGACTCCCCCGTGTAAAATGAGATGCTGTTCTCCCAGCTTGTGTTGACCTTCATTGGATCACTGCAGCAGACCTGAGACATGGTGGCGTGTTGAAGTGCTAGGCACAGGAAACTCGGGATTGTTTTTACAGACAGAATATAGGCATTCAGCGAATCAGTCGCCCAGTCTGCATTTTGTCTCCCCAGTGTAGACAGGACCGCATTGCAAGCAGCAAATATAATAGACTAGATTGAGGGAAGTACAGGTAGACCACTGTTTTATCTTTGGTGGGGGGCGGGGGCATCATCTATGATTGCAAGGGATAGTGTCAAGGGAGCATGTGGAAGTTTTGGGAATGAAGGCAAAGTGGACGAGGGAATGGTTCCTTTGGAAGGCTGTCAAGGGAGAGGAGGGTAATATGTGTCTGTTATGGCATCCCATTGGAGGTGGCTAAAATAATGATCCTTTGGATGTGGATGCTGGGTGGGGTGGTAAATGAGACCAGGGACTCTGTTGGTCTGTGGGGGTGAAGGTAAAAGTATGGGAAATGGGTCAGACACAGATAAACAGCCCAATCAACCACAATGGTGCAGAATTCTTGATTAAGGAAAAATGTGGACATTTCTGAGGCCCCTCTGGAGAAGGTGGCATCATCAGTAACAGAATGGAAGTAATAGAAGAATTTGATTTGGATTGATTTGATTTATTATTGTCACATGTACTGAGATACAGTAAAAATATTGTTTTGCGTGCTAACCAGACAAGTCAGACCTTACGTGAGTACATCAGAGTTAAAGAACAAGATGCAGTATACAGTGTCACAGCAACACAGAAGGTGCAGAGAAAGATCAATTCTAATATGCATAGGAGCGAATTTCTGCTCATGTTGGAATCTGAGCTGAAAACAACCAATGCTAGAGTTCACAGCAGGTCAGGCAGCATCCATGGAGAGAGAACAAACTAACGTTTCAAGGCCAAATGACTCTTTATCAGAGCTGGTGAAGTATGGAGGAGACAGCATTTTTGCTCTAATTTAGAGTGGGGTGTGTAGGGGTAGTTGGTGTAGGGTGCTGGTGGCAAAAAGATGTTGATAGTTCACATTAAGTGATGGGAATGTGAGAATGGCAGAGCAATGGTGTGTCTACTGTCAGACTGGAAAGGACAGTCAGTACCCCTGGGAGGGGCAGTGGGAAGAGAGGACATTAGATTAGATTACCTACAGTGTGGAAACAGACTCTTGAGCCTAACAAGTCCACATCATCCCTCTGACGAATAACCCACCCCACACCCATTTCCCTCTGACTAACGCTCATAATGGTATGGGCAATTTAGCATGACCAATTCACCTGACCTGCACATCTTTGGACTCTGGGAGGAAACTGGAGCACCCGGAGGAAACCCACGCAGACACGGTGAGAATGTGCAAACTCCATACAGTCAGTTGCCCAAGGCTGGAATTGAACCTGGGACCCTGATGCTCTGAGGCAGCAGTGCTAACCACTGAGCAACCGTGCCACCACATTTGAAAAAAAATAAGATCTGTGCTCTTTAGGAGTTAATGGGCACCTAATTGTTAGAATGAGGACTCCAGAAAAGTCTATTAATCTGTGGGGGCTCAGAAGACACCGTGTGTCTTGTTCAGTACCAGTTGATAGTGGGGATTGAAAATTGCTCAAGCAATATTTGCTTAATGCAGCTGAGCAAGACTAGAGCTTGGGGAAAAAGACCCATTGTAGCATTAGCTTGGTGAAGCTTTCTGGTCTCAATCACTTCATTGAAACTGCCGGCGTGACGTCAGCTGTCTCAATTTCTCTGCCCCTCTGACCTACACTAACTGTCCCCTTCTAAAATTACTGCACTTCATTCTCCCAGGTTCAACCCTAACTTTGTTGTCAAACCCCCTGACAAAGGTGGTGTCATTGTTGTCTGGTGCACCGATCTTTACCTTGTGGAGGCTTAATGCCAACTCTCTGACACTTCTTCCTACCTCCCCTCGGCCATGATTCCCCCCACCAACCCTCCCCCCCCCCCCCTCATCTGAACATCAAACCATTGTTGCCAGGACTGTCACTGACCTCATCACCTCTGGAGATCTTCCCTCCACTGCTTCCGACCTTATAGTCTCCCAACCCCGGACAGACCGCTTCTACCTCCTTCTCACAACCCACAACCAGACTGTTTGGGTTAACCCATCATATCAGCCTGTTCCTGCCGCACTAAACTCACCTCCTCCTACCTTGACTCTATCCTCTGTCCCCTTGTCCAGAGCCTGCCCACCTACATCCATGATTCCTCTGATGTCTTCTCCCATATTGAGAATTTCCAGCTCCCTGGCCCTAACTGCCTCCTGTTCACCATGAATGTCCAATCCCTTTAAACCTCCATTTCCCCACCGGAATGGTTTGAGAGCTCTCAGCTTCTTCCTCAACCAGAGACTTGAACAATCCCCATCGTCCACCACTCTCCCCCACTTGGCTGAACTTGTTCTCTCACTGAACAATTTCTCTTTTGATTCATCTCACTTCTGCCAGGTCAAAGTAGTGGCTACGGGCACACACATGGGTCCTAGTTATGCTTGCCTCTTTATGGAATACGTGGCAGAATCCTTGTTCCAGTCCTACACTGGCCCCCTCCCACAATGCTTTTTGTTGTACATCAACAAATGTTTGGTGTGACTTCCTGCTTCGCCTGGACCTTGAAAAAAATTGTTAATTTTGCTTCCAATTTCCACCTCTCTATAACTTCCATATAGTCTATTTCTGACATTTCTCTTCCTTTCCTTGACCTCTCCGTCTCTATTTTGGGGAATAAACTATCTATTACCGTGCACTAGATAGCCAATGATTCCCAATACACCTCCTACACTCCATGTCCTACGCCGTACCTGTTTGGATGATGCCACCTTCCAAAACAATACTGCTGACATGGCTTCCTTCTTCCATAACTGTGGTTTCCCAGTCACTGTGGTTGACAGGGCCCTCAACTGTATCTGACCTATCACCCATGTTTCCATCCTTGCCCCTTGCCATCACTCACAACAGTGGGATCAGGTTCCCCCTTGTCCTCACTTTTCATCCCATTAGCCTCTGCATTCAAAGGATCATCCTCCAGCATTTCAGACAACTCCTGCAAAAGATCATCATCAAACACATCTTCTCCTCACTCCCCTGTCTGAATTTTGTAGGGATCATTCCCCCTTGGGGACACCCTAGCCTATTCCACAGCCACCAGCACCTGTCCCCTTCCCCATCTCCCTGCTCACTATCCAAGGACCTAAACAGTCTTTGCAGGTGAAGCAACATTTCACCCGTACCTCCTCCAATCTTAAATATTGTATTTGCTGCACCCAATGTGACCTACTCTACACTGGATAAACCAAACACAGACTGGGTGACCACTTCAGACTAAGCACTTTGCTGCCTTTTGCACTTAATATTGAGTTCAACACCTCCAACCATTTCTTCCTTTTCTTTTAACTTGATACATTCTGGCATGATGTCCTCTCTTCCCTCCCCCACCCCAGTAGGATTGTTTGTCCTTTCAAGTCTGACAGGAGACACACCATTGTTCTGCCATTCTCACATTACCACCGCTTAATCTCAACTATCGACAGCTTTTCTCCACCAGCACCCTCAACCACATCCCCCAGTCACCCCTCCTAAACTATTGCATAAATGCTGCCCCCTCCACACTTCACTTCAGCTCGGTTGAAGAGTAATATAGACTCGAAATGTTAGCTTTCTCTCTCTCCATGGATGCTGTTTAACCCTCTGTGACCTCCAACTCTAATGTGATCACAACTAGGGAACTATAAAACAAAATAACCAAATTAATTGAAGGAAATCCAAATATTACCAATGAAATTCCACTTTTGGAATTTGGACTTTAACATAAATCAGAACCAATGCAAACTAAACATGACTTAATGGGCAAAGCGTGCTTTAATTAAAAAGGTAAATTTCATTTTGAATGGTCATTGAAAGTAAAACCAGTTTTAAAGGACAAGCAACGACATCACTCCACACAACAATAAGCTACTGTTTGTCCACTCACACCAATCAGCCTGGCTCTGTGAGCATAGGCATCACATACATGGTATCCCTCAAAAACTAGTTTTATTTTAGTTTGACTCTTTGCCCACATCTTTGCGGAACATAAGTTACTTAAGACAGGTTGCTTGGTTTCTCCCAATGACAAATAGTTATAGTCAATTAGCAACATAAGTAAAACAGAAAACTACAGATGGTGGAAATCTGCAACAAAAAACAAAATTATTGGAAAGGTACAGCAGGTCTGGAAGCATCTATGAATAGAAAGCAGAGTTAAAGTTTCCTCCAGCTTTAGATAGCAACCTCGAGCACTTAATAACATGTCTCAATCCAGTATAACGATTAATTCATGCCTTAATTCACTCAGTTGACTTACCCATGAATATGCATCATCATATATGATGGCTGAACAATATCGTACAAGCAAGATGAGTTAACAAGTTAGCAATTCAGGTATTCATAACCTGGTTTTCATTCTTCAGCAAGTATAATAAGTATAGGGTATGATCATTCTAGCTTTCTTTCTTCAAGAAGTGCAGTTACTGCAAACTAATTCATCTGCCTGGGCCATTAAATTCTGTAATGCATTATACAATATACAGGTCATACAATTACTGCAACCAGCATTTTTCTTCCATTCATAATGTATGAGTATTCAATTACAGTCATTCATTATTATCTTTTGTGTTGCCAAGGTGCACACTTTCAGAGGAACACTGTTTAAAAAAATAGTCTCTTGAGTACATTTCTAATCTACATCTCACAATCTATTCTGCCTTGTTAGAAGTGCTGACCATATTTTTAGTCATCTACAGGGGTGACTGTGGAGAGACCATGAACAGTAAACATCCACTGCAACTGAACTTGAAGCAGAAAACAGGGAGCCAATGATCAAAGCCAATCTGCTCTGAAAAAGCAGAAAATGCTTAACACTTATGTCATTTTGATTCAAATGAGTTCTAATACCTTATTTTAATGAAAATGCACTGTTAACATTTTAAGTTTCATAGAATCCAAACTTTGCCTCACATTCAGAAGCAGTCATAAAATTACAATGTTTATTAGGTGTATATATATCTTCATCATTAAGACTGGATGAAATATATGGCTGGTTTGGTTCAATTTATGGGGAATGGTAACCCCCAGGATATTGATACTGAGGTATTCAGTCAGGGACTGTTGCTTCTGGGACATCGCAGTCCATTCCCAACATCTCCCCGCACCATCATGGGACCATACCATACAATCACAAAAGTTGTATCACTTTCTCGTTTAGCTCCTCCCTTGTCACTATTCAGGTCCCCAGACACATCTTCCAGGCGAAGCAGCAATTTACCTGCACTTCAATCAATCTAGTCTAGTGTAGTCACTGCTCAAAATCTGTTCTCCTTGATAGTTTATCAGATTAGATTACTTACAGTGTGGAAACAGGCACTTTGGCCCAACAAGTCCACACCAACCCTCCAAAAAGCAACCCACCCAGACCCATTCCCCTACATTTACCCCTTCATTTAACACTACAGGCAATTTAGCATGGCCAATTCACCTAATCTGCACATCTTTAGATTGTGGGAGGAAACCGGAGCACCCGGAGGAAACCCGGGCAGACCCAGGGAGAATGTGCAAAGTCCACACAGACAGTTGCCCGAGGCAGGATTTGAACCCGGGTCTCTGGTATTGTGAGGCAGCAGTGCTAACTGCTGTGCTACCGTGCTGTCCCAAGGAGTCAAAATGTAGACTGAGTGACTGCTTCGCAGAATCACACACTCAAGTCATAAAACTTGCAGCTGCCTTGCACTTCAACTTTCAACTGTGTTTCTTGGACAAGATTTCAGTCTCAGGGTGAGTTCTGTGCTCCAGTGAAGTTCAATACAAGCTGGAAGAACAACACCTCATCCCCTGCTTGGGATATAACCTGTATGCCTCTGTCTAAGATTTCAGTCTCAGGCTGACTTCTATGCTCCAGTGAAGCTCAATGCAAGCTGGAAGAACAACACCTCATCCCTTCAGAGCTCAACATCACAGATTTGTTCTGTGATGTTTCTTTCGAAAGCCAGCGTTGTAAACTTGAAGACGAGCTGTCTGCTCTGAGCCCAAATAAGTTTTGTTTTTTTTTTGAAGTTGGAACAAGAAAAGCAACATGAACGGGGAGGGTCAAGCACCCACAGAACCAGGATTTTAGTTTAACTTTCAATAGCTATTGGGGTTTGGAAGCGCTATACATCTCTCCCTGCTACAGCAAAACACTTGAATTTTCTCTCACAATTTTCTCCTGATATTCTTTCCCTCTGAACTAGATGAATGTTACATTTGAGACAATGTTTTACTGAATTTGCCTCTGCCAAGAGTGTATTTATGGGATGTTAAGCTTTTTTTAAGGATTCCTAGTATGAGGGTGAGGTGACTCTCTGAATCTCCTGTTTGTTGTGTTGCTTTTCATTCCTATCCCCCACACAACCACTGCACCCAAAGGGAGCCGAGCAGAAAAATCTCAAATCATCTGTGGCTGTGTGTATATGTGTTGGGACACTATAAAAAATGCCACTGTTCTGAAACTTTATTCTATATTTTCTATCACCAGGAACTGATGAATTATTTGCTTTATTTTCACGTGTATCAAAGTACAGTGAAAAGCTTTGTTTACAAGCAGTACAAGCAGATCACAGTAAACAATGATGTACAGATTATAGGGTGTATAAAAACTTAGACAGAGGCATACAGGGTAAGATCCATAGGGCATGTATTAGGCATGATCAACATTAACAAGATCAACATTAATTGAAATTAGAGAGTCCATTCATCAGTCTAATAATGGCAGGGAAGAAGCTTTTACTGAACCTGCTGTATCTTCTGCCTGACAGAGGAGATTGTACACGAGCATTAACGGGGTGGGATGGGTCTTTGATGATGTTGGCAGCCGGTCCATGGCAACAAGCCATGTAAATGGAGACCATGAGTGGAAGGTTGGCTTCCATGATGGTTTGGGCTGCGCACACCGCCTTCTGTAATTTCTTATAGTCCTGGGCAGAGCAGTTACCACTACCAGTCTGTTAAGCATCCAGACAGTATGCTTTCAATGGTGCATCAAGGAGGAGTGTAGAAGGTGGTGAGGGTCCTATGGACATGCCAAATTTCTTGATTCGCCTGAGGAAGAAGAGGCACTGTTGTGTTGCCTTGATCATGGTATCTACATGGGAAGTCCAGGACAGGTTGTCAGTTATTGTCACTCCTTAGAATTTGATGCTCTTCATAGGCTTTGCTCTTTGGAGAAGAGCAAAGCAGATGTCATTGGCACGGAAGGTTTCCAGAAAGGGAATGTTTATGCTTAGGGGTTCCTGAACACAGAAAAGTGCAGCCTGAGACTGTCCAGGGTGCCCATGCCATTTTCCCATCAAGATCAAGTTCACAGAGGAGATGAAAATGGTTGTGACCACAGGCAGGGGGATCAGGGTAAGTGTTTCATTCTGTGAGGGAGGGGCTGCAAGTCTGAATGATGTGACACCTTTCAAAGGACAAGACATCCATACAGGGAGAAAGTGAGGACTGCAGATGGTGGAGATCAGAGTCAAGAGTGTGGTACTGGAAAAGCACAGCAGGCCAAGCAGTATCCAAAGAGCAGGAGAATCAATGTTTTGGGCAAAAGCCCGTCATCAGGAAGGGCTGATGAAAAACATTTGCCTGAAACGTTGATTCTCCTTCTCCTCGGATGCTGCCTGACCTGCTGTGCTTTCCCAGCACTACACTCTCGAAACAGATATCCACACACCAAAGCTGTGAGCATGACATACTTTGTGAGTCATTGGCCTGGTGTGTACAGTTCAAATCCTTACCCCAAGCATTCCTGACCATATTGTGCAAGATAACAAAGGAATCTCAATAATTTGTTGGATGTAATTACAATGTTTGTCCATCAGAAATATTGACCCTAGGAACTGTAAGAATAGCAGTCACCTGTGATTTAGCGATTGCCTACATTTGGTGTAGGAACAGTGTGCATCACACCTTGGACCAGAGACCATCAGGCAGCACTGAGGATGGGCGGCTTCTGCACTTGACATGCTGCAGCTTTAAACCATTCATTTCACCATTCTTATTTCTTAACAAGCTGTTGAGCCATAGAGATCTTTAGATCATGACTGAAATAGCTTTTCTTTTACTTCCACACACTAATTATTTTACAAATTCCAGCAAGCATCTGAACTGAGCAAGCTTAACACATCTTCTGCATACAGTTGTGAGTTTCACTTTTTAATGTGTTTCCCATCCTCTATTGCAGAAGCATTGTCTATCCATGTGCCTCCCGCAGACTGGATGTTTCTGTCATTAGCCAGAAATAAAACTTGAAATGGGTTCCAGGAAAACAATTTATAACATTAAACTGTTCTTTTACTTACTTCAGGTTAACTATTAATTATATACATGAGTAATGCATGATATAAAGTGATTGATATATATACTGAAACCTCGAAACTTCCAAGTGATCTAAGATTGGACTAAACAGTAATATCATATATAGAGACTGACACAGTTGTTCAGTTTGTTGTTAAGATACAGTGCATAAATATGGCTTGGGTGCCACAGTGGCTTAGTGGTTGGTACTGCTGCCTCACAGCACCAGTGACCTGGGTTTGCTTCCACCCTCAGGTGACTGTGTGGAGTTTGCAAAATGTTCCCATGTCTGCATTGGTTTCCTCCAGTGATCCAATTTCCTCCCATATTTCAAAGATGTGCGAGTTAGGTGGATTGGCCATGTTAAATTGCCCATGGTGCCCAGAGATTTTCAGGTTAGGTTGGTTAGTCATGGTAAATGCAGGGCTCTGGGGTGGGGGGAGCGGGGAAGAGGGTGGAGGCGGGTCTCCTTCTGAGTGGGATGGTCTTAGGAGAGTCGGTGTGACTCGATGGGCCAAATGGCCTGCTTCCACACTGTAAAGATTCTACGAAAACCTTCCTCCAAGATCATGACAAATCTGATTAGATCATTTATTGCTGTATATCATACAAACATAATTTGAAAAGTGCCCCATCTACCTCAGATTTGAGTCTCAAAAGTTTCAACAACAAAGAATTTATCCTGCTGGTTTACAATAGCAACATTAATGATGTTTATAACAGAATGCTGCCATCAAGCAATAGCATGTTCTGCCTATCACACAAATGAGGAATGTGGCACATGTAAATATCTATTGAATTCTATGTATCTAAATAGTCCACAATGCAAGAGTACAAAACAGTGAAAGCTTGTTGCCATTCTTTATTAAATTTCTTAGAATACAAAGTTGTCAGTAAATTACAATCAAAGGAATTACTTGCATGCATGTTGTAAAATTAATGAAACACTTTGAAAAAAATTGGTATGCATTGTTCAGAATCAGTGTGAAAGATTTGCACACAAGGTTGAAATATCAACAGAGACAACAACAGAGAAATAACCACATTTATTGACATCATTTATGTAAGCAAAGATCGAAATGCAAAACAATTGCTAATCACTACACGATTTAGCATTTTATATTCCTATGCCCCCTTCAAAGATATTTGTGTCTTTCATATGAACTTCAAAATAAGTTAACTTAAATAACATCGAGAGTTACTAGTGATTATTCGACTTAAAAATGAACGACTGCAGATAGAATCATTTGTTTCTGACTATGCCTTCCTGTTTCCTAATTTTCATGAAAAAGTAGGTGTTAGTATAAACAAAGACTAACATTTGATATCCACATCTTTTCTTTCTCCACTAATTTGCCATAAGTTTTAAAGTTCTCTCCAAGTTCAAAATTCAAATATAATGGGTGGAACTCTGCTCCAGTGGGAAATGCACTGTCTTGATGACAGATTTGAAATTCTGTAGGCATTACACTTGCTTGTGGAAAGATGGAGCATGCCCAATTACATGGCAACCCACCAATTAGATAACACAGAGGCTTGGGAGCTGGCCAGTGGTGCAGCAGGAGGAAGTAGGAAGTTGGCGACTCCACTGTAACCTCACAAGCTAGGAAGGTCCATGTCCCATTTTTATAAGAACTTGACAGGCACCCACTGCAGTAAGCCAGCAGCATCACTGAAAGTCACGCCCTACTTTGAATCTCAACAATGGCTGCCTGTTCCTAAAAACAATGCAATATGCCTCAGAACAAAAATACATGGCCCTACAGTTCAGTGATAGATTCCCCGCATGGCCAATTGCCTCTCAAACTTTATTATTTCATGAGATTAGAAGCTCATTGATAAGCCAGGACAAGATGTTTCCCTTTGCCCTGCCCTTACCAGTGGAGAGACTCCACAGAGATTGCAGCTTATACATTTCACCAGTTCAAGGTGCACACATAGAACTGTTAAAACAGTGGATCCAGGATCTGGACTGTGTGGATATGAAAAATATACAATCTTCCTCCAAATGAGCAAGGTGCGTTTGGGTTTGAAAGGAATCAGCATAAGGGGACATACAGAGCAAATGTCTGCTGCTGTTGATCTGCATGCTGGAGGTTTTACCGGAAGAAGGCCACACATTTGTTCCCTACAAATAGGTGATTTGTCATTGAGAAGCCCAATCCACTACCAGTTGTCTCCTTTGTTCCAAGTGGGTGACCCAACCAGAAGTCACTGAAGTCACTCCAGGATTTGGACCACCAAAACTTCATACATCTCAATTCCTCAGCCTGAGTCTGATGTAAGAAGACAAACGCCCCATGTGATAATCAGGATTAACTGATTAAAGGAGCAGCAGTAATTGACCAGTGATTGAATCATTACACCAGTTATTTTACTGGCATAATGGATAATTAGCAGCAGTTATAAACTAAATCAGTCAGTAAGTGAGGACGAACTCCAGAAGTCAGCTTTTTTAGCTTCCATGGCCAACATTACATGTGAAACTGTTTACATCAAAGCTTCCACAATCCCCCTTAGATTTTTCACCAGCAACTGATGAAAGAGCTTGATAATTTCTTATGGCCTGAATAGCTGATCCAATATATAGATGATGTGCTCCTTCAGACTAACATTAAGGAAGAACATCTCCAACTCCTAAGTGAACTGTCAGCCTGTCTCACTTCCCTAAAACTGAAGGTTAATCCTAATAAAGCTCAAGAATAAAGCTGTGTTTAGAAACTGTAGAAACTCATGGTAAGCAAGATATTGAGAGGAAATGCATTTCAAATCATTATTACAATTACTGTTGTAAATATTACAATTATCCCTCTGAAGGAATATGATGTCCCTTTGATTCTTTGATAGGATGAGTGGGATATTGTCGAAACCACATTGATGGTTTTACCACCAAAGCCTCTCCACTGTCTGACCTCCTGAAACAGAATGCTGTGTGATTGTGGACCAAGTTGTTTCTAAACTAAGGCAATACCTGGCCAAATCTCAGGCTGTACAAGTGCCAGATGGAGAGCCCCCTTTCACTCTGGAAGTCACTGCAACAGACTAGACTATCTTGGTGGTGCTTTTGCAGCAGAACCTTGGGAGACTCAGATGAATTGCCGATGCATGATAGTCCCTGACTTCTCCAATGTGGGTGTGTGGTGCCAAATGGGATGGTGTGGGAGGACTCCTAGTGGAAAACAATGTAGGAGTCACTAACACATTGGCCTTGATGGGGGAATGTGTGTCACAAAAGAGTGTGCATGAGTAAACTTTAGGGACCAGGTTCAGGGAGTAACCACAAGATTTGCGGTTGTGCAGGAGGTGTGTTGGAACATGTGTGGAATCCGTAGTGCTGGACTGTTCACAGAATACCAGGTAGATATAGTCATGGAGGTTTAGTGGCTGGTTTGCAACAGTCTTGGATTATAAGGCTAAGTGCATATTCATGCAGATGCTGGAGATCAGAGCTGAAAATGTGTTGCACCTTTCCAGCAACACATTTCCAGCATTATTCATGGTGCCAACTATGTCGTGCGCTACCTTCTACATTCTCTTGACTCCTAAATGCAAACCATAAGTGGGAAATCGCTGTAATCAGCTGAGTCAGTGTCTGTTTTCTGTCCCAACATATGAGCATTACTTCTGATGGACTGGAGACTCTTCAAGAAGTATTTGCATCAATCCTGGCATCCCACCCAGATGACAGCTCCCCTCAATCCCGCATTCACCATGATTAATCCACCTAACCTACACATCATTGGATTGTGGGAGGAAACCAGAGCATCCAGAGGAAACCCATGCAGACACAGGGAGAATGTGCAAACTCCACACAGACTGTCACCCAAGGCTGGATTTCAACCTGGATCCCCGGTATTGTGAGTTATCAGTGCTAATGTTATTGTTATTTATCATTGATGTTCATACTGACTGCTCACATTACTAAAGACCTGTTCTGTTTCGTATGTGCCCAGGCTCATTTACCATGTGAGTGATGCATCCATCCAAAGCAGGGGTTTCCATTATTGTTGCTGCATTGCAACAAAGGTCAAGTGAAATGGAGAAGGATAGGTCAGCAAGCCCAGAACCAACAGCTACGTCCAGGAGTTGCCAAACAACCTCCACATGAAAAGGCTACAGCTGGAGGTTCTCTCAATATGTCCAGGAGGTATAGGGAAGAGAGTTCAGTCTTTTACACCATTGAACAATGCCAGCTGCTAGAGTGTTTCTGCCATCTGAAGTAGTGGGTGACATCCTTTCCCAGTGGCCATCAGAATGACAACCAAAGTGAACATTTTTCAACTGGCTCCTTCCAAGGTATCACTAGGGACCTGTGTGTGGTTTCAGTATGGCATTCAACAAGGTTCCCCATGGGAGATTGGTTAGCAAGGTTAGATCTCATGGAATACAGGGAGAACTAGCTATTTGGATACAGAACTGGCTCAAAGGTAGAAGAAGACAGAGGGTGGTGGTGGAGGGTTGTTTTCCAGATTGGAGGCCTGTGACCAGTGGAGTGCCACAAGGATTGGTGCTGGGTCTACTACTTTTCGTCATTTATATAAATGATTTGGATATGAACACTAGAGGTTTGGTTAATAAGTTTGCAGATAACACAAAAATTGGAGGTGTAGTGGACAGTGAAGAAGGTTACCTCAGATTTCGATGGGATCTTGATCAGATGGGCCAATTGGCTAAGGAGTAGCAGATGGAGTTTATTGTGGTTCTGCTCGCCGAGCTGGAAGTTTTTGCTGCAAACGTTTCGTTCCCTGGCTAGGGAACATCATCAGTGCTGTTGGAGCCTCGTGTGAAGCGCTGCTTTGATGTTTCTTCCTGTATTTATATTGGTTTGTTCTTGTCGCTTCCGGGAGTCAGTTTCAGCTGCAGTGATTTGTATGTGGGGTACAGGTCGATGTGTCTGTTGATGGATGTTCTTGCCGTTTCCGGGTGTCAGTTTCAGCTGTAGTGGTTTGTATATGGTGTCCAGGTCAATGTGTCTGTTGATGGAGTTTGGGGATGAATGCCATGCTTCTAGGAATTCTCTGGCTGTTCTCTGTCTGGCTTGTCCTATGATAGTGGTGTAAACTATGAAAGTAACCACCCCAACACACACAAACGAAGCTGCATCAGGACACTATTCAAAAGGGCCACAACACACTGCAGTACACCAGAACTGCGAAAAGAGGAAGAGGAACATCTATACAAGGTATTCGCCAAAAACGGATACCCACGCAACTTTATCACCAGATGCCTAAGAGATAGACCGAGGAACGAGGACATGCCACAACCAAAAGGACTAGCCACACTACCATACGTCAGGAGCATCTCAGAACTGACAGCCAGACTACTGCGACCCTTAGGACTCATAACAGCACACAAGCCAACATCCACGCTCAGACAACAACTCACTAGAACAAAGGACCCAATACCCAGCATGAGCCAAACTAACGTAGTTTACAAAATACCATGCAAGGACTGCACAAAACACTATATAGGACAAACAGGAAGACAGCTAACAATCCGCATCCATGAACATCAGCTAGCCACAAAACGACACGACCAGCTATCTCTAGTAGCCATACACTCAGACAACCAGCAACATGAATTTGACTGGGAAAACACCACTATCATAGGACAAGCCAGACAGAGAACAGCCAGAGAATTCCTAGAAGCATGGCATTCATCCCCAAACTCCATCAACAGACACATTGACCTGGACACCATATACAAACCACTACAGCTGAAACTGACACCCGGAAACGGCAAGAACATCCATCAACAGACACATCGACCTGGACCCCACATACAAATCACTGCAGCTGAAACTGACTCCCGGAAGCGGCAAGAACAAACCAATATAAATACCGGAAGAAACATCAAAGCAGCGCTTCACACGAGGCTCCAACAGCACTGATGATGTTCCCTAGCCAGGGAACGAAACGTTTGCAGCAAAAACTTCCAGCTCGGCGAGCAGAACCACAACAACGGATACCCGAGCTACAAATCTTCAATCAGATTTTAAAGATGGAGTTTAATTTAGATAAATGCGAGGTGCTGCATTTTGGGAAAGCAAACTTTAGTAGGACTTATTTACTTAATGGTAAGGTCCCGAGGAATGTTGCTGAACAGAGAGACCTTGGAGTGCAGTTTCACAGTTCCTTGAAAGTAGAGTCACAGGTAGATAGTATAGTGAAGAAGACATTTGGTATACTTTCCTTGATTGGTCAGAGCATTGAGTATAAGAGTTGGAAGATCATGTTGTGGCTGTACAGAACATTGATTTGGCCACTTTTGGAATATTGCGTGCAATTCTGGTCTCCTTCTTATTGGAAAGATATTGTGAAACTTGAAAGGGTTTAGAAAAGATTTACAAGAATGTTGCCAAATTTGGAGGATTTGAGCAATAGGGAAAGGTAGAATAGGCTGGGACTGTTTTCCTTGGAGCATTGAAGGCTGAGGGGTGACCTTATAAAAGTTTATAAAACCCTGAAGGGCATGGATAGGGTAAATAGGCAAAGTCTTTTCCCTTGGGTGAGGGAGTCCACACCTAGAGGGCTAAGGCTTAGGGTGAGATGGGAAAGATATAAAAGAGAACTGAGAGGCAAATGTTTTCATGCAGAAGGTGGTGCATGTTTGGAATGAGCTGCCAGAGGAAGTACTGGAGACTGGTACAATTGCAACATTTAAAAGGCACTGGATGTGTATATAAATAGAAAGGGTTTAGAGGGGCATGGGCCAAGTGTTGGCGAATGGGACTAGATTAGGTTGGGATATCTGGTTGGCATAGATGTGTTGGATGGAAAGGCGTGTTTCCGTGCTGTACATCTCTATGACTCTCTGACTCAGTAAATGTATCGAGGCTGTCACCAATGCCACTTGTGTTGTAGGGCTACAACAGGAGCAGTAGGCTTTGGCAATACAGATGTCTTTTCTTTGGTGCAAGGCACTGTAGGTTGCACACACATCACATTGAGAGGGCTATATGAATTCATCAATAGATGAATTTTATTCCAAGATTGTGCCCATATATGACCCTTTGGCAACCGCATCTAGGAAGTCTGTGTGAGAAACCTTGGTGATACCATGATGCTGATATCCCTAGGGGTCTCATTGTCCTACTGTGTTTGAGGGCCAAGATGATGTGCAATGATGGTTATTGGTCTAGAGTTACCCACTATGACCATGGCTGATGAACCAACTATGCAACTCCAAACATAAGGTGGCGTGTTGATACATACATAGCCTATTCTTCCACCAGGGCCATGGTGAAGTAGATGATTAGCCTGCTGAAAATGGAGTTTTGCTCTCTGTACAACTGGAGTTGGCAAAGAGGAAATGTCTTAAAGACTGACAAGCTGGGATAGCAGGAGTAGTCTTCCAAGAAGGAAATTGAGGTCATTGAGCAGGAGGAACATCATCTTCTGCATAAAGGAATGCAACAGGGTCCAGAACATCAAGCCAGTCAGGATTTAATTAACACTTGGTTCGGCGAATGAGTACTGTGTGCAATGATTATTCATTGACTGAAAAATTGTCTGTGCTCAAAAGACAAGAAGTCTTTTCTAGACTGAGAGGCAAATGCAGATTCTGTTTATTTGATTTCTGTTTGCTTTTGGTGGTGGTGAATAAAAAAAAATACTGGTTTGATGTGTTTGAAGATTTCCTGTATGTATAGTCCCACCTTGAGCAAAAATAAAATGCTGGGTTACAGGGTGCATTTGGAATAAGTCACAGTAGCTTAGAGAGGGATATCAGATTGGACGTGACTAAGGACACATAAACTGTCTGCCTTCATGCTGGATCAGCAATAGTTTAGGAATGTGCAGTTATATATGCAATGAGGTTTCAGCCAGGCCATCCATGCGCTCTGAAAGGCTGTGGTTTGTGGATACAGTCCCACTACATGCATTGTGAAGGATAACTCCGCACTGACCAGGCTTGACTGGGTGCATGGCTGGAGTTTAAAGATGGTTACAACAGGGATAATCTGGCAGGATCAGATAAGGAGGTTACCAGAGGGGCATTGCAGTTAATACATGGAGCAAATTTCAGACTAGGTTGAGAAAATTTGATAGTCCATAAAGTGAGAAACTCTCCATGAAACCGATGAAATGATGGATTTCTTGTTATCCCACTTGTTATCCAAGTACTGGTCAGCAGCTACTGTCACTTTCCACCCAATCTCTTGGCACTGGGGTTCCTTTGATCAGTTTTGTCTGGTTGAAATCTCTTTTCCAGGAACCAGTAATATGGATTTCAGAACACCCTCCCCCTGTTGCACCACAAGCTGATTATATTATGACTGAATAGTTCAGAAATCATATCTTCATAACAAGTAGAACTTGTCTTATTTACCAATCAAAATAATTTACTTCAAAGGAATGAATCTGGACAAGTGAGCGACATTGGTGCCAATTTATTCTGATGGATGAGTTTTCAAAGATGGAGCACTCTCTGACGTAATGTTCAATCAATTCCAACTGGCATGATTTTGCTGTCATCTTTTTCTTGAAAGACGGCCATCTCAACAACATAGGCCTTGACAAACCTCTCATCTTGCCTTTCTATAAAATGTGCCATTTCACTACCTAGGCCTTAAGTGCTAGGATTTCCTCTCTAAATATATCCTCAACCCATCTCTTTTTCCACTTTAAGATGGCCTTTCAACCTCATTTATTTGAACAAGCTTTTAGGCATCAGCCCAAATATCAGCTGATGTGACTCAAGGTCAAATTTTGTTTCATAGTTCTGCAATGATGCATCTTAGCACATTATATTACATTAAAGGTGCTATGTAAATTCAAGTTATTTTAATTTTGTTGCATCAACAAATTCAGCTTTTGATTCTTTCAACTGTTTTAATTTTTTACTTTTCAAAAATAAAGACTCAAAACCTAATGCGAGTAATTCATCCAACCCTCTCCTCAGCTCAGTTGGTACCTATTTGTTGCTCCCTTTAATTTCAGCTTTATTGGACTGAGCAACATTGATCCCTTCAGTGCCACCTTTACCAGTTAGCAACACAGTTCACGTTCAGGGGGAAAGAAAAGCCATTTCCTGTTCTTTTTAAGCATTTAATTTTCTTCACAGGGGAGAATCAATTCAATTCAGTGATGATACTGTCAGCAGTTGCAAAAGTTAAGTAACACCTTCTGCGTGTAAAACTGATCAGACAGGACTGCCAGACATCCAGAGCTTATTATGAAATCAATCATGATCCTTGGCCCAAATACTGTTGATGAGGCCTGCTGATAGCAAATTACATTTATTGTGCTTCTTTGATGATTGCTGTTAGTACCTTACTTAGCTGATAGAAAGATAAATACTAACAATCAGTGAGATAGCATACAAGTATCATCGAACGCACTGTTTCTGCTGATCTTCATTGTAATTCCATCAACAAAAGTATACTCATCAATGTTTTCAGTTTGGTTTGAACTTTATGTCACATTAACTGTCAAGGTGCTGCTGCTGTCATACTGTCTAATGCAGTTTAATTCAGTGCTGTGTGTATAGATTAAAAAAAGAACAAAATGGCGCACTCATAAAAAGCTTATGATGCATTTAATCACTGATTAATGTAGCAACCGAATATTCTGGTTCTGTCACCCCAGAAAAAGAAAGGGATTTCCTTACTCATTGCCACATAAAGTATTTGATTTTTAATTCTAAATATGAAAATATTCCAAGAATGTTCATAATTTGTTAACTAAAATGATTCGGACTAACAGAGTAGAATGGAATTAAAGAATCACTGCAGTATAGAATGAAATCATTTAACCATGAATGCAGGCTTTCTACAAGAGCAATGGAGCTCATCCAACCCCTGCTCGCTCTTCATTTCCTTGCCAAATATTTTCCTTCAGGTGCTTATCCAATTTTCTTTTGAGAAAGCTCATGAATATACTGCTGGGATCTTTTCAGATAGTGAGATCCTAACCATTCAGAACCAAGTAAAAACATTTTCTCACAACAAATTTGGTTTCTTCATCAATCAGTTTAAATGTTTTCCTTTGATTCTTGGACCTTCTGTCAAAGGGAACAATCTCTCTCCCATATACTCTGTCGTGACTCATGAGAAAGGAAATGGTTGTGTTCATTCCAAGTGATCATTGTATTGAGATGTTTCTGAATAATACGTTTACTTAAGGAGGTTGAAGAAAGGATTTAGGACAATGGCTCCAGGGATGAGAGGCTTCGGTTATGAGAATGAATTGGAGAAGCTGTGGTTGTTCTCCATGTAGAAGAAAATGTTGAGAAAAGATTGGTAAACATGTTCAAAGTGGTCCAGACAGATTAAACAGAGAGAAACCATTCCCTTTGTGAAAGAATTGAAAGCAGGAGGACCCTGAGTTAACAACAAAAGAACTAATGGTGACATAAGAAAAATGCTTTAATGCAGCAAGTGGTTTGGATTTGGAATGCACTGTCTGAAGTGTGGTGGATGTCTAGTCAGTTGCACTTTTCAAAAGGGAATGGAAAAGTATTTGAAGGGAAACAAATTGCAGGGCTACAGGGAAAAGACAAGGAAGTGTCAAGGAGGGCTTCCTGACACAGTATGTCGACAGGCCAACAAGGGGCGAAACCACTTAGATTTGATACTGAGTAGTGAGCCCGGCCAGGTGTTAGACTTGGAAGTAGGTGAGCACTTTGGTGATAGCGATCACAATTCTGTTATGTTTATTTTAGTGATAGAAAGGGATAGGTGTATACCACTGGGCAAGAGTTACAGCTGGTGGAAAGGCAATTATGATATGATTAGGCAAGATTTAGCATAGGATGGAGAAGGAAACTGCAGGGGGATGGGCACATTAAAAATGTGGAACTTATTCAAGGAAAAGCTCCTAGATAAGTATGTATCTGTCAGGCAGGGAGGAAACTGTAGAGTGCAGGAGCCTTGGTTTACGAAGGAAGTGGAATCTCTGGTCAAGAGGAAGAAGAAGGCTGATGTTAGGATGAGATGTGAAGACTCAGTTAGGGTGCTTGAAGGTTACCAGGTAGCCAGGAAAGACCTAAAGAGAGAGCTCAGAAGAGCCAGAAGGAGACATGAGAAGTTGTTGGCGGATAGGATCAGGGTAAACCCTAAGGCTTTCTATAGGTATTTCAGGAATAAAAGAATGATGAGAGTAAGATTAGGGCCAATCAAGGATAGTAGTGTGTGGAGTCAGGGGAAGCACTAAATGAATATTTTTCAACAGTATTCACTCTAGAAAATAACAATGTTGTCGAGGAGAATACTGAGATACAGGCTTCTAGACTAGGTATGATTGAGGTTCACAAGGAAGAGGTATTAGAAATCCTGCAGAGTATGAAAATAGTTAAGTTCCCTGGGCCGGATGGGATTTATCCTAGGATCCTCTGGGAAGCCAGGGAGGAGATTGCTGAGCCTTTGGCATTGATCTTTAAATCGTCATTGTCTACAAGAATAGTGCCAGAAGACTGGAGGATAGCAAATGTGGTGCCCCTGTTCAAGAAGGGGAGTAGAGACAATCCTGGCAATTATAGACCAGTGAGCCTTACTTCAGTTGTTGGTAAAGTGTTGGAAAAGGTTATAAGAGATAAGATTTATAATCATCTAGAAAATAATAATTTGGTTAGGGATAGTCAGCACGGTTTTGTGAAGGGTAGATTGTGCCTCACAAACCTTATTGAGTTCTTTGAGAAGGTGACCAGACAGGAAGATGAGGGTAAACCGGTTGATGTGGTGTATATGGATTTCAGCAAGGCGTTCGATAAGGTTCCCCACAGTAGGCTATTGTACAAAATGCAGAGGAATGGGATTGTGGGAAATATAGCAATTTGGATCAGTAATTGGCTGCTGAAAGAAGACAGAGGGTGGTGGTTGATGGGAAATGTTCATCCTGGAGTCCAGTTACTAGTCGTGTACCGCAAGGATCGGTGTTGAGTCCACTGCTGTTCATCATTTTTATAAATGACCTGGATGAGGGCGTAGAAGGGTGGGTTAGTAAATTTGCAGGCAACACTAAGGTTAGTGGAGTTGTGGGAAGTGAGGAAGGATGTTGTAGGTTAATGGGAGGCATAAATAAGCTGCAGAGCTGGGCTGAGAGAAGGCAAACGGAGTTTAATGGGGACAAATGTGAGGTGATTCACTTTGGTCGGAATAACCGAAATGCGAGTACTGGGCTAATGGTAAGATTATTGGTAGTGTATATGAGCAGAGAGATCTCGGTGTCCATGCACACAGATCCTTGAAAGTTGCCACCCAGGTTGACACAGTTGTTAAAAAGGCATACAGTGTTTTAGCTTTTATTAGCTTTGGAAAGGGAGCCGAGGAGATTTACTAGGATGTTGCCTGATATGGAGGGAAGGTCTTACGAGGAAAGGCTGAGGGACTTGAGGCTCTTTTCGTTAGAGAGAAGAAGGTTGAGAGGTGACTTAATAGAGACATTTAAGATAATCAGAGGGTTAGATAGGGTGGACAGGGGAGCCTTTTTCCAAGAATGGTGATGGCGAGCATGAGGGGGCATAGCTTTAAATTTAGGGGTAATAGATATAGGACAGATGTCAGAGATAGTTTGTTTACTCAGAGAGTAGTAAGGGTATGGAATGCTTTGCCTGCAACGGTAGTAGATTCGCCAACTTTAAGTATATTTAAGTCGTCATTGGACAAGCACATGGACATACATGGAATAATGTAGGTTAGATGGGCTTCAGATTGGTATGACACGTTGATGCAACATCAAGGGCCGAAGGGCCTGTACTGTGCTGTAATGTTCTATGTTCTAAGTGAGAACAGTTGAGTGTTCTCTTCAAGAGAACTGGCATGGGCACAATGAGCTGAATAGTCTCCTTGTATGTAGTCTATAATTTTAATTATAGTCATAGAGTCATAAAGATGTACAGCATGGAAACAGACCCTTCGGTCCAACTCAACCATGCCGACCAGATATCCCAACCCAATCTAGTCCCACCTGCCAGCACCCGGCCCATATCCCTCCAAACCCTTCCTATTCATATACACATCCAAATGCCTTTTAAATATTGCAAATGTACCAGCCTCCACCACTTCCTCTGGCAGCTCATTCCATACACGTACCACCCTCTTCGTGAAAAAGTTGCCCCTTAGGTCCCTTTTATATCTTTCCCCTCTCACCTTAAACCTACGCCCTCTAGTTCTGGACTCCCCGGCCCCAGGGAAAAGACTTTGCCTATTTATCCAATCCCTGCCCCTCATAATTTTGTAAACCTCTATAAGGTCACCCCTCAGCTTCCGACACTCCAGGGAAAACAGCCCCAGTCTGTTCAGACTCTCCTTATCGCTCAAATCCTCCAACTCTGGCAACATCTTTGTAAATCTTTTCTGAACCCTTTCAAGTTTCACAACATCTTTCTGATAGGAAGGAGACCAGAATTGCACACAATATTCCAACAGTGGCCTAACCAATGTCCTGTACAGCCCAACATGACCTCCCAACTCCTGTACTCAATACTCTGACCAATAAAAGAAAGCATACCAAATGCCTTCTTCACTATCCTACCTATCTGCGACTCCGCTTCCAAGGAGCTATGAACCTGCACTCCAACGTCTCTTTGTTCAGCAACATTCCCTAGGACCTTACCATTAAGTGTATAAGTCTTGCTAAGATTTGCTTTCCCAAAATGCAGCACCTCGCATTTATCTGAATTAAATTAAACTCCATCTGCCACTTCTCGGCCCATTGGCCCATCTGGTCAAGATCCTGTTGTAATCTGAGGTAACCTTCTTTGTTGTCCACTGCACCATGCTATTTCAAAACATTAAATATATTTTGCTTTTCTCTTTGTTGGAGCAGTGAAAATTTCATATCTTATATGTCAAAAAAAAAACAAATGCCATGCAACACTCAGATACAACCAGATAAAGATTCACTTTAATGGATAATCTACAGTAAAAGCAAAGCAAGTTTCCAGAGCCCAATGTTCTTCAAGAATTCCTCCGCAAATTCTCTTTCCATGCATGAGAATGAATCAAATTCACCTCAGGTCAGTGGTAGATTGCTTCAACATGCTTATGATAAGGTGAATCAGTCATTTTGGTTTAACTTTAATAACTCAAGAGCATGTTTTTGCATATGGGCAGCACCTTCAGATTCTGGGCACCATCTAAATTTTTAGTGTGTATGAGCTATGTATCAGCATGAACCAAACAACTTTTTAAATCTAACTCACTGGCCCTAGCCGATTAAGTATAAATTAGTTTATTGATGAATTGTTGTTCATTTGTGTTCTGAACTTAAAGTCACGAGATTGGCAATGATCAGGAAGATAGTGAGGATCGCAGATGTTGGAGATCAGAGTCGAAAAGTGTGGAGCGGGAAATGCACAGCAGGTCAGGCAGCATCCAAGGAGCAGCCCGAAACGTGAACGCTCCTGCTCCTTGGATGATGCCTGACCTGCTGCGCTTTTCCAACTCCACACTTTCCGACAATGATGAAGAAGAAACCATTCAACCTTTTAGTCAAGAATGTGGTGCAGAGATTTGGCGATTCAAAGATTCTTCATGTCCAAACCTTGGTCATGAGTAATACATTTTAAAGAATACATATTCTTTAAGATGGGTGAGAATATTACTTTTGTCAGGCCCAGCACTTTTGCGTTTCTGCTGCTGAAGGCTTTCCAACTACTCTAGACACATCCACCAGTAAAGTGGCCTTGATCCTATCTGCCATGAGATTATTATCAGCTCATAATGTATGGTGTTTACGTTTTTGATCTGTCTGAAGCTGGCTAACTGCATTTATCACCCATTTCGAGTAGTCAATTTTCCTATCAGCTGGAAGAAACACTTGCATTTTTATAGAGCCTCTACACAGCATTAAGATGTCCAAAAGAGCTTCCAGCCCAGTGGAGTAATTTTGGATTGTAGCCCTGGCTGGAACATTGCAAAGGTGGCAGCCAAAAACAGAAGACCGCCACAAACTGCAAATGTAAAAATGACCAGGGAATCTGTTTCAGTGATGTTTATTTGGAATCAATATTAGTCAGGACACTGAGGAGAATGTTGCTGCTCTTTTTCTAAACAATGCAATTGAATATTTTGAAAGAAGTTTTTTTTATTCATTTGCGGGATTTGGGCATTGTTGGCTGGCCAGCATTGATAGCCCATTGCTATTTGGCCTTGAGAAGGTGATGGTGAGCTGCCTTGTTGAATAGCTGCAGTCCACTTGCTGTAGATTGACCCACATTTCTGGTAGGGAGGGAATTCCAGGATTTTGACCCAATGACTGGGAAGGAATGGCGGTATATTTCCAAGGCAGGGTAGTGAGTGACTTGAAGGGGAATGTGCAGGTGCTGCCCTTGTCTTCCTGGATGGAAATAGTTGTAGGTTTGGAAGGTGCTGTCTAAGGATCTTTGGTGAATCTCTGCAGTGCATCTTGTAGATAGTACGCACATACATCATTTAAAAGACAATGCCTCACTCCTTTGGAATGTCACCTGAGATTTTGTGCTCACATTTCTGGTCTTTGACTTGAACTCACATTCCCCTGACTCAGAGATGATTGTAGCACCAGCCGCATTCCAACTGACACACCTTACACATACCAAGAAGTTGAAATAGGTCTCAAATTGACCGAGTTGGGTTCATGCTCACTGGGCCCTGTGAATGCCAAATTTTCCATAAATTTATGGTAAGGGGAGTCTTAAAATGCTTTCAGTTCTGAGGAAGGGTCACTTGATCTGAAACATTAACTCTGATTTCTCTCCACAGATGCTGGCAGAGCTGCTGCTCTCTTCTGACAATTTGGTGTCAGAGGTTCGCCATTTGTTGATGCCCTACATTATTAGGTGGGAAATTCCATTCCCTCAATGGAGGAGCAGAATCCCAGTCTTCCTCGATACGAACCAAATCTCAATGGCTTAGTGCTATCCTTTTGTTACCTTTAACCACTTAAGCCATCATTGGAGTTACACCTCCACTTTTTCAATTGTTTGCCTGCCCTTCCCCCATTTGCTGTCCATCATGCTGACGTTGACATTACTCTTCTTGCCTATTAATTTTAAAAGTTATGTGCTAATTCCTACATGCCCTAAAGCATTTTCTTGGTTTTACACATGAGTTATACCAGCCACCACTTTAGTAGATATGCAAACAAGTCCACTCACAAAGCTTAAATTAATTATCTTTGGATTTAACTCCATTATCATTGACATAAAAATGATGCTACTCTGAGTGGAATTTTACAACTGTCTACAAAATCTGTTTGGAGCAACATGAAAACTGAAGACTGTTGTTGGCATGTGCAGGAAACACTTAGTTGAAATGGTATTGTAATTCTAGTTAGTAAGGCTTTCCTGGTTTGCTCTTTTATTTAAAATTTTATGTACTATACTCCCTTAGAGGATACAACTGTATTTAATAATTAATGCAATCCAACATTCAAAGATATAATTGCTACGACGAACGGTACAGTTATGCTAAAGAGCCAAGCTTGCAAAGAGGACTAAATAAATGTTTAATAATCCCCAGAGATGTTCTTGAAATTTAGGTTTCAGAGACTTCCTCACTCCATTGAAAAAGAAAAGCTGAAAAGAAATGTATTCATTTATATTAAAAAAAATTGCTTTATTGTTAGCACAAATACATGAGAGCGATGAAGAAGACGCTGCTGCTTGTGATGGTGGACATTTTGAAATGCCAGCCATTAACACACTGAGGACTGTCATGAAAGCACAGAGCATAAGGAAAGGAATGTATAAGCAAAGCTCAAGCTCATCCTTTTAGTTCAGAATCTGATGCTTTATCATCCAGCTGCTTTTCCCAATGACCCCCATGTATTTCTGTCTTGCGACCTCTGAAAATTATTCTGTCAAACATTTTCTTAAAACTGAGGTCCTTTCTAATGTAAATTTAAAACAACATGCATATTTGTTTTTATGTTCTACTTTATCAACTGATCACAATGTAGAAAGTGTGGCCATTTTCTGAAATCTCTCTTTTATTTGGTTGACTCTGAATTTCATTGATGTTTTTGCACTTTCTTAGCAATTTCCTTGCTGCCAGTGATTTGTGTAGTGCAGGAGGCTAGAAGAACACTGCAAGCCAGTTAGCATCAGGAGGTGAAGAAGTCGATGTTTTGGGTGTAACCCTTCTTCAGGGGGTGATGTAGGGGGAGCTGCAGATAAAGGAAGTGGGAAGGAGGGGGCAGGGTGGTGAAGTGGGGAAAGGTGAAGACAGGCAGAGGGTATGACCTGGTTGGTCAATGGGAGGAATGAATGTGTTTAGTGGCAGGGAGCAGTGGAAGGGAGGGGGAGGGGCTGGGAAGGAAATTGGGGGATGGGGATGGAGTTTATTTGAAATTAGTGAACTCAATTTTGAGTCCTCTGGGCTGTAGGCTGCCCAGGCAGAAGATGAGGTGCTGTTCCTCCAATATGCGCTGTGGTTTGTTTTGGTAATGAAAGAGGTCAAGGATGGCCATGTTGGAAAGGAAGTGGTTGGGGGAATTGAAATGGGTGGTGACTGGGAGGTTCAGGCAGCCACTGTGAGCCTGTGGGCAACCTCTCTTCATTCCCTAAGTTTACATTCAATGTACCCGATGTAGAGAAGACCACAGCGGGAACACCTGATGCAATAAACTATTTTAGAAGAGAGGCAGGTAAGCCTCTGTCTCACCTGTGTGGGGCTCTGGATGGAGGTGAGGGGGTGGTGTACTGGCAGGTTTTGCATCTTTTCCAGTTGAAGGGGAAGGTACTTGAGGGTTTAGGATGGGGGGGGGAGGGGGCAGTGGTCAGTGGACAGAGTGGCACAAACCAATGACTGTCAAAGAGAATGGCACTTTCTGAAGGCAGAGATGGGTGGGGAGGAGAAGATTTTCTTGGTGGTGGGGTCTAGTTGGAGTTAGTGGAAGTGTTTAAGATTGATATGTTGGATGCAGAGACTGGTGAGATAGTAGGTGAGGACCGGGTCCACAGGAGCTGACCGGATCTCCCAGTCACAGCCCATTTCAATTCCCCTAACCACTCTGTTTCTGACATGGCCATCCTTGGCCTCCTCCATTGCCACAATGAACCAAACCGCAAATTGGAGGAACAACACCTCATCTTCTGCCTGGGCAGCCTATAGCCTAGAGGAGTCAACATTGAGTTCTCCAATTTGAAATAACCTCCTTCCCCATTCCCAGACTCCCTTTTCAGCCCCTCTTCATCTCATTGACTGCTCCCAGCCACCTAGCGGAATCATTCCTCCCATTGACCGGCTAGATCATACCCTCTGCCTGTCTTCACCTATCTCCACTTCATCCCCCTGCCCCAGCTACCCCCTTTATCTGCAGCTCCCCTCATACTCACCCCTAGCCCTGAAGAAATGTTACACCCGAAACATCGACTTCTTCACCTCCTGATGTTACCTGGCTTTTGGTGTTCTTCCAGCCTCCTGCCTGTCTATTTTGGATTCCAGCAATTGCAGTTTTTTTTATATCTCTAATTGCAATGTTTATTGTTGACTGTCTATATGGTCACCTGTCTTTTGTGCTGGGATCTAGCTTGTTGTTTGAAATCAGATTTTCATATGTTCCCAATGTCTCTTGATGTCAAGTGCTTTGCAGATATTAAGAAATGCTGGACAGCATTTGGGTAGTTGTGACAAACTACATTTGTTACACATTTTGTCAGTTTGATGTGCTTTGCTGATCATAGCAATATAGTTGGCTGCACCTAAAACCACCAAATTATTGTTTACCTGAAATATGGTTTCATTCTAACATCTACTTTCTACTTGTTAATGTTATGGCTCTTTTTCTTGCCAAAAACATCCTTCAAAGAACAAAGAAAATTTACAGCTCAGGAACAGGCCCTTCAGGCCCTCCAAGCTTGAGTCGATCCATATCTACTGTATAAACCTGTTGCCCAATTCCTAAGCATCTGTATCCCTCTGCTCCCCACCTACTCATGCATCTGTCCAGGTACATCTTAAATGAATCTACCGTGCCTGCCTTTACTACCACCATTGGCAATACATTCCAGGCACCCACCACCCTCTGTGTAAAGTACTTGCCGCATGTATCCCCCTTAAACCTTTCACCTCTCACCTTGAAAGCGTGACCTCTCGTTATTAAATCCTTCGCCCTGGGAAAAAGCTTGTCTCTATCAACCCTGTCTACACCCTTCATGATTTTGTAAATTTCAATCAGGTCCCCCCTCAATCTCCTTTTTTCTAATGAAAACAATCCTAGCCTACTCAATCTCTCTTCATAGCTTGCACCTTCCATACCAGGCAACATCCTCATAAATCTTCTCTGCATCCTCTCCACATCCTTTTGGTAAAATGGCAACCAGAACTGTACACAGTATTCTAAATGTGGTCGAACCAATGTCTTGCACAATCTTAACATGACATGCCAGCTCTTATACTCAATACCCCGTCCAATGAAGGCAAGCATACTATATGCCTTCTTGACCACTCTATCCACCTGTGCAGTAACCTGCAGGGTACAATGGACCTTCCTTAAAGCTTAATTAATATTGTGACAATTTACAACTCAAACAGCTTCTCTGACTATTCATCTTTAAAAAAAGAGACTTATGCTCATTGCTGTAGAGTTTTCCTGCAAATTGATTAATTAACTCCAAATGTTTATTTTTGTATGACATTAGATGAAGTCTATCAATTTTGAAATTAATTCTTACCTTGTCTTCAAGAACCTTCAGATCTTTACGATCTTCCATGGAAACGCCAGATTCATTGATTCTAAGAATCAACCCTTTGTCAATGGTAAGCAAGATTTTTAGAACTCTTTTCTCAGTGTCATTTATTACTTGATCTGTAAAGCAGAATTGCTTCCTTAGTTTGAATTTTTGTCACTCAGTAAAGGTGGCACTGGATCTCCACTGCATAATGAAATTTATGCTATCAATGATTCTGCCTAAAAATGATTGGATGAGTCCACTGTAAGTCCTTTACCTCTTACATTGTTGCACTGTAAGTTTAAGATTGTCCCTTCGTTAAGGACACAGTCTCTGCAGCTATGGTTATCAGAAACTGTTACTTATGTATTGAATGGGAGGAAACAGAGCTTTGTTCCAAATACCTGTGGTGCTCTTCACTCTCTTTGTGTTTCAGCTCAGTGTTACTTTTCAATCTTTTTATTATACTCTTTCCTTTACTTACGGCAATTGTTAAAAAAAGAATACCTTGAATGAACTTACATTCGAATAAAAAAATAAATTAGTTCTGTTTTCTGGGTGTTTAATGTCCTGTCTACTAATCTGTGCAGTTGTCTGTATTCACAGAAAATGATACTGCTTAACGGTAGTGAATTTACCCTTTGCCCACATTATGTTTTATGGATGGCCACTGCAGCTACCATGGAGTAAGGTGACCTCCAATAGGATTTTACCTGATGCGTCAATGCTTGTTATCTCCCATTAAATAATAAAATGGACAAGGCCATTATGGTACTGAAGGATTTTGTTACCACAAAAGACCTTACTTCCAATACAGTGTCATATTGAAATGGTCTGAGATAAGATAGAATATGGGATCTTTATATTCTCAGGTTATGTGCTATGATATCATGATTATGCCTCTTAAAGATGTACAGATATGCTGATCATGAGACATTATGCAACAATTCTTGCACTTAAGCTGCTTTTGAAAAGAGTAAAACAACCTTGCTTTCTTTGGAGCAAAAGAACACATTTTTAAAATTTAATATTACTTTTTAAATTCACTGTTTAAACCTTATGAAGAGCAGTAGCTGTAGGGTCAATGTCACTTATATCGGTTGGTCATGGATGGAAAGGAAAATGCTTTCTTTACTCTTCAAGTTTCCCAAGGGTTGCCTCTTAAACAAAATAGCTGGAGAAACTCAGTGGGTCTGGTAGCATCTCTGGAGAGAAAGCAAGGTTAACCTTCTGTGTCATGTGACCCTTCTTCAAAACTGAGTCCTGAAAGAACGTCACTGCACTCAAACTGTTAACTTTGCTTTATTCCATAGATGCTTCCTCCAGCAATTTCTGTTCTTGTTCCAGATCTTCAGTTCTTTGTTTTATTTTGTACTTTTAAACTTCTGCCTACCCAAAAGACATGAACGTAGTCTTTCTAAAACTGGATCAACTTGAATGAGGTTTCATGTTCAGAGAAAACATGTGTGCTACGATTCATTGAGTAAGGTGTTTCTCCTGAAAAGGTGTTTCTGAATGCATGTGTTGGCTATGTGGAATAAAACTACCTTTTAGAATTTTTCAATTACCCCACAATATGTTTTAATGAGGTATTAAATTATCTAAGAGCTAATCATAACATATCTGTTAAATTCATTCTCAATGATTTTCTTGGAAAATAATCATTAAAAGCTTTCTATCTACAATACACCTGTTATCATTGGAACAAGGTGGCTGATAAGAGTTATAGTCAATTTTATTACATACTCATGAGTCATTTGGATTTTGGTGGTAGGTTCACAGATATTTATGACACTTCTGCTTTCAGTACTTTCCACATGATTTCATATCTGGTCAGATAACTAATAGCAGCTGGGACAAAACAATCTTCGATGACAGTTTAGAGGAGGGAATGGATTGGTACTCTTGAAACCCTCGAAACATGAAATTGTATACGTAAATTAAACCATTTGTTATTTTAGAATTGGTCTTCACTTTGGACGGTCTCGTCATGAGCTCAAGGAATTAGTTTCTGTAGGAAGCTGTTCAAAGTCAGTAGCTTACAAGGGAATATGCATGCTAAACAGGGGCAAAAATATTATTGTAACCCAAGTGAATTGATGATTGACAAAACTGACATTATATGTCCCTGAGAAATGAGAGCTGTGCATCATATGAATACTAGATCAACTGCAAAGAACAGAAAGAAAAGCAGATCTGAATGCAATTACTCTGTAACCATACAATGTTCCAGATTCATCCATTCCTCATACTTCCTGGCTCCCCATGGAATTTGAGCTGAAAAATGTGTTGCTGGAAAAGCGCTGCAGGTCAGGCAGCATCCAAGGAGCAGGAGAATCGACATTTCAGGCATAAGCCCTTCTTCAGGGGTTATGCCTGAAGCGCACCCACCCAGACCCATTCCCCTACATTAACCTCTGCACCTAACACTACAGGCAATATAGCATGGCCAATTCACCTAACCTGCACATTTTTTTTGGACTGTGGGAGGAAACCGGAGCACCCAGAGTAAACCCACGCAGACACGGGGAGAATGTGCAAACTCCACACAGTCAGTTACCTGAGGCGGGAATTGAACCCGGGTCTCTGGCGCTGTGAGGCAGCAGTGCTAACCACTGTGTCACCGTGCCGCGTAAAACTAAATTACAACTCACCATTTATTTAGCCATTTGCTAGTAGATTTTGTATACTGTTGGCAAAGAAGACACATTTGCTCAAACTTTTTGTCTCAACAAGGCAATTTGCAAGAAATATCAACGTAAAGGGAAAACATACTCATAGAGTCATAAGGCTATACAGCATGGGAACAGACCACTTGGTCCAACTTGTCCATACCAACCAGATATCCTAAATTAATCTAGTCCCATTTGCCAGCACTTGACTCCTATCCATCGAATGAAGAAGGTTCTTGATGAAGACTCCTGCCTGAACCATCAATTTTCCTGTTCCTTGGATGCTGCCTGACCTGCTGTGCTTTTCCAGCATTACTCTAACCTTGACTCATATCTCTCTACACCCTTCCTAATCATATACCCATCCAATTGCTTTTTAAATGTAGTAATTATACCAGCTTCCACCACTTTCACTGGCAGCTCATTCCATACATGCACCACCTCGAACTCAGTGGTGGGCAGGTTGTTGGAGGGAATCCTGAGGGACAGGGTGTACATGTATTTGGAAAGGCAAGGACTGATTAGGGATAGGAGAAAGTGAGGTGTGCAGATGCTGGAGATCAGAGCTGAAGCTTATGCCCGAAACGTTGAATTTCCTGTTCCTTGGATGCTGCCTGACCTGCTGCGCTTTTCCAGCAACTGATTAGGGATAGTCAACATGGCTTTGTGCATGGGAAATCAAGTCTCACAAACTTGATTGAGTTTTATGAAGAAGCAACAAAGAAGATTGATGAGGGCAGAGAAGTAGATGTGATCTATATGGACTTCAATAAGGCGTTCAACAAAGTTCCCCATGGGAGACTGGTTAGCGAGGTTAAATCTCATGGAATACAGGGAGAACTAGCCTCTTAGATACAGAACTGGCTCAAAGGTAGAAGACAGAGGATGGTGGTGGAGGGTTGTTTTTCAGACTGGAGGCTTGTGACCAATGGAGTGCCACAAGGATCAGTGCTGGGTCCTCTATTTTTTGGAGGAGAAAGTGAGGTCTGCAGATGCTGGAGATCAGAGCTGAAAATGTGTTGCTGGAAAAGCGCAGCAGGTCAGGCAGCATCCAAAGAACAGGAAAGATCTATCAGAAAGATGTTGTGAAACTTGAAAGGGTTCAGAAAAGATTTACAAGGATATTGCCAGGGTTAGAGGATTTGAGCGATAGGGAGAGGCTGAACAGGCTGGGGCTGTTTCCCCTGGAGCGTTGGAGGCTGAGAGGTGACCTTATAGAGATTTACAAAATTATGAGGGACATGGATAGGATAACTAGACAAAGTCTTTTCCCTGAGGTCAGGGGGGTCCATAACTAAAGGGCATAGGTTTAGGGTGAGAGGGGAAAGATATAAGAGACCTAAGGGGCAACTTTTTCACGCAGAGGGTGGTACGTGTATGGAATGAGCTGCCAGAGGATGTGTTGGAGGCTGGTACAATCGCAATATTTAAGAGGCATTTGGATGGGTATATGAATAAGAAGGGTTTGGAGGGATATTGGCCGGGTGCTGGCAGGTCGGATGAGATTGGGTTGGGATATTGGGCGACATGGGCGAGTTGGACCAAAGGGTCTGTTTCTATGTTGTACATCTCTATGATTCTATGACTCTCCATGAAAAAGCTGCCCCTTAGGTCCCTTTTAAACCCTCCTCTTCTCAACTTAAATCTATGTCCTCTGTATGAACAACTGAAGGAATATTGTGTTTGGTGTGATCTGTCATTCTTTGGGAGGTATGGCATATGCTGAAAATGTGTTGCTGGAAAAGCGCAGCTGGTCAGGCAGCATCCAAGGAACAGGAAATTTGACGTTACGGGCATAAGCCCTTCATCAGGAATGTCGAATTTCCTGTTCCTTGGACGCTGCCTGACCTGCTGCGCTTTTCCAGCAACACATTTTCAGCTCTGATCTCCAGCATCTGCAGACCTCACTTTCTCCTCGAGGTATGGCATATGTGTATGATCATAGAACCTGACAGTGTGGATGCAAGCCAATCAGCCCATCGAATCCACACCAACCCTCTGAAGAGCATTCCACCAAGATCTGCCCCCTACCCCTGCATTTACCGTGGCTAATCCACCTAGCCTGCACATCCCTTGACACTATGGGCAATTTAGCACAGCCAATCCACAGAACCTGCACATCTTTGGATGAGGGGAGGAAACCAGAGCACCTGGAAGAGCTCACAGAAACACAGCAAAAATGTGCAAACTCCACACACAATCAGCCAAAGGCTGGAATTGCTCCTGGGTGCCTGGCGCTGTGAGACAGTAGTGTTACCTAATGAGCTACCATGCCACCCTATCATGCCTGCAGTGAAATGAGACTCAGTATTAAGGTGATGAATTTTGATAAAGACAATAATGGTCATACATTTTATTAACTTGTACCTATGGGACCAGGAGTGAGCTGCTTGATCAAGTATTCCTGATAGTCAAATATTACACATAACCACAGCAACTCCTGACTAGCTGAAGATTTGAGACATCCACATCCCCCAAAGCACCAATGTAAAAACATCAACACCTCCCAAAATCAATGCAAGAATACATAGTTATTAATCAAAATGTCATGCAGGAGGTTTACACGTCACTGTTTTGCACCATAAATACTTGAACATCGAAGTGTGATCGCAGTATTTGAGGTAGGTAATTTTTGCTGATTTACCAAGTGTTTAAGTTGATAAGGTGCCAGTTAAAATAAAGTTTGCTGTAATTATACTCTGCATAGAGCTTGGTGCTGGAAAGGAGCAAAGGCACCTGGAAGGAATTAAAAGCATTGCTTTGGCTTGATAAGCCTGCAAAGGGTAAACAATTAGACCGCAATTTCCCCCCAGACGTGATCGACGATGCCCTCCACCGCATCTCCTCCACTTCCCGCTCCTCCGCCCTTGAGCCCCGCCCCTCCAATCGCCACCAGGACAGAACCCCACTGGCCCTCACCTACCACCCCACCAACCTCATCGTATCATCTGTGGTCATTTCCACCACCTCCAAATGGACCCTACCACCAGAGATATATTTCCCTCCCCTCCCGTATCAGTGTTCTGAAAAGACCACTCCCTCCTTGACTCCCTTGTCAAGTCCACACCCCCCACCAACCCAACCTCCACTCCCAGCACCTTCCCCTGCAACCGCAAGAAATGCAAAACTTGCGCCCACACCTTCCCCCTTACTTCCCTCCAAGGCCCCAAGGGCTCCTTCCATATCTGCCACAAATTCACCTGCACCTCCACACACATCATTTACTGCGTCCGCTGCACCCGATGTGGCCTCCTCTATATTGGGGAGACAGGCTGCCTACTTGTGGAACGTTTCAGGGAACACCTCTGGGACACCCGGACCAACCAACCCAACCACCCCGTGGCTCAACACTTCAACTCCCCTTCCCACTCCACCAAGGACATGCAGGTCCTTGGACTCCTCCACCTCCAGACCATAGCAACACGACGGCTGGAGGAAGAGTGCCTCATCTTCCGCCTAGGAACCCTCCAACCACAAGGGATGAACCTAGATTTCTCCAGTTTCCTCATTTCCCCTCCCCCCACCTTGTCTCAGTCAAAGCCCTTGAGCTCAGCACCGCCTTCCTAACCTGCAATCTTCTTCCTGACCTCTCTGCCCCCACCCCCACTCACCCTCACCTTGACCTCCTTCCACCTATTGCATCTCCAATGCCCCTCCCCCAAGTTCCTCCTCCCTACCTTTTATCTTAGCCTGCTGGACACACTTTCCTCATTCCTGAAGAAGGGCTCATGCCCAAAACGTCAATTCTCCTGCTCTTTGGATGCTGCCTGACCTGCTGCGCTTTTCCAGCAACACATTTTCAGCTCTGATCTCCAGCATCTGCAGACCTCACTTTCTCCTCGAAGGGTAAACAATTAGCCTTATTTGGAGAGAACCAAGGTGCAACAGCTGTGAAATGAAATAACTCCAGAGAGGCTGGTATCCTGTCACCATGTCCCCCTTTATTTACACTTGGAGAGTCATTGACACTGATCCATCTCCCTCAGAGACAGCTCTCAGAGGGAACAGAACTTCTGACATTCCTGTTTTTTTTTCATTTTTTTATCCTGTCACCAAGTTAACGTTCATTTACACTTGGAGGGTCCCTTACACTGATCTAGCTCCCTCAGAGCCAGCTCTCAGAGAGACCAGAACCTCTGACATTTCTGTTTATTTTTTTTTCTTAGGGGAGGGCAGGGAGGAACTCCTGTTCTTTTTTTTCTTCTTCTTTTTTCTTCTTTTTTTATTATTATTTCCCCCACACTACCGCCTAACTGCGGTAGTGCTTATTATTTTTATCCCCAGCACCCATGGTGTGTGTGTGCAGATGTGAGTGAGAGACACAAAGTGCACAAATCTTTATTCAATTTCCACCACCAGGAAGAAAGGAAACACCCGAGTGGCCTGTGACAAGCAGTGCCCTTCACATCAAAGGGCAATGCTGTGTGATTAAAACAGTGAAGGGGAGGGCAAGGACTAAATTAAAATAGCGTTGGAGGGGGAAATGATGCACTCCACTCCCTGTGGCGCCCACCTCTCCCTGAACAACTCCAGGGTGTTGGTGGACACCGCGTGCTCCTTCTCCAAGGACACCTGGGCCCTAACGTAACCGCGGAAGAGGGGCAGGCAGTCGGCCCTAATGACCCCCTCCACGGCCCGCTGCCTGGACCTGTTTATGGCCAGTTTGGCCAGGCCCAGCAGCAGACCCACGAGGAGGTCTTCAGACTTGCCCTCCCTCCTCCGCACCGAGTGCCCGAAGATCAGGAGCATGGGACTGAGTGCAACCAAAAACAGAGGAGAAGGTTTTTCAGAAAATCATAAAGGGAGTGCAAACGCCCACACCCAATATACTCATGGTCCACGGACTCCACAGCACCACAGAACAAGCAGTCGGGCTGGGAGTCCGTGAACCACCGCAATCTGCGGTTGCAGGGGACTGCTGTGTGCAGCACCCTCCACCCCAGATCCCCGAGAGAAAGGGGGAGGACTCCAGCATAGAGGGCCCTCCACTGGGGATCCCCACCGCCCGGTGGCAAATGGGCACGCCAGGGCGTGTCCGGGCGGTGGATGAGGGAGAAGAGGTGGGCGGTGTGCAGCAGCAGTCAATATAGGGCACGCCTTTTAACGTCCTTGAAGGGGACAAAAATAAAATTACGGAGGCGGCTCAGGTTGTGGGGCACAGGCTCCCGCGGGAAGAACGGGACCTTGGGGCCAATGTGAAATTCTGTCCGGGCAGGGGTGAACGCGGACGGGATCCCACCGCACACCTGAGCGTCCTCCAACTGGTGCACTACGTCGGGTCCGAGCACCGCCGTTTTAAGGCGTGACATTCCTGTTTGTTTGTTTTTTTTTAATGCTGTGTGATCAAAACAGTGAAGGGGAGAGAATCCCCTGTTCATTTTTTTTTTCTTTTTTTAAAAATCCCCTATTTATATTTTTTTTAGGACAGGGGAATCCTATTTATTTCTGTTTTACTCCTTTTTTTTCTTAATCCCCACACTACCGCCTAACTGCGGTAGTGCTTATTATTTTTATCCCCAGCACCCATGGTGTGTGTGTGCAGGTGTGAGGCACAGTGAGAGACAAGGTGTACAAATCTTTATTCAATTTCCACCACCAGGAAAAGTAGGAAAACACCCGAGTGGCCTGTGACAAGCAGTGCCCTTCACATCAAAGGGCAATGCTGTGTGATCAAAACAGTGAAGGGGAGGGCAGGGACTAAATCAAAATAGAGTTGGAGGGGGAAATGATGCACTCCACTCCCTGCGGCGCCCACCTCTCCCTGAACAACTCCAGGGTGTTGGTGGACACCGCGTGCTCCTTCTCCAAGGACACCCGGGCCCTAACGTAACCGCGGAAGAGGGGCAGGCAGTCGGCCCTAACGACCCCCTCCACGGCCCGCTGCCTGGACCTGTTTATGGCCAGTTTGGCCAGGCCCAGCAGCAGACCCACGAGGAGGTCTTCAGACCTGCCCTCCCTCCTCCGCACCGGGTGCCCGAAGATCAGGAGCGTGGGACTGAAGTGCAACCAAAAGCAGAGGAGAAGGTTTTTCAGAAAATCAAAAAGTGAGTGCAAACGCCCACACCCAACATACACATGGTCCACGGATTCCACAGCGCCACAGAACAAGCAGTTGGGCTGGGAGTCCGTGAACCACCGCAATCTGCGGTTGCAGGGGACTGCTGCGTGCAACACCCTCCACCCCAGATCCTCGAGAGAAAGGGGGAGGACTCCAGCATAGAGGGCCCTCCACTGGGGATCCCCACCGCCCGGTGGCAAATGGGCACGCCAGGGCGTGTCCGGGCGGTGGATGAGGGAGAAGAGGTGGGCGGTGTGCAGCAGCAGTCAATATAGGGCACGCCTTTTAACGTCCTTGAAGGGGACAAAAATAAAATTTTGGAGGCGGCTCAGGTTGTGGGGCACAGGCTCCCGCGGGAAGAACGGGACCTTGGGGCCAATGTGAAATTCTGTCCGGGCAGGGGTGAACGCGGACAGGATCCCACCGCACACCTGAGCGTCCTCCAACTGGTGCACTACGTCGGGTCCGAGCACCGCCGTTTTAAGGCGTGACATTCTGTTTATTTTTTTTATTTTTTTTTTCTCTTTTTTTCTATTTTTTCTTCTTTTTTTTTCTTTTTTTTTTTATGGTGTGTGTGTGCAGGTGT
This sequence comes from Hemiscyllium ocellatum, assembly GCF_020745735.1. Lineage (NCBI taxonomy): Eukaryota > Metazoa > Chordata > Chondrichthyes > Orectolobiformes > Hemiscylliidae > Hemiscyllium > Hemiscyllium ocellatum. The sequence continues at coordinate 92,945,897 of NC_083408.1, forward strand.
GAGACACAGTGAGAGACACAGAGTGCACAAATCTTTATTTAATTTCCACCACCAGGAAAATAGGAAAACACCCGAGTGGCCAGTGACAAGCAGTGCCCTTCACGTCAAAGGGCAATGCTGTGTGATCAAAACAGTGAAGGGGAGGGCAGGAACTAAATCAAAATAGAGTTGGAGGGGGAAATGATGCACTCCACTCCCTGCGGCGCCCACCTCTCCCTGAACAACTCCAGGGTGTTGGTGGACACCGCGTGCTCCTTCTCCAAGGACACCCGGGCCCTAACGTAACCGCGGAAGAGGGGCAGGCAGTCGGCCCTAACGACCCCCTCCACGGCCCGCTGCCTGGACCTGTTTATGGCCAGTTTGGCCAGGCCCAGGAGCAGACCCACGAGGAGGTCTTCAGACCTGCCCTCCCTCCTCCGCACCGGGTGCCCGAAGATCAGGAGCGTGGGACTGAAGTGCAACCAAAAGCAGAGGAGAAGGTTTTTCAGAAAATCAAAAAGGGGGTGCAAACGCCCACAGCCAACATACACATGGTCCACGGACTCCACAGCGCCACAGAACAAGCAGTTGGGCTGGGAGTCCGTGAACCACCGCAATCTGCGGTTGCAGGGGACTGCTGCGTGCAGCACCCTCCACCCCAGATCCCCGAGAGAAAGGGGGAGGACTCCTGCGTAGACAGCCCTCCACTGGGGATCCCCACCGCCCGGTGGCAAATGGGCACGCCAGGGCGTGTCCGGGCGGTGGATGAGGGAGAAGAGGTGGACGGTGTGCAGCAGCAGTCGATATAGGACACACCTTTTAACGTCCTTGAACGGGACAAAGTTAAAATTTCGGAGGCGGCTCAGGTTGTGGGGCACAGGCTCCCGCGGGAAGTACGGGACCTTGGGGCCAATGTGAAATTCTGTCCGGGCAGGGGTGAACGCGGACAGGATCCCACCGCACACCTGAGCGTCCTCCAACTGGTGCACTACGTCGGGTCCGAGCACCGCCGTTTTAAGGCGTGACATTCTGTTTATATCTGTCCCGAGGGCTTCCTGATTGGACCAGGTTAACAGTCCCAATCAGGGCTATTCTATGAGGTCAACTTGGCTGACCTTGTTACAATCACTACAGTGATGATACTTTGTGAAGCTTTAGGAAGATTCAATACTCATGTGAGAAAAAAAAAACCTGAAAACCTCTCTGTCTCGCTACTTACTCAGCAGTTGGAGATCTGCAAGGTGAAAACAGGAGGCACAATTGAAAATCCAAGCTTGGGCGTTGAGAGACATGGTGAGATTGAGGGAAGGAAACTAAGGTCAGGAGACTCACCTCACCCAAGTTTCCCTGCACATCATCACATTGATCTGCCACTGCTATAGCCTCAAACTACAATGGCATGGAGCAAGCAGTTTAAATACTACAAATTTAATTGCTTGAATATCACCTCATAAGCTATTGTGTCTAAGCCACCAGAAATTTCACACTGTAACCCGTTCACCATGGTTGAAGCCCACAGTAGACTGAACACCATTGAAATTCAATGTTCACCATTCCTAGGCATTTAATGGGAGAAAAACAACTCACCTCTTTAATTATTGTTTTGATAAAAGCTATTAAATGTAATTACCTTGGTAATTATTTTTTTTGAAACAAATTTAGTAAATGTGCATTTGATTCTCCGAAGGCCTGTTTCCCATTTCTTGCTTCAGTGAATTTACCTTTTTTGTTCTTCAGGAGGGCTCCTTTTCCTATTTCCTGGTTCATTGAGTCAACACTTTCCACTGAACTGAACAATGTACGCTGGAGTGTCACAATGATGTCTTAGAGCAGATTGTGCTCCCACTCATTGAATAAAAGCACGCTCATCAAAGTTACCACAAAGTGGCACATATAACTAGATAAGAATATTAAATTAATTACACTAATAATGAATAACTTATCGAGAGTTTAGAGATCTGCAGGTTGATGCACATGATTTGTTGAAACGTAGGCTCTAAGTACAATAATTTATAACATTTTGTCACACTGATTAGATTTTGAGCTGTTTGTTTATTGTTGAACTGCTTGGGTTAAGTGTTCTTTATTTTAGAAAAAAACTAATTAAACTGCTGTATTCAAGCCATTTCCTGAACACCGATACTTACTTTGACTGCTTTCCCTTTTGCATTCATTCTATATTAAGAATGTTGCTTATTTCCCTGATGGCTTAGAGGATTGCCTTCTGGGAGAAAAACTTTGTGGGTTTTCTTGTTGTAATTCAGAATATGGTTGTCAAAGAACCCTACAGTTAATATACTTTTCAGCGGTAATTCTGTGAAAATAGAATAGAAAATTAGGAGAGGCTGCAGAGAAATCATAAGCTCCTGACTTTTGGCTGTACAGACCATGGAAGCTGCTCTGTATTGAATGCTGCTCTCCATATATCTGGTAGCAGGAGCAGTATTATTTGATTCAATTTCCTGTATAACTTGTAATATTTGTACAACTATTTTTATTTGAAATGCTATTTTGATACAGGATGAGGACATGTTTAGGCTTACTGAGAACTCTTACAATCAAGGGTTTTGCCAGCATTAAAGCTTCTTTGTGTATAATAGAATGAGGAACTGGGAATAGTGGAAATAAAACAGGAGTGATGAATTCATGATGGGCCGAATGGCCTTACTTCCACTCCTATGTCTTATGGTCTTATGGTCTTATGGTCTTATGAAGAGTGTAAAGACTAAATGGCCAGGCAGGATTATATGTTTTTAATGGAACATTTTCTGCCTAATTATGCATCTGTCTCGATGGTTATTGCTATGGTAGTGAAAAAATAGTAACAAATCACATCACCTGTTTTTTTAACACTTGGAGCTTTCACAAACTACTCGAATAATTTCTTTTCGGGTCACTTATGGCTCAGTGGTAAGGCCCCAAACCCTGGACTGAGAGGCCTGAGCTCATGTCCCACTTGCTCCAGAGGTGTGCGATAACGTCTCTGAGTTGGTTAGGAAAATAGATTCGAAAAAATACATACAAGATGTTTTTAAAAGGTGAAATCACTGATTTAAGATGGCCACAGCACAGGATCAGCTAACTTTTGAAGCCATCAATAACAAGAATCAATCTGAGCTGAAATTAACATTGAATTAAAAGACATTGAAATTCAAATCTGTATATACTGTTTACTTCACACTGTTATGTTTCACAAGTTGTAAGATGAATGACCTGTGTGTTAATTATCCACCTTGGAACAACAATGAAGCCAGACTTGGGAATACAACAATTAGTTGTATGTCAAGCAACTGCTTTTGAGCAGAGCAGGGAGAGAGAAGTGGATCCCTAACAGCAGAACTGGAAAAAAATGAGGACTGCAGATGCTGGAGATCAGAGCTGAAAAATGTGTTGCTGGAAAAGTGCAGCAGGTCAGGCAGCATCCAAGGAGCAGTAGAATCGACGTTTCGGGCAGAAGCCCTTCTTCAGGAATCGTCGATTCTCCTGCTCCTCGGATGCTGCCTGACCTGCTGTGCTTTTCCAGCAACACATTTTTCAGCAGAACTGGAAAGCTCTCTCTCAACCATCTTCCTCTCAGCCTTTTCAAATTCAATGCCCAGTGATAAAACAAATTCGAAGAACTCCCTTCACTGCGACTTATTTGCTTTAACATTTACTATAGCTGAGATATAAGGCATCACTAAACAAACTGTCAACCCAGGTTAAAATCTAGCGACTCAAGGACTCTAAGGATTTTAAAATTGCATATTACTTTTATTTACATTTTGTACTAGATGTTATCCTATTAAAACTTTAAAACTTTGTCCTGATGTTTGTGTATTTATATGAGTATTTGATGTCTCCTCTTCATTATTTTATCAGAATCAGTAAGAAATTAAATTTTCCATTCACTCAGGAAAGTTTGGTAGTTACTGGCTTATTTTAACATTGGTGAATAGATGAACTGTATTTGCAATTAAAGTGAGTTCCTATGTTTGTGGGTATGTTCGCCGAGCTGGGAAGTTGATTTGCAGATGTTTCGTTCCCTGTCTCGGTGACATTTTCATTGCTTTGGAGCCTCCTGTGAAGCAATGTTGTTCGTTGTAGTGGCCGGCATATTGGGTCTAGGTTCATAAAGCCATTAGACATAGGAGTAGATGTAAGGCATTTGGCCCATTGAGTCCACTTCGCTACTTAATCATGGCTGATGGGCATTTCAACTCCACTTACCTGCACTCTCCCCATAGTCCTTAATTCCTTGCGAGATCAATAATTTATCAATCTCTGCCTTGAAGACATCTAACATCCGGGCCTCCACTGCGCTCTGTGACAATGAATTCCACTTCTGGCTGAAGAAATGTCTCCTCATTTCTGTTCTAAATTGACCCCTTCTAATTCTAAGGCTGTGCCCACAGGTCCTATTCTCCCCACCTAACAGAAATAACTTCCCAGCATCCAGCTTTTCTAAGCCATGCATTATCTTGTAAGCTTCTAGTAGATCTCCGCTCAACCTTCTAAACTCTAATGAATACAATCCCAGGATCCTCAGCTGTTCATCGATTGTTAGGCCTACCATTCCAGGGATCATCCGTGTGAATCTCCGCTGGACACGCTCCAGTGCCAGTATGTCCTTCCTGAGGCGTGGGGCCCAAAATTGGACACAGTATTCTAAATGGAGCCTAACTAGAGCTTTATAAAAATCTCAGGAGCACATCACTGCTTTTATATTCCAACCCTCTTGAGATAAATGATAACATTACATTCGCTTTCTTAACCATGGTCGCAACCTGCAGGTTAACCTTTAGAGAATCCTGGACTAGCACTCCCAGATTCCTTTGAACTTTGGCTGTATGAATTTTCTTCCCATTTATAAAATAGTCCATGCCTGTATTCTGTTTTCCAAAGTGCAAGACCCCGCACTTGCTCACATTGAATTTCATCGGCCATTTCCTGGATCACTCTCCTAAACTGTCTAAATCTTTCTGCAGCCTCCCCACCTCCTCAGTACTACCTGCCTGTCCACTTAACTTAGTAAGGTGCAATTGCTAGTTTTCTGCCTGTTTGCCCAACTTCATCTGCAGATGCTGAACAGACAAACAACGTGACGAGGATATGCCGCGACCTAACTCACTAGCCATGCTACTTTACTTGAAAGATATCTCAGCACTGAACAGCTAGACTTCTCTGACCACTCGAGTTCATGAAAGCCTATAAAATGACAGCCCATGCTCAGGCAATAACTCACCAGGACAAAAGACCCTATACCCATCATGTGCAAGACTAATATAATTTGCAGGATTCCATGCAAAGACTGCATGAAACACTATGTAGGGCAAACAGGCAGACAATGAGCAATCTGTATCCATGAACACCAACTAGTCACTAAACGCCATGACCATCTGTCCCTAGTAGCCATATGCATAGATGATAAGGACGACAAATTCGACTGGGACAACACAACGATCAAAGGAAAAGCTAAATAGAGGACAGCCAGAGAATTTCTAGAAGCATGGCACTCGTCCATGGATTCCATCAACAAGCATATTGACCTCGACCCAATATACCGTCCACTAACGAACAACTGGAACTGGTAAGCAGCAGAAACAGAACCAAATAAATTCCAGAAGACACAGTACAGCATTGCTTCACAGGAGGGTCCAAAGCACTGAAGATGTCACTGAGACAGGGGATGAAATGTATGCAAATCTACCTCCCAGCTCAGCGAACATACCCACAACAATGACAACCGACACCCGAGCTATAAAACTTTACACAAACCATAAAGTGAGTTCTAGTTGCAAACTAAAGAGAATAACAATTTTGTTGCAAAATAAAGAGAATAACTATATTTGAAACACATTTTATGAATAAATGTTTGTGTTGTGTTTGTAAAAATTAGGTGAATATGAATAGCATACCCATAAATGACAGAATTACTTATTTGATTACATTGCATCGGGCTAGATTAGATAATATTTGATGAGATGATGTCAAGCTAGATAGTATTAGTGTAGATCACATTAGATAATATTATGTTAGGCTCTATTACATTAGATTGCAATGGATTTGCTTTCTAATAACTATTGCAATTGATGGTGTTTTTACTTGCAATTACTATTTACTGTTAAATGATGACTATTTGAAAAAAAATGGTCAGCAAAGTTGTTAAAATAAGTTTCCTGTACAGAATTGGTGTTTCCTGATTGGTGCAAATGTGGCATTGAATTCCCTCATTTAGAGTCTAAACAAAGCGGCACATTGTCTCAGTGGTTAACACTGCTGTCAAACAACGCCAAGGAACCAGGTTTGACACCAGACTTTGGCATCTGGTCCTGTGTGGAGTTTGCACATTCTCCCTGTGTCTGTGTGAGTTTCCATCAGGTGCTTCAGTTTTCTCCTACTGTCCAAAGATGTGCAGGTTCAGTGGCTTGGCCATGTTTAATTTTTCTAGTGTCCAGAGATGCATAGGCTAGGTGGATTAGCCATGGTAGATGTCGGATTAGGAGGTGGGTGGGGGTGGGATGCTCCTCAAAGGGTCAGTGCAGACTTGATGGGCCAAATGGCCTCTTTCCACGCTCTAAGCATTCTATGACAGCCAACTGTTGCTACTGATATTTTCTTTTCATTTGGACAATTTCAAATGCCTCTGTATATTGAATTTCATGCATATGTCTAAGTGTACACTTTCTTAACTGCTAACAGCATAACAGTCCTTTAAGTGAAATTTATGATTAGATTAGATTACTTACAGTGTGGAAACAGGCCCTTCGGCCCAACCAGTCCACACCGACCCGCTGAAGCGCAACCCACCCATTCCCCTACATTTACCCCTTACCTAACACTATGGGCAATTTAGCATGGCCAATTCACCTGGCCCGCACATCTTTGGACTGTGGGAGGAAACCGGAGCACCCGGAGGAAACCCACGCAGACACGGGGAGAATGTGCAAACTCCACACAGTCAGTCGCCTGAGTTGGGAATTGAACCCGGGTCTCAGGTGCTGTGAGGCAGCAGTGCTAACCACTGTGCCACCATGCCGCCCATATGGTTGAGAACATCACAAATGCTTCCTCCATGTTTCTCTGAACATCTGGGCTGGTTGAGAACAGTAAGTAAACAGGATATTTGATAAAGGTTTTCAAGATCAAGATGGGCATGGGCAAAGTACATGGCAAGGAACTGTTCAGCCAAAAAGTAATCACAGACCAGGACTTGAAGTGCTTTGAAAGCGAAGCAAGTGCAAAGTGACAATTACTTTTTCGTGGAGTGAGAGTTAGGATTTAGAATGCACAACCTGAAAAATTGCTGGAGGCAGGTTCAATAGAAGATTCAAGTGGACATTAAACGATTATTTAAATGAAAACAGGAAAGGAAGAAGATTGGCAATGAGTCAAAATGCTCAGAGAGCTGGCACTAACGTGATAGGTTGCATGGCTTCCTTCTGCACTGTAGCATTTTTATGATTCTATCTTACCTTTGATATAACAAGTTAAAGAACCAGTGGGTAATGTATGTTTAGCATTCTGTGTAATTCTGGTTATGCATCTTTTTCAGTGTTATTTTCTTGATCAGCAAAGTGTACTACAAATCTACATCATTCTCAGTGCCTAATGACCAATTGAAAATAGCTAATTTTACTCGAGATTAGCAGTCTTATGAATTATTAATCTCTACTTCATTGTTCCTAAAATTAAGTAGCCTTGAATGCTGTTGAAAGCCAGCTGTTATGTCAATACAGATCTGGCATTTTCTAATCCATTTTTGAGTGGGCGAGCCAATAGAAGTAAAAGATGGAGCAGCAGCCACACAAACAGTGAATCAAGTTTATTTTTATTCAACGGAGGTTTTTAATAACTTCGTAGGTGTGATACAGCTGCCTTGGTGGTTACAGTAATATTAAAACAAGGCCCATGAAACACCTTGAATAATAAAATGTCTCCCTTACATTGAGTGAACGATATATTGAAACATATATACACTATGGCATTGAGAGAGTTCATTCGCTCCATCATGTCTCTGCCAGCTAAGAGTCATCCGGCCAAAGCCCGCTCTGCACTTTTAGGCCTACTATTTTTTGCAGTTATGGCCCTTCAAGATGTTCCTAAGTTTTTTAAAAATGAAATGAGAGCTCTGATTTCTTTTCAGACAATGAGTTGCAATTGCTCTATCTTAGGTGAAAATAATTTTCTTTACTTCTCTTTTAATCATTCTGCCAATGGTTTTAAAGTTATCGTGCTAGTTGTTGACTCGCCTTAAAGGAAATAGGTTCTTCCTATCCACTCTACCTAAATTCCTCATAATGTTATATTCTTCAATTGCTGCATCCCTCAACACGATCTGCTCTAAAGAAAACAACTCCAGAGTATCTGTTGTTTCCTTGTAGCTAAAATGTTCCAATCCAGAGCATTTCCTCGTACAACATTCTTGTCCTCTCTTCAGAATGGATCCTTTCAGTAATACAGTGATCTTGAATTTGCAGAATTCTCTCGTTGTAGCCAAACTAGTGTTTTATGCACCTTTCGCATAACTTCCCTGCTCTTATATTCTATGCATTGGTTAATAATTGAATGTACCCCATATCCCTTCTTAAGCATCTCAACAAACTCTCTGGTGACATTTAAAAATCTGTCCACTTGAAACTGCAAGGCTCCCCCTGTTCCTCCATGCTTTCAGTAATTTTTATTTCCTTGTCAATTAGTCTTTCCCAAATGTATTTCCTTACATTTCTCTGTATTGAATTCTATCTGCTTGCTTCTGTCCATTTGGCCAATTCATTGATATCATCCTACAGTTTATGACTTTCTTACTCACAAAAAATGACAGGGCCAATTTTTGTTTAACATTTGGCTGAAGTCCGGTCATCTCCTGAGAGATTAAATAATTTTGGTTGACTGTAATAATTATGTGTGACCTATTACATAGAACAGATCACAACACATTCATTGTCCTCAGTGTATTTCATACTTTGTATAATGTCTTTTTAGTCTGTAAATAACTGATTGCATTCACAATAAGCTACTTCTCAGTAAGATTGTTTTGAGATCAGAAGTGAAATGTATTTTAAAAACAGTCATTCACCACTGGACCAGATTAATTTGCTGTAATGTTGATGACCCATTTCTAGGTAATGTGCACTTAGTTTGTAAAAATGACTTTGTGCTTTGCGATGCACTATGGAACTTAGAAAATTAAACCAAGCAGAAGTAATTCTTACTGAAATGTTTTCATTCCCTGTGGTACTTTGAACATAAGAGACACAGAAAGTTTAGAAATGAACCTGGCATTGCTGATGTTGCAGCAAATTTGTGCAAACAATAACTTTGACAAGTCTGTGCTATATTACAGTGAGATTTTGCAGAATTACATTGATTTGTACACACTTGTATAATCATTCTGGACAATTGTACAAGCCTGCACAAATGAACTGTTCATTAAAATGTTCTGTCATATTTGTACCTGAAGGAAGATGGGGCTGGGTTCACTCATTTTCAGGCGAAGTGTTATTTCCCATCATGGCTCACAGTGGTGTCTCTCCATTTCCAATTCTCAACTTGTTAATTATGTATCCAGCTTCTTACAATCGCTTATGCAGGAGAGATAGAACTTCCATGGGGCTGTCCGGACCTTCTGCTGAACAAGCATTGGCACTATATTTAAAGTCTAACTACACACCACTTCAGATGCTGCCCGCTAGGAACTATCTTGCAAACTGTGAATTTAGAAAACTGCAGTGTTTAGGAAGCAGACCTTGGCACTCCAATTTTAAGATAGACATCTGGAGGTCCCAATAGATGGCCCCGTGAAGAGGAGTACAAACTTTAACCCAGCAGATCTGAGTAAGTTGGTAGCCTTACACCTGCTAAGGAGATGCGTGAAAGCTCTTGACAATAGAAGGGGACCTGTTTATTCAGAAGAATTGGGGACATTTATTCTTAGTGCTGATGGATCGATGTATATAAGGTGATAACATCGGTTCACCTGTGGAATGTGTGGCAGTACTTCCTTCTCATGCTGGAGGCTGGAGCCACACTTATTTCACAGTGAGATGTTAGATAACTAAATTGCTGGTTTATATCTCTTAACAAAACTCATACTCAATACGAAAAGAACTTGTAATTTAATAAGCTGAATGGAATATGCATATGATAGAACAATCCTGATACATTTTCATGTATGTAACACTAAGCAGATTTGGATTTATGAAGTTCAGCTCCCTCATATTGACTGTTTTGGGAGTGAATGTCTCATTACCCTTACAGGCTAGGAAAACACAAAGGCTGAAAGTTGGAAGATGATGCATGAGTGAGAGAGAGAAAACATTCCTCTGCAAATTACATTCACTGATTGAAAGGTTCAAGGGACAGAGAGAAAGAGAGACAGATAGAGAGAGAGGATGGAAGCTGATGGAAAAAATAAGCCTTTATGGTCTGATTTGAGTGAACACTGGCATGGATTAAATGTATGTTGCTCCCTGGGGCTTGAGAATCGGGTGTATTATGAATTTAAGTTGCATTTTGGGAATCTAAGATGATTTTAAAAGAAACAGCCATTTAGTAGGACTGATACTGGACATGTTGGCTGAGCGAGGTGACCCCATGACCTTTCTCACATAGTTTAGACTAATCTCTCATCATAATGTACTATTCAAAGCAATTGACCACTTGGCCTGGCTGGATCAAGGTTTCCCACTTTGATGTGTGTGTAGCTTAATTAGTCAAACATACTCAGAGCTGTCAATGAGTTTCTCTTCCTCTGCAGACTTTGCCATTTCCTTGCTGCTTATCTAATTAAGGACATGTGGCATTTTTGTAATTTTAATACCAATTTCTGTGTAATGACGGCTTGTTTGCAGCAATAAGGGGAGTGGCCTGAGAGAGCTCTTACGGGTAAGGTAGATATCTTTGTAATAGTGTAACATTGATGCCATTAGTAAATAAAAGGTAATAATTTAAACTGTAAGAGTTTTATATTCCAGACTACCACAGCGTACGATCTCTGGGATGAAACAGCAGAGGCTACAAGTCGAGTCCATCAGGGATTCCCTAAGCCGTTTCAAATAGGGACTTTAACAATTTGAGACCAGGGTTCCAACAAGGGATACATGTGAGTGAAACCAGGAAAGAGGAGTTTCATCTAAAGGTCAGATTAGAGACCACTGGGCCCACAAGGTAAGGTTATACCTTGGTTGCTCTCTGTCTGTATTTTTGTATGCCGCCTCCTCCATTTCACTCTCACATACCCTGGTGGAACCCTGAATGAGATAATTTAAATAGGCACTAAAAGTAGAGACATTGTGATGGTAAGAGACAACAACAAGAGTTTTGTGAAGGTATACAATAAATAGGATAAATATGGGTGCAATCCTAGATAAGATAGAGGGCAAATGTCCCTTGATAGAGACAGTGAGTATGTATCCTAATTTTGAGAAACAATTCAGGGGAATATCCGGTGCAGCTGCCAAACACAATAAGGACTAACCTCTGTGAGGCACACATGATCTCAATCTACTTATGGAAGTTGAACAATCGATATGGAAAAACGGTTGTGGGAGTAAAAACATAAGCCATACATATGGAAAAAATGTAGCTAAAGAAGAGTGGGGAAAATCCATGCAGTCATCATGGAGACAGAGCTGTATTAAAAGGGGTATCAGTCCATTAACTGAGGAAGGAGTTGAATTAGATTGGACAGAACTAAAATGCAAATGTGAAGCACATGATTTAGAAACAGAATTGGAGTTGGCTAGAGAAAAAAAAGCAAAAAATAAAGAGGGCAGAGAACCACAACCTAATCTGAAATTTCAGGGATCCCAAAGGAAAAGGAAACCAGTAAATGAAAATCAGACCCCTCCCCCGTCCATAAATGAGTCTTGAAGACATTAATAATTACAATAAAATTTTAGGGTCTTTAAAGTTAGTCCTCGCACTCACCCTGATATGAAATGGCCAAAGGGAAATTTCCCGACTAGAAGAGTCCCCAGTCCTGCTTATCCAGAATCAGGGACAAAATCCATTTGTTAATCTTTATCAGCCTTGGAAGCCTCATGAACTCGCTAGCATCATCAATGAGCCTCCAGACTATGGAAAGACCCCCGAAGGATTCATTAGTTATATTAGTTGGACTAGGACCATCACAAGGTGGCCTCCCAAGACTTACTTAACCTCTTAGAGTGCTCTCTTTCCCCTGAAAATGGACTAAGTTCTTAGAAATTTTGCAATGTAATAATCATACCCAACTCATGCTAATGCATCCAGCTGAACCTAATAGGTCAGATTCGATTATTACACACAAATCTCGTTAAAGCAAAGGAGTTGAGGATTTCCTTGTCTGTTTTAAGGATTGCTATGGTGATTACTCTCGTGATTCTCAGTACCCACAAGGACAATCGCCCAACTAAATGCCATATGTATGACTAACCTTCCTGGCTAGGTACAGAAAGCTCTTAAAACCCATAATATGCACTGGCAACATGCCAATGTTGAACAATTCAGCTGAGAAGTATGTTACTTCTGGGAACTAAAGGACCCCGACACTAAGGCCTCAATAGTTGAGGTCAAGACTGAATTTGCCCAAACTGCAGGGGCTAGATCTAAAACCAGAACTCCGATTAAACCTTCCCATCCGCAAGGCCACCCAGGCTATCAAATGGAACCGTCATGCTGACATCCAGTATGGCAAGACAATAGGATTGGTACCATATATCAACAATATCCCTATGGACCTTGGGGTCCTCCTAGGCACCTTACCCAACAGTTCATGATGCCCCTTACTCCCTATACATCCTCTTCCTATTCCTCTCTGCCTCTCCCACCCTTAAGATCCCCCAAACGGCCAGACATTTGCTTCAACTGTAATCAACCAGGACATTAGTCTAAGAACTGCTCTTTCCCAAAGCAGCCCCATGTTGATCACCAGAATGGAAGCCGCCAGAAACCTTCGGATTCCCCCTCTGCAGGGACCCCAGTAGTATGCTTCTTTTACTGTACAGAAACCTTTTCAAACCCAACTCCCTGACTTAGGTCATCAACATCCCTTGAATCTTCCCATGGTTACCACTAGCTCTGAGGATGAACCTTGATCCTCTCCGTGACTGTGTTGTTATAAATGACCTTGTTACTAAGTCACATCCTAATCTTGCGGATCAGGCTCTTGTTAACCCAGATTTTACACTTTTTGTTGATGGTTCTTCTTCCATTTCTCCAGAGGGCAAATGCATGTCAGGATATGCGATTGTCACTTTGTCTCAAATGATAGAAGCTTATTCCATCGATCCACCCTGCTCTGTCCAACAAGTCGAGCTCCTTGCTCTCACCCATGCCTGCATACTTGCTGAAGGGAAGTCAGTTAATGTCTACAATGACTCTCACTACACCTTTGGATGTGCCCATGATTTTGGTCAACTCTGGCAACAGTGCAGCTTTCTTACCTCATTAGGAACTCCTATCCTCAATGCTGCCTGCGTTGTGAACCTTCTCTGCGCTACTCAACTTCCTTCTCAATTGGTAATTATCAAAGTTCCGCTCACTCCTCCGATGCTTCTGATGTCACTAAAGGCAACCAGGCTGCTGACGTGGCTGCTAAGGCGGCAGGTTTTGAATGAAGTGCTATGGTCACCCAAATGACAAACAGGAAACGAAAGGAAGATCTTCCTTTTTCCTCTCCTGATACGCTGACCATGCCTGACCGAGAGCAAATACGGACTCATCAGGGGCACGCCTCTGATGAGGAAAAACAAACATGGATGAACCATGGTTGTTATGTAAGTAGTTATACTGAACTTTGGATTATGCCATTGGACAGACATGTCTGCCCGATTCGCTTTTGCCTATTCTAGTTGATTCTGTTCATGCGCGCGCACATGTAGGTAAGGAGAGAATGGTGGACAGAATTCTCCAAACTTGGTGGAATCCCCACCAGCAGGAAAAAGCAAAACAAACAGCTGTAAATTGTCTAATTTGTCAAAAAAGCATAATCCCGGAAAAGGAGCAAAGTGTCCACCAGGTGAAACTCCCTTGCCAAGTGCATCTCTTGATACTGTCCAGTCAGATTTTATAGAAGTATCTAGATGCCATTGTTATAAGTATTGTTTCATCATTATTGATGTATTTAGTCGACGGATTGAAGCTTATTCCTGTACTGACTGCACAGCAAAAACTAGCAGTAAAATTCTACTCAGAGAAATCATGCCCAGGTTTGGAATACCAGCAAAGGTCTCTTCCGATAATGGCCCCCATTCTGTGTGGAGCTAAACAAGGAACTCTGGAAGAGTCTGAATACGAATCAAAAATTCCATTGTCCCTACCATCCTCAAGCAACAGGAATTGTTGAAAGAGTCAATGGTATTTTAAAAGGCCATCCAAGCAAGTTGGTAGAGGAAACAGGTCTTAATTGGCTGCAAGTATTCCCAATTGTCCTTTTTAATAGGAGAATCACAATCCAGAAAAAGACAAGATTGTCAGCGGCTGAACTAGTATATGGAAAGCCGTGAGGACTCCCTGGTCTGCACCATCGATGGACCAACATCCTGTTGATGTGCATGTCATTGCAGAAGAAATGCACAGGTACCTGATTAAGCTAACCAAAACATTGCAGTCTTATCCTCAACCAGTCAAAGAAGTCTATCGAGGGAAGGAAGAAGAAAGAGTGCCAGCATTTAAAGACATCAACCCTGGTGACTATGTATTATTAAGTAGTAAAAAGTGAGGTCTGCAGATGCTGGAGATCAGAGCTGAAAATGTGTTGCTGGTTAAAGCGCAGCAGGTCAGACAGCATCCAAGGAACAGGAAATTTGATGTTTCGGGCACAAGCCCTTCATCTTGAATGAGGAAAGTGTGTCCAGTAGGCTAAGATAAAAGGTAGGGAGGAGGGACTTGGGGGAGGGGCGATGGAGATGTGATAGGTGGAAGGAGGTCAAGGTGAGGGTGATAGGCCGGAGTGGGATGGGGGCGGAGAGGTCAGGAAGAAAATTGCAGGTTAGGAGGGCGGTGCTGAGTTCGAGGGAATCGACTTAGACAAGGTGGGGGGAGGGGAAATGAGGAAACTGGAGAAATCTGAGTTCATCCCTTGTGGTTGGAGGGTTCCCAGGTGGAAGATGAGGCGCTCTTCCTCCAACCGTCGTGTTGTTATGTTCTGGCGATGGAGGAGTCCAAGGACCTGCATGTCCTTGGTGGAGTGGGAGGGAGAGTTAAAGTGTTGAGCCACGGGGTGGTTGGGTTGGTTTCTGTTTGGAGGTGGCGGAAATGACGGCGGATGATATGCTGTATACGGAGGTTGGTGGGGTGGTAGGTGAGAACCAGTGGGGTTCTGTCCTGGTAGCGGTTGGAGGGGCGGGGCTCAAGGGCAGAGGAGCGGGAAGTGGAGGAGATGCGGTGGAGGGCATTGTCGATCACGTCTGGGGGGAATCTGCGGTCTTCGAAGAAGGAGGCCATCTGGGCTGTACGGTATTGGAACTGGTCCTCCTGGGAGCAGATGCGGCGGAGACGAAGGAATTGGGAATATGGGATGGCGTTTTTACAGGGGGCAAGGTGGGAGGAGGTGTAGTCCAGGTAGCTGAGGGAGTCAGTCGGTTTATAGTAGATGTCTGTGTTGATTCGGTCGCCCGAGATAAAAATGGAAAGGTCTAGGAAGGGGAGGGAGGAGTCTGAGACAGTCCAGGTGAATTTGAGGTCGGGATGGAAGGTGTTGGTAAAGTTGATGAACTGTTCAACCTCCTCGTGGGAGGTTGCGTTCCGCAAAGACCACTCCCTTTGTGACTCCCTCGTCAGGTCCACACCCCCCACCAACCCAACCTCCACTCCCGGCACCTTCCCCTGCAACCACAGGAAATGCAAAACTTGCGCCCACACCTCCTCCCTTACCTCTCTCCAAGACCCCAAGGGATGCTTCCATATCCGCCACAAATTCACCTGCACCTCCACACACATCATCTATTGCATCCGCTGCACCCGATGTGGCCTCCTCTATATTGGGGAAACGGGCCGTCTACTTGCGGAACGCTTCAGGGAACACCTCTGGGACGCCCGGACCAACCAACCCAACCACCCCGTGGCTCAACACTTTAACTCTCCCTCCCACTCCACCGAGGACATGCAGGTGCTTGGACTCCTCCATCGCCAGAACATAACAACACAACGGTTGGAGGAAGAGCGCCTCATCTTCCGCCTGGGAACCCTCCAACCACAAGGGATGAACTCAGATTTCTCCAGTTTCCTCATTTCCCCTCCCCCCACCTTGTCTCAGTCGATTCCCTCGAACTCAGCACCGCCCTCCTAACCTGCAATTTTCTTCCTGACCTCTCCGCCCCCATCCCACTCCGGCCTATCACCCTCACCTTGACCTCCTTCCACCTATCACATCTCCATCGCCCCTCCCCCAAGTCCCTCCTCCCTACCTTTTATCTTAGCCTGCTGGACACACTTTCCTCATTCCTGATGAAGGGCTTGTGCCCGAAACATCAAATTTCCTGTTCCTTGGATGCTGCCTGATCTGCTGCGCTTTAACCAGCAACACATTTTCAGCTCGACTATGTATTATTAAAAGACTTTAATTGGGAAACATTGGGCCCTCGCTGGAAAGGCCCTTATTAAGTTCTTCTGACAATTGAAACTACAGTAAAACCAGAAGGATGGTCAACATGGGTCTACAAAGGAGATTGTAAGCTTGTATCACCCTACAATCCTAGTGTTAGTACGAGTGCAATCATCGGATGAATACACAAACCAAGTACATGGGCCCAGATGTAATCTGCCCATCTGCGATATCTCTGACTGGCTAAACCTTCAATGTGACTGTATGAACGGAATTTGTGTCAATGCTAATGAATCAAATGGAGAAGTGACTAAAGTGGTATGTACATTTGTTGGTAAGAACAATGTCACAAGAATTACTTTTATCAATCTAAATGATATTTTGGGGGATGCCACATGCCGAAACAATGTGACGTTAGATGCCTATCAATGACTCTTTCCCCTACACTGACGACCATATCATCACTTACCACCATCACTATCACTGACATCATTACTACTACTCATGACAAGACAACTCTGATGACCATGAAACAACAAAAATTAACACCACTCACTCTGCTAAGCACTACCTATTTTGCTATCCCTATTTAGATTCTGAACACCACCAGTGATTCCATGAGAATACTAAAGTGTCCCATTTGTCACCCCAATGCTACTTGCAGAAACAAAACCAGCAATCTACGTGTAGAATGCCAATGTACTCACAGCTACACTGGAAATGGCATTGGTGCTTCGGGATGTTCCTTTGATGATCTTCTTACATCTGCTAAGGAGATGCGGGAAAGCACTCGATCACAGTTGCGGGGGAGGTGTTGATAGTTGTTCAGAAGAATTGGGGACATTTGTTGTTCATGTTGATGGATCAGTGTAAATAAGGTCATAAAATTTGCTCACTTGTGGAAAGTGTGGCAATACTTCCTTCTCATGCTGGAGGCTGGAGCCATGCCTATTTCACAGTGAAATGTCAGATAACTAAATTGCTGGTTTAGATCAAAGACTCTTAACAAAACTCATACTCAATATGAAACGAACTTGTAATTTAATAAGCTGAATGGAATATGCACATGATAGAACAATCCTGATACATTTTCCTGTATAGCACACTGAGCAGACTTGAATTTATAAAACTCAGCTCCTTCATCTTGACTGTTCAGGGAAGTGAATGTCTCATTACCCTGACAGGCTAAGAAAACATAAAGGCTGAAAGTTGGAAGATGTTCATGCATGAGTGAGAGAGAGAAAATATTCTTTTGTAAATTACACTCATTGACTGAGGGGTTCACGGGACACAGAGAGAGCGAGAGAGAGAGAGAGAGTGAGAAACAGACAGGATGGAAGCTGGTGGAAAGATTAACCCATGATGGTTTGAGTTGAGTGAACACTGGCTTGTCATGGATTAAATGTGTGTGTTGTTCCCTGGAGCTTGAGACCTGTGAATGTTATGAATTTAAATTGCATTTTGGGAATCTGATTATAAAAGAAATAGCCATTTTGCAGGACAATGATATTGGGCATGTTAGCTGAGCAAAGTGACTCCGCAAACCTTTGCCATTGTATTGCTGCTTATCTGATTAAGGACATGTGGCATTTTGTAATTTTAATACCAATTTCAGTATAAAGACAGCTTGTTTGTAGCAATAAGGAGGGCTTTTGCCCGAAAACCTTCATTTTCCTGCTCCTCAGATGCTGCCTGACTGCTGAGCTTTTCCAGCACCACTCTGATCTTGACTCTGATCTCCAGCATCTGCAGTCCTCACTTTCGCTTGTAGGTATCTATGTTATAGTGTAACATTGATGCCATTAGTAAATAAAGGTAATAATTTAAACTATACTGTCTGTAAGAGTTTTATATTCCAGACAATCACAGAGTACGATGAAACAAGAGAGGTTACAGGTCGAGTCCTTCAGGGATTCCCTGAGCCATTTCTGATATGTACTTTAATAGGCCATCAGAGAAAGCCAAAGCCTGGACATAAATCATGGCCTGGGTCAGTGTTCTCTTAGGGGGTCAAATGGAAAGTACAATAGTGCAGGAAAATGGTCAATGATCTGTGCGCCACAAGAATATAGCGATCTACCAACTATTCCCTGCTACCTGAGACTCAATTTAACTCTTTCATTGGGTACAAACCTCACCAATACTCATGGATTACCAATTTCATTATTGCATGAAGTGCCTTCACTCAATGACTCTCAGTTACTAACACTTTCTACCTTCTGTACAATCCAGAGGGCATGACTTAAACTTTCTTATATTTGTGTATGCTTTGTATGAGTTCGCCTAGAAAGTCACTGCAATTTTATTTTCCATTGAAGCTTAGTTCCACTATTTTTAAGATTAATAGGTTTTCACCTGGCTAGTTAGATTGCATTTTCTGTTCTGGTTTCATTAAAACTGCTCAATATAGAATCATAGAGATGTACAACATGGAAACATACCCTTCGATTTAACTCATCCACGCAGACCAGATATCCCAACCTAATCTAGTCCCATTCACCAGAACTTGGCCCAAATCCCTCTAAACCCTTCCTATTCACAAACCAATCCAGATGCCTTTTAAATGTTGTAAGTGTACCAGACTCCACCACTTCCTCTAGCAGCTCATTCCACACACGTACCATCCTCTGCGTGAAAAAGTTGCCCTTCTATCCTGTTTATATCTTTCCCCTCTCACCCTAAACCTATCTAGTTCTGGACTCACCCACCCAGGGAAAAGACTTTGTCTATCTATCCTATCCATGCCCGTCATGATTTTATAAGTCTCTATAAGGTCACCCCTCAGCCTCCCATGCTCCACGGAAAACAGCCCCAGCCTATTCATCATCACCCCATAGCTCCAACCATGGCAACATCCTTGTAAATCTTTGCTGAACATCCTTGCGATAGGAAGAAGTCCAGAATTGCATGCAATATTCCAAAAGTGGCCTAACCAACGTCTTGTACAGTCACAACATGACCTCCCAACTCCTATACTCAATGCTCTGACCAGTAGAGGAAAGCTTACCAATTGCCCTCTTCACTATCCTATCTACCTGCAACTCTACTTTCAAGGAGCTACAAACCTGCACTCCAAGGTTTCTTTGTTCAGCAACACTTTCTAGGACCTTACCATTAAGTGTATAAGTGCTGCTAAGATTTGCTTTCCTAAAATGCAGCATCTCACATTTATCTAAATTAAACTCCATCTGCCATTTCGCAGTCCATTGGCTCATCTAATCCCCATTGTACACTGAGACAACCTTCTTCACTGTCCACTACACCTCGGATTTTGGTGTCATCTGCAAACCTCCAATGTTCAGATTCAAATCGTTTATATAAATGATAAGTAGTGTGTACCCAGCACCGATCCTTGTGGCACTCCACTGGTCATAGGCCTCCAGTCTGAAAAGCAACCCTCCACCACCATCCTCTGTCTTCTATCTTTGAGCCAGTTCTGATTCTAAGAGGCTAGTTCTCGCTGTATTCCATAAGATCTAACCTTGCTAACCAGTCTCCCATGGGGAACCTTGTCAAATGCTGTACTGAAGTCCATATAGATCACATCCACCACTCTGCCCTCATCAATCCTCTTTGTAACTTTTTCAAAAGCATCAATCAAGTTTGTGAGACATGATTTCCCACATACAAAAGTTGATAACTGTCCCTAATCAGTCCTTGTCTTTCCAAGTACATGTACATCCTGTCCCTCAGAATTGCCTCCAACAAATTGTCCACCACTGACATCAGTCTCACTGATTTATTGTTCCCTGACTTGTCCTTACCACCTTTCTTAAATAATGGCACTACGTTAGCCAACTTCCAGTCTTCTGGCTTCTCACCTGTAACTATCAATGATACAAATATCTCAGCAAGAGACCCAGCAATCAGTTCCCTAGCATCCCACAGAGTTCGAGGGTACACCTGATAAGGTCCTGGGGATTTATACACATATATGCGTTTCAAGACATCCAGCCCCACCTCCTCTGTAATATGGACATTTTTCAAGATTTCACCATCCACGAAGGAATCTTGATTATCCATATGAGATGGGCAGGCACGATTTCGTTCGGATAATTGATTATTCTGTTAATTGATTTCTCTGGGGCTTGGAGTTTTCTGTGAAATCTGCTCCCTGTTCAGGGACTAGGCAGCAGCATACTGCATGTGAGGCTCCACCCCCTGCCCACCCCAATCCCCGTCCACCAGCCCCATCTGCTCCCACCCCCACCTCCGTCTGTCCCTAACCTCGTCTGTTCTCAACCCCCCCCATCCCTAACCCCGCCTCCCCTGTCCATTCCCCCCCCACTGCCCACAATCCCCACCTCCGCCACACCTGGGGCAGCTGGACTGTACACCAATAGTAAGACTGCTGCTACCTTTGTGGGGTAAGTCTCCAAATAGCACATACACACACACACAACACAACACACACACACACACACACACACACACCGTTTTGATAGGTCCCATCTCTGCTCTGCATAGGACAATGCTGGAGAGATTATCTAGGGAAGGGGGTTTAAGGTACACTTCTGTGTAGAACTCCAGGGAAAGTGTGGGAAGAGAGAGAGGGCGGGAGGTCACTCATTTTGAGATGGTGCCTGGACTATCCAGGACTGTTTTCAGTAGCATTTCAGTGAGCCGAGTACATTTGTAATCATTGTACCCGTAAACAAAACATGCTATCAGGGTTGAAACAGCTTTTTGATGTATTGCTTCCAGCAGGACCTTGAAATTCCCTTCGGATAATTTGATATTCAGATAATTGAGGTTTCTCTGTATTTTCGTATATTCTAAATCTTCCATATCCTTCTCCACAGTAAACACTGATGCAAAATACTTGTTTAGTATCTCCCCCATCTCTTGCAGCTCCACACAAAGGCTGCCATGCTGATCTTTGAGGGGCCCTATTCGCTCCCTAGTTATCCTTTTGTCTTTAATGTATTTGCGAAAGCTCTTTGGATTCTCCTTAACCCTATTTGCCAAAGCTATCTCCAGTCTCCTTTTTGCTCTCCTGATTTCCCTCTTAAGTATACTCTTACTGCATTTATACTCTTCTAAGGATTCACGCGAATTCTCCTGTCTATACCTGGACATATTATTTTTCTTAACCAAACCCTCAATTTCTCTAGTCATTCCCTACACCTACCAGGCCTTCCTTTCACCCTAACAGGAATATACTGTCTTTGGACTCTATATTTTAGCTCACGCACTCTATATTCTGTATGAATATTGAAAGAGGAAAATAATTAGCTCATGGGGGAACAACAATCTATTCGATAATATGGTTTGAAAAGTTTGCCTAAGGAGATCTCTAAGCTTCCACGAACCTTGAATGTAAGCACATTTGGCATTAGAAGGAAGCACTGTTTATTTGTTAAATATTTCCGCCTGATGCAATAAAATACATTGTGATATCTGCTGGAGAAGAGTCACTTTATTGTTATCATCATCATCAGAAGCACAGAATTAACTAGATTGACTGTTTTACCTCTTGGCCAATTGTGCTATAAATGTTTACGAAGCATGAGAATATATTACAAAAACAAGGCAATCATCACACAATCATATATAATCATGCATGATAGTAGAAAGTCACCCTCCTTTTAACCATGCTCAAGGTCAAAAATCCTACTGTTGCCAGTTCTTATAAAACAGAAACATGATGCACTGCAGGCTCTTTGTTCGATAGAAAAACCAAGGGAAGCTCGGGTGCTGGAAATTGGAAACCAGAACAGAAATTGCTGGAGAAACTTAGCAGGTCAGAACAGTTCTAAATCAGTGTCACTAGACTCAAAACATTGACTCTGCTTTCTCCCACAGCTAGTGTCAGATCTGTTCTGTTTCTCCAGCAATTTCTGTTTTTGTTTCATAAATTCCAATTGTTGCACTGAAAGTTGATGGTTAGGTTAGGTGAATGTAAGCTAACAAGAATAAATTAGTTTGAGTATTGCTGAAAAATATGCTTTCTTTAGGCTGTTCATCTTGCATTACAGCAGGATAATTTGCAAGATAACCAAGTCAAAAGGAAAACAAACATGTAAATTGTGTAAGAGAGTGTTGATTGGTTAGTACATCAACTATGCAAAAGTGAAGACTGCAAATGCTGGAAACCAGAGTTTAGATCAGAGTGGTGCTGGGAAAGCACATCAGGTCAGGCAGCATCCGAGGAGCAGGAAAATTGACGTTTCGAGCAAAAGCCCTTCATCACTAGTACACGAACTATGATTGCTTGAGGTGTTGCCATGAAAATGCAGCCATCACTTCTGTTTAACAGTTAACTGCCAGGTTTATTCATGTTGTAAATCATTTGGTTTGACTGATAAGTCAGGGCTTTGCTCTGAGAAATGGACCAGTAAATGGCTGCCACTTATTTTATTAAGTTGAAACGGGCAGGAGCTATAAGCTCATCAGTAGGTCCAGCGTAATTTGTTCAATGTGCAAACCTAATGCTGAAGTACCGTGCATCCAAGTCATCCTGCAGGATAATGGCTATCTTTATATTGTACTGTTTATCGCACAGATCTGAAAGGTCATAAGGAGGTCATTCATGGACCTGAAAAGTACCCGGTTTGCCTTAAGTTACTCTGGTAAAGAATCTGAAAAGTTTGAGCAACGGCTGAAGGCAGCTATTTTGTGCTAGTGCAATGCCACATTCTGCATGTCACAAAGAGAATTTTGCCATCAAGCTGAAAATACTTCACACAAAAGAGTCATGTGATATATGAATTCATGCAGTGATAGCGTGTATGTGAGCTGTACATCCCAAAACCTGGCAGATTGTGTCAAACATTAGTCTCTTTGGTTGTTTGACACAAACAAGGTATTTAACCTTCGCCAACCCAATTACAATGTAATTAACTACTTTCACCGGAAACAATAAGAAACCAATTACAAGTCTTTCATTATGGAAGGAAAGAACAATTTTATTATCTGCCAAACCTGAGAAAAATAATCAGACACATAGACCCGTGAGCTCTCACATTTGTCCACATGCATGCATACACACACACTCCGAAAAAGTGGAACATGGCCAGTGTTAATGATGGCCAAGAAATATACAGTTTGAAGTCCTTAGACAGCTCTTGACTGATACCATTCACACTAGTAAATGGAGTGCGATCCAGAGGACACAGATTTAAGATCACAATTGTTTTGTTGGTATCTTAAGCCATCACTAGTTGTGAATATTAAAATTATTCTTGAGTTCTCAGTATTCTGATATTTCTTTTTATTTAGTATTGTCACTGGGTACTTTTTCTTCTTGAGACACAGAGAAAAATAGTTCCCAACCTCTGTTTGATGCTATATTCTGAGCTTCATATGGAATCTCTGCTCGAAACAGTTTCTTGAAATGCAAGTTTTAGGTTGTTAATCAGAGTGGAGGTTCCATCTCCAACATATGATCATTTGTATGAAGGTCTTAATCAGAATATAAAATGTCTGCAGGGAATTTGTTGGCTAAAAAGAGGCAGAAAGTATAAAAAAACAATCTTGCAGCAAGTAAGGAGGCTGCAAAGAGAGGCGTAGGTATATCATGTCTTACATGGTCATCACATTGTGCATTAGAATTTTACTTGCTTCCATCAGAAAGTCCTTCCTTTCCCAAATGAACAAGGTTTGTGACCATTGTCAGTATCTCAGAGAATGCTATATTTTTCTCTCTTGCTATTTAAAACAGAATGGCCATAATTCCATTGAGCATAGGCTTATGACAGCTATCCTGACCAACAGTGATGCCTGAGGAGACAGTTGCCACCTGTAATACTGCAGTCTTTCCTGCTTGTCTCCGGACTATTCACCTTGATATTCCTGGTCTGTAAACCTTTTTAGACCTCCCAGACCTGGGCTTATATGCCAGTCCATCAATTCATGTTTATCGGCTGTGATGCCTTCTGTTTTGGCTCACAACTTTTTCTTGATTTATCAGACCACAGTTTAGCAAGTTTATGGAGTCACTGAACTCTGCAAAGAACTGCTTCACAAAAGGCTCTTGTAGATACCCTCCATTTTAAGCAGCCATACATAGCAATCAAAAGCAAACTGCTTAAACGGTTCAAATTCCAGATATGCCCAGCCAGGCTGTTCCCCAAGGATACAGAGTTTTTACTAGCTTGCCTCTGGCACTGAATGACACATATTGAAAATTGTCTTATTTATTGCCTTATAGCTGGTTGCACTCTCCTTAGGCAAGAGGGAGGAAATTTCATGAACTTCCCTGTTAAACTACTCTACTGTAAGTCCATTGCTCGATTGGCCACTTCAACTGCTGCACTAACCTTTTAGAAGAGATAAAGGAGCCATCCACCAGATCGTTATCCAACTTAGGCATTTAAAGAGTGAATTTGAATACTTCGGCCATTAAACCTGAACCTGGGATGTTTCTTGTAACTTTCTTCAAATAGTGGAACTAGCTAAAAGTCAAGAAACAACTGGTCCAGAAATAACAGTTCAAGGGACATGGAGTTAATGAATAGATAATAATGGAATAACCAGCTCAATGACATTAGGTAAAAGCTTTTGTTGGCACATGGTGCAAATAGACCAAAATACAGAATCTTTTATGATTGTTTACATTGGCATGCTGCAGACAAGTGACTGTGACCAGCAAGCCACCACCACCTCAAAGAAATACGACACAGTCAGAAAAGAGATCCAAAATATTTCATCATTCTTTAGTATAATGCTGAGGGTAGGTCAAATGAAGACCCAGTAGGTTAGCCATGAAAACAGATTTTGAGCACTAGTGGCAGTTCACAATTGTGGAATACTTCCTGGCATACGGTGGAAGACTGGTGATTCTAGTTTCACTTTGGGAAGATGTTGGAGTCTGGACAGAGGGGAATCAGAGAAACTGTTCCCATTCGTAAGTGAATGGAAATTCAGACAGCACAGTTTTGAAGCATTTTGCAAAAAAGAGCAAATGTAAACTGAGCAAAATCTATTGCACAGAGCAAGTAGTTAGGGAATGGAATGCTTATGGTGTAGTATGGTGGAGGCAGATTCAATTGAAGCTTTCCAGAGAGCATTGAGTGATTACTTATATCGAAACAATGCGCAGGGATATGGATACAGGTAGGGGATGATCACACAAAGAGTGCATTTTTACCATGAGCATATCGTAATTACCATATGGCACTTTCAATGGCAGTTTTCCAGCTTAATGAAATAATTGTCCACTCTGTTCTGCATATGGCAGGGATTCTTGATAAGCAAGGGGACAGAAGATTATCAGAGCTAATCTTCAGAAATAATCAGATCAGAGTCGAGAGTATGGTGCTGGAAAAGCACAGCACGTCAGACAGTATCCGAGGAGCAGGAGAATCGATGTTTCAGGCATAAGCCTTTCATCAGGAATAATCAGATCAGCCAGAATCTTATTGAATGGAGGAGGAGGCTCCAGGGGCTGACTGGTCTATTTCTGCCCCTAATTTGCATGTTAGTATATATCTACCTGACCTTAGAAGATTGACTGCAGCAATGCAATTCTTTTCAAATTTGTCCACAGTTAGCCTCTAGCTATTCACATGTGACAAAAGAAGAAAATCTAAACTAATGAAGCTTTGAATTAACATAGTCCTTATGTCAAATATTTTCTATTTTATTCGCCATGCTTCTTGTGTATGACTATATATTAGAAAGGGGCTAAACTGACTAATCATAGCAGGGGTAGTTAAGATTATTAATAAACCAGCACTGGACACTGCTAATGCTGTATTTCATTTAATCTACAAAAAAATAATGAGCCCATTAATGTTCCTTTTACAGATCTAAATGTCAAATTTGATTTCAATGCATTTAAAATGGGCAATAATATGTAACCCTGATTACATTAACACCAAGTTGTTTTGTGACAAATGATCAGTGTATGGTTTTGCATTATAAGATTCATTAATGCATTTCCAGTAACATTTGTCATTTAAGTCATCATCACTGCAAATGTTGTATCTTATGAATACAACCAAAGTAAAAGAATAACAAATTAATAAATCTTGGCATTTACATCCAAATCATCATTATAATCATAAAATGGTTTAATGTGTGTTGTGTTTCATATTTAGGATATTAGGTTAGGTAAGATATTTCACTGAAAGGAGATACACCTATCGTTTTTTTTGTGAAAATTCTCTTGATTTACAATCAAACCATGACATTGTTGCTCCCTGCCCCCAGTCTGACCTCCTTGCATGATATCTATGCTCCCCAAATTCTAGCCTCTTGTCTATCCCAGATTTCAATTACTCCACTATTGGTCGTCATGCCTTCACCTCCATGGACGCAAAACTCTGAAATTACTTCTCTATATATTTCTTCTGCTTAAGTTATTTCTTACAAGTTTTTTGGTCACTAGTCTTAACACCTCCTATGTGGCTCCTTGTTAAATGTTGTCTGTTACTATCCTTGTGAGGCAGCATCTTGTTGTACAATCCAATGTGGCAACTTTATGAATACTGCATGCAACAGTTTGAACCACTGGGATAATTATATAAAGAGGAACCTCGATTATCTGGCATTCAATTATCCAAATATCAGATTATGCAGAAAGATTGCAAGGTCCTGATGCTCGGCTAAAATTCCCATTGCTCTTGATTCATATATTAATTAGAAAACTGTCTATTTCAGCTTTCAATATTCTTAATATCCCAATGTCTGTAGTCCTTTGTGGGGAAAAAAATTCATGGATTCACTACCCTCAGAGTTAAGGATTTTAAGAAACAGTTCCCATGAAGTCTTTATGTCAAGTTGTCTGTTCCACTCTGTGTACAGTTAGATCGAGACAAATGTGGTCACAAGTCCTTCAGGCGGCACGGTGGCTCAGTGGTTAGCACTGCAGCCTCACAGGGCCAGGGTCCCAGGTTTGATTTCAGCTTTGGCTGACTGTCTGTGTGGAGTTTGCACATTCTCCCTGTCTTTGCGTGGGTTTTGTTCAGGTGCTCTGGGGTTTCCTCTCACAATCCAAAGATGTGCGGGCCAAGTGAATTGGCCATGCTAAAATGCCCGTAGTGTTAGGTGCATTAGTCAGAGGGAGATGGGTCTGGGTGGGTTACTCTTCAGAGGGTCAGTGTGGACTGGTTGGACTGAAGGGCCTGTCCCCCACCCTGTAGGGAATCTTAAAAACAAAAATTCGATTAACCGAACAAAATATCCCCCAGCCGTGTACTTTCGTTAATCGAGGTTCCTCTGTAATTATAATGTGTATGGGAGTTTAGAACATATAACATAGAAAAGTACAGCACAGAACAGTCCCTTTTGCCCACAGTATTGTGCAAGGATTATTCCTAATCTAAAATAAAATAACCTACGCACCCCTCAATTCACTGCTGTCCATGTGCATGTCTAGCAGTTGCTTAAATGTCCCCAATGACTCTGTTTCCACCACCACTGCTGGCAACGCATTCCATGCATCACAACTCTCTGTGTAAAGAACCCTACCTCTGACATCTCCTCTATACCTTCCTTCTAATATCTTAAAACTATGACCTCTCATGCCAGTCAATCCTGCCCTGGGGAAAAGTCTTTGGCTATTGACTCTATCCATGCCTCTCATCACCTTGTATACCTCAATCAGGTCTCCTCTCTTCCTCCTTCTCTCCCGCGAGGAAAGTCCAAGCTTAGTCAACCTCTTTTCGTAAGACAAGCCCTCCAGATCAGGCAGCATCCATTAAACCTTTACAACCTCTCCATAGTCTCTGTATCTTTCCTAAATAGGGTGACCAGAACTGGACACAATATTCCAAGTGTGGTCTCATCAGGGTCTTACAGTGCTGCAGCAAAACCTCACAACTCTTGAACTCAATCCCCCAGTTAATGAAAGCCAAAACATCATATGCTTTCTTAACAATCCTATCCAATTGGGTGGCAACTTTGTGGGATCTGTGCACTTGAACACCAAGTTCCCTTTGATCCTCCACACTGCCAAGAATCCTGTCTCTATGTTCAGCATTCAAATTTGATCTTCCAAAATGCATTGCTTTGCATTTATCCAGGTTGAAATCCATCTGCCATTTCTCAGCCCAGCTCTGCATCCTGTCCATGTCGCACTGCAGCCTGCAATAGCCCTTGATACTATCGATGACACCTCCAAACTTTGTGTCAGCAGCAAATTTATTAATCCATTCCTCAACCTCCTCATTCAAATCATTTATAAAAGCTACGAAGAGCATAGGCCCAAGAACAGAGCCATCAGGACACCATTCACCACTGATCCCAAGGCAGAATACTTTCCATCTACTCCAACCAATTCTGAATCTAGACAACCAAATCTCCCTGTATCCCATACCTCCTGACTTTATGAATGAACCTACCATGGGGAACCTTATCAAATGCCTTGCTGAAGTCCATATACACCAGATCTACTACTCAACCTTCGTTGACCTATTTTGTCACCTCCTCAAAGAACTCAATAAGATTTGTGAGGCATGACCTGCCCCTCACAAAGCCATTTTGACTGTCTTTAATCATGTTATACTTTTCCAAATCATCATCAATCCTATCCCTCAGAATTCTTTCCAAAAACCTGCTGACCACAGATGTAAGAGTGACTGGTCTGTAATTGCCAAGGATTTCCCCATTTCCCTTCTTGAAAAGAAGAACAACATTTGCCTCCCTCCAATTCTCCGGCTTGACTCTGTGGAGAGTGAGGAAGCAAAGATCTTCACCAGTGGTTTAGCAACCTCCTGTCTCATTTCCCAGAGCAACCTATGATAAATCTGGTCTGGCTCTGGGGACTTATCAATCTTAATGTTTGCCAAATTTCAAGCACATCAACTTCATCAATCTTGATCTGTTCATGTCTGTTTCCAGCTCCTCAAAGTTCTCATTCACAACAAGGTCCCTTTCCTTCATGAAAACCAAAGCAAAAACTCATTTAGGGCTTCCTCTATCTGCTCAGACTCCACGCACAAGTTCCCTATGCTATCCCACACAGACCCTACCTTCTCCCGATCATTCTTTTATCCCTCAGGTATGAGTAAAATGCTTTTGGGTTCTCCCTAATCCTTCTTGCCAAGCCTTTCTCATGCCCCCTCTTGGCTCTCCTCAGTCCATTTCTGAGCTCCTTTCTAGTAAGCCTGTAATGCTCTAAAGCTGTGGTAGATCCTTGCTTCCTCCACCTTACATAAGCTACCTTTTTCCTTTTGACGAGAAGTTCCTCTGTTCTCGTCATTCAAGACTCCTTAATTTTACCCCTTATTACCTGTCTCAGAGGAACAAATTTGTGTATCACTATTCCAAAGATTCATAAACTCCCATGAAAAAAAATTCCTTAAGCAGTCTCTACATGTCTGCCACGTCCTTTCTCTGGAACAATTGCTCCCAGTCTGTACTTCCCAACTCCTGTCTGATAGCTTCATAATTTCCTTTTCCCCAATTAAATATCTTCTCTTGGTAACTGTTCCTTTCCCCCTCTAAGGCTATGGTAAATGTCAGGCAATTGTGGTCACTGTCACCAAAGTATTCTTGCACTGCAAGATCTAACACCTGTACTGGCTCATTGTCGAGCACCAAATCCAAAATGGCCTCTCCCGTCGTTGGCCTGTCTACATACTGAGTAAGGAAACTCTCCTGAACATACCTGACAAAAATGGCACCATTCAAACCATCTGCACTAAGGAGGTTGCAGTCAATATTGGGAAAGTTGAAGTCACCCATAACAACAACCCTGCTATATCAGCATTTTTCCAAAATCTGCTGACCTATGAATTCTTCAATCTTTCTACTGCTGTTAGGAAGCCTGTAGAAGACCCCCAATGAGGTGGCTGCTCCCTTGCTGTTCCTAACTTCCACCCATACAAACCTTCCTCAACAACCTTCATTTCTGTAGCTGTGATGCATTCTCTGATTAGCAATGCTACACCCCCTCCTCTTTTTCCACCCTCACTGTTCTTTTTAAACATTCTAAGCCCTGGAACATCTAGCAACCATTCTTACCCCTGTGAAACCCATGTCTCTGTTATGGCCACAACATCATAGTCCCAAGTACTGATCCATGCTCTAAGTTCATCACTGTTTTTTCTGACATTCCTTGCGTTAAATCAGACACACTTTAACTGATTCCTTTGTTTCATCATGTGAAAACCCTTCCCGATAGATTCACTACATCCAGTCACTGCCCCATCTACAACTATCCCCCTCTTAGATATGTAGCTCTGGTTCCCACCCCCTTGCCAAACTAGTTTAAACCCTCCCGAACCTTTTGATTTTTTTCGAAAGGATTATGAAAACGTTCAATCTGCCTAGTTATGGGAATTGAGCATTAAGCCACAATCAGCTGTTCCTCCCTTTGACATGTCAATTAATCAAATAAATTTACTAAGTAGTACTTAGCCATAGTCAACCTTGCTGATATTCTAGCAGCAAGTAATATGCTAATACAAAAAAGCCACAGGCATCTCTTGGTAGGATATAGAAATGATACACTTGGCATATAAGTGCTGCTTGATATTCAGTCAGGAAATATTGATCTGCAATCATTCACCACCACCATAATATTCTTACTTTAGTAATCCTTCAAATTCAACTTAAGTCATATTCAATCTATCATCTAAACACAACATTAGGAGTGAAGTCTCCATCTGACTGGAAATGATTGTCTCCTCCCTTTCTTCAAGATTTATTATCTGTGAGAATATAGCTGAAAATGTGTTGCTGGTTAAAGCACAGCAGGTCAGGCAGCATCCAAGGAACAGGAAATTCGACGTTTCGGGCATAAGCCCTTCATCAGGGCTTATGCCCGAAACGTCGAATTTCCTGTTCCTTGGATGCTGCCTGACCTGCTGTGCTTTAACCAGCAACACATTTTCAGCTCTGATCTCCAGCATCTGCAGACCTCACTTTTTACTCTGTGAGAATATACAAAAGAGGAGCAGTAGAATCTCACATGACACCTCAAGTTTGCTCTCCTATTCAATATGATCATGGCTAACTTTTGATATCAACTCCAAAAATTCCAAAGATTCATAAACTCCCATGAAAAAAAATTCCTCCCCATTTCAGTCTTGATCAATGTCTTATCCTGAAAGCATGACCCCAGTTTCAGACTCTCCTGTGAGGTGAAATAACCTCGTACTAACTACTTTGTCAAACCACCAAGCAATCTTCCAAACTTCATTGAGATCGTCTCCCATTCTTCTAAATGCCAGAGAGTTTGGTCGTCTCAGGAGTCAGTTTATTGAACCTTTGCTGTACAGCTTCCAAAATATCCTTCCATAGGAACAGAAACCAAAACCACACACAGTATCTGGCTTTATTCTCCAAGCTCTTTATACTACAGGTAGATGATCTTTTATCTGAAATGCTCGGGACCAGTTGTTTTTTGGAATTCAGAATTTTTCATTTTTCAGAATAAGTGACAGTTTAATGGTGAAATTTTTAAAAATCTTACTGGAGGAGCAGACTTCCAAGTGAGAATAGGCCGTCGGTGCTTGGCCACGCTCCCCCACTGATGTCGCACCTGAGTGACACACATCGAGTGGGTATCGACTTGGGTTAACTGTTTGCACACCAAACAACCTTGTTACTGAGAAAAAAAACTCCACCAAAAACCTTCGGATTTTGGAGCTTTTTGGTTTTTGGATGTTCAAATAAAGGATATTCTACCTGTAGTGGCTAAATGACTTTACACTTGAAATGCAGCTCCTTTGCAATGAAGGAGAGCATAGCATTTGCGTCCTAGTTACTTGTCATACTTTAATGCTAGCTTTCTGTATTTCATGTATCTTGCCTCCATTACTATCAAATTTAAATTTTCTTAGAAAATGAAAGAGACCTGGCCAGTCTTTGTGACAGCTCTGGATGTTGCGTTTTGATGGATAGTGGAGAAGACCCAATCTTGCCATTTAAACCTCAATTTACAGTCACAGAGTCATACAGGATGGAAACAGTGCCCTCAGTCTCACCAGTCCATTCTGAACATAATCCCAAACCAACTAGTCCCATTTGCCTGGTCCTGGTCCAAATCCTTCCAAATCTTTCCTGTTCATGTACTGAAGCCAAACGCCAGCTCGCGGACACCGCTGAAGCCAAACGCCAGCTCGCGGACACCGCTGAAGCCAAACGCCAGCTCGCGGACACCGCTGAAGCCAAACGCCAGCTCGCGGACACCGCTGAAGCCAAACGCCAGCTCGCGGACGCCTCCTCTTATCGCCCCCTTGACCACGACCCCACCTCCCACCACCAAACCATCATCTCCCAGACCATCCAGGACCTCATCACCTCAGGGGATCTCCCATCCACCGCCTCCAACCTCATAGTCCCACAACCCCGCACCGCCCGTTTCTACCTCCTGCCCAAAATCCACAAACCTGCCTGCCCCGGCCGACCCATTGTCTCAGCCTGCTCCTGCCCCACCGAACTCATCTCCCAATACCTCGACACGGTCCTGTCCCCTTTAGTCCAAGAACTCCCCACCTACGTTCGGGACACCACCCACGCCCTCCACCTCCTCCAGGATTTTCGCTTCCCCGGTCCCCAACGCCTTATTTTCACTATGGACATCCAGTCCCTGTACACCTCCATCCCCCATCACGAAGGACTCAAAGCCCTCCGCTTCTTCCTTTCCCGCCGCACTAACCAGTACCCTTCCACTGACACCCTCCTTCGACTGACTGAACTGGTCCTCACCCTGAATAACTTCTCTTTTCAATCCTCCCACTTCCTCCAAACTAAAGGAGTTGCCATGGGCACCCGCATGGGCCCCAGCTATGCCTGCCTCTTCGTAGGATATGTGGAACAGTCCATCTTCCGCAACTACACTGGCACCACCCCCCACCTTTTCCTCCGCTACATCGATGACTGTATCGGCGCTGCCTCGTGCTCCCACGAGGAGGTTGAACAGTTCATCAACTTTACTAACACCTTCCATCCCGACCTGAAATTCACCTGGACTGTCTCAGACTCCTCCCTCCCCTTCCTAGACCTTTCCATTTCTATCTCGGGCGACCGACTCAACACAGACATCTATTATAAACCGACTGACTCCCACAGCTACCTGGACTACACCTCCTCCCACCCTGCCCCCTGTAAAAACGCCATCCCATATTCCCAATTCCTTCGTCTCCGCCGCATCTGCTCCCAGGAGGACCAATTCCAACACCGCACAACCCAGATGGCCTCCTTCTTCAAGGACCGCAGATTCCCCCCAGACGTGATCGACGATGCCCTCCACCGCATCTCCTCCACTTCCCGCTCCTCCGCCCTTGAGCCCCGCTCCTCCAACCACCACCAAGACAGAACCCCACTGGTTCTCACCTACCACCCCACCAACCTGCGCATACAACGTATTATCCGCCGCCATTTCCGCCACCTCCAAACGGACCCCACCACCAAGGATATATTTCTCTCCCCTCCCCTATCAGCGTTCCGCAAGGACCACTCCCTTCGTGACTCCCTTGTCAGATCCACACCCCCCACCAACCCAACCTCCACCCCCGGCACCTTCCCCTGCAACCGCAGGAAATGTAAAACTTGCGCCCACACCTCCACACTCACTTCCCTCCAAGGCCCCAAGGGATCCTTCCATATCCGCCACAAGTTCACCTGTACCTCCACACACATCATCTATTGCATCCGCTGCACCCGATGTGGCCTCCTCTATATTGGTGAGACAGGCCGCTTACTTGCGGAACGCTTCAGAGAACACCTCTGGGCCGCCCGAACCAACCAACCCAATCACCCCGTGGCTCAACACTTTAACTCCCCCTCCCACTCCACCGAGGACATGCAGGTCCTTGGACTCCTCCACCGGCAGAACACAACTACACGACGGCTGGAGGAGGAGCGCCTCATCTTCCGCCTGGGAACCCTCCAACCACAAGGTATGAATTCAGATTTCTCCAGCTTCCTCATTTCCCCTCCCCCCACCTTGTCTCAGTCGGTTCCCTCAACTCAGCACCGCCCTCCTAACCTGCAATCCTCTTCCTGACCTCTCCGCCCCCACTCCACTCCGGCCTATCACCCTCACCTTGACCTCCTTCCACCTATCCCACCTCCATCGCCCCTCCCCCTAGTCCCTCCTCCCTACCTTTTATCTCAGCCTGCTTGGCTCTCTCTCTCTTATTCCTGATGAAGGGCTTATGCTCGAAACGTCGAATTCTCTATTCCTGAGATGCTGCCTAACCTGCTGTGCTTTGACCAGCAACACATTTGCAGCTGTTCATGTACTAATCCAAATGTCTATTAAAAATTATGATTGTACCCATATCCCCCACTTTCTCAAGAAGTTCATTCCACATGTGAACCACCCTGTATGTAAAAACATTGCCCCCATGTCTTTTTAAAATCTTTCTCCTTTTTCTCTTTCATGACCACTAAAGACTCCTTAGTCTTCACTGTGTCTCTATACCATCTGTTCCCTTTGCTCCTCCTCTGTCCTCAGTCAGAAGAGTATTAAAAAGATTCTGACTCCTTTCAGTTCTGAAGAAGATTCAAACAAGATTTGAAATATTAACTCTGTTTTTCTCTCTCCACAGATGCTGCCAGACCTGCTGAGAATATTGGATTATGAGGCGAAGGGATAAACACTATTATCAGCTACTGACACGGTTGGTTATATTTTTGCCTCTGAGTTAGAAGGATTTGGCTTCGAGCTACATGGGACATCATAATCTATGCTGACACACAGTGTAGTACCATGGGAATGCTGCATTGTGGGTGATGTTTTCATTTGGAGAAGATGTTGAATTAAGGTTTCCATCTGGTGGATGTGAAAACACTGTATAGGGGCCAATCTATCTATTTTGATGCACAGACGTCTCAAGCTGGGAGTGTAGGCTGTTGAACTAACCAAGCCGATTACAGCTAATTTATTACACTTTGCACTTCACAGTGAAGATATTTTAAAGCATTTAGGTCACTGTCAGTCTCCTTTCACTTCTGATTCCAATCCAAATCAATCTCATATTGGATATCATGCGCTTTGTGACAGCTCATCCCTATGGTGCCAATTGCCCACATAAAAAAAAGGTCCATGACTAACTGACCCTATCTTTCAGATTTACTTCTTAAGTTGTGTTGGCATTTTGAATGTTAGCTGGAGAGTTTGATTATTTCGGACTTATTTCACAATGTCTTCCGCCTGTTCACTGATGCATTGCCTACTGTGCTGATTTTTTGCAATGTAAGATGTTTCTTCTCCACTGCTTCTAGCTCCAGCTGCATCAGTTCTCAGATTAGGGATTCCTCCAGGGTGTTCAGTGATAACCCTTCCATAAAGCGTAAAAAGCAGATGCAATTGAATGTCCTGTTAATGATTGAAAGTTCTTATCTTTTATTTTTATTCTTCCAGACCAAAATAATATGGAAAAGCATTTAGAGGACTCTTCACACGTTTAATGCCATTAATTTCTAGAAAGAAGATCACAGGTGGCATTTAAATTAGGGAGTTGGAAGATTTCCAGCTCAGAGTTAATCACAAATTTCAAGTGCTCTTCTTTTACAATCAGTTCTCCAAGTCATTTACTGCCAAAGTTTCTCTGTCTGCTAAAAACTGTATTTGATGCCCATCAAAACATAGTTCTAACACTCGATTTCTACAGATATATCACATGAAGGTGACGCGATTGCAGGCCACCACCATGTTGTTAAAAATATACTTAGTTGAGTTTGTAACTATACTGAGGCTCATCCCTTCAGGTCCACCCTGTCTCAAGGGCATACTCCTAATGATCAGTCACTTCTGCCAGTCAACTTCCTCTCAGCAAATACATAATCTTGGTCCATACCCTGCTTCCCATCTCCCATCCCACACTATTCCTGATCTACTTGCCTCCTTCTCAAATCCCTCAAAGTTTGCCTCCCTCATTCAGCACTGGAGGACGAAATAGCCCTTGACCACTTCCTACTTGTAGGTAGGTGAGTGAGGAATTACTTAAGGCAACTATCTTACCTAAATGTAGTGAGGGGTATTCTGTCACAAAGAGGCTGTCACTAGGAAACTGAAGAACCTATGTGTACTGTCCCTCAAGGCAGAAATTACTTTATACAAGAAGAAAGTGATGATACTCAAACTCTGATGTATTTCTAAATCTTTCTCTTGAAAAAATCTCTCCCAGTCTTTAAATAATAACCAGCCTTTCAATTCCCCATGCCAAGTTCAATCAGCTCATTTTTTTTCTACTTTGTAGACCATCTTCTATGTTTCTGTCCATTCAGATAAACTGTCTATATACATTTGTTGATTCATTTTGTCATCCTCACCACTTACCTTCCCACTTATTTTGTGTCATCTGTAAACGTTACTATCACGTCCGTTATCCAAATTATTAATGTATAATGTAAATAATTGTTTCTCAGCATTGATCCTGTGGTTGTAACTCTATCAATTACAAGTAGCATGAGAATGTCCCTTATATCCCCTCTATTAGTTGGCTAATCTTCTATTCCTACTAATGTATTCCCAAAAAATGATGGGTTCTTTTGTTAAGTAATCTTGCATGGACTGTTTTGAAAGCATTTTAACAAACTGAATATTACAGCTACTGGTTCCTTTTATCTAACTTGCTTGTTACCTCCTCAAACAATTCTACAAACTGTCAGGCATGATTTCCTCATCATGAAATCATGCTGGAAAATGGAAATTTAACAAAATTAACATTTACTCTGAAATCTGAAAGATTAAATTAAAAACTTTTCTGATACTTTGCAACTTTTCTGAAGTCTGCAATCGTGGGACAGCTTGTCTCTGCGGAATTTTGTAAACATTCAAACTATCTTTGTGAGTAGTCGATTTCAGATTTGAGCTAAGGAAAACATCAGAACAGTATGTCCACAACAAGGGAATGAAAAAAATAACAACTTAAGTCTTCCCAATCTTTGTCCTTGAGACCGTGATAAGAATGGTATAAGAAGACTTTCTGAATTATGCTCAAGCGTCCTTACACAAGGCATTTTTGCCAAGTGTTTTGGTCCCTCTGCATTGCAGAGGTTAAAATATAATAAAGTTCTTTTTCTTTGCTCTTGCTAATAATTGAGTGGAGTCAATATAACTTCCACGACAATTTGATCATGCTGTGTATTTGCAAATGCTCTGTTATTGCATCCTTTGTAATAGACCATAACATTTTCCAATGATAGATGTTAAGCTAACTGGCCTGTGGTTCTTTTATTGTCACTCTCCCTTTTATGAATAAAAGTGTTGGCAGCTTTTCAATCTTCTGAGAAATTTGCAGATTCTGAAGATCCTGAGAAGTATATCCACTTTTTCGATATTGATTTCCTTTATTATCCTAGGACGCGAACCATTAGGCCCAGAGACTTATCTTCTTTAGTCATACTATTTTCTCTCATTCTTTTTGTTCAGTAATAATTGGGCGGCATGGTGGCACAGTGGTTAACACTGCTGCCTCACAGCGCCAGAGACCTGAGTTCAATTCCCGACTCAGGCGACTGACTGTGTGGAGTTTGCACATTCTCCCCGTGTCTGCGTGGGTTTCCTCTGGGTGCTCCGGTTTCCTCCCACAGTCCAAAGATGTGCGGGTCAGGTGAATTGGCCATGCTAAATTGCCCGTAGTGTTAGGTGAAGGGATAAATGTAGGGGAATGGGTGGGTTGTGCTTCGGCAGGTCGGTGTGGACTTGTTGGACTAAAGGGCCTGTTTCCACAATGTAAATAATCTAATCTAATTACTATAGTCTCTAGTTATTTCCTTGTGATGCCTCTGTGTATGGCAAAGCTTGGTTTCCATCATGCTACCATGGAGAGGCATAGCAGGATTTCAGATGGTCCCAGGGCTCCTGCTGTATCTTATTCTCATCAACTTCTCTGAGCTTTCACAGTAACATGGCCACAGGGATGATGATCCCTGTTGCAGCTGGATCTATTGGTCATAGCATGAATAACACTACATCGAGAATATCAGAAACAGAACTGGTTCTTGGTAATGGGAAGAGTCAGCTTTTGCTTCACATACAAATGATTGTTTTGTATACATACACCATCTAGTGGGATTGGGAGGATTCTGACAAGGAGGGCTGGGGAATGCATCTACATGGACTTTTGAAACAACACAACTTATTCCAGTGTACACAGTATACGCTGCTTGTGTGGCAGGAGATTGTAAGTGCTGTGTGGTTATTAAACCCTTGTGGAAAAAGTGTGGACTGCAGACTGCAAGTTGCTGAGAGATAAATAGGATTCCCCCAGCCCCACCCCCACCGTCCTATTTATTTCTCAGCCCCCGTTTCCCACCCCCTAACATTCCTAATGACATCGATTTACCTGCTTCTTGGATGCTGCCTGACCTGCTATGCTTTTCCAGTGCCAGACTTTTCGATTATCAAAACCTTGACCCCACTCGCGCATCATCTAAGAAAGGCATATATTACATATGCAAATCTTTTGGTGAATACTCGTGGTCCTCTACTAGGGTAGAGGACATCAGCTCTTGTGTAGTCTGTGATAACTTCAATTGCCTTGGTGAATATTGGTTACAGTTGAAACCTGCAAGTCACCTGCAATTTATTCTGCTTTACAGAGATGACCATGATCAGTTTGTAATGGCCAATGAACTGACTAAGATCGCTTGTAAACAAGGTTTGAATGCCATGTTGTTGGACATTGTGTAGCATTTCACACGCATGGTACAATGATTACAAATAGATTTCAATCTGTACTGTTTGTGTCTGTTTCACACAATTTCCCTTTGAAGGACTTCACATCACTCCCAAGTAGCATCCATGATGAGGCACCGAACCTGCCTTTTCTTGGTATGGTCATAGCCTTTTTACACGTTTAGCAGATTTACAAGTCACATGAGTATAGAAGCCACTTTTTAGTGACAGCACAGTGCCTCAGGAGTTAGCACTGCTGCCTCAGATTGCCAGGGTGACCATCCTTGTGGAGATTGCACAGGCTGCATGGGTTTCCTCTGGATGCTCCAGTTTCTTCCCACAGTCCAAAGATGTGCACGTTAGGTGGATTGGCCATGGGAAATTGCCCCGTAGTGTCTAGGGATGAGCAAACTAGGTGGATTAGCCATGGTAATTGCAAGATTATGGGGATAGGGTAGAGTTTTGAATGCTCTTTGACAGGTTACTATAGACTCGATGGAATGAATGGCCTCTTTCTGTATTATATCACCAAGAGGAGGGGGACAAGAGATTGGTGCCAGATTGTGATCTCTCCTCCAACCATGTTTAGTATTTTACTTTTACAATTCTCCTCTACCTCTGTCCTGCCTGTTCTGTGACCCTAGCTCCTGTGATTACACACTCGCTCATTGCAGAGAGAAGCAGATTCCAACAAAGCCCAATGTCAGTTGTCTTGTTTTTCAAGATGGAATCCTTGGCTGCTTGCCGTTTACTGTGCTGTTGTCCCTGGCACTGTTTCATTTGAACTAAACATAGGGAGGTGTCTGTTTCATTTTCTAACTTCTCATTTAACTTTGCTATTTTCTGCTGGTAAATCAATAACCATTTCAAATGTTGATTCTAATAGTAGTTTTCTTCCTTGTGTAATTTACTCTGTTGAACAGAACAGCTGTGTTTTCTGGTCAGCCATTGCTTTCCTGTGTAACTTTATTAACAGCTACCAGCTTCTTTTTTCCCAGTTGTAGTGCACAAAGATATTTAATGCATATCAACTTATTCTGACTGTTTGTTTAATACTTCCTTCCAGAACCTGTTTAGAAAACCTACTGAAGACACACTTGTAATCTCCAACACACTTCCATAGTTTTTGTCCAGCTCATGTTGCTGCTATCTCCTCTTTCAAACTGTCTGATAACCACATTCTACAATATGTCAATGCCATTGTAACTTTCAGTTTCATTTAGTTACTTCACCTTAAATTTCCATCAATTAATCCTGCTACTCAGATTTCAGCTAACATTAATAGTGGTACAGGTGTACCAATCTTATATTCTCAAGGCAGGGTTATTGTGTTTGAATCTAATCTCAGTAGCTTGTACAGCATTCTGCTTTTTCTCCAAGATCCTTGATCCTACACACTCCGTTTTTCACTTTGAAAGCTTCTGCTCAGTATTTCCAGCATGACCAGCACACCAATTAGGAAGCAAGGTCTTCAACTCAATGCTATCATGAACATGTGTCAACACCCAAAGTACTGTTGACAGTTTTGAATTGTCATTCCAAAAATTATATTGCAAGTGAGAACAAATGCAACCAAAATTGGCTGAGGATGTAAATTAACTGGCTGCCTGGAGAAAGAGATAGAGAGAGAGAGAGAGAGAGAGAGCGAGACACATGGAATGTCACACCCAAAGGGAACTTCAAATAACAGTTCTTTGAAGGCACACAACAAAAGAGACTGGACTGTGATGTCTTGTGACTACCAGGGAAATGAGGGAATGATGAGCCCCCCCCCCCCCCCCGGTCAATAAGAAGTTGCTCCCTGCAGATTATGTCCCAAACTGCAGGCGCATTTTGTGTTTTCCCTTTGAAGAATAAACAACAAAGGAGCTTAAAAAAAATTGCAATTCTACTGGATTGTGCTGTTGAGAATGCATGTTCTCTTGTGTACCATCCAGAGTTAAAAAAGGAAATAGGCCAATAAAAGGACTTGCACCCTAATCGCAGGAATTCACTCATGATCAAAAGGAACCAGAGCTGCAGAATCTCAACCAGTCTGCAAAACTAACGATCATGAAACTGAAGTTTCAAGTACAAATATGAAACCTACAGGTTATCTCCACTGCAGTGGCCCCAACTTTCATCATTTCACTCTTCACAGGCAATTCAGAGAATGGTCCGTTCATTTTTAAAAAAAAATCTTATTGATTTAACCTTTCATTTCTCAACTGCACATATATTTGTTGCATTCCTGATTCTATTCATTTTTAGCAATTAATAGAATCAGATTTTGTCACAACAAGAAAGCCTGGTTACATTAGCTTCTTCTTAAAGCTGAAGTTAATTTTGTCTGAAAGAAAAGTATCCTCAAGGGAAGAGATCCTTTCTAAATTAAGCTTGTTACAACCAACCAAGGTGAGTGAGTGAATAAATCCCTCATCTCTCCTCACCTGGGATCTTAGCATTTTGGAGTTCCCTGTCCGGAACCAGAATAAAATTGAGGAACCTCCCCTGGGGTCTGGTGGTGTCAAAACTGGGGCTTGTCCATGATTGGAACCACAAACAAAACAAAAATAAAAACATTATGGTGGGCAAGTTGCCACTTTGATTATGATTTTAGGGGGAAAAAGTGTGAAAAGCTTTCTTGGGCTTCCATTGCTATGGTAGAGAAATATTTGCATTCAAGGTCAGATCATTCTTGCTGATATTAGGGAAAATTATATTCAACATTCAAACGTTCTGTACCTTAAACAGTTAAAACATTTAGGGAGGCACTTGGGATTAGAATCTTACCTCAAAGCCAGAAGACTTAAAATGTTAAAAGGGTTGGCCAACTACAGATTAGTTGAGGACGATGAAGGAATAAAAAGATTAAAACTGAAGTCAAGGTAAAAAGTTGCAAAATAAAAAAAACACTGGGAAATAGAGGGGAAAGGGATGGGAAAGAGCAAGGAGAGAAGGATGAGAGTTTCAGGCAAAACTCTAGGAAAAGGTGTTGAACTAAAATAGATTGAGCTGAGGACCCTGTTGAGTCCTATAAAGACACAATTAGATCAGACTTGAGGTGTCTTGATTTTCTCATTTAATTCTTCAATTTGAAGAGACAGAAGAAGAAGTAAAAGCTTTTTCTGCGCCTTTCAAATGGCTAGCACAGCAGTTAATGTAACCAAACCAACATTGGTCTCTATTATTGCGGAATTAGTTTTTGGGGAAATTGCACAAGGTTATTTCCTCTTGCATTAGGAAGATTGCCACTGAGAATGAAGCCATTTAAAATGCCATCTTTAGTATTTACTCGGAGTACCAGGACAAAGTCCATATGCTCAGGAAGCAACATGACCAAACACACATACAATCTGAAAGGCTTAATCTGCTTCCTTTTTATCCTTGATTATGAGCACATAAAATCAAGCCACTTATGAAACGTTCTGTGAAATAATTCTCCTTGAAGAGTTTGAAATCTCCATTCTTGTCCCAATAAGAATGCACCGGGAGGAACAGAGAGTGACTGGGTTCAGGAAAGCAGCTACACTGACTGATGATTATGATCCACAAACCCCTATTCTAGAAAAGCCTTTCCATAGTCACCCTTAAACAATCTGAAGAATAGAATTGGGAGAGTGTGAGGAAACTGTGCACACACAGGAAATTGGAAGTGCTGGAAGTCCTCATCAGAACAGAAAGGGAGTCAATTCATCCCGCCTCAAGATGGATCTTAACAGTTTGGGGTAATCTGTCTGGAACCATGACAAACTGGTGAACCTTGCTCAGGGTTGAGTTGCAACACCTCGTCCCCCAGTTTACCCTTTGTCTGACAATGACACTATAGGACTGCGGATGCTGGACACCAGAGTCAAAAATTATGGCGCTGGAAAAACACAGCAGGTCAACAGCATCTGAGGAGCAGGAGAGTCGATGTTTTGAGCACAAGCACATCATCATCAATGTGGGGGTGGGTCAAGGGGGTGGACAGATAAATGGTGCTGGGGGGAAGGTAGCTGTGAATGTAATAGGTAGATGAAGGTATTGGTTGATGGGAATGAGGCATTATTTTCTGCCTTGAGACTCTCCAACCACAAGGGATCAATGTTGATTTCACCAATTTCCTCATCCTCCCCACTCCCTTCCATCTTATCCCAGATCCAACCCTCCAACTCAACACCACCCTCTTGAATTGTCCCACCTGTCCATCTTCCTTCCCCCCATCTGCTCCCCCCTCCGCTCTGACTTATCACCATCTCACCCCCACCTTCATCTACCTATCGCATTTCCAACTACATTCCCCCCAACACTACCCCTCTCTCATTTATCTCTCAGCCTCCTTGGGCACCACCCCCACGTCCTCGCCCCGACCCCCCACAGTCCTGATGATGAGCTTATAGTTGAAATGTCGATTCTCCTGCTCCTCTGATGTGGCTTGACCAGCTGTGCTTCTCCAGTACCACACTTCTTGACATAAGATATTTCCAGTTGTTTGTATTGTTTTCCCTTTTTTAGTCTTATTTCCCTACTTTCAGCCAAACCAACTCTGTTCCAATATTCACAGTCTCTGAGCTTCTGAGGAAGCTCAGCAGTTAGTGAGGCCTATGGGCTGTATAAAAGAAACAGTATTCACCATGTGGTGTCTGCACTCTGAGTGGACATGCTTTATTGGAGTTGCCAGGTGATCTTGTCAACTCAGAAAGTTGTTGTGGCACAAATGCCACACTTGGAGCCAATGTTGCTCAATGTCACTAATTCTTTACTACAAGCATGCAGTGATGATATTCAAACTGGTGTCTTTCTACGATTTTCTTTCAAGGAAGTCTCTCAGACCTGGAGGTCTCATCGAAATTCTCTCGACGTTCCGAAGTAACAGCAATCACAATGAGCTCATACCACATATATATAAAAAAAGTCTTCAAAATGTTCTTAGCCTTGTTTTTGTTGGTCCATCCATTAACATTCTTGGCCTCATCATTATCTTTTGGAAACTATATTCTATTTGATTTACACAGACAAAGTAAAGGTAAGGTCATCCTAGTCTCCCCTGCCCATTAGAGATAGAGAACTTGCAATGATGATCCCTCAGGCAAAGGACAAGGCAGGGCATTTACCATAACCTTAGCCACTGCAGGATTTGAACCCTTGTTATTAGTACCACACTGCATTAGAGAACAGCCATTCGGCCAACTGACCTAATCAATCCTACACGGGCTAATATGTAATTGGAAGGTACAGAAATGAACAAACAAAAAAAACACCTTAAGCATATGACCTGCAGCATCTTCTTGCCCAGAAACCTACCAACTCCTTAATTCTCCACTCAAAGGTTATGCCAACTCCTGCTCAAATGATATGACAGGTCCTGAAATAACCCTTCTCAATAGGGTCCAGTGTAATTTTCATGGACACTGCATCTGTAATGCTAAAATGAAAGGTTTGCAGTAATAGAGCTAACCCCATTTCCATGAAGTAGAGCGAGTTAAAATTCCCTCCAAAGGTCCTGCTGGAGCAATCACTTTTGAGATAATTAAATAGTTTGAAAATCAAGAAATAGAAAAAAAACAGTTTGAAATTCAAAACAACATTGTTGATTAATTAATCTCCAAATGCTGTGTGAGGTTGAAAGAATAGAAAACTCCATTATTCAAATGTTAATTGCGAAGAGA
The DNA here is from genome assembly GCF_020745735.1 of Hemiscyllium ocellatum. Taxonomy (NCBI): domain Eukaryota; kingdom Metazoa; phylum Chordata; class Chondrichthyes; order Orectolobiformes; family Hemiscylliidae; genus Hemiscyllium; species Hemiscyllium ocellatum. Next base: position 92,990,538 of record NC_083408.1, read on the forward strand.
TAGGTTTCTCCTGAAGTCATTAACAGTAAACATATAATAGGCAAAGGAGAAAGTGAGGATTGCAGATGCTGAAGATCAGAGTCAAAATGTGTGGTGCTGGAAAAGCACAGCCGATTAGGCAGCATCCGAAGAGCAGGAGAATCGACATTTTGGGCATAAGAATTCCACACCACACTCTTCGACGATGTAGCAGGCAAAGAATATATCTACATATATGTTTGCTCAACGTTTATGCAATAAATGTGTCTAATATTTCAAACTGAAGCACAGATTGCTGTGAGGTGACACAATAGTTCAACGGATGCAGTGCAATCATATGAATATGTGAAAAAAGCCCTGTGGCTGAGAACAACTATAAAGAAGGGATTGCTGTTCACTTTCTGTAGCATATTATCAAAGGCTAAGATAATTATAGACACAGTCAAGGTTATGAGATTTGGGACTCACCCTTTACAGCAGTTAAAGATAAGCGAACATAAATGATACAGACTAAGGGGATAAGGGAATCTGAAAAATAATGCAAAACATTATTAGACTAATCTTCATCTTTTCTCTTCATCTACCAATGGTCCAAACAAAGGTCATAGACTTGTAAAGTATCTGTAAAGCCTAAAAAACACACTGTCCTGTTTGTTGTCATAGTTTTGTTTCAATGTGCATTATTTAACAAACAGAATTCATAATTAACCTGCAAGATAACATCAGTGCTGAAATGTTCATTGAAGTAATTCTGTGGAAATTTTGAAACTAATTGGAATTTAATGTTAACTTGATTTCAGTCATGAAAATTCCCCCAGCCACAGATGTAGTTCTAGCTAAACAATATGTCACCTTGATATCTTCTGACTCAGATGATCAAATTGTTGAATTGTTGAATCAAATTACATAAAAAGTCACCTCTCTGTAAATAAGGACTGGCATAAACTGCCATAATTTATGTATCAACATGAAAAACACCATGTAAGTGTTATTATTCTTTAGCATTTTGATGTTATAAACTAGCCTGCTGATTAGATTAGCTGAAATATTCTTTTAATGACAAGTAAGTCAACAATACAAATGCTAGTGGTTTTGCAACATGCATTTTAAGCACCTGAGTATTAAATTTGTACAGCTGAAAACCTTCATGAGCAATAAGAGACTTACGAATTCTACAGCTTATCAATAAGATTTCCATAATTTGATGTGGTATCTGAAGTCTCATAATTAATTACATTAAATACAGTACCTATGTTGGGCATTTGATATTGCAGTCAATATTTCAAGTGACAATATCATTATTCTGCCTTCAGCATTACAGCTTGAATGTTGACATTAATATTAATCATTTTATCATGGGCTGAGAAGAATTTGAGTTGTTTATATTTTTGGCTATCAGACAGTACAAAGAATCAAACCTAGCTGTGTTGGGGTATGTGTAAAACTCTCAACCAGTTTTACATATAACTAGAGTAGCACACAGATTATTACACTTTACTTCTATGCAATTTGAAAGCTAATGCTGTTGTGCTTAAAAATGAATTCACTTGCAGATTGATATTCTATTTGTGCCAAGTAATATATTCCATAAGTTCCTAAACGATTAACAAAGCATGCACTAAAATTAAAATGACGACTTCAAAAATGTTAAAAAAGGCAACATGGTTATCTGCATGAATGCCAGAAGATTATTTTGTTCCTCTACTAAATGGGCTCAGCTAATCTCATACAAAGATATTGTAATCATCATTTTTGTTTATTAGATTTAGCTTGTGAGGTAGAAATGCATACGATCCATGACCATCACAAGTAAAGTCTTTAACATGAATAAAACTGGGAGAAAGAAGGGCTTTTGCCCGAAACATGGATTTTCCTGCTCCTCGAATGCTGCCTGACCCGCTGTGCTTTTCCAGCACCACTCTAATCTTGACCATGAATAAGACTGGTCTGGCAACTAGTGTCCAGCCATATTCATTTTACATCTATTATTGTTGAAAGGTAGGACTCAATTGTAGTTTTTTTTTATCTTTGGAAAGCAAGTTGTTTTATTAAACAACACATTCTAAGAATGATGATATAAACTGTTCCTGACATAATTGAGTCAGTACATAAGAATGCCATATATTGAAATGTCCTGTTAGCATTTATTTCATGGCAGTATTGAGCCTAACTGGAGGGCTTTTAAGGTGCAATGATAGTGCCCTTACTTCTTGACTTTGTTCATATCCCATCTGCTCCAGAGACTTGTAATAATATCACTGAACAGGTTGATTATAAATACCAACTGCAGCGCATTCAGTCAAAAGTGTGCCAAAGAGCTTCAAGTGCAGTAAACAATGTTCAGTTTCAATGCGTGTGCATCGATTGACTGCCTTAAAAAAAACTGCAGTTTTGCTCGTTATTGACTTCAAGTTATGCGCATTCATGTTTGCTTACTTGCCATAGTTGGCACTATCCACCCTCCTAGCAGAGCACTTTAGGGAACATCTCTGGGACACCTGCACCAATCAACCACACTGCCCTGTGGCCAACATTTCAACTCCCCCTTCCGCTCTGCCGAGGACATGGGGGTCCTGGGCCTCCTTCACCGCTGCTCCCTCCCCACCCGACACCTGGAGGAAGAACACCTCATCTTCTGCCTCGGAACACTTCAACCCCAGGGCATCAATGTGAACTTCAACAGCTTCCTCATTACCCCTTCCCCCACCTCACCCCAGTTCCAAACTTCCAGCTCAGCACTGTCCCCATGACTTGTCCTACCTGCCTATCTTCTTTTCCACCTATCCACCCCACCCCCCCGACCTATCACCTTCATCTCCTCCCCCACTCACCTACTGTACTCTATGCTACTTTCTCCCCACCCCCACCCTCCTCTCATTTATCTCTCCACCCTTCAGGCTCTCTGCCTGTCTTCCTGATGAAGGGCTTTTGCCTGAAACGTCGATTTTACTGCTCATCGGATGCTGCCTGAACTGTTGCGCTTTTCCAGCACCACTCTAATCTAGACCCTTAGCACTACCCACCTCTAACTAAAAGTCTTTAAGATTCTCTAACACAAATCTCAATAGAAATCACTAGGCTGCACCAATATAATAGGATTATTCTTGCTCATGATCTTCTATCGTATAGTTGTTTGAACAAACTTGCTGATTTTTATTTCCGTTAGGTGATGTTTAGATGATTGAAAAGCAATAATGATATATGTAAACCATGATAATATGTAGTGTAGGGAGCATTAAATGAATAAAGATATTGAAGACCTGGTCAAGAATAGGAAAGAGGTATATATTAGATGTAGAAAAACGGGATCAAATGAATCTCTTTAAGAGTCTAATGGATGTAGGGACATTCCAGAGGGAAATCAAGAGGGCATAAAGAGGATAGGAGATAGCCTCAGCAGTTAAGTTTAAGAATAATCCAAATAGATTCCACAAGTACTCTAAGAGCAAAAGAGCAGCTGGGGAGAGAATGGAACCCTTTAAAGATCAACGTGGTTGACAATATATTGAATCTCAGGAAATGGGAGAGATGCTAGATGAATATTTTGCATGTGAGGGAATTAAGGGAGGCTAGAGAATGCAGGGAAATAAATATTGATGTTTTGAAAACAGTTCACATTACAGAAGAGGATGTGCTGGAGTTCTTAGAAAACATGAAGGTGGATAAATTTCCAGGACTTGATCAAAGGTATCCCAGGGAAGACATTGCTGGACTACTTGCTGAGATATTTGTATCATCTATAACTACAGATGAGATGTTGGAGTACTGGTAGATGGCAAATATTATGGTTTTATTTAAGAAAGGCTGTAAGGAGAAGCTTAGCAACTGTAGACTTGTGAATCTGACATTGGTGGTGGCTAGTTTTTGGAGGTTATTCTGAAAGATAGGATTTACATGCATTTGGAGAGGCAAAGACTGATTAAAGATAGTCAACACAGCTTTGTGAGAGCGAAATTGTATCTCACAAACTTGATTGTGTTTTTTGAGAAAGTATTCAGAAAGATTGAGGACAGCAAAGCGGTAGGTGTTGTTTATATGGATTTTAGTAGACATTTTGACAAGTTTCCATATGATAGATTAATTAGTAAACATAGATCACATGGGATTTAGGGAGTGCTTGCCAATTTTGCCAATTGGATACAAAATTATATTGACAGGAGGATACACAGGGTGGTGGTGAAGAGTTGTTTTTTTGATTGAAGGTCTGTGAGCAGCAGTGTTCCACAGGGATTAGTACTGGGTATGCTTTTATTATCATTTACATGAACAAATTGGATGAGAATTTAGGAGACATGGTTAGTAAATTGGCGGATAACACCAAATTTGGTGGTATAGTGGACAGTGAAGAAGGTTATCTAAGATTACAAAGATATCTTGATGAATTCGGTCAATGGGCTGAGGAGTGGCAGGCGGGGTTTAATTTGGATAAGTGCAAGATGTTGCATTTTGGTCAAACAAACAAGGCAGGACTCACAAAATTAATGGTAGAGTCCTCTGTAGTAGTATAGAACAGAGACCTAGGGGTGCAGGTATATATTTTCTTGAAATGTGTGTCACATGTAGACAGGATGGTTAAGAAAGCATTTAGCATGCTTGCCTTCATTGCTCAGATCTTTAATTAAAGGAGTTGAGGTTGCACAAGATGTTGGTGAGGCTTCTTGTGATGTACTGTGTACACTTCTTGTCACCCTGTATGAGGAAGGCTATTGTGAAATTAGAAAGGATGCAGAAAATATTTACCAGAATGTTGCTGGGAATTGAGGCTTGGGTTATAAGAATAGGCTGGATTGGTTAGGACTTTTTTCACCAGAGCATAGGAGGTTGAGTGTTAACCTCATTACGCAGAGGGCGGTAGGTGCCTGGAACGCATTGCCAGCAGAGTTAGTAGGTGGGGAGCAGAGGAATACAGATGCTTAGGAATTGAGAGATAGGTTTAGACAGTGGATTTAGATCAGCTCAGGCTTGGAGGGCCGAAGGACCCTAGGCTGTATATTTTATTTGTTCTTTGTTCTTATAGAGGTGTATGAAACCATGAGGAGCATCAATAAGGTGAATAGCAAACATCTTCTCTTTATGTTGGGGAGTTAAAAACTAAAGGGCATATTTTTAAGATAAGAGGAGAAAAATTTGAAAAGGAAATGAGGGGCAACATCTTTCATACAGTGAGTTGTTCGTGTAATGAATGAAATGCCAGAGGAAGTGATGGATGTAGATTCAGTTACAAAATTTAGAAGACATTTGGATAGGTACCTGATTAGAAAAGGTTTGGAGGGATATGGGCCAAACAGAGGCAATTGGTTTGGTTTGGTCTGGGAACATTGTTAGCATGGACTAGTTGGACTGAAGGGTCTGTTGCTATTCTGTATGTCACCACAACTCAATTTCTTCCATTTTGTTATGGGTTGTTGATTTTAATTAAAGAGTAACAATTCACCTTTTTTTTCAATTGCAAATGATATAACCATGAATATTAATTCTTGTAGTAATCATGGTCGTTTAGTATCGAGTATTATGTCATTGCCTTCTCAACTATAGTATCATTCTAGAGACCAGCAATGTTGTATTTTCCTATTGTTTTTAAACTCAGTGACCCAGAGATAAAACAATAAAACCTCATAGTTCATGGTTTAAACCCAAGGAGTTTCACTAGACAAAAGGCAAAGATCATGAATACAAGTAACTGAATTGTGTCTTAAAAAGCCAGTTAATTCAAATTTAAAAGTCCAACCACTCAGGTTGAACTTTTGACTTTCCTTCAACCCACTTACGTCAGACATCTATCCAAAATTTGAAGATTAACCACTTGGTTTGAGTTCTGTTTCTGTAAGGCTAAGATTTCTTGTGGTTCCATTTACTTCTGGAAATGTCCATTCAAATCTTCAAATTGCCCCCAGTTGTTATTTAATTGTAGATATTGCTAACATCTTGAGTAAACATACAGGTGCTACAAGCAATTAGGAAGGTGAAAGTTTAGTTGGCCTTAGTTGAAAGAGGATTCAAGTTTTGAAGTAAGCATGGTGTGTGCGGTTTTGGTCTCCTTACCTGAGAGTGGATATATTTGCAGTAGAAAGATGCAGTAAGGGTTCGTTAGGCTAATAAAATGAATGGCAAGACTGTCAAATGAGGAGAGTCTCATTTGACTGGGTCTGTCTTCACTCGGGTTTGATTTGATTTGATTTATTATCATCACATTTACTGATATACAGTGAAACTTTGCATGCTAACCAGACTAATGCCTTACATTAGTACATTAGGGTAATAGGACCAAATGCAGAATATAGTGTTACAGTTACAAAGAAGGTGCAGAGAAAAATAAATTCTAATACTTGAGACATCCATTTAACAGTGGGGAGGAAGTTGTTCTTAAATTTGTTGGTGTGTGTTTTCAAACTTTTGTATCTTCTGCCTGATGAAAGAGGGTGGAAGAGAGTATAATCTGGGTGGGAGGGGTCTTTGATGATGCTGGCTGCTTTCCTGAGGCAGTAGGAAGTGTAGGTAGTGTCAATGGAAGGAAGACTGGTTTTTGTGATGGACTGGGATGCATTCCCAATTCGCTATAATGTCTTGTGGTCTTGGGCAGAGCAGTTGCTGTACCACGCTGTGATGCACCTGGATATGTGCATCCATAACATTTGGTAAGAATCACTGAGGATTTGTTGAATTTCCTCAGCCTTCTGAGGAAGTAGAGGCACTGGTGTGCTTTCCTAACTGTAGCATCAACATAGTTGGATCAGGATAGATTGTTGGTGATAGTTACTCCTAGCAAGGTCTCAACCACCTCCACCTCCCCACTACTGATACAAACAGGCCTGTGTCCTCCACTCTGTTTCCTGATGTCCTTAATTATGATGACATTGAGGGAGAGATTGCTGTCTTTACACCATTCCAAGAAGCTGTCCATCTCCTTCCTGTACTATTACGAGGTCAGCTATTACGAGGAGCATAGCTTTGAATTAAGGGGTGGTAGGTATAGGACAGATGTTAGGGGTAGATTCTTTACTCAGCGAGTCGTGAGTTCATGGAATAACCTGCCAGTAGCAGTGGTGAACTCTCCCTCTTTATGGGCATTTAAAGGGGCATTGGATAGGCATATGGAGGATAGTGGGCTAGTGTAGGTTAGGTGGGCTTGGATCGGCGCAACATCGAGGGCCAAAGGGCCTGTACTGAGCTGTATTTTTCTATGTTCTATGTTTTATGTTCTATGTACTCTGTTGTTGAGATCCGAACCCACTATGGTGGTGTCATTTGCAAATTTGTAAATGGAGTTAGGGTGGAATTTGGCCACGCAGTGGTGAGTGCGTAAAGAGTTTAGGCTGAGTACACAGCCTTGCAGGGTATGGGTGTTGAGGACTGTAGTGGAGGAGATGTTGTCACCTATCCTTACTGCTTGTGGTTGTAGGTCAGGAATTTGAGGATTCAGTTGCCGGGGAGGGGGGTTGGGGGGGGGAGCGGGGAACAGGTTCCTAGACCTTGGAGTTTGTAGATAAGTTTTATTGGAATTATGATGCTTGAAGGTAAAGCTAAAATCAATAAATAAGAGCTTGATCGAGGTGTCCTTGTTGTTGGGAAGTTCCAGGGAAGAATGAAGGGCAGGGAGTCTGCTGTGGACTGTTTGTGACGTAAGGATATTTGTAGTGGATCAAAGCAGTTTGGGAGGCTGGAATTGATGTGTATCAATACTACCTTCTCGAAGTATTTCATGACAATGGATATCAGAGGCACTGGGCGATAGTCGTTAAGGGATGTGGCCTGATTTTAATTTGGCACCAGGATGATCATGGTCTTCTTGAAATATCTGGCAACCTTACATCACAGTAAGAAGAGGTTAAAGATGTCTGTGAATATTCCCGTTAGCCGGTCCACACAGGATCAGTCTTTACAGTAGGGGAATCCATCAGGGCCAGTTGATTTCCGTGGGTTCACTCCAAGAAATGCTGATTTGTGATGGTGACTGTGGGTACAGGTGCACCCAAGGTTGTCGAGGTAGGTGACATCATTTCACTGACCTTCTGTTCAAAAGGAGCAAAGAATGCATTGAGCCTGTTGGGGAGCGATGCATTGTTGTCAGCAATTCTACTCTACTTCACTTTGTTTTGAAAGGTGAGAGGAGATCTGATCGAAGTGTATCACATTGTAACAGAGCAAGGCAGACTAGATATAGGAATGACACTTCCCCCAGTTGGTGAAACTAGGATATGGGATTGACCATTTAGGATTGAGATGAGGACGCAGTACTCTACACAGAGGATGGTTAATCCATGGAATTCACCACCACAAAAGGCTGTGGAGGCCAGGTCACTGAGTATAGTCAAAAGATTGAAAAACGTTTAGATATGAAAGGCATCAAGATGTAGGAGAGAAAGTGGGAATATGGCATTGAGATACAGGATCAGCCGTGAAGCAGGCTCAAAGGGCTGAATGGTCTTCTCCTCTCCTAGTTTTTCTGTTAAGTGTAGCGGCCTTGGGTGGTGGGCCTTGTACTATTGTGAGAAAAAATTTTTATTTTATAGATACGGTTCCTTTAAAAACTCGGAAATGATTTATAGTAAAGCATCTTATCTCTAGTAACTGATAATGTGACCAAATTGCCTGGGATATAAAAAAAATCGCAAGGAAACAGCTGGAAGTTAAGGATAGCGTTGAGTAGATTGTAGATAAATCTTTGGATTAAAGCAGGATTTGCGTTTTGGTTTAGAACAAGCTTGTTGTAAGATTCATCTATTTCAAGTAGAATGAGATTGAACCTCCATATACTAGCTATTTATATTGGGACATCATGATCAGATTAACCTTATCTGACTCTCATTCCAACAGATTTAATTTAATATGCTGCTTTTAAGAATTTTGTGTTAGAAATAGAGGACACATCTGTTAAGAAGAACTTACATCCAAGAAAGGCAGAGCTCCTCCCGACAATAAGTTAATCATGAAGGCTAGAAAGAAATCGACCACATTTTTTAACAACTCATAGGATGGCTAAGCCACTATAACAGGAAGAAGAAAGAATCTTGAGAGTGAAATTGCTCTTTTAAGATGGCATTTCTCTCCACAATGAGTGACTCATTAATGAAACCTCATTTGCAGTAGGCATAAACCTCAAAGCTGGAGGTCTGCATTATCAGAAGATCATTGGCTAAAGAGGAAAACAGACATTCATCTCCTTAAAGAAACCAAAGATTGCTGTAACATTTAACATAAATTTAGCCTCATCTTAGCAATTTAGCAGCAAATGCACAGACTGAAATATTTGGTAAAGTTGCTCAAAGTGGCCAAAGAAATTAAACAGTAAATGCCACGTATTTCCAAATTAAAGGAAAATCTTCATAATATGAGAATGCAATTTGTCAATCTTATCCAAACTACAATTTGCCAAGACAGTACACAGAATTCCATTATTGTTATTGCTATTATGTCATAAAATGCATCACATAACTGATTGAGATACAAATAACTAGTGAGAGTGATAAATGTGGTTGGACTGCATCAAATATTTTAGAATTACTTTCACATTAAGATAATACAGTGATTATATATTGTATGACATATGGTTAGAGTCTGTATATAGAATGTAAATTAATGGTTTGTAATGAAATATCGATCATTTTTCATGTCACTGCCTTAGCTCAACAATGTTATCGATTGCTACATTGGACCTGTTGTCTTATCAGATTATTCCTTTCTTAGTTTATCCTTTGTAATCATTTCCCCACAACTTATATCACCATTTATGAGAAACCAGCAATATGCTTTTGAAAGTGAACATGACCTTTGAAATCCACTATGAGAATTGTGCTGCAAAGTGTTTCATTGAAACTATTAGGCACAGTATTTGCATGCTGCTACTCTTATTTGCATCACAAAACAACATTTGTATCTTGTCCTTATATTTTCACTGACAATTACATTCATACACAACCTTTGTTTTGTCAACTTATGAACTTTTAATACATTTTTGTGGATTATACTCCACACAAGTATCTTGAGTCTCCTCTCGATGTAAAAGAGTGCGCACTTTACTGTTTATTTTATGTAGGATGTCAAGTTTCTTTCATCTCTGGATAGGCAGTAATTGATGCAATGCACCTTCTGGTACTTCAATGTTATTAACATGTCCCATTGAAAGCTGCTAGTCTACAGTTGGCTATTGCAGCTCAGCTTGATCCAATCCTCACCTACTATCTATGCATATGGATGATGAAACAGTGGGACCTGGGGCTACGTTCTGGAGGCCTACTTAGTAATCAGAGGTGATTAGGACCTAAAAATAGTACCACCACTGGGCAAGCCAATTTGCTGTGTTTATTTCAACTCTGGGATATTTTTGCAAGTGTGCCATAGGAGAGGGCAGAGGGATGAAGGTGCGCTCATAAATTGCAGTTTGCCTCCTTGATTTGATTTATTATTGTCACATATACTGAGATATAGTGAAAAATATTGTTTTGTATGCTAACCAGACAAAGCAGACCTTATATTAGTACATCAGGGTAATAGAACTGAATGCATAATAGTGTTACAGCAATAGAGAAGGTGCAGATAAAGATTTACTCTCATATGTGAGAGATTCTGTTGTCTGATGACAACAGGTAAGAAACTGATGGTCAATATTTTCAAACTTTTGTAACTTCTGCCCAATGAAGGAGGCTGGAAGAGAGTATAACTGGGGTGGGAGGGTCTTTGATAATGGTGGCTGCTTTCCCAAGGCAGCGGGAGTTGTTGACAGAGTCAATGGATGCATGGCTGGTTTGTGTGATGGACTGGGTTGTGTTCACAACTCTCTGTAATTTCTCCTGGTCTTGGGCAGAGCAGTTGCTGTACCAAGCTGTGATGCATCCAGATAGGGTGCATCTATTAAAACTGATAAATATCACTGTGGACATGTGGAATTTCCTCAGCCTTTTGAGGCAGCTTTCTTGATTCTCAGGTTGATAACCTCCCCCACTCCACATGTGGCACTTTGCCAGGACACTTCATAAAGTGTCTATTGAAGTTAATTACGGGCCCCAGGAGGCCAATTAAATGACTGGGATTTTTCAGGTCTCTGCATAAGGTGGTAGTCTGAGTGATGGCCTCCTGGGTGACAGGATGGATAGAAAAAGCAACCTTGAGACCTTTCTTCCATGCTCTCCTGATTGCAGGAGCACTGTTTATAGAGCAAGCTACCTCCCACCACTTCCCCCACCCTGATGGCCTTGCTGCAAATCTTCTTTATAATTTAGAAAAAAAAAGGAGAGCGAGCACCCTCTTTCTTGCTTACCTGTTTTGCAGCCTTCAATTCTCCTCAAAGCTGATTTGTCCAGCTTTGAGGATCCATCTGCCATCCTCCAATGGCCAGCAAAGCTGCCTCTGTGTTGTTTCGAGAACAACCCTGTGAAAATCACAAGGCGTGACTATTTCCCTGCTCTGGCAGTCTCACCATCACACTTGTAGGTTTTAGCTTTGACTAATAGTGTTAAACAGGGTATAGCAAACCTTTTGGAAATAAAAATGTGAAGAAATAGAAATAGACTACCAATTCCTTGCCTCTTATTCTGTACTATCCAACAAGGTCAAAATCTTCTCACCTGATCATTTTAGTTTTGATAATAGTGAGCTTTTGATCATCATCTATTGCAGCTCCATGAGACAGCAGAAAAGAACACATCAGAGACTGGGAGTAAATCAACATAAATTATGCATGAATAAGGGGACAAGTATTGGTAATAGCTGAAGAATACCTTACTACATTTATTGCTCCAAAGTCTGAAAAGCTTCCACATTTCTATTCTTTGAGAAATATTGTGCTATTTTTGCTGATAAATCATTATTTTCACCACAACAGTTTGTAGCTTCACATTTTATGTCAATATTTAGTATTGGAAATCCAAGTACAAGTATTCTATCTCAATTGTAAACATTTTAACTGTCCTGTCACAATGTAGTTGCATGTCTCCACCATTTGGTGGAGCAATACTACTAATATTTGGCCTCAGATAGCGACCTCCATCAATAGCTTTGGCTTATTTGCAGGTAGTTTTATTCCCTCAATAGAATAGAATTGCTACAGTGCAGGAAGAGGCCATTCAGCCTATCATGTTTACACTGACTCTCTCGCTCAAGCCAATGTCCCCACCCTATCCTTATAATCCTAATTTTACCATGGCTAACCCATCTAGCCTGCACATCCCTGGACACTATAGGCAATTCAGCATTGCCACTCTACCTAACACGCTCATCTTTGGGAGGAAACTGGAGCACTCAGAGGAAACCCATGCAAACATGGGGAGAATGTGCAAACTCTACACAGACAATCGCCTGAGAGTGGAATCAAACCCTGGTCCCCAGTCCTTTACACTTCTAATCTTTTAATTTGAATTTGCTTTGCTCATTTATACCCTTTTCCCCAATCATACAGCTTCTTAGCTTTTCACTTCCTTTCTGTTTGACTCATTTTTGCTTGTTTAAGTCTCACGGACTATTCAAGACTGAAGGTTCTGAGGAAGGGTCACCGGACCTGAAATGTTAACTTTGATTCTCTTCACAGCTGGTACCAGATCTGCTGAGCTTTTCCAGCAACTTTTGTTTTTGTTTCTGATTTACAGCATCCGGATCTTTTGGATTTCATTGCAAATACTTCATGGTTTTGGACACTATTTGTGTACGCAAACAAACATCCAACTATTTTGGGAACCTGTCTGTAGTTTGTGATTTGATTTATTCTCACTTCTTTGTTTCATGTCACAGTTGTTTAGTCTGGTTTTCAAGGTTTGCTGCCAGATGGCAATTGTTCAACTTATTTACTAGTTCCCACTGTGCATATTACAGACTTTGGCTACATTTTCATCCATTGCTCCTAAATGTGTTGATTTCACCCTACTGTTAACTTCACGACTGGCTTTGTTTCAATTCTTGTGGAACTAATTCTTCTGTCCCTTTTCCATATCATTTCCATATCTTTTCAGAAACGTCTCTTGCTTCCTCTTTCCAATTTTCTGCTCCTTTCCTTCCTGTTTTGTTTATTAAGACCGCCTCGGGTCCTCCTCCTGCCCTAATGATTTGAGACCTTGCACATTTGTAAGCTCTGTCCATGTGGTCTTCCTAATATTTTGTTCATTCTCTCTGGCCAGACAATACGTTTTCCTACTCTCCTCTGCCCTACTACATCTTTCTCCATTCCCTATAGACATTGGGAGCATCATTTCAAAATACTTTCATACATTGCTGCCCCTAGTTTTCATTTGCCATTTCCATCAGGTGCAGAAACCCTGATTAATGCAAAAAACTCAAGGTTACATGCAAATGTCAATCTAACATAGAAAGGGACAAATAGAATTTGGAGAAAGATATACTGAATATATTTATTGTCAATACTTGGGGAAATGCACTTTTTCCACAAATAATCTTGAAGTCCAAAGATATGTGAATTAGATAGATTGGCCATGTTAAATTGCCATGTAGTGCCCAGGGATGTGCAGATTGAGTGGATTAGCCATTGTAAATGTGTGGTTATGGGGATAAGGTGGTGGGGGAACAGTGGGTCTGGGTTGGATGCTCTTCAGAGGGTTGGTATGGACTCGATGGTGTGAATGGCCTCTTTCTGCCCTCCAGGTATTCCATCTCTCTATTCTGAGCTGTGCAATGTTCATTGTCTGGGTTACCTCAATTTAGATAACTTGAGGTCCTGGCTTTCTATTTAGGTGGATGTAAATGTGAACATTGTATGAAGAAGAGTGAGAAAACTTCTGATGTTTTTGGCAACGTTTATTCCACAAATAAAACCTCACAAGATTAGAATTGCTGGTCATTTATCATGTTACTGTTTGTGGGATTAATGAAAATAATTTACTATGTTTGCTTACATCACAACGATTAGTCTTCATGAAAACTTAATTGCATAAGAGATATGGGATGTGGATTATCTGGTCCCTCAAGGCTGTCTACCTTTCAGTACAATTATGGCTAATCTCCTGCTTGTGCTTCAGTTTCACTTCCCTTCCCATTCCTCATTTATCCTGATTCCAAACAGACCAGAAACCTGTTAATCTAGGCCTTGAACATACTCAATGACAGAAATCCACACATCCTGGCAATGACAATTCCTAATACTTCAGCCTTCAGAGCAAAGTAAATCACCCTCACTTTGGCCCTAAACTATCGTCCACTTACTCAAAACTGTGCCTTGTGCCCTAGATTCCCTAACTAGGGGAAACAATGTCATAGTGTCTAGTCTGTCAAGCCCCTTCTAATTTATGTATCTCTTTAAACTCCAGAGGCTATTGATCTAAATTATTCACATTTTCATCAAAGATAACTCTCATCCAGTGACTCAATCTGGTGAATGCTTCTTATATTGCTTCAAAAGCAAGTTTATCCTGAGACTCATTGAGTATTTACAGCACTGATAAAGGCCAGTTTGCCCATGATGTTGATAGTTGTAATCAAGAATCTATCCCATTTTCTAGCCCTTAATTCAGTAGCCTTGTATGCTATGGCATTTTAAGTGCTTTCATTGAAATATTTAGAGTCATAGATTCAGATGTACAGCACGGAAAAAGGCCCTTTAGCCCAACTCATCCATGCTGACCAGATACCCTAAATTAGTCTAATCCCTTTACTAGCATTTGAGCCGGACAGTCTGTTCTGCTATAATGGGGTAGTTGTATTCTCGTGCAACCTTGTGTTATAGAAAATCTCGCTAAAGAAATAATGGGGCCTATGGGAAAAACAGGATTGGCGTGAGCCATCAAAAATATCAGTAAAAACTGAAACAAATTAATATAAACAACAGCACGGTCTAAGTAAATGTTAAAGTCATAGATTTTAATGAAATAATACAATAAATTTAACACTTTAAAGGGGTTTCTGAGTATGCTGAGTTACAGTACTGTATTAAGACAAGAACAGAGGGCCATCATCAGCATCATCATTACCTTCTGGTGCGAAAAAAAAATTTAGTCCAGAAGTGGATGGCTGTGGTTTATTGTCCTCAGACTGTTTCTTGGGGGTTGGCTTAAACAGGGCATATAGTTTTTGTTGTTTTGACATCTACCTTCTTTCACGAAAAAGCTGGTCATAAGGAGCCAGTTAAGACTTTATGCCACAACATGCCGCCCTGCCATGTTCTTCATTGTAGTCATTGTCTAAGAGCAGCAACTGCTTCTCAACTTCCCTCAGGATAGAGGACAAAAGTGAAAAGTTTGTGTTGTGCAGCATCCTGGACCTCATCAGCTTCATCTCCAGCTTCAATATCCCCCACAGCAACAAGTTGTTGTAGATCAGTTTCCACTTCTTTAAATCCAACTTTCTTTGCAAGAGTGACGCAGTGTTCTTTGATTGCTGCAAGCTCCTCTGATGGTTCAATGCTTTTAGAATCATGAAGAAAATTTGGGTGAAACTTCCATCAAACTACATGCAGGCAGTCCTTACTGACATCATCCCAGGCTTCCACAATGATGTCAATGACATTCTTAATGTTAAAGCTCTTCCAAAATTGAGGGACACTCTTCTCATTGTCCCCCTCAGTAGCTGAAATCAGCTTCCTGAATGTGCACCTTAAATAATAAGCTTTAAAAGCTGCTATTTCACCCTGGTTATGCGTTGAATAAGAGAGGTTGTGCTTGGAGGTAGAAATAAAACTTTGGTGTTTTCAAAAAGCTCACCATTGGTGGGAGGATGGCTTGGCGCATTGTCCAAAATGAGGAGAATATTGAAATCCAAATCTTTTCTCCTGTAATAATTTCTAAAAACATTAAGGTCTGGAAAGATTAATCCGTCATCCAACCTCTTTTGTTAAAGTAAGCACCGAGAATGGACTTAAGGTAACCGGGGATGGAATCAAGTTATAGCCAATGGGAATTTGTGTTTCAAAAACATCGTTCCCAATTCACCAATCATGTTACAGCCAAATCACATTGATCAAACATGCATTATAGGAGAACAACCTGTATTCCTATTCATATATCCATCCTGTAATTGTACCAGCCTATACCACTTACTCTGGTAGCTCATTCCATATATGCCCCACTCTTTGCGTGAAAATACTACCCCTTAGGTCCCTTTTAAATCTTTCCCCCTCACCCTAAACCTATGCTCTCTAGTTTTTGACTCCCCTCCACTTGGGAAAAGACCTTGCCTATTGACCCTATCCATGTCCCTTATGATTTTATAATCTTGTATAAAGTCACCCCTCAGCCTCTGACACTCCAGGGAAAATAGTCCGAGCCTGTTCAGCCTCTCCCTTTAGCTCAACCCCCTCCCCCAACTTCCTAAATATCTTGATGGTACATTCTTCTACTACCCTTTTAGACTGTGAGTTTGGGTTAAAATAATTTTCTCAAATCCCCTCTCAACTTGCTGCACCTTACCTTGAATCTTAATGTAAAGCAAGCCTAGAGAGGTTTTCCAGTTGTACTTATGTAATTAGTATACTATTTAAAACCCACTTACACTTTATTGAACAAAATGCAATGTTTGAAGAGTTTTTAACTCAGTGACTAATAGCACAGAAGTAGACTTTTTTGTCATTTCAGTGATTTCCAGTTAATGATACTCTTAGCCGTACACCCCATGGAGAAATGTAGACCTTCTGACAAAGACTTTGAGATTTCTGCATTTAACTGCAGACGTGTAGACTCCTGAAGCAGTTACTGGCTTTTGAGAAGTGTAAAGATGGTGAATGCTGATGATTTTGCTGTCACTAACAATATGTGGGCCATAGTGTCCTACTTTCACATTCGCCCAAAACATCAGGTCAAGACAAACAAGCTACAGTACTTTGGATGGAGCCAGGAGAAAGTGAGGGCTGCAGATGCTGGAATTCAGAGCTGAAAATGTGTTGCTGGAAAAGCACAGCAGGTCAGGCAGCATCCAAGGAGCAAGAGAATCAAAGTTTCGGGTATGAGCCCTTCTTCAGGCTTCTGATTCCTGAAGAAGGGTTCATGCCCGAAACGTCGATTCTCCTGCTCCTTGGATGCTGCCTGACCTGCTGCGCTTTTCCAGCAACACATTTTCAGCTTTGGATAGAGCAAAACAGGTCAACTCAAGAAAAGCTCATCAATCAGGTGAAGACATCTAAGCCAGACAAGCACATCACATATATGCCAACGTGAAAAGGCACACGTCAACACCAGCAGAATAGAAACCGAAGCATTCACATCCAAGTATCTGCAATTTAACGTAGGCAACATTGAATGAATCCACTACTTGTGGATTCAAATATCATTAGAAAGAATAAAGTGACAAGTCAATGTGTTACTAAATAGCTGACATTAAATTGTAGTGTTGGTCATTTTACAAAATAATTAGCAGCTTGGAATTTTCTCTGAGAATGAAAAGTTGATGTTTTGGTGCAGAAAGCTTGGACCTTACAATAGGAGACAAAAAAAACAGAATTCAATAAAGATTAGTGAAAAGCATGTCCATACCTCACATGTGCCACAGATAGGAAAAAAGTGCCAAACTCCTCAAGTATTTGGAGTATTTCTGATTTTGTGTCATTTTGATGTAAGGTACATCCTCCTGAATATTACAATTTGTGATGCCAGTCGCACAACAGAATGAAGCTCCAATCGCACAAGTTGCCATTTTTGAAATTAGGCAAAGTAATTAACAACTTTTATAATATGCACAGAATGCTTCTGGACAAGCTTACAAAGACAGTTATCAAAGGTTTTCAATTGGGAGTATAATGGGCAATGTTTTAACATGGGAGAGGTGAGGAGGGGAGATCTCATCCATTGGTTGGAGAGTCAGAGAGAATTCTGCCTCACCTCTTCTTGTGAATGTCCACCACATTACATGCCAATTGATTATTCAAACAACACACATTTGCTGAGATCGTGGACTCCAGTTGTGGGAGATCTGCCTGCAAGGTTTTGTGAACCAATCAGACGCTGTGAGCACTTCATTACTTCGCAGCATCACTAATGGCCACTGTTGGTTGTACGGTCAACTGAGATACAACTGGAGGATCCAGGCTCTAGATAGTTAATGGCAGAAAAGGAAATCATATTTAATTAATGCATTGGAGTTCTATGAGGAAGTAACATATGCTCTGAATAGAGGTGAACTGGTGGATGTTATGTGTTTGGATGTCCAAAAGAATTTATTGTCATCAAAGGTTTTTAGAAAAGTAATCCAGTTGCTGAGTCAGTAAGCCAAATGGGGCAATACAGAGAGTTAAAAGAAATCTTTGGCTTAGGAATCTTCTAGTTTCCTACACACCATACAGTTTCATAAGTAGAGGAATGTAAAAATTGCTTTAGAATCAAAATTATTACAGGGATTGAAAATGCATGAGACCATAAAATCTTGAAAGAGTTGCTGCAAAATAAAGAACTACTGGCATCAAAAATGTCCTGGAGACAGATTTGCTATCTTGGCAAGATGTTTTGAAGTGAAGGGTTTGCCTTCGATAAGGCTATTAATTAAATTGAAGAATCTCTGCCTGGAAGATGTTATGTCAGTGCATTAAGAGCAAAAGGTTGTCTAAGGGAATGGATTGGGTCTATCAAAGATGTACATGGTAACTTGTGCGTGGATGCAGATGTGAGCAGGATTTTAAATGAATACTTTGGCTCGTCTTCACAAAGGAGAGAGATGTTACAGACATTCTAGCTAAAGAGATGGAGTGTGAAATATTAGGTAAAATTAAAAACAACATAAGGGAAGCAGGTGGAGGGTGGCGGGAGGGGTAGGGAGGACTGAGTTCCTTGATGGTAGATAAATCACCAGGGGAGGATGATTTGTATTTGAGACTATTAGTAGAAGCCAAAGAGGTAATATCAGATCCTTTGAGGATCATTTTCCAATTTTTACTAGATACAGGTGAAATACCAGAGGATTGAAAACTTGCAAACTTTATATTATTATTCAAAAAGGATGCGAGTAATAAGTCAAATAATTATAGGCTGGTGAGCAAATTTTTGGAATCAATGCTAAGAGATAAGATTAACCGCGACTAGGATTGGCATAGAGCATATTGTCTATATGGAATTTAATAAGGCAGTGGACAAGATCCATCATGGCAGACAGTCAGAAGAATTAAAGCGCATGTGTTCAGGAATGAGACACTTCAGTTGTGAGGGAAGATTGATGAAGTTAGGATTGCTTCCCTTGGAGAGGTGAAGAGGTGATTTGTTCGAAGTTTTCAAAATCACGAAGGATCTGGAGAAAGTTGTTTGGGAACTTTTCAATTGCAAATGAATCGAGAACCAGAAGGCTTGTTAAATGCCCTGCAGAATAAGTAAATGCAAGATGACAAAAAAAAATGTTCACTCAGCAAGTACTTAGGTATGGAATACCTTGCCTGAAAGTGAAGTGAAGGCAGTTTAAATTGAGACACTCAAGAGCACATTGAAGGATTATTTAAATAGAAACGATGTAGAAGTTTATTAGGAAAAGGCAGGAGATTAGAAGTTAAAATGCTCAGAGAGCCAATGCAAACATAATGGGCTGAATGACCTCTTTCAGTACCTTTAGAGGTTACAGCTATAAAATTCTGTGAATAAACTGGTTGCTGTTCAAATATATTAACCACTCAGTCATCATTTTGAAGGTAGGCTATTCAAGGTAGAACAGTGCCTTTCTTAAACGTAGCAAAACACTTAGAGTCATAGAGTCATCGAGATGTACAGCATGGAAATAGACCCTTTGGTTCAACCCGTCCACGCCGACCAGACATCCCAAGCCAATCTAGTCCCACCTGCCAGCACCTGGCCCACATCCGTCCAAACCCTTCCTATTCATATACCCATCTAAATGCCTCTTAAATGTTGCAATTGTACCAGCCTCCACCACTTCCTCTGGCAGCTCATTCTGTACATGTACCATCCTCTGTGTGAAAAGGTTGCCCCTTAGGTCTCTTTTATATCTTTCCCCTCTCACCCTAAACCTATGCCCTCTAGTTCTGGACTCCCCGACCCCAGGGAAAAGACTTTGCCTATTTACCCTATCCATGCGCCTCATAATTTTGTAAACCTCTGTAAGGTCACCCCTCAGCCTCCGATGTTCCGGGGAAAACAACCCCAGCCTGTTCAGTCTCTCCCTATAGCTCACTTAACATAATATTAACACTAAGTATAGTCCCATTGTTTTAATGAATTCTTCAAAGAAAGTTAACAATGAAAAGTATCAAATTCGTACATTTTCACTTTATAAACTGGAAGTGCAGAAAATCTTAATCAAAATTATTGATCACGTATCTACTAACAAGTACTAAACGGGATTATCTGTCAAACCAATTCCCACAGTTTCAAAGTAAATCAAACAAGGTTGGTCAGCATAAATTCCTACCTAAGGCCATGGAAGAGGACATCAAACTCAAATGCAGCTAAAGATCTGAAACCATATCTTTGCTTATTTAGAGGTAGTACAGTGGCTCAGTGGTTAGTACTGTTGCCTGACTGCACCAGGGACCCAAGTTTGATTCAAGTCTCGTGTGACTGTGTGGATTTTGTACATTTTCTCTGTGACTGTATGGGTTTCTCCTGGGTGATCTGGTTTCCAGGTTGGGTGGATTGGCCGAGGGGCAGTGGGAAGGGGTGTCCTCGAGTTGGCGTTTGGCTTCAGCGGTGTAGAGGTCAGTGCGCCAGACTACCACTGCGCCCCCTTTATCCGCTAGCTTGATGGTGAGGTTGGGATTGGAGCAGAGGGATTGGAGGGCTGCGCGTTATGAGGGTGAGAGGTTGGAGTGGGGGAGGGGGGTAGACAGGTTGAGACGGTTAATGTCCCGGCGGCAGTTGGAAATGAAGAGGTCGAGGGCAGGTAATAGGCCAGCACGGGGTGTCCAGGTGGATGTAGTGTGTTGGAGGTGAGCGAAGGGGTCCTCAGAAAGTGGGCCTGATTGTAAAAGTAAGCTCAGAGGCGGAGGCAGCGGCAGAAGTTTTCGACGTCACGGCGTGTATTAAATTTATTGATGCATGGATGGAGGGGGATGAAGGTGAGTCTTTTGCTGAGGACTGATCGTTCGTCCTCAGTGAGGGGGAGGTCTGGAGGGATGGTGAAAACTTGGCAGGGCTGGGAGCTGGGATCTGATGTGGGTGTGGAGCTGGGAGTGGAGCCAGTAACTGGAGTGGGTGTGATGGTGGGGGGAATTTAGGTGGAGTCATGAGCAGCGGTAGTGTTCCCCTTGGGGTTCTGGGGGGGGGGTGGGGATAGTGACAGTGCGGTCTGTGGGGGACGTGTCAACCGAATGCAAGTGAGTGGCGCTGGTGGGTGCAGAAGTGATGGTGACCACGGCAGTAGGGGTGGCATCAGCGATTATGTGAGGGGCAGACGTGATGTCACATGTGATGCATGAGGAATTGTGAGGGGCGGAAGTGGTTATGGGAGTGGCTGTGATGAGGGCAGAAGTGACATCATCAATCAGCGTGGGGGTGGTAGCTGCATCAGCCATATGGCTAATGGCATCTGAGTCGTTTCCGAGGCCAGGGGAATCTTCTGGAATGTTTGATGAGCGCTGGTCATGGAGGTGGGTGGATAAAAGTTTGTTGTACTTGCAGTTTTTGATGTTTGAGATGGAATTGAAATACTGTTTGTTGAGAGTATGAATTCTCCTGAGGATGTAATACAGAATGGGTCTTTGCAATTCTGAGAGAGTGTGGCCCTCAGCTGAGACAGGGCTGACTGTAGAGAGGTTAGGTGTCAGCGAATTGCTGCAAGTGTGGAGCGGAGGATCTTGAAGGAGAACTGTTGCTGGTGTTTTTGAATCTGTAGTCTGTACTGTTTGTCCTGTTCAGGTCCGAACTCTGCTGGTTTAAAATTGGTCCGGAGTCCATGTGGGATGAGTTGGTTATGGACGCAAGCACTGAGGAAGCAAATGTGGCTGTGGTATAGAGTTTGTTTCACGACACCCCCATGCTCCCCACCATCACACCCACTCCAGTTACTGGCTCCACTCCCAATTCCACACCCACACTAGATCCCAGCTCCCAGCCCTGCCAAGTTTTCACCATCCCTCCAGACCTCCCCCTCACTGAGGACGAACTATCAGTCCTCAGCAAAGGACTCACCTTCATCCCCCTCCATCCATGCATCAATGAATTTAATACACGCCGTGACGTCGAACACTTCTGCCGCCGCCTCCGCCTCCGAGGTTACTTTCACAATCAGGATTCCCGCCTACATTCCGAGGACCCCTTCGCCCACCTCCAACACACTGCATCCACCTGGACACCCAGCGCTGGCCTATTACCTGCCCTCGACCTCTACATTTCCAACTGCTGCCGGGACATCAACCACCTCAACCTGTCTACCCCCCTCCCCCACTCCAACCTCTCACCCTCACAACACGTAGCCATCCAATCCCTCTGCTCCAATCCCAACCTCACCATCAAGCTAGCGGATAAAGGGGGCGCAGTAGTAGTCTGGCGCACTGACCTCTACACCGCTGAAGCCAAACGCCAACTCGAGGACATCTCTTCCTACTGCCCCCCCTTGACCATAACCCCACCATCCATCACCAAACCATCATCTCCCAGACTATACAGAACCTCATCACCTCAGGAGATCTCCCACCCACAGCTTCCAACCTCATAGTCCGGGAACCCCGCACTGCCCAGTTCTACCTCCTTCCCAAGATCCACAATCCTGACCACCCTGGCCGACCCATTGTCTCAGCATGCTCCTGCCCCACTGAACTCATCTCTACCTACCTCGAAACTTTCCTATCCCCCCTAGTCCAGGAACTCCCCACATATGTTCGAGACACCACCCACGCCCTCCACCTCCTCCAAGACTTCTGTTTCTCTGGCCCCCAACACCTCATCTTCACCGTGGATATCCAATCCCTCTACACCTCCATCCGCCATGACCAGGGCCTCCAAGCCCTCCATTTTTTCCTCTCCAGACGTCCCCAACAGTACCCTTCCACCGACACTCTCATTCGTTTAAGTGAACTGGTCCTCACCCTTAACAATTTCTCCTTCGAATCCTCCCACTTCCTCCAGACCAAAGGGGTAACCATGGGCACACGTATGGGTCTCAGCTATGCCTGTCTGTTTGTTGTAATTACACCGGCGCCACTCCCCACCTCTTCCTCCGCTACATTGATGACTGCATTGGCGCCACCTCGTGCTCCCGCGAGGAGGTTGAGCAATTCATCAACTTCACCAACACATTCCACCCTGATCCTAAATTTACCTGGACCATCTCTGATACCTCCCTCCCCTTCCTGGACCTCTCCATCTCCATTAATGACGACCGACTTGACACTGACATTTTTAACAAACCCACCGACTCCCACAGTTACCTGGATTACACACCTTCCCACCCTACCTCTTGTAAAAATGCCATCCCATATTCCCAATTCCTCCACCTCTGCCGTATCTGCTCCCAGGAGGACAAGTTTCACCATAGACACACCAGATGGCCTCCTTCTTTAGAGACCGCAATTTCCCTTTCCATGTGGTTAAAGATGCCCACCAATGCATCTCATCGACATTCCGCACATCCGCCCTCAGACCCCACCCCTCCAACCGTAACAAGGACAGAATGCACCTGGTGCTCACCTTCCACCCTACAAACCTTCGCATAAACTGAATCATCCGCCGACATTTCCGCCACCTTCAAAAAGACCCCACCACCAGGGATATATTTCCCTCCCCACCCCTTTCTGCCTTCCGCAAAGACCGTTCCCTCGGTGACTACCTGGTCAGGTCCACGCCCCCCTACAACCCACCCTCCCATCTTGGCACTTTCCCCTGCCACCGCAGGAACTGTAAAACCTGTGCCCACACCTCCTCCCTCACCTCTATCCAAGGCCCGAAAGGAGCCTTCCACATAAATTAAAGTTTTACCTGCACATCCACTAATATCATTTATTGTATCCGTTGCTCCCGATGTGGTCTCCTCTACATTGTGGAGACTGGGCGCCTCCTAGCAGAGCACTTCAGGGAACATCTCTGGGACACCCACACCAATCAACCACACCGCACCATGGCCGAACATTTCAACTCCCCCTCCCACTCTGCCAAGGACATGGAGGTCCTGGACCTCCTTCACCGCTGCTCCCTCACCACCAGACGCCTGGAGGAAGAATGCCTCATCTTCCGCCTCAGAACACTTCAACTCCAGGGCATCAATGTGGACTTCAACAGTTTCCTCATTTCCCCTTCCCCCACCTCATCCTAGTTCCTAACTTCCAGCTCAGCACTGTCCCCTTGACTTGTCCAGACCTGCCCTACCTCCCTGTCTCCTTTTCCACCTATCCACTCCACCCTCTCCTCTCTGACCTATCACCTTCATCCCCTCCTCAACTCACCCATTGTACTCTATGCTACTTTCTCCCCACCCCCACCCTCCTCTAGTTTATCTCTCCATGCTTCAGGCTCTCTGCCTTTATTCCTGATGAAGGGCTTTTGCCCGAAACGTCGCTTTTGCTGCACGTTGGATGCTGCCTGAACTGCTGTGTTCTTCCAGCACCACTAATCCAGAAAGATATAAAAGAGACCTAAGGGGCAACTTTTTCATGTAGAGGATGGTATGTGTATGGAATGAGCTGCCAGAGGAATTGGAGGAGGCTAGAACAGTTGCAACATTTGAAAGGCATCTGGATGGGTATATGAATAAGAAAGGTTTGGAGGGATATGGGCCGGGTGCTGGCTGGTGGGACTAGGTTGGGTTGGGATATCTACTTGGCATGGATGAGTACATGCTGTATATCTCTATGACTCTATGAGCGTGGACAGGACTGAAAATCAGAATCAAGAGTGTGGTGCTGGAAAAGCACAGCAGGTCAGGCAGCATCCGAGGAGCAGGAGAATTCATGTTTTGGGCAAAAGACTGAAAATCAGATCCGGCTCTTGAAGTAATTTATCTACTTTCTCAAAATTTACTCATTTTTTTTCTCCCCCGTAGGTGTTCTATGTGTAAATAATAACAGTAATAAGTTGTTCTTCAGGATGGCACCTCCCTGTAGGAACAATTTTTTTTCTGCCTTTTTCCTAGTGGACTGAAATTTTCAATGCAATTTCATTCTGCTATTAGGTTGTTAAAAAATGTTGTCATGAGGAGCAAAGTATCTATTTTCCTTGTCATTTTTATAGGTTTATGTGTTTTGTGTCATGTTATTTTCTCCACAGGCGAATGGTGTATACTCCTCACTGTAGTTCAGTTGACAGATGGGGTCATATTCATGTCATGTTGTCTTTACAAGCTCCCATAACAGCAGCTTCACAACTAATGTGTTATCTGTCTAGATGTCCCGTGTTGCTGACAGATGTGCTAGCTTCAACAAAAATACTTGAGAAACTTAACTGAATTGGTTTCAAGACACTTTTCCTTAAATTGATCTTTCTGCACTGAGGTAAGGGCTGATTTCCTCAATCAGGGTGTGCAGGAAATCACAGGCTGACAGTCCCTGATCTTCCAGCTATTCAAGTCAATGGATAAAAAAACACACTGCTGTGCATATTTATCTGAACAGTGTCTATTATAGTATTGCTCTTCATCAGGAGTGCATGATCCTGTGAAGTCTCAATGCCTGAAGAATGTTTAACTCTGGAAGATCGCTGCCTTAAAAAGAATATTATCCTTTAAAACTAAATGAACGGAGGCTATTATTACAGTTTCCGATTCTTAAAAGATTATCTGGTTATTTGGCATTACTCAAGTTTTCTTCTCAAATCCACTCCACAGAGATTGGATACGGACACAGCCCAGGGCACTCAAGTCCCAGTGTAAGGTCCATTTGTCAGCACTGATGACATCTGCTCACGGTCATGGGTTTATCGTGTCTATTTAGGAGATTGTCTACCCACACATGAGAGCTTATGTAGCAGGACTTATCAAAATTAAGTGATTTTCAGAGATCAGGATTTGTTTCCTTTTCTTCCCTCTGAGTTAATGTTCTGCCTTCTAACGAATGCATTTGGATTCAAAGCCTGATACTAACTGATTGTTGAGTTGTTGCTGTTTCGAATGATTGGCAGTAAGCTCCTCCCACTTATTAATATCAATGTCTTCCACACTTCAAGCTGAACATCAGATGGTTTTGGTGGCATTTTCCTTATTTTCACTGACCATTTGAAGGTTAAGGGATCGTATTTGCCTGAAAAGTTGTTTTTTTACCCATTGATCCTCGTATCCTGTCCATTGCAGTTGATTTTAAAGGAGGTTTGCTGAGAAAGTTGGTTTTGTGAAGGAAACTAGGATTTTTTGAAAGTTTTGCCATGAAACCCAGAGGTTCTGGGGTCACTGAAGCAACATCAGGGTCTCACTGCAGGGCAGAAATGGAGTGACAACTGCTGTTGCTGTACATCAGGCAGGAATATTTTGTTTCACAGATTGCCAAGATATGAGAAATGC
The DNA here is from genome assembly GCF_020745735.1 of Hemiscyllium ocellatum. Taxonomy (NCBI): domain Eukaryota; kingdom Metazoa; phylum Chordata; class Chondrichthyes; order Orectolobiformes; family Hemiscylliidae; genus Hemiscyllium; species Hemiscyllium ocellatum. The sequence goes on from NC_083408.1 coordinate 93,016,797, forward strand.
TTATTCCAGAATCTTTCCTGAAGTAAATGTGGTGAGTGAGGCACATGGCTCATCAAATTTCATTAATATATGAGTTTTTTTTTAGCAATCTTTAAGGGGAGGTTATTGCTACACCATAATCAGTAGTAGAGTAATAGTAGATAGGGCAGCATGGTGACTCAATGGTTTGCACTGCTGTTTCACAGTGCTGGGGACCCGGTTTTGATTCCAGCCTTGGGCGACTGTTTGTGTGGAGTTTGCACATTCTCCCTGTGTCTACGTGGGTTTCCTCTGGGTGTTCCTCCGGTTTCCTCCCACAGTCCAAAGATGTGCAGGTCAGGTGAATTGGTTATGCTAAATTGCCCATAGTGTTAGGTGCATTAGTCAGAGGGAAATGGGTCTGGGTGGGTTACTCTTCAGAGGGTTGGAGTGGACTTGTTGGGCCGAAGGGCCTGTTTCCACACTGTAGGCAATCTAATCTAATCTATAAATACATTGAATAAACGTGAGGTGCCGCACTTGGAAAGGCAAATCAGTGCAGGACCTATACATTTAATGGTAAGGTTCTGGGGAGTGTTGTTGAACAAAGAGACCTTGGAGTGCAGGTTCATAATTCCTCGAAAGTGGAGTCTCAGGTAGACAAGATAGCAAAGAAGACATTTGTTAGGCTTTCCTTTATTGAGTATAGGAGTTGGGAGGTCATGTTGTGGCTGCAGAACACATTGGTTAGGCCACTGTTGGAATATTGTGTGCAATTCTGGTCTCCCTCCAATAGGAAGGGTGTTGTGAAACGTGAAAAGTTTCAGAAAAGATTTACAAGGATGTTGCCAGGATTGGAGGATTTGAGCTACAGGGCGAGACTGAATAGGCTGGGGCTGTTTTCCCTGGAGTGTCAGAGGCTGAAGGGTGACCTTATAGAAGTGTATAAAATCATGAAGGGCATGGATATGGTAAACAGACAAGTTCTCTTCCCTGAGTTGGAGGAGTCCAGAATTAGAGGGCATAGGGTTAAGGTGAGAGGGGCGAGATTTAAAAGTAACCTAAGGGGCACAGAAAGCGATGTGTACATGGAATGAGCTGCCAGAGGAAGTGGTGGATACTGGTACAATTACAACATTTAAAAAGGTATCTAGATGGGTACAAGAATAGGATGGGTTTAGAGAGATATGGGCCAAGTTCTGGCAAATGGGACAAGATTAATTTAGGATATTTAGGTGGAAGTGGGTATTACTGCAGATGCTGGAGATTAGAATCAAGATTAGAGTGGTGCTAGAAAAGCGCAGCAGGTAGGGCAGCGTCCAAGGAGCACGAAAATCAACATTTTGGGCAATAGTCATTCCTGATGAAGGGCTTTTGCTCGAAACGTTGATTTTTCGGCTCCTCGGATGCTGTCCTACCTGCTGTGCTTTTCCAGCACTACGCTAATTTAGGATATCTGTTTGGTGTGGACGAATTAAACCAAAGGGTCTGTTTCCGTGTTGTTCATCCTTAAGTCCCCCAGACAGACTGAATTTCAGGCAATAGCCATCTCCAACCAGAGAGAATCTAATCAACGCCCCCTCAACATTTATCAACATTACCATTATTGAACTCCCCACTATCAACATTCTAGTTGTTACCATTTACCAGAAATTAAACTGGCCAGCCATTTAACTATTGCATCCACTAAAGCAGATTTGATGCTTGGAAGTCAGAAGTGAATGACTCACTTTCAATCTCTCCAATGCCTGTCCACATGCTAATAGGCAGAAGATTGTCCAACTTTCTGGGGAGTGTATAGCCCCTCCAACAATCACGAGGCTCAACATAATCCAGACAAACTCACTTGATTGCTACCTTTCCACCAATTTCAAAATTCATTCCCTTCCTCACCAATTCGCAGTGGCAGCTGTGAGTGTCATCTACAAGATGTACTCTGCAGTAACTCACCAAGGCTGCCTTTGAAACCCGTAACCTCTAATGCCGTGAGGGTCAAGGGTAGCAGATGCGCCAGAACATCACCAGCTGCATGCTTACACCATCATCATGTCCAGGAATTAAGTCATTGTTCCTTTTCTGTCCCTCGGTCGAAATTGTGAAGCTCTAACCCTAACAGCACTATGTGTCTCTACACCCTAAGGACAGCAATGGTTCAAGAGGCAGTTCCTCACCAACTACTCCAGAGCAGTTAGGGACCACCAATGCTCAGTAGCAGCTGTGTGTATCATCTACAAGATGCCCTGCAGAAATTCACCAAAGATCCTTAAACAGAATTTTCAAAACCCACACGACCATTTCCATCTGGAAGGACAAGGGCAGTAGATATGTGGGAACACTACCCACTGCAAGTTCCCTTCCACACAACTCGCCATCCTGACTTGGAAATATAAGGCTGTTCCTTCACTGTGGCCGGGCCATAATCCTAGAATTTGCTCCCGAGCAACATTGTGGGGTTATCCACTGCAGTGTTTTAAGAAGGCAGCTCATTACCAGCTTCTCAAGGGCAACTAGCTTTGGGTAATCAACGATGGCCAGCCAGCAACATCCGTATCCCACAAGTGAATTAAAAAAGTCCTGGCCTACCCAGCAATGCTCACATCCCAGAGTTACCTATTTCTGATGATAATTGAGCAAAGAATAAAGAACAAGATGTGAGGATCTAGAATTCTCACAAAATGAGTAGTGCTACTGCTTCTTCTTTTAAAAACCTGCATTGTAACCTACAGGGGATGAGATACAAAGGAACTGTCAAATCTCTGCTTCATGATCTCGTGAGTGAATTCCTTGGTGTAAAACAGGATGAAATTAATATTAGCAACTGAATTGTCTGGAGACTCTCATGCAACCTTTAAAAAAACAATTCAACCTCCACCTTTCAAAAGCAGCAGGCTGACAGGCAGGTCACAGTGGAAAAAGAATAAAGCTTTCATTATAAAGTGCCTTTCATGACCTCAGGACATCCCAAAGCACCTGACAGCTGAAGAAATCTTTTGAAGAGTGGTCACATTTGTAAGATAGAGAATGCAGCCCCACAAATTGCACTATGATAATTGTGTACATACCTTTCTCTTTAAGAAACTTTACATTTAAAGACTCCAGTTGCTGTGTGTATATGGCTATAACCGACCCGTCTGTCTGGCTGGGCATATGTCAGCAGCATCCATTGAAACTAGTTGCTCTGCTGAAATATTTGTTTTATAACTTTTAATTTCTTTTGTTTGAAATAAACTTACCATGGAATTAATCAATCCCCAAAAATTGATGGATCTTGCAATCAACATCATTAACCTGACAATCACGATCAGACAATCTGCTTTAGTGATATTGGTTGAGGGATTCATATTAGCCCGGATAATGAGGTAAACCCGTGCTCTTCTATAAAGTATTGCGACTAAGTCTTTTCCATTCACTTGACAGCACAGTCAGTCAGATTCACACCTCTTGTAGAAAACAGGAGCTCCTCTGTGCTTTTGATTTTTAGATGGGGCTGGAACCCATGACCTTCCATTGTAGAGATAATAGGATTACTAACTGAGACAGAGCTAATATTTCCAGGCACATGCGCTTTGCTATTAATAATATGTTTTAGCAATAAATATGACATGGTGAGAAGTAAGTCTCTTAAAGACATCAATACACACACAACTATCACTTGTGAAAATTGGCTGCTGTAGTCCGCAGTTGGCAAAATTGACCACTCTTCAAAAGATTTCATTGGCTGTCATGTGCTTTGGGGTTTTCTGAGGCTGTGAGAGGTGTGTCAATAAAATGGAACAGCCGTTCCCTCCAAAACCTACTTAAGTAGTGATTCTCAGCTGCAAACCTCTGTATTTATAATCTCTAGCCTGTTCTGTATTAGGAATCCCTCACTTTCAAGGCAGACGTTACATCCTATACATCCCAGTCAGCATAATCCCAAAGCAGCAGGGCAAACGTAGCAAATTTGCATTTGTGATGCAATGACTCAGAGTGAATGGAACTTCACCGTGGAAATACTGAAGGAAGATGTTTGAGATGGCTTGAAGTCTTAACAAGTTGGTAAATAAGCACCTTTCATCTTGGCAAATTTTACACAAAGGTCAGCAGGAACCTATCTGTCACAATATTGAAAATACATGAGAACATTTATGAAGAACAGTGCATATTTATTCAGCATGGAAAAATCATACTTCATAGGTGCATAATTAAGTAAAATCAGATGCTGATCCACATAAGGAGATATTACAAAGGATGAAAGATTATCAAAAGGTTTGTCAGAGGAAGACATTTTATAGAGCATCATAAAGGAGAAAAGATAAGGAAAAAAGGTGAAAAGGATTCTGAAGAAATTTCAATATTATGGCATAAGAAGACACTTACATTGCGCAGCAAGACTTTCACCTGAGCTTCCTCATCAAAAAACATTTTATGCATTATTTATGCTCTCTTTCATTACAACAGTGACTGCACTTCAAAAATTCTATATTGCCTGCTTTGAGACATCTGTTCATCATGAAAAACAGGATATCAATGCAAGTGTTTCTTTTCTGATGAGCTGATAGGTTGAACACAGTGGGGAAATTCAATCTGTAACAAAACTCCTGGATTGCTTTCAAATAACATCATGGATTCAGTAATCTGCACTGTAAGCTCTCGTCTGAAGATTGGTACCATAATGCAGCACCCTCTGTTCAAAGCCGCATTGACAGCTGAGCATGTATGTTAAAATGTTGAAATGATGCTGGGATTTATAATTTTGTTTGGAGGCAAAGGTACTGCCAACTAATCCAAGCCGAGACTCAATGAAGAATGTGATTCTTTGCATATTGATATCTTTCTTATTCCCTTTGTTTAAAAAGGTACAGTCCCTAGATTGCGAACAGTTTCCGTTCTTGTGTTTGCAAGTTGATTTGTAAGTAAAGTCAGAACACAATACAGGATAATATTAAACAGCCATTTACATGTACAGGAAATGTTTGCATGTCGGATTTTAAAAATTACACCCCTGTATAAGATCATAAGGATGAACATTTGTAATTAAGACATTCATCAATCTGGACCCACTATACAACTGATCGTTCAGGTGCCCTGTGATTCCTATTTCTACTGCTGATATTTTCAATTTTATATACGCTTAAAGCATTCTGTACTTCCAAGTCAGGCCTTATATAATTCATATAAGACCTGGTGAATATAGCCATTTCAACAGTAACCTAATGCAGATGGATAACTTCTACAAATCTCCTAAACAGAAACGTAATCTTCCATTTTCCTATTGAGTGGATAATCTCTTATTATCCCATGCAGCCAAATTAATTCATTATCTAACCCTTACTGCTAGAGAGAAAGGCTCGAAGGACAAAGCAATTTAAATTAGCAAAGAAATCCTGTAAATGCACTGTAGCTTGGGATCACTAATTATTGGGCATATATAATGGAGAGAAAAAAAAGGATAAGTAGATTTTCACAGTGAGACTGAGATCATGATCAGTTTCAGTTTATCTGTGAGGCAATTACTGAAATTGTAACAATTGGGTTTTCAGAATGGATAATACTGTGTCTGTGTAGTTCTGTCTTCATTTCTGACCAGATTGACCTTGTAGTCTATAATTGGATAAAGCGGCCCAAGTAGGACCATTCTCAGCTATTATGTAAGCATGAACTCTACTCACTTTTGTTGCGTACAATCCAGCATTTGGAAAATAGGATTTTTTAATTAACTATGAAACTCATGCCATTTTCCAACAGCTGAATTAAATGTGTCATCTATTGTATATTGAAAAGAAAGACACGTTGCTGAATTTTTTCATCCAGCATTGATCAGGACAAATTCAAGATTTGTCAGATTTCAATGAATCAAACCAATTTATCCTACAGGAGAAAATGGTACCAATTTGTTAGCAAGTTGTCACCAAGCGTCATAGAGATGTACAGCATGGAAACAGACCCTTTGGTCCAACTTGCCCATGCTGACCAGATATCTTAAATTAATCTAGTCCCATTTGCCAGCACTTTGTCCATATTCCTCTGAATGATTTCTATTCATATACCCATCCAGATGACTTTTAAATGTTGCAATTGTACTTACCTCGACCACTTCCTCATTCCATACATGCACCACCTCTGCATCAAAAAGTTGCCCCTTTGGTCCCTGTTAAATCTTTTCCGTCTCATTTTAAACATATGCCCTCTAGTTCTGGATCCCCCCAGACTAGGGAAAAGACTTTATCTATTTACCCTATCTATGCCCCTCATGATTTATCAGCTAAGGCCTCACTATGGTGAAAACAATATGAAACTGTAGATTCTAGAAGATCACTGGTAATTCAAAAAAAGATGCAAGACTTCAAAACATTTCTTTTGTTTGCAAAGAACAGGTTCCCACATGTGAATGAATGTCTGTTGTAGCAAGTAGAAATTAGTCACATTGGCAGCTGAAATACTTATGTTAATTTAGTGGATAGTGTTACTATAAGGACACTCAGGAACATACAGCAAGTGATGCCAAATCACAATTAACAATAAATGTTTTGAGTTTATAAGCATATGATTCCTGACCATGGCATGTACTTTGCCTATTTAATTCACAGAAGGAACACGCTGACATGGTTTATTTGGTCAAAACCACTATCAATATGACACAGAGTGAGTGCTAGCTCAAATAACATACCATAAGGAGTGGGTGCTTGTTAAGACAAATGTCTCAGTTTATAAAGAATATTAACTATTTGCACTATTATGATATCTCAGGCTCACATATAGTCTGGGTTTATGCTTATTGACTATTACTGTTGCGTTGCAACTACATAATTGGTTGACTGAACCGACTCCATTGCACTGAGCAGGGAGTCACTGCTGTGACAATTGTTATAGTGGAGCATCACATGGCACAATGCCATGTAACCTGTCTTAAAAGATACACAACCTATATGGTTTGCAATAATTCAACATCCATGATTTTCCCCTGCTGTCTCCTAAATTGCTATCAGTGCAAGATAGCAGATGATGATTCATCCCTACCGGATCATCTGAATGCCTTCTATGCTTGCTTTGAGAGGTAACACCTATTTTGACAAGTCCTGCCGGACCTATCCTGACAGTCACTGCCTCAGAGGTCAGATCAATTTTCCTTCATGTCAATCCAAGGAAAGGATGTGACCAGACAAGAGTCCCAGGCTGTGCACTCAGAGCATGCACAGATCAACTAGCAGAGGTCTTCTCAGACATCTTCAACCCCTCACTGCAGCAAGACACTGTCCCTGCCTGTTTCAAGATGGCTAACATCATCCCTGTGTCTAAGAAGGCTCATGCAGCATGTTTCAATGACTACCGCCGAGTGGCCCTAACTTTGGTGGTCATGAAGTGCTTTGAAAGGCTGGTCATGGCATTAATCAACTCCAGCCTCCCCACTACACTTGACGAATGCCAACTTGCCTATTGGACCAGCAGATCCACGTCAGATGCTATACCATTTGCCTTTCACTCCTCTCTAGAATGTCTTGACACCAAAAACAGCCACACAAGAATCCTACTCATTCATCATTCAACACTACTATCCCCTTGAGCCTGATTACTAAACGTAGTGATCTTGGACTAAGCCCCACTATTTGCAATTGGATCCTCAGTTTCCTGACCCACCGGCCACAATCAGTGAAAATTGAGAACAATATTTCATCCTCACTAACACTCAACACTGGAGCCCCCCAGGGGTGCGTACTCAGTTCCCTACTGTACTTACTGTATACCCATGACTGTGTCGCCAAATACCAGACTAATACCATTTACAAGTTCGCTGATGACACAACCATAGTCGGTCGAATCTCAGATGGCGATGAAACAGACTACAGGCGGGTGGTGGAAGACCTGGAAAAATGGTGCACTGAGAACAACGTAGCTCTCACCGCTGGCAAAACCAAGGAACTTGTTATTGACTTTTGGCTGAATGTTACTCATGCCCCCTACACATTAACAGCACAGAGATGGAACAAGTAGAGAATGTCAAGCCACAACAAGTTTTCTTGGACTCTTCATGTGGATGCACTGGTTAAAAAAGCCCAACAACGCCTCTTCTTCCTCAGGCAGCTGAGAAAATTTGGCGTGACAGTGAATACCCTTGCCAACTTTTATAGGTGCGCCATCGAGAGCATTCTGTCAGGATGTATCACTTCCTGATATGGTAACAGTACCATTTAAGATCGGGGACAGTTACAGAGAGTGGTGAACTTGGCCCGGACAATCACAAAGGCCAACCTCCCATCTACAGAATCTGTCTACCAGGCCCGCTGTCAAGGAAAGGCTGCCAGCATTCTCAAAGACCCATCCCACCCTGACAATGCTTTTCTTCAACCTCTACCAATGGGGAGAAAGTACAGAAGCTGAATACATGCATCAGTCGGTTTCAAAATAGTTTCTACCCTACTGTTGTTAGAATACTGAATGGACTCACAAACTCTTAACGTTCACCTGTACCTGTGTTTTTGTTTATACTTTTGCTTACCTATTATTTGCCTGTCTATGTTACTTACCAATGTGATCTGCCTGTATTGCTCGCACGACAAAGCTTTTCACTGTGCCTCAGTACACATGACAATAAATTAAATTCAAATTCAAATTTCCCTTTCAAGAGCAGGAACACTTTGTTGATTAACATGTACAAGGAAGCATGTACAGAACTTACCCATGCAATTACATAAGGTTTTGGTGTTTGTACACCATGATCAGATCTGGGCCTTATGTGGTTATCAGGATTTGGCACTGTAGGTTCACTCCATGGTCTGCTGTCCGTTGTCTCGGATGGATGCCTATTATGTGTGGTTGTTGTTTAGCACAACATCCTCAGTGGCTGAGTTATCATTCAATGTGGCAGGTGGTTGATTATATGCAGTCTGGATATGTCACCTATTTCTTCACAGAATGTGACCACTACTCATCGCAACATTGTATAACCTTGAGTAGACACAACACAATACCTTTCCACAAATCCATGTGTTCAGAAACTCTTGATCGCTTCTGCCTTGTCTTGGTTCAAGTTGCAATGATGAACTGCATGCTCAATCGGGAGGCATTGGCCTAATAACATTATCAGTAGACTATTAATCCAGAGATCTTGGTAATGTTATGGGGGGGCCAGGTTTGAATCCCACCATGATGTTTAGTGAAATTTGAATTCAATAGAAGTTTGGAATTAAGACCATGATCTTAAATGATCTCACATCTGAAATGATGACCATGAAACGCTTGTTGATTGTCGAGAAAAGTACATCTGGTTCACTAATGGCCTTCAGGTAAGGAAACGGCCATCCTTACCTGGTCTGACCAACATGTAACTCCAGACCCACACAATGTGGTTGACTTTTAACTGGCCTCTGGGCAATTATGGGTGAGCAACAAATGCTGGTCTAGCCAGCAAAGCCCTCATTTAGTGAAAGAATAATAAAAAAACATCAGGCCCGTTAGTTTAACAACTGGATTGGGAAAATGTAAGAGTCGATTGTCAAGGGCATATAGCAGAATATTTTGAAATATAAAACATGATCAAGCAGAATCAGCATAGCTACAAGAAAGGCAAATTATGACAAAGTTTTGAGGTGCAAGCACGATAGGACTGTTAGAAGGTGAGTGATTAGGTACAACACTTGAGGCTACTGACCAAGTTAATAGTCTCGTGAAGAAAGCGTTTGGCATGCTTTCCTTTATTGGACAGAGCATTGAATATAGGAGTTGGGAGGTCAAGTTGTGGCTGTACAGGACATTGGTTAGGCCATTTTTGGAATATTGCATGCAATTTTGGTCTTCTTCCGAGAGGAAGGATATTATGAAACTTGAAAGAGTTCAGAAAAGATTGACAGGGATGCTGCCAGGATTGGAATTTTTGAACTCTAGGGAGAGGTTGAATAGGCTGGGGCTGTTTTCCCTGGAGTGTCAAAGGCTGGGAGGGTGACCTTACAGGGGTTTATAAAATCATGAGGAACAATGGATAGGTAAATAGATGAGGTCTTCTCCCTGGGATGGGGGAGTCCAGAACAAGGGGGCATAGATTTGGGGGTGAAAGGGGAAAAATTTAAAAGGGATCTAAGGGGCAACTTTTTAACACAGAAGGTAGTGCGTATCTGGAATGAATTGCCAGAGGAAGTGGTGGAGGCTAGTATAATTACAATATTTAAAAGCCATCTGGATGGGTGTATGAATAGGAAAGGTTTAGAGAGATATGGGCCAAGTGCTGGCAAGTGGGACTCGATTAGTTAGGATATCTGGTCAGCATGGATGAGTTGGATGAAGGGTCTGTTTCTGTGCTGTATATCTCTATGACTTTATGACTCTAAGAGCCCATGATGTAGGAAATTACATATTAGCCTGGAAAGAGAATTTGCCAACACATAGAAGACAGAATTGGGATAAAGGGAGCATTTTCAGGATGCCAATCTATAACTAGGAGAGTATCAAAGGGATCTGTGCTGGTGCCACAACAATTTCCAACATACATTACGTACTTATGACTTGAATGAGGAAAATGAATGCACTGACAACACAAATACAGATGGGAAGCCAAGTGGTGAGGCAGAGTCAAAGATTCTTTAAAGAGATACAGCATAAATGAATAGGCAGAAACTTGGCAAATGAATGCAATATTGGAAAATATGAGGTATTGAACTTCGACAGATAGAATAGAGGATATTATTAGCATATGTTATTTAAATGAGAAATAAAACTGCTAAAAACTACAGCACAGAGGTTTGTATGTCTTCATCCATAAGCCATAAACAGCCAGCATACAAATTCAACAGGTAACAGGGAAGGCAAATGGACTTTGACATTTATTTCAAATGGAATAGAATATAAAAATGGGGAGGTCTTGCCCAAAACAAAGCTAAACTGGTTAGACCACATAAAATATACTTGTTCCCCTTAACGAAGGAAATACATATTGTATTGGAGGCATCCTTTTCCACCAATCCACTCCACCCTCTCCTCTCTGACCTATCACCTTCATCCCCTCCCCCACTCACCCATTGTACTCTATGCTACTTTCTCCCCACCCCCACCCTCCTCTAGCTGATCTCTCCACGCTTCAGGCTCTCTGCCTTTATTCCTGATGAAGGGATTTTGCCCGAAACGTCAATTTTGCTGCACTTTGGATGCTGCCTGAACTGCTGTGCTCTTCCAGCACCACTGATCCTGTATTGGAGGCAGTCCTGAGAATGCTCTCGAGGTTAGTATTGGGTATGAAAGGACTTTCAGGAGAAGTTGAGTGGAGCTGACTGTAATCAATGGAGTTTAGAAGAAAGTAAAGCACCTTTGTTGAAACATGTGAGATTCTTCGTGGACTTGATATAGCAGACAATGAAAGGCTGTTCAGAATGAAAGAGCAGAATCTCAGAATAAGAGGCCGTTAGGTTCCTTATAGTGTAGGAACAGGCTCTTCAGCTCAAAGTCCAGACTGACCCTCTGAAGAGTAACCCACCCAGATCCATTTCCCTCTGACTAATGCACCTAACACTATGGTCAATTTAGCATGGCCAATTCACCTGACCTGCACATCTTTGGACTGTGGGAGGAAACCAGAGCATCCGGAGGAAACCCACGCAGATACGGGGAGAATGTGCAAACTCCACACAGACAGTTGCCCGAGACTGAAATCTAACTTAGGTCCCTGGCACTGTGAGGCAGCAGTGCTAACCACCGAGCCACTGTGCCACCCCATTATTAGATAGATTACCTACATTATGGAAACAGGCCCTTCGGCCCAACAAGTCCACACTGACCTCCCCGGAGAGTAACCCTCCCAGACCCATTCCCCTAACCTATGTTTACTCCTGACTAATGCTGAAAATGTTCTGAAGAAGGGCTCATGCCCAAAACATCGATTCTCCTGCTCCTTGGATGTTGCCTGACCTGCTGCACTTTTCCAGCAACAGGGGGAAATGGATCTGGGTGAGTTACTCTTCAGAAGGTCAGTCTGGACTTGCTGAGCTGAAGAGCCTGTTTCTCCACTATCAGGAATCTAACGGCCTCTTATTCTGAGATTCTGCTTTTTCATTCAATACATTATGTATTTCCTTCGATAAGGGGGACAAGTATATTTTATGTGGTCTAACTAGTTTAGCCTTGTTTTTGGCAACACCACATTTTCAGCTCTGATCTCCAGCATCTGCAGTCCTCACTTTCTCCTGACTAACGTACCTAACACTATGGGCAATTTGGCATTGCCAATTTGCCTGGCCTGCACATCTTTGGATTGTGGGAGGACACCCATGCAGACATGGGGAGAATATGCAACCTAATACAGACAGTTGCCCAAGGTGGGGATTGAACCAGGCTCCCTGGCCCTGTGAGGCTGCAGTGCTAACCACTGAGCCATCATGCTGCCTGTTGGACTTGTGACCACATTTGTCTCGATCTAACTGTACTCAATGTTTCTACTCAGAATGGAACAGACAACTTGACATAAAGACTTCATGGGAACTGTTCCTTAAAATCCTTAATTCTCAGGAGGGTAGTGAATCCATGAATTCTTTTCCCCACAAAGGACTACGGACGTTGGGATTTTAAGAATTTTGAAAGCTGAAATGGACAGTTTTCTAATTAATATGTGAATCAAGAGTAATGGGAAGAAGGCAGGAGAGTGGTGTTGAGGATTATCAAAAGAGCCATTAACTCATTAAGGGGTAAAGCAGGAGCTGGACTTCTGCTCCCCAAAACATTTGTTGGACACATGACTACGTTTGTCTTGATCTAACTGTACTCAATGTTTCCACTCAGAGTGGAACAGATAACTTGAGATAAAGACTTCATGGGAACTGCTCCTTAAAATCATTAATCCTTACAAGCAAACATCAGCTTTTGTACAATGCAATTGCATCAGCTCACTTTCAGTTTATGGTGACTAGTACATTTGTCTTACTGTGTGACCAATTATGTCACTCAATGTATTGCAACAAACATGAGTGTCCTTGGACTGTTACTTTTAAACCTATAACTTGCATAGCCTCCCAACACATACATCTCCCAGGTCTTTTAAATGATTGTCAGGCAATGACATCTCTTTGTTTTTTCTCTGTAGCCAATAGCCCTCATCATAACCTCTACAGGAGTTGCAGAATATTCTCAATTTGTAATGTCTTCAAAGTTAATCTTGTAGAATTTTGCCAAGTCCACATCCTTTACTGAGATATTAATGTCTTAATGGTGGAGCTGTTATTTTCTACACTGATTTGTCTATTCAGATTACCTTTGTAGCTTGCCACAGACAATTATGATTGATCACACAGCACAAGAATTTAGACCACACAAGTAATTATGTTAAGATGGGATAGCTTGAAACTACTACAATCTGACATACGCTGAGCAGCACTTCCCTCAAATTCTCACATCATGCTGATATGTTAAATATACTCATGTTACAGAATAGATTTGGTCAAATCCATGAAATGCATACCTTCATACAAGGTATAGGCTGGTCTTAAACAATGCCAAGCAGCACTTCAAGCAGCACTATCCTCAAATGAACTCAGGGCCCCGATGAGACAGACAGGCACTGAACTGTGCATTGCATGCTGCTAGCATACCATAGGCAGTATAATTAGCAGGCAGCATGACATTTGTGTGCTAACTATATCACTTTAAATAGGAGTGGATTAATTTATGCTTCTCAATCTCCGAGCCTGATTTCATTGATGATCAAATTTAAACACCCTCTCCATTTATCTCTGATTAAAATTAAACTCTGGTTTTGTTGGGATGACTATATGAATACATTGCTGTGCGCAGTAACAGTGTCCTTTGAGATTACCCCCAAGATGTTTCTGAACAATTCTATTGAACTGATTGCTTATTCAATTACACCCCACCAATTTTGTTCTGTTGCGATTGTTCCGTGGCCATTCTGCACCTTTCAACTGCAAAATTACGATTAAAGGGGCAGAAAGGTCTCTGCATAAAATAGCACTCCAAGAATAGATTGACACTCTCCCACTTTTCAATTGTATTGACTGTGGTCTAGCATTTCTCATTCATAAATATTGATGTACATGCAGCTGAACAAGTCATTCTTGAAAAGGCTTTGAATGCCTGCATCCTGTCAAAACTAAAACTGCTTTATACTTGACTACCCAATAGTATAGTGAGTATTCAGCAAAGTATCTGTCGTATGTCAGCAACCACTAATTGGTTCACAGCACATTTCACCAGCAGAAGAGCTGTGAATTGGTACTTAAGATGTGTTCCACAACAATGCTCAAACAGCTAACGTTTATTTCATGGTTATATGGGTAGAAGAGGATGGAGGGAAACATATTGAAGGGAGGGGAACATGGATCATTTCACCTTCGAAATTTCTCAAGTAGGATAATTTTTCCATTAGCTTTTACAGGAGTCTTCTGAAGCACCCAATAGGTACAAGTGCAAAGAATTATGGAATATAAAAGTAGGGAGCTTTTGCTGCAGCTGTCTTGAGCATTGATGAGGCCAAATCTAGGGCCCTGTGTACTATTTTGCTCTTCTTATTTAGAGAGCATGTAAATGTGTTAAGAATTCAGAAAGGTTTCATTTACCAGATACCAATCATGGGAGATTATTTTATGAACAAATTATTTTATGGACTTTGCCTGGATATGCTGAGGCTTAGAAGAATAAGAGGCGACCTTATTGAAGCATCTAAGATCTTGCGAGGACTTGACAAAGATGGATGCTAAAAAAAGGCTCCCTTTGTGAAAGAGACAAGAACAAAAGGATACACTGATAAAAATTAATCCATTTCTATTTAAATAGAGATGAGAAGAAATATTTTCACTCAGAGTTGTGAGTTTTTGAAAATTTCTTTTCAGAAAATGGTTGAGGTTGATTTATTTAATGCTCTCAAGGCATAGGTGGATAGATTCTTGACTAACAAGGTGATCAATAGATAGTATCAGTTTAGATCTTAAAGACTGGCCAAATAGTGTGCTTCTGCTCTAGTTCATATATTCATGGAGCCATAGAGACATAGAGATGTAGACGGAAATAGACTCTTCAGTCCAACTCATCCATGCTGGCCAGATATCCCAACCCTATCTAGTCCCACCTACAAGCATCTAGCCATTATCCCTCCAAGCCCTTCCTATTCATATACCCATCCAGAAGCCTTTTAAATGTTGCAGTTGTACTAGCCTTTACCATCTCCTCTGGCAGCCCATTCTACACGTGCACCACCCTCGGCATGAAAAAGTTGCATCTTAGATCTCTTTTGTATCTTTTCTCTCTCACCATAAACCTATGCTCTCTAGTTCTGGACACCCCCACCCTAGGGAAAAGACCTTGTCTATTTATCCAATCCATGCCCCTCATGATTTTTTAAACCTCTATAAGGTAACCCCTCAGCCTCCGACGCTCCAGGAAGAACAGCCCCAGCCTGTTCATCCTCTCTCTAATCATATGGCCAGATGTAGTCAAATTAGGCGATCCATAGGCAAACACTTCAATACAACCACTCAAGACAAACTTATGAATTGTGATAAAAGAGAAATTTCTTTAAAATGGGAACTACCAAATATGACAAAAGAAAAAAATCTGGCGTATAGCAGCCTTTTTTTCGTACACATCCAATACTTATGCAATATTGTACTAAGCTGTAATGGTTTTGACTGACGTATTTGTCATTTTCATTGAAAATTGTGTTTGAGATTTGTGGAAACTATTCGACGGGGAGTAGGGGAGACCATCCACAGTTTAAATGAAATGCAGAAACTTTGTTGTATTTAGATGTACAGAAAACTGACTCAAACTGAGCAATATGTTTTGCAAAAGCCTAAAGGGCTTTTTTGAGCCAAAGGAACCTTTTTACAGCGGCAGCTGCTTATTTTTCATTACAGATAACAGAGTTACTGGCATAAACAATTTAAGACTGTAAGATGTTTAACAAAAGGCAGCAAAGTTACAAAAATTGAGTGAAATCCAATAAACAGACAATCTACAAAGCTATTTGCTTTGATGCCAAGTCAGAGCATTGGAGAAGTTTCATGCGCACAAAATTCATGAACCATGGGCATAGAACCATCTGGAAATACATAAGTAAGAGAGTGACATGATTAAGCATTTCGCTGAAGTGCTAATTCAACTAGCCTAAATACTTTTAAACCACAAGGAAGTGACGCAGACAAATGTCAATCGATGGAGTTGGACCTCGTGGCTGTGCAGCATGTGTTTATGGTGGGAGGGAATGTAAAATAGATCAGTTGGCAAGCCCACCTACTTCCCGCCCACCCTTAAGTACAATCCCATAATACACTTGGCAAGCGGTTAATGAAATTAGCAGCAAGCCAATCTCATGTAAATATTTAAGTAAGGGGTAATTAGGTTCTACTGACCTGGATAATGTGCGGTAATTTGTATAACCCAGCTGGCATTGGGAAGTGGGGCAAGAGTAGGATGGCTGATTTCCTTGGTCTTGCTGAGAAAAGGTCTCAGGGGTCATTCTGCTGCTATTTGCTCCACTCCTCAGCAAGCTGTTGACTCCCATTTCCCCAGCATCTGTAATCCAGAACTTTATTTCTCTCCTACTCCACCTTCCATATTCCATGATTCCTCTCTAGTATCTAGGGATTTAATTTTCTGGGAGAGTTGTGAGCCTCTGCACAATATCCACTACTGAGGGACTGCTGACCTGGGTACTTAAGCTGTTGGCCAGTCTGATTATCTCAGAGAGTGGTACTTCTGTGTAGTGAGAGGTGGAAATCCCACATTATCCAATTTCATCTTCCCAGAATGTGCAGGTGCTGGTCAAACTTCTTCGCAACATATTTGATTTCTGCTGTTCTTCTAATTGGGGACATCAAATGCAAACCATAATGTTGTTGTTTGCTTTATTTTGAAATGCAGAGGGCTTAGAGGCTATAGATTTTTATCTGCTTTATTCAATAAACTTTCTTTAAGTCTCTAAGCATCAGTTTGTAAGGTGTCTGAGGGACTTGGATTGTTTAATAGTCTTGTAAGGTTGAAATGTGTGTGCAATCAGGAAAAGAAGCTACTGTTGTAATTACTGATGGAGATCTTGAAGAGACTGCAGCTTTTGTGAGAGATGGAATTACTGAAATAAACTTAAAATGAATGAAATTTAAACATATGCTCATTATTGAGGCATTCATTGAAATCATAGTTGCATCCAAGAATTTGATGCTTTCTTAGACAATTGCAACTTAAAGTAAACTTTGCTAAGACAGTCCAATTCCTTAAATGAAACAGGCTGCCAACCTTGCAAATGGAGGTATAAAAGTCCTTGTATAGAATGATTGGTCAACTGCAGAGAGGCATGTTAAGCAGGAATGTTAGCACTCTGTCAGTGTTGATATGAATGATCTCTTGTAATATAATGTGACTAATCCATATCGCAATAATGGATCTATTGTGCTTCTCAAACCTACTGGTATTTAATCCTTGTACTTGTAATGTATCTCATAATTCTTGTGACAGAATAGTACAGTATCCTGTCAGGAATAGAAGGTTACATCTTACATAATGTTAAAAGCAGCATAAAATTATAAAGAATAAAGATAAATTGCTCATAGCAGCATGATGAAAATCAATGAATTAAGAATTAAAATATTTTGTAAAGTGGCCATCAAACATGATTGAGGTTCAAAAATGACAAGTTGTGTTGCAGTGAGATTAGCATCATTGAATACCTACAGTGTGGAATGAGGCCATTTGGCCCATCAAGTCCAAGCTAATCTTCCAAAGAGCATCCCACTCATACCCACCTCTGTAACCCTGCATTTCCCATAGTTAGTTCATCTAACATGCACATTCTGTACACTACAGGGAAAGTTAGCATGCCCAATCCACCTAACCTGCACATTTTTGGACTGTGAGAGGAAACCAGAGCATTTGGAGGAAACCTGTGCAGACAGAGGGAGAATGTGCAAACTCCACACAGTCGCCTGTGGGTAGAATCAAACCCAAGTCCTTTGCGTTGTGAAGCAGAAGTGCTAACCACTGAGCTATCGTGCCGTTCTATTGCTGAACACTGTATTTGTTAATACAGTTAATTAGGTAACTGCTAGATAAACAGAACCACTGGAGTGACTGAATGACATTGTAATGTACACACAGCTAAAAGCTGGATGCTGGAAATCTGAAACGAACATTGAAAGTGCTAGAGAAGCTCAGCAGGTCTGGCAACATCTGTAGAGAGAAAAAAATGCTTTGAGTTCAATATGATTCCCCATCAGAACACTATTCTGATCCAGTTCTGAAGATGTCCTATTGGACTTGAAACGTTATCTCGGTTTGCCTCTCCATAGATCATGCCAACTTGTTTGTTTTCTCCAGCATTCTTTGTGCTTGTAAATTCATATTTTTCATCACTCGAGTTCTATTTATTCCCTGCTGAATTATTTTGCTAACTCTCTTGCTGGATTTTCTTTTTATTGAAGATGATAAGGATCAAATATTTCTTTCGCTTTGCTTTGTATATTTCCCAAATTATCGCTCTCTGACTAGCTTTACACAAAGTGCTGCCTGGTTGTCACTCTATTACAATGTACATGGCTGGCTTATTCTGTACATTTTAAAAATATTCCATCTAACTGACCTGGAGAAGAAATTGTAAGAACAAAACTGTGACAAGCTTAGCAAAAATAGAATACTGACTTTATTTAAATCTGACTTATGAACAAATGTGCATGAACTGCAATGATTTGAATCAAATTGAATTTATTGTCACGTGTACTGGGGCACAGTGAAAAGCTTTGTCTTGCAAGCAACACAGGCAGATCACAGAGTTAAGTAACATAAATAGTAATGACATGAGGATGAATTTTCCTGAAGTATTGAGGAAGGAATTATCCAGAATCCTTTAAACAGAAGTTCAGCATCTTATCTGATAGCGATTGCGTTTACTGTATGAATTTAGTTACTGAACAGCTGGGGTTCAATTGAATGGTTCTTTATAGCTTACAAACACATACAATTTGCTAAAGTACAGAGCATATCATTATATGGTTCCATGCACCACGCAAAGTCTACAATTAGGTAGAATTTATTCATAACATAAGACAAAAGCCCCATTGCATGACCCCTCCCTTGTAAGTAGTAATTTACTGTACAATATTATTGCAATTACTTTCAGCTGGTCCTCTGTGGTGCAGAGAATCTCAATGATCAATCATCCTGCAAAAAATTATTATTTATGAGGTACTCGAAATGAATCTCTATTTGCTTGCTGCTTTAAATAAAAATGTTTCTCTCCTGATTCAAAATAATCAGAAGCTAAGCTAGAAATGAGTAACTACAGAGGCAAGTGAGGATAAAAGTACAAGAGTTGACATGGATGCTCTTGATGTCATTCCGATTTCAGTCTTTTTGAGTGTTAAATAGTCTGCACCTGGCACAGCACAGGTTTCAAACCACTTAATGTGAAGAATGGAGTTGTTAAATGATGTCATTGATTAATATACAAGAGGGTGATGAATTAAGGGAATGGAACAAAGATCATTTCATTAATATTCATTTGCAAATTAGCAAATGCATGTCCATAATTTCGCTGTGTACTGAGCAGATTTTGCAGTGTATTTCATGCATAAAATGGCCCCAGTTTCCTGATACTTGGACAGACTCTTGAAGGTTTGTAATGGGATCCCCAGACAACTGGACACACTGACTATGCAGGAACTGCCTGGGAAGTTTAAGCTTTAATGGGCAGTTCCCAGCTCCCTGGACAATTGCCTTCATCTCTTAAAATAGATATGGAGATTTGGTAGCGATATGAAAGGCTGGACAGGTTAAAAACATGTCTAATTCCTGGGTATCTCTATAGCTAAAAACCCTACTGACTCCCCCTTGCTACCAGCTGATCCCCAAACAGTTGTAAAAGCAATGGTCCTGAAGGGGCTGCAGTAGCCCCTCACCTCACAATTTGGCCAATGGAACATTGTGAAGGGATAAGAATGGGTAGCTTCAGCACCTGCAACGTTGCACTTGTGACTAGACAGAGATTGCTGAAAACAGAACATATAGTTACAACATTAAGAACTTATTTCCAATGAACAGTCACCCATGCCATCAATGTGTCTCAGAAAGTCACCTTTCTTATCTGAACAGCGCATCTCAATGCAGACTTAGAATCCACAACTTGGATTGAAGGGAGCCTGCCCTACAGTAGGCCTTAGAGGACTGGTCGGGCGACCTCCAGAGGACGCACATGAAGTGAGTCCTTGCCAGGGGCAGGTACACGCTCTTGGCTTCAACAATCATAGGGGATGAGAGTATCAGACAAGTTGGAGGTGGAGGGCCTGATCACATCTTGGGAGGAGACTTGTGGGCCACTTATACCTGGTTCCTCCTCTGGCAAAGTTGACAATAGAACTAATAATAAGTGAAAGACATAGACAGCAGACCATTTAATGACTTTTTTTGTGATTGCTTATTGCGAGATAGGAATCAGATGGTTGATTCCAACATCGTTGAATGTAACTTTAATTCCAGGTGAATGTCCATCGTTTGAGATCGCAAGCAGGTTATAATTTGTGCCACATACGAAAATGTTGATTCACAACAACAGGTTGTGTCAAAACAAGGCAGCATTTGACGAGCAGGTTGACGTAGATGTGAATATTCAAATAAAGGGCAAAAAATGAAGTCTGCAGATGCTGGAGATCACAGCTGCAAATGTGTTGCTGGTCAAAGCACAGCAGGGCAGGCAGCATCTCAGGAATAGAGAATTCGACGTTTCGAGCATAAGCCCTTCATTAGGAATGGCCCTTCATCCTGATGAAGGGCTTATGCTCGAAACGTCGAATTCTCTATTCCTGAGATGCTGCCTGGCCTGCTGTGCTTTGACCAGCAACACATTTGCAGCTGTGAAAATTCAAAGGCATTTTTCCATATTTCAATGTGATCCTTCTTAGCATCAAATAGAGTTTTCAGAATATCATTATCTTCTGAGAACTCAATCAATTCCATCTGTGAGTCATCATATGCTTTGGAGGTATCAACCAGGTATGGTTGAAAAGCTAATTTCAGGGTGAGATCATGTTTCTCAAAATCTGCCAACTTTTCATTGTATTCTTCAATCAGGGACTCGAGGACAGGTGTGTATTCTTTCACGTTGCACTTCCTTAATTATTTGCTTGTATCCTGTTCATTAATTATCTTTGCCAGCTTGGGAAAGTGTTCAGCTGAAAGTTCTAATCGAGTAAGGAGAGTTTTGAAAAAGGTCAGCTTTTTCTGAAATGTCTTGATGTTTAGCCGCATATAGTTCCACCTCGTCAAACAAATTCCGATCATTTTGCTTTGACATTATGTCACACAAAAATGCAGCATTTCTGCAGAAATCCTTTCTTGACAATTCACGTGGTTCATTCAGTTCCTCAAAAAAATCTTGTGATTTGTTTTCACAAAGTAAAAAGTTTTACAAGTATTTGTCCTTGTGACAACCAGCGCACTTTAGAGTTATGTGGCAGATCCTCACTGAATGTTTCATCATCAAGCTGAAACATGTTGCATTTAGTGTGATCGAGTCAGAGATGTAGAGCATGGAAACAGACTCCTCAGTCCAACTCATCTATGCCAACCAGAAATCCCAACCTAATCTAGTCCCACTTGCCAGCACCCGACCCATATCCCTCTAAACCCTTCCTATTCATATAACCATCCAGATGCCTTTTAAATGTTGTAATTGTACCAGCCTCTACCACTTCCTCTGCCAGCTCATTCTATACACTCACTACCTGCTGTGTGAAAATGTTGCCCGTTAGGTCTCTTAAATTTTTCCCCTCTCATTCTAAACCTATGCCCTCCACTCCAGGGAAAAGACTTTGTCTATTTATCCTATCCATGCCCTTCATGATTTTATAAACCACTATCAGGTCACTCTTCAACCTCCGACGTTCCAGGAAAACAGACCCAGCCTACTCAGCCTCTTCCTATAGCTCAAATCCTCCAAACCTGGCAACATCCTTGTAAATCTTTTCTGAACCCTTCCAAGTTTCACAACATCCTTCCAATTGCTCAAGTGTAGTTTACAATATCTATAACTTTCTTTACTGTATCACAACAGTAGATTTGGCACAGAGATTCTGTTGATGCGAAAGATGATGAAAAGGAAATCAAAGTATGCGGATTTGGCAAATCTTTTTGTAATAACATAACAAATTTTTCGCTATTTCCTCTCATGGAAGGTGCACTGTCTGTGTGTACACATACTGAATCACAGAAACTCAGTTTTACTTCATGGTATTTTTCTTTGTCACTATCTTCAATGTCAATTCCACATGTCCTCACCGTAAGAGCACACAAAGCCAACAACTCCTCATGGCAATGAAAATCTGCAGTTACTACATGAACAAAAATTAAAACCCGTGCTGAGTCACTAATGTCAGTGCATTCATCCAAGGCAATTGAATAATAAATGTTTTTGCTTTGGCACATTGTATGAAGTTGTTCTGTTAGTTGTTTGTACTTATTAACCTTACCTGAATCTAACCATTCTACAACTTCAGGAATGCATACTTTTACGATTTCCACATCGCTAAATGGCTTACCTCTTCTTCCAAGTATATATGCAACTTTATGAGTTGCTTCAGTGATGTCAGCTGTTTGTACTGACATCGTTTTAAGTATTTGCTGCTGCTGCTGCTTTTGATCTGTCATTTTCTTAAATG
The DNA here is from genome assembly GCF_020745735.1 of Hemiscyllium ocellatum. NCBI lineage: Eukaryota > Metazoa > Chordata > Chondrichthyes > Orectolobiformes > Hemiscylliidae > Hemiscyllium > Hemiscyllium ocellatum. The sequence continues at coordinate 93,039,365 of NC_083408.1, forward strand.
CAGACTTTTGGGGTTCTTCTTCCAGTTTAGCATATTTGTGGTCCTTATGAGCCGCACAATGCTGATATGCATTGTATTTCTTCAATTAAAGTGTCACACAGCAAACACGTCATTTTGTCTTTTACAACAACTATGCAATAAGACAAACCCCATTCTTCATTGAATATTCTGTTCTCCTCTTCAAATATTATTTTCTTAGTTTTTGACATGACTGGGATAGTTGGCAAAAAGGTAAATTCAAACTCAGGTTCTTACAGGAGAGAGATGTCAGAGAAAGAGAAAGGATCAGCATGAAGCTGCTTCTTTGGGTTCCCAGCTGAATCTAGCCCAAAACTAGAAAAAAAACCCTGAACTGGGAGAACTGGCAACTCCCCTTTCATTGTACGAGTATTTTAAGAAAAAACCTGAAAGCCTTTTCGGATTGTTGACTTAGGCAGTACCAAGTAGCCAATTCAGACATTTTGGCACCTCTGCCTTTACAGCTCCTGTCAAAACAAAACAAGGACAGAATAACCCTGTTAAAGGAGCAGCATTATCACACCGAGGAGTCCGAAACCAGAGATCACAGTCTAAGGATATAAAGGTCGACTAGTTAGGACTAAGATGAGGAGAAATTTCTTCATTCAGAATGGAGCCTATGGAATTCTCTGCCTCAGAAAGTGGTTGAACCCAGAATATTACATGATTTCAAGAAGGAGTTTGATATAGTTCTTGGGGCTAAAGGGATCGACGGATATGGGGAGAAAGTGGAAACAGAATACTGAGTTGGATGATCAGCTATGATCATATTGAGTGATGGAGCAAGCATCACTCAATGGCCAAATGGCCTACTCCTGCTCTGATATTTCTATGTTCTAAGTCATAATGTTGGGAACTTTTATATTTATGGATAATGCCAGTTGGAAAGGATGAAAGATTTGAACATTTCCTGGCTTACAGAGATTTCATTGTGTGGATTCATGGAACTGGAAAGCCAGAGAGCCAAATGGTCAGATGAGCTATGGATTTCCTGCTGTTTGCAGAAGTATCAAGTGACTGATGAGCTTTTAAAAGTGTGATAACAGATTGCTGCATTGCATTAATTGCTTGCTAAACAGACTGAGTTTTAGGACAAGCTTAGTGTTGAAGGTTGCTTAGCAACAGCCTCTGGACCTTTGGCTTTGGATTTACTTTGCCACAGATTTGAGAATCATTCAGTTGTGGATAGGTTTGCAAGGAAGCAATTGTATCTCCCTCCCTTCCCCTTTTGTGAGTTATATAACCCTTAAAAAAACAATATTTCAGTCACAGACTTCCTGAGTATCATTTCAAGCCCCAGGAATTGATATTTCTGATCTCCTCAAACTCTGAAAGTTGGATTTTAAACTTAACCATGAGACCTGTGAATAACTGATTTGCTACCCAACATGGAGTGTTCCATTTTTCTATAGCTGATATCTTTTCTATGTTCTATGTTCTAATAAGAAATTGAAGGAACTGTGAGAAAGTCATGTCATTGTACCCCTTTAGTTTGGATTCTTGATCAACAGAATTTTCTTTATATATCTAGTTGTGGATATGTTTGCTAAGCTGGGAAGTTGATTTGCAGACATTTCATCCCCTGTCTAGGTGACATCATCAGTGTTTTGGAGCCCCCTGTGAAGTGCTGCTGTACTATGTTTTCTGGAATCTATTTGGTTCCATTTTGCATTATCAGAACAGCAATGTGACGTGACATCTGGAAAAAATGACATTAGGAGACATTCGGACATTACCCATGATTGACTTTGTAAATGGCTAGCACCCATTTAAAACTAACTTGCTTCTCTTAAAGGAGAGGTGAACTTTGAATCAATTGAGGGTAGTGGGATTTAAATGGGTGATTTTTTTTTGGAATCCCACTTCTCTGGAATCTCTAAATTATTCTATTTAAATTTGGGCAGCATGGTAGCTCAGTCGTTAGCACTGTTGCCTCACAGCACCAGGGACCTGAGTTAGATTCCAGCCTCAGGTGATTGTCTGTGTTAGAGTTTGCACATTCTACCCGTGTGTGCGTGGGTTTCCTTCGAGTGCTCTGGTTCCCTCCCACTCTCCAGAGATGTACAGGTCAGGTGAATTGGCCATGCTAAATTGCCCGTAGTTTGGGTAAACATAGGATAGGAGAATGCGGCTGGCTGGATTATTCTTCAGAGGGTTGGTGTGGCCTTGAAGGGCCTGTTTCCACACTGTAGGGAATCTAATCTAATCTTCTTCCACATTCCACAATCTCTTTTGACCCACAACCACAGATTTGGTCAGCATGTATCTCACACTTTCTTCAACTACCTCCTGTTCTTGTCAGTCCCCCATCCCAAAGTACAATGTTGGCCTGGTGTCTTTTGCCTTTCAGGTTCTCAATGTGCTCAGCAATGGAGGAATGCCATTTCTCTCTAAAGTTTGAGAGAAAATCATAAATAACCTGAGTAAAACCAATTGAAGTTTACAGCATATCATCCACAAACACAGGGAGCATGAGAGGATAACCATTAGACTCTCAATAAAAGAAACAATGAAAAGTTTAATCTCAATGAAAGCATATGAATATCCTCAGGATTGAAAGAAAGGTTTGAATTTTCTATTTTTTGCTATCAAGATTACCTAAACAAATCAACTGGGTTTCATCCATTGGAATTAATCTACGATAAAAGTTCCATTAAAATTAAAGACAAATCCTCAATATTTCAGACTCACATAAGCTTGCCAAACAGTGAAAGAGCATTTAAAAACTTCACTGACAAAAATGAAAGGATATGCAGGCAAACATACTGACATTTTAAATAGAAGGTGAGGTGTTAGTTTTAGCAACTTTACAAGACAAACCTCTGAATGCGAGATGCAGTGGTCATAAGGTCATGGAGATTTACAAGATGGAAACAGGCCCTTCAGCCCGATATTTCTATGTTGTCCAGTTTTCACAATTAAACTAGTCCCATTTGCCTGTGTTTGGTTCACATCCCTTCGTAGCTGTCTCATCCACGTACCTGACTAAATGTTTCTGAAATGACAAAACTGTACTTGTCACGTTCCAGACACTTATCACTCTCTGAGTGAAAATATTTGTCCCTCTGGATCCTTTTGCATCTCTTCTCTCTCATCTTAAACTTAGGCCTGTAGACTCTCCTACCATGGGGAAAAACTGTTGGCTATCTATCTTGTCTATTCAATATGGTCCATACTGGTCCACACAAGATAATTAAGAACTTTAGGAAAGTGAGCCATTTGACAACTACTTCAGGTTGCAGAAAAAAGAATCAGTTTTGTCACATAAACATGTTAAAATTTTATCATCATAGAGAGAGGAAGATAAGAAGGGCCAATTTTATGAGGTGTTAGGAATAGTGAAGGATGACAGAGACAGTAAGAATGATAGAGAGGAGGTGCAGATTATTCATAAAGTGAATCCACTTAGCCAATTGTGAAATACTGGGACAGTTAGGTACTGTATTTCTGAAGTTAGAGGAAGGACATTGAGGAATTCAAGGAAATCTGTATACAAACACCAGGTTAGGTATCTTTAATCAGATATAATGCGAGTCTCTGTTAATCAATATCATTTTTTTAAAAACTCACATGAAAACAGAGATTTGATACTTGTTAGAAAATGACTTGATGAAACTAAAACAAAGCAGTTAGAATTCCGCAGAAGTAAATGCATGCGGCTATGGAAAAAGGTTCATAACTAATTGCTTGAATAGAAGATTGTATCACAGAGTTGTCATTCTTTACTAAAACTGATTTATTGAAGCAGTAATGGGCAGTACCATTGACTACAGAGCAAAAGAAATATCAATATTTGTTACATCAAATGCATTGTATCAATGTTGAGTCATGTCATTTAGAGTTAAAAATTCTCCAGCTACTTTCCAAAGACTTATGAATCAAATAGCAAGTAATGTACCACAATTGTTAGATTTGCTTATATGATCTATTAATATTTCATAACACCTGGAAAAAACATAGACTCAGAGTCAGACAGCAGACTCCGTGGAAATAAACCCTTCGGTCCAATCAGCCCATGCTGACCATAATTCCAAACTAAACTAGTCCCACCTACCTGCTCCTGGCCTATATCGTTCCAAACCTTTCCTATTCATGTATCTATCTAAATGTCTTTTAAGCGTTGTAATTTTACCTGCATCCACCACTTCCTCAAGAAATTCATTCCACATGTGAACCACCCTCTGTGTAAAAAATATCCATCTCATGTCTTTAAAATCTCCCTCCTCTCATCTTAAAAACGTGGCCCCCAAGTATTGAAATCCCCCATGCTAGGGTCAAAACAATTACTCTATCTATATGTCTTATTATTTTATAAACTTCTATAAGGTCAACTCTCATCCTCCTACACTCCAGTGAAAAAAGTCAGGACCTATTCAGCCTTTCTTTATAACTCAAACCTTCCATACCTGGTAAATCTCTTCTGAATGTTCTCCACCAGTGATAATATCCTTCCTATAACCTCGGCAACCAGAACTAGACACAGTATTCCAGAGAGGCCTCACCATGTAAAACAATTGGAAGCCTTATATAGACAACTACCTCGTTAACCTACCAAATAATAAATCTTGCAAAGAGAAGGTGTGCATACCGAGAACACAGCAGAAAAACAGTAGTGTTGCTAGGATCAGCAAAAGTAACAGCCTTGATGGAATTCACATACTTAAAACAAAATGGGAAGTCACAATGTGCTTAGGGGTGTGTGGATTTGATTGGAAATTTATAGTAAGCTTTAGCACAATAGTTGCTTATTGGATTTATTTGAAAAGCAATTAAATGTCCAACAAAGTACCAAATATTTGACAGGCAGCTGTAGGTAATCCTAATGAATGAATTGGTATTGCTTACCCCTGACTTTGCTAAATCTTTTAAAATAGCAGTTGATTCTTGTGATTTAGGGGTTCGTGCCAACTTGTTGCGGGTTGATAAATTGTGTGCAGAGAATCCAGGAGTATGGTTTTCTATGAAGTTGAATCAGCATAAAAAATGTCTCCATGGAAAATGATCCTCTGGAATCATTTCTGGCGGTTTTGAACAGGATTGAACACCATCATGAGCAAAACTAACGTAATTTACAGGATCCCATGCAAAGACTGCCTGAAACACTATATTGGGCAAACAGGCAACCAATTAGCAATATACATCCTCGAATTCCAACTAGCCACTAAACGCCATGACTAGCTGACCCTGGTAGCTATACACAAAGATGACAAGAATGACAAATTCAACTGGGACAACACAACGATCATAGGATAAGCTAAACAGAGGTCAGCCAGAGAATTTCTAGAAGCATGGCACTCAACCACAGGCTCCATCAACAAACACATTGACCTGGACCCAATACACTGGTCACTACAACGACGACAGGAACTGTCAACTAGAAGCAACAGAAATGGAACCAAATAAATTCCAGAAGACATGGTACAGCAGTGCTTCACAGGAGGCTCCACAGCACTGAAGGTGTCACCGAGACAGAGTATGAAATGTATGCAAATCAACTTCCCAGCTTGGTGAACATTCCCACATCCATAACAACCAGCACCTGAGTTCCAAATCCTCACATAAACCTTGATCATTTCAGGCTCTTCAACATTTCAAAGTTATAGCATCATAGCATCATAGAGTCATACAGCATGGAAGCAGACCTTTTCATCCAACTAGTCCCCACTGACCATGTTTTAAAAGCAAACTAGTCATATCTGTTTGCATTTTGCCCATATCCCTTCAAACCTTTCCAATTCATGTCCTTATCCAAATGTCTTCTGAATGTTGTAACTGCACCTGCATCCATCACTTGCTCTGTGAGAAAAAAATGCCTCTCATATCCTTTTTAAATCTTTCTCCTTTCACTTTAGAAATATGTCCCCTAGTTTTGAACACTCCCACCCTAAGGAAAATGCCCTTAACGTTCGCCTTATCTATGCCCCTCATGAATTCATAAACCTCTATAAATTCGCACCTCAACTTCCTAAATTCCAATGAAAAAGCCCCAGCCTATCCTGTCTCTCATTTGTACTCAAACCATCCATTTCTGGCAACAATTTGGTAAATCTTTCCTGAAACTCCTCCAATTTAACAATATCCTTTCTGTAACATGGTGACCAGAACTGCACACAGTACTCCAGAAAAGGCCTTACCAACATCCTGTACAATTTTCAACTCCTATACTCAAAAGTCTAAGCAATGAAGGCCAAGCGTGCTAAACACCTTAATCACGCTATCAACTTGTGACACAAATTTCAAAGAATTATGGACCTGAACTCCTAGCTCTCTCTGTTCTACCACACCAATTTCTTAAGTGTGTACAAGACAATTTTCTGATTCAGTACGTGGATGTACCTACTAGAGAAGGTGCAAAACTTGACCTACTCTTGGGAAATAAGGCAGGGCAGGTGCCTGAGGTGTCAATGGGGGAACACTTTGGGGCCGGTGACCATAATTCTATTAGATTTAAAATAATGATGGAAAAGGATAGACCAGATCTAAAAGTTGAAGTTCTAAATTGGAGAAAGGCCAATTTTGACGGTATAAGGCAAAAACTTTCAAAAGCTGATTTGAGGCAGGTAAAGGGACGGCTGGAAAATGGGAAGCCTTCAGAAATGAGATAACAAGAATCCAGAGAAAGTATATTCCAGTCAGGGTGAAAAGGAAGGCTGGTCACTATAGGGAATGCTGGATGACTAAAGAAAGTGAGGGTTTCGTTAAGAAAAAGAAGGAAGCCATATGTCAGGTACAGACAGGATAGATCGAGTGAATCCTCAGAAGAGTATAAAGAAAGTAGGAGTATACTTAAGAGGGAAATCAGGAGGGCAAATCTGGGACATGAGATAGCTTTGGCAAATAGAATTAAGGAGAATCCAAAGGGGTTTTACAAACATATTAAGGACAAAAGGGTAACTAGGGAGAGAATAGGGCCCCTCAAAGATCAGCAAGGCAGCCTTTGTGTGGAGCCACAGAAAATGGGGGAGATACTGAATGAATATTTTGCATCAGTATTTACTGTGGAAAAGGATATGGAAGATATAGATTGTAGGGAAATAGATGGTGACATCTTGCAAAGTGTCCAGTTCATAGAGGAGGAAGTGCTGGATGTCTTGAAACGGTTAAAGGTGGATAAATCCCCAGGACCTGATCAGATGTACCCAAGAGCTCTGTGGGAAGCTAGAGAAGTGATTGCTGGGCCTCTTGCTGAGATGTTTGTATCATCGATAGTCACGGGTGAGGTGCCGGAAGACTGGAAGTTGGCAAATGTGGTGCCACTGTTTAAGAAGGGTGGTAAGGACAAACCAGGGAACTATAGACCAGTGTGTCTGACCTCAGTGGTGGGTAAGTTGTTGGAGAGAATCCTGAGGGACAGGATGTATGTATATTTGGAAAGGCAAGGACCAATTTGGGATAGTCAACATGGCTTTGTGCATGGGAAATGATGTCTCACAAACTTGATTGAGTTTTTTTGATGAAGTAGCAAAGAAGACTGATGAGGACACAGCAGTAAATATGATCTACATGGACTTCAGTAAGGCGTTCAACAAGGTTCCCCATGGGAGACTGATTAGCAAGGTTAGATCTCATGGAATACAGGGAGAACTAGCCATTTGGATACAGAACTGGCTCATAGGTAGAAGACAGAGGGTGGTGATGGAGAGTTGTTTTTCAGACTGGAGGTCTGTGGCCAGTGGAGTGCCACAAGGATCGGTGCTCGGTCCTCTATTTTTTGTCATTTACATAAATGATTTTGATGCGAGCATAAGAGGTACAGTTAGTAAGTTTGCAGATGACACCAAAATTGGATGTGTAGTGGACAGTGAAGAGGGTGACCTCAGATTACAACAGGATCTGGACCAGATGGGCCAATGGGCTGAGAAGTGGCAGATGGAGTTTAATTCAGATAAATGCGAGATGCTGCATTTTGGGAAAGCAAATCTTAGCAGGACTTATACACTTAATGGTAAGGTCCTTTTCACACAGAGGGTGGTATGAGCTGTCAGATGATGTGGTGGAGGCTGGTACAATTGCAATATTTAAGAGGCATTTGGATGGGTATATGAATAGGAAGGGTTTGGAGAGACATGGGCCAGGTGCTGGCAGGTGGGACTAGATTGGGTTGGGATATCTGGTTGGCATGGACAGGTTGGACCGAAGGGCTTGTTTATATGCTGTACTCTATGACCACCCAAAGTCATTAATATTAATTCTATAAGTCCTGCCCTTGTTTGCTTTACCAAAATGCAATACCTCACATTTATCCAAATTAAACTCCATCTGTCACTCCTCAACCCATTGACCCAATTGATAAAGATCTCTTTGTAATCTCAGATAATCTTCTTCACTGGCCACTACACCACCAATTTTGATGTCATCTACAAACCTATTAGCCATGCCTCCTAAATTCTCATCCAACTCATTTATATAAAGACAAACAAAAGTGGACCCAGAACCCATTCCTTTGGAACACTGCTCATCACAAGCCTCCATCGCCAACCTTTGTCTCCTTTCATCAGGCCAATTTTATATCCAATTAGCAAGCCCATCCTGAATCTCATGTGAGACAACTTTACAAATTAGTCTGCCATGTGGAAACTTGTCAAAGGCTTTAATAAACTCCATAGAAGCAATCTTTTTGGTTAATCTCTCAAATAGCCCAATTTGTGAGACACAATTTTTCTTGCATAAAGCCATGCTGACTATCCCCAATCAATCCTTGCCTTTCCAAATGCATTTATATCCTATCTTTCAGAATCATCTTCAACAACTTAACCACCACCAATGTCAGACTCACAGGTCTGTAGTTTCCAAAGTTAATTCTGATATGACCAGAAAGGAACACTGACTACACTCACCATAATCCCTGGGACTTTGACAAATTTAAAAACTCAAATTATTTTGACAGGGCTTGCTATTTCAACTTTATGATATAATAATTGTTCATATTGTTGAAAAAATATAATTACGGATGTGCTATCCTGAATGTAAAAATGATAAAAGAGTCTGGGGATTAAAAGATGATACAAATGGTAGAAATCCTGTAAAGAGTAAATGTGGATGAATTAATATAGTTGTTTTGGTTGTACATGTACCTTGTTAGATTGTAATGAAACACATTTTGAAATGATTGTGTGAAAATTAGAAAAAAATAAGGATTTGGACAATTCCTGAATTACAAAGAATTTACCCTATAATTTATTGGAACTAAGTCAGATAAACTTAGTCAGAAAATCAAAAACTCAGTTTAGGAGACACAATTTTAATGGATTGTCTCATGACCCTAATTGCTGTATAAGCAGACTGAGTTTTGAAAGGGACTTAGTGTTGAAGGTTGCCTAGCAGCAGCCTCTGGACTTTTAGTGTTAGTTTTGCCACAGACTTGTGATTTGCTCAGTTGTGGATAGGTTTGCAAGGATGCTACTAATTTTCTTCTCTCTCAATCTCTGTCTCTCTGTTTCTGTCTCTTACAGTAAGTAATAAGATAGCACTTCGAAAAAGTTGAAAAAAATACCTCAGTGAAATATTTCCTGAATATGAGAGAGAGCTTCAGCTGCATTATTTCCGATCTCCTCATAAAATCTAAAAACTGAACAGGTAACTCAATCATGAGACCTATATGAGGGATATGAAACTATCCTGCTACTAAAACTAAGGCCTAACTTCACTCTATGGCTAACAGCAATGTGATCTACTTGATAAGGAACTGAAGGAACTGTAGGGTATACATTTTATTTTGTCTTCTTAATTTAATCCTTTGATTTTCTCAATTTTTCTACTCACAACTGATCTGCAGAGCTGTGTGTCACATTCTGTCAGGGTTTGGAGAAATAGTTTAATTCTGCATAGTAGCTTAGTTGATAACCAATCTGCCACATGTTTAAAAGATTTACAGTATTTGTTTCTTACAAAGGAAAATGAGTTATTTCTGAATTTATTGAAGAAACCCAATATAAGTCTCTTTTGTTCTGGATAACATTCATAAAACAAACCACATGTGATAGAATAAGCCATTTACACTTTTGACATTGCTTATGGAGTATTAGATCTTGATTTCCAATGCATGCCAACTTCAAAGTCATAACAATATTAACTTTGTCCAATTGTACTATGATTTTCTAAATGCATTGTTAAAATTTTCTCAATAATAGATTAGATTCCTTACAGTGTGGAAACAGGCCCTTTGGCCCAACCAGTCCACACTGACCCTCTGAAGAGTAGTCCACCCAGACCCATTCCCCTACCCTATACTTACTCCTGACTAATGCACCTAACACTATAGGCAATTTATTATGGGTAATTCACCTGACCCGCACATCTTTGGATTATGGGAGGAAACCCATGCAGACACAAGGAGAAAATGCAAACTCCACACTCCAAAGATGTTCAGGTCAGGTGAACTGGCCATTCTAACTTGCCCATAGAGTAGGCCTGGTCTGACAGCATTTGTGGTAGGAGAAATAAAATTAGCATTGTGAAACCAGTGATTCTTCTTCAGGACAGTTCTGAAGAAGTATCACGTTAGACTTGAAACTCTGTTTCTCTCTCCACAGATTCTCCCAGACCTGCTGAGTTTCTTCAGCACTTCCTGGTTTTACACAAAAGCAATCACAATCCATTTAGATTAACTAATGGGATGTTTTGCTATTCTTTGTCATTGAGATATTTTTGTAATCTTCCTAGATCCAGAATGAAAAATAAAATTGCGGAACATGAGAAAGTAAAGGTTCATTTTCTAAAAACAAATCAAGTGAAGAAAAAAGGGAAGAAAATAACTAAAGTTAATAATAAAAGCAAGAAATGGCACTAAAGCTTATCAGTGCCGCAATATTTTACCCTTAGCCTTACAACAATATTACATCCATAAAGCAAGCATTGACATTGCTGTCACAAGAAAACAATTTTTCATCAGAAGAACAGAGAAATGAGAATAGATCATTCAGCTGCTTCAGCTTGTTCTAACTTTCAGTTAGTTCAAGGCTGATCTGTACCTCAACACCATTCACCTGGGTTTGTTCATTATCCCTTGAAATCTTTCCATGGTCTTCTCAAATGTTTATATTGGTCTCTGTCTCTCTGGCGGGACCTTCTCTGTGGCTGTAACGTTGTATTCTGCACTCTGTTCTACTACGCTCATGCACTTTGCATGGTACGATCTGCAGCACACAAAACACTTATTGTTGTATCTAGGTAGATGTGACAATAATAAATGAATCAATCAGTCAATATCCTTACCTATTGCTTCCAGAAGTTTTGTTTGATTCAGCATTGACAGTCTTTTGGGGAAAGTCTTTCACATTTGTACTATGTTTGTGTGAAGAACACTTTCCTGATTTCACTCCTGAATGATCTGTTTCCAATTTTAAGATTATGTCCTTTATTTTCTGGATTCTCTCATCAGAATTAGTTTAGCGAATCTTTTTAGCACTTTAAGCAAGTTGACATGTTACCTCTCATTTTTATTCCATCTTTTATACTATTCAATTTTTATGTAACCTATTATCATCATTTAATCCTGTTAACCCAAAGTCATTTCAGACAATCTGCTTCTAAACACCTTCCCAAATCAACAGGTTCTTTTGGATACAAACAAAGGAGTTTTCCCATTTTCAGCAAAAATGTTTTGCTGTGTGAGATTCATGACACCTGGTAAACCATGCTTCATCGTGACGTTCTTCCATAATCTGTTTGTGATCTCATTAATGATGTAGCTGGGATCTTCAGCACCCTTGCCATGCAATTGTGCAGTCAGAAATGGGGCAATGATCAACTGTTGGAGCCTTCCATAGGACAGCATGATGGCTCAGTGGTGAGCACTGCTGCCTCACAGTGCCTGAGACCCAGGTGAGATTCCACCCTCAGGCGACTGCCTATGTGGAGTTTGAACATTCTCACCGTGTCTGTGGGGGTTTCCTTTGGCTGCTCTGCTTTCCGTCCACAGTCCAAAGATGTGCAGGCTGGGTGGATTGGCCGTGCTAAATTAACCATAGTGTCCAGGGACATGCAGGATGGGGTGCAATGCTCTTCAGAGGGTCAGTGTGAACTTAATGGGTCAAATGGCCTGCTTCCACACTGTAGGGATTCTGTGATTCTTCAGAGGTCATATTTAAAGCTTAGCTGCATGCCACTTCAGATCCTACAAGGCAGTAAATGCCCCACACACTCTGGCGTTTGCCCATTGGAAGTGAAGATGTGGCCCAGAAAAGAAAGCTCACTCTCTGATTTACAGGCAGGGTCCTGCAAGCGCTGGTGGCAGAGAATGGATGTTCTTTTTCTTGCTGACTGCCAAAGAAGGCCACACCAAGGCACAGCCAGCTTGGACACAGATCAATGCCCTGGGAATGTTCGATAGTGCAGAAAGAAGATGTCCAAAGATGTACAAGTTAGGTGGATTGGCCATGCTAAATTGCTCATAGTGTGTAGGTTAGATGCATTAGCCATGGGAAATGCAGGATTACTAGGATAGAATAGCGGGTGAGTCTGGGTCAGGTTGGGATGTAGTTCGGAGGGTCAGCTTGAACTTGTTGGGCAGAATGGCCTCTTTACAACAGCATAGGGATTCTATGATTCGATGATAAGATTGTTGATCTTCTGTCCTCTGCATGTATGTGATGGCATTGTCAAGTCTATTAATCTAGAGACCCAGGTAATGTTCTGGGGAGCCAGGTTTAAATCCTGCCACGGAAGATGGTGGAATTTAAATTTGATAAAAATCTGGAATCGACAGTCTAATAATGGTCATGAAACCAATACTGATTGTCAGAAAAATTCATCTTGTTCACTAATGTTATTTAAGGAAAAAAAACTGCCATTCTTATAGACATGTGACTCCAGACCTACAGCTCTTAACCGCCCTATAGGTAAGTAAAGATGGCCACATCTTATTAATGAATGAAAAAAAAATCTTTGTGAGTGAAATTACAGAATCAATGACAGTTCCACACATCTCTTCAGGGAAAGGTTCAATCTATCTTAAAGATTTTCAAAGGAACACACCAAAGCGAAAAGCTGGCAGATGAAAAATGGTCAGCCCACATCTCTATTCTCCCTCATAGTGTTCTGAGGAAAGCTGTACAAAATGCTGCCCCTCGCAGGCTGAACACTGTACTACAGGATGCTCAAGCATTTCAGGGAAACTTAGCAGCTTACACACACTCTAGCACATTGAAACATGAAGGAAGAGTCAAAAAGAGATTCCTCTCATTCTACTGACTTTCATAAGAGGCTTTACCGCACAAAACTCAGCAATAAAAACCTGCCTGAAGCCTTACCTAACCTTAGTGTCATGCAATGGTAGTTCACCATCTCAGTGACTGCTGCTTCTTCCCTAACTATCAATAGGACCTGTACTGTGCAGATACTTGACAATGGTATCACCCAAAGATATCAAACATTGGTGGAAATGAGAGGAACGTTGCCTCTTGCTTTGACATCAGTCTAATGTTTTGTAATGTTGTTATGAGCCATGTTTTGATGAGGGGTCCTCCTGGCCTCCCTGTATAGCTTGAGGGCCTTGGAAAGATTCAGGATCCTGTGAGTTCTCCAGTTTATCAGAGTCCCAGTGCTGACCTTCAGGATTTGCAATCAACAGGCACATTGATTAAGTGAAAGTGTTTCTGTCAATCTACTCTTCAGGCTGGTGATAGCAACATGGCTGTAATCGGTCATGCCTTGTACTTGGTGGATACAAGTGATTATGTACAGCCATACTGCCTGGGAAGCCTGAGTCCTCTCCTTATAGGTGAAGAATGTGAACAGCTATAATCTGGAGAAAATGGCACCAGTATCTTTTTTTTACTCATTCATGAACCATTCTCAGTATTGCCGGCTAGGTCAGCATTTATTGCCCATTCTGATGACATAGTAATTGATTTCTCCTTCCATGTGGTCACTGGATTTCAAGCAAGGCCACAAGGACTTCAGCCACAAGGACTCCATGTCAGATGTATGAGCAGATCATCTGTGGGGAAGGTCAGAAAGATAGCACAATTTTACTGGAGGAACACTTGAGTTCCCCATATCCATCACAATGAAGTCTCATATTATGACCTCACACACTGTGGCATTGAAACTTTCCAGTGAAGTAATTGCCATGCCCCCATAGGGAAGTCTGAGATTTGTGGCCTCCTCTAAACGTATATCGTACAACCAGAGTTTTTATACAACGCTGGGGGAGTAGAATCCTACTAAAAAACAGCTTAATAGCAACCCTCCTCCTCTTCCCCCAAAGAAAGGGGTCTCTTTCACAGCACATTACAGAAACGGGGGAGTTGCAAATCGTGAAGAGGAAAGCCTGAGACTTCAGGAAGCTATAAATAGGCTGGTCAGCTGAGCAGGACAGTTACAAATGGAATTTAATACTGAAAATCTGAGGTGATATATTTTGAGAGGAGTACCAAAGCAAGAAAGTACACAATGAATGATAGGAATCTTGGAAGTACAGATGATCAGTGGGACCTTGGTGTGTATGTATGTAAATATATCCTTTGAGGCAATTAGATAGGTGGATGAGGTAGTTAAGAAAGAATATGGGATACGTGTGTCCACTGTTTGAGACACTGAATAGAAGAACAAGGAAGAGCCCGGTGTCCCTGGAGAAGGAGCACACGATGTCCACCAACACCTTGAGATTTTCAGGGAAAGATGGGTAGCGCAGGGAGTGGAGTGCATTACTTCCCCCTTTAATTTAATCCCTGCCCTCCCCTTCACTGTTTGATCACACAGCATTGCCCTTTGGTGTGAAGGGCACTGCTTGTCACAGGCCACTCGGGTGTTTCCTTTCTTCCTGGTGGTGGAAATTGAATAAAGATTTGTACACCTGCTGTCTTTCACTGTGTCTCACACATGCACACACACAACATAGGTGTTGGGGAAAATATAAGCACTACCGCAGTTAGGCGGTAGTGTAGGGGTAAAAAAATATTTAAAAATAGAAGAACAAGGAGTTTTGATGAAGCTGTCCCAGACATAAGTTAGATCATTGCCGGAGTAGTGTTTTGTAGCACTAATCTCCAACATACTGGGAAAAGATTCACCAGGATGTTGCCTGTACCAGAGTATTTCAGCTTGGAAGATGAGATACGCTGGGGTTATTTTCCTTGGAGTAGAGAAGGCTCTGGGGGGAGCTGATTGAGATGTACAAAATAATGAAGGGTTGGCATTGAGAAACATTTTGTCTTAGTAGTGGGATCAATAAAAAAAGGCACAGATTCAAGGCACAGAACAGGCATTTCGAGGGGATTTGAGGAAGGGCTTTTTTTCGCGTAGTGGGTAGTGGGCTTTTAGAACTCTGCCTGAAAGCATGGTGTAGGTGGGACCATTCAAGACATTAAAAATTCGATGATCATTTGAGGTGGCATAGCTTACAAGGTCAAATGTTGGAAAACAAGATTAGACTAGATAGGTGCTTGATGACTGACTCGGACATGATGGGCCGAAGAGCCTTCTTCTGTGCAGTAAAACCTTATAGGCAGAGTCTTACTGGGATCTGACGGATACACCCTATAACAAGATGTGTGGCAGCAGCAGGTGACAAAGCCCATCTCAACATCAAGAGTAATCCATGTTCACTTTCATTCTCTTTATAAACAGCGTGGTGAGATTCTCACTGGACAGCAGTGACTTGCCAATTGATAGTAATTTCTAATTTTTTAACTAACTGCCTGTTAAAGGCATGACTTGCCTCATTAATATTCTGCCTTCCATCTTATAAAACTCACAAAACAAGCTTGGCACCTGGAAAATTTGACAAGGAAACCAGAGTGGGTACCCAGTGGATAGAACTTACCAGTTATTTCAAGTATTTCACAGCATACCTGCCTTGCATTGTACTCAATCAGTCTGAACCTGCCTGTATACTTACAGCATACTTGTCTTGCATTGCACTCAGTCAGTCTGAACTTACCTGGAAGCTCACAGGATACCTGCCTTACATCGCCTTACATTGCTTTTTTGTGTCTTGCCTCATCAGCCAGAGATACCAAGCTCATATTACTCTGTCTTGCTATGCTATTTAACACAAACACAAAGCCAGGAAGTTGGCCTCAGTCAGTTTAAGGGGGTAACCTTTGCTGACCGTTTGCCAATACAGCATCAAGGACCACCTTCACCTCTAGTGTGAGTTTAGGCCCTGCTCAGGGCAGTGGGAGTCAGAACCCTCTCCATGTAAAGTGTAAGGAGCCAGATAATGGGGATCACAGCACCTGTCATGAATCTTTATGCACTATAGTGGGCTGTTTCTGGCTTGAATGAGAGAGAGAGAGGAAGGTATAAAATCCATACAGTGGGTAAAGAAGCCATTCGGCCATCAAATCAGTATCAACCTTCAGTGAGCATCCCACCCACACCTAGCCCCTATCCCCATAATCCCGCATTTCCCATGGCTAATCCACCCACCCCAAACATCCCTTGGACACTATGAACAACTTGGCATGGCCCATCCATTTAACTTGCATGTCTTTGGACTGTGGGAGGAAACCAGAGCATTCTGCAGAAACTCACACAGACACGGGGAGAATGCGCACAGACAGTCAGCCGAGGCTGGAATGGGTCCTGGGTTCCTGGCACTGTGGGGCACTGTATTATACACTGAGGCACTATGTTATACACCGAGCCACCATGCTACCTGAATTATAGAAGATGAAATTGGGCTGCACAACTATTACTGTTGGAGCAGATGGGGAGGTTTCCTGAATGAGTGGGCAGTGCAGAGGGCATGTAGGGTTAATGATGTTGGGAGTTGGTGTGAGTGAGTGGAGAAGATTTTCCAGGCAAGAGCATGAATCTTGGTAGGAGGTGGACATGTTAGGGGAGATAGAATGATTGTGAGATATCAGAGAGTAGATTTTATCACTTTTGCTTATGAATGTATGTATTGCTGGGCCTTTCTCCAGATGGCTGTGACTGCTCCAACCCAGATGAAAATCTTGGACTAGGTTGGCATGCCTAATGTCATGGCTTTTATTGCTATTCCTGTGGGAAGAGGATGTTCTAAGATGGCAAGCAGAACATTCAGGACCTTGCCCACAAAGTGGGTACTGATTTCTCCCACCTACAAATCTGGGGCAATTGTCAATAACTGTCGCAGAAAAGTTCTGGACTGACAGTGCTCACCTGGGTGAACGATTGGCTTTAAAAATTAGAGCAGGTGTAAGGGATGCTGGTGAATTCTGGGATAACCATTCAATGGTGAGTTGTTCTGGGAATGGTGTGTGGTAAGATGTGATGGAATTGGATGTGAGAGGTGCCAAAGGTGGAGGATAAGTAGTTTATGAGGTAAGTTTGGTAAGATATGGTGAGCAAACTCACTAGACCACATGATGAAAAAGCCTCCCAAAATACTTGAAGCAACTTGGACTTAGCCAAAATCATGTACCATCCAGCCCTCTGATTGATTCTATGTAACTACAACATCAGCTGACTACTTCTCACATGTTACTTGTAATACAACTTGTTTCTCATAGTCTGATCTATTTAGCAATCAGCAATAGTGTATCACCAATGGATTCGCTGCATGTTCTTTCCTTTGCATTGATAGAGGAATACCCACAGCCTATTACCCCTGAGTATCTGAACAAGTTTTGCTTACGCAGCTGAGTTGACATGAATAATGCCGTACGAATGCCATAAATGTTTATGTTTGTCAGAAATAAAGGAATGTGAGATAGAATGAAGCCTGGGACAAGGACAGTCCATTCAATCAATTAATTTGTTCCAATGATTTTTGCCAGGGAGTCACAGATTAAACAAAGAGGATTGACATCATAGATGATTTTAAAACAATATATTAAAAGGTAACAGTTGAGGTATGGTAAATAAGGTAAATACAAAGTATAACATGGGAGAATGGTTTATGAACTAATGAAGGAAGTAAGGGGCTTTTGATTCTGTAGTTGGCTGTGATAGTTTTCAAAGAACCATTTATTGGCCCAGGATTGGACAAACACATGAATGAGGCTGATCTGCATGGTTGGACACAGCAATCTCTTCTGATTTCTTCAGTCTTGAACAACCCAAAGTGCTATGCTGAAACTTGCATGGGTTACATAGATAAGCTTTGCCCTGTCCAAAGTCCTCCTGAACCAATCAAATTGCTAGGCTGGAACCAGCACTGATTCACTTCAAGAAGTTCTGTTTTTTTTTCAAAATGAGTTTGCCCTTTTGAGAGCCCATTTATATATTCTATTTTGGGGAACTTTATGCCAGTGATTTAATTTTCTCACTGTTACTGTTATTTTTTAATTGTCCATTAGAAAGAAACAGATGTTCAAAGTAATTCCTCCTATTGCCATCCAAAGTGCACAAGGCTTATCATTTACTCAAACTATTGGTTTACAATCTGGGTCATGACACTGTCCTACCCCATTTCAAATCTCAGAAGGCTTTGTTTCTAAGTGTGCAAAAGATATGCCTTTGTCAAGACAATGGTCAACACTGTCCAGTGAGAGGTCATTTGGCCCTTTGAGAGAGTCTAAGACAAGGAAGCATAATCACAGAGTAAGGGGTCACCTATTTATGACAGAGAGGGAGGAATTTCTTCTCTCTTTAGTACAGCGAACTGTAGAGGCTGAATATTCAAGGCTGAGATAAACACTCCTTTAATCAGTGCAGAAATCAAGGGTTGCAAACAAAAGGCAGGAAAGTGGAGGATTATCTGATCAGCCATGATCTTATTGAATAACGGAGCTGACTCAATCGGACAAATGGCCTATTTCTGCTCTTTTGTCTTGTAGTGTTTGTCAACACAGCAAGGTTACTCATAAGGGAGAGAGAAAGATAGAAAGAGAGAGTGAGACTCCTGTAATATTCAATAACTTGCCCAAGAAACTATCAAGTTATTATACTGTGATACTGCTTATTATTACTCAATTTCTACAAACTATTAGACCTGAATTTTGCTGTTGTAATGATGACTAAGCTTTCCTGTCACACTTTTTAAAATTCATTCAGAAGACGGAGGTGTCATTTGCCAGGCCAGCATTTATTACCCTTCCCTATTGACCCAAGGGCAGTTAAATGTCAACCATATTGCCATGGGTATGGAGTGATGTGTAGACATAGCAGATAAGGATGGTAGATTTTCTTTCCTAAAGGACATTAGTGAAGTAAATGATTTTTTCCTGAAAATTAACATTGGTTTGATGGTCATCATTACACTTCTATTTCCAGATATTCATTGAATGCAGGTGCTGATATCTACCATGGCAGGATTTGAACCTGGGTCTCAGTAATTTACTGGGGTCAGTGAATTAATAGCTGAGTGATAATACCATTCGGCCATCACCTTTCCAGACAATTTCTGGCATGAAAATAGAAAATGCTGGAAATAATCAGCAGCCTCAGTGGAGAGAAAATCAAATCAAAATTCCAGATTGAACGAGAATCCCGTCATCTGCACGCGAGCAGTTAATTATTGATTTCCAGAAGCTGGTGCCAATGATTCACTGCAATTCCACTGGGGCTACTGTTGAATGGAGCAGATCAAAATCTTTTGAAATTAATATGTTCTAATTTCATTGTAAAACCAACAAAAGTGTTGCCCGTCGTTGAATGAACTTGACAGATTTTTCACTAGCTTACTGACTCAGGCTACTTATGGAGTATCCAATTTCTCCATCCTGATAAAACAATAATAGGTTTTGGCCCAGATCTTCTGATATAGTGCAGACCTTCCTACAGTCTGTGGTTCCGTTTCTCTCTTGGTTTCCCTGAAAGACTTCAGCCATCTGTGGTTTCAATAAATGCTTCCAGCCTTTACTGTGGTTTTAATAATGGATCTCTGATTTTTTTTCGAGGGCCTTAACAAAGTCTCCTGATATTCTTCTTTCATGAGGCCTTGTCTATTCCATCTTTGAAAATGTTCTTCTGTCACTTTCCTTCTGATGTGGAGGTACTGGTGTTGGACTGGGGTGGACAAAGTCAGAAGTCACACAACAACAGATTATAGTCCAACAGGTTTATCTGAAATCACAAGCTTTAGGAGCACTGCTTCTTCATGATCTTTGTTGGTGGTGATGTTCAATCTAAGATCGACATATTTCTCTTACTTTTTGCTTTTCCACCAGTAAATTTGCATTTTTTAAAAAAAGGTATCCTTCATCCATCAGGGATTTTAATTTTATACATCAATCCTCAAATGTCTAGTCACTATCTGGCTGAAACTGACCTGGGACTGTGACTACAGACCATCAGCACCTGATGCAATCTGTCACTGTTTTGGAGTCACTCCTACTTCAGCTCCAGGGAGTTTTGAACACGTTCCTCCTGCTGCATTTCTCTAACCAGGTCTGAAATATTTCACTATTGACTGTCGATTCTGCCTTGCTGCAGCTTGCCATGAGATTCCCTTCTGTGAGGTTTGTGAGTATTCAGCTCTTCCTACTGCTGACTGTCTGAATAAGCAGCCTCTCAAAACTTTATCTGAAGAAGTATTCACCTCCATCACTTGGAGGCAGCTAAACAGAATCCATACCTTTTGCCTCTGTGTTGTCTGATCAACCCTTACAGCTGGTCTTCATTTTTTATGAACTGAAGAGTGTGGTGCTGGAAAAGCACAGCTGATCAGGCAGCATCTGAAGAGCAGGTGAATCGACTTTTCAGAGCTGAGAGATAAATGGGAGGGGGGTGGGACTAGGGGGAAGGTAGCTGGGAATGCGATAGGTAGATGAAGGTGGGGGTGAAAGTGATCAGTCAGAGAGGAGGGTAGAGTGAATAGATGGGAAGGAAGATGGACAGGAAGATGAAGTAAACCACTTACTTCACTAATGTCCTTTAGGGAAGAAACTCTGCCATCCTTATCTGCTACGTCTACACATCACTCCATACTCAGAGCAATGTGGGTGACATTGTTCAAGAGGATGGTGTCAAGTTGGAAGGTTAGGACTGGGATAAGGTAGGGGCAGGGAAATGGGGAAGCTGGCGAAATCCACATTGATCACATGTGGATATTCTATGAGCTATTTGTACAATTGCTCACTGTAAGTTTAATCTGTTGCTATTTTCTGACAGGAAGCTGCAGTGCATGTTTTTTTTCTGGTGTGCTACTATAAAACTACTATAAAACTAATTCAAGAAAGTCGGGTAGCGGGGACAGGGCTGAGTATGGCGGCCATCACTAAGGAGAAAGTGCTAGAAAAACTGTAAGATCTGAAAGACTGGACCAGATGGGCTATACCCTACAGTTCTGAAGGAAATAGCTGAAGCTTCAATAGTGATCTTTCTGACTAGAGTCTGGGAGGGTCCCAGAGGACTGGAAAATCGCTAATGTAACCCCTCCCATTTAAGAAGGGAGCAAGGCAAAAAAACAGGAAATTATAAGCCGATTAGCCTGACCTCAGTCATGAGTAAGATTTTGGAGTCCATTGTGAAGGATGACATTTCTGAAAACGTGGAAATGCATGGTAAATTAGGGCAAAGTCCGCATGGTTTTATCAAGGGGAGGTCATGCTTGACAAATCTGCTAGACTTCTTTGAGGAAGTAATGAGCAGGTTAGACCAAGGAGTGCCGATAGATGTTATCTACCTGGAATTTGAGACAGCCTTTGACGAAGTGCCGCACAGGAGGCTACTGAGTAAGATGGTGTCAACGGCAGGGTACTAGCATGGATAGAAGCTTGTCTGGCTGGCAGAAAGCAGAGAGTGGGGATAAAAGGATCCTTCTCAGCATGGAAGCCAGTGACTAGTGGTATTACACATTCCTGATGAAGAGCTTATTCCTTGGATGCTGCCTGACCTGCTGCGCTTTTCCAACAACACCTTTTCAGCTCTGATCTCCAGCATCTGCAGACCTCACTTTCTCCTTGTATTCCACAAAGGTCAGGTATAGGAACCACATCCTTTGACTTTATACATTAATGATCTGGATGAAGGAACTGAGGGCATTCTGGCTAAATTTGCAAATGCTACAAAGATAGATGGAGGGGCAGGTCGTATTGAGGATGCGGGGAGACTGCAGAAGGATATGGACAGGTTAGGAGAGTGGGCAAAGAAGTGGCAGATGAAATGCAGTGTGTGTAAGTATGAGGTCATGCACTTTGGTAAGAAGAATAGAGGCATGGACTATTTTCTAAATGGAGAGAACATTCAGAAATCTGAAGTGCAAAGAGATTTGGGAGTTCTAGCCTAGGATTCTCTCAAGGTAAACTTCCAGGTTGAGTCAGTAGTCAGGAAGGCAAATATAATGTTGTCATTCATATTGAGAGGACGAGAATATAAAAGCAAAGATGTACTTCTGAAATTCTGGCCGGAGCACATTTAGATTATTGTGAGCAATTTTGGATTCCGTATCTCAGGAAAGATGTATTGGCCCTTGAACGGATCCAGAGGACATTCACGAGAATGGTCCTGGCAATGAAAAGGCTTAACATATGAGGATCGTCTGGGGACTCTGGGACTATACTCGATTGAGTTTAGAAGGATGAAGGGGGGATCTGATTGAAACTGTCTGAATACTGAATGATTTGGACAAAGTGGAAGTTGGGAAGATGTTTCCATTGCAGGAGAGATGAGAACCCAAGGGCACAGCCTTAGAGTCAAGGGAAGACCTTTTAGAAAGGAGGTAAGGAAAAAGTTCTTCAGCCAGAGCGTGGTGAATCTGTGGGATTCATTGCCAAAGAAGACTGTGGAGGCCAGGTCATTGAGTTTATTTAAAACCGAGATAGATAAGTTTTTGATTGTGAAGGAGATCAAAGGTTACAGGGAGAAAATGAGAAAATGGAGTTTAAAAACTTATCAGCCATGATTGACAGCAGAGCAGACGTTGTGGGCCAAAAGGCCTACTTTCTGCTCCTTTGTGTTATGGTGTTATGGTCTTACTTAGTAGTGTAATGAGAAGAGGGTCTTGTTTTGAACAAGATGCAGTTTATTGCAAGAAAGCAAATGCACAAGTTACATTAATGTGACATTGTTACAGTGACTATGACATTATAGGCCTTACTCCTCCAAGATCCTAAATTATCTTCTCCCCAACATTAGAGTACCTTGTGTTCAATGTTAATTCTTTTAGACCTTCACATACTTAAATAGCAGATAAACAAAGGTATTTAGAGTCAGTCGTGTTGAATGAATAACATAGGAAGCTACAAAGCACTTTTCTGTCAGATAAAATTGGAAAACATTTGATATTCCTTTAGAAATTGATGTCAAACAGCAGTGCTGGCCAACTCCTGTTTCAACTGCAGATATTGAAGTCATGCTTTTTGATAGCCCCTAGTCTGAACAATAACCAGTGTAAATGGTCAGGTATTAAACTGTAGGAACTGAGGAGGCACAGAATCAATTTGATTCATGATTCTGAATTGTTTGCACCCTGCAAGGGTGCCGAATGAGGTCAAAAGTCTAGACCTTGGCTTATCTTTTCCTCTTACATATGGAATAATCAATAATAAAGCAGACTGATGCCATATGCCAATATTATTGAGATATAATGGGGAATTGAATTCCTTTGAAACATCCCCCGAAAAGGAGTCAAGGTCTTTCGAGAAAAATAAAAAGGCCCTGATAAGATTTCATGAGGAAGACCAGTAGTTTGTATTCTGAAGATTAATTTGCATTCACTTTTACCACAAATTAATGATGTAGGAAATGTGGTGTATACTAAATGTGAAATGACAGAAGAAAATCAGCAAATTAAAACCATTTCATTTAAAATATTGCATAAAAGTTGTCTTGCATCATAATTATTTCTTCAATAAGAGGCTTGGCACAACACTTGGAGAAATAGAATATATTTCCCGCAAACCACAGCCAAAAACAATACAGGATGTGATTAAATGTCCAGGCCTAAGGTTATTATTGATGTGTGGGAACATGGTGATGTTGGTGGCAAACAATGGGGAGGGACTCTGAATCTCTCCTGTCTCTGCCCTGAACTGTAAGGGTTTGAGAATGGCTTTCTACCATTCATGTCTTTAAGTGGTTCTCAGGAAAGTCTGTGTCTCATCAAGAGATTTGACTTTGGGAAGGAGTGTCCATTGAGAGACTATGTGCTGCTGCCACACCCCACCCCCCTCCCACCAATGTAGCCAGCTACCTGCTCCCTATGACTCTGACCCTGCCCTCAATTACATGCAGCCTGAGTGTCCTAGGCTCTTTACTGACTCTCACCCACTGCTGGGTGTATTGCCAGCAACTAACTCTACTCCAATGATACAAATGCAATGGAGAGCTGCCAGCCCTTGATTGATCAGCAGCTCTTGTGGGAGTTGGGGGTCAATGGGACTTCCTCCCCCATGTTCCTTGATCCTGAAGTTCTAACACCTGTCACGTGATTGGCACTTCATGTGGTGTACCTTCCCCAATAGAGACAACATGGTGCTCTCAGAAGCTCTTTAGTCAGGATTTAATCACCCCATCGAACCATTGAAAAATTCGAGCTTTAATCTTTCCTCCTTGGGCAAAAGTGGACAACCTTTCAAACTTTTGCTCTATTGAGACAAACCAAAATAGATTTTTTTGTTTAAACAAATGTCAGATCATGTGACAAAACATATAGTCAAATAAGCTGCTCTGTGCAAAATCAACATTTCTTTGTTTAATCCATTATTAATTTAGCTTTGCTGTTCAGAAATATTTTTAATTACTAGCACCGGCCAGATCTTGCTTGCTCATCTTTAATGCAGCATAAATTTTATATTTTCACTTGGCTGCTTGCATCCTTTCTTAAAAGAGTGTCACCAATTTATAGACTTCCCTATCTCCATACTGTTCTTTACAAAAAGTGACCCACAGCATTAATGTGAAAAAAAAAGGTTAAGTAGTTTTACTTAATGTTGTTCAAATGTGGATTTGTCTCTTTTCAGTTTGGAGGCATTTCTAGTTTGGCTGTTTCCTGTAATGGCCCTGAAGAGAAATTGCACAGGAAAAGTATAACTTGAATTTCCCACGCACTGCCGAGGAATGGAGGAAATATATACCCATGAGTGTACATTTTATACTTGGAAAGCTGTCTACCTTCCTGCTAAGTGGATAGGCGTCACTATGAACTTAAGGAAATGAATGTTCATGCCATCTTCTTTGACATGTAGCAGAACATTGATATGTTGGGTGACCTTTTCGCTGACAACTTTTTCCATTTTTTCATGAGGCTAAATTTAATCTGAGTAATCATTTTTATATTTACCTCTTTGTCAGAAGATGAATGGATCAGTGACTTTTATCACCTTGCAATTGCACTCTGGAGTTCTATTTGCAAGCGAAAGTAAACATATTCAATTACATAGTGACGGCATAGATCTTTTTAAGAGTAATTTGTGTGCTGACAGTACATGTGCATGGCAATCTATCTGGTTTAAAATAATTAAGCATAATATCTGATAATGTGCATTTCAGTTGGGCCATCATCATCTGAAAGAGTGCTTATGTCATGGTCTAAGAGATAAATCACAAACTATTCAATTTTCCATGAACTTGTGGAAACCTAAATGCAATTAGACTTCATTATATCATGGTAAAAGCTAAAACCTTGTAATGAGCTCTCAGGCATAGTCTGACAAGTTGTTTTTTTTTGACAATAGAACTGTCTCAGGAATCTGGAAAAATGCCCAAAACATATATCTGTAAGAGTTAATGCACCCTTTGTTAGTATTGAATAACAGAGATAATTCATACTGTGAGTACTGTATTAAAGACAAGGCAATTGGTTAAAAATATTATGCTTAGTAGTAATTCAAAACACAATTTCAGCATAAAGATTCCAAGTGAATTGGAAAAGTTTGACAAAAGGATCAATCCAAGTAAAACTTTGGAATAACGTCAAAGGAGCTACTGAATTGAAATCCAACATTTTATGGATTGATATAAATAAGCACATTATAATCTTTACTTAATTTAAAAATTACTCCAGTAAATTTGTCCATATTCTTAAAAAGACCATATAAAGTGCTGGCTATTTTAAGAGATGTGTCGAACTACTTGTTTTAACTAGTTTAGCAGCCCCATTAAAACAGTGAAGAAGTAAACTTACTAAAAGTGTTCTGATTTAATAAACTGCAATTGCTAACCTTGCTGAAAATGATAATTCACTAAGTATTGAAGTGCACAGTCAGATGAAAAGAGAAGAAAAAATCTCACAACATATTGTTACTGTCACAGTCATGACTCATTAGGAATGTCTATTTCTGATTTGTGCCCTGCACCCAGACCACTTGTAAATTAGTCAGGATCCAGATTTTAGCAGCGAGCTGCACAGGGCTCAGTTCAACATGAAATGAAGATCCTGCAACTCTTTCAGGCTGATCCATAACATTTGTTTGTCCATACTTGAATTGACACTTGGGACTGCTTCTTAGTTTTTTTGGCAAAGTGAACATTGTCTTGAGTATTTTGGAGAGTTCCTCATTGTGAGGCCCAGCTCTATTATTGGTGTATTTTACCAAACTCGCTACATCATCTTTTCATCTGGCTCTATGATGTCCTTCATGTCTGATTTGAACCACATCTTACCAAGCATCATTTACCAAACAACTTACTGGATATCCACAGAGACCAGCATCCCTGGTATTCATACTATATTTTAAAGGCCACCAGGCATGTGGATGAGCACTGGAACTCCAAATCTACTTTGCTCAGTGCGAGGATGTGGGAGAAGGGGAAGATGGCATATTGGTTCTCAAACAAGGACCAAGAGATTTTGGTGGATGGGGTAGTGTAAAGTGGGAGGGGGGGGGGTAATCTTCCTTCCAGAGCACCAGCAGAGGAGCCCACAACTCTTGCAGCTTGGTCCACAACCGTCACTCCGATCAAGGAAGTCTCCATGGAGTAGAGAATTGTCAATGGTGCCAGAAGAATAACAATGAGCTTCTCTAAGGTAAGTGGCACACTCTTGCCTCTGCTGTTTCAATCACTCTATCTCATCTACCTATCTCCCACCAATGGCTCATGCTCTGCCACTTGTTTTAGAAGGACATAGGCAACAGATGCACGTGACCACCACCACTTTCAAGTTCCCCTGCAGGCCATTCAGCATCCTGACTTCGAAATGTATCACCGCTTGGTCAAAAACCTGGAATTCCCTTTCCAATTTCATCATAGGTCGACCCATTTCAAATGGACTGCAGCGGTTCAAGAAGGCAGCTCACGACAACCTTCTGAAGGACAACTAGGGATGGGCAATAAACACTGAGAAAAACATGGTTTCAAAGTCCACCATGGCAGATAGAATTTGAAAGTAATAGAAATCTGGGATTAAGAGTCTAATAACAACCACAAAATCACTGCTGATTGTTAGAAAAACCAATCTGGTTCACTAATGTCCTTTAGGGGAGGAAATCTGATTTCCAATGAGGCTGACACTCAACTGCCCTCTGAGCAAATGAAAAAAATTGGCAAGAAATACTGGTCTGGCTATTGAATTTATTTTTAGAAACCCTACAGTATGGAAGCAAGCCATTTGTCCCATTGACAGCTGCAAATGTGTTGCTGGTCAAAGCACAGCAGGCCAGGCAGCATCTCAGGAATAGAGAATTCGACGTTTCGAGCATAAGCCCTTCATCAGGAATAAGAGAGAGAGAGCCAAGCAGGCTAAGATAAAAGGTAGGGAGGAGGGACTAGGGGGAGGGGCGATGGAGGTGGGATAGGTGGAAGGAGGTCAAGGTGAGGGTGATAGGCCGGAGTGGGGTGGGGGCGGAGAGGTCAGGAAGAGGATTGCAGATTAGGAGGGCGGTGCTGAGTTGGAGGAAACCGACTGAGACAAGGTGGGGGGAGGGGAGATGAGGAAACTGGAGAAATCTGAATTCATACCTTGTGGTTGGAGGGTTCCCAGGCGGAAGATGAGGCGCTCCTCCTCCAGCCGTCGTGTAGTTGTGTTCTGCCGGTGGAGGAGTCCAAGGACCTGCATGTCCTCGGTGGAGTGGGAGGGAGAGTTAAAGTGTTGAGCCACGGGGTGATTGGGTTGGTTGGTTCAGGCGGCCCAGAGGTATTCTCTGAAGCGTTCAGCAAGTAAGCGGCCCGTCTCCCCAATATAGAGGAGGCCACATCGGGTGCAGCGGATGCAATAGATGATGTGTGTGGAGGTACAGGTGAACTTGTGGCGGATATGGAAGGATCCCTTGGGGCCTTGGAGGGAAGTGAGTGTGGAGGTGTGGGCCCCCCATTGAGTCCACATTAACCCTCTGAAAAGCATCCCACCTAGACCCACCCCTGAAACCCTACTTTTCCCTTGTCACTACGGGCAATTTAGTAAGGTTAATTCACCTCGCCGCACATCTTTGGACTGTCGGAAGAAACCAGGACAGACTCAGGGATGGTGTTGAAGGAAGCTCTGCATAGACAGTCGCCCAAGCATGGAAACGAACCTGGGTCCCTGCTGCTTTGAGGCAACAGTGTTAAAAATTAAGCCACTTAATGATATCTATATTCCATGAATGAATTTTTAAAAAGGCAAGGCTAGGATTCTATGAGTATGTAGGCAGCAACTAAAGAAGAAAGTGATCTGAGAGTAAGCAAACAGCCCTGAGATGCAGCCAGCACCAGTTCATGAGTTTGGTGCCTGTCTCTATGAGCAATTTGACCTTGCAGCAACCTTCTGAAGTTAACTGTTGGTATACTCTATGTTGCAAGTCTGTGTGTGCTTCCTAAGCAGCCTGCAATTGGATTGGAGAGATGCCATGACGATCATAGAATCCCTACAACATGGAAATAATTCAGCCCATCAATGCACATTCTCCTTGTCTCTGCGTGGGTTTCCTTCGGGTGCTCCGGTTTCCTTCCACAGTCCAAAAATGTGCGGGTTAGGTGAATTGGCCAGGCTAATTTGCCCGTAGTGTTAGGTGAAGGGGTAAATGTAGGGAAATGGGTCTGGGTGGGTTACGCTTTGGTAGTTTGGTGTGGACTTGTTGGGCCGAAGGGCCTGTTTCCACACCGTAAGTAATCTAATCTAATCTAAGTCTGCATGGACTCTCCAAACAGCATCCCACCCATCCTTTACCCATAAACCCCCATTACCCATGGCCAATCCACCTAACCTGTCCATCGGGGTGCTCCGGTTCCCTCCCACAATCCAAAAATGTGCACGTTAGGTGAATTGGCCATGCTAAATTGCCAATAGTGTTAGGTGAAGGGGTAAATGGGGAATGGGTTATGCTTCGATGGGTCGATGTGGACTTACTGGGCCGAAGGACCTGTTCCCACACTGTAAATAATCTAATCTTTGGCATGTGGGAAGAAACCAGAGCACCCAATGAAAATCCACACAAACACAAGATAAATATGCAAACTCCATACAGATACTCACCTGAAGTTGGAATTGAATTCAGGTCTCTGGTGCTGTGAAAGCAACAATGCTAACCACTGAGCCACCATGCCCCTCAGAATAGATTGTGGCATGAGATGTTGTCTGGTGCTGAGCAACATGGAATTGAAGTCATCAGGTACCCACGTTGACTTCCATCTCGAGAATTCTTGATGTTAAAGCTCATTTAGTGCATTTGATAAGACGGTAAACTGATTATTAATGAAGTGAATTGTGATATTAAAAGGCATTTAGCAAGTTTTAATTCTCCTTGATTAGCAACTCACTGCTCCCTAGCATGAAACCCACTTCACTGCTTGGTAAATACAACGAAAGATGCAGTGAATTGCTCCCAACGTTGGGATGGGGTTTACTGCATTTCTTGTCTGATTCGATCACAAATCTCACTTTAGGCCACTATAAGATTCTGCCCTGGGGTTTTTCTGTCCTCAGTACAACCTGGCTTGGAAGTGACCTAACCAACAAGCCTTAAGGGGAATTGCTGGAGTCTGCCATCACAATAATATAAACGTTTCTTTCAGCCTTGATGTGGAGACAGAAGGATCAGCAATACTCCTTTCAGCAATATAAAATACTGCTGGCCATCACTCACCAACACTCCACCAATTTCCTTTCCCTTCATTCTTCTCGAGATTTACTGAGTGCCCCAAGTTCCATCTGACCACACAGCTAAACTACCCGCAACATATATGACAGGTAGTGGAGCTTGTCATGCATATTACCACACATGTCAAGGGCCAATAGAGAAAAATTCTTCAGTCTCCTGGTTCAGACATGCATCAATTATACGCTCAAAAATAGGCTTTAAAATCAGCCCTCATTCATGTTTATCTCTTCTTCGCATTACTGAGAGATATTTCCATAATTTGCTGAAGCTTGACTACACTTTTTCTGTGCATTATAGTCATGACGCATTAGGAACATGGAGATAAAACTTAGTTGTTAACTCTCCAATTTCTGAATCGGTTGATTGTTTGTTCAAATCCTATTCCATGTCTGAAATATTATATGATTCGACTCTTACTTTATTCCCCAAAGCACTCAAAGTTTCCCTTTGTTGCCTCTAGGCCTAATTTTTCAAACACTCTGCACAGCAACATCCTATGCAGTACTGTTGGAAACTTTAATTCATCCATAACCCTGCTACTTACATTGAAACCTGTACAAAGTTCAATTCACCCACATTATTACAACCTCCATTCGCTCATTGTCCCTCATTCCATCAATGCAGAGACGCTCTTCTCTGTTAGTCCCTCAATGATGCAGCAAGTATACTGTTGAAATATGCCTGCCCTGCTAATCTGCTCTCCTCTTTCCTAATCAAGAATGACCTTGCCTTGTCCCCAGATTCCTGCAAACAGCAGAGCCAGCAGCCAACATACTTTAAAACCCACTTTCTTGAACCTACCTTCAGTCTCCCTAATTTCTCTTCAATGCCAGTTTGCATTCTCAGCCCAGGGTCAAATGTCTTTAAATATTTTGTACCCATTTGGTTGCAGCTCGCTTTCCCAAAAACAATACTAATGTTCAATGTATTCCATCTCATGTCTATGTAAAAGTTAAAAGTTAATTAATCCACTTAGGTTTGCGCTACCAGTCCTGACAGGTTCCCATGTGGTACTAATTTGACATTTTCATCTTGCAACACCCTAATAATTTCTCCTTAGGAAGTCAAATTGGCAGTTCTTCATTTAGTTTATTACAAATTATTACTACAGGCACTTTTCTAGGTGTGAAAACAACAAATGCTGGAGATCATTGTGGGTCAGGCAGCTTCCATGGAGACAGGACAAGCTAATGTTTCAAGTCTGGATGACTCTTCATCAGAGCTCGGTGAACTGCTCTCTCTTCTCCAGAGGAATAGTTCATGCCAATGGGCGAGGGAGCAGGTTTGAGTAGTAACCTGGCCTAGTTTCTCATTATATACTCTTCCAATGAAGAGTTCAATGTTAACACATAGACGTTCCAGCAAAGAAATAAGACATTTAACTCAATCATTCCACATCGCCATTTGCCCGCCACCATAATAAATAGTCCAAAATATATTTACAGACCTTGTTCCCATGTTCTGTTACACGTGCTTTGATGTTAACCACAAGCAGCTTGTGGCTGAGTAGGTTTGTTGCTGCGATCTTCTTTCATTAGGTGGGTCTAAAGACCTACTTAACTGACAGTGATAGAGTAAAACTGCTAGTAAGTCTGAATGTGAAGAGACTCTTGACTAAAATATTGTGTAGTTTATTGAATGACAGGAATCAAGTACAAATTGCATTAATAATATAGATATTATTGTTAAGACTGAGAAGAGATCTATGTTAATAAATCTGTCATCTTTGAGATATGAAGAGATTCTGCCTTTATGCCAATTGAGTTCTTAAAACATTATCAAATTGGGTTGAGCTTAATGTAGGGTCCAACATTAACTCCTACAGAGCAAATCATGAAGCCAAGAGTTTTTTTTTCTGTTTTTGATGCAATTTTAATGTTTTTAGTTATTTAAGAAAAACATCCATCAGATAAGGTGGTTAAGGGCATCAAGAAGGTGAACAGGAGTACTGGTTGAGACATTTGCCATTCTTTGCATTGGGCAGCATGGTAACACAATGGTTAGCACTGCTGCCTCACAGCACCAAAGACCTAGGTTCAATTCCCAACTTGGGCAACTGTCTGTGTGGAGTTGTACATCCTCCCTGTGTCTTTGTGGGTTTCCTCTGGGTGCTCCAGTTTCTTCTCACAGTCCAAAGATGTGCAGTTTAGGTGAATTGGCCATGCTAAATTGCCTGTGGTGTAGGGCAATGGGTCTGGGTGGGTTGATGTTCGGTGTGGACTTGTTAGGCTGGAGGGCCTATTTTTACACTGTAAGTAATCTAATCTACTAGGAGGAGCAGGCAGAAGTGAGATTACTGTGCAGAAGAGAAGCTGTCCTTAATGATTTGTAACATTGCTGCTTTAGCAGGTGGTTCCTCCCCTTATGCTCGATTTTCCACATTATCTATGGTTTCTTGTCTGCCCATAATTTCCCTCCTGCAGTTGCACCTCCTGTGATAGCTTCAAGGTTTGGCTCTCTGAATGACATTACTTGGGAGATACAACAATCCATGGTGGATTAGGAGATTGAACTGTAGGACACCTTCAGGGAGATTTGGATTTTGCAGCCTCTGTTTAAAAATCTAGGATTTGATGTTAAGCTGGGATATTTAATACTTGAAAAATGGGTGATCTTCTCTTTTTGCACCAGAGTCGAGTACAATAACGCAGCCAAATTGTCTTCTTGTCACAACAACTCGAATGCCACTTATTCTGGTCACATTGTGAATTGGCTGTTTGTTTTTTTCCGTCTGAATTTGATATTACATGAGATCTTTTCTAACTCACAAAATTATTGATGGTATTGTTAATGAATCAGCAATTTATTTGCAGAGTTTAGATATCTCCAGCAATGTTCACGACTGTTAATGAAAACAAGTGCCTCAAAACCCATGGGGATGGGGTGGGAGAGTTTTATATGAGCAAACTAAATAACAGTGGAAGGAGACAATTCAACACCGTGCCTGCTCCGCCATTCAGCAAGATTGTGACTGACCTGTTTCATATACTATCTCACCCCCATCTATTACATTTAATTCCCCTACTTAACCAGATTTGTTCTACCTCAATAAATATTTATTGATCCCACCTCCAATTTCTGATGCTGAGAGTTCCAAAGTTTGTACCACCCTCTGAAAAAAAAACATCTCCTCATCTTTATTCTAAAGGGACAACCCCTAACTTTAGCATGGAGTCCCTTAGTTACAGGCACACCTACAAGAGGGAAAATCATTCCCATGATCATCCTATCAAGATCATTCGGGATCTTATAAACTTCAATTGAGTCACCCTCACTCCTCTAAATTCTGGTGTGAAATAACTTCACACAGGCCGGTACCCTGTCATTTTATTTACACGTACATAGAACTTGACACGGGTTCAGCTTCCTCAGAGCCAGCTCTCAGAGTGAACAGAACCTCTGACACTCCTATTTTATCTGTCAGCAAGGGCTCCCTGATTGGACCAGGTTAACAACTCCAATCAGGGAATTCATATTACATGAGGTCCAGTTGGTTGACATCAGTACAATCAGTAGACTGTGAAAACAAGCTCAGACTGTCCAACCTTTCCAAACAAGCCAATCTATTCATTCCAGGTATCAATTTAGTAAAGTCCTCTGAACCACATCCAATCCATTTATATTCTTCCTTAAATAAGGAAACCAAAGCTGCACATAGTATTCAAGCTGCAGTCTTACCCATGCCCTCCATAACTGCATCATAATGTCCTTACTCATAATAAAGGATAGCATCCCATTAGCCTTCTTGATTATGTGTTAAACCTGATTGCTAACTTTTTGTGACCCATACACAAGGACACCTAATTCCCTCTGCACATTGGATCTTTCCAGCCATACTCCATTTCAATAATATTCTGCTTACTCATTCTTCCTACCAAAGTGCACAACTTTATATTTTCCCACCAATAATTCATCTGCCAGATTTTTTACCACTCACTCAGCATATCTCTATTTGTCTGTAACTTCTTATGGCTTCTTCACGACATAATTTCCTACCTACCTTGGTATCCTCTGAACATTTATCTGCCATGTCTTAATTTGCCTCATCTAAGTCATTGATGGAATTGAAACAATTTGAAGTTTGGCACAGACTCCCAAGAGCTTCCACTTGTCCTATTCTCCCAACTGACAAAGATCATTTATGCAAAACTCTGTTTTCTCTCTGCAGACACTACCAAACCTGCTGAGAGTCTGCGGCAATTTCTTTTTTTGTTGGCCAAGACACTTCATGGCCTGAAGGACTCAACGTTGAGATTAACAATTTCAGAATGTGATCACCGTCCTCTGTCTTGGTTAGCCTCCCTACACCCCCCCCCCATGTCTTGTGTTGCATGGGCTGCATAGTCAACTCATTTGTAACTAGTCACATAAGCAAAAACAGAAGTTGCTGCAAAAGCTCATTAGGTCTGGCAGCATCAGTGAAGAGAAATCAGAGTTAACATTTTGGGTCTAGTGACCCATCTTCAGAACTGATAGTAGCTAGGAAAATGTTGGTTTATATAAAGTGATAGAGTCATTGTGTCCGACAGTTTGGAGACAGGCCCTTTGGCCCAAACTGGTCCATGCTGACCAAAATGTCTACCAATGCTAACACCATTTCCCTGCACTTGATTCATATCTCTCTAAACCCCTCCTATCCATGTAGTTGAAATAAATGCCTCTTAAATGTTGTTAGTGTACCCGCCTCAACAACTTCTGCTTGCAGCTCATTCCATATGCATACCACCCTCTGTGCAAAAACCTTACCCCTCAGGTTGCCTTTTATTCTTTCCCCTCTAACCTTAGGTCCTCTAGTCCTGGATCCCCCAACCATGGAAAAAAGACTGAGTACATGCACCCTATTCATGTCTCTCATGATCTTATACACTTCATGCCTCATAAGCCTTATTGAATTACTTGAGGATGTGCCAAAACACATTGATGAAGATAGAGCAGTGAATGTGATGCATATGGATTTTAGCAAGGCATTTGAGAAGGTTCTCCATGGTAGGCTCATTCAGGAAGTAAAGAGGCATGGAATACAGGGATATTTGGCTGTCTGGATACAGAACTGGCTGGCCAATAGAAGGCAGAGGGTGCTGGTAGATGGAAAGTACCCAGCCTGGAGCTCAGTAACCAGTGGTGTTATGCAATGTTCTGGGACTTCTGCTCTTTGTCACTTTTATAAATGACTTGGATGAGTGAGTGGATTAGTAAGTTTGCCAATGACATGGAGGTTGGTGGAGTTGTGGATAGTGTGGAGGGTTTTTCTAGGTTGCAACGGACATTGACAGGATGCAGAGCTGGGTTGAGAAGTTGCAAATGGAGTTCAACCTGGAAAAGTGTGAAGTGATTCATTTTGGAAGGTTGACTTTGAATGCAGATTGCAGTGTTAAAGGCAAGATTCTTGGCAGAATGGAGGAACAGAGGGATCTTCAGGTCCACATCCATAGATCTCTCAAAGTTGCCAGCCAATTTGATAGGATTGTTAAGAAGGCATATGATATGTTGGCTTTCATTAGCAGGGGTTTGAGTTTAAGATCTGCAAGGTTATGCTGCAGTTGTATAGAGGCCTTGTTAGACCACACTTGGAATATTGTGTTCAATTTTGGTTGCCTTATTATAGCTGAAAAATGTGTTGCTGGAAAAGCGTAGCAGGTCAGGCAGCATCCAAGGAGCAGGGGAATCGTCGTTTCGGGCATAAGCACTTCTTCAGGAATTCCTAAAGAAGGGTTTATGCCCGAAACATCGATTCTCCTGCTCCTTGGATGCTGCCTGACCTGCTACGCTTTATCCAGCAACACATTTTTCAGCTCTGATTTCCAGCATCTGCAGTCCTCACTTTCTCCTAGATGCCTCATTATAGGAAAGATGTGGAAGCCTTAGAGAGGGTGCAGAGGAGACTTACCAGGATGCTGCCTGGACTGGAGGGGATGTCTTATGAAGAAAGGTTGAGGAAGCTAGGGCTTTTTTCATTGGAGTGAAGTAGGATGAGAGGTGACTTGACAGAAACTGAAGGATTCTGGTTAATCCAAGATGGAGGATGGGAAAAATTTCTGGCTGTAAGAGCTGCTCCTTTTTTGAGGTATTTTAGGTGCTGGAGGTGATTTCCTTGAATTCCAGGAGCAGCAATTACTGTTTTATATGCTGTTGCATCATTTTGGAACTTTGGAAAAAAAAGTCAAAACAACAGCAATTTTAACAGGGAGAAGTACAGACAAAGGAAGCACATGGTGAGGACAGTGCAGGAGAGAGAGAAAGAAATAAAGAAACTGACACTGCCTTTGCTGTTTGAATTCATGTATCGCTGGACTACAAAGTGCATCTAGGAAAATTAACAAACAGTGAAATTCACGACTGATCTTGGAGGAACTGCTGGGTGAAGTTCACAGCACAGAAGCAGACAAATGTATGGTTGTTTTAAGTGAGACCAACAGAAAGTCTGTAGTAGTGAGTAGAATGGGTTCTTCCTTGATTTTATGTTTTTGAAGATATGTGTCTTGATTAAACTTAAAATATAAGCCATAACTATTAATTTAATCTGGGGCAATGTTTGTAGAGGAATAAGACAGTGTTATTTTCTGGACCTGTAAATTGTGAAGAAGCAAAA
Organism: Hemiscyllium ocellatum; assembly: GCF_020745735.1. NCBI lineage: Eukaryota > Metazoa > Chordata > Chondrichthyes > Orectolobiformes > Hemiscylliidae > Hemiscyllium > Hemiscyllium ocellatum. Next base: position 93,075,803 of record NC_083408.1, read on the forward strand.
ATAGCCTTTGGTAGAGTGATGTGCACTTCTTGTCAGATGTGGGAGTTTAAAGAGGGTTTAAGGGTTACTGCAGATTATATCTGCCATAAATGCTGTTGGCTGCGAATCTTATCAGATCGAATGGATCGGTTGGAGAGACAGTTAGAAACAAAGAGGAATTTTCAACAACAACAGTATGTAATGGATGGCAGTTATAGGAAGGGGGTAAGTCTCAGATACAGTCACATAGATGGGTTAACTCCAGGAAAAGTAAGAGAGGTAGGCAGCTAGTGCAGGAGTCTTTTGTGGCTATACCCATTTCAAACAGGTATGCTGCTTTGGAAAAGGTAGAAGGTGATGGATTCTCAGGGGAACGCAGCACAATTGGCAAATTTCTGGTATTGAGACTGGCTCTAAAGCAATGAGGGGTATGTTGGGTTCCAGGCAATTAATTATATTAGTGGATTCTTCAGTCCAAGGTATAGACAGACATTTCTGTGGCCAGCAGCCAAAAATCAGAACGGTGTGTTGCTTCCCTGGTGCCAGGATCAAGAATGTCTCAGAGAGGGTGCAGAATGTTCTCACGGGGGAGAGGGGCCAGCATGAGGTCATTGTCCACACTGGAGCCAATGACATAGGAAGGGGAAAAGTTGAGAGTCTGAAGGGAGATTACAGATAGGCAGGAATTTAAAAAGGAGGTTCTCGAGGGTAGTAATATCTGGATTACTCCCGGTGCTACGTGCTAGTGAGGGTAGGAATAGAAGGATAGAGTAGATGAATGCGTGGCTGAGGAGCTGGTGTATGAGAAAATGATTCACATTTTTGGACCATTGGAATCTCTTTTGGGGTAGAAGTGACCTGTACAAGAAGGACGGATTGCACCTAAATTGGAAGGGGACTAATATACTGGCAGGGAAATTTGCTAGAGCTGCTTGGGAGGATTTAAACTAGTAAGGTGGGAGGGGTGAGACACAGGGAGATAGTGAGGAAAGAGATCAAACTGAAACTGGTACAGTTGAGAACAGAAGCGAGTCAAACAGTCAGGGCAGGCATGGACAAGTTAGGACTAATAAATTAAACTGCATTTATTTCAATGCAAGGGGCCTAATGGGGAAGGCAGATGAACTCAGGGCATGATTAGGAACATGAGACTGGGATATCATAGCAATTACAGAAACATGGCTCAGGGATGGGCAGGACTGGCAGCTTAATGTTCCAGGATACAAAGGCTACAGAAAGGATAGAAAGGGAGGCAAGATAGGAGGGGGTTAGTGTTTTTGATAAGGGATAGCTTTACAGCTGTGCTGAGGGAGGATATTCCTGGAAATACATCCAGGGAAGTTATTTGGGTGGAACTGAGAAATAAAAAAGGGATGACAACCTTACTGGGATTGTATTGTCATGTAATATTCAGAGGGAAATTGAGAAACAAATTTGGAAGGAGATATCAGCTATCTGTACGAATACTAGGATGGTTATGGTAGGGGATTTTAACCTTCCAAACATAGACTGGGACTGCCATAGTGTTAAGGGTTTAGTTGGAGAGGAATTTGTTAAGTGTGTACAAGAAAACTTTCTGAGTCAGTATGTGGATGTACCTACTAGAGAATGTGCAAAACTTGACCTACCCTTGGGAAATAAGGCAGGGCATGTGACTGAGGTGTCAGTGGGGGAGCACTTTGGGGCCAGTGATCATAATTCTATTAGATTTAAAATAATGATGGAAAAGGCTAGACCGGATCTAGAAGTTGAAGTTCTAAATTGGAGAAAGGCCAATTTTGACGGTATTAGGCAAGAACTTTCAAAAGCTGATTGGGGGCAACTGTTCACAGGTAAAGGTATGGCTGGAAAGTGGGAAGCCTTCAGAAATGAGATAACAAGAATCCATAGAAAGTATGTTCCTGTTAGGGTGAAAAGAAAGGCTGGTAGGTATAGGGAATGCTGGATGACTAAAGAAATAGAGGGTTTGGTTAAGAAAAAGAAAGAAACATATGTTAGGTATAGTCAGGATAAATCAAGTGAATCCTTAGAAGAGTATAAAGGCAGTAGGAGTATACTTAAGAGGAAAATCAGGAGGTCAAAAAGGGAACATGAGATAGCTTTAGCAAATAGAATTAAGGAGAATCCAAAGGGTTTTTACAAATGTGTTAAAGACAAAAGGGTAATTAGGTAGAAAATAGGATCCCTCAAAGATCAGCTAAGCAGTCTTTGTGTGGAGCCGCTGAAAATGGGGGAGATACTAAATGAGTATTTTGCATCAGTATTTATTGTGGAAAAGGATACGGAAGATATAGACTGTACGGAAATAAATGGTGATACCTTGCAAAATGTCTAAAATACAGAGGAGGACGTGCTGGATGATTTGAAATGCATAAACGTGGATAAATCCCCAGGACCTGATCAGGTGCACCCAAGAACTCTGTGGGAAGCTATAGAAGTGATTGCTGGGCCTTTTGCTGAGATATTTGTATCATCAATAGTCACAGGTGAGGTGCCGGAAGACTGGAGTTTGGCTAACGTGGTGCCACTGTTTAAGAAAGATGGTAAGTACAAGTCAGGAAACTACAGACCAGTGAGCCTGACATCGGTGGTGGGCAAGTCGTTGGAGGGAATCCTGAGGAACAAGATGCACATGCATTTGGAAAAGCAAGGACTGATTAGCGATAATCAGTCTCCTCATTCCTGATGAAGGGCTCTAGCCCGAAACGTCGAATTTCCTGTTCCTTGGATGCTGCCTAACCTGCTGTGCTTTAACCAGCAACACATTTTCAGCACTGATTAGCAATAGTCAACATGGCTTTGTGCGTGGGAAATCATGTCTCACAGACTTGATTGAGTTTTTTTAAGAAGTAACAAAGAAGATTGATGAGGGCAGAGTAGTAGATGTAATCTATATGGACTTCAGTAAGGCGTTCGACAAGGTTCCCCATGGGAGACTGATTAGCAAGGTTATATCTCATGGAATACATGGAGAACTAGCCATTTGGATAGAGAACTGGCTCAAAGGTAGAAGACAGAGGGTGGTGGTGGAAGGTTGTTTTCCAGACTGGAGGCCTGTGACCACAAGGATTGGCACTGGGTCCTCTACTTTTTGTCATTTACATAAATGATTTGAATGTGAGTTTAAGAGGGACAGTTAGTAAGTTTGCAGATGACACCAAAATTGGAGGTGTAGTGGACAGTGAAGTGGGTTACCTCAGATTATAACAGGATCTTTACCAGATGAACCAATGTGCTGAGAAGTGGCAAATGGAGTTTAATTCAGATTAATGCGAGGTGCTGCATTTTGGGAAAGCAAATCTTAGCATGACTTATACACTCAATGATATGTTCCTAGGGAGTGTTGCTGAACAAAGAGATCTTGGAGTGCAGGTTCATAGTTCTTTGAAAGTGGAGTCGCAGGTAGATAGGATAGTGAAGAAGGTGTTTGGTATGCTTTCCTTTACTGGTCAGAGTATTGAGTACAGGAGTTGGGAGGTCATGTTGCGGCTGTACAGGACATTAGTTAGGCCACTGTTGGAATATTGCATGCAATTCGGGTCTCCTTCCTATCAGAAAGATGTTGTGTAACTTGAAAGGATTCAGAAAAGATTTACAAGAATGTTGCCAGGGTTGGAGGATCTGAGCTATAGGGAGAAGCTAAACAGGCTGGGGTTGTTTTCCATGGTGCGTCGGAAGCTGAGGGGTGATTTTATAGAAGTTTACAAAACTATGAGGGGCAAGGATAGGATAAATAGACAAAGTCTTTTCCCTGATGTTGGGGAGTCCAGAACTAGAGGGCATAGATTTAGGGTGAGAGGGGAAAGATATAAACAGACCTAAGAGTCAACATTTTTACTCAGAGGGTGGTATGTGTATGGAATGGGCTGCCAGAGGATGTGATGGAGGCTGGTACAATTGCAACATTTAAGAGGCATTTGGATGTGTATGTGAGTAGGAAGGTTTTGGAGGGATATGGGCCGGGTGCTAGCAGGTGGGACTAGATTGGGTTGGGCTATCTGGTCAGCATGGGCAGTTTGGACTGAAGGGTCTGTTTCCATGCTGTACATCTCTATGACTCTATGACTCTATGACTCTAAGTGTACAATATGATGAAAGGCATGGATAAAATGGATAGTCAGAGACTCTTTTCCCAGAACGGAAATCATGAAGGGGCATAATTTTAACGTGATTGGAGGAAGGTTTAGGAGAGATGTCAAAGGAAGGTTCTTTACACAGAGAGTGGTGGGTGCGTGGAATGCACTGCAAGCTGTGACAGTAGAGTCAGATCCATTAGCGACAGTTAAGCAACTCTTGGATAGGCACATGGATAATAGCAAAATGAAGGGTATGTCAGTTAGTTTGATCTTAGAGTAGGATAAAAAGTTGGCACAACATCGAGGGCTGAAGGGCCTGTACTGTGGCATACTATTCTATGATGTATAATATCTCCCCTCAGTTTCCTACACACTAAAGAAAAATAGTCCTAGCTTGTCGAACATCTCCTTATAACTCAGATCATTGAGTCCAGGCAACATCCTTGTAAATTTCTTCTGCACTCTTTCCACTTTAATAACATCCCTCCTATAGCAAAGTGACCAAAACCGAACACAATACTCCAACTGGGGCCTTACCAATGTCCGCTACAATTGCAACATAACTTTCCAATTTGGATACCCAATGCTCTGACTGATGATGGCCAGTGTGCCAAAAGCCTTCTTCACTACCTATGACTCCACTTTCAGAGAACTGTGCACCTGAACTCCAAGGTCCTTCTGTTCATTACACTCCTTAATAATGTACCATTCACCGTGAAACTCCAACCTTGATTTGACTTTCCAAAATGCAAGACTTCGCACTTATCTATGTTAAACTTTATTGCTATTCTCAGCCCACTTCCCCAGCTGATTTCTGATAACCTCCTTCACTGCCCATAATACCGCCTATTTCAGTGTCATCTGCAAACTTGCTAATTATGCCTTGTACATTCTCATCCAAGTCATTGATACAGATCCCAAACAGGAATAGGCCCTGCACTGATCCCTGAGGCACTCCACCAGTCACAGGCCTCCAACAAGTATCCTTTCACTATTACTCTCTACTTCCTATCATCAAGCCAATTGGGTGTCCAATGTGCCAGCTCCCTCTGGATTCCATGCGATATAACCTTCCATAGCAGGCTACCATGTGGAATTTTATCCAAGGCCTTACTGAAATCCAATTTGACTACCTCCACCACCCTGCCTTCGTCAACCTTCCTGGTCACTTCATCAAAGAGCTCTAACAAATTTGTGAGGCATGATCTCCCCTGCACAAAGCTATGCTGACTAACCCTAACCCTAATCGAGTCCTGTCTTTCCAAATGCATACATATCTTATCTCTCATAATCTCCTCAAGTAACCTACCTACCACAGATGATAGGCTTACTGGTCTACACTTTCCAGGTTTTCTCTTTGCAGCCCTTCTTGAATAAGGACACAACATTTGCTACCCTCCAGTCATCCAGGACCTCACTCGTGGCTAACAAAAAATATCAGCCATGGCTCCCATAATTTCTTCTCTTGCCTCCAGCTGTGTTTTTAGATATATCTAGTCAGGACCAGGAGATTTATCGACCATCATACATTCTATTACATCCAACACTTCCTCTACTGTGATACAGACTGTCCCCAAGATATGATCACTAACTTCCTCAACTTCCCAAGTCTTCATGTCTTTCTCTTTGGTAAACACATTGGAGAAATATTCATTGAGAACCTCGAACATCTCCTGCGGTTTTACACATACATGTCCACTTTGAGGTGTCCTATTCTCTGTCTTGTTATTCTTTTGCCTTTAATATACTTAAAATACCTCTTTGGATTCACCCTAATCTTCTCAGTCATGGTTATCTCATGCCCCATTTTTACCTTCCTGATTTCCTTCTTCAGTAAACTCCAGTATCTCGTATGTACATCTAGGGAATCCCTTGATCTGCCTGTACCTGAGATATACCTCCTTTTTTCTGGTCAAAGCCTCAATATCTCTTGTCATCTAGGGTCATGCAAAAGGTAGGGTGGGGGGAGGGGTAAGGAATAAATGATAGGTGGGGATAGAACTCTCAGGGAGAGAAGAGCTGTTGGACAGACAAAGGAGTCATAGAGTCATAGAGATATACAGCATGGAAACAGACCCTTCGGTCCAACCCGTCCATGCTGACCAGATATCTTCTGGCTATGAGGGTGAATGGCTATTAATGGAGACTGTTGGTGGCTAACAATACCTATTATTGGTGTGTAATGGCAGTCTATATGATAACAAGTGTAGACCGGGTGATTGATTCACAGAACATCTACATGCTGCACACAAGAAAAGACCCTGAGCTTCCAAATGCCTGCCACTTGAACACATCACCCAGTTCCTTGGCCAACATCTCTGTCTCAAGCTTGCTGCAGTGTTCCAGAGAAGCTCAGCATAAACTGGAAGAACAGAACCTCATTTTCCACTTGGGCGCCCTGCAGCTCTCTGGGCTCAATATCGATTAAATAATTTTAGGGGCCTGAACTTTCCCCATGTCCTAGCCCCCCACTCCACACACCAGACCTTATTATCACATAGTCCACCATTACACACTACCTATTGTTAGCCACCAATAGTCTCCCTTAGCAGATATTCACCCTCCTAGCCACTCTTTTATTCTGTCCAACTGTTCTTCTCTCTCTTTAGGCTCTATCCCCACTTATCATTTACTTCTTACCCCCTCCCCCCAACCTATCTTCTGCAGATATACCAACATTTTTTTATCTACCATCAGTTCTGAGGAAGGGGCACCAGACCCAAAATGTCAACTCTGATTTCTCTTCACAGATGCTGGCAGATCTGCTGAGTTTTTTCAGCAACGTCTGTGTTTGTTTCTGGTTTACAGCATCCTCAGTTCTTTCGATTTTTATTTAGTCATACGAGCACCCTATCTAGTTTTATCGCTGTCTCGTCTTATCAGCAGCTATCGCTTTGTTTTCCTATCCTTTGTCTCTCTCTTTCCTTCCTCTCTCTGGGCTCTCTGTCCAAGAATTCTATTTGCTACTCCCACTTGTTTCCCTCACACCTCACAACTCTCTATCATCAGCATAAAATACCACACTTTCCCACTTATTGTCACTTCAAAAGAAAGATGACTGAACTTGAGACATTAACTCTGTTTTCTCTCGACTGATGCTGCCAGACCTGCTAAGTTTCTGCAGCACACTTTATTTCTGTTTCCAATTTCCAGCATCTACCATTCTTTATTCATTCATTAGCCATCCTTCTGAGACCATCTTTGTTGGGAGTGAATGAGACTCACGGTTGGTGTGTTGCCTTCCAAGTGCCAGGGTCCGTGATGTCTTGGATCGTATCTTTGGGGTCCCGAAGGAAGAGGGTGACCAGCCTCAAGTTGTTGTCCATGTAGGTACCAATGACATGGATAGAAAGTGCGATAGCGATGTAAGGCAGGATTTCAGGGAGCTAGGGTGGAAGCTGAGAGCTAGAACAAACAGAGTTGTTATCTCTGGTTTGTTACCCGTGCCACGTGATAGCGAGGCAAGGAATAGGGAGAGATATCAGCTGAACATGTGGCTGCAAGGATGGTGCAGGAGGGAGGGTTTCAGGTTCTTGGATAAATGGGACTCATTCTGGGGAAGGTAAAATTTGGACAAACAGGATGATCTTCACCTGAACCAAAGGGGTACTAATATCCTGTGTAGGAAATTTGCTGGTGCTATTCGGGTGCTATTCAGCAGGGGGATGGGAACCGGAGGTGTAGTTGCAGTGCACAGGAGGATGAAAGTAGGAAGGACAGGGACAGGATTTCAGGGTCACAGGAATGTGCTGGCAGACAGCGAAGTGGTTTGAAGTGTGTTTACTTCAGCACGAGAAGTATCTGAAATAAGGTAGGTGAGCTTACAGCATGGATAGGTATCTGGGACTTCAATGTTGTGGCCATTTCGGAGACATGGATAGAGCAGAGTGACGAATGGATGTTGCAGGTTCCAGGGTTTAGATCTTTCATTAAGAACAGGCAAGGTGGTAAAAGAGGGGATGGTGTGGCCTTGTTAGTCAAGGATAGTATAATGGTGGCTGAGAGAACCTATGATGAGGACTCGTCTACTGAGGTAGTGTGGGCTGAGGTTAGAAACAGGAGGAGAGGTCACACTGCTTGGAGTTTTTTTATAGGCCTCTGCAGAGTTCCAGGGAGGTGGAAGAGAGGATTAGGAAAATTATTCTAGGTAGGAGTGAAAGGAACAGGATGGTCATTATGGCGGACTTTAACTTCCCCAACATTGACTGGAAATACTATAACTCTAGTATGTCGGATGGATCAGTTTTTGTCCAATGTGTGCAGGATGGTTTCCTGACACAGTATGTCGAAGGGCCGACAAGAGGGGAGGCCACACTGGATCTGGTGCTTGGTAATGAACCAGGCCAGGTGTTTGATTTAGTTGTAATTGAGCACTTTAGAGATAGTGACCATAATTCAGCTACGTTCAGTTTAGCGAAGGAAAGGGATAGGTACATGCCACAGGTCAAGAGTTATCGATGGGGCAAAGGCAATTATAATGCGATTAGGCAGGAATTAGGATGCATAGAATGGGGTAGCAAAATGCAGGGGATGCAGACAATGGAAATGTGGAGCTGGTTTAAGGAACAGATATTACGTGTCCTTGATAGGGATGTCCCTGTCAGACAGGGAGGAAGTGATAAGGTAGGGGAACCGTGGTTTACTACAGAAATTACATCTCTTGTTACGAAGAAGAAGGAGGCTTATGTGTTGATGAGGCAAAAGGTTCAGATGAGGCGATGGAGAGTTACAGATCAGCTAGGAAGGATTTAAAGTGAGAGTTAAGAAGAGCAAAGCAAGGACATGAGCAGTCTTTAACAAATAGAATAAAGGAGAACCCTAAAGCTTTCTATAGGTATGTGAGGAATAAAAGGATGATTAGGGTAGGAATAGGGCCAGTCAAAGACAGAAGTGGGAAGTTGAGTGTGGACCCTGTGGAGATCGGAAAGGTGCTAAACGAACATTCCTCAATGGTTTTCACTCAGGAAAAGGAGGATATTGCAGAGGAGAAGAATGAGGTACGAGATATTAGACTAGAAAGGATCGAGGTTAGTTATGAACAGGTGTTATCAATTCTAGAAGGAGTGAAAGTAGACAAGTCCCCTGAGCCAGATGGGATTTATCCGGAGATTCTCTGGGAAGCTAGGGAGGAGATAGCAGATCCTTTGGTTTTGATATTTGAGTCATCAGTGTGTACAGGTTTGGTACCAGAGGACTGGAGGATTGCAAATGTTGTGCCCTTGTTCAAGAAGGGCAGTAGAGATGATCCAGTTGACCAGCAAGCCTTACTTCTGTTGTAGGAAAGGTTTTGGAAAGGATTATAAGGGATAAGATTTATAATCATCTAGCAAGCAACAATTTGATTTTAGATAGTCAACATGGTTTCGTCAAAGGCAGGTCATGTCTCACAAACCTCATTGTGCTTTTTGAGAAGGTGACCATGCATGTAGATGAGGGTATGGCAGTTGACGTGGTATACATGACTTCAGTAAAGCCTTTGATAAGGTTTCACATGGAAGGCTGTTGGAGAAAATGCAGAGGCATGGAATTGAGGATGACTTAGCAGTTTGGCTTTCTGGAAGAAGGCAGCGAGTGGTGGTTGATGGAAAATATTCAGTCTGGAGTCCGGTTACTAGTGTGCCACAAGACTCTGTTTTGGGACCACTGCTGTTTGTCATTTTTATAAATGACTTAGATGCAGGCATTGGTGGATGGATTAGTAAATTTGCAGATGACACTAAAGTCAGTGGAGTAGTGGACAGTGTGGAAGAATGATACAGGTTGCAGGGAGACTTGGATAAACTGCAGAATTGTGCTGAGAGGTGGCAAATGGAGTTCAATGCAGCTAAATGTGAGGTGATGCACTTTGGGAAGAATGACAGGAAGGCAGAGTACTGAGTCATTGGAAAGATTCTTGGCAGTGTGGATGTGCAGAGGGATCTTGGAGTCCATGTACATAGATCTCTGAAAGTTGCCACCCAGGTCGATAGAGATATTAAGAAGGCATACAATGTGCTAGGTTTCATTCATCGAGTGATTGAGTTCCGGAGCTGCAATATCATGCTGCAACTATACAAAACACTGGTGCAGCCACACTTGGAATATCGTGGACAGTTCCGGTCCCCATATTTCAGGAAAGATGTGGAAGCATTGGAAAAGGTGCAGAGGAGATTTACCAGGATGTTGCCTGGTGTGGAGGGAAGGTCTTATGAGGAAAGGCCGAGAGACTTGGGTCTGTTGTCATTGGCAAGAAGGCGGCGAAGAGGGGATTTGATAGAGACATACAAGATGATCAGAGGATTACATAAGGTAGACAGTGAAAGTCTTTTTGCTAGGCTGATGACATCAGCGTGTATGAGGGGGCATAACTACAAATTGAGGGGTGATAAATTTAAGACAGATGTCAGAGGCAGGTTCTTTACACAGAGAGTGGGAAGGGCGTGGAATGTCCTACCTGCTAATGTAGTCAACTCAGCCACATTAGGGAGATTTAAACAATCCTTAGATAAGCACATGGATGATTTTGGGATAGTGTAGGGGGGCCGAGCTGAGAATAGTTCACAGGTCGGCCCAACATGGAGGGTTGAAGGACCTGTTCTGAGCTGTATTATTCTATGCTCTATGTTCTACCTTAGGATGAAATCTTTTGAATGCAATGAGTCGTCCATCTGCAGCTCTATCCTTTACCATGGTACTGCCTCCCTCATGATTATGTGGAGGTGTCAGTGGTGGACTGGGTTGGACAAGTTCAGAAATCACACGACACCAACTTATAGTCCAACAAGTTTATTTGAAACTGATTTTGTTTGGATGAGTGTATGACCATTTGATCTTTTCCTTATAACTTCTCTGTCTAAGGTCTTCCTCTCTCACTAGCAGAAAGTGAGGACTGCAGATGGCTGGAGATCAGAGTCGAAAGCTCTGGCACTGGAAAAGCACAGCAGGTCAGACAGCATCTGAGAAGCAGGGGAGTCAATGTTTCAGGCGTAAGCCCTTCATCAGCACCTGATGAAGGAACAGTTCCCTTATAATCACCATTCCACCAAATTTCTCTCTTGCACAACCTCTTGATTTACAGCTATTACTGGATTTTTTTTATAACCAGAACTCTTACATTCATCTCTGAACCATGTATTCGCTTTTAGCTTTATACACAGTATCCCAATTCACATTCAGAGCTCAGTTAATAATCCAGAGATTATAACCTTTAAAGTTCTACATTTTTAATTATTGCCCAACTTGTCATAGCCTCGATGCAGAATATTTTTCCTATTCTTCATTTGTAATTGTTACCTCTGTTAACCATGATGCCTGGATCCGTCCTCTCCCACTGCACATTCCTTTCCAGCTGTCAACAGCTTTTCCAATCTCTGGCACAGGGCAGGCAACATACCCATCTTGCCTAATACATTCCTTTTTATTCCAACCATTTGAATGGTTTCCGGTTCCATGGTATCGTGGGCAGTTTGTCTATGTGCCTTGTAGCCCTCACATTCAGCCAGTGTTAAATCTATTGGACAATTACAGAGGTTGACACTCCATGTCTCCCTCTTTCTGGGTCCACTTACCCCACCATTTGCACTCAGCCTTCAGAAATGAGATAACAAGAAACCAGAGAAAGTACATTCCTGTCAGAGTGAAAGGGAAGGCTGGTAGGTATAGGGAATGCTGGATGACGAAAGAAATTGAGGGTTTCGTTAAGAAAAAGAAGGAAGCATATGTCAGGTATAGACAGGATAGATCGAGTGAATCCTTAGAAGAATATAAAGGCAGTAGGAGTATACTTAAGAGGGAAATCAGAAGGGCAAAAAGGGGACATAGCTTTGGCAAATAGAATTAAGGAGAATCCAAAGAGGGTTTACAAATATATTAAGGACAAAAGGGAACGAGGGAGAGAATAGGTCCCATCAAAGATCAGCAAGGTGGCCTTTGTGTGGAGCCACAGAAAATGGGGGAGATACTAAATGAATATTTTGCATCAGTATTTACTGTGGAAAATGATATGGAAGATATAGACTGTAGGGAAATAGATGGTGACATCTTGCAAAATGTCCAGATTACAGAGGAGGAGGTGCTGAATGTCTTGAAATGGTTAAAATGGATAAATCTCCAGGCCGTGATCAGGTGTGCCCAAGAACTCTGTGGGAAGCTAGAGAAGTGATTGCTGGGCCTCTTGCTGAGATATTTGTATAATCGATAGTCACAGGTGAGATGCCGGAGGTTGGCAAATGTGGTGCCACTGTTTAAGAAGGGTGATAAAGACAAGCCAGGGAACTATAGACCGGTGAGCCTAACCTCGGTAGTGGGCAAGTTGTTGGAGGGAATCCTGAGGAACAGGATGTACATGTATTTGGAAAGACAAGGACTGATTAGCGATAGTCAACATGGCTTTGTGCATGGGAAATCATGTCTCACAAAGTTGATTGAGTTTTTTGAAGAAGTAACAAAGAAGATTGATGAGGGCAGAGCAGTATATGTAATCTATATGGACTTCAGTAAGGCGTTTGACAAGGTTCCCCATGGGAGATTGATTAGCAAGGTTAGATCTCATGGAATACATGGAGAACTAGCCATTTGGATAGAGAACTGGCTCAAAGGTAGAAGACAGAGGGTGGTGGTGGAAGGTTGTTTTCCAGACTGGAGGCCTGTGACCACAAGGATTGGCACTGGGTCCTCTACTTTTTGTCATTTACATAAATGATTTGGATGCGAGCATAAGATGTACAGTTAGCAGGTTTGCAGATGACATCAAAATTGGAGGTATAGTGGACAGTGAAGAGGGTTACCTCAAATTACAACAGGATCTGGACCAGATGGGCCAATGGGCTGAGAAGTGGCAGATGGAGTTTAATTCAGATAAATGCGAGGTGCTGCATTTTGGGAAAGCAAATCTTAGCAGGATGTATACACTTAATGGTAAGGTCCTAGGGAGTGTTGCTGAACAAAGAGACCTTGGAGTGCAGGTTCATAACTCCTTGAAAGTGGAGTCGCAGGTAGATAGGATAGTGAAGAAGGTGTTTGGTATGCATTCCTTTATTGGTCAGAGTATTGAGTACAGGAGTTGGGAGGTCATGTTGCGGCTGTACAGGACATTAGTTAGGCCACTGTTGGAATATTGCGTGCAATTCTGGTCTCCTTCCTATGGAAAGATGTTGTGAAACTTGAAAGGGATCAGAAAAGATTTACAAGGATGTTGCCAGGGTTGAAGGAATTGAGCTATAGGGAGAGGCTGAACAGGCTGGAGCTGTTTTCCCTGCAGCGTCAGAGGCTGAGGGATGACCTTATAGAGGTTTAGAATATTATGAGGGCATGGATAGGATAAATAGGCAAAATCTTTTCCCTGGGGTCGGGGAGTCCAGAACTAGAGAGCAAAGGTTTAGGGTGAGAGGGAAAAGATATAGAAGTGACCTAAGGGGCAACTTTTTCATGCAGAGGGTGATACGTATGGAATGAGCTGCCAGAGGATGTGTTGGAGGCTGGTACAATTGCAACATTTAAGATGGGTGTGTGAATAGGAAGGGTTTGGAGGGATATGGGCTGGGTGCTGGCAGGTGGGACTAGGATTCCATACTGTACATCTCTATGACTCTGTGTCCCTGACAAAATCAGAAGACTGTATTATAAATGGTGTGAGTGCCTTCTTATACAAAGAATTCAGGAAACTAGTTATCTGGGAAAATACCATAGTTCACTCATGGGAATCATGACTGTGGGCAAAAACCTTTACATCTGTTTTTGTACTGAGTAACCTTTAGACAGATTATTGCATGCCATTGCTTTGATGTTTCACTATTTTAACTCTTTCAACATGGACAATTGAAAGGAGAATCAACAGTTTTCACTTTGAAGTATCTTTTACTCTCTGCAGACAACTCAGTTGTTTTCAAAACTTTTTCAACGACTCTATTGTCTTCAGAATACAAAAAGAAAATTATGTGAATTTTTCAGACAAAAGATTTTTATCCTTTGTTTTCATTTAGATAACAAAATGCATCACACAGAATCAATTTATCAATGCAATTATTAGAACACAGCAACAGGAGTAGGCCATTTAAACTCTTGAACAAGTTCTGCAAACTCCTTTTAAAATTGATAGCAGCCATTTTAAACGATCTATTTAACCCCACAGAGGTATTGGTGGTGTAAAATGTAACAAATAAAAAAAATCTGCACACTTCAGTTACATACTAAACAAAAAACAAGTAGCTGTGCTCTGATATATCATTGCGTAAAAATATAAGAATTTTAAAATGAAAAATAGATGAACAATCAATGAGATCTCGGTCAATTTTTAACTGCTTTTAGACTTTGAATGCTTTAAGGGTAGCCAACATTTTCGACAAAGTATATATAAGAAGTATACATTTTGAAAATATAAATAAATGGAGTGGTTTGAAGGCAAAGTCAGAAGTCATATGACACCAGGTTATAGTTCAACAGGTTTGTTTGAAACCACAAGTTTTTGGAGTGCTACACCCTACACTTCACCTGATGAAAGAGCAGCATTCCGAAAGCTTGTGATTTCAAATAAACCTGTTGGAATATAAACTTGTGTCATGTGGCTTCTGACTTTGTCCACCCCAGTCCACCACTGGCATCTCCACATCACAATTTGAAGGCAGTTCTTCCTTGCACTGAAGGAGTTAATTTTATAACTGATTTTGTGCCTTTGTTCATATTTCATGGAAAGATTGCAACAAGATATTTGAAACAAATCGCCAATTTAAAATTTTACTTATCAATCATGCACAATGATTTACTGTAAGTTAATATGCCTCTTGCTCAGCCATTCAACAGAAAGTTGATTGAAAGCATGTAGCCTTAAATCCAAAGCAAATTTTTAAAATTGTCTAATTTAAGTACCTGGCCCTGTGGTTAACAATCTGTCAGTATTACTTAGCTCAAAGCAAAATTTTTTGTTTCATCCCACATTGCAACCGAACAATAACTTATTGTAAATATAAGCTGGCATTTTCCAGGAGTCATGTGTTCTGGGTCACTCCAGCTAAAAGGGTGGGTGGAAGAGGTATGTGTGGGAGCATATGTGGATGAAAAATGATGGCTCCACAGCTTTTCAATGGTTAATTGGCCTTTAATAGTCTGAAAGTGGGACTTCTGCCTGTCAGAAACTAGGTATTGCTCCTTGGAATTGTCGGGGATCAGAAGCTCATTGCTTCCTGGGGCCAACAGTGCCTCTTGGAGTCTAGACTACTTTCGGGACTGTACTCGTGAATTGAGGAGGTATACTGTGCTGGATGTGTATAGTTTTTGGGAAAGGCGAGGGGAGTAGGTAGGGAGATTAACCATGAGGTGAGTCTGAATTAATATCACAAGCAGATTCTAGGAGTCAGATAAGAACTGGGCAGCACAAGAAACCGCTGCTAACACAGTTTAGCTTTTAGTATTTCACTATCAATTCCATGTACTATAGTGGAAGATGGTACATGGGATGGAATGGGGAGGTGGTGTTTGTTACATCTCCAGTATCAACTACCCCACCATTCGCCTTCAGCCAATTTTATTGCAGAAAATACAGAGGCATGGGATTGAGGGTGATTTAATGATTTGGATCAGAAATTGGCTAGTTGTAAGAAGACAGAGGGTGGTGTTTGATGCGAAATATTCATCCTGGAGTTCAGTTACTAGTGGTGCACTGCAAGGTTCTGTTTTGGGGCCACAGCTGTTTGTCATTTTTATAAATGACCTGGATGGGTTAGTAAATTTGTGGATGATACTAATTTGGTGGAATTGTGGATAGTGCGGGAGGATATTGCAGGTTACAGAGGGACATAGATAAGCTGCAGGGCTGGGCTAAGAGGTGGCAAATGGAGTTTAATGTGGAAAAGTGTGAGGTGATTCATGTTGGAAGGAGTAAAATGAATGCAGACTACAGAGCTAATGGTAAGATTCTTGGTAGTGTGGATGAGCACAGAGACCTCAGTGTCCATGTGCATCGATCCCTGTACATTGCCACCCAAGTTGATAGAGTTGTTAAGAAGGCATATGGTATGTTAGCTTTTATTGATAGAGGGATTGAATTTCAGAGCCATGAGGTCATGTTGCAGCTGTACAAAGCTCTGGTGTGGCCGAACTAGGAGTATTGCGTACAGTTCTGGTTGCTGCACTTTAGGAAACATGTGGAAGCATTGGAAAGGGTGCAGAGGAGATTTAACTGGATGTTGCTTGGTATGGAGGGAAAGTCTTATGAGGAAAGGCTGAGGGACTTGAGGCTATTTTCATTAGACAGAAAAAGGTCGAGAGGTGACTTAATAGAAATATCAGAGAATTAGATAAGATACACAGTGAGAACCTTTTTCCTTGGATGGTGATGGCTAGCACTAGGGGATGTAGCTTTAAATTGAGGGGTGTTAGATATAGGAGAGATGACAGAGGTAGTTTCTTTACTCAGAGAGTAATAAGGGCATGGAATGCCCTGCCTGCAATAGTAGTAGACTCGATAGAGTTAAGGGCATTTAATTAGTCATTCGATAAATGAATGGATGACAATGGAATAGTGTACATTAGCTGGGCTTCAGATTGGTTTCATAGGTCAGTGCAACATCGAGGGCTGAAGGGCCTATACTGCGCTGTAATGTTCTATGTTCTATATGGCTCTTCAGCTTGGACCTTTTCCCCAGCTGCTTAGATCTCACTTAAAGGCCTCAACTGGTTCACTAGAGGGTTGATAAAACTTTTGCTGGGGGCATGAGCTGACAAGCTGTCCACTGGATCCACAGTCCACCTCTCCAGCCTTTCAAACCACCCTGTGGGATAATGTAGATGGCAGCCCTATGCTGCACAGAATTTAGCTCAGCCAGTAACACTCTCATCTCTGGTTCCACTCAATAGATCATCAAAAGCATTACAACTTGGACTGCACTGTGCTGAAGTGTGAACCTAGATTACTTGCTGAACTCTCTGGAGTGGGAGCCCAATCCGCAACTAGAGAAACAAGAATGATACTCATTGCTGATTCTACTGAAGGCAAACGCAAGCAGCCAAAGAAAGAGAGGTTAAGGGAGAAATAAATAAAATGAATTGCACTAAATTCAAAGAAAGAAAAATAGAGGAACTGATGAGGCAATCCTTACTGTTGGATGGTAAAGGTCTGGTTTACTTCATTATTGACAGATTCATCATGAAACCCAATTCCAAAGTAACAGTGCAATAGTCTTGAAAACATCTGACTGATATAAAGTCTTTTCTTATGGGACATGTGCAATGGCTGAAGCACAATCAAAGTTGTAATTTAAACAATTTATGGTGCGACCAAATCCGACAAACTTATTACAGAAAATGAATATGTGCTGCAGTGTGTGTTAATCGCTCCCATGGAGTGACTGATGAGAGAGAGAAAAAATCCTGAAAAGGTCTACAGTTCTAACTGCTCTGTAGATGATTGTTAATCACAGAACACTGACATTACAGCACTTACATTGCTGAAACCAGTACTTCAAATTAACACCCTGCTGGCATATTATACTTTTGTCCATGAGGAATGCTCCCCAGATTTTAATTAAAGTGAACAAACAAGTTTATTTCAAACTGTCACAGAAATGGGGCTCTTTTAAGATGCACTCTCCATTACAGTACTTCGGTAGAAGAAATCATAATTAGATTGCAATCTGAAATTGTGCATATGCAAATATTTCAATTGTACTGTAAGGATTTTAATGATTATCAAGTGACATAGGGCACTAATTAGTGAAACGCAAATACTATTATTAATAGCAGAAGATTATTTGATTTTTGTTATGAAGTTATTTTATCTATAACTTTAATTAATAGTTATTGGAAGTGGCCTTGTGTCGTTTTTCTCATCAATATAATTTTGTGCATTCATCCTTGCGATGTGGGGATGAATGGGGGGAACAATTACCCACCTATATTTGCCCTGAGACATGGAAAGAAAAAAAGAAAATGTGTGCTTTTTAATAGCATTGTTTTAGTGCAATTTCAGAACTGGTGGCACAGTGGTTAGCACTGCTGCCTTACAGCGCCAGAGAACCGGGTTCAATTCCTGCCTCAGGCAACTGTCTGTATGGAGTTTGCACATTCTCCCTGTGTCTGCGTGGGTTTCCTTCCACAGTCCAAAAATGTGCAGGTTAGATGAATTGGCCATGCTAAATTGCCCGTAGTGTTAGGGGAACGGGTCTGGTGGCTCTTTGGAGGGTTGGTGTGCACTTGTTGGGCTGAAGGGCCTGTTTCCACACTGTAAGTAATCTAATTGTAATGCATACCCTTGACCTCTGTTTGTAGCCGTGTCTCATACCTGAAGAAATGCATGGGGAAACATCTTTGAAGATCCCAGATTTTATTCTTACTTTGCCACAACTGAGATAAAATGCAGCCAAGCATGAATGTCCCAACTGTCACAGAGTGTAATCTGTGGTAGAACAGCCCAAGAGAGGCAGTCAAGAAAGCTGAGATAAGCATTGTAGCCATTAGGACTCTGTGAAGATTCCAGGTGCATGCTTCTCTTGAAAGGAAGCAAGTATGTGCAAGGAAAGGCTGGCAACAGGACTTACTCAAGATAAAATCTGCAGCAGAATTTTGCTATTTATTTGAATTGATCTTCAAAGTTTTTATCCTCTAATTATTTTAACGTCTTAGATATGTAAAGTCAATGCCCTTGTTGAGAAATGCTGGGACAATGCTTTAGTGAGTAGCATTGATTTGAGAGGGACTTGATGCAGGAAATCATATCGTATGGATGAATCATGTATGCAATATAATTTAAAAATATATGTTACGTGCTGACACACTGACACCTCCCCCTAACCATACTTCCTAACAATATCACTTTCTCAGGTTAGTATGTATCTCAGTATATACTGTGACATTGTTGTGATACCTCTGCCATTTGGGCAAAGATGGCTAGATGAAAGGTTGAGCGAAGAGTTACTACTTGCAGAATTTCCACATTTTTAACAGCAATGCTAATTTGCCTTTCTATTCTGCCTTTAATGTAGTTGAGCACAACCATGAGGTTTCATAGGAGGGAGATAATTTTATTTTCCCCGTATTGATTGATCATTAATTATTCCGTGAGTAATTCCCATTTGGAGACCAACTTTTAAAAAATTATTGATGGCCCTAACACTGTCAGGACTATTCTTGAAACGAGAGATTTACAAAATTAAAGTGAAAAATTGTTAGAGAATCTCCAAAGTTCTGGCAGCATCCGTGGAGGAAGAAACAGAGTTAACATTTCAAATTGATAACTTTTGTTAGAACTCAAGAAGTTAGAGATACAGTCATTTATATGCAGGCACTGACCCTGGGGGAGCAGAATAGGGGAGCAAGAATGAAAACACATGGAAAAACATAAGTTAGATTTCTGATAGGGGGACAGCATTAAATAACAGAAGAGATGATAGTTTAAGTGAAAAACAGATGGTATAGGGACATCAAGACGTTTTCCTTGGTCAAATAGAGGAGACGTGTAGGGAACAGGATATAGAGTCATGGAGTGATAGAGATGTACAGCACGGAAATAGACCCTTTGGTCCAACTCGTCCGTGCTGACCAGATATCCTAAATTAATCAAGTCCCATTTTCTAGCACTTGGCCCATATCCCTCTAAACTCTTCCCTTTCATACACCCATCCAGATGCCTTTTACAAGTTGTAACTGTCCCAGCCTCCACCCCTTCCTCTGACAGCTCATTCCACACATGTTGGAAAGTGTATGGAAAAGTTACCCCTTCAGTCCCTTTTAAATCTTTGCCCTCTCACCCAAAACTTATGCCCTTTAGTTCTGGACTCCCCAATCCCAGAGAAAAAGATGTTGTCTATTTACCCAATGCCTTTCATGATTTTATAAGCATCTATAAGATCACCCTTCAGTCTCTGACGCTCTAGAGAAAACAGACCCAGCCTATCTAGCTCAAATCCTCCAACCCTGGCAACATCCTTATAAATCTTTTCTGAACCCTTTCAAGTCACAATATCCTTCCAAGAGGAAGGAAATCAGAATTGCATGCAATATTCCAACAGTGGCCTAACCAATATCCTGTAGAGCTGCAACATGACCTCCCAACTCCAATACTCAATGCTCTGAACAATAAAGGAGAGCATACCAAATGCTTTCTTCACTATCCTATCTACCTGTGCCTCTACTTTCAAGGAGCTATGAACCTGCACTCCAAGATCTCTTTGTTCAGCAACGCTTATCAGGACTTTACCATTAAGTGTAAAAGTCCAGCTATGAGTTGCTTTTCCAAAATGGAGCACCTCACCTTTATCTGAATTAAACTCCATCTGGCCTGTGATCAAGACCCCATAGTATTCTGAGGTAACCTTCTTCACTGTCCACTGTTCACTGTTCAACTTTGGTGTTATCTCCAAACTTATTAACTATACGTCCTATGTTCACATCTAAGTCATTTATATAAATGACAAAAAGTACTGGACCCAGCACCAATCCTTGGGGCACAGCACTGGTCACAGGCCTCTGGTCTGAAAAGCACCCCTCCACCCGATACCCAGTCCCATGTTCCTAACCATGCCCTCAGTTCTTCTGTCTGACCTGTTAGGCTTCTTGCTTTGAAATAAAATTTAATTTATCAGTCCTATCTCATTCTCTGCTCTGTTCCTTCCTGCCCTGACTGTTTGACTCATTCCCTTTCCCAGCTGTACCAGCCTCAGACTGATCTCTTTTCTCATTATCTCACTGGGTCCCATAACCTATCTATGAGTCCTTTGTAGCCTCCTGATGTACTCTTCACAACTTTCTTTCCTACTTGTCAATATGATAGCATCACATCCAGCAGTTTCAGGGTGAAGAATGGAATAAACAGGGATTTGTCTGAGCCCTTATTTTGTTTGGCATTTGCCTTTCCCTGCTTCTGAACTCTACCTTCACTGCAGAGTTTACCTGCATACTAAGTCAGACATCAACTTGTCCAATTCATCCTGACTGAAAGGATTTACCAAAATGCAGCATGTCTGGATCAGAGAACTCGCCTGTGCTGCTGACTCTGTGCTTATTGCTAACATGGAAGTTCAGCCGCAAAGACTAATGGACTGACTCTGCCAAGCCAATGTCTTGTTCACCCCGAAAATAAGCACCAAGAAATCTGTATTCACGGGACAGGGTGTCACACTTTCACATCTGAGTTCTGTGGAAGTGTCACTCGACCTGAAATGTTAACTCTGATTTCTCTCCACAGATGCTGCCAGACCTGCTAAGCTCTTCCACCAATTGCTGTTTTTGTTTCTGATTTGCAACACCATTTTTATTTCATCAAATCTGCGCATCTGATCACATTAAGTAACAACTCTTGCAAGTGGTTAGCAAAAGTTTGCAGTAGGTTCTGCATATCCCAAGGAAGGAGAAAATTAAAAATGTGGCAGTTCTCTTCAAAAGAAAGTTCCCGAGTATGTTGGTATTCATCAGGCTGAGGTGATGTTGCTGGTTTGGACATGTTCACAGGAGAGGGGGCAGTTGTTTAGGATTTTTTGTTTGGTCAGTTAGCTGGATCCATTAGACAGTGGAATTCTCAAAGCTGTGTCCTCACGGATGCTTACAAATATGTTCTGAAAACCTTAAACATCAATTCTTTCATATGGGAGACAATAGTTGATGACAGAGGAAAATAAGAACAGCACCCAGAGGCAGCATGATCATTAGTGGCAACAGGGGTCAACATTGTAAACAACAATCCACAATGACAACTGATAATTGCTTTATACACAAGTTAATTCTAATTCCAGTGTTCTATTGAATTGACAAGGCCACATAAATGCAAGTTTTTGTTGTTGAATTGAGGCTTTCAGCAAAATTCTACCCAATCTGAGATTGTAGAACCAGTTTTTAACACTAAATTTCCTGTTCTGGCTCTTGCAATCTTGAATCAGTTGGGAGTTGAAGAGGGAGGATGTTTACAGAGGTGTAGCTGGTGCTTCAGCCTTAATATGGAGCCCACTCAATTTTTCATCCATTTAAACGAAGGGATGTCATTAGGTGGACGGATTGTAGGTATGCAAGCTTTCCACCATAGTTTGTTCAGGGTCAACTGGAATAATAGGCAAGTCTGCCTTTTTTAAATTGTTGAGGCTGCAGAGATGGTGGCACTTCAGGCAAAACTCTCTTCACAGAACAATATATACCAACAAATACCATTTTAACTGCTTTAAAGTGAATATTACACAGGCTAGCAGCAGTCATGCGGGAACACTTTGTTCCTGTTGAAATTCTGCAAATAAAACCTGTTCTAGATAGCCTTTGGATATATAAGCCGTGATGTTACACTGTCAAACAGCATCAAAACAAAACACCTGCTAACATGAAACAATCAGTCTGGGCCATTTCTTGCTTGGAGCCCTAATAAGACAAAGTGAGCAGCTTCCAAAGAATCCAGTCAAGCAATTATCAATGAAGAAGATGCTGGAGTAAATACAGAAGATTAATTAGCTCCAATTGATCTATGATAATCTAATTTTACCTCCACTTCTCAGCTCACGTATTCAATAGAAAAAGGCTGCAAAAGCAGTTTACATGTATAAATGTTCTCAACACACCCTCACACTTCAGTGTCGAAAGTATGTATAACATCAGACAGGAACTAATTTTGTTTCTTTTCCCACCAACCTGTAAGCACGAATGAAATAGCGACTGAACCTTCGTGGGGCTCATTAACTACAATTAGATTTTCTCACCTTGAAAGGATAGGTCAACTCAACCATAGTTGATATTTTGTGTTGCATGTTGCAATGTTATAAAATAGCATTGGATCAGCCACAATTCTATTGAACGGCATTGAGCAGCTGAATGGCCTACTCCTGTTATTATTTTATGTTGTATGTTCTTAGTAAACTTAATTTACAACATTATAGATGGATTATCAATATCACCAAGAAACACCTTTTAATCTCCCCCTTCTTACCATCCAAGATACCAGAACCTCTTTCCATTTGAAACAGTAGTTTCCTTGTATACTTCAATATAGCATACTGTATTTGTTGCTAGCAATATGGTCTTATCCATATTGGAAGGACTAAACACAGATCTGTGAAGCACCTCAATCAGTTCACAATTGTGTCTCTGATCTGCCTGTATGTTTTAATTGTTATTGCTTTCATATTCTGTCCTCTGTCTCTTGTGTATAATTGATTTTAATGAGCTTAAGCTCAGGTTCCTACAGCACATTTTCCACTAAACTGTTTCACAGCCTTTCTGACTCAGTATTGAACTCAATAAATTCAGCTCCTAACCTCTGACACCATTTTCTTTACACTTGCTCTGCTGTTAAAAAATGAAGTTTTATATAGAAGATACATGATACTGAATGGTCTTGACAAGATATGCATGGGTACTTCATTTTCTGGGACAACTTAGAACTAGGGGCTGCTGTTTAAAATTAAGGGATTGCTCATTAAAGATAGATAGAGAAGAGGAGATTTGTTTCTCAGTGAGGGTTGTGAGACTTTAGAAATTTCTTCCTCAAATATGGTGAATGCAAAGTCTTGGAATCTTTTTAAGGCAAAGATAGATAGATTCTTGATAAGCAAAGGTTGAGCGTTTACTGGGGCAGGCAGCAATGTGGAGAAGTCAGATGATCATTGGTTGATGGAGCAGATCCAAGAGACTGAGTGGTCTACGCCTCTTCCTAATTAATAGGTTCATGTGCTTTCTATGGTGGCTGACAGAAATAGAGATTTTCCCTTTTATGCCACTCCTGGATGTATTTTTCTCACATTAACTGTCCCATTACCGTCTGATTTTGTCTTGCACCATTGCTTTTGACATTTAATAACTCCTGCCTTCCATCTTATCAGGGACGTTCCTTTTATCGCCATTTCTTCCTTTCTTTCAATGCTTCTATACTTGCTTTAAGCATGCCACATTTCTCACTGTTTTGGACTTCAGATGATGTGTTCCATCACTTTCTGTTTCTATATCAGATTGCAGCATCTGCAATATTAATCTGATCTTTGAGCACAGTGATCCCAGTTGCAGATTTCATCCAGGATTTTGGCAACCAATAACAACAGATATTACATCAATATAAACATGGCAATCCAGGCTGAGTTGACCAACCTATTTGAAATATAGAAGGACATTTTGGATCATAACCAATGCTCTCCAGTGATCTTTCCTCAATCTCAATGACCAATGGATTAATGGCTTGGAAGAATAATGATAAACCAGTTGG
This sequence comes from Hemiscyllium ocellatum, assembly GCF_020745735.1. Lineage (NCBI taxonomy): Eukaryota > Metazoa > Chordata > Chondrichthyes > Orectolobiformes > Hemiscylliidae > Hemiscyllium > Hemiscyllium ocellatum. Next base: position 93,099,995 of record NC_083408.1, read on the forward strand.
ATATCTTATTGAGGGCACCATTGTGCAACCTTAAGGTTCTTATCACTTCTCTCAAAAGATAGACAAACAACGATACCTCAGAACTGGTCATAGTGGAAGCTGTCACCTTCACCTTAGGTAGTAGAGTAAAGCACCTCCATACTATAATTAACAAATCTTTTGTCCCTGGAGTACATCAAATATTGCACTCCCAACCAGTCTATAAGATATATATGAAATTACACTAGACATATACCCTTGGATGTCTAACTAATACATTGATAATTGTTTGTTTATTGCTAGTATATTATGAAAGAAGACCAGATGACTCAACAGTGGATAGTTAGTGTTACAATTTAAGGAATGACCAACAGCCTTTATTTCCTTTCTCTTCACTGTAAGCTCTAGTAACTCACCCCAAAACACACAAAACACAACATACAATACATGGCAGAGGTAATCTCAGAGTCTCTAAGTGTTTAACAGGCATCAAATAGTGTAATAATATCCAGACCATCCCTACTAGAAAACACAAAATTGTAAATACATTATTGTTAACCTTATCCTTCAATGACTGGATTCGATATACTTTCTGAATATGCTCCTTACGTAAAGAGGAAGCTTTGGGAGTAACGAAGGAGAAATGCTGATAAGTGTAAAATCACACACTGTAAAAAAAAAGAAAAAAAAGACAAACGTTTAAAATTTTGGATCACATTGTTGCTGAAAATTTGCCAACTGCTGCAAGAAACTGTATATGTGCACTTTCATCAGTTTAGAAAATATAATACAGTATCACTGTATCACAAGTGAATGGGGTAATGGATGAATATAAATTGTACCCAATATGATAATAAAAGATTATTGTAAGCCAATGAACAGTTGTTCGAACTGCTTCATAGTGAACATAATTTCCTGCAGAAGATACAACTAGAAGTAGCTTCTGGTCAACTCCAATACAACTGAGCTACAATAACTGAACAATTAATTCTGCATTGCATGTTGAAGTACACTGGTTAATGGAAAGTAGCTCACTGGACTTCATAAAGAACATGGTGAAAAGCTTATCAATATAATCATAGAATATGTTTTACCTCTTCTGTTCTCATCTTCTAACATCCTGAACATTCCTTCCAGATGAAACAGTAAATTGGTTGGGAGTTTTCTCTGAAAATTGTAAATATTTCAACTTAATAAGTTTGTTGCTCATATTGACCCTTTTCTACATTAGGAAGACTAAATAGCTACTCTTCTGTCATGGACACATAAGTCTAATGTCTGCTAAATGTCAGTAATTTCACTAAACTTTGGATCTATAATAGGAAGAGGAACAATTTTCATTTTAATATAATGTGCAAATATTGTTCACTCATGAGTGTCTCTGACTGGCCAGTATTTATTGCCTAATCCTAGCTGCCCTTGAACTGAGTGCTTGCTAGACCATTTCGGAGGGCAGTTAATGCTGTGATTTGCCTGTATTGCTCAGAAGACAAAGTTTTTCACTGTGCCTCGGTACATGTGACAATAAATTCAATTCAATTCAGTTGAGAGTCAACTACATTGCTTGGGTCTGGAGTCACACCTGCTAGACGAAGATGGCAGATTTCCTAGTTAGCACTAGTTAGGTGGACTTTTCCTGACAATTGCTAATGGCTTTATGGTGATCAGAGGATTCTTAATTTCAGATTTTATTCATTGAATTCAAATTCCACCACCTGCTGGTGAGGTTCAAACCGAGAACATTAGCTGAGCTTCTGGATTAAATAGTCCAGCAGTAACACCACAAGGGCACTGAGTCCCACTTAAGGTGATTGAAACTTGGATATTATATAAGTTAATTATTCTCAATGAATTAATGTTGGAGACTGCATTACTGTCCCCCAAATTAAACAACATCATGCAGCTTGGGGAGGGAAATTGGGAGAATATCCTTGGATCGTAAAGGATGCAGATATGTTATCTATGGCCTCCTAAATGTATTAGTAACAATGTCGAATTTATTAATATAATTGTGCTATTTGTACCTATTTGCTATCATACAAAAAACTGCATCTGTTAAGACAAGACCCTCTTCTTGTTAAGACTCATTACTGTTTATTCCTTCACCACACTAAACCTGAGACTCTATCAAGGTAAACAGAATGATTTCAACTTCCTTCTATCCACAAATACCATATAAAGTAGGGAATTTTCAGGCCATATTGTTCTGCTAATGACTCCTGAGATGTTGTTTGATGAAACCACTGACCCAGAGAAATCTATAGGACAATAGTGCATCACTGAGGCAATGACATTTGTACAGAATTATTTTGGAAAGGCAACTACTCTCAGAACTATTCCTCATAAGTGAGTGATAACAAGCTTACAGAAAAGTGCTGTAGGTTCATTCCACTGTGAGTAGGATACCCATTTTTTATATGTACTTGGTAAGTTGCTTGACTGGTTCAGTTGGCAACCTCAAGGAATGGGGCATTTTAATTGTGTGAATGAGTACTTTTACAAATATAATAAAACTATTGATTGTTTGTCATTCCATATCATGCGCCACCTATTTCCTTACAGCTAAATGTTTAAGTTAATGGCCTGCAGTCATGCAGTATAGTTGATTTCATCAAAACTAAAAATTAAATATCATTCCAAATTTCCAGAGCTCTCAGCTGTTATTTAGTACAATATCAATATTTATACAAAGTGACAACAGGAACCAAAATCAGTTCATACTGATGCATTCAGCTTTTCTGGTAATTTGGAGTAATTGCAAGTAAACATTGCGCAAATAAAACAATGCGTCGTGGCTTTTCAATATCATACTTTAGTCTCTGAAATTGTGGATATTATTTTCAAGTCAGAGATTAATATCATTTACTAAAATCAAACTGGCTAGTATCAGATTTCTACTCTCTAACCAACCAATAATTAACTTGAAATAATATTTGGTGTTGGTTGTGGAACTCTGTAACTATATGAAAACAGATAATTAAGAAAACACTTGTCCAACTTTCTTGGAATAGGTGATTCTCCATATTATTTTTCAAATTTAATAATTGACTAGATTTATACTTTAGCATCAGTCATAAGTATTTGTGCATGATTTACATTAATTAAGTTAGACTTCCTTTGGATTTGTTTCAGTTTGCATTATATGAGACATGTGAAAAGTGTATAAAAAGTAGCACAGTATGGGTAAAAGTAGCACAGATTCCAGACTGGTAAACAGCTTTCTCAGAGAAGATAGATACTAGGTCATCATGAACAATCAACATTTGCCATCTAAATGAAATGTAGAGGAATCTCGCTTATCCAAATGACACTGGTGGGGAGTGTTTTGTTCAGATAATCGAACATTTGGATAATTGAATGCCGGATAACAGTTTAGCCAAGCATTGGGACCTTACAATCTTGTTCAGATAATCCAAAATTCGGATAATTGAATGTTGGATAATCGAAGTTCCTCTGTACCTACAAGTGTGTATGGTTTTATTCTGCTTCCCAGCGATGACCTGGTAAACATGAAACGCACATTGTTCTCTCTTGATATCACTCCCAAGAGAGTGGTTCATTCCTCATCTGATATAAAAGAAGTGAAAGGATGCAGACAGATTTGAACATTGAACATATTTAATGAGTTGGCTGAGGCACCATACATGTGCAATACTTAGGACTTAGAAGACCAATTTAAACATTCTTCAGGAAAGATTGACTGTGATATTTTCTATCCACCTTTAGACTTTGGGATAATTTAATATACTTTGCTGCATACACATAGGACAGAATCTTAACCCCCAAAGCACAGGCAGGTTAGAGCTGCAACACAGGTTAAAAAGATCTGAAACAGGAGTCCAATTAACCTAAAATCCATCTACTTCTGGCTTGAACTGAGGTAAGACAAGGGATGGGTAACTAATCTACTTTCAAGAAGCAGCTTCATTATAATGAGGTTGCCTACCTTATTTTTAACATCCATTGATGTTGACTGGGACCCTATCCTTGTAGAACTCAACAGTTCAAAGGAGGACAGAAGTACTGTATCCATAAACTAAATGTCTTCACACCACTTCTTAAGGGCTAAGAGGAACAAGACTACGTCTCCATCCCAAACAGTCTGAGAATCGTACAATCATAGAAGCCCCACAGTGTGGAAACAGGCTCTTCGGTCCAACAGTCCATACTGACCCTCCAACGAGTAACCCACCCAGACCCATTCCCCTACCCTATTATTCTACATTCACTCCTGACTAATGCACCTAATCTACACATCCCTGAATACTGTGGGTAATTTAGCATAGCCAAAATGCCTAACCTCGGAGAAAATGAGGACTGCAGATGCTGGAGATCAAAGTTGTGAGTGTGGTCCTGGAAAAGCACAGTAGGTCAGGCAGCATCTGAGGAGCATCTGTGGGCGGCACGGTGGCACAGTGATTAGCACTGCTGCCTCACAGCGCCAAAGACCCGGGTTCAATTCCCGCCTCAGGCGACTGACTGTGGGGAGTTTGCACGTTCTCCCGTGTCTGCGTGGTTTTCCTCCGGGTGCTCCGTTTTCCTCCCACAGTCATAAAGATGTGTGGGTCAGGTGAATTGGCCATGCTAAATTGCCCGTAGTGTTAGCTAAGGGGTAAATGTAGGGGTATGGGTGGGTTGCGCTTCAGCGGGTCGGTGTGGACTTGTTGGGCAGAAGGACCTGTTTCCACACTGTAAGTAATCTAATCTAATCTAAAAGCAATTAAATCAACATCTTGGGCATAATTCACCTGACATGCTCATGTTTGGATTGTGGGAGGAAACTGGAGCACCCGGAAGAAACCCGGCTTCAGTAAACCCCCACCTGTAGATGCCCCAAGTGACCACCATCCATTCCGTCTGCCCTCCCACCTCCACTTCCCAATAACTGGAAGCCTTCTCACCACTTCTCATGATTGTGGTTAGGCCATGACCAAGCAATTAGCAGAACCCCGCTCCCAATCTGATCTCTCTCATGGCCCTCATAACCTACAGACGTGTGAAACAGGCTACCCTCAAAAGAGATTTCTTCCTCCCTACCAGGCTGCTGGAATGGGTTGGAATGAGACAGAAACATGAATAACAGGACTCCCCTGCAATTAATACAAGCCGGACTTATAAGTAACTCATTCACCCAGATTTGTTTAACTTATAACACCAAACTTCTGCACACAATATATCTCAGGATTAAAGTCCAGGCCATAGCTCCATGATGATTATTGGGAAAGCAAGTATGAAGATTGCTGAAAAGCTAAGGAAGAGAATCCTGAGAAATCCTTGTGTCTTTTTTTTCCTGACAATGGAAAGGTAGAGAGTTTGCAGGCAGCTAAAATTGCTTAGATAGCTTACGCACAGGCGACATGCACTGGTCTGATCTCTCAACCTGCTTGTCTGAATAATTGATAAAAGTTCTGCCTGAAGCCAGTAGGGTTCTCTCATTAATTGACAGATGATGGGGCCTGAAAACAAAAAGTGCTGGAGATCGCAACAGGTCAGGCAGCACCTATGAAGAGAAAGCAAGCTAACGTTTCAAGTCTAGATGATTCTTCATCACAGCTGCTGATGAAGAGTCAGCTGGACTCCAAATGTTAGTTTGCTCTCTCTCAATGGATGCTGTCTGACCTGCTGTGATCTCCTGCATTTTTGATTTCAGGACAGATTCCAGCATCTGCAGTAATTTGCTCCTTGGTGGTGGGGCCTGACTGAAATATTTACTGTAACTGAACAAAGAAGCTGCTGTGGATTTGGTGTGAAAAAAGGCTTTCCTTTCACAAGGAAACATTTGGCTTTGCCGAGAATTACTTAATTATTTTACTTTCTCAGAGCCCTCCCCTCATAGTGTCCCCATTGCTAGCGGTTTCTTGCTTTCTCACTTCTGTTCATTGACTATAGAATCCCTACAGTTTGGAAGCAGGCCATTCGGCCACACTGACCCTCTGAACAGCTTTCCACCCAGAGCCACCCTACCCCTGTAATCTTGCATATCCCATGGAGAACCCACATAACGTGCACATCTCTGGAGTGTGAGAGGAAAACCATGCAGATACAGGGCAAATGTGCAAACTCCACACAGCCAGTCACCTGAGACTGGGATCGAACCCAGGTCCCTGGCAACAGTGCTGATCACTGAGCCACTGTGCCATAGCTAAAGTTTCCTGTGGCCAACAGAAACATGGAGGATCCTATATAAACGAGCCCCAGAATTATTTTCATAAAATAGTCTGGATTTCATGTTATATGGACAACTGTATCAACATTCCACATAGCAGCTGCTGCTTTATTATTGCTTTGCATTAGAATTGAGCATGTTAAGTATAGAAATCCAAACAGAGATGTAGGAGAATCAACGTTTTGGGCATAAGCCCTTCTTCAGGAAGCCCTTCCTGAAGAAGGGCTTATGCCCAAAACGTAGATTCTCCTGCTCCTTGGATGCTGCCTGACCTGCTGCGCTTTTCCAGCAACACATTTTCAGCTCTGATCTCCAGCATCTGCAGTCCTCACTTTCTCCTCAAACAGAGATGCATCCAAGGTTGCAGAGAGAAAGAAAAATCTTATTCTGCATCCTATTTACTGTAGTCATGCCCTTAAGTCAGACAACATACTTGTGTCTTTACCATGTATACCTCTGAGTCTGGGTTGAGATAGCTCAGTGGGCTGGATTACTGGTTACTGAATATGAAGTGATACCAACATTTTGGGTTCCATTCCCACACTAGCTGAGTTTGCTATACAGACGAATATCAATTATCCGAATATTAGATTTTCCGAAGCAAAACTCGAGGTCCTGATGGATACATCACATCAAAGACACGTTTCCAACACTAATCATGTCTTCTGTTTACAGTGATTAAAAATGAACTCGGCTTACTGAAGTACTGCCAAACAGTCCTGGACATCGATGGGAGCCCAGGCACCATCTCCAAATAACTGACCGTCTGTCCTCTCTCTCTCCCTACACTTTCCCTGGAGTTTTGCACAGGCATATACCCTAAACCCCGCTTCCCCAGATAATCTCTCCAACATTGTCCTTTACAGGGCAAAGGTGGAACTTGTCAAATCATTGCAGTAAAAAGTTGTCTGTGTGTGTGTATGCACGTGGGCATAGTATTTGCAGACTCACCCCCCCCCCACCAACAAAAGGCCACAGCAGCAGTCTTGTTGTTGGTGTCTAGTCCAGGTGCCCAGAGAGGTGGGCGGGATGGTCGCGGACAGGGGGTGCACAGGGGACGGTGCTGAACAGGGTTGGGGGGTGGTTGGGGGTGGGGGGAAGGGGGAAGTGTTGGATGGAGTTGGGGCAGGTTTTGGGGGCAGGCAGCGGGCGGTGTTGAACGGGGTTGGGGCGGGGTGGCAGACGGGGAGGGGGGGAGGGGCACGCTCATACGTGATGTGCTGCTGACTAGTGTCCTGAACAGAGTGCGGACTTAACAGAAAACTCCGAGCCCCAGAGGAGAGGCATTCAATCAATTAACGGAATAATCAATTATCCAAACGGAATAATGCCCGCCCATCTTGTTCGGATAATCGAGGTTCCTCTGTAAATGTTTTTCCTTCTCTACCTCAGCCCTCATAAAAGGCATGGGGACTGTTAAATTAAACCACCAGTCATTTCTTTCTCTAATGTGAAAACAACAGTGCAGTGACTTCAAGTTCACCTTATACCTCTTAGCATTTGGGACCTGGTCAACCATGTCCCTATGCAGAAATGAAGAACAGCATATAATAATAGTTTTAGTGCCTATTATATCACTGTATGACCACAATTGCTTTGGTAAGGCTATATATCAGTGATGAGAAATGAATTATATATGTGTTGTGCATTGAATATTAATATAAAAAATGCCCAGGAGAGAGTTATGGGCATTGAACAATCTCGGGGTGCAGATGATATTAATTAACTGGTTGCCTCCTGGTTGTCTTATGTTGTTGCAACTGTCTCACATGTATCCATTGTCCCAGAGAATTAGATTTTAAAAAGGCAACACAATACTCTGTTGTTGTAATGGCTTGCATTCGGTGGCAAAGTACAGGCTGTCACTATTAGTTTCCTTTAATGGACTAGGTGAATGAATAAATTGTACAACATTCAAGTATCTTGTCTACAATTCTCCTTAGGGTTTGCAGAGAATCATTAGATCAGCAAAACATAGACCTTTTCTGACACGATACAGATGTAGACATGTAGTGAGGAAATTAAAACAGCATGTGAACACTTCCACAGAGAAAACCACAAACACACCGCCTAACAATAATATCCCCATGGCTTCTTTGATGTAAGTTAATAGTAGCATCATTTGGCTAACCAGGCCTGAACCAAGTAAACTGTTTAAGCATCCAGTGCAAACGCTGAATGCAGGAAATAGGAGCAAGAGTTGGCTATTTGGTCCATCGAGCCTGTTCTGTCATTCAGCTAGATCATGACCAATCTTCTGCCTCAATGCTATTTTCTCACACTATCCCCAGTGCCTGATGCATTTAATATTTAGAAAACTATTGAAAGTACCCAATGACTGTGCACCGATAGCACACTTAGGAGTAGAATTCCAAAGATTCACCACATTCCAAATGGCAACATTCTTTTCTTTCCTCAGTTCTGAGGCTATGTTCTCCCCACTACTGGTCCCTTCCACCAGGGGGTTGCATTCTCCCCACATTTACCCCTCTGAGCTCTGTAAGAATTTTGTATTTTTTAATGAGATCACCTCTCATTCTTCTAAACTCTAGAATGTACAGAACCAGTCACCTCAATCTGTTCTCAAAGGATGGGCCTACAATCTTAGGAACTGGCCTGAGGAACCTTCATTGCACTGTCTCTCAATCGCACTCCCTTACTGACCTCACCCACCAGATCAGGTTGCATTGACTCATAGAGATTCTTGTGACTTATTTCTTCATATTACTAACTTTTGTTTCCTTTGGACAGTTGGTGTCTGACAAGTCCATTTTATAGCAGTAAAACATCAGAGGCTGAAAATGCACTGCATATTCTCGAGTAATAGTCGATCTCATGTAAACATTGACCCTCTATTTGTGGCCAAATGAATCTGGAATTTTCTACATATTTCCATGTGAAAGTCGACCTTAGTTTTTTGCAGACAATAGATCAACATTCATGAGTCAGTCCGCCGGTTGTCCACTTCCGCTTCGGGTTTTCAGAATTCCCATACTCTCATTGCGTTTTTTTTTATTCATTCAGAGATCATTGGACTTATGCTAATGATATGGTATGAATTTTGACAGGCATAAATTTCAGCACCTCAAAAGTATTAGTAATAGTTGACCCCATAACTTTAACCTTAAAAAGTTGTCAAAAAATGTGACCATTGCTTGGGTATGAATGGTAAATAAAATAGAAACAGCAAAAAATGCTCAGCAGGTCAGGCTACATCTGAGAAGAAGGCCCACTTAACTGCTTTTCTGGCAATTCGCTGCTGTTCCCTGTCAAGGATTGACAGCAGTATTAGGAGTGGCCACCGTTTCCAGTGGCACTGTTGAGACTGAAAAGCTGCTAGCCATCTGATTGGTGGGCAACTCTTGGAGGCGGGATACCCTGCTGGGGTGGAGTGATGTGGCAGTCATATGTTCAGGTAAGAATTTGCCTGGCATATGTCAACTGTGGTCGTGGAACCCCCCCTCCACCCCTCCCAGAGCTAGCAGGGGCAGTCTCAGTCTCATCTCTCCAGCTAGTGAGAGGGTCCACTGCCTCTATGATAAATCCTTGTCAGTAGGTTTTAAGGAACCGATAAGTGAGAAGGCAGGCAAAAGATCAAAAGGAAGGGTTTGTTACGGAGAGGAATGTGAATGAGTTCAAATGACAGAAGAGTTGGTTGAGCAGAAGGGGTATGGTAGTGAGCCAAGTAATGAAACCAATGATGGGTGCTTAGGAAGAGTATATGGCAGAATAATGTCTAACTGCTGTCCAAAAGCAGAACTGGGGAAAAAAATAAGAGTAAAATACAAACCTACAAGAATAAAAAGGAATGAAATGAGTCCAGAATGTTTGGTCTGAAATCGTTGAGCTTTTTGTTTAGTCTGGGATGTTACAAATCAAAGAGTACAGTCATGCTCTGTGAACTAATGTGGAGCTTCAGACGTCAGTGTGAGAACAGGCTGGAGAATTAAAGTGACGGGCAATTTGATGTTTGGGTTAACTCTAGTGGACTGAATGGAGGTGTTCTGCAAAACATTTACCCAGTCAAATTTGATCTCCCCAGTGTAGGTCCAAGTACATTGTGAGCAGCAAGTACAATCGAGTAAATTTTAAAAAGTTCATGTAAATTTCTGTTTCACTTGGAAGGATCATTAAGGGTCTTGGAAGGTGAGGAAAGACGACATAAGAAGGGAGATGTTACCTCTCCTGTACTAATATTGAAACATGCCCTGGGAAGGGAATCGAGTGTTCAGCTGACTGAGGAACTGGTCAGGATATCAGGGAGGGAATAGTGCCTTCAGAATTCTGAAAGGGAAAGGAAGGGGAAGATGTGATCAGCGGTGGCATTGCACTGGAAGGAGATGAAGCAGTGGTGACTGACTTGGTGGCAGGTTACAATTTTGTCATTTAAGAAACATTTGGACAGATGCATAGGTGGGATAGGTATGGACGGATATGGACCAAATGCAAGCAAATGATACTAGTTTAATTGTGAAAACTGGGAAGTAAGGACAAGCCGGAATAAAGGGCCTGGTTCCATGCTGTAAACCTCTATCCAGTTGAGGAGATAGGAGAAGGTGTCAGCAAGTTGGATGACAATTTTGTGCTCATACTTTTGAGCAAATAATGCAATATATCCAGCGAGAGGCAGATTACAGTGAGAAGATGGGGAAGAGAAATTGAGATGACTGATGTTAGGACAGAAGCTTTTGACAAAGGAAGATCCAGTAACACAGATCTGTGTAGCAAACATAGCATGGATTGTCACTGGATTGATTAATTCAGGTCCAATGTTTCTGCTGCCAAGTATGTCTCTTTATAGACATCAAAGGAGCCTTGCTGTTTGTTCAATAGAGATTAGTCAACAGTTGGTCACCAGTAGTTTTCAAATAGAGTCAAAGAGATGTACAGCATGGAAACAGACCTCTTTGGCCCATTTGTCCATGCCAACAGATTTCCCATATTACTCTTTTCCCTTTGCCAGCATTTGGTCCGTATTTCTCTAAACCAGTCTTATTTGTATACCCATGTCTTTTAAATGCTATAATTGTACCAGCCTTCATCACTTTCTCTGGCAGCTCATTCCAAACATGCATCACCCTCTGCATGAAAGAATTGCCCCTTGGGTCCTTTTTAATTTTTTCCTCTCTCACTTTAAACCCATGTCCTCTAGCTTTGGACTCCCTCACCTTTGGGAAAAGACATTGACTATCCACCCTATCAATGCCCCTCATGACTTCATAAATTTCTATGAAGTCACCCTTCAACCTCTGATGGTCCAGGGAAAATAGCCCCAACCTGCAACTTGGCAAATTCCTTGTAAATACTTTCTGAACACTTTCATGCTTAACAGCATCTTTCCTACAGCATGGTCTGCATTTAACTTGCTGAATATTGTATCATTTTTGTAAGATCAGTGATAATACCTTTATAGTAACCAATGGCCATTCTATGGGATTAATGCGTTTGTGATTTCTTCTGGAATTGACTTAATTTCATGAACATTATGGAGAGAGCAGTGGCTTGGTTTATATCCAGAATATTTGCATCCAGAAAAAAATTAAAATATTGCTTCCCATTTACAGAACTGTATAAGGAAACATGTTAAGGTTAAAAAGCGCAAAAATGTTTTCAAAAAGTACTGGAGTGCAACTGTGACTGTTGGAAAGGTGGTAGCTCAGGAAGTTTATGGCAGCATAGATTGGAACAGTGTGTGAAGACCAAGCAGAAATCCTAATTCAGCTGATTCCATAAAATGTGACATTTCCTCGGATGATTGCCCAGCAATTTGGATTCCTCCAAAACGATCCTCAATTCATTGTTTGAATCAGAAATTTTGAAGTGTTCTGTTTCACGTAAGCCTAAAAGTTACCCAACAAAAAATAGAGGCTTTAAAACCTGCTTCAACTACTCGGTAGCCATTCAAATCAACTCTTAATGATACCCCTCCAACTACTGTCACCCTCCTGACCAACCCACCCTCCCCCTCACTTGCCACCCTCCCCCTAATCCAAAACTCTTCTGATCCATCACCAACCCCAAGCTCATCAAACCTGACAGTATCAAACCCATCTACAACACCCAATGTGGCTCCATCCCTTGTACGATTTTGAGATTTCATATTGCCATAGTTACTTAATGCAGGCAATCGACCACTTGTGAAGATTTTTCAAATACTTTATCAGCTTTGCTAAGAAGCACAATTTCAAGAGAATAGGTCAGCTAATTAGACAGAAATGGCTGTGACCCAAAACATAAAACCAAGACCTACAGGTTCGGATGAAGGGTCACTGAACTTGAAATGTTGACTATAGTTTCTCTCCACAGATGCTGCCAGACCTGCTGAGTTTCTCCAAAAAATCATGAGTTTGTTCAATAACCCATGACAGTTTGAAGGGCTGGAGGTAATTGAGTGTTCTTCCATCCCTTCTGTTCCATTTTCCATCTGAAGCAGGCATCTATCTGATACAGCTGCAAATGTGTTGCTGGTCAAAGCACAGCAGGTTAGGCAGCATCTCAGGAATAGAGAATTCGACGTTTCGAGCATAAGCCCTTCATCAGGAATAAGAGAGAGAGAGCCAAGCCGGCTGAGATAAAAGGTAGGGAGGAGGGACTAGGGGGAGGGGCGATGGAGGTGGGATAGGTGGAAGGAGGTCAAGGTGAGGGTGATAGGCCGGAGTGGGGTGGGGGCGGAGAGGTCAGGAAGAGGATTGCAGGTATGAATTCAGATTTCTCCAGCTTCCTCATTTCCCCTCCCCCCACCTTGTCTCAGTCGGTTCCCTCAACTCAGCACCGCCCTCCTAACCTGCAATCCTCTTCCTGACCTCTCCGCCCCCACCCCACTCCGGCCTATCACCCTCACCTTGACCTCCTTCCACCTATCCCACCTCCATCGCCCCTCCCCCTAGTCCCTCCTCCCTACCTTTTATCTTAGCCGGCTTGGCTCTCTCTCTCTTATTCCTGATGAAGGGCTTATGCTCGAAACGTCGAATTCTCTATTCCTGAGATGCTGCCTAACCTGCTGTGCTTTGACCAGCAACACATTTGCAGCTGTGATCTCCAGCATCTGCAGACCTCATTTTTTACATCTATCTGATACAGACTGCCTGAAAAGGATTGTCTGGAGAGGATTGCTGCCTGACTCTGAGCACTTTATGATAAAGTGTATTTCTAACAGATGGTAGTTAATGCTGTTGGCAATCCTCTATTTGAAACATTTCAGTGGATGGGATGCCATTCAAGGTGTCAGAATGACCATTGCCATCATCATTGGAGGATCAGTTGTCATTTTGTTGAAGAAAAAAACTGGATAAATCTAAACATCAGAAAATCGAATATCATGGCCTCAATGATGTGATGATTCTTGTGATTTTCTTCTACCTTCCTTTCGTCTTGATTTCTGAGAATTGTTTTTGAACATTTGGATAAGGCCATTTGCTGTGGTATAAGCAATTATATCAGATTTCCCACTGCACAGGAAGTACTAGAAAAATGTATGTACCTACAGACCGATCCTACCTCAACCCTGTCAGATCCAACACAGCTTGACATACTCTAAGTCCTGGCCCTACCCTATGTATGCATTCATTTATTTTACACCCTATCCCTTCACCCATTGTCAACATATGCAACCTCATCCACCTGCCAAGCTAATCCTTTCACCCATCTGACCCTCTACCCATCCCTACCAACCTCACCCATGCCCCCTTTCCTAACTACCTTTCATGTTAACCGCACACTTACCATAGGCCCTTGCCTTCACTCAGTAAACATACGAGGTACAGGCCCTTCAGCACTTGATGCTGTGCCAACCTGTGAAACTAATCTAAAGCCCATCTAACCTACCCTATTCCATTTTTGTCCATGTGTCTATCCAATGACCATTTAAATGCCCTTAAAGTTGGCAAATCTACCAGTCCATCCAATGCCCCAACGATTCTTTGATTAAAGAAACTACCCCCGACATCTGACCTATATCTATCATAAATTTTTATAGTTTATGCAGGAGACTTAGTATTTTCTGCTGAAAACAGGGTTTGGTTTCCAGTTTGATCTACTCCACTGCTGTTTGCCACCATTCCTAGACTGGTCTTCAATGCTGTGTAACTGGAAATTCCTGCACAAGAAATTCCAGAGTAGAAATGATCAAAAATATAAGTGTTTTGTTTGCATTATCAGGACTGGAAATAAGGTTTCCAAACATGCTCAATTCTGGGCTATTAATTTCATGGGCAAAAGCATACAGTGGAGCCTGTTAGTGTGACTGGAGGCCAGTGGCCAATGACGTACCACAGGGATCAGTGTTGCTCTTTGTTGTTCGTGACATATATAAACAATACGGATTAGAATGTGGGTGGTGATAATAAGATTGACACAAAGGTTGGCCAGGTGCTTAATAATGTGGGAACAAAATCTTATATTACAGTAATGACACTTTCAGCATCCACTGAAAGGTTTCAAATAGAGGATTGACAACAGCATTAACTACCAGCTGTTAGAAATACACTTTCTCATAAAATGCTCAGAGTCAGGGAGCAATCCTCTCCAGACAGCCCTTTTCATGGAATCTGCGTCAGACAAATGCCTGCTTCAGATGGAAGGTGAAACAAAATGGATAGAAGAACACTCTATTACCTCCAGCCCTTCAAACTGTCATGGGTTATTGGGTCAGCAAGGTGGCTCAGTGGTTAGCACTGCTGCCTCACAATGCCAAGGATTCAGGTTCGATTCCTGCCTCGGGCTCCTGTGTGGAGTTTGCACATTCTCCCCATTTCTGCACGGGTTTCCTGCCACAGTCCAAAATGTGCAGGTCAGGTGAATTGACCATGCTAAATTGCCCTTAGTGTTAGGTGCATTAGTCAGAGGAAAATATAGGATGTGGGTCTGGGTGGGTTACTCTTCGGAGGGTCATGTGAACTTGTTTGGCCAAATGGTCTGTTTCCATACTGTAGGGAATTTAATCAAAATATAGGTGGTTGGTTAGAAGGGCAGGTCAGTGACAAATAGAATTCAATCTTGAAAATTGTGAAGTAGATACACTTGGAAGACGCAACAGGATAATGGAGTGGCAGGACACTAGGAAGCAGTCACAGCGGAACAGAAAACTCTTGGGGTGCTTGACTGCAGATTCCTTAAAGCAGCAAAACAAGTTAATAGGGTAGTTAAAGGGCATGAAGGACACTTGTTTTTGTCAATCATGGCATAGATTACAGCTGAAAATGTATTGCTGGAAAAGCGCAGCAGGTCAGGCAGCATTCAAGGAGCAGGAGAATCGATGTTTCGGGCATGAGATTACAGGCGCACAAAGATTATATGGGAGGCTCACAAGGATGTTGCCTGGTTTGCAGAATGTTATCTGTGAAGAGACTTGGGTTGTTTTCTTTAGGGCAGTGGAATCTGAGGGGAAAACTGATTGAGGCAAATAAAATAAAAGGGGGCTGAACAGGTTAGATTCCCATTTATTGGAGATGAAGGGAGAGGGATTTGAGGGACTTTTTGTCAAGATAGTTGTGCGGAAATTTCCACTACCTAGGAGGGTAATAGAGGTGGGAAACCTCAATCTTTAAAAGGTATGTGGATAAGGACTTGAAATGTTATGACATCAAGGCTATAGAACAGGTCCTGGAAAGTGGGATCGCCCCCACTCCCAGCTCCACACCCACACCAGATCCCAGCTCCCAGCCCTGCCGAGTTTTCACCATCCCCCCAGAGCTCCCCCTCACTGAGGACGAATGATCAGCCCTCAGCAAAGGACTCACCTTCATCCCCCTCCGTCCACGTATCAATGAATTTAATACACGCCGTGACGTCAAACAATTCTTCTGTCGTCTCCGCCTCCGAGGTTACTTTCACAAACAGGATTCCTGCCCACCTTCCGAGGACTCCTTCGCCCACCTCCAACACACTGCATCTACCTGGACACCCCCGCGCTGCCCTCGACCTCTTCATTTCCAACTGCCGCCGGGACATTAACCGCCTCAACCTGTCTACCCCCCTCCCCCACTCCAACCTCTCACCCTCACAATGCGCAGCCCTCCAATCCCTCTGCTCCAATCCCAACCTCACCATCAAGCCAGCGGATAAAGGGAGCGCAGTGGTAGTCTGGCGCACTGATCTCTACACTGCTGAAGCCAAACGCCAACTCTACCTACTGCCCCCCTCGACCATGACCCCACCATCCATCACCAAACCATCATCTCCCAGACCATACAGAACCTCATCACCTCAGGAGATCTCCCATCCACAGCTTCCAACCTCATAGTCCGGGAACCCTGCACTGCCCAGTTCTACCTCCTTCCCAAATCCACAAGCCTGACCACCCTGGCCGACCCATTGTCTCAGCATGCTCCTGCCCCACTGAACTCATCTCTACCTACCTCGAGATTGTCCTATCCCCCCTAGTCCAGGAACTCCCCACATACGTTCGAGACACCATCCATGCCCTTTACCTCCTCCAAAACTTCCATTTCCCCGGCCCCCAACGCCTCATCTTCACCATGGATATCTAATCCCTCTACACCTCCATCCACCATGACCAGGGCCTCCAAACCCTCCGTTTTTTTCCTCTCCAGACGTCCCCAACAGTACCCTTCCACCGACACTCTCATTCGTTTGGCCGAACTGGTCCTCACCCTTAACAATTTCTCCTTTGAATCCTCCCACTTCCTCCAAACCAAAGGGGTAGCCATGGGCACCCGTATGGCCCCAGCTATGCCTGTCTCTTTGTTGGCTATGTAGAACAGTTGATCTTCCGTAATTATTCCAGCGCCACTCCCCACCTCTTGCTCCGCTACATTGATGACTGCATTGGCGCCACCTCGTGTTCCAATTCGTCAACTTCACCAACACATTCCACCCTGACCTTAAATTTACCTGGACCATCTCTGACACCTCCCTCCCCTTCCTGGACCTCTCCATCTCCATTAATGATGACCAACTTGACACTGACATTTTTTACAACCTACAGTCTCTCACAGCTACCTGGATTACACCTCTTTCCACCCTACCTCTTGCAAAAATGCCATCCCATATTCCCAATTCCTCCGCCTCTGCCGTATCTGCTCCCAGGAGGATCAGTTCCACCACAGAACAGACCAGATGGCCTCCTTCTTTAGAGACCGCAATTTCCCTTCCCACGTGGTTAAAGATGCCCTCCAACGCATCTCGTCCACATCCCGCACCTCCGCCCTCAGACCCCACCCCTCCAACTGTAACAAGGACAGAATGCCCCTGGTGCTCACCTTCCACCATACAAATCTTCACATAAACCAAATCATCCGCTGACATTTCCACCACCTCCAAAAAGATCCCACCATCAGGGATATATTTCCCTCCCCACCCTTTTCCGCCTTCTGCAAAGAATGTTCCCTCAGTGACTACCTGATCAGGTCCACGCCCTCCCCACAACCCACCCTCCTATCTTGGCACTTTCCCCTGCCACCGCAGGGACTATAAAACCTGTGCGCATACCTCCTCCCTCACCTCCATCCAAGGCCCTAAAGGAGCCTTCCACATTCATCAACGTTTTACCTGCACATCCACTAATATCATTTATTGTATCCGTTGCTCCCAATGCTCCTCTCTACATTGGGGAGATTGGGTTCCTCCTAGCAGAGCGCTTTAGAGAACATCTCCGGGACACCCGCACCAATCAACCACACCGCCCCATGGCCCAATATTTCAACTCCCCTCCCAGTCTGCTGAGGACATGGAGGTCCTGGGCCTCCTTCACCGCAGCTCCCTCACCACCAGACGACTGGAGGAAGAACGCCTCATCTTCCGCCTGGAACACTTCAACCCCAGGGCATCAATGTGGACTTAACAGTTTCCTCATTTCCCCTTCCCCCACCTCACCCTAGTTCCAAACTTCCAGCTCAACACTGTCTCCATGACTTGTCCGGACTTGTCCTACATGCCTATCTCCTTTTCCACCTACCCACTCCACCCTCTCCTCCTTGACATATCACCTTCATCCCCTCTCGCACTCACCCATTGTACTCTATGCTACTTTCTCCCCACCCCCCACCCTCCTCTAGCTTATCTCTCCACACTTCAGGCTCACTGCCTTTATTCCTGATGAAGGGCTTTTGCCCTAAACGTCGATTTTGCTGCTCCTTGGATGCTGCCTGAACTGCTGTGCTCTTCCAGCATCACTAATCCAGAATCTGGTTTCCAGCATCTGCAGTCATTGTTTTTACCTCAGTGGAGATAGGTCAGTGCAGACTCGATGGGCCAAAAGGTCTCCTCTGTGTGCTGTATGATTCTATATGGGTTTAGAGTGTTCTCTGGGCTTGTCCGACTCCAGTACATTATGGCCAGTGAAGATGTGATCAGAACACAGCCAAATAGAGCCAAATATCAAGCTACAAATGTCTTCAACATGCTTTTGTGTTTTCCCACTCTTATTACCTTCCAGTAATTGCCACCTCAACCAGTGTATGTACTGAGGGAGGGTTATTCAGGTAGTTGCCAAGAGTGTGGTGCTGGAAAAGCATAGCAGGTCAGGCAGCATCCGTGGACTAGGAGAATCACTGTTTCGGGCATAAGCCCTTTATCAGCAATGGAGGAAAAAAATGCTTTATCTTTCGCCTTGCAACCCTCCAACCTGACCTGCTGTGCTTTTCCAGCACTACACTCTCAACTCTGATTCCAGCATCTGCAGTGTTTACTTTCTTTTTATTCAGGTAGTTGTCAAAAAGTGTTTTGCTGGATTGGTACAGCTGGTCAGGCAGCATCTGAGGAGCAGGAGAGTTGGCATTTCAAGCATACACTCTTCATCAGGAATGTAGGGGAGGCACAAGGGTGCTGAGAGATAAATGGGAGGGGTTGAAGCTGGGGGGAAAGTAGCTGGGAATGTGATAAGTAGATGAACGTGGGAGGTGATGGTAAAAGGTCGAGAGTGGGGGGAGTGGATAGGTGGAATGGAAGATGGACAGGTAGGACAGATCATGAGGGTGGTGCCAGGTTGGAGTGTTGGATCTGAGATAAGGTGGGGTGAGGGGAGATGAAAAAACTGCTGAAATCAACATTGATTCCATGTGGTTGGAGGGTGCCAAGGTGGAAGACAAGATGATCTTCCTCCAGGCATTGTGTAGCTAGAATCTAGGAGGCCCAGGACCTGCACGTACTTGGCGGAGTGGGAGGGAGAGCTGAAGTGTTCGACCACAGGGCGGTGGGATTGTTTAGTGCATATGTCCCAGAGATGTTCTCTGAAATGTTCCGCAAGTTGGCACCCTATCTCCTCAATACAGAATAGACCACATCGGGAGCAATGGACACAGTTGATGACATGTGTGGAGGTGCAAGAAAATCTCTGCTAGATGTGGAAGGATCCTTTAGAGCCTTGGATGGAGGTGGGAGGGGGGGGAGTGGGGGGGGGAGGGGGGGAGTGATTGGGTACAGGTTTTATAACTCTTGTGGTGGCAAGGGAAGGTGCCGGGAGTGGAGGGTGGGTTGGTGTGGGGCATGGACTTAGTATGGGAGTCGCGGAGGAAATGGTCTCTGTGGAATGCAGAAAGGAGTGGGGAGGGGAATATATCTCTTGTGGTGGGGTCTGTTTGTAGATGGTGTAAATGATGGAGGATGATTATCTCCTGAGGTTGTTGGGGTGGAATGTAAGGACCAGGGAGATCCTTAAGCAGATTGTTCACTGCCACCAATCCTACTTTCTCTTGGCTGTTCCTACTGATTGAAATAAACCCAGCATACAGAATCTAGAATGAGTCACTGTTCTTAGATAACATAATAGCATTAGCACAAGAGATTTGGACAAACACAATTATTGAGAATTTCTGGAGGTGTGCAAGAGTGTCTGCTTCCTCTGAAAGTTGGAATAAAACTCCTTTTCTCCACCTATGGACTGTGTGTGAGATCAGTGAAGTAGGTGAAGCCAATGTAACATCCCCATTAATAGCTTCTGAACTGTAAGAACACTAATGACAGGCAATAAGACCGAGAAAGATTCTTGATTAGCCATGTTTTTGAAAGAAATTGAACACTCTGTTATCATACCCATGGCTCCAGGGACTGAGTAACTCTGAGTGTTTGGGGGTGAGTTGGTCGGACGACTTTGGGCTGCGGTGGGTTTGGGACCTGCCTTCTCACTTTATTGTGACGGAGCTCCTGGAGCTTCACCTTGGGCACAGAACTCAAGAGGAAGAATGTGTATAATACAAAGGATTAACAACAGCTACTCACTAATAATAAACAAAAAGAAATTAGGTCTGGAGAACAGTCACTGGACCTGAAATATTGACTCTACTTTCTCTCCACCGATGCTGCCAGACCTGCTGAGTTTCTCCAACAATTTATGTTTTTTTTTGTCTCATTAATGTCACTTCAGCTGCACTTCTCTGCTTTGCAATCTTTATCATCTTTATAGGAAACACACAAGGTCTCTTCAATAGCATGTGCCGCCTCACCTGAATATATTCCATCCTACAATTTCTTTATTATTTGAAATTCTCAAATTGCCTTCCAAAATTGTTCAAAAGAGTACAATAGTAAGTAGATGTTGTATGGTTGTGGGATATGTCAAATCAAGCTTACAGCTAACAGTTCAGTTGTGTATAAAAGACGTCAGGATATTATTTATTGTTTTTCTAATGCTTAAGTGTTGCTCAATTATAGCTGAACTGCTGTAAGAGGTCTTAAGAATGTGAAAGGCACCAAGTAAATGTATATTCTGCCTCAAGTCCTGACTTCTCATCTCCCAGCACAAAGCTAATACACATTCTACACAATCTGATGAATACCAAGGCTTGTTTTTCACCCCTTTGATAAAAAAAAGTAGTTGTACATGAACAGACATTAACAGATTAATGGTTAACAGTGGTTAGCACTGCTGCCTCACAGCACTAAGGGCCTGGGTTCAATCCCAGCATTCAGTGATTGAATGGAGTTTGCATATTCTCCCTGTGTCTGAGTGGGTTTTCTCTGGGTGCTCCAGTTTCCTCCCACATTCCAAAGATGTGCATGTTAAATGCATTGGCCATGCTAAATTGCCCGTAGTGTCCAGGGATAATCAGGTTCGGTGGATTAGCCATGCGAAATGCAGTGTTACAGGGATAGATAGAGTAGGGAGGTAAGTCTAGTGCAATGCCTTTGGACTGTCAATGTGGACTGGATGGGCTGAATGCTTCTGTGATATCCCCTTTAACCTTGGCGCACACAATTCATACAAAAGGAGTCTAAGAATAAAGGGGTAAGCCATTCAGGACTGAGATGAGGCAGAATTTCTTCACTCAAAGAATTGTAAATCTGTGGAAAGCTATTCAAGAGTGAGTCAAGATTAGAGTGGTGCTGGAAAAGTACAATAGGGCAGGCAGCATCAGGATGAAGGTGTTTTGCCCAAAATGTCAATTTTTCTGCTCCTCGGATGCTGTGCTTTTCCAACACCACTGTAATCTTGACACTAATCTCCAGCATCTGTAGTACCCACTTCTGTCATTTTCAACAGGGAGCTGGATGTGGTCCTTGCAGCTAAAGGGATCAAGGGATATGGAAAGAGGGTGGGAATGGGATACTGAGATTGCATGATCAGCCATGATCATATTGAATGCTGGTGCAGGCTTGAAGGATCAAGTGGCCTACTCCTGCACCTATTTTCTATGTTTCTATGTTTCTAAGGCATTCACTGAATAATAATTTCACTTAACATATGGAAGAACATCTCAGGTATTATCGAGTTATGTACAGTTGTCCCTTAAAAAAAGTGACTAAACAGAATTCTATCAGATTAACTTAAAGCTACTGAAATTGGTTATTACTATCAACATTTTGCTGTATATATCCCACCAAACATGTAAGTTAATTCTTTTATATCCAAGATGCTTTGGCAAAGTTTGACTGACATGCACAGTTTGTAACTTTACCATTCCCTAATTGTTTATTGTGTAATTATATTTCAAGTTCATTGGCCACTCTGCATGTAACACCAGTCCTTTCATTAAGTAACAATGGAAGCTTTATTTAATGGATAAAATAAGTTGCTGTGAAACAGACATAACGCTTTTACAAAATTCCAGCAAGTTTATGTGATGAAGAACTTTTCTACATTGGCTTCTAGTGGTAAAAACATCCACCTTTTCCAAACTCCCACTTATTCCCCCTTTGGGCTGGATTTCAATCAACATCCCTCCTTTCATTGCCCTGTTGAGGATATTTCTTGATGTTGGAAGAACAGTAGACAGTTCAGCAAAGTGAAAACCATTGCCATAAATAATGCCATATGTGGCATCCAGCTTCACAGATGGCAGCCACTGATGTTTGGCACTTCGCCACTGGTATCTTGAGGAAAACCATCTCCTGAAATGCCCCTCAGGGGAAATAAGATCCTGAAGTCCTCTGTTCACTTGTTTGACTGCACAGCTGCCAAAGTCAGTTAGCTCTTCCATGCCTTTCAATTTTTATGTAATCGTGTCCAATGTATTGAAGTAGTTTAAGATTAATCAAGCAGCAATGAAAAGGCTGAAGAATGAGTTATTGTTATTACTTCTGTACCATTAAATTAGCAATGTTTTCAGTGTCACAAAATATAAGGAGAAAATAAAAAGTCTAATTGGTTAACCCAGGAACTGGTAGATACACGATTCAGCTGCACTGTAAGATTTAAGTTGTACATTTTTTTTCAAACTGACGTAGAATACTGAACTAAACTTGAAATTGAACTTGAAACTCAAACAATCCAGACTGCATATATAAATATATAAACATATAATTATTTCCCTTCGTTTTGAAATCCCTCCATGACCTTGTCTCTGCTCATTTCTGTAATCTTCGAGTAAAAAATGAGGTCTGCAGATGCTGGAGATCACAGCTGCAAATGTGTTGCTGGTCAAAGCACAGCAGGCCAGGCAGCATCTCAGGAATAGAGAATTCGACGTTTCGAGCATAAGCCCTTCATCAGGAATGAGAGAGAGAGAGCCAAGCAGGCTAAGATAAAAGGTAGGGAGGAGGGACTAGGGGGAGGGGCGATGGAGGTGGGATAGGTGGAAGGAGGTCAAGGTGAGGGTGATAGGCCGGAGTGGGGTGGGGGCGGAGAGGTCAGGAAGAGGATTGCAGGTTAGGAGGGCGGTGCTGAGTTGAGGGAACCGACTGAGACAAGGTGGGGGGAGGGGAAATTAGGAAGCTGGAGAAATCTGAATTTATACCTTGTGGTTGGAGGGTTCCCAGGCGGAAGATGAGGCGCTCCTCCTCCAGCCGTCGTGTAGTTGTGTTCTGCCGGTGGAGTAGTCCAAGGACCTGCATGTCCTCGGTGGAGTGGGAGGGGGAGTTAAAGTGTTGAGCCACGGGGTGATTGGGTTGGTTGGTTCGGATGGCCTCCTTCTTCAAGGACAGCCCAGATGGCCTCCTTCTTCAAGGACCGCAGATTCCCCCCAGACGTGATCGACGATGCCCTCCACCGCATCTCCTCCACTTCCCGCTCCTCCGCCCTTGAGCCCCGCTCCTCCAACCGCCACCAAGACAGAACCCCACTGGTTCTCACCTACCACCCCACCAACCTGCGCATACAACGTATCATCCGCCACCATTTCCGCCACCTCCAAACGGACCCCACCACCAAGGATATATTTCCCTCCCCTCCCCTATCAGCGTTCCGCAAGGACCACTCCCTTCGTGACTCCCTTGTCAGATCCACACCCCCCACCAACCCAACCTCCACCCCCGGCACCTTCCCCTGCAACCGCAGGAAATGTAAAACTTGCGCCCACACCTCCACACTCACTTCCCTCCAAGGCCCCAAGGGATCCTTCCATATCCGCCACAAGTTCACCTGTACCTCCACACACATCATCTATTGCATCCGCTGCACCCGATGTGGCCTCCTCTATATTGGTGAGACAGGCCGCTTACTTGCGGAACGCTTCAGAGAACACCTCTGGGCCGCCCGAACCAACCAACCCAATCACCCCGTGGCTCAACACTTTAACTCCCCCTCCCACTCCACCGAGGACATGCAGGTCCTTGGACTCCTCCACCGGCAGAACACAACTACACGACGGCTGGAGGAGGAGCGCCTCATCTTCCGCCTGGGAACCCTCCAACCACAAGGTATGAATTCAGATTTCTCCAGCTTCCTCATTTCCCCTCCCCCCACCTTGTCTCAGTCGGTTCCCTCAACTCAGCACCGCCCTCCTAACCTGCAATCCTCTTCCTGACCTCTCCGCCCCCACCCCACTCCGGCCTATCACCCTCACCTTGACCTCCTTCCACCTATCCCACCTCCATCGCCCCTCCCCCTAGTCCCTCCTCCCTACCTTTTATCTTAGCCTGCTTGGCTCTCTCTCTCTCATTCCTGATGAAGGGCTTATGCTCGAAACGTCGAATTCTCTATTCCTGAGATGCTGCCTGGCCTGCTGTGCTTTGACCAGCAACACATTTGCAGCTCATTTCTGTAATCTCCTACAACCGTAAAAACTCTCTGAGAAGTCTATGTTCTTTCAATTTGGGCCATTTGAGCCTCCCTAATTTTAATGTTCTATTATTGACAACCATGTGTCTATCAATCTATTTGTGTTTTTACCTCACTTTCCTCATTTCCAATGCTCTTTAAAGTTGACTTCTTCAACCAAGTTTTTGCTTATCTACCATTATCTATCATCATACTGTCCATGATGCTTGTATTACTGAAGGGCCTCCAAGTGTGAATAGAGATTGATATTGTAAGAGATGAAGACTTCTAAGGAAATCGCAGATTGCATATTTTTAAATAAAAAGAAGATTTAAAAATGACCTAAGGGGCATTTTTTTCACTCAGAGAGTGGAGTGTGTCTGAAATGACCTGCCAGAGGAAGTGGTGGATACTGGTACAATGATAGGTATATGAATAGAAAGGGTTTTAAGTGACATGATAAAATGGAGCTGACAAATGGGGCTCAACTAATTTAGGTTATCTGGTTGGCATGGACGAGTTGGGCTGAATGGTTTGTTTCTGTGCTATACAACTCTATGACTCTAAGTCCCTCCATGTTTTTCTTTAACATTGATATGCTTCCACTGAACAAAAACTCCATGATAAGTCTTTTATGTTTTTTTCTCATAGTCGGTGGTTTAAGTAACTAGCTTTTGAATTTTTTGTTTGACAAGGCGTTTAATTCTTGTTATTTGCTTCATACTGGATGTTATTTGCAGAATTTATTCATGCTCAACATTTTGTGTAGTGCTTAAAGTTAGTATTAGAAAAATTAAATGTATTGTTAAAAAATGTCAAAAGAGATAATGCTCAGACATCAACTTCTGACTGGGAGCCAGGCCCTAAGTATCACACAAACAGTGGCAAGGATGTTGAGCAATGTGCAAGATGTCAGGCTGAATCTTCTTTCTTTCAGGCTAAGTCTGAGATTCGTTGACTTTTTCCGGGAACTTTGCAAAGCCAAGTTCATTTTCTTTATGTGTTTTTGCCAAACTCAACACAATGCTGAATAGTTCCCTTCTGCTCTGGGACAATTCCGTGGAGTTCACCTCAACCATATGAGGTCAGGTGTGCAAGTTAAAGTACAAGGAACTATGATGGATTGAGATTGATTCAACAATAGTTTTAGTATTGGGTAGCAAACAAAAAACAAAGAATAAGAATAATTGGGTCTTTTTTGGAGTGGAGAGTGCTAGTGGGATTTTGCAGGGATCAATGTTTGGGCTCCAGTTATTCAGTTTATATATACAAATTGGTGATTTAATCAAATGTATTTTTGCAAGGTAATGAATATATGAGTTAGTAGCTGAATTTTGTGTCATCTGTAAATTTAGCCACCATGCCTCAATCTCTTCATGTAGTTGATTGATTTAAATTTCTTGTACACTGTGTAGATCTCTGTTATACATTTATATAGCATTAAGGTTTTCAGTGCAATGATTTCTAATGAATTGGTTCATAAGTATTTGCAGTCATAGGGAGGGTGTGAGATGCTGCATTGGTTTGGACAGCAGCATCTCCAACACGTTAATCCTTTTAAAAATTGAAGAACATATCATCTTTATAATACACTGCCTTCCATTGTTTAATGTTCCTGCTGTTTTGGGTAGTACACGCCAATATTATAATTTTAATTAAACTATGTCAAGTAATGAAAAGCAATCAGAGATTATGAATAATAATCAATGTATTACTGTAAGATGGCATTCTTTTCATAATTAACAATCTGAGTGACATATGTGTTATTATACAGCAATTTATTATGAAACATGATTTAACCTTTACAGCAGGCCTAAATGATGAATTACTTGGAACACATTTTTAATATATTGCTTAAATCTTAGGAGAGCTAGTTATGATGCTGATATGTGTATGACTAAAAGATACAAAATTGCAATAAAGGATTGCTCAAATTGAAACCCAGCCTTTAGAACTTAGGTCTTTTTATTTCTGTGATAAAAATCCTTTCTCTTGGCAATATTATTGCTGCCGTATTCCTATCATGGACAGGCCAATTACCCAAAGTCAAGCAAATAGCTCCATGATATGTAAATAGAGGTTAGAAAGAAACATAGCAAATAGGAGCAAGAGTAGACCATCTGTGAATTGAGCCTACTCCATCATTAAATATGGCCATGGCTGATCCTCTGCTTCAACACTGTACACATGTTCTCTCCTTATAGCCCTTGATGAGTCTAGAAACCTTTCTATTTATTTCTTAATAATTTTTAGCAACTTGGCCTCGGCAATCTTCTGAAGTAGAAAATTCCATGGGTTCACTACCTGGGAAGACATTTCTCCTCATCTCAATCCTAATTGGCCTACTTACATATCATTAAACTGTGACCCCTTGTTCTAGACCAGCCAGGCAGGGGAATCACCATCCTTGCATCTAGCACATCAGTCCTGTCAAGTTGTTCCACATTTCAATAAGATCCCCTCTCATTCTTCTAAACTCCAATCAGAGTGGTAGAGCATGAGTGTTGGTGGGGGGTAGATGTAGTGGCAGACAGAGAGATTGACTGTGAGACAGCAGTGACCAAAATGTGACACTTAACTTGGTGTAAATGAATCAGGCCGTTGGCCTTGTTGTGGCACAACTAGTCATTTTTCCACATCCTGGAGATGATACTTACACAGTTGGCAACCTTGGACCAGGCTGGCCGCCTCTGGTGGCACAACCTCCTACGCCCATCTTCTGGGAAGAGGACAGGTTTCCTTTGAATCAGCCAATCCACCAGATCCCTCTTGTGGAATCACAGTGCCAACTTCCTCTTTACTACTATGTTCCGCCTGTGTCCTCTACGGAGCAGGGAAGTTTTGGAATGCAAGTGCTCACCCAGATCTACAGCGACCATTTCAACATGGCACGATTCAAGGCATGCCAGTCCTTTGGCATATATTTGCTGAGTGGCAAGTTGTAGGGGTAAGAGCATGTGGTAAAATGTTGTGGATGATAGCAGAACTAAGAGACTCCACGGGGTACAATAAGTAATTAATGAGATGGGATTGGCCTGATAGAATATGAAAACTCACTCAGCCTTGCAGTGAAAAAGCTCCAAAAAAACTAAATGTAATTCAGACCTAGCTGAAATAAGTAAGATTCAGCCCATAAAGTGTAACATCCTAACTCATGAATGCTGTATCTGTTGATTTTTAGCACTAAATAAGTGTAAAAATAATTGGCTCCTGGGTAGCTCAGCTGATAAGTATGCTGCTCACGGTTTGAACAGAACAATATTGGGATAGTTTCATGTCAGCACATTCCGGAAATGGTTGTAACTGTTGTAATTACAATGCATAAAATTAGCAGCTACATTCACTTTCAGATGACAAATGCAGAATGGAGTTATGTCTATTGCTTAGTAAGTGTGATTTTATCAAATAATATGGAATGTACCGATGATCAGTCTATTTTTGTGTCTTAATAAATTTTTAATGTGCTCAGTGCAACACTTCTCTAATTAATATGTTTATGTACCTTCCAGTCTCTGCTTTATGCATTTTATTGTAATTATTTAAACTGTATCAAACTCAGACCAGCAATAATTTGTGTAGACCTTTTAAACAATATGCTAACTAGTAGACACAAAAGAAATTCAGGCCAGTCTGTTTTACTGAACTACTTTGGAATCCACACATCAACATCTCAATGTTAGGCAATTATCCAGGAAATGTTGTATGCAGATGAAATGTATTGTCTCTAGCACTATGATTTGATTTGCTGACGTAACACTGCAGCTACATGAAGGACTTCCTGTCCAGAAAAATAATTTGGCAATGTAAATGACACTTCTGCCTTTCTGCACAGGTACACCTGCAAGATATCTATTTGTTGCTCCATGGTGTGTTATGAGCTGTGAAGCTAGAAATACAGAGTATCTATTTGAGCGTAATATATTGAAGGTTTAAGATATTTTGGGCTGTAGATTAAGATATCAGAGCATTTTTGTAGGCGGTAGACCAGAATGGAGATCATTCTAACAATTATGCTTGAAGATCAACTGCTATAAATTGTTGAGATTGATTTTATGTGCATAATTAATTTCAGCTAACTATTTTTCATTTGCCTCACTCCACTGCAGAAACAATTTGCATTAAAACAGAAATTGCTGGTGTACCTCTATAGGTCTGACAGCAGAGAAATAGAGTTACCATTTCTAACTCAGTGACTTTTTCAGAACGGTTTGTATTCATAGAAATCATAGATTCCCAACAGAGTGGAAGCAAGCGTTTCAACCTGTTGAATCTGCACTGACCCACTAAAGAGCACCGCATACAGACCAACCTCTCAATTCTATTCCTGAAACCTTGCATTTCCCATGGCCAATCCACCTCACCAACACATTTTTAGACTGTGGGAGGAAACCGGAGCATCCAGGGAAACCCATGCAGACATGGGCAGAATGTGCAAACTCCACATAGACAGTCACCCGGGCTGGAATCAAATCCAGGTCCCTGGTGCTGTGAGGCAGCAGTGCCAAACACTGAGCAACCGTACTGGGGGTGATTTATCTGGCTGTTCTCAACTTATTATGTTTTTTAGATGAGATTCCTAACAGTGTGGAAACAGGCCCTTCGGCTCAACAAGTTCACATCGACCCTCGAAGAGCAATCCACCCAGACCCAGTCCCCTACATTTACCCCTTCACCTAACAATCCAAGCAATTTAGCATGGCCAATTCACCTAACCTGCACATCTTTGGATTGTAGGAGGAAACCAGAGCACCCGGAGGAAACCCACGCAGACGCGGGGAGAATGTGCAAACTCCACACAGACAGTTGCCTGAGACGGGAATTGAACCCGGGTCTCTGGCACTGTGAGGCAGCAGTGCTAACCAATAGAAACATTTCTGCTTATATCAAGAGAGTATTTCATTGCAAGTTCTGTTTTTTATACTTTGTAGAAATTCTATTTTAAATAGATTCTGTTTGTCTATTACTAAGTTTTTTTTCATTAGTGCAAAGAAGGCTTGTTGTGCCCTCAGAGAAAGCAACTGCACTGGATTCACATTAGATCATCTAGTTTCTGGAATGAAAGATGGTAAATGAGGATGTGAGTATGTATTGGGTGCGGAGGGCATTGGACAGTGTAATATAGCCTTGTGGTGGGCCCCATGTTGTCTGAAGTGGGAATAATCTGAAGCAAGGACCCAGGCGAAATTTGAGAAACCTGAGAAGCATTCATTCTGCTCTCAGGCCAACAGAAATAAAAAGGAATTGTATCTTAGAGGTCCCTTTGGTTTGGCAGTTAGTTGGAGCTTAAACACACATTTCTCTATGTAGTCCAAAAATGTATCAAATATACATCAACCAACTATGATTTTCAATTTGAACGGACTTAACACCTGTGTAGCAGTTTAATCAGTTACAGAAGACAATGGCCGACTGTTATTTTTTTCAAGACTATTAATCCAGAGACCCAGGTAATGTTCTGGGGACCAAGAAATGAATCCCGTTTTGGTAGATGGTGAAATTTAAGTTCAATAAAAACCTAGAATTACGATCTAATGATGACCATCCACCCATTGTCAATTATCAGGAAAGCTCCATCTGGTTCGCTAATGTCCTTTAGGGAAGGAAACTGCCATCCTTACCTGGTCTGGCCTACAATTAACTCCAGACCCACAGCAATGTGATTAACCATTAGCTGTCCTCTGGGCAATTAGATTAGATTAGATTAGATTAGATTAGATTACTTAGTGTGGAAACAGGCCCTTCAGCCCAACAAGTCCACACTGACCCTCCGAAGAGCAATCCACCCAGACCCATTCCCCTGCATTTACCCCTTCACCTAACACTACGGGCAATTTAGCATGGCCAATTCACCTGACCTGCACATTTTTGGACTGTGAGAGGAAAGCACCCAGAGGAAACCCACATAGACATGGGGAGAATGTGCAAACTCCACACAGACAGTCACCCAAGGTTGGAATCGAATCTGGGACCCTGATGCTGTGAGGCAGCAGTGCTAACCACTGAGCCACCGTGCCACCCTGTGTAATTCAAAACAATATTTGGAAACATAAAACGATACAATATTTCATTATTGGTAATAATTTTTAAAGATTTATTTATTTGTGGGATATAGGTGTTGCTGGCTGGCCAACATTAAAAGGGTTGGAATGTACAAGCAGCGATGTGCTACTGGGACTTTATAAAGCTCTGATTAGGCCTTTTTTAGAATACTGTATCCATCTGAGGAAGGACATACTGGCACTGGAGTGTGCCCAGCAGAGATTCATATGGATGTTCCCTGGAATGGTAGACCTAACATACGATGGACGGCTGAGGATCTGGGGATTGTATTCATTAGAGTTTAGAAGTTTGAGGGAAGATCTAATAGAAAACTTACAAGATAATGCATGGCTTAGAAAGGGTGGATGCTGGGAAGTTGTTTATGTAAGGCAGGGATAATAGGACCCATAGGCACAGCCTTAGAAATAGAGACGGTCAATTTAAAGCAGAAATGAGGAGATAATTCTTCAGCCAGAGAGCCGTGAGCCTGCGGAATTCAATGCCATGGAGCACAGTGGAGGCCGGGACATTAAATGTCTTCAAGGCAGAGATTGATAAATTCTTAATCTCACAAGCAATTAAGGGATACAGAGAGAATGCGGGTAAGTGGAATTGAAATGCCCATCAGCCATGATTGAATGGCGGAGTCGACTCAATGGGCTGAATGGCCTTACTTCCACTCCTATGTTTTATGCTCTTATGGTCTTATGCCCATCCTTAGTTGCCCTTGAGAAGGTGGTGGTGAGCTGCCTTTTTGAACCACTGCAGTCCACCTGCTGTGGGTTGACCCACAGTGCCATTAAGAAGGGGTTTCCAGGATTTTGACCCAGCAACAGTGAAGGAATGGTGATATATTTCCAAGTCAGGTTAGTGAGTGGTTTGGAGGTGAATTTAAAGGTTGCGTTATTCCATATGTCTGCTGCCCTTGTCCTCCTAAAAATAAGTGGTTGTGAGTTTAGAAGGTACTATTTAAGGAAATTTGGTGAATTTCTGCAGTGTATCTATTTTTGAATGGCAAACAGTTGTGGTGATCAAAGTTTGTGCGAAGATTTGTAGCTCGGGTGCTTGTTGTAGTGGTTCTGTTCGCCGAGCTGGAAGTTGTTGCTGCAAACGTTTCGTCCCCTGGCTAGGAGACATCATCAGTGCTCTGGAGCCTCCTGCGAAGCGCTTCTTTGATGTTTCTTCCGGTATTTATAGTGGTCTGTCCTTGCCACTTCCGGGTGTCAGTTTCAGCTGTCTGCTGTAGTGGTTGGTATATTGGGTCCAGGTCGATGTGTTTGTTGATGGAGTTTGTGGATGAATGCCATGCCTCTAGGAATTCCCTGGCTGTTCTCTGTCTGGCTTGCCCTATGATAGTAGTGTTTTCCCAGTAGAATTCATGTTGCTTGTTGTCTGAGTGTGTGGCTACTAGGGATAGCTGGTCATGTCGTTTCGTGTCTAGTTGGTGTTCATGTATGCAGATTGTTAGCTGTCTTCCTGTTTGTCCTATATAGTGTTTTGTGCAGTCCTTGCATGGTATTTTGTAAACTACATTAGTTTTGCTCATGTTGGGTATTGGCTCCTTTGTTCTAGTAAGTTGTTGTCTGAGCGTGGCTGTTGGTTTGTGTGCCGTTATGAGTCCTAAGGGTCGCAGTAGTCTGGCTGTCAGTTCTGAAACGCTCCTGATGTATGGTAGTGTGGCTAGTCCTTTTGGTTGTGGCATGTCCTCGTTCCGTGGTCTATCTCTTAGGCATCTGTTGATAAAGTTGCGCGGGTATCCGTTTTTGGCGAACACCTTGTATAGGAATCCGATTCACGAGAGAAGAAGAAAAGGATAGCCAACTCCCATTCCTAGACGTGATAGTACAGAGAACACCGAACGGAGAATTCACCACAAGGGTACACAGGAAAACAACACACACAGACCAAGTCCTAAACTATGAAAGTAACCACCCCAACACACACAAACGAAGTTGCATCAGGACACTATTCAAAAGAGCTACAACACACTGCAGTACACCAGAACTGCGAAAAGAGGAAGAGGAACACCTATACAAGGTATTCGCCAAAAATGGATACCCGCGCAACTTTATCAACAGATGCCTAAGAGATAGACCACGGAACGAGGACATGCCACAACCAAAAGGACTAGCCACACTACCATACATCAGGAGCGTTTCAGAACTGACAGCCAGACTACTGCGACCCTTAGGACTCATAACGGCACACAAACCAACAGCCACGCTCAGACAACTTACAAGAACAAAGGAGCCAATACCCAACATGAGCAAAACTAATGTAGTTTACAAAATACCATGCAAGGACTGCACAAAACACTATATAGGACAAACAGGAAGACAGCTAACAATCCGCATACATGAACACCAACTAGCCACGAAACGACACGACCAGCTATCCCTAGTAGCCACACACTCAGACAACAAGCAACATGAATTCGACTGGGAAAACACTACTATCATAGGGCAAGCCAGACAGAGAACAGCCAGGGAATTCCTAGAGGCATGGCATTCATCCACAAACTCCATCAACAAACACATCGACCTGGACCCAATATACCAACCACTACAGCGGACAGCTGAAACTGACACCCGGAAGTGGCAAGGACAGACCACTATAAATACCGGAAGAAACATCAAAGAAGCGCTTCGCAGGAGGCTCCAGAGCACTGATGATGTCTCCTAGCCAGGGGACGAAACGTTTGCCACAAAAGCTTCCAGCTCGGTGAACAGAACCACTACAGTTGTGGTGATGCCTAAGATGCCACTACTGCTATATAAGGTTTACTTATTTAATGCTTTTACACAATAAACTAACATAAGGAATTATATAAAAGCCTCATAAAGCTAAATTTGACACCAAATTACATAAGAGGAAATTAAAGTAGAAATTCAATAAGATAAATTTTATGAGATGTATTAAAGGAGGAAAGATGGGTGGAGAGGTTTAGCTTAGGCCTCAGAAATTGAAGGCCCAAAGACCAATGGTGGAACAATTAACATCAGAAATGCTCAAGAGGTGCAAATTTGATGAGTGCAAATATCTCAGTGAGCTGTTGGGCTGTAATGTTTACAGAGCGTGGAAACTGCAAATAAGTTGCTAAAATGCAGTAAAATATCAATTTATAGTTACTTCATCTTCTAGAAGAAACCTTCTTTAAGAATAATTGAACAAATTAAAGCACATCATATTGACACAATCATATAGTTAACAACCCATGCTTCATCTTTGTACTGAACTTGACTGCAAGGGTAGATAGGAAATGGGTCTTTACTTTTTGATATGTGGACAATCCTCACAGAGATTATCTTCAGAGGATTGATTTAGTGGAAATCAATTCTAATGTTTGAAACAGCATTAATAATTCCATCTAATTTTGCATACATCCTTTATAATTGTGTTATTTTTGGTTTATCACAATACATTATGCACAGCATCCCCAGTACAGATGCAGTTATTCATGTGAGAGAGGTCATAGCAGAGTGACTGAAATTTATAGATGCCTGTTTTTGTTCATGGTGTGAAGTTGCTGGGGGGATGAATTGTTTTGGAGATTCTCCCACTCCTAGGGTTGATTTTGACTGGTTTCTTGGCACAAATGAGCTGCTGATAAACTAAAACTGGCATAAGTTACATATTACTCTATTTATTGCTGGCTCTCTAGTGATCGCAAAATTGGCTGGGACCTTTAGATAGGCAATTGTAATGCTCAGCTATTTTGGGTAGCATCCATATATAATGTTTTATTTTGTGAGTGTGCCTTTTAATGTGTGAATTGAATAGCCTCTCTCACTGAACAGGAAGCGAACACTGCACGTTTTTGTGTGAAATGATCCTAAACAATTTTGATCTGTAATTTTTTTAGAACAAGTTTGTGCAGTATTTGTTATATGACTGTACAAAACACAAATACTCGATGACCAAACTGGTAACTGGCTCACTGCCAGAGGTGGGATGTTTCTCTCCTTGCTCAGTCAGGAGGCAGCATCAAAGGATCTTGAAAGATGATCAAAATTCTCAAATCTGCATCACACAATAGGGCAGGGTTTTTGTCTGTCGTTCACTAAATTCATGCAGATGAGACCCAGACTGCAAAATTGATCTGTTCAATGTTTAAGATTGGTTTGAAACTAATTGAAATAGGAGTCCATCTTGTGACTTTACCCAAAAGAGATTTAATTAGAAGTAACACCTGAAATGTTATCTATCTTTCTCTTTCTGATGTTTAATGATGTATTGCATATTTCCATCCTTTTCTGTTTTCATAATGGATTTTACAGTGCATACATTATCACTTCATCAAACTGTGAAGTCCAATTACTTTATTTTTATTTGTTCTATGGAAATAAACTAGATAGTCATGAAATAATAAGAGATGGGAGATAAACTATTGCTGTATAATTTATGAACTGACAGGCATCATTCCAAAAGACATTACTTTTCATTATTCTGCACAGTCTCAGTATGTATTCCATTTACACGGATGTAGTGTACAATTTTTTGCTGAATTTGCTTCATTATTATCACATTGTTCATGAAAGTTTGCCTACTTTATGCAGACTCTTGTTTCCCCAGAGTTTGAATATTCCAAATTGTAATTCTTGTGGGAATTACCTGACGAGATTCAGTTGTCAGTGTTGCTGGGCTTATTTTGTATTAGCAGTCAGATGACACACATGAAAGACAATAAAAAATGTTCAGGAAATCATTATCTGTAAAAATATAATGAAACTTGCATCAGAACTATGGAACAGGAAAGAATGGACCAGAATTGGAGACTGAATGTGACAGAATAAGGATAGAAGATAATGCTGGAAATGGAATTGCAAGGAAACACGAGGAAGGCACAGTGCGAAGGCAAGATAGAAATAATTAGGAGTTGAATGCCAAATTGGTTAGATGACCAGAGGCAATAGGTAAATACAGACCAAAGAGCCAGAGAAGAGAAACAGACAAGTCGTAAGAAGAAAGAGAACAAATGGTCCAAGCAATAGAGTGTGATAGCTTTGGCAAACACATCGCAACAATTAACATACAACTTGCCAAAGATTGTTATTATGATTTGAAAAATTATATTCTATTAATAACCTATTACCTAGGAAGGCACAAAGAGTTTGGATAGTAATAAATTCATTCACTGAACAGAGCTGAGAAAATTGAGTCAGAATAAAGCTACATGAGTCTCTGAAAAGAATGAAGCAAAGAGATATAGTCAAAACTGAGTTCATATATTGCTCCAACCACACATTTGATGTGTTAGAGGATTTTCTTTTAATTTTGAAGTTTATCTGGCTGCTTAGAGCTTACAACCAATTAATTAAAGCTGGATATAATCTCAGTCCTTTTTAATTGTCTCCCTTTGTTCTTATTTTTGTCACAACAACCTTCCTCCCTTTCTCCCCTTCATTTTGAAGTAATAACTGCTGATGAGGGGCAAATCAATGAACATCCTAACCATTTGGTATTTAATGCAAGCTACCATTCTTTACATGTATCTTTGGTCAATAGACTGTTGGCAAGATATTTGGTTGAGAAGTTCATCATTGTTTTCTTATTACCTGCATCTAAAATTCACTTGCAGAATTTCCCATAGATAGATACAGGGAGGGGCAGAGTTGAGATGTCACAGAATTATTACTGGGATTAGTTTACAGTAGATCTCTTTTCTACCAGCTCTGATTTGTGAGTGTTTTTTGGAATGTCAGCAATTCTGACAGGACTAAAGTATTGCCTGTATTTTTGGAAATGGATTAGAGTGATGCTGGAAAAGCACAGCAGGTCAGGCAGCATCTGAGAAGCAGGAAAATCGATATTTTGATAATCTCTCCACTCTGCAGGCACCCTGCCTCTATTCCTGATGAAGGGTTTTTGCCCGAAATGTCGATTTTCCTCCTTCTTGGATGCTGTCTGATCTGCTGTGCACCACTCTAATCTAGACTCTGGTTTCCAGCATCTGCAGTCCTTGTTTTTATCTAGTGTATTTTTGGGAATGTCAGGCAACTGTTTGTACGCTTATATATTTTGCTGGGCTGCCTCAGAGACTGAAGCATGTAGTCTATCATGTAGTCTAGTGTCATCTACACACCAGACCAAATGGAAGTTGCACTTCACTGAGGGATAGAAGAAATTTGCATTTCACTATAACATTGAAGTTCAGTTCTGTTATCTCCGTACAACCACTGCAAGTATGCTATTTACCTAGTTCCAGTGAAGTTCAGATCTAAATTGGGGTGCCTTGATCATTGAAAGGAGGATTTAAAGAAAAGGTGGATAGATTGTTAAAATATTAAGGAGTTGAAGGCAATGAAGAACTTGGCATGAAAAAGGACTTGAGGCTTGAAGGCAGATCAGCCCTGATCTTATAAATGGTGGTGGAGGCAAGAGGAGTTGAATTTCTGCTTCAGTTTCTTATGTAAGCTATTTTTAATCAGGAAGATTTTATTATTTGTTTGTTGGATGTGGGCATCACTAGCTGTTTATTGCCCCACCCAAATTGTCCAGAGAATAATTAAGATTTAACTACAGTGCAATAAGTCTGGAGTCACATGTAAATGAGGTAAGGATGATAGGTTTTCTTCCAGAAAGGGCATTAGTGGATTGGAAGGGATTTTACAACAGATGACAGTGGTTGTATGGCACCCTGTCCGCCAGATTTTAATTTCTGATGCTTATGGATTTCTATTTCGATCATCTACCATTCCGACTCGAAACTTTGTCCCAGAACATTAGCCAGGGGTCTTGAATTACTAGTGCAGTGTTATTACCACGATACACTGTACAAAGGTTAATATAACAGTTATATCTTCAATTGCATTCATTCAATTTATGGTCACCTCTTGAGTGCCTCACATTACTTTTGTTGGAAAACACTTCAAAATGAATCTGGAAGTATGAGTTCCTGACTGAACATTGACACTATATGGACATACAAATATATAATTACTTATTGTTGTGGTTCTGTTCATCAGAAGCGCTTCACAGGAGGCTCCCAAGCACTGAGGATGTCACCTAGAAAGGGGATGAAACGTTTGCAACAAAAACTTCCAGCTTGGCGAACAGAACCACAACAACAAGCACCCGAGCTACAAATCTTCTCACAAACTTTGAATAATTACTTAGTATATCCATGCAAACATATTTATGATGTAGCTTTTAAATGCTATGGGTCCTTGTAAAAGTCATTATTCTTAAGAAATGTGTAACCATAGAAATGTAAACTATTTCACCAGAACAGCACGGTAGCTCAGTGGTTAGTACTGATGCCTCACAACATAAGGGACCCAGGTTTGATTCCAACCTTGGGTGACTGTCTGTGCGGAGTGTGCACCTGTGTTGTCCCTCTCTCTGCATGGGTGTCCTCAGGGTGCTCCAGTTTCTACCTACAGTCCAAAGATGTACATGTTAGGTAGGCTGGCCATGCTAAATTGCTCATAGTGTCCAAGGATGTGTAGGCTGTGTGGATTAACCATGGGAAATGCAGGGTTACAGAGAAGGGGAGGATCTTGGTGGGATGCTCTCTGGAGGGCTAGTGTGAACATTATAGGCTGAATGGCCTGCTTCCATATTGTAGGGTCTCTATGATGTATGCACTAATTTGCTACAGAAGTGCCTGTGCAGCATTCTGATGTTTGAAGCTTTCTGTTGGGGGCAATTCAAGGTGAATGTATGAGATAATGGATCCTCTTGCAGTGATTTTATTACAAACAGAGGAAATATAACAATCACTAAATACTTAAACAAAGATCTAGACAACCATATGCACCCCTCTAGTTTGGTCCATGTTGGTCTAATTCATCCATTCTGCAGTTTTTCTCTCACTTTGATCCCATGTTCTCTCTTTGCAGCCTCAAGGCCACTTCAGATTTGGATTTCTCTCTGAAGCTGTCTCCAGGCTCAGCTTGAGCTAACTGTTGAAGAGGGAATATTATGGTACTAAATATTGCAGGTTTCTCACATTTTAATGGTAATTGCTATAAGATTAAAAAAAGATTCATTCTTCTTATAAAGTTTCTTATATTTGTTTGATGAGAACTAAGTACACAGTAACATTTTATGATTTCTAGTTTGAAGCTGGTCTCCATGATGCTAGCAATAAATATGTGACCACATTTACATAAAACCCCCTGTTTTCTATTTAAATAGGACCAATAAAATGCAAATAAAATAATGTTTTATAACCTATTAACTCTTTGCATTAGCACCAGCAGATTCAACGAATTCACTTCATCTACAACAATATTTCAAATATACTCCTTTGTATATTCTTATGTTGCTAATGTACACTCATAATGTATCTCTCTGTTTCAGGATCTGCGGATAATGTTGTACAAAATATTGATGAGACAATATTTATCCACTTAAGAGTTTGAGAATGTTAACTTATACAAATTTGTCCTTTTTTATGTTATACCTGTTTGCCTCATTCATTTATGATTGGGAGAATTATTAACATAGTGAGATAGAAACTTCAAAAGGTTTTGAATTAAATCTGATCCTTATGTCTATATGCATACATCATTCCAGTTAGAGATGGGAGCTACCATTCAGTTATGGAACTAATTAAGATTATAATTACTAGCCTGTTGAGGAAGAAACAACTTATGGTCTTCTAAGGGAACTGGTGTCTACTTCAATGAAAACAGCAATCTGATGATCTTCAGGTCATTAAAGTTAACTGCATTTTTATTTTGTGCTGTGATGTGCAAAGATGCATTTGAGGAAAAACAGCATGAAATCTCTCTTTAAAAATTTTGGCAGACAATCCTCAAACTGTGGAGTGGATTCATTTAATTCAGAATATTGTCAGGTATACAGTACAATGTGCAGCCATTTATTATTTTACCTCAGTGTGAATTACTTTCTTCTAACAAATTTGATTCACAGTTTCACTTACCCTCTGTCCTTGCTTCTGTTTATTGGTTAGTGAAATCCTCATTCTTGAGTTTGTTATTCCCAGACTTGAATAGACTTGACTCCAACATTCTAAACTCTACAATTGTAAAACCATCTAAATCTTTGTTAAGCATGTTCTAAGTTCCATTTACTCTTCATTCTTAGGCTTACTGATCGATATGCGCTCCCTGATAAGCAATACCACAATTTCATAGTCTTATTCTTGTTTTAAAATCCCTTCCTGATCTTTACTCTCCCTCTTTCTTCAATCTCATCCATCCCTACAATTGCCCTAGATATGTACACTCTGTGAATTCTTACATTGCAAGGAACCTGAATTTTATTCATTTCCAACACTGCTCAATATGTCTTTAGTTACTGAGGCCCAAAGGTTGGGAATTGCCTCCCTAAACTTCTTCATGAGTCTACTTTTAAGAATTTACCAATTTGACCACTTTCTTGTTATCTGCTGTAAACGTTGCCTTTTGTTTATTCATTCAGGACTGGGGCTTTAGAGGCCAGGCCAGCAGTTATTGCCCATCTCTAATTACCCTTGAGAAGGTGGTGGTGAGCTGTCCTTTGAACCACTGCTGTCCATTTGGTGTAGGTGCACCCATTATGCCATTAGGAAGGAACTTTTTTTTTAGATTCTAAACAGTGTGGAAACAGGTCCTTCGGCCCAACCAATCCACACCGACCCTCCAAAGACTAACCGACCCAGATCCATTTCCCTCTGACTAATACACCTAACACTATGGACAATTTAGCATGGCCAATCACCTGACCTACACGTCTTTGGATTGTGGGAGGAAACCGGAGCACCCGGAGGAAACCCACACAGACATGGGGGAGAACGTGTAAACTCCACATAGACAGTGGCCCGAGGCTGGGATCAAACCTTGGAAAGCACATGGTGAGGTCCTTGCAGGAGAGACAGAGAGAGAACCTGCACAGTTACTGCCTTTGCTGTTTGAATTCATGTATCGTTGGACATCAGTGTGCATCTGGGAAAATTAAAAACAATGAAATTCACAACTGATCTAGAAGGAACTGTTGGGCAAAGTTCACAACACAGAATCAGATAAGTTAATTGTTGTTTTAAGTGTGGCCTACAGAGAATCTAGTAGTGAGTGGAATAGGTTCTTTCTTGATTAAATGTTTTTGGAGATATGTCTCTTAATTAAACTTAAAATATAAGCCATAACTATTAAATTAACCTGGGCAGTGTTTGTAGAGGAATAAGATGGTGTTATTTTCTGGGTCTGAAGGAGCAGAAATGGCCAATAATAGAGCGATATGTACTTCTTGTCAGATGTGGGAGACTAAGGAGAGTTTAAGGGTTACTGCGGATAATATCTACCATAAATGCTGTTGGCTGCGAATCTTCTCAGCTCGAATGGATCGGTTGGAAAGACAGTTAGAAGCAATGAGGAACTTGCAACAGTGACAGTATGCGGTGGATAGCAGTTATAGAAAGAGGGGTGGGGGGGAGAGCGGACGTCTCAGATAGAGTCACATAGATGGGTTAACTCCAGGAAAGGTAAGAGAGGTAGGCAGCTAGTGCAGGAGTCTTTTGTGGCTATACCCATTTCAAACAGGTATGCTGTTTTGGAAAATGGTTGATGGATTCTTGAATAGAGCACGAACTACCAAGTTTCTGGTATTGAGACTGGCTCTAATGCAACGAGGGGTACATCGGGTTGCAAAAGATCAATTGTGTTAGGGGACACTCTAGTCCGAGGTACAGACAGACGTTTCTGTGGCCAGCAGCAAAAAAGCAAGAATGTTGTGTTGCTTCCCTGGTGCTAGGATCATGGATGTCTCAGAGAGGGTGCAGAATGTTCTCAAGGGAGAGAGGGGCCAGCGGGAGGTCACTGTACACATTGGAACCGATGACATAGGAAGGGAAAAGGTTGAGATTCTGAAGGGAGATTACAGAGAGTTAGGTAGAAATTTAAAAAGGAGGTCTTCAAGAGTAGTAATATCTGGATTACCCCCGGTGCTACAATCTAGTGAGGACAGGAATAGGAGGATAGAGCAGATGAATGCATTGCTGAGGAGCTGGTGTACGGGAGAAGGATTCATATTTTTGGATCATTGGAATCTCTTTTGGAGTAGAAGAGACCTGTACAAGAAGGACGGATTGCACCTAAATTGGAAGGGGACTAATATACTGGCAGGGAAATTTGCTACAGCTGTTCGGGAGGAGTGTGTGTGTGTGTGTGTGTGTGTGGTGGGGGGGGGGGGTGGGGGGTGGATAGTGGGACTCAGGGATAAGGTAGGACTAATAAATTAAACTGCATTTATTTCAATGCAAGGGGCCTAACAGGGAAGGTAGATGAACTCAGGGAATGGTTAGGAACATGGGACTGGGATATCATAGTAATTACAGAAATATGGCTCAGGGATGGGCAGGACTGGCAGATTAATGGCCCAGGATACATATCCTATAGGAAAGGTAGAAAGGGAGGCAAGAGAGGAGGGAGTGTAGCATTTTTGATAAGGGATAGAATTACCCCAGTGCTGAGGGAGGATATTCCTGGAAATACATCCAGGAAAGTTATTTGGGAGGAACTGAGAAATAAGAAAGGGATGATCACCTTATTGGGATTGTATCATAGATCCCCTAATAGTCAGAAGGAAATTGAGAAACAAACTTGTAAGGAGATCTCAGCTAATAGACTGGTTATGGTAGGGGATTTTAACTTTCCAAAGACTGGGACTGCCAGAGTGTTAAAGGTTTAGATGGAGAGGAATTTGTAAAGTGTGTACAAGACAATTTTCTGATTCAGTATGTGGATGTACCTACTAGAGAAGGTGCAAAACTTGACCTACCCTTGGGAAATAAGGCAGGGCAGGTATCTGAGGTGTCAGTGGGGGAGCACTTTGGGGCCGGTGACCATAATTCTATTAGATTTAAAATAATGATGGAAAAGGATAGACCAGACTTAAAAGTTGAAGTTCTGAATTGGAGAAAAGCAATTTTGACCGTATTAGGTAAGAACGTTCGAAAGCTGATTGTAGGCAGAAGTTCGCAGGTAAAGGGACGGCTGGAAAATGGGAAGCCTTCAAAAACTAGTTAACAAGAATCCAGAGAAACTTTATTCCTGTTAGGGTGAAAGGAAAGGCTGGTAACT
This sequence comes from Hemiscyllium ocellatum, assembly GCF_020745735.1. NCBI lineage: Eukaryota > Metazoa > Chordata > Chondrichthyes > Orectolobiformes > Hemiscylliidae > Hemiscyllium > Hemiscyllium ocellatum. The sequence continues at coordinate 93,142,575 of NC_083408.1, forward strand.
ATAGGAAATGCTGGATGATTAAAGAAATTGAGAGTTTGGTTAAGAAAAAGAAGGAAGCCTATGTAAAGTATAGACAGGATAGATCGAGTGAATCCTCAGAAGAGTATAAAGGAAATAGGAGTATACTTAAGAGGGAAATCAGGAGGGCAAAAAGGGGACATGAGATAGCTTTGGCAAATAGAATTAAGGAGAATTCAAAGAGTTTTTACAAATACATTAAGGACAAAAGGGCAACTAGGGAGAGAATAGGGCCCCTCAAAGATCAGCAAGGCAGCCTTTGTGTAGAGCCACAGAAAATGGGGGAGATACTAAATGAATATCTTGCATCAGTATTTACTATGGAAAAGGATATGGAAGATAGTGACTGTAGGGAAATAGATAGTGACATCTTGTGAAATGTCCAGATTACAGAGGAGGAGGTGCTGGATGCCTTGAAACGGGTAAAGGTGGATAAATCTCCAGGACCTGATCGGGTGTGCCTGAGAACTCTGTGGGAAGCTAGAGAAGTGATTGCTGGGCTTCTTGCTGAGATATTTGTATCATCGATAGTCACGGGTGAGGTGCCAGAAGACTGGAGGTTGGCTAACGTGGTGCCACTGTTTAAGAAGGGTGGTAAGGACAAGCCAGGGAACTATAGATCAGTGAGCCTGACCTTGATGGTGGAAAGTTGTCAGAGGGAATCCTGAGGGACAGGATGTACATGTATTTGGAAAGGCAAGGACTGATTAGGGATAGTCAACATGGCTTTGTGCATGCAAAATCATGTCTCACAAACTTGATAGAGTTTTTGAGGAAGTAACAAAGTGGGCAGAGCGGTAAATATGATTTATATGGATTTCAGTAAGGCATTCGACAAGGTTCCCCATGGGAGACTGATTAGCAAGGTTAGATCTCATGGAATACAGGGAGAACTAGCCATTTGGATACAGAACTGGCTCAAAGGTAGAAGACAGAGGGTGGTGTTGGAGGGTTGTTTTTCAGACTGGAGGCCTGTGACCAGTGGAGTGCCACAAGGATCAGCACTGGGTCCCCTACATTTTGACATTTACATACATGATTTGGATGTGAGCAATAGAGGTACAGAGAGTAAGTTTGCAGATGACACCAAAATTGGAGGTGTAGTGGACAGTGAAGAGGGTTACCTCAGATTACAACAGGATCTGGACCAGATGGGCTAATGGGCTAAGAAGTGGCAAATGGAGTTTAATTCAGATAAATGTGAGGTGCTGCATTTTGGGAAAGCAAATCTTAGCAAGACTTATACACTTAATGGTAAGGTTCTTGGAAGTGTTGCTGAACAAAGAGACCTTGGAGTGCAAGTTCATAGCTCCTTGAAAGTGGAGTCGCAGGCAGATAGGATAGTGAAGAAGGCGTTTGGTATGCTTTCCTTCATTCTTCAGAGTATTGAGTACAGGAGTTGGGAGGTCATGTTACGGCTGTACAGGACATTGGTTAGGCCGCTGTTGGAATATTGGGTGCAATTCTGATCTCCTTCCTATCGGAAAGATGTGGTGAAACTTGAAAGGGTTCAGAAAACACTTACAAAGATGTTGCTAGGGTTGGAGGATTTGAGCTATAGGGAGAGGCTGAACAGGCTGGGGCTGCTTTTCCTGGAGGGTTGGAAGCTGAGAGGTGACCTTATAGAGGTTTACAAAGTTATGAGGGGCATGGATCGGGTGAATAGGCAAAGTCTTTTCCTTGGGGTCGGGGAGTCCAGAACTAGAGTGCATGGGTTTAGGGTGAGAGGGGAAAGATATAAAAGAGACCTATGGGACAACGTTTTCACACAGAGGGTGGTACATGTATGGAATGAGCTGCCAGAGGAAGTGGTGGAGGTTGGTACAATTGCAGCATTTAAGAGGCATTTGGATGGGTATATGAATAGAAGGGTTTGGAGGGATCTGGGCTGGGTGCTGGCAGGTGGGACTAGATTGGATTGGGATATCTGGTCAGCATGGATGGGTTGGACTGAAGGGACTGGTTCCATGCTGTACATCTCTATGACTCTCTGGTGCTGTGAGGCAGCAGTGCTAACTACTGAGCCACTGTGCATTTCCAAGCCATGAAAGTGAGTAGTGTAGAAGGGAATTGCAGGCGGTGATGTTCTCATGTACTGTTACCTTTGCCCTCTTGGGTCATGGTGATCATGGATTTGGAAGGTGTGTTGAGGGAGTCTTGGTGAATTTCTGGAGTATATCTTCTAGATGATAAACACTGTTGTTACTGGGCAGCCATGTTGGAGCGAATATTTCTTGAAGTGGTATCATTCAAGGAGACTGTTTTGGCCTGGATGACATTAGCTTTCTAAACTGTTTAATTTTCACTCACCCTGTCAAGTGAGAAATATTTCATCATACTTCTGACTTGTGGCTTGTAGGTGGTGGACAAGATCTGAGGAGTCAGGAGGTGAGATAGTCTCTGCAGACTTCCTAGCCTCTAGCCTGCTCTTGAAGCCATAATTGTTTCTTGTTGTCACAGTTCAGTTTCTGGTTAATGGTGACTCTCAGAATGTGATAGTCGGTGATTCAGTCAGGGTCATGTCATTAAATATCAAAGACTGACAGCTAGATTTACTTGTGTTGGCGATGGTCATGGCCTGTCACTTGTGTGGCGTGAATGTTACTTGCCACCTGCCACCTCCTATGAGGGGCCTAAGGCTGCTTTATAACATGTGACTCCCTTCGAGTTGGAAGTAACACATTCAGGAAAATTGATCATTTCTTTTGAAGATGCTTGTACTAGTGCTGCAATATTATTATGATAACATCCTGCATATATGCTAGGCAGTGATAAGGATTACAGAATACCTGAAATGCAAGACTAGAATAGCAAATATATGACAGAGTAAGAGGAGACAATGCCAAAGAGAAGGTAGCGTCAATGTCAATGGCAATAACCAGTTCCCTATCTGCTAAATCCAGATGCATTCCAAAGAAAATGCCAATTCTACCATTCCATACCCTACTAAGGTGGCACAGTCGCTCAGTGGTTAGCACTGCTGCCTCACAGTGCCACCTTGGGCGACAGTCTGTGTGACGTTTGCACATTCTCCCTGTGTCTGTGTAGGTATCCTCCCACAGTCCAAAGATGTGCAAGTCAGGTGAATGGGCCATACTAAATTGTCCACAGTGTTAGGTGCATTAGTCAGGGGTAAATATAGGGGAATGGATCTTGGTGAATTAATCTTCGGAGGGTCGATGTGGACTTCTTGGGCTAAATGGCCCTTTTCTCACTGTAGGGAATCTAATTAATTTTGGAACAAACCATCTGTTAAAGAACTGTGACCAAGTATGTCATCTATAAGTTTCTTTTGCAGGTAATTGAGTAAAATTTAATAATTTCTTATTTCAAACACTACATTTTTAAAATTGTTCACATAGCATGAGGCTTGAGGCACTGACACTGATTAAAAATGCTAATACCCACCAATTGAATCATTAAGTACCACAAGAATTTGATCAGTTAAACTTTGGCAGCTCTGCAACATTGTTGCTTCACTGGACAAAATCCTCTGCAAAAGCCAGTTGTGACAAATCTTTGTGGCCTTCAGAGATTTAATGCATCTCTGAAGTCCTAGAAGTTCAATGGCAGTAGATCCATAGGTACAATTGCACCTTCAAGTTCTCAAATTCCTGATGAAGGGCTTATGCCCGAAACGTCGAATTTCCTGTTCCTTGGATGCTGCCTGACCTGCTGCGCTTTTCCAGCAACACATTTTCAGCCTTCAAGTTCTCATTAAGTCACACAACATCTTTGTTTGGAACTGCATCACTTTTCCTTCCTTGTAACTGCATCACTTCCTAACAACACAGTGGGTGCCCCTACACCATCAGGATGTTAGAGCTCATGGAGTAGCTCACTGACACCTTCTCCAGCATAGGTCGGGAGGGGCAATAAATCCTGGCTGAGCTAACAACATCTACATCCCATTTAAAAAATGAGTAAATTTAGTTATTCTGGTTTCAGGTTCCTTGAAGGGGATAGTAACATATATTTCTGACAAACAATAAATGAAAGTATTTGTTGTTGGCAGTATGGCGATTGTCCAACTATTAAAGAGTGAGGGAACGTATGATTTGTATTCAGCTGACCTCAGGTGCTTAACCTGATTGTATCAGATTCCATTGTTAGCTTGAGGCATGTTATTCTCATTCATTCTACAGTTAAATTATAGCCGTCAGTTTATTAAGAATTTAGTTTCATCCATGGAAATTGCGATTTGTCATGAATACGAATAAAAATTTAGAAACACTGACACATTCATAATATTTTCCAGAGTCTTTTTCTCCTTCAACGGCCCAGTCAGTACTAAGAGTTTTGTTCCCTTGCGTAATCAAACTCCAGAAGTAATTTTGGATTAAAACTCAAAATACGGTCAATTTGTCCATATTTGAACTCTTTTGTGTCCCACTTACTGCTTTGTAACAATAAATCCAGTGAAGTTGAACGTTATACAATTATTGCTAATAGTGGCAAAACTTAGATGTCAAGAAATTTCAGGAGGTTTCAAGACTGTTTCAGAGGTTTCTTTATTACTTCTTTAATTAAAAGCAGAATTTGTTGTCTTAAATTTGTCAAGTTTTAGAAATCATAATCCTCTCTCCCTCTCTCTCTCTATATATATCTCTGACATGAGCATTCTATATATATACACACATATCTCTGACATGAGCATTCAACCCAGTTACTGTACTTTGCCCATGGTGATAGCCAAATTGTGAATGAATCGATTTCATTCAATCAGACTATGTAAGATGAACCAAGTGCCAAAAGCTCCATAATGTGTAAATCAATTGGTTATAAATACGAATACAGATCCATTTTTGGTGTCATACTTCTCACAAAAAATATCAATAAATTCCTAAATTGTAAATTGATAAATGATTTGGCATCTGATATAATAATTCCCATGGAGTTCAACAAACTAAAAGAACCAAATGGGAAAATAGACAGTAGGATTTCATTTTACTAAGCTTTTACTTAACAATCAAACCAAAATTAACCTTGAGTAAACATGAACTAACAAATGACTTATAATGAATATAAACTACAAACTCTACTTTAAATAACAGATGTATCAGAGATCAATCTCAGGCATTTATTCATAATCTTCCAAGAAAAATGAAACCGTGGTTTACAAAGTAATTCAGAGTCTGGTTTTTTCAAATAGAATTCCAGTTCCTTCCTCCAAACAAGATCTAACCACTGAGTTTGTCTGTCAGCCACGGTCGACAAAGCGAGTTCCCATGGCCACAGCCCTCTACGAAACAGTCAATCCTGATTAATCCGTTCCTACAAAGTAACAGAACTTTTCTTATCCCTCTTCCCATATCCAACCTTCAGGATTTCTGTTCTTTCAATTGTGCCTCATTTAACTCTGCACAGCCTATTGCTCTGAACTATACGGCTGAGCTCATTTTATAGTAGAGTCCTTCATCAAACAATTTTGATTTTTCTAGCGAGGCAAAGCCCTGTTCCTAGAGAACTGAAGTCTTCCTTTCTCTTCCTGTTAGACACCATCTTTAAAAAGCACTAACGTGAAGATGCCGGTATTGGGTTGGAGTCGACTAAGTTAAAAATCACACAACACGGGTTATAGTCCAACCGGTTTATTTGGAAGTACTAGCTTTCAGAGTGCTGCTCCTTTATCAGGTGGTTAGAGGGGCAGATTCATAAGACACAGATTTTATAGCAAATGATCACAGTATCAGGCAATCAAAACGACATATATGGAAATGTTGTAGAGAAAAATTCAGAATGGTGACAAAAGCTTTTGGAATTTCAGGACTAATTTGATTGCTTGATTAATAATCTATCCGTAAGAAATGATATATATCTCTAAATTGTGTCTTATGATCCTGACAAAGGAGCAGCACTCTTAAAGCTTATACTTCCAAATAAACCTGTTGCACTATAGCCTGGTGCTGTGTGATGTTAATTGTAAGAAGCATGCCAGAGACTGAGACCAGAATTCACGACATCTTCCCATGTAACTATAGAAGGTGCAACACCTGCCCCTTCACCTCATCCCTGCACACCATCTAAAGGCCTAAACAGTCTTTCCAGGTGAAGCAGCCTTTTACCTTTGGCTCCTCTAATCTTTATATTATATTCACTGCACTTAATGTAGTCCACTTTGCAATGGAGAACCAAATGCAGACTCTATGACCGCTTTGCAGAACAGCTCCAGTTTGTGCACAAGCATGACCCTGACCTTCCAGTTGTGCTGGAAATGCACAGCAGGTCAGGCAGCAACCGAGGAATAGGAGAATCGACATGTTGACCATAAGGCCTTCATCAGGAACCCTGATGAAGAGCTTATGCCCTAAACCTCGAGTCTCCTACTCTGCGGATGCTGCCTGACCTGCTGTGCTTTTCCAGCACTAACTCTCAACTTTGATCTCCAGCATCTGTAGTCCTCACTTTCTCCACATTAACGCAGTGTTCTGCCCGTATGCCCATGTCTGTCCACGGCATGCTACAGTGTTCCAGTGAATCACAGCGCAAACTGGAGGAACGACAGCTCATCTTTACAGCTGTCTGGATTTAATACTGAGTTCAACGTCTTCAAAGAGGAGCAGTAAAATCGACATTTCGGGCAAAAGTCCTTCATCAGGAATACAGGCAGAGAGCCTGAAGGGTGGAGAGATAAGTGAGAGGAGGGTGCGGGTGGGGAGAAGTAGCATAGAGTACAATAGGTGAGTGGGGGAGGGGATGAAGGTGATAGGTCGGGGGGGGGGGGGGAGGGTGGAGTGGATAGGTGGAAAAGAAGATAGACAGGTAGGACAAGCCATGGGGACAGTACTCAGCTGGAACTTTGGAACTCGGGTGAGGTGGAGGAAGGGGAAATGAGGAAACTGTTGAGGTCCACATTGATGCCCTGGGATTGAAAGTGTTCCGAGGCGGAAGATGAGGCATTCTTCCTCCAGGCATCTGGTGGTGAGGGAGCGGCGATGAAGGAGGCTCAGGACCTCCATGTCCTCGGCTGAGTGGGAGGGGGAGTTGAAATGTTGGGCCACAGGGTGGTGTGGTTGATTGGTGCAGGTTCCTGGAAATGTTCCCTAAAGCGCTCTGCTAGGTGGTGTCCAGTCTCCTCAATGTAGAGGAGACCACATTGGGAGCAACGGATACAATAAATGATATTGGTGGATGTGCAGATAAAACTTTGATGGATTGGAAGGCTCCATTAGGGCCTTGGATGGAGGTGAGGGAGGAGGTGTGGGTGCAGGTTTTGCAATTCCTGCAGTGGCAGGGGAAGGTGCAAGGATGGGAGGGTGGGCTGTAGGGGTGCATGGACCTGACCAGGTAGTCACAGAGGGAACAGTCTTTGCAGAAGGCGGAAAGGGGTGTGGAGGGAAATATATCCCTGGTGGTGGGGTCTGTTTGGAGGTGGCGGAAATGTCGGCAGATGATTTGGTTTATGCGAAGGTTGGTAGGGTGGGCCATTCCTTTCCTTTCTTTTAGCTTGTTATCATTTCCTCTCTCTCCTCCCCCCATCCCTGTCTGTCCTTTCAAGTGGCAGGAGACACACCATTGTCCTACCATTCTCACATTCCAATCATTTAATCTGAACTATCAACACCTTTTCTCCACCTGCACTCTTCACCCACTTCTCCACTTCCTCCAAACTGCAGCATAAATGCTATCCCCTCCACACTTCACTTCAACTCTGATGAAGCATCATCTAGACTTGAAATGTTAGCTTCCTCTCTCTCTCTCTCTCTCTGAATGCTGTCTGACTTGCTGTGATCTCCAGCATTGGTTGTTTTCAGTAATGTGTCCAATATAGCATTCACCAAGCCAAAGAAGAGTTAAAAATCACACAACACCAGGTTATAGTCCAACAGGTTTAATTGGAAGCACTAGCTTTCGGAGTGACGCTCTTTCATCAGGTGATTGTGAAGGACACAAATTGCAAGACACAGAACTTATAGCAAGAATTTACAGTGTGATGTAACTGAAATTATACATTGAAAAATACCTCGATTGTTTGAGTTTTTCATTCTGTGCTTTACAATTGTGTCCTCTACCATCACCTGATGAAGGAACGACACTCCAAAAGCTAGTGTGCTTCCAATTAAACCTGTTGGACTATAATCTGGTGTTGTGTGATTTTTAACTTGGTACACCCCAGTCCAACACCGGCATCTCCAAATCAAAGAAGAGTGATATTCAACTCAAAACTCTGTTTCTCTCGCCACTGATTATTGACAGACTCGGTGACCTTCTCTGAAACTTTCTGCTTTTATTATAGATTTTTAGCATTTGCAGTTTTTTGACAAGACATCTGTGCAGACAACAGTACACTTCCCCACTGTTCCCATTTGATATGTTCATCCCACTAGTTTATTAAATAATCAAGTTATCATTGTCCCTGCTTTTTTGGCAAAATAATAAACTATGCAAAAACCTATGTTGACTATTTTCATTTTCATCCTCCTTTGTAAACTCCTTTCAAAATTATTATACTACCTCAAGAAGTATTAAACATATAAATGGTTGCCTGCATGAAGGAGTATTATTTTAATAATTTTTTCAATATCACACATCTACTATTATTTGAATACTATTAAAATTTTAAATAGAATTAATTTCTTCAGTGCTAAATTTCATGCTGCTCATCAATGATTTAAACTTTAGTCACTAAAAATGATAATTCACTTCAGGAATTAAGTCAGTCTGAAATTAAATAAAGCTGGCGAGAGTTTCCCTTTATTTTTACCTGAGCATCCAGCTGCTCAAAGAAAAATCTAGCAGGTCTGGTCACACCCTAACAACGGAGGCAACACACTTATCCTTGCATTTCAATTAAAGAAGGGAAGAATTCAATAAGATCCCTAATTGGATTGAGCTTCCTCCCAATTGACTGTTCTCACAGGCAATTCCCCAGACAGCACAATTAAAATGTATTTCAAAATAGTATGGTTTTAAACAGGGCAGGTCTCTACTCTTCAATGACTTGAAATTGTCACGTCCTGGACTATGTGCTTTGCAGTGAAGGAATGATGTTGCAATTCACCTTGTTGACAACGTTTAATTGATTCAAATCATGTGCTACTTGATTACTCAGTTGATGGATCGTGGCACCTTTAATTGCAGTGTCATTGGCTGAAGCTTCATGCTGTGTGACCAATTTTAAAAATTTAAAGTTTGGAATTAAAAAATTACTAAATTTCACTCAATTAATTGAGAAAGAAACTTATTGACAACATAGTTTTGGCACAGTTCGTTGGTAGATATGGTTTTCACCAAATTACTTTGTTTTTATGCAATCACAGGATGAGGCCATTGCTGGCCATGAAAGCATTTATTTATTTATTTCTTAAAAGGAGAAACAAATACACACAGAAAACAATAAAGATAAACAAAAAAGAACAAATATCTCCCCTGGAAACAGGGGGAGAAAGAAAAAGAAAACTCCCCTCCTCCAAACACAGAGTATCAGCAGGAGCACACGGACTGTAGCCATGACACCAGAGGGCAATTAAGCATCAACCACATTGCTGTGGGTCTGGAGTCACATGTAGGCCAGACAAGATCAGAATGGCAGAATTCCTTCCCTAAAGGGACATTAGTGGACCAAATGGGTTTCTCCGACAATCGACAATAAATTCATGGTCATTATTCTGGATTTTTAAAAAAAGTTCAAATTCTGCCATCTGCTGTAGTGGGATTCAAACCCAGAACCCCCTGAACATTATCTGGGTCTCTGGATTAACATAGAACATTACAGTGAGTACAGGCCATTCAGCTCTCAATGCTGCGCCAATCTGTGGAACCAATCTAACCTCCACTATTCCATTTCATCATATGTTTATCCAATGACCATTTAAATGCCCTTAAATTTGCCGAGTCTACTACTGTTGCAGGCAGTGTGGTCTATGTCCCTATTACTCTGTGAGTAAAGAAACTACCTCTGACATCTGTCCTATATCTATCACCCCTCAATTTATAGCAACGTCCCCTTGTGCTAGCCATCAACATTCGAGGAAAAAGGGTCCATCTTATCCAACTCTCTGATTATCTTAAACATCTCAATAAGTCACCTCTCAACCTTCTTCTCTCGAACATAAACAGCCTCAAGTCCCTCACCTTTTCCTCATAAGACCTTCCCTCCATCTCAGGCAACATCCGAATAAATCTCCTCTGAACCCTCCCCTGTAACTTGCAACATCCTTCTGCATTATCCACAACTCCACCGACATGAGTATCATCCACAAATTTACTAACACATCTTTCTACAGCCTTACCTAGGTCATTTATAAAAATGACAAACAGCAGTGAACCTGAAACAGATCCTTGTGGTACACCACTAGCAGCTGAACACCAGGATGAACACTTCCCATCAACCACCACCCTCTGTCTTCTTCTGAACCAAACTACCAAATCACATGCCTCTGTATTTTGTGCAATAGCCTACCTTGGAGAACCTTATCAAACGCCTCACTGAAATTCATATTCACCATATCAACCGCTTTACCCTCACCCACCTGTTTGGTCATCATCTCAAAAAACTCAATAAGGTTTGTGAGGCACAACCTACCCTTCACAAAACTGTGTTGACTATCCCTAATTAAGTTATCTCTTTCTCAATGTTTAAATATCATATCTCTTTCCAATACTTTACTCACAACCGAATTAAGGCTGCCTGGTCTATAATTACCAGAGTTGTATCTGCTTCCCTTCTTAAACAAGGGGACAACATTTGCTGTCCTCCAGTTTTCTGGCACTATTTCTGTAGACAATGACGACATAAAGATTAAAGCCAAAGGCTCGGCAATCTCCTTCCTGGCTTCCTAGACAATCCTAGGATAAGCACTGCTGCCTCACAGCACCATGGACCTGGGTTCAATTCCCGCCTCGGGTGACTGACTGTGTGGAGTTTGCACGTTCTCCCCGTGCCTGCGTGGGTTTCCTCCGGGTGCTCCGGTTTCCTCCCACAGTCCAAAGATGTGCGCGTCAGGTGAATTGGCCATGCTAAATTGCCCATAGTGTTAGGTAAGGGTATATGTAGGGGTATGGGTGGGTTGTCGCTTCGGCGGGTCGGTGTGGACTTGTTGGGCCGAAGGGCCTGTTTCCACACTGTAAGTAATCTAAAGTCCCATCCAGCCCAGGAGTCTTATCTATTTTCACACTTTCCAGAATCACTAACGCCTCCGTCCTTGTGAACCTCAATCTCACCCAGTCTACTAGCCTGTTCGTTCACTGATAATACCATGAGGTCATCGCCTCCCCCTGAAGAATTGACATTTTCTTTAGAATGTATCTGGAACTAGCATATTGGGAACCACTTAGAGTCAGTGGTATCACTGCAATTTTCTCATTGGCATTTTCTCCACTTACCCTGTCATGTTTTTGCAATTCTTGTCTTACATTTCAGGCCTTTTTTCGGGTGGGTTATGCAGTAAATGCAACATTGTAACTCTTATCATTACCTTCTGTATACAGTATATGCAGGATATTATCCCAATGTTGTTGCAGCACGAATAAGTGCATCTTCAAAAGCAATTACAAATTTTCCCAAATGTACTTCTTCCAGCTCAGAGTCCCCTGTGGTAAAGTATCATTCAGCCCTTCATCTCGGAGGAAAGGGACATTGCTGCAAGTAAATTAGAGTCCTGAGAGCACAGGTATATAGACATGAGCACACAAAGTAGCAAGATTGGTCCTTAGTTAATGATGCAACAATAATCAAAACCTGGTATATTTCTGATTACTACATGCAGCAGTATTTAGTATGGAAGTATAATTTAATAGTGTACTTTGAAACCTAAACCTGAAGACAGTGCTACAATTTGCCTTTACCTCAACCAGTCTGTAAAAATCCCAAACTCAGCATGGCACCAAGCCACATGATGAAAGAGTTGAAATTTATTACAACTTTTGAACTACCCAGTTACCTTGGACTGTAACTTTCACATTTCCTGTGCATGTGAATATTCAGGAAATTGCTGTCGGGATTAGCGTGTAATAGCGGTGAATTCTGTTAGTCATACCATTCTTGTCAAATTCAAAATCTAGACCATTATCTTAGAATCTATTTTCACTATGTTAGCTTTTACAAGTCTCATTCAAACATGGAAAGAAGAAGAAATTACAACAGTCAGCTTACATTGCTTTCTTTCTGATGACAACACTACCCATAGGGGATTAGATTTTCAGATGCACTGTCATTGTCTCTACTGCTGAAGTTCATCAGCATTCCAGTAATATCCACATGAGGTAAAAGATATGTACTTGGATACAGCTTTCAATATTTGTATCTGCTTGAGTTCCCACACATTAACTAATCTACATTAAATAGATATTCATGATCAGTCCCACTGAGCAGAACCTTATGGCCAGAGCAGTGTTGACTATGGCAAGATTTGTAGCAGATTATGTGGCATGGTGGCTCAGTGGTTAGCAATGCTGCCTCACGGACCCAGGTTCAATTCTCATCTAGGGTGACTGCCTGTGTAGAGTTTGCACATTCTCTCCAAGTCTGTGTGGGTTTCCTCCCACAATCCAAAGATGTGGAGGTCAGGTGAATTGGTCATGCTAAATTGCCCACAGTGTATGTGCATTAGTCAGGGGTAAATGTAGGGGAATGGGTCTGGGTCGGTTACTCTTCGGAGGGTCGGTGTGGACTTGTTGGGCTGAAGGGCCTGTTTCCACACTGTAGGGAACCTAATCATTTCAGTAAAAGTCTGGTTGGGCCTATCAGAAAGTTGGGAGCAACTCTCTGCATTTTTTCATGAATTTGCTGAGCAGTGAGGTGAGTTTCTCACTGGCAACAGTAAATTGCCATTTGAGGAGATTAAGAACTTTAAACAGAGTCGTAGAGTCATAGAGATGTACAGCATGGAAACAGACTCTTCGGTCCAACCCGACCATGCTAACCAAATATCCCAACCCAATCTAGTCCCACCTGCCAGCACCCGGCTCATATCCCTCCAAACCCTTCCTATTCATCTAGGTAAAAACAATGACTGCAGATGCTGGAAACCAGATTCTGGATCAGTGATGCTGGAAGAGCACAGCAGTTCAGGCAGCATCCAACGAGCAGCGAAATCGACGTTTTGGGCAAAAGCCCTTCCTATTCATCTACCCATTCAAATGCCTTTTAAGTGTTGAAATTGTACCAGCCTCCACTACTTCCTCTGGCAGCTCATTCCATACCCGTACCACCCTCTGCATGAAAAAGTTGCCCCTTAGGTCTTTTGTATATATCTTTCCCCTCTCACCCAAACCTATGCCCTCTAGTTCTGGACTCCACGACCCCAGGGAAAAAGACTTTGTCTATTTATCCTATCCATGTTCCTCATAATTTTGTAAACCTCTATAAGGTCACCTCTCAGCGTCCGACACTTCAGGGATAACAGCCCCAGCCTGTTCAGCCTCTCCCTATAGCTCAAATCCTCCAAACCTGGCAACATCCTTGTAAATCTTTTCTGAACCCTTTCAAGTTTCATAACATCTTTCTGATAGGAAGGAGACCAGAATTGAACGCAATATTCCAACAATGGCCAAACCAATGTCCTGTACAGCTGCAACATGACCTCCCAACTCCTGTACTCAATACTCTGACCCATAAAAGAAAGCATACCAAACGCCTTCTTCGCTATCCTATCTACCTGCGACTCCACTTTCAAGGAGCTATGAACCTGCACTCCAAGGTCTCTTTGTTCAGCAACACTTTCTAGGACCTTACCATTAAGTATATAAGTCCAGTTAAGATTTGCTTTCCCAAAATACAGTATCTTGCAGTTATCTGAATTAAACTCCATTTGACACTTCTTAGCCGATTGACCCAACTGATCAAGATCCTGTTATAATCTGAGGGTAACCTTCTTCGTTGTCGACTACATCTCCAATTTTGGTGTCATCTGCAAACATATTAACTGTATCTTTTATGCTCGCATTTGGCATCTCACCTGTGACTATTGATGATACAAATATCTCAGCAAGAGGCCCAACAATCACTTCTCTAGCTTCCTACAAAGTTCTCAGGTACACCTGATCAGGTCCTGGGGATTTATCCATCTTTATGTATTTCACAACATCCAGCACTTCCTTCTCTGTAATATGGACATTTTGTAAGGTGTCGCCAGCTATTTCGCTACTTAAAAACATTAAAATCACAGTTCTGAATAAGAGTCATAACAGACTTAAAAATTAATTCTATTTCTGTTTGTGTATGCTGTCAGACCTACTGATTTTCTCCAGCCCTTTCTCTTTTTATTTCAGATTTCCAGTATTTACCTTTTATTTGAACTTCTATGCAACTGACACCTTCCAAGCAGCGATAGGTGACATGCATGGGACCTGACAAATGCATTAGAACAATGCCTCATGCCATCTAAGGAAGATCACACCAGATTCATTTTGTCTGAAGGTTAGTGCTTAAGCCTGAGCTGGAGGATTTGGAGACTTCACTGGGCCTCCCAGGTGTAGGGTGCCATAGACTACACACAACTGATATTGAGAGAGCCATCTCACAACACTGTAAGATCCATCACAAGGAAACAGTTCCATTCCATTTTTGTTCAGGTCATCAGCAATCACCACGCCAGCTACTCTGGTCGCTATCACAACACCTACTATTCCCCTCACAACTCTTAACTTTATACAGTGAAGAGGTCAGTCAAATAGACTTGTGAAGATCCCTATTTTGATCCCAGTTTGGTCAAGCTAAGTAATGGCAGCCAGGAAAACTGTTGGGATACTGCAACTATAGATTGACCTCAATAAAATATTGTGAAAGAGAGCAAAACAGGTTTGCTTATCTGTAGAAGTTGAATTTGTTGAAACTTGGATCAATGGCCTCTTTCTTGTTGTACGTTCCATGGAATTTCATTGAAAACTACTTTCAATTTTCTATTTTGGAACAAAATATCTTTCTTTACAGTTTATAACTTCCTTCTCCTGGCAACAGAAAACAATTGATTTTTTGAAATAAAATATGTAACTCATGTTCTTTTCACCAAAAAAGACCAAGTAGCAAATTGGCGATTCAAAGTGTATTTTATTGATTCTTTTAACAAGAACTGTCGCAGCAAATTTAGAACTGTGCATGCTTCATCTTCAGTGTTTGTCTTCCTTGCTCCTCACATTTCCGATTATTTCAGGCTATTTCATTTTCTAGGATGCTTCCCTCATGGGCATATCAACTTCTGACACATTTGCAGATGATGTAAGGAGGACATCAATGCAATGCCTTTAGTTAATTTGAAATACTGATATACTTCTCTAATATATTGTATATCATAATAAAATAAAGCTTAGCTGCAGATCAACCAGAACATCACCTCCCACAGATCACTTTCTATTCATTTCAGAAGGCACTCTACTCTTTACAGACTTGCTTCCCCTCCAACTCTGGAGCCAAGTTTACAGATAAACTCCTGTTTCCACCAATATTTGCACATCACACTGGAATGCACCTTGGCCTGGGGTTAAAGTGCTATGGATGAACCAACCCAGGGCAAAAGAGCTGTCCCATAGAATGGAGGTGGGATGTCTATCCTTTAGGGACAAGAAGTGCTGCCCCATTGAGCTGATGACCAATCAAAGTCTAGAAGCTATAGTGAGGACCAGGGCAAAGGGAATCTGGGCTAGGGGAAGGGTGAGGAGTTACACGTTTGGTGGTGATCGGTTTCCAATAGACTCAGGAAGTCTGTTAAGGAGGAACCTTCTTACGACTGTGTCATCAGCTGACACATGAAAGCCTTTTGAACTGGTGCTTAGCATGTGTCTCTCCAAAGGGCAGGATGAAGCCCTTAATTGGGAATTAATTACCTCATCAATTAACTCACTACAGTCGGCGAATTGTCTGATGTGTCAACCTTCGCTGGTATAACTGTGGAGCAGAAACGGGCAGGCATTTAGACAGGCTGAATTTAGTAACACTCTCCTGTTCTGGATTCACACCCCTCGAAAGGGAAACATTCATGCACGTTCTTCTCTCCAGTTAATTCAAAATGATGTTTCATTCCCTTCTTCCTGTGATCTGAGCTTTGTTTCCTGGTTCCAGGTCAAACTGGGCCATGCCTTCATCCACCCTCCCTCCTCCTATTTAGCCCCATGTAGCAACTTGAGTGTCGGTTTCATTGATGCCATGTAAAATGTTACAGCATTGAAACAGGCCAACTCTTCTGAGCTGCAACAAATATAACTGCTAAATATAATCACATGGATACTTTCCTGTCCCCAGGCATCTGAAGTTAACCAATAATTGCACTATTCCAATAGTTTTCTGGGCTGGCAATGGCTGATTAAAGACACATTGCGATCAAATCCTTCATTTCCCAGTCCACTTGATTTAACTCCTTACTGAGTAGATTGTGTGGGAATCTGGTAATGCTGCTTGCCAGTCTGTATCATGCAATGGGAGGGGGTGCAGAGGGGAATAGTCACAGTGCACCTCTGCAAGATGGCTAGGGAGATAGTCAAGCTCTGGAATTCCTGACATGCTTGAAACTCAGTCCTGAAGAAGGGTTACAAACAAAACACCAACTTCTCCAGTTCCTGAGGCTACATGGCTTGCTGTGTTCTTCCAGCCTTCTGCCTGGTCTATTTCAGATTCCAGCATCTGTAGGTTTTTTTTTGTCTTGAACTATGCTTGAAATTCTGGCACAAGAGCAGAAAGGGGAAGGAAGATAAGCCAAGCATTTGTGAAAGAGTGCTGAAAGTGTTTGTTTTACTGATACCACAACTGTGGGACCTGGGACGATGCAGAAGGTAACTTGCTGTGTGGCGAGAAAATGCAATCATTGGGACTGAGTGGGCAGCACAGAAAGGAACAATGCGACATGATTGGTAGAGAACAGATGAAGGAGAATGTCACTAGGTCTGTGCAAATGAATTGCTGTCAGTAGCTTTATGCAGCTGACAGTACCATGAGAGCTGGGCCTCAGAGAAACTCCATGAGAACTGGGCCTCAGAGAAGCCCAGTAACTGTTGATAGCTCCACGCAAATCATGGGCTGGAGCTTAGAGTAGACCAGGAGCAGTTTTCCTCTCGTGAAATCAAGCTGTGTGTTCTGTGAAGCTGGCAGATCGGCAAACTCAATGCCCATGGTTTTATGCTGTCGAGCTTGCCTCATGCTGGGGTTAATGGCTGGAATGCATTCTTCTCGATCCAGTGGGACTCAGTCTTGGGAGTGAAGAGATTGAACAACTGAAAAATGAACGGTGATTGGATCTCGAAGAGTGTGGTGCTAGAAACATACAGATGGTTAGGCAGCATCTGAGGAGCAGGAGAATTGATGTTTCGAGCATAAGCTGTTCAAGATGTTGACTCTGCTGCTCCTCGGATGCTGCCTGACCTGCTGTGCTTTTCCAACACCACATTCTTCAACTCTGATCTCCAGCATCTGCAGTCCTCACTTTCTCTTAGGTGATTGGATCTGTCTAAGTTGGTGTTGCTGATGCAGGAAATAGCTATCCTCAAAAGAGATTGACTGTTCTTATCCTTCAGAAGGAAGTGCTGGAAACAAATTGTGAAATAAAGTCTTCATTCATGTCTGCGTGAGTTGCTAAGAAATTTGTGGGACCTATCTTAGTTCTGTCTGCCATTTAATATGCAGTCTGTTATGTGTTTGACATATTTTGCCTATTAATTCTAGATGTTAGAACATCAGATAAATCATGACCCCTGCTCATTATTTCTTGTATAGTTAAATTTCATCTGTTCATTCAAAATTGTGGAATTT
The DNA here is from genome assembly GCF_020745735.1 of Hemiscyllium ocellatum. Classification (NCBI taxonomy): domain Eukaryota; kingdom Metazoa; phylum Chordata; class Chondrichthyes; order Orectolobiformes; family Hemiscylliidae; genus Hemiscyllium; species Hemiscyllium ocellatum. Next base: position 93,160,270 of record NC_083408.1, read on the forward strand.
TGTGGCTTTATTCTTTTACTAAGCAATTGGTATTTCAAGTTTATCTCTTTAAATAGAAGAGGTATCTCTTCCTAACCCGAGCATAAAAGTATTCTCATTCTTGTTAATGATTGTAATATTTAGAGCATTTTTTTTGAACAGCAGTAGCAAAGGAATATCACCAGAAATCATGAAAGATCCACAAAGAAAGTAGATCAGACCTTCAATTGATGAAAGACAATTACTGTCTCGAAGTGATTCCTCTTTGACAATGAGAATACTGTTTACCCTCAATATCTTTAGTATTTAGACTTACTATTAAGTGGAAATGCCAGTGGAAAAAAGTGTTGAAAGTTGTATCCTAATCTGACCTTTTTGTGTCTATAACATTCGCGACTGCAGCCCATTCTGCAAATTTTTTCAGTTAATACTGATAGTCGCTGTTCTGCTTACCCTGAAATGCTAGTCCAGATTTTGCTTTCCCTCAATACATGCTCCCACCAATGCTACTCACTTTCCTTTTCACAATGGTGCTCCAGCTCATGTCTTGTTACCATGGTGAAGTGTTTCCAGATACTCCATAAAGGATTCATGTTCTTGTGTGTATTCTAAATAGTTTATTGCACTGGAGTGAAGTAGCATCAGAAGTTCTGTACAAAATGCTTGTTCCCATCTTGCTACTAGTGGCAATTCTCAATGAAGTGATACTGCAACAAGTTGAAAACAAAGGTTTCGACAAGAGTACAAATACTGTGGTTTATTACTGTAATTGAGTTTACAGCAATTCCCTGTAATACTATGCCTTTTTACTGTGACACAACTTTCTTGTATGAAGTATTTATTGATGTACACTTCATTAATGTTTCCGAAATGTTTAATTCATTAAAATGAAGCTCACAGATTGTAAGCACCATAATCTCAGTGTCAAAGCCTTTGTCTGTAATTGCTTATCGAGCACATTTGCTTCAATACATAAACTTTAAAGTACTTCAAATTGTATTATTAACTCACATTTTGATTTTTTTTCAGACTTATAAGGGTGGAAGAGCAAATGGAATTTGCGAAAGGCCATCAAGCTAAACATACAAAAGGAACTCGGAACAAAAAGGCCAAACAGAACAAAAAGCAATTTGATATATGGAAAATCATAGAATTATGGAAAGATTGAATAATATTCACTGACCGTTCAGACAGGTAGACTTTTGAATAACCTGGCCAGAGAGAACTACACCTCTACTTTTATAGCTCTGTCTATTTGCTCAGCATGATTTTCTACTGCATTGTGAGTGCTACTTTTATCATAATTTTTTTGTTTAATTTTAATCTCTATCATCTTTCATCATTCATTGAGATCTAGACTTTTCTTTATCTCTCATAAGAATATATCTACTCCCAACTCACACTTCCTTCATTGAACTTCTCCTATTGTTCAATTTCTATTTTGTCCACCAATCCATTCATCTTGAATAGGCTCTTTTGCTCCATAGCTGGTCCCAGTTCCCCAGGGATCTAATGCCCAACTTCCTGTTTCACTTTTATAGCCACAGAACTGGTACAGCTCAGAAGAGGGCCATTTGGTCTCTCTTGTCTATGAGGTGCAAACTATCCCTTTTGAATAGGTGATTTTTTGCCACTGATGTCCTAAATCCTCAATCACAGATAAGCTCCACTCGTCCATTATGCTTCAAACCTCCCATTAACCTCACCATTTTCCATTTCTCTCTAGTTTGTCATACTGAGATATAATCCCAGTTGGAACACATAAATCTAATTTATCCTGTTATTTCTATGTGGCACTGGGAAAAAAGGAACAGAAATTGTTCTTCAGTGGCAGTGCTTTTTAACTTCTTCTCAAGCTTCCAAAACTCTGACTCAAAGACTTCAGGCTTCTACTCCCTGCATCCTTGGTCGCACATGGTCTGTGATTTCTGGCCCCTCTGCTTTGCACCCTCTTAATCATATTCTTTACCCTTGCAATACGAGGGTAAGATCAACAAGGTAAAAACAATGACTGCAGATACTGGAAACCAGATTCTGGATTTGAGTGGTGCTGGAAGAGCACATCCTCGGATGCTGCCTGAACTGCTGTGCTCTTCCAGCTCCACTTGAATCCAGAATACAAGGTTAAGGGAGACAAAGGACTGCTGGTATTTGTGAAAGGTTACAAAGCATGAAAAATGCTGCATTGATAGGAAGTGGACATTAACAGACAACCTTTTTTGAAAACATGTTGGAGAGTTTGCACTAACTTTGCACTAAAGAACAAAGAAAGAAGATCATTCTTTGTCAAGTGGAAGCAGGTACTTTACCAGCGGAAGTTGCCTGGATTACTCTTGTGCATCACCTAGTGGGTATATTTAGTACATCAATCATAGAATTGTTGAATTGTACACAACAATCTGTGAAATAAAGAGGTTTGAAGAGAGAATAAAATGAAAATTCGATCACGTTAAACTGGGCAAATAAGTTTTTGACAAGTTCAAACACGTGAGAGGAATACATGGCAGAAAGAAAATGATGATGATTGCTGGGAGAAGAAAATATTTATTTCTTGTTCGGTTCCACTTGTTTTCATTTAATCTTCAAATTAATGGTTTTAGGCAATGCTGCTAGTGCTGAGTCTATAAGTTACATAGCTCGAGTCCTGGAAATTGAATCCGAGATAATTGTGACAATGCAAATGAATATCAGTGTGATTTGTTAGGACTTATTATATTGGGAAAGCTAGTTAGGCCTTGAACCACAACACAGTTTAAAGGATGACTTACCAGCTATGTATTTTTTGAGTTATAAAGTTTTGGCTGAACTGAAAGAGACCCTTCAGCCCATTGTATCTATGCCAGTCATCAAATAATTCTAATTCCATTTTCTAACATTGGCCAAACCTTGCATACTATGGTGTTTCAAGTGTTCATGTAAATAACTTTTCAACATCTTGAGGGTTCCCTTCCTCGACCGGCCATTCACATGGTGAGTTCCAGATTCCCACCATCTTGTGGGTGAGAAATCTTTTTCCCAAATCAACTCTGAACCGCCTTCTCCTTACCTTGAAACTGATCCCCCTGTTTATTGACCCCTCTACTAAGGGGAAACGTTTCTCCCTATCTATAGGTCTCTGCCCCTAAGAACTTTGTACACCTCAATCAGGTGCCCCTCAGCCTCCTTTGCTCCAGGGAAAATGACTCTAGCCTATCCAATCTTTCTTCATATATGAATCGCTCCTGCCAAGGCAACATCCCAGTGTATTTCTACTGTACCCTCCCTTGTACGATCACATCCTTCTTATGGTGTGGCAACCAGAACTGCACTGTGATCTAAATCATGTTACACAAAGCTCCAACATAATCTTCGGGTAAAAAATGAGGTCTGCAGATGCTGGAGATCACAGTTGAAAATGTGTTGCTGGTTAAAGCACAGCAGGTCAGGCAGCATCCAAGGAATAGGAAATTCGACGTTTCGGACACCGCCCTCCTAACCTGCAATCTTCTTCCTAACCTCTCCGCCCCCACCCCACTCCGGCCTATCACCCTCACCTTGACCTCCTTCCACCTATCACATCTCCATCGCCCCTCCCCCAAGTCCCTCCTCCCTACCTTTTATCTTAACCTGCCTGCCACCCTCTCCTCATTTCTGATGAAGGGCTTATGCCCGAAACGTCGAATTTCCTATTCCTTGGATGCTGCCTGACCTGCTGTGCTTTAACCAGCAACACATTTTCAACTCCAACATAATCTTCTTGGTTTTGTATTCAATGCCTTGACTGATAAAGCTAAGTATCTCACTTTATCTTTGTGTTGTGCTGCCTTCAAGGATCTTTGAAAATACACACCTTAGAGTCATAGAGATGTACAGAAACAGACCCTTCAGTTCAGTTCATTCATGCTGACCAGATATCTTAATTAATCTACTCCCTTTTCCTAGCATTTGGCCTATATCCCTCTAACCCCTTCTTATCCATATATCCTTCTAGATGCCTTTTTAAATGTTGTAATTGTACCAACCTCCACCACTTCCTCTGGCAGCTCATTCCATACACTCACCACCCTCTACATGAAAACGTTGCCCCTTAGGTCCCTTATAAATCTTTCCCCTCTCACCCTTTGATGCTCTCGTTTACTGGAGACCACAATATTCAAGGAGAAACAAAACAGTATTTTATTGATACATCAATATCAGACCATTTGCTTTTACCAAGTGCAGTTTTGTAATTCTGGGTCTGGGATCTGACACTCATTTACACCACCATTCCATTCCACATACAGAATATTTTGCTGAGGTTTTCTCTCATAGGCATTAAAGTTCTTCCTTTCCTTTAATATATTTCATCAGCAGCGTTTGAAGGTCAGCATCGTTGTAAATCGAAACCAGTGTCTAGAGATTTTCCACAGACTGTTGTCTCTGGATTGTCTTTGAATCTTGGCTGATTGTCATTGAAACTTCATCCCATTGGTTCATATCAATTCAATTCCAATGACAGACACATGATTTCCAACTAAAATAAATATCATTCTATGCTTGGAATGATAACGGTGTTGAAATCATAACTAGATTTCTTTTATAAAAGAAATGTTTTAAGTTTGGTTTCCCATTTCTTTGAGGAGGTCTAGCAGTTAAAAGTTTTTTCTATAATTTTAGACTGACAGCAAAGTAGAATTGAGATGAACAGCAAAGCCTCAATAGGTCATCCAGCACATGTAAAGAGAGAAATAGAATGTGAGTTTCAGGTTGGTGTCCTTGGATCAATTGGAAATAGTGGACTGGATTTTGCTATAGGCTGTAGGAATGTGATAAAGTCATAGAGTCATAGAGATGTACAGCATGGAACCAGACCTTTCAGTCCAACCCGTGCACACTGACTAGATATTCTAAAATAATCGAATCCTATTTGCCAGCATTTGGCTCATATGTCTGTAAATGCTCCTTGTTCATAGACTCATTCAGATGCCTTTTAAATGTTGTAATTGTACCAGCCTCTACAACTTCCACTGGCAACTCATTCTGTACACTGCATGAAAATGTTGCCCCTTAGGTCCCTTTTAAATCTTGCCCCTCTCAAATGAAACCTATGCTGGATTGTCTACCCTTAGGGAAAAGACTTTGTCATTTTACCCTATCCATGCCCCCTCCATGAGTTTATAAACTTCTCTCTGTAAGGACACCTCTCAGCTTCCAATACTCCAGGGAAAATCGCCCCAGCCTATTCAGCCTCTCCCTATAGCTCAAACCCTGACAACTTAGTTGTACATCTTTTCTGAATCTTTTCACAACATCCTTCATAAAGCAGGCTGACCAAAACTGCACACAATATTCCAAAAGTGGCCTAACCAATGTCCTGTACAGCTGCAACATGACCTCCCAACTCCCATACTCAATACACTGACCAATAAAGGTAAGCATACCAAATGGTGCCTTCACTATCCTCTGTGATGTGGGGACTAAATGGAGGTGCTGATCCTGCATTTACTGGCTGCATGCCAATTGGCACCAACTTTCCCCGAGTTAGGTGCCCTTCTAATTAGTCATCTGTTAAGGACAGTGGGTAACCTCTGATGATGCTGGGCAAAAGTGAGGACTGCAGATGCTGGAAACCAGAGTTTAGATCAGAGTGGTGCTGGTAAAGCACAGCAGGTCAGGAAGCATCTGAGGAGCAGGATGCTGCCAGACCTGCTGTGCTTTTCCAGCACCATTCTGATCTAAACTCTGATGCTGCTGGCCCAATCAGAGAGTTGTCAGCTGAATTGGGACAAATTGTTGCTGCTGAACTAACTCTGGGACCATGGGGACTCCTCAACCTAGAAATACCCTCGTAGGGGTGGCCCGAAAGAAAAACATGATAGCCAAAACAGGTATGCTCCACGGAGGGCACGGGAATACACTCCAGAGAAATTGTCTGGTGACTCAGTTGCTTGCAGAGATTGACTACTAGAGCATGAGCCTTCAGCTGAGAGGGCCCCCTGGCCTGCTGCAATTAAACCATCTCCATTGATTTTCCACATGGCCCAGGAACCTCTGTATTGGCTAAAAATTGTAAAATTGCCCCAATTGGCGCCTTAACCATCTTAATTGGTTGTCTGCTGCCTTGAAGCAGGAACTGATTCTAATTGCAGCTCAACAAAGCCCAAGAGAACCATTTTGACATAGCTCGCACTATTTTCTCAGCCCCTGTCTCCAAGTAGGAAAAGTTCAGACCATGGACTCACCTTTCAGCTCAAGGTTGACCTGCTGCGTATTTCCAATATTTTCTGGTTTTACTTTAGATTTCCAGATTTGACAAAAGTTTGCTTCTGTTAAAAATTGAACCTGCCCTCAAAACCTTCTGACATTTTTTTTTGAGAATAAACTCTGTGCCTTCAATATGCCAGAAATGTTTGAACGATCTATTAAGATTAATTTCGAGAGAGCTGTCGTGAAAGATTTTTTAAAAATATTGTCAAGTCAGAAAACTACATGGGGCTCAGGAATATGAGGAGTAAGTTTAACCCAAATTCAACACAAGACCAGGATTGGAAGTTGTACCAGTGCTTAATTTTTCACAAACCACATATATCAGCTTTTAGATTAAACTTGCCTATTGATTTAAGAAATTAAAGAAAGAGTACAAAGGAATTCTTCCTGAAATAATCACTTATTTCATTGATTGCATTTTTAGCGTTATTTAGATTCACAACATGCGTATCTCCCATGACTGGGAGTACAGGATAAATGAGTGTCCAGATTAGAGTGGTGCTGGAAAAGCACAGCCAGTCAGGCAGCATCCAAGGAGCAGCAAAATTGACGTTTTTGGAAAAAAGCCCTTCATCAGGACTGAAGGCAGGGAGCATCCAGGGTGGAGAGATAAATGGCCCTGACATTTTTTCCTGATTTTTTTACATGTTCACATACAATTTGTCATTCGTTGACATTGAGATGTATTAGAATTGAACATCTTTCATATTTGCAGAGTTATAAAAATATTTTATTTCAAACTGCTCCAGATATACTTTTAGCACTCTTGTTTTATTATTTTATTTGTTTCAATTGTTTCACATTTTCTTCCTATTTTGGCCAGCTGTGTATAGTGATCAGTCTATTTTCTAGGGAAAGGCTCAAGACTGACTTCAGAGGAGGTGATTTCTGACAAAGTTGACAAAATTGTTTTAGACAGTCTCTTGATATGTATCTTTTCACTTTTGTGCACAATTTTTGGTTGTAATCAAAATTCATTGTACATTCTCATATGATGTTTTCTTATGTATAATAGAAAAAGTGAGGTTTTGATTACTCAGGCAAAGTGGAGATTCTTGGGTGATCCCAGATCGTAACAAATCTGATAGATTTTGGGTAAACCTGCTTATGAGGATAGAATTCTTCTTTATTTTCCCATTCACCTGTAATTTTTTTAAAGTTATCAGTAATAAGGCATCACCTCATTTCTCTGGGTCTGTGTTCATGCATCTTTTAATTATCATTTCTGGTTTCAAGGACACTGTTTAATAGAGGTGAAAGACCATCCCCTAGTTCATCATTATGCTCTTCATCTTCAGAAACTAAAAAATCTTTTTTCACCTAAGCATTAAGGAACAAGCTCCAATGATTCTGGCATTCTCACTGGATACCACGAGATTTTGAAGTCACGTAAACAAGACTTCAGATTACCAATAAGGTGTTTTATTGTGTTTTTTTGTTATCTCATGGGTCTCATTATATTTCTTCTCCTATCTATGCTGGAAATATTAGCCTTGACTGCAGGGAATATCTTGATCATCAATCAACCAGCCTGCTGCACAGATTTGAGCTGCTGTTAGAGGATCAAAGTGTCATAACAGTTTCCCACATAGCAAACATTTATATAATATAAGAGGTTCAGCAAGGTAGTAGCTATTTTAGGGAGCTGAACAAATAACTTAATGAATTTTAATTCAAATCCCAACATAGCAGATGGAGAATTTGAAACCAGTTTAATAAAATCTGATACATTAAACTTGTATTAGTAAATATAATCATAATATTTGATTATTGTAAAATCCAATACATTTACACCAATGTGTTAACTCTTAAGCATGCTCTGAAATTAAAAAAAAATTGTTCACAAAATGTTGGCATCACTAGGGTGGCATTTATTGCGCACCCCAAATTGTCCAGAGTCCAGATAAGAACCAATCACCTTGCTTGAAGTCTGGATTCACATGTAAAGCATAAGAGGGGAGGATGGATTAGTGAAAAATTAGTTTTTACAATAGGCAGCAGTGATTACAGGCTCACCACGAGGCCTGCTTTGTAAATGAAGACACTTGGTTGCTTTAAAATGTTATGAAGGACAAAAGCAGTTTGAAAAGAAGGCTTTTTCTCAGGGTGTCTAGGTAAAACTTAGATTAGATTAGACTTACAGTGTGGAAACAGGCCCTTCAGCCCAACAAGTCCACACCGACCCGCCGAAGCGCAACCCACCCATACCCCTACATTTACCCCTTACCTAACACTACAGGCAATTTAGCTTGGCCAATTCACCTGACCCGCACATCTTTGGACTGTGGGAGGAAACCGGAGCACCCGGAGGAAACCCACGCAGACACATGGAAAACGTGCAAACTCCACACAGTCAGTCGCCTGAGTCGGGAATTGAACCCGGGTCTACAGGCGCTGTGAGGCAGCAGTGCTAACCACTGTGCCACCGTGCCGCCCACAAAGAAACTAGCGCCCAACGTGGGGCTCGAACCCACGACCCTGGGATTAAGAGTCCCATGCTCTACCGACTGAGCTAGCCGGGCTACTTACTTGCCTTGCCAGTGACATCCACATCTCAATAGCACAGGACGTTCCCAAGAATGGTGATGGGGGAATCTGAAATGTTGAGTGATAGGATGATCAGGATTTTTAAAACCGAGTTTGAACTCATAAACTGTCATGTAATGATTTGAACGCATGCCTACAGAATGGTAGTCAAGCAGTAGACCAGTACTTTACCACACCATAATGATTGTCCTGCTATTAATAAATGGGACTCTGAATGACATATGTGTGTTTCATCAATTGCTCCTTGCCCAAATTTGTAGAATTGAATTATTAGCTCTGCTTGCTTAGTAAACTCCACTGAGATAATTTTGAACTTCTCAGTGCTTGAACAGAGCATCACCGACCTTTACATAGGGGTGAGCTGCTGCTCAACTAATGGGATAATGGTAACTTAAAGCTGCTTGGAAGATTCACTGCTAGAGAAAAAAAATAAATAAAGAGGTCAGTCAGAAAATAGTCTCACAGGTTTTCAGTTTTAATGGACTCAGTATCATACTGGGCCCAGCTTTCTTTTAAAGCAAGGAAGCCACTTATTGTAGTCAGCACAATTTTAAAAAAAATCATGGGATGTAAATATTGCTGGCCAGTGTTTATTGCAGTTAAGATTCAGCCACATTGATGTGCATCTGGACTCATATGTAGGCCAAACCAGGTAAGGGTGGAAGATTCAAAAACAGAAGTTACTGGAAAGGTTCAGCAGGTCTGGCAGCATCTGTGAGAGAATCAAAGTTAACATTTCAGGTCCAGTGACCCTTCCACAGAACAGAGTGGCAGATTTCCTCCCTTCACAGACATTTGGGAACTAAATTTGCTTCAACAATTGACAGTGACTAGATGGTCACTATTAGGTCCAGCTATTTAATTCTAGACTTTAAGTGAATTCAAATTTCACTGCTTACCATGGCAGGATTCAAACCATTGTCCCCAGAACTTTAGGCTGCGATTTTGGATTGACTAGTTCATTGTTATTATCACTAGGCATCACCTCTGTGAAATGCAGCTTTCAGTGAAATTGAATGTGTTTCACAATACTCCATGTAACTTGGCAAATAAACAAGGTAGCCACTGGTTCATATCACTAAGTGAGGCTTCAGACCACAACTTTCTGAGGAAGCATGATGTAGAGGAGCTGGTGCTGGACTGGGGTGGACAAAGTTAAAAATCATACAACACCAGGTTATAGTCCAACATGTTTATTTGAAGTACTAGCTTTCAGAGTTCTGCTCCTTTGTCAGGTAGCTACCTGAAGAAGGAGCAGTGCTCCCAAAGCTTGTACTTCCAAATAAACCTGTTGGACTATAATCTGGGGTTGTGTGAATTTTAAAGTCTGAGGAAATGATGTGATCAGGTTCAGTATAAGGTATTGAGACAGCAGCAAGATAACGCATGGCGCTGTCCATAGTGTGAATTCCCAATACTACTAAAACATCGGCCCAGATATTCCAATGACCACAGAGTCATTGAAACAGTGTGAACTAAAGCTGCATATTGGGACCATGTGGAAATTCTGACACAGAACCTTTTGAGGGAACGATGGAGAAAATTGACTTTTCTAACAACTAATTCACTGACATTTGAAACTCTCGAAAGAGTCCATTAAAGTTGGAGACTTCAGAGGGTACCATAAGACATAGGAGTGGAAGTAAGGCCATTCGGCCCACCGTGTCCAGTCTGCCATTCAATCATGGCTGATGGGCATTTCAACTCCACTTACCCGCATTCTCCCTGTAGCCCTTAATTCCTCGAGACATCAAAAATCTACTGCACTCTGTGGCAATGAATTCCACAGGCCCACCACTCTCTGGCTGAAGAAATGTCTCCGCATTTCTGTTCTGAATTGACCCCCTCAACGGGTCCTAGTCTCCTCGCCTAATGGAAAAGATTTCCTAGCGTCCACCCTTTCCAAGCCATATATTATCTTTTAAGTTTCTATTAAGTCTCCCCTTAATCTTCTAAACTCCAATGAATACAATCCCAGGATCCTCAGCCGTTCCTCATATGTTAAACCTACCATTCCAGGGATCATCCGTGTGAATCTCCGCTGGACACGTTCAAGTGCCAGTATGTCCTTCCTGAGGTGTGGGGACCAAAACTGGACACATTACTTCAAATGGGGCCTAACCAGAGCTTTATAAAGTCTCAGTAGCATAACGATGCTTTTATATTCCAACCCTCTTGAGATAAATGACAACATTGGATTTGCTTTCTTAATCACGGACTCAACCTGCATGTTTACCTTTAGAGAATCCTCAACTAGCACTCCCAGATCCCTTTGTACTTTGGCTTTACGAATTTTCTCACCGTTTAGAAAGTAGTCTATGCTTTTATTCTTTTTTCCAAAGTGCAAGACCTCACATTTGCTCACGTTGAATTCCATCAGTCATTTCCTCGACCACTCTCCCAAACTGTCTAGATCCTTCTGCAGCCTCCCCACTTCCTCAGTACTACCTGCCTGTCCACCTAACTTCGTATCATCGGCAAACTTCGCTAGAATGCCACTGACCCACTCAATAGACATTCAGGTGATGACCAAAACTTAAAGGAAGGTCTTAATGAAGACAAATGGAAAGGTTTCAGGAGGTATTTCCAGAACATGGGCTGATGCCACTGAAGACATGCTTTCCAGTAATAGAATATTAAAATCAGGCATGTGCTAAAGGCAAAAATTGGAGGCGTCAAATTTTATGCCAGTTTGATAAATCATGGCCTGAACAATCTCAGCCATTTTGGGCACCCCAGCTGCATATTTTAGTGCTTAGGCAGTGGGATGTCTTACAGCGCTTCAGTTTCAGGAGCAATACTAGGAGCTATGGCTACAGGTGGGATAGCAGCGGTCCAAAGCAGATGCCAAGATTAAGAAGGCTAGTATTAGTTAGAGGTATCTGGAGCTGATCAGCTGGATGCTGGCAAAGGGTAGGCAGCGTGTTTCCACAAGAAAATCTCTTGCCACCTCAGTGCTACTCCATGAGTCGTAGAGTGTCCAACTGGGAAGCCCCAGCCTCCTAACCTAACCCTAGAGAACTGATAATATTCGTCTTGTGCAGTCTGATATCTTGAAGGTTTGCAACTTTGAATGAGGCTACAGAGATAGGGAGAGGCATGTACATAAAGAAATATGAAAACAGAGGTTTGTCAATGTGGTGAATGTTTATAGTTTTTTTTCCTGGAGATGATAGCCATCAGCTTCAGTTTTCTGTTAAAAAATAACTTTCTCAAGTTAGCTTTCTTGTTTTGACTTATTATTATTTTGGTTTCATATTTGCACAATGATATCAAATACTTTGAGTCATTTGGAAAAATTAAACTTTGAATTTATCCTATAAGGTAAGATGCAGTTCCATGAAATATGTACTTCAACACAAAAGGGCTATAACTTGTATAGATGTCTATACATATGACACCAACAAAGACCAATCGTGAGCTAATGTTTTGTATCAGCTATGCTTCAAACTCTGCTTTGACTTAAATTGTACTTTGGTCTCCCTCAAGATAATAAACTGGGTAATAAAGTGAAACTGCTGTGTTTATAATGCATCCCACACTAGTTATCTTCAAATACAGGAATACAAAATATTTTAAAGGAAATATTTCCAAGGCAGAGCATCCCAGGGATTACCCAGTTAGTCTTGCCTGCATTCTGCTGTGAAAGCAAAATGAAAATGGTTTCTCTATGACCTAATTATTAGATGCATTGGAATTGGTAATCCTATGTTTTATGCTGCTTGCAGGACTGAAATTCATTTGCATACTAAGAGCGAATGTGGCAAGTTGCATTAAATTTAATCGTGTTACAGCAAATAAGGAGTTTATAATTAAAAAAAGGGAGCTGTACAGTTTCTGGCTGCCACTAGTTTGGCAGTATTCATACTGAGCATTCAGATCTTGAGAAGTGTCAACTTTGAATGGATTTTATTCAAATTGTTTCACAATATAACAAGGGAAAATGAAAAAAATCAATTGTTTCCATTTGCCACTTGCCTTTCATTCAAAAGTCAAAAGAGCTTTTCATATAAACTGAAGTACTGAAGTGTAAATAGATTATGTTAATATCTGCTGTTACCAGGTAAGAGAAAAGGCAGCATTCCTCATTCCAACTCCAATCTCAAATCATTTCCGTAATTCATTTTCTTATGGAATTTATATGTTGTTCATTCTGGTCTTTGTAACTATTGCTACTCTTCCAAACTATAAAATAGATAAAGATCAGAATGCTATGTTAAAGCAAATGTCTTTGATTGTGATGATGTATTGTGAGATGAGGAAAGTGAGAGCACTTTACTTGAATGAATCCAATCTCTGATGAAACACAGATGATGTGGAGGAACTGATGTTGGACTGGGGTGGAAAAAGTTAAAACTCACACAGCTACCTGATGAAGGAGCTGCGCTCCAAAAGATAGTGCTCTCAAATAAACTTGTTGGACTATAACCTGGTGTTGTGTGATTTTTAACGACATACAGATGAATATACTAAATATTAAATTTTAAATGATTGATAGATATTCACTATAGAGGTAAAATTTTCTATGTATTAGTTCCATTTGATACATAATGTGAAAAGAGTATTTAAATTGTCAGTGATCTAACACTACTGGAAACATATTTTGATCTTCACTTTTCTTTAATATTACCTTATTCCAATGATTTTAACATTTACCTGATTTATTTTGGATTTCATTGCAGTAGATTTTGATTCATGGGCTGACATTTTAAAATCCAATTCTAAATTGGTTGGTGATTCTAAACTTAAATTTCAATTGCACTTTTTATCATGCTTGCCTCAGTTGAAATTTTTCATGTCATCCGATTTTTAAATTTCAGAAAATGTAGTTATAAAATGGGCTAATCATACGGAGTTCATGATAAACATAAATCAAAGCTATATTAGAAAGACTTATATTGTCAGAGCAAAAGGACGTTACTTGAGACCAGAAAGTAAAATGGCAATTTCATTGTGTTGTTCAAAAGGTAGCCACACCAACTGAATGAAATATTATCTTGATATTTTATGGTTAGATTGTGTTCAACGTAAGGTACTTTGGAAGATGTGGCTATGTTAAAATACAATGAAGGAAGAAACCTTGTGGATTTTGCTGATTTAAAGATGTGATCCATTACTTTTTCTCAAAGACTCACTGGGTGTCCACTTTACTGGATGCAGAAACTCCTTATAGTTTGCAAATGACCATCTTATGATTTTTTTTTATTTCAGAAGAAATCCAATTTCCTCTGCAAACCTGGTTCTTCACTATTTTCCTTTGGTCTTTAAAAACACCTGCTGTAGAAAAAGTTAAAACTTCCCAGATGAAGTTGGTGCCCCATTTTAAATGTGGGGCAAAAACTGGATTTTTCTCCTCTGCACCATTTTTTGTCTAGGGTTGAGGAAACTCATTAACAGCACAGCAGATTTAGGAATTTCTTAAGAAAATGGGAAGCCTGCTGGAGAGTCTGGAACATTCTGAAAGGGAATTGTAAAATACATCACAACTTCATAAAGTCATTCATGAAGTGAGGAAGTATGGGACACAGGAAGATTTGGCTGTCTGCATTCAGAATTGGCTGGCTGACAGAAGGCAGAGAGTGGTTGTAGATGGAAAGCATTCTGCCTGGAGGTCAGTGTTGAGTGGTGTCCCGCAGGGCTCTGTTCTTGGGCCTGTGCTCTTTGTAGTTTTTATAAATGACTTAGATGAGGAGGTTAAGGGGTGGGTTAGTAAATTTGCAGATGACACAAAGTTTGGAGGTGTCATCGATAGTATAGAGGGCTACTGCAGACTGCCGCACAACATGGACAAGATGCAGAGCTGGGCTGAGAAATGGCAGATGGAGTTCAACCTGGATAAATGTGAAGTGATGCATTTGGAAGGTTGAACTTGAATGCTGAATATAGGATTAAAGACAGGATTCTTGGTAGTGTGGAGGAACAGAGGAATTTTGGTGTTCAAGTGCATAGATCCCTCAAAGTTGCCACCCAAGTGGATAGGGTTGTTAAGAAAGCTTGTAGTGTTTTGGCTTTCATTAACAGGGGGATCGAGTGTAAGAGCCATGAGGTTTTGCTACAGCTCTACAAGTCTCTGGTGAGACCACAGTTGGAATATCGTGGTCAGTTCTGGTTGCCCTACTATAGGAAAGATACAGAGGCTTTGGAGAGGGTGCAAAGAAGGTTTACCAGGATGCTGCCTGGACTGGAGGTCTTGCCTTATAAAGAAAGGTTGAATATGCTCGGACTTTTCTCTCTGGAGAGAAGAGGAAGAGAGGAGATCTGATCGATATATACAAGATAATGAGTGGAATAGATAGAGTCAATAGCCAGAAACTTTTCCCCAGGGCAGGATTGACTAGTACGAGGGAGTCATAGTTTGAAGATATTAGGAGGAAGGTATAAAGGAGATGTCAGAGGTAGGCTCTTTACGCAGAGAGTTGTGAATGCGTTGCCAGCGGTAGTGGTGGAAGCAGAGTTATTGGGGACATTTAAGCCACTTCTGGACATGTACATGGATAGCAGTGAGTTGAGGGGTGCATAGGTTAAGTTACTATGTTTTACATTAGGATTAACCCTTGGCACAACATCGTGGGCCTAAGGGCCTGTTCTGTGCTGTACTTTTCTATGATCTATGTTCAAATATCATCTATCATGTTTTTTACTGCAGTGATTTTATCTAAAAATATGCTCTGCAAAGGTATAAGTACACCCTTATAATGACTAGAACTGTGTGTAAATTTGCACATGTATTGTTGTACTTTTCCAATGGAAATAGTGTTATAATGTAGCGTAAAGTTTAAAAAGATTTCTGCCTGTGCTGTCACCTTTCAAACTATGCGCCTATGAACACATGAATTAATAGCATAATTGGACTATTCACCCCCTAAGGCCTCTTCCTTCATTCAGTTAGATTATGGTTTATTTGGTTCAGGCCTCAATTCCACTTTCCTGCCTGTCATGGATACCTTTTTGACTTCCTTGTTAGTCAAACAAAAACTGCCTCTACTTTTTAAAAAAATCAGAAATCACACGACACCAGGTTATAGTCCGACAAGTTTATTTGAAAATACAAGCTTTCAGAGACCTGCTCCTTTATCAGGTAGACTAGTACAGACCAGGGAAAACCAGAATGAACTGGACCTTCAGATGGAAACATCTAACATTCAGAGCATCGCCACTAGATGGAATGACTGGGCATGGACATGGGAACTGGCAGGACACAATTTGCCAAGCTCCCAGAGACTGAGGATTTATGACAAACTGATGAATCTTTGTAAGGTGCCTAATTAGTGAATGACCTAATTCATTAAAATCTATATGATGAAACAGCTCCTGACAGCCACCCAAGGCGAGGTGCAACTGTTTCTGATGGTCTGAACTGATATGCACTTTCACACATCTCTATAGTCCCAACGGGACTAACTCTTAATCCTGTACGCACTGATGGGGTTAACCAGGTTACAACTGTTAGTTTTCCTGGTATTGCTGATTGGATATAATCTCAATAACAAAATCTGCCCCCATGGTCACAATGATTGTCTCATCTTCATCTTCACATTTCATTTGTTGGTCATAATGACTACCTTATTTCAGTCTTTTTCAACCACTCATCGGTCAGACCATTTAAACCTACAAACTAAAATATTCAATGGTCCTGTGCCTACTGGGGAATGGGGTTCTAAGATTCATTGTCCTCTGGGATATATAAAAAAAATTCTCTTAACCTCCATCTTAAATGGAAGGCAACTTATTTTAAAACTGTTCTAGTCTCTTAAGCTCTGAACTCTAGTTTTAGTCTTAATTTAAGTACAGAATGATTTAAATAGAGAGTCAGTTTACGCTGATAAAGAAACCATGCTTTAGCCACTTAAACTAAAATGAATATCTTCTCCATCCATTGATTGACAAACAACCTGCTTTTAAATCAATACAAATACTTTTTGTGCTTTTCATCTCAAATGTTTGGACAGCTGCGGCCATTATGAAAGCTTGGCTGAACTTCAAGTGGGCTTCAACCAGAGGGTGTTTCATTTTCTGAGAATGAATGACAGTTTCAAAAAATTACAATTATAGGTAATTTCTTTAATGTTACTTTTGTTTTGCTGATGCAAGCTGGTAGGATTACAATTATTTCCATGTTTTTGTTTTCAGATGGTAGAATGCCACTTATTTCTCAGTATCAATGATAATGTGTCTGATGGGGACTTTTAAGGGATGGTGAGAGGTTGCGTTTTCTCCTCGGAGAATGTGAAAGATTTTCCATTGATGCTGCATGGAGTCTGAGGACTACATGGATATTAGGGTGAGTGGCTGTGGAGGATGAAAACATAGTTGGAGTGAGGGGAGAAATGTGGATCTGGGGAGTAAGGTTTATGAGACTTTGAAACACAGCTTAAGAGCTGTGCTGCTGTTGCTGTGAATTGAAGACGGGATTCTCACCAGCCTACCTGCACACCCTCCTGCACTAGCTCCCTACTTGCAAGTGCACTATAACTCTGGTCACACTGCAAAAAGACATAAATCCGGGGTAAATCACATGTCAGTCATTAATGTAGATTGCAACAAGTGAGATGGCCTTGTATCAGACCGGACCAGAAGATCTCAAAATATTTTAAGATGGTAGTCACACTCCGAACTTGAGGATGGACTGGCAGCAGTCAATTAATAGCCACTTCAGGCGGTCAACTTTGCCCCTGAAGCAAAGAGGCTGTCTTAGACAATGCCACCCTGTGAAACATTGCGGACAGGTCAGGTGTAGGTAGGAGGGTGGCAGGAAAGCCTACCATGATTTGTATGCGCTGCAATCACCTTATAAATATAGGAGAGCATAAAATTCCACATCTTCTGCCACTTCCCAACAGTAATGTATTTTGAAATTAAAATACATGTTAAGCAATGGGAATGCAACCACTTTGCAAGCTTCTTAAGTCTTTCCTTCTACCGTGGCACTCCAGGCAAATTAGAACCAGCAGGTGTTTTTACAGGTGGAAGAATGGTTTGAAGAATATTGAATTGCATTGCATGTCATAAAAGAGCTAAAATAAATCTGAAGTGCTGCACTTATTTCCAGTGTTGGCAGAGAGGCACTTAAGATACATGGTGGTTTTTGACATAAGGCAGACTATGACAAGTCGGATTCTGGTTCATACAGAGAGCTAGCAAGGGTCTTGTGCTCTTTCAGCTCTTATAAATAAAGCCGTTTTAGCATCTAACTTCTTCCATGTCTCCATCATATTACCTCTCTGTAGGTAACGTGCATCAACTTGCCATTATGTTTGATAATCTAGTTAAGACCTGTCCATTCACCTGGAGCTAAATAATCCATTGGCTAAAGTGGGTACTGCAGATGTTGCAGATGATAGTTAAGGTTAGACCGGTGCTGGAAAAGAGCTGGAATCTGATGAAGGGCTTTTGCCTGAAACATCGATTTTCCTGCTCCTCGGATGCTGTCTAACCTGCTGTGCTTTTCCAACATCACTAATTTTGACGCTAAATAATTCATGGTGTGTTTTGATTCCTCTCATTGAAAATCGGGTCTCATTATATTTTTTCAGTAGTTTGGGCAAGAATATCATGGGCCAGGTTTATAGAAGGCCTTGCCAGGAGCAGCCTTGCCAAATTCTATAGCATCCTCCGTCGCCACATGCAGGTGCTGGGCATCCTCCATTGCCAAACCCTTACCAGGAAGAATGCCTCATATTCCGCCTTGGGACCCTGCAACCATATGGGATTAATGTGGATTTCACCAGTTTCTCCATTTCCCCTCCCCCTACATTATCACAGTCCCAAGCTTGCAACTCGGCACTGTCCACCTGACCTGTCCATCACCTTTCCCATTTATTTGCTCCATCCTCCTCTCCAACATATCATCTTCTCCCTCACCTTCATCTACCTATCGCATTCTCAGCTACCTTGGCCCCAGCCCCCCTCCCCTGCCCTCCCATTCATCTCTCAGCTCCCAGGCCCTTAAGCCTAATTTCTGATGAAGAACTGTCGATTCTCCTGGTCCTCGAATGCTGCCTGACCTGCTGTACTTTTCTAGCACCACGCTCTCGACTCTGATCTCTAGCATCTGTAGTCCTCACTTTCTCCCAATTTCTTTAGCAGATCAAATATTGATAGCAGACTACTTTATCTCATTCTGGAAATGTCATGTTCACTGCCTGAGAAATGCTGATTTTGGGTGTGAATTATTCATCAATATAGTTACATGCTACCAAACGCACATTGGGATTAATGTTGTCTGCATGCCTGTGAGTGCCAACTCTTAACCTTCACAAGTTCTGCCTCCTGTAGAGGTGAAATCCCTCTCATTGCTGGTGGTTGTCTTCAGCGAAGTAGATAGAATTGTTCACTTGTGTCAGAAGATGCTGGTGATATGTTCACTTTATCCGTGGAAATCCGATTGACTAATGTCACTGACTTTCCTCTCTTGGACAGAAGCGAGAGTTGAAAAGTTACAGATGTGTCTGACCTTGAAGAGGCTGGGACTGTTTTCCCTGGAATGTTGGAGGCTGAGGGATGACCTCATAGACGTTTATAAAATAATGGGGGACATAGGCAGGGTAAATAGACAGGGTCTTTTCCCTGGGGTTGAGGAGTCCACAACTAGAGGACATAGGTTTAGGGTGAGAGGGGAAAGATTTAAAAGGGACCTAAGGGGAATCTTTTTCAATCAAAGGGTGGTGTGTGTATAGAGTGAGCTGCCAGAGGAAGTGATGGAGGCTGGTATAATTGCAACATTTAAAAGGCATCTGGATAGATGTATGAATAGGAAGGGATTTGAGGGATATGGGCTAAATGCTGGCTCATGAGATTAGACTAGGATGTCTGGTTGATATGGATGAGTTAGACTGAAGGGTTTGTTTCCGTGCTGTACATCTCTATGATTTAGTGACTCGAAGCCATTCCTTCAGAAGATTTGTCTGCAAGTCAACTCTATCATCAAGCATCAACAACTCTTATTGTATTTGTTCCTATGTGAGGATTTTAATCTCCCCTTGAGTGGGTGCTTTGGTGCACCCTGACCTGTATTACCCCTCTATTGATTATTCCTACTTATCTTCAAAAAGAAGAGATACAATGCAATCTCTGTCATGGGAGAGTGATAGTCTTGTGGTCATAGGTTAATTTTTACATATATAGGACTATATGGGGATATGTAGCACAGAAGCAGCTCATTCAGCACAACTGAGCAGTGCTGGCATTTTGGGTTCACTCAAAATTTGTTTTTTCTGAGCATAAATGAGCTAGACTGCAATCTTGACTGATTATCATAGAATCCCTACAGTACAGGCACACTGACCTTCCAAGGACCATCTCACCCAGACCTACCCCTATCCCTCTAACCCCACAATCACTCTGATAGGATTATACTGTAGCTCCCTTCACTGCCACCTCCCCCCCCTGAAAAAACCCATCAAGATATTGAGGAACAAATATGTCGGAAGGTTATAGAAAGATGCAATAAAAAACAGAGTTGTCATAGTGGGTGACTTTAACTTCCGCAGTATTGACTGGGACATAGAGCAAGAAATTTAGGCAGGGCAGGATTTATTAAATGTATCCAAGAGGGATTCTTGAAACAGTAAAAGAGAGGTGATACTGTACCTTGTACTGGCTAGTGAGCCTAGTCAGGTGACTGACTTTTCAGTGAGAGTGCATTTTGGAAACAATGATCACAATTCCTTAAGTTTTATAATAGCTATGAATAAGGATAAGTGGCAAGGTACTAAATTAGGGGAGGGCAAATTACATCAATGTTAAGCAATGTTAAGCTAGGGAATATTATCTGAAAGGACCTGTTATCAGGCAAGTCAACATTTGACATGTGGAAATTGTTTAAAGACCTGCTGCTGAGAGTTCAGGAATGGCATGTTCCAGTGAGGAGAAAGGACAAGGATGGCAAGGTAAGGGATCCTTGGGTAGCGAGGGAGTTTATGAATTTAATTAAAAGGTAAAAAATTAGCATTTGTAAGGTTTAGGAAGCTTAACATTGGACAGGGTCCATGAAGAATATAAAGGAAGCAAGAAAGAACTCTAGCAGGGAATTAGGAGAACAAGAAGGGTCCATGAAATGACCTTGACAATTAGGGTTAAAGAGAGTCCAAAGGCATTCTATACATGCATCATAAAACAAGAGGATAGCTTGAGAGAAGGTAGAACCACTTAAGAATAAAGGAGGGAACTTGTGCTGAGAGGCAGAGGATGTGGGTGAGATCCTAAATTATTACTTTGCATCAATATTCACCAAGGAGAGGGATATGAAGGATAGTGTGATTATTTTGGGGCATGCTAATATGCTACAACATTTTAAGATCAAGAAAGAAATGGTGTTAGGTCTCTTGGAGAGCATTAACTTGGATAAGTCCTCAGGACCCAATGATATCCATCCCAGTCTATTGAGAGAAGCAAGAAGGAAGATTTCTGAATCCTTTACCACCATCTTTGTATCCTTGCTAGTGACTGGAGAGGTGCCAGGGGACTGGCAAATAGCTAATGTTGTTCCTCTACTCAAGGAGGGAAATAGGGACAATCTAGGAAACAATAGATGGATGTGTCTCTCATTGGTGGTTGGGAAGCTATTAGAGAGAATTCTTAGGGAAAGGCTTTACATGCATTTGGAAATGCATGATCTAATTAGGGACAGTCAGCATGGCTTTGTGCAAGACAGGTCACATCTTACTAACTTGATTGAAGTTTCAAAGAAGTAATGAGAGTGATCGATGAGGGTAGAGCAATGACCATAATCTACGTAGGTTTAATAAGGCTTTCGACAAGGTCCCTCATGGTAGGCTCATCTAGAAGATTAAGAAACATGGGATCCACAGTGACTTAGCTGCTAAGAATTGGCTTGCCCATAGAAGGCAAAGGGTAGTGGTGGAAGGGTATTTGTCAGGCTGGATGTTTGTGACCAGTAGTGTTCCACAGGGATCTGTACTGGGGCCTCTGCTGTTTGCAATATATATAAATGACTTGGATGAAAATGTGAATGGGTGTGTTAGTAAGTTTGCAGGTGATACAAAGATTGGTAGAGCTGTAGATAGTGTAGATGTTTGTCAAAGGATACTACAGTATTTGGATCAGTTGCAGATATGGGCAGAGAAATGGCAGATGGAGTTTAATCCGGGTAAGAGTAAGATGCTGCATTTTGGGAGATCAAATGTTAAAGAAAAGTAAAAAGTTAATGACAGGACACTGAACAGCATTGGTGTACAGAAGGATCTTGGTGTTCAAGTCCATAGCTCCCTGAGAGTGGCTGTGCAAGTAGATAGGGTGGTAAAGAATGTGTATAGCATGCTTGTCTTTATTGGTCAGGGAACTGAGTACAAGAGTCAGGATGTCATGTTGCAGCTTTATAAGACTTTGGTTGAATCACATTTAGAGTATTGCATTCAGGTCTAGTTGTCACATTGCAGGAAGGATGTGGAAGCTTTGGACAGAGTGCAGAAGATGTTTACCAGGATGCTGCTGGATTAGACGGTAGGGCTATAAGGAGAGGTTAGAAAAACTTGGGTTGTCTTTTCTTGAATGGCAGAGGCTGAGGAGAGACTTGGCTAAAGTTTATAAAATTATGGGAGCATAGACAGAGTTGATGGGCAGAATCTTTTTCCTAGAGTTGAAATGTCTAAAAATAGGGGGCATGCTTTAAGGTGAGAGGGGGAAAGTTCAAAGGAGCTTTGAGAAGCAAGTTTTACACAGACCAGTAGAAGCATATAACACATTGCTGGGGAAGGTGTTGGAAGCAGGATAGAGGTGTTCAAGAGACTTTAATGTAAGTACATGAATATACAAGGAATGGAGGGTTATGGATCAAGGGCAGGCAGAAGGGATGGGTTTAATTTAGTATCATGTTTGGGCTGAATCATCATGGGCTGAAGGGTCCATTCCTGTGCTGTACTGTTCCATGTTCTATTTCTCATAGGCAATCCAACTAGCCTGCACATCTTTCGACAGTGAGAGGGAACCAGAGCACTAAAAGGAAACCCACACAGGCACAGGGAGCATTCACAAACTCCACACATACAGGAACCTTAGGTTGGAAGTGAACCTGGGTCCATGGCACTATGAGTAAGAGTGCTAACCATTGAGGCACCATGCCACCCATATTGGTTATATTAGTTTGTAATGTAGCTGCTTGTATGCTCAGATTTCAGAGTACTTTTGCCAGATGTTACTCAGCTAAACTATTCAATCTGTCCCTGTGATAGTGAGTTCCACATTTCCACTACTCTTTGGTAAAGAAGCTTCTTTTGAAGTCAGTTCTCCTAAGATAGATCAGAAATCAGAATTGGCACTTTCCTGGACTTTATGGGTCAGCTTATTACTGAATAAGCTTTGCTGAGCCATCAGGAACATACACAATAGACATCTGTAGAGCAGAATTAAGATCCTCGAATTCAGTCAAGGACAATATTGCACCAGGCTTCTATTCACTGGGACATATTGAGACCTCTTTCTGTGGCAATTTAGGATCTGGACAAGAATCAATGCTGCATTATCAGTCTCAAACTACTGCTGTGCTTATGAGAACAGGTCAATCCATGTTTCTCCCAGAATAAATATAACCTGAAACACATTTCAATGGGGAAGTAAAGGGAATAATATTATATTAAATTCTGCAATGATATAGAAAACTGCAAAATGAAAAGAACATATTGATTCCATTATTTTAAAGGTCATTGCACATTGTTCAACCTAAGTTGCTTATGTTGCAGAATCACACATTTTCAAATAAAGCATATTATCCTTCAACTTGTGTGGCCATTGTATTATTTTGCAAAGATTAACCTTGTTGTGGTACAAGGTGCAAGTACAATACAGCGCAGAGAATTAAATGTAAAGATAAGAAAGAAAGTAATAAGTCAAAGGTGAAAAAGGTTCAGAAGGTAAATCAGGGGATTTTAACAGTCTCATCTCATACCTCCAAGTATTCAGTTTAACATTAATGGAATTGAGGCCATTAAACCTCTGCTTGGTGACATACTGGCTCAGATTGCTTTCAGTGCTCAAAATGTGATGTTAGGGTCTCACATGATGGCCCAGTGGTTAGCACTACTGCCTCATAGTGCCAGAGACCTGGGTTCAATTCCTACCTCAGGCAGCTGTCTGTATGGATTTTGCACATTTTCTCCATGTCTGCATGGGTTTCCTCTGAGTGCTACAGTTTCCTCCCATAGTCCAAAATAAATTGTGCAGGTTAAGTGAATTGGCCATACTAAATTGCCTGTAGTGTTAGGTGAAGGGGTAAATGTAGGGTAATGAGTTTGGGTGAGTTGCTCTTCAGAGGGACGGTGTGGACTTGTTGGGCCAAAGGGCCTGTTTCCACACTGTAAATAATCTAATCTAAATGCATGCTCTACTCCAGTATTGTGCAGCAAAATCCAACTATACTACCTCAGGATGATAGCATCAATGCTCCCTGCCACATACATTGTCCTTGCTGCTACTTGTATGATGTGCAATGACCTATCTTGTAGATAGTACACGTGGCTGCTACTCTGCTCAAAGATGCCAGTTGGGCAGGTATGATTGCTGCCAAGTATTGTGGTGGGGAGGTGCAGCATGTATTTCTCTTGTTTACAATAGCCACCCTCTGGTATGCCATGGTAGCTGAAAGATTGTTGAGGGACTGACCTGGGATGAACAAATAAAGACTGATGCCAGGTTAGTAATAATTCATTACCATGATGTAATTTTCGTAGACAAATGTCAGCTGAAATGAATGGTATTGGTTGTAATTGTTTTTCATCTCAGAATTTCGGTTGCCCTGACAAAGCCATGTTAATCCACAGACCCAGATAATGCTCTGGGGAACTGGGTTCGAATCCCGCCATGGCAAATGGAGGAATTTGAGTGCAATAAAAATCTGGCATGAAGTATCTAATGATGACATGAATCAATTGTTGGGAAAAACCCATCTAGTTCACGAAAGGGAAGGAAATTGCCATGTTTCCTTGGTCTGGCCTACATGTGTCTCCAGACTCAAAACAATGTGGTTGAATCTTAACTACCCTCTTGTCAATTAGGAATGAGCAATAAATGTTAACCAGTGAAGCTCTCATTCTGTGATTGAAAATAAGAAAAATGCAACCATAATTTCCAAGCCTATCAGCAAGTGGTGTACACTGAGCAATCGATATTCATGTACCCAAATCCCTGCCAGCAATGCCAATTTTCCAGCAACCCAGTACTTCCACATGCCTCTGAAGATCATTTAACAAGCCTGTAGTTTGGATGCAAATTGAGCAATGTGGCTTTCTGTCTTGCTTCGGAGAACATGTTCATTTGAGCATGTTAAAGCAAGGACATCCACTAGACTGATGAAATGGCAGTGCTAGCCTCAAACAGCGTCACTGTTAGCCTACATTACACACTTCCAGTTCATGCATATGCATCAGCCAACATTCTCAACAATGTAGTCGCAGGTCACCTGTGAAGAATGAGGAAGTAAACTTGTGTCATTTTTTTTCACCAAACCAGTGTCTGTACCTTTGATACTCTCGGTGCTGTCAAGCCACATTTTCCACCCTATCCCTTTTAGATCATATTTAAGTTTTGCAAAAAAAACCTCCTACAGACACTGCCATAATTTGTGTTTAAACCTACAGCAATAAAATAACTGCCATGTTTAGAAATGTAATCAGCGGAATGACCTAGTTGATTCACAGAATCCACAAATAAATCCTTACCTAATGACATGTAGCATCTGCTGCTTTTCATACACTATCCTGTATAAAATGATATGATTAATTTTGCCAAGTTCTACACACGATTCTGCAGAATACTGTCAGCCCACATTTTATTTATGAAGAGGGAGCCCTTTTAAAATAAGTCATTAATGTTGCAAATAAAAGCTGCTGACAATTGACTAAGTTTGTATTGGGGCTATGGGAGATCTATTGTGACAGGAATAGAATCTCCCTGAGGACATCTCCAATGTTTGCATAAACCTGGCTTATATAAGTCCCAAACAAACAGTCAGATCCCAGTGCACTTCAAAGAACTGAAAGCCTGTTAATTCTTCCATTGTTTTTCTCTTTTTATTACTGCTGATCAATACAAACCACAGAGGAGTTATGATAAATGGCAAAGCTCTCAGAAATAACACTGAAATGATTTATTGCACAATAAGTAAAACAACTCGCATAAAGAAAACCCTGCCCAATATTAGCTTATCCTGTTGAAGTTTGTGATTCTGTTCTGTCCATTTAATTGTACAAATCTGGTATTAGTAAAGATCATTTAAAAAAAAATCCGTCATTCCGGCCAAACATTTATTGCAGTCGGTGAGTTTACCATTGTAAACAAATAGCACTGACATGATCTCACATATACTAAAACTGGCTCCGATTCCATCAAATCTTCAGTCAGTTCCTCTGGCAAGGTCTAAGTCAGCAGCCATGAATTTAATTTCTTCCCGATCTATGTCCTCCTTAGTGTGAGAATTATTCCTTTGAATGATGAAAACTGTTTGAATTAATTTGAGTAGCAACTAATGAGCTTATGAATAGGAATGGTTGAGAGGTTTGGGCCAAATTCTGGCAAATAGAACTAGATTAGGTTAGTGGACGAGATTAGGTTGTGGTCAGCGTGGAGGAGTTGGACAGAAGGGTTTGTTTCCCTGCTGTACAATTGTATGACTCTATGAGATCACCTGCTCACACTTGCCTTGCATGAGGATGCTGAACAAATGAAGAAGGAGATCATGGATTATACAATTCAGCCTATTTCCTCACATCACTGATATGCTGACCTTGCATTGCCCAGACTTTGTGGAGTCACAATGGGAGCTAATACAGAATGAAGGGAAATTCACCATGGTCTAAAAAAACCATAAGGCTGTCATCTCATTTGAGAGAGACATCTGTTGGAGAGTTTAACCTGAGGGTCACCACACCTCAGGCGAGAGGTAGAGGGTGAAGAAGCCAGAATGTTCATGGTGACCTCAGTCAGTGCGTGTATTGTAGCCATGCTATTGCCATCATATTGCTTTGCAAGTCAGCCTTCTGGTCAACAGAGTTAGTTGGTCTCTGGGTATTTAATATGCCACTTGTGTGGCATTAAGAAAATTTACAATGTACAAGAAAGCATTGTTTTCAATATTCAGGAGTTAAGAGTTGCTGAAGTACAAAATTAGAATCAATTTATACCAGTTTCTTTCATTTATTACTTGTCATCAAACACTACAAACAACAATGAAGCACAATTGAATTAACTAAAGTTATCCTTTTGATGTTACTGGGCAGCAGCAAAATATTAAACTTTCAGGGCTGGGATTTACAAGTTTTTTGATAAACTGCAGGAGGAAGTAAATCTCCCTTTACAGCATTATTAAGAGTCCCACAGCCTTTGAGATTGATGACTAACGTTCCTAGTTTTATTAGTAATAATAATGTCATTTTTAGTTTTACTATTGTTTACAATATTCAGCACCTAGGAACTGCTTGATGGCTCAACCGCTTGCCTCAGAATATTATTTTTTTCTTAACAACTGCATGCCCAGATCAGTATTGAATAGCTCACGTGATACATCATGCACCTGTCCTATAGTAAGATTGCAATAGGAGATTGCATGCATTGTGTACTTTTACCATATGCAATGAGCGTGTGAATTTTATTTTGCAGATTTGTGAAGCTTTCTGCTTTAAAGCACTGAAATTGTTGTACAATTCTGTTATTTCTGAAAGCAAACAAAAAGCGGTATTTTTTAGTTTTCTTTTTGTTCCAAGATTTTGCAATGTTCCTTCATTAAGTTCTCAAAATTTAACTTCATCAGTCCTCCTAGTTTAGTCTCAGGAATCCAGTTCTGACATTTCGTATAATTTTCAAATTTATTGAAGAACATGACATGGGTTGATTAGATGAACTGCCATTTTATCTGATATTTATAAACCAAGAAATAACTAATATTTCTCATGGGTCAGAAATAAATTCTTTATTAGAGTTCACAGATGTCCTTGTTGGTGATGTTTTTGGCAAGTTTATAAATCAAACTCTTCCATTGTTTAGAGGTCTCTCACAACCTGTAGACTGACCTCTGACACTGGGTTAAACTTGACAGTGATATTCCATTGCAATATTTGACAAAAACTTCTCTGGCAATAATGTTGCGAACTCTGTAGAAATTGATACTTTGCAAAAGATACTTGAATTTTCAGTGACTGACTTATAAGGTCGTACAATAAGATGTGAGGCTGAATTTACCTAAAATTTGACTGAATGTTAATTTTGGGAAGTTACCCTCGTGTGCCTTGGTGACATTTTTCTGAACTCCACAGCACTGCTCTTATGCAATCTTCCACCAGAGGTGGAAGTGTCCAATTACACCAGGAGTTTCCGATGTTCACTTCACCAGCGCCTATATTTTAACCCTGTTGCACCTATTTCAAGAATGGCAGGCCAGGCACTGCCTTTAATGTGTCACTGTACAATTCCAAAGTTCCTGCCTAAGGTAGTCAAGTTGTCAGCCCACTTCACTGACAGGGGCCTTATGGATTGATGCTGGAGTGGAGGTCCATACTCATTTTCCGGAACCGTGAGAGGAGACCATGACATTAGATCCTGCCTGCCTGCTCTGATGGTGCCACTAGAGTCAACATGTTTTCCACCATTTGAAGGAACACACAGCAACACTGAAAGAGGTCCTTCTGCACCCTGCAGTGAACAAATTCCACCATCTTTTCTCTGCGACTTCACATTCGTCGCAACTCCACAACTGCACCTACCTCCCACCAAGTGTCATGGTCTACCACTCACAGTATTTCAAGCAACATCTTTCCTCAATGTCTTTCACCCACCACATTCCTCAAACTGCCAACTGGTGTTACCCACCGCATTTCCCACTCACTCACCTGGTTCACCTTACCGTCTTTCCTGCACCTGTGCTACAACTGACAGCTCTTCTTGGCACATTCTTCTAAGTCAATCACTCCCGTTGACTCATTTGAGGATCAAGATGGATGGCTGACTTTTGTCACCTCACCACATAGGAGAAGAAAATCCTTGAGCTGCAGAAGAGGGCTGTAAACTCTCCTATAGTGGTTCTGAGACCTCCAAGCCCCAGCAACCAATTGAGATTCCTTGTGACATGCAGTATTGCTCTTCTATTACCACCATGATGAACGTATTCTTAGTATACGCAGTGTTCTACCCCTATTGTGGAATGTATTCTCTCTCGTGTTTCGTGTGATTACCAGTGGTATCTGCACAGCTTCCATTCACATAAGACAAGCTACTCCAGATATCAGCTTCTTCTGCACCTCTGAGGAAGGAGCCACAGATCCCGCTGAAGCAAAGCTTTCTCCACTACCTCAGATACTGTTACCTGGCTGGATACTTTAGTTAGATTAGAGTTGGAAGCAAAAGCTGATGATTATATCATTGCCACATTTCCACAGTTGGCCAAGGAAGAAATGCCAAGGTTGCCAACATTCACATAACTATTGGAGCGATAGACACTTACACATCTGCAGGCAGAATAGGACTCCAAGGTGTGGGCCATTAAAGTATTTGTGGAAATGCACAGACACAGTTGCAGCAAACTAATTTCTCAGAGATACTTGGTAGAAGGCAGATGATTACATCAATATCATGCGTTCGATGCAGCATGCATGAATCTGGCTGTGTCCATGGTCACGTTGGCTACTACAATGCAATGTTGGATCTACCTGAATGCTCATTGGCTGCCAGGGAGATGCAAACAGACCCAGTTTAGCCATTGATAGAAATGGCAAGGTAACAGGGGCCTCACTCTAGGTGCCCCTTTCTCTCAAGGTGACAGGGTATATCAGAAGGCACAATGATGGAAGAAGAACCACACTCTGGCTCCCTAGAGGTTTCATTTCACAACACTTCAGACATGCCTTGCCCCTCCACCTCCACTCTATCTGTGACCCCCAACTCTGCAAGTTGAAACCAAAGAGGACAGGACAGTTTCAGCATGTTTGGGTCCTCCAGCCACAAATGTCACCAGGGCTATCTGCCCAAACACAATGTACCATAGGTACCATTTACTTCAGTTGTGTATGGGACTGCACTTAGACATGATAGGAGGGGCTAGTAGAGAGAAACTTTTCTGAGAGCATTGTGGCCCTTCATTGTCAATATAATATCACATTTGCAAATCTATTGACTCTAAACCATTACTCTTCTAAAAATGAAAAATAAACCCTTACTTAAGTTCATAAGACCATAAGACATAGGAGCAGAAATTAGGCCATTCGGCCCATCAAGTCTGCTACATCAGTCAATCATGGCTGCTCGGTTTCTCAGCTCCATTCTCCCGCTTTCTCCCTGTAATCTTTGGTCCCTACCACAATCAAAAACCTATTTATTTTTGTCTTGAATGGACTCAATAATATGGCCTTCACAGCCTTCTGTAGCAATGAATTTCATAGATTCACCTCCCTGGCTGAAGAAGTTTCTCCTCATCCCCGTTTTAAAGGGTTTTCCCTTTACTCTAAGGCTATAGCCTCAGGTCCTAGTCTCTCCTGCCAATGGAAACATCTTCCCAAAGTCCACCCTGTCCAGGCCTTTCAGTATATTGTAAGTTTCAATTAGTTCCCCCCCTCTCCCATCCTTCTAAACTGCATTGAGTATAGACCCACCGTTCTCAAACGTTCCTCATATGTTAAGTCTTTCATTCCTAGGATCACTCTCGTGAACCTCCTCTGGACCTGCTCTAGGGGTACCTAGAGGTACCCCTTCCTGAGGTATTGGGCCCAATATTGCTCACAATACTCTAAAATGGTCTGGCCGCAGCCTTATAGAGCCTCAGACATACATCCCTGCTTTTATATTCTAGTCCTTTCGAAATAAATGCCAACATTGTGTTTGCCTTCCTAACTGCCAACTAAACCTGTAAGTTTACCATATGAGAATCCTAGAATAGAATTCCCAAGTCCCTTTGCACTTTGATTTCTGAATTTTCTCCCCATTTTAAAAATTGGCCATGCTCTATTCTTCCTACCAAAGTGCATGACCTCACACTTTCCCATGTTTTACTCCATCTGCCACTTCTTTGCCCACTGTCCTAACCTTCTAAATCCTTCTGCAGTGTCCCCACCTCCTCAATGCTACCTGTCCCTCTATCTATCTCTGTATCATCTGCAAACTTAGCCAGAATGCCCTCAGTCCATCTTGATCATTAATGTATAAAGTGAAAGGTTGTGGTCCCAACACTCTGCCTTGAGGAACACCACTTGTCACCAGCTGCCATCCTGAGAAGGATTCCTTTATCCTCACTCTCTACTTTCTGCCAGACGGTTAATCAGCTATCCATGCTAGCAGCTTGCCTCTGACAACATGGGCTCTTATCTTACTCAGTAGTCTCCTGTCCAGCACCTTGCCAAACTTTAAATAGAGGAGAAAGTGAGGTCTGCAGATGCTGGAGATCAGAGCTGAAAATGTGTTGCTGGAAAAGCACAGCAGGTCAGCCAGCATCCAAGGAACAGGAAATTCGACTTTTCGGGCATAAGCCTGATGAAGGGCTTTTGCCCGAAATGTCGAATTTCCTGTTCCTTGGATGCTGCCTGACCTGCTGCGCTTTTCCAACAACACAATTTCAAACTTTAAGTAGACTTAATGACTAAACTTCCACAGCCCTCTGCGATGCAGAATACAAAGATTCTCATAATCCAAAATCAAAATTCCATTCATCCCAGTCCTAGAAGACTTCCCTTTAATTTTAAATTGTTCGCTTTGGTTCTAGATTATTCAACTAGGGCAAACAGGTTTTTTCCATTTACTGTATATGCCTCTTTAGGTAATTTGTAGACTTCAATGAGATCACTTCTCCTTCTTTGATATCCTAGAGGATACAGACCAAGATCTCTCATTGCAGGACAGAGCAGCCATTCTGTGAACAAGTCTGGTGAACATTTGTTACACTTCACCTCAGGAAATAACACCTTTCCTGAGATCAGGAGACTAAAACTGCACAGAACATTCCAGGTGTGGTCTAACTAAGCCCCCAGACAATTGAAGCAAGACTTTACTATCCCTGTAATCAAATCCTCTTGTGATAAAGGCTAACATTTCATTAGTTTTCCTAATAGCTTGAAACACCACCATGTAGCCTTTAGTGTCTTACTGACAAGGGCAAAGTTCCTTTCAAACTTCTCATTATTTAAGAAATACGCTGTACATCTGTCAGATAAACTCACATTTTTTCATATTATTCTCTGTCTGCCATGTTGTTACTCAATCAGTGAGTCGATCCAAATCCCCTTGAAGCTGGTTTGCATCTTTCTCCCAATACACGTTCCCACATAGTTGTGCATAATCAGCCAATTTGAAAATTTAACACTTGACTCCCACCGGTGAATCACTGACTGTGAATAGCTGGGGCTCCAAGTACTAATCCTTGTAGTAATCCACAAGTCACAGTCTGCCAACGCAAGAAGGATCCATTTATGCTTTGTTTCTGATTTTCTGTTTCTGTTTTCTGTCTGTTAGCCAATCCTTAAATCCTTTCAGCCTTCTGAAAATCCAGATATCCTGCATTTAGTCAACTTCCTTCATCAACTATTTTAGTTACATTCTCAAAAATCCTTTACAAGTTTGTCAAAGACTATTTCCCATTTGCAAATCCATTCTAACTGTGCCCATTCAGATCATTTTTTTATCCAAGTGTCCATTTTTTACACCCTTTATGATGGGTTCTTGCACTTTGCCTATCATTCATGTAAGGTTGTTGAATCTGTGGATCCTGATATTTGTTCTTGTTCGTTCCTTAAATAATGTGGTGACATTAAATAATGAGTTGTCAATTTGCAACAATCATTCAAGAATCTATGGAATTTTAGAAGATGCTTAACAACGCATTGATTATCTCCAGAACCACCACTCTAAACAATCTGGGGTGCAAATTATCAAATCCCAGAGCCTTATCAAATTTCAACCCCATTAATTTCCTCAGTAGAAATCACTACTGGCTTGAAGTTTGGGAAGATGAATTGAGGGAGAACGTGTGAGTAAATGTAATATATGCAATTGTAAATGTTGAAGTGTAAATGTCGAGAGTATGTTGCTGATAAAGCACAGAAGGTCAGGCAGCATCCAAGGAGCAGGAGAATCATCATTTCAGGCATAAGCCCTTCATCGGGAATCAGGTTTGATGAAGGGCTTATGCATGAAATGTCAATTCTCCTGCTCCTCGGATGCTGCCTGACCTGCTGTGCTTTTCCAGCACCACACTCTGAACTCTGATCTCTAGCATCTGCAGTCCTCATTTTCTCTTTCTTGAGTCTTTTGGAATATTGCATGCCATAAGACCATAAGACCATAAGACCATAAGACATAGGAGTGGAAGTAAGGCCATTCGGCCCATTGAGTCCATTCCGCCATTCAATCATGGCTGACGGGCATTTCAACTCCACTTACCAGCGTTCTCCCTGTAGCCCTTAATTCCTCGAGACAACAAGAATCTATTAATCTGGTCTCCTTCTGATCGGAAGGATGTTGTGAAACTTGAAAGGGTTTCGAAAAAGATTTACAAGGATGTTGCAGGGTTGGAGGATTTGAGCTATAGGGAGAGGTTGAATAGTCTGGGGCTGTTTTCCCTGGAGTTTCGGAGGCTGAGGGGTGACCTTATAGATGTTTATAAAATCATGAGGGGCATGGATAGGATAAATAGACAAACTCTCTTTCCTGGGTTGGGGGAGTTCAGAATTAGTGGGCATAGGTTTAGGGTGAGAGGGGAAAGAAATAAAAAGACCTAAAGGGCAACTTTTTCATGCAAAAGGTGGTATGTGTATGAAATGAGCTGCCAGAGGATGTTGTGGAGGCTGGCACAATTGCAACATTTAAAAGGCATCTGGATGTGTATGTGAATAGAAAGGGTTTGGAGTGATATGGGCTGGGTGCTGGCAGGTGGAACTAGATTGGGTTGGGATATCTGGTTGGCATGGATAAGTTGGATTGAAGGGTCTGTTTCTGTGCTGTACATCTCTATGGCTCTACAGTTTTGGTGAGATGAGTGTATTCTGGCAGAGTTAAGGTGAGTGCTGATCTTGTGAGTGTGAACCAGCAGACAGAACCTTCCTGTTACACTTCTGGACGTTCCTGTCAACACTACATTGAGCCAAGTCATGAAGGACTTTAGGCTCAATCTACACACTTACTTTCTTTTATGCGTGAGCCAAGTCCTGCGTGCTCTTTAAATAAAGCAATAAGAAAAGATATTTAATCTTACACTTTTAGTTTTATTCTAACAATAAGTGGATAAAATATACAGAGCTCTGGGTCTTAACCTTTCTGTCCCTGACAAACTACTAAGTAAGTCAGTTCACAAAGAACAAAAGACGTATATCTGTCCCTGACCCCGTCTTTTATACCATGGAAAACATCATACCATCACTCAAGTGAGATTGTCTTCTAATTGGCCGTTGCTGTGACTCCATTCCCCGCCTCCTCGCATTCCCGGATGTCCGATCCCACGTGACCTTCCCTTTTCTGAGACAAAGGAACACCATGCGGCCTCCGTTCGGGTGCGAAACGGCAGACTCGCATACTTCCGGGGCGCGAAACGGCCGATCACGTGACCTCCTGGCACTCTTCCGGAGCGCAAAACAGGGAGACCACGTGACCGCGCCCGCATCTCGGAGCACCACGTGACCGTCCTCTGCGCACGCATCAGAGGACCACGTGATCTCCGAACGTCGAGGACATGCCCACTCACAGTCAGAATTCATTCTACCGGTAAGCCTTATATATATATATTTACAGTCAATATGTGGATCTACACTGGCTGGGTTTATGGGATGAACTTTGGGAGTCCAAATGTCTGCTCCCCTTCCCATCATCCCAGTCACACCTCCAGGTCTCTGTCTACAAACTGGTCTGTCTGCATTATGTCCTTCGTGATAATAGTCAGACATCACGCTGTGGGACACTGTTCCTGTCTTCCAGCATCTGGATTTGTATGTTGCTGGGTTTTTTAATGCCTCCAGTGGTTTGAACACCAGAATGTCCAAGTGAGCACATCCTCTGCTCAGGCTGCATAGAGGAAGTGCCTGGTTACATAATTAATATGGGGCAGAGCAGAAGATTGTGTGAAAAACATCCTCGCAAGCTACGGCAGACTGACCACTATGACTCTCACTCCACAACTCACTTGAACTGAAAATGAGAATGTTCAGCCAACATCTTCATATTCTCTCCAAAGATGCTGCCTGATCTGCAGTGAACTTTTCAGCTTTTATGCATATAATACCTATGGCTGGTCGTGACGGGAAAGCTACCTCTCAGATTGGTTTATACGGGAAACTAATTTAAGAGGATAATTCTTAACCTGCTGGCCACTGTGCTCCCTAGTTAATGTCACAGCTAATGTATATCAAGACTCACTGTGACTCTAAAAGGCATCTTAGCTTTACAAGGATTCATAATAATTTGACATGGCTGACAAATTATTCTGCAAGGAAGGACCACCAGCTTCTATCATTCATAAATGTTATGGTAAAGTTCCAACTCATATTTAAGTGATTCATAAAGGAAATGGAAGGCAAGGAAATCAAATAATTATGAGGCTCCCTAGTCTGCAAATGAAAGTGCATTTTAGTTTCATTCCTCTCACATGTCTGAGGCATATAATGAAGTTTCTTTATAATATTCAGTTTCATATAGTGCCTAGAGAGGATACATGATTTCTATATATCAGTTACTATCATTTCCCACGGAAGTGGCTTCAATTTTGTCCTCCCACAGTTTTGAGTCTGTAGCCTAGCAATTACCAACTGGAATTATGCTTGTTGAAATGGACTCCTTTCATGTTGCAAATTTTAGTCGAACTCTATGTAGTCAATACCTTCCTCAGCATGACATCAGCACAGTCAGACTTCAAACTGTGCATTGTTGAATTACATTTTGAAATTACAAAACATTCTTTTTTTTTATTAAAATAAAGCAGGATCTGGCCACAGTAGACTGGGAACAGCTCCTTGCAGGTAAGCCTACAGCAGAACAATGATGGAGAGGGTGATCTTTCAAAACGGAGCTAGGTGGAGATCCAACGTAATTCTTTTAGAGGGAAGTGTTAGGGCAATAAGTTCAGAGAATCCTGGATGCCTAGACAATTCAGGACTGGATAAGGAATAAGAGTAGATCTTTTAGCAAGCCCAAACACAGCAATTCAGCTGTGGCCCCAGAGGAATACAGAAAGTGCAAGAGGAATTAAGGGCTACAGGGAGAATGCAGGTCAGTGGAGTTGAAATGCTCATCAGCCATGATTGAATGGCGGAGTGGACTCAATGGGCCGAACGACCTTATTTCCACTCCTATGTTTTATGGTCTTATGGAAACTTAAGAAAGCAATTAGAAGAGGACTTGCGAACAGGTTTAGAGCAAATCCTGAGGTATTTTGTGAATACATTAAAAGAATGGGGTTAACCAGGGAAAGAGCAGGTCCTACTAAGGATCTGTGTGTGAAGCTGCAGGATATGGCAAGGGTGCTGAATGAATATTTCTCTTCAGTCCTCACTCTGGAAAAGGAGAATGTAAGCACAGAATTCAGGAAAAGGGACAGTGAGGAACTTGCACAGTTTGACTTTGGAAATGGGGAGGTCCTGGAAGTTCTGTCAGGTTAAAAACAGACACATCCTCTAGCATGGATGAATTGCATCCCAGGTAGCTGTGGGAGGTGAGACAGGAAATTGAAGGGGCCATGGCATCAGCTGTAGCATAGAGTATAAGTGCAAGGAGGTAATGTTGGAGTTGTACAGAGTGTTGGTCAGGCCACACTGGAGTACTGTGCGCAGTTCTGGCCACCTCACAATATGATGAATGTGATAGCACTAGAAGGGATGCAGAGGAGGTTCACCAGGATGTTGCCTGGGATGGAGAAATTGAGCAACAAAGGGAGCTTAGATAGGCTTGGATTGTTTTCTTTAGAGCAGAGAAGACTGAATGGGGGCACAATTGAGGTGTATAAGATTATGAAGGGTATGGACAGGGTGAATAGAAAGCAGCTGCTCCCCTTCATTGAGGAGTCAATCACGAGGAAGCATAACTTTAAGGTAAAGGGCAGGAGATTCAGAGGGGTCTTGGGGAAAAAAACTCTTTCATTCAGCAGGAGGTGGGAATCTGGACTGTACTGCTTGAGAAGAGAATGGAGACTGAAACCTTATGACTTTTTTAAAAAGTATTTGAATTACTACTTTAAATATTATAACATTCAGGGATATGAGACAAGTGCAGGAAATTGGAATTAATGCACTTTTAGTGGTAGCTATGTCAGTGTAGACTTGATTGGCTGATGTATAAATCTATGAATCTGTGTATCGTACGTGTGAGAGAGAGAGAGAGAGAGAGAGAAAGAAGTACGTCGGAGACCTTTCATCGGAAAGGTATTCTTTTCAATGCTAGTTACCCTGATGTGCTTTACAAGTGTGTTATGTTGTGCATTTGTTTCAGCCTTGCTTCAATGGCTGCCCTCTTACTCTAATGACAGAAGACAGGTTGACACTTCACTGTGATACTACAGGAGCATCATACTTTTGAGGTGCTGTCATTCAGATGAGACACTATATAGTAGCGAAAGTGAAGACTGCAGATACTAGAGATCAGAGTCAAGATTAGTGTGGTGCTGGAAAAGCATAGCAGGTCAGGCAGCATCCGAGGAGCAGGAAAAGCAATGTTTCCCAATAAAGGGCTTTTTGCCTGAAACATCAATTTTCCTGCTCCTCGGATGCTGCCAGACCTGCTGTGCTTTTCCACACCACCCTAATCTTGACAATATATAGTGGTTTTGTCTCCCCTCTCAGGTTAACATAAACATTCTTATAACATTAAATGTCGGTAAACCAGTGTCCTGGTCATTGTTTATTTCTCAACCAACCCTGCAATAATCATCTGACCAATTATTTCATACATGCTTGTGACAACGTGCAAACAATGGTTGTTTGCTTATGTGGCTGCTGTTCAAAGTTGACATTGGCCATGAAGTGTTCTTGGATCTTCTGAAGATGTGAAAAGTACTTCACTCATAATTTTACCTTGACAGTCCTAAAAGCCTGTTATCTGTGTGAGTGTACAAATGTTTCCATTGATGAAGAAAAGTTATGAGAATTATTTCAAACTTCTGAATCTCATTTCCTATTCTTCTTCATCTATTTCCAATTTAGTAT
The DNA here is from genome assembly GCF_020745735.1 of Hemiscyllium ocellatum. Lineage (NCBI taxonomy): Eukaryota > Metazoa > Chordata > Chondrichthyes > Orectolobiformes > Hemiscylliidae > Hemiscyllium > Hemiscyllium ocellatum. Next base: position 93,198,126 of record NC_083408.1, read on the forward strand.
CACACCTGCATCACCTTTGGAGCCCATGAGTCTGCAGAAGTTAATCATATTTCCCACAGTAAGCATGACCACAACATGAGCCTGAGTATTTGGAAATAAGAAACATCTTGAATATAGAATGTCAATTTTATGGTCCATGTTGATTTCCCTGAGAAAGTGCTGCAGTTCTTGAGATTGTCCTCGAACAATTGGTGAAAAATTCCAGGTTTTTGGCACAATGGCACAGATAAAATTTAAATAAATCTTCGAGTCAAACTAGAATGATTTATGACAAACATTTCACTGCAATTCCCTACAATAATAAATAATTTAGCAGGTGGTTATTGGGTGGCAATGGGATGGGAGGGAGAATTGGGTGGTACAGGAATCAGCGAGATGTTGCGATCATTATCCCATATCATTACCTCGATGCTGATTCAAATAGAGGCAGGGTTAATCTCAGCTGCGATTCTCTTTGTGATTGAGTAAATTGTCAAAACAACATAAAGGATGAGTATTTGAGCAAGACATCCTGTCATAGGGAGGGAGAAAGTTGGACGAGAAAAGAATTCTACAGTCTTTATTGAATGGTGAAAATAAATTGTTCATTTTACCTGAGGGTGGATCTCTTTGCCATTCATTTATCCTGTTAACACACCAATAACCACTCATCATGAGCTATTGATAGTCAATATGAAACCAATTAGATAACTGATCATTTTAATCTTTAAATGCCAATCTGAGGAATGTCATTTTAAAATATTTACTCTGTGAGCAGTGTTAGTAATAATTAACCTGGCAATCAGTGATGTTTCTGTTTCAGTGAATTTCCAGTAGAATCATCTTATCATGCATCTAAATAATTTCTGAATCACCACCAGGAATGGGAAAATATTAGATCAAAGCAATAGGAACCATTTTGTTAAAATGCATATCGTCGAGCAAGAAATCTTAATTGACAGAGTTCTACACTCATAAGTGAGACCTGACTGCTAACTAGCACATATAAGAGAATGCCTATGAAAAAGGTATCAGTTTGCTAAAAATATAATTTGTTCTTCTGAACATTGTTGCATGCACTATATGAACAAATGTTGGTATCACCATTATTCATTATTTTGTTTCTTTTTATCCAATTTAATAACATTCTGGATGCAATCAGCCTTTCATTATGAGAACTTTAATCAAATAAGTGAATCACAAAAATGATTAATAGGGGTTTGCAGATGATATTTAGGCATTTTTGTATTGAGATAGATAGCAGGATAATTACTGATGTCCATGACTTGTTAGTTTAGTGTTGTTTTCCTTGACATTATATTTTTGTTACAACCCAAAAGGAGTAATTAGTAATGAGCCAGTGTATGCATATTATACCGAATGTGTTATCCTTACCTGATCTGGCCTAGCTGTGACTCCAGAAGCACACCAGTGTAGTTAACTTTCAATTGCCCGTTGGACAATTAGAGGTGAGAGATAAAAAGTCTCCTTTTGAAACAATACCCAAGAAATGATATGGTACAATGATTACAACATCCCTCTGATCCTTGTATCACGCCCCCTTCCTTCTATGCCTCTGCCAACTAGCCAGAGATACATGCATCCTGTGAGTGAATTTTTAAAAATGTGAGTTTCTTTCAATAGATTCACTGACACCAATTCTTCTCCTTGGTGTGAGTCTAAATTACTGATACCAAATGGATGTCCTCACAAAGTCTTCAGCCAAAGTTGACTTAATCTTGAATAACAGTAAAGGTTTATTAAATGTTAGTTAACAGCTGGATACATTACATCTGAGATACATGATTATTTCTTGGGAGACATAAAACTCACCTTAAAAGTCAGTACACATGACTGTTTGTTACATGAATATAAGAGTGAACAACTGAAACATATAACATATCTAGATCGGACACACTTACATTGATTAGTCCCTCCCAGGAAAGGGAACACTTCTTTATTGCCTAAGTTTATGATTAGATTACTTACAATGTGGAAACAGGCCCTTTGGCCCAACAAGCCCACACCGATGCGCAACACACCCAGACCCATTCGCCTACCTAACACTAAGGGCAATTTAGCATAGCCAATTCACCTAACCTGAACATTTTTTTTGGAATGTGAGAGGAAACCGGAGAACCCAGAGGAAACCCACGTAGACACGGGGAGAATGTGCAAACTCCACACAGTCAGTCGGCTAAGGCAGGAATTGAATCCGGGTCTCCGGCAATGTGAGGCAGCAGTGCTAACCACTGCGCCACCGTGCCACCCAATGTCAGTTAATCTATTCAGATACTGCCTTATCCAATAGTAAAACTATTTAAAAGTTGCAGAAATTGAAAATCAGAAACAGTAACAGAAATTGCTAGAAAAGCTCAGCAGGGCTGGCACCACCTGTGGAGGGAAATCAGAGTTGACATTTCAGGTCCAGTGACACTTCATCAGAAACTATTATTCTAATTGTAATAAATGTATAAATTATAATAAGCTTTATTTAAAAAAAAACATTTTTAACATGGACTTAAATTTACATTTGTATATCTGTTGTGTAGATGCCATCATGGGGTCTAATTTATTTTAAAAATTCCTGTATATATATTTTATTCGTACACATGTGGATAATATACTTCGGTTTTTTCAACACATCCTACTGAGCACAAACATAGTGCAGATTTCATCTTATGGTACATCATTGACTGTACCAAGGACAAACTGGCGCATGCTTGTGTACTCTTGACAGGATATAATTCCTGCACACCTCACTTTGCTTTCTTTGTTAATCTCGTTGCTTATAAGCTACTATAGCATCCAGCTGTCAGACTTCCATGACTGAGCATAGCTATCAATGCTCCTTATGTTAGTACTTTTTAAAACTAGTTTATTGGTTTAATCAGGAGAAAGTGAGGACTGCAGATGTTGGAGATGAGAATCAAAAAGTATGGCACTGATAAAGCACAGCAGGTCAGGCAGCATCTGAGGAGCAGGAGAGTCAACGTTTCGGGCATAAAGTCTTCATCAGGAATGTTGGGGAGAGGCCCAAGGGGCTGAGAGATAAATGGGAGGGGTGTGGGGCTGGGGGGAAGGCATCTAGGAATACGATAGGTAGATGAAGGTGGGGAGGCGGGTGGTGGTAATAGGTCAGACTGGTTTAATCAGTCTGTTGTAGAAGAGTTATCCAGTTGCTGGTTATATTTGACATAACCCTGTGGTAAATTGCTTTTTAGAGGAAAAACAGATCATTCTGCTATAATGCGTATTTCATTAACGCAAGTTTGCTATAACACGATTGACGAATTCGTGGCACTGTTTCTAAAACACAAAGTTTTAATGCATGTATTGGTTATAACATGATTTCAGCCCCATCAGTTTAAATTGTACTGCTATTACATGATTTTCTTATAACACGGGTTTGCATGAGAACCAAACTACTGTGTTATAACAGAACCGACTGTATCCCAGACTTTCCCGCCAAGGCTAACCAATGCATTTTGCACTGTGTCAACAGAGAGAGCTTGTGTATTTTTTGGGCAGGCTACTCCAGGATGAATGTCAGCACACAGAAGCCAAACTTGATCCTCACTCAACATGTTGACATAGTTAAAAATCACACAACATCAGGTTATAGTCCAACAGGTTTAATTGGAAACACACTAGCTTTCGGAATGTCACTCTTTCATCAGGTGACTATCACCTGATGAAGGAGCGTCGCTCTGAAAACTAGTGTGCTTCCAATTAAACCTGTTGGACTATAACCTGGTGTTGTGTGATTTTTAACTTTGTACACTCCAGTCCAACACCGGCATCTCCAAATCATGTTGACATATGCAGCCATGTTCCAGCAGGGGTCACTAGATCACAACCAGGAAAACAGAAGTTCGGGCCAATTGTTACCCTTCTCTGACCTTCAGGTTCAAAAAGTCTGAAAAAAATGCCGTCTGAATTAATCATTCAAGTCCGTCTCCAATGGGTCAGGATAGCTTGCTCTATGTTTTCTGGTTTCTTGGTGTTCAGTTGTTGAAAAGAAAGTGACTGCATTCAAACAAGGCAAAATAAATGGGCATTGAGCCACTTTATTGTTCCATCATGCCTTACTATTTCTTTCAGTCATATCAAAAATGTAGAAAACAAAGCACTTTATAAATCTCAAATGAAACTTCCTGATAAATCTTTGAAAACAGCTTTCCCATTTCCCAATATGAGTGCACACTCAACCTTGTGAGCACACATTTCAATTGCCTAAATCCTGACAATGTAAGCACACTTTGGTACAGTTAAGTTATATGGAACATCTGCTGACGTTTAATAATTCTAAAACTGTGGAGTCTGGCAGCACAGAGTGTTGCTCTCTATGTCACAGCTGGTACGCAATATACCTTTAAGAGAGAAGCTTTTTGAATTCATCACTGTATTCTAGCATCAAACCTAATGATATAAAGATCTGAATTTCTATCTTACTGAAACCATTTGCAGCATGACTCACTGGGGCAAGTATACAGCAGTTTATAACCAAATCTTTCAGTACTGTTCCAGAGGCAATAATGTTTATGATTGTGATATATGTAGATAGCAAGAGCTGTAATAAATGTTCTTTGAATCTTTCAATACAATGTGATTCATATCTAGCTCTTATATTAAAGAATCTAACAGAAGTATTGTTTCATCAAATACAAATACTCAGCGGAAGGTAAAAAGAAACTGCATCTATGACAGATTGTGATCAGATCGCAGAGCATGCATATGCATTCAGTTACTTGCTCTGTCAAGATCATTGTACAAAGTGCAAAAGTTTCCTGGGTTAATGTAGCTGAGTGTGAAAAAACTTCATACTGATTGGCCAATCAATCAGTTGTGCTCTGCAATATCGCCTTGCTTGACTTGGGAACTGGATAACTGGGTTAACCACTGACATTAGTTCACTGGCAGACTTTTATCATTAGGTGTGTTATTTTGAAACCAATATAAAAAGGTCTTACCCAGGAAGACATCATTGTTTGGTGTTATGGACCTGGTTAAAGACCATCCTTTTAAGTAACGCTGTAGAATTTGTAGTCCTTGTTATTTACTTCAAAAATTAAGGCACAACCTTCCCAGGTTTAAAAGAGACAGTTTTTACTCTACAAGATTCAAAACATCAAAACACTAAGTAACATATGAAGTTACTATACTTATTTTCAAACACAGAACTTAAATTGGATATAAATTAACATACTACTTGTTGTTGTTAAAGAATATCATTCATGTATTAAATGGCAGATGAATATAAGACAGACTGAATGAATTAATTTAGCTTATAGGTCATCTTTCCCAATTACAAAGCCCTTTAAAATTCTGTCTTTCTCACCAAGTGTTTCAGTTCCTGTCCTTTTAGGAGATAGCCTGATCCCCAGCTGAGTTCACAACTGACTTGAATCGCCTAGGGCTGGTCTTCACCATAAGACCACACATCTGCAAGACCATTTTAATTTGGATGACATACATCTAAATCAAATGCTGTCTTCATGTAACAGAAACAGTTGTAGCAACTGCGTATTTATTTTTAGCTTCTTCATGTAATCTCTGTTTTCTTTAGCCACCTGTACCAATAGAACCATCGCCAATTACAAGTTGCAAGGATATGGTGTCTGAAATAACTCCACAGAGGCTGGTATTCCCATTATCAAATCATTCTTTATTTACAGATGAGGAATCATAGAAAAACATAGAAAATAGAAAAATACAGCACAGTACAGGCCCTTTGGCCCTCGATGTTGCGCCGATCCAAGCCCACCTAACCTACACTAGCCCACTATCCTCCATATGCTTATCCAATGCCCATTTAAATGCCCATAAAGAGGGAGAGTAAAAAATGAGGTCTGCAGATGCTGGAGATCACAGCTGCAAATGTGTTGCTGGTCAAAGCACAGCAGGCCAGGCAGCATCTCAGGAATAGAGAATTCGACGTTTCGAGCATAAGCCCTTCATCAGGAATAAGAGAGAGAGAGAGCCAAGCAGGCTAAGATAAAGGGTAGGGAGGAGGGACTAGGGGGAGGGGCGATGGAGGTGGGATAGGTGGAAGGAGGTCAAGGTGAGGGTGATAGGCCGGAGTGGGGTGGGGGCGGAGAGGTCAGGAAGAGGATTGCAGGTTAGGAGGGCGGTGCTGAGTTGAGGGAACCGACTGAGACAAGGTGGGGGGGGGGAAATGAGGAAACTGGAGAAATCTGAATTCATACCTTGTGGTTGGAGGGTTCCCAGGCGGAAGATGAGGCGCTCCTCCTCCAGCCGTTGTGTTGTTGTGTTCTGCCGGTGGAGGAGTCCAAGGACCTGCATGTCCTCGGTGGAGTGGGAGGGAGAGTTAAAGTGTTGAGCCACGGGGTGATTGGGTTGGTTGGTTCGGGCGGCCCGGAGGTGTTCTCTGAAGCGTTCCGCAAGTAAGCGGCCTGTTTCACCAATATAGAGGAGGCCACATCGGGTGCAGCGGATGCAATAGATGATGTGTGTGGAGGTACAGGTGAACTTGTGGCGGATATGGAAGGATCCCTTGGGGCCTTGGAGGGAAGTGAGTGTGGAGGTGTGGGCGCAAGTTTTACATTTCCTGCGGTTGCAGGGGAAGGTGCCGGGGGTGGAGGTTGGGTTGGTGGGGGGTGTGGATCTGACAAGGGAGTCACGAAGGGAGTGGTCCTTGCGGAACGCTGATAGGGGAGGGGAGGGAAATATATCCTTGGTGGTGGGGTCCGTTTGGAGGTGGCGGAAATGGCGGCGGATGACACGTTGTATGCGGAGGTTGGTGGGGTGGTAGGTGAGAACCAGTGGGGTTCTGTCTTGGTGGCGGTTGGAGGAGCTCTGGCGGATGATACATTGTATGTTTCTGGCGGATGATACGTTGTATGTTTTTCTGGCGGATGATACGTTGTATGTTTTTCTGGCGGATGATACGTTGTATGTTTTTTCTGGCGGATGATACGTTGTATTTTTTTCTGGCGGATGATACATTGTATTTTTCACTGTTACTGGCAGGGCATTCCATGAACTCACGACTCGCTGAGTAAAGAATCTAACCCTAACATCTGTCCTATACCTACCACCCCTTAATTTGAAGCTATGCCCCCTCGTAATATCTGATTCCATACGTGGAAAAAGGTTCTCATGGTCAACCCTATCTAAACCCCTAATCATCTTGTGCACCTCTATCAAGTCACCCCTAAACCTTCTTTTCTCCAATGAAAACAGCCCCAAGTGCCTCAGCCTTTCCTCATACGATCTTCCTACCATACCAGGCAACATCCTGGTAAACCTCCTTTGCACCCGTTCCAGTGCCTCCACATCCTTCCTATAGTATGGCGACCAAAACTGCACACAATACTCCAGATGCGGCCGCACCAGAGTCTTATACAACTTCAACATGACCTCAGGACTCTGGAACTCAATTCCTCTACCAATAAAAGCCAGTACGCCATATGCCTTCTTCACAGCACTACTTACCTGGGTGGCAACTTTCAGAGATCTGTGTACATGGACACCAAGATCCCTCTGCTCATCCACACTACCAAGTACCTGACCATTAGCCCAGTACTCCATCTTCTTGTTACTCTTACAAATTGAATCACTTCACACTTAGCTACATTGAACTCCATTTGCCACCTTTCTGCCCAGCTCTGCAGCTTATGTATATCCCGCTGTAAACTGCCACATCCTTCCTCACTGTCAACAACTCCACCGACTTTCGCATCATCTGCAAACTTGCTCACCCAACCTTCTAGCCCCTCCTCCAAGTCATTTATAAAAATGACAAACAGCAATGGTCCCAAAACAGATCCTTGCGGAACACCGCTAGTAACTGCACTCCAAGATGAACCTATACCATCAACTACTATCCTCTGTCTTTTTCCAGCCAGCCAATTCCTAATCCAAACCTCCAACTCACCCTCAATGCCATACTTCCATATTTTTTGCAGTAGCCTACCATGAGGAACCTTATCAAACACCTTACTAAAATCCATATACACCACATCTACTGCTTTACCTTCATCCATTTCCTTAGTCACCTTCTCAAAGAATTCAATAAGGTTTGTGAGGCATGACCTGCCCTTCACAAAACCATGTTGACTATCCTTGATCACATTATTCCTATCCAGATGTTCATAAATCCTATCCTTTACAATTCTCTCTAAGACTTTGCCCACAACAGAGGTAAGACTCACCAGCCAATAGTTACTAGGGTTATCCCTACTCCCCTTCTTGAACAAGGGAACCACATTTGCTATCCTCCAGTCTTCTGGCACTATTCCTGTAGACAACGAGGACATAAAAATCAAGGCCAATGGCTCTGCAATCTCCTCCCTTGCTTCCCAGAGAATCCTAGGATAAATGCCATCAGGCCCAGGGGACTTATCTATATTCACCCTTTCCAGAATTTCCAATACCTCTTCCCTACATATCTCAAAGCCATCCATTCTAATTAATTGTGACTCAATATTGATATCAGCAACAATGTCCTGTTCCTGAGTGAATACTGATGAAAAGTATTCATTCAGTGTCTCCCCAATTTCTTCAGATGCCCCACGCAACTTCCCACTACTATCCTTGACTGGACCTATTCCTACCCTAGTCATCCTTTTATTCCTGACATACCTATAGAAAGCCTTTGGGTTTTCCCTAATCCTACCAACCAAGGACTTTTCATGTCCCCTCCTTGCTGCTCTTAGCTCTCTCTTTAGATCCTTCCTGGCTACCTTATAACTTTCAATCGCCCCAATTGAACCTTCACGCCTCATCTTTACATAGGCCGCCCTCTTCCCTTCAACAAGGGATTCCAATTCCTTATTAAACCACAGCTCCCTCACACGACCCTTTCCTCCCTGCCTGACAGGTACATACTTATCAAGGACACTCAGTAGTTGCTCCTTGAACAAGCTCCACATATCAGTTGCACCCTTCCCTTGAAGCCGACTTTTCCAAGCCATGCATCCTAAGTCATGCCTCACTGCATCATAATGTCCCTGCCCCCAGCTATAACTCTTGCCCTGTAGTGCACACTTATCCCTCTCCATCACTAGAGTAAAAGTCACCGAATTGTGGTCACTGTCCCCGAAGTGCTCACCTACCTCCAATTCTAACACCTGGCCTGGTTCGTTACCCAGAACCAAATCCAGTATGGCCTCACCTCTTGTTGGCCTGTCTACATATTGTGTCAGGAAACCCTCCTGCACACATTGGACAAACACCGACCCATCTAACGTACTCGAGCTATAGCTTTCCCAGTCAATATCTGGAAAGTTAAAGTCCCCCATAACAACCACCCTATTACTTTCACTCTTCTCCTGAATCATCCTCGCAATCCTTTCTTCTCCATCTCTAGGACTATTAGGAAGCCTGTAGAAAACTCCTAACAGCGTGACCTCATCTTTCCTATTTCTAAGCTCAGCCCAAACTACCTCAGATGGCGAGTCTTCATCCATCGTCCTTTCCACTGTTGTAATACTATCTTTGACAAGCAATGCCACACCTCCCCCTCTTTTACCCCCACCTCTGACCCTACTAAAACATTTAAACCCTGGAACCTACAACAACCAATCTTGTCCCTGTTCTATCCATGTCTCCATAATAGCCACAACATCAAACTCCCAAGTACCAACCCATGCTGCAAATTCACCTACCTTATTTCGTATTCTTCTCGCATTGAAGTATACACACTTCAAGCCACTACCTTGGCTACCTCCTCAGAGTTAGCTACTGGAGTCCCAGAATCTCTGACATTCCTCTTTTTATCTGTCAACTAAGGTTCCCTGATTGAACCAGGTAAACAGCCCCAATCAGGGAATTCATATTCTATGAGGTCCAGCTGAATGGTATGGTTATTATCACCACAGTATCTTTTCACAGGTTTCAACCACCTTCTGACACCACAGATATTTTTGTTCCCATTTTCAGTTTCAGTTGTAGTTTCCTTAGAAAATGGGAAGGTCAGTTTCCTTTCTTAATCTCTTTTTGCAGTTTCCAACTTAATAAAAAAAATTATAGGATGTAGGCATCGCTGACTAGGCCAGTATTTATTTATTACCCATCCCTAATTATCCAGAAGGTAATTGCTGTGGTTCTAGAGTCACGTGTAGGCAGACCATGTAAGGATTCTGGATCAGTGGTGCTGGAAGAGCACAGCAGTACAGGCAGCATCCAAAGTGCAGCGAATTCGACGTTTCTGGCAAAAGCCATTCATCAGGAATAAAGGCAGTGAGCCTGAAGTGTGGAGAGATAAGCGAGAGGATGGTGGGGCGGGGAGAAAGTAGCATAGAGTACAATGGATGAGTGGGGGAGGGGATGAAGGTGATAGGTCAGGGAGGAGAGGGTGGAGTGGAAAAGGAGCTCGGCAAGTAGGACAAGTTCGGACAAGTCATGGGGACAGTGCTGAGCTGGAACTAGGGTGAGGTGGGGGAAGGGGAAATGAGGAAACTGTTGAAGTCCACATTGATGCCCTGGGGTTGAAGTGTTCTGAGACGGAAGATGAGGCGTTCTTCCTCCAGGCATCTGGTGGTGAGGGAGCGGCGGTGAAGGAGGCCCAGGACCACCATGTCCTCGGCAGAGTGGGAGGGGGAGTTGAAATGTTGGGCCACGGGGCGGTGTGGTTGATTAGTTCGGGTGTCCTGGAGATGTCCCTTAAAGCGCTCTGCTAGGAGGCGCCCAGTTTCCCCAACTTAGAGGAGACCGCATCGGGAGCAAAGGATACAATAAATGATATTGGTGTATGTGCAGGTAAAACTTTGATGGATGTGGAAGGCTCCTTTAGGGCCTTGGATAGAGGTAAGGGAGGAGGTGTGGGCGCAGGTTTTACAGTTCCTGCGGTGGCAGGGGAAGGTGCCAGGATGGGAGGGTGGGTTGTAGGGGGGCATGGACCTGACCAGGTAGTCACTGAGGGAGCGGTCTTTGCAGAAGACGGAAAGGGGTGGGGAGGGAAATATATCCCTGGTGGTGGGGTCTTTTTGGAGGTGGTGGAAATGTCGGCGGATGATTTGGTTTATGCAAAGGTTTGTAGGGTGGAAGGTGAGCACCAGGGGCATTCTGTCCTTGTTACGGTTGGAGGGGTGGGGTCTGAGGGCGGAGGTGCGGGATGTGGACGAGATGCGTTGGAATGCATCTTTAACCAGGTGGGAAGGGAAATTGCGGTCTCTAAAGAAGGAGGCCATCTGGTGTGTTCTATGGTGGAACTGGTCCTCCTGGGAGCAGATATGGTGGAGGCGGAGGAATTGGGAATACGGGATGGCACCACTAATCCAGAATCTGGTTTCCAGCATCTCCAGTCATTGTTTTTACCTAGACCATGTAAGGATGGCAGGTTCTTCCCTAAAGGGCATTAGTGAACCAGGGGTTTTATTTTGAAAATAGGCCAGGGATTCATTAAAATCTTAATTCCATATTTTTATTGAATTCAAATTCCACCATCTGCTGTGATGAGATTTGAATCCTGGCCCCTAGAACATTAGCTGGTCTCTGGATTACAGCGATAATGTTGCTAGGCTGTGACCACCCCCCTTTTTGTTTGCATTTTTAGTTTGTTTTGAAAGAAATCACAAAGTTTGAAACCATGGATTCTATCACACTGGGCGTTGAGCAACAAGCATGAAAATTATTAGATGGCCAGTTAGTACTAAGAGCTCTTGAAGAACAGCAAGTGAGAGGCACAATTGATCAATTCATGCCCTGAGACATGGCATCAAGTTAGTCTCACTGTTGGAGATAACAAACTTCAGGAATAGCTGCTAATTTCTCTGTAAATCTGTTATAACAGACAAATTGTTGAGAATCATAGACTAGAATGTCTAGTCCATAATGTTTATCTTTAAGTATCTTTTATAACCTCTCTCAGTTCATTTTTGAAAATATCCTTCTGACAACATTTTTGCCTTATCTCTTTTCCATTTTTGTTTATATGGACTGAAATTTATGGTGCCCTCAAATAGAGAACTGTTTCCAAAATCTTAATGCATATACTGAATCTGCATTATTCTGCATTTCACCATGTTGCCAGTGTGTGATTGACAGAGGCACCAAGAGACAGGATGCAAAGAACTTCTCACTGGTTCCTATTATTTCTCTGGGGCTATAACAAGGACAGCAGGAGAGGCCATGAATATTGAAGCTAATTTTACGGATGGAAAAGATACTCAGAATTTCTGTTCATGAAAGTCGCCCAGTTGTATAAAGACAAAATGATATACCATTAGAAAAGGGAAAGCATTTACACTCACAGATTCTTTTGCTTTCTTTTAAATTTGTAGCCTGAACATATAGTGCTCTTCTGTCAGGCAGAAGGTACAGAATGTTGAACACATGCACCAACAGTTTCAAGAACAGTTTCTTCTCTGCTGTTATTAGACTGCTGATGGGCCTCTCTAACTTCAAGTAATTATCGATCTTACTAATGTTGATCTTGCTTTGTGACCGTTCTGTGCAGTTATAACCTGTATGTCTTGTTCTGTCTAAGCAACTCTGAATGTCCTTGCTTGTTATGATCTGCCTGTACTGCTCGCAAAACATAGGTTTTCACTGTACTTAGGTACCAGCAATAAATCAAATCAAAATCAAATCACTAGAATTAGCAAGAAGAACATAAAGCTGTAAGAATATAAGCATTAAGGGCAGGAGTAGATCAATTGGACTGCTCTTCCATTCAATAACATAATGGATGATTTGACTGTGGCCTTAATTCCACTTTCCTGCCTGTGCCTTCTAGCCACTGTTTCCCTTATTGATTAAAAATCTATCTAACTCAGCCTTGAACATATCCAAAGACCGATCCTCCACAGTTCACTGGGGTAAACAATTCCAAAGATCAATGAATTTCCATAAGAAGAAATTCCTTCTCATTTCCATCTTCAAAAAGAGGGAATCCTTTATTTTGGAACTGGGCCCTTATTTATGGATTCTCTCTCAAGACAGAGATTGATCTTTATACAAATCAATTAAAAGTTTCTCACATTGGTTTTTCAGGTGAAACATCCATCTAGATCAAAGATTAATTGAAACTGCTCGAAGGTATTTTCACAGTATTCATTCCAAGAATTGTTGTAAATACTTCCTGAATTTGTGAACCAGATGTTAGTGTAAAAGGATACTTTGTATTTTAGTACAATTATGACCAATTGCTTATAATATAGTATTTTCCCACTAGAGTACATGAAAAGTTTTGTTTTAAAAAGCAATTATAATTATGAGCAAGAATGTGATAGAGATCACATGACAGTATTTGTAGAGATTAGTTTAAATGCTTGCAAACCATGTCCATTAATCTAAAACAGATTCATGTTGTAAAGACTGCAAACAGCATTTAACACCTCCAATCATCCTAATGGTGAAACGTTGGACAGGACTGGCACTATTATTCTGCTGCTTATTTACTAAATTGACATCAGAGATTATTTGTACATTAGTTTGCTATTTCAATCAATGAATTATCAGTTGGAAAGATAATGACAGATTATTTTTGGACATTTTTATCTGTATCTGTGCTCATTCTTTAAAACTGGGAGAAAACTGTAACCTTGCAACTAGCACAATCTTTCAGGGAATGAAGTGAAGTGTGGCTGATGAAGTGTACCACCTGACCATTTCCATGGCAACATTTCTATTTTCCATTTCTTCCATTTGCCACCAAGCGTTTCAAATTTGGTGAGCACTTTCTCAGTTCGGTAATACCTCATACATAGGCATAAAGTATTTAAGATCAATAGAAAATCCCAAGGCTGACCATTGATGTTGGATCTCTCAAAGCCATTAATCAAGCTGGACTACAAGGAAGCCATTAGGCTGCTCTTTCTCCTTCACCACTCCCTCTTCTGTTTTCACTTCTCTCAAAGTGTGGGATTGGCAGGTCTAGGTTTATAATTGGGATAGGTATATAAATGATGATGTACATTGGTTTATCTTTGCATAAGGCATCCTTCATGATCCAATGGAGCACTTAGACTGAGAGAGAACGAAGATCTGTAACATTGATGTCCTGATCAGATGTATGAGTAGAAGTAGGCAATTCAGCCCAAGTTTGCTCTGTCATTCGATGAGATCATGGCTGATCTGCTAATCCTCAACTTCACTTTCCTGCCTTTTTCTCTAAACTCCTCTTTTCCCTTACCAATTGAAAACCTATATCTCAATTTTAAGACTTTGAGAAAAAAAAATCCTCCCATGAGCTGTCTTCAGATTTAGCTTCCAGTGAAAGATATTAACTTGGTTATATAATTACAGATGTATGTTTGACTACCAGTGTTGTTAGTTAGTCCACAGCTAAGCAACAGACAAACACATCACTTTTACCATATTTGTCAGTCAATATCTCAACCTTACAGTTCACAAGCATGCCCTATTTAATTGACAGGACTGACCAATCAGAGGTGAGGGAACAGTGGTATCCTCAGTTATGACTTTGAATCCATTAATCACATGATGTCATTTTAAAAATAGAAAACTAAACTTCGTTCTGATGGAGGAAGATGATGGCCTAGTGGTAGTATTGTTGGACTGTTAATCTAAATAATGCTCTGGGGACCTGGGCATGAATCCTGCCATAGAAGATGGTGGAATTTGAATTCAATAAAAAAATCTGAAATTAAGGTTCTAATGATGACTATGAATTCCTTGCCGATTGTTGGAAAACTCATCTGGTTCACTAATATCATCTAGGGAAGGAAACTGCCATCCTTACCCAGTCTGACCTACATGTGAATCCAGACCCATAGTGGTAGACTCTTTACTGCCCTCTAGACAATTAGGGATAGGCAATAAATGCTGGCCTGCCAGTGACGCCCTCATCCCATGAGTGAATTTTAAAAGATTAACCTTTCACCAGCAGCTGATGGATTGGTATTTTTCCATGTAGAACATCTCCTGGAGGAAAAGAGAATGGGAACAAGAACACAGAATACCCTAAAGTTAAGGAACACACAATGTCCATCAGAAAGCACTGCCACTGACAACCAAGCCGTCCAGGACCTGAAGGACTTTACTACAGGACTGGGCTTGATTTGATTTTGAATTGACTGAATTTGATTTGATTTGATTTAGTGTAGCCACATGTACCCAAATACAGTGAAAAGCTTTGTTTGTGAGCAGTACAAGCAGATCATAGTAAGCAAGAACACACAGATCATAGAGTGATAAAAACTTGGACAGAGTAAGGCATACAGGTGACACCACACAGGACAAGATCAACATTAGCAAGTTCAACATTACTTAAAGTTAAAGAGCCCATTCATCCATCTAATAACAGCAGGGAAGAAGCTGTTCTTGAACCTGCTGGTGCATGTTTACATGCTTCTGTATCTTCTGCCTGATGGAAAAGGTTGTAGGAGAGCATTACCGGGGTAGAGGGGTTTTTGATGATGTTGGCAGCCCTTCCACGATAACGAGATACATAAGCGAAGTCCATGGATGGGAGGTTGGCTTCCATGATGGTGATCAAGACTGTGATGCTGGAAAAGCACAGCAGGTCAGGCAGCAACCGAGGAGCAGGAGAATCAACATTGCAGGCATAAGTCCTTCATCAGGAATGAGGCTTGTGGGCTGAGGGGCTGAGAGTTAAATAAAAGGGGAATGGGGTTGTGATAGGTAGATGAAGGTGGGGAAGAAGGTGATAAGTCTGAGAGGAGGGTGGAGCAGATAGATGGGAAAGATTATGGACAGGTCAAGATGGTGGTGCCGAGTTGGAGGCTTGGGACTGGCATAATGTGGGGGGAGGGGAAATGGTGCAACTGCAGAAATCCACATTGATCCCATGTGGTTGCAGGGTCCCAAGGCAGAATATAAGGCATTCTTCCCCCAGGCGTTGGGTGGTAACGGTTTGATGATAGAGGAGGCCTGGGACCTGCATGTCCTTGGTGGAGTGGGAGGGGAGTTGAAGTGTTCAGCCATGGGGTGGTGGGGTTGGTTGGTGCGGGTGTCCCAGAGATGTTCTCTGAACTGATCTGCAAGTTGGTGTCCTGTCTCCCCGATATAGAGGAGGCCACATTGGGTGCAACGGACACAGCAGATGACATATCAGGAGATACAGGTAAATGTCTGTCGGATGTGGAAGAATCCTTGGGGCCTTGGATGGAGGTGAGGGGGGAGGTGTGGGCGCACATTTTATGCTTCTTACAGTGACAAGGGAAGGTGCTGGGAGTGGGGTGTGGGCTGGTGGATGGGGAGGGGAGGAGCGTAGATTTAACAAGGGAGTTGCAGAGGGAATTGTCTCTCTGGAACACAGATAGGGGTGGGGACTGTTTGTAGTTGGTGGAAATAGCGGAGGATGATGTAATGCATACGGAGGTTGGTGGGGTGTATGGTGAGAACCAGAGGGATTCTGTCCTTGTTGCAGTTGGAGGGGTGGGATTCAAAACGGGAGGTGCGGGAAGTGGAGGAAACACTTGGGGACACCCACACTAACCAACCCCACCGCCCCATGGCTAAACACTTCTACTCCCCCTCCAACTCTGCCAAGGCCATGCAGGTCCTGGGCCTCCTCCATCACCAAACCCTTATCACTTGACGACTGGAGGAAGAATGCCTCATATTCCGCCTTGGAACCCTGCAACCACATGGGATTAATGTGGATTTCACCAGTTTCCTCATTTCCCTTCGCCCCACATTAGCTCAGTTCCAGGCCTCTAACTCAGCACCGCCTTCTTGACCTGTCCATCACATTTCCCATCTATCCTTCCACCCTCCTCTCTGACCTATCACCTTCACCCCACCTTCGTCTACCTATTACTTTCTCAGCTACCTTCCCCCCACCCCCCCCCCTCCACCTCCCTCCCATTTATCTCTTAGCCCCTCAGCCCACAAGCCTCATTCCTGATGAAGGGCTAATGCCTGAAACATTGATTCTCCTGCTCCTCGGATGCTGCCTGACCTGCTATTCTTTCGACTCTGATCTCCAGCATCTGCAGTCCTCACTTTCTCCTTCTGCGATGGGAACCCAACCTTCTGTAGATTCTGATGGTCCTGGGCCAGACCGTTATGCACCCAGACAGTATGCTTTCATTGGTGCGTTTATAAAGGTTGGTTAGGGTCCTTATGGACATACCAAATTTCCTGAGCTGTCTGAGGAAGAAGAAGCATTGTTGTTTCATCTTGACCATCGCATCTACATGGGATGTCCAGGACAGGTTGTCAGTTACCGTCACTCCGAGGAACTTGATGCACTCAACCCTCTCAACCTCAGCTCCATTGATGTAGATAGGGGCGTGTTCTCCTCATTTCTTTCTGAAGTCAATGATCTGTTCTTTAGTTTTGCTGACATTGAGAGAAAGGTTGTTATCATTGCACCACATTACAAAGTCCTCCATCTCCCTTCTGTATTCTGACTCCTCCTTGTTTGATGTCTGTCCTACCAAGTTGGCATTGCCAGCAAACTTGCAGATGGCGTTTGTTTGGAATGTGGCAACACAGCCATGGGTGTACAGGGAGTACAGTAGGGGACTGAGGGCCTTTGGTAGATAATGAATGAACTACATGTCCTGAACAAGCACCTTGTCAAAGATATTGAGAACACCTGTGTGCCCCCCCACCATGCAAAGAGCTTAGATTCAGAACAGATGGAACAACTCAAAACTGGGTGTCCACTTGTGTCATCAACAATGGAAGAATTTTATGAATTAAAAGCATATGTGCTGCAAAAACTCAGCAGGTCTGACAGCGTCAGAGGAGAAGGAAACAGAGTTAGTGTCTCATGTTCAGAACAGATTTTCAGCATCTGCAGTATTTTGCTTTCATTATTAGCTTTCATTTTGCTCTGGATCTAGAAAAGCAGATAGTTAACTCTAGTTCAATGAGCAATACAGCAAAATGTACATAGAGCATTCAGAAGTATTCAAAAATGAGGTGACAACCTATTGAAGCTACAATGTTTGCTCACTTTTAGGGGCAACCTGATAGAAGTATATAAAATGAGAGGCAAGGATAAGATGGATCGTTGAAGTTTTTTTTTCCCCAGAGTGGCATTGTCAAATGTCCAAGGCACAGGTTTAAAGGTGAGGGGGGTAAGTTTAAAAGAGATATGTAAAGCAAGTTTTGATGCAGAGCACACTGCCAGAAGAGGTAGTTGAAGCAGATACAATAACAAAGTTTAAGATGCATTTATGAAGGCACATGATGAATGGGCAGAGAATGGTATAGGCACAAACATGGTGGGCAGAAGGGTCTGTTCCTGTGTTGTACTATTCTATATTATATGTTCATTGTTCTATGTTTGATTAAAAGCAGCATGCTAGAACTAGGCAATCTCCCAAAAAAAAACATTTTCATTAAATGTGCATGAGGATGGAGATTACCCATTTATTTCCATTGTGCTGGTGGTGTTATTGCTTAACTATTAATCCAGAGACCCAGGTAATGTTCTAGGTCTTGCCATAGCAGTTGATGGAGTTTGAATTCCATAAAAATATAGAATTAAGAGTCTAATGATGATGATTGTCAGCTGGAAAAGTCTATCTGGTTCATGCCCTTTCGGGAAGGAAAATGCTGTCCTTATGTGGTCTGGCCTACATGTGACTCCAGAGTCACAACAATGTGGTTCACTTTCACCTGCCCTCTGGGCAGTTAGGGATGCCCACCAAATACTGGCTTGTGAATGAGTAATAAAACTGAACTTGCCACATTCAATCATAATATTGGTGACCACTTCAGAAACAAATGAAAGGAGGTGATAATGCTGCTGTGTCTGAAACGTTCAGAGAAGAAATTAAATACTAAAAGAAGTAAAGAGAGTATGAAAACAGACTGTTAATGAATGTTAGAGTGAATTCTAAAATTTTCTTCAGGCCCACAAACACTGAACAGGTAGTAAAAGTAAGGGGCGGGCTGATTAGAGAATAGAAAGGGATTTATCTATGGAGGAGGAAGGAATTGCGAATATAATAAACATCATTGTTTTCATCCAGGATGAAGATGCTGCCAATATCAGAGTGAAAGGGGAAGTCGTTGAGATACTGGATAATCAGAAACCTGAAACACAAAAGGACTTACAAGTCCTAGCTCAGGATTCTGTAAGAGTTACCTTGCAGGTTCAGTTGATAGTCATGAAGGCAAATGCAACGTTAGCATTCGTTTCAAGAGGTCTAGAATACAAGACCGGTGATGTACTGTTGGGGCAATAAAGCTCTGGTCAGACCTCATTAGGAATATTGTGAAAAGTTTGGACCCTTATTAAGGAATGAAGTGCTGGCCTAGGAGGGGGTGAGAGGAGTTTTTTTGAGAATGGTCCCTGAGATGAATGTCTTGTCATATGAGAATTCTGTGTCTGTACTCGATGAAGTTTAGAAGGATGAGAAGGGATCTGATTGAAACTCAGAATAGAGTGAACGTGGAGAAGACGTTTCTACTTCTGAAGAGACTAGGACTAGTGGGCAGAGCCTCAGAGTGAAGAGGTGATCCTTTAAAAATGGGATGAGGAAGAATTTTGTCAGCCAGAAGACAGTTAATCTGTGGAACTCATTGCTGCAGAAGCCTGTGGAGACCAAGTTATTGAGTGTGTTTAAGACAGAGGTAGATAGGTTCTTCATGAGTAAAAGGATCAAGGGTTAGGGGAGAAGGCAGGAGAATGGTATTGAGAAATATATCAGCCATGATTGAATGTTGGAGCAGACTCAATGGGCTGAATGTCCTAATTCTTCTTCTGCAGCTTATGGTTTTATGGATGTATTAAAAATTGATTTAGGAGGTGGTAATGGAAATGTTGGCTGCACACAAACTTGGGAAATTAACTGGTTCAGATGGATCCAAGTATACTGAGGTAAATAAGGGAGAAAATTACATTAGCAATAATCCTTAATCTTCCTTGGATGTAGTCTGGAAACTGAAGGACTGGAGAACTGCTTATTACACCTACACTCAAAAATAATGAAAATAGCAACTATAGACCAATTAGGGTCACTGGATCCATAACCTTAACTTTGATTTCTCTTCACAGATGCTGCTAGACCCGCTGAGCTTTTCTGATTTACGGTTTCTGCAGTTCTATTGATTTTTAAAAATTTAACAAACATGATAGGGAGGATTTCAGAAATGATTATCCAGGGCAAAATGAATAGTAATTTAAAGTAGATTAATTAAAGAAAACCAGCACAAATTTATCAAAGGCAAGCATGTTTTCTTCACCTATTTATATATGTTCTGTGAGGTAACAGTGAAGATTGATAAATGTAATGCAGTTGATGAGGTGTGCACTGACTTTCAAAGGTCTGAGATAAAATGCTACTTAACCAGCTTGGCTGAAAAGTGAAAAGACAAATATGAAAAGGACAATGGCAGCATGGTCATAAAGTTGGATGAGTGACAGGATACAGAGGACTGAACTTTACCAAAAAAGGTGGTTAAGTTCCAATTTCAAGGAGTTTCATGGAGGGCTTCCGTCCGTGGGCTCGAGTGAGTTATCTCACTCACTTTGTCATGACTTACCTCATTATTGATGAACCACGATTAATGGAGTTCCACTCATAATTAAACATTTTATACACATTGTACATAGAAGGACTTGCACTGGCAGAGAAATGCCCAGCAATGCGTGAAGAAAGGTCAGCGACCTTTTCTCTTCCAAATGAGCAAGTTTAGGGAGATGATGGCCTCGTGGTACTAATACTGGACAGTTAATCCAGAAACCTAGGTAATGTTGGAAAGAAATGGGTTTGAATCCTGCCATGGCAAATGATGGCATTTGAATTCAATAACAATATGGAATTAACAGTCTAATGATGACTATGAATCCATGGTTGATTGTCAGGTAAAACTCATTTGGTTCACTGATGTCCTTTTGGGAAAAAAAACTGTCATCCTTACCTGTGGCCTATATGTTACTCCAAATCCACAGCAATGCAGTTAATGTTTAACTACCTTCTGGGTGATTAAGGAGAGGCAATAAATACTAATCTAGCCAGCGACACCTTCATCCTGTCACTGTCTTCTCTTTGTACCTCGCAGACTCACGAATGCTGCGGATGGACATACGTCCATAGTCTACTACTTTTACAACTGACACAATTATCTTCTCGTTCTGTCACAAACACACTCACTCACCAATGCCCCACAGTCTTAACCCTGTATGTTCTCTAAACTGCCTCGAGACCTCTCATCACCTTTCTCCCATATCCACCAGCTATATGCTAGCTATTTTCAATAATTCCTTTGTCACATAACAGGCAAAAGAAATCCCACAATTGTGCAGACTGAGTCACAATAGGGCAGAAATCTATCTCCTCATTCCCTTCCAGAAGGGGTCCCTTGCCTTACTGGGAGAGCAGCATGACCATTCATATGGTGATAGTGATATCTCTGTGACTTGTCAATCCCCAGGTAAGATTCATTGTCAAATGCTGTCTCAGTGCAGCCACTGTGAATGTATTCTTAACATGCCCAAACTGCTACCTGTGTGTCACCACTCATACTTTCTCTTGACTCCAACAGGTGCCATTGTACCTGCACAGTATTCACCCAGAAGATAGCAACCCTTTCAGACATCATTGTCCTCCACCTCTGAAGGAGAAACTAGGATTCCGTACACTGGCAAGGCTGACTTTTGTATCCTCCAGGTTGGTATAGTTGCTAAGTTTCAGCTGGGCATACATTCAGGCGATTACATCACTGCCATGGTGGTTGAAGAAGAGATGCCCCAGTTCAGAAGACTGCTGCAGGCCAGGCTCTTGCTCTGCATCAGGCAGGGGAGGACCCTGTGGTCATTCAAAACGCTATCCAAACACATAAGTAGACAAAGGAACAGCAGGTAGGTTGGACTACACGGTGGCTCAGTGTTTAGCACTGCTGCCTCACAGCACCAGGGACTTGGGTTCGATTCCAGGCTTGGGCGACTGTCTGTATGGTGTATGCACGTTCTCCCAGTGTCTGCTGGATTTCCTCCCACAATCCAAAGATATGCAGGTTAGATGATTTGGCCATGCTAAATTGCCTACAGTGTTCAGGGATGTGTAGGTTAGGTGCATTTTTCAGGGGTAAATGTAGAGTAATAGGGCAGGGGGATGGGTCTGGGTAGGATACTTTTTGGAAGGTCAGTGTGAATTTGCTAGGCCAAAGGGCCTGATTCCAAACTATCAGGATTCTATGAATCTAAAAATCTTCTATGAATCTAGTCTGAGGCACTCAGCAAACTACATTGAACTTGGAGGAAGTCTACACATCCCTAGAAGGAATTGCCCAGCTCCCTCCATGGACAGACTGTCTTGGAGAGTCTGATTCAGCATTTGTGGGATATGTCCATAGATCTGCACTCCGTTGCTCTAGCCATTTGTATTCAGCTCCAATGATTAGGTGAAATGAGGGACCTTTTCAGGTGAGTCTTCCTCTTAAGGAGAGGGTCATTTCAGTGGGCATTCATTGGAGGCGGAAACATATACAGGTTCCGCCTGGCGGTCTCCTCTCAGGACACACTAGGATGCTCAGTCCCTTTACCTTCACCCTGCTTGCCATTCTCCACCCTGTGAATGATCAAACCCAAGAAGGTTGAACCTATATCTATGTAGGACACACTCAGCATGTTCAGGCTCTCTAACAACAAATCCATCCAAACTCACCCACCCAAATCTCCAAAGCCAACAGGCCCCAATATCGCGAAGCTCCCTCCAGCTCAGATGCATCTCTAAACTGCACTTAGATATCATGAGAAGGAAAGGAAAAAGAAAAATAGCCTTATGGTGGTATACAGGTAGGATTGGCGACACCTCAATGTACGTACACTATCATAGTTGTAATAGGTGTTTACTTTTCACCATTAGCCGGATAAGCAAATTTCATTTTATCCACAACTATATTGATGACAATACAGAGGTTGGTCATCCTTGAATTCCTCATCCAAGGAAAAGTCAGGCTGGACTCAAACCATCTGTGTTTCCCAACATTCTGAGTGTTTGTTTTGTTTTCACCTGTACTCTGTGGGTGTCTGTTTCATTCTACTACTGTTTGAGTGGCCTCAAATTGCACAAAAACAGAATCTCCATGTCTCAGGGAAGGGGGGAGGGGGAAATAATACTTACTCAACCCATTTCATGTATGATGATAGTTAGCCATTTTAGCTCCCATTGCACACTTTCAATTTCGTTGGAGATGGAATCTAACACAATCACATTTCATAGAATGAGTTTCAGGGTCAGCCTTTCAACTTAGGTGACCCCAAACGTTTATGTTCCTTTCTTCTTTGCTGTCCCAGTCAATCCCAAAGGCATTGCTCTTCCCCGCATTCCCACTTGATCCATTTATTTGACGGCTCATCTCCATGCATTATCCCTGGAGTCCCAGGCATGCAGCTTAGTCACGACAAATATGATCAACGATGTTGTCTCATTGAAGCCAGGGTGGAGGGTACTATAAATGACAAATCCTTGCTTCCCCTCATGTCCCCTGCCCCCATCAGGATGATAGCACCCCTTACTCTCCATGCTCTATCATCTCCCATTCTTATATGTTCAGTATACCCCCTTCACAATTATTACTCCCCTCCCACATCCCAGCATTTTGCTTCAAATCTTTACAAATGATTTCCCGGTATTATCCGCCGCCATTTCCGCCACCTCCAAACGGACCCCACCACCAAGGATATATTTCCCTCCCCTCCCCTATCAGCGTTCCGCAAGGACCACTCCCTTCGTGACTCCCTTGTCAGATCCACACCCCCCACCAACCCAACCTCCACCCCCGGCACCTTCCCCTGCAACCGCAGGAAATGTAAAACTTGCGCCCACACCTCCACACTCACTTCCCTCCAAGGCCCCAAGGGATCCTTCCATATCCGCCACAAGTTCACCTGTACCTCCACACACATCATCTATTGCATCCGCTGCACCCGATGTGGCCTCCTCTATATTGGTGAGACAGGCCGCTTACTTGCGGAACGCTTCAGAGAACACCTCTGGGCCGCCCGAACCAACCAACCCAATCACCCCGTGGCTCAACACTTTAACTCCCCCTCCCACTCCACCGAGGACATGCAGGTCCTCGGACTCCTCCACCGGCAGAACACAACTACACGACGGCTGGAGGAGGAGCGCCTCATCTTCCGCCTGGGAACCCTCCAACCACAAGGTATGAATTCAGATTTCTCCAGCTTCCTCATTTCCCCTCCCCCCACCTTGTCTCAGTCGGTTCCCTCAACTCAGCACCGCCCTCCTAACCTGCAATCCTCTTCCTGACCTCTCCGCCCCCACCCCACTCCGGCCTATCACCCTCACCTTGACCTCCTTCCACCTATCCCACCTCCATCGCCCCTCCCCCTAGTCCCTCCTCCCTACCTTTTATCTCAGCCTGCTTGGCTCTCTCTCTCTTATTCCTGATGAAGGGCTTATGCTCGAAACGTTGAATTCTCTATTCCTGAGATGCTGCCTAACCTGCTGTGCTTTGACCAGCAACACATTTGCAGCTGATTTCCTCAGTGTCCCAACCACAGCCATGGCCCCTGAGAACTCTGACTTCCAATGAACAAACCCCTTGGCCTGAACATGGCTCACCTCCCTGATTGAATTGATGTGACAGTCAGATTGGTATCCTACCATGCTCTTGACTGACTGGCTTTGTATCTTAGCAAAAAGGCAAGGCAAGAGAGAAGGACTGTAGCCTGTAAGTTATGGATGAAGTGAAAAGTGCGGAAAACAAATGTAATGCAGAGGTAGACTCAAAGTGAGTGAGTGCTAAGAGAGTGAGCAAGAATCCCTGAGATGCATTCTGCTCTTAGCAACAACACTGCAATACAAGATGAACTGAGACCTCCAGGTACCGGGTCTGATTTTCTTGTCGGGAATTGTCTGTCTTGTGAGATACAAAAGCATATAAATAAAAACTGCATGTAAATGAGATGCTATTAAGTACTTAAGAGATATCGATGCATGCAAATAGGCCTCTTGCCATTCAGTAGTGAGACTCTTATCCTGTCCTTGATGCGGATTTGAACTCTTTTTCTTGACATTCAGAATCTACTTTTCTTGAACTCACTGTATTTTCCCAACTGACTTTCTCTTGCCCAAATAATTCAGGAATTGGGAAAATTAAACCCAGGCAAGCAGTGAATAGTTATTTGGTGGACATGATTCTCTGGGTTTACTCAGGGAACGTATTAGGTTCATTGTTTTTCTTGCACTGTTTAATGACATAAGGTTTTGGGTGCAGGGCACAGTATTTGGAAAATATTGTGGACTGTATGTAGGACAGTGACGGACTCCAGGGCAGAGACAGGCTGATTCCATAGCCAACAGTTTGAAATGATCCATTTTGGCAGGATGTATGAAGAAAGGCAGAATAAATGAATGCATTTATTTCCAAAGTAGGTGCAGGAGCGGGTAACCTGAGGAAAGATGTGCACAAATCGTTGAAGTTGACATGGCAGATAGAGAAGATGCTTAATGATGGAGGGGGAGTCCTGTATTTTATAAATTCTACCACAAAATACAAAAACAGTGAAATTGTGTTGAATAATTCAAAAACTCAGATTCATTGTCAATTGATAAATTGTGCTCAATTTTGAGCACTGAACTTTCGGAAGATTATGGAGACAGAAGCTTGGGTTTAGAAGGATGGGTAAAATTGGTCCCAGGGATGAGGAAGTTCAATTATATGGGTAGATTAGAGAAACATGGGATATTCCCCTTTGAGAATGTTGAGAGGAAATTTGGTCGAGTTGTTCAAAAAGGAAGAATCTGCACAGAGTGATTCCTCATGAATACAGCATCCCTTACTCCCCATGCTCTATCATCTCCGTCCTTTCACTGGGATTTAAGGTGTATCATCAAAAAAAAAACAAGGGTGACAAGAGGAAAGTATTTTATACTCAACAAATCTGTTTAGGATCTGGAACAGACTGCCTTAAATTTTGGTTAATGCAGATTTAATTGTGAACTGGATAATGATCTCAATTTAAAATGTTTGCAGGGCTATTTGTAAAAAGTGGGGAAGTGGAGTTAGCTGAGATGCTCTAGCAAAGAGCAGACATCAACACATTGGGCTGAATGGTCACTCTGTGCACCATCGGTGTGATTATTTCCTGATTTGATGAGGATCTCCATCCTCCAACGTTTTCTCTTTCAAATAGAAAAAGATTTTTAACTCATGTACTGAAGTTAGCTATGTGCTTGCAAAACAATTATGCAAAAATCACAGGATGGAAGCGATTCAATACTTTGAAGGGAGGTTTGTTTGAAATCCTCAAAGTAATCAAAAAGAAGTGAGACAATCTGACTGAAGCTTTCTCTCTAGCTCCAATGCTGAAATAATGAAGAATTTTAGTCATGAAAAATTTCTTGAAGGTATTTGGTGAAAAAAGTAAACAAAAAATTTCCAGCCAGGTAAACAAAAGTTACTTGATATCAAATTGATTTCATGCTCACTGCTTTTCGGTCATTTTTAAGTTACAATATTTGATAAGTCTATGACTGCTAATGATCTCTGCAAATCAGAAGGAAGAAAATCATTTTGAGTGTTCTACCATATTAATAAAACTATCACTTCCAATTTTTATACAATACCACGAGTTTAGAAGCTTGTGGGATTTCTTATAACTCAATTCAGGTTTTCAAATGAATCACATTTGAACTTATGAAGGAGCCAAAATCAGGAACCAAAAGACCAATGGACACATCTACTGAACACGAAGAGTCTGTATAATAAACCACACCAATGTGAGATTGAAATGGTCATTGTCAGTTACAGTTCAAGAAATGTGTATAATAAAATCATGCGACAATGTTAACTGGATGAAGTAAGACATTTTGGGTTATAAATAACTTGGTGATGAAATAGGAATAATTTGGAGCTGTTATAAGAGGATATTCTGCCAATGTTAAAGATTTACAAGATGAAAGGATGGAGAGCAGCAAGTGTTAGCAGAAAGGAGAAGGAGAGTAGAGATAACCAGTGAACAAGATTCACAAGATAGAGTTTATTTTATTGAAGGATTCTTCACCGAACAAAGGCCTGAGTGCACAGACATGCTTACTCAAGTTTGAATTGTGAAGTTCTTAGTTCTTCTACTAAGCACAAACTTTCTCAATTGTAGTTCAGGGCAGCTTTCTCACAATGAATATAACTTCACTTCAATGCTACAGTTTAACATAACTATAAGTGGCTGATTCAAGCACAAATGGCATCTTCTTCAAACACCTTCTACATTTTAATAATGTTTTTGGGACAACAACCTAGATGACAGATAATGTGTGACAGCTTTCACATTAAAAAGTGTAACATTACTGTTACTGTGGAGACTTCTGTCAAGAACAGCATTCATTGTTGATTCCAATTTCCTTTGAGAAAATGGTGGTGAGCCATTGCCTCTGCATCTATGTGGAACAACGTAGTGCCATTAGGAGGAAATCGAAGGATTTTGAGCCAACAACAGAAGGAACAGAAATATAATTCAAATTAGAATGGTTTGTGACTTGGAGAGGAATTCGCAAGTGCTGGTGTTCTCATTCATCTGCTTCTTTTGTTCTTCTAAGTGGGAGAAGTCATGAAGTTGTAACGCCTGTATCTTTTTTTTATTACTGTGGCCTGAAATGGGAAAGGGGCTGTTATAAAAGCTAGGATTGTGAAGGAATTGCTGCACCTTTAAAAACAAGTTACTGAAACTCATTGTATGTGGTGAATACACTTGCTGCTTTATTCATGCAGTGGTGGAAGCTGTTTATGGAAGGCAAGCGCCAGGGGGTGTATGCAGAGAGAGATTTGACCGGCTATAAGTAGCCAGTTAGTTTATGCTTTTGTGCCCAGCGTAGGTATCAGACGTACGACAGGGGACACCAGAGTCAACTTTCTTTTAGTTTCTGAACAGCTTGTGAGCATGAGTGACATAGTGAAAAACCATTGGACCTTTGGTAAGGCACGGTGTTCCTGCAGTAAAACAAAACCTGAAGTCCTGTGGAGACTCAGTTATTTTCTCCGATCAGTTGCTATAAGCTGTGCTCTTAACAGGTAACTAAAGGTTTGAGCAGGTAGTATACTAATCATCCCCCTGAAAGGAAGTGAAGGAACCTGAAGAACAGGATGTTCTGTCAAGACAGAAGGATCACCTCCCAGCAACCTCTAGGGACTTGTGCTGTTGAACTGTGATTCCCAATTTTTTTACCTGTCTCTCTCTGTGTCTATATGTGTATGTAGGTGTTTTAAAGGGGGTTAGGGCTTTAACTAGTAGAACATGTGTTGACAGTTTTTGGCTGTTTATTTGTGATTAAATGTACCTGTTTGTAATAAGCAGCAATTTTTGTTCTGTGCAGGTCAGTGCTTTCTGTCAACCTGATTCCAAAAGATAGATAAATCGGGGAAATTGTGCACTTTTATAAGATCAATAACTCTTGTGGCAAACTCAGGAGTATTGGAGCTTCAGAATCAATGCACTTTCCCCTGTGGCTTGTAATAGAATGTGCAATCGAAAGAGCTGCAGCAAGTGCTACATGGCGAATTATAGCTGATGAGCACTTATGCCAATGTGATAGAGGAAGTGGATGCTGAGCGTGAGGAATAGGTTGCTGATTAAATGTACTGCTTTATCCTGGATGGTATTGAACTTTTCCAACACCTTGGAGCTGCACTCATCCAGGCAAGTGGAATCATTCCATCACATGTCGAACTTGTGCTGGCAGATGGTGGACAGGTTTTTCAGGGATCAGGAGGTGATTTACTTTCCACAGAATTTCCAGTCTCTGACCTGCTTTTTAACATTTATATGGCTGGTTCAGTTAAGCCTTGGTGAACGATGACCCAAAGAATGTTGAGGTTGGGGCATTTAGTAATAATGTTGCTGTTGATGTCACAAGAATGATTTTGGGGATGAAGTACTCGTCATATGGGGAGCAGTTGAGGTCTCTGGGTATATACTAGATGGAGTTTTGAAGGTTGAGGCGGGATGTCATTGAAACTCATTGAATGTGGAGAGACCTGGATTGAGTGGATAGAGAGAAGGTATTTCCCCTCGAAGGACTAGAACCCGAGGGCACAGCCCCAGAATGAAGGGTTGACCCTTTTGAATGGTCTTGAAGAAGGGTTTCTTCAGCCAGAGTTTGGAACTCATTGCTGCAAAGACATTAGAGGCCCTCTCATTGAATATCTCTAAGACAGAAATAAATAGAATCTTGATTAGTAAGGGGTTCAAGGATTACAGGGAGTAGGCAGGAGAATGGGGTTGAGAAACATCTCAGCAATGATTGAATGTTGGAGCAGACTTGATGGGCTGTAAGGCCTAATTCTGCTCCTATATCTGACGGTCTCATATAAAGAGGCAAGGTTTGGATTTTTTATGTAAATGGTCATTACCTAGCTCTTGTGTGGAACGAATAATTTTTGCCACTTTTCAGATCAAACTGTAATATTGTTCTGAACTTCCTTCATACAGGCAGGGACTGCTTCATAGGAGAATCTTGAATAATACTAAACACTGTTTATTAATCAGAAAACTCTCCACTTCTAACCATAATAATGGGGAGAAGATCACTGATGAAGGAGCAAAAGACAGTTGGGCTGAATACAATATACTCAATATACTTACTCAAAGTTGTTAAAGTTTTCAATGCAGCACACACACATCTTCTGTAGAAATTTAATATATATATTCAATGCTCTGTCAGTTTGTATGATAGTAAAAAGCACTTTAGAATTATCATTTTGTCTAAAGCAAAGTGCATAAACTGCTGCTCCTGCTCATCAGCTGGAGAGCTATTGGATTTTCTTGTTTTTCTAACTGAAGAAGCTTAAGAACACAAGAATGGTTGTGTAGGAGTTGGGAAGGTGAAATGGAAATACATTGTATATTCTAATAGAGTTGCTGCACTTGTGTTCTAAAGGGAGGCTAAATGAAGCACGCTTTAAACTGTGAACATCTTCCACCAGGCATTTTGAGTAAGATGCAAATAAACTGTGAAATCTGGTTCAAAGCCGAGACACTGTTTACATTTTTTGCCACTTGAGTTATTGCTTGAATTACCGAATAGCAGACCTGCATTCAGAGGACAGGGATAGGAATACAAAATAAGTGTTTCTATCTGATAAAAATGTTAGTATAATGATATGTAACAAGATATTAATGGAGTCACTTTGCAATTCAAAAAAGCTACTTATTTGTTGGTGAATCATTAACAATATTGTCAAAAGCGTCAATTATTTAAGTGAAGTAGTGTCTCATTTTTACTTCCGATTTATTCATTTGCTTAGGTTCAGATTTAACTTCAGCTGAGAATTGCTTTCAACAACGTGATGAGATAGGTGTTCCTCTGAGGCGCAACAGTCTTATTGTTTAGTCAACATTTTTTGAATTAATTAAAAGGTGCACATATATCTGCAATTTTATTTGGTCTTTGTTTATTTGCAGTCTTTACTTAAATTCATTTGTTAGCATGAATGGGGAGGCAATCCGAAATGTAGTGCAGATCACTTTCAGTTGGTCACTGGTCTGGTTGCTATGGTGCAATGTTTTCCTGAACAGTAGATGATTTCACTGCAATTATCTGATTTCACTGCGTCAACATGATCCAGATTTCAAAGCAGGATAAACAATATTGACAGCATTAATATGCAGATTCAAAAGCATTTTAGCAGAACTGTCTCTTTAGCAAATGCAGTTTTACGAAGATGAGTAACTTTTACATCAAGTAGACATTGTTTTCTACATGTACAAGAATCCAAGGAAATAACAATTCAAACTTATTGCCTCATTTTGAAAAGCACAACTGGAATGACCTTATTGACCCGAGGGCATTATTCACATGCCAGAGAGATGAAACAGCACTGCTACTATTTAGCTATCTCTCCTGCTATCTAGTTTGCTGCCTGGTACACTGTGCTACCAAACATACCAAATGTTCAATCACAATCTTGACATCTCATCATTCTGCCAGCACTTATAAACAGGTTCTTGTTACTCTATCTCATGGTTTATGTTCACTCATCCTTTCAGTTTAGACGAGTTATTTCACAGACATTATTATGTCAGATGCAACTTATAACAACAGATGATGCTTCATACAAAATACAGGTTTTGAATTAACCTTTAGTGACCTCCAGTAGCTGAGAATGATTTTATGATCAACAGGTTAACAACTTGAAATGAGTAGTTCTATATGATACTGCTGTATATACACCAAAAATACTTTGAAAAAATTTGCTGTTTGGAACTACTTTCAATCTTCATTTCAACTCCAATGGTCATCTCACTGCTGATTTCGTTTAAATCACTTGTTCCATTTAAACTCTCCTTCCCATATTTCTAATCAAATGTTCTAACTTACCTTCTCATATGGTCTCCATCATAGATCACCTCACGTATGACCATTTGCTCATATTTCACACTATTAATATCACATTATACTTTCCCAACATGAATTATGTGCCTGTTTTGTAAAAAAAACTTTCCCAAGTTCCTTAATAAGTGCATTACAAAACTGCGAAACATCTAACCTACAGCATTCTATGATACTTCTTCAACAGTTTGTCTACTCAGCCACCACTAAACACAATGCCCTTTTTTCTCCAGTTTTCATGTTATTCTCGCTCATCTTGGTTGCTTGTCCTTTCTATGCTTCCTCAAACTCAAAGTTTCAGTCTTGAGCATATCTCACTTACTTGTGGTTTGGTTAGCCCTTACCATATCTGTCTGGAACTCATTCTCCTCTGCTAAAATCTTTCTCAACTTTAGGATAATCCTCGTGAGTTGAGTCTTGGCCTCTTTTCAGTTTCATCAAATGTGTTCTTTTATTCCTAACCCCTATTTCCATCTCAAGTGAGCACGAGGCACGCATGGATTTCTCTGTCAGTGCAATTGCATTTGCTGTTCCCAAATCTAACTTCTCTCATCTTCTCTCAGACCATACACTTCGCAGCCTTGATCTTGTGTCTTTTTGTAGTTTCTCTGCAATCGTCCCTTTGTGTGGATATTTCACACTCATGATCCACTTGCTGTACCATTGATGCTAAAATGATAATCTTACAACCTCACTTCCTGACTTCTATGCCATTTCAATTGTCTCCAGTCCAGTTTAATAATCCGTACATCAACCGTCTCTTCAAGAGAAAATATCCATGATCCATTTTCCCTCGCAAACTAATCTTGTCTTTAACTTTCAGAATACAGTTGTGACTTTCCATATCTGTGCCCTTCAGAATATAATGGGACAAACAGGTAAGGAATACTGGGATAGATGGCCAGTTGTGATACTTCAACATTTATGACTATATTTATGGCAATTAACATTTGTCAGAGTTAACATTGCAAGTCTACTGAACACAGTATGGAATTTTGATGCACTATCAATGGTACAGGGCACCAAGGTGAGAGGGGAAAGGTTTAAGAGAGATAAGTGAGGGAGGCTTTTCATGCAGAGAGTGGTAGGAACCTGGAACACACTGCCAGAAGTAGTGGTGGAAGTGAGCACATTGATGACATTTAAGCGGCATTTGGATAGTTACATGAATACACTGGGAATAGAAGAATGTGGACTGAATAAGGGCAGAAGGTTTGTTTTTTAGTTTAGTTGGAGCATGATGATTGGCACAGGTGTGGAGGGCTGAAAATGTGTTGCTGGTTACCAAAGAGCCTGTTCTTGTGCTGTACCTCTCTTTTGTTCTCTTTGTTATTTTGTATCTCTATTTCTCCAACTGTAGGACTTGAGGACCAAACTCAGAGAATACTGATTTCCTTGGTAAAACAGAGGAAAAGGCTCCAGAAACTTAGAACTGTCTAGCTTCATCCCTTTATTCAAAAAGGACATGATTCAGGCCTTCCTCAATTTCTGTGCAAACAGCTCTCCAAACCATTGATGGGTGTACATCATGCCTTATTTGTAAAAGTGTGGCTAGTTCACCATTGAACTTTGGTGTCTGTGGAGATGCAAGGTATCTCACTGCATAGTGAGCCTTCTGTCAGGTGTTGCAAAATAAGAAACCAAAATTTTCATTGCCCAAGGTAGTCCCTTGTCTGGACATTGAATTGCATCTGAAACAATGAGAGATGGAATTCATGGACACAGTGGTTAAATTGAAGTAGACTTTGGTGTTGAAGTCTTGATGCCATCTGAGAAGGCCAATGATGAGCAGTGTAGAAAGCAACATTAAACTGAGATACTATTGATGCAGTTACAAGCTTGAAATAAAAGAGAATTTGCAATTCAAAAATTTCTTCAGATATTAAATAGGCCAAATTCACAGTCTACAGCAGTCGTTTTCTTTAAATAAAAAGATGTGCAGCCAATTTCTAACTCTGGCACTTGAATGACAATTTGGAATGAGGTTGTGTACTTGCCTTTGTTGGAAACTGGGAGAAAGTGAGGACTGCAGA
The DNA here is from genome assembly GCF_020745735.1 of Hemiscyllium ocellatum. Taxonomy (NCBI): domain Eukaryota; kingdom Metazoa; phylum Chordata; class Chondrichthyes; order Orectolobiformes; family Hemiscylliidae; genus Hemiscyllium; species Hemiscyllium ocellatum. The sequence continues at coordinate 93,231,352 of NC_083408.1, forward strand.
TGCTGGAGACCAGAGTTGAAAAATGTGGCGCTGGAAAAACACAGCAGGACAGGTAGCATCTGAGGAGCAGGAGAATCAACGTTTCAGGCATAAGCCCTCATTCAGGATGGAAATTACCTGATTTGGTTTTCATTGAAGTTGCAGGGGTAGAATGCATGGCTCAAGCTCTGAAACTATACTGCACCATGGAAAATGAAAACACTGCAATTAGTCCAAGTTTAAACTTCTTTGATTAAAAGACTGTCCATGCCATAAAATATTCCATTTCACAGAGACAAAATCAGTGGATAAATGAATCCTGAGTCATCGGAAGATATTCCAAATGGACTCAGTCAGAATGTGCTTTGATGATGGCTTTAAAGGGTTGGAAGTGGAACATATTCTAATGCATTGCAGTAAAACAATTAAAGATACCCCAATGATGAGTCAAAGAAGAGGTGGATGCCTAAGAAGGTGCATTAGTGGAATGGACGGCACTGAAGTTTTGAAAAAGTTGATCACAAAGATAGGAAGCAGCATGATCACAAAGGAATGAACATAACAATAAGAATTTTCAAGGTTGTACCATCAGGCTACAGGTAACCAATGTCAATTAGTAAAAACAGAGTTGGTAATGATTGAGCAAACTTTAGTGCAGGTTAGGATACTGGCGCCACAGTTTGGTCTGGCTGAAGTTTATGAAATATGAAAGGTGAGAGAACCTCCCAGAAGAACAGTGGACAAGTCAAGTCAAGGCGCATACATGAAGGTTTTAACAACAGATAGGCTGAGATGGAGATGGAGATGGGTCAGAGCACAGATGGCAAGTGAGCTAACTTTGTAACGGAGTGAATATGTATTGGAAGTTTAACTCAAACTCAATAGGATAACAATATTGTGGATACAAGTAGTTTGGTTCAAATTGAAATAATGTTTGGGGGTAAGGTGGAATTTGAAAAATAGTCTGACAGTGCTGAGGGAGTCAGAGTGGCGGAGAGATGTGGTGGAGAGTCATCAGAGCTGTTATGGATCTAATCTAATACTCATGTGTGATAGAAAGGCAAAAAAGCTCTAACGAATGAAGAAGAGGGAAGATTCATGTTGAACTCCAGAGGTAACAGTGCATCAAGTGAGGAGAAAAATCAATGTTGGTGATCTTTTGGCTACAGTTGGATATGTTGCAGTGATTTTACTCAGAGAAGAATGGTAGTATTGTTGACCATATCAGTGATTCTATCATACGAAGATAGATATTAAACAGTCAGAATGATGTCATTTGTGATTTGGGAATAGGTTATCTGCTGGTTAACTGCAGTGAAGTGTGGCAGGCACATAAATCTGGTTAGATAAACGGCTATTAATGAAGAATGTCTGTCATAGGAACTACTACCCTAGGATTCTTCAGTTCATAAAGGACGAAGGATTGCCAATACAAACAAAGTTTTAAACTGTTTGTCAAAATTAACAGTGTGTGTGTGTGTGTGTGTGTGTGTGTGTGTGTGTGTGTGTGTGTGTGTGTGTGTGTGTGTGTGTGTGTGTGTGTGTGTATAAAGAAGAATATTTATTCTTGTAGGTACACAATAGATATAAAGTTGAGTTTGATGCAAATAATTCTGTGATCGGCAATATTTTAAAAATGTGTTTGATAATATGTGACTGCTCAGATCAATTTTATTTATTCAATATTTGTAGAAAAGGAACCATAGAAAATGGTCTGAGTGTCACAATGGACCTTTGAGACTCAGGATAGCCCAGTTTGCATTGCATAACATCATCTGTCATTTTATCAATTTAGATGAATGACAATTTTCTACAGTCAGTGCACAGAATACAACGGCAGTGACTGTAAAGACAAACATGTGATGCAGATCAGATCAAATAATGCAAAAAAAAAAGAACACACACACATTTGTACTTCCTAATAGCCTCCCCAATGGTTTTATGATCAACTCTTTAACATTCCAGTTATCTTTTCAGCTACCACAACCACTTTCATCATGGATGAATATTTAAATACTTCGGGGACTGGTAGAATAGTAACTTGAGAATTGATGTGGTAATTTTGTACCAAATATAAAAAAAAAGGTGTCACAGTAGGCAAACAACTTGATGATGTGTTTGATGCACAAATTGTTTCCAGATTACTTCTTAAAATTAGGAAGGGAAATATCTTAATTCAGAGGATGAAAATCAGTGAAAATGTGTGTCATAGTCATAGAGTCAGTCTGAACATTTTACACTTTCTGTACAATTTCTACTGAATCCAACTTGTGTGGTAATATATTCACAGCAACAGGGCTAGTAATTAGATCAAATTGGATAAAGCCATCATAAATAATGAATGATATGCCATTATTTCTGTGTTCCTTCATAACTTCTTGGTCATTGAAAGCTGTACAATTAATTGTACAATCATACACAAATAGGCTCACAGTTTTGATACCTGGTCTATGCTGAAATAACTGATGCTTCACGAATGGATGGGGAGTTGGCAGTTTAATCAGGTTCTGATTTCAGGTTTATTTTATTCATTTACAGGATGTGGGTGTTGCTGGCTGGTCCAGTATTTGTTGCCCACCCCTATCTGCCTGTGAAAGTGAGTGGCCTGATAGGCCCATTTCAAAGGGCAGTTAAGAGTCAACCACATTGCTGTGGGTCTTGAGACACAAGTAGGCCAGACCAGGTAAGGATAGCAGATTTCCTTCTGAAGGAACATTAAAGAACCAGATGGATTCTTACAACAATGGTTACACAGTTACCTTTCAATTCCAGACACGGTGGCTCAGTGATGAGCATTGCTGCCTCATGGCGCCAGATATCTGGGTTAATTTCATCCTCAGGCGACTGTCTATGTGTAGTTTGCACATTCTCCCTGTGTCTGGTCAGGTTTCCTCCCATTGTCCAAAGATGCACAGGTTAGGTGGACTGGCCATGGGAAATGCAGGGTTATAGGGATGGATGGGATGCCTCTTAGAAGGGTCGCTGTAGACTTAGTGGGCTAACTGGCTTACCTCCACACTGTGGAGATTCTATGATTCACCATCAGCCACAGTGTAAATGGAGCCCACATTTCCAGAGAATTAGCTTGCATTAATAGTGCAATTGTAATTATGCCACTCCCTTCCCTCAAACCAGAAGCTGCTTGAGCTCTTGAGTATTTCCAGGATTTCTACTTTTCTCTGATGGCATTACAGTCAGACTAACATTCCAGCAAGATAACTTCAGATTAACTAAAATTTCTGCTCCTCATATTATCTAGTAATTAATGATGAAAAGTTCATGATATGTAAGGAAACTGTGGCTATGTGGCAATGTGAATGCAAAGTGAGGTGTGGATAAGTGAATAGCGATGGGAATTAGAAATTCACTCATTGGTGATGAAATGAGACCCAGGATGACATAACTCCCAAGCTGCATGGAATTTCCATTGCACGATAACCCATCTACTCTGAGTGGAATGACAGGATTGGAATAGTACATGGATGCTGGCTGCCTTTCAAACCTAGAGAAATGGGAGGATCAGTGTTGTAGCCATTTCTTGTAGTTTTCATGATTGAGTTTCAACTTTCCTCTTGGGGTCTAGTTCAATAAGGAAAATTGAGTAAATGTTTAAATTATGTGCTTCTCTTGGCCAACCAGGGATGAGCGATAAATACTGTTGCAGCCAGCAAATGCCTACATATCATAAATTAACTTTTTAAAAATAAGGATTTGCTGGACTGCCTGCTCAGGGCATCTTGCTAAATTTTGTGGAAGGGCCCTGATTATATTGTTCAGATTCGGCATTCAATATGGAAAGAAGGAGCACACCAGCTTTAGGCTGGTCACCTTTCCGACCAGGTATTAGATTTTAGTCATTGTGACTTGTATTGAGGAAGAGACTGAAAGTACTTCAGATGCCAAAGCAGGAGGCATTAGTGACCAATTAGATAGAACATCTAATCATCTATTTGCAGCAACATAAACCAAGGGAGAATGTGCAAACTCCACACAGACAGTTGCCTGAGACAGGAATTGAACGCGGGTCTCTGGTGGTGTAAGGTGTGCCACCGTGCCGCCCATTTATATCTATCTATCTATATAATATATATGTTGATTAATCACCAGTAATTTCATATTGCAATATTTATTCTTACATATTATTATTTGGTAAAATAATATTATCAGATAAAGCTATAATGATAGTCACATTTTCTACAGCATTCTTCATATTAATTATGTAACAAAGGATCTAATTATCAAGTTAAAACCAAATATTTTAATTTTAGGTTGCACTTAAGAAGTGCAAATATTTCAGACAGACAGTAATGAATTGATGACTATTTGGTTGAGGTTAAACTTAATTGGTAATTAGTGTTTTTCGACCTGAAGTCCACAATTGTAATTGATCCTAGTTAGGACTTTTTATTCTTCAGCTGTAATGTTTCAGGATCAGCTAAAGTGGTCTATTCCTCAGTGAGAAAGATCGCATGTAAGTTGATCCTTATCTGTTCTATTGAGTCATGGAAACTGCTTCAACAAACTAAAGATGAATTGGCACGCAGTGAAAGAAGTCATAAACACTTAATATTAAAGTCGAGATTCACCGATTGGCAAGAGATAAACTATGCTTATCTTGTTCTGGTAAAGAGCAGAGGTGCTATTATTTTCAATTACCAGAGTGTCATTAAAAATAAACACAAAGCCATCTTGCTGATGTGCAGAATGTAATTGCTTCGAAGCCAACATATTTAGGATAGGTTGAGCAGATTTCCTTCTCTGACAATTATTGGCTTGTTTAAAATTGATGCATTGTTGGTGAAAGCTAGCACTGCATACTTCATATGTTAATATTTATAATATAAATGACAATAATAAATATATCAATATCTGCACTTATGATACAAATTTACACTGAAGTGGAAACAACACATACATTGGAAAAAAAAGGTTTGTGAATATTCTGTTCAATATGAATGTTAATATCAATAAAAACCAAAAGAACTGCAGATGCCGCAAATCCGAAACAAAAACAGAAATTGCTGGAAAAGCTCAGCAGGTCTGGCAGCATCTGTGAAGAGAAATCAGAGTTAACATTTCAGAACTGAGGAAGGGTCACCAGACCTGAAACATTAACTCTGATTTTACTTCGCAGATGCTGCCAGACCTGCTGAATCTTTCCAGCAATTTCCATTTTTGTTCTGGATTTACAATATTAATAGTTGTTCAGGATAGATAGAGTTCATCTATTCTGAGTAGTGCTTACCCATGCCTGTTTTAAACCTCTTGGTTGAGTTGTATTTGTGTTTAATAATGCGTAAACACCCAGTTGCCATTCTTTCTTCAGTTAATTTCATAAAGTTAAGAGCAAAGACAGTTTAAGTGAGATGAATTGGGGCATGATTGTGTGTAACATTAGCAGAAACACCTTGAAACATCAGCATGAAATTTCATGCTGTTCCATTTTATCAAGTGCGCTTACACATTAATTTTAAATGCATTGATGCTTGTATTAAAACAGGACCCATATTGTGCCAACTCATCACTGATTTGTTCAGTAACATTGTAAGTGGGGATTTTAACCTTAAGGCCTTGGTGGGCTGAGGATAGAAATGCTCAATTAGCTTTCACTGATGTTTTCTAGAATAAGTTCTTAGCTGCACACCCACTGGAGTCGCTGCCAACCGTTAATTCACTCACTCTATTGCCAGTTGAAATCTTGATACACTTTGAAGGGATGAGGCAAAATTTATTAATTCCAAAAGCCAGCAAATGGAAAGCTAGTGTTGGTAAATTCAGATATATTCCAAAATCGTAATAAACAATGATGCAAAAATCTCATTATCAAAAATAGCATTTCTACTTATTTACACAATGCAATCATAAATAATCATTACAACTAAGGAGTCTTTCTGCAGTAATTTTCCTTTATTCTTTATGTTATTAACCAATACCTTCTCAGGAAAGAAATGAATTATGCCTGGAAGCTGTTGAGACTACAATTGCATACTCCTACCGGCTCATGCTATAGTCTCAGACTTCCTTTTTGCTGATGTATTAAGATTCTGAATTGCACAGGAGACTCAGATGTCATTATAGGGCTGAATTTGTGAAGTTCTGTCACTGGTTTGCATTTTGTAGTGTTTGATTTCAGCAGGGACAATGGCTGACATCCATGGGCCACACTGCAGTGCAAAACAGGAACATTAAACAGGTCCCACAGTGAGTTTTATTTCTTCAAATGGAGCCCTTAAAAACATTTTAAGGGAAATAGCTGTCTGTTTCCTTGAATAAAAAGGGTTATTTCAAATATATTTTGGTGGCAGCCATTGAGCTTATATTCTTTTATCTCTGGTTTTGACACATATGCTTTTATAACTTGTCAATAATTTGAATCATTATTGTTGGCTCCTGCCAGGATTTAAATTCTACCAAGAGGAGTGCCTCTTTGATTACTGGGGCTGGCCGAGCCCTACTGGAGAAGAAACTATTCTGACTCCTCTACAGCAGTGGGCCCCTGATCTAGGGTTGCTGCAGAATTGGAAGCCATCTTATTGGGCCAGCCGCCTGGAAAACCAGCGTAATGACCGTTGTTGGGTGGTCAGTCTATCAGCAGCCATTTAAGAAGCACCCTCTCCACCAAGAAAATTGCTGCTGCATGTTTACATGCCTGAAGAATCTTGACATCAGGACTCACTCACGTACAAGGAAATCACAGCTTCTCGCTATACATATATATAAGCTCTGTACCTTTGTTTAAGAAAAACTGTCAAAAGTATTTATATAACTATAGCCTGACTTTTCCTTTAAATTGCTCCCACCTATTCACCATATCTTTACTGTCAACATAGTGCCAGAGTCAGAATGAATGTAAGGGCATGTTTGACTCATGTCTTGAAACATTTTTCCATTTTATCTTCTTAATGAGGTTCAGCCCTCACTTTTGGCTGTCTGAAGTACTTTCGGTTGTTTCATTCCACTAACGTTGTTACCATCATTGTGCATTACGGAGCAAATCAAACATCTTCTTGCTGACCTTATCCTTTGTGTGATGGCTTTGTTAGACCAATGCAGCTCTACGTATTAGATCCCAAGACAGCACATAATTTTCTTGTTGGTCATTTGTACATCCAAAGAGTAATTCACAGAGCCATTACTAAGTTCTGAAGAGCATAAAGAGCACTATCATAGACCCTTGCCTCCCTTTGGTGCTTTTGCTGTTTTAGGAGGAGCAATTTTCTTTCTTCAAAGCTTGATTAATGGACAGCATGCCTTTAACACCAGTACCTTTACTCATTCTTGTGTGACTGATCACTGTTGTAGCAAATGACTTCTGATTGGCACATCCTCTGTGTACATGTTCTTTCCTGTGAAGAAAAAGCACTGTATTGAAAATCTCATTACCAAGAAGGTATTTAAAGCAATTCAGTACACAAGTAAATGCTAAATTATGCCTTCTTTTGAACAAAATAAATGAGGAGAAAGCATTTTCATGCTTATCTTTTTATGAAGTAATGGATTATGGATAATAAACTAATATGCCACAGAGCAAGGATAATGCTCATGTACATTGCTTGGGCTGTAACCTGACAATAAAGAACATGCCCAATTCATGTTTGAACATAGAGATGAGTATGATAATGGTCAGGTGATCTGCTATGATGGATTATGTGTCGAAATGGTGCACACTTACTGAGATGACACAGTAAGGGCCATGATATGCACTGTGCTTTTTCACTTTTGTGAACAATTCACTGGATTTGACAATATAATATTCAATATGGAAGAACTCTTTGGTTCTAAAGGGAGGTGGCTGTAGTTTCATCCAATGTCATGCAATCATTCATATTTGGAAAAAGACTTCTGTGCAAAATGAATGAACATTGCAATTTTTCATAAATTCCTGAGAAGCGAAACTAGAAGTGTGAATTATTTATGTATTATTCATCATTCTATTTTTCTTTTTAACCATGTCTGATGATATGTGGTGAGCCACATAGACCAGAAGGTCACAGGTTTGAGTGTTGATCTATACTGGCACTGCAATCATGTGCGACAATTGACTTTGGCACCCCCAATTTCTACCTGGTAAAAATTCTCAACAGTTAAAATGCCTGATAACATTCCAGTGCCTTATGGTGGATAGCACAATTATGTCAGAACACAGGCTCCATTTTTAACACTGAAACCTATGACTGAATCAATTCCTATCACCTTTCAGGGTAATGTATGCTAAACCATCATGGCTGCATACATAAAAAGAACTGGTCTCATTTCCCATCTGCAGAGGGCAAACAACTCTTTCAAAATATAAAAGGGCAGGAGAATCCTAGTGACGGAGTGTTGGGGGTGGGGATGAGGGCGCCTGTAGGAAGATTCCAAAACAGTTGTTCTCCAACTATCGTAAGTCTGATTTTTCCACACATTTATATTAATTTAGTCAAGTTCTCCACACTTCTCAATGACAGAAGACTCATGAAATTCACTCAGCCAACTTCCTTGACCAGGATAGGGCAGCACAGTGGTTCAGCAGTTAGTGCTATTGCTTCACAGTGCGAGGAATCAATCCCACCCTCAGGTGACTGGCTGTGTGGAGTTTTCACATTCTCTCTGTGTCTGTGTGGGTTTCCTCTCACAGTCCAAAGATATGCAGTTCCAAAGATTGGCAAGCCTAAAATGCCTATCGTATCCAGGGATTGCTGTGAATACTCCAACCTTATCTTTTGCACTGCTGTGTTGGGCTCTTCCAACATTGAGATTGGGGACATTTGTGGACTCTCCTTCTCCTGTGAGTTGTTTAATTGTCACCACCATTCACAATCCTGCTTTGCCTATGTTTTGTCTAGGGCTGTTTAAGCATAGAATCCCTACCATGTGGAAGCAGATCATTCGGCCCATTGAGTCCACACCAACCCTCTGAAGAGCAGACAAACCAAAGATGTGGATCATATTTACATTGTCAGCTACAACTGTTTCTTATGTGAAAAAAAATTCGAGCCTTTGTCTTCACTGGAGTTGAGATGAGAGATTCTCCCTAAAGAATCTCAGTGCATATATACCCTCCTGCTCTATTTCCTTCTCTTGTTCCACCTGTTTAATTTAGCATCTTATTCTAAGGATCTCACGAAACAACATCAACTGAAAAGGGAGGGATATCCACTAAGCTACTGGTTCACCATCAGCCATTTTAAACCAATTCACAAAATTAAAACTATCCTAATGAATGGTAACATAGAAATCCAGCTGAAAACCAAATATTTAGATTATGCAGATTTTTAACTTTGGATTCTTAGCAGAGACTCCAGAAGTGCATATATTTGTTGCAATTGAGGATATTTGCCTTTCCCACCATCTTCAAAGATAATTATGCTGATTTAGCCATCTCCCTAGTGACCTGTACATCTTAACTCTTGGACAAAATATATTGGATCTTCTAAATGTCAGGCTGCTTTCTACAAGTACAGTCATGTTTTCTTTCAAGATTAATTGAAAGGCTTACTCTTACCCATAGGAATTTTAAAAGCAATCTGCAAAGTACCATTTTGTTTGAAAATTGAGCAGGAGAATTTTAACAGCATACGATCATAGAAAGCAGATCATTGATCCAGGAGATTATATGTATTTCACTTGGGTCTACCAAGCCATATTGTATTCAGAGTAAAACTGCCAAGCTCAGAGATGCTGTAAGTTAAATCATTGATTTGAAACTTCTCAATGAGTAAGGTAGGAGCCGAAGAAGGAATAGTCTTCAGCCTGTTTCTAATAGCAACTGAAAATCAAAAGATAACTGAAAAAGTTGGTCATTTTGGATTTATGATGTAATGAGAATATCATTCTCACCAGCCTTTTAATGCTAAGGCTGCTATTCCATCAAAACTGTTAGGAGAACCCAATAAAACTCACTTTCACTGAAGAAGAAAAATGTTGTTAAACTTGAAAGAGTGCAGAAAAGATTTACAAGGATGCTGCCGGGGTAGGAGGGTTTGATCTACAGAGTGAAGCTGAATAGGCTGGGACTATTTTCCTTGAAGTGTGGGAGGCCGAAGGGTGACCTTATACACGTTTATAAACTCATGAGGGGCATGGATAGGGTGAGCAGTCAAGTCATTTCCTAGGGTGGGAGAGTCTAAAGCTAGAGGGCATAGATTTAGGGGGAGAGGAGAAGATTTATAATGGACCCAAGCATTAACTTTTTCACGCAGAGTGTGGTGCCTGTATGGAATGAGTTGCCAGAGGATGTGGTGGAGGCTGGTACAATTATTACATTTAAAAGGCATCTTTATGTGCATATGAATAGGAAAGGTTTAGAGGGGTATGGGTCAAATGTGAGCAAATGGGACTAGATTAATTCAAGAAATCTGGCCAGCATGGACGAGTTGGACTTGAGGGTTTGTTTCCATGCTGTACAACTTTATGACTCCGAGTAGAACAGTGAGATAATCAGAATCTATTTCCTTATTGAGTAGTTGATTTAGACAAAGACAGACCTAAATCAGTCAATCAATCTTAACAAACTGGGGATAGATAGATTGTAAGTAGAAAACAAATAGACAACGTAAGTTGAAACAAACATAAACAAAAATTGCTAGAAAAACTGGAGACAAGTCAAAATTAGCGGAACTACTGGAAAGAAAAATCATTGGACTCGAAACAGGAACTCTGTTTTCTCCCCATAGCTGCTACCAGACCTGTCGGGTTTCCCCAGCAATTTGTTTTTGTTTGTTTGTAATCTCCATTCTCTGCCGTTACAGAATCATAGAGTCATAGAGCATTGAAACAAGTCCTTCAGCCCACCACATCTATGTGGACCAACAAGTAACAAACCAGACAAATCCTGGTTACTTGTACTTTGTCCATAACTCAGTATTCCCTGCCATTGATGCTTCATCCAGATGCTTCTTAGGTGCTGTTACAGTACTAGCCTCCAGCATTCTCTCAGGCAATGCATTCCATATTTATACCATCAGCTGAGTGAGAGAATTGTTTCTCAGATCTCATTTAAACCACTGACTCCTTACCTTAAACCCCTGTTCTATTTTAATGTGAATTGATCCAGACTGTACCATGTTCTGCATACACTCCAATTTTATCCTTTCAGGTTTTTCTTGTTCTCTCTTACATTGATACACAGAGACTCCACTTGTGAAACACAGCAAGGCATATGCACATTCTTCCTTTCTTCACATTCACATGCAAACGATTTTCATCTTCCATCATATATTTTCAGATATTATGGAGAAACTGTTTTTCTCCTCAAGGTTATGGCTTAATTGCAAATTTGGTACGTATTTTATCAAATTAAGAGTGTTGAGCTGGAAAAGCACAGCACGTCAGGCAGCATCCCAGGAGCTGGAGGATTGACTCTTCAGGCATAAGCCCTTCATCAGGAATGAGCTCATTCCTGATGAAGGGCTTATGTCTGAAATGTCGATTTCCCTGCTCCTCAGATGCTGTCTGACTGGCTGTGCTTTTCAAGCACCACACTCTCAACTCTGATCTCCAGCATCTGCAGTCTCTACTTTAGCCTATGTATTTTATTGAATAGATTTGAACAAATTGTTGAGTGCTGCTGAGAAATGAATTCACAAGTTGAAGGTTATGCAAATCTGATGAGACAGGTGTATCAAAGATCCAAAGTTATCAAAATTTAGAATTACCTTTTGACATCATAGCTACCATCAACTATTCCTCCTTCTGTTTCTTCTTCCTCGAGAAACATCTAAATATTGATCTATAGTTGGAGTCATAAATGAAGATGGTTATGGTTGTTGCAAATCAATCATCTCAGCCTCAGGAATCCCATCAGGAGTTCCTCACTGTTCAGAAATCAAGAACCACACATTTAAAACAGAGATCAGACAAAACAAATTCTCCCTGAAGGCTCTGAATCTTTGGAATTCTCTTCTTTAAAAGGTGGTGGAATCAGAGTCCTTGAATATTTTTAAGACAGAGGTAGATAGATTCTTGTTAAGCAAAGTGGTCAAAAAATAATTGAGGGAGGAATATGGAGTTGAAGTGTGGAAGTAGTAAGGACTTAACATACTGCTGCATGATGGGATACTTGACCAAGGTAAAAGGTATTTTGGCTCTCAGACCCATAGCTTTAGTGGAAAAGTATTGTTAGAGATAAAGATTGAGATTGTGTAATTATAGTTTGACAAAATATGAGGGGTGTACCTTAAGCTCGTTAGAGGGAATGCTTCTCTAGCTCATTAGTTTCTCTGTCCTTGAGCAACATCAAAGAACAAAGGTGATAACTGCACAATGCATATCTTTATCTTGAATTATTGTCAAGTCAAATGTAAGTAAAGTTGTTTGTATCATTATATAAGCATAGGTGGGAATTGTTTTAACTCAGTTGGCTCTACTGTTGGTTTACAGAGCAGTGTAATACCAACAGTGTGGGTTCAAATCTCATCACTGATTTGAAGTTACATGAAGGACTCTCCTTCTCAACCTCATCCCTCGCCTGGGTTCTGGTGACCCTCAGATTAAATCACTACAAGTCACTTCTCTCCAACGAGAGAGCAGGCCCTATGGTCAGATAGGACTATGGCGACATAACAGGTATAGGCTGACTGTTCAGCTCGAGAGAGTGCTGTTAGACAGTGATGACTGTAGTAGTCTCTCTGTGAATTCATGAAAAATAAAGCTTCTTCAAACAAGACTCGAAATCTCAGATTAAGTAATTTCCTCGATGGAATTGAATGATCAGAGGATTTTATTGAAAGTTAGGGTGGACTCAACGGGATGAATGGAGACGACTCCTGCTCCTGATTTATATGTATATTTATATGTTGTCCAGCAATTTCAGTTGCTTCATTAATGACCTGCCTTCCATCATAAAGTCAGAAATAGAGATGTATAGTGATGATTACACAATGTTCAGCACTATTCATGCCTTGTCAGACGGCGAAACATCTCTAAGATGTAAGAGAATAAGTAGGCCATTCAGACTAGCAATTCCACTCCACCTTTCAATAAGATCATGGCTGATCTGATCATTTTCAAGTCCATTTTTTTGTCTTTTCCCCATTAAGTCTTAATTCCCTTACTGATTTAAATACATCTATCTCAGCCTTTCATGTATATAATGGTGTCTGGTCTCGATAGCCATCAGCAGTAAATTCTTCCAAAAATTCATTATCTTCTGAGAGAAGAAATTCTTACCCATTTCTATTGTAAATGAGAGACTACTTACTCTGAAATTATTCTCTCAGGTCTTAGACTCTCCCAAACAGGGTACAATTTCTCAATATCCATTCTGCTGTCCCCTAAGAATCTGGTATGTTTCAAGGAGGCCATCTCTCATTTTTGTATACAGTGCAGACCGAAGCTAATAAATCTCTCCTCATAAGAAAGCCCCATCTGAAGTCAACTCTATTTAGACAGCATAACCCCTTTCCAATATCTTTGTAATTTGAAAGGTAAAGTTTCAGCAAATGTTTGGCCATTTTAAGAACTTTGCTTAGGTCACCTACACATCGTGTAGTAGTCTTTTTGTAAATCCTATAGTTTCAGCTCATTCAATGTACTCATTTGTGATATAAAACATGTTTTTAATAACACAATACTAGAAGAGAACTAGAGTGCCACACTCCCAAAGCAGGTAATTTGTTTCCACAAAGTCACATTGCATGAACTCCCCCAGGTAATAATGGTCAAAAAATGTAATTCCCATTGTCCCTGAGCTTCAAGCAGCATTTAAGCTGGGGGAGTTTGAATACCACTGAGAAGGGACCTTTCCCTTCCCCATCATTGACTATTAATGGATATAAAATCTAGTCCACAATCCTGAGGCCATTATCAACATGTATTTGCATTTGAATCTGCTCGGATGTTGTTGGTTAAAGAACATTTTCAAAGCTGCTGTTGCATTTCCAAAAGCAAGTCATTCTTTTAACCCAGGGACTTTTTTATGATCTCTCTATTCACTGAGTAATTCAAATTCTATTGCCTTAATTTACCATCAAAGAATATTCTACAGACATAACCCCTAAAACAAGTCATTTTACTTTAAACACTTTTGTGACAGAAATAAACATTTTATTTTCACATTGTTAGAATTTTATTAAATTTATTATTCATGTATTAATTCATAAAACACCAGGATTAATATAAGAATATCCGGTCCACTGGAATGGTCCATCTTTTAGAATGACTTATTGGAGGAAATATTGACTTTGCACTGTGATGTATGATTGCAAATCAACAGCCTGTGACATCCGTGTCAAGCAATAACCATGTTAAACAGAAAGAATTTCACCATCTCCCTTTGACATTTAATAGCATCATCATTTTTGAACTCCCGACAATCAACATCTTGTGACCAAAATCTAAATACTGACATGTCAAAGTTGTGACTGAAAGAATGGGCCAGAGGAGATGAATTCTGTGGCAAATGCCCACCTCCTGTCCCCTGAATACCTGATAGGAAACAGGTGTTGGAGGGGATGTTAGAATATTCTGTTTGTCATGCGAGCAGCTCAGCAGCATCAATGGCAAAACAGCCCACTGTTTGGCATTCCTTCCACCCTTTCAACACACACATCTTTCATCACTGATGTACAATGCAACAATGTGCACCATATACAAGATGCAGAGCTCCAATTCACCAAGGCTCCCTAAACAGCATCATAAGACCAGAATATCATAAGAGCAGGAATTCAGCCCATTGAGTGTGTTCCAGTATTCAATGAGATCATGAATGATCTGATAATCCTCAACCCCATTTTTCTGCCTTTACCCCATCACCCTTGATTCTTTAACTGATCAAAAGTCTGTTTCAGCCCTGAATATGTTCAGTGAGCCTTCCTTAACAGCATTTTAGTAAATAATTCCACTGCCTCATTATCCTCTGAGAGAACAAAATCCTCCTTATATCTGTCTTTAATATATTTCCTCTAATTCTGAGGTTATGCCCTATGATCCTAAACTCTCCCAAAAGGGGAAACAATCTACATGCACCCATCCTGTTGAAGATGTAGATCCCAGGCGGGACCTCTCAGTTTCGACATCAGTCAAAAGAATCATCAGGAATACCGCCTGTTTAAAGCAAGGTTATCAGTTTAATAGAATTAGGCAGCCTGGCCCTGTTTTGTCCAGCAACACAGAGGTTAAAACTTCTGTGTTCTGTGGCGAAGTTGCACCAGGCTGCCTAATTTTATTAAACTGATAACCTTGCTTTAAACAGACCCTGTACCTGATTATTCTTTTGACTGATCTCGAAACCAAGAGGTCCCACCTGGGATCTACATTTTCATATGGTACCGTGACTTGTGGTTCGACACGGACAGATCGTGGACAGTGGTGTAAGAGCTTGAGTCCCTCGCTATTGAGTGTTGAGAAATTTGGCCAGCCAGACGTGGGTATTTTAAGTCCATTTGGCTTTTTTCGCATTCAAGTAGTGGCTGAATTGACCCCTTGCTGTCTATTGTCCTAGTCCAGCCCGAAAAGGATAAATCTTGGCAAGGGGCGAGGAAGAGAAAGAGAGAGAAAGGTCAAGGACTCTTACAAAGTTGAGAAAACTGAGAGGTTTCGTCTGGGACCTGCAGATCTTCGCTGTATACAAAGAATCTTGTATGTTTCAATATGGTTGCCCTACATACACATAACATACCCAGAAGAACAAAGGAGCAGATGACTGGCACGTATAAATTTCCCTCTAAAGCATGTGTCATCCTGGTTTGGAACAATATTACTGCTCCTTCACTGAAAGTGGTCAAAATTCTGGAATTCCCTTCTAACAGCATTGTAGGTGCACCTATTCTCCAAACACTACAATGGTTTACTAAGGCTGCGTAGCATCATCATCTCCAGGTGAATTAGATATAGATAATAATGCTGGCCTAGTCAATGATGCCCATATTCTATCACTGAACGAATAATAAATTTTTAAAAATTAGAAGTGGCACAGCTAAGGGCAGATGTGCTGTAAAGCCTGTGCTTAATTACCAGTTGGGGTAGGAATGAGCTGTTGTATGTGCAAGGACGTTTTAGCTGTGTATCGTGTGACATGTTGGGTTGTGACTGTTGTTCCACTACATTGATATTGAAGGCCAATTGCAGACTACCAATGTTTGAGCATGATGGGTGTGACAGCAACTGCAGATGTGGGCAGCATGCAGCCACTGCTCATGAGATGTTGGTGCTAAGTATCCATGGTGGAGGTCCAGAGCTGGAATTACTAAATACCTGAGCTGACTTTCAATTCTCAACACAAAGATTGCATTCAACAAGTGGGAGAATGGGAGCCTGCTTGTTCATGAGGTGAGATTAAATAATCACGAGAGTCATAATACATGTCAACAGGCCTAGGACTTGCTTGGAAAGTGTGTCTTTTTGGTTTTGATGTTCAGAAAAGCTGCACTCGATGCCTCACATAATTAGACCAAATTTCTTGCTGTAACCCACTTTGTTCAGGGTCCGAGAGGATTCTATCCTCTGTTCATGATGTGCAAACCAATAAATAGCTATTTTTAATTTTCTCAAAAGAAATGTTTCATCAAAGTGGAATTGGGAGAAACATACAGAATCTTCAGGTGAACATCTTTTAGTAATCTGCTACTATAAACTCTACTCCCACCATCCATACGCACCTATGCTTGCAAGATTAAATATAAGTAAGTACACTTGAAAGTCATTGTTTAAAAAGTGAGTGAAATGCAGAATGTATCTGAAAACAAAACTGAGGCAACTTGCAGTATGAAACTGTACTGATATTCCTATAATACTTCAGAGCTAGCGAGCACTGAACTTCCAACAGATACCCTTTTCCCTTCATTCTGGCAATGATTGTAGTAGATCTTTATTGAAACTCCATAATCAGACAGGTCGACTTTCATGTGCTACTCTTCGGTTACCTTCTCAAATAAATTTGTAAATTGGATCATCTGTCTCATGTCACTCCAGGTATTTATTAATACTTCAGTTTAATTATGTAACACTACATCTAATTCATGCTGTCTTCCTTAGCACTTTAGCATCATGCAAAAAAATCCAATAACTTTCCCTGCTCCACTAGGTTTCCTTCTAACGTACTCCAACTGTTCTTCTAATCTCCTTAACAATTCTGTTGATTTCTTCTTAATGGCCCCTAATTGTACTCCTAATCTTCACTGACAATGCTAAAGTTTCACTTCACTTTCCTAACCTCTTCTTATTTCCTCCCAATCTTCCAACACGTCAGTTAATTGCCCCAATACTCTCCCATACCTATTCTATTATTCTCATTAAATCTGCCAAAGTACTTCACCCTACTCTCTCGCTCTGACCGTAGTCAAGTATGAGTTGTTGTGAAATATATTCTATGGAAATTAGTTTATGATATAGTAACTATGGGTAATTTTAAACCGTGTCTCTCTCCAACTGATCTATGTCATCCAGTGTAATAAGCTTCAATGATTACTGCCAAAATAACTGTGCCAACAGCAGCACTTGTCAATTTGTCATGCTTTTATGGGTAATAGATTGTTCTGCAAGAGGTCATAAAACACAACGCTTCAATGATAACAAATATAAACTTCACAAGCCTGGAATTGATTTTGTGCATTGTTAATAGATGACCCTTGTAACAACTCTGTTAAAATACTGGATAGAGAAATCTCGGATGATGCACTGACATAGTAATATTGCAATGTCATTTCCAAGGTTCATCATCCTGGAAATTTGTTCAACAGGTGACCCAGGATATTCCTCTAGGATGAGATAAAGAAGGCAGAGATATTACTAAAGCTGATGTCCTAATGGCGTAAGAGTACCACTGTGACATGTTTGATTGTTCCAGCCTTCTGCATGTTGTAATGTGGAAGCCTAACTTGAGGACTTTAAGGCCATGCACGAGTGTGTAAAGCAGTAGACATACTGGGCCTAGCTAATAGAAGAGTAAACACACAAAGGGTGGTATCAGAGCCACAGAAGAAGCTATTATTATGTCTGGGACTTGTCCTTAGGCAGTGAAGCCTCCAATGTAAATGCTCCAGATGGAGCTCTCATGCTCGCCAGATCTTTTTCCTTTTTCTTTCTTTTTATTTTCCACTTGCTCCAGTTTTTATTTCACTGCCCCATGCCCCAGCTTCTCAATTTTTAAAGAACACTAGTTGGAGGGAATGGAGAATGGAGTCTGAGACGAGCCTTGAGTGGGAGACGAATTGCAGTCGGAGCGGGAGCAAAGTGAATGTAGGCCCAGTCCTGGAACTGAGATGTGGCTGGAGCCCGGAGCGGGAGCAGAGCAAGTGAGTGCCAAGTCTTGAAATTGAGTTGCAGCTGGAGCGAGGAGTTAGAGCAGTGCGAGAGTGCAGGCAGAATCCCAGAATAGACTTGCAGCTGGAGCGAGGAGTCGGAGCAGTGCGAGTGCAGGCAGAGTCCCGGAACTGATTTGCAGCTGAAACCCAGAATGGGAACAAAGTAAGCATAGGCCTAGACCCGGAACTGAGTTGTGGTCAGAGCCCATAGCAGGAGCAGAGTGAGCTTGGATCGAATTCCGGAATTAAGGTGCAGCTGCAACCCAAAGAAGGAACAGAGCGAGCATGGTCCTAGTCCCTCGTCCCGGAGCCTGGAGAGGGAGCAGAGAGAGCGTGGGCCAAGTCTTGGAATTGAGTTGCAACTGGAGCCAAGAGTAGGAGCAGAGTGAGCATGTGTCTAGTCCTGGAATTGAGTTGCAGTACATGGAGACTACAAGGCCTTGTGTTCTGAAGTCAGGCGGCAATGACTTAGTGAAAAAGGACTATCACTTGACTACTTTAACAATAGTTTTTATTTGCATCCTGGACTTTTTAAACTCTTGTTTCCATGCTAGTCTATTTTTGTATTAACTTTTCCAATCCTGTAACAATGCATAAAGTGTCTGTGCCGAAGTACCCTGTACTGAAGATGGCACTGAGAGGCGACATTATCAACTTTTCACCACACTCATTCGAGTGAATGTGACAATAAAGGCTATTGTAGAATGGAACATTTCACTTTAAAGCACTGATACACTCTCCAAAGCAGCTCAGGATCTTTCTGCTTGGCAGGGACCCACTCTGAGGCTTGTAAAAGTTCCACAACTTTGTAATGTGTCTGGCAGTTAGTCAACTGATTGCCTGTCTCCAATTGGCAGGTTAAAGTTTTTTGCCATTCTTACCATCTGCTATACCCCTTGGCAAAGGGAGCACTTCGCTCTTCTCTCCCACACCTTGTGCCATTTATTTAGCACTTACCTACCCCTCTCCAAAGGGCTGTTAAAACTCAGTCCAATTTTGACTGTTTCTTTCTCCACAGATGTACCCAGACCCACTGAATATTTCCAGCATTTTCTGCTTTTATTTTTGGAATCATACTGAAGGAATTTGGAGCCATTCTCCTTTTAGATAAATCTAAATAGAAGGTCTATTTTGTAAAAGAATGAGCTGAATGCAACAGTGGAGACAGAATTGAGGCATTCAAAATTGGATGATTGTTTGGATAACATTCAGGTGCAAGTGCATGGGGAAAAAAAAGTGGGAGATTTGCATTAGATAATGAGCCAGTATAGGCAAGAGGGACTGAATTCCCTCCTTCTGCACATGCAATTCTCTGATGTTGTATTTTCACAGTGGTTTGTGCATTGATTAAAATGACAAGGTAATTTTTGGAGAGCATTTCAATTTTCAAAGCAAAACCTACTGTCAGCTAAAAGTAATTTCCTTATCCACTAGTCTGCGTAGTTGTTGGTCAGATGATTACAATTAATGACAGTTATAATTTTGTGCTGAGTACTGCCAGTGTTTTATTAATCTAGCTACTGCTGTCATAATGTTTACCTTACAAACATTATTACCCTGTTAACTTATGCTGATAGTCCTCTCACCCAGTTTAAAATTGTATTTTCTCCTTTTCAATTTGTGCCTCCCTTTATCACAATGCTATTTCCCTTAAGTGTGGATGATGGAACATTCTGCATGTTGCAAACTTCAAACAGAAACACTTGGAAAGGTAAAGATTATACAATTGTTCACCTGCGACACAATTGGTGCATATTTACATGACTGCCACCTGATTGATTGTGGGACTGATTCCATAATGCCAGAGATGATCGATGCTGGTAGAGACTGAAGACAGTCATGGGCTGAGATCCTTAATTTTCCATTCATTAATCATCCCTTACCTGTCCACAGCATATATCAAACTGAGGTAGTTCCTGGCATTCTACCTTATTGACACAAATACAACAGATTGTGATCTGTGTCAACAATAATCCAAGACAGGGCACAATTTGTAGGATGTAGACACTATGTGGTCATTTGCATAACTGCAATACGGGGCCATCATTTTAAGATCAAGTGCTCCATAGCTGTTCTGCCTGAGGTCTCCTGAGGCCCTCTGATCTTAGGAAGAGTGGAGCCGAAATTATTTCTAAGCTAGAGGATATTTGAAGGGGGAATTCTTGAGGTGGCTCTTGATGGAGAGAGATAGATTAGAAATTTCATTTCCCGGAATAAATTAACCTGTTGTCTAATTAATGAAAATTCCTGGTGGTGTGCTCAGATTCGTCACAAGTTCTGAACCTTTCCAGTTAGAAACAGGTCAGAGATACATCTACCTGTTGTAAGGATAGGATTCTCCAAGGTATTGTTGCAAGTAGGTAGGATTTTTTTCTTTACATCTTTGTTTCACATCAGCCTCATGACTTAGTTCACTATGACCATTTATGCTTTCATGATAGATGTGGAACCGTAGCACTGGGAAATGAGAGATAATATATACAAAAGATAACTAGAAAGTACATTACATCTTGCAGTCAGCCCCATTCTCTTGAGGATATAGAGTTAGACAGTATGGAAACAGACCATTCGGTCCAACTCATCCATGCCAATCAGACATGCCTATCTGACTTAGTCCCAGTTGCTAACATTTGGCTCATATTCCTCTAAACCTTTCCTATCCTTATACCCAAAATTTCAGGCATTTTGTCTTTATTCTTCAATAATCTGATGTAGCAAAGCCAAACCCAGAGCTAAATAAAGCTCCTCACTGACCCATTGCCAAGTAGCACCATTTCAGTTGTTCACAGAGAAATCTACCATCCCCCTACACAGTATAGGAATGAAATGTGGACCTGCCAACTTCACTGTCCTCCCAAATTTAAAGTGTTGAAAAAATGATGCCCTGATTTTAGTGACTGGATTTGTACCTGTGGCAGAAGACACTGACTTGGCCAGAGTGGGAAGTGTGATACATGGAGAGACCTCCTCCCAGTGATAGCCAATTAATGTGCTGTCACCAAAGATGCCATCTCAAGTACAGCAACATACCTCCAAGTTACACTTCTTAGGGCCAGCCACTCAGTAGTGATTAGCCATTGGTGACCATTGTGATGGCTGTAGCTGAATGGACAGGAAACCTCAATGACCTATGTATTCATAAACTGCTGCACGAGATTGGGGAATGCCTTGGACCAAGTGTTGTGTGGAGCATTTGGTTCTGAAAGGATTAGTGCTGAAGAGTATGATTTAGAAGGGTAGGGGTCAAGTGCAGGGAAACGAGGTTAGCGTGGGTGGACATTTTAGGTGGCATGGACCATATGGGCTAAAGGGCTTGTCTCTGTGTTGAAGGAATCTATGACTCTAGGAGTACACTCAGATCCACCCAATATGACAGTTTCCTGAAGACTGAGTGGGGAGAACAGCTTTGGATCTTGAAGGAGAAAAGAACAATCACCAAGGTTTCCATCGTTGTCTTAGCAACAATGATACTCGTACCAATGAAAGTTACATCTGATTGCTATCATACATTAACTACATCTTACTTAAGGCAAAAGCATCTTGCTGGATAATTCATTGATTTTGTCTGTCAGGCCAGACAAAACAGATTCTAACCTAAAAGGTGGAAAAAGTTAACAAATCTTTAACAAATAGTTTATGGTAATGAATATTCCAGCAGCTCATACAATATGACAGCAGATAATCGAGGTTGATGGGGAGGGTGGCATTGTGATGTATCTGTAGTGCTTTTGATGCCAAGGATGGCCAACCTTCAGCCTTTACATCATGAGAGCTTGCTGGAAGGCCACAGAGTTCTGTGTGTGTGTGTGTGTGTGTGTGTGTGTGTGTGTGTGTGTGCGCGCGCGGGCGGGTGTGTGTGTGTTTGTGTACATGTACGTCTGTGTATGTGTGTACTTGTTTGTGTACGTGTGTGTCTCTGTGTACTTGTGTGTACATATATGTGTAGGTGTATGCATGTGCGTATGCGTATACGTACATGTGTGCATGTATGTACTTTGTGGGTACACGTGGGTGTTTGCATCTGTGTATACATGTGTATGTGATTGTGTACATGTACATTTGTCTGTGAGCATGTGCGTGTATACATGTGAACATATGTATGTGTACATGTGTGTATAGGTGTGTGTGCATACATGTGTGTGCACGTGAGAGTGTGGATGTGTGTGCATGTGTATACATGTGCTCATGTGTGTATATGTGCCAGTGTGTGCATGAATGTGTGTACATGTATGTGTGTGTATGTGTGTGTTTGTGTATGGACGTGTGTGTATGTGTGTACACGTTTGTGTGTGAGAGTGCTTGTAAATATGCTTGTCTGTTTGTGTACGTGTCTGTGTATGTATGTACATATATGCATAAATGTATTTGTGTACACACATGGGTATGTGTACGTGTATGTGTGTGCATACATGTGTGTATATGTACATGTATATTTGTGCATATGTAATTGTGTACATGTACCTGTGTCTGTGTGTACACGTGTTTGTTTACACATGTATATGTGGCGTGTATGTGAACATCTCTGTGTGCATGTGTGTACATGTATGAGTGTGTGTATGTATGTACATGTATGTACGTGTGTGTGGAAATGTGTGTAATGTACATATGCGCATGTGTGTGTACTTGTGTGTGGATATGCTTGCGTATATGTGTGTGTATATGTACATGTGTGTATGTGTGTACATGTGTGCATGTACGTGTACGTGTATGTGTGCATGTGCATACATGTATGTGTATGTTTTTGTGTGTACCTGTACATGAGTATACGTGCATATGTACATTCACACATACTGGTATGCATTGTGTGTGGGGGAGTGGGTGTGTGTGTGGGTGTGTGTGTGCATGCGTGTATGTGCATGTGATCATGCGTATATGTGCGCGCGTGTGTTTCTGTGTGTGTGGTTTGTGTGTGTGTGTGTGTGTGTGTATATATGTGTGTGTGTGTTCTGGCAGGAGGAGGCTTCAATCACTAGCATTGCCATTTGGTCTATGATTTTATCAATAAGCTATGAGGCTCCTTTGTGCTGATTGAGTTGACTGATAATATTTGTAGTATCAAACAGCGCTGAAATAGGTCCTTTGTGCCTGTGTTAACTCCTTGAGAGATTTTTAATTTGTCCCAAATCTGTCCCAAGTCTTTGCGCTGTTTTGTTTTTCATTTTCATATCCATTTACCTTTCATCCTCATTTTTTGGAGCTAGATTGAATTAAATGCAGCCCGTTCCAATTCGTGCCGTGTTTGTTTGACAGGGTCTGTCTTAGTTTCCTATAGGTGGCCAAAACCTCCTGCTGCTGTTAAGTCAAAGGTGGAAGGTGTCATCTTCTCAGATGCCATCAGTGCCAGTGTTGGTTACCCAGCACTGGTGGCTTGTGGTTTGCTAATTTATTGTCAATCATCCTTCTTATGCAAAATTATTACTTATCTAATTATCAGTTGTCAAATATCGGCCTCAATAAAGACTTAACAATAAGAAACACTTGTTTTACATAACAATGTGTAGGTCATTGCATGATAGAAATAGGTACAATTAACAGGAATAAGTTAAGACATGATTTCAAATATGAGATGCCAGATATGTTTACCTATATCTGTTTAAGATACACAGTGCAACGCCATATGTTTTTGTGAAGCTAATGCACCTCTAGCCTTAAACTCTTTTAGAACTTTTCCCTGATATGATATCTCCCCAGACTTTTATCCCCATAATTAACAATTCTACATTCAACTACTTTATGTATCCACTTTTACAATGACCATGACCTCATCTCCTAAGTGTCTAACTTCGCAAATGTAGGTTGTATCAAAGTTGCACAATTTTTCAAGATCCTGTTCTTCTCTGACTTGGAAGATTGGTTTGTCTTGAGGACCTTGATTCTATTTCTCTGTAAATCATTTCTCTACTGGAGGATCTTTTCTCTCTTCTACGTACTTTGCAGAAGATGATGTGGAGGTGCGGGTGTTGGACTGTGATATTGTGTGATTTTTAACTTTGCAGAAGATGTCACTCCTATTGCTGAACTCAGTAGTCAGTCAATTACCTTATCTGGAGAACTGCTAATCTACCAGGTTTCCATTACAATTAACTCTTTGCTGGTAATGGAGGCAGCTGCCCCATAATACCATCCGGGGACCTTAAATTTCAGGCATGCCCAGCGTGGAAAACAATTAGGAAGTATCTACTTTTTGACTGCACCTTGAATTTGGAGATGTTGCTCTGGCTTTGAGGGAGCCATATGCAACTCATCCTCACTGAGTTCAAGCAACCCTACAATCATAATCTGCTGATAGATCTGTGGGTGGAAATGTGCACAGTGTGGGTGCAGGTGTGCCCAGCACAGGTGCAAGTTTGCATAGCGTGGGTGTAAGTGTGCTCAGACTGGGTGGGAGCATGCCCAGCACAGGTGGAAGTGTACCCAGTGTAGATGGAAGTGTGCTCAGCACAAGTGGAACTGTGTACAATGTGGGTGAAAGTGTGCCCAGCACAGGTGGAAGTGTGCTCAGTGAGTGTGGAAGTGTGCCCAGTGTTTCTGTATGTGTGTCCAGTGTGTGTGAAAGCATGCTGAGTGTGTCTGGATGCGTGCCCAGTACCAGTGGAGAGGGGGTGGGGGAGTGTGCTTAGCGCGGGTGAGAGCATGCCCAGTCCAGTTGGGAGCTTGCCCAGATAGGGGGGGTGAGAGTGCCCAGTGCAGGGTAAGCGTGCCCTGCCTGGATGGGAATGTGCCCAGTGTGGATGGAACTGTGCCCAGTGTGGGTGGAAATGTGCTCAGCATAGGTGAAAGCATGACCAGCGTGGCTGGAAGTGTGCCTAATGCTGGAGGAAGTGTGTTCAGTGTGGGTAGAAGCGTGCTCAGACTGGGTGGGAGCATGCCCAGTATGGATGGCAGTTGGCTCAGCATGCATGAAAGAGTACCAGCACTGGTGGAAATGTGCCCAGTGTGGTTGGAAGTGTGCTCAGTGTGGGTGAAAGTGTGCCCACTGTGGGCAGAAGTGTGCAAGCAAGAGTGAGCCCTCATTGGGAAAGCCCAGCATGGAGTGTCTGCAGACTGAGGGCTTAGGAAAGGACTGTAACATTTAACTTTTAACTTTTCTTTCTTTATTTTTCTGCTTTATACTAAGAAGAACCTAGTGATGAATTTTTAAACTTAGTTCTTTATATTTGTACCTAACATTTTGTACCTTTGTATCTAAGATGGTATTGGGAGTGGAAATATTGTACATTACTCTCTTATAACTTTACGCTTCCACTCATAAAATTGTGTTATAGTCAATAATGGTTCCTTACAGAACACTCCAGTGAACTTGAGTACACATGACAATAAAGTCTAAACTGAACCTAAACCTCACCTAATGCCTTGATCATAGTGGGACAGTATCAGTGGGCTGAATGGCCTACTTCTGGTCCTATTTCTCATTTTCAATGGATAGGAAATATTTGCCAAATTGAATAAGAGAGAAAGTGGAGTTGACGACAATATGCAATTAGCTCAGCAGTAACTGTATTGCTGCAAGACTGTCTGAAAATTATTTTTGTCTGACAGCTGAAAATAGGTTTGTGGTTCTCTAATATATAAAAGCTAGTATGAAATTAAATGTGGTGAGCATTTCATCAAACATGGAGTGTTCCGAAATGAACCACAATTTATTTTATCACAGTTGTATGAGTGGAGGTGTAAAGTTACATTCTACAAGTTAAATATGCATGGGAGTTTTTCATATGCTTCCAAAGTGAGTTTCATGTTGACAGATTTTATTATAACAGAGTCTCCTTGTGTAGTATTAATCAGGAGAATGATGTTGAAAATAACAGGTGCAGTCCCAACAAAGAAAGCAGATTATAGGGAACGTCAGGAGCACAACGATCTGGGGGATATATGCAGACAAGTGGAACATATGGAAAATAAACCATGAAGCAATACATGACTCAACTGGTGCAGGAAGTTCTGAATTATGATTAGAAAACTTAATTAAAAACATAAACAGTATTTGCTTGACTCGTTCAGCAAGTCTGACAGAACTGTGGAGAACAAAACAGCATTAATGGGCTGGTGTTTCCCACTTCTGAGATGGAAACATGGGTTTTCCAAAACTGGGATGTGGGGTGGGGGTTTCAGAATGATGTATTTCCATCACCAGCAATACTTCCCATGGGAGGAGAGGTACAGCAATCAATTATATGAATTACTAAGGTAGGCATGAATAAAGACAATTACAAGTAAAATTTGTTATTATTTTCCACTGTTAGACTGCCATCCCAGAGTAGGGTAGGGCGTAAGGGAAGGGATGGGGGATTGGGAGCTGCCTTTACCATGCAAGTGGCCTCCCTGTAGCAGGCTAATGGCAGGAACATTAGTCAAGGGATGCTGACTATGCCTCAAGGAGGGGGCTATGACCCACCTCAGTGGTAACTACCTCCCTTAGCCAAGTTGTCAAGACTCCAACAGTGAGCTGAAACAAGAATTGCTGGAGAAACTCAGCAGGGCTGGGAGCATCTGTGGAGAGAAAGCAAAGTTCACATTTCAAGTCCAGTGGCTTTTTTCCAGAACTGAGAGCAGATGGTTTTTATGCTGTTGATGGGGCCTGTTAAAGACATTGTTAATAGGGAGCAAGGAAAGAAGAAAAACTAGCTCAATGTTAATGGGGGCTATGAGTGACTGATAATGGGTTGGCTCAGTCAAAAGCAATGCATGGAATGACAGGACCTGAAGGGGTCAGAGTGGATAATCAACACAGAAAGAAGTGTTCATGTTCTAAGATGATTGAGCTCAATGTTGATTCCTGAAGGCTGCAGGGTCTCCAATTAAAGGATGGGGTGTTGTTCCTCTAGCATTTGTTGAGTCTTGCTAGAGCACTACAGCAAGCCTGATACAGAAACGTTTGCATGGCAACACGGTGGCATGTTGAAATGCCAGGTAACGGATGCTCAGGTTTGTTTTTACAGACAGAATATAGATGTTCACTTCATTAGTAGTGAATCTGATGGTGACCTATAATCAAATAGGAACTGGGACAGTTTGGTATCTAGTGAAGCTGTAGGCTGTTTCTTTAAGCCTGCCATCAAAGTTTGGACTACATGGAGCTGCCTGTATATTTTGATGACCATTCAACTTTAGGAAGTACTGTAACTTCCTGCTGGTAAATGATGACCAGCTATCTGTGCCCGATACTTCCTCTAGCCTGTGTATTGCAGAAGATGCACACAGCCTTTTTATGTTATCACTGTGTTTGATGAATGAACTCTATGAACGTCCAACCACTTTGAGTGAACATTCACAATGACTAAGAACACGGAGTTCATTAAAGGACATACATAGTCAACGTGTAACTCAGTCCAGGGTTTACCCAGCCCTTCCAACAAGTGTGGGGCAGCTGCTGGTGGCAATTTTTGTCTTTGTTGGCACTCTGGGCACTGTCCCACCAACGCAGCTATGTCTGCATCCAATCCTGGTCGCCGGTATTTAGCAGTGGCCTATGCTTGGGACAACCACTCTTACCCCACCAACCCCCCCCCCACCACCCTCCACTGTGATCTGGTCTCTCCTGGTCCAAAAATGTTTCAGTTCTAGTTGTGATGGATCTTTAGTTTCCCCCATCACTACCAGCTATTTCAGCTTTGCCAGGACTGGATCTTTCTCCATCAAAAGTCTGATATTGTCAGCTGCGACTGTAAGTGTGTTCAGAACCCTCACAGCATAGGGGTCCGGGGTTCAATTCCATCATTGGCGATGGTTGGTGTGGAGTTTGCACATTCTCCCCGTGTCTGCATGGGTTCTCTCCTGGTGCTCCGGTTTCCTCCCACAGTCCAAAGATGTGAAGGCTAGGTTGATTAGCCATGTGAAATGCGGGGTTATAGGGATTGGGTAGGGGGGTGGGTCTGGGTGGGCAGTGCTTCAGAGGGTCAGTGTGGACTCGATGAGCCAAATGGCCTGCTTCCACACTGTAGGGATTCTATGAGTCTGGAGGTGAATTCTTGTTGCAACTTCTTATTGTCATTTCAGTATTTATAAGGGCTGTTCTATTTCTGCGTCGAGTCAATTGTAACCATCAGGACGTTGACCGTGGGGACTCAGCAATATTTCAAGGTCAAGGGGAGGGACAGTTAGAACATTTGCGTTCATCATTGTCCATACAACTTTTACTTACCACTTAGAAACCAAAGCCGGAATGTTGTCCCAGTCTTGATGCTTTGAAAAAGTAGTCTGCTTCAGTAACAGAGGAAAAAGTTAAATACTTCAAATGCTAGGAATCTAAAATAAATAGAAATGCAGGAGAAACGTAGTATCTGTAGAGAGACAGACCTAAAATTTTGAGTCCAAAAATGAGTTTATTCTCATGAGACGAAATGACTGGAAAATGCTGGGTTTAGTGCTGTTAACTGAGGGGGAGGACGTGTGAGTGGAACAGATGGTGACAGTGCCCAAAGTAAAGGACAAATTGAGTGCTAATGGTGGTAAAGGACCGATAGAGATGTCAGATAAGTGTACACGATAGGTGTGAAAAGGAAAAAAAAATGTACTGCGCAGCAGTGCAGCCCACATTTCAGAATTCATTGCAGTGTTATCTTGTATTTGATGCTCATGTCCAAGAGCATGGCTTTAATTTGTCATAAATCCACAGAGCCTGAAGATTTAATAATAAAAAAAATGCATGTCAGAAGTATTCCCAAGCTGTATCTTTACATTTTCAGCTGTCAGACTTGCTTAGTGAGAATATTAGCAGCCCATGGGTTCAAGTCCCACTTTTGGACTTAGGCTTGTAATTACAGCTGATTGTCCAGTGTTGTAAAACAGTAGTGTCATGTGTGCAATTATTACCACTGCAATACAATGTAAGATTGCAGGGAGATGGGAGGCAGGTAGATGCTGATATCTGACAGCAACTTCTGTAGGAAGAATGGAAAATTTCTTCTAGTCATCAGCAATCCCTCAGCAACAGTAAAGAAAAAAAAATGCTGAATTAGTTACTCACTTCATGTTGTCAGTTGGATGCTGCTGTGTTCAGCTAGGGTGCAAGGTTTAATTTTACGACAAAAGTGACTTGAAAGCTTGGGTTGTCCTAAAAGGCATGTGGTTTCTTGAGAAATAGTGACTGAGGAGTCAGTGCGGGAGGACTTTGGTGACAGTGACCATAATGCTGTTAGTTTTAAAATAGTGATGGAAAAGAATAGACTGCATCTTTTGGCGGCATGGTGGCTCAGTGGTTAGTACGCTGCCTCACAGCACCAGGGTTCCAGGTTCGATTCTAGCCTCGAGCGACTGTCTGTGTGGGGTTTGCACGTTCTTCCCTTGTCTGCATGGGTTTCCTCCAGGTACTCCGGTTTCCTTCCACAGTCCAAAGATGTGCAAGTTTGGTGAATTGGCCATGCTAAATTGCTCATAGTGTTAGGTGCATTAGTCAGAGGGAAATGGGTCTGGGTGGGTTACTCTTCGGAGGGTCGGTGTGGATTGTTTGGGCCGAAGGGCCTGTTTCCACACTGTAGAGAATCTAACCTAATCTAAAAGTTGAAGTACTAAATTGGAGCAAGGCCAATTTTGACAGTATGAGGCAAGAACTTTCAAAAGTTCACTGGGGCAGCGGTTCACAGATAACCAAATGGCTGGAAAATAGGAAGTCTTCAAAAATGAGATAATGAGAGTCCAGAGACAGTAGTCTTATTAGGGTGAAAGGCAAAGCTGGTAAGTGTAGGCAATGCTGGATGGCTAGAGAAATTGAGGTTTTGGTCAAGAAAAAGAAAGAAACATATGTCAGAAGAGTATATTTAAGAGGGTACTCAGGAGGGCAAAAAGGGGACATGAGATAACTTTGGCAAATAGGGTGAAGGAAAATCCAAAGGGATTTTATGAATACATTAAGGACAAAAATGTAACTCGGGAAAGAATAAGGCAGCCTTTGTGTGGAACCGCAGGAGATGGGGAGTTAGTAAATGAATAACTTGCATCAGTGTTTACTGTGGAGAAAGACATGGAAGACATAGAACGTCGAGAAATAGATAGTGACATCTTAAAAAATGTCCATATTACAGAGGGGAGGTGCTGGATGTCTGAAAACACATAAAGGTGGATAAATCCCAGGTGTACCCTAGAACTCTGGGGAAGCTATGGAAGTGATTGCTGGGCCCCTTGTTGAGATAGTTGTATCACCGATAATCATAAATGAGGTGCCAGAAGACTGGAGCTTGGCTAACATGGGGTGCTACTATTTAGGGAAGGTGATAAGGAAAAGCTAGGGAATGATACACCAAAGAACCTGACATCAGTGATGGGCAAGTTGTTGGAGTGAATCCTGAGGGACAGGATTTACATGTATATGGAAAAGTAAGGACTGATTAGGAATAGTCAACATGGCTTTGTGCATGGGAATTTATGTCTCACTGACTTGATTGAGTTTTTTGAAGTAGAAATGAAGAGGATTGATGAGGACAGAGTGGTCAATGTGATCTATATTGACTTCTGCAAAACGTTTGACAAGGTTCCTCACTGTAGACTGGTTAACATGGCTAGATCACATGGAATGTAGGGAGAACTAACCATTCGGATACAGAACTGGCTCAAAGGTAAAAGACAGACTGTAGTGGTGCAGGGTTGCTTTTCAGACTGGAGGCCTGTGACCAGTGATGTACCACGAGGATCGGTGCTGGGTCCACTGCTTTTAGTCATTTACCTAAATAATTTAGATGTAAACATAGGAGGAATAGTTAGTAAATTTGCAGATGACACTAAAATTGGAGTTGGAGTGGACTTTGAAGAAGGTTACCTCAGATTACAGTGGGATCTTGAGCAGAAGGGCCAATGTGCTAAGGAGTGGCAGAAGAAATTTCATTTGGATCAATATGCTGCATTTAGAAAAACAAACCAGAAGAGGAAATATACATATAATAGTAAAGTCCTGGGGTGTGTTGCTAAAAATAAAGACCCTGGGGTGCAGGTTCATAGTTTCTTGAAAGTGGAATCACGAGCAGATAGGATATTGAAGAAAGTGATTAGTGTGCTTTCCTTTATTGGTCAATGCATTGAACACAGGAGTTGGGAGGTCATGTTAGGCCACTTTTGGAATATTGTGTGCAATTCTGGTCTCCGTCCTACCAGAAGGATGTTATGAGTTCCAGGGAGAGGCTGAATAGGCTGAGGCTGTTTTCAGAGGCTGAGGAGCATGGATAGGGTAAATAGACAAGATCTTTTCCCTGGGGTGGGGGAGTTCAGAACTAGAGGGCATAGCTTTACGGTGAGAGGAGACAGATTTAAAAGGGAACATGCAAAAGGTGGTGCGTGTATAGAATGAGCTGCCAGGCGAAGTGGTAGAGGCTGGTACAATTACAACATTTAAGAGGCATCTGGATGGGTATATGAATAGGAAGGGCTTAGAGGGATATCAACTTAATGCTGGCAAATGGGATGAGATTAATTTTGGATACCTGGTCAGCATGGACTAGTTGGACCGCGAAGTCTGTTTCCGTGCTGAAGGTCTCTATGACTCTATGACTTGATTTATTATTGTCACATGTACTGAAATGCAATGAAAAGTTTTGTTTTTTATACAGTACAGACAAATCAAACATACAAAAATCAGAGGGTGAATAAACAGAACAAGGAATACAAAGTTATGGCTGCAAAGAAGGCTCCACAAAGCAAGATCAATATTTGAATTTTGAGAGGCCCACTCAGAAGCAGGGAAGAAGCTATTCTTGAAGCTGTTGGTATGTGTGTTTAAGCTTTGTATCTTCTACCTGAAGGAAGAGTTTGTTAGAGTTTATAAAGAGACTGTGAGGGGTCTTTGATAATGTTGCCTGCCTTTGTGAGGCAGCAAGAAGTGTAGATGGAGTCAATGGATGGAAGGTTGGCTTGCGTGATGGTCTGAGCTGTGTTCACAACTTCTTACAGTCCTGGGTGGAGCAGTTATC
The DNA here is from genome assembly GCF_020745735.1 of Hemiscyllium ocellatum. Lineage (NCBI taxonomy): Eukaryota > Metazoa > Chordata > Chondrichthyes > Orectolobiformes > Hemiscylliidae > Hemiscyllium > Hemiscyllium ocellatum. The sequence goes on from NC_083408.1 coordinate 93,263,447, forward strand.
ATACCAAGCTGTGATGCATCCAGATCGATGCATCATAGAAAGCTTTGTATAAAAGTTAGTGAGAGTCCTTATGGACATGATGAATTTCCTTAGCTTCCTGAGGAAAAATAGACATTGTTATGTCTTCTTGACTGTTGTATCAATGGGGGGTGGTCTAGGACAGATTGCTGGTGATCGTCACTCCGAGAAACTTGACGCTTATGACTATCTCCACTTCAGCAGCATTGATGTAGATAGGGGTGTGTCCTCCTCCTTCCTTCTTGATATCAATGACCAGCTCTTTAGTTTTGCTGATGTCAAGGGAGAAATTGTTATCTTCATACCATGCTACCAAGCACTCTCTCTGTTTCCTGTATTTTGTCTTGTCATTGATATACAGCCTACAACGGAGGTGTCGTCAGTCAACTTGTAGATGGAGTTTGGATGAAATAATGGATGTTTTGTACACCCTAACAAAATATAATCAAATCAATAGAAATAGAAAATGTGGGAAAGAGACAATTGAACATGACAAAAGACAAATGGAAAGAAAGCGTATGAGGTAAATATGTCAGATATTACAAAGGAACAAATACAGATGTTGCAGTTGTGAGCATGATTTATTTTTACAAAGCAGAAAAGTGATGAATGTTTCTGAATGACTCATAATAGAAGTTTCAGTCATAGAGTTACAAGCAACAGAAGATCAACAGCTTGGATTTACATGATGCATGATATAACACAATGAACTATCGCGAGGCACCTCACAGGACCATTACCAAACAAATTTTGACAATAAATCACATAACGAGATATGATGATAGAAGGACAAATTATACAGTAGACTTTATGAAATATCTGAAAGGAATTTAGCACACGACATGGACAGGTATTTGGAGAAAGTTATAGAGTGTAGGGCTCAGTAACTGAAGCCAGACCCATGGTAGATTGATACAACAACACCGAGATATCGCAACGTGATGAACAAGGCCCCTCTCATCAGATCATTCCCACATGCTGGATTCTTAACTTCCTGCACATGTTTCCCTTGAGATGTTGAGATGGGAAGTGACTGTTGTTAACCTCCTTGTGGAATATGACTTTGCAAAGACAATCTGGAGAGAGTTGCAATGTTTTTTGTCAAAGAGGATTGTGCTCTAAGAGTCATTTCCAGGGAGGAACATGTAATATTTTATAAATTCCACTTTGGAAATAGAACCAGTCTGACTCAAGATTGGAATACAGACAGACTCTGACCTCTCACCTTTAATGCATTGTCTGAGCTGAGGTGTCACCTTTTGTTATAAAAACCTAAGTTAGCTCGAAAAGATGACTTAAAAGAAGTTCTGGGATTTACATATTAATGAACAGAAAACCTGTAACCCATTCTAAAAGATGAAAGACTTAACATCCCAGGTTAGTTCAATATAGCACTGTATGACACTGTGATCTTTTGCTATAAATTCTGTGTCTTATGATCTTATACTCCACAACCACCTAATGAAGGAGCAGTACTCCGAAAGCTAGTGCTTCCAAATAAACCTGTTAGATTATAACCTGGTGTTATGTGGTTTTTGACATTTGTCCATCCAAGTCCAACATTGGCTCTTCCACATCAATGTAATTATTAAATGTGGTTATGGGATTATCAACTCAGTGAGTGATGCTGTGATCTGCATGAATCTTGTTTCTTTTTCAGTCAAGGAGTTTCAAAGTGGCACATACCAAAGCCATGACTGTATGCTGTGGGACATGCTAAAGCTTTGGGAAAGATGAGATACAAATAGAAATTGCTGGTAAAGCTCAGCAGGTCTGGTAGCACCTGTGGAGAGAAATCAGAGTTAACATCTCAGGTTGAATGAACCTGTCACTTGACTTGAAATGTTTACTCTGATTCGCTTCACAGACACTGCCAGACCTGCCGAGCTTTTCCAGCAATTTCTATTTGCGTCACTGATTTACAGCATCCACAGTTGTTTTGGTTTTTATTTGGGAAAGATTGCTGTCTCATTATTTTCAGCCTGAGTACATTGAGGAGCTACAAACCTATTTAGTCAGATACCTGCAAAAATGTACATTGTGAACAATAGGAGTAATAAGGCACTTAAAAAGTGGAACATGATCTTTGGAGAAAAAAATTCTTTTAACTATTGCCCTTGGTGTAGTTTTCCATTTGAAATAGTTTACCCTTGGGTGTCTGTCTGACATAGAATGTATATTGTATAGAAAGAGGACACTATGCTTTCATTGGAAACCTAAGAGTGGAACATATATTGAGACAGGTAGAATTTTATTGTAATTTTAATGGTATCATTGTTTAACTGCGAACTAACATAGGCTAGAGATTAGCAGTGTAGTTATTCCAAGATAGCAACATGTTGTGATTAAAATGAAATGGCCCATTCTCCAAGTTATTAATGAACACTGTGTGGGGCTCTGAAAGCATTAAAATTTCCTCTTTATTTATGCCATTAAGCAAAGAATTGGAAAACAGAATTGCTTAAGTCACTTCATGCCATTTCTGCTACTCATTTGATTTGTTTTGAGGACACTTTGTTTGGTCTTAAAGCTGCCTTGATTACTGAATTTCTATCTGTCATTTGCTTGGCACAAAGAACTGAATTCTCTCTGTTTTGATGTTTCCCTTTCAAAACTGGAAGGTATCACAAACAAAGATTCATAACAGTCCTTTAAGAATTACAGTCCTATTATATCTCCTGCCCAAATCAACTGATGTGGTCCTATTGCTCTTGGGGGTGAAATAGATAGTGTGCTACTTTAATTTGATGAATATTATTTATTCACAATGTGGGCATTACTGGCTAGAACAGCATTTATTGTTCATTCCTAATTGCCCCAGAGGACAGTTAAGAGTCAACAACTAGGTAAAAACAATGACTGCAGATGCTGGACCAGATTCTGGATTAGTGGTGCTGGAAGAGCACAGCAGCATCTGAGGAGCAGTAAAATCGACGTTTCGGGCAAAAGCCCTTCATCAGAAATAAAGGCAGAGAGCCTGAAGGGTGGAGAGATAAGCTAGAGAAGGGTGGAGGTGGGGGAGAAAGTAGCATAGAGTAAAATAGGTAACTGGGGGAGGGGACGAAGGTGATAGGTTAGGGAGGAGGGTGGAGTGGATAGGTGGAAAAGAAGATGGGCAGGTAGGACAAGTCATGGGGACAGTGCTGAGATGGAAGTTTGGAACTCGGGTGAGGTGAGGGAAGGGGAAATGAGGAAACTGTTGAAGTCCACATTGATGCCCTGGGGTTGAAGTGTTCTGAGGTGGAAGATGAGGCATTCTTCCTCCAGGCGTCTGGTGGTGATGGAGCAGCAGTGAAAGAGGCCCAGGATCTCCATGTCCTCGGCAGAGTGGGAGGGGGAGTTGAAATGTTGGGCCACAGGACAGTGTAGTTGATTGGTGCGGGTGTCCTGGAGATGTTCCCTAAAGCGCTCTGCTAGGAGGTGTCCAGTCCCCCCAATGTAGAGGAGACCACAGGAGCAACAAATACAATAAGTGATATTGGTGGATGTGAAGGTAAACTTTGATGGATGTGGAAGGCTCCTTTAGGACCTTGGATAGAGGTGAGGGAGGAGGTGTGGGCGCAGGTTTCGCAATTCCTGCAGTGGCAGTGGAAGGTGCCAGGATGGGAGAGTGGGTTGTACGGGGGGCGTGGACCTGACCAGGTAGTCACGGAGGGAATGGTCTTTGCAGGAGGCAGAAAGGGGTGGGGAGGGAAATATATCCCTGGTGGTGGGGTCTCTTTGGAGGTGGCAGAAATGTCAGCAGATGATTTGGTTTATGCGAAGGTTGGTAAGGTGGAAGGTGAGCACCAGGGGCGTTCTGTCCTTGTTACGGTTGGAGGGGTGGGGTCTGAGGGTGGAGGTGCGGGATGTGGACGAGATGCGTTGGAAGGCATCTTTAACCACATGGGAAGGGAAATTGCGGTCTCTAAAGAAGGAGGCCATCTGGTGTGTTCTGTGGTGGAACTGGCCCTCCACTGGTCCTCCTGGGAGCAGATACAGTGGAGGCGGAAGAATTGGGAATACGGGATGGCATTTTTGCAAGAGGTGTAATCCAGGTAGCTGAACTGGTTGGGGAGACTGGATGCCTTCGCGCAGAGCGTTTTAGGAAACATCTCCGAGACACCTGCATCAATCAACCACACCGCCCTGTGGCCCAACATTTCAACTCCCCCTCCCACTCTGCCGAGGACATGGAGGGCCTAGGCCTCCTTCACCGCCGCTCCCTCACCACCAGATGCCTGTAGGAAGTACGCCTCATCTTCTGCCTCGGAACACTTCAACCCCAGGGCATCAATGTGGACTTCAACAGCTTCCTCATTTCTCCTTCCCCCACCTCACCCTAGTTCCAAACTTCCAACTCAGCACTGTCCCCATGACTTGTCCTACCTGCCTATCTTCTTTTCCACCTATCCACTCCACCCTCCTCCCTGACCTATTACCTTCATCCCCTCCCCCAGTCACCTATTGTATTCTATTTCTCTCCACCCCCACCCTTCTCTAGCTTATCTCTCCACCCTTCAGGCTCTCTGCCTTTATTCCTGATGAAGGGCTTTTGCCCGAAACATCGATTTTACTGCTCCTCGGATGCTGCCTGAACTGCTGTGCTCTTCCAGCACCACTAATCGAGAAAGAGTCAACAACTGTCCTGTGAGCCTCGAGTCACATGTAAGCCAGATGAGGCAAAAGATGGCAGGCTTTATTCCCTAAAGGTCATTAGCGAATCAGATGGGCTAAACATTAATGCAGGAGGTATTGCAAAGCTCTTTATTAACTGCCAGAGCATGTTTCGAGTAGATGTCCCAATAGTATTGCCATATGATCTCTGATATTTCAAACTGAATGATAAATTCATCAGTAGCCTGAAAATGCTGCCAGAAATTGATTTGCTTTATCAAAAATATATTAACAGCCTTAACAGTTCCTCTGTTTGCTTTCATTTATTTCTGTAGAATTTACATTCCTTTATTTTACGTCTTTGAAATGGTAACTATTTAAATCATTACTTTCACAAGCTTCATAACATATAATATGACCCTTTAGGAGACCTAAATATTCATAGGGAAGTCTTTGTGCAAAAACACATACAATTCTCCCACGCATAGGAACAGGATTAGTCTGTTCAACTCCTCGAGCTTGTCCTATTATCATGACTGATCTGTACCTCAACCACATTTGCCTTCCTTTGCTTTAACTAACACAGATCCATTAGTTTCAGTCTTGAAAACTCCATTTAACCCAACAGCTACAGCCATCTGGGGCAGGGATCCAAATTTCTATTCCGATATGTGTGAGAAAATGATTCTTGGTTTCATTCGTTAAGATGCAGCTCATATTTTAAGATTAGACCACATTGTTAATGTAGCATGCAGATAGAAAAAAGGAACTGAGGTTTTCACTGTATAAAATCTTTTAGTCTAGTTGGGGCATGAATATTCCACCTCAAATCAACGTTTCTTGTTCTGGCTTTGCTATCTGCATTCATTTATACTCATAAAAATGTATGCTTCCCTCCAAGTTGAAAGGTGAAGTATTCAGCTTACATTAAATTGCCATTTTTCTTTAGGCTTACAGACAGGAACGTCACCTGAAAGACTGTTAAATACCCTATTATTTGAAAGTAAGGGATTGGAATATGATTCAGTCATGCTTTCTTATCAGGGTCTAACAGATTTGTTCAGCAGGCTGTTCACCACACCTATATTTCATATTATAAAGCAGCTGATTAATATGCAAACCTTTCAAAATGCATGTCAATTTAATATAATGTATTGTTTATTATATATAATTTAATGAACAATGAAAATATCTCTGCTAATGAATAAGCATTGCTTTGTTGTGTGCATAAAACATGATCTAGCAGGAACTTTGTTTATCAAGGAAAAAAATGTCCTAATTTCAACCTGCTCAGTAACATCCATTATCTAGGTAGGCAATGACTCACAATAATTAGTATTTTCTTATGCTTCGACACAGAGGGATTAAATCCTAAATCAGTCTGTAAATGAGATGATTTTTTTTCCCCCATTTCTCTGTGCTACCGTGTTATGTGCCAGGATCTATTTGCAAATTTTCTTAGTTTGATCAATAAGTACATTTTACACATAGTTTTTTTTCAGAGATAGTCGCATAATTATGCTGAATTTTGTTTACAACGCTGAGCTGTTTTGTATAATTCCATTCCCACTGAAGCAATTTATTTGCATTAGAGTTTAATGTTTAGTTTCTGGCCCAAGCATTTCCAACTGGTTAAACAGAAACAACTTCAACAAGAAGACTCTTTTTTTCCAGATGGGTTTTTATGACAATTGCCGATGGTTTTGTGGTCCTCATTTGACTTTTAATTCATTTTTTTTTGGTTCCAATTGCACCCTCTGCTATGATGGGACTTGAAACCAAATCTCTAGAATAGTACCTGGATTGCTTGATAGTCCAGTAAACTAGCCAAAAGGGGTCATCCCTATAGGAAAAGAAATTAGAATCCCTACAGTGTGGAAACAGGTCCTTCAGCCCAACAAGTCTATACGAACAGTGTCCCACCCAAACCCATTACGCTACCTTTACCCCTGACTAATGCAAGTAACCTACACATTCCTGGAGACTAGGCCAATTCACATAAACTGCACATCTTTGGATCATGGGAGGAAACCAGAGCACCCGGAAGACACCCAAATTAACATGGGGTGAATGTGCAAACTCCACACAGACAGCTGTCTGAAACTGGAATCGAACCCAGGTCCCTGGAGCTGTGGGGCCACAGTGCTAACCACTGAGCCACCGAGCCATCCCGATCTACTGTACCTACCTGATCTGATCTACTTGTATCTAAGAGCAATGTGGTTGACTCTTAACTGTCCTCTGAAAAAGCACTGAGTTCGATCAAACTGAAAAAATGTTTCAAAGAAGGAATGAAGTCCCCTGCCACTGATTTCTAGGTACTAGAAATGGCAATGCTAAACACAGCCCTCTGTGTCCACCTGCACCCAGGGGCTTTTCACAAAATTGGAAGACTCGGATCAAAGACTAATCAAACAACTGTCTGACATGTTTATACTCAAGGAATTAAACCTTACAAACCATGCTTCAGACAACATCTTCATCATTGCTGAGTTTACCCTGTCCCTTTGGCAGGACAGACCCAGCAGACGTGGCAGCACAATTGTCTACGGTGTGGAGGGAGTTGCTCTGGGAGTCCTCAACGTTGAATGCGGACCCCATGATGTCCCATAGCATCAGATCAAACCTGATGGGAAAAGAACCAAAATCATTTTCCTTTATGCCAGGTAAGACAGGTAAGGCAGAGTTTTACCCTGAATTCCCATTGACACGAGTTTTGTTTGAGTTCACTAATGTCACACATAGTTGAATGCATCTAAAGGGAATCGAGGAGAGATGATGTTGTAGTGGCATTGTTGCTGGATTAGTAAACTTAGACATTCAGAATCATGTGTTCTGGGTTGGAATCTCAGTACAGAAGATGGTGGAACTTAGAACAAAAAGGATTGGAACCAGAAGTCTAACAATGACCATGAAAACTCATCTTCTTCACTAAGGCCCTTTAGGGAAAGAAAAGGGCCATCCTTACCTGGTCTGGCCTATATATGATTCTAGTTGTGGTTCTGCTCGCCGAGCTGGAAGTTTTTGCTGCAAACGTTTCGTTCCCTGGCTAGGGAACATCATCAGTGCTGTTGGAGCCTCGTGTGAAGCGCTGCTTTGATGTTTCTTCCGGTATTTATATTGGTTTGTTCTTGCTGCTTCCGGGTGTCAGTTTCAGCTGTAGTGATTTGTATGTGGGGTCCAGGTCGATGTGTCTGTTGATGGATGTTCTTGCCATTTCCGGGTGTCAGTTTCAGCTGTAGTGGTTTGTATATGGTGTCCAGGTCAATGTGTCTGTTGATGGAGTTTGGGGATGAATGCCATGCTTCTAGGAATTCTCTGGCTGTTCTCTGTCTGGCTTGTCCTATGATAGTGGTGTTTTCCCAATCAAATTCATGTTGCTGGTTGTCTGAGTGTATGGCTACTAGAGATAGCTGGTCGTGTCGTTTTGTGGCTAGCTGATGTTCATGGATGCGGATTGTTAGCTGTCTTCCTGTTTGTCCTATATAGTGTTTTGTGCAGTCCTTGCATGGTATTTTGTAAACTACGTTAGTTTGGCTCATGCTGGGTATTGGGTCCTTTGTTCTAGTGAGTTGTTGTCTGAGCGTGGATGTTGGCTTGTGTGCTGAGTAGCCATACACTCAGACAACCAGCAACATGAATTTGACTGGGAAAACACCACTATCATAGGACAAGCCAGACAGAGAACAGCCAGAGAATCCCTAGAAGCATGGCATTCATCCCCAAACTCCATCAACAGACACATTGACCTGGACACCATATACAAACCACTACAGCTGAAACTGACACCCGGAAACGGCAAGAACATCCATCAACAGACATATCGACCTGGACCCCACATACAAATCACTGCAGCTGAAACTGACACCCGGAAGCGGCAAGAACAAACCAATATAAATACCGGAAGAAACATCAAAGCAGCGCTTCACACGAGGCTCCAACAGCACTGATGATGTTCCCTAGCCAGGGAACGAAACGTTTGCAGCAAAAACTTCCAGCTCGGCGAGCAGAACCACAACAACGGATACCCGAGCTACAAATCTTCAATCAGATTTTTATATGATTCTAGACCCACAGCAATGTGGTGGACATTCAATTGCCCTCTGAAATAGCCAAACATGCCATTCAGCTATATCAACCGGTAAGTAATGCTCTGAATTTTTATACTGTCTATCAAAGTGAACAATTTTACATTTGCCTACTTTATATTCCATCTGCCAGATTTTTGCCCACTCACGCAATCTGATGTCTCAGTTGATCTGCAATTCCTTCATGTCAACCTACCTATCTTCCTGTTGCCTGTGAATTTATTGACCATATCTTCAACTAAGTCACTGACATAAATTGTAAAAAATTGAGACCCCAGCACAGACGTGGGACAGACCTCACTTGTCACATTCTGCCGTACAGACAAAGTTCAATTTTTCTGCAAGGCAGCTTCCTTCTATCCATGCTAATAGATTTCAACTTTCTGCAATAACCTTTGATGAGACAACTTATCCAATGTCCTCTCGAAATGACAGCACAGTATGTGCACACGTACCCCTTTATCCACAGTTCATGTTAATCCTTCAAAGAATTCCAATAAATTATTTAAATTTATTTCCCTTTGAAGAAACCACCAGATGAAGAAACAGCACTCCAAAAGCTGGTGCTTCCAAATAAACATGTTGGACTATAACCTGGTGCTGTGTGATTTTTTTAAGTCCGATTACTGTGATTGTTTTGATGTGTGCAGTTATAATCTGTTCAATGATTGACGCCAACAATCATTTTGCCACAACCGCCTTAAAGCTGACTAGCATCAAGTTTAAAGAAGAGTTGTACTGGACTCGAAATATTGACCCTGTTTATCTCTCTCTAAAGTTGCTGAAAGATCTGCTGAGTTTCTCGAGCAGTTTCAATTCGTATTGCAGATTCACGATATCTGCGGTATTATGCTTTAATTTCTGGACTATAGTTTCCTATTTTCTGCCTCCCTCTTGAATAGATGGGTTCTGTGTTCTCTTTTCCAGTCCAATGATACATTTCCCTAAATCTCGGAAATTTTAGAAAATTATCATCAACATACCCACAAACATTAACAAATTTTTTTAGACACGTAAGTTCATACTAATAGATTCTCATTTATGTTAACGTCCAGTCACTTCTCATATTCTCGCTTTTTAAAAACTTTTTCTATTTTCAAGGTGAAAGTGAGGACTGTAGATGCTGGAGATCAGAGTCAGGACTAGAGTGGTGGTGGAAAAGTACAGCAGGTCAGGCTGCATCCGAGGAGCAGGATAATTGATGTTTCGGGCAAAAGCTATTCATCAGGAATGACCTGATGAAGGCCTTTTGCCCGGCACATCAATTTTCCTGCTCCTTGGATGCAGCCTGACCTGCTGTGCTTTTCCATTTCCTATTTTCAACCTCGTTCTCAACATTGTCATTCAACTGATATCTGTCTTTTACTGCTTTATTGTATCATCTGTTGCTGTGTTCATCTGGGCAGCTCTATGATTGTTTGAACAACCTTTCTCCCTCCTGGACATTATTTCACCTGTATCCAAACTACTTTTTCTTTGAAGGCAGCCTGCTGTTCCATTACTTTTTATTTTTCCAGTCAATCTAATTACAATTTACTTAGGATGGATCTGTTCTCATTCTTGAGGTTTTCCTCTATTAATTAATTGCTTCACTTTATTTTGTATTACCCCCAGTCCTTTTCCATAATCCTGATGAAAGAATTATCCCACTAATTGCTCCCCTACTGACACTTAGATTATTTGATAAGGGTTCTCATGGTGCATTGGTAGTGTTCTAACTCTGGGTAAAAAGGTCCCGGTTCAAGTTTGCACATCAGGATGAAATGTCACATGGAAGTATGCCACATTGTGCCCCAACGGTTTAATTTATGGGGATATAGTGCACAGTCATGTTGTCCTAAACTACACAGTTTAAAAGGCATTTTGATGGGGATACAAATAGAAGAGTTGAGAGGGATATGGACCAAATGCTGGGAAATGGGGCTAGATCAGTTTAGGATAACTGGTTGGCATGGACGATTTGGACCGAAGGGTCTGTTTACATGCTGTATAACACTATGACTCTTAGTAATCCAGAGGGCCAGGCTAATGTTCTGAGGAAATGAGTTTGAATCCCACGATGGCAAATAGGAAAATCAATGACATTTGGAAGTTAAAGAAAAACTAGCCGAATGGTGATTATGTAACCATTGTTGATTGTTGTAAAAACCTATCTGGTTTGCTCAGGTCCTTTAGAAATTGGGATGTGTCCTCAGGTCTGGCCAAAGGTGACTCCAGATCCACAGCAATGTGGTTGACTCTTAATTGCCCTCTGAATTGGCACATGTGAAACTCTCAAATCAAGTGGCAATTGGGGATGGGCCTTCCTGCTGATACTTTAATTATATCAACTACTGTATCAACGTATCTGTCACACATACCATAAACCCTTCCCATTCTCTGCCTTTTACATAATTACTATCCCAGTTTATATTAGCCTAGTTAAAGTGTTTTATTATAACTAGTCCATAGCCTTTGCGCCTCTCTATAGTTTCCTTGTGAATTTGTTTCCTATCGATTTCTCAGGAAAATGTTCTAAATAATTAAAAAGGCTCTCACTTGTGAAAGGATCTTGAATGAGAGGGCACAGATTAAATAGGTGAAAGAAATAAAGAATTATAAGGCAAAGTGTTTTACATGCAGTGGTCTGAAATGCACGGCCTGAGAGTATGGTGAAAGCAGGTACAATCACGACATTCAAAGAGAGAGCAATGGCTGTTTTTAAACGAATAATCTGCTGGGTTTCAGATAGGAGACTGAAGAATGGCATCAGCTAAGATATGCCTTTGGAGAAGTTGCACAGATACACTGTGCTAACAAGCCTTCTTCTGTGCTGTAATAATTCAATGATTCTGTTTATCACCCAGGTCTCTCTGATCATCACTGATGATCATCACATATGATGATATCACAATGTCATATTTCCATGTAGTCACTTGCCTGCAGCTTACCATCATTGTTTACCACACTCTGTGGATTCCAATAGATGCTCGTTAACATTAGTTCAGATATTATCAATTATGTTGTACTCTCATCCAGCCAAATAACATACAATGCGCTACTCTAGCACTGCATGGCTCTCAAATCTGCATCTTGATTTTCCCTCACTAATTTTGTTTCTTTCCCAGACTCCAGCCAAGTTATTTTAAATCTTCTCCCAAAATAGCAGCAAATCACGCCAAAAAAGAAAGGCTGTTGGTCAGTTTAGGTTCAATTCTTCCATCCTGTACTGGGTGGCATAGTATGGGTGGCATGGTGGCTCAGTAGTTAGCCCTTCTGCTTCACAGCATGAGGGATCCTTGTTCAATTCCCAACTTGGGCCATTGTCTGTGTGGAGTTTGCACATTCGTTGTGTGGCACAGTTTCCTCAGAGTGCTCTGGTTTTCTCCCACAATCCAAAGATGTGCAGGTCAAGTGATTTGGCCATGCTAAATTGCCCATGGTGTCAGGGGTATATGTAGGGGAATAGGTCTGGGTGGGTTACTCTTTAGAGGATCAGTGTGGACTTGTTGAGCTAAATGGCCTGTTTCCACACTGTAGGGAATCTAATCTAATGATCTCACCTCCACCTTAATCTGTTCCAATGTCCCAGGCATTGAGGATACTTCCTTACGCACTTGTTATCTATATACTAACGCATATTACTGGGGACAATTTAAAGATGACCAAATTTAAAGTTATCCTTGCTCCCTATATTCTCACTGCAAGACCTCATCTCATACTGATATGGACCATATCAATGGCTTTTCACCTTGTCCACCTGGTAGCAGGAAAACAATATGCCATCTTGGCTACTTCTAGTCACATGAGTGTTTGTCTGCTCCCTGAACAATCAAACCTTCTGCTGCATAATGTAATGGTTCTGAAAGAGTTAATGCAGAAGCTGCTTAAAGCTCCACTCAATCTGATGATGCCTCACACACTTTGGAAATGAAAGAAGCAGTCTGCCCTGTTGTCGAATGGAATGAATGTGTCGTCTCTGACACAAACAGAAAGTATTGGAGAAGCTCAGCAAGTCTGGGCAGCATCCATGAGTCAGAAACATAACATTACCACCCCCTTTGCATAATGAAGCTACTCCTTTAACAAAGTTATGCTGTCCTGGTTTTATTTTCAGGAGGTCATAAAGACACAAGTTCCAAAATGTCTGGGGTTGATCTGCTTGAAAAGGCTTCAAAGTTGAAAAAAATAACACTTGTACAGTGAAAGAGGCATGACCAGTTCTTCCCAGCTCAGCTTTACTCTAGATTGGTTTGGGTTTAGCTGTTCATTGAATGCACATATGGCATGTCCAGAACACCTTTTACTGTGACACCTGTGACCTTTTCAATCTCTCTCATTCTGCAACCTTCCTCCAATTCTCCTTGTACTTACTTTAGTGTCATCTCTGATAGTCTTTGTAATTAAGTCTACACTTACTGCTGTCATGCAATTAACTAGGAGACAGTGAGGTCTGCAGATGCTGGAGATCGTAGTTGAGAGTGTGTTGCTAGAAAAACACAGCAAGTCAGGCAGAATCCGAGGAGCAGGAAAATCATCCTGGAGGGCTTCGGCCTGAAATGTCGATTTTCCTGCTCCTCAGATTCTGCCTGATTTGCTGTGCTTTTCCAGCAACACACTCTCAACACATACAATTAACTATATTAAAGCAAATATCTAGTTTTTTTTGAAACTCTATAGTTGTTCAACACTTACCACTGCTAAATAAGACAAGCCTTTAGAATCAGTTAATAAAGTAAGATCGGTGGCAGGGCTCTACTCGAGCAGCAGAAGAGAAACTACAGAGGAACCTTGATTATCCAAAGGACATGGGTGGGGAGTATTTTGTTCAGTTAATTGAATTCTGGACAATCAAATGCCAGGTAACATAGTTTAGCAAAGCATCGGACCTTGCGATCTTGCCAGTTAATCCGATATTCGGATAATCAAATGCCAGATAATTGAGGTTCCTCTGTAGTAGACTTTGCTGGAAGCAACCCATATAATGTGATGATCGGACTAAGAGTAGGTGAGAAAGGGTTAGCTGTGCTGAAAGTATCCCACCTGATGATTGGACAGGAAGTGGGGATGGGTAATAAACATGGAAGGACATGATCAGGTTCTCAAGTCAATGAATTCAGTGTTGAGTCTGTTGAGGCTGCAGGGTCCCCCAAATGGAAAATGAGATGTTGTGCTTCAAGCTTGCGCTGAAGCTCGCTGGAAGATTACAGCAGGTCTGTGACAGAAATATTATCGAGAGAACATGGTGGTGTATTCAAGTGACAGACAACTGGAAGCACAGGGTCATCTTTGTGGACACAACGTAGGCATTCTGCAAAGTGGTCACCCACTTTCATTTCTCAATGGACATTTACACAACTTACCCATTTTCTCCTATTATTAGCTCTCATCAACAGTTATTCAGCTTCTCTTCTGTTCTTATCTCTCTGGAAACTTTATTATTTCACATTGACAGCTGTATTCAAGTGGAAAAGTAATTCATTGTTCAAATGTTTGGGCACAAAAGTTTGCTATTTTTAATCTTTCCATTTCATAGTTGAAGATTCACTTCTGCTGATCTGTGTCTGCATTGATCTAACTTTGTCCCCAGCTAACCTCAACCAGCTCCCTTATTATACTGAATATTGCCTTTGTCAAGTCTGGCAAATTTATCTTTGACTCTTCATTGTCTTATTCTCTTCCATTAAACCTAACAATGATGGGGTTGCTGGTTTCCAATTATGGTACTGTTTTTACAGCCTACAATGCTTTGGTTATACAATTAAGCCTGTGGTACTTTCCCAAATGATCATCCCTGGTACCTTGTGTAATTTGACAGATTTTCCAGTATGTCATAATAGGGAAAGTGTTTTTTGGATAGTTTGCTGACACCAATCCTCCATGTGTTGCTGCTCTGTCTTTGCCTATCTTGTGATTTGTGGTAGAGGATACAGCAAACTAGAGTATCTGCCGAAAACGCATTATTCTTGGATAATGAAGGTTGAGTGCATAAGATTAAGTGCCACTACATTTGTTAAAGCATACTTATTAGGACCTTAATTACCTGGTACAGATGTGTTTACTCTCTGAAAGCTAGAATCTTTATTTACACACTCAGACTATATGATATCAGTAGAATGAGTGAAGACACTAAATTTAGCATCAATGCCTTCTAGAACAAAAGTAACCAATGCTCTATTCTTCCTTTGAATAGGTACAATTACTTTAGTAAATAGTCTTAATTGCATTCTATAAACTATTTCATACTTAGACTACATGCCTACCTTGCTATTAATAATTCATCAAATGGATATGTATGCCCAATATTATGCCATGTTGCTCTTGCATTTCATTCTGAACTATCTTATTAGATCACAATCATTTATTATCTTTAATAAACACTAAGATGATATATTTTCTCTTCCTGTGCTTTAACAAAGGAGGAAAGGTTAACTAGTAATTTGGATAAACTCATTTAGCCTTTCTTAAATGAGTCCAAATGAATTATTATTATCAACCAAAGTCAGTATTCAAACGTTTTAGTATAATAGCTGATCTGAATAAGAACACTACTCACATTTCCAAAGTGCTGCAATGAAGTGTTGCCCTGCAATGTGCAGTTAAGCTCCACTTAACTTGAATTTGCATTCTTAAAAGGCAAATATTGCTATCCACTGAGCTAGCTTTTCATTATTGTTGTGTATAAAAAAAATCCCTTTTCAAAATCCATACCCTTTCTAGTTCCAGAATGCTTATATTTTATATCAACACATTTAGTTCATGGGAAAACTCTGATATTAAAATATTTCATCTATTTAGATAAATCCACTGAAATCATACCTCAATGTTATATTGAAATAAATTTCAAGCAAAAGAGGAGTGCAAGCATGCAGTCACGGACTCAGAATAGATAAAGTTACCATTGTCATTTATGCTTAATTTATGTTTAATCATAAAGGGAAGACTGCGAATGAGTCTTTTTTCAAAGATTTGTTTATGGAAGAATTTGCACTTCACCATAGAATTATTATCACTGTCTGGCAGTTTTAAATTGCTGCACTGCAGCAACAAATGACTTTTGAGGTGATGTGATGCCTCTGAGGCAAGCTAATAGAAATACTAGTGTGAACCTAATGTTCTACAGAGAGCCATAAGGCAAAATAAATTAGAAGCTGTAGTCTTCAAAGAGAATCTTTTAAAAGCACAAGCTTCACCTGGAGTTTGGAATTAATTATTAGCAATTAGGAAGTTACTTCTTCTTAAAGCTTTGTTCAGGTGCATCACATATGATTTAGAAATGTTTTGTGGAATGACAAAAAATGTGAAGTTACTCCATTCTTTTTCTCTTCATTTTCTGCTGGATGTGCAGGGCAAGGCACTTTCAATGTACGGACAGACCGGTACTGACTCCTCCCACTATAAACAAGTGAATGTGGCTTGTAAATATATAACATCCTGACTTGCACGATAATTATTAAGTTTTTACACAGTGCAATGTGTGAAATTTTGCTGTGCTATTTCTGTAATGAATAACTGAGGTTCCTCCCTTTGGTCTTTTAATTTTAACCAAACAATCCAGGCTGACAGTTCACTACAGTCATAAAGAAGTGTTTCATTGTCAGAGTTACTGAGTTTCAGATAAGATGATAAACAGAAGCCTTATTAGCTCAGTCATATGGAATTAAGTGACACAGCTAGTTGGTAGCATAACAGTTATATTACTAGGAAGTAATCCCAGAAACTTAGACTAATGATTTACTAACATCACTTCGAATTTCTTCATGTCATCTGGGAATTTGAATTCAGTTGATTATTAAAATCTGAAATAAAAAGCTAATATTAGGCAAGATAATCATAAACTCAGACACTTGTCATTATGCATCTGGTTCACTAATGTCCATTAGTGAAGGAACGCTGCCATTCTTAACGGGTTTGACCTGTATGTAACTTCAGGCCAGCAGTGGAGTGATAACATCAAAATGCTGTCACAAACAGCCTCACACACCATTTAGTTCTATCAAATGCAGCCCTTGACAACGCTCATTCCTTATCCAATACCATGGGAATAGATAATTTGATCATTTATTTAAATTGTTGTCATGGTCCTTCTTGATGCAAATCAGGTGCCATTTTTGCGTACAAAATAAGCAATATCTACTCCTTGAAAACAATTTTGTAATTGTGAAAGCTGTTGGACAGTTCGTGGACATGGATGTTTCTCCTAAAATGCAAGTTTACTCTTTCTTTTTAATTAACAAAGATGTTAACTCAGTTGAAATCAATAATGAATTTCTCTTGAATTACGTCTACGATTACAACTTGATAGAGCTATGGAGCTTGGAAGCTAAGCTGTTTTGCTATCAGTAGGTTTGGCAATCTGCCTCTTGACAGACTATTTTATAGCTGTAGGCAGCCTCCTACTAAAAGATATGTTAGGAGGATATTGGGATTACAGTGAAGATTAACAAGCCTTCTGTTTTAAAGGTCTTCTTGCACTCGGTCACCATTTATCTTTTGTAAACTTTGATATACCTTCTGTCATCGTAACATTCTCATTTCTCACTGTAACCAGTTGCCAATGCTGAACTATGAAAGTGCTTTGAAATGGTTCACATCCCTTGGATCTAGTGAAAGCTTAATTCTGTAATTCTTGTTGTTAAGGGTTGCTAACATGACTCGTTTTAATCTCAATGGCTCCATCTTTGCTTTATTGCAAACAAACTGCACAGATTCTTGCATTTGCATCATCATTTAAGTCACAGAGCTCATTCTCAGGATGTTGTGAGTAGCAGCACAGTACACCTAAAGTTCTGATTCATCTTTTATTTATGAGAATATTAGTATATTTATGGACAAATGACACTTTATAAGTGACAATGCATCTTTCACCTGACAATACTTGACACTGTTTATTGTAAATAATTGTTTTTTGCCCTTATTGCAGTTTTGGAATATTTGGCTGAAAATAAAGTCTGGTCTTTACGCTTCTGATTCTAATAGAAAAAGAAAATCTTTCTTTCTGGTATTTTGATTTCCATGGTATAAACACTTATTTAAGAAGAGTAAGTTTTGTATCAGAGGAAGCCTTTTCCTTGCAAAATGATGCATTTTCTCAGGTAATTACTTCTTTCAACTTCTTCATTGTCAATTTACCAATTCTGCACCATCTGTGACTCAACCAACAGCGCTTTTGGCCTTTGTACTCATCTCTCATTCTAGAGATCGAGGGCAGAAATTGAGGCTGACACATTGGTAGTTTACTTTAACTTTGGTGATATTGCCTTTCAGCTGAGGTCCAAAACCAAAAGTCCTTCTGGACTCTCAAGATGATACAAAATATGCAATGTCATTACTTTTAAGAACTCAGGCTGTTATGTGATTTTAAGAACTCAGGCCAACAATGTGACAATGTGATGGTCAGTACCTTTTCATCAAGTGACAATGCTAAAATAGTTCAGTTATCCATTATCATATTTTTATTATGAACCATTGCTGTAGGAAGTTTTGTTTTCATGGGTTTTGAATTACAACAGTGACTATACCTCAAAAATACTTCTTTGGCTACAAAACATTTTATAACAACCTGGGACTTCCTTTATAAGTAAAAGTGCTTTCGTTCTTTCCTAAGGAAAGGTTTTGCTGCCAGTTTTTGGTCTTGTGAAAGTTTTTTATGTGCTATTGTTTAATACCTGAACAGCAATTCTATACTGGATTTTAACCCAGAACGGGATGTCCAAATTTCAAGACCTACATGCAAAAATCAACCTGCAGTATAGTTTAGTAGTTTAGGAATATCTTCGGTGAAATTTTTCACCTTCACTCACTAGCTTTCCTGACTGCAGAAGGGACTAAAACTGAACGAACTGCAGATGCTTTAAATCAGAAACAGAAACAGATTTATTGGAAAAGCTCAACAGGTCTGGCAGTATGTGTGAAGAGAAATCAGGTCATATTTCAGGTCATGTGATCCTTCCTCAGTACTGAGAAGGTAGTGTATAGCCCTCTCATATGAAAGGCATAAATCACTTTGTTAGACTGCATTGTTCGCACATCGCTACAAGCTTTCATGTCAGCGTATCATGGACAGAATGTGTGCTTCCCCTTATTGCCCATGATCAGAATGCTTCACCATGGAAAGAGGTATGTGTTTTCTTTTCCTTGGTTCTGGGATAGCACTAACCCCACCCCTAATCCCAGTATTGATCCCAAATAAATCTTTCAGCAGCAGACATTTCTGAGTTTAAAATAAAGTTATTTATTCCACACACTTAGTCCAAGTTCAAAACACATCTTATAACTCATTCTCACACAATAATATGGTAGTTAGAGAGGTAGTTAGAGTTAGAGATATTACACTTGCACAGAAAGTAATAATCTTACGTTCTGAGTTACAATCTCCAGTCTCCCACATGGCAGGCCTGATTTCTTCATTTAAGCTCTGTTCTTAAAGTTGAAGGGTGGTCTTGTAAAGTAGAAGATTCACAGCAGATTGTGAAGTCTCTTAGAATTTTGACTATATGAGGTTGGTTTTTGGGATAATTTTAAACTTTGATGTGTTATGTACTTTGGCTGCCTGATGTCAAAAAGCATGACTGTCCAACCATGCTTTTTTTTCCACTAGTTCAAAGTACATTTCCAAATAAGGGATTGTGTTTACATCTTAATGCCTCTGAGCTTCATCCGGTCTGATTTTGGGGGGAACAGAGATCACAATATAATGGAAGGTTCATGGGGTTCACTCACTTCTTTCTTCAACAAATTGAATTTTGAGGCAGACAAATTGAAATACAATAGTCCTTTTGGGTTAGTCCATCTCTAAGTTAGGAGAAAGTGAGGACTGCAGATGCTGGAGATCAGAGCTGAAAATGTGTTGCTAGAAAAGCGCAGCAGGTCAGGCAGCATCCAAGGAGCAGGAGAATCGACGGTTCGGGCATGAGCCCTTCTTCAGAAATGTAGAGGGAGGAAGAGAGCTTCTTCAAGGAAGGCATCCTTGCAAGAGGACTCGCAGTAGATTAAAATCTTCTCTGAGAAAGTGAGGACTGCAGATGCTGGAGATCAGAGCTGAAAATGTGTTGCTGGAAAAGCGCAGTAGGTCAGGCAGCATCCAAAGAGCAGGGGAATCGACGTTCCTGAACAAGGGCTCATGCCCGAAATGTCGATTCTCCTGCTCCTTGGATGCTGTCTGACCTGCTGCGCTTTTCCAGCAACACATTTTCAGCCCATCTCTAAGTTAACAAATGTGAATTTTCTGAATGGCTTTGAACACCCATATTCACTATACACTTGGTGCTCAGTAGTTAAAGGTCACATGATTTGCAACAACCATTTTAATAATTTTTTTGTATCCAGCACTTAAAAGTATTGACTGAAAATTCATTATACACTGGGGCATGACAAATGTTCAGATCTTCCATCATTTATAACATTTGTACAACGTATACTGTAAATTTAACTATGGTGTACTAATTTGACAACATTCCATATTCGATGCTCACACATTCATTAGCTCCCTATTCTTGACAGTGTTTGACCCTCCAAACATTACTTCAGATGACGAGAATACATTTTGTCATCATAGATTGATGTCCTACCAATGAGGAGATACATGCTGGCTGGAATTTTAATCAGTTATGTATGAGTGGAAGGAATACAATCCATTAAAACCAACTTTATTCAAAATAAAGTTAGCTACTGTGTATAGCCAATTATTTTGAAAAATTACAATTTCACAATGGTAGGCTTTTTATGGTAACCATTAAAACTACATTGAAACTATTGAAACATAATTAGTAAATTGTCTTCATTTCTTGTAATGATGCTCAAATGCACGTAACTGATGATTAATACTTTCCAGTTATATATATATATATTATTTGGTTATTTTATTTTAACATTCTGGGATAAAGATGTAATTACAAAAAAAGTCATCAACTCATTTGGATAGCATGTCACTGGTTACAAATTGAACAAAGACATTGACCTATTGAAGAGAAGTAAGCCATAGATCTGATAAATTGTCATACAAAGAAAACTTTGTGCAAACATGCTACCTCTACAGTGGCATTTTATTTCAAAGAACTTGCTTTCATTTTCTACAACCTTTGTACGAATTTTGTTGCTATACTGCTTCACTGCATAAATTTAATGTTCCTGCTTGATTCAGCTCTTAGTACATAGTTAAATGTGTTCACAGATCTCTGTTGTGCTATTCCATCAATTAACTGCCTAGGTCGTGAGCACTGGAAATCCCTCTCCAAACTCTTCTCCCTCTTTATCTCTCTGTCTCTTCCTGAAGAAGCTTATCAAAACCTAACTCTTTGACCAGGATTTTGAACCCGTCCTCATATGTTTATTTTCATTCAGTATCAATTTATTTTTTATTTGGTAACGCTGCTGTGAATGGCTTGGGGCATTTATCACACTCTATAAATATAAGTTGCTGTGGTTACTGTTTTGATAAATAAAGCTCTCCCTTGTATATATAAGAGGAGAAGCCATATTGTTTCCTTTATATCAAATAAGAAGGGGCAAATAGCTATGGTTTCTATTCCATCAGCTAAAACAAGGTCCTTTTTTTCCCTTTGTTATTTTTAAGTAAAGCAAACCCTTGTGGTGGAGAAATTGTTACATTTTTCAGAAACTTAGGGTTGGAAAAATGAAACATTATATCAGGATCCCTGCTATCCAACCTACTCCCATGAATCAGAAATATCCTAGCCATCAAAGGATGTTCAGCATCACAACATTACAATGTACAAAATCCTATAGGATGCATATGTTAAACTTCAGGTCATTCTGCTTTAACATGTGCTTCATTATTGCGAATTCGCTGTAATGCAATTGATGAATTCCGTCAGGTGAATTGGCCATGCTAATTGCCCATAGTTTTAGGTGCATTAGTCAGAGGAAAATGGGTCTGGGTGGGCTACTCTTCGGAGGGTCAGTGTGGACTTGTTGGGCCGAAGGGCCTGTTTCCACATGGTAGAGTATCTAGTTTAACTAACTGTTTCTAAAGCGCGAGCTTTTAAATCGTGTATTGGTATTATTGCGATTCTGGCCCCATGAGCTTAAATGGTGTTATTATGTGATTTTCTTATAACATGAGGCTGCATGAGAACAGAACCAACTACAGAGGAACCTCAATTATCTGGCATTCGATTATCCAAATATCGGATTATCCGGCAAGCTTGCAAGGTCCCGGCGTTTGGCTAAACTTTGTTATCCGGCATTCGATTATCCAGCATTCAATTAACCGAGTGAAATACTCCCCACCTGTATCTTTCCGATAATCCTTCGGTTCCTCTGTATACTGTTATTCCTTAACATCTCAATGTGATATACTCATCCTGTGCCTGGTAGCCTGTCTAAGAGCAGTAATGATAGAACTCAGATGTGCTACATACCTGCTACTGAAGATTCTATATTGTTATGTTCTTTAGATAGACAAATATGTTGTTTCACCAATCTTTATGTATTATTCATCCATTTAAGTAAAATAGAGAAGAACATGACAGGCATTTGCCACCATAAATAAGTACATTGGGATCTACAAGAATTAGTTTTGTTGTCACATATACTCACATGAGTACAGTGAAAAGTTTACAAGTCATCATTTAGAGTGAAATCTTACCTATCAAGGTATCTGGGTACAGACACTTAAGTACAAATTCTGAAAGAAAAATGTAGAAAAATAAAAGAAAAGTTCAGCAATAAAATAGAATAACAGGGAAATAAGAGTTCAGATTAACAGTCCTTCCATCTCAAACTGTTTGGGGCTTCACCTCGAGGCAGGGAATGCTGGGAGATGAGTCCACACTGAGGCTGGGAATTGAGTCCATGGTGCGACTGGGAATCAAGTCCACACTGAGGCTAGGAATTGAATCCATGGTGAGATTGGGAATTGAGTCCAAGTTGAGGCAGGGAATTGAGTCCACGCTGAGGCAAGGAGTCAAGTCCACACTGAGATTGAGATTTGAGTCCACATTGAAGCCGGGAGTTTGCTTCCGCATTGAGGCCGTGAGTTTGAGTCCACACTGAGGCCAGAAATCAAGTTCATAATGAGGCTCGGAGTCGGGTCCACACTGAGGTTAGGAATAGAGTCCACACTGAGGCCAGAAATCAAGTTCACACTGAGACTCGGAGTCGAGTCCACACTGAAGCTGGAAATCAAGTTCACAATGAAACTCGGAGTCGAGTCCACACTGAGGTTGGGAATGGAGTCCACACTGAGGCCGGGAGTTTGCTTCCACATTGAGACCAGGAGGTTGAGTCCACAGTGAGGCCTAGAATTGAGTCCATGCTGAGCCTGGGTTTCCATGTTTGCTTTCCCCTCGGACATTGCCAATATTGTCCAAGTTAAAAAAAAAAGATAAGAACGTGAAAAGAGAGGAGAGAAAAATGAAAGGAGATGGAGAGAGTAAATGAGCACCAGCTCATGAGCCCTACTCTACCACCATCTTGGACACATTTCTTTTAACCAGCATTAGAACGCAGAGGCAAAATTATTGAGCAGACAAAATTGAGATGCTTGTCCTCATTGTACATCTAAAACCAACTCAGAGTTTACCTTCGTGAGAGGCTAAACTCTCTTCTTGACCTCTTTAGGCATTTTTTTCAAATCATGATAACATTTTGCATGACTAACCTGTGTAATTTGGATTCTTTGCCTATGATTTCTGAATTAAAGATAGGTTCTGCTAACAGATCTTCAAATGACCTCTCTAACAGCCCTATGGGTGTACCTACACTTCACCTATACCTGCAACAGTTCAAGGCCGCAGTTTACCACTTCCTCAAGGACAATTAAGGATTGGCAATTAGTGCTGTCCTAGCCAGTGACATCCTCATTCAATGACTAACTCCAACAAAAGGGGAGCTGAACCATCTTCCATAAGGTTCAATAGTATTTCCATTGCTGAATCACCCAATCTCTAATGTACAAATTGGTCCTTCAATACCTAAATAATTCCTTTAATTGCATTAATCCACAGTGAACACTTTCAGGAATTTCCAAATTTTAATTAATGCATTAGGCCTTATTTTTCTCGTGTGTATTATATGTTTCCTGTCTGATTGATTATGTTGAAATTTCCAATCCATTGAAACATATTGATATTCAAATTAAATTACCCCACTTATGAAGTTATTTTAAAAGCTCTAAAGGTATGAATAGGATAAATTCAGCCTCAGGTTCATAGTCTACATCATTTTGCCTTGTCATGTATGCTTATAATATTCTAATATGATTGTGAAGAAATACTAGCTAAGTAGTTTTTCTTATTATCAGAAAATGATCAAAGATGCTTACCAGTCACCTCTTTAACTAAAAAGAATTAGTTATGAATGATGTTACTTGCATACACACACATATATATAAAGCGTAAACTACTTTGCACTTATGTTTAACTAGTAATTCTGTAAAGAACAAGTCCATTCCTTATTTTATAAATATTTTATTATTATAAGCATTGACCTCTCCTTCCTCCAATCCACAACTTAGCCCTAAACAAATCCATTTATTTCCATTAATGGAAATTGCAATGGAATGGAGGTGTAGAATCCTAACTGTGCAGAAATCCTATTAAATTCATATTTGGCACTGCCTACTTTATTAACCCACAGGGCATTTTATTTTGGAAGAGCGAGAAGCACAGGTTTAAATTTTTAAATACATATTGCTTAACCATCAGTCATACAACTGCAGCCAGCGTTCTCATGCAATGATGCCTCGGGCAAAAAACATAGCTAAAATGCTAGCAAATGCCTGCACATGGCTCTGTTTATGACATTCAGCCTTTGTTCTCTCTGATTTGTGAATTGTATTCTTTTCTATTAACATTTATTTATCTGTTTAAGTTCAAGGAGAATTTACAGGGAATCATCCAGAGACAATCATGCTAACTCTTTATTGAAGAAACAACTCTATCCAAGATTTTCAACAAGAATTTTAATTTATTTGGCACCTTTAACATGGTTCCAAAGTGTCTATGGTGAAACATTCATGCTAACAATAAAATTATAATGTTGCATTAAATGTTCAGTGAACCAGTGAAACTTTTGAAATGAGGCATTGCCAAATGAACCAGAAATGTTCCTGGTTCATTTACTAATCTATGTTGAGTAGAATCATGGAATATTACAATGTGAAAGCGGCCACTCATCTCATCATGGGTTAGATCGATTCAACTGTCTGCTCTCTGCATTGCTGTGCTTCTTGCTCTGCGTCAAATATTTCTCCATTTCTTTTCTTAAAATGTACTTGTCACAACTATTCAATTACTCCCTGTGGCAAAGTAGTCCATTCTCCAGCAGCCCACCGTGTAAAGAAATGTCTAATCTACCTTCTCACTCCATTTGTGTTCATTAGTAGCCTTTCATCAATGACTGTGTAAATATTAAATTGCCTTCTCTTATGTCATTAATCATAAGTCTTCATAATTTTATAAATCCCTGTTGAGTTTTTTCTCAGCCTTTTCTGAAGTACTGGAAAAAACTCCCTGGAAGAATCCCAACATTACCACAGTTTCTTTGACCATGTCCTGATAAATCGATGCCTTATGCTTACTTTCATTGTCATTTAGTTCCTATTATACAGCTAAAAATTGCAAACACTGGACTAATTGTGGCCATGGCTTTTTTTTTTACATATATCTGACAATTAAAATGATCCATTTTCATTTGTACACTAACCAACTTTCTCACAAAGTCGCTTAATGTTCTCTTATATCGTTCATCTACATTTTTCTAACAAACTTCATGTGAGAAAATTGATGGAACACCTTCAAGAAGTTTCATTGTTTTTTGCATACTGAATTCCCTTTATCAATCCAATATTTCAACTTTCAAGAAAAAGATGTACCAAACGTTTCATATATTACGTCTCTATCAAAGCCAGGTTGGTGACTCTAGATTCTAAATAATAACTGAATTGTCTCATCTATTATTGATTCTAAAAGTTATTCTAATAATGACATTAAAGTTGATGGAGTAAAATTTAGCCTATGACAGAATATCAAAGTAGGTGATAATGCTCCGATCACTCACCATGTACTTCAGCCAACATAATGCAGTTTCAGGAAATTGTAAAAGATATCAGTCTGTATGTTTAGTGGACAGACGATACGATACTTCCTGCTTTATACTGTCACAAAACCCATGTTCTATCATGAACCAGTTTATCCATTTCTCCCATCTTGACTACAAGTATTATAGTAAATTAATTACTGTCCACTTTGCCACACTTTGTATTTAGAAAGATTTACTGCCATTTCTAGTTTCCCTGATTTCTTTCAAATGCCTAATAAAGACCTACTAACACCTTGCATTTTGCAGTTATGTCCAGAATGCAGTTTCTACAACAATAGTATTTCTGTTCTCCCTGTAATTTAAAATCTATATTGGATCTTCATTCCCAACGTGACGCTATGACAGCTGTAGGTTGTCACTGGTTTGTGCCCCTTTGTAAATACAAACAAACAATGAGCTAGTGTCATTAGAAGGTCAGAGAGTTATAGATATGTACACCACGGAAACAGACCCTTCGGTCCAATGTGTCCATGCCACTAGATATCTTAACCTAATCTAGTCCCATTTGTTAGCACTTTGCCCATATCTCTCTAAACCCTTCCTATTCATATACCCATCCAGATGCCTCTTAAATACTGTAATTGTGCCAGCCTCCATCACTTCCCCTGGCAGCTCATACCCATACCACCCTTATGTCCATTTTACAACTTTCTCGATTTACCCTCAAACTATACCCTCTAGTTCTGGACTCCCCGACCCCAGGGAAAAGACCTTGTTTATTTATCCCATCCCTGCCCCTCATGATTTTATAAACCTTTATAAGGTCACTTCTCAGTCTCCGATGCTCCAGGGAAAACAGCCCCGCCTATTCACCCTCAAATTCTCCAATTCTGGCAGCATCATTATAAATCTTTTCTGAATCCTTTTAAGTTTCACAATATCCTCCTGGTAGGAAGGAGACCAGAATTGCATGCTATACTCCAAAAGTGGCCTAACCAATGTCCTGTACAGCCACAACTCCCAACTCCTATACTCAATACTTTGGCCAATAAAAGAAAGCATACCAAACACCTTCTTCACTATCCTATCTACTTGTGACTCCACTTTCAAGGAGCTATGAAATTGTTCTACAAAGTCTCTTTGTTCAGCAACACTCCTAATTATTCAAAATCATAAGCAGAACATGAAAAATACTTCTGTTAATTTTGGGGAGAACATCCCATGTTAGCTTTTTGTAGCAAAGTTATAATATTTATATCAGGGTTTATGACTTCAGAATAAATTTTGAACAAAGTAAATCTTCCAGGTTATGGCATGATCAGCCTTAGTACACACCAATCACATGAGCAATGAGCATCCCAGCATTTGCACTCTGCACTTGCTGAATTGTTTGATGAATAGGGGAACTGTGTCACAATGTTGTGTCATCACTGTCAGAAGAGGAAAAACCATGTAAAATATCCCTTCTAATTTCAAATACTTTAAAAGGTAAAGTTGCCATAGACACAGAGGACTATCGGGCTGCTTTCTCATTACAGAGAGATGACGTGGCAAGTTTAACCTGAGGGTCACCCACACCTTTGGTGACAGGCCAGGTTAAGAAAGGTGAACTTTCGTAGTAACCGCAAGGATAGTATAAGTGTTGAACCCACCACTGGTGTCATTCTGCATTACAAATCAGTCAACTGAGCTCACTCTTTGCAAATACTCTACTGAATAGCTAAATACATTTAATCTGATAAATATCACTCCTTTGGTTGTATCAGCATAATTGAGTAACATTCACGTTCTTTCTACATTATTTCATTATGAGCATTGCTAATGGGGCAACAATGATCAAATAATGTTTCTTTCTTTAATGTTAATTAAAGGATAGACACTGACTGGGACAGCAGTGATAACTCCTTGTTATTATCCATAGAAGTACCACAAAACCTTTTTCCATCTGCTTATTGAAGCAAATAGAACCCTAGTTTAACACCTCACCTGAAAGGCAATGACTTTAGCAATGTAGTACTCCCTCAGTAGTGCACTGGAGAATCAACCTTACTATATATACTTAAAGCCTGGGATAGTTCTTGAACCTAGGACTTTGAGACTCATAGATAAGAGCACAAGCAATTGAGCTACAGGCAATTTTCCCTTCAACTACTTCTCAAAAGGGCTACTAGCTTTTTTATTAATAATCTTATTGAATTTTATTTAATAACCTCAAATATTTCATGCTTTCAGATTGTTTTTCTAATGTTTTAGTATCAAATATAACTTGAGAACTGTTATGGTTCTTACAATTTTTTAACTGCACCATTTATCAAATCTACCCACCAAATTCAGCACAAGACTCACTCATTGCTGATTAAGAGGAGAAAATGGTCATGGTGGCATCGAGGAAATCAATATCTTGTTACTCAAACCAGCACCTTAGAAATTATGCTACTGCTTTCGGATTTTATTTCCCTTAAAGATCCAACAAAGAAATTCTGAAAATTTATGAAAGTAACACTTCACAGTAATTCTCAACAACTGGTGCCCTGCAAAACTGCATACTTAGTTTTTATACTCCTTATATACTCACAACTGTGTGGCCAAATTCAGCTCTAACACCATTTACAAATTTACTGATGACTTCATATTTGGATCTCAAACAATGAACAGAGTATAGGAATGAGATAGACAGCATTATGGCATGGTGTAAAGACAACAATCTCTCCCTCAATGTCAGCAAAATGAAGGAGCTGGTCCTCCACTTCAAGAAGCAGAGTGGAGGGCACGCCCCCCCCCCCCCGACTGTATCAATGGTGCTGAGGTAGTGATGGTTAATAGCTTCAAGGTCTGAGGGGTAAATATCACTGACAATCTGTCCTGTGCAATCCATATTGACATTAGAGCCAAGAAAGGACACCAATGCCTCTACTTCCTCAGAGCGTTAAGGAAATATGACATGTCCCATTAATGCTTATCAATTTTTAAAGCATCCTATCTGGGTGCATCACAGCTTGTTACAGCAACTGCTCTGCCCAAAACTGCTAGAAATTACAGAGAGTTGTGAGCGTAGTCCTGTCCATCATGTAAACCAGCTTTCCTTTCATTGATTCCATCTGCACTTCCCGCTGCCTTTGGAAAGATGCTAACATAATCAAAGACTCCACCCACCATGGTTATACTCTCTTCCACTCTCGTCCATAGGCAGAAGATACAAACGTTCGAAAACATATGCCAACAGATTTAAGAGCAGCTTCTTCCCCACTTTCATCAGACTTATGAATGGACCTCTCATATATTAGAGACGATCTTTCTCTCATTGTAGCTGAAACATTGTATTCTATTACCCTGATGTACTTATGTCAGCTATGATTTGTCTGGTTAGCACATAAAACAATACTTTTCACTGCATCTCAGTACATGTGACAATATTGAATCAAATCAAATGTAAAAGAAAAGTAACATATACTTTCAAAGTTTGTGGGTGAGGTTGCACTTGGAAATGAACACAAAACAGGTAGAGACAATGATAAAGAAAATCAAGGAGTTTGCAAAATGGGTTGATAATGCAGTATTATCAGTTTAAACTATTACCTCTGTCCATTAGCTGTAATGTTCAGCTGGATAATACAGGGAAGTAAAAATGATTGATATGCTAAAAAACTGCCTCCTATATTACAATAATGGTTACACTTCTAAAGTGCCTCATTGGCTGTAAAGCCTTCTGAGACATCTGATCACCATGAAAGGCACCTTATATATGACAGTTCTTTCTTTACATGATTAAACTAAAAGGCAACAGTTCATGCTCATTTTCACATCTGACAGAATTTATATATTTATCAGACTTACTGACTCAACAAAGAAACCTTATGAAACAAGTGTTAAAGAATTTCCCAGTAAAGTTGCTCAATTCAATGCCTACAACTAATATGTTTACATTATATTGCAGTGTTGCGATATTCTGAAAGGTCATGTTCCCACATTCTGCAGAGAAGGTAATTTACAAGATTGAAAAGGCATAGGCTAAAAATCACCTCCAAGTTTATACCGCTAAAAAAAATGCAGTGTGCCAGCAAGATGGAAGATTTCAGGAATTTTCAGTGTTCCAAGGGGAATCAATATATTAAATAGTATAAAGGAGAGACAGAATGAAGTAGTGATTAAAAATTTATAGCTGCTAAGAAACCAATTAAAGAGCAATGGTTCCAGATTGTCTGTGACTAAGCCAGCTGTGAATCCAAGAAGCTAGCTTATGTATATCCTGGCAGAATCCGCTTCACAACAAACAGAAATGACTGATGGTTAAGTAGAAGATCCTCTTTACAGTTATTGAATCTAAACTGTTGTTTTCCAATTCCATTGCCATTAGTGTCATTGAACGCCTGTATATTTCCACTAGATGCAACGATGTGTAACTGTTTAATAAAGGTTTCTATGAGATTTTATTGTTGCTGGAGTGTAATATTTAACTTTTATATTATTAGATTTAATCTTTGTCCAACTGTATCCATAACAGAATCTGCTAAACAAGCTCTAGCTGTGACTGTCAAATGTAATTTTGGATAACATGTGGACTGTTGAATTAACTCCAAATTTATTCTCTCTGTGTTGTGAGCTGATAACAGGGCTCTAACCAAAATTTTCTCTTTCCACACATTGCTGGTTCACCTGTAGATCTCAGATTTCCAAGCATTTATAGATCTGTTCCTTTTAAGATATTCCCATTATATGTTATGCACATTTGAGAGGGATAAGATGGCAGTGTTTAGAAGCTCCAGACCTTAACACAGCGGTGGTCCAAATAGGGAAAATAAAGTTTGTTTCAAGAGGTAGAGTCAGAGTGTCTATCCTTGATGTCAAGGCAGCATTTGGCTGGGTGTGGCGTCAAGGAGCCCTAGCAAATTTAATGTGAATGGAAAACAAAAGACAAACTCTCCACTGGCCTGACTCATACCGGATACAAAAGATGATGTTTGTGGTTGTTGGAGGTCAACCATCTCAGCCCAGAACACTGTTGCAGGAGTTCCTCAGGACAGTGAGCTTAGGTCAACCATTTTCATTGTTTCATCAACAGCCTTCCCTTCACCATAAGGGGTAGTGTTCACTACTGCTTGCACATTTCTCTACCTTCTTTGCAACTCCTCAGATAATGAAGCAAACCTTGTCTGCAGTACAACTAGGCAGCATTCGAGTTTGTTCTGATAAATGACAAGTAACATTTTCACCACACAATGACCATCTCCAACAAGAGTTAGTCCAACTATGTCTCTTTGATAGCTCACTGACGATGCAAAATCTTCTACCATCAATATTCTAGAGGTTACTATTGATCCAAGACTTAACTGGGCTGAGCACATCAAAATAGTTTCTACAAGAATAGAAATTCTGCGGTGAGTAACTCGCCTCATAACCATATGTTTTTTTTTACAATCTATAGGGCACATACGTGATGAAATTGCCCATTTGCTTGGATGAGTGAAGCTCCAGAAAACTCAGGAATCTCTACAGTGTTCGGAAGAAACCACACCCTTTAGCATCACAGTGTGACACCACGGTTTACCATCTTCTGTTTCTTCTTGTATCAGCATCATGAATGCACGTGCATATTTTTCTAACATTTCTTTTAAATTATGAACCTGCTTAACAATGTGATAATTACAAATCTTGAGATGTTTATTAAAGCTTAGATATTGGCCAGGCCATTCGTGATTGCCCCCAGTGTTCTTCTGCAAAATACCAACACGGGATTTTCATGTCCAACTGTTGAGGTAGATGGGGGCTTCCTTTAATGTCTCATCAGGAAAGTAGCACATCCCACAGGAGCAGCACAGTGGCTCAGTGGGCAGCATTGCTGCTTCACAGTGCCAGGGACCTGGGTTCAATTCCTACCTTTGGCAACTATCTGTGTAGAGTTTGCACATTTTCCCAGTGTTTATGTGGGTTTCCTTCCACAGTACAAAGATGTGCAAGTTAGGTGAGTTGACCTTGCTAAATGGCCTGTTGTGTTAGTCAGGGGAGAATGTGGCTGGATGGGCTGCTCTTTGGAGGGTTCGTGGGGACTTGTTGGGCTGAAGGGCTTGTTTCCACTCTATTGATAATCTAAACAGCACAGAAAATCCACAGGACTGTGTTGGAAATATCAATCTCAATTTTTATTTTCAATTTCAAACCCTGAAATGGAAATGAATACAGCACCCTGTGGCTCAGAGTCAAGAATGCTGCAAAATGAGATACAGCTCTAAGTAGAAACACTCCATAATCTACTTCTTTTTAAAACTATGATATTTTTGAAAAGAGCATTTTTAGAAAAATTATCATTAAACAGCATGCTTAATATATGCTCTCAAAGAAGATCTTGAAACTGAACATGTTATGAATATAACATTGAAATTAGGTTACAGTTTGTAAATTTCCAAAGTAGTTCCAAGTCTAAGGTATGGAATTTGCCAATGGGTGATGTTCCCAAGCACCTCTTCTTTTTGGTGATAGGAGTTGCAGATTTGGAAGATATAGTCAAAGGGGTTTTGGTGAGTTTTTGCAGTGGGTAGAAACTGTAATGTGATACTGGGCTGGATAGCTCATGCAGAATCCAAATTGTGTGTTGGTCAGCAGCTTACTGCTGTGTCACTGCGACTTTGTGCACCCTCACAGCACCTTCTATCACTGGTGTTCAAGAGTAGACTGATGGCATGGTAAATTGCTGGGTTGTATTTGACTGGCATTTTTTCTGGACAGAAAGTTTGATGGCTGTTGAGACACTGTTATTCCAACTCCTTTAGTCAATACTTAGATGATAATTCTCAATATTATAATTTGTAAATGTTTGGATTCTTTGTTATGATTATAAGCCACACAATAGCAAACTCAAGTTATTACATTCAACTTAATATCATTTTAACTGATAAGAAATAAAAGCTAAATAGTTATTCTTATGAACATGAGCTAAAACAAAACTTGCTAATAATTTAGCTTCTGGCATTATTGTCTGACTGAGACATAATGATAACCACTGGGGACATCTCCATTAAACAGGTTTGATACCATGAATTGAATGGTTCACAGTTTAGTAAGTGCTGCAGTAGCTAATATCATGATACTAACAACTTCAGCTCAACTCCAAAATCATGCATTAGCTGCAACGTATAGTAAAATTTTATGGATTTTGTGTCTCAAAGTGGAAGTAAAGTTTTGACCTCTTCGCAACGCATTAAAACAGGAAGTGAAAATAATACTTACTTATTGCAATCTTAGATCTAATGAATCTTAATTTCTTACCTCTTGGCATAACACATTGTATGACCCAACATGTCTGCCAATTGAAGAAACACTACGAAAACATCTCTATTGTAATCACATCTTTTACACCTTAAAGAAGATTGCTTTCAGTAATTGAGCTAATGTTACTTTCAACCCTCTGGAATATGAATCACAAACTTTGGAAGCAATTAGGTATAAATGAGCAGTCCAAACTTAATTAGCCTGATTTTCAGGACTTCATGTGTTCCAGGTTAATCGTCTGGCCATGACATCCAGTTCAATACTAATCTCAACTAAAATAAAGAGCTGTGGATGTTGTAAATCAGAAAGAAAAACATAATCTTCTGGGAAAGCTTCAAAGGTCTGATAGCATCTGTGGAGAGAAATCAGAGTTAACGTTTCAGGTTGAGAACTGTTCTGAGGAAGGATCACTCAATCCGAAATGTTAACTCTGATTTCTCTCCACAGAGGGTGCCAGACCTGCTGAGCTTTTCTAGCAATTTCTGCTTTCGTCTAGGAGTCCATGGCTCCATGAGCACTGAATAAAGGTCACTGGACTTGAAACGTTAATTTTTTTTCTCTCCAAAGACACTGCCAGAACAGCTGAGTTCCCAAAACAATTTCTGGTTTTGTTTCTAATTTGAACAAAATTGTCTTCAAAGTGTTTCCTCTGCACTGTACAGGCCCTTAAGCCTATAGATTAATTCAACCTCTTCTTGAAAATCTCCTGTGATGGCAGAAGAGCTAATGTCTCCAAAGTCTGCTTAATATTTTTGATGCCCTCTAGATCATAATTAAGTCCACATTTTCAAGTGATGAAAAGTATCTAAAATATTTATGGATCAAAATTGTTTTTAGGATATATTTTATGTTATGCAATGGAATTTAAATGTGTTTGCTTTAAATGAAATATCTGTAGCCTAGATCAATACCCAAAGAAAAGTAAGAAATTAATAAAAGGATATTTACACATGGCACATTACCTTTGTGATTTTTATTTAAGGGCACACAATTACATTTTTCTTATCGTTTTCTTTTCTGATCAATTGAAAATTTATGTGAAGATTCACTGACGAATATGCATTTTGTTGAAACGTTCTGACCACAAGGAATATTTCCCATGATCTCACACCAAACCTGTGATAGTGTATTAAAATTAAAATTAAGAAGGGATAATGGTTTACTATTTTTGAATGAATCTTTGTGCACTTTTAAGACTTGTCACCACAATGGCATAATTCAATCCTTGGTGTAAGTTTCTTCTAGCTTTAAATATTTAATGGTAAGGTTAGCAATATCTATCAAAGGTTTAGCTCCATAGTGTTAGGTATACAGAGGTATTAAAATTGTGAAAAACACATCCTGCTTCAACTCCATTCCTTTCTGAAATAATTGCATAGAGGTTGGTATGCCATCACTAAGATACCCTTTATTTACTTGTGCACAGCACACTGGCTGTGGCCAGCCAGTTTAGAACCGGACCCCTGAACTTAGGAGATGCTCATCTTGTGGTTAGATTTTTTTAGTTCCCTAAACTGAGGAGATTCTAAATCTCCTGGTTATAAGTATTTTTCTTTTTTTTTCTTTACCACCATAGTACTGCCTAACTGTGGTCACGTTTATTGTTCCTCAATACCCATGTCGTATGTGTGTACAGGTGTTGGACGCAGTGAAAAACATCAAGTGTGTAAATCTTTATTTATATTCCACCACCAAGAAGAAAGGAAACACCTAAGTGACCAGTGATAAGCAGTGCCCTTCACATCAAAAGGCAATGTTGCGTGATCAAAAAAAGAAAGGAGAGGGCAGGGATAAAACCGAAATATAGTTGGGGGACGAATAAACTACTCCACTCTCGGTGGTGCCCACCTTTCCCTGAATAGCTCGAGGGCGTTGGTAGAAACCACATGGTCCTTTTCCAGGGACACCTAGCCACGAATGTAGCCATGGAAGAGGGGCAGGCAATCAGCCATAACAACCTCCTGTAGGGCCTGCTGCCTGGAACTGTTTGTGGCCAGTTTGTCCAGGCCCAGGATAAGACCCATGAGGAGGTCCTCTAATATAATCTTGTGGTTAGATGGGTCAGCCAGGGCTGTCCTGATTGGCCCAGGCTAACAACCCCAATCAAGAACCTTATAGGCAACGATGTCACCCTGGTTCCAATCAATACACTTTCATTCCTAGTAACTTGGCAGTGGAGCTCAGGGCATGACTTTCCGTCTGCTTTTCTTTTTATTTCTTGTCACTTTTGTCCTCTCTTTTCTCATTTTGTTCTCTGATTTTCTTTCTTTCCATTTGTTTTTTTTCTGTTTTATTTTAGTTACCTCTCGTTAAAGAGCGCAATCGGGGTGACGGCATCGACGGAGGTGAGTGGGCCCATCGTGAAGCTGTGGTGATGATGCTGGAGAGAGTTTGGGATCCTGGTGGTGCCTGTATCAACGAAGCAGTCCTAGTGCCAACTCATGGCCATTTGTGACCAGTACGAGACCCTGCAGCATCAGCAGCGGCTGTATCGACGAGGTGGGCCTAAAGGGGACTCATGGTGTTGGCAGTGTCAAGTTTTGTCTGGCTTGGTACTCGACGGCATGAGTGGCACCTGCATTGGCAAGTTCCAATGAGGGCTCATAGTGGTGAGGCCACGGGTGGCGGTGGGTGGGAGTGGAATGGCACCAAAGCTTGGTCACTTTCATTCCAGTGGCAGTTGTATGGCGAAGGGGATTTGTGCCTGGCCACCATGTCCTTGGCCAATGGTATAGCACTTAACAAAGAAGAATTGTTGAACACATTTCCTTTCTTTCTTTATTTTTCTGCCTTTTCATTCTGTGTTTTAGTTTATTTTTTCTGTGTTTTAAGATGGTGCTGGATAGTGGTGACAGTATACAACACTTTTCACTGTATTTTGTAACAGAATAAATGTGACAATAAATCAAACCAAATCGAATCAAATCTTTCATGAAGATGCCCTACAGACGCTAAATTTTTTTTCAATTTCTTGGAGACATTCAATTAATTAAATAAATCATTAAAATACCGAATTTTCAGGTAACGCTTTGCAGAAGAAATAAGATAGTGTGATAATATCCCCATTTTCCTCAGATAATCTGTCCTTTCCTCTATCTTGATTGCACTACGTAAGACCAACTTTAAGTGGAAATATATGTACTGCCCACCCCTCAAGGTCAAGGTTTTCAATCTCTTAGCATGTAACTTTTTGTAAGAAGTTGTTGAGGATTTATATTTGACTTCCCATTGTCTTTTCCATAACTATGCTTATTTAATATTGGTAAACCATACTTTATCCTTCACATTATCAGAGCATTGCTATCCTTCAGTCTGTAATTGGAGGTTTTATCAAACTCTCAAGTTTCACAAATTGCACTTTCTTCCCTGTCGAAAATGTAATGTGCTTCATACCACAAAACAAAAAAAAGTTTGCTTTATTCAGTTCACTTTGTTTTAAAAAAAACTAAAATTAGTTATTATAATGAGGAAAATGTACATAAATCCAATCTTTACAACAGGTCATCTAACCATTAAAGAAAATCACTGTGAGAAAGCTTTCAATAAAGATATCTGATTGACTTGACTCCTTTTTTATGTTTTCCTTTCATATGCTTTAATATTCGTCTGCCAGATAAGAAATCTCATTGGATTTACTACAGCTCTTCTTAATAATCTATTGCTTTGGGATTTACTAATTTGCAGTAAAAACGATCTGCCCAGGGAGTTTATGAAAATTCCAGTTTCTTAAATTGCTTGTAGAATTTCCCAATTTATAGCTTCACCTAGATGTCTTATGGCATAATTAGAGCATATTGAATGGGATCTGATATCCTCCCTTAAACAATGTAATGCTGTTTATTTCAGCTTTATGATTCCGTGTACAATACAATGCCTTATTGCGCATTTCTGGTAAACGTTTAAGAGTCTGTATTGTGCATCTCCCACATTGCTGCTTTATAAGTTGTTAAAAGCTACAACAACAACAACAACTTTCATAGAGCCTTTAACATAGCAAAGATGCTTTGCAGGAGAATTACCAGGAGAAGAGTCAGCATTGAAATGTTAATTTCCCACAGATGCTTCTGGACCTGCTACGTTTCTCCAGCAATTTCTGTTTCTGGTGTATAATGCAATGGTTCTGAAAGGGTTGATATTGGAATCTGCATTAAGTTCAACCCAATCAGACATATCATACGGATTAGGGCAGAATACTTTGAACCTTATAAAGTGAAGACCTATACTCATAGGGTCTCCTAATTGTCTACCTTAAAAATATAATGTGTATCCACTTGCTATCAAACAATACATTATATCTTGTTTAATACAAGAGCCTCTTCTCAGTAGGACTCGTTTGTTGGGAGCAAAGTTAGGCATTAATGATCTGCAAGAAGGAACTGAGGACATTGCTGCTAGGCTTACAGGTGACACAAAGGTAGGTAGTTGGACAGATAATGTTGAGGAAGCAGAAAGGCTGCAGAAGGATATGAGCATGCTAGGAGAGTGGGCAAAGAAGTTGCAGATGGAATAAATGTGAGAACGTGTGTGGCTATGTACTTTGAGAGGAAGAATAGACTATTTCCAAAGGCTTTGGAAATCTAAAATGCAACAGACTTAAGAGTCCTAGTTCAACATTCTTTTAAGGTTAACATGCAGGTTCAGTGGGCAGTTAGGAGAGGCAAATGCAATATTAGGGGGTTAGAAAAAAGAGCAGAGATGTACTGCTGAGGATGGTTTCCCTGGCTGTGAGTCTGGAACTAGAGGAAACAATCTCAGAATAAAAAACAAGCAATTTATGACTGACTGGAGGAGAAATGCCTTCACTCAGAGAGTAACGAAACTTTGGAATTGCATACTCCTTTGGAGAGGAGTGGAAACTTCATCATTGATTGAATTCACAATTGAGATTGATATTTTTCTAGTTACTAATGACATCAAAGAATATGTGCGTGAATATGAGGTTCAGATAGATGATCAGCCCTGGTTGACAGTTATAAATGGGAGCATCAGACATCCCGTTCCCTCTGAGAGCTGGCTCTGAGGGAGCTGGATCAGTGGTGAGGACACCAAGTGTAAATAAAGGTTAACCTGGTGATGGGGGATACAGCCGCTGTGCAGTTATTTCCTTACGTGCCCACGTTCTTACATAACAGATTACCTCATGGTCCCAGCACTAACATCTGTGTTCTTAATCTAACTTATATTCGATTGCTACAACGCAGTAAGCCATAACTTGTTTAAGATGAGAGCCTTCGCTTGTTAAGACTCAAACTGCCCCAAACACAAACTGTTAGTATTTAGCATTGCAACTCGCAGAACAAAATCTGGAGGGAAAAAAAACCATGAATACAGGTTTAGTGGCAGATAATTCACTTTACTCATAACATTAGACCAACATACTGAGAATTTTGATCAGATTTCTAAAATTAGCACTCAATATTATAAATGAGTGATTGACCTGCATTGTCTCTTTATCCTTGTTCTTTAATGGAAAAATCAAAAGGTTCTGTTTTTTTCAGATATGTTGGAGGATAATAGTACTGTCATATCATTGTAGCTCAATGTTTTTATTTCAAAGTACTATTGTGCACTGTTACTTCTGGAAACCTTTTGGTACATTTCAACATGAATTAACTTTAATCAAAGATGCCTAAATACAATTCTAAAATGTTGAGGAGTCTATTCTCAGCAAACAAACTGAACCATGCATATTCAACAGCCTACAAAGGTAAATGTTTCAACATATATTGCCGAAGTCTAAATTGCAATGCATTCAACTATTCAAATGAACAGTTGTTTGAATTGTTGTTAAGTATACTGCACCATACTCAGATAAAAATGGTCAGCCACCTTACTCCATATGAAATACCTTGGAAAACAAATGACATTAAAAATAAATCATCTTTGACATGATGATGCTGCTGGCCTATCCTGACAGTAATTTGAAAAGAAAAGCAGTTGTCTAGGATGCGCAGGAGAATGTCAATGATTTGACTGATGTTTGATAAGTCCCCAAAGGGCTCTGGAAGAACCTAAGGCACAAAAATGCAGTGGTAACTTTTCTTCCTTTAAGAGTCAATGTCATTGTGACTTTTAGCAACACTGGCTGCAAAATAAGTTAGTTCAATCTAGAGTTTCAACATCGCCTTTATTGGTACATTTGCTTTAGACAATGCACCAGCTTGAACATCCTTCCCCGGGGGTTATGTTTCTGTCTTGAAGCCTGACATCCTGTGGTAGCCCTCATGTTCTCAGATTGAAGCTCTGTGACAATATAGTGCGGTCGTCGGATAATTTGTGTCACTTAAACAGCAGCCACTGAAACTGTTCATTTAATTTACTAATGTATGGTAATTTGTGAAGGCTGTACGGTTTATTAAAATGCACACAAGGGCATAACTATTCATTTGTAGCCACATGCTTCTGAATTAATTTTAGAAACAGAATTCTGGTAAATTTCAACAGCCAGAAAACAGCATGCGTGGTTTCTGAATGTGTGCATCTGTAAATTATTCATTGGATGATCTGTGGAATAAGAAAAAAAAAATTGGCACACTTAGTGCTAATTTAGGAGTGCAGGAGTATTTCTTAAATGGCAAGATGATTTATTTTAAGGATATTTTTGAAAATGGGGAGAGATGTGGCACAACAGAAGGCTTCCAAGATCGCAGTATGCAAGGTCAACATGTTATTTTCAGCCTTTTATTTTAGGCATTTTTATTTTGGCTATCTAATAAAGGAAAAAA
This sequence comes from Hemiscyllium ocellatum, assembly GCF_020745735.1. NCBI lineage: Eukaryota > Metazoa > Chordata > Chondrichthyes > Orectolobiformes > Hemiscylliidae > Hemiscyllium > Hemiscyllium ocellatum. The sequence goes on from NC_083408.1 coordinate 93,303,120, forward strand.
TTACTTGGTTTATTCCTGAAGTGATTGGATGTAATTGGTGCCAATGAGCTAAATTAATAAGTGCCTTCCCAATCATCGAAGCAAGGATCTGTGAAATTCACCCTGTCACTTGATATCCATTGTTCCTAAGTCGCTATATCTATTGTAATGCAAAGAAAACAGGAATATTCATTAACAGCAAAGACAGTAGCATTGATAAAGTGAGTATTAATTTGAATATCTTTTATGCTGCTGGAGGCATGAGTATGTGCATTACAGTGATAAGGCAATTTATTGATGCAGATCTCAACAGTTTCCAGTTATGTGAAGTCATGTTTGGAGATCCCTGACAAGCCATGAACAAGGCCCTTGTCATGTTAGAACTTGTGCAATATTTGGTTCCTACTTCAGTATCTCTAAGCTCCCCTGCAAGTCACGTGCTACCTTGATTTGGAAATACTATATATATCTCCATTTAGTCAGCATCGCTGAGTCAAAATCTTTAATGCCCCACATAACAGCATTATGGGGAACGTTTGCCCCACATGTTGCAGGGCAATAAATCGCCAGTAATGCTCACCCCACATCAATAATTTTTTTTAAAAATCTTTCTTTTTACCAGAAATGAGGAGTGACAAGCTGGTTTAAAAGAAAAGCTAACACCTACAGATGATTGTTTTGCTATTTCCCTGAAAGATGGATTGGAAAACATTTCTAAGGTGAAAGATGATCAGAATTTCAGGGACTGAGATTCACACAGCTTTTCACATGCTTCCTGAATTTGGTTCTTCAATTATCTTTGCTTTGGGAAGGTTTGATTCATCAGCATTTCCTTCACCGAACACACCAAATTCCACTAACTGTGTGGTGATCATATGAACATCCAAGAACACATTAGAGTTTAAAATGTGCACTAGGCCTGCATACCTCAACTCAATCTGAAAGTATGCAGGGAAGTAACAGATTACAACCTCTGTGACCATAAAATGTGGCAACTGAATTTCTAACTCAAGATTTTTTTAGATGACGATGGATCTTGAAAACTATGCACCAATGTGTATTAACTTGTGGTGGTTTTCAATTAACGTTGATGGATTTTTGTTTGTTGAGGAACTGTGGTCCATAGTGCACTGGAGCTCAGATGGATGAATCCATTTTACTTATAATACCACAGTGACCATAACATGTTATTTGATTGTAAGAGAATTGAAGAAGGGTAATGCAATGTTAGCTGCCTGTATTTGTGATCTCCCAGAAGATGCAATGGCCCGTGTACTATGTCACATTTGCTATATCCCCAAAAGATGGAAGGATTCAGAAGTGCAAAAGTTCAACATGTTTGTCAGTCTTATCCTCAATGTTAAAGCAGCCTTTCATAGTTGGCTGCATTTCCATGTCAGCTGGCAAAATGCAGTGATTCTCTCTCTGCTGACTTCAAGTCTCTTGTGGCACAGCTACTTGGAAAGGCATGGATGAGTCAGGCAGATCCTTGTCCAATGCCCTCATTGTTCTTGTCAATGGTGCCCTCTCCAGTGCTTTCTCATCCATCCATGTCAGAGTAACTCTGGTTGAGGCACATATACAGTAACATGTCCTATAATAACTTGCAGCAGTAATGCGACTCCACTCATAGATTACGACATGAAGGTTATTGTAGTCCCTATATTTGAATTGTCTGATTTGTCATGAACAAGAGGAACAAATCAGAAGATGAACAAAATATTGAGAGAAAAGCCACATTGTTATGCCACATCCCTCTGCTCAATTAATACAAATAATATTTTAGTCTGAACTGGAGTGCATTTTAAATACCACTATAAAATCATCCAAAAATCTCAGAAGTAAATGTTCCATGAGAGGAGAGAAACATTTGTAGAATTTTTCTAAAGTTTTGCATGGAAATATGGGAACATGAGAAGGAAATAAACACAGCAACAAATGGTAAAGACATAAGACAAAAATAAATTGATCGGCTTTGTTAAAACTGTTCATATCCTTGATAATATTTCGGAAATAAATCCAATGTTGTGAAATTCATTGAGGGTGTGTTGATGGTATTGTATTCGATGATTTTCAGAAGCGATCTAGTAAGTTCCACCAAGAGAGACGTAATCAATTTGATTACACATGGCAAAAAAATGAAGTCAAAAATTGGACTGTGAATTCTTAATGCTTGAGGGACAATTTTCACATGCAACCTGTTTTCAGGAATTGTTGTTGTGTAAAATTATCAAATTTCCTACAACTTCTTGTGCTTACATGGAAGTTGACAGAATGTTACAACTGATTATTGCCACGGTTATGACATATATACTAAACTCAATGTTTCCTGGTCCCCATTTGTTGTATTATTTTTAAAAATTGGCAAAAGGCAGGAAATATTATGGACCTTGTCTTTTTCAGACATTGATACTATGACCAAATGCGTCAAAAATCCTGCTTTATTTTTAACTAGTGTCCCCATAATTCTGAACTTTACATGATGGGAAACAATGTTTTTGATGAATGTTTCACTGGCTTATTGAGAAGGGAGTGAGAAACCCAAACTATTTTTAAAGCAAGCCTGATTGTTTCCTTCTTGGATCAGGCAGTTTGGAGGGCAGCAACAAGCCTTTCTCTGAAATCAGAGAAAAGTAATCAGTCTTCATGGTGGTAGAACCAGCAGCATACGAGAACTTCAAGAGATTCAGGGGGCAGAGGTGAGTGCCATGGCCATCACTAAGGAATAGGTGCTGGGAAAGCTGGAAGGTCAGAAGATGGATAAATCAGCTGCACCAGATGGACTACATCATTGAGTTCTGAAGTGATAATTGAGGAGATTGTGGTGGCATTAATGGTGTGATCTTTTAGGAACCACTGGAGTCAGGAAGGATCCCAGAGGACTGGAAAATGGCTAATGTAACACCCCTCTGTGACCATAAAATGTGGCAACTGAATTTCTAACTCAAGATTTTTTAGATGACGATGGGTCTTGAAAACTATGCACCAATGTGTATTAACTTGTGGTGGTTTTCAATTAATGTTGATGGATTTTTGTTTGTTGAGGAACTGTGGTCCATAGTGCACTGGAGCTCAGATGGATGAATCCATTTTACTTATAATACCACAGTTTTATTTATAATACCCTGTTTAAGAAAGGAGGGTGACAGACCATGAGAAACTATAGGTCAGTTAGCCTGATGTCAGTTGTTAGTAAGATATTAGATTCTGGATCAGTGGTGCTGGAAGACCACAGCAGTTCAGGCAGCATCCAACGAGCAGTGAAATCGACGTTTCGGGCAAAAGCCCTTCATCAGGAATAAAGGCAGAGAGACTGAAGCGTGGAGAGATAAGCATATTAGAGTCCATTGTTAAGGATGACAGTGCAAAGTACTTGGTAAAATTGGATTGAGTCAGCACAACTTTGACAAGGGAAGGCTACGTCTGACACATCTGTTAGAATTCTTTGAGGAGGTAACAAGCAAGTTGACATGATCTATTGGGATTTCCAGAAGGCATTCAGAAGATACCACGCAGGAAGCTATAAATAAGATAAGAGCCAATGGACTTGGGCAAGGTACTGGTATTGATAGGTGATTGCCTGACTGGCAGAAGACTAAGTGTGGTGATAAAAGAATATTTTTCTGGTTGGCTACTGGTCACTAATGGAATTCTACAGATGTTGCTGTTGGGACCAGAACTATTCAAATTATACATTAATGATGTGGATGAAGGAGCTGAGGGCATTGTTGCTAAGTTTGTAGATGACACAAAGATAGGTGGAGAGACAGGTTGTGTTGAGGAGGTGGGGAGGCTGCAGAATGACTTGGACAGGCTCGGAGAGTGTCCAAAGAAATGACAAAATGCAATGTGGGAAAGTGTGAGGTTATGCATTTTGGTAGGAGGGATAGAGGTGTAAAGTATTTTCTAAATAGGAAAAGGCTACTTTATGATTCTCTTAAAGTTAACATGCACATTCAGTTTGTACTTAAGAAGCCAACTGCAATGTTCATATGCATTTCAAGAGGTCTAGAATACAAGGCCAGAAATGTACTGCTGAGGCTGTAGAAGATATTTATCAGACAGCATTTGGAACATTGTGAGCAGTTTCGGTTTCCATATCTAAGGAAGGATGTGCTGGCCTTGGAGGAGACTCAAGGAATGACTTTGGGAATGAAGAACTTTTCATATGAGCAGCGATTAAGGACTCCGGGATCTACTCGCTGGTGTTTGAAATAATGAGGGAGATTCACAGAATACGGAGAGGCCTGGAAAGAGTGGAAATAGAGAGGATGTTTGCACTAGTAGAGAGACTAGAACCCAAGGTCACAGTGTCAGAGTGAAGGGACAATCTTTTAGAAGTGAGATAAGGAAAAATTTCTTCAGCTTGAGGATAGTGAATCTATGGAGTTCATTGCTGCAGAAGGCTGTGGAAGCTGGATCATTGACTGTATTTAAGACAGAAATAGACTGGTTCCTGATTGATAAAAGGATCAAGGATTATGTGGAGAAGGCAGGAGAATGGGTTTGAGAAAGATATCAACCATGATTGAATGGCAGAGCACATTTGATGGGCTAATGGCCTAATTCTGTTCCTTTACCTTATGTTATTATGAGGGAGGTTTTAGCTAATGAGATGCATGTATTTCCAGCATTGGTGACCTCTCAACAGCTGGACTGATCCGTAATAGAGTGGGGTATCCCAGAATAGAAGCAGTACAAGACTGTCACCAGCTCCCCATCCAGCATTGAGATCCTTGCCACCTCCAGAAACATATCCACATGAATTCAGCTTCCACCTTTGAGAGCTTCAGCTAGATTGACACTCTAGTTCAGAGCTGAGGAATCATTGTTGGAAATACAAATTGTTTGAATGAATGTTTAAACCAACCAGACTTGTCACTAAGTTTTCAAGCAGATGCAAAATTGTCCTATGTTATAATATCAGCTGAGTGACAGAATTCACCTGGTATCCTAGTTAACATTTTTCCCTCCCCAGTTTTATCTCAATATTTCTTTCTGAATAATTGAGATTTCTTGAGACTCTGGGCATTAGGAAAACTGAGAAACCCCATGTCCTCCAAACCATACTAAAGACCCTCCCCTCCACCATATACCATTATAACATAAAATATGGCATACACTTTATGAAGTGAATTGCCCACAGTTTTTTTTTGCAATACTGCAGGAATAATAAAATCCATCATATCAAAATATATTTCACTGAAATTAAACTAAAGCCATTATATGCAACTTTTCTGAATTACTGTAAGTTTTATCCAGGCTCCACGTTTGAAAAAAGCCTCTGGGCAGAGAGTTCATCTGCCTCAGTGTTAGCTTAAGCTCAGAATCCACATGAGACTGATTCCTACCCTATCAGCAATGATTCAGTCTTTCAATACACTACCTGATGGGCACTTTAATCAGCTAAGCAACATTGTGTCCACAGTCAGTTGATGAGCATTAAACTGATAAGAGCATCACGTACACTTATATAGCTTACTGTTGCACAGAAAAATCAGGCATCTCAAAGTTTAATTAAATCATTAGAAATACAAAGAAGCCAGAGGGTTTTAGTCAATTAAACAAATAGATTCCTGATCCAGTGTCTAACTGAGGAAGTAGCTACATGGTCAGTATGGGGGTGGGTGGTAAATGAATACTAGTCACAACTGGCTCACTGTCTATACATGAGGCTGATAAGACTCATTTTGTTGATAAAACTGAAATAATTAGCATTTCTATTCAAAATTGTTCATGATGAAATAAAAAATATCAAGATGAGTAATTTAATTTCTGAACAAGAACATTCCCCAACCTCCTCCTATCCCATTGTAGGTGTTAGCTCTGAAATGCTGAGGTATGGATATTGTACCATCCAATATGATGAAATTTAATGAACTTGAGTGGAGAACAGTTCCGGATTACAAAGACCATAGAATCCATCCAGTGTGGAAGCAGGCTGTTTGGCCCAAAAAATCCACACTGACTCTCCGAAGAGTAACCCACCCAGATCCATTCCCCTCCCCTATTGCTTTACATTTTACTCCTGATTAATCCACTTAACCTATACATCCCTGAACACTATGGGCAATTTAGCATGGCCCTAACGTGCACATCTTTGGAGAGTGGGAGGAAACACATGGAGACACAGGGAGAATGTGCAAACTCCACAGAGTTGCCCAAGATTGGAATTGAACCCAGGTCCCTAGTGCTGTGAGGCAGCAATGCTAACCACTGAGCCACCATGCCATCACCCAAGATGGCCCCACCATCTAGATCTCCCTCACAGTGTTCATTCCAATGTGCAAAATCTCTCCAGCCCCTGAACAACATGGGAAATGGCGAGTAAGATTTGGGACAGCAGATAGTTCAATTTTCTGATTAAGTGGGCAACATGAGGTTCTCTCTGGTGAGCAGTGAGAGGCCTATTTGCATGCATTAACAGCTTCATTAAAATGCAAACTCAAGTTCATTGATATAAGGTTTCCCATTCTCCAACACCTGCCGAGTAGAAGTTAGGCGGTAGTAATAGTAGACATAAATGTTGCTAGAGTTATACGGTGATTCCAGCTCACTGCTTGTTATTCCAACTCCCCAATAATAGCTACAAGAACAGGTTAGAGACTAGGAATGCTACAACAAGCAATTCCCCTCCTGATTCCCCAGAGCCTGTTCATCATCTGCAAGGCACAAGTCAAGAGTGTGATCAATTGCCTGGATGAGTGCAAATCCAACAATATTAAAAAAGCTTGACACCATCCAGGATAAGGCAAAAGTGAGGACTGCAGATACTGGAGATCAGAGTCAAGATTAGAGTGGTTCTGGAAAAGCACAGTAGGTCAGGCAGTATCCGAGGAGCAGGAAAATCAATATTTCGGGCAAATGCCATTCCTGATTAAGGGCTTTTGTCTGAAATGTCGATTTTCCTGCTCCTCGTGTGCTGCATGACCTGCTGTCCTTTTCCAGCACCACTCTAATCTTGACCATCCAGGACAAAGCAGTCCACTACATCCACAGGCATCCACTCCCTCAGCCACCAGCACTCAGTAGCAGCAATGTGTACTATTCACAAGATCCGTTGCATACATCCACCAAAGTTGTCAAGACCACACCTCTAAAAGTGCAACCACTTCCATCTAGAAGGACAAGGGCATCCATCTCAAGTTTGCCTGATCAGCCATTCACCATCCTGACTTGAAATAAATGCATATTCCCTTTCACTATCATTGGGTTAAAATCCTGCAGTTCCTTCCCTAATGCTATTGTATGGTCTGTGTAAACCACATAGATGGCAGCTGTTCAAGAAAGAAGCTTACCTTGATAAATGCTGGTCCAGCCAGTTATGTCTACATCCAGGCGTGAACAAAAAAGAAACTCATATCAGCTCCAATGGTGAGAGTTAAGCTCACATCTCCAGAGCATTAGCCTGGGCCACTGGATTGCTAATCAAGCAACATATAATTCTATTGGATTGAAGCACAATCAGAAAACAAATTCCATTTCAGGCTCCAGAACTATATCAAAACCAAACCCATCATCAGAATGGCAATAAGTATCTTCAGCACTAACAGAATTTAAATTCATAAAAGTAACTGTGAGAGATAGAACTATACAGAATTCACCATTAATGCTCACAAGATTGGAATTTTTTGTTGGTAATTCCTGGTGACAAACTTTACTCCTAATATTGCCAGTTTAATTTCTGTATCATATGCAAAATTATTGCTGTTTGGATCATTTTGCAAATGAATCAATTTGGATGCATTAATTGTCTTACCCACCCTTCAGTTGAAGCAGTTCTGCATGAGATAAGGCTGATCATTATGTTAGCAGAACATTCTATCCTTGTGAGTGACAACACAGTCTATATCAGCTAAATTGTCTCATCAAATGTTTCTGCCTCTGTAATCCTGGTTAATGCCCCTGTACCTTTTGTTAATTCTATCCTGGTCAGCATCTAGCTCTTGTGTCACTGTGATATATCTGTCAACATAATCACTATTGTGTAAACTGATCTGCTTCTATCCTGAATGCATGACACGCTCACTATATGTGTCTATGTTGCAGTATAGCAAAGGCACTCTTTGCAACTAACTTTCGTCAGATGGCAGATGCCAGCCACACCCTTAAAAATCACAAGTCACATGGTTTAGTGGAAAGTCGTCAGTTAATTCTATTGATGCTGTAACGTGGTTATTTCAGAAGCGGTACATTTAGTAATTCAAAATTATTTCTTTAATTTGTTGACAATTGAAATGACTAAAATTGATGACTGGAGCAATTCACAATCTGGAGTAATTCTATATTAAATGGACATAATATAGAATTTATTTGTGCATAGTGCTCGGTTGAGGATGGAGGTGTGGTTATAGTCAATATCTGTGAATAGATATTTTCTTACTGGCTTGGTCTTAACATTTGAGAAACTGGCTCCCATCCAACAGGCTTGCCATTGTAAAAGGAATGACAGCGTGCGGATATTGAGTGAGCTCCATGAAGACTTTGAGTGGGTCTAGCGTAGATTTATTAGATTTCCTATAATGCGGAAACAGACCTTTCGGCCCAACAAGGCCATACCAACCCTTCAAAGAGTAACCCATCCATTTCCCTCTGACTAATGCACCTAATACCTTATGGGCAATTTAGCATGGTCAATTCACCTGACCTGCATATCTTTGGATTGTGGGTGGAAACCGAAGTATCCGGAGGAAACCCGCCCAGACACAAGGAGAATGTCGGTGTAGAGTTTGCACAATCGCCCAAGGCTGGAATCGAACCTGGGTCCCTGGCGATGTGAGGCAGTAGTGCTAACCACTGAGCCATCATGACGCCCAGCATAGAGGAGAGTGAACCCAGCTTGGATCTTGATTAACCCTAGTGTAGAGGAGACTGGGCCCTACGGAGTTGGCAGCGGCCACATTGGTGAAGATGATGTCAGCGAGGTAGCCCCAGTAGTGAGACACATCCCAGTGGTGTCTGAGGATCGGTGACTGATTAAGTCTGGTACTGGCAGCAGCGAAGTGGCAGAAGGGCATTACAGTGACTTTGACAAGGTGGGGCCAGTCCAGAGATGCAACTCCAGCACTAGTTGGTCCAATACAGGTATCAGCAAGGCTGGGGTGGAGAATTATTAGCTCAGTGGTGAAAGATGGCACCTGAGGATTGGTTACTTCGACATTGGTTAGATTTGGTGTTGACAGGGGTGAAAGCGGTCGAAAGCAGGGCAGACATTATTGAGGGCAATTAGCTGACTTACGACTGATGGACTGTTTAAGCTATATCTTTCTTTCATTTTCATTATTTGTAAGTTATCCAAAATGGTGCCGAATCATGGTGACAAATTAAAACTTTTAACTGCATTTTATTGCACTCTTACCGTAAAATACACGTGAAAATAAGTCATTCATTCGTTCACTAATCCTTTTGCAACTGTGAGCAGTGATTAACCATCACTTCAATTTTGTTTGGGTGCAATACTAGCAGCAGCTCCCAAACCAAGGGTCTTCTGCTGCAGGCTCAATCCAAAAGAAGTTCTGCTGGAATCCATTAAATCTAGCAACCACAAAGACTGAATGAAAATATGTAAGCCAGTGGGCCATTCTTGCTAAATGCCAGCTACACAAATCATATGCTTTGGGAGCTGGTGGCATTGGAAGTCTTATCATCTGAAGTTTTTTATTGGAAGTTGTTTATCTCCAGAATGGTTAGGATCAATGTATTTATTTTATTTATCTGACATGGTACATAACCTATCAACAGCTCAAAATGGATTAATTCAATTCAGGAAGCTCCTAGAATGATTGGACTGAGGGGACTTGGGGCAGAGGGAAGGGAGGGATGTTAGTTTACATTCTTGAAACTGAGTGGGATTATTCCAAAGGGAGAAACCTGAATGGTCCAGTAGGAAACCTGTAAGTAACCAGATTGACATATACTGGTGTATACTGGAGCATGGTGGTTTTGAGCTGGTCAGATTTAGATTTTCACTGGAAGCAACACCACATTAGTGTTGATAACAGAATTCACTGTTAGCCACTTCAAGCTGGACATGACCAACCCTGTATGCCCTCTGATCACTCACTCAGGATTCCTCCCAATCTGCACAGTTGTAAGAACTAAATCAAGCACCACTATCACCTGTGAAACCAGCATCTATTATTCCAGAAGGAAAACAACCTCCAATCGGGTAGAAAGGCTCAGCATGGGTACTGAGCAATCTGACATTCAGTTCCTTACTTCTTAAGCGGAGAATATCCTGACTCTGATCGCTCTGAACCTCTAACAGACAATGTCCACGACCCTGGATTGGTATCAGAGGTTGCTCTAAACTTGCTAAACTGGAAGTCCTTGACCAAAGACTATTTACTTTTTACTGAGGCCTGCTGACAACCATGACCAGCTTCCGGGATTTGTGCCTGTGCTAAACAGAAGTGAAATGAGGTTCATATCTCGAACTGAGGGGACAAAAAAACAAAGCAAGGCATTGCAAGGCAGAGATGCTGTGATGATCCAGGGAGGTTCAGTGTGAACATGCACTAAGACAGCATCTGAACACAGGTCAGAGATACAGCTTGCTCCTGCCCATAAACTAGGTGCATTTCCCCAAGTGTCCCAGCTGCTGTATTACAAGGATAATTGCTGGTGCCACACTGCTTGGCAGAAGCATCCTGTATGTGGATTGGAGATGTGCCATGAGGGGTCCATAGAGGCTGGCACATGTCAGATGCCAATGTTGGTGGATATGGAGTATGTGTGTATGGTGTCCACAAAGTGTGCCCTGAGATGTTGATGCCCGATGTCCAACATGAAGGTCGTTCAGAGAAAGTAGTGAGCTGAATCTGTCAACTACCTGCCTTGATTTCCACATTGAGCTTTCTTGATGTCTAGCTTGTTCAGTTCGTTGGTGAGGTAATAACTTGAATAACAATAGGACAAATTTGGCCAACAATGGTGCTCAAACAAGCTTTATTCGCCAACAATTGGCAACTCATGTTACATTGGGAGAACATAATCAGACCACTTATCAAAAAGGTAAAGGTTGTAGCAAGACACTCCTGATATTGAGATAGACCTCACTAGACTTGTCATCTGATTTTGCCACAATTACCACAATTATCACCATAGCCCACATGATTCAGACCCTCGAGTGAGTCTGCCTGAGGATGCCTATTTGACGTCCTAAGAAAGCTTCTCTTGTGAAGCTCAGATAGTGATAAAAGCCATCTTGTTCAATATTGACAAGGTTCTATAAGCAGAAAGAAAACAGCATTTTATTTGAAGAGTGCCTTGATTGTTGCTGTCCATGCCAACTTATTGCAATAGAATATGGCTTTCCAGTCCTTAAAGGAGCATATTACTCTCAGAAATATGATATGTTCAATTCTGCTTTCAAATCATTCTCTTTCCTATAGATAACTGAAGGCTTGAGTTGATTCGGAATTTGGACATGACCACAAAATGACCGAGAGGCAACTGTGATGAATTACACAATTGAATGAGTGACTTCATCCTTTTATTCTGACCACAATGTTTTGAGTTTAATGGGCACTGATTATCCATATAAATCAATTTGTGAAATTAGACAGCTTTGGTTAAAATTAAATTAGATGACATTGAATAAAGTTGAAATATTAACCCAGCTGGTTCATTTTCATTACATTTTATAATTTTCGTATCGGCACATTTTGCTTTGACAACAGCGGAAGCTTATATTGCACATTGCAATATTCATTCAAGAAAAACAGAAACTACATCAGCAAGTTAGGAAGTGTAGAGACATAGAATACAGGATCAGGCCTTTCAGTCATTTGAGCCTACCCTGCCATTTGATATGATCATGGCTGATTATCCAACTCCGTAACCTGTTTCCACTTACTATCCAAAGAGTTAAAAACCACATGACACGAGGTTATACTCCAACAGGTTTATTTGGAAGTGCACGTTTTGGAGAGCTGCTCCTTTGTCAGGTAGCTACTATCACATACAGTTACACACAGTGCCCTTGATACAAGTACATTGATATTCCTGACTGTAACCACATTTATATTACCATCACTGGTGCCTATAAATGAATTTCTGCAAATGATTGCTGCTCCTTACGGTTCCTCAGCTCCACCCAAATAGAATCTGAATTTTGAAATCTAGATTTAATTGGTTGTCTCACTAATGCACTGACTGCATCCTTCCTTCGCAATATAATTTGATCTTGTTTAGCTTTTGCCTATCTTGCCTAAATCCCGACAACCCTTGAATATTCACTCTCCACTTGTGGTCATTCTGCAGTCACATTTCCATAATGACAGCTCGGTCATATCTGTTCACTTCAGTTAATGCTGTCATTCCATCTCCCTTGCTGGGAGTGCAATGGGTCTTTCAGCGACAGTGGGGCTTTGAGGGATAGATAGAGGTTATTGATATAGGGAGGCTAGCTGTCTGATGAAGGAGCAGTGCTTCATAAGCTTGAACATCCAAACAAACCTGTTGGACTGTAACCTGGTGTTGTGTGATTTTTAACTTGGTCCACCCCAGTCCAACACCAGCACATCCACATCATTTCTACCTGTAGACTTTGATACCCTTAACCCTCAGAACTATATCTATAATCATCTTGAAAACATTTAATGTTTTGGCTTCAACCACTTTGTGTGGCAGTGAGTTCAACAAGGTTAACAACTTCTGAGTGAAGAAATTTCCCCTCATCTCATTCCTACTCCATTTCTTTAAACTGTGACATTCCAGTTCTGCACCCCACATGTCATCATAAACATCCTTCCAGTCTTTACCCTGTCTAGTTCTGTTAGAATTTTATGGGCTTCTCTGAGATTTCCCTCACTCTTCTAAACTCCAGTGAAGAAAATTTCAACTGATCTATTCCCTCTTCATACACCAGCTCTGCCAACACAGGAATACATCCCAGATCTGCTCTCACCAAGGCCTTACATAATCACAGCAAGTTTAAGTCTTCCCAGATAGTGACTGTAAAGAAGGAACACTGAAAATTCATTCTGGTGTCTTATGTGGTGTTTCTAAGAGGTAGTAACAAAAGAAATTTCACCTCCTTTATATAAAACAAAAACATAATACTGGGAATGGACATTAAAAACTGTGATGTGTGATTTGCCTTTAGCAGGGCATTTATACCTGATGCAGCAATGTTTACATTAATTTCCACAAATCTAAGAACTAGATATCGGTAACATGGTATTGAAAGATTCAACAGACTGTTGTTATGGTTCCTAACTTATATAAATATTATAGTTACCAGCACTTGAGTATCAGAGTCATAAGGTAAAAACAATGACTGCAGATGCTGGAAACCAGATTCTGGATTAGTGCTGCTGGAAGAGCACAGCAGTTCAGGCAGCATCCAAGGAGCAGCGAAATCGACATTTCGAGCAAAGGCCCTTCATCATGAATAAAGACAGAGAACCTGAAGCATAGAGAGATAAGCTAGAGAAGGGCTTATCCATCCATGAGCTCCATTTACACTTATTGTTGCTGCAGAAAGGCTGCCAACATCATCAAAGACCCATCTCTCCCTGGTAATGCTCTCCCATAACCTTTTCCATCAAGCAGAAGATATAGAAGCTTGAACACACACACACACACACACACACACATACACACACCCCCCAATAGGTTCAAGAACAGTTTCTTCCCTGCTGTCATTAGACTGATGGATAAACACTTTAACTTCAAATAATGTTGATCTTGCTAATGTTGTCTTGCCCAGTGCACGCCCTGTGTGGTATAACCTGGAAACTTCTGTCCAAGTTTTTTTTCACCCTCTGAACTGTATGTCCTTGCTTACTATGATCTGCTTATACTGATCGTAAGAAAGTGAGGACTGCAGATGCTGGAGATCAGAGCTGAAAATGTGTTGCTGGAAAAGCACAGCAGTTCAGGCAGCATCCAAGGAACAGGAGAATCGACATTTCGGGCATAAGCCCTTCTTCAGGAATGAGAAAAGTGTGTCCAGCAGGCTAAGATAAAAGGTAGGGAGGAGGGACTTGGGGGAGGGCCGTTGGAGATGCGATAGGTGGAAGGAGGTCAAGGTGAGGGTGATAGGCCGGAGTGGGGTGGGGGCGGAGAGGTCAGGAAGAAGATTGCAGGTTAGGAAGGTGGTGCTGAGTTCGAGGGATTTGACTGAGACAAGGTGGGGGGAGGGGAAATGAGGAAACTGGAGAAATCTGAGTTCATCCCTTGTGGTTGGAGGGTTCCTAGGCGGAAGATGAGGCGCTCTTCCTCCAACCGTCGTGTTGTTATGGTCTGGCGATGGAGGAGTCCAAGGACCTGCATGTCCTTGGTGGAGTGGGAGGGGGAGTTGAAGTGTTGAGCCACGAGGTGGTTGGGTTGGTTGGTCTGGGTGTCCCAGAGGTGTTCGCTGAAATGTTCCGCAAGTAGGTGGCCTGTCTCCCCAATATAGAGGAGGCCACATCGGGTGCAGCAGATGCAATAAATGATGTGTGTGGAGGTGCAGGTGAATTTGTGGCGGATATGGAAGGATCCCTTGGGGCCTTGGAGAAAAGTAAGGGAGGAGGTGTGGGCGCAAGTTTTGCATTTCTTGTGGTTGCAGGGGAAGGTGCCGGGAGTGGAGGTTGGGTTGGTGGGGGGTGTGGACCTGATGAGGGAGTCGCAGAGGGAGTGGTCTCTTTGGAATACTGATAGGGGAGGGGAGGGAAATATATCCCTGGTGGTGGGGTCCGTTTGGAGGTCGCAGAAATGACGGTGGATAATACGCTGTATATGGAGGTTGGTGGGGTGGTAGGTGAGAACCAGTGGGGTTCTGTCCTGGTGGCGGTTGGAGGGGCTCAAGGGCGGAGAAGCGGGAAGTGGAGGAGATGCGGTAGAGGGCATTGTCGATCACGTCTGGGGGGGAAGTTGCGGTCTTTGAAGAAGGAGGCCATCTGGGTTGTATGGTATTGGAACTGGTCCTCCTGGGAGCAGATGCAGCGGAGACAAAGGAATTGGGAATATGGGATGGCGTTTTTACAGGAGCAGGGTGGGAGGAGGTGTAGTCTAGATAGCTGTCGGAGTCAGTCGGTTTATAGTAAATGTCTGTGTTGATTCGGTCGCCCGAGATAGAAATGGAAAGGTCTAGGAAGGGGAGGGAGGAGTCTGAGACGGTCCAGGTGAATTTGAGGTCGGGGTGGAAGGTGTTGGTAAAGTTGATGAACTGTTCAACCTCCTCCTGGGAGCACGAGGCAGCACCGATACAGTCATCGATGTAGCGGAGGAAAAGGTGGGGGGTGGTGCCAGTGTAGTTGCGGAAGATGGACTGTTCCACATATCCTACGAAGAGGCAGGCATAGCTGGGGCCCATGCGGGTGCCCATGGCTACTCCTTTGGTTTGGAGGAAGTGGGAGGATTGGAAAGAGAAGTTGTTCAGGGTGAGGACCAGTTCATTCAGTCGAAGGAGGGTGTCAGTGGAAGGGTACTGGTTGGTACGTCAGGAAAGGAAGAAGCAGAGGGCTTTGAGTCCTTCGTGATGGGGGATGAAGGTGTACAGGGACTGGATGTCCATGGTGAAGATAAGGCGTTGGGGACCGGGGAAGCGAAAATCATGGAGGAGGTGGAGGGCGTGGGTGGTGTCCCGAACGTAGGTGGGGAGTTCTTGGACTAAGGGAGACAGGACCGTGTCGAGGTATGGAGAGATGAGTTCGGTGGTGCAGGAGCAGGCTGAGACAATGGGTCGGCCGGGGCAGTCAGTTTGTGGATTTTGGGCAGAAGGTAGAAATGGGCAGTGGGGGGTTGTGGGACTATGAGGTTGGAGACGGTGGATGGGAGATCCCCTGAGGTGATGAGGTTATGGATGGTGTGGGAGATGATGGTTTGGTAGTGGGAGGTGGGGTCATGGTCAAGGGGGCAGTAGGAGGAGGTGTCCGCGAGCTGGCTTTTAGCCTCAGCGGTGTAAAGGTCAGTGCGCCAAACTATTACCACGCCTCCCTTGTCTGCCGGTTTGATGGTGAGATTGGGGTTGGAGCAGAGGGAGTGGAGGGCTGCACATTCCGAGAGTGAGAGGTTGGAGTGGGTGAGAGGGGTGGAGAGGTTGAGGCGGTTAATGTCGCCTCGTTAATGTTGTCTATGAAGAGAGGCCAGCACGGGGTGTCCAGGTGAATGAGGTGTGTTGGAGGCGGGAGAAGAGGTCATCAGAGGGTGGGCGAGAATCTTGGTTGAAGAAGTAGGCACAGAGGCGAAGGCAGCGGAAGAATTGTTCGATGTCCCGCCACATGTTGACCTCATTCATCCAAGAGCATAGGGGAATGAAGGTGAGGCCTCTGCTGAGGACTGATCTTTCATCCTCAGAGAGGGGGAGGTCTGGAGGGATGGTGAAAACATGGCAGTTTACTGTTTACTGTTGGTAAACAAAGCTTTTCACTATACTGAGGTACATGTGACAATAAATCAAATCAACTATTCTAATCTCATTTTCCAACACTTGCCCCATAGCATTGTGTGCTTTTGCATCACAAGTGCAGAAGTAAATACTTCTTAAAAGTTATGATGGTTTTGGAGAGTGTTTGGGCTAATATCAAGCTACTTGTTTACATAGAGGACCACGTTTTCATCAATGTGTCATACTTCAGTTAAGAGAGAGCCTGAAATCAGGCAAAATGCAATGATACAGTGGTGACATCCTGAACTTGTCTCTTAAATGTACCATGCTTACCCAACAACGAAGGCAAGCATTTTTGATGAATAATTTAGTCAGTGTGAGCTCCAGAACCAGCATTATAGATCTAGATCTGTTTGAAGACAGATTTCTGTTCCCAAATGATCCTGGATTCTCATATGGCTTCTCATCGCTCACAAGAGAACACATGGATCAGATACAGTGGAGAGCATACATATTGTGATGCAGAGGTAACACAATTGCGAGAGTTAGTCTGGATGAGCCAATGGGTGCAGTATTGTTTGTCAGTCTCTATTAACTTTGTGATTCCATGTCAGTTGATATAATTAAAGTCTCACACAAAGCATTAACTCAGACTCTCAGACTACACCAACAGGCATTCATCTTTTAGTATTAAGACAAAAAATGCCAGAAACATTCAGCAGGACTGGCAGTTCTCATGGAGAGAGGAACAGAGTTCACATTTCAAGTGTTGAACCTTTCATCATCAGTTCTGACAGGAGTATGCATGTGTGCATGACCAGTTTAAGGCATTTTCAATTTTGTTGGCAACGCGGATTCATCACTGGAAGTTGGTGACAAACTGAGTGTAAATATAATGATATGCATTGCATAACATGCCATACATTAATGTGTGACCTGTGACCTTCACTTAATCAGTGAAAGGCTATGCAGTGAAATGTTAGATTAAGTTGTACAAATAATGTAAATATTTCTAACCAACCAGTATCAACAGAATCAACAAGGAAGTCAAAGTTTACAGAGGTCAGGCAGGAATGTAGGGTTAAGACTACGATCAGATTGGCCTTGGTCTTAATGAATGCACTCCGCCTGCTATTACGTTCCAATGACCTTAGTATTTCCAGGAGCGATCAGACCAGGATCAACAAGTACATTGCTGTTCACATTACTGCACTGTTCCTTGTTTAATGCTCAGACATAAGACTAAGATCACCTAAATACCAGAGAAAGTTTTATTGAAAGAAAAGAGTTGACAGGATTGTTATCTTCTGTATTTAAAACGATATTTCAGATCATTAGGCAATAGCATATGCATTCTAATGATTCACTGATGTGCTGCCTGGTGTGAGAAATTAAGCATGCTTAAAAAATATGTCTGAGACTTATAAAAGTACAAACTGCTTTTATGAGATGAGATTTTAGGATTTTATGGAGATGTTTAAAATTGTAACAGCATGAGACATTCGGGCAAGAACTATTTTCATCAGTTAAGGGGAGAGATGTGGAGATGTGGGGAAAAGATTAGGAGTCTATTCTATGAGGAAATAATAAGCAGGTTAGGCATATAATGGTACAATGTAGATGGGTGGGAGGCAAGGCTAATGAAATATACATGATTCTGAAGGGACTTAACATTATGAATGTTGCTCAATGCTGGAATCTTCTGTTCCCAGAAGTGGTAGACCTGGTGACAGGAAGGCAACTTAATCAGATGAATTCTGAAGAAGAGTCACTGGATCCATAATGTTAGCTCTGTTTTCTCTCCACGGATGCTGCCAGACCTGTTGGGCTTTCCCAGCAATTTTAGTTTATAGAAACATAGATTCAGAGAGATGTACAGCATAGAAATAGACCCTTTGGTCCAACTTGTTCATGCCGACCAGATACCCTAACTTAATCTAGCCCCATTTGCCAGTGCTTTGCCTATATCCATCTCAACCCTTTCTATTCATATACCCATCCAGATGCTTTTTGAATGTTGAAATTGTACCAGCCTCCACCACTTCCTTGGGCAGCTCATTCCATACACGTACCACCCACTGTGTGAAAAGGTTGCCCCTTGGATCTCTTTTAAATTTTTCCTGTCTCAGCCTAAACCTATGCCGTCTAGTTCAGGACCCCCCCACCCCAGGGAAATGACCTGTGTTGTTGTTAATCAGGTGAGGTGTTGGAGACCCGAACTTTTCTGGTACAAACTGAATTAAATTCCGGACAGGAAGGCCAAAGTTTCAAATTCCCTTCCTTCTGCCATTTGAGGCTCTTCAATAGATTATTCACACCTTGCATGAGCTGCAATTATCTCAGTTTCCAGTGAAGGCATGGGAGAGTCGGCCCTTCTAACTCATAAGCCAGTGTTGACAGACTGTCAGTATGAGGAAATAGCAGGAGTAGGGGTAGATTCTGTTTCTCAATCTGCACTAAAGGCACTATGGCTACTGGAAGCCAGTTCCTCATACTTGCTTCTGACATGTCATCCTCAGCAGAATGCTAGTCTCAGAAATCCATTTAACCCTTCACCTGCCAAGAAGCTAACCTGAAAGCTTGGTTAGTTTGTGGCAGTAGTCACAGCCCTCTCACTGGTGCTACTTTTCAGGGTCAAGAATTTTAGGGCGGCACGGTGGCACAGTGGTTAGCACTGCTGCCTCGCAGCTCCAGAGACCCAGGCTCAATTCCCGCCTCAGGCAACTGACTGTGTGGAGTTTGCACGTTCTCCCCGTGTCTGTGTGGGTTTCCTCCAGGTGCTCCGGTTTCCTCCCATAGTCCAAAGATGTGCGGGTCAGCTGAATTGGCCATGCTAAATTGCCCGTAGTGTTAGGTAAGGGGTAAATGTAGGGATAGGGGTATGGGTGGGTTGTGCTTCGGCGGGTCGGTGTGGACTTGTTGGGCCGAAGGGCCTGTTTCCACACTGTAAGTAGTCTAATCCACTCACCGATTGCTGACAGCCGAGAGTTTGCTCAGCAGCACTACCTAGTGGCTGCTGTCAGAAATACACCCATCTAAGATCCAGAGAGGTGCAGACCAGAGGTTATTGATAATGGGAGAGATTTTGCAAGGTGGGGGTCTGTGGAATGGATAAATGGGGGTTATTAGCAAGGATTTGGATTCTTGGCATCACCCCACTTTCCTCATGCTAAAGCCCTGAATCAGATATTGAATGATATTGATATGGAGCAGCACCAGGAGACCAGAACCCTGCACAATTTTGCATGTCATGCTCCTCACATGGTGTCAGGCCTGCCTGACATTCAATTAATACCAGCAGCAGCAAGGAAAGGTCCTTAATTGGGCGTTAATTGCTCAACTAATTTTGATTACATTGCTATTTATGGAACTTTACATTGAGCATATTGCCTCAAAAACAACAGTGAACACATTTAAAAATTAATAGATTGCTTGTGAAATACTTTCAGGCATTAGCTTACAGTCTAGCAGAGCTGATTTTTCATTATCAGGATTGCACTAATTGAG
The DNA here is from genome assembly GCF_020745735.1 of Hemiscyllium ocellatum. NCBI lineage: Eukaryota > Metazoa > Chordata > Chondrichthyes > Orectolobiformes > Hemiscylliidae > Hemiscyllium > Hemiscyllium ocellatum. The sequence goes on from NC_083408.1 coordinate 93,322,924, forward strand.
GAACTGTTTTGTGAGGATGCTGCAATTGGTTCACTTGCCTATTTGATTGTGGGTATCTTATATAAACACTGCTGGTGAAAATTCTCCAACACCTTCTGGTGCTTTTATTTGGTGAGTCAAGTCTATTTGTCTTCTTTCATTCACACTAAAAGCTTTTCTACCTCCCCTTTTTCCTCATTCCAATCATCCCTTCTTTCCTTCCAATCTTTTCCTTTATTCTTCTTTTCCTTCTTAATTCTTTCCTTCTTTTCTTTCTTATTTCCTTCCATTCTTTCCTGACTTTTGACATTAAGAAGGCAGTTGTGATAATACTGCAAATATAAAAAAGCTAATACAGTATTTCCCTGAATGAACACAAGGTGCCTTAAAGTAAATGACTGTCAAAAACACTTGTCTTGTGGATTTAACTGTGATCAGCCACATGGAATTACCTGACTGTCCTTAATGCAAGAAGCATCATAAAAGATATTTGAAATTTAGTGAGAATAGTCACAAAAGTAAACTGAAATTCATTTGCAACGGTTTCCCTGAAATTAACATTAGCACTTACCTAGCTAGTGAATTTGCCTTCAAATACCAACCTCTTCACTCAAAAGAAGAACTTCAAGCAGCAACAAGTCTGAATGATGCTAGGGACAGATTTTACTTTCATCTTTGTGTTTTCATATTTACCAATTCTATTCTTTGCATGTACATTTTTAGCACTTAACTTTAACACTTGTATTTGAATAGCTACAACAGTATTTTTGTAATAAAATTACCTTTATCTTCTTTATGATTAAAGTTTTGCTGTCGCCTGCTGATTCTTTCTAATTAGATTGCTCCTCAAACAAAAAAAAGAGGGCAACTTACATATTTTCAGAATCCTGACTTATTGGAATATTGGACAAGTCTGATCTCAGAATAGAAACCTGGTTTCACGTCAAGTTTTCTCATTGGTTACTGTGTTGCTTCATCCCCGAAACACCTTCACACAAAGTGGCAGATGATCTTTAACAACCAAACAAAAATTAATTACACAAGAAACAAACAAAGATGTCATAGAATCATAGAGATGTATAACATGGAAACGTATACTTTAATCCAACGCGTTTGTGCCAACTGGATATCCTGAATTAATTTAGTCCCATTTGCCAGCACTTGGCCCACATCCCCCTAAACCTTCCTATTTATATATCCATTCAGATGTCTGTAAAGGTTGTAATTGTACTGGTGTCCACCACTTCCTCTGGCAGCTCATTCCATACACGCACCACCCTTTGCGTGAAAAGATTGCCCCTTTGGTCCCTTTTAAATCTTCCCCATCTTATCCTAAACCTATGCCCTCTACTTCAGGATGCCCCACCCCCAGGAAAAGACCTTGCCTATTTATCCTGTCCATGCCCGTCATGATTTTATAAACCTCTACAATATCACTTCTCAGCCTCTGAAGCTCCAGGGAAAACAGCCCCAGCCTATTCAGCCTCTTCCCTATAGCTCAAATCGTCCAACACCGGCAACATCCTTGTAAGTCTTTTCTGATCCTTTTCAAGTTTCACAACATCCTTCCGATAGGAGGGAGACCAGAACTCCATACAATATTCCAAAAGTAGCCTAACCAGAGATAAGATAATTAGAAAATCTTACCACAAGCTGCTAAACTAAGTTTCAACCTGTTGTCCAACACCATTCTTTTGACAGATACACAATTCCATAGAAGTGATTCTGTTCCTTCAACTCATTGCATTTTATCTGATTCTTCCCAGTTTTGTTTTCCTTGGATTGCTGAAATAGTTTCATAATTCCTTTCTAAGGCTACTGATATGAAACTTCTATAATTCAGATGGCCTGAACTTGCTCAATTCTAACACCCTGAAGACCTCTGCATAAGCTTTGCCACTTGGAAACAGAATAAACCATCAACATTTTGGCTAGAATGGCTGAGTTCTCTGAACTAAAATTTGATTCTCTTGCTTGGAGAAAGCTATTCTTCCCTCTGAACTTAAATCCTGATTCTGCTGAACTGAACTGAAGTTATAAGTTAGATTAATGGCGTGTGGTATGTTTATAAACTCGGCTGGATAACTAGTCCACCCAGCAACGTCACAGGCATCCTGCCAGGCACTTGATTGAAGTCACATACTGTTCCAAGTGACTTTCTGACCTTTTAAATAACAAACCTCCACAGCACTGACCAAAGTCTATCTGATATGATTTTAAAATCCAATTTTGCTGCAATTCTGGAGGACGGAGCTTAGGAGGTCATAATGGTCGATTACCCTGGTAATCCACAACTCGAAGTTTACAGCAGTTCTTTTTCCAGTTAGTCTCAATACCAAAGAAAATCATTATACCAGCATTTGCACAAGCATGTTGCTGTAACAAGATGAGGAGTGAATCAGCTCCCAAGTTTTCAGCCACCTTAAGGCATAAGCTCTTTTTCCTGTGGATTATACCTTTTTTCAATTAAAATGTAATTTTCTGATTTTTACTGTCAATGAAAAGGGGGCACAAATATGTTTTATTGTGCATATAAAAGAGCAACTTTATTAATGCTTAGTCAAAGCAAATTAATGAAGACAAAGCAGCAAGCATTTGGCCTCTAGTGCAGTCACTTGAGGACATACAGACACCTTACAAGGGAATTGTATCCAGTATAAAGTAAGATTCTTTAAAAATACACTTGAGTAATTTGGTGTCATTCAGAAGTAAGGCTTTAACCTGAGACCACTGTTGTTTAGTTGTCTTTTAGGATCATCAACAGCAGCAACAAATATAATAGTTGGTCTGCTGATTCTTGGTTCTCTCATGTTTTCTGTTCCCGATCTGTGCTATCACTGGGTGCTTTTCCATTTTGAGAGAGGGAGAAATAAACGTTTTGGCCCGTGTTCAGTTCTGCATCCTTCACTTCCTTCCTCTCTACCCTGACAACAAGGAGCCCCTTTCAACAGCAGCTGGTTGGATATTTCCTGTCTGCTGAAGTTTATGTTGTTCTGGTTTGGTAAACGTGGGCAATATTCCATCTCCAACCTGTGAAGATTCTCATAATATTGCAACTCAAAGAGGAGTTGAGGGTCTTTTTATACCTGCTGACTGGTTTTAATGCTCTGAGGTGGAAAAGCAATGATTAATTTCAGCCCAAACAATCCACAATATTTCTGGGAACAAGGGCAACCTATGTGATTAGGTGATGCCTGTGCCAATTTTTAGTCAATGGTTTTGATGATTTTTAAAAGCATTTCTGTCCATGAAAATCCCAGATATTAAAAATGAAGGTAGTATTCCAATACCAATAGTTGATATTTTGTCTGATTATGACATTCACTTTCACTGTACTTCACTAATGAGGTTGAAACAAGTTTTTAATTTCAAATTTCCAGCATTCACTATATTTTGCTTAAATATATATGGTCCTTACATAAATGATTTCCAATTATAACGAGGATCCACTATATAGTTACATGCTTAAAGGAACTCTTTGAAAGGGCAGATGTGTTCTTATATTTTTAATGTCTCTTGATGAAGTTTTACTGGCATTTTTTGTTAATGCTTTATGATGATAATTTGGCCTGCCTTTCTGCTCTTCCTGTATTATTTTCTGCTCAGTTTCTATGCAACAGCAGAACGAATTTGATGTGTTACTATGGCAACTAAAAGATCTGAGTATTTTTACAAGCGGCTCAGAAAGCCCAGTGTAATTGAAATACTCAGTGGGATAGGAAAATGGTGAATGGGAAGAAGGATGCCTTTAGTACACGCAATCACTTCAGCTCGGGAAACAAATTAATTCTTCCTGTAAGTTCCTGTAATATTGTTAAGGCAGTTTAAAATAATGAGGCTTGGTTAGAAAATACCTCAGTTGAAATAGTGCTAAACTAATGCTGTACCAGCATCAAGACTTTACAGACATATTCCTTGTCCAACTGCACTTGGAAATATTGTAATTTCATCTATTCACTTATGAGATATGGGTGCTGTTGGCTGGGCAGATATTGTTGTCCCTAGTTGCCATTGAGAAGATGGTGGTGAGCTGCCATCTTAATCGCTGCAGTCTATAGGTTGTGGATTGACCCATAATCCCATTCAGGACAGAATTCCAGGATTTTGACCAAGTGATACTGAAGAAATTATGTTCAAGTCAGGATGATGAGTGACTTGGAGGGGAACTTGCAGGTGGTGATCCTCCCATCTATCTGCTTCCCTTGTCCTTCTAGATGGAAGGGGTCATGTGTTTGGAATGTGTTGCCTGAGGATCTTTGGTGAATTTCTACTTTGCATTCTATATAAGTACACTGCTGCTACTGGGTGTCAGTGTGGAAGGAGAGGGTGTTTATGGATATGATGCTAATCAATTGAGCTGCTTTGTTCTGGGTGGTGTCAAGTTTCTTGACTGCACTTATCCCGGCAGACTGGAGTATTCCATCACACTCCTGACTTGTGCCTTGTATATAAGAGACAGGCTCTGGAGACTCACCAACACACTAGCCTCTGACCTGCTCTTTTAGCCACTGTGTTTATACGGTAAATCCAGTTGAGTTTCTACTCAATGATAATGTAATGAACTTACATAAGACTTTGGCTACATCTCAGCTGAAATATTGTGTACAGTTCTGCATGTTATACTATAGGAAGAATGTGAATGGATTGGAGAGAGTCCAGAGAGATTTCTGAGAACACGTCCAAGAATGAGACCCTTCAGTTTTGAGGAAAGCTTAAAGATGTCAGTTCTATTTTCATTAGAGAGGTATAAGATGGGAGATTTGGTCAAAGTTTACAAAACTCATGTCAAACAGGAACTTTCTTTTTTGCAGTATTTGGACCTGGCAATTCTTTTTTTTATTTTTGACAGTGTCCTGGATCTCCAAAGCAGGTATTCGTTTTCTCGATTGTAACCTGACTTTGTGGCAATTGGTCATCTGTTTCCATCATGTCTTCCAGAGAATTGTATGCATTTCACCTTCACCCTATGTCAGCAGATTATTATTCCCAATCTGATGGTAAATCTGCACTGAAGTGTGTAAACTGTTATCTTAACTATCTGTTGGTCAGTCCAATTAAAGGTTTTGATTTCTTTTTAGCCTGAGCTATCACATTTGAAATAAACTTAGTAACTGGATAAAAATGAAGGTGAACCAATTCCAATATTTTCTCAGGTGGAAGAAAAGGGAATCTTATTGTCTACTAAACCCAAGAAAAATAAGAAATACATTGACAAAAATGGATAGTAAGTTGACAAAGATGCAGTGAGGGGTATCTAGTACAGATAGGAAGTAAAGATAATTGAGGTTTGAATTTCTCAGAATTCTTCAGTTGTGAAAATGAAACCTGAGTCCCAACTATTTAACAGTTGTCCTGGTTCCTCAGCTGTGGTGACATATGTAGATATTTTGAGGTTTCATTTGAAGGGTTGCTTTATCTCACTGGACAATAGCATTTTAGCTTAATGAGTGAGAAAGGCAGGCAGAGAGATTGTCTTGCTCTTGCTAACAAATCCATACTGTCCTGGCCCTTTAGCCCTGAAGCCACTGTTGATCAATGTCTATCAAGGTATTCTGTTTAGAGTTGTTCCAAGCTGAATACTCTGCAGGCAACCTTTCATCTTAATGACTAACTGCTAGAAAGGTGTGAACCAATTGGGAGATATGGATTTGAGTTCTATTGCCTTTTCCAATGGTACTAAATTTGGCTCAGACTGATTTTGGTCACTGATGGTTTTGTGTGCTTGGCTCAAGCTGGTCATATGATCAAAACTGCTATTTTAAGTCAACATTTGCCTTTTTAAAATCATCTTAACTTAATGAAGTTCTCAGGTATTAGAATCAGATGATGAAAGTTGACCATGAATTTTCCATTTTTATTACATATGCAAGAAGATTCTTTCGTTCAACTTGTTGCTTAACTTGTATTCTTCATCAGCACATTTTCTGAAAGAGACCTGTTGATTTACAGGTCAAAGACTCCTTTTCTAAAGCAGGACATTTTTTTTCCCCGTGAGGTCATGCTGTACAGATTGACAACACTGTTGTGATGTGGTTCCTGTTATAATCACTGTACTTGTTTCTCATATGTCCAAAGGGATTTTATACCTGAAGAAAAGAACTGAATACATAGTGCTCCTCCCTGTGAAAAGGTTAGTACTATTTTCTTAGGGCTGATCTGTGTTGCTTCTGAATGTCTGCTCAAGTCCTATGAAAATACCTATCTCTTGAATGCAAACCTACTTTGGTAGGAGTAAATCTGACAAAGACCCTTCAGCAATTCCAACAACAATTTTCTCTCTTAGCTCTGATCTTAAATCTACATTGTCACATTAATGAAAACATTTATGGATTCACTTTGATGTTCAACTCTTTTGTTGTATCTTCCTTTTTCAAAATTCGACCAGTACTGCGGTTAAAGTAATTGTTAAAAGCTTTTGAAACTTTATCAGAAGTAACTTTTAATTCTTTTATACCTTAGTGAGCTATAAAGTATTTTTATAAATGCTCAATTGTATGCAAAAATACATTTACTTGTCCAGCTTCTGAATTAATATAGAGTTTGACTTTTCCAACTTCTGAATTAATAGAGAGTTTGGAAACAATTCTTTATCTTAAGAATTGCTTTATTTTAGATGTCCAACTCTGTATGTTAATTGGCTTATCTCTGAAAGTAAATTAAACCTTTCCGGTAATATTATTTCTGCTGCCTTGTCTTTCTAATATGATAACTATTCCACTATTTCAAAGGATTTTAATTTCTGCAGCATCACAATATTGGTACTGTATAGTTTTGCACCAAAAGCTTTTCTCACTGTTCTGAATGATGAATGATTCCATCACTTTTGTGACTTCTCTAGTTGAATCCTTTTCAGAGCCTTAACAATTGATGTCAGTCTCTTTATGGCTTTTCTGAATGAATCATGCTCTCTACATGTTTAGCAATGATTCCCATTTACTTAATTTTACTTTCAAATTAATTCTGGTTTACATGATTCCATAAAGTGAATCCCATTCCTCTAACATATTTTTGTATATGATTCTCAGTGCCTCTGGCTCTAAATACAAATCCCTATTCCTTTTCCTTTTTTTAAAATCCATGGAGGAGTCACTTCATGAACTGTTTATATGAAAATTTCCTGCTTTTACTGTAGTTTAATTCATGTACCTTTTGCCTTTTCTGGATCCTCAATCATCTTGCAACATTTTTTTTCCTTGTTAGAGATTTTGTCTACTTAAACTTCTAAATTGCCTCTTTACCATTTTCATTCTGGTTTGATGACTTTTCTTGGTTTTCGATCTTATTTAAAATTGTTTCTGAGTTGTGTCTTAGAACATAGAACATTACAGCACAGTACAGGCCCTTCGGCCTTCGATATTGTGCTGCCCTGTCATACTAATCTGAAGCCCATCCCACCTGCACTATTCCATGTACGTCCATATGCCTGTCCAATGACGGCTTAAATGCACATTAACGTGGCGAATCTACTACAGCTGCAGGCAAAGCATTCCATACCCTTTGGAACTACTCTGAGTAAAGAAACTACCTCTGCCATCTGTCTTATACCTATCTCCCCTCACTTTAAAGTTGTGTCCCCTCATGTTTGCCGTCCCCATACTTGGAAAAAGGCTCTCCCTGTCCACCCTATCTAACACTCTGATTATCTTGTATGTCTCTATTAAGTCACCTCTCAACCTTCTTCTCTCTAACAAGAACAGCCTCAAGGCCCTCTTGAGGTGCTTGATTGAGTATCACCAATATAGCAACCCAAAACTGTTAGTGCTTCTCTTACTTTGCTTTTCTCACCTGCTAAACTGGAGAGTTTAAACTTTCCTTTGCACACCAGAAATTTACATATGGAACAATTAATGTCTATTTGCTGTCTGCCTAAATTTTGATTCAAGACTGATCTTGAATGCATTCAATGCATTCTATAAAGCTAATACCTCCAAATGGTGTAACTAATGCTCTAGATTCAGGGATTTCCCAGATCACTCTTGCTCCTGCGTATCTCACACCGGGTCTAAATGGTTTTTGCTATTGACTGTAGATTCGGCCATGTTGAATTTTGCTGCCAGCTGTAGGGTTCTCAGATGTTCAGCACTTCCAGCTGCTGACTGTCTGCACACGTAGTTTTCTTAAAGCTATGTCTGATAAAATCTTTAGAACTATATTTCATCAATCATGTTAAATGAAATCCACACCAATTGCCATCACGTTGTAAGATGAACCTTTACAACTGCTTATTAACTATGCAGTAGAATTGTTGCCAACATCTTTCCTGGTGGAGTTTTATAAAGCCTGCAACTTTTGTGGTAAGGAAAAACACTTTGTGGCATATTTAAAATAAGTTCTTGACTTGATTTGCAGTTTATTGTATTTTCTATTTTTAAAGTTTCTATTTAAATTGAAGTAATTATCAAAAGCTTTTAGGACATCGTCAAAAGTGTTTTGATTGTTCACAGTGAGACATCTATTAATAACACATTGAATATAGTAGTTTGTTGATTTGATTGGCTTTAAACTTAGTCTTTCTGAAGTGATGCTGGGTCACAAGAACTGTCACTTCTATGACGTCCAACCTTGTATTCCGTATGGTCCTTCTCTACTCTTAAATCTGCTAAGAAATATTGTTTTTTTTCCTCATTTCTTCCAGGTTTTGTTAATGGAAGCACAGAACACAAGAGCCAGGAGGCTACAATGAACTTACATTAGACTATGGTTTGACTGGAGTATTGAATACAGTTCCTGGTGACATACTGAAAATGTTGAGAGTGCATTGGAGACCATTCAGAGGAGATTTCTGAAAATTGTTCTGGTGTGTAAGACTCTAATTATAGACAAAACTGCAGAAGTTAAACTTGTACTCCAGGGGCAGTAGGACAAGAGGTGATTTGAACGAGGTTTTAAAATTGTGTGAGGTCTGGACAAAGCACATAGGGAGACATGATTTGCGCTCATAAATAGAAAGAGAACCAGAAAGCACAGTTTTATAAAGTATGTTGAAAAAGAAGCAAGTGCAAAGTGAAAGAAAAACCTTTTCACACAATTAGTAGTTAGGGTATAAAATGCACTGCCTGCAAGTTTCCTGAAGGCAGGTTCAATTGAGGCATTCAAGAGGGAATTGGGTGATTATTTAAGTGGAAACAATGTGTAAGGTTACATGGAAAAGGCAGAAGATTGACACTGTTAAAATATTCAGACAGCAAATGAAAACACGACAGGCTAAATTGCTTCCTTCTGTAATGTAACAATTCTGAGATTCAGGGATTTTTAACATGCTGATTAATCATATTAATATATAGGTATTTTAAATAGGTAACATTTCAATCTTTTTCTTTATTCAGTTGTTCTACAAACTGGTTATCACCAATGCAGTTGTAACCTCAGTCAATACCTAGAATTCCCTCCTGAATAGCATTGTGGATCTACCTAGCAGCAATTCAAGGTGGCAGGTCACCACCATCTTCACAAAGGCAATTAAGGACAAGCAATAAATACCAGCCAGTCAGCAATGCCCATATCCCATGAGTGAATAAACTAAAAGAGCTTGCTATATTATATACAATAGCAATGTTGCATTATGTTCTCTACTAGCCAAGTTATTTTGAAAGTTTGTATTTCTGTATTACAAAATTGAGTTCTTTAATCAAACTTTAAGTTGTATTAATGGCTATTCATTAGTGCTTTTGAGCTACTTAAGTCAGTTTCTTTGTAATACAGTGTCCTTTGAACTGCTTCCTACTACCCAATTCTCATAATGTTTCCCTACCGTCTGCTGCAAACGTGGAATTATTCTACTTCTTGGCATGCAAGAAAGATGTTTTAATACCTTTCACAAATTTTGAAATAAAGTTCTCTGACTGCAGACTTTATAAACTCCCTGAAAGTTTGCAGCTTAATATTGAGCCCCAACACTGCTAAGGCTTTAGATTTTACTGATTTTTCTTCTTCTGCTAGTCTACTTTCCTAAATATGTTTAAATTTGCTCATTTACCTCTTAAATAAATTCTGAAGCTTCCTGATTTCATAGAACCTCTTTTCTGGCCCAATCATTGTCTTTTGCAGTCTCATGACCTACATTGATAGTAATGATGTTTTCTATGAGATGTAAGCACTCTCTCTTACAATCCCTTGTCTTCCCTTTCTAGTTTTTAACAATTATTTTAAGTTATTCCCTTTTCTCTTTGGAATCTTTAACTTCACCTCCTGAAGTTTTAGATCCAACTTGTACAGTTTAATTTCTCATGTTTGTTCTAAGTGTAGCTAGCTAGCTATTCTATCTTTTCTAAGCCTATATTCTTGCCCTCACACTACTCACCAAGCTCTGAATTAAGTTTTATATTTTTGCTGCTACCACAGCTGTTGCTATCACTCTCTATTGGCAATTACATTTCAATTGCTGACTAATTATCCACGACTTCTTAAAGTGGCAATGATCTTAAAGTGGTAACCTCATTTGCTTGATTTCTTTTCTATTTGTCTGAATATTCTGCATTTCCACTGCTTATGGTGGGGATCATAGTTACACCACTGCAGCCTATTTTCTTAAATGAATACCATTGGTATCTCTACCATGAAATCACCCTGTATAAAGTGCAAGGTGTTGAAGGTTGTCTGAAGTAGTTCACTGCAAACAATCCTCCTTTGTCTGTGCTTTGCTGTTGGGGTCTATCTAGTGATTAGTGATAGATGATACTATAGACTATTTTCAGAAAATGCACAGTCAGAGAATCATGCAGCACAGAAACAGGCCCTTCGTTCCAACTCGTTTGCACTATGCAGACATTCCAATGACCCAGTCCCATTGCCAGCATTTGGTCTATATCCCTCCCTATTCATTTACTCATCCAGAATCCTCTTAAATGTAATTGTTCCTGCCTCCACCACTTCCTCTGGCAGCTCGTTTCATACACGGGCCTCTCTGTGTGAAAAAAAAACCCTCATTTCCTTTTTAAAAGTTTCCCTCTCACTTTAAAGCTAATCCATCTAGTTTTGGACTCCCCTACCTGGGGAAAAGACCATGGCCATTCTCCCAATCCTTGCCCCCGTGATGTTATAAACCTTGATAAGCTCACCCCTAGCCTCCGATGCTCCAGCGGATAAAATCCCAGCCTTTCCATATTAGACAAACCATCTAACACTTGCCATTCAGCCCATCAAGTCTGCGCTGACCCTCCAAAAAACATCCCACCCAGAACCCTACCATATCCAATTCACTTGGCGTACACAAACCTGAAGACCCAGAGACAATTTAGCTTGGCCAATTCACCTGACCTGTTCACCTTTGGTTTGTGGAACACAGCACTCACCAGAATGTGCAACCTCCACACAGACAGTCACCCAAGGCTAGCATCAAACTCAGGTCCCTGGCATTGTGAGACAACAGTGTTAATCATTGAGCCACCATGTTACCTCAAATGGAATTATTCGAAACAGGAATGAGATTTGTTGATTCAGTCAATGAACTGACACTAATATTTCAATGGTGTGTCACCTCTTTATGAAAGAAAACTGAATTTTTGAACTAAGACAAGTGAAAAATGTCTTATTAGATTAAAAATTGTTATCATTGACGGTCTTTAAACATATTTATATGCTTTTAGTTGCAGTTCTAATTCAGTTCACTAGAAAATAAAGGTCGATGGTAGGCTGTTGACTTGAGTAGCTCAGAGACAAGACTGAAAGAGATAACAGATGACTTTGCTCGTGATTAGTAGCCTGTCAGGAAGAGTTAAAGCATACAGCATATTGTGCAGTAATAATATAATCTACAATCCGTGCATGAAGGTGATAATTAATGCAAAGAGTACTCTGGCTTTGTGCTCCTCCTGGCTGTAAATGATAATTGGTGCACTTATTTTCTCAGTGAGACTGGCAGAGAAATGAAGAGAAAGGAAGTAATGTTGATTTTATAGCAAATAAGTAAGCATTAGCCTTCTGTGGGTTTGTTGGAGAATATTGATTTAGGATTGTCAAATAAATTAAAATCATATTTATTCAAAATTTACATTGAATTGTGTTCTGTTGGAAGTTGGTTTGTTTTTATTGTGTTTGCAAACAAGGCAAAACATTAAAGAATAAAAAAAAGTGTATAGATGTTTGTCTTTTCTCTTAATCACACAGTAGCATATTTTATTGTCAACAGCCATACTAGAATTAAATACTGGGAAGATATAACAGTAAGGCTAATTCAGATTTTATTATCAGATACAAGCTTTTGATTTTAGGTGATTGTGACTTTAACAGGTGGCTGTGAATTGATTGACCATTTTATATACCTAACCATTTTTAGTCCAGTTGAAATCATTGGTTTGACATGTGTAGTTTACAGCTTGAAGTTTAACTTTCCAAAATGTTGACCTTTGTCTTTGCATGAATTGCGTGTAGACTCACTTCTAACTTTATGTCAAATTTTAGTGGAAGACCATTTTTTCAGCGAGATTGTTAGGACCAAAAAACTTAAGTTGTGCTCTATGTTGTCCACAAAAATTAGTTGGACTAGCCACACCACCAATTTTGAAGGAGTTATCCCAGACCTAACTAATGGTCATTAAAGGGAAGGTTGAAGCTATTAAAAGGCAGATAAGTTTTTGTCATTTTACAGCACACTGAACAATATTAATGTAGGCTGCCACCAGCCTAGTCTCTGAAACACCAAGCACCCTGGTTAAAGGACTTCTTACTGAAAGGAAACAGTGTCAACATTAAGGGGTCAATTTGGATTGGCAAGATGTAAAAAATGGAATAGCACAAGGATTAACGTTGTTGCATCAAAAAATTGCAAAGCGTATCAAAAATTTGAATGAAGATATGGATGTATTTGAGATCAACCAAACATTCCATCAAACAAAGAGTCTTGGACTGGGGCAAGGGATGAGCAGGCCTCAAGCTGTCATATGTGAGTGACTAACCTGAGGCAATAAGTGTCAATAATTGTGGTTTAAAATGGTAAGGGATGGGCAGTGGGGTATCAGGTTGGGGAAGGTGAACAATTTTCATTGCATTCAGAGAAGTAAATAATCATGTCTGAGACTGGAAAATAATAGCAAATGGGCTTTGCACAGGAAGGAAGAATGATTCAGATCCCCAGACTGAGAAAGGATGTGTGTTTGGGCCAAAATGCATTTCTGGCATGAAGGTAGGTAACACTGGCCAGTGAGGAGGTAAGCACTCTGTGGTCTTTTAGTATTATATCAGGAAAGACCTTGGAGTGTAAGTTCATAACACCTTGAAAGTGGAGTCGCAGGTAGATAGGATAGTGAAGAAGGCATTCGATATGCCTTCCTTCATTGTTCAGACCATTGATTATAGGAGTTGGGAGGTCATGTTGCGGCTGTAAAGGACACTGTTAGAATATTGCATGCAATTCTGGTCTCCTTCCTATTGGAAGGACATTGTGAAACTTGAAAGGATTCAGAAAAGATTTACAAGGCTGTTGCCAGAGTTGGAGGATTTGTGCCATAGGGAGAGGCTGAATAGGCTGGGGCAGTTTTCTCTGGAGTGTTGAAGGCTGAGGGGTTACCTCATAGAGGTTTATAAAACAATGAGGGGCATGGATAGGATAAATAGACAAAAAATTGTTCCCTAGGATGGGGGAGTCCAGAACTAGAGAGCACAGGTTTAGGGTGAGAGGGGAAAGATATAAAAGAGACCTAAGGAGCAACTTTTCCATGCAGAGAGTGGTACATGTATGGAATGAGTTGCCAGACGAAATTGTGGAGGTTAGTACAATTGCAACATTTAAAAGGCATCTGGATGGGTATATGAATAGGAAGGGTTTCGAGGGATATGGGCCAAGTGCTGGCAAATGGGACTAGATTAGGTTGGGATATCTGGGCAGCATGGATGAGTTAGAGCAAAGTTTCTGTTTCTGTGCTGTACATCTCTATGACTCTATGATCCTTCTGTTCCTGTTGTCTCCTCATTTAGATAAAAATGGAGGCATTCCATTTGGTCAGTGTCCTCTCTAATCTGTGAAAATATCAGAGGGTGCATGAAGCACTGGGATATGAAAAATCAAAACTGGATCCTGAAGATATGAAGAGGACCCCAAAATTTAAATAAATTTATTCTGACCAGGAAATGCCAGAGCAGCACTGTGGTTAGTATTGCTGACTAACAGTGCCAGGTACGCGGGTTCAATCCCAGCTTCAGAGCTGAAAATGTGTTGCTGGTTAAAGCACAGCAGGTCAGGCAGCATCCAAGGAACAGGAAATTCGATGTTTCGGGCAAAAGCCCTGCTTTGCCCGAAACGTCGAATTTCCTGTTCCTTGGATGCTGCCTGACCTGCTGTGCTTTAACCAGCAACGCATTTTCAGCTCTGATCTCCAGCATCTGCAGTCCTCACTTTTTACTCAATCCCAGCTTCAGGCAACTATCTGTGTGGAATTTGCACATTCTCCCCATGTTTGCATGGGTTCTCTCTGGGTGGTCTGGTTTCCTTCAAAAGTCGAAAGATATGCAGGCAAGGTGGATTAGCCATGGGAAATGCAGGGTTACAGGGAAGGGGTAGCTGTTCAGTCTGGGTGTGATGCTCTTCAGAGGGTGAGTGTTGATTCAGTGGGTCGATTGGTCTGCTTCCACACTGCATTATGATTCCACAAAATGTTCCCGATACATGCTTCTGCTGCCAAAGCATCCACCGATGCAGTTCCAGAAATGTATATCTGCTGCTCACTCACTGTATTGTGAGCTTTTTAGGCTATTTTGTGCCAAGAAAATGAAGACTACGCCGTTATATTCTTCAAGTATGGAATTTAATTTGAGCTGCATAAAATCCTCCATTGGATAAATGGAATCCTCCATGGATTTTGACGTATATATTACAGTATTACAGATTAGTGCCACATAGGCAAACTGAACCAGTACATTGACTGTTTAGTCAGTGTGCTAAGTCGGTTGTCTGCCACTTAATGACAGGAAGAGGCATGACTTAATTACCACTTCAATTGAACTGGGATAATTATGTATGGGATAATTAAAGATCTTGTGCAATATGTTGCCTTTGCAAATATATGTTCCTCCTACGATGTGGACTTAAGTATAACAGTGTTTAGAATTATGTACCTGTGTAGTGAATTGATGGCTGTTTCCTTCCATATCATCATGCATTATAGTGGACCTTAAGTAAAAAGCTGTAAAATATACAATTAAATTCCAGCATGCTTTGTATGCTGATGAGATAATTAAGTTATAAACACAGAACAGGACACATAAAACATAGGAAGAGCAACTTTTAGTGAGACTGTCTGTGGAATTTTCACGAGAAGGGTTAAATCCAGGGAAATTGAAGCATGTCAGGAAACCAGCTTGAAACTGTCTACTTCCACATTCATTCTCACATTGCAAACAAGCAACCCCCTTGGCTCAGGCAGGTTGTCAATTTCCATATGTTAATTGGTCAATTCAAGTGGTATTTACACAGATTTTTGAGTTTAATGTCAGCCCACGTGTTTCCTGAATTCCAGTGAAAGCAAGCTGAAAGCACAATGCCAATTGAGAGAGGTCAATGCATCGAGTGGAAATGCGGACATATGTACTCCATACTCACAACTGCTTTTTCAACTTGAGAAAGGATATTCATAGAAACTTTGGTGTAAATTTCTTCTCTTATTTTAGGATAGGTGGTGCTCTGGTTGTTTAATTGGGATATCGGGTAAAGAGTAAAATTAACATTGACAGCAGCAGCAGCAGAATTGCACAGGAGGGGACCAGCCGAGAGGGAAATAGTTGAGAGGTACAGCTCACAGGAGGCACTACCAGGATGCGATTTATATCAGAAGAGTAATTCTTCAGAATGTCACATGAGGAAGTGATTGACATTTGAAGCCTCTTCAAAGAAAATTTACTAGCTATTTTACCAAGTGTTCATGTGTTACCATTGGTTGCTAAAGTTTCAACCACTTTCATCGCTTTTTGCCTCCTTATCCTTCCAGGGCTGTGCTCCAGGCACATTGAGAATTTCCCACTCAGAGACCACGTATATTAAAAAGAAGTCTTGTTTGCTCGTGCTGGTAATTATTGTCAATAATGATGCTAGTCAGAGGGAATATAAATTTGATTTTATCTTGCACACTAATATTGACTATGTCCATTTAGCAATCAGAACTTCTTCAGCACAATCAAGAGTATTTGCCACCGATGAGTACTTCCACAGCATTAATATGGTTCCTGGGAAGCTGCCATGCTGTTTCAGCTTGACAGCTTCAACTCCAATATATTAGCAGTGGCTGCTTAAAAACAAGGGATATCCATTGCACACTGGGACCCCACTGCAAACTGAGTCATCCAACTCTCCAACTATTGAAGCACAATATTCATACCAGATATGCGATGATGCATTCCATCAATATACTGAAGGCAGTTTAATGACTTTATATTCACTGAGACTGAGTCAGTGCATTACAGCCAAGGCCCCTGTGGCATTCTTAGGTGACTATTTCTGGTACAGTGCAGTATTTTCCACCTCTATCAGTGTATGGGGCAGAGTAAAGGTTGTTTCAGATAGCTCACTGCCACCAAACTTCCTTTGACTTTACATTGTTTCAGGCTTAAGTGGTGAATAATGATAAACCACCATAGACTATCTGTAGGAGAGGGACTGTTCTGAGAGAACAGGAAGGTTTGCTGCATTTTACCAATTAGCAAAGTCACATTTGGACAAGCATAATTAAAGGGAGTTTTGGAGTGCTCTTACAGATCCATCTGCTCCCTCCCTGCTAGGGTCACCAGAGACTATGTGTGATATCAATAGAATGGGTGGAGTCAATGCAATGTGAACATGAATCCCCTCAGAACCATTAACTTATATCACAGTCTCCTGTCTAGAATCCTGTATTATTTACAACTTCGAGCAGTGGCAAAGCTGCAGGGCCAGCACATTGAAGAGCTCAAATCTTCCTCTGACAATTCATCGATACAAGAGACACTAGAGAAACACAAGGAGAAGGCTGTGGTTAGCAGAATGGTCATCGGCTGCTCACATCATTGTTTGAGGTATGTATGATGCCTCTATTTACTCAAGATTCATTGAGATTGCCCCTATATCACAAGCAAATATGACCAGTCTTCCCACCAGCTGTCCCTTGGTCCATCTCCAGTAGCTCTGTAAACAAACCATTCTTTCTGTATACCTGTGTTGGTTGCTATCAATTCATGTCTCCCCACTGTGGAGCTAAAAGTTGAACTTAAATGCAAATCTCCATGCAGCAGCAAGAATGGATAAGGCATAATAGTGTTATGACAAAATAATATTTACATGGCTTTATTAAACAACTGAAACTTAACAATACCACAGTTTCTCAAATACCTTTGTGCACACCCTTATGCAAAAATAACACTGTTGTCTTCTTTTTCTAGTAATGTTTATGTCACAAAAACAATGTGGCTTGAAGTAGAGGCTAGTCACTCAAATCATCAATTTGGTGCTGAAATGCTCTTGACCAACAGCCTTTCAATACTGGAGACATTGTGAACCCTGACAAAGATTACTCAACCTGCATTTGTTACACAGCCCTCAAAAAATGAGGCAGCATGTGAGCTAGTGATTGGAGTAGGGCAGACTTACTCAGATGTGAAAGTGCTTGGAGTGGAGTTTCCAATTCTGTGTCTCCTTTTGCAATTCAAGTCTCTCCTAGTTATGCTTCCTTCTTTCAATCATGCTGGAGAATAGTGCAAATCAGAGTGGCCAGACATTAGTCACTCATAAGTGACATATTGCCAATCCAGAGTCACCATGATCATGCAGTATTAGTGCTCCATGGTCATTGGAACCCTATCCATGGAAGAAGCCATCATCTGAATGGCTTCCGATATCAAAACAATTATGTTTGAACTGGGCACTTCCATTCCCTGTGCACTGCTGGACAGCGGGGTGCAGAGGCTAGTCAGTGAATCAAGTATGGTCTGCAAGTTCTCAATGATTCTACCTTTCATTAATCATCACCTGAATCCAGCTTGTTAGAGCTCAGAGAGGGCAGTATCCTTTGAGCGATCTAGTGAGAACTCAACTATTGGTCCGTCAGGGCCCTCTGAAGTGTGAGTACTTGAGCCGGAGCCCCGAGTACCAGAAAAAAGATACAAATGATCTGAGTAAAACAATGCAATTATCATTATAATGTTGATCAAACCAACATGACTGAGAGCCCTATGATATTTAGGTGGCTGATATTTAATTGTAGCTGGGAGCTTCATCTCCTGATTTCCAAACTATACTGATCATCAGAGCCTTCTCCTCTAACTCTCCTTGTTCTCAATCTCTCAACCTTGCATTTTGTGCTCTCCTTGACTGTGTTTAGGAGCATTGACTTATAAATGCATACAGTGGTATTTGTTTACCTGAAGATGGAATTAATTTGGTGAAGGTGGATATAAAGAAGAACCATGAAATGGCTTAAGGTGAGAGTAAGTTGACATCGTGGATGGGGAGCTGGGAATTTGTGGAATTGCATCAAAGTAGAGAATGGATAATTGGAACTTTAAGGAATTGCATAGAAAGGGAAGGCACATGCCTGAAAAGTGACTAGTTGTGAGGAGAGAAATGCTGATGTATATGTATGAAGGAAGTTGAGGGATTGGAGAACAGGAGTAGGTAAATGTGCAACTGTATTCATCTTTCATGACCTGACTAATTTATCAAAGTGTTTCTCACATTGAATGAATTGGTGTGTCACTCGCCTCCTACTGGTCAGCTACTATGCCACCTCCAGCTGTAACTTCTTCAGGAATTAGCAAAACACTTATTTCTGCTCTGCAGTAGGGGCTAGGCAGGCTGGGCCTGTATCTTCTGGAGTTTAGAAGAGTTAGAGGTAACATCATTAAAACATGTAAAATCCCGAGGACTTGACTGGGTAGCTATGGAAAGGACGCTCCCCCTTTAGGAGAATTGGGGTCGAAGTTTAAAAATAAGGGAGCACCTATATAAGACAAAGATGAGAAAATAATCTCCCCAAGGATTGTGACTTTTTGACGTTTCCTTCCTCAAAAGGCAGAATCTTTAAATATTTTTAATGTAGAGGTACATAGATTCTTGATTATGAAGAGAAGGAAAGATTACTGATGATATGCATGAATGTAGAGTTGAGTTTAAGTCAGATCAACCATGATTTTATTGATGGGCAGAGCAAGCTTGAAGGGTGGAGAGGTCTACTCTAGTTTCTTGTTCATATGTTTCTTTTATTTTCATGTTTTGTTCCATCTGGGGAACATGGCCACCATTTTACCTCTCAATGACCCCATCAGCACATCAAGTACTGCATCACCTTTCAAAGCCTTGATTTCATACAGAGACTGTTTTCTTCATTGCCGCAAACTCCAACCTCCTCCAAATCGCAGGATGCATTGGGTCTTTTATACTGGAGTTGAAATCATGACATGTGGGCCCTCATCGCGTATTTTCCTTGAAGGGATGGCAAACTTGTTAGAAATGGGGCAATGAATGTGCTGCATGAAAAGTTTGCAGGTGTCCTGAACTTATTGCCTGTTTTCTGAGTGTCATCAGACCCTATCTCTACTCTTTCACTGCATCTCCGTGGAAATATTGAAGTCAATATATTTACAATTTTTAGGTGCCACCACATATACGGTCATTAACATTCTATTATAAAGTGGCCTTAAACAATCTTAAACCTGTGTTTTAAACAATAAAACATTTAAACAATCTGCCAATACGACACCTGAATGTGAAACGTATTTCCCTCATGGTGAACTATAAGAGCAAAAAATGTAATCATAACATCTCATTTCCAAATCTGCATGAAAGGGTCACATTTAGGATGTGTCCTGAAG
Organism: Hemiscyllium ocellatum; assembly: GCF_020745735.1. Classification (NCBI taxonomy): domain Eukaryota; kingdom Metazoa; phylum Chordata; class Chondrichthyes; order Orectolobiformes; family Hemiscylliidae; genus Hemiscyllium; species Hemiscyllium ocellatum. The sequence goes on from NC_083408.1 coordinate 93,342,670, forward strand.
ATAGTTATTCGACAATGATGACCGATGGCACCTTTTACGTGAGAAAAATAACCAGTTGCAGTGGGAGAGACAGGGATTTAACAATGGCTAACGGTCACTCAGCGGTTCATCTTTACCTTTGCTTAAGAAGATATTTGGTTCAAGACTCACTTCCAAAACTTGAGCGCCAAATTAATGTTAACATTCTGATGTGATACTGAGGGAGTGATGCTTGTCAGAAATGCCATTTTACATGGAAAAATTTAGAAATCAATACTCTGTCTGTCCTTTCAGGTGGACATAAAGGATTCTGTTGTACTGTTTGAAGAGAAGAAGGGGTGTTCTGTTCTGGCCAATGTTTATTCCCCAATGATTCCACTGGTGTAAAAGAAAATGTTATTTGTCTCTGATCACATTGTAATTTGTATGATCATGCTGTGCATAATTTTGCTGTGGGTCCTTTTACATTACAACAGTAAAGGGTATTTTAAATGCTTTTCTTCAGGTGTATAGTGCATTTGGACATCACAAGGTTGGGAAACTGGCTATATAAATACAAAGCCTTTTTCTTCTTCAGAATTGTTGGTACATGTCTCGTGATTTTCCTGCTGATATTATGAAGGAATGATCTATTTATTTATTGTCACATATATCTCAAAGGTGCAGTGAAAATCAGGTGCTATTTTGAGTTACAATAAAAGGAAATTACTTAAATAGGAGCTCATCTTTCGTTCAAATTGGGGTCTCAAGCACTGCTTCAGGGTTTCTGCAATGTCTCTGCAAGGTGTTCGAGTCCTTAAGGAGAACAGCAACATCCCAAGAGACTCCATCTCTGCTGCTGGCACTGCTCTGCTGACACTGCCAAGAATCCAGGGTCTGGGCTGACCACCAGAAATAGCCCAGGCTCCGGCCACCACCAGCACCATTAGGATTCCTGATCCATGCCTCCGACATTGCCGACACCACTCCAGCCTTGAAGATGAATACGAAAGGAACTAAAACAATTTTCTGGCAATGCTAGTTTTAATGAGGAAAAGTATTTAAAGCACTTTGTTAAAACATAACTAAAGTTATCATTAAAGATTGTGGAAAGAGTGGTGAGCAAACTCTTATGGACAGAGACGAATTTCAAGGAAGAGAGAAATGTGGAGAATGATAGATGTTCAGAGATGGAATATCAGACATTAAAAAGAAACTGTTGATTTCAATCTGGACATTACCTGACAGAACCTAAGGCCAGCTTTGTATGCTAAAAGAAACAAATAAAGACGTTGGATTTATATAGTGTATTATGTTACTCCTTTTCATTAAGTTAGGATATGCCACAGCACTTTGCAGCAAATTTTCAAATGTTCTCACTGTTGTAACATAGGAAAGCCTCAGGAAAATGATCAACATTGTTTTATATACCTTTCAAAAGGTAATGGCATTGTGCTGCAGGCAAATCAGATGGAAGATGCCCATCAGTTACAACTTTCTGCTTGAAAGCTACCTAACAGTGTTCTAAACTGCAAATGAAAACCTTTTATCCTGTTGTAACTTGCATGATTAGAATGCATTCTACACTGCTTATATATGCATGATGTTGGTAAGTTTTAAAAGCAGAATATCAACAGATGCAAAAACATATGCATAAGGAGATGAAATTTAAATTGAATAAAAAGTGTCTGTATAGGTAAAGCCTTTAGGCTATTGATTTTAAGCAATGTCTCATTAATTGTGCACAAGATGAACTTTTCTAAAATCAATAACCTCTTGCTGTGTGCTAAGAGAGATTTTCAGCTTATTGCACTGTGTAAGTATTTCTGTCACAAAAAAATAGAGGTTTCTGTGCAATTACAGTCACCAAGTATTTTCAGAAAGAACTATTAAAGGTTCCATTTTGAACAGTAAATTGCACCAGAATGTGTAGATATTCAAATCTCAAGACAGTTTTGGATCCGAATGCAAGGGTTTCATTTCTTAACTCACACAGAATCATTTTATTGGAAAGGATAACCATTATCTAATGGCAGTTGTGTAATGACTAACTCCATGCAAGTCACATATGCACAACATTCATTTGAATTGTACATCATATTGAGGGTTACTTAAGGTATAATAGGCCTTCAAAGTGATTTATATCTATGGATTTTATGTCTAAATTGAAAAGTTGTAGGTCAGCATATGATGAATTTTGTTTCAAAGTCTGATTTGGGCTGTTTGAGATGGCCACCTCATACAAGGGAAAAAAATATTGTCGTTGAGTGGCTCTGGTCTTACAATGCAGCCTTTTCTGAATCCCAGCATTATTTCACATATGGATTCTTTCAACTTTGAGTTATTTCTTTTTAAGTTTAACTTTAAAATATTCAGAATTGAAAATTTACTGAAAAAAATCTAAAATTGTATGTTAGAAACTCAATATGCATGTGATTCTGATTTTTACTGATTGAATGATGAAATAGGATGCTAGTTCAATTACTAATTTTAAAACTGAGAATGATGTTTTATTTGCTAACCAAAGGTATGGCATGACAAAGGTATGAGTAACATCACGAGGCAGCCATGATGACATTAATGGTGGTACAGACTCAAAGGGCTAAATGGTTTACTCCTGTTCCTATATTCTCATGTTCCTAAATGTACAAATGTATTTGTAGCATATGGTAGACAAATTCAGAGGGATTACGGATCGTAGCAACTTAGTGAAGATTTTCAATTAAATTTAGAATGCATATCATGTTTTGAAGCTGTTTGAGTTTAAACTTGTGCTAGAAGCATGAGAACAATGTCAGCATATTGTGGCCACATTTAAAGCAACGGGATCAATACCTTCTTTTGTAGAATAAACTGGTTGTAAATTTATGTTGCTGAATGTAATTCAGGCCTACAAGCCATTTAGATTTCATGCCTAACTACCTCAGAAGCTAATAACACATGGGTTTCAAAGTATGTTTAAGTTTCTCTCATCTGAATTTTTTGCCCCTGTCTTCAATTCCTTCCTTGTCTAAACATCACTGGTCAATGAATCAAATGAGAGGCAAAGGTTGCAATTTTAAATTCATGTGTAGCACTCTAAATCTAGCTCCAATAGTTTACAGGCTACAGCAAAAGTGGGGCTTTTTTCTGTTTGCTTGCAGGTGTCTTTAATTCAGACTGACTGACTTATTGTTAACGTAAGTCACAGGATCACTTTTATCCTTGGTCAGACTAAAATTGCAAACTCTGTCTAGTTATCATAAAAATAAGCCTGACAAATGCAGAAAGGGAAATGATTAACCTAATGGAAGTCTGATCTTTGGTCTACAAAGATGATATGGCATTGCACAGTAACTAAAATCCCACATGTCAATCATAAATGAAATATATGTAAAAATGACAATTAACACAAAAGATTTTCTAATAAGGGTTCAACGTATTGGGGTCACTGGCAAAGTTTTTTGGATTGAAGTGTAATCCTTATTATGTTATTTATAAATTTTGAAATATTACAGGCAAGTTAATTATTTTATTGGCCATAAATCACTTCTCTTCTACCCTTTCTTTGGATTTCACTCTAGTTAACTCCTACTGCACCTTTAAACTTCATCCAGTAAGTTATTTGTCCTCTTGATTCAACTCTCTGCACAAAATACAAATGTTTGTCATTGGGTTTCTGTTTCTCAATTCTTTCAACTGAGGCAAATGCATTTAAGCTCCCAATGGGCTAAAGAGGCTTAGGAGTACCTCATGTGAAGTATGGCTCTTATAAACATTGCATTTAACCAAGTGTTGCATCTGTCCCATTGATTCTAAATCAATAGTCTTAAAGCAATGAGTATACGTTTCCTGCTGACTCTGTCTCGCTTTCTGTATATTATCAAAATACCTCTAGGCAATCGAACCACCCTGCAATTGAATTCATTTTATCCATGAATGAGGAATTGTATTAATTTATATAAATTCTCATGGGTGGTGCACAGCTTGCAATACTCTAGTAGTACCCAGAATTTCTATTGAGCTAACAGGATAATCGTTTCCAGAAAGAGATGCCTTGAGAAAACATGCTGACTCCCGTGAAATGTTATTTTTTTCCAGAAAACCAGGCTTGACATGTTATGTACAATCTTAGAATAATTGTGTCAGTATGAGGGATGTATCTGGGCTATTTACATGCACAATTATGATTGCACTTCTGCACAGGAAGCAGGACAAGGTCATTGCAGTAGAAGCTCAAAGGTGAATGATTTAATTCTATTTGGAATAGTAAAATGAATGTCATAGCTTCTGTTTCCCAGGCTATGTGATTTAATGCTACTGGTGTCAGCTAGTATATTTTGCTTTATACTTCGATGAATCGACCTCTTTGAATCACCTCAGCAAGCTCAGTATCCTGTGCCCATTTATTGAGGATTATTACTGATTTCTTTCATTTTCTTGCCCAGAAACAAATTTACAGCAAGGTTTGTGCTCTTATAGCATTTACTTTAACAACCTTAAAGTGATACATTTCTCGAATTAACTCTTGGGTTTTGCATTCTTTCGTTGACAAAAAAAATGATGACATTTTTTAACGGAAATTGATTGCTTACTGTTTATGCAGAATAGTTTCATCTTGTCACTATTTTTTATTCTTCATTCAAGAAGCTTTTCAAGAAGTTTTCCCTAGAGACAATCCTCCTGATTTATACAGAGCCAGGAGGTTGGCTGGGCTTTCCAGGACAAGGACACTCACTCAACTTGGGAGTTAGTGAGTATCCACTACAGAGAGAGTCTCATGTCAGCTGAAGAGGAAGGAATATCAAGCAAATCAGCTGGCTTCTCAGAACTTGAAGAACAGGTTGTAATAGCTGTTATCTGACACCAGGAGGCGTTATTATACATGAACACCCTAAGGGAGGTATTGGTCCTATTCATTTCTAATATTGTCAAGTATTGGGTCCGAATTTGAATAATATTATTCATATTATTCTAATTTAGACATTTTGTTCATCTTCTCGATATTTCTCGCACGCATCCTTGCACTTACACAGCAGGGCAGCCAGATCTAATTTGGCAAGTAGTTCATAATTTGGCTCATAACATGATTATGTTCTCTGCCCACCTTATTGAATGGAAAATGGGCATCAAGTGGCATAATCCTAAATGTCTGACAAATCCATTACACAAAAACACAGCCTCTTTTGATTTCTGTTCCATCTGTTTAATAATGCAGTACCTTTGTCTAATATAATGGCACACTATATTAGCTCTGACATTCTCAAACATTCATGCAATTTAACCCTGAACCCTCTTTGGTGATCAACATTCTAGACTCTACCACTGTTCCACTTGAATGCATACATCTGTAAGGTTGTAAATTCTGTTTAAAGTTTGCAAGAAAAATCTTCTAAACTCATGTTGCTACTTTTTATGAAACAGAAAACAAATAATGGGATGTTTCTTTTGGTTTTCTGTTTGATGTCCTCCTGACATGTCAAGTGGAAAAGTGATAAGCCTCCTACAGCGATCTCATTGGGTGATTAGATAACATGTGAACCGAGGTCAAGGATTGTCGTTGCTCATCTTCCACTTATGGAACTGCAATTGACCATGTTCTGTGCAGACTGCATTGAGCAATGTCCATTCTTCTTCTGCTTGTTGGGCCTGTGAGGTTTGGAGCTTCTATCATGCTGTCTGTGCTTCAAAATATGGATAATTGATTAATTCTAACTGCAAGAATATTAGCAGCTCCTTCCTAAAATGAATAGTGTGATTTTAACTGTGTGTTCAGAGGAGTTGATGACTATATATTATCACCCCATGCATGTTTCCATATCAAGACCTGCCATCTAATATCACCATGGACCCCAATGTGTTGCCCTGGTCTGAAAAACACAAATGTATCAAAAACACTCAATGGAACCCAATTTTCCTTGACATGTTCATGGAGTATTAGATTAATTGGACTCATTGAACACAGGATAATAAGATGGAGCGGGGCACAGAGCCTGGACAGAGCCAAATTCATTTACTGTCCAGTAATTTAAATGCAAAAATTAGTTATCTCCATTAAGGGCATGCATTCCTCCTGGATAATTAACTCCACTAAACAATCATCTGGATAATTCAGTACACACAGCCCAAGTAGCAGGCATTTCTACCCATTTGAAAAGAGAAGGATCAGTGTTACCCCTGAGAGTATAGACTCTTATCTAAAACCTTCATTGTATCTTTTTGGAGTCTGAAGATGGTGTAAAACAAGAAAGTGCTGATTTGTAATTTGTTGGCATTACTACTTATTAGTTGTGGCAACACATATTTAATCCCTAATTAAAAATGGAAATGGGTGAGGGTACCTCACAGCAATCTGTGGAATTCACGTGTTTTATTGTTTAAGGATTGACCAATATTTAAAGGAATGGTGTTGCCAAGCTGAGTATCACTATCTTTCACACTGGACAAAATGAGAGATTAAAATTCAATGGCCCTGCAGCCAACTTCTCATTGCTGCATCACTGTCACCCCCACCTGAACTGGATTGGATGGACCTCAGGCGTGTTACCTTACAATAAAAGATGTGGAATCAACAGGAACAAAATTCATCATTTTGGAAAAGACTGTAAATTTGTGAAAGGCGCCATGATGAAACTAGCTTTCTTTTCAGTCTGTTTAAACAGATCAACTAAGTGCAAAGAGACTTGGGAGTTCTAGTCCAGGATTCTCTCCAGGTAAACTTGCAGGTTGAGTCAGTGGTTTGGAGAGCAAATGCAATGATGGCTTTTATTTTGAGAGGACTTGAATATAAAAGCAGGGATGTACTGCTGAGGCTCTATAAAGCTCTGGTTAGACCACATTTAGAATATTGTGCACAGATTTCAGACTCATATCTCAGGAAGTGCTGGCCCTGAAGCGAGTTCAGAGGACGTCCACAAGAATGGGCCCAGCAATGAAAATCTTAATGTATGAGGAATATTGAGGATTCTGGGTCTACACTCAATGGAATTTAGAAGGATGAGAGGGGATCTAATTGAAACATACAGAATACTGAATGGCCTGGACAGAGTAGATGTTGGGAAGATGTTTCCATTGGTAGGAGTGACTAGGACCCGAGGACACAGCCTTTGATTAAAAGAAAGACCTTTTATAACAAATATAAGGAGAAACTTCTTCAACCAGAGAGTGGTGAATCTACGGAATTCATTGCCACAGAGGCCAGGTCATGGAGTATATTTGAGACTAAGATAGATAGATTTTTGAGTATCAAAGGGAATCAAGGATTATGGGGAGAAAGTGGGAGAATGGGGTTGAGAAACTTAACAGCCATGATTGAATGGCGGAGCAGACTCAATGGGCTGAATAGACTAATTTCCGCTCCTATGTCTAATGGTCTTATGGTCTCAAAAATGACCTTTGGACAATAAACAGTAACTTAAGAAAAAGAGAACAACAAACTATTCTTTGTTTTTGAGGGCAAGCACTGACAGTTAATTGTTGGTTGTTTCTTGGTAAAAATTGCTGTACAGATGCTTCATTTCTGGAGAGGCATTATGCTCAAGAACATGACAGAGGTTGAATGACAACACAGGGGAGGTGATGGCTAGTGGTATTATTGCTGTATCGTTATTCCAGGGACCCAGGTAATGTTCTGGAGGTCTATGTTCAAATCCTGCCATGGCTGATATGGAATTTGAATTCAATTTATAAAAGAAATCTGAAATTCAGGGACAAATGATGACCATGAATCCCAATTGTTTTTTGTTGGAAAAAACCATCTAGTTCACCAATGTCCTTTAGGGAAAGAAATCTGCCCTCCTTAGCCAGTGTGGACTACATGAGACTCCAGCTGAAAATGTGTTGCTGGAAAAGCGCAGCAGGTCAGGCAGCATTCAAGGAACAGGAAATTCATCAGGATTCCTGATGAAGGGCTTATGCCCGAAACGTCGAATTTCCTGTTCCTTGGATGCTGCCTGACCTGCTGCGCTTTTCCAGCAACTCAGCTCTGATCTCCAGCATCTGCAAACCTCACTTTCTCCTACATGAGACTCCAGACCCACAACAATGTGGTTGACTCTTAACAGCCCTCTGGGCAATTAGAAGTGGGCAATAAATGCTGCTTAGTCAGTGATACCCTCATCCCCTGAGTGAATAAAGATAATTTTAAAAAACTGGGACCTCATGGGGGGACCCACATCTGTCTGGCAGAGTTTGAACTGGTTTTTCAGACTGTGTTTGGGTCAGAGGGCTTGTGTCTGTGAAAGCTACAAGACAGAATCCTGCCTGACCTCTCATCATAAACTTATTGAAAATTCAGAGAATGGAGTTTCACTCATAGAATTAAATGAATATTCTGTGGAGCTTGCTGGAAGCTATCAGCATGCACCAGTATCATCAGAAACCAAGCAATCTCTACAACCCCACATGCCTGTGATGTTATGGATTGCAGACACTGCTTAAGTGAATTGGCCAGTTACATCTCATTTATTTTTTCCCTTTAATTTCTCTCTTTACCTTTGTATGTCTGTCTTTCTGAGAGAGTGGGGGGCTAGAATTAAAGAGTTTAAAATTTAAAATTTCAGCATTACTTCGATTATCTTGTGGTTTAACTTTGCTCTGCTAAAACCACTGTATTATTAATAAATTGTCTACTGCTCTAAAATAGATTCTTCAGTCCACCACATCGAAGCCAGTCAAAAACAACCACCCAACTATTCTAATCTCATTCTCTAGCACTTGGCCTTAAGCCTTATATGCCCTAGCATCACAAGTGTGCATCAATTACTTCTTCAAGATTATAAGGATTTCTGCATCCATCATTCATCAAGGCAGTGAGTTCCAGATTCCCGCTACTCTCTGAGATGAACAAAATTTGTCTTCACGTCTCCTCTAAATCTCCTGCTCCTTGCCATAAATGTATGCACCTGATCACTAATCAGCGCACCAAAGAGAAAGGTTATTTTTCCTGTCTCCTCTGTCTATGTCCCTCATACTTTTATACATCTCATTTATGTCCCCATTATGCTCCACGGAAAACAACCCCAGTCCATCTAATCTCTCTTCAAATGTAAAACTCTCCAGCCCAGGTAACATTCTGGTAAATCTCCTCTGCACCCTCTCCATGAAGTCTCATCCCTCTTACATTATGGATTCAACAACTGCACACAATGCTCTCCCTGTCACTAAAACATTTTATCGAATTCAAGGATAACCTCCTCACTATCAAACTCTGATTCAGCTGATAAAGACATTCATTTTATTTGCCTTTTTCATACTTTATCTACCTGTCCTGCTTGCTTAAGGAACTGGTGGACATGCATACCAAGGTCCTTCTGATCCTCAATGCTTCCCAGTTTCTTGTCATTCATTACATATTTCATTGCCTTGTTTATCCTGCCTTAGTGTATCACCTCATATTTATTTAAAATGAATTTCATTTACCACTGATCAGCCCATCTGACTAGCGCTGTAATCCTCCTGGAATCCAAGGCTATCCTCCTCTTTATTTACGAGCCCATCCATTTTTGTTTCATCTGCAAACTTACTGATCAACCCTCCTACATTCAAATCTAAATCATTTATATAGACAATAAGCAACAAGGGCCAAGATATTGATCCTAGTGGTACCTCACTGGACACATGCTTCTCATCACAAAACACCCCTTGATCATGACCTGCCTTCTGTCACTCAGCCAATCCTGGATCCAATTAGCCAATTCCTTGGATCCCATGAGCTCTTATTGTATTAGCAGTCTCCCATGTGGGACCTTATCAAAAATCTTGCCAAAGTCTAAGTAGACTATATCAAATGCTTTGCTCTCAACTACACACCAGTTAACTCTGCAAAACATTCAATCAAATTCATAGAATCCCTAGAGTGTGGAAGCAGGCTACTTGGCCTATGGAGTCCTCACTGGCCCTCCAAGCAGCAACCCACCCAGAACCTCCTCATAACCCTCCATTTCCCATGTCTAATCCATCTAGCCTGCACATCCTTGGACACTATTAGCAACTTAGCACGGCCAATCCATCTAATCAGCACTTTTGGAATATGGGAGGAAACTGAAACATCTGGAGGAAATCCATGTTGAATTGGAGAATGTGCAAACTCCACACAGACAGTTACCTAAAGCTGGAATTGGACCCAGGTACTTATCACTGTGAGGCAGCAATATTAACCACTAAGCCACTGTGCAGTTACATTCCAGTTACATCTTCAAAACTTTCCAGTGGATTTGTCAAGCATGAATTCATTTTCATAAATTCATGCAGACTCTGTCTAATCGTCTCACTGTTTTCCAAGTGCTCTGCTAAGAAATATTTCATAATTTCTATAGCTACCTAACACACTTGCTATCTCTTCTAATTTTGGCCATCTATCTCCCTTGTTGAACCTTCTCTCAAGATCCCAGCACCCTGCCAAATTAGTTTAAACTCTCCCCAATAGCACCAGTAAACCGCCCCAAAGGACATTGGATAATGATTTGCCTTTCAGTTTTTGGTATCAACGTGGATAACCTCACATTTATCTACAATAGACTTCCTCTGCCATGAATTTGCCCTCTCACTCAACTTGTTCAAATCTCGCTGAAGCTCCTCCTCACAGCTCACCATTCCACCCAGCTTTATGTCATCTAAAACTTGGAAATATTACATTTAGTCCCCTCACCTAAATCATTAATATATATTGTGAATAGCTGAGGTTCAAGCACTGATCTCTGCAGTTCCCTATTCGTCACTGCCTGCCACTCAGAAAATGAACAGTTTATTCCCACTTTTCATTTCCCTTCTGCTAACCAATTCCCTATCCAGGCCAGTGCACTTACCCCAATCCAATATGCTTTAATTTTACATGCTGATACTGTGTGTGGGACCTTATATTGAAGGCTTCTTGAATGATCAAGTAAGTCACATCTACTAACTCCCCCTTATCAAATCTATTAGTTACATTCTCAAAATAAATTTTAATAAATTTACCAAGCATGATTTTTTTCTTTCATAAATCCATGCAGTCTCTGTCTAATCCTGTTATTGTATTCCAAATGTTTTGCTATTAATACTTTTATAAATTTAAAACGCTGCCTTGATGTTAAGGGCAATTATGCTCATCTCACCTGTGGGATTAAACTCTTCTTCAGATTTCAATCAAGGTTGTAAGAAGGTCAGAAGCTGATTGGCCCTGGTTGATCCAATAATGAGTGACAGTAAGCACTTGATAGTTCTGTCGATGACCATTTCCATCTCTTTGCTGATGATCAATAATAGACTGCTGGTAGTAATGACCATGTTATTTCTTTCCTGCTTTTTGTGCATAGGATATACCTGGACAACTTCCCACATTGTTGAATCAGTATCAGTGTGGTATCATTCTAGAATAGTGTGGCTGGGGGCTTAACTAGCTCTGAAGCACAACTCTACAGTACAATTGCTACAGCATTGTCAAAGCCCATACCCTTTGCAGCATCCACTGACTTTCAGTCGTATCTTCTTTAGCAAGCAGGGTGAATCAAAATGGTGAAGTGCACAATTTTAATTGTATCCCATCTTTGTGTGCATGTGCGACCAAGTGTGTGACATTGCATTAATTTGGGGTAAGTAAGAATAAATGGACAACTTTTCTTTCCACACTGACAAAATCTTACAGCTGAATAATTTATTTAGAATGCACATTTGAAAGGTAAGAAATTTGACACATCTTTCCATACAAGCAGTAGTCACAAGCAGTGAGGTCACTTACATTCTGACCATGAATTTAAGCAAAATCGTTATTCCATTGTTGCTAACAACATAGACTATCTGACAGTTATGCTGCCTGTGATTGTAGTTGTATGTTGTTGGAGGAGACAGAAGCGGCTGTCAGCTCAAAAGGAGTAGTGAAGTAATTTAATAATTGTTGACCTCTGTGAACTGCATTTACCAGGGAAGCATTATAGAACTATTTAGTTTTTTTGTAATGCAATTGTTTTATAACTCCAACTTCTGCTGTGGCTTTTTTTCCAGTGAATAGTAGCTGAAGGTGAGTTAAAAGTAACTAGGCAAGCATTGTTGCTGTCGTATTGATAAAATAAAACTAATAATAAACAGAGTTAGCTGTGGTGCTGGAATCCATTACTGTGTGAAAAGCTTCAGCATGTGGTTCTCGAAAATATATGCGGCATCATTAATCAACAGCCACTTCCTTTATACATTTTTGATTCTTTTGTGTTTATTATTCCTTGTCATTGTTGATAATGTTAATGGGTTGGTTGACATTTTTGGCATCTGCATATTGCTCTGTTAATTGAAAACTACTCAACCATCTCCCCAGGGACAGCAAGACAAGGTTCAGCAGATTTACAATTGCTGAAAATGCTGGGATCTCCTTATGTTTCACTGTTCAGGGAATCTCTGCAACAATCTCCATCAAACCAGTGTGTTTAGATGGTTTACAAACTCATGCTCCAATAATTTCCTATTTTCATTGGTGGATCCTTCTAAATGTATTTTGTCTTCTGTGCATCGGAACATTGCTGCCGCACTAAAGTTGTACAATTAGTGGACTTGACTGTTCTCAAGCATTTCTGGTTGGCTTCTGATCTTCTGTGCTCCTGTCAGCTTAAGATCATCCAAAATCTGTTACCCACATTTTTAGTTATATGAGATCCCATTTGCCAGTCACCTCTATCATAGAGTCATATAGCATGGAAACAGGCCCTTCAGCCTGACCAGATTTCCTAAGAGATGATGTGGAGGTGCTGGTGTTGGACTGGGGTGGACAAAGTCAAAGGTCACATGACATCAGGTTATAATACGACAGATTTATAAATAGCACAAGATATCCCTAAGGGAAAAAGTAAAGTCTGCAGATGCTGGAAATCAGAGTCAAGAGAGTATGCTGGAAAAGCACAGCAGATCAGGCAGCATCCATGGAGCAGGAGAATCGACGTTTCAGGCCAGAGCCCTTCATCAGGAATCAAGATATCTCTAAGACATCTTCCTTTATGCAAAACTGGTGTTTAACTAACAACTACTGCAGAAACAATATTCCAGTGCGAGGTGAGGTTGGTGTTTATGCATTAAATTATTTATTTGATTACATGTTACTATTAACAGTAAGACAGAATGACATCTTTCTGAGGAAGCAATTGGATGAATAAGACATAGCTAAATAGGGCTGAGTTATTTATACTAGGGAACAGTATGTTTGACAGGAGATGGTAAGAGAGCACAAATGATGAGAACAAAGTGACAGTAAAAAAAATTGGAATCGCAACCTCGAGAAAGGGGTGGCATGGTGGTTCAATGGTTAGCACTGCTACCTCACAGCACTAGGATTCCAGGTACAATTCCAGCCTTGGGCAACTGTCTGTGTGGAGTTTGCACATTCTCCCCGTGTCTGCATGGGTTTCCTCCAGGTGCTCCAGTTTCCTCCCACAATCCAAAGATGTGCAGGTCAGATGAATTGGCCATGCTAAATTGCCCACAGTGTAAGGTGCATTAGTCAGAGGAGGATGGGTTACTCTTCAGAGGGTTGGTGTGAACTTGTTGAGTCAAAAGGCCTGTTTCCATACTGTAGGGAACCTAATCTAAAAATGTTAGGATTTTCCTCATGGTTTAAACAGTCAGTCCCAAATCTCTCTCATGAACAGAGAATACCTTATTTTCATGCATTTGCATTTCATTTTCAGAGCGTCACCTTATTTCTCTGCAACTCGCAATTCTCCTCATCTTCTTTGAGAAACTGGATGGGGCCAGTTCCCAACTTGAAAGTCAGCACAATAACTTGATAGCAATAGGTCCCTGCCAGCCTCTCCAGGCTTTTATCCAACTTCATACATTCACTGCAAAGTCCCTGTATACTCCATGTCACCATCCTCCTCTTCTCTTCATCTAAGAAAGCCACCAGCTCCTCCACATCATCATGGCTGCTCTTAGTCCAATAATCACTCCATTTTAACCCTTCAGGATGTCACTTTGAAATTCATTAGCATGTTTCTGCCAGGTCACTTTGCACACAGGCACAAATGCATCTCACACATATGCACAGGGAGCATCTAGGCACTCACTTGTGGCTTGTATTGCTTTTTAGTAATATAAAACAGCAGCAAGGTCTCACAGTATGGAGCACTGAACAGACAAGGGACTGGACATGTTGCTATACTGCACTGTGCTACATCAATGTCACAACTAAAACATTTAGCAGCAGCTTACATGACAAATGTACTGCATGTGCTCCAACCAAATGGCCATGTCAGATTGTCAAAGCAGACCAGTTCCTACTAGGGTCAAGGGGGATTTCAGTCAGTTGGGGGACAATCAAGGCTGTTGTCTGATTCCAGTCCTGGGATAGGCCACAGTCAGTCCTGCAAGTCAGATGCAGGTCTATGTATTACAACTACATTAGTCAGGGTGTTGTGGAAACTTCAGTGTGGGGAGTAAGCTATTCTGCAGTAAGACAAAGGGAAAGGTTCAGTATAATGACATCTTCCCATGCAGGTTAGAGCAGTTGGTGGTGGTGTGGTCAGGTGTCACCAGTACGTGAATAGGAAGCACGGAGGGTGAGGAGGGTTAGTAGTTTAGCAGAATGAGGTGGGTGAAAACTGCTGAATTTACATGATACATGCAATATTGAGAGCTGTTTGATGAGATGAGTATGCAGTGACTCTGAGCATGTGAAATAGCTGAGAAGATGGTGGAGCGCAGAAGATCATTAAACTTTTCTCTGCACTGACTGAGCACTACATTTCACCCAGGATACTGCACAAACTCAGGCTGCTATATTGGTCCGAGCTGGCTCAATCCTGGTAGCATAGCCTCCTTTGTTAATCAGCAGGAAATAACCATTCTCCTCCTTTCCACTCTATTGAACACAGTGGGGGTGAGTTGCCTTCTTGAACCATTGCAGTCCGTGTACAGTGGGTTGACCTATGTTGCCTTTAAGGAGAGAATTCCAGGATTTTGACCCAACAACAATGAGGGTACGGTGATACATTTCCAAGTCAGAATGGTGAGTGGCTTAGAGGGGAACTTGCAGGTGGTCCTGCCCTTGTCCTTTGAGATGGAAGTGGTCATGAGTTTGGAAGTGTTGTCTAAGGATCTTTAAGGTTTTTTTGCAGTGTATCTTGCAGATGGTACACACTGCTGTTGCTGAGTGTTGGCAGTAGAGGGAAAGGATGGTTGTGAATTTGGTGCCAATCAAGCAGACTGCTTTGTTTTGGATGGTGTCAAGCTTCTTGAGTGTTGTTGGAGCTGTACTCATCCAGGCAAAAGGATAGTATTCCATCACACTCCTGACTCCATGTCCCTGTCAGCTCAATGGGGTGTGTCAGCTTCCCTTTCTCAATAATAATTGTCCTCAATGACAATAGGGCAACAGCAGAGTCTGAAGGCCAACTCCTGGTTGGCTGCTCGTAAAGTGCCGCAGAGCTGAGATTTAGATGTGTGGTAGCTGTCTGAACAACACAAAGCCTTGCCAGTGGTGAGCACTGCCACCTCTGCATCTGCATGGCTCTAAGAGACAGATGATGAACAGGCCAGTTGCAAAATTAATGAGCTGAAGAGTGGAAGATTGCACAAGCAATGTCAACATGCGTCATGACTGCCAATACATAAATTTCTTCCAGAAAACACTTTGTCAGAACACGGGAAAAATCAGTCCAACTTGCAGCTGATATTTTGCAAGGCTCGACCAATGGCTTATGCCCAGATAGAAGCAGTGATTAAGCAGCAGCATAGTTTAGAAAGACAGGGGAATTAAGAAGTGATGAGCAGTGAATGGGTTGCACATATTGTTTCAGTTCAAATAGCAGGGAAATTGCAGGAATTTTTCAAATGTAAAAATGCTCGGAATGTGGATCAAAGTTGTCTTCAATGGGTTTAACTTCAATTGTTCCTCCAAGGTTTAGACATAGATAGACATCAATGTGAATAGTTCACATGAAAGCAATAACACAAAGCTATTTTTTGCAATTCTAAATGTTCACAGAAATATTGAAGAGTTGGTGAAAATTTTTGTAGCTTTTTTGGTGTTTTTCTTGTAATATTTTGCATTTTCTCAAGTAAACTTTGATAATGTAACTTAAAATAGTTCTGCGATTTACACATGAAAGAACTGAAACCAACATGCTCTTTCTAAAAGATGAGAGACTTAACAAGCAATCCTGGTCTTTTTCAATATATAATTTCATTTACATCACACTGTAAACTTTTGCAATAAATTCTGCGTCTTACAATCTTGTACTCCACAACCACCTGCTGAAGGAGCAGCGCTCTGAAAGCTAATGCTTCCAAATCAACCTGCTGGACTATAACCTGGTGTTGTGTGATTCTTAACTTTGTACACCCAAGTCCAACAACGGCAACTTCAAATCCAGATGGGTCACGCTCCTATGCAGGAATAGCAGGCTTTGGAAGATGGAGTTTTTAAAAGGGCTGGCCTAAGAGTGAAGCATTTATTCAGAATGACACAACTTGTCCATCAAGCTGCATCACATGCTAAATCATAATTTCTTCATGATGAGACTTAGTAAAGGTAAAAATGGAAGAGATTCTGTACTTTAGAATGCTTTAGCAAATGGTATATCTTGCTCACTGTGCACAAAGATCTGTGAGTTGAGATTCACCCTATTCAGTCACATAAAGACCCACAGCAGCATCTCACAAGCCTGAGCAGGCATCATCTTCAATTCAATGCACAGCTGAAATTTTATTAACAAGCACAGAACTCGGAAGTGTTGATGAAGTGTGAAGGAAACACACACAGTCATTAAAAGTGAAATATTTTGAGCCCTAGGTGTATTTCTACTGTGATTGTTGCTTCTTAGAAACTGTAATGTGTCAAAGAACAAGAAGGATAATGAACCTATGATTGTCCAATTTTGCTGCCTGCAAATTTAATGCATACTTAAGTAGTAAATTAATAGTACAAATTTCACACTTGTAAATATTAATAACCTATTTGTCCACTTGTGTAAGCAGCTCAACACCACATCATTCAACTTGATTAAAAGTTTAGTTTTCACAGAATTGTTGAAAGGCAATCCTACCATCAACTAAAATTTATTATAACTGTGAACTGATCTACTCTACTTTCTGTGTATGCTGCACCCTACTAAATTTCTTTGTAATACTTCTTAAGAACCAAGGTGTTAACTATTAAAATCTGTATTGCTGCTATCCAATCAAATTCTTAAAAGAATTGTTTTATGACAAATTAAAAGTTGCAGTACAAATATTTAAGATGAACTATGAATGAAATGGATGACTCAAACAACTTCATGACCAATGGAAGGACTTACTGAAGTGTACTCACTGTTGCAACACATAAAATAAAAAGTATAATATTATTACCAATTTGATTTATATTGTGGTTCCTGCATTTGATGTATAATATGTCTTTGCTGGTTTGTAGTATTTTGGGGAGGTAAGCTAGCCTTTGCTGTTTCAGGATTTTGTTATGTTATTTTATTACACAATAAGACAGATTCCAAATTGAAATCTGGATTGATGAATAATATTTTGCATTTCTTATGATTTAACACTGTGGGCTTTCATTGAACTATCAATTCACAATGTGGCATTTGATTTAACAATATAACAGAAGTTGATTGCACAGAAGAAGTTAAGAGATAACAGAACAAACCAGACAATTTGTAAATAACAAAATTTGCAAGTTCTTTGTTACGTGTCAAAGAACAAAATACCACCCAACCTATCACTATCACTTTAAAATATTCAAATATCAGATAGACTTTTTTTCTCAAACATCTTTATAGGTTTAACTTCACTTCTTCTTTCAGTTCCATTCTTGAGGTCTTGATTGCCTGTTCCTTGACTATTTATAGGTATGAGCTGAAATTTTCTTTACTTCAAATAACCCCATCATATTTTGAACAAAACACTTTTTGGAATTTTCATGTTGTAAATCTTATGCTGTAATGATCAACTTGCAAACTGTTGGAATCAATCTCTCAACTTATCCAAGCTAAGTCTTCTGAATCTAAAACTGAAAACCAATTAATGGGCTTTTCTCAACAAAAAGAAAATCACTTCTTGACTCTTTCAAACCAAAATCAAGCTAATGACTTTCGATGTTTGCTTTCTCCAAAAGTAAAACTCTCATAATGTAAATAAATTATCATTACCTCTCCAGGAGGGATCCAGTCACCTTCTGTCTGTCACATACTCTTTTGGATATCATAGCTTCAGAAAAATTGGCAAGTTAATTATTAAACTGCTTATTACTCACAGGTCAAAACCCACACAAGTTCAAAATCCAATTTTGAAAATAAATGCTATTAGTATAAATCTCATATATCAAAACTATTTTACCCTTTAACTTGTTTTTATTTATTTCCTAGAAAGTGTGTTAAAGATATTGTTGGTTCTGTTTTATGCCAGATTTGGTAATATGATCAAGGTAATGTGATCTACTGACTTCCCTTTTAAAATCTGGTAGGCTAGGGGTACACAGGCCAGTGAGTGCAAATACATTGCATAGTAATTTTCCTCATCAGACTTTACATTAATAAACCATGCTCCTCTGGGTGGATGCATTGTGTCATCGCTATAATTTCTTGTAGAAATTTTGACAGAATGGAGAACAGATTCTGCCCCAAATCCCATCTCTGCCTGTCAAGATTAAAGTGTTCTCAAAGAAAACATGAAGTCAATTTTCAGGCCAATATGAAAAAAAAGATTCAGTCCATTTCTATAGCCCATTAACTCTTCCATATTAACAGGTCTATTTGTTTTTATTACAGTAACTGTAACATTTCAGCATTTTTTTTTCCTCCTGTTTAACTAACAAGCTTCTTCCAAAGATCAGTGCTGAATTTGCTTTTTACAAATTTAAGTATATGGATGTAATTCCAGGATGTGATTCTTGCCCTCACACCATCTGTTGTTACACAGAGAGAGCACACCTCAGAAAACCAAGGAATTGTGATATTGGTCTCACTGTTTTCCTTTGTGCCTTTTCCAATAATTCCACAGCTCTTATGATATGGGAGCCAGAATTAAAATACACCAACCCATATGTAAGTCCTCATTCATGAATCACAAAAGTTAGTGTCAATGTTCTGTGGGTAATAGAGAACACAAATGGAATGTTGGCTTTTATTTCAAAGGCAATAAAGTATAAAAGTAGGGAGGTTTTGCTAAAGCTATACAAGGAATGATTCAGAATAAAGCTGGAACACTGTGAACAGTTTTAGCCTCTTATCTAAGGGATTGGAGTCATTCCAGTAAATATTCACTTGGCTCATACCAGATTTGGAGAGACCGTCTTATGAGGAGATACTGTGTAGGTTGGATCTGTACTTGTTGGAATATTGAAGAATGAGAGGCGACCTTATAGAAACATATAAAATTCTTCAAGGACTTGACTGATGTAGAAAGATGACTTCCCCTTATTGAAGTATCTAGAATCAGAGGGCATATTTTCGAAAGAGTGGTCATACATTTAAGACAGAGCTGAGGGGGAATTTCTTTTCCCAGAGTCTAGTGGAAATCTTTACCACAGTGGGATATAGAGGTTGGGTGATGAAGTATTTTCAAGGCCAAGACAGACAGATGTTTAACTTGTAAGGGAGTCAAGTGTTTGGGGTAAAGACAGGAAAGTGGAGTTGAGGGTTATCAAATCAGTCATGATCTCTTTGAATAGTGGAGCAGACTTGATGGGCTGAATAGCTTCTTTCTACTTCTATGTCTTGCATCTTACAGTTTTAAAGGTTGATGGTGGTGTAGTTAATTCCCACCTCGGCCTGAATTAACCTCTAGGTGGGAAGGTCCATGTTTGATTTTCCTGACCCACCAGCAAATTATGTGGACAATTAAGGATGACTGTGGCTGGGATTGACCCAGTGATGGATGGACCTATCACCATGTAGACTGCATGATAGCTGAAAGCATGCAGTGAGCTGATCAACTCCGGGGTCAGATGTAGAGAGCCCTCAAGCAAAGCAATTAAAGGCAGCTCACCGGAAGAGAGATATTAGCCACGAGCAGCTGGATTCCAGGGAAAAGCCTGCCAGTGACCTTCCTGCCACCGAGTTAACTTGCTATTTGGTAGACTTTCCCATAAAGAGACATCATGGAACTTCAGTCGGTGGCAAGATTAAGCCAAGGAAATTCAAACCTTGCTCCACAAAATGTAGGCTGTAATTTCAAGGAGTGCAGAAAGAAGCCTGCTCTCTCAGGGAATCCCAAAATCTCAGGATTTAAAGAAGAGCTAATGAGTTCTCCTGCTGATCCGTCCAACATTTTAAACGTATATACTTCTTATTATCACAATTATTATCGAATTGTTGTTTGTGGGATCTTGGCGTTTGCAAGTTCACTGCTGCATTTACTTCATTACAAACATTATTGCACTTCACATATAAAACATTTTCATGAAAGGCAATATTTAAATATAAGCCTTTATATATTTAAGTATAGTCATTAAACTGTTCTTTCATTAACTAGTTATGCTCTTTATAAATCTAACTTGCACCCATTGCATGACTCCACTCAAGCCTTGACCAGCCTGATATAGTCCCTTCCATTGATTGTAACTTAAAGTAGCTGGGTTAGTTGAAATAAAATGAAATGAAAAAGAAATGAAATTTGCTCTATTGAAAAGTCAATCATTCGTTGGTGACCTAAAGGTTAGCAAGTTGCTGATCTTAATGTTTCTCTGTCAGAAGGAAGGTGTGTGTTTAATTGAGTGTTTAAACTTGACAGAAATGGAGTAAACTGTCATAGTAACACTGAAAAGCTGGCATCTTGTTTCAAAGCAGACACAGTGAACTAGATGACAATGTGACCATCAGCTAAATGGAGTATTTTTGAACACAGAATTGTGTTGCATCAATTTCGTACAGTTGATTGGATGACATCTAGGTGGCACTAGTGACAGCAAGCTAAGCATGAGGTGAAAGTTGTTTAAAATCAAGAGATAAACCTCTCTCCAGGAAGAAACAAGCAAGTCTTAATGAGTAATTGAACCGAGTGAGCCTTGGTGAATGACATGCCTGCCAGTGGTCAAACCGATCAAGTTGCTGGAAAGTTTGAGTGCACAGCCTTGTCTGTATGGAAAAAGGGCAGAAGAAAGCTAACCACAGAGCGATAGTTAATGAACACAGGAGAGCTCTCTAATCAGAGACTGGAGATTGAGACAGAGCAGTTCTAGTCTGATCGTCAGTCAACCAGTTCACTTGTGCCTGTAGGCATTGTATGATCAGCTTGTGATGACTTACTACTATTGCAGTATTTTAGTAGTGTACCTTGCTCTCGCAAAGAACAATTGCTGTTGGGTTATTGATATCTAGAGTTAAACCCATGGGACCAGGAAAAGTGGGAATGAAAACCTACACTTTCCAGATTCGCATGGCACATTTTCACGTGTAATATCAGGCTTCTCAGAAGAACTACATCCTTCTTATTCCAAACATACATTGTAACCCTGTTTTCTGTTGCATTTAGTTAATTCAAGGCCTTTCATTGGAAACTTTGCGAAAGAGATTATATCACATTTTAAATAAATGGTACCACAGAGAGATGTGTTACTAACTTACTAAATGATATTCACAAAGAAACCAAAAACATTTTGTCAGGCAGACTGCTCACCTTTTATAAATCCACACAGGCTTCTTCTTATTAAGATGGTTAAACCTTTAAATAATGAGATGTCTTTAAATATGAAAGTAACCATTTAGAATGAGTGTCTTGAATAGCAACTCGGAAAGATTTACAATGTATTTACTGATTAATATTTGAAAGTCTATTTATTTCAATTTGAAATGTAATATGCACCTTTCGTCTTGATTGATCTGCCTGTAGGTTGGATGATAGAACTGTGTCTGTATGCCTGGAAATAAAATGCATTGACTGCTTCCTAGTTTGAATTATTAGATAGCTGCAATGTTTTGAAGAGAATGTCATTTTCATTTTAACGCTATCAAATAAACATGACAATAATGGTACATAACGTGAGGGAAGAATGAAAAATTTGTTTGGAAGGCTTGTTTTCGACAGTGATGCCGTGTGTGGAGATCAAAATATGACAAAAGAACTGATTTCATGGAATATTAATTAAATCTTTCATGATTCACATGAAATACCCTGTAATGAGATGGTCAGTGCCTTTGCTATAAAGGTGAATCGAGTGCAAGCTCCCTCTGAGGCAATTAATAAAGTGGTTGCTAAGCTTTATTGGTACTCTGAACTTGCACATGTGAGGCTTGAAAATTGTTATAACTTTTGATATTTTCCTATAACACACAGTCCGGAAGGAAACAACCAGCAAAACATAGATCTGCCTGGTCCCAATACTTTCTCTAGAACCTTCGAGTGCCCAAAATAAATTGTTAAAGGCAGGTGTGGCCTACCTGGGGATGGACCTCTGTTGGCCTGAACCTGGATTCCACTAAAGTATCCATTACATTTAACAAACTAAAAGGACTCCTACCAAGAGAATGGTGTTGAACAACAAAAAGAATCAAAGAACTGCAGATGCTGGAAAACTGAAATTGCTGGAAAAGCTCACCAAGTCCAGCAGCATCTGTGGAGAGAAATCGGAGTTAACGTTTTGGGTCCAGTGACCCTTCTTCAGAAATGAATCCAGCAATTTCTGTCCTTGTTTAAGGGCATGTTGATCCCCCCTACAGACTTCACTTTGGCTTCCAGCCTGCCAGGAACTTTTTTTTAACAACAAGTTATATTTGTTAGCAACCTTAACTTAAACAAGTTGCAAGGCACTGTTGCAAACTCTGACATTGAAAGACAAGAGAGGGATTATGACAAGCAACTGAAAATTTCATTGAAGAAGAAGGTTTAAGGAAGTACAATAAAAGTCAAGAGAAAAAGGTAAGAATTGCATTTGGGAATTAAGACCTAGTTAGTTGAAGGTACACCACAAAAGGTGAAATAATGTATTTATTCTTTCATGGAATTTTGCTATGATTGGTGAAGACAAGTTGTCCATCCCTCATTTCCTTTCAACTAAGAAGCTTTCTAAACTATTTCAGGGTGTATTTTGCAGTCAATTAAATTGCTGTGGGTCTGGAGTCAGACCTTTTTCTGAAAGGAATGAATCAAAAAGGCTTTAACAACGATTAAGACCATAAGACCATAAGAAATAGGAATGGAAGTAAGGCCATTTGGCCCATCGAGCCCATCTGCCATTCAATCATGGCTGATGGACATTTCAACACCACTTACCCGCACTCACCCCTTAATTCCTTGTGAGTTTAAGAATTTATTAATCTATGCCTTGAAGACATTTAATGTCCTGGCCTCCACTGCACTCCGTGGCAATGAATTTCACAGGCCCACCACTCTGGCTGAAGAAATGTCTCCTCAATTCCATTCTAAATTGACTCACTCTAATTCTAAGGCTGTGCCCACGGGTCCTAGTATCCCCGTCTGACAGAAACAAATTCCCAGCATCCATCCTTTCTAAGCCACGTATTACCTTGTAAGTTTATATTAGATCTCCCCTCAATCTTTTAAACTCTAATGAATACAGTCCCAGGATCCTCAGCCATTCATCGTATGTTAAGGCCTACCATTCCAGGGATCATCTGTGTGAATCTCTGCTGGACACGCTCCAGTGCCAGTATGTCCTTCCTGAGGTGTGGGACCCAAAACTGGACACAGTATTCTAAATGGGGCCGAACCAGATCTTTATAAAGTCTCATAGCACATCACTGCTTTTACATTTCAACCCTCTTGAGATAAATGACAACATTACATTTGCTTTCTTAACCATGGACTCAACCTGCTAGTTAACCTTTAGAGAATCCTGTACAAGCACTCCCAGATCACTTTGTACTTTTGCTTTATGAATTTTCTCACCATTTATAAAATAGTCCATGCTTGTGTTCTTTTTTTCCAAAGTACAAGACCTCATATTTGCTCACTTTGAATTTCATCAGCCATTTCTTGGACCACTCTCCTAAACTGTCTAAATCTTTCTGCAGCCTCTCCACCTCCTCAGTACTACCTGCCTGTCTACCTAACTTCTTATCATTGGCAAACTGCACCAGAATGCCCTAGTCCCCTTGTCCAGATCGTTAATATATAAAATGAACAGCTGTGGCCCCAACACTGAACCCTGCGGGACACTGCTTATCACTTGCTGCCATTCTGAAAAAGAACCTTTTATCCCAACTCTCTGCCTTCTATCAGACAACCAATCCTCAATCCATGCCAGTAGCTCACCTCGAACACCATGGGCCCTCATCTTACTCAGCAACATCCCATGAGGCACCTTATCAATGGCCTTTTGGAAGTCTAGGTAGATAACATCCACTAGGTTTCCCTGGTCAAACCTATTTGTTACCTCTTCGAAGAATTCTAACCGGTTTGTCAGGCATGACCTCCCATATTAAATCCATACTGATTTGTTCTAATAAGACCTTGCACTTCCAAGAATTTAGAACTCTCATCTTTAACGAAGGATTCTAGAATTTTACCAACAACCAAGGTTAGGCTAATCGGCCTATAATTTTCCATCTTTTGTCTTGATCCTTTCCTGAACAAGGGGGTTACAACAGTGATTTTCCAATCATGTGGGACTTTCCCTGACTCCTGTGACATTTGAAAGATTACACCCAAAACCTCTGCTATTTCTTCAACCATTTCCCTCAGAACTATAGCATGTAGCCCATCCGGGCCACAGCATTTATCAATTTTTAGACCTTTTAGCTTTTCAAGTATTTTTTCTTTTGTAATGGCCACCAAACTCAACCCTGCCCCTTGACTCTCCCCAACTTTTGGGATATTACTCATGTCTTCCACTGTGAAGACTGACACAAACTATTGATGAAGTTCTTCAGCTATTTCCTTATCTCCCATCACTTGCCTTCCTGCATCAATTTGGAACAATCCAATTTCTAATTTTGCCTCTCATTTGGTTCTTATGTATTGAAAGAAACTTTTACTATCATTTCTAATATTACTGGCTAGCTTACCTTCATACTTGATCCTCTCCTTCCTTATTTCTCTCTTTGTTATCCTCTGTTTATTTTTGTAGTGTTCCCTTCTTCTGATATCCCAGTGCTCTTGGCCACTTTATAGGCTCTCTCTTATCCTATGAAACATTTCCTGACTTCCTTTGCCAGCCATGGCTGTTGAATCCCCGGGTAATTTTTCTTTTCTTTAGAATGAACCTCTGTACTGTGTCCTCAATTACACCCAGAAACTCCTGCCATTGTTGCTCTACTGTCTTCCCCACTAGGCTCTGCTTCCAATAGATTTTTGTCAGTTCCTCTCTCATGCCCCAGTAATTGCATTTATTTAACTGTAACACCATTACACCGACTTTGCCTTCTCTCTTTCAAACTGCAGACTGAACTCTATCATATTATGATTGCTGTCTCCTAACTGTTCCCTGACTTTAATGATCTTTTATAAAGTCTGGCTTGTTACATCGCACTAAGTACAGAATAGCCTGCTGCCTTGTGGGCTCCATCACAAGCTGTTCCAAAAAGCCATCCTGTTAGCATTCCATGAATTCCCTTTCTTTGTATCCACCAGCAACATTATTCACCCAGTTCATTTGCATATTGAAGTCCGCCATGATCACCGTGACCTTACCTTTCTGACATGCTCTAACTATCTCCTGGTACATCTTGCGCCCCTGGTCCTGAGCACTGCTTGAAGGTCTGAACATAGCTCCCATTATGTTTTTTGTGCCTTTGTGGTTCCTCAACTCCACCCACACAGAATCCACATCATCTAACCTTATGTCATTCAGTGCTATAGATTTAATTTCATTCTTATCTAACAAAGCAACCCTGCCCCCCTGCCCACCTCTCTGTCTTTTTGATAAGTTGTGAATCTTTGGATGTTTAACTGCCAGGTCTCAACCCCATGCAACTACATCTCCATGATGCCTACCACATCATAATCATTTACGATGATTTGTGCTGTTAATTCATATACTTTATTATGAATACTATGAGCATTCAGATAAAGCACCTTAATGCTAATTTTTTTATCCTCGTGATTTCCATCACCTTTAGTAATATGCTCTAAGCTATCCTTCTTCTTTGTTTCATTCCTCATCTGCCTCAACCTTACACCCTGCATACATTGATGATAGCTTTGTGGTCACCATTGCTGAGTAGGCTTTGTATTCCAGATTTATTAATTTAATTTAAATTCAACCAGCTACCATACTGAAATGTGAACCCTTCTTCCCGAGACTATTACTCCAGATCTCTAGATTACTAGTCCATTGATCCACTGTCTCTCCATTGAAATCAGGAAGCCCCAGGGACCAGAATTAAAGGTTGTGATAAAATCCATGTCTAACATTCTATGAAATTGCAATATTTATAGAGAAGTGTTCCAACATCATTTCTGATGAAGAGCTTTTTGCCCAAAATGTCGATTTTCCTGCTTCTCGGATGCTGCCTGACGTGGTGTGCTTTTCAAGTGTTTCATTTTTTGACTCTGATCTCCAGCATCTGCAGTCCTCTCTTTCTCCAACAGTAGTCAGGTGAAGACATTCAGTTCTGCCCTGCGATGGGACTCATTGCGAGATTTCAGTAGCTCAGTCAGTACAGTTTAGGGAACATGAAAAAGCTGTTTTGGAGACAGTGTTTCAATGGACAGGAACAGGGGCAGATGCCATATTTGGAATGCTGATTTCCAGCAAGGGGTCAAGAGCAATTTACTGGCTCAGTGTAGTCAGGATTCAGAAGTCCTGGAGAGCTGGGAAAGTGAGAACTGGCTCCATTTTGGAGAAACTGTAAGGGGTTCAGAAGAACCCAGCAGGCGTTATTACTTCAGAACAGCTGAGAGAGTGTGGATGCTGAAGAACACACAAACGGTATTTACTACATACAAATGAGCAAAATTTGAGCTCAGGGAAAACCCAAGGGCCTATCTAGCTCTGTGAAGCTAGCAGTTGGTGGAAAGCTAGAATTGAGCTATTGAATAAGTACTGGAGTGCGGTTTCAGGGTTCAGAGGAGTATAGAGTCAAGACAGGATGGTGATTAACCAGAATAGGAGTAGTCATTGAGACGATCTATGACAGAACAGCCCTTGAGAGGGATCAGCAAAAACCAAGAACTGTGAATTGTAATGAGATGTAATGACCCAACCAGTCATTAATGTGTGGGGAGAGTTGTTTAGAAATCTCTGGGATCTGGCTTGTTAGCATTTGTTATTTGATGCAATCTGTGGGTTGTTCACTTACAGTCTACTTATTACCCATAAATACCACAGTGTTAGAAAAATGTTGAACTCATATTGTGGATTGCATAGAGTCATAGAAATTATAGCATAGAAACAGATCCTTCCATCCTACTTGTCCATACTGACCAGACATCCTAAATTAATCTCGTCCCATTTGCCAGCATTTGGCCCATATCCCTCGAAACCCTTCCTATTCATATACCCATCCAAATGCCTTATAAATGTAATTGTATAGCCCCCACCACTTCCTCTGACAACTCATTCCATAAATGCACCATCCTCTGCTTGAAAACAACTGCTACTTTAAATCTTTCCCCTCTCACCTTAAACCTATGCCCTCTAGTTTTGGACTGCCACAATCTGGGGAAACGACCTTGTCTATTTACCCATCCATGTCCGTCATGATATTATAAACCTCTATATGGTCACCACTCAGTCCCTGATGCTCCAGGAAAAACAGCCCCAGCCTATTCAGCCTCTGCTTACAGCTCAAACCCTCCAACCCTGGCATCATCCTTGTAAATCTTTTCAGAAGCCTTTTAATTTTCGCAACATCCTTCCTGTATTTTTTTTTTCAAAACCATAGAATCCTGGCTTCATTCTCTTAGTAAGTCCCCTGGAACTCCCCTTCTATCTAAACTGTTTTGATTAACTTTTATTGGAACTGATAATTGGTTGACAGACAGGAAACAGAGAGTGTGAATATTTCTTTTTCAGGTGATTGGCAGTGACTAGTGGGGTACTGCAAGGATCAATGCTTGGATTCAGCTATTCATAAATGCATAAATTATTTGAATGAAGGAACCGAATGTAATATTTTCAAGTTTGCTTCCAACACAAAAGTAGGTGGGATTGTGAGTCATGAGAAAGATGTAGGAAGGCTTCAATGTGATTAAGACAAGTTAAGTGAGTGGGAATTATTTTTCGTCATAGCCAGGATGAGGGTGTAGCTGGCTAGGCCCGCATTTATTGCCCATCCATTATTACCCAGAAGGCAATTGGAAATCAATCACATTGCTGTGGGTCTAGAGTCACATGTAGCTAGACCACGTGTGGATGGCAATTTCCATCGCTAAAAGACATTAGTGAACCAAATGGGCTTTTCCTGACAATCAATTCATGGTAATTATTACATGCTTAATTCCAGATTTTTGTCAAATTCAAATTCTACCACCTGCTGTAGTGGGGTTCAAAGCCAAGTCTAGAACATTACCTCTGTCTCTAGATTAACAGTTCAGTGATAATACCACTAGGCCATCACCTCCCCAACACACTATAACATAGCTAAATATTAAGTTATACACTTCAATACGAAAAACTGAAAGCAAGAGTACTATTCAAATGGTGATTTTTTTTAAAAAAATGTGGTAATCCTTCTATATACCAATCAATACAAGTGGACAGGCAAGCTCAGTTAGCAATTAGGAAGACAAATATTAAACTAGCCTTTCATTGTGAGAGGATTTTAAGTTCCGAAGTAGAGATGTCTTACAACAGTTATACAGGACATTGGCAAGATGACACTTGGAGTGTTGTCTGCAGTTTGGGTCAACTACCTAAAAAAAGATATACTTGACATCGAGCATGTGTAATGGAAGTTTGGTAGGCTGATACCAGGATTGTCCAATAAGGAGAGATTTGTTGGACAGCCTGTATTCACTGGAGTTTACAAGAATGAGAGGAGATCTGATTGAAACATTGAAAATTTAAACAGGGTTGCACAGACTAGTTGCAAGGAAAATGATTTCCCTGGTTGGGGAATCTAGAACCAGGGATCAAAGCCTCAGGCCATGGGCTAGGCCATTTAGAACCTAGAGGAGGAAAGAAATTCTTCACTCAAAGAATAATGAACATATAGAATTCTCTCTCATACAAGGCTGTGGAGGACAATGCATTCAAGAAAGGGATAAATAAATATTTAGATTGTAAAGGCATCTAGGGGTATGGGGAGAAGAGTGGGATAAGACATTGAGAATGGAGCATCAGCCATGATCGTATTGAATGACAGTGCAGATTTGTTGGGCCAGATGGTCTCCTTCTGCTCTTTGGTTCTATGTTTGTTTCTTAAATTGAACACATTGCAATCAGACATTCACAACACACAGGGGCAAGCGTGAAATATGTTGAACATCACCAGTATTTCACTGGATTGGCACAAGTTATAAAAAAAAATCATTGCACTACAGCATGTTTCTGCCTTTGGTTTCCTCCTTTAGAAAATAAAGAATCAGTTATCCGAAAGCCAAAAAAAAGTGACATGAGGATAAGAGTAGATGCTAGTAGCAACAACAAAATAAATAACAGTGCCAACTTCAGATCCAACCTCCATGGAAAAATCAATGGTACTCACATCCTTTCAGTGCAATCGACACATTAATCGGTTAGTTTCTCTTTGACAGACCCAACAGGAATCACTATGGTTTGTGGGTCAAGGCTGTATTTGAACAGCTACAGAAAATCTTCATTGGATAGCAGCCAATCTAAAGGCCGTCAGGTTTCAGCAACAGCTGACTTTCTTCCCTCATGTCCAGATGCTAGCAAGTGTCAGGCCTGTATCCGGGCAGCATCAAAACCAATTAACTGGTTGAAATCGAGGAAAACACGTCAATTTATGTCCTTGCAGGTGCTGGGTTTCAAATGATCACTGCCTGTCTGATACTCAGTAAGACACACGACAAGAAAATAAACAGTGGAACATCCTGGCCAAATTGATGGAAATTGCTTGACAAAATGAGTGAAGAAACCTATTGACATTTTTAAAAATTCATTTGAGTTTTGATGGAAATTGAAAACTGAAAGCAGTATCAAGAAAATATTAAAATAACTGACAATTTTCCACCATTGTGAAAATTTGTCAAAAGAACTGTTTGATAGAGAAGAATTTTTATTTATATTCCATTCAGAGTGGTTTTGAAGAAATTTAAACAGAGATGAGGATGAATTTCATTTCTGAGAAAGTAGTGAATCTGTAAAATTCTTTATTACAGAGGGATGACAAGTCTAAGTCATTAAGTGTATCCAGTGCTGATTCTTATTCAGTAAAGGAACATTGGGAAAGGCAGGAAAGTGAAGCTGACAGTTATCAGATCTGCCATGGTCTCTTTGTACAGCACAGTAGACCTGATGGGCTGAATGCCTTTTTCCTATAACTATGTCTTAATGACATGTTCTTAAGCTTCAGTGTCACAGCTCCTCAAGCTCTCTCTGTTAAGTAGACAGAGCTACCACTGAGTGTGTACCTTTCATATTTAGGATGGCAGCAGTAGAGTAGCAGCATTCAGGCCCAGAACATGAGCTTGGGGCTTGTCCACTTCTGTCTGTCACTTTTTTCTTAATTTTTTCCCTTTCATTTACTTTTGCTCTTTTTCCCCCTTTTTTTATATTGGGAGAGGTCCCTTCAGTGTGTGCAGCGGCAATGTTTCTACCCAAACAGTCAACAGCAGTGGAAGCAGTTCCCTCTGGGCTTTTTTTGTCAGTGGCAGCAAAATGTCTTTTGCTGAAGTGGCAGACCCAGGAGATGTCAGTGGCAGCAAAGTAAGCCAGAACGAGGCACCAGCTACTTCAGCGTGCTGGGCCCAACATTGAATCTGACCCCAGTTTGGGATCTGCCAGCTTCAATAGTGGCTGTGTTGTCAAGATTGGCCCAGAACAGACTCATGGCAGTGATGGTGTCAGTGGAAGCAAGATGGTGCAGAAGAATGGAGACCTGGTTCCAGTGGTGATGGTGTAGTTCAGTCTCACGGCTGTGGCCAGGTACCTGACGGTGGAGGTGGTGTTCCAGCTACGGTGACATACAGGGACTCGGGATATCTGACTGTCCACAGACTGAGGGATGGACTTTGTGGCTTTTTTTTTTGGTGACGAGGACACATCCCAGAGGAGGGAAGTGATCCAGGTGTTTCCTTTTTATTTTAGCTGTTCATCTTATTTCTGCATCTGTTTGCATTCCTGTCTTATATATACTAAGATGGCACCAGAGATTTGTACACTTTTCACTGTACTCCTGTACTCGAGTACATTTGACATTAAAATCTAAGTCTAAAACAAATACTGACTCTCACTCTGTCAGAACATGATTCCTGCCAGACTCAGTCCTCTGTCTTAATGTAGGATTTTCTTGTGGGGATTTTTTTTTGTTCATAAATGAATCTATTCAGTATTTATCTTTATAAATTTAACAGTTTGTCTGTTTTGCTTACTTTTATGGCCTCCCTCAGCTAGTTATGAATGAAAGAATGGATCATCCTAATCACTCAGAAAAGGGGGCAAAGAAAAATTGTAAACGACAAAGTATAAATAAATAAGCGAGGTAAAATTGTGATTTCATTAAATGTCAGACTCAGGTGTAGAATCGAGCAGGTGCAGACTAATGATGTGTGATGAAAAAAACTGAATTAAGGCACCCAAGGATGGAAATTATTTAATCTTAAAGGCAACAAATACAAATAGACTGAAAGGACCAGTCTTTATTCTGAACACAAATACTTTCTGGAACTTGCTTGATCACCTTTGGAGGATCTAAGGGAGTAATTGATCACAGATACCTTTTTTTACATGAAGGGAGTGGAGTGAGGGTGGGGGAGTCCAAAACTGGAGGGCATAAGTTCAGAGTGAGAGGGGAAAGATTTTTAAAAAATCCTCAGAGGCAACATTTTCATGCAGAGGGTGGTGTGTGTATGGAATGAGCTGCCAGAGGAAGAGGTGGAGGCTGGTACAATTACTTCTGAAAGGCATTTAGATGGACACATGAATAGGAAGGGTGTAGAAGGATATGGGCTAAGTGCTGGCAAATGGGACTAGATTCATTTAGGATATCTGATCGGCATGGATGAGTTTGACTGAAGGGTCTATTTCTGTGCTGTACAGCTCTATGGCTCTATGACTAAGTCAGGTGGCATCTGTGCAGGGAGAAATTGGGAACCTTACAGGTTAATGACTTTAAATGGGAATATAAAATAAGTTTACAATTTTGTAACTTCTGGGACATGGAGGAAATCTCTGATGTTTATGACCATCAAGTCTTCTTTTTTCTCCAGGACTTGACTTGGACAGAGAAACATGTTACATAAAGTAACCTAACATTGCAGAGCTCTGGAAATAGTTGTGCTTTCAGTGCTTGTGAGCTGAATAATTTGAAACTGGCACAAACACTTGCAGCTCTCCCAACTGCCTGATGGCACAGAAAGACTGAACATATGCTTCAAGGACTGACTACCAAAGGAGCTTTTGTATTCCTTTACTGGATGGCTTGGCAATGCATAATAGAAGCTACATTGTACTTTGATATTTTGTTCCATTGATCTAGCATGTCCATGGGATGTAATCTTACAAATTATACGAAGATTACATGAAATCCTTATTCTGCTTTCGGCCTGCACCACAGCTGAACTTGGCCCAAGGAGAGGAGGTGCTGTTCATTCTCTGATCTGTCAACAGAGTTGGTGCACAGCCATAACAGTTTGCCATTAATGTAATGCCTCACTGCCAGAAGGAGAGATGAAAATACACCGTCATTGTCAGATTGGGGTTGAGTTGGCAGACTACAGCGAAACGGAAATGTAATGTTTGTATCTAATTATTTAACCAATGTTAAAAAGAATAAGACCTGGGCATATGATGAAGAATTAGATCCAGATTGGTATCAGCTGTGGCCCCTCTTCAAGTTTCCATTTTTCTGTCATAAAACAAGTGAATTATGCATGGCACAATACAAAACAATAAATTCTAAATCAGTTTATGAATCGTTGAGAAAGGGTCAGTTGACTCGATATGTAAGCTCTTTTCTCTCCTTACAGATGCTGCCAGACTTGCTGAGATTTTCCAGCATTCTGTCTTTTGGTTATGAATCATAAAAGTTGATTTATCTCTTGAATCACAATTATAAAAATAAACGCTTTGCTGTAAACCACTACTGACCTATCATTGGAGATTCTGGAGCATTGTATACTTTATCCACGCGGAGAAGACACTGTTTCATTCATTGATAACGGGTTTTATTCAGAGCAGTTTAAAATATCAACTCCAGTGTAGCGGGTCCTGTTCCTGCTTTACTCCGCGCTGAGTCGGTATCTGACAGGGTGGCCACCTGCGCGTGTCTCGCACCAGCTGGTTCTAGGAACCAGGGAAATCCCACACTATGGGATTCCCTCTGGGGCGAGCGCTGAGTCAAAACTGCTGCAGGCTGCACAGCAAGTCTGACCCTTATATCACCCAGGTAACCCACTGCCACCAATACTCAGGCGATTATCCCTTCCGTCAGTGGTTTAATGGCCACCCCGTTGTCTACCCACTCGGGCAGTTTCCCCGGAAGAGAGAAAAGGACTGGGCTGTTTATGCCTGACCAGACCCAGTCCTGAGTGGACGGCTTCGAGGTGTCCCAGGAAAAACCCTAGATTCTTGACGCCGGAATTATGGCAAGGCCTTTTGAAACACTGTGACTTTACCAGAGGTCCGTGGTGAGGGTGCAATGGAGCAAACAAGACGCAGAGCGACAGTCCAACACCATTTTATTATCAACACCCACCAGAACCCGTAAGAAAGACAAACATTAGACACTATACAGTTTACTATGACTATGGGAACAAGATGCTAACGCACACAACGTAAGGCCTTACTTTACACAAGTTAGCAATGCTTATAACTATGACAGTGGAGAACCCCCTTTCCCACAAAGCCTCAACCACTGATATGGTTCTCGGAAAACGCCACGCTTCTGGGTAAGAAACTTACAGCCAGGCTTGAAATTGAGTGCGAGGGTGAACAGCAGACCTGTCCCAGCAGCCAACGAAGAGAGAGGGAGAGAGAGATCTGTTCCAGCAGTCAGGAGAGCCCCCCGAGAGAGCCCAGGTACCTCTGCAGTTATAGTCTGGAAATGCCCCCAGGGCACTGGCCATGTCCAATGTGTTTTACACCTCCTCTCCGTTTGCTAACACGGAGGTGCTAATGGCTCTCTTCTGTTCTCCTGAGCCTAGCCCAGACATCGTGACTCCAGGCTTTGTTGGCTTATCAGGCCTGCATAGTGGCCACTTCCCCCCTCCAATACACTTAGGTGTCTGGCCGATTCCTGCCAGAACACCTTGGGGGCTGGGCTCTCTTTTGTACATGCACAGAGATAGCAGCCAGCTGAGCCTGCTGGGAAATCATGTCAAGCTTTCAGAAAAAGGTGGCTACTCTGTCCATTTTAGCTGCTTTTCCCAGGTTCCACTGCTTGCCCCCTGCTTCTGTGTTGCCCGAAATTGCTACACCAGGCTTACAGTTTCACTTTCCAAGAGCTTTTGCAACTCATTAACTTTTCTCTGGTTCTCTATCCAGGCTTAATTGATCAAGCACTGTGAACATCAATAGTAAGCATTTTCACATAATCAAACATAGAACAATTAAATAATTTAACATCATAAAGAAGGATCACATAGAAGGAGAATTAACATAATAACTGTGGATATTATTTTTAGTCTATGGGTACAATTTGTTCTTCATAAAAGTCAGTTTTCTTCTGTTTTCCTTGATGGTGTTTATGCTCCTTCTCAAGGACAGTTAGTGATGGACAAGAAAAGCTAATGCTACTCACATCGAATTAAAAAGGATGAAATCATCACAAGAAAACTCTCTTAAAACCAAATTACCAATATCAGTAGAGAAATTCAACCCACACTCATACTGATTGGTTGCATTTATAAAATTGGCTCTTGCCACTGACTTTCTGAATTCAACACAAGTATCCACCTGTTCAAGCCCATTCACCTTGATCAACCACTTTATAACAAGGGAATACCACACATCCGGCACATCCCAAGTGAGTGTAAGGAGGGTGAGACCTTTAGGAGGATGGAGGGCTAGACAAAAATGCTTGGCCTTGGGTGTTGCCCACAAGGGATGTCTTTCTGGAGCATCAGAGAAAGATGCATTCCCAAGTGCTGTAGCATCACGGAACCTTGGGCAGACAATGGGGGAGTCCATGCAGTGTATGTGCACTATTATAACACAAGGACTTTAGGGAATAAGCTTCTCCACTGAGAGGGTATTCAACCTTTCAGAAAGCCATGTGCAGTCTTACTTGAGTAGATGTAGAAACAGGATGTTAACATCCAAATAAAGAATAAGACTCTGTGCCATTGACTGTTCACTGTTGCAGATAGCACATAATGGCTTAGATGGGATGCCAACTGTACTCTCACTGCTGTCTCATTCAACATGAGTGCAGAAGATACAGAAACCTGAACACACTCACCAGTAGGTTCAGGGGTAGCTTCTTCCTGGCCGTTATTAGGTTATTGAATGGACTCTCTTTTGCCTTAAATAATTCTGTCTTGCTTACATTGATCTCTCTCGTACGCCCTGTGCAATGTTTCCTGTATGCCTCTGTTTAAATCATTTGTTCTGTACATCCTTACTATGGTCTGCCTGTACTGCTTGTAAACAAAGCTTTTCACTGCACTTTGGTACACCTGAATATAAATAAATAAATCAATTGTTGGAAAATGTGGTTGCTTTTAAGGGTGCTTTCCTGCAGGGGGCAGCAATATTACCTTTCCCATCTTTGAGTACTTGCTGTGGTTAATTTCCTTACGCAGACCATTGGAAATATCTGGTAGCTTTATGTTTATTCCATCAACCTGGCTAAACAGAAGTCTGTCTGATATTCTGCCCTGACTCTATCCCATTCCTGTGGTAAAAACAATGACTGCAGATGCTGGAAACCAGATTCTGGATTAGTGGTGCAGGAAGAGCACAGCAGTTCAGGCAGCATCCAAAGTGCAGCGAAATCGACATTTCGGGCAAAAGCCCTTCATCAGGAATACAGCTAATGCACACAGAAAGTCATCAAACTGTACACTCACATTTACATTCCATTCTTGTACAATAAACCGAAATTTTCCATCCCAAGGCTTGCTCTTAACTTGTCTGCTGGAATCTACATTTACTCTTTAATCTGCTCTCAAGGTTGATACTCACTTTGGGGGCTACAAGGTGTACGCATGCTAAAAGGTACCCCACTAGCTTGTCAGGCATTGTCTTAATCTTGATGTAACTCCTTTTTGTAAAACCTGATTTAACTCCCTGTAGCTCAGAAACCATCCATCCTGCAAGGCTCTGAGAGAGAGGCTGCCCAGAGTAAGTGTAGGTGCAGTACTCTGTGCTGAAGGCTGCATGGGTACCTCAAAGACAATGAGAGAAGTCAAGAGATGTTGGCTAGATGCAAAGACAAGCAGCAGACTGCCTCCAACTGTTCCCCAACAATGGGGGGAGCATCCTCTAGACTTACGGTGAGGTGCCAGCTAATTAACTGTACTTTTCACAACCTGGGTGATGCTGTCTCAATTTCTTTGTTTATTTACTTTTCCTGTAATAATAATAATTGCTTATATAATTAATCACAATGTCACAAGCCAAAGGGGTAGGTGGGAAATGGGTGATCATAGTTTGGGCTTGGTATGGGTTCATGGTCTGTGTTTGGGACAATGGCATTGATGGACACCCCATTCTCAATATTTCCAGCTGGGAATGGGATACTTGCAGATGGGTGCACTCATGAGGTGATTTTGCTCTTACTGCTGGAAAGATGTCAGTCAGGGGATTGAGAGATCCACTGGTGAAGCATCACTAAGCCATTTTGAGGCCATGCCAGCCTATCAATAGCTATACCGCCCATGACAAGAGGATGAGATCTTTCTCATGTCATTGGCAGGACTTGAAAAGGTGACAGTGTCAATCCCTTTCTCCCCACTTCTAGCAGCAAGCATTACACTTTTAAAGAGCAGTTCAGCTTCAGCACAAATGTGGAGAGTACAAAAATGTTAAGTACTGCTGCACTCAAAGAATTTTCATAATGATGAATGCAATGATTTAAAAAGCACGCAGTGAAAAAATCACCTTGCATTGTACACTAAACATCCTTGTTAGCTGCAGCTCCTGAACACTTTAGGCCACTATCCCAGAGGAAAATGATAAAAATAATCCTTTCCGCACTTAGAAGAGGGTAACTGATTTCCTTTGGCATTTGTCATCCACATCAGGGCAAGGCATAAGCTTTTTCAAGAGACTCACCCTTGCTTTTAGTTGCTGGAATTCTGCTCAGCAGTTGCAAATTAAATTCCAGTGGCTGTCCATGGACAAAACATGTGCGTGAAGCTAAAATTGCCCCCATCTTTGTTACAAAGCATCACTGCAAATGATGTGGAATGCCAGATATTTTCGAATCAACCAGTTCAGGGATGTTATGATACATCTCTGGAGCAAGTGGGACTTGAACCAACCTCTCCTTGTTTGGATTAGTCTCCTTGATACCATGATGCTACAAGAGCCCCCTTGACGTTGTATTGCTATTGCAGCCTGACACACATCCAAATCATTACCCTTGCCTACTCCAGGAGTCTTAGAATCTAAATTACTCTTTTTATTATATTCAATTTTGGGTAGATTGTTAGTTTTTTTCATTCCTGGGATATGGCATTGCTGGCTAGGCCAGCAATAAGCATCTACCACTAATTGACCTGCAAATGATGATGGTGAGCTGCCATCTTGATCCACTGCAGTCACTGAATTTTGGAACATTCACAGTGCTAATAGGAGATAAGTTCTAGGATTTTGGCCCATCAGCAGTGAAGGGATGGCAATATGGGGCTAAATCTTATGTTTTTTGGATAAGTGTCAGGTTCATTCAGTTTTTTTTGCTGGTATCTTACCGTGAGTCCAAGTGAGATTTCTTAAACTTGCCTCATTAATGATCCACTTCAACTTTATGATTCCACTCTTGCCTCATTCTAGCCCCATGTTACCAGGTGATTTTCCTGGGAAGACTTAGCATTCTTGGAGACAAAAACAGAAGTTGCTGGAAAATCTCAGCAGGTCTGTCAGCATTTGTGGAGAGAAATCACAGTTAACATTTTGGGTCGAGTGACCCTTCCTCAGAACCATTCTTGGATATCCAATTAAATCAAGGAACAATAGAGGATGCCATGACAACAGACCTTGACATCCTGATGTGAGGTCTGATCTCAGTTAATGCAGTCTCCACAGTCAAGAGGAATGGCCAGCAATACTGCAAGAAGGTCAAACAATATCTCCACTCCACAAGGGTAAATGACGCAATCGTGTCTCTGCTTTCTCACACTCTCTCTGTTGCTACACCCACCTCCAACCAAAGCCTCATGATCCATACTTTCACTATTGTCTTCAATATCTTCCCTCACTTATTCTTATTTCTCCCCAACCATGATATCCATGAATCCAATGGAGAAGTAGTTGGCTCCACCAGAAGGCACCTTCTCCACGTCTGAGGAAGAGAGTTCAAAGGAAGCATCAACAAGGCTACCCTCTGCATTGCCCTGATCAACTTTACTACTGACACCTCAATGGGAACATTAGCCTTAGAAGGCTTGAGAACACAGCATGGAGAGCTTCACGCTGCTACAACTCTACTGAGGAAGAAGTGCACATGGAGGATAGGCACCTGTTCAGCCCCAGACAGAGAGGAGCCTGTGGTGTTGGAAATCAGGGACTTCATCCACATGGACAAGGGGGAACAGGAACAGCAGATACCTATGCAGGAAGTAAGAGTCCTTATAGCCCAGGATACAGCTCTGCTCTGGGGGCCCTGTCATCTCCATTGAGAGTCAGATCCACCAATCGGAGGGTCTGCTGAATATGTGCACACATCTGAATGTCTTAGGCCCAAAGGCATGAAGCTAGGGATATGGAAGCCTGACTACTCCAGGTACCTCACAAAGAGGCTGCCCTGACCTTTCACTCATCTCTGTTTGCAAACAGTGCTGCTGTGAATGAGCTGGTCAGCAATATGTGAGACAGGGTATGTACATCACAGGAGGAGTAAATTTTGGAAGATTGTCATGGATCCAGATCATGCAGCTTTGTTTCCTACGCAGTTTCTAAAGGGTCTCACCAGTGGTAGGTCTTCCATTCCCCCCTCCCCCTCTCCCTCCCTGGTTGCCCACTCTATGTATGGTCTCAGCCATTTCTTTTCTCATTACATAGTGCAATGGGAGACATCAGTGAATGCTCCTTCAGCAGTAGTTTCTGGCTTACGTCTCTGGGTGTCAATGAGAACTTGAACATTCAGATTCCCTGCTTGATAGCCCTTTTCATAAATGCTGAGTTTTTGCAACTCCCCAGGTCTGTAGGAGGAAACTGACACAGACATGGAGAGAATATGCAAACTCCACAAAGACAGTCATCCAAGGCTGGAATCAAAGCCAGGTCCCTCGTGCTGCGAGGCAGCAATGCTAACCACTAAGACATTGTGCCACTGATCTAGTTCAGTTTCTGGTCACTAGTAATCTCCAGGAAGTTGTTAGTGAAGTATTCAGCAATAGCAATAGTTAATTGCCTGGCACTTGCATGCACAAATGTTGCTTACCACATTGCTGATCAGAATATCTGTGATTGCTACAGCTTTGAAAGCTACTGATTTTAAAACTGTGATTTGCTGTTAATTGCAATTTAGAGACATCGGAAAATCATCAAATGCCTAGTGTTCCAGTGCAGATGAAACAATACCTCACGAACAGTGATAGATTGTACTGATTACCTTCTCATTCTATGTTCAACTCAAAACTGGAAATCCAGATGTTTGAGCTGTTTGGAAAACTGCAAAAGGCAGCATGATATTTCATAAGTTTAAACATAAGTATGACATGGTCCCTATGAATGAAAGGTTTGTGTTGGAAATTACCAAAATAACCCAATGTTACATTCAAATGATGAGAGATTGATTTTTGTTAAGTGGTTTCCTATTGTCCTTCAATCTTTGACAAATTACACATAAGCTGTTTTGGTATGTAGTGTGTAATGTGTGAGTTTATTCATCACTCCCTGGCCCCCAAAGTTCGAAGGCAGCTTGGGCTGGAGGCATCATCATTTCAGCACTAAGCTGTTTGTGCCTGCCCCTGCTGGAAGAGCTGAATTGGCAGATATCTCCTGTGTTGGTTTGGAGATGCCAGTGTTGGACTGGGGTGTACAAAGTTAAAAATCCACAACACCAGGTTATAATCCAACAGGTTTAATTGGCAGCACGAGCTTTTGGAGCACTGTTCCTTCATCATGGAGAAGACTAAGATTGTAAGACTAAAATTTATAGCAAAAGTTTACAGTGTGATGTAACTGAAATTATATATTGAAAAAGGCCTGGATTGTTTGTTAAGTCTCTCAGCTGCACCTTGGGTTCATATCACACTTCAGGTGACCTCATTGCACTACACACACACACACACACACACACACACACATTCTCCTACAGACACACACACTCATGCAGACCCTATCTTGTATGTTCACACATACACTCCCACACTCACTGGCTGACAAACTTATACCCCTTTACACTCACACTCACACACATACACACACTCATAACCACCCCGCCCCCAAAACACACACACACATATACATATAAGTTTGTGGGGTGAATTTGTACTTGCAGAAATACATTTTATTTTGCTCAAAAACTGCATGAATCCATGTAAGTTTCTGTAAATCCTTTTAGATTAGAATCAGTCTGACCATTGTGGCACAGACAGCCTCACACAGGGAAGCTCTCACCTTCAATACATCATGACACCAGTTGTTAAAGTCCAATTGAGAATGTAACTTCTAAAAAAGGTTTTATGATTTACATATGAAAGAACTGAAACCAACATGCCCAATCTAAAAGATGAGAGATTTAACAAACAAACCAGGTCTTTTCGATATATAATTTCAATTACATCACACTGTAAACTTTTGCTATAAATTCTGTGTCTCACAATCTTATTCTCCACACCCATTTGATGAAGGAGCAGTGCTCCAAAAGCTAGTGCTTCCAAATAATCCTGTTAGACTATAACCTAGTGTTGTGTAATTTTTAACGCTGTCCTGTGTTGTGCTACTTACTTGGTATTTCTCCGTCAATTATCCGAAAGAGGAAAGTTAATGTAAAATTTTTCCTTTGCTTGGTCAATGATAGAAACCTAGACTTCACCACTGCTAAAGTGTTGTTTTTCTTTCTCTACATTTTCTGCCAGATTCTAAAATAGTTGCCTCAGGGTATAAAATGGTGCCAGAAGTCATGCATTCATCACAAACGACATTGCACGTGCATCAGTAAAATTTCCAGACTTGCTACATGAGAAGATTAGTTTTTTTGATATCAGGTAAAATAAATATTTGCAGTGAGCTCTTATTCTGGGAAAGGAAAGGTTGCATTATTTGGGCCGCAGTGAATTCCGGGCTTCATCAAGAACTTTGCTTATCAAAAGTAATGATCTTAGCAGTTACTGTCAAGTACTACATAAACATCGCAAGGGATGGCAAGAATGTTCCTATTCTTCAAGTCACATTAAACTGCCTATCCTAATTATGAGCTCATAGACAAAGTATACACACTGAAAGGGGTTTCTACCTCTTGAACAATGCAAGCATCATTCAGGTTGTACAGCAAGATCTCAGAGAACAAAGCATCAGAAAATGGTTGCAGCGCAGAGGGAGGCCATTTGACCAGATACAATTGTGTTAGGCCCTGAAGAAGCAATACACTTTGTGTCACTCCTTTGTGTTTTTCTCCTAGCTCTGCAAATGTCTCTTTTTTCAGATAAAGATCCAATTCACTTAGAAAGCCTCCCTGCCTCCACCACCCTCTCAGGCAGTGCATTCCAGATTCTAACCACCAGCTGCTGCAAAACCTTTTCCTTGTGTTGCCATCATGTACCAATTAGCTTAAAGCTGTGCCCACTGGTCCCAATCCTTCCAGGAATGGGAACAATTTCTCCCAATCTATGTTGTCCAGACCCCTCATGAGTGAAATCTCCTTCAATTATATATGGGAATTGGTCCCACCTTCTCCGATCTTTCTACGTAACTGCAGTTCTTTCTACTTCAAATAATTTTCAATTTTGTTTTTGCTGTCTTTCTAATGTCTTCACATTCTTCTGAAAGTTTGGTGCTGAGAACTCTACATAGGACTTCAGCAGAGATCGAACCAGTGTCTTATTTTGTCGGTTTAACATATTGCTTTTGTTCCTTGTGTTCCTAACAATGACGCCCAAAATGGCACACACTCACAAACTGTCCTGCTTTCTTAATGGGTTTACGCACATAAACATCCAGGAGCAACTGGACCTATTTGGGGAATGTACTATTTATTTTGTATTGCCTTTCTGTCTTCTTCTGAACAAAATAAAACATTTTACACTTCAATGTACAGTGAACTTTGCTTTACCCAACATCTTAAATGAAACAGCACTCTTGATAAACTGGCAAAAATATATACTTCAAATATTGTGAAGTTTACAGTATTATTCTGTTCAATTGTTATTTAAATTTATTTACCTCACTGTAAATATACTTGTTGTTCAATCAAATGGCCACTTGAAATATCAACAGTTGATTCAATTTCAAATTAATTTCTCCTCAAATACTGTGATCCACCGCAATGTCCGAGTAGCCAAGTTGAGGGTGCGAAAGCCCTCTGCTGGTAATTTTCATTTAAGGCAAAGTTGCATTATTATTCAAGTGATTTACATTGTAAATAAAGTATAAGAGTGATGTGTTATGTTTCTCTTACTTGGTGTGTGCATTTTTGCATTCATTATGTGGACCATTTCATTATCCAGAATATTTGATCAATCAGCACACTGCTGGTCTCATAGGTGGCAGATTATAAAAGCTTTACTCTATTAAATCTTATCTACTACTTCTTCATCTATTCCAGCAACTGCCCAAATACCTTTGAAGTTCTATGCTATCCCCCTCAAGATTCACAGTACTCCCAAATTCTGTATCATCTACAAGTCTTGAAATTCAACAATGTAAATCAAGATCTAAGTCACTGGTATATAACAGGAAGAGCAGGAACCCAACAGAATTCCTGAGAAACTCCAGAATACATATTCCATTCCTCATTGTCTCCTGTAATTCAGCCAATTTTGTTTGCACATTGCTGCTGTTCCTTTTATTTCTTTAGCTCTAACTTTGCTCATGGTTAAGTATGTTGTGCAGAACACATGTTTTTGTGCACTGTACCAACAGTATTGGCACCATTAATTCTCTCTGACATTTTAAAAAAATCTCAGGCAAGTTAGTTCACCACAACTTGCTCTTTGTAATACCATGGTGGCTTCTATAGTTTGCCTGCACTTTGTCCAAATGTCTATTAATTTTGTACCTATTTGTTGTCTCTAAAAGCTTCCTCATCAGCACTTTTAAACCAACTGATCTGCTGCTTGCTTTACTTTTACACCTTATTTTAAACAAAGTTGTAACATTTACAACTTTCACATCCTTTGTACTTCCTTCAGTAACCTTGAATGCCTTGAAGATGGCAGCTTATCAACTTCCAATTAGGTTTAACCTCTTCAAACAACTGAGCCATTTTACCATGTCCTGCACAGCTTCTTGGGCCGTGGGTGGCACGGTGGCACAGTGGTTAGCACTATTGCCTCACAGCGCCAGAGACGCGGGTTCACTTCCCACCTCAGGCGACTGACTGTGTGGAGTTTGCACGTCCTCCACGTGTCTGTGTGGGTTTCCTCCGGGTGCTCCGGTTTCCTCCCATGATCCAAAAATGTGCAGGTTAGGTGAATTGGCCATGCTAAATTGTCTGTAGTGTTAGTGGTAAATGTAGGGGAATGGGTCTGGGTGGGTTGCCAGTCGGTGTGGACATGTTGGGCCAAAGGGCCTGTTTCCACACTCTCTTCTTCTGAGGTAAAGACTGATACAAAGTTTCCATTTAATATTTTAAGTATGTCCCATGCTTCCATGTGTAATTCCTTTTGGTTCCTCATTATCCCTTGTTCTCTTCTTACCACCTTTTAACAC
The DNA here is from genome assembly GCF_020745735.1 of Hemiscyllium ocellatum. NCBI lineage: Eukaryota > Metazoa > Chordata > Chondrichthyes > Orectolobiformes > Hemiscylliidae > Hemiscyllium > Hemiscyllium ocellatum. The sequence continues at coordinate 93,386,561 of NC_083408.1, forward strand.
TTCTCTGCCTATACTGGACTTTACATTCACCTTTATGTTAACTGTTCACCTCTTCATATCTTTTATTTACTTTCTCATTTCCCTTCTGAACCTCCCAGAGTTATTCTGGTTCTCAATTATCCACCTGACATTTGTCATTTACACACTTTTTCTGCTTCATGCTAATGTCTCTTTAGTTACATGGGGAGCTTAATTTCCCCTACCTGACACCATTATGTGAGTACACCTTAACTGTACTTAAATAACCTCTTTTTTACAGGTAGCCCCTTACTGTGACCTACAGTCCATCTTTCATTAAAACCAGAAGTGAGCAGGTTCAAGGCTGGTCAAGTTTGGGTTTGAGAATTTACATTTTCACATCTCACCCTGATTCAAACCTACCTCCTTTGGTTGAGGAGGGAACAGGGTTAAAATAATCCCCATTAAGTCATAATTCAAAGAGAACCTTATTGATGGGTGTTTTTTTAAAATTAAAATGTAGAAATAATGTGGTCATAAATCAACAAATGCTAAACCGTGATGCCGTGTGAACAGATATTATGATGCTCCTGTGGGGACCTATTCTGTAAACCCATGACCAAAAGTCATTTTTTCATCACTTGAATGCAGGATTAAATGGCATAAAAATTGGAGTGAAACCTTAGTGACGTGATATTTTGTTGAAAGGTTTTAGATGTAACCCCAATTTAATCCTACTTAATCTAACTACATTGTATACTAGTCCTGCAATCAGCAAGAAATACAGCAGTTGCTTTAAATATGAGGGAATGATTCAGATTTCTCCTGTGTTCCCTTCACAATTAATTATTCCAGACTTTACATAAATTATATGAACAGAAAGTATCAAGTTATTCTGTAACCTTCAGGGTCCTACTTCAAGCGTTACATTGAGCCCACAGATATCAGCTATCTGTAGTCTGATGATGGCTGTTTCAAAGAGATGCTGGTTTCACATTTCTGAGTGTTTTATATCTAATACCATGTTGTCAGCAGCATAGAACTCCCTACCCACAGTGTTTTTAGCTATTCATTACTATTCCATCCTAGGGTTGGAGAATTTGAGCAATAGGGAGAGGCTGAACATGCTGGGTCTGTTTTTCCTGGAGCGTCGGAGGCTGAGGGGGACCTTATAGCGGTTTACAAAATTATGAGGGGCATGGATAAGGTAAGTAGAAAAAGTCTTTTCCCTGGGGTCGGGGAGTCCAGAACTAGAGGACATAGGTTTAGGGTGAGAGGGGAAAGATATAAAAGAGAGCAAAAGGGCAACTTTTTTCATGCAGAGGGTGGTACATGTGTGGAATGAACTGCCAGAGGAAGTGGTGGAGGCTGGTACAATTGCAACATTTAAGAGGATTTGGATGGGTATATGAATATGAAGGGTTTGGAAGGATATGGGCCAGGTGCTGGCAGGTGGGACTAGACTGGGTTGGTATATCTGGTCGGCATGGACGGGTTAGACTGAAGGGTCTGTTTCCATGCTGTACATCCCTCTGACTCTTTGACTCTCTCAGAATTTTTATAACTTTCATTGATGTGCTTAACATTGCAGTATTTCAACATTCTACTTTTCAGAATGCATGTATTATTAAATAGTAGAGAGCTCACACACTCTTATACCTGTCTGCAGTAGTGAAATCACTACTCACTCTGACTGCTGTTCACTTTGGGAAATCTCAGGTAATGCTGAATTTTCATTGGGTAAGGTGCACGTCACATTGTGGGGATGTAGACCAAGGAACTTATTGCTTCTCTCAGTTCGATCATGCACAATTCCTCAAAACATGTATATTAGTTTCAATGTGTTTTTACAAAGGATGTGGATAGATTTCTATCTTTGTTATCATTTGAAGTAATGGATGGAGAACTTGTCCAAATATTATTCTCCTGGGCTGCTTCTACAACGTTGTGAATTGAATTAGATGATTCGATTCCCTGCAGTGTGGAAACAGCCAGTTGGCCCAACAAGTCCACATTGACCCTCTGAAGATTAACCCACCAAGACATATTTCTCTCTGACTAATGCACCTCACATTATGGACAATTTAGCATAGCCAATTCACCTGGCCTGCACACCTTTGAACTATGGGAGGAAGCCAGAGTGCCCGGGGAAATCCACACAGAAACAGAGCGAATGTGCAAACTCCACACAGTCACCCGAGGTTGGATTCAAACCTGGGTCCTTGACGCTGTGAGGCAGCATTGCTAACTACTGAGCCACCGTGCCACCCACAATCTGTCTCTCCAGATCATAGTCCCAGCTGTGCAGCTGAAAAGATAACCCATTGAGTTGTAAAGTGACTTTTCTCTGGGCTCATTGACAAAGAAGTCACATTGTGCCTGGTTCCTAACTATTCAACCCTTCCTTGAAAAGAGATGCTTCCTGCAGTATCACAGACACAGGACTTCTAGATCCGGTGTCCAGCATTCTGGATGGCCCACTGAGTCAGTAAAAATACAGGCCCAAGAATCAGTCAATCTATATCTGCTTTTTCTAATTAGCTCAGTTCCACATGAAATATTGAGCCAATGAGCCCAGAAAAATGTCACTTTTACAAATCAGTGGGATATATTTTAAGCCTGAAGCAAAACAATTTATTTTTCTTTCAGCAATTTGTTGGTAAGCTTTTATACTTGTGAACCAGTCATCTTATGTCTCCTGAAAACCAGGGAAAGCATCAGGAAAAGGAAGACTGATAAGTCACGGTCTGATCAGCACAAGAACCATCTCAGCAGTGGTAAGCAGAGACCAGTTTTCCTTCTGTCCATAACACCCATGTTTTGTTATCCTGACTTTGTCTGCACGTATGTGTAAGAGAGAGTGTATAAAGGAATTAGAGTTTTAAATACGATAATGCATCTTAATTGTTTCCCTGTAGCTTGAGCCTATTTACTTGTAATAAGTAGTAATTATCATTAAACACAGAAAGCTAATCTGTTCATTGTGTCAACCTGGGTCAGAATCATGGAAAAAATGGTGAATTCTGTATACTTCTTTACCTTTAAGTTTTGGGATGACTCCTAGCATAACAGGGCTTGATCTTCAGTGTATTAACCAGAGTGAGGCAGAATTGTATTATTCATATACAGGCTAATATTTCTTGCCTTGATGTTTTCTTGGTAAAGTTGTGTCTTCAAACCTCCTCCAACTGTTTAACAGTTGTAGACTTCCCCTTCAGCATAGATACTTCCAGCCACTTAAGTATGGTCACCGGAGGTTAAAACTCTCCTGGACCGAATATACATTAATTTTGGGATTGTGCAACTAAAACTTTTCCTCTCCCCAGTTTGGCTATACCCAGAATTTTGGTTATGCCCAGAAGTCCAATCTATTGTCAGATTTTCATATCACAAGAGTTTTAAATTATTTTTTAACTGAATCCTTCTTGAAAGTGATTATTCCTTTTCTCCAGTTCATGCTAGACTAAAACAAAACTAAAAATGCTGCTTTGAAGTACAGCCATACCCATAATCTATTCATCAGTAATTAACTTTTTGGCTTTTATTGTTGTGATTCTCAGGCAAATTGGTCACTTGATAATTTATTGGTAGCTAGGTAATTTATGATAAATCAACTTGGTTAGAAGCCTGGCTCTAACCTCAGCAGATTGATTAAAATACTTAAAATAGTAATAAGGAGACTATTACCCCCAAATTAGACATGGTCATTTTGCACCCAAAAATCACATCAGCAATTGTAACTCTTGATTTCTGAATTAAATATAAGGTTCCCATTACTGAATCAGATGTAAGACTGTTTGTAAGGAATGGCAGAGATAGAAGAGGGTGATATTCTAGAGCAGAAAAAAACTGAATATTTGGTCACAAAATGAGGATAAAGATACAGTTTGTACAGGAAGTCAGGATTCCAGAATTCTTGATTCACCTTGAGATGGAAAATGGGGGCATTAGTGGATTGAATAGGAAGCATATGCAGTTGGGAGCTGAAAAGGTTGTTTTCCATTTTCTATGCATAAAGTTGAAGGAATGATTAATCCATCCAGAAGAAAATGTGTTTTCTTAAAATATAATCTCATTTATGTAACTGTCAGCATTTGTCATAAAACAAATTGTGAGCTTAATTAACACTGATGGAAAATATATCCACAGCAACTTTGTCAGCCAAGTCTCCCAGCATGAAGCCAGCTGTGATGTTCAACCTACCTCCACATTAGTGAGGTACAATGCCAATGGGAGTTTGAGAAACAATTGTTCTGTGTTCTAGTTTAGTGACACTAAAATAAGTGGGAAAGTAAGTTGCAATGAATAAATAAGAAAGTTAGAAATGGAAAACAAAAGAACTGCAGATGCTGTAAATCAAAAACAAAAACAGATCTGAGGAAAGACCATTTGACCCAAAACGTTATCTCTGATTTCTCTCCACAGATGCTGCCAGACTTGCTGAACTTTTCCAGCAATTTCAATTTATAAATAGGCATGCATAGTTTAGGAGAAAGGCCCAAGTTTGGCAGATGATGTTTAACGTGAATAAGTGCGAGTTATCCAGTTTGGCTGACATGCTTAAAAAATGCAACGTATTATCCAACAAGGTAGAAACTTCAGAGTTCTTGGTGCAGAGGGATCTGGGTGTTCTCGTGCATGAATTGCAGAAAGCTAGTATGCAGGTACAGCTGGTCATAAGGAAAGCAAATGGAATTTTGGCACTTATTGCTCAAAGAGTGGAGTGTAAAAGTAGGGAAGCATTACTGCAACTGTAGAAGGTATTTGTGAGACCACGCCAAGAATATTGTGTGCATTTTTTGTCCCATTACTTGAAGAAGGGTTTAGTTGTATTGGAGGCAGTTCAGAGGAGGTTCACTTGATTGAATTCAGAGATGAGCGGTTTATCTTACAAAGCGAGCTTGCAGTTTAACAGAATTAAAGGAGATTTAATTGAGGTATATAAGGTGCTAAAGGCGATTGACAATGTGGTTGTCGAATGGATGTTTCCTCATCTGGGGCAATTTAAAACTAAAGATTATAGTTCTAGGATAATGCGGAAGAGATTTAAATCAGAGATAGGTTGTGAATCTATGGATAATGGAATATTGAGTAAATTTAAGGAGGAGTTAGATTTTAATTAGTAATGGGTTGAGGTGTTATGGAGTGCAGGCAGGAATGTGGAATTGAAGCTAAGATTAGATCAGTCATGATCATATCAAATAGCAGGGCAGTTGTGAGGGGCTGAATTACCTACTCTTGCTCATAGTTCTTATGTTCCAGTTGAGTGTATGGTTTTCTTCAGTTGATTGCATAGCTAGAAGATAATGTTGGGGAAAAAAACTTAGAGGAATAATAATGCTAATCATTATATAACAATTGACCCCATGTAATGGTTCAATTAAGCAGCTGATATTAAATATATGATCATCATGCTCAGTTAGACAGTACCTCTTAATCAGTACTGGAGCCCTTAGAAATTCTTTGATTTCCAGGATAATATTTTTCATGATTTGTTAATTATTATTCTGGAAAAAGCCCCAATATGTTTCTCAGGAGGCCTTATTATAAATTTTGCTTACAAAGAAATTAGCAAATCTTTTGCTTGTGTTGAAATTGAGAGCAGCTGTAGTGGAAGATGCTTACTCACCTTTAGTTGCTGATGAGATAACGGTTAAAGCATAAGCACCAAACTCTTCTCGTGGCAAAGTGGAACTGGACTATGCAAGCCCTATGTGTTGGAATCTCAACCAAGAATCAGTGAGCATGCTTGTTTGCACCTGAATGGAAGAGTGGAAAATTTAGCAATTTTACAACAACTTTTACTGGGCAGATGTCACATATGAATGTTGAATGAGGGCAAGGATGAGATTTTTTGGTGATACCCTCCCCTCCACACAGCCAAATAGAAAGTTTGGACTGTATAAGTTGATGCACAACCATTAATCAGCTGAGCGAAGTGTAAATTAAGTTATAAAGATAAATAAAGACTTCCAGTTATGTAGCACCTTTTGCAAACTTCAGATATTTTAAAATGCTTTATGGCCAGCAAAGTACATGCATTTAAAGTGTGATCCCTGTAGGAATGTCGGAAACACAGCGGCCAATTTGTGCACAACAAGATCCCCAAACTGCTCTGTGATGATCACCAAATAGTCCATATTTAGTATGTTAATTCAGACATACTATTGGTCTGTCTGTGAGGAATAACTTTACTGCTCTCCTTCATAAAGTACCATAGGATCATCGATTGAGAGGGTAGACAAGGCCCTCAGATTAATGCAGTATCCTGTTATGGTGCTGCATTCCTATAGCGCTGAGCCACAATGTCAATCTAGATTATTCTGCTGCAGTCCTGGGGCGGCAATTGACACTGTCAGAAGTAAAAATGCTACCAACTCTATCATAGCTGATGTACAATACATTCAGGAGAAGAGCAGAGGAACCTCTGTTTACTTGCTGTGTTGACAGTGCAGCAGGTTTACTTCAAAGTGTTAATAACAACAAATCTGCAGAGGCTACTTTTTCTTATTTGAACAGTAAATATATTGCTTTCTCTTTCAACTCTAAAAAGAGCAGGATAATTTGTCAATTATATTTATGGTCATACAATTTGACTAATTAATGCAGAAGAGCTTAAAGAACAAAGATGTGGTAGCTCAGTGGTTATCTCAGCTGCCTTACAGCACCAGAGAACCGGGATTGATTCCAGCCTCAGGTGACTTTCTATGTGGAGGTTTGTATATTCTCCCCCTGTCTGTGTGAGTTTCCTTGCACAGTCCAAAAATGTGCAGGCTAGGTGGATTGGCCTGTTTAATTGCCCATGGTGTACAGGGATGTGTAAGCTAGGTGGGCTAGCTGGGGAAAATGCAGAGTTACAGGGAGAGGACAGGGATTTGGGTCTGGGTGGGATGGTCTTTGGACAGTCGGTGTGGGCTTAATGGCCTGCTTTCACACTGGAAAGAACTCCTCAGATTGACAATCCTCTGAGAAAAGAAATTCTTCCTCATCTCTATTTTAAATGGGCAACCTCTAACCCCGAGATGATACAGTCTGGTCCTTGAAAGTCTAATAAAGGGAAGTAGCCTTTCTACATCTAACCTGTTAAGTCCCTTAAGACTCTTGCATATTTCAATGAAGCTACCTGCCATTCTTCTAAACTCCAATGAATACAGGCCCAATCCACTAAACCTCTTCTTACAAGACAGCCCCTCCACACTTTCTACCAGCCCAATGAACCTTCTCTGGACTACCTCCAATGCCAGTATGTCTTAGGTGAGGGGATTAAAACTGTTCACAGTATTCCTGGTGTGATCTAAGCTGAGCCTTGTATAGTTTTAGCAAGAGTTCCCTGTTTCTTGACTCCATTCCCTTTGAAATAAAGATCAACATTCCATTTGTGTTCCTTATTACCTGCTGATCTTGTATACTAGCGTTTGGTAATTTACTTATGAGAATTCCCAAATCTTTCTCCTCTGTAGCTTGCTGCAATCTCTTTTCATTTAATTAATGTTCAGCTCTTACATTCTTCCTGCTGAAGTGCATAACCTCTAATTCTCTCACATAATATTCTGTATACCAAGTTTTGCCTGCTTGCTTAGACTGTCTATATCCCTCTGCAGAGTCTCTGTGTCATCTCACCTTCTGCTTTCTTTTGTGTTATCTGTAAACTTGGCTGGAGTGCATTCGCATTACTCACCCAAGACCCTAATATATATTGTAAATATTTATGGCCCCAGCACCACTCACTGTGGTACTCCATTCTTTATAGTTGTCATCCTGAAAATGGTGTCTTTATTCAAACTCTCTGTCTTTATTAATTAGCCAAACCTTCTATGCCAACTAATATGCCAACTCCAACACCATGGGCTTTTATTGAATTAAGTAGCTGAATATGTGATGCCTTATCTTCCAGATATTCAAAGATATCGCAACCATTGTTTCACTTTACTTCCCATCTCCAGGCTCGTAATAATCAATTGTGCGTTAACTGTGGGATGTGAATGATTCCTTTAGTGGGTCCTCTGGCGCGTTAACTCTGAGTGTGTGAGCAGTCCAGTGCCTCACAAAATGGTGTCTGTTGCCTCTGGTGCTCCTTCCTGCAACATTTCTTCACTTGAACACTCTTCTCACCAGCTGAACAGAATTGAGGAAGCAAGGCACAAAATCCCTAGCACACTCCCTTCTGAGAAATGTTTCACACAGTCAGTACAGACTAAGCAAAGGCTCATAAGCATCCTATCAGCCTACAGTGATTAACAGTGGGAGGCAATGGCTTAGTGGTATTATCGTGAGACTATTAATCAAGAAACTCAGCTAATGTTCTGGGGACCTGGGTTCAAATCCTGCCATGGAAAATGGTGGAAGTTGAATTCAATAGACTCTGGAATTAAGAGTCTATCAATGATCATGAATCCATTGCCATCCATAAAATCATCTAATTTGCTAATGTCCTTCAGGGAAGGTAACTGCCATCATCATCTGGCATGGCCTAAGTTTGACTCCAGACTCACAGCAATATGATTGACTCTCAATGACTCTCTCGGCAATTAGGAATTGGTAATGAATGCTGGCCTAGCAATGATACCTACATCCTGTGAGTGATTTTACAAAAGGTTTAAAGTGATTACCCAGAGGTTTCACTCAATGGAGCTGATTGAAATGTAACTTTAAGAAAATTCTGCAATTTACATATGAAAAAAAGCTAAAACCAACATGTTCATTCTAAAAGATGAGAGACTTAACAAACAATGAAGGTCTTCTTCAAGATATAATTTCAGTTACATCACACTGTAAACTTTTGCTATAAATTCTGTGTCCTACGATCTCATACTCCACAAACAACTGATGAAGGAACAGCGCTCTGAAAGCTCGTGCTTCCAAATAAACCTGTTGGACTATAACTTGGTTTTTAACTTTGTACATTCAAGCATGGCTGCCCAGGAAACTTTCCTGCTCTTTCAACCTGCTGTATGAGTATTGGAAGGATTTACAAATTGATGCAATTTTGGCCATGTTACGATGTTCTAAATGAAATTTCTTTTGAGGATAAGTAATAAAATAAAAATACTTTTCTCAGTATCAGGAGATAAAATTTGAAAGCTCACCTGGAGTTTATGGCAAGTATGTGGGTAAAATGCAATGGGGCCAAGGAGTGAGGCTGGGGATTCAGGACAGAAAATGGTGAATCTGGTGAAGATCAGAACAGAAGTAAACTACTGAAACCTTCAGATTTATTCTGCAATTTAAATTTGTATTGGTTGATCTATACCTTAATGCCATTTATTCATCTTTGCTCCATGCCCCTTAAAACAAAAATCAAACCAGCTCAGTGTTGAATTTTGGTGATCCTTTACCAGACAAGGAGAGATAAGCGAGCACTCAAGGAAGAATCAAATCTCAACACCAGAAAAAAATACCTTGATAAAATGTGGGACGGGCAATGGGGCCGTAGCACAGATGATGAGTTGCTCCTCAGGCATGGAAGAGCCAAAAGTAATGTTCACGATGATGTCAGAAGAATAAGGTCCTATCCCAGACTTGACTTCCTTTATTCAAACCATGATCCCTGTTCAATCTCCTGTGTTATTAGTCACTAGCTTTGCATTGAACTAACAAAATAGGAAGGGAAAATAGTGAAGAGAGCATTGGATTATCATTGGACAGGCACAATTTGAAAATAGTCGTTTTATAATAATTGAAGCACAGATTAACGTGATTGCATTTCTTTAGGATACACTATTGATATTGCAGAATAACCATGGTCAACTTTATTTTCATGATTATTCTGATTATTCATTATATTCTTCAAACAATAGATGTGGGTTGGTGTTGTTTTATCATGCATTGCTGATATTGAAGGGAAAATGCCACTCTAAATGTAAATAAATAACCCATAGATCAGTCCTGCTCCTCACTCAAGGCATGAATTAGGTATTAAGCATAGAATAGAATAAGAATTGTAGAAAAAAATGATGTGGAGAAGGAGACCAAATGTATACCAATAGTCTGTAAGAGTGATTTAGCTAGTCCCACTTCCCTCACATTTCCAACAACCCTGCAATATGCTTTCCCTTTAGATTCCTATCCATTTCCCCCTTGAAAATCACAATTCAGCCCCTCTACATGTCCAGGCAGTGTAATCTAATAACCACTTGCTTAGATTTGTGTCCTCTGATTTTTGATTAATATGCAAATCTGTATAACTGACTTCTGTCCACTCACTCACAAGGTGAGCGTGAATAATCCATTAGAACATTCTCGTCAGGCTCTTCCGCATTTTCTTCAATACATCAATATCTTTCCCATAATGTGATACCCAGAATGTTACATAGTACATCAGTTCAGGTCAAACCAGTGCCCTGTACAAGTTCATCATACCTCCTGGTCTTATATCACCCTATTAATGAAACCTAGAATAACGGCTCTCTCAACTTGCAAATTTTAATGATTCAAGAATATAAACACTCAGGTCTCCCTGTTCCTGTGCACATTTCAATGTACCAAAGTGCAACATATCCATACTTCTCAGTATTTAACATCTTCTGCCAGCTTTCAAATGTCAGGAAAAGAAAAGGTCCCAATACTGCCCCCTAGGGAACTCCATTACAAATCTTCTGTTAGCTTGAAAAATGCCTATTGTCCATCACTCTCTGTTGCTCTCCTCAGTCAGGTTAGTATCCTGGTTGTTACTGACCCCTACATTCCTTAATCTATAATTTTCTTCATAAGTGTGGCATCATAACAAATGCCTATTTGAAGGCCAAACACACTCCATCAACAGCTTTGTCCTCAGTTGCTCTTTCTGTTACCTCTTCCAAAAACTCTAGCATGTTACTCAAATATTTTCTATTTCAGTACTTGGCACTGGGAATAACCCGTGTTGAGAGTGGGGTGCTGGAAAAGGGTAGCAGGTCAGGTAGCATCCAAGGAGCAGAAGAATTGATATTTCAGATATTAGACCTGCATCAGTAACCCAAAGATTACCACACAAGGGGTCTCACATGCTAAGTTTCTAGACAACTCCCTAAATTCCAATTGCAGGACCACAGTCCCCCTTCTTGCCTATATCAATAGGAGTAATGTGAGCCACAATCTGGTTGTTTACTCTGACCTCTTCAGTCATTCTGTGATATCTTTGAACCTATCATGAGGGAGCAACAAACCATCCTGAAGTCATATTGAAAGCCACAGAAATGTCTATTTTTGTCCCTCAATAAAGAATCCCTGATTAGCACTGACCTTTCATATTTCTTCCTCTTCTGCTGTCGCACCCTTATGCCATGGGCTTGGCTCTTTCTGCCCTTCTCTAAGGATCTATCACTCTCACCAAGATCCAGAATGGAGAACTGGCCAGTGTGGGGAGCCTCTGGAAACTCCAGCACTGTCTGTTTATTTCTTGTGAACTGCCTGGTAGTTATTCATTACCTATCAGCTTCCCCCAAGTCGCAGTGCAACCACCACTCTCTAAATGCTCACTATGTAATTTCCTGCCTTACACATGCACCTTTCTGATCCCTGCTACTGCTTAAGCTCAGAATCTTGAAACTCAAATTTCCACAACCTCCTACAGATGGACTCGTCTGGGTTATAAGAAGTGTCCAGAACTCCACATGCAGCAAGATGAGGATTCTACTTGGTTGAGCTGTCTTACCATACCATAACTGTAAACTTTTGAGTTTTTTCACCAACTTTAACCTTATGCTTGTATTATTAACTGTAATATAATTGCAGGCTAGCAAAAAAGTAGAAATGCCACACCCTTACTACAAGTCGGGTCCTTCACCTGTGACTATGAATTTTTATTTTTCCTTTGCTCATTTAGAAATTTACTGGAGTCAAAACACAGTCTCTAACAGCAGCTGCTCAACACTAAACAACTTGTGAATTTCCTGTGTTATCATTGTTCAGCATTTTTTCCCAAACATGCATACTCCCAGATCCGTTAGCCCTCACAGGTCCCAATATTGTCACTGCTGGAAGGTAAGTGAAGTATCTGAGTCTCAGCCTCCCTTTAGTTGCAGCCCCTGAAGGTCCAGCTGTTGTGCAGGATGAAGGTTTTTAGGACACTTAACACCTCTCTCTTCATGTCTAGTTATGTCTAGCTGCCATATGTTAAAAATAGTCACATTTTACATTGTAACACATCATCTTCTCATGATGCCTGATAAAAGAAAGAAATTGCCTTCGGTTATGTGTAATATTAAACATCACATGACTCTTCAGTGCAGTGCTGAACATGTGCCCTCAGGATATCTAAAAGTAGCTCTTTCTAACCTTTATATGAACACTTTGACAAGACTTTTGCTTGTTTTGACAGAACTGTTAGCCAGCTGCATTGAGGTTAATGCAAAAACTAGCTTTTTAAAAAATATTGCAACAATAAATAATGGGCACCAGCACCGTTATTTGGTCAAAGCATGAGTTGTTCAAATAGCTCTGGATGTAGGTTTGTTGGCTGAGCTGGAAGGCTCGTTTTCAAATGTTTCATACCCATACTAGGTAACATCATCAGTGAGCCTCCAGATGAAGCACTGGTGGCATGGCCCACTTTCTATTTATGTGTTTAGGTTTCTTTGAGTTGATGATGTCACTTCCTGTGCTGACATCATTTCTTGCAGCTATGTCATTTCCTGTTCTTTTTCTCAGGGTGTGGTAAATGGGATCCAGATCAATGTGTTTGTTGACAGAGTTCTGGTTAGAATGTTATGCTTCTAGTAATTCTCATGTATGTCTCTGTCTGGCTTGTGCTAGGATGGATGTGTTGTCCTTCCTAATTCAGATGTAAGGATACTAGTGAGAGTGGGTCATGTCTTTTTGTGGATAGTTTGTAGATTTCTTAGCAGCATTAGCAACAACACTGAAAGACAACCAACTTACAGAGGAAATCCAGCAAACCATCAGACAGACACCAACATTAAGCAGGAAAAACACTCAATACAAAAGGAAAGAAAGTGCTAGAAAGACTAAAAAAAAGGTCCACACCCCCCACCAACCCAACCTCCACTCCCGGCACCTTCCTCTGCAACAGCAAGAAATGCAAAACCTGCCCCCACACCTCCCCCCTTACTTCCCTCCAAGGCCCCAAGGGATCCTTCCATATCTGCCACAAATTCACCTGCACCTCCACACACATCATTTACTGCATCCGCTGCACCCGATGTGGCCTCCTCTATATTGGGGAGACAGGCCGCTTACTTGCGGAACATTTCAGAGAACACCTCTGGGACACCCGGACCAACCAACCCAACCGCCCCATGGCTCAACACTTCAACTCCCCCTCCCACTCCACCAAAGACATGCAGGTCCTTGGACTCCTCCATCGCCAGACCATAGCAACATGACGGCTGGAGGAAGAGCGCCTCATCTTCTGCCTAGGAAACCTCCAACCACAAGGGATGAACTCAGATTTCTCCACTTTCCTCATTTCCCCTCCCCCCCACCTTGTCTCAGTCCCAACCCTCGAACTCAGCACCACCTTCCTAACCTGCAATCTTCTTCCTGACCTCTCCGCCCGACCCCCACTCCGGCCTATCACCCTCACCTTGACCTCCTTCCACCTATCGCATTTCCAATACCCCTCCCCCAAGTCCCTCCTCCCTACCTTTTATCTTAGCCTGCTTGGCCCAATTTCCTCATTCCTGAAGAAGGCCTCATGCCCAAAAGTTCGATTCTCCTGCTCCTTGGATGTTTCCTGACCTGCTGCGCTTTTCCAGCAACACATTTTCAGCTCTGATCTCCAGCATCTGCAGTCCTCACTTTCTCCTTTGATGTAACAGCCCTGTTCACATTCATCAACATCAACCTAGCCAAGGAAACACTGACTGTATTATTAGAAAAATCAAAGACACATACACCAAACACCACCAACTTTACCAGCTAGTGGACCTATGCGCAACCACCCACTTCATCTTCAATAACAAAACCTACAGACAAACTAATGGAACACCCATGGGATCTCCCAAAACAGGGTTCTTAGCAGAGGCAGTAATGCAGAGACTTGAACAAACAGCTCTGCCAACTATTAAACCCAAACTTTGGGTCCACTACTTGGATGACATATTTAAACAAAACAAAATAGAGGATACCTTCAACACCATCAATAATGCCCTTACTGTCATAAAATTCAGTAAAGAAGAGGAAAACAACAACAAACTGTAATTTCTAGATGTCGCAGTAGAATGAACAGCCAATGGGGAACTTCAAACCAGCGCCTACAGGAAAATAACACATAATGACCAAATACTGAACTACAGAAACAATCAACCCAACACCCACAAATGAAGCTATATTAGAGCATTACTTCAATGAGCCGCCACACACTGCAGCACAGAGGAACTACGCAGAGCAGAGGAAAATCACCTATACCGCGTATTTAAAAAAATGGGTACCTCACCTTCATCCCCACCTCCATCCACCTATTGTACTCTTGACTACCTTCTCCCCAACCCCATCCCCCTCCCATTTATCTCTCCACCCCGAAGGCTCCCTGCCCAAATTTCAGATTAAGGAATTTTACCTGAAATGTTGATTTTCCTGCTTCTCGGATGCTGCCCGACCTGCTTTGCTTTTCCAGCACTGCTCTAATCTAGACCCAATGAACACAGCCTGCTGATTTCTCAGCGACAAACCCCAACAAGCAGACAAAACATATCGAGAAATCCTAGCCACTTTCCCCTACATTAAAAACATCTTGGAAATGACTGCCAGACTACTCTGACCTCTTGGCATCATGGTAGCCCACAAACCCATCAACACACTAAAACATCAGCTAATGAACTTGAAAGACCCTACACAGACAACAAGCAAAACTAATGTCATTTACAAAATACCTTGCAAGAACTGCATTAAACACTATGTTGGATAAACAGGCAGAAAACTAGCCACCAGGATACATGAACATCAACTAGCCTCAAAAAGACATGACCCACTCTCACTAGTATTTTTACATATGGATGAGGAAGAGCACCACTTCGACTGGGACAACGCATCCATCCTGGGAAAAGCCAAACAGAGACACACATGAGAATTTCTAGAAGGGTGGCATTACAACCGGAACTGTATCAAAAAACACATTGACTTGGATCCCATTTACCACCCCCGAGAAAAATAAAGGAAATGACATCACCACAGGAAATGCTGTCACCACAGGAAATGACCCAAGGAAATCTAAACACATAAATAGAAAGACAGGCATGCCACCAGTGCTTCATTGAAGGCTCACTGATGATGTTACCTAGTATGGGTGACAAAACATCTGAAAACAAACCTTCCAGCTCAGCGAGCAAACCTACATCGAGAACTCAACCTGAGCCACAAATCTTCTCAAAACTCACTAATAGTTATTTACAGTGTTAATTAAAAGAGATCCCTAAGCTGCAGTTGATGAAACATTTGATTTCTTTTTCTTCCATTTCATTGAGAGTTTTGAAGCTTAAAGACTTCCATACCTTTGCCTCCTTGTTGCCAAGTACATTCCTAAAGTGCCCTTATTACTGAGATCTGCTGCTATGTTTAACCTCTGACAAGTCTTCAACTTTCAGTGAGCATAGATTATAGAACAATACAATGCAGGAATGGGCCCTTTGGCCCTTGATATTGTGCCAAATACAACGCTAAATCTAATCCCTTTTGCTTGCTCCTGGACCATATCCTTCCATTCCTTGTATATTCATGTGCTTATCTAAAAGCCCCTTAAATATCCCTATTGTATCAGCCTCAACCACCAACCTTGGCAGTGTGTTCCTGACTCCTACCACTCTCTGTTTAAAAAAACTTGCCTCTAACATCTCCTTTGAACATGGCCCCTCTCGTCTTCAATGCATGCCCCCTAGTATCAGACATTTCAACTTTGGAAAAAAGATTCTGACCATCAACCCTATCTACGCATCTCATAATTTTATAGACTTCTATCAAGTCTCTCTTTAGCCTCCACCAAAAACAAATGGTGTTTTTCTAGACTCTTCTTCCAAAACTCCATTATCAGAACTTGGTTTACTAGATATTCCATGGAATGAGCTCAACACTTAACAATGGCAGTTCCCCTATTCTGTACAAATAGGGTCTGACATGAAGGACATATGGATTAGATTAGATTACTTACAGTGTGGAAACATGCCCTTCGGCCCAACAAGTCCACACCGACCCGCCGGAGCGCAACCCACCCATACCCCTACATTTACCCCTTACCTAACACTACGGGCAATTTAGCATAGCCAATTCACCTGACCCGCACATCTTTGGACTGTGGGAGGAAACCGGAGCACCCGGAGGAAACCCACGCAGACACGGGGAGAATGTGCAAACTCCACACAGTCGGTTGTCTGAGTCAGGAATTGAACCCGGGTCTCAGGCGCTGTGAGGCAGCAGTGCTAACCACTGTGCCACCGTGCCGCCCACCTGGTTTCCAGCATCTGCAGTCATTGTTTTTACCTCCATGAAGGACATATGTCCAGATTAGTGTGGTGCTAGAAAAGCACAGCAGATCAGGCATCTGAGGAGCAGCAAAATTGAAGTTTCGGGCAAAAGCCCTTCATCAGGAATGAAGGACAAATGTTCGAAATGTCGATTTTCCTGCTCCGGGGATGCTGCCTGCCTGCCTGCCTGCCTGCGTGACTGACTGACTGTGCTTTTCCAGTACCACTTTTCTTCAACTCCGACAATCAAAACAAATCTCCCACAACAGTCATGTTTCAGATAGAACAGTCAACCCACACATAATCACCATAGTCAGTGCCTCCACCAATAGTGGTAGGAGTCTGGAGCACACTGCCAAGGATGGTGGTTGAGGCAGACATAATAGGGTAATTAAGGGGCTTTTAGATAAGCCCCTTACAAGGAATGGAAGGATATGGTCCAGGAACAAGCTATGTCTATGGATAACATCATAGCAAGTAACTTCACTTTGATGGATTTAATAGCCATAGGGCAAGCAGAGAGGGTGAATGGAGACTCAGACACAATATGGACTTTGCATCTGAGTGCTTCAGGAATTCTCTGCATGAGAAGGTAAATTCCATTACTAAAGTGGAATTGTCAATCTCACTGGTTAAGTTAGATATTTTTTCATATGGGGTGAAAATATATACCAGTGAGAAACAGTTCAGGTGTTGAGCAGAAAGTTTGTCCAACGTATATTTGGAGACCTTTGAAACTGGGAGACTGATACAGATTGTACGAGGAATAATGTAGATGGAATAAAATGAATGACTCGGCTCCAGTTCCAATCTCACTTTGGTTCTAAGTACAAAAATAAAAAAATAACTCAAAGTCTAAAAGAGTTATCATTGTCTCTGTAAAGGATTTTGAATACTATTTCAACAGCATCATGTACATCAGAAAAGCAGTCAATGTGTCTTTTGCTCATAATGTTGGAAATTGCTCAAATCTTCATTTAAAAAATCCATAACTCCAATTAAAAGTCTAAAAGAATTTTACAACTTCATGAGTTGTTTTGAGAAATATTCATTGAGCTGAAAACAACAATCATTTTAGCAGAGTTTTCAACTGAATAATAATTTGAACCAATTGTAGTGTACTGACTTTATAAATCCCATTCAATATGTTTTGGAAAGTGCATGCGTCAGAAATATTTTTGCTGGTTAATAAGTACCTTCTTCTTTTCAGTTTCCATCAAAACTAGATGAGAGACATATGCACATACGTCTCCAGTGCAAACCCCATTTGATTGGACTGCAGATAATCCCAGTGGATAAAATATAAGCTATCATTTTTAAAAAATTATGCTACATACTGTGCCTGAACAGATTTGTACAATATTCATAATTGGATTTGTTTCCAGTGATTTTATTCAGCAGACAGTCATGAGCTGAGCAACCTGATCAACTACACCAAGCACCTTTGATATTTCAACTGCAGCCATTTTTCATTTGGCCAGGGCAGGCAGCTTATAATTAGATGCTGCTATTCAATCAGAGCCTCATCACACTTTCCAAATGATGCGCAATATGATAACAGCCTGCTGTCAATTGCACAAGAATAACTCAGCATGTGGATTCACGGCAGGCAGCCATTACTGATTAGATTAGATTCCCTACGGTATGGAAACAAGCTCTTCGGCCCATCAAGTCCACACCAACCTTCCTAGAGTAACCAACCTAGACCCATTCCCCTACATTTTCCCCTGATTAATGCACCTAACACCATGGACAATTTTAGCATGGCCAATTCACCTGACCTGCACATCTTTGGATTTTGGGAGAAACCGGACCACTCGGAAGAAACCCAAGCAGACACAGGGAGAATGTGCAAACTCCACACAGTCACCCGAGGTGGGAATCAAACCTGGGTCCCTGGTGCTGTGAGGCAGCAGTGCTAATGTCTTAGCCACCATGCCGCCCACTGAACTAAATTTGCACCCACCTCCCCATCAGAGAGAGCAATATAACAAAATTGATCTTGAACTCCCTCCCCACTTAAAAGAATTAAAAGATCACAGTGTGCGTGTATAATTTCCCAGAATGCAATGTGACTAAACCAAAAAAATTCAAGAGATTATAATGAAACAGGTTGTGTTGTATAATTGTTTTTATTCAAACTCCAACCAAAATATATCTGACCGATACAGGAAGAGTAATGTATTTGGAAAACAAATTGGTATGCTGTGATACTGACAAACTGTCAGTTTATTTTTTAATTTCACTTTCTTTCTGACTTTCACTTTGAGCTATAAAAGAAATTTGGAATGTAGAATCTTTCTCCTGCTTTCCCTTTGCCAGATTTCCTCTTTCAAGCCTTTAATTTACATAACAGTACTCCTGCCCATGCAGGAGAACACAACACAGGAACAGGTCCTGCGGCCCACCAAGCCTGCACTGATGCCTAAATATTAATTAGGTCCACTACGTATTGCCCATGTGTGGTATCTATCCCTCTGTTCACCTCACATTCATGTGTCTATCAAGATACGCCGTAAACATTGCTAACGTGCCTGCTTCTACCACCTCCCCTGGCAGTGCGTTCCAGGCAGCCACCACTCTCTAGGCAAAATATTTTCCCAGCTCTTCTCCCCTAAATTTTATCTCTCTCACCTTGACGCTGCGCCCTCTTGTAGGTGACCATTCCACCCTGGGAAAAAGTCTCTGACTACCCACTGTATCTATACCTCTCATAAATTTGAGGACTTCAACCAAGTTGCCCCTCAGCCTGTCTTTCCAGGGAAACCAATCTGAGTTTATCCAGCCTTTCCTCATAACTACAACCCTCCAGATGAGGCAATATCCTGGTAAATCTTCTCTGCATTGCACACAATATTCCAAATGAGGCTTAACTAAAGTTTTGTACATAACTTGTCAACTTTTATATTTGACACTCTGGCTAATGAAGGCAAGCTTGCTGTATGCTTTCTTGACCACTTATCCGCCTGTTTTGCCACTTTCAGGAATCTGTTTTCCTGTACAGCCAGAACCCCGCCCCCCTTTATGTCAATGCCCCTAAGGGTGCTGCCATTTATTGTGTAATTTACACCTAAATTTGATCTTCTAAAATACATCACCTTGTATTCGTCCTGGTTCTCTGCCTAAATCTGCAACATATCTATATCTATATATATTCTTTGACAATCCTCCTCACAACTGCAACTCTGCTAATTTTTGTGTATTTTGCAAACTCACTAACCAGACTACCTGCACTTTCCTCCCAGTCATTTATATATGGCACAGACCAACATTGATGTCCTAGCATTGATCGCTTTGGAACACCACTAGTTACTGATCTCCATTTTGAAAAGCACTGTTATTCTCTGTATTCTATGATTAAGCAACTTTTGTATTCATCTAGCCAGCTCACATCGGGTCCCGTGAGATTCTACCTTTTGAGGCACTTTGTCATATGCCTTACTAAACTCCATTTAGACAACATCCACTGCCCTTCCCTCATCAAACTTGCCATCTCTTCAAAAGATTCAATCAAGTTGGTGAGACATAACCTTCCCTGCACAAACCCATGATGCCTATCACTAATAAGTCCATTTGCTTACAAATATGAATAAATCCTATCTCTCAGTATCTTCTCCAACAGCTTCCCCACCATTGACGTCAAGTTCACTGGCCTGTCATTACTTGGATTATCTCTGTTTCCCTTCTTAAACAAAGGATCTACATTGGCCATTCTGCAGTTCTGTTTATTTATTTCATTGGTTCCTACTATTTTTGCCATTGCAAAATGCAGTTTCAGCTATGCGATGATGACTGGTAGCCAACTATTCACCAAACCTTTCAATTTCCTACCCTTTCAAGTGCTAAGTTATGTTTCATCTTTTTCCCTGAGGTAGTAGCCAGTGCCCAGAAACAGTCCATTAACAATTACACTTTTTTTTGAAAGGGTGCTCCCCACTTCCTCTATAAATGAAGGTTATTCAACTGCTTTAATTATTCAGCATCCACTCAAAATTAAGAATTGTCATCAATCCATGGATGAAGTTCCCACGAATCCTTTCAATTTTAAGAATATCAAGTTCTGTGCAATAACTTATCACCCCATCTTGATCTGAGGTACTTCTATGCCTTTTCTTCCATCTCCTGGAACAGATAGTTTCCGAATGCTTGCTGCAAAATTCTACCAGACAATTGTTTTTCTGTTTCGTTTCTCAAACGTTTTTCATCACAACTTACAGGAATTGGAGAAGTTATTGAAGTACAACAAATGTTAAATGTGAAGCTATTTTGTGTGCGAATACGTTTTTTGCGCCAGGGAAACTTTGCTGATCAATGCAGTCTGCTTGACCTCAAAGCTATTCATACTCGTTGGTTGATGGCAATGTTTAAAATTGGTGCAGTGATTGACTGAGCTACTTTCACAGCAATCATTTTTGTTATTGTCTGTCATTGCACATGATCAACTCTAGGCCTCGAAATCAACATAACCATTGACAACGCATTCTACAGGTTAAGCTCAATTTTAATCTAAGGAGCCTTTAGAGTGGTAAAGCTCTTTTCAATCTCCAAACTGGAAAAGGAACGTATATGAGTATGGGGTGAATGGAAAATATTTGCCTTTCTCCACTCTGAAATAGCACACAATTTGAAGTTCAGTCTGATCAACTTTAGTACTATTCATTGGCTGGATATAGACATTGCTGGCAACGCCAGCATTAATTACTCATCGCTAATTGCCTGGAAAAGGTAGTTTTGAACCACTGTCTTGAGAAACTAATAGTGGTTTGAGTGCAACTGAATATCTTGCTGGAACATTTCAAAGAACAGTTATGAGTCAATAATTTCAGAGTCACATGAGTTCCCAGTGTCGAGGTAATGGGATAGAGCCACTGTAATTAGGATGAAACTAAAACATTTCATTTTAACTTGCATAAGTTTATCTATTTTCAAAAATACATATCCATCAAAATTGGTGCCTACATAAAATATTTGTAAATATCCTCTGGTGGCAAAGATGCTATTTTGGATCTAGTTGAAATATACAAAACAAAGAGTTCACGTTATTCATTACATTATTTTTTCCAGTTGCAACTGTCTGGGATGCTAATTCAGAGTATGTCTGTCACATCCTGTCTCAACAGGATGCCATAAACCCTTTAAGATACGTTAAAAGTAACAAAGGCACCCAAGGGTGCAGGGGCATAGTTCCTGGAAATTGGAGTTGCAGGTAGACAGGATAATGAAGAACACGTTTGATATGCTTGCCTTCATTGGTCAGTGCATTGAGTATAGGAGTTGGGAGGTCATATTGCAGCTGTACAGGATATTGTTGAGGCCAGTTTTAGAGCACTGCATTCTATTCTGCTCTCCTTGCTATTTGAAAGATGTTGTGAAACTTGAAAGGATTCAGAAAAAAATTTATAAGGATGTTGTCAGGGTTGGAGGGATTGAGCTTTAGGGAGAGGCTGAATAGGCTGGGGCTGTTTTCCCTGGAGCATCAGGTGACCCGACGATGTCCCTGGAGGGTGACCTTTTAGAGTTTATAAAATCATGAGGGGCACAGATAAGGTGAATAGCCAAGGTCTTTTTCCCAGGGTACGGGAGTCCAGAACTAGTGGGCATAGATTTAGGATGAGTGAGGAAAGATTTAAAAAGAACCTAAGGGGCAGCTTTTTACACAGAAAGTGGTGCGTGTATGGAATGCGCTGTCAGAAGAGGTGGTGGAAGTGGGCACAATTACAACATTTAAAAAGCAACTGGATGGGTAGATGAATAGGAAGGGTTTAGAGGAGTATGGGCCAAGGCTGGCAAATAGAACTAGATTAATTTAGGCTATCTGGTTGGCATGGATGAGTTGAACCAAAGCTGTTTCTGTGCTGTACATCTCAATGACTCTCTGACTCCTCTGGAACCTTGCTTCAGGCTAGAGAGGATGCATACTTATCAGTTAAAGCCCCAGCTATTTCCTCCCTTGCCTCCTGGAATTAATCCAATCCGCTCCTGGGACTTGTTTACCTTAACTTATTTCAAGACATTCAGCACTTCCTCCTTCATTCTGTTGATCTGCCCAAAAGTATTCCTTAACCACAACCTCCCTCTTGCCCCTCTGTTTGGTGAATACTGATGTAAAGTGCTCATTCAGGCTATTACACATTTCCTCTGGCATCACTCATAACCTCCCTCCTTTATCCTTGAGTGCCCATATTCTTTCCCTAACTACTCTCTTACTCCTAACATATGTATTAAATGCCTTGGGATTCTCCTTAATCCTGTTGACCAATGACATTTCATAGCCCGTTTTAGCTCTCCTAACTCCCCATTTGGGCTCCTTCCTATTTTCTCTATGTTCTGAAGCACTTTGTCTATTTCTACTTGCCTGGACATTCTGTATGCTTCCTTTTTTTTGACCAAGCTGATAATTTCCTCTGCCATCCAGGGTTCCTGAAACCTGCCATTCCTGTCCTTAATTTTCACAGGAACATGCAGTACTGCATTCTAACGACCTGATCCTTAAAAGACACCCACATGTCAGATGTGGATTTACCCTCAAACAGCTGTTCCCAATCCACATTCTTTAATTCTTGTCTCATTCTGTATAGTTGACATTCCCCCAATTTAACATTTTCATATGTGGTTCACTTTTGTCCTTATCCCTAAGTATCAGAAAACTTATGAAATTACCATCGCTATTCCCAAAATGCTTCACCACTGAAACTTTGCTCACCTGGCCGGGTTCATTTCCCAATACCAGGTCCAGTATGGACTCCTCCATCACTGGACTATCCACACATTGTTTCAAGCAACCCTCCTGGATACATCTAACAAATTCCATCCCATCCAAATCCCCAGCATTAAGGGGGTTTCCCACTGGCAGCATTGTGATTGCATCCTTCCTATTCCTGAGCTCTACCCATAATGCCTCACTGCAAGATTCATCCAGGGTGTCCTCCTTCACCACAGCTGTGATATGCTCCCTAACCAGTCATGCAACTCCTTTACCTTTTTTTGCTTCCTCGTCT
Source organism: Hemiscyllium ocellatum (assembly GCF_020745735.1). Taxonomy (NCBI): domain Eukaryota; kingdom Metazoa; phylum Chordata; class Chondrichthyes; order Orectolobiformes; family Hemiscylliidae; genus Hemiscyllium; species Hemiscyllium ocellatum. The sequence continues at coordinate 93,409,911 of NC_083408.1, forward strand.
GTGTCGTCTAAACCATCCATATCCCGGAATGTTAAGCTGCCAATCTTGTCCGTCTTTTAACCTAGAGAGGCACAGTGGTTTAGTAGTTAGCACTGCTGCCTCAGTGCCCGGGATTTGGGTTTGATTCCATCCTCAGGTGACTGTCTGTGTGAAGGTTGCACATTTTCCGTGTCTCTATGGGTTTCCTCTAGGTGTTCCAGTTTCCTCCCACAGTCCAAAGATGTGCTGGTTAGCTGGATTGGCCATGCTGAATTGTCCATCGTGTCCAGAGATGTGTGCACTAGGTCGATTAGTTAGAGAAATTACAGGGATTGGGTAGGGGGTTGGTCGGTGTGGGATGCTCTTTGGAGGGTCAATGTAGACTTGATGGGCCAAGTAGCCTGCTTCCACACTGTAAGGATTCTATGAACCATGTGGCTGTGATAGCAATAACATCATAATTGGATGCATTAATCCAGGCACGGCGTTCATCCATTTTACCTGTTATATTTCTTGCATTGAAGCAAATACAGTCCCAGCCTTTAGTTCCACTGAGCTCAGCAATCTCTCCCTGACTGCTCTTCCTCTGTACAAACACTATAGGTCTCTACATTTACTGACCTGTTGCTCTGGTTCCCACTCCCCAGCCACACTTGTTTATCTGCTTTATCATACTCCATTTCCAATTCTTGCTTTCTTCTAACTTTGCTTTTGATATCAATCTTAAAACAAATTAAACTTTATCCAATAAGTGTGTTCTTGTAATGACCCACACAATTAAGTGAGCTCAGACAGTTTGGAGGGAGGGAGTGTTTATCAATACAATTCACTTTTTAAAAACAGCAATAGCGTTCAAGTTGTCTTGAGAATATAATCTGTATTTCTAACAGCAGCAAATGAAAAACATCTAATTATAATTACAGCAGTCTAGTGATGTATTCCTTGATGATCATATATTCAGGTGGAAATAGACTTCACAGTATGATGAGTCACATAAATCTTGTAAAGAAAAAATATTCAAACTAATCAGGATTTTGTTTGCATCAAGATCTGAAGTGAAGGAAATCTGATTTATTGAGAGCATGAGGAATTCTGCTTAAAATTTCTGATGGATAAATATCATCAGAAATAAATCCTTTTATGAATATGAACCTACACTAAGTCAATTCTTCCATCTAGCACTCAGCATTCTTTGTTGATTATAGCTTATGCCATTTACTTCTGCACGACAGTGAAAATCTCGGAAAAAGCAGCACCACCTCAGCAGATCAAGAAGCAGAGTTGAACTTATATGATGGTCGAGCTGCTAACCGGAGTCAAAGTCTGACGTTGAGTGTGAATCCTCAGTGATAAGTGCTGCCAGAAGTGATGAGAGCTTCTTGAGTATGAAATGCCTGGGTTTTGGGTTTATCCATTTGGTCTATGATTTATCTGTTTTTTTCTCCTAGTTGTAAAGAAGTAAAACATTTCATATAGTTTGTGACATATTTTGAACATCTTTCATTAATCATTTTTATTAGTTAGACAATTATCTTAACTGTTTTGTTTCTGATACAGTTTTTTAATGATTTATTTGGGGATGTGGGCATAGACCACCACTTATTATTCATTACTAGAGGAAGTGGTGGTGAGCTGCCTTCTTGAACTGTTATGTTCCTTGGCCTGTATGTACCTACAGTACAGTCAGGAAGAGCATTAGATTAGATTCCCTACAGTATGGAAACTGGCCCTTCAGCTCAACAAGTCCACACTGACTCTCCGAAGAGTAACCCACCCAGTGCAATTTTTGCCTGTACACCTCTGACATTAGTTGATATGCATTAAAAATTATCTTTTTTATCACCTCAATCAGTGACATCATCCTTAGGTAAGGGATAGTACATTTCATGAGATTTCCCCATCAGTTTGCTCTGTGACTACAGTAGCCATTGTTGAACTTCTCATTGGTTACTGTAGTAACATTTCAAAAATAGTAAAGGTGGCACAATGCCTCACAGCACCAGAGACCCAGGTTCAATTCCTGCCTCAGGCAACTGAGTGTGTGGAGTTTGCCCATTCTCCCTATGTCTGCTTGGGTTTCCTCCCACAGTCCAAAAGATGTGCAGGTCAGGTGAATTGGCAATGCTAAATTGCCCATAGTGTTAGATAAGGGGTAAATGTGTGGGTCGGTGTGGACTTGTTGGGCCGAAGGACCTGTTTCCACACTATAAGAAATCTAAGCATCCATTTTGTTCTCATGAAATGTAGGGATTAAATGTTGTCCCTATGTCTTGTTAGGTGTGTTTCCCTCATTAGAGTTGTTTTCAGTCTTCTGTCTCAACTCAAGCTAGCTTGATTTAAATTCCCTTTTCTCACTCATTCTACCTTACCTGGGATTCTCTCTCTCTTCTTTTCCTCTCTCTATCTCTGTCTCATCTCATCCGCTGTCTCTCTCTCTTCTATTCCCTCTCTCTCTTATCTCTTTCCCTCTCCCTCTTTCTCCCCCACCAACCCACACAGGAAACCTCTTTTGGAATTCTATTTTTAATTTCTGCTACTCCAGTTTTGATTCATCTGTTTCGCAGTGCTCACTTCCTAACTGTAGATATTTTACCAATTTCTGTTTCCCTAGCTTTCAGACAGAATTCAACTTCTAACTGTTTAGCTACTCCTTTAATGTGAGACATAGTGCCATCGAGATGTACAGCGTGGAAACAGACTCGCCAGTCTAATTCATCAATGCCAACCTAAAGTAATCTCATCCCATTTGCCAACATTTGGCCCATATTCCTATAAATCCTTCCTATTTATGTAACCATTGTTGTTATTGTACCAGCTGCCAACACTTCCTCTGGCATCTCATTCCATACACGCACCGCACTCTGCTTGAAAAAGTTGCTCGTTATGTTCATTTTAAATCTTTCCCCCCTCACTTTAAACCTATGCCCTCTAGTTTTGGGTTCCCTTACTCTGGGGAAAAAGACTTTGGTTATTCACCCCATCCATGCCCTTCATAGTTTTATAAACCTCTACAAGGTCACCTCTCAGTTTCTGACAGTCCAGGCAAAGTTCTCACAAGGTTTCAGTTTTTACTAATTTATTTTGTCCTGGTGTACCAAATGGTTAATAATAAATATAGACATTGTAGTCCCTTTGATCTTAGATACACAAATAAGCCTTTTTACAGTTGCACTGTTTATACGAACAGCTTTTGAAGAAATGATTTGGTTTCTTTAGTCCAATTGTATTGTTTCCCCTTGGGAACACATTGAACCAAATCCCTTGAAAAGACCTTTTTTTTTCATGTTCTTTATTTAGGGGCAAAAATGTTATTTTTAAATCCAAAAATTCTGCAAGGACTCGTTGTCTTTCTTAAAAGCAAGTTACCAGCACCTTTGTAAGTGTTGTTTAAACCTGTTTGTCCAACCAGTGGGAAAAGTTTACTTGCAGCAATTTTAAACTATGTAATGTCCTTTCTCCAAGAAAAGCAATTTCTATTCCACAAAAGTTACCGATATTAAAGTCAAACATTGAAAGTTGAATATTTAGTCAATTTTCACTGGTGCATCAGCAGTTCTGGTAATCTGCTTGAGTAGATTGACGAATTGATGTGAGATCCTGAAACTGCCTCTGAACCATGATGGTAATAGTCTAAGGTTTGCAATTTCATGCCTCAGTCTAACCAGCAGCAGCACTCAGGAGTAGGAGGCTCCTGTTTATACTGCAAGTGAAATTGCAGCATCAGCCATCAGATACTGCATCATAGCTGGCTCACAAACACTCTCATTGTATTGGACATAGCTTCCAAGTTAAGACATGGGCTCTCTGCAATGTTAAGGTGTGACAGCACCTCCATAGTGTTCAATTTTAATTATTTGGTGTTTGATTATGTGTTTCTGTTGACTCCTCATTGAGTATGAATAGTTAATCTCAGTTGTGGCAAATGAAGCTAGCTGCTTTAAGCATGGGAATAAAGCATCATGCATTGCAAATAAAGCTCGTCTTCACTCCTGCATGTATCCAAAGCATAAAACACAACAACCTTCATGTTCCTTGACAGTGACAGCAGTCGGTTTGGTAGATCTGTCAATGCAGCTCGCATTTCTGTGTGCATGCTCATTAACCCGTTTCTGTATGCTGCCCATCAATGATCTCATCTGGGATCATTGCAGCAGAACTCATTAGCATCCTTTTTCTAGTTCACTTGTGGATGTGGGTGTCACTGGCTGGCTAGCATTTATTGTCCATCCCTAGATGCCCTTGAGAAGGTAGTGATGATCTGCCTTCTTGAATCACTGCACTCCATGTGCAGTAGGTAGACTCACAATGCTGTTTAGTAGGGAATTCCAGGATTTTGAACCAGTACAGGAACAGTGTTATATTTCCAAGTTGGGATGGTGAGTGGCTTGGAGCAGTGTTGGTGCTCCAATTTATCTGCTGCTCTTATCCTTCCAGATGGAGGTGCTCATGGGTTAGGAAGATTTTGTCTACAGAGCTTTGGTTTCGATGGAACACACTGCCTGTTACTGAATGTCAGTGGTGGAGGGAATCGGTGCTTGTGGATGTGCTGCTAGTCAAGTTGACTGCTTTGTCCTGGATGGTATCAAGCTTCTTGAGTGCTGTTGTAGTGGACACATTAAGGCAAGTGGGCAGCATTCCAGCACACTCCTGACTTCTGCCTTGTAGACGGTGGACAGGCTTTGGTGAATCAGGAGGTGAGTTACATGCCACAGTATTCCTAGCATCTGACCTGCTTCTTGGTGAGTCCAGTTGAGTGGGATCAGTAAAGTGTTTTCATCAAATCATCCAGTAGTTGTATGTAGGGCCACCTTTACAAACAGAGGATCTCTGTCCTCCTTTCCACCCCTTACATCAAGGTCTTGAGTAATGGATTAGAAAAAAAGGCTTTTTGGCATTTTTACTCTCCTCTGATTCAGACACTCTTCTCCACTGACTTAAATACTAAATAGTAAATATTTCACATGTTAAATGGACAACTTTGCATCCTGAGTCTACATCCACTAACTCGCCACTCCTCAAACAGAGGAAGCTCCTCCCTGCTTCTGATCTGTTCAGTCCTACTAAAATTATTTACATTTCAATCCAATGCTGTTTCATTTTTTTAAGCATTAGTGAATACAGGTCCAGTCAAACCAAATCCTCCGCACAGGACAGTCCTTTATCCCCAGTATCAGCGTAGTGAACGTGTGCTGTAGTCCCTCCATGGCAAGTTTATTGTTTCTTAGGTATGGAGACCAAAGCTGCATGCAATGCCTCAGATATATTTCTCTAAGACCATGTATAACTGTTGTAAGACATCCCTAATTCTGAACTTAATCCCTCTGGCACTGAAGGCCAATATGCCATTGTTTATCTAATTGTTTGTGGCACCTCCTTGTTCACTTTATTGACTGATGTACAAGGACTCCCAGAAGCCTTTGTGAAAGCCAAATCATGTTTAATGCATCTTTATGAAAGAAAGATCTTGTCTTCCACACTTTCCAATATATTGCCATTTAATTAATAGTCACCCTTTCTGTTTTTCACATTGAAATGATTAACTTCGCATTTAGCTACTTTGTATGACATCAGCCATATGTTTGCCTGCTCACTCAACTTGTTTAAGACACCTAGAATTCTTCTTGCATCCTTCTCACAACTCACAATCCCACCCAGTCTTGTGTCATAAGCAAATTTGGTAATGCTGCATTGGCTCCCTCATCCTGAACATATTGTGGATAGCTAGAACTGAAGCACTGATCCTTGTGGTACCCAACTCATCACTGCCTGCCACTCGGAAAATGACCCATTAATTCCCACTCTCTGTTTCCTATCTCTAACCAAATCTCAACCCATGAAAATATATTATCTGCTATCCCATGTGCTTCAATTTTTCACACTTGTTTCTGTGATGATGTTGTGGCTTCAGGGGGTGTATTTTGTCTTCTCTTTTATTTAAGAGAGGTTTTAAGGCAGAGGTACTGAGCAATTTACCAGAGCCACTGGAGTAAACACCATGTGAGGCCTTGGGTTTTCTTTCAAAGTTGGAACAATAAAAGCGGCCTGAATGGATGTGGTCAAACTCACATAGAACTAGAAGCTTTAGGTTTTTTTTTTGCATTCCAGCAGTTGCTGTTGGAGTCTTGAAGCAATTTTTAAAAATAAAAACTGAAAGAACTGCAGATGCTGTAAATGAGAGACAAGAATCAAAATTGCTCCCAGACCTTTTCCAGCAATTTATATTTTTGAAACAATTTCTTTTATTGTCTCAGTTACAGTTGACAGCTGGTGATTCTCTGCCTGCTATGTAGTGAGACAATCTATTGTTTGAATTTGCCTTTTGTCAAGTGTGTGTTTATGGGATGTTACAATATTGGAACAGTTAATTAGTCATAGTTACTATATGTATTATTCTGTTGAGTTTTTCAACAGAGTTAAGTTATTATAATTCATTCTTTTTGTGTTGTTGTATTTTAGTTATAGTGGATAGTTAAATTATGTTTTTGCTTCAAATCCGGTCGTTTGACCAATCAAATTATACCTGGAATATAAGACTTTACATTTACTTTGCAATAAGAAAATGTTGGACTATCTTCTGAATATTTTGAGGGGATTTGTCTAGTCATAACACTTCTCATGAAGAATTCTCTCAAAGCCTTCTGAAAATCAAAATACACTGCATCACCTGGTTCCCCTTTATCTATTCTACTGTTTAAATCCTCAAGAAAATCCAGTAGCTTTATTAAACATGATCTGTCTTTCATAAAGCTATGCTGGCTTTGTTCAATCCCTTTAATGCATTCCAAATTTTTTTGTTATTAACTCTTTTTTATGTTGGACTCCAGCATTTTTCTCACTACAGAGGCTGAGCTAACTGGTCAGTAACTCTTTGCTTTCTCACTCCTTCCATTTTTAATTAGTAGGGTTATGTTTTCATTCTCCAGTCTGTAGGAACTGCTCAACAGTTGATAGAATGCTGGAAGATGGCTGCCAATGCATCTGATATTTCCAGAGCCACTTCCTTTAGACCTCTTTAATGTTGATTATTAATCCCTGGTGATTTGTTAGCTTTTAACCCCATTAATTTTGCCAGCAACATTTTATTACTAATGCTGATTTTTTTTTTTCATTTCTGTCCACTCACTAGATACTTACTTTCTTAACATTTCTGGGACTTTATATATGCCCTCTTTTGTCAAGACAGGACCTAAGCATATGCTCAGTGCTTCTGTCATTTTTGTTCCCAATATACTTCTGACTTTTAGGGGCCAACATTTGTCTTAACATAGGTATAGAAGATGTTATGGTCAGCAATTTAACTCTAAGTATGTAATATAGCAGTGATGTCAGTGAGCATATAATCCAGATTGTGGGGCTCTTGTGGTGCAATGGTAGCATTCTTCCTCCGATGTGGGCTTAAGTCCCACTTGTTCCAGAGGTGTGCCCTAACACACCTGAACTGGTTGATTAAAATATTTATAATTGTAAGATATCCAAATGATAAAGCATCCTAACTATGACATGATGTTTTATGTGTTCTATGGTGCAGTGTTTGTGCCCCTTTTTCTGAGCCAAGAGGCCCAGATTCAAGTCCTACTACCTCTAGATGTATGTCATAACATGCATGAACAGCTTGATGAAAATAACTAATCCAGGCTGTAGACATAAGTAAGAAAGTCATATTGATGTACATAGTTAGTTGCTGATAAGCTTGATGACTGTCTCAATAAGAACCCTACTCTCTCTGACATATATTATATGAGCTAACATGGAGGAAATTACATCACGTCACCATGGGAATAGTGATATATGACAATCCCAAATTGGGAGAAGCAGCTGCTAACAATTAGGGAAATGAGACGGACAGACTGTTGCACGTCCTCACTTATAAGTCAAACCTTGGAGCCGATAATTGGGGCAGTCACCATTGAAATCATGACCAGTGGTTGAGCTGAGACCAAGGCGGGAGGTGGGATGTTTCTCCCTAATCCATCTATCAAATTCTCCCTCCTCCTTAACCCACCACCTTTGCTGATGAGCCAGCTGCTGATGGTGTCTGGCTCTGAAACGTGCTGATGACCTTTCTGCAGCACCAATTCCTTGGGAAACTAGAACCCTTGATGAGGCTGGCAATCAACAATGTATTTAGTGCTGGATTGCATGCCACTAGCATTTAAATCAGTCAGGAACACAAAGTTACCTATTATTTTGAATGGATGCATTACAGTCTCCATTTTCTGCAGCATTGAATTTTTAGCCCCTGGAGTTAGTTAGTTATTTAATTCATTGGACTCTTAGAAGAATAAAAGATTGTCTGAGCTTAAATTGCCAAATTATCCACAATCAAGGTTGGAGCTTTGAGTAATAGTGAGTGTTTTACTTGCACTGTTACAATTTTCTATTTTGATTGGCACGTATTTGAATCTACAAAAAAAAAGCCCTTCAAGTGGAACAGTAACATATAAGTTTAGGTGAGCACTACTTCACTTAAAATCGCTGAGACACAGGAAGCTGATACCCTTTTAACTGACTGGTGAACTAGAGCAGTGAGTATGCAGAATTACATCTCAATCTTTAGCACATTTATCATTGAAGCTTTTAAAATGATGAAGGAATTTGATCCTGTCCAGTTGAATAGGTTATTTGAGATGGATAAGGATAGAAGAACTGGAAAGTAAAAGTACACAAGAATGCATGTAGTTTATGAGTTAAATTTAAAAGAAATTCCTTTGTGCACCAAGAGATTATATGAACTCTGTCTCACCAAGACCACTTGGAATTCCTCCACTCTTTATAAATTGTCAGACTGCTTGTTTCACATGCAGCACTGATGTCCAGAAATTTCCTCCAAATAAATGTTCTGAAGCCAAGGTCGACAGTCCCCATGAGAAATTATCCTGTGTCTTTTCTTGCTCTTTTCCTCTCTTTGGGGTCATCTGAGGCTGAACCAGACAAGTTTGCATTCTTGAACTTGTATTTTATCAGGATATGAATTTCCAACTGTATATCCATGGTTTCTCTAATGTTGCCTAGTCCTGCTGCTGTAACATCACCTGACTGTCCTGTTTTAGTTTATTTGCTGCGCAATCTCTCATCCAAGTTTTTGGTATCTCTAGGAAAGATTACTGCAACAAATGCAAGGCCAGCTTTGTGAAGTCAACATCAACACTCTCTAGTGCCCATGTCCTAATTTGCATCAAAAGTGAGATTTTGACTCACTTGAAACATGGCTCATTTACACAGATCGAAAAGCAGGCCCTTGGAAGTCTCATGTATCCATTACCCACATGCCTTAGATCACCTGCCGAACTAGTAATGCTTCAATTTTCAGGTTTATTTTCATGTCATTTCAAATCCTCTCTCCATCCATCCTTTGTCATCTCTTCCAGACCCAAACCTCTTGTATATATCCATGATTATGAAATTTTCACCTGAATATTTCAGTCACATTCCAAAACATATTTTATTGCATTGAAGATGTTTTATACCTCTGGTTGTTATCTTGGTAGCTTGTTCCTAAAACAATTAAGTCGAGTTCAAATCCAAAGCAAATGTTTCAACGTATTAACTTATTACATGATATGAATAGGAAAGCAGGCTAGAGGTTGAAAAGTAACAAAATAAAACACAAAGAACTATGGCTGCTGGAAATTTGAAACCAAAACAGAAGTAGCTGGAGAAGCTCAGCAGGTCTGGTAGCATATGGAGAGAAAGCAGAGTCAATAAATTACACCTTTATAATGGTATATTGAATTTGAGATATGCATCCCTGACATCCTCCTATGAACTTCAAAAAAAGTAAACATTGAGGTCAAATCTTGCATTGAGGTGACAACTGAGAGTTACATTTGTTCAGCAGCAACTTGAAAAGAAATACTTGTGTCTTTTTCTGTTAGGATCACCTGATAACCCAGAGTACTTTAAAGGCAGGGAAGTAATTTAGAGGTATACTCACTGTTGCAATGTGGGAAGTGTTAAAGTGGAAGAGAAACAGCAAAGGCAAAAGTAAAAGCAATTAGTACCCATTTATCATCTCACAATGGAAAAAGGAAGAAGTGAGGACCGCAGATGCTGGAGAGTCACTGTCAGAAAGTGTGGCACTGGAAAAGCACAGCAGATCAGGCAACACCCGAAGAGCAGGAGAATCAATATTTTAGGTGTAAGCTCTGATGCAGGGCTTATGCCCAAAACGGCAACTTCCCTGCTCTTCAGATGTTGCCTGATCTACTGTGCTTTTCCAGTGCCTCACTTTTCAACTCAGCATGGAAGAAGACAGTCAAAACTTTCTGCTCCATATCAGCAACCATTCATTCTTTCTGAAACATCAAAGATATTATTTTCTTAGTGAGTTCTGAGAAGATTTGTAGCTCAGGTTGAGGTTTTGGATGTAGGTTTGCTTGCTGAGCTGGAAGGTTCATTTCTAGACGGTTTGTTACCCTATATTACAAAACACCGTGCAAGGACTGTAACAGGCAGAAAACTAGTCACCAGGATACATGAGCACCAACCAGCCACACAAAAAAAACATGATCCTCTCTCACTAGTATCTTCACATACAGATGAGGAAGGACACCATTTCGACTGGGACAACACATCCATCCTAGGACAAGCCAGACAAAGACACTCATGAGAATTCCTAGAAGCATGGTATTCCAACCAGAACTTTATCAACAAACACATCGAATTAGACCCCATCTACTACCTCCTGAGAAAAGGAACAGGAAGTGACTTCACCACAGGAAACAACATCACCACAGGAAATGACATCACCAACTCAAAGAAACCCAAACATAAAAATAGAAAACAGGAATTTTCAGCATTGCTTTGCCTGACGCCCACTGAAGATGTTACCTAGTAAGGTAACGAAACATCTGGAAATGAACCTTCCAGCTCAGCGAGCAAACCTACATCCAAAATATTATTTTCTTCTCAGATGAAAACTTCTATTTCAATGGATAGATAAATCCCGAACTTTATAAGATTTCCAATGCTATGTGGTGCTTCTAGGTAGATTTGCTCTGCTCCCAACTGTTTATGAATGTTTATGGGATGTGGGCATCACTGGTTAGACCAGCAATTATTGCCTCTTCCTACTTGTCCTTGAAATGCTGATGGTGAGCTTTTTCCTTGAAACAGTGCAATCCGTGGTGACCAGGTACACCCACAGAACTGTTGGGAAGAGAATTCCTGTTATTTATACATTGACGGTGAAGGAATGGTGATATAGTTCTAGAACAGGATGATGTGTGGCTTGTATGGGAAATTGCAGGTGGTGCTGTATACATGCATCTGGGAATGAATGTTGGATGGATAGGATGCTGATCAAGTGGGCTGCTTTGTCCTAGATAATGTTGAGACTCTTCAATGTTGTTGGAGCAGTTAACAGCTTGTATCATAATCTTTATTCTCTTTATAAGTTACTGTTTCCTCCTAAGCACAATAACTCATTGCTGGGTGTTGGGAAGAGTGTCGGGGTTTGTGGTCCATGAGTCTGTATTCTAACATTACTTTGCACAATGGAGTGAGGCCTGTAAAGTACATATTTTCTTCTTGTTCCAGTATACTTCATTCAAGGTACTTGAGGGCTTGCACAGTCAAGAATGTGTTGCTGGGAAAGCACAGCAGGTCAGGCAACATCAGAGGGCAGGAAAATTGAGGTTTCAAGCATAAGCCCGCCATCTGGCTTATGCCCAAAATGTTGATTCTCCTGATGCTTGGATGCTCCCTGACCTTCTGTGCTTTCCCAGCAACACCCTCTTGTCTCTGATCTCCAGCATCTGCAGTCCTCACTTTCTCCAGTTTGCACAATCCGTCAGACGACAAGAGACTGTGCGAGATTAAATCACATTCAAAAGTTGAACATAAGTTTATAACCTGCCTTCAGGTAAAAGGTTTTGATATGCTTGATTGGACGCAGAAGCTCTCACAATTGCTGAGGCAAACTCTTTGTTTTGCACTTGATCATTTATTAATAAATGACAGCATAGAGAAAAGCGATTGATTGCGGTCCGTGGTTATTCAGTCATTTAAGGCAGAGTCACTGCACCCCCTAATTAAATTCAGATCATTTTTCATAGCTTGTAAAAGAAAACAAAAAGCTTGCCAGTTTCTTTTTCTTCCTGTTAAAAATCCATAATCATCAGTTTAGAATTTAATTGTTCAAAGTTTAGTCATGAGAAACAGTGGTGGCAGTTAATGTGACCTTTGCCAATCAAACAGTGTTGAAATCCAAGTCATTAGCAGGATTATACTATTTAAAATGTAACACTTACACTCGCACCAAAGTAAAATACAAAGTTAATTATAATTGTGAATAAGCTGAAAGCTCATTCATCATCGTGGTCGAGTTTGGTTTGCATCTGTCGATCAAATCCTGCTCTTATTACCATTTTATAATATGTAACAGAGGGTAGTGAATGACTCAAGGGCTCACTATAAATTCCATAACCTTGCTCTAACCTCCCAGCTATTGAGCAATGCGATGTTGGGACACCTTGAAGACAGAGGATCAGAAATTCCCTGGGCCGCAAGTCACCAAGTTGGACCTGGACACCAAGTTGCCTTGGTGTTACATCTATTGACACCTTTCACTGAGCCCACTGGAGTTTGTGGGTCCTCCTGAAAGGTCTTGTAATTAGACCTGGTAGCTAGGCAGCCAGACGCAATGAAATTTCCTGTCGTAAGGAGTAATTGAGTGGAACTGCATAGTTGCATTCAAGCAGATATGTATAATTATAATAAGTACATTAGTGAGAAAGAAGTGCAGGGCACTGATAGGATGAGATGAAGGATGGTAGGAAGAGGCTTGTGTGGAATATAAAAGTCAGAATAAACAAGTTGGGGCAAGTGGCCTATTTCTATTTCATAGATTCTGTGAAGCTCTAAATGCAATAATACTGAGGCTGGTATTCCATCACCATCTCACTCTTTATTTACACATACGCAGACATGGACTATAGTAATGCCTCATGCAGAGTCAGATACTGGAGAATTGGCATCTCTGATGCTCAATCTTTTCAAGTAAGCGAGATTAACAGCCCCAATTAGGGAACTCATATTATATGCGATCCCGCTGACTGGTCTCCTTACAGGACTACACTAAGTGCCTTTGACAGTTGTTTACACAAGTTTCCTGAAGAACCATCTACTGGGCTAATTCTGAATGGGTGAAGTGACTTGCCCATGTCTCTCTCTTAAATAAGATCCAAAAAAATACTCTTTTAGATATGATGCAGAGTTGGGCTGAGGAGTGGCAGATGGAATTCAACCTTGTCAAGTGTGAGGTTGTCCATTTTGGAAGGATAAATAAGAATGCGGAATACAGGGTTAACGGTAGGGTTCTTAGTAAGGTGGAGGAGCAGAGGGATCTTGGGGTCTATGTTCATAGCTCTTTGAAAGTTGCCACTCAGGTGGATAGAGCTTGTAAGAAGGCCTATGGTGTATTGGCATTCATTAGCAGAGGGATTGAATTCAAGAGTTGTGAGGTGATGTTGCAGCTGTACAGGACTTGGTAAGGCCACATTTGGAGTACTTTGTGCAGTTCTGGTCACCTCACTTTAGGAAAGATGTGGAAGCTTTGGAGAGGGTGCAGAGGAAATTTACCAGGATGTTGCCTGGAAAGGAGAATAGGTCGTAAGAGGATAGGTTGAGAGTGCTAGGCCTTTTCTCATTGGAACTGCGAAGGATGAGGGGTGACTTGATAGAGGTATATAAGATGATCAGGGGAACAGATAGAGTAGACAGAGACTTTTTCCCCGGGTACAACAGAGTGTTACAGGGGACATCAATTTAAGGTGAAGGGTGGAAGGTATAGGGGAGATGTCAGGGATAGGTTCTTTACCCAGAGAGTGGTGGGGGCATGGAATGCGGTGCCTGTGGGATTGGTAGAGTCAGAATCATTGGTGACCTTTAAGCGGCAATTCGATATGTACATGGATAGGTTCTTAAGCTAGGACAAATGTTCGGCACAACATCGTGAGCCTAAGGCCCTGTTCTGTGCTGTATTGTTCTATGTTCTATGTTCTATGTTCCAGCATCCTGTGAAAGTTTACAAGTATTAAGAAAGAACTGTTTAGATTTACCATTATTTGGGTATACTGATCTCTGTACCTACAGTCAATTAATGCAAATCTTTTGCACTGAGAATTGGAATGTGTAAATCTGTATCATTGTGTAATATTGGTATCTTGAAAGGAATCAAGATTTTATAAGTTCGTATCATAAATTCTAAAGCTGCAAGAGAGTATATCCACAAAGTGAACTCAAAGCAAAAACTAAATCCTCCCTGCAAACTCTTGACTGATCTTTCAAGTATTAAAATTTGAAATATGAAGTCATTAAAAATGTAGAATAAATTGAGGTATATAAATTATGTTTTGGTCTGGAGCAGAACAATAAGAAAGTATATTATTGTTGCTTCCATTATTTGTCTCAAAATAGGTCTGGTTTTCTGGTTCAACAAAGCAGAAAGCTGAAAGTATAATGAACAAATTAAGATAATGGTTAAGTTGGTGAGTCCTCAGTGATATATGTATTCCAGTCTCAGAAACAACACTCATTAAAATTTCTTTGAAATGAACAAGCTAAAATTACAACACATGAAGTTCGCTCCAGTCTAGAAATTTAACAAGAGACTGAAAAAAGTGTCCAATTTCTATTTTTTGAATTGAAGCTTTGTTCTTTATTGAAACTGAATGACAAATATGAATCACTGAAATCATTCTACTTGATTTTACAGGCAGCATGTGGTTCTGTAACTGATATCCAATCACGTTAATAAAAATAAAATTCCATATAATTTCACCTAAGTAGCTCTATTAGGCACAGCGCTCTGCCTGTACATGTGTCATCGACATGCTACACCTGAAATATCAAATAGTTCTATCCATCTGACAGAGCAGTGCATCAGGTTAGCAGAGGAGCCACTAGTTCACAGGTAGCTTGTACAAAAAAAACCAAACAGTGAAAGAATTAATGAAAGAAAGGACCCAGAAGGAAAATTAGAACAAAAAAGAAACAAGTATAAGACTCTTCTTTTGGAAGTAAAACAAAACCAAGAGCATGTAGCAGCAAATGTCGCTATGTTTTAGAAAATATAAAGGCTGTAATGGTTCACAGACATTTATTTCCTGTAATGGTTCACAGACATTTATTTCTAAATTACACAGATGGACCAATAACTCTCGGCACCATAGAGAGTGGAAATACAGCAGCTGTTGTATTGTTGCCTCCAATGGTTTAAATGAGTAGGAAGAATGAAATATACCAACCAGAGAGCTTTAAGCCAAGAGGTCCTAAATTACCCATTTGTTACTTTTGCCTGATTGCAGAACTCTCAATATGCTTGATCCATACTGTCAAAGTGGAGGAAGATGATCTGCC
This sequence comes from Hemiscyllium ocellatum, assembly GCF_020745735.1. Classification (NCBI taxonomy): domain Eukaryota; kingdom Metazoa; phylum Chordata; class Chondrichthyes; order Orectolobiformes; family Hemiscylliidae; genus Hemiscyllium; species Hemiscyllium ocellatum. The sequence continues at coordinate 93,425,250 of NC_083408.1, forward strand.
ACTCCAAAATGTCTCAAACGCTGCAATTTGTGCTTTCCAAAATTAAACAAGGTGTAATAATGCAATACTGAATGCCAGGAAATTCTGCTACAGCACAATCAAATCGGACTTCATTTTCCTGAAAATTTTCTTGATGGAACAAGATGATAGCAGATTACAGATTAACTATGGAGAACTATGTGATCAACTCATGAGATGGTTAAAACAAATTACAGGTTCTTTAAAAGGATACAATCAGTTCAGGAGTACAGAGACAACACATTGGGATATACTAATTACAATGGTTTTAAAGATAGATGAGACTTGTTTTTTTTTTAGTGTTTGCTTTTTCCCTTTAATTATCAAGACAACAAATGACGTTTATCTATTAGAACTGGAAAGAAATTTTAAATCCAGGTTTTGAGATGTAAACAATCTTTATTCAATCTCTGCAATGGATGTCAGAAAGGTGTACCTCCAAAATTATGCAATCTATCCTACAAAAATAATTTTTTTGAAAATAAATTTGTTCGAATATTTCCAAAATTAACTGGAAATCATTTCAAAATTTTTGGAAGGCTCATTCACAGCAGGCAAGAGGTTGCTCTGTTCAGTAATGTAGTAAATTGTTTTTAAACACTTCCTCTATTCATCATTAAACTGTGCATTCATTCTTTCTGACTTGTAAACCCAGAAACCTTCAGTAAGCTTTTTGAAAAATTGCACCAGGTGACACATAGAACATGAGAACATAAGAAATAGGAGCAAGAAAAGACCATTCATTCCTTCCCTGCATCTGCATTCAATAAAATTATAGCTGATCTTCCACTTCAGCTACATCCATTTTTGTTCTATTCCCAAATTATCTGACTTCCTTAGTACAGTCATTTCCCCAGATCTGGCATGGGGAATGGGGAAGTGCTGGTTTATTGAATTTACCAGTTGCATGAGAACTATTCATGGCAGCTGGAAGAACTTCATTGTCGCTACCACAGGATAAAGGAACATTTTAAAATGTGAGGCCAGGACTACTCTTAAATGCCAGTATACTGAGCTCTGATAGATGATTCTATCCTTATTGATAAGGTAGCTTTAATGTGGAATCTGATCCATTATTCTCTTCCACTGGTTAATACCAATAAAGTCTCCATTATCTGGATCCCTAACATCCAGAACTCCTCTTTTGATGCTTGGATGTCAGTTGCAAAAAAAAACTCCAGAGACTTGACATTCAGATAAAGGAAACTTCATTGTATTTGAATATCTAGTGATCTCTGTATTGAACATACTGAACACCTGAGCATCTTCCACTCTCTTCAATGGAGAATGCTAAAGATTCACAATCTTTTGAAGAAAGGTGTTTCTTTTCATCTCTGTCTTAAGTGGTCAACATCTACTTTGAGTCTATAAACCTTTAGGCAGGCACCATAATCCCAGTTTACAGTAATACTGGGCAAGTCAGATCCTAGAGTGAAAGTTAGCTTGATAAGCCATAAGTTTTTTTTCCTTTGTTTAACCGAGAGGTCAGTCAAGAGGCATCCAATGCACTTTTGACAAAAGAACGTCAGCATTTATTGCACACAAAAGGAATTAAACACCTCTACTTCTCCTGCATAAGAACTATTTGAAGCAGTTCTTTTACAAATATCAGAGATACTGTTTCAAACTTTTAACCCTTAAAGATATCTTTATTTCTTTACTTCCTTAGTCTTCTGCCTTTTATATTCTATGTTTTGTTTTAAGGTGGCACTGGAGAGTGGCCACGTTATGAAACACATTTCACTGTATTTTGTAATAAAATATATATGACAATTAATAAATTAAATCAAAGATATCTTACAGATACTCAGACCTTAAGGACGATTACTCTGTTTCCTCTGTAAATAACATAAGTATACAAAAATATGGAACAGCAGTAGGTAATTCAACCCCTCAAGACTGCATCATCATTTAGTACAACCATGGCTCGTCCCATCTCAACCTCAACTCTACTTTCCTTCCCATTCTTCATAATCCTTTAACCTATCACCATTTTAAAAATCTGTCTAACTCCTCCTTAAGTTCATTTAGTGTCCTATCATCCACCGTACTCTAGAGTAGTGAATGCCACAAATTTATGATCCTTTGAAAAAAGTAATATCTCTGTTTTGAATCTGCCACCCCTTACCCTAATATGATGACTTCTCACTCTTGATTGTCCCATAAGGGAAAACATCTGCTCCACGACTACCTTGTCAAGGCCCTTTTAGCATCTTATATCCCTCAATTAGATCTCCTCTCATTCTTCTAAACCTGAGTGAGTACAAGCCAAAACTTCTGCATCTCTCCTCATAAGACAAGCCCTTCATCTCTGGAATTAATCTAAGGAACTTTCACAGAATTGCCTCCAGTATGATTACATCCTTCTGCAAGTAAATGGACCAAGTCTATATGCAGTACTCCATATGTGGTTACACCAATACTAATACAATGGTAATAACACTTTGCTGCTGTTTGCTCCACTCTTTGAGTGTTAAATTCCAAACTTACATTTGCCTTCTTTAATACTTGCTGTATCTGCATATTAACTTTCTGTAATTTATGCATGAGCACACTCAAATGCTACTGCATCAAAGCATGTTGAAGTTTCTCTCCATTTAGATTAAAAAGTTCCTATTTTATTCCTCTGACCAAACTTGAAAACCTCACACTTATCGATGTTAAACCCAAGTTAATCCATGTTAATCTGCCAATTCACCTGACTTATCCATATCCAAAGATTTCTTATTTATTCTATGAACCTTACTTTCCAATATATTTTACTGTTATCTTGAAACAGAGTTCTAGGGTACACCTGATCAGGTCCTGGGGATTTATCCACTTTTATGTGTTTCAAGACATACAGAATCTCCTCCCCTGTAATATGGACATTTTTCAAAATGTCACCATCCATTTCCCCACATTCTGTATCTTCCATGTCCTTCTCCACAATAAACACTGATACAAAGTACTTGTTTAGTATCTCTCCCATCTCCTGCAGCTCCACAGAAACACTGCCTTACTAATCTTTGAGGGTCCATATTCGCTCCCTAGTAATCCCTTTAGTCCTTAATGTATTTGTAAAAACCCTTTGGATTCTCCTTTACCCTTTTTTGCCAAAGCATTAATCTTTTTTAAGGGTCAGTAGCAGATGTGGTGAAAATAGACATCTTGTCCAATATATAAGTCATTGTAGGAAACTGAAAATAGTGCAGGAAAATAAATCAGCTTTATCCAACTGGATACTTAATAGTCCATTATTTGTTAAGGGTTGAGCTAACGATGTCTTGCATATTCTTCATTTTATTTTAATGCTGAGCCAATTTTCGGTGCTGTCTAAGCAAATCGAAGACATTTTGTTAACTGATGGAGTACATGGGTAATAAAATTTTAATTTGGTAAGATTATGTAGAATAATTATTGCTGCTGACTATCAATTAAATGGAGACAATCCTTCATTTCCATCACAGTACATATTACAAAAACATCTGTTTCTTTCAGATCTGAAAGCTTGATGGCTAATCCTTTATACAGGAAGCTAATTGTTGCTTCATGGAATTGTATATGCTGCCTCCTGTGCGGTCTTAAGTACTTTTCATTTACTGAGAAAAACTGTAATTTTCTGTTTGGAGGAAGAAGATCTTTGGTCATTTGGGAAAATCAGATGTTTTCTTCACTATTTTTGTATCCATTAGCAGTCTGGAGCTCTTCTATAATAGGTCAATTACCACAATAAAATGCAAAACCAATGCATCATAAATGATGGTGCGATTTAGGGTTTGAAATTTATGCAGATGTTTTCCAAGCTGTAGTGTGGTTTTCCTTGTATGAAGTAGATGGATGGAACTTGCAGTGGAAGCTTACTCATACAAGGGGTTTCTTCTCAGACTCATGGGATACAAAAGAAGCCCTTCAGCCCTCAGATCGGTATTGCCAAAAATATGCCATTACTTATATGAGTCCTACTTTCCTGCATTGGTCCGCAGCCTGTGGTTTTCTTGAATACTTATCAAGTTGAGGTATAGTCTCTATCAAATTGGAACACCACTCAATGCAGAGGTATAGGCCAAGGTTTTGATTTATTATCGCCACAGTGAAAAGTTACAGTGGTACAGTGAAAAGTTTTGTTTTGCATACAGTGCAGGCAGATCATACAATACAAAGCGTATTAAAGTAATAGAATAGAGCGAAGAATATAATGTTACAGCTGCAGAGAAGGTGCGCAGAGAACGAGAGCACCATTAACGTTTAAAATTGGAGAGGTTCATTCAGAAGTCTAATCATGGTTGGGAAGAAGCTGTTCTTGAATCTGTTCATACGTGCATATAAACTTTTATATCTTCTGCCCAATGGAAGAGGTTGTAAGAGAGTATAACTGGAGTAGGAGGGGTCTTTGATTATTTTGGTTGCTTTCCCAAGGCAGCAGGACGTATAGATGAAGGCTGCTTTGCGGGATGGATTGTGCTGTGTTCATGACTCTCTGTCATTTCTTGTTGTCTTGGGAACAGCCATTGTCATACAACACCTTGATGTATCCAGGTAAAATGCTTTCAATGGTGCATCTATAAAAAAAGTCCTTGTGGACATACTGACCATTGCATGGCATGGGTGGACCAGGTCAGATTGTTGGTGATCATCATTCCCTGGAACATGACGCTCTTGACCATCTCCACCTCAGCACAATTGATGCAGACAGGAGTGTGCCTTCCACTCCACCTCCTGAAGTCAATGACCAGCTCTTTCATATTGCTGACATTAATGGAGAGACTTAACACCATGCCATAAAAAAACACGCTATTTCTTTCTTGTACTCTGTCACATTGTTTGAAATAACGGTGGTATTGTTAGCAAAAGTGTAAATGGAGTTGGGATGGAATTTGGCGCATACAGCCATGAGTGTATAAGGACTGTAGTTGAGGGCTGAGTACTCTGCCTTCTGGCACTACATTTGAAAGGTTTAGCTCATTTGCTAAAGGACTGAAGAGAGAAAATAAAGAAAAAAGGATATTAGAAAGGGAGGAAGGTGGGGACAGTGGCATTTCCAGGGCACTATTTACAGATAGGTTCTAGGTTGGTGATTAAAGTTTTACAAGGTAGGATTGATAGATATCCAAGCTCCAGTCTTGGGAGAGAATTACCTAGTGATATTATTGCTGGAATGTTAATTCAGAGACCTGCATAATGTTTTGGGGACCTTGATTCAAATCCAGTCGAGGCAGATCATAGAATTTGAATTCAGTAAAACAAAATTTGGAATAAAGTGTCTAATAATGACCATGAATCCATTGTTGATTGTCAGGAAAAGCCCATGTGATTTGTTAATGTCCTTGGGAAGTGAACTGCCATCCTTACCTGGTTCGACCTACATGTGACTCCAGACCCATTTTTTCTTAACCGTCCTCTAGGTAATTAGGGATGGACAATAAATGCTGGCCTAACCACTGGCATCACATCCTGTGAATCAATACATTTTGTAAAACAGCTATAATAGTTGTATCTTTATTTCTAAATATTATGCCCTCTCACTGACCCCACTAAAGAGTAGCAGTGGACACTTTGCCAGTATAATATGCAGGGGGACAAGCTGTGGTGTAATAGGGATGCGATTTGTACTGACTATGTTATCCTCTCAATATTGCACAATCTAATAATCACCTTTGAGGATCATAATAAGTCTATAGCCACATAAGAGAGGGATGGTAGTGTCTGACTAACTGCACCTTAAACCCATATTTAATTCATTTTAGGAAAATGGATAGAAAACATTACTGAAGAATAAAAGTGCTTCTGCTTTATATGAATTAATTTATTAGGATTAAGAGTAATAAACTGTGAAACTTACCAAGATTATAGTTATAAAACAAATATTAAAGGCACTACTTGAAAACATGGAAATGTGTTATTGACTGAGATGTATTTGTACTGTGATAGTTTGTCAGTGTGATAGGAATAAAATGTTAAAATATAACTAATTTTAATAAGTTTGGACTAAAAATGAATGCACTTTAGTCTTAGTTTTACAATAGCTTGATAAAAGGCTGCTTTATCAATACTTTTCATCCATTCATCAACATGGGAAATTTGGGTAATGATAAAACTATTTCAATTTTCCAAGTTCACATTTACTAGTTAGGATTAATTAATGTAATGTGGAACATACCTGGTCCTAATGAAATATTAATTATAGGTTTTGACTACTATAAAGAAAATGTTTCTTATTTTTGGAAAAAGGAAGATTTTCTTTTATAATCCAATTTTGGTGACATTACTTTTCCCAACAGCATCTGAGTTTGACAGGTAAATTAATTTTCAAAATGTAAAAAGTTGAGTTTACTGACTTCTGTCCCATCATGTACATTGTTCAGTTTTAAAAGTTGAATAAAATTGATTATCTGGTTGTAGAGACTTATTATCTTGAGTCAAAGTGAGTCAGAAGTTGAGTTGGAGTATAATTTATTCATGGCTTTGGTCAGGTTTACAAATAGTTTAAAATCTTGTTTACCTGTTATAATTCAGGTGCATATTTAATAATACAAAGATGAAAACCAATCAAATTTATGGAGTATATGCTGAAATTATCCCCTCAGTTCGGCGTAAAAGATAATAAGAGACCGTGAATTGGAAAGGTGCTTTCAAAGGGGACTTTGTGAGTTGTTAGAGTGCATCTTGTGGATGGATTGGTGCCATTGTGCATTGATACTTGATGGAATGAATGTTGAATATTAGATGGGGTGCCAATCAAGTGGTTGCTCTTGTGTAAAGTGCCAGGCTTCTTCAGTGTTGTTGATGCTCCTTTCATGCAGGCAATGGGGAGTATTTCATTGTACTCCTGACGTGTGCATTGTAAAAAGTGGACAAGCCTTGAGGAGTCAGGAGTTGAGTTTCTCATAAAATTCCCATCTGGCCTGCTCTTGGACAGACAGTAATTGGAAGTGAGTGATCCACTCAATGTTTTTGGCTGAAGAGACTTGCAGATGCTTCAGCCTTTTTTAGGTACTGATGTGCTGGGCTCCCCATCACTAAGGATTTGTGTTGTCTTCTCCACTTGTTAGTTGTTTATTGTCATCCATTCATGACTGGATGTCGCAGGACTGCAGAGCTTAGATCTGAATCATTTGTTGTGGGATCATTTAGTCCTCACAAATTTAAAGATTTTGCTTGTCTACAAATGTGCTACTGCTGTTTCGTTAATGACCTTCCCTCAATGTAAAGATGGATCATCTTCCAAAAGGATTCAGCTGTAGTCACTTCAACCAATACAGCCACAGACAGATGTATCAGTGACAGGTAGATTGGTGAGGATGATGTCAAGTTGGTTGAATCCTCTTGTTGGTTTTTTAACTACCTGCTACAGACCCATTATAGTAGCAATGCCCATATCAACCACTAAGATTCCTGATGAAGGGCGCTTTTCCAAAACGTCGATTTTCCTGCTCCTCGGATGCTGCCTGCCCTGCTGTGCTTTTCCAGCACCATTCTAATCTTGACTCTAATCTCCAGCATCTGCAGTCCTCACTTTCATCTAATACCACTACTAAACTACACTGAGATTGTGAAAGGCATTGCATAGATGCATTATCTTTCTTTACAATCTGTGATTTTTCTTTCCCACAACATATCTATGTGATTTATTCAACTCATTTAGATTAGATTCCCTACAGTATAGAAACAAGCTGTTTGGCCCAACAAGTCCATGCTGACCTCCGAAGAGTAACCCACCCAGATCTGACTAATGTACCTAACACTATGGGCAATTTAGCATGGCTAATTCACCACCTGCACATCTTTCGATTGTGGGAGGAAACCGGAGTACGTGGAGAAAATTCACTCAGACACGGGGAGAATGTACAAACTCCACAGAGACAATCGCCTGAGGTGGGAATCGAACCCAGGTCCCTGGTGCTGTGAGGCAGCAGTGCTAACCACTGAGCCACCGAGAATTTATTCACTGTGGATTTTGACACAATTCTCCTCTAGATGAAGAACTTCCATCTCAGCAAGATACAAATGATCCTTGAAAATAACAGAGTGAAATCTCAGGCTTGCAACCTCACCATACAATGCATTATATTCAACTCGGATTCATAGTTTTCTATGGTGACATAGTTTCAGAAGGTTGGGGCTTAAAATATTTCATGAAATGTTTGAATGTCTATGTGTGTTCTTGTTGCAGAATGTGCAGTACCTCTGTTATCCTATTCATCAGGAACTCGGTGAAAGAAGTTGATTGACAGACCATTACCTACATTTGATGAGATTCTGCTCAACATTTCTACTCCTATTCTGTGACAAAATAAGGATTCCTTTAATCTCTTTTTGATGCTGAAATCTTAACAATCTCCAATCACCTCCAGCTCTGAGCACACAGTTTAAATTGAATAACCTTCTTACTGAGATGACCCATCTCAATCTCCTTTTCTTCAGTGAGAATAAGTTAAGTTCTGTGAGCCCTCGCTGATTACTCAGTATTATCCTTGTAGTTTATCTCTAAACTCTCCCCACTGCATTTTTAAAGGCAGAGTACAAGAAATTGCTCATAGTATTCCTAATTTCACTTTCAATATGAAATGGCTAGGATACTTGACTAACCTCACTAACAGTTGCATGGGTCAATAATCAGATCCTAGACCTTTGTGTTCAAGCATTTTCAATGGGCTTTTAGCACTGCTTACAAGTTTCTTGTGCCAGTTTACATCGCCTTATATTTAAATACATTAAATTTCATCTTTACCCAGTCAAGTAATTGAGCTGAAACCTTGTGAATTCCACTGATTTAATTGATTTCATTCAGCACGTTTCATTGCTGGGTTTTGTTTAGATTACAAAATATAACCCTGTCAGTTGCTGTCTGTGTCTCAATATGTCCTGCCCTCTCCAAGCAGAATAAATGAAGTGATTTTCTACAATCCTCACCATTGCCGTTAAACAGTTTGCAATCTATTGTCATGCAGGATTTTTAAAAAATGCTAAACTCTTAAGAAGGTTGGCAGCAGATCTCTGGGTTCATTATTTTCTTTTCAATATTTCACTTTTATGGAACATTTCCTAAACAACGAGTTCTTTGATCAACTGTCATTATTTTTCAATATTATTATAATGTGTAGCTAGTGCTATTTGAATTGTTATTGATGCCTACAACTGCTTAAGCAACTGCACAGTCAATGTCTAATCAACTGGGTTTGCAGTTACGTCTCACATTCTTTAAGCTCAAATTCCCAGATATCAAGCTTATGGCAACTATCTACAGCTGTACCTGACGGATCTGACATAGGTGTTCTCTTTGACCAAAACTACTTTGAAGATCCTCTGAGACATCGCTTGACTCAGCCCCTACCTTAGTTTGTCATTGGATTATTAAATGTTTACAGTAGAAGACCATTTACCCTATTGTGTCTACATTTCTTTTTGAAACGCAGCCAACTTAATTTCACTCTCTTTCCTTTTCTCTACAATCTCATAATTTTCTTTTTGGGGCTTTTGTTGTACACATCATCCAGACTATAAAAACTGCTGTACCTGTTGTTCTGGGAGAGAGGGCATGGGCAAGTCCCACGGTTGAATCAGAATCACGCTGCCTCTTCCAAAAGCTTTTGATTTAATAAATTTGATTGACTTGCTGCTAAATTTGAGTTTTATTAATTTTATGACAACAACTCTCTTTCCTTTCCTCTGCAGTCCTGTAATTTTCTTTTTGACTTGGTTATTGGCCAATTCCTATTGGTTGACATTCTCTCCCTCCACCATTATGGCATAATGGCAGATATGTGTATTATTGACAACATTTAATGCAACAACCTGACAGTACTTTCCACACATGTAACCATTTATCACCTGGAAGGACAAGGACAGTAAATGCCTGGGAATATCGTTAGCTGTGAGTTTCCCCCCAAGCCACACACCATCCTGAATTGGAAATGTTTCACTATTCCTTTACTGCCATTGGTTCTACTTCCTAGACTTCTCTTCCTAACAGCATTGTGGGTGTTTCTATTCTCCAAGTGTTACACTGATTGATGGAGTAGGTTCCCCACCATCTTCTCATTGGCACTTGTGGATGGACAATGAATGCTGGTCTCATCAGTGTCCTGCGAATTATTAATAAAATCTTTCAAGTCAAATAAAAAATCCACAGACACTGTTGTGTGGAAACATGATATCCAATTTGTGCTCAGAAAGGTCACACAACATTATTGCAATAATGACTGCATTGTCTGTATTCTTGAGAGATAAATATTGCTCAGGTGACTCTGAGTCCATTACTCTTATTTGAATAGAGCCATGAAATCTCTCAAAGCAACTGAAAACAGAGGTTTAATTTAATTATTCATCTGAAACCTGGGCCTCCAACTATGCAGCACACTCTCAGTAGTGAACCAGAGTGATAACCTGCATTGTGTACTCAAATTGCTACACTGAATCTTGAATCCATAATTTTCCACTAAGGACATGATGGTGACATTTATGTAAGAGTATGATGTAAAGGAAGAAAATAAGTCTTTAATGAAGAACTATAAAGACTTTTCATTTTATGAGGATGTGAAATAACCAGGGCAATGTTTGTTGTTGTTGTATGCTTTTCTCGTGTTGTTATCACTTATTTTCATGAACACACAAATGGAATTAAAAATTTGGTGATTTAAGATTTGAGAAATGATGAGAAGTTCATGTTTTTGATTTTTGTAAGTTAGCTGCTCTGTAGATCTGAAAGATGTAATGTTCTGTTTAATAGATCCCCCATCATGTATTCTTTATTTAACAGAAAATTTGAAGATCATATCAAATGTACAACATTTCAGTCAAAGCTTTAGAAGTAGCTATAATCCTTGGAAAATCATTACCATGGTAATTTGTTTTACTGCTATCAGCAAAGAAAATCTTTCCCATATCTTCCCTCCAATTGTGTTGGAAATAGGGAGAGATCGAATTGGTATAATTAATAAAATAAAACTAATTATTTGTACTCACATATGATATGCAACATGCAAGTTACTCTTGAAACTTCCTTGGACAGTTTTTTTATCCAGTCTGAAATACACAATCTGAATAATACTAATCAATCTTTCTGTCTTGAAAATGGCTACATTGATTCTCCTTTTCGAATTCTGAAATATTAGAACTATCCATTGAAAGTACGTCTTCAACTTTGTGTCATGCAGCTTTTAAAGTGTGGTAGTATTTTTAACTAATTTCTTTGACTCTGACAGAATCTGTAGGAACCGATTTTCTATTATTGTGAACTGAATAAAACGATCACATCTGTTACAAGTTGTAATCAGGAACTCACATTTGAGTTCAAGCATTTAAAAACGAACGAAGCTGTGTAAATTGAACAGTCTGTATGAAAAATCAAGTGCTTCTTTCATGAAGTGACTAGCTCATCAGTAGTTTTTGCATCCATTTGCAACAAGGTCAGAGGTTACTTCCTGTCTGCCCTCTTAGATGGAGTAAAATGTCTAATGATTCTATTCAAAGAACAAGGGTGGGTTCCTCAGGGTCTTCTGGCCAATGTTTATTCTTCAAGCAACATCACTACACAAAGCTTTGCGGTAGAGTTTCTACTTTGGAAGCAAGTGGTGATTTCAGTGCAACCTATGCCCAAATGTTTTTCTGTTTCCCAATGTCTTTCATTCCAGCCCAGTATCCAACCCCAACTCTTGTTCAAATTAATTTGCTTTCCAGCAAATGAAAAATCTGATGTAAATTGGTGTAATCAGGTAGTGTTTTAAAACATGATCTTTTACAAAGAGAAATTACTTTAAAAATATTCCTCGATTGATTTGAGAGGTAAATTTTGATTAATACAACTGAACTGAGTTTATCACCAAAGCTTAGAGTACAGTAACATTTGTGTATCTGAAATTTAAGTGTCTCAAAATAACTTTAAAAACACATACAAAATTATTTTCTAGTTAAATTGGTTTTCAATCTGCAGCTCATCCATAACTGTATGAAGTAATTTCAGTTTATTTCAAACTTTCATGTCCTTGTATGGCACAGTTCAATTATTTGAACTTTCCCAAATGCCTACAAATGAGCACAAATAGCAAAAATTCACAATGGTGATCAGCTAGGGCTTTTGTGGTGTACTGGTAATACACCTCCTTCTGAGTCAGAGGGCCTGGGTGCAACTCCCATCTACTCCAGATGTATGTAATAACATATCAGCACAAGTTGATGAGGGAAAAATAGATCAAATATTTTTTTAAAAATCGTGATTAACTATCACGCTGGGGACAAGGCCAGTTTTAGTATCTTGTCAGTTAAAGACCATTAGACATAAGAGCAGAATTTCAGTCATTCAGCTCATCGATTCTGCTCCACTGTTCAACCAAGGCTGTTAAGTTTCTCAACCCTAGTCCCCTGCTTTTTCCTCGTAACTTTTGATCTCCTTGATACTCAAGAATCTATCTATCTCAGTCTTAAATATACACAATGACCTCACCTCTACAGTCTCCAAATTCATTGTAGCAATGAATTCCATAAATCCATCACTCTCTGACTGAAGAAGTTTCTCCTTATCTCTGTTCTGAAAGGTCTTCTCTCAGGTCCTAGTTTCTCAGCCCAATGAAAACATCTTCGGAACACCTACGCTGTACAGGTCAGTCAGTATTCTGTATGTCTCAGTTAGAATCCCCCTCATCCTTCTAAATTTAGTTGAGTGTAAAACCAGAATCCTCAAATGTACCTCCTATGTAAAGCTTTTCATTCTTCAGACTATTCTCATGAACCTCCTCTGAACACACTCCAGGGCTAGTACATCCTTCCTGAGATATGGGGCCCAAAACTACACACAATACTCCAAATGTGGTTGACACGATCCCTATACAGCCTCAGAAGTACATCCCTGCTTTTATAATCAAGTCCTTTCAAAATAAATGCCATCATGGCATTTGCCTTCTTACCCACAACTGAGGCTAGGCTAATCAGCTCATAATTTTCTGTCTTTTGCCTTACTCCATTTTTAAACAAGGGTGTCACAATAGCAATTTTCCAGTCCTCTGGGAACCTCCCTGATTCTAGCGATTCCTGAAAGATCATCACTAACGTCTCCACCATCTCTTCAGCTTTCTCCCTTAGAACTCTCGGGTGTAGTCCTTCTGCTTCAGGTGATTGATCCACCTCCAGGCCACTCAGTTTTTCTAGCAACTTCTCCTTGGTGATGGCCAACTACTCAGCTCTGCCCCCTCATTCTCTTGAATATTTGGGATATTACTCATCTTATGCTGTGAAAACGGACGCAACAGAATTATTCAGTTCCTCAGTTCCCCACTACTATCTCTTCAGTGTCATTTTCTAGCAACCCAATGTGCACTTTTACCTCTCTTTTGCCTTTGTGTAACTGAAGTCTTCCTTTATATTACTGGCTAGCTTATCCTCATATGTAATCTTCTACTTCCTTATTTCTTTTATTGTTGCCCTCTGTTGGTCTTTGTGAGCTTCCCAATCTTTTGGTTTCCACTGCTGTTCACCACGTTATATGATTTCCCTTTTGCTTTTCCCCGAACTCTGACTTGCCTAGTCAGCCAAGGCTTCCTCACCCTCACTGTACCATGCTTTGTTTTCCTCGGGATGAATCTCTGCTGTGTCTCCTGAATTACTCCCAGAAACTCCTGTCATTGCTGTTAAGCTGTCTTTCCTGTTAGGATCCTCTCCCAGTCAATTCTATTCAGCTCCTCCCTCATGCCTTTGAAGTTGTTTTTATTCTGCTGTAATACCTTTACCCCGATTCTATCTTCTCCCTTGTAACGTGCAGAGCAAATTCAATCAAGTTATGATCATTGCCTCCTAAGGGTTTCTTCACCTTAAGCTCCCTTATCAAGTCTGCCTCAAATCACGACACTACATCCAGTATTTCCTGTTCTCTAGTGGGTCAACCACAAGATGGCTCTCTTTAGGTCTTTCCTAGCTACCTTGTAACCCTCAAGCACCCTAACTGAGCCTTCACATCTCATCCTAACATAAGCCTTCTTCTTCCTCTTGATCAGAGATTTCACTTCCTTTGTAAACCACGGTCCCGCGCTCTACAGCTTCCTCCCTGCCTGACAGGTACATACTTATCTAAGACACACAGTAGCTTTTCTTTGAATAAGCTCGACATTTCTAATGTGCCTTTCTCCTGCAGTTTCCTTCTCCATCCTATGCTTCCTAAATCTTCCTAATCGCATCGTAATTGTCTTTCTCCCAGCTATAACTCTTGCCCAGTGTTATTCCTTTCTATCACTCAAGAGGAGTGCTATTATATGTGAATATCAAGCTCTTTTTCTTTGTGCTAACACATGCTCTCTCAGAAATTGACACTCCATAATGTTTGTCATCTTACATAAATAGTTATTAACAAAAGAAAAAAAAGTCATTGACAAAACAACTTTAATTTGAACTTGATTTAAATAATACTTAGGGATAAAAAAGTTCAATTACAATAAAACATCTTCCCTCAGTAACACATAAAATAATAGTGTAATCAAGTAGAGCAGGATGATGACGATGAAACATAGCACCAGAAGTATAAATGGGAAGAATAGAATAAATCATAAGCAGGTAGCAGTGTTCCAATAAACATTTGCAGCTAATTACTTTGGCTTTATATATTCCTCTCAGTTGCTTCTTCCACTCATTAATTCAGCTTGCAGCTGTTTCAATTTTCCTGGGTAAAATAATGAATCCCTTAACAGGGAAATCCAAATGGAAAAATGATTTCAGTAGCACTATTACAGAAACAGCAAAGTGAGATAGTAAGATTTCACGGAGCCTGACTGAACTCTGTAAGTGTGTTGTAGCTGAATTATATTTGTTGTCTTTGACCAGATTGAGTGATGATTTGACGCAAACAAAGTTGTGCAAATACTACAGTTACATGCAATTTTAAAAAATCATTCATAGTATTTGGGCATTGCTGGCTATTTCCTGACCATAATAAATTGCCCTTGTAAAAGTGCTGGTGAGCTACATTCTTGAACCATTACAGTCCTTGGGGATAGGAGTGCACACTATGCTGTCCAGAAGGGAGTTTCAAGATTTTGACCCAGTGACACTGGAGGTGATGCATTGCCAAACCAGGATAGCTTATGTGTTGGAGGAGAACTTGCAGATGGTGGTGTTCCCCTATATCTACAGCCCTTGTTCTTCTAACTTGTGCAGGTTTGAAAGGCGATATTGAAGGAATCTTGTTTGAATAAACCTATTTTACCTAGCTGCCAGTTAGCTGTGTTTTGTGAACAGCGTTAAATTTGCATGAATTGACAAAATTCCTGATATTCCAGAACAGTTCCATTCACAGGAACGTACCAATATTTTGGTTTGTTTTTACTAAAGCAAAATTAGTGAAATTCAACCGGCTTTAACTTTATATATCAGTGTTAGATTCTAAACTTTTATTTGCATTATTTATTACAAAAGGAATTTTGCTAATGAAAATACATTTGACCAATTTTCTCTGATGTTGGAATCAACTGTATTGCTAATGCATCAAGATAAAGAAACCATAGTCCAATTGCCTTTTCTACTGCAAACTAAAAAAAAATCACCTTTTTATGACTGAAACAAATGTAGCAACGAAAGTCTAAGAAGGTACATTTGGTGAGATAGATGCAATGATTCCACTTTCAGTTTACTCCACAAAATAATGTTGAGTATTCTAATGATTTTTGCAGACAGGAAGAAAGTATCTTAGTGTGGCCTGGATCCTGGAAGGCTGTTTCCAGTGGAATTCCACTGGGTTCAAGTCCCTTGCTTTTTGAGTATTTAGTAATGATTTATGGACTTGGATGCAGAGACTTTGATTTGAAGTTTGTATATGATGCAAAGATTGCCAGTATGGGTGTGGTTGATAATGAAGAAGAAACCTGTAGGCTGCAGGAGGATTTCAATGGATTAATCAAATCAGTTGGAACAGTGACAAAATTAGATCAGTTCAGGGAATTGTGAGTTAATCCCTTGGGAAGACTGACAAGGCAAGGGAATACAAATACATGGTATGGCACTGAGATGCATAAAGGCATAAAGGAACTTTGAAATTCTACATCAAAACACTTCTCAAGGTGACTGGACAGGTGGATAAGGTAGTCAAGAAAGTATATGGGATCTTTCACCTGAGTAATTGAGGCCTAGGATGTAAAAGCTGGGGATTATGTTGAAACTGCATAAGCACTGGTTAGGACACATTGGACGACAGTCTGCAGTTCTGGTTACTGCATGATTGGAAACGCATGATTGCACCAGAGAGAAGATTTATAAGGATTATCCAAGGAATAGAGAACTGTAATTATGAGAGGAGATTATATAGACCCTGGGGTGTTGGAAAATATGGGGGAATGGGCCTAATTGCAGTGCTTATAATTCTGAAGTGTGTATGCAGAGTGGACAGGAAGGCCCAATAATGTTTGGTTCAGAATCTAAAACCAAGAGGCCGAGATTGAAGGTATGAGTGCAAAATCAGCCAGAAAGCGGTACGGTTCCAGAGGTGAAAGGACAGTAAAGTCAAAGGTCCTCATAACATCTAAAAAATATTTGGAATACACTTGGAATTCTGTAACTTGCAAGACAATGGACTGCTTGAAAGTGGGAATAGGGTTACTGGTTGCCTGCTGGTCAGCCAAGTGGACAAAATAGGTTCCATGCCATAAATGTCCATGATTTCGTCAATTTGTCAGCAACAAGCCCCAACAAGCTGAGAGAACATGTCCAGAAACCTTAGCCACTCCCCCTTCCATCAAAGACATCTCGGAAATGACTGCCAGACTACTCTGACCTCTTGGCATCATGGTAGCCCACAAACCCACCAACACACTAAAACAGCAGCAAATGAATTTGAAAGACCCTATGCAGCCAACAAGCAAAACTAAAGTCATTTATAAAATACCTTGCAAGAACTGTTACAAACACTGCATTGGACAAACAGGCAGAAAATTATCCACCAGGCTACATGAACATCAACAAACCACAAAAAGACATGACTCACTCTCACTACCCTTACATACAGATGAGGAAGGACACCACTTTGACTGGGACAACACATCCATCCTAGGACAAACCAAACAGAGACATGCACGAGAATTCCTAGAAGCATGGCATTCTAACCGGAACTCTATCAACAAACACATTGACTTGGATCCCATTTACGATCCCCTGAGAAAAAGAACAGGAAATAACATCACCAGAGGAAATGACATCACCAACCCAAAGAAACCCAAACACATAAATAGAAAGCGAGCTATACCACCAGTGCATCATCCGAAGGCTCACTGAAGACATTACCTAGTATGGTGATAAAATGTCCGAAAACAAACCTTTCAGCTCAGCCAGCAAACCTACATCCAGAGCCTCAACTTGAGATGCAAATCTTCTCAAAACTCACTAATTTCAATGATTCTAAGATATGCTGCACTGAGATACAAGCCTGCAAACTCCTAGATGGAATCTTCCCTTTATTGTTTAAGTGTGAGGACAGCCATATCAAGATTTTTCATTTAATCACATTAGGATTTCATTTTCAATCAGTTAAACTTTGCAAATAATTGATGACTACAAATTGCCAAGCTCTGGAATTGTAAATTAAGAGTCATATGTCATGAACAGATTAATAATACATTGAATGCATGGGCGCTGTACATTATGGATACATTAATGTAATGATACTACTTAATGGAATCCTTCACCATTGCACATTTAAAGTAGTTAAATTAAGACCGATTTTTATCTCTAACATCTGAAATCAATTTTAATATTGCGCTGTAACATTGCTCTCCAGTAGATGTGAGATTCCGTTGGTATAACTCCATAGTTTTGACAATTATCATGAGAATAGCAACAAAAACAACAAAAGAAAATTTAGACCACATTTGGAATATTGTGCTCAGGTCTGGTCATCATACTACCAGAAGGATGTGGAGGCTTTGGAGAGGGGACAAAAATAGATTACCAGGATGTTGCTTGCTTTGGCAGGTTTTAGCTTTGACGAAAGATTGGACAACATGGTTTGTTTTCATTTGAATAGTGAAGGATGAGGGGTGAACTGGTATAAATTTACAAAATTAGGAGAGACATGGATAAAAGGGATAGACAGAGTCTTTCTCGCAGGGTAGAAATATCAATTACTTGGGATGTAGGTTTAAGGTAAAAGGGGGCAGGTTTAAAGGAGATGTGAGAGACAGGTTTTTTTTAATACAGAGCGTGCTAAGTGTCTGAAATGCCCTACCAGAGGAAATGGTGGAGGCGGGTACAATAGCAAGTTTCAGAGACATCTTGACAGTTATATAAATAGTCAGGGAATAGAGGGATATGCACCACATAGAGGCAAAAGGTTTTAGTTTAAAAGGGCATCATAGCAGTCTGTGGGCAGAAATGCCTGCTCTGTTCGTTGTTCATATTGTTCTAACAAATACAAAAGCTAACGAAAAATTAACATGTACTTCAGCAAAGTGGGAAAAGCAGGAGAAAACTAACAGGCAAAAGGTCCCATTAAGCTCCTCTCTGGATTTGAAGTATCTGCTGTTTCCCTACCATTCTTCTGATTTCATATTGGCAAGACTTTTGCTATGACTGGTTGGAATTGGGTGCTAGATTGTTTGGTAGTGACTCATGTGCCTCCCCACTGCCAAGAAAAATGTGTCCATTTGCCAGGCAATCTACTTCCGGTTCATGTAGGTGGCTGTGTCGCAGCGCAGTGTGCGGGCTCCTGCCCACAGTTCATCTGTTCCGTTCACTTTGACTTTTAGATTAGATTAGATTACTTACAGTGTGGAAACAGGCCCTTCGGCCCAACAAGTCCACACCGACCTGCCGAAGCGCAACCCACCCATACCCCTACATTTACCCCTTACCTAACACTACGGGCAATTTAGCGTGGCCAATTCACCTGACCTGCACATCTTTGGACTGTGGGAGGAAACCGGAGTACCCGGAGGAAACCCACGCAGACACGGGGAGAATGTGCAAACTCCACACAGTCTGTCACCTGAGTCGGGAATTGAACCCAGGTCTCAGGCGCTGTGAGGCAGCAGTGCTAACCACTGTGCCACCGTGCCGCCCAGGCACTGCGTTTTTTTTTCCTTACCTTCTGTGGGGAACGCAGCATCTTCAATGTGTACAGTGTGGCAGATGCAAAGTTTATTCCTGGCATCAGCGACGGGGAGATTTGAGATTGGGCTCCTAACAGCTGTGGTGGTGGAGTAGGGAGAGAATGTGTTCCTGGTGGTGCTGGAGGGAGGAGAGAATGTGTTCCGGCCGATGGCGAAGGGAGGGGAGAGTGTGTTCCTGGTTATGGAGGAGGGAGGGGAGAGTGTGTTCCTGACGATGGTGGAGGGAGGGGAGAGTGTGTTCCTGGTGGCGATGGAGGGAGGGACTGTGTGTTCATGGTGATGGTGGAGGGAGGAAGAGTGTGTTCCTGGTGATGATGGAGGGAGTGAGAGTGTGTTCATGGTGATGATGGAGGGAGGGGAGAGTGTGTCCCGGGCAATGGCAGAGGGATGGGAGAGTGTGTTCATGGTGATGGTGGAGTGTGGGGAGAATGTGTTCCTGGCGATGGTTGAGGGAGGGGAGAGTGTATTCCTAGCATGGTGGAGGGAGGTAAGAATGTGTTATTGGTGATAGTGGCGGCAAAGGAGAATGTGCTCCTGGAGATGGTAGAGGGAGGGGAAAGTGTGTTCTGGTGATGGCAGAGGGAGGGGAGAGTGTGTTCCTGGTGATGGTGTAGGGAAAGGAGAATGTGTTTCTGGTGATGGTAAAGGGAGGGAGAGTGTGTTCCTGGTGATGCTGTAGGGAAAGGAGAATGTGTTCCTGGTGATAGTGGAGGGAGGGAGAGTGTGTTCCTGGTGATAGTGTGGGGAAAGGAGAATGTGTTCCTGGTGATGGTGGAGGGAGGGGAGAGTGTGTTCCTGGTGATAGTGTGGGGAAAGGAGAATGTGTTCCTGGTGATGGTGGAGGGAGGGGAGAGTGTGTTCTTGGTGGTGCTGGAGGGAGGGGTGAGTATGTTCCTGGTGATGGCGGAGGGAGTGAGAGTGTGTTCCTGGCAATGGTGGAGGGAGGGGAGAGTGCATTCCTGGTGATGGCGGAGTGAGGGAAGAGTGTGTTCCTGGCAATAGTGGAGGGAGGGAGAGTGTGTTCCTGGTGATGGTGGAAGGAGGTGAGAGTATTCGTGGCAATGGTGGAAGGAGGTGAATGTGTTCCTGGCGATGGTGGAGGGAGGTAAGAGTGTGTTCCTGGCGATGGTGGTGGGAGGTGAGAGTGTGTTCCTGGTGATGGTGGAGGGAGGGGAGAGGGTGGTCCTGGCATGGTGGAGGGAGGGGAGAGTGTGTTCCTGGTGATGGTGGAGGAAGGGGAGAGGGTGGTCCTGGCATGGTGGAGGGAGTGAGAATGTGTTCCTGGTGATGGCTGAGTGAGGGAGAGTGTGTTCCTGGTGATGGTGGAGGAAGGGGAGAGTGTGTTCCTGGCATGGAGGAGGGAGGGGAGAGTGTGTTCCTGGTGATGGTGGAGGGAGGGGACAGTGTGTTCTTGGCTGCAGTGATGGGAGGGGAGAGTGTGTTCCTGGCGATGGTGGGGGGCCGGGGTGGGGGGGGGGGGTTGTGGAGGGGTGGGGGGGGGGGAAGTGTGTGTTCCTGGCAATGGTGGAGGAAAGAGAGAGTGTGTTCCTGGTGATGGCGGAGGGGGGCGAGAGTGTGTTCCTGGTGGCTCCAGAGGGAAGTGAGAGTGTATTCTTGTTGGTGACAGAGAATATAGGGGTGAGTATGTTCCTGGCATTGCCAGAGGGAGGGGACAGTGTGTTCCTGGTGTTCCCAGAGGGAGCAGTCATTGTATTCCTTATGGTGATAGAAAGGATAGGGGACAGTATGATCCTGGTGGTGCCAGATGGGGGAGACAATATGTTCCTGTTGATCTTGGAGGGAGCAGAGAGTATTCTGGTGATGGCAGAGGGAAGGGAGAATGTATACCTGGTGATGGCAGAGGGAGGGGAAAACGTATTCCTGGTGATGGTAGAGAGAGGGGAGTGTGTGTTCCTGGTGATGGCCGAGGGAGGGGAGAGTGTGTTTGTGTGGTGTCAGAGGGAAGGGAGAATGGATCCAGTGCCCAGTATGGGACCTGACAGTTTCAGCGCTTACTGCACAGTGCGGTCTTGTGGTGGTGACATCGTCGATAGGAACAAGATGGTGCCAGGTGTTGCGTTGAAGGGACTTGATGCTGGCTTAGAGCTTCCTGCTGCTGTTGGTCTTGTTATCAGTGTGCAAGAGCCCTGATCCAGGCCCATGGAACTGAAGGGCTGTAATGTTGAACTTTAAACCTATTTTCTGATTTTCTACTTTATATCTAAGATTTTGTACTTCAGCACCCTTGTGTCTAAGATGATGCTGGGAATGCAACATGTCTACATTTTTCTGTACTTCCATATCCCTGTACTTCAGGAGCTGTGGTCCAGTTAGAGACCAACAATACCTGAGCTCTAAAGTCTGCTGATCTAGACATACAGCTTGGGACATCCATAGCGAGAAATTCAGTCCTTTATATAATCTTCTTGTGGTGGGGAGGGGAGGGAGGTGAACGTGGTGCAATGGAGAGGGTCAGAGGCAAAGGCAGGGATTGAACTTTGAGGCTATTCTCTAGCTTCCAATCCAGAGCTCTGACTGTCCCCAGTTTGGGGCAGTAAGATGCAGAGAGGTTTCTTCCCCTTGTGGGAGACTCAAGAACCAAAGGCTGTACTCTCACCCATTTAAGGCAAGGATGAGCAGAGCTTTATTCTCTCAGAAGTTAGTGGAATGCTTTGCCTCAGATAGCTGTCAAGGCTGCATTGTTAAGGCTAAGGTGGACAGACTTGTAACTGTTTTAAAAATTTTGATCAGTTAAGGGAATGAAGGGTTATGTGGATAAGGCAGGTAAGTGGAGATGAGCATTATCAGATCATTGAACAGCCGAGCAGCTTTGGTGGGTCAAATGGCTTGTTTCTCCTCCTGTGTCTAATGGCTTAAAAATAGCAACTATTCTAATCACAACACATGAGGAAGATTATTTCAAAAACCAAATAATTGTGGTTGCTAGAATTTTAAACAAAAACAGAACTTCAAGACTGAAGTCCTGAAGAAAAGTGACTGAACCGAAAATGTTGACTTTGCTTTCTCTCCTCAAATGTTGCCAAAGCTGCTGAATTTCTCCAGCAATTTGCTTTTGTTTGAAAGAGTATTTTCCCCTGATGAGTTATCTAAATTTCCCATTCTTTGACAACTTAAAACCACAATGAACACATCTGACGTCGAGTGTTATTTTCAGTTTATCTGGTGCCCTGATCAGATAGTGTCTGATATGAGATGGCCATGCACCAGCAAACTGTTTTAAGCTATATGTACTAAATGGGGAATGATCAATATCACATCATCACTCCTCTAGCTGCACTCCAACCACCAAGTAGAATTAATGATATATACTATCAAACCAAAGTTCATTAAGTTTCAAGCTACAATGCAACATTTTAACATTACATTGCTGTATTTTCTTGCAACACGTGGAGAAGGGATTATAACCTGTTCCCAGCACAACTTATACTTGGAAGGCAAGTGCAACGAATCTTGCTCATCAACTAATTGTCTAACCATTTTGAAACATGGGCCTTATTCTTTGACGAACAACAAGAGACATGATGAATGGACAGGTAAGGGGTTATCACAGCTGCACTTTGAAGGGAATGTGAGTTAGAACTGCAAATGTAAATAAATACATTTCATCAAAGTTTTCCAAAAATATGCAGGCAGCCCAGATCATAAAAATTATGGGGAGGTGAACAGGACTGCCCTTGACAGCAAAATTGCATTAGACCGAATGTGGCATCAGGAGCCAGAGCAGACCAATCGCCAGATCAGAATAAGTCAAACCTTCAAATAGTAGTTATCAAACTGACAACACATGCCATGTATATCTATTTGGGATAAGTTTTTAATTGTTGTTTTCCAAAAAAAAGGAGATATTGTGTCATGTCTCAGTATGGCAGTATGTCTTCAAGAGACATTCTCTTTATATCATCACTGAGTCCCAGCACGTGATCTGAGGATATAAATAATGGATACTCCATTTGACCTCTGATCATTGGAAACATGATACTGTACTGAGCACAAGCTCCTTTGTTTTAAATTAACAGCTTAATACGAGCTCAGACATTTTGGACCTGAACATAATGTTTGTACCCTATGGTTAGTTACAGTTTGGGGAGGCAATGGCCTGGTGGTATTATTACTGGACGGTTACTCAGTACACTGTTCGGACAATCGAATGTTCAGATAATCGAATGCTGGATAACACAGTTTAGCCAAGCATCGAGACCTTGTGACCATTTCCAGATAATCTGAAATTCAGATAATTGAGGGCTGGACAATCGAGGCTCCTCTTTACTCATCTCAAATTCTTCCTTTTTTTAAAAAAAATCCATTTACTTCAAACAGAATTGTATTTACTTCAGATGTTCCAATAATGACACAGAGTTAGTGATCAACACATTAGGTGTACATTTATGCTGGTTTAACCTGGACAAAGTGGAGAGTGAGGTAATTCAGATTTATGTTTGCTATTACTCATAATGCCATGAGTAAATTGGAAACCTGTCACAAATATTGAAATGCTCCTAGACTCTGAGTGGCTGAGATCTGGCATTTAGTTACAGGTGGGTGGACGTGTTTGAAAGTACTCAGGAAATTTGGCTGAGTAATTCCAAGTTCTGGATTTCCCACTTCAGTTCAGTATTACAAATTCCAGTGGTTTCCTTCAACTTCCAGCAACTCATTTGAGGGATTTATGCCTTTGCTAAATTCAGACTTGCCTGAACCAATGGACTCTTAGTTAACCTTCTCCATTCTACTCACTGGAAACTTGAGCTCATCTAAAACACTACTGCCCGTGTCCTAACTCATATCATTTTCTGTTTATCTTTCAGCACTGATCTACATTGACTTGCAGCTAAGAAATGCCTTGATCAATCATCCTTGTTTTCTAATCTTGCTCTGGTCTCCCCCCTCCCTGTCTCTGGTCTCCTCAAGTACTCAGTGTTCAACTGCATTAACTTGGGCTTTAATATTATTCCATGACACTGCTGCAACACACCTTGAGACATTTTATTATTCTAAAGGCATGTTAAATGAATATCAGTTGTTATGGTGGTGAACTCATTGCTAATGAATAATAAAGCTATCCGCCTAATTATTCTAATAAAAACACAATCATTGCAAGAGTTAATGATTTCAAATTCCGCACTGAAGATAATGTGTTGCTTAAATAATATCGCAAATATAATTATAACTTTAATGATCTTTTCGATTATTTCAATTTAAAATTTATTATTCAAAATCTATTTTAAT
The DNA here is from genome assembly GCF_020745735.1 of Hemiscyllium ocellatum. NCBI lineage: Eukaryota > Metazoa > Chordata > Chondrichthyes > Orectolobiformes > Hemiscylliidae > Hemiscyllium > Hemiscyllium ocellatum. Next base: position 93,449,570 of record NC_083408.1, read on the forward strand.
GGGCTTGTTGCCCACAGTGTGTGACATGAGATTTGCTTTAAAACTGCTCTAAGGCAGAGAAGTATCATCCTCCTGGAGTCACTGGTATGCCCACATCAATTAGAAGAGAGACAGGTTTGAACTGAAATGTATTTACAAATGGATGCTGATGTTTAATTCCTTTGAGGCGAGCAAGTCAATTTCTCACAAAGGCACAATTGATTTAATGTTTAATTTCCTTATTTCTCTGTACTTCTTTCTTGAATGAAGATATCCCCACGTGCCAATTTTTTTCAGATTGACAATCCAGACAAATGTGAAATAATTGCATAAGAATGTAAAAAAAAACATTTGTAACGTATTTGTAGCTAGTTAAACATGCATATAGATCAGCAATACATTAACTGTTTTCACTGTTCTTTATTATTTATGCTGCCAGTAGCTAAAACTGCAGTCCATTGTTTTTATGATTCTCATGGCAACCATATGAAAGAACTTTCTTACACTGGTGGCATGACTTTCATAACCCTTATATCACAATGCTGCTTCTATACTTGCATCTGGCACTGTTGTGATTTAAGTGCAATGTTATTCCAAAACAACTTCATTATGTTTGCCTCAGCGAAGTAGGTGGGAAAGTCACTTGGAACTACACTTGCTTTGCTGCTCCATCTATTCCAGAACAGTGGCACTCTGTGGTGAAGTTCAGAAGATGGAGCAGGGAGATCGCGTCAGAAATTCCTGGCTGATATGAGTTCACTGAACATTTAGCTGAAGTTAGCAGCTACCTATTTATCGAGAACAGCCAGGAACTGTTCCCTTTCTAATAACACTGTATCTGACAAACTGCAATGGTTCAAACAGCGCTACTAAAATCTCAAGAGCAACTAGGGATATGGGCAACAAATCCTGGCTTTGCTCGAAATTCTCATATTTGATTAAACACTATTTTAAACTTCCTCCCACACTTAAAAACTGCCATTATTTTTAACAAGCAGCATCCAAGGAACAGGCGATTCGATGTTTTGGGCATAAGCCCTTCTTCAGGAATCCTGAAGAAGGGCTTATGCCCAAAACGTTGAATCTCCTGTTCCTTGGAAGCTGCCTGACCTGCTGCACTTTTCCAGCAACACATTTTCAGCTCTGACCTCCAGCATCTGCAGACCTCACTTTCTCCTCGATTATTTTTAACAAGCCAATCATAATCTTGAATAATGCAAAGGGGCTGTTCCAGGTAAAGATACAACGGACACAATGCAAAGCCCCAAGGTCCAAATGCTTGAGAAAAGGATAGAATCCCCTATAGTGTGGAAACAGGCCCTTCAGCCCATTAAGTCTGCACTAATTCTCCAAAAAACATTCCACCCAGACCCACCCTTTTAACACTGCATTTCCCATGGCTAATCCACCAAGTCTGCACATTCCTGAACACTAAGAGGCAGTTTAACATGGCAAAAGTGACGACTGCAGATGCTGGAGATCAGAGTCTAGATTAGAGTAGAGCTCGAAAAGCATAGCATGTCAGGCAGCATCCGAGGAGCAGGAAAATCTACATTTCGGACAAAAAGCCCTTCATCAGGAATAAGGTAGGGAGCCTCAGGGGTGAAGAAAGAACTTACACATCTTTGGACTGTGCAAACAAACCCACATAGATTAGATTAGATTACAGTGTGGAAACAGGCCCTTCAGCCCAACAAGTCCACACCAACACGCCGAAGCACAACCCACCCACACCCATTCCCCCACATTTACCCCTTCACCTAATACTACGGGCAATTTACCATGGCCAATTCACCTAAGCTGCACATTTTTGGATTGTGGGAGGAAACTGGAGCACCCAGAGGAAACCCACACAAACACAGGGAGAATGTGCAAACTCCACACAGAGAGTCGCCTGAGGTGCCTGAACGCGGGTCTCTGGCGTTGTGAGGCTGCAGTGCTAACCACTGCGCCACCGTGCCACCCCAGGCATCAGGAGAGTGTGAAAACTCCAGACAGACAGGTAGCTGAGGCTGGAATCAAACTCAGGTCCCTGGCGCTGTTAGGCTGTAATGCTAACCACTAAGCAAACTTGGTTTGGCGCCTAATTCTTTTAAAAAAAAGCTCCCATTGTTTTCTCCATGGCAACAGTTCAGCCAGTCAGTGTGGATTTGCCAACTGAATAGCACCCTGTTCCTTTGTGGTATATTTTTCATTTGAAATTTAGCATTCCTGTCTTTGAGCTAATGAGTGCAAAATTGAAAGCTTCGCCAACTGTTTTCAACAAAATCTTGTCAATTGAGACTAACTCTTTTCAATATGTACTCACAATGTTACATACCAGATTAGAAAGGTTTCCCTTAGGCACGACAAAGAAAGTACAAATTTTAAAGGGTTTTGATTTCACAGTTAACATTCAAGGTCCATCATATTGATGAAGGATGAGGATGATATAATGATCCTTTGCAATGATTGTAATGGTCAGAGGTTAGAGATCCAAAATTGATTTGTATAAAAATATGTTCTCTTACTTGAACTTTCTTAAAAAGTGGACACTTTTGTAGACTGACAACATGGATGCCTTTGATCACATGATGCCAGTTGACTACAATTTTTGGAATATTCTGACTTGCAATAACCAGAGGACAAAAGCTTGTATAACATTTCTGGCATTTGATATGCTTTCCTTTATTGGTCAGAGCATCAAGTATAGGAGCTGGACGATCATGTTGCGGCTGTGCAGGATATTGGTTAGGCCACTTTTGGAATATTGTATGCAATTCTGGTCTCCCTTCGAGAAGAAGGATATTGTGGAACTTGAAAGGGTTCAAAAAAGAAAGATTTACAATAATGTCGCCAAGGTTACAGGGTTTAACTTATAGGGAAAGGCTGAATAAGCTGGGTCTGTTTTCACTGCAGCATTGAAGGGTGAGGGGTGACCTTATAGAGGTTTGTAAAATCCTAAGGGGCATGGTGGGTAAATAGACAAGGTCTTTTCCCTGAGGTGGGGGAGTTCAGAATTAGAGAGCATTGGTTTAGTGTGAGAGGGGAAAGATTTAAAAGAGACTTGAGGGGCAACGTTTTCATGCAAAGGGTGGTGTGTGTATGGAGTGAGCTATCAGAGGAAGTAGTGAAGACTAGTACAACTACAACATTTAAATAAAATCTGGATGGGGATATGAATACAAAGGATTTAGATTGATGTAATCCAACTGCTGGCAAATCAGACTACATTAATTTAGGATATCTGGCATGGATGAATTGGTCTGAAGTGTCTATTTCTATGACTCAATGAATTGGTGAATGTGACATTCCTTTCATTATATGAACACTCCAGCCAAAGCAACAGCAAGAGATGAAAATGTATTGCTGGAAAAGCGCAGCAGGTCATTCCTGAAGAAGGGCTCATGCCCAAAACGTTGACTCTCCTGCTCCTTGGATGCTGCCTGACCTGCTGCGCTTTTCCAGCAACACATTTTCAGCTCTGATCTCCAGCATCTGCCGCCCTCACTTTCTCCTAAAAGCAACAGCAAGGACTAGTACACGAGATGCCTACCTCAGCCATTTCTGAATGAAGGAGACCATTATAGCTTGACTTCATGTAGATTAGTCCATTGCTTTCTGCTACAAAAGACGATGGTTTCTGATGATAATCCCGTTACTTGAGATTCTCAACCAAGTCCTAGTCATATGACTAAAGCTATTTTTTTAATCATAGCATCCCTACAGCATGGAGGCAGGCCATTTGGTCTATCAAATTCACATCAGACCTCCATCGAGCCACCCAGCCAGTCTCAGCTCCTTTCCCTATCCCTGTAACCCTGCATTTCCGATGGCTAACTCACCTAGTCTGCACATCCCTGGACACTATGAGGCAAGTTAACATGGCCACTCCATTTATACTGCACATCTTTGGACTGTGGGAGGAAACCGCAGGACCCAGAGGAAACCCACACAGACACAGGGAGAATGTACAAGCTCCACACAGATAGTTGCATGAGGCAGGAATCAAACTTAGGTGCTGTGAGACAGCAGTGCTAACCTCTGAACCACCATGTTGCCCCTTTTCCTTCAACCAAGTCAGCAACCTTTAATAAGTTTCTGAGAATTTTACAAATGAATCAATCCATTTTACAAACAAACTATGATTACGCAGATCTTTCATAGAAATTAATGAGTTTATTATTCTATTCCCACTACCACATCCCCCATCCCCCACCCCCAATGTGGTCCCTGGAGTTCATTACCTCCAGCAGAAACAGACCCAATGGACATGGTTCAATCATCAATTAGAAGATGAGGAAAATGTTATACAGCTTTGAATTTAATGCATCAGTTTGATCAAAACATCAGAGGAGGCAGCAGTTCCAGGCTTCAGTAGATACCTATGTCAGATTATAATCTCTCTCAAGTTTGATTTTTCGAAAGGAACCTGTGTTTTGCCTGTGAAACAAACTAACTTTCACCACATAACTAATACACTGGCACCAGAAATTTGACCTCATTTGACCTCCTGTGAAGGAGGCTTCGGTCTACATTCAAATGAAAATACCTCATTGGGTTGGGTTGCAGCATTCACTGATTCACATCAACTAATTCTGACATCTTTGTCTTTTGAATAATTTAAAATCTGATTGAAGATTTGTAGCTCGGGTGTCCGTTGTTGTGGTTCTGCTCGCCGAGCTGGAAGTTTTTGCTGCAAACGTTTCATTCCCTGGCTAGGGAATATCATCTCTCCCATTTCTTTTCACCCTGTCCTAATTTCTTGGATGCATGTGTATTTGTGAATGTGTGTCATGTGCCATTTCCCTGGGTTTGGATTGAAGGAGTAAACTCTACTTTGCTTCAACCCCTAACCAATTTGATGTGGGTCATTTTAAATTGGACCTTCTCATACTGAATGCTAAATTCTACATTATTACGGCCAATGCTTCCTAAGTTTGAGAAAATAAGCTAACACATTTAAAAATACAATGATAAAAGGAACATAACAAAACCACTGCTTCAAACAGGAGGGACTAAAAACCATACAATGTGGGTCCAGAATTCAACCATTTAGCACAATGAGTCCACTCTGCCATTCAACTGGATCATGGATGATCTGACAATCCTCAACTCCACTTTCTTGTCTTTTCCCCAGATTCTCCCAGAAATGGAAACAATCTCTCAGCACCCTACCCTATGTTGGGCCTAGGAATTGTATATATTTAAATAAGGTTGCCGCTCATTCTTCTGAACACATTGGAAAACTACCAACTTAAGTGTGGAGTAGGGCGGGCTTGTACAGTGGTAATTTTTTGAATCCTCTGCGACATTTCCAAAATTTAACATTTTGCATGTTTCTTTCTGGCAGTTTGATATTATCTTTAACTTTCCCAGTTAACTATGACCAATTCATCCTCTTCCTAGAACTCTTCTTTCTCTCTGGAATATGTCTTTGCTGTGAGTCAGTGAGAACCATTTTCTTAAATGCTTGCCATTTTTTTCTTTAATTGTTTTCTGTGCTAAACTCGACTCCAGTCAATTCTGTCCTTACTCCCATATAAGTACTGATATTTAAGTTTAGCACATTGGTTTTTGAACAAAGTTCCTCCCTCTTATACTGAATGCTAAATTCCACATTATTATGGCCAATGCTTTCTAGGAGCTTCTTTTACTCTGAGATGATTTATTAAACCTGCCTTAATGTGCAATTTCAAATACAATCAACAAGATCTCTGACTGGATCTTGAAATGATTGCACAGAGGCCAATCACAAAGCCCCTCTTTATTTAATGTGCACTGTATATGGGATGTGATCAGCCAGCTCAAAGACCTCCTGAACCTTCCATTGATATCCATCAGCCAGGCTCCCTGATTGGCCGAACTTAATAACCTCAATCAAGAATCTCATCGTCAATGAGTTCCATCTGGCCATGATCCCAATCACTACAGATTTGCAACAATTTGTTCCAGAAAACGTTTCTCAAAATTCTCAATGAATCTTTCCTTGTTGCTACCTCTGCCAATTTGATTGTGTCAGTATATATGAAGATTAAATTCAATCATGATTCATACATTGCCTTTCTTATATCCTCACTTTCTCCTGATTTATTTTCTGACCTGCAGTATAGATATTGCAAAGGGTGGATGGGGGAGGATGGCTATTGTTTACACTCTCCAGTGTCATCTTCCCATTGTTATTTCTTACTTCTGCCCATATGGCTTAGACATTATCTGGTTCAAGATTATTTTCTAGCTAATATGCATTTCCATCTCATTCCAACAATGCTACACCACCACCCATGTCTTCCTGTCTGTCCTTTTGAAAAGACACAAATCTGCCAATGTTTAATTTGATCTCATTGTAACCATGCCTTGATATTGGCAGTAAGATTGCACCCATTTATTTATGGCGCTAATTCATTTACTTTGTTCCAAATTCAACATGAATTTAAGAGTCATACATTGTATCTTTTGGAGTTTGTTTCCCCTTTGACTCTACTTGTTTTTTTTTTAAATGTTTCTTTATTCTGTCCCTTCCTATTCTACTCTGGGCGTCAATATCCAAACATTTGCCCTGCAATGGCGCCACATCTGGTAGGAGGACCGGGAAATAAAAAAAAACAAATTGTCTCTCCCTCTTCTCCGTGACAATGTTCCTTTAATGATCATTACTGTCCCGTATGTGTAATAGAAAAGGTAAACGTAATGTCACCATAATCCTAATAAGCCAGAGACTCAGGTGAGGGGAGAAATTGAGAAGGAGAATCCTTCATGTTAACCTCAGCTAGTGTGGGAATTTAACCCATGCCGTTGGCCTCACTTTGCATCACAAACCAGCCATGCAGTCAATTGAGCTATGGAAAAGAAATTTTCTTGAAGATAGTGGTCCTTAAATATTAAGGCCTGGAAGCTACTGATGCTAGTTAGCAAGAGTGAAATAGAACCCAGGATTCTGGATGCCAATACTTTTATAACAAAGCCAATTATTCCAATTGGTTGGCACATGCACTTATGTATCTTTGCATCTTTTCAAATATGTTTAATCAAGTAGAAAAGAAAAGATGGTTTCCTTTTGGAAATTCTACCAGCTCCATGTTTCTTGCAGCCATGGTAAATACATATAAAATACTTCATAAAGGGCAACTTCTTATCCAAAAATGGTTGCTGAGACTTCAAGCCAGTGTACACCCAATAGCTGGAGCCGAAGAAATGTCCTTGATTTGTGCATTGCTCTTTTTTGCAGACTGCCATGAAATCTTTGACACTCACGTAGTTTAAAATCCCATTCATGGAATCATAGAATTTTGCAGGCCATTCAACCTCATGTTTGTACCAGCTCCCGAAAGAGCTACCCCGCTCGTCCCATTCTCTAGCCCTATCTCCATGTCCCGCTAAATTCACCGTTTTCAAATATATATCCAGCTCTCTCTTGAAACTTCTTATGGAACCCGTCTCCACCATCTTCCCAGACCATACATTCCAAATCATAACAACTCTCCGCTTAAATAAATTTCTCCTCCTCTCACTCACAGTTCCCTTGCTGCCAATCTTGAAAGTGTGACCCCGAATGACTGACATCCCAACTCGTGGAAACAAATATCCTCCTTTACCTTGTCAAGATTGTTCATAATTTTGAACACCATAAAAAGATCACCTCTTAATCTTCTCTGTTCCAAGGAGAATAAACGCAATTTCATAATCTTTACTTTTATCTAAAATTCCTCATTCCTGGTATTGTGCTAGTAAATCTCTGCTACATTCTCTCTGGTATTTTAACTTCCTTCCTTAAATAAGGTGTCCACAACTGAATACAATACTCTAAATATGGTCTTGTAGAGATATAACATCATTTCCTTGCTTTTATACTCTATGCTTCTATATTTAAACCCAAAGATCGTATCCTTAACAATTGTTTCAACTTGCCTGGCTACATTCAAAGAATTCTGCACTTGAACTCCAAGGGCTCCTATGTTCCTGTACTCCCCTCAAATTTGATTCTGTGTTGTCTATCCATGGTTTTTCTCCTACAAAAATGCGTTACCTCACTTTTCTATGCATTGAATTTCGTTTGCCAGGTGTCTGCCCATTTAGTCAACTTGTCCTCTTAAGGAGAAAGTGAAGTGTGTAGATGCTGGAGATCACAGTCGAAAAATATGGTGCTGGAAAAGCACAGCAGGTCAGGCAGCATCCAATGAGCAAGAGACATAAATTATCTCTCAGCTCCCTTTCCCCCCAGCACCCCAGGCACCCCCCTCTCCCCCCACCCCCATATTCCTTTTGAAGTGCTTATGCCTGAAACATCGTTCTCCTGCTCCTTGGATGCTGCCTGACCTGCTGTGTTTTTCCAGTACCACACGTTTCGACAATATTCCTCTTAAGTCATTCAGTGTCATCCACACAATTCACTATTCTCCGTAGCTCAGCATTAGCTGCAGTTTAGAGATTTTGACTTCAACTGCCATCTCTACGTCATTTATATAAATAAAGAAAACAAAGGTCCAAGCACAAATCTCTGGGGAGTACCACTTTCAATTCATGTCAAGTCTGAGAAATGCCCATCTATACCTTCCCTCTATTTCTTATCTTTTCACCAACTTCTAATCATGGACCCATCAGTCCCAAGCATTTCTAATTTGCTAACCAACCTACCATGTGGCACCCCTATCAAATGCTTTCCAAATGTACAACATCCGCAGCACTACCTTCATCCCCAGCCTGTGTCACCATGTCAAAGAACTCTATTAAATTTGTCAGATATGACCTGCTACTGATAAAGCTATGTTGACCGTCTAGTGTTATTTTTCTCTCAGTATATATTTATCTTATCCCATGTTTATGGCCCCAATCAGTTTTCCCATTACTGATGTCAAGCTCCAATCCTCCAGTCCCCTGTGACTCATCCTGTGCTCAGAGAGGCTTGGAAAACATCTGTCAATAGGTCCACAGTTTGCTTCCTTACCTCTCTTGGCAATCTAAAATGCATCCCATCCCGACCTGATGACTTCTCTATACAGAATCCTGCCAGCCATTTTAGCAACTCTTCTTTATCTATCACTGTATAGCTCAGTTAGCCAACACCCACACTTTCAACTGGCCCATTGCCATCACTTTCTAGTTTGGAAAGACAGAACAAAGTGTGGTCTGCTCTTTGCTTTGCAGAGGAGCTTACCCTGTGTGTTCCTTATAGGCCCTACTCTATTCTTTAAAAATCTTTTCCTCTTAAAATGTTTGAAGAACATTTTTCAATTTGTTTGGTGCAGTCTTCCATCCTTGCCTTACGCTTCATCTAGACGCCCTTATTCCAATCTCTCTCCTGCATTTGAGATACTCTTCCTGAATTCTATTGCAATTATTATTCCAGTATTCAACAGAGGCCTCCATTTTGTTTCTTAGTTTCTCCCAGACTCCTCTTCATTTCTCACCACTGCCCTCCATTTCAAGATAGCACATCCTCCATGTTGCAGTGAATAACTAACATTGCACTCAAATCTCTCAAGGGATTTAAAGCCACAGCTATCTAAGTCAGTCACAAGAGCGATAGCATTGAGCCATAGTGAACACCACAGGGAAAACAGGCAGCATGGGGAACACTATATGGCATTGACACCTGTCCCTATATGAAAATAAATCTCTCAGTCATATCAAGTAAAAGGAGATACCTCTGGCAACAGAATAGAGTTTCAGAAATTTCAGGGTCAGTGCCATTTTGAACGTTTTCACATGAAAGAATGTTCATGACAGTAAGGTGAATCTACTTGAGCTGACATTCAATATCCATGTTTTACGTTCAGAAGTAGGATGTCAAGTTCTTGAGCACCTTGAGCACACTATGTGCATATGTGTGTTTTCAGAGACAGGATAACTTTCTGAAACCCAAGAATAATCATGGATATCCATCTGAGGCTGTCAGCTCACTACTGCTGTACCACATGTTATAGACATACCCCTGACAATGTGCTATTCAACATGTCATAAAGTCATAGAGATGGACAGCATGGAAACAAACCTTTTCGTTCAACCCGTCCACGCCGACCAGAAATCCCAACCTAACCTAGTCCCATTTTCCAGCACTTGGCTCATGTCCCTCTAAATTCTTCCTATTCATACACCCATCCAGATGCCTTTCAAATATTGTGATTGTAGGTAGTTGAGTATTGGCAATCATTTGATTAATATTATACATTTGCTTACATTGTGAGGGCCATTAATTTACAACACAAAGCACGGTATGAATTAGCTCTGCTAGAAAGAACCCTCAAGCACACCAGAAAGAGATCTCCCTTTATCATTCATCTCAAAGTTGCTAAGGGGAGCTTGAAAAACCATACAAGGCATTAGTCATACCACAGCTTGAATACTCTGAACAGTTTTTTCCACTCGCAATGGAAACGGTCTAGACAATGTTCACTAGGTTGATCCCAGAAGTAGCGATATTCTCTTGTGAGGAGAGGTAGAGGAGGTTGTGCCTTTGCTCACTAGAGTATTGAACAGTGAGAGGAGACCTTATTGAAATAAAATTCTTAGGGGGATTTACAGGGTAGATTTTCAAAAGGTTGTTTCTTCTTGTGGAAGAATCTAGGAGCAGAGGATATAATCTCTGAGTAACGGGTCTTATACTTAAGATAGAGTTGAGGAGGAATTTTTTTCTCTTGGAGGGATGTTTATTTATGAGTTTTTCTTACCACAGAGGGCTCTCAAGGCTGGGTAGTTAAGTGCATTCAAGGCTGAGAACAGCAAATATTTTATCAATAAGGGAATCATAGATTATTAGAAAAGGCAGGAAAACAGAGGTGAAGATTATCAGACCAGCCATGATCTTATTGAATGACAGGGCAAGCTCGATGGTCTGAATGGTCCACCTCTGCTTTTCTGTCTTGCACTCTTATCTCTCTGCCTCATTCACTCACGGAAAGGTACTATACAATCACAGTAAATTTGTAAGAACAATGAATAATGCTGTAAGTTTGTAAAGCAGAATTTCAGGAATTACCAAGAGACCTGTCAGTTTTGCATCAACTAAACAGTGATTTTGGATATAAATTCTGCATTTATATGGTAAAGATCAGCATCTTTTGTGGGATGTGAAATTGGAAACAAATCTAATTTTTCACCATGCATCTGAAAACATTCGATTACAAAAAAAAGAACAAAGAAGCAGAATGTAAGAGAAGAAAGGACACAATAGCAAAGTAACAGTAGGGGAACCTCGATTATCCGAACGAGATAGGCAGGCACTATTTTGCTCAGATAATTGATTATTCAGTTGATTGATTTCCTCTGGGACTCGGAGTTTTCTGTGGAGTCTGCTCCTTGTTCAGGAGATTAGGCAAAAGCACACTGTGCGTGAGCCCCTGCCCTCAACACTGTCCACCTTCACCCCGCTTCCCTGCCCGCCCCCAGCCCATCTACTCCCACCTCGCCACTCCGCCCACCCCCAACCCTATCCAACACCGCCATCCCGCCCGTCCCCAACCCTGTCAAACGCTGCCCCCTCACCAAACCCCCAACCAGTCCAACACTGTCCCCCACCCGTCATCAACCCCATCCAACACCGCCCCCACTCCCCTCCTCCTCCCTGGCCATCCCGCCCTGGGGAAGTCGGACTGTATGCCTACAGTAAGACTGATGCTGCCTTTTTGGGCTAAGTCCCCCAATAGCATACACATGCACACACCAACCTTTTGACAGGTTCCTCCTCTGCCCTGTGCAGGACAATGTTGGAGAGATATCTGGGGAAGGAGGATTTAGGATTCACCCTGTGTAGAACTCCAGGGAAGGTGTCGGGGGAGAGAGAGAGAGGGCAAGAGGTCACTCATTTGGAGATAGTGCCTGGACTGTCCAAGACTGTTTGCGACAGCATTTCAGTCAGCCAAGTTCGTTTATCATCATTGTACCTGTAAACAAAAGATGCAATCAGGGTTGAAATGGTTCTTTGACATAATGTTTCTAATGAAACCTTGAGATCCCCTTCGGATAACCTGATATTTGGATAATTGTTATTCGGATAATCGAGGTTCCTCTGTACATGTGCTTTTCTCAAGGTTTATTGTAGACCCAATTATACTTTTATTGTAGTCAGAATCAAACTGAATTGCTGATACTGTATTAGCACAGACCCACTGAGACCAGTTCAGAAGTGATCAGTTTGGTCTGCCCTTTAAAAAATGAATGATTGAGAGGACAACAAAGCCACTGCACATCTATCATCAAATCTCTGTCAACAATTTAACACAATCCAAATCCAGCTCCAATTCAGGAGTAAGTCTGGACTATAGATGCTGGAGATCATCGTCGAGAGTGTGGTGCTGGAAAAGTACAGCAGGTCAGGTTGCATCCGAGGAGCAGGTGAATCAATGTTTTGGGCATAAGCCCTTCATCAGTCCATTCCTGATGAAGGGCTTGTGCCTGAAATGTTGACTCTCCTGCTCCTCAGATGCTGCCTGACCTGCTGTGCTTTTCCAGCACCACACTCTCGACCCAGCTCCAAACCATCCAACAGTGGAGGAAAAGCTGATGGGCAGCCAGCCTATTCCACAAAGTTTGTCACCCAAATATAAGCTTGGAAGCCTCAATATTATTCAGCCATTCATTTTTAGCTGTGACTGGTCTTCAATAATTCAACTGACATATAATCTGGAGGTATCAGAGGGCAATTTAGGGTCAAGTGCCTTGTTGCCAATCCAAAGTAGGAAAACATGGAAAATGTAGAAATTTAGAAAATAGAGCAGGAGTAGGCCTTTCAGTCTTAAACAGGAACATCCTGATCCTCTATCTCAATGCCATATACTTTTCCATCTTTATTCTCAGTGAGTCGACCTCTATAACATGCTGTTGTAGAGACTTTGGCACATTCACTCCTTCAGTGTGAGGACATTTCTCCTCATCTCAACCCAAAATAGTTTATCTCGCATCCTGATATCATGACTCCTCGTTCCAGACCCCATTCCTGCATCCAGTCTGTCCAGCCATATCAGAGCTTTATATATTTCAATAAGATCCCCTCTCATTCTTCTAAACTCCAGTGAACATAGGCCCAAGAGAAAGTGAGGACTGCAGATGCTGGAGATCAGAGTCAAACTGTGTGGCACTAGAAAAGCACAGCAGGTCAGGCAGCATCTGAGGAGCAGGAGAATCAACCTTTCAGGCATAAGCTCTTTCTGATGAAGGGCATATGTCCGAAACGTCGATTCTTCTGCTCCTCAGATGCTGCTTGACCTGCTATGTTTTTCCAGCACTACACTTTTCGACTCTGAACATAGGCCCAGTCAATTTAATCTCACCTCAAATGCCACACCTGCCATTCTGGTAAAAGCTCCCAGAAAAGAGCTCCCATGCGACTAGAACATTCATTTCCAGGTCTTAATTCCTTTTTACTGTTTTTTTGTCCCCCTCTGGACATATCGGCCAAACTGATTAAGGATGATAGTTGCCTTTTGTAGAGAACTAATGATCCAGGTAGGTTTTCAAAATAATTTGGATGCTGAGACATTCATTTATAAGCTGAATTGAATTTCTTTAGTTGCAAAGATAGAGTTAGCAATCGAACCTCTGGATCAGACATCCTGCATCTTGGTTATTAGCCAGTTATCAGGACACTGTGCTGACACTGTTGGTGTATCATTTACCTTTTCATCAATCTTAAACTTCAATTTTCTGAATCTTTATGGTGCTGTAGGTCAAAGATTGCTGATTATATATGGACAAAGATAGAGAGCAGTTTGATGGAGGCCAGAATCAGACTTAAATATATATATCTAGATATAGATGTGTGTTTGTTTACACACACACACACACACACACACACACACACACACACACACACACACACACACACACACACACACACAATCAATAAAGATCACATTTACCACCTCCTTTTCCCACACTAAATATGTGGTAATGAAAATTACCTTCCTTACATTTGCAGACTTTTCAGTATCAGTCTGCCCCCAACAGTTAAAATACCTTTTCTGCAATAATCCATTTTGATACATCATGAACTAAGCATATTACTTAAAAGATCATACTATGCATCATAATAAAATTTGAATGTTTCAGTTAAAGGCTTGTACACCCAAATAAGAAGGAGTTTTGTATCATTGTTGGATAATAATATCAGGGACCCCTACTTAGCTTCAGTGCCTTGGTGAAAGGAAAACTGAGAATGTTCCTTCCTTTGCTGTCAATGTAATTGCTTGATCTGTGAAAATTGCATGACCTTGTATCCATGGGACTCTGATTGTCTTTCACTGTAATAAAACAATTCACTTTGTTTCCATGAATTAACCATTAAGTTGCAAATTTCTTTCACAGCTTCATATTCGGCACAATTTTGCAACTCCAGGGCTATGGGTGTTGGAATAATGAAGTAGTTGGAGAGTTAGTCTTAGTGTTCTGGTGCTTTAGTTCAGTTATTCTCAGTGCTCTTATGCTCACAAAACTCAAGCAGTGCTGCAGGGTGAGACTCCCCAGCAACAGCATAGTGCTGTAAAATTACCTGCTTTTGTCTTGTCTTGCAGAATCAACTTTACACTTTTAGCACTAGCATGCTTGAGAATTATTTCATGGCTGATTCAGATTATGATATGATTTGTCACCAACATTTGGTACATTTGTTTGTATTTTCAAAACAATCGATACTGTACTTTCTGATCTTTATGTTGCTAACTATGGTGAGTGTCAGCAGTTTATTTGAGCAGATGACGCCTGATTCCTGCTCACTAAAGCTGGAGATAATTTTGACAGCAGAGATTTCAGGACAGAAATCTGCTGAGGTTCAAAAAGCCCAATGGACCTGCCACCAATCAGGCAGTTGATTGGCTGCTGACAGACCTTGTGTCAGAGTCAGGACATTGAATGAGAAAAGGTCCAACTGTGAGGTGCTGATGAATCGGAAGCAGGACAGGAGTATAAATAGTCATTAAGTGACCAAGTGCCTCAGTTGACAACAGTATGGGAGGATGGAAGTTGTGTCTTCAGCATAGAACTTAACTATGGTGAAAGCAGGAATGTGGCACTATTCACACGTCATAGAGTCATAGAGATGTACAGCCTGGAAACAGACCCTTCGGTCCAACCTGTCCATGCTGACCAGACATCCCAAACCAATCTAGTCCCACCTGCCAGCACCTGGCCTACATCCCTCTAAACCCTTCCTATTCATATACCATCCAGATGCCTTATAAATGTTGTACATATAGCAGCTTCCATCACTTCCTCTGGCAGCTCATTCCATACACATCCCACCCTCTGTGTGAAAGAGTTGCCCCTTAGATCTCTTTTATATCTTTCCCCTCTCACCTTAAACTTATGCCCTCTAGTTCTGGACTCCGCAATCCCAGGGAAGACTTTGTCTATTTACCCTATCCATGTCCATCATGATTTTGTAAACCTCTATATGGTCACCCCTCAGTCTCCGATGCTCCAGGGAAAACAGCCCAAGCTTGTTCAGCCTCCCCCTATTGCTCAAATCATCCTACCAGCCCACCTAATGAAATTCATTTCACACATCCAAGCCTGCCACCCTTAGGCTTGGAAGATTTCACCCACAATAACTCTCTTTGTTTCAATGGGATAGATATCCATTGACAAGTGAAGCAATATTAATTATAGAGTGATAGAGATGTACAGCACGGGAACAGTCCCTTCGGTCAAACTCATCCATGCCAACCGGATATCCTAAACTAGTCTAGTCCCATTTGCCAGCACTTGGCCCATATCCCTCTAAACCTTTCCTATTCATATACCATCCAGATGCCTTTTAAATGCTGTAATTGTACCAGCTTCCACTCACAGCTCATTCCATACTCGTACTATCCTCTGCGTGAAAAAGTTATCCCTGAGGTCCCTTTTAAATTTTTCCCCTCTAATACTAAACCTATGTCCTCTAGTTCTGGACTCCCCTTTGTTTCACTCTATAAGCCAAAGTCAAAATTATCACCATTGTCCTCTAATGATTTGCACTGGACAATCCATAATAAATTCCATTTATGTTCCATCCTCTTATTGAAAAGGAGGATCTATGGTCTACGTGCCCCTATAAATAAAAGTGCAGAAACCAAACACAAAGAATTTAACAAACTTTATGGAACACTGATTGGGACCCAGGTGGAGTATTATATCAAATCCTGTGCACCACACTTTAGGAAGGATTAGTTTAGTATTGAGAATGGATTGTAATCTATGGAGCAGCTGAAAATGTGTTGCTGGTCAAAGCACAGCAGGCCCGGCAGCATCTCAGGAATAAGGAATTCGACGTTTCGAGCATAAGCCCTTCATCAGGAATTCACTGCTGGTCAAAAATAAACATAGGCTTATCTTCCTTTGTAGTGTAAAAGGTTAATATAGCATGCAAATAAAGATAGTCTGTATCAGAAGGGACATGACGTAAAATTATTTGACTACTCTTGAATGGTTCTCTCAAATGAAGTAATGTTGTGTACTTAGTTCCAATTAACTGTATTAAATAAAAGTTAATGATTGCCTACAAACAAAGGCCCTGCAATCTTTATCAGCCTCAGTCCCAGACATAAGCATATTGGAACAACAGAATTATAGACTGTCTGTGGTTCAGAATCAGATTCTATGTTGAATTAATCCATTCTGCAATCTTTAACATACTGACTTCCTCTATTTGCAGCATGATCCTGGCCTATCCCGGGTAGTTTATACATCCTAACTACTAATGGAACATTCATTTTACAACTGTCAGGGAAAGAGCAATATAGTTTGTCTGGGTTTTTGTTCCCAATAAATTATATCTCCAAAAATATGATCTATCAATATGAAACAATAAATCTAAGAATTTTGCACAACTCAAGAAGACTGTTCATCCCAAGGTCCCTGTGATAGTTAACTACATGGGCTATAATTGTAAATTGTTTTTTATTACTTTGTCAGACACATGAATGGAGGAAATCTGTGTTTCTACAACATCCCTAATAAAAAGGCCTCAACTTAAATATAGAATCAGTAAAATACTTGCAAGCAGCAAAGTACACAGAGTATTTGGTGAATCTGGAAAAGTGGAATCTTAATAACTTGGATCATTAAGATCCATTTTTAGTCGAGAGTGTGGTGCTGGAAAAGCACAGCAGGTCAGGCAGCACCTGAGAAACAGGAAAAATCAACGTTTTGGGCAAAAGCCCTTCATCAGAGCTTTTGCCAGAGCCATTTTTACCAGAATCTTGGTCATTCCACCACATTAGCAATTATTCCCAAAGCCAGCCATGTGTATTATATGATAGGAGGGCACAAACTGAAGGTTGCAGGCAAGAGGACTTATCTGGAGATCCATATAGTAGTTGGTGTATGGAATTAGACTGCAGATTAGCCATGATCTCATTGAATGGTGGTACAGGCTTCAGGGACTGTTTGGAAAAGCACAGCAGGTCAGGCAGCATCTTAGGAGCTGGAAAATTGACGTTTCGGCCAAAAGATCTTCATCAGGAATGACATTCTGATTCCCAATGAAGCGCTTTTTCCAAAATGTTGATGTTCCTGCTGCCCGTATGCTGCCTGACCAGCTGTGCTTTTCTAGCACCACACCCTTCACCCTAATCTCCAGCATCTGCAGTCCTCACTTTCGCCTTGAGGGACTGACTGGCCTACTCCAGTTCCTCAGCTTTGTGAAAGGTGTGAGAAGCAGCCAGGTGTGGGGAGGAGTTGAAAGTAATGAACAGATTGGGGAATGGTGTGTGGGAGGATGAAGAGAAGCCGAAAGCTTCTGTGTCACTTCCCAAGAGTGCTCTTCTTGGCCCAGATGGCAATATTAAAGACAGAATAGGAACAAGCTGAACAACTGGACAACACAAATCCCAGAATGAAATCTGAATTAAGAAATTTTTAAAAGGTTTCACAAGGTGGTTATTCACTGAAACATAGTTACATATGTCTTTTCTTTCTCAGTAAAATAGAAATTTATTGCACAAAAAAAATGAAAAGTAAAACAAAACCACACCAACTTATATAATTATAGAATACAAAATATATAACGAAACAGAGTCTTGTCTACACTATCATTTTATAGATATTCAAATTCACAGAAACTACCAGTGTAAAATCTTGAAGCTTGATTTCTCTCTTTCTCTTCAGTTATGTCCTGTGAATTGTAAAAGCCCCTTACACAAATACTCATTAAGCAGAATGCTTGTACTTATATATTTTTTTACTAAACTGTTGATTTATAAATAAAAACTCCTATTTCACACCAAGGGCAATTGAGTTTTCCCTGAACTGTACCACATTCTTTTTAAGGGACAAACTGTGGGCAAACTTTTACCAAGAAAATAGACAAATATCAATTTCAGGGAGTCCCATGGAAAGTTTCTACCTGTGAGTTCTCATTTTCATCTGCCCACCTCATTGTTCATACACCATGCCCTTTCTGGTATTATTTTGGCACCACCTTGCCCCTTCCAGAGGTGGAAGTACACATGACTGCCAGGACCTTCTAGGATTTCTGCTACCAACCCTTCAGTTAAAGCCGAACTGTATACACCCAGTCAATCTCTGCCAGCCATGGAGAGTCCTTCACAGTACATGTAATGGGAAGAAAATGAAGAGGAAAAGTTTCCAAGGTACCTGATGCAGACTTCTAAGATGTGTTGCTGATGTTATCAAATGACTTATACAATAATGGATGTTTGCTATTGATGAAAACAGCTGCATGACAAGATGATTTGCTTATCACAACATGTGATCACTTCTGTTTCTCAGATGTGATGGTGGTCAACTTGCATTGAACAATGACTAGGTGAAAATTGCTTGGTCAGGATTTGTACCTTACATACTCAGTGCATATGTTTCACTGTGGATATTTTTAATAGTTATTTTTAATCAACCTGTTCAGATATGTTACTACACACCTCTGGAGCAAGTGAAATCTGAACCTTGACCTCCTGGCTTAAAGATAGGGACACTTCCACTGCATGTCAACAGTCCTCTTTCCCATGGAGGATTCCATTATTACCTCCTTATTTAAACTGTACTGTGTAAGTGCTATGTAGTTGCCTCTTGAAAGGTCTCACATCATTCACAAGTAGAGAGAGAGAGAGAGAGAGTAGAGTGATTTTATTTGTCATTTCTACCATATACAGAAGGTACAATAAAAATGAGACAGAGTTCCTCCAAGATCAAGGTGCTTTATGAACACACAGGCTATACCAGAGTACAGTCATACACAGGGCAGCATAAAGTGCATAGAGAAACATGCAAGAAGCACAATAATTCCTGCCAAGACAAGGCAATAGGCACAGTGGTGGACAAATTACAGTGTAATAATGAATAGCCATTAATAAAACATGATTTTAGCAGCAATTCAAAAAGTCATCCAAGAATTGCAATGGAATAGAGTGTGATCATACAGTATTAAGGAGCCTGTTGGCTTGGGGGAAGAAACTATTCCAGAAAATGTTCTGGTATCTTCAGCCAGATGGCAGGATGGAGAAGAGTTTGAATGAAGGATGTGTGGGGTCATCCACAATGCTGTTAGCCTTTTGGATGCAGCGTGTGGTATAAATGCCTGTAATGGAGGGAAGAGAGACTCAATGATCTTCTCAGCTGTCCTCATTGTCCGCTGTAGGTCTTACAATCCAAGGTGGTGCAATTTACGAATCGTGCAGTGATGCAGCAGCTCAGGGTACTCTCAATGAATCCTCTGTAGAATATGGTAAGAATGGGGAATGGGACATGGGCTTTCCTCAACCTATTCAGGAAGTAGAGATGCTGCTGGGCTTTCTTGTCTATGGAGTTAGTGTTGAGGGACCAGGTGAGATTCTCTGCCAGGTGAGTGCCAAGAGAGAAAAGAAACTTTTATTCCAACCACTGTAGTTATGGCAGCAACAAGCTTTTTCTATTTCCATTGCACATTTGCAATTTGGTGGCGAAGCGAGCTAACACAGGCCCCACATCACATTGTAAGGCACAGGCTCAGCCTGTTAATTGAGGTGATTCCAAAATCTTGCTTCCTGACACTCCTTGTCAACTGCATCTGAGATTTCAAAGGTTCACACCCGACCTTTTTAGTTAGCTTGTCGTATCTCAGCATTACTCCTTGACACTTTCGCCATGCCAACCATCGTGATACACCATTGAAGTCAGGATGGTAGTGGCCATCAGTGACCCCTCCTTCTTCAGTAACCCAGATCCTCCAATCATCTTCAACATTGAGTTGCCTCTTGTCACAACTATTGTTCCCCCTCCTGAGTCTTAACATGCTACCTCCAAACCCCACAATTAACTTTCCCAGCATCCCAACACATTCTGATAACCTGCTTGACTTTCAATGAACAGATCCCCTTAGCCTGAACTTCTGAATGACTTGGAAAGCTAGTTCGGACTGACAAGTGATCTCACCCCGACTTATGTCTATGCATCTCTGTGACTGACATACCACTAATCCCTTTACTGATTACCCCGGACCTTTTGTATTGATTGTAGCCACTCTCTGTACCATAGTGATGCAGAACCTCTGTGCCTGACTGCTTCAAGCGGCTGAGTGACTGTGCCCAAATCCCAGAACTGAGACCAGATGCTGCCCTTGTCTGACTGTGATGTGACCTCCTGACTGATGACAGTCCCCCTTGATTTCACTGAGGACTGCACCCTTTAGTGTGAGAAACATAGTCGTTTGGTTAAAGCACAGTGTGTTCGCTGTGTGAGTTGCTGGCACATGCTGTAGTTGTGACATTCATACTGCATGGTATTGTACACCAACATGTCTATCCGCTTGACTGATCACAGCTGAAAGCCATGACCAACTCCCAGGTTTTTCTGTTTGCACTAAAAGGCAAGGCAGAACACTGTCACTGTGAGCCTGACAGTTCAAAATGAGGAAGTGCACAAAGGCAAGTCAAGGCAAGGCAATGATTCTGTAAATATCCAAGTGGGCACCAAATGAGTGAACGCTCAGGAACCAAGTGAAGAGCCCTGAAATGCACCCTGCTTTGATGCATGTGATGGGTGTCTCTCCCAGCATGCAAAGTGGCTTGGCAATAGAATTATAATGAAAGGTTTAGGTGCACTCCAAAGTACAGAATTGAAATTGAGAACTATATTAAGAGTAGATCAGAGATGTGCCACGATGATACAGAAAGGCTGATTTGTGTTCAGTGCCAGTGTCTGTGGATGGGGCAGGAAGCTATCAATGGGGTCATGCCCTGAGGTATTAGGGACTGCTATCCAAGATACCAGAGGAGAAAGTGGTTACTGGGTTGGGGGTGTGGGTGGGCGGTGTTTGAGGGGTTTTGTGGGGTGGGCGGGGGCAGTGTTGAATGGGGGCGGTATTGGGGGGCAGGGGCTCATGTGCTGTGTGCTGCTGCAGTCTCCTGAATGGGGAGCAGACTTTAAAACGAAATAGTGCCCGCCCATCTCGTTCGGATAATCGAGGTCCCTCTGTAGTTTTTGTCCAGCGTATGGGAGAATAACAATTTTCCAATAAGTGATGTGCAAATGTATAATAATGGGATGCTTCTTGTTGCTCAGCAGTGAGATTCTTATCCTGTCGTTCAAACCTTGGGTGCAAAACTGGGAGATTTTTCTAATGTAAAATCTCATTTTTTAAATCTTGCCACTTTTTACCGCAACAGTCTTACCATTCCAATCATTCAGGATCTAGGACAATTACACTGTCCATTTGCTTCTGGTCTTAGTTGAGCCTCCACTAAAACTGTCTGAAAAGTTTTCAGTCGCTGGGTTTTTTCCTTGTTTGCTCAAACAAAAGGCAAGCTTACAGCCTCAATGCTTACACTCCCGGTAATAAACCCACAATAGTAACGCTCTTCTATTATCACTGTAGGCACTTGGCAATCACCTGCTTTCTGACACACATCACATTCTGCAAAAATTCTCTGATTCTATTTTTGTTTTAGAATTTTCAGCAGAGTAACCAACAACCACACGTCTCAAGTTTGAAGCGCAAGCTCCAAAAAATATTAACATATGTATTTCACACATTTTTCATTACAAATAAAGTTTAGCAAGTTACCTACCTTTATTTCAGTTGGCCAATGCTCTCTTTCCCATCAGGAGAAGGAATCATTATTTTCTGGTCACTATTGTATTGTTGTGTAGATCCCAACAGGCAATGTACTTTGAGACAGTTAGATGACAACATGCCATGTAACATTCCAGTATGAAGATCCTCACCTCACCTTCAGTAGCAATGCAGTATATATCAAACAGTCAGCCACATGTGGTATTACAGTCGTGGACTATAGCCATAATATCACTTAGTATAGAACCAGACTATGTGTAAGTCAGAGATCTAACAACAGTGTTAATTATTGTTGTTCATAAACTTCAAGCCTTAACCAGAACCCTGCCTTTGTGGTATATGTTCCAAAGGCTAACTTATAGGGAATACTCAGGTCATACCATATAGGCAGTGATGAGGAATCTTATTGCAGACCTTGAACTAAAATTGAAGTTCTTCACATTTAAAGAAAACTCCCAGGTCACCTATTGTAGATGACCATGTTAATATTTGGATTCAATGGAAAGACAGTGTGACTGGAGCGGTATTTTTCCTTCTTTTCATAGAGGAGGTTTATTAGATTAATTTATAGGATGGCAGCATTGTACTATATTGGAAGATTGAGTAAAAGGGGTATACTATATGGGGAGTTTCGAAGGGTGAGAGGTGATCTCACTGAAGCCTAAAATTTTGAGAGTGCATGAACAGGTGTAGGCTGTTTTTTATGACTGAAGACTCTACAATTGGAGTCCGTAGTCTCTGGAAAATGGGTCAGCCATTCAGGACTGAGAGCAGAAGAAATTTCTTGACTCACAAGGTGAGAAATCTTTGGACTTCTCCACTCTGGGAAGTTGCAGATGTTCTAATATTTACTCAAGGCTAACATCAATAAATGTTTGGATATGAAGAGAATATGACGATCAGATGAAAAACGGATTTAAGGCATGACTCACAGAATAGTCAATTCAACTTGAGAGGCCTGCAGCTGTTTATATTCATTGTACTCTTACATTTTAACTGCCCCATCACCCTCATCCAGCTTTCACCTTTGGCTTAAGTTGCTTTTATTGTAACGATGCTTTATCTGCCTTTTCGTGTATATTATATCAAGAGTTGTTGTATTATTGCACAGATCTGAGAAAGATTCTATACCTTTAAAACAGCTACGCAACATGACAAAATGTAACACCGTAGTATAAAGTATCTTCATCTTACTCTCTTCCACTCATTCAGCTGTCATTCAGTCATGAAGCATTTTTGTTCTACTAATCATTCATTACCTGTTCAGATTTCGAGTTAAAGGCTGAAGGCTACACTACCAAAACAACCAGAACAGAAGAAACAGTGAGTATTCTCTCTTTAAAGAAACGAAGGACACAGCTGATCTGATGTTTTGAAAAAAGCAGATTTTAAAGGACAGCTCCAACCTGCTCAGGTGATTCTCGCTTTAAGAAAAAGGAGAAAACTCATAAACACAATGTTTTGTCTTCTAAAAAAGGTTTATCTATAAACAGTTGTTACTTGGTTCCACCATCATGCCTCTTGGAAAATGTGTGAAGATAAAACAGGTGGGCATGATATCGAAACTCTCACTTTTAAGATAAAAATGCTACTGAAAGGCATTAGCCTGCAATTTCCAAAGCTCTACCCAAAGTTGGAAGAAGTGAAAGAAAGTAATAACTTTTAAAGCTACAACAAAGAAACTGATAAGATAAACAAAACCAAATCAGAAATAAGATATAAGTATTGCAAAGCAGATAGAAGAATAGAAGAAGAACATGGACTTGCATTCCAGAGACACTGCATCTGACTTCACTTGTTCAAAGAGACAATGAATCTTCACTTTATTAGCAAACAAATTATAGGTGCACAGAGACAGCCCAAAACTCTGTCTCTCTTTGCGGAATTATAGATTGAAAAGAATTATATACTCGAGCATTACAAATGATGACTGCAAAGAGCCAAACAAGATTAACCAAGTTTTCGAAAAGCAACTTAAAGTCAGAATCGACTTTAGGATTCATAAACACGAGTTCTTGGCATGTCATAGACAGCCAGTTGTAAATATCACAGACAGATATTGACATGAAAGTTTGGAAGAAGATTTCACCAAAAGCTAACTTAGCTGAAAGAACTAATGGTAGGCTGATATACAGATTTTAGACACTTTTCGGCATTTTGCTTTGTTCTGTACTGGGGTATGAGCTCAGCCACAAACTGGAAGCTCTGTAGAACTCCTCAGTTGTATGCCTGTCAAGGTGTGTACATAGTGAATATCAAAACAATTGAAATCTATTTGAGGTACCTTGGGGTAGAACATGCTGTATAGATAAATATTGAATTCCTGCAATTTGAAATATTTTGTCTTCAGGCTATATATATGGAAAACATATTGTAAATATCTAAAGTATTATAGTAGTGTGAAAGCAATAAAGAATGGAACATGCTGTATGGGAACAAGTTGAATTTTATTGCACTTTCTGTAGTTTTAAAGTCAAAATATTTTGTCATGTATTTTTTTCAGATGTTATAAATAGGCTATATTTTTGGTGTAAAAAAACATCTTTGGCTGGAACCAGCAGGCTACTAATGCAGTGGCAAAATTACAACCACTGATCTAAGGCAGGCACAATATTTTAAAATAAAAGATATGCAACAAGATAAACTAGATTGAATAACTGGAAAAATATCAACATCTTACATCTCAGCATGTAAACCAAAATGTGTTTAAAGATTGTACTGAATGTTATTTTCTTTGTGCAACAGATCTTTGCAAAAGCCCCATCTTAGCAGCTGGCAAGATTGCAAACGATACTTTTTCCAAATCTCACTGTAGTTATCGCTAACACGGTAAGAATCAAATCAAATCATAATGTAGAACAATGGGGGAGATGGTGGCGTGGTAGCCATATCATTGAATCAATATGCTACAGACTCTGGGGACAAGTCATAAGACCATAAAACATTGGAGCAGATATTAGGCCATTCAGCCCGTTGAGTCTGCTCCACCATTCAATCATGGCTGATAGGCTTCCCAAATGCATTCTCCAGCTTTGCCCCCTTAACCCTTGATCCTTTGATACTTAACAATCTACCTATCGCAGTTTTAAATATACTAAATGACCTGGCCTCCACAGCCTTCTGTGGCAATGAATTCCATAGATTCACCACTCTTTGGCTGAAGAAGTTTCTCCTTATCTCCATTCTAAGAAGTCTTCCCTTTACTCTAAGGCTGTGCCCCTCGGGTCCTAGCCTCTTCTACCAATAGAAACATCTTCCCAATATCTACTCTATCCAAGCTATTCAGTGTTCAGAATGTCTAAATTAGATCCCTAGCATTCTTCATCTGTGTCCTCAGCCCTTAGTCTAACCTGCTTGTTACTTCCCCAAAGAATTCTAGCTGACCTGTCAGGCATGACCACCTTTGATGAAACCATGCTGAATTTGCCTATTTTACAATACACTTTGAAGTATTCAGAAACTGTCCATCATTTGCCTTACTCCCTTTTTAAACATAGGTGTCATTTTAACCATTTTCCAGTACTCAGGGACCCTCTCTGATTCTAGTAATTTCTGAAAGATCACCAATAACGCCTCCAGTATCTCTTCAGCTCTCTCCCTTAGACCTCTTGGGTGTAGTCCATCTGGTCTAGGTGATTTCTCCCCTTTTAGGCCATTCAGTTTTACTCACACCGTCTCCTCAAATCTCAATACAAAATTTGGTCAAATTTAAATTCAATTCATAATTCTGTAATAAACACTTGTCTAATAATGGTGACCATGAAAGCATCATAAATTGTCACAAAAAAAACTTCACCTAGTTCGCCAATGCCCTTTATAGAGACACATTTCCCTTCTTTACCTAGTCTGGCCTATGTACATCCCCAGCCTGACATTAATGTTGTTGACTCTTGTGACGATGCTGTTGCTTTAATGGTTATTTTCTCCTTTTTTTGAGGAGAAGTTATATGGCAGAGGTGTAGAGCTGCATGGAGTAAAATAAACAGCTTGTGAGGCCTTTTTTTAGAAGCCTGAATGGGGGTGGCCAGCTGTCACAGATTAGGATTTCTGTGTTTTGGATTTCTTCAGTAGTATCAGAAGCGATTGGGTTTCAGCAGAGATGGAAGCTTCAGTGAAAATCTTCTGGCCATTACTGTCTCTGAATTTTCTCTTGATGCTTTTTTTCCCTCCTGGATTGGAGAACTGCATGTGAGAATCTGTGTCTGAATTTTCCATTTTTTGCCAAGGGAAGACATGATGCGATGTTACTACAATGGAACAGTTAATTCATAATAGTTACTGTATTTATTATTCTGAATTCCTCCTTCTTTGGCTATATTTTTAACACAGTATTTAAATAAATTTCTTTTGCTTAATGTCGAATGGTTTGATCAGTCACATTGCATCTGGAACAGGCACTGACCTTTAAAGCAAGAAAGAGTTAGGGTCTAGGTGATCTTCTTAAAATATTCTGAGGAGGTCTGATCTCATCCACAATACTCTTAACTGCTACCTACCCCCTCCACTTCCTTTCCTGGCAAGCTACTTAGTTCAAGGGAAATCAGGAATGATTAACAAAGATTGGCATTACCAGTGATGCCCACATCCAATGAAATCATTTTTCTGCAAAATATTGCCTTGAGAGGATTGAAAAGCCCTTAAGCAAAATTAATTTATTTCACATCTTTCTCACACTAAATAACTTAAAAGCAGAAATAGGAGATTACTTTTTTAAAAAAGGGGAGTAGGTGGTAAAGATTCCAACACATTCTAAATAGCACAAGCAAGCCACTGATCATGATATTTAAAGTGTAGCAGAATAGCAGCAACTGTAGCTAGAATTAAACCAGACATGTCAAATTTAATAGTGGAGACTCATTTGTGGCAAGTCGAGTGACTTCACTGAAGGTGATTATGCGTGGGAAGAGTAGGAAACTGAGAGGAGTGAGGAAGATATTGCAGAGTAGTCAGATTTTGCATGAAAGGTCGGTCTGGATATCATGGTGTTGGAGAGGTTGAGGAGGTAGGGTGGGTTGCAGGATTGTTGACATATTGTTAGTTATGGCAGGGTTGTTATTGAGAAACTAAAATCTATATTTAAGCTGTTGTCAGGACTAACCCTTTTATGCATGCTTTTAACCACAAAATGGCTTCTCAATGTAAAGTAACATAACAAAATGGCTTCAGGCTGCAAATTAACACTATGTTAAAAATGGCTTCTCACCCTGTTAAAAGCTGCATTCCTGCCTGCTGAGCTAACTGAATCAAAAGATAACGCAGATCACTGCAGAGTATGAAATTAACTAACTAGATAGGGCATTACTAACCATCCCAGCTAACCTTGAAATTCAGGTGGGAAGAGATAATTTGTAGTAAATAACTTTGTTTTCCAGGAAATATCATGGACCTGCTGTCCATTATGTCATTTTATCACACTTTATTGGATTTACTCTGTAATTAAGGCTGTGCTATTTCTTAAGAAAAAAATAAAAATTGCCTTTGTTCTAAGTGAAATTGCACAGTTTCTCCAAGGAACACAGACGCTGCCAGACATCATAATAAACTATGAAATCTTGCTGAAGCAGCCTGTATTCCTGTTGATTATTTGACCGATTGTGGAACCAAGAGACCCCTCCTGCAGGATCAAAATCTTCAGTACGGGTAGCCATGGAAGAAACAATCCTCTTCCTCCAATCTCACAAGAAGTACTGGTAAAACACTTAATCATTGAATCTTATTTTTCTCCTCATCCTTTAGTTATCAAATTTCCCAAGTCCTGGAGCAGCCAGACTCCTGCTGTTAAATGCAAAAGTCAGTTGGAATCTAATGGCCTCATTATCTTAAATAAATTAATGATCCACTTCTCAAAAGCAGGTTACCTGTTTGTCCCGAAGCATACTGAATTATATTGGGAGTTGGGGCATTCATAAGAACCCCTACATCATGGAAGCAGATCATTCAGCCCATCAAAGATTTACAAGGATGTTGTCAGGGTTGGAGGTTCTGAGCTACAGGGAGAGGCTGAACAGGCTGGGGCTGTTTTCCCTGGAGCGTCGGAGGCTGAGGGGTGACAAAATTGTGGTTTACAAAATTATGAGGGGCATGGATAAGATAAATAGACAAAGTCTTTTCCCTGGGGTCGGTGAGTCCAGAACTAGAGGGCATAGGTTTCGGGTGAGAGGGGAAAGATATAAAAGAGGAGAACTTTGTACAAATAGCCATCTGAGGGCAGAATTGAACCCAGGTCCTGGCCACTGTGAGATAGCAGTGTTAACCACTGAGCCACAGTGCCAGTTTGGACCAAGTTACAGACAGTTCATAACTTAATCATCCTCTACCCTTGTCTAAACCATCCTGCAGGGCTGGCAGAATGTAACTAGCTAAGACTTTGAAATTAAAATTTCAAAAAGGAGAACAGTTTGATGAAAAATTAATGACCTGAAGCATTAACTGTTTCTCTCTTCATGGATTTTTTTTTGATTTGCTGTGCTTTACCAGCATTTACTGTTAATTTTATTTTAAGTTAACACTTCCAGCATTTATCTGTCGTATTTTGACTTTGATGTATTTTTTTGTCGAGTAGGTTTCAATTTTTCAAAGACTTCACTATTATCTGAACGATTCTATCAGGAATTGGCATCAATACAGTATCTATCAATAACCCACTGGTAACATTTATTTTGGGATAAAATAACACTCATAAAATTCAATGCACAAATGTGACTGATTAACATACTCATTACTATTATCTTTTAGCTCTGCTGAAACAAAGCCAAGTTACCACAGTTCCAATGAAAAGTTCAAAGATTGAGAGCTGGATATAGTAACATACCAATTATGTGATTGGTTTAATATATGGACTCCCAGGCCAATGATCTAGGGAGACGAGCCAGATTACATAATGTCAGACAGGGAATTTTAATTCAGTTCATTACAAAAATACAGAACAAAAAACTAGTGTCAGCAACAGTGACTGTACTCCCAGATTATCTTTCTTATCTGTTGTTTTAATATCCTTCTGGCTTGGAAACAGGCAGCCCCTCTGGTTACAGTCCTGCCATCTGTGGAATGCTCCAGTTGTGGAAACATGTTGGGGAACTGATCTGACATGGCTCCTTGTGATTTCCTCAAACTCCCCACCTTCAAATAGACCTCACAAGTGTCAGTAAAATTAATTCCACAATCTTTGACAGATTGAAAGATGCTAACACTGAGTCAAGATGATAAATCGTATATATATACACACACACACACACACACACACACGTGCGCACATGCATACACACACACACACACACACACACACACACACACACACACACACACACACACACACACACACACACACACACAAAATACATCTTGTCATGGTAAAATCAAATTCAGGCTTTGGTGCTTGCATGTCATCAGCTGATTTAGTACATGCAAATTTGCATGGATAGAAACTGTTTTCAAAAGGAACCAAAACATTGACCTAAAATGACCATATAGGTTGACATAGTTTCATAAAACTGATGGCAGTCTCAGCTAAAATTAATATTTGCTACAATCCAGTCAGTCAGAGTTCAACACCACAGCAACCCTTACCCTCACAACTGACAGGAATTGTGTAAGGCCCCATCTCTAATTTGATTTACACGATTCGGATAATCTTCACAAGTTTGCGTTGCAGCGCCTTTGGCAATTATTAGCCTCCACAGGCATAGAACTTACAAACAGTTTCTGTTTCAAAGACCTTTTATCTGGTAGATAGAGAAATATTGAACTAAGGATACAGTATTGAGCAATGGCTGAGAATTTTGGTTCCGTTATTCTCTCCCTCTGTCCTTCCCTCCTTCTGAAGAAGAAAGGTTTCTGGTTGGAAACATTGACTGGAAAACAAGCTTCAGAAAATTGAGAATCTTAAAAAATAACTACATTTTTTGCTAATGCTGACTGCAGTTGAGAGTGTGGTGCTGGAAAAGCACAACAGGTCAGGCAGCATCCAAAGAGCAGGAGAACTGACGTTTCTCCTGCTCCTTGGATATTGCCTGACCTGTTGTGCTTTTATAGCACCACACTCTCGACTCTGATCTCCAGCATTTGCAATCTTCACTTTCTTCTAGTGCTGACTGCATCCAAGAAACCAACTCATCAACCATGGCCACAGGTTCACTGGTTAAAACCTTATGCCTCATGGATATTCAAAGGGCTTTAATCAGATAATGTTTTTGTTCAATTTTAGGCTTGTACCTGTGTGTGCAAGAGGGATCAAGTGACTGCATGAAATTCAGCTACGTGACATCATGTCTTCATTTTTTGGGGTTTTTTTACAATTCACTAATGAACCTGAAGGGAATAACATAGAACATGGAACATAGAAAAATACAACACAGAACAAGCCATTCAGCCCTCGATATTGCGCTGACCTGTGAACTAATCCAGAGCTGAAAATGTGTTGCTGGTTAAAGCGCAGCAGGTCAGGCAACATCCAAGGAACAGGAAATTCGATGTTTTGATGTCTGTGTTGATTCGGTCGCCCGAGGTAGAAATGGAAAGGTCTAGGAAGGGGAGGGAGGAGTCTGAGACAGTCCAGGTGAATTTGAGGTCGGGATGGAAGGTGTTGGTAAAGTTGATGAACTGTTCAACCTCCTCGTGGGAGCACGAGGCAGCGCCGATACAGTCATCGATGTAGCGGAGGAAAAGGTGGGGGGTGGTGCCAGTGTAGTTGCGGAAGATGGACTGTTCCACATATCCTACGAAGAGGCAGGCATAGCTGGGGCCCATGCGGGTGCCCATGGCAACTCCTTTAGTTTGGAGGAAGTGGGAGGATTGGAAAGAGAAGTTGTTCAGGGTGAGGACCAGTTCAGTCAGTCGAAGGAGGATGTCAAACCGACCGACTCCCATCTACTATAAACCGACCGACTCCCACAGCTACCTGGACTACACCTCCTCCCACCCTGCCCCCTGTAAAAACGCCATCCCATATTCCCAATTCCTTCGTCTCCTCCGCATCTGCTCCCAGGAGGACCAGTTCCAATACCGAACAACCCAGATGGCCTCCTTCTTCAAAGACCGCAGATTACCCTCAGACGTGATCGACGATGCCCTCCACCGCATCTCCTCCACTTTCCGCTCCTCCACCCTTGAGCCCACCCCCCCCCCCAACTGCCACCAGGACAGAACCCCCTGGTTCTCACGTACCACCCCACCAACCTCTGTATACAGCGTATCATCCGCCGTCATTTCCGCCACCTCCAAACGGACCCCACCACCATGGATATATTTCCCTCCCCTCCCTTATCAGCGTTCCGCAAAGACCACTCCCTTCGTGACTCCCTCGTCAGGTCCACACCCCCCACCAACAGAAAAAATCCCTCTACTGTGAACTAATCCATCCCCCTACACTATCCCATCATCATCCATATGCTGATCCGAGGACTATTTAAATGCCCCTAATGTGGCACAAGAAAACCTTTAGTCTGTTTCCTTCAGGTTCACAGTAAAATTGTTTTTGTTTTAAATTCACTCATGGGATGTGGATGTCTCTGGATAGGCTAGCATTTATTACCCTTCCCTAATTATCCAGTTAAGTGTCAACCATATTTCTGTGGATCTGGGGTCATGTGTAGGCCAGACGAGGTAAGGATGGCAGTTTCCTTCCTTAAAGGACATTTGCGAATCAGTTCAGTCTTTCTGATAATCAACAATTGTTTCATGGTCATCAGAAAACTCTTAATTCCAGATTTTTATTGAATTCATATTCCATCAGCTGCCATGGCAGGATTTGAACCCATGTCCCAAAAACATTAGCTGAGTTTCTTAATTACTCATCTAACAATATTACCACTAGGCCATTGCCTCCCCTTACACCTATAGCTATTTTAATTGGAAAGATGTATAGCCTCATGACAAACGATACAAACATTTTGTTGTGACCAACTGCAGAGACTGAAAAGAGGGTAGTGGGTGCATCCATCTTACCTGGTCAGAACAAACTTGTGAAGTGACTATTTTATTCACAACCCTCTCAAATATGGACTGCAATTCTGTCCTTTTCTATTTTACTGATCAAGAGACAATATATTGTTATAAGGAGGTACAGTTAGTTCTATCTCTCTTCTTTCAAGTGGAAGAACCTCCAAAAACTGTTCAAAGGATTTATTGATAAAGGATAGTGATGCAGTGTCTTTCACACCAAATAGGTCATTTTAATTTCACAATTCACTAATGAACCTGAAGGAAATAAAATAGAACATGGAACATAGAACAATACAACACAGCACACGCCCTTAGGTCCTCGATATTGTGCCGACCTGTGAACTAATCCATCCCCCTACTCCATCCCATCATCATCCATATGCTGATCCAAGGACTATTTAAATGCCTCTAATGTGGCTGAGTTAACTACATTAGCAGGCAGGGGATTCCACGTCCTTACCACTCTCTGAGTAAAGAACCTGCCTCTGACATCTGTCTAAAATCTATCATGCCTCAATTTGTAGCTACGCCGCCTCGTACAAGCTGATGCCATTATCTTAGGAAAAATGCTCTCACTGTCCACCCTATCTAATCCTCTGATCATCTTGTATGTCTCTATCAAATCCCCTCTTAGCCTTCTTTTCTCCAGTGAGAACAGACCAAAGTCGCTCAGCCTTTCCACACAAGACCTTCGCTCCAGACCAGGCAACATCCCGGTGAATCTCCTCTGCACCTTTTCCAACACTTCAACATCCTTCCTGTAATGGTGTGACCAGAACTGCACACAATACTCCAAGTGAGGCCGTGCTAGCGTCTTGTACAGTTGCAGCACGGCATCACGGCTCCGGAATTCAATCCCTCTACCAATAAAACCTAACACATTGTATGCCTTCTTGACAGCACTATCAACCTGGGTGACACCTTTCAGGGATCTATGTACTTGGGAACCAAGATCCCTCTGCACATCCACACTACCAAGAATCTTTCCTTTGACCCAGTACTCTGCCTTCCTATTATTCTTCCCAAAGTGTATCACCTCACATTTATCTGCATCAAACTCCATTTGCCACCTTTCAGCCCAATTCTGCAGTTTATCCAAGTCCGCCTGCAACCTACAACATGCTTCTACACTGTCCACCACTCCACTGACTTTAGTATCATCTGCAAACCTACTAACCTATTCACTTATGCCTGCATCCAATTCATTTATAAAAATGACAAACAGCAATTGTCCCAAAACAGATCCTTGTGGCACAACACTAGAAACCAGACTCCAGGCTGAATATTTTCCATCAACTACCACTTGTTGCCTTCTTACAGAAAGCCAGTTTCTAATTCAAACTGCTAAATCACCTTCAATCCTATGCCTCCGCATAGCCTACCGTGTGGAACCTTATTAAAGGCTTTGCTGAGTTCCATGTACACCACATCAACTACCCTACCCTCATTCACATGCGTGGTGACCTTCTCAAAAAACTCAATGAGATTTATAAGATACGACCTGCCCTTGATGAATCCATGTTGACTATTTCCAATCAAATTGTTACTTGCTAGACGATTATAAATGCTATCCCTTAATCCTTTCCAAACTTTTTCCTACAACAGAAGTAAGGCTCATTGGTCTATAATTACCTGGGTCATTTCTACTGCCCTTCTTGAACAAGGGCACAACATTTGCAATCCTCCAGTCATCTGGTACTAAACCTGTAGACAATGATGAGTTAAAGATCAAGGCCAAAGGGTCAGCTATCTCCTCCCTAGTTTCCCAGAGAATTCTCAGAAAAATTCCATCCAGCCCAGGGAACTTGTCTACTTTCACACCTTCTAGAATTGATAACATCTGTTTGTAACTAGCCTTGATCCTTTCTAGTCTAATATCTCATACCTCATTCTTCTCCTCTACAATATTCTCCTTTTCCTGAGTGAAAACAGATAAGAAATGTTTGTTTGGAACCTCTCTGGTCTCCACAGGGTCCACACACAATTTCCCACTTCTGTCTTTGACAGGCCTTTGTCATCCTTTTATTCCTGCAAATGTGTTGCTGGTCAAAGCACAGCAGGTTAGGCAGCATCTCAGGAATAGAGAATTCGACGTTTCGAGCACAAGCCTTTATTCCTCATGTATCTCTAGAAAGCTTTAGGGTTTTCCTTTATTCTACCTGCTAAAGACTGCTCATGTCCCATCCTTGCTCTTCTTAACTCTCTCTTTCAAGCTAATCTATAACTCTCCGTTGACTCAACTGAAGCATCTTGTCTCAATATCACATAAACCTCCCTCTTTCGCTTAACAAGAGGTACAGTTTCTTTAGTAAACCACGGTTCCCTTACCATATCACTTCCTCCCTGCCTGGCAGGGACATATCTATCAAAGACACACAATACCTGTTTCTTAAACCAGCTCCACATTTTGATTGTCCCTATCCCCTGCATTTTGCTACCCCATTCTATGCCTCCTAAGTCTTGCCTAATCGCATTATAATTGCTCTTTCCCCATCGATAACTCTTGACCTGTGGCACGTACCTATCCCTGTCTATCGCTAAACTAAACATAACCAAATTGTAGTCACTCTCTCCAAAATGCTCACCGACTACTAAACACCTGGCCTGGTTCATGACTGAATACCAGATCCAGAGTGGTTTCTCTTTTATCAACCCTTCAATATACTGTGTCAGGAAACCCTCCTGCATACATTGGACAAAAACTGATCCAACCAATGTACTTGCGCATTAGCATTTCCAGTCAATGTTGGGGAGGTTAAGAAGTCCCCCATAATGACCACCCTGTTGCTTTCACTCCTGCCCAGAACCGATGTGCCAATCCTCTCCTTCACATCCCTGGAACTTTGCGGAGGCCTATAGAAAACTCCCAGCAGTGTGACCTCTCCTGTCCTGTTTCTAACCTCAGGCCATACCACCTCCTTCCCTTCTGTGCAACAGGGACAGACTCTGTGTCAGAAACCTGGACCCCCTGCATGCCTCTGGTAAGTCATTCCCCCCCAACAGTATCCAAAATGGTATACTTGTTTTTCAGGGGAACAATCACAGGGGATCCTTGCACTGACTGTTTTATCTCCCCCTCTAACAGTTACCCAGCTTTCTTCATACTGAGGAGTAACTGCTTCCCTGTAACTCTTCTCTATTACAGCCTCTGCCTTCCGAATGATCCGAAGTTCATCTAGTTTCCACTGCAGTTTCCCAATGCGGTCTTGGAGGAGCAGGAGTTGGGTGCACTTCCTGCAGATGTACTTTGATGGGACACTAATGGCACCCCTCACCTCAAACATCATACAGGAGGAACATTCCTCTTCCTGTGCTGCCATCCCTGCTCGTCCCTTTATCAGAATGTAGAAAAAAATACAAGTGTTTCTGCTGTGTCCCTGGTGTTTAAGGTTAGAGGAGCTGGATGGGTGGAGGACCC
Organism: Hemiscyllium ocellatum; assembly: GCF_020745735.1. Taxonomy (NCBI): domain Eukaryota; kingdom Metazoa; phylum Chordata; class Chondrichthyes; order Orectolobiformes; family Hemiscylliidae; genus Hemiscyllium; species Hemiscyllium ocellatum. The sequence continues at coordinate 93,484,864 of NC_083408.1, forward strand.
TGCAGGGTAAGGTCTCGGGTTGAGAAAACCCTCACTTATATAGTTGAGGTGAAAAAAAAGTCCATCCTTTCTCAGAAACCTCTATTCTCCGAGGCGCAGCTGCTGACGCTCAAGGTAAGCTTTTAAAGTTTTAAGCCAGTGACTCACCTTTCCCGACAGGCCCTTGATCCAAACTCCCACTCTTTCTGCTGCTGGCAACTGAAATGAGTGCCATGTGAGGAACAATAGCTCCTTAAATTCAGTTTGATGCATCAAGGATGATGAAGAATGTGAATATAGAGGGAGCAGCACACTGGCTCAATGGTTAGCTCTGCTATCTCATAGCACTAGGGACCCAGGTTCAATTCCAGCATTGGGTCTTTGTCTGTTTGGAGTTTGCATGTTGTCCCTGTGTCTGTGTGGGTTTCTAACAGGTGCTTCAGTTTCTTCCCACAGTCCAAAGATGTGTAGGTTTGGTAGATTGGACTTTCTGTAGTTAGGTAAAAACAAGGGCTGCAGATGCTGGAAACCAGATTCTAGGTTAGAGTGGTGTTGGAAAAGCACAACAGTTCAGGCAGCATCCAAGGAGCAGGAAAATCGACGTTTCAGGCAAAAGCCCTTCATCAGAAATAGAGGCAGAGTTCCTGCAGGGTGGAGAGATATATGAGAGGAGGGTGGGCTTGGGGAGAAAGTGGCACAGAGTACAATAGGTGAATGGGGGTGGGGATGGAGGTGATAGGTCAGGGAGGAGGGTGGGGGAAGGTAGCAAAGAGTACAATGGGTGAGTGGTGGTGGGGATGAAGGTGATAGGTCAGAGAGGAGGTGGAGTGCCTCAGGACATCAATGTGGACTTCACCAGTTTCCTCATTTCCCCTTCCCCCAGCTCCAAACTTCCAGCTCAGCACTGTCCCCATGACTTGTCCTACTTGCTTATCTTCCTTTCCACCTAACAACTCCAACCTCCTCTCTGACCTATCACCTTCATCGCCACCCCCATTCTCCTATTGTACTCTATGCTACTTTCTTCCCAACGCCACCCTCCTCTCATTTATCTCTCCACCCTGCAGGCACTCTGCCTCTATTGTTGATGAAGGGCTTTTGCCTGAAACATCAATTTTCCTGCTCCTCGGATGCTGCCTGAACTGCTGTGCTTTTCCAGCACCACTCTAATCTAGAACCTGGACTTTCTGTAGTGTCCAGGAATGTGTAAGCTAGGTGGGTGAACCATGGTAAATCGAATGGGGGTCTGGGTGGGATGGTCTTTACACAGTCAATGGACCAAATGGCCTCTTTCTATACTGTAGAGATTTTATATAAATAATTATCTCCTATCCATTCCAAAATCACTTCAATATTAGACCATATGGTTAAAAAATCAGATTTATTTAAAAAGGTCAATGCAATACTTAATGTTTATGTAAAATATAGTTGAGATTGAATCAATTTCCAAGTTCAGCTGGCAATTATATTTATCCCTTTCTTAAGAAAATACATGCATAAATATTTTTCATATGATCAGGAAGATATTAGTGTGATATTTCCTCTTGGAATAGTTTGAATGGAGTAGAATATGAACATGACGATGGAGAGTTAGCAGGAATGGCAGGATATTTTCAGAGCCCATATCTTGCTATGTGTCTTGTTAATGCAGTAGCTCTAAGTTTCGTCATCAGCTCTTGCTGGGCATTGTTTAAATCTGTGTTGCTGTGTCCACTTAGAAACTGGGATAGTCAGGACACAGGTACAGAACCATGCCATCTGCTGCAGAGGGCAACTACTGTAAACCTCATCCATGGTCTTGGCACAGACAGTGATAACATCAGCCAGCTGCACTCTCACCTACATAATAGGGATACCTTTCTCTTGTTTTTTTGACAGTAACATCTTCAGCTCAGCAAAGGCTCTGAAAGGGTTGGAGCTCTTTTTGGATCTTTTGTAAAACTTCCAGAATGTGTAGCATACTCTCTCTTTATAAAAGTTCATTTAATTGTCATCAATCCTTTAACCAATTTACTGCACACTACATTTGCCCAAGTCCTCAATCTAGGAAGAATTGCACAAATAATTTGATCTGGAAAACATTATTACTTCTGGAGCTGATGCTTGTGCATGCTGGTTTCCAGGATTTTGAATGAAAGATAAAGGATATCAAAACTTAACCTCACTCTCAACCCCGTTTGTGTATGACAGATATCTCAGAAAAATGAAATGGGTGGAGGTGGGACCACTGTAATGGCTTTTCAATAAAATATACATCAGAAAGTAGCAATATCAAAATGCCTGTGTAATGTAAATTCTCCCCGGTGACCAACAAAATGTGAGATTCCCTGTAGATTTTGTATTTGAATTATGCCCTGTTTGAATGCACTCCTGAATGCCCTGTCCCAGTCTCTAATCCTCATCACTTACCCCAAAACAGCATGAGGAACCTGTGTGCTCCCAGGGCTTGAGGATATTAGTAAGTCACAAGCTTAAGATGTCATTGGTGCCACAAACAGGACCTGACAGGGAGATCTCCTCACTCCCATCTACCAGCTTCCCCAGTACTGAAACAGCCAGTAAAAGCCTGGTCATGGTAAGGACTGTGTGTGGAGCCTATGAATGCCAAGAGGAACAGATTCGCTTGTTCTGCCCCTATCAATGGCTTTTGAGCCTCACAAATCCATTGCTGTGGCTCTTCCTGCCATTGCTAAGCTCAACAGGTTCTACTCCTCTCAGTCAAGTGGCTAACTTCATGTCCAAGACGGATTCTGTAGTTATGAGTGTCCTCGGGATTCTGGTCCAATGTTTTCTCCATCTTTCCAGTTTCAGCTGGTAGAATGTCTTCTTTTGATTAAAAAAAAGAGTCCAGGCCTCCTTGCCCTCAAACCATACTCCATTGTGAGAGTTCCCAATTATGTCATGTCCATGACCTCTTCCATTATTTGATCACAATTTCAACAGCGATATTAAACCATTTATTTTGTACAACAGTTGTTGCTTATATTAAAATAGAGAAGAAAAGAAGCTTAATAAAAATGTTCAATTAGTTCATTTTTTTCTATTTCCAAGCTATAATATTTTATTTTCCAGAAGCTTCCACAAATGGAGCTCTGGTGAGATTAAGGACATAAAACATAATCATCCACTGAATCAAATATGCCCTTTAGTACCAATTACCAGAGCCTGACTTGCTCCATAGTGAATTATAATCTGATCAAGTTTTTATTTGTGTGAGAGTTTTATTTTTAAAATAAAATGGCATAAGCTGAGGAAGCACCTGCCAACCTAAAAATGCAAAAACAAACATTATTCCAAACTGCCGAGGCAACATATGTCGAAGCTGAACTGATGTGGAACATGTCACATTGGAGAAAGGAACAAGATTTTCAACTAAATATCTGACTAGATGAGGGACTGAAGACAGTAGGACTAAATTACAAGAGCTTTATGTATTTATTGATATAGCCATGATATGAAGGTGTAAAGCACACTTGGGTTGAAGAGCAGAGGCACTTATTTCAATTCACACCAACAGATTTTGAAAATAAATGAGGGAACGAATAGCAAATGTGAAGATTATCAAACCTGAATTATCCTACGAGGTGTATTTCAATGGCAAAATCAAACTTTGTTGAAGACAGGAGTTTTCAAGAACTTATTTCAGCTTTTTAAAAATCTTTTCATAAGAGATAAGCACTGCTGGCAGGGTTAACATTTATTCCCCTCTTTAATTGCCTTTGGAAAAGTCATGGGGAACTGCCTTCTTGAATTGCAGTCCTCCGGTTATAGGAGCATGCACAGTGGTGTTAGGGAGTGAGTACCAGGATTTTAACCCAGTGATGTTAAAAGAACAGTGAGTGGCTGGAAAGGGAAATTGCAGGTGGTGGTAGTGTTCTCATGTAGCTGTCCTTCTCGGTGGCAGAGCTTGGGAGGTGCTGTCAAAGGAGGCTTGGTAAGTTACAGCAGTGCAACTTGTACACGGTGTAAACTGCTACCACAGTGGTGCAATGTGTGAATGTTGAATATAGTGCACATAGTGCCAATTAAGTGGGCTGCCTTATCTGGAGGAGGTGAATCTTCTTAAGATGTTGGAGCTGCACTCATCCAGGCAAGTGGAAAATAATTGATCACACTCCTGATTTACAGCTGGTATACTGGCACTGGGGCGACTAGAAGTGTGTTACTCAGCACAGATTCAACAACCTCTGACATGCTCTAAGAGCCACACTATTTATATAGTTGGTCCAGTTTAGTTTCTGGTCAATATCCCTCAAGATGTTGACAGTGATTAGAAATGATAGAGCATTGAATACCTAGAGGTAGTGGTTAAATTATTTATTGGAACTTGTGTCATTTGAATATTAATTGCCAGTTATCACACCAAACCTGAATGTTATTAGGTCTTGCTAGATTTAGATTAGGCTATCTAATTATCTGAGGAGTCATAAATTGTGTTGTAAATTTAGCAATCATCAATGAACATCCTCACAGCTACATTTATGATGTAGGGAAGATCAGTGATGAAGCAGTGAAGAAGATATTTGGGCCTTGGATGCTAGTTTGAGGAACCTCTGCATTAATATTCTTGGCGATGTTAGTGACTTCCACCTTTCTTTATGTGAGATGTGACTTCAACCAGAGAGTTACCCCCTGGTTCCTACTGATTCTAAAAAAAATCATGGATGCCAAAAGTGATTTTAAAAAAAACAGAAATTGCTGGAAAAAATGAAGCAGGCCTTGCAGCATCAGTGAGAAAATGCAGAGTCAATGTTTCGGGTTCCATCTGAAGGGTTGCTGGACCCAAAATGTTGACTCAGCTTTCTCTTCACACACGCTGTCAGACCTGCTTAGATTTTCAGGAGTTTTTGTTTATGTTCTGTTGATTCTAGTTTTGTTAGGGTTCTTTTATGTCATATATGGTAAAATGCCCCCTTGATGCCAAGGACAATTACTATCGCCTCATTTCTGGAATTCAGCTCTATTGTCCATATTTTGGCCAAGGATCTAATGAAGTCAATAACTGATGGTTCTAGTGGAACTCAAACCGGGCAACAGTGAACTGGTTATTGTTGAGTAAGTGCCACTTGATCACATTGTTAATTATCTCTTCCAACACTTCGTTGATGATTGAAAGTAATCTGGTGGAACAGTAATTGGCTGAATTCAATTTGTCCTGCATTTTATGGTGTTTCTGGCACAGTTTCCATATTGCTGAGTAGATGTTAATGTTGTAGTTAGTTAGAAACATAATTAATTCTGAAATAAAAGTCTTCAGTACTGCTGCTGTAATGCTGTCAGGGCCCCAGAACTTTCAGTATTCAGAGGTTTCAGACATTTCTTGTTAGCACAGAGGGTGAATCAGATTTACTGAGAGCTAGCATCTGTGATACTGGGGTTCTCAGGAGAAGGCTCATCCACTCGCCACTTCAGTCTGAAGATGGATTCTAATGTTTCTGCCATTATGTTTTGTGAGGAGGTAAGATTTCATGGTATCTCTTCATAAATATTCTGCATGTAATTCATTCAATTTATGACAAGCCTTCATAATTTCCACTGTCTTTCTATCGTTTCCCAAAGGCAACTTGTTTTTCTGAGAGTATTAGCTTGTCCTCCATATCCCCATACCCTATATGCTCTCATTGGTAATACTAACCCCTCCTTCAAAACAAGGCCTTAGTGCTGATGGAGCCTATTGTCAATATGTTATGAGTAATTGAAATTTGTAGCTATTGAAATTGAGGAAGAAAACTATCAGTTCGAGTTGAGTTTGTTTGGCTTTAAACATATCCATCAATGTTTCTTCATCATATTCTCCAGAGCTATATAACTGGTGCCCTTCAGCCAAGTCAGTGGGGTCAAATTAAGAACACGTCTCACACCATAATGGAAACAAGACCCAGGTAGTGATCTTCCCTGAACTGGACAATTAGTAACTGTCTAGCAGGCCTTTGAACTTAGAAGGCCAATTAATAGGGGGCCATCTAGCCCGAAAAGAGCCTACAATTCTATTGACTGAGAAAAAGAAGGTGAGGTGGGGTGGGAAACTCCATTTTGAGGCCTCTTCTGTACAACTTTTATAATTTGAAATTACAAATTGGCCTTCTGGCTACCATTATGGAAGAGGACCCCCTTTTACAGAGTAGCCAGTGTCTTCAGTTGAGCCCAGGCATTTTGGATGGTTCTCTGAGCCTGCCTGAAATCCAGAGGTCTCACCTATTAGTCATCAGACCTGTAGACTGAATGGAAAATGTCAGCCTAAATTAGCCTTTTAATCCCCTAATTATTACCCACCCACACTATAACCACTCTCATCTGGCCCAGTGGCAGAATTTTCAGTGAATTCACAATCTCCTATATACTTTTTGAAACACGTATCTGTGCAACCTGATTCCAGTGTAAGAAATGAATATGTACTTTGCAAGTGTCAGAAATGATGTTTGTAAAGAGTAGGATTTCTGACATGTATGAATGGGTGATCTACATTGCTATTAGGTTATTGCTGTCAGTTCTTGTGCTCGCATTAATTTTTCAGACAAACATTAAAATCTAAATGAAGCTAGATGTATGTAGTCTGCTCGTTTGGACTAAGAATATAATACATCATGTCAGAGCTGTAGAAAATCCATTTATCAAGAAAATGTAATTCAACTGGATATATAAAAAAGTCTATTTTTCACTGTCCATATACAATAACGTTTGGGAGCACCTTAAACTTGAACCCATGTCATTACTATAGCCCATGTATACATGTGTGTAACAAATAATTACCCACTTATCAGGAAAACTACATCCCTCAAACAATTTGCTCCTCACCTTTCATTGCGCTGCTTCAAGACTGTGCACATGAACAGAAATGAAAATAATCAGACTTACTCTCAAACCGCCATCTGTCAGCAAGTGTCAACTCTGCCCGACTGATTCTCAGTGCTCTTTCTCCGAACAACAGTCTCCATCACAAAGTTATCAGTGTCAGCTGGAAGTCTTTTGTGGGAAACTAAAACCTGACCCCTGTTTGCTTTCCATTTCTCACCTTCAATCAGCTCGACAGTAATGCTTAAGGAGACTGTCAAAATCCAACTGTGACAATATCACCTGCTGACTCTTCTAGACATCTCACCCTGTGAAAGAGACTTGTTAACATCAGAAGTAGGGCTGTATCATAAAATATTAAAACAAATTGCCACACAGTGAGAAAGAGCAGTTTGAGCACCAATATAAATATTGAGATTCATTTTCTTTACTTATGCAAGTAATGCTCAGCAAAATATATTGCTCAGAATGAATTGATAATTATGGGTACAACTAAATCAAATCCCGCCTCTGCACTGTCTTAATGGGACTATTGAGCCCATTGCCTGAGTTTCACTTGGTGAATTTACTCTAATGTCATAAAAACCCTTGAAATTATACCTTTTAATCCTTAGTGTTAAAGTCTCCTGCTATTTACTGCCAGCCACAATTAGTTTCCCTCCTCTTCCTTTCCTCCTCACTGGAATTTTTCTAAGACGTAATTCTTTTAAATATTTTAATAGATAAAGTCCTTTGTCTAATATCTGACATTTCTTAGGAATTCATCTTCAGGTGTGCAACCATGCATTACCCAGCCTACTTGATTACATTTCATCACAATCTAGGGCAACACACTGCACAACTATAAATACCAAGAGGTCTTGCAGTGAGTGATGGTGAGTAGGTAATAAAAGATAAAGTTGCCATAGACCCAGAGGGCTTCTCTCTCAGAGAGAGAGAGAGAGAGGGAGAGAGAGAACTGGTAGTCGTTTAACCTGAGGGTCACCATATCTTAAGTGAGGAGAAGATTGTGAAGAAAAGTCCTTCATGGTAACCTCAGCCTGTGTAGGAACTGTTGGCATCACTCTGCATTGTAAACTGGTTATCCAGCCAATTGAGCTGACCAATCCCCATGCTGGGTGAGTAAGGAATGGAAAATTGTCGAAACATTAACTGTTGAATAAATAACTGTTGAAAAGAAGAAATTTGCATTCACGTAGCACTTTTCACAGCTTACAACATCTCAAAATATTTTATAGCCAGGTTATTTTTCAAGTTATCATGGCTGTATTGTTGGAAATTGAGCAGCAAGGCACCACAAACAGCAGTATGATAATATCAGAATCATGTTATTAATTATACAGGTTGATGGATAAATATTGGTCAGGATAATAAAGAAACCATTCGTGTCCTTCTCTAAATTCAATCTTTTCCAAGATCCAATTGGAGCTTTGGCTTAATGTTTCACTTGAAGAACTCCACCTCCAATAGTACAGCAATCCCTCAGTGATTCTCAGTATTATCTGTTCAAGATACCATAAAGAGGTGAGAATACTACCACTGAGCGACCGCTGACATTTTAATTATAGGCACCACTTGCAAACAAACAAAAGTGTTAATTCCATGTTGTTGTCATATTAACAAAGGGAAGATTGGTTATGTATTTGCAATGAGAGAACCACGCACAGAATTTGGACAGTTTTTTAATCATGTCATTTCCTGGTTGCTGATAATCACAATGTTTTCACTGACATCACCTTGAAGAGATGAAGTAATTTTCAATATGTTGAATATTACATACTTTCCTGTGAAGCGTTTGTGATGGTGGACATGGAGTGTAATATGTCTTAAAGTCACATTTGGAACTTAATCGTTCTTGTGTTCAGACAGACACAATGTGAAATGGGAGCAAATTCTTTCCTTCCACAATGAGTGAAATCTTTACCCACAAAAGTTTTGAAGTAAACAATGTTTCATTGAACATCTGTCCAGCCTAATCTGTCCAGCCTTTTCTCACAAAGCAATTTATTCATTCCAGGCAGCAACCTTCCCTGAATGGCTCCCAATGCGTTAACCTCTTTCCATATGTATGGTGACCTGGACTGTACACATTACTTCAGATGTGGTGTCTCCAATGCTCTGTATAACTGAAACAAAACCTCCCAAATCTTGCATTCAATTTCCCCCACAATACAGCTTAATATTCCATTAACTTTCCTGATTACTTGCTGTACCTGCACACTAACTTTCTGTCATTCTAGGACTGCTAGTTTTCTCTGCATCTCAGAGCTCTATAAATTCTCACCATTTAGATAATTTTCTTCTTTTATATTCTTTCTTCCAAAATAGACTATTTCACACTTTTCTGCATTGTGGAATTTGCCAGATCTTTCCCCAATCAGTTAAGCCAGTTATATCCCTCTTAATGCTCCTTATGTTCTCTTCATAACTTACCTTCTTACCTAACTTTGTCATCAGAAAATTTACATTTGATTCCTTCATCTAAATTATTTGTGTAATTGTAAAGAGTTGAGACCCCAGCACTAACTCCTGTACCTCACTGCTTATAACATTGGCCAGCCCTGAAAAAGACCCACATACACAGGAACCTTGATTATCCAAAAGACACCGGCGGGGAGTATTTAGTTTGGTTAATTGAAGTCTGGTCAATAAATGCTGAATAATCGAGGTTCCTCTGTATTCCAACTCTTTGCTTTCTATTAGCAAGCTAATCTTCTGTCATGTCAATATGCTCCCCTGATATCATGAGCTTTTATTTTCTGCAAAAACATTTGATATGGCATCTTATCAAATGCCTTCTGAGAATCCAAATACAAAATACTTGCTGGTTCTCCTTTATCTACATGTTACATTTTCAAAGAACTCCAATTAATTAGTTAAATATGATTCCCCTTTGACAAAACTATGTTCACTCTGCCTGATTGCTTGGAACATAGCCAAGTGCTCTGTTATAATGTGTTTAATACTAACCGCTGACATTTTCCCTATGATAGGTATAATAACTGGCTTGAGGCTTCTTGTTTTCTGCCTCCCTCCCTTTTTGAATCAAGGAAGTACATTGGCTATTTTCCAATTTAAAAGTACCTTCACTGAATCTCATGAGTTTTTGGAAAATTAAATCTAATGCATCAACTATTTCACTGGCTGCTTCTTTTAAGACACTATGTCAGGAATTGGGGATTTGTCAACTCACAATTTCAACAATTTACTCAGTTCTACTTCCTCGGTAGCTGTAATTTTTTGAGTTCCTTTCTCCCTTTCAATTCCTGATTTACATCTATTGTTGGGAAGTTATTTATTTCCTCTCCAGTGGCAGATTCAGCTTGCAGCTTGCTCCTAATGATATTCAAGTTGGTATTCAGGCAGCAACATCTTAGGCCACACTCCGTGACCACCAACCACATGCACTGCACAACCATGGACATCGACATTAAATTAATTCCAACCTCTATGAACACTCATGGCACATTTCTCATCCACTTACAAGACATTTCTGCACTTCAGTGCTGCACAGCTAACTTGCATTGTAATGCTGTTGCAAATGAACTTTGTGCTCAGGGACATGAACCAGTTTATGGACTAGGTCAGGCTGCATCTCCAGGTTCCACTCACTCAGTCACGCTGAGACAACCTAGATGTTCACAGTATCCTTGCCTCTTATTGCCTTGCTTTGTCTCTTTCTGATTTTTGATCTCAGTTGGAAGATACGTGGCTGATATTACTGGTATCTTCCCTTGCAGTTTACCACATACAAAAGAGAGCAAGCTTAGTATGGTTGTCAGCAAGCTTCAGTCAAGTTACCCTGGTGAAGGCATGCAGAAGGATGTTGACCATCTCCCTATAGTGCTGGGGACTCCTCCAGATAACTGAGGCTGTACTGAGCCAAGTGGCAACCACATGGTATGGTGTCAGCACCTACACTGCTAGCTTGCGGGGGGAGCATCGGCACCAAAGATGGTGTGTATCTGCTGACTGGTGAATTGTTCTGGAAATGGTGTGTGGTATGATGAGTTTGAACACAGATAGATACGGTGGCAGGGGCATGGTCAGTAATTTATGGAGTGAGTTTGGTAAGCTGCAATGAGAAAACTCATTAGGTCTTGCAGTAACAAAGTCTCAAATAGACTCAGTGCAATTTGAACATAGCCAAAATTATGGTAAGATTCAGTCTGGTGTCTCCAGCATTGAAGCTCTACTTCTGTTTATAGATTGTGAGCTGAAATCGAAACTGGAGTTTAAATGTCAAATATTTGACCCCATAAATAAAGGTGCTACTACAATAAACCAATTCAGCAATTTGAAACAAATCACTGTTTTAAGAGATCACGTCACTTGTGGTCTGAATTGAACAAAAGAATCTTCTCTGTGTGCCCTCAGTATTGTGTCCTCCTAGTGCTTTGCAGTATGGTAGCACACTCTATTTGACTAATCCTGGAATGAAATCAGAAAGTATTTTTTCACACAGAAATCTGCAATTTTTACACCAATGAGATTGATTATTTTTACTAGTCAGTGATATCAATAGCTATGAACCAGAGCCAGGTAAATTTAATTAAATAGAACAGATAAAAGAAAATCTATTTGAATAGCAACACAAGGGGTTGGATCGTTTATTCTGGTTCCTAATGTACCAAGGCCTGGAGTATTGAAACACGACAACTTCTTATCCTGATTAGAGTTGAAAAGGTAAATATATTACATTACAGTGTGTTGCAATTTAATCAGAGTCCAAATTACTTTTTATAAAATGGATTAAAGAGACTACAGTTTCTATTGATAACTGTGCAGTTTGCACATTGAAACCAAATCTATGTCACCTTTTCATTTTACAAAGCCAACAAACTATACACACACTCATGTTCTGTTTCAGCTGAGGGCATACATGAACAATTGCTGAAGAGTACAGAGCAGCTTTAATTACATCTCAATTGTTCTGCTGCTTTGTCAGAGAAGGGTTAGTCTAAATTCCATTCTAATTCTTTACTCAAGGTAAATTCATATCCATTAACATTATTCCAGTAACTTGACGTGCTTGTCTGGGCTCTATCGAGTTGTATCTATATTCTCAGGAGGAATTGAATGTAAGGGAATGTGCACTAATTCACTTACCTGCAATCAAACTTCCAAATAAGTCATGGAATTGAGCTTTTTGATGCTGAAATACTGTTAGATCTCAAATGTCATATGTGACACTGCCAGAAAACCACGTGATTTGACGTGGTTAATTTACAAAATATTCCAACCATCACTTGTTTGACATACTCATAATTATCATGAAAAAATGAACAGTAGTCCATTCATTTCAAGTTTGCTGAGAATTTGAAAGTAAAAATGTATATGCCATATTTGAAGAACTGTGGAATGGACTGATGGAAATGGTAATTATTGATTACAACTCCACTTTCAACACCATGATCCCAAACTAACTCATCTCTAAACTCTGAGACCTAAGCCTCTGCTCCTCTCTCTGTAACTGGATTCCCAACTTCCTGATCCACAGGCTGCAATAGCAAGAATAGGTGACAATACCTCCACCACAGTCATCCACAACACCAGTGCTCTGCAAGGCTGTCTACTTGGCCCCTAACAATACTCAATCACAATTGTGTGGCCAAGTTCTGCTCCAACACCATTTACAAGTTTGCTAATGATACCACCATCGTAGGTCAGATCTCAGACAACGATGAGACAGAATACAAGAAAGAAATCAAGTGCTTAGCAGTAAGGCATTAAGGCAACAATCTCTCATTCAATGTCAGCAAAATGAAGGAGTTGGTCATTGACTTCAGGAAGTGGAGTGGAGGGCACACTCCTATCTGCATCAATGGTGCTGAGGTGGAGATGGTTGAGAGCGTCATGTTCCTGGGAATGATGATTACCAACAATCTGTTCTGGTCCACCTACGTCGATATTACAGCCAAGAAAGTACAATAATGCCTTGACTTCCTCAGAGAGCTAAGAAAATTCGGTGTGTCCATAAAGACTCTTACCAACTTTTGCACCATAGAAAGCATCCTATCTAGATGCATCACTGTGTGGTATGGCAACAGCTTTTCCCAAGACTGCAAGAAACTGGAGAGAGTTGTGAACACAGCCCAGACCATCACACAAGCCAGGCTTCCATCTATTGACTCTATCTATAACCCCCATTGCCTCAGGAAAGCAGCCAACAGAATCAAAGGCCCCTCTCACCCTGGTTATACTCTCATCCACCCTCTTCCATCAGGCAGAAGATATATAGGTTTGAATACACATACAAACAGATTCAAGAGCAGCTTCTGCAAGCTGTTTTCAGAGGTTTGGACAGACTTTGAAATGTTAATGTTGGATCTTCTCTGCAGCTGTGACACTGAGTTCTACACTCTGTCTATTACCTTGATGCACTTTGCAGGGTACAATCTGCCTGTACACAAAACACAGACCGGGACTGCCAGAGTGTTAAGGGTTTAGATAGAAAGGAATTTGTTAAGAGTAAACAGGAACATTTTCTGAGTCAGTGTGTAAATGGACCTACGAGAGAAGGTGCAAAACATGATCTACCCTTGGGAAATAAGGCAGAGCAGGTGACTGAGGTGTCAGTGGCAAGCATTTTGGGGTCAGTAAACATAATTCTTTCAATTTTAAAATAGTGATGGAAAAGGATTGACGAGATCTAACAATTGAAGTTTTAAATTGGAGGAAGGCTAATTTTGACGGTGTTAGGCAAGAACTTTCAAAAGCTGATTGGGGACAGATGTTCACAAATAAAGAGATGGCTGGAAAATGGGAAGTCTTCAGAAATGAGATAACAAGAGTCCAGAGACAGTATATTTCTGTTAGGGTGAAAGGAAAGGCTGGTAGGTTTAGGGAATGCTGGATGACAAGAGAATTTGAGGGATTGATTAAGAAAACGAAGGAAGCATATGTCAGGTATAGACAAGAGCAATCAAGAGAATCAGTAGAAGAGTATAAAGGCAGTTGGAGTCTACTTAAGAGTGAAATCAGGAGGGCAAAAAGGGGACATGAGATAGCTTCGGCAAATAGGGTTAATGAGAATCCAAAGGGTTTTTGTAAATACATTAAGGACAAAAGGGTAACTAGGGAGCAAATAGGGCCCCTCAAAGATCAGCAAGGCAGCCTTTATGTGGAGCCGTAGGAGATGGGGAAATACTAAATGAGTATTTTGCATCAGAGTTTACTGTCATGGAAGATACAGAATGTGGGAAATAGATGGTGACATCTTGAAAAATGTCCATATTACAGAGGAGGAGGTGCTGGATGTCTTAAAACGCATAAAGTTGGATAAATCCCCAGGACCTGATCAGGTGTACCTGAGAACTTTGCGGGAAGCTAGGGAAGTGATTGCTGGGCCCTGTCTGAGATATTTGTAAATAGATAGAGACAGGTGAAGTGCCACAAGACTAGAGGTTGGCTAACGTGGTGCCATTATTTAAGAAAGGTGGTAAGGACAAGCCAGGGATCTATAGACCGGTGAGCCTGACATTGGTGCTGAGCAAGTTGTTGGAAGGAATCCTGAGGGACAGGATTTACATGTACTTAGAAAGGCAAGGACTGATTAGGGATAGTCAATATGGCTTTGTGTGTGAGAAATCATGTCTCACAAACTTGATTGAGTTTTTTGAAAAAGTAGCAAAGAGAATTGATGAGGGCAGAGAGTTGGATGTGATCTATAAGGACTTCAGTAAGGTATTTGACAAGATTCCCCATGGGAGACTGATTGGCAAGGTTAGATCTCATGGAATACAGGAAGAACTACCCATTGGGATACAGAAGTGGCTCAAAGGTAGAAGACAGAGAGTGGCAGTGGAGGGCTGTTTTTCAGATTGGAGGCCTGTGACCAGTGGAGTGCCACATGGATCGGTGCTTTTCATCATTTATATAAATGATTTGGATATGACCATAGGCGGTATATTTTGTAAATCTGCAGATGACACCAAAATTGGAAGTGTAGTTGACAGCGAAGAAGGAATTACAATGGGATCTTGAGCAGATGGATTAATGGCCTGAGAAGTAGCAAATGGAGTTTAATTTACATAAATGTGAGATGGTGCATTTTGGGAAAGCAGATCTTAGCAGGTCTTATATACATAATGCTAAGGTCCTAGGGAGTGTTGCTGAACAAAGATACCTTTGAGTGCAGGTTCATAGTTCCTTGAAAGTGGAGTCGCAGGTGGATAGGAGTGAAGAAGGTGTTTTTATGCTTTCCTTTATTGGTCAGAGTATTGAGTACAGGAGTTGGGAGGTCATGTTGCAGCATGTACAGGACATTGGTTAGGCCACTGTTGGAATATTGCATGCAATTCTGGTCTCCTTCCTTTTGGAAAGTTGTTGTGAAACTTGAAAGGGTTCAGAAAAGATTTACAAAGACGTTGCCAGGGTTGGAGGATTTGAGCTATCGGGAGTTGCTGAATAGGCTGGGGCTGTTTTCCCTGGAGTGTAGAAGGTTGAGTGGTGACCTCATAGAGGTTTACAAAATCATGAGGTGCATGGATAGGATAAATAGACAAAGTCTTTTCCCTGGGGTGGGTGAGTCCAGAACTAGAGGGCATAGGTTTAGTGTGAGAGGGGAAAGACATAAAAGAGGCCTCGGGGGCAAATCTTTCACACAGAGGGTGGTGCATGTATGGAATGAGCTGCCAAAAGAAGTATTGGAGGCTGGTACAATTGCAACATTTAAAAGGCATCGAGATGGGTATATGAATAGGAAGGGTTTAGAGGGCCAAGTGCTGGCAAATGGGACGAGATTAGATTGGGATATCTGGTCCGCATGGATGTTGGACCCAAGGGTCTGTTTCCGTGCTTTACATCTCTATGACTCTATGACTCCAAAGCAACACTTTTCACTGTATCTTAGTACATATGACAGTAATCAATCAATTAAATCAAAACAAAATGGTAAAAACATGCTCTGCAACAATGAAGAAACAAGCATAGAAGTTATGAAGATCATTTGTTTCCAAAATTATCCACAATCTTTCATTCCAAGGACAATTCTACAATGCAACAAGCCACCAATGAAAGTAGTCTAAGTCCAATAATTTGAAATCTTCAACACCCCCCTTGAGATTATTTCAATTTACACATCTTCATGATCAGGATGACCACCTGAGCAGTTCAATCTCAGCTGCTGCCACCCATAAAGATTTCAGAGGAAAATGCATATTAGTCAGTGAAACCAAAACCACTGAAGTAGAAGCATAAGCATCTAAATACCTGGGAAATTCCACAGTAAGCTGACTAATACATTGAAGTGAGGATCTTTATATCTTAGCATTGGGATACTAAAAAGTGAGATTTGTCTGGGAGATTGGATGGTTAGAGCCAATCGGGTTAGTGTGCCCTCCTTCCAAGCCCCAACTAAATTGGAGAATATTCAGAAAAGATTTACAAAGATGTTACTGGGAATGGACAGTTTAAGATATAAAAATAGATTGAAATGACTGGGATTTTTTTCACTGGAGCATTGGAGGCTAAGGGGTGACCTTATAGAGGGTTATCAAATCATGAGGATAATTTACTTGGAAAGAATACAAAGAAAAAAAACTCCAAATTTGTCAATGTGCCTTTTAAAAATAATTTTGGGCAGCAAAGTTAACGGTAATTGCATCCCAGCACAGTGTGAAGTTACTACAGTCGTCAACTTTGAGATTTTCCAGGAGTTTCCCAGAATGGAAGATGGCAACTGATCATTGCCACTGTTTAAACAGTTGAAATATAGAGCACGTACTTGTGATTTTCACCTGAGTATCTCTTTCTTTGCTACTCGTAACCTCGCTCCCACTGGGTTGTTGAAGAAAGCCAGAGAATCTTCATTCAAACTGTGGAGAAGTAAGAAGTCAATCTGAAGCATTCTGTAAATTCAGGAATTGAATCATTTTATTCAAAGTGAAATGTTTCAAGCTTTAGCAAATGCGTGAATCATCCTAACAACTCCATCTGTCTTTGAGAGCGAATTAGAAATGATAAGGAAAGCTCATTTTAGAAATTTCACTCTTAGAGTCACACAGTGACCAGAAAGATAGTCATGATTTGAAGGTGCCGGTGTTGGACTGGAGTGGACAAAGTTAAAATCACACAACACAAGGTTTGGTCCAACAGGTTTATTTGGAAGCACTAGCTTTCAAAGCACTGCTCCTTCATCAGGTGATTATGGAGTATAAGATCGTAGGTCAAAGAATTGATAGGAAAAGTTTACAGTGTGATGTAATTGAAATTATAAAACATGCAGTTTTTGAGCAAAATAAAATGTAATTCTGCAAGTACAAGTTCACTCCACAAACTTGTGTGTTTGTATGTGTGTATTTTCTTGTTGGTGTGTTTGTGTGCAGGGAGGTATGAGTGTCTATGAGACAGTGTGTGTATATATGTGTGTGTGACTGTGAGTGTAAAGGGTATACGTCTATGAGAGGATGCGTGTGTGAATGTGGGAGTATACATGTGAGCGTATGAGAGAGAGATTGTGTATGAAAGTGTGTGTGTGTGTGTAGAGCAGTGGTATCGCCTATAGTGTGGCGTGAATTCAAGATCCTGATTGAGGCCACCTGTTGTTAAAGTTCACTTGATAATGTAACTTTAAGAAAGTTCTGGAATTTACATATGAAAGAACTGAAACCTACATGCCCAATCTAAAAGATGAGAGACTTAACAAACAATCCAGGTCTTTTTCAATATATAATTTAGTTACATCATACTTTTGCTATAAATTCTGTGTCCTACAATCTTAAACTCCACAAGCACTTGATGAAGAAATAGCACTCTGAAAGCTGGTGCTTCCAAATAAATCTGTTGGACTGTAACCTGATGTTGTGTGATTTTTAACTTTGACCTGAAAGGGATACTGAAGGAAATGTAGATGTTGCATTGCAACCTGTGCTATCACCTCTTGGCCATTAACAAGCTGTAATGGTTACAACAAGCACCACACATACACATCTTAACAGCGGGAGTAGCACTGAGTTGGCATGGCATCAGCTCACTCCAAGACCTTATGCCCCACCCCATGTCCCTCATCATTGCCTACTGTTTGTTTGACTGTGTGGACTCTGTGTGTATTACTCAGAGAGTTTCTCAGTAGTGATAGTGACAGGGATGTGTAATTGAAATCGTCAATGCCGCAGGATGCCAAGGGAGTAGGGCAACTGCATGCCATAGTGTCATAGAGTCATACAGCATGGAAATAGAACCTTTGGTTCAACCAGTCCATACTGACCATGCTCCCAAACTGAACTAGTCCCACCTGCCTGCACTTGGCACATATCCCTCCAAATCTTTCCTATTCAAGAATTTATCTAAATGTTGTGTTTGGACCTGGATTGCCACTTTCTCTGGCAATTTATTCCACACACAAACCACACTCTGCAAGAAAAAGATACATCTCATGTCCTTAAATCTTTCTCCTCTCACTGTAAAAACATGCCCCTAGTTTTGAGCTCTGCAAACCTCGGGAATAGACCCTTGCCAATCACCTAAACTGAGCCCATCGTGATTTTATAAACCTCTATAAGGTCACCCCTCAACCTTCTATGCTCCAGTGAAAAAAAATCCCAGTCATTTCAATCTAGTTTTACATCTTAAACTGACCATTCCCAGTAACATCTTTGTAAATCTTTTCTGAATCCTCTCCAATTTAATCATATCTTTACTAGAGCAGGGCAACCAGATCTGCACACAGTACTCCAGAAGAGGCCTCACCAATATTCTCTTTAAACTCAACATTAAATCCCAACTCCTATAGTCAATGGTCTGAGCAACGAAAGCAAACTAAATTTCTTCTTCACCACCCTGTCTACCTGTGACACAAATTTCAAAGTTATGTGCCTAAGCCCCTATCTCTCTGTCTGACTATGTTATCTAGGGCCCTACCATTAATTGCAAAAGTCCTGTCCTTGTTTGTTTTACCAAAATGCAATACCCCCATTTATCCAAATTAAACTTCATCTGCCACTCCTCAGCCCATTGACCCAGTTGATCAAGATCTCTTTGTAATGTTAGATAACCTTCTTCACTGTCCACTATACCACTAATTTTGATGTTATCTGCAAACTTACCCACCATGACTCCTATATTCCCATCTAAATTATTCAAATAAATGACAAACTAAAGTGTGTACCTCTGTATTTGAGGACAAATTTGTTCTCAAGTACGTGTCCAAAGACAGGTTGCAGGTGCAGCCCCACTCCATCACAAGTCATCTCACTTACCCCACCATTTGTTAATCTTTTTGGACACATTCTCTTCAACACTGTGGACTAGCCTGTCTATATGGAGTTTGTACATTCTTCCTAGGTCTGCGTGGGTTTCCTCTGGGTGCTCTGGTTTCCTCTTATAATCCAAAGATGTCCAGTTCAGGTGAATTGGCCGTGTCAAATTGCCCATAATGTTAGGTACATTAGTCAGGGGTAAATACAGGGTAGGGAAATGGGTTGGGTGGGTTGCTTTTCAGGGGGTCGATGTGCTCTTGTTGGGTTGAAGGGCCTGTTTCCATACTGTAGGGAACCAAATCCATGTTTTTCATGGTTGAGATTACAGTGAATGGTCCTTCAGAGCTGATATGCCAATGAGACCCCAGCATCACACTCTCTGACCTTGGTGCCCATTCCATCAAACCCATGGACTTCACACTTCTCCTGGCCATCACACAAGCTGTGTACATGGGACTCCAACTGACTACCTATCTCCCCTCCCCCAGTCCTCCTTTTCCCTTACTTTCTATGAATGAAGGTTAGAGGATAACAGTAGCACATCTCCTCAAGTGACTTGAACCCTTGCCCATGCAGATGCCCGGCTAGCAGGCACACATGCCCCTGACCATGATATTCCTGTTGAAAGTCACTCAGACCATAACTGAAGCCTAGGATGGGATAGAAGACTGCTCTTGACTAACCACACTGACCGACGGGTGCCCCAATGGACTTAATTGCAGACAATTCCCCTGAGTGTTTCAGACATGCTGCATTGCATACTGCAGATACTGTACACTTGGCTTGATCACTGAGGCCATGTGGTGTAGATTCTATTTTGTGCTTAAACTACAATGCTCATTCTGATCAAATAATTTTCACTATATGTACTTGATGGCTTTGCCCCACATTGTACATTTAATGTGGGTTGTGCATTTTCCATATTGTAGGCACAGCTACATTTTGTTATGTTAGACACATTCATATTTATACAGAACTAGTTTTGGAGATGGGTGCAGTCAGGTTAGAGCACTGAGAGCTCAGTTTTATGGAGCTCATCCTGCAGTATGGACAATGCACAGCCAGCAGCATCACTGCCTTGCAGATACCTTCAGCAATTATAAAGTCTCCAACAAGAAACTGTAGGATTACTGGGGATAGAGGCCCTTTTGTGAATTAATGCCAGCAAATTCATTGAAACCTTCAAATGAACTGCAAAATGGACCTCCCTCTGTCAAAAACAAAACTGTTTCTGCATCTCTGGGGGAATGCATCAACATGAAGAATTGCAGGTAAGTGGCTCATTGCCAGCCTTAATTGGTTTCTGTTGCTACACCAACCAGATTAACGCCGAATCTGCCAGTGACCCTCACTATCAATGAGAGTACACTTTGGAAACTTGTCCTGATGGCATTTTTCCAAATCAGCCTCCAAAATTGAACTCTACAGACTTGCAAACACGATTACCAGTAACTGCACAACATTCTGACAGTGGCAAAAATGAACAAAAATAGAATCTTCATCAATGTTCCTTTCTCTAATTGTACTGGGCTTTATTTTTGCACCTGTGTGGGATTGAAATATCTATATTTAAAGAAAAAAAGCTTCAATTCTGCAATATTCAGCTGCTTTGTGATAAAACAGATGCAGATTCCAATTATTCTAGCAACATCCTAAATTGTCCTAACCATACAAATTGGGATTCCAAAGGTAATTTGCAAAGAGTGGTTTACTGGTGCATGGCTGTTCAGTAATAAATTTAACTATGAACATTGGTTTTATGCATTGCCATTTACTGTGTCATAAAGGACAGATACTATGACAATCCAATGGTAATTGCCATAATTGGGACATCTTACGATGAGTATTTCTGAAGAAAGACATACTTATTATAGATTTTCAGCTTGCAATCATCAGGACGTTCTGTAAGAATACCAGTTAAAAGGGAAAACCCGCTTTTATACTATATGAGAGGAAAGAGTTGATTGGTTTGCAACTGAAATCTGATTGGTAAGGCATTGCAACCGAGAATGTGCCAAACAAGAATGATTGACAGTCAATTTTAAACCAGGCAGCTTGAATCTGATTGGTTAAAACACTGCCCTGAGAAATGAAGTAGCAAATGATCGTCACTAACAAAAACAGAAATGGTGGGAGGAACTCAGCAGGTCTGGCAGCAGCTGTAGGAAGTAAATTACGCTAATGTTGTGAGTCCAGGGAGTCTTCACTAGACTTTCTCCAGTAATTTCTGTTTTCTGTTTCAAATAGAGTCATAGAGATGTACAGCACAGAAACAGACCATTCGGTCCAATCAGTCCATGCCGACCAGATATCCCAACCCAATCTAGTTCCACCTGCCAGCACCCGGCCCATATCCCTCCAAACCCGTCCTATTCATATTCCTATCCAAATGCCTTTTAAATGTTGTAATTGCACCAGCCTTCACCACATCCTCTGGCAGCTCATTCCATACATGTATCACCCTCTGTGTGAAAACGTTGCCCCTTAAGTCTCTTTTATATCTTTTCCCTCTCACCCTAAGCCTTTGCCCACTAGTTCTGGACTCCTCCACCCCAGGGAAAAGACATGGTCTATTTATCCTATCCATGCCCCTCATAATCTTTTAAACCTCGATAAGGTCACCCCTCAGCCTCCGATGCCCAGGGAAAACAGCCCAAACCTGTTCAGCCACTTCCTATAGCTCAAATCCTCCAACCCTGGCAACATCCTTGTAAATCTTTTCTGAACCCTTTCAAGTTTCACAACATCTTTCTGATAGGAAGGATACCAGAATTGCATGCAATATTCCAACAGTGGCCTAACCAATGTCCTGTACAGCTGCAAAATAGTCTGCCAACTCCAGTACTCAATACTCTGACCAATAAAGGAAAGCATCCCAAATGCCTTCTTCACTAACCTATCTACCTGCGACTCCACTTTCAAGGAACTATGAACCTGCACTCCAAGGTCTCTTTGTTCAGCAACACTCTCTAGGACCTTACCATTAAGTGTATAAGCCCTGCTAAGATTTGCTTTTCCAAAATGCAGCACCTCACATTTATCTGAATTAAACTCCATCTGCCATTTCTCAGCCCATTGGCCAATCTGATCTGTTGTAATCTGAGGTAACCCTCTTCGCTGTCCATTACACCTTCAATTTTGGTGTCATCTGCAAACGTACTAACTTTACCTCTTATGCTCATATCCAAATCATTTATGTAAATGACAAAAAGTAGAGGACCCAGCACTGATCCTTGTGGCGCTTCACTGGTCACAGGCCTCCAGTCTGAAGATCAACCCTCGACCACCACCCTCTGTCTTCTACCTTTGAGCCAGTTTTCTATCCAAATGGCTAGTTCTCCCTTTATTCCATGAGATCTAACCTTGCTAATCAGTTTCCCATGGGGAACCTTGTTGAATGCCTTACTGAAGTCCATAGAGATCACATCTACTGCTCTGCACTCATCAATCCTCTTTGTTACTTCTTTCAAAAACTCAATCAAGTTTGTGAGACATGAATTCCCATACACAAAGTCATGTTGACTATCTCTAATCAGTCCTTGCCTTTCCAAATACATGTACATCCTGTCCCTCAGGATTCCCTCCAACAACTTGCCCACCACTGAGGTCAGGCTCACGAGTCTATAGATCCCTGGCTTGTCCTTACTACCCTTCTTAAATAGTGGCACCGCATTAACCAATCTCCAGTCTTTTGGCACCACACCTGTGACTATTGATAATACAAATATCTCTGCAAGAGGCCCAGCAATCACTTCTCTAGCTTCCCACAGAGCTCTAGGATACACCTGATCAGGTCCTGGGGATTAATTCAGCTTTATGCGTTTCAAGACATCCAACACTTCTTCCTCTATAATATGGTCATTTTGCAAGGTGTCACCATCTATTTGGCTACATTCTATGTCTTCCATATCCTTTTCTACAGTAAATACTGATGTAAAATATTCATTTAGTATCACCCACATTTTCTGCAGCTCCACACAAAGGCTGCCTTGCTGATCTTTGAGGGGTCCTATTCTCTCCCTAGTTATCCTTTTGTCCTTAATGTATTTGCAAAAACCCTTTGGATTCTCCTTTACTCTATTTTCCAAAGCTACCTCTTTTTGCCCTCCTGATTTCCCTCCTAAGTATTCTTCTACTGCCTTTATACTCTTCTAAGGAGTCACTCGATCTATCCTGTCTGTACCTTACATATGCTTTCTCCTTTTTCTGAACCAAACCCTCAATTTCTTCAGTCATCCAGCATTCCCCATACCTACCAGCCTCTCCTTTCACCATAACAGAAATATACTTTCGCTTGATTCCTGTTATCTCATTTCTGAAGGCTTCCCATTTTCCAGCCATCCCTTTACCTGCAAACATCTGCATCCAATCAGCTTTTGAAAGTTCTTGCCTAATACCGTGAAATTGGCCTTTCTCCAATTTAGAACTTCAACTTTTAGATCTGGACTATCATTTTCCATTACTATTTAAAAGCTAATAGAATTATGGTCACTGGCCCCAAAGTGCTCCACCACTGACACCTCAGTCACCTGCTTTGCCTTATCTCCCAAGAGTAGGTCAAGCTTTGCACCTTCTCTAGTAGGTACATCCATATACTGAATCAGAAAATTTTCTTGTACACACTTAGCAAATTCCTCTCCATCTAAATGGGTGGCACAGTGGCACAGTGGTTAGCACTGCCGCCCCACAGCGCCAGAGACCTGCATTCAATTCCTGCCTCAGGCAACTGACTGTGTGGAGTTTGCACATTCTCCTCATGTCTGCGTGGGTTTCCTCCGGGTGCTCCAGTTTCCTCCCACAGTCCAAAAATGTGCAGGTTAGGTGACTGGGCCATGCTAAATTGCCCGTAGTGTTAGGTGAAGGGATAAATATATGGGAATTGGTCTGGGTGGGTTGCATGTCAGTGTGGACTTGTTGGGCTGTAGGGTCTGTTTCCACACTGTAAATAATCTAATCTAATCTAAACCCTTAACACTTTAGCAGTCCCAGTCGATGTTTGGAAAGTTAAAATCACCGACCATAACTGCCCTATTATTCGTGCAGATAGCTGAGATCTCCTTACAAGTTTGTTTCTAAATTTCCTATTAGAGGGTGTATAATACAATCCCAATAAGGTGATCATCCCTTTTGTATTTCTCAGTTCCACCCAAATAACTTCCCTGGATGTATTTCCAGGAAAATCTTCCCTCAGCACAGCTGTACTGCTATCCCTTGTCAAAAATGCCACTCCCCCTTCTCTCTTGCCTCCCATTTTGCCCTTCCTGTAGCATTTGTATCCTGGAACATTAAGCTGCCAGTCCTGCCCATCCTTGAGCCATGTTTCTGTAATTGCTTTGATATCCCAGTCCCATATTCCTAACCATGCTCTGAATTCATCTGCCTACCCTGTTAAGCCCCCTTGCATTGAAGGAAATTCAGTTTAATTTATTAGTCCTACATTTGTCCCTGACTATTTGTCTCGCTTCTGTTCTGAGTTGTACCAGTCTCAAGTTGATCTCTTTCCTCACAATCTCCCTGGGTCCCACCGCACCCCGCCCCCCCCCCACCCCCACCTTACTAGTTTAAATCCTCCCAAGCAGCTCTAGCAAATCTCCCTGCCAGTCTCCATCCAATTATGCGCAAATTTTCCTTCTTGTACAGGTCACTTCTACCCCTAAACAGATTCCAATGGTCCAAAAATATGAATCCTTCTTCCATTCACCAGCTCCTCAGTCATGCATTCATCTGCTCTATCCTCCTATTCCTGCCCTCACTAGCTCATAGCACTGGAAGTAATCCAGATATTACTGCTCTCAAGGACCTTCTTTTTAAATTCCTGCCTAACTCTCTGTAATCTCCCTTCAGAATCTCAACCTTTTCCCTTCCTATATCATTGGTTCCAATGTGGACAATGGTCTCTTGCTGGCCCCTCTCCCCCTTGAAAACATTCTGTATCCTCTCTGAGACATCCTTGATCCTGGCACCAGGGAAGCAATCACCATTCTGATTTTTCGCTGCTGGCCACAGAAACGTCTGTCTGTACCTCGGACTACAGAATCCCGTAACACAATTGATCTCTTGGAACCCGACATACCCTTCATTCCATTAGAGCCAGCCTCAATACCAGAAACTTGGCTGTTCATGCTACATTCCCATGAGACTCCATCACCCCCCAACTTTTTTTAGATTAGATTCCTTGCAGTGTGGAAACAGGCCTTTCAGCCCAACAAGTCTACACTGACCCACCGAAGCGCAACCCACCCAGACCCATTCCCCTACATTTACCCCTGCATCTAAGACTACAGGCAACTTAGATTGGCCAATTCACCTAACCTGCACATTTTTGGACTGTGGGAAGAAACCGGAGCAGCCGGAGGAAGCCCACGCAGACATGGGGAAAATGTGCAAACTCCACACAGTTAGTCGCCTGAGGTGGGAATTGAACCCAAGTCTCTGGCGCTGTGAGGCAGCAGTGCTAACTGCTGTGTCACCATGTCACCTGCAAACAGCATACTTGTTTTCAAAATAGCACACTTGTTTGAAATATGTTTAACCATAGAAGGCTCCTGCACTAGCTTCCTACCTCTCTTACCTTTCCTGGAGTTAACCCATGTGATTGTATTTGAGACTTTACCCCCTTCCTTTTACTGTCATCCATCCCATACTGTTGCTGTTGCAAATTCCTCATTGCTTCTAACTGTTTCTCCAACCGATCCATTCGATCTGATAAGATTCACAACCAACAGCATTTATTGCAGATAAAATCTGCACTAACCCTTAAACTCTCTTTAAACTCCCACATCTGACATGAAGCACAAATCACTCTACTAAAGGCCATTTTTGCTCCTTCACAAAGTCCAAACCCAAAAAATAACACTGTCTTATTCCTCTACAAAACATTGCCCCAAGTTAAATTAATAGTTATGACTTATATTTTAAATTTAATCAAGAGACATATCTCAAAAAACATATAATCAAGAAAGAACCCACTTACAGAAAGACTTTCTGTAAGTCCCACTTAAAAACAATACACTTATCTGCTTCTGTGCTGTGAACTTTGCCTAAACAGTTCCTCCAAGATTAGTTGTGAATTTCACTGTTAGTTAATTTTCCCAGGCGCACTCTAATCTCCAGCGATATATGAATTCAAACAGTAAAGGCAGTAACTGTGCAGCTTCAGTGCTGTGTCAGTTTCTTTCTCTCTCTCTCTCCTGCACTGACTTCACCATGTACTTCCTTTGTCTGTTCTTCTCCCTTTGGAAACTGCTGTTATTTTGACTTTTCTTTTACCAAAATTCCAAAACAGCATATAAAACAATAATTGCTGCTCCTGGAATTCGAGGTAATCATCTCCCACACTTAAAATACCTCAATAAAGGAGCAGCATTTACAGTCAGAAATTTTTCCTGTCTTCCATCTTGGATTACCCAGAATCCTTGTTCCAGCTCTCAATGAGAACATGACTGATTTCCAACCTAACTTTCTGGACCTTTGGCAATTGCATCTCCCTTTTAAGTGACTGAGGATGTT
Organism: Hemiscyllium ocellatum; assembly: GCF_020745735.1. Taxonomy (NCBI): domain Eukaryota; kingdom Metazoa; phylum Chordata; class Chondrichthyes; order Orectolobiformes; family Hemiscylliidae; genus Hemiscyllium; species Hemiscyllium ocellatum. Next base: position 93,511,344 of record NC_083408.1, read on the forward strand.
GCCACTTTCCAATCAATTTTCTATTTTCCCAATGGATAAACCACCTGTAAGGAATACGTCAAAAATATTTAGCCTGTTGTATTGCACTTTCTATCAATGTGAAACTATTTTGGCTGTGCATTAATGCAAATTTCATCAAGCAGTAAATGTTGATCACTCGTAGGAGATCACTGAGACAAGGCATTGTCAGATTGCATTGGCTTTGATTGACCAGCAATATTTCAGACAACCAAGAAAAATATGCAAAATGTACCACTAAAGAGGTTTTCATGATACTAACTGGTCACCAGGTGAAGTGGTATCATGAAATGGTTCTCAATGGATTCCCAAGTGTTTACTGAATTACTTCACATGAGCAGTTAGCATCAACCCCTTTATACATTCTGTCATGTATAAGCTCTTGGCTGCTGCATGTGCTGAGCTTGTAAGTAGTTCATCAGCATTTCATTACAGAGGCAGTCATGGGCTTGGGTACAAAAGTACTCCTTCATTTCTCAGTACATTAATATCACTGTGAGTCTTATTTCCACTTACTCAGTCGTGTGTGAGGTATGGATTGGCAACATTACAGTTTAATAATGGAAATTTATGTTTTTTTTTGAAAAGGTGTCATTCACAGGATGAGGGTGCCACTGGTTAAATCCAATTACTCAGAGTACAGTTAAAAGTCAACCATTTTGCTCTTGATCTGGAGTCATGTGTAGGTAAGTTGGCAGATTCTATCCTGAAAGGTCATTAATGATCCAGATGAGTTTTCCCCAACCATCAACTTTTAATTCCAGATTTTTATTGAATTCAAATTCTTCTATCTTTCAGTAGCAGGATTTGAACCTGAGTCTCTGGATGAGACATCCAGCACTAACACTATTAGGCTGACACCTATGCCTTCAGAGGGTGAAGGTTATATTAGAATTGCCAAGTACATTGCTCTATGACAACAGGCAAGTTTCTGTCCATATGAAAGACAAGAAATTCTGTACAATCATCACTGTTATGATGTGGTTTGAGAATTTTCAGATTTTCTTTTCAATATTTAATTGTAATTTGTGTTTCCAAATTGAAGACATTCCTTATTAATATGTTACAAGATGTAAATAAGCAACCATTTTGAAATAACCCACTCTAGTCAAAACAATGAAGATGAAATTGTGTTGCCAGTGGCTTAAATGGCACTCTACAATGTAATTTTTAAACCATAGAAGTGTTATTAAGTTTATTTGAATCTCAGATTGCAAATAAATCAAAAGTGACTTCAAGATAAAGAGGTTAAATTTCCAAAGGAACTGTTCTGGTATCCTATTAAAACTTCAGTGGAAACTTGTCAGAAACTCTTGTGAAATAGTCATTCCTGCTGTTTTTCCAGGGTTTTTACCAATCCTGCAGTGAGGTTACAGAGACATGGTGGTTCGGTGGTTCAGTGGTTAGCACTGCTGCCTCACAGCACCAGAGACCCAGGCTCAATTCCTGCCTTAGATGACTGACTGTGTGGAGTTTGTAAGTTCTCCCTGTGTCTGTGTGGGTTTCCTCCCACAGTCCAAAGATGTGCAGGTCAGATGACTTGGCCATGCTAAAGTGTCTGTAGTGTTAGGTGAAGGGGTAAATATATTGTGGGTTGTGGGTCGGTGTGGACTTGTTGGGCCTGTTTACACACTGGAAGTAATCTAAAACTTCTAACTCATGAGACCAACACACATGTTACCTTTTCATTCAAAAAAATTATTGGTTTAAAGTTTTAACTTCTGCATAAATTAACAAGAATTGAATATGTTTAAGGTATCATACGTGGAATTATAAAAGATGGATTCCTGTTTATATTTATTACAAATGTATTCAATCTCCACTTTGATTTTTCTGCTAAAGCTAAAAGCAATAATTTTGCGACATCCATGAAAATCAACAAGGATCAATTGTAGGCTGAAAGTACTTTGACGTTGGAGAGTATGTGTTTAATTGAGTAATATGGTGGGGCCTGATTTTAATCCATCTATGCGATAATGTTTTGAGCAAACCAAATCTGGGCCCATGTTCTCTTTTTTTGTCAACATTAACAGTGATGATTAATTAAGTGGATATGCATAAGTACATTTTGTTATTAAAATTTGACCACGGGTACCCACATAAATTTATGTTGACTATAATACTGAGAGCAGTTTATAAATTGATTTCAATATCTTGGTATATAAATTATGATTCGCCATGCCAATAGATAACCTTTAACACTTTACGTCTTTCTTTAAATTCATTTTTAGATTATGGCCGTTGCTAGAATATTCTAGCTTTTCTTGCCCATCTCCTGTTAACCCTAAAAGGATGGCAGTGAGTAATCTTCTTGAACTGCTGCAGTCCATCTGATGAAGGTACTCCATGGCACTTCTACATGAAAGTTCCATGTCAGGATGGTGTGTGATTTGGTGGACAGTTTCCACATCATAATGCCCTCCTTCTCAGTAACCATGTACTTCTTGATGGTAGAGTTCACGGGTTTACGAGACACTTTTGAAGATGGCTTAACTAGTGCGAGGTGCGTTCAGTACAAACAACAAGGCCAATGCTAGTAGCTATTGAGACCAATAGTGCAGGTTCAATTCCGCCACTGTCTGAGATTACCATGAAGTTACCTTCTGCTCAACCTCTCCCCCTGCCTTGTGATGTGGTGACCCTTAGTTTCAACCACCTACTGTTATCTCTCTTTAATGAGAAAGCAGCCCTATGGTCCTCTAGGCTATGTCAACTTTACCTTTAGTCGACAATAAAATTATTCATTTTATTTAAATTTCAGATTGTAAAGATGACTATGGCAATGCAGTTGTATGAAATAGAACACAGAATATAGAACATAGAACATAGAAAAATACAGTGCAGTACAGGCCCTTCGGCCCTCGATGTTGCGTCAACCGAAGCCTACCTAACCTACACTAGCCCAATAACCTCCATATGCTTGTCCAATGCCCACTTAAATGACCATAAAGAGGGAGAGTCCACCACTGCTACTGGCAGGGCATTCCATGAACTCACAACCCGCTGAGTAAAAAATCTACCCCTAACATCTGTCCTATACCTACCACCCCTTAATTTAAAGCTGTGTCCCCTAATAACAGCTGACTCCATTAGCAGAAAAAGGTTCTCACTGTCAACCTTATCTAAACCCCTAATCATCTTGTACACTTCTATCAAATCTCCCCTAAACCTTCTTTTCTCCAATGAGAAAAGCCCCAAGTGCCTCAGCCTTTCCTCATACGATTTCCTACCATGCCAGGCAACATCCTGGTAAACCTCCTCTGCACTCGTTCCAATGCTTCCATATCCTTCCTATAGTATGGCGACCAAAACTGCACACAATACTCCAGATGAGGCCGCACCAGAGTCTTATACAACTGCAACATGACCTCAGGACTCCGGAACTCAATTCCGCTACCAATAAAGCCCAGTACACCATATGCCTTCTTCACAGCAATATTTACCTGGGTGGCAACTTTCAGAGATCTGTGTACACGGACACCAAGATCCCTCTGCTCATCCACACTACCAAGTAGCCTACCATTAGCCCAGTAATCCATCTTCTTGTTACTCCTACCAAAGTGAATGACTTCACACTTAGCTACATTGAACTCCATTTGCCACCTTTCTGCCCAGCTCTGCAACTTATCTATATCCCGCTGTAACCTGCCACATCCTTCTTCGCTGTCCACAACTCCACCGACTTTCGTGTCATCCGCAAACTTGCTCACCCAGCCTTCAAGCCCCTCCTCCAGGTCATTTATATAAATGACAAACAGCAATGGTCCCAAAACAGATCCTTGTGGAACACCGCTAGTAACTGCACTCCAAGATGAACCTATACCATCAACTACTACCCTCTGTCTCCTTCCAGCCAGCCAATTCCTAATCCAAACCTCTAATGCACCCTCAATGCCATACCTCCATAGTTTTTGCATTAGTCTGCCATGGGGTACCTTATCGAACGCCTTGCTAAAATCCATATACACCACGTCTACTGCTTTACCCTCATCCACTTCCTTGGTCACCTTCTCAAAGAACTCAATAAGGTTTGTGAGGCACGACCTGCCCTTCACAAAACCATGCTGACTATCCTTGATCACATTATTCCTATCCAGATGTTCATAAATCCTATCCCTTACAATTCTCTCTAAGACTTTGCCCACAACAGAAGTGAGACTCACTGGCCTATAGTTACTTGGGCTATCCCTACTCCCCTTCTTGAACAAGGGGACCACATTCTGTATCCTCCAGTCTTCTGGCACTATTCCCGTAGACAATGACGACATAAAAATCAAGGCCTATGGTTCCGCTATCTCCTCCCTAGCTTCCCAGAGGATCCTAGGATAAATGCCATCAGGCCCAGGGGACTTACCTATTTTCATCCTTTCCAGTATTCCCCAGACCTCTCCCCTACGTACCTCAAGGCCATCCATTCTAATCACTTGTGACTCAATATTCACATCAGCAACAGTGTCCTGTTCCTGAGTGAATACTGACGAAAAGTAATGATTTAGTGTCTCTCCAATCTCCTCCGCCTCCACGCACAACTTCCCACTACTATCCTTGACTGGACCGATACCTACCCTAGTCATCCTTTTATTCCTGACATACTGGGTGGGTTGCGCTTCGGCGAGTCGGTGTGGACTTGTTGGGCCGAAGGGCCTGTTTCCACACTGTAAGTCTAATCTAATCTACATACCTATAGAAAGCATTTGGGTTTTCCCTAATCCTACCAACTAAGGACTTTTCATGTCCCCTTCTCGCTGCTCTTAGCTCTCTCTTTAGATCCTTCCTGGCTACCTTATAACTCTCAATCGCCCAACTGAACCTTCACGCCTCATCTTTGCATAGGCCGCCCTCTTCCCTTTCACAAGGGATTCCAATTCCTTATTAAACCACGGCTCCCTCACAAGACCCTTTATTCCCTGCCTGACCGGTACATACTTATCAAGGACAGCCATTAGCTGTTCCTTGTACAATCTCCACATATCATTTGTGTTCTTCCCTTGAAGCCTATTTTTCCAATCCGTGCATCCTAAGTCATGCCTCACCGCATCATAATTTCCCTGCCCCCAGCTATAACTGTTGCCCTGCAGTGCACACTTATCCCTCTCCATCACTAGAGTAAAAGTCGCTGAGTTGTGGTCACTGTCCCCGAAGTGCTCACCTACCTCCAAGTCTAACACCTGGCATGGTTCATTACCTAGAACCAAATCCAGTATAGCCTCACCTCTTGTTGGCCTGTCTACATATTGTGTCAGGAAACTCTCCTGCACACATTGGACAAACACCGACCCATCTAACGAACCCGAGCTATAGTTTTCCCAGTCTATATCTGGGAAGTTAAAGTCCCCCATAACAACCACCCTGCTACTTTCACTCTTCTCCTGAATCATCCTCGCAATACTTTCCTCTACTTTTCTCGGACTATTAGGAGGCCTGTAGAAAACTCCTAACAGGGTGACCTCACCTTTTCTATTTCTAACCTCCGCCCAAACTACCTCAGATGGCAAGTCTTCCTCCATCACCCTTTCCACTGCTGTAATACTATCCTTGACAAGCAATGCCACACCTCCCCCTCTTTTACTCCCATCTCTGACCCTACTAAAACATTTAAACCCTGGAACCTGCAACAGCCATTCCTGTCCCTGTTCTACCCACGTCTCTGTAATGGCCACAAGTCCCAGGTACCAACCCATGCTGCAAGCTCACCGACCTTATTTCTTATACTTCTGGCATTGAAGTATACACACTTCAAACCACCTTCCTGTTTATAGGCACCCTCCTTCGAGATCGATGCCATGTTCCTAACCTCCCTACACTCAAGGTCCTGTACCCTAAAGCTACAGTCCAGGTTCCCATGCCTCTGCAGAGTTAGTTTAAATACTGTCGAAGAAGTTTCTGGGTGTTGCAGCAATGTTGTAGCAGATTCCTTTGGTTGTTATTTCAATTACAATTAACAGTTTATTTAAAATAAAGAGTTTAGCATCCACAACAAAATAGCAATAAAGTGTCCACATATCATATTAAGCATTCATCGTGATCCTGGCTAAAGTTTTTTATATGTACCTTTATGATTGATTTTATTCTTGCACAGGATTTGGGGATTGTTGGCAAAGACTAACCTTTCCTAATTGCTGTGAAGCTGACGGGTTCTAAAGTCTGTTTTAAGGGTGTTAATCACATTCCTGTGGTCCGTAGTCACATGTAGGCCAGACCAAGTAAGGATGACAGATTTCCTTCACTTAAGCACATTAGGAAGCCCATTGGGTCTTATGACAATGGTTATATGTTTACCATTAGACTGGCTTTTAATTCCACTTCTCATTGAAGTTAAATTTCACCACCTACTCTGGCAGAATTTGAATCCTTGTTCTCAGAACATTAGCCTAGAAAGATGGATTGTGAGTGCAGTGACATTACCACTGAAAATGAAATGGCTGACAAATGACACAAACGTAAATATAAGATATTGTTCAAGGTCGAGTTACATTGTTGTCATGATTGGGAGATGCCGGTGTTGGACTGGGGTGTACAAAGTTAAAAATCAATTAAACCTGTTACATTGTTGTAGTATTGTTGCAAATACTTATTAAGAAAATGCGAGTATGCATGACCAAAAGAAACTGCTTTTCTGTGTGGGGAATTTTAAAATTAAGATTCCTCTGTTTCAGTCTGCGTAATTTAAATCACAGAGTTAACTGCCTGTTGCTGGTGTTGACTTCTAGCAGGCCTCAAGGAATTGTGGGCTCCCTCTTGTGTGTCTTTCAGACCTTTTAGGGATTGCAAGTATTAATTTCACAAAAGAAACTTGGCCTTTTCAAATCTTCCTTCAATTATACCATCTTGTTAGGCCATGTAATGCTCAAATAAGCACACTCATTACAGATTTTCTGCAGGGCTTTCTAAGTAAGCACTACTGACATAACCAATAGATAGAAGAATTAATTAACAATTTTAAACATTTAGCTGTATTCACAACCTATTTAATGATGATATTGGGGATTTTAATTATGCAATCATCGATCTGGATAATGTTAGAGTAAAAGATGAGGAAGAGTAGAAATTTCTGGAATGTGTTCAGAAGCACTTCCTTGATCAGCATCTTCTGCCCAACTGGAAGGGTACCAATACTAATCATATATTGAGAAAGGAGAAGGACCAATTGAACAACATGTTGGTGAGGAAACTCTTGACCAAGAGTGATCATCATATCATAAAGTTTCAAATAGTAACGGGGAGAAACAGAAGAACAACCAAAAGTAGAATGACAGTTAGCTGTCTAAATTAGAAGAGCTTCAATGGGATGAAAAGAGATCTCAACAATGCAAAATGCAACCAATGATGGATAAGACAAATTTTAATCTAACGTTGGATGATCTGTCAAGGAAATGCTTCAGGTACACAATAGATTCATTCCAATAAGTGTGTAAGGTAGGAGACCAAGGACAGAACTCCTTGGATGATGGGGGTTGTAGAAAATAGTATGAAACAAAATGATTCACGATGCATGATGAAGAATCACCTAGACTCGAAATGTTAAGCTTGCTCTCTCCATGGACGATGTCTGACCTGTAGTGATCTCCAACATTTGTTGTTTTCAGTTCAGATTCTAGCATCTGCAGTAAATGAAAGTATGACTGGTGAAGACAGAGGGTAAGAAATGATTTGTAGTCAACATAAAAGTAAACCCCAAGTTATTCAAACAGCATGTACATAGTAAATAAGTTGTAAGTGATGGATTGGGTCCAATTAGGGACAAAGAATGGGATATATGGTCAGAGGCACAGAGCAAGTCTAGATGACGTAATGAGCACTTGTATTGGTATTTATTAAGGAAGAAGGAACCACAAAATATTAGAAAAAATAGAAATGCCAATGTGGTGGACAGGATGAAAATTGACAGTGACAAGGGACTGGAAATGTTGCCTATGTTTAGAATGGAGAGCTCATCTGTTCCAGATTGCTTATGCTTCAGATTGCTAAAGGAAGTGGGGGTGCAGGTAGCAGAACGGTTTATCAAGATGTTTCAATTCCATGCGATACAGTGAAACTGTTAAATGATTAGAGAAAGGCAAATGTGACAACTTTATTCAATAAAGGGTGGTAGGTCAGTTCTAGCTATTTTAACTCAGGGATGAGTAAAGATTTAGAAACAATAGTAAGGGGGAAATATCTTAGTTAATTAATTGAATGTGAAAGAGCAAGTTGATGAAAAGAACAATGCATGTCATCAATGTGCACGATGGAGGTCCACAAATAGTAAGCAAACATTCTCTCTTTTTGGAGTATTTTGGAATTTCATCACTTCAAAATGTTAGTTTTTCATACTCCATTGAATTCTCTCAGGTTGATCCAGTTATGTTTCTGACCAGCATTAACCACTAGAGTCTCAATGTGGGAGATTCAATGATGGTAACACCAGTCAGCAACAAAGGGAGATGGTTCATTAGCGTCCTTCAGGGAAGGAAATCTGTTATCCTCGCCTGGTCTGGTCAACATGTGATTCCAGATTTACAGCATAGTGGTTGACTATCAACTGCACTATGAAATAGCCTAGAATATATTCAGTGTTATCAATCACTACAAAGTCCCAACAAAAATAAAATGAACTCAACAGATGGCATCGATCTAGGTACTGGAAATGTCAATGGCAGGAGCAGTCCTGTTGGCATGTCCTCCTCACTGACATCTGAGGCCTAGTGCCAAAATTGGGAGAGCCATTGCATAGTTTTTCAAGCAACAGCCTGACATCGTCATACTCATAGAATCATACTTCACAACCAATGTCCCAAATACTGTCATCACCATCCCTGGCAAGACAGACTCAGCAGAAGTGGTGGCAGAGTGGTTTATAGTCATTAGGGAGTTGCCCAAGGAGTTTTCAACATTGACTATGAATTCCATGAAGTCTTATGGCTCCAGGTTACTATGGCTGGTGAATCGGTGCTCGTCCATGTTGAACAACACTTGGAGGAAGCACTGAGGATTGCAAGTGCACAATAAGTACTCTGGGTGGTAAATTTCAATGTCCACCACCAAGAGTGGCTCAGCAGTAGCACTACTGATCAGCTGGTCAGGTTGAAAAGGACATAGCAATTTTGCTCCATTTGTGGCAGATGGTGAGGGAACCAACAAGAGGGAAAAACATACTTGACCTCGTCCTTACCGATCCGTTGGCCGCAGATGCATCTGTTATGGACAGTATTGGTAAGAGTGACCATGGCACAGTCCTTGTGGAGACCATTCCTGCCTTCACATGGAGAATAATCTTCATCGTATTGTGTAGCACTGTCATAGTGCTAAATGGTTGACGATCACCTGATGAGAGCAGCACCCCAAGAGCAAGTGCTTCCAAATAAATCTGTTGGACTATAATGCAACGTTGTTGTGATTTTAACTTCATTCTAAATGGGGTAGATTTTGAACTGATTTGTAATTCAAAACTGGACATCATACATCGTGGTGGGTCATCAACAGTAACAAAATTATATTACAGCACAATCTGCAATTTCATGGTCTGGTATATGCCTTGCTCATTATCACTCAGCCAACGGATGAACCCTAGTTCAATAGAGAGTGCAAGAAGGCATGCCTGGAGCAACAACAGGCATATCTAAAAATGAGGTGTTAACCTGGTGAAGCCACCAAAAAGGACTTATTTGCATGCCAGACAGCATAAACAGCAAGTGATAAATAGAGCTAAGCGATGCTGTAACTTATGGATCAGATCTAAGTTCGGCAGTCTTACTACATCCAATCATGAATGGTGGTGGACAATTAAACAACTCATTGGATGAGGAGGTTCCACACATACGACCATCCCCAATGATGTAAGAGCCCAATACAGCAGTGCAAAAGATTGAAGCATTTGCAATAATCTTCAACAGAAATGCCCCAAGTGGATGATCCATCTCGGCCTCCTCCAGTGGTCTTCAACAGTAGAGATACCAGTCTTCAGACAATTCAATTCACTTCACACGATGTCAAAAAATGGTTGGAAATACTGGTTACTGCAAAGACTATGGATCATGACAACATTCTGGTAATAGTACAGAAGACTTGTGCTCCAGAACTCTCTGGGGCAAGTTCTTCTTGCACATTTACAACTCTGGCATTTTCCCAACAATATAAAAAATTGCCCAGGTATGTCCTGTACACAAAAAGCAGGACAAATCTAAGCTGTCAATTACCGCCCTATCAGTCTACTCTTAATCATTAATAAAGCGATGGAAGATGTCATCAACAGTGCTATCAAGCAGCACCTGGTAAACAATAACCTGCTCAGTGATACCCAGGTTGGGTTCCACAAGGCTACTCAGCACCTGACCTCTTAACAGTCTTGCTTTAAACATGGACAAAACAACTGAACACCAGAGGTAAGGGGAGAATTGACAGTCCTTGATGGCAAGGCTGCATTCAACTGAGTGCAGCATCAAGGACCCCTGGCAAAACTGGAATCAACAGGAATCCAGAGGAAATCTCTTCGATGTTTGGAGTCATACCTGGCACATCGGAAGATGGTGGTGGTTGTTGGAGGTCAGTCAGCTTTAGGACATCTTTGCCTGAGTTCCTCACGGGAGTGATCTGGGTCCAACCATCTTCAGCTCCTTCATCAATGACTTTCCCTCTTTTATAAAGTCAGAAGTGGGGATGTTCGTCAAAGATTGCACAATGCTCAGCATCACTGGGGCAGAATGGTGTCTCAGTGATTAGTGCTGCCTCACAGCACCAGGGACCTGGGTTCAATTCCCATCTTGGGCGACTCTGTGTGGAGTTTACATGTTCTCACTGAGTCTTTGGGGGGGTGCGCTGATTTCCTCCCACAATCCAAAGATTTGCAAGTCAGGTGAATTGGTTATGCTCAATTGCCCATTGTGTTAGGTCCACTAGTCAGGGGTAAATGTAGGGTAGAATTGGTCTGGGTGCATTATTCCTCAGAGGGTTGGTGTGGACTTGTTGGCCCAAGTGGCCTGTTTCCATACTGTAGGGAATCTAATCTAACCATTCATGACTCTTCAGATACTGAAGCAGTCCATGTTCAAATGCAGAAGTATCTGGACAATATCTAGGCTTGGGCTGACAAGTGACAAGTAATATTTGCATACATAAATGCCAGACAATGACCGTGTCCAATAACATTATCCTCCACATTCAAAGCTCTTGCCCATTCATGTAACCTATTTATTCTCCACAGCATAATCCTTGAGTCCAGAAAATCTCGCAGACATACATTTGAAACATTCAGTCAAGTCATTGATTTAAATTGTAATTTGTTGAGGCCCCAACACTGAATCCTGTAGCACAACAAGGTAAATCAGTGAGAAGAACACATAACTTCAACCTTGATGAGAATGTCTCTGAGGGAAACAGATCTTTTGGATAATTTACATTTTGACCATATATCAAGCAGGCAGAGGAGATTGGACAGAGCAATTGCACTCACTGTCCTTTGCTCCTAGGATGGGAAATTCAGTTTATCGAGCTTCATTGAAATAAAATTAGCAAGTTACCTGTCAGTCCAGATCTATACCAGACCATTAACAGGCAAGTGTGATTTTCTGTTTTAGAATCTCTTCATCATCTGAATTTCAAAGATGAAACAATTTAATTGAATTTCAAAAATGAGCAGTTTTTTGCTGTGAACTATCCTATTCACTGTACATCATTTGTGAAAAATCATTTTACATGTGTCAGAACCCACCTATAGTAAAACAATAGATTAGACAGCCAGACAGGCAGGTAATTCAACTAGGGGCTGATGAGAAAGACCTTATATTAAAAGAAGTGTAGAAAAAGCTAATAGCATTGTGACTTATTCCGTGAGACCACTGGTTTAGAGAATTGAAGTCACACACAAAGTATAGAATCTGGGAAACTATTGCAATCGAAGGACATATCCACAACAGTCAGATGAGGTGTCCAGGTCTTTTAATACTGTGCTGAACACTTCAGTATTAATTCATTTTGTGTCCATGTATGGAGAAATGTATCTGAGGGAAACATATCCTCCGTGTACATTGAAGATTCTGGTAAAACCCCGCAAGTAAAATGGCCGTCAAAATCAATCTAATCCAACTAACAATCTCTCTCCATCAAATGGATCCTTATTGACAAGAGAGCTAAGTTGAGGACTCAACAGAAGCTTTAAAGGTTAAGGAAAAGGTTTTTGCACTCTAAGTGATTCCACAACGTACTTATTCTGATTTTGTGATGGTTTGCTTCTACAATTCCCTTAAGAAAACCCATTAATATGTTTTTTATAATAGTTATCTCCTCCTCTCTGTCTACACAGATCAGTTTTAATTTAATTTGTGTCTCACAGTTATGATACTTAAATAAAAAGTTTTCTTTGAAAGATGTTTCCATTCTCAATTTGGCTTTCGTTACTGCAAATGAAGAATTTGGTTGTACTATACTGAAAATAGGATGTCAGAAAGGAACAAATACATATCTAAATTTACAGAAATAATGACTCTTGTGTTAACAATACTAATCATGCATCAATTATCTGACACAACAATTACAAGGTTAATTTTAAAGGTGTTCACTCCTGTGGATGTTCATCTAATATAAAACATCAACTGAAATTACAATCTATACAATTCCAAAACAGGATCTAAAAAGTTAAGGTTCCCCCATCAGGTCCATGGGCTCAAATGCTAAAAACAAAATTTGAACATTTCTGCTTTGTCAGTTCTTTATAATTTTACTGTAGTGCAACACAGAAAGTAACAAATCACAAGCTCAATAGATATCTTGCTTCCTTGGTCCTCATTTAAGTGCCTTCCTTGAGCTGGGTGAAGAAGACATGCTTTGATAGTCAGGGCTCAGGCATTGTTAGGACTCAGTCAGCCCAGCAGAGTTAGGCTCAGATGATCATGGCCTCAATCCTAACGTTGGTAGCTCCTTCAAGAATGCTGACACTTGTCCTCCCAGCTGATGCGAAGAATCAATCTCAATCAGCATTGATGGTACTTCTCTAAGGGCTTGAAGTGGCATCTGTACATAAGTCACATTTTGAAGCCATATAGAAGAGAAGGAACAATCACTGCCTTATACACAAGAGTCTTGACGTCAGCATGGTGTCATTGTAATCAAAAGCTCTCATCCTTATGTGTCTGAGGGCAGCGCTTGGAGATTGGATTCACTGTTGGATCTCCATATCGATGTCAATCTTAGATGGCTCCCAGGTCAGGGAACTTGTTTTCAAAGCCTCCCTGAAAGCTTACCTCAAGAAATGCAACATAGATGTTAATGCCTGTGAGACCCGCACTCAGAAAAAAAACAACTTGTTGGAATCTCTTTAATAAGTGGACCCAAGTTTTCTTAAACACCCATTGGCATGAGGCCAGAAGGAAAATTTTGAATGATATCAAGGTCAAGGACCAAGTCCACGAACTGGAAACACCTTCCAAATGTGTAGTTGGAGATATGGTTGTAGGATTGGACTCATCAGCCACACAAGGACCCACAGAACCATGACCAGTGACATGGAATTTCCTAGGTGGACAATTATACTCATTAGTGAGTGATTGTTAATGAAGGAGATATCTCGCATGTTCTAAGTATGAAGCAAAGAGTTAGATGAGTAAGGGGAACTTCTCTAAGAAGGTGTTCTATTAATTAATTGGAAGAAAAAACAAATAAAGATGATAGATCACGGTGATGGCTCCTAGTTGTTATTTCAATCCATGACAACCATGTCGATAGCAAGTGTCTGCAACTTTACTAATTTCAGATCAGAGTAGTTTCAGCTCGGAGTTTTGTGTCTTGGGGCTGAGCTATAGACATTCATCAGGCAGTGGGGAGATGACTTAGACACTTTATTCCAGAAGATAGTCATACCCCTTTGATTTGTGTCATCTGATTTGGTCAGGGACAGGAGAATGTGACTGAATCAGGCAGATACAAAGATTTTAATGGGTGCGAGTGGAAGAGCATTAGGCCTTGCAATTATAATTTAATTGTTTCAGAGGTTGAGGGATGACATGATAGAGATATACCAAAACTGTGAGAAGGATGGACAGGTTGTCTTTTTCCCTGGGTGAAACTGTCAAATCCTGGGGGACAGTGATTTTAGGTGAGACAGAAAAGTTTAAAAGAGATGTGTGTGTGAGTCAAGTTGTTTACACAGAGGGTGGTAGGTGCCTAGAAAGTGCTGCGAGGGGAGGTGATAGAGGCAGATACAATAGCAATGTTTAAGAGGCATTTAGACAGGCATGTGAACAGTTAGAGAACAGAGGGATATGACTCACATGCAGGCAGATGGGATTAGTTTAGAATGGCATTATCGCTGATGCAGACATGATGGACCAGAGAGCCTGCTCCTGTGCTGTACTGCTTTATGTTCCATGGTGAGTGGCTTGGATGGGAGCTTGAAAATGGTGCTGCCAAGTATCTGTTATCCTTGTCCTTCTAGATGGAATTAGTCACAGATTTTGAAAGTGCGACCTAGGGATCTTTGGTGAATTTCTACAGTGCATCTTATAAGTAGTACACACTGCAGAGACTGAGCTGTGACTGTAGGAAGAGTGAATGCTTGTGGATGTGATACCAATCAAGCAGACTGCTTTGACCTGGATGTTATCAAACTTCTTGAGTGGAGTTGGACCATCCAGGCAAGTGGGGAGTATTCCATCACCCTCCTGATTTGCGGCTTGTGGATGAAGAGGAGGCCTTGGGGAGACAGGAAATGCGGTGATTGTTGCAAGATTCCTCATCTCTGACCTACTCTTGTACCTTCATAATTACATGGTTAGTCCAATTCAGTTTCTGGTCAGTATGAGGACCTAGATACTAAATAAAAAAAATATATCAAAGATATTGATCTTTAAATTATTACCTGAAACATATACAAATTAACATAAAGTAAAGATTAGAGAGATAAACGTGTGACTCTAAGACCGCATGGCAGAAATCAATTTTGATATATGGGGCATTGGCATTGGTTTTGGGGAATGTATTTCATTGGGATAGACTGAACTTGAACCATGCTGGGACTAATGTTTTAATGAGCCATATTATTAGAAAGGGCTTTGAATTAAATAGAGATAATAATGGCTCATATCGGAGGAAGATTTAGTAAATTAAGGAAAATTGAGAGGAAATATATCAAGGTAACAATAAAACAAATGTTAATTAGAGTCTGGCAGATTGGGACAAAGATTGCAAATTCAGGTGTGTGCCAGAGATTAGGACCAGAGCTTATATAAAACATTTAATAAAAAACAGAATTAAGAGCTATATAACCTAATTCCTGCAAAATTTGTGATAAATCAGATGAATTGTCATCTTAAATAGAAACTCCAATGTAGACTGAATTCATTACATTGATCAGAAAATATCTAATGGGGGGTTTAGTGAGAGTCTCTTGTGGTGCAGTGTTATTGTACCTACTTCTGAGCTAGGTGACCCAGATTCAAGTCACATCTATTCCAGGGCTCTGTCTCTGAAGCTGTTGATTAGAAAATACAAATTCTGGTTAGACAGATTTCAGATCGATTCTAGGAAAGCTCTTGTGACATAGTGGTGGTGGTGTTCTTACTTCTGATGTTAGAGTCAGAAGGCATAAGTTCAAATCCCACTGACTGCAGAGCTGTGTCATGACATGTCTCGATAGTTTAATTAAAAAAGGTCTTTAAATGTTATTTAAATAGAGTCTAGACATAAACTGCTCTAGTAGGTCTCTTGCGGCACAGATGTGGTGTTCCTATTTTGAAGCCAGAAGGCCTGACTTCAAGTGCCATCTCTTCCAATGGCATGTCTTACCCCACCTGAACAGGTTGCACCTCTATGCTTTTCTAGTCTGAGCTTTATTTCTACTTTCAGTCCACAATTTCCAACAACATGTATTTCTTATTCTCTCTTCATACCTATATCCAATTAAGTATTGACTGAATTATCAGTAAGTATCACATGACCATCACCTGCTTCCTAGTTCTATTTGGCTATTAATATGTTCGTCTCAGAAGACATCCTGGAGATAACATTACCATGCGACACTAGTGTAACATGGTGATATGTATCTGATGCCTGTTGTACATCACTCCTAATTTTTGTTTCAAACCAAGCACTAATGAGGTATCAAATTATAATGCTACCACAAAAGAGGTAAAACATTCTTCATTTTCCTACAACCAACATAAATTGAAAATCCTTCTCTTAATTCTGAACCACTGGAATTTGGATTAAAAGCAAGTTGAAATTCCATTACTGGTAACACTTTACATGGGGTGGCACGGTGGTAGCTCAGTGGTTAGCACTGCATGCCTGAGAATACCAAGGACGTGAGCTTGACTCCACTCTTGGCTGATTGTCTGTGTGGAGTTTGCACATTCTCCCCATGTCTACGTGGATTTCTGCCAGGTGCTTGGACTTCCATCCACAGTTCAAAGATATGAAGTTTAGGTGGATTGGCCATTGCCCGTAGTGTTTAGGGATGTGCAGGCTAGGTCGATTAGCCGTGGGAAATGCAGGGTTACAAGAATAGAGTTGGAGGAGTTCAGTATGGCGGGCTTCTCTTCAGAAGATCGGCATGGACTAGATAGGCTGAATGGTCTGCTTCCATAATTTAGGAATTCAATGGCTCTGTGAGTTGGGCAATTAAAATTTGCACATCCATATCGTTCCTGTAAAAAATAGAACTGGAATTCAATATCCCAGCTACTGGTGATGGTCAGAGTGATTCAGTCAATAGCTGGTGTGATTAGATCATGATGTGATGTCTTCAACATTGTTGTTTAACACCATTACATTATCAATGGTAGGAAGAACATACTCTAACAAAGTTTCTTGCATCAGTGACTAATTTTAACATCAGCAGTCTCATAAGAAAAGAATTTTTGAAGGAACCATTTTCACTTCATGATCATGTAGCACATACTAAAAAGATTGATGTGTCTTTAGTTAAACAGAATTCCTGTGGCTTTACAGAAATCCAGTTAAATTCATTCTTTTTTGCAAGTGCCTTCTCCTGATTTGTCATTGCTTTTGACAAAACTATTGTCAGATATGAAAGATGTATCTGGGTGTAAAAGTGTTTGTTGAGACAGAGAGCCTTTCTTTACTTGAAGAGGAAAACCTGGAATGCTTATTTATCCATCACAGTTCTTTCAATTTCATTTATTTTCAGTAATTGACACTGGTTAGTTTTTACTGAATAAATTTCAACCTGAAAATCAGCAATAGCCAAAAATTATGTTCAGAGAATCACGAAACTGGGGAGGCAGATAAGACATACTTAATAGTAACACTGTCCAAAGTCAACTGAGCCATCATTTGTCAACAAATCAATAAGGAACACCCATCGACTGCTTAATGGATCAATAACTCCATGGTATAGTGTCTTAAGAGTATTTTTGTTCACTTCATTCTGTCATCAATGATATTTACTTTTCGGTCAACTAGATATCGGACATGCTAAGAAACACATCAACACTGGCCTGGAGTACTGGATGCCTTAGAGGGTCAGTTTAATTCTATTTTTCCCTCTCCAGACTAAGTGCGTCTGTCCTTTCTATCTCTTGGATTGACCTTCAGTGCAGTGTTGGAAAATCTTGATATATGCTCTCAACTACGTCCAATTATTGTTGATTCTTTCACAGCAGAATTTAGTTGGACTGAACTGCCGGTTTCTACTGGGTTATAAGCCAGCAGGTTTTTTTTGAGAGTACAAACTTTGGGAGCACTGCTCCTTTGTCAGATAGCTAGTGGGACAGGATCATAGGAAACAGAATTTATGGCAAAAGATCAAAGTGTCATACAACTGATGCAATGTATTGAACATTGCCCAGTAATCCTGTCAGCACACTATCGTTTGAACAAACTTTGATTGCTTTTAAGTGTTTAATCACTTAGAATGGGGATGCAGGTTTCGATTGATTAGTATGTAAATCCCTGAATTTCTTTCAAGTCACAGCCCTGACATAACTTAAGGTTTTATCAGTGTATAAAAGAAAGGTGACATCTCAGCTCTGACAATGCATTAAAGATGTGAGGTTAGAGTCTGTCTGTATTCCAACCTTGAGTCAGAATTGTTCTATTTCCAAAGTAGAAATTGATAAAATGTCATATTGACTGTGTGCTTTTTGAACAAAATAGAATGTATCTGCAAAATACATATTGATTTTGTTCAAAAGGCATACAATATGTAGGCAGTCAGTCAATGGTCTCTTTGCTCGACAAC
Source organism: Hemiscyllium ocellatum (assembly GCF_020745735.1). Classification (NCBI taxonomy): domain Eukaryota; kingdom Metazoa; phylum Chordata; class Chondrichthyes; order Orectolobiformes; family Hemiscylliidae; genus Hemiscyllium; species Hemiscyllium ocellatum. Next base: position 93,529,531 of record NC_083408.1, read on the forward strand.
ACTACCTAGGACCCTACCATTAATTGGACAATCCTACTCTGATGAAGAGTTATCTAGACTCGAAATGTTAGCTTGCTCTCTCTCCATGGATGCTGTCTGACCTGCTGTGCTCTCCAGCATTTCCTGTTTTCAGTACGGATTCCAGCATCTGCAATAATTTGCTCCTAAGCGATGCCTTTGTTCATTTCACCAAAATGCAATACCTCACATTTATCCAAATTAAATTCCAGCTGCCACTCCTCAGCCCATTGGCCCAATGATCAAGATCCCTTTGTAATCTTCAATAACCTTTTTCACCGTCCACTTTGCCATCAATTTTGCTGTCATCTGCAAACTTACTAAAGCTGCCTCCTAAAATCTCATCCAAATCAGTTGTTTAAATGACAAACAACAGTGGAGCTAGTGTGGATCTCTGTGTAACACTGCTGGTCACAGGTCTTCAGTCCAAAAAAACAACCATCCACTATTGTTCTCTGTCTCTTACATTCAATCTAAGTATGCTATGACTGTATGTGATACTAACATTATAATTATAATGCATATGATATGTGATTGCCAAACAAAAAAAGACTTTGATCAATCAATGTGGGCTTTGGGCCACTATCATTCTTTTTCATGTGGACATGTTGAATGGGCACTAATCTCTTTATGTTAATATGCAATGGGTGATTTTTTTTTGAATAACCATATCCAATCAAACTTATTGCGAGGCAGGTAAAAATATCGAATGGTGCATAACTGTTAATACAAAAAGGTTAAACATTTATCCATTGTACAGTGTAAATTGGCCATTTTAAAGTTGGTCACTACAAATAGGTTCAATCTAGCCCATAAAACGATTACATTCTCTCCACCTCCACAGCTACTGGTGGGATAGTCCTGGTTTGACAGCAAGCCAAGCAACTTTGCTGATGCCCTAAGTAGAATGCCAGATCATTTAGTGTGGTGATATCCCATTGTCTATTTACTCAGTGTTGCAGAGAAACGGTTCAGTCTTGCTTAACCTTAAGCTCTGAAAAATCGTCACTTTCCAGAATATCAAAGCAGCACAAAGATATTTTCAGTACTCAGGTCATTTAGTCAGCTATTATTTTCTGAAAGATGTGTGCAATAAATGTTTTCATAATGACTTTGCAAAAAGTACATTGGAAACGATAGTGTGCTGACAGGATTACAGGACAATGTCAATGTTAAAAGTAAGTTTGTGAGGTTTCTGTCAAAGATGGCAATAAAGTATTGATTTTTAAAGGGAGCTCTGATACATGCTGCTTATTGAAGGCAGACCTGAGACAGTTTGCTTTCGCAGTGTAGCTCTGCGACAGATTAAATTCTGAGGAGAGAATTATTTCTGTGGTGATAACTCCGGCTGATCATTTGCTTCACTTGTGATATACAGGTTGCTGCAGAAATGTCGAGGGCTGACATGTTCCATTGCAATGTCTTTCTTTTGGGAGGTTACACTCATTCAGAACAACAACTAACATTTATGCAGCACTTGTAACACGCTTGATGTTGCACGATAGTTTACAGAAAACTATTAAATGGAGCAGTCACTGAAGCACAGGAATGAGGTTAGAAGGGTTGACTGGAGACTGCATTTGAAAGATGAGTTTTGAGAAGGTTACTAAAGGATGATGGAGAAATAAATAAGTAAAGTAGCTTATGAGTCCTGCAAAGAGTGAGGTTGGAGCAAATGAAAATGCCAATGATAGGGTAAAGGAAGGGACTGGTGCAAAGGAGATTTCAATCAAATACAAGACTGATTCCTGGGTTGGCAGCCCGGTTATATAAAGAGAGATCAGTGAGGACAATATTGTGACAATACTTCTCTTGAACAAGGTTAGATTATCCTTTTTTTCACATAGGGGTCATAAGACACATAGATTCTGAAATGTCTGGGTTTATCTATTTGAAGAAGCTTTTAAGTTTTTAAACAAACATTTGTACAATGAAAGGGGAGTAGCCAGCTCTTCCAGCCCAGCTTTCCTTTGGCTTGCTTTTAGCTAGCAGTCAGTTGTTTGAGGCTGCTGGTCAAAGAAACAGCTACATGGACGAAAGTGTTCCATGCTGAATCTCTCTGCCATCTCGCTCTCTTTCACTCTCTCTCTCTCTCTCTCTCTCTTGCAAGACCCTGTGTTTGATTTCACCTTTTTAGTCTGTTTATGGGGATTGTTGCCGGAATTTGGACCAGCATCATTACGATGGGATAATCTGTTGGGTTGTTGGTGGAGGGCAAGTTATAGAACATGGAACGATACAGCGCAGTACAGGTCCTTCGGCCCTCGATGTTGCGCCGACCGAAACCTACCTAGCCTACACTAGCCCAATAATCTCCATATGCCTATCCAATGCCCGCTTAAATGACCATAAAGAGGGAGAGTCCACCACTGCTACTGGCAGGACATTCCATGAACTCACAACCCGCTGAGTAAAAAATCTACCCCTAACATCTGTCCTATACCTACCACCCCTTAATTTAAAGCTGTGTCCCCTAGTAACAGCTGACTCCATTAGCGGAAAAAGGTTCTCACTGTCAACCCTATCTAAACCCCTAATCATCTTGTACACCTCTATCAAATCTCCCCTAAACCTTCTTTTCTCCAATGAGAAAAGCCCCAAGTGCCTCAGCCTTTCCTCATACGATCTTCCTACCATGCCAGGCAACATCCTGGTAAACCTCCTCTGCACTCGTTCCAATGCCTCCACATCCTTCCTATTGTATGGCGACCAAAACTGCACACAATACTCCAGATGAGGCCACACCAGAGTCTTATACAACTGCAACATGACCTCAGGACTCCGGAACTCAATTCCTCTACCAATAAAACCCAGTACACCATATGCCTTCTTCACAGCACTATTTACCTGGGTGGCAACTTTCAGAGATCTGTGTACATGGACACCAAGATCCCTCTGCTCATCCACACTACCAAGTAGCCTACCATTAGCCCAGTAATCCATCTTCTTGTTACTCCTACCAAAGTGAATGACTTCACGCTTAGCTACATTTGCCACCTTTCTGCCCAGCTCTGCAACCTATCTATATACCGCTGTAACCTGCCACATCCTTCTTCGCTGTCCACAATTCCACCGACTTTCGTGTCATCCGCAAATTTGCTCACCCAGCCTTCAAGCCCCTCCTCCAGGTCATTTATAAAAATGACAAACAGCAATGGTCCCAAAACAGACCCTTGTGGAACACTGCTAGTAACTGCACTCCAAGATGAGCCTATACCATCAACTACTACCCTCTGTCTCCTTCCAGCCAGCCAATTCCTAAAAAGTTGTTGGAGGGAATCCTGAGGGACAGGATGTACATGTATTTGGAAAGGCAAGGACTGATTAGGGATAGTCAACATGGCTTTGCGCATGGGAAATCATGTCTCACAAACTTGATTGAGTTTTTTGAAGAAGTAACAAAGAGGATTAATGAGGGCAGAGCAGCATATGTGATATATATGAACTTCAGTAATTGTTTGACAAGGTTCACATGGGAGATTGGTTAGCAAGGTTAGATCTCACAGAATAAAGGGAGAACTAACCATTTGTATACAGAACTGGCTTAAAGGTAGAAGACAGAGGGTGATCGTGGAGGGTTGTTTCTCAGACTGGAGACCTGTGACCAGTGGAGATTCACAAGGATCGGTGCTGGGCCCTCTACTTTTTGTCACTTACATAAATGATTTGGATGCGAGCATAAGAGGTACAGTTAGTACGTTTGCAGATGACATCAAAATTGGCAATGTAGTGGACAGCGAAGAAGGTTACCTCAGATTACAACAGGATCTTAAACAGCTGGGCCAATGGGCTTAGAAGTGATGGATGGGGTTTAATTCAGACAAATGTGAAGTGCTGGATTTTGGGAAAGCAAATCTTAGCAGAATTTAGAGAGTGTTGCTGAACAAAGAGACCTTGGAGTGCAGGTTCATAGCTCCTTGAAAATGGAATTGCAGGTAAATAGGATAGTGAAGAAGGCATTTGGTATGCTTTCCTTTATTGGTCTGAGTATTGAGTACAGAAGTTGGGAGGTCATGTTGCAGCTGAACAGGACATTGGTTAGGCCACTGTTGGAATATTGCATGCAATCCTAGTCTCCTTCCTATCGGAAGGATGTTGTGAAACTTGAAAGGGTTCAGAAAAGATTTACAAAGACGTTGCCAGGGTTGGAGGATTTGAGCTATAGGGAGAGACTGAACAGGCTGGGGCTGCTTTCCCTGGAGTGTCGGAGGCTGAGGGGCGACCTTATAGAGGTTTACAAAATCATGAGATACATGGATAGGATAAATAGGCAAAATCTTTTTCCTGGGGTGGGGAAGTCCAGAACTAGAGGGCATAGGTTTAGGGTGAGAGGGGGAAAGATATAAAAGAGACCTACGGGGCAACTTTTTCACATAGCGGGTGGTACGGGTATGGAATGAGCTGCCAGAGGAAGTGGTGGAGGCCAGTACAATTGTAACATTTAAAAGGCATTTGAATGTGTGTATGAACAGGAAGGGTTTAGAGGGATATGGGCTGGGTGCTGGCAGGTGGAACTAAATTGGGTTGGGATATCTGGTTGGCATGGGGAGGTTGGACAGAATGGTCTGTTTCCATGCTGTACATCTCTATGACTCTAAGTTAGTCTGTATTCTGTTCTCTTTTGTTTGTTTGTCATTTGGTAATCTGTAAACAAATTCTGTTTTTTTCATAAATGGCTGAGTTTTGACCAGCTGTATCAGTCCTGGAATATCCACATTACATCTGCTCAAAATAACTAGAAAAGTTAGGGTCAGGGCTAACTTCTTGAAATGTTTTGAGGCGGTCTGGCCTGGTCCATAACAATACTCATTAGAGTTCAGAAGAGTGAAGAGAGACCTCAGAGACATATAAAATTATAATATGACCAGATGGGATAAATGCAGGAAGGAAGTTCCCAATGAAAGTGGAGTTCTGAGTGAGGGGTCATGGTTTAAGGATATGGGTTAAGCCACATAGGACTAAGATTAAAAGAACTTTCTTCATTAGAGAGTGGTGAGCCAAACTGGAGGCCAGTGACCAGTGGAGTGCCACAGAAGTGGAGTTTTTCACCACAGAAAGCAGTTGAGGCCCAATTGAATATTTTCAAGAAAGAGTTAGACATTGTTCTAAGAGCTAAAAAAAATCAAAGAATATCCGGAGAAAGTAGGAAGTGGTTGATAAAATTGGATGAAATACATAGATCTTATTGAGGGTGGAGCAGGCTGGAAGGGTCAAATTGCCTAATTTCTCCTATTTTAGAGGCATAGAGTCATAAAGATGTAGAGCACGGAAACAAACCCTTCAGTCCAACCTGTCCATGAGGATCAGATATCTGAAATGAATCTAGCTCCTTTTGCCAGCACTTGGTCCAAATCCCTCAAAACCCTTCCTACTCATAGAACATAGAACATAGAACATAGAAAAATACAGCGCAGTACAGGCCCTTCGGCCCTCGATGTTGCACCGACCAAATCCTACCTAACCTACACTAGCCCAATAACTTCCATATGCCTATCCAATGCCTGCTTAAATGACCATAAAGAGGGAGAGTTCACCACTGCTACTGGCAGAGCATTCCATGAACTCACAACCCGCTGCGTAAAGAATCTACCCCTAACATCTGTCCTATACCTACCACCCCTTAATTTAAAGCTGTGTCCCCTAGTAACAGCTGACTCCATTAGCGGTAAAAGGTTCTCAGTGTCTACCCTATCTAAACCCCTAATCATCTTATACACCTCTATCAAATCTCCCCTAAACCTTCTTTTCTCCAATGAGAACAGGCCCAAGTGCCTCAGCCTTTCCTCATACGATCTTCCTACCATGCCAGGCAACATCCTGGTAAACCTCCTCTGCACTCGTTCCAATGCCTCCACATCCTTCCCATTGTATGGCGACCAAAACTGCACACAATACTCCAGATGAGGCCACACCAGAGTCTTATACAACTGCAACGTGACCTCAGGACTCCGGAACTCAATTCCGCTACCAATAAAGCCCAGTACACCATATGCCTTCTTCACAGCACTATTTACCTGGGTGGCAACTTTCAGAGATCTGTGTACATGGACACCAAGATCCCTCTGCTCATCCACACTACCAAGTAGCCTACCATTAGCCCAGTAATTCATCTTCTTGTTACTCCTACCAAAGTGAATGACTTCACACTTAGCTACATTGAATTCCATCTGCCACCTTTCTGCCCAGCTCTGCAACCTATCTATATCCCGCTGTAACCTGCCACATCCTTCTTCACTGTCCACAACTCCACCGACCTTTGTGTCATCCGCAAACTTGCTCACCCAGCTTTCAAGCCCCTCCTCTAGATCATTTATAAAGATGACAAACAGCAACGGTCCCAAAACAGATCCCTGTGGTACACCGCTAGTAACTGCACTCCAAGATGAACCTAGTCCATCAACTACTACCCTCTGTCTCCTTCCAGCCAGCCAATTCCTAATCCAAACCTCTAATACACCCTCAATGCCATACCTCCGTAGTTTTTGCATTAGCCTACCATGGGGTACCTTATCGAACGCCTTGCTAAAATCCATATACACCACATCTACTGCTTTACCCTCATCCACCTCCTTAGTCACCTTCTCAAAGAACTCAATAAGGTTTGTGAGGCACGACCTGCCCTTCACAAAACCATGCTGACTATCCTTGATCACATTATTCCTATCCAGATGTTCATAAATCTTATCCCTTACAATTCTCTCTAAGACTTTGCCCACAACAGAAGTGAGACTCACTGGCCTATAGTTACTCGGGCTGTCCCTACTCCCCTTCTTGAACAAGGGGACCACATTCTGTATCCTCCAGTCTTCTGGCACTATTCCCGTTGACAATGACGACATAAAAATCAAGGCCAATGGCTCTGCTATCTCCTCCCTAGCTTCCCAGAGGATCCTAGGGTAAATGCCATCAGGCCCAGGAGACTTGTCTATTTTCATCCTTTCCAGTATTCCCAAAACCTCCTCCCTACATACTTCAAGGCCATCCATTCTAATCACTTGTGACTCAATATTCACACCAGCAACAGAGTCCCGTTCCTGAGTGAATACTGACGAAAAGTATTGATTTAGTGTCTCACCAATCTCTTCCGCCTCCACGCACAACTTCCCACTACTATCCTTGACTGGACCGATACCTACCCTAGTCATCCTTTTATTCCTGACATACCTATAGAAAGCCTTTGGGTTTTCCCTAATCCTACCAACTAAGGACTTTTCATGACCCCTTCTCGCTGCTCTTAGCTCTCTCTTCAGATCCTTCCTGGCAACCTTATAACTCTCAATCGCCCCAACTGAACCTTCACGCCTCATCCTTACATAGGCCGCCCTCTTCCCTTTCACAAGGGATTCCAATTCCCTATTAAACCACGGCTCCCTCACAAAACCCTTTACTCCCTGCCTGACTGGTACATACTTATCAAGGACACTCAATAGGTGTTCCTTGAACAATCTCCACATATCGTTAGTGTTCTTCTCCTGAAGCCTGTTTTTCCAATCCACGCATCCTAAGTCATGCCTCACCGCATCATAATTTCCCTACCCCCAGCTATAGCTCTTGCCCTGCAGTGCACACTTATCCCTCTCCATCACTAAAGTAAAAGTCACCGAGTTGTGGTCACTGTCCCCGAAGTGCTCACCTACCTCCAAGTCTAACACCTGGCCTGGTTCATTACCTAGAACCAAATCCAGTATAGCCTCACCTCTTGTTGGCCTGTCTACATATTGTGTCAGGAAACCCTCCTGCACACATTGGACAAACACCAACCCATCTAACGAACTCAAGCTATAGCTTTCCCAGTCAATATCTGGGAAGTTAAAGTCCCCCATAACAACCACCCTGCTACTTTCACTCTTCTCCTGAATCATCCTCGCAATACTATCCTCTACTTCTCTCGGACTATTGGGAGGCCTGTAGAAAACACCTAACAGGGTGACCTCACCTTTCCTATTTCTAACCTCAGCCCAAACTACCTCATATGGCAAATCTTCCTCCATCGTCCTTTCTACCGCTGTAATGCTATCCTTGACAAGCAATGCCACACCTCCCCCTCTTTTACCCCCATGTCTGACCCTACTAAAACATTTAAACCCTGGAACCTGCAACAGCCATTCCTGTCCCTGTTCTACCCACGTCTCTGTAATGGCCACAACATCGAAGTCCCAGGTACAAACCCACGCTGCAAGTTCACCTACCTTATTTCTTATACTTCTGGCATTGAAGTATACACACTTCAAGCCACCTTTCAGTTTACAGGCACCCTCCTTCGAAATCGATGCCTTGTTCCTAACCTCCCTACACTCAAGGTCCTGTACCCTGAAGCTACAGTCCAGGTTCCCATGCCCCTGCAGAGTTAGTTTAAACCCTCCCAAAGAGCACTAGCAAACCTCCCCCAAAGGATACTGGTGCCCCTCAGGTTCAGGTGTAGACCATCCTGTTTATAGAGGTCCCACCTTCCCCAGAAAGAACCCCAGTTGTCCAGAAACCGGAATCCCTCCCTCCTGCACCATGCCTGTAGCCACGCATTTAACTGCTCTCTCTCCCTATTCCTCGACTCTCTATCATGTGGCATGGGTAACAAACCAGAGACAACAACTCTGTTTGTTCTAGCTCTGAGCTTCCAACCTAGCTCCCTGAAAGCCTGCCTGACATCCTCACCCCTCTTCCTACCTATGTCGTTGGTGCCAACGTGGACCATGATCTGGGGCTGCTCCCCCTCCCCCTTAAGGACCCTATACCTAACCAGATGCCTTTTAAATGCTGTAATTGTACCAGGCTCTACCACTTCCTCTGGCAGAGCATTCCATACAGGCACATTCCATGCTGTGAGAAAAAGTTGCCCCTTAGGTCCCTTTTACATCTTTTCCCTTTCAGCTGAAACCTATGCCCTCTATTTCTGGACTCCCCCACTCCAGGGAAAAGATTTTAAATATTTATCCTATTCATGCCCCTCATGATTTTATAAACCTCTATAAGTTCACCCCTCAGCCTTGGAAGCTCCAGGGAAAACAGACCCAGATTATTCATCCTCTCCAACCTGGCAACATCCTTGGAAATCCTTTATGAACCATTTCAAGTTTCATAACATCCTTCCAATAGGAAGGAGACCAGAATTGCATCCAATATTCCAAAAGTGGCCTAACCAGCATCCTGTACAGCTGTAACATGACCACCCAACTTCTGCACTCAATGCTCTGACCAATAAAGGAAAGCATACCAAACGTCTTTCTCACTATCCTATCTACCTGCGACTCTACTTTCAAGGAGCTATGAACCGCACTCCAAGGTCTCTTTGTTCAGCAATGCTCCCTAGGACCTCACCATTAAGTCCTGCTAAGATTTGCTCTCCCAAAATGCAGCACCTCGCATTTGTCTGAATTAAACCCCGTTTGCCACTACTTAGTCCATTGGCCCATCTGATCAACATCCTGTTGTAATCTGAGGTAACCTTCGCTGTTCACTACACCTCCAATTTTGGTGTCATCTGCAAACTTACTGACTATATCTCATATGTTCACATTCAAATCATTTATATAAATGACAAGAGGTAGTGGATCTAACACCGATCCTTGTGGCACTCCAATGGTCACATGCCTCCAGTCTGAAAAACAACTCTCCACCACCACCCTCTGTCTTCTACCTTCTAGCCAATTCTGTATCCAAATGGCTAGTTCTCCTTGTATTCCATGAGATCTAACCTTGCTAACCAGCCTTCCATGGGGAACCTTGTTGAACACCTTACTAAAGTCCATATAGATCACATCCACCAGTCTGCCCTCATCAATCCTCTTTGTTCCTTCTTCAAAAAACTCAATTAAGTTTGTGAGACATGTTTTCTCACCACAAAGCCTAATCAGTCCTTACCTTTCCAAATATGCGTAAATCCTATCCCTCAGGATTCCCTCCAACAACTTGCCCACCCCCAACATCAAGCTCACCAATTTATAGACCGTGGCTTGTCTTTACCACCTTTCTTAAACAGTCGCACCACTTTAGCCAACATCCAGTCTTGTGGCACCTCACCTGTGACTATCGATGATACAAATATCTCAGCAAGGGCACCAGAGTGCCAAATGTTGTGGAAATGTGATTCAGTGGTTCAGGTACTGAAGTCAGGGTTCAGGCAGGCAATATTGTGAGACAGAGGGGGACAAGAGCTGTAAAGTTGAGCTCAAGGTGAAACAAAACTCTGATTTACTCTTGATGTTATTTAAGCTGTGTAAAAATCATTAAGTGGGTATGATATTACTGACAAAGAAACATGGTTTTGGTCTCTGTTTCTGACTTATCTCAGACTTTCTGTTATAATGACACGGTGGCTCAGTGGGTGGCCGCATGATGGCTTGGTGGGTGGTGACACGATGGCTCAGTGGGTATCACTGCTACCTCCCAGTGCCAGCAACCCAGGTTTAATTCCAACCTTGGGACACTCTCTGTGCGGATTTTGCACGTTCCCCTCATGTCTGAGTGGGTTTTCTCTGCGTGCTCTGGTTTCTTCCCACACTTCAAAGATTTGCAGGTGATGTGAATTGGTGATGCTAAATTGCCTAATGTGTTCAGCGGTGTGTAGGTGATGTGTATTATTCATGCAAAATGTAGGGATGGGTCTGGGTGGAATATTAGAACATAGAAGGATACAGCGCAGTACAGGCCCTTCGGCCCTCGATGTTGCGCCGACCGAATCCTACCTAACCTATACTAGCCCAATAACTTCCAAATGCCTATCCAATGCCCGCTTAAATGACCATAAAGAAGGAGAGTTCACCACTGATACGGGCAGGGCATTCCATGAACTCACAACCCGCTGTGTGAAGAATCTACCCCTAACATCTGTCCTATACCTACCACCCCTTAATTTAAAGCTATGTCCCCTAGTAACACCTGACTCCATTAGCGGTAAAAGGTTCTTAGTATCTACCCTATCTAAACCCCTAATCATCTTATACACTTCTATCAGATCTCCCCTAAACCTTCTCTTCTCCAATGAGAACAGCCCCAAGTGCCTCAGCCTTTCCTCATAAGATTTTCCTACCATTCCAGGCAACATCCTGGTAAACCTCCTCTGCACTCGTTCTAAAGCTTCCACATCCTTCCTATAGTATGGCGACCAAAACTGCACACAATACTCCAGATGAGGCCTCACCAGAGTCTTATACAACTGCAACATGAATATTCTTTGGATCATCAGTGTGGACTTGTTGGGTCAAATGGCCTGTTGAGCACTGTGGGGATTCTATGGTATACCACTTCTGAAATGACAATAGCGATGGTGATGGAGAGAGAGAGGTAATGGAGCAGGATATCACCAAAGTAGATAAAGAAGCTGGGCCAGGCCTGGTAAGATATTGGCCAAAGGGCAACATATTCAGATTGTGGGAAGAAAGTATACCTTGATGTTTGTATTTCATAGTTGTTGACAATTCCCTACTGGATTATCCAGTAAGTAAAATCAACAACAGTCAGACTTTCTAAATGAGACATTTAGTGTTGCTGTATAAAGGGGTAGAATTCTATACTTTAGCCAGCAGGTAATACTGCAGAGGTTTTAGAAAATCCATTACCCTGTCTAATTCTTTCTGCTATGATTGAGTTTGGGAATTGGGAGCGATTTTACCTGAAGGTTAACAAAGAATTGCATGCTACTTCTGGTGTTTTTCTTCCAGACTATTTCTAATGGGCAACACATTGAAAAAACTATTATAGATGCTGAAAATCTGAAATTAAAACAGAAAATACTGGAGATACTCAGGCAGCTGGTCAGGCAGCTTCTGCGGATAAAGAAACATAGTTAATGTTTTAGGTCAGTGATATCTCCTAAGAACATAAGAACTAGATGCAGAAGTAGGCCAAGCAAAAATGAGGACTGCAGATGCTGGAAACCAGAGTTTATTTCAGAGTGGTGCTGGAAAAGCACAGCAGGTCAGGCAGCATCCAAGGAGCAGGAAAATCAATGTTTCGGGCAAAAGCCCTTCATCAGGAATAGAGACAGGAAGCCTCCAGAGTGCAGAGATAAATGGGGGCAGGGGAGAAAGTGGCAAAGAGTACAATAGTTAAATGGAGGTGCGAATGGAGGTGATAGGTCAAAGGGGAGGGTGAAGCAAATAGTTGGGAAGGGAGATTGGCAGGTAAGACAGGTCATGAGGACAGTGCTGAGATGGAAGGTTGGAACTGAGGTAAGGTAGAGGGAGGGGAAATGAGGAAACTGGTGAAATCCATATTGATGCCCTGGGGCTGAAGTGTTCCGAGGCGGAAGATGAAGCATTCTTCCTCCAGGTGTTGGGTGGTGAGGCAGCGGCGATGGAGGAGGCCCAGGACCTGCATGCCCTCTGCTGAGTGGGAGGGGGAGTTGAAATGTTGGGTCACAGGGCGGTGGGGTTGATTGGTGCAGGTGTCCCAGAGATGTTCCCTGAAGCGCTCTGCAAGAGGCATCCAGACTCCCCAATGTAGAGGAGATCGCATCGGGAGCAACGGATATAATAAATGATATTATGGATGTGCAGGTGAAACTTTAATCGATGTGGAAGGCTCCTTTGGGGCCTTGGATGAAGATGAGGGGAGAGGTGTGGGCACAGGTTTTGCAATTCCTGTGGTGGTAGGGGAGAGTGCCAAGATGGGAGGGTGATATGTTGGAGGGTGTGGACCTGACCAGGTAGTCACGGAGAGAACAGTCTTTGTGGAAAGCGGATAGGGGTGGGGAGGGAAATATATCCCTGGTGGTGGGGTCCGTTTGGAAGTGGCAGAAATGTCGGCGGATGATATGGTTAATGTGAAGGTTGGTAGGGTGGAAAGTGAGGACAAAGGGGGTTCTGCCCTTGTTACGGTTGGAGGAGTGGGGTTTGATGGCGGAGGTGTGGAATGTGGATGAGATGTGTTGGAGGACATCTTCAATCACATGAGAAGGGAAATTAAGGTCTCTAAAGAAGGAGGCCATCTAGTGAGTTCTGTGGTAGAACTGGTCCTTCTGGGAGCAGATACAGTGGAGGCGGAGGAATTGGGAATACGGGATGGCATTTTTGCAGGAGGTGGGGTGGGAAGAGTTGTAATCCAGGTAGCTGTGGGAGTCACTCAGTTTGTAAAAAATGTCAGTGTCAAGTTGGTTGTCATTAATGGAGATGGAGAGGTTCAGCAAAGGGAGAGAGGTGTCAGAGATGGTCCAGGTGAATTTAAGGTCAGGGTGGAATGTGTTGGTGAAGTTGATGAACTGCTCAATCTCCTCGCGGGAGCACAAGGTGACGCCAATGCAGTCGTCAATGTAGCGGAAGAAGAGGTACGGAGTCATGCCGGTGTAATTATGGAAGATGGACTGTTCTACATAGCCAACAAAGAAACAGGCATAGCTGGGGCCCATACAGGTCTGGAGGAAGTGGGAGGATTGGAAGGAGAAATTGTTAAGAATGAGGACCAGTTCAGCCAAACAAATGAGAGTGTCAGTGGGAGGGTGCTGTTGGGGACATCGGGAGAGGAAGAAATTGTGGGATTCGAGGCCCTGGTCATAGCGGATGGAGGTGTAGAGGGATTGGATATCCATGGTGAAGATGAGACATTGGGAGCCGGGGAAACGGAAATCTTGGAGGAGGTGGAAGGCATGGGTGGTATCTCGAACGTATGTGGGGAGTTCCTAGACTGGGGTGGGGGGGGCAGGGGAGGAATAGGACAGTATCGAGGTAGGCAGAGATGAGTTCAGTGGGGCAGGAGCATGCTGAGACAATAGGTCGGCCAGGGTGGTCAGGCTTGTGGATCTTGGGAAGGAGGTAAAATCAGGTGGTGCAGGGTTTCCAGACTATAAGGTTGGAAGCTGTGGGTGGGAAATCTCATGAGGTGAAGAGTTCTGTATGGTCTGGGAGATGACGGTTTGGTGATGGGGAGTGGAGTCATGGTCGAGGGGGCAGTAGGAGGAGGTGTCTTTGAGTTGGTGTCTGGCTTCAGTGGTGTAGAGGTCAGTGCGCCAGACTACCACTGCATCCCCTTTATCTGCTGGTTTGATGATGAGGTCGGGATTGGAGCAGAGGGAGTGGAGGGCTGCGCATTGTGAGGGTGAGAGGTTGGAGTGGGGGAGGGGGTAGATGGTTTGAGGCAGTTAATGTCTCGGAAATGAAGAGGTCGAGGGCGGGTAATAGGCCAACGTGGGCTGTCTAGGTGGATGGAGTGTGTTGGAGGTGAGTGAAGAGGTCCTCGGAAGGTGGGCGGGAGTCCTGATTGTAAAAGTAATCTCGGAGGTGGAGACGGCGGAAGAAGTGTTCGATGTCATGGCGTGTATTAAATTCATTGATGCGTGGGTGGAGGGGAATGAAGGTAAGGCCTTTGCTGAGGACTGATCGTTCTTCCTCAGTGAGGGGAATGTCTGGGGGGATGGTGAAAACTCGGCAGGGCTAGGAGCCAAGACCTGGTGTGGGTGTGGCTCTGGGAGTGGAGCCAGAGCCTGTAACTGGAGTGGGAGTAGTAGTAGGGGGGATGGGGATGGAGTCATGAGCAGGGGTTCTGGGGGGGCGGGGATGGTGACAGTGGGGTCTGTGGGGAAGCGTGTCAGCAGGATGCAGGTGAGTGGCATTGGTGGGGGTGGAAGTGGTGGTGAAAACAGCAGTAGAGGGGGCGGAAGTCGCTGAATGCGTTACATCAGTGATGATGTGGGGTGTGGAAGTGATATAACATGTGGTGCATGAGGAATTGTGAGGGGCGGAAGGGGCTGTGGAAGTGGCCATAATAGGGGCGGAAGTGATGTCATCGATCACCATGAGGATGGTAGCTGTACCAGCCACATGGCTAATGGCTTCTGAGCAATTCTAGAGGCCGGGGGAATCTTCTGGAATGTTTGAGGAGCGCTGGTTGTGGAGGTGGGTGTGTAAAAGTTTGTTGTACTTACAGTTTTTGATGTTTGAGATGGTGTTGAAATACTGTTTGTTGAGACTGATTTCTTCTTAGAATATAGTACATAGTGGGTCCTTTGCAGTCCTGAGAGAGTGTGGCCCTCAGCTGAGGCAGGGCTGACTGTGGAAAGATTAGGTGCCGGTGCATTGCTGCGAGTGTGGAGCGGAGGATCCGAAAGGAGACCTGTTTCTGGTGGTTTTGAATCTGTAGTCTGTACTGGTTGTCCTGTTCAGATCCGAACTGCGCTGGGTTGAATGTAGTTTGGAGTCCATGCGGGATCAGTTGGTTACGGAGGCAGACACTGAGGAAGCAAATGTGACTATGGTAGCGAGTCTGTTTCAGTACATGGTTGATGAGCTTCATGGCAGAGGAGATGACCTGGGGGTTGCAGTGAGAGAGAGCGACTCACTGAGATTCTTGTAGAGAGAGGAAGAGAACTTCTTCAAGGTAGGCTAGAGGGTTCCTTGCAAGAGTAGGCCATCTGACCCATCAAGCCTGCTTCGCCATTCAATAAGATCATGGCTGATCATTTTATGGCCTCAGCTCCACTTGCCCACCCTCTCACCATAGCCCTTAATTCCTTTACTGTTCAAACAATGATCTAGCTTAGCTTTAAAAGCATTTACTGAGGAAGCCTCAACTACTTCACTGGGCAGGGAATTCCACAGATTCACACCCCTCGGGGTGAAGAACTTCCTTCTCCATTCAGTCCAAAATCTACTCCCCATTACTTTGAGGCTATGCCCTCTTGTCCTAGTTTCACCCTCCAATTGGAAACATCCTCTCTACTTCTATCTTACCTATTTCCTGCATAATTATATATGTTTCTGTAACATGCTCCCTCATTATTCTAAATTCCAATGAATACAATCCCTGTCTACTCAATCTGTCCTCATCAGCCAACTCCCTCAACTCCAAAAATCAACCTAGTGAACTTCTTCTGAACCCCCTCCAGTGTCAGAACATCCTTTCTCAAGTTAGGAGACCAAAACTGCACGCAATACTCCAGGTATGGCTCCACCAGCACCCTATACAGCTGCAACATAACCTCCCTGCTTTTAAACTCAATCCCTTTAGCACTGAGGAACAAAATTTTATTTGCCTTCTTAATTATCTGTTTTACCAGCAACCTTTTGTGATTTATGCACAAGGACACCCAGGTTCCTCTGCACAGCAGTATGGTGCAATTCTTTTACCATTCAAGTAGTAGTCCTTTTTTCTGTTATTCCCACCAAAATGGATGACTTCACATTTATTAACATCGTACTCCATCTGCCAGACATATGCCGACTCACTTAATATATCTACGTTTCTTTGCAAAGTTTCACAGTCCTCGGCACACTCTGTTCTATCATTCGTCTTAGTATCATCCGCAAACTTTGACACACTACATGTGGTCCCCAACTCGAAATCATCTGAGCAAGTTGTGAACAACAGCGGTCCTCACACTCATCCCTGAGGCACACCATTAGTCATTGATTGCCAACCAGAAAAGCACTCATTTATCTCCAATACTTTGCTTCTTGTTAGTTAACCAATCCTCTACCCTTGCTGGTACATTGCCTCTAATGCCGTGCATTGTTATCTTATGTAGCATCCACTTTACATCGCTCCTGGGAGGGTTGTTTTACTACAATGCTCATAAATTGTTAATCATTGCTTTAAAAGTGTGTTTGGCCTCTGAGGTGGTCTCATGTGAAAGATATAAATTCTTTATATCTTGTCTCTCAGGTTTTAATTCTTCTGGTTCCCTTTAGCTTGGCAAATTACCTATCATCCAATATATTTCCATTCATCAGGTTCACTGTTTAGAGTTGTGTTTGATAATTGCCTCACATATTTTCATTTACTGCAGGCAGTAATTGCATTTATGTAAGGCCTTCCCAATCTGAGAACCTTCCAAAGTGTTTTACAGCCAATTAATTACCTCTTTTTAAACATGTTATAATGCAGGAAGTCCAGCACCAATCTGCACATAGAAAGCTCTCATGAACTAAAATGTGGTAATGAATAGATAATCTGTCATTGTAACAATACAAAGCTGTGGGAGCTTTACATCTCCTGAGTTACGAGAAATGCCTCTTCCAAAATAAGGTAGCTATGGCAATGAAAGACTCCCTTAGTACTGCAAAAGTGACAGGGTAGAGCTTTGTACTTAAGTCACTGGATTGTGACTCTCATAACCTGTTTAGTCAAAAGTGAGAGTGATATAAGATAAACTATGGTTGACGTAACATAAAATTGTTTTTCTCTTCTACTTAATTGGTTTGATTATGATTGAAAAGGAAACAAAATCAAATTGGATAAATGCAACTGCTGTTGGGATTAAAGGTAAGGTGCATATTAAATTCAATGGTGAGCAGGAATAATGAGTAGCCTATCTATTTCTGGACAATTTGAAGCCATTAACTAGTCAGTTAATGTCCACTTATGAGTCCACCTCTTGACAAGCAAACAGTCAATAAATCACCTTACACAATCTGAAGACAGGCAGGAGATCATCCATTCTTAGCAGATCCCTTAGGCTCATTGAAGAGGCTCCACAATGTGAAGCAAATCTAATCAGGTTTCTCTACGGCTTGGCCTTCCTACCCCAGCTATCCATTCTCCTGCCAACCTGGCCTCTGATGAGATCCCCAGGTCCAGCTACAATACAGCTGCAATCATACAGACCTCACTGAAGTACCGATAGGGTCATTACTCCCAGTGACACAGCAAGTACTGAAGCTCTGCCAGCCTCTGAAGTGGGATGTCCTATTGCTGAGCTTTGATACATTCAGAGTCTCCTCTGCCCTGAAACTCTACAGCCACGTCCTGAAGCAGACTCGCTACCACAGCCACATCTCCTTCCTCAGTGCCTGCCTACAGAACCAATTGATCCCACATGGACTCCGGACTACATTCAGACTTCCCAACTACCTTCCCCGCCCCCCAGCCCTACCCTCCTCTCATTTATCTCTCAGCCCCCCCGGCCCACAAGCCTCATTCCTGATGAAGGGCTTATGCCTCAAATGTTGATTCTCCTGCTTCTCAGATGCTACCTGATCTGTTGTGGTTTTCCAGCACTACTTTTCACTCTGATCTCCAGGATCTGCAGTCCTCACTTTCTCCTAATCCCATCTCAATTCAATTGAAAGCCAAATAGCTGTTAAATCTGGAGCAGAATTGGATTCCCTTACAAATTTTAAATCCATTAAACCCAACACATTGTGCTATTGGAGGTTTCTGAAGAAGAGTCACTGGATCCAAAATATTTACTCTGTTTTCTCTCTCTGCAGTTGCTGCCAGACCTGTTGAGTTTTTCCAGCTATTTTTGTTCTCATTTCTGAGTCATTGCAGTTCTTTAGTTTTTGTTGTTTTTGGAGAGGTGGTTGGCACAGACTCTAAATTAATTCTTTTTCTTTCAGAACACTGTTATGCAGAGCAATCATTGCCAAAGAGATGAAAATAAAAATACAGAGGATGCTGGAGATGTGAAATATAAGTGGAAAGTGCTGAAGGAAATCAATAATTCTGGCAGCATCCAGAAAGTTCTGGAGAAGAATCATGGAACACAAAATGTTAACATTGTTTCTGTCTCCACAGACCCTGCCAGATCTGCTGAATTTCTCAGCACTTCCAATCTTTATACAGTTGCAACAGAGATGTGATTGCACAATTTAATAAGCAGCACAAAACTTATCTGGTCGTGAGTCACATAAAAAAAAATGTGTAAAAAGTGAATTAACTTGAGATGGAAGACCATGACATTTTTGGAATTCCATTTTGACTTGATGTTTGTTAACCATTGTGCGAAAATGCAAACTAAGCCTTAGAAAGTCTTGTTTTATAAGCCTGTGTCTTTTGATTAAAACAAAAAGAAACTTCCAATTACTTTTACATTTAAAAAAAGTATGGCTTGCAATAAGTTAGGAAATATTTAATGTTTCTGCTGCTGTTGTATTCTTAATACAACTTCTCAAAATAATTGGTTCCAGAGTGTTTCTGCTCCCCAATTCTTCAGAAAGCGTAACCCTGATTGTACCAATTTCTGACCCTAAAAGGATTAAAAATTATCCCCTTACTATTAGCGTTCTTCTGCACTGGAGATTCCCAAACAGATGCCTCCATTTATGCCTAAGTGCAGGAATCCAGCAGCGAAGACACCTTGCCTTCTTTTGTAGCTGCCAATGCACTATGTTCTGTGATAGAAATGTCCTGAAACACAGCCAGCCACTTTAACACCTCTTGTGAAAGGATAAATATGTGTGGTGAGTGTGGGATTAGGGAGCGAGATGTGTGAGGGGACTAATGTGCCGTATGAGTAAAGGACAGGGAAATAGGGAGGTGGTTGAGAGTGATAGTGGAACTTCCTTTCTACTATCAATGTCATTGGTACCAACAAGAATGGGGCATTCTGTCACTCCCATCCAAGTTATTTGTCAGCCTGAGATGTTCTTAATCCTGGCGCCACCACCATTGGGTTCCTGCTATAGAGAACAGTATCTAACCCCCTAATTAAACTGTCCCTTGCTACAATTACTTTCTTAGTTCCAACCACCATTTGAATGTGTCCCTGTACTAATGTGCCATAACCAGTTCAGTCATCAGCCCTGTAGTCCTCACTGTCTTCCCTTCAGCTTACAAGAACCTCCGTAACTATGAAAAAATTGCAGGGGCTGAGATTTCTCATTTGCAACTCTCTGGATCATTATACCTGCCTCGCCTGCAGTCAAACCATTCTATCTTTGATCACAGTCTTAGGTAACTTTCTTGTTTTTTGATGTGGCACAGTATCTGCTGCTCAGATTTCAGCTCCTCATCTGAGTCCTAAGTTCCTCAAGCTGCAAACATTTTCACCCTGTATCACATTAGTGTCCAGCAACTTCTACATGTTGCAGAAGCAACACTTCCCCTGTCTAGCCATCAATATCATATTTGATTTAATTTATAAAGTAATAATTTGAGATTTCCTGCCCTTTATGTTTTACTTCAACATTTTGTTCTAATAATATTTAAAGTAAAAAAGAACAAGTATCAATCTTTAGACTTAAATTTTTTTTTTAAAAGAAAAGAGACAAGAAAGAGACACTGGAAACCTAAGTACTATGAAGATCTTTTGATTGAAAGGCTGGAAATATTCACCAGTGAATACCCCAACTCCTATGTCATGCCTCTATCCTTTCCCACCCACCTCTTCCCTGGAAAGTTTACTTCTTGCAGTAAACCTTAGTGAAAGAGTTTCTGTCCCCATTTGCACCAAATTCCTACTCTGAACTAAATTTCTAAAAGCATACACACTCTGCTTTCATCTCACTCTGTTTCAGTAAAATGGCTCTCTTCAATGGAAGGGTCAGTTCAAAGTATTGTTTGTTTGACCAGCGTGAAAGTGAAAGAGGGCTAGTTAGCTCAGTAGTTGGCCAGCTGGCTTGTGAAGCAGAGGGAGACTAACAGTGACGAATTGACTATCAGTCAATTCTCACACTGATTGAGGTGACCATGTAGATTCCACTTTTCTAACCTTGAGATCACCTGAGGTGTGGTGACACTCAGGTAAAACTCACCACATACCATCTTTTTCAATTTTTGAAATACTGCATTCAGTTCTGGTCCCCCTGCCATAGGAAGATTATACCAGGAATGGAGGGTTTGAGTTATCAGGAGAGCCTGGATAAGTTGGTACACTTTTCCATGGACCACAGGAGGTTGAGGGGGGATCTTACAGAGGATTATAAAATCATGAGGGGCATAGATAAGGCGAATGGCAAAGGTCTTTTCCCAAGGGTTAAGTTCAAAACAAGCGGGTACAGTTTTAAGGGGGGAGGAGAAAGATTTAAAAAGGACCTCCTGGGTAACATTTTCACACAGAGGGTGGTACGTATTTGGAATAAACTGCTAGAAGAAGTGACAGATGCAGGTACATTTTTTTAAAAAATTAACTGACACTTTTGAAGACACTTGGACTGGTATATGAATAAGAAAGGTTTAGAAAGATATGGATCAAACACAGGCAAACAGGCCTAGCTAAGTTTGGGAAACTTGGTCAGCTTGGTCGAGTTGGACTGAAAGGTTTGTTTCAGTGCTCTCTATGACTATAAAAATAGTAGCTAGGAAAATGTTATTTTTTATACAGAAAATAGGATAGAAGGGAGTGAATGATAGGTGGAGATACAGTCAAATGAAAGACGGACACATAAAGTGACCAGCCAAGGAGAATTAATAGCTACGATGGGGATGATTTGTGGATAACAAGGTCTGATCTGTGGGGTATGGGTTAAGGCCACATGAGAAGGTGCCTAAAATTGTTAAACTCGATATTAAATTCACAAGAGGGTACAGTTCCCAAGTGGAAAATAAGGTGTTATTCTTCCAAATTGCACCGAGTTTTGCTGGAACACTGTAGCAAGCCTAAGACAGAGATGTTGGCCAGGGAACAGGATAGGGTGTTAAAGTGGGAGGCATACTGGAAGCTCAGAGTCTT
The DNA here is from genome assembly GCF_020745735.1 of Hemiscyllium ocellatum. Taxonomy (NCBI): domain Eukaryota; kingdom Metazoa; phylum Chordata; class Chondrichthyes; order Orectolobiformes; family Hemiscylliidae; genus Hemiscyllium; species Hemiscyllium ocellatum. Next base: position 93,550,868 of record NC_083408.1, read on the forward strand.
TTTTGCTAACAGAACATCGGTGTTCTGTGAAGCTGTCACCCGGTCTATGCTTTGATTCCTCAGTGTACAGCATTGTGAGCAGTAAATACAGTAGACTACATTGAGTGAAGTGCTGTTTCACCTGGAAGGTATGATTGTGCTCTTGGACACTAAGGAGAGAGAAAGTAAACAAGCAGATTTTACACCTTCTGTAGTTGTAGGGAAAAATGCTGTGGGGTTGTGAGAGGTTGTTGGGTGCGAAGGAGGAGTGGACCAGGTGGGAACAGGGAGTGGAGAGCAATATGTGTCTGGTGGTGGCATCCTGCTGGAGGTGGTGGAAATGATCCTCCAGATGTAGATGCTGGTGAGATGGTAGGTGAGGATAAGGGAGACCCTATCGCTGTTATGGGAGAAAGGAAAGAGTGTGAGAGCCTAAGTGCGGGAAATGGGTTGGACTGGCTGAAGGCCCTCTCAAGTACGGTGCTGGGGATTCCTTGGTTGAGGAAGAAGGTGGACATTTTGGAGGCCCCTTAGCATCATCAAAACAGATACAATGGGGATGGAGGAACTAGGAGAATGGAATAGAGTTTTTTACAGGAAGCAGGGTGTGAGGATGTGCAATCGACGTAACAGTGGGAGTTGGTGGGTTTATAGTGGTGACAAGTCTATCCCGAGGAATGGAAATAGAAATGTCAAGAAAGTGAAGGGAGGAGTCAGAGATTGACCAGGTGAAGATGAGAGCAGGGTGGGATTAGGAATCAAAATTGATAAACTTTTCCAATTCGGGACGAGAGAGGGAAGCAGCACTGATAATATCATTGATATACTGGAGAGAGAGTTGTGGGAGGGTGCTGGATTACGTCTGGAACAAGAAATGTTCCACATACTCAAAAAAGAAACAGGCATAACTGGTGCCCATATGGGTACCCATGGCCATTCCACTGACCTGAAGAAAATGTGAAGAGTTAAAAGAGTTGTTCAGAGTGAAGACTAGCTCAGCCAGGTGGAGGTGGGCGTTGGTAGATGGGGACAATTCAGGCCTTTTTTTCCAGGAAGGAGTGGTGAGATCTGACACCATCCTAATGGGGGGTGAACATGTAAAGGAATTGAATATCCATGGTAAAGAGAAGGCAGCTGGAGCCCACAAACTGGAAATTCTGAAATTGACCTTGTTTGATTGGATTTGATTTATTATTGTCACATGTTCCTCGGTATTGTTTGGTTTTGTGTGCAGTACAGGCAGAACATACAAACTGCATAAGGGTAACAGAACAAAGCAAAGAATACAATGTTACAGCTGTGAAGGTCCACAAGGAACAACGACAGCTTTAAATTTGAAATCTGTGAAGTCCATTCAGAAGTCTAATAACAGCAGGGAAGAAGCTATTCTTGAATATGTTAGTATGTGTCTTTAAGCTTTTGTGTCTTCTACACAGCAGGAGAGGTAGAGACAGATCATAATCGGGGTGGGAAGGGTCTTTGATGATGTTGGCTGCCAGTCTTTTTTTTGTAAATATATTTATTAGCATTTTGTAAAACTTTACAAACATATAAAATTATTGAAAAGTACAATCAATAACAAATATCAGTGTAATAAAAAGAAAAAAAACGCAAATTACAATACAACTACTGCCTTCTAACTACAAACCTAACCTATATAACAAAACAAACCCTCGCACTGTGCAAAGCAACCCCAATAAATAAGTAAATAACTAATGGATCAAAAAAGAAAGAAAATAAAAAAAAACGAAAGAAAACACAGAATACAGGACTGCTATGCTCGGCACAAAGTTCCCAAACAAAGGAACGGGAGCATTGTATATATACCCGCATTAACTCAGGAGACCCTCTCCAGGGCCCAGGGCTTGAGAAACCGAACCATCCTGGTTAAACAAATGCCCTAGTTAAGATAATTGACCAATCTATATCCAAATAACTCAAGTGCTGCCATGAGAGGAATTTCTAGTTTGAGAGAGTTGTTTGAGAGGGTAGTTATGATGTCTTTTGAGCAACTGAGCCGCAAATATAGGCTGCCCAGCAGAGATTTGTTCCATTTTTTTCAGGTTAGGGATTTCATCCAGAAGAGGACGATGCTTCTCACTAAGCCCTATAAGCCCGATACAGAGAGGTTGTTGCTACTTTCCACAAGCACCCTTTCTGTTAGTGCCTTCTATCATCTGCTGGGTGGCAGGACCTGGCAGGATATTAACCGGTTATGTGAGGTCTGTGAGTAAGAGCTAGGAGGGGAGATCTCTTCTGAAACATGGGAGAACATATGGGAGAATACTCTTAAGACCTCAATCTGTAATAGGACATGCGTTATGCAGTTAAAAGTTCTGCACAGGGCTCATCTGGCACCGGACCATCTGGTGAAGTTTAAAAAAGGGGCATCTTCAGCGTGACCCAAATGTAAAATAAGTGTAAGTACTCTTACCCATTGCTTTTGGACATGCAACAGGCTCCGTGTTTATTGGAGCGCTGTGGCGGGAGGAATGAGGAGGGTATTGAGGACTGAAGTCAAAGTAGACCTGATATCTCTCCTCATAAGTCTACTGAATTTACCATCTTTAGACAGGCATGTTCTTGCATATTTAATATTCTTGCATACTGTGCACGGAAGAATATTCCGATGAATTGGGTGTCTGAGAACCCGCTGGGCTTGCTGGGATGGCAGAAATTAGTTATGGAGCACATTCCCTTGGAAATTTTTTACAAACATGGTGCACCACACAACAGACCATTTTTATAAGACATGGCTGCCTTTCTGAGGCAGTGCAAAGTATAGATGGAGTCAGTGGATGGAAAGTTGGCTTGAAGATGGACTGGGCTATGTTCACAACTCTCTGTAGTTTCTAATTGTCCAGGGCAGAGCAGTTGCCGTACTAAGCTGTGTTTTATCCAATGGAATGCTTTCTATGTACATCTATAAAAATTGGTCAGAAACTTTCTGGTTATACTGAATTTCCTTAGCGTCCTGAGGAAGTAGAGGTATCGTTGTGTTTTCTTGATTGTCACATCAATGTGGGTGGACCAGGGTAGATTGGTGGTGATCATTGCTCCTAGGAAGTTGACGCTTTCAACTATCTCCACTTCAGCTCCATTGATGTAGCCAAGGGTGTGTCCTCTACCTGGCTTCTTGAAGTCAATGGCCAGCTGTTTTGTTTTGCTGATGTTAAGAGAGAGAGTGTTATCTTTACACCATGCCACCAAGCTCGCTATCTCTTTCCTATATTCTGACTTGTCATTGATTGAGATTTGGCCTACAATTGTGGAGTGATCAGCGAACATGTAGATAGAGTTAGTAAAGCATTGGAGCAATCCCAGATTTAAGTGGGAAGGGACCAGATAAGAGGAGAAAAAAAATCAAGTCGAAGTAGGTGACTTAATGCGATGATGGGACATATAATGTGACGATGGGCCTAATTGAGAATGGGCGATTGTGCTAAAAGAAATTCATATCATAACAGGACCAGGTATGAGAGTGGGTAAAATACATAGACTGATGGAATCAGGCTCTAAAGTTTATGAACTCAATGTTGAGTTCTAGAGGCTGCAGGGTCCCCAAGTGGAAAATGACCTCAACCAAGAATTCCCTGTTACTGTGATTGACAGGGCCTTAGCCATGTCTGATCCATTCCCTTTACTTCTGCCCTCATCCCTTCTCTTCCCTACTCTTCCCTACTGCAATGATCCAATTCTCTTGGTCTTCACTTATCACCCCACCAGTTTCCATATCTAAACAAATGGAAGGTGCCATTTCTGTCACTTCCAGTGGGATGCCACAACTAGGTACATATTCCCTTCCCTTTCCTTGTCAGCATTCTGCAGGGACCATTTTCTCTGGGGCACTTTGGTTCATTCCTCCACCATTCCTCACATCTTGTCACACCCCACGTCATCTTCTCACGCAATTGCAGAAGGGGCAATAGCTGCTTGTTTACCTCCTTCCTCCTCACCATCCAGGGCCCCATACATAACCTTTCAGGTGAAGCTGAACAGCTTTGCTGAACAGCCACATTCTGTCTGCAAAAATGACCTTGAGTTTCCAGTTTCCTGCCACTTCAACACACCACCATATTCCCACCATTTCAATCTCAGACCTGCTGCAGTGTTCCAGCAAGCCTCATAGCAAGTTCAAAGAACAACATCTCATTTTCCACTTGGGTACTCCACAGACTCTAGAACTCAACATCAAGCTCAATAATTTTACAGCCTGATTCCATCCTCCCATGTTTCTTTTCCCACTCTATACTCAGTCCAGTTATGGCACAGTTTGCTATATCTGTCATCTTGTTACAGCAGTATCCAATAACTGCACAGTCCTGATTACAGCTTGCTTGGACATCTTTTGAGAGAAGTATATGAATTTCATGGAAGCATACTCTCTATCCCCAGTGATATTCTTGCATATGCCTACTCCATAATTCCCATAGCAATCAATTTAGGTTCCTCCTCCATCTCAGTTATTGTATGGGCACAGTTCATTTGTCACCTTCTGGCTGTGGTACTCTCTTTTACTCAATCAAGAGGTAAGTGTCACTAGTAAAGTTGTTGCCCATTACTAATTACCTTTGAGACAATGAGTTAAACCATTGCAGTACATCTGCTATTGATGTTTTAATGGCTGTTTCATATGACTGAATGACTTGCTAAATTATTTCAGCTGGCACTTAAGAACCATCACATTGCTATACCTCTGGATTCACAAGTAGGCCAGACCAGAAAAGGATGGCAGATTTCTTTCCCTAAAAGGCACTTGAAAACTCATAGCTTTTTAACAACCGTTACAGGGACGAGTTTTTGATTCTAGATTGATTAATTCATTGAATGTAAATTCCATCAGCTGCCATGATTTAAACCTGGGTCTATATTGTGCTTTCAGATATACAAATCCAAAACATTACCATTGCACTTTTATCATTATACTGCCATGCTGCTAATATTTTTATTCTTAACAATAGCATACGAGATACAACTATTAGGTCCAGTGAATTAGAACTTGAAGGGGATTGTAGCTCCCTAACACAGATTCCCCTGCTTCATCAGTGTTTGCTCATGTACATATGGAAATTTGGAAGTGAAAGGCCAAATATCTAAATCATGGCTTTCCAAGCAGTGGGTCTCAATCTCCAATGGTGTCACCAGCTGCAATTTTGGAATCCTGAGCTCTGAGGCTGTCATAAATCTTCGAGTGAAAGTATGGCACTTTAAGTCATCAGAGTTTTTCCGAGAGTGACTGTGGCCTAACTGTCCAATCCTGGAGGCGTGAATCTGCTCTTGAAAATTCCAATGAAAAGGTTGATCTATCTATATTTGGGATGAACAGCTTCCTCAGAAGAAACAACGTCCTCTTGATAATAACCTGATGAAGGAACGATGCTCTGAAAGCTAGTGTGCTTTCAATTAAACCTGTTAGATTATAACCTAGTGTTGTGTGATTTTTAACTTTGTACACCCCAGTTCAACACCGGCATCTCCAAATCGATAATAATGACTATGCAATGCCCTGCCACACTTGCTTAGGCTAAAATGTCCCTGAAGACAAAACTCCTGGAGGGTTGTGATTTAGTCCAGACAAACTCACAACCTTGACAATCACCAGACAGGTCTTCACATAGTTTAATCCTTGACATGATTGAGTCTTTTAATCATCAGCAATTCTTTCACAAGAACTGATTTTTTTTCAACTCTTCTGTCAAGTGAAATATTGCCCGAGAAACAATATGATGTTATGGTTAGGATGACATATGTCGGTATTCTAATGATGAATGTGTAGTGTTCAATTGTTTCACGCTTGGTTGTGTGTGTCTGTTGACTGCTCTCTATGCTCTGAATCAGCACCGTGGGTATGTCTATGGAAAAACTCAATAAGCAGTTGTCATGAGAACATATACATTAAGCATTTACAATAAAGCTCCTGTTTTCATATAGAACCCAGTAAGGATCATCTCTACATCTCCCCAAGCCAGAAAGCACAATATCTAGGTACAAAATTGAAGATAAATTTAGACTTACCAACTTCAGGATTTTTCCTTTCTTCACATTAAGATACAACCATGTCATGGAATCGATTCTTCTGCACTGTAATAATTATGGAAACGTAGAATTTTACAGTACAGAAGGAGGCCATTCAACCAATCGTGTTTGTACCAGCTTCCAAAAGCGCTAATCAGATAGTCCCATTCTCCAGCCTCATCTCCATAACCCTTTAAATTCATCACTTCAAATATGTATCTAGTTCTCTTCTTAAAGCTCCTATGGAATCTGTCTTCACCACATTCACAGGCAGCGCATTCCAAATCCTAAATACTCTTTAAGTAAAGAAGATTTTCCTCATCTCACTCCTGGCTTTCTTGCTGACAATTAATTCAGTGTTGATTTCAGGGCACAGTACATACCCGACTTGGTCACTGATGATAAAGCCTAATTAACCTTTGTAGAGAATGTGCTGCCAATCCTACTTCCTGTAATAGTCTGTGGGATTTATAGATATTTGTGGTCAAGAATGAACTACAAATAAATCCTAGCAGAAGAGGAAATTGGTCGTATGATGCTGATGGTAACATGAAGAGTATAAGACATGAGTCTTATATTTAACTATGTCTGGATAGAACTGCTGAAGGCACCATAAGAGCACACAATCTCTCCCTGGTGATTGTTTTTTTTGTTGTTGGAATTGGGGGAATTTTAGCTTGGCTTCTTGACTAACTCTTCGGTATATATTATCTTATTCATCAATCACCAAGTGCTGACTACATTCTTAGTTACACCTGGATCTGGCCATCAACCTCGACAGTTCTATAAATGGTTACATAAGCTTTAATTCACCCCTAAGGTTGAGCATCTTGCCTATTCAAGCAACTGAGATAAATTTAACAGGAGCACCGAGTGTAATGCTACAGTGGTAGGAAGATACCAGGGAACCAGTATGAGATGGACTGAAAAGCTGCTTCCTCCTGTTTCCATTGCCAGTACCAACCAGAGCTCCAAATTCAGCAGATGTATAACATGGATGAGATAACATACTGAATTTAATGCAACATCACACTTTGATATAACTGACTTTTTCTCTCCTTTACGTGTGTTCCTAAATGCCTAATCTGTATTGCTAAATTCAGATGGAATCAGAAGAGGTACAGAGGTAGTTTGGGAGGTTTTTTTAAACTTGGTGTCACCTTGACAGTTCTTTCTGATGTTTGGGGCCCAAGCTAAACTAGTTCTAATTTACTTTCATATTAAACAGAGAAGCACCAACGATGTCTTTGTCTGAATCACAATTAACATCAGACTTAAAGTGAAATATTTTAATGGCTCATGAATTCATATTAAGGTTACCTTTCTGTGAGATCTAAAATCTTCTTTTACTTTCTTGAGCTTTGCTGAATACATTTACAGCCGCAAAAATTAGGGTATAAATTAAGGCATGCAATTTTCTTATATTTCCAAAAAATGGATAGCCCAAATTTTGAAGGAATGGAAAGATGGGCCTTTATATTGCACCTTTCACAACTTCAGGCAGACCAAATGTTACACAGCACTTGAAAAACAAAACACTGCTATAACATAGGAAACGGACCAGCCAATTTATGTACAGCTAAGTCCTACAAGCAGCAATGCTATAATAATCAGAAAATCTGTTTTCAGGAGTTACTATATAAAAAGATAAATATTGGCTGGGACACTGTGATGGACCACATTGCTGTCCTTCAAATTATGCCAAGGATTCTTGCACACTGTCAACTGTGGCAAATATGGGGTTGGTGTGAAAGGCAGCACCTTCAACAGTGCAGCAGTGGCTCAATGATACACTGAGGTGTCACCTTGGATTTTATACTCAATGGTTTGGGCCGTAACTTAAACCTCTTGACTCAGAGGTCAGTGTGCTTCTAACCTACTGTCCATGAGCAAGAGGCAGTGGCTAAGGGTGAGGTAGTCGCTGCAATGTTCAAGAACTGCATTCACCAGGAAATAAAGTGTGAATGCTTATTCTGATCCCCTAATGTCTACCACAATGTCATGATTGACAGCGTAAAATGTGAAGAAAATTGATTCAAATTGTGAATAATGTAGGAGCTATTGATTCCACTAACACCTTCTGCACTACCCTGTTAATGATTTCAACAGTCAAGCTCCAGAAATGAACCTTTTATATTCACTACAGGATAATTATATATCAGAACTTTTCTTTTCCATCGAAATCAAAGTTTGAAAAAAAATAAATTGTTAGTTAAGGGTTGTTAGTTTCTTCTTGCCCTGAAAAATCCAGACATTTTACACATTTGAGACTGCCTGAAATTGATGGTGGAAGATGGTGGTTTGTGATCTGAGCTACAACAGGTCTCAATGCCACTGGATAAAGCAGGAGGGAGATAAGATGACCATTAATACATTCACCCCTTTACAGAATCACAGAATTGTTACAGAGCAGAAGGAAGACATTCGGCCTATCTTGTGTGCGCTGGCTCTCTGAACATTTGTTCAGGACTGGTCTCCTTGCTGTAGGAAGGATGCTGTGAAACTTGAAAGGGATCAGAAATGTTTTATAAGGATGTTGCCAGGTTTGGAGGGTTTGAGCTATAGGGACAGACTGAATAGGCTGGGGCTGTATTCCCTGAGGTGTCTGAGGCTGAGGGGTGATCTCATAGAGGTTTATAAAATCATGAGGAGCATGGATAGGGTAAATAGTTAAGATACTTTTCCCAGTTTAGGAGAGCTCAAAACTAGAAGGCACAAGTTTAAGGTGACAGGGAAAAGATTTAAAAGAGACCCGAGGGGCAACGTTTTCATGCAGAGGGTGGTGTGTGTATGGAATGGATTGCCAGAGGGAGTGGTGGAGGCTGGTACAATTACAATATTTAAAAGGCATCTAGATGTGTATATGAATAGGAAGGATTTAGAGGGATATGGGCCAAATGCTGGCAAATGGGACTAGATTTATTTAATATTTATGTTCATCATGGCTGAGTTGGACTGAAGGGTCTGTTTCCGTGTTGTAAATCTCTTTGACTCTATTACCTCTCCAATGCCCTCCTGAATGCTACAGTTGAACATTCAACCAAATTCAGTCAACCAAAATTCCAGGCAGTCCATTCCATGCCCTAACCACTCACTGCGTTATTTTCTTTTTTTCATTTTGCATTTGCTTATTTTGCAAAACACTTTTAAACTCTGCCCTCTGGTGCTTGATCCATTTATGTGTGGGACCATTTCTTTCCCCCAATTCACTCTGACCAAACCTCACACAATTTTGACAACGTTTTTCAAAACTCCTCTTAGCCATCTCTTCTTCAAGGAACTTCCCAACTTCTCCGGTATTTCCTTATAACTGAAGTGTCATGGTGTTTGTAAACCTTTAATAAACACTCTTGTATGCATTCACTGCCTTCCAATCATGTAGTGCCCAGAACTGTACACAATACTCCAGCTGAGATCTCATCAGGGGTCTAGTATAATTTTGTCATGACATTTCTGCTTTTATATTCTGTGTTTGCAGTTTTGAAGTCTCGAACAGGGTATGCTTTATTAACAGCTCTCTCTATCTGTCCTGCTGTTTCAACAAGTTAGGTACATAAAAAAACTTAGATCTTTCTCTTTGTGTGCTTATGTTGTTGTGCCACCATAGTCTTACCAAACCGTAGGGACTGCTCTCTAATTAGAGACAGGTAGTGCTTTGACCTGAGGGCTATTCGACCTTAGGTAAGGGAAGGAGTTGAGAATGAATCCTTCATGGTAACCTCAAACCAGTGATGGGAATTGAAACCACGCTTTTAACATCACATTGCTCTGTAAACCAATGATCCAGCTCACTGAGATAAATGGATTCCTGTACACCTCTTAGAACAATACTCTTCTTTGTATCCTGTCTCTCCATGTCTTTCGTACCAAAGTGCATTGCTTCACACTTCTCCTCATTGAATTTTAGCTGCCACATATTGACCTGCTCCACCAACATGTCAGGATCGTTCTTAAGTTCTATTCTGTCCTCTTTGCAGTTTATAATTCTCCCAGGTTTTGAGCCTTTCTCAGCCTTTGAAACTGTTCACTGCTCAATACCTACTGTCTGGATTGTTTATATATATATATCAGGAAAAGCAACAATCCCATTACTAACCCCTGAGAAATGTCGACTACAAACCTGAAGAATGCTCATAACTTTCCCATTTTTATGTATAATTCATTCAGTTTAGGTTAAGTCAGCATTTGTCTCCATACCCAGAGGGCATCCACAATGTCAATTACATTACCACATTACATTTATGAATAGCACGATGGCTCAGTGGTTAGCATTGCTGTCTCACAGCGCCAGGGACCAGGGTTTGATTCCTGCCTCAGGTGACTGTGTGGAGTTTGTACATTCTCCCCGAGTCTGTGTGGGTTTCCTCCCACAATCCAAAGATGTGCAGGTTAGGTAAATTGGCCAAGCTAAATTCCCTGTTGTGTTAGGTGCATTAGTCAGGAATTGATATAGGGTAGGAGAATGGGTCCGGGTGGGTTACTCTTCGGAGGGCTGGTGTGGACTTGTTGGCCAAATGACCTGTTTCCATACTGTAGAGAACCTAATCTAACCAACTGTGGTTATGGAATCTCAGGTAAAGTCAGCAGATTTCTTTTTTCTAATGGGCATTAGTAAACTTGACATGTTTTTACAGCACTCAATATTAATTGGAATAAGTTTGCCAGATTTTTATTTAAACCTTTAAAAACATACTTGCTTGAGCACTTGAATGTCAGAATGTTTGAATGTTCTCCCTGCGTCTGCGTGGGTTTCCACTGGTTGCTCCGCTTTCCTCCCACAATCAAAAGATGTGCAGAGTAGGTTGATTGGCTGTACTAAACTGCCCCGTAGCATCCAGGGATATGCAGGCAAGATGGATTTGCCATAGTTCATATGGGGTTGCTGAGTTGGATGTTGGTGCACACTCAATCGACCCAATGGCTTCTGTCTGCAATGTGGGGATTCTATGAATCTGTGAGAATTCAAGTCCAAGTGCTGGAAAGTAGGACAACTGTAGATTTAAAGCAGTTTTATTTTTCATCTGTGCAGACTTGATGGTCCAAAAAGCATTTCCTAGATATTTCTATGCAACCTTCACAGAGATGTCCTGATCCACCACTGGAGCAGGAAGGACTTGGACTTCAAATTGATCCTACTCGCAGAGCGCTTCAGAGAACATCTCCAGGACACCTGCAATAATCGACCCCACTGCCCCATGGCCGAACATTTTAACTCCCCCTCCCACTATGCCGAGGCCATGCAGGTCCTGGGCCTCCTTTATCGCCACTCCCTTAGCACCTGATGCCTGGAGGAAGAATGCCTCATTTTCCGCCTCAGAACACTTCAAACCCATGGCATCATGTGGATTTCACCAGTTTGCTCATTTCCCCTCCCCCCACCCAACCATAGCTCTGTACCTTCCAGCTCAGCACCATCTTCACGACCGGTCCTACCTGTCTATCTTCCTTCCCACCTATACGCTCCACCCTCCTCTCCAACCTATCACCTTTACCCCCACCTCCATCCACCAATTGCACTCACAGCTAGACTCCCCCCCAGCCTCACCCTTTCCTATTTATAGAGTCATTGAGTCATAGAGATGTACAGCATGGAAACAGACCTTTCGGTCCAACCTGTCCATGACAACCAGATATCCCAACCCAATCTAGTCCCACCATCCAGCATCCAGCCCATATCCCTCCAAACCCTTCCTATTCACATACCCATCCAAATGTCTCTTAAATGTTGCAATTGTACCAGCCTCCACCACATCCTCTGGCAGTTCATTCCATACACATACCATGCTCTGCATGAAAAAGTTGCCCCTGAGGTCTCTTTTATATCTTTCTCCTTTCAGCCTAAACCTATACCCTATAGTTCTGGACTCCCCGATCCCAAGGAAGAGACTTTGTCTATTTATCCTATCCATGCCCCTCATAATTTTGAAAACCTCTATAAGGTCACCCCTCAGCCTCCGACGCTCCAGGGAAAACAGCCCCAGCCTGTTCAGCCTCACCCTATAGCTCAAATCCTCCAACCCTGGCAACATCCTTGTAAATCTTTTCTGAAATTTCACAACATCTTTCCGATAGAAAGGAGACCAGAATTGCACGCAATATTCCAACAGTGGCCTAACCAGTGTCTTGTACAGCCGCAACAAGACCTCCTAACTCCTATACTCAATACTCTGACCAATAAAGGAAAGCATACTAAATGCCTTCTTCACTATCCTATCTACCTGTGACTCCATTTTCAAGGGACTATGAACCTGCACTCCAAGGTCTCTTTGTTCAGCAACACTCCATAGGACCTTACCATTAAGTGTATAAGTCATGCTAAGATTTGCTTTCCCAAAATGCAGCATCTCGCATTTATCTGAATTAAACTCCATCTGCCACTTCTCAGCCCATTGGCCCATTTGGTCCAGATCCTGTTGTAATCTGAGGTAACCCTCTTCGTTGTCCACTACACCTCCAATTTTGGTGTCATCTGCAAACTTACTAACTGTACCTCTTATGCTCGTATCCAAATCATTTATGTAAATGACAAAAAGTAGAGGGCCCAGCACCGATCCTTGTGGCACTCCACTGGTCACAGGCCTCCAGTCTGAAAAACAACCCACCATCCTCTGTCTTCTACTTTTGAGCCAGTTGTCTATCCAAATGGCTAGTCCTCCCTTTATTCCATGAGATCTAACCTTGCTATTCAGTCTCCCATGGTGACCCTTGTCGAATGCCTTACTGAGGTCCATATGGATCACATCTACTGCTCTGCCCTCATCAATGTGCTTTGTTACTTCTTCAAAAAACTCAATCAAGTTTGTGAGACATGATTTCCCATGCACAAAGCCATGTTGAATATCCCTAATCAGTCCTTGCCTTTCCAAGTACATGTACATCCTGTCCCTCAGGATTCCTTCCATCAACTTGCCCACCATTGAGGTCAGGCTCATCGGTCTATAGTTCCCTGGCTTGTCTTTACCACCCTTCTTAAACAGTGGCACCATGTTTGCCAACCTCCAGTCTTCCAGCACTTCACCTGTGACTATCGATGACACAAATATCTCAGCAAGAGGCCCAGCAATCACTTCTCTAGCTTCCCAAAGAGTTCTCGGGTACACCTGATCAGATCCTGGGGATTTATCCACCTTTAACCGTTTCAAGACATCTAGCACTTTCTCCTCTGTAATCTGGAAATTTTGCAAGATGTCACCATCTATTTCCCTACAGTCTATATCATCCATATCCTTTTCCACAGTAAATACTGATGCAAAATATTCATTTAGTATCTCTCCCATTTTCTGTGGCTCCATACAAAGGTCGCCTTGCTGATCTTTGAGGGACCCTATTCTCTGCCTAGTTACCCTTTTGTCCTGAATATATTTGTAAATTCCCTTTGGATTCTCCTTAATTCTATTTGCCAATTCTATTTCATGTCCCCTTTTTGCCCTCCTGATTTCCCTCTTAAATATACTCTTACTTCCTTTATACTCTTCTAAGGATTCACTCAATCTATCCAGTCTATACCTGACATATGATTCCATCATTTTCTTAACAAAACCCTCAATTTCTTTAGTCAGCCAGCATTCCCCGTACCTACCAGCCTTCCCTTTCACCCTGACAGGAACAGACTTTCTCTGGATTCTTGTTATCTCATTTCTGAAGGCTTCCCATTTTCCAGCCTCTATTACCTGTGAACATCTGCCTCCAATCAGCTTTTGAAAGCCCTTGCCTAATACAGTCAAAATTGGCCTTTCTCCAATTTAGAACTTCAACTTTTATGTCTGGTCTCTCCTTTTCCATCATGATTTTAAAACAAATAGAATTATGGTCGCATGCTCCAAAGTGCTCCCCCATTGACACCTCAGTCACCTGCCCTGCCTTATTTCCCAAGAGTAGGTCAAGTTTTGCACCTTCTCTAGTAGGTACAGCCACATACTGAATCAGAAAATTGTCTTGTACACACTTAAGAAATTCCTCTCCATCTAAACCCCTAATACTATGGCAGTCCCAGTCGATGTTTGGAAAGTTAAAATCCCTGACCAGAACTACTCTATTTATTCTTACAGATAGCTGAGAACTCCTTACAAGTTTGTTTCTCAATTTCCCTCTGACTATTGGCGGGGGTGGGGGGGGGGGGTGTCTATAATACAATCCCAATAAGGTGATCATCCCTTTCTTATTTCTCAGTTCCACCCAAATAACCTCCCTGGATGTATTTCCAGGAATATCCTCCCTCAGCACAGCTGTAATGCTATCCCTTATCAAAAATGCCACTCCCCCTTCTCTCTTGCCTCCCTTTCTATCCTTCCTGTAGCATTTGTATCCTGGAATATTAAGCTGCCAGTCCTGCCCATCCCTGAGCCATGTTTCTGTAATTGCTATGATATCCCAGTCCCATGTTCCTAACTATGCCCTGTGTTTATCTGCCTTCCCTGTTAGGCCCCTTGCATTGAAATCAATGCAGTTTAATTTATTAGTCTACCTTGCCCATGCCTGCCCTGACTGTTTGACTCACTTCTATTCTCAACTGTACCAGTCTCAGATTGATCTCTTTCCTCACTATCTCCCTGGGTTCCACTGCTCCCACACCCCCCCCCCCCCAACCTTACTAGTTTAAATCCTCCCAAGCAGTTCTCGCAAATTTCCTTGCCAGTATATTAGTCCCTTTCCAATTTAGGTGCAATCTGTCCTTCTTGTACAGGTCACTTCTACCCCAAAAGAGATTCCAATGATCCAAAAATGTGAATCCATCTCCCATACACCAGCTCCTTAGCCATGCATTCATCTGCTCGATCCTCCTATTCCTGCCCTCACTAGCTCGTAGCACTGGGAGTAATTCAGATATTACTACCCTTGAGGACATCCTTTTTAAAATTTCTGCCCAACTCTCCGAAATCTCCTTTCAGTGTCTCAATCTATTCCCTTCCCACATCGTTGGTTCCAATGTGGACAATGACCTCTTGCAGGCCCCTCTCCCCCTTGAGAACATTCTGCACCCTCTCTGAGACATCCTTGATCCTGCCACCAGGGAAACAACACACTATTCTGCTTTTTCTCTGCTGGCCACAGAAATGTTTGGCTGTACCTCAGACTACAGAATCCACTAACACAACTGACCTCTTGGAAGCCGATGTACCCTTCATTGCATTACAGCCAGTCTCAATACCAGAAACTTGGCTGTTCATGCTAAGCTCCCTGAGAATCCATCACCCCCTACATTTTCTAAAAGAGCATACCTGTTTGAAATGGGACCTCTCTTACCCTTCCTGGAATTAACCCATCTATGTGACTGTATCTGAGACTTTACCCCCCTTCCTATAACTGCCATCCATCACATACTGTTGCTGGTGCAAATTCCTCATCGCTTCTATCTGTCTCTCCAACCGACCCAATCGATCTGATAAGATTCACATCCAACAGCATTTATGTCAGATATAATCTGCAATAACCCTTAAACTCTCTTTAAACTCCCACATCTGACAAGAAGTATATATCACTGCAAAGGCCATTTTTGCTCCTTCACAACCTACAGACCCAGAAAATAACACTGTCTTATTCCTCCACAAAACACTGCACCAGGTTAAATTAAGAGCTATGGCTTATATTTAAAGTTTAATCAAGAGACTTATCTCCAAAAACTTATAATCAAGAAAGATCCCACTAATACATTCTCTCTTGGACAGACTTAAAACAATAATTGACTTATCTGATTCTGTGTTGTGAACTTCGCCCAAACTGGATCCTCCAAGATTAGTTGTGAAATTCACTGTTTGTTAATTTTCCCAGATGCACTCCGATGTCCAGCGACACATGAATTCAAAAACAGCAAAGGCCCCCAAGTTCCCAGCCTCATTCGTGATGAAGGGCTTTTGCCCGAAGCATTGATTTTCCTGCTCCTTCAATGCTGCCTGACCTGCTGTGTTTTTCCAGCACCACACTCTCGACTTGGACCTGAGCCCCCGGTACAGAGATAGAGACACTATCACTGTCCCACAGAGCCCCTTCTATGCTGAATTATTCTATTTTACACATTTCACCATCTACTATGATGAGATGAAAACTCATATTCTCAGACCAGCAGGAGAAAGTGAGGACTGCAGATGCTGGAGATCAGAGTTGAAAATGTGTTGCTGGAAAAGCGCAGCAGGTCAGGCAGCATCCAAGGAGCAGGAGAATCGACGTTTCGAGCATGAGCCCTGAAGAAGGGTGGCTGCTGCCTGACCTGCTGCGTTTCTTCTCAGACCAGCAGCCTGGTCTTGATCACCAAATGTCATTTTCAATAAGCCACCATCTCCTCTCTTTTACAATCCTGAACAAGATCACTAAATTTAATATCCAATCTGAATAGAAATGACAAATTGTATTGTCTGAATCAGTTTGATTTTGAGAACTTAATAATTCCTAGCAGAATAAAGCCACAAGATTCCATGATTTTCAAAAAATAGAATTTACTATCAAAAATTTTAAAAAGTAAAACAGTCGACTAATTATGTATGTGATACTCTCACACTCAGAATTAATATGAGGTAGAATATGAATTGACATCAATCTGTGAACAACCATCCATGCAGTGCACGTCAAATGGCAGCTGTGGTCAAGGTCATGCCGCCTAATTCTCAGCATTGTCTGAATGTTTTTTCTGAGACTGTGAACCACTAGATTTGGTAAAACATTGAGTTCTTCAGAACAGATTCCAATTCTTCACTTTCAAAAATCTAGCCCCTGAATTTCCTCCAGCTCAGACATTTCAGTGACTACTCATCACTTGAGGGTAAATCGTTTCTCTTGAGATGGTGTTCCACAGAACTCACAATGTTACCCTAATTTCTGGCATGATTCTAGCTCTTTGGCAAACAGCTAGCTTCTCTAAACTGGCACTGCCCTGGATTCCTCCAAACTCCACTCTCCTGAGGCTTACCATTCAAATTCTCTTTAAGGGCTTCTCTGACCCCCATCTCTCAACTGCAGCAAATGGCTTCTTGAATTCAGTGAGACCAAACTCTTGAGAACTAATTGTGCAAGTTAGCTGTGTATAAAGCCACTTCTCCTCTAGCTGCTTCCCTCTCTTGGACAACAACTAACTCTTAAATTTTCTGAACCTGCTAAGATTCTTAGGGGACTTCTTCAGAGAGACAGATAATATTACAGAGATGGAAGTAGGCAGTCTTGCCAAAGAGAACAATATGAACTTGGAAGGTCTGTTGCTTCAATAACGAATTGCGAACAATTACAATGGTCTTTGACCTTTCACATTCAAAGAAAACGTTTTGGTATAATGAAAAAAAATGTACATGTGCCACATTACAATTACAAAACACAAAAATAATGACAGGAATAATAAGAAAAAGCATGAGTTTTTTTTGCTACAGTGTTTGGTTTGTTTAATTCATTTACATCCTAGCTAATGCATTGTGGCAAAATGAAATACTTTGTCTGTAAAATACTTTTGTGTTTGCTGCCTCTTATTTTACACTTAGAATATAAACCTAGTTTCATTTTTAGAAATGCTTGGGAACTGACACTTCACATTGTGTCTGTGTATCTGATCCAAGAGACACGCACCAGCTGAGATGAGCTTACTGCTTTTTCATATCAATTAAAGCTGTTGGAGAAAAGCTCTAAATTTGCTTTCAATTTGTCCACAAAATCCAAGAGTCAGGAATGATCCTGCATTGGAAAGGAAATGATTCAAGTTAATTAACTCATGAAAGATAACAAACATCTCATTATCAAAGATAAAATACATCAGCAAAATCACAGGTACAAAGAATGTTTACAGTCCCTTTGGTAGCCAAGACCAAAAATGGAGGTTTAAATGAATGTCCTCGTGCCAGTTCTTCATTAAAACAAAAAAGAACGTACTGGAAAAACTCAGCAGGTCTGGCAGCATCTGTGAGAAAATACAGAGTTAGTGCTTCAAGTCCAATAACTCTTCTCAGAACTGATAGTAACTCGGAAAAGATGGTATATATGCTAATCATGCTAAGGATTATCCAGATGAAGGACTTTTGCCCGAAATGTCGATTTTCCTGCTCATCGGATGCTGCCTGACCTACTGTGCTATTCCAGCGCTACACTAATCGTGACTTTATGCTAAAGATGTGAGTGAGTCTGTGTGTGTGTGTGTGTGTGTATGTGTGTGCGTATGCATGAGTCTGTGTGTGTGTGCATGTGGAAGTGAGTTTGTGTACGCATGTGTGAGTCTCTGTGTGTGTGTGTGTGTGTGTGTGTTTGAGTGAGTCTGTGTGTGTGAGAATCTGCGTGTGTGTCTGAGTCTGTACGTGTGTGTGTACATGCCTGTGTATGTTTGTGTGTGCACGCATGTGTGAATCTGTATTTGTGTGTGTGTGTCAATGAGTCAGTGTGTAATGTGTATGTGAGAGTGTGTGTGTGCGCATGGGCATGTGTAAGTCTGTGTATGTGTGTGTGAATGAGTCTGTGTATGTGTGTGTGAGTCTCTGTGTGTCTGTGTGTGCGCGTGTGAGTCTGTGTGTGTGTGAATGAGTCTATGTGTGCATATGTGTATGTGTGCCCGCATGTGTGAGTCTGTGCATGTGGATGTGTGTGACTCAATTTGTAGTGTGTGTATGTGAGAGTGAGTGCGTGTGTGTGTGTGCGCGTATGTGTGAGTGAGTGTGTGTGTGTGTATGTGTGTATGTGCACACACGCGGGTGTGTGAGTCTGTGTATGTGTGTGTATGAGAGAGTGAGTCTATACGCATGTGTGTGTGAATGAGTCTGTATGTGTAAGAGTCTGAGTGTGTGTGCGTGTACATGCATGTGTGAGTTTGTGTATTTGTGTGTGTGAGTCAGTGAGTCAGCATTTAGTGTGTGTGTGAGAGTAAGTGAGTGTGTCCATGTGCGCAGGCTTGTGAGAGTCTGTGTATGAGTGTGTGTGAGTCTGTGAGTGTGTGTACAAGCATGTGTGAGTCTGTGTACGTTTGTGTGTGCACGCATGTGTGAGTCAGAGAGTCAATATGTAATGTGTGTGTGTGTGTGTGTGAATGAGTCTGTGTGTGCATGTGTGAGTCTCTGTGTGCCTGTGTGTGCGTGTGAGTGAGTCTGTGTGCATGTGAATGAGTTTGTGTATGTGTGTGTGCACCCGCACATGTGTGAGTCTGTGCATGTGGATGTGTGTGAGTCAGTGTTTAGTGTGTGCACGTGAGAGTGAGTGAGTGTGTGTAGGCGCGTGCAAGCGTATGCGCGTACATGTGAGTCTGAGTGTGTGTGTGTGCGCGTGTGAGTTAGAAGTGTATGTGTGTGTGTGTGTGTGTGTGTGTGTTGTGTGTGTGTGTGAATCTGTATGTGTGAGATATAGGATGCTGTTTTGGGTGGTCTATCTTCAACCAGCCCCTTCACAACCAGCTCTTTTGGCCAGAATTGATGGGGCTAGCTGTGGTTCAGTTCCCAAGGTTAAGGCCTCAGTAGAGACAGTGTCCACAGCTGGTCCAGGATCCTGGCCTTAATCAATAATAGGGGCTGGTTTTGGATTAGAATCAGGAATTTAGATTGGGTTTGGATCAATGTTTGGTCGCGGTCTGGTTCAGAACATGGGTTAGGGTTTGTTTACCCCAGTTTCTTTAGGGTTACATGGAGCTGATGGTTCTTGCTTTGGGCTCCATGGGCCTTTAACTGGTTAACATGGCACCACCCATCTTATCCTGTATCTAGCAAGATTCTGTCCATGGTGAGCTGGCCTTGTCTACCTTCAAGTGGGGACTTGGAACGTTACTGGCTAGAAAATTTGCAACATCAACCACCACTCTGCCTTTTACTCTCTGGGTTCACCTTCCCATCAAAGTACACTTGCTGTACTGTTTCGTTTGTGCTATTCTGGTGGCCACTGCTTTCTGTGCAGTCTGCACATTTGAAGTAGAATTTTCTCACCATGTGGTCATTAGAATGTTGTGGGTGGGATATTGAATCCAGTTAAACTGGAGGATGAGTTCTTGCTGAACATGAGGGCAAGGGATATGGTCTTGTGTACACAAGTACAGGGATAGAAGAGAATAGTGGAATGTGTACAAAGTTGGCATTTCCTTTACCATCTTAGGTACAAAGCACCAGAGTATGAAATCTAGGTATAAAGTAGAAAAGTAATGTTAAAAGTTCAACATTACAGACCTAATTCTAATTGAGCCCTACTAACGGTGATTGTAAATTTGAGTAACTCTTGTTAGTTTGTGGCTTTATTATTAACAATTAGTAAGAGTTAATGCAGTTACACAGTGGCTTGTGTCTATCCTAATGGCGAATGATTGGTAAATGTTAATATTATCTGAACTGGTTGATGGTTAAAGTCAAAGGATTAAGAATTCATCTGTGCCCTTGATGAACATTCTTGTCAGGATATATCGATCCCACTGTATTACATAGTTAATTACAAAGGCATTTTGATTGATATTGCCTAATAACTTACATCTTTGTTCTGCAAAGGACCTATTAAGACAAAAGAAGTTTGCAATTAGGTGATAAATGGATTTAGGCCTGAAACCTATTAAATGACCACTGTTTCTCGACAAAGTGCAGACATTTTTTCTATTTTCAATTCTTTGCCTGATTTGTAAACCTATTTTGTTCAACAACACGTTTTCAATTTCCTTTGAAATCTTTAACCTTCAAAGAATGCCAGGGGCATCAATCAGGAAGTGTGTTGCCAATTCATCAGTTTTTTTTTCTGAAGCCATTGGAGTGATGCAGAGGAGCAGAGAAGAACATTACATGAAGATACCATTTGAGGGATGCTACCTCAGGTCTGGTATTGATAAGATCTTTAGTTATGGGCTTTTTTTCCCTGCTCACAAAGGCAAGAATATATTTCATTATCTACTGTAATCTCCTGCACTGTCTTTGCGAGTACTTACCTGGTATACATAATAAACGCATGATGCGTTGCTGACATTGCAGTCTGAATTATACTCTCACTTTCTGAAATTAAGGGATAACAGGAAGGCTTATGACATCCCCAGTCAGCTATATACAGTGACCAAATTATGTTGTGACCCCAGGAAGGTGCTTTTCATTTTGGCATGAGTAGTAAAATGGCATCAAATCAGTCACCGATTATACGCAATGACCCATTTCCAATTTCATTCAGATCATAACAGGTGGAGTGTTTAATGGGCAGTTGGCTTGTAATAGCATGCACTGGACTCACAATATTACCAGATTTTGAATATTCTCTGGGATTGTAGGAAAGAGAAGTCAAGAGTTAACTAAAATACTGTTAGCTCTGTTTCTACCAGCTTACAGGTATTTTTTAGCAAATGATTAAGGACTGCATGTCAGAAATCACAATTTAAGCAGCGCAGACTAGGAACCATGGCAACTGAAATGATTCTTAATACTGCATCAGTTTTAAAGTTGTACTTGTGAAACAACTACTGATATTTATATCAGTCTTTAAATAAAATTAAAGGTTCCAAGACATTTCACAGAAGTATAGGAATCAAATTTTAAGGCTGAGCCTTTGAGTTGCTCCAGTAGATAACTAAAAGCTTGGTCAAAGTGGTAATTTTTAAGAGGCAACTTTAAAGGTAGATTGAGAGTTAGAATTATTTAGAGAGTGCATTCCAGTGAGTTAGCAGCTAAAGACATAGTGCCGTATAATAGACCGAACAAAATTGGGTGTACATTTCTAAAAGCTGTGCCTTTTCTCAAGGATACTGTGTGCTTGGTTTTTCTCAGAG
The DNA here is from genome assembly GCF_020745735.1 of Hemiscyllium ocellatum. Lineage (NCBI taxonomy): Eukaryota > Metazoa > Chordata > Chondrichthyes > Orectolobiformes > Hemiscylliidae > Hemiscyllium > Hemiscyllium ocellatum. The sequence goes on from NC_083408.1 coordinate 93,572,532, forward strand.
GGGACGTAAACCTCTCCCAGTTCTGATTAAGACTGGTTGGGTACTGAGATTAAAGAGTATTGAGAAGCCTTTTTGTTTATTTGTTAACAGGTAAGACTTTGGGCCAAAGTGGTCATGTTTTAGAAGTGACCTGCATAATAAAAGGGGAGTGGTCAGCTCTCTAGCTGAGCAGTTCAGCCCAGAACAAGTTAGAAGTTCAGCAATGGATTGTGTGAACAGGCTGCAATAACTCTCCCTCCTTCTGTCCTTCTAACTTCAACCAGTAAGCATTTGTTCCATTTTTACTGTGTTTTTTAAGTAGGTTTATTTATTGGGACTGTTGTGTATTTTTGGACCAGCATAATTAAGTCTAGTTTGGATAGATTGAGTTCTGCAGGAGTTCTTTCTTCTGTTCTTTGCGTTCCATTATGTAATTTTGTGAATAAACTTTTGTCTGTTTTGAAACCTGGTAGTTAACCTAGCTAACCTACTCCGGGTAATTTTCACTGTGGCTTACCAAAATAAATTGCAAAGTTCTGGTCTGGGCTGCCTGTTTAAGAAAGTTTTGAGTAGTGTGACCTAAACCATAAAAGACTGGGGGCTCTTTGCAGGATTTTAAACAGCGAGTGGTAGGTGCTAGTGTCTTTATTACGGGTGTTGGTTTGGTTGGGTAGACAAATTTTGGGATCGTAATGGCTCTTTCAGTCGCCAAAAGTTTTCTGGAAGTGGATGCGGTGACTTCGGAAGGTTTGCAAAAGGCAAATAAGACCAAGCTGCAGGAATTAACAAACCAACTGGGATTAGACCTGCCTGCTTCTCTGAGGAGAGGAGAGATAATTACAGCTGTAGCTCAGCATTTAAACTTGTTGGAGAAACCATCAGAATCTACAGAGATGGCAAGAATTCAATTGCAAATGTAACAGCTTAAATTAGAAGCGAGAGATAAGGAGAGAGCAGCAGAAATGAAACAGGTTGAGTTACGACTAAAAGCAGAAGAGAGGGAAAAAGACGGAGCTTTTGAACTTCAGAAACTGACATTTAAAAAGCAAAGTCAGCGTAAAAGGCTGGAGATAAAGGCTGAGGGTAGGCTTAGTGAGGAAGAGAGTGAGGAGGAGCAAGGCTCTGATAGTCAGAAGCCCAGTGAGGAACTGTTTAAGTATATTCAAGCATTGCCTAAATTTGATAAGAAGGATGTGGACGTCTTTTTCATATTATTTGAAAAGGTGGCTCAGAAAATGCAGTGGCCAATGGCAATGTAGGTTTTGTTGATCCAAACAAGGCTTGTGGGTAGGGCTAGTGATTTATTCACATCACTATCAGAGGAGGTATCTGGAGAGTATGATGAAGTGTTGGATATCTTGAAATGGGTAAAAGTGAATAAATCCCCAAGACCTGATCAGGTGTACCCTAGAACTCAGTGGGAAGCTAGAGAAGTGATTGCTGGGCCTCTCGCTGAGATATTTGTATCATGAATAGTCACAGGTGAGGTGCCAGAAGACTGTAGGTTGGCAAACCTGGTGCCACTGTTTAAGAAGGGTGGTAAGGACAAGCCCGGGAACTATAGGCCAGTGAGCCTGACGTCAGTGGTGGGCAAGTTGTTGGAGGGAATCCTGAGGATTAGGATGTACATGTATTTGGAAAGGTAAGGATTGATTAGGGATAGTCAACATGGTTTTGTGAATGGGAAGTCATGTCTCACAAACTAAGAAAATTGATGAGGGCAGAGTGGTAGATGCGATCTATATGCACTTCAGTAAAGCGTTCAACGAAGTTCCTCATGGGAGACTGATTAGCAAGGTTAGATCTCATGGAATACAGGAAGATCTAGCCATTTGGATACAGAACTGGCTCAAAGGTAGAAGGCAGAGGGTGGTGGTGGAGGGTTGTTTTTCAGACTGGAGGTCTGTGACCAGTGGAGTGCCGCAAGTATTGGTGCTGGGTCATGATACAGCTGATTCACCAGTAGACGTGTTGCTTACTCTGGTTGAGAAGTCAGTGGAGATGCAGGCACCCAAAGACATGATGCCCCTTCAGAAATTTCTCCTGATTGTATGATCACAAGATCACAGAGGCACAAGTTGAAGCAGGACAGATTAAAAGGCACCGTTAAGGAAGCTGACATAGCTTTATCTGAGACTTTTTTTTGGTCAAGTATGTGGGACAGAGCAGGAGTAAATAGGTAAACATGTATCTTTAGCTCTATTAAGCTGATCGAGTTACAGTAGAAAGATGAGAAGTTAAAACAGTTGCATCAAAAGACATATAAAGAGGAGAGTGAATGCATTTCTGTGTTTATTACTCAACAAATGATGTCTTAATGAGGAAATGGAGGCCATCACACATTCAAGCAGATGAGAAATGGGCAGACAATCATCACATTGCTTTGCCAGTAGGGTATAGAAAGGAGGTGCTGCAAGTGGCATATGAGCTACCACTTGGAGGTCACTTAGGGGTGAGAAAACACAGGGTAAAATACAAACACATTTTACTAGCTTGCACTACACAAGGATGTAGCTGAATTTCGCCAGACGTGTCACACATGTCAGCTAATTGGAAAACCATAGGCAGTAATAAAACCTGCAGCTTTAATACCTATTTCAGCATTTGAGGAACCTTTCAGAAAAGTGTTGATTGATTGCATAGGTCACCTACCTCAAACAAAAAGTGGGTATAAGTATTTTGTAACAATAATAGATGTATCTACTGGATTTCCAGAAGCAATCCCAATATGCAATACCACAGATAAAAGGGTTGTAGAAGAATTAATCATTTTTCTTTATGAGATATGGACGACCAGTAGAGATCCAGTCATATCAAGGATCAAACTTCATATCCAAGCTTTTCAAGGACGTTATGGATAACTTGGGAATAAAGCAACTCAAATGTACTGTGTATCAACCAGAATCACAGGTAGCATGAGAGAGTTGGCATCAAACACCAAAGACCATGTTGGGGGCTTATGGTTAGGATTATCCAGATGATTGGGAAAAGCGAGTTTCATTTGTACTTTTTGTGATCAGAGCTGCACCAAATGAATCAACCAAATTCAATTGATTTGAATTAATTTTTGGACATGACTGTTAAAATTGATCAAGGAGAAATTAATAAGTTAGAATTCAGAAACTACCCATTTGGACTATGTGTCAAATTTTAGAGAACGATTAAGTAGAGCTGGAGAGGTTGCTAGACAGCATTTAAAAGTATCACAGCAAACAATGAGAAAGGAATCGGATAAGAAATCACAAATTCATAATTTTGCAGTTGGAAATAAGGGATTGCTGTTACTTCTAGTAACAGGTGAGCCTTTAAAAGCAAGGTTTAGTGGATCTTATCAAACCGAGAGGAAATTGAGTGAGGTCAACTGCTTGCTAAGTTCTCCAGACAGGAAGAAATCTCACAGAGTGTGTCTTGTAAATATGCTCAAAAGGTATTTTGATAGGCAAGGAAAGCAAGAGGAGAAGGTGTTAATGATTACAGCACAGAAGGAAGAACCACATTCAGAGGATTCTGAATTGAACATTCCTCAAATCAAACTGACAATGAGGAAGTTGTCAAAAATTGGGATAAATTATTAAGTTACCTTCCACAAGAAAATTGAAATGCCTGAAAGAGTTATTATTATCACATGGGGAGATATGGGCAAATAAACTGGGCAGTACTAACCTAACTGTGCATGATGCAGATATAGGAGGCGCTGTTCCGATTAAGCAACATCCTTATAGGCACAGGTTCAGAAGGAGATAGAGTGCATGCTCCAAGTTGGCATTATCGAAGTGAATTACAGTGACTGGAGCTCACTCATAGTCATGGTGCCAAAGCCAGGTATTATCCAGTCATTATGTGTGGGCAATCACAAAGTCAACGCTGTTACAAAGACTGATGCATATACAATTCCGTGGTTGGAGGACTGTGTCAAAAAAGTAGAACAAACAATTCACATTTCTAAGATGGACTTGTTCAGAGGGTACTGACGAGTACCTCTGTCAGAGAGGGCAAAGGCAATTTTGGCTTTCATCATGCCAAATGGACTGTATCACTTCAAAGTCTTGACATTTGGTATGAAAAATGCTCCAGCCACATTTCAGTGACTGACTAATGAGGTCATTGCCGGATTACCCAACTATGTGACGTATATTGATGACCTAGTGAATTTAGGCACTTGTGGAAAGAACATTTACAGCATTTATCGGACCTGTTCAATCAATTTCTGGTCACAGGCTTGGTTGTAAACCTAGCTAAAAGTGAATTTGCAAATGCAAAAGTCACCTTCCTGGGTCATGTTATTGGACGTGGACTTATAGCCCCATGGGATGTGAAAACAAAAGTAATTGGGGAATTTCCCCAGACCATTGACGAAAAAACCAATACTGCGGTTCCTGGAATTGCTTTTACTGAAAGTTTATGTGAAACTTTAGCAACATGTCTGCTCCACTCACTGAATTGTTAAAAAAGGGCAAGAAGTTTCAGTGGGCAGTGGACTGCCAAAATGCGCTTGACAGCCTAAAAACTATGTTAATCACTGCCCCAGTATTACCACATCAGATTACACAAAGCCTTTCAAGTTGGCAATCGATGCCAGTTAAGTGGGTGTAGGTGCAATTCTCCAGCAGGAGGATGTTGAAGGAATAGAAAGACCAATTGGGTATTTTTCCAGAAAGTTGAATGTTCATCAATAGAAATATTCAATGGTGAAGAAAGAGAGTTTAAACTTGTGTTGGCATGACAACATTTCAGTGTTTGTATTACCAGCAATACATCTGAGACAATCGTATACACTGATCATAACCGATTGACATTTGTGGAAAAATTTAGGGACAACAGTGCCAAACTGTTTAGATGGAGTTTGTTGTTGCAGCCTTTCAATTTGACATTTGTGCATGTGGCAGGTCGCAAAAACGTGATTGCCAATGCGTTATCGAGACTCGAATAAGATACAGGGGCATTCGGTGGCAGGTGTGCCATGGCCTGAATTCGCCGGTGGTTGTGCACGTTTGCATGTTAATAGTTAGTACAGTGTATATGTGTGCTTTAGACTACTAACCAGTTTGTTTTTGAAAGAGTTTTTAAAGCTGAAGCCAACTTTTGAAATTGATGTGGTTTTTTTTAAGGGTGTAGGTGTCACAAAGCTGGTCCCTTTTTTACTAAAAACTTTTCCTTTCCTCAAGGATACTGTGTCTTTGGTTTTCTTCAGAGGGGTCGTAAACCGTTGCCTGTTCTGATATAGACCGGTTTGGTACAGAGATTAAGGGGTATTGAGAGGCCTTTTTGTTTATATGTAAACAGGTGAGACTTCAGGCCAAAGTGGCCATGTTTTAGAAGTGACATATATAAGAGAGTGGTCAGCTCTCTAGCTGAACAGTTTAGCCTAGACTAGTTAGAAGTTCAGCAGTGGACTGTGTGAACAGGCTGCAAAAACTGTCTCTCCTTCTGTCCTTCTAACTTCAACCAGTCAGCATTTATTCCATTTTTTACTGTTTTTTTAAGAAGGTTTGTTTATTGGGACTATTGTGTATTTTTGGAACAGCATAATTAAGTCTAGTTTGGATAGATTGAATTCTGCAGGAGTTCCTTATTCTCTTCTTTGTGTTCCATTATGTAATTTTGGAAATAAACTTTTGTCTGCTTTAAAACCTGGTAAAAAATGAGGTCTGCAGATGCTGGAGATCACAGCTGCAAATGTGTTGCTGGTCAAAGCACAGCAGGTTAGGCAGCATCTCAGGAATAGAGAATTCGACGTTTCGAGCATAAGCCCTTCATCAAAACCTGGTAGTCAACTTGGCTAAGTTACTCTGGGTAACTTTCACTGTATGTTTACCAAAACAAATTGCAAAGTTCTGGTCTGGGCTGCCTCCTTAAGAATGTTTTAAGTGGTCTGGCCCAATGCATAACAACTCAAGAGGAAAGAAATAGAGGAATGCAGAGATGGCTTTGGAGATAAAGGAGATTCATAAAAAGGAGAGGCAAGGCTGTGAAGGAATTTGGGAATGAGGATTATAATTTTAGAATCGAGATATTGTTGACCGGTAGCCAGTGGATATTAGAAGGATGGGGAATAGAGAAATGGCAGAGGGATGGTGAAATGAGGTGTGCAAGAAAGGAAAGTGATAAAGCAGAGAGGGAGGATTGAGACGCAAGGGCAAGTTCCAAAATGGAGTTATAACTTAAGTTTACTGAGGGAAAAATATGAAAGAATGCCCAAATATAAATTGAAAGAGTCAAGCACAGAGGTGGAAAATGCACGTATGAGGAATTCTACGTCAGATGTTAAGGTTTTACAGGACATTGATGAGCCACTTTGGGGTACTGTGTACAGTTTTAATTGGCCTGTTATAGGAAGGATATTATTAAATTGGTGAGGGTTCAGAAAAGATATACCAGAATGTTGCCGAGCATGTAGGGCTTGAGTTATAAGGAGAGGCTGGATAGGCTGGGACCTTTACCACTGGAGCAAAGGATGTTGAGAGGTGACATTCTAGAGGTTTAGAAAACTACGAGGGGCATGGATAGGGTAATGAGCAAAGCTCTTTTCCCTAGGCTGGGGAGATCAAAACGAGAGGGCATATTTTTAAGGTGAGAGGAGAAATATTGAAAAGGGACCTGAGGGACAAGATTTTCACACAGATAACGTTTCCTATCTGGAATGACCTGCAAGATTAAGTGGTAGATGCAGGTATAGTTACAATATTGAAAAGACATTTGGATAGGTACATGAATAGGAAAGTTTCAGAGGGATATGGACCACATGCAGGCAAGTGGGAGACTTGGTTGGCGTGGACGAATTGGACCGAAGGGTGTGTTTCTGTGCTGTATAACTCTATGATTCTATGATTTGAGTCAGGTGATTTTGTGGAGGTGGTCCTTGAGATGGTAATAAAAGTCATCAGAAACACACGTTATGGTCAATTATGAACTAAAAGCAAAATATTATGGAAGCTGGGAATCTGCAATAAAGCAGAAAGTAGTGGAAATACCCAGCAGGTCTGGCAACATCTGTGGAAAGAGAAACTGAGACAGCAACTTCCGCTTCAGAAGTTCAAATGTGAACAGTTTGGTTCAGTCTGAAACAGTTACCAAGAAGTGGAATGATGGTCAGTGGATAGGGAACAGAATTTGAGGTGAGAACCAAATATAATGGCTTTATTTATTTCCAGCATTTAATTGTTGATCCAGTACTGAGTTTCATCAAGCATTTTGACAATTTAGAGATAGTGTAGACATCAAAGGAGGTGGAAGTGAGCTTCAACTGAGTGTGATCAACCCAATGTGGGAAATGACATTGTATTTACCTGTAAAGTTGCCAAGGGGATGTATATGCATCAGAAATAGAGACAAGGTCAATGAATTCAGAGGAACCTCGATTTTCCGAACATCAATTACACTGAATTCAGATTATCCGAATAAGATCTGAAGGTCCCGTAAAACCGTTACAGCAAAGAGATATTAATAATAGTAGTGCAACAATCGCGTCTTTGGTTTAAGTGAGGATTACCTGCACTGAAGAAGTTGCACAAATGTTGCAGCAAAGAGGTGTTAATGATACTGGTGCAATAAGCTCAGTTGGTCAATTGGAGCAGTGTTAAAGTAATTTTAATACATAAAAATGACCGACCTGCTGAAGAATTTAAATGCATGACAAAATCGGTGGTATCTTCATTCCCTCTATAACTTTGTTCTGAGTACATGTCTGTTATAAGTGATCGAGTTACTATGCCTGTGAAGAGAAAACAGACAGCAGTGACATTTGAGTAGAAAAGTGAGATTTTACAGCGTCTGGATTGTGGTGAAAAGGCATCAAAGATTGTACAAGAGTACAACACTGGAATAGTGACAGTGTCCGACAAGAGGGAAGCAAGACCAACGATTGAGAAGTTTATCAATTAAAGTGATACTTCAAATGCTTTAAAAAGAAAATCCATGAAGCCACCAAAAGATGAGCAACTCAACCAAGCTGTATTTTTATGGTTTTCACAGCAGCACGAAAAGGGGACTCCCATATCTGGCCCGATGCTATGAGAACAAGCTGCCATTTTCCATGAACAGCTACATGCCAGTGAGGCCGATCACTGCATATCATTCGGCTGGTTACAGCCTTTCAAAAATTGTCATGGCATTCGGCAACACAATGTTCTTAGAAAGCAGAAGTCCGTGGTTGACAGCACTGTGGAAGGATGCAGACCAAAACTACAATCCATTATTCATGAAGGAAATTATGAACCTTAGCAATTGTACAATGCTGATGAAAGTGTATTGTTTTGGTGTACACTGCTGGACAAAACACTTGCATACACCATGGGAAGGCAGATGTCAGGACACAAAATGCAGAAGGATCGTATTACAACTTTCATTTGTGTCAACACCACTGGCCCTCATAAACTACCACTTGTCTTCATCAGGTGTTATGCTAATCCACGTTGCTTCAAGAACTAATTCCTCAGGAAGTACAAAGCACAAAGTAAGGCATGGATGACTTTTTTCATCCTGGTTTCGGAAAGATTTTGTACCTACCATCAGATTACGTTTAGCAAGTGCTGGACTCGAGCAACGTGCCCTTCTGCTTGTTGACAACACCAGCAAACGCACTATGAAAAGTAGCCAATTAGAATTGCTAGACGGAGCTATCAAGTATTTATTTTTACCACCACATACCAGTTCAAGGTTACAGCTGCTCGATCAGGAAATCATCGCAATAATGAAAGCATATCATCACTGTAACATGTTGCATGTTGTCCTGGGTGAACATAATGCAGACAAAGGAGTGTAGGAAATTATGAAGGCATTCACAATCAAAGACGCTTTGTTCATGATTGCTGAATCTTGGGACCGCATCAAGCCATCAACAGTCATAGAGTGTTGATTCAATGGCTTACATGTTGGTGGCCATGACAGTGAAAAGGGCACCCATCCAACTTAAAGGCTACCCACTAACATCACTGAGAACTGCAGACAGCTGGCACAAGGAGACTTTGTAGAGTCTGAGATTGGTGCTTGGGTAAACTGTGGCAACGACATCAGAACAGAGACACACAGTAATGATCAGCTAATCAATGTAGTCATGGAAGAACAGCAGGAAAGAACACCATGGATGGGAAGGAAAATCAGATACTGACACCTCCTCCAGTTCCCATTAATGAGGCTATCGACAGTTTGTGACTTTTCATGGAGTGATATGAAGCACAAGACAAAGTTGATGCCGTTAACTTGATACATCTTCATCAAATGTTATCGTTTGCGATAAAAAAAGAGACAGCAGCACCTCAAGCACCAGCAGCTCGATATTTTCTAAAAAAAACTGACTTCCACCTCAATAAATTTTATTTACACAAGAAGTGATTTGATTTGTAAAATTTCATGAATTTTTAAGTGATATCCAGTGTTTGTACAAATTTTAGCGATTGAATTAAATAAAAACTCTGTAAATATGCTTTTTATCACAATTATGAGCAGTATGGCTTCCTTTGTTTAAGGTCAAATCAATTATACAAACAATCAATTATCCAAACAAATAAGCTGTCCGCCCATTACCTTCGGAATAATCGAAGTTCCTCTGTACAAAGGGCAATAGTATAGGATCATTAAGTGAAACTATTGCAAGTAACTCTATGATCATGTCTAAATTGCAACAGACACCATTGAGCACAGCTCCATCCAGGTGGAATAGGCGTTAGAAGAGAATGGTGTGATGTACCATGTCAAACATTGTAGCAGAAGAGTAACCCAGGATAGCATTTGTGTTTCTGATAATAAATGTTTTGGCACCAGGGCAGAAATGGAAACCAGGTTGGAAGGATTCAAACATGGCTTGTGGGAAAGTTGAGCTCAGAATTTGGCAATGAAACAGGTTCAGGAATTAGAAGAAGTAAAAGACATTGGAGCTAGGGCGGGATTTGGAAGACAAGGTACACAAATTAATAGTCGAGAGTATAGTGCTAGAAAAGCACAGCAGGACAGGCAGCATCCAAGGAGAAGGAAAATTAAAGTTTCCTGCAACAGCCCTTCATCAGGAATGGCCTCATGAAAGGCTTTTGCCCGAAATGTCGACTTTTCTGCTCCTTGGATGCTGCTTGACCTGCTGTGCTTTTCTAGCACCACACTCTCGACTCTAATCCCCAGCATCTGCAGTTGTCGCTTTCGCCTAGTACAAGGATTAATAGCTTTCTGAAATTGAGTGACCAAAGTTACATTCAAAAGAGGAAGATAAAGTCTGATCACAGAATGATTAACATTATCATCAACACGGGAGTCATAGAATCATAGAGATGTACAACATGGAAACAGACCCTTCGGTCCAACCTGTCCATGCCGACCAGATATCCCAACCCAACCTAGTCCCACCTGCCAACACCCGGGCCATATCACTCCAAACCCTTCCTATTCATATACCCATCCAAATGCCTTTTAAATGTTGCAATTGTACCAGCCTCCACCACTTCCTCTGGCAGCTCATTCCATACATGTACCACCCTCTGCATGAAAAAGTTGCCCCTTAGGACCTTTTATATCTTTCCCCTCTCACCCTAAACCTATGCCCTCTAGTTCTGGACTCCCCGACCACAGGGAAAAGACTTTGTCTATTTATCCTATCCATGTCCCTTATAATTTTGTAAACCTCTGTAAGGTCACCCCTCAACCTCCGCTCCAGGGAAAACAGTCCCAGCCTGTTCAGCCTCTCCCTGTAGCTCAGATCTTCCAACTCTAGCAACATCCTTGTAAACCTTTTCTGAACCCTTTCAAGTTTCACAACATCTTTCCGATAGGAAGGAGACCAGAATTGCATGCAATATTCCAACAATGGCCTAACCAATGTCCTGTACAACCACGACATGACCTCCCAACTCCTGTACTCAATACTCTGGCCAATAAAAGAAAGTATAACAAACGCCTTCTTCACTATCATATCTACCTGCGATTCCACTTTCAAGGAGCTATGAACCTGCACTCCAAGGTCTCTTTGTTCAGCAACACTCCCTAGGACCTTACCATTAATTGTATAAGTCCTGCCAAGAGTTGCTTTCCCAAAATGCAGCACCTCGCATTTATCTGAATTAAACTCCATCTGGCACTCCTCAGCCCATTGGCCCATCTGATCAAGATCCTGTTGTAATCTGAGGTAACCTCCTCACTGTCCACTACACCTCCAATTTTGGAGTCATCTGCAAACTTACTAACTGTACCTCTTATGCTCTCATCCAAATCATTTATGTAAATAGCAAAAAGTACAGGACCCAGCACCGATCCTTGTGGCACTCCACTGGTCACAAGCCTCCAGTCTGAAAGACAACCCTCCACCACTACACTCTGTCTTCTACCTTTGAGCCAGTTCTGTATCCAAATGGTTAGTTCTCATTGTATTCTGAGATCTAACCTTGCTAAGCAGTCTCCCATTGGGAACCTTGTCCAACACCTTACTGAAGTCCATATAGATCACATCTACCGCTCTGCCCTCATCAATCTTCTTTGTTACTTTTTCAAAAAATTCAGTCAAGTTTGTGAGACATGATTTCCCACGCACAAAGCCATGTTGACTATCTCCAATCAGTCATTGCCTTTCCAAATACATATACATCTTGTTTCTCAGGATTCCCTCCAACAACTTGCCCACCACTGAGGTCAGGCTCACTGGTCTACAGTTCCCGGGCTTGTCCTTACCACCCTTCTTAAACAGTGGCACCACGTTGGCCACCCTCCAGTCTTCCTGCCCCTCACCTGTGACTATCGATGATACAAATAGCTCAACAAGAGGCCCAGCAATCACTTCTCTAGTTTCCCACAGAGTTCTAGGGTACACCTGATCAGGTCTTGGGGATTTATCTACCTTTATGTGTTTCAAGACATCCAACACTTCCTCCTCTGTAATATGGACTTTTGCAAGGTGTCACCATTTATTTCCCTACAGTCTTTATCTTCCATATCCTTTGCCACAGTAAATACTTATGCAAAATACTCATTTAGTATCTCCCCCATTTTCTGCGACTCCACACAAAGACACCTCAGTCATTTGCCCTGCCCTATTTCCCAAGCGCAGATCAAGTTTCGCACCTTCTCTAGTAGCTACATCCACATACTGAGTCAAAAAAATTCTTTTACACTTAACAAGTTCCTCTCCGTCTGAACCCTTAACGCTATGGCAGTCCCAGTCTATATTTGGAAAGTTAAAATCCCCTACCATAACCATTATTATTCTTGCAGATAGCTGAGAAAGTCAAGAAAAGAAGTTGCTCAGTTAGTCGCATAACGGGAACAGAGTTGAAAGAAGCTGATTAGATCAACATTGATTTGATTTGATTTGATTTATTAATGTCACTTGTACCGAAGTACAGTCAGTTCTGGTCTTCCACACGTTTCTTCAACATGAATTGGCTGTCATGCGATTGAAGAATTTAGATTCATTATTTGCAGAACGCAAACTTCCTGTACCTGTATTGGCTGTAATGTGATTCCAGTCCCATTGGTTTAAATGGCACTGCTATTATTTGATTTTCTTATAATGTGGGATCACATGGAAACAGAAATATCAACATGAACATTGAAGAGATCCATTCAAAAGTCTAATAACAGCAGTGAAGAAGCTGGTCTTGAATCAGTTCGAACAAATTGATTTGAATTGATCAAATGCTTGATTAGGTCTAAAGACAGTGCTCAGAAGTAGTTGTCACAGTTTTTAATGCCATGACTCAAAGATAATCATTGCATTACAAGAAAAATAAATTATGTTCTCCCAAGTTACATGCTTACCATTTCCTTGCCCACTCAGTCCAAAACAAAAATACCGTACATACTCAAGTCGATCTCATGTAAAAGCCAACCCCTTATTTTTGGCCAAATAACTTAGAATTTTCCATATATTTTCTGTAAAATTCGACCCTAGTTCTTCACCAATAACAGATCAATGTTAATGAGTCAGAGTGCCAGCCCTCACGTCCCGCTCCAGCTTTCCAATCTGCCAGTTGTTCCATACCACTCTGGCCTTCCATTCCAATGTTTGTTGCGCTCCACCTTGAGTTTTCAGAATTACCATTTTTTGTACTCTTCATTTGTTCAGTTAGACTTTGGAGAGAGTGCCCATAATTCAGTTACATTTGGTTTAGCGATGGAATGGGATAGGTACATGCCACAAGTCAAGACTTAGCGATGGGACAAGGGCAATTATAATGCAATTAGGCAGGAATTAGGATGCATAGGATGGTGTAGCAAAATGCAGGGGATGCAGACAATGGAAATGTGGAGCTGGTTTAAGGAACAGATATTGCGTGTCCTTAATAGTTATGTCCCTGTCAGGCAGGGAGGAAGTGATAAGGTAGGGGAACCGTGGTTTACTACAGAAATTGCATCTCTTGTTACAAAGAAGAAGGAGGCTTATGTGTTGATGAGGCAAGAGGTTCAGATGAGGCGATGGAGAGTTACAGATCAGCTAGGAGGGATTTAAAGAGAGAGTTAAGAAGAGCAAAGCGAGGACATGAGCAGTCTTTAGCAAAGCAAACCCTAAAGCTTCCTATAGGTATGTGAGGAATAAAAGGATGATTAGGATAGGAATAGGGCCAGTCAAAGACAGAAGTGGGAAGTTGAGTGTGGACCCTGTGGAGATCGGAGAGGTGTTAAATGAACATTTCTTATCCGTGTTCACTCAGGAAAAGGAGAATATTGTCGAGGAGAAGAATGAGGTACGAGATACTAGACTAGAAAGGATCGAAGTTAGTTATGAGCAGGTATTATCAATTCTAGAAGGAATGAAAGTAGGCAAGTCCCAAGAGCTGGATTGGATTTATCCGACGATTCTCTGGGAAGCTAGGGAGGAGGTAGTAGAGCCTTTGGCTTTGATATTTGAGTCGTCATTGTCTACAGGTTTGGTACCAGAGGACTGGAGGATTGCAAACATTGTGTCCTTGTTCAAGAAGGGCAATAGAGATGACCCAGGTAATTATAGACCAGTGAGCCTTACTTCTTTTGTAGGAAAGGTTTTGGAAAGGATTATGAAAGATAAGATTTATAATCATCTAGCAAGCAACAATTTGATTTCAGATAGTCAACATGGTTTTGTCAAAGGCAGGTCGTGTCTCACAAACCTCATTGAGTTTTGAGAAGATGACCAAGCATGTAGGGCAAGGTAGGGCAGTTGACGTGATATGCATGGACTTCAGTAAAGCCTTTGATAAGATTCCACATGGTAGGCTGTTGGAGAAAATGCGGAGGCATGGAATTGAGAGTGATTTAACAGTTTGGATTAGAAACTGGCTTTCTGAAAGAAGGCAGCGAGTGGTGGTTGATGGAAAATATTCAGCCTGGAGTCTGGTTACTAGTAGTGTGCCACAAGGATCTGTTTTGGGACCATTGCTGTTTGTCATTTTTATAAATGACTTAGACACAGGCATAGGTAGATGGATTAGTAAATTTGCAGACGACCCTAAAGTCGGTGGAATCATGGACAGTATGGAAGAATGTTACAGGTTGTAGGCAGACTTGGATAAACTGCAGAATTGGGCTGAGAGGTGGCAAATAGAGTTCAATGCAGCTAAATGTGAGGTGATGCACTTTGGGAAGAATAACAAGAAGGCAGAATACTGGGTCAATGGAAAGATTCTTGGTGGTGTGGATGTGCAGAGGGATCTTGGAGTCCATGTACATAGATCCCTGAAAGTTGCCACCCAGGTTGATAGTGCTGTTAAGAAGGCATACGGTGTGTTAGGTTTCACTTGTAGAGGGATTGAGTTCCGGAGCTGCAATACCATGCTGAAACTATACAAAACTTGGAATATTGTGACAGTTCTGGTCCCCAGATTTCAGGAAGGATGTGGAAGCATTGGAAAATGTGCAGAGGAGATTTACCAGGATGTTGCCTGGTCTGGAGGGAAGGTCTTATGAGGAAAGGCTGAGAGACTTGAACCTGTTCTCATTGGCAAGAAGAAGGCTTCAAGGGGATTTGATAGAGACATACAAGATGATCAGAGGATTAGAGACGGTAGACAGTGAAAGTCTTTTTCCTAGGATGATGACATCAGCGTGTATGAGGGGGCATAACTACAAATTGAGGGGTGATAGACTTATGACAGGTGTCAGAGGCAGGTTCTTCATGCAGAGAGTGGAAAGGGCATGGAATGCACTACCTGTTAATGTAGTCAACTCAGCCACATTCGGGAGATTTAAACAACCCTTAGATAAGCACATGGGCGATGTTGGGATAGTGTAGGGGGACGAGCTGAGAATAGTTCACAGGTCAGCACAACATAGAGGGCCGATGGGCCTGTTCTACGCTGTATTGTTCTTTGTTCTATAATGTTCCTGTTCCCAATATACCTGAATGAAGGAATTGATTTATCTTCCCATTTGCAATGGGATTAAATCTCTCATGGGGGAGGAAATAGCTTACCGTTATCTTTTTTAACGCGATCATGGAATATGGAAAGCACCAGCTATGCCAACATTTATTACCAGCCTTAATTGCTCTGGAGAAAGTTATAGTAAACTGTCTTCTTGAACCGCTGCAGCCCTTGAGGTGGGTGGCAGGGTGGCACAGTGGTTAGCACTGTTGCCTCACAGCGCCAGAGACCCGGTTCAATTCCCGCCTCAGGCAACTGACTGTGTGGAGTTTGCATGTTCTCCCCGTGTTCTGGGTGGGTTTCTTCTGGGTACTCCGGTTTCCTCCCACAGACCAAAGATGTGCAGGTCAGGTGAATTGGCCATGCTAAATTGCCCCTAGTGTTAGGTAAGGGGTAAATGTAGGGGTATGGGTGGGTTGCACTTTGGGTGGGCCGGTGTGGACTTGTACGGCCGAAAGGCCTGTTTCCACACCGTAAGCAATCTAATCTAACCTAAATGCACTATACTGTTTGGGATGGAATTTCAGGACTTTGATCCAGTGACAATGAAGGAATGAGGATGTAGTTCTAAGTCAGTCTACACTATCAAATCTCATGTCATCTTGAAAAACTCTATTAATCCACTTCTTAAACTTTTCCAGTACAAGGAGAATAGCATTCGTTATTCCAACATTTCCTCATGAATTCTAGTTCGCACTCTAGCAGCTGAGTATGTGCAAGGGTGGTGATGCAATTCCTTGTCCCATGGCTATGGTTAACTTGGGACTTGTAGTCAAGGAAAGCAAGTTACAGCTTTGGGTGTCATGCCATGCGTAGCTAGTGCAGCATTAGCAGCACGAATGCAGTTCCTTGATCAGGTATGTTCTTACTTTCGCTCTCAGTCTTGATAGATCATAGAACTTGCCATCTGACCTGGTGTGCAAGTAAACTCTACAGGGAAGGAGCATACAGAAGGAAGTGCCAGACAAATTTGGGCAGTCCTGTTTCAATCCCTTCTTTACTCTGAAGCTGTCAGAACAAATATAAGGAATCGTCCAGTGCATGCTGTTATGGGGAAGTGGATGATATTGATGGGCTTTGATGGGCAAGCAATTTTCATCCAAATCCTGTAGGGTCTTGCTCTGCCGACAGCATTGAACACCTATGAGAGATCTATCAATGTAAGGTAAAGACAGCTACATTGTTCTTAACTTTTCTCTTGAAGCTAGCTTATGAGGATGAGACATCCACAGCAGACCTGCCACCACAGAAAGCATTGCATATTCCAGGCACACCCAATCTGCAAATGAGGAAGTCTTTTGAAATGATCCTAGTAAATGCCTTCTCTATAATACTGAGGATACATCCTGGCAGACAGTTGGTCTCCTCCCTCACAATTTTGTTTTAAACTGCACTTTGACCTCATGCCACCCCAAGCCCTGCACACCGTTGGTTATAATGCCCACCTAAAAAATAGCCACGCCCATCCTACCTGATTTGCTGGTCTGGAGAGACAGAGATGCAGCAATTCCCCTGAGAAACCATGGACCTCTCTCACGAGAGAGTAGGAGGTTGAGGTGACCTTATAGAAGCTGGTAAACTCAACAGGGGTATACATAGAGTTAATGGTAGGTGTCTTACATGGGTGGGGATTTTCAAAACTAGGGGGCATTTTTTTAAGGTGAGAGATTTTAAAAGTGAGGGGTACATTTTATATACATGTGGAATGAACTTGCTGAGGAAATAGTGGATGGGGTACAATTGCAACATCTAGAAGACACTTAGATAAATAGATGCATAGGAAAGGTTTGGAGTAATATAGGCCAGGAGCAGGCAGGTGGGACTAGTTTAGTTTGGGATTATGTTCGGCATGGACTGGTTGGACTGAAGAGTCTGTTTCTGTCCTGCATGATTCTCTAACTCTGTGACAACTAAGGCCTGACAATCTTGAAAATGGCCGTATGTTCTTGGAACCACCTGCCATGATGCTTCAGCTGTCCAGCATCTTGAAGGGATTCCTTCTGAAGGCAACTAGAACCATCACTAAAATAAAACAAAGGGCTACAGATGCTGGATGACTGAAACAAAACCAGAAATTGCTGGTGGAACCAAGCAGGTCTGGCAACATCGCAGTAAGAAAGCAGAGTTAATATATTGAACTGTTCTAATGAAGAGTCACTGGACTCAAACGTTAACTCTTCTTCCCACAGATACTGTCAGACCTGCTGAGATTCTCCAGCAATTTCTCTCTGTGTTTTGGAACTGTGCCTAATGTATGATAACAAATGTAACCTCTATTCTCTTATAAACACATAGTTTTATAAACAATACCCATAGTATTAGTATATTTGTATTCTCAGCAAAGTTTGACAATCTTCTGTGACATTGTTTTTTCCCCTGACCATATGGCCATTTTTTAGATTGGATTCCCTATTGTGTGGAAACAGGCTATTTGGCCCAACAAGTCCATACTGACCCTCTGAAGAGTAATGCACCCAGACCCATTCCCCTACCCTAAATTTAGTCCTGATTAAAGCACCTAACACTATGGGCAATTTAGCATGGGCAATTCATCTGACCTGCACATCTTTGGACTGTGGGAGGAAATTGGAGCACGCAGAGAAGACCCATGCAGACACGGGGAGCATGTGCAAACTCCACACAGTCACCTGAGGCTGGAATCAAACCTAGGTCTCTGGTGCTGTGAGGCACCACGCTAACCACTGAGCCACCGTACTTGCTGTGGTATAATCCCATAGATGATGGTCACCACAGGTCCCTTATTACTTATGACTGAATTTTGACTGCAAGCTTTGACAGACAATCCAGTTGGAAAAGCATCAATGGATAAAGAGCACAGAGTCAAGCTCATTCATGTCTCCTTTCAGGTCCAAAAACAAACAATTCCTGAATGATAATGGCCAAGAATGACAGACGTAACTTTGTTTTTTGCCACTCATGCCTAAAAGATGTTATAGCCAATTCAGTTCCTTTGTAATCCTTTTAATCAGCACTCACATACTGAGCATTGTATCTGAGACCAAGTTGGCTTGTATTCTGCAGCTCGTCAACTAATGACCTTGAGAGAGAACAGACATATGAGGTCTCACTAACAGTTTTGACACAAAGGTAGTAATGCAGTTGCATTGCATGGCTAAATCAGGATAAATAATGTGTTTGGACTGCTAGTCCCATTGCCACTCCATAGGGAATTTGACCTTCTACAGATTACATCAGGCAGCCATGGTGTGTGTGTGTGTGTGTGTGTGTGTGTGTGTGTGTGTGTGTGTGTGTGTGTGTGTGTGTGTGTGTGTGTGTGTGTGTGTGTGTGTGTGTGTGTGTGTGTGTGTGTGTGTGACTGCAAGTCAACAGAGTGAATGGGACTGCTCATAAACAGCAACAACCCACCTAGTGTCTTGTGAAGCTGGGAAAAATGAATCCCTTGACCACAGAAGATGAATTATTTAAAAGTTTACCAGCAGCTACCCTTGAAACATCCTGACACCTGACATCTAATTGTTGTGAGACAAAATGAATCAGTCATTAGACCTCCATCATTGACTTGCGCATGGAACACAGCACCTGTTGTAGGCTCCTGCCTGTACTTCTGAAAAATGAATCAACCCAAGTTCAAATCAGGTGTTTTTAAGTACCCTTGGGTGCAGGACATTGATCCTCAAAATTGGACCTGAATTTCCAGGCTTTTTTGTTTTAGTTCCTGGTATACTGATGAAGGTTAGAATCTTTTCTCTGAAGATAAGTAACTCGATCCTACAACAACATTTTTAATTATCTATGGACTCTGGGAAACAGTGTCTAAGATCTGCTAATTAGTTCAACATTTTCTAGCTCCAGCATATGTAAGTACACACCCTACAAGTTTGCTTGATGATCTGACATTGATTACCAGCATAATTCTTAGCACATTTGGGACTATTCTGTAAATGCTGACAAATTGCAAAATCACATCCAATGTTCGATATTATATTTACTGTCTTGCAAGTCCAGCTTTGGGTGCATGGCTGGTAACTTGAAATACAATCATTTCATATTTAATAATACTGAACCTATCAAACTGTATGTCCTGGAGGTGGCTGTAGCAAGTAATTGAAAGTGAAAATGAATTGGGTTAATGTTTCATTTCCAACAATCCACTCACTCATAATGTTAGGAATACCAGAACCTTCGACAAAGCAGTTTCTGGAATCATTCAATTTCCTTGTAAATCAGGCTTCCACTTTTCTGCAGCACCATATCTAAATTTCAAACTAACGTTCTTGCTGCAGGCATTGCTGACAACTTTCGAATCCACCACCTGAAACTATGGCATTATTATGCAGTTGTATAAAATGTAATCTTTTTTACTCAACAATTCAAATTGGTAATGCATCCTCTGTAAGGTTGTGGTGAAGAACAATGTGATGATCTGTCTTATATGGTTAGTGCTGATTTTATGCAGTGACTTCCTAAAATAAGATATCTTCGATGGAGGAGAAAGAAGAATGTTACAAAGGCACAGCTTGGGTGAAGTGAGAGACAATAAATATAAGAGCAGTGGAGGTGGAGGCTGTGCAAGCAGATAGAGTGACAGATTCATACAGCATGGAAACAGACCCTTCAGTCCAATTGATTAGATTACTTACAGTGTGGAAACAGGCCCTTTGGCCCAACAAGTCCACACCGACCCACCCAAAGTGCAACCCACCCAGACCCATTCCCCTACATTTACCCCTGCCCCTAACACTACAGGCAATTTAACATGGTCAATTCACCTAACCTGCACATTTTTTTTGGACTGTGGGAGGAAACCGGAGCACCTGGAGGAAACCCACGCAGACACAGGGAGAATGTACAAACTCCACACAGTCAGTCGCCTGAGGCTGGAATTGAACCCAGGTCTCTGGTGCTGTGAGGCAGCAGTGCTAACCACTGTGCCACCATGCCGCCCACCAATTTGTCCATGCCGACCAGATAATCCCAATCTAATCAGGATGGACTGGTACGAGAAGTCATAGTTTGGAGATATTTGGAGGAAGGTATAAAGGAGACATCAGAGGTAGGTTCTTTACACGGAGAGTTGTGAATGCATGGAATGCATTGCCGGATGTGGTGGTGGAAGCAGAGTCATTGGGGACATTTAAGTGACTGCTGGACATGCACATGGATAGCAGTGAGTTGAGGGTGTGTAGGTTAAATTACTATATTTTACACTAGGACTAAATCTTGGCACAACATCATGGGCCAAAGGGCCTGTTCTGTGCTGTGCTTTTCTATGTTCTATGCTCTAATCTCGTCCAATCTGCCTGCACCCGGCCCATATTGCTCTGAACCCTTCCTATTCATATACCTATCCACATGCCTTTTAAATGTTGCAATTGTACCAGCCTCCACCACTTCCTCTGGTAGCTCATTCTATACATGCACCACCCTTTGCACAAAAATGTTGCCCGTTAGGTCTCTTTTACATCTTTCCCCTCTCATCCTAAACCTATACCCTCTTGTTCTGGACTCCCCCATCCCAGGGAAAAGACTTGTCTATTTACCCTATCCATTATCCTCATGATTTTATAAACCTCTATTTGGTCACCCCTCAGCCTCCGACGCTCTAGGGAAAACAGCCCCATCCTATTCAACCTCTCCCTATAGCTCAGACCCTCCAATCCTGGCAACATCCCTGTAAATCTTTTCTGAACCCTTTCAAGTTTCACTTCACCTTTCCAATAGGAAGGAGACCAAAATTGCACGCAATATAAGAAAAACATAAGCTTCTATGCAACCATGTTAGAGGACAATGAAAGAAAGTGGCAGAGCAACAGTTGAAAATTGGGTTTCAGGATTTGTCGGGGATTAGCAGCAAGGAACAGAGATGATATTTGTGACTCTCATCTGAGAAGACCTGATTAGTCTATTTAATGGCATCAAACTTTTCTGCCATGCTTTTTCACTGTGGCCAGCTACAGAGCTTCATACTTCACGCTGAGTTCCTCAACAATCAAACCTCCAAAATGGAGTCTGAAAATCTGGGTTCCATCACCAGTTTCTGCTTTTATATTCATAGGTTCCGCCCGTACTTAATCCCTTAAGTTAAATGAAACTGAAGAGTGTCATTCCTTTAAGAGGTCCAGGCGACCTCTAAGTTGTGCTAGAGGCACACAATTTCTGTCCCTTCACCTTTAGGAGAGCTCTCAATCAATGACATGAGGAGTGCAGGCTGATTACTTATTCTAATTGATTTAGACTAAGGTTACCAATTCTGCTTTCTCATATTCCTAGACATTTTATCACATAATCTTCATCCACCAGCAGTCATGTCCATCCCTTTCCCCATCTCCAATTTCTTTAAAGCAGTACATTAAAACATTTTAACAAATTGATTACAACATATCTTTTAATACACTTTTTTTTAATTCACCTGGGTTCCCTGAGGTAATAACGCCAAAATTAGATTCAATTCCTGGGCAGCAATGGTGAATCTAAAGGAGGTACGGGCACTGATTTATGCATTTTATATTTGTTTTCAAGAAAGCAAGACAGAGATGATGTTCATTTGAAGGAACTTTATTTACAAACTTTTATACTTGCTTTAAACTATCTATTTCATGCTTAAAGCCATTTCCACTTCTTTCTTTCTGTTGACTTTTCATTGTGTCAACACCCAGGCTTAATCAATCAAACACAGTGAGCAAATCCAGACTCTCATAATCGTGAACAACAGTTGAATCTTTGAAGAATGCAGGCATCGATTTGCCTTGTCGTTTTCCTCCACAAGATTAGACCCGCAGGTTAATTGCTGCTCAGAGTTCCGAATAAAATACATGCCTTAAAAATGTTGTTCCTAACCCATGCAGAGATATATCTAGCAGAATAGATGTATGGACCATAAGGGTTCAGGAGATCAAAAATGAGAACACAATAATTCAAAGCTGAGAAGAGGCAATGAAGGAGAAACCAACTACAGGGGGAAAAAAATGTGCAAATGTTTACAACTGTGATGTGAAAGAACAGTTGTTTGATTTTTGATTGCAAAATCTGTACTGTCTTGTCATTTGGCACGAAGAAAATGTACATCAAAAGCAAAACCAAATATTCAGAATCGTATGAAGAACAGAGAAAAGGAAACATTGTTCCTCCTCCATATTCACATGGAATCATAGCTTTACTAACAGACTGTACAATATAGTTCTGCATTTACATTCAACATTATTTCGCTTTCAATTTATTGCACTATATCAATTGATCTCTGACAAGAAGCAATCATAAATATTTCTCTGTTTAAAACTGAGGAAATTGAAATTAAAATTAGCAAAAATTGACAAAACTAAACCATTATCTCAGTTAACTGGCATCGCTTGGCATTGCTGTTTTATTTATTGTGCTTGATAGTGTTCTTTAT
Organism: Hemiscyllium ocellatum; assembly: GCF_020745735.1. Lineage (NCBI taxonomy): Eukaryota > Metazoa > Chordata > Chondrichthyes > Orectolobiformes > Hemiscylliidae > Hemiscyllium > Hemiscyllium ocellatum. The sequence continues at coordinate 93,595,194 of NC_083408.1, forward strand.
TTTCGATTATCAGCTGACATTTTCAATTCAATAGCCATTTTCTTGTGGATGAGTTCATTTTCAGAAAAAAAAAGCTTTATATTTTTCATTTTTAGGCATCCTCCTAAAGGTTTATTTCAAATGTAGATTGAAATTGAATGATTCCAAGGTGAAACTCAACATGGAAACCAGAATGAGTTCTTTATGCATTCAAATCACAACCTGTTCCAAATGACCTCCATATTTCCATGGCCAAACTGCACAGCAAGGCACGATCCACAAGTACCAGCCGTGGGTACCCTTCTACCATAGACATTGCCAACTGATTTTCAGGGAGCTGTCACCAACATCCTGGCATCCTCCAGCATAATGATACTGTCCCCTGCGAGGGCAGACTTGTCTAGCAGGTCATGCCAACAACCAGAAGTATATAGCTGCATCGGGTATAGTTACCATACAGGGACAAGCAGCCATGCCTGGGCATGAATCTGACTGCCAAACAGGGCTGCTGTCTTGCTATCTCATTGTACATTCACCTGTGTGCAGCATGCCCACACTGCATGCATGCTTTGCCTTGCCCTGCCGTGTCTTGCTATGGCAATTGATACAGTCACATACCAGGCGGGTGGCCATGCTGTGCGGAAGCCCACATGTAATAGCACCTATGCTTTGTCATGCGTCAGTGTGCCACTCCAGTCCCACAGCAATTTCCGTGTCAAATATATGACAATCACAAATAGCGGTGAAACATGTCTGGAGCACTTCAAAGAGTAGGCCATAGTGAAGCCCACAAGAGCATTTGCCAGTCTGGGGTGAGAGCACAATTAGTCCTGGGCAGTGTCTCATACCAGTCCTGGGCTTCAGTCAGGGACAGTCAGGATAGCTATGCTCAAGAGGTCTATGTTCCTGTGCTCCACAGAATGTGTCACAATTAGTCCTTTGTCTCTAGTAGGGTCAGTCTGGATAAAAGGGATCTGTCAGAGACATGTACAGCCAATAGGCAGGGCCCTGGTCAGGTCTGAGCTGCACAGACCTGTCACCTCCTTTCATAGAAAGCAAAGGGGAAAGGGAGAGAGGTTGAGGTGCATGTACATAGCTTGGGTGGTGGTCCAGGGAAGTATGAAACCTGTGGAGTTGATGGAACTGGCATCTAGGAATGAAAGGGATTTGTTGGGGGTCTCAGCAGCATGTTAGTGCTGATGCTGGAAGCCACTAACAAAGAAACCACACACTGTCTTTCCTATTGTTCAGCACATGGAAAGTGTACAATGTTAAGGTGAGCATGTATAAATGGGCAAAGTATGTGAGACAATGTGTTAGGAAGGGAGCTACATCCTGCAAACAGTTACTGAACATTCTCAGAGGAAACATTTAGGTGTGAACACATTTTTTATTGACTACTCGTGTATGCAGGCTGCCTACTTTATGGCCATATCTCAGTATTGTCCCTCTCTGTATGTTACATCTCCCGTCATTATCAATGCTGGGGAACTGCGTGAGATATACATTCCTGGACACTCAGCGACCCAAACAAACATTAGGCAATTTTGAGGAGGTGGGTATGTATGTGTATGGCCACGAGGTGTTGGAGAGAGCCAGGCACACAGTTTACTACCCATGCTCCCACAGGGGTTTGGTGTTCATCATACCCCAAGTCTTACCTTGTTCAACGAGTGATGGTGCAGAATGTAATGAACTATCTGTGCCCAACATAAAGACAGCAACTATCACATACAGTCATAGAGATGTACAGCACGGAACAGCCCCTTCGGTCCAACTCGTCAATTCCAACCAGATATCCCAACCTAATCTAGTCCCAACTGCCAGCACCCGGGCCATATCCCTCCAAATCCTTCCTATTCATATACCCTCCAAATGCCTTTTAAATGTTGCAATTGTACCAGCCTCCACCACTTCCTCTGGCAGCTCATTCCATACATTGTACTACCCTCTGAGTGAAAAAGTTGCCTCTTTTAAATCTTTCCCCTCTCTTTCCCTTGTTCTGGACTCCCCAACCCCAGGGAAAATACTTTGTCTACTTATGCTATCCATGCCCCTCATGATTTTACAAACCTCTATACGGTCACCCCTCAGTCTCATGCTCCAGGGAAAACAGCCCCAGCCTATTCAACCTCTCCCTATAGCTCAAATCCTCCAACCCTGACAACATCCTTGTAAATCTTTTCTGAACCCTCTTAAGTTTCACAATATCTTTCCAATAGGAAGGAGACCAGAATTGCATGCAATATTCCAACAGTGGCCTAACCAATGTCCTGTACAGCCACAACATGGCCTCCAAACTACTGTACTCAATACTCTGACAAGTAAAGGAAAGCATACCAAGTGCCTTCTTCACTATCCTATCTACCTGCGATTCCACTTTCAAGGAGCTATGAACCTGCACTCCAAGGTCTCTTTGTTCAGCAACATTCCCTTGGACCTTACCATTAAGTGTATAAGTCCTGCTAAGATTTGCTTTTCCACATTTATCTCAGTTAAACTCTGTCTGCCACTTGAACAGTGAAAAAGGAATAGTTCATGAAAAAAAGGAAAAAACTACGTATAGAAAATGCTCAAGAACACAATCTATTTTCATAACATTGTTAGCTGTGGCTCCTGGGTACCATGAGACATATTTGTCTACCTTTCCCTCCTGCTCTGCGCATGGAGTAAAATGAGTCTCCTCTATAATGGAGTTTGTTAGCCGTGGAGGTTCAGAAAGTTGACGTTCAAAATGTTTGGGTTTTCATGGGCCAGATATATCCGGGGTCTTCTTGCCAGAGTTGAGTTGATCCTCTTTGTTTGCACATCCATCGGTTAGAGGGTGTAGGCTGATGGAGGTGGGAACACCAGTCACCCCCTCAGTCTCCTGACTCAAAACTGGAAAATTTCTCCCTCACCCACCTGCAAAGCTGTCGCTGTGTGATCCTGTTCACACATATTAACCTCATCAAAATGTCATCCTTCATGCTGCTGGGCTATCCAGGAGGCAGTCTGACAGTGATCCCTCTGATACCTCAACACTCTCATCTGGGGAAGTTGAGGATGCAATTTATTTGGGGGGGACAGGCTGGTTCTTGGAGGGTTGTGTTCAAGAGATACAAGGTTGGTGTAGCGCAGTCTTTTTTACCCTGAACTTGATACTGACCAAGATGGCACTCACTAACCATATTTAGTGGCATGGCCTCCTTTGCCAGTCCTCAGGAAGGACTCTTCTCCTCTTGACGAACTTTCTAAAAAAACCTGCAGGAGGTTGACTGAGAATATTCATGCTGGGAGTCTTATTTCTACATACTGCTGGTATAGTTTTACTTTAATTCTTTGACAGAATGTAGGAGCCATTGGCTGGGCCATGACTTATTGACCATCCCTAATTGTCCTCAAGGTGACCTCCAAGAACTATTGTCAAATTCCTTTATAATCCAGCAAGTGGACAGCTCTCCCCGATATTCATTGATTCCAGTTTCGCAAGGCAAGTTTGAGCTACATAGGGCCCAGTTGTCTCGAATGGACCTTGGATAGGGGCAATTTGAGTACTTTCAATAGCAAGGGGTGCCGCAGAGAGGGGAGGGGCAGCAAAGAGGTGACAGCAGACAGCATGTAACATTGGAATGAAAGGAGGTGGCACAGCAGGGAAGTGGCAGGGGAGCAGTAGAGAGAGCAGCAGCAGAGAGGAAAGTGATAGGTGCAGCAGAGAACACGGTGGTAGGGAGAGAATTTGTAGAAAGAGGAGATATAAGAGGCGGGTGGCAGATAGGAGAGTGGTTGGGGCTGACAGAGAAGGGAGCAGCAGTGGGACAGAGTAGTAGGGAGTGGCACAACAGGAAGGTAAGCAGCAGAGAGGGGAGTAACAAAATTGGGAGTGGCAGAGAGGGGGAATGTCTAAGAGGGGAAATGTCTCAGAAGGAACAACAGCAGTGAGGTGGGCAGCAGAGAAGAATTAATGGAAAGAGGAAAAGCAAGGGAGCACAGAGGCGACAGGGGAGGGTGAGAAAGAGCATTGGAATGTCAGAAATAAATGCAAGAGTAGACCATTCAGCCCCTCGAGACTGCCCCACCATTCAACTGGATTATGGCTGATCTGCTGCATACTTCAAATCCTCTTTCAAGACAATCTACATTACCCCCAATTCCATGATATTTCAAAATCTCTCTACCTCTACTTTAAATATGTCAGTGATCTAGTTTCCGCAGTTCTCTGGAGTGGACAATTCCAGATATTCGCTAGACTCTGGAAGATGAAATTCCTCTGGATCTCAGTTTTAAATGATTGTCCCCTATTCCAGAGTGATTCCCCTTAGTTTGAGGCTACCCCACTGGGGGAAATATCTGTTCAATCCTTACTCTGTCAGAAGTGTGTATGTTTCAATAAGATCTTCTCAACTCGAATGAATAAAGGCCTAATCTGTTTTGTCATGTTTGACAGGTCAACCTCTTCATTCCAGCAATCAGCCAAACGTGTCCCTTTTGAACAGCTTCCAATGGCAGTTCATCCTTAAACACAGGGAGCAAAACAGAGTGTAGTATTCCAGGTACAGTCCGAACAACGCTCTGCACAGAAGTAACAAAATATCCCGCTTTTAAAACAACTAGCACCAAAGGTCAAAACTATATTTGCCTTCTCACTGACTTGCTGCATCTCCCCATTCTAACATTTTGTGTTTCATGTGCAAGAACACCCAGAAACTTCTTGCAAAGCACTTGCATCCTTTCTTACATACTTCATTGAAATTGGACGTGGTGCTGAATTAGTCCAGAGTGTGGCGCTAGAAAAGCACAGCAGGTCAGGCAGCATCTGAGGGGCAGAAAAGTCGACGTTTCAGGCCTAAGACCTTCATCAGAAATGTGCTGAATTACGTGACAATCTCAACTTGAGTAAAGGATTAAGACAAATCTGGAATTTGGATGTGTTGGAAGGTCTTGTGCAGTATCAGCAATTGTTGAAAATTGATACATTTGATCTATTCTGCTTCAAAGATGCCTCACTTGATGTCTTGCAGGCAGAATGTGAGGAGCTAGAGAGAGGGAGAAACCTTCCCCCACCAATGAGTGGAAGATACCTGCTGATGTCGCAAAGTCAGTCTGGCTAAAGGTAACTGTTAGCAGCAAGGACATTGAACCAGATTCCTGCCAACAACTCAGAAAGTGCTTTGATGACCTTGCCAACTCAGGAAGGCTACCTGTTGACAGAATTAAACAAAATTGAATCCCATATTATAAAACATTTACCATGCTGACTCAATCGCAGCAGTCAGTAAAGTAAAATCCTTGGCATCATTGTGAAGTTGTTGCATTCTTACTTTGCCAATTCTAATTCATGTCTTTGCTCTAAGCAAAGGTTTTCACATGGCCAGCAGTGGTTAAAAGATGACAAATGCTCAGTCTGCCTGGCCGAGTCCTCCCTATTTTCAAAGTTTAGAAGACAGCAGCCAATTGTACCATTGCAATCAGAGCAAGGATCTAATTTACCTCCTTCTATTGCCACTCCAGCAATAAATGTTGCATCACGGAGAAGCAGCAGGGTGGAGAACATTGTAATTGTGCAAACATGTACATAAATATATTATGTTGCTAAATCTTCATTTAGAGTTACTGGCATGTATTACCTTACTTTCGCATGTTAACCTTGTTGGCTACTGAATAGCAATTCACCTTTTAACTGCTTATCAATTAATAACAAGATGCAAATTAACAGAGCAAGGGCAGGGGTTGCTGGGGGTGGTGGGGAGGTGGAGGGAAGGGTATGACTCAGTGGGTCTGGTGGCACCTGTGAAGAAAAATTAGAGTTAACGTTTTGGGTCCGGTGATCCCTCCTCTGGTTTTTCTGCAGAGGTGCTGCCGGGCCTGCTGAGCTGTTCCAGCAGCTTCTGTTTGTGTTCCATGTTATTCCAGTCATTTGGTTTGCCTCCAATATCACCTGATTGTTATTTTTTCGTAATTATCTCTCTGCCTCATTTAATCAGATTGTCAGTCATCATTTCACTTGTTATTCAGCTACTGACACTTTATTCACACTGTCCAACACTCTTGGTCACCTGCAGAGACTTATTATTCGACACTGACACCATTTGTATGATCTTTTGACCTCTCTGCCTTTGATTGCTCCGCCCATAAATTCTGTGCCTGTGTGCACTTCACTTCTCTTCACTTGACGAAGGTGCCAAGTTCCAAAAGCTTGTGATTTTAAATAAATTGTTGGACTATAGCTTGGTGTTGTGTGACTTCGGACTCTGCCCACTCCAGTCCAACTCAGCACATCCACACAATGACAGGATTAGATAGGGCAGACATGGAAGATATGGGAGGGGAGGGAGTCTAACCATAACCTTAAGCTGACATCATTTAAATAGTACCTAGATGTGCATCTGAATTGCCATAACCTATAAGGCTAAGGGGTAGGTGCTGAAAAGTGGTGATATAATGAGCATCTTGATTATGCAAGCTAAAGTTACTACAATCTTACCAGGCCATAGGGCTGCTCTCTCATTATGAAGAGAGGGTCAGTTAGCTTAGTTTGCTGGTTTGTGATGCACAATGATGCCAACTGCATGGGTTCAAGTCCTGCACCGATTGAGGTAATTGTGAAGGACTGTTCTTGTCTGGGGCTTGGTGACCCTCAGGTTGAACCACCAACAGTTGTCTCTTTAATAAGAGAGCAGCCCTATTGTTTGATAAGACATTGGCAACTTCACCTTTACACTGTTTATCTAACCAGTGGCATAAGTTATATGTAGTTTCTGGGTCATCACTGCCGACACTATAGAATGAAGGAGAGGGCACCTCAATAGTGAGGCACTTTCAAAGGAAAGATTAGTCTGTTTAGGTTCCCAGTCACAGCCAGGCAGGCAGTTCTCATCATTTACAGAGACTGCACCATCCATTAGTATCACACAAGCTGCGTAGGTAACCACTGGCACTAGGATTCTCTCATTGTGCTGTGGAATCTCCAAAAGGGGGTTCTGCATGCTAAGTTACACTTTAGGAATATATGAGAATGTGGTGGCACAGTGGTTGGCACTGCTGCCTCATGACAACACAGACCTGGATTTGATCCACCCAGGGGCAACTGTCTGTGCGGAGTTTGTACATTCTCCCCATGTTTGCGTGGGTTTCTTCCGGATGCTCCAGTTTCCTCCCACAGTCTAAAGATGTGCAGGTTAGGTGAACTGGCCATGGCAAATGAACAGTTACAGGCATAGGTTAGGGATGTGGGTCTGGATGGCATGCTCTTTGTAGGGTCAGTGTGGACTCCATGGGCCAAATGGTCCACTTCCACACTGAAGGGATTCAATTTTTTCCAGCAATGTCCCCATATGGTGACAGACTCTTCCATGCCAGTAACATGTCAGAGAGTGGAAAAGATGGGAACAACATCATGACTGGCACTCAGTGGGCAGGCACATTATTGGGGTTCCCAGTGCCAGTTATATGCCATGCTGGTAGAAAGGTGTCAATCTTGCCTTTCCGTAGTCTCCTGCTTCTGAATTTATTCATGTATACTTATAAAATCCAGCTCACCTTCTGGATTTCCCACCAGGTATTGGACACTCCTACTTTTGCACTAGTACACCCCTATATTATTTTAGGGGCCAAACAAGCCCAAGTGATCTATCTCAGCTTTCATACTCCTCATGAGCAGTTCCTGCTTCTAACCATAATGACATTGGTTTCTTTTTCTTTTTTATATATTCTCCTTAAATGCATAAATGTTATTCATCTCATCCACTGATTGTTGTGACGAATTGTACATTCTAACCTCCGTCTGGTTAAAGAGCTTTATCTCGAATTTCCTACTGGATTCATTAGCGACTTCCTTCCATTGTTGACCTTTAATTTTAGTGTCCCTTCCCTCCCATAATTGCTCCTGTGTGTGCTCTATCAAATCCTCTCATTGTTATTCTTTAAACTTGGACGAGTTGTGCTGCCTGCTAAAACCTGTCAGCAGGTAATGGAAGCAAGCTTCATAAGTTGAACAGTCATCACCTTGATTGCCACTGGCTAGGCAGCACTAATGACAAGGCTCACAAACAAATCCTTAAATGACTTGAACATAATGTTGCTTTGAGGGAAAAAGGAATTTGGGGAGAATTTAGGAGATTATTCAGGATTTGTACAATTTTATTCATTTCCTGTGTTTTATGCCAGCTCCATCAATGAGTAATTGTACTGCTAACAAAGTAGAAAACAAAACTAAACTCTGAAAATGGGATTGTTCCCTCTCGATATTGCAAATTGCAAGTTGTGCTCTCCAACCCATATGCAAATATGAACAATCTCTCACCTGAGGAGAAAGTGAGGACTGCAGATGCTGGAGGTCAGAGCTGAAAATGTGTTGCTGGAAAAGCACAGCAGGTCAGGCAGCATCCAAGGAGCAGGAGAATCGATGTTTCAGGCATGAGCCCTTCTTCCAATCTCTCACCCGAAACTGCATTAGAACACAGAACACAGAACATAGACCAATACAGTGCAGAACAGGCCCTTCGGCCCTCAATGTTGCACCGACCTGTGAATTATTCTCAGCTCGTCCCCCTACACTATCCCAAAATCATCGATGTGCTTATCCAAGGATTGTTTAAATCTCCCTAATGTGGCTGAGTTAACTACATTGGCAGGTAGAATATTCCATGTCCTTACCACTCTCTAAGTAAAGAACCTGCCTCTGACATCTGTCTTAAATCTATCACCCCTCAATTTGTAGTTATGCCCCCTCATACAAGCTGACATCATCATCCTAGGAAAAAGACTTTCACTGTCTACCCTATCTAATCCTCTGATCATCTTGATAGATGATCAATCATTCATTACCTCTTCAAACCTGAGCTGAAAAGCACATTCAGCAGTTTGTGGCCATCCATAGAATATCTCGTCTTGGGTGACCAACTGTCCTGTACTTTGTCTCTTATTTAGACTGTCTGTCCTATATCCCTTCAGGGAGCCTTTTTGCCCTATATTTTTCGTAGAGCTTATGTGTCAGAGACTGAATTCCTGAAGAAGGGCAACACATTTTCAACTCTGATGTCCAGCATCTGCAGTCCTCACTTTCTCCTGTCAGAGACTGAACCTGCTTTCACCTTTTTTGCATGCCTTACTTTTTCGAATGTGCATACTATGATTGTCAACCACTGGGTGAATTTATGATGACACCAACCAATCCCAACTCCTTCTCATTCTAATATCACCAGAATATCCTCCCAATCTTGCTCCTATTCTCACTGCAACCAACAAAATGGACTCTCCGCTCTCTTATGGCTGTTAGCATTCCATATTTACTCTCATACTCATTAGAATCGACATCCACCCATCCCACCACACCCCCTACCCCCAATCCTCTGCTCAAGATGCCTTATTTTGTTGTAAAATTCCTTAAACTGATAATTTGAATTTGTCTCACCCTGTGGGTATATCCAACCTTATTTACACAAGAGATGTTTGTTCTGCTGGCGTAAACACCCTCACTTCAGGTGCTGACAGATCAGATAGAAATGGCCTTTAAACATGCAACATGCAGAGCAAGTTATATCATTTTAGAAAACCTAAGGACAATACTTAAACAGCTGAACTTCCAGAAACAGAAGAATTGCCATCTTACTGTGGAATAACGCACTGCAGAAGCTGTTTCGGATGTTGAGATGGGAATTGTTGCTTTGTTAGCATCATATCATCAGTAAATTGACAAGAAAATCTTCATCAGTGAGCATAGAACAAGCTGAAATGTGCCATGCATGATGTTCTACTGTGCAGTAAGTGCAGAACGAGCATTGAGGGACCTGATGCTACCAAGCCTATAACTTTCATACAGAACAGGAGATAAATGTAAAAATGTATGTAGTAACAGGAATGATTTGTCACAGTTATTGAGTCATGGAGTCATAGAGATGCACAGCACGGAAACAGACCCTTCGGTCCAACTCATTCATGCCGACCAGATATCCCAACTCAATCTAGTCTCACCTGCCAGCACCTGGCCCATATCCCTCCAAACCCTTCCAATTTATATACCCATCCAGATGACTTTTAAATGTTGTAATTGCACTAGCCTCCATCACTTCCTCTGGCAGCTCATTCCATACATGTACCTCCTCTGCGTGAAAAAGTTGCACCTTATGATCTCTTTTATATCTTTTCCCTCTCACCCTTTAGTTCTGGTCTCCCCCACCCCAGGGAAAAGACTTTGCCTATTTACCCTATCCATGCCCCTCATGATTTTATAAATCTCTATAAGGTCACCTCTCAGCCTCTGACGCTCCAGGGAAAACAGCCTTAGCATTTCAACCCCTCTCAATAGCTCAAATCCTCAAATACAGCAACATTCTTGTAAACCTTTCCTTAAACCTTTCAAGTTTCACACCATCTTTCTGATAGGAAGGAAACCAGAATTGCACGCAATATTCCAACAGTGGCCTAATTAATGTCCTGTACAGCCACAACATGACCTCCCAACAGTTGTAATGTGGTCTTTCAAGGATCCTGACTAACATCAGTGAAAATTAGAATAAGGAGAGCAGACTTAAATAATTATCATGGCAGAATGCAATACTCTAGTCAATTCTGAAGTATGAATTGACCTGAGAGCTATGATAACGACTATTGTTTTCATTAACATTTTGCTGCATTTTCCAAGCAGGTACTGTTGTTCATGAGTAACTGATGATTTTAAGGAGGTTATTTTTCATTGGTTATTGATATTGGTTTATGTAAGACTTTGTTGATTTCTGTCTACAAGCTTATTAAATGTGCATTGCTTTCCCACATCATTGAACAAGCTACTGAAAAGAAATTCTCAATAGATCTTCCAGATCAACTGTGCAATCAGGATGTGGTTTAGCATCAGGAATAACAATGGTTAGGCAAAGCTAACTGTTTTATGAACTGTTTTTATGTACATTTTGTTGTTAAGAGGTGATAAACTTCCACTGATCAGGAATCACAAGCTCTTTACCATGAAATCATTTGGAAATCATTCCAGTTAAGGACAGATGGCCTCTCTTGAAAAGAAGGAACACTATTCTACGTTGACAATGCTAAGTTTGCCAATGTCATTTGCAGTGCCTTAGCTGATGTCATGTGATCTGTCCAGTTGCATTCTTTTTTCAGACGTTTCAGCAATTTGAGACAATTAGGTAACTTGCCAGACAACAGTTGAAAATCAACCACATTGCTGCAGATCTGAATTCACATGGAGGTCTAACCAGAAAAGGAAGGTAGATTTCTTTCTCTATAAGGACAAAGAAAGAACAAAGAACGAAGAAAATGTACAGCCCAGGAGCAGGCCTTTTGGCCCTCCAAACCTGAGCCAATCCAAATCTACTGTCTAAACCTGTCGGTCAATTCCTAAGCATCTGTATCCCTCTGCTCCCCACTTACTTATGCATCTGTCCAGACATATCTTAAATTCCTTCCTCTACCACCTCTGAGGGCAACACATTCCAAACACCCACCACCCTCTGTGTAAAGTTCTAGTCGCATGTATCCCCCTTAAACTTTCCACCTCTCACCTTGAAAGCGTGACCTCTCATTATTGAATCCTTCACCCTGGGAAAAAGCTTGTCTCTATCCACTCTGTCTATACCCTTCATGATTTTGTAAACCTCAATCAGGTCCCCCCTCAATCTCCTTTTTTCTAATGAAAACAATCCTAACCTACTCAACTTCTCTTCATAGCTAGCACCTTCCATACCAGGCAACATCCTTGCAAAACTTCTCTACACCGTCTCCAAAATGTCCACATCCTTTTGGTAATGTAGCGACCAGAACTGTACACAGTATTCTAAATGCGGCCGAACCAATGTCTTGTACAATTTTAACATGACTTGCCAGCTCTTATACTCAATACCCCATCCGATGAAGGCAAGCATAGTACAGAGATACCTTGATTATCCAAATACCAATTATCCGAAAATTGGATTATCCAAAGGAGATCTTGAGTTCCTGATAAAAACATTATATCAAAGACGTGTATCCCACAGTGATTGCAACTTTTGTTTACAGTGATTAAACAGGCATGGTCTCCAAATGACTGACCTCCCGCCCTCTCTCTCTCTCTCTCTCTCCACACTTTCCCTGGAGTTCTACAGAGGGGTGTACCCTAAACCACACCCCCACACCCCTTCCCCAGATAATCTCTCCAACATTGTCCTGTACAGGGCGAACATGGAATCTGTCAAAACATTGCAGTAAAAGGTTGGATTATCTGAAGGAGATCTTGAGTTCCCAATAAAAACATTTCATCAAAGACATGTTACAAAGGCAACTGCAGCAGCAGCAGTCTGGCTGCCCGAGAGAGGGGGCGGAGGGGGTGGATGAGGGGGGTCGGTATTGGACAGAGTTGGGGGTGGGGAGTGTTGGGGATGGGGTTGTGGGGCGGGGGGCGGTTTTGGACAGGGTTGGGGCAGGGTTGGGGCAGGGTTGGGGAGTGGGTGCGGTGTTGGACGGTGTTGGATGGGATTTGGGGAGAGGGCAGTGCTGGGTGGGGTTGGGGTGGGGGCGGTGATGGATGGTGTTGGGGGTGGGGGGCGGTATTGGACAGGGTTGGGGGTGGAGGGGTGGAGTTGAATGGGGTTTGGAGTGGGAAGGGCGGGGGCTCACACGCTGTGAGTTGCTACAGTCTCCTGAACGGGGAGCAGGCTTTAAAATCTCCGAGCCCCAGAGGAAAGGCATTTAATCGATTCACCGAATAATTGATTATCCAAGTGAAATAGTGCCTGCCCATCATGTTCGGATAATAGAGGTTTCCCTGTATATGCCTTCTTGACCACTCTATCCACTGTGTAGCAACCTTCAGGGTACAATGGACCTGCACTCCCAGATCTCTCTGCCCATCAACTTTTCCCAAGGCCAATCCATTCATTGTATAAATTGCTCTAGAATTAGTCTTGCCTAAATGCATCACCTCACATTTGTCTGGATTGAAATCCATCTGCCACTTTTCAATCCAACTCTCCAGTCTATCTATATCCTCCTGTATTCTTTGACAGTCCCTTATGCTTTCTGCTACTCCACCAATCTTCTTGTTATCTGCAAACTTGCTGATCATACCAACAGTGCCCTCTTCCTGATCATTATGTATATTACAAACAACAATGGCCCCAATACTGACCCCTGTGGAACATCACTGGTCACCTTTCTCCATTTTGAGAAACTCCGTTCAACTACTACTCTCTGTATCCTGTTGCTCAACCAGTAGTTTATCCACCTAGCCAGAACACCCTGCATACCATGTGACTTCACTTTCTCCATTACTCTACCATGGGGAGCCTTATCAAATACCTTATTAAAGTCCATGTCATGTATATGGCATCTACAGCCCTTTCTTCATCTATCAACTTGGTCACTTCTTCGAAGAACTCTATTAAGTTGGTAAGACATGATCTTCCCCGCAAAAAACAATGTTGCCTATCAAGGATAAGTCCATTCTTTTCTAAACATAAATAGATGCTATCCCTCAGTACTTTCTCCAGCAACTTTCCCACCATCAACGTCAGGCTCACTGGTCTGTAGTTATCCAGAATATCCTTACTACCCTTCTTGTACAGGGGGAGAACATGAGCAACCTTCCAGTCCTCTGGCACCTCACCTGTATTTAAGGATGCCACAAAGATATCTATCAGGGCCCCAGCTATTTCTTCTCTCACCTCCCTCAGCAACCTGGGATAGATCCCATCCGGTCCTGGGGACTTGTCCATCTTAATGACTTCTAGCCTACCCAACACATCTTCCCTACTCATGCCAACGTGATCCAGACTAATCAAACTTCTATCTCTAACCTCAAGATTCATCATGTACCTCTCCTCAGTGAATACTGATGCAAAGTAATCATTCAGAATCTCACCCATTCTCTCAGGTTCGACACACAGCCTTCCTTCATTATCCTTTAGTGGTCCAATCCTTTCTCTAGTTACCTGCTTGCTTCTTATATAAGAATAAAATGCTTTGGGATTCTTCTTAATTCTGCTTGCTAAAGCTATTTCATGACCCCTTTTAGCCCACTTGATTCCTCATTTAAGACTTGCCCTACTCTCCCAATATTCCTCCAGGGCCCGTTTTTCTTTTAGCTGCCTAGACCTTATGTACACTTCCCTTTTCCTCTTAACTAGTTGGACAATTTCTCCTGCCATCCATGGTTCACAAATCTTACTCTTCCTAACCTTTGCCTTCAACCGGACATGCCCATCCTGCACTATCTTTAACCTATCCTTGAAAGCTTCCTACATAGCAAATGTGGACTTCCCTTCAAATAGCTGTGTCCAATCCCCATTTCCAAGCTCCTGTCTAATTTTGATATAATTGGCCTTGGTCCAGTTTAGTACCCTTCCCTTAGGACCACACTCATCTTTATCTATGACTATTCTAAAACTTACAGAATTGTGGTCGCTGTTCCCAAAGAAATCCCCCACCACAACTTCTACCACCTGTCCTGGCTCGTTCCCCAGTACCAGGTCCAATATGGCCCCTTCCCTCATCAGACTATTAAAATACTGCTCTAGAAAACTCTCCAGGACACTTCTTACAAATTCTACCCCATCCAGACCTCTGGCGTTAAGTATGTCCCAGTAAATGTTGGGAAAACTAAAATATCCCATCACCACTATGCCATTGCCTCTACATCTTTCCATAATCTGTTTAGATATTTGTTCTTCTACCTCATGCTCACTGTTGGGAGACCTGTAATACAGCCCCAACAATGTAACTGCACCCTTCTTATTTCTCAGCTCGACCCATAATGCCTCACTACCCAAGACCTCCATGGTGTCCTCCTTTAGCACATATCGTCCCTGACCAGCAATGCAACTTCACCTCCTCTCCGTTTTACTTTTCTCCCTGTCCTGTCTGAAGCATCTTTATCCTAGAACATTTAGTTGCCAATCATCATGCCCTTCCTTCAACCAAGTCTCTGTGATTGCAACAATGTCATAATCCCAGGCACCAATCTAAGCCCTAAGTTCATCTATCTTACACACTGTACTCCTTGCATTAAAGTAGATGCATTTCAGCCCACCATTTCTTTTGAGCTCATCTGCTCTCTGCCTACTCTTCCCTTTATTAATGCTATCTTCATGATTCTTAAAGTCTCCAATCCCCACCTCGCTGCCCACTTGTTTCCTCTTCTGGTTCCCAGTCCCCTGCCACATTATTTTAAAACCTCCCCAACAGCAGTAGCAAAAACTCCCCCAAGGACATTAACGAAGAAGGAGAGGTTTTAGCAACAACAGTTATGTGATATTGGTTACACTAGCTTTTAAGTTTATTATGGTGGGATTCATACCTTCTTCATTTCCTGGTCTCTGATTTACTGGTCCAATAATGAAAAGCACCACATCATTGCCTCCTCCACTCTTCATGTGGAGAACAGTTCTGGGGTGAGATGTCATCAGGTCGAAAAAGAAAAATAACGTAAGTAAACCCTGGAGAGCTGTAACACTTTGAACTGACTCTGAAAATATTGAATGTTTACTTAAATGACAGTGTGATGCATACCTCATAGTGTTTTTTTTATCAGGTTTGTTAAAAGTTCTGTTCTGCAGTTTAAAGTACAAGTTGCTTACAAAAATAATGTTTAGTCAGTTGTACCTTTAGTTTTTTAGTTACCCTAAACATCTTGAGTCATTGTACATGTATTTTGCCATGTCATCCGTTCAGCTATTAACTGGAAGTTCGTATTTCTTTTTAAATGTATCGGTCTCCACAGGAATCGTAACAACATCCAAATACAAACAAGGAGCAGTACTAACTCAAGCTATCAACATTTAGAATCTAACAAAAAGAAATAAAAGAACTGCACTTCGTATTTAAAAAGTACGCTGAATATGCAGAAAATGCTGGTCCATTTAAAATAAGCAAGCCACCACAATTTTAGATAAACAGCATGTAGATCAATGGAATTCTGCAGAATATGGAACAGGATCAGACTGTGTGGGTAAGATATCAATTCTGGATAGCCTTTCTGTAACACAGACTGGCTACATTGGTAAACTATGGTCTTCTTTCAAACGGGTCCTACAGTACAACATCATTGATTAATATCCATGATAAGGTCCTGGCAAATACAATTAGATTCCCCTACAGTGTGGAAACAAGAAGTCCACACCGACCCTCCGAAGGGTAACCCACCCAGACCCATTTCCCTCTGACTAATGCTGTGGCTAACGCTATGGGCAATTTAGTATGGCCAACTCACCTGACCTGCACATCTTTGGACTGTGGGAGGAAACTGGAAGAAACCAGAGGAAACCCATGCAGACATGGGGACAATGTGCAAACTCCACACAGACAATCACCCAAGGCTGGAATTGAGCCTGGGTCCCTGGCGCTGTGAGGCAGCAATGTTAACCACTGAGCCACCATGCTGCCTCATTTGACCATTATTTGTATTTTGGGAGCCTCATCTGCCTGATGAGGCAATCACAGAAAACCAAGTTCATAATTTCCTCCAATGTGCACATCCTTAAAGCATTCCTGAAGAGGCTAAATGTGCTCATCAATTCATGGTTGTCCTTGACCTACATTCATTCAAAATGGAGAAAACCCAGTTGGGAAGACACCAACATATCAAGAAAGTCTGTTGGAAGTAAGGTGAAAGCTGAAAATGTGTTGCTGGTTAAAGCACAGCAGGTCAGGCAGCATCCAAGGAACAGGAAATTGGACGTTTCAGGCAAAAGCCCTTCATCAGGAATGGGGAAAATGTGTCCAGCAGGCTAAGATAAAAGGTAGGGAGGAGGGACTTGGGGGAGGGGCGATGGAGATGTGATAGGTGAAGGAGGTCAAGGTGAGGATGATAGGCCGGAGTGGGGTGGGGGCGGAGAGGTCAGGAAGAAAATTGCAGGTTAGGAGGGCGGTGCTGAGTTCGAAGAAATCGATTGAGACAAGGTGGGGGGAGGGGAATTGAGGAAACTGGAGAAATCTGAGTTCATCCCTTGTGGTTGGAGGGTTCCCAGGCGGAAGATGAGGCGCTCTTCCTCCAACCGTCGTGTTGTTATGTTCTGGCGATGGAGGAGTCCAAGGACCTGCATGTCCTTGGTGGAGTGGGAGGGAGAGTTAAAGTGTTGAGCCACGGGGTGGTTGGGTTGGTTGGTTCGGGCATCCCAGAGGTGTTCCCTACTTGCGGAACGCTTCAGGGAACACGTCTGGGACGCCCGAACCAACCAACCCAACCACCCCGTGGCTCAACACTTTAACTCTCCCTCCCACTCCACCTAAGACATGCAGGTCCTTGGACTCCTCCATCGCCAGAACATAACACGACGGTTGGAGGAAGAGCGCCTCATCTTCCGCCTGGGAACCCTCCAACCACAAGGGATGAACTCAGATTTCTCCAGTTTCCTCAATTCCCCTCCCCTCACCTTGTCTCAGTCGATTTCTTCGAACTCAGCACCGCCCTCCTAACCTGCAATTTTCTTCCTGACCTCTCCGCCCCCACCCCACTCCGGCCTATCACCCTCACCTTGACCTCCTCCCACCTATCACATCTCAATCGCCCCTCCCCCAAGTCCCTCCTCCCTACCTTTTATCTTAGCCTGCTGGACACATTTTCCTCATTCCTGATGAAGGGCTTTTGCCTGAAACGTCGAATTTCCTGTTCCTTGGATGCTGCCTGACCTGCTGTGCTTTAACCAGCAACACATTTTCAGCTCTGATCTCCAGCATCTGCAGACCTCACTTTTTACTGGAAGTAAGGTGAAGCCCATTCAAGGAGATGGAGAGAGGACACAGACCTCCAGACAACCCACCTAACTCAACTGTTCATGTACCTCCTGCCTCACATATGAGATGGCCTAGAAATTGTGCATTGGAATTACCAGTTGCTTAGAACATATCAAACTGTAGTGGAAGTCGGTCACCTTTGACTGCAAGGACCCTTGAAAAAATTATCAGATTTCAATGCACAACTCTTGGTTGTATAACTCATTTTTCTGAGTTTAAGCTTGGAACAAGAAACTGCAACTGTGTTAATTTGGAAACATGCCTTTGCTATTTCCTTAAATATATGTGATTAATGTTCAAGGTTCAACGCCAAGAGCATAAACATAGAAAGTTGCCCTCATCCTGCTTACCGATGTACTGAGTAAAATAAATGCATTGATAAACCACTGCGTGGGCAGAGAGTAGGGGGGAGAGTGTGTTGCTGGAAAAGCATAGCTGGTCAGGCAGCATCCGAGGAGCATGAGGTCCGAAACATCGATTCTCCTGCTCCTCGGATGCTTCCTGACCTGCTGTGCTTTTCCAGCACCACACTCTCGACTCTGATCTCCAGCACCTGCAGACCTCCCTTTCTCCTAGAGGGTGGGGGGGGGGGGAACACAAAGAAGCCTAAAAATGTGTTTAGAATCTGAAAGTCAAGACCGGGCAAGTGAGTTTTGCAAGTGATTGGGACAAACTGGGGGAACGGTGTTTGGAAAGCAGTTGGGGTTGTGGGACAAGGTCAGTCAGATGGAGATGGGTCTGGAGACTGGAGAATGGATACAGACAAGTCAGAGTTTTCCGCAAGGTGTAGGAACAAGCACTCCTACGTTTCCCTCCTACATCTCCCTGATGCTGCCAGATTCTGAGACAAATCAGACACCTGAAAAGGAAAAAGTCAAATTTACATTGATCTTCCAATTGTACGAGAAGAGCCTGATTTTAAATATATTGTGAAGCTCCAAATCCGATATGCATATGCCACAAAATCAACTGGTGATTGGTGGTGGGCATGTGCAAGTTGAACTGAGGTCAATATCTCTATTTCTAGTTCATTATATCTGCTATATATTTCTCATCTATTTCTTATTGTCGGCAACAGTCGGTGACAATTTTAAAATGACAAGTAAAGGTGACAAGTAAAATTGGTTACATTTCCATAAGAACTCTTCCAAAGGCAGAATTGTGCTACTGAAACTTCAAAATTCCAAATTCCATTGTGCTTCTATCACACATCATTAGGAATCTATCAGTTCTTTCTCGTGGCAAAGACACTCATCAGTACCAAGAGTTAAGTAACATTACAAGTTGCAGTTCTAAGAATAAATGTATCTAGCTTCTGAAAATAGTGGCTGATGATTTAAATTCAGTAAGGAGTATAGTTTTTGCAAGTCTAGATGCAAGCTTCACGTTTCTTGCAATCAATTACTTTGTCTCCAGCTAGATAGGGCATACAGATGAAACAATGGCACATTATGTGCTCAGTGTGCTCAATCACTTATCACTGTGATCTGCACTGAGGCAATCTTTCACCTGTTTGATCTTAGTGACTGAGCTTCCTTTAAGTCTTTCAGCACTTTTTCAAAATACAATACATCAGCTTAAGACACTGATGAGAGTGTTTTAAGTATTTCAGGAAGGTTACTGCATTCAATATTACATTTTATAATTGCTTCTTTTAGCTGTAGGGCAAATAAAAAGATTTAGGGCTAGAATTATCTGGCAGTGTTAATTGAAATTATTCAAATCATCAACATATAAAGAAAAAAATCAGCTTGAAAGAATAAAACAAAGCCATCAGTAAAAATGCTCATGCAGCTGTCAATTGTTACTGATTCACTCTTGTCGTTTCGAGAAGGAAACTTGCTGAGAGAGTATTAAGAGAAATTGATGCTGTTCTCTGCAACCAAGAGCATGAATCCCAAAGGCTGTGTTGCCTGTCTGGTGTCAGAGCTAAGGACATCTCTTTGAAGCTGCAGAGGAACTTGACTGGGAGGGAAAGTCTCCAGTTATCATTAACTATGTAGGCAACAACAGCGTAGGTAATACTGAGAAACATAATGTGTTCGGGGGCAATCAGTAGTCAAGGACTAAATTAAAAAGCAGAACCACAAAGACAATAATCTCTGCATCAATACTTGAGCCACAAGTAAATTGGCAGAGGATAAATTAGATCAGAAAGTCAAATGTGCAGTTTTGTGTTTAGTATGCAAGAAGCTGGTTTTGATTTATGGGCCATTGGCATTAGAACAGGGAAGAAAGAGAGCTGAGATGTTGGGATGAATTTTATTTGAATTTTGTTGGGAACTGTCTCTTAGCAAACCATATGATCCGGACTGTAGAGAATAGTGGGTGGCGTGGGGGACAGGTCATTTGAGGGGAAATTTTGATAGGTAAAAACAATAACTGCAGATGCTGGAAACCAGATTCTGGATTAGTGGTGCTGGAAGAGCACAGCTGTTCAGGCAACATCCAAGGAGCAGCGAAATCAACGTTTCGGGCAAAAGCTCTTCACCAGAAATAAAGGCAGAGAGCTTGAAGCGTGGAGAGATAAGTTAGAGGAGGGTGGGGATGGGGAGAAAGTAGCATAGAGTCATGACATAGTTGAAGAGCTTCAGGGCAGAGGAAATGACGTGGGAGTTGCAGTGGGAGAGGGACTCCCTGAGATTCTTGTAGAGAGAGGAGGAAAACTTCTTCAAGACAGGCATCCTTGGAAGAGGATTCGCAGTAGGGTTAAAATCAACTAGGTAATTTTTTTAGTCACTGTGTAAGGAAAAGGCAACTCAGCAGGGTATTAAGGTGGAAAATGGTAAACAGAGTATGGCTAAAAGGAACAGACCATATATTAATAAGAGTGTGCCAGTTGATAAGGTCTGAGTACAGAAAAATGGTAGAAATACAGAACTAAAGGTGCTTCCTCTGAAATCATGCAGGATTCCAGACAAATTAGACAAACTGATAGCAAACATTTACATGAATGAGTACAATAAGACAGCCATTGCAAAACTTGGTTGCAATGTGACCAATGTCAGGAACTAAATATCCAGAGGGTATCTAACATTTTGAAATAATCAGCAGAGAAAAAAAAGATGTAGTGCAGCTCCCTTAACCAAAGATTAGACTAGGTCAATGCTGAGAAATAATCTTGGTTCAGAATATCAAGATGTGACGACAATTTTAAATAGAGATAAGAAATAACAATTCAAAGAATTCACTGGTGGAAGATGTTTATAGACCATCCAACAAAAGCTACACTACACAATGATTGCAAATAATAGGAGCTTGTAAGAAAGGTATTACAATAATCACAAGCGATTGTGATTTTCATGTGAAAAGGACAAAACAAATTGGCAAAAGTAGCATGGAGGTTATGAATGTATTTGGGACAGATTCTTAGAACTAACCAGGAAATAGTCTCTTTTAGATCTGTATTCTGAGGATGTCCTCATATCAAATGTTAGATAGTAATTTCATCAGCTATTTCATACAATGAACTTGTTTTTTTTAAAAAAAGGTAAATTTTAAATGAACATTGGCTGAAACTCATGATGGCTGGAACAATTTAGCGTCACTGTGTAGTCACATATTGTAATGAATTTGGTTTACTAACCTTACCATCAGTTCCTATATTATTTTAAAACTTAGGAACAGTATAGAATTTAGCCATTTATGCGATTCTCACCAACAGCTTTCTCCTTTCCATGGATCGAGAAAGGCCCAGAATCCACTGCCTGAAATTGTGGTAGAGGCAAATTCAACTGAGACATTCAAGAGGTCATGAGATGATAATTTGGGTAGACATGATGTTGAGGGATATGGGGAAAAGGCAAGGCTGCAGCCCTAAGTAATAGAACCGATGAAGGTACGAAGACCAAATGGTCTCCTTCTCCTGCAATAATTCCACAATTTCCCTGTCAGAGTAGTTAGGTCTAATGGTGACAAAATTAGAAAAAAAACAAAGAAGAAGAGAATCTCTTTAGTCTCCTCACAGAATTACTACTACTCTCAGAATTAATACTACTCTCCTATTTCTTACATTCTTACCTTGCATTAATGTCAGCCTTGCTACCAATAGCCACACCTAAAGAAGCTGAAAATGTGTTGCTGGTTAAAGCGCAGCAGGTCAGGCAGCATCCAAGGAACAGAAAATTTGACATTTCGGGCATAAGCCCTTCATCAGGACTGATTCCTGATGAAGGGCTTATGCCCGAAACGTCGAATTTCCTGTTCCTGGGATGCTGCCTGACTTGCTGTGCTTTAACCAGCAACACATTTTCAGCTCTGATCTCCAGCATCTGCAGACCTCACTTTTTACCCACACCTAAAGAAGACAATTTTAAAAATGTGATTTAACACTGAGTCACACAGATTAGAAAGTTGCCATTATGGTTTCTGCATTGTTCTGGATTTCACATGATTGAAATGCTATAACTAATGTTAACTTATCCAGGATACATGTCATGATAGTGATAAAATATGGGCTATCATTTTTCTAATTCCTTGACCTGATTTTGATACTTGGAACCTTCACGGACTAAAATGTTTTTAAAAAGCAAAGGGATAGACTTAAAATGGCCACAGCAATTAGATGACCACAGATGAACCCAGCTTTGTAAAAACAGTGTGAGATAATCAAAGAATTTGTGCCAAAATTTACAATAGGTGAAATGGTATCCTTTTGCACGTAACAATCTGTGACTTTTTGATTCTGAAAATTAACATTTTTGAACGGTATTGAAATTCAGATTTGGAGATCTTCTTTGAGGTCAGCCTTGATGGATATGTTTCATAGATTGCGGGTAAAAGAATCATCTACAAATGATGCAGCCTAGAAAACAATGAACTCAGGCATGGGATACATGAATGAACTATATTTCAAGCAGCTGTCTTAGTAGAGCAACATAATTATAACTGGACACAGGAAGATATTTTTTCTCTCTCTCGCTCTTTCCCTGTTTCCTCTCAGTCTCTCTCAAATGATTCAACTCTTGATAAAGCCAAATGGAAAATTAACCTTTTCCTAAGAACTCAATGATATCTCAACATTCACAGCTGCTGAAAGTGCAAGACATAATTTTAACTGACTGTAGTCTCAATTTAAAAGTTAATAATCCAAGAAGACTGTAGAGACTTTTATCCTGCACATTTTCTAATCACCCATTTTATATTTGGCACTCTCCCTTTTTTAAACTTTATATTCGCGTGTGAGTACATGTTTGCTGTCTCATTTTGATTTATTAATTTCTTGATTTGGCAAGTATTAAAACTGTTTTATCTTTCAAACAAGAAAACTTTATAACTGGCTGACATTTTTTTTTAGATTTGATTTGACTTACAGTGTGGAAACAGGCCCTTCGGCCCAACAAGTCCACACCGACCCGCCGAAGCGCAACCCACCCATACCCCTACATTTACCCCTTACCTAACACTACGGGCAATTTAGCTTGGCCAATTCACCTGACCCGCACATCTTTGGACTGTGGGAGGAAACTGGAGCACCCGGAGGAAACCCACGCAGACACGGGGAGAACGTGCAAACTCCACACAGTCAGTCGCCTGAGTCGGGAATTGAACCCGGGTCTACAGGCGCTGTGAGGCAGCAGTGCTAACCACTGTGCCACCGTGCCGCCCACCTGTGCCACCGTGCCGCCCACGAACTTGATCCTTATGAACTGGTGAATTATTTTTCTAATCGAGTGAGGTAGAGCTGCATGACAAAAAGGTTTTAAAATTTTTTGTTTCAGCCCGAGGGAATTAAAAAGAAGGGAGCTGATTCACCCCTTTTCACTTAGGCACAGCATAAGTAAGGAAAAACATGCCAGGATTAGCACCAATTCGTAAAGCTCCATTCACAGGAACAATATATTTATCATTGCCAATCAAACAACATGACTATGAGTCACAAGAAAATATAGCATAAGCATCAACAAAGCTTTAACTCAACAAATAGAGTGCCAACAGAATTATCGACTATTTGGACTTAGAACATATATAAATGGTGGCCCAGATAATCTATAGATTATCAACCTTATGGTTGCCATCAGCCTCAGGAAAACGTGGTGAACTCTCCGATTCTGCATATGCCATCGGGAATCAATGGAAGAAAGTCCTTGCTCAGTGTGATCTTCTAACTGCCAGGATTACTTTCTCACATGAATTTCTGAGGAGATTAAAACCTTCACCTCTGGCAGTATGGAGGATGAGTGAAGTTGGACAGGCTGCCTGCAAGCATTCTATCTGATGTTTAGTGAAATTTGGGCCTGAGTTTTAATGGATGCCCAAATGTTGTCATCTTTTCTACACTCCTACCAAATTTTACAACTGCTGGATCGATTTTATAAATTTGCACTCTGCAAGCAGGGAATTCCATGTTGGAAGTGCAATTTTGGAATCTGAGTGAGGAGGCTGGCAGAATTCACAGGGGTGCCTATTGTTTAAAATTAATAGGCAGACCATCCTGCAGCGCTCACTCAGCTTCATGCCTGCATTTGTAATGTGCACTGCTAATGCACAAAGGTAAAAACAATGACTGCAGATGCTGGAAACCAGATTCTGGAACATTAGTGCTGGAAGAGCTCAGCAGTTCAGGCAGCATCCAACGAGCAGCGAAATCGACGTTTCGGGCAAATGTACAAAGCTCTACAGCAGGAGGATGAATTCACAAAATCGAAGTTTAACTGTGTAAAAGCATCAGGTCCTGGGCCTCCTTCACCGCCGCTCCCTCACCACCAGATGCCTGGAGGAAGAATGCCTCATCTTTCACCTTGGAACGCTTCAACCCCAGGGCATCAATGTGGACTTCAATAGTTTCCTCATTTCCCCTTCCCCCACCTCACCCTAGTTCCAAACTTTCAGCTCAGCTCTGTCCCCATGACTTGTCCTACCTGCCTATCTTCTTTTCCACCTATCCACTCCACCCTCCTGCCTGACCTATCACCTTCATCCCCCCCCCACTCACCTGTTGTACTCAATGCTACTTTCTCCCCATCCCCACTCTCCTCTCACTTTGTCCTCTGCCTTTATTCCTGATGAAGGGCTTTTGCCTGAAACGTCGATTTTACTGCTCCTCGGATGCTGCCTGAACTGCTGTGCTCTTCCAGCACCATTAATCCAGAAGCTGGTTTCCAGCATCTGCAGTCATTGTTTTTACCTAGCAGCAGGTTTGTTTCGTAAGTCAGTGGAGATCTGAGATGCTTAAGACATGGGGTGTGGTTGCTGCCTGAATTATCTAGAATATTATCTCTCTCTCCCTCTCTCCAAATGAAAAAAAATGTAAAGTTAAGCCTGATTATTTCTATTTTCCATTCACAACCTGCCTTTTTCAGAAAAATTAGATCTCAAATTAGCACTACTGACATTTAAATAGAACGTGTACATACAGCACTCTGCTTTACCTTCACAAGGAGGTTTGTGTACAAGGGCACAATTATATCATAATTATATCCATGGAACCTTCAATGTTAGTGACGTGAGGGTATTGGGGTTAAAATTTGAATGCTCACCATTGTACTCTGAGTTAGATTTGTAGTTAGGAAAATATGTTTTGGCTTTCTGAATAACTGCATAGAATAGAAAAGAAATTCTGATAAATCTTTATAAAGACAATGGCTCAGCCTCATCTGGAATATTGTGTCCAATTCTGAACACTCACGTCCTGGGAAAGATGAAAATGCATCAGACAGGAGACAGAAAAGATTTAAAAGAACCTTTTTCTTTGTGGGACTTGGGTGTTTTTCAGCCTGATCCAACAATTATTGCCCATCTCGAGTGATGAGCTGTCTTCTTGAACACTACAGCCTTTGAGCTGTGGTTAGACACAAAATTCCATCATTGGGAAGGTGTTCCAGGGTTTTGACCCATCATTGACCCACTGAATGGACAGTGATATATTTTCAAATCAGTATGGTGAGTGGCTTGGAGGAGAGATTGCAGGCGGTGGTGTTTTCATGTATCTACTCCCCTTGTCTTTCCAATGGAAGTGGTTATGGGTTTAGAAGGTGTTCTTTAAAGATCATTCATGAATTTCTGCAATGCATATTGCAGGTGACACACACTGGTGGGAGTGAACATCAATGGTGGAAGAAGTAGATGTTTGTTTAGGTGGTACCAATTAAACATGATGCTATGTTCTGGATGGTCCCAAGCTTGTTGAGTGTTGTTAGAGCTGCATTCAACCATCACATTTCTGACTTATGCCTTGTAGATGGTGGATAGTTTGGGGAAACCACTCCTTGCCTTTGACCTGCTTTGATAGCCAGAATGCAACTTCTGATCAAACGTAGCACACAGGATATTGATACTAGGGGTTTCAATGATGCTGCGACCATTGAATGGCAAATGCCAATTGTTATATACTCTTGTGTTTGAGTTGATCATTGCTTGGCGCATGTGTAGCACAAATGTTACTTGTCACTGCTCAGCTCAAGTCTGGACAGAATCAAACACGTTATATCATAGAATCAGAAAATCTCCGCAGTGTGGAAGCAGGCCACTCAGCTCATCAATTCCACACTGACCCTCTGAAGATCATTCCATCTAGACCCACACCCCAACCTTATTCCTGTAACCATGTATTTCCCATGGCTAATCTATGTAGCCTGCATTTCATTGGACACTATGGGCAATTTAGCATTGGTAATCCACCTAATATTGTGAGAGGTTTTGTTCCATAAGGCTTGGACTGCTTCAGTATCTGAGGATTCATGAATGAATGATGCTGAACACTGTAATCAACAGCAAACATGGAGGGAAGGTCTTGGATGAAGGAAATCAAAGTGAGTGGGCCAAGAGTATCTAGAAGAACAAGTACTTCAAATGCATGGGAGCACTAATATTTATGACAACCTTCCCAGCCATATACCATGCTGACTTGGAACTGTATCACTGTTCCTTCACTGCCATAGGTCAAACTCCTGCAACTCTCTTCCTAACTGTACTGTGGGTGTACCTGAAGTACATAGAACACAGAGCTTAAAGAAAGTAGCTCAACTCTATCTTTTCAAGGGCAAATAATGACAGGATATAACACTTACATTGCACAAAACAATTAATAAACTATTCAAGGGTCTGAATGCAGTGCCACAAAATGTTCAATAATTTCACATGAGTGATCATGGTCAGTGAATGTATCTTCAAGAGCCATAATCTGCCAACATTCATAGCACCAAAGCACAAGGAATGCCTTTTACTCACAGTAAACTGCAGGACTAACATGTGGCATCTGCACAGTGATATGTTTGCAATCACTATCTGTTCACACTGTGAAAAAGTCACTTGATTGTTCTGTTAACCTCTTTCTCAAGAATCATATTCCACTCTCTTGGAGTATACAGACCCTTACACGACAGTGACTAGCAAATGTTACAAATAGCACTTGTGTTAGTCTTGGGGAGATAGTGGCTTCATGATAATGCCACTGGACTAGCAATTCAGATACCAAGTTCAAACCTGGAATTCTGCAGGTTTAAATTCCAGAATGGCAGCTAAATACAATGGAGAATAGATAACACGAAAATCATGATGTAGTGGGCTGTGAAGAAATGATTTGGAGGTGCTGGTATTGGACTGGGATGGA
This sequence comes from Hemiscyllium ocellatum, assembly GCF_020745735.1. Classification (NCBI taxonomy): domain Eukaryota; kingdom Metazoa; phylum Chordata; class Chondrichthyes; order Orectolobiformes; family Hemiscylliidae; genus Hemiscyllium; species Hemiscyllium ocellatum. The sequence continues at coordinate 93,622,420 of NC_083408.1, forward strand.
CAAAGTTAACAATCACACAACACCAGGTTATCATCCAACAGGTTTATTTGGCATGACTAGCTTTTGGAGTGCTGCTCCTTCATCACTTGGTTGTGGAGTATAAGATCATAAGACACAGAATTTATAGCAAAAGTTCACCATATGATGCAACTGAAATTATATATTGAAAAAGACCTAGATTGTTTGTTAAGTCTCTCATCTTTTAGAATTACCATGTTGGTTTCAGTTATTTCATATGTAAATCAGAACTTCTTTTTAGGTTACATTCTCAAGTGAACTTTAACAACAGGTGCCATGTCTGCTCAGATAATGCATTGAAGTTGTGAGGCTGTCTGTGCCCCAATGTTCAGACTGATTCTCTTTCTCAAAAAAGAGAAAATTAAACTTTGTCTGCCAGGGGTAACAGGAGTTTAAAGTTTAATTTAGATAAATATTAAGTGTTGCGTTTTAGTAAGGCAAATCAGGACAGGACTTATACACATAATGGTAGGATCCTGAGATCCTGAGTTCTTTGAAAGTGGATTCTCAAATACACAGGGTAGTGAAGAAGACATTGCTATGCTTGCCTTTATTAGTCAGTACATCAAGTATAGGAATTGGGATGTCATGCTGTGCCTGTACAAGACATTGGTTAGGCCAGTTTTGGAATACTGCATTCAATTCTAGTCTTACTTCGGTAGGAAAGATATTGTTAAACTTGCAAGAAAGCAGAAAAGATTTACAAGGATGTTGCAAGGTTTGGAGGGTTCGAACTATCGGGAGTGGCTGAATAGGCAGGTCTTTTTTCCATGGAATGTCAGAGGCTGAGGGGTGACATTATGGAGATTTATAAAATCTTGGGGGGCATGAATACAATGAATGGCTAAGGTCTTTTTCCCAGGGGAGTTCAAAATTGAGGGGGGGTAGATTTCAGATGAGAGGGGAAAAATTTCAAAGGGACCTAAGTGGCAACGTTTTCTCATAGTGGGCAGTGTATGTGTGGAATGAGCTGCCAGAAGAAGTGATGGAGAGTGTACAGTTACAACATTTAAAAGGCATCTGGATGGGTATATGAATAAGAAGGGTTCAGAGAGATATGGGCCAAGTGCTGGCAAATAGGACTAGACTAATTTAGAACATTGGGTCTACATGGACGTATTGGACCAAAGGGACTGTTTCCGTGCTGTACAGCTCCATGACATCTTGGAGCCAAAATGGCCACTGTAGTACAGGGAAGCCAAACATTGATGAACTGCTCATAAAGGTGTTACATCTGTGCCTTTTCTCTCAAATTAATGATCTGGTTTCAAACTGCAAATTACAAGAGGGGGCCATTTCGTTATGAACTGTCTGACCCCCAGATAGACTGGGCAGGTGGCTGATAAGTAACTGCTATTCCATAGCCTCAGGGGACTAATCAATTATTCCCCTTCTGTGCACTTTTAGTTTTTGCACAAACTCCAAGCTAATTAATTGTTGATTCACACAGGGAAATCTAATTAAAAGTTATTTCCACTGGTTAGATTGTCGTTCCTTCGGGAATTGGTCAGTGTAGCATCTACTGGTAAAGAACTAACAGAAAGTTGATGAACCCTTGATGATGGTGTCCTCATTAGCTCTCCGGACATGTACCCACTGTCAAAGCTCAGTAATCCAAACCCTTCTCTGTGGTTTATGAGCATTTCCACTAACCCACACCAGACCAGCCACTCAAAGTCACACAGCATGGATACAGCCCCTTCAGTCTATTTGCCATAACGCTTTCCACATGGAATGACTTGGTATTGCTTCCTGGGGAATACTAAATGATGTTTATCGGAATCTATGAAGAACAAAGAGTGCAACAAAGGATAGTACAGAACAGAACCAGGCCCTTTGGACCACCAAGAATGTGCCAGCACAAGATATCTTTTAGATCTATGTTCCAGTATCCCTCTATTCCCTGCCTATTCATGTATCTGTAAAGATATCTCTTAAATTTTGCTATTGTATTTGCCTCCACTACCTCCTCTGACTGTGCATTCCTGACACTTACCACTCACTGTGTAAAAAACTTCCCTCTCATATCTCCTTTCTGCTTACCCCCTTTACCCAAAACCTATGTCTGCTAGTAACTGAATTTTGTACTCTGAGGAAAAGTCTTCGACTATTCATTCTATCCATGCCTCCTACAATTTTGTAAACTTCCACAGGTCCACACCTACCCCCTCCCTCCCATACTTTGATATTTGAGTGAAAACAAATCAGGCTGTCTAATCTATCTTCAAAACTATTACCCTTCAAACCAGGCAACATCCTGGTAAACCGTTCCTATACCCTCTCTAAAGCCTCCACATTCTTCGGGTAGTGCGGCAACCAGAACTATACGCAATATTCCAAGTGTAGCCTAACTACAGTTCTATACTGCTACAAAATGACTTGACAATTATTATACTCGATGCCCTGACCAATGAGGTCAAGCATGTGGTATGCTTTCTTGACCAGTGGTTAGCACTGCTGCCTCACAGCGCCAGAGATCTGGGTTCAATTCCTGACTCAGGCAACTGACTGTGTGGAGTTTGCACATTCTCCCCGTGTCTGCGTGGGTTTCCTCCGGGTGCTCCGGTTTCCTCCCACAGTCCAAAGATGTGCGGGTCAGGTGAATTGGCCATGCTAAATTGCCCGTAGTGTTAGGTAAGGGGTATGGGTGGGTTGCGCTATGGCGGGTCGGTGTGGACTTGTTGGGCCGAAGGACCTGTTTCCACACTGTAAGTAATCTAATCTTGACCAGCCTATCCGTTTGTAGTGCCACTTCTAAAATACACTTATTTATTTAAGATAACACTCATCTTATGTTGTAATATTCTTCAAACAACTCAAACATATAAAGACTGATTTTGAGAGGACGAATACATGATTCCAAAAATTGGATGATGTAACTTGGAGGTGCAAAACTGGAGGCAGCAATGAAAACAGCACTACTTTGACCTAATATTTGACTGTTGCTGAAGTGAACGCTGTGCGTCAAGAGCTGGGTATGATGAGGTTGTTTGCCATTTCGTCGCCACACATTATCATCATCATCATCATATTCCATAGGGAAGGAGTTGAAACTGTTCACTGTGCTGAACATTGTTTGCATCTTGGAATCATCATGCTCCTTAAGTTTTAGTTCCAAAACAAGGGACTGCCTTTATTTTTCCTGTACATAGTTCTTGTTTCTTCTTCTGCTGTTGGACAAAATCTTTGAGGCAAGTGGCAAAGATGGTTTCAAAAGGCAAGCAGGTGAGTGTATCAGGGAAAATAAGATGAGAAAGATACTTTGAAAGGATACAGTCCAGCAGATAGAATGTTGGGAGGGTTGAATCGAGCACAAACATCAGCTTGGCCACTTTTTCTGAAAGGGCTAATTTTTTAGTGTTGTATTTCCTATGTAGTAGAATGTGGTGTAACATGATATTTATTTTTCTGTCATTCCACTTTTAATAAAGTATGCCTTGCCAGTTAATGGTCAGCTGCAGGGTGTGCAGAGCACCTGCTCTAACCTTCTGCCTGTGCCAATCTATCATGAATCAATGTGGTGTGCAGAATGATCCAAGGCAATATCTGTCTAATCTGCTCTCAGTGTTGCCTCATGATAGCACATCAAATATTGGCACATCACACGGGTAGTCACATTTGCCAACCTGTGACTGCCATTTCACAACACAGCTTTTTGAAGCTTCAAATCACTTCAGTTGTACTATGCCATTCAAAGAAGTGTAAAATCATTATGTTAAGGATAATTTTATTAGCAGCTAAGGGTTTGGAGCTGTGAACACCAGTCATAAAAAGAGACTCCTTTGATCTTTCCAAAACGCCACCTCTGTCATTGATGTTTGCATAATACTGACTACAATAGAATAGATAATAGTCAATTCAATGCCTTATGGTTTTTTTTCATTTCAAAGAAAGTGCAAACTCTTTAATTTATGATTCCACTGTATCTATACTTTGCTCTTTCATTGAAAACATCAGCCTGACTGTGCATTTGAATTATGTTCCTGCCTGGAACAAGGTACGTTCTCCCAGCAACTTACACACCAGAATTTAGAAATTAAAATGCATGAGTGACTATGTTTTAAAAAGCTTTTCTAAATATCCATCCCTTTCAATTATAATTCAGCCCTCTAAATTAAGCCCATAACTACTGATTTAGATTCAATCTTTCTGCTCACAATTTAATTGGAATCACTCCAATGCTAATTTTGTTTTGGTCTCAACTATATACGTGATTATCCTTGCTTCATGCTGTGAATTAATCTATTTTCTGCACAATGTGAAAGGTTACATTCTAGTCATTGGCTTTTCTTTAGTGCTTCTGTATGAGTGAAATTTTACATGTGGGCACTTATTCCTCATTCATTGGATTCCACATTGGCTGGTGAGATGATGCAGAGAGGGGATCATTTATTTCCCTCTGGACAGCATGGTGATGAGCAAGGGTAAAAAGAAAATTCAGATGGAATTTTGATCCTCTTAGTTTAGATATCTCTAAACTGCTACACATGGGATCAAGAGATCCATATAAAGGATGAAATAAAATATTATCAGGGATTATTACTCATTATCACCAACAGTATTAATTAAACTCAGCTCATTAATATGCAGGCGTCCATTCTCCCAGATTCCCAATAGAAACTAAATCCCAAGAATTTCTGACATGAAAGTCTGAACAGGTACCTCGTGACCCCAACTCCCCACTTACTCTTCCAAATCTCTATCTTAGATACCCAGCACCAACATCTCAGGGCACATTCCATGGATAGTGACTGCACACTCCCCTCAACTATTGATATTGGCATCAGATGTGTACCAGCCTCACCACATCATCATAGCACAGTACAATAGATTCCTTACAGTGTGGAAACAGGCCATTTAGCCCAAGTCCACATTGATCCTATGAAGAGGATCCCACCCAGACACACCAACTACCCCATCCCTGTAACCCTGCATTTCCCACAGCTACCCCACCTAGACTGCACATCCTTCAACACTATGAGCATGGCCAATCCACCTAACCTTCAAATCTTTGGACTGTGGGGAAAACCAGAGCATCTGGCAAAAACCCAGGCAGAATGTTCAAACTCCATTTAGACAGTTGTCTGAGGCTGGAATTGAACCTGGGTTGCCTGGTACTATGAGGCGGCTGGGCTAACCATTGAGCCACTGTACTACCATGGGCTTTACTCTGGAGCACTTTGATATCTCTCATTGGAATGCTGCAGCAAGGTCATTTTTTTTTCATTGGGACAAACACCCAGCTTATGGATTGGATCAGGTTACTTATCAGGGCTGCTCACTCACTCTTAGTTCACACTCAGTTTGCAACAAACTGGATGGTCATGGCATTCCTGCTTTGCCTCTCCATGTCTTTATGCATTTTCTCCCCTTAGCCAAACGTTAAAGAGTCTCAAGTGCTTGCCTTGCTGTTTTGAGCTGACACAAAATCAGACAGCTTGTCATGGTTGTCAGCAGTCATCAGTCAAGCGGATATCAATGCAACACCCTTATTCAAAAAAAGGCAGGAGGCAAAAATTGGATACTTATAGGGTAATCGGACTAACATCTATTATTGGAAAAATGCTGGAATCAACTGTTAAGGAAGTAATAGCAGCTCAGTTGGAAAATCATAATCTAATCAAGCAGAGTCAGGATGGTTTCACGAAAGGGAAATTGTGTCTGACTAATTTATTAGAGTGTTTTGACGAAGTGTCAATCAATGTGGATATAGGCAACCAGAAGGTGTGTTGTATTTGGATTTCCAGACGACAATCAACAAGGTGTCTCACAAAAGATTATGTCATAATATTGGATTGAGAGGCAGTACATTGGTATAGGTAGTGAATTTTCTAATGGACAGGAAACAGCAAATGGGGTAAGTGGTTCTTTCTCAGATTGGCGATCTGTGTCCAGTGGGGTTCACAGTGATCAGTTCAAGGACATTTTTACAATATACATTAATGACTCGGAGGAAAGACATGAATATACTGTAGCCAAATTTGCAGACAACACAGAAATATAAAAGCAAGTTGCCAGAGGGAGACAAACATTTTACAAAGAGATATTCAAAGGTTAGGTAAGTGGCCAAAAGTTGGAACCTCATGTATAATGTGAGAAAATGTGAAGTTGTTCATTTTGGAAGGGAGAACAAAAGAGCAATATATTATTTAAATGGAAGAAAAGCTGCAACACCACAGAACTTGGGGTACTTGTGCATGATTCTGGGATGCAGAGGGGACAAGGGCTGTGAAAGGGAGATGTAATAGTGGGGGCCACGGGATATTACAGAGAGGGGCTATCAATGGTTATCACCACTGTGAGCTTAATGGGGTTGGGGAATATGCATCATACTAGACAACAGGATTAAACTGTAGTGATGAGCATAGATTATAAGGATGAGAGATGCCGTCGTACATGAAATATTTTCAGTCTGAAATTACAGGGAGTGCAAGTGCTGGTTATAAGCAATTTTGATCATGTTCTTGCTCCCTGGATCTTGCCCATAGCCATCGCTGAGTCAGAAGGTAAAAACGAGGACTGTAGATGCTGGAAACCCAAGTCTGGATTAGAGTGGTGCTGGAAAAGCATAGCAGGTCAGGCAGCATCCGAGGAGCAGGAAAATCGATGTTTCGGGTAAAAGTCCTTCATCAGGAATAGAGGCAGGGAGCCTACAGGGTGGAGAGATAAATTGGGGGTGGGGGGGGGGGTGGGGGGGGGGAGGAGGTGTGGAGATGGGGAGAAAGTAGTGTAGAGTACAATAGGTGAATAGGGATGGAGGTGATAGGTCAGAGAGGAGATTGGGGGAAGGTAGCAAAGAGTACAATGGGTGATGGGGGTGGGGATGAAGGTAATAGGTCAGAGAGGAGAGTGGAGTGGAAAGGAAGATAGGCAGGTAGGACAGGTCATGAGGGCGATGCTGAGCTGGAAGGCTGGAACTGGGGTAAGGTGGGGAGAGGGGAAATGAGGAAACTGGTGAAGTTCCCATTGATGCCCTGGGGTTGAAGTGTTCCGAGGTGGAAGATAAGACATTCTTCCTATATTTATGTGACATCTTTAAGTGGCATTCCAAACCCATTAGCTCTAGATCCTGGACAAGAGTGCTACCAACATACATAGTTGGAACAGCTGAAAGAGTTCATTACTATCAAGTATACCCTGGAAACAATTCTGCCTATAGACTCCAGTATTCCCCAATGGCAATGGTCTGCACAGAATGCAATCTCCCTGATTGGATAATATTCAGAAAAAAATAGGATCCCTATTTCCATTCATTTATAAATTCAGAGATGGAGGAATGAAAGAATGCTGCAAAGGTCTTCATGGTTTTACAAGAAAGATGAATTTAGAATCTTTTACATCTCACAAGGCACTCCATTAATTATTTATCTTGGATTTACTTTAGAAAAAGCAATGCCTTCTTCAAATTAATAACCTGCAGTGTCAAAAAATGTCTGACTGCATTCATTGATTCCTGTCAATTGCAGACCTTCTACATTAGCCCAGACTGTTAGAAGTCTGTGATTTCTATAAACTGACTTTTTAAAAAACTTCGGCCTGTTGCAGCTCCATGGCTGTCTGTATGAGACGTATTTGCTTTGAAGTAGTGTAAAACATTCTGTGCACTTCAGAGAAAATTTCCATCGATAGCTCATTCCAAATGCAACTTTCTTGTCTGACAGCTCTTCTCCCCTCCTCTTTGCTAGGTGTTTCAAGATCATCTTCAACAATCAGATTTTTTTTTATTTTCCCTGCTGCTAGTTGAGACAATTAAAAGCAATAATTTACTGATATTTACAATTTGGAAGCTGAATATTTATGCAGAAAATCAATGTTAATACAAGAAAATTGAGTATGATTGCATAATGATTTTCATTATTAAACATTGATGTATCAGTGTGACCAAAAATCATAATAACAGGAAATAAAATTAATGAGGAGTAACTAGTAAAATATGGACTATTAAACAAGTCACTGGGTTATACACTGTTTTTTTTTAACGCCAGTAGCATCATTCTGTTGAGATCACAGCTAACGTTATGACTGGACAAGACTGATCAGATTGAAATCTGGCCTGATAGTTTTTTTATTTAAATTTAACATGATGGGTTATCACTGAAACACAAGCAAGAAATGCTGCTGACTTGTTTTTACAAAAAAAAATTCAAAAGAAATGAAGTTAAGACAGAATAAACCAAATTATTAAAATACACAATTTGAAATATGATAAAACACATGATAAAATATATTCCCAGCTACTCCAACATGATCACATTACAGTATTCATACACCAGAGAGAATTCCCTTCTGTATCACATCTATAGGCTTGACTGATTTGTTTTCTGTATTTCACAGTCTTAAGGAGTTAATGTCCTTTTATTTTGATAAGTCACACAACTGTGTTTGTACTTTCTCAGTTTTAATAACCACTTTAGAGTACAAACCAATATCTTCTAGTCCAGTACTTTTGAACTAAAATCTTTACACTGAGGTAACACATTTCATTATTTTTGAGAACATTTGCTTCATTCTTTCAGGAGAAACTGTTCACACAACTAACTTCAATCAGGACTGCTGTGAACTGAAAAAAAAACTTAAACAGAATGAAAATATATTCTTCTGTCTGAAAATTATTTATTATTTTTCAACTTTCAGTCAGTTCAATCATAAAATTCTTCTAATGCAAAAAAGAATCCCATTCTCACCCCAGGAGCCTGTTCTCATATTGATTTAAACATCATGTCTCCAGAAATACTGAAAAGTTAATCATGAAATTCCATCATACACATACATCAAAACCCAAATGCCATTCATTCCAAATCCAAACACTAAAATTAAAAAAAATATAAATTCATATATATAAAGATATAAATCACACATCTTACATGTCAATACCATGTAATGGTCAATAACTTTTCTTCATTACCAAATGCCAAGATGAATCAAAAGCATGACAACTTTATGTTACTTTTCAATCTTCTTTTTATTCAGCCATGAGATTTGGACTCCAACTGGCTCAACCAATAGTCATTGTCCATCCCAGTTGCACAAAAGCTGGTTGTAGTTAGCTACCTTCTTGAACTGCTACACTTCATTTCGTGTAGGTACATACAAATTGCAGAGGGTTGCGGGATTTTGTCCCAACAAGATTGAAAACATGTTGATATAGTACCTAGTCAGGATGGTGAACGTCTTGGAGGGGAACTTGCAGGTGATGGTGTTCCCATGTATTTGCTACTCTTGTTCTACTAAATTATAGTGACCATCAGTTTGGAAAGTGATGTAAAGGAGCTTTCGTAAATTTCTCCACTGCATCTTGTAGATGGTACACTGGTGCTATTGAGCATTAATAGTGGAGGGAATGCCAGTCAAATTGGCTCCTTTGTTCTGGATAGTGACATTAATGCTTCAGATGCTAGAATCAAAGGTAGACGTGCATGATGCTGGGTGAACACAACAAGCCAGACAGCATCAGGAGGTAGAGAAGTTGACGTTTCAGGTGTAATCCTTTTTCAGGATTGGGTGTGGGAGTAGGGGGAGCTGCAGATAAAAGGGTAGGGGGCAGGTAAGGATAAATGAAGACAGGCAGAGGGTACGACCTGGTTGGTCGATAGGAGGGATGAATCTGGTAGGTACCTGAAAGGAATGGAAGGGAAGGAGAGGGACTGGGAATGGAGTCAGGGAATAGGAAGGGAGAATATTTGAAATTGGCAAACTCAATGTTTGAGTCCTCTGGGCTATTGGCTGCCCAGGAGGAAGGTGAGGTGTTGTTTCTCCAATTTGCAGTTTGGTTCGCTGTGGCAGTGAAGGAGGCCAATGATGGTCATGTCAGAAAGGAAGTGGGAAGGGAATTAAAATGGGCGGTGACTGGGAGGTCCGGCCAGCTCCTGCAGCCCGGCTGTGATGCTTGGCAAACCATTCCCTAAGTTTATGTTTGGTTTCCCCGATGTAGAGAAGACCACATAGGGAGCACCTGATGCAGTAAACTAGGTTGGAGGAGAGGCAGATGAAACTTTGTCTCACCCAGAAGGGCTGTTTGGGGTGCTGGATGGATGTGAGAAGTGTGGTGTGCCAGTAGGTTCTGCGTTTTTTATGGTTGCAGGGAAAGGTACTTGAGGGTTCGGAGGGATTGGTGGGGAGAGTGGTTCGACCAAAATATTGGCAAAAGGAATGGCTCTTGCGGAAGGCAGAGAGGGGTGGGGAGGAGAAAATGTCCTCGGTGGTGGGGTCTAGTTGGAGTTGGCGGAAGTGTTAAGGATGATGAGTTGGATGTGGAGACTGGTGGGGTGGTTGGTGAGGACAAGGGGGACTCTGTCTTTATTGCATTTAGAGAAAGGGGAGGTTAAGAGCAGCAGAACAGGGAATCAAGTGGTATGGTGGAAGGCTGTCAGGATAGTGGCAAGCTTCTTGAGCATTGTTAGAAGCTTCTTGAGCATTGTTGGAACTCCATTCATCCAGGAAGTCAAGATTTTGCCATCGCCCTCCTAACTTATCTCTTGCAGATGTGAACAGGCTTTTGGGAGTCAAGTGTGAGTTACTTGGGCAGAACTATTTTCTTCTGATCTGCCCTTATAGCCATAGAGTTTATAGGACGAATCCAGATCAGTTCTTGGGCACTAGTGACTCTCACTATTTTGATAACATTGCTTCAACTAGACCCTGGTTCATTACAGTTCTAGACAGATGATTTCAAACTATTAAGTTCCAGGGTAAAAAGGGATTAACTGGTTCTCCTTCTTTCTGACCCATCCCATTAGTTATTGTAACACGGTTAAGTTGAAACCATTGTCTTCAATTGTTGATAATTTTCTCCTAGATTTAAATAAGCTTATATTTTGAAAGGGAATGGAGTTAACAACATTAATCGAGTTGGGAGATGCCTCATAAAAGTAGAATGTGTGACCACATGGAACTTGTCAGACAATAAGTGGCATGATAAGTAGAAACCATAAGTTTGAGTCTTAACAAAGCATTGGGCTAACATTCCTTCATATGAAATATTTGGCTGCAGATATTCCTTAGTTGGTTGGGTCAATTCTCAGTTTCAAGTTGATGCTTTATCCAAAATGATTATGCCTGATCTCATTCTCAGTGTTCACACGCTGCAATATCAATAATATGGAGGGTGGATGGCTCTCCAATCTCCCACCATTTGGAAAGTGGCTGTTAAAGAACATTTAAGATCATGAAGACTCTAATCAACTCCAATAAAATGTTCACTCAATCATAAACAGTCAATAGGTGTGAATGCTGCAAGATGAGGAACTCAATTTTTAATTTCTTGCTTTGTCAGGGCAGATTGAAAACCAACTGTAGGATCAGTGCTATATCTTAACTGATTTTGTTTACTTATACATGTGAAAGCTTCTGAGAAGAAGTTTAGCAGCAATGTGAAGTTTGAAAGTTGCACAATTGTCTAAGTCGTGTCTCATCTACATATTATACCATGTGCTACTCTGAGAAAGGTGATAGATTGTCTTTGGGAAACATCAGCTAAATTGAGGAAGAGTAGAGTCAGAAGAGGAAGAAGGGTAGAAACTCAAGTGCAGGAAGCAATATCATTCTCTGCAAATGTCCAGGGTGAAGGGACAGCGGAAAAAGGGATGTTGGATTCTCAGAGATGGGCCATGAAGCATTGTGCATCCAGCTGTATTTACAGGATTAAACAGAGCTATTTGTAAATGGCTGAACCATAGTGCCATGGAGACTGAGGCTTTCCCTGGCCACTGTGTGTCTCTTTTGTCTCGTTATGGTCTGCTGCCTGGGAGATAGCCTGGAACTGCATAGGAGAATGGCAAATGCTGATGGTTCAAAAAAAGTGATGGTGGCCCTGAATGTCTTTGCTGGTGGATAATTTTCAGGCTTCATCTTGTGACCATATCGTCATTCAAAGAACAGCACAGCACAATAATAGGCCCTTTGGCCCTCCAAACCTGTGCTACTACATTTTTCACTTCCATACTAAAACTGTCTTCACTTATAGGATTTGTATCCCTCTTGTCCCTTCCTATTCGTGTATTCATCCAAGTGTTTCTTGAATACTGCCTCCTGTGGCAGCACGTTTCAGACACTCATCACTCTTTGTGAAAAATTTGCCTCACACATTTCTTAAACTCCTTGTCCCTTCCCCTGCACATTCAACCTCTATCCCCTCATAATCCACTATATCCATGCCATTCACAACCTATAGACTTCTGTCAAATCACCCCTCAAGCTTCTGCATTCCAGTGAAAACAAACCCAGTCGATCCAACCTTTTTTTCATAACTAAGATCCCCTATAACAGGCAACATCCTGGTAAACCCTATCCAAAGCATCCATATCCTTCTGGTAGTGTGGTGAGCAGAACAATACACAATATTCTAAGTGTAGCCTAATTAAAGTTTAATAAATCTGCAGCATAATTTGTCTATCCTTGCACTCAATACCCTTTCAAATGAAGGCAAACATTCTATAAACCTATTTTCCCATCAGCAGATTTCCTGTCTGCACACTGAGTTTCTTTTTAGTTCAGCTGTAATAATTTCACTGCCTTCAACTTTGGGTTTGAAAAGTTTTTAAACTTTAGGTTTAGTTTTGCCCTTCTCCCTTTAAGAGGTCATTTCCCTTCAAATTTCACCTGAATTGCAATTTCTCAGTCAGTCCATTAAGCCAACTAGTAGAACCTCCAGCTATATTACTTATGACAATGAATCGACTTTGAAAAATTTAAATACAATCATATCGTTAAACGATAGGTGAATCTGCATGTGTTTTGTAAGTAGTTATGACTAAATTGCACAAAAGTCAGAACATCTAGCTTGTTCAATAGAAATGATCCATCTTGTGGGCTAGTTTCCATTACACAAAATCATTCCATCACTCACTTAATCTAATTGAATGCATTTGTTAGGGTGGATACAATTAGCAAATTAATTGCTAATTGACCTCTGTGGCCAGACATTCAAACTGCATCGTTAGATTTCTGCTTCCTTGTCAATACCTTTGCAACTTATATTCAATTGCAGGCTCAACTGTGGTCTCATAAGAATACTTGTCAAAAAGCTTGAGGCAGCCAACTGACTAAGTACCTTGAAATTGGAGATTGGTTTGCCGTGGCATAACATTGCACAAGAAATCAGATATCAACTTTGGGCTTTGCCTGTGAAAACAACAGACAAATGCATCTAAATCAACAGCATCAAGCCTGAATCGTGCTTATAATTGTCAACACCAAGTTACCAGCCAACTATTCGTTTGGCACTGTACGTGAGCCACCATTGTTGAAATGGCCTGATTTTCATTAATGTAGAAATGAGAAGTGAAGGGTTGCAACAGCAGGCCGCAGATCAATAATGCCAGCTTCACACCGACTGGGGATTTGAAAATCTATCCTGTGGAGAGGGTTAACAACTGATCTTAATGAGATCTCGAACAAACCAGGAGCACTGGAACCACAGTCAAAGGAAAACTCCAGCCTGGCACATATCAGGTGGTTGATCATTTGAGTTAAGATCTACTCTGTGAAAATGATAAGCTGCTGATTAATGATAGCAATGAGCTGAATTACAACTACTCCTACATAAACTGTTATGACCTAACCTATTATTCTTTTTGCTTCTTTCACCTTTAGTACTGAGGATGGGGTTGGCAGCATTCAGCTCCTGAGCCCAGTTCTCGGCAGCTCACTGGCAGAGTGGAGCTGACCACATCCACACCATCTCACACACCTTCACCACTCAGTGCTGTGGCTGGACCCCATGTGGCCCCAGATCCATGGCTAGCTTTGGCATTAAGGTTGCAGAAACTTCAGGGTCAGCAGTGAGGAAGCCTGGAGCCAGGATCCTAGCAATCAATGACCAGCGGCAGTGCCTGTGAGAGCATCAGAGGGGAAGCAAGAGGCTTGAGATGAGGCCCATGGCTCCGGGTCAGATATGGCGATTATGGGAGGGGCAGTGATGATGGAGGCAGGCCCATAACAGAGACCCCGGAGGCTGTTACAGAGATCATGGTCGATGTCAAGCAGTGAATGGAGGAGAACTGAGAGTTACAAGAAGAGGGAAAAATTAACTCTATTGTAGGAAAATCTTGCATTATGTTCAGTGATTCAAGATGGTTCTGGAATATGGTACCACTGCGTTTTGCATGACAGAGGACATTTTTCACTGTATTTTGTATGCATGTAACTAAATCTATTGGCTGGTTTGCAATGTAGGGTGTTGCCAATAGCCTGGGTTCAATTCCAGCTGAGATTATCATGAAGGATTCTTCCTCTCAACTTTCCCCTTCGCCTCAGGCATGGTGACCCTCAGGATAAACCACCAAATCTTACCTCTCTCTAATGAGAGGCAAAAGTGAGGACTGCAAATGCTGGAAACCAGAGTTTAGATTAGAGTGGTGCTGGAAAAGCACAGCAGGTCAGGCAGCAGATGGAGCATCTGATGAAGGGCTTTTGCCCGAAACGTCGATTTTCCTGCTCCTCAGATGCTGCCTGACCTGCTGTGCTTCTCCAGCACCACTCTAATCTAAACTCTCTCTAATGAGAGTGCTGCCCTGTTATTCGGTAGGACTATAGTGACTTTATTTTTCTGCTGCCTTTTGCTTGCATCAAGTAAGTATTTGAGCCAACCAGCTGCTCAGGTGGCCTGCAGTTGAATCTATTCTATTCTAGATCAAGTGAGACATGTGAGTTTCAAGGTTGACATCTTTGCCAGGTATGTGCTATTGGATGTTACTTATCCATTATATTCAACAAAGCTTTTCCTTGCCAAGCCTTTGTCTTCATAGTAACACTCAAGTGTTATCATTCCAACTTTACCTCACCATCACCTGCCTGGACTCGTCCACTTGTTGGGTTACCCAGATTGCTTAGCTGACATGAAGTAACAAATGAGCAGAAACCTCCTCCACTTGGCAAGACAGAAATGATTGTTCTTGGTTCCCAATCCAAATGTTGTTCCCTTGCTAAGACCTTTATTCCACTCCATGACAACAGTCTGCAATTAAACCTTTTCATTTCCAATCTTGGTGTCATTTCTGATGCAGCAATTAGTTTATAAGATTATGTGCCATGACTATGAGCACTTATTTCAAGTTCTGTAATTAAACTGTTCAGCCATGTGTTACTGAAATGCTCACCACTTCCTTTGTAACCTTCAGAATGGACTACTTCAACATATTACTAGCTGTTTCCCACATTCTACACTCCATTAACTGAGGTCATCCAAACCTTGCCACCCACGGCTTATCTTAAACATAGTCCAATCCCATTATTAACCTTACTTTCACCCACTGGCATTGGCTCACAGTCAAACACCAACTTGATTTGAAGATTCTTATTCTCATTTTCAAATCCATCCATGACCTTCTCCCTCCCCATCTCTTAATCTCTTTGAACTCCATGACCTTCAAAGATGCCTGTGTTTATCAAATTCTGGTCTTTTGGACATTTGTAAGTATTGTTCTCCTCTTGGTGGCTGTGCCTTCAGATGCAAGGAGTCAAGATGGAAATTATTTCCCTGCACCTTTCTACATTGCTTTCCTTCTTTAAGACCATATAACATAGGAGCAGAAATTGGCCATTCAATCTAGTATGCTCCACCAATGAGATCATGCTGATCTGATAATCCTCAACTCCAATATCCTACTTATCCCCAGAACTCTTGATTCCCTTGCAGACTAAAATCGGCCTCTGTTTGAATATAACCAGAGTCAACAGCCCTCTGGGGTGAAGGTTGCCATAGTTACACAACCCTTTGAGGAGATCTTACTGATCTGCACTAAAATGTGAAAATGCCTTATTGAGATTATGCCCTCAGATTCTCCCACATAGGGAAGCAACATTTCCATGTCTACCTTGTCAAATTCACTAAGAACTATGTATGTTTCAATGAGGTCACGTCTTATGCTTCTATATTCCAAAGAGTTAATTCTCAATCTATTCAACCTCTCTACAGAAGACAGTTTCTCCACATACGAAATAAACCTAATGAATCTTCTTTAGTATGCAGCATATCTTTTCTTAAATAAGGGAGCCCAAACTGTTCACAATATTGCATGCATGATTTGACTCATACCCTCACAAGTTTTAACAAAACCTCCTCACGTAATTATCTTTGAAATAAAGGCCAACAATCCATTTGTCTTCCCTATTACACAGCGAACTTAGATGCTAGATTTTTATGTGATTCTTGGACAAGGACTCCCAAATCTATCTGTATCTTTCTGCACTCAAATAATATTCAGCTCTTCTATTCTTCCTGCTAAAAAGAATGCATATCCTCACATTTCCCACATTGCATGTGCCACATTTTTGCCCATTCTCAAACTGACTGTATCCCACTGCAGACTGCGTCATCCTCACTAACTGCCTTTCCAACTACTTTTGTGTCATCATCTGCAAACTTGGTTATTGTACAATAATTTTTCTATACAAATCATTATTAATAACTGTGGCTCCAACATTGACCCTTGTAGAACACCACAGCTTACAGATTGTCAGCCTGAAAATGGGTCCCTTATCACCACACTCTGCCTTTTACTAGTTATCAAATCCTCCATGATAACTCATAAAGTTACCCCCAACACTAAGTAAATTATCAAGTAGCCGAATGTGTTGTACCTAATCAAGCACTTTCTGATTTTCAACTAAATTACATCCACTGCTTCTCTTTAAGGTATTCTTTAAAATCTACCTCTTTGATCAAATTATTGGACAGAAGACTGAAGTATCTCCTTATGAGACTCAATTACATTGTTTGTCTTTTAGTACTCTGTATATTTCTCTCTATAAAAGATAAGACAAATATAAAATAAAGATAAATAAATTGTTATTATTTCCATATTTCTGGATCAACTTAATTGAACAGGCTCCTTAATAAGAGACCCCAAGCCAGATAGAGAGGCAAACACCAAAACACAACAGTTTTTCTTTAATAAATTGTACTTACTGACTTGTGCCATCTTAGATCACCTCAGTCATCTTATTGTCCTTACTGCCCTTTACTTATATCTGCTCAAGAACAATTAATATCCATTAGCTATATCTCTTAATCTTAACAATGACATTAACAAATCTTAACAATGTGGTAGGAGAAAGTGAGGACTGCAGATGCTGGAGATCAGAGCTGAAAAAGTGTTGCTGAAATAGCGCAGCAGATCAGGCAGCATCCAAGGAGCAGGAGAATTGACGTTTAGGCATAAGCCCTTCTTTCCTTAACAATGTGGTGACAAGATATCAACAGATTAGACCATTCAATATAGACGTTAATAACAATCTCTTCAAAACTAATCAAAAAGAAATAAAATTATTTTAATCTATAACTCATATTGTAATATAACCAATCATTAATAGATTACATATTATTCCTTTAAAAATATGATATGTATACATAATTACAAAACAACTTTCAATTAAATTACTATCCATGTTCATATATCATAACATTTCATATTCTCATTAAGACTCAAGGCATCACTTTTGGGAGGTATCTAATGATAGTTTGAGGTAAGCATTTTTATTGTAAAACTGGCTGACAATCAGTGACTGCAATCAGTCCATTTCATTTTAGAAAACCTTTCCATTTTGACGTTTTGTTTGCACTAGCAGATTCCATTCTCAACCTTTTCTCTGTGATGCCCTTTGTTAAATTAGCATTTTCCCAAAAATAATAGTAATGTGTTACGTTTGTGAGCATATGTTTTTCAGATTCCCCATTACATGATTGCATTCAGAATATTAGGTATGTTGTTTCCCAGAGTGTGGTGCTAGAGAAGCACAGCCTGTCAGGCAGCGTCCAAGGAGCAGGAGGGTCAGTGTTTTGAGCATAAGCTCTTCATCAGGAATGTCATTCCTGATGAAGAACTTATACTTGAAGCATTGACTCTCCAGCTCCTCAGATGCTGCCTGACTAGCTGTGCTTTTCCAGCCACTTTTGGACTCTGGTCTCCAGCATCTGTAGTCCTCACTTTCTCCATGCTGTTTCCCATATCTATTGCTTCTTCTAGTACCAGTCTTCAAATAGCTAAAGTGCTAGGAATGACTATTTTTAATTTCTTGGCTTCCCAGGCCAATGAAACAAGAAGTTCTTGTTTTCTGCCAAGACTATGATTGTCAACCAAGTCACAAAATCTGTTAGGCAGAATGGTGAGTGAAGCTTCACTAAAAATGATTGAATTCATGTCTTCTGGATTACCTCAGGCTGGAAACTCAAGAGCATATTTCTTTCAATTTAAATTGTTTTATTTACTCTCAGAACCTCCTCAATCATGGCATGTTCTGTCATGGTGCTTCATAAGTTCCAACAGATGATACTGGAAGTTTAGTCTGAGTGTGCAATCTATTCAACTGATCAATCAAACATCCTAACTGATCTATTTCTTGGACCTTGGATGCAGGTCCTCTTTCTGTGAGGATCTGGCACGTTTATTGAGGTCAATTAAGTTTGTAAGACGACATGAAATAGGAGCAGATTTAGCTGTTGGCCATCACGTCTGTTCCACCATTATATGAATAGGAAGAGTTTGAAGGGATATGGGCTGGGTGCTGGCAGGTAGGACTAGATTGGGTTGGGATATCTGGCCAAAATGGACCAGTTGGACCGAAGGGTCTGTTTCCATGCTGTACATCTCTATGACTCTAACTCAGTTCTAAAGAACTGTCCCTTCACTCTAAGGTTGTGTCCTCAGGTCCTAGTCTCTTCTACCTTCTCTTTGTAAATCTTCTTAATCAAGAACATATCTAGCTCTGTCTTAAATAAACCCAAATTTTATAAGGATGTTGCCAGGGTTAGAGGATTTGAGCTATAGGGAGAGGCTGAACAGGCTGGGGCTGTTTTCCCTGGAGTGTCAGAGGCCGAGGGGCGACCTTATAGAGGTTTACAAGATTATGAGGGGCATGGATAAGGTAAATAGGCAAAGTCTTTTCCCTGGGTTCGGGGAGTCCAGAATTAGAGGGCATAGGTTTAGGGTGAGAGGGGAAAGATATAAAAGAGACCTAAGGGGCAACCTTTTCACGCAGAGGGTGGTACGTGTATAGAATGAGCTGCCAGAGGAAGTGTTGGAGGCTGGTACAATTGCAACATTTAAGAGGCATTTGGATGGGTATATGAATAGGAAGAGTTTGGAGGGATATGGGCCGGGTGCTGGCAGGTGGGACTAGATTGGGTTGGGATATCTGGCCAACATGGACGGGTTGGACCGAAGGGTCTGTTTCCATGCTGTACTTCTCTATGACTCTATGACTCTAACTCAGTTCGAAAGAACTGTCCCTTCACTCTAAGATTGTGCCCTCAGGTCCTAGTCTCTTCTACTAGTGGAAACATTTTCACCAAGTTGACTCTATTCAGATCTCTGTATTCTGTATGCTTCAATGAGATCCCCCTCATCCTTCACTGAGTACAAACCTAGCATCCTTAACTGCTCCACATGTGACAAGTCCTTCACTCATGTAAACCTCCTCTGCACCCCACAGCATATCCGTCCATCAAAAAGTGGCCCAAAGATGCTCACGATGCTCCAAATGCAGTCTGACTAAAACCTGTTACAGCCTCAGCAGTACATCCCAGCATTTGTATTCTAGCCTTTCAAAATGAATGCTAACATTGCATTTGCCTTCCTCACTGCCAACTGAACCTATATGTTAATCTTAAAAGAATCCTGAACTATGATTTCTCAGTCCTTTTGTGCTTCAGATTTTCAAAGCCTTAGCCCAATTAGAAAATAAAGTATGCCTCTATTCTTTCTACTAATGTGCATAATATCACACTTTCCTACAATGCATTCTATCTGCCTATTCTTTGTCCACTCTCCTGATTGTTCAAGCCCTTCTGCATCCTCCCCAACTCCTCAACACTATCTGTTCATCCACCTATCATTGTACCATCTGCAGATTTAGCAGTAATGCCCACAGATCCTTCATCCAGATTATTAATATATAATGTGAACAGTTGCGGTCTCAAAACTGACCTCAGTGGAACTTCACTAATCACTGACTGTCATCCTGAAAAAGATGCAGTTATCCCTACTGTCTGCCCTCTGCCAGTCAGCCAATCCTCCACCCATGCCAGTATCTTGCCCTTATGGGGTCTTATCTTATTGCACATCCTTCAATGTGGCACCTTATGTTATTCTATATAAGATTTCTGATGCAAGGTCATTCCTGACTTAATCTTCTTGATATCATACCTGATGTTTTGACAGGGCCATAAAGTATGACTACTGATTTAAACATTTTTTATTTATTATAACTATCACACTTTGCTCGAATTCTGCAGAACCTCCCCACAGAAGATTATCAATATGCTTCTTAAAGATGTCTGCTAGTTTCTCCTATTGATACCAATAAAACATCTCTGGGGCTACTTTTAACTGAATACAATTCATTTTTAGTAGGATGGACTTAACTGAGAAATACAACACCCTTGATGTTTGATTCAGCTCATAAACATCCAAGTTTAATTTTCACACATTTTCTCCATATTTTGGAGATGCCGGTGTTGGACTGAGGTGTAGAAAGGTAAAAATCACATAACACCAGGTTATAGTCCAACAGGTTTAATTGGAAGCCCTCTAGCTTTCGGAGCGTTGCTCCTTCATCAGGACTATCACCTGAAGAAGGAGCGTCGCTCCGAAAGCTAGTGTGCTTCCAATTAAACCTGTTAGACTATCACCTGGTGTTGTGTGATTTTTAACTTCCTCCACATTGACAGTTTTTAAAGGTGGCATCAAAAGTACTTCAATTTGTTACAAAAATGTAACCTCTATATCAATAGCATTCCCACAAACATGTTGGTAAAAGACTTAAAATATTTTCAGACTCACTTTTCATGCTGTAGGAGAATTGACTCTAATACAGTATTATGATCACCAGGTCTGTCTCTTTCCTGATGAAGGGCTTATGCTCGAAACGTCGAATTCCTTATTCCTGAGATGCTGCCTGGCCTGCTGTGCTCTGACCAGCAACACATTTTCAGCTGTGATCTCCAGCATCTGCAGACCTCATTTTTTACTCTGAAACCAATAGCCAGTAGTTCAGCTTTAGTCTCATATGTCCCATCAGAAAGGACTGTTTTTTGTGCATATCTGTGTGAGAAAGATAGTTTTCTCCTGTCAGGCAACTTAATGTATGCATCGAATTCTTTCAGCTTTCTAACTATTTTTGGCATCTGTATCAATTTATCTTCTAATTTGTTTGGAGATATTGTAAAATATTGCAATTGTAAGGGCTTCTATGTCGAGTGGTATTCCTAACCTGTTCCATGATCCTTAGTCATATCCAAATATGATCTTTAAACAACCTCCTATTTTGTTCTTGACTATTCCTATAAAACACCGTCTTCTACAATCTAATTTCCTTTCTCTCAGTCCATGATATTTCCTCAACACTATGTTCAGTTCTAGGTCCACTTTCAGAACTTACTGCATTTTTTAGTTTTCTATGTCTTTACTTCATGGATTCTGCCACCTGTCCCTAACGTAGTGGAAATTTATACAAAGAGGTTACAACAGGAAAAAGGCCACATCTTGCAACATACCACCGTTAGGCACATTTTTAGCCTGTATGGACCTAAGTCAATGTGAGCAAAAACAACAGGAGAGGGTCATTTGGCACCTGAAAGCCTGTATTAGCCTTGGGAGCAGACCAGAGAAGATAAGCAGATTCCTGCAGGCAGGATAATGGAAAGATCTATGAGAGAAAATCTCTGTACATTGTTTACATTTCATTTGAGATTTAAAGGTTGATGGTTTTATTTATGCATTGGATAGAGATGGGATGGGTCCAGGGGGACCTAGAAAAAGCATCAGAAATGAACCTGCGTACCTGGGTCCTCCTGTAATCTATATAGATTAGATTCTCTGAAATATGGAAACAGGCCCTTCGGCCTGACAAGTCCACACCAACCCTCTGAAGAGTAACCCACCAAGACCCATTCTGCTACCGTGTATTTACCCCTGCCTAATGCACTGAACACTATGGGTAATTTCGCATAGCCAATTCACCTGACCTGTATATCTTTGGACTGTGGGAGGAAACCAGAGCAGATCCATGGCATAATGTGCAAACTCCACACAGACAGTCACCCAAGGTTGGAATTGAACGCAGGTCTCTGGTACTGTGAGGCAGCAGTGCTACCACCAAGCCACCATGCCACTCATGAATGTAGGTGATTAACCACAACAGTCATTACACACATTTAGCCAATGATTCTACTTGCTGGTGACCTTCCCCGCCTTCCCTGCAAAAGTGGCAATTTTTCATTGATTGGCTCATCCTGGCATAAATGTTATTTTAGTGCCAACTTCCATTAATATTTTAATATGGGAGAAATAGGCTTATCCTGTTATTCTGCATCACCTTGTCTATACAGGCTCATCTCTTTATCTGCATGATCTGCTCCTCATAATTGTCCAGCAGATAATGTGAATGGTGCTTCATCACTTTTTATTACTTGTTCAGATTCTGAATAATCGGTGCCAATTAACCTCAAGGAATTCACCCTATTTAATTTTTTTTCTAAACCTCGTGCTTTTTGTCACTACTGATAACCTTATACGAGCTTTTTCGCTCTTTCTGCCTCTCTCTTTTGTAATATCTCAAACCCCCTGGATTACAATTTATTTCTGAATTTATTTTAGAAGGTATATCTAATGTGTATTGATGGCTCTATTTCAGGCTTTATTCTCTCTGTCTCTCTCTCTCTCTCTCTCTTTCTCTGAAAATCAATTCATTCTCTCCCATTCTATAATCCCTTTTTGTTTGTTTAAACTGTCGGGCAGATGTCTATGATGACATCACCTCAGTAGTCACATTACAAAGTCACCACTGACCTCTGCTCATGAACCTGTTACAGTAAGTGGAGTTAAAGAAACAAGCTTTATATCTCTGTGATCTATTTGCCTCAGAGTATTGCAAAATGCAAAGCCGATATTTTGGTTTGGTGAAAGTGAGTACTGCAGATGCTGGAGATTAGAGTCGAGAGTGTGGTGCTGGAAAAGCACAGCACGTCATGCAGCATCCGAGGAGCAGGAAAATTGATGTTTCAGGCAAAGCCCTTTATCAGAAATATTTTGATTTGGTCAGGAGCCCCTTTCAACAGGTGAAGGATATATTTCATTAACTCTGTGTTTCAGTGGATTAATTTCATTGCATTCAACATTGACTTAAAAGGTCATATCTTAGTCTTTCGAATCCAGCTTGTTTTCCAATATCAAATTTGTTCCCTTAACTGCTGTGCCTGAAGTTTGATCTCTAAGGCTTTCTATATTCTCTGATCTGTTACTTCTTGTGGGAACTTTAATAACCTCTCTTGAACTATCCCCCCATCAATCTCCCGTCGCTCCCCTGCTCCCCCCTTCCACAACCATTAACCAGTTTAAAGTCCTTGTGACCTCGATTAGCAGCATCTGTTCATCTAGCTTATTCCAAATGATTTGGCCAGTCAGATACAATGCCTTTAACTTTGTTCTATATTCAGATCTTGACCCTATTATGGTTCCTTGGTACAATATCACTTTCACACATTTGGTCCCTTCCTTTTATTTTGTGTTAACAATCAATCCCATCGCTAATCTGCAATCCTACCTTCTCTCTCTGTTTTGATTATATAAATTTCTATGGAAGTGAACCTAACCCATCTCCACACCCCCACCCCAATGCCACTGTTCAATTTAAAGTCCTACCTACACCCCTAGTTATGGAATTCACGGGATTCTGGTCCCAGAATGATTCAGGTGGAGCCCATCTCTTTGAAACAACTTGATCTTTCCTGAGTACTGGTACCAATTCGAGCCCATTTCTCCCACACCAATCTTTGGGCCATGCATCTTCTGATCACTCTCTATTATAATGGTAATTTGAAAGTTAACAAAGCAGTGATTCTCCCTTCTCCTAGCAGACCTATGTCACTTGACAGGCATATTACATTGTCATTTCATTATTAAATATCCCTGCTCTGAAGTTTCAGATTCCACGTGCTGCCAAATATTTATAGCACAGAAACAGTCCATTTGGCCAAACATGCCCAAGCCAGTGTTTTCTACTCCACATGAGCTTCCACCCTTCCAGGTACTGCAACATCAGGCATGGATTGTTTCATTGTATGAGTAGTCACCAATGTAACTGAACACCATCCAATCATTAGTGAATATCTCCTCTTCTGATATTTTGAGGAAAAGGTCATTTTGAAGCAATTGATGTTTCTGCCATGAGGAACACAGACAACAATATCCTGGGGCTGTGACAATCGACCTTTAACAATCACAATCTTCTTCTTTTGTGCTGTTTATGTCTCCACTGGGGAGTGTTGGTATCCCTGATTCTCATTGATTTCAATTTTACTGAGGATCCTAGATGTTACTGTCAGTCAAATATTGCCTTTTTGCCAAAGTCCTCCCTGGCCATGGGGGAAATGCCAGAGGACTGGAGAATGGCAAATGTGGTTCTACTTTTCAAGAGGGGTGGTAGCGATAAACTGGAAATTACAGACTAGTTCGAGGGGTCCATCATGACGAAGCATTGTATTAGGATAATGGGAAGGAGAATCAGAGGGGATTTGAGAAAAAGAATTCACTCAGAGGGTGGTGAGAATCTGGAAGCACTGCTTGGGAAGGTAGTGGGGGATGAAAACATTACAACCTTTAAAAAAAATGGATCTGCACCTGAAATATCATAACATTCAAGGATATAAGACAAGTGTAGGAAATTAGGATTAACACATCTTTAGTGGTAGTTATTGTGAGTGGTGATTCAATGGACTGAAAGGCCTTTTCTGCGCTGTATGATGCGAGGGCCATCAGTTTAAGGCGCGCAGCAAGTTGTTTAGAGGAGATTGGAGAATTCCTTTACCCAAACAGTGATAGATATTTAGAACATACTGCCTGAGAATGTGGTGGAGGCAAGCATTCTTGCAATATTTAAAAAGCATCTGGATGAGTACTTGAAATGCTCAGGAATAATCGTCATTGGACCAAGTACAGGTGAATGGGATCAGTGTAGTTTGGTGTTTGTTTGTAGAAAGGACATATTTGAGCAGTTTTCCACTTTGTTGGACAGATATATTGAAACACTTTTTTAAAGCCACCTATCTTTAGTGATTCATAGCAAATTTTGCAAATAGTTATGTGGAAGTAGTTTGTGTGGAAACTTGAATAAAATGTCCACTTCACAAAGCAAGTGCAATTCTGATCACAGTCAGCATAGATGTGGTGGACCAAAGGACCTGATTGAATCTTGTATGACTCTACAACTTTCACTCTCACCTCAGGTCTGGAAGTCAGCTGTTTTGATTGTTTTTGCACCAAGGCTGAAACCAAGATGAGGCACATAGTCATGACCAAACACAAGCTTATCATCAATAAACAGGTTATCACTAAGTGAGTCCTTTTTGAGAGTGCTGTTGATTACACCCTCCATCATTTTATTTATGATCGAAAGTGGACTGATGGAAAAGTGATTGCCTGAATTGTAATTGGCCTTTTTGTCCTACATTTTGTAGACAGGACATAGTTGAGCAGTTTTCCACTTTGTTGAATAGATATATTGAAACACTTTCTAAAAGCCACCTATTTTCAATGATTCATAGCGGATTTTGCAAATGGTTATGTGAAAGTAGTTTGTGTGGAAACTTGAATAAAATGTTCACTTCACAAAGCAAGTGTAATTCTGATCCCAGTTTGCATCCTGATCACCAACTGCACTCAGACTGGAGATTCTTTAAGCTTGTTTTTGTTGTGAAGTACTTCCTCTTGCTGTTTATTCTTATTCTCTGTATTCTGCCTCCCTGTCAATGACTGATCCTTATCACAAGGTGACCCGAAAGCCCATGCACTCTTTAGCTAAAATCGTCTTGCACAGAGCCTCATCTAACATGTTCCAGAACTCTCCATGTACGATGCTCAAGCAAGCACAGAAGTGGTATCTTTAAAATTTTCAACTGAGCTAATCAAAAGTGGCCTATTCTGCACAAATTGATGCATTTAAAAAATATATCAGTACATACCTTTACAAGGGGTATAGATAAGTTGAATAGCAGGTATCTTTTCCATAGGAGGTGAATTTCAAGACTAGGGGGCATATTTTTAAGGTGAGAGGAGTAAGTTTCAAATAAGATATGGAGGCAAATGTTTGGTTTGACAGTGTGGTTTGTGTGTGGAATGTACTTCCAGAGGAAGTGATGGGTATGGGTATAATTACAATGTTTAAAAGACATTTGGATAAGGACATGAATGAGAAGTGGGTGGCACGGTGGCACAGTGGCACAGTGGTTAGCACTGCTGCCTCACAGCGCCAGAGACCCGGGTTCAATTCCCGCCTCAGGCGACTGACTGTGTGGAGTTTGCACGTTCTCCCCGTGTCTGCGTGGGTTTCCTCTGGGTGCTCCGGTTTCCTCCCACATTCCAAAGATGTGCGGGTCAGGTGAATTGGCCATGCTAAATTGTCCATAGTGTTAGGTAGGGGGTAAATGTAGGGGTATGGGTGGGTTGCGGGTTGGTGTGGACTTGTTGGGCCGAAGGACCTGTTTCCACACTGGAAGTAATCTAATCTATTAAATGTTTGAAAGGATATGTGCCAAAGAAGAGTTTAGTTTGGGATTATGGTCAGCATGGGCTGGTTGGACCGAAAGGTCAGATTTCAAGCTGTAGCACTTGGGACAAAAGATCCCAAGCATAGGATGGTTTGTTTGTGTGCTTGCGGGGATTTAGATTCCCTGAAAATTACATGAGGTTGGCAATAAAATATCAACATATCTTCTTCTGGGTTTTTGTGAATTGACATTGAATGTAATTGAATAACACTTTAATAAATCTGTTTTGCAAGAAATTAATTAAATGACCAGTTAAGACAAGGTTCTGGATTTTCCTGTCAGCGAACTAGTTTCCTAGTTGTCAGAAACTTGCCAAGGTCACCATGAAATTAGAGAACTTCAGACAGGGCCAGATGAGAGACTACAGTTAATAATATTTGCTCTCTGAGATAATGGCTCTCACAGCTTGATAAATGTTTAGAACTTCCTGGAAGGCACTTCACATGAACACTTCAATAATCTTCAATTCATTGCTATCAGTTTTCACCACAGGGTGGGTGCATCCTCTGCAGGTACAACTTTCACTTCTGCTGAGCAACTGGAACAGAACAATAACACCACCAAAAACTCCACCAGTGGAAGGAGAAACACCAGAAACAGTAACAAGTGTCTTTTCCTCAGCAGCTTGCCTCTACACACAGCTGAGGAGATGGACATAGACAACCATCACAAGAGTGTTGAGATCACCATTGCAGGGTCTACAGGCAAAGGCCAGTTTTCTCAACATGTACCTCAGGAAGCTCAGGTTTCCACAACAGGTCACCACTGGCATGTTATCTCTTGGAACCAGACCTTCTGCCCAGTGGATCAGGGGAAATGTATGAGGAGTGGTCAGGGAAAGTCACATGCAAAGGGAGCAGGCACAAAACTGTGAGTAGTACTGTTTTGAAGAAGAGCAGATAACTTATCTGGTGTTCCAGTAAATAACTATTTCTTAAACAGCATCATGAACCTGATTTCTAGTCATTAATACCTTATTGTTTGGATTAGTTTGTTGTATTCAAATTGAATGCTGTGTATTTCCTGCATTGTTTCAAATGACCACATTTCAGAAGTGATGGGAAAGTCTAGCGGTTGTGAAAAAAAATAGTTTTTCTTTGTATTTATGAAGAGAGAACACTATTTGTTGAGGGTAACATTGAGACATGGTGTGTGAGAGGGACTGGAGGTTGAGTGTAAGCGATGGCTGCTCAGCTGCAGAGTTTGAGGAATTGTCTGTAGAAGGAGGTATGACTGGAGCTGTAATGTATGTTAATCCAAGGCATGCTGTGCAGGAGAAGAAAAGGAAAGTGAAAGTGTGTGACCTGGAACCTGGAAGTGGTATGTTTCTCATCTGGCATGCCTTTCTTTTGTCCTAGATACTTTTGGAGCACAATCTCCAGATTGGACGGAGAAACATCTGCCACTGACTTCCTCAGCCACTTCCATCCATCTTTGGAGAACTCACCTCACTATAATCCTTCCTGCAGCAGTATCTTCAATTAAGCATGAGAAACCCAAGGAGCAACACTCTCTCAGAGCCACCTGCCACTTCTGTGATCTCAAAAATCCAAGTGTTGCTTCTAAGCACAGATGACGTCAATGATGGAATGATTCTATAAACCATCCTGTACTTCCAGATTGTTTGTTAAGCCTTGAAGCATGATGCTAATGCTGTGGATCTGGGAATGAGCCTCAGTGAGGCCCAGCCATTAATGAATCAGGTTTCCAATCTGTTAATGGCTCCACCATTGGTTTTGGTTCTGGCAAGGACTAAGTGCAGAAAATTCCAGCTTCTGGAAGCCAAACCCAATTTAATCTGCAAAACTTAGTTTCTAGCCTTCCCAAGTATGGACAATTTTCCTGGTCTAGATTACCTTAATGTGGCTTGCTTTGTCTATCTACAGACAAGTAAGTCTCATCGCTCTAGGCTTACTACCTTCCAGTCTGAGCCTGTGAGCAAGTCAGACATTCCTGTTCGGATCCTCCCCAGCACCTCCACAAAGTCTTGTATGGGGCAGATGAATGTGCACCCATTGCAAAGCAACTCAGGAACTTATGGAAATTGTGGGCATTTGGAGGAATAGTTAGGCCGATTCAGATGGACTTTTATTGGCACCGGGGCAGTGGTCCTGTGGTAGCTACAAGAAATATTGGGGTGTGACCTTCTGATGTGGTACGTGACTAAATCTATCTTGCTAACGTTTTTTCTGCCTTCAACATTGTTGAGGTTGCATTCCTTCTGATGCATTGCCTATTATCTACAGTTGCTGTAATAATATGTTATGGGGGAACAATTGTAAATTTTTCATTCTGTTGCTGGATTTTTATAACTAGGTTAATGAGTAGAGGGTCTTGTTGAGAGTCATAGAGTCATAGAGATGCACAACATGGAAACAGACCCTTCGGTCCAACCCGTCCATGCCGACCAGATAGCCCAACCCAATTTAGTCCCACCTGCCAGCACCCGGACCATATCCCTCTAAACCCTTCCTATTCATATACCCATCCAAATGCCTCTTAAATGTTGCAATTGTACTAGCCTCCACCACTTCCTTTGGCAGCTCATGCCATACACGTACCACCTTCTGGGTGAAAAGGTTGCCCCTTAGGTCTCTTTTATATCTTTCCCCTCTCACCCTAATCCTATGCCCTCTAGTTCTGGACTCCCCGACCCCAGGGAATAGACTTTGCCTATTTACCTTATCCATGCCCCTCTATAAGGTCAACTCTCAGCCTTCGACGCTCCAGGGAAAACAGCCCCAACCTGTTCAGCCTCTCCCTATAGCTCAAATCCTCCAACCCTGGTAACATCCTTGTAAAAATTTTCTGAACCCTTTCAAGTTTCAAAACATCTTTCTGATAGGAAGGAGACCAGAATTGCACGCAATATTCCAACAGTGGCCTAACCAATGTCCTGTACAGCCACAACATGACCTCCTAACTCCTGTACTCAATACTCTGACCAATTATGATTCTAGCAATCATAGGCTTACAAACGTCAAGCTTCATCAAGAGACTGAAATATTAGAAGGCAAAAATCAATCAATGTGCAAACCAAAGAGCTCACGAGAAAATCATTACAGTTCACAACTGCATGACGAATACAAAATACCTGAATAGATAAGGGTTATAGCATCCATGACTTTCAAGAATATTCCTGAGAATAATCTAACCATCCAACGATCGATAAATGTATCAAACCCCATCTGGACCTATTCAGAATGCAACACGCTCCAAAAGAGGAAATAATTCTCACAAAGTGATAGGATTCTCAATGCACTTCAAGAACTCTTAGAATTAGAGCATAAATTGAAACTCTGATAGTGACCCTTTTGTCAGAAACTGATACTAGAATTCAAAAATGAGCTGCAAGTACCATTAACAAATAAAAGATAGCATATCACTCAGTGAGGGAAAGGCATTCTTTTTGAGAAGGGATGCAACAAAAAAGCATTTTATCAGAGAACAGTGAGTACAAATCAGAACCCTAAAATAATAGAGCACTTTAGCAATGGGCCATGCAGAGGATGTGGGGTAAAATTTCTGAACAACTGAAAACTAAATATGATTAAATCCTATAAAGTTATGCATCTAAAAATGGGGAGACAACAGCGGGAGTTTTTACCTGCAAGTTTGGGCCAAGGGGTAGGTGGGAGATTGCAATTAGAATTGAAATTATAGAAAAGCTGATTCCAGGTTATCCAGTTCCAACATACTACATAAGTATTTGTTTTATTTATCATTGTGGAAGAATGTTTCTTATGGCAAATTAACATTTTGTGTTTTTTCGAGATGGAATCATATCCTTAAAGAGTACCCTTGCCCTAAACTACTGGCTACTTATGCCTGTATTGCTTCACTCCTCCCTATCTCTGGAAACGCCTCCAGCTTTACAATCTTTCAAGAACTCTACAATCCTTCAATTCTGACCACTCGTTCATCCTCACCCCCTTAGCTTAGAACATTAGCCATGTCTTCAGCTGATTAGGACAGTTAATGATTCCTTCCCTAAACAATAATGCCCCTCTTAGCAAGCACCTAGAAACATTACGGAGATCAGACTTATGCGTTAGAGTTAGGCGACCAACATGCTGTCAGGAGGACTCAGGATGCTGTTGTTTGAAATAATCAAGGCCTAGATGGATAAATACTTGGACCCAAAGGTGTATGTAGAAAAGGAGTAAAGTATTGAATGGTTGGACAGGGTTGAGGAGCCATTTAGCCTACTCCTGCCCCCTAATCAAACTTTGAAGAACTAGAACTTCCCTGCCCTATTAAATCAAACCCCAACTAACCTAAACATTTGTTTCACTCCAATGATCCAAGCACCTAGCTGTGATCACCACCAAGCTGAAACCCTGTCTGGAAGCCAGTCTATATCAGGTTGTAAATTTGCTCGCTGAGCTGAAAGGTTTGTTTTCAGACGTTTCATCACCATGCTAGGTAACATCACCAGTGCTCCTCCAGTCAGGCTTCTATCCTCTTGCACAAATGGATCTGCATCAGGACAATTTTAAATAGGCCACAACACACTGCAGCACCTGGGAACTACAAGCAGCAGAAGAAAAATACCAATGCAGGATATTCAAGAAGAACTGGTACCCAATAAACACAATCCTCCAATTCTTAAATGACAAACCCAAACAAGCAGATACAATGCGCCCAGAAACTCTAGCCACATTACCATACACCAAGGACACTTGAAAATGACTACTGGACTACTCCAATCCCTTGGCATCATGGTAGCCCACAAACCTACCACCACACTAAAACAATGGTTGATGAACCTAAAAGATCCTATACAAACAACCAGCAAAAGGAATGTCATTTCCAAAATACCCTGCAAGGACTGTAACAAACACTAGATTGGACAGACAGGCAGAAAGCTAGCCACCAGGATATGAATGCCAAATAGCCAGCAAAAGACACAAAAACACATTACTAGTATCCTTATACACAAATGAAGAAGGACACCACTTTGACTAGGACAATACATCCATTCTAGGAGAGACTGAACAGAGACACTCACGGGAATTCCTAATAGCCTAGTATTCAAAACGGAACTCCATCAATAAACACATCGATTTGGACCCCCTTTACCAACCGATGAGAAAATGAAATCATTCACCTTAAAAAACAAAAACGGAAAAATAGAAAGCTGGGCGTAACACCAGCATTTCACCAGAGGCTCATTGATGACGTTACCTAGCATAGTGATGAAATGTCTGAAAACAAACCTTCCAGCTCTGCGAGCAAACTTACAACCTGAACCTCAACCTGAGCTACAAATCTTCTCAAAAATTGCAGCCAGTCTAAACGTCAAGCTAGATGCTGGTCAGGTGGAAAACTTATTAAAGATATTTAAAACAAGTCCTGCTGTTAAAATAATCAGGATCTGTAAGATTATTGTTGAGTTTCTCTCTGCAAATAAATTCTAGCCTGTCGAGAGTTACTGTTGAGGCCAATGAATCAAATGTTCCATGACATTAATATGCAAACATTCAATGAGTTTCAATGAATTTTGAAGTTGCTTTAAAGAAACTAGCTGGAATATATTTACTGAAAATTGAAGACTGCAATGAAATGATACCAGTTTTATAGAATTTTAACATGTTATCAAACTACAGATGGAAGTTTTTAGTTCAGTACTTGAAGTTATTTCCCTGCACCTAAGGAAACACTCATCTCAAGAAAATTACAGGAGAATGAGAATGAATCTTAGTGAGTCTTGGGAGTTATAGAACTCAGTGTAGATTATCTGAAACATTGACTTTAATGTAGCCCTTTAGGTTACTAATTTCCCTTTTGTATATTTGGTCTTAGCAACTGTACAATGTCTTCCTTGATAAAATAACAGTACAACAGTACATTGATGACATTAGCAGGCAAATATATAACATATTGTATAACATACACCTGTGCTTTTTTTTGAGACATTCTCCAATTTATTTTAAATGGGTTGGACTTTCAACTAAAGAATACGTCAAGGAAATTCATAAAGCATTTGTACACCGTTATGACCCAACTGTTATGATCCTTGCTGGTGCCACTACTGGACAATTCAGATTCCAAAATAAAACTTGGCTTAATAGATCACAATTTTGTTCTTGTTTTATATGTTAGTTAGACCCTGAAGCTTTTTCGACATATTTTCTTTAACAAGGGAAGTTTATTGCGCACAAGAAAATATTTTTTAAAGTCCTATCTAAACATAGAAGGGAGCTAGCAAAATCTAAAAATAACAGTGAAATAAAGTTGCAACTTGTTTCCCAAGACACTTGTTATACAGACTCAATTCTCAATAAATTACATACCTATCTTAACCTTTCTGGCTCCACTTAACTGTCATCTTTAACTGCACTTTGAAGGTAATTTGGCGAATTCTTTTGAAGTCTGCCTATGCGAACTTTTCATAAATCTCAGAGTTTAACCTTCTCAGCTCTAATAAATTATAAATTTCTTGGTATGAATGTTCCTAGTTTGAATGTTTTACAAACTAAACTCATTTGCAAAGAGATAACTTTGTTGGACTGCTGTGAACTTCTTCTGGTAAAGAAACTATAATTACTTCTAAGCTCAGATCTACTATTTTCTGAACTGAATTCATATGTTCATAAGATATAGCAGCAAATTTAGGGCATTTGGCCCATCGAGTCTGCTCTGCCATTCAATCATGGCTGAGACCCATTTTCCTGCCTTCTGTCCTTAACCCTTCAACCCGTTACCAATTAAAAATCTGTGTAACTCCTCCTTAAATTTACTCAGTGCCCCAGCATCCACTGCACTTTGGAATAGCAAACTCCACAGATTCACAGCCCTTTGGGAGAAATAGTTTCTCCTCAACTCTTATGCTAAGACTGTGACCTCTCATCCTAGAATGTTCCACAAGAGGAAGTATTTACTTCACGTCTATTTTGCCCATACTTTTTATCATCCTGAATACCTCAATTTGATCTTCCCTCATTCTTCTTATTTCTAGAGAATATAGACCTAAACTTTTCAATCTCTCTTCATACAACTCACCCCTCATCTCTGGGATCAATCTAGTGAACCTCCTCTGAGCTGCCTCCAATGCCACTATATCTTTCCTCAAATAGGGCACCAAAACTGTGTACAATACTCCAGATGCAGTCTCACCAATGCCATGTATAGTTGCAACAATACTTCCTTACCTTTATATTCGAGCCCTTTAGCTTTCAAAGCCAACAATCTGTGATTCATGCACAAAGGTAACCAGATTCCTCTATAATGTAGCATCATGAAGTCTCTCCCCATTTAGATAATAGGTAAAAACAATGACTGCAGATGCTGGAAACCAGATTCTGGGTTAGAGTGGTGCTGGAAAAGCACAGCAGTTCAGGCAGCATCCGAGGAGCAGGAAAATCGATGTTTCGGGCAAAAGTCCTTTGTCAGGAATAGAGGCAGAGTGCCTTCAGGGTGAAGAGATAAATGAGAGGAGGGTGGGGGTGGGAGAAAGTAGCACAGAGTACAATAGGTGAGTGGGGGTGGGGATGAAGGTGATAGGTCAGAGAGGAAGGTGAAGTGGATAGGTGGAAAAGAAGTTAGGCAGGGAGGACAGGTCATGGGGACAGTGCTGAGCTGGAAGTTTGGAACTGGGGTGAGGTGAAGGAAGGGGAAATGAGGAAACTATTGAAGTCCACATTGATGCCCTGGGGTTGAAGTGTTCCAAGGCGGAAGATGAGGCGTTCTTCCTCCAGCCGTCGGTTGGTGAGGGAGCGGCGGTGAAGGAGGCCCAGGACCTATATGTCCTCGGCTCAGTGGGAGGGAGAGTTGAAATGTCAGGCCACAGGGCGGTGCGGTTGATTGGTGCGGGTGTCCGAGATCTTCTCTAAAACACTCTGCTAGGAGGTGTCCAGTCTCTCCAATGTGGAGGAGACTGCACAGGGAGCAACAGATACAATAAATGATATTATGGATATGTAGGTGAAACTTTGATGGACGTGGAAGGCTCATATGGGACCTTGGATAGAGGTGAGGGAGGAGGTGTGGGCACAGGCTTTGCAATTCCTACGGTGGCAAGGGAGGGTGCCAGGACGGGAGGGAGGGTTGTTGGGGCGTGGACCTGACCAGGTAGTCACGGAGTGAATGGTCTTTGCAGAAGGTGGAAAGGGGTGGGGAGGGAAATATATCCCTGGTGGCAGTGTTCGTTTGGAGGTGGTGGAAATGTTGTCCGATGATTTGGTTTATGCGGAGGTTGGTAGGGTGGAAGGTGAGCACCGGGGGGGGTTCTGTCCTTGTTATGGGTGGAGGGGTGGGGTCTGAGGGCGATGGTGCGAGATGTGGACGAGATGAGTTGGAGGGCATCTTTAACCATGTAAGAAGGGAAATTGCGGTCACTAAAGAAGGAGACCATCTAGAGTGTTCTGTGGTGGAACTGGTCCTCCTGGGAGCAGGTACAGCGGAGGTGGAGGAATTGGAAATATAGGATGGCATTTTTGCAGAAGGTAGGGTGGGAAGAGGTGTAATCCAGGTAGATATGGGAGTTGGTGGATTTGTAAAAAATGTCGGTGTCAAGTCGGTCATCATTAATGGAGTTGGAGAGGTCCAGGAAGGGGAGGGAGGTGTCAGAGATAGTCCAGGTAAATTTAAGGTCAGGGTGGAATGTGTTGGTGAAGTTGATGAATTGCTCAGCTTCCTCGTGGGAGCACGAGGTGGCACCAATGCAGTCATCAATGTAGCGGAGGAAGAGGTGGGGAGTGGTGCCTGTGTAACTACAGAAGATGCACTGTTCTACATAGCCAACAAAGAGATAGGCATAGCTGGGGCCTATACGTGTGCCCATGGCTACCCCTTTGGTCTGGAGGAAGTGGGAGGATTCGAAGGAGAAATTGTTAAGGATGAGAACCAGTTCAGCCAAACAAATGAGAGTGTCAGTGGAAGGGTACTGTTGGGGACATCGAGAGATAAAGAAACGGAGGGCTTGGAGGCCCTGGTCATGGCGGATGGAGGTGTAGAGGGATTGGATATCCATGGCGAAGATGAGGTGTTGGGGGCCGGGGAAAAGGAAGTCTTGGAGGAGGTGGAGGGCATGGTGGTGTCTCGAACGTATGTGGGGAGTTTCTGGACTAGGGGGGATAGGGCAGTGTCGAGGTAGGTAGATATGAGTTCAGTGGGGCAGGAGTATGCTGAAACTGGGTCAGCCGGGGTGGTCAGGCTTATGGGTCTTAGGTAGGAGGTAGAATCGGGCAGTGCGGGGATCCTGGACTATGAGGTTGGAAGCTGTGGATGGGAGATCTCCTGAGGTGATGAGGTTCTGTATGGTCTGGGAGATGTTGGTTTGGTGATGGGGGAGTGGGGTCATCGTCAA
Organism: Hemiscyllium ocellatum; assembly: GCF_020745735.1. Lineage (NCBI taxonomy): Eukaryota > Metazoa > Chordata > Chondrichthyes > Orectolobiformes > Hemiscylliidae > Hemiscyllium > Hemiscyllium ocellatum. Next base: position 93,658,287 of record NC_083408.1, read on the forward strand.
GGGGACGGTAGGAGGAGGTGTTTTCGAGTTGGTATCTGGCTTCAGCAGTGTAGAATTCAGTGCGCCAGACTACCACTACACCCCTTTATCTGCTGGTTTGATGGTAAGGTTGGGATTGGAGCAGAGGGAATGGAGGGCTGCACATTGTAAAGGTGAGAGGTTGGGTTGGGGGAGGCGGGTAATCAGGTTGAGGCAATTAATGTCCCGGCGGCAGTTGGGAATGAAGAGTTCGAGGGCAGGTAATAGGCCAGTGCAGGGTGTCCAGGTGGTTGGAGTGTGTTGGAGGTGGGCGAAGGGATCCTCAGAAGGTGGGCGGGAGTCCTGATTGTGAAAGTAAGCTCGGAGGCGGAGGTGGCGGAAGACATGTTCAACATCATGGCGTGTACTAAGTTCATTAATGCGTGGGCAGAGGAAGATGAAGGCAAGGCCTTTGCTGAGGACCGATCATTCATCCTCAGTGAGGGGGAGGTCTGGGGGGATGGTGAAAACTCAACAGGGCTGGGAGCAGGGATCTGGTGTGGGTGCGGAGCCTGTAACTGGAGTGAGTGTGGTGGTGGAGGGAATGGGGGTAGAGTCATGAGCAGGAGTGGTGTTCCCCTCATGGTTCTGGGGGGCAGGGATGGTGACAGTGGGACCTGCACGGGGTGTGTCAGCAGAATGCAGATGAGTGGCATTGATGGGGACGGAAGTGGTGGCAACCATGGCAGTGGGGGGTGGGGGGGGGGGGGGGCGGAAGTCACTGAGCATGTGACATCAACAATGATGCAAGGGGCGGAAGTGATGTCACATGTGGTGCATGTGGAATTGTGAGGGGCGGAAGTGGCTGTGGAAGCGGCCATGATGGGGACAGAAGTGACGTATTCGATCACCGTGGGCACGGTAGCTGCACCAGCCGCATGGCTAATGGCATCCGAGCAATTCCAGAGGCCGGGGGGAATCTACTGGAATATTTGAAGAGCGCTGGTTATGGGGGTAGATAAAAGTTTGTTGTACTTACAGTTTTTGATGTTTGAGATGGTGTTGAAATACTGTTTGTTGAGAGTATGAATTCTCCTGAGGATATAGTAAAGGAGGGCTCCTTTGCAATTCTGAGAGAGTGTGGCCCTCAGCTGTGGCAGGGCTGACTGTGGCAGGCAGAGCCTTCCCCCACCTCACCCCAGTTCCAAACTTCCAGCTCAGCACTGTCCCCATAACTTGTCCTACCTGCCTAACTTCCTTTCCACCTATCCACTCCACCTTCCTCTCTGACCTATTACCTTCATCCCCACCCCCATTCACCTATTGTACTCTATGCTACTTTCTCCCCACCCCCAAGCTCCTCTCATTTATCTCTCCACCCTTCAGGCACTCTGCCTCTATTCCTGATGAAGGGCTTTTACCTGAAACGTCGATTTTCCTGCTCCTCCGATGATGCCTGACCTGCTGTTTTTTTCTAGCACCACTCTAACCCGTTTAGATAATAGGTTGCCTTCCCATTTTTCTGACCAAAATGCATGACATCACACCTAGCCACGTTAAGCTCCATCTGCCATATTTTGGCCCACTCTCCTAACCTATCTATAACCACTTGTAATGTTCTTATTTTCTCATTGCAACTTACTGTCCTACCTATTTTAGTGTCCTCCACAAATTTGGCTGTATTTGGCTCCACAAATCCTGTCTCTGTATCCAATTCATTAATGCAGATTATAAATAGCTGGGACACAAAGACCAAATTAAACAAAAAATATGAATCCTAGATTCTTGTGAACTGAAAGCAAAGTTAATGACTTTAACTGTTTCCCCTACCTATCTTAAACCTAACCATACCTTTTCATTAACACCACTCAGGGCCTGCAGTCACCTGCTGTATAACACATGTGCATATTCGGTCACTGTTGTGGAAGGACTGTCTAACTGTTCAGAAGAAAACTCTTCACAGAAATAATTAACATCCATCTGCCTCTACTTTGAAATCCTAGTCCCAAAATGATATATGTATTATATAACTTATTCAACTTCCATCACAACATTCATTTAGCAATGGCAAAACTATTTTCTTTTTAAACCTAGTATAGTACAGCATAGCTGAAAATGTGTTGCTGGAAAAGTGCAGCAGGTCAGGCAGCAAGCAAGGAGCAGGAGAATAGACGTTTCGGGCATGAGCCCTTCTTCAGGAAAAGAAGGGCTCATGCCCGAAACGTCGATTCTCCTGCTCCTTGGATGCTGCCTGACCTGCTGCGCTTTTCCAGCAACACAATTTCAGCTCTGATCTCCAGCATCTGCAGTCCTCACTTTCTCCTATAGTACAGCATAGTACAGACAGGCCCTTTGTCCTTCGATGTTGTGCCGACCTTTCATCCTCTTCTAAGATCAAACTAACATATCTTTCATAAAACTGTCATCCATGTGCCTATCCAAGAGTTGCTTAAATGTCCCTAAAGTATCTGACTCTACTACCATGACTGGTAGTGCATTCCACACACCCACCAATCTCTGTGTAAAGAACCAATCTCTGACATCTTCCCTAAACCTTCCCGCAATCACCTTAAATTTATGTCCCTTGTGATAGCCATTTCTGCCCTGGGCAAAAGTCTCTAACTATTCACTCTATCTATGCCTCTCATCATCTTGTACACCTCTATCAAGTCACGTCTTATCCTTCTTCACGCCAATGAGAAAAGCCCCAGCTCTTTCTTCACAAAACATGCCTCCAGTCCAGGCAGCATCCTGATAAATCTCCTCTGCACAGTCTTTAAAACTCACACATCCTTCCTATTATGAGGCGACCAGAACTGAACACAATGTTCCAAGTGTGGTCTAACCAGGGTTTTATAGAGCTGCAGCATTACCTTGCAGCTCTTAAACTCTATCCCTTGCTAATGAAAGCCAACACATCATGTACCTTCTTAACAACCCGATCAATTTGCATGGCAATTTTGAGGGATCTATGGACGTGGACTCCCAAAATCCACACTGCCAAGAATCCTGCCTTTAACCCTATATCCTGCATTCAAATTGACCATCCAAAATGAATCACATCACACTTTTCCAGGTTGAACTCCATCTGCCACTTCTCAGCCCAATTCTGCATCCTGTCAATGTCTCACTGCAAACTACAACAGCCCTCCTCACTGTCCACCACTCCACCAATCTTTTTGTCATCGGCAAACTTACTAACCCATCTTTCAAATTCCTAATCCAAAAATTCTAAAAATCACAAAGAGCAGAGGCCCCAGAACAGATCCCTGGAGATCACCACTGGTCACCAAGCTCCAGGCTGAATACTTTCCCTCGACTAACACCCTCTGTCTTCTATGGGCCAACCAATTCTGTGTCCAGACGGCTAAATGTCCCTCAATCCCATGTCTCCTTACTTTCTGAATAAGCCTACAATGGAGAATCTTATCAAATGTCTTGCTGAAATCCGTGTACACCACAATCACTGCTCTACCTTCATCACATCCTCAAAGAATTCAATAAGGTTTGTGAGTCATGACCTGCCACATCCAAAGTCATGTTAACTATCACTAATCAAATGTTGGTTTTCCAAGTAATCATAGATCCTGTCTCTCAGCACTCTCTCCAATAATTTGCCCACCACAGACGTAAGACTGACTGGCCTGTAATTCCCAGGAATTTAGGAATTATATTCATGTTTTAAGAGAACTGCTTGTTTGCACTTTCAGCTCTGTACTCAATAGGCTGAATATAAAAACACAATTTTCTATTAACATTCTGTAGTCAGAAGGCTGCTGGACTCCCAGATCTAAGGATTGGTTAACCAAATGGAATTATAGGATCTAATTAAAAGTAATGAAAAACTTGTTGAATAAACTCTGCAAAATGCAGACAGTTTGCAAATGTAATCAGGCCACAACAGTAGGACATGGACAAGAACCTCTGAGCCTAAGAGAGTATTAAAGGGCGCAACTGATATCAGTGGAAACAAAGGAAACAGTTACATTTTAATCCTTGCCTGGGACACAATGGCACCTGGGTTATTACCCCTGCATGAAACATCAAGGCGACATCTGCACGTTAAGGGCTTCATTCTGACTGAACATAACACAACTTTCTGGAAATGGGTTTGGTCCCAGATTTGACCCTGGAAAGCAGCAGAGACTCTGCTGACAGAACGAAAATGCTTAAGCGAAAGAAAACTACCTAAAGAGGTGAACTAACATGCAAGACCTACCACCATAGAGAGAGAGAAAAAAAGACCACTCAGCTTTACAAACCTCACCTGTTTCCTTGTGTGTGCATAGAAAGTATTTCTGGGAATGTTGGGTAGCTGGAAAGAGTTCAATAACTTAATGTTGAATAGCTTGCTTATTTTTGATTATTGTTTTATAATGATGCTGTATTTTGTGATGTATTTTGTCCTGGTTTCTTTTAAGAAAGAGATTGACTGAGTGGTAGCATGCAGTCAGATAATGTAAACAGCTTATGAGGCCTTAGGAGGTTTATTCATAAGATTGAAATAATAAAAGTAGCCTGGATGGTTGTGGCCAGCTCTTACTGAGCAGGATTTCTAGGTTTTTTCTAGCTTTAAAATACAACAGAACCTGTTGGAGATTTGAAGAAGTAGAAGCTGTATTTTCCCCACTCTCAGTTACAGTTAGTAAGTACAGTTTCTCTTCCTACTATGAGCATTGCATATGAGAAAATCTGATTTCTAAATTTGCACTTTTGTCAAAGGTTGTGTTTATGGGATGTTATTGTATTGGAACAGTTAATTAATCATAGTTACTGTACCTATTATTCTAATTTTTTTGCTAGAGTTAAGTTATTCTAAGTTCTTCTTTCTTTGGTTGTATTTTAACGATAGTGTTTGAATAAATTGTGGTTTGCTTACTGTCAAGACGTGTGACCAGTCGAATTGCATCTGGAACACAACACTTTACATTTGCCTTTAAAATAAGCAAACATTAGGGTTTAAGCTACCTTCTTACTATATTTTAAGGTGGTCTGGTCCATAACAGGCTGAATAAAGTTGCGACTGTTTTATAAGTATCTGCCTTGTATCTGTTCGTCGGATTTAATTCTAAAATGTACCTGGGTAAACACAATTTAAACAATATATTGGTTGAAATGTTTGGACACGTGCATTTTGCCATTGACTGCGATTCTCAAATATTTTATTTTCCAAATACGTTCCACCCTTCAAAAAAAATTAATGTACAGCTTATTAATTATGCAAATCAAAGGTAAAGCACTGAAGTCCACACTTAATGATGCCCGCTAGCCCTGTTATACTTAGAAATTAATCCTATCTGCTATGTCAGCTAACATCTCGTCCTTTGTTTTGAAGTGTCTCATAGTAACCCTGTTTTGTAGTATAGAGGAGAGCATGCAGAACACTATGATAATCTCCTTTTAACCATGGCAGGAAAGAAAATAACAGGAGGGAAAGGCTCAAGAAATGAAATGGGAGAAATTCAAGATGTGAACTAATGGATATAGAGAAGGCTGGAGTTAAGAAAGCCAGAATTAAGAAACATCTAATGTAAGTTCAGCTCCAGGTAAGTAGTTTTAGAAAATAGATCAAATTCCAGTGGAAGTTGAAAGAAGACAGCTTAAGTTTGAGGAATGACTGCAGTTTTCCCAAATAATAGTGCAGCAATCAATAAGAAAGCAGCAAGACTAGAGGACAAGAGTAATTTAAAATACATTGGGGGAAAAATTTCTCCAGGCAAGCCAATTTGTTGCTGATATCATTCTTAACAGCATTACCTTACAGTTGCTAATATGAGCATCCAAGTTGGTGGTAAAATAAATTAGGCTTCATCAAAATCCAATCAATGCACACTTTAGCCTGGATTCTTCTTTCTTTTTTTATGGTGGTAAGCAGTTTGCAAGACATATATTCTTAAAGGCAACTACATCAAATCTATTACAAAAAAAATACACACTATCATTTCCTCCCAATAAGCCACTGGTTCCCAATACAGTATCCCTCGAAATCTGCTTCAGCATATTTAATGGGGTGGGGCAGGAGGCAAGAGCTCAGAGTTAACCCTTTCACCCTGCTCCTATTAATGAGCTTAACTGCCTAAACAGGTTCTCTTTATGCTGCCAGTAAATGTTGGATTTATCTCAACTACTTTTTAGTGCTATGTTGGTCCAAATACATGCTACTGCTTTGCATGTATTTTCACTGAAGATAAATTTGGCTTACTTTTGTTAACATTGACTGGCAAATATTAAAGTCCCTTTAAAATAAAGGCAGTTTTGATCATGTAAGTTTGAGAGTTAATCATCAGCTTTCAATCTGTAGTTATAAAAGGGTGTAGGAAGCAAACTAGGAGAGGCCCAGATAGGAGGAATATCAGGTTCACTTTTCAGTTTCACGAGGGGTGGGAATGGAAGTACAAAAGGCCAAAAGATTATGGCAACTGCCAACATGTCCCAATGCCATTTTCAACACTGTTCGCGAGAATAGGGGGAGGCCAGCATCATGATCCTTTTCATCTCCAAGTAACGCCAATCAAAGGGTTTCCTCTCACAGAGCAAAAGTCTGCATGGGTTTCTGCCAGGTGCTCCGGTTTCCTCCCACAGAGCAAAGATGTGCAAGTGAGGAGGATTGGCTATGCTAAATTGCCCATAGCATTCAGGGATGTGTACGTTAGAGTGCATTAAGCATGGGAAATATAGAGTAGAGGGATTGGTCTTGGGTGGAATGCTCCTTGGAGGGTCGATGTAGACTTGTTGGGACAAATGGCCTGTTTCTGCACTGTGGGGAATTCCCTTGATAGAAAGATAACATACTGGCTAATTGTTCCAATCTGCTGAATTAAGTTTTTTAAAAAAACATTTTTTTTTGTGTGAAGCCACACAATAAAGAAAACACCAGACCATCCCACATCAGAGTACTCCTACTTGAACTAAAAATTGTCTCCTAACTCCAAGGAGGTGGGGCCCTTATCCACCACATTCTCATCCAATTAGATATTACACCCTGCCACCAAACACATCTTCCAAAATGCATTGAATTCCACCCACCGTATATAGCTACAACAGTAATGAGGAAGATAAATTTAGTGTTGCAAGTGGGATGTACTACAAAATTAAGTAAATCCAACTACAACTTTTCAGAGGGTTAATGAAACCACATCGAGAGTACTGTGTACAGTTTTAGTTTGGATTCCTATGTGGGGATTTGCTGACATTAGAAAGAGTTCAAAACATTTTATTGGGCTGATTTCTGGGGTGAAATGGTTTGTTTTCAATGTGTCAATACTCAGAGTTTAAACAGATTGGAGTTGACAGTACTGCTATGTGTGAGGTTCTGAGTAAGCTTAACAGGACAGATGTCAAGCGATGATACCGCTGATGGAGAAATCTAGAACTACAAAGAACAGCTACAAAACAAGAAGTCTCATATTTAAGACAGATATGATGAGGAATTTCTTCTGTCAGAGGGCTGATGGTTTAAAATTCTCTTTCTCAGAAAGGTGCGAGTGGCTAAAACAGTGAATATATTCAAGGTTGTGTTAGGTTCTTGAGTTCTGAAAGAGTGTCATATTGAATTGGAAATGTTGACTTGATTTTTTTTGCTCCACAGATTCTACCCAACCTGCTGAGTTTCCCCAGTATTTTCTGTTTTTGCTCCAAATTTCGAGTGTTTTCATTTTATAGGATCATTGACCGAAAAAGGTTGTCGGGGGTTGGTTTTAGAAGGCAAATAGAAAATTGGAGTTAACCCTACATTTAAATTTTGTTAAATGGAAGAGAAAGCTCAAGAGGCTGAATGGCTTAAACCTACACCTGTTTCTAAGTATGCTTCTGTCATCTTAAAAACACAATATGCAGTTATACAACAATTTAAACAATTTAAACCCTCCTGCTTAATTTAAGCCAGCAACACAGAAAAGATTTATCCCGTGCAGTAATCTGAACATTCAAGAGGCCAAGAACTAGTTAAAGTAAAAGTAACAACTTTCTTTCTTAAAGTATAACAGAGAATAATTAACTAACAACTATTTATAACTCCTTCCTCTAACCTACGTTTTATCTTCCCTTCTATATTACTAGTCCGATAAAACTCCCCGATTAAGATTTACTGAAAAATTTAAATTTCAAAACTGGTCAGCTGTCGAATTTTCTCTTTGCAGATTTGCTCTCCAGGTCAGTATTGGTGTCTTTCTCTGTGCAAACTCCTTCTCTAGACAGGTACCTCTCAGAAGGTTCTGACTAGATGTCTACATCTGTTGGTCCCAACTGTTCAATTTTCCCTCATTCTATACCTCAAAACATCAAATTGTGTCATTGGCTTTTAAGATTGTCAATATACTAAATCCAAACTTGATTGGAATTTGGTATTTTTTGGGGTATAATTTAAACTGATTGGCCTGATTTGAATCTGTTTTTGTCTCCAGGCAACCAGCTACACTAACTGCTGAACCACACGTTACATTATACCATGTTGAGAACACTTGGCGCTGTCAGGTAGTTCTGCTAGCTTTTAACTTTCTTAAAGATACAGTACACCCACATCTTCATAACAATAGAAACATCCCAAGACACTTTACAAAACTGGACTGAATGATTGATTTTTTTTTAAAATTAGGAACCGATACGAAACAATGGGGGAGGGGAGGTAATTTCAAAGGGTTGACTGAAACTTTAATTAAGAGGTATTTTTAGTGAAAAATTATGAAAGAGGAGAGAAAGCTTAAGGAACCTTCTGACAGAGAACAGAGCTCTGCTTTTTAAAAATAACCCTTAGAAATGACAGCCAGATCAGGGATTAATAAGATGGTGGACTGAGTGGTGGACTTAATTGGCCCCATAGAAGAGCTTGAAGACAAAGAAGGGAAATAGGTGAGAAACTGTAAGGTGACAGATGAATAGAGAAGTAAGTGCATCATGGACTGGGCAAAGTGAATAGCTGGAAATGAGAGGAGGACAAGGAATTGGCAGCGAAAACTGCAGAATTGTCTCAACCTTCAGGTTTAACGATCAATAAACTCTTCACACTTGGTTAAGTTACTGAGAAGCAAGCGATGGGCAAAAAGGGCAAAAAAAAATCCATAATGAGATGTCAGATTTGGAAAAATATAAAAGAAATAAAAGTAACTTGGAAATGTATATCAATAAATCATAAAATTAGATCAAAAACACAGCGAAGTAAAGGCAATCTGAGAGCAAATTTTTCATGCATTTCTTTCATTCTTTGCCTAAAGGCAAGTGTAATCCATGGCATTGTAATCATCACCATAGACAGGACAAATAAGTATGCCCTGCATCCACCCCAGATAGAAGACATCGATCTTCATGCTGCTGGGCCCAATCTGATTCTCACCAGCAGCCTAGCCAACTATCACATGATTCAAGTAGTCTCAGTTTCTATGACAACATCCACTTTTGCATGCATATTTTAGCCTGGAATTACGGATTAATAAAGCTAAAATTTTAACTACATTGTGATTCAGGCATCTCTCCCCCTCTTGCTTGCCTCTAGCATGTGTTGGAAGGATTTGATAGTTGATAATTCAACCTGACTGGCTGGGTTGTGAGTGCACCTTCCTTGGCCATCAAGTCTTGGAGTGATATTGAAACCGGAGCTTCTTGTTCAAAGGCAGGAATAATACCACAAAGCCTCCCTCAATAAATTAGAAACTTAGAAAAATAAATATACGAAAGTAATCCATCACACTACCTTCACAAGAACCCCCATTAATTGAAGCAATCTATGCTCAAGCAAATGAAAACTAAGCAGCACTTAATGAGAACAAGGCTACATTCACCTAGAAATGTTCCACACACCAATAGAATTACAACAGGTAACGATGAGAAAGAAGAATCCGATGTTAATAATCTATGAGAACATAACAACAATTATTTTGCTGTATGAGTAACATTCTGGTGCAAAACATAATTACACAGTATTGTTTATGATGCACTCTCAAGGTCTGAAAAGTATGTTTTCAAAAGTTTGCAAAACATATAAATAAGTTTGTCAAGAAATCACAAATGTTAGCACTTTCCAATACTGCAATAAAACACAAGTAGGAACAAAAAATATTGAAATAGGGATACGTCTATAAGCAACTAAGTATAATTTTGTTCCCCAACTTTTGAACGGTTGTTGTATCCATACTGTTGAGATGTTGTAGTTGGAATGCGAATATAAAACACAGCCACTCAAGAATGAAAACAGTGACAATCCCTTCCAATGAGTGGATAGTTTGTGTTTCCCTCTTCTCGGTTCTTCTACAGTGTATCGAAGTGTTGCTAAAATATTAACATTAGTCTGTGATGCCGAAACAATCAAAGCTGAAGTTACAACATTAATTCATGTTTAAAATTTTTCCAACCAAAACATTGTAATATTTATTTCTAAATCACTGATTGTCAAATCATTTTTAGCTGACAAAATAAAGTTGCAGTCTGCCACACTCTTTCTGCTGAAGCTGAACCTGTCAGTTGTCTCATTACTCTGCCAAGTTGATGATACTATCTTTACATTTCCAAAGCTTCTTAATTGATTAGCTGAGACTGGGAGTTGTAAATCAGTTCCCCAGAATTGCAGTGAATTCTAAAGTGGTTCATTCTCAGTACACTTTGGCTCTTGCTGGAAAAGCGCAGCAGGTCAGGCAGCATCCAAGGAACAGGAAATTCGATGTTTTGGGCATAAGCCCTTCATCATACCCGAAACATCGAATTTCCTGTTCCTTGGATGCTGCCTGACCTGCTGCACTTTTCCAGCAATACATTTTCAGCTCTGATCTCCAGCATCTGCAGACCTCACTTTCTCCTCACTTTGGCTCTTTACAGGAAATGCTGGGTTATTACTGCAGGTTTGGAACATTTTAATAGAGTTTATAACTTCATTCCTACAAATTGGATGGTGCCATGGTCAGGATTCTCCCCTTGGCTTTAGGTTCCTGACTTTGAGACCAAATCTGGTTCCAAACCTCGTGCACACTGCAGTAATGCCAGAGGTCGTCAGCTAATTGATCGCCTCTGAGTTTGCCTTTTAACAAGGACAGAGGGCAGGTTCCATCAGAGGACTGGCACTGAGAGAGCTAAGTGCTACTGAGGCAGATCATTTTTATAGGGCATCTCTACATGGATGTGCCCTCGAAGACCCAAGTAAAGAAAGTTAAAAGCAGAGTGGCCTCACGGCCACCTCAGTGATGCTGGCAGTTTCAGCATACTTCAGGATGGTGGGGGTGTGCCCAGACTGCCAATAGGCTGGCAGACTTGACAAGTCAACCCTCATGGGGCCTTTATTTATTTTAATAGCTACCCTCCTCCTTCCATTGGGTCTGCTGCACACCTGGTCTTGCTGCTGGAAAACCTACCCAGTTGTAGGTAGTTACTATTTTCCTTGCCCCATCCCTTACTTTGGACAGCACAGTGACTCTGTGGTTAGCACTGCTACCTGACAGCACCAGTGTTTGATTCTACCCTCGGGTGACTGACTGTGTGGAGTTTGAATGCTCTTCCTGTGTCTGTGTGGGTTTCCTCCGGGTGCTCCAGTATCCTGCCAAAGATCTGTATGTTTGGTGGATTGACCATGCAAAATTGCCCATAGTATCCAGGATGTGCAGGCTAGGTGAATTATCCATGGGAAATGCAGTGTTACAGGGATGGGGTGGCTCTGGGTGGGAAGCTCTTCAGAAGGTCAGTGTGGACTTGATATGCTGAATAGGTAAAAACAATGACTGCAGATGCTGGAAACCAGAGTCTAGCTTAGAGCGGTGCTGGAAAAGCACAGCAGTTCAGGCAGCATCCGAGGAGCAGTAGTATGCTGAATGGTCTATGATTCTGCTTCATAGCCTGCCATGCGAGAGCTGGGCAAATCTTACTATGTTGCATGTGATCACTTAATTATGGTGTGACAAGGAATGTGGTAGTTATTGGGGTCGTTATGTCAGGATAATTGACACCATCAGAGAGTCAATTCTAAATGTCCAGCCCCATTGACACCCATTGTTTCACCATGACAAATTGAGCACAGGTTGAACTTTACTTGCTCCCGTGGTTCAAGGAAGCAGCAATATGCTTTAAAGTGCAGTTAACTGAGCAAATTAGTTTTCCTAACAGGGAGGTTCAAAACACAGCTTGTGAACTTTAGATCTTTCAGGAAAGGGTTTGATATTGTCAACAATCTTTGAATAGTTAAGGTACCCTTTTAGATAAATCTAAAAATGACTTTGGGAGATGTCAAGTGCCCTTTACAAAGGTCAAATGCCTTCTCAGATAGTTAGGAGTAGACATGAATGAATATTGTCCCCTTAAATTTTCGCTAAAAAAAGAGAGAACTCATTTGGAACTGGGAGCTTGGAGCCACTTTCAATCTTTGGAGGAGAAAGGAAAATTGGCAAAGAGCTGGACAGTTTACATGGAAAACAAAGTGGAATAAAGACAGTAGTGAAAAAGGAAAATCAGGACGCAGATCAATTTGGATGAAGCTAAGAAACAAGAAGGCGTGGAAAGCAATGGAGTCAGACTTCAATTTAAAAATCATCCATGAGATGTGGCTGTCACTAGATGGCCAACATTTATTGCTCATCCCTATTTACCTTTGAGAAGTTCATGGTGAGCTGACTTCTTGAACCAGTGCAGTCCATTTGCTTCAACTAGACCAATAATGCTATTAGAGCAGGAATTTTGACCCCAAGACACTTAAGAAATGACAAAATATTTCCAAAGTTTGGATCGTGGAAATGGTGGTGTTCTTGGAATTTCAAGGAATCAATTAGGTAACAGGCTGTTTTAAATCTGATATTGTACAATGTGTACAATATGGTAAAAGAGTTTCCATCAAATTATAGGGTTTTCTTTGGAATTTTGTAAATTCAAAACTGATTTAGTGAAGATCAAACTGAGGGTCCTAACTTTGAACAAGCAAATTATGGAGTTGTAAGTCATGAGTTGTCTATGGTAGGATGGGACGTTGCATTAAAAGATCTGATGGCGATTAAAAGGTATAAAGAAATAAAGAAGAGTCATTGAACTTGAAAAGTAAATTCTGGCATGAATTGTATGGAGCTCTGAATAATGTAGGCAATGGCAAGCAACGTAACAGAATTGTGCAAGAAGTCCAGTGAGGTCTATTTTGACATTGAGAAGAACATGTTGCATCTTTCCCAGCTTTGATGTGAGTTTCTAGTTAAGCAGAGGTGGGTTGCCTACTGAGAGAGATTATTGCTTGTTAAGGTTTTTATTAATTGCAGATTTCAGTTCATTAATACAGAACTTCCTATTGTGCTAGCTGCCTCAAGCAAACTAAGTTCTGAGAATTCTCAACATGGAAGATAGAGCAGGTCTCCAACTCCTTCAGTTCACTGCTTGCTCCACAGTACTTCCATGATAGACTTCAGGCAACAATATCTGAAGGCATGCTCTATAGGCATCAGCCACATAGACCCAAGATTGATGTCAGTCATGTACCAGCCTCTAAGAACTCTAATGGCACATCTCCAATCCACTTACAGTACACTTCTGCAGTTCAATACTCCACTTCTGAGTGCAATGGCAATCATCTTTGTAATAGGTGAAAGTGAGGACTGCAGATGCTGGAGATTAGAGTCGAGACTGTGGTGCTTGAAAAGCAAAGGAGGTCAGGTAGCACCTGACGAGCAAGAGAATCGGCGTTTTGGGCAAAAGATTCCTGATGAAGGGATTTCGCCCAAAATGTTGATTATCCTGCTCCCCAGATGCTGCCTGACCTGCCGTGCTTTTCCAGCACCACGCTTTCAACAATCATCTTTGTAATGCTGAGTGAGCAGGCAGTGAAGATCTCATGTCAGGTTTGTTTTGTCAGGAATGAGGTGGATGACAGCAAGTGAGGGAAAATGTTGTAGTAGAGCAAGAATATAGTGTGAATTGGAATGTAGCTAATGTAACTCCATGATTTAAAATAAAAGTCCAAAGAGAAACCAAGGAATTATAGATTAGTTAACCTGATACAAATAAAGGGAAAATGATGCAGTCGATTATAAAAGATTTAATTGCAAAGCACTTGGAAATAAATGACAGGGTTGGACAAAGTCAGCATGGATTTATGAAAGGGAAATTGTGTTTGACAAATCTGTTGGAATTTTTCAAGGATGAAACTGGTAAATTTGATAAGGGGATTTAGTTGATTTGGTTTAATTTCAGAAGACTTCTGATAAGGTCCCAGGATAAGGTATTGGCATATAAAATTCAAGCACATGGGATTAGGGGCAGTAAACTGACCTAGATAGACAGGTTGTTAGACAGGAAAGGAAGAGTGATCATAAACAAATCTTTTCCATAGTGTCAAGTAGTGGCAAATAGGGAGTCGCAGGGAACAATGCTAGGACCCTGGCTATTCACAAATACAGATTCATGATTTTGGTGAGGGAACTAAATGTAATATCTGCAAATTTGCAGACAGGAAATGAGCTGTGAGGAGGCTCCAGAGATGCTTCTGTGTTATTTGGCATGAAATAATTTGGATTGTGTCAGCTTGGTGCACGACATTTATCTTCCATGAAATGGGATGTGTTCTATTCTCCCTAGTCCACCATCACACTTGATTTTGAAAAGCAAACATTGCAAAAAATGTTTTGAGTTGCCTTCCAGCAGATCGGAAACAACTTAACTCTAAAATTAGAGGCACTGACAACATGATAGTCATTATAACATTCCTGAGCTCATCTTTACTACCGTCAGGAAAGTAAGCATTAGCACACATGCTGCCAGGTAATTATTATACATAATGGAACTTCTCCACTGTAATCAATACACCACTAAGATCTGCTTACACACTTGTGCAGTAAGAAGATTATAATGATTTCCATCACATTTCATTGACTTTATCAGAATAATCTCTCCTAATTGTCTTAGTCTATTTGTAAAATGTCACAAAGGCTTTAGCCTGATGCCATAAGAATAACTAAAACAACAGATGGGTTCAAAATGGCAAGTGTGCTCAGAATGACATTTCATCAACTTCAGGGATGTTCAAAAGGGCAAGTAAATTTTCTTTTCAATAGGTTCATTTGGGGAAAAGGTAAAACTTACAAGTTTAATGACTGGCTTGGATATTATTTTGAGTACAATTATGTTTGACTTGAAAGTAATGGGAGTATATTAAGTTCAGGAGTATATTTGAATTGCCCAGTGGTTAATCTTAACAATTGTATGGCTAGGAACTAAGACCCTCTTAGACTGCAGCAGTTTAAGAAGGAAGCTCACCATCACCATCTCAAAGGCAAATAGTAACAAACAATAAACACTGGTCATCTAGTGACAACCACATCCCACAAAATGAATGAGAAAAAACTAATTAGCTGATGGGCGGAATGACATTCTTCTGTCTGAACTCTTCTAAACTTCTGTGAATGGATTTTTAACGCTTTTCATATGAATAGACATTTCACAAACTGACTCATTTATCTTTAATAGGCAACTATATTGCTTGTAATCAGTGACTTTTAAGAAAAAGACAATTTCTTTTTCAGAGAATACAATGCATAAATGTGATTCATTCAAAATTCTTTTCAGTGAAGACAGAAAGATAAAAAGAATTCCTCCACCATCAAAAGGAATCTGGTAAATTGAATTCAAATAAATGAACTTAATCCACTTTAGTTTTGCACTCCTTCAATTTACACTTACATCACTTGTAGCTGAAGTTAATCTTTTTCTAAAAAATCTTCATTTTGACTGTAAAGAGGTAAGACACCTTCAGACATAATAGATTGTCTCAGCAGATTAACCTCGTATCATGCATGCTTTAAAAATGAAAACATTTGTGTTCTTACATCACTGATTGTGACACCTGAACATTGATGGCACTTTACAATCAATTACACGTTTTTTGAAGTGCAATTTCTGTTGTAGTGTAGGAGAGACGACAACTTTATAACCTCAATTTGGTCAATGGCCAGGGAGAGGAAGTGACTATGAGCAAGACAGGTTGAGAGATTCAGGATATAGTGCTGAAGGAACCTCAGCCCTTGAATTTGTCTAACAGTTTTAATACTCTTGCTGCCTGAATGGATGAGAGCAGGGGTTGTAGGGAAGATGAGCAAACTGACCATAGTACCATGATACAGGGAGCTATTCAAGAGAGGGCAAGGAGAGAGAAATGTAGTTGTTACTGGGGATATTCATCCCAGGGAAGAAGAAACATGCTAAGGGGAGAATGAGGCAACCAGGGCTGACAAGACACATCAGGACAGCATAAAAGCAAAAGGAAAAACAGACAACGTGGTGAAGATTTGTGAGAAGCCAAATGATTAGGAAGCCTTTAAAACCCAGCTGAGGATAACTAAGAAAACATTAAGGGTCAATGGGGTGGAGCAAAGGGAAATATGAGTTCAAGCTTGCTTGCTATATATATTAAAGCAGATTGCAAGAATTCTTTAGGTACATACACAGTAAGAGAGAGGCAAGAGTGACCTTTGAACCACTAGAATTTGAAGCTGGAGGAGTAGGAAATGGAAACCAAGAAATGGCCAAGGAACAGAATAGTACTTTGCATTGGTTTTCACGGTGGAAGACACTAGCAACATACCAGAACTTCAAGAGTGTTGGGGGCAGAGGTGAGTATCAGGGCCATCACCAAGGAGAAGGTTCTGGGGAAACTGGTGAGTTTGAAGCTGGATAAATCACCCAAATGCTCTGTACCTCACAGTTTGGAAGGAGATAGCTGAAGAGATTGTAGAGGCATTGGAACTGATCTTTCAGGAATCATTGGAATCATGGAGGATCGCAGAGGACAGGGAAATGGCTAATGTTTAAGAAGGGAGTGAGGCTAGAAACTATAAGCAGGTTGGCCTGACCTCACTTGTTGGTAAGATGTTAGAGTCCATTATTAAGGATGACATTGCAGAATACTTGAAAGTGCATGTTGATGCAGGGATGAGGTAACATGGATTTGTCAATGAGAGGTTATGCCTGACAAATCTGTTTAAATTTTTTGACAAGCTAGGGAGCAAGTTAAATTTTGGAGAACCAGTGGAGGTGATCTATTTGGTTTTCCAAAAAGCCTTTGACAAGGTGTTGCACAGGTAGTTACTAAATAACATAAGAGCCCATGGTGTCAAGGGCAAGGTACAGGCATGTATAGAGGATTAGCTGGCTGGCAGAAGGCAGAGAGTGGAGATAAAGAGGTATTTTTCAGGATCAGAGGTGATGACTAGTGGAGATGCAGAAGTGTCAGTGTTTACAATCTCAATGAAGGAATTACGGTATTGTTGCTCAATTTGTAGATGACATAATTATAGGTGGAGATCAGGTCATGTTGAGGAAGCAGGGAGGCTGCAGAAGAACCAGGACAGGCTTGGAGAGTGGACAAAGAAGTAGTAAATGGAATTCATCTGATGAAGTATGAAATTATACATCTGGATAGGAAGAATCAAAGCATAGGCTATTTTTTAAACAGGGGAAAGGCTTTGGAAATCTGAAACATTTTGGGACTCGTGAATCGTCATTCAAGATTCTCAAGGTTAACATGTTGGTTCAGTTGGCAGTGAGGAAAGCATATAAAATATTAACATTCAATTCATGAGTGAACGAATACAAATGTAAAGGCTGTGTAAGGCTGTGATCAGATTTGGAACATGGTGAGCAGTTTTGGGCCCCACATCTGTGGAGGGATGTTACAACATTGGAGAGCATCCAGAGGAGTTTTACAAGAATGATCCCTTGGATGAAGGGTTTGTCATGTGAGGAGCAGTTGAGGATCCTGGGTCTGTACTGAGTCTGGAGTTTAGAAGGATGAGGAGGATCTCATTGAAATTTTCAGAATACTGAGAGGCCCAGATAAACTGGAAGTGGAGAAGATGTTTCCATTAGTAAGAGAGACTAGGACCTAAGGGCACAGCCTCAGAGTGCAAAGATAATCCTTCATAACTGAGATGAGGAGGAATTTCAGAGGTTAGTGAATTTGTAGAACTCATCACTGCAGACAACTGTGGAAGCCAAGTCATCGAATGTATTTAAGACATAGATAGGTTCTTAGTGTTAGAAGATCAAGGGTTACGGGAGGAAGGCAGGAGAACAGGCTTGAAAAACATATCAGCCATGATTGAATGACAGAGCTAACCTGATGTGCCAAATGGCTTAATTCTGCTCCAATATTTATGGCTTTATGAAACCCTAAGACCTTAGAAGTTAGCCCTCTTGAGCCTAACCCACCATTCAATAGGATCATGGCTGATCCAACATTCCTCACACCACATTCTTACATTTTCCCTCCACCAATCCGTGCACAGCAAATCTCCCACAATAAGCAATGTATTAATGACCAGTTAACCTACCTTGTGAAGGTGATTGATGAATAAATACTGGCCCCACACGAGGGGAAATTCTGAAGTGTTTTGTTTCTAATAATATCACAGGACCTGTTCTGACTGCTGTATGGGGCAGATAGAGCCTTTCTTTAATTACACACACCTTGGATGGAACCTTCAACAATGCAACAATCCATCTCAGCCTTAGAATGTGAGTTGTAAATCTTGGACTGGGTCTTAAATTGACAATCTTCTTATCAGAGCCAGGAGTGCTACTAATTTAAACCATTATGTGTTTAAATGCTTGCTAAGCAATTGTGCCAGTACGTGATGTCAATTGCATCATAGATAATACATCTTTCTGGATTTATTTGTATTATTAGATTAGGTAATAAATATGTAAGAATAAATGTTCAACTTCATCACCTGGTCAATGGTGTTCTGGAATGGGTCACCAACTCTATGCACTGTATAAAGACAAAAGGTTGAATATACATAGCAACTTTAACCCAACAAAAGTTGCCAAGTTTTCCTCAATGTTTATTGAATGAAAATCTGACAGTGATCCATACAAAGAAATTTATGACTACTGACCAAAAACTTTTCAAACAGTTTAAGGAGCATATTGAAAGAGATGGAAGGGGAAAGAGGGAGAAAGATTCAGGGAGGTAACAATAGTTTAGGACTTTGGTAGCTGAAGGCAGAGACACCAGTTGTGGAGCAGTTAAAATTCAGAATGATCAACAAGCAAGAAATAGCAGGGCAGAGAAATTGAGAGGTGTAAAACTTAAATACATTACAAAGGTGTGAGTGTGAGGTATGAATAGAAGGTGTGAGGCAATAGTGGAATTTTAATAATGGGCCTGACAACTTTAAAATCAAGATGTTGTTTATCTGGAACCAAATGTGGAATATTATCATTGAGTAAGATCTGAAAGAGTGCCTCAGGCCCATTGGAAAGAGGAAGCATATGATGTATATATTAACTATTATAGCTATATTTGAAAACTTTTCACTGTATTCCTGTGGTTCTTGTACTTGAACACACATGACAAAGTCTAAATCTAATTCTAACTAAGAGTCAATAGGGTGTGAATTAGCCGTATAAACTAGTAATCTTTGAGGCGTAAGTTTCATGAAACATGGTTAACTGAAATAAAGCCTGACTAAAGTGTGGACTTGAACCCTGTTCAAAAGTATTTATCTTCAAGATATAAGACAGATAGGTGAATTTCTGGAATCAGCACAGGAATGACAAGCAAATGCGATTTTCTAAAGAGTAAGTAACAACATGTTTGACCAGATTACTGTTCAGATGAGGAGCTGCAAATCTTTGCGATTATACATGATGTGCATTAATGTTGTGATTAGTGCAGCTCCAACAGCACTCAAGAAGCTTGACACCATCCAGGACAATGCAACCCCTTGATTGGCACCACATCTACAAACACTCAATCCCTTCACCACCAGCGCTCAGTAGCAGCAGTGTATACTATTTACAAGATGCACTGCAGAAATTCAACAATGATCTTTAGAGGGCACCTTCCAAACCCGTGACCACTTCCATCTAGAAGACCCAAACCACTCACCACCCTGACTTGGAAATATACTGCCGTTCCTTCACAGTCATTTGGGCAAAGTCCTGGACTGCAGTAATTCAAAGCCAGCTTCTCAAGGACAAATAGGGATGGGCTATCAACGCTGGCCAGCCAGCGATGCCCAAGTTCCACAAATGAATGAAAAAAAATCCATATATTAAGTATGTCAATTGGCACTTGATGACTGATGTACCAGCACCAACTTGTTACTTTAAGCTGTAAGCAATCATTGAGTCAGGCATTGGCATAGTTCCTGTGGCATTGATAATATCCCCACCTCTGAGCCAAGAGGCCTTGGTTCAAGTCTCACTGACTTCAGAGGTGTGTAATCACATCTCTCAACAGGTTGATCAGAAAAATACCAATATAGTTTCAGCAGCTACAAAACTTTGCCCACCCAAAGGAAACCATCTGAAGCTGCCAGCTGCACCAGTCAATACAAGCCATTATGAATCTGAATCCTTTCTTATGCAACACTCAATCTTGTTGCCTTGAAGTAATCCATGCCACACTCTTTTATCACCAACCATAGGAACAAGAGTAGGCCCTACTGCCTTTTGAGCCTGCTTTGTCCTTCAATAGGTATGTGACCTAACTCCATTGCCCACCTTGGGCCAATGTCCCTTGATATCCTTGTTTAAGAAAAAATTGTCTATCTCAGATGTAAATTTAATAATTGAATGAGCAATGACCGCCATTTGAGGAAGACAGCTCCAGACCTTGACTACCTTTTTCATGTAGAAACTCTTTCTAACATCTCTCCTGAATTGCCTGACATTAATCTTTAGACAATGCCCTTGGTTCTAGAATCTTCAACCAGTGGAAATAGTTTATTTCTATCTACCATGTCTTTTCTGGTTAATATCCTGAAGAACACAATCAAGGGATCATCCCTTACACTTCATAAAGGCCTAACATGTCTAATCTCACCTCATAACTTGAACCCCTGAAGTCCAGATATCACCCTTGTGAACCTGTGTTGAACTCACTTCAGGACCAAAATGTCCTTTCTAAGATGTGGTGCCTAGATCTGCTCACAATACTCCAAGTGGCGTCGAACTAGAGTTTTGTATAACTACAACACAACACCTGCATCCTTATACTACAGTCCTTCAGATATGAAGGATAGCATTCCATTCCCCTTCTTAATTATTTCTGCACCTGTTCATGACACTTTAAAGAGCTATACACCTTTGAACTTCCAAATTCCATTGGACATCCACTGTACTTAACTTGGTGTCATGCAAAAGAAAACTACCCTGATCTGTCCTTTTCCAAATTAAAATGGTTTTACTTATATTAAAATTCAACTGCCACAGCTTTGCCCATTCACCTAATCTAACAATATCCTGTTGTAATATTATGTTGTCATCAACACTGATGCCCAGTTCTGTATCACACTATTGTCTTTTTATTTTTATCTTGTGTAAAGCATTTTTATTTTAATAATAAGTGCTGTGTTCCATTTGATAGCTAAAACATAAAACTAATTTTCAATGTAAAGCTCTCACGAAATCAGCACTGTTTAATCTGGAACTTAATTTCTCATTCCCAGTCACATTCAAATAACAAGTTTATTTTCTTGTTACCATTCTCACCAAATCTTACCATGCATTATCCTTCAGTTATGAAAGTGGGACATGGTAGGAAAGCTAAATCAAAAGTGGAGGCAACAAATTAAAATAAAATAAAAATTATTCCCCTTCCATTTCCATCACTACTTGATCAAAGTCGATCAACAGAACGCATGACTCAGGAAAGCTGAGACAGGCAATATCAGATTTTTCACTCTCTTCAGAAAGGTCATTTTGATTCCTCATCTCGGCCCTTGTGAGGATTTGTTTTCTTCATTTGCTTGAAGCTAATGAATGAGTGTCAGGCAGCTGCATGATTCAAGCGCTTTACTTATTTAGGTAGAATTCTAGCAATGTTATTGGATGCTTGCCTCATCAAAATGTCATTATTATTTCCTTTCATTTCCCATGCAGCAGTTATGTTAGCAGGTGGCATATAGTAATTTACCTTGCTCCTCTATATAATCAATACGAGTGTTAGCAATCATCTCTGTGTTTCATATATCACTTCTCAGCATCAAAATCCTGCTCAGTCAAGGTTGGCTGAAGGTTTGGATGACTCCCAGCAGTGTCTTGAGTTCATGCAATTAGAAAAGCTATAGGACAGTGTCACTGATATTAGATTTACACAATGAAAAACAAAATCCTGCTTGTTTTTCATAAACTGGAAGAAGATTCTTGGTATATTAATATATCTTATTTTGCTGAATATAGAACATTTACCATTGAGTGGCAGATGGCTCAGTGGTTAACACTGGTGCCTCACAGCGCCAGGGACCCAGGCACAATTCCAGTTTCGGGCGACTGTCTGTCTATCTGGATTTTGCACATTTTCCCCTTGTCTGAGTGAGTTTCCTTTGATTTCCTCCCACAGTCAAAGATGTGCAAATTAGGTGGATTGGTCATGCAAAATTGCCCATAGTGTTCAGAGATGTGCGGGCTAGGTGGGTTAGTCAAGGGAAATGCAGGGGTAAGGTACTGGGGTGGGAATGGGAGGGATGTTATTCAGAGGGTTGTTGCAGACTTGATGGGCTGAATGGCCTGCTTCCACACTGTAGGGATTCTCTGATCATCCTGTGCTAGGAATCAGAAATATTACCTCAGTCAGCACAAGGGTGTTAATCGAGATGCTATGTCTTTGAAATCTATTGTGAGTTAGTCATAATTAGTATGTGTGTGTGAGCCGGGAATATATGAGACTATGTATGGTTTCACAGTTAAGTGTGTATATATATTCTGTTAAGATTGCCCAAAATCATTTGGTCTTGTTTTAAATCTCAGCAGAGAGCTTACTGTGAGTTCAAAAGTAAAGAAAAACAATGAAAGAACTTTTAGATTCTGGAAATCAGAAACAAAAACAGAAATTGCTGGAAAAACTCAGCAGGTTCTCAGAAGGGTCACTCAACCCAAAATGTTAAAGTTGATTTCTTCAAAAGTCAGTAACATTATTTATTCCCAGACTTGCTCTGAATTGACAGGATGAAATGCAGAAAGGACATTTTTCTTTATGGAAGTTTCTATAATGAGCCATTGTTTAAAATCAAAAAATTTTCTATCTGAGATGGAATGAGAAGATTTATTTTTCTCACACAGAGCTCGTGAACCTTGGAACACTTTACCTCAAAAGGTAGTGAAACCAGAGTCTGAATATTTTTACAGCAGCGATAGATTGATTCATAGAATCATAGAATCCCTACAGTGTGGAAACATTTAGCCCATCAAGTCCACATCGACCCTTACCCCTTACCTTATTACTCTACATTTACCCCTAATTCCTAAGCAAGGAGGTGAAAGATGGCTGTGGGTGGGTGGTAATATGAAATAATTGAATCAGCCAAGTACTTATTGAATGGTAGAGCAAGGTCAAGGGGCTGAGCAATATCCTCCCACTTTCATTTGTACCCTCATATATTTGTAAGCATGTTACTATCCTATATTACACCCTGTTCTTCCACACAATCATACACAGAAAGGCAAAACAGGGACTTCTACAGATCACAGTGAACTCAGTCTCATCTTTATGATTTCCAGTTTCCTACTGGTGAAGTGAAGGTTTCGTAAAACGAAAAGCTCACAACCAAGTTGTAAGGCTTCATGTCATCAGGATTCTAAGAGGGTGACCTTTGAAGGCTGGGAAATATTAGCTACTTTAGCTACTGAGTGTTATGCAGTTTGTTTCCAGGCCTGGTTTAGAGATTGCCTGAAAATTCTGATAGTTCTGGTGGATTTGCCTCGTAACAGCTCATAATTGATCTTTGAAACAGACAAAGTAATCATGGCTGACTTCATATGTGGATTTTCACAAGTTCAAGACCTTTAACAAATAAGCTGTGGTGTTCATATTACTTCACCCCATGTTGGGGTTAACACCTCTGATGACCACTCAGTCCAGTTTGAAAAAAATTACAGTACGTGATATGTGGGAAGTTGATAGTAACTTTGCCATTTGCCACAAAATGAATTTGAAACAACCCTTTAATCTGGCTTAAAACATGCAGAAAGGCTCTTATAACCCCATTATCTTTTAGTACTGGCAAATCCTTAAAGAAGGATGTGTAAATTCTCTGGATGGCTGTGGTTGTCCATATTTAATGAGAAATTTGCTCAAGACATTGCTGTTTATAGACTTAATTTCAAGATTTGCACAATTTACAACTATCTTAACAGGTTGCTTGTGTCCAATGTTTAAATAAAGAGCTAAGAACAAAACAGCACAGGAACAGGCCCTTCGGTCCACCAAACCTGCGTTGATTCCTACTGTTTATTCACAATCACTTGATGAAGGAGCGGTGCTTCGAAAGCTAGTGCTTCCAAATAAAACTGTTGGATTATTACCTGGCGTTGTGTTGCCCATTCTTGGTTTTTATCCTTTGCTTGCTTCCCATCATCTGTCGAGCAAGAAACCCCTTAAGCATTGCTAATATGCCTACTTATACCAATTCCATTGGCAATGCATTCCAGATACACACCCTCTGAAAATGTTTCCCTGCACTTCTCCCGTAAACTGCAACCCCCCACCCCCCACCTTGAAGCTGTGCCCCTATTGTAGTTAATTTTTCCACCCTGGGAAAGAAACCTCTGACTACCCACCCTATCTATTCCTCTCATAATTTTGTAATCCTCTATCAGGTCGCCCCTCAGCTTCATTTTTCCAGTAAAAACAATCTGAGTTTATTCAACCTCTCCTCAGCTAAACCTTTCCAGATCAGGCAGCATCCTGGTAAACCTTCTCTGCACCCTCTCCAAAGCATCTAAGTCCTTCTGGTAGTGTGGCAGCCAGAACTTCAAGCAATATTCCAAATGTGGCCTGACTGAAGTTTTATACAGCTCTAACATAACTTGGAGAAAGTGAGGACTGCAGATGCTGGTGAGTCACACTTGGTAAAGCATTGTGCTGGAAAAAGCACAGCAGGGCAGGCAATGTCCGTGGAGCAAGAGAGTCAGCCCTTGTTCAGGACTGTAGAAGGTCATGAAGAAGGTTCTTGCCTGAAACATTGACCGTCTTACTCTTTGGATGCTGTCTGACATGTTGTGTTTTTTCCAGGTCTACACCATAACATAACTTGCTAACTTTTATATTCAATGCCCCAGCCAATGAAGACTAGCGTGTTGTATACCTTCTTGACTACCTTCTCCCATCTGTGTTGCCCATTTCAGGCATCTGTGGAACTGTATGCTCGGACCCTTCTCTGTGGCAATGTTCCTAAGGGTTCTGCTATTTATTGTATAGTTTACACCTGAATTTGGTCTTCTAAAATGCATCACCTCGCATTTGTCCATTTAAACACCATCTAAAATTCATAATATGGTATACTGGCACTGTGCATAGCTATGTTGTGTTTCTGCTTTGAGTATATTTTGAGTGTATTTTTCCAGTAATTGTTATTTTGCTGATCTTTCTTTTGTTCGTGATATTATTGAACTATTCCCTTTCAAACTGATATGAATTTAAGAAGAAATCCGACTCAAAATAAATAATTTTTTTTTGTTCAATTGAATACATTCCACCCCAAAACACAACTACTGCAAGCAGGCAAAAAGGTAACTCATGTTGAAATGAACAAACCTGGTGTAGCCTGAATGAGAAAGAAAACCTAATGTAATATTCATTGTGCTGAAACAAATAGTCCCGGTGGCTATTAGAATCTTGCTGTTTCCAGACATAGGAACATAGAGAAAAATAAAAGACCATTCAGTTCCTCTGGCTTGATCCATTTAGGCTATTGTTCAAGAATCAGTCAAACCATTTTAATGTCTTTGCTTCAGGCAAGGTCAGCATCCAACTGTTCTTTGTTGTATTAGGCAGCATGTTTATTTGTTTAGAATCACGTTTTTTGAATGCATCCACTAAGTCTAAGCACAATGTACTGTCTGTGCAATAGTTTTTTTTATTTGTGAGCATCACAAGCAAGGCCAACATTTATTGCCCATCAGTAATTGCTTTTGAAAAGTTGCTAGTGAACCATCTTTTGAAACTGCTGCAGTTACATTGCAGTTAGGAAGAGAGTTCCAGGGTCTTGACCAAGTAATCTTAGAGAAACAGTAGTATACTTCCAAATTAGGATGGTGTGCAACTTGGAGAGGAACCTTGAGATGGTGGGGTTCCTGTGCATCTGCTGCCCATTTTGCTCTAGGTGGCAGAGGTCTCAGGATTGGAAGGTGATGTTGAAGGAGCCTTGGTGAGTTGCAGCATTGCAATATGCAAATCGGTCAGTGCGGTGGCAGAGTGGTTAGCACTGTTGCCTCACAGTGCCAGGGAGTCGGTTTTGATTCCATCCATAGGTGACTGTCTGTGTTGAATTTATATATTCTCCCTGCATCTGCGTGGGTTTCTGCTGGGTGCTCCTGTTTCCTCCCACAGTCCTAGGTTAGGTGGATTGCCCAAGACGAATGTGGAGTTTTGGGGATGGGGGGAAGGGAGGGGGGGGTGACAAGATGTGTGCCTCTGGGTGGGAAACTCTTCAGAGGGTCAGTGCAGCTTGATGGGCCAAATGTGTGCAGTTCTGGTTGCTGCACTATCTTTTACAAAGGTGCATAGAAGATTAACCAGGGCGTTGCCTGTTTTGGAGGGTTTTTGTTATGAGGAGAAGTTGGATAAACTCAGATTGTTTTCATTTGAAAGATAGAGGCTGAGGGGCAAGCTGATAGAGGTTTGCAAAGTTATGGGCGGCATAGATAGGCCACTAAGTGTTCTATGATTCTATATACACTGTTATCACAATACATTGCTAGTGGAGAGAGTTAAGGTTTAAGTTTATGTGCACAAAATGTTGCTTTGTTTATGTTAAAGTGATATAAATTTTTTTTGGTGTTGTTGTAGCCACACTTGTGCAGGCAAGTTGGGATTGATTCATTGAATTACTGAATTCAGATAGTGAACAGGCCCTAGGAGTCAGGAGATGAGTTATTTATCACAGACGTCTTGACTTTGATATGCTTTTGTTGCCACAGTTTTTATATGGTTACAACAGACAAAATTATTCTACAGGAGAAAGTGAGGTCTTCAAATGCTGGAGATCAGAGTTGAGTGTTTTGCTGGAAAAGCACAGCAGGTCAGGCAGCATCCGTGGAGCAGGAGTATCGATGTTTCAGGCCAGAGCCCTTCATCAGAAATTCTTCTACAATCAGATTCAGGTAACCGCAAGAGATGTTGATAGTAGGAACTTCAGTAATGGTAATGCCTTGAATATTAAAGGAAGTTGATTGGATTCTCCTTTGTTGGAGATACTCAGTCTAGCACCTGATTGGTGGAAATATTTGCCACTTATCAATTCATGTCTGAATGTTGTCCAGGACTTTCCAGATATAGTCACAGACTCCTTCACTATCTGAGGAATTGTAAACGGTACTGATCACTGTATTCAGGTGTGTACATTCCATTTCTGATCTGTTGTTGGAAAGACACCTTACCTATTGTGCAGGATTATTTAATTCAGGAGACCGAAGAATAGACAGAAAATGTTGTTATCATAATTTTAATGCCACTATTGAAAGAAGTACACTCCTGTTGTTACAAAACATCCAATATATTGAAATTGCTTTACCAAATCCCTTGTGAAAACAAATATTTCACTTAAGAGCTCACTGTCTTATGCAAATATTTCCCTTAATTGCTTAACCCTTAGGCACTAAATCCCTTATGTCAACAAACATTCCCATTCAATAAGCAATTGAACTGTCCAACAATAAACATCTCATTGCATACAAATAGTCACAGAGTGATAGCGATGCACAGCACAGGAACAGACCCTTCAATCCAACTCGTCCACACAGACCAGACATCCGAATCTAATCTAGTCCCATTTGCCAGCACTTGGCCCATATCGCTCTAAAACTTTCCTATTCATATATTTATTCAGATGCCTTTTAAATGTTGTAATTGTACTAGCCTCCACTACTTCCTCTGGCAGCTCATTCTATACATGCACCACCTTCTGCAGGAAAAAATTGCCCCTAAAGTCTCTTTTAAATTTTTCCCCTCTGATCCTAAATCTATGCCCTCCAGTTCTGAACGCCCCCACCCTGGGGAAAAGACCTTGTCTATTTACCCTCTCCATGCCCCTCACAATTTTATAAACATCTATAACATCTCCCCTCAGATGTTTGGCAGCACAAATCTCATCATTGCTCTGTGACAAAAGACATTCTGGAATGCAAGCACTGAATGTTTTTAACACTTAACTTTTATTTTGGATGGTTACTTGACAACTTTGCCAGTCCCAGTGAATTAATGCACCTTTAAATATGTCTTTAACAAACCTTACCTCCGCCAAAGCTGTCCAAGGATCAGATCCAAAGGACTACCTTGTCTCTCAGACAGAGAAATGATATAAAACATATGTCTAGCCTCACTATTCCTTTTCACACCCTCACAGTCCACATGCCCCATATGTGCAAACCTATGCAGCTGATACCCTCTGCCCTTCCCAATCGCCCCTTCAACCACTATGCCACCGGACCTATCTCCCCTTGTGCCTCATACCCCTAAGCTGACTTCTTCCTTGCTTTCACTGATTACTCTTTCCATGGCAATTGTTTTAAGGATCCACATTTCGATACTTTTGACAGTTTAGATTACTTACAGTGTGGAAACAGGTCCTTGGGCCCAACAAGTCCACACCAACCCTCTGAAGAGCAACCCATCCAGACCCATTCCCCTACATTTACCCCTTCATTTAACACTACGGGCAATTTAGCGTGGCCAATTCACCTAACCTGCACATTTTTGGGCTGTGGGAGGAAACCGGAGCACCTGGAGGAAACTCACGCAGACACAGGGAGAATATGCAAACTTCACACACAGTTGCCTGAGGTGGGAATTGAACTCGGTCTCTGGCACTGTGAGGCAGCAGTGCTAACCACTGTGCCACCTTGCTGTTCCTGACAGGTCAACACTTGTTGACTCTTCTGGATTCTTTTTCACAGGTCTCGACACTTGTGGTCACTTCTGTATACTTCTTGACAGTTCAACACTTGTTGACACATCTAGACAGTTCTTCACAGGTCTAGACAGGTTGGACAGTTCCAAGGAGTTAATGTACCATTTGTAACACAATCTCCTCCATACATAACAATCCCAAAAGGAACATATTTAAATTATCCCTGACACCCACTCATGGATCCCTGGCTCAACCAGTGTCCTGGGACCATACCTCAGAGGAATCTCAGCTCACAATGAATGAATTGTGGACAGACCTGCTCTAACATGGACCAAGTTCTCAGTTCTAGATACCAGAAACTCAAAATCAGATTTTGGCAGAACAGCTCATTGAAGTACCTCCAGGATCTGCACCTGTACAAACTATGGTGCACTGCCTGACCAAGTCCTTCTGCAGCTGTACAGGGCCCTGGTGAGACCACACCTGGAGTATTGTGTGCAGTTCTGGTCTCCAAATTTGAGGAAAGACATTCTGGCTATTGAGGGAGTGCAGCGTAGGTTCACGAGGTCAATTCCTGGAATGGCAGGACTACCTTACGCTGAAAGACTGGAGTGACTGGGCTTGTATACCCTTGAGTTTAGAAGACTGAGAGAGGATCTGATTGAGACATATAAGATTATTAAAGGATTGGACACTCTGGAGGCAGGAAACATGTTTCCGCTGATGGGCGAGTGCCGAACCAGAGGACACAGCTTAAAAATACAGGGTAGACCATTTAGGACAGAGATGAGGAGAAACTTCTTCATCCAGAGAGTGGTGGGTGTGTGGAATGCTCTGTCCCAGAGGGCAGTGGAGGCCCAGTCTCTGGATTCATTTAAGAAAGAGTTGGATAGAGCTCTCAAGGATAGTGGAATCAAGGGTTATGGAGATAAGGCAGGAACAGGATACTGATTAAGGATGATCAGCCATGATCAAATTGAATGGTGGTGCAGGCTCGAAGGGCAGAATGGCCTACTCCTGTACCTATTGTCTATTGTCTAAAATGAAAAATACAGATGCTTCAAGTGGCAGGAGGAGTGTTCCTGGCTGCAGTGGGACTTAGGATCCATGAACTCTTCCAACATATTCACCTCAATCAAGATTCTTTCCATCGTGGCAAAAATCAGGGCCAGAAGTTCCATCCTTGAACCTTCTTCCTATTGTTCCTTCCATTTGCTTTCCCATGTTCTGAGCTGATTCTTAATCTCCTAACATGCTTGCTGCTGCCAGGAAATGTTCTGCTACCATTTGAAGCACTGTGTCAAAAGCAGTATATTATGTGATTTACCTCCTTAACTGTTGAACCAAAAATCTTTTTCACTGAAAATATCATTCTTCATGAACAATTGCTAGATATTTTTGCATTTCAGTCTTTCAGTCTTATCTCCCTCCTAATTGCCTACTCTGCTTAAAATCTGCCTTGAATCTTCATGCTTTTAAGCTGTTTAATATTTCCACATTAAATATTGAAGAACTGTAGGCATGAGAAATCTAGTCATGACATTCCGGTGAAGAGTTGTTTCATAATCTTGAGTTCAACATGCATTCTACCAATCCATATGGTGAAAAAATCTGTGATTTTAATGAAAGGATGAACAAAGCAATCTCATAGAAACCTATTAACTTGTTCTTTCATAATCTTGCAATTATTAACCTTATCCACTGATGAATTTATTATGAACCCAACTAGTGCCAATTGAACTAATTGAATGATGGAACAGGTTCTGAACGGACTGAAGACAAAGAGGTGCACAAGCTTCAATAAATCTTTAATAATTAATTATGATGTAAAATTTGGGACTTCAATGGTAAATCATGCAGAGTTTAAACTGGATGGCCAAACAACTCCCATCACTTTATTACCATATGGACAAGGATAACCTTATCCCTGTAGCACTTGCAGCTATTTCCTTTTGACAGTGTTAACCTTCTGGTTAATCTTCATGAAAGGCAGGTCATGGAATCCACTGGAATTCTATGAAGACATTACAAGCACAGTGGCCAACAGGGTCCCAGTAAATGTGGTGTATTTAGATTTACTAAACTAGTTGAGGCTTCCTTGAATGTATTTAAAGTTAAGATAGGTAATGTTTTGAACAGTAAAGGAATTAAGGGTTGCAGTGAGAGGGCAAGTAAGTGAAGCTGAGGCCACAAAAAGATCAGCCATGATCTTATTGAATGGCGGAGGAGGATTGAAGAGCCAGATGGCCTACTCCTGCTCCTAGTTTGTTTTTCTGATCAATAGATTAGATTATTTACAGTGTGGAAACAGGCCCTTCAGCCCAACAACACCGACCCACCTAACATTACGGGCAATTTAACATGGCCAATTCACCTAACCTGCACATCTTTGGACCATGGGAGGAAACCCACGCAGACACGGGGAGAATGTGCAAACTCCACCCAGTCAGTCGCCTGAGGCGGGAATTGAAACCAGGTCTCTGGCGCTGTGAGGCAGCAGTGCTAACCACTGTGCCACTGTGCTGCCCAATAGGCACAGACAGCCATCTGTTCCTAGTTTCAGATAGTGTCATAGGCTTATGACTGTATTTACTTCTTCTGATTTTTGCTGACAAACCAATTTGTTTTCAGAGATGTATTACTATCTGCATTTTAATGCTACTGAAGAAAAGACTTGGTTGCTGGGCGACACAGTCAGAGTTTTATCCAAAATGAAAAGGATTTCAGCCTTATTGTCACAATTAAGCATTATTAGTATGTAAGAACATGAAAATAAAACCAGCTGGAAACAGTAGCCTTTGCAGTTTCACTGCTGCACAAAACAACTTACATTTTGCTGGTATGGAGTTTGCACATCGTGGGTTTCCTCCCACAGTCCAATAATGTGCAGACTAGGTGGATTGGCCATGCTAAATTGTCCATTGTCCAGGAATGTGGAGGTTAGGTGGATTAGTCATGGAAAATATAGGGTTACAGGAATAGCGGAGCGCGAGTGGGTCTGGGTGGGATGCTCTTCAGAGGGTCGATCTGGACTCGATGGGCCAAATGGCCTGATTCCAAACTGTAGGGATTCTAGGATTCTATGAACTTATTACTGAGTGAAAATTGCATCTTGGTAAATAGCAACGTAACAGCTTATGGTTACTTACCATCACAAAGCACTTCAGTAGAGCATTATCAAACAAATTGGCATTGAGAAGCATGAAGAGGCATGAGGACTGGTGAGCACAGAGAGGTTTTTAGAAGTCTGAGTCAGGGATTTTTTTCACATTGGTTGATGTCTGTATTCATGACAATTCTGAGTTTTTACTGGTAGGTGATGGATCGCATTTTGTGATGCAATCTGTTTGCAAACCAAAATAGGAAGTTTTTTTTATTACATGAGATTATTGGATCACCTGCACTTGTGGGATTTTATTCATGATTCTATTTTCTTTCCCATGCAAATCACAAAACTGATAATTTTGGTCAAAATGACCCTTCTGTCCCAATTATAAACATTGGGATGGAGGATTTTGAGTATTGCTCACAGGTTGTTTAGCGTCTAGAGCAGGGTCGTGACATTGAGTCGGTAATTGAGCAGGTCCTTTTAGGTCAAATGAACCCACTAGTGGGAACTCAGAGGGTTGTAGCTGTTTGGAAATTTGCAGTTGGTGAGGTTAAGAACATTGGAAGCAGTTTCTTCTAAAGAGAAAAAAAAAGGTTTTGATTTTTCTTCCCAGGTAAGGGACATTTCCTGGCTCTGTAAACCTGGCCCAGGAAA
This sequence comes from Hemiscyllium ocellatum, assembly GCF_020745735.1. Lineage (NCBI taxonomy): Eukaryota > Metazoa > Chordata > Chondrichthyes > Orectolobiformes > Hemiscylliidae > Hemiscyllium > Hemiscyllium ocellatum. The sequence goes on from NC_083408.1 coordinate 93,690,804, forward strand.
ATGGAAAATGATGGTTAGATTTTCATTCCAGAGTGTAGATTCCATAAGGAGAGCAGAGATTTCTGGGTGCCAAGATGGAGGTATGCTGTGTTTAATTTACTTTAAAAATGATTAAAACAAAAAAAAACCTAACTCTCAACTTTCATGTACCCTCACCCACCACACAATTCACCCATTCAACATCCATACCAACAACATCAAGCCCTCATCCACATAGTCACTCATGTTACTCATGCCTCCTATTCCTTTAACTACCCCTTATGGCCCTTAACCCCCATACCATGCTACAATACCCCACCCGTCTGCTATGGTTCCAATTCCCTCCATGCATATTAAGTCTCCTCATCTGTTTCCTCCCAATGCTCTGGTTTTCTCCCACAATCCAAAATGTGAAGGTTAGATGAATTGACCATGCTAAATTACCCATTGTGTTCAGGGATGTGTAGTTTAGGGGTGAATATTGAGTAATAGAATAAGGGAATAGGTCTGGGTGGGTTAGTCTTTGGAGGGTTAGTGCAGACTTGTTGGGTCAAATGGCCTGTTTCCACACTGTAGGGACTCTATGAATGAATATCTATGACTTTCATTCATGTCATCATGAAAGAAATTCATAGATATTCATACCCTGTTACCCACACCATGACCCTGAATAGCCCCAGGCCGAATTAGTATTAAGTCATACAGTCTTAGAGTCGTGCAGGTGTACAACATAGAAACATACCCTTCGGTCCAGCTTGTCTAAGCCAACCAGATATCCCAACCCAATCTAGACCCACCTGCCAGCATCTGGCCCATATCCCTCCAAACCCTTCCTATTTATATACCCATCTAGATGCTTCTTAAATGTTGCAATTGTATCCGCCTCCACCACTTCCTCTGGCAGCTCATTCCATACACATACGACCCTCTGCGTGAAAACGTTGCCCCTGAGTTCTCTTTTATATCTTTCCCCTCTCACCCTAAACCTATGCCCTCTACATCTGGGCTCCCCCCAACCCAGGGAAAAGATTTTGTCAATTTCCCTATCCATGCCAATCATGATTTTATAAACATCTATAAGGTCACCCCTCTGCCTCCGCACTTCAGGGGAAACAGCCCTGACCTATTCAACCTCTCCCTATAGCTTAAATCGTCCAACCCTGGCAACATCCTTGTGAATGTTTTCTGAACCCTTTCAAGTTTCATATCATCTTTCCAATAGGAAGGAGACCAGAATTGCACACAATATTCCAACAGTGGCCTAACCTTTGTCCTCACAACATCGCCTCCCAACTCCTGTACTCAATACTCTGACCAATAAAGCATACCAAATGCCTTCTTCACTATCCTATCTACCTGCAATTCCACTTTCAAGGAGCTATGAACCTGCACTCCAAAATCTCTTTGTTCAGCAGCACTCCCTAGCACCTTACCATTAAGTGTACAAGTCCTGCTAAGATTTGCTTTCCCAAAATGCAGCACCTCACATATTTCTGAAGAAAACTCCATCTATCAAATCTCAGCCCATTGGCCAATCTGATCAAGATCCAGTTGTAATCTGAGGTAAACTTCTTTGTTGTCCACGACACCTCCAACCTTGGTGTTCTCTTCAAACTTACGAACTGTACCTCTTTTGCTCGCATATCTCATGCCTGCATACTCCCCCTACTGTCCTAATTTTCCCCTTACAGCTACCATGCCAACACACCTAATATCGTCCACAGGCAAACCTCGAGACACATGCAGAGATTAGACAAAATAAAGTTCTACTCACGAAAATTTGAATTGTCTATTGTAGATTTATGCTGCTGTTACTCCTGCTTGAAGCTACTCCAAACAGGAGAACTGCTAAGTGGTGTCACATTTGTCTTTTTTGTACCATCCTCATAACTTTAATGTAGCTTATGTGCAACTGCATTGCAACATTCATCATTTATCTCCCCCAGGCCAACTCCTCTTCTGCTTACCTGTATTTGGCCTTCTAGTTGTGATCTCTGTAGCCTTTCAGCACTGTTCAAAGTGCCAAAATACTGACATTTAGTTTTCTAGGATGTCACTTTTTTGTGTTCATTTACCTCTTGCAAGTTCAAATAAACGTCTATCTGTCTATGATCTTTAGAGGCAATTCATATCACAGATGTTAACATCTACATTATAAAATCCACTATTTTCTCTCTTAACTTTTTACTTATTGTCCTTATTTCTGATACAAACAGGAAAATGGATAGAATTGCAGAGTTCACTGTATTAAATAAAATGACTCATCATATTTTGTATATTAACATGAAATCATCATCACTACAAGCAATTTATTCAAATGCACATACCCTTATACTTTATTTTTAACACTTTACACTTCTTTTTCAAACATTTAAATGGCAAGACTTTTAAATGTATCAAGAGCTTAACAATTCTTTTGATGGGAATGTTTGACATTTTTGACAGGTCCTCTTGACAAGTGCTTTTGGTAATTCTGACAATTGATTTTGCCAAGTATGTAGACAGTTCACTTGGCTTTTTATGCACATTTATGCCTACTTTTAACAGCACCAAAGGATACTTTTTAACAATCCTTCTGCCAAAAGTAGCCTTGGGCAGACCAAAAAGGGATAGCTGCTTTCATGTTCCAAATGGCTATCCAAATAAATCCGCAGTCAGGCAAACTCTTTTCAGGTCTCATCTGAACACTTCAAATTTCTTTCTGTGAGATGACCAAAATCCCATTTCAATCGATTGAAGTATGAGACCAATGGCCAGCTGCCTCTTTTAAAAAAAAAGCACTTGCATAAACCGTGCCCTGTCCATTGCCATCCATGCAAACGTAGATGAGGAAGCTCGAGACCAAATGGGAACTTTTGAACCATAAAAATCTTTTGCAGGCAATGGGGTACTTTTGAAGCTTAGTCACCGTTGGAGTAGGGGCGATCAACAGCCAATTGGCACTCAGTAAGGTCCCACAAATAGCAATGGAACAATGACTGGGTGACAGGATCCTGACCAGATGGGCTGAGAAGTGGCAGATGGAGTTTAATTCCAATAAATATGAGGTGCTGCATTTTGGGAAAGCAAATCTTATCAGGACTTATACACTTAATGGTAAGGTCCTAAGGTGTGTTGCTGTACAAAGAGACCTTGGAGTGCAGGTTCATAGCTCCTTGAAAGTAGAGTTGCAGGTAGATAGAATAGTGAAGAAGGCATTTGGTATGCTTTCCTTTATTGGTCAGAGTATTGAGTACAGGAGTTGGGAGGTCATGTTATGGCTGTACAGGACATTGGTTAGGCCGCTGTTAGGATATTGCGTGCAATTCTGGTCTCCTTCCTATTGGAAAGATGTTGTGAAACTTGAAAGGGTTCAGAAAAGATTTACAAGGATGTTGCCAGGGTTGGAGGATCTGAGCTACAGAGAGAGGCTGAACAGACTGGGGCTGTTTTCCCTGGAGCGTCGGAGGCTGAGGGATGATCGTATAGAGGTTTACGAAATTGAGGGGCGTGGATAGGATAAATAGGCAAAGTCTTTTCCCTGGGGCCGGGGAGTCCAGAACTAGAGGGCATAGGTTTAGGGTGAGAGGAGAAAGATATAAAAGAGACCTAGGGGGCAACTTTTTCACGCAGAGTGTGGTACATGTATGGAATGAGCTGCCAGAGGATATGGTGGAGACTGGTACAATTGCAACATTTAAGAGGCATTTGGATGGGTATGTGAATCGGAAGGGTTTGGAGGGATAAAGGCCGGGTGCTGGCAGGTGGGTCTAGATTGGGTTGGGATATCTGGTCGGCATGGACAAGTTGGACCAAAGGGTCTGTTTCCATGCTGTACATCTCTATGACTCTATGACTTGTTTTGTTGTTGGATTGATTCAGGAATAACAGAGAGAGTACACAAATCTTCTTTCAAGTAATGCCATTCCACCAACTTGGCAGACAGAATATCAATTTGGCATTTCACCTTAATGAACACACCTCTGATAATGCAGCACCTTCAAAGTTCTGCACTGCAGAATCAGTCTCGCATCTATATTCAAACATCTGGACTGAGGAGTGAGTATTGAGCATAGAACTATCTGATTGAGAAGCCATGACTTCATAGAAGCATAGAAACATTGAAGATAGGAACAGGGGAGGCCATTCAGCTCTTCAATCCTGCTCCGCCATTCATCACAATCACAGCTGATTGTCCAACTCAATTGGGTATAGAAGCAAAGAGGTCCTTCTGCAGCTGTACAGGGCCCTGGTGAGACCACACCTGGAATATTGTGCGCAGCTTTGGTCTCCAAATTTGAGGAAAGACATTCTGGCTAATGAGGGAGTGCAACATAGGTTAACGAGGTCAATCCCGGAATGGCAGGACTACCGTACGCTGAAAGATTGGAGCGACTGGGCTTGTATACCCTTGAGTTTAGAAGACTGAGAGGGGATCTGACTGAGATGTATAATATTATTAAAGGATTGGACACGCTGGAGGCAGGAAGAATCTTTCCGCTGATGGGTGAGTTGGGAACCAGAGGACACAGTTTAAAAAAAAGGCTGTGAAGGCCAAGTCTCTGGATACTTTCAAGAAAGAGTTGGATAGGGCTCTTAAGGATAGTGGAATCAAGGGTTATGGAGATAAGCCAAGAACAGGATACTGATTGAGGATGATCAGCCATGATCATAATGAATGGTGGTGCTGGCTCGAAGGCAGAATGGCCTACTCCTGCACCTATTGTCTATTGGCAATAGCCTAATCCTGCTTTCTCCCCATAATGTTTGGTCCTATTCACCCCAAATGCTACATCTGGCCACCCCTTGAATACATTCAATACTTTGGCATCAACTACTTCATGTGGCAATGAATTTCATAGGTCCACCACTCTTTGGGTGAAGAAATATCTCCATCCTAAATGGTCCACACCAAATCCTCAGACTATAATCCCTGGTTCTGGATGCACCATTTCAGGAACATCATCCTTGTCTAATCCTGTTCAAATTTTATAAGTCTCTGAGATCTCCCCTCACCCGTCTGAACTCCAGTGAAAACAATCTTAACCTAGCCAATCTCTCCTTATACATCGGTCCTGCCATCCCCAGAATGAGGCTGGTCAACAATCCTTGCACAGCCTCGAGAACAAGAGTATCCTTTCTCAGAAAAGGAGACCAAGCTGCACACAATATTCAAAGTGTGGCCTCACCAAAGTCCTGTAAAACTGCCACAACACATCCCTGTTCCTTTACTCAAAACCTCTGGCAATGAAGACCATTTGAAGGTATCAAATGCCACCTTTACCACCTGCTGCACCTGCATACCTACCTTCAGTGACCAGTGCAGAAGGACCCTCAGCTGCACTGCACACTCCTCTCTCCCAGTTTACACCCATTCAGATAGTAATCTGCCTTCTTGTTTTTACTTCCAAAGTCAATAACCTTGCATTTATCCAAATTACACTGCATCTGCCATTGCTTTGCCCACTCACCCAACCTGTCCAGATCAAGCTGAAGCACCACTGCAAACCCGTCACATTTCACCCTCCCATCCAACTTGGTATCAACTGCAAACTTTGAGATGTTTCATTTTTGTTTCATCATCCCAATCGTTAATATTTATTGTGAATAGCTGGGGTCCGAGCACTGATCCCTGTGGCATCCCACCAGTTACCGCCGGCCAATTTGTTTCCTCTCTACCAACCAGCTTTCTATCCATCTTAACATACTTTCCCCAATTCCATAATCTTGCACAATAATCTCTTATGAGGGACTTTGTCACACGTTTTCTGAAAGTCCAAACATACCACATCGACTGGCTCCCTCATGAGAACTCTTCTGGTTACATCTTCATAGAATTCTAACAGATTGGTCAAGGAGGATTTCCCCTTCATAAATCCATGCTGACTCTGTCTGATATGCCACTGCTTTCTAAATGCTCCACTATAAAGTCCTTGATACTGGATTAGAGAATTTTCCGCACCACCGATGTTAGGCGGACTGGTCTATAATTCCCTGGTTTCTCTCTAACTCCCTTTTTGAATATTCATGTAACATTGGCTACTGCAGTCACAGGTGGTACATAAAATATGCGTCCTGCTCACAATAAAAAATCAAAAAAGGTTTTCTTACCTTTATGAAATCAAACATGATGCTTGCAGGATGACATCTGCAGTGAAGTATTTATAAATGAATAAACGTCCTATTACATTATTCACAACATGTCAGGGAGTATAATTTTACAGAACTTTATCGTAAAATTAACATGAAAAATATCATAAGCAGTTGATCAAAGGCAAAACTAAAATATACTCTTACAACTGTCTTTCATTTAACACATTCTCTATAGTGCATCTTTTCCTGTCTTTGTTTATTAATCCCTGCCAGCAATTTTTAAAACCGATTCTGCCAGAACATCATCTGTTACATCCTGCCAATCAGAAGAAAAAAGACCTTTTGTTTTTACTTCTAGTTTTCTTACTTCCCAAGTAATCCTGCACCCATGCCATAAGCTTACTTTTAATTCTGCGCACATTCATTTTTGTAAACAATATCATATCAACATTCGTCCCTCCACCGTGCTAGTGATCCTCTCAAAAATTCAACTCCATTTGTCAGGTATACTCTGCCCTGAGAATCACTTTGATCAATTGATATTTGATCAAAAGCATGATCGCATTGCCTCTGTTAATTGATTTCATTGAATTCCCCATTACTGCTGTTTCAAATCTATTTACTCATTTTCTCAATCCATTGTAAATCTTGGAGTGATCATTGCAATTTTTAAATCAAAAGACATGGAGGAATAAATTGGGCAAATTTTTGGATGCCACAAGTGTCCCTGGAGATCTAAATTGTGTCTAAAAGACACACACATACACACTCACGGCACAAATCATGTGATATGCCATATTGGTGTGGGTGTTAGTATACATGCTGTGAATGCCTGTTGGAAAAGGTGGATCATTTTATTAACTGGCTCAGTCATTTAGAGGATTAACAAACCAAACAGTGAGCTTTTTTTTTCAATTAGCTGGACATGTGTTAAGAAAAAAGAAGAATGCTTTCCTTTGCACTACACTGCAGTACTATTTAAAGGCATCTTTGAGTATTCACAGGTTATCTGTTATTTGTTTTCTTCAGCCTATTGCTATGAGTCTGTAAGTGTTTGCCACTTTTCCCAATCATTTCTAGTTTCAAAGATCTGCTGTGAATTGTCTGTTGGGTGATGTCTGAATTGGTGTTGACATTAAGGCTTCTGTACAAACTGAATGCTCCCAAACTGCAGTAGGAGACATTCTCTGGAAAGTAGGAAGATGCTCCGTGGTGTAGAATAAATTGCTGGAAGGAGGAGGATGAAAAGTGGTTGAGGAGCTTTCAGCAGAAGACTGCATTTGGACAAGGTATTTAGGGAGCAAATCTCCTACCTGAACCTCTTTGAATTTCTTTCAATAATTCCTGACATTTACTGAATTCAAATGTCACCATCTGTCATGGTGGGATCCAAGCCCATATCCTCAAAATATTAGTCCTGCCTTCTGGAATATGGCAACTGTACATGGCACATTAATCCAAAAATACACTATTCCATACTTGTTGCATCATCATGTAACATTGCAATGACTTCAGCATGGACAAGTTGGATCGAAAGGTCTTTTTCCATGCTGTATATCTCTACAACTCTGTCTTGGTACAGAGAGCAGGCAATTAAGAAGACAAATGGTATGTTAACCTTTATTACAAGAAGATTTAAGTACAGGAGCATGTAGAAGCTTGGTTAGACAGCACCTAAAATACTGTGTGCAGTTATGGTACCTGAGGAAGTACATCATTGCCTTGGAGGAAGTGCAACAAATGTTCTCCAGACTTATTCATGGTGAGATTTTCTTATGAAGTGGTGTTTATTATATTAAGCTCGTATTCTCAAGAGTTTTGAAAGATGAAAGGTGATCTCATTGAAACTTACAAAGTACTTAAAGGATAGATGTAAGTAAGATATTTCCCCTGCTTGAGGATTCTGGAGCGAGAGTCCACAACTTCAGAATAAGGGGTACCACACCAAGATGAGGAGAAATATGTTTACTTGTCTGCTATCTGAGGGCTATAGAAGTTCATTTTGAATATTATATGTAGAGTGTGACAGATTTCTGATTACCAATGACATAAGGAGAAATAGTGATAGTGTGGTAAAGAGACAATGAAGTGGATAATCAGCAATTATTGTTGTGAATACACAATAACTCAATAGATCTATGGTTTACCCATGCTCCTAAGTTCCTATGTTACCAGATATCATCAGCTTCAATACTCTCACCTCCATTACTTTCCAGTACCTCAGCAATGGCCTTTTCAGAAATAACCAGCAGCACTTCCTCAGCAGAGCAGGGAGCACCTGTTTTCTTTTGGTTTACTTCTGCTGTTTATGATTTTGGGTCACCTTCTCACACCCAAAAGAGGTAAGTATGTCAATGAATGTCATGCAATCTGTTTGATGTGATTGTTGTGGTCCAAATCTGGCATAGTGAGTGACCTGTGAAATGTGGATGGGAGACTTGAGCAATATACAGATGAGGTGAAGAATGTTAGTTATAAAGCCTGATTGATGGCAGTGTGGGGAATTGAGCAGTAATACAATCAGAGGGATATTGCATTTAAATGTGTAATTATCACATCTTTGAACTTTCTGCAGCATTGTTGCCAGATCTTTAGATTTTGGTATTGACTTCCAGGGATATCTGCTGACCTATCAGCATGTGATTCGAGGGCCTTCTTCTGACCTCCTTTCCATCTTCTCCATGGCCTCACTGTAGTATCTGAAAACCATTGGGCCTCTTCCCCATTGTAGCATTCTTTTCTACTCAGATCAAATCCTCTTCATCAATGACTGTTAGCAACTGTTCCAAATGCAATTGAATTCCCCTTTAAGAGATGCAGTTTAACACCGTTAGTCCTCTGCTGTTCATCAAATAAATAGGAAGCTTAGATATTATCGATTTGATGCAGAGATTATTGCAATGAGAAAGGTTATAAAATAACTGTGACTTTTGGGCTTTTGTGGCACAGTGATGATGCTAATTACGTAACCCCTAATCTAGGGGGTCTGGGTTCAAAATTCTATCTGCTCCAGAGGTATGTAATAGCATCTTTGAACAAGTTGATTAAGAATGTATCTAGAAAGATGCATGACAACAAAAGGAGAGGGGTTAAATGTGCATTATAATGCCTGCATCCATTTCTGAGGCTATCCAACTTAGCTCTCATCAAATTAAAATTAAATGAGCTTTGGAAAATTGTTCCTAATGCAATTTCAATTTCCTCACCTATGTCTTTCAATGCGAAAAATCATTGAATACTTCAGGTTTCTCTCACTTGCCTCATTATTTTCTCCATTATAAATCTTTTACTTATATTAAACAGGTTACACTAGTCCTCTTAAGAGTTATTTTTACGTCAAAAGTTTGTCCTCCTCTGCTACTGCAAAAATGAATATGAAGACTTTATTTAATAAGGATGCTAGTTCCGTCATTATAATTTGAGCATTCATCTCCAATGTGGACCAATTTCTCTTTCCCCAACCCCTCACTCTCCACACACAACCTTGTTGTTAGCTTTAATATAACAACATGCAGGTGTTCTCATAAATTTCATGTTTGTACATCTTACCATTTTCTTTGTAGTACTGTGCTGCTGTTCATACATTTCACAGTCTGCTTAATTTCCACTGTTGCACATAATTGTCAGCCTACATTACTTCGATATTTTCTTATTTTGTTAACTGAGCACTAACAGCTCCTGAATGGAGACCTGTGGTTTGTGATTCTCCCTTCCCTCTCTCAAATTCAATATCAAATTTAATCATCAGAACTTAACAGCTAGACGCAAGAGCTGGTAATTCAGCCCTTCAGGCCTGCTCCATCAGTTAATACAACCATGGCTGATCTCATCTTGCCCGTAACTCCACTGTTCTGCCTGCTCCCTATAGCCCTTTGACACATTATATATTAAAAATCTATCTCCTCCTTAAATTTATTCAGTGAACTGTTGTCCATAGCACTCTGGGGTAATGCATTGCACAGGTTCATGACCTTTTGAGAGAAGTAATTCATTAAATCATGTTAACTACACAGGATGGAATCTGTCATTTCACCCATCATACTTACACTGGTGCACTGAAAGAATAACCACAATGAATTCCACTTCCCTGATCTTTCTCCACAGCCTAAAGATTAGTTTTCTTTTGTAAATATTTATCAAGTGTGGAACATTACTAATGAACCCTTATCACTACCATTTCAGCCATTACAGATCATTGCAATCATTAAGGGGTGGCATGGTGGCTGAGTGGTTAGTACTGCTGCCTCACAGTGCCAGGGACCCAGGCTTGATTCCAGCCTCGGGCGACTGTCTGTGTGCAGTTTGTACATTCTCCCTGTGTCTGCATGGATCTTCTCCGGGTGCTCCAGTTTCCTCCCACACTCCAAAAGATGTGTAGGTCAGCTGGATTGGCCATACTAAGTTGTCTATAGTTTAAGTTATTAGTCAGGGGTAAATACAGGGTGAGTGATTGGGTCTGTGTGAGTTGCTCCTCAGAGGGTCAGTGTTGTCCTGTTGGGTCAAAGGTCTGTTTCCAAACTGTAGTAATTCTAATAACAACTTCCTGTTTAAATTCTTATTCTCATCACCCCTCTGATCCTTATTTCAACTACTGTAATTGCGTTTTATGCTAGTTACTTTCTATATATTTTCTCAAAACCCTGACAGAAGCTTACAAAACTATAACAGGCAGGGATAGAATGGATAGTCAAAGCCTTTTTTCCAAGGGTAGAAATGTCACTTATTGTGGGACATTTTTACACACAAGATGGTAAATGCCTGGATGCACAGTCAAAGGAGATGGTGGAGATGGATACAATAGCAATGTTTAAGCGGTATCTTGACAGGTATGTGAATAGGCAGGAAATATTGGGATATAGAGTCAAAGTGATGTAAAACACAGAAACAGACAACTTTGATCCAACTCGTCTGTGCCGACCAGATATCCTAACCTAATCTAGTCCCATTTGCTAGCACTTGGTCCATCTCCCTCTAAACCCTTCCTATACCCATCCAGATGCCTTTTAATGTTATAATTATACCAGCCTCCACCACTGGCAGCTCATTCCAGACATGCACCACTGTCTGCATGAAAAATTTGCCCCTTAGGTCCCTTTTACATTTTTCTCTGATATGGGAATTGTAGAGGTAAGAGTTTTTTAGCTTAGAAAAGCATCATGTGTTGACAGTGTTGGAAGGGCCTGTTCCTGTGCTCTACTGAACTTTGCTCTTTAAAACCCTTCAAAATATTGAACATCTGTATTAAATCTCCCCTTAATTTTCTCTGCTATAGACAGCATAATTTCAGCTTCTCTAGTTTCTCAATATATTTGAAGTCTATGATTCTTGGTGGCATTTTAGAGAGCCCTTTTCAAAGTCTTGACATAATTCTGAAGTTTGTTCACAAGATGCAAGAAGCTCAGAAGAACAAAGGGATCTTGGGATGCTTGTCCACGGATCCCTGAAGGCAGAAGGACAGGTTAATAGGGTAGTTAAGAGGCATACAGAATGCTTGCTTTTGTCAGTCATGATGTGGAACGAGCTACCTGATGAAGGATCAGCACTCTGAAATCTTGTATTTCCAAATAAACTGTTGGACTATAACCTGATTTTGTGTGATTTTTAACTTTGTCAGCTGTATCATTGATTATAAGAGCAGCGAGGTTATGTTGGAGCTATACAAAACTTTGGTTTGGTCACAGCTGGAGAACTGTATGCAGTTCTGGTCACCACACTACAGGAAGGATGTTATTGTACTAGAGGGGTATAGAGAAGACTGGGATGGTAATAGAGACAGGAAACCTCACAATCTTTAAAAAATACCTTGAATGAGTACTTGAAATTAAAAAAAAAATCAAGGCCATGGAGCAAGCATTGGAAAGTGGGATTAATGAAGGTAGATGAGTGCAGATGCAATGGCCCAAAGGACCTCTTCTGAAATGTATGTTCTTTGACAATGAGATTCACTTCGGTAGAAAGTGTCAGGTTTAAAATTCTCATGCTTGTTTCCAAATCCCTCCATGGCCCAGTCCTCTTTCTCCCTTGTAGCCTTACAATCCTCCAATAACTCTTTGCTGTTCCACTTCTAAACTCCACCTATTCTACTTACTTGCATTTTTCTCCTTTTCGCCATTTCATTGATGGTTTCAGCCTCTGCTGTCAATCCCTCTGTAAATCATCTCTAGTACTCACTTCTCTCTTTCTCTCTCTGACCTCCCTGAAAACAGTCCTTAAGCACAAATTCTTTGACCAAACTTCAAGCCACTCACTTAATGCCGCCTTATGTAACTGTATCGTATTCTGTTTGATAACACTTCTGTGAAATGACTTGGGTCTATTACTACATTAAGTTTGTTAGCTAAGCACAAAACATACTTTTCATATGGTATGGCAGATAAGTGAAGAAACTGCCCTGAAAATTCATCTCAATTGTTTTCATCTGTCTTTACATTTCCTCAGTATAAGATGATCTCTTTGTCTCATGTTTCATTTACTCCCTTGTTCTTTTGATATGGTTTGCTGCTATTTTCAATGAATCTGCAAGGCAGCTGCAGGAGATTTGAATGTCAAGCATGAAATAGGAAACCTGAGTGGTTCACAGTCTTCTAGACAACTTGGGAAAAAAAACCAAAATGTGATTAGTGCCACTAGTTAACTTAAAAAATACCTTTTGATAGCAGAATGTTTGCTTATCTTCATGCTAATAAGGCATGCTCTACAAACATAGCAAATTGGGGCAACTTCATCAGTGTCAAATTCACTGACTGCAGCAATAAAATGTAAGCAAAATCTCCAAGATTTGCAATTCAAAGGATTCTGCAAGTGCGGATAATTCAGCAGATCAATGAAGGCTCCAGGTATTTATCAATGTTCATGCAGCTCTGAATCTTCAGTGTCTGGTGACTACTCTGCTAACATCCTCCACTTGAAGTCTGTAGAAAGATAAGAGCTCACTCAATTTGGCTATCACAGAGGAGGAAGTTGTAAAGGTAATCAAGCAAATGCAATCTGGCAAAACATCAGGCTGTGATGAGCATTGTACTGAACCTTGCAAACTGCTTCATTGCTAACTGCTACCTTGCACTGTGTAATCATCAAGCGCTCTGCAAGGTGTCTGGAAATAGGCATTGATAACAATGTCTCACAAAGAAATAAACTTTCTACAAAGCCAGCCAAACCTCAGTGGCATTGAAAAAACATATTCCATAGTAATATCCTATTTTGCTAATAGTAATAATGGAAAAGTTCTGCACAGTTCATGATATCTATCAAACGTCTTTGGAGATCAACAATATTTTGGAGGCTGTGCTAAGGGAATGTGCAGTTTGAAATGTGATATATCTGGAAATGTGACTCTTACTGGTGAGTTCTTAGTGATGGAGGGCATGATAATTGTCTAACTGAGCTAGTAGGGCAGTTTCATCTTTGTCATTTCACTGTTCAGAGGAAATCTGAATATTGCAGTACAGCAGTTCCAATATGTGAAGATCTTAAGGGAAAAATGTTTATTGTTTGGTATGGAGAATCAGAATATTGGTCTGGCAAAGAGTACGTGCCTCAGTACTGGCTCCAGATCATTTGAGAAAATGCAACTGTAGCAATTCTTTAAAAATACTTTGGCACGTCACAACATGTTCTGAGAATTGCCAGCTTACTTTCACGATAGCTATATACACATCCTCACAACTGGAAGCAGCAGCATTTTTAATCATAAAATCCCTACAAATAGAAGCAGGCCATTTGGTCTATTGAGTCCACACTGACCCTCCAAAGATCATCCCACCCAGACCCACCCCTACCCCTACCCCTGTAACCCTGCATTTCCAATGACTAACACATGTAACCTACACATCCCTGGACACTATCGACAATTTAGCATGGCCAATCCACCTAATCTGCAAACCTTTGAACTGTGAGAGGAAACAGGAGTACCCGGAGGAAACCCACACAGACAGTGGGAGAACATGAAAATTCCACACAGAGGCTGGAGTCACACCTGGGTCCCTGCCATTATGAGGCAACATGTTAACCACTGAGCCACTTTGCTGGTGTTTTGTTCACTACTGCAAATAAAGTTTTGTAACATATTGGAACATAAATTCATAAACATTCATCTTGCTGTAAAAATATCACTTGGGCAAAGTGCAGTGGGAAAATTTGGAATAATAACAAGGAAAATCTTTGGAAATCACTTGGACTACCTTTGCCTGATTTACCTTTTAATGATCAGACAGGACAAAAATAGAGTGGTAAGCTATTCACTGTGTTTCATTTTTCTTTCTGTTTGCTGTCCAGGCAATATGTTAACCTCATGTAGTCCTGAAAAATCTGCCCCATTCTCTATGATATTTTTACAAAGAAAATCAGCTCACCTGCATTTGCTTCACATGGAAGCTATTTTTGCTATATGTGTCCAAATAAGCTAACATATTGACAACTCAGGAGCAGAATGAGTTAAACCTAAATTAGAATGTCATTATTGGATGGTAGTAGCCATTGAATGACTTCTCATCACTCAGATCTTGTAGTCTTTTTTTTCTTCCTTGTTATAGGGCTTAGCAAGCATTAGTCGATCATGATAGTGAAGAGCATTGAGGCTTTCAGTGCCTGCTGTACGAAATGATTGTGAATTAAAATTATATTCGCTTCAGACAGATATATTATGGAGAGGACCCAATTTCTATGGGATCTGGGGACTTGTTAAATGTTGCTCATCTGTTGATGTGTAGATTAATAGCAGCATAAACATTATTTCCTGCCTTGTGGGACATCAAGTGCACATTAAACTTAATGGCTCTGGAGTTTTTAACCTAAGACTTACATTAGCTCCATCCAACCTAACAATATCAACCAGTCTTTGGGTGGAGAAACAGGTTGTCTTGCACAAGATAGTAATGGAAATAAATGTGACCCACCTACCTTCTGATATTTGTAATTATGTCTAACCAGTTAATGTCACTTGCACCTATTCCTATCATGCAATAAACTGCATCTTGTTATGTAAGACAAGTGTTTGGATACTGTTTCTTCTTTTCAAAACTCCATATCCTCTATCACTGACTATTAGACCTTAGAACTTAGGTAGATGGATCCACCAGTGTTAGATTCGTGCCCAATCAGAGACTTTTTTAATGTTTACTTTTAAAGCGTATCAAGGAGGATTGGTCACTTTGAACAACACCAACCAGAAGCCACCAGTAGTTGATAATCACAATCCAAAATGACAAACCTCAGCTTGTAAACATATAAGAGGCTGATCACTGAAACCATAAAATGCTTCAAATACCAAGTGCTACATTATCAATTAATGAGTGAAATAATTCATATTGGCAATAGTAATATAACTGGTGAGGAAAAAGTGACTGAGGGATCTGATATCAACATGTCTATTTCAGTTTATTACTTTCGACATTCTCAGATAAAACAAGGGATGTTCCTTTTAACTTCAGCTTTAGACCTTGATGGAATTAGTAGTAGATTGACTGAAAATGATTCAGTATTCTGTAACCTTACCTCTGAAATCTGTGTTAGAAACTGGTCAACACAGATGAGGTTATATTCTTCCAATTCAAGGCTCAAACTATTTGTAGTTCAATAAAAATGGGAAGCTGCTGGAATGTATTCTGGAACTGAAAATCCAATGTGCAAACCTACCCAAAATACGACATTAATTCACATAATTTATCAGTTTGAAGTCAAATAATCTATAAAGATGGTAGGAGTGAAAATGCAAATTTCAAAATGAAACAATGAGGATAGTTTTCCAGGTTCATGGAGAATCATGGTACAAAGTCTTTCTGAAGACAGACTTAACCGATTGCATGTCTGAACTGGGAAAGTTTGATAGTGTTACTGGAAACAAAAAGTGCAACATTTACCTTCTAACATTACTTAACTCGATTAATATGTAAAAGAGAAATCACCTTTAACAGGTTTGAAGTTGTGACTGCAGAGCACAATGCCATTGGCCACCGGTGCCAGAATTAGAGTTAATTAATCAGATCAGACAAGGGATTACTAGCTCATATTCATGTTTAATACAATGGGGGAAATAGCCTCCTCCTGTATTAAGGTTCTACGCTCTGTTTTTTTTCACATTCTCTTTCTCTTAGATCCACAACCCTAACTTGTGAACAAACACCTTAGCACAAAGCAACAGCTTAACATAATGCATTTTGATGAGGAGGTGCTGGTGTTGGACTGGAATGGACAAAGTTAGAAATCACACAAGACCAGGTTATAGACCAACAAATGCTATTGCCTTTGTCAATCTCAGCACTATTACTTGATAGAGACAATTCCTCTCAATGGATCCTAATTTCAGATTTCCAAAACATTTCAGCTGAAAAGTTCCAATGAGTTGCTGTAGATTTCAATTCCCAAAATATCAATGGGTTAGATTCTGCTTATTTTTGACCTTCACAGAAGCATTAGTAAAAGTTGCCCCCAGACATTAATCCTCTTACCTTTGATGATTGAACCATCAACAAGTGCTATTCGATTCTCTTCAAAGGTTAAAGGAATTAAGGCCAGAGAATTGTGGCTTTAAATCTTGTTATGTGTGGCAGCTGGACATCACTGGCCTTTTTGTTCATGTTTCATACTATTCCAATCATGAAGGAATTGAAGCTGTACAATATGGCTTGATGTTATTTGATCAACTCATACAATGGTCTTGATAAGTAACTTCATATAACTTCATAGCTTCAAAAGGATTGGTGCTCATTCCAGTCAATTGGATGAGGTTTCATGAAGATAGAACAGGAAGGAATGTAAGGAACTGAAGGGAAAGAGGAAGGAAAGAAAGAAGTAACGAGAAAGGGAGGGAATCAAGGAGGGAGGAAAAGAAAAGAGAGAGAACAGAAAAGGGCAATAGAGAAAAGATGGGAGGAGTAAAACTAAGAGGGGTTGAAGGAGTAACAGAAGAAGGAGGAAAAGAAGGGATCAAGAAAGAAAGAAAGAATGAACATACAAAAGAAGAAAGAGGGAAGGAAATGAGAGAATACGGGTGGAAGCGAGGTAGAGAGTGAGAGGCGGAGAAAAGAAGAGAGGGAAGAAATAGAGAGGGAGAGAAGAAAGGATGGGGAGAAAGAGAAAAGGAGGGAGGGAAGAAAGCAAAGATGGCTAAAGGAAGATATGATGCAACATAGAAAGATTGTGAGGGAGTGGAAAGAAGGAAAGGTAAGAATGAGTGAAAAGAGGGAGCAAGGAAAAGAAAGAGAGATGGAAGAGGAAATGATGAAGGAAAGAAGGAGAGAGCTAGGAGTGAAGGAATAAATGCATGGAGGAAGGGAAGGAAGAAAAGGCAAAGTGGATTAAAGGAAAGGTAGGAAGAAAACAGGGTAAGAGTAAGGAAGAGAGGGAAGGAGGGACAGATGTAAGATCAGAATAAGTAATTAATCTCACTCGCTTCCCCTTTCCCTAGGGTTTGACAACTTATTTCCCCTTCAAACAGTTATCCAATTTCAATTTAATAACAATAGCCCAGATCTTCTGACCAGGATCGTAAATGCACTGATTTACGATCAGACAAAAAAATATAAAAATACCTCTTAAGGAACTCTTCATGTGAATGTACAGCCTTCTCAGCTGAAGCAATTGGATGGAGTCCAGGACCAGCGCCAAAGTATATTGACACCAAAACATGGTGTGGCACAGTGCCTCAGTGGTTAGAAGTGCTGCCTCACCAGGTACCTGGGTTCAACTCCACCCCAGGTGACTGTCTGTGTGGGTTCTGCACATTCTCCTCATGTCTGTGTGAGTTACTTCTGGGTGCTCTAGTTTCCTCCCACAGTCCAAGATATGCAGGTTAGGTGGAATGGCAATTGCTAAGTGGTCCACAGTGTGCAGGGTAGGTAGATTAGTCATGTGAAATATAGGGTTGCAAAGAATAAGGTTAGGGGGGTGGGTATGGGTGGGATGCTCTTCAGAAGGTTGCTATGGCCATGAATGGCCTGTTTTTTCACTGTAGGAATTCTATCACATTTCATGACAATTACTGCTACAGAGCTGAAAATGTGTTGCTGGTTAAAGTGCAGCAGGTCAGGCAGCATCCAAGGAACAGGAAATTCGACGTTTCGGGCATAAGCCCTACATCCAGGATTCAAAGTCATTGAGGGAAGGTCAGTGTGTAAGGTAGGTGGGGGGGGCAGGAGGAGTGTTCCAGATAGGTGAGGGTGTAGGTTGCCAAGAGTGAAAGGTAAGGGAGGGAAGGAGATGCAGGTAACTGGATGAATCCTGACAATATCTCTGGCGTGTTTGAGTCCTGGTGGAGAGGAGTGAGGGGCTATCAAATTAGTTGGTCAGTGGGATCTGCTCAGGAGGGTTGGGTCCACAGGGAAGGTCAAGGCTTGAGGCAGGTGGGGGAATCTTCGAGGAGAAAGTGAGGTCCGCAGATGCTGGAGATCAGAGCTGAAAAAGTGTTGCTGGAAAAGCACAGTAGGTCAGGTAGCATCCAAGGAACAGGAAATTCGACGTTTCGGGCATAATGAAGGGCTTATGCCCGAAACATCGAATTTCCTGTTCCTTGGAAGCTGCCTGACCTGCTGCGCTTTTCCAGTAACACATTTTCAGCAGGTGGGGGAATGTCAGGTACTATCAGGGACTCAGAGTGGATGGGAGGGGCTTGGAGGATGTCAGGTCAGGAGGGTAGTTGGGAAAATTGGTGTTCAGGTTGAGTTTGGTGTGGGGATTAATAAGAAGGGATTGGATATCATGATGTATCAAATGAGGGATTTGTGCTAAGTGGCTGGGTGTCAGGGCGTGGAACAGCTATTATGGACCCTGTGGGGGTATTAAGAGCAATCAGAGTTGAGTCAGGTCTGGCAAGGTGGGTGTGTGGTAGTCAGTTGACCATGGAAAAATAAGGTAATAAAGGTGCATGTATGGTTTGAGGAGGTCAGTTAAATAGTTACCCAGAAGTTAGAACTGGTTTTACTAGCTCTAACTATTCCTGGGTACCTATTAAACTAAGTCAGTTGGGACCTTCAGAATCTGCAAATCAAACTCAGACTTAGGATTTATTCAGAGGATTCCAGATGACAGGTAATTGTACAATAGAAGTTCTAATTTATGGAGAAATTCCTTGGAAGTCAACTGCATCAGGATATCCATGTGGTCCCTGGGCACAAGACCTGTGTTGTTGCAAGAACTATCTCGCATTGGAAGATCTGGGCTAGTATTGAACCTATTTCCAGCACCACAATAGGTCAGCTGTTGTTTGTCATTCATATAAATGATTTGGATGAGGATAAAGGAGGTATGGTTAATAAATTTGCAGGTGACACCAGAATTGGTGGTATACTGGACAGTGAAGACAGTTGTCTAAAAGTACAACATGATCTTCATAAACAAAACTAATGTCCTCCTATAACTGCTGTTACTTATCCCTGTTACCTCTTCAGTAAATCTCCTCTGGCTCTTTTCAAAATCCTTGGGAGCCTTCCTAAAGTCTCAGTCCCCAACCTGGACTCAATCCTTCAGCTGGTGGCCTAACCAGTATTTTGCAAAGATTTGCCATCATTTTATTTTTCTCTCAAACCACATAGTATCAATGTTTGGGCAGATAATGTTCAGCTTTGTCAGTGTTCAAAATTCAAAAATATGACTGGATTTCAGGATATGGTAAAGAAAGAGCTTGCAATCATTATTGCAATGTAGTGACACATGAAGGCCAATGTTTGGTTCCTACAAACAACAAAGAAAGAATGACAGTTTCTTCATTTTATTAAATCTAAGGGTTTAATTGTTACCCAGGACACAGGGAGAGCTCCAGCTCCTTTTTTTTTGCAAAATGCCATGGAATTGTTTTGCAGCTATTTAAGAGAACAGACAGAGGGTGTTGCTTTAATGACTCATCCAAAAGAGAGAGCCACCAATTGCACCACATTTATTCAGATTTCAAAGTCACCGTCTTGACACTTAAAACTCTCTTTCAACAATAGATGGTGCAGTGGCTCAGTGGTTAGCACTGCTGCTTCACAGCGCCAGGGACCTTGGTTTGATTCCATTCTTGAGCGACTGTCTGTGTGGAGTTTGAACATTTCTTTCTGTGTCTTTGTGGGTTTCTGCTGGGTGGTCCAATTTCTTCCCAGAGTCCAAAGATGTGCAGATTAGGTAGATTAGCCATGTTAAATTACCCATAGTATTCAGGGATGTGCAGACTAGGTGGGCTAGTCATGGGAAATATAGGTTAGGGGGATGGATCTGGGTGAATGGCCTGTTTCCATGCTGTTGGTATTCTATGATTCTAACACATATATCTACTAAACTTTCTTTGGCAATGTTTAAACATTAACAACATTTGAATTTGCTGAAAGGACTGGTGCTTTGAATTTAGCTCAAATTAATAATAGCAAATTGGCAAAGACCGCAATGGTATTGTGTGGCATTTGTTACAATATAAATCAAAATCAGAAGCTACAAGGATTCAGCAGTGCTAATAAGGTGCTGCTGTTTTAAGCATCTGAGTGGGTAAAGCTAACTTTACGATGTGTCTGCATTTCCCTACTTTATTTAAAGTCCCTGATATGAATTTAAAATGAATCAGTGCTTTTAAACATTATTTGGTTTGATCATGTAGAAGCTGACAATCAATTACTTCAGATTTTGTGCTGTGTTAACATTTTAATTAAATCGTGGATTGATCCAACAGTAGTTCATGATAATAATGAGAAAACTGTTAAATGAAAACTGTGGTTTTCAGTTTCCATGAGAAAACAACTTTTCTTTCCTAATAAATCCTCCCTTCTGCTTCTTAATATGTTTCTCCTGTTTGTTTACTAACTTAATGATTTTTTTTATTTAGTGGAGGGATGTGGGCATTGCTGGCTGATCCAGCATTTATTACCCATTTCCAGTTGCCCTTGGGAAAGTGGTCCTGAGCTGCCTCCTTGAACCGCTGCAGCCTATGTGCCATAGATTGACCAACAATGCCCTCAGTGAGGGAAGTCCAGGATTTTAAACCATCAACAGTGAAGGAATGATGATATACTTCCAAGTCAGGAGGATGAATGGTTTGGAGGGATCTTACAGTTGTTGTTGTTCCCATGTGTCTGCTGCCCTTGTCCTTCCAGATGGAAGAGGTCATGGATTTAGTCATGATGCCATTGTGGGCAGGAATAGGAGAATAGAGCAGATGAATGCATGGCTGAAGAGCTGGTGTATGGGAGAAGGATTCACATTTTTGATTCAGTGGATTTTTTTCTGGGAGAGAAATGGTCTGTAGAAGAAGGATTGATTGCACCTGAATTGGAAGGGACTAATATACTGGCAAGTAGATTTGCTAGAGCTGCTGGGGAGGATTTGAACTAGTAAGGTGGGGGGGGTGGGGTGAGGTGGGGATGTTGGGACCCAGGGAGATACTGATGGAAGAGATCAATCTGAGACTGGTAGCAAAGTAACAAAGAGGATTGATGAGGGCAGAGCAGTGGGCATGATCTATATGGACTTCAGTAAGGTGTTCGACAAGGTTCCCCATGGGAGACTGATTAGCAAGGTTAGAGCTCATGGAATACAGGGAGAACTAGCAATTTGGATACAGAACTGGCTCAAAGGTAGAAGACAGAGGGTGGTGGTGGAGGGTTGTTTTCCAGACTCGAGGCCTGTGACCAGTGGAGTGCCACAAGGATCGGTTTTGGGTCCACTACTTTTTGTCATTTACATAAATGATTTGGATTCGAGCATAAGAGGTATAATTAGTAAGTTTGCAGATGACACCAAAATTGGAGGTGTAGTGGACAGCAAAGAAGGTTACCTCATTTACAATGGGATCTTGACCAGATGGGCCAATGGGCTGAGAAGTGGCAGTTGGAGTTTATTTCCTGCTAAGATTTGCTTTCTCAAAATGCAAGGTGTTACATTTTGGGAAAGCAAATCTTAGTAGGACTTATACACTTAATGGCAAGGTCCTCGGGAGTGTTCCTGAACAGAGACCTTGGAAAGCAGGTTCATAGCTCCTTGAAAGTAGAGTCACATGTAGGTAGGATAGTGTAGAAGGTGTTTGATATGCTTTCCTTTATTGGTCAGAGTATTGAGTACAGGAGTTGTGAGGTCATGTTGCGGCTGTACAGGATATTGGTTAGGCCACTGTTGGAATATTGCATGCAATTCTGGTCTCCTTCCTAACAGAAAGACGTTGTGAAACTTGAAGGGTTCAAAAAAGATTTACAAGGATGTTGTCGGGGTTAGAGGATTTGAGCTATAGGGAGAGGCTGAACAGGTTGGGGTTGTTTTCTCTGGTGTGTCGAAGGCTGAGGGTGACCTTATAGAGGTTTATAAAATCATGGGGGGCATGGATAGGATAAACAGACAAAATATTTTCCCTTGGGTGTGGGGAGTCCAGAACTAGAGGGTGTAGGTTTAGGATGAGAGGGGAGTGATATAAAAGGAATCTTTCTCACACAGAGGGTAGTGTGCGTATGGAATGAACTGCCAGAGGAAGTGATGGAGGCTAGTGCAATTATATTACTTAAAGGCATCTGGATGTGTATATGAATAGGAAGGGCTGAGAAGGATATTGGTCAAGTGCTGACAAAAGGGACTAGATCTGGTCAGCATGGACGAGTTGGACCGAAAAGTCTGTTTCCATGCTGTACCTCTCTATGACTCTATTTGGAAGGAGCTTTGATGAATTTCATTGAATTTCAAATGTGGTGTTTAAATTATTACTTATTGGAGATGTTCATTTATAGCATTAATGTTACTTGCTATTTTTCAGACCAAGCCTGTATATTGTCCAGATTTGTTGCTTTTGAAAATGGACTGCTTCAGCATCTGTTACGTCATGCATGTAAAATTGTGCAATCATTAGCAAACATTCCCATTTCTGACCTGAAGATGGAGAGAAGGTCATTTATGGCACAGCTGAAGATGGTTGGGTCAAGGACACTACCTCAATGAACTCCTCAAAGATCTCCTGGAGCTGAGATAACTGACATCCAACTATCTCTCTATGTACCAGGTGTGACTCCAACCAGCAGCACCTTTTTACCCTGATGCCCACTAATTTCAGTTTTGCTAGGGCTCCTTGATACCACTCTCAATCGAATATGGCCTTGATGTGAAGGGCTGTCACTCTCATCCCACCTCTGGAATACAGCACTTTCGCCCATGCTTGAACCAAGGTTGTAATGAAGTCAGGAGCTGAGTGGACCTGGTGGAAACTAAACTGGGAGCCACTGAGTAGGCTATTGCTGAGCAGATGCTGCTTGATAGCATTGTTGATGACACCTTCCATCACTTTACTGATGATCAAGAATAGACTGATGGGGCAGTAATTGGCTGCGTTGGATTTGTCCTGCTTTTTGTTTACTGATATATGTGGACAATTTTTCTCACTGATGTGCTGGGTTTGTCCATCATTGGCAATGGGGATATTTGTTGAGCCTCTTTTTCCAGTGAGTTATTTAATTGTCCACCATCATTCATGACTGGATGTAGCAGTACTGCAGAGCTTAGGTCTGATACGTTAGTTGTCAGTTAGCTTAGCTCTATCACTGCTGCTTTGCGGTTTGGCATGAATATAATCCATTTGGTAACTTCAACCTGTTAACAATTCATTTTCAGGTAAGCCTGGTGCTGCTTCGGGCATGCCACTTGTACTCTCCATTGAACCAGGATTGATCCCCTAGCTTGAAGGTAACAGTTGAGTGGAGGATATGTTGGCCATGAGGTTGCAGATTGTGCTGGAGTATAATTCTCCTGCTTTTAACAGCTCACAGTGCCTCATGGAATCCCAGTCTTGAGTTGCTAGATCTGATTGAAGTCTGTCCCATTTAACACGGTGATAATGCCATGTAACACGATGGAGAGTATTCTCAATGTGAAGGTGGGACTTCATCTCGACAAGGACCGTGCAATGGTCACTGTAAGTGTAGCTACAGCTGGCAGATTGGTAAGGATGAAGTCAACTATGTTTTTTCCTCTTGTTGGGTTCCTCACCACTTGTTGCAGACCCAGTTTAGCAACTATGTCCTTGAGAACCTGACCAGCTCAATCAGTTGTATTGCTGACATGCCACTCTTGATGGTGGACATTTGAAACCCTCTAACCAGAGTACATTCTTTTGCCATTGCCACTTTCTCCAAGTGTTGTTCAACATGGAGGAGTACTGATTCCTCAGCCGAAGGAGAACAGTATGGGGTAATCAGCAGGAAGTTTCCTTGCCTATATTTAACCTAAAGCCATGAGATTTCACGGGGTCCAGAATCAATGTTGAGGACGACTCCCAAGGCAAATCCTTCCCAACTGTATACCACTCTATCACCACCTCTGCTGTGTCTGTCCTATCAGTAGGTCAGAGCATGTCCATTGACGGTGATGGTGATGGTGGTGTCTCGGACATAGTCTATAAGATATGATTCTGTGAGTATGACTGTGTCTGTGTGGGATTGCTTTCCCAGTTTTGGCACTCGCCCCTAGTTAGTAAGGAGGACTTTACAAGATTGACAGGGCTTTCTCTGAAGTTGTCTTTTCTGGTGCCTAGTTTGATGCTAGGTGATCCGTCCTGGTTCATTTCTTGGATGAGGCATCATAGAGATTGATATAACAGAGTCACTTATTAGAGCATTTCAGAAGGCAATTGCGAGTCAACCACATTTTCTGGTGTCACATGTAGGCCAGACCAGGTGGAGATGGCAGATTTCTTTCCCTAAAAGATATTATGAGTCAGATGAGTTTTTCCAACAATCAACAATGGTTTTGTGGCTATCAGTAGATTCTTAATTCCAGATTTTTACAAAAAAAATTGAATTCAAATTCTGCCATCTGCCACAGTAGGATTCCAGTTGGGGTCTCCAGAACATTCGCTAAGATTCTAGAGTAATCATCCAGCAATATTACCACTTGGCCATGGCTTCCTCATCTTGGCAATAATGCCATGCAACTTTTTGATGAAAATCATTTCCATATATTCAGACATAGGAAGCTGGATGTCTCCTGTATGGATGGTGAATGGAGGTGGGACATTTTACGAGTGCTGAAACAATCCCCCATCATTTTTAGCTCCTGCTCCATTCAGCTCGGAATTCCATCACTTATTCCCTGTCTCTCATTGCTCTTCAGCAGGTGAAATTTGCTGCCATATGGAGTGCTGTAAGTGAGAAGCAGCAATGCGGAGGAAACCACCCGAGGGAGAAATTATTAAAGGGACACATTATTAGGATTCAATGAAGTCAGTCGACTGGTAGGCTTATGTGAACCATAAAGACTGATTATGTTGAATATCTAGTTTCTATGTTTTAAATTCAATGTAATTCTATACAATATCACAAACAGCTTCTGTGTTGAAGCCTTTTACAAATTACGGTAATCCATCCTTAAGAACTCAATGTATTTATATTGTTGTCATCTGTTCAGCTTTTAATAAACTATGAACTCTTTAGATATAAAAAAAAGCCAATGACTCTACAGTATTAGAAAAGATACCCAAATGTTTTCAACATTTATTCAAGTGTCTTAAACTTTCAAAAATATGTTGTTAGGCAACCATAAATTGTTTCGCTTTATTCTTCCTTCAAGCTAACATCTCCAATCCCACCAGGATATTTAATTTGACATTTCTTGTTGTTATTTTGTACTTTTCATTTTCATCCAAATGATTTTTTGGCTTTGTTCATTTTGTGGAATGACACATTTTTGTCACATAAATACCAGTCTTCTATTATTAGTAAGCAGTTTGCAATATTCTTTTCATTTGGTTTCAGACCACTCGCACATGCTAATGCCCACCCCAGACGTTACAATGACATTGCAAAAATAGTTGCACCTAATCCCATTGTAGCCAAAGAGCTATTTTGTTTTAGTGAGGTTTGAAATGAGAGATGGGCCAAAATCAATACCTCAATGGTTCTGTGTGTTACTTGTGCTGAATCAAGTTTACAAACTAATTTACTTCACGTATCTTCATTTGAATCAAAATACATTTATGGACAGCTCAACAGAAACATCTAAAAGTGCATTTTAGAATGCTGAAAGTTTAGCAATGATGTTAATTGATCTCAGTATTAAATGATATCAGATTCTGAACTAATACTGGAGTAAAATGCAGAAATTATACCTTCTCCATGAAACCACACTCATTTTCAGCCATGTGACAGATCAAGCCTTGACTATGTAGTCAGACAGCATTTACAATACACTATAAATAGTGCCAGTGCTTCAGCTGAATGTGGCTGTGAAATTAACATCTGTTCCTTCTGTTCAGGTGACTCCACTGGGACATATTCTCTAAAACTGACGAATGTAAGGTTGGGCTAGCTTATGATTCCCTCCCCTTCCTCCAAATCACACTGCGGAAAAGTGAATGGTTCAAGTAATGAAGGCCAAGTGGTCATGGCCAGAGAGCAAGGTGGAGAAAATATCTAGTTTTATTGTTTCTCTGCTGTACGAATGACATGGTAGCTCAATAATGAGCAGAAATGTTTCACACAGCCCTTTGTAAATGTTCAGAGTTCACATTTTGACAGTAATTCAAATCTTAGTACTGTATTTCTCACAGTACTTATTCCTTTAAATGTAGAAATTGCAGTACAAGATCATCTCCCTGATGTCTTGTTAAGTGAGGTCTGATGAGCAACACACTTAGTATCCCTATGTCCAGATCAACCTGATGGATTGTTTCACATTTTGTCCACTGCTGTGCTCAGGCTTCTATCTGCCTACTACTCCTGCACATGGGAACCTGCACTCCTCTCGGGTATATCATGGTTCTGATCCATACCATAAGGAAAGGAGACATTATATGTTCAGCTGAGGCATAAAGACTTTCATAATGTGCTTTGCATAACCTCAGGATGTCTCAAGTGCTTCATAACCAAGTGTTAAGCATTTGCATGATTACTGTATCAAAATATGGACAATGTCATTAATTTCCTGAATAGATCTTGATGCTGTTCCTACCCTCTTTGTGCCCTTTGCTATGTGCTGACTTTAGTTGAGCTTACCAGTCACTGGAGTTTGCTCACCAAATTACCCCAATTAAGCATAGAGTTAAACCTCATCTGTCGGCTGTATGAAGAAAGTGCTGTTAAAGTAAATAGAGTAACACACTTCAAAACAGGAGCAAGGCATATTCACTTAACTGTGCTAGCCTGACACTTACAAACACCATACATTGCAATATTAAGGAATTTCTTCAGTTTTACTTGCATCAAACACAGCAGATATGCTGCCATTTCCCTTTAACCTACAAGGTATCAAGTACCCCTGTCTCATGTCAACATAATTTATCTCAGAATTCCACGGAGGAGGAAGAAAAGTTGGATTGACTAATTCTTGTGTCCGACATTGATACAATTTAATTCATATGCTGATTTGCCCTTGTGCTACTTATGTTAAAATCTTTAGCAAGTCATGTGACTTTCCCACCTCTCAGCTAAATGACACTCCAACATTTTTCATATCAGGAACCCCTTCCCCTTCAAAGTTGTAGGTGCAAAACAAAGATACAGCCAGTCAGGAAAGCCATGAGGAAAGCAAATAAATATTTCATAGTAAATTTCCAGGGGTACAGCAGTGAAAAATAAAGTCATGCTAACTTGGTTTACAGCCTTGGATATAACACCACATAAAGTCAAAATCTAAAATAGAACCGAACATGCTGGAAATACTCAGCAGGTTAGGGAACACCTGTAAATAGAGAAATAGAATTAGTCGTCTGCATTTTGACCACACATTTTAGATTCTGCCATCACTTGGGACCCGAGCCAGAAAGAGTAGATGGCATGGCCAATTAAGAACTTGTCACAGAAATGGTCACTACATTAAGGTTAGTGGTCTGCACTTATAAACTGACAGCCCAATCAGAAGACCAGCAGTTCTGATGCTCTGGTGGCAGCACTTTTTAATCAATCTAGACAGTGATGTATGGTCTTCTATGAGGTTACCTTATAAAGAAATAGAATGCTGTTAATTTAGTTTTAAGGTAAAAACAAATCACACAACATTAAATTATAGTCCAACAGGTTTATTTGGAGGTCCCAGCTTTTAGACCGCTGCTCCTTTATCAGTTAACTAGTGACATGATGAAGGAGCAACACTCTGAAAGCCAGTACCTCCAAATAAACCTGTTGGACTATAACCTGGTGCTTTTTGACTTTTAACTTTGTCCGCCGCAGTCCAACGCCGGCACCTCCAAATCATAGTTTTAAGGTTTAACCCCTGAGAGATGTTGATTGTTTAATGAACTGTTCCATTGTTTTTGATGCTGAGAATTGCTCCAATCTACTGAGAGTTTGAGGAGGGGAGGGAAGGGGAAATAAGCTGTTTGTTTATTCTTAACCAAGACACAAGCAGTGCAAGAAATCACACTTACATATGATAAGCTTACAAATGTATGAGTGCATTTGTCTAACACTGCTGCAAAGGGTAATTTCATCCTGTGGATGAAAGACCTTTTTCTGATGGTTCTTTAAAAGAAGAAACAGGTAGCCAGTGCCTTCTGACCATGAGGTAGATGCATCCACACAGATTGCAAAGATCTTTTGGTTCAAATTCAATGATCTTCATTCTTAGTGACAATCCCACAGTGGAACAAGCTGACAGACCTGTTGCTTAAAATCTTCAAGACTTAGCTTTAAATAGTTTCCACTTCAAAGTTTTCATTGTCAGATTGCCATCTCAGCAGGTCACACTTGGTTCAGCCAGTGTTGCTCATATCAATATTGGTAAACTATATATATTAGACTATGTTGCCCCGCAGCTAAAACAGATGTTTCAGTGCAGGATCTGGGCACCATAAATGAAGCTGGACATTTTACAGGAAAGCTGCATTAATAGGGAGTAGCAACGTTCCAATTGTAAACTAGATGGCACAGTGGTTAGCATTGCTGCCTCACAGTGCCAGGGACCCAGGTTCGATTCCAGCCTCGGGTGACTGTCTATGTGGAGTTTGCACGTTCTCCCCTTGTTTGCACTGGTTTCCTCCCACAGTCCAAAGATGTACAGGTCAGGTGAATTGGCCATCCTAAATTGCCCATAGTGTTAGGTGCATTAGTCAGAGGGAAACGAGTCTGGGTGGGTTACTCTTTGGAAGATGGGTGTGGACTTGTTGGACAAAGGGCCTGTTTCTACACTGCAAGGAAACTAATCTAGACACTCTCTGCTTGTAGAGCTGGATGGAGAGAGAATTGTCATAGTCTTCAAGGACCAATGACAGAAAGCGTTTCAGACTCAATAAAGGACACACTGGAGTGGAAGCAATCTGCAACTCCAGGGCAGTGGCATGACTTGTATCACAAGGCTTGGTCTATAGAAGTTGTGGAGATTCGACGTTTCGGGCATAAGCCTTTCTTCAGGAATGAGGAAAGTGTGTCCAGCAGGCTAAGATAAAAGGTAGGGAGGAGGGACTTGGGGGAGGGATGATGGAGATGTGATAGGTGGAAGGAGGTCAAGGTGAGGGTGATAGGCCGCAGTGGGGTGGGGGCAGGGAGGTCAGGAAGAAGATTGCAGGTTAGGAGGGCGGTGCTGAGTTCGAGGGATTTGACTGAGACAAGGTGGGGGGAGGGGAAATGAGGAAACTGGAGAAATCTGAGTTCATCCCTTTTGGTTGGAGGGTTCCCAGGCGGAAGATGAGGCGCTCTTCCTCCAACCGTATTGTTGTTATGGTCTGGCGATGGAGGAGTCCAAGGACCTGCATATCCTTGGTGGAGTGGGAGGGGGAGACCTGCATGTCCTTGATGCCCTCCTGATTTCCCTCTTAAATATACTCCTACTTCCTTTATACTCTTCTAAGGATTCACTCGATCTATCCTGTCTATACCTGACAATCCTGTATATGCTTCCTTCTTTTTCTTAACCAAACCCTCAATTTCTTTAGTCAGTCAGCATTCCCCATACCTACCATCCTTCCCTTTCACCCTGACAGGAATATACTTTCTCTGGATTTTTGTTATCTCATTTCTGAAGGCTTCCCATTTTCCAACCGTCCCTTTAACTGCGAACATCTGCCTCCAATCAGTTTTTGAAAGTTCTTGACTAATACCATCAGAATTGGCCTTTCTCCAATTTAGAACTTCAACTTTTAGATCTAGTTTTAGAAATGGGGTCTCTAGTGCCCACCAAGACATCCTGAAAATGGGAGTAGTAAGGTCCCAGGATGTTGATGATCTACTTGAGTGGACTAGCGGGGTGCAGGAGGTAGAAGCTCCTACAATAAAGGCAAGACCTGACAAAGCAGCCTACTGGAATGGAGGCGAGAGTAGAATAAAACAATCCTGCCATAACTGTGGCCAACAGAGACACTTTGCTCCCTGCTCTATTCCCTGCTTGTGGGACCCTACTCTCTCTAGCAATGTAAAATACTGCAGACACTGCAACAGACGTAGAAGCAGTATGCTGGAAAAGCATGGGGCACCCTCAAACACTACGTCGAACACCGCGGAACCGTGGGAATCCTGAGGTCAGCAGACCTGACAACTAGCTGCCCCATTCGTGAGAGTAAGGAAACAGGGAGAATTTACATGCCCGCAGTAATAGGAGGGAGGAAATGTGAAATGTTAGTAGACACAGGAGTGGCTGTATCCATCACAAACTTACCTTTACCACACACAAATTCACTTAACTGAGGTAGGAGGGGATAAAATGCCAGCTTCCCGAAGCGAAACTACCCTCATAGAAATGAACAATATATACATATCCCCATGAAATTCTATGTGTGCCAAAATAATGAGGGCACCATAATGGGCAATGATCTCATGAAATAATATAAAGTTCTAATCAATTGTGCAAAGGGCAAAAGGAATCAATTGTACGTTGAGCCCAGACAGGACGGTCGAAAGACCAAGATTGGGATCTTACTGGTCACCATGAAACTACTGAAGAGGCTACAGTCACCAGTAGGAGCTGGAACCTCGAAAAGGGGAGATTCAGAGCCATCCGCACCTTTGTCCCCAGAGAAACGAAATTAAATACAGGTCTAGTTAACATAGACCCGATAAGGATTCTTGGACCGGAGCATAAACCCCACCGGCAATACCCAATAAAATCTGAAGCACAAAAAGCAGTTGTGCAGATAGTGACAGGACTGGTGAAACAGGGAATCCTGAAAGAAACTGCAAGTATTCTTAGCAGGGCCTATACACTTAATGGTAAGGTCCTAAGGAGTGTTGCTGAACAAAGAGACCTTGGAGTGCAGGTTCATAACTCCTTGAAAGTAGAGTCGCAGGTAATAAGATAGTGAAGAAGGTGTTTGGTATGCTTTCATTTATTGGTCAGAGTATTGAGTACGGGAGTTGGAAGGTCATGTTGTGGCTGTAAAGGTCATTGGTTAGGCCACTGTTGGAATATTGCATGCAATTCTGGTCTCCTTCCTATCAGAAAGATGTTGTGAAACTTGAAAAGGTTCAGAAAAGATTTACAAGGATCTTGCCAGGGCTGGAGGATTTGAGCAATAGGGAGAGGTTGAATGGGCTGGGGCTGTTTTCCCTGGAGCATCTGAGGCTGGGATGTGACCTTATAGATGTTTACAAAATTATGAGAGGCATGAATAGCATAAATAGACAAAGTCTTTTCCCTGGGGTCGGGGAGTCCAGAACTAAAGGGCATAGTTTAGGGTGAGAGGGGAAAAATATAAAAGAGACGTAAGGGGCAACGTTTTCACGCAGAGAGTGGTACATGTATGAAATGAGCTGCCAGAGGATGTGGTGGAGGCTGGTACAATTACAACATTTAAGAGGCATTTGAATGGGTATATGAATAGGAAGGGTTTGGAGGGATATGGGCCGTGTGCTGGCAGGTGGTGCTAAATTGGTTTGGGATATCTGGTCGGCATGGACAGGTTGGACCGAAGGGTCTGTTTCCATGCTGTACATCTCTATGACTGTATAGCTCTATCTCATTTTTCATAACACCATTGAGTACAGACCCAGAGTCCTCAACCACTCCTCATATGACAATTCTTCTTCCCAGGATTATTCTTGTAAACCTTCTCTGGACCCTCTCCAAGGGCAGCACATCCTTCCTTTGATACAGAGCCAAAACTGCTCACAATATTCTGAACACAGTCTGACCAGAGCCTTATACAGCTTCAGCAGTGCATCTCTCTCTTGTATTCTAATCCTCTTGAAATGAATGCTAACATTGCATTTGCCTTCTTAACTGGCAAATGAACCTGCATGTTAACCTTAAGGGAATCCTGAATTAGGTCCTTTGTGCTTCAAATTTCCAAACTCTTTCCCTATTTAGAAAATTGTCCAGACTTCTAATCTTCCACCAAAGTGCATAATCTCATAATTTCTCACATTATTTTCTAGTTACCATTTCTTTGCCCATTCTCCCGTCTGTTCAAATCCTTCTGTAGCCTCCCCGTTTGCTCATCACTACCTGTCCCTCCACTTATCTTAGTGTCATCTGGAAAAAGAGCAACAATGCCCTTGTTTCTTTCATCCAGACCATTACTGTCATAATGTGAATGTTGTGGTTCCAACACTGACCCTGCAGAACTCCACTAGTCACCAGCTGCCATTCTGGAAAGGATCATTTTATCCATAGTCTCTGTCTTCTGCCAGTTGGCCTGTTCTCTACCCATGCCAGTATCTTGTCCCTAATATCATGGGGTCTTTGACTAGTAGCGTCCTGTGCAAAATGTAGTCAAAGCCAAATAGATCATGTCCACTGGCTCTCCTTTATCTCAATTGTCCACCCTCTCACCCACTCCAACCTTTCACCCTCACAAAGCTCAGCCCTCCAATCCGTCCACTCCAACCCCAACCTCACCATTAAACCAGTGGACAAGGGGGGTCCGCAGTGGTAGTTTGGCGCATCAACCTCTACCTGGCTAAAGTTGGCACCAATTCACAGACACCTCATCCTACTGCCCCCTCAACCATGACCCCTCCTCCCATCACCAAACCATCATCTCCCAGACCATCCACAACCTCGTCATCTCAGGGGATCTCCCAACTACAGCCTCGAACCTCATAGTCCCGGAACCCCGCACCGCCTGTTTGTACCCCTTACCCAAAATTCACAAAGCTGACTGCCCCGGTTGACTCCACCTGCTTCTGCCCCACCAAACTTATCCCCTCATATCTTGACATTGTCCTGTCCCTGTGGTCCAGGAGCTTCCCACAACTATTTGGAACACTGCCCACACCCTCCACCTCCTCCATGACTTTCATTTCCCCGGACCCCAATGCCCCATCTTCACCATGGACAACCAGTTCCTATACATATCCATCTGTCATGGCAAAAGCTTGCAAACCCTCCATTTCTTCCTCTCCCACCAACCTAACCAGTACTTGTTCATCGACACACTCATTTGATTGGCTGAAATGGTACTCACCCTCAACAACTTCTTCTTTGAATTCTCCCACATCCTTCAGACCAAAAGGGTAGCTGTAGGCACCCATATGGGCCCCAGCTATGCCTCTCTCTTCATCAGGTACATGGAACAGTTCATCTTCCACAGTTACACTGGCACCATTTCCCACTTTTCCTTCTGTTACCTCGATGACTGCATCAACGTCACGTTGTGCTCCCACGAGGAGGTTGAACAGTTCATCAACTTCACAAACACCTTCCACCCTGACCTCAAGTTCACCTGGACTATCTGAGACACTCCCTTCCTCTTATTGGACCTCTCCGTCTACATCTCTGTCGACCGACTCAACATGGACATCTACTTCAAACACACAGACTCCCACAGCTACTTGGACTACACCTGCTCCCAACTCCCTGTAAAAATGTGATCCCTTATTCCAATTCCTCTGCCTTCATTGCATCTGCTCTCATTCCACACCAGGACATCCCAGCTGGCCTTCTATTTCCAGGACCACAATTTCCCCTCCCGTATGATCAACAATATCCTCCAGTACATCTCCTCCACCGCATGCACCTCCATCCTTGAACACCACCCCCCCAACCACAACAAGGATAGAGCCTCCCGTTCCTCACCTTCCACCCCGCCAATCTTTGGATAGAATGCATTATCCTCCACTATTTCTGCCACTGACAGTCAGACCCTGGTACCAGAGATATATTTCTCTCCTCACCCCTGTCAGCATTCTGCAGAGACCATTCTCTCCGTAACTCCCTTGTTAGATCCACGCCCCTCACCAACCCACTATCCACTCCCAGCAGCTTCCCTTGCCAACACAATAGGTGTGAAACCTGCATCCACACCTCCCCCCCCTCACCTCCGTCCAAGGTCCCAAAGGATTTTTTTTCACATCCACCAGAGATTTGCCTGCACTTGCAAACACCTGAACAGGCTGGGGCTGTTTTCCCTGGCATATCGGAGGCTGAGGGGTGACTTCATAGACGTTTTTAAAATCATGATGGGCATGAACTGGGTAAAAAGACAAAGCATTTTCCCTGGGGTGGGGGAGTCCAGAACTAGAGGGCATAGGTTTAGGATGAAAGAGGAAAGATATAAAAGAGACCTAAGGGGCAACTTTTTCACTCGGAGAGTGGTGCGTGTATGGAATGAGCTGCCAGAGGAAGTGGTGGAGGCTGGTACAATTACAACATTTAAAAGGCATCTGGATAGGTATATGATTAGAAAGGGTTTAGAGGAATATGGGCCTGGTGCTGGCAGATGGGACCAAATTGGGTTGGAATATGTGGTCGGCATGGACAGGTTGGACCGAAGGGTTTGTTTTTATGCTATACATCGCTATGACTCCAAGACTCTATGACTGGCAAATGGGATTGGTTAGCTTGGTTATCTGGTTTTCTTAGCTGCAAATGTGTTGCTGGTCAAAGCACAGCAGGTTAGGCAGCATCTCAGGAATAGAGAATTCGACGTTTCGAGCATAAGCCCTTCATCAGGAATAAGAGAGAGAGAGCCAAGCCGGCTAAGATAAAAGGTAGGGAGGAGGGACTAGGGGGAGGGGCGATGGAGGTGGGATAGGTGGAAGGAGGTCAAGGTGAGGGTGATAGGCCGGAGTGGGGTGGGGGCGGAGAGGTCAGGAAGAGGATTGCAGGTTAGGAGGGCGGTGCTGAGTTGAGGGAACCGACTGAGACAAGGTGGGGGGAGGGGAAATGAGGAAGCTGGAGAAATCTGAATTCATACCTTGTGGTTGGAGGGTTCCCAGGCGGAAGATGAGGCGCTCCTCCTCCAGCCGTCGTGTAGTTGTGTTCTGCCGGTGGAGGAGTCCAAGGACCTGCATGTCCTCGGTGGAGTGGGAGGGGGAGTTAAAGTGTTGAGCCACGGGGTGATTGGGTTGGTTGGTTCGGGCGGCCCAGAGGTGTTCTCTGAAGCGTTCCGCAAGTAAGCGGCCTGTCTCACCAATATAGAGGAGGCCACATCGGGTGCAGCGGATGCAATAGATGATGTGTGTGGAGGTACAGGTGAACTTGTGGCGGATATGGAAGGATCCCTTGGGGCCTTGGAGGGAAGTGAGTGTGGAGGTGTGGGCGCAAGTTTTACATTTCCTGCGGTTGCAGGGGAAGGTGCCGGGGGTGGAGGTTGGGTTGGTGGGGGGTGTGGATCTGACAAGGGAGTCACGAAGGGAGTGGTCCTTGCGGAACGCTGATAGGGGAGGGGAGGGAAATATATCCTTGGTGGTGGGGTCCGTTTGGAGGTGGCGGAAATGGCGGCGGATAATACGTTGTATGCGCAGGTTGGTGGGGTGGTAGGTGAGAACCAGTGGGGTTCTGTCTTGGTGGCGGTTGGAGGAGCGGGGCTCAAGGGCGGAGGAGCGGGAAGTGGAGGAGATGCAGTGGAGGGCATCGTCGATCACGTCTGGGGGGAATCTGCGGTCCTTGAAGAAGGAGGCCATCTGGGTTGTGCGGTGTTGGAATTGGTCCTCCTGGGAGCAGATGCGGCGGAGACGAAGGAATTGGGAATATGGGATGGCGTTTTTACAGGGGGCAGGGTGGGAGGAGGTGTAGTCCAGGTAGCTGTGGGAGTCAGTCGGTTTATAATAGATGTCTGTGTTGAGTCGGTCGCCCGAGATAGAAATGGAAAGGTCTAGGAAGGGGAGGGAGGAGTCTGAGACAGTCCAGGTGAATTTCAGGTCGGGATGGAAGGTGTTAGTAAAGTTGATGAACTGTTCAACCCCGAAGGGTCTGTTTCCGTGCTGTACATCTCCAGCAGTCTATGACCCTACTGTGTCTGTTGCTCTCGATGTGGTCTCCTCTATATTGGGGAGCCAAGATGCTACCTCACGGGATGTTTCAGGGACACAAACAGCCCCACCACCCTGTGACTGACCACTTCAACTCTCCCTCCCA
This sequence comes from Hemiscyllium ocellatum, assembly GCF_020745735.1. Taxonomy (NCBI): domain Eukaryota; kingdom Metazoa; phylum Chordata; class Chondrichthyes; order Orectolobiformes; family Hemiscylliidae; genus Hemiscyllium; species Hemiscyllium ocellatum. The sequence goes on from NC_083408.1 coordinate 93,727,008, forward strand.
CACTGCCAAGGACATGCAAGTCCTGGGCCTCCTCCACCACTAAATCCTAGCCACCTGAGGATTCAAGAAAAATGCCTTTCTTCCGCCTTGGGATCTTCCAAACACGCGGCATCAACGTTGACTTCACCAGTTTCATTTCCTCTCCCTCACCTTATCTCAGATCCAACCCTCCAACTCAGCACTGCCCTCTTACCTGTCCACCTTCCTTCCCACCTATCTGTTTCACCCTCCGCTCTGACCTATCACCATCACACCCCCACATTCATCCACCTATCGCCTTCCCAGCAACCTTACCTCCACCCCCACACTCCTATTTATCTCTCAGCCCCCATCCCATCGACATCCCCCCCACTTCACCCCACCATTCCTGATGAATGGCTTATGGCTGAAATGTCGACTCTCCTGCTTCTTGGATGTTGCCTAACCTGCTGTGTTTTTCCAACGCCACATTTTTCAACACTGAGGACAGTGACTATATTACCTCTGATTCCAAACCTATTTCTCTTTTCTCCCCCTTGATTGGTTCCCTGTACCATGGTATTATGGTCAGTTTGGTCATCCTCCCAATAAAACTCACTCTTCCCAACACAAGCATCTCAACATTGGCCTTTATATGGAGCAGATTTAATCTGTACAGCTCCTAAGAGTCCTCAGTAATCATGTCTGTTTTGTGGTGTAAGTTGTGATTGTTGTTATTAGACAATAACAATATTGATAACCAAAATAAATTCCTCTCCTTCTTAGACCCACCAATGGTTTACGCTCTGCCAAAGACAATTACACGGACTGTAGACACAGTATAAACAAAGGAATATTGAGCAGAATATTGTGTCAAAAATGACTGATTACAAGCAGCAATGGCAGACACCACGAGGTGCCAGCGGTGAGATTCAGGACAAATATCACAGTGTCAAGATATTATTGCCAGAATGGATTAAATTTCAGCAATGGGCCAAATCGGACATAAATTGGACATTCTGGAGAAAACAGCTCTTTTAGTATCTTGGATCTTTTGGTATTCTGAACTTGACACTAAGTCAGAAATTGCACAAGTCATTACACTTCTATACGCAAATATTGAAGATGATATTATTCCTCAACACAGATAAATGAAACATTTGAAAATGTAATGAAAGACTTTGACCATTATTTCAACCCAGAACTAACAATATGTTTGAGAGAGAAAGATTTAACTGAAGAATGCAAATTCCAGAAAAATCCATAGCTCATTTCATTAATCATTTCTAAAGATCAGCGGAAAGCTGCGATTATGGTGACCTAACGTCATAATTTATAAGAGATCAAGTTGCTATAGGTATTATTGATGAGTTTTTATCAAATTTATTTTGCCCATTATAAACCTGACTGTAGAAAACCTTTAGATTATGAATGAAGCAAAGGTTTAGAAGCAGCACAGATCAATACAAAGGGAAGAATATCAAATCTGGCACAAGTGAGCTTCCAAATTCAACTCTCCTTTTATTACTTATTCCTTTTGTGGGATGTGGGCATCGCTGGCTGGCCAGCATTTATTGCCCATCCATGGTTATCCTTGAGAAGGTGGTGGTGAGCTGCCTTCTTGAACTGCTGCAGTCCACCTGCTGTGGGTTGACCCACAATGCCATTAGGGAGGGAATTCCAGGATTTTAATTCAGTGACAGTGAAGGAACGGTAATATATTTCCAAGTCAGGATGGTGAATGGATTGGATAGGAACTTGAAGGTGATGGAGTGGCCCTGTATCTATTGCCCTTGTCCTTCTAGATGAAAGTGGTCATGTGCTTGAAAGGTGCTGTTTGAGGATCATCGGTGAATTCTTGCAATGCATTTTGGAAATAGTACACACTGCCTCTACTGAGCATTTTGTGGTGGAGGGAGTGGATGCTTGTGGATATAATATGAATCAAGGGGGCAGTTTTGTCCTGTTTTGTGTCAAGCTTCTTGTTTGTTGCTGGAGCTGCACTCATCCATGCAAGTGGGGAGTATTCCATCAAAATCCTGACTTGTGCCTCGTAGATGATGGAAAGGCTGTGGAGAGTCAGGAGGTGAATTACTCACCGTAGTTTTCCTAGCCTCTGACCAGCTCTTGCAGCCATTGTGTTTGAATGTCAAGGGGTGTTGATTAGGTTGTCTCTTGTTGGTGATGGTCATAGCCTGACATTTATGTGGCACAAATGGTACTTGCCAATTATCAGCACCATCCTGTATATTGTTCAGATCTGGTTGCATTTGGACACAGACTGTTTCAGTACCTGAGGAGTCGTGAATGGTGCTGGACATTGTGCAATCATCAGTGAACATTCCTACTTCTGACCTTATGATGGAGGGAAGGTCATTGATGAAGTAGCTGAAAATGGTTGGGCCTAGGACACTACCTTGAGGACCGTCTGCAGAGATGGCCTGGAGCTGGGATGACTGACCTCCAAGAACAAAAAACATATTCCTACCACCGGAGAGTTTGCCCGCTGATACCCATTGCTAGAACTCCTTGATGCCACACTTGGTCAAATGCAGCCTTGATGTGAAGGGCTGTCACTCTCACCTTACCTCGTGAATTCATCACTTTTGTCCTTGTTTGAACCAAGGTTGTAATGAAGTCAGGAACTCAGTGGCTCTGGCAGAACCACTGAATGTCACTGAGCAGGTTATTGCTGAGCAGGTGCTGCTTGTTGATGACACCTTCCATCATTTTACTAATGAGTGAGAGTAGACTGATGGGACAGAACTAGACCAGGTTGGATTTGTCCTGCTTTTTATTTCCAGGACATACTTGGACAATTTTCCACATTGTCAGGTCTATGCCAGTGTTGTAACTGTACTGGAACAGCTTGGCCAGGGGAGTGACAAGTTCTGGAGCACAAGTCTTCAGTACTATTGCTGGAATGTTGTCAGGGCCCAGAGCCTTTGCAGTATGCAGTGTCTCCAAGCATTCCTTGATATCACGTAGATTGAATAGAATTGGCTGAAGATTAGTATTTGTAATGCTGAGAACCTTATGAGCAACCCAAGATGGATCATCCATTTGGTACTTGGGGCTAAAGAGTGCTGCAAAAGCATCAGCCTTATCTTTTGCATTGATGTACCGCGCTTTCCATCATTGAGGATGGGGATATGTGTGGAGTCTCTTATTCCAATGGAATTGTCTAGTTTAATTGTCAACCCCCATTCATGACTGGATGTGGCAGGACTTCAGGGCTTAGATCTGAACTAACGGAGGTGGGCTCACTTATCTCTCTCTATCACTTGCTGCTTATGCTGTTTGGCATGCAATTAGTCATTTTTGGAGGCTTCACCAGGTTGACAGCTTATTTTCAGGTATGCCTGGTGCTGCTCTTGGCATGGCCTCCAGTAGTCTCCATTGAACCAGTGTTGATTCCCTGGTTTGATGGTATTAGTTGAGTGAAGGATATGCCGGGCCATGAAGTTACAGGTGGTGCCGGAGTATAATTCTGCTACTGTTGATAGCCCACAGCACCTCATTGATGCCCTGTCTTGATTTGATAGATCTGTTTGAAGTCTGTCCCATTTAGCATGGTGATAGTACCACACAACACAATGGATGTTATTCTCAATGAGAAGACAAGACTTCGTCTCCACAAGGACTGTTTGGTGGTTACTGTTAACGACACATTATGGACGGATGCTTCTGCAGCTGACAGACTGGTAAGGATGAGGTTAAGTATGTTTTTCCTTCTTTTTGGTTCCCTCACCACTTCCAGCAGGACTAGTCTAGTGGGTGTGCCCTTTAGGACCTGACTAGCTTGATCAGTTGTACTGTTGCTGAACCATGTTTGATGATGGACATTGAAATCCCTCACTCAATGTATCTTAAGGTTCACAGATACACATGAAAAGCCAATGAGACAGGACTGACATGTGACAGATATTAAAAGTTCTTGGCAATAAACCTCATTGATCTGAAAAACGCTGAGCTTTTAAAACCAACTGCTATTTTTGTAAGAAAATAGGTTACTTTCTGAAATTGTCTCTATGTAAGATACAGCCACACAGAGAAGTTAGAAAATCTCTATTGGGAGGAAGGCCTAATGTGAAGTCTAATGCCCCCAGTCCATGCAGTTGAACTTCCGTAAGCCTTAAGTAGTGATTTGTCAACAAAGGTTTGTTATCTGATAATATTGGGAAAATTGCTGTTGTCTTTAATAGAAGTTTATAGTTTATACATTGAAAAAATGTGATCTTGCCAAAATGTTTGGTCTATTATTATTTCCCCAAGGAAAATTTTCGATATCCTGTTAGGCACAGAAGCACGTTTCACAATATTATCTGAGAGCAAATCTGTGTTGACAAAATACTGTTTCCAATTTACAGAAGTTCAACTGCATAGGTTAGGTGTGCATTGAACTTAACGTTAAAGATATGATATAAGCAATGCTCTACCACAGGGCACACCAAACACAAAAAAACTTGTTTGTACTTCAGAACTATGAATTCTCTCTCCTAAATAAAAGTCACGTATTGACTTCAACAGCAAGCTTCAGCATGTTGAGCCAGTGGTGATGAAAGATCAGGCTTGTGAGTTCAAGTCAGGATCATGTGTGATTTAGAAGGCAACTTTCAGATGGTAGTGTTCTCAAGCTGCTGATAACATTGTTCTTCTCAATGACAATAGGGGCAAATTTTAAATTCATTCTCATTGGCAACTGGAATGTGGCAAAGTTCAAAGCTTAGAGTTGACAAGCAGCCAAGGATGTAAAAACACTTGTAATTAGGAAGGCACAATGGCTCAGTGGTGAGCACTGCTGCCTCACAGCACTAGGGATCTGGGTTCAAACTCCCATGTGTGGAGTTTGCACATTCTCCCTGTGTCTGTATGGGTTTCCTCTCACAATCCAAATATGTGCAGGTTAGGTGAATTGCAAAGACACGCAGGTCCTGGGCCTCCTTCATCACCACTCCCTTACCATCCAATGCCTGGAGGAAGAACACATCATCTTCTGCCTCGGGATCCTGCAACCACATGGCATCGCTATAGGTTTCCTCATTTCCCCTTACCTCAGTTCCAACTTTCCAGCTCAGCACTGTCCTCATAACTCTATCCATCTTACCCTCTGACCTATCACCTTTACCTCCACCTATTGCACTCTCAGCTACCTTGCCCCCCCCCCCCCCCCCCGCCCCACCCCCACTTATTTATCCCTCCACCCCTAAGTTCCTAGCCTCATTCCTGATGAAGGGCTTTTGCCTGAAACGTCGATTTTCCTGATCCTCAGATGCTGCCTGACATGCTGTGATTTTCCAGGACCACACTCTTGACTCTAATCTCCAGCATCTGCAGTACTCACTTTCACCAGGTTAGGTGAATTGGCCATGCTAAATTGCCCATCATGTTGGGTGCATTAGTCAGAAGGAAATGGATCCAGGTGGGTTGCTCTTTGGAGGGTTGGTGTGGACTTGTTGGGCCAAATGGCCTGTTTCCACACTGTAGGGAATCAAATCTAAAAATATACAAAAGCTGAAAGGGGTTAAACACAAAAAGGTGTCCGTACTAATGGCAAAACCTGATCAAAAAGCACAATCCTCTGAAGCTAATTAAATTCAAATAAGAACTCCTTCTACCATCAGTGAAAAAGGAAGTGGCAACTATTGTTTTGGCAGAAATATATTCCTGCTATCAAAATTTGAAACTTAATCTTCCAAGAGCAATTGAACTTTGAAAAGAAAGGCAAACAAAGAGACAGCAAAAGAACACTCTATCCCACTGAGGTAAAGATATTACCTGCAAATGCATTGAGTCAATACAATGTAGTGAGCAAATTGCTCTGAAAATTGAAGGACAATTTAGATACAGAGCTGACTGGGAAAGGACAGATTCAAGTGGGATAGACTTCCCTACATTCTAAAGAAGAAATGTCAAGAATCATATGAATTAAAATCGAAGAAGAAGGAATTTTCAAGTGATCCGACTGAGAAAGAGAACAAATTGGTTTCACTGATTATTCAGTTACTGAGGGCAAATTAAAATGTCCGAACTAATCAACAAGTTGGAAAAAAAGGATTTACAGATTAGAGAAGGATTGGGATCAAAACTCAGTTGACACAAATATAAAACGGGATGCATGCAACTCTATGGATAACATCACTAAGGAAAAAACACCATCTATGATTAAATACACTGAAAAAGAATGTTCCTCTTCCACAAAGGGCAATGCCTTCCATGAAACACACACAGGGAGGACTGTCAAAGATAAATCTACTCACCAAAATGTCATTCTCCAAGGTCCAATGAGAACACATTTGGGGAGAGTGGTGAACACTGCAGAACATTTCAATTTGTAAAGTCAAAAGGTTTGAGTCTCATGGGATTGTGTTTAATTTAATAACATAAAAAAATGTATGTGGTTGGGTCTGGAAAAATCTGGAAGTTTTGATACTTGATTGACTGTAATAAGCACAGCCCATTGTTAGCATGAAGATTTGGCAGGAGAGTAGGACAGATTTAAGGCTAATTCCTCTCATTAGTCTTTGTAAAAATGTAGAGCAGATTCTCATAACTGATACCTAGTTGAAGAGAGAAAATGAATTCTACCTCGTTTAATCCACCAAGACTATTCTTGTTAACCAAAAAGTGGCTGACCTTACACACCCTGTCTTGATGGCACAGTGGTAATGTCACTGGTCTAATATTCCAGAACCTCAGGTAAATGTTAAAAACTATGGAAAATGGTGAAATTCGAATTACCTAAAATTCTAGGATTGAAATGATAACCATGTAACCACTACTGGTTGTTGTAAAACTCCATCTGTGCCACTAATGTCCTTTTAAGGATGGAGATTTGCCATCCTTACCTGAACTGACCTACATCTGATTCCTGACCCACAACAATGTTGTTGATGCTTAACTAACCTCAAGGCAATTAGAGATAGGCAAAAAGAGCTGATTTATCAAGTGATGTTAAATTTCCATAAACTTTAAAAACACACATTGGACCACATATACCCCACCAGAAGATAGAGATTACAACACAGCAATGAGGAACTCAGGGAAAGTCAGCCAGCGGGCTATCTAATATTTGATTCTCCATCAACACCCTAAAATACAGACCAATGGGTCAGTGATTTTCTTGTACCTTTAAAGAATCATTCTGTGCACACCATATCTGCTATGTGTGCTGATAAATAAACAGCTATTACAATTCAATTCATTCGTTGTGAAGTATTTCATGACTGAAGGTGCTATATAGAGTTAACATTTACTTTCTTCTACTATTGAAACAGGGTTAACACAAAATGATGCATCCAATTTTTTTGAGGAAGGAGAAGTCCAAGTTACTTTGGGCTGTATGTGGGCGGTACAGTGACTCAGTGGTTAGCACTGCTGTCTCACAGCGCCAGGGACCCAGGATTGATTCCCACCTTGGGTGAATGTCTGTGTGGAGTTTGCACATTCTCCCCGTGTCTGCGTGGGTTTCCTCTAGGTGCTCCAGTTTCCTCCCACAATCTAAAGATGTGCAGGTTAGGCAAATTAGCCAAGCGAAATTGCCCATAGTGTTAGGTACACTAGACAAGGGTTGGTTGCTCTTTGGAGGTTGGTATGGACTTGTTGGGCCGAAGGGCATGCTTCCATATTGTAGGGAATCTAATCTGTAACATCTACCAGTGGCAATTGCATCAAATTACAGAGGAGTTTTTTTTTTGGTCATGCGACAAGTCTTCCAAACATGGCCTCTTCAGAAATGTGAAGTGTACCAGAAATTGAAGTTCTTCTGAAGAACGTCAGGTTAGTTGGGGAAGGACAAATCGTCCACCCATTATGGAGCAGAGCTGCAATATTCTGACAAATGTTCATTCGCAATCAGACTGAAAAGCTATTTTTATAATTTTGCAGTGTGTTCGTGGTGGAGAGTGAATGAAGTAAGTGAGCAAATGGGTAGGAAAGTGTTGCAATGAAAAAAAATCCTAATAAATTCAACCTGGGGGTCATGCTCCACTTAACCACTCTCCTATCTTCCATCATTTAATTATCACTATATTTATAGGCTTCATTCTTCCTATTCATGTGGCCTTAACTCCCCTTCAACACTCCTTATGGAGCAGATCCACAAATCTCCAAAATCCTAATGAATTTCTTTGCATCTATCTTATACTTATGATCTCTAATATTGCTCCTCCACATAAGAGGAAATATGGCTCAAGATATTTTAATCAGGACTACAAATCATATTTTTATCTCTGATCAGATTAAGACCTAACCACTTAAGCATGGTGGCTCAGTGGTAAGCACTGCTGCCTCACAGTGCTAGGAACCTGGCTTTGATTCCCCTCTTTGGTGACTGTCTGTGTGGAATTTGCAGATTCTTCTCGTGTCTGTGTGCTCTGGTTTCTCCCACAATCCAAAGATGTGCAGGCTAGGTGGATTGGCCAGGCTAGATTATCCATAGTGTTCAGGCTATGTGGGTTAGCCATGGGAAATGCAGGATTACAAAGACAGGATGGGGGCTGTGTTTAGGTGGGCTGCTCTTTAGAGGGTTAATGTGTACTCAATGGGCTGCATGGCTTGCTTCCACGCTATAGGGATTCTGTAATTAAATTTGCTGGAGATTCTTGGACAGGTGCCTCCTGTTACAAACCTGGCCAAGAATTCTCAAATCCAGCAGCAAAGATAATCTTCATAGAAACCATGTTCTCTGTGCACCAGCCAGTATATTATGTTCTGCAATTTAAAAGTTCGACAGCAGAACCAGATACTTGGCAGCTACAATGCAATGGTAAGTATGTAAATTAGGGTGGTAGTTATTTAAGTGTTTAAGATGTCTGATAAGTAAAATGCCAAGTAATTAAGGTGCCAGGTAAATGGTGGAGTACTTCAGGTAGGTTGTCCTTAAGGGGGTGGTATTGGGCCATCCAAGAGGTGAGGTGAGGGGGAAGAGAATTTGGTGTCATCCTAGAAGAGGGTGTAGGGTCCAGTGGCAATAGGGGACATTGTGGGGTCAAGCAGCAGGGAATGTTGGGAGGGTGTGGACAGGCCATCAGCCAAAAGATTGCAGATGCATGGCAATTGTCCATCAAAATCTTCAAATTCCCAGTCAATTCCCACCCAGCCTAGTGAGTCTAGCATTCTGCCAGTTCCAGCATGCAGCTCCATTTTACACAGCTACAGTGGTTCTCTGGCCATCACAATATCTGGGCCATTAAGTCTGAGTCTACTCTATCAACGTATTTCATCATTTTGAGATCATTATGACTCAGGGCAAGACTTATTCACTCCATGGTAAAGTACTGGGGAGTACTGTCGAACAAAGAGACCTTGGGTTGCAGGTTGAAAGTGGAGTTGCAGATAGGCAGGATAGTGAAGAAAGCATTTGGTACATTTGCCTTTATTGACCAATGCACAGTATAGGATTTGGGAGTTCATGTTATGGCTGTACAGGATACTGGTTAAGCTACTTTTGGAATATTGTGTTAAATTCTGTTCTCCTTGCTAAAGGAAAGATGTTGTAAAACTTGAAAGGGTTCAGAAAATATTTGCAATGATGTTGTCAGGGTTGGAGAGTTTCATTTCAAGGAAGAGCTGAATAGGCTAGGGCTATTTTCCCTGGAGTGTCAGAGGCTGAGGGGTGACCTTACAGAGGTTTATAAAATAATGAGGAACATGAATAGGATGAATAGCCAAAGTCTTTCTCCCCAGGGTAGGGAACTCGAAAATTAGACGGCATAGTTTTAAGCTGAGAGAGAAAAGATTTAAAAGAGGCCTATAGGGCAGACTTTTCAAACAGAGGGTAGTGCATGTATGGAATGAGCTGCCAAAGGAAGTGGTGGAGGCTGGTACAATTAGAATATTTAAAAGGAATCTGGATGGGTGTTTGAACAGGAAGGATATGGGCTAAATGCTGCCAAATGGCACTAGATTATATAGGATGACTGGTTGGCGCATGGATGAATTGGACCGAAAGGTATGTTTCCATTATGTACAGCTATATGACTCAAAATCCCTATAGTGTGGAAACAGACTCTTCAGCCCAAGTCCATACCGACCCTCTGAAGAGGAACCCACCCAGACCCATCCTCCCTCTCCAATATTTATCTCGACTACTGCACCTGACCTACACATCCCTGAACACTATGGGCAAATTAGCATTGCCAATTCACCTAATCTGCACATCTTTGAATTGTGAAAGGAAACCCACACAGACAAGGGGAGAATGTGCAAACTCCAGTTGCCCGAGGCTGGAATCAAACCCAGGTCCCTGGCCCTGTAAGGCAGCAGTGACATCTTAACCTTCTCTTCAAGAAAATAGAGACCAATCCTGCTCATTCACTTTTATAGCCTTGCTAACGATGCCACCACTTCAAGTGATTTGTACATTCGCATTTGCAGATATTGCTTCTCAATCCCATTTATTTACTAAATGTTATCTAAATTCCTAATTTTCCTTGCCAAAATATAAAACTTCACATTTATCTATATTGAAATTCAGTTGCCAATTATATTCCTGTTCTGTAAGCTGGTTAATCGCTTCTTGTCATTAGATGCAATCCTCTCCAGTTCTGACTAGCCCCAAGCGGTTTGGTATCATCTGCAAGTTTAGAAATAGTGTTTTCTTTTTGATTGCTGTGTATCCTACTTCCCAACAAGAAGCTCAACAGTAAGCCTACCTTCTGTGATTGCTAGTACCGACTCCATTGATTTTTATCAACAACAGCTGCATTTTGTCCTGGCGAGATCTTGTCTTTAATTTGAATTTAAATAAAAAGTGTTTAAGTAGCATATGGTTACTGATCCAAGTGCTTTCAGCAGCTTCTTGAACAGGAATGAAACCCCCTATGGAATTACAAATGCTTGCATTTGTCTTTGGGGGATTTTTGCTGTGGCACTTATCTAATAACCAAGAGGTGAAAGCTTGCCCAGTAAAATGCAGTTCCTAATATTTTCTTATTGATAAAATATAATTAAAACTATTTAAATTCATGCTGAATATTATGTGAGGTAGAAGCCTAATTATATTCAAAGTGAGTTTTATGACAGTTGCAAGAATATTTGTGGTAGATTTTGAGCTGGGCTGGCCTGAGAGTTGCCAACTGCGTCTGGATGCTGCATCACTTGGCCATTTGCTGCCAATCAAACCACCACATCAAACAGCCATTCCTCCGCATCTCAAATGTTTTAATTGCCAGTAAGCACAATACAAACATATTCCAAGAAAATGGACAAAAGGACACATTTCTAATGCCCCCATGAGTTTTCCTTTGAACTCCTCACCATAATTTCCAGAAACTAATCTTCAATTCCAGAAGGCATGAGGGCAATCCTGGAGAATTGGCTGACCTCACAGCTCTACAGAATGAATTAGTAACAGTTCATGATTGGGTGGAATGTTGCCAGTAATCTTCTTTTCTATACTCTTCCTGAGGGCCTGTTTAATTAACAGTGGTAGGGATTGTCTCACGGGTGGGTCTTACTGAGAGAGGTGTCTGTCTTACTACAATGTATTTATTGCAAACAAACAATGGGTACAAGTTGCCTTGGCTAGTTGGACAAAATAACTGAGATGAGGTTCATTTAACTTTGCTGGCTGGTTTGTGAAGCTGTGTAATTCCAACAGCATAGATTCAATTCTCTTACTGGCTGGAGTTATCATGAAGGACTCTCCTTCTCAACCACTCCCCTTGCCTGAGACTTGGTGACCTATAGGATAAACCATTACCAGTCATCTCCCTCAAATGAGAGAGCAGCCCTACATCCCAATAGAAGTATGATAATTTCCTCTTTAATAACTAAGACTATCAGGAGACACTCAATGCTCATCTGTTGCATATGCATTCATTCACACAAGTGGAGTTTATACCTATGAATTTGTGCCTTACAGATGGACAGGTACTGAGGAGACAGGAAGTGAGATGATCTTTTCATATAATTCCTAGCCTCTACTCTTGTAGTCACAGTATTTATGTGGCTCATCCAATTCAGTTTCTGGTTTACCCCCAGGATGTCCATAGTGGAAGATTCAGCAATGAATGTCAAGAATAGGTGGGATAGATTCTCTCTTGTTGGCAATCATGATTGCCTGTCATTTAATTAATCATACTATTATATCACAGTTGCAGTGCAGATCAGCTAATGCTCAGCAATAGAAACAGCCACAGCCTGTAAATATTCAACAACTGTGAAGAACACAGAGCCCTTCAGCCTCTGTGCATTTCTTAAAATGTAGCTCCAGTTCAACCAACATGTCTATTTTCAAGTATTATTGCTTTGAAACCTTTTTTTTCCTCTGGCATAGCAGTAATATCCTTCAGGAGTCAGCCAGCTCAGTCAGTCATGGTGTTGGAGGGACATTGATATTCCCCATCCAGATTTCATTTTGTGCACTTGCCACCGTCAGAGGTTCCTCCAATTTCTGTTCAGTAATAAGGAGTACTGACTTATTAGCTGAAGGAGAGAGTTAGGGGATGGGGTGGTGGTGTCAGTGAAGAGGAGGAAAGCACAGTACAAATGTTAACCAGAAGGAAATTTCTGTGCCTGTGTTTGGTGTGGTGCTATATGGCTCCATGAAATAAAGATTAATGGAAGATGGTTGTAGTGGTGGTGTCACTGATTCATAATCTAAAACCCCAAGATAATGTTCTCAGCACGTGTTTAACTTACACCATGGCAGATTTGATTTTAATAAACACATCTGAAATAAAATGCTGACCTAACAATGACCATGTAACCACTGTTGGATTTCATAAATAATAACCACTTGGTTCACTAATGTCATTTACGGAGGGAAATCTACCAACCTGATCTGGTTCGACCAACATGCAATCTCACACCCATAGCAATGTGGGCAATTTGGGATGATAATAAATGAGTCAGCAATGCATGGTAAATGTTGAGCTCTCCCTGGGCAATTCTTTCCCTATTGTATATCATTGCCATCACTTCTGCTGTTTGAATAGGACTTGCCCAGATATTTTGATGGTGTTTGGGGAGGGAAATAATGCTTCTGGGTTCTGTCCAAGATGCCTTAAATAGAGAGTCATCAAATTTCAAAAATATATCTTTCCTGCAAAGATTGAGTCCAGGTTGCCCTCAAGCCAAGTTATGTCCATAGTTGCCTAACAAAATGAATTCCAATTTCTACCCACTGATCCATCATGAAGTATCTGATTACTGCAAGCTCATGATTTGTTTCTTTGCATTGTTTTAATTCATGTCAAAACATGAAGAAGACAGTTGGATTTTTCCTTTTGTGGTTTAATTTTCAAGTCATAAATTTGGAAATGACAGCCCAACATGCCATAATGCAAGCTTTATTGCAAAGTGGATGTTAATTCAAATGAGGAATTTAACATGATTGACTTAAGTTTTCAAAGGTTAACACCATTCATTGCCATTTCTAGCCAATTATCAATACTATAGTAACAAAGGCCCTTTCAGGCTCTCAGTTACTTCCCATAATGATCAACCTAAATATTAGTTAGTCTTTCAACAAATGTTCATCTTTATTTATTTGTACCTAAAGTTCCTGAGTCCCTATAGGCTTATGTTTCATTTGGATATGGAGAACTAAGAGAAGTTGTTTTCATTGTGCTTTTTGTTTGTGTTGACAGAAGCAACTTACGTCATGTTGAATCTTGACTCTTTAAAATGATATGGCCAAAGTTATATTTTAGTTTAAACTTGAAAGTTTGCAAAACCTCCCGAGCTATGTAGGTGAAGAATGCAGTTCCTCATTTAATGGCACATTGAAGAATATTTCTTAATTAATAAGCCACAAATTAAACATTAAGAACATGATGCATAAGATGTGCTGTGTCTGAAAATGTGATTTGGCTTGAGGACTGATAAGAATGGGGAGAATTAGAATTGTTATCATTGTATTACATCTCAATGGGGTAGTGTGGTGGAGAGCAAACCCTACTTTTTTCAAAAGTGTGCAAAATACTTTTAAAGTATGCAAAAAACGCCATTTGTCTGTCTCTTAGATCCAGGTTGATGGTAAGCACAAGCCAAGTTTCTGAACTTAGAGTCATAGAGTCACAGAGATGTACAGCACAAAAACAGATCCTTCAGTCCAACTCATCCATGTCCACTAGATATCCTAACTGAATCTAGTCCTATTTGCCAACATTTGGCACATATCCCTCTAAACCCTTGCTATTCATATACCCATCCAGATGTTTTTTTCAATGTTGCAATTGTACCAGCCTCCGTCACTTCCTCTGGCAGCCCATTCCATACATGCACCACCCTCTGCATGAAAAAGTTGCCCCATAAGTCCTTTTTATATCTATCCCCTCTCACCCTAAACCTATACCCTCTAGTTCTGGACTCCCCCACACCAGGGAAAAGAACTGGTCTATTTACTTTATCCATGCCTCTCATGATTTTACCAATCTCTAAGAAGTCACCCCCTCAGTCTGCGACACTCCAGGGAAAACAGCCCCAGCCTATTCAGCTTCCCCTTGTAGCTCAAACCTTCCAAACCTGGCAACATCTTCTAAATCTTTTTTGAATCATTTCAAGTTTCACAACATCCTTCCAATAGGAGGGAGACCAGAATTGCACACAATATTCCAAAAGTGGCCTAACCAATGTCCTGTATAGCCACACAATGACATCCCAACTCCTATACTCAATGCCATGACCAATAAAGGAAAGCATACGTAATGTTTTCTTCACTATCCTATCTATTTATGACTCCACTTTCGAGGAACTATGAACCTGCACTCCAAGGTCTCTTTGTTCAGCAACAGTCCCCAGGACCTTACCATTAAGGTTTGTTTTCCCAAAATGCAGCACCTCACACTTAGCTAAATTACATTCCATCTGCCATTTCTCAGCCTATTGGCCCATCTGATCAAGATCCCATTGTACTCTGAGGTAACCTTCTTCATTCTCCACGACACCTCATATTTTGGTGTCACCTGCAAACTTAATAATTATACCACCTATGTTCAGATCCAAAACATGTGTATAAATGACAAAGAGTAGTGGGCCCAGCAGTGATCCTTGTGGCACACCACTGGTCAACAGACCTCCAGTCTGAAAAGCAACTCTCCCCCATAATCCTCTGACATCTACCTTCCAGCCGGTTCTGTATCCAAATGGCTAGTTCTTCCTGCATTCCATGAGATCTAACCTTGCTAACAAGTCTACCATGAGGAATCTTGTCAAATACCTTACTGCAGTCCATATAGATCACGTTCATCACTCTGCCTTAAAAATCCTCTTAGTTATTTCTTCAAAACATTCAATCATGTTCATGAGAAATGATTTCCTTTGCACAAAATCATGTTGACAATTCCTAACCAGTCGTTGCTTTTCCTGTAAATCCTGTCCCTTAGGTTTCTCTCCAACAACTTGCCCACCACCAATGTCAGGCTCAGTGGTCTATAGTTCCCTGGTCTTTCCTTACCACATTTCATAAATAGTGGCACTATGTTAACTAACCTCCAGTCTTCCGGCATATCACCTGTGACTATCAATGATACAAACATCTCAGCAAGAGGCCTGGCAATGACTTCTCTCACTTCCCACAGAGTTCTGGGTACACCTGATCAGGTCCCGAGGATTTTATGCGTTTTAAGACATTCAGCACCTCCTCCTCTGTAAAGTGGACATTTTTTAAGATTTCACCATCCATTTCCCCATATTTTATATTTTCCATGTCTTTCTCCACACTAAACACAGCTGCAAAATACTCATTTAGTATCTTCCCCATCTCCTGTAGTTGCACACATTGGCTGCCTTGCTGATTTTTGAGGGGCCCTATTCTCTCCCTAGTTACCCTTTTGCCCTTAATAAATTTCTAAAATCTCTTTGGATTCTCCTTAATCCTATTTGCCAGAACTATTATGTCATGCTCATGCCTTACCAACTTAATAGAATTCTTTGAGGAAGTGACAAAGTTGATTGATGAGGGAAGGGCAGTAGATGTCAAATACATGGACTTCAGTAAGGTGTTTGATAAGGTTCCCCATGGTAGGCTGATGGAGAGATTGAAGTTGCATGGGATCCAGGGTGTATTAGCCTGATAGATAGAGAACTGGCTGGGCCACAGAAGACAGAAAGTAGGGGTGAAAGGGAATTTCTCAAAATGGATACCTGTAACCATTGGCGTTGCACAGGGATGTGTGCTGGGACCAGTGTTGTTTATGATATACATAAATGATTTGGAAGAAGGTATAGATGGTCTGATTAGCAAGCTTGCAAATGATACTACGATTAGTGGTGTAGCAGATAGTGAAGGGGACTGTCAGAGAATACGGCATAATATTGATAGATTGGTGAGTTGGGCAGAGAAATGGCAGATGGAGTTCAATCTGGGAAAATGCGAGGTGGTGTGTTTTGGAAAAAACAATTCAAGAGTGAACTGTACAGTAAATGGAAAAGTCCTGGGGAAAATTGATGTACAGAGAGATCTGGGTGTTCAGATCCATTGTTCCCTGAAGGTGGCATTGCAGGTAAATCGAGTGGTCAAGAAGGCGTACGGCATGCTTTCCTTCATCGGATGGTGTATTGAGTACTAGAATTGGCAGGTCATGTTACAGTTGTATAAGACTTTGGTTCAGCCACATTTGGATTAATGTGTACAGTTCTGGTCTCCATATTCCCAAAAAGATGTGGATGCTTTGAAGATGGTGCAGAGGAGGCTCGCTAGGATGTTGCCTGGTATGGCAGGCACTAGCTATGAGGAGAGTTTGAGTAGATTCGGATTATTTTCATTAGAAAAATGAAGGTTCAGAGGGACCTGATTAAGGTCTACAAAATCTTGAGAGGTATAGACAGGTTGGATAGCAAAAAGTTTTTTTCCCAAATGAAGGACTCAATTACTAAGGGTCATGAATTCAAAGTAAGAGGGGAAAAGTTTAGGGGAGATATGCATGTGAAGTTCTTTACACAAAGGGTAGTGGGTGTCTGGGATGCGTTGGCAGCGGGAGTGGTAGAGGTGGGCATGATAGCATCATTTGAGATGTACCTAGACAGATACATGAATGAGCAGAGAGCAGAGGTATACAGATCCTTAGAAAATAGGCAACAGGTATAGGTAGATGATCTGGATCAATGCAGGCTTGTCGAGCCAAAGGGCCTGTTCCTGTGCTGCAATTTTTTTTTATCTTTGTTCTTTGTCCTCATGTTCCATTCTTGCCCTTCTGATTTCCCTCTTGAGTATACTCCTACTGTCTTTATACTCTTCTAAGGATTCACTCGATCTCTGGTGTCTATACCTGACATATGCTTCCTTCTTGTTCTTAACTGAACCCTCAATTTCTCTAGTCATCCAGCATTCCCTACATCCACCAGCCTTGCCTTTCACCCTAACAGGAATATACTGCCTCTGGACTCTCATAATCTCATTTTCGAAGGCTTCCCATTTTCCAGCTGTCCCTTTACCTGTGAATAGCTGCCTCAAATCAGCTTTTGAAAGTTCTTGCCTAATACCATCAAAATTAGCCTTCCTCCAATTTAGAACTTCAATGTTTAGATCTTGTTTATCCTTTTCCATCACTATTTTAGAACTAATATAATTATGGTCGCTGGCCCCAAAGTGCTCCCTCATTTACACCTCAGTAACCTGCCGTGTCTTATTTCCCAAAAGTAGGTCAAGTTTTGCACCTTCTCTAGTAGGTACATCCACAAACTGAATCAGGAAATTTTCTTATACACAATTAACAAATTCCCTACTACAATCAATCGCTTGGAACCCAACATACCCCTCATTACATTAGAGCCATAATCAGCCCCAGAAACTTAGCTGTTTGTGCGACAGTCCCCTGAGAGCCCATCGCCCCCTACATTTTCCAAAACAGCATACTTACTAGAGATGGGGATATCCACAGAAGACTCATACTCTACCTGCCTCTCTCTCCTATCTTTCTTGGCAGTACCCCAGCTACCTGACCATATCTGCAGTTTGTCTCCCTTCATCTAATTACTATCCATCACACCCCCTAGCTCCTGTAAATTCCTTATTGCTTGCAACTGCTGCTCCAATCAACCCATGTGATCTGATAGGATTCACAACCAAAGACACGTCTTGCAGACTTAATCATCAGTAACATAGAAACTCTCCCTAAACTCACACTTCCAACAGGATGAGCATATGATTCTACTAAAGGCCATCTTTGCACCTTAACAATCTACAGACCCAGGGGAGAAAGTGAAGACTGCAGATGCTGGAGATCAGAGCTGAAAATGTGTTGCTGGAAAAGCGCAGCAGGTCAGGCAGCATCCAAGGAACAGGAGATTCGACGTTTCAGGCATAACCCCTTCTTCAGGAACTTTCCTGAAAAAGGGCTTATGCCCGAAACGTCGAATCTCCTGTTCCTATAGACCCAGAAAATAACACTCTCTTATTGCTCTAAAAAACACTGCTCCAGGTTTATTTTGTAGTATTTTTATTGTATTTTCAGAGAATCCCTATAGCATGGAAACAGACCATTTGGCCCAACAAGTTCACACTGACCCTCCAAAGAGTAACCTACCCAGACCCATTCCCCTAACACACTACATTTCTCCTGACGAATGCACCTAGCCTACACGTCCCTGAACACTATAGACAATTTAACATGGCCGATTCACCTAACCTGCACATAGTTGGACTGTGGGAGGAAACCGGAACACATGGAGGAAATACACAAAGACGCGGGAGAATGTGTAAACTACACACAGTCAGTTGCCTGAGGCTGGATCGAACCCAGGTCCCTGGTGCTGTGAGGCACCAGTGTTAATCACTGAGCTACCACGTCACCTTATACTTAATACTTATGGCTTATATTTTTAAAATTTAATCAAGACAGGTCTCAATAAAACATATAATCAAGAAAGAATCCACTCAACTCACTATTGTAGATTTATAGCAAGGCTACACTTAAAGACTGTGCACTTCTCTGTTCCTGTGCTGTCAGCTCTCCCAAACAGGTTTTTCCAAGGTCAGGCGTGAATTTTGCTGTTTGTTAACTTTTCCTAGACACACTTCAATGTCTAGAGATATTTCAACGCAAACAACAGGGAGAGTAACTGTGCAGATTCACTGTATGTCAGAGAGCAGTATAGGTTTCTTTCTCTGATCATGTGGTCACTGTCTTCCTCCTTTTTAAAGTGCCATTGTTTTTTTTATCTTTCTCCCCAAATTTCTAAAACAATGCAACAGCTTATGAAACAGTAATTGCTGCTCCTGGAATTCAAGGAAATCACCTCCAAAACCTAAAATACCTCAAACAAGGAACAGCTCTTCCAGCCACAATTTTTGTCCTGTCCTCCATCATAACAAGAATTATTATTTGTTACAAATAAGCTGACTCCAGCTACCAGTCAATAAAAACTACTAGAAAATAAATGAATTAGTTAAACTCTAACTTCCTGTAAATCGGTCCTCAACTCTCACACACACGGCAAAGAAATGTCCAGCTAAAATCTGTACATTTACCAAAGATACCAAAAAAATGTCTGGACCAATCTGTCAGAAGCATAATCTACAATCTACGAATCTGTTCCTAAGGCAATGCCAAATGTTGCAGAGTTTATGCTTGAAACTTGACAATGAAAAGTTAGGACTATTAGACATTTGCAGAATATGTGAGAAAGGAAAGAATTTTTGTAAGATCAGTGATTTTGATCATTTTATTTCGGGAAATAAAATTGAGAATATGAGGAAAATCATCCATATTGAAGAATTGCAAAATAGTATTCAGGTAGTTCTTAAGACTTATTTAGATGAGTGTCAGTATTAAAGAACAATTCTGGAGGAAGCCCATAATCTCTCACACTGACATTGGAGAAGTGTTTATATGCAAATCATCAATACAAGTTTTAGCATTGTGGGTCTTCTTTGATGCTTTTGTTGAAAATAGCAAGAAATTTGAATGGAAAGAGAAATGTCAGAGTACGTTTGACGGTTTGAAAAGATATTAAACTATGAAAACATAAATTTTGAGTTTGGTATTCGTGCTACAACATTTCAAAGCTTTTATATTTATAAATATTGCAGAGAATTTAATTTACATGGAACAAAATCCTTTAGCTTTCACTGGAAAATTTCTAAACAAAAATTTGAGAGCATTGTTATTGGAGAATAATGTTTTGGCTATGCCATTTGATAATCATAAAATCCCTACAGTGTGGAAACAGGCCCTTCGGCCCAACAGGTCCACAACGACCCTCCAAAGAGAATCTCACCCAAGCCTATTACTCTACCTTTACCCCTAAATAATGCACCTAACTTACATATCCCTGAATACTATGGGCAATTTAGCTTGGCCAATTCACCTAACCTGCACATCTTTGGATTGTTGGAGGAAACCTACACAGACATGGGAAGAATGTGCAAACTCCACACAGACAATCGCCCGAGGCTGGAATTGAACCTGGGTCCTGTGAGGCAGCAGTGCTAACCAGTGTGTCACCGTGCCACCCAATTCAGGGAACACACAGAGAGACAATAGCACAGATGATCATGTATCAAAAGCAAATATGAAGGAAAATCAATCTCATGATTAAAATGGAGCTGTGTTGAATATCTTCTAGGAGAAAGTGAGGACTGAAGATGCTGGAGATCAGAGCTGAAAATGCGTTGCTGCAAAAGCGCAGCAGGTCAGGCAGCATCCAAGGAGCAGGAGAATCGACATATCGGGCATGAGCCCAAAACATCGATTCTCCTGCTCCTTGGATGCTGCCTGACCTGCAGCACTTTTCCAGCAACACATTTTCAGCTCTGTGTTGAATATGATTATTATAAAGAAACTGTATAACTAAGGTAAATATATTGTTATCGTCGAAGTGAAATCAATACAAGTAAAATAGAAATAGTGATGAGGAAATTATATCAAAAATTTCAAATACCTCAAACATATCTTTTTCATATTTTCTGTGTTAAAGAGTGATGAGAGCTCTCAACATATTATTTGAAAGCTTAGTGGAAGAAAAGTTGACTTTAGCTTAAAATGTTATGAAAGTAACTCTTGTTTTTTTTTCTTAAGGTCAGAAAGTCATTTTGAACAGCAAGTTAATAGAATCATAGATAGACACATCAAGAATTGAAACAAGAGGAGGGTACTTGGCCCTTCAGTATGATGCTGGCTGATTATTCAATTCGTGTTCTGCTCCTATTTTCTCCCCATACAATTTAGCCTTTTGGCCAAATGTAATTCCTTCTTGAAAACATTCAATTTTTGGCTTGACTCACTTTCTGTGACACACAATTCTATAGGCTCACCATAGGGTCACAGAAATGTACAGCACAGAAACAGATCCTTCGGTCCAACTTGTTCATGCCAATCAAATATCCCAACCCAACCTAGTGCCACCTGCCAGCACCCGGCCCATATCCCTCGAAACAATTCCTATTCATACACTCATCCAGATATCTTTTAAATGTTGCAATTGTACCAGCCTCCATCACTTCTTCTGGCAGCTCATTCCATACGCATACCACCCTCTGCATGAAAAAGTTGCTCCTTAGGTCTCTTAGTCATAGAGTCATAGAGATGAACAGCATGGAAACAGATACTTCGGTCCAACCCGTCCATGCCGACCAGATATCCCAACCCAATCTAGTCCCACCTCCCAACACTTGGTCCATATCCCTCCAAACCCTTCCTGTTCATATACCCATCCAAATGCCTCTTAAATGTTGCAATTGTACCAGCCTCCACCACTTCCTCTGGCAGCTCATTCCATACACGTACCACCCTCTATGTAAAAAAGTTTCCCCTTAGGTTTAGAACGTCGAACATAGAACAATACAGCATAGAACCGGCCCTTCAGCCCACAATGTTGTGCCGAACATTTGTCCTAGCTTAAGCACCTATCCATGTACCTAACCAATTGCCGCTTAAAGGTCACCAATGATTCTGACTCTGCCACTCCCACAGCAGCGCATTCCATGCCCCCACCACTCTCTGGGTAAAGAAACTACCCCTGACATCCCCCCTATACCTTCCACCCTTCACCTTAAATTTATGTCCCCTTGTAACACTGTTGTACCTGGGGAAAAAGTAACTGACTGTCTACTCTATCTATTCCCCTGATCATCTTATAAGCCTCTATCAAGTCACCCCTCATCCTTCACCGTTCCAATGAGAAAAGGCCTAGCACTCTCAACCTATCCTCTTACGACCTATTCTCCATTCTAGGCAACATCCTGGTAAATCTCCTTTGCACCCTCTCCAAAGCTTCCACATCTTTCCTAAAATGAGGAGACCAGAAATGCACACAGTACTCCAAATGTGACCTTACCAAGGTCCTATACAGCTGCAACATCACCTCACGACTCTTGAATTCAATCCCTCTGCCAATGAACGCTAATACACCATAAGCCTTCTTACAAGCGCTATCCACCTGAGTGGCAACTTTCAAAGATCTATGAACACAGACCCCAAGATCCCTCTGCTCCTCCACCTTACTAAGAACCCTACCGTTAACCCTGTATTCCACATTCTTATTTGTCCTTCCAAAATGGACAACCTCACACTCGACTAAAACCTCACTCTTTTATATCTTCCCCTCTCACCCTAAACCTATGCCCTCTAGTTCTGGACTCGCCGACCCCAGGGAAAAGACTTTGTCTATTTACCCTAACAATGCCACTCATAATTTTGTAAACCTCTATAAGGTCATCCTCAGTCTCCGACGCTCCAGGGAAAACAGCCCCAGCCTGTTAAGCCTCTCCCTATAGTTCAAATTCTCCAACCCTGGCAACATCCTTGTAAATATTTTCTGAACCCTTTCAAGTTTCACAACATCTTTCTGATAGGAAGGAGACCAGACGCAATATTCCAACAGTGGCTTAACCAATGTCCTATACAGCTGCAGGATGACCTCCCAACTCCTGTACTCAATACTCTGACCAATAAAAGAAAGTATAACAAACATCTTCTTCTTTATCCTATCTAACTGCGACTCCATTTTCAAGGAGATATGAACCTGCATTCCAAGGTCTCTTTCTTCAGCAATACTCACTAGGACCTTACCATTAAGTGTATAAGATTCTAGAATAGAGTGGTGCTGGAAAAGCACAGTAGTTCAGGCAGCATCTGATCTCTCCACTCTTCAGGCACTCTGCCTCTATTCCTGATGAAGGGTTTTTGCCCGAAACGTCAATTTTTCTGCTCCTTGGATGCGGCCTGAACTGCTGTGCTTTTCCAGCACCACTCTATTTTAGAATCTGGTTTCCAGCATCTGCAGTCATTGTTTTTACCTCATTAAGTGTATAAGTACTGCTAATATTTGCTTTCCCAAAATGCAGCATTTTGCATTTATCCAAATTAAACCTTATCTGTTACGTCTCAGCCCATTGGCCCATTTGATCAAGATCCTGTTGTAATCTGAGGTAACCTTCTTCGTTGTCCACTACACCTCCAATTTTGGTGTCACTTGCAAACTTGCTAACTATACCTCTTATGCTCACATCCAAATCATTTATATAAATGACAAAAAGTGGTGGACCCAGCATTGATCCTTGTGACACTCCACTGGTCACAGGCCTCTAGTCTGAAAAACAACCCTCCACCACCACCCTCTATCTTCTACCTCTGTATCCAAATGGTTAGTATTCCCTGTATTCCATGAAATCTAACCTTGCTAACCAGTCTCCCATGGGGAACCTTGTTGAATGCCTTACCTGAGTCCATATAGATCACAACAATCCTCTTTGTTACTTCTTCAAAAAACTCAATCAAGTTTGTGAGACATGATTTCCCATGCACAAAGCCATGTTGACTATCCCTAATCAGTCCTTGCCTTTCCAAATACATGAACATCCTCTCGCTCAAGATTCCCTCTAACAACTTGCCACTATCAATGTCAGACTCACTGGTCTATAATTCCCTGGCTTGTCTTTACCACCTTTCTTAAACATTGGCACCACGTTAGCCAACCTCCAGTCTTCTGGCACCTCACCTGTGACTATTGATGATACAAATATCTCAGTAAGAGGCCCAGCAATCACTTCCCTAGCTTCCCACAGAGTTCTCGGGTACACCTGATCAAGTCTTGTGGATTTATTCACTTTTATGCATTTCAAGATATCCAGCACATACTCTCTGTAATATGGACACTGGATAACACTGGATAAAAAATGGTTTATCTTCTCAAATGAGTTGGATGATCAGGCATCATCATATTGAAGGGCCAAATACCTTCCTCTTATTCCAGTTTTCTATGTTTATATTAACTCACCATTCAAAATGACTTTCTGACCTTAAAAAAAAACAAGTCTGACTTTCATAGAACTTTGAGCTAAGTCCATTTTTTTTTCCATTATAAGCTAAACTTTAAAATAATGACACTTGAATACAGAAAAAAAGCCTATTCCATATCCATAGATTGTGAGCCCTGGTTCTGGACTTCCTGCTCATTGGGTACATCTTCCTGTGTTTACCCTGTCCAGTACTGTCAGAGTTTTATACTTTCCTGTGAGATACTCTCCTCATTCTTCTAAACTCAACAATTTAAAACAGCATTTCCAAGAGCGTTGTGAACTTAGCTAAATGACTGATGTGCCGAGCAAGGTAATTATTTAGATGTTAAAACAAAACAGGAATTGCTGGAAAAAATTCAACAGGTCTGACAGCATCTGTGGAAGGAAAACAGAGTTGGACCAGAATTGTTGGCTCTGCTTTCTCTCCTCAGTTGCTACCAGACCTGCTGCACTTCTCCAGCAATTTCTGTTTTCCTTGTTTCAGATTTCCAGCTCCTACAGTTTTTTTCTTTTCGTTTATTATGAAAGTGATTGCTGACTTGACCGATGTAACCGATGGAGAGACAGAGAGAGAGAGAGAGAGAGAGAGAGGGGGGCGGGGGGAGTGCAAAAACAGGTTCATTCAGAGTGAGTTGGCCCACAACAGCAAAGACATTGCTAGAAGCTGTCTTCAAGCAAGAGTCAGGGCAGGAGGCAAGTGCTGAGTTACTTGCCTCTGGGCCTAGCCACAGCCTGAAGTCTCTGACAGTCTGTAGGTCTTACATCAATCGCTGCAAGGAAGACAATTCCAGAAATCAAATGCTGTAGGCATGTCAGGGAAGATGACATTTTGCAAGGCTATTACCTGCGTTAGCAGTTTATTTTAAGGGCCCTGTGCTGAGATATTAACTAAGAAAATACATTGAGTAAATGCACAACAGAAATTTGTCAGAAATAAACTAACTGCAGCTATATCAGCCAAACAAAAAGCCACAGTGTAGAAATAAGGATATTTTCCACTGGGGTTTAAGTGTCTGCAACATTATAGCTGGGAAAAACAGAATCTATTTACTTTCAGATATTTAATATAAGACAGCTTCAATAGTTCTTGCATAATTCCTGATTTGATTTGATAAAAGTATTTTTGCAGATTCTTGAGAATATGTTCAGTGGCTGATCTCCTTGATAGAAAAAGAAATTATAAAATAAAATGTAAGGTACATCAAACCAGAGTTTATGCTGGAATCTGACAAGTATTACCAATGACTGGGATCATATCAGTGACAAGGAGGAAGTGGGGACTGCAGATGCTGGAAATCAGAGTCAAAAAGTGTGGCACTGAAAAAGCACAGCAGGTCAGGCAGCATCTGAGAAGCAGGAGAATCGATGTTTTGGGCATAAGCCCTTCATCAGAAATGTTGTGAGCAGAATGGCGGTAGCCTCCCAGCAGTCTGGGGCGGGGGGGTGCTGACCCCACGTATTCTCCTAGCGCTTGGAGACAGCGGCAAGGATGGCCTCCTGGTGTCTGGGGCCAACAGCAGTGCCAATGTTCCTCCAGCCATCAGATGTAGTGGTGGCAGCATCAGCATCAACGTCAGGAAGAATACAACTCCTCCTAGCCATTGATGTAAGACCTGCTGGTTAGCCGAGAGATCAGGCTATGGTTAGGCCCAGGTGCCTGCATCGGTGATTCCAAAACCCTTAGTCTTTGAGTTTTGAATGCTTTTCTTACTTTTTGGTTTTCTTTTATTTCTGCTTTTTATTTTCGAGATTCTGGTTTTGTAACCAAGATGGCGTCGGAGGCTGGTGACTTTGTACACTTTTCACTGTACTGATGTATTCCTCAACTTGAACAGACATGACAATAAAATGTAATCCCAGCTGGTCACTCAGACAGCGCAACTAGAAGCAAGCAATAAATGTATGCTTTGCCAGTGAGGCCCACTTTCTAAGAGTAACAATGTATAAATTGCTACATATGTGGCTTTATCATTTTGTATTCAATTATTCCATGGAACCTACAGGTTGTGATTAATTAAATTTGAACAAGTCAATGTCATCTTCAATTTAGCAAAGACATGCAGGTTTTCAGATGCATCTGAAACCTATTCAATTAGTTTCACGAAAGGCTGCTTTGAAATCACTGCATATCTTGCCCCCTGGACGTACATGCAAGTTTGGAGTTTGTTAATTGCATCAATTCATTTAACTTATCTCAGCACCCTTCTTCTTCACCTTATCTACAACCCCCAGATATTTTAAGATGTTAGGAGCATGAGCATAAGTCAGAAACTGCTGCTTTAATGCTAATTCATAAAATAACAAAACATTGATGCATAGTTAACAGAAACACTTCTGCTCAGGCCTAAACTTGCATGGAGAAGGAGAGTTTTCACATCTCAGTCAAATTCTAGCTAAAACCATAAGTCCATTACTCCTGCCTCTAGACACACAGCCATCATTTTCTCTGGGGAAGGGGATGATTGGAGCCATGCTATAGTTTATCTATCCAGGCCTTACAGAAGCAGCAGCACATTTAAAAGTCAACCAATTTTCAGCATTGAGATATCTGAAAGTGATTTGTTTGGGCTTTATTAATTTGGGGAAAAGTTCAAAACTAATGTGAATTTTTTTGTAGAGGTCTGGTCTCCTTTTGGTATTCTTATGAGTAGGTATGTGCAAATGAAAAATACATATAATGCCTTTGGATGTCTCAAGTTATAATGTCATTTAATCCCCTGCCCTTTAAAGTTTGAAATAAAAGACAACATGCTGTGATGCTCAGTGAAAAATAATTGCAATTTCACCAGAAATTTCTAGACAGAATTGAGGACAATCACTTTGGGATTAGACTTGTTTGATTGCTTCCATAAGCTAAAATTATCACTATGTGGGGGATGCATGTCTATAAATTGATTTACAGCTCCACATGTTTATAAAGATTTGCTGTCTTTACTGTGGGGCCATGAAAAGAAATGGGTTTTTTTTGGTCATATATGGGATTCAGAACTTGCAGGGGTTTTAATTTATCAAATAGGCCTTTATCGATAGAAGAGGGCTCAATTTTGCATGCAATTCAGAACATTTCCTGATTTTTATGAACTCAGCATTAAAAATGAATTTGATTTTGGGACCATTTGGGGCTGAGGGCTCAATGGGGTGGGGATAACACTGAAGGTTGGAGCACCCTGGAACTAATGAGAGACCAGAGGTCTGCTGTGGTTTAGGCAAGTCAGTAGGAAAGTCTCTTCTGAAAGCTCCAGTCGGATGTAGTCCTTCAATTGTAAACTTACTGTGTGTTGGAGGAGATGTCATTGAGATAATAGGTGAGTGTCAAAACTATAAATCCTGCCCCGCTGTCAACTGTCCCTTGAACAGATCACTCATTATTGCAATTGGGAAAACATAATTGCTGCTATCTAATTAATTGTACTGTACTGAATCACTGAGTGGATTCTCAAGACGCAGCCATGAGATGTCAGATGTGGGAATCTGAACTGGAAACAACCATTGCTGGAGATCACAGCAGATCAGACAGCATTCATGGAGAGAGAGCAAGATACCATTTTGTATCTAGGTGACTCTTCATCAGAGCGGAGGTGAAATGTGGAGGGTGTAGCATTTACCCAATAGTGGAAGGGGGTGGTTAGAGTGCTGGGGTAGAAAGGATGTTGGTAAATACAGATTAAGTGACTGGTATGTGAGAATGGCAGAACAATGGTGTGTCTAACTGCCAGACTGGGAAAAGCAGGCAGTCCCACTGGGGTGCGGTGCTGAGGGAAGAGGGAGTGACAGAGAATGTAATAAACAAAACTAAAAGGAAGGGAAGGAGTTGGCTCACAACCTCAAGGTGTTGAACTCAATATTTAACCCAAAAGGTTGTTAAACTACCTAGTTTGAAGATAAGATGTTGTTCCTCCTGTTTACGCTGTGATTCACTGCAGTGCTGCAGCATGCCAAGGACAGACAAGTGGGCATGCTAGCAGGATGCTATAGTATAATGATCAGCTACAGTCTGGCAGTTAGACATACCACTGTTCTGCCATTCCCACATTCTGATTACTTCATCTGAACTATCAACATCCTTTCACCTCCAGCACTCCAACCATCCCCCTCCCACTAAAGTGTAAATGCTGCCCCCTCCATATTTCACTTCAGCCATGCAAATGTCATTGCCTTGCCACCTCTTCCTAGTACAAGTAATATTCAGTGATATTGTTTGCTAGCTTCATAATTCAGTGCATGAACAATGAACAATGCTGTGGTCATTATCTGGATCAGTGGTGCTGGAAGAGCACAGCAGTTCAGGCAGCATCCAACGAGCAGTGAAATCGACGTTTCGGGCAAAAGCCCTTCATCAGGAATAAAAAATGAAGGGCTTTTGCCTGAAACGTCGATTTCGCTGCTCGTTGGATGCTGCCTGAACTGCTGTGCTCTTCCAGCACCACTGATCCAGAATCTGGTTTCCAGCATCTGCAGTCATTGTTTTTACCTGTGGTCATTATCCTATTACCTTGCTGTTTTTCTACCCATCTATTGGATCTATGACTGATTGTGATGACATGAAGTTCAGGGTTCTCTTCTGTACATGAGAGAGATAACTAATCAGCTGGTAGTTTGTGACCTGTAATAGGTTCCCATTATTCTCAAAGGCAACTGCTCTCTAACCCTAGTAGGTTTTGCAAACTCTTTTAGTTACACTATCATAGATAAGACTGTTCTCTGGTAAATACATCTCTCACTGGTATAGACTATTTCATCCTTTCTTCAGAGACTCTTACAGTCTGTTGATATCTCTGTTTCATCATTATATACGTCACCATCTCAGGATTATAG
This sequence comes from Hemiscyllium ocellatum, assembly GCF_020745735.1. Classification (NCBI taxonomy): domain Eukaryota; kingdom Metazoa; phylum Chordata; class Chondrichthyes; order Orectolobiformes; family Hemiscylliidae; genus Hemiscyllium; species Hemiscyllium ocellatum. The sequence goes on from NC_083408.1 coordinate 93,755,968, forward strand.
AATCTCTACAGTGGGGAAAGAGGCAACTTGACCCATCAAGACTGCACTGATAGTCAGAAGAGAATTGCACCCAGCCCCAGCTCCCTACTCTATCTCCATAACCCTGCATTTACCAAAGATAATCCAGCTTGGATCCATTCTCATTGTACTATATTTCCCCCAACTTACCCTCAATTTATGCATCAACTTCATTTAACTATTTATATCCTAATTTAATCCCACAGCCCCATCAGCCAAGTCTGAACATTATAGATCAAGTCTCTGTTACTTTTACAGCTCTCCCAACTTTTTCTTGTTATCATTGATTGAGAATAATGGGCTTTAATTTGTTCTTTGACACAATTACCTTTCTGGCAGACAATTGTAGTTCTTTTCACATTGGCTGTGAGTTTGTGGCAGTCATTCTCACTGTCAAAGTAATACAACCAGTTTTCTGTTTGTTCTATGTGTTCCCACTGGAGTTTGAATGGTGTTGTTCTGCCTGTTTGAGGACTGTGCTTCCTGATTTCTTACCACAGAATTCCTCCACCCTCCAATCATTCAGTCCATCAAGTCCACACTAACCTTCCAAAGAGGATCCCACCTCCCTGCCCTATCCCTGAAACCCTGAATTTCCCATGGTAATCCATGTGGCCTGCACATCCCTGAACACTGTGGGCAATTTAGCATGGTCAATTCACCTAACCTGCTCATCTTTGGACTGTGGAAGCAGCTGACAGAAACCCACACAGACTCGGGGAGAACATGCAAACCCCACACAGTCACCCAAGGCTGGAATCAAACCCAGATCCTTGGTGTTGTGAGGCAGTAGTGCTAACTACTGAGGCACCATGCCGCCCCTTAGACCATTCATTGCTCCTCAATTCAATGAGATCTTGATGTCCTGATAATCCTCAACTCCACTTTTCTGCCCTTTACCCATATCCTTTGATTTCCTTACTGATTAAAAAACTGTCTAGCTCAGCCTCCAATGCACTTAATGACGCACCCTTCACAGCCACCGTAGCAAAAAGTTCCACAGATTCACAATCTTCTGAGAGAAGGAATTCCTCCTAATCTCTCTCTGGAATATCCATCCACTTATTCTGACATTGTGCCCTGTAGTCCTAGATTCTCCCATGAGGTGAAACAATGCTTCTGCATCTAACCTATCAAGAATGATTCAACACGCTTGCCTCTCATTCCTCTATGTTCCAATACTTACAGGCCCTATCCTGTACAGGCCATCTCCTCATAAGACAATCCATCCATAACTGGTATCAGTGAATGTACCTTCTTTGACCAGCTCCAATGCCAGTATATGTTTCCTTCAATAAGGGACCCAAATTGATCACAGTATTCCTGCTGCATTCTGACTGGTGCCTTGTGCAGTTCTAGCAAAACCTCCCAAATTTTATACTCCAATTCCTTTTGAAATAAAGGTCAACATTCCATTTGCCTTCCCTGTTACCCGCTTTACTGGGAATGTAGCTTTTTATTATTCATGGACAGTGACTCCCAAATCTGCCTGCTCTGTAGCTTTCCACATTCTTTTTTCCATTTAAATAGTGTTCATTGCCTCTCGTCTTCCCACCAATACACACAATCTCACATGTTTCCACATTATGTTCCACTGCAGATGCTGGAGATCAGAGTCAAACAGTGCGGTGCTAGAAAAGCACAGCAGGTGAGGCAACATCCGAGGAGCAGGAGAATCGACGTTTCGGGCGTAAGCCCCTCATTAGGAAACATGTTGTGTTTTTCCAGCACCAACTCTCAATCATGTTACATCAGTCAAGCACGTGCTCACTCACTTAACCTGTCTATATTCCTCTTCAGACTCTTTGTGTCATCTTCACCACTTGCCTTCCCACCCTTTTTGTCTCATATGGTAACTTGTGGGTTTTGGGTTTTTTAATCCAAATCATATATATTAATTATTAATATCTTCATAGTTTTCACTTCTCCATCAGTCTGTGAGTGAAGATAAGAAGTCATGAGAACATCGGTGTTTAAAATGTATGGAGGCGATGTGCAAATTCAACCCCAAAATTCCCAAGTCATTCCTGAAAATTCGCTCACATAATAAATGAGAGAATAGTCACCCCTATTCATGAGAGAAGCAGAATCCCTGAGGAACTGTTCCTCCAAGCAGGCTTTCTGTCTTTCCCATGCAGGCGGCTCCAACTCGTTCAATCACAGGCTCCATCTCCTATCTTGCTGCTCCTTTCGAGATGGAATCATGGTGGAAGGAAGCAAACTGTCATTGGATGAGTTGAAGTGTTACCCTGAATGGCCCCCCACCCAACCTGCAGTGGCTAGTCAGAGAGAGAATATTTGAGCACCCGCTGGGGTAGAGTCCCAGGTGTCGATTGGATGGAGGGCAGGCCCTGAGTGTCAAGTAATCAGGAAGCAGGGACTAAGCATCCCCAGGCAGATGGATGGGACAAGTGAGAACCCAAAAATATTCACATGGAGCTGCCACTCTCATGTATCTTACTTTGTATTATTATGGACCAGACCAGACACCCCCTCAAAACATTTCAGGGAGGTAGCCCAGACCCTAACCTTTCTGGTTGTGTTGAGCAGATGTTGAATGGATATCCCAGGATTGATGCAGCTGGTCAAAACTCTTCAGTTTGAAAGAAAACAGCATTTGTTTACAGAGTACCAACAGACTATCCTAACTAAATGATGCTGCTCCAAATTCCTGCACAATCCCCATAAACATGCCTTGACAAAAAAGGTGAAATCAAACACAAATTCTTACAGAAGAGAGAGAGATGACAGAGACATTCAGCAAGAAACACTTTCTTCCATGGAGGTGTTTCTTTCAGATTCTCAGCTAACCACTGACTAGCAGCTTTGCAACAATCACCTCCACGATCACCGCCAGGATCACCACCTCCGTGATCACCGCCAGGACCACCACCTCCACAATCACCACTGTAATCACTACCTCCGCGACCACCGCTGTAATCACTGCCTCCACGGAAACCGCTGTAATCACTGCCTCCATGGTCACTACTCTAATCACTGCCTCCACGATCACCACTGTAATCACTGCCTCCATGGTCACTACTCTAATCACTGCCTCCACAATCACCACTGTAATCACTACCTCCGCGACCACCGCTGTAATCACTGCCTCCATGGTCACTACTCTAATCACTGCCTCCACGATCACCACTGTAATCACTGCCTCCACGATCACCACTGTAATCACTGCCTCCGCGATCACCGCTGTAATCACTGCCTCCACGATCACCACTGTAATCACTGCCTCCGCGATCACCGCTGTAATCACTGCCTCCGCGATCACCGCTGTAATCACTGCCTCCATGGTCACCACTCTAATCACTGCCTCCACGATCACCGCTGTAAACTCCACCCCCATAATTGCTGCCAGGACAACCACCTCCGCAATCATTGCCGTAACCGCTGCTTCCACAATCACTGCCTCCACAATCACTGCTGTATACTCCATCCCTGCAATCGCCACTAGGACCACCACCCCTGTGATCGCTGCCACGACAATGGCCTCCACGTTCACTGCCATAACCACTGCCTCCATGATCACTGTCGTAACCACCACCTCCGCGGACACCCTCATAACCTCTGCCGCTGTGATTGCCGCCAGAACAACTGCATCCATGATTACCACCAGAACAACCGCCTCCATGATCACCGCCAGAACTGCCAGGCCTGTGACCGCCGCTAGATCCACCACGTCCATGATCACCACCATAACCACCATCTCCATGATCGCTGCTGTAAACTTTGCTGCCAATGCCTCCATGAACTCTGTCACCACGCCATTTCAGGTGCCATGATTCCGCCCCCTGTGCCACTTCTGTCCCCACCAGTGTCACTCACCGGTACACCACCAATGACCACACACCACTGAAAGCACCATTTCCTCTTGTGCCACCTTAGATGTCGCTTCCACCCCCATGATTGCCGCTGCACCTACCACTTTCTCTCCACTGCTGACGTCACTCACCTCAGTCCCGCTGACCATATCACCTCTGGGAACGTCGCTGCCAAAAACACCATTTCTATGAATTGCATCTGGAATGTCACTTCTAGCACCCCAGGTGCCACTGAATGCACTGCCTCTGCCGCCCTGACTGTTTGCATCACGTCCTCTGGTGCCATCGCCCATGACATCAACAATGGCATCATAACAACATACACTTAAGAAACGGTCTCCGCCCCAACTTCCAACTCCTACTCTGCACCAAACCTCAACCACCAGACCTTCCCCTCACTGAAGATGAAGGATCATCCTCAGTAAAGGTCTCATCCTCATCCCACTCCACCTATGGGTCGACAAATTCCATACGCGCTGCAACATCAAACTTTTCTTCCACTACCTCTGCCTCCGAACTTACTTTTCCAATTGTGACTCCCACCTACCCTCCGAGGACCCCTTCTCCTACCTCCAACATACCCCATCCTCTTGGACACCCTGTGCTGGTCTGTTACCCGCACCTGAACTCTGCATCTCCAACTGCAGCCGTGACATTAACCTCCTTAATCTCCCCACCCCTCTCACCCTACTCCAAACTCTCATCGTCATAAAGCACAGCACTCCAGTCCCTCCACTCCAACCCCAATCTCATCATCAAACCAGCAGACAGGCGGAGCACGGTGATACATTCGCGCATCGACCTCTACACCGCTGAAGCCAGGTGCCACCACATGGATATTTCTTAATATTGCCCTCTCGTTCATGACCTCACCCCCATCCCCAAACCATAACTTCCCAGACCATCCACAACCTCATCACCTCAGGGGGTCTCCCATCCACAGCCCCATCCTCATAGTCCCAGAACCCGCACTTTGGGTAAGTTCTACCCCTTACCCAAAGAGCTGATTGCCCCAGTCGATCCATCATCTTCATCTGCTCCAGTCTCACCGAACTTATCTCCTCATGTCTTGACACTGTCCTGTTCCCCTTGATCCAGGAACTCCCCACATACATTTGGGACACCACCCATACCATTCACCTTCTCCTGGCTCCCAATGCCTCATCTTCACCATGGACATTCAGTCCCTGTACACGCCCATCTGCTATGGCGAAGACCTTCAAGTCCTCCATTTCTTCTTCTCCCGCCAACCCAACCAGTCCCCCTACAGACATACTTGTTCGATTGCCAGAACTGATCCTCACCTTCAACAACTTCTCCTTCAAATCCTCTCACTTCCTTCAGACCAAAGGGGTAATTGTGGTCCCCCACATGGTCCCCAGCTAAGCCTGCCTCTTCATCAGGTATGTGGAACAGTCCATCTTCTACAGTTACACTAACCTCATCCCCTACCTTTTCCTCCACTAGATTCATGGCTGTATCGGCACCACCTTATACTCCCATGAAAGGTTGAATAGTTTATCAACTTCACAAACACCTTCCACCCTGACCTTAAGTTCACCTGGACCATCTCGGATACCTCCTTCTTCTTCGTGGACCTCTCGATCTCCATTTCTGGCGACCGACTGAACAGGGACGACTATTTCAAACCAACTGACTCCCCCGGCTAGCTGGACTATGCCTCCTTCCACACCACCCCGCCCACCATTAAAATGCTATCCCTCACTCCCAATTCCTCTGCCCCGATGCACCTGCTCCCAAGAGAAGCAATTCCACTGCAGGACATCTCAGATGGACTTCTATTTCAACGACTGCAATTTCACCTCCTGCATGGTCACTAATGCCTTCTAGCGCATCTTCTCCACTTCCCACACTTTTGACCTTGACCCCTCCCCTTCAACTGCAACAAGGACAGGACCGCCTTGGTCCTCACCTTCAACCCCACCAATCTTCTGATACAGTACATCATCCTCTGCCAATTACGCCACCTACAGTCAGAGCCCACTACTGGAGATATATTTCCCTCCCCACCCCATCAGCATTCCACAGAGACCATTCCCTTCACGACTCCCTCATTAGGTCCATCCTCTCCACCAACCCACCCTCCAGTCCTGGCACCTGCCCCTGTCATGTGAAACCTGTGCCCATACCTATCCCCTCACCTGTATCCAAGGCCCCAAAGGATCTTTTCACATCCAGCAGAGTTTTTCCTGCACCTTCAAACACCTCATCTATTGTGTCCATTGCTCTCGATTTGGTCTCCTCTACATTAAGAAGACAGGACTCGCAGAATGTTTCAGGGAATATCTTTCGGACACATGTACCAAACAACCCCACCAACCTGAGGCCGACCACTCCAATTTCCCCTCCCATTCTGCCAAGGACATACAGCTCCTGGGCCTCCTTCACCACCAAATCCAAGCCACCCGATGTCTGGAGGAAGAACGCCCCATCATCCACCTGGGGACTCTCCAACTACATGGCATCAATGTCAATTTCACTAGTTTCCTTACCTCCCCTCCCTCCACCTTATCACAGATCCAACCATCCAACTTAGCTCCGCCCTCTTTAACTGACCTACCTGTCCATCTTCATTCCCACCTCTCCACTCCACCCTCCCCTCTGACCTATCACTATCACCCCGTTGTGCATCTACCTATCACCTTGCCAGCTACCTTCCACCCAACCCCCACCCTCACTCTCCTTTTTATCTCTCAGCCCACTTCTGCCCTCCGCCCACCACACTCCCCACTCCACCAACACCCCAACATTCCTGATGAAGAGCGTATGCATGAAATGTTGACTCTCCTGCTCCTCAATGCTGCTTGACCTGTTGTGCTTTTCCAGCACCACACTTTTCATCTCTGATCTCCAGCATCTGCAGTCCTCACTTTTTCCTGCTAAAAACCCAACCAAACCAAACCAGACCAGAGAAAATCTGAGCTGGCAGAGCTGGCCACTCCCCTTTCATTTTAGATGTGTGTTTTTTAAAACTTGAAAGAAATTGCCTGAGGTAGTGCCTTTTAGCTGGAATCAAATTGGCCCTTAAACTCATCTGAGCCAGACAACCAGAACCTCTGCATTTATGACCCCTCTGAAGAAAGAACAAGGACAACATAACCTTGTTAAAGGAGCAGCATCATAGTATCCCTTGTCTATTACCACATTTGAACTGTCACACTGAAATGAGAGTCATAGATGTCTACAACATGGAAACAAACCCTTTGGCCCAACTTGTCCAAGCCACCCAGTTTTCACAATTAAATCATTCCTATTTGCCTATGTCTGGTTCGTCTCCCTCCCTACCTATCCCATCCATATGCCTGCCGAAACATTTATGAAATGATGGAATTGTACCCACTTCCACCACTACCCCTGGGTAGCCTGTTCCAGACACTCATCACCCTTGGTGTGAAACATTGCCCCTCTGGATGCTTTTTATCCCAACACTCTCACCTTAAAACTATTACCCTCTAGTTTTTGACTGCACTATCATTGCAGGAAAGCTGTCAGCTATCTACTTCATCTGTGCTTCTCATGATTGTATCCACTCCTACAAGGTCACCCCTCAGTCTCTTACAGTCCAGGGAAGAAAGACCCAGCCTGTCCAACCTCTCCTTCTCACTCAAGCCTTCCAGACCAGGTAGCATCCCAGTAAATCTTCTCTGCACTCTTTCAAGTTTAATGATATCCTTTCTATGCTGGGCAAACATACTTCTCCAAGTGTGGCACGTCTTGCACAGCTGCAACAAGCTTCCCATCTCCTATACTCAATGCTTCATGTTGTATTTCTAAAACATCTTGCAGCAGTTTTGATTTTGAAATAGCTAATGTGTAGCCCAAGTGCCATGGGGTGAAGCAGGACCCAGATTTTGGTGTGTCAGGGAAAATGTGCTAATTACAATTGCTACATAGCTTTTATAGAGAATCTGAAAAGTTTTCAAAAAATAGGGAGGACCTTGGCATGCCTTCAATATTGATCCACATGTGGATGGCACGGTGGCACAGTGGTTAGCACTGTTGCCTTACAGCACCAGAGACCCGGGTTCAATTCCCGACACAGGCGACTGACTGTGTGGAGTTTGCACATTGGGTTTCCTCTGGGTGCTCTGGTTTCCTCACGCAGGCCAGGTGAATTGGCCATGCTAAATTGCCTGTAGTGTTAGGATGGGTTGCGCTTCGGTGGGGCAGTGTGGACTTGTTGGGCCAAAGGGCCTGTTTCCACACTGTAAGTAATGTAAATCATGAAGCCTTCCATACCTCTTAGGTTTTAAAGAATTCTATGAACAAATTTACCTTAGCTTAAGACATATTTAAATTCTCTCTAAAAGATGGCTCAGTCAGAATATATTTAGAGCTCAAATTCACTGGAGCTCACCAAATGTTTCAAAAACACTCATTGTTGAACTACCAAGACAATTAACTGAGCAAACCCTCAATAATATAAGGTTAAAAAAAATCACACAACGCCAGGTTATAGTCCAACAGGTTTAATTGGAAGCACTAGCTTTCAGAGCGCCACTCCTTCATCAGGTGGTTGTGGAGTAAAAGACTGTAAGACATAGAATTTATAGCAAAAGTTTACAGTGTGATGTAACTGAAATCATATATTGAAAAAGATCTGGATTGTTTGTTAAGCCTCTCATTTGTTCGAATGACCATGTTGGTTTCAGTTCTTTCATATGTAAATCGCAAAACTTATTTCAAAGTTACATCCTCAAGTGAACCTTAACAATTGGTCAGCCCAGATAATATATTGAAGGTGTGGGTAGTGCAAGAAAAATGTTACTAACTGCAAAAAAGGATCCTCTGATTATCAGTGGTGTTCCGAAAACAAAATCAACTGTTTTTTTCTAGAGCAAGGAATGGACATTGTATCAGCCTCTCTTCTCTCACCATATACAATGTCCCAGACAGTATGGGAATTGAACTCATGCTGTTAGTATTGCTCTGTGTTATAAGCAGCCACCCAAGCTAACTAATCCCTTACTTGTACAATGCCTTAATTAAACATCAGAGGTATTGAGTATGGTTCGGGGAACTGCAGTTTGGAAAAATGCCATGGACTTGGAAAGAATACTTTGTCGACTCACTAACAAGTTACCAGTTTTTCAAATATTGAACTATGAGGAGAAATTTGCACACAGATTATTGAATGGCTTGGGAAATAGCATTTAACATGAAATTTAGGGATTTTTAGAATTTAGAGAACAGAGAGAAATTGCTTTCAAAGGTGTGAGAGAGTATCAGATAAGAGAATATTATCTTAAAATCAAAGACAGACATTCAGCAAAGAATGAAGGAAATATTACTCCAAACAAATAATGATCAAGTGCAAAACAAAATCAGAAATTGTTGGAAAGGTTAACGGATCAGGCAGCATCTGTGAAGAGAAAGCTGAGGTAACAGTTCAGGTCTAGTAACCATTTTTCTGTTCTCATTTTCGGCATCCCCAGTTCTTTGGTTTTGTTTGTTTAATGATGAAGTGTGCTATTTTAAATGTGTGCTTTACAGATTTTGTTATGATCAAATATATTTGTGATGTGAAGGTGCCATTGTTGGACTGGGCTGGACAAAGTTAAAAATCACATAACATCAGCTGGTAGTCCAACAGGTTTATTTGGAAGTACAAGCTTTTGGAGTGCTGCTCCTTCGTCAGGGAACTAGTGCGGCAGGATCATAGGACACTGAATTTATAGTAAAAGATCAAAGTTTCACACAACTGATGCATTGTATTGAACAGACCTAGATTGAAGTTAAGTGTTGAACCACTTAGAATGAGGATGCAGGTTTATTGATTAATGTGTAAATCCCAGAACTTTGTTTTTGGGCATACAATGAAGAAATGTGAATGGAGTTAAGATAAGCTCAGACATTATCTCATCGAATGGTCATGTTGGCTTGAGGGTCTGAAAGGCCTACTTTGTTCCATTGAATGGGTGAAATGCAAAACACTCCGATAGTTGCAGAGAACATTGAATTGAATTGAATTGAATTGAATTGAATTGAATTGAATTGAGTTGAATTTATTGTCACGTGTACTGAGACACAGTGAAAAGCTTTGTCTTGTGAGCATTGCAGGCAGATCACAGAGTTAAGTAGCATAGAAAAGTAAATAATAGTAAACAGCGGCAAAAACAAAAACACAGGTACAAGCAAATGTTAAGAGTTTGTGAGTCCATCCAGTATTCTAACCACAGTAGGGTAGAAACTGTTTCAAAACCAGCTGGTGCGTGTGTTCAGGCTTCTGTACCTTCTCCCCGATGGTAGAGGTTGTAGAAAAACATTGCCAGGGTGGGATGGATCTTTGAGAATGTTGGCTGCTTTTCCTTGACAGCAGGCCTGGTAGATGGATTCTATAGATGAGTGGTTGACCTTTGTGTATGTCCTGGCCGAGTTCACCATTCTCTGTAACCGTCTCCGATCATGAATAGAACAGTTGCCATTCCAGGTAGTGATACATCCAGACAGAATGCTCTCAATGGCACACCTCTAAAAGTTGACAAAGGTATTCGTCGTCATGCCAAATTTTCTCAGCTGCCTGAGGAAGAAGAAACGTTGTTGGGCCTTTGTAACTAGTGCGGCCACATGAAGAGTCCAAGAAAGCTTGTTGTGGATAACCACCCCCAGGAGCTTGACACTGTCCACTCGTTCCATCTCTCTGCTGTTAATGTGTAGGGGGTAGGAGTAACATCCCACCAAAAGTCAATAATGAGTTCCTTGGTTTCGCTGGCATTGAGAGCTTGTTTGTTCTCAGGGCACCATTTTTCCAGGTCTTCTACCTCCCACCTATAGTCTGTTTCATCACCATTTGAGATTTGACTGACTGGTGGTGTCATCAGCAAACTTGTAAATGGCATTAGTCTGGTATTTGGCGACGCAGACATGGGTATACAGTGAGTACAGAAGGGTGCTGAGTACACAGCCCTTGGGGGCTCCAGTATTGAGTGTCAGTGAAGATGACATATTGTCCCTAATCGTCACTGATTGTGGCCTGTGGATCAGGAAACTGAGGATCCAGTTGCAGAGAATAGGGCTTTGTCCAAGATCACTAAGTTTAGTAATCAGACTCAAGGGGATAAGAGTATTGAAGGCTGAACTGTATCGAATGAGTAGGATTCTTACGTAACTGTTCTTGGTAAAAAGATGTTCTAGCGAGGAGTGAAGGGCAAATGATATGGCATCTGACATGGATCAGTTGGTCCGACAGGCAAATTCAAGTGGGTCAAGAGTAGTGGGGAGGCTGGAGTTGATGAATGCCATGACCAGCCTTTCAAAGCACTTCATGACCACCAAAGTTAGGGCCACTAGGCGGTAGTCATTGAGACATGCTGTTTGAGCCTTCTTAGGCCCAGGGATGATGTTGGCCTTCTTGACACAGGCAGGGACAGGGGGCAATAAGATGGCAGGAAAGGATTCAGCTTCAGATTGACCTACTACACTCAGCAGGCAGGACATCTGCCTTGGGTGGCCTTTGACCCTGGAGAAGGTCCATCGCTGCCTGGTTAAGGTCCCAATTGGCATTTAATTGACTGGGCCTACCACAAAAGAGGTGTTCTGGTGGTTTCAAGAACCCAGGACATGATCAAATTTCTCTATATTTCCGCATTTCATTGATGGTAGGTTATTGTTTTGTTGTATATCTATCCACTACGAGAAACAAGGCAATGTTTTTAAGCAATTAGTTGTAGTAGATAATTGTCTCAAGTCCTTTTTAGATAAGAGGAATTACGTGAATGAACAAATATTGCTAAACATGGTTAAACTGCTTTTACAGAAACAGTTGTTCTCAGGGTAGGAACCACAAGAGGAAAGAAAGGCTTTTACTTCAGTAACCACTGGAAACGAAATCTTTGAAAAGGTGATACCTCATTGTTTCTTCCTGCTATTGATCCTTCCTTCGAGAACACAACTTTTTTACAGAAATAGCTAAGAGACAAAATCATAAAGCAGATATTTATGAACAAATCAACAAACTCTTGTTATTCAGCTTTCAGAAGAATTTAGAATTTCCAAATATTGATGAGAAGGTGCAGGAAAACCTATCTGTACTTATTTCAGCATGCACTCAATAAATACATTCAAATGTAAAGCCCCAAAGTAAAAAAGAAATAGACTGAATTCCATTCTCTACCTTATGTAAATAAAATAGACTACAAGGTCTGCTGGGTTATGCAAAATGAACCATTCACATCATAACTGCCACCGTGCAGTCAGAACGACTCAATGACTTATTTTTCCCTGACATGTATCATCACTATCAAATTTCAGAAGACAAACCTTCTGGTGGATTACTGAGTTATATGTTACACCAGGCACTGCTAGGATAATCATAGCTTTGATCTAAAAGATAACAAAGGAACACTATCTCGTTAATTAAATGAAGGTGAGGTCAGTCATGCTTTTTCTGTGGCCTTAAGTAACTTTAGCCTGTGGACATCATGAGACTATTGTATTCTCTGATCAGAAGAACCATTGCCCATAGCATGTAACTGAGTTATCCTTTTTCCAGACTGAGTTTGTTGAAAATAAAATTGAAGATACAATACCTTCGTTAACAACTCATCTTTAAAGCAGATCAATGGTCTTCTGAAACCTCTCTTTTGGAAGAGATGCAGTGGAAACCTCTGATAAATACAACAAATATGCAAAAGGCAAATACCATTGATAGATCTCAGCTTGTACATAAAATATTTGTTGAGATTTACACTATATGACATGGGGAAGAGAGGATATTGGAGTCACTCACCTTGCTAGGACCTCATACAGAATTAATATGCACCAGTTTTCTACTATGAATGTTTCAATCAAAACAGAACAGGTTTTCATTTGTTCCCATTGATTCTCACCTTTCACTGGATTTTGCTCCATTGCTCATGATAGTTTTTTCTTTCTCATTATCATGAATTTGTCCCTATATGTATGTCGCATTCAACATGTAGCATGCACTATCAATCACTGAGACCATCGCTAATCTCTGCCATTCTCCATGATCAACCTATGCAAGGTTAATATGTTTTCCATTTTCCATTGGCAGATCTCTGACCTAGGTTCCCAGTTGATGGTCTGATCCTTAAATAGCACATCGATTCATGTATTCTCCAAAATAAGTATTAGCCTGTCAGCCCTTCAAGTCAGGTAGCATCTGAGGAGCAGGAGAATTGATGTTTTGGGCATAAGCCCTTCATCAGGAATTCCTGACGAAGGACTTAGATCTGAAACGTTGATTCTCCTGGTCCTTGGATGCTGCTTTACCTGCTGCGCTTTTCCAGAACCACACTCTCGACTCTGATCTCCAGTATCTACAGCACTCACTTTCTCCTGTCAACACTTCAAGCTGAATTAATTACAATCATTAGTCAACTTCAACCTACCACTGAAGCCCTGACTTGAACCAAACACATTTTTATTGACTCCTGCCTTTCTCTTTTTACAACCAGTATGCCAGTCTTTGCCATGTCTGCATGTTTGGTATTTCTTCCTTTGCCAACTTAAGGAGCTCAGTTAGTATCCAGATGGGTCAGTCATCCATGAAGCTCCTGGCCATGGACTGAGAAGGACTGTGTCTTTTATGTTTTGAAAAATCTGCAGAGTGAAATGAGACACCGCTGTCTGTTTTTTATAAAGAGTGCCTTGGAGGAGTGGCTGCAGTTCTGAAAGCACCTAACTTGACACCTGCTGCAGGGCACCTCATAAATAGCTGTTGAAACAAGCAGTAATTCCAGTTTGAATTACAGACTACTTGAAATCAATGGGCTGTACTGATGCAGCTTTTTCTGGCAACAGAAAGCTGATTGGTTTATCAACTGGTGACCAATTATAATTGACAGAGATGATTTTGTCTGCCAAAACTGTACAATTGGTTCTCAGGTAACTGAATAGTTGGGAGAAAGTTACTCAGAGAGAGAGAGAGAAAGAAAGAGAGAGAAAGGGAGATGAAGAGAAATGTTCTGTCCTTTTCCCTAGCTCAGGGGATGTCTCTCTGTTCTCTGCAGTCAGAGCTCATATAAACCTGAAGTAAACCAGTTCATCATTCCTGCAACAATTGTTGTAAATAAAGACTTTTAACTAATATGCGAGACACTGTTTATGAGTGAACCAGCCACCTTGAGTTTCTTATCAACCAGTAGAGGCAGCCTAAGAAAGGAGCTGAAAATGTGTTGCTGGAAAAGCGCAGCAGGTCAGACAGCATCCAAGGAGCAGGAGAATTGACGTTTCAGGAGCCCTTCTTCAAGAATGAGGAAAGTGTGTCCAGCAGGCTAAGATAAAAGGTAAGGAGGAGAGACTTGGGGGAGGGGCATTGGAAATGTGATAGGTGGAAGGAGGTCAAGGTGAGGGTGATAGGCTGGAGTGGGGATGGGGGTGGAGAGGTCAGGAAGAAAATTGCAGGTTAGGAGGGCTGTGCTGAGTTTGAGGGATTTGACTTAGACAAGGTGGGGGGAGGAGAAATGAGGAAACTGGAGAAATCTGAATTCATCTCTTGTGGTTGGAGGGTTCCTAGGCAGAAGATGAGGCACTGTTCCTCCAGCCGTCGTGTTGCTATGGTCTGGCGATGGAGGGGTCCAAGGACCTACATGTCCTTGGTGGAGTGGGAGGGGGAGTTGAAGTGTTGAGCCATGGGGTGGTTGGTTTGGTTGGTCCGGGTGTCCCAGAGGTATTCTCTGAAACGTTCCGCAAGTAGGCGGCCTGTCTTCCCAATATAGAGGAGGCCACATTCGGTACAGCGGATGCAGTAAATGATGTGCGTGGAGGTGCAGGTGACTATGTGGCGGATATGGAAGGATCCCTTGGGGCCTTGGAGGGAAGTAAGGAGGGAGGTGTGGGCGCAAGTTTTGCATTTCTTGTGGTTGCAGGGGAAGGTGCCAGGAGTGGAGGTTGGTTTGGTGGGGGTTGTGGACCTAAGGAGGGAGTCATGGAGGGACTGGTCTTTTCGAAACGCTGATAGGGAGGGGAGGGAAATATATCTCTGGTGGTGGGGTCCGTTTGGAGGTGGTGGAAATGACGACGGATGATACGATGTATATGGAGGTTGGTGGGGTGGTAGGCGAGGACCAGTGGGGTTCTGTCCTGGTGGCGATTGGAGGGGCGGGGCTCAAGGGTGGAGGAGCGGGAAGTGGAGGAGATGCGGTAGAGGGCATCGTCAATCATGTCTGGGGGGAAATTGGGTCTTTAACAGAGACCATCTGGGTTATACGGTATTGGAACTGGTCCTCCTGGGAGCAAATGCAGTGGAGACGAAGGAATTGGGAGTATGGGATGGCGTTTTTACAGGGGGCAGGGTGGGAGGAGGTGTAGTCTAGGTAGTTGTGGGAGTCGGTCGGTTTATAGTAAATATTTGTGTTGATTCGGTCGCCCGAGATAGAAATGGAAAGAACTAGGAAGGGGAGGGAGGAATCTGAGACGGTCCAGGTAAATTTGAGGTCGGTGTGGAAGGTGTTAGTGAAGTGAATGAACTGTTCAACCGCCACGTGGTTGAGGCCCTACTGCCCCCTTGACCATGACCCCACCTCCCACCACCAAACCATCATTTCCCAGATCATCCATAACCTTATCACCTCAGAGGATCTCCCATCCACTGCCTCCAACCTCATAGTCCCACAACCCCGCGCCGCCCGTTTCTACCTCCTGCCCAAAATCCACAAACCTGACTGCCCCAGCCAACCCATTGTCTCAGTCTGCTCCTGCCCCACAGAACTCATCTCTGCATACCTCGACACGGTCCTGTCCCCCTTAGTCCAAGAACTCCCCACCTATGTTCAGGCCACTACCCATGCCCTCCACCTCCTCCATCATTTTCGCTTCCCCGGTCCCCAACGCTTTATCTTCACCATGGACATCCAGTCCCTGTACACCTCCATTCCCCATCACGAAGGACTCAAAGCCCTCCGCTTCTTCCTTTCCAGCCGTACCAACCAGTACCCTTCCACTGACACCCTCCTTCCACTGACTGAACTGGTCCTCACTCTGAACAACTTCTCTTTCCCATCTTCCCACTTCCTCCAAAACAAAGGAGTAGCCATGGGCACCCGCATGGGCCCCAGCTATGCCTGCCTCTTAGTAGGATAAGTGGAACAGTCCATCTTCCACAGCTACACTGGCACCACCCCCCACCTTTTCCTCCGCTACATCGATGACTGTATTGGCGCTGCCTCGTGCTCCTAGGAGGAGGTTGAACAGTTCATCCACTTTACTAACACCTTCCACCCCAACCTCAAATTTACCTAGACTGTCTCAGACTCCTCCCTCCCCTTCCTAGACCTTTCCATTTCTATCTCGGGCGACTGAACCAACACGAATATTTACTATAAACCGACTGACTCCCACAGCTACCTAGACTACACCTCCTCCCACCCTGCCCCCTGTAAAAATGCCAACCCATAATCCCAATTCCTTCATCTCCGCCGCATCTGCTCCCAGGAGGACCAGTTCCAATACCATACAACCCAGATGGTCTCCTTCAAAGACCGCAATTTCCCCCCAGATGTGATTGACGATGCCCTCCACCGCATCTCCTCCACTTCCCGCTCCTCCACCCTTGAGCCCCGCCCCTCCAATCGCCACCAGGACAGAACCCCACTGGTCCTCACCTACCACCCCACCAGCCTCCATATACATCATTTCATCCATTGTCATTTGCGCCACCTCCAAACGGACCCCACCACCAGGGATATATTTCCCTCCCCTCCCCTATCAGCGTTCCAAAAAGACCACTCCTTCCATGACTCCCTCGTCAGGTCCACCCCCCTCCCCCCACCAACCCAACCTCCACTCCCGGCACCTTCCCCTGCAACCGTGAGACTTCCAAACTTGCGCCCACACCTCCCCCCTTACTTCCCTCCAAGGCCCCAAGGGATCCTTCCATATCTGCCACAAATTCACCTGCACCTCCACACACATCATTTACTGCATCCGCTGCACCTGATGTGGCCTCCTCTATATTGGGGAGACAGGCCGCCTACTTGCGGAACGTTTCAGAGAACACCTCTGGGACACCCGGACCAACCAAACCAACCACCCTGTGGCTCAACACTTTAACTCCCCCTCCCACTCCACCAAGGACATGCAGGTCCTTGGACCCCTCCATCGCCAGACCATAGCAACACGACGGCTGGAGGAAGAGCGCCTCATCTTCCGCCTAGGAACCCTCCAACCACAAGGGATGAACTCAGATTTCTCCAGTTTCCTCATTTCCCCTCCCCCCACCCTGTCTAAGTCAAATCCCTCGAACTCAGCACCGCCTTCCTAACCTGCAATCTTCTTCCTGACCTCTCCGCCCCCACCCCACTCCAGCCTATCACCCTCGCCTTGACCTCCTTCCACCTATCGCATTTCCAACGCCCCTCCCCCAAGTCCCTCCTCCCTACCTTTTATCTTAGCCTGCTGGTCACACTTTCCTCATTCCTGAAGAAGGGCTCCTGAAACGTCGATTCTCCTGCTCCTTGGATGCTGCCTGACCTGCTGCACTTTTCCAGCAACACATTTTCAGCTCTAATCTCCAGCTTCTGCAGTCCTCACTTTCTCCTCGAAGATTTTAGCCTAAGAAAGGAAGAAGAATCACAAAGAATGTCTCAACCACAGAGCCTGGGAACAAAGCTTACTGAACTCTCTTTTTAGTTTTTAGTTTTTTCCCTCTGTTCGCAACTGATTTTACTGTGACTTTTTGTCTATGTATAAAGGGAAGCTTATAAAATAATCAAAGTTTTAATTAGTAGTCTTAATGTTCGATGGATTGCAACTGTTTACCTGTAACTAAAATCTAATTACTTGTGTCATACATTGTAGTTTTTGTAAGCACAAAAACTCAGTCCATGTATTCTATCAATCTTGGTCTGAAAGTTAGATAAATTGGGGAACTTTGCATTTTAAGAAAATTATTTAACTTTTGGGACAACTCTGAGAATCTTGGGGCTTGATTTCAAACTCACTACCTCACTGAGTTGAAACAGATTTAATTGTGCAGTGATGGGAAGGTATTGGGATTCCCACTCTGCTCTCACTTATGCAACTAAATTCCCTACTATCCCCCAATCCACCCGCAGGGGGTATTCTGCCTTGCATCTTTCACAGATATATACCCATGCTCTTGTCATTCCTCAGCCTCTGATGCATACAACTCAGGGAGGTGATGGTCTAGTGGCATTATTGCTGGACTGTTAATCCAGAGAACCAGGAAACGTTCCGGGGACTTGGGCTCAAATCCTGTCAAAGCAGATGATGGAATCTAAATTCAATAAAAATCTGGAAATTTTAGACTAGATTAGATTATTTACAGTGTGGAAACAGGCCCTTTGGCCCAACAAGTCCACACCGACCCGCCGAAGCGCAACCCACCCATATCCCTACATTTACCCCTCACCTAACACTACAGGCAATTTAGCATGGCGAATTCACCTGACCCGCACATCTTTGTGACTGTGGGAGGAAACCAGAGCACCCGGAGGAAACCCACGCAGACACAGGGAGAACGTGCAAACTCCACACAGTCAGTCGCCTGAGGCGGGAATTGAACCTGGGTCTCTGGCGCTGTGAGGCAACAGTGCTAGCCACTGTAAGAGTCTAATGATGACCATGAATATGTTGCTGATTGTTGGGGGAAAACAAAACTGTTTCACCGATGTCCTATAGGGAAGGAAACTGCTATCCTTAACTGGTCTGGCCTACATGTGACTACAGACCCATAACAATGTGGTTGACTGTTAACTGCTTTCTGGGCAAGTTAATGCTGGCCCACTCAGTGACATTCTCATCCTGTGAGTTAACAAAAAAAACCTGTAACAACCCATGAATTTTTCCAAACTCTGTGGAGTTGCCAAACCTGGCTTTACAAATACCTTCAATTCTATTTGTCACATATTGGTAGTTCTATCCTCAGCCAAGTAGATCTAAAGTGCAAGAATTTGTTCTTTAACATTTCCATCTCTCTCTATCAATATTCATTAACCAAGCTTTTGTCATTCATCCTATTATTCCAAGCTTTTGCTCATTGCTTTTTTTGGTCTGTCTGGGCTCTTGTGAAGCAACTTGGAATGATTTCCTGCATTAAAATCATAATAAAAGTGTATGTTGTCGTACATTATCAGTACCCAATGCTTCCCTTTTATTGTTTAATTCTGTCTGTCGCTTATCATTTTATGTCCTGCTCTGTATTTTTCTTTTCAAGTTCCCTCATTATTTCTCACTTCTTTCTTCTCTGTTCCATCATTTGTTCTTGAATATTTTTGTCTGTCATTCATCTTTATCTATTCCTCTTGCGTTTCAATCCTTTGTCTCTTTCACTGTTCTCTCTGTGTTACTTTGCTCTGCTAGTCCTTCTGTCCCCAATGGCCGGGCCTTAGATAAGCAGTGTGCGTTCTGACAAAGGGATTACCAAGACTGCAAAGTGCTCATTGTGTTTTCTCCAAGAGTCTCAGTGGCATTTTCATATTTTCCATATGCACAGAAACTCTTGAAGAAAACTACCAGGAATTCTCACCAGGAATCCAGTGAAATGCACAATTCTCCAGGGAGCTAAGAGACTTGAAGCAGCATATAGGTTATGGGCAATGAGGCAAGCAGGCTGCTTTACATGTCCCTGTGTCTGTCCCAAGGTACATCCGTCAAGAAGTACATTTCTGCTGAACACTGAAATTAAAAAGCAAGTTGAAAATCCCATTTCCTCTGTAACCTGAATATTGCTGTTTGAGAATATGTCATACATGATTGGAACCTTTGTCCCTAATGTTTGAAGATTTCAACTGGGACAAAATTAGCAAGTTACTGCGTACAATATTCTTTTGTCTGCCAC
The DNA here is from genome assembly GCF_020745735.1 of Hemiscyllium ocellatum. Classification (NCBI taxonomy): domain Eukaryota; kingdom Metazoa; phylum Chordata; class Chondrichthyes; order Orectolobiformes; family Hemiscylliidae; genus Hemiscyllium; species Hemiscyllium ocellatum. Next base: position 93,775,603 of record NC_083408.1, read on the forward strand.
ATGCATGAAATGTTCAGCTTCAGTCTGAATCCCAGGATACATTTATGAATAGAGCAGTTACAGTGATTTCTAATGCGGTGACCTCAATGCCAAAGATAACCCTGCAAAAGTCAAAAGAACTTGCAATAGTCCATTAACACTATGTTAGAACTCCCAAATTAACCAACCAAAGGATGTTACACTGTGATTACTTTGTTACCCTTCATGCACTCAAAGTCTCTGGTAGTTGGTAATATCGTTTTTGATATCAGTTCAATGGATCAAAAATGAAGAAATCAGTATGTATATATGTCTATAAATATTTATATACATTTACAGTGTATATATTTATACTTCAACATTGCAATGTCTGTGAAATTATCATTCTTATTTTCCTTTCTAATATTGATGGAATTAATTTTTACATGGTTTGAATGTTAGTGTTGCAATTAGAGATAGTAGCCTGCATTTTGCAGATAAATAATGGAAATATCCAGTTAACCTCCTAAATCTTACTGCAGCTGTTCTTTGCAAATAAATCTCTTTGTTACAACTGACTAGACAATGTTTCTAAAAGATCACAGTCAGGCTACAGGTATAGTAGTTTTTTTTAACCCAAATATAATGGCGCCTTGAACTTGCATTGCGTGGTCATTTTTGAACAGATGCTGAATGGGTCTGTTTAACACTTGCAACAACTGTTGTGGTGGAGGGTGTTTTCTTAAAATAAACTGAATGTGTTAAAGGTTCATATAGATTAATGAGTAAATAGACTTCCCACACCAAATGTGTTCAGCGTTATTCAATGGCTTAAAATTCAAGATGGATTGATATTAAACCAACAAGATGGCGAATTTGAAAATAAATACCAGTAAAACAATTGGATTGGCAAATGTTATATTGACACAATAGTTTTGCTCATGTCTTTCAACCAAGGTTTCGGTCCTGATGCTGTAGGATGAACTTCCAACTTGTCAGACATAACAGAGACATTAAAAGATGCCAAATCTTATACATCTTTTCCTTTCTTATTGAATGTTACACAGTTCATTATCTTTTGTGCAAGGTTTCATGAATGCCCACCTCACCACCCACTCCTTCTCTCTCAAAAGCAGCTGCATGATTCAGCTTCCAGCATGGTTGAGATAGCAGTCGCAGCAAGAAAAAAAAATGTTTTCCGATTCATTTTCAAATGAAGAAGCTGAACGAGGGAGACTAATTTAAATCCAGACAGGGATTTTGTTCCTAATCAGCAGAAGGCAATCACGGTAATAGAGTCATAGAGTCATAGAGATGTACAGCATGGAAACAGACTCTTCGGTCCAACCCATCCATGCTGACCAGATATTCCAATCCAATCTAGTCCCACCTGCCAGCACCCTGCCCATATCCCTTCAAACCCTTCCTATTCATATGCCCAGCCCAAATGCCTCTTAAATGTTGCAATTGTACCAGCCTCCACCAATTCCTCTAACAGCTCATTCCATACACGTACAACTCTCTGTGTGAAAACATTGCCCCGTTGGTCTCTTTTATATCTTTCCCCTCTCACCCTAAACCTATGCCCTCTAGTTCTGGGGATTCGCTGACCCCAGGGAAAAGACTTTGCCCATTTACCCTATCCATGTTCCTCATAATCTTGTAAACCTCTATAAGGTCACCCCTCAGCCTCCGTTGTTCCAGGGAAAATAGCCCCAGCCTGTTCAGCCTCTCCCTATAGTTCAAATCCTCCAACCCTCTCAACATCCTTGTAAATTTTTTCTGAACCCTTTCAAGTTTCACAACATCTTTCTGATAGGAAGGAGACCAGAATTGCATGCAATATTCCAACAGTGGTCTAACCAATATAGTCGCAACATAACCTCCCAACTTCTGTACTCAATATTCTGACCAATAAAGAAAAGCATACCAAATGCCTTCTTCACTATCCTATCTATCTGCAACTCCACTTTCAAGGAGCTATGAACCTGCACTCCAAGGTCTCTTTGTTCAGCAACACTCCCTAGGACCTTACCATTAAGTGTATACGTCCTGCTAAGATTTGCTTTCCCAAAATGCAGCACCTCACATTTATCTGAATTAAACTCCATCTGCCACTTCTCAGTCCATTGGCCCATCTGGTCAAGATCCTGTTGTAATCTGTGGTAACACTCTTCGTTGTCCACTACCCCTCTAATTTTGGTGTCATCTGCAAACTTACTAACTGTACCTCTTATGCTTGAATCCAAATCATTTATGCAAATGACGAAAAGTAGAAGACCCAGAACCGATCCTTGTGGCACTCCACTGGTCACAGGCCTCTAGTCTGAAAAACAACCCTCCACCACCACCCTCTGTCTTCTACCTTTGAGCCAGTTCTGTATCCAAATGGCTAATCAGTGTCCCATGGGGAACTATGTCGAACATCTTACTGAAGTCCATATAGATCACATCTACCACTGCCCTCATCAATCCTCTTTGTTACTTCTTCAAAAAACTCAATCAAGTTTGTGAGACATGATTTCCCATGCACAAAGCCATGTTGGCTATCCCTAATCAGTCCTTGCTTTTCCAAATACATGTACATCCTGTCCCTCAGGATTCCCTCCAACAACTTGCCCACCACCAATGTCAGGCTCTCTGATTAAAAGATTAGCTCAGTAAGAACATCAACACCCTCTGTCAGATTCTTTTGAGTGCATCTCAGTGTGTTGTGCCCCAGAAATTTAAGTTTTCGTTTTCAAATAATATTTCTCTTTTACTGCAAAAGACTTCCAGTGGACTTGCAAAAACGAACCTTTATAATTGTTTTATTATTAGTGATTATAGAATCCCTACAGGGTGGAAGCAAATGATTTAGCCCATCAGGTCCATACCAATCCTCTCAACAGCATCCCACCAGACCCACCCTCCTGCCCTGTAACACTGCATTTCTCATGGCCACTCCACCTAATCAGCACATAGAATTATCGAATCCCTGCACTGTAGAAACAGGCCCTTCAGTCCAACAGGTCCAAACCGATCGTCCAAAGAGTAATCCACCCAGAACCATTCCCCTATCCCATTATCCAATACTTACTCCTAACGAATGTACCTAACCTATGTTTGGACTGTGGGAGGAAACCCACATAGACACAGGGAGAACATACAAATTCCACACAGACAGTAGCCCAAGGGTGGAATTGAACCCATGTCCCTGGCGCTGCAAGACAACTGTGCTATCCACTGAGCCATGCACAGTTAAACTAAATTGAAAACCCTTAGTCAGATTCTAATTAAACAAATCTTAAAGCTTGTGCCTTATTCCACACTATATTATTTGAATATTTTCATGCCAAGATCAATGCAAATATTATCAAGCATAGCCAGACATATTAATAACCATTCTTAACTCTATCAATTTCTACCTGATATAAATTTTGCTCTGTATATTAAACAAATGAGTGGGCTAAATGAAGAGTGTTTTAGTTTCTTTGAACAGTCTCTAAATTGATATCGTTAGTAGCACTGAACAAATTTTAATACATTTGTATGATATTTTATACTCAATTGTTGGTAATGGTGATGGCAGTTTTGATGGGGATGAAGTGATGTATCTATCATGATCCCAGCTAATGGTATTACACATCAAATCATACCCCAGGCTGAAATCTGGCTTGATGGATCATATTTTTCTTTAAAATGGGATGGCCTTTCACTTAACTTAAGCAAGCAATGCAGCAGATTTTGTTTAAACCATAAAACAGAAATTATTACAGAAAGGAAAAGAAGATAAAGTTAAATAAACCAAACTATTTTATATAACACAACTTGAAAGATGTCAAAACTGAAAATATAATCTAAGCAATCTGAACAGCATTACTTCACCATATGCAAAAGTCAGAAAATAAAATCACTTCTGTATCATGCCTATAAGCTTGAGTTAACTATTTCTTTCCATTTCCTGTTTTGAAAGATGGGTAGAATCTTTCTTGATTAGTCACACAACTTAGTTTAGACTTTATCAGCTTTGAGTAATCTCGTCAAGTTCTAACCAAACAATTCTAGTAAGGAACTTTCAAATTGAAAGCTTTACTCTGAGGTAACCTATTTCTGAACAGTTTTAACTCATTTTCTTTCTTCAAGACAAAGTATTTCCCACAACCAACTTTCAATAAAACCTCTATAAAAGGTTTTCTAAGCTGTGTGCTTTCCCCTAACTAAAAACATTCCTGATCCTTTTCAACAGAAAGCAAGCTAATATTCCTCAGTATTTACTCCACTTCTAATAAAACCATCCCAAAGCAAACAAATTCCCCTGGAATCTTTCTCATACTTTCTCATAAAAGCCATGGCTGTTGAAAAACTGACAAGTTAAGTGTCTCATGCACATAGAACAAATCTCACATGCCACTAGTTCAAAATTCAAATTGTAACATATATGATGTCAACAAATGAATATAAATCACATACTTAAACCACACAGGTTAGTTGTGGTAGGAAGCATTGAGTCACTGACTTTGTATATTTGAGTTGGCTTATTATCACACGGTGTAAGGGGCAGTCAGTAAACATTTGTTTGATTTCTAATTCTTGTCAACTAATCTTTCATTGTAGAATTATGGAAAGATGCAACAGAGAAGAAAACAACATTTTTTCTTTGATAGATAAATGCAACTAGTTCCATCCACTGCACCTTCCCTGGAGCCTCGTATCTTTCTTCTACTCAGGAAAAATTCTGAACCCTGTGGATGATGAGAGGCAAAGGGTGCTCAGCAGAATAATTCTCTTACTTCAAGTGAGAACCAGTGCTTGAGGTAACTGCCGTTCACTAAACAGATTAAGGTGAAAATCTGCTGACAGCTGCAGCCACAACCTTAACTTCAAAATAAAGCAATGAGAACATTGATTGTGATTATCAAGATGATGATGGCTCTTAACTTTTATGAGACTGTCTCCTTCTGGCCTGCTGTTGGAAATCTAAACCAGATCTTGCTTTCTGAGAAACTTATATGAGCAGAATCTTATTCCCCAAATCTCCTGTCTCACCATACGCAAAGCCTTCTTGTCACCCTCAGGTCATATACCCATAACTACATAAGAACCAGGAGCAGGAGTAGGCCATTCGGCCCTTCGAGCCTGCTTCACCACTCAATAAGATAATGGCCAATCTTTTCATGGACTCAGCTCCACTCACCCACGTTTTCACCATATCCCTTAATTCCTTTATTTTTCAGAAAAGTATCTACGTTAACTTCAAATGCCATTACTGAAGTAATGCATCTACTTCCCCGGGCAAGGCATTCCATTTATTATCAACCCTCTGGGCGAAGAAGTTCCTTCTCAGTTCAGTTCTAAACCTGCTTCCTCTAATCTTGAGGCCATGCCCTTTTGTTGTACTCTCACCTGTATTCCTGATGAAGGACTTTTGCCCGAAACGTCGATTTTACTGCTCCTCGGATGCTGCCTGAACTGCTGTGCTCTTCCAGCACCACTAATCCAGAAAGTGGAAACATCCTATCTATTTGTATTTTATCGATTTCCTTCATAATTTTATATGTTTTGATAAGATCTCCCCTCAATCTTCTGAATTCCAATGAATATAATTCCAATCTACTCAGCCTCTCCTCATAAACCAACCCATCTGACTCTGGAATCAACCTAGTGAACCTCCTCTGCACCCTCTCCAGTGCTACTACATCCTTTCTTAAGTAAGGAGACCAAATCTGCACAGTGGTCCAGGTGTGGCCTCACTAGCACTTGTCCAGCTGTAATATTACCTCTCTGCTTTTAAACTCAATCACTTTAGCAATGAAGGACAAATTCCATTTACCTTCCTAATTATTTGTTGTATCTGCAGACCAGCTTTCTGCGATTCATGCACAAGGACACCCAGGTCCCTCTGCAAATCAGCATGCTCCAACTTTTTTACCATTCAAGTAATAATCTATTTTGCTGTTACTCCTACCAAAATGTATGACTTCACATTTACAAGCATTGTATTCCATCTGCCGGATCTTTGCCCACTCACTCAATGTATCTATGTTCCTTTGCAAAGTTCACAGTCCCCTCTACATTTTGCTCTGCCACTCATCTTAGTGTCATCGGCAAATTTTGACACCGTACATGTGGATCCCAATTCCAAATCATTGATATTAATTGCAAATAATTGTGGTCCCAACACCAATCCCTGAAACATACCACTAGTCACTGATTGCCAGTCAGAAAAACACTCATTTATCCCCACTCTTTGCTTCCTGTTAGTAACCAATTCTCTATCCACATTAATACTCTAACTCTAACACCATGCATCATTATCTTATGCAGCAGTCTCATGTGCTGCCCCTTGTCAAATGCATTTTGGAAATTTAGGTACACCACATCAACTGAGTCCCCATTGTCCACCTTGCTTAAAATGTCTCCATAGAATTTCAAACAAATTGTGAAACATGACCTGCCCTTCATGAATACAAGTTGCATCTGTACAATGGGACAATTCTTTTGAGATGCGCTGCTATTTCTTCCTTCATAATAGACTCAAGCATCTTCCCTACTACAGATGCTCGCTGGTCTATAATTCCCCATCTTTTGTCTACTTCCCTTTTTAAATATGAGAATGAAGATAATGATTGTTATACTTTTTGAAAATACCTTTACAATGTGGACAATTTACCTTGACCCAAGATGCAGTCCAGGGATCAAATTCCCTTTTGTAATTGCAGTACAGATAGGAGTTAATTCATGTCTAAGATAGTTGCTAAGATAGAAATGTCTAATGGAGGACTGTCCTTTTTAAATAAAAATCAGAATACTAGTTTATTTGTACAACTCATTACTCCAATTATCTGGATATTTTAAGAAAATCAAATGTAAGTGACAGCCCTGACTTAATATAGCTGTTACTAAAACAAATTCTGCCCACTATTTTTGTGCCAATTCTCTTAAGAGCCACTTAGCTAATCCCAAGCCTCTGATCATTCCGGAGAATCTCTCAATTGTTCCTTTTTGTCTTTATGATCAGGTTGATATTGTGGAAATCTCCCTTTACCTAAAGCTTAACATAGACAGGGAAAGAGGGTGGCACAATGGCTCAGTGGTTAGCCACTCAGTGCTGCCTCACAGCACCAGCGACCTGTGTTTGATTCCTGCCTCGGGTGACTGACTGTCTGTCTGTATGGAGTTTACAAATTCTCCCCATGTCTGCGTGGGTTTCCACCCACAGTCCAATGATGTGTAGGTCAGGTGAATTGGCCATGCTAAATTGTCCATAGTATTAGGTTCATTAGTCAGGGATGACTATGGCATAGGGGAATGGGTCTTGTTGGGTTACTGTTCAGAGGGTTGATGTGAACTCATTGGGCCGAAGGGCCTGTTTCCGTGCTGTAGGAAATCTTAAAAAAAATTAAACTGAATATGAGAGAAAGCTAGTTGAGAATATAAAACAGATATTAAGACCATCTTTAAATATTGCAAAGAGCAAGTAGTTAATAAAGCATGAATTGCTCCTACAGAAATTGGGTCAAGGAAATAGCATTGAAAAATAAAAATTTGCAGATGAGCTGAACATTTTTTGTGTACTTTATTATCCATGGTGTCTGTAAACTCACTACTTAACAGAGTTGTGTGGAAACCATATTGTCACAAGCAGGAACAAACAGCCCCCATGTGTGTCAATAGTTAATGATATTGGATCAGTTGTGTGGATACTGGAAGTAAATATATTGATTCTTTGGTGACATGATACAAATTGGCTTGAGACAGCAAATTGTACTATTCTAAGGAGAAGCCATGGCAAGCTAGTTAGGATATAGAGATCAGCACTGCCTCAACCAGAAAAAAGGACTCCTGCCCAAACAGTACACAGATGGACTAATTTGTTTTCACTAACAAGATTATATTTTCTCTACAGAAACTCAGCAACCATGCTCTTTAAAAGTGCAGGAAATTCCAAACTGAAATGAACTGCAAATAATCAGCAGAGAGAAACCCTTCTAGTCTGCAATAGTTTCATTTGAAAATTGATGAAAGGTATGTGACTCATTTTTCATTATTCTAAGTGAACTAGTAATTAGTAATTTACATGCATGAGCCAGCTCTTGAATTCACCTTTGTTTTGCTAAAGAAAAGACACATTTTGTCGAAGCATATCACCTTGCATTCATCAGGGCAACATGTTATAATACAATTTAAGGAAAAGCTTTTTTATATTGTATGAGAGGAGAGTGCTAATTGAGTTGGGAGTCAACTTTGATGGAAGTGTTGCCATGATAATTTATCCATTATTGCTGATTGACAATTAACTACCAAATGCTGTTTCACATTTAAAGGAGGTAAGTTATCATAGAATCATAGAATCCCTACAGAATGGAAACAGGCCATTTGGCCTATCAAATTCACACCGACATTCTGAAGAGTAATCCACACAGCCCCATTACCCTACCCTATTACTCTACATTTTATCTCTGCCTAATGCATCTAAACTACACATCCCTGAACCCTATGGGCAATTCAGCATGGCCAATTCACCTATCCTGCACATCTTAGGACTGTGGGAGGAAACCAGAGCATCTGGCGGAAACCCTTGTAGCCACAGGGAGAATGAGACAACTCCACGCAGACAGTCGCCCGAGGCAGGAACCCAACCCGGGTCCTTGGCACTGTAACCACTGAGCCACCGTGCTGCCCTGATTGGTCAAAGTGTTGCCCTCTGCTATGGACAGCAAATGGCTATCACCTATTTTGTTGAATTGAGACAGGCAAATTGCATATTGATGTCTATTCTGTTTGCAAAAAGCATGGGGTCTTATGAATTAACACATACCATTTCCAACTTACTGATGTGTGCCACACTTTGAGTCTAACTGCCGATCCCAGTTTGGTTATCAGTATAATTAGGAGGAGAAAGTGAGGTCTGCAGATGCTGGCGATCAGAGCTGAAAATGTGTTGCTGGAAAAGTCAGCAGGTCAGGCAGCATCCAAGGAACAGGAGATTCGACATTTCGGGCATAAGCCTGAAGAAGGGCTTATGCTATCAGTATAATTATTCACTCATTCAAGACCGAACGGCCTGTTTCCAAGCTGTATGTGTCAATGAGTCTGTTGTCCAATTAGCAAATTACGTCTAATGTTGTAGATGCATTATGTATTTTTTAAGTTTGAGCTGGTTGTATGTAGTCATTGCCTTAGTTGTGAAAAAAGACAAGAGTTGTGTTTCATTAAGAGGGGAGAAGAAAATAAGAATTGCCTCATTACGTCAGCTACAACTTATGAGTGTAAACCAATTATTGGTTGGGAGACACCATAAAACCACAAGGTATAGGAGAAGGATTAGACCATCAGCCTATCTAGACTGCTCTGCCACTCGAAAATGGCTGATAGAAGTGGGAAGAGAGGAGGATGATTAGATGTGTCGCTAGCCTCACAAAAAATCCTTTTCCTCAGTGACCAACATTGGCTTTTCCATGGTACTAAAACATATAGAACTGCTTGTCCTTCTCGTTGCCTGATATCATGTGCCACTTTCTCCTGTAGAGAAGTTGGATGTGTCAGTGAATGTCCTATGACATGTTGGTTAATGTGGCTGTCATAGTTGTGTGTATGTATTCAGTGAGTTGTGAGTGTGAGGCTTTCAGTATTGGAACATGAGTGAGAATTAGATAAAGATTATGAATTGAAGTGTTAGGCGCTCTGATAAAAATTGGTAAGAGTTGGATGGTGAGATTGAGAAGTGGATGCGGCTAGTTGTGCATTTGGTGGATATTCTATTGGAAGATGCAACCACTCACTTTGACAACTTGTGTCAGATTGACTACTTTCCAACGATTGGATCACTTGGCACTGATCTTCAGGTCTACTTACTCCCATTGCTCCATGGGAAAATGTCTGGAAGTTTCCTGTCCCTTTGTAAATGAAGGTGCTGGTGTTGGACTGGGGTGGACAAAATCAGAAGTCACATGACACCAGGTTATAGTCAATCATGTTTATTTGAAATCACAAGCTTTTGGAATGCTGCTCCTTCATCAGTGCATAAGCACAGAATATATGGGTGGAGAGATAATAGCAAGATAATTCCCTGTAATTCAGAGTGTCAACCAATAAGTACAAATACAGTGACTGGAGTATCAACAAGCTGAATAACAAGTCTTTGCAGATGATCAAAAGTGTTGAATGGTGTGAGTAAAGTGTCAACAGCTGAATAACAAGTGAAGGAATGACCGATGAATTGATTAATTAAGGCAGAGAGATCGTAACAAATAATCAAAAATAAGATGATGCTCGAGACGAATCAAGTGGCTCAAATAACATGAGTTGGTGTCAGAGTGGCATATGAGGTAAAGTAACAAGTAATAAAAGACTGTACAAACTATTTAAGGTAAAGAGATCATAACAAGTAATGAAGGTAATGATGGCAAAACAGAACAGTAAGGGAGATTTTTCAAATGCAGAACAGTGGGGGAGGGGAGTCATGCGGTGGGGGTATATCTAGTGCAACATGAACCCAAGATTAGAGTTCAGGTTGTCCTCATGAGTACTGAACTTGGTCATCAGTTTCTGCTCAGCAATTCTGCGTTGTTGTGTTTCTCGAAGGCTGCCTTGTAGGAGACTTATCCGAAGATCGGAGGCTGAATGTCCCTGACTGGTGAAGTGTTCTCTGACTGGGAGGGAACATTCCTGTCTGGTGATTGCTATATGGTATCTGTTCATCTATTTTTGTTGCACCTGCATGGTCTTGCTGATATACCATGCCTCAGGACATCCTTTCCTGCAGCAGGTGAGGGAGACAATGTTGGCCAAGTCACTTAAATACATACTATGCATGGGGTGTGTGGTGTTCCCACATGTGATGGTAATATCCATGTTGATGATCTGACATGTCTTGCAGAGGTTGCCATGGCAGGATTGTATGGTGTGGTGGTCGCTGTTCTCCTGAAGACTGAGTAGTTTGCTGCAAACAACGGTCTGTTTAAAGTTAGGCGGCTGTTTGAAGGTGAGATGTTCCTCATCATCAATGACATGATGAAGGCTACGAAGGACATGGCGTAGTATCTGTGCTCTGGAGAAGTACTGGATGATGAACACTATTTGTGCTTATCGGTTGACACTCCTAATTCCTGGAATTAACTTGGCAGTATCTCTCCGCCCATATATTCTGTGCCTGTGCACTTTCATTCACTTCACCTGAAGAAGGATTAGATTAGATTAGATTAGATTACTTACAGTGTGGAGTTTGTAACTGCAAATGAATCTGTTTTCTATAATCTGGTGTTGTGTAACTTCTGACTTTTTCCCCTTGAAAATATAGGTGCCTCTCCTTCCGTGCACTGATATTTTCATTGCATTAAACCATGATATCTATGCTCTGACACATTTAGCCAGCTCCTCAAAGTATCAAGGCACAGATTAATACTTGAAAAACCTCCCAGATCTTTTTTGTAGGCGTACACTTCCCTTTTATTAGATGCCAACTGCCTTAAAGTTGAACCAACTACTTGTGAGATTGGGCCTCCACTTAATGTGTACAATCACTGAACAATGTGGAGAATATTACTTGGTATGTAGCAATCATTCAAGAAAGAAAGCGAGGATTTAACATGCATCCTCCGTAACCATGAATCAGTACATGCTAATAGTATTTGAACCCATTGTACATTTTCAAGGTGAAGTTAATTTCTCCCCCAGTGGATCTTTCAGGCAATGCACAGAAGGTCATATCAAATCACTACATTTAAAAAAAGTTCTCATCTCACCTCTGGTACACTGCTAAGACCTTTAAAATGGTGTCTTTTTTCAAACCGTCTGTCAGTGGAAACAGTTTTGACCTGTTGACATTATGAAACAAATTATGGTTTTGAAGACTTCTGATAAATACCCTTAACATTCCCCCTGCTTTAATATTATTTGTGATGGTGCTTCTGGGGATTCCTATCATATTAGCTTCCAGGAAGAAGCCAGATTGACACATTTTTAGGCAGAGACCAAATATCACTCTAACGGATCTTCACGTACCCATGAAAATACTTTGCTCTGAAGAAAACAGGCATAAGAAGGAGACAATAATTTTGAAGAATAACTTAAACAGTTAAGGTACTAAGTGAGGTTTTCGAGTCCGTATGAATTTTAATAGCCATCTGGCATCTGTCCTGACCAACAAATAGCTTTAATTAATATTTTGCAAACTGACAAAGTGGCTCTTCATATCTGACCCAACGTCTCAGTGGCCTTCCAATTGGAGTGACCTGGTGGCTCAGTGGTTAGCACAGCTGCCTTATAGTGCAAGGGATCTGGGTTCGATTCCCACCTCAGGTGACTGTCTGTGTGGAGTTTACATGTGAGATTTCCTCCCACAATCCAAAGACGTGAATTGGCCATGCTAACTTGCCCATAGTGTTAGAGGCATTAGTCAGAGGTAAATCTAGGGTAGGGGGGTGGGTCACTCTTCAGAGGGTTGGTGTGGACTTGTGGGGCCTGTTTCCATACTATAGAGGAATCTAACTAAATCTCACCAGCTCTGCTGAAATGTTTCTGATTTTCTTCAGATGCTGCCTGACATGCTGAGTGTTTCTGGCCTCCTCTACTTTTACTTCAGATTTCCAGCAGCAGCTGCATTTTGCTTTTGATTGACTTTCTTCATATCAAATAATTTAATAACCAAAACATTTTATATCAGATAATGATCTGAAGTATGCATCAAGCTAAGTTCATCACAAGCCACGTCAGACTTCCTGTCATTTGATGGCTATCCAAAATGCATGAACAAGGAATCTGATATTTTTGTTTGTCTGTACATTCATACTGATGGAAGTCAAAAGTAAAATAAAATGCCCAACCAGGTGTATTGCTGCTCTATAAAATTATAAAGCTATACCTTTTTAAAGAGGGAAGTGTATTTGAATCAGAATCAGTTTTGTATGTCTGAACATTTGCAAATACCTCGAATTGTATTTTTTAACCACTTTTGTGTTCAATTCATTTCACTATTGATTCTTACTGCCAATCTGTTTGGTGAGAATGAGTCATTGAGGGAGAGGTTTGTGAGATCCCTGCTGGCTACAGGTGGTTCAAAATTTACAGAGAAATTACTGAAAGGGGGCTGACATTTACGGGCCTGTCGGACTGTAAGAAGATGATTGAAAGCAGTTGTGGGAAAATCTATGAGGATGTAAATTCTCAGAAAGGAATGATCCACAGAAGCAACTTGTCACTTAGCCATAAATCAGAACTTAAACTAACACAATCTTTTAGAACTGCAGTCACGTCTTAATCTTAGACTTACTCATATCTATGCAATGTAATGCAACTCAGAGCACTATACAGTAGTTATAAAAGACATGATAAAACTCGTCGAATTAATTATAGTTGTCAAATTAACATGAAGCAATGTAAGCCTATTCTGACCTTATATCAATGACAATCTGATTTTCAGCCTTTCCTATCTGATAATAAAAGGGCCATTGTTAACATTTTCTGTTGTGCCTGTATTTATTATGCACTACAGTTAGACATGTGTAATCATCTGCCTTCAGGATCAGCCTGACTTCTGCTGAAGCTTATACATTTTAGTAATTTGTGGTGAAGAAGCTGGCTAATGGACAATGGATATGATTTTTGAAGGAAGGCTCTCGTTACCCGCAACTACCTTGTGAATTTAATAATAAATTTTAAGTGGTTTCCGAAGACACTGATTTCTAAAGACACTGATTTCAAAATGATAAGCCTTATTGATATTTTAATTCAGAAACAATGGGACAAACATCATGAGATCTCATGAATTTATTATTCGGAGCATCAGAAGGAGATTTTAAAGAAAAAAACTATTGTAGATAACCTCAGCAATTATAAGATCAGACTAGATTACCTACAGTGTGGAAGCAGGCCCTTCGGCCCAACAAAAGTCCACACTGACCCGCCAAAGCACAACCCACCAGACCCATTCCCCTACATTTACCCCTTCACCTAACACTACAGGCAATTTAGCATGGCCAATTCACTTAACCTGCACATTTTTGGACTGTGGGAGGAAACCGAAGCATCCGAAGGAAACCCACACAGACACAGGGAGAATGTGCAAACTCCACACAGTGAGTCACCTGAGGCAGAAATTGAACCCGGGTCTCTGGCGCTGTGGGGCAGCAGGTGCAACCAATTAGTTTTGAGAATACTGGGTGGCGACAGGATTCATTGGCTTTCACAAACTTCTTGGTTTTGTTATTCAGTAATTCCTTTGCCACTTAATCTGAGCTATCAACATTCTTTCTCCCCCAGCACTCCAATCCTCCTCCCTCCCACTATAGCATAAGCTCTGATGAAGAGTCATCTAGACACAAAATGTACCTTGCTCTCTCTCCATGGATGCTACCTGAACCACTGTGATCACCAGCCTTGGTTGTTTTCAGTACAGATTCCAGCATCTGCTGTACTTTGCTCTGTCTTAAAGATCAACTCTGTTTTAGATTAGATTACTTACAGTAGTGGAAGTCCACACCGACTCTCCGAAGCAACCCACCCATACCCCTACATTTACCCCTTACCTAACACTATGAGCAATTTAGCATGGCCAATTCACCTAACCCGCACATCTTTGGACTGTGGGAGGAAACCGGAGCACCCGGAGGAAACCCACGCAGACACGGGGAGAACATGCAAACTCCACACAGTCAGTCACCTGAGTCAGGAATTGAACCCGGGTCTCAGGCACTGAGAGGCAGCAGTGCTAACCACTGTGCCACCATGCCACCCACCATTAGATTACTTACAGTGTTTATGTGGAACCACAGGAGATGGGTGTGATATGAAAAGAATATCTTTCATCAGGATTTACTGAGAAGGACATGGAAGTTAGGGAACATGAAGAAGTAAATAATGATGTCTTGAAAAGAGTTCATATTGCAGAAGAGGAGATGCTGGAAGTCTCAAAATACATAAAATCCCCAGGACCTGATTGGGTGATTCTCAGAACTCTGGGCTGTTTGCTGAGATATTTGTACCATTGACAGCCATGAGGTGCCAGAAGACTCTAAGTTGGCTAATGTGGTGCCATTATTTAAGAAATGCTGTCAGGAAAAGCCAGGGAAATAGAGACTTAAGACAATGGGCAAGGCACTCTGCACCAACACCTCAAGCATGCAGTGGGCATCCGTTTGAACTGGCCTCCCCCTTCTGGAATTTGACAGTAGTCCCCATGCTGTAGACCCTACTGCACGACATGGTGCCTCACAATCAGAGCTGTCTTAGGGATATCATCCCAGTTGAGGTACTAACTATATGGGCTGATGCTGCATTCTCTCCACTGCAGTGTTTTCACCTGCTCACCGCACACGCCTTGGCATGATGTTTTGCCCTGAAAATGTGTTGCTGGTTAAAGCACAGCAGGTCAGGCAGCATCCGAGGAACTGGAAATTCGACGTTTCGGGCAAAAACCCTTCATCAGTATTCCTGATGAAGGGCTTTTGCCCGAAACATCGAATTTCCTGTTCCTTGGTTGCTGCCTGACCTGCTGTGCTTTAACTAGCAACACATTTTCAGCTCTGATCTCCAGCATCTGAACACCTCAATTTTTACTCGATGATGTTTTGCTCCGCAGCGGTGGAGATCCCCACTGGAAGGTCCTCTACAAAGGTGTCTTCCTCTTTTACATCAGGGAGCTGGGCTACATGCACTGGTCCAGTGCAACCAGTGACTGAACAAATTTATCAAATGGCAGATCATGTGCATGTTCTGTAGTCTGGACGAAAAGGTGTTTCACATTTATGTTGAGCGCATCTGTTTGCAGTCACTTTTTAGTTTTTAAAGGGGCTGTGTTTGAAATTTTGATTGCACTTCATGCTCTTGAGACATGGGCAGGGAGGAGTCTCGGATCCTTCTCATAGCTGTGCTCCTGGACCTGCCCAAAATGGCCATTAACAGGTCCATGCAGCGAGCTGATGAGGGGTTTGTCGGTTCTGACTGTTTGTCCTTCTTTCACAGTTACATCATGCTCGGATGTCCCTGGAGTGGAAGCATGGGGTAGTCTTTCATGGCAGACTTGGGGGCTGGGAGTCATCATCAGTTTGAGCAATTATGTTTTGAATTGGTACCATAAATCACCCCACATGTGTCTGGATTGAAAGCCACTTTTCCGTCCAACTCTCCAGTCTATCTATATTCTCTTGTATTCTCTGACAGCCCCTTATGCTTTCTGCTACTCCGCCAATCTTTGTGTCATCTGCAAACTTGCTGATCATACCAACAGTGCCCTCTTCTAGATCATTTATGTATATTACAAACAACAGTGACCCCAACACGGACCCCTGTGGAACACCACTGGTCACCTTTCTCCATTTCGAGAAACTCCCTTCAACTACTAAACTCTGTCTCCTGTTGCTCAACCAGTTCTTTATCCACCTAGCTAGAACACCCTACCCACCATGTGACTTCACTTTCTCCATTCGTCTACAATGGGGAACCTTATCAAACATTTTACTAAGGTCCATGTGTATGACATCAACAACCCTTCCTTCATCTGACAACTTGGTCACTTCCTTGAAGAACTCTATTAAGTTGGTAAGGTGCGATCTCCCCCACACAAAACCATGTTGCCCATCACTTAGAAGCTCATTCTTTTCTAAATATAAATAGATCCTATCTCTTAGTACCCTCTCCAGCAACTTCCCCACCACCAACGTCAGGCTCACTCATCTGTAGTTACCCAGAATATCCCTATTACCCTTCTTGAACAGGGGACAACATAAGCTACCCTCACCTGTATTTAAGGATGTCACAAAGATATCTGTCAGGGCCACAGCTATTTCCTCTCGCCTCCCTCAGCAACCTGGGATAGATCCCATCCAGTCCTGGGGATTTGTCCACCCTAATATCCTCTAGCATACCCAACTTATGCCAATGTGATCCAGACTAATCAAACTTCCATCTCTCATCTCAGGATTCATCATGTTCCTCTCCTCAGTGAACACTGATGCAAAGTAACCATTCAGAATCTCACCCATTGTCTCAGGTTCGTCACACAGCCTTCCTTCATTTTCCTTTAGTGGACCAATCCTTCCCTAGTTACCCGCTTGCTTCTTATGTAAGAATAAAATGCTTTGGGATTCTGCTAAATTCTGCCCGATGGATTCCTCGTTTAAGTCTTGTCCTACTCTTCCGATATTCCTCCAGGGCCTATTCTGTTCTTAGCTGCCTAGACCTTATGTACTCTTCCCTTTTCCTCTTGGCTAGTTGTACAATTTCTCCTGTCATCCACGCTTCACGAATCTTGCCCTTCCTTCCTTTGCCTTCAACGGGACATGCCTATCCTGCACTATCTTTAACCTATCTTTGAAAGCACCTCACATCTCAAATGTGGACTTCCCTTCAAGTAGCTGTGTCCAATCCACATTTCCCAGCTCCTGCCTAATTTTGATATAATTGGCTTTGGCCCAATTTAGTACAGTCACTGTCCAAATATAAATTAAGCCCTTACCTTCCCGGCAGCCCTCACTTCACTCCTCCTTCTCTCCTTCTGGTCCCTATCCCAGAAGTGGATGATCAGGATGGAGTCAAGGGAAAGCCATTTTCTGCTTATGTATTTATTTTTGTTTATCCCCCAAATAACTGGAACTTCACTTCTGCATAACAAAGTCGAGATATTTGTCTTCTGGTTCAAATGAATACCGTTTGTTTAACTGTGTTTCACTTGGTGCTGTCCCTGGGAGTTTCTGATCAAAGTAGTATTGGGGGGGGGGGTCCCTTGGCTTTTTATGTTTCTGTCTTTTGTTTTAAAGTAGAGGGTTGCTTTTCAGAGAGGAGGTCTGTGACTAGTGGTGTGCCATAAAGATCAAGTACTGGGTCCGCTGCTTTTTGCCATTTATATGAATGATTTGAATGTGAATGTAGGAGGTGATGTAGTGAACAGTGAAGAAGATTATTTCAGGGTAGAATGGGACCTAGATCAGATGAGTCAGTGCACTGTGGTGTGGCAGATGGAGTTTAATTCAAATAAATATGACATGTTGCATATTGGTAAGGCAAATCAGAGCAGGACTTATAACACTTAATAGTAGGGCACTGGGGAGTGTTACTGAACAAAGAGACTAAAGGGTATTGTTTCTTGAAAGTGGTGTCTTATGTAGACAGAGTGGTGAAGACGTTTGACATGCTTGCCTTCATTAGTCAGAACATTGATTATAGGAGTTGGGATGACATGTCATGGCTACATAGGACATTGGTGAGGCCATTGTTGGATACAGAATATAATTTTAGTCACCTTTTTACAGGAAAGATGTGGTAAACTTGAGAAAGTGCAGGAAAGATTTACAAGGATGTTGCCGGGAATTGAAGGTTTGAGTTGTAGAGAGAGGCTGACTAGGCTGGAGCATCAGAGGCTGAGGGGTGGCCTTAGAGGTTTATAAAATCATGAGGGGCATGGATAGGGTGAAAAGCCAAGGTGTCTTTCCTAGAGTGGGGGAACCAAACCAGAGAGCATAGGTCTACGGTGAGAGGGGAAAGATCTAAAAAGTTGTGGTTTTGTTCGCCGAGCTGGAAGTTTTTGCTGCAAACGTTTCGTTCCCTGGCTAGGGAACATCATCAGTGCTATTGGAGCCTCCTGTGAAGCGCTGCTTTGATGTTTCTTCTGGTATTTATAGTGGTTTGTTCTTGCCGCTTCCGGGTGTCAGTTTCAGCTGTAGTGGTTTGTATGTGGGGTCCAGGTCGATGTGTCTGTTGATGGATGTTCTTGCCGTTTCCGGGTGTCAGTTTCAGCTGTAGTGGTTTGTATATGGGGTCCAGGTCTATGTGTCTGTTAATGGAGTTTGTGGATGAATGCCATGCCTCTAGGAATTCCCTGGCTGTTCTCTGTCTGGCTTGTCCTATGATGGTAGTGTTTTCCCAGTCAAATTCATGTTTCTGGTTGTCTGAGTGTATGGCTACTAGGGATAGCTGGTCGTGTCGTTTTGTGGCTAGCTGATGTTCATGGATGCGGATTGTTAGCTGTCTTCCTGTTTGTCCTATATAGTGTTTTGTGCAGGCCTTGCATGGTATTTTGTAAACTACGTTAGTTTGGCTCGTGTTGGCTATTGGGTCCTTTGTTCTAGTGAGTTGTTGTCTGAGTGTGGAAGTTGGCTTGTGTGCTGTTATGAGTCCTAAGGGTCGCAGTAGTCTGGCTGTCAGTTCTGAGACGCTCCTGACGTATGGTAGTGTGGCTAGTCCTTTTGGTTGTGGCATGTCCTCGTTCCGTGGTCTATCTCTTAGGCATCTGGTGATAAAGTTGCGTGGGTATCCGTTTTTGGCGAATACCTTGTATAGGTGTTCCTCTTCCTCTTTTCGCAGTTCTAGTGTACTGCAGTGTGTTGTGGCTCTTTTGAAATGTCCTGATGCAGCTTCGTTTGTGTGTGTTGGGGTGGTTACATTCATAGTTTAGGACTTGGTCTGTGTGTGTTGGTTTCCTGTGTACCCTTGTGGTGAATTCTCCGTTGGGTGTTCTCTCTACTAACACGTCTAGGAATGGGAGTTGGCTATCCTTTTCCTCTTCTCTCGTGAATCGTATTCCTGTGAGTGTGGCGTCGATGATTCGGTGTGTTTTCTCTATTTCTGTGTTTTTGATGATTACAAAGGTGTCATCGACGTATCTGATCCAGAGTTTGGGTTGGATTTGTGGTAGGGCTGTATGTTCTAACCTTTGCATAACTGCCTCTGCTATGAGTCCCGAGATTGGTGATCCCATGGGTGTTCCGTTGATTTGTTCGTATATCTGATTGTTGAATGTAAAGTGTGAGGTGAGGCACAGGTCTAGTAGTTTAAGTATGCCGTCCTTGTTGATAGGTTCGGCCTCCTGTGTTCTGTTATGTATGTCCAGTAGGTTGGCTATTGTTTCTCTGACTAGGGTTTTGATCTAAAAAGGATCTGAGTCGTAAATTTTTCAAGCAGAGGGTGGTGCATGTATAGAATGAGCTGCCAGAGGAATTTGTGGAGGCTGGTGTATTTACAACAATTAAAAAGCATCTGGATGGATACATGAGTAGGAAGCATTTAGAGATATATTGGTCAAATGCAGGCAAAAGGGACTATGTCAGATTGGGCTGTCTGATTGGGGCAGACAAGTTGGACTGAAGTGTCTGTTGCCATGTTGTCTGACTCTATGATTCTATGACTGTATGGAATAAGTACTGTGTGGAAATGTATATCTACTTATAAAAACGTAGAGTCTGCAGCTTAGGTTTTTCTTCTAGATCCAGTTCATTCCTGCAATTGATGAATGCAGAAAGTTTTACTCACCATTAATCAAAGGTAAGTTTAAATTTTTCTAATTCTTAAAAAAAGATATGACATGAA
Source organism: Hemiscyllium ocellatum (assembly GCF_020745735.1). Taxonomy (NCBI): domain Eukaryota; kingdom Metazoa; phylum Chordata; class Chondrichthyes; order Orectolobiformes; family Hemiscylliidae; genus Hemiscyllium; species Hemiscyllium ocellatum. The sequence goes on from NC_083408.1 coordinate 93,795,841, forward strand.
AATTTTGAAAGATCACAAAATACCAGTTGCAGTTACAGTCTATAATGCCAGACATGGCTCCTTTCCCGGATAGCACTCTTGCCTTCAGTCAGACTTGTTAGTTCAACGTTGAAGGTGTGGTGCTGGAAAAGCACAGCAGGTCAGGCAGCATCCGAGGAGCAGGAGAATTGATGTTTCAGTTGTAAGCTCTTCATCAGGAAAGCCCTTCTCCAGCAACAAACACTTATTCCTGATGAGGGGCTTATACTCAAAATGTCGATTCATCTGCTTCTCAGATCCTGCCTGACCTGCTGTGCTTATCCAGCATTATACTCTTCAGCTCTGATCTCCAGCATCTGCAGTGCTCACTTCCTCCTTGTTGGTTCAAGTCCCACTTTAAGAGCTGAGAACGATAATCAAGACATCCATTCCTCTGCACTACTAAGGGAATACTTCACTATGTGATTTGCTGTTTCGTAGATGAGATATTGAACTGGGACACTTTCCTCTCTCTCAAATGAACCTGGAAACTCTCACAGACATTATTTTGAAGAACAGATGGTCCCCGTGCCCTGCCCATTATTTATCCCTTAATCAACACCTTAAAACAGGTTATCTGATCATTATCACATTTCCATAATTTGCTGCCACTTTTTGTACAACAGTGACTACAGTTCAAAATTACTGCATTGGTGGTAAAATGCATTGGAATATTCTGTTGTTATTTATCAGTTTTTATTTATTTTGCTCCCAATGCAAACCAGTGTGATGCTGCCTGCTTGAGGTGGCCTAAAGTAAAACTCTGGTAGTCAAGTGTTTACATGTTTCCAGCTTTTGTGCTGCTGCTATATGAAAATATCCTGACCAAATGAGGAAGAGCTATCTACTTCCTTCTTAGGTGGTCCGTCAAAACAAAGAATGTATTTTCCCATTCCAGAAGTGAGTCCTGAGGTGAGTAAGTTGAAAATGTGTTGCTGGTTAAAGCACAGCAGGTTAGGCAGCATCCAAGGAATAGGAAATTCGACGTTTCGGGCATAAGCCCTTCATCAGCCCTTTTACCTGAGGTGAGTAAACCCTTCAATTCTAGATCTACACACCCTGCCTCACAGGCTGCAGGTGTTGTTTGAAGAGGTGGGTAGGTCGGCTCAGTTTTCGCCACCTCTTTCTGATGTTTGTGCTTCGCCTCCACTGGGCATGTTGAAGTTGCTCAAGATAATTAGTACCTTCTTGCATGTTTCTTTTCCAGTTAGGGCAGTTTTGGCCAAGAGATTCCCATAAGTCAGTCAGAATGTGACACTTTTTGTCAGGCAGACTTTGAAGAAATCCTTGAAATCTTTTTCCTCTGCCCTCTTAGTAGCCACTTGCCATGATGAAGCCAGGAGTGGAGGACTGAAATTGGTGGAGAAATTCAACAGGTTGGCAGCATCTGTGGAGGGAAAACAACATTAACATTCTGTGTCTGATGACCCTCCTTCAGTCACTGGACTCAAAACGTTAGCTCTGTTTTCCCTTCACAGTTGTGTCAGACCTATTGGGTTTCTCCAGCAACAAGCAACATGGGCATGCAAGCTGCATGTTAAATCTTTCCTTGTTTCAGATCTCCAGAAATCCCAGTATTTTTTCAATCCTAGAGCAAAGAACTTGCTTCAGAAATATTGTATCGGACATTAGGACAAGGTTATATGCCAATACAGCTGATTTGACCAATTTGAGGCATTGAGAATGATAGTGTGAGAGAGACCATGATATTGGTACACTTCCTGCCATTAGATTTGCAGGGATTGTCAGATAATAAATATTGACAAGTAAGAAATCTAACTCTCTTTCACATCCCTGGGTAGGTAAAGTGCAAGATTGCACAGCACTGTTTGAATATCCTCATCTGAAGGACATAGTCAAAAGGTTTGAAAATAACAAACTTTACTGGTCTTGCTAGAAATAAAGTGTGCATTTGCTGCCTTTTATGTATATACACATTAGTACCAAATTGATGGCTTGTTTCCACGTAATGGCCAATAAACTAATAGCACAAAAAGCATACATATGGTCCATTTAAACAATAAATTAAGACATAGTACTTCCAATACAGTCAATTTATTTAATTACAGTTAATTTTAAGTTATTTGCATAATGTGGCAATTACAAGCAGTATAAATAATTATTTCACTCAATGTATTCCTAAGTCTTTAACTGAAAATTAAATGGGTGGCAAAATAGTTTACCTAAAAACTACAAAGTAATGAAGTAATTAAGAACTAAAGTTGCTTGTTAAAGCCATCAAAATAACTCTCCAGAGACTGAAATGTGTTTCCATAAATTAATATTCAGCAATACTCTCCAAGTGTGAATATCGAGAAAAAAAATGAAGAAATACAATTGTAAAATTGTGCATTTATGCAGTCTACTCACATATTTCAGCCACATTTAAAAGCCAAGAATACTTTAAATAACTCAATAAATGGAATCAAACCAAGTAAACTGCATAACAAAATGATAATCTAGCACTACAATATATGTGAGTTATCTAAGAATTTGAATTGAGTTCTATTCAATTAAGAAATGTAAATTGGACAAATAGCATCAATAGTTTTTCACCGAAAAAGAGTGGGGTGAGGATAATTCTTAATTTGATAGGGCTGGACTTGCAATGAACTTGGATCAGTCACCCTACGCAATGTGACTTTCCAATGAAGCCAACAGGAAAGCAAGTTGGGATGACATATAATGGGATCGGAAGTAACACTGCCATCCCTACAGCACTGTCAGTGCTGATCATTGCAAAGTGGATTTATACCATCTTATTTTCATTTACAATACCAGTTAAATAAGTCAATTAAATGTAATAGCTAGATGTAAATTAAATCCAGATTATGCACATTTCTGTACCAATCTTTATAAAAGTTAAGTTCACATTTTTATGAGAAGAAACTGAAATGGTGCAGTTCACTTCTGATTCAGAATTACTTAATGGGAAAGAAAGGGTTGGGTGAGGAGGAGGAATGGGGAGGAGATGTTGGTGAAATGACATTTAAGAGATAATAATGGACATCCTCCACTTATCTGAAAGGGCTGCCCACACTTTTCTTTAGCAAATCATTGCATCTTCAGCATTTGTGCATTAGGATTAGTTTTCATACCGACCAGAATTGTGCTCAAACTGCAGTGCGGAGGAGAAGGATAAACAGTTATCACAAAATACAACACATTTTCTGAATTCCATTATAATTAACAACAATAAATTGTTATGCAATGTCTTCAACAAAGCATTGCCAAAAAAAGAAAGAAATGAAGAAAAATTTTCTTTTTGGAGAGGTGGCCAAAGCTAGTCGATATGACCATTACTCAGTGTTTGTCTTTAATCAGCCACTTTTATTTTAATTACAAACACATTGATATTGCTCTACATGAGGAAATGAACTATATACATTGTATTGCTCATGATAGAGTTAGGGGACATAGAAAAAGGAATATAGAACACTGTGTATAATTGTTTATACAGAAAACCTTAAATCAAATACCTGCCCACTAAATACTGTGAAGCATTTTGTCAATTCAACTCCATATATCTTCCTGTTGTGTTCTTTTTAACAGAAGTGATGTCAGCATTTAAGATACTAAGACCTCTGTATGATTTGAGGAACACTGACAGTACAGAGATCTTTGAGGATATCAGACGAATTCTGGCTTTTTTATTGATTTCAAGCTAGTTGACTGAGAAGAAAGCTAGACCCATAAGTCTCTCACCTGTACATTGGTAAAATGATACAACGTAATGTTTTAAATAGTTTGCCTTCATATTGTGATTACTCCTTCGACTTGGATAACTGCACAATTCGCTTCTATATTCTGTTCATTTTTTCACTCTTGCATCTCTCCCAAGCAATGTTTTACCATCTTTATCTTTTGTGCACTCATAATCTGTTGTTATCATCCTCTCTCTTATCTGTCAAAGATTTTAGCATCTGGTGCAAACCTCAGATGAAATAACCACAGAATATCTAAAAACCCTTGGAGATACAGATTTATAAGTGATAACAGAAATATATGATTGAATATAGGACAAAAGTTACATTCCAAGGGAGCTGAGACATTCATTATTCACAACATTGCCTAAGAAACCCAAATGGCAGTGCAATCATTTTAGACTATAAGCTTAAACATCTCATTAAAGCAATCTTCAGAATTATGAAACAAACAAATAAACAACAGCACATTTGTAATTGATGGAGCATATTTTCAATTTAGAACTGCAGCGGGAACAAGAGAGGTGTTATTTACCCTATGAAATGTCTTTGATAAATATCTAAAAGTACAGATGACTGTTCACACATATTTCATGAGATATGAACAAGCATTCAATGGTGCCCATCACCTAGATAGGCTGCTGAAATGTGACATTAATAACATACATATGCATTTCATCTCGGGCTTTTATTAAGACCAAGTACCTAGCACCAGGTTAAAGTGGTGATAGTTAGACATGTTTCAAAGTGATGAAAGGAGCACTCAAGAGGAGAAAAATACTCTGTCCTCTGTCTTTATTTTTCAGTTTGTAAACAGAACAAATATTAAGAGAATTATACACTATTCCAAAATGTAAAAAAATGGGGACAAGGTAACAAATTCTGGTACACTTACAACACTTCTTGAAGAATCAGAGAAGGCCCTAAAATATGTTGCTGATCAACTAAAATCTAGAGGTTTAGAATATAGATTGAACACAAACACCAAAAAATGTAAAAGCAATGGTAGACAGTAGGAATACGTTTGAAGAATTTAAAGTAAAGATTGAAATGGATTGTGTGGTACTGGAACAAATAGACAGGTTTGGCTAGTTAGGACAGATAATAAGTGAAGATGGCAAATGTGATGCAGAAGTTAGAAGAATGATAGAGGTTAACACGGGTAGTTCTGTGAAAGTGAAAGATGTTTTAATAATGAGAAAAATCAAGCTTCAAACAAGCGCAAACTCATAAGATACCACATTCTATGCAATCTCTTTTATACCTCCGAAGCCTACACAATAAGTAAAGAGCAAGGGAAGAATATAGAGGCCTTTGTAATATGGATGCTGAGTCATTTGCTAAAAAATGTGCATATATACCATTGAGAAATGACGAAGTACTTGTAGTTCCAAGAGAACGTCAGTATTTCGGCCAGTTGATCAGAACTGAAAAGCTACAGAGATCTCATCTAGAAAGCAAAGTGGAGGGCAGCAGAAAGTGGGTTAACCTGGGTATAGCTAGAGGGCATGCATCGCAGACTGGTTATACATGAGCTACAGTGGACATATGAGAATGAGGCATGACAGATAAATGTGACATATCATGGCAACAGATCTCCTGGCAGTAGCAGCTACAAAAGCAGCAGAAATGCTTTAAAACTGCAACAGTGTAAAGTTTACAGGTTTCTTGGCTTTATCGATAGTCCTAAGGACTGGATTCTCCAGAACATACACAGAGCAAATCCATGTTGAGTGGATACAAATGGAGGAAAACATAGATACGGATTTGCATGCTGGTTCCAAGCTACCATGTCCACAGGAAACATGGTGAATCCCATTACATATATACCCAAACTGACACTCTGTCTTCCACAGTAATGCTTTGTCAGTTTTGACTTTAACAAACTCGGAGATTTTAGCAAGACAATGAATTTCTGAAGCTTGTATTAACATATCAGAACACAGAGTTCACAAATTCATGAACCTGGAAGAAACTGATTGTGGACTTAGGAACTTTGCCAGATATGTCAAAATGTTGTTGCCACCTTCAAATGCCGTAATTAGATGCTGAATGTGAAATTAAGTCCGTTTTTAAGCAATTATTAATGATAGGGCTTTGTCCTTCAAAAGGAGGTGACAGTTATATCGAATAGCATTGTGAAAGTATTCTGATGCATTAAGATACTTCTCCTGTTATTAATGATCTCTTCTGCATTGCACTGTCTTGAGATTAGATGGTAATGTGTAATATGGAACATATTTGATATTTATATGAATTTGCAGTCCAGTCATATTTTCAGTCTTTGAAAGTACAGACCAGATTGTTATGTTCTTTGTTCTATCAGCCATTTGTTCAAGCAACTTCAAAGACCTTACCGTATTTAAGTCTGGAGGTTTTGTTGACATAGTTGTACAACAAAATCTGATTATGAATGCTTGGTTGAGCTCTAAACCCTAATAACTGATCCAGTTCAGGACATGAATGATGTAACTGTCAAGGAGTCTATGTGCTATGTTTGATTGGCAGTTTTATGAGTACTTAACAAAACTATGTTTTTGCACTTATTTTTGACTGGCTGTCTGCTATTTTAGTCACTTACTATGAAGCATAACTTGCAGTGGAGTTTGAATGATCCTAAATTTGCCTAATGGATCTATGAGGTCCTGAGAGAAATTAGTTTTATTTTTAAGTGTGGTTCATTTTCATGCCTGTATATTTTGACAGTTTCATAAAGATTTCAAAGACTTCCAATTGTTACATTCCTGAGTTCTTAATACAGTGAGTAGCTGTGGAGTCAAAGAATGGAGTGCTGGAAAAACACAGCCGGTTAGGCAGCATTCAAGGAGCAGGAGAGTCGATGTTTTGGGCAGAAGCCCTTCATCAGGAATGAATCCTGACAAAGGGCTTATGCCTGAAACGTTGATTCTCCTGCTCCTTGGATGCTGCTGGTTGAGCTTTCCTAGCACCACACTCTTCGACTCTGATCTCAAGCATCTGCAGTCCTCACTTTCTCCTGAGTAAATGTGGAGGAGTGGTCAGGTGACCCATAACCTGTAGGATTGTGACAGAAATACGAACCTTTTCCATATTGTTTTTGTGGATAAAAACTTCAAAGGTGGATGTCAAGTTTAAAACTAGCTGGACCCTGTAATTTGCAAACTGCGGAGTGTTCATGCAGCTAGGCCTTGGGCAATCAACCACCACACAGATGTGGAGCTACCTGGCCAGGACCTAATGGCCACATTGTTTCAGAATGAATCATTGGTTCCACCTCCAGTGAAGCTGCAATGATTAAAGAAGTTACACAGACTTGGTGGCACCCAGCTCAATAGGACACTAGAAACTCAGTGTGACAAAAGCTACACTTGACAGTTAAAAGTTGAAAACCATGTTTTGTGATCTCCAATTATGGAAAGTAGTCACCTCACTGGATCGTCCTACCTCTGCCCAACACTGGTGTTGGACACAGGCCACAGAATCTTTGAGAAGTGCACAAAGAGGGGGATAAAAGGTGCATCCTGAACCCCTAGCTCACCTTCTGCTTTTGCACCTTCTCTAATGGCATCTCTGGAGATACTTGCAGCTGATTTATAGAGCATCTCCAGCTCCTTATACCTCATGGCCAGCATTATTAGACTGACCAGACCCAGAGAGACCACCTGGATGAGGCATTCCAAAGACCAGAACCACCCCTGGGAGAAAGGAGAGCCCAAACCGGTGAATGCAGATCTTGAAACATCAGCCAACCCTCAAAGACTGAGGAGCAGCCTGTCTTCGCATTATTGAAGGGTATTACCAGTCCTTTCAAACAGTTCAAATACAATGTTAGGGAGCTATGGATAGGGTGTAATGAATCCTCAGATGTGCGGATCAAAAGTAGATAGCTGGTGTAGATTTAAGGCTGTTTACTGAAGAGTTCTGTGAAGAGACTGATAGACTTTAATTGAAATACAATATTGTTTTTCCTTGATACAGTATTCAACAAAATTATGTTTGATCTTCCCCTCACTCTTGACCCCTTGCCTATCTCACCACATAGCACCCTTGAGTTGAAAATTGTTACTGCAAACTAGTCAAGGTTAATCAAGGTACACTTATTCACCTTTCACTTTACAACAGAGAGGATGGGGGTCAGGGAGAAGACATGGTGATGGTTAGTAGGTGGGATTGAGAGATGACAGTTCCAGGCCCTTGCTGTTATGAGCAGAATTTGGATCATGCCAATGTCCAAGTGAATGGAGCCAGGCCTTGTAAACTGTCCATCTTGGCATCTGCTTTCCTGTCTTCCTGCATCAGCGCTGCTTTGGTTGGCAGCTGCTCTAACTCTAATCTGACCTGAACTATAGAATAACAGGAGCATATGAATTGAAGAGGAAGTAGAAAAGCAGCATGAGGAAATAACCCAACTCCCAAGTGCTGCCTCAATGGGTAAAATCGTGGTGTTATGGTATTGTTCCAATTGTATGCACCATACTTTAGGAAGAAGGTGAATGGCTTGAGATTTTAGAGGAGAGTTACCAGTAGGGCAACAGTGATGAGCAACTTCAATTTTGTGGAGGGAGAAGAGTAATTGAAAGTTGAACAGTATACTGTAATTAGAAAATATCCCGCCACCTCATTCAGTTTCCGTAAAATGAACACCGCTCTGTACTCATAGCCAATCTTGTTAAACCTTTCCTTTCAGTTGTGAATGATGTCCTCAATATGGCATTAAAGGCATTAAATGCCACTGCTGAGAGAAGGAATTTCAAACAGCATTCCTCACTCAAACAAATGTAAATAAACTGGTTATAGCTCTCTATCTCTTTCTATTTGTGGGCCTCTTGTCTGTAAAAATGCCTGTTGCATTTATCCACATAACTGCAGACTTCAAAGGAACACATAAGCTCAGAGAATACACAGCCGCATAGCAAGGCTTAACATATTTGTCTGAAATTCCTCGCTCTCTGCTATTTTAGTACAGGTTAATCCTTCCACTAAAATAGAGCAGAGAGATATTTGAAACTCAAAACTCATCTGCATTTTAGCTTCTGGGCCAATGCATTTGAGTCATTCCTGAGCAATTCGATAAGCTGTGGTATAAATGCAAGACTTTATTTTTTCTCTCAGGTGCTTTTACACAAAGCAATTCATGCTTTGGACTTGTCATTGGAGTCAAAAGCCACAAGGGTATTGCCAGGCCAGCGAAAGTTTGAGGTTCTGATAATACCTCACAACTTAATCCACAGTAATTTAAAATGACAAACCTGTCAACATTTAGTAGATTGAAAAATTTCAATTCCACTGCAAATATTTTTTAAAAAGCTATGTTTGAAAATTCTAACCTCTTGGTGACTTCCTGTAATTTAATGCTGAGTGCAATGTGCTAAGAAGAATTCTTTATTCATTGGTATGCCAAGAAACCTGTGGTAAACTGATTGAAAAATCTACATTAAGGCTACACATTTTTAAGAGTTATTCCCTCAGATTAAGACTGTTTGGAACTTGGGAACAATGATGAGAACAGACTATCACAGTAAGAGTTTAAACAGTTTGTGGTTCCAAGATGTCAATCTTGGTGGTGTTTTGTTTGTCAAATCTATAATACCTCACTTTACCTAGACTCCAAAGCAAAGATTGTTCCAATTAAAAAAAAGTGCAACTGTTGTAATTATTCTCATAAACTGTCAGGAAAAGAAGTAGCACAACCATTGGAAACGTAAAGATGATTTACATTTAATTGAAACTCAGAAATGTATACTTGATATATGTTAAAAAATAAAAAAACAGTACAAACTCTGATTCACTGGACTCTGAAAAAGAGATTGGAATTTATCAATTAAAATTGGGTCCATAGATAATCAGCAGCCTATTTTACACTACACACCATTTATATTTCCATTCTGACTTGGAGTCAACTAACATCAGAACTTCAATGAAATAATGGGTGGAGCAATGGATTGGACCCTACTCTCTGTGAACCCGTGATTAACCCAGTCCTGTTTAATACACTGAGCTTGTTTGGTCTGGTGGTTTAGTGGACGGGTCTACAGCACAGCTTCAGGATGAGATTTTAATGGCACTCAAGTATCAACCCCACTCAGATTGGCCACAGAATGCTCAGCATATTAAATAAAATAGCTGGGTCACATTTCGTTCTTCCTACCTCCTATCCAACTGTAGCCTTGGTGGTTACGTAAACTGAGATAAACAGCAGACCCATTGTTCAAGCTTTGTTTTTGCAATAGAAATAAGCTTCAGTGGTTTGACTTGACATGGTCCCAGAACTCCCAGAAATATCCTGGAATGGTTACAAATTACAACGTGAGCAAGAATTTTACATTTAAAAGAAGATTGTGTGAGCTTGCATTGGGTGGGAAGGTTAAGGTCAATAAAACCTACTTCCTAATCCAGGTCAGGCTCCAACCCACTTATTTCCAGCTCTAATTGGCACCAAAATATATGTGGGGAACTCATTCAATGCAAGATTTTTACTTATGATGTTGAGGCTGTCAGTCTCACTGATGTTTTTCACTTAAGTTTAATTGCTGTCCGGGTGTGCACTGGGGATAAGTGGGCTTGGAAGGCTGGTTGGCTTTGGGTTCAATACCAACATCAGTTGTGGTTAACATGAAGGACTCTCTTTCCCAACCTCTCCCCTCAACTGAGGCATGGTAACCCTCAAGTTAAAATACCACCAGTCATGTCTCTCTTATGACAGAGCAGGACTATGGCAATTTTACCTTTACTTTTGATTAATGGTTTCCAGCATTGAAAAATCATGGGGATCCTAGCAGCTCAAGGTGAGGGTCAATTCAGAATGTGAGTGCCTTCACATTTACCTGCTGTATCAAGAAGTCTGCCTGCAGAGGATCCTCAATTGGGTTATCCCCATAATCATCACCAGAGTCCCCCAATCTCCTCTGAAACAACCGACCAAGTTCCAATCTCTTTTTCCCAAACAAGGCTCCATGCCACCTTTCAAGATATTTGATTGCCACCTCCTACCTCTGTCTCACAATGAAGGTAATCAGCTTCCCCTTCAGATCCTAATGCCTTACATCCTTATCATAAATTCCACTTCCTGGTTCTTAACACCACCCTTCACCTGACTTTTGTCTAAAAGTGAACTACATTATTCACAAACTTCTGTATTATATTTGACCCCATGCTGAGTGTCTGATCACCTCTCCACACAATCACCAAGGTCACTTCAATTGATGCAGCAGATCAGACAGCATCTGAGGAGCAGGAAAATCAATGTTTGAGGCAGGAGCCCTTCATCAGGGCCATTCCTCATGAAGGGCTCCTGCCCAAAACATCAATTTTCCTGCTCCTTGGATGCTGCCTGACCTGCTGTGCTTTTCCAGCACCATTCTAATCTTGACTGTAATCTCTAGCATCTGTAGTCCTCACTTTTGCCTCACTTCTATTGATGCTCAGAACATCATCCAACTCCATTCTTATCTCAGCTTATTTAGTGTGAAAACCTCATCCATGACTTTATTACTTTTTGATCTTCTTGTTCTAACACTCTCTAACTGGTGTCCCATCTTCCATTTGATATAAATTCAAGCTCATCTGAAACTTTGTTGACAAAAGCCTTATTCACAGTAAGTTGTGCTCATCCATCATTACAAAGTTTGTGGACCAGACTAATGTTAGCTCTCCGTCTAACAATAATTTTAATTTTGAAATTCTTGTCCTTTCTTTCAAATTCCAATGACCTCCCGCATCCCATTACCTGCACCTCCTTCTGCTTTATTGTAAAGAAATTGACCAAATTATTGGGGGGGGAGGGGGGTATTAGTTAACACTACTGGTATTATTACTAGATAATTAATCCAAACACCCTGATAATATTCTGGGCACCTGGGTTCAAATCCTGTCATGGCAGATGGTGGAATTTGAATTCAATAAAAATCTGGAATTAAGGATCTAATGATGACCACGAAATCATTGCAATTATTGTAAAAAACCATCTGCTTCACTAATGTCCTTACCTGGTCTGGTCCAAACTCACAGCAAAATGGTTCACTCTTAAACTATCTTCTGGGCAATTAGGGATGGGTAATAAATTCTAGCCTGGTGGTAGATGCACAAATCCTGTGAATGAATTAAGAAATGAAATCACTACATCCAGCAGCTGAATAGGTGCCACAAGCACTGTAAAGAAAAGCATGGGACCTTGAGGGACCTTGAAAGGTAGCCAAACACCTGTGAGAAAACTGGATGGGACAGTTGTTTGAACCGTATGAATTAATTAAAGGAACTGCATAAGCAAATTGATCAGACTTGTTTTGTGGACATACAATGAACAAAGACAGCCTGTCTCTTTCTGCCACAGAGATAAATTATAAGACAACACACATGAATTTAAAAAAAACACAGCGGGAGGGAGAAAAACAGGCAGACAGAAAGAGACAGCAGCAGCCAATACAGGGCACAACACTAAAACTCCCCTTAATGAGACAAAGAAGGTATGGAAAGTGTCCTGTCTTGTGGTGCAGTTTGCTTTAAATATATTTGATTGAATATCCAGACATATAAGGTGAATTTAAACATCTACATTTAATATTCAATGATATGGTATTCATTATTGTAATGTAATTTGGAACTGATTTTTACAATAAATATTCATAAGCAAGTACAACAGAGTTGCAATCTCATAAATAAATTCCCATGGGCCTACATCTGGATAACAATATCCTAGAATACTTAACTCTGGATTGTAAGCTTCAAAGAAAATGTTGTTTCTGTGATAATAAACCTTTTCATATATTCTACCCTGAGGTAATTTTGCACATTTTAAAACTCCTAGGAGGAAGGACATTGAATTAAGGTGAGAGTGTGGTGCTGGAAAAGCACAGCAGGTTAGGCAGTGTCTGAGGCAGCATCATCATGAAGGGTTTTGTCCGAAAAGTCAATTTTCCTGCTCCTCGGATGCTGCTTGACCTGCTGTGCTTTTCCAGCACCACACTTTGGACTCTAATCTCCAGCATTTGCAGTCCTCTCTTTTGCCCATTTAATTACAGGCCCCTATCTACAGCTGGAAAAGTAGACTAAGTTCCTTCAGTAATTTGAATTTTTACTTTAGTTGAAGGTTGAAACTGACAATTTGTTTGATAAACAATAAGTTTATCTTGGCAGAGGAGGGGAATGTTGCAAAGGTAATCGAACATTGACGGAACTGTCCAAAATCCTAATGCTTTCCCAATGCTAGCCTCTTGACCATGCCTTAATGTATTTGTTCCACCATTGGTGGTTGTTCCTTTAGCTATCAGACACCCCAAACTTTGAAATTCCTATCCTAAATCATTTCATAGAATCACCACTGCAAAATCAGGCCATTCAACTCATTGGGTCCATACCAACCCTCCAAAGAGCATCCCACTCAGACCCACCCTGTCCTCTACCTCCTTAACCTTGCATTTCCCATGGCTAATCTACCTAGCCTTCACATCGTTGGACACTACAGGCAATCTGCGCATCTTTGGTCTGCGGGAAGAAAGTAATGCATCCAGAAGAAACCCAGATAGGGAGAATGTGCAAAAAAAATCTCCCAACCCTGGAATCAAACCCGGGTCCCGAACACTGAGAGGCAGCAGAACTAACCACTGAGCCACCGTGTCACTCCCATTCAAGTTATTATTGTTTTTGTGGTACCCGTTATATATAAATCACCTGTCACAGAATCACTACCACATGAAAGTGTCTCTCATACCCTTTAAGGCACTTCTTAGAACATACCAAGACATTCTCCATTTATTTAACTATCTCCTTATGTGTATCGGTGTCACATTTTACTTGATGCCAGCCATTGTGAACTGCCCTAAGATATTTTACAATGTTAATCGTGTTAAATAAGTGGAATTTGGTATTGTTAAGGATAATGTGCTAAAAATTATTAAGAAAAAAACTCTCAAGGAAAATGCAGTCAAAGACAAGAGGATGCTTCTGTTGTAAAGTAATTTTCATATAAAAGATGGCTAGCTGATTGCACACATTTCTGACCAAATAGCTCAACTTTTTGGAGCGCCATTAACTCCAGTGCTAGTACTGAATGAGAACAGAGTGTTACACACAGTGGAAATAAATAATCTTGGCTACATTGCATTTTCTGCAGGTGCTTTTTTTCTCCCAAGTGTGTTATTCATCCGTTATTTCAGAAAACATCCTTCTACATGGAAATCTAACACTCTAACATATTACGGCATGGTGACTCAGTGGTTAGCACTGCTGCCTCACAGCACCAGGGACTGGGATTTGATTCCAGCCTTGGGCGACTATCTGCGTCGAGTTTGCACGTTCTTCCGGGTGCTCCGGTTTCCTCCCACAATCCAAAGATGTGCAAGTTGGGTGAATTGTCCAGGCTAAATTGGCCATTGTGTCAGGTGCATTAGTCAGAGGGAAATGGATCTGGGTTACTCTTCGGAGGTTCGGTGTGGACTTGTTTGGCTGAAGGGCCTGTTTCCACACTGTAGGGAATCTAATCTAATATGCCAAAAGTGTGCTGAGTAAGGCTTGGCCTAATACTGTCCTTTCTTACTTGCCTCTTTAGACCTTCCATGTCCTCAGTATCAAGTCCCTTGTTCAGAAGTAGACCAGCTTAATCAGAGATAAAATTATAACGAGGAAAATACACAGCTCTCTTCAATGCAAATCAGCACCTTAAGATATTCAGGCGAGATGTAATCAGTATGATGAGAGGTCAGATTTTAAAAATAGTTTTTTATCTAATCAGCATTTATAATTTTCTTAAGCTCCTGAACTACTTGTAGAAACAGAGGGCGGAATCTAATCAGGTCTGAGCAAAGTGGGCCATGGTGAGATGCATGATAGACTCAGATGAGAAGGCCAGCAAGGCCAGTCTCAACATTGTGAACATCTGGAAGAAACCTTTATGTTTTTCACAAGCAGTGTGGTAGTTTCTCACTAGCCAGGGGTGAGGTGCTAATTAAGGGGGATTATTGCTTGTTAAGGGCATTGTTGGTAGCATAACTTATCTCATGAATATTTGGTTTCTTCTTTTAAAAAATGCACCAAGCTAGACATTGAGAAACCTTGACATGGATATAAGAGCAAGGACCTGACAGATTGAGTTGGACGCTGGCTCTGAATAAAGCATCGCATTGCCTATGATCAGACTGCATCTCAGGACATGATTTACAGGCACCAGCCCCACACACCTTTCATCCACGGATGGATATTGGCACCAGTCAACCCATTGTGATCATCATGACACCATTCCAATATATTTACAGATCACTTGGAAGCCCACATTACATTGCAGCAACTGGCAGCTCACAGATTACATCAGACCTGTATCTCAGGGCTGCTATTTGCTCATTCAGTACATGCCTCTTCATGTTGTTAGCATCCATGCCTTGCATTTCCATTCCAGCTTCAGCCAGAGCCAAAGGCTATGACTACTGCCATACTGAGGCGATCTTTAGCACTGACAGACAGGCTCCTTGTCTGTGGGGATCTACTGGGAGATTAGATCATCTTACACACAGGGACATCAACCTAACACCTACAGCATGTGTGCCGGCTGTCTGTGCAGAAAACACACTGTGCATACATTCAAATAAATGGCCATAGCTCAGAAACTGGGGTGGGGGTATGTGCTGGTTCTCAGTACAGGAAAGGTATGGGGTAGGGGAGGCTGCTGTTGATCAAAGAGCCCCTGTACCATCAGTTAGTGCACAGTCTGCTTCGCCATGGTCAGGTGCCCACTTGGAACATTCGTGGTCAGGGGATCTTTTCCAGTACTACCCGAGGGTTTTTCACCCGTGAGTTCTGTAGGAGCAGCACATAGAGTCGGGGGAATCACATATCATCAGTCAGGGACCTGCAAACATAGAACAGTGGTCTGGTCAGTCATGTCTAGTGGCTATTTGTCAAAGTCCACCTGGAAGAAACCTTTACAAGCGATGTGGTAGTTTCTCACTAGGCAGGGGTGAGGTGCTAATTAAGGAGGATTATTGCTTGTTAAGGGCATTGTTGGTAGCATAACTCACCTCATGAATATTTGGCTTCCTCTTTTAAAAAACTGAGGCAAATGCAGTCCTGAGGGTGCATCTGTCAATTTCAGATGAAGGAACAGCAGGGTGATTCGAGGTTAGGGGTGGGGAAAGCAGAGACATTAAAGAGGCAGTGACAAGGAAGGTGATCAGGTGCAATTCAAAGTTCTTGGAGAGATGCGGAATGGAATGGGAGGGCATGGAAAGAAAATGGAGGGTGATTAGTTACAGTGACACCCACCATGGCCATTCACAAGGATAACATGGAGGAGCACAGTGGACATTGGGTCCCAAAGGGGAGGAAGAATATCTGTCGGTGAAATTCAAAGTGGTGGATCTTCACTTGAGGGTGTGATGGGTAAAAATGACCTGTCACGTTGTGTGAGAAAATGGGTGAGAGGTGGAGGAATTGGGAGGTTACCTTGTGACCAGGCAGAGCCTGGTGCTGATAGTCTCCAAAATGAGCTCCAATCTCTACTGTCAGTTTCTGTTCTCTTGATATAAAGAAAGTAGCCGGGACAATTCCAAGGTTGAGCGGAGTAATTGACAGTTTGATGGGCAAAAGAATAGGATCCACATTTGCTGGACATTCAGTCATTGCAGCAACAAATATATGAAGCAGCTAATTGCAAAGTGCATCTATATTTAATTTGTAATCATTTTATTCTGCATTTGTAATGCATGCAGAGTGAAGGTGCTTCATAGTCGAAAAGCAATTTGCAACATGCCATTAGTGCTCGTGAACATCTCAATAATGTTGAAGTTCATAGCACCGGCATAACAAAAGGCCACTGCTGACTGAAGGGGAACAATTATTCGTGCAGTTTTCAAAGGTCCTGTGTCAGCCATGCAACATCACTTCATCATATGGCATGTTAACTGTTCAATGGCCTATACTGAATGCAGTGAGAGGTCGAGGATTTGTTTTGGGGCAGGGTTAGGAAGGGTGCTGGAACATACTCTTGATGACATAGTATGGTCACTCAGATAGCATGATACTTGAACCAAGTTGCTGAACATACTGAGCCAGATGGTGGTTAGATAATGGACACATGATGCTCACTTTCAGGGTTTAGTATTTCTCACTGTCTGTGGAAGTGTGTTTGGCTCTCAACTGAACTCAACTGAACTGAACTGAACACCACCATTGAGTGTTTCTCTCCCTCTGATCCCACTGTTGGTCATTTCCATTGAGAACCAAGGACCCTGCTATTGATGGGATGTGCCTGCCTTCTGAAAAAGATGAAGGCAGCTGAAAAAGGACCAGGCCGACAGCAAACACAAGAGTTGCAGCAAGTCCCAATGGAGCACAAGGACACCTAGCTCAGGGCGAGGTCACTGCCCCAGGGTCCTTTGGAGGCGGGGTGCCCAGGGGGTCTACAGCACCCTGGTTCCCAAGCTACTGGCTTCTTCCAAGAAGCAACGGGTGTCCTGTGTGGGATCTCTCTGTTGTGGATCCACAAACACATCATAACAGTGAATGAAGTCATCTGTGCAAGATCACACCAGTTTATTTTGTTTCTCCAAGTCCAGGTCAGTGCTCTGGTCTGTGCAGTAGACTGGGTTACTCCAGCTGTGGAGTGACATTGACTGTACATACATGTCACAACATTCAGATTTTATCAACCAGAAGGGGTTCCATTTGATTAATGTTCCATTCATATGTGATCATCGTCAGCACTTCCTGGAGCTGTGTGCCCCCTACCATGGCAGCTGTCAGGGCTCACTTGTCCATCTTAGAGCCTTCTCATGTACCTGCTGTGTTTGAGGTTTTTGGAGCCTGACAAGGCTGGTTACTGGGGACATGGGCTATCAATGTGACCATGATTCGTAAGACCTTTGCACAGTCTCATGACAGATATACAGCACAGATACAATGCTGCCCAGGCTTTGATTAGGGCTATGGTGGAACAGCTGACAAATTTCAGATTTCTATTGAATTTAAATCTCGTCATCTTCAATTATGAGATTTGAACTCGTGCCTGGCACTTTGTGCCTGGCGACTGTTGTGACATTACCATTACACCAACACATCCTCCAAGGTTTGCACTTTCCCTATGACTCCATTGACTGGCTCCAAATGAGCCCTCTCTGACTGTTAATGCCAAAGTTCCCAAGTCCGACATGAACTACCCTCCAGACTGACTGGTGGGACAATCCTAACTGCAGACTGATGTCTCCACAGCACCCTGACTAATTTTCCTGTAATCCACAAACAGATTGCAGTTGACCTGCAGGTCTGACTGTGACCCAATCTCCATACTTCAAGGAAACATCCATGGACTCTGTTAAGACCAAGTGCCTGACCAACCACGGCCAAGCCTTTGGAATGGGATTTGGTCTTTTTTGACTTTCAGACATGGCAATTCAGTTGATGTACATGTGGTGTGATTGCTTCGTAAGCTGCTGGCACCTCCTGCAGGTGTGACAATAACATAGCATAGTGCCATCAGCAACATGTTTGCCCCCTTGACTGTGCAATGTGACTATGTGGCAAGCAGCCTACCTCGGCCTCAGCACTAAAAACCCAAGCTAGCCACAGAGGCTGGCAGCCTGTAAATTAGGGTTCAGGAGATTCTGTACTGAGGAGTAATACAAAGCAGAGAGGTTGGCAGCCTTGAAATAAGTACAAAATGATTGTGTGCTACCAAAGGCTAGAAAGCTAAAAGCTAGAAAATGCACCATACTTAGATGCATGTGTGTGTATGTGTGCCTCTGTGGACAAAGCAATTTGTCAGAAGCACGCAAGTCATAGGTGTCTCTGAACTCTAAAGTGAAGTCCTAAAGGGTGAACGTCATCTGAAAAAGGTTGCTCTAAAATCAACCATGATGACGTGGTGAGGCAAAGCCAATTTGTGTGCTGTAAGATGGAAGAAGACCATGGCCATGGAATATGCAGATGTGGCGAAGATAAAGTTGGATGAATGGCCACTGAATCATGTGATTAGCTATTACTCCAGGTAACCACACTGACTTTCATATTAGAAATTGGCAGCATTGTAGTATTAACACACATTTCCCATGAAAATATATTTCTAATAATTAAGATAAAATCTAATTCACCAACAACTAGTTTTAGGGAACAAATCAAAGATAAGCAATTATGAAAGGGAGAGTATGGTCAAGGGTAACAGATATGCACTTATGCCCTTGGCTATTTATTGGTGTCATATTGTATAGCAACATGAGCATAATTAGGGATTTAGCAAAGGCATCTCCAGTAAATGGGTGGCATGGTGGCACAGTGGTTAGCACTGCTGCCTCACAGCGCCAGAGACCCGGGCTTAATTCCTGCCTCAGGCAACTGTTTGTGTGGAGTTTGCACATTCTCCGTGTGTCTGTGTGGGTTTTCTCCCACAGTCCAAAAATGTGCAGGTTAGATGAATTGGCCAAGCTCAATTGCCTGTAGTGTTAGGTGAAGGGGTAAATGTAGGGTGGGTTGCTCTTTGGAGGGTTGGTGTGGACTTGATGGACCAAAGGGCCTGTTTCCATACTGTAAGTAATCTCATCTAAAACATGGTGCATATTTGCAACAATCGTCACAATCATAATCATCAATTCAGTTGTTACTTCTGGTAAGCAATTATCCATTGAAATCAAAGAACTGGGCATTATCTTCCAAATCTAAAATCTTGTTTGGTTTGGTAACGCCCTAGTGTGGCACAAGAATCTAACATTTATCTGGACCCAGGCTTCAGTTGTGATGCAAAGGATCACACAGTTCCACTTGACATTTTTACTTGTGTTTAGATCGATGCTTGCCCATCATCAGAATTGTTCACAACTGGAGGCAGATTAAATATGGGTGATGCATGGAATCATTACAGGTTTTCCCTGAGGTTGATACTGTAAATTTTGATAACAATGCCAAGTTTTAGTGTAAACTATTGGTTTGAAGTAATATCATGGTTCTTACTTAGCTATTTATTCGAACAACTTGGTTTGATTTTCAGCTAGTAAGATAAAAGTTGCTTGCAAAGAACTGGTCTCATTGGCTTCAATGATCTAAAGGTGTTGAAGAGTGTGAGTTAACCAATTCTATCTGGTTTAATTACATTAGATGCAACTTAATCTTTGATTATCAGCGTTAAAAAGAAATTTGAACTTAATAGCTTGAACTGAGTATGATGGCTATATTTAAATAAAAATTATATCTTAGGTCAATTAACTGTATCTGTAGAGCAAAATATCCATATTTTTAAATGGACATCTTGCTATTCTGCTGTGGAAATACATTCATAATTTTTCAGTACTCCTGGGGACGTTAGGTGAATATTTTGTGAGAGTGTTAAGAGATGTACCATTGTTTGTACAACTTTTCTTGATCTCATAAAATATTAAATTTGTCTGCACAATGAAATGTCAGTTCCTGGACACTAAGAAATAAAAGATGAGTGCTTAAATAAAAGCAAAGATACTAAAAATCTGAAATAAACTATGCTTAGGAATGGAAGATGAGTTTAAAAAGAGTCAAATTGGACTCAAAGTGTTAGCTCTATTTTTCTTTTCATAAATGCTACCAGACCTATCGAGTTTTTCCAACAGATGGACACTTGTTGAACCTATGTGACTCTAGCTATGGGGATGGGGTAATATCTGACCTCATCTTCAGCCAATGGAAAGAGTTCAAACCATGTCCTCAAATTAGAAATTCAGTTTTGTATCTTATTAGGGCAAAAACAACTGAGAACTCCACTGTTATCAATTAAAAAATTGGAACTTAGAATTTTTATGTAAAAGGATTTTATACATCAAAACATGCACCAGAAACCAAGACATATTCCGAACACAGTTCAAGGGAATTTGAGTTGGGTTCGGATGTAAATAGGAGAAAGTGAGGACTGCAGATCAGAGCAGAAAATGTATTGCTGGAAAAGCACAGCAGGTCAGGCAGCATCCAAGGAGCAGGAGAATCGATGTTTCGGGCATAAGCCCTTCTTCAGGAATCGAGGGAGGAAGAGAGCTTCTTCACGGAAGGCATCCTTGTAAGAGGATTTGCAGTAGGTTAAAATCTTCTAGGAGAAAGTGAGGACTGCAGATGCTGGAGATCAGAGCTGAAAATGTGTTGCTGGAAAAGCGCAGCAGGTCAGGCAGCATCAAAGGAGCAGGAGAGTCGACGTTTCTGGCATGAGCCCTTCTTCAGGAATGGTCGACGTTTCGGGCATGAACCCTTCTTCAGGAAGAATGGCTCATGCCTGAAACGTTGACTCTCCTGCTCCTTGGATCCTGTCTGACCTGCTGCGCTTTTCCAGCAACACATTTTCAGCTGAGGATGTAAATAGCAGACTTTAAATGGCCTGAAATTTATGGATGCTGAATGGTGGCAAGATGGCCAGAGGAACATTGGAGTTTGGAGGTAAAAAATCATGATGAGGGATTTAGCAGTTGACAGATTGAAGTAATGTTGGAGATGGGCCATGTTCAGGCCATGTCATTTGGAGGTTTTCCATCTTTTGCACATGATCTGTTAACCGGAATTTCCATAGGTTGTTGTCAATCCTCAATAGCAGCAATGACGAAAATCACCTTTCATTCAAACCCAAACTCCTTATTTTCTTTGCTTATCAAATTTAAGTTAATTTGAATTTTCATAATGGCATTGTGTCTCTTTATCTTCTCATAACTTCTTGTGAAGTACCTGTTAAATGACTTGTCAGAGTAGGTTTCTTTGTCCCGGAAATGAAAATAATATTTCAATCAATGAATTTAGACTAGATGCTGCACATTAAAATTGTGGGGACATGCAGAGCACGGATGGTCCACTATGCAATCTGTGTGGAATTAAATTGAACACGCATGGCATAAACAGGTGATTGAGCTCAATATTATGGTGGAATATTGTGGAAACAGGCCATTTGGCCCAACCAGTCCACACCAACCCTCCAAAGAGTAACCCACTCAGACCCATTTCCCTCTGACTAATGCACCTAACACTATGGGCAATTCAGCATGGCCAATTCTCCTGACCTGCACAGCTTTGTGACTATGGGAGGAAACCAGAGCACCCAGAGCAAACCCACGCAGATATGGGGAGAATGTACAAATTCCACACAGTCGCCAAAGGCTAGAATCGAACCTGGGACTCTGGTGCTATGAGGCAGCAGTGCTAACCACTGAACCACCAGTAATGAAATCGTTTTGCTAACTTTAATGATTTTCTTGTGGTGTTACTTCTGGTTGTCTTGATCAATTGCCAACTTAACTTGGCCACTTAGTGTTGCTACAAACTTGTATTTATTTCTTGTGATAGAGATTAGATTAGATTACTTACAGTGTGGAAACAGGCCCTTCGGCACAACAAGTCCACACCGACCCGCCGAAGCGCAACCCACCCATACCCCTACATTTACCCCTTACCTAACACTGCAGGCAATTTAGCATGGCCAATTCACCTGCACATCTTTGGACTGTGGGAGAAAACCGGAGCACACGGAGGAAACCCACGCAGACACGGGGAGAACGTGCAAACTCCACACAGTCAGTCGCCTGAGTCGGGAATTGAACCCGGGTCTCAGGCGCTGTGAGACAGCAGTGCTAACCACTATGCCACCATGCCGCCCACGGCGTACAAGATGATGTACAAGATGTGTTCTCAGGCATCAATGGGTTCTATCTTAGGCCATGTTTGAAGCAGCACACATAATCCTGAGATTTAAGTTATTACAAGGATATAGAGGCACTGGAATAAAGTGAAAGAAAAACTACAGGGATAAAACCCAAAACTGAGAGATTATACTTAAGAGGAGTGATCGAACAAGTTAGGACTTTTAAATCTGACAAAGTCTGCGATTATTGAAAAGTTTGATAGAAGGTATTTTCGCTACTCAGGAAATGTCAGGAGAAATGTATTTACCTAGAGAATGGTTATAATGTAGAATTAACTACCACAAAAGAGTAGTTTAGGTAAAAAACATAGATACACTGAATGGAATGTGAGATAAACAGATGACAGAAAGAGAAGATTATTTTGATACTGTCTAATAACAAGTAATATTTGGAGACTCATATGGAGAATAAATGCTAATGTAATATTGAGCTCAATCACCTGTTTATGCCATGCATGTTCAATTTAATTCCACACAGATTGCATAGTGCTCCATCCGTGCTCTGCATGTCCCCACAATTTTCACTTTTAGTGCGCAGCATAGGACAGCAGATACAGCCTGCTTTATGTACAGCAAACTTACATACCTGTCATCAGTTGCCATAGCTGAGGGCTTGATTAACAGTTTTGTACGTTGTTGGCAAGTGAGTGAGATGTTTAATTGCTGCATCAGTCATTCAAAAGGAAAATGTGGCAAGCCAATAGGATTGAGCTTTGATTACTTACAGAATTGAAGGAAGACTTGTGCAGCAACACATGAATGAAATCTACCCCTTTCTTCAGCTACTCCTGAGGCAGCTGACAGCAAATGAATTGATTTGATAGACAGCGCAATAGTGACATATTTACTGATTGCTCTGTTTCTGGTGATGAGTCAGCCTGTAGTGTGTAGAAATTAATGATCCGATATCAAGACCATAGTCTAGAAGACATTCAGACCTTGAGGCTTCCATAAGTCATGCAACTGCTTCATCAAAATGATTACTGACAATTAATCTCAAACCTCACTCGTTTAGCCTTGCAAAAAGTTGCTGAGGCACATCATGCATGTTACTGCACTATTCACTGTTTCTTTTTTCACTTGGCTTCATATTGCCTGTCAGATTAATCAGGCAAATTCTGAACACAAAATCATTGCAGTGGCAGCACAGGACCCCAAAATTCACCCTGCACCTATCAATTCCTGAAGGTTCGATATAAAATTCCTGACAAGATGGAGCCTTCTTTTCTGTCCTCCTTATGAAAGATAAATCACTTAATTGGCACAAAGCAGTCAAGAGTGTCATTCTTAGGACTGAAGACCTAACCCTAATTGGTACATCTGTATACATATACAAAAAGTATACTTCAGGAGAAGTTATTTGACTCCGAAGTGTTTTGAAATACCATGAACCACATAAAATGGAAGTGTTCCCTTTATATTTGATGACTGTATATCGCAGTGAACAGCATGAGCCATAATAAATTATAAGATTGTACTGACCTTCCCTTGTAACTCCAGCAGGAAACCGACAAAAACCCCCATGGAAAGAAAACAATCCTCGACATTTTCAAAAGTTTATCTTACCCTGAGGGATCTTCTAGTTTTCCCAACGTAACTGTGATATGTACTCCTCTGAAGTGATATATGCACAGCAGAAAATCAATCTCAGTATGTTTATAAATATATATTAACATCGTAAGAGCTGTTAATGGAAACAGTAGGTGGTACAGCCATGAGACAAAAATACTTAGCATTTATGTGAAAATGATGAGAACCAACTTCCAATAGTAAACCAAAGACAATGTATCATATTTACAACTATTACTGAATTATCTGAAAATTACTTATGCTCTTAACCTTACTAGATGGAATCTGCTGAAGCAATAATTGGTTAAATGTAGCCATATCAGATTTACTTTCAGCTGTGTATTTTCAATGTGCCAATGTTGTCATTCCCATTAAATTTGAATTTTGAGGTATGGTTGTTCTGGTCAGATGCATTACATTGACCTGGATTTGCAAGCCAGAAAAATCTTCAGCTTCAGTAGATTTAGATGTATGGTGTCCACAGTTGCTGTCTTCACCAAAATTGTTTCTAATGAGTGTTTCATGTTAAACTTAAAGGTTTCTGGTTTGCACCTATCAGTGCTTTCAAGTTATCAATTATCCAAAAATTCCTTGCTAAACCGAAACTTCCAAACAGGCTGAACCTATTAATAGTCTGTGCAGGTAATGCCTGCTTTCAGCTCTTGGTACATAATTCCCATTGTGTATCCCCTACTAATTCCAAATAGAACTGAAAAGTTGACTATCTTCAATAATCAAAGAGCAATCTACAACACCATTATGGCTGGGTGGCAAATCTCTGATCAAATCTATTCTGTCTGCAAACTACATTTGGATTGCCATTAATAAGGACAAAGTCATTTTACAACATATCACTGTAAGTAACTTTGCAGTGGCAGATAGATTAAAGTCATATTATTTACACAGATGTGACCATATGGCACATCAAATCCATGTCTCTGTGGGAAAAAAAAGTCCGATTACCCCACTTTCCTCTTGGCTCTCCTTCGAGTTAACTTCTGATTTCCTTCGAAATCACTGATCAGCTGTTTTCATGTTCTTGTGGGCAGCAAATTCCACCAACTGCTGCATAAAAATATTTCCCTTACTTCTCCCCTGCTTCTCTTACTCAAAATCTCGAACCTGTGACCACTAGACGGTTCGCCTGAAGAACTGGGGGGGGGGGTGGAGTTATGAGTGTCTATGACAGCGTGTGTGCATGTGCATCACGATTTGTATCACCTAATTAAGATCCTGCCACTCTTGTATTATTAGCTGGTCAGAACAGTTTTTCCTTATCTACGTTATCCAAATCTGTCACATTCTTGGGTGGCACGGTGGCACAGTGGTTAGCACTGCTGCCATACAGCGCCTGAGACCCGGGTTCAATTCCCAACTCAGGAGACAGACTGTGTGGAGTTTGCACGTTCTCCCCGTGTCTGCAGGGTTTCCTCCGGGTGCTCCAGTTTCCTCCCACAGTCCAAAGATGTGCGGGTCAGGTGAATTAGCCATGCTAAAATGCCCGTAGTGTTAGGTAAAGGGTAAATGTAGGGGTATGGGTGGGTTGCGCTTCGGCGGGTCGGTGTGGGCTTGTTGGGCCGAAGGGCCTGTTCCCACACTGTAAGCAATCTAATCTAATCTAATCTAATTCTTGTGCACCTCCATCAGATTGCAGCTTAATCTCCTCTACTCCAAGGAAATGAATAGTCAGTTCTCCAAGCTCCCCTTGTATTAGAAAGCTCCTGTTGTTGTAACTGAGCTGGGAACACAGTGGTAATTGGATGAAGCCCACGTGAGGACCTCAGTTGGCAGTGTGACAGGAGGTCATGTAAGGGCTTTCCCTTTTTTAAGCATGGCAGATGCATGGTCCCCATTACCTCACTGAAAAATCCCTCCATCAAACTTGGTGCGTCGAGGTCATTAAATTCCACCCAATGTCTTATTGTAGTTGATTTGTGTCATGTTAAAAATCACACATCACCAGGTTATAGTCCAACAGGTTTATTTGGAAGCACTAACTTTCAGAGCACTGCTCCAGGTGGTTGTGGCATATAAGATCACAAAACATGCAATTAATAGCAAAAGGTTACAGTGATGTAACTGAAATTATATATTGAAAAAGAACTGGATTGTTTAAGTTTGTTCTCTTTTAGAATGAACATGTTGGTTTTAGTTCGTTCATATGTAAATTGCAGAACTTCTTTAAAATTACATTCTCAAGTGGTCTTTAATAATTGGTATCGTGTTGACCCAGATAATGCATTGAAGGTGTGAGGTGCCCTGTGTGAGACTGTCTGTGTCCCAGTGTTCAGACTGATTCTAATCTAAAAAAACGGATTTAGAGACTCTTACATGGATTCATACAGTTTCTGAGCAAAACAAAATGTAATTCTGCAAGTACAAATTCACCCCACAAACTTATGTGCATGTGTGTGTGTGTGTGTGTGTGTGTGGGCAGAGGGGAGCAGTTATGAGTGTCTATGAGAGAGTACGTGTATGAGTAGCACGAATGTATCATCTAATTAAGATCCTGCCATTCTTACCGCATTTAATTTGAATTTAATTTCCCAGTTGTGCCCTGGCACACATTTTCAAAGTCAAATTAACATTTGTCTTGAGAACAATCAAGATTTAAAATGATAGTTTGTATTTTCAATGGACTGTTCGAAGAAGGGAAACGTGTTGCCGGCAAGGTTGGGAAAAAGGAAACTAAAACATTGGCCATGAAGTTTTATTGCTGAAGTATTGACATTTCTATAACATTTGATGTAGGCCCACAACTTCATCCTTTTACATGTCAGTGATAAGATTGCTGTGCACAATGGGAACAGCCAATCTCTTAAACCATTCCAAGACTAATCGCTCGCTTCAGTTGTTGTGCTGCAGTCTGATGCTGGAAAGAACAGAATGTGATGAGTGAGCTGTATAGTGTGAGCTGGGGACATGAAGGAACCCAGGGGAATCCAAGCTGACAAGGATTATTTGTTATTTTTGAGTTATTAGGTAGTGAAAACTAAAATAGAAGCATGTTCCTAAAGTATTGTTGTTTTGTGCATGAAGGTGCTTCACCCCATCTTACTGAGGTTGATGGTAGCAGGTATTCTATAGAGAAAAAAGTCAACCTACAGAGAGAAATAAAACCTCTCCTGGTAGCAGCAAGGTTGTTAAGAAAGGCTGAACAAATGCATCAGCTACACGGCGGTATGGATTCAATTCACTGGTTTTGTATTTAAAATGGGAAGGTGAGAGAGAACTATACTTACTGAAGAGCTTTGCTGCTCACACTTGCAGCTGCAAATGCCATACTAAACATGTCTGAGATGATTTGCGCTTTCACATGAAAAGATGGCCTCCTGTTTAGGTCATTTGACTAGATTTCACTTAGGCCCAAGTCTGAACAGAATTGAACTGAAATTGGGTAGCAGTCAAGAGCCCTGGAGGTTTAAAGCCCGGTACTTATTTATATTTGGGCTTCTCTGGTATTTTGGCCTTCTTATCCACAGGGATTGTAGCAAAAACAGACAAGTTTGATATAATCTGGCTTCCCTGTGCTGAGCACAGAGAAGGCGAATAATGGTAAAAGTGAGGCTTTGGCCAGGAACACACCTTCAGCACCATTACCATTGCGACCTTAGGCCTGTGCCAAATCTGGAACCAGGCCTAGCTACATTACATGAAGACGGATATCAATACTTGAGTAGATTATTTGGAAAATAACATATGATGAAGTACACATTCTCAAGGATGTAAGAGACTTCATTGTGTGCTATTGGCATGCACTAGAAAGCACATGTTTTGGACTTTACAATTAGATCATATAATTATGATTCAAGGTGACAAGGGACTTATTCTCCTATTTACCAGATTGTGTAGCTTCAGGGAAGGAGGTGGAGCCAGTGCCATTCCTAAATTTAAACACTTCATAATGATATTCCAGTCTTTTCAGCAATTTCCTGTATGGTTTATTACAACCGACTGCTCCAATTTAGGCTCATCAAATATGTTCAGATTTTTTTTCAAATTCTTTCATTGAATGTGGATGTCACTGACTGGACCAGTATTCATTGATTGTCCCTAAATGCCCTTAAATTGAATGGCTTGCTCAGGACATTTTCGAGAGCAGTCAAGAGTCAATCACATTGTGGATCCAGAGTCATAAAGACATAAGAATGCATATTTCATTCCCCAAAGTGCATTAGTGAACAAATAGGTATTTACAGCAATTGACAGACATTATATAGCTTACTTTTAGTTCCAGGCTGTTTGTAGAATTTAAATTTTGCCAACTGCCAAGGTGAAATCTGAACTCACATTTCCTGTATATCAGTCTGGAACTATGGATTACTAATCCAGTAACATTATCACTGCCTCCCCACATTATAATCATTACAACCATGGCCATGCTTGTGGGCTATATAAAAAAAAATCAGCTTCTCAATTTTTTTGTCCATTCCTTAGCACAGCATAAATCAAATTACGAAGCTGCTTTGAGCAATATGCCTTTTGAAGTCCCATATTTAATAATTGTATGTAAAGAACCATCTCACTGAAGCGTGACTGGCTCTATCACTTGTCTCGTGTAATTGCAGCAACTTTACTCTCATTGAAATAGTAATATAACATTTGCCCATGTAATAACCATTGCTAGAAGAGTGCATTGTTGTTCTAGCCCCACTACTCCATATGTAAGAAGATAAAAATAAAGATAATTTTTCCAGTTACCATGATGACCAATTGAGTATCTTATCGACATTAGCTTTTAAACAATAATATCTATAAACCAATTCCTTAATAAACACAATTCTAGGCTTATGATCAAAAGAAAACTTATTCACTAAGGATGCAAATCTTGGCTAATATACATGGCCAGAAATGTAGAACTGTAAATGCCCATCCCTTAAATAGCGACAAAATACAAACAAATACAGGCGCTCTATCAGAAAAGATTTTAATAAGATTCTGCAAAGATTGGCTTTCTACAAAAAAACAAAATTGTATTCCATACCTTATTCTTGAAGGAAAAAAGATAAAGCATAGGAGTTCTGGATTATATCACTGTGAAATTCTGATGTATGTGGTTAAGGCACTTATCACAGATGATTGCCACTAAATTATTCCAAACAAAGCTTGCTCAAGAAATTAAATGTTGAGTTTTAAAAAAAAACATACATTGAAAAGAACATGTAGTTTGATTCCAAACAGATGTTTTCAGAAATGGGAGATATCAGCTGGGCAGATTGTTCATAGCACGCTTTCCTCCAAACCAGCTTGTTCTTAGCGGGCTTCCCTCCAACTGAACCAAATAAAGTAAACACCTCTCCAAACAGGCCTCTTATTCTAAACATCCCCCAGCAGGATCTCCAATAAAATTAACTGCTATGTGATTTCTAGAAAATTTTCTTGTGAAATCTCCAGTGCTGACAGTAGGCTTTTAACTCTTTCAAAGAGTCCAGTTATATCTATAAAACTTGAAATAAATTCCTTTTTCCAAAACTCTACAAAACTTTAGACCTCTAATCAATAACAAATATAGTGTCTTCATAACACATAAGACAAGAAAGTAATTTATATCTTTAAATGTGAGAAAATTTGTCAAAAAGCAACCAACACCTGATTCAATGGTTTTTAAATTCAATCAACAAGATAATCAAATGAAATATAGTTCATTATAGGTTCAGAATGAATTATTCATAATTAAGTCATTAAATTTTTTTATATGATTTAATATTCAACAACCCATAATTAGTTGCCTTAATTCCTGAAGATATTGCAAATGCAAAATTATTTCAGTAATTGCTTATTTTCTTCTTTTTTGCCAACCTATATAATTCACTTAGTGTATTAATTATACTTGCCTGATTTGTGGATAATTATATGTCAGACTGGAAAGATTGCAGGGAAAACCCCAGAAGCCTAATTGAGTGTGGACATCTTAAAAGGGCAAAAAGGTGGAATGTGTTACCTCTCAGAGGGCAAACCAAGCCAGAATTGGTCTTTTCATATAAGATTGGGATTGTGTGGCTGCACACAACTCACTATCCTTTTAAGGTATGTATGTGCACTGTTGCACTGTTGAACCACATAGTTCAACATACTGGCTGTGCATAACAAACAAACATTAGAGTGAATTTGCACCTAATCCTCAAGTTGCTCTGAAACAAATATTTGAGCAACTATACACAAATCCTCTTCACATTAGCACCCAACCATGCAAAAAAATGGAGTTGGTGAAAAAGAGAATAATTTAAAATGTATACACATGTTTATGGTTATCACAGAAACAAATCTATCGCTTGAAAATTTTGTAATTAAGTGCCTTTGACTGACATCTGCATCAGATTATATCCAATTGTGCTGCATGTTGGGATCTTTACCAATGTTTTGGAGGATCGAATTTCCTAAATCTATCCAATTTTATATGAAAACCGCAAACTATTGTGTTTGTCTGGAGATATCATTCAGGACACATTGGGAAAAAAAAACAAATAGTACACTCTTTGACAAAAGGTTTGTATGGAATGTTCAGATTCTCAAAGCATTAACTTTTCCTGGAAAGGGGACAGTGAATAAAACTGTTTTTTTTCCAATCCAACTTAGCAGAGCTTTCTTAATTATAAGGGCTATATACTTTATATTATAATAAATCTGATGATAATACATAATAAGTGGAGACATGTTGGCATAGTAATCCAGAGACTGAGGTTCAAATCTCACTCTGACAGGTGGTGATGATTTGACTTCAATTAAAAAAAAGTCTGGAATGAAAAGTCAATTGAAAATCAAGTCAATTCCTATTAAAAAAATCCACTTGGTTCACTAGTGTCCTTTAAGGAGCAGAAGACTGCAGCCCTTACACCGAGAGTGACAACAGCAAGAAATAACTGTGAGTGGGGGAACAGTAATGTCTATCACCAAGAGTTTTTTTCCACAATACCATGAGCTGGCTGAATCCTAATTATGAGTTCCGGTAACAGCGATACCACGCATGAAGTGGAGATGAAGTCCCATCTTTACATTGAGAATACCCTCCATCGTGCTGGATGGCACTATCACTGGGTCTTTGAACAGATCTAGCAAGACTGTGCATTCATGAAACACAATGGGCCAATTCAGTACCAGCAGAAGTGTACTCCATCACAATCTGTAAATTCATGGCCCAACATATCTCCCACTCACCATTACAATAAAAACAATGATCCACTCTGTTCAAGGAAGAGTGCAGGAGGGCATGCCATGAGCAACAACAGACATACCTCATAATGAACCCTCAAAATAGGAGTACTTCCATGCCAAACAGCATAAGACAGGCAATGACATCTCCAACAGGAAAACTGTTAACTCTTGCCATTTGGCATTCATTGGCATTACCACCACTGAATTCCCTATTATCAATATCCTGGGGTCTACTATTGAAATCAAACTGATCAGACATGTCATATAAATAATGTGGCTACAAGAGCAGGTCAGAAGCTAAGAATTGTGTAGTAGGTAACTCACCTCCTTACTCCCTGAAGCTTGTCAATCAACTACAGGCACAAGCAGGAGTGTGATGGAATACTCCCTACTTGCCTGGATGTATGTGGCTCCAACAACACTCAAGAGTTTCAACAACATCAGGACAGAGCAGGTTGCTTGATTGTCACTGCATCCACAAACATTCCCTCCCTCCACCATCAGCACTTTGTAGCAGGAGTATTTATGATCAGATCTACAGCAACACCAATTCTTTGTTTTATTTGTATAACCTACAAAAGGTAGTGTAGAAATTTACCAAGATTTCTTAGACAGTATCTTTCAAGCCTGTGAACACCATCATCTAGAAAGACAAGGGTAGCACCATGTGCTTCCAAGCCACATACCATGCCGAATTAAAAATACATTGCTGTCCCTTTTGTGACAATGAGTAAAAGTCCTGTAACTCCCTCCACAACTGGATTACGAGAGTACCTGCACCAAATGGACTGTTATTGTTCAAGAAGGTACAGCGGTTCAACACAGTCTTCTTTAAGGCAACTTGGGATGGACAATAAATGCTGCTCTAGTCAATGATGCCTACATCCCAGGAAGAAAGAGAAAACATAAATAAATAAACAGATTTAGAGGTCCAGATAAAAATGACGAGACAGCTGATATTCTGACTGTACTTACATTGACTGTCCAAAGTAGAGATATTGACAATATTTCCATGTGCAAAACATATCAAGGGAATGTCTGTATGTTACATGTTTATAGTTCAGGTGGCTTTTTTACGTTTGATGTTCGTGACACTTTATGTCAAGTGCCAGAGAGGGAATCTATTGCATAAAGGACTCTATGTCTTCATAATTAGATTATAATTGCAGGCTTTTGAGGTGCTATAATGTAAGTAGAACATTGCGATTATTTTGTGAGGATTTTCCATGCAGTGCCAGACCGAGTTGAATGCAAAACTTATTTTCAATTGGAGAAGTGATTTATAGCCTTGGAGTTTTTTTGACGAAGCCTGATAAATTTGTTAATCCTGCTGAATAAACAAAGCATAGACCTCCTTCTGCCACTACATTGTATAATGCGCAGAGCTGAGGAAGTCCCTCACTACCCAGCTGCCCAATGTAAATAGACCCATTGTCTGGCTCTCCCGGCATGAAACGTACCTTCTCATGCAAAATCCTGTCAAGGAAATACATTGATTACAGTGACGGAAATATTTTCAGCCTGGACTTTCTTGCTTTTCCAGCTGGACAAGGATGGAGCCAGCAAGGATTGGACAAAACTAGGGAGAAAGATGTGATTTTGTTTCAAAAGGATTACCAACGAATCAGGCAATCAGATTTTATACAAGTGTCAACTAACTGGCAAAACATAGAGACACACAGCAGGAGTCAAAGGTTAAATGAGCAAAAATGGACACAATCCAAAAATCATATCACTTAGATTTTCGTTGATAATGCCAGTCATCAAATGCTGATCATCAGTCAATCAATCAATATAACCTGGAGTTATTCCATTGAAAAGCTTTGATTTATAAAGGTAAATGCTATCAGGCGGCACGGTGGCACAGTGGTTAGCACTGCTGCCTCACAGCACCATGGACCTGGGTTCAATTCCCGCCTCGGGTGACTGACTGTGTGGAGTTTGCACGTTCTCCCCGTGCCTGCGTGGGTTTCCTCCGGGTGCTCCGGTTTCCTCCCACAGTCCAAAGACGTGCGGGTCAGGTGAATTGGCCATGCTAAATTGCCCGTAGTGTTAGGTAAGGGGTATATGTAGGGGTATGGGTGGATTGCGCTTCGGCAGGTCGGTGTGGACTTGTTGGGCCGAAGGGCCTGTTTCCACACTGTAAGTAATCTAATCTAATCATATATCAATGACACGGACAACACAAATCAGAAGCAAACACAATGCCATCTGCTGTCCACACCCACTCCCCTGAGGGATATTAAGGATCCTCCTCAAACTTCAATGCATTGTTATTAATGCTTGCATTTTAATTCACAATTTACTGACTTTGCTGTTTTGCATTTACATATTAGCACCAGGATCTGAAGGGATGGGGTGAAATGAATTACCTTTTCCTACTAGCCCTTACAGTATCAAGGCATAATTAATCAGTTGTTGATATTGTCATGGATCCTGGAAACAGGGATGACAATATTTATGTAATCACTAATAACTGTTCCACCAACATGAGTCAGAGGCTGTAATCTCTCCCTGGGATTTGGATGATTGTATACTGCTTCTGACTCAGTCTACTGCTCAGCTGAGGTTACCGAATTAAAAATCAAGATGCCCTTCTGAGACAGCCTCTGTTATTCTTTTCTTATTTTCTTCAGTTTCGTCCTTTGAAAATATCTTAGATTGGAACATCAGAGGTGAGACATTTAAATAAAATGTATCACATATACTCTAGTGTTACCGAGGGTTGTTGTGGCATTTTGGAGTGTGAATTTTCAAGCACTCAACCCTGCAGCACATCAAAAATAAAGATGGATTGTATTTATACAAGGAGCCCCCTTGTGCCTAATCTGGGAAATGTGGCTATCTGTTCACAAGTACTGGAAGCCTGGGACTCGATTCTCATTGTGGCATCAAGCAGATTTTCTTGCAAAGCTCACTGAATAAAACACAGAATAAATTAATTGCACCTCATGAATGACTCCGTTCTGTGTATTTTCCAATGAGTTAATGGGGTTGCTAAACAGTAAATTATAGCAGTGACAGCTGCAGTCTTCAACATCGACTCAAGGCTTAGATTATTTGCATCTATGAAGCTGCAGTATGAATTTATGTCTACAATCCTACACCTTCCAAAAGAAATAGTTGGGAAAAAGGTCTTAATATAAGAGCAAGAAAATCAAAAAAATAAAAAGTTTAATTGCTTTGATAAAATAATGCCAAGCAAACTGGAAACAAGATGTATATTCATGTCCCCCGACATTTCTGCCATCACCAGTATACAGGGTATGTTTCTACATTGAGAGGTCACATATGTCTTGTACCTATGTTTGTGTATTGCTCACATGATAGGAGTCACATTGTTCCCTTCTGATCATTTTTAGTGAAGATTTTTTTATGATCTAAATTATTCTTTACTTGCTAACATGATCAACAGATGTTCACATCACCATACCCTATCTGCCATATGTCCATGTCAGCTGAATGTATACTGGTCAATGTTAAAGTTTAGTATACATAACACAGAATGGAATATTCTGTCCATCATTTTGTCATCTGCAAAAGTGATCCACTTAGTCATACACTTCATATTGTTTCGCTAAAAAATGTTTAGACATAATTCACCCACCTTTTGAAATTTCTGTGCTTTTATTTTTTAATGAAAGGCCACAGAACAGCATGATGGATGTCTTGCAGGATGAAGAGAAGTCAAAAAGGTACAAATGGAAGGGTGTGAGGTGAGGTTTAGTGAGAACCATCCAGACAAACAAATTTTCAGCAATCTTCATTTTTCTCTTAACCGAGGAGTAATTGAGCTCACAGAAGTGCTTTTGTGACATTATTATTTCTTTTTTCCAACTATAATGATATTAGACAGCACACAATGTTGCATAACTTCTAAAAGCTCTTAAATAGATTTTTTTAGATTACTTACAGTGTGGAAACAGGCCCTTCGGCCCAACAA
The DNA here is from genome assembly GCF_020745735.1 of Hemiscyllium ocellatum. Taxonomy (NCBI): domain Eukaryota; kingdom Metazoa; phylum Chordata; class Chondrichthyes; order Orectolobiformes; family Hemiscylliidae; genus Hemiscyllium; species Hemiscyllium ocellatum. The sequence continues at coordinate 93,830,819 of NC_083408.1, forward strand.
GTCTACACCGACCCGCCGAAGCGCAACCCACCCATTCCCCTACATTCACCCCTTTACCTAACACTGCGGGCAATTAATCATGGCCAATTCACCTGACCCACACATCTTTGGATTATGGGAGGAAACCAGAGCACCTGGAGGAAACCCACGCAGACACGGGGAGAACGTGCAAACTCCACACAGTCAGTTGCCTGAATCGGGAATTGAACCCGGGTCTCTGGCGCTGTGAGGCAGCAGTGCTAACCACTGTGCCACCGTGCCGCCCAACCACTGTGCCACCGTGCCGCCCTTTAACTTTCTTTAACTTATTGTCAGATTTCTGTTATTAGATTAATAAAGTAAGCATGAATTACAAAAGCGAAAGCTACAAAAGGAGAAAAATTACATGTTACAGATGGCACATTGAACAGCATTTGTAATACGCTGTGCTACAAATGCTTACAACAAATTAGTGTTTACAACAGAATAGTGTTTAAAACCATACCAAATTGTTTCCTAGCTTGATTTTCTTAGAAGCTGAGATACAATGTCACTGCACGTCCAGACTTCCCTCTTGCAGTGACTGAAGGTGGCAGTGTGTCACAGAGTATATTATTTACATATGGTAATGACAACTCGAATAGAGGTGATGTGAATTTTATCATCAGTATACATGCAGACCTGCTTCAAAGCACATTTAAAGTTAAGCTAGGTTTTACATATAAGCATTACCCAGGAATGATTTTAATTTGTGCTAAGCATGATTTGATTGGATATTACAACTCTGATGTTTCATGTTATGCAAGGGCTATTTTATCCTCGTAACAAGAATCGTGCAAATATTTGTGAGATTACCAGTTAATCTTTAATTACGTTGAATATATATAGAATCAAGGTATTTGTCCCCAGTTGGTCTATGCTGTTCTATATGCTACATATGAGCTTTATTCAATCCTATTTCAATTAAAACATCTGATGCATATATATATATATATATATACACACACACCTCTATTGCTCTCAGCTTCATCTGTTTATCTAGCTTCCCTTTAAAAGCATCTGTTTTATTTGTTTCAACTGTTTCATGTTACAGCAAGTTTTACATTCTAAGTAGGAAGAGAGATTGTCACCATGCTCGTTCCTGATTTGCATATGAAATTACCATTTTATTTATTAAATTCAAACCTTTAGAAAACAAGATCATCCTAAATTCTTATTTGCTTTGTATTTACCTTCCCCTGTCTCTCCTCCCTTCTGAGAAAGTGATGACTCACAACGGGTTGTCATTTTGCAAATACTTCATCCAATCTGTAGCAGCCTGAAACTGAGAGATAGTTCAGAAAACTTTATGAATCATTGAGCCAAGCCCCAGTGCTGTCCATATATTTGTACAAAGAACTGAATTTAGCACTGGAGAGGCCTTAGTTAAAAATGTGTGGTGATTTTTGGCTCATAGACCTAGGTTGTCATTTATTTTGGCTCATACTGGTCTTAGGAAAAAATTATTTTATATTCAATGCCTCATCACAGGGTTAGATGTAGTTATTTTGCATAACAATAGCACGGATAAACTTGCAGCAGTTGCTTTACTTACTTTTAGATACATCAGACCAAAATTACCCTTACAAATAATATATGGTGCTACTAAGTTCCTGTACACTTAATGATAAAGTCCGAGGGAGTGTTGCTGAACAGAGACTTTGGTTGTTCATGCAGGTTCATCATTCCTTAAAAGTGGAGTCACAGATAGACAGAATAGTGAAGACATTTGGTACCTTGCCGTTATTGGTCAGTGTATTGAGTATAGGATTGGGATGTGATGTTGCAGCTGTACAGGACATTAGTTAGGCCACTTTTGGAGTACTGCGTGCAATTTTGGTCTCCCAAAAGGAGCTATAGGAAGGCTGTTGTGTAACTTGAAAGGGTTCAGAAAAGATGTTTAAGGATGTTGCCAGGATTGGAGGGTTTGAGCTACAATGAGAGGCTGAATAGATTAAGGCTATTTTCCTCACAGCATCGGAAACAGAGAGGTGGCCTTACAGAGGTTTTTAAAATCATGAGGGGCATAGGTAGGACAAGATAGGAAAAATGGTAAGATCTTTTCCCTGGGGTGGAGGAATCCAAAACTGGAAGGCATAGGTTTAAGCTGAGAGGGGACAGGCTTAAAACAGACCTAAGCAGCAACTTCTTCACTTAGAGGGTGGTGCGTGTATGGAATGAGCTGCCGAAGAAGTGATGGAGACTGGTACAATTAGAATATTCTAGGAGAAAGTGAGGATTGCAGACGCTGCAGATCAGAGCTGAAAAGCGCAGCAGTTCAGGCAGCATCCAAGGAGCAGGAGAATCGACGTTTCAGGAATGAGCCCTTCTTCAGGAATGAGGAAAGTGTGTCCAGCAGGCTAAGATAAAAGGTAGGGAGGAGGGACTTGGGGGAGGGGCGTTGGAAATGCGATAGGTGGAAGGAGGTTAAGGTGAGGGTGATAAGGTGAGGGTGATAGGCTGGAGTGGGGGTGGGGGCGGAGAGTTTAGGAAGAAGATTGCAGGTTAGGAAGGTGGTGCTGAGTTCGAGGGTTGGGACTGAGACAAGGTGGGGGGAAGGGGAAATGAAGAAACTGGAGAAATCTGAGTTCATCCCTTGTTGCTGGAGGGTTCCTAGGCGGAAGATGAGGCGCACTTCCTATAGCTGTAGTGTTGCTATGGTCTGGCGATGGAGGAGTCCAAGGATCTGCATGTCATTGGTGGAGTGGGAGGGGAGTTGAAATGTTTAGCCACGGGGTGGTTGGGTTGGTTGGTCTGGGTGTCCCAGAGGTGTTCTCTGAAACGTTCTGCAAGTAGGCGGCCTGTCTCCCCAATATAGAGCAGGCCACAGCGGGTGCAGCAGATGCAGTAAATGATGTGTGTGGAGGTGCAAGTGAATTTGGGGTGGATATGGAAGGATCCCTTGGGGCCTTGGAGGGAAGTAAGGGGGGAGGTGTGGGCGCAAGTTCTGCATTTCTTGCGGTTGCAGGGGAAGGTGCCAGGAGTGGAGGTTGGGTTGATGGGGGCTGTGGACCTGACGAGGGAGTCACGGAGGGAGTGGTCTTTTTGGAAAGCTGATAGTGGAGGGGAGGGAAATATATTCCTGGTTGTGGGGTCCGTTTGGATGTGGTGGAAATGATGACGGATGATACGATGTATATGGGGGTTGGTGGGGTGGTAGGTGAGGACCAGTGGGGTTCTGTCCTGATGTCCAACACCTTATCTTCACCATGGACATCCAGTCCCTGTATGCCTCCATCTCCCATCACGATGGACTCAAAGCCCTCCTCTTCTTCCTATCCTGCCATACCAACCAGTACCCTTCCACTGACAACCTCCTTCGACTGACTAAACTGGTCCTAACTCTGAACAACTTCTCTTTCCAATCCTCCAACTTCCTCCAAACTGAAGGAGTAGCCATGGGCACCCGCATGGGCCCCAGCTATGACTGCCTCTTCGTAGGATATGTGGAATAGTCCATCTTCCGCAACTACACTGGCACCACCCCCCACCTTTTCTCCGCTACATCGATGACTGTATCGGCGCTGCCTCGTGCTCCCAGGAGGAGGTTGAACAGTTCATCCACTTTACTAACACCTTCCACCCCAACCTCAAATTTACCTGGACCGTCTCAAACTCCTCCCTCCCCATCCTAGACCTCTCCATTTCTATCTCAGGCGACCGAATCAACACAGACATTTACTATAAACCGACTGACTCCCACAGCTACCTAGATTACACCTCCTCCCACCCTGCCCTCTGTAAAAATGCCATCCCATATTCCCAATTCCTTCGTCTCCGCTGCATCTGCTCCCAGGATGACCAGTTCCAATACCGAACAACCCATATGGCCTCCTTCTTCAAAGACCGCAATTTCCCCCTAGACGTGGTCGATGATGCTCTCCACCGCATCTCCTCCACTTCCCGCTCCTCCGCCCTTGAACCCCGCCCCTCCAATCGCCATCAGGACAGAACCCCACTGGTCCTCACCTAACAACCCACCAACCTCCATATACATCGTATCATTCGTCGTCATGGGAAAACACTCTCTAGGACCTTACCATTAAGTGTACAAGTCCTGCTAAGATTTGCTTTCCCAAAATGCAGCGTCCCGCATTTATCTGAATTAAACTCCATCTGCCACTTCTCAGTCCATTGGCCCATCTGGTCAAGATCCTGTTGTAATCTGAGGTAACCCTCTTCATTGTCCACTATACCTCCAATTTTGGTGTCATCTGCAAACTTACTCACTGTATCTCTTATGCTCGCATCCAAATCATTTATGTAAATGATGAAAAGTAGAGGACCTCGCACCGATCCTTGTGGCACTCCACTGGTCACAGGTCTCCAGTCTGAAAAATAACCCTCCACCACCACCCTGTGTCTTCTACCTTTGAGCCATCTATATCCAAATGGCTAGTTCTCCCTGTATTCCATGAGATCTAACCTTGCTAATCAGTCTCCCATGGGGAACCTTGTCAAATGCCTTACTGAAGTCCATATAGATCACATCTACTGCTCTGCCCTCATCAATCCTCTTTGTTACTTCCTCAAAAAACTCAATCAAGTTTGTGAGACATGATTTCCCACGCACAAAGCCATGTTGACTATCCCTAATCCTTGCCTTTCCAATTACATGTACATCCTGTCCCTCCGGACTCCCTCCAACAACTTGCCACCACCGAGGTCAGGCTCACTTGTCTACAGTTCCCGAGCTTTACCATCCTTACCACCCTTCTTAAACAGTGGCACCACGTTAGCCAACCTCCAGTTTTCCAGCACCTCACCTGTAACTATCGATGATACAAATCTCTCAGCAAGAGGCCCAGCAATCACTTTTCTAGCTTCTCACAGAACTCTAGGGTACACCTGATCAGGTCCTGGGAATTTATCCACCTTTACCCGTTTCAAGACATCCAGCACTTCCTCTTCTCTAATATGGACATTTTGCAAGATGTCACCATCTATTTCCCTACAGTCACACACTAAATACTGATGCAAAATACTCATTTAGTAACTCCCCTATTTTCTGCGGTTCCACACAAAGGCCACCTTGCTGATCTTTGAGGGGCCCTATTCTCTCCCTAGTTATCCTTTTGTCCTTAATGTATTTGTAAAAACTCTTTGGATTCTCCTTCATTTTATTTGCCAAAGCTATCTCATAGCCCTTTTTTGCCCTCCTGATTTCCCTCTTAAGTATACTCCTACTTCCTTTATACTCTTCTAAGGATTCACTTGATCTATCTTGTCTATACCTTACATATGCTTCCTTCTTTTTCTTAACTAAGCCCTCAATTTCTTTAGTCAGCCAGCATTCTCTATACCTACCAGCCTTTCCTTTCACCCTCATGAATTTATGCAAGCATCCACAATTTGAGGAGAATGCTGTATAGTCTTCCCAACTAGAGATGATATTCCCTTTTTTGAACCAAATAAGTGCTTGATGGCCAGTTCAGACAGTCAACTTCCTATCACACAAATCATAGAGTCATAGAACTGTACAGCATGGAAACAGACCCTTCAGTCCAACTTGACAGAGTCAGATGCATTCACGAACATTTGTACAACACTAAACCTTAGGTTAAACATCAGGAACACATCGCCCCACTTTACAACATTGCACCTCTGGCAATCAAGATCCCTAGTGAATCTCCTGTCAACAAGATCAGACATTGATGATGAAACTCAACATCAACTCTACTGTTTCGTCACAGCCTTCTGTTGTCTGAGGATAAAAATGTGTTTAATGACAAAGACCTTAACCCCAGCACCAAACTCACAGGCAGTTTCTATCTGCTGTTTCTATCAGAGACATGGATGATATGCTTCAGAGAAGTAGCACTAGAAATGTTTCTGCAATACTCTGCAAATCCAATAGCAGGTTAGGCATTTCAATATCAATGACCTCTGTTCAGCCAACAGACCCAGCATTGACACACTGATTACAGTTTATCAGATGCATTGGGCAGACCACACGTTCAGCATGTCTGACACAAGACACCTGAAACAAGCTCCCTACTCTGAGCTCTGTAATGGCCAGCAACTACCAAGAGGACAGAGAAAATGCTTTAACAATGTCCTCAAAGCTTTGCTAAGAAAATATAATATCCCCATCACTTGTAGGAGCAGGACCATTCAAACTGGAAAAAAAGGACCTGTGAAGCTACTGGCGATTGCTTTTTGACAGGCACTGACAGCAAAGGACTTTGTGATGACTCAACACCCCACCCCTCACAATATCACCACCACTCATGCTGAGTCATAGAGCCATAGAGATGTATATCTCAGAAACAGACCCTTTAGTCCAACTTGTCCATGGCGACCAGATATCCTAATCTACCCTAGGTTTCTTTGATTGGATTATGTTAACAGCTCCAATCAGGGAATTCATATTCTATGACACTCCACATATAAATAAAGGGTGGCTTGCTGAAATAACTATTCAATGCTGCAAAAGGAGGAATGGTGGCTCAATGGTTAGCATCGCTGCCTCACAGTACCAGGGACTTGGGCTTGTTTCCACCCTCATGTGACTGACTGTTCAGACAATGCACATTCGCCCCTTGCCTGCGTTGGTTTCCGTTGGGTGCTCTGGTTTCCTCCCACAGTCCAAAGATGTGCAAGCTACGTGGATTGCCCATGCTAAGTTGCCCATTGTGTCCAGGCTAGGTGGATTAGCCTTGGGAAATACATGGTTCCAGGGATAAGATAAAACAGTGGGCCTGGGTGGGCTGGTCTTTGGAAGGTTGGTGTGAACTCAATGGGCCGAATGGCCGGCTTCCATACTGTAAAGATTCTATGAGGTCCATCTGGCTGATCTTGATACAATCACTAAAGAAAGATCTTACTTCATATCAACATATAAGTTTATTTCCACTCATGATTCGTACTTTACTGTTTATATTTAATTGCCATCTTAAAATACTGTTTTTGAGTGCTGTGTCTAACCCTGCCACAGTACTGTGGTGCAGCTATGTTGTTCTAAAAGTATCTACGTGCATCAAAATCATGTTGTCTTGTAACTCAATGCTAGCATTTCAGAATAGGCTGAAGAACAATTTAAGGAAGGTGAATTATTCACTATGTAATAAAAATTAGCACCACAGCACCCTTATAGTTTTGAAAGAGTAATACTATCGTCATTTCTTTACAACATTGCTCCTATGCTAATTCTGTTGAGAGACAGACTTGTGAACTTCCATTCAGAATTCAGTTGCTAAGTTCCAATCCAGCCAAAACATTGGATCAGTTTGCTTTTATGGAATACAATGATGGAGCACTGTGGTTTATCTTGGTGAATTGGTATGCAAACAAAGGGTACACAGTCATGGCATCGCTGATGTAATGCCTTTTAATTTATGACTGCATTTAAAACTATTAGCATTAAGAGAAACATCATTCAATCCTTTGCACCGCAGAGAATATAATTACCTAAACAATATAATCGCAGCATTCCCTCTGTTCATTAAATCCTAGGAAATAGTAATGTGCATAAAAAAGCACATTTATGACTTATTTTACGAACGGAAGGAATCCCCTGTGTAAATTCTGAGCAGATTCCACAGTAAGGCTGCTCCAAGCTTCTGCAGCAATAGACTCTGGCCAAATGCTACACAGTATTGTGACACCTGCAGCCATATATCGGTTTTCAGAACAAGAGCGCAAGAGATGTTCCTTTAATAGGTGTCAGTGATGTACTGATGTTGCAATTAGTCATCTTATTTGATCCAGGTCTATGTTTGTCAGCCCACTCGATGGAGTTTGTAAGCGATCGCACTGTTACCTGCAAACCTGCTTAAAGCAGGACGGGATCGAGATTATTTTACCTCTTCAACAGATTGTTAACAATCTTAAAAGAAAATACAAAAAATGCAACACAAATATGTACATTTTAAAAACTCTAACAGATAAATTAGTGACATTCTGGAAACACTCAGCAATCCTTTGGTTGAAAATATTTCTGGAGATGTGCCATAATCTGAAGGGATTTCAAATTTATGCTGACACCATCCAGTTCTACCCCACCACCTCCTTTCTCAGTTCCTCTGCTGTTTCTGATTTGTCACAGAACTTTTCAAACATCTTCTACAGGGTGATCAGAAACAACCCACCTACCAGCACTTCAAGCACCACCTGCCCCACGTGTGACAGTGTGTGCAGATTACACACTAGATTTACCAACTACCTCAGAAACCACTGAACAGGAGAGAAGGCAAGCCATCCTCAATCCCGAGTTACTGCCTAAGAGAAACGGAAAAGTTGTACGTCTATGTATCGGCGCATTTCCAAAACCGGGGATGGGATGGGGAGGGGGCAGTGGGAACCAGGGGTCTGGATGTTTGGGGTAGCTGGACTACATCATCACCATTGTGAATGTTGTTTTAACTTGATAAGTTTCCTTCTAAAGGTTTTGTTTATGTTAAAGAGAGTATAGAGTGCCACTTTCACTTGGGATATTTAATGGTAATGGGTTGTTCATAGGTTTATGGGCTAAATGGAAGACTGTTTATATGCAGGAACAGACTAACATTGTGCTTGTTGGATTTTCAAGGTGTGTGTTTGGATCTGTGTCAATATAAACACATATATGGTCCAGGCTATTTGGACCATAACCCATTTCTTTGTTAGCTCCAGATGTCACTATTCGAAAGCTTTCATGACCAGGCTCACATCTTCCAGAATATTGAGCTCATCCAAAAATGGGCTGCTTGTATCTTTATATTGCTAACTCCTGCAACCCTGCATCACTGACTTGAATTGGTTTGCAGTCCAACAATATTTGATTTTATAATTCTGATTTTTGATTAAAATTCCTCAAACTCATGTCTATTCCTTCTTCACTGTCTGACTGGACCATTCTCAATTTTTATTGAACTTCATTTTTTTTAACCTTTATTTCCAAAGCTAAAAATCAGAAGTGTTCAGGAAAATTGAAAATTTTGTTAACATCTCTGTTTTTTTTACCATGGTTGTCAGTGTCAGTGTTTTGCCAGTCAATTTTCACAGTGTAATTTATAGCACAAAGGCAAGCAACTGATTCATCATGCTCATACCCACTGTATCCTTGTATCACTGAAATTTTATTTAAGTCAAATGACCATTGCCTTTCCAGTTCCTGAAGACTCCTGTACAATTCTGTGCTTTGGCAACCTGGGGGATTTTGGGTGTTGGGGGATGGGTGGAGGAAGGAGGGATTTCAAGTGGCATCTGTAGAGAGATGAGAGCAGATTTAATGTTCCGGGTCAGATGGCTCAAGACAAGTTATAAACATGAGGTAACACTGAAACCAACGTAAGTTTGTTACAAAGACATGCATAATATTGTAGATTTCCAAAATGTTACCTAGGTATAAACTGCTTTATGTCACATTATAAGAACTGTATAATTTTCATTTCATTTTAAGTGACATTATCTGAACATTAATATATGAGCTATCTTGTACAAAATTGCTTTCTTGCAGCTTTTCAGATCTTGAGTAAAAAAACTCATAACTCCTTTAAAATTATGAACAAAGGACTCTCATCTGGTCATGTTGCACATTTAGACAATGATATTCACATGAGCTTTGTGAATTGAAATATTGAGGTGTGTTCTTTATTGAACCTGGAAATCACACTTTAAAAACAAAACTGGTGAGAGTTGTAGCATTTTGCATTTCACATGTTTGTTTTTAACTCAGTGCGATTAAATAATAAGTTTGTCATCAATCTAAAGAATAACGTGATTTCCTTTGTATAAATTTCACACAATCTTGGAGGGGCATTCAGGATTGAACAGGTCTCTCCCTTTTTTGTGCACTGAAGATTAAGTTGGACAAATGCACAAGAGGGAAGGGAATAGAAGGCTTTGTTGATTGAGCTAGGGGATGTCTCATTTAGAGCATCGACCAAAATTATCAGGTGATCCGCAACTTGCACGTCAATGTTTTTCTTGCAACTTGCAGTTCAATGTTTTGATGGATAGAGGGGTCAGCATTTCCTATGACCATTGTTTCTTCTATGCTAAAACCCCTCAATGTGTTGGAACAGGCTGCCTGGCAGCTCAAAATCCCTGCAGTACTGCTCCTCTAGCAGCCATCAAGAATGGTGCAGGAATCTACATTGATGCAAAGGGCAGCATGATGTCCACAATGGCATTGCCTATTGCCAATCGTCCTCATGGATGTAATTTTCTCCTCTCCCCTCCTCAGTCTGACATAAGTAACAGTGAGAAAGGTATGAAATGAAACATATTTGATGATCAACATTGAGACATTTCTTGATTTTCCCCCCAAGATTTAAATATCAATTTAAGAATTTTGCCACTTATTTCCATGCATTTGCATATAATTAAAAACAAAGGTCAACAAATTTATATATCACTTCTCCTTCATTAAGAAAGGAGATGGTACAAATTTAGAATATAGAATTCAGGACAGATACCTGGAGTTTGCATTGAGGAAATTCCTGATGAAGGGCTTATGCCCGAAATGTCGAATTTCCTGTTCCTTGGATGCTGTCTGACCTGCTGTGCTTTTCCAGCAACACATTTTCAGCATTGAGGAAATCTTGCCCCATCATCATGCAACTGCTTCTTCACAACAAGGTCCCTGCATGCTTCATGGTGACGATCCTCCATCCACGCATGTTGGCATCCACAACCATCAGCCTCAACACATCATCATATTTTCTCTCAGACCAGCTCAGCCACCATTTCAGCTCTTCAACGCTTGACCTCAGAGTTCATGAAGCATAAACTACATGCTTTACCCAGTTGATGTCTCATCCATCTACATCGGGTTTGGCTTATGGACCTTGCTTTATGAATAATTACTCACATTTGCACTTATATAGAGGCTGCATATTTCACATTGTTTTTTTTAAATGTGCACTCACGGACTTTGGCACTTACCTCCTACCAACCTCTGTATGGCTTCCATTGCTTTCTAATTCTTTTTCATCCGGGACACAGCATTGGTCTGGCCTGCGATCTGCAACCAGGCTAATGTTCTCTGATGGTGTGGTTTTCTGTGGTGGTCTGTAGGAAAATGAATGCTCTCCCCTTCACCATTCGACCCATCAACACCCCAGGTCATTATCCATGACTCAGGTATGCAAGCTTTCCTTTTCTCTGTGTCATATGTTCAATAATAACTGTCAGGTATTGACTATGAGGGCCAGTTCCTGGCTTGCAATGTCTGAAGTGGTGAGTTGCTGTGGTTTTAAACATGGTGCTAGAGGCGTGAAAGCTGAATGCTCCCAACATAGTGAGCCTTTGCTGCTGCATAATTCCCCAAGAAAGATGCCCAAGAACCTGGTCGCTCTATCAGTGAGTTGAGGAGGAGAGGATTACATCAGAAAAATCACTCCGAGCCAATGACAGGCTACAAGTCATGAATCTCACTGGGTAAAAAATGAGGTCTGCAGATGCTGGAGATCACAGCTGCAAATGTGTTGCTGGTCAAAGCACAGCAGGCCAGGCAGCATCTCAGGAATAGAGAATTCGACGTTTCGAGCATAAGCCCTTCATCAGGAATAAGAGAGAGAGAGCCAAGCAGGCTAAGATAAAAGGTAGGGAGGAGGGACTAGGGGAGGGGCGATGGAGGTGGGATAGGTGGAAGGAGGTCAAGGTGAGGGTGATAGGCCGGAGTGGGGTGGGGGCGGAGAGGTCAGGAAGAGGATTGCAGGTTAGGAGGGCGGTGCTGAGTTGAGGGAACCGACTGAGACAAGGTGGGGGGAGGGGAAATGAGGAAGCTGGAGAAATCTGAATTCATACCTTGTGGTTGGAGGGTTCCCAGGCGGAAGATGAGGCGCTCCTCCTCCAGCCGTCGTGTAGTTGTGTTCTGCCGGTGGAGGAGTCCAAGGACCTGCATGTCCTCGGTGGAGTGGGAGGGGGAGTTAAAGTGTTGAGCCACGGGGTGATTGGGTTGGTTGGTTCGGGCGGCCCAGAGGTGTTCTCTGAAGCGTTCCGCAAGTAAGCGGCCTGTCTCACCAATATAGAGGAGGCCACATCGGGTGCAGCGGATGCAATAGATGATGTGTGTGGAGGTACAGGTGAACTTGTGGCGGATATGGAAGGATCCCTTGGGGCCTTGGAGGGAAGTGAGTGTGGAGGTGTGGGCGCAAGTTTTACATTTCCTGCGGTTGCAGGGGAAGGTGCCGGGGGTGGAGGTTGGGTTGGTGGGGGGTGTGGATCTGACGAGGGAGTCACGAAGGGAGTGGTCCTTGCGGAACACTGATAGGGGAGGGGAGGGAAATATATCCTTGGTGGTGGGGTCCGTTTGGAGGTGGCGGAAATGGCGGCGGATGATACGTTGTATGCGCAGGTTGGTGGGGTGGTAGGTGAGAACCAGTGGGGTTCTGTCTTGGTGGCGGTTGGAGGAGCGGGGCTCAAGGGCGGAGGAGCGGGAAGTGGAGGAGATGCGGTGGAGGGCATCGTCGATCACGTCTGGGGGGAATCTGCGGTCCTTGAAGAAGGAGGTCATCTGGGCTGTGCGGTGTTGGAATTGGTCCTCCTGGGAGCAGATGCGGCGGAGACGAAGGAATTGGGAATATGGGATGGCGTTTTTACAGGGGGCAGGGTGGGAGGAGGTGTAGTCCAGGTAGCTGTGGGAGTCAGTCGGTTTATAATAGATGTCTGTGTTGAGTCGGTCGCCCGAGATAGAAATGGAAAGGTCTAGGAAGGGGAGGGAGGAGTCTGAGACAGTCCAGGTGAATTTCAGGTCGGGATTGAAGGTGTTAGTAAAGTTGATGAACTGTTCAACGTCCTCGTGGGAGCACGAGGCAGCGCCGATACAGTCATCGATGTAGCGGAGGAAAAGGTGGGGGGGGGTGCCAGTGTAGTTGCGGAAGATGGACTGTTCCACATATCCTACGAAGAGGCAGGCATAGCTGGGGCCCGTGCGGGTGCCCATGGCAACTCCTTTAGTTTGGAGGAAGTGGGAGGATTGAAAAGAGAAGTTATTCAGGGTGAGGACCAGTTCAGTCAGTCGAAGGAGGGTGTCAGTGGAAGGGTACTGGTTGGTGCGGCGGGAAAGGAAGAAGCGGAGGGCTTTGAGTCCTTCGTGATGGGGGATGGAGGTGTACAGGGACTGGATGTCCATAGTGAAAATAAGGCGTTGGGGACCGGGGAAGCGAAAATCCTGGAGGAGGTGGAGGGCGTGGGTGGTGTCCCGAACGTAGGTGGGGAGTTCTTGGACTAAAGGGGACAGGACCGTGTCGAGGTATTGGGAGATGAGTTCGGTGGGGCAGGAGCAGGCTGAGACAATGGGTCGGCCGGGGCAGGCAGGTTTGTGGATTTTGGCCAGCTCCAGCTCCAGTCCCACACCAGGTCCTAGCTCCCAGCCTTGCCGGATTTTCACCATCCCTCCAGATCTCCCCCTCTCTGAGGATGAAAGATCAGTCCTCAGCAGGGGCCTCACCTTCATTCCCCTACGCCCTCGGATTAATGAGTTCAACACGCGGCGAGATATTGAACGATTCTTCCGCCACCTTCGCCTCCGTGCCTACTTTCACAACCAAGACTCCCGTCCACCCTCTGACGACCCCTTCTCCCGCCTCCAACACACCCCATCCACCTGGACACCCCGTGCTGGCCTCCTACCCGCCCTCGACCTCTTTATAGCCAACTGCCGCCGTGACATCAACCGACTCAACCTGTCCACCCCTCTCACCCACTCCAACCTCTCACCCTCAGAACGTGCAGCCCTCCACTCCCTCCGCTCCAATCCCAACCTCACCATCAAACCCGCAGACAAGGGAGGCGCGGTGGTAGTTTGGCGCACTGACCTGTACACCGCTGAAGCCAAACGCCAGCTCGCGGACGCCTCCTCTTATCGCCCCCTTGACCACGACCCCACCTCCCACCACCAAACCATCATCTCCCAGACCATCCAGGACCTCATCACCTCAGGGGATCTCCCATCCACCGCCTCCAACCTCATAGTCCCACAACCCCGCACCGCCTGTTTCTACCTCCTGCCCAAAATCCACAAACCTGCCTGCCCCGGCCGACCCATTGTCTCAGCCTGCTCCTGCCCCACCGAACTCATCTCCCAATACCTCGACACGGTCCTGTCCCCTTTAGTCCAAGAACTCCCCACCTACGTTCGGGACACCACCCACGCCCTCCACCTCCTCCAGGATTTTCGCTTCCCCGGTCCCCAACGCCTTATTTTAACTATGGACATCCAGTCCCTGTACACCTCCATCCCCCATCACGAAGGACTCAAAGCCCTCCGCTTCTTCCTTTCCCGCCGCACCAACCAGTACCCTTCCACTGACACCCTCCTTCGACTGACTGAACTGGTCCTCACCCTGAATAACTTCTCTTTTCAATCCTCCCACTTCCTCCAAACTAAAGGAGTTGCCATGGGCACCCGTATGGGCCCCAGCTATGCCTGCCACTTCGTAGGATATGTGGAACAGTCCATCTTCCGCAACTACACTGGCACCACCCCCCACCTTTTCCTCCGCTACATCGATGACTGTATCGGCGCTGCCTCGTGCTCCCACGAGGACGTTGAACAGTTCATCAACTTTACTAACACCTTCCATCCCGACCTGAAATTCACCTGGACTGTCTCAGACTCCTCCCTCCTCTTCCTAGACCTTTCCATTTCTATCTCGGGCGACCGACTCAACACAGACATCTATTATAAACCGACTGACTCCCACAGCTACCTGGACTACACCTCCTCCCACCCTGCCCCCTGTAAAAACGCCATCCCATATTCCCAATTCCTTCGTCTCCGCCGCATCTGCTCCCAGGAGGACCAATTCCAACACCGCACAGCCCAGATGACCTCCTTCTTCAAGGACCGCAGATTCCCCCCAGACGTGATCGACGATGCCCTCCACCGCATCTCCTCCACTTCCCGCTCCTCCGCCCTTGAGCCCCGCTCCTCCAACCGCCACCAAGACAGAACCCCACTGGTTCTCACCTACCACCCCACCAACCTGCGCATACAACGTATCATCCGCCGCCATTTCCGCCACCTCCAAACGGACCCCACCACCAAGGATATATTTCCCTCCCCTCCCCTATCAGCGCTCCGCAAGGACCACTCCCTTCGTGACTCCCTTGTCAGATCCACACACCCCACCAACCCAACCTCCACCCCCGGCACCTTCCCCTGCAACCGCAGGAAATGTAAAACTTGCGCCCACACCTCCACACTCACTTCCCTCCAAGGCCCCAAGGGATCCTTCCATATCCGCCACAAGTTCACCTGTACCTCCACACACATCATCTATTGCATCCGCTGCACCCGATGTGGCCTCCTCTATATTGGTGAGACAGGCCGCTTACTTGCGGAACGCTTCAGAGAACACCTCTGGGCCGCCCGAACCAACCAACCCAATCACCCCGTGGCTCAACACTTTAACTCCCCCTCCCACTCCACCGAGGACATGCAGGTCCTTGGACTCCTCCACCGGCAGAACACAACTACACGACGGCTGGAGGAGGAGCGCCTCATCTTCCGCCTGGGAACCCTCCAACCACAAGGTATGAATTCAGATTTCTCCAGCTTCCTCATTTCCCCTCCCCCCACCTTGTCTCAGTCGGTTCCCTCAACTCAGCACCGCCCTCCTAACCTGCAATCCTCTTCCTGACCTCTCCGCCCCCACCCCACTCCGGCCTATCACCCTCACCTTGACCTCCTTCCACCTATCCCACCTCCATCGCCCCTCCCCCTAGTCCCTCCTCCCTACCTTTTATCTTAGCCTGCTTGGCTCTCTCTCTCTTATTCCTGATGAAGGGCTTATGCTCGAAACGTCGAATTCTCTATTCCTGAGATGCTGCCTGGCCTGCTGTGCTTTGACCAGAGATGAGTCTCACTGGACAGAACAGTTTAGCTGCAAAGAGGAAAATTCCACCTCTCGGTAATCACTTGACTTCAGGGCAATGAGAACCAAACATTAGATCAACGAATGTCTATAATGTTTGCCGCAAGTTGTTCTCTCTTCCCTTTTCCCCACTACGTCCAGTCATGAGACAGCGAACTGCTGCTATCATATTCCTATACCTTTCAAACAAGTTCCCCAAACATCAGTCCTGTTATTGACCATTCAAGAAGCGCAAAGAATGGTGCTAATGTCCTCTTCCCTTTTACATTAAAAAGCTTATCATTGGAATCTGGAATAGGCTAGACTGCTAACTGGTTATCCTGTCTTGCTTGGCTTCTAGAGCTACAATAGACAAATAGTAATTCAAGGCTCCATTATCCAATAATATCTATATGTGGTGCAGTAACCAACGAGGGAAAAAAACATCCTGTCACACCTTATTACTTCATGGATGATATTATCTTGCTTTATTTGCTTTCATCAGGATATGCATCTCACTGTCACTCATTTTTATTACAATCCAAAAAGCTTGTGTGCCTCAGTCGAAAAGACAAGCTCTAAGACACAATGTGCAGGAAGATTGCCTCAGGGTTTTTGCATTGGCAAACAAACCTCAAATCCAAGCCAGAATGAAAATTTTGTATGATAGAAAGCAGCTGACCAGATATTGTGCATCACTTTTAACAGTTTTGAATTCAAATCTGTTGAATTGTATTATTTGATTTATATCACAGTTCCACCCAAACATTATTATTCTATTTGCCCTGCATGCCCTGCCAGATGTTATTGAATGTAATGCATTTTGTTCTAGCTTTCATGCCATTTGCAATGATTTGCAAACAGAACATCCTTCAGCCATTTCAGACTCTCACTCAGTAATTACACACTTCCTCAGTACTTACCCAAAATGTCCAGTGTAAATCATCTTTTTCAATCAATAAATTATTAGACTTTCAGAGGCTGACGAGTAGGTAAAAGGTGTCCCTCCCTTCAAAGAACATGGGTTCATTGTGTTCACAACTTCAGCAAAAGTCTATGACTCTATGACTGTCAATGTTTGACAGGAAAATAAATGAAAGCTGCCCAATTTAAAAAGCATTTTTTTGAAATATAGGGAACTTGGATCATCTTTGTGCTCTCCTGACAGAATATAGCTCTGTATAAGTCTTGCATATCAAGTTAGATATTGCTTGTGAAAAACATTGCTGGTAAAACTGTACTTTTATTTAAGCACTTGCTCACTTCCATGAGTTTTAGTAATGTTTAGAACTAGAAACTTTATTTTTACTAAATCTAGTTTTTGACTAATCTTTGCTCTCACTTAATTTACACAAAAATTATGAAAATGGTGGGAAAATACTTTTAAATTGGCAATAAAAGCTGACATTAAAAATTCATATATTATATACATAGATATGTCTTACAGTCTCATCCTTTACCTAAGTGCCATTCACTTTTACCCAGGTGTTATGCTAGATATATTGTCTGTCACACCTTGTCACATGGCAGTTACCCTTTAGGATGGAGAATTGTGTGCAGTTAATGTATATTTGTGTGCAGTTAATGTATATTTGAAAATTGTGGTCATATTGTCCATTAATATTTCATTCAATTGATTTGTTCAATAGAAATTTATAATATGTACAAGAACCTCACTAAGTTGTCAATCTAAGTATCACACCCTTTCACTCAGCTGTCACTCTGTCTCAAGTAGCTATCACTTTATGTAGGATCAAGCATTGCACTCAGCAGGGAAGATTTTAAATGGAAGGCAAATAAAAATTGGGAGAGATGTAGAACAGGTGGCCAATTTGCAAGCATCTGTTTTACACTGTGGTGCAATGTCAAAATCTGTCACCCTTCCTGTCCCACAAATCAGAAAACTGCAGTTATGCTTATTTTAATATCCTATCCATTCAGACGACGAGATAGTAGTTTCCAACACAATACTGGCAGCTGACATTTTGTAACTCAAGGAGTGATAATCATCTGTTCCACGATTACCTGTTGTGCTTCAATGCAAATGTAACATCACAAAGTCCGCATGCTTATTACTCAATCATATGCCTCTGGCCGTATTTGGTTTGGAAAACAATACACTTCCACACATCCTTTACACTTCAGATCAGACTCGCAGTGAAGGTGAGTTTAAAAGTAAAACATGTATGACCCTCAATTACAGAAATTTCTGCTTCATTTAAAAAAAAGTCCACTGACTAAATAACAATTTTATATTGCATTCAGATGGGTTGAGCAGAACCTTATAGGTCTCTAAACCGCATGAGCTATGGCAAACTTTGTGGCAGAATCATGCAGGACATCCAGCAAGGCCTTTCTCAATGTCAGAAGCAATTTGCTCCATATTTTATGCATCTTCCAGACAGCAAGGTGAGCTTCTTGGTGTGGGAAACTGCCAATGAAGGGGAGTATTGTTTGTTCAAACTCTTATTAATGAAATAAATCACCTTATTAATATTCAGCTTTCTACGTTACTAAACATGCCGAAGAAAGTAGAAATAAAAAATTCTCGACAGGGTAGTCAAAAAGGGTACCCGATAACTTCAGCTCACCACTTGCTCTAAAAGACCTCAATGTTGGACACTGGACAACAACATCTCAGGGCATGCTCCATTGGAACTGGAGTCCACAGACTAGAAGTCCACAGACATTGGCATCCAATATATGCCGGTCTCTAATAACTCATATGATACATTTATGACCATAAAGGACATTTCTCCTGAAGAGCTCTATTTCTTAACTCATGTTGGCTTGGAGCATGCAATGTGTAAACTTGTCCCGCCCCTAGTCTTTTGAAAGAAACATAGCATCAAGCTACAATCTGCCCTATCAGACAGACGTGAAAAATCCCATGACACAATTCTGAAAAACAGCAATTACATTCTCCTTGGTGCATTGGCCAACATTTATCTTTCAACTAACACCAAAAGAAAACAGATGCTTTAGTCATTATGACATTGTAAGCCATGGCTGTTGGAAAATTGGATAGAGTGCTTCATTTTACACCAGTAATTCTCAAAAAGAGCACCATCAACTGTGAAATGTTTTGGGATGCCCTGTTGTTGCCAGATAAATGTAAGCCTTTCTTCCTTTCTACCCTTGAGCTCTGTTACATGGGAATGAACAAAACTTGATTGAGAGTGAAAGAGGAAAAGATTGAAACAATATAGATTTTCTGTAATCATAAAGTATTGTAATGACAGTTCAAGATGTGAACATGTAATGATGTGATTGGATAATACAATTGTGTATATTAGTTTAGATATGATTGAATAACATAGTCATATGTATCAGTTTGTACATGACTGGATGATACAGTCATTTGTGTGAATTTGAAATGTGAACTAGACGATTGGATGGAGATAGCAGTGAGCAAATACATAATCTTTTGATTGTACATTATTGTCTGTCAGAATAGTCTGTTGTAAGTTTGTTATCTGTAAAAATAGGATATAACCTTTGTTACTGAAATGAAACTTGAGCTCTACACCAACTTTGACCATGTACATCTCCCAGGCGTATATGAATAAATAGTTAAACAAAGAAGCCTGAGACACGCCTGGCCAAAATAGAAAAGAAAGGGTTAAGACCCACTTACAAGGAAAGTCCTGTTGACAGTCACAATAATCCAAACATCACGTTCATTGCTACGGCTGTATGGTTACCTGAGGTTTTGCTAAGATCAGAGGAACCTGTCTTGAAATCAATGAAATGTATTTCTATCAAAACCATCCAATTTCACACAACTTCAGGGGGGGAACAAATGTGTCCTATGAAAATCATTCAGTTCTGCTCATTTTATTAATGTTGCATGAATCCCTCAGTGAGGTTACACTACTCTCGCATCAATTGTTTTACATGCAAGATTTACACCGTAAGCCTTAGCAACATTGTTTTAAAGCTTTGTTTGATATTTACCTCATGGATGATGATATGTTTCACAACTTTGGTTAAATTTGATAAACAATCGATTCTTTAGCCAAGGGACACCACTGATTGACATTACCCACCACTCATTTATCAACTTTAAATATTTTCAATGTATATGAAATGAGCTATAGTGCTGAACTCTGCTATCCTTCGAAGATTTACTATTGTGCATCATCTAATGTAACTGAGTGAACTATTTGTTATGATTTTGGGTTTGATCTTAAAGATAAAACTCTGTAGATTTTTTAAAAGAATTGTATTGCAATAGTAGTAGCAGCTGAAGATTGAATAAAGTCAATTGAATGTTACAAATGAAACTCAAAGAATTGCATTAAATAGTCATTCACATTGAGACATTTCCCCACACACCCCAATCCCTTCACCCAACAAAGTTACTTGAACTGTATGTAGAAGCCAATAAACTAAGATGTAATTCAAGTGGATTTTATTGCCACTGTTACTTTGAATAATTAGTAATAGGATCTAATCTAATACATCCCAGAACATTGTGGGAAGTAAGATAGGAAATTGTGAGATCCCTTGCAGAAGTATTACCCTTGTTTACAAAAAGCTATCAGGAAAACCCAGGGAACTAAAGACCTATGAGTCTAACTTCGTTCATAGGTAAATTGCTAGAGGTGATCATAAAAGATAGGATTTGTGGACATTTTAAGAGGCAAAAATTGAATAGGGACAGTCAGCATGGTTTTGTGCAAGGAAACTTGTGTCTCACAAACTTGATTGAGTTTTTTAAGGAAGCTATCAAAAAGGTTGATGATGGCAGTGCAGTTGAGTTGTTTCTTTGGATTTTACTAAAGCCTCTGACAAGGTTCTGCATAGCAGTAATGTTTGGTCTAATGGGATCCAGGATGAGCTTGCCAAATGGATACATAATTGGCTTAATGGCAGGAGACAGAGAGTTGCTGTTCGGACTGGAGGCCTGTGACGAGTGGTATTCCACAGGGATCAGTCCTGAGTCCTCTTTTATTTGTCATTTATATAAATGATTTATATGAGAATAAAGAAGACATGGTTAGTAAGTTAGCGGACGACACCAAAATTGGTGGCATACGGGGATGGTGAAGAAGGTTTTCTAAGAATACAAAGAGATTACAATGGGCTGAAAAATTGCAGACGGAGTTCTATCTGGATAAATGCGAGGTATTGCATTTTGGTACAATAAACAAGGGTAGGGCTTACATAATTAATGGTAGGGCCTTGGGTAATGTTGTAGAGGGACCTGGGGCGTAGATACATAAATCTTTGAAGTTTATGTCATATCTAGACAGGGTGGTTAAAAAATCATGTGGCATGCTTGTCTTCATTGTTCAGTGCTTTGAGGATAGGCATTGGAAAGTCATGTTGAGATTGTTCAGGATATTGGTGAGGCCTCTTCTGGACCATTGTGTCCAGTTCTGTTCGCCTAGTTGTAGGAAGGATATTAACAAGCTGGAGAGTGCTCAGAAGAGATTTACCAGGATGTTGCCAGGTATGGAAGGTTTGAGTAGTAAAGAAAGGTTGGATAGCCTGGAACTTTTTTCACTGGAACGGCGGAGGTTGAGAGGTGACCTGATAGAAGTTTATAAAATAATGAGAGGTATAGATAGAGTTAATAGTAGTTGTCTTTTCCCTAGAGTGGGGGATTTCAAGACTAGGGCCACATTTTTGAGATGACAGGAGAAATGTTTAATAAAAAAACGAGAGACATATTTTTACACAGAGAGTAGTTTGTGTGTGGAATGAACTTCCTGAGGAAGTGGTAAATGCAGGTACAATTACAACATTTGAGAGATGTATGGATAGATATATGAACAGGAAAGGTTTCGAGGGATATTGTCCAGGAGCAGGAAGAGGGAACTAGGTTTGTTATGTTCGACAAGGACTGGTTGGACTGAAGGGTCTGTTTCTGTGCTGTGTGACTTTATGATTTATATTAGCAAATTAGATATTAATAATGCATCTGAAATAAATTACTCAATCTTAAAGCTACTCAACTTCATTCCAGTCTTCTTCTCAATAAGACTGTTGTAGTGATTGTAACGAGGCCAGCCAGGTCTACCTCATAGAATATGAGTTCCCTGATTGGGGCTGTTAACCTAGCTGAATCGGGGACCCCTGGCTGACAGGTATAAACAGGATGTCAGAGGTTCTGTTCACTCTCAGAGCAGGCTCTGAGGCAGCTGAACCCGTGTCAAGTTCTGTGTACTTGTAAATAAAAGGTAACTTGGTGACAGGGTACCAGCCCATTATTTTAATGGTGATAAGAGTAGGATTAATGATGCAACCATGTAAAAGCACCTACTAGCTGAAGCCTAACTGGACTTCATACAGGCACTACAATTGGCTTTGTCATTAGAAAATTCGGCAAGTGGAGCACAAATACCCCGAGATATAGAAGGAATGTTTGATGGTCATCTTGGTGTGAGAAAGTTCCACTATTACCTTTACTTACATAAATTGTTAATAGGAATAGACCACCATCCCTTACTAGGTCTACTCAAAGAGGATAAGGCCATGCCATCCATAGTTGCAGGCTGAATTCAGCAGTGGGTTCTCATGCTAACTGTGTACAATTACAATATTGGAACACCATCTGGGAGGGCAAGACGCCAATGAAGATGGCTTGAGCTGCCTCCCACTGGAGAGACACCAAGGGTGGTGCTGCCATTAGAAAGAGCCTGTTTGGGTTTTAAACTTTCTGGATACACTTCCAGTCAAGGCTGACAATGTCAGACTGTGGATGGACAAAGATCCGATGCTTGCAAAACTGAAACAGCTGGTGGTGATGGGAGGAGCAAAAGAGCTACTGCAACCATAATTGAAACCTTTCTGGACCTGGTGATACCAGATCACTGTAGAGGACAGCATATTTTTATGAGGAGCAAGACTGATTATCCCAAGCAAAGGTCATTCCCAGATACTGGCTGAACCCACCACCAGGGTCATCACTCGGTGTCCAAAAAAGGAGATGTTGGCAAGAAAT
Organism: Hemiscyllium ocellatum; assembly: GCF_020745735.1. Classification (NCBI taxonomy): domain Eukaryota; kingdom Metazoa; phylum Chordata; class Chondrichthyes; order Orectolobiformes; family Hemiscylliidae; genus Hemiscyllium; species Hemiscyllium ocellatum. Next base: position 93,853,574 of record NC_083408.1, read on the forward strand.
TGTGACTGGTGGCCAGGACTGGATACAGACATAGCCATGTTGGTGGGTCAGTGCCCAGATTGCTAACAAGGACAAAAATTATCACTGGCAGCTCCCCACGCATCACCCCATTCACAGGAATGGCAGGGTAAACTTTGGACTCAATCACACGTTGAATATGCAGGTCCTTTCATGGACTCGATGTTCTTAATCATTGTGGACACTTAGTGAAACTGGTTGGACATGCATAGAGTTCACTCTTTATACACGGGGATGAGGACAGAAAAACTGTAAGCACGTTTTGTAATACACGGACTCCCAGAAGTGGTGGTCACAGACAACGGGCGGTCAATTACCAGCAGGGAATTTGAATACTTCCTCAAGTCAAAGGACATTCATCATATAAGGACAGCTCTATACTATTCATTGTCCAATAGTCAGGCAGAAAGAGCAGTCCAATCTTTGAAGGCAATACCAATAAAGTCTGCCCTCCAAAGTCGATTGTTTAATTAAAGTGCAAACTTTTTAACCAGGGTGGAAAAATAACACTGTCAGTATTTTTTGGAGCTGTTAAGATGAATTATAGTAAAATTACACCTGTGTGTATTTGAGCTGCTTTTCCTTATAATGATGGATCCCAAATACTTTACAGCATCTTCTTAAAGTATGGAACATCAATATATAGAGTGAATGAGATATTGAAAACTTATATATTGTAATACAATACTTATATTATGCAAAATGATGTCCATGTCAAATGACACAGATGATATGGGAAATGGCATTAAGAAATACTACAAACAAAATTTTGTAAATACAAAATGTGATGCTAGAAAACTGAAATAAAAATGAAAAATGCTGCAGAAAACAAAAGCAGAATTTACATCTTGGGTTTGCAGTTCTGAAGGAGAGTCATATTGAACTGCAGCTGCTGGCCAGAACTGCCGAATTTCTCCAATAATTAATTTTCATTCATTTTCAATCAAAGCCTCTGAAACAATGAAAAAAGAAATGAAAGTACATTTTGTTTTTTAGCTGTTGTAAGGGAACAAAATTGTTAATTTTTCTATACCTGAATGTAGTGTGTGACCTTTTCACAAATTAAAGTCTAACATGAGGCAAAACAAAAGCAAGAATGAAAACAAAGTACACATTTGAGAGAGCATGTAGCTTATTGATATTTTGAGAGACAATTGGCCTTAGTTCTTTTGTTTAAAGTACTATTGATTATGGATGACAAAATATTTGATCCAATTTAAACTCTGAATCATTTCTTAATGAACATCTAGACAAGCCAAAAATGAAGAGTGTTATTCTTATTATAGGATTAGGTATATTCAGAAAATGCAAACCCCTTTGCCCAGGTATGTATACATCATTTGATTCAAATTGTACATTGTACTGTTGAATGACAACAAACTGACTCTTGACTTTATTTGTTGAAGGCTGTCTGGGGAAAGGTTTTAATCAGCCCTCCTTCTGAGTGCAGGTATTATGTGATAAGTCATTACCCAGCACCCAGCTTCATTGAGGCAGACAACTTTGCACTGCCTGCTCATGATTACAGTGAGCAGCCCAGCATGGTGTGCTACTAATGAGCTACAGGCTCACAGGAGACACAGCAGTGTGCATAGCTGGCATGAACATGCTCTTCTTACAGGGTGTGCACGCCCAGTCCACAGCAATTTCCAGAGTAATGTCAAGAAGGCTTTAACAACAGGAGAAAGATTGGTAATGAAGGGTAGGGATCAAATTCACATTGGATGCTGGTCTACTCACTTGGCTTGCTTCTGGTAGATGCACTGCTCACCCATTCATATTTCTTTTGATCAGTGTGCATCATGCGGGCAGTGCCAGGAGTTACTAAAAGGATTGTGATGAACATTTCAGCTTCTGGTTGCCATATCTCTGGCACCTATGACAATATGGAGCCAAATCCTGTAAGCATCAGGGAGTAAAACAACAAACTAAGGTTGCTGGAGGTCTGAAACAAAGCAGGTCTAGCAGCACCCCTGGGAAGAAAGCCGAGTTAACATTTAATGTCTTCCTGACAATGTTGAGAGTGCATCTACACCAACTGAATTTCAGCAATTCCAGAAGACAGCTCAAGGGTAACTAGATATGAGCAACAAACACTGATCCATCCAAAATTGCCCACAGCGTCTGAATGAATAAGAATATAATTGGATTTAATTTTAAAAATGCATTCAAAGAAGTTTGATTAAAATCCATTAATTTCTTCAATCTGAAAGAAGACATGAAAGGTCTTCAAAATTAACCCTAACTTACATACAATAGGTAAGGTGTTGCAGGACTTCTACACTTAATCGTAGAGTACTGGGGAGTGTCGCTGAACGAAGAGACCTTGGAGTGCAGGCTCATAGTTTCTTGAAGGTGGAGTGACAGGTAGACAGGATAGTGAAGAAGACGGATAGTACATTTGCTTTATTGGTCAGTGCATTGAGTATAGGAGCTGAGATGTCATGTTATGACTATACAGGACATTGTTGAAAGTGTGGTGCTGGGAAAGCACAGCCGGTCAGCAGCATCCAAGGAGCAGGAGAATGGGCATTTCAGGCATAAGCCCGTCATCAGGAATGAGGCTCAGACATTAGTTAGGCCACTTTTGGAATACTGTGTGCAACTCTGGTCTCCCCGCTATAAGAAGGTTGTTGTGAAACTTGAAAGGATTCAGAAAAGATTTACAAGGATGTTGCCAGGGATTGGAGATTTGAGCTATAGAGAGAAGCTGAATAGGCTGGGGCTATTTCCCCTGGAACATTGGAGGCTGAAGGGTGACCTTATAGTTTGCTGGAGGAAAACTGTCAGGATTGTGGGTGGGCTTTCTGAAGATCACTCTCCCCAAACCCACACATCCTGGTGGTGACCGTATTATATACCAGGTTTTATAATACCAGGTAATATACCAGGTTTAAAATACCAGGTTTTGTCCTTGAGTGAAACTTAAATACAGTGCTGAGAGACTATTGAAAGGAACATTCAACTGGACACCTATCTCACGTCTTAGATGAATGCAAAAGTTAATACAGTAATTTTTAACAAAGAGCAGATGCACGCCACCAGTAACCTGGACAGTCTTTCTTTTCTCCATAACTCTCACTGAAACATTGATCATTTATCTAATTGTTCTTTATGGGGGCTTGATATATCCAAATCTGGTAGTCATGTTTGGCTAATTTTCAACAGGGACTTCACTTTGAAAGTATCTCATTGGCTGTGATGAACTTTGCACTGTCATGCAAATTTAAATTCCTTTTATCAGTTATGAGGATTGACTGAAAAAAACCTCATTGATGAGAAGGCAGCTGAGAGGAGATTTGATTGATATTTCTAGATCATGACTAGGCTGGACAGAATAGATAAGCAGAGAGCTGTTCCGGCTTGCAAAGCAAAGAATGAGAGGGTATAGATTTAAGGTGATGTGCAAACAAAGCAAGAGTAATGTGAGAAAAAAGCTTTTTTCCACACGGCGAACCGTCAGGATATGAAACATACTGTCTGGAAATGTGCAGAGGTAGGTTCAATTAAAGTATTCAAAAGGGAATTGGGTGATAATTGGACAAAACTTACGTGCAGAGATATGGGGAAGAGGAAGGAGATTGGTGCTTGGTAATTGAACTAGGCAGGTATGATGGGACAAATGGCCTCCTTTTATACTGCAATAATTCCATGATTTTTTTACATCTATTTGCATCCCATTTCTCTGCCCTTTCACTCTACAAGTTTACAGCCTTTTTGACTAGTAATCAACTTTGAATTTAAGTGATGTTCTTGGCTCTGTTGTAACAAGCCTTTGTACAAGAATCTTTTCAAGGTTTCTCTTTGTAATAACAATTCTTGGTCCCCATATCTTTATTGGCAGTTTGCCAATCAGCAAAAAATATCTTTTAATATTAACCCTACACATACTTTTTCATAACAGGAATGTGCACATAATTCAGTAAGTCATCAATGAAATTGAAGTTAAAGTTCAAAAGGAGCAGTGTTGCAAGGAGAAATAGGGAGTGGAGGTGAAGCATTTTTATAATAACAACCTTGTCTTATTTGGCAGCACTCTTGCCTCTGAGTCAGAAACTTGTAAGTTCATGTAACTAGAACACAAAAACCTAAACTGACACTCGTAATGGATTCTTGAAGAAATTCTGCTCTCAGACTCTTGCTGGATGAGATTTTAAAAGCAAGCTTCATCTACATCTGCTCATACCGATGAACATAGAAAGATCCTTTTTAAAGAACAGGATGCTTTCCTTGCTATCCTCAACTGATAAATCTACAAGCAATTCCTTGTCCATCATTTCTCCCAAACTTGCTTCTAAGGTTTGAGCCATGGGCTTCTATTGGATTGATCCATACTGATGGACAAAGCAGAATAGCTGTGTGTCCAGGAAACTCTCCCACTCTTACTGAGCCAGCCAATAGGATGTGTATTTACAGGCTGATAATCAATCTGTTTGACCACATTACAAACAAACCCTCAATGGCCAAATATCTTAGTGTAGGAATTGGAATTGCAGCTTCTGGCCCACAACTGGGAATGCTATCACTGAGTTACAGAGCTTCCTTAAAACAAATCACTCAATCATGAACTTTTTTGGTAATGTGGTATTTTTGTGCACAAATTGGCTTTCAGTTTGGTTATAACATGCTCCAGAAGATCCTGCTATCATGAAAAGTGTTGTAGAAATGGAAAGAGATAGATTTCAACAGGATCTGATGCATTCATATCAACTTTTCTATTTCCACAACATAACTCACAGGTGAATATATTCTACAGTGTGGAGGAAAGGCTACCATTGTCTTACAGTGGAGATTCTACTATTGATATCAGTGCCACTTGTTCAGGGACAGATGGTTTCAAACACTGGAGACTTCCCATGTTTAATTGTTGGCTATTATCCTGCATTGAAATTGTGAGAATGTGATATGGACCGGGATGAGAATTTCTTTGGGAACATATTCTGCCAGGACATACTGTTAAAGCTTTCAACATGAAGAGTGACCAGTAGGGAACAACCAGTTGTGAAAATCAATCTGGGTAAGGATAAGTGTTGGGGCTTTGCTGTTTCAGTACTTATAAATAATCCACACTTGAAGCTCAGAGGGTTGCTCAGTAAGTCTGTAGCAAATAAAGAAATTGGCAGGGTGATAACAATGGGGAGGCCAACCTTAGATCAAGAAGATGGGAGAATCAGATGGGTTGATCAGTGTTAAATGGGTAAATGTGAGGTAATGTACTTGGGCAAGACAAACAATGCAAGAGAATACTTGATGAATGGGGAGCACTGAAGATCACAAGGCATGTTCAGCTATCTGAAGATAGTAGAACAAAAAGATAAAGTGGTTAAGAAGGCTTATGGATATTTGCCTTTATTAGCCAAATCATATAATTTAAAAGTGGGGAGATTATGGCAAAACTGAATAAAAATATTGGTTAAACCACAGCAAGAATATTTTGTGCAGTTCTGGAATTCATAATTTAGGGGTCATGGGATTGCACTGGAGAGGGAACAGAGGAGATTTGTCAGGATGTTACCTGGGCTAGAAGGTTCAGTTATGAAGACAGATTTGGTAGAATGTGGTTGTTTTCTTTGGAGTAGAGGAGACTGAGGTGGGATATGATTTAAGGTGTATAAAACCAAGGTGGGTCCTATAAAGACAGGATGGAATGATTTCAGTGACCTTACTTTAGATTTAAGGTAAGGGCCAGGAGGTTTTGAGGGGATGTGAGGAATATTTTACACCCAGATGGTAGCAGGAATCTGGGACTGCTGTGGGAGTGGTGGAGGCAGAAACCCTCATACATTTAAAAAGTATTTAGAAGTACACTTGCAATGCCAAGGCACACAAGGCTATGGGCCAAGAGCTAGAAGTGAAATTAGAATAATCAGATACTTGTTTTTGACTGGCACAGGCTTGATGGGCTGAAGGACCTTTCTCTCTGCCCTGGACCTCCAAGCATCCTGAAATGAATGGGGCTAATATTTAAGAATATCAGTTAAAAACAATTCTGTTAAATACCAGTGGTGATCTGCATGTGGTAATTAAACCTGAGACGAATATAGTAAAAAACAAGAAAGTGTGCGTGCCCTTTGAGATATAAATATGAGAAAATAAAAGTTCTTAAATTAGAATTTACAAATGCATTCATGTCCCCACTTTCACAATTTTCAGTGCACTGAGAAGTTCTTGGGAGAAATGGTAACAAAAAATCCGTTGTGTTCTGTATTATTAAGGATGGCCCAGTCTGAGCTTTAACGTGTCTTAAGTGACTTTTTTGGATGTATGGAGGAATCTGAATCCCTTTATAATATCCCATTCAATAGAACCCAACACTTTGTGAATTTCAATATTATTTTACATTGTTATGCAATTTTTCAGTGATATCCTCTTTCATATTGTATCATATTTCAATAGTGTTTGAAACAAAAAAGGTAGCTGTTGTGGTCAAAAACAAAATATTTGGGATTTCCAGGTGAACATTCCAGGAAGGTATGATTCATTTCAGCGTTGAAAGGGTGCAGTCTTTTCCCACCCTTTGTTGCCTTCCAAAAGTTACAAGTTTGTCTTTCTGGGGGAATGAAGGGGAACCTTACACTGGAGAAGAAAATTTGGTTTATGTCTGTCCTTCTAAAGTAAGCTTGGATGGTGGGAACGGTGTTGAAGGTGGTGTTGAGTAAGTCTTAACACTCTTCCCTGCTTCCAGTAATGGGAATGAACAGGCATTCTCTCTTGACAGTCCCAGCAATTAAACCACTGTACTCATGATAGATTTTGGGGGCCAGAATATAAAAATGTACGAGTCTATAGATGAGTACAAGTAACAACTCTGCCTTTGGATAATACTCAGATATTAGGGGCTTTCCTTTGATAGTTAAAAGGCCCAAACTAAAACACTTTATCAGTGTTGACTTACACTGTATCTCTTTTATAGGGAAAATGTCCATTAGTATTGCAGCATTTTCCATCCCTGTGAATCATTACAGCTACAACAAAGTAAGATTTGCTGCCTCAACTGCATAGAATTTGTGGAGGCATTCGAATTGTTAGATTAGGATGCAAGCAAACATTCACAAGCCTGAACCATTCTGTGTCTTCCATTTATTCCAAATAACATAAAGCTGTTCTAATGCCAGCACTGCGTATGTTGTGACCATACTTTATTTTGTATTTTGGTTTATGGACATCCTTCAAACAATCTTTTAGAAATACAGAGATTTTGTTGAAAGTAAGGAATATGCAAGTGAGGTACAGAGTATCTCTGGATTCTGCAACCTGTCAGTATACCAAGTATATTTGTGCATTATTATAAGTTACATCAAGTAGCCATTTTATATATAAAGCGTAAGATTTCTTTCTCCCACCTTGACAAGACAAAAATATACACAAAACATAAAATGTACTGTCGGATTCTCAACATGAGATTCTCTGCTCTAGATAAGGCTAAACAGTAAAACTGAGCACAAGTGACCTTGATCCTTTCAACTCCCTAAGGTTCAGAAATGGGTCTTTTCCACCCAGCTAAAAAAGTGTCCTTTTAATCTATTTTGCAGTAGAAAAAATATTTTCAGAGGATTTTTTTTATTACAACATTGGCTCTGAAGCAGCTGTGTAAAAAAAAGCTTGCAGTGCAATGGTCCATTAGAAAATAAGGGTTAACCAATTGTCAATAGTGGCAACAGGTCCTTGGCATGTTGGATCTAAAGGAATGTGTTGCACTGTATACGGTATCACTAACCAATTTAATAAATGATCACATTATTTTGTATTTTAAAAGGGGAATTTGTAATCACATCATGGGTCATCATATGCTGTTCCACAAATTGCTTGGTCACTATTTTTCTTCAAATTACTACAAAATCTATTTGTTCTCATTTTTTAAAAAAAATCAATCATTTTAGTCTATTTTCTAGAAGACTTTAAAATGGTAAAAAGTGGTTATTATGTCACAAAAGGGATACTTGTTGCTTCTGTAACAACTCAGAACCAAAGAGAAAATTTCCAAGACTGCACAAACATAAAAGTCACAGAGTTATCTTTACCTGAAATTAAGATGATTCACATGACTTTATTTTTGAATATTCAACTTTCATAGCTGTTTATTTTTTTTCACAAAAGCTTTGTTTCTTTCATGTACTCATACATTCTCTGCAAAATAATAGGGTGGAGGAATGAGGAGATTTCAAGGACTGAACATTATGATTTAAATTCAAGGCACATACATGATACACCAAAAGGGTGCAAGCTAATGAACTTTGGTTCCTTGCACTATGGAAAATTTGGAACATAAAAGAAAAGGTTAAACCAAAATATTTTGACACAGTAATTTGCACAAACATGTTCTGACATCTGTATTACAAAAGTAGTAATTGATTTTAATACATTTTTAAGCATTCTTCCTCTAGGCATTTTCTTAATAAAAAAAGATTCTGGATTTCTGTTACTATTCCGTTCACCATAGTGTGATGTCTGTTTACCAGTATTGCTTATTCTCAAAACTGGCTCAGTTTCAGAACTGTCTGTTTCTAAGTGGAAGATACAAAGAATGAACATCGTAGTGGGGTCAGCGTTATGTGGATTAATCAAATTAATTTAATTAAAATGTATAATCATCAGAAATTTAAGTGAATTTCTAACTCCTAAGCTTTAATTATCAGTATACCCAAGATAATTTACCTACCAACACTGACAGAAATTGGACAAAATACTGTTATCATTCAGACATTGTATAGAATACTGTTGATGCAGTGCTCTTAATTTTAAAATGAAGTCACAGTTCTTCAGCTAACAAGCTGTCCTTTTCGTCAACTAAACAAGATATTGTGGCACATAGCCCCAAGTGTTGGAGGTCTGGTCGTGACACCATTGAATGGTACATGATTGAGTTTGTGCTTATGCATGGCGAATTCCTGACCTCCACTCCTGATGGTGGAGTTTATACCCTCCTTTCAGGCTGCCAACTCAGCCGAGCTGGCAGGAGTCAGGGGTCTTAGGAAACAAGCCATACTTCTTGGGGCATGGAAGGCACAGGGAGACATACAGAGATGGAAGGAAGAAATAAACACCCCGAATATAGAATAGGAAAGTTTTTAGTTGCAAAGTGGCCAATCTGAATGGGTAAAATTTGTTTGGTATGACAGCAATGCACTTCTGTTAAAGATGGCATCTGCACACTAAACTAAGAAATGACACCATGTTTTTTTTAAACCATAATATAACTAAAGAGTTAAACAACTGTTCCAACAATTAATTGGACACCTGATTATTAAAAAGTAATTGGATGCCCCAGTTGTAGCCCATTCATGAGTACAAAATGTAACAAATGGCTTTCATTTAGAACTATTGAAATGATACAGCACAGACGGGGTCCATGTGGCCCACCTTGCCTCTGTCAACCCAAGGAAACCCTGCTACCTTCTTTCAGTCCCGTCTTCCTGCATAAAGCTCATAGCCTTGCAACTTACAGCATTTAATGTAAGATGCAGTTACTTTTTAATAGAGTTTAGGATCTCTGCCTCCACCACCAATTCAGGCAGCAAATATTCACCACCATCTGTATAAAATCTTTTCCTCACATCCAGTCTAATCCTTCTGCCACTGAGCTTGAATCTATGACACCTTGTTTTTGAAGAGAGATGTAGATGCTTCATATTACCTGTGAGAACTCTAATGTAATGCTGATCAATTCATGAGATTTTATATCACACTTATTCTTCCTGGATGATTAGCTTCACATGTACTGAATTGGTGAGTGAGTTGCCCTTCTAATGCTTCAGTTACCATGACTTGGTAGTGCTAGGCCATAATCCCATTAACTAAAATGTCTCTGAAAACTTTTTGTCTCAAAAGCAAATAAATTTTAACAAGTCAACAATTATAAATATGCATCCTTTGAATTTTTTTTTGTTGTTTGAGAATATCCTTCAACAAATGTGCTATAACTATAAGATGACATTGCAACAAATTCTACATCTATTCTGACCTCATTATTATGAAACTATCATACTTTTCAAATGTATTAAATATTGACTATCATAGATTTTGAATTGAATAAATTTAATTGACCTAATTGTTGGAGGAAACCTAATCACGGCACTGAATAAAAAGAAAGATCAGAGTTTAACTGGAGTGTTGAGGAGACTCTATGAAAAGCCAATCAAATTATACTGTTCATCTGTTATACTGAAAATAGTGAACACCCAATTAAAGCATCAGGCTTATCTTCTGAAATAGGTCATTAGATGTGTGGTGCGGTTTTCAGTCCTGAAGACCAACTTCTATCTGAGCTGAGTCACGGCTAAGTAATAAGGTGCTAAAACTGGTCACAAACGGCTACTGATTGGGTTGGGTGATGGGGAGAACAGAAAATCAGAGAACAGAAAATCATTGATAGATTCCACTCCTGACTGCAATACAATGCTCTCCTGGCTGGAAAGTAGATGGATTTTGGGTTTGAGTGGATTATTCTCCAAAACTGCTAGCTTGCAGTCAAGTTTAGGCTCACAAATCAATCTGGCCATACTGAGGGACAAAGTACCAATGAAAAGGGAGTCAATGCTACAATGAGGGACAAATAGTATTAAAACAGAAAAGTGAGAAACATGGTGGAGGGACGGCCTGGACAGATCAGACTGACTGTCAGTATGTGTTAGTTTTTAAATTAGGTGCCAGTGTGACTGTTCAGAAGATGTTTAAACCCCAACTGTGAAACTACATCATTAAATGCCGCCATATATTTTTTTAAAAATCATTTATGAACATAGGCCTTGATTGTACAGCAACAACTATACAGCTTACTTAATCTCTTTTTTTAAATCACTTGACTGCATTACAAAATTGTTGCTACTTATTTTTTTATAATAAAAAAGATAGCAATTTTTTTACACTGTATAAATTACACAGTAGGCAGACACAATCCGTCTGGACAATATTTCACAAATATATTCTAGAAAGTCCTATAACTGCAGGGTCTTTATTATGCATGGTCATGTATGACATTGCTCCAAATCTGGTGCACCACCAGTACAGTATCTGCTGTTGCTTCTGGTGTGGCAGTCTGTAAAGTTAATTGCTCCATTTGGAGGGTATATTGACTGCAGTCTAAAATCCTCTTTGAGCATTTGTTCATTGTTTAACGAGACTATGTGAAAACTGGTCTCAGTCATTTCAAGGATTGTGTTGTCCTTTTTTGTGCCAGCCTCACAGTAGTCATCTTTCCTCCTCCCGCGATTGTACTTCCATGAGTGCGAATCGTATTTGCCCTTTTTGTGCATGTGCCAGCAGAAGACACTGAGCAGGGCTACCAGCACGATGATCACAGCTCCCCCTATGAGACCTGCCAACAGTAAAGGGGAGCTCAGGTCCTGCTGGGCCGCCTGCTCAGGACTCGAGGCCATGTTCGTGTTAAAAGATGACGACTTTGTGGTGGCTTCCAAACAAACCGTGTCATCCTCTGGTTGCAAACTGTTTGAGGCGTCCAGCAGGACCATGCAAATCCTGTAGGTCGATTTCGGCTCCAGATTTAACAAGCTCAGTTGCTCTGCATTTCCACTGACTATCCTTTCGTGCACAATGCCACCGACTAAACTGTGCCCCAGTTTCACCCAGGTGATTCTGTATTTGGTCACTGTGAAGATGGCCAGCCAACTGATTTGAATGCATGTGTCGTTCACGAACTGGACAGTTAGTTGCAATTGTCCAACGGGCAAAGGGTCCGTGAATTCTTTGTCTCGGGGAGGCACGAGAGCGGTTGACCCCGGTGAAAAAGGAAGAATGGAAGTGTTGGCATCAGTGTAGGTCATGGGAATGACAGTCACCACAGCAGATGGCAAGGGGGCAGGAGGGATGGGCGTGGCGTGGGGAGCGGGTGTGGTGGTCGGGCAGGATACCAGGTTGATATTCAGGTCTCTTATAGCCATTCCTCTGACCTTTTCTGGACCCTGACACATTAGCCCACGCACATTTATAGAAAACGAAAGTGACTGCAGCCATTTGGTCACCCATTTTATGTTGCAGTCGCAATACCAGGGATTATTCCTCAAAAGAATCTGTTTCAAACTGGTCATGCCATCAAAAACTCCTCTCACCAGCATTCGCAGCTGGTTGTTGGAGAGATCCAGTTTCTCAAGCCGTTTCAGTTGTGTGAAGGCAGTGACTGGAATTTGATTGATTTGGTTCTCCTGCAAATTCAGTTTCACCAAGTGACCACCCGGAAGGTTTGGTGGGGGCACAGTGAGAGAATTCCTCACCAGCGAGAGTTCAGTTAACTTGACCAGCTGCTCCAGGGCTCCCTCAGCAATCCCACCGTCAGTCAGGAGGTTCCCGTCCAAGACTAGGCGCTGAAGAAGGGTCAGATTCTGAAAGGCCAGCTCCGGCACCATGGATATCCGGTTCTCGTCCAGCCGGAGCTCTTCCAATCCTAAGGGGAGCCCAACTGGCACGCTGCTCAGGTGGTTCCTGGACAAGAACAGCAACTTGAGGTTGGTGGCTTCTCGAAAAGCGCCATCCTCAATGCCAACAGTTGAGATGGAGTTGTCATCCAGATGTAGCTTTTCGAGTTTCTGCAACTGGCCAATAGCTTCCCTGGAGACAGTCTGGATATTATTCTCCTGCAAGTGAAGCTCCTTCATGTTTTTTGGTAGGTTTACAGGGAACTCATCCAGCTCATTGCCATACAAGTATACCGTTTGAACAGACAGCACGTTTCGCAAGTCAAGAGGAAATCCAGCATTGTTGATGACGTTGTTTTGGAGGTAGAGAATAGCGGCACCCTCTGGTATCCCAGCAGGCACTGATGTCAAGCCACGGTCATTACAGTAAACAAATTTCTTATCGCAACGACACTCCAAAGGACAAAAATCCGCCTCAGTTATTTGTGTGCACAGTCCCAAAAGAAATATAATCCATAACTGCAATAAAGTAATCCAGTCCACGAAACAGACTCTGGTCTGTGACATTCCCATCACTCTTAACAATTAAGGAATTCTAATTGTAAAACAGCAGGCGGTTAAAAAATCCACAATGCCAGAGGCAGCTCCTGTGAATGTAAAGCCAGTATTTGCTTCATCCAAACACTTGGGAGCAGAAACAGTACATGTGCTTGGTGAGAATAATCCTTGTGTGCGTTTTTGTTTTATGACTTAATAGTGGAAGCAGCAATTTGTAAACTACAGCCGAGACCTGCAAATTCTTCCATCTATACCAGGACACTTGGTGGTGAGAACTAAAGCACATCACATTCTGCTTTCACTGGAGATTGGCAATTTGAAAGCGCACATATAAATGCAAAGACAGAGCCCAGCAGCTTTCGGTGGGTTTATTAAATCTGGAGTCTCTTCATCACACACTGCTGCTCCAAGTCAGAAAAGGGTGTCATCTCAGCTTGCCTTGTACATCTAGAATCCTATTCCATTAGATAAGAAAAAACACACACACAAGAAATAAATGAATAGTTCATTTGGATTCACGTACTCTCAGAACTGTATTTTTCAACCTAGAGCTGCCTCTGCTGGAAAAATCTATAGGCTGTCAGTATAACAGCCTTCAGCTTACTCCATGCCAGTTAATAAAACAAGACTATTAAAAAGCCAATTCAGAAGAGAGAATGGGGAACAAAAATACCCCCTGACTGACTAAAATTTAAGCAGCGGAGATGGCTAGTTAATATTAAGTGATGGATGTAAGCACCAGAATTTTTAAAAAAAAATTGTAAGTGTATAAAATTCAAACGATCATTTTTTTTTAAAAAAAAGAGATTACAACTACCTTTAGGTTGCTGTCCGATTCGGTGACTCGCTCATCCTCTGCTTTTCTCTCTCCTTTACGATTTCCCTGGTTTGATGGACAATCTGGGGAGAGCAGTCCCAGTAGTTGCTGGGGGCTGACTTGTCCTGCTCTCGGTTTCTGTCATCACTGAAACAGCGCTCTCTGCTCAGTCCAGCGGCGGCGGCTCTTGCTTCAGCAGTGTGACCACGCTCTGGCTCTCTCTTTCTCCGCTCCCTGAAAAAGCACCCGGAGCCCCCTCAAGTGTCGCCTCTGCCGGTGGTTTCTCTTCTAGAGACGGGAGGATTTATACGTTAGGTAAAGAAAGGAAGTATAGAGAGAGAGAGAGAGAAAAAAGCAGCCACTTTATCACTCTTTCTTGCGCTCCAGACTGAATTCCTGCTGCACGCAGTCATACGCCAGTAATGATGCAGCTGATCAGACTGTTTATTGCTAATGTAAGTCTTCCCTTTCACTCTTAAAACCCCTGGGAGATGTTTACAGTAATGAATTCAGCTGACAGCGATCTCTCTCTCTCTCTCTCTCAGACCCTCCCATCTCTCTCTCTCTCTCCAATTCTGTCCTGGGCAGGAGGTGAAATGCAGGAGCCCCTCCACCCCCCCACACACAACACGTCTCTGCCCACTCCTTCCTTGGACCAACTGCCGATAAAGCAGCCACCGTGGCTGCTATTTTCATTTCATCTCCACTCCCCCCTCCCCTCTCCCCACCCAAATTTCATCCGCTAGGAGGTAAGGGTGAAGCCCCCCCCCAATTTCCCTGTGGGTTTTTTTCTCTCTTCCCTGACCTTCAGACGCCTCGGAAATGTGGTGATCTCGACACCATTCAAATGGGCTGATGGGAACTGTTTAAAAAATCGAGTTTTACTGTTCTAATTTAAAAGAAAAAAAATTCCAAAAAAAATACAAACTTGATAAGCTTTCACAACAGTCAGCTAAAATCTCAGCTAGCAGCAAATTAAAGTATTAAACTGTTGGGGGTGGGGGGGGGCAGAAAAGAAGTTAACTCAGAATTATACAATTGATCAGTCGCTGATTATCATTCGACAGAGATTTTTTTTGGCGGGGTCGCTGTGAGGGATTCTAATAGTAGTTACTCACAAGCTTTTGCAGAAACAATCAGTTTCTGGTCCAACTAACCGTTTCGCTGTCTCTTTTTTTGTTTCAAAAATAATAAATTGGACTTGACCAGCTAACATTTTCTGTCCTGTCCGTGGCCCGGAAAGGGACTCGCACTTTTAAACCAGCAGAAAGATAAATCAGTCGTCCACCTCCGCCGGCCTTATTTTTGTGTGTCCGGAACCCCTGCGGGTGGAGACTTGTCTTTTCAGATGTTTCAATGCTAGAGTGACCACTCTGCAACCACTGGGGGTGGTGAACGGGGAGATTTTTAAAAAATTATTGCCTACGCTGGCTCTGAAAACAAAACGATTCGAATAATTAAAATCCTTGCCAGCAAAGGGGAGAGACCCAGTCCGGGGAGCTACCGAGTCGGTTCGCGTGGTTATTGTATCATTTATCGCACGATTTGCTGCAACTTATTAAAAAAAAACTAACGGCTTGACTCCGAACTCACAAAGCCTCGGCTTAAGATCCCGGTGACTGGAAAATATCCCCTCTTCACCCCCTACAAAAGTAAAAGGCGAACGACACATGAATTCGCCCCCTTTATTCTGGGTGCGTTTGCTTTTGTGTGTGTGTATGCGCTCTGGGGATCCATCAAGTGCGACCCAGTTAACAATACAATGCAGTTTCTATTTTGTTGTTAACTCCTTTTCAGGTCAGGTAGGGTTAACCCCGTGCACACTGTTGACAAGTGCTGGAGGCGAGTTGCTCGCTTTGCCTGCGGTAGCGAGAGCAGGAGCAGATGCAGCAGGTTCTAGCGAGGTGGCACTGTAAGCCAAGGAGAATTACTGTGCAGCGAAGGAGGGCCACTGCAAACTGCAGCTGTCGTAATGATTTGAATCTCACCATCCAAGCAGAAACATAAAAAAAGATACATTGACACGCTGTACGGTGGGGGTGGGGGGTAGAGAGAGAGAGAAATAAGGCGCTTTGAAATAGAAGTGCACAATAGCAGGAACAACCACCGAGAGTGGTTGTGAGAGGGACAAACTGCATGCAGGGGAAGAGGGCGGCTTTGAACGGGCGCACATCTCGTCAGTGGATATTGACTGTCTTTTTTTTAAGAAAACAAAAACATAATTACATAAAGCAATGCTTAAGTGCGTTTTGCCATGCAGTGGCATTTGATGCTCGATGTCACATTGCTCGATGTAGCGTTTTGTTTTGGTTTGTTTGCGACGGTACAATCTTCAGCGTTTCATTTCACCAGGAAGCGCCCCACTTCAGAATCCAGGCACAGACTGAGAGGGCTATATCGGAAATCATGTGCGCCCCTGTTTTTAAATAGAGTTTTTTTTTAATTTTTCGGGGGTGAATTTACGGCAGTTTGATTAGGGCAGAAGGCTCTGGGGGGGAAAATGTATGTTTTTCCCCTTTCCCCGGGTTACTCGCCCAGCCAGCCTCTGACCGACTGTCACTGTCAGTGAGTTCCCTCCCCGGCGCCAGGCTTACCAGGGGCTTGGGGAGTCGAGTGAGTTAACACCCGAATAGGTGCCTCTCAAAACGGAGGAAGCTCATTCGTGTTGCAAAACAAAACGGGGGAAAAAATTATTTAAAAAATGATGCTTG
This sequence comes from Hemiscyllium ocellatum, assembly GCF_020745735.1. NCBI lineage: Eukaryota > Metazoa > Chordata > Chondrichthyes > Orectolobiformes > Hemiscylliidae > Hemiscyllium > Hemiscyllium ocellatum. Next base: position 93,870,046 of record NC_083408.1, read on the forward strand.
TTTCTTCTTCGTGGACATTTCAAGGATGATTGGTTTCTGAATTAGAAAGCAGGTGGGGGAATTCAAGTCACTATTAATCGGATTCAAACTTCCTCTATTACAAACCACGTACAATAATCTGTATGTGGGTCATGTCGAATGTCTTGTCAGACTGGTAATATGCCATCCTCTACAAGTAGAAAGGTATTTAGGAGGAGCAAACAGACATTGATCAGAGAAGGAAATTAAAAACAAATTGCTCGGGGAACTCAGCAGGTCTGGCAGAACATGTGGACAGGTAGCAGAGTTAACGTTTCAAGTCCAGTGACCCTTCTTCAGAACTGCTTGTCACTAGAAAAAGGTGAAGGTGGAATCGGTAGGTGGGAGAAGTAATCGATAGATGGAAATGGAGCCCAGAGAGAGGGAGAACAAGAAAGAAATTCAGAAATTGCTGAAAAAACTCTGCAAGTGTGGGAGAAAACAGCGTTAACGGTTCCGGTTCTGAGGAATGGTCACTCGCCTTGAAACGTTAACTCCGATTTCTCTTCACAGACGCTGCCAGACTTGCAGAGCTTTTCCAGCAATTTCGGTTTTTGGTTCTGATTTACAGCACCTGCAGTTTTTTCCCCCCCATTTTTATTAAGAAAGAACAAGATTTGGCCAGACAAAGGAATGGGTAAAGGTCAGCTCTGAAGACTAGTTACTGGTCCTGAAATGTTAACTTTGCTTCACTTCACAGACGCTGCTAGACCTGCTGAGTTTCTCCAGCAATTTTTGTTTATGTTTCTGATTTTCAGCAGTTCTTTGTTTTCTTTTAAGTGCTCAGCAAAGCACATTGTGCCATTTCTAGGGAACTTTGTAACTATTGCACCAGCAACAGCATCCTTAACTGGTATATTCCATTGTTTACTGTTCAGCCTTGAATGAGCACATGCTCCAGTTCTGATTAATCACCACAGCATCTTCATTTTACACATCTTCTCAGACTCTTACTGTAGTCACTCTGCATTTGTGCTTTTCGTTGTTAGTCCTTGCTTTGTCTCCTCACAACGTGCCCATCTTTCGCAAGCCCACTGTTTCACCTTGACCAACAGGTGCTCAAAATCACTCAATTCACATGCTCCTTCCTGTCGGGAATAGCCAGTACCTGGGACTACACATCTTTCAGAAATCGAGCCCATCTGAAGATTAGATGACAAGCATCATGGGCATGTTACCTAATAAGAGCATGGCATTTTGAATGGTTTTAAACCATTTTTCACTCCTTTAATGTCTAACATATATGGCATAAAAAATGTTTCTACAGTACCTTGCAAAACAGCAGTTCATCACACATTGTGTTATAGCCAATACAGTATAATACTTTTGAAGTGTTTTCATTGTTGTAATGAAGGAAGTGTATGAGCTCCTACAAACAGGAACTCACTCATAATCTGATTTAATTATTTATTTGGAGGGCTAAATATTGACTCATGCGTTGCCTAATTAAAATGATAGTACAATACTCCCTCAGTACTGTACTATATTGTCAGTGCTGACTTTTCTGTTTAAGATCTGGAATGAGACTTCAATTGCAACGCTCTGACTTGGGGGAGCAAGAGAGCTACAAATGGAGCCAGGGTTACCATTACAAGTTGCTGCTGTTTTCAGAAACTAACCATCTGTCTCTGCTTACTCATGTCACTAAGTGCTAACACTTGTCCCTTTTTTTCTGTTTGCATTTCAGTCCCAGGACCCCAAACAGTCTTCAGGAATCAGAAGACAGTGAGAACAAAGGCCGCATGACACAGCAGGAGCTGCTTCCCTATCTGACAAACTTCCCTCAGAGATTGGTACCACCTATTTAAATGATTTAACAAAATCAAATTCTATAGTACATTTTATGATTAATGCTTTATGACCAATTCGATAATTCTTTAAGTATAGTCACTATCATAACGTAAAAAGATAGCTGGTGATTTGCACATTGGACTTGGCAATGACTAACACCGTGAAAATGACAAAATAAGCCTCCTTTAAATATTGGGCAGGACACCATGTTCCTTTCACACACCATGGAAACAGACCCTTTGGTCCAAGCAACCCATGCCAAACATAATCCTAAACTGAACTAGTCCCACCTGCCTGCTCTTGGCCCATATCCTTCCAAACATTTCTCATTCATCTACTGATCCGGATGTTAATGTTGTAACTGTCCCCACATCCACTACTTCTTCTGGAAGTGCGTTGTATATACAAACTACTGTGTGAAAAAGTTGTCCCTCATGTCTTTTTTAAATCTTTCTCCACTCACCTGAAAAATATAATGGGAACATTTCTGTCCACAGGAATGGGCACAACAGTTTCAGTTTAACATCTCAGTCAAAAGTTGCCACCACAAGAGGATGGCACTCCCTCAGTAATGAGCTGATATATTAATCTGGATTTTGAGAACTGTCTTGAGTGGGACGTGAACCCATGGCCTTCCGACTTAGATAGGAATGCTACCATTGAGCCATGGCTCATGTATTTAGATGGTGGAATAGACAGCTAGGAATTTGGATAAGCATTCAACAAAAGTGTGTGGGTGGGTAGGTAGTTAGGCAGCAGGATCAGATGTGAGGACAGCTATTACTGGAATGTATATATGAAAATTTCAATAATAATCTTTTGGAATCACTTGAACCTCCACTAATAGAATCATAGAATATTTATAGTGTAGAAGTCACCATTCAGCCTGCTGTGTCCATGCTCATTCTATGAAAGAGCAATTCACTGAATGCTCTTTCTTGTAGTTCCTGCTAATTCCTTCTTTCCACTTTATAATCTAATTCTCTTTGAATGTTTTAATTGTCCTTCCATTTTTCCCCATGTCGCCATTGCTCGTTTGACCACAAAATTAAACTGGCTTTCAATACTTCCACCAAAGTGATTAATTTCACTCTTTTTGCTTGGGTCCCTCATTATTTTGGAACCTCGATCAAATTTCTTTTCAAACTCTTTCAAGGAGAGGAGCCCCAAATTCTCCTAATACTTAACATAACTGAACTTCCTCAAAACCTGAAATCTTTCTGCAAGACCCTCTCTTCCCTAAATTTTGGAACTCAGAACAGGACACAGTAGTTCAGTTGAATCTGACCAGTATTTGAAGCAAGCTTATCATAACTTCACACGACTTCAGGTTATAGTCCAATAGGTTTATTTGGAAGCAGTGCCTTCCGGAGCGCTGCGATGAAGGAGCAGAGCTCCAAAAACTATGCTTCCAAATAAATCTATTGGACTATAACCTGGTGTCGTGTGATTTTTTAAAACACTTTGTACACCCCAGTCCAACATCGGCATCTCCAAATCATAACATAACTTCCTTCTTTTGTATTCCATTCAGCTGTTGATCAAGTCCACGATGGTGTGTGCTTTATTCACTACATTCAGAACCCATCCTGCCACCTTCAGTGATTTACTCACGTTCACACCTTGTACTCTTACATCACTTTAGAATTGTACTTTGATTATATTTTGTCTTTCTACCTTCTTCCTGCCAAAATGAATAACTCAACTTTCACTGCTATCATTTCATCTGCCACAATACCGCCCAATTCTGCCAACCTGACAATGGCCTTTTGAACTTTCATACTATTTTTGCAGAGTTTATAATACTTCTATGTTTTGTAATATGTATAAGGTTAAGGAAAGTATCATGAGCTTACCTTGACCTATTAACCTTATAATAAATCATATGATGAGAAAGTTGAAACCTCACTTTAAAACACTGTCAGAGGTCAAATGAAAATTGTATCAAAGCAAGCATTAATTAGGTAAAATATCTTCAGCCACTGTCACTTCAGCCTAATGTCAACAATTTTCATTTCAGATGCAAAGATGTCTATCTTGGAATAGATTGGAAAAGGGGAAAGTACAGGAGAATGGGAAGGGTGGAGTGACAGAAACTGAATTGTCATTAAAAGCTCACTCAATGAGATCTCATAGATGGGCTTTCGAAAACATGGTGAGGGAGTAGAAGAATTTAAGGTTGCTGTGGGCACGGATATGGCAGTAGAAGATGATGACTGGTGGTGCAGCAGGATGCAGTTGAATGCAATGACATTTAGAACAATACGTAAATTGCAACATTAAGATTTGCAAAGTGCTACATTTTGATATCTACTGAATGTAGCTATGTCTTTATTGCATGATGGATAATATATTTTAACACCTACAAGTTAAGCTCCAACATCTCAACATCATAATAATCAGGTATTCTAAAGCCTATTTTCACAAGAACAAATGTCTGAGCAATTTGCAACTTTCAGAATCAATGCTGTCAGATGTTTTCTCAGGTCAACCATTTAACTCCCTGAAACACAATTTGGTTTGGAGCTTGAAGCTAAATGGAATGGATTGCTGTCTGTTTCATTTTAATTGTATTGTTTATATTGCTCATTCTTTATATGTTGGTCGTCTTGTACTCAGGTTTCACATTTCCTTTTATATTTATAGTCTGGACATCAGTCCAGCTGCTACTTTTCTAAATGTCACTAAAGCTGCATGAATTTCAAAACAGTGGTTGGAGCTATTGTTTATGGTATAATCAGTGTGTATTTCATGATTACAATATCTGTCTGGAGACAGCAAATTCCTTTCCTTTTATATACCCTCACCAAAGTCAAGGATGAAGCAATTTCTAACTTAGAGTGGTCTGATATTATACCAAATTGGCAAGATTCAGACCATGCAATTACACAGTGCAAATTTCAACATGCAAACATAAGGCATTTATATAAAATTTCTTTGTCTGGGGCTTAAATCAGTTTAAAATTGTCTAACCTCTCTATTGAAATAGTGAACAAAGGGATTTGCAGGAATGTGTTAAAATTCGTAAGCTAATATTCACATGGCATAATTTCAATGTCTTAAATACTCATTTATCAAACAGCTCATTTTACTTTGTGACTACTATGGTTGTACATGAATTAGCAATAACCTCTGGAAAAAAAATTGATACTATTACTTTTTCATTATAATTCTGTTTCCAATATTTAAAGTTTAATTTGCCTTGCAGCATGTGAATGATTCGCAGATGAACTTTCTTACAGCATGCCTCTAATTAAATGCATTACTATGTGAATAATGAAAAAAAAATGTAGTGATCTACGACAGCATTGGTCACAGTTAGTCAGGGGGTATGCTGTTTTATTCAGGCACACAGTAGACCCAAGAGGACGTACTCCATTCAATTTGAGAGGTGCCCTCTGTACAACAAGGTTAAATATCTCAATGTCCCCCCAGAGGGCCGATTCCCCTCAACAATTTACCTCTCACTATCCATCATAACAGGATGTTTTGTTATGTCATCATACCTGTTATTCACTGTTTTATTCGGTTTATCTCCTTGTGTAACGCAACAGTTTCTCGTTTCCTTGATACACTGTTTCTCTCTCAAGATCTCGTCCTTCATTATCTGTTTAGCATTTTCTCTCTTACTTGGTTTATGTCACATAGATCTGATATCTACACAGATAGAAAATTAGGCCTATTCCAATCTGTATTCTGCCTGCAGTTCATTTGTTATCTCTCTCAATGCTTTTATTTCTGCATCTTTATTAAAAAATCCTTCTTTCTCTGAAAATAGGTCGCTCTCTCTGCAATTCTTCCTCTTTCCAGTCTTCCTTTCCCTCTTTCAACCCTTCCTTGGGTGTATCTTTCTAATCCTCAACATCCTTAACCTCTACCTGTCGCTAGATTTCTGCTATTTTCAATCCCTCCCTCACAATTTCTCTGCTGCTCGAGTGCAATTGAATTACAAATAGGAGAAAATTCTGTCATGCCCCCACCTCTTACATTTCACTAAATGTGTCCATTTTCAGTCTGCCTACTCACTGTCCTCATCTAGAATGTATACGGTTAGATACTTGTCCAAATGGACTGGACCTTTGCTCTTGTGCATATAAGGAATACTACTGGTTCCATGTAAATATGAACAAGTTCCTTTGTGTGTCCAGTGGCTCCTCAGGAGTTGTAATACTTTTCAACACAGGTTGTATAGAACAGATTGTCACCATTTTGACCACCATGCCTGTGCCAACTGTTTGAAAGTGGCATTCATTTAATCCCATTCCTAAATTCTTCATCCAGCATCTTAATAAATACTTAACGACATCTCTTTCATAATATTTACCGATTCTATTGCAGCTTTTGGTCAATAATTTGTTGTTCTAACAAAGGTCTCTGAAAAATATATCACTTACCTTTTCACTTTTTAATTTCACAGACATAATATATGGTCACAGTCTATGATGTGGAATGGTAGTGTAAGATTTGCTAGACTGTATAACAGTGTGTCAGTAGCCCCAGGTTATAGTTAAGCCCAAGTTTTGTCTCAGTGTTGCTAAGTTTTGAATTTAAGGCATGCAATAAGCTCCATGGGTAGATGTCATGCTTCATGTTGGAATGTGAAGATATTTCTAAAGCTATTATAGAAAGCCTTAAATTGGGGGGGGGAACGAGCAAATGTTTTATGTAATATCATTGATGTATAACGAAAGGGCAAGATAATCAATTAGAAGGGTGAAAAGAACAGATCCCTAACCAATGAAGTGGAAGAAAATCGATAAAAGTGTAGATGACAGATATGATGCACAGGAAAGTTTTAATTATAACAATTATTCAATATGAATTAGAAACAGCAAGGCCAAAACTCTCACTGAAATAAAGTACAAGGAGATTTATGTTATTATATCCAATAAATGATACTGATATGATTCTGCTGTTTGTAGCAATGTACATATGGAGTAATAGGTAAAAAGGCTTATAACTTTTAATTTTTGCCAAATGGATGGCGTTTATCCAAGTTGCTTGGTGTTATGTATTTAAGCAAAATAACTCAGTCAATAGCAAATTAAATATGGAAAGAAGTTCACATCACCACTTCAGCTGGCTACATCCTGGTCATCTGCGACAAGCTGTAAAAATATTAGGTTTGAACAAAAAGATTGAGTTCGTCGGCAAGTGTCGTGAAAATCTAGGAAAAGGTCACCCAGTGAGAGAATGTCTGGAACAGTGGAATAGTAACGCTGAGGAAATGATGATCCTTTCAACATCCTTCCCAAGGTCACAAAAATGTCTACTTGAGCCACTAAATCCATGTGGCTGAATATGAACTCACTGAGATATTGATCTCACAGTGGAGTCACTTTACTGTTGAACAATAAAACTGGAATTCCAAAAGAAAATCGCTATGTACAGTTTTATCAAAGAAGATTTGAGAAAATATTGATATGCTTTGGAATAGCAGAACGGAGAGTAACAGGGCAGCAGTCACCACAGCAAAACTGTCAGCTGCTTTTCATTCCCCATGTGACTCTGGCATCACACGTGGGTCCCAGTCTTGCCACAGGTTTTCTTTCTATTTTGAGGATTTCAAAGACTGACCATTTCGGCTGGTTGTCCAGAGGGAAGTTGGCATTATCCCCACAGAGAAATCAGTTAAAAATGTTGATTTTATGCTGTTTGCTCAGTGCTTTCAGACAGTCTTCAGTCACACAGGGAAATCAGCAGAATGCCATGAGATATTCTAGGCCTTTTTTTAAAGTGATATCTATTAGTGGATATGCAATATATAATTCATCTGCCAAAGGGCAAGCTAATCATCTTCTACTAAAAAATGTAAGAGTGCAGAAGGAATAATTGCAGGCGGCACTCTGCTTTTGGCTTCTGCACACCAAAACTAAGGATGACGAAGAAGCTAAAAGTCAGTCTTCTTGTTGAACTCAATTATGTATGGATATTGCTAGGGCAGAGTAGGACTTATCTGTATCTAATCTGTTTCCTTCACAAGTGTATAGTCTGTTGATTTGCCAGACGTATGTGTTTGTGTCTGTGTGTAGTTGAAGTGCCTGTGCTCACATATAAAGAAAAACCACTTACTAAGGAACTGACAATGTGACAGGAAATTTGTACAAGCAGTTTATTTGTTCACGCTTGTTCAGATTTCCTTGGATGTTTGTAGAAGCCTACACTGATTTATGGCCAACTTCTTCAAGGCCTGGGAAATATTTGCAGGCTCACAGAAACACTGCCCATACAATTTTCCTACCACACCAATAACCATTGAACTCTACCCCAACAAGTCGCATTGACGCATGTGATACAGTGAGTAATTAGGATTTTTTTAAAAATAAATTGAGGCAGATTTATGGCATAATAACTGTGTATGATTTGTACTAATACAAAAATGTCTTTCCGGGTAGTGCTTTTATAACGCAATGGTTGCATTCTTGTGCAACCCCATGTTATAGAAAAATCACACTTTAAAAACAGTGCTTAAAATGTTGGCAATGTAATTGCGTTACAGTCAACACACATTTTAAAAGTTTGCACTTTGGAAACGTTGTCCCCAATCCACTAACAAAACGTGCATTACAGCAGAACGAGCTGTATTACTCAAGAAGTTAGAAATGCAACTTAAACATGATTAAGTGATCAGTTCAAACACCTTAGGGATAGATTGTATAATTTTAGCAAATCTGTAAGGAATGGACATGAGATTTACATTTTCTGTTGAGTCTCACAATGCTTTTGTTTAAATATTAAAGATGGCTTTTTGGTCTTCACTCCAGAGTAAGGCTGCAGGGATGAAGCTAAGGAAGCACTGCCTCACTTAAAGGCTATGCATTGGATATGGTCCAATATTCCTCCACAACAATCAAAAGTGGCTGTCTGCTAAGGCTGTCAATGCTCCAAGAGTGTCTGGAACCAAACACTAACCTCGAGAACACTGTTGCGAACAACTCAGAAGAAAAATCAGAGGGATAGAGAAAATATTGTCTTTAATGTTTTTTCTTCGAGCAGCTTTGTTTTCTAGTTATAAAAATATCAATGTAGAAAAGCAGGCTTTGCGACTGACAGTGAAAAATTATCCAGTCAGGTAACAAAGAGTGTAATCAAGTTCAGATTGTCATAGGAGGCAATATGGACAAGTTGGAAAATTGATGGCACGAGTCTGGAGCTGGGACAGACACAGGCAGTCATGTGAGGACACCTCCAGGAATTGCCAACACAAGTCTCAACACAAATTTTCTGCACAGTGAACTTTTGATTTTCACTATGCAATCCCAGACAACTGCAGAATGGAGCCAAGGAATTCTGTAACAGGGATGGTGGGGAGTGAGTGGTGACAAGAATCAAACTTTGAAAGATGCATTTGTTCCATGTTGTTAAATGAGCCATTCCAGCCATGTGGATACCATGGTGAGGAGAAGCTGGCAATGGTTCCAGTGAAGGCCAGGAAGAGAAACTTCAGTTCAAGGCAGGAAGATAGCAGAAGACTACTTCACCATTTTATCACTTGTTCCACCATTACATTCACCTATGCGAGGTAACTGGAAAACTCAGTTCACACTGTTGACAATCAGATTGACATAAGGCGTCAAAATAGTATTCAATCTATAACTTGAATAGGGACCAAAATTATTTTCTTAAATAATGGGTAGAAGCCAATTGTTCCAAACAGCAACACCGCGGTAACACGTGGCTGTGAAGTGCGCTATTAACGATATTACAATTTGATTAAGAATTTCCGATTACAAAGAGAAACAGCTATTCTTGGGTCATTTCCAAATTAGAAGGTTGTCTTCTTAAATCCCAACTTCAACACACAACTTTAGTTGACACTCCAATGGAGTACAGCATGAATCTCTATTGACACAGGGTACACTGTCAATTTAAAATATAGGAGTAGGGGATTTCTCCTGGTGTCCATGCCTATATCTAACTTCCTTATAGATTTCATCAATATGACTATTGAAGTGACCATTTATTCTTTACTGTTTGTGAGATTTTTCTATGTAGAATTTTTCACTCTTCCTGTATTGCAACAGTGACTATTTTTCAAATCATATTTGATCATCTGTTTAGCAGTTGGCACATCCTAAGGTAGTGAAAGACAGTGTATTAGTGCATGTTCTTTTATTGTTTCCATTATACCATATTTTCAAAGATTCAAGGTTCTCAGTGGAGTGTTAAATTGTGATGATAGGATACATAAACTCAAAAGTATATTCCCTTGAGCATGGAAGGTTGAGCAATCATCCATTTGAGATGTTAAAAATGATAAAAGGATTCAATAGAGTAGATACATAGAAAGTATTTTCTCTAGTACAGGACTCCATATTAAGGGGACATAATCTTAAAATAATGAGTTCGGAATTCAGGAATTTATTTACAGGGAGCAGAAATCTGGAGCTAACTCTCCGAAAGGTTGTGGACGTTGATTCAATTTAAATTTTAAGGACTGAAATTGATAGTTTTCATGTTTGAGAAGTGCAATAAGTCATCACAGAGTCATAGATCGTTTAGAAAATGGGGCTATCTGGTCTATAGGTAATTTGGAACAAGGTGGACAAATTAAATTGTAATACTGATCAATATTCTTTAATTGGTTAGTTCAAGGGGCTGAATAGCCTTAACATGTTTTATCCATACACGGTATTGCTAGTCTGTGAAAAAAAAAGGGAGTGGCTTTATATTTTCCAACAATAATCAGGTCATGGCTGGGCACTGTGTCTCATTACTGCAATATGTTCTGGGTAAGATTGTATCAATGGTTCTAGTTTGCATTTTGCAGCCATCTCAGAGAAGTTTCCATAGAGTTTTGACTCAAATAAAATAAATGTACTTTCTGAGCCAACATTCCATGGAAAATTAATACAGCAACAGAGAGACAAGTCAAGCCAGTTCCCCTACCACCTCCCCCCCCCCCCCCCAACCTCATTTCTTGGACTTTATTTTATAGTCTAGCCAACTATCTACATGAACAGATGTAACTAGTTACTTCATGCATTAAACATTGTGTATCACAGAGTTCATTATTAAAGCACATTATTGAAAACAAAAAAAAGTTATCTTGGACGTTTATTTTAAACTTGCTCTGTTGTGCACAGATGGGCAAGCAAAGATTTTAGTAAGCTGCATTGGCATTTTACTCCTGAGATCAGTTAATGTGAATCATAAATAATTATTGACTTTATTTCAAACACAATTTTAGAAGTTTTCAGATAGCGTGACAAGAGACTTTAACTCCGACAATGTGGCCTCACAGAGAAAAGGCCGGTTAGTCCTCGGTGTTGTTTTATATGTTTCTAGGTAATCTAAATATATCCCATTTGGTTTACGTTTTAATTCATATTCCTGACAGTATGAGTTCAGATGAGATCAGCTCTAAATATTGTACATTCAGGTAAGACCAAAACAGAGATTTAAATGCATTTGAAAACCATAAGATACAGGAACAGAAGTAGGCCACTCAGTCCATTGAGTCTTTTCCACCAATCAATGAGATCATGGCTGATCTAACAATCCTGAACTCCACTTTCCTGCCTTTTCCCCATAACCCTTGATTCCATTATTGTTTAAAAATATGCCTGTCTCAGTCTTGAATATAGTTATTGACCCACCCTCAACAGCTCCCTCAGGTAAAGAATTCCATTAATTCACTACCTTCTGAGTGAAGAAATTCTCCCTCATTTCTGTCGTAAACGTGAGACCTCTTATTCTGAGTTTGTGGCCTCTTGTTTTTGACTCTCCCATAACAGGAAACTATCTTTCTACATCTATCCTGTCAAGCCCCGTGAGAATTTTTTATGTTTCAACTATGCCACCTCTCATTCCTTAAAATTCCAATGAGTATCAGCCCAACTACTCAACCCATCCTCATGAAGCAGTCCCTCCATACCTGGCATCAGCCAAGTGAAACCTCTCTGGACTGCCTCAAACTCTTGTCTTTCTCACACATTCAGAATTGTCAAAATCCTCAGGTTTTACTTGCTGATGGGTCTGTCTGAAACCCCTCCTTCATGCTATCACCAATCACAAAGTGGATGCAAGAATACCCTTTCACAATCTTACCAGGTCACACTTCAGTGCAGTGCTGAGGGAATAGTGTACCTTTCAGGGTGTGTAATTTGGGTGTGATCTAAATGCATGACACTTAACTGTCCTCTTAGTTAAAACCTAAAATATCCCATTTCACTAAGCAAAGAACAAGGGCATGCTTCCAGTGCCTAGGCTAACCTTTATCCTTCAATGAACATCAGGAAAACAGATTCCCTGGTAATTTATCTCCTTTTTATGGGCCGTACATAACTTCACTGCCAGATTTCTCAACAATGGCTACAGATCCAAAGTGTGTGGCTGTGAGAAACTATAGAATGCTGTGAAAGGCTCTATATAAAAATCCAAGGCCAGGATTTTCAGGATGATCAGGTTTCCCCTCTCACCACTGAAAATGTTAGTGGTGAGCACAACACTGACCTGATTTTGAAAGGAGCTTGCTGGTGAAGGTATACCTCTTTCCAGCCTTAATGGCTGAGTAGGGTCACTTTCTAGGCTATCCCCACCCCTGAATTCCTCCCATCACCTTAAAGTATGTTTACTGTCCAGCCTGAATCTTCAAGTAGACATAGTCACTAATTAGATACTTAATTGGTCACTTAAGTGTATTAATTGAAACAGGCCTCAACATGATCCGTCCGACTGTAAAATTATGGAGAGGTCAGGCAAGGTGGGAGGCCAGTTGGAAAGCAATCTGAGGAACTGTGAGAAAGTGAGGACTGCAACTGCTGGAGTTCAGAGTCGAAAGTGTATGCTGGAAAAGCACAGGTCAGGCAGCATTCGAGGAGCAGGAGAATCAACGTTTCGGACACAAGCCCTTCATCAGGAATGAGGCTTGTGGGTCAGGCCTGAGAGATAAATGGGAGGGTGGTGGAGTTTGGGGGCAGTTAGCTGGGAAAGTGCTAGGTGGATGAAGGTGAAGAAGAAGGAGATTCATCGGGGTTGGAGTGATGGATGGGTCCGGAACTGGGATAATGTAGGAGAGAGGGGAAATGAGGAAGCTGTTGAAGTCCACATTTATCCTGTGTGGTTGCAGGGTACCAAGGCGAAATAGGAGGCGTTCCTTCTCCAGGCGCCGGGTGGTAATGGTTGGGCGCTGGAGGAGGCCCAGGACCTGCACGTCCTTGACGGAGTGGGAGGGGGAGCTGAAGTGTTCAGCCATGGGGCGGTGGGGTTGGTGGGTGCAGGTGTCCCAGAGATGCTCTCTGGAATGATCCGCAAGAAGTTGTCCTGTCTCCCCGATGTAGAGGAGACCATACTGGGTGCAAAGGGTGCAATACATTGATAGAGGTACAGGTGAATTTCTGATGGATACGGAAGGATACCTCAGGACCTTGGAAGGAGGTGAGGGGAGTGGTGTGGACACAGGTCTGCACTTCCTGTGGTAGCAGGGAAATGTGCTGGGAGTGGGAGGTGGGCTGGTTGGGGTAGGGTGGGGGGGGGGGGTGGGGGCGGTTGGTGGATGTTGTGTGTGGACCTGACGAGGGAGTTGCAGAGGGAATGGTCTTTTTGGTACATTGATAGGGGTGGGGTGGAAATATATATGTTTAGTGGTGGGGTCCATTTGGATGTGGTGCACGTGGCAGAGAATGATGTATTGGATGCGGAGGCTGGTGGGATGGAAGGTGAGGACCGGGTGGGGGGGGGGGGGGGGGGTTCTGTCCTTGCTGTTTTGGGAGGGATGGGGGTTCTGAAAATAGAGGCATGAATGGAGCTGAAAGCAGCGATATTGTACTAACAAGATGTGGCTGCTGTTGGTTCTGGGGGAATATCTCACTTTGCTAACTTTGTAGTATATCACCAGAGAAGCCTTTATCCATCCTTTAACAGGAACCTACAGAATTTATTCAAAGCTGTTATGTACGATATGATATACTTCCTCTTTGTACCTGTGAATGGATCATTTTATCTCTTCAAAACATAATGTATTCCATTTCATTTTACATTCAGAAAACACACAAAAATATCAATGACAGATTGGGGGGGTATAACAGGAGTGAATATTATCTGAAAATGATTGAGTTAAACTGGTTCTTATTTCAAGTTAAAACAAACTTAGCTTTTTTTTTGCAAAACTCATCACTCATGGGAACATGATTTCGCACACGCCCTAACTTGTAATATATAACTTGCAATACAATTTTAACCAACCACAATTAATCACATGAATCAGTGAAGACTAAATTGATTAAGATAAATGGGAACTCAGAAATTGTCTTGTGGTCCCTGCAAATCATTAAACCATATGTAATTCATGTGATACAGCGCAGATGGGTAGAGAATGTTGCACAGTGGAACGTTATGTTTACTTTCTAATCAGTGTCGTATTGTGTTGAGTTCAACTTGGTCCATTCTACTTAGCCTTGATCTTGAGCACCATAAGGAGGTTTCATGACTGAATTTAGAACCACACTGTTGATACAAAAGGATGAGCTTTGAAGTTCAAAAAGTGTTCAACAAATGAAACAAAGGGATCATTTAGTAAAATCAACACCTTATTACAATTTGCAGACATTCATACAAAGCCTGCAATGAGATTACTACAGTTGTCTGGATAGTGTTAGAGCTCAAAAACGGACCTTCCTATTAAGCTAAAAAATACTTAAATATTGCTCTTCACTTAATTATGATAGCTGATCAGAAAATTGAAAATCCGATGTCTATGAGTCTTGCTTAATTTTTCTGTGGGCTTAAGTAAATCTGTATTGATTCTAGATATATATCTATTAGTTGATACAATTATGTTCCTTGGAGTAATCATATGGTTTGTGTTTTGCTTCATCATCTTAGACAGTCCCTTGGGATTGAGGATGACTTTCTTGCACTCCAGTCTTGTGTGTCCTGAGGTAACTAAATAACCCAATGCTAGTTCCACAAACCATGCCATTGGTGGGGAATGTGGTATTTGCTGAAGCAGCTGGATACAATGCTCAGGTTTTCACAAGCTCATACTGCTGATGGTGTTGGGTGTCCATCTCTGCCTGTTGGAGACATTCAAAATGGCTGTCACTTTGCCAGATGTTTCTTCTTCAGTTCAGGCAGCCTTGGGCTACAGAGTCCCATGAGCCATTGAGGACGTTACATTCGAAGGACTCTTTGATGACGTCCTCAAAGTGGCTTATCTGCCATCCTGACAACTGCTTACCATGACAATGCCCAGAGTAGAGGTCTTATTTTTGAAGTCTTGAGTTAAATATGCCAAAAACATGACTGTACAATACAGCTGGTTGACCATAAGTAGTGCCGATACTCAATAATTATTATGGCAAAGCTGTCGGTGTTCAGTATTATTACAAAGCATAGCTAACAGCAACTTTTTGCATTTACAAAATCAGAGTTAAAAAAAACGGTAAATGTTGCATATCCAATATCTGACACATTTGAGACCAAGACAAGTTTACCCAGTGGAACAGACAAGTTTGTCTCTGGAGAACCTTAGAGGAACCTGTGTGGGAGAGCTCAGAGCACAGGAACAAATAAGTGCACAGTTTTTAAATGTGGCCTTGCTATAAATCTACAATAGAGAGTAGAGTGGGTTATGGAATGAGCTTTCAAAGGAAGTAAATGGTGGGGCTGGTAAAATTACAACATTTGAAAGGCATCTGGATGGGTAAGTGAATAGGAAGGGTTGAGAGGGATATGGGCAAAGTGCAGGAAAATGGGACTAGATTAGGTTAGGATAGCTGGTCAGCATGGACAAGTCAGACTGAAGGGTCTGCTTCTGTGCTGTACATCTCTATGACTCTAATGGAGCGGCAGATCCTGAAGTGTTGCAATCTCACAGATTGTGTGTGTACGTGTGTGTGTGTGTACGTGTGTGTGTATGTGTGTGTGTGTGTGTACGTGTACGTGTGTGTACGTGTACGTGTGTGTACGCACAATTAGCTGATTCTGTCCTCAGGAGTCAAAGCCAAGAATGGCCCCGTCAGCTCTGTATGTACTCAAATTTCAGTACTCAAATTGCATGAGAGAAAAATGGCTGCCTTCTGGATCACCAGAATTTGGATAATGACCCTGTATCTAAAAGTTGCTGTCAGTGACATGACACTGTCAGTGAACCCTCCGCCGTGTGCACTGTTGAAGTCTTTACTGAGAGTATTTATACTCAGATGATTATAAATGTTATGAACGTTTGGTGGTTATTGCTGAAAATGCTCTCTGTCCCTGAAAAATTAATTTTATATGTGACACATTCCTGAAGAAAACTGATTTTGCAGACATTTGAGTAAAAATAAAAATCATATTTGTTTAAATTTTCTACTTTTCTTTTAGGTCACTCATGTAATCCCAGGTTTTTGTCTTAATTTCACTTCTCATACAAAAGTATCTTATATTTGCCTATATTTTCAAAAAAGAGTCTTCCTACTTTGCAATTTGCTTGATCCTGAGGATTCTTCAATCAGATTGATTCTTCAATCCTCCCTGTTACCTGACCAGCTCACAGATACCACAAAGCCTCCATAGAGGGTGCCACAATAGAAATATTGGGAAATCTTTGCAGCCAAACTCAAAGCAACTGTACATGACAAACATTACTCCTCACATCAAAATACATATCTGTGACATTTTCTTTAGCACTTCTCACACAGCGCCAGTTTCCCCATCTGAATAATGATCATTCCCATAAATATATTTATGTCACTGTGAGGTTCATCTAATCTCCACCAGAAAAAAAACTCTTGTTTGCTATATTATTGATGTCTGCCACAGCTGACTGCAGCATAATGGGTTAATGACTAACAGCTAGAGTGCAGCATTAGTGCCTTCAGATGGTGCCACATCCCTTGAAACTGTAATGCAAAAGTCCGATGATGTCCTGCTAAAGAAAGTTTCTGTCACTTGAATCATTAGTTAATAAATGTCTACCTGTTTGCACTAGTGTGGTTTTCCAGTCCTTATCTGTCAAATCATCTAGAGTCTGATCAGGACAGGTTTACATTAACACCTCCTTGCTGCAGCATCATCTCTGAATCGTAGTGAGTAATGCCATAGGCAATTTACTAATACATATCTTCAATATTATAAAAAACTTCCTAACCATCACACTTCAAGCACTGCACTCTATGTAATGGAAATATTTGTTTTGTACTTAAAAAGCAGCATAAAGGAACAAAAGATACTTATTTGATGTACACAGACAAGTTCTTCAACTGATCACACCATAACTTTAACATTTTAATTAACCTTTATATAAACTTGCCAAATATTTAATTAAAGGGATGCACACTTGAGGAAGATAATGCATCAGATGAATTCTATCTAGTATAATATGCTTTCCTTATAAAATGAACTACTGTACCAAGGATACCATAAGCATCTTAACAGGAGATTTGTGATGATATATAAACATTTTGAATCTCAGATTTCACACACTACACTTCAAAGTTTCAGGAAAAAAAAGAGAGGTATTTCACTGTAATGATCTGAAACTGGGGCACTGTGGATAATTAACTAGACAGCCTGGCAGACTAATGCAACTGAAAAGACAGAGCGTCAGTAAGGTTAGGACGCCTCCTGTTCAAGTATTATAAACCAATTCTCCAACAAGTGGGGTGGTCTTGACTGAATATAGAGTTAGAAATCTACCAATATTTGCAAAATGCATTCCTTCACTAGATGTGGATATCACAGGAAAAACCACTATTTACTTTCCACAGCCAAGTGTCCATAAAAAAAGTGATGAACCATCTCCTCCAACTGGTGCAATCCTTGCAGTGATGACGCATTACAAGCAGAGAGAAAATGCACACAGATGAAATTCCGAGTGAAAGAACTTGCCCAAAACACAATTACCTGTGGTATCCAATCCTACAGGCAGCACAACCATAACTGTCAGTTACTCACCCACCTCAATCCTATCAAATACCCCAGACAAAGAACATGATCATCTTCACACTGAAGGACAAACAAAATGTACTCCCACAGTGCTGCTCAAGAAGGAGTTCCAGAATTTTAGCCCAGTGCTGACAAAAGAACAGTGATGTGTTGCTAAGTCAGAAGGACATGTGGTTGGGAAAAGGATGCCTTTCACCCAGAGAGTGGTATGTTGGTGGAATTCTCTGCAACAGAAAGCAGTTGTTGGCAAAACATTGAAAGCAATTGATACAGTTTTTAGGACCAAAGGGAACAAAGGGTATGACGTGAAAGAAGGAACAAGGTACTCAGTTGAATGATTAGACAGGATCATATTGAATTGTGCATCAGACTCAAAGGGCTAAATGGCCTATACTTATTCCTATTTTCAATGTTTCTATCTTGCAGCTGGTGGTGTTTCCATGCACCTACTGCCATTTTCTTTCTAGGAGTTGGGAGGATCATTGTGATAAGTTATTGCAAGTTGAAGAAGTGCATTGTGTTGCTGTTGTTCAGTGCTGCCATATTATTGCAGCACTGCAAAGAGTGAATGTTTAAGGTCTTGGACATTGTCGGTCGAATGGGCTGTTTTGTCCTGATGATGTCAACTGTTTTGAGTGATATTCATCTAGATAAGTGTCTCCAAATGTTTCACACCAATAATAATATGGCTGACTCTTAACCGCCCTCTGGGCAATAAGGCAACGTGTGCTGGATTCATGACCAAAGCACAGTTCTTCTTTCTTTCTGTTCATGGCCCACTCTTTCTGGGGATCTTGTGGTACAGTGGTAGCATCTGCACCTCTGAACCCAAAGGTCTTCAAGCTTCAAGAGCTGCCTGTACCAGCGGAGTATCAGGAGCATCTCTGAACAGATCAATTTTTTTTACAAAGTGAGGACCTCGACAGTGATATCCACCTTTGATAACTGAATGCAAACAAATGAGCACAAGCCTGGGTGTTGTCCATGTCTTGCTGCACGCCATGGGCTGCTTCAATAGTCCAACAATGCATATGTGGAATGGCATACAGTGCAATTGTCAAAAAATTTATAGTTCTGCACTGTGCCATTCTCAGTGAAATAATATTTTATTGTGCTTCATAAAAATATGCGGACGAACAGAATCGGACAGGCATATGCACGTTCTCTATTTGTTAGGCTAGAACTTTCTTAAAAACAATGACGCACATCAGACATGTCAGCAACTCAAAAAATGGTATCATAATTGTCCTCACTCTGTCAGGACAATCATAACACTAGCTCAGATCCTTATGTCTAGCTCAGATCCTTATGTCTAGCTCAGATCCTTATGTTTGCTTTGTCATTTTTTCATTGCAAATCTGAATTTCTGTGAATTTACTTTTCTAGACAATTCACAGCAATAATTTAGTGGAACACAGGCTAAATATTATTCATATTTTAATACATTTACAAAGAACCTGTAGTAAATTGATAGTAAATGATTCCATCCTCCAGCTTGTTCCTACCAACACTAGTGATTACAAAATAATTTTAAGCATGAAGGGGGAGTTTTATTTTATAACTTTGGACAACTTTGTCCTCTCAGAATGTAACATTGTAGCTGTATCTTCACAGGATGTTGGAACACATGACAGACAATAATGTTCAGGTCAGAATTGCATTGGGTTGAAGCAAATCACAATGTCTACAGACATCCCTCTGGTGACATGGACTTGGCAAAAAAGTGTGATTAGCATATCTGGGGGGACATCTCAGAAACTAAACAAGGCAGGCAAGAGTGATTCCTGTCTTCTGCTGCTCATTATTATCTTTATGTGAGTGTCTGCCTACATTATCCTGTGGTTAGTTTTGTATTTTCACATCAATGCTGTGTTGAAACTAAACTTTTGTTGATCTGTTGCACTTTTAAAAGAAGAAAAAAAATTTAGGGACAATAGAGGGTAGAAGTCTTAAGATGACAGGGCCCAGAATACTCTCCTACTCTGATTAAATTACTTCTCAACTTTCTTTGGTTAAGCCTCTTTGGTTCCATTACCAGTGGAACTGACTAGAAAGCTCATAGTACCCTATCTGATTAGTTCCAACCTGAAATGGTGGATTGCATTTGAGAAGGGGCCTATCAACCATGACAGGCAAACAAATTAGGTGTTCAGATTGACACCATTTCTAAATGTTATCAGCCCTCCTATTATATTTAAGCTGGGGAAAGAATCCATGATAAATTTCCTAGTTTGACTTTGGCTAGAATACGGTGGCTCAGTGGTTAGCACTGCTGCATCACAGCACCAGGGTCCCAGGTTCAATTCCAGCCTTGGGTGACTGTGTAGAGTTTGCACATTCTTACTGTGACTATGTGGGTTTACCCTGGGTGCTCTGGTTTTCTCCCACAGTCCAAAGATATGCAGGATAAGGTGAATTGGCCTTGCTAAATTGCCCAGTGTTAGGAATCCAATCTAATCAACATAAGAGTGGAACCATGTCTGTCACAGTCCTTTGAAAAGGCAATACAATTAGTCCCATTCCCCTACTCTTCCACCATAGCTCCACAAATATCTCCTCGATAAATCAGAAGTTTTAGTTAACATTTTGAATGGCTCCAACCAACTTATTGACATTATTTTTCAAATCTCTCCCATTTGATTAATCCACATTGACTGGCCATGAAGGAAGACCCTCACAGATAAGTATTATGTTGACTTACAACTTTTCCAGGGTATCGGCAAAATATTGTATTAATGGATGATAAAGCTATTGATAATGAAAAGAAATCAACAACGGCATACCTCTAAATTAGCCACTTTCTTAAAACACTGAAGCATACAGCACATATTAGACTGATATCATAGGATATAAATAATAATTAGTTGACTTGGCACAAAATATATACACACTATGCAAGTACTGTCAGTAATGTTTTCTGACAGATTAGGTTAATGTGGCATCGTCTTGGGTTTGACTTTCCTCCATCTCCACCCCACCCTCAAGGCACAGGTCAGGTGGAAAACACCCAATTGCTGCTTACCTGATTTGACCTGATTTCAATGTAGAATCAACTTGATGCATTGGCCTAGCATTCCCCAGGTGCAGGCTTGCACTTAAGCTATAGGGTTAGTGTCTGCAACAGAGGGAATGATCACTGGCTGTGGAACATTCTGGCTATCATACAGAGGTGGAAGCCAGAAGACTGCAGAGTCAAATCAGCATCCTCAAATTTAAGTTGGGGACCAAAGTGGCTGGGAGGCCTACACAGCAAATATCTGGATGGTGTTCCTAACCTGCACTCACCAATGCACTAGTAGGAAATTGTGAACCTGTTCAAAAAGACTGCACCTACCATCCAATTTTATTTTACTCACCTTCCATTAATCACCATTCAAACATCAACTGCTATTTTTATTCTGACTCAAAGGGGTTAACTGTTCCATTAGCCATTTATACTTACTTAAACATACAGTAACACAGCAGCAGGTCAGTGAATCAAGCTTTGTTCTTGTATTTATGCACCCACATCTGGAGCCCCAGCATTTTCCCCAAAGCATTGTGAGTTCCCAGTGTATCTGGGCATTCTGCCTAATAGACACACGGCACTGACATAATATCAACACCTTTGGTATAATAGAGGCATTATACTGGTGTGTTTAAACATGCAGAGATAAAATTCTTATTACAGATATTCCTCAAGAAAATTACATACGTCTCTGTCTGGGAAGACATTATAGTTTTGTTTTTAGGTGTGTCAATTTTCTCCTTTTTTTTGTAAAATCATACTGCCTTCTGTCTGAGTAGTGTAGGCCAGCTCTGACACGTTGAAAGGCTAGAAAGTCATTGTTTGCTGATGGCTCATCACCCTGCTGTCTATACTGCAATAGTATCACATCTGAAATGGCACATCCGTCCCATCCTTCTCTCGAGCAATGTTTGTGTTTTCTTCATGCATTTGTTTAATTTCTATGGTGGTTCACGAGTCTTAACGGTGCAGCCTCGATAACGTATAAAGCTAAATCAGATGTAGACTCGTGATGGAGGTGATCTTTAAATTTCTTTTGTACTCCTCACTGTTTCTAAGAGTGTTAAAAATTGTATATTCCTTATACGCTCACGACGGTGCGGCCAAATTCACCTCCATTTACATTTTTGCTGATGCCACCATCATTGCAGGTCAGATTCAAACAAACAATGAGAAGGCAGAGTACAGGAAAGAGATTGTGTGCTTAGCAGGAAGGTGTAATGACAATAATCTCTGCATCAAGGCAGCAAGGTGAAGGAATTTGTCATTGACTTCAGGAAGTGGAGTGGAGAGCACATCCCCATCTGCTTCAAAGGAGATGGTTGAGAGCATCAGGTTCCTGGGAGTGATGATCACCAACAATCTGTCTTGGTCCACCCATGCCAACGCAATACTCAGGAAAGCACAACAACATCTGTCCTTCCTCAGGAGGCTAGGGAAATTCAGCATGTCCATTAGGACTCTTACCAATTTTTATAAACACATCATAGAAAATATCCTATCCAAATACATCACAGTGTGGCATGGCAATTGCTCTTCCCAAGACTGCAAGAACGTACAAAGAGCTGAGAACACAGCCCAGACCATCATTAAAAGCAGCCTTTGGTCCATTGACTCCATGTATACTTCCCGCTGCCTCGGGAAAACAACCAGCATAATCAAAGACCTCTCCCACCCTGATTATACACTCTTCCAACGAGCAGAACATATAAAAGTTCAAATACATGTAGGAATAGATTCAAGAACAGCTTGTTCCCTACTGTTTATAGACTTTTGAGTGGACCTCTCAATTTTTTAAATTGTAATCTCTCTCTCTGAACCACCTCTGAATGTAACATAGTATTCTGCACTCCGCATGATACAATCTGCCTGTACAGCAACCAAAACAACATTTCTCACTATATCTCAATACATATGACAACAATGAATCAAAAGAGAGAAAGTTATAAGAATGATACGAAATGTTCACTGCAATGACCTGTGTACTATGCTAAAATAAAATTGCAATTTGGTGCCTGTTTGCAGTTGTGTTGTGTGGCACTTTATGACAAGGTGTGTCTGTGTGTCTGTCACTTTGACATTATTTAAAATGTCTTCATGTGCATAGTGCTGAAATACATGGTTTCTTTATTCAAGTATCTACATATTCAAAGAAAGGAAACATTCAGCAGTTTTAGTTGCATACATAGATTAAATTCATCATTTTGTATAAATACACTGCAGGATTTCGCTGCTAACATTCTGGATTTCTTCTCTCGCTTCTGCTCTGCTACTTCTGATTTTCCTTCTGTTGCTCATTTCCTGGCTCCGTGACTTGAATTTACAATCATGCCACTCTGTTATATCTTCTCTATATTAGTATATGAAATTATTATGTGCACTCCCAGCACAAGCATGTTCTTTGTTTTTAATTTTGATGAACGATGGCACTAGCATCCAAAATTAAATCAAAACAAGTGTTTTATACAAAATAATTACTCATTGATTTGTCTAGATTATTGATGTTTAAAAGCTCTCTGTTTAATTTGCTGTTAACTATTATGCATAACCCATTAACCAGTGGTACAATAGCCACTAAGACTATATTCAAGGGTTATGATATGAGCTCTTCACAAGATGTCACTCTGTTAGGAGCTGATGGAGAAAATACTCAGTGTTTCTCACAGTTTTCACTCAATCAGCTGTCTTCAAATGGTCAATATTCAACATTCTTTCAATTTGAAAATGAACTTCAAGCAGATTTTACGAAATCTACATCCATATATTGTGGGGATGTAATGGCCTAGTGATATTGTTGCTAGACTGTTAATGCAGAGACCCAGGAAACATTCTGGGGACCTAAGTTCAAATTCCACTATGGCAGACGTTTGAATTTGAATTCGGTAAAAATCTGGCATTAAATGTCTAATAATGACCAATGTTGTTTGTTGGGGAAAACCAACACTTGTGGTTCGCTAATGCCCCTTAGGGAAGGAAACTGCTGTTCTTATCTGGTCTGGCCTACATGTTACTCTAGACCCACAGCAATGTGGTTGACTCTTGACTGCCTCTGAGCAATTAGGAATAGGAATAAATGCTGGCACAGCCTATGATGCCCACATCCCATGAATGAAGTAATAAAATGTTTATGGCCTCCAGTTATTATATTGTAAATTCAAAGGAAAATTTCACAGAAAATTGAGGATCCTTGTGGAACTCACTGCGCAAAGTAGTGGAGTTGCATAACACAGATACTTAAGTGGCTTATTCCTGTCTCAGACCTAAATTACCTTAACATCAGAGATCCTTTACAACATTCATTGAAATAGTGGTTTATCTGCAATCTAACTCTATATAACCACCTGCCCTATCTATCTTAGGTATGAAATTAGCAATTAATCTAGCATCAAGCACATAAGTGAAACATGAATGGGAAGTATTTTAATAGGATAAATGACAAAGTATGGGAGCAGGCTCATTTGGAAGACAGATACTGGCATAGACCTTGTAAGCCTATTTCAGAACAACACATGTACATGTACAACTATGAAAGCTTAGAGTCTACTCTGATGTGTCTTCCCCTCTTGCTGTTAACTATTATGCATAACCCATTAAACAGTGGTACAATAGCCAGTAAAACTATATTCAAGGGTTATACCCAAAATGTTGACTTCTCCATCTCCTGATTCTGCCTCACTCGCTGTATTCTTCCAGCCTCCTGCTTGGATTCCAGCACCTTCAGTGTTTTTGTCTCCAATTAAGACTGGAAACAGCAATTTGCTTGCCCTGATTGAGGCACACCTCAGTATGAGTCAGTGCCTACACAACTGCAAGTAGAAAATTGTTGGGAGGGGACCACTAGACCATAACAGCAGATGTAGGCTATTTAGCCCATTTGGTCTGCACCACCATTCAATGAAATCATGGCAGATCTGTTAATCCTAACTACACTTTCCAGCCTTTTGCCTAATAAATACTGACTCCCTTACTGATTGTAAATATGTCCAGCCCAGGGTTGAAAATTAGTGACCCAACTTCTGCAGCCCACTGCAGTAAAGAATTCCATAGATTCACTACCATCTGAGAGAAGATTCATCTGTGTCTTAAATGGATAACCCCTTGCTGCGAAATTTTGCCTTCTGGTCCGACTCAGTCACAAGTGAATACAACCTCTCTGCATCTACCCCATGAAACTCTCTAAAAATCTTGTATTTTTTAATAAAGTCACCTCTCATTTTTCAAAACTTCAATCAGCACAGGCCCAGCCTACTGAACCTTTCCTCAAAAATAGATTCCTCCATGCTCAGGTTAAATCTAGTGAAAAGTCTCTGGACTATGTCCAGTGACAGCTTACCTTTCCCTAAATAAGGGAACTCTTCTTGTGTAGTTGATGAAGGCCTTGTAAAATCTTAGCAACTAATCATGATGCAGTTGAAGTTATTATGTTGAAAATCTCTGATGTGGTTTGCTAATAAGACTTCTATATTATTGGTCTATTTCTGACAGATGTCCCTTTCAAACATACTTTCCCCACTGGGAGTTGAACATAAAATTTTCACTTGTATATCATTATCCACTGTCACATATTTTGAACAGAATATACAACTAGAAATCTGTGTATCTGAAATGTTCTTGGCTAGGCCAATTGGACTCATTAGGGATGAACTTTAAGTTGTTCTTTATCTGTAAGATTAATAGGATAATGGTAACTTGTGTCAATAATATAAACCAGGTTAGAGAAAAAAACTGCAGATGCTGGAATCCAAGATGGACAAGCAGGAGGCTGGAAGAACACAGCAAGCCAGGCAACATCAGGAGATGGAGAAGTCAACATTTCAGGTGTAACCCTCCTGCAGGATGTAAACCAAGCAATACTGCTTTTCTTCCCATTGTTCAGAGCGGAAAATGGTGTTGCTGGAAAGGCGCAGCAGGTCAGGCAGCATCCAAGGAACAGGAAATTCGACGTTTTGGGCATAAGCCCTTCATCAGGAATGAATCCGCATGACAATATCGGAGCACGATGGAGCCTGTGATTCTGTCACGCAGCTATTGACAAAAAGTATGCATTTATATCAGGAAGACGATATTTTTGCTCCGTATTATGAAAGACTCAGGGTTTCACGATCACTGCCTCAGAGCAACTCCCCAAACTCCTCTAGCAACTACAGTGAGCCTGATTCCAACACAGAAGGTGGATTAAAATAGTGTTGAATCTGCCTGATTCAATAGTTTTATGATGTGGAATTTATTTGATCTGAATCGCAAAATAACTTTTCTTTTCAAAGCGCTTGACACTGGGTTTATACAATTGATTTGTCAATACTACCTCCAAATGAATACTTTTACAGCTGTTTTGTGTGTAAACTCAAAATTAATAGATTTTTGTTGAGACTGTTCAACATATCCCCCATTACGTGGGAAAAACAATATTCCTTCTAATCTGTTAGTTTATTATAGGTGTGTTGAGGTTGTCTTCATATTTCTAGAATCAGTGGCTACAGTCCAAGCTAAACAGTCTACTTAAATCTACATCATCAGTGCCTGTCAGTATTTTGAAGACAAGGATTATATGCTTTAAGTTACTTTCCCCCAGTGCAAAGTAAAACAATTCTCTGAGGCCCTCTTCATAACTTGGAATTTTAAGATTCAGTCTAATCCTTTTCACTCTCCTGTGAACTTTCACCAGAGCATCACTGTCCTTTTTAAAGTAAGTTGCCTAGACCATTATAATTATGACATGAACAATGATCTGGCAATGACAAAAATAAGTTATGACTACTTTGCATAATCAGATCGCTTCAGATCTGCTCAGTATTTGATAAGCCTTACTGGTAACATTCACAGGAATTGGATACATTCAGGAAGTACTTTGAATCCTTTGCTACTTTTCACATTCTTTAAAATTAACATTCATTATTATGAACACTTTTCTTTCATTTACTGATTCAGTGTGCCATGCAATTATTCACATTCCATTGCATTTGCAGTTCCATAGCCTCAACTTAATTATCCCAAATCCCATTGAACAAAATGAATCATGCTCATACTGTCAACTTGCCTCAGTTGCTAGTATCCTGCAGTTAGAAAGTTTAATATGATACTAAAGAAGCACTACATGCACTGGCAGCAGTCCAGTCCTTCAAGTAGAATGTTAAGCTGAAACTCAGTCGATTGGTCCAACAGACATTAAAAATGCAATACAACCGTTTCGACAAGATAGAGCTCGCATTATTCACAGTCTTTTTTATCTGCAGTTCCAAATTAGTTCAGTTCGATGCAGGTGGAGCAGGACAAATTAAGATGAGTTGAGCTCATTTATGCTATTACTGACTGTGGATACCTAAAATTTAAACCTATGAGTGAGGTATGCAGATTATCTCAGTCACAGAACCACAGGAATACAGGTACAAGTTTTCCATGGATTACATTACTTCATTGTTTTACCCTACAGTACAGACGAAAGGATTGCTTTTAAGGCAGTGAGTGGTTAGGATCAAGATTTCATGTTTGAAAGTGTGATGCAGACAATATATCAAAAGGGAGTTAAATGATCACCAGAAAAGAAACAACTTGCAGGTCACAGGAACAGGATGGGAGAAGATGTAGGCCTAGCTGATTTGCTATTGAAGAGAGGTGCCTCAGAAATAATGGGCTGAATAGTCTGTTTTTATGCTGTAACCATTGTACGATTCTTTTTGTTCAGATAAGTTTTTGTATTTCCAATACTACAACTTTGTTTTGCTGTTCTGTTTCTGTCCCTTAGTTTCTAAAGATACAGTTCCATGGATACCTGAAACTTCTGAACAGCTGTTTTTTTGTGTTGAGCTTTGAAGCCAAAATTCCCAATGTTTTTCTCAAACTACAAATATAGAATATGGGCCTTGGAAATTGAGGACTACAATCATAAGAATAGGAACAGGAGAAGGCAATGTCATGCATCTATCTTTATAATATCTGGCTGATCTTTGAACACAACTCCACTTTCCTATGTGATCCCCATATCACTGTTCTCTCAGATCCAAAAGATCTGTTGGTCTCAGTTTTCAATATACTCACCGACTAAGCATCAACAAGCTTTTGCACAGAGAATTCTCAATGTTCTCAATTCTCTGAGTGAAGGAATCCCTCTTCATCCTGGCTTTAAATATCCAACCTCTTATCATGAGATTATCTGTGTATCCACTTTACCTAACCCTCTCAGAATCTTAAGTGCTGTGATGAGATAAGATTATCTCTCATTTTCCTTACAAAACGAATGTATAGGGACATTCTTCTCAAAAGCACAAAGCTCTGATCTCAGGAATCAGTTTAGCCAATCTTCATTAAGTTACCTTGAAGACAAATATATTCTTCCTTAGCTGCAGAGACTTAACTTCCATAATACACCAGGTGTGTACATTTGCAGAAATACTTCCATACTACAAACGCACCAAAACTTCCATTCTCTTCTATTTAAATATGTTCCTTTTGTCACCTTCTTGCCTCATCAGTTAGCCTATCTATAGGCATTTGCATCCCTTTGCAACTTCCCACTGATTACTTTCTCAGCTAGTCTTGTATTGTTAGTAAATTTGGATACATTACTGTCTTGAAGTCATTAACATAGATTGTAGAAATCGGAGGCCTCAATACTAACCCCTGTGGTACCCCATTTCTTACAGCCTACCAACCAAATAATGTTCTTATTCATACTTCTTAATTTTCTCTTGATAATCAAACCTCAATTCATGCTCAAATATTACCCCAATTCCATGAGCCCTAATTTAGATGTGCGGCACTTGAAATGCTTGCTGAAAATGCAATAAACCCATATGCATACATATTCCCCATTACCTACCCGGTTAGTTGTAAACTCTAAAAGCTCCAATATTTATGTGAAGCACAATTTTGGTCTCTTTTCATGTAACATTCTCATCAACTGAGAGTTATGAATCATTATTTTTGCCATGTTAAAAATCACACACCAGGTTGTAGTCCAACAGGTTTAATTGGAAGCACACTAGCTTTCGGAGCGATGCTCCTTCATCAGGTGATAGTGGAGGGCTCGATCGTAACAGAATTTATAGCAAAAATTTGCAGTGTGATGTAACTGAAATTGTACATTGAAAAATTGATTGTCTGTTAAACCTTTCATCTGTTAGAATACAGTGATAGTTTCAGTGATAGAATACAGTGAAACTATCACTGTATTCTAACAGATGAAAGGCTTAGCAGACAATCAATTTTTCAATGTATAATTCCAGTTACACAGTGCAAATTTTTGCTATAAATTCTGTGTTACGATCGAGCCCTCCACTATCACCTGATGAAGGAGCTTCACTCTGAAAGCTAGTGTGCTTCCAATTAAACCTATTGTAAATGTAGGGGTATGGGTGGGTGGCGGGTCGGTGTGGACTTGTTGGGCCGAAGGGCCTGTTTCCACACTGTAAGTCTAATCTAATCTAATAACCTGGTGTTGTGTGATTTTTAACTTTGTACACTGCAGTTCAACACTGGCATCTCCAAATCATATTTTTGCCATGATAGCATAAAGGACCACGACAAGAAGCTTAATTCTAAGAATCACCTCAGTCATTATGAGGACACCTCAATCTGAGCCAACTGAGCTAACCAGCCCCTATCAATTCATCACTTTCATAAAACATTATTGTCTACGCTGATAAATTTTACCATGTTGTAATTCCATTATCATCATGCTGTATTTTAGAAATGGTTGTTTCCTTGGTAAGTTATAGAGTAACTATTAGAATCCAAGCTGGTTGTAGGATTGCTTTGGTATTTCACATTCTGCTAACAACATATACCATCACACTTAAATGAGAATGTACCCAGAATCATCTCTCTCTAGAGTTTGCTGTTATGTGATCTCTTACATCATGGCTGATCTAGGTGGTTCATTTTACATATTTGCCTGCTAATCCTTTACCCTACAGGAATGGTTCCACAAGTCAAAGAAGTTTTGGCTTGGTCTGCCAATCTAAAATTATAGTTTGTTTGTTCACACCTTTCAGGAGGATAATTTAGCACCTTGTTATATTTTGATGCAATTCCCATTTTAACGATTGTTGTAAAAGGCACACCATTGTTGCTTTGCTTATCTCGTGGAGCATGAGGACAAACAATTTCAGCAACTCAGAAATAAAAACAAAGTAGACAGAGAAACACTGTTAATGGCGCAGATCTTCCGAGAGGCAGTAGTCATTATTAGATTACAGCTCTGTTTGACAATTCTCCCAACACAATGCTGTTCTACATTTCTTTTGGGACCTTTTGAGACTGGCTTTTCTGGAAGCATAGAGCACAGTGATCCTTAGGAATTTCACTGAACTAGTGCGGAGTCAGGGGAAGAAAGTGCACACTTCCATTTATGAGATTATCCACTGCATGGTAAATTTAAGTATCCAGTCTTAAAATGTTATTGAGTAGGTGAATGAGCAGGTGAATAGATGAATGAGTGCATGAGTACACAGGTAGTGAATGTGGGTGAGACTGGGTAGAAAGACAAGTGGGCAGGTGAGTCTTGCGATAGGTCTGTTTGGTGATGTGATCAGGTCTGATTGGTGGGGGGTGGTGGTGGTGATGTGAGCAAGTGGCTAGAGGATAATCGCATAAGCTTCTTCCCACTCTACTTCATCTCATCACGTCAACTTAATCTTCTATTCCTTTCTTCTTCACTTCTTTAAATGCACCTGCACACTTTGCAGTACTCTAGGTTGTATCAAGTATCACATTCTAACCAATTTCTGATCAGAGGCATTTCTCCTGGAATCCTTATTAGGTTTCTCAATGAATAGCTAACATTTATGATCTACGATCTCAGATTCTGAATTAAGCCACAACTGGAAACATTGGACTAGGGAAGAACCTGGGACCTTCTGTCTCAGTGTTAGACCACAAGGTGATAATAGTTTGGTCAAAAGGACAGTCATTTCCTTCACATTTGAACTTTCGATTTGGATCATCACAAATGGAAGCATATATTGGGAGCCTGGAGATGGCAGGATCTGCAGGAGTTTCCATCCATTCAATAATTTAAAAAAAACAGGTTAGATGTGCCTCGAGTCCCAAAGGTGCATTCATTCCATGCTGTACATTCAAAATCATGACAGCAGTTGCGTTTTTCACATTTGCTACTGTGCCAGATAAACTGTACAATTAAAGTTGTTTAACGGTTAATTTTAGTTAGAACATAAAAATTATGTAGATGCAGTAAATTTAAAAAAAAGAAAATCACCAATATTATGCTCGACATTTTGGTTTCCAGGTGCTGTTCCTTCACAATTATTTGAAAGTTGTGTCAGGGGTCTTTGTTTAATATTCATCAAGATTCTTTGCTGCAGACAACTTCCTGCCCCTGGCTGTTTCAAGGTCTTAACTGTTAACTGTGGTACAATGAAGCTCTCTTTTGGACCATCTGTAATCTTTCATGGCAAATTCTGAAATCTAAACAATTTATCATCGCAGACTGAACAGCATGACACCTGGTCGGGTGAAGGTAAACATACGACACAGTAAGCCAGGTATTTCAGACCATCTGCATGTTAACCCTTTGATTGGAATTTTCTTTTCCAAAAAAGTGCAAACATTTTCTACCTCATTATTTACTGCATCTTGTGGGGAAAAGTATACACTTTACTCGGGATTATATAGTCCAGTGACTAAGAGCTAAACTGGAGCCTGGAAAAGGTTCCATTCAAGGTCCCAAATCTCCATACTACCTACTAAGTTGCTTCTCTGGGCTGTTTCTCAGCTTCAGTCTATTTAGCTCTTAACTGGGTATGAGTGCTGTTATGTAGCCATTTGGACCACACTGTGCAATGAACATCAATTCTCCTTTGGAATTGCACACTTTAAGTTACAAGCTAAAAGACCTCTTTAGTAATAAGGCAAACGAACGGCAGATACTGGAGACCTGAAACGAAAACAGAAATTGCTGGGGAGACTCAGCAAATCTGGCAGCATCTATGGGAAGAAAACAATGTGACTTTTCATCAGAACATCTGGAATGCCTTGCCAGCCAGGCAGTGGGAGCTGGCTGGCAGTATTGTCAAGATAGAGCTGGATAGACTCTTGACTAGGGCAGTGATCACATCTCGTTGAAATGAATGAACTAACACATAGCAAGCCCATGGTCAATGCAACCTCTTGAGCTGGTTTTGCTTCAATGGTACAGATGATGGAGTGGGGTGGAGATTACCAATGTTTTGAGGATAGAATTGGACAGATTTTCAATGGAAAGGATTGGGGATTCAAGTGAAAATGATTATATTTCTATGCTTCGTTAACCCTTCTTAAAGTAATGATCAAATCTGGCTTAACCACATCACCAGCTACTGGGTTTCCATTGTTTTGCCAAATTTCTTCTGGGATGCAGTACAGGCTCCACATACTCACCACTACGTACTGTGACCATTGTAACCGGCAGAACACATTCATTCACAACCTCAGCACAAACTGAACATATCTATTCATACCAGAATAAGCATGTTCTGAGCAACTGTTGACATATATTCCCCATCGCAAACAGTAGTTCCACCTTTCTGCTACATTTTCCTTTCATTTGCTGTTGCAAATGTTTTGCTCCTCCCTCTGCTCATCTGAAAATCTCAGCCTTGCTTTGTTATACTCCACTGCACCCGGTCGCCCCCTCTTCTTTCCATTCTCCATGACCCGCTCCCCAAATGTTATCTGACCTGCTGTGCTTTTCCAGCGCCATCCTTTTTGAATTCATAAATATCAGTTTATTCAAACATTTGTCCTGATTAAGAATGCGAAACAAATTTATGTTTCTCACCTTTCCATTTAAATCTCTCCAGAATCCCTTCAGATCTTAGTTTGCATCTGCAGAAGGCAATGCACACTAACTCCATTTGAATCATGTATTGAGCAAGTTCAGTCCACCTGAATAAAGACAATCTAGTATAAAACCAAATGAATGTTCATTCTAACTCCCACACTTTCCATTGCTGTCATTCTAACTATCAGCAGAGTAGCTGTGCCTTGAAGCCACTCTCTGAAATTCTACATCATTCCATTTGCATTGTATTTCAAGATTTATCCTGTGGTGATGTGGTAATGTCATTGGATTCGGATTCTAAACACTCTGGAAACAACAAAATCAAATCCTATCACAGCAGCTGGTGAAGCTTAAATTCAAATAGCCTTAGGGTTGATGCAGTGGCAGTGTCCCTAGCCATGGATCAGGAGGTCCATGTTCAAGTCCCACCTGTTCCAGAGTTGTGTAATAACATCTGTGAACAGGTTGATTGGAAAACTAGGTTAAAAAGAAAATTCCTTTGACGAATCTTCATTTTACATGTTTCATTGCATTCTTGGCTTTGATCCAATTTCTTACACTTCTATAAACCATCCCAGAATGTCCCTTTATTTAAAACCATTAAGTGTAAACTTCTGCTTTTTAACTATGATTAGTTACTACAGACAATATTATTTGAGACAAGTTATTGTTCCGAAGGTAAAAGGAAATCAGAAATGAAAATTGGTATTAATCTTCTGCAGATCAAAACGATGAAAAATCTTGACATTGAATACAGAACTTGATATTGCTAGTGAAAGGTACAGCTACTTCACTTGACTTATCATTCGGATTGTTTACGATGATACTTCACTGTAACTGCTATCAGGACATAATTGCACTAGTAAAATTAGGGTGGCAGAACAATAGATTATCTTTATATGATAAAATAAGTGCAAATGGATTGATTTTGTTCTGGAAAAGATGGATAAAGGGGAAATTACTGTCATAGTAATTAACATGCTTGATATTTTTCACAAGTGGATTTGCTTTGTAGTGCGAACAGCTGTTCCCACTCTTTTAGAAAAGCATCTTGTACCCTATTTGCACATTTACTGCAGATTCACACTAAATTTTAACATATGAATGGCATCAGCTTATTTTGTTGAATTTGGAATTCTTAAAAAACTTGCTATTTGACCATGCGTTCTGAAACAGTAAATACTTACAAGTTACCTTAATAAAATGTTTAAAACGTACTTTGTTTACAGATTGCACATAGACATCAAATGCTTTTCTGCAAAATTCCATGTTCTACAAAATGCTGTACAGAAATTAGGACATTGTTCTTTTGTTAAAGTTTAAATGCAGTGGTGAATCCAGTTATTTAGAGATGGTTACTGAATTCCGTAAAACAGCAGAAAGAGCACTTGTATGCAAATACATTGGCAGGTATAAAGCTATCATGTGAAGTTTCTTTTAAAATCTCTCCCAGGTGCTCACTCAGAACAATTTTGATGTCCTTATTTTACCTTCAATTGAGTTTCAACTTTACTTTTTGAACCTATCACCAAGATTTCCTATTTATTCATCCATATCGTATGTTTGTTCATGAACCGAAGCTCTCCTCCGCCAGTAGTCAAACTGTCAGTCTAACTTTATCACCTCCAGCTTCAACTCCTTCAATTCTCTTTTTACTGGCCTTGCAAGTTTATTTGCTTCATTAATGGGCACATGTGCATCAATGACAAGCCAAACATTTATTAATTATCCTAATCTGCCCTTGAGATGGCTTCAGCCTATAAGGTGAAAACACTTAAGGTGAAAGGCCCAGGATTGTGATCCACTGATGAAGAGAGGAACATATTTCCAGGCCACTTGGTCAGAGAACTTACAGTTAGCAGTGTTTGCATGCACCTTCACCTCTCATCCTTCTATATGGTAAAAGTAATGACTTTGGAGCATGTCAAAGAAGTCCGAGTGGGTTTCTACACTGCATCTTATGGATGGCATATACTGCAGCCAATGAGCTAGTGGTGGTGGGAGTGAATGTGTAAGGTGGTGAATTAGATGCCAATCAAGATGCACTTCTGGCATATTGTTGGAGTTGCACTCATCCGTATAAATGGAAAATCTTCCCTTACACACCTAACATTTGTTTTTAAGGAGTCAGAAAGGAGGGAAGTGAGGGGAATGGAGGTGGAGGAAATGACGAAGGAACCGCCACCTCCAAACAGACCCCACCACCAAGGATATATTTCCCTCCCCACCCCTATCAGCATTCCAGAAAGACCACTCCCTCCGTGACTCCCTCGTCAGATCCACACACCCCACCAACCCAACCTCCACTCCCGGCACCTTCCTCTGCAACCGCAAGAAATGAGAAACTTGCGCCCACACCCCCCCCCCCCCCCCCCCACTTACTTCCCTCCAAGGCCCCAAGGGATCCTTCCATATCTGTCAGAAATTCACCTGCACCTCCACACACATCATTTACTTCATCCGCTGCACCCAATGTGGCCTCCTATATGTTGGGGAGACAGGCTGCCTAAATGCGGAACGTTTCAGAGAACACCTCTGGGACACCCGCACCAACCAACCCAACCGCCCCGTGGCTGAACACTAACTCCCCCTCCCACTCCGCCAAGGACATGCAGGTCCTTAGCCTCCTCCAGCGCCAGATCATGGCAACACGACGCCTGGAGGAAGAGCGCTTCATCTTCCGCCTAGGAACCCTCCAACCACAAGGGATGAATGCAGATTTCTCCAGCTTTCTCATTTCCCCTTCCCCCACCCTTTCTCAATCCAACTCTCAGACTCAGCACCGCCTTCTTGACCTGCAATCTTCTTCCCGACCTCTCCGCCCCCACCTCCTCTCTGGCCTATTCCCCTCACCTTAACCTCCTCCCACCTATCGTATTCCCAACGCCTCTCCCCTAAGTCCCTCCTCCCTACCTTTTATCTTACCATGCTTGGCACACCCTCCTCATTCCTGAAGAAGGGCTTATGGCCGAAATGTCGATTCTCATGTTCCTTTGATGCTGCCTGACTGTTGCGCTTTTCCAGTAACACACTGAAATTAGATTGATGAGTTGATGATTTCTCAGATTAAATTTATGCCACTGTTATTCTGAATGGAGCATAGCTGATCAAGTTCCAAACTACACTTAAGTCAACTCACCTCAGGCTCCTCCATCCACAACCTGTGACTGACTAAGTCACACTTAGAGTCATAGAGATGTACAGCATGGAAACAGACCCTTCGGTTCAATCCATCCACGCCGACCAGATATCCCAACCCAATCTAGTCCAAGTAAGGATAAAGTGTGCTTTCTTAAAGCTGAGTAGTGTAACCAATCAAATTACATCTGGAACATATCACCTTACACTTGCCATTAAATTAAAAAAAGACTTAGGTCTAGGCTATCTTGATAAATTTGAAGAGGGTTTGGTCTGGTCCATAACAACAGAGTGACATTCCTCTTGGAGATGTGTGCCCATGTGACCACAGGGCCACACTTCAGGGTATACTATTACAATCAGCACCACCTGAGCCTCTGTAGCTTTCTTCACACTCACCAACTATTTTGTTCTAACCAACATTCATTGAATGATTTCACAACAAAAACCTAAAATACAAGCTCATCAGGTAATACGGAAGATAAACGGACTAAGGCCTATATTTCAAAGGGAATGAAGAATTAAAATAAGAAGGTATTACTAAAATTATACAATGTATGACTCAGAGCATTCCTGGAATGCTGTGAACAATTTTGATCCACTTATCTCAGGAAAGAAGTACTGGCATTGGCAACAATCCAAAGGATGTCCAGTGCTTTGCATCCAGGTATAGAGGACTTTCTTATGATAAGAGATTGAGTTGATTGGGCTTGTCCTCACCAGATTTAGAAGAGATTGGCAGGCTAGATACAGAAAGGTTGTGGGAGAGTCTGGGACCAGAGAATACAATCTCAAAGTAAGGGGTCGCCTATTTAAAAGAAAGATGAGGAGAAATTTCTTTTCTCAGAGTGTAGCGAATCTGTAGATTATCTTATAGAAGCTTGCTGAGGCTGCATTGTTGAGTATATTCAAGGCTAAAATAGACTTTTGTTTAATTACTAAGGGAATCAAAGGATATGGGGGAAAAGCAAGAACTTAGGGTTGAGGATTGACAAACTAGCCATGATCTCATTGAATGGTGGAGCATACGTAGCATTATGTATGGCCTACACTGCTCCTAAATCTTACATTGTTATGGTCTAATGGCTCTTTATCCAGTCACACAGATAGTTCAGAATCTTTGCCCTCGCTTGTAAATTCTTCCCAGACCTTGTCCAATCCTACATACTCAGTATTCTCCAGTACTAGGTGGCGGTCTGCACCCTCCAGTCTTCCGACTCTGGCTCCTTTACATTCACTAGCCACTCTGGTCCATCTTTCAAAGGCTAGATCCTATATTTGGAGCACTCTCTGCAAATCCCTTCCTTTGTTATCCTTTTCTCTACTTTCAAATGTATTTTGAAAAGCTATCTTTTTGACCATGATTTCAGTCAATAAGCCTCAACCTATCACTAATCAGTGCTAGTCCTCCCCTGTATGAAGTACCTTGGGATGCTTTTACAACAGTAAAAACAGCACTGGAAATGAAACTTGTCTTTGAACGTTTGTGAGCTAATTTTCTTTCAGTAGTTTCAAGACCTGTAAGGGAACATCATGTGGAAATCAATATCTGAATCAATTGACTATATAAATAACAGTGACAACTTCCATTTATATAGTGCCTTTAATGTAGAAAACCATCACAAAGCACTTCACACAACCATAATCAAACAAAAATGGGTGTCGTACAGCAGACAAAGAGGAGCAACTGAAAGCATGATCAAATAAATAGATTTTAAGCAAGTCTTAAGTGGTTGAGAAAATGTTTGAGAAGGGCAGAACAGAATTCCAAAGTTTGAGATTTTGATGGCTGAAAGTACTTACGTAAATCATGTGGCAACAGAAATGGGTTTGGTAAGGTTTATCCCAACCCCAAGCCCTAACCTTAACTTTAACTCTTTCTCAGATAAGGTCAAACTTGAAACAAGAACATAGGTTCTTAGAGGGTATATGGCTGGAGAAAAATAACAAGATATGGAGGGACTGAGACCATTAATGGTTTTGAAAATTAGACTTTTGGATACCAGGAGGCACTGAAGGTCAGCCATTACATATAAGACTATAGATATAGAGTAGAATTAGGCCACTCAGCCCGTCAGGTAAGCTCTGCCACTCAATCATGGCTGATAGGTTTCTCAATCCCATTCTCTTGCCTTATCCCCCATAATCCTTGATCCCATTTATTAATCAAAAACCTATATATATCTCTATTTTAGAGATATTCAATGACTTGGCCTCCACAGCCATATATTGCATTGATGCACATGATTAGTTTAACAAGATTGAATTATACTGTTGCAATTTATTTTGTGGTTTGCCTACTGTCTTCATAACTGGAAACATCTCGCTTAGCGAAGCTGAGCCAACATGGATCTCCACCAGTGGTCATAATCAATGGTTGAAGATTTGAGTTGACACAGGGGTTCCACTGGCTTGTAATTGCCTCGAAGTGTAAAGGTATTCAGAACATTGGTAATGTTCCTGCTGTCAGTCTATCTCCTTAGAAATGCTGGGGCCTTTGCTGACAGGGTTTTGTGGATCAGCATAGGAAGGATGCTAGTCTCTCAATGAAAGAGCCACCTATTTTGTGCCTCATGAGTAAATCTGTCTTGCAGATGAATCATCAGCAACATGTTGGTATCCAGCATTCCTATAAGCCTCCAATACTGGATTGCTGAAATTCCACAGCAGATCAACTCAGTTCCAGGCAGGTTGTTCTGAAGCTAGCTTGATCCCAAAGAAACTTTAGTAACTTTCCTCACACCCATCAAGTAGACGCAGTTGTAAACTTAATACAGTCCAGATATTTGAATCTTCCTATTCATATAGAGAGAGTTTTGTTTCAAGCTGAGAAAATTCCAAAACCAGCAAATAAACTGTTCACCCGTAATGAAAAGAATTCAGTGAAGGATCATAGCTCGACTGAAAACATTGACAGATTATTGAAGAGCAGGATATGATAAACTAGAAAATAGAACATAAACAAAAACTTTATCATTCAAGATTATAAAAGATTACATGTATGGTTGAAGGAAAACACAGCAAAGTAACATGAGAATGGGACAGGTCAATATAATAAGGAGGGAAAGGGAAGTTTAACACAACGGAATGCCATGGGGTCTTTATCCTAGTTTTTTTTTGCATTTAATTTTTTTGTCTTTCAATGTAAGTACAATATATTTGAGAGACTGTATCAGATACATATCCTAGAAATTAATCTGAGCCATTTCACATCATCAAAAAAGGGAGAATGCAATCCAACCAAACCTGGATTTGCTGCTCCATAAACATTATGTCACTCAGGGAGAGGGTAAACTTTTGTCTTTTGATAATTATTTCACAATTATTTAGATTGTTTGCCTCTTTAAGCTTTTTTTTTGTCTAATGGTCTCTTTAGACCAGAAATATTTGAAACTGCTGAAATATTTAAAGTAAATTGCTTGAACCACAACACTGACAATATTTATCTAAAATAAGACAGACATGGCAAGCATTTATAGCCAATTAAGTATTTTTTTGAAGAACTGTCACTCCTGTGATATAAGAAATGCAACAGGCAATTTGTATGCAGAAATGTTCAGTAAGCAGCAATGAGATAATGGCCAGATAATCTGTTTTAGCATTGTTGGATGACAAACAAATATTAACCAGGATACTGATAACTCCCTGCTGTTCTTTAAATACTGCTTTTTACATCCACTCAAAAGGATGATGTTTGGTTAATAATGTATCCAAAAATCAATAAATCTGCCAGTATGGCTCAAGTTATGCACTCAAGTCTCTGGAATTCTATTTTGACACACTGTTAAATGAGAGATGGAGAGAGCTATCTTAAAGACCCTCACATTGTAAACGGAAAGCAACAAGGCAAAGTAAGAACATTGACAGTTTATGGTCCTGGGAAAGAAAGAGAGAGAGTAATCAGATAAGGGAATGAATTTTAACAAACAAGAATGAGAATTAAGGTTCTCAATAGGCTTAAAAAGGTCTTTGATAAGTAAATGAGCAGATTTTTCTACTTGTGTGGAAGTCTCTAAATTGGAAACATTGCTACAGAATAAGATATCACACTTTTTAAACTGAGATGCAAAGGAATTTCTTCTGCCAGAGGATAGTGAATGTTTGTCATTCTCTACCCCTGAGAGTCTAGCGATTAAATCACTAGA
This sequence comes from Hemiscyllium ocellatum, assembly GCF_020745735.1. NCBI lineage: Eukaryota > Metazoa > Chordata > Chondrichthyes > Orectolobiformes > Hemiscylliidae > Hemiscyllium > Hemiscyllium ocellatum. The sequence goes on from NC_083408.1 coordinate 93,909,791, forward strand.
AGTATTTTAAGAGGAAGTAGATAGGTATTTGAAATATCAGGGACCTCATTGCTACTGGCTGGATTGAGGGAGGAGTTGAGGCTGAGGACAGATCGGCCAAAATCTTGTTGAATGGTGAAGCAGGCTCAAGGGGCTGAATGTCCTTCTCCTGCTCCTGTTTCTTATAAATGCAGGGAAGAATGGAGTATGGAAGTGATTTGGAAGGAATGAAAGTGGAATGCTCAGACCATCACTGATAACAGAAGTATCAGTAAAATAGCCAAAGATATCAAGATAAGCAAGCAATTGAAGGTTAGTGATGAATAAGGATTTGGCTGTCAAACAGCAACCTACTCTTGTACATTATTCAGGAGTGTTTGTTAAATCGTTGGGCTTTTCTCTTTATCTGTTAATGGAAAAGTTGGAAACTAATAAAGTTGTGAGTAATATTGAGGTTCGATAGAAGCAGTTTCAGAACACTGTTTGTTTGTTGCCTGAGAAACTCCCTATTATTTGTCTGCTTATTTCCCCAAACTAATTGAACAATAAAGCTCATTTCTTCCTGTGAGTAACTACAGCTGAGTTAACGGAGGAGTGTGGGAAGCTTAAAGGAGCCTAATTGTTGTCAGTGGGACTCATTCAGCTTTAGTTGACCAATATTTTGAATTACATTTCACCTTGAAAAATTTATTTGGAGAAACCTTTCCACATTTTTTTGGTTAATTATGTGGAGTCTTTACAAGGATCAATTAGATATAATACAAGATCTCAAAGAAATTAAAAAGGTTGAATATGAATATGTTTGTTAAATGTAAGCATATCATAATTATAATGTTACAATTGAAAAGAAAACTTCAAGTAAAAACGAGTAGAGAATGTTAGCAATTCTAGAATTGAATTCACATTTGATTAACATTTAAAATTATGGTGTTTAAAATACAGCACAGAACTTTATATATTTCAGAAATAGAACATTGTGGAGATTGGGTGGTCCAGAGTTAACATGCTATGTTAAGAATCTTTCATCTCTGGTCAAAATCCACCTCAAGTTGGTTAGATGAAAGCTTCTTCACTATGTTGATAATAGGTAACTAGAAACAGCTCATTGGTAATTTCACCCTAGACTCCTCAAGGGTGACTGTTGCATGGCAAGCAGAAACAAAGATACCTGATTGAGTTATAGTGTGATTTTCTGGTGCAAAGACTATTAAAAACTATAAAGGAAGCCTTACACTGCATATGATACATACTTCAGTAAGCTCTTGCTTAAAAGTTGCAGTTGTGCTTCTTAACGATGCAGTTTTAAGTATCTGCTAATTACAATGATCAACAATATAAAAGCTGTTGTTACCTTCAATAGGACATTTTTTCATTTAAAAAAATCATAAAAACATGCCTTGCATGTCAAAGTATTGTACTTTCCAATGTCAGTAATGAAATAACTTTTTAAAATATACTCAATGCAAAAAAGCAATACACTAAATCTACTTAAGTCCTATATTCTAACTCTTCCCCCTGTTACCACTTGACTGTTTGACTCTCCCACTCACTTCTTCCACTCCCTAATGTTCAATGTGAGTGAGGGCTCAGGATAGACGTGACGACAGAGAGCAAGTGAGCAACAAGAATTACTTCTGGGATGAAGTGGTGCGTAAGAAAGTCAGCAAGCATAAGAAAGTCTCGGCAAATGGGAGAGCATCTTGGGAAGTAAGAAACGCCACTCCGAATTAGGGAATAGAAAAATAATAGGATTGTGTGATGCAGTAAAACAGACATTGGCCTTTCATAATTTACTGATGAGATGAAATGTTCATCTGTTCACCTGCTTAAAGCACCTTTAACATGAAATGGCCTTTATCTGTCTCAGTCAGTTGCATGAGACCTGTGGGATAATTAGGCACTAACTGACACAAAATCAGTATTCACAGAAAAAGTTAGCAGGGACAATGCACAAAAAGGATCACCATAATACCTTACAGCTCCTCTGCAAGATTGAGAAACATTGTGCAGAAATAATGAAGTTTTACTCAGTCTAATCTGTCCTGGGAAGCACAGCAAAATGTGTTTTATTGCTCAGTATAAAATTCCCATACCTCAATTAACAGAATGAAACTACGTTTTTTTCTCAAGAAAGGTTGTAAATTATGGTGAATTCCTTGTGATCACATCAATAGATCTTTGCTGTTCCTGTCCCTGAGTGCATTGGACCACATGGGGGTAAAAAGGGCAATTGCCTTCTAAATGCTCATTTGGTTGCTGTCTAGAGAATCTCATATACGAAGGGACCCAGGAACAGAAAAACTGTGCCCTCACATCTGGATGCAAAGGGAATAGGGTGAAGTGACAAGATGTGAACTGTAGCAAAAGAATTGCTCTTGATGCAGCAAGCATGTTTTTCCTTCGAACTGAAATCAAGATTTAACACAATCTCCCCCATTATCCCCTAATAATCCAATCGAGGGGCATATATTTTGAAATGTTACAGGTCTATATTCAGATATTTGATGCAGGTCATGACAGTCAGTGATTTTCAGTCTTCATCCTCATGTAGGATTATAGGGTTACTGAGAAGGCCCTTTACTTGCATGGAGCTTGTTCTAGGGATACTTTCTTGACACTACAGAAAATGCAAACCTTTTTTGAATACATATCTGTGGAGGAGGCAATACTTTAACCTCCTTCCTTAAAAACCCCAATGCTGTTCAAATTTATCCCTGGTGTGAGAAGACCAGAAAATTGAAATGATTTGATTCGCTTCATTGGAGGATTCAGATCAGTGATGAAGCTTCAGCACAACCAGTGAGTCGGATCTCACTTCGGGAATCTGATCTGCCCTAGTATCAGGAGCTGAGAAGCATTTCTCATCCCATGCCATCAAAAATGCAGTTCGGCTTTCCAGTCTTTAACAAGCAAACCAGAAACTCTCAGAAATGGCATCGATGGAGTGTAACTGAATTCCGTGTGAGGCTCCTACTGTTGTTATGGGTGAGAATCCAATTGTGATCCTCATGGAACTTTAAAGGCATATTGTTTGCATTCAGTCTCAGTGGGTCTTGTTGGATCATGGCAAAGAAACAGAATTACCAGAAATGCAAGCTAATGCATGACTTTAATGGTCTATAATCATAAACATGAGAGAATAAGTTTTATTTTTAAACTGCAGATCCAAACTTTGGAAACAAACTAACCCATTCTGAATCAAAATTAACCCATTCTGCCCATGAATGAGTTGAAAGCAAAACTATGGTTTTGTCAGGGGGAGTTGAGTCAAACAAATATGATTAAAATTTTCAAAGTAGTAGTAGGTGTGTAGATGAGGCTAATGCAGTTGATGTAGTCTGCATGGACTTCATTAATCTTTTGATAAGATCTCACATGGCAGACTGATTAAGGAGCTAAGAAGCCACGTGATCCAGAGCAATTTGGCAACTTGGAATTGAAATTGTCTTGGTGGCAGGAAACGGAGTGTGATGTTTGAAGGCAGTTTTTGCGACTGGAAACCTGTATCCTGTGGCAAACCAGATGCTTTAGTGCTGACTCCCTTGTTGTTTGTTGTGTATATTAATAATCTAGACATGAACAAGACCACTAATTTCAGAGATGACATGAAAGTTAGTGGTGTAGGAAAGCCTTTAGATTACAGGATGAAGTAGATAAGGAAGGGAGTAAATATTGAATGGTAAGAATCTAGGAAGTACAGAAGATCAGAATCTTGGAAGGTCAGATTATAAGTTTCTCGAGCAATTTCTATTTTTGGATCAGAAGGACCTTGATGTGCATGTTCATAGATCCTTGATGACAGTTGGATGGATAGATAAGGTAGTTAACAAGGTATATGTGATACTTGCCTTTTATTAGTCAAGATATTGACTGCAAGAGCAAGGAAAAGAAGAAGGAGCTGTATAAAATGTTCATAAAACCACAGCCGGAGTACTGTGTGCAGTTCTGGTTGCTGCACTATAGCAAGGATGTGAATGCACTAAAGATTGCACTTCTTCCAAAACCACAATCACTTCTATCTTGAAGGATAAGAACATCAGATATAAGGAAAAACCACCATCTTCAAGTTCCCTTCTAAGCCACTCACCATTCTGATATGGAAATATATTTCCATTCCTTCACTGTGGCTGGATCAAAATCCTGGAATTCCCTTCCTAATGGCATTGTGGGTCAACTTTCAGCAGGGGGGACTGCAGTGGTTGAAGAAGGCAGCTCACTATCACTTTCTCAAGGGCAACTAGGGACAGTCAATAAATACTGGCCCAGCCAGCAATGCCCACATTCCACAAGTGAATAAAAAAAGAGAGAGGATGCAGAAGAGACTCACCAGGATGTAGTCTGACCTGGACTGATTCAACTATGATCAGAGATTAGACAGGCTAGGGTTGTTTTCCTTCGTGGTTGTGTTGTACAACACAATGTTTGTGTCTTTCAGTGTTTGAAGTTGGTGAATTTATTGATGTTTCTCAGTGTTTGAAGTTGTTCTTGAAGACTGAGGGAGGTTTGATTGATGTGTACAAAGACCTGAGGGGCATAGAACGGGCACATAGGAGAAACATTTCCCTTTAGTAGAGGAATCGATAACAAAGTGTCATAGTTTCACAGTAAGGAGCAGGTGGCTTAGAGGAGTGTTCAGAGTTGTTTTCAACCAGAGAATTGTGAATATCTCAAACTCACTGACTGAAAGCATGAAGTGTTTAGTAGAGGATTTGAAAACCCATAACACACAATGCTACAGGTCAAGTGCTGGAAAATAGAATTAGAATAGATGTATGTTAATGACCAGCATGGACAATGTGGGCCGAATGGCCCCTTTCCATGGAAATCTAACTCCCAGTGACTGCATTGTTAAATGGATGCCAAGCGGATCTGTACATGAACCAATCTCATTTGTAATGCATTTGGTGGTTCAACTTGTCTTGTGCACCAGGTACACCTGAACAATTCCCATCTGTCATGATATATGATTAATTTATGTCTCATTTTCAACTCCTACACATGCAACGCTATCATCTCGGTAAACGGTATGCTCATAATAGCAAAAGTGTTGATATCGGAGAGTTGGAACAGGCTGTGTTGGCAGTGGAGCAATGTGTAACATTTGAGATGGATGACAGCAGCCGTCTGCATGTCGTACATATCTCAAACGGTATTCTGGCTATACAAGCACAAAGCTTCTGATGTTAAACAAAGGCTCGTGCCAGTGGACAGAATTAATGTTACATTTATGGCAACTGTTTTATAAAAGGAATATACCTTTGAAAGTTTAACGTACAATTTCAGAGTCCTACCTTTTGAATTAATAGGGCAAAATAAGAAAAAAACGCTTGTGCATATGATATTTATTTTGCTCAACAATCCAACTATTCTTGAGTAAACAAACTAAAGGGACCTAGATTGTTGTCTCGTGTTACAGTGCGCTATCACCTGGTGAAGGAGCGTCGCTCGGAAAGCTAGTGTGCTTCCAATTAAACCTGTTGGACTATAACCTGGTGTTGTGTGATTCTCAACTTTGTAGCTGCAGGAGATATTCACTCGGGTTTCTGCTGAATGTAGAAAATATCCGATAAGGCCTTAGCGGGATGCAGTGCACATCTTTGAGTGAACCCTCTGCCAGAGACTAACAGGAACTCTTAAACGTGACCAGTACCTGTTGAAGAAACACACACACGCTCTCCCTGATGCCTTTCGCTATCTTTAGCCCAGGATTCGTGAATTTCACAGCCAGTCCCAGCTCCATTGCCAGACAAATGGCTTGAATACATCAGTTCTCGCTGCCGCCAACTCTCTTAAGTGAGATCAGCGCCTTGACAAGGCGAACCGCTGAGAAAGCAGATCAATAGGAAATTTTACAGTTGACCGTGGATTGCAGCTTAATATGTCAAAGAGAAAGCGACACGGGTTTCTAAAATGAACAACTCTATAAAAGAAATGCGCGTGTGAGACAGAGAAAGAATAGGGGCGGGGAATATTCTGGCGAGATTCCAAAAGTAGTTTGAAGAAAGTAGCGCCCCATATTGCTTTGGGAACGTGTCCCTTCTGTTAGGCACATGAATAAACAAGTCAACAACGGGTGAATAGTGGGAAGGGAAACAGCAACATTTCAGCACAGTGATCATCGAGCAATGTACACAGGAGGAATTCAGTAGTCATTAACTTGTCTAGCAGGCCTCACACATAATGAGTCACACGAAAACAAAACAGCAAAATTACAGCACACGACAGGTGATGATATATTTCCCAGGCAACTTCTCAAAATCCCAGCGTCATTCAATCTCATCCCAGCACACACTCTCAATCTGCGGTCTTGACTCCTATAATTTTATACACAGGTTGGACTGAGCCAAGCTGCTGCAAAGGGGAAGCTTTTTTTGGGGGGGGGGGAATACTAGAGAGAAAAACTTGAAAAGCTGAAGCAAGGATGGATTTTGCCTCCCACCAATCATGGCCTCCTGCCCACGTGCACAATCAAAATGCTTTAATAAAATAAACTTTGAATAGCCTGGCGCTTTTAAATGTGTCTAGGATCGACATTGAAAAAATAAATCAAAATGTCACCCCAAATGATGAAGTGTTTTGCATTTAATCTATAATTGCCACAATGAATCATTATGGATATTTAGTTTGCAAAGTATTAATTGATTCAAACCCATTAATAAACATTGAATATAAAATGAACAGCAAATCCTACCAAATCAGGCCTTGAAATTTTAGATTTGAATTTTTTTTGGGTTTATGTCTGAACTTGGTGTAACTAAAGTTAATTCTCCGAGGGGACATTACGTTTCTCTTATTCCAAGACTTTCTGCTATGTCTCGTGTTAATATTTATTAGACTGGATTTATTTCGTAAATGTGGTTTCCTCTTCGGGTTACACTGAGTCAATTTATTTGCTTTCCCTCACCGGGGAGTTGGTGTCTTTTTCTCCTGAAGTCATTTTCTACGCGGGTTATTCCCTTTCTTTGCGTCAGGTTAACGCGTGTTTTGCTGGCTGTATAACACACTAAATTATCCACCATTAACTTACACAGCACCTCAGGGCTTTGGGTCCAACAGGGCGATGCTGCTAGTTTTGCTCTCACACAGGCATCCCGACAACAGATACATTTTTCTTCCTTGTTTCCTCTGACAGGAATCCATACTGCTCTCTCAAAACCTCCATTTCCCTCAGAGAGATTTCCCCTTAGCTCCTTCTTGGATTAATTTGCGACTACGTTGCACATTTTTGACCCCCAACTTTGGAAACATTTATTTTGATGTCCACCTTACCGAACCCTCGCAATTTTAAAGAGCTCTAACAGATTACCCTTTCTCTTGGGGATTTAAAAAAATCAGCAAAAAACTCGAAAGCTCACAGCCAGTTCAGTTGCTCAATGAGCAATGATAACTACAGTTGCCAGAGCTCATCTCGTTCCGCACGAGAGCACACTGAAAGATTGATTCCCTTCAAAGACAATGTTCTTTTAATAGCGGGTGAAGAGATAGACTGGAGATGAAAGGTCACATTAATAAGGAAACGTTAAAAAAAAACGCAACTGAAGTCAGTGGCTCATATCCTGACTCTACAGGTCAGTTGGGACCAGTAATGAAAGAGTTTACTCACTGAGTCTGAAAGGCGTAGATATTGGCAAAGTGAAAACCATCCTCTTAAACAAAAATGCTAGATTTTTTTAAAAAAAACATTCTTCTAAAATCTGAAACATTTGTTTCTACATTCCTGATATATTGGCTCATTTGGCGGATTGCATTAGTAAATGGCAAGGACAGAGGGCGACACATGAAGAGTTTAAACAGGCATTGATGCAAATATATAACCATTGACACCGTTTAAAACTTCTGACCGGGTAATTTTTTTGAAACATAAAATAGAGGTTAGACGCACCTATCGTTTGCTCTCTCATTTCTATTTTACATCTTATTGCGCCGATTATTGCGTCTACTTCCAAGTGAAGGCAGAAGTAGCGTTGACAGTGCAATTTAACATACAAGGATTCAGAAGACGGGGAAAGAAAATTTTTTTTTAGAAGTGTGAAGTAAGAACAAGGAGGACTGTTGAAGAGAGAGAGAGGCAGTCAGCCAGGTAACCTTTGAAAGGTATATAATGTGCAGTCAATCGGCTCGACCTGCCCTGTGTAACGTAAGTACAGAACAGACTTGCACCTGAACTGGTAACTCCAACAAGTTGTGCGATTTCACTGAGCGATTCAGCCACATTCCAGTCTGCAAAATGCGGCTATTGGACGAGAAATCGGAGCCTGGAAGAATCGATGATCTTCTGAGCGTGAAGGGATCGACGTGGAAGGTGTGTGTGTGTGAATGTCGGAAAGAGAGAGAGAGAGAGAACCCGAGAGAAGATGCGAATGAGGGAGACAGCGCCTCAGGAAACTGGGGCGGTGGAGTTTGTTCATCCAAGACTTTTTAGCAAGAGTCCCTAAAATTGTCACACTCAGAGCCCCCTCCCTACCCACTTCCCATAATTCCCCTGAGATTTACTGGTTCTGAGATCGCTCAGTGCAAACTTAGCAAAAGTGTGTACAGGGTGCGTGACTTCTTCACAACTTCCACCCTGCTCGTCAAAGTTGTTTGCATCTGACGATTCTTCCTTCCCCTGACTTTGAAGCCACTGGACTTGACGCTGCATGACCCGGGGATAGTGCCTGTTCTCCCAGGAGCATGTCCCTCTGCCCCGCTTGCGCCAATCTAGTCAGGACGAGGATAAGCGCTTACCGTTAACGGTGACACGGATTCCTGAGAACTGCAGCTCTTTACCCGTCCGACAACAGGGGAGACCTGTTGAGTTCTTGGGAACGGAATGAAGTTGAAGCACCCTCGCACTCGCTCAGTCTGAAACGGGAAAACGCCCACTTGCTGATCTCACTAACCCACCAATGTAACTCAACTCTTGCAGACCACTCTCCGGGCCCTCCTGCATGCTTGGGGGATTCGCCAGGGCTGTCTCCAATGAGCTCACAGGTGGAGTCAAGTTACACGGTGCCATGCTGTGGAGAGGGATGTTACAAGCTCGGTGACTGAGCAGCCCCATTGTGCCTCTCCTCCGCGCAGTCACCTTGGCTAAGTGTGGAACAACTCTGACAAAGTGGCCTCATATCTCTCCGTTCGCCACAAGTGCACTCGTGTTCCGTACTCAGCTTCCCTTGTACTTAAACCTCTCGGGCCGCCAGTGCACCAGCAGGCAATGAGCATTGTTCTTGAAATAGTAAATCGAGGGGAGTGGGTGAAATTAGCTCTGTCAGCAAACAGAAGGGGGAAAGGGCTTCAGCGCCGTTCAACGCCGCTTTGTTTATTCAGGACTGGTAACAGTTACATCTCAGATGACAGGAGTACAATTGAGCACGCCCGTTCTGTTGGATTGTAATGCTAAATACCGTGACTTGCGGCAGGTGCTACATATTCGTGATTTTTTTCCTCTCTCTTTATCTCTCTCCCTCATTCATTCTCATTCTCCCTTTCTCGCATTCGCCCCCACTCTTCGCTCTGTGCCTGCTCACATTCATCCATTGGATACAAACATTTTTATTGTTAGATTTCAAGACAAGAAATAAAAAGCAACGTCTTGTCTCCATTATTAAAAACTCAGCACTAACTTTAACTGAAAGGAAGGATATTATCAAGAAAGGGTTCCAAAAAGATTTATCCGGTCGTTACCAGGATTGGAAGGCTTGAGTTATGTATAGGGAGAGGCTAGGGCTGTTTTCACAGTAGGAGGTCAAGGGATGGTCTTATAGAGGTTTGTTTCAAATCATGAGAGGCACGGGTGAGGTGAATGGCAGGTGTCTTTTACCTAGTGTGGGGGATTTCAAGACCACTGGACATATTTTAAGTGAGAAAAATTTAAAAAGGACATGAGGGGCAACATTTTTTACACAGAGAGTGGTTAGTGTATGGAATGGACTGCCAGAGGAAGTGGTAGATGCGGGTACAGTTACATTTAAAAGATATTTGGATTAGTATATGAATAACAAAGACTTGGAAGGATATGGGCAAAGCACACGCAGATGGGACGACAGTAGTTTAGTTTGGGATTATGGTTGGACTGAAGGGTCTGTTTCCATGTTTAATGACTCTATGAAATGATTACACTCGTGGAATCATAGAGATGTACAACACAGAAACAGACCCTTTGGCCCAACTCATCCATGCCGACCAGATATCCTAAGTTAATCTGGTCCCATTTGCCAGTACTTGGCCCATATCTTTCCAAACCCTTCCTATTCATATACTCATCCAGATGCCTTTGAAATGTTGTAATTGTATAAGCCTCCACCACTGCCTCCAGCAGCTCATTCCATACACGCATAACGCTATGTGTGAAAAAGTTACACCTTAGGTTCCCTTAAAATCTTTCCCCTCTCACCCTAAACCCATGCCCTCCAGTTCTTGACTCACCCAACCCAGGGAAAAAACCTTGTCGATTTACCCTATCCATGCCCCTCATGATTTTATATTTTTTTTCAATTTATAAATCAATTTAGATATCAGGAAAGGTACTTCCCAAAAATGACACAGTATTGGACCACATAGTTGCATACAAGTGTATTGTTCACAGGAGTTAGTGAGGACTGCAGAGGCTGGAAAGTGAGAGTTGAAAAAGTGTGGAGCTGGAAGAAGCAGATCAGGTCAAGCAGCATCAGAGGAACAAGGGAGTCGACGTTTCTGGTTACGACCCTTCAACAGGACCCAAAGCATCGTCTCTCCTGCTCCTGTGATGCTACTGGGCCTGCTCTGTTGTTCACAGGAAATAACTAGCTATGCCAATGCTACTAACCCAGTTGGTGTAGTCAAAGACCCTAAGTCACTATATAGGTGATTTATTGGAAACTCATTTTAAAATTTGTCTTCAAATACCTACTGTGAAAAAGTACATTACATTGCATCAATGATAAAGCACCACTAAAGCAAAAAAGAAAATTTTTGTTCCCACCCTACTTTCAAGAAGATCTGTCACATCGATCTGATCCATGATCACTTCTTCCTCCTACTGTTTTTTCATGATCTCGCTTCATCCAACTCAACAATATCTTCACTTAAATCTCTTAAAACAAAAGCAAAATATTGCAGATGCTGGAAATCTGAAATGAAAACCAATCATGCTGAAGAAACTCAGCAGGTCTGGCAACAAAGAGTCATTGAGATGTACAGCATGGAAACAGACCCTTCGATCCAACCCAACCATGCTGACCAGATATCACAGTCCAAACCAGTCCCACCTGCCAGCGCGCGGCCCATATACCTCCAAACCCTTCCTATTCATATACCCATCCAAATGCCTCTTAAATGTTGCAATTGTACAAGCGTCCATCACATCCTCTGGCAGCTCATTCCATACATGTACCACCCTCTGTGTGAAAACGTTGCCCCTTAGATCTCTTTTATATCTTTCACCTCTCACCCTAAACCTATGCCCTCTAGTTCTGGACTCCCCAACCCCAGGGAAAAGACTTTGTCTATTTATCCTATCAATACCCCTCATAATTTTGTAAACCTCTATAAGGTCACCCCTCAGCCTCTGACGCTCCAGGGAAAATAGCCTCAGCCTGTTCAGCCTCTCCCTGTAGCTCAGATCCTCCAACCCTGGCAACATCCTTGTAAATGTTTTCTGAACTCTTTCAAGTTTTCCAACATCTTTCCGATAGGAAGTAGACCAGAATTGCATGCACTATTCCAACAGTGGCTGAACCAATGTCCTATACAGCTGCAACATGACCTCGCAACTCCTGTATTCAATACTCTGACCAATAAAAGAAAGCATACCAAACGCCTTCTTCATTATCCTATCTACCTGTGACTCCACTTTCAAGGAGCTATGAACCTGCATTCCAAGGTCTCTTTGTTCAGCAACACTCCCTAGGGCCCTACCATTAAGTGTATAAGTCCTGCTAAGATTTGCTTTTCCAAAATGCAGCACCTCACTTTTATCTGAATTAAACTCCATCTGCCACTTCTCAGCCCATTGGTCCAACTGGTCCCAACCCTGTTGTAATCTGAGGTAACTCTTCATTGTCCACTACACCTCCAATTTTGGTGTCATCTGCAAACTTACTAACTGTACCTCTTATGCTCGCATCCAAATCATTTATGTAAATGACAAAAAAGTAGAGGGCATCTGTGGAGACAGAAGAAAAGACAATGTTTCAAGTTGAAAAATCACACTGAACCAAACCTTCTCTCTCCACAGATGCTGCCAGATCTGCTGAGTTTCTCCAACACTTTGTGATACTATTACTTTAAATTCCTTTCTCTGGCAAAGTCAACATGATACTTCTACATGTCTTTCCCATCATCTGTGAGTCCATTTAAATTCTTCAGGTGAATAATTGCACTTACCTAGACACAGGGATGTTTTCAGTGACAAAGCAAACCAGCCACTACTAGAGATGGACAAACTTCAAGGAACTTTAAGCCAACCTTAGACTTCTGCATAAGCGCAACACAGGCCTTTCTGCCCTATTTTATTTGTGTTTCAAGCCAATACTTCTACATACGCATTAAGGTACTAAATTAAACAAAGAACCGTGGATGCTCAACATCTGAAACAAATACAGACCTTGCTGGAGAAACTCAGCAGGTTTGGGCAACATCTGTGGTACAAAAACTGGATTAGTGTTTAAGGTATGAGTCTAAGTGTCTCAAGTTGTATCTGCATATATACTTGCCCTGAGGCTGCTTGCTCCTTAACATTAACTCTTTCTTTACTGTAACACTCCTCTATTTAGATTGGTACATAGTTAGCAAATACAATTCCCTGATGTATTGTCTCAGACCTCTCTTGTCACAGGCACATTCTAGCCTGGTGTTTTCACGCTATCAATGTCAGAGTGTTTGTTGTATTGCCATATTATTGGTTGCATCATCATGATTTACACTGTCTGATAATACCCCATTACCCAAATGTTGATAAGAAACATGATGGATTGAAAACATATTTGCCACATCTTTGACATTAAATTTATTGGATTTCAGGCAGGTCACATAAATGAGTGTTAAGAATTTCAGTCTGATTCAGGTATGATGCTGCTTAAATATGGAACCCTTATTCCATGCCTTTTTAGGAGCATCATTTCAATGTTCAGACATGAAGAGAACAAAATGTGCAGTCACCATTCACACTTCTATTTTACCAGGCATTGAGTGACACAGTCATTGGTTCCACCAGAGAATGCTCAAAAATTGAATACTTTTAAAATTTGTAGGGTCAGGATGACTAAATCTGTCCTGGGATCTGACAAAACATATCCCACTATCAGTCTGACAAAGCCCAAACCTCCCCCATCTAGGATCACGTCCAATCTCCAGTCAAGGCCTGACTTGGCAGCCAAATTATTTTCTGCCCTCCTCAGCTACCTTGCTCTAGGTGAGCATCCACTGTTGCCAGCAGCTCTCCAGCATCTACAAATGGTCTGAGATACCTGATGCCAGCTTCAAGAAGGGAGTGCAACTAATGTGGCAATCTCATACACATATTGGGCAGACGTCACTCTCTCCTATTTGACCTCCAAAGTCATTCTGAATTTCTCTTCATTGTAGTACTTTATTGGAATGGTACCTGCTTTAACAACTTCTTCACATTAATCAATCTTTAAACTTTTGAACCCTTTACCTATCATTGAAAGTCTCATTCTATTGTTGGTTTCTGTTTTACATTCTTCTCTGTTCTGTGTCTATTATTGGTCTTGACGGAGTCTCTCCTGATTATACACAAAATGACAGCATACAGACCAGACTCTAAAGGTCAGATTGTTATTCTGCACTTTAGTTCAAAATGCTTTTGCACATAAATCATGATTGACGCTCCAGTGTAGGACTAAAGGAAATGCCATCCTTCAGATGAGGTGTTAAAGAAAAGCTCAGTCTGCCTGTCAGGTGGATGTAAAGGAGCCCATGGAAATGTTTGAAAGAAGAGCAGGAAACGTACTCTTCAGGTCCTGAACAACATTTTATCCCTCAGTCAACATCACAAAACCAGATTATCTGTTCTTTATCACATTCCTGTCTGTGGGAGTTTACTGTGAGCAAATTGGCTGCGTTATTCCCTTCATTGCAACATTTCAAAAGTACTTAATTGTAAATTTCTTTGAGGCATCTATGGTCATGAAAATTACTAAATAAATGGAAGATTGTTTCTTTTACTTTCAGATAAGATTTGTGAAGTCAACTGGGTTAAATGGAGGCCCTGACAGGTCAGATTGTAGATGCAGTGGGGAAATTGGGTTAGGAAGTTTAAGTAATTTTTTTCCTCGATTTGTTTTTGTGAAAAGAACATTTTAGTTAAATATTTCATCAAGAACTATCATGCTGCTATAGTATTTACAATATCCACACTGTATGAATAATGTAAAAATATCAAGATTAAATGTATTTTTAAATTAATACTTTGCATGGACTTTGGAGAAATGAGACTTTTTTTGTGAATACAGACCGGAGTGGGCCACTTGATTCAACCTTTTTCTTACTCATAGTAGCATATCACCTGCCATTTTTATCCTAATTATCCAAACTTCTCCACCTCTAATAATTACAATTGTTTCCTCAATAATAATCAATTATTACTGAGGAAAAGCACTTAAATTGTCAAATGTGCTCTCCTGGTGTAATGAAATCCAAATTGTCCCAAACCTTAAATTGGCTTGTAGCCAGTTTAGCTCAAATTAGGTTTGAACTCCCCTACTAAGAGCATAAACATATTCATATTTACAATTTGATTCCAGTTTTTACACCACAATCCAACTTACCCCAATCTTCTCAGCTCCATGGAATGGAACTCAAATTCATCCTATCCATTCAATTCTGTATCCTGTGCATCATTCTGATGAATTGTGATATTGTTTGTTTGTGTAAGTTTCTGCTTTCTATGATTTCCTGCTCAAAAATGCATGTGTCATTCCATATACTTCCCTACTTTTCTCTTCCATACCATTTATGATGAAGCCCAGCATCCATCATATTGTTTTTCATGACTTCTGCACTTGGCATCTTAAATTTAACTTCTCCTATTTAAAATATCCAGACTGCATTCATATGTTCAAAGTCAACTACTTCGTGCTTTCATCCATTAGATTACAACCACTACTTGTCTGCCCAGTCATTCAATGCATATTTTTTAAATGTTTGCACCCTTCTGTACTATTACATGCTAAATTTGGATCATCACAGAAATTTGGGATACACTTTCACAATATTCCCATTCAGCTATTACAGTGAATAATTACATGTTTGCATTGATTCGCAGAGAATATTACTTTTCATTACCCTGTGATCAGAAAATATCCTGTTCTCTCACCTCAAAATCAATTACTGTCTGCAAATTTCCTTTGTGATCTCAGGACATATGCTACATACTGATATGTTGTTATTGTTCCATCAATGCTTATGAATGCCTCCCTGAGGCTCTAGCTGGGAAGCTATATCCTAAAAAACATTTTATTTTAAAGAACAGCAACAACAACTTTTGTAAGTGCGCCATCGAGAACATTCTGTCTGGATGTATCACTACCTGATATGGCAACTGTACCATTCAAGATCGGAGACGGTTACAGAGAGTGGTGAACTCGGCCTGGACAAGTACAAAGGCCAACCTCCTATCTATAGAATTCATCTACCAGGCCCTCTGTCAAGGAAAGGCTGCCAGCATTCTCAAAGATCCATTCCACCCTGGCAATGTTTTTCTACAACCTCTACCATCAGGGAGAAGATACAGAAGCCTGAAAACGCTCACCAGCCGGTTTCAAAACAGTTTCTACTCTACTTTTGTTAGAATATGTGTTTATGGATTCACAAATGCTTTTTGTTTTTGCCACTGTTTACCTATTATTTACTGTCTATGCTACTTAACTCTGTGATCTCCCTGTATTACTCGCAAGACAAAGCTTTCACTGTGTCTCAATAAACCTGACAATAAATTAAATTCAATTCAGTACGATTCAATTGCAGTGATATTATCCAAACAAATTAGTCTTGAATTTGTACAGATTCTATTTTACAATGGTAGAATAAAGATATTAAAGAGCAAAAATATCTGCATTTACAACCCATGATGTTATAACCTGAAAATACTGTCTCATGGAAAGACCACAATAGATTTCAACAACAGGTTTGGTTAATTTTGTGCTCTATCTACACATAAGGGGGACCTGGGTGTATTTTGACAGTTAGTGATAGTTTAAAGTAGAAAATATTGATTCAGCATTGACAATATGTCTGTTTCCATTTAGTTTAATGGATGGCTGAATCAATATTATCTGTAGTGCATTATCGGCCAAAGTCAAAAATGCCCCTACAGACTGAGAATTTTATTGATCAACTCAAAGGTGGGTGTTATATTCCTGAATGTCAGACCTAATGTGAGATCTGGAAATGATTGGGAGTTTACTAATCAGAGGGAGGTGGTAATGACAAAAAGCAAAAGTGCAGCACATGAAATGGAAGAAGAGGCAAAGAGGCAGAGGAAAGCTACAATTTAACGTCAGCCTATCCCAAAAAGTTGGGTTTGGAAAATTGGTAAGTGTATTGCTAGAAAATGCTCTTAGAAAGAAACTCTGCCAGCTATGTCTGCACATAAAAAAAAGATGAAGTGCCTTGTTTTATTTTGCGCTTGACTTATTCTTAATGTTGTTAGACAATTGAAATGTTTATGAAACGTGTTCAGTGTGTCCACATGGTATAGGCATTAATGTTACATGGAACCGCACAGAATTGCAAGTAACTGGAATTATTTTGGAGGAAAGGCAAAAAAATGAATAAGATCTGAAAACTTAAATGAAAAGAAGGAAAAAAAATATTGAATATCAACATTCAAGAATACAAGTTGAAGCCAAATGTAAGAAGTTAACTTGAACCCAAAGTCCTCTTTCATGTACCTAAAAAAAATCCCATGGAAAATACTTACCCCTCAGACATCGCAAAAAACAAATTTTCTGATCATTATGATTGTGCAGATTGGAGAAATTTGCTGTGCACAAACAAACTGCCTACTGTCATTCTTATATCACAACAGTACCTTCATTTAAGAACATATTCAATTCGCTGTAAGGGATTTTGGAATGTCCTCAGGAGTAGTTTTTTCCCCTCTCAAGTAGCTACAAAAGATGATGGAACATGCAATAAACAAATCCATATCAGATTGGATATTTTCAAATGGGGGGTGGGGGTGGAGGGTGATGTTCTCGAAAAATAAAATAATGAAAGGAATAGATAAAATAGAAGTAGAGAGGATGTTTCCACTGGCGAGTGAAAAGAGAACAAGAGGGCATAGCCTCAACATTAGGGGGAGTAGATTTAGGACTGAATTGAGAAGGAACTTCTTCACCCAGAGAGTTGTGAATCTGTCAAATTCCCTGCCCTGTGAAGTGGTTGAGGCTTCCTCAGTAAATGCTTTCAAAGCTAGGATAGATAATTTTTTGAACAGTAAATGAATTAAGGGTTATAGTGAGAGGGCAGGTAAGTAGAGCTGAGGTTAGGAAAAGATCTGCCATGATCTTATTGAATGGTGGAGCAGGCTGGAAAGGCCAGACAGCCTACTCCTGCCACTAGTTCTTCTATTCTAAGTATTGTGAGTTTGATATCTCTGGCCGATGGGACAAAAAGCAAATAATGCAATGCAAGGCAGGAATGCTCTGAGCTTCCAGGTTGACTCAAGAATGAGCGAGTACTAAGATTGAATGCACAGACCCAAGATGCAGCATGGTCTAATCCATGAACTGGGTATATATCCCAAAGTGCAAAGTATTCTTGCAGCAGCATTGCAATGATAGTTGCAGTTGAACCCTGATTTGCAGCACTGAAGTGCAGAAGTGCACTGTAAGTGGATCAGAGATGTGCCAAGAGAGTTTGTAGAGGCTGGCACATGTTGGATGCCAATGGATATGGACAGGAGCTATTAATCGCTAGTGCCCCTTAGATGCTGATACTCAATGTCCAACAGGCAAGTCATTTAGAGCAAGTGACAAGCTGAATTCACCAGGTGCTCACTCTGACTTCAATGCTGAGTATTCTTGGCATTCAGTTTGTTCATTGTGGGTTGTACGATATAAAACTGCATGTTATTGAAGTGAGACTAAGAGTTAATAAAATAGTTAACAAGGAATAATCCCCCATACTAGGCAACTCAGAGCTGCCCAGTGAGAATCTCATCTCAATACCCAGAACTTGGTTGAATGACGCAGTGAATTATTCCTCTTTATTGGACCTCTCACTTGA
This sequence comes from Hemiscyllium ocellatum, assembly GCF_020745735.1. Taxonomy (NCBI): domain Eukaryota; kingdom Metazoa; phylum Chordata; class Chondrichthyes; order Orectolobiformes; family Hemiscylliidae; genus Hemiscyllium; species Hemiscyllium ocellatum. Next base: position 93,927,983 of record NC_083408.1, read on the forward strand.
TTCTGCCACATTTTTCACTAGAGCCCTTGTCATTCAGGCCCCTATATAATTCCATTCCATGTGCTGTTGTCAATTGTTTTTTTTCTGACAAAGGAATTTATTATGACATTGCTGGCCACATGTTCTCACGGCAGGACAGGTTATTATTTTTCTCGAGTGACTTCTAAGTAGGATAATCAATGTTTAGGGCCATCATATAACATTATCAAGGATTCTTGAAGTGGAACTTTAGGTCTGCTACCAGTCATCTGGTTCCAATTAACTTTCTCTACAGAAAGTCCTCGGGTATGTGATTTTTTAAAATTTGCTCATGGGATAAGGACATGTCTGGCTAGACCAGCATGCATTTCCATTCCTAACGGCCCTGGAGAAGGTGATGGTGAGCTGACTACTTGAAGTACTGCTGTTTCTAGGTTATAAGTCCAGTGTTGTTAGGAAGGAAGTTTCAGCAATGGCATAAGGAAAAGCAGGTGCATGGCACTATATCATGATACTTATTATCAAGCTACTCCAGACACAATATGCCAAACAGCCTCCATCAGTGGCATATTAATTCTGTTCTTCTGTAATTTAGACCCAGTGACAGTAAAAGACATGTTAGACAGATCCAAACTGGGATAGCGTGTGACTTGCAAGGAAACTTGTAGGGGGCCATCTTCTATTCTGTGGATTATGCAAGGGTAGCAGCATCTGTTTGAAGAGTATTTAAGAAGCTTGGGAGCTCTGCCTTAAAGCAGATAACTGCCTGTGTGTTTTTGCCCTGTTCATGTACACTTGTAATACAGTTTAGGTCTTCACAATTCACTGGTAATCAGTTAAAAATCACACAACACCAGGTTATAGTCCAACAGGTTTAATTGGAAGCGCACTAGCTTTTGGAGTGCTGCTCTTTCATCAGGTGATTGTGTGAGGAGCGGCGCTCCGAAAGCTAGAGTGCTTCCAATTAAACCTGTTGGTCTATAACCTGGTGTTGTGTGATTTTTAACTTTGTACACCCCAGTCCAACACCGGCATCTCCAAATCATGACTACTGGTAATCAGAGACAGTGAAGATGGAAACTATTGAACATCTTCTCTTGACAACTATATGACATCCATATTTCACAGCTGTACAAGGACATGCTAAATGAATGCTCCACCACAACCACCTTTTTGGGCAGTCATTAATATAAGGTATTAGGAGTTTGCACGTTCTCCCCGTGTCTGCGTGGGTTTCCTCCGGGTGCTCCGGTTTCCTCCCACAGTCACAAAGATGTGCGGGTCAGGTGAATTGGCCATGCTAAATTGCCCGTAGTGTTAGGTAAGGGGTAAATGTAAGGGTATGGGTGGGTTGCGCTTCGGCGGGTCGGTGTGGACTTGTTGGGCCGAAGGGCCTGTTTCCACACTGTAAGTCTAAGTCTAAGTCTAAGTCTAAGTCTAAGTATCCTGGCATCACTCTGAAGGGCCATTGTTACCAGCATAACCTGATAATCATGAGATGGCACAATCTGTTCAGTGATCTCGACACCCAGACCTAATGCAGTTCAGGTTGTGGCACTTATTGCTCACTTGTCAGCAGCAGACTGCAGGTGCATTCCCAAACATTTCACATTTCTAAATACAATAGTCCACCAGGCATCAATCTCCTTTTCCAAGAAATGATGCCAGATCCCAGCAGTTCTCACTGTTGCTCAAACAATTGGTGCTCACCAAAACATTTATCAGGAGGGTGTGAATAATGATGCACACACATGTATAATACTCCCTCTCTCTCTCTCTCTCTCTCTCTCTATATATATATATATATATATATACATGCATGTATATATACCTTTCTTTCTCCTTACTTAGTAATAGATTTGTGCACAATTTTACCAAGGATGATAACTGAAGTGGAAAGACTAATTGTTTTGTTCCTGTTTTTTGGACAGAGACGTGTTTGAGGAGGATGTGATGAATATTTCTCTGGTGCTTGTGTGTAAAAGCAATTTAAATTAGATCATAAAATTGTTCCCATTTGATTTTATGATGAATACATCTTTTGCAACATTTTACACCTAATGAACGGAAGAATATTTACCTCCTGATGTGAAGTTGGCTAGATGGATGATGATCAATTAAGAAGGAATGGTTTATATTATTAATTAGGCTTTTCCTGTTCCCAAAAGTTCTTATGTCTTTAGATTTAAGCCTTGGTATTTTGGCGTTTCTCCTGCATTAAAATACATATGGTGGTTCAGTGGTTAGCACTGCAGCCTCACAGTGCCAGGAACTAGGGTTTGATTCCACCCTCGGGTGACTGTCTGTGTGGAGTTTGCACATTCTCCCCTTGTCTGTGTCGGTTTCCTCCTACAGTCCAAAGGTGTGCAGGTCAGGTGGATTGACCATAGTAAATTGCCCATTGTGTTAGGTGCATTCATCGGAGGGAAATGGGTCTGGGTGGGTTAGTCTTCAGAGGGTCGGTGTGGACTTCTTGGGCTGAAGGGCCTGTTTCCACGCTGTAGGGAATCTCATCTAATCTAAAATACGTGTATTCAGTAGTCACAGAAATGAACAGCATGTACACTAAATTTGCTGAATGATAAATTCAAATATTGCACTTATACCTTAGCCTATGCAAGGTTATGTGATGACTCAATGGGTAGATATATGTCCATAGCAATTCTGAGCAATAAACATTAGGAAAGACTATGTTTATTCCTTTGTTATGCTCAGTTGCAGGATCAATTGGGATTGCAGTAGGAGAAACATACCCTACTATTCTAGAGTAGGGCTGACCATCTACCTCCATACCTTATTCCATACTATTCCCATATTGCTTGATGGCACTAGTTACTATGGGCTGCATATGATCTCAGAGACCCTTGATCAGGATGAGTAACACACAAGTTCTCGTTTATCCCTTTTCATTTTACCATCTCTCTTGCTGAAAGCAGCTCATATGTGAACATTGGTTGAGAAAAGGATCAAATTCAACTTTCGTGTTTCATAGTCAAATCTCCTGCTGGTTCACTGTTTGAATGCGTGATAATCAGGCAATGGCTAATGATTTCATTAAATCCATCTCTCAGGATGGCTCAACATTTTCAGAAATGTAGACAATAGGAGCTGGAGGAGGTCTTCCAACCCAGCAAGCCTGCTCCACTGTTAAATTTATCTACGGCTGATCCTCTAACTCATACTTACACCCTCCTGCACCCCCACCCCATTCTCCTTGATGTCTTTTGTGTCTAGAAATCTATCTACTTCTTTTTGTTTGTATTCAGTAACTTGGCCTCAGCCACCTAATGTGGTAAAGAAATGCCTAGGGTCACTACCCTCTGACTAAAGAGACTTTTCCTCACCTCACTCTTAAATGGTCTACTCTGAATCTCAAAAACCATGATTTCTTGTTCTAGATTCCCCAGTCAGGGGAACATCATCCCTGCATCCAATCTGTCCAGCCCTGTCAGTATTTATATCTTTCAATGAGATTCCTGCTCATCTTTCCAAACCCCAGTGAATAGAGGCTGAGTCGAACTAATTTCTCCTCATACAAAAATCCTGCTGTCCCAGGAATCAGTCTGGTTAACCTTTATTAAAACCCCGTCTATGGAATGCATATCTTGTTTTAAGTATGGAGACGAAAACTGCACAAAATAGTCACCAAGACCCTGTGGAACTGCAGCACGGCTTTCTTACTCCTAGGCTTAAATCCTCTTTCAATGAAGGTTAACATAACATTTGCCTTCCTAAATCCTTCTTGCACCTGCACGCTTGCCATAGTGACTGAGTCCCTTTGTACATCAGTATTTCCCAAACTAAAACAGTTAAAATAATATTCTGCCATTTTGTTCTTCAAATCTGAGGGATAACTTGCCTACCTTATAGCCATCTGCTATATATTTCCCCACTCACTCAACTTGTCTAAATCTCTCTTAAGCCTCTTTATCTCCTCCTCACAACTCACAATTATACTTAATCGGACCCAAATGCTGATTCCTATGGTACCCAATAGTCACTGTCTTTCACTCTGAAAAGACACATTTATTCCTACTCTCTCTTTCCTGTGTATAACCATTTATAAACTCATGCCATACATTAGCCTTTACCTTCTTATGTAAGAATAAAATTTTGAAAATCCAAATACACTACATCTGCTGTTTTTCTCCCTTGTCTATCCTACTGGTTAAATCCTCAAAGAAACACCAGTGGGCAAGTCAAATATGCTTGCCTTCTCATTAATCCCTGTTGGCTTGGTCTAAAATGAAAGAAAGAACTGTGGATGTTGAGGCAAATACAAACAAAATTGCTCTAGATATTTAACAGGTCTAGTAGCATCGATGAAGAGAAAACAGAGTCAACATTTCAAGTTATTAATATCTCTTTGGCATGTCTTGACTTTGTCTAACCCTGCCGATCATTTCTAAGCATCCTGTTATTTTCTCTGGTCTGCAATTCTTTGCTTTCTCCTTCCTTCTTATTTGATCAGTTTAAACATTTTAATGTTTAAATATTTGCCACTCTCCAATCTGCCAGGACAATTTCAACTTCATCAGACTTTGAGAAGATGACAACCAATAGATTATTTGACTATTCTATGAGTTATACAATCAGGACCTGGGGATTTATTAGCTTTCAGACCCACATACTTCTCTCACCGTTTTTATTGTTATGACTAATTTCCTTCAATTCCTCCTTCCTAATTGTCTCTGCTTCTCAAACATTTCTGGTTCTGTTGCGTGTCCTTGATTGGTATGTCCCTGTCAGGCAGGGAGGAAGTGATAAGGTAAGGGAACCGTGGTTTACTAAATAAATTGTATTGCTTGTTCAACAGAAGAGAGAGGCTTATGTGACGTTGAGACAAGATGGTTCAGGCGATGCAGAGTTACAGATTAGCTAGGAAGGATTTAAAGAGACACTTTAGAAGAGCAAAGAGGGAACATGAGCAGTCTTTAGTAGATAGAGTAAAGGAGAACCCTAAAGCTTTCTATGAGTATGTGAGGAATAAAAGGATTACGAGGTGAGGAATAGGTCCAGTCAAAGACAGAAGTTGGAAGTTGTGTGCGGACCCTGTGAAAATCGGAGAGGTGCTAAACAAATATTTCTCATCTGTTTTCACACAAGGAAAGGAGAATAATTTAGAGGAAAAGACTGAGATAGGGACTATTAGACTTGAAAGGATTGAGGTTAGTAAGGAGGAAGTGTTATCAATTCTAGAATGTGTGAAAGCAGATAAGTTCCCCGGGCTGGATGAGATTTATCTAAGGATTCTCTGGGAAGCTAGGGAGGAGATGGCGGAGCCTTTGGCCTTGATCTTTGAGTTGTCATTATCTACAGGTTTAGTACCAGAGGACTGGAGGATTGCAAATGTTGTGCCTTGTTGAAGAAGGGCAGCAGAGATGATCCAGGTAATTATAGACCAGTGAGCCTTACATGTGCTGTAAGAAAAGATTTGGAAATTATTATAAGAGATTATAATCAGCTAGCAAACAACAATTTGATAGGAGACAGTCAACATGATTTTGTCAAGGGCAGTTCGTGTCTCACAAATGTCATTGAATTTTTTAAGAACATGACCAAGCGTGCAGATGTGGTGGACATGGATTTCAGTAAAGCCTTTGATAAGGTTCCACATGGTAGGCAATTGGAGAAAATGCGGAGGCATGGGATTGAAGGTGATTTAGCAGTTTGGATTGGAAATTGGCTTTCTGTAAGAAGGCAACATGTGGTGGTTAATGGAAAATATTCAGCTTGGAGTCTGGTTACTAGTGATGTGCCACAAGGATATGTTTTGGGACCACTGCCGTTTGTCATTTTTAGAAATGACTTAGCGCAGGCATAGATGGATGGGTTAGTAAGTTTGCAGATGACACGAAAGTCGATGGAATAGTGGACAGTGTGGAAGAATGTTGCAAGTTGCAGGGGGACTTGATTAAACTGCAGGATTGGGCTGAGAGGTGGCAAATGGAGTTCAAAGCCAATAAATGTGAGGTGATTCACTTTGGGAAAAATAACAGTAATCTGCACATATTTATTATTGCATATATTGTCTATCCAGTCTATGTGTAGATTAAAGTCTTTCATGATTACTGTAGCACCCTGGTTACATGTATCCCAAATTTCCTGTTTATAAGGTGCAAAATATTAGTTCGGTAAGAGTTAATTAGAAAATATTATCCAATGTGGAACATTTAATCAGTCTGTGCACTGTGCTAAGGCTAAAACAAATTAATGCTCATTCTAGTTAGTGCATCGTGATACTTACTTTCAGTTAAATGCAAAATCTACTATACAAGTAGTGAAGATCTGATTGATTAGTTTTATTATTTGTTGCCTTGGTGAGCTTGACTTGCCTTATTTGAAGATTATCTTGCTGAAAGCTGTTGTAGTTCATAATTATAAAGCTTCATGATTCCTTAAGAACTCATAAAATAAACCTCAGTGGCCCAATATACTTTCAACAATCTTAAATGATAAGCAAGATTTTCTGTCTCTGTGCAAGACTATAATGGTTCATGTTTGGGTACCATTCTACAACTGGTGTGAACTGGAGTGCTGCAGTGGCACTGTTTATTGGCCAAGTTCCCGGTAGGCTCATTGCACCGTGTAGCTGCAGAATAAATAGTGCATGAGAAATTCCCTCAAACAGAGTACAATTGAATTTGACTTGCTTGTGCTCTGACTGTCAGCCAGCGCTGTACATTTCCAAAGAATACTTGGCCCCCATATAAGCTTCCCCTTCTGTTTGACTGCATTCCTGCGGGAAGTGAAGATATGAATGTTCTGCTATTTCACTGCTATGAAACACAGAGGGAAGACCCGCCAGCCCTATTTACTTCACAGGTGGTGATTGGATTCCTTCAGCAGTGAACACTCTTACTGGAAATTTGCCTATAACAGCCCACCCCCCTCCCCTGTGCACTGTTCCTAACCTGTGTAATCTCTTTTCTCTTCCATGAGCAATCTGTCCCACCTACGTTCCAGGCTGTTCGATGTTTTTTAGAATCTTCCTCTGTTCCAACTTGCCTCTATTTGTATTTTTTTCTGATTGCTCGGGTCAGTCCTTGCTTGTGCTGCTTGGATCATTCCTGCTTCATTGCCCTGCTTGTTTGATTTTTCTCCCTTTCTTCCTTTCATCTCCTGGAGCTTCCTTATGCAATGTTTTCTTTCTCCTCTCTGCAGCTCACACCTTGCTGAATGCTGCCAATCATTTTAACCATGAGTGCCAAGGACATTGTTGACATATGAGGGAAACAACAGGGGAGGTGAGGAAGACAGAGAAGAGATAGAAATAAAAATAATCTAGTCAGACAGAGACAAAAATGCAGTAAATAAAATGGGAAATAATGAGTAAAGTACAAAGCTGCAGTATAAGTGTCTCAGTTGGTGTAAAATACCATAATCTGACATTCTTTCTCTTCTTGTTCTTTTGCAGTTGCATATTTCTGAATTATTAATCTCCAAACTTAATTCACTGATTCTTCTGATTTTTTTCCCAAATTGTTCCACTCACTTTTCTTACAGAATTTCCTTTTATTTTCCCAGTGTCTTTATTTATTTTGAAGACTTTCTTTCTTTAATTTTTCTCATGATCTCAATCTCTTTGCAGTCCCATTCTGTTTTTCTCAGAACCACACTGCCCCTTATTTTACAAAAACACTTACTCATTTTATTTTCAACATTATTCCTTGCATTTCTATCATGGTTTTCATTATTTGTCTCAGTTATGGTATTTCTCCCAGCTTTTATTAATTTTTCACGACATACAATTCAGCTGTTAGTAAACATGAACATAACTGGGTTAGATTCCCTACAGCGTGGAAACAGGCCCTTTGACCCAGCCAGCCCGCACCAACCCTCCGAAGAGTAACCGACCCGGACCCATTACTCTCTGACTAATGCATCTAACACTATGGGCAATTTAGCATGGCCAATTCTCCTGACCTGCACATCTTTGGACTGTGGGAGGAAACCGGAGCAAACCCACACAGACAGTCACCCGAGGCTGGAATCAAACCTGGGACCCTCGTGCTGTAAGGTAGCAGTGCTAACCACTGAGCCACCATGCCGCCGCAAGAAACTGAGCATCAATGAGCCAGGTGTTATTTGAATTGACTCTTCAATCACTGGAAAGGCAGGAATATTAACACTTCCTGAACAAGAACTACTCAATTGCAGGCAGAATTCCTATGTGACAGCATATGCATAGTGTTTTGGTATTACATCCACTGATGGCATGCACACTTAAAAAATAGCACATCATTCTGACATACAAATGTAGAAGTCCTTTCACGTTATAAAGAAGATACAAATGATGCAGCTATTCCCATTCAATGCTATCTACAATGTGATTGTGCACTTGCATCTGCCTGTGCAATATGTATTGTCAGAAAGATGACACCAGACTATAGTAGAATAAGAAGAGTAGATATCAATAAACTTCCAGTTGCCACGTGCCAAGTGTGCAATCAGTTTTTTTTCCCCCTATTCCTTGGCTATCAATTCCATGTCCAGCCCTGGCTAAGGTTTGAGCCTAACTTAGTTTAGTTGCAAATTTAACATCAGATTTCACCATAAGAGATCAGTTCTGACCACATATTCACAGCATTAATGTGACCATCTATTTCCAAATCCATAACATTGCCCATCTTCATCCTATCATATTTCATTGACTTCTGAAACTTTATTCATGCCTGTCTTTGTTACCTCAGGACTCAATTACTCCAACATATTCCTGGCTATTCTCCTAAATTCTCCCTGATCTAAACTTGAGGTCATCCCATATTTGGCTGCCTGTGTCTTAAACTACACCAAGTCCCATTCCTTATCAACCACTAGCTCTCAGTCAAGGAACGGCTCAATGTTAATTCTCTAATCCTTGTTTTCAAATCTCTCCATAGCTTCACCCCTGTTTACCTCTGCAATTTCCTCCAGTCCCACAACCCTCCGAGTTCTTTTTATTTCGCTAATTCTCCCTCTTTTCATCTCTTGTTCTATTTCTTCTTCCCCAACTTACTTTCCTCCTTTCAGAAACTCCTTCAAATCCTACCTCTCTAATTAAATTTTCGATGACCTGATCTGATATCTCCTTCTATGTCTTATACTTCATGAGGATCCCGAAATGTCCAGGGATGTTTTATCATGTTAAACATGTTGTATGAGAGACTTACTGCTTGCTTATTGTTGATCTACTAAACTGAAGGGTTTGATCCTTTTGGAAGCAGCAAAAAGAGTAAACTTACCATTAAATAGCACCTTACCATATTCTCACAAACTCCAAAATCAGGTAAGTCCCATCGCTGTCATGTTTTTGGAGAATTCTTCAGCCTGATTGTGAAGTTTGAGATCCACAAGCACCAAATGATTTGAAATAGCCTGGTAGCTTATCTCTGGTGATGATGGTTATGGGAGGAATACAGGTCAGCACTTCTATGAACATGTTCAAATGATACCAGGAAATAATTTAAATGCACCTAAATGAACAAATGGGGCTCATGATGCAATTGAAAGCTGACACCTTTCTCTGCACTGCATAAAAGGCATTAGCCTGGTTAGCAACTGCCAGAGTGAGGTTTGAATTTATAGTCACCTGACTCAGATAAGTGTTGTTGCCATTTGAGCCAAACTGAGGCTTGAAAGGATAACATTACGACTCAGTGCATCACTCACTCCCCTGGGGAAAGAATAATATGTGTATGACACTTTGATTTAAATTTTTTCAGACTGTTTTTGATAATGAAAGACATGGGATTTGATAAAGAAAAAAAATAGATAGATACTGTTTGGATAAAAGCATAGCTTAGAATGAGCCCTCCTAAATCAGTTAGAGATAATATTGTTCTCTCTGTATTATCTAAAACTGAAGCTTCTGATTTCTAGCCAACAAAATAACTGTGACAGAATGTTTCATTTAGATTTACTTGCACTGATGGACCACACACAACAGTGCATCCAGTCATTTACATTTAGCAATATTGATTATTTTGTTAAAGTTGTTTCATTGACTAAAATAAATCTACTTTCCCTTTGAGCATGTCTTAATTCTACTTTAATGTATTATTATCACCTTAAGGTGGAGCACCTTATGTTTGCAATATCTCCTAGTCAGTATTGGCAAAGTATATACACTCGTAAAAACTGTATTTGCGTAATGTTTGGTGAACTGTTAAATGTTTATTTTCACAAGTACTCATCAAGTCAGTATTCTTCCTGTCTGCTGAATTGAACTATGCCATGACATCTTCTGAAATCCCAATGCAATGGGAACAATAGTGTTCACTTCCAACAGAAGGATGAAATATATGGCAGTCTGAAATACACACCATTGACTGCGATCATGTTTTACAGTCTGCATCCTTCTGATTTGAACTTGTATTGGGGAATAACAATGAGTTACTGGTGGGGCAAGAGCAGAGGTGATCAGGCATTATATCTCGCACTACTGGCTGACATGCTAGTGTTTTGTATTCATTCACGAGATTTGAGATTCATTGACTAGGCCAGCATTTATTGCCCATCATTATTTGCCCTAGGGAAGGTAGCAGTGAACTGCTGCAATATTTGGTGTATATGTACACCCAAACAGTGCTGTTAGGAAAAGAGTTACAGGATTCAGCTCTGAAGTGGCAGCCATATTGTTCCAAGTTTGTGGAATGTGTCCGGTTCTGTGAGGTAACAGAGTTTGTAATCTTGGAAAGTGCTATCAGAGGAGCCTTGCTGCAGTGCATCTTGTAGATAGAATATACTGAGGCCACTGTGCATCAATGGTGAAAGTAGTGAGTCTGAGTTTGATTTATTGTTTTCACATGAATTTTTAAGTGAGGTGCCACGCATCTGGGATCTTTTGTCCTAGATGACGGTGAACTTTTCGAGTATTGCAGCTGCACTCATCCAGGCAAGTGGAGGTTCCCTGGCTCCATCCCATTCCTCAAGTGGAGGTGAGCTTTGGCTTCAGCAAGGCTAGCCACCCACTACCTATGTAGCTAACTGACCCAGTTAATGGCGGCCTAAAACCAATGGCCAGACGTTGACTGGGACTGTCCATTTGGTCCCTGGTCCCTACAGGCAGATGCGTGATAGCTGCCTGAATCCAACTTCCGGTAGCAGACAGTTTAGGACCGGGCATTCCTGTAATGCTTAGAAAAACCCCAACCACTACTCCCACCCTCCACACACCCAGCCCCACCCCACATCCTCAACCTTCATTACAGAGGTGCCTGGGCTTGTCCTGATACCCTAATATTCACTTTAATGTTGTTAATATGAACAACATTATTTTTGAAATACTCTTTAGTGAATTATTTGTGGACCAATGGTGGACCTTTCCAAAGGATGTGATTTCAAATCTTACTTTAGACACTTGATCTGGGCTAACACTCCAGTACAATACAGATGGGATGCTGTACTGTTAGAGATTCTGTCTTTGGCATGAGATTACACAAAGGCTTCTCAACCGGACGTAAAGGATTGCAAGGCACCATTTCATGAAAGGCAGTAGAGCTCTCCCTGGTGACAAGATCTGTGAAAATATGCAGTAAGTATTATATTTTATTTCACTGCTGTTGGAACAACATTGGTATGCACGAATAGGATTCTGTGTTTGCTCCACTTTAACAGTGACTGGATTTCAGACATTCGTGATGGGCTGTAAAGTAGTTTGGAAGCTCCTGAAGTCTAGCCAACTTTCATTGCTGTGCCAGAACTTACTTTGACTCTCACTTGTGAGGACTGGCTGTTTGGCAAGGTACCAGAAGGAAGCCTGCAGCAGTGGAATTGGGTCTCATCACAAGTTGCTGCTTTCAACAGCAATGTAACTTGGAGGGGGTTTAAATAAAAAGCATTGGGAAGAAACAGTCTCAGAAAGGTATCAAGGTGGAACATTTGTGCAAGGACAAGGATGCTTTAAATTCTGACAGAGCAGCGTGTGTATAGCGAGAAAGAATGAAGAATTCACGTGGCTTCTGAACAAAGCATTAGCTTCAGTACACAGCCTCCTGCTGTCACAGGACTGTGAGAGGGCAAATTGTCTAGTAATTAGATTCTAGCAGCTTAATAATGGAGATTTCAAAGGGACAATCAGCAGCAGCCAGATTAGATTACCAGTGCTGCTGTTGTGACAGTGACCGTGCAGAGGGGCATGTTTTTGCTGAGGCAGGAAGCCATCAAAGGGGAAAGGTTTCTCTGTTTTCGTCAAGGGAAATTTGAGTCAGCAAAAATAATAAAACAAGAACGATTGATTTCATCTGCAGATGGTACTGTAATTTCTAATTTTGGTCTCCTGTTGACTTTTGCTCAGTTTTCACAGAGGGATAACATCTAACTGCTTTGATGTGTTATTCATTGCCAATATTTTCTGAACACTGGAAAGTCAGACGATTTCAGATCAACCTGAATCAGTATCATTCGTATTTACCAGGGACATGGAGTAGGAAATGATACCCGTGGAAGACTTTTATAGATGACCATCTCAATGTTCATTAATTTGCTCATACTAAATGCGTAAGAGGTGGAGAAAGGCAGAAACAGACATTATGGGATCAGAATCTGACAGAGTTTGCTGAAAAGTAATCCATCAAGAATCATGATAGGCCCAGGCTTCATTGGACTAAATCTAGTGTGTAGGTGGGGAGTAGCAGAGAGGAATGACAAAAGGGGTCTTTTTCAGGATGACAACCAGTGAATAGTAGAGTTCCAAGGGGTTCAGTGTTGGGACCACAAGTATTCACGTTATACATTAACGACCTGCATCAAGGAAGTGAGGCAATGTGTTATATTTGCAGATTACACAAAGAGAGGTGGAGTTTCAGGTAGTGTTAAGGAGATAGAGAAGCTGCAGAAGTATATGGGCCTGCTAGGGGAGTGGTCAAATAAATGGCAGATGGAATACATTGTGGGAAAGTATGAGGCTTTGCACTTTGGTTGGAAGAATAGAGGCAGAGGCTATTTCTAAATGAGGAAAGACTTCAGAAATCTGAATCACAAAGGGACTTGACAGTCCCAGTTCAGAATTCTTTTAAGGTTAACATGCAGGCTCAGTTGATGGTTGGGGGGGGGGCATCCACAGGAGGTTTATAATATTGATCCTGAGGATGAAAGTTATGCTGTATGAGGAACAGCCGAGGACTCTGTGTTTCTACTTGACACTGTTTAGAAGGCTGGCGACGAGGCGGGTGGGGGTGGGGGATCTCACTGAAATTTGCAGGATACTGAGAGGCCTGGATAGAGTGGATGTGGAGAAGATCTTTCTGCTAGTAGAAGAGATGACAACCTGAGGACACAATCTCAGTGTGAAGGGATGACCCTTAAGAACTAAGATGAGGATAAATATTTTCAGCCCAGAGGGTAGTGGTTTTATAGAACTCATTATGGCAGATGTCTGTGAAGGCCAAGTCATTGAAGTGTATTTAAACCAGAGATAGGTAGGCTTTTGATTAATAAGGGGATCAAGGGTGACAGGGAGAAGAGAAGAGAATGATATTGAAGAACATATCAACCATGATTGAATGGGAGAGCAGAATTGTTGGATTGAATGGCCTAAATCTGCTCCTACATCTTATGGTCTTTTGGTCGCCTTTTGAAAAGCAGGCTCTTTTGGTTTTATCAGTTTAGACATTGAGGAGACCTGTTGATATTCTTAGGTTAGAGGCAATTGAGAGAAGAAAGAACACCAATCAATAGGAGTTAACAGGATTGGAGGCAGGTGATTGTTTTCAGGACATTTAAACATTAAATCAATTATCTTATTAACTTATAGTGATACTTCCAAATCAATTTATTCAAAATAGTTCTTACACACTTCAGAAATCCTCTGGCTCTGAGGTAAGGACATTACTATTGCTCCACAAGACCCACTCCAAAGTCGTTTATTTTGTATGTCTCAGATTACTGTTATTCAAGTGTTTATTGAATTTACAATTTATTTAAATAATGACAATAAGACACAAACCTCCAAACCTGAAAAATTCAAACAACACTCATCAGCAAGTAAGGATTGTGACTGAATTGCAACAGCTCTGTTGTCAAAAATTTGGGACAACTTGCTGTCATTTGGATATTCTTGCTTTGGAAAACTATATGAGAAGACAGTAATATTTGCCTCAAAGAAAAGAAATAAATACAATCGGTGGAAAATGAAAATAAACATGAAAGTAAGCAAAACATGAAAGAGAAGAGTCAAGCCATTCAAGTGAAATTGGGGTCATAGATGAAATATTTGTTCCTGATATTTTAACTGGTTATTGGCCTCTCAAAGTGGAAAATGGAGTGAAAACCTCACCTGAAATCCTAGAAATGCTGTGCTAAGTTTATTTTTCTTTTATTCATTCTTGGGATGTGGGATTTACTAGTTATGCATAGCATTTATTGTCCATCTCTAATTGTCCAGGACAATTAAGAGGTAACCATATTGCTAATGGGCTCAAATCACATCTAGGCTAGACCAGGTAAGGATGGCAGATTTCCTTCTCTAAAGCACTTTTCTACACTGCCTGTTCAATTTAAAAATTTATAATGATGTTTCCAACCATTAATTTAAATACTGTTGTGTGACCGTACAAATTTATCTTGGTTGATAGCATGGAATGGGTGGCAGTGAATCATCTTTAATGAAAAATAAAATTAATGCCAACACTTCAAACTAATTATTTCCAATCATGTTTGGGACAAACATGTAGATAGGTTTTATGAATGCATAAAGTAAGAGCAAAGTAGAAACAATGCAGATTGAGTGTGAGAAGCAGAAATGCTACTTGGAAATTTGGTGCAGAGAAGGAAGCTTGTGCTGCTTTTTGGACCGTTACTCACCCTCCAGTCACTAATGATTTATTAAAGGCATTAATTAAGTGAGCAGGTGGGTGAATGCTTGACGTTTTCTAAGATTTTAACCCTCGATATCAGAATTTGAAATAATACTGGAGAAGTCTTAGTGTTGGATTTAATTTATTAGTCAAAGGAAATATTTAATAGTCATTTGGCAGTACAGAATTTGACTACTGAGACAAAAAACACATTTTGTGGACGCTTTTCATCTTGCACTTATCAGGACTATTTCCAAAAAAATGCATACATAATGTTTATATCGTATGAGAAGAGAGCACTGATCGGTTTACATGTCAACTCTATTTGGTGAGCTTTTGCTATGGAGACTGCACCAGTTAGATGATGACAGACAGTTAACTGCCACATTTTGTTGAAATTTTAAATCAGCTGCTGTTGACTCTGATTGCTCAATACATTGTTCTGAGAAATGGATCAGAGAATGGCTGAGACTTGTTTTGCTCGGTTGAAACAGGTGCATCATGGTCAGATGTTCTTTTTGTTTGTCAGTAGCTTCCAGTATGTGCAAGTGCACCACATGGTAAGTCCAACTGACATTCCAAAATTGTTTGGCAATGTAATTCAGACCACGCCCAAAGTTATTTAATAACATTAGCCAATAACTGAATCACATTTAATGTTGGACACTGTGCTTTGAATTTAAAATAGGGACAGGTTGGGTACAGCTAGTACCTTACTTGTTGCAAACTGCTTTGAGGATGTTCTGTTTGAAAACTACCCATCAGTCATTGGGCCTATGTACCTAACATCATAACTGACTTATGTGATAGGCAGAACATCTTTCTAGCCTGACAGAAGCACCCTATTCATTATGAATACCTTTTCTGTTGCAACTGGATTGTAGCAATGTAAATAGCTAGCTTCAGCCATTGCTCGTAATTTTGACATACTTTGCCCTTACACAGTAATCTGACACAGCCTGGATAGTATTCTGGACCAAAACCAAGGGCATTCGGCCTGTGCATGAAACTGCACAACATACAATGAAAAATGATCTAATGTTAGCTATGATTCCAAGATTGGATAACATTTACTAAATTATACTGATTGCACCAATAATTATGCTGACAGCCTGTTTACAATTGTCTGTTTAGCTTGCAGTTTAGTGCACAATGTCATGCAGGCAAGACTCTGTCAAAATATTTCAGAAGGTAGCCTAGATCCTAACTTTTTCTTATTTTAAAGGCAGATGGAAAGTGGATAGCAAAGAAGTGATGCAACTGGGTAAACCACTCAGCTTGAAGCAAAACATTATTTATTTAAACACTACAAATGAAACACAAACAATAAAAAAAACAGAATTTCGAATAATTTAATTATTTGAAAACCAAACCAATTTAATAGAGCAACTCAACTAAAGAGCTGTTCCAATTCCCGCAATATCTCTTAAACACACCATTTGGCAAAAGTTAAATTCTAACACAGGTTCTTATAGGCAGAAGAGATTCCAGAGAGAGAAACCAGTCTGGAATCATCTGCTGAAGCTTGGAATCTTTCTCTGGATGGCAGCAACTTCTCACTGTTACAACTAAAAGAAACTAGAAAAACACTGAACTGGGAGAACTGGCCTCTCCCCTGCCATTGTTAAACTAGGCTTATTGTCAGACATTTCAGCACCTCTGCCTTTACAACCTCTCTTTAAAAAATGTCAAGGACAAAATAACCTTGTTCAAGGGGCAGCATCATTACAACATGCACATACTGGATGTTAATTGTCAGCCATCATCTAACTGGTACATTCTCCATGTCAATATCTCACCCAATTAGAATCCTCTTTTCCTGATGATTGCAGATGGAAAGCCTTGACAAATGTACCTTTTTCAGGGATATTTAAACTATTCAATACAATTACTTGATGAGTTATATTTCTATACTTGAAACATAACTAGTTAACTAAAGCACAATGAAGATATTAGACATGCATATTTGAGATATGTCATAGTTAAAACATGTGGGATCATATAGACACCCACACCATGCTTGACAACAACATTTGCAGGAACTGTCTGCAGATTGAGGAAACTCAACTCAGGATTAATAAGCTGGAGTCTGAATGTCAGACACTGCAACATTTTGGAGAGAGAGAAAGTTGCCTGGCCACCACTGTATAAATTTAAGGCTGAGAAGGACAGAATTTTAGTCTCTTGGGGAAATCAAGGGATATGGGATGCAAAAGGGATGTGGATTTATTTCCCAGTATCAGTCATGATCATATTGAATGGCTGAGCAGGCTTGACAGCTATTTTCTTATTTTTAATTTATTTTTGACACCTTAAATATTACTTTTAAATGAAATGTATATCTAATATCTATATATACATGTGAGTATATACAGACTATATATATTTAGCCATTGCTGCATTTTTTTGTTCTAATACAACATGGTTAAAATTAATCATGAAGTGAGGCTGAATGTAGTGCTGAAACCAAGAAGCATCACATTGAGATAAAGCATAAAGCAGACATTTAGTGAGCTGTAATGGTGCAGTGGCATTGTCCCTATTTCTTTGCTGGAAGATACTGGTTAAACATCCATCTACTCTAGAGTGCGGCAACACATAGGAATGGTTGATTTAAATTTTCTATAACCAGTGACGAAAGTAACAAATTTTGTTTGTTCATTGTACATCATTCAATGTTTTATGCAAACGAAGAACTTGGGAAAACCTTGTGAAAGTGGAAGAAAGTGAGGAGTGAATCTGCAAATGTCTGAAATGAAGAAATATTAAGAATATCTAAAGAATGAAAGAGCTCGACAAACAATACAGATGGATATACTTAATTTGACCTTCTTTTTGGATTTCTAGAATTTTCTGGATTCTCATTACATTGTTGCCAATTTTCTTTCCTTTATCAATTCAGCCTTTGTAGATGGTGGTTGTCAGCTGAGTTAAGATTGCCTAGTAGCTATCAGATCACTAATATCTCTAAATTCTGTTCTACATTGTCATATGAGACATTTGTTTCGAAATGGTTAAAGACCATTTTCAGGCACAGAAACAAAGACTCACGGATGAGTCTGGAGGCGTGAGGCACAGCTGAGATTAACCCTCAGTCCACCTGTATTAATTTGGACAAGTTGCGGTGTGCCTGTTGCATCTCCAGAGGCCACATGTCTATTTGAGAAGGATATATTTCAGACTTTGTCTCTTGCCAGTCGCAACTATTAGTTAAATCCCAGGAAGTGCATTGGAAGGGTGGATCATGAGCTAATAGCAGATTCCAGACCTGGTGTGGAGCCAAGAAGAGATCACTAATTTCTTTTGATTTCACATCAACATAAGTTTCTGTTCTATTTAGCATTTGCCAATTTAGCAGAGGACTCCTAAAGCAGGCCTAATTTACAACTATCAAGAAACCTAACACAAGAAACCTGCACAATCAGGAGCAAGAATCCTGCAACTTGTTTTTTACATGGGTTGTCAAGCCAAAGGCCTTGTATACCTATACCAGCTAGAATTAGATAATTCGGATTACTTCTCTATGGAAATCGAAGTTACTCTACAGAAAATACTTAAGAGTAGAGATAGTTATTACTCATTTAATTTGTTTTATAATGACTCAAATCTACTGACTTACTTTATTATATTCTCAATAATTTGCCTTTCAATAAACTAAAGCAATTATTTGTGAATCTTACATTGTCTTTGCCTTACTACTTAATCCCTCCGCCGTTCTTATCTTAACTCTCCATTATTCCCTCCACTACTTTAACCAGGCTCAACTAATGCTTCAGTGACAAGGGGGTCAATGCCTTCTATTTGGCATCTTCCTCGATTTTACAGCATGTTAGCAAATTTCATGTTGTTTTGCCATTTTTAAAATGTCTTTTCTTTGCCTTGTGATAATCTTTAATGCCATCTAACAGATACAACCCATTTACTTTCTCTCTGGAATTTATATAGATTTATGTAGAAATTTGCTTATCTTTCAGTTTTCAGTTCTGATGAAGATTTGCACCTGAAGAATCAACATCTTTTACCTTCCCTGCTCAAAGAAAAGCGCAATTAAAAATTTTGCATTCATTTCGTACGTTTCAGCTTATCCCAAAGCACTGTCCGATTTACAAAGTATGTTTTAAAATGCGCTAAGTCTTGTTACAGATGGAATGTGGCAAACAATTAGCACACAGTGAGTCACACAATCAGCAACATGTACATATTTTATTTCTGTGACAAAGGGATAATTATTGATTAAGAAGCCAGGGAAAATATCCTCAAACTTCTTTAAAATGTTGTCGAGGGATATTTCATATGGTTGGATGGGGCTTAGGTTTCCCATAACACTGCATTAGTTTCAGTCCAGATTCTATGTTCAAGTTACTGAACTTTAACCTAAATCTTCAATATTCTGGTTTTGAGGTGTGATTGTGAGGCATAAGTTGTGATTGATTGGAAGTTTATTTTGTTGCGGTTTTCGCTTTATCCATTAAAGCTTCATTGGCCTTCCCTTAATAAAGTGTTCCAGAAATCTGTCAGTTTTTCAGTGAACAAGTTACATCACAATTTCAAATGAGAAATTTATTGCTTAATTCTAAAACAAGTCTCTTAAGTCAGAACAAAACAAACTACGTAAGTGAGTATGAATTGGCAATTGGGAAACTAACTGGAAAGTTATAATGATGGATAACTTTTGGCAAACATTTAAAGATATAATTCACAACAAATGTATGTTACACTAGAACAAAACCCTTTTAATAAAGTGGACAAACCAAAGCTAACAGCTAATGTCAAAGATTGTAATGTAAGTGGTGCTGAAGGAAGAGGCTTTTAGTTATACCAAATAGAATGGTAATCCTGAAATGTTGGGAGGATTTTAGAATTCGACAAAGATTCACAACAAAATTGATTGAGAGAGAATAGCGAGAGGTATGAAACAGATTATTAAAGTTTCTGAGGATAAGTGAAAGGCGAGAAAGTAGTGAAAGTAAACAAGAGTCTCTTAAAAGTAGTAATAGAAAATATTATAGTGGGCACTAAAGATTTGCCAGAGATATTGAATAAATACTGACATGTGTTTTCAAGTTAGAATGCATAGATATTTCTAGAAATAGTGCAAATTCAAAGAACAAAACAAATTAAGGATCTTTAAAAATTGACATTATTTATTAAATAATATGTCAGAAAACAATTTGCACACAGTAAATCACATAATCAGCAACATGTAGATAGAGTGTTTCTTTGAGTAAAGGTTAATTATTGATGAAGAGTCCAGGGAAAATATCCTTAGGTTTCTTTAAGAAGTTGCCATAGAATATTTCAAATGTTTGAATGGGACTTTGGGTTCCCAGACACTGAATTGGTTTCAGTCCAGCTTTTGTGTTCAAGTTCCTGAACTTAAATCTGAATCTTGAACAGTCTGGTTCAGAGGTGAGATTGTGAGATATGAGTTGTGACTGATTGACAGTTTTGGGATGGCATGATGGCTCATTGGTTAGCACTACTGCCTCACAGTGCCAGCCCCCTAGGTTCAATTCCAGCCTCAGGCAACTATATGGAGTTTAAAGTTAAAAATCACACAACACCAGGTTATAGTCCAACAGGTTTAATTGGAAGCACACTAGCTTTCGGAGCACTTCCAATTAAACCTGGTGTTGTGTGATATTTAACTTTGCACACCCCAGTCCAACACCGGCATCTCCAAATCATATGGAGTTTATATATTCTCCCTGTTTCTATGTGGGTTTGCTCTGGTTTCCTCCCATAGCCCAAAGATGTGTAGGTTAGGTGGACTGGCCATGCTAAATTGCCCATGGTGTCCAGCAATGTGTAGGCTAGGTAGATGAACTATAGGAAATGGATGGCTACAGGAATCGGATGGATCTGGGTGGGATGCTCTTCAGAGGGTTGATGTGTATTGGATGGGCCAAATGGTCTGCTTCCATACTGTAGGGATTCTATAAATGTTGACAGAAAATCTAGACCTGATGTTCTACATCCTATCATTTCTGAAGATGTGACTGCAGAGATCATGGATGCATTGGTACTACTTTTAGAACTTTAAGTTGGTCCCTCTGGACTGGAAGTCAACAAAGATAATTGCACTATCCAATTTAAAGCAGAGGTAGACAGTTTCTTGATAATCAAGGGGATGAAAGATTATTATGTACATGCAGGAATGTAGAGTTCATGTTAAAATAAAAGGTGCAATGGTACATCATTGGAAACTTTAAAACAACACCATAATCCACACTGGAAAAGCAAAAAGTTAAAAGAAAACCTTACACATCAGTTTGTATGTCACAGTTAAAACAAGCATGCACCATGAGTCCTAGATACAGAAGTGGAATAAACTCATGCAAAAAAAAATTAATTAAGATTATAGTCTTGGGCACTTTGTGATGCCAATAATTGGAACAATCACATTCAACAGATTAAAAACCTATACAAGTCTGGTCGAAGGAGTATCGAACATTTGGGAAACTTTACTTAGGCATAGAATACATAGGAAATCATCCAGATCCACAATAAAGCTGGGACATTATTGTAATCTGGACGAAGTGGGATCATTCAGCAAAACCTTGTTAAAGCAGAAACAATTTATCAAAGCTCCAAAGAATGGGATTCATGCAGTGAAAATGTGAAAAAGTATAATTGCTCCATCCAAACCTGTGAAAAGTTGAAATCTTCCAGTTTAGCTGCAAGAATATGGGAATTGTCCATTGTAACTGCAAAACTGCTCTCCATGAGAAATAAAAATTGACTAGCAGACTTAATTTTAGAGATGGACTAAAAGACATGGAATTGGACATCTTGGAGAAAATAGTTTGTGACATACAGAACAACTTTCAAAATAGATATAAAATCAGAAACTGAATAAGTAAATACACATACAGTACAACTGGGAATGTATGTGATGATGTTAAAGTTCACCAAGGGGTAAAAGAAAAAAAAATACTTATGAAGAGGTATTGAAAGCCTTTCACAGGTTAGTGGAAAAATGCTAATATAGAAGCTAATGTTCAAGTCAGAATAAGAAACAGAGTTACCATTGAACTTGCTGACAAGTCTTTTTGTCAGATTTATTAGGGTCCAACAAAGACTTGACTCTAAAGAAAGCCATTTGGGTATTGAGTGATGCATAACTTCAGAAGCAATATAAACCAGTCCTATGAGGAGAAGATCAACATTAGCACAAGAGATCTCCAAAATCCAATCAATTCCTCATGGACAAAACAACAAATGTCTCACATGAGAAATGATTGCAGTGTGCAGGACAGGTACCAGAAACTGTGGATCAAAGAAACCTCAGAGGTATAGACAGTATTCAGCTATTAAAGATAAATGCTTCATCTGTGATATATCACTTTCAGAAAATGCTTAGAAGTGGGAGAGAATTTCAGAAAAGCAACAAATCTAACATCTATCCATACAAAGGGAAATGAGGTAGAAGACCCACAACAGAGGAAAGTGTTCCTAGAGGAAATAAGTGATTCAGAGCTCATATTTTGGCGAGCTAATATTTATGAATGTTCATCTCACAAAGCTAAATTTAGACACCAAAGGGGTTGTGGCTGTATTATCATAAAGTGAGTCATATTTAAGGAAACACAGCAAGAGCCATCAATGCAAAAATTGTCTAGGAGGTTTAGCCTTAACGTAAGAGCTATGCTAAAATAAAGTTTCCTATACAGGGAGTGCTGAACAGCAGAAAACATACTTCACATTCAAGAATTTGCACTCTTAAATAGGATGGCATATCTTAGAGCCATATAGTCATAGAGATGTACAGCACGGAAACAGATCTTTTGGTCTAGCTCGCCCATGCCGACCAGATATCCCAACCTAATCCAGTTCCATTTGCCAGCACTTGGCCCCATATCCCTCTAAACCCTTCCTATTCATATACCCATCCAGGTGCCTTTTAAATGCTGTAATTGTACCAGCCTCCATCACTTCCACTGCCAGTTCATTCCATACACACCCCACCCTCTGTGTGAAAACGTTGCCTCTTGGGTTTCTTTTAAATCTTTCCCCTCTTACTCTAAACCCACGCCTTCTAGGTTTAGACTCCCTCACCCCAGGGAAAAAACTTTGTCTGTTTACTTATCCAAGCCACTCATGATTTTATAAACCTCCATAAGGTCACCCATCAGCATCCGATGCTACCAACTTCTTCAAATGGCAGAAGATTTAAATAATGTAAAGGTAAGGAAAAACCAATCAAGGCACATTCAGTCAGGGAACAGTTAGCTGTGTAACAATTGGTCTATAGCCAATCTCCAAGATTGCATAAGATTCCCTAGACTCGTGTAGGAATTTAAACAAATCAAAGAATCCATTGAGATTAGTTGTGTCAGCATAAGAAATTTGTTTCATACTGTGAACAAGATAGGAACCTTTGACTATAGTGGATTGGCACAAATGATTTGCACTGCTATTAACACTGAAAAGTGCTCAAGTTGCATGAGTCAGGAGGAAATCCCTGAATAAGATAACCAATGAACAATATACACTATTTGACAAAATTGATCAATTTACAACAGATGTAAGTTAGAGAGCAACACAGCTTGTTGAATAACAAGCAGTGACAGATTTAAGTCTGATCCTAGATGCTGAAATGATTCAATAGAGACAGTATCATTACAATATTTGACTTCTTTATCTTCCCAGGAAAAAAGTCTTCAGTAACTGTGACAGAAATCAAGTCAAGCCAGAAGCAAGCCTCAAATGGCAGAATTGAAGAAGTGAATGGAAATTTCTCCATCTCTGCCGCATAGGTTCCATTGATACTAGCTTCCACAAGGGGCCCTCAGAAATGCCCACCTTCCTCCTCAATCAAGGATTCCCCACACCATGGCTGATAGGGACCTCAGTTGTATTTGATCCATTTCCCATGCTTCAACCCTCACCCCCTTCTCTTCCCTCCCACAATAGTGACAGGCCGCTCTGGTTCTCATGTAAAAAGATAGGCATCAGCATCCAACATCAGCATTCAAAGGATCATTAGCTGCCATTTCCACCACCTCCAGCAGGATGCTTTCATCTGACATATATTTCCCTCCCCTCCATTGACAGCCTTCCACAGGGATTGTTCCGTTTGGAACATCTTGGTCTGCTCCTTCTCCACTCCCAACTCCTCCCCAAACACTAACGACACCTTCCCATGCATTTGCCGACTTACTTCCTCCCTCTTCACTATCCAATGCCACAGACACACCTTCCAGGCGAAGCAGTGATTTACCTGCACTTCACTCAATCTAGCCTACCATTTTCCATGCTCACAATGTGGTCTCCTCTATACTGAGGAGACAAAAAACAGACTGGGCAATTGTTATGCAGAGCACACATGTTCTGTCTACGAAAATGACCCTGAGCTTCCTGTTACCTGCCATTTCAACACACCACTGTGTTCCCTGGTCAGCATCTCTGTCCCAGAATTGCTGCAATGTTCCAGTGATGCTCAGTGCAAGCTGAAAGAACAACATCCCATTTCCAATTGTATTCCCTCTAGCCTTCTGGGTTCAATATTTAATTCAATAATTTTAGGGCCTGAACACCTCATTCCATGTGCTTACCCCAAACCCTACACACCAGACCTTGACAATATATGGGTTGCTACCACAAACATTGTCAACCACTAATAGACCCCAAAAACAACTATTGCTACTCCCAGTCTGACTATTATCCATTCTTTTGTCTGCCCAACTGTTTTTCTGTCTCTCTGGGCTCAATCTCCATTTATCATTTACTCCTCCTCTCTCCCCCATCCCATCTATAGCATATGTATCATCCCTTTACTAGTTAAAATCAGTTCTGAAGATGGATCACCAGACCCAAAACATTAACTCTGCTTTCGCTCCAAAAATGCTGCCAGACTTGCTCAGTTTTTCCAGCAATTCTGTTTTGTTTCTGACTTCCAGCATCTGCAGTTCTTTGTTTTTTTTTGAGGAAGTGAAAATATTGGTTTCACTTGCAATACAATTGTTGAGGGTAAACAAGAGTCCAAACCAACCAACATGCTCCAGATGGATTGCGAATAAAAATCTGCTGACACAAATTGAAGATGTGAAGTATACAACTCCACAGAAGCCAACACTTAGAAATGATGACCAGGTGTTCACTGACTCAAGCTAGGCCGAGGAAGATTTTGCCTGTTTCAGTAATAAAGACATCCAGCCCAAGGGAAACCAATGTGATTAAAAGTCCTCCCGTTTCCAGGGACCTACAAAACACAGGAAAATCAGAAAGAGAATCAAAAACAATGATCTTTCATTCAGCAAATTATCAATCTTCCAAACCAAAGGAAATCCATTCTGCACAAAACTTCCAGCTTGCCTGAATTTGTAAGACAGAGATTTGGATGGATATGAAGTAGTGGTAAATGTAATTATCTTTGTAATAGCAGAGCTTATACTGAGGAGTGCCAAAATCACAACTCACCATGATGTCATATGCTCTTGTGGGCAGAACGGTTTAGAATCTCAAAGAATTAAGACTTAACTCCTCAGAGTCATTATAGCAATGTCTGTCATTTCAATGTAACCTGTACTTAGTGATAAACTTCGTCTTTTTAATTCTTATAGTGAAAGCTGGAAGTGGTTTCCTTTACCTAACCAGATCAAGTTCCCCTCTAGTTAACAGGGGGAATACAGCAACCTTCATCATGAATAGCAACACATATACTGTAGTGAGCTAGCCTGCCAATACAACAGTACCATCTATGATTGGCCTGTTAGCTGGTCTAATTTATGTGATTTCTGATTCATGTTAAAGTAAAAGTTACATAAAAATGCAATTTCTGCAGTTGATGTTATTTTTTTGTTTATGATCCCTATGGGGATCGTAATGAAGGAGGAAACAATAACATAAAGTGCATTTAAATTTCCAAAAATCATGTAACAATGTGCCACTCAACAGTTTATTCCACAACATTATAGCTTTTGGAACTGAGGTAACATATTAAAGTGGATTCAGGATTGCTTATCTGACAGACAACACTTTCAGGATAAAGAAATCATTTTTGGGCTGATGGTTTGTTTCTATTGGGATACGACATTCCCTCAGTGCTTAAAGGAGGGGTCCTAGTGTAATTTATCCAAATTCACTTTTGATTAGGTGCGAAAGTAATCTGCCTTGACGTGGATGCAAAGAAGCTGCAGAGCTCTAAAGACACCTTTATGCTTGGGCAAGAAGATGGCAGATGGAATTTAATCATGTGGAATGTAATATATAGATCTTAGTGGGAAAAGCATTGTAAAAAGGAAAATACTTTTGAAATGAAGAGATTTAGGAATGCTGGCATTTGAGGCACCTGGGTGGCCTTGTTAATGAATCACAAGTACAACAGCAATCAGATGAGCAAATAGTATGTGGGATCATATTACAAAAAAGAAAGTTTACTGCAATTATATAACTTCCTGGTGAAACAATATCTGTGTGCAGTTTGGTTCTGAAGAATTGCAACAAAGGCTTGCAAAACTAACTTTTGGAATAAGGAAATTGCCCTCTGGAGATAGTCTGAGCAGAAGGATATTAAAACTAACATGTTGAGATAATGGTTCCTGTGGCTGTGAAATCTACATAATCAGAGTTGTCGAATCATAAGCATGGACATGGATCCGATGCCGACCAGATTCCCTGAACTGAACCAGTCTCATTTGCCTACATTTGGCATATATCCCTCTAAGCCTTTCCTATCGATTTACCTGTTCAAATGCCTTTTAAATGTTGTAATTCTACTTGTCTCTACTACTTCCTCTGGCAGCTCGTTCTACAGACGCACCACCCTCTGTGTGAAAAAGCTGCCCCTTAGACCCCTTTTCAAGCTTCTTCCTCTCATATTAAACCTGACATGAGGTGGTGGTGGTGAGCTGCCTTCTTTAAGCACTGCAGTCCATCTGGTACAGGTCCACCTGCAGTGTTGTTAGGGAGGGAATTGTAGGATTTTAGCCTAGCATATGAAGAGAATCAGAGGGAATGGTGATAGTGTGGGGTTGATGCACTTGATGTGGACATATGAGTTAGAAGCAGACATAGGCCATGATCTTACAGAATAGCAGAGCAGACAGGAGTGATTAAATCAACTACTCTTGCCTTTATTTCTTACAGTCTTCTGTTGGAAGACCTTCAAACATGATGTTTCTTTCTGCTGCACTGATTGATGAGATTTTCAGCTCTTTTATCCTTCAATATTTTGGACCATTCTGATTGTTTCCATGATGACCACCACCACCATGATGTCATTGTCCAACCAGAAAAACTGTTGAAGATTGAGCACATGAAATGAAGAATAATTGGTCAATTCACTTCTAAAATGTGAGATAAAGCAATGTTCACCAGAATTAAACATTGTTACCAATATATTGACTTGTCAATGGTTTGGGGGCAAATGTATTCTTTGCCCCACCAAAACAGGCATGAGTTCAAATTCATACTAATTTTAAAACCAATAGATGGAGAAGAACCAAAAATATAGTACATAGCCGTTCAGCACCTCAAGCCTATTCCAGCACTCCACTAGGTAATGGCTATCCTGGATCTTGAATCATTCTGCTTGCTTTTGGATCCCATCAAGCTTAATACTTGGACATGCTCATGAACTGGAGCGATTACAAGTGGTAGCATTCTTGATGATTTGCAATTCATGCATGATGGATATGCAAAAGCTGGCAAGAAGAGCCTCAGAGAAGCTCATCCCCAATTTGATAAGGTTGTTAAAGAGAGATGGCAACTTATGGAGACAGATAAAGATGAAGGCAAGCAATGCTAGAGATGTAAAAGAAAGAACATCTGGCAGGCTGGGGATGGAGGGGGCTGGGAAAGGGACGAGAAAACTCAGCTCAGAGTCAAGGGAAATATTCTGCCTTCCAAAAATCATACGTGGTGGCTATTATAAAAAAGATAAGTTTAATGATCATGAAAGGATAGATGGAAGAGCATATATAAAGCAAAAGCATGATGGATGCAGCCAGGAAGCGAGAAATCCAATGGCTTGGTGGTAGGTATGACAGATGCAGACCATAATTATTCTTCGGTTTCTTTTTATTTGTTCATGGGATGTGCACTTTACTGAATTGGCCACTATTTGTTGCCATTCTTAACCAACCTTGAGAAAATGATGCTCAGCTGCCATCTTGAACTGCTGCAGTCAATGGGAGTTATGTATGCGTGCAATGCGATTGAGAAGAGAATTCTAGGATTTTGACCTCACAACAGTGAAGGAATGATGATATAATTCCACATCAAGATGGTGTAGCTTGGAAGGGAAGTGCAGATCATGGTATCCATGCATTTGTTCTCCTTGTCCTGTTGGATGGTAGAGGTTCTATCAAAGGAAACTTGGTAAGTTGCTGCAGCTCATCTGGTCAATGATATACACTATTACCCCTGTGCATCAATTGCGGAGGCAGCGAATGTTGAAGGTAGTGAGTAAGTCTCAATCAAATGCATTACTTTGTCCTGAATAGTATTAAGCTTCTTAAATGTTGCAGGAGTTGCACTCATCCAGAAAAGTGGATAGTCGGCCATGTCATTTCTGACTTGTGCTTGAATATGACAGTAATCTTTTATGGAGTAAGAGGTGATTTACTCACATCAAAATTCTGAGTCCTTGAACCTCTGATGCCTAATTCAATGGTTTGATGTGTTTTGGAGGGGCCTTCGACAAAGGTAATACCATGGAATGTCAAGGGTGATGGTTAGATTCTTTCTTTTTGAAAATGGTCATTGCCTGGAATTTGTGTGGCATGCAAGTTATTTCCCACTTATCAGCACAATGCAAACAAGTCAAAGATCTTTTTTGAGATGGTTGAAGGAGCAAATTAGCATGACAAAAGAGAACTGTTGCAGCATGTACTCAGAAAGCCCTAAGCACCTATATATGGAGAGGCAATATTTAAGATGGTTTGCTGATAGGAAACCACAGCAATTGCTTGCCAAGTGCCGCTATAATTATTGTGTATGGTTTTGAAATCACGGAGGTGATACCCGCTATTGTGGTGTAGAGGTGAAATACAAAACAGTCTGAAATTTGGTGAAGCAAGGACATTAAAAAAAAACAGCTGAAACAGATACAAAAGAGTTTACTGAAAATTACAAATGCTGGAGATCACAGTGGGTCAGACAGCATCCATAGACAGACAGCAATCTGATATTTCAAGTCTAAATGACTCTTCATCAGATGAAGAGTAATCTGGACTTGAGACATTAGCTTGCTCTCTCTCCATGGATGCTGGCTGACTCACTGTGATCTCCAGCAGTTGTTTTCAGTACAGATTCCAGGCACCTGCAATAATTTGTTCCTACAAAAGAGTTTACCTTGTCACTATCAAGACTCCACTAGTTTTGTCAGCATGATCCTTGACGATCTCAGCCAAAGGGAACAAAATGAATTATTTATCACTTATGTATAAACCTTTGCTTTCATATCACTTTAAATGTGCATCCTACGTTTTGAAAAAAAAGACAGTGAACATACCATGAATTTAATGGAGCCAAATTGTTAATAGGACCAGATGCAGAAATGAGACATGGTGCTCAGCTCACCTCCCCTTGTCACCTTGCATCAAAAGTCATCTCAAAACATGATATCAAATTGCACTTTCAGCATCAAGCATCAGCAAATATGACTGAACCATCTGAGCCATTGAACATAATTTGTGTTTCCTTATAATTCTTGATAAAACTTCTCTGCGAACAATAGATGATTTAAAATGAGATTCAGGTATAATATTGAAATTTAAATTGGAGGTGGCTAATCTGATCTATACAATCTGAGCCAAAAAAAAGTCATCCAATTTCCTTGAGATCAAACTTTATTTTCACTTGTGTGAGGCATTTATTGGATCAAAATGCAATGGACTGATTTCTGAGCTAAGAAACCCTGAAATGGCTTCTTACACCAGTATTGCCACTTGACAACTTAAGAAAGTAGTAATAGGTTCGAATAGGGCCAGCCAATCTGTTTGGGATAGAAATAGAATCTACATCAATATGCCTCCTGTCTTGCCATAGTCATGTGATCTCCACCATGTGACTCTGGCTGGGGGCTGCCAAATTTCAACCAGTTCCAATAAAGTTACAGTCCAGAGAAATCTGCTTAAGTGCAGATTGGCCGTGATATTCTTCAAAGTTACTTTATTTCTCTTTTTAGAGTAAAATATTTGAGGAATTAAATCAGCATAGAAAAGATTTATGTTTTCAGTGAGATCAGCAAAAAAAAACAATGAATCAGGCTTGCCAATGAAAATAAAGTTGGTGAATTGAAGGAAAGAAATTCTATTGTCACTGTCAGGTTCTTTTTCCTGTGAAGTACTTTGTTTACCTTTGCAAGCCTATTGTCAAATGGCTGAGTGTTAGTCCATGCCATTTTTTAAGCATAAGCATCATAAGTGGTGACCAGTCTGTACCTGGTGCCATTGAGGTGGATAGCATTCAAACTTCCGCTTCTCCTTCACTTATTTGATTGCAAGTGTTGGCTCAAGATGCTGGCTGACTAAAGACTTGGCAGAAAGCTGAGCAGTGCTCACTCTGGCACAGGAAGATCAAGCCTACACTTAGGGAATTGAACACTAACAGGATCTGCCAAGTTCCCACAAACTGTTAATCTCATCATCCATTTTCAATTTTACCCAACCCTTGCATCCCACATCTCATCCTATCCTCAAAGTCTCTTGCAGTTACAGCATCAGTCTCCAATCATATTTTCAGCCCTTTCTGAAGGCAGGTGCACATACAGTATCGATATTGTTCTCCCCAGAAAGGAGATTCTTTGGCAAGTTGGTGTTCTAGCCATTGAAAATGATATGAATTCAGCAGGATGATACCTACACTCCAGTGAATAAATATGAACAAGCTTTATTAGATGTACTTATAAAAAAGGAATAATTGGCGAGAATTTATTCTGGAATCTGACAGACCCATGTGATCTAGCATCACTACGATGTAGCTCTTTTTGCAGATGCTCAATAACTATTTTAGATTAAAAGTGTAATTAATTATTTACACGGCAATCTGCACACCAGATCTTGTCTATAACATCCTCAAAGAGAAAAACATCTTGTTCTTCAATGTATCCTAGGTGCCTACAAATTATTGTGACCTGTTTTTTTACACTGCTGATCCTATTTTGAAATGACCTCTCTATGAGCACATTTGATCCATTGATTTAATGGTTGGTCAAAGCTCCCATCAATGTGATCCTTCGATGGTATCAACTACTTCTCATTTCTACCTGGAGGACTTTCTGTACATCCTTCGATACCCCATGGCTGTAACAATCTCTGATCTGTAGTAATCCAGCACTTATTGTTTAGTTGAATGAATCAGCAGTTTGCCACATTCCCTAGTACTGGCTTCTTGTTTGTGTTTTTATTTTACATTCACTGGTGGCTGGATTTGAACATTTCTGTCTGGGCTGCTGAAGACATTTGGACCTGACTGCAGTGATGCCTCTTGCCTTCCAGGGGGTTCTGTAGTGTTTTTATAAACTGCATTGCTGACTGCTTCCAGGGTGTCCTGCTTAGTAAGATCAGGTCTGCACTCAGATAAGACGGCATTGATGTCTGATGAAGGGTTTATGCCCAAAACTTCAACTCTCCTGTTCCTCGGAAGCTATTTGACCTGCTGTGCTTTTCCAGCACGACACTTTTCGACTCTGATATCCAGCATCTGCAGTCCTCACTTTGTCACTGCACTCAGATAAGCCAACAAGAATAGGTTCTATTAAACATAACATTCATATCAAAGAGTGTAGTGTTGTCGAAGATACTGGTTCTGAAGAGTTAATGCTGAAGTATGCATTAAGCTGTACATAAGTTCATAATGTCATATCGGCTTGGGTGGAGATAAGGCAGAACATCTTAGAAGGTCATGGAGGACAAATCTATATACAGCTCCCCTCATTTTCTTTGTAACATTGTTCCTTAAAGGAGGAGTCGAGACAAGATAGTGAAGCAAACATTTGGTACACTTGGCTTTATTGGTCAGTGCATTGAGTATAGGAGTTGGGAGGTCATGTGGCTGTTCAGGATATTGGTAAGGCCACTTTTGGAATACTGCGTTCAATTCTAGTCTCCTGATAAATGTTGTTAAACTTGACAGAGCTCAGAAAAGATTTACAAGAATGTTGAAAGGGTTGGAAGGATTGAGCTGTAGGGAGAGGCTGAATAGGCTGGGGCTATTTCCCCTGGAGCATCACAGGATGAGGGGTGACCTTTTAGAGTTTTATAAAATCCTGAGGGACATAGATAGGGTGAATAGCTAATGTCTTTTTCCCAGGTTAGGGGAGTCATAAAATAGAGGGCACAGGTTTAAAGTGAGTGGGGCAAGATGTAAAAAGGACCTGAAGAGTAACTTTTTCACGCAGAGGGTGGTGCATGCATGGAATGAGCTGTTAGAGGAAGTGATGGAGACTGGGTACAATTACAATATTTAAAAAACATCTTGATGGGTATATGAATAGGTAGGGTTCAGAGGAATATGGGCCATATGCTGGCAAATGGGACTGGATTAATTTAGACTATCTGGTCAGCATGGACGAGTTGGACCGAAGGGTCTTCTTCTGTGCCATACAACTCCATGACTCAATGACTGTTTGACTCTATAAGGTCTATCTGACTAATGTAATTTCCACTTGATTGCTGTCAAACAATAAAATATGTTTTTAGTGGAGAGGCCGTGGGCTGAATGGCTTCTTTTTGCACCATAACAATTTGGTGATTCTGCAATCTTGTGAAGACAAGAGCTTCTTTTTAAGACTCACTAACAGTTGTTCCCCTACCACTGTAAACTTAATAGATGACCAGACCCAGTCAGGGAATGAGGAATGGTAGTGGCATCCTTCTGCCCACAAATACTGCATATCTGCAAGAGATTCTCTGATTCATCTCTGAAGATTTTCTAAGAACTGTCACACTCAAGTTTAGTTTCTAGCACATGGTGGCATCATCACGACAGAGCTCCTAATGAAAATGATCAATAATTATTCTTGGAGTGAATGAGGAGTTAACCCTTTACCCCACACACAGTTCAATCACCTGAAACAATCTCCCAGAAAATGCATTGAAACCAAGTGTGCACTGAAAAATTTAAACTGATGTTGATAACTTTTCAAAAGAGCAATTCACAGCTAAATGAACATGGCAGTTGGCAAAATCCTACCTGCATATGATAGAATTATCAAATTCTTTTGTGAGAGTTTGTCGAGGGGTGGGGTAAGGGAAATAGATGGGGTCCAACTACTTTGAGAGGAGGAATTCATAGAATCATAGAGTCCCTACAGTGTGGAAGCAGGCAATTTAGTCTATTGAGTCCACACTGACCCTCTGAAGAGCCTCCCATCCAGACTCACTCCACTCCCCTAACGTTATGATCCTGCATTCCGCATGGTTAATTCACCTAGTCGGCACATTCCTGGATACTATGGGCAATTTCGCATGGCCAGTCCAACTTTCTTTGGACTGTGGGAAGAAACCAGAGCATCCAGAGGAAACCCATGTAGGCACAGGGAGAATGTGTGAACTCCACACAGACAGTCACCTGAGGGTGGAATCATATTCAGGTAGCTGGCGCTGTGAGACAGCAGTGTTAACCACTGAACCATTGTGCCACCCTATGGTTGGTGTTGGTGTTCCATAATATTGATTGCACAACCATTTTTCTTGCCTTGCTGCCTCCATTATCTTCCTAAACAGCCTTCCCTTCAACTGTAAATTTAATCACTCCTAAACTTTCCTCCTGTATCCATCCTGTTCACTAATGTCTTTTAAGGAGGGAAATCTACCAGCCTCTCCTGATCTGGCCAATGTCTATAATCTCAACCCATAACAATGTTGCTGGCTCCTAGAGCCCCTCTGATATTTTTTTCAATAACTCAGTTCAAGAGCACTTGGGTGGAATTGGGTATTGCAGATGCTGGAGATTAGAGTCAAGATTAGAGTGGTGCTGGAAAAGCACAGCAGGCCAGGCAGCATCCAAGGAGCAGGAAAATTGACGTTTCAGGCAAAAACTGAAAAAATGTGGTGCTGAAAAAGCGCAGCAAGTTAGGAAACATCCAAGGAGCAGGAGAAATAGGATTTCCTGAAGAAGGGCTTATGCCCGAAATGCCGATTCTCCTGATCCTTGGATGCCGCCTGACCTGCTGCGCTTTTCCAGCACCACATTTTTCAGCTCTGATCTCCAGCATCTGCAGTCCTCACTTTCTCCTAGTTTCAGGCAAAAACCCTTCATCAGAAAAGGACACTTAGGGATGAGCAGGAATACTCACATTCCAAAAAAGAATGAAGAAAAGTGCTCTAACACATTCCTCAGGGAGCTGAACATAATGTTATTGTACATCTCAGTTGCTGTTTTATTGGACAGCTGAGAGAGAAAAAAAGGGCCATTTGATTAAAAAGTATATTCAGTGAAGTGATTCTGACAGGGTAAAGCCTAATCCCTTGAATGTCAGTGAAGCATATGAATGATTTCAGCCATCTTATCATTCCATTAATTTACAGAGAACTGGCAGGCATGGATGCATAAGAAAGGCAGCGATCTCAGAATCACCAAATTTATTGTAAAATAACTTAAAATAGGAAACAGGCAATGTCCTATTACTTTGACAGAAAGGAAACGCCTGTTGAGCTTTCATGATAGCGGTGTCATGATAACCCACAAGGGTGCTATTTTAGATTTGGCAAAACCTCAAGTGCAAACTCTTTGGTCTTGAAAGTATGCTGCCCAAGCTTTAGGGCATCAATATTTATATCTTCATACATAATTTCTATATCTGATATGTTAGTGGGGGTGTTAGCTAATTAATTTAAAATGATAGGTTGACAACTCTGTTTAAATGGTCCATAATATTCAAAATTAATACATTAAGTATTTAGACACGATTTCACTGTGCAGGCAATTTCAAGTGTTTCATTGGTAGTATCCATGCACTGCACTCTGAAGGAATTTGACTAACTATGTAAAAGGCTTTTACATTTAAACCAGCGAAGATAAGTAGGCCAAGGCATGTCCCCATTTGGAAACTCCACTGTATAACATTTGATTATTAAGAATCATAACACCTTTCTTGTTGGTTGCAAATTCAAGATATCCTCCTTTAAGTTATTTAAAACATGGTGACTTTGTCTGAAAATTGGTGTAAATGGCAGAATGGTCAGAGGGTTCCTGCAGATGTTTTATCCTGCTATGTAACTGAGAGACTGTGGCCCCACACTCAAAATTTGGCTCCCTAACCTCTCTGCCTCCCACATAATTTCCTGCTTTAAGACACTTAAAAAATTCACATCTTAACTCAAGCTTTTGGTCACCTTTCTTAATAATGTGTAGAATTATGTAGAATGCATGCTGCTGAAACAGATTATTTAGCCAAGCTGCACTGTGCTGGCATGAATACTCTGTTTGAGTATCCTCCCAGTGACATGCCTTAACTCTAGTAGCATGACATTTTATTTCTGTCTCCCCCATAAGCGTATCTAGTGTCCCCTTAAATGTTCACCTTGACTATGCTTTGTGATAATCAATTCCATATTTTCACCATTCTTTTCAATAGAGATCTTCCTTCTGAACTCCAGACTGAATTTATTAGTGACAATATTATAGTTACAGCCCTTCTATCTACTTTTTTGCAGCTGGCATCCAATTCTTCCTCATATCTCTGTGGAGTGCTTTGGAATGTTTTCTCTATGTTGTAGACAATAAATAAACAAAACTGTTGTTTTGTTGTTAGAGTTGTCCCAACCCACATTTCAAATCCCTCAGCTACTGAGTATTTCTGATATAGCATGCTGCTGGGAAATGTCCTCAAAGCAAAGGGCTGCTAAATTATAGCAGATTAATTCAGCACAATAATCCTTTTGGGATTGATTAATCATCTTGCCAAAGGTAATGTAAGCAAAATGTCATTGTTCACACATGACAGTAGTGAGTTGGAATCATCTGTTTAAATATTAGCAGTGGTCCTGCAGCCATGAGAGATGGATCTCTTGGGAAGGTTTAAAGTTCAATAAATGAGCGATGGTCTGATTTGAATAGCTACACCACAATTTGAGCTTATCCTCATGCTCATCTTGTGGAGCAAGAGGCCACATCTACCTTGGACTGTCCTCACACAGTTAAGGACACAGTTATTTAATATCTTGTAGCCCCATACTGGGTTGAAGTGCACAGCATACAAACTGATGATAGCCTCACTTCTTGATTTTGTACTTCCTGGTTGATTACAAACTTTCATGGAAGGTCAAACCCTGGGGGATCACCTGGTTTCTAGGTTGCAGTTTGCAATGTTTCCAATGGGAGGTGCCCGATCTAGAGATGAGATTGTCATCAGTTTGCAGAAACGTGTTCCAGTAATTAATTATGTGGTTGCTTGTTTTTGCTTTCGTGAGGCTATGTCAATGGAAGTGCTAATTTCACTGTCATCCAGGGGTAGAGAAGGATATTTATACTGTGGACATCAAGAAGCTCGATATGTGCTCGCACAGGAAGTCACTGGAGCTGCATTGTACTTAGTCATCAACTTACGTTCGAGCCATGACTTTGTAGCTTACAGTTCATCGGATATATAGAGTCATAGAGTCAAACAGCATGAAACAGACCATTCGGCCAAAGCAATCTGTGCGAACATAATCCCAAACTAAATTAGTCCCTCTTGCCTGCTCCTGGCCAATGTCCCTCTGTGTTGAAGAAAGCTGGTGTGAAGTCTCTGGCTTGGCACTGGCCACTCTCTTGGATGGTGCCAGATGTTTGGAATGGTGCTTATGCTGTGAAGGGTGCTTTTGCTAGTTGTTTCCTTTTCTGTGCTTGAATGTCCATCAGGATCATAACTATTTACACTCCATAAGCTGAACCATTCTGTTCACTTTCACATCAATCTATGGGGCTGCACAGTGACTCAGTGGTTAGCACTGCTGCCTCACAGCACCAGGGTCACAGGTTTGATTCCAGCCTTGGGTGACTGTCCGTGTGCAGTTTGCATATTCTCCAGTGTCTGCATGGGTTTTCTCCGGGTACTCCGGTTTCTTCCCGCAATCCAAAGATGTGCAGGTCAGGTGAATTGGCCGTGCTAAATTGTCCATAGTGTTAGATGCATTAGTTAGAGGAAGGTGGGTTGCTCTTCAAAAGATCGGTACAGACTTGTTGGGACGAAGGGCTCGTTTCCATACTGTGGAGAATCTAATCTGATACCTTGTTCAAATTGTAAAGCAGATATGATTAGATTAGATTAGATTCCCTACAGTGTGGAAACAGGCCCTTCGGCCCAAGATTAACACAATGATCCTCCGAAGTGTAACCTACCCAGACCCATTTCCCCCTGACTAATGCCCCTGACAGAGTCTAGATTAGACCGGTGCTGGAAATGCACAGCAGGTCAGGCAGCATCCGAGGAGCAAGAAAATCGATGTTTTGGGCAAAAGCCCTTAATCAGGGCTCTGCTTCCTGATGAAGGGCTTTTGCCTGAAACGTCGATTTTCCTGCTCCTCGGATGCTGCCTGACCTGCTGTGCTTTTCCAGCACCACACTAGTCTAGACTCTGATCTCCAGTCACTTTCATGTAATTCATGGGCAATTTATCATGGCCAATTCACCTGGCCTGCACATCTTCAGATTGTGGGAGCAAACCCACACAGACACGGGGAGAATGTGCAAACTCCACACAGACAGTCACCTGAGGTGGGAATTGAACCCAGGTGCCTGGCGCTGTGAGGCAGCAGTGTTAACCACTGAGGCATCGTGCCACCCAATAGCGAGCATTGAAATTAATGCATTCATACATTGTTCAAACAGCAAACAAAGTTAATTTGCAAACTGTTTTAAAATTTAGCACTTTTGTCAACTTAGGAAGCAGTGGAATGTTGTACAAATGTTTATGACTGTCATCAAATGTTGCAATTTTAATAAATAAACTGGAGGAAAGCAACTACTTAATGCATGAGCAGACAAATGAACAATGTTGGAAAAATGACTTTTGAGCTAAAAGTAGTAAATCTAACATGACTTTGAGTAATCCATCTTTAAAGTAAATGGATCCTGTGGCACAATGGGCTATCACATAGTCCTCAGGGACCTGAGTTCAAACGTAATCCAAAAATATAAAATTCAGTTCTATATTCTCTGGAAGCTCTGAAAGTACTTTGGAAACATAAATTTGCAGGTTTTATCCCAGTTTCTGGTCAATAATATGAAATTACCTACATTACAGCATACATCAACACCTTTAATGTATAAAACACTCTGAGATAATTTATAGGAGTGTTATCAAACAACATTGGACACTAAGTCAAAGAATGAGTCATTAAGACATTTACAATCACACAGTTATACAGATTAGGAGTAGAATAAGGTTTTTTTGGGACCTCAAGTCTGTTCCACCATTCAATTTGTTTATGGCTGATTGTGTTTTGAAAACCACATTCCCATCAAATGCTGATAGCATTTAAATCTTATGCTTAACAAAAATCCATTTGCCTCAGTATTAAATATATTCCATGACACTTCCCTTCAATCACCTTCTGAGCTGAATTGACCAGAAATGGGCTAAATGTCAAATCTGACAGTTTCATGGAGGGTTTTATGATCAAGGCCGCATCTGCTATTTTCTAAAACTCACCTCACTGGCTATATGCTACACCTCTATGATGCCCTGCTTGTTTTATCTTCCTTCTAGGCAGAACGGAGGTATGCACCGCTGCCAGGACCTCCTGAGTTCCTGCCTCTGGTGTCATTTTTAAAGCCCAACTGGGTCAGGCTGTGCCAGCCAGGAGCTACCCTTCACTAAGCAATTAGTGGGATGGGACATCAAGTAGAAATACTTCTCAGGGCACTTCATCAGCGGCACGGCTGACACTTCTTCATAAATATTTAGGAAAGGACTTACAGATGTCATCAGCATCTCATCATAGAACTCTGTTGAAGGGAGTGCTACTTCTTCCCAATGCCTAACATCTTCTAATTTTCACTATTATTCAGTAATAGAAAAAAAAAACAAAGCTAATAAAAGTAGCATGTGCTACTGGGAACAGACAATTATCATTTATCTTCCAAGCTGCAACTTATTTTCAGTAAATTACTTTGCAATGTACATTTATTGGAAATGGTATCAATTAAATTCTGCCTGGCTTGCTGTGCCCAGTGCTGAACCGTTCTATCTTGCTGAAGGTGATGTTTCTTCTCCTCAATGTCTTCGGCTCCCTCTTCAGAAAACTGACTCCTTCTCTCCCAGCTGGTCATTAACCATCACATTTCCTCTTTGCTCACTCCAGTTGTGCAGAACAAAGCGTGCGACGATTATACTGTAAATTTTATGTGGACTGTACCAGAAGAATCTGCCCAAAACTGACTCAAACGTTGAAACCTTATCTCGGAAGCCTATCATCTACTTCGCAATGGTCCTGGTCGAGGAATGGGTTGTTTTGTATTAATGGTCACCCTCAAACATATGGGTTGTGTAACACAATCATCAGCCATGGTTACAGGGGGCTGTCTTCATCTCCTACTAACCATCTTGTCAGGTATCCAGCTCACGGAACAGACAGGAACATGAGAGTTCTCAAGGATATAAGTATTATGATATCTCCTAGGATTGCTGGCCTGTACTTTAAGATGTGGTACCGATGATTATAGATGACTTATACATTGATGGAATGGAAGTCAGCCACATTGTGACATGGCACTCTCACCATGTGTTTAGTCTGTAGTGCCCTAAATCTGAGGGAAGCCAGCTACATAGTTCTGCCTGGGCTGCAGCATTAATCTCATCACGGGGAAATGAGAAGAAGCAACATGATTTTACATGAATTAAATTGGCAACAACATTAACACATTTGTGTATCAAGGGTTGTGGGATACCACACATGACCCCAGTAGATCCTTTGAAACAACCATGTTTAGTGCAGCCATCAGCTTGATAGCCATTGGGATAGGATAGCCACTTCTGCAGGATGTAGATCTTGGAAATAACAGACATGAGGTTTGGCCTGTGGAGGACCAAAGAATCCATTGGAGGTTGCTATGGAGACTTTGACTCATGATCAAAACTTGGCTTTCAAACATAGAGTGGACACATACTGCGTTGAACAGGAAGGCCAACTAGGGTTGTATTAGATAATTCCATTAACCAGCAGCTGGCATAGTTCTGTGATGGTGTCCTGGAATGTCTTCAGACTGTGGTCACATGACACCTCTCTCATCTGGAGAAAATATCATTGAGGCTAATAGAGTCTGGGCCTCCTGTACCTATTGCGCATATTGAGGGGACCACTCGTTGGCATCCATTGGAGGTTGCTGCTGGTCCTGGGCTTGTTGGCACACCTGTTGCTCTCCAATTTCTCTACATCAGAGTAACAGTGATGGTAAATGCTGCTGTGCTGGATCCATTGGTTATGCTTCCACTGAAACTGTGTGATAAATATCAGAAACAGTACAGTTTGCATTAATATCACTTATAAATGAAGGTTTAGCATCGCGCATTATATCGTGGGACATGATGAATTCTGATTAGGAGTGCCATAGAATGTCTCGACATGGATCTCTGACATAGATACTTTATTCTGATGAATGCAACACAAGCCATGAAGTGCAAAGATAGCAGAAGATTGTAAGTGCTGTATGTTTACTGACACCTATTACTCCAATTTGTAGATAACCCAAAAATTAATGTAACATATTAAGAGCATAGTAGTGAATACTTACAGTTCAAGGTGAGAGACATCTGCAGATTATGAGTTCTTTGATTGTTTTTGTGAATTGTGGTCTGCAGGTGCCACTTTTAAGACCGTCTGTGATAACTTCTGCTGCACAGCAATAACCATCTCCAATCTGCCAGGATTTACATTCCACATAGTTGGATACTGCCTGCACTTCACATGTAGGATACTATGATTATAAATGCATTTAATCTGTTCTGTATAAATACATTAATAATACAATTTCCCATTCAAGGGTCTCACATCACTCACAGGTAGAATGCTTATGCCCTGACAGTGAATGAAAATACTTACTCCATTCTTGCTGGTTGAATTTGAGACAATTTGCATTTCCACTGTGCATTTGCAGGTTACATGAGCATGAGTGCAATGTACGTTGGCTTTGATACAGTGGGCAGTGAGCTGAGCCTGATAATTAAAGCACTCTTGAAATTGCATATTCTTTTCCTGGCCACAATCACCTCTCAGTACTGAGCTTTCTGATGACCCCATCGGTATTGAACCAACAGGTACCCATATATGTCATTGAACTACGACTTCATCTCCTAACCTTATCTTCTGAGCCTCATTCTTACAACTTTGGAGTGTCGTGGGGGGAGATGATATTGCATTGGAGGATATGAGTTCCTGTGGCAGGGCAGTCACCAATGTTTTAATAAAGTTGCCTCTCTTTCTTCTGAACACCAATGAGTGCAGTCCCAATCTACTCAATCTGTCCTCATAAGAAAATCCCTCCATGCTGTTACAAATGTAGAAGATATAGAATGTAGGGAAATAGATGGTGACATCTTGCAAAATGTCCATATTACAGAGGAGGAAATGCTGGCTGTCTTGAAACACATAAAGGTGGATAAATCCCCAGGACCTGATCAGGTGTACCCTAGAATTCTGTGGGAAGCTAGAGAAGTGATCATTGGGCCCCTTGCTGAGATATTTGTATCATCGAAAGTCACAGGTGAGGGGCCGGAAGATTGGAGGTTTGCTAATGTGGTGCCACTGTTTAAGAAAGGTGGTAAGGATAAGCCAGGGAATTATAGACCAGTGAGCCTGATGTCAGTGGTGGTCAAGTTGTTGGAGGGAATCCTGAGGGATGGGATGTACATGTATTTGGAAAGGCAAGGACTGATTATGGATAGTCAACATGGCTTTGTGCATGGGAAATCATATCTCACAAATTTTTTGCAGATATAACAAAGAAGATTGATGAGGGCAGAGTGGTAGAATTGATCTATATGGAGATCAGTAAGGTGTTTGAAAGGTTCCCCATGACAGGCTGGTTAGCAAAGTTAGAGCTCACAGAATACAGGGAGAACTAGTCATTTGGATACAGAACTGGCTCAAAGATAGGAGACAGAGGGTGGTGGTGGAAGGTTGTTTTTCAGACTGGAAGTCTGTGACTACTGGAGTGCCACAAGGATCGGTGCTGGGTCCTCTAATTTTTGTCATTTACATAAATGATTTGGATGTGAGCATAAGAGGTACAGTTAGTAAGTTTGCAGATGACACCAAAATTGGAGGTGTAGTGGACAGCGAAGAGGATTACCTCAGATTGCAATAGGATCTTGACCAGATGGGGTAATGAGCTGAGAAGTGGCAGATGGAGTTGAATTCAGATAAATGCGAGTTGCTGCATTTTGGGAAAGCATATCTTAGCCGGACTTATACACTTAATGGTAGGTCCTAGGGAGTGTTGCTGAACAAAGAGACCTTGGAGTACAGGTTCATAGCTCATTGAAAGTGGAGTTGCAGGTAGATAGGATAGTGAAGAAGGCGTTTGGTATGTTTTTCTTTATTGGTCAGAGTATTGAGTACAGGAGTTGGGAGGTCATGTTGCAGCTGTACAGGACATTGGTTAGGCCACTGTTGGAATATCGTGTACAATTCTGGTCTCCTTCCTATCAGAAAGATGTTGTGAAACTTGAAAGGGTTCAGAAAAGATTTACAAGGATGTTGCCAGGGTTGGAGGATTTGAGCTATAGAGAGAGGCTGAACAGGCTGGGGCATTTTTCCCTGGAGCATCAGAAGTTGAGGGGTTATAGAAGTTTACAAAATTATGAGGGGCATGGATAGGATAAATAGACAAACTCTTTTCACTGGGGTCGGGGAGTCCAGAACTAGAAGGCATAGGTTTAGGGTGAGAGGAGAAAGATATAAAAGAGACCTAAGGGGCAATGTTTTCACATAGAGAGTGGTACATGTATGCAATGAGCTGCCAGAGGAAGTGATGGAGGCCAGTACAATTGCAACATTTAAAAGGCATTTGGATGGGTATATGAATAGGAAGGGTTTGGAGGGATAAGGCTCAAATGCTGGCAGGTGGGACTAGATTGGGTTGGGATATCTGATTGGCATGAACGGGTTGGACTGAAGGGTCTGTTTCCATGCTGTAAACCTCTCCAACTCTATGACTCCTTAACATGAAGGCAGACAGCTGAATTGAATGAACCTTTCTACCTCTATATTCATCGCACAGTAAAATTAAAATGCTCACAGACCATCAATGTTGAACCCAATGGTTCCTAACCAGGCTTTTTGAATAGCTAATCCCAGAATAATCAATTCTGAACTTCAGTTGTACCTTAAACAAAAGATTGAGCAATTTGTTTAATAATGCAATGTCTTCGAGAGAGCAAAATTAACGAACAAAGTAATCTAACTGGACTATAGTATAAACTGAAAAACCTTTAATCTCAGACCCATTCACTAAAAAGGACAAACAGACAGACAAACAACAATGTTAAAAGAATAAATAAAAGAAAATAATGAAACTAGTCAGATTACTTGAATGGTTTTCATGATGTGCTCTTAGACAGGCAGAGATGGTGGTCTCTTGGTTGATTTTCTGAAGGTGTTAATCAGGATCATCTTTTTGGTTCATTCAAACATAGGCAGTAATTACTTGATTATCTATTCTCTGAGATTCCAAGAGCTGAGAAGGGAGATTAAGCAGAAAGCTTTCTAATGCTCTTGTTATAGCACAAGTAGCCAGATTCTTTTTCAAGAAAACACAGTCCAATTCAAACAAAGACCACTCCCTGACAGACTGAGCAACTGGTCCAGGAAGTCCCAGTTACTACTCAACATCATGGAATCAACCTAGTGAACCTGGTCTGAACTGTCTCCAAGACCACTGTATTTTTTCTTAAATAGGGAAAACAAATTTGCTCACAGTATTCTTGGTGTAATGGAATTATGATCTTGCATTGTTTTTGTAAGATACCCTTATTTTTATATTTTTTTCTCTTACAAATAAATGCTCGTAGTCCATCTGTCTATACTATTACCTGATAAATCTGAATGCAGGCTTTCTGTGATTTATGAACATGGACATCAAATCCCTCTGTGCTGCAGCTTTCTGCAGTCGTTCTCTTTTGAACGAACATTCAGGTCATCCATTCATCCTGCCAAAGTTCACAACTTCATATTTTCTCACAATTTATTCTAACTGGCAATTTTTTTCCTGCTCACTTCACCTATTTGATTCTCACTGTCATCCTCCCCATTTGTCTTCCCACCTATTTTTGCATCAATCAAAGACTTTGCAATAGTATATTCATTTTCCTTATCCATTTCATTAATATATATTATAACGGCATTTGTACTGAATCAAGGATATGAATACTCCATCTAATGTTTGAAATATCATCCAACTGACGTCTGTATAAATGAAGTATGAAATCTTTATTTTTCATCTTCAAGTCCTCTCATAATAAAGGAGAGCATTCCATGAGCCTTCTTAATTACATACTGCACCTGAATATTAACTTTTAGTTAGAGAGTTTTGAGAAGATTTGTAGCTCAGGTTGAGGTTCTGGATGGAGGCTTGCTTGCCGAATTAGATGGTTTGCTTTAAGACATTTTGTCACCATACTAGGTAACATCATCAGTGAGCCTCTGGATGAAGTAATGGTTGTATGCCCCGCTTTCTATTTATGTGTTTTGGTTTCCTTGGGTTGGTGATGTCATTACCTGTGGTGATGTAATTTCCTGTTCTTTTACTCAGGGAGTTGTAAATGGGATCCAAGCAACGTGTTTATTGATCGAGTTCTGATTGGAATAATATGCTTTTCAGAATTCTTGTGCATGTCGCTGCTTGGCTTGTCCTTGGATGGGTTTGTTGCCCCAGTCGAAGTGGTATCCTTCCTTATCTGTATGTAAGGATACGAGTGTGAGTCGGTCATGTCTTTTTGTGGCTAGTTGATGTTCATGTATCCTGGTGACTAGTTTTCTGCCTGTTTATCCAATGCAGTGTTTGTTACAGTTCTTGCCACATATTTTGTAAATGACATTAGCTTTGCTTGTTGTCTGTATAGGTCTTTCAATTTCATTCGCTGCTATTTTAGTGTTTTGGTGGGTAAGGGCTAACAAGGCACAGTGAAAAGTTTTGTCTTGTGAGCAATGCAGGCAGATCATAGAGTTAAGTAGCATAGATATGTAAATAATAGGTAAACAGGGCAAAAACAATAACACAGGTACAGGCGAATGTTAAAAA
Source organism: Hemiscyllium ocellatum (assembly GCF_020745735.1). NCBI lineage: Eukaryota > Metazoa > Chordata > Chondrichthyes > Orectolobiformes > Hemiscylliidae > Hemiscyllium > Hemiscyllium ocellatum. Next base: position 93,972,910 of record NC_083408.1, read on the forward strand.
TTTGTGAGTCCATTCAGTATTCTAACAACAATAGGGTAGAAACTGTTTTGAAACCGGCTGGTGCATGTGTTCAGGCTTCTGTACCTTCTCACCAAAGGTAGAGGTTGGAGAAAAACATTGCTAGGGTGGGATAGATCTTTGAGAATGCTGGCGGCCTTTCCTTGACAGCGGGCCTAGTAGATGGATTCTACAGATGGAAGTTTGGCTTTTGTGATTGTCCGGACTGAGTTCACCCTCTGTAACTGTCTCCAATCTTGAATGGTACAGTTGCCATACCAGGTAGTGATACATCCAGACAGAATGAGCTCGATGGCGCATCTATAAAAATTGCCAAGGGTATTCGCCATCATGCCAAATTCCTCAGCTGCCTGAGGAAAAAGAGAAGAAGAGAATTGTTGGGCCTTTGTAACCAGTGCATCCACATGAAGAGTCTAAGAAAGCTTGTTGTGGATGATCACTCCCAATACCTTGACACTCTCCACTCATTCCACCTTTGTTCTGTTAATGTGTGGAGGGGCATAAGTAAAATCCAGCTGAAAGTCAATAATGAGTTCTTTGGTTTTGCTGGCATTGAGAGTGAGGTTGTTCTCAGTGCACTATTTTTCCAGGTCTTCCACCTTTTGTCTGTAGTCTGTTTCATTGCCATCTGAGATTTGACCGACTATGTTGGTGTCATCAGCGAACTTGTAAATGCATTAGTCTGGTATTTGGTGATGCAGTCATGGGTATACAGTGAGTACAGTAGGGGGCTGAGTACGCACCCTAGAAAGCGCCAGTGCTGAGTGTTAGTGAGGATGAAATATTGTCCCCAATCTTCACTGATTGTGGCCTGTGGGTCAGGAAACTGAGGATCCAGTTACAGAGAGTGGGGCTTAGTCCGAGGTCATTAAGTTTAGTAATCAGTCTTGAGGGGATAATAGTGTTGAAGGCTGAACTGTATTGAATGAGTATCATTCTTACATGACTGTTCTGGGGGGAGTGAAGGGAAGCTGATATGGCATCTGACATGGATCTGTTGGTCCGATAGGCAAATTGGAGTGGGTGAAGAGTAGTGGGGAGTTGATTAATGCCATGACCAGCCTTTCAAAGCATTTCATGACCACTGAAGTTAGGACCACTGGGCAGTAGTCATTGAGGGAATAATTACCATGCTACATCTCAGCAAAGTAAAAGCTCTTGTTGGTTGTGTCTCAGACTCCAGACATGATGATTTGAAAGAAGGACTACTTCTTTCCTTTTGACCTTCCCAGGAATACACAAAAGAGGAAATGAAAATCCATTGCAACCCCTGGTTTCTGAATGATAGAGTATTGTGTGTTCGCTTGAGTTTGGGTTTTAACCAGAGTAAAATGTGCTGTGAAACAACATAGCTGAAAAATTCACTCGACATCCTAGTGCATGCAGGTAAAATCAAAATATCAAATAACTGTGGATGCTGATAATCAGAAACAAAAACATAAATTGCTGGAAGAACAAAGCAGGTCTGGCAGAATCTGTGGAAATAAAGCAGAGTTAACTTGATGGATCCAGTTCTGAAGAAGGGTCTCTGCAGCCAGACCTGTTGTGTTTTTCCAGGTAAAAATCAAGACTCTCTATCTCTGATTGCTGAAGATAGGTAAAGTCATCAATGACACAGTTGAAAGTAACTGAAAAACACTGCTCAGCTAATTATAGAACCAAGGACCTCCAAGCTGTCGAAGTGAATGCTTCTGGAAGCATCCTGATGAATGGCTGCAAAACCTCACAATCTATTCATCATAGAAAAGCCAAGGACTGGTTTGTATTTGACTAACATTTACTATCTGGATTCACCTCTCATTTACAATTTGTTTGTGTGCATGTGTATATATGAGTCACATTTTCTTGTATTTTCTCGTATTTTAAACGCTAATTCACTATTTATTTAACACAAGGAAGCCCGAGTAAATTGTCTCCTTTTAAAACATAAAATCATTTGTGTTGGAATTTTTGTAAATTAGCCTCATTGCTATCAACCCAGAGAGGGGTTGAAAGTAAAGAAGGGAATATAATTGCTGCTTACCTGGGAGAATGACAGTCTTTTGTTTTGTACCATTTGTTATCAGAATAATTAGGATCCTCGCCCCAGGGCCAATTGTAACCAAATTATTGAAAATTCAAAATGGATGTTGCTCTCTTCCTTTCACAAGTCATCCAAGAAAACACATGATAGTAATTGCTTGTTTTGCTGTAGACACTGTTGGGGCTGTTTTAGAACAGGGGTGGCATGGTGACTCACAGTACAAGGGTCCCAGGTTCAATTCCAGCCTCAGTGACTGTCTGTGCGGAAGTTGCATATTCTCTCCGTGTCTACATTGGGTTCTCCGGCTTCAATGGACATTCCAAAGATGTGCAGGACAGGTCAATTGGCCATGCTAAATTGCCCATAGTGTTAGGTGCATTAGTCAGAGGGAAATGGGTCTGGGTGGGTTTACTCTTCAAAGGGTCAATGTGGGCTGAAGGGCCTGTTTCCACACTGTAGAGAATCTAATCAGTGACTGACCTTGGAGATGAGCTTGTTTTGATTTCAGTTGAAACCAAATTGGGTGACAGCTTGATAAAAACCAAAAGGGTTTGGAAGAAAGTCAGCTGAGAACTAGCTCAGTTGCTATGAACAAACTGCACAGCTGACCTCTGTCATTTCTGAAAAGAATATCAGTTCAGGGTAAAACCTATATATTCTTTTCAAAACAACAGCTGAAATAACAACTTAAAATTGCATTTCCTGAGCAAGCTCTGTCTACAAGACTTCAGAGTCAACCAGCATGATTCATCATTTGACCACATGTGCCAGATCTTCAGATCAACAGATTCCAGGACCTCCTGCATTTTATCTTTTTGGGTTCAAGAATAATCCATTAGACAAAATGACATTTTTTAAAATCAGAAAGCTAATAAGTGCTGAGAAATGTTTTTTTCTCACTTTTTTTGAACAGTGCTTTAGGAGAAAATTAGAGTCATAAGTAGCTTTTCCAATTCAGTTACAGAATGTGTGCATCACTGGCTGGGACAGCATTTATTTCCCATCCCCAGCTGCCTTTGACAAAGTGGTGCTGACCTGCCTTCTTAAACCACTGCAGTCCATTTGGTGTAGGTAGACCCATAATACTATTAGGGAGGATGTTCCAGGATTTTGACCCACGATATGAATGCAATATATTTCCAACTCAGGATGTTGAATGGTTTGGAGAGGAACTTGCAGGTGGTATACATGTTGCCCTTGTCCTTCTAGATGGCAGTAATCATGTGTTTGGAAGATGCTGTCCAATGATCCTAGCATGAATTTCTACAGGGCATTTTGTAGATGGTACACACTGCTGCTACTGAGCACTGGTGGTGCAGGGAGTGAATGTTTGTAAGTGTGGTGTTAATCAAGTGGGCTACTTTGTCCTTGATGGTGGTAAAGCTCTTGAGTATTGTTTGAACTGCACTCATCCAGACAAGCGGGCAGCATTCCATTGCTTTTCTGTCTGATGCATTGTAAATGGTGGACAGACTTAAGGAATCATGAGCTGAATTTCCTGCTGCAGAATTCCTAACCTCTATCCTGCTGTTATAGCCATATGGCTTGTCCAATCCAGTTTTGATCAATGTTGACTGACTATGCGTCTCAAAATGTTATATATCTCAATCATATACATCCCCTCAGTCTCCTCTTTTTCAAGGGAAAAAAAAAATCCAATCTCTCTTGAGAACTGAAAGTCTACAGCTGAGGCAAATCTTGCTTAATCTCTTCTACACCCTCTCCAGTGCACTCGCATGCACCCTACAATGTGGATTCTAAAACTGCACGCATACTATTCTAATTGGAGCCTAAACAACTTTTTATGCCATTCCAACATAATCTTCTTGTTCTTAAACTTTACGCATTGCCTAATAAAGGCAAGAATCCTTTATGAATTCTTAACCACTTTACCTACACTAAGAGATCAGGTGACACGTACACCAAGGTTATTCTGATCCTTGGTGCTTTCCAGCAACCTATCATTTATCACATATGCCCTTGCCTTCTCTGTCTTGCCTAAGTGCATCACCTCACACCTACCTTTAATTGCCTTTAAGCTGAACAACTTGCTTTGCAAGTAAGAGTCAACAACATGTGGATCACCATACCCGATCAAATAAGGTAATGGTGGCAGATTTCCATCCTGAAAAGACATTAATCAACCAAATGGGGTTGGCTAATAATCTCAACCATGAAACTATCTTTCAATTCTAGATTTTTAAATTCTACAAAGTATCTTGGTGATACTTGAACCCCAAAGCATTAGGCTTGGATTCAGGCATAATAGTCTACTCACACTGCCACAAAGCAACTGACTTTCTCTGTTGAATTTCTCTTTCTTGAACCTGAAACTGATGACCTTGCTCTATCTACATGGAAAGGCGCAAAATGTTTTAGAATGGCAGAAAAAGGTCAGATACACAATCCCAAGTAAAGAGAAACCAAAGGACCTTCTAATAGACCAGTCCAAGGAGAAGAAATATCCTTTTTTTTAATATCATGAGCCTTTGGCCAATTTAAGTGATGTGGAACAAAATATTATAAGTTGTCCTTTTTGTACAAAAGAAGGGAGTTTCTGACAGGAGATTCTGCATCGCCTTCCCTCAGAAATGCAGAGTGATAGTTCCATTCTGACAGTATCATGGCACAGAACTGTCAGAGGAAGGCCCTTCTTTACAGCCATCAGCTGATGTATTGAGAAATTTAAGGGTCCTGACAGCCACATTAACAGCTGCTGTCAAAGAACTGCATTAGGACATAAAGCAAGTACAGCGTTAAGTTGCTGGAAGGCAGGGTACCAGATAGGTAGAGATAACAGGGTGTCATGTGAGTAGGATGTAAGCTGGAAAGGGTACAAGCTAGGGAGAGAGTAGGTGCTAGCAGTAAGATAACAATATGAATAGAGAATAGTGAGCTACGTTAGTTGCTGTGCCAGCTGAGGAGCACGTAGTGTGCTAGGAGGAAGATACCAGATAGATAGAGTGTACAATGTCAGAATTGGGGTGGGGGGTGGGGGGGTCAGCTGGGGAGGAGGCCTGGATTGTAGGATTTCAATTGGGAAGGGGGTAAGGTGAATGGTGTGATAGGTGAGGGTGCAAGCTGACAAGGATAGTGATGTAGTGCCTAGGGTAGGTCAGTGTGGATGGCAGAAATTGGATTTTGTGGCAGGGGCAGAATTGCGTGTGATCAGTGTGATAGAGCAAGTAGAGTCAGGTTGGGTTTGACAGCATGGTTTAGAGGCGGAGTGTTCTTGTGACCAGTCTGGTGGGAGGGGTGTTGGGTCTGGATGTATCATGGAGTCCCAGAATATGTCCTAAGATACTAAAGGATGTAGATATAGAGATAGTGAGTGCATTAGTTGTAATCTCCCAGAAATCCTTAGATTCTGGAAAAGTGCCAGAGGACTGGAAAACTGCTAATATGAGATATTTATTTAAAAAAGGGACGAGACACAAAAAAACAGGTATTTATTAGCCAGTTAACATAGTTTCTATTATTGGGAAAACATTGGTATCTATTATAAAGAATGTAATAGCAGAGCATTTTGAAATCAAAATATGATCAAGCAGAGTAAGCATGTCGTCATGAAGGAGAAATAGTTCCTAATGGATTTACCAAGATTTTTTGAAGACATAACAAGCACAGTAGATCAAATAGGAAACAGTGAATATAATATATTTAAACTTTCAGAAGACATTTGATAAAGTGCTGCAGATTAGGCTACTTCATGAGATAAGCGCCCATGGAGTTGGAAGTGATATATTAACATGGATAGAGGATTGACTAATGCATAGCAGACAGAGAGTTGGACAAGGGGCGCATTTTCAGAATGACAACCTGTTACTACTGGAGTGCCACAGAGCTCAGCATCGGTGCCACGATTATTTACAACATACCTTAATAATTTGGCTGAAGGAACTGAATGTATTATTACCAAGTCTGCGGTTGATACAAAAATTGATGGGAAGGCAAGTGATATAGAAGACTCAAAGAGTCTGTAGAGGGATACAGACAAGTGAGTGTCCAAAAACTTGGCAGATAGAATATAATGTGGGGGAAATGTGAGATCATGCACTTTGGCAGGAAGAATATAGGTGCTAAATATCATGTCAAAGGAAAAAGACTGCAGAAAGCTACAGAGAAGAGGGATTTGGGAGTATTTGTCCATGAATCCCAAGAAGCTAGTATCCAAATTTAGCAGGTAGCAGGGAAGTCGAATGGAATGTAGACCTTTATTTCAAAGTGAATGGAGTAAAAATATAAGGAGGTTTTGCTAAAACTATCCAATGCATGAGGTGCAGTACAGTTGCAATGTTTTGGGCCCCCTATATAGGGAATTGGATGCAGTCTGGTGAAGGTAATAATGGAATTCAGAGTTATGGAGAAAAGGCAGGAAAATTGAGTTGAGGATTTTTGGATCAGCTAAGATCTCAATGAATGGCAGAGTAGACTCAATGCTGAAAATGTGTTGCTGGTTAAAGCGCAGCAGGTCAGGCAGCATCCAAGGAGCAGGAAATTCGACGTTTCGGGCAAAAGCCCTTCATCAAGAGTAGAGTAGACTCAATGGCTGAATGGCCTACTTTTTATAGTGTTAAAGTCATATATGCCTGGTCTGTTCAAATAGAAGGGGATCAAGTCCCATGGTGGGTATTATGTCAGGGCCAGGTGGGATTTGAGTGACGTTTGGCTTGGTTGGGTTCAGTGATGGAGGTGGGGGATAGTGGGGTCAAGTACGGGATTTATATCAAGATCTTGGACAAACAGAGTGGGGAGTGTGTGATCTGAGTATGGGGTCAACTAAATAATGAGTAACCTTTCTTGAGTAATTACTGACTTAATTTCATTGAAACTCTCCAAGACCTTTGAACTAAATGGAGAACTTTGGAATGTTCCTGGTCAAATGGAATTCCTCAGCAGAAAGTTTAATTTCCCAGGCAATCCCTTTTGAGTGAGCTCTGATGGAGAATCTGCAGGTCCCCATTTGCAAATCCCATCTACTCTGGAATCACGACTGTCTGACCAATGGAAAATTCAGGCTGTGATTCTCAGTTAAGTAAAAAACAGCCTTGAGTATCTATGCTGTAAAATAAACCCGCTGTACTTTTCAGGCAGAGTGAATGGGGATCTAGTAAATGCATTCTGAAAAGAAATTAGTCTCTCCCTCTTCCAACATAGAACCAAAGCATATAGGCTCCGTGCCAAGCAACAAATGAGAAGAACATGGTCCTGAACATCGACCTGAACAGCAACATGAGCCAGATGGGCAAGGTGGCCTTTGTTCTTCAAAAATTTGCACGTCCAAGGGAAATTCTGCTTTAAGGAAAAGAAGCAGCTGGAAACTACCGCAGCCAAATGATTATGCACAGAAAATAACGCATGAACAGTTCTTAATGAGTGGCTTGTTTATTTTGTGGCAGAAGTGCTGATAGGGGACTGGACATTTTGACAGAACTTGCCACAATTACTGTTTGAATTTCATGACTGGCCTATCTGAAATCTCACAGATTGCAATCAGTTTACCTGGACGGAGATGTAAAAATACTGAAGCTCTTTTATGAATCTGAATAGAGGCAACTGGCTGTTTTTCGTCACATTTGGAGACTGTGCCCAAAATTCTTTTGACAAAAGAAATAGAATGGGAGAATTCTTGTTGCTCTGCATAATCGACTGTCAGCTCACTGATGAAATCTTGGCTATAAAACCGAGCAGCTTTGTAACCAGCACTTTCTGTGAGTAGAATTTGATTCATGGGCTGTGAATGGGCATTCTCCCAATTGTCACTGTAAAACACACACAAATCCTCTAGTTTTTTTCAAATTCCAGTAGTAAAGGTGGGTTAGGTGGTCCGATGGCTGAGAGAGTGTTGAAGAAATATCAGAATGTATGATTTAGCTTTAGAAAACCACTAACCAACTACTTGTCAAATTACAAATGACAAATAGTCAGGTTCAGTCAGCTGAGTGGAATGGGTTTTGCTATTAAGAGGACCCAGGGAGATTTATTGCCAGAAGTGGGCAATTGGGAGACTGCCACTATGGCTCCTGTTTCATTGAGGACTGCAGTCTGTCCTAAACAGTCACATTAGTGCCACCATTAGAGACTGCCATTAGAGGCTGCCATTACTGGGTATGTGCTGCACAGAGAAGGTGTCACATATCAGACACTCGCGAAAGTAAGAGAGTGAGGTTAGATAATTCTGGTGCCAGGAGCTAGGCCCCTGCAATTGTTTGGGAGTGGGGTGTTATCACTGTGCATCAGTGGCACCATTGCCACAAGGACAGTCTAGCATCTGTGGGTAATACTGTACCCATAAACGAGGGCACCCCTCCCAGGATCTGCTGACAACTTGCCAGTATCACCTGGCAATACAGTTACACTTCACCATCTAGCTGTTGGCTCTCCCAATGTTGGCAAAATGTCCACAATGATGGGAAGTAATCCTGAATTGGTCCCTAATATTATAGTAGAGTTATAGAACTCTACAGTACAAAAAAAGCCCTTCAGCCCATCTACACTGCCACCAGTCAAAAACAATCATATAACTATTCTCATCCCTTTTCCAGCTCTCGGCTCATAGCCTATGTCTCTTGGCATTGCAAATGTACTTTGCAATACTTTGTAAATGTTCTGAGGGTTTCTGCCTGTACCCCAATTACAGGCAGTGAGTTCAAGGTTCCCATCAGCCTCTGGGTGAAACTGTTTTCCTGACTTCTCCTCTGAATGTATGATCCTTAAGACGTGGAGGTGCTGGTGTTGGACTGGGGTGGACAAAGTCAGAAGTCATACGACACTAGGTTATAGTCCAATAAGTTTACTTGAAATTACATGATGAAGGAGCAGCATTTCCAAAGCCTGTGATTTCAAATAAACTTTCTGGACTATAACTTGGTGTCATGAGCCTGTCTATGATCCGTAGTCATTGATCCTTCAACCAAGAGGAAAGGTTTCTTCCTGTCTACCCTATCTACCTGATCTATAATTTTATAGATCTCAATTATGTCCCCTCTCAATCTCCTCTGTTCTAAGGATGACGTGGAGATGCCAGTGTTGGACTGAGGTGGACAAAGTTAACAACACCAGGTTATAGTCCAACAGGTTTATTTGGCAATACAAGCTTTCAGAGCACTGCTAATTCATCAGGTAAGTGTGGAGCAAGCTAATAAGACACAGAATTTATAGCAAAAGATCATTATGTCGTGCAACTGATACTATATATTGAACCAACCTAGATTACCTGATGAAATCAAATAAATCTGTTGGACCATAACCTGGTGTAGTGTGATTTGTAACTTGCCTGTCAGGATAACAGCCCCAGTCTCTCCAATATCTCTTTACAACTAAAGCTCTCCAGCCCAGGTAGCATTTTCGTTAATCACTTCTGCATCATCTCGAGTGCCACATCCCTTCTAGAATGGGAATTCCAGGACTGCACACAATAGTCTAGTTATGCATAGCCAACGTTTTATAGAGTTCCAGCATAACATTCTTGCTGCTGAACTTTATGCTTTAAGCCTTGACTAAGGAAATCAAGTACAGAGGAACCTTGATGATCCGAATACCAATTATCTGAAAATCCGATTATCCGAAGGAGATCTCGAGGTCCCAATAGAAATGTTACATCAAAGACGTGTTTCCTGCAGTGATCGTGTCTTTTGTTTACAGTGATTAAACAGGTACTGTCTCCAAATGACTGACCTCCTGCCCTCTCTCTCTCTCCACTCTTTCCCTGGAGTTCTACAGAGGCGTGTGCTCTAACCACCCCCCTTCCCCAGATAATGTCTCGAACATTGTCGTGTACAGGGCAAAAGTGGAACTTGTCAAAAAGTTGCAAGAAAAAATCATGTGTGTGTGTGCTGTTTGGAGACTTACCTACAAGGCAGCTGCAATAGCAGCAGCAGTCTTGTTGCTGTACAGTCTGGCTGCCCCAGAAAGAGTCAGGGGTGGATAGGGTGCACACGGGTGGGGGGAGTTGGCAGGGGCAGTGTTGGGTGTTGTTGAGGGGTAGGGGGTGGTGTTGGACGGGACTGGGGGCTGGGGGGTGGATGGGGCATGGTGTTGGACAGGGCTGGAGGCAGGGGGTGGTATTGGATGGGGCTCTGAGGCGGGGTAGGTAGCAGTGTGGTTTTGGGGGGTCTCACGTGCTTTGTGCGGGAGGTGGGGTTCTGAGGGCAGGCAGAGTGCGGTGTTGGGGGAAGGGCTCGCGCGCTGTGTGCTTCTGCTGTCTCCTGAACAGAGAGCAGACTTTAAAAACTCTGAGCCCCAGAGGAAAGGCATTTAACCAATTAACCAAATAATCGATTATCCGAACGAAATAGTCCCCACCTATCTCGTTCAGATAATCGCGGTTCCTCTGTATACCATCTGCCTAATTCTGTTAAATTGATGTGTTGATGGAGTGTAGCGATTGTAACAAGGTTTGCCAGGTGGACCTCATAGAATATGAGTTCCCTGATTGGGGCTGTTAATCTGGCCCAATCAGGGAGTCTTGGCATAAACAGGCCATCCTGTTCATTCTGAGAGCTGGCTCTGAAGGTGCTGGATCCGTGTCATGGACTCTCCATGTGTAAATAAAAGATGATAGGAGATTGGCCTCTGTGGAGTTATTTAAGTGGCAATAAAAGAAAAGCATTCTCCTGAAGAAATTCACTCACAAGAGTCACCTTTAGTTTGGGGTAAGCATTTCTGGCATCATGCCATTATTTGGGAAGCTTGACTCTTTCGATCCTGCTGTTGAAGACTGGGCCCAGTATGTGGAAAGACTGTTTTATTTCTCTCTGGGAAAATGACACCACTGCAGATGAAAAGCATCAAATAATTCTCCTGACAGCTTGTGGACCCATAGCTTTTTCATTTAGACCCATAGAGTCATTGAGATGTACAGCACGGAAACAGACCCTTCAGTCAAACCCTCCATGCCAACCAGATATCCCAAGCCAATCTAGTCCCACCTGCCAGCACCCAGCCCATATCCCTCCAAACTCTTCCTATTCATATACCCATCCATTCCACTTGACCTAAATTGCGTAAGAGAGCTTATAGTCCAGTATCTAGGAGAGTCCATACCCTGGAAAGTCACCTACAGCGGGTTTGGAACAGTTAAATTGCTTAACAACATCCAAATCACAACAAATCAAAATGCCTTTTAAATGTTTCAATTGTACCAGCCTCCACCACTTCCTCTGGCAGCTCATTCCATACACGTACTAGCCTCTGCGTGAAAATGTTGCCCCTTAGGTCTGTTTTACATCTTTCCCCTTTCACCCTAAACCTATGCCCTCTAGTTCTGGACTCCCCGACCCCAGGGAAAAGACTTTGTCTATTTATCCTATCCATGCCCCTCATAATTTTGTAAACCTCTATAAGGTCGCCCCTCAGTCTCCGACGCTCCATGGAAAACAGCCCCAACCTGTTCAGCCTCTCCCTATAGCTCAAATCCTCCAACCCTGGCAACTCCCTGAGGCACAATATACTAAAACATTTCAAGAGTTGACAGATTTACTTAAGGAATATTATGGCACTAAGCCTCCTCTAATTCTGGGACACAAATGGCTTTAATTTGCCAATTTGAGAACCAGGGGAGGCTTATCAAGATTTTTGATTAGAGTAAGATGACTGGCAGAGAACATGAGACTTTGGGTTACCCTTAATGAGATGCTGAGAGATTGTTTGGTATGTGGGACTAATAATGCAACCATGAATGAGCACCCAATAGCTGAAGGCTAACTGGATTTCAAACACTACAATGGCTTTATCATTGGAAAATGTGGCAAGTGGAGTACACATGAATTGATGGAAGTAGCTACACCTGCAAATCCGACTGAGCTTGGGGAACGCAACTGGAGTGAAGACAATTAAATAACCTCACTCAGACATACCCTGAATGAAAGGACTCTAAGTCAGCCCACAACAAAACCCCAAAACATACCAAGCCTAAGACAAATAGTTACAGTTTTCTTCAGTATCCCGGCTGATAAGCCATTGTAGATGCTGTCGGTATGCTGACTTGAGAGAGCAAAAGAATTCCACTTGACCTAAATTGCGTAAGAGAGTTTATAGTCCAGTATCTTGGAGAGTGCATACCCTGGAAAGTCACCTACAGCTGGTTTGGAGCACTTAAATTGCTTAACAACATCCAAATCACAACAAATCAAAATAAACATCTGGTTAAATGGTCACCTGGTTCTAATGGAGGTCGAGATTGGTGCAGCTGTTTTGGCATTAGCAGACCAGTCTTTAAAGAATTACTGGAGAAGGGATCATGCCTGAAACGTCGATTCTCCTGTTCCTTGGATGCTGCCTGACCTGCTGCGCTTTTCCAACAACACATTTTCAGCTCTGATCTCCAGCATCTGCAGTCCTCACTTTCTCCTTTAAAGAATTACTGCCAGCCACTCCTCCACATTTGTGAGAATGGCTGGGTAAACACTGGACTCACTACATGTTGACTATGCTGGTCATTTCATGGGCTCAGTGTTCTTAGTAATTAAGGATGACAAAGTGGCTGGATGTGCAAAGAGTTCATTCATCAAACACAGTGATGACGATAGAAAAACTGCACACATCTTTGCAATGCACAGACTTACAGAAGTGTTGCTATTGGCCATTGTTTACCAGCAAAGAATTTGAGTATTTCCTAAAATTGAATGGTATTTCGTATACAAGGACAGCTTCATGCCATATATTGTCCAATGGTCTGGCAGAAAGAACAGTCCAAACTTTGAAGGCAGGCTGTAAGAAACAGCCTACATCTTCACTAGATACCAAACTGTCCCTGTTCCTGTTTGATTATCGGTCCACACTTTATACAAATGCAGGAAAGTTCCAACATTGTTAATGGGGAGAAGATTCCACATCAGGTTAAATCTGATCTTCCTGGACCTGGGAGGGGAGTGTGAGATGGCATCGGGAATACCTATGCTGGATACAAGACTCCACAAAGCGAGAGATACAACCCAACTGCTTGTTGTGTGGTGCTATGGAGTCTGTGAACCATCATGTATATATTGGGTGTGGGCACTCGCACTCCCTTTTTGATTTTGTTAAAAACCTCTTCTCTGTTTTTTGTTGCACTTCAGTCTCACGCTCCTGATTTTTGTGCACCCAGTACAGAGGGGTCGGGGGGAGGGGGAAACAGGTCTGAAGACCTCCTCGTGGGTCTGCTCCTAGGCCTGGCTAAACTGACCATAAACTGGTCCAGGCAGCAGGCCATGGAGGGGGTTGTTAGGGCCGACTGCCTGCCCCTCTTCCGTGGTTATGCTCGAGCCCGGGTGTCTCTGGAGAAGGGGCACGCGGTGTCCACTAACACCCTGGAGTTGTTCAGGGAGAGGTGGGCGCAGCAGGGAATGGAGTGTATTATTTCCTCCTCCAACTCTATTTTGATTAAATCCCTGCCCTCCCCTTCACTGTTTGATCACACAGCATTGCCCTTTGATGTGAATGGAACTGCTCGTCACTGGTCACTTTCCTGGTGGTGGAAATTGAATAAAGGTTTGTACACCTTGCGTCTTTCACTGTATCTCATGCCTGCACACACACAACATGGATGCCAGAGTAAGAAATAAGCACAACAGCAGTTATAACACACTGACCGTATGACCCAGGCAGTTCAGAGGTCAGTCCCCTCCTTCACCACTGATCAAGCTCCCTCAGAGCAAGCTGTCAGAGTGAACAGAACCCATGACACTCCTGTTCATTTTTTTTAATTTTCCTCAGTTGGGTGAAAATTTGGGGGAAAATTAAAAAAAGAAAAAATGAACAGGAATGTCAGGGGTTCGGTTCACTCTGACAGCTGGGTCTGAGGGAACTGCATCAGTGTCACCTCAATGGAGGTATTTCAATGGATGTCCACACTTCCAACTTTCCTGCCCCTTGTAAATTGACTTGGAGATAGTCAGACTTTAGGCTTTCCCTATCATCCCTTCCTCCCCCTGCCTATACTATCTTTTCACTGCCATTTTCCAGTCTTACCATCTTCCAGTTCATCACCAAGGAGGTTAGGAGATTGCGATTGATGTCCTGATGAAAGGACCGACATTTTAACTCTGCCTTTCCACCCATCTTGTCTGGCCTGCTGATTATTGCTAATATATTCATGCAGTTAATTCATATTTCCAGCAGTGGTTCGAGTTTTTAAAATTTCTATCTTTGTTTTCAGATCCTTTTGTGGCTTCAACTTATCTGTAGTTCACTGATTTTTTTTCCAGCATTAAGAGCTGAGTGAGATATCTGTAAGATACTTGCCAATATTAACCTCTTGAGCAATCTTAACTCTTAATCATTGGTGGCCTTTATTTGGGCAAATCTCTGCCCTAGTATCTCCAACTTGCTCTCTCTCCAAATTAATGCCTAAAGTCTTTCTCTTTGTGCAATGTTTTAGTTATCTGCCTGATTATCTACTTTTATGAATCAGTTTGCTCAGCAGGACATCTAAGACCACAAGATAGAGGAGCAAAATTAGGCTATTTAGCCCATCTAGTCTGCTCTACCATTTAATCATGTCTGATATGTTAATCAAAGAGAAAGCGAGGACTGCAGAGGCTGGAGATCAGAGTTGAGAGTGCAGTGTTGGAAGAGCACAGCAGGTCAGGCAGTATCCGAGGAGCAGGAGAATCGATGTTTCAGGTATAAGCCCTTCATCAGGAATTTTGATCAGCCTTTCCTGATCAAGGGTTTATGCCCGAAACGTCAATTCTCCTGCTCCTCGGATGCTGCCTGACTGCTGTGCTTTTCCAGCATTACACACTTGACTCTGATAAGTTACTCAACCCCATTTACCTGCCTTCTCCCCGTAACCCTTAATGCCCTTACTTATTGAAAACCTATCTATCTCTGTCTTAAGTACACACAATGATTTGGCCTCCACGGCCCTCTGTGGCAATGAATTCCATGAATTCATAATGCTCTGGCTGAAGAAATTCTGCCTTATCTCAATTCCAAAGGGCTCTCCGTTTACTCTGAAGCCGTGTATCTGTATAAAAGATCCTAGACTGTTTCATTTTACTGACGGTGCCATATTAATTCATGTTGTGTTGCTGTTATTCCTTGTCTCAGTGTGACTGCCAGTCACTGTCACGTCTTCACCTGCTATTTCCTCTCAGCCAGACTCAAATACGAGCTATCTGTCAGTTCTCAGTTTAAAGAGAAGGTCAAAGATGAATCATTAACCTGCCATTTCACTTTGGTCATTTGACAGGACTGCTGCTTATTTGAAGAAAAAATGTCAGGAGACAGTTTCATTTGATGACGAAATTATTAGATGTAAAACTGTTTACATTGCCCTGTTGTTGAAATCGGTCTGGCCTTCCAGCTGTCAAGAATTTTCCCAAAATACTCTTTATGATTGATTAGATATAAAGCAGGAGCGAAAAGGAAGACAATACTCTTTTCTCAATCACTGTTTTTCCAATGCATTCGAGAACCATTGATGAAGACTGAATCATTCCCATCTGACCCCCGCACAGCATCAACATTTCCATTTATTTAACAAAAGACCTCCAATTCAGGCTTGGTTATTAATTCACCTCGCAAGAATCAGTCTTGTAGGTTCAGCATGCAGTCAACCCTGATTTGACTGAATACAGTTACAATGATTTATTTCTGCACAATGAAATCAGGAGCAATGCTGTGGTGGGCAATTCAAAATTTTTTTACCATTTTAAAGGTTAACTGATATGCACATGAAGTAATTTCAAAAATGTGGCAGCAAGTGATAAATGACTCAAAATCTTCCATGGTTTTGTGACCATGTTACCTCAAGGGCAAAAATCAATTGGAGACAGGTGTGAACTACTTCTTCAGATAGTACACTCTATCACAAGTGTACAACACGTACATATTTGTCACCAAATATGGGTGACAAGTAAGCAGCTTGCTCTTGTCTGCGTGAATGCAGGTTCAAGGTAATATCTTAGCTAATGGGCCAAATGGCCTTACTGCCACTCCTATGTCTTAATGATTAGATTAGTTGTCCTACAGTGTGGAAACAGGCCCTTCAGCCCAACAACTCCACACTGACCCTCTGAAGAGTAACCCATTTCCCTCTGACTAATGCACCTAACACTAGGGGCAATTTAGCATGGCCAGTTCACCTAAACTGCACATCAATGGACTGTGGGAGGAAACTGGAGCACCTGGAGAAACCCACGCAGACATGGATAGAATGTGCAAACACCATACAGGCAGTCATCCGAGGCTGGAATTGAACCTGGGACCATGGTGCTGTGAGGCAGTAGTGCTAACCACTGAGCCACCATGCTACTCCATGCATTGTTCTCATGCACTGCTTTTTTCAAGGTGTTGTCTCTCATATGAAAGGTTACCTCAGATCCTGTTTTCCCTCATGTGGACATAAAGATTCCAATCCAATATTTTGAAGAACAGTAAGGCTGTTCTCCTCACTCCCCCCCCCCCCCCCCCTCCCCGGTTGATATTTAAGGCCAAATTAACATCATAAAATGGAATTCATGATCATTTATCATATTGCTGTTTGAAGGATGTGGCTGAGTGCAAATTGCCCCACCATGTTTCCAAATTTACAACAATGGCTGCACTTCAAAAATAGACATGTTGCTAAAGTGTTTCATCCAACACACTAACTGAATCAGTCAGTTAGCTCTGTTGGTTGTATGGCTGGATTGTGATGCAGAGTGACACCAACAGCAAGTTTCAATTCCCATGCAAGCTGAGGTGGCATGAAAGACTCTCCCTCTCAACTCCATCCCTTGCCTGAGGCATGGTGACCCTCAGGTTTAACCACCATCAGTCATATCCGTGTAATAACAAAGCAGCCCTCTGGTCTGCTAAGACTATAATAACTTTACATCAGGACAAATACAAAAATGCCAGGTTTAAAGTCATCACACAGTTTATATTACAAGAGAAAAGGGAACTGGTAAGTTGATCCTAAATGGATAAGACATTGACATTCTTTCTCGCTGTGATACAGTTTACTTGAAATTAGGCATTCTTGCATTTGGTCCTGATGTGTGTAAAACAAAAAGCTTCAACAACATGTCACTTTATTTAGTGATATTCAAGTTAGTATGGCTAAATGCTGGTTTAAAAAAAAACACAGCTTGAGATCCTTCTCCATAACTCTCATGTTCAAACCTCTATCCAACATGAAACTAAACCATGAAATCCAGTATGGTATGATTGAAGAATTAGCATAATTTCAGTAAAGAGAAATGTTTGGGTGTTGCTGAGGAGAGCTGGGGTTGGGGAAATAACCTGGATTTCTGTTCCAGAGTGGTATTAGTAAATAAAATAATCATTCTGGTATGTTTTCTCCTGTTGAAACTTGCCAGTGTGTGACATACAATAAATTAATGTTCTGTGCCACCTGTGGGAAAGTGGGTATATGAATGTTGTTTAAGGATGAGATTGGGGTTGGTTGTGGTACTGTAGTGAATAGAATCATAGAATCATAGAATTCCTACAGTGCAGAAAGAAGCCATTTAGCCCATCGAGTCTGCACTGACCCTCTGAAGAGCACCCACCCAGACTCTCTTCCCCACCCTATCCCTGTAATCTCGCATTTACTATGGATAATCTAGATTAGAGTGGTGCTGGAAAAGCACAACAGGTCAGACTGAATGCGAGGAGCAGGAAAATTGACGTTTTGGGCAAAAGCACTTCATCAGGAATGCAGCTAGCCTGCACATCTCTGGACACTATGGGGCAATTAAATGTGACCAATCAAGCAAGTCCACACATCTTTGGACTGCCAGAGCACCCAGTGGAAACCTACACAGAATGCGCAAACTCCACACAGTTGCCTGAGGCTGGAATTGAAACTGGATCCCTGGCGCCATAAAGCAGCAGTGCTAAATGGCAGACTGGAGTTTTAAAGTTATGGCTGACTTATTGCAGAGATGATAGGCTAGGTGCTCACATTTGTTCAGCAGGAGGCAAGCCCTGTTAGATTTAAATATCCAACTGCAATCTTACCTACGTATTTGGTCTCCCAAATGAGGGAATTGATTAATGGATGCTGGGCAGATGGGGAAGAGGATTCAGGACAGATGGTGCCACCACCAGGCATCCAAAAAAATGGTTCCCAGTATTAGAGAGTTTAGGTAGAGACAGGGTGGGTGAGTGCAAAAAAGACAATGGTGTTGGGATTGTTATGGCACAGGAACCTAAGGATTCTTTCTGGTTGTCAGAATAGTACTTCCTGTACTTCTTAACTCTCAATGAATTCTACAATATCTCAGTAATGGTACATACCCTGAGCATTTCAGGTTATCAGACAGTGGTTCTTTGTCCCGGGAATCAAGGTTCAACAATGTATGGGTCCCTGGGACTTCGCAAAACTTTGCTGAAGCTTTGTTGATTTTATCATTGCAGTAGGACTTCTGGATTTAATTTAGGCCTTCACCTTCCCACAGTGGGAAATACTCTTTGAACTAACTAAAGTCAACGTAAAATAAAACACCACTGATTTTGATTGATTTTTAACCTTTCCCACGCATTATTCCCACTGAACTGAAGAGTGGGGTGAGGGATTAAAAGCAACCGCCTCTCTGAGCTCATTCAAATTGGTATTGGGGCAGCTAATGACAGTGAATACTAGGATCTTTGGGAACTGTCATCATCCAAAAACTGTTTTCCAACAGGACTCAGTGCTTTCAGGTGAGAAGAGAAGTTGTGGAATATGCTGTGTTTACACACCCTGACCTCAGATTGTAGGTATATTATAATGATAATCAAATTTAAGATGTGGAATATGAACTGTTGAGATAGATTTCTTTGAGTACTTTTCCTACTTGTGAAATGTTTGCCCTAACTTCAAAAAGCTGAGAAATTCACAGCTTCAGTCTTCCTTTAATAGTTAGTTCAAAGAGCAGCTTATCAGTAATTGCAGAGTTTGCCATTACCAGACACACTAATGATAGCTCCTACATTCCTTCCACTTGTAATCGCATCACCCTTCATTAAAGAACACCAAACCAGCAGACTCAGAATTCTGGCACTGTGACTTGCTTAATGTGTTCTTATGTTCCCTGAGATGATTTATATACCATAAGCCAAATGAAAGCCCATACAAAGAATTCACAGTATGCAGAAAACTGATAAGAAAGCTTTAAAGAGTGCATCATTGAACAAAAGATGACATGTGATTATTGAGCAGTGTTAGATTTTTTTTGGCATCACACTTCATGCGTATCAAGCTTTTCTTACATTATGTTATCACCCTGTCACTTTGTTCCTTAAAAGTTGAAACTGAAGGCATCAACATTTAGTTTTGAACTTTTCCTTTGCTGTGTTATCGGTGAAGAGGCAAGCATTCCTTTCTGCTTGAGTTGGTAATCTGTGGGTCTGTTTTTACACCTACTTCATCAACACCAGACTTGTGGAGCAGCTGGATATGGAGACTGTACAGCCCCAGAACTGTTTAATTTCTTAGAGTGATTTTACTGCCCAAGTGAAGCTGGAGAAAGTAAATGAAGAATAACACACCCACATTCCCCGTTCAGAACCACCGAAGCAAAAGGTCAGATTGTTTTACATCCAGTTATTCACACACAAGTTATAAATTGGATAATTGTGTGGGCTTACTAAACCAATTTACTTTTAAAAGCTGCTTGAGACTGGTTCCAATACGCATTTACAAGTCTGAACTCCTTACAGCTGATCAACTTATTACAAATAAAATAGTTTCCAGTTTAATCAATAATTACTGAGATGTTTTATTCACTGGCTTATATAATGAAGTGCCCCATGCTTTGTTGGGTGAGCAAGCAAGGAGCAAATACCAAATCCACCTTATCATTTTTGGCATAGATCACACAAGCGGAGGTTATGTTGGAGTTGAACAGAACTTTAGTTCAGCCACAGCTGATGTACTGTCTGCAGTTCTAGTCACCACACTATAGGAAAGGCGTGATTGCTCCTGAGGGGGTTTAGTGGAGCTTCACCAGGATGTTGCCTCGGATGGAGCAGTTTAGTTACAAAGAGTGGCTGGACAAGCGCTGGCTCAGATGGGATCTGATTGAGATGTATGAAGTTTATGGGCAGCACAGTGGCACAATGGTTAGCACTGCTGCCTCTCAGCGCCAGAGACCCGGGTTCGTTTCCTGCCTCAGGCGACTGTGTGGAGTTTGCACGTTCTCCCCGTGTCTGCGTGGGTTTCCTCCGGGTGCTCCGGTTTCCTCCCACAGTCCAAAGATGTGCGGGTCAGGTGAATTGGCCGTGCTAAATTGCCCGTAGTGTTAGGTAAGAGGTAAATGTAGCGGTATGGGTGGGTGGCGGGTCGGTGTGGACTTGTTGGGCCGAAGGGCCTGTTTCCACACTGTAAGTAATCTAATCTAAAAAAAAGGTTGAGAGGCACGCGCAGGACAGATGGAAAGCAGCTGTTCCACTCAGTTGATGTGCCAGTAACAAGGGGATATGGTTTTAAAGTGAAAGGAAGGAAGTTAGAGGAAAATTGTATTCACCATAAAGTAGTGTCTGGCAGGATAGCAGAAGAGGGAAACCTCACAACCTTTAAAAGTACTTGGACGGGCACTTGAAATATCATACATTTAAGGCTTTGGGCCAAGTGCTGGGAGATTGGATAGTATAGATTTAGAGCAGCTGTTTGTTGGGGCAGACTCAATGGGTCAAAGGGCCTCTTTTTGCACTTAATGATTCTATGATCTTATGAACACAGCAATTGCTTTCAGAATGACACTGGCAAGGAAGTCTGTGAGACCTGTTGATCAGGAAATGGTGCCTAGTACAACTTAAGGACAAGCATGGTCTGTGTGAAGCTGTGGCTTCGTGGTCATATTCATAAACCTCCAACATCAAAGACTTGAACACAAAATCTAAACTGATATCCCAAAGATGTATTAAGATAACATTACACAGTCACAGCTGCTTTGTTAAAAAGCAGCCCTGAGTGTTGTCTTCGGTAAAAGTAAAATATTTCATTTTAGAAATGAGAGGGTTGATGGGTGACCTAATAGAGTTCTTTAAATTGATAAAGAGGATTGGTAGAGTAGACATATGGACCTATGAGTCTGACATTGGTGATGGGAAGGTTGTTGGAGGTGATTCTGAAAGATAGTATTTACATGCATTTGGAGTAGCAATGACTGATTAAAGATAGTCAACATGGCTTTGTGCAAGGGAAACTGTGTCTCACAAACTCGATTGAGTTTGTGAGGAAGTGACAAAGAGATTGAGGGCAGACTGGTAGACATTTACATGGATTTTAGTAAAGCCTTTGACAACGTTCCACATGATAGAGTACTGAGTAAAATTAGATCACGTGGGATTCAGGGTGAGCTTGCGAATTGGATACAACATTGGCTTGAAGGTAGGAGATGGAGGGTGGTAGTGAAGGGTTGTTTTTCGGACTGGAGGCCTGTGACCAGCAGTGTTCCACAGAGATCAGTACTGGGTCTACTTTTATTTGTCATTTATGCAAATTGTTTAGATGATAATTTAGAAGACATGGTTAGTAAGTTTGTAGATGACACCAAAGTTGGTGGTATAGTCGACAATGAAGAAGGTTACCTAAGATTACAAGGGTATGTTGATCAATTAGGTTAATGGGCTGAGGAATAGTAGATGGAGTTTAATTTAGATAAATGTTAAGTTTTGCATTTTGGTAAAACAACAAAGGCAGAACTTGTACAACTAATAACAGAGTCCTGGGTAATGTTATAAAAAAGAGAGACCAAGAGTTCAGGTACATAATTCTTTGAAATTTGCATCATATATAGACAGTGTGATAAAGAAGGCATTTAGCATGCTTGCCTTCATTGTTCAGATCTTTGAGCATAGGAGTTGGGGCATCATGCTGAGGTTATATAGGATATTGGTGAGGCCTCTTGTGGAGTACTATGTGAAATTCTGATCATCCTGTTATCAGAAGGTTATTATTAAATTGGAGAGGGTTCAGGAAACATTTACCAGGATGTTGCCTGGAAAGGAATGTTTGAATTATAAAGATAGGCTGAGACATTTTTCATTGGAGGTTGAAGGGTGACCTTATCGAGGTTTATAAAATCATGATGGGCATAGATAAGGTTAATTATCAATAGTCTTTTCTCTAGATGGGGGAGTTAAAAACTAGGGGGCATATTTTAAGCTGAGAAGAGGAAGATTTGAAAAGGACATGAGTGGTAACTTTTTTAACACAGATTATATGTGTCAAAGAAAGTGATGGATGCAGATACATTTGCAACATTTAAAAGACCTTTGGATAAGGACAAGAATAGGAAAAGTTTGGAGGGAATTGACCCCAATGCAGGCAAATGGGTCTAGCTTGGTTTAGGGACATAGTCAATGTGGACTAGCTGGATCAAAGGGTCTGTTTCCGTGCTGCATTACTCTAATATTCTCAGATATTGATAATGAGTGGTAACTCAAAAATAGGGGCCATAAGTCTCAGACAGTCACTAATAAATCTAACAAGGAATTCTGGAAAATCTTCTAAGATCAAAAAATGATGAGAAGGTGCAATTTGATTCCACCTGGAGTAGTTGAGATGAATAACATGGATGCCTTTATGGGAAGTACTAGGAAAGCGTAATAGAAGGATATGCAGATCCATGAGATGAAATAAAATGAGAGGAGGCTTGTGGTGAGTATAAACACTGGTGTAACTCAGTCGTATGGAAAGGCTGGTTTCTGTGTTATACATTTTACGTAATTTCTTGTATGGGACTTCTGTACCATGCAGACTGGGTGAGAAATTAATTAATGTCATTTAAGTAAAATTCATAGGATAAAATACCCATGGCTTCAATTTTTACAATGTGCAGTGTTTGGACAGAAATCTGCTAATTTCAACTCATGGATATAATTAGGATCATGGCTTTACCAAGTTAGCCTATAGCAGGACTGGATTTATGAATCAACCTGCTCAGATGTTATTACACACATGTAGAGAAGGTGGGATTTGAACCTTTTGGTTCAGAGGTAGGGATAGAACCACTACACCATTAGAGCCCGGGGTGCAGATTAAAATGCCATTGACATCCTTTGTCTCACCTCAGAAAAGAACCCAGAATTATACCAGTGAGATTATGTTTCCCCATCTCACATGCCAACCATTCTGTCATTTCTCTTAGTGAGACCAACAGTTTTATTCACAGGATGTGGTGTTGCTAGCTAGGCTAGTATTTATTCCCATCCTTAATTGCTTTCAAGAAGATAATGTTGAGCTGCCATCTTGAATTGCTGTAGTTTTGTGTGATGGAGGGACACCCAATGGTATTGTTGGGAAGGTAATTCCAGAGGTTAGCTTCAGTGACAGTGACTGGTTAGTCGAATATTGGTAATAGAGAAAATGTAAGAGGCCATTGTATCATATTTAAAGCAGAGCACTTGGAAAACAGTGACTTGATTGGGCAGAGTCAACATGGTTTCATGGAAGGAAAACCATGCTTGATAAATTAACTTATAACCTTCGAGGATGTAACCAGTAGAGTTGATAAAAGGTTTTTTACTTGGATTTTTAGAAGGTTTTGATTAAGTCCTGTTTAAGGTCTGTGGAGTATTCAGTGATAGCAATGTCATCAAATGTCAATTGTGTAATGTGAATGTTACTTGCACAAGCCTGAATATTGTCCAAGTCATGCTGTTTTTGGTTATGGACTGCTTCTGAATCAAGAAGTCACAAATCCTGCTGTGCAATCACCAGAAAATATTCTGACCTTAAGATGAAGGGAAGGTCTTTGATGAAGCAGCTGAAGATGGACACTATGCTGAGGAGCACCTGCAGAGATATCCTGGAGCTGAAATGACAGGCCCCCAACAACCACAACAATCGTCTTTTGTGCGAGGAGTCATTCCAACCTAAGAAGATTTATCTTCTTGATTCCCATTCATTCTAACTTTGCTAGGGCTCATGGACAGAAGATAGTAGGTCATAAAATCCATTGGTTCTGCTCTGACATTCAGTGAGATCATAAGCTGATCTGATATACCTCAATTCCACTTTCCTGCCTTTCCTCCATAACTGTTGATTCCCTCACTGCCTAAAAGCCCTCTATTGGCGTTGAATCTACTTAATGACCCAACCTTAACAGCTCTCTGCAGTAAAGATTTCCACAGGTTCACAACCTTCTGACAAAAGAAATTCCTCTTTTCCTCTGCCTTAAATGTGGGGCTACTTATTTGACATTATGCTCTTTCCCACAAAGGGAGGCAACCTTTCTACATCTACCCTGTAAAGTTTGCTAAGAATATTGCATGGTTTAATAAGGTTATCTCTCATTCTTCTAAATTTCAATGCATACAGACCCAAATTACTCAACCTCTTTTCATAAGACAGTCCCATTATGCCTGGTATCATAATGAACCTTTTCTGGACTGTCTCCAATGCCAGTCTATCTTTTCAATGATAAAGGGCCCAAAAGTTTTCTACGAGTATTTAAACCATGATTTGACGTATGCCTTGTATTGGTTCATCAAAACCTGCCGATTTTACACTCTGTTTCCTTTGAAATAAAAAATCAACCTTCCTTGTTGCCTGCTGAAAATGTGAGATTCATGGGATGATGACTTCAAACTCCCTCTTTTCTGTAGCTTTCTGCAGTCTTTCCCCAATCAAATAATATTCAGCTTCTCTATTTTCCCACCAAAGTCCATAACCTCACATTTCTCGATATTCTGCTCAATCTGCCAAGTTTTTGCCAACTCACTTTACCTGTCTCTAGGCCTCTGCAAACTCTGTGTCACGGTCACCACTTACCTTCACACCTATGTTTATGTCATGTGCAAACTTGGCAGTAGTATATGCACTTCCCTCATCTCTGTCATTTTATGACAGATATTTGAGACAGACTAGCCTGTACAACTATACGATTTCATAACATGTCATTTTATTTATTTGTGGGATGTAGGTATTGCTGGCTGGCTAGCATTTAGCTGTCTCGCGTTGCCCTTGAAATGGTTGTCATGAGCTGCATACCTGAACCGCTGCATTCCACCTGCTATGGAGTGACCCACAATTCCCTTAATGAGGGAATTCCAGGATTTTGATCCAGCAACAGTGCAGGAATAGCAATGTTTCCAAGTCAGGATTGTGAATGGCTTGGAAGGGAACATAAAAGTGGTGGTATTCCCATGTATCTGCTGCCCTTGTCCTTCTGGATGGAAGTGGTCCTGGGTTTGGAAGGTGCTCTTTGAGGATCTTTGAATTTCTGCAGTGCATCTTTTAGATACTACACACTGCTGCTACTGAGTTTTGGTGGTGGCGGGAATGGATGCTTGTGGATTTGTGTCAATCAAGTGGGCTGCTTTGTCCTTGATGGTGTCAAGTTTCTTGAGTGTTGTTGGAGCTCCACTCATTCAGGCAAGAAGGGAGTATTCCATCACACTCCTGATCTGTGCCTTGTAGGTACACAGGCTTTGGAGAGTCATGAGGAGAGTTTTAGGGCATGGTATTCTGAGCCTCTGAGCTACTGTGATTATTTGGAGAGTCCAGCTAAGTTTCTAGTCAATGGTGACCCCCAGGAAGTTGATAGTAGGGGATTCAGTGATGGTAACATTGAATGTCTAGTGGTGATATTCAGATTGTCTGTTATTGGAGATGGTCATTGCCTTGCATTTGTGTGACATGAACGCTATTTGCCACTTTTTAGCTCAAACCTGAATATTGTCAGATCTTGCATTTGAACATTCAGTATGTGAGAAGTTGGGAATGATGCTGAACATTGTGCAATCATGGGTGTACATCCCCATTTCTGACTTTATGATGGAGGGAAAGTCATTGAAGACATTTGGATGAGGACAGCACCCTGAGGAACTCCGTCAGAGATGTCCTGGACCTGAGAAGACTAATGTCCAAGAATCACAACCATCTTCCTATGTGTCAGGTATGACCAGTGGAAAATTTTCCCCGGAAACTCATTGATCCCAGTTTTGCCAGGGCTCCTTGATGCCACATTCAGTTGAATGCATCCTTGATGTCAAGGGCTGTCAATCTTACCTCACCTCTGGAGTTCAGCCCTTTTGTCCATGTTTCAACCAAAATTGTAATGAGGTCAGGAACTGAGTGACCCTAGAAGAACCCAAACTGGGTGTCACTGAGCAGGTTATTGCTGAGCCGGTGCTGCTTGATAGCACCATTGATGACACCTTCCATCACTTTACTGATGACCGACATTAGACTGATGGGGCAGTAATTAGTTGGGTTGGAATTGCCCTTTTTTTTTTGTACTTGACAGACCTGGACAATTTTACACATTGTCAGGTAGATACCAGTGTTGTAACTGTACTGGAACAGTTTGGCTAGGGGAGTGACAAGTTCAGGAGCACAAGTCTTCAGTACCCTAGCCAGAGTGTTGTCAGGGCCCAAAGCCTTTGCAGTATCCAATGTATCCAACTGCTTTTTGATATCACATGGAGTGAATCGCATTGGCTGAAGACTGGTATCTGTAATTCTGGGACCGCTGGAGGAGGTTGAGATAGATCATCCACTCGAGTGCTTCAGCCTTATCTTTTGCACTGATGTGCTGGTCTCTTCCATCGTTGAGGATAGAGGTACTTGTGGAGCCTCCTCTTCCAGTGAGTTATTTAATTGTCCACCACCATTCATGATTGGATGTGGCAAGACTGCAGAGCTTAGATCGGATTTGTTGTTTGTGGGACTGCTAACTGTCTGTCACTTACTGTCTGACATGCATGTGGTCCTATTCGGTACCTTCACCAGGTTGACATCTCATTTTCAGTGATGCCTAGTGCTGTTCCTGACATGCCCTCCTGCACTGTCTATTGAACCACGGTCGATCCCCTGGCTTGATGGTAATGGTGAAATGGGAGATATGCTGAGCCATGAGATTGCAGATTGTGCTAGAGTAACATTCTGCTGCTGTTGATGGCCCAAGGCATCTCATGGATACCCAGCTTTGAGTTGCTAGATCTGTTTGAAGCACCCATTTAGCATGACAATAGGCCACACAATACGATGGAGCATAGTATCTGTGAAGCCAGTATTTTGTCTCCACAAGGACAGTATGGTGGTCACCCTTGCCAATACTGTCATTGACAGATGCATCTGCAGGCAACAGATTGGTAAGGATGAAGTCCAAAGATGCTTTCCATCTTATAGGTTCCTTCACTACCTGCTGCAGATCCAGCAGCCATATCCTTTAGAAGCTGATCGGCTCGATCAGTAAAACTGCTGCTGAGTCACTCTTAGCAGTGGACAGTGAAATCCCCCACTGAGAGCACATTTTGTGCCCTTGTCATCTTCAATGCTTCCTTCAAGTGTCATTCAACAAGGAGGAGTACTGATTCATCAGTTGACAGAGGAATGGTATGTGGTAACCAGCAGGAGGTTTCTTTGCCCATGTTTAACTTGTAGACATGAGACTTCATGGATCCAGAGTTGATGTTAAGGACTCTTAGGGCAACTCTCTCTTGGCTGTATACCGTGGTGCCACCACCTCTGCTGAGTCTGTCCATCCAGGGATGGTGATGCTGATGTCTGGGACAGTGTCTATATGGTATGGTTCCGTGAGTATGACTATATCAGACTGTTGCTTGACCAGTCTGTGAGACAGCTCTCCCAATTTTGGCATTAACCCTCAGATGTTAGTGAGGACGATTTTGCAGGGCTGATAGGAGTGCTTCTACTGTTGTCTCTTCTGATGCCAAGGTTTATGCAAGTGATCTGTCCGGTATAATTGCTTTGAGATTTTGTAGCAATTGATACAACTGAATAACTTGTCTGGCCATTTCAGAGCATAATTGAGAGTCAACTACATTGCTGTGTGGCTGGAGTCACATAGAGTCCAGATCAGGAGAGGATGCACATTTCCTTCATTGACAAACAATAGTGAACCAGATGGGTTTTTCTGGCAATCAACAATGGTTTCATGATCATCAGTTGATTCTTAATACCAGGTACATTTTATTGATTTCAATTTAATAATCCCTAACTCTGGGCTGGTGACAGAAGATGAAATTTGAATTTGATAAAAATCTGGGATAAAAAGCTAGTCTAGTGTAATCACTGTTTTTTTTATTTATTGTAAAAAATATCCATCTGGTTCACTTATGTCCTTTAGGGCAAGAAATTGGCAACCCTACTTGATCTGGTCTGTAATATGACTCCAGAACCATAGCAAAATGGTTGTCTCTTAAGAACTCTCTGGGCAATAAGAGATGGTCAATAAATGTTGACCGATACCGTGACACCCACATTCCTTGAATGAATAGAAAAATCATATTGCTTTCACCAATGGCTTAGAATTAGTGAACCACTTGACAGCAGTAAGTATAATCTTTGAAGTTATGGCATTCAAATGTAGGATGAATTGAGGGAAGAGCAGCTTCTACAGTCACTGATTTTGTCCTGTGTATGTTGCTGATGGGTTTAATAGTGAACCAATTGGAAATGGCGGTAGGACAGAAGGAGTCCCTGATGCAAGGATCATCCATTAGTCCTGTCAAGGATAGGGAAAGCTCGCGTGTCACCAGGGAAATTTGAAACACATTTTACCTGGGGCCTTGACCTTTGAACTGGGACTCTTTTGCTTGAAGCTGGGATTGGAAAAGGGCCACCTTTTGCCAGCTTGGGTGGGGGCCACTTTTTCCAAAGCTAAAATGGTGCCTTTAACTGCATCTTGGAGGGCGGTGTCTTTCACTATTTCTGAGTATTCCTTCTACTAGTGGGAGCTTCTACTTGTCCAGAGTGGGCTTCAAGGGAGACCACTGTGTGGGAGAGGGGGACAAAGAACTCTGCAAGTAATTGTAGGGGAGAAGATGCTTGGTAGATGGCCTGGTGAGAAAGGAAAACCAAGAGCTGTTGGTAGGGAGGGAGGCTGCAAGGAGATTACAGAGTGACAAAGAGGATACAAGGGGCTGCTTGTGATAGGGAGGTTGTAGTGGTTAAATGGGAGGACACAAGAGGGACGGAAAAGAGAGGAAATCTTCAAAGCAGATTGGAGACAGAAAGCGAGGGAAGCTGCAATAAAGATAGGGGAGACAGAAGGTTTGTAAACAGACAGTGGATGACAGAGGGAACAACAAGGAACAGGGAAAAATGGGAGGCTGCAAATAAAATGAAATAAACCTGCCAATAATGCAACATTCAGCTAACAATGAGCCAATAAAATCTTGAAATCACTGAAATTACAAATTACTTACAAATAAAGTAGCTTAAGGCTGCACATTATCAGGAACTGGAGAAAAATTAGTAGATTCTATTGTATTGAACACTGTGAGAGTGGTTTATTTAAATGTGAGATTAAGATCCAAGATGTGGTAATTGGAATAATTACTGCGTGGATGTGACCTTTGACATTTGTGATTCTGTGATGGAAATGAACTGAGAGCTGAGATTTCAAAAATGGAAGATATTTTAGGATCATCAGTCAAAAATGCATGAGTTACTTGAAAAATAAAGTTGCTAAATTATGACTGTTGTCTTATAGCAAATTATTCTGACATAATGCATTCTTGTACGATCTCGAGTTATAAGAAAATTGCGCATTAGCTGTGCCATTTAATCTAATTCAGCCGGAATCACATTATAGACAATACAATAAAGGAAAGTTCACATTCTACAAATAACAGTCTAAATTCTTCAAGCACGTTAAAGCCAATTTGTGTTGAAGAAACACACATTATAGTGGAACCAACTGTACATGATGTATAAGAAATGAATGTTTGCCTAGCATGTTGTAGCTTTTGGTTCAGTAGAGTAGTGATGATTGTTGAGCATTTTGCTGAATTCTTCTAATTCTGCCTCTGAGTTCAGATACCCCATATCTCAGCACAAATGTTGAAAGCAGTCAAGGTGAAGTCGCCATAGTCAGATCATTAGGAAGAGATGACTGGTGGTGCTTCAACCCGAGGGTCACCACACTTCAGGCAAGGGGAGAGGTTGAGAAGGAGAGTCCTTCATGTTCACCCCAGCTAGTGTGGGGAATTGATCGCATGCTATCGACATCACACTAATTCAATAGCTAATACCCATCCAACTCAGCTAAACTGGCCCTCGTAGGAGAAGGTATGATGTGACTGCATCATCTAAAGAATCAGTTCATGGAAAATGGAAAAGGGGCACATGCAAAACAAAAAGTAATCATTCCCTGAAAAGCAAATTTTGTCTTTTTCTTTAGCATCTGCAGTATTTTGTTCTCTTTGTTATTTAGACCCTGTTAGAATTTGTGAGTATAATTAGCATCATTTTCAAATTAAAAAGGTACCTACCACGCAGTTGCACAGTGTTTATAATTTTTTGTTTCAAAGTCTATCTGTATGAATAGAAATAGAAGGTCATTGAAGGTGAATGGGTTAGTTTTAGTTTACTGGAAGACTTTTGCCATTTTCAAACTTAGCAATGAAGCTAGGAATTATACAACAGTAGAATGTATCATTGTTATTTCAAGATATTATCCTATGTCCATAGGATTATTCTTTGGTCTGCTTATTGGGAGGTTCAAGACTTTTGGATATTGTTATTGTCTGGATAACATAGAAGGCCGTGTTCAAAGTCACGGTGTTATTTTCATAACTTGAATGATCATGTTTTGTGTAATTGCCTAACAAAGTCATGGTGTGAAATATATTATCCTGAAACCTTAGTTTTTGACATGCTTTCTAAATGGATGCATTATCACCACTGTGACAATGGTTCCCATTCTGGGCACCTGAAAGATGTGAATGGTAGAGTTAAATGTGAAGATGGAGTGGTGGTTATAGGCAATAATGGTCCTCGAAACAGGAAAACCACAAAAATCCCATAATTTCTCTCCCAGGCACTGCAAGGCTCTAAGGATTTACTACCATTTTTCTGAACTGCGCACAGAGCAATGAATAGAACTTACAGGGTGAATAGAAAATGTATCAGTCAAAAAAGCTGAATGTTAACATTTGTTCCAAATCATGCAAAAATAATGTTGAAACAATTGGATGTGTTCGTTCAAAATACTACAGCTGCATTCTTCCATGATTTATTTCTGTTCAAATCAATAGTGCTCTCTAAAATAAATAGCTCCAGCAAAACTTGTGATTTAACTGACTTGAATATCTCTGATATTAAAATTAAATGTTTGCCGAATTGAATTGAAAACAATGGCTTTTTGTTTCTCTGCCAATCAAGTCTTTGCTTGACATCAGGGCAGGACAGATCTTTCAATTATTTAGTGAATTCCATTTGGGATGAATCAAAAAGCTTCAGATAGAGGGAGGGACTGGAGTGGGACGTCCATGGCCAGATCCAAGAGTGCAGACGGTGGGGGGAGCCCGAGAGATTAGCTCCATGATTAGGCGGCCGGAACCAGGTAGTAACCTGGTGCCAAGGAGGCACAATGCTTTCTTGTCAGTCCCGTGCCCAATCCTAGCTCACAAGAAAACTCAATTTAATTTTAGGTTGTCTAATGAGCCTTGTCTGGCCCAGAATTCTAAGGTAGTACATTTTGGTTTTGGAGAGTTTGTGTGTAATTCTCCACTAAACCTTTCACATTTATTAACATTTATTCACTTGTAAAAAAATCAATAAGAAGTTCATGTATTTTTAAAATGTTGTTGTTTAGCAATTGTAACAAAGTCCAAAACCATCCTTCCTACTTTCCCATTTCAAATAATGTGCTATCCCTGCATTGCAATCATTTCTAAAGTCAGCTTTCCGATAATTAAATAGAAATAAGTTGTCGCTTGATGAAATAGTTACTGACCTCATTCAAAATGATCCTGGTGCAGCAGATGACCTGGAACACAGCTTCAGTTCAATGCTTACAATCACCTTCTGATTTGTTTCCTTCACACGTTTTTATGTCTTTTAAATTATTGTTAAAGTGCAAAATATTAAAGCTTTAATGAACAAATTTCGACCAGAATGAAAAGTGTTTCTATCACAGTTCAGCATTTCTTAACGGATCTTGAATTTATCTCTCTTAATTCCAAAATTGTCCCATACCTAGCATTTTACGCACATCTGTTGCGATTCACACAGTCATCTATGACTTGTCTGTTCATCGTTCGAGTTGTTTTGGTTGAACTTAGAATATAGTGGCCCCAATGTTTGCTGGGAGGTAGCAAGATAAGAGCATAGCAAAGGGCAGGGAGGTGATGGGATTATGAGGAGGGATTGACAATTTTAACAGTAGGTCTTCATTTAAATAAATCAATGCAGACTTTCATATGTCAGCCTGCAGGTGGGATAGAACAGGAACAAGCGGTACAGAGCTACAATAATAATGGAGCTGGTCATTGGGAATCATTGGACTTAGTGAGGGGCAAAAGCTCATGGCCATGATTAGTGATTGAATGTGGAAATCTGAGAGATTCAATCTGCAAATAGAAGAGTTGGATCAGGCTAAGACTGGGGAGATCCTGGCACAAACCATTTTCTTTTGAGTTCTGGAGAGGCACACGTGCCTAGTCTTGGACGACAAGAAAACTGCAAAAAATTTGTTACCTTATCACATATGTTATTTTCTAAGACCATTCTGGCACATACATTTAATAGTGCTGAATGCATCATAAGCCATTTGGAAGATTCTTAAAAATAGAACGATTTGGAATTAAAATCATTTGTTGTTTCAAGAAAAAAAAAGATAGTCCGATGCATAAAAATATCATGAGTAGTTCATTTAATTCATAACTGATCATAACTCTTCATTTGAAAATGCACTATAATTTTAAAAAGCAAGGTTAGATCTCATGGAATACAGGGGGAACTAGCCATTTGGATACAGAACTGGCCCAAATGTAGAACAGAGCGTGGTCATGGAGGGTTGTTTTTCAGACTGGAGGCCTGTGACCAGTGGAGTGCCACAAGGATTAATGTTGGGTCCACTACTTTTCATCATTCATATAAATGATTTGGATGTGAGCATAAAAGGTATAGTTAGTAAGTTTGCAGATGACACCAAAATTGAGTGTGTACTGTATAGCGAAGAAGGTTACCTCAGATTACAACGGGATCTTGATCAGATGGGCCAATGGGCTGAGAAGTGGCAGATGGAGTTTAATTCAGATAAATGCAAGGTGCTGCATTTAGGGAAAGCAAATCTTAGCAGGACTTACACACTTAATGGTAAGGTCCTAGGGAGTGTTGCTGAACAAAGAGACCTTGGAGTGCAGGTTCATAGCTCCTTGAAAGTGAAGTCACAGGAAGATAGGATAGTGAAGAAGGTATTTAGTATGCTTTCCTTTATTGGTCAGAGTATTGAGTACAGGAGTTGGGAGGTCATGTTGCAGCTGTACAGGACATTGGTTAGGCCACTGTTGGAATATTATGTGCAGTTCTGGTCTCCTTTCTATTGGAAAGATGTTGTGAAAATTGAAAGGGTTCAGAAAAGATTTACAAGGATGTTGCCAGGGTTGGAGAATTTGAGTTAAAGGGAGAGGTTGAATAGGTTAGGGCTGTTTTCCCTGGACCTTCAGAGGCTGAGGGGTGACCTTATAGAAGTTTATAACATCACGAGGGGCACAGATAGGATGAATAGACAAAGTTTTTTCCCTGGGGTGGATGACTCCAGAACTAGAGGGCATAGGTTTAGGGTAAGAGGGAAAAGGTATAAAAGAGACCTAAGGGGCAACTTTTCCATGCAGAGGGTGGCACATGTATGGAATGAGCTGCCAGAGGAAGTGGTGGAGGCTAGTACAATCGCAACATTTAAGAGGCATCTCGATGGGTATATGAATAGGAAGGGTTTGGAGGAATATGGGCCGGGTGCTGGCAGGTAGGAATAGATTGGGTTGGGATATCTGGTCGGCATGGATGGGTTGGACCAAAGGGTTTGTTTCTGTGCTGTACATCTCTATGACTCTATGACCCTATAACAGACCCTCTGTCTTATTATCATTAGACATGTTAATGGATTGTATATTGTCACACAATAAGCATTGAGTATTACTGTAAAAGGAGAAATGCTATCAAAACCTTTGTACTCATCAAGGCAGACAGAATAATGACAAATTTAGAAGGGAACAGCAATTTATACTACATTACAAAATGTGCTCATTAGTCGGCAAGTTACTTTCAGTGTGCTGTGGTGTTGCCATGCAAAATACAACAGGAAACTGCTATTATCTATGACTTCGGCTAATAATAAAAAAATGAGTACTTGGACATATTCCTGTCTCATTTAGAGCCTGGTGCTGCTTATGAATATACGTAGCTGCTGACAAGCTTAAGTGAACACATTGCAAGCCAACTAATAATTTTAAGTTGGATGTATGTGAAAACCTTAGCACACTCAAGATTTTTCAGCAGGTGCTGTTTCATTGAAAAATCATATTCAAATATTCTGTCCTAAATTTTTGCAAGGATAGCTTGTAAAATCTTAGGGCAGAAGTCTAATTTTAAATGTGATTCTACAATTAGACAGCACTTTCAGAACAATGCTGAGAGGATTGAGGTTTTTGCTAACAACCATTATATATTTGTCAGTTGACTCTCAAAATACTTGGTAGAAACCACATGAACGAATGATTTTATTGTCATGTGTATTTTACTGTAAAAATACAATAAAATACAGTGAAAAGCTTCCATTTGTCATCATGATTTGGTATCATTTTGAATAATGTGGGGGAAAGGAAAATAAAGAAAGAAAGGAAAGGTAAAGCTGGAAGAGTCCATCAGTCCTGATCCAATGTATCCATCAACAAAGCCTGTACTGCCATCTCTCCTCCACCACTTCACTGCCATCTATACTTCCCCCATCCAACAATGAGGTTGTTAATCCTCAGGCGCCATCACCATTGGGCCGATAATCCTCTGCCACTGCCTCATCGTTGCCTGCGCTGGACCAACAAACAATGGAGTCTCACTGTGGCCCCACCTCAGTGATGCCACTGTGATGCCCTTCCGTCACTGCTTTGCTGCCACCAGCGCTGGACCCAATCAGCCTCAAATCGGCAACCCAATAAGCGCCATCTTTTACAGCTGGGCCTACCTTACTAACATTGTCTCCACTGATGTAGCAGCCACTGATTCAGATGCCAGGTCTTGTGCTCACACTGAAAAAGTAAGGGCTCACTCAAAGTCTGCATGCAGGACTCTCTTGAGGCCTGTATACTGAGTCCGCTTGAGTTCTGTGCTGGGCCCACTCAATTCATATGCAGAAACCTGTCCTCTGCAAGTACAAGGAACTGCAGAAGAATATATTGGCCTTGGAGGGAGTAGAATGTAGGTTTACAAAAATGATAACTTAATGCCTAAAGTCCAGCTACGAGGAAATGTTGCATATATTTGGCCTGTTTTCTCAAGAATTTAGAGAGTTAAGGGTCTTCAACATATAAATCAGAAAAGACAGAAAGGTAAGCCAATTTCATTAGTAGGGGTTTCTAGAACGAGTGGCACAGTCTAAA